>NC_069667.1:18079583-28079583 GCF_027244095.1 Hemicordylus capensis
GACAAATGTGTCTTCAGTGCCTTTTTAAAAGTTACCAGAGATGGAGAGGCTCTGATCTCAACAGAGAGCGCTGTTAACACTGACTGACAATGGCTCTCCAAGGTTTCAGGCGGGGTCCTTCTGGAGATGCCAAGGATTGAACGTGGGGCCTTCTGCATGCAAAGCAGATGCTCTACCATTGAGCTATGGTCCTGTCTCCTAAGGGGTATATCTCTTACAGCAGACGGTGGTCACATGTCATCATCCATCCAAATGCAAACCAGCCTGCTTTAGCAAAGAGGACAATTCATGCTTGCCACCTCAAAACCAGCTTTCCTCCACAAGGTGGCCAGCGCTTCACAACTGCTCTTACGCCACTCCACAAAGGCTCGAAAGAAGCCATTAAGTAGGTGACACAGGGATTATTTCTTTTGGCATCACCAATCTCCACAGTGGGACCATGCTGGAGCAGCATCCTGTTCTAGGCAGGGGCAGGCACAGTGCCAGGATTTCAGCTGAGGCACTAGTCTGAGTGGAGGCAAACAGCCAGGGATCCTGGGAGAATATGAAGCCTCTGACAACTCAGGAGTCTGGACAGCTCCAGAGAGAAGGGATCTGGGCCTCAAACAGCAATGAGCAGGACCTACAAGAGAGTTCAGCAGAGCAACCTAAGAGAGACGGCGCTCCAGCAGCTGCTTGGGGCTAACCGATGTCTTTTTGTAGCTGCTGCTCAGGCAACATGGATTGGCCCTGGCTCTTCCCTGGGGAAGCTTCTTGTTCAAGAGGTTTTCCTGATTTTCTATGCACTGGCTCCAGAAGTGCTGGGGTGAGGGGGAGATTCCGCTTAGGCTGGCAGGTCCTCAAGGGATGCCTCCGAGTCAGATAATAAAGGCAGGGCTCTATCCTCAAGCAGTGTTTGCAATGCTGGTCCCCCTGATGGTGGGGTGGAGGGTTTATGGCAGTGTGGATCATCCAGGGTCTGGGTTGTGGGGTCTTCCCACTCTGTCTGGGAGCAGTTCAGATCTTCACAGCTGATTAGAGGGGCTTGAACGAGGGGGCAGTTTACACTTACCCTCCCATGCAAATCATCTTCTATTGCTCATTAGCAGATGAGAAGCATTTGCGAGGTGACAGGGCTGACATGAGGAGGAGACGAATTAAAAGGTTAAATATGTACAGAAACAACCCATTAGAAGGCTGGTTTGAGCGGCAAGCCTAGGCAGAAGTGGGGGAAAGCGGAGTGTGGGGGATTTGCCTCATGGAAACGCAAGCCACCTACTAAAGCCAGATATGTCCACAACCCTACAGGGCAGCATCTCCAGAAATGCAAATGTACTTCCACTACCATTACTACTACTACTACACTGCTTTTCAACAGAAGTTCTCAAAGCAGTTTACATACATACATACATGAAATAAAGGTGCACCTCAATAACAAATTAAGAAGAGCTGGGAGTCCAAGTTGTTTAGTGGATCCAACCACCCACTCTTTATAGACTCATAGAGCAGGATGGGACCCTTGAGGTCTTCTAGTCCAACTCCCAACTCAGGGCAGAAAACTGCAGGGATGTCAAACTGTGCCCCTCCAGCTGTTTTTGGACCACAACTCCCATAATCCCCAGCCACAGTGGCCAATAGCCAGGAATGATGGGAGTTGTAGGCCAACAACTGCAGAAGGGCCACAGTTTGACATCCCTGTGCTACAGTAACCATTGGCATCTGGGGGGACAAGAGGGGGGCAGTTGCCCCCCGGGATTGAGCCAGTTCCCTTTGAATTCAAAGGGGCATACTCTCATGGAGGGAGGCATTGGATTGTTGGCTTTGCCCGTCCCCGCTCCCCCAAAAAAGCCCTGCAGAAACCTATGACAGCAACTCTGACAGAGGGCAGCCCAGCCTCTGTTTGAAAAACTCCAGCAAAGGAGGGTTGGCCACTGCATGAGGCAGACTGTTCCGCTGTCAAACAGCTCTTGCACTTAGGGAAGTCTTTCTAGAGTCCGCCTAATTTGCTTCCATATAATTTCAATGCACAGGTTCTGCCCCCTCAAGAGTCTGTTCCTTCTGCCATGGGTTTCAGCTATTTCTATTTTAATCCTTCAGCAATTTGAAGATGGCTATTAAATGTCTCCCCTTCCAAGCTTAGTCTTCTCTTCTCCAGGACTAGCCTACCTCACAGGGTTGTTGTGAGCAGAAACATAACTATGTACACTGCTCTGCGCTCCTTGGAGGAAGAGCAGAAAATAAATGAAATAAACCAACAGACCAAGCCCCTTCAACTGTTCCTCACAGAACGTATATGTAAGTATGTCTTGTTTATTTTGGCCCAAAGCCAGTATAAATACAAGAAAAAGAAACAACAACCTCACAGAACGTGGTTTCCAAACCCTTCACCACCTTTGTTACTCTCCTCTGAACCAATTCAAAATTTAGAGTCACACCCCTGCATGTTATCAACACCTCAGTACCCCAGGTTCCCCAGCAAGTGGTGTGCAGAGACAGGCTGCATTTGCACGTAACAGGGAACCGGAGTTGCAGGAGCCTGAGGTTTTCCTCACCGTTACATCCGAACTCTGAACCCGTCCCTTTTACAACCCGAGGTTGCGCTTTGAAGATGCCAGTTTTAACCCTCCGTTTGTAGTGAGTTCCGCTGCTCAAAACAGAGGGTTCACAGAGCCTCCGTTGCATCCGAATATAGCACTGGAGGCTGCATTCAACCAGACTGGAATTGAGGAAGGAAGCTCCTCCCTCTCTCCCTGCATTACTGGCTGTGCAGGCTGTCCTTCAAGCAAGAAGGAAGCCCACACAGCCAATTCCCCCTCCTCTCTGCAGTCTTGCTGACTGCAGAGAGGAAGGGGCACTTGTCCCTCTGACTGCAGTGGGGATGCTATCCCTGTCATCCGAATGCAGACAGGAGAGCGGGGAGTGAAACCGCGGGTCCACATGACATGCGAATGCAGCCATGGACTGCCTCTGAACCTGGAGGTTCCATCGAGCCCTCATGACTAAACAGCCAGTGAGAGTCTCCTCCTCCAAGATTGTGTCCAATCTCTCGTTCAAGTCATCTACGTTTTATACTCAATGCTCCATTTGATTCCATGCCAACACGCCACCAGACTGCTAGAAATGTAAGCAGTGCAGTTGCCGAAGGGCCGGTAGTGACAGGACACTGAAGCTGTGGTCCGAACTCGCTCGAGTCCATCGCTACGAGACCACTACTCCCTCTAATAGGGATTCCCAGATGGTTTTCACTACAACTCCCAGCATCCCCAGCTGCAATGGCCTTTGGCTAGGGATTCTGGGAGTTGTAGTCAACAACATCTGGGAATCCGTTAGAGGGAACACCGCACAATACCTAGACAAGCATGCGGCATTAAATCAGCCTTCTTCATTGCAAGGCCCAGGGGTCTCTGATAAACTGTCTTAATCAGCCTTCTCCAAACTGTCTTAATCAGCCTTCTCCAAACTGTCTAAATCAGCTTTCTTCATTGCAAGGCCCAGGGGTCTCTGATAAACTGTCTTAATCAGCCTTCTCCAAACTGTCTTAATCAGCCTTCTCCAAACTGTCTTAATCAGCCTTCTCCAAACTGTCTAAATCAGCCTTCTCCAAACTGTCTAAATCAGCCTTCTCCAAACTGTCTAAATCAGCCTTCTTCATTGCAAGGCCCAGGGTTGACCCCCCGCAATCAACCCCTAAGTGCAGCTCCCTGGTCAACTGTTTATGGGGCCCATGTGAAGCTTTGGCTGAGGTTGAATTCTCTGCACTGACCCCTGGCACCAAGCAGAGATGACTATTCTCATTGTTTGTGTTTCTAGTGCCCGGTGGGGGCTGCTTTAAGGGCAATGGAGCCCTCTTGAGCCCCTGCACCGTCTTGGCAGGTGTGCACCAAGAACTGGGAAGTGTAGCCCTTCCCAGCGCTTTCTTCCTGCAGCTCTGAAGAGAGGGCTCTGTCTCTCCTAAAGGGCTCTCTCAGCACTAAGAAAAGCACAGTTACTGTGCCCAAGTCAGGACAATGGGAAATGGCTCTCACATTGAAGGTATTTTGGCCTTCCAAGGTTTTTAAACTGTAGAGCCAGCGTGGTGTAGTGGTTAGAGTGCTGGACTAGGATCGGGGAGACCCGAGTTCAAATCCCCATTCAGCCATGAGACTAGCTGGGTGACTCTGGGCCAGTCTCTCAGCCTAACCTACTTCACAGGGTTGTTGTGAGGAGGTTTTCCAGGGTGCTGTTTTTTTTTAACTGTTTTAAATGTTTTAATGGTTAATTGTTTTATATTGGTTTTTATAGCTTCTGGTTTTAACCATTAATTGATTTTATTTTTTATTTTTAACATAAACCGCCCCCTGAGCCACTTTTGGAAGGGCGGTGTAGAAATCCAATAAATAAATAAAATGGTCTCTGCTTGAAAAATAGTGAAGATCACGGGACTGGATACTTCCTCTTGGACTGGGCTGCACAGTTTCAGCCCCCAGCTGTTTGACTACAGCTCCCATCATCCCTGAATACCGGCCACTGTGGCTGGGGGTGATAGGAGTTGTAGTCCGACGACAGCTGGGTAGGCAACGTCGAGGAGCCGTCCTCTTGGAGGAGGCAAGCCAAGTGGTGAAGAAAGCAAGCCAACCCCATCAAACCTGAAAGCTGAAGCCTTTTTCTAAAGCGATATTTTGCAATTAGCTACTGTGTCCTGCTTATGATTGACTATCATCTTTGGGGAGAAGAGCAATATTCTAGGAAACGGAGCATTAACTTGTCCACCAGTGACTTTAATAAGGCGCTTTTCAAATTACTGCTCATAAAACCATAGCAGGCGGGGGGAAGCTACGGACGATACCTATCTCCTTAATTAGGCCTCTCTCCTTCCCTTCCTCTCTATTAGCAACTTAATAGCAAGTGTACATATTTATACAGATGCAGCTCAAGTGTGGCATACCAACGAAAGCTGGCCGTTTAATTATATCGGCCGGTAGTCTGTAATCACCACTGCAGGATACATGAATTGAAGCAACCTTGTAGGACTCACCGCTTGTTGAGATTTACAGTCCAATAAAAAGTCCCTGCTGGATCCATTCCAGTCCCTTCTGTGCCTCCAGACATTGAAGGAAGATGAGCTGATCCCATCTATGGAAGAGGTTCTTTCAACGGAGACATTTGGCTGGAGGATTAGGACAATGTTTGCCTTCCAGCATGGACCTCTCTTTGATGAGTATTTAAAGATGCCCCACCTCTTTCAGTGGTCTGACTCATGGCAACAATTTCCTGGCACCTAGCCTGTGGAACTCACTCCCTCTGGCAGTTTACATTGCCCCCATTGGCTGCCTTGCCATCGTCCAGGCAATACGTGTTTGTATGGACATTTTCTTAGTGGACGACAGCAGTGGGTTGATTCAGACGTCACGCAAAACCTCAATGAGAGCTGGGCTCTGCTCAGTGTCCCTGAGAGGAGAGCTGGTCTTGTAGTAGTGAGCATGATTTGTCCCCTTTGCTAAGCAGGATCTGCCCTGGTTTGCATTTGGATGGGTGACTATATGTGAGTGCTGTCTGCTGTAAGATATTCCCCTTAGGGGATGGGGCGATAGCTCTGTGGAAGAGCATCTGGATGCAGGAAGCCCCAGATTTAACTCCCTGGCATCTCCATGTAGCACTGGGAGAGATTCTTTCCTGAAGCCTCAGAGAGATATGCCCACCATTGTACACAATACTGAATTGAATGTCCAATGGTCTTAGGCAGTGTCCCATTTCCCTATGTAGTCATAGGAACATAGGAAGCTGCCATATACTGAGTCAGACCATTGGTCCATGTAGCTCAGTATTGACTACGCAGTCTGGCCGCAGTTTCTCCAAGGTTGCAGGCAGGAATCTCTCTCAGCCTGATCTTGGAGATGCCGCCAGGGAGGGGACTTGGAACCTAGATGCTCTTCCCAGAGCGGCTCCATCCCCTGAGGGGAATATCTTCCAGTGCTTACACTTCTAGTCTCCCATTCATAGGCAACCAGGGTGGGCCCTGCTTAGTTAAGGGGACAAGTCATGCTTGCTACCACAAGACCACCTCTCCTCTCCTCTCCTCTCCAGTCTCAAGACACCCTTCCATCCCTGTGCGGAGAGGACAGGGTGGGGTACAAGATCCAGCCCTATCAATAATTGGCAACGCCCCGACTAGTTAGTCCTGATTAAACAGCATGGAAACCAATGAGGCAAGTTAGTCAGGACTAACTTGAGCGCCAGTCATTTCAATGAAGTTCATCTGGTTGCCCCCCACGGTCGATTCATTCTGCTGTTGGGTTTTCTCTGCCTGGCACTCTGGGCATTTTTACAGAGACGTGGAATTTACAGAGAAGCTCAATTGAAACGTTTAACACAACAGGAGAATGAATGTAGAGCAAGCTTCCTGCGACGTCTCACGAAGCCAGACCTGAGAGCAACAGTTCATGGCTTCCTACGGATACCCATGAGATAAAATCGGTTTTCTGGTTTTCAGGCCCATCCGTCAGAAGGGTCTCTCTCTCTCTCTCTCCCCTACCTCTCCGTAAAGTGTGTGCACAGCCAGAAAGGAGTAATAGTACGGTTTGGTTTCCATGTGAAAAACTCAAAGGACATCTCAAGAGCAACTCTGCAGGGATCCAGCTTCTAGCGTTGCCTGGCACCTTCGTTCATTACTAGGTGTACTTTTCACATCGGCAGATGACACTGAGCTGAGATGGACTGCAGGCATCTCCGAAGCCTGGCCGTGAAAAAGTCCAGAATGAGTTGGAGCGCTACGTTGATGATGATGATGATGATACAAGAAAATTGAACCATCGGGGCAGAGCTGCAAGAGGGCAGGCAGGGCCGAAGAACCCGCACCCCCTGCCCCTCTGGGGCCTCCTCGTTCACCTCCCCCGGGCTCCCACCACCACCGGGCTGGCCAGCTCGCCAGCAACTCCCACTGCTACCCATCACCATCCTCTTCTCCACAATCCTGCAGCCCGCTGCGGCTTCCCTGCCGTTCGGGGTTCTGACAGTCCCCAAGCAGCGTTCCCTCGAACAGGGATTCCCAGAGGTTGTTGACTACAACTCCCAGAATGCCCAGCTGCAATGGCTTTTGCTTGGGCATTCTGCGCGTTGTAGTCAACCACATCTGGGAATCCCTCTTAAGAAGGAACACTGGTCCCGAGGCGACTGGGAATGTGGGCGTCAGTGTTCGCTCTCACAAGGGATTGACAGCTGCTGTTGACTACAACTCCCAGAATCCCCAGTCAAAGGCCACCGCAGCTGGGGATTCTGGGAGTTGCAGTGAACAACATCTGGGACTCCCTGTGAGAGGAAACACTGGTGGGCATGTGCACCAGTTGCAGCACAGGTGGTAGAAGCATGCCTCTGCTGTCACTGGGGATGGGGAGGCAGGCCCTGCTGCCCCACCACCATTGTCACCACCGGGGCAGAGAGCCCGCCGCCACCATGGGAGGGCTTGCGTAGGCAAACACAAGCCACCCATGACTTTCCTACGCCACTATGAACATCACTACAGACATCACTACATGGGAGGAGGGCTGGTCTTGGGGTGGCAAGCATGAATTGTCCCCTTTGCTAAGCAGGGTCTGCCCTGGTTTGCATTTGAATGGGAGACTACATGCGTGAGCACTGTAAGATATTCCCCTCAAGGGGTGGGGCTGCTCCGGGAAGAGCATCTTCATGCTTGCATGCAGAAAGGTCCAAGTTCCCTCCCTGGCAGCATCTCCAAGATCGGGCTGAGAGAGGTTCCTGCCTGCAACCTTGGAGAAGCCGCTGCCAGTCTGGGTAGAAAATACTGAGCTTTATGGACCAAGGATCTAACTCAGTATCTGGCAGCTTCCAATGTTCCTAAACAGGCCAAGAGTGGCACCGTCCAGGGAGATCCCAAGAATGCATTTGGTAATGAAATGACTTGGTTAACGAGGTGGTTTGGCTAAATACCAGGAGGAGGAGGAGGAGAAACGTCTTGAGACCCCGGGCAGAAACAGTACTGCGCTCGCTCGCTCTGCCCAAAGCTAGTAAGACAGCATACGGAGTACTCGTGCCAGTTCTGACAGAACAGAATGGACTGGAGGAGACAGAACTGTCCGTAACAGGGATCAGCAGCATCCCAGAAGTGGTGTGCCAAGGCTTGAAATTTATGCACTCCAATCGAAGGTTTTGTGTGCCAACACCACATATTAACACAGAAGGTCACTTTATATATATACATTGTTGTATTGTATGTCAAATAAGTAATGCTTTTTTTAAAAAAAGCTTAATAAGCCTAGTTTAAAATACAGATTTTATCGGCTTAGTGCAATCCAGTGTAATCCACTGGTATGTTTCACTTCTCTCCCTCCCTCTCATCTAGTGGGAATTTACCATTTTAAAATAAAATTAATGCCCCATCTAAGCTTTCTTCCATGACAAGTAGAATTTCTGAGAAATGTCCACTAATAATGTCCCTCCCTGGATACAGATGTGGAGAAATTCCAGTGCCCCTTTCTGAACACAAGGAAAGATGATCCAGCACAGAAGAACAGGATCCTGCTAAATTCAGGGGTGCAGCCTCTCTCAGAGGTCAGTGTGAGTGCCACTCAAAATAGTCTCATATGCCACTTTTGGAACCCATGCAAGGGGTTGCCTATCCCTGATCTAAAAAAAAACCCCAACAGCCTTTGGATCAGTAAAGTGCACATTTACTTGTAAAGGAGGCCTGATCTAATTTGCTATCCCAAACTGAAATGCAGCGTACAAATACACACACACACACACACACACACACACACACACACACACACCAAAAAAAACCACCAGCGCTCAAGCTTTTTGTTACGCAATAATAATCAATTTTTTAAAAAACAACCCACGTCGATACACATCAGTCCCTTTGTGAAAAGAACAAATTCACAGGTGCAGGATTTAAATTCCAAATAACTTAATCCTTCTATCAGGAAGAGAATTCTAATGAGCGCCTTTTGTAGTTTGCAATGCGCATTTCGGGTGAAATTATCTCTAATGGGATTAAACCGGACCCAGTTTAAAGAGGGAAAAAATGCCTCTGCAAAAAATTTTGGGAACAAATTGTGCATCTCCAAGTAAATCTAAAGTGTGCATAGGAAGCTGCTGTATAATGAGTCAGAGTCAGACCACTGGTCTATCTAGCTCAATATTGTCTTCACAGACTGGCAGCAGCCTCTCCAAGGTTGCAGGCAGGAATCTCTCCCAGCCCTATCTTAGAGATGCTGCCAGGGAGGGAACTTGGAACCTTCTGCTCTTCCCAAAGCGGCTCCATCCGCTGAGGGGAATCTCTGACAGTGCTCACACTTCTAGTCTCCCATTCATATGCAACCAGGGCAGACCCTGCTTAGCTAAGGGGAGAAGTCATGCTTGCTACCACAAGACCACCTCTCCTCCTCCTGAACAAGTCAAGCAAATCAGATAAATTAGTAGTCACCAGCCATAAAAACCCATCAATGCCCCTTTTTAAAATAAATAAATAAATAATCTGCAGTTTATATAACAGGTCATCCTACAACAGCCTATATAAAAGGTAATCTCTACAGTTTGGCGATTCATCCAAGGTACAAAGCCAGCAGCTGGTGCAAGTACTCAGTCAGGTCAAGAAGTTGCCAGGATCCTGATTTGTTTGGGGGGGACCTCCAACTGAGAGCTCCAAGACTATTAAAAAGGCTCTCGGAAACCTAAAGCTGACTACCAACCGCTTGACATAGGGCTACTCTGACTGTTTGCACCAAATATTTTCAGTCTGAAGAGAGATAATTCAGAGAGCAAAATGCTCCCCAAAATTCTCCCAAACACTCCCCCCACCGCCTTTTTTTGGGCTTATAACCATCGTTCTCTCTCTCACTTGCTGCCTGGATCCCATTTTTGTAGGCGGCCTCTTCTATGATTATATGAGCACAATCAATAGCAAGCATTCATATATAATCCAAGAACCGAGCGTGATGACATGATAATCCTAAATTGCTAGACTAGCTACCTAACAATGTCACTGAGGGCCAAAGCCAATTGAGAGCAAGAGAACAAAGCCCATTCCGATCGAGCGCAATGCTTCCTGGATTGCGCTGCCCTTGCTCTGATTTCCAGTGTCATCATCTCCACCATCAAGTGATTCAAATTGTCCTAATAGGAAAAGAAAGCTGTAATTAACAGATAGGCAATAATTAATATTTAAGTAGTGAAGTGTGATTGTTTGGCTAGGCGCTCAGCATTAAGTATTAAACTTGGTATTAAGTATTTACAGTGTTGCAATTTTTGCAATATTACGGTGATTTTTTTAATATTATAGATTTAATAAAATATTTTGTTTAAATAGCCCCCAAAGTGCATCTTGTGGGAGGACTTTTGGACCCAACGGGTTTCTGAGAGAGTAGAAAAAGACATTACGGGATAAATAATGATGCCCATAAGGAACAAGGAGTTCATTCAGTTGCAGTCAATATAGACCACTTTGAAATCTGCCTGGCTGCCAGCAAGCAACTCTGCTAGTGCAGATTACTGCAAAAGCTGACTTTTATTGCTATCCATTCATTGTATTTCATTGCAATTCATTTGTGGGGAGACGTCAAGCTATTTAACACCATGAAGCGAAAAAGAGAAGGTGAGACCAAGTGATTGTGGCTCCTTCGAGGATCTTTCGAGCCAAGGGAAACGGTGAGCCTAGGATGCTTTTTCCATGTCTGAAAATGTATTCAGATGCTTTGAAGAGAAAGATAGAAATATGGTCACAAAGAGCAGGGGCACGAACAGTTTCAGTGAAGGAGGACATGGAGGAGACGACAGGGCAGAGGTGTATAAAACTATGCATGGAGCAGAGAGAGTGGACAGAGAGGAATTTTTCTCCCTCTCACAAACACTAGAACCAAGGGTCAGCCCTTGAGACAGTTGGCCAGGAAATTTATGTAGGACCAACAAAAAGGAAGGACTTTTTCACACAGCACATAATTAATCTATGGAACTCCCTCACCACGGGATGTGGCGATGGCCACCAACTTGGGTGGCTTTAAAAGGGACTTGGACAAATTCATGGAGGACAGGACTATCAATGGCTACTAGTCTGGTGGCTGTGGGCCATCTCCAGCCTCAGAGGCGTGATGCTTCTCAATACCAGTTGCAGGGGAGCAACAGCAGGAGAGAGGGCAAACCCTCACTCCCTGCCTGTGGGCTTCTCAGAGGCTTCTGGTGGGCCACTGTATGAAACAGGATGATGGACTAGATGGGCCTTGGGCCTGATCCAGCACGGCTGTTCTTATGATAGCCCCTTTGCAGCTGATTCTTCTAAGAGAAATATTAGTCACGCTTTTTAAGCTAGAAGTTCACTGAGAAATTCCTGATGTTGGTAGTAAGGCCAGCACAGCAAATGTGAAGGATGTCCAAGGAATATCCCAACAGCAGCATTAGGAGTAGGTCTTTCAGACTAAAGAGAGAGAGATTTTCGTGCAAAATAGCCTTGGCAGACAGCACTATCGACTTTGCATAGGGTTGCCAACTCTTTTTCTGACAAGACCCCTCTAACAGTTTAATAGCTGGTGGTTTTTTTAATCACTGCAACCCCCCCATGCCAGAGAGGCCCAGCTGTGGTCTAATAACACAGCTCTTAAAGCATAGGAGCTCTGCTAGGAAATGAAGTTGGCAACCTTAACTTAATAGAGAGACGGTTAATAGGGAGACAATCTAGAGCGCGGGGCTGAGGCGTGCCTTCAGGTCTCAAGAAGGAAAGTCCGAAAGCAGACAACCATCTTTAGCCTACTTTCCAGTAGGCTTATGAGATCACCCAGCATTCTGTGTGCATGTCCGTCTGTCTGGCCCTCTCACCCGCCCCATCAACTTAACATTGCCTGGAACAATATGAACCAAATCGGGTACAGTTGTAGAGACACACAGGGAAACCTCAACAGCATCGTTTGTGATGATATCTTCCATCCTAATCCAAGATGGCGGGGGCGTGAACGTTTGAGGACCGCCTAACCGATTTGAACCAAATTGAGTCCAATTGCAGGGATAGTGAAAGGGAAGTAGGCAGATGAGTTCTTACTATAACAACTTGTTGGCACACATGGTTGTGGGGGTGTACTACTGCAGCTCACATGACGGGACACATACAAAAATTTAGCACTTCAGTGGAAGGAATGCCTCCATCCTTCTCCCTGGCAGAAAACTAGCCTGTCCACAAAGGTTTTTCTTCCATGCCAAAGTGTTCTGATTCCAAGGGTTGGAAGGTGACCCTTGTCTAAGGTGGTACAGTTCCAGTCACAGGGTTACCACCAGGTCTGTTTGCATGAACTCCACCTTACTGTCCAGATTCTTGCAGCAAGAGAAACATCCCAGTCTCCCCTACCACGGGCTGAAGGTCACTGCAGCAGGGGGTGATAGGAGCTGTAGTCCAACATCAACTCAAGACCCAGTTTTGAGAACCCCTGGAGTCAGCATGAAGATGTTAACTTCAGAGGGTCCTTGATCAAGCAGAGTCCCTCTGGGCATCGGCCCTGCCCTAGTATGAGCGGGCTTTTAAAACTCTCACCTTTTTCCTTTTTCCTCTTTTTGACTTTTTTTTTTCTTTTTCTTTAGCATGGGGAAAAAAAACTTTGCAAATGATTGTTTTCCCCCTTTTGAAAAGATACGGGAGAGGACCCCTCCTCCTCGCCCCTTGCAGGAAAAAAAAAAAGGTAAGACTCCTCTAAGGGCAGGCACACAGGAAGAGAAAATATAAATTCTCAGCAACACCTTTATTTGTAACCTTCAAAAGGCACTCATTTGTTTTCAGGTCTAATTGGGAGGGAGCCGCAAGCAGCATCCTGCAGAAACAATTTAACATCCCATTACACAACCCAGCAGCCCCAAAACAAAGGATATGTAAAAAGGATACAGCAAGAAGCCTCTCCTTTGCCTTCTGAAGGGCTTCTGCACTACAGCGGGGGCTCCCAACGTTGGGTCCTCAGGAGTGTGGTGGACTACAACTCCCATTATCCCCTGCCACTGCTGCAGCAGGGGATGATGGGAATTGTAGTCCTCTTCCACCACCCTGAGGACCCAAAGTAGGGTGCCCCTGCTCTAGAACAACAGAAGGGTTATGTGACACCACCCATGAGAAAACGGGAAAGAGTCATCAGAGCCCTCAAGCAGACTCCAGAGAAGTCAAAATCTAACTGGTCCACTCTTCTGTTTCCAACGAACAGAAACTCATAAGCGGGATAACTAGGGAACCAGGGAGAAAGTTATCCCATCTGCCAGCCATCTATTAATTAAGGGTTCAGAGGCAGGTTACCTGTAAACAGACTCACTTTATCAGCGTGGTGTAGTGGTTAGAGGCTTGGCCTAGGACCTGGGAGACCCGAGTTCAAATCCCCATTCTGCCATGAGACTCACTGGGTGACTCTGGGCCAGGCACTCCTCTCTCACACAGCTTAACCTACCTCACAGAGTTATTGTTGTGGGAATAAACATAACCATGTTCACCACTCTGGGCTCCTTGGAGGAACAGTGGGATATAAAAGTAAAAGTAAATAATTTAAATAAAGAACTAGAGTTGCAACTTCATTTAACCTAGGCATAACATGGGTTAAATGAAGCAATTAACTTCTACAGGCTATGAAGGTGCCCCTGATGAGGTAGCATCTTCTTTTAAAAAAAAATTTAATTCAAGGTCTTATAAAAAAAACACAGATGACAAGCTCCATCAGAAGAGGACCCTTCATCCTCGCCCACACAGGAATGGTTAATCTTGGCTTAGTGTGACATTTGAAAGCTTGACTTCACAAGCCATCAGATCAGCCTCAGAAACACACACCCCCTTTCCGAGGTTTGCATGCAAAGGAGGAGAGGAGCATGCAGTTCTGAAACTGATTTAATCTGGGTTCCACCCAGTCTGAACGGCCCACGGAAGGAAACACCTTCCTAAAACAATGCCTGCTGCAACACATACATGGATAATCCTAGGAGAGGCATTCCGCCCTGCAGGAATCCTTTCTCCCTCTCTCACAACACTAGAACCAGGGGTCATCTCATGGAACTGAAGGTGGGGAAATTTACGACCGACAAAACAAAGTACTTTTTCACATAGCACATAGTTAATTATGGAATTCTCTGCCACAAGATGTGGTGACGGCCACCAGCCTGGATGGCTTTAAAAGGGGGCTTCGACAAATTCGTGGAGAACAGGTCTATCAAAGGCTATTAGTCTGGTGTCTATAGGCCACCTCCAGTCTCAGAGGCAAGATGCCTCTGAATACCAGTTGCAGGGGAGCAACAGCAAGAGAGAAGATGCCATGCCCTCACCCCTTGCCTCTGGGCTTCCCAGAGACTTCTGGAAACTGGATGCTGGATCTAACAGGCCTTGGGCCTGATCCAGCTGGGCTGTTCTCATGTTCATCCCATCCTCAGCTGACAGCTTTTGCAGCACAGACATAATATCAAAATCCCCGTGCCTCTTCACATGTAAGTGCATGCAGTTTTGACCAACTGGTTAAAGCTCATAATCAGACTAAGATTTCTATAGACTGGAGCAAGAGTCTTAAAACAATTAGACCCAAGAACCTCCAATGTGAGTCAGCACTTCCCAGACGCCTTCCTCCCCGGCGGCTACCAGGAGCATCCTGTTATCTGCATATACTCCGAGAACACTCGTGCCGTGAGAAATAAATGGAACGCAGAGCCCCACGCACAGCAAATGTCTTAATCAAGAGTCTCCTCTGGTTATCCATTTGAATCTTTGTTTACCTTTAATGTACCAGTAAATTGTTCACGAGTTATTAACCCCAGAACAGAGAAGTCATTTGCTTTTAAGATCACCTGCTCTTTCTCTCTCCCCCACCATCGAATACCTTGCAGTTAAGGAGCTGCTGTAAGGAAGGAATCCTTCATCACACTTTACAACTTCATTTTGTTGAAACGGCAAGTGAAATTGGCTCTACCTTGCCCCAATCTCCCCCCTCCCCAAATCTCAAGAACTGTGCTTTTTCCTGCCAAGTTCGCATTCTAAAATACAAAACCTCCTTCTCTTGAGAAAGACCCTTGGGTCTACCTCGACCCTCATTACCCGATTTCTGCAGAACTGCAAGGCAGTAGCCCTATTCAGACATGACGGCATACTTGTGTCCAGAGGCCTGCACATGTTTTTGTGTGAATGACTGTACCTGCGTTCATTTTAAGAGTGGATCTGGGTACAGGAGCCCTGAAATGCAGGCTACAGATAGGAAGCGTACTGCTGTGCCCGCATTCAACATAACATGTGAACGACTCTACCTGGGTACAAATCGGTACCTGTCGACACTGTACACGTGTTGAATGTAACATGTGAATACAGCTAACACACCACCCCACACACACCCCTGTTCTAAACTGACAATGTTCTCCTCTCTTATGAAGCACATCTCTGCTTTTCCTCCTTCCCTGGAGACAGGATGGAGAGCCAGTCTTGTGGTGGCAAGCATCAACAGAACCCTTTGCTATGCAGGGTTCGCCTTGATTTGCATTTGGACGGGAGACTACATCATGTGAGCAATGGCTGCTATAAGATATTCCCCTTAGTAGAAGGGGCTGTTGCTCAGAGGTCGAGCATCTGCTTTGCATGAAGAAGGTCCCTGGTTCAATCCCTGGCAGCATCTCCAGGTAGGGCTGGGAGAGACTCCTGCCTGAAACCTTGGAGAACCGCTGCCAGTCAGAGCAGGCAATACTGAGTGAGATGGATGAAGGGTCTGACTCAGTATAAGGCAGCTTCCTACATTCCTAGAGCCCTCCCCAATCTCCAAAAGAGACAGCTCCAGCAAGGGGCCTATCCAAACCGTTAACAGGGACTCACCGCCACAGCCAGCCTCCCAGCGTTCTTCTGCACGTACGTAAGAGAGTCCCGTATCAAAGAGAAAAGGTTGAGAAGAACTTGCTCCATGTCATAGATGCCCCGCATGCCTTTCGCCAACCCTTCCAGCGAACGCAGGTATTCCCGCCAGTAGCTGTCTATCTCAACCACGCTGGCCAAGCATCCCTGCAAGACAACCCCGCAGAAGCCGCCACACGGCTTGGCCATCAGGAGGTCTTGGCAGTGGGAGCAGTACCACATCTTCAAGAGCGCCCGGCCACAGTCTTTGCTGAACTTCAAGTAGTCAGTGGTGTTGACCACCTCAATGCCAAGGTTGAGCGCCTGGAGAAAGACCCGCGTCACCTGCAGCGACTTGGAGATCTGCGTCATCATGACCTTGGGGAGGCTTCCAAACACCTTCAAGTCCCTCCGGGAAAGCCGCAAGCACTCAGCTGTCTCCGCAGAAGGACTGGGAAAGCCTGGGTTAATCAGGTGCGAGTAGACCAGAGGAAACAAGCTGTCAAAGAATTCATCGATCATGTCGTTGACATTGATGTCCGAGCCCAAGATGTACAGAGAGATGTCGGTGAAGAATTCCCCCACGGACTTAAAAGCTCTGGCCGCTAGGTTCCGGTAATAGTTCCGGAACATGGTGTTGGTATAATTTCTCGCATGCCGTACGACAATTTCAAAGGCCTCTGAAAAATAAAATCAACACAGTAGGGGGGGTCAACTGACTATTTAAAACATTGGAACTGTCCCAAGATTAAAGATTTTTGGGTCAGCGTTCTTGACAGTGTTGAGGAAATGACCGGAGACGAACAACCATTAAATCCACTGGCCATATTTCTTTGTAGTTTTGATCTACGGGACGAATTGTTGAGGGAAGAGTTACTCACATTCTTATTAAGTGGTGCAAGACTGGTTATAACTAGTAAATGGAAACTTGCTGACCTCTTGGGATGATTGGTTGGTCAAA
The DNA here is from genome assembly GCF_027244095.1 of Hemicordylus capensis. Taxonomy (NCBI): domain Eukaryota; kingdom Metazoa; phylum Chordata; class Lepidosauria; order Squamata; family Cordylidae; genus Hemicordylus; species Hemicordylus capensis. Next base: position 18,096,323 of record NC_069667.1, read on the forward strand.
ATGTAGGATCTTGTAGTTACGGTTAAATTGACTAATTTTATTTGAATGTGGGAAGGTAGATGAGAGGATTATTTAGTATTGATTTGGAGTCTTTTTCCTGGAATAACAAGATACAAGATAATATTCAACCTTTTCTTTCATGATCTTGACTAACGATAACTATTTCTGTTTATATCTGTGAAAAACAACAATTATAAAAGGAGGGCTGTCTAAATTCAAGACTAATCCACCAATTGACTGATCCATTAATCCACCAACTACATTTTGCACAGAAGTAACCAATAGCACAGGATACAAAATAAACCACATTGATTTTAGATGCTACGTGTGTGCATTATAACAGGCATTTTAAGAGAGCTATGCCCCCTTTGTGCACATAGAGAAGACACCTCTTCCAAAGGTGGTCCTTCCGGTCACAGTATTTATAAATACAGTACTTGGACTGAAAAATAATGAGTTTTTCTTTTTGTTTTAAGTCTGCTTCCCGTTTCGGCTACCTCTTATGTTGATCAAAAGAAGTAGCAGTTTTTAAACAAATTTAACTGTTTAATGGAATAAACCAAGCCTTGACCACACGCAACATACTGAGAACAGAAACAGGGCTACCTGGGACAGATAAAGATTGTATTAAAGAGTCCTACCTCTGAATATCCTAGTCTAGTTAAATATCTAGGTGCCATGGCTCCCTGGCACCTGGGATTTGTCATCACATCCTTAGTTTTAAGGACCTCTGCTCTAAACATGGATCCCTGGCCAACACTGTTCAGGAAAGGACACACTTTCTTTACTCTCATCACATAAGTGGCTACTGATCTACATTAGGGACGTGCACGGAACCGGTTCCGTGCACTTCCGGAAGGGTAGGGGTCGCTTTAAGGTCCCACGTGCCTGCTTTCTGGAGGAGCGCCGGTGGGCGGAAAGCAGTGAGGTGGGGGCTAGCAAGTAGGCAGCGCTTCCCTGCCCCTTAAAGCGACCCCCTAGCCCCCTCAGAACTGGTTCGAATGCCAGTTGCCAGAACCAGTTCGGTGCTCCCAGAACGGAGGACCAAATGGTTCCGTGTACATCCCTAATCTGCACTTGGGAGACTGCTGGATTTTCCCAGAAAACCTGCTACCTCCTATTGCAGTATCACATATTGGGATGTTGTAAATTCGCTGCTATCTGACATTCTGCATTTTTTTAAAAAGCTTTTTTCATTCCAAAGAAAAAGCAACATTAAGCATTACTCTAGTCAACAGCAATGACATTATATGACCTTGGGGGCCTATTTTGCACAGTCGTCCAGGCTGTCCCTGGGGCAGGCGCTGCCATAACCCTATCTTAGCTGCACTATCAGTGTCAGACCACTACTATAATGAATATTACTAAAAATATTTATTTGCTGCTTATTAACAAAGAGGAGAGGAGAGCTGGGCTTGTGGTGTAAAGTGTGCCGTCGAGTCGGTGTCGACTTCTGGCGACCACAGAGCCCCGTGGTTGTCTTTGGTAAAATACAGGAGGGGTTGACCATTGCCTCCTCCCGCGCACTATGTGGTAGCAAGCATGAATTGTCCCCTATGCTAAGCAGAGTCTGCCCTGGTTTGCATTTGGATGGGAGACTGCATGTGTGAGCACTGTAAGATATTCCCCTTAGGGGATGGAGCAGCTCTGGGAAGAGCACCTGTATGTTTCCATGTAGATGGTTCCAAGTTCCCTCCCTGGCAGCATCTCCAAGGTAGGGCTGGGAGAGACTCTTGCCTGCAACCTTGGAGAAGCCGCTGCCAGTCTGGGTAGACACACTTTACCATTAATAGGCAAGGAGGCATCTTTCAAAGTGGTGGCATCTGCCCTATTCAATCCCAGCACAGCATCCCTCCAGTGGCTGTTGCTGGTGCCCACCTTGTGCTTCTTTCAGACTAGGGCTGCACACCTGCAGCCCTCCAGCAGATGTTGGACTACAACTCTCACCACCCTTCACTATTAACCCCTGTGGCTGGGGGTGATGGGAGTTGTAGTCCAACACCAGCCGTGCAGCCCCGACATAAATGAATGAATGAAAGATGGCGCCCTGTCCCCAAAGGGCTCACAACCTGAAAGAAACACAAGGTAGACACCAGCCACAGGAGGGATGCTATACTGGGGTCGGAGAGGGCCAGTTGCTCTCCCACTGCTAAATGTAAGAGGATCATCACTTTTCAAAGTGCCTCTCTGCTCAGTTAGCGGGGCTTAACCAAGCCTCACCCCACTACTGTACAAACCACGCCTGCTTTCGGACAAATCAGACCTGCAGGGACGAGCCAGAACCATGCTGGGAAACCTGTACACAAGACACAAAACTCCACAGAAGCAACTGGTGGGGGGGGGGGGGGGTTTGAAACATCTCCTCACTTTGGACTTAATTATACATATCTGCATCCAGGACCCGGCCTGACCTTTGTGTGTGTGTGTGTGAGAGAGAGAGAGAGGGGGGGGAGGGAGAGAGGGGGGAGGGGGAGGGGGGAGAGGGAAGAGGGAGGGAGGGAGGGAGGGAGGAAGAGGGGGGAGGGAGGCAGAGAAGGAGAGGGAGAGGGAGAGGGAGGGAGGGAGGGGGAAAGGGAGAGGGAGGGAGGGAGGGAGGGAGGGAGGGAGGGAGGGAGAGGGAAAGGGAGAGGGAGAGGGAGAGGGAGAGAGAGGGAGGGAGGGAGAGGGAGGGAGAGAGAGAGGGAGGGAGGGGGAGGGAGAGGGAGGGAGGGAGAGAGGGAGGGAGGGAGGGAGAGAGGGAGGGAGGGAGAGGGAGGGAGGGAGAGGGAAAGGGAGAGGGAGAGAGAGGGAGGGAGGGGGAAAGGGAGAGAGAGGGAGGGAGGGGGAAAGGGAGAGGGAGGGAGGGAGGGGGAAAGGGAGAGAGAGGGAGGGAGGGGGAGGGAGAGAGAGAGGGGGGAGGGAGAGGGAGGGGGAGGGAGGGAGGGAGAGAGAGAGGGAGGGAGGGGGGAGAGAGAGAGAAACGGTGCTACCCTCTTCTCTCCGCAAGGGTGTAAATGAACATGTTCAAAAGAGAAGCCGCTATCATGGCAGACAGGTATTCAATTCTTTTTAATGCTAAATAGCCACATCGCTCTGGGCTCCCAGCCCTCCAGGGCACCATTAATAAAGCGATGAAAAAGCAGGGCAAGAGCCTTGCAGTTCACAGGTCACTAACCCCGTTTGGTGGAACAGCTTTCAACCGGGGGTGGCCTGGGAATGCGGAGAGTGGATGCACAGCCCTGCATGAAAATTATTCCCATGAAATATTTAAAAATATATATTAAAGTTTTAAGCCACAACCTCCCCCTTGCCTTCTCTTGCTTCAAGCCCGCCTGCTTGGGTTACATCCGAATGGATAGTGAGTTACGGAGCCCTTGCTGCTGGGTTGCTGCGCCGAAGTCACAAATTAAGTCACTTAACGAGATGGAAAGCCCCTGCCCAGAGTTCCCAGGGCCGGTTTCTTTTCCATCATGCGGCTTAACCATTCAATTAGAACAACTGTACACGATTGAGTGTCAGGTGCTTTGCATTCAGGGCGGACCCTGCTTAGCAAAGGGGACAAGTCATGCTTGCTGCCACACGACCAGCTCTCCTCCCATCGGCATGCTTGCAGGATTTCAGGTCCAACCCCCTGGCAGCATCTCCAGGTAGGGCTGGGACAGAGCCCTGTCTGAAGCCTTGGAGAAGACGCTGCCAGTCAGTGCCAGGCAATACTGAACTAGGTGGACCCAAGCAATGACTCAGTGGGAAGCCACTTCAGGTGTTCTTTGGGAGCATGCACAGCTAAGGGACAGAGCTAGGGATGTGCGAACCGGTTCGATTCGACGGTTCGGGGTCGAACCGACCCGGGCCAGCCGGTTCTGTGCACATCCCTAGACAGAGCACCTGTTTTGCAAGAGAGGGCCCCAGGTTCAATCCCTGGCATCTCCAGTTAAAAGGATGAAAGCGAAGGGGGAGTATTTTGCCGGAGACTGGGTTACCAGACAGAGCATGCCATATAGGGCAAGAAGAACCAACGGCGCTTGGTATTTTTATCACGAGAACTGCTGTGTTTGTCATCATGACACTGCAGCAAAAAAAAGGCAACAGTGCAACATTGCTACAAGCAAAACACAACATCCTGGATGTTGTTCACTACAACTCCCAGCATCCTCAGCTGAAATGGCCATTGGCTGGAGATTATGGGAGTTGTAGTCAACATCTGGGAATACCCTGGTAGAGGAAACACCAGCCCCTTTTGCTAAGCAAGGTCTGCCTTGGTTTATATTGGGATGGGTGACTACATGTGGGCACTGTAAGATTTTCCCCTTAGGGGATATGGCCAGGGCTCACCCTGGTTGCATATGAATGGGAGACTTGATGTGTGAGCACTGTAAGATATTCCCCTCAGGGGATGGAGCTGCTCTGGGAAGAGCATCTAGGTTCACAGTTCCCTCCCTGGCAGCATCTCCACGATAGGGCTGAGAGAGATTCTTGCCTGTAATCTTGGAGAAGCTGCTGCCAGTCAGTGTAGACAATACTGAGCTAGGTGGACCAAGGGTCTGACTCAGTAAAAGGCAGCTTCCTAGGAAAAAACCACCAAAGGAGCAACTAACTGAAAGCAAAGGACACTTGAAAAAAATGCTGAGAATGTATGTTCTCTTTTAAAAAGAGAGACTGTGATAAAACAAACCAATGGCACATAAGAAAAATCTACTCATAAAGCTGGGCATAAATAGTTTCATTTACTTAATACATGTATACCCTGTTATTCTAGAGAACATGTCCAAAGCTGCTAGCAAAAAAAGGCCTAAATGCTATTATAAAAACTCCAAACATCTAAATATTAAAATTGCACAAAATCATGAACTGAACATTAAAAATACCCATTACAAATTCATAACCCTACAAAAAACGAATAATACATTCAGAGCAGCCCTCACTGGCAGTTTAAAAGCCAACCTACAGGGGATTGCTTTAAGTGCCTGAACAAATGCAGAAATGCAAAAAAATTTATCCACTGCATTACAGTCAGTCTGGCTGCGCAACACAAAATTGCCCTTGTATAAGTGGAAGTCTTTAAGTTGCACCGCGGGGTCAGAAGTGATACTTTTTATTATTTTGCACTTGCTGCAAATATGGCCCCGTGTAAAGAGTAAGAAGACAGGTCCCATCCACAAATGGCTCACAGTCTAAAAGTAGACACAAGGGAGAGAACAGAAAAGGGCGAGGGAAGTGGACACAGGGATAAACTGGCAAAGAATTACATTGACCAAAAGAAACTGAGGTCCAACTTCAATGATAAATGGATGAGTCACACCATTATTATGGGAGGAGATCCGGTCTTGTGGTAACAAGCATGAATTGTCCCCTTTGCTAAGCAGGGTCTGCCCTGGTTTGCATTTGAATGGGAGACTACATATGAGCCCTGTAAGCTATTCCCTTCAGGGGATAGGGCCACTCTGGGAAGAGCATCTGCCTGCTTGGCATGCAGAAGGTTCCAAGTTCCCTTCCTGGCAGCACCTCAAAGATAGGGCAGAGAGAGACTCCTGCCTGCAATCTTGGAGAAGCTGCTGCCAGTCTGGGTAGACAATACTGAACTAGATGGACCAAGGGTCTGACTCAGTATATGGCAGCTTCCTATGTTGCTATTTGCAAATATAAGGGACGGAGAACTTGAATAATGGAGTAATCAGAATTCTCACACTGTTTCCCAAAGATTCTTAAGGCTTCAGCAAGTCTTCATAAGATTACTTATGCATATATAGAATACAGATTTGTGGTGCAGCCACATCTGGAGTATTGTGTACAGTTCTGGTCACCATATCTCAAAAAGGGTTATTCTAGAACTGGAAAAGGTGCAGAAGAGGGCAATCAAGATGATCTGGGCCTGGAACATCTTTCTTATGAGGTAAGGCTACAACAACTGGGGCTTTTTAGTTTAGAAGAAAAGGCAACTAAAGGGAGACATGATAGAGGTTTACAAAAATCATGCATGGCGTGGAGAGAGTGGATAGGGAGAAATTGTTCTCTCTCTCACTCTCACAACACTAGAACAAAGGGTCATCCCATGAAACTAACTGCCAGGAAATGAAGGATCAACAAAAGGAAGTACTTTTTCTCACAGTGCATAATCAATCTATGGAACTTCCTGCCACCGGATGTGGTGATGGCCACTAGCTTAGATGGCTTTAAAAGGGGCTTAATGAATTCATGGAGGTCTACTACTATAGGCCACCTCCAGCCTCAGAGGTAGGATGCAGGAGAGCAACAGCAGGAGAGAGGTCATGCATTCATCTCTTGCCTATGGGTTTCCCAAAGGCATCTAGTGGGCCACTGTGTGAAGCAGGATGCTGGAATGGATGGGTCTTGGGCCTGATCCAGCAGGACTGTTCTTATGTTCTAAGAAGGGAACTCCACAGATGTGAGGTAAGCATTAGCAAATGCTTTTCCTTCATGTTCTTCTACCTTGGGGGGGTCACACTCTGTCAACTCAAAGGGACATTTCTGCCGAATAGTATGCCCCTCTCCTGGACTCCATTCATTGGTTAACAAGATCCTGCCACCTTGGAACAGGAGCGGGGGTAGGAAACTTTTGAAAAAGATAATTCCTTGCAGAACTTTTCTTTAATTAATGGATGGAGCCCAAGATAATTTAGCGTCATACACGACTGCCACATAAAACTTTATGTAGCTTTTCTGATGTCTAATTAACATACATTGCTACAAAGTGCAGAAGGAGGGGAAAGGGAGTCCTGATTAATTTTTACAATTTCCTGCATGAAAAGGAATTTGCTCTCGTAATTGAATACAATGGCTCCGTCTAAAACAATGGAACGCCGGTTGAAAGATAATGCCATAAAGAGCCACATAAACAAGCTATCAAAGAGGGGAATCTAATCAAAATCCAGAGGAAGCCACAGAAAGCAGCAGTGGGCAAAGGGACCCCAGCATCAGATATCTGCAGTCTGGGAAGAGCAAGGTATAGAGCCAAGCAACTGGAGCAAAGATGAAATTAACAGAACAGGCTCCAGCGAGTGCTGAGCAGCACACGTTTCCCCCCATGTGTTACTGCTTGTATTATAGGCTAGGGGTGTGCGAGCCCGCTCGGTTCGAACAGGGGCAAAACCGAACCAGGCTGGGTCAGCTCGGATTCGGCTCAGATTCAAGCCGAATCGGCAAAACCAGTTTTATGCACACCCCTATTACAGATTGCATTGGACAATCCCTTCCTGGTGACCTCTGCATGCAAATTCATGTTGTATGACCCTTGCGGCAGTGAAGCAGGGGAGGAGCAACCGGCCCTATCCGGCCCCAGCACAGCATCCCTCCAATGGCTGCTGCTGGTGTCTAACCTTTCAAAAGGCGGGGGGGGAGGGGAGACTGGAGGCCCTTTGGGGACAGGGAGCCACTTTATTTATTTATATCTATGTAAACCACTTTGGGAACTTGGGTTGAAAAGTGGTATATAAATATTCATCGTATTCATATTCGTCCATCTAGCTCCGTATTGTCTACGCAGCCTGGCAGTGGCTTCTCCAAGGCTGTAGGCAGGAGTCTCCCTTAGCCCTATCTTGGAGATGCTGTCAGGGAGGGAACTTGGAACCTCCTGCATGCAAGCATGTAGGTACTCTTCCCAAAGTGACCCCATCCCCTAAAGGAAATATCTTACAGTGCTCATACATGTAGTCTCCCATTCAAATGCAAACCAGGGCAGACCCTGCTTAGCAAATGAGACAATCCATGCTTGCTACCCCAAGACCAGCTCTCCTGTTACAGGGACCACTGGCCAGAACCAGCACACGCTTTGGGTTAGGGTCCTGCTGCTGTTGCTGCTATCAAGGATGGAGTGGAACAGCTATAAAACTACTCAGGTAACACCTGGTGATGGCCAATACAACCCTTCCTCCAGATCAGCTCTGGGTTCCAGGGAGTGGCCTACATGGATTTCTCCTCTGCTCTCAAGGAAACCTTGCTCCTTTGCCTGCTGGACAACTCTCTGGCCTTGCCAAGAGGTGGGAATCTGAGCCACACAGCTGTGATGGGAAGACAGGTAAACTGCATATTTCCAATGCACCAGACCCCTCAATATTCCTGGAAGCATCTAATGACCAGGAAGCATGTATGGTTCCTCTGAAGTCAGTGTAGAACTTTAAGATCAAGAGATTACTTACTGGAAACCTGGATCAAACTAATTGCAAGTGGGGGGGGGCGGCGGATCTTATCCTTTTGACAGGCTCTACACACACACTTTTCACTTACTGAGCATCTCCCAGTGCAAAGATTTGGTGGAGCAAAAATTATGCAGAAGCAGAACTATGCAGAAGCAAAACAACACGTTTCTGCATACAGGAAGATGGCAGTCACTAGGACCTTCCTTGGAATCCAATCCTAGAAACATGCAGAACAGCCAGCAACATCAGGACCAGATTTCAGATTGTGTTGATACTAAAAAGGTCTCATCACCTCCAACCTATTCTCTAAGGGAGGGGAATTAATTAAAAGGCAACTTGCCCAGCTGAAAGACTAACCCTGTGGAAATGCTGCCAACAGCTCCAGTTCAGTTCTAATTATTTCAAACACACACCTCAAAAGAGAATGTCAACCTGGTCAGGAGCTTCCACCATTCATGATTTTTTTTTTTTTTGGCACTCCAAATATTTACACTCTCTCTTAATTCTCCTTCCTTTCTAAAATACCCTTTCAAACGACATTGGGAATGTCAGGTTTCTGCAGAACTAGGAAAGAAAAGATTTCCTGAAAACATTACAGCTCCCCAAAGGGGGGGGCGGGGTTCCTCCACCCATATTGGCTGTAACAAGGATTCCCAGAATGCCGTTGACTACAATGGCCAAAGGCCATTGCAGCTGGGGATTATGGGAGTTGTAGTCAACAACTTCTGGGAATGCCCGTTACAGAGAACAATGGTTTCCACCCAGTCTGTATGTGGCGTTTCTCAGCACACACACAAGCCAGGGTTTCTGCCAGGGATCTCTTCAAGGGGGACCCCAAGGAGTCCTCTGACCCCAAAGAGTCCAACAACCGGCCACTCAGCCCATTTCAAGCCAGAAACCCCTCCTTTGATCAGCACTGCCTCTCACTGCTTCTCCAATCATGAGGGCGAGCTTCCTCCCCAAGGCGGCTGTCTCGGGGTCCAGGACCCCCATGGGAGAGAATCACCCGTGTCACCTCCCAGAGTTCCACCCAGGCCAAGCTGAAGCAGCAAAGGCAGAGTGCTCATCTAACGGTTCGCCAACTAACCCTGGAAAGAACCCTGACATTTTTGTACTTTTTCCCTTTCATTTTTAGGTCTTTTTGCGGTCGTGGTTCCCCTAAACCCCATTTCCCATAGATTTGAATGCCTCGCCAACCACGAATTTGCCAATGGTGAGGTTTTGCCAGAACGGAACCCTACGTTGGCAAGGGATGACTGTATTTCAACCCTCAATAAGATCTGGCTGAAGCAGAGCAACCTTCGAACCATCCTGCCAATGGTTCTCAGCCAGGCTCTGTCCAAGGTCCTGACAACCTGCCAGCCAGCCTAGACTCTGGATTTGTACCATAGGCCCACCACAAAACTCACCCATCAAGGAAGACTCCTACTCATTCCGGCCCCATGCCCAACCTTGAGTTCTGGCCCCCACCGTAGCGTTTGGCCCCATAAATTTAAAACCAAACCAAATATCTTGGTCCTCCTTTGGCCAGCTCTTTTAGTCAATCAACGCACCTGTAAAATGGGCTCAAGCACCACAAGATTCGAGTTTGTTGGAAGAATGGGTTGAAAATACAGACGTTTGCCATGGGGTCTTAGCAAGAGAACAGAAAGTAAACACGCGAACAGATTTATTGCTACTAATTATCTACTAATAGATTTAATAAACACAACTGCAGTATTTTTAGTTCTCCGTCACTCTACAGTCCACGGCTCATTTTAAAATAATAGACTTTTAAAATTAAATAGAGATGCCTGCTTCTTCAAAAGGCAAATAATGAATTTTTCATCGTCCCGAAGCAGAGCGATGCCTTGCGTATACAACATTTACAGCGAGGTATGATTTAGAAGATCCAATATAGCCAAACCATATTTTTTAAGACCAGAATCTATCTATTGGTGCGGCCCCTTTCATTTAGTTCAAGCTTGAAATTTATTAGCACTTCCCTGAAAAATGCATGGCTGGCAAATTGTTGTGGTCGTCGTGATAAATCACAGTTGCTCGAGGCCACAGGCTGGAGCGTTAATTCAGGATTTGGGCTTGTATGAAGCCTTCCCTGGGGTGTAGATCAAAGCAGGCCCATTTCAGCCAAGGGCTGGCTTATTAGGCTGCAAAAGGTGAGTTTTTCACAAGTACAGCTTCTCCCATCTGAGTGCGACGATGGGAGAGAAAAGTTGCCCACTCCAGTGTTTTCTTTTAGGGAACAATATTAAAAGGCACAAAAATCTTGTTCAGTTCTCAGACTGATAACACTACATATCTTCTTAGGAATAGGTCTTGTGGTAGCAAGAATGACTTGTCCTCTTAGCTAAGCAGGGTCCACCCTGGTTGCATTTGAATGGGAGACTTGATGTGTGAGCACTGTATGAGATTCCCCTTAGGGGATGGAGCTGCTCTGGGAAGAGCATCTAGGTTTCAAGTTCCCTCCCTGGCAGCATCTCCAAGATAGGGCTGAGAGAGACTCCTGCCTGCAACCTTAGAGAAGCCACTGCCAGTCTGTGAAGACAATACTGAGCTAGACGGACCAATGGTCTGACTCAATATATGGCAGCTTCTTATGTTCCTATGAATATAGGAAGCTGCTTTATACTGAGTCACACCATTGGTCCATCTAGCTCAGTATTATCTACTCTGACTGGCAGCATCTCTCCAAAGTTTCAGGCAGGAGTCTTTCCCAGCCCTACCTGGAGATGCTGCCAGGGATTGAACCTGGGACCTTCTGCATGCAAAGCACTGAGTTACGGTCCCATTCCCTAAGCAGAATATCTTACAGTGCTCACATGTAATCACCCATCCAATGCAAACCAAGGAGGACCTTGCTTAGCTAAACGGACAACTCATGCTTGCTCCCACAAGATCAGCTCGCCTGCCCCCCCCCCCACCCAAAGCTCTTTGTGCAAGGATGAAGCAAACCGGTTCCTTTCCTTTTATAGAATCTCCCACTGCCCAAATTCTCATTCTGAAGTCAGCTTAGTAACTGCCGAGTGCAGAGCAAAAAGAGGAGAAAGCCAGTCTCCTTGACCCCCTGATAACAAATATGAAAGAGGCGCTCTCAGATTAAGGACACTCGACAGCCATTCTTCTTCAAAGTCAACTTATCCAAGTGCCAGCAAATCTAGCCGCCTTTCCCCTCACACGACTGATCATCCAAAATTGACACAATGGATTTGCGAGATATAGTGAGGAATAGGCATAACTGAGTTTCTCGAGTTCTTAAACAGAGAAGTAGATTTGTTGGGCTTTTCCAGACAAAGGCTCAGAGCACAGATTTTATTTCCCCTCCCTGCAGGGATTCCATCCAAGGAGGAAACCTCTCTCTTCGACACTGGGACAAGCCGGGTTACAATTTTGCTCTGAAGGCATAGGCACATAGGCAGCTGCCATTTACCGAGTCAGACCTTTGGTCCAGCTAGCCCATTACTGTCTACCCAGACTGGAAGCGGCTTCTGCAAGGTCGCAGGCAGGAGTCTCTCTCAGCCCTATCTGGAGATGCCAGGGAGGGAACCTGGAACTTTCTGCATGCAAGCACTCAGATGCTCGACCAATGAGCTATCGCAGGGATGCTCAGCCTTGGGTCCCCAGATGTTGTCGGACTTCAACTCCCATAATACCCAAGCAGAGGCCATTGGAGTTGAGGATTTGGGGAGTTGAACATCTGGAGACTGAAGGCTGAGAATCCCTGCCCTAAGGGGAATAACTCATAGTGCTCACACATGCAGTCTCCCATTCAAATGCAACCCAAGGGCATGTGGGATTCTGAGGACGAAGATTCAGCCCCATACCAACAACAGTACGATCCGGAGTCAATACCCTGCTAACTGGGCAAAGAGGCACCTTTTAACGTGGTGATTCTCTTTATTTAGCAGGGGGAGAGTAACTGGCCCTATCCATCCCCAGCACAGTACTTCCAGTGACTGTTGCTGGTGTCTATCATATGTTTCTTTTCAGATTGTGAGCCTTTTGGGGACAAGGATCCATCTTATTTATTTATTATTTCTCTTTGTAAAGCGCCCTGAGCCATTTTTGGAAGGGTGGTATAGAAATCGAATTCTTTTTCATCAATCATCATCATCATCATCATCATCTTGGAAGGCATGTTCCAAGCAATGGGAAGTGTAGCCCTTCCCAGTGCTATACCCACTGAACGCTTAAGAGAGGGCTCCCTCTTTCTTAAAGGGCCCTCCCAGCACTGAGAAAAGTGTGTGGAGGTCAGTGTTGTGGGAAATGGCTCTCTCGTTGAAGGGTTTTTTGCCCAAGTGGTCTCCGCTTGAAAAAGAGTGAAGATCACCAGTCTATGACAGATAATCCAAAATTATCTAAAAGACTAACACATTCAAAGCTGAAAGAGGAGACACACATCCAAAATGAAACTCACAATAAGACAAGAGCATCCGTGTTATACACATTGGCTTAGCACAATAAACTCAGTTAAAGGCTTTTCCTTTGGGATCTCTCTCTCTCTCTCTCTCTCTCTCACACACACACACAAACACACACACACACACCCCTACCTACCTACCTGTTAAGACACAAAACTTAATGATCTCACAAATCAAAACAGCCGAAATCCTCAAGGGTTATACACACATACACACACACCCCTCTGAACTTGCCAAGTTGCAGAGACAAATCTGGGGAAGGGGAATAAAGTTGCAAGCTTTTTCCACAGCTGTGCCGAGTCTGGGAACATGATTTTTCCTCTCCTTTGCAGGTTCATATATAAGGGCTGCATATCCCAGAGATAAACTTTGGAGACATGATAAAGAGCAACTTAGCTCAAAATGTGCTATTTTTCTAATGAAAATGAAAATTTGATTCCCACTTGTTTGAAACACACCACATCAGTCAGAGAAGTTTTTTAGCCAATTAAAATTCACAAGTTGCTGCTCTCCACAGAGTGTGACACGAAATATTAGATGCATTTTTGCCAGGATCACAGGACAAAAAGCTTATCCATTAACAGGGCATATGCAGCTCATATAACGCCGCAAAAGCCTTGTTTTTGAGATCAATAGAACGTGTGATTTATAAATAAATTATAACAAGGTGCTTTGGAACAAGGAAAGGGGTTGGAAGACGTAAACATGTTATCAAAAGTAGACTTGAGTTGTAATCTTCCCCGCACCGAGAATACATATTTCATAACATTTGCATGCAGAAACCAACAGAGAATACATTATTGAAGACTGTTAAATATTCATTTCTGGCATTAAAAAGTCCAGACTCATGAATTTTGCTACTGCAAAATTGGGGGGCTGATACCAGACTTTGCTCTAAGTAAGCATTTCCTCGCCCCCCCAACATGTGATTTCCCTTCCCCTAGTAATTAGCACATCTATAAAGTTGTATAGAATTTATTGCGAACTTATTGTACATTTTACTATTCTACACTTCCGATTTCTTCCTGATGTCGCCTTCTGTCAGATGCTATATAAACATTACAAGCCTACTGCAAAGCAGGGGAGGCGTATGTAAGATACAGCTGCCTAAATCTCCGCAGCTTTCCGGGGTGGAGGAACCTTTCACTGATTTGGGATGAAAAAACTTACAAAAGTTTTCAGCTTCAATTCAAGGCTAATGAGAAAAGTTCTCCTATAGGTCACTATCTGATCTGAAATGGATCCAAAATGATCCATTTTGGATCAAAAAAAAAAATCAGGATTAGAACTCAGTTTCAAACCCTAATTTAACAATTACATTAACCGTGATTCTGGTTGTGTCACTTCAGACAGTGCAAAAAGCCACAGTTATCACAAACCCAGAAGCGAAGGGGGAAGGAACATGGGAGCCATCCCCAGATTGCAAAAAACAGTTCAAAAGTGTAGGATGTATGGACCAGTCAATTATTCCTTATGCTTTTTCAAAGAAAGAATAAAGACATAGGAATTAAGGGGGTTAGAATAGGGGTAACCAACCCAAGGCTTTCCCATGGTTGGACTACAATTCCCATCGCCCCCAATACATTATGGTGGGGGTGATGGGTGTTGTACAAACAGCAAGAGAGCTTTAGGCTGGCCAGTGGTTTAAAACCCTTAACAGTTTGGGCCCGGGATACCTGAGGGACTGTCTGCTTCCAAGGATTGCTGCCCACTTGATGAAATCATCTGAGAGGGCTCTGCTCCGGGTGCCGACTATAAGGGAGGCTCAGTTGTGATACAAGCGGGACAGGGCCTTCTCTTTGGCTGCCCCCAGACTCTGGAATGCTCTCCCAGTGGTCATTCGCTCCTCAGACTCCATCACAGTTTTTAGAAAGCTTGTTAAGTCTTGGCTTTTTATCCAGGCCTTTACATGATTTTTTCTATTGCTGCTTCTGTGTGCTTTACCCTCGTATAGTTTTTATCTATGTATTTTATATATATTAAATCAGATTTGTTTTATATTTTTAGCTTAACACTTTTAATTGTTGTTGTTTTTATTGTATGGGTTTTTTTTTAGCTTTTGTAAACTGCCTTGGGATTGTTTTTAATGAAAGGCGGTATATAAATTTAACAATAAATAAAAACGATAGCAGAGTCCTTGACTCTTAATCAGGTATCCAACAGGTGGTAGGTCTTTGGTCCACCCAGAAGAGTGAACCACCAAATTACGTTAAGCTTTCCTGATGGAAGTTTTCAAGTGAAGATGCAGCACACAACGTTAAGGACTTTTCAGAGTCAGGAACACTGCTCCGTGCAAGCAGAGAAGGGACACAGAGCTGTAACCACTGCATGTCTGAAGGCAGTCCTCTTCACTTGCTGAAACACACACATTTCAGCATTTGCAAACATATCCATTTGTGTGTGTGTGTGTGTGTGTGTGTGTGTATGTGTGTGTATACACATACATACACACTAAATAAATAAATAAATAAATAAATAAATAAATAAATAAATAAATAAATAAATAAATAAATAAGCCAGGCAGAACAGCTCATTTACTTTGCTCCCCTGTGAATAATCATCTGCAACTGCTTTTTGCCGCAAAATGGTTTCTGCTGGTCTAAGCACCATTAAAGCAATGCCAAGTGGGCAGAAAAGGGGGACAGGAGACGGGGACATTCACAAACGACAGAAACAATTTCAGGTTCGTATTTAGCAAATGACAGCCTCCCTGATTAGGTGCAGCAATAAAAGAGAAAAGTGGCCAGGCCAGGAATATTTTCAGCATACAGAAAAAGAGAATTTGTATTTCAAGAACCAGAAATGGAAGAGGACGGGGATTAGAGCTCCAGAAAGACACTGGAATTCCATTCCGAAGAATGCAGTGTCAATTTTTTTTTTGCTTGTAGACCAGAATATTGAAATTATCTTCAAGGTGGCTCTCTTTTGTGCTGTGCCTAGCAAGATCAGACATGATTTGTCTATACAGGCAAATCTTGTTACACACGGACACTATATCCCCGGTTTCACGTATTCACAGGTATTGAAATTGACACCCAATTTCATTATCTGTGGATACGAAAGGGTTAAAACCCACATACAGTGGTCCCTCGACTTACGAAGATAATCCGATCCGAACGTACGTTCGTAGGTCGGAATTTTCGTAAGTCGAAAAGCGCATCCACGGAGGTCCGGAAACACTCGTAAGTCGAGGAAACCGCATCTAAAAATTCGTAGGTCGAGGAAGCCGCATCTAAACCGGCAACGACTTCCGGTATTTTTTGTCGTTCGTATGTCAAAATCTTCGGATGTCGAGTGCTTCGTAAGTTGAGGGACCACTGTATCCGTGGTTCCTAGAGGGCCAGAAGTTACCACGGAAATCATTTTCAGCCGCCATTTTGTCAAGAGGAACCATTTTGTGGCTCATTTCTTTTCTAAAAAAGCATTTTCCCATGATTTTTTGTGGCAGCGGAATTTGGGCCTGGGGGTGCATTCCTGGACAGCTGGACACCCACAGAGCATGGTAGAGGACCTTCCCACATTCTCACCATGTTTTTGCCCTTTTCCAGCTTCCAGGAACCTAGCCCCACCCCACCACCGCCATCCCATAGAGTCAATCCCTTGGTATCTGTGGTTTCAGCATCTGCGGCTGTCGTCTCCTTTCTCCTCTCCCTGCGGATACAGAGGTTTGCCTGTATCTGGTTCTGAGTGCTAAGATTTTGGGTTACTGTTAACAAACTGCTGTACTTTGTGTGGTTGTGATGATCTGTAGGCTGGGTAGGTAGTGCGACTGTGATACCGAATTCTTTTTGTTTCCGGTCACTGACCAAAATAAAGATTGACCGAGTGACACTATAATTGCTCACGAGGACAAGAGGTTTACTAGTAAGCAGAATCACCTGGGATCAGTGGGTGATTGGTATCTGGGGGATCAGGTACGGTGGGCACCTACAAGGCCTCATTGGAGGTCTGATGGAGAGGAGAGCCGGTCTTGTGGTAGCAAGCATGACTTGTCCCCTTAGCTAAGCAGGGTCTGCCCTGCTTGCATATGAATGGGAGACTAGAAGTGTGAGCACTGCAAGATATTCCCCTCAGGGGATGGAGCTGCTCTGGGAAGAGCATCTAGGCTCCAAGTTCCCTCCCTGGCAGCATCTCCAAGATAGGGCTGAGAGAGACTCCTGCCTGCAAGCTTGGAGAAGCCGCTGCCAGTCTGTGAAGATAATACTGAGCTAGATAGACCAATGGTCTGACTCAGTATGTGGCAGCTTCCTATGTTCCTATGCTAGGTTGATGGCTGCATAGACAAAGAGCGGGTCCAAAATGCACAAGATAGAGTAGATCGCAACCCAAAGGAAGGTTTGCTACCACAAGACCAGCTCTCCTCTCCAGCAGACCTCCAGTGAGGCCTTTTAGGTGCCCACCGTACCTGATCCCCCTTCTTGTGATTTTTGACAAGGTCCACTTTGTCAAATGACAGCAATCTCCTACTCACCACAGGCAACCAAGTGACCAACTTACAAATGTGTATGGCTGGAATTCCCATTACAGAACATTTGTGTCCATTAACATCAGTTTGGGAGATGGACTTACCAAAGGTCTTTAAAGGAGAGAGGGGGGAAATCTGGTCGAGTATGTCTGTCTTTACATTCAGTTTCAGCTCAAATTAAAAGGAAACGATATTAAGATAATCCACAGATGGTGTATGACCCCAGTGGGATTAGCTCATATTACTAACTCTACATCACCTAATTGTTGGAGTAATAATTGTAAAGAGAAGGGGACGTATTACTATCTATAGTGGACCTGCCTGTGAGCTAGGATTTTCTGGGAAATTTTTTCCCCTTTTTTTAGAGATGGCAAAAATCACTGCCCAGCAAATTTGGCCAGATCCCTTTTTGACCGTGTGAGGTATTTTTTTCCAGGACAACAAGAGTCATTGAAATCTAAAGACTTACTATCCTATATGTTATTAGCAACCAGATTAATCTTAGCTAAAAATTGGAAAGACGAAGTATTATCTTTAGAGGACTGGTATGGGATACTTTGGTGTATAGCAACAGCTGAAAAATTAACCTTTTCTTTAAATATTCTAAAAGTTACAATTCCATCTTTATCTCCCTTTACGATTTGGAATGATCTTTCATTATCTTTGAATCAAAATTATGGAAGTAAGGGAAGAATTCAGTTTATTCAAGTTTGGAAAGATCTATTTGTTTAGGAATGATTTTGATGTTGTAGATTGCCATTGAGTAAATATTTTGTTTTGTGTTTTTTTTGTTTGGGGGTTTTCCTTCTCTGAATTGTAATTGTATGGTGTGTGTTTGGTTTGTTTTTTGTTTTTGTTTTTAAGTAAAACAATTTTAAAAATCATTTGTGTCTGTGTGGGTCTGGGGAAGTGAAAGATTTTATCCATTCTTTCTGTTGCAACTTCTACAATGGTTAAGAACATAAAAACATATTAAAAGCCCTGCTGGATCAGACCCACAGCCTATCTAGTCCGGCATCCTGTTTCACACAGTGGCCCACCAGATGCCTCTGAGAAGCCCACAAGCAAGAGGTGAAGGCATATCCTCTCTCCCCTGCAACTGGTATTTAGAGGCACCTTGCCTCTTGGGCTGGAGGTGGCCTATATAGCCCTCAAACTAGCAGCCACTGATAGACTTGTCCTCCAGGACTTTATCTAAACCCCTCTTAAAGCCATCCAGGGTGTTGGCTGTCAGCACATCTTGTGGCAGAGGATTCCATAGGTTGAGTTTTACATGATGTATTATTTATTCAGCCATTGCTTGTGCTTTATCCCGGGAGCTCTCTGGGGTTCTATGCAAATTTTTAATTAGCTTAATTAGCTTTTAATTAAATTTTTAATAAACATAGCCAGTCTTTTTAACTTCTGCCAGTGCATAGCAAACTGAAACAATCTAATTGCTCTGAATTATTCTGAGTCAATGCTTGCATTTCTGAGTGTCCTGTGCTTGTTTTTCTTGTCCTTGTTTTAACTACCTAATTTCAAGACAAATCTTCGTGATGGCTATGGCTAAAAAGATAAACTGACTGATCGATTCTTACAAACTGGCTTGCAAAAGTGTATCACAGGTGCCGACATCCACTGAGAACTACCTGTAAACTGCTGAAACCCAACTGCCAAATTAACTTGCAAACCACAAGTACAGCATGCATGCGATTCCCTTCCTTTGGCACAAGGAGAATGAAAAGGACACATAAAATAGCCCAATATTTTAGCTCATGGCTTCAGTTCTGTATCCTGCTGTCAGCTCCCCTTCACTTATTGCAAAATCTTTTTTTATTGAGAATTCAATCATGTCCGTTTGGAACAGAAGAAGGGCTGATTTGATCAGCGATCATTGGATTTACAATATATAAATGACAGGATCATATCGGGCTCTGGCCTAGAAACAGCTGCCTTTTATTGATTTATATTCCACTAGCCAGGAAGAAAAATTGCAACCCAATCTAGTAGGATAGGCCCAGATCGATAGCAATTTTTTTCTTAATGACACGAAGGCTGAGATAAGGACAGCATAAGTCAAATCTAGACAGATCAAATTTGCCCAATATCCCTTTCAATTACTACAGACATACGGTGGGATATGTAACATTAAAGCCAAGGGGAATATAATCAAGCGGGCTTAACATTACAACAGGCAGACAAGGCTGCAACAGGCACTCCCCAGGTACTTGCAACTGTCACAACTTGAGTTTGAAGAACCAGCCCGAACTTTAGAAAAAGCCTCCAAGTTTCTCAGTTCTTTCGCTTGCAAAGAGGTAGTCCGTCAGCCACTCTCGTTGGGTACGAGAAGCAGAGCCCGGCTGGATCGGACCAGAGCATCCTGCTTCCTACAGCAGCCAGCCAAATGCCTCTGCGAAGCCCACATGCAGGTCATGGATGCAATCAATAGGTCTCCCCGCTGTTTGGTCCCCAAGAATCGGTATTCGAAGATAGACTGCCTCTAAAGCCAGAGAACTGGTCTTGCAGTAAGGAAGTGTGCCGTCAAGTCGATTTCGACTCCTGGCACCCACAGAGCCCTGTGGTTGTCTTTGGTAGAATACAGGAGGGGTTTACCATTGCCTCCTCCCGCACAGTATGAGATGAGGCCTTTCAGCATCTTCTTATATCGCTGCTGCCCAATATAGTACCAGCTGGGATTCGAACCGGCAACCTTCTGCTTGTTAGTCAAGCAGGAGGAGTTGATGCATAAATGGCATCTGTACATGCACAGCCGCCATTTGCATGGTCAGCATGGTCCCAGAAGCCCATTGTCAAAAGCGATTTATGTCCCATTTATGTCCATTTCATACTGGCACTGCCACGGGGCAGCAGAGCAGCAACAGAGGGGCAGGTAAGACCTGCCTTCCTGCCTTTAAAGCACCTGTTTATTGCCCACCGAAATGATTTGGCTGGGGCACCTCGAATTAGAAGCGCCAAAGCACTTCGTGCACATCCTAAAATCATAACCCCATGTTAGGCTAACGGACATTGCAGACATTTGTTCAAGTTTGATTACTGAAGCTGTGGCCAAAGTTTTTGCTGAAGGGTGTGAGGAGGAACATTAAAATCCTCATAAAGCAGAGTATATAGCCCAATAGATTATCTGGACACAGGAAAGTAGAGCGTGCCATCGAGTCGGTGTCGACTCCTGGTGACCACAGAGCTCTGTGGTTGTCTTTGGTAGAATACAGGAGGGGTTGACCATTGACTCCTCCCGCACAGTATGAGATGATGCCTTTCAGCATCTTCCTATATTGCTTGCTGCCCAATATAGATGTTTCCCATAGTCTGGGAAACATACCAGCAGGGATTCGAACCGGCAACCTCTGGCTTGATAGTCAAGCCATTTCCCCACGGCACCATTAGGTGTAGGCCGAGTTCAAAAAACAAATAACAAACCAAACATCACATACTGAGAGAGAAACAGAACCATCACACACAAACAGGCATTAGTCTTTAACAAATGAACAACTCTGACTCTAACTGACTCAGAGAGATTATTCACATAACTCCCCATGCCTCTAGTGGCCAAAAGAGATTACTGCGGTGCTGAGAGCAATGTTTTAGAATCCTAACAGTTTGTATCTGTACAATGCCACCTCATCCTTTATTCGGGGTCCAGCTCTTTAATGTGAGCTATTTGTTACTTCAGAAACAACTGAGCCTGCTTCTTTTCTTGCTCTGCAGAGCATTCCTCTGGCTTCCAAGCTGCCAAACCCAGATACCTTTCCATTTTCAGAAGCATTGCCAGGGTTGGGCGAGGGGGGGGGGAGAGAGAAGATGCTCCATAAGCAGCCAATTGCCAGAAGCCATTAGAAGGGTGTTTCCTCCACTTTCCCCGGCTCCCCCTGCTTTTTGTTTATAGCTCATTACAGTCTGTACAATATGTCACGGTGCCCTTTTAGCACAATTATATGCAGAAATATAATGCACCAGCGAAAACCTTTTATGCATCCTTGGCTGAGTGCCAGAAAGCTAAGTGACAAAGATGTTACTTCCACACTGGAAAGTCGCGTGCAGTAATTTTTACTCGACTCTTGAAAACCAGAACCCTCAGCTAAGCTGGGTTTGTTGCCTACTGTTTTTCGGTGCTGTGAATTTGTATTCTGTTCCTGCAGCTGGTCATGGGCCAAAATAAAGATATGTGGGTATGTAAAAGCAGGACCAGAGGAAGAGAGCAGAGAAGACCACAAATTCTATGCCTGTCTTTTTCTAGAGTGACTTTCCTTTAGAGCATTCAAGGCTCTTTGTTTGGGTTTTAAATTCGTTCCCGCCCAGACTGCAAGAAGCCACTGTTTCAATTTTCAATACATATTTTAAAGCATTTTTTAAAAATAATTTAAGTATTTCGGTCCCACCCTTCCACGAAATGCTCAAAGTACTTTACAATATACAGCTCAATATTCACAAAGGCAGGGGAAAGTAGCAAACATTTTAATAAATAACTGGCATGGCAGACAAAAATAACTCAACTAGAGCAGATGTTGAGTTCCTAGATGCTGTTAATACAGGAAGGTGCCATATACTGAGTCAGATCATTGGTCCAGCTAGCTCAGTATTATCTATGGCTGTTAAAAACGGTTTAGGCCCAGGGTACTTGAGGGACCACCTGCTCCCAAGGATTGCTGCCCACTTGACGAAGTCATCTTGACGATTGCTGCCCGCTTGACAAGGTCATCGGAGGGGGCTCTGCTCCGGGTGCCGACAATGAGTGAGGTGAGGCTGTCGTGCACTCGGGACAGGGCCTTCTCTGTTGCTGCCCCCAGACTTTGGAATGTTCTCCCGGTGGCCATTCGCTCCTTGGACTCCATCACAGTTTTTAGAAAGCTTCTTAAATCTTGGCTTTTTAGCCAGGCTTTTACATGACTGTTTCTATTGCTGCTTCTATGTGTTTTTATCCATTTATAGTTTTTATGCAAGTATTTTATAGTTTTTAGATTAGATTTGTTTTATATTTTTAGCTTAATGTTTTTACTGTCATTTTTTGTATGGTTTTTAACTGTTGTAAACCGCCTTGGGGTTGTTTTTAATGAAAGGCAGTATATAAATTTAACGATAAATAAACAAACAAACAAATAAATAAATACCATCACCACATTGCATGGCGATTATTTGCTTTCCTCCCTAGCACTGATGCAACTTTTATTAACTTATGGACAGATCTTTATTTTAAACGTGCCTTCGCAAATGGTTATTTGGGGTAAGGAAAGGAGGAAGTACAATATGCTAAAGCTGGGAGGAGGAGAAAAGTGATCTCTCTCTTTCCAAAAAGAGAGGTGTGTTACTTTTTTAAAATGCCGGATTCCCTGCAGGGTCTGCAGCTCAAGCCTAGCCCAGGCATCCTTGTGAGAGCAGATGCAACCGGAGTTCACACTGGGCCCTTGCAAAATTCCCACTGCTCCTTGACTTCATTAGCCTGACATTTAGAAATATTGCTTAGGAAAGCCAGTGTGGCACTTCAAGAATCGCAAGTATTTTCTGATCTACTGAGCATCTGCGGAAACAATGGGATGTCAATTTCCCAGACACACACACAAAAGAGAAGAGACAGCCTCATTGCTCGCATGTCTGTCTATTTCAGGCGGAAACTGGCAACATGTATATTCTTCCCACAAAAGCCATCAACTCCCACTTTGATCCTCTGGCAAGTTGAGATTGCGACTCTGGGTCGTGAAGACAGCTCCTCCCCTCTGCTCAGCCAACATCCCAGTTCCAAAGTGTCTGAATTTCTTCATGACAGTTCCCAGAAAGGATCTCTGTGGCCGCATTCCAAGATTCCCCATTCCACTGCTAGAAGAAGGCAAGGGGTCGGAATCTCCATCCCCATCCTCTCCCTCGCAAACCTTTGCAAGGTGCCGCTAATATCGTGCACAAGCTCACAGCCAGAGACTGCTTCTTCTCCGTCTCCCACAAGGGCAGGCAAAAGACATGAGTGCCACATGCGCAGAAGGTTTCAAGTTCCCTCCCTGGCAGCATCTCCAAAATAGGGCTGAGAGAGATTCCTGCCTGCAACCTTGGAGAAGCCGCTGCCAGTCTGTGTAGACGGTACTGAGCTAGATGGACCAGTGGTCTGACTCATTATATGGCAACTTCCTGTGTCCCTCCACTATTTTCTGGACTTGCTGGTCTATCCACATTCATCCCACACTGGATCATTATTGATTTTGCCAAACGATTTTCTGCAGGGGTTCTCAAACTTGGGCCCCCAATTACTGTTGGACGACAACTCCCATCGACCTTCAGCCATTGCGGCAGTGGGCAATGGGCGCTATAGTACCACACCTGGGGACCCAAGTCTGAGAACTCCTGACTCACAAATTCTCAGCCCTTTGGTTTCCATTCCACTCAGTAAGCAGGAGCAGGAAATCAAGGCAAGGTCTCACACATCTACCACAAGGTTAAATCCAGCTTCTGCCTACGAACACCCCAATTTGAAACAACATTATTATATACCTGGGTTTAAAAACCTTTGAATTTCCCCTTTTGCAGATCTAAAAAACACTTCAATTTCCAAGCCTAAATCAATTCTCTTTTAAGGCATATTAGATGAGCATTTGAGGAAAGCAGTTGCAAATATCCTTTTGATAACAGAAATAAAAATATGTTTAAGACAGGCCTCCTGCTGATGGCCCACTGTTGTGAAATGCCCTATATACAGTTTTTCAATGCCATTTCTTCCTGATGATCCCCCCCACCGGCACCCTAAACTACATGGTCTGTGCTGTATTTGTCACTTTCCCATAAAGAACTCTGCAAGTGAGGGTGTGTGTCTTTTAAAAATCAGATTTCTAGTTTTTCTACCTCTGCCTAGTCTGAATTAAGAATATCAGCTCAATCATTGGGAGTTAGTCTAGAATTGATTGGTTGGTTGGGTGGTTGGTTGGTTGGTTAAGTGCCATCAAGTCGGTGTTGACTCTTAGCAAGCACATAGATAGATTCTCTCCAGGATAATCTGTCTTCAACTTGGCCTTTAAGATCTCTCAGTGGTGCATTCATTGCTGTCGTAATTGAGTCCATTCACCTTGCTGTTGGCCGTCCTCTTCTTCTCATTCATTCATTCGATTTCTATACTGCCCTTCCAAAAATGGCTCAGGGAATTTTACACAGAGAAATAATAAATAAATAAGATGGCTCCCTGTCCCCAAAGGGCTCACAATCTAAAAAGAAACATAAGGTAAGACACCAGCAGCAGTCACTGGAGGTACTGGGCTGGGGGTGGAGAGGGCCAGTTACTCTCCCCCTGCTAAAGAAAGAGAATCACCACGTTAAATGGTGCCTCTTTGCCAAGTTAGCAGGAGTTTCCTTCCACTTTTCCCAGCATGATGGACTTCTCAAGGGAGCTGGGTTTTCGCATAATGTGTCCAAAAGTATGATAGTTAGAGCCTGGTCATTTGTGCCTCGAGTGGAAATTCTGGATTGATTTGTTCTATGATCCTTTTGTTTGTTTTCCTGACTGTCCATGGTATCCTCAAAGGTCTTCTCCAGCACCCAAGTTCAAAAGCATCTATGCTTTAGACTAGAATGCTTGTTCTAAATCACAAATTTCCACTCCTGGGTCCCCAGACATTGTTGACTACAACTCACACCAACTGCAGTATTTGTATTCCACCACCAGTATTTATATTCCATTTTGCAAAAAAGAGTTTGCAGAGCGGTTTATACAGAAAAATAAGAAGAAGATGTATCCCTGTCCCCAGCAGCAGCGACCACTGGAGAGAGATGCTGTGCTTGGGTTGTACAGGGCCAGTTGCTCCCCCAACACACACACTTAATATAAAGAGAATCATAACTTTGAAAGGTGCCTTTTTGTCCAGTTAGCTGGGGTAACCTGTTGGCCACTATGGCAGGGGATGATGGGAGTTGTAGTTCAGCATCTGGGGACCCAAAGTTGGGATTAGATATCAAAAACTCTGGCTGATTGGTGAAATATAAAAATATCATCTGCATACAAGACCGATTCATATTCAACCTCACCGAATCTGACAGTCGCTCTAATAGCGCAAGCCAGCGGTTCCAACACCCAATTAAAGAGAAGAGAAGATAAAGGCCAGCCCTGACAGGTAACCCAACGAAGCTTGATTAAAGGAGACAATAATCCATTACTGGTGACTCAAGGATGACAATATTGGGAACGCCAGTTCTAAAGGAACAAAATTCAAGAGAGTCTTTGCAACACAAATGCAGTTTTCCAAGCCAAGATTTGTTTTCATGCCTGCTGCTCTGTGTCTAACAGCTGAATGACAGGCAGAAACTCAGCTGGTGGTGTTTCCCCCATTTGCAGATGGGAACTGCACCCACTGAAGTTCCAGCTCCCAAGCAGAATATCAATAGGTGCTGCATGCACCCTCATATGCTAGGCAAAGTTGCACCTGCTGAATGTCTGCCTGTCATGCAATTGTTAAAATTCCTGGGAGGGCTCGGACCTTACAAAGAACTCAACAGCCCTTCCACTTTATGAGGTACAAGGTTGGAGTGTAACCACCTAATGGTGGAGCGGGGAAATGGCTTGACTATCAAGCCAGAGGTTGTCAGTTCAAATCCCCACTGGTATGTTTCCCAGACTATGGGAAACACCTATATCGGGCAGCAGCGATATAGAAAGGTGCTGAAAGGCATCATCTCATACTGTATGGGAGGAAGCAATGGTAAACCCCTCCTGAATTCTACCAAAAGAAAACCACAGGGCTCTGTGGTCACCAGGAGTCGACACCGACATGATGGCACGCTTTACCTTTAAAAGCTGCACAGGTACACTGATGCCTACCAGGTCTGAGATAAAATGAAGCAAAATGGAGGAGGTCGCTGTCAGATAGAAGCCGTAAATGCCGAGGCTTATGTGTGATTGAGCCAGTTCCCCTATCTGCTTCCTCTATCCTGGCATTCCATATAAAAGGGAGATTTTGGCGAGGAAGGGGAGATGTTGAGTTATAAAATCTACTCCATATAACGGAGATTTTGGCGAGGTGAACTGCCTTGGGAAGGTTCACCTCCAGCCTCAAAGGCTGACTAACCTTGTGGCCTTCATTTCCTTCATCTCCAACCCTATGCAAGAGGCTTGTGCAGAAAACAGACTATCGAAAAATACCTTTCCCAAATAAATTGAGTCAACGTAGGCTTCATTAATTGATAGCAAATCTTCAGTAATAAAGACGGAGAGAAGAAAGATCCAGCCGTGATATTCCCGTTTCATATGTGCTTTTCAACTTGTGCTCCTATAACAGGGGCAGAGCTACCACTGGGCAAACGGGTTCAAAGAACCCGGGCCACACCCAATCAGGGGCCGCGCCTCGCAGCCCCGACATGCCCCCCGCATCTGATGTCAGACGCAGGAGTGCTAGTTTAGCTCCTGATTGGAGGCCGGGCGGCCCCTTCGGGAGCTAAACTCCAACTCCCGAACAGAGTCTCAGGGCTCTGTCCGGGAGCCAGACCACGCCCCCTGTGTCTGACGTCAGACACGGGGGGCGTGGTTAGCTCCACATCAGATGTCAGACGCAGGGGCCGGGGTCAGCAGGGCGGCAGCCACAGCCGCACATGGGCCCCCAGCGGTCCCACTCTGCCCTGTCCTATAACTTAGCCTTTTCCCTACAGATCCATTAAAAAAAAGCAGACATATTTGCTCATTAGGCAATTCTGAGCTTTAAAATCCCCGTTCTAGCATGTGTAGTGTTGAAGGAAAGTTTTGAGAAGCCATGGAAGGCCAGGGCTGTTTTAAAAAATGGCATTTTTAACATATGCCATACTACCAATTACAAGCAGAAGTTTGTATGAAAACAACAATAGCAATTGATTCCAGGAGAGTTGAGTGTAGTTAAGTTGAGAAATAAGGAGTGAATATTTACTTACCGTATATGTGGAGGAATGTATTTCTAGGGAGTACTTTGTAGGGGCTAATTTGAATTCATTAGCAATTGTTGTTGACAGGGTGGAAGCCACTGATGAAGACAACCTTATTGAAACATGTCTGGCTAAAATTGACAAGATCATCATACCTTGACAATGGCACGGTGGACTGTTATACTTTACAAAGATTGAGGACTAGGAAATTGTATTTGACAATGAGAACACGATGTAATATGAAGAGTGGATATGTGTTTTTGATATGGTTCTAATAAAAAAAAATTGTTACAGTGTTATAGCAATTATTCAGGATATATCATTAGTTTATCCTTGATTTTTTTTTGAGAATTGTTTTAATAGGATCAAGGTCTTATTCCTTCCTTTGTTGTTGGGATGGGTGAAACATGATAGAATGCTGTTTTACCTCTCCATCCATA
Organism: Hemicordylus capensis; assembly: GCF_027244095.1. NCBI lineage: Eukaryota > Metazoa > Chordata > Lepidosauria > Squamata > Cordylidae > Hemicordylus > Hemicordylus capensis. The sequence goes on from NC_069667.1 coordinate 18,123,633, forward strand.
ATGCACAGGCACTCCCGTGCAACCTACATCAATAGGAGCATGGCTCCTTTAAGTAACAAACTTTTGGAGGTAGGACATGTCATAATCTACTATATAGAAAACAGCTATAAGGGCTTTACAGTAAGGTTGAGAGAAGAGCTGGGTAGCTGGCTTTATTGATCTGCAGTCCCTTTGGAAGGAGTTTGAACTTTAAGCCTCTGATGGATAAGTCCACTATATTTTGGTAAGTGGCTATATAATTTCCTAATTTTTTAAATAAGGGCTTAACATCTTATAAAAGAAAGGTGTGTACGTTGATTACTAAGACTTTGGAAAAATTGTGAAAACCTCTTTGGGCTAGAAGAGTAAACTTGTTCCCCCTTATTGACTTTATGAGGTACAGTACATATGCCAGTATAACAGAGGATGTAAGTAATTTTCACAGAATTGGGCTATTTTATTTATAGAGATTGGAGATGCATTATATGGAAACAGTCACTGCAGAGCACCATAGGTCAAAATACATCTGACTTGACCAGAAACCACAAGACTCAATGACTTAGACAACATATGTTTGGGGACATTTCTGCACACTAAGGACAACTATTTATTTTATTTATTGTTAAATTTATATACTGCCTTTCATTAAAAACAATCCCAAACTATGAGAGTATTGTGGCCTACTAGTTGTTGTAGGCTTTCATATTATCAATATTTTTTGTATATTTATTGTTGTCTTATAGATTAATGATTTCATTTAATTTTTCCAAGTCTTTGTCAGTGATTCTCAGTTATTTATATGGATTAAGTAGCATCAACTTTTATTATAAAATATTCATTTATATCTTTCTTCTATGTATATATATTATTAACCTAGGATTATTTAGAACAAGGGTAAACACACATCTTTAAAGAGGCTTTTTTAATGTTCCATCTTTGGTAGGTTCTTTAGTTTTCATAATTCTTAATTTTTAGCTTTTTAAACAACTTTTCATTTGAAACTTGTAAAACGGTAATTCGGATTGTGGTTTTAACCTGGACTTTTAACTTGCTCAACTTAATTTGGTTAATTTTCTTAGTTTTATTTTACATTGTATCTATTTTATTGTTGTGAGCTGCTCCGAGCAGTAGTATACTGGAGGGGCGGGCATAAATATTCTAAATAAATAAATAATGTCGTTTAGATCAGGATCTTTCATATTATTCTATCGCTTTTTGGATCAGGTTTATTTCCTGGTTTTGTGTTTTATTTTTTAAAGCAGATTCGTTCTTACCAGAACAACTTGTTATTTATGTACATATTCACACACATACACACCGTGCTTTTAAACTTGATGGGTATTATATATAATGACCTTGCGATTCATTACTTTAAATCAATACTTTGCAAAGAGCACCAGTGAGCAAATAGCTAGCCCTGTATGCAAATTGTAAAGTGATGTCCCTTTTCCAGCTGAAGCCTGGCACAGGTCGGCTGTTTTAATGGGGAGGGTTTTCCGTAAATTGTACGTATAGATCTCTGTCTGATGGGAAATGGGTCTCTGTTACCTCTTTCAGCTGTTACATACAACTGCCATTAACGGGCACCAACAAAGCAGGTGACCCCTCTAATGGGTGGCTTCGGAGCGAATATTTAATTTCATAAAGCTAAGGAATGGAATTGCAGGCCTTTGCAACATTCATCTTTTATTATGGCTCTGCTAATTCTTTAAGATGTCTATGCCATGCTAAAAGCACCTGGAATAGAGCTGGAGAAGATATTCCAAGGAATATTTTACGGTTAGTTTAAACACACTTATTTAGCTATGAATCTGTGTGTTGTGTAAAAAAAAAAGTGAAGGGAAATTTTATTTTATTTATTTATTTATTTATTTGCTTGCTTGCTTGCTTGCTTTCTAGACCACCCTTCCAAAGATGGCTCAGGGCGGTTTATACAGAGAAATAATAAATAAATAAGATGGCTCCCTGTCCCCAAAGGGCTCACATTCTAAAATGAAACATAAGACAGACACCAGCAACAGTCACTGGAAGGATGCTGTGCTGGGGGTGGATAGGGCCAGTTACTCTCCCCCTGCTAAATAAAGAGAAGCACCACCTTAAAAGGTGCCTCTTTTGCCAAGTTAGCAGGGGTGAGACAGCCATAAAGCTATGTAGACACACTCCATGAGTTCAATTAATGCAGGGGGTGGGAATGGGATTGCATCCGTTAGCCATCCTTTCCAGAGACTGACACGGCTGCGAGCTGAACTGCACACTTTCGGTGTTTGTGCAGTACCGGCCATGTGCATATATGACTATAGGAACACAGGAAGTTTCCTTCTACCGAGTCAGACTATTGGGTTCATTTAGCTCAGTATTGTCTATACAGACTGGCAGCAGCTTCTCCAAGGTTTCACGCAGGATTCCCTCCCAGCCCTACCTGGAGATGCTGCCAGGGAGTGATCCTGGGACCTTTTACATGCAAAGCAGATCACCTATGACTGAGTTACAACTCCGTCCCCTAAAAGGGAATATCTTAAAACAGACAGTGCTTATGTGTGGTGACTCATCCAAATGTGAACCAGGACAGACCCTGCTTAGCAAAGGGGGCAATTCATGCTCGCTATCATAAGACCAACTGTCCTCCCCACAATCAGGAACTGGGGCTACCTCTTATGCATTCACAAAATGTGGTGGGAGTTATATGGACAGCCCTTTCGTAGCCCCCCCCACACACAAACAACCATCAGGATAAACTACCATTGTAAAGAAAAAAAAGTTGTCCTGGTAAAAACTGATCTGCCTACTTTCCTTTCACTATCCCTAGAATTCGACTAAATTTGGTCCAGATTGGTTCAGCAGTTCTCAAGTTAACTGCACCAAATTTGTTCCAAATCGGTTAGACAGTCCAAAAGTCAGCCCACTCGCGCCTCAAACGTTTACACATCCACCATCTTGAATTGGGGCGGATCACAAACTAGGCCATTAAGGTGTCCCTACAACTGTACCCGATTTGGTTCATATTGATCCAGGCATTGCAAAGTTGAAAGCGGGGGACACACACACAGAATGCCGGGTGATCTGAAAAGCTTCCTTTCTTTAGATTTGATTTTTTGATGGATTAAGTGCCGTCAAATCAGTGTCGACTCTTAGTGACCACATAGATAGATTCTCTCCAGGATGATCTGTCTTCAGCTAGGCCTTTAAGGTCTCTCAGTGGTGCATTCATTGCTGTCGTAGTAGAGTCCATCCACCCTGCTACTGGTCATCCTCTTCTCTTTCCTTCAACCTTTCCCAACACTATGGACTTCTCAAGGGATCTGGGTCTTCTCATAATGTGTCTGAAGTATGAGAGTTTGAGCCTGGTCATTTGTGTCTCAAGTAAAAATTCTGGATTGATTTGTTCTATGACCCATTTGTTTTCCTGGCTGTCCATGGTATCCTCAAAAGTCTTCTCCAGCACCAAAGTTCAAAAGCATCAATGCTTTTCCTATCTTGCTTCTTCAAAGTCCAGCTTTCACATCCATAGAGTGTCACAGGAAAAACCATGGTTCGGACGATTCTAATCTTTGTAGGAAATTTAGGACCAACAAACAGAAGTGCCTTTTTCACATTGCACATAATTAATCCATGGAGTTCTGTGCCATGGGATGTGGTGGTGGTCACCAGCTTGAGTGACTTTACAAGGCGCTGGGACAAATTCATGGAGGGCAGAGCTATCAATAGTGACTAATTTGGTGGCTATAGACCAGCCTCAGGAGGCAAGATACCTCTAAATACCAGTTGGAGGGGAGCAACAGCAGAAGAGATGAGAGGCCCTCACCTCTTGCCTGTGGGCTTCTCAGAGGCATCTGGTGGGCCAATGTGGGGAACAGGATGCTGGACTAGACAGGCCTTGGGCCTGATCCAGCAGGGCTGTTCTTATGCTGCCTTCACCCCCTGCTTCCTAGAGGTGTCTGGTTTACCAGTGTTGCCGTCTTGCAGACTGTAGTTGATGAAAGCTGTAAATACATTTGTTAGTCTTTGGGGTGCCACAAAATTCTTGGTGACTCTACAATTCAGAACTGGGAGAGAGAGAACAGCTGCGTCCACTGATGGCACTCCTGAAGAATGTGAAGTACAACTTCCCAGTTGTCAGTCAGTCAAAATACAAGGTATGCACTTGGGAATCTTAGAAAAATTTAATAAGGTGCATCCTGCAATCCAGTCACCTCAGGTTGGAATCACATTAAGGCATATTTAAGACAGCCAAAGTCCTCTGAAGGGAAAACGCGGAGGTTTCGAAATGATCAGAAGACGTCTCCAATGCCTGACTGCTCTGATTCCCTTTCCTTGGATGGCTCCGATTCCTAGCCCAAAAGCCTGCCAAAAAACCTTGCGGTGTCAAAGTCATTGCTTTCGGTCCCACGCGCCAAGATGAACTTTTGTCCTCTCTTCAGCTCCTTGTCGATCATTAAAGATTCATACTGACAAGTGAGCCAGACCTCCACCATCCTGTCTATGTATGATCCCTCACTGCTTACATAAACGGAGACCGTTGCAACAGCCATCCAGAGTGGTCTCGTTTCTGCACATTTTAACGGTCCATTTAAATATGTTCTCCTCTCCTGAACATCTGAGCACAGCCTTGCTGAATCTGAAGCAGAGGTCCAGAACCTCGCTTCCCTCCAGGAAGCCCACAAGCGGTCATGATCCTGGACCCCCAGTTGCCCTATGTAGGAGACAGGACACAGAGATCAGGGGAGAAAGCCAATTGGGAGACATCGGTGACCCAGGCACAAGACTCAGGGTCTCTCTCCCTCTCTCCCCCTCCCCTGCCCTGGTAGGAGAGCTGGTCTTCCAGCAGCAAGTATGACTTCTTCCCTTTGATAAGCTGGGTCCACCTTGGTTTGCATTTGGATGGGAGACTACCATAAGATATCTCCCTTAGGGCAGTGGTTCCCCAACTGAGAGCCCCCAGATGTTGCTGAGCTACAACTCCCATCAGCCCCAGCCTCAATAAGTTGTAGCTGGGGCTGATGTGAGTTGTAGTCCAGCAACATCTGGAGGCTCCCAGATGGGGAAGCATTGCCCTAAGGGGATGGGGGCATAGCTCGGTAGAAGAGCATCTGCTTCCTTGCACGCAGAAGGTCCCAGGTTCACTCCCTGGCATCACCAGACAAGACTGGGTCAGACTCCTGCCTAAAACCTTGGATAAGCTTTCACACAGTGGCCTACCAGATGCCACTCCTACAAGCAGGAGTTGAGGGCATGCCTTCTCTACTGCTGTTAGTGGACTTCTGAGACGTCTACCATCCATGACTGGGAGATCTTCAGAGGACCTTGCATATGTTCCTGGGCAAAATACAAAGTGCTAGTTATTGCCTTTAAAGCCCTGAACGGCTTAGGTCCAGGTTACCTTAGAGAGCGCCTTCTTCTGCATGATCCCCACCGCATGTTAAAGTCATCTGAAGAGGTCTGTCTCCAGTTACCACCGGTACGTCTGATGGCGACTCAGAGGCGGGCCTTCTCTGTAGCCGCTCCTAGGCTGCGGAATGCACTCCCGGCAGAAATCCGTAATTTGAATTCCTCATTGGCTTTCAGGAGAGCCCTCAAAACCAATCTGTTTGGCCTGGCCTTCCAGGGCTTTTTAATTGTTGTAAACGGTTTTCATGTTGTAACCTGGTTTTTCAGGCTTTTAAATTGTTCTGATTGTTTAAATGTTGTTTTATGGTGTTTTACAATCTCTGTTTTAACTGTTAATTGATTTTAAGGGTTCTGTTTTATTTGTAAACAGCCCTGAGCCTTTTTGGAATGAATGAATGAATGAATGAATGAATGAGCCACTGCCAGTCCATGTAGACAATACTGAGCTAGATGGACCAAGGGTCTGACTCCATATAAGGTGGCTCCCTATGTACCTGTGCCACTGGAAGCCCCCACACTGAGCAAGCCAATGGATCACCAACATACAAGCCATCAAGGCTTGAGGACACGGCCCTGCCCACATCTTCTGAGCGTGCAAGGTCCTCTGGGGACCTCCCAGTCAAGGATGGTAGAGACTTCTCAGAAGTCCAGTAAGAGCAGTAGAGAAGGCATGCCCTCAACTCCTGGCTTCCAGTGGCAACTGGTGGGCTACTGTGTGACACAGGATGCTGGACTAGATGGGCCTTGGGCCTAATCCAGCAGAGCTGTTCTTATGTCCACTGGAGTGAACACCTGAGAAATCAGGCAAGACCCCTTTAAATGGGTTCCTAATAAGTTTCCGGGCTAAATACAAAGCACCACAAATGCATCAAACCAGCATATGCTGGCGCACACACACACACACACACACACACACACGTCATTTAAAAGCAAAGTATAGCACTGGTGGCTGGGAAGGGGGCTGCCAGGGGCAGGGAGGGAGGCATCTTTTAAGCATAAATTAGGTGCTTTCCTCTTAGGAACATAGGAGCATAGGATGCTGCCATATCCTGAGCCAGACCATTGGTCTATCTAGCCCAGTATTGCCTTCACAGACTGGAAGTGGCTTCTACAACGTTGCAGGCAGGAATCTCTCTCAGCCCTATCTTGGAGATGCCGCCAGGGAGGGAACTTGGAACCAGAGCGGCTCCATCCCCTGAGGGGAATATCTTACTGTGTTCACACATCGAGCCTCCCTTTCATATGCAACCAGAACAGACCCTGCTTAGCTAAGGAGACAAGTCACGCTTGCTACCACAAGACCAGCTCTCCTCTTGCACTGGCTCACCTGAAAGCTGCTTCAAGCACCGGCGTGCCGCCCGGCACCCCCTGTGGTGGGGGATCGGTTCCACAATTCACCTGGCTTCCGCACGTGAGTGGCAGAGCCTATCCCCCGTCGCAGGGGGTGCAGGTTGGCCTACCGCTGCTCAAAGCATCGGAGCAGTACCGGAGGTGAGCACCGACTATATGAATACGGCAGACTTTCTGTATTGTACAAAATGAATCCGGGCAGCGGCCTCTGGTTTGCGGTGCTTCGAGTGGAATTTGCATCCGAAGAACCAATTACTTTAGACAAACTTTTCTGTTCTGCTCACAATGCCCCCCCCCCAGACATTTGATGCAACAACGTTTCTGTCTCTCTTTCTCTCCCCCCTCCCCACTAGAAATAAGCAGTAAAAACCAATGAGGCAGGTGGCAGCCAATCTCTTACTGCCGGCACAAAGTGAGCTGAGATGAGATGGTGGACGTGGTGCAGAAAAATCGCACCATCGTCCTTCTAATTGGGACTGTGTGCGAATTAGCTGAAACCTGGCATTGTTGCTACGATGCAGGGGCGTAACTATACTAGAGCAAGGGGAGACAGTGGTCTGGGGGCCCACTGCCCGCCCCCCCGAGGCAAGTCACATGACTGACTCCCCCAGCCGCATATCCACCCAGGCTTCCTTCCGTGGTATTCATCCTCCGAAACTGATGTGAGTGTTAAGACCTGGAGCTACCAGAACAGCATGTCTTTCTCTAGGACCATTGAATGACTTGCATCGTCCACAATTTACAAAACGTTTAAAAAAATAATTTAGGATGATGTTTATTGTGGCACATAGGGTGTGTGTGTGTGTGTGTGTGTGTGTGTGTGTGTGTGTGTGTGTAAAATTTTACTATGCTTGTTGTGACCACTATTCAGCCTCATTTAAGATTTCTGAAATGGCAGTTCATGAATCCATATTTCACAAAAAGCAACTTCAGCATGCCAACGGCCACCTCTGTATGCAAATCTTAAAAGCAGCCTACCTTTTGAGTACAGTCTGGCCCGAGCTGGCTGCATGAATAAGAAGGGCTTTCAGTAAATTGCACACGTAGCTCGCCACACTTATGGGAAAGGGGTCTCCCATCCCTCTGTTACATACAGCTGCTATTAACAGGCACCAGAAAGGCAGGTGACCCTTCTAATGGGTGACCTCGGAGGGAAGAATATTTAGTTTCGCAAGGTGAAGAGTGACATCTCGGTCCCTCGCAACACACGCCTTTTAGCGCTCTGCTAATTCTTTAAGAATTTATATGCTTCACTAAAAAAGCGTATGAAATAAAACGGCAGGAGGGAGTCCAAGGAATGTTTGAGAGCAGGCCCACCAACTGTTGGACTACAACTCCCAGCATCCCTATTGGGCATGGTGACTGGAGATAACTGGAATTGTAGTCAACCAACAGTTGGAGGACTGAAGTTGAGCAGCCCGGTTTTAGCGTCTAGCAACGTGAATGGTACCTTGCACAACACATTTTACATCGTCAAGACGCTTTATATACATTCTCTCAGCAGCGTTTGCAAGCAACCCTGTAAAGCTGCTGCTACTACTATTACTAGTAATAATAGTATTATCGACCGAAGTAGACTTTATGTTACAGAAGTACTATTACCGCTATTTATTATTACTAGATACTAGGGCTGGGCAAGGTCGGATTGGGAAGGCTGGAAATGGTCTGATTCGGGTCATTTGGACGATATCCAAGATAATCCGAACCCAACTTCGGAACACCGATTTTGGGTCAGAATTCTCTGGCATCATTTGGGAAATTTTGGAGCATTTCAGAGCTCCAAATGGTGCCCGACCCCTGCATCACGCCATCTTCTGGCATCCATCTATCCGCCCAACTACCACAATTTAAAAATGAAAGCAGTAGATGCTTGGCTGTTACATCACTCCCCCCCCCCGCCCCCCGAGATTCTCAGATGTGACATCATTTTTCTTCCGCAATTCTCTGCGAGTACCGGGGAGAGGAGGAGAGGAGTTAAGATGGTGAAACAGCAAAAGTCTTTGTGCTGAGCTCCCTAACCGGATATTTTTTTATTCTCTCTTTCTCCTCCTTTTTCTGCCTTTTCAGAGCTTCAGAACTCATTTATATTTTTACTCTATATTTGTTTTGCTCCTTGCTTGGCAGTTGGGATTGTTTGGTTTTTTTTACTCTTTTAAACACAGGGAAGATGGTTTCGAAAAAACGCCCACGTACATCTCCAGAACAAACGAGGAAAGACTGGAAAACAACTAAGATTGGACCAATTTTTAATGGGCAAGGGCCTTGAAAGTATTACGGTGGCATTCCCTACCAACACCAAATATTCTCCTTTGGACCAAGAGTCCTTCAAACTAAGACAAACAACAATTACAGCAACAACCCCCTCAAGAGTGGAGATACCCCAAGAGCTGCCTCGGCATCTGGAGGAGCCTCAAAAAGCAGGTACCTTAGAGATACTTACCCAGCAGACATTTCTCATCTCTGAAACGCTTTTAAATTTATATGAAAAAAAATCCATCAACTGGATCTGGGCGGGGGTGGGTGGGTGTTGAAGATAATAATGGATACCCTAGTCAAGGACTTGCATAAGTTTCAGCCCAGCACAGGCTGTAAAGAAAGTATCCCAGCAACGAAAGCTTGTACCTTATCTGCCTCTACAAAATGTTCATTAGCTGGGATAAACACTAAAAACCTTAGAAACTCCCGACCCTTCAAAGGAATCAAACTGCTTTATTTATAGACTACTCGCAGATTAATGATAACCACTGGTCTAGTAAACCAGCAGTTTTAAGATCTCTGGGGCAACTCCTCTCCTGCAGCCCGCCCCCAAAAATTGACATTACATTTCTCCACTGGCTCCCAAATGCTAACTTTTACAAAAGACTAGTTATTACATTTCATCGGCATGATGTCCCATCCACAACTTTTACATATACATAACCATTTAGCAACTTAGCATATCTTTATTACTAGAGTCTTTCAGGGCAGCTCTATCTCTGCTCTATGTGGCGAAAGGGTTAAAAGGCCGTCTAATTCTGGAACAGCTGCCAAGTCTGACCTTGAGATAAGGCCCGAAACAACATTGTCCGGGCATTCAGCCAGCAACAGCAAACCCGGCCAAAGCTCAATTCCTGAATCTTCAGCAACCAGACTACGTTCTTCTACTGCACAAGGTGAAACAGATTTAACATCAATGTGGAACCTGGAGAACTTACCTGAAATTATTCAGGTATTTAAGGAAATCCAAAGTTCCTGGGAACAGGTGCAGGATTCTGCAAATCCAACACCTGCGCTGGCATGGCGAAACAAAGGATTTATGGCCAATCTGACAAAAATACGCCCCCCCCTCAGGAGGACACAACAGAGATTAATCTTATAACTCCTCCCTCTGTTCCTGCTTCATTCTCCGAGTCCACCACGTGCCTGGAAATTCCACCACAGAATGTCCCGACAGACATTAATCTGACAGCCTCCCATTTCAACTCTATGCCACTCCTTGAATCTACTATGGATGAATCAGCTGATACTTCACACACCAGTGATGCAGCAGATGATCCGAAGATTTCAACTTTGTTTTCCAATTAAAGCTAATCCGTTAACAAATCAACTGGATGTGCTTTTGGTTGCTGACGAATCAACTCCAGCTCAAGGTTATATGACCCTTGCTTCCCAGTCTCTTTATAAAACACAGCCGATTGATGAACCTCTGCAAAATCGCTCTCCATCTGAGCCAGCTCCAGTGGTCACTTCCCTGCACCCACTGAGATCGGCTTTGAGATGCACTCTTGCCTCTCAGCAAAATGCTGATGAGCTGATCCCTCAAGTTCTTGACATCTGAGGATATACCCCATGAGGATCCCTGCTGAGCCCCGCCAGTCGCACCAAATCAACTGTCCAGTGTCTGCCAAGATTACGAAATCGAAACCCATGCTCTATATAGTACACCTTCTGGCCATAGATTGCAGGACTCTGACTATTCCAAATCTGTGGCTCAAGAAATCCGGAAGGCTTGCTACCAGGAAGCCATCTCATAGGTATGCTCATCTCATCAAGAATGCTTGCAAACCCACACCCAGAGATATCTTGGAGTGGTTTTTCAGCACAATGGCAGGAAATCTGCACATGTCAGACTGGTTGCTGACATGGCACAAAGAAGTGCAGCAGCTATATTGTGATTCCACCGCACTTAGGGCGGTAGCTATATTCCTGCTGCTATCAAACTGTACCTAGACAAATCCATGTCACAATTTTTATATGGCGCCCAATTAGGCCCCTATACCAATTTTGTTACTCTAGAAAGGATCCAGTCAGGTTTCCTGAGAACTCTCTTTTCTTCACCCAGATGCACTGCTAATGTGGTGATCTGCCAGGAGGCTGATTTACTAAAGGTAGCAACTAGGGCTTGTCTATCAATCATCTATTACTGGCTGAAACTTCATCTTCGACCAGTAGGACTCATACCTAAATTTTTATTGGTTATGCCTCAACCGCCATGGTGTTTGAAGATAGTTAAACAACTTCTCCTTGGATTAGCTCCAGATTCCTTACTGGAAATGGGCCTTGTGAGAGCAAAAAAAAAAAAAAAAAGTTCGCCAGCTATTGGAAGACATTGAGTTGCAGAATGAGGTGGCTTGTTTGCCTGAGTTCTATAGCTCATTAAAGATTGGGGTGGGTTTCTCCTCTGCATCATACTTGTCCTCTATTACTTTTTCTAAGTTTCGCTGGGCCTTTTCGAGAGCCCGCTTCAATGCTTTCCCATCCGCTCTGCTTAATGGGAGGTTTCAACATCTACCCATGGAGGCTCGGCTTTGTCCCTGCAGTTCTGGTGAAATCGAAACCACTGCTCACGTTTCACTGAATTGTAGCTTTTATCGGGATATTAGGCACCGTTTGATTTTACCCCTATTGATTAGATTCCCTGGACACCCTGATGATTTTTTCGTTAAATTTTTACTTGCGGATAACAATTCCTCTATCTCCTATATTGTAGCAAAATTCTGTTATATAGCCATTAGGGTGTGCAACTCCCTGACTGATTCAAAAGGGAGCTCGGACTGTTTATAAGACTGCTGCGATGACGACTGGGTACTGCTCCAATCGCGACTGTGATATCTGTCTTCTGTCATAGTAATCTTTGTAATTTTTGGTTTTATATTTGGTCAATGAGCGTAAATAAAATTTACTTATTTACTCTGCGAATACCACTTCTAGGTTACTTTTTAAAAATTAATTTTAAAACGCATGGTCAGATTCATTTATTAAATACACAGAGTCTGCCATCCTTACCTACTTCTATGCCAATTTTCAGAGCTCCCTTTCTAGCCCCCCCCACCACCACCGCCGCCATTTTTTGTTTCACTTTCCCCTAATGGGGATTTTCACCATTAAAAAATTAGATTCCTGAATGGATCAGGTCTGATCATGACATTCTGAAGGGTCCAAAGGACCCACAACCAACAACCCCGGTTGCGGAACAGGCCCGATCCAAATTCTGTGATCGTGCATAGCCCTAGTAAATAAGAGTATCTAGTAGTATCTTATTTTTCTTTGTAAACCTCTTTGAAAACTTGTGTTTAAAAGTGGTATATAAATATTGGTAGCAGTTGTGGTATTATTTATTCATTCATTCATTCGATTTCTATACCGTCCTTCCAAAAATGGCTCAGGGTGGTCCGACAGTGGACAGTACTAGAGGGCAGAAACTGAACACATTCTGTGCCTGGCCGTTAACATGCTATATAAGCTGCTCCTTTGCCTTGTGGGATCACCGTCTTTTGAAGCAAAGGGCACCAGCGACTGTCACAAAAGCAACAGAGAGCCTGGGGGAACCGAAAAGACCAGACAGGTTTAATCTGGCATGAGATTTTTGTAAGCAAGTAAAACAGGCAAAAACGATAAGAGACGTTACAACAGGACACGCACAACAGCACAGTGTACAGATCAAGAGAGGTAGCTGTAGTGATCCCCTCTTACAATTCACTGTGTACAAATCCTCAATTTTATAGGCTTATAGGAAGCTTCCGTATACTGAGTCAGACCATTGGTCTATCTAGCTCAGTATTGTCTTCACAGACTGGCAGCGGCTTCTCCAAGGTTGCAGGCAGGAGTCTCCCAGCCCTATTTTGGAGATGCTGCCAGGGAGGGGACCTGGGACTTTCTGCAGGCAGGCAGGCAGAGGCTCTTTCCAGAGTGGCCCCATCCCTTAAGGGGAATATCTTACAGTGCTCACACATGTAGTCTCCCATTCATAAGCAAACCAGGGTAGACCCTGCTTAGCAAAGGGGGCAATTCATTATTTGTTGTTTTTAAAAGTATTTTAATTGGTTTTAAATAGTTTTAATCATTTCTGAATTGTTTTTATATTGTTTTAGCATTGTTTTAATTGTGGGTTTTATGTCTTTTTAAAAGTTATTGTACACCGCCCAGGGCCTCTGGATGGGGCAGTTTATAAATGTAATAAATAAATAAATAAATAAATATTATCGCTACCAGAAGACCAGCTCTCTTCTTCCATTTCAGCAATCCAATGCGAGCTGCACTGCACAAGTATAGCAAAACATACACATGAAGTGCCTTGGCTGAATCAGAGCAGGGGTTAACCTGTTTCCACTAGCTGTCAACCAGACAGGCAGCCCAAGAACATCATGAAAGCAACAACCATTCCCCCTTTGCCTTGAACAGCTAATATTCAGAGGTAGACTGCTTCTGAGCATGCAGGCTCCACTTAGCTATTTATCGAATAGCTGTTGATTGACCTATTTATTTTTATCCCCTCTCTTCTTCCAAGGAGCCCAGAGCAGTGTAGGTGGCTATATTTATCCTAACAACCCTGTGAATAACTCAAGAGTCACCCAGTGAGTTCCATACCTGAATGGGGATTTGAACTCTGGTCTTCCCATTCCTAGTCCAACATTCTAGCCATTACACCACACTAACTCTCACATCTGTCCCGCCCTATGACTCCAATTGTTTCTTAAAGGCATCTAAGTCACTGTCGATCACATCTTGTGGCAGTGAATTCCACAAGTTAACTAACTCAACCCTAACTGAGCATCATGTGCACTAATTTCTCATCTTGGCCCCCTCAAAATTGCTGCCATTCTATTTCTTTGGGCACTCTTGAGTCCTAGCACTGAGGGCATAGGAGAAAAAAATCCTTTCCAGAAAATCTTATTTAAATGTTCAAGAGAACACAATGACAAATGAATGTTTTCTTCAACCCTGTCATTTCAGCGACTGGCCCATATGGAAACTCAACAAGAGCCTTTGCAGTGACTTATGTTTTATACGCAATTTAATTGAATTTTGCACAAAAAAACTCTTGTTTTCATTATTCAGAAACGGACCTCCCATCATGTTTCAATTGCAAAGAATGAAGGGGGAGAAGAGGAAACGTACACACACTTAAAATCTGCTTCATTTAACACAGACACTTCCAGAATGAACAATGAGTTGGGAGATAAAACCTCTCGTTAACCAGAAATATGAACAGGATTGTCAGAACCCTGCAGAATAAAAACAGTGCACCAAAACAAATCTGTAACATGGAGGATCCACTTTAATATAAAAGAGGTTTTAAGAAATTCAAAAAATAAGACACACAAAAACTTGGTATACCAGACCTGTCCAATTGCTGTGGTTTACCTGTGGTTTTTGCTTCTTGAAGGCAGCAAGGAAAACCAGGGAAACACATCCATACAGAGAGCATTCCAAAGCCTGGGGGCTATAACCGAGAAGACCCTGTTCTGCATGCATGAAAATCTAGCTTCCCGCAAATTTCCAGAGAGGGCTTAGAGAGACTCCTGCATGCGAACTTGGAGAAGCCACTGCCAGTCTGGGTAGACAATACTGAATTGGATGGACCAAGGATCTGACTCGGTAGAAGGCAGCTTCCTATGTTCCTATAAGGGCTTTAGAAGGGGATAACCGCAGCACCTTGAATTGGCTCTGGAAACAAATTGGCAGCCAGGGCAGTCATAGGAACATAGGAAGCTTCCATATACTGAGTCAGACCATTGGTCTATCTAGCTCAATATTGTCTTCACAGACTGGCAGTGGCTTCTCCAAGGTTGCAGGAAGGAATCTCTCTCAGCCCTATCTTGGAGAAGCCAGGGAAAGAACTTGGAACCTAGATGCTCTTTCCAGAGCGGCTCCATCCTGTGGGGAATCTCTTCCAGTGCTCGCACTTCTAATCTCCCTTTCATATGCAACCAAGGAGGACCCTGCTTAGCTAAGGGGACAAGTCATGCTTGCTAGCACAAGGCCAGCTCTCCTCTCCATACTCCTTTCAAAATGTAATGTGCTCCCAGCTGACGTTTCCAAATGTTTGTTTAAAGCAGGGGTAGGCAACCTTGGCCCTCCAGTTATCGCTGAACTACAACTCCCATCCTCCCCAGGCACAATAAAGTTCGGCTGGGGATGATGGGAGCAGTAGTCCAGCAACAGCTGGAGCGCCAGGGTTGCCTGCCCCTGCTTTAAAGAGTGCCCTTTACAGGTTTTTGACCGTAGTCTGTTTCCCACACCCATTGCATCTGAAACTTTTGGCAGCTGCAAGTCTTTAGGAGAGGGGGAAACCCCTTCCGATTGATTGAAACATTTAATTGGGTATTCCCAGATCTACTCCAGTGCGCCTCCTACAAAAGGGCCCGTTTGACCAACTATGAGCCAATGCATGGAGATTTACTGACTGCTACCCATTTCAGCGGCTTATTGAAACAGGATCCTCGTGATGAGGGGCATATTTCCGTTCCCGAAAGCCCCGCAAAATTTCTACCCACCCAGATACCCGCCTTAACATCAGCAGCAGTGAAACAGAAGCTGGCCTCTGCTATCACTTGACTGCTACATTTCCTCAAGGAATATCAGGGCTCCGAGAAAGCCATCCAGCAATGCACTCAAGAGCACCTCCGAAGCCGGAGAGCCTATTAAAATACTTAGCGGGGTTCCGGGGGGGGGGGGGGTAAGACAATCCCAGCAACCATCCGGTCCCCGGGCAAGATAAAAATCTTTGCTGTGCTTTCAAGATTTAAATGGCTGTTTTAATCCCACTGAATGTTTTATCTACCTGGAAATCCAAACAGGCAAGAAAGATGTTATTGTAGCAATCCTCTAAGGGGCTTTCTCCACAGCCCTCAGACACGTGGTGTGCCAACTGCCTGGAAACCCAGAGCAGTCAGTCGGGAGAAAACCGATCGCCTTTTGCCGATAAACGCGGCCTAATAGCTTCAGTTCTGAAGCTCTGTGGCTTGCTTTGCCGGGGAGTTCTCAGAGTGTCTCCAAAGCAGGGAGGAGGGAAATGCATCTCAGGAAAACGGAGATCATAATTCTCTTGAAGCCAATCGTTGGCTTAACAAGCATCAGCTCTCTCCCCACCAGCAATTCATCCTTCTGCAAAAAGGATACCAGATGTGGCTAAAGAGAATGCAGAAGAAGAAGAAGAAGAAACACCCTCTGCTTCCGACACTGGAAGGTAACGTGTTTTAGATCTAAAACAGACCGCACAGACAGAATCTGGCACCCAACAGCGCCAAATTTTATTTAAGGTAGGGTTGAGAGGGGGACGGGGGTGGGTGGAATTCCCACCCGTTAACTCATAAGAAAAACATTTAACCTCTAAAAAAGAGAAGTATTCCACAGCAAGTAGCTTAACGAATATGTTCTAAATCAGGGATTCTCAACGTTGGGTGCCCAGATGTTATTGGACATCAACTCCCACAATCCCCAACCAAAAGCCACTGGGGATAGGGGATTATGGGAGTTGAAGTCCAATAACATCTGGGGACCCAACGTTGAGAATCCCTGCTCTAAATAATCACAATGCTGGCATTATTCAATAGCATATAATTCAATGATCCTCAGGCTCTTGATTACCACTGCACACACCTCCCCCCACTGCCAGCCCCCCACAAACTTGTGTCTCTCATTCTGGCAATGAAATGTTGGCAGCCCTACAGGAACGGAACCCCCGTGAATGGGGAGGGCTTCCTGTACTGCCAACCATTGTTCGTGTGTCTCCAAGTTGTCTGGATCAGTTTACTTCTGAAGTAAGATACAGAAACACATTTGGCTGCCATGCACCGTCAAGCAGGCACAGTCAGATCGCACGGGATGGAGACGCTCGCTGGCTTGCGGGATCCCTCGCTGAGTCGCCTGCAGCGAAACAGATTTCCGAGTCTAAATCTGAAGCGTGCGTGTCGCTCTCATTAACTGTAATGGCAACCAGGAGAGAAGAGAAGATGGGGGGGGAGGCGAGCGCTGAACGGAGGAACGGTTGAAGGAAGCCCTCTGGCACGGTGCGGCTGTAACTTTGTGTGCGGCCCCATTTCGGAGACACCCCCCTCCCAGGGCAGCGATCAAGATTAGGAAGCCGTCCAAAAGCTCAGAATGCACCGATTAACCAAGTTGACTGGAAAGGAGGTTTGCACAACCAGGACACCAATGTCGGCCATGGGAGGAGAGTTAGTCTTGCAGTAGTGATCGTGAGTTGTCTCTTTTGCTAAGCAGGGTCCACCCTGGTTTGCATTTCGATGGGTGACTACATGCGAGCAGTCGTCTGCTGTGAGAGATTTCCTTAAGGGCAGGCCTGCCCAACGTCCCACCACCAGCTCTTTTTGGACAACAGCTCCCATAATCCCCAGCACTAAGGCGTGCGCATGCTCACAAGTTTTCTGATGGATGCTCAATTAATTTCAGATCCCACTCAGGTTGAATGGGGAAGGCCCCACTCTGAATGCAGGCGCGCACACAGTGCCTTGATATTGCCGCCCAGAACAAAACTCATTCCGCACAGAGATGGAAAAAAATTAGAGGGACCACTGATCCCCAGCCACAGTGGTCAATAGCCAGGTATTATGGGGATTGTAAGCCAACATGTGCAGGAAGGTCGAAGTTGAGAAGTCCTACCTTACGGGATGAGGCTGTACCTCAGCAGGGCATCTGTTTGCATGCAGAAGGTCCCAGGTTCAATCCCTGGCAGTATCTCCAGGTAGGGTTAAGAGGGACTCCTTCTTGAAACCTTGGAGAGCGGCTGCCAAACAGTGTAGACAATACCAAACTAGATGGACCAACAATCTGACTCAGTATAAGGCAGCTTCCTATGTTCACCTCACTCCCTTGACCCAGAACCACACTTCAGTATACTGTTCCCCTCTCTAGAAGGATTTGCACACATTTGGATCCTAGAAGGATCCTGCCCTCGGGTTTTTAAACTTTAAAACACCATAAACCCAAAGCCTAATGAAACAGGTGTGTTTCCAAACGTTGTTTACAAACAACCAGAGATGGGGAGATTCTGATTTCATGTGGGAGTGTGTTCCAGAGCCCCAGGGCAACTCTAGAGAAGGCCCGGTTTTGGGACACCACCAAACAAGCTGGCAGCAACCACAACCAGGCCTCCACCGATGATCTTAATAGGTTCAAGAAGAAGGCGTCACTCTCTTGAATACCCTGGGCCCAAGCCGCTCAGATCTTTATAGACAATAACCGGCACTTTGTATTTTGCCCGGAAATTAATTGGCAGCCAGTACAGTTCTTTTAAAACAGGAGTAATGTGGTCTCGGCAGAGACCAACCTGGCTGCTGCTTTCTGCACCAGTTGCAATCTCCATACTATGTACAAAGGCAGCCCAACGTAGAGTGCATTGAAGCAGTCAAGCCTGGATGCTACCAGCATATACACCACTAGGTGTATCCAGAAGTACAAGCTACATACCTGATCTTTCAGGGAGAATGTAACCCCATCCAAAACAGGCAGATCTAAACCATTCCCTAAATTCCAACTTTGTACAGCCAGTACCGCCATCTTGTTTGGATTCAACTATAATAAATATATTGTGACTTTAAAAACAACAACAAAAAACGTTTTTATATATGCTTCCTTTCAGAACCTCGAAATTCACCGGGGCATTTCTCCTCCCAGCCAGAGGTGAGTAACAAAACTTCAGGTTTTTTAAAAGGTATCTGAAGACCTTCCTCTTTCGAGAGGCTTTTTAGTGTTTCTAGCTGTATCTGTTGGGTTTTCCAACTTGATTTTAAAGGAGTTCCAGTTTTTAACTGTGTGTTTTTTTTTTAACCAACTTTATACTGCTCTGCTGTTGGCTGGCTTCTGTTTTCTGTGTTTAATTGTGATTTTATTACTTCTGTGAGCTGCAACAAGAAGCATTGTACTGGAAGGTAGGGGCACAGATATTTTAAATAAATAAAGCAAAGCAAACAAATCTGGATTTGCCAACTCTTTCCAGGAGCATCACCTGCTTCCTACCAGGCCTTGAGCTATTTCTCTGGTTTCTTTTACTCTGACAGTCTTTTAATCCAACCAAATACTCCATCAATACACTCCTTTCACTCCTCTCCCAACCCCTTAAATCTATGATGGCATGCTACTTGTTTAAATTGCCATTAAGTGATTAGAACAGGACTATCGCCTCTTCTCTGGGCACCGGATCAAAGAGATGTTAAATTGCCTTTTCAAAATTTTAATTATTTAGTCCCTGCAATCATATTACCCAGCCCTTATCATAAGCATTCGTTAACCTGTGGGCTTAATTAATGATCAGAAAGCATTTACAATGCCCGTAATGTTCCAGGCACACATTAGATATTTATTAAGTAGCATGCGGGAAGTCACGAACTGGCATGAAGGCAATGGCCTTCCATGTGTCCCCAGCACCCGATGTTCAGAGATATAGTGCCCCTCCACATGGAGGGTCTATTTAACTATCATGGCTAAGAGAATTTTATAAGCTGCTTTTCAACTGAAGATCAGTTCTCAAAGGGAAGAACAGAGAACAAAACATTACCATATCCAAAGGGGGGAAAGTAAAAACAGCAGTGCTCTCTGAAGAGGTGGATACAAATCAAACTGAACTCTGTCACACTTGGATAGAGAGTCTAAAAAGCCTGTCTAAAATGAGCAGAATCTGGTGAACCTCAAGGGGCAATAACTGCCAGAAATACTGGGTTGCAAATGGGAAACTCTATTAATTGCTGAAGACACACTAACCTCTGAAAGAGACAAGACCCACCACACAGAGAACCTGCTAATCCCGGAAGCCTCTGGGCACTAAAGAGATGGTCTTGTGCAAGTAAGCATGAATCGTCCCCTTTGTTAAGCAGGGTCTACCCTGGTTTGCATTTGGATGGGAGACTACATGTGAGCACAGAGAGTGATTGCCCTTAGGGGATGGGGCTGCTCTGGGAAGAGCATCTGCATGCAGAAGATCCCATGTTCCCTCAATGGCATTTCCAAGATAGGACTGGGAAAGACTCCTGCCTGCAACCTCGGAGAAGCTGCTGCCAGTCTGTGTAGACAATACTGAGCTAGATGGACCAATGGTCTGATTATGTTCCACTAGAGCAGAAGTGTAATGATCAGCTTTCCTTCCCCCTAAAGAGTTAACCAGAAGTGAACCCTTGTCTTGACTAACAGGCTGGTGAACTCCAGGGCTCAGCCAATCAGCACACCAGGTGGGTGGAACCTAGAGAGCTATTGCCAGGAAGAAGGGAGTTCTTTGTTAGAAGAAGCTAGGCTGGAGGTGCAGAGGAGGACATGTGGCCATGGAGGTTGGCTGCAGGAGAATAACTTGGCAGATCTTTGAAAGACAGGAGGGCAGGAAGCCTGAATTCTCAACAGGAGTTTGGTGAGTTCAAGGAAAAAGGAAGCCAAGGCTAGTGGCTTCAGAAGTTTAGAGCAGGAGAAAGTGGTTTAGTAGCAGTTTGCATTAGAATTTCTTTTTCTTTGGTGTGTGGTTTTGCACATTCCTGATACTGTTCTATTATTGCTTACTTGTAACATAATTAAAATAAGAAACACTAGCCTATGCCCATCCTACCTAGGGCATTGCAAAAGACTCTATAAACATTTAAGCATACATTAAGGCAACCTATTTTTGTAACCCTAGTAAGTTGAACTGTATTTAAAAGCTGAGAAAGCCACAGATGGAAGCAGTCTGTAGTAATTGAATAAAACTGTTCTTTAGGAGAAGCCTAGACAGGCAACTCAGAAGGGATGATTCAGCATTTCTTTCCCCTCACATGAGCTTGGTCTGAGACAAAGGCTGTAATCCACTGCAAGAAGCACCTGCAAAGAGGAGATATTAAGGATTTGGAGACCCAGACAGTCTTTGGCAGTATTCCCTCTAACGGGCATGCACTCACACATTTTTTTATGTCCGCTCAGTTAATTTTAGATCCCACTCAGGTTTAGCTGCTTTAGGCCCCATTCCAATTGCATGTGTGCACACACTGCCTTGATACTGCCGCCCAGAAAAAAACTCATTCTGCACACAGATGAAAAAAAATAGCGAACACTGGTCTTTGGTGCTAGGGAGGTTCAGGACCGCGTCCTTAATTAAGATCCTGTGGGATTTCCTCCGGGATTCATGTGTATATGAGAGACTTTGACTGCTGATTTGGGACTGTTTGTAGTACCTTGGCAATTACGGCTCTCAATGGGCCGCTACGCCAATAAGCCCTTACAAGGAGAAGCAGCAGTCCTCGGTCTGAACAGTCAACTGTTTGGGTAGCACCACAGATTTATCTGACCTGCCCAGTCCAGACCTTAACCATCGGCCTCTCCTCAACGACGTCTCTTGCCTCAGGCCACCTGAGTCAAGTTGTCTGCTTGTGCTGAAACCGGACCCCACCTGTCCCAACTTTTCTGGACCCCGAAACATAGTCTCCGATTATGCCACCTGAACAGATCCCCTCTGTTCTCAGGACTCCAATTCTGAGAAGACCCCCTCGGGGGAGAAAGGTACACCCCAGCCCTGAGTAAAGTCCTGTAGATCAGGGATTCTCAAAGTTGGGTGTCCAGATGTTATTGGACTTCAACTCCCATAATCCCCAGCCAAAGGCCACTGGAGCAGGGGATTATGGGAGTTGAAGTCCAATAACATCTGGACACCCAACATTGAGAACCTCTGCTCTAGAGCAAACCGAGCCTGAGCTGCTTTAGCTAGGAGAGCTGGTCTTGTGGTAGCAAGCATGACTTGTCCCCTTAGCTAAGCAGGGTCTGCCCTGGTTGCATATGAATGGGAGACTAGAAGTGTGAGCACTGGAAGATTTTCCCCTCAGGGGATGGGGATGTTCTGGGAAGAGCATCTAGGTTCCAAGTTCCCTCCCTGGCAGCATCTCCAAGATAGGGCTGAGAAAGATTCCTGCCTGCAACCCTGGAGAAGCCGCTGCCAGTCTGTGAAGACAATACTGAGCTAGATGGACCAAGGGTCTGACTCAGTATATGGCAGCTTCCTATGTCCCTCCTCGTGCAGTGAGTCCCAAGGATGCAGGGCCCCTGGTGAGGCTGCTATCCCAGAATCTAATGCCCTCGGGCCTCAGGAGCAGTGGCAAACTCATGCTAGAACTGAACTCCAAATATCAGAGGAGGAATGCTTGCCGGGCAGCCGGGGGCCATCCTCCCAATGGGTCTACCTGTGAGAAGAGGGGCCCAGCAGCTCAGGCATCGGCTTGGACCAGGGAGAGCCTGAGTTCCAGGACGTGGTAGGACTCCTGCACCACCCCTGTTTTTTCAGCCAGCCTCCGCTGATTCAACACCACCTTCTTTGGGCTCTGCCTCCAGCTGCTACCTTGCGAGGCCTGGGTATGGGCCCATGGGCTGTGTCCTCCCATGATTTCACCAGCCAGCCCTGGGTGAGATGGCAAGCATCAGCAGAACAAGCAGCTGAGTCCAGTCCAGTCGTGGGTGACTTCATGTTTTGGGACTACTATTCCCCAGCCTTCGGCCACTGCGGCCAGGGATGTTGCGGTTTTTGTGAGTGTCAGGTTACCCGAAACTGGTACAGCGACATGTGCCGAACAAATCCAAATCTAAACCCCGATCAACACCGCACAATGGCCTAGTTCACACAGTCGCTCAAACCTAGGTTTAATGTGGGTTACCTTAGTGCGATTGTGTGAACCCACTTCAAGGTAGGAATCTCAGTTTCATCTTGGGCCATAAGCCGTTTGGGCGTGGGTTCACACAATCACACTGTTATCGGTGGTGCACAACCGAACAATTATGTGAAACAGCTGCCTTGGGATTTTCTTAATGAAAGGCGGGGCATAAATTTAACAATAAATAAATTAAAAGGCCAATGATTTTCCAGGTGACTTATTGTTTTCTTCTGGGCCCCTTTCCTTCTACTGAATAATCCAACTTCCCTTGCACTCTTCTCCTTTTTCCTACAACCTCGTCAATATATTTTTCTGTCCCCGATATCATGTTCTAACCCTGGGAATCCATATCATTATTTGCATTCATTTCTGTGCAGGAGTTAACTAATTGAGATTGCAGTCACGCTACCTATGATGCAAGAAAAGGTGGGAAAGGTTGCACGTCTCCAGCCAGGAGAGATATAACAAGGGGAGACTGAGTTTTCAAAACAACACCTGTCAATTGTGGCAGGCCAGACACGGACACCACAATGGCAACAACCAAACCATGCAGAAAGGGATGAAGCAGAGGAGTGATTTGTGTGAATTTGAACGAGTAAGCATCCTATACACAGCTGCTCTGAGCCCATGGTAACACATTATGATCGCCATCTACACTACCACATGCTTGTGGCCGGGAAGAAGCCTCACACCAGGATAAGCTAAGCAGATGTGACCTCAAGGAGCACTCCAACACATTCCCACAGCCCAGAGAACAAAGCTGCCAGAATGTCTGCAATCCATCTTCTGTGAGGGGAAAGGAAGCTGTCAGCTTGCTTAGGATTAAGAACTCACACGCCAGCCCTAGGGCAGCAGAAGCTTTATGGGGCAAGACTGAGCAGTGGGAAGAGGTCCCAGGAGGCAAGGAAACTAAAAAGAGTTTGGAAGCCCAGATGTGCAGCAATGAAAGGATGCAGAGTAGGCAATGGCCCGAGAAACAGGAACTGAGGGAAGGGTAGATAGAGAAGCTTGATGAAAACAGAGGAGACAGGGAACGGAGACAAGGAAAAACTAAGAAGAGGAGACACTGAGGAATAGTCACAGTCAAGAGAATCTGTATGCTCGGGGATTTGCATTGCAGAGGCTGCAATTCTAGAGGATCTGGCCAAGAGAAAGAATAGCTAAGTGAGTCAAAGGAGGCAGTGACTTGGAAAGCAAGAACTCAAAGGGAACAAAGGATGGTGGAGAAACAGGGTGAAGAATGGAGGCACCAAGGTAGAGCGAGTTGAGCTGAGACTGAATGGGACAGAAGCACCAACACCACGCTGCATCATATGCTAGAAGGACTTATTCAGGTAGTTGTCTCCCACCGGCATCTCCAGATAGGGCTGAGAGAGACTCCAGCCTGCAACCTTGGAGAAGCCACTGCTGCTAGTCTATGTAGACAATACTGAGCTAGATGGACCAGTGGTCAGTTTCAGCAGAAAGCAGCATCCTATGTTAAGTTGTTTTGTCCTTCATGCTTAAAAAACAGGCTTCTCTTTGTCAGCATCTCCCATTTGTTGAGTCCTCAAGAGCACCACCAGCCCTTTGCTTTTTCAGCACGGGAGGAAAGCAAGGAGATTCAAGTCTTCACGCAGACCCAGAGCAAGGTCTGCACGGCACAGAAGAGGCTGCAGGGCTTGCAAACATTTGGTTAAGAAGCAGGAAGCAAAGACTCTTGGGCAACATCACTGTGAAGGAGTACTGCCAGACAGATGTGCTGGTGGGCTCTCTCTCGAGCAGATATTGGCGACCATGGAGCTCAAGCCTTCTTAACTGGACCAAGCCAACTTCGGGTTGGCAGTTCTTAAAAGGAGGCCTTTGGCCACTGTCAGTTTCAGCTCGGAGTGGTCATCCTATCACTCTACTGGTCAGTCCAGACTTGAAGGGAAGAGTCATTAAACAGGATTCCAGCATGCCGAATGGCTGATTTGTCAGCCAGTTCATGGCCTTTAATTCCAACATGCCAGCACATGCAGCATGGCCACTCTGTGCGCTGAGTCTCCAACTGGAAAAAGAGAGCTAGCCACAAGCCATGGCAAAATGGGCGCTGCACAAGTCTCAAAGGCTAGCTGCAGTCTGCAGGAACCAGAACGAACATACACACACACACACACAGACTTTCCAAGAATTTAATGCAATCTCGGGTCAACTAGACTTCAGGAGAGTTCGGCAGCAACACAGAGATGATCCAGTTAGGCGCTTTCTGGACACATTCAATGTCTATGGACTAATGCATCATTTTAGAACTCGGCGCCATCAGTACAACCTGAAGCATACACATTCTGTAATGAATGAGAGCATCGTTCAGTGTGTATTACAGCCATGGGAAGTGGCAAGGACCCTGGCCAGTTATGGGATGGGCACAACAGTCTCACTGACAGCATTGGACTTTATTTGTCATCAGATATAGCTGTTCCAAATCCATTTCTTCAAGTTCCTGAAGTTTAGCAAAGATTTTCTGTGTAAAATTATATCCAATGCCCATCTTTGGGGAAAGAGCTGGTCTTCCGATAGCAAGCATGAATTGTTCCCTTGGCTACGCAGGGTCCGCCTTGGTTTTCACTTTGATGACCAATGACATATGAGTACTGTAAGGTAGTCCCTTTCATGGATGGGGCTGTAGCTCAGTGGAAGAGCATCTGCTTTGCATGCGGAAGGTCCCAGGTTCAATCCCTGGCAGCATCTCCAGATAGGGCTGGGACAGACTCCTGCCTGAAACCTTGGAGAAGCCGCTGCCAGTCAGTGTAGACCAGTGTTTCTCAACCACCGGTCCCTGGACCGCTGCCGGTCCCCGAAGGGTTGAGTGCCGGTCCCTGACTGGGAGTCAACCCCCCCCCAACTGAAATCAAGGCACTCACTTACTCAATTTTGCACATGGCACGGAAGAGGAAGAGTATCACGGAGGCATGGGACCCTTCTTGTGCCTTGCCTCCACGTGCTGCTGAGATCTTCCTACAGCTATCTTATTCCCTATCTTTACAGCTTCAAACTGTATGCGATGCGGGGGCATGGAGGAAAAAGTATGGCAGTGGGCGCCACTTGAAGGGCTGCTGGTTCTTGCATGCTCATTGTTTGCAGCCAAAGGTTGGTTGATTGAAACCCAGCTGCCTGTTGTGATCGAGGCGCCTTGAGAGGGAATGCTGTTTCCCTCTTGCATCAGTGGGGCTTGCTTGTATGTTGTTTTCATTGGCCCCATGTAGCTTTTGAATTTTTCTAATGGCCCAACATCCCCTCTCCATTGAGTAATCACAAGCACCTCCACTCCAGACATACTGGAGACAAATTTGTTCACCCAGGCTTTTAGATTCAGGGGTTCTCAACCTTGGGTACCCAGACGTTGGTGGACTTCTACTCCCATAATCCCAAGCCATAATGGCCAAATGCCATTGTTGCTGGGGGTTATGGGAGTTTAACTGAGGGACCCAAGGTTAAGAACCCCTAATATTCCATGTTTGCAAAAGATTCCAAATTTAATTATTTTAATGCTTATATTATTTTCATTCTAAACTGCCCAGAGATGCAAGTTTTGGGCAGTATAGAAGTCTGATAGATAGACAGATAGATAGATAGACAGACTTGAAACCCCTTTACTAACTGCTGGTCCGGGAAACTGCACATGAAGAATGTAGCGGTCCTTGAAACTCTGCACGAAGAATTTAGCGGTCCTTGACTCCAAAAAGTTTGAGAAACACTGGTGTAGACAATACTGGGCTGGATGGACCAAGGGTCTGACTCGGTATAAGGCAGCTTCCTATGTTTGCTCAGCAGCCTCTCTGGAGATGAGAGACTGGGGCTTGGGGATTGTTAGATGGCTTTCTGAGCAAATGTCTTTCAAATGGGAATTTAGGCCCATCAGGAAAAGGCTCCTAGGAGGACGGTCTGTGCTGCAGTCTCCATAGTGGTGAAGGATGGTACCTGACCCTGCATGGTTTTGGAAGACAGCAGCTTGTGGATCTCAGGCAGAGAGGTATCCCTTTTCCATCTTCACTGCTTAACCTCATTTTCCCATCTTCTCTTGAACACAGATGTAGGATCCGCTGGGTGGTCACAATTGCAGTTCACACAGCATGGCAAACCCGTACACCTATCACTCCCCAGACCAGACATACATTGAGGATCCTCATCAGGAAAGCTTGTGAGTGTTCAGTCACTGGTATCTAAATCACCTGGTGGTACCCGAAGGCCAAGGCTGTCCAGAACAGCAGCCAACTGTAACCAAGTCCAGAAGTTTAGGCCAACGGAATATAAGAACAAGAGCATTAGACAGCCCCAGAACTCTTCTCTCCATGTCCAGCTCCGCCATGGGATGCAGCCCTTCTCCATTTCTTCATCTAGAACATCTCTGAGATCTCGTTTCACAGATCAATCTCCTGCTAGAGTGAGTTGTATAGAGTCAAGCCAACTGAGTACCTCTGATCGCTTTGCACTGAAACGACGAGAGGAACAATAGCTGAGTGGAGGAGCATCTTCTGCATGCAGAAGGTCCCAGGTTCAGTCCTTGGCAGCATCTCCAGGTAGGGCTGGGAGTGACTCCTGCCTGAAGACCTGTGTAGACAGTACTGAGCTAGATGGACCAATGGCTTGACTCGGTTTAAGGCCGCTTCCTACGTGACAGGGCTTTAGGAAGCACGTCAGTTGAAATTCCACAACCTCCCAACCACAGCTTCTTGGCTGTCTCGAGGGCAAGTCAATCAGTTTTCTCTTTAAGGCGTGTGCACATGCACACAAGGGGTTTTTTTTAATATCCACTCAGTTAATTTTAGAACCTGCTCAGGCTGAATCAGGAAGGCCACCCTCTCAATGCACATGCGCGCACACTGCCTTGATTCTGCCGCCCAGAACAAAACTCGCTCCACCCACAGATGGAAAAATATTAGAGGGAACACTGAAGCCCATTATACCTCCTACGATTTTCTGTGGGGGAGGACAAAATTCACGTCCTCAGAGCTCATCGACGGCCACATAGTTCAGAAGACAGCAAGAGAGAAGCCAATGCCGTAGCTTGGTGCTGTATTTTAGGTTGGGTTAGGAGTCTTCAATGCAGGAGTGGAGGTGTAGGGGGAAATTGCAGCATGACCACACACAGATCTGAGAACAGGAGGGGCTGTGCGCTACTGACAGGAAAGAAGAGGAGAGACCAAAGGGAATGTTGGGAGGGAGCATAGAGTTCCTAGGGCTAGAGTGTAGACCTTAAGGGGAATTCCGCTGGTTGCAGCTTGTACCGCAGGGCTGCTCAACTTCAGCCTTCCCGTAGATGTTGGCCTACAACTCCCATAACCCCATTGGCCTCTGTTGCTGGGGATTATGGGAGCTGTCATTCAAAAACAGCTGGAAGGCCAAAGTTGTGTAGTCCTGTTCCACCATCACTAACTTTATGACCTGGTAATGCAAACGGGACAACGGGGGCCGAAGATAGGGCTGCACAACCTTAGCTCTCCTGCAGATGTTGGACTACAACTCCCATCATCCTGTCTGCTGCCAGTGTGGCTGGGGATGATGGGAGTTGTAGTCTAACAACAACTGGAGGGCCCAAGTTGTGCAACCCACACCTAAAAGCCATGTGGGGGGGGGGAGAATGAGGATAGTGATTCGATAGCTTTGGGTACTGATTTGAGTTTTTCTTGCTTGTGTCTCACAAGAAAAAGAAAACAGAAAGTGACTAATCTCTTGGTTCATTGGTTCTGGCCACCCAAGGTGGTCAGGGTGTGCTAACACGTTGCAGGAATGCACTTAACAGCTTACCACGTTTCCCAAGAGCATCCTTGATTTTCTACGTGGCACAGGGAGTGGAAAGAGAGCTGCAGCTTAATAAAGTCCCACAAGGTAGAATCCAAAGGAAGAGATTTGATATGCAAAAGACAAGGCAGTGGAGTGGAATCAGGAATATTAATAGTTTAATGAAATAAATATAACTAGCTGGGCTGGGCACAGAGCATCTGCACCTCTAGTTATCTCCCCTCCTTCCCCCCTCCCTCTCAGCTTTCCCTCTGTTCTCAGCCCCCCACACACACCATTTTCATTCCCTGCCTGCCCGCCCCTTCTCCCCCCCACCCACTCACCACCGCCATTTTCTTTTTTCCCCACCACCCGCCACTGCCATTTTCTCCCCACCACCACCACCGCCATTTTCTTTTTTCCCCACCACCACCACCGCCATTTTCTTTTCCTCCTCACCCACAAGCCTGTCCACCGGCACCAACACCTTCCTCTCCCCCTGCCAGCAGCTCACTCATGAACTCTCACAAGAACAGCCACGCATGGGATTAGTGATGGGTACGCCTTAGAGAAATATATACATACAAATGTGCAGAGAGGCACAGTCTGCTTTTCAGTGCTCTGCTACTGGCTGTTTGTTAGCCCTGCCTCTCCTCCAGGACTGGAATACAAAAAACCAAAGCCCCATTCAAAAGCTGGCCTGGATCAAGGAATGGATTAACCAAACACACCACACACAGGTACTGTTAAAAAGTTGCCAAAAATCCCAGTCCAACCTCCTGGAGCAATGAGTTCCACAGGGCAGAGAGATAGCATCCACCAAGACAGCATCCACCAAGACAGCATCCCCTCACGTGGCAAACCAGTGCATAACCAAGGAGAAGGCACACACATAGGATTCCTCAACTTTGTGTATATTCCTTCCTGGTTAAAGCAACTAGCTAGGAATTTTGGCCCACTGGGGCAAAAATAGGACCTGATTTTCAAGTGCAGAGTAAAAGTGAAAGAGTTCTTTGGATGCCAGTCCATGCAAGAACTTGCCAGCAAATGTACCCATGCACCATTCAATCTCATTCCATCTATAAACCACCCCCACCTTGTGCACACGCCATCTGTAACCCGAGCCACTCCAGCCGCCATGAGACAGCACTGACACAAAGTTTGGGGGGGGGGTTTGAAGGAGGGGACGATTTCGAGCTGACCTTGACTTGTATCCATTTTTGCAGATGAATGCATGACAGCATGCATGCCAATCTTATGCATACAAAAAGGTTATAACTATTTGGAACACACACACACACAAGATCAGTGGGGAAATTTTAGAAATAGATTGCCACTGCATTTGTTTTGGTGAAAGGCATGCTGCTTTGATATGCATTGGATCTTAAAATTGCTTTCTGCCTTCGTCACACTTCATTAATTGGACATTCTGTGCCTGCTGTTGTTGCAAACGGCTCTGAGCACAGACTTGTTTATGGAGAAGTGGCATATAAATCTTAAATCAAAATTGAGCCACAGCAGATGACCACTAAAGGTTTCATCAATGGAGGGAGGGTGTGGGGGGTGAGCAGCCCAAGGGGGCAGCTTGTGCTGGTGGTTGCTGTGGGTGGGCAGCGGCAGGAGCTGCCTCACTCAAAGGTGAGGGGGAGCTCAACTGCCCTTCCCAATAATGGGGAAAGGGGGGGGGGGGTGCAAGCATGCACAAGCAAGGGTGAAGAAATGTCGGCTCAGTTTATCATCCAGACAAAATATTTGACTCGTCAAACTCATACATTAGTCATCAGGACATTTCTCTCCCACCCCCCACTCGTCAGGCATCATTTTTCACTCGTCACAGACTAGTAGACTAGTGGATTTCTGCAGCCCTTTGCAGAAGCA
Source organism: Hemicordylus capensis (assembly GCF_027244095.1). Lineage (NCBI taxonomy): Eukaryota > Metazoa > Chordata > Lepidosauria > Squamata > Cordylidae > Hemicordylus > Hemicordylus capensis. The sequence goes on from NC_069667.1 coordinate 18,153,833, forward strand.
CTGTGCTGCCCCAAGTGGGGAGGTTGCCCGCCGTGTTCACTATGTGAACACAGCAGGGATGTACGCGCAACGGATTTTGAGCTTTGCTTCAAGCTCGAAGCAAAACACGCAGGCAGCCGAAACATTTCGTCGACACAGCATCCCACCAGCCTCCAAGCCCTGTGTACGCTCCTCAAAACCAGCCATGTGCAGGCAAGAATCAACGTAAGAGGAAAGAAAAGCAGTCGCATGCTAGCCGTAATCTGGGTAGGACGGCGCGGGACGTGCTTTACCTCCACCCTCCATCTAGTGCTGGATAAACTATGGCCACCAGTGTCCTACCCAGGTGGTGGGTAACTCACGGTCACCTTCCCCGCCCCCATCTTTATTGTAGCTGGGGATGATGGGAGTTGTAGTTCCACAGCAGCTGGAGGGCCGGGTTCGCCCACCCCTAGCTTAGAACCTGGCTGGACACACCTCCTACTCAGCTATTGGTCATGAGAATGGGCTTCCTAAATCACACTACGAAGCCCAGCAAGAATTCCACAGGAGAACAAAAGAACCCGAAACCCTGTTCGTTGTGACAGAGAGAAAAGACTAATTTACGATGCAAATCAAACTCTGAAGGTAAAAAAAAAAAACTAAACACAAAACCCTCACTCACAAGAATAATTGCACAGAACGCAACGCTTTCCAAAGAGGAGTTTTACCATCTCTGCAGCACCAGGCGGATAATCAATGCCTAATTAGATCCTGTTACCCTGATGCAGACCTCATTAATGCTCCTGTCACCCTCTTATCATTTGGGGGTTTTTTTAAATCCTTGACTCCTCTGAAAGGAGCTGTCCTCTTACAAAAGACCATCACAAGGGAGAGGGAGGGCGAAGAGCCAATATAATTACTTTTTCAGCAAAAGCCAACTTGTTGTTTTTCTTCCCAAACCGTCTTACACTTCAGGAAATGTCAAAAGTGTCAAAATGCATAAGCAGGGGGAAGATCAAAGACCTGCCTCCCTATTAATACTGCATGACCTCTCTGGCTGGCTGGCTGAGCCGCACTGGACATTCCAGAGAGAGATGAGGCTGGGGCGGGGAGCTGGAAGGGGGCATCTGGTGCTCGGCAAGAAAATACACAAGGAACCGGACCACCTCCGGAGGTTCGCCTGTAACTGAGGGCCGGGGAGGAAGCAAAACACAGTGATGGTTTATTTTTTAAATAAAACACCAAAAAAATCTCCAAATGATGCTAAATCATGTTTGAACGGAATGTCACGTAGCAGGATTTGCAATCAATAAATCCTTCAGGAAACAAGAAATAAAGGAACTTTAATATACATCTGTAGATATAATATATATAGGAGGGGCAGGCAGGCTTGACTCTCCAGTCATTGGACTACAACTCCCATCATCCCCAGCCACAAGGCATTCTTCTGGCAACCAGACCAGCTTCCCCAACAGGACTAAAGCACCAGCAAGTGCCCACACCTGCTGCACAACTCCGGCCCTCCTGCAGGTGTCCGACTACAATTCCCATATCCCCCATCTATTGGCTTGGCGTTGTGGGACTTGTAGCCCCAAAGAGCTCGAGTCACACAGCTTTGCACTAACTTAAATCTCCCAGCTTGTACTTTCTAGCAATGAATGTATCACGGACGTTAGAAAAAGATAAATCCACATCACAACCTACCAACACATGCAAATTGCGTTACAATGAACATTATAAACACCCAGAAACGGACCAGAGCAGTCCTATAATGTATACACTCCAGGGCTGATAAAAATTGATGCTTTTTTTAGAAAATAAAAAAAATCATTTTTAAAATTTAAAGTGGATTTTTTATTTAAATCAATTTTTTTTTAATTTAAATTGATTTTTTTTAAGTTCATAAAGAAGCTAGGTCATGGATATCATCATGAATATTAATCATAATTATATTCTATGAACATGTTAACAGCAGTATATGGGGATGAGAGATAACAGACCTGATCGGTCCTATTCTGCAGGTGATGTACTTGCAGCACATAAACACAGTAATGCCCTTCCTATTCCCTCACAAAAGTGCAAAGATAAAGGTCAATGAATGAATAGTGGATTTGGGAGGATGGAGCAGATCTCTCCGCACCCCAGATTCGTTCAGCCCCCTCCCTAGCTGCTTTTAAGGCCCGTCTTAAGACCCACCTATGTTGCCAGATGTTTGTTCTTTAATTGTTTTAATTAATTTGTATTGCTATTGTTGCTCCCCGCCTAGAGTCTTTAGCAGTATATAAGAAATTTTTAATTAACAAACAAACAAGGGGGAAGAGTCCGGATATAAATACAAAAGATAGAGGAGGGGAATAGAAAGTGAAACCAAAACTGGACAGAACATATTCATGCAGTCCTGAGCAAACTGTTTCAAAAACATATTCTGCACTGTAGAAGGGAAACATCTATCATGTCAGAATGCCATAAGAGAGACCCCATTTGGGGATATTTTAATGAAGTTCCTGTACCTGCAGGCAAAGAAGGCATGCGTGCGAAATGCAAACAGTGCAACAACAAAATGCAAGGCCGGGTTGCCCAAATGAAACCGCATTTTGAGAAGTGGGTACCTACCTTCTAAAAGTGAAACCAACATCTCTAAGTATGTATTTCGGTTATATTAGACAAGAAGGATGTACTTCCTTAGAAAACGATTCAATAGAATCTTCCCGACTGGCAATTTAAACTGTGATTTAAATCATTAAAAATGAGTCCTCCTGTGAAACGATTGAAATCGTGATTTAAATCAAATCAACCCTGATACACTCAGTACCTCAAATATAAAATGTACATAGCGAAGCTTTAAAAAGAAACTCTTACAGGGGTGCAGACAGATGGAAGCTTGATGATCCACTCCTCACTTGGGTGTGGGGGGAGAAAAGAGGAAATACTCTTGTGGAAAGACAGGGGTTATTAGCCTTGGTAGGGGGGAGTCAGTAAAATCAGAGGGGAACTCCCTCAGATACTTAAAGGGGGGGGCAGTCTGCATACCTAATCTCCTATATTTATAAATATCTAGATGGTATCTATTGTTGACTAAACTTTCCCATTATTAACCATTCTATACTCTCTCAAATGTATGTATTTGGCTAGTACAAGCATCCATCTTTATTTATTTATTTTACATTTTATATCCCGCTCTTCCTCCAAGGAGCCCAGAGCGGTGTACTAGGTACTTAGGTTTCTCTTCACAACAACCTTGTGAAATAGGTTAGGCTGAGAGAGAAGTGACTGGCCCAGAGTCACCCAGCAAGTCTCATGGCTGAATGGGGATTTGAACTCGGGTCTCCCCGGTCCTAGTCCAGCACTCTAGCCACTACACCACGCTGGCTCTCATTCCTTAAATAAGGGAGAAGTCACCTTAAGTGACGCAGCGGGGAAATGCTTGACTAGCAAGCAGAAGGTTGCCGGTTCAAATCGGGCAGCAGCGATATAGGAAGGTGCTGAAAGGCATCGTCTCATACTACGCAGGAGGAGGCAATGGTAAACCCCTCCTGTAATCTACCAAAGAAAACCACAGGGCTCTGTGGGTGCCAGGAGTTGAAATCGACTTGACGACAACTTTAGATTAAATAAGGGAGAGCCATCTAATGGAGCAGCCGGGAAGTAACTTGCCTAGGTTGCCGGTTCAAATCCCCGCTGGTATGTTTCCCAGACTATGGGAAACACCTATATCAGGCAGCAGCGATACAGGAAGATGCTGAAAAGGCATCATCTCATTGGTAAACCCCTCCTGTATTCTACCAAAGACAACCACAGGGCTCTGTGGTCGCCAGGAGTCGACACTGACTCGACGACACACTTTACCTCCTGCATCATGTTTCGTAAATATTAGCAAGTATAGTTAGGCAGGAAACCTCACCACCTGTTTGACCCATATAGTAAGGGTTCAAAACCAACTGCTTCTCCATTCAGGCTACTGCTCCTTGTCGTATGTTTAGAGCTGTGGCCAGGAAACATTCCTTCCCCGACGTCACGTTGGGGAAATCGTCAACCCAGCCTTCTCTCTAGGCTACCCAGATCCAGTTCCGTCCAGCTTTCATCTCCAAATTGCAGCAAAATATCAAATTGCTTGCAGGGGATGGGGAAGAGAGTATGGGTTTCTGTTTGTCTCTCTGTGCAGATCAAAGACTCATCTGCCATTAGATATAGAGCATGTGCTTTCACTTAGTGGGGGTAAGGCAAACAACTGCATCTTGCTTTTTAAGGCGAACGGCATGCAATCCAGCAGCAGAAGAAAAGAATTGCTTAGATGCCTCTTTGTAAGCCATGTCCTGGCAAATGCATTTTAAAAAGATCCCCACTCACAAACACACTCCGGAGTGTCAAGGGCTGTTTTTGATTCTTTGCTTGTGGCAGGACTAGATGTACATGGCTTTTATCAACATAATTATCAGTTAACAGGCTGTTTATCTGGGTAGCAACCCCATCCTGAAAGCCCTTCTCATCTCCCTGCCACTCCAGATGCAGGATGCAGAGACCACCTCCAACTTTAAAGCAGATCTGCAGACATCAATGCTTGGCAGGGGGAGGCTTTGAACACAACTGTGCCACACGCTCATATTCATTCATCGGGAAAGGTTAAAAAAAATAAAAAGCACAACCGGTTAATTCAAAGAAAGGGGGAAGAGTTCTCCCCGCCCCTCCCCCCCCAAAAAATATGGCATCAAAAGAGTTGACCTACATTGGTGGAAGGTAGGGGGCGGGGGTAACAATCTTGAAAAGTCTCGCTTAGATTATCTCGAGTGGCATCGCGGGCTGGATGAAAGCTGTTTCATCCTAAACATTCTGCAGTCTCTGTGATTTAAAAGCGGGGGTGGTGGGGCGCGCACACTGCATTTATTTGCTCTTAAAAGGGGAAATGAGGAGCTCCACTTCAAGGCTCATTTTTGTGGCAAAGCTGTCAAGATTACAGTGACGCTCTCAGGAAGGTTGCCGAGTTAAAGCACTGTGCGTGAGGGGCCGCTTCCTTGGAGCTCTTCAAGCCCAAAGAAGAGAAACCAAGAAGAAGAGTCCGGGATTGCCCCAGATCCACTGGAGTCAGACTCCAGACTCCAGACAAGCCTGAACAGGGTCAGGAGGGAGCAAGGACCGAGCAGCCAGAGGTCCCAGGGTTGCCCACAGGAGACCCAGCTAGTGCAGAGACCCCAAACCAGGAAGCGGGGAGCCTTCCAAAGCCCCTCTCTAAGGCCCTGGAACCTGGCCACAGGAGAGAACATCCCAGAGCCCTCTGAGAAGGAGAACCCCACACCTGGACCTTCAAAAGGCATGGGATCAGGAGGAACCTCCCTCTCCAATTGAACAGCACCAGAGAAAGGCCCGTGAAGCCCTCAGTGAATGCAGGCAAAATGCCCCCTTAGCTAGAGTTGCCATATTCAAGATTCCCAAGTCCAGGTGGCCTAATTTGCATATTATTTCACCAGGCAGAAATCGAATTATTATTTATTCGATTTCACCAGGCAGAAATTGAATGAATGAATGAATGAATGAATGAATGAATGAATGAATGAAATGCAAATTATGCTGAAACTAATTTGCATTTATTTATTTGTCAGATCTGTGTGCTTTCCCCTCCTTCTCTGCCCTCCCGTGTGATCAGATCCAGAATAAAATCCGGGCAGCGCATTTGAAATCCGTGCAAATCCGGGTGGCATTTCGCAGCTGGGTGGAGGAGCCAAAATCCGGGGGCTACCCTAAATTCTGGGGGACATGGCAACCCAACACTTAGCTGCAAGAAAGAAACTTGGGTTGGGCTACTTTTGAGTAAGGAGAAGGGACTCCTTGGGAAGAGGAGTTCTACACCAGGCAGGCAGTCCCAGCTGCAACCACGACTCGTTAGGCTCAGCCCTCCAAGGCCAAGCTTTATAAGCCGGTCAGTCCAGCCTGCCTGTTGCTGGAGGAACAACGTCTTGCTGCCCACTTGTCTCCAGCCAGAGGCGAACCTAGATCATTTTGGAGCCTGGACCTAAAGGCCTTTGGAGCCCAGCCCCCTCCCCTGCTGCAAGTTAAGTACCATCCGCACCAACACACACAATGTTTGAGGGCACAAACAGCAACGGAACTCAGAAGAATGTAAGAATATAAAACAGGTCTATTTGTGCAAATATGCATTAGCAGAAACATTTCAACGCATAACATATTCCCATCCCACATATTTATTTCCCCAATCCCCACTCTGTCTCTAAAGCACAGGTCACAAGCACAATTGGCCGCCCGGCGCAGCGTGGGCCAACAGCGACCACGACACCCAGGACAGACTTACGAGGATTTGGGGGGGCCCAGGATGTGTGGAGGCCCTGGACTTTGGCCCTGAAGTCCAGGGTTAAGAACGCCTCTGTCTCCAACTCCCTTGTTATTACACACAGGCAATATCCACAACCTCCAAGCCTCCAAGCTTGGGCTCCGTCATCTCCTGCAGCACCCACTCCTGTTTCCATCACAAGTCCCGTCTCCAGACTTTGCTGCTGCCAATATCTGCTTTGCTCAGTGTTCTTGATTGAGCTGCCACTTGGCCCACGCCCGTGACCTGCCCCAGCAGCCTCAGGCACTCAGCCTCGCTGGCAACTGTCATTTCCATTCCTCTGACAACATCAGTAAAATGTTATACAGGTGGACTTCGCTATACGTGGATCCACCATCCATTGTTTCGCATGTCCATGGTCGGGTGATTGACACCCAACCTCAGCATATGCATTAAAGAACAGGCCCACAAGGGGTTAATTCTAGCTCAGTATTGTCTTCACAGACTGGCAGCGGCTTCTCAAAAGTTGCAGGCAGGAATCTCTCTCAGCCCTATCTTGGTATCTTGGGTCCTTATGTAGAAGTTACTACAACTTGTAATCTGAGTTTAAACTGTGGGGGAGAAGGAGCGAAGGGGGGAAACCAGCCCCTTTCTCTTTTCCCAAGTGCCAACACTATTTTATGCAGTTAACAAATTGTTGCAATAAACTGAGTCAATATGGAGCTGTGGAAAAAACAAGCAAATTTGTCATAATCCATATCCGAGCCAAAAAATTCCTTTGAAAGTATGGCTTTGCAGCAAGGAGCTCTAATCGAAGGAACCGTTTTACAGTTCTCCCTGGTGTTTAAATTGCTCCTTTATGAAGTGCAATCTTCACGCCCTTCAATAGTGAAAGATTGCATCTTTGAAGAGAGCAAGTTAAGAACAGAATGGTGGTGGGGATTTTTTTTAAATGGAGAGGCGCTTTGCTTCTTAAATAATAAAGCCGGAGTGGGGCGGAGGGAGAGACTGAACAGCTTCGGAAAGCAGTACACAGATAAAAGATGCTTGCAGATGAAGGGGTTTGTAGGTGCACTGAATAAGAGCATATGTGTAAGCCATAGTGTTCAGTTAGGAGGCAGCAAAGGAGACCGGAAGACACTGTAGAGATGGTACCTAGCCAGCTACTGGCAACACATGTCCCACCAAGGATACATGCCTTCCAACAGTGCCTGAAAAAGCAGTTCTCAGGAAGTGGGGGTGGGGGGAGAAGAGTCACCCCCTAAGAAACTGCCTTATACCAAATCAGACCATTGGTCCATCTAGTGGCACGCAAGGAGATTCTAGCCCCCTGCACACGTTATGTTCCACACTCATACGATGAGGGTACAGTGTACAGACCTGTACCCAGATTCACTAATTCACCTGTTAACATTGAACACAGGTACAGCAGTACACTTCTCATGTGCACCATAGGAACATAGGAAGCTGCCGTATACTGAGTCAGACCATTGGTCCATCTAGCTCAGTATTGTCTTCACAGACTGGCAGCGGCTTCTCCAAGGTTGCAGGCAAGAATCTCTCTCAGCCTTATTTTGGAGATGCTGCCAGGGAGGGAACTTGGAACCTAGATGCTGTTCCCAGAGCGGCTCCATCCCCTAAGAAGAGGAATATCTTACAGTGCTCACACTTCTAGTCTCCCATTCAAATGGACCCTGCGGACCATTCAAATGCAACCAGGGGACAAGTAATGGTTGCTACCACAAGACCAGCTCTCCCCTCCTAATGCTCATAACTATTCTTGGCAACATCTACCCGTCCCCACCCCCAGGGATGGAAGAGAAGTTATAGCACTGTTGCACTTACAGTTTTCTTTATTGCCCTTTCTTTTTCCCTGCCCCACAATGATTAGGTTACAAATTGTTCATTGGTACCCTGACATCTTAAGCGCCCTGACATCATTAGGACATTCCTGCCAGCTTTCATTTCCAGTCCCCTGAAAACACCAATTAAAATTTTTGGTCATTTTGTGTTTTCAAAACTTTTCAAAGCTTTTCAAACACCATTGCCAATGTGTTCGCTGTCAGGACAACCAAGGCATGATAGCACACTGAAAGCTGAAGGTATTACGACACCATCACCTATTTTCCACCTCCAGGGGTGTAAAGATAAAGATGTGCCATCAGGTCGGTGTGGACTCCTGGCAACCAGAGAACCCTGGGATTTTCCTTGGTAGAATACAGGAGGGGTTCACCATTGCCATCTCCTGCACAGTGCGAGATGATGCCTTTCAGCATCTTCCAATATCGCTGCTGCCCGATATAGTACCAGCGGGGATTTGAACCGGCAACCTTCTGCTTGTTAGTCAAGCATTTCCCCGCTGCGCCACTGAAGGTGACTTGTAGACCATGTCAAATATCACAAGGAGCATTCATCCCAGATGATACTGAACACCCCAGCTGGCTCGCAGACTCAAGGCAGGTTTCGGCAGGATTTCCTACCGAAATTTCCTACCGAAGGTGCTATTGCCCCAAGCCTCTGCATGCCATACCCGGCTGCCAGGTGGTTAACCCCCGTGGTTAAGATGCCACCTGGTTAAAAAAAAACACAATAACAACACTGTCTTCTTCCACGTAGCAAGCCAAGATCCTCCATCTCTTTCCACCCCGTTGCCTCTCGGAAGCACAAAAAGCCCCATCAATCCCTAACGCAGAGGCACCAGCTGTGACATTCAGCCATCCATGGTCTGAGCATCAGACATCAATACTTCAGGGCTATTTCTCCTGCACACGTCTGCAGAAGTGTTCAGATGCCAGCTCTAGCCCCGCAAAGCGTTTACGAGGGTGTAATCCAGACAGTGTCCCTCCTGAACACCAACCACCACCAGAGGAAAAGGAGCACAGTCGACCTAGCACACAGGTCACTGAGCTTGGCAATTGAAAAATTGATTCGCAATGCAAAGCTGAAGCAATACCCCTCCAGTGGGTGCGTAATTCGTAGCAGCTCATAGGAATCGATGCCTGGATTTCCAGTGTGCTGCACACGGCAGAGAGGCAGTCGAGGCTAAAGTGAGATCTACCGAAGTCAGGCCGCTGCAAGGATACAGACATTTTCCCTGAACCATGGAAATAGTCAAGATCTGAATGCGTTTCGGGCTACATGGCCCCCCTCCAGGGGAGTAGCTTTTTTAAAGAGTTATCAGAAATTAGATTACATTTTAAATTAACTTTTTACATTGCTATCTCACTTTTCCTCCAAGAAGCCCAGAAAGGTGTACATTGTTGTGATTTATCCTCACAACAACCCTGTGAGGTAGGCTGGGTGGAGAGATAAGTGACGGGACCAGAGTTACCCAGTGAGCTTCAAGGCTGAATCAGAATTTGAACTCGGGTCTTCCCAGTCCCAGGTCTAACACTTTAACTTCTACACCAGGAACTCACATACACATGTTTTAAAATTATCTTTATTGTATTTATGTACTTATAGGTGTATGGGGTGTGTGTGTGTGTGTGTGTGTGTGTGTGTGTGTGTGTGTGAGAGAGAGAGAGAGAGAGAGAGAGAGAGAGAGAGAGAGAGAGAGAGAGAGATATTCCTGCCTGCAACCTTGGAGAAGCCGCTGCCAGTCTGTGTAGACAATACTGAGCTATTTAGACCAATGGTCTGACTCAGTATATGGCAGCTTCCTATGTTCATGCATACATTTATATTCTCTCACTCTCACTCACTCACTCTCACCCCACCAACCCCCTGTGATTGATGGGCCGCCACTTCACATTTCGTCTGGCAGCAGCAAAGCTTCCAGTTTCCACAGGCCCTTCCAAGTCATGTCCTGACACATCAGTTTGTCCTCTGCAGCCAACTGAAACCACACAACTCTGGACCAGCAAGTCAGGGCAGCCCTACCATGAAGCAAGGTGATGCGGGTTGCTTCAGGCGGCAGATTCTGGGCCAGTTCTCAGAGGCAGAATGCCAGCCCCGGAGATGGCAACAAAGAATGTAAGTTAAGTCACACCGTGCTGCTTTTCTCCTTCCTTTTCTAATAGAAAAGGGAGGGAGGAGATCTGAAGGAATCTGGGGTGCACCGTACAATTTTAATAAGGGAAAACAGTGTGACCCCTACCCTGACAGTGTGACCCCTACCCTGACCCTAACCCTCTCCTCTGTGCAAAAATGACTGCAGTTTTCCCCTAACCCAGTGTTTTCCCAACCTGGGTTCCTCCAGGTGTTGCTGAACTACAACTCCCATCATTCCCAGCTATAATTTATTGTGGCTGGGAGTGATGGGAGTTGTAGTTCTGCAACCTCTGGAGGAACCCAGTTTGGGAACCACTCCCCTAATCATCGGGGAGTAAGGATGAAGAAGGGGCAATGACACAGAGGCAGCTGTAAGTACCACCTCTCTTCCATTTCCAGGGGGATAGGCAGTGCCAAGAATCACTATGAGAATTCGTCCCCTGAGATGGTCCCGATGGCCAAGGTGTGTGAGCCTGGCCCATGGGCTATAGGGCCCCTGGCAGATGTCCACCCAACCCAGCAGCCCGGTTTCCAGTTATTCCAGACTTCCCGGCTGCCAGCAGATAATCACTCAGGCATTCCTGGACAGCTTCTGGTATCTGAGGAACCCCCTAAAGGCCTCAGATTAAAGAGGACTAGACAAAAAGGCAGCTAGCATTCCCCAAACAGGCTCCTAACTGCCGACTCCCCTTCCCGATCAGTCTGGCATCTCCAAGAGACTCCATCTAAGATAAACACAGACCCCGGTGCCCTGAGGGCATGTGTGTGTTGACTCTCACTTGAGCCGAAGTGGCTGTCAAAGTTTGCCATTAACTCAAGGCCCCAAAGAGGGCAAGGATTCTTCCGTGGAAGTGCCGGATATTTTTCCGACCCTTGAAATACAACCCCGACTGTCAATTCACCCTCTGAGCTTAAGCTATTATGACATTAAAACCTTACGGGTTTCAAGCCAGAGTTGGCAACACTTCTGAAGGATCTCTTGCCATTTCCTCCCCAATGCCTCATTTGGGTTAGCATTAGCGCTCCCAAATAGACACCAAACCTTACGAAGCTAATCTCTGCCTCCAGCGGGTATGCATAAGCAACGGCAAGACCAGAGAGGCAAGAAAACGGCCTTTATCATCGCTTGGTGCAAATCAACAGTCAACTGTGGCAAAAGCAAGCCGTGGTTTGAGAACAGGTGGGCCACATGCTGGTTTGTAGTCAGTCCTTTACCAGAGGGTCCCTTTCGGGTGATCCTCTACTGTTTCAAAAATCAGAAACAAGAGGCCAGCACCCAACACTTCCTCCTTCCTCATACTGTGTAAACCAAAGTTGGCCGCCAAACCAGAAACGGAAACGCCGAAAACCATGGTTTCCAATTCCAGCTGCCAGGTTCAGATGTCACAGCCAACGGTGGTTTGCTTGTGCAAAGAAAGGAAGGAGCCCTAACTCATTTCCACTCCTCCACCCCACAAGGGCAGTTCACATGATCAGCATTAGAGTAAGAGCAAATTCCTACCCTAATTCGGGAGCTCTGCACGCTCCCGGATCAGAGTGTTCAGCACCTCCTTAGGAAAGCGCCAAGCTGGCTTCGGCTTCTGCATCCGTACCAATTCGGCGGGGTGCTGATTGGTTCCTTTAAAAACCAGGTGAGCAGGTCCCTTACCTGCTCCTCTGCCACCCCACTGCTTTTCCAGGAGCAGTGCTCAACATCCAAGAGGCCATGGTGGCATCAGCACACACATGGCCACAATGCATGTGCAGTGGCCATTTGCGTGGTCAGCAACACCATGCAGACCACCATGCATGCAGCCTTTTGGACAGCAAGCGCCACACCTGGGAAAGCGGTGGGGCGTGGGAAGAGCAGGTAAGGACCTGCTTACCTGGTTTTTAAAGGCACCGATCCGCACCCTGCCTGTGGCTGCCCGAGCTGGCTTGGACACATCCCTACTCCTGAGTTTCGATCATGTGTCAGTTAAACAGAAGCTAGGGAGGCGGGAAGCTTGACCGTGACCAAAACCCCAGTTGGGTAGGATGATTTCTCTTCCTAGCTCATTCCGAAGCTGGGGACCTATTCTGAATCGGGGTACGGCATGTGCATCTTACCAGGTAGGGCTGAGCACACAACCGTATTTCCTGCCTTTAACCTTGACTGACACTCACAGATGATCAAGTATCGGCAGCACGCACAGCTCCCAAGCGAGGGTAAAAGGCTTCTCCGACCATAATGTTGATCATGTGGACTGCCCTACAGTCTGAACTGATTACAAGAGAACCTCAGTATTTGCAGGGGTTCCATTCTCTGCTACTAACGCAGATACAGAAACCATGAAACAGAATAATTGGCACAGTGGAAATATGGGGGTTAGGTTCCCGGAGGTTGGCAAAATGTCCCAAAGCGCGGTAAAATGGCCCTAGGAACATGGTGGGGAGGGGCCTACCATGCTCTGCAGGTCCCCAGAAGTCCAACAATGCCCCCCAAGAGTGAAAAATCAGCCAAAACTGGGGGGGGGGTTTGAGAAAAATGAGCCATACAATGATTCCCGATCTCTCCCGAACTCAAAATGGCAGCCAGAAATCATCTCTGAGGTCATCCACCTACTAACTGGGCAAAGAGGCACCTTTTAACATGGTGATTCTCTTTATTTAGCAGGAGGAGAGTAACTGGCCCTATCCCCACCCCCAGCACAGGACCTCCAGTGACTGTTGCTTGTCTTATGTTTCTTTGAGATTGTGAGCCCTTTGGGGACAGGGATCCATCTTATTTATTTATTTATTAATTCTCTGTGTAAACCATCCTGACCCATTTTTGGAAGGGCGGTATAGAAATAGAATAAATAAATGATGATGATGATGATGATGATGATGATGATGATGATGATGATTTCCAGCCACCCCCAAGCTGCAGATACACAGGCTTAGCACCCCCACCTCCGTCTTTTTTCTACATATACCGAGGTTGGGTGTCCATTACCCAACTGGGGATACCTGAAACTGTGGGCGCTGGACCCGTGATTAACGAGGTTCTCCTGTACTACTTAACCACAGTTACAAGAGCCTAAAGTAGTTGGATTTTTTTTTTTTTTTAATTTTTTACAGCTTGGCAGGAAAGCTCCCGCAACTCACTCCTTTTTGTTTTAAACGCCGATTAATAAACCTTCATAACACATCACAAGATTATAAATTGCCAAATTGATTTCACGTCGCCTGGCGTCACCCAAGTGAATAATGGTTCCGAGGTGACCCAGTTTGTCAGAGAGGATGTGAAACCCGGGCATATTGACAGCTTAACTGGCTCACGAAGAGTTCATCTCTCCAGTCTGAAATGCATCATTGGCCTTTTTTTTTTATCACTCCATCTTATTGCAGCTTTAAAAGTGAAACAGATGACAATCTGACAAAAATGTTGCTTTTTTTACACAAAGCAGAGGACTGTCCTTGACTTCGTGACGGCCTGCCCGATTCCTCTTCTGCCGTTCCCTTTGCCGTGTTTACAGACTGCTTCTTCTCTGCATTTTAAATACCCCAGCGCAGTCGGAAAGAATTTATCTCCTCGCTTAATCCATTCAGACCCAAAGACCAAACACATTTGGCAAGCCCAGAGTTTGCATTGGGAAGGAGGGGAGAAGCCGAAATGGCGGCCGCGAGGAACATAAATACAGCTTCGGAAGGTAACCCGACGTTTATGGCCGCCTAGCGAAATCCCGAAAACATAATTTGGCTACTTTATAGCATTAGGAGGGCAGCTGAAATGTATTAGGACTTGAACTCTCGAAGATAACTCTTGCCTCGAGAAGTAATTACAGAAGACAAGAGAGCTCACCACACAGGCAGAGGGAGAAGGCAGGAGGCATACAGCCCACCCACAATTACCTGAAGTCCCAAAATGGGAGGTCTACCACCTTGGAAGGAGGACAATCCAATTATGAAAACTGACACATGCAAATGTTACTGCTAATGCAAATGCGGCTAAGAGTCACTCTTCAGTCACAGAAACATATGAAGCAGCCTTATGATGAGTCAGAGCATCGGTCCATCTACACTGACTGGCAGCGGCTTCTCGGAGGTTTCAGGAGATTCTCCCAGCCCTACAGGGAGAAGCTTCCATGGATTAAACCTGGGACCTTCTGCAGGCAAGCGTGCAGACGCTCTTCCACGGAGCTATGACTCCATCCTCTAAGCGGAGTATCTTACAGTGCTTACATGTAGTCCCCCATCCAAATGCAAATCAAGGCAGACCCTGCTTAGCAGAAGGGGCAAGTCATGCTTGCTACCGTCAGACCAGCTCTCCCCCCCGGCCTTGCCCTTCCAGCCGGTACCGTGGCAGAGATCGAATCAAATGGTGCTTTCCTAGTCTAAAGCTTCCGGGAAGATGAAGCAGTTAATGCTACGATTGCTTTCGCCTGCAGGAGTTACCTTCAGCTGGCCTTGACCATCAGGAACTTTGTCCCTGCTTAGCCTGGTTGCAAAGGGCAGATGCACAGTGCTCAGGCCAAAATCTCCACCCCCATGGCCAGCATCAGTGTCCAGGTCCAGCAGTGACAGCTGAGGGGTCTAAGAAATGCAAACCATTTGGTGCGGGAACCATACCCAAACAAGTCTTGAAAACCATCACCACCTCAGGAAGGGAACCTCAGAAGCCTGTGACAGCATGGCCCAAAGAGACTGGAGATGGCTCTGCCCTCCTCCAACTCACAACCCCAGAACTACAGAAAACTCCACTGGAGAAAGTGCCTGAAAAACAAGAGCTGGTCTTGTGTTAGCAAACATGACTTGTCCCCTGAGCTAAGCAGGGTCTGCCCTGGTTGCATATGAATGGGAGACTAGAAGTATGAGCACTGTCAGATATTCCCCTCAGAGGATGGAGCCGCTCTGGGTTAGGGCGGCTCCTTAACCCACCTTCGAAAAAATCTGTCAGACCTCTGCTTTGCAGATATTCCAGCAATTAGCTAAAATCACTTTATTTCATTGGCCTTTTGGCCTGGGATAGTTTTACTTTTCACTGGTTTGCTGTTTAGCCCAGAGGTTCTTGCCCTTGGGTTCCCAGATGTTATTGAACTACAACGCTTATCATCCCCAGCCACAATAAAATGTAGCTGGGGATGATGGGAGTTGTAGTTCAACAACAGCTGGGACAATACAGGTTGGGACCCCCTGCTATACTTTACTGCCAATTTGGTTTCCAGCTGCTCAGATTTCATTCGTTTTAAACATAGATTATTTGACAGAAGCCACCTAATGGTGCAGTGGGGAAGCAACCTGCCTAGAGAGCTGGAGGCGGTTGGTTCGAATCTCCACTGCTGCATTTCCCAGAATATTGGAAACTCCTATATCGGGCGGCAGCCATCTAGGAAGGTGCTGAAAGGCATCCTCTCATACTGCGCGGGAGAAGGCAATGGTAAACCCCTCCTGTATTCTACCAAGAAAACCCCATGGCTCTGTGGTTGCCAGGAGTCGACAATGACTCAACAGCACAACCTTTAAAAAATAACACAGAATGGAACTTGGGTTCAACAAACCCCTTTTAAAGTCTTCAGTGGAAACACACCCTAAAAATCAAGGAACCGGTAAGATAAAGAAAGCTGTCCCACTCGTGCTCAGTGCCTAGAATTTCAGTACAAAGAACCAGGGTTTTCACAACCAAAGAACCAGGGTTTTCACAACCAAAGAACCAGGGTTTTCACAACCAAAGAACCAGGGTTTTCACCTTGGTTCTTTCCCTCCTTTTCTCAGGGCACACCACCACAAGTTTACGGAATGCCTCTTCAACAGCAACACACCCCACCAAGAAGAACATAACACACGAAGCATGCTTAGCATTTTGGCCTGCCGAGATCAGACACAGCCTTGCATTGTTGACACTAATTGGTTTCAAAGCCTGAGTGTATTAAGAGTACCACAGTAACAGACTGCCAGTCCACTCCACACAGAACATTAAAAACCCCAACTTTTCCATTCTGCAAAAAGCAGTCCTTAATAGTCCCCACAGAAGCAACCTCATCTTGTCCTTTCCGTGCCTAATTGACACAGAGTACATCTTAACTCTCCTGATAAAACAGGCATAATGAGTCAAGGGTTTTGTTTTTTTACACATTAAAAGGATGTCCCTCCAACCAACTTAATTCTCACCTCGACATTAAAGTGGCTCGAATTGCTTCCATTAGAAAAGAAAAAGGTCTTACTGTAGATAAAATATTCCGTTATAAGAGAGAAAAACCTGGGAGATGAACACTGATCTTTTATCTTGAGACTTCAAGCACAATCAAGTTCTTCCAAGAAAACCCAATAAAACCCAGACATTTTCATCATAACAAAATAAATAATTCAGCCTCGCTTTTAGCGGACTCCGACATTAGGAATGGCTATCTGATCTATTTGCGGCCAGAGTGCCACTAAAGTGATTAAAGATAACCTGATAGACGCTCGCCGTGTCAAAATGGCCTCTTTTCCCCCCTGACAGATGAGAAAGAATAACCGAAATAATTGTAAATAACCAAAAAACGGAGGCATTTTCCTCCTAATAGAGAATTTACGGACTTTGGAGACTGACTAAAACGATCAGGAATTACAACTCTCTCTCTCACTGCTTCGGCTGCTGCTGGGCAGAGAGGAACTCATTGGATGCCAAGGTACAGTTTACACATTCTACCAGCCACATGCAAGCTTGCAGAAGATGCTTCCATTTGACCACAGCACCACGTGGGTACAGGGAGCAAAGCAAATTTCAAACTGTTAAAACAAAAACAAAAGGTTTAAAATGTTACAACAAATGTTTTACTTTTCCTGTTTTTATTTTCTTGTAAACCTCCCAGAGACTTAAGTTTTGGGCGGTATACAAATATGTTAAATGAAGGGGTGAATGCACAGAGGAACTTTCGACACTGATCCACCCCCAAACTCACAGAAAGTCTTTGCACCAGCAAACACACCCAAGATATACAGAATACACAGTACTGATGCATAGAGAGACGACAGATAAATTCATGGTGGACAGGTCTATCCATGGCTACTAGTCTGAGGGCTATAGGCCACCTCTGGCCTCAGAGGCAAGATGCCTCTGAATACCAGCTGCAGGGGAGTAACAGCAGGAGAGATGGCATGCCTAGAGATGTATATATCAGGCAGTATAAAAATGTGCTGGAAAACGTTGAAGGAAAGAGAAGAAAACGACGACCAGCAACAAGGTGGATGGACTCGATTACAACAGCAATGAATGCACCACTGAGAGAGCTTAAAGGCCAAGTTGAAGACAGATCATCCTGGAGAGAATCTATCTATGTGGTCGCTAAAAAAAAAAATCAGCAGCAGTAAAAGAGGAGTATCTATATCTAACATTACTGACGATTAGACACTCTTTGCAACAATCCTCAAATTGCCAATTTCACAGATGCCGATGAACTAAATATCTTCTGACTGGTCATTCCACAGAAAGTATAAAACGCTTCGCCACAGTTAGATTCTGCTAAATATCAGAAGTCCACATGATTCCAAAAGGGAACACATTTAAATCTCAAAAGAAATATGCATAAAATGGAGTTAAGACATATCTATCAAGGCAGCGAACGGATTGCGAGACCTGAAATGGGATTTCTCTTCCACCCCTTATTTGCGTGGTATTTTCCCCTGCAATAATGGCAGAGCCCAGGGGCCTGAAACTCTAATAATCTAATAAACTTCGCTAAGTGAACACAGTAACAGATATGCCTGGATGAGATTTTGGTAAATGCCAAACAATTCCCGCTGATCTTTATCAGCAAAGGGGCTGATGCAATTTCAAGCAGGAAGAAAATTAAATTTAGCACAGGAAAAAACATCAGACCAGAAAGCCGGCCTGTCATTCAAGCAGCCCCTTCAGATGCTGGACTTGAAAATATTGAAATGAACTCTGCAGCAATTGGGGACGGTGGGGGGGACGGACATTTGTGATTGGTGCTGTTTCCAAACCAACATACAACGACGCTTAAGACTCAAGTGAGAGATCCTTCCAGAACGCCACCATTCCCAGAAGGCGGCAGCCAGCCAATTTCACAACGTCCATTTTGAAGAATTTATTATTACTAGTCAACATTATTCTGTCAGGAAGGAGTTGCTTGGCGACTTTTATTCCATTTTTGTCCCATGACAGAAGGCAGGCGGAATACAAAATGTAATAAAAAGTAATCCCAGAAGTTCCTCCAGCACTGCAAAATAGGATGGGCCGTTCCTTGCATCTGAAACTCACGGTGCAGTTGACACCACAGGTTCCTTACTAGCCATCGTGATTGGCTGCGGAGAGCATATGGCTGATTTTGTCCAATGAATGCAACAGGATTCCCCAAATGGGGAATGGAGAGCCTCTTTTTTTTCTCCTAGGGGACATCCTATGCGCCTAGTCGCCGGACCAAGAACCCCAGAACTGCCACTCGGGCAGCTATATGAAGCTGCCCTTTGAGTCAGACCCTTGGTGCATCTAATTCAGTACTATCTACACTGACTGGCAACAGGTCCCCAGGATTTCTGGCAGAGAAGGGTCTTTCCCAGCCCTACTGGGAGATCCTAAAAATTGCACCTGGAATGTTCTCAAGGCAGAGCAGACATTCTACCACTAAGCTACAAACTTATCCTCTTGCATCTCCGAAATGTTCATAAGCCTTCCCTAGATCCTTCAGTGATGGATAGTTATAGGTCGGTCTCCAATCTACCATGGCTGGGCAAGGTGATTGAAAGAGTGGTGGCTAACCAGCTCCAGGCAGTTTTGGAGGAAACCAGTTATCTAGACCCATTTCAAACTGGCTTTAGAGCAGGCTATGGGGTTGAGTCAGCCTTGGTCGGCCTGATGGATGACCTATACCGGGGAATTGACAGAGGGAGTGTGCCTCTGTTGGTTCTTTTGGATCTCTCAGCGGCGTTCGATACCATCGACCACGGTATCCTTCTGGATCGCCTGTGGGCATTGAGGATAGGAGGCACTGCTTTGCAGTGGTTCCGTTCCTATCTCAGGCAGATTCCAGATGGTGGAGCTTGGTGACAGTTGCTCTTCAAAATGGAAGCTATTATATGGAGTCCCTCAGGGCTCCATTCTGTCACCAATGCTTTTTAACATCTACATGAAATCACTGGGTGAGGTCATCCGGAGATTTGGTGCAGGGTATTATCAGTATGCTGGTGACACCCAAATCTATTTCTCCTTAGCATCATAATCAGAAAATGGCATTCATTCCCTAAATGCCTACCTACGGGCAGTAATGGGCTGGATGAGGGATAACAAATTGAAGCTGAATCCAAGCACGACAGAGGTGTTCATTGTGGGGGATCAGAATTTGAGGGATGAATTAGATCTTCCTGTGCTGGATGGGGTTACACTCCCCCAGAAGAAACAGGTATGTAACTTGGGAGTGCTCTTGGATCCAGGCCTCACCTTGGTATCTCAGGTGGAGGCTATGGCCAGGAGCGCTTTCTATCAGCTTTGGCCAATTTGATAGCTACGTCCATTCCTTGAAGACGACGACTTCAAAACAGTGGTGCATCAGCTGGTAACCTCCAGGCTTGACTACTGCAATGCATTCTACACGGGGCTGCCTTTATACGTAGTTCGGAAACTTCAGTTAGTTCAAAATGCAGCAGCCAGATTGGTCTCTGGGGCAACCTGGAGAGACGACATTATGCCTGTTCGTAAACAGTTGCACTGGCTGCCGATATGTTTCTGGGCAAAATCTGGTTATTAGCTTTAAAGCCCTGAGCGGCTTAGGTCTGGGATACCTTAGAGATCACCTTCTTCTGTATGACCCCCAGTGCATGTTGAGGTCACGTGGAGAAGTCTATCTCCTGTTACCACCAGTATGCTTGGTGGCGACTCGGAGCTGGGCCTTCTCTGTAGCTGCTCCTGGGCTGTGGAATGCACTCCCGGAAGATATCGAAATTTTAGGCTCATTGTTGGCCTTGCAGAGAGCCCTAAAAACTTACTTGTTTGGCCTGGCCTTCCAAGGTTTTAAAATTGTTTTAAAGTATTTTTAATTGGTTTTAAATGGTTCCAAATGGTTTTAAAATGGTTTTTATATTGTTTTAAGCAGTGCGTTTTAAATGGTGTTTGTTTTTATGTTGTTTAAACTTGTACACCGCCCAGAGCCTTTGGATGAGGCAGTCTAAAAAACGGATTAATAAATAATAAGTAATAAATAAGTCCCAGGGAACACCAATATTCACAGCTGGGCCACGCACAGGACACAAAAGACGAACAGGAGATTCCTTCCACACAGCTAGTGAACCTGACACTTCTAAGGTATCAAACCGTGCATGCGTTAATTGCATCTGGCAGTCGGCCTGCCCTGGGGCTTCGTAACACAGCCTCCCATCTGTGCGGAAGACAACACTCAGTCCCCCTACCTTGGAAGACAGCTGCGTTCTGGATGATGAGGAACTTGAGCTCCATGCTGGCAGACTGGAGGAGCTGCTCCATGTTGGACCGGGCGAGGGCTTGGTACTTCTCCTCCATCTTCCTGGAGCAGCACGTAAGACCTCTTGGGACGCATACTTGGAGATCCGACCCTGCGGGCGTAGAGCAGAGACATTTCGTCAGCTCAGGGCTTCTCTCCAAACAAAGGGACCTGCATGCCACTAAGGGATTCCTCGAGGAAGGAGGCAGTGGACCAACTGAGCCTGCGACATTCATGACATTTTCTCTCTCTAAAGAAGAATTCTGGAACATAGGAAGCTGCCTTCTCCCGAGTCAGACCTTTGGTCCATCTAGCTCACTATTAGCTACACAGACTGGCAGCAGCTTCTCCAAGGTTGCAGACAGGAATCTCTCTCAGCCCTATCCAGAGATTCCAGGAAGGAAATCTGGAGCCTTCTGCATACAGATGCTCTTCCCAGAGCAGCCATCTATGGGGACTATCTTACAGTGCTCACATGTGGCCTCCCATTCAAATGCAAACCAGAGCTGACCCTGCTTAGCGAAAGGGACACCACCCCCAGACCAGCTCTCCTCCCTGACTTCCTTACTGGTGATCACACCTTGCCACTGATCTCTGAGATTGCAAAGAGCAGGATTAGAAGGGGAATGTAGGCCTATTGTAGCAACTTAATGTGTATTGATTGCTAACTGTAAGGTTAATTGTAAACTGCCCATAGATGCAGGTTTTCAGCAGTATAATACATTAATAATTTGTTTGTTTTTTACACAATTCATTTAGAATATTTACACCCTGAAAGTGCCCAACACAACTTAGAATACTCAAGTCCAAAAGTCCAGAAATCGTGAATACAAGCGTTTCCAAGCTCACTTCAAAGGAACCATGTTTATGTTCTATCCAGCTCACCTGCACAGCCTACAGTTTGGTATTTTTAGTTATTTGCCCACAACCTCTAGGTACATAGGAAGCTGCCTTCTACCAAGTCAGACCATTGGTCCATCTAGCTCAGCACTGTTTACCCAGACTGGCAGCAGCTTCTCTGGGAGTCTCTCTCAGCCCTACCTGGAGATGCCAGGGAGGGACCTTGGAACTTTCTGCATGCAGGTGCTCCTTCGCAGAGCGGCCTCCATCCCTAAAGTGAATATCTTACAGTGCTCACACATGTAGTCTCCCATTCCAATGCAAACCAGAGCAGATCCTGCTTAGCAAAGGGGACAATTCATGCTTACTACCACAAGACCAGATCTCCTCCCTTACCCTACTTTCTTCCGCAACGGAACTGAATGCGTTTCCAGATGGTTTCCCATCCAGGGACAAACCAGGCCTAGACCTGCTTAGCTTTCAGCAAGGTGGTGCATCCAGTCCCCTCAGACCATTTGTATTAGCAAGTTACGGGGGTGGGGGGGAGATATTTATGTTATTTATATTTATGTTATATTATTTATATTTATATTATGATATTTATGTTATTTATGCCAACCGTGCCCTGAGAAAGATAAGCCATGCTTCCACTTCAGTTAACCGTCCCATTACACAAGGATTAAACCACCCACCCTCATGGTTTATCCATTTTATAACTGCATTTTATTTCTAGGCTAATTGCAAGAAAATGTCAAACATTCATTGCTTATTATTTCACTCAATAAAAGGAATGAGGGGAATATTATTGCAGAACTTGATCTCACAGCCCCACGTTGGAAATGCTATCCTGACAGCACAGGAGGAAGCGAGCCAGCAAGGTCACATACTGGTGGAAACTCAGTCACATTCACTGCT
Organism: Hemicordylus capensis; assembly: GCF_027244095.1. Taxonomy (NCBI): domain Eukaryota; kingdom Metazoa; phylum Chordata; class Lepidosauria; order Squamata; family Cordylidae; genus Hemicordylus; species Hemicordylus capensis. The sequence continues at coordinate 18,176,216 of NC_069667.1, forward strand.
CTCAAGGCGGAGATACCAACACATTTCTTTTTCCACAGCAGGCCTTGCAGAGGCTGGGAAATCTTTTGGACCACATGGGCCCTTCACAACAGGAACAAGTTGTTCGAGTAAGAACTAATCTGCCTACTTTCCATTCACTATCCCTACAACTGGACTAAATCTGGTCCAAATTGGCGCGGCCGTTCACAAGTTGGCCCACTTGCGCCTCACACATTCATGCGTCTGCCATCTTGAACTGGGCTCCATGACATCGTCAAACTACGCGTTTCAGGCGTCCTTATGTGTCCCTGCAACTGTGCCAAATTTGGTCCAAATCGGTTCCCACTTACACCTCAGATGTTCACGTTTCCGCCATCTTGAATCAGGGTGGGTGGCATTTCAATACACACCCTTGAGGCGTCCCTATGTGTCCCTACAGCTGTGGCAAATTTGGTTCAAAACGGTTAGGCGGTTCACAAGTTAGCCCAACTGCGCCTCAAATGTTCATGCGTCCGCCATCTTGGATCAGGGTGCATGACAGCATCACACACTACGCTGTTGAGGTGCCCCTGTGTGTATCCCTACAACTGTACCCGATTTGGTTCATATTGGTCCAGGCATTGTGAAGTTGAAAGGGAGGACACAGACAAACACACACACACACACACACACACACACACACAATGTCATGTGATCGCACATGCCTACTGAAAAGTAGGCTCAAAATACAATAATACAGGCTTTGGGGAATAACACTGTTTTCAGAGGCTATCAGGAAATGTAGAACACCTTGGTCTCACACACCGTGCGTCCTACAGAGAGCAGGAGCTAAAAGCCAGGCAACTTGTCCAGTTATTAGCCAATTTAAGCTGCAGTCCTTAACAAAATTTACAGCGGCTAAGTTCTATGCAAGTTTGAAACAGGGCAAGCCTTTTGTGAGGCGAGCTGGATTGAGAAGCCTGTGGGGTAACAAGATGGCGCCCAGCAGTCGCCGATGGAACACCAACCAGTACCAACCTGACCCTGAAGGAAGAGAGCTGGTCTTGTGGTAGCAAGCATGCGTTATCCCCTTTGCTAAGCAGGGTCCACCTTGGTTTGCATTTGGATGGGAAACACTGTGTGTGGTCTCTGTAAAGGGCTGTCCTGGGAAGAGCTCCTGCCTGCTTGCATGCAGAAGATTCCAAGTTCCCTCCCTGGCAGCATCTCCAAGATAGGCCTGAGAGAGATTCCTGCCTGTAACCTCGGAGAAGCCGCTGCCAGTCTGGGTAGACGATTCTGAGCTAGATGGACCAAGGGTCTGACTCAGTATATGGCAGCTTCCAGTTCTTCTACATAACCTTGCAAGCTTTGCAAGAAGCAACAGAAGAGAAGGTAGCAGCTGGCAGTTTCGATTGCAATTTCCTATTTGCGTGTATTATGATTATTATGATGATTATTATTAATTCAATATACTCAAGACCATGGTTGGTAAAAGCATGCTAGGCAAGGGATGACTGTATAGTTTTTCCAAATGTCACATTAAATGCAGCTGTTTGCCACCAAAAAAAAAAGCCATTACGTTTTAACTGTAAATGTGTGCATTGGTTATTAAAGAAAATTACATTTAAACATTCAGGAAGCATAAACAAAAAAGTGTAATTGTTATAACAAGCATTGACATTAAGGGATGGGGACACAGCTCAATAGAAGAACTTCTGCTTTGCAGGCAGGAGGTCCCTGGTTCAATCCCTGGCAGCATCTGCAGGTAGGGCTGGGACAGGCTCCTGTGCAACTCTCAAATGCCCTAGGGAGCCAGAAGCACCCACAACTTGGTACATGGGGATAGAGGTCAATTTTCAGCACATGTAATACATAACAAAATCAGTGTTCCCTCTAAGGCGTGCACATGCTCACACGCTCTTTGATGTCCACTCAGTTAATTCTAGATCCCGCTCAGGTTGAATCAGAAAGGCCCCACTCTGAATGCACGTGCACTCACACTGCCTTGATACTGCCACCCAAAAAGAAAACTCATCCCCCACACAGATGAAAAATATTAGACAGAACACTGGCTACAATAATGGCTACTGGTTAGAAAGCTTAAAGATGGGATTGGGATATGCTCACAGATAGCTGTTGATACACTTGTAAAAACTAAACGGGGGGCGGGGGAGAACCTGAGGCTTTCCAGCTGTGGACTATAACTCCCACCAGCCCACCACAAATTATCAGGAATGGAGAGGTGGCCTTGTGGTAGCAAGCATGACTTGTCCCCTTAGCTAAGCAAGGTCCACTCTGGTTGCATATGATTGGGAGACTAGAGGTGTGAGCGCTGTAAGATCTTCCCTTCAGGGGATGGAGCCGCTCTGGGAAGAGCAGAAGGTTCCAAGTCCCCTCCCTGGCAGCCTCTCCAAGATAGGGCTGAGAGAGATTCCTGCCTGCAACCTTGGAGAAGCTGCCGCCAGTCTGTGAAGACAATACTGAGCTAGACAGACCAAGGGTCTGGCTCAGTATATGGCAGCTTCCTCTGTTCCTATTGTGTTGGGAAGGTGGGAGTTGTAGTCGTACAACTGGAGAGCCTCAGGTTGACCTAAGCCTCCACATACAGAAGCAGTAAACCACCAAATATATCAGTTGCTGGGGGACAAAAGAGGACCCCGGTTCCTGACTGCGGGGCTTCTTGGAAGCACCCAACTGACCACTGTCAGGAAGAAGAAGCCGGGTCTTCAGCCATCCCTGCTCTTCCCATGTTCATTCGCTGCCACACCTCACCATTTAAAAGCCATTTCGAGGGCTGCTGTATTAGGAAACTTCAAGGCAAGTGAAACCGACCAGAACAACTGCAAAGTCAGGAAATTAGATTTCAGACAGAGCAGGGAGGAAGGCAGGGGAGAGATTGTGAGCAGGGATGTTTATTGGTCTCCACCAGCCCAGGGAAACTGAGTGTAACCCTTCCCAGGTTATTCCAGATGAGGAGCCCCGTGCAGTCCAGAACTCGCTCAGTCACCGCCCATCCCACAAAGCGGAATCCGTGGGGCTGCATCTAATTGAGACCTCCGCGCGCCGTCTTCATCAGGCAATGCAATGTCTGGGCAATGGTCATCGCAGCGGGGCCCCAAGCACAGGATCAGGAACGGGCCACCCCAGGTGGAAGGGTTGGCTAACAGAAGGCTAGGTCCACGGGGGAAGCGAGCTGGTCTTGTGGTAGCAAGCACGGATTGTCCCCGTTGCTAAGCAGAGTTGGCCCTGGTTTGCATTTGAATGGGAGAGGTGTGAGCCCTGGAAGAGATTCCTCTTAGGGGATCTGGGAAGAGCATCTGCCTGCTTGCGTGCAGAAGGTTCCAAGTTCCCTCCCCGGTATCTCCAAGACAGGGCTGAGAGAGACCTCCTGCCTGCAACCTTGGAGAAGCTGCTGCCAGTCTGCGTAGACCAGGGATTCTCAACATTGGGTCCCCAGATGTTAGTGGACTAACATAACCCCCCCAAAAAAACAACCCCCCCAACTCCCATAACCCCCCCCAAATGTTCACTGGGGCTGGGGATTATGGGAGTTCAAGTCCAATATCTGGGGACCCAACGTTGAGAATCCCTGGTGTAGACAATACTGAGCTAGATGGACCAAAGGTCTGACTCAGGATAAGGCAGCTTCTTAGTTCCCAAACTGCTAGGAGTTGTTATCTCCTTCTCCCCTTGCAGGCTGCTGACGCACCATAAATCGCCGACATCCATCCAGACAGACAAGCCGGCTAGTAAAAGCCCTAATAACCCACTAACTCATCCTCAGGGATGACCAACGGTTACAGAATCTCAGGCACCATGCCCTGCCAACAGCTTTGGTACAAGGTTGCTTCCCAGCAAAGAAACTCTGGCAGGAGGCTTTACACACAGGGCTCCTACCCCAAATCTCCTGCAAAAGAGAGCATGTGCATTCACACACCAGCCAAACCTACCACAAAGTCTCTTTGAGACCCTTGGACCCACTCCACACATAAACCGGGCTTTGTCTTGCAAATTCTAGCTTATCTGGAGGTATTTCAGGGAGGGACACTGACTAAAATCATTAGAAGGATAAGAAGGATACTCTCTTTAGAAATGCAGATGTAGCTCTTTAGTACTCTCTCCCTTTCCTCCCCCCCCCCGCCCCTTGGCTAGAAGGAAAACACGGACGCATGCCATGTGAACTTGCATCAAAACAAAACCCGAGGGGAGAGGCTGCTTTCCTCCATGATTGTGTGAGTGTGCGAGTGTGATTCGAAGTGGCTTCGAAGATTGTGCGAGTGTGATTCGAAGTGGCTTCGCTCAACATTTACCCCGCAGCATGAAGCCAGGTGCAGAGAACTCCCAGGAGGGAAACTGGGAATCGGGCATCAGGCCTGGGAAAGGCACATTCTGATGCAAACCCCATTCCACTCTAACAACTGCACATAGCTAGCATCAGGTGGAGAGAGAAAAGGCGGCCTCCCAGCTATCAAGTCTGCCTGAACACACACAGCCCCCTCAGAAGTGTTTTATCTGGCTGCAAAAGATATCCAGGAAAAACCCATCTCCCTCATCGGCAGCTGAAATAATTCCTTTGCTTAATGGTCCTTACTGTTAAGATTGCTTTATCTTCCCATTTGTGTTTCATCGCCTTTTGTCTATGCATGTGTGCAGCAAAGAGTTTCCCAACACCACACCTCACAATGCTACTCTCAGTCCCAGGAAGCCATCCCTGATTCATACCAAACTTCATACCAAACATCCAGGGGTCATCCCATGAAACTAAGGCTGGGAAATTTAGGACTGACAAAAGGAAGTACTACGTCATACTGCACATAAACAACTTATGGCATTCTCTGCCACATGATGTAATGATGGCCACTAGTTTGGATGGCTTTAAGAAGGGCTTAGGTAAATTCATTTAGTCTATCAATGGCTACTACTCTGGGGGCTATAGGCCACCTCCAGCCTCAGAGGCAAGCTGCCTCTAAATACCAGTTGCAGGGGAGCAACAGCAGGAAAAAGGACATGCCCACACCTCTTGCTTGTGGGCTTCTCAGGGGCATCTGGTGGGCCACTGTGTGAAACAGGAGGCTGGACTAGATGGGCCATGGGCCTGATCCAGCAGGGCTGTTCTTATGTTCTTAATGGTGGGTGGGTATTCTATATTATGAAGCTGAAGTTGCTGTTTAGGAAGCTTCTGTTTGTCTTGGGCGAGATTGGTTTATAATGTGTCTAGGCTTGTCTGAAGATGAGGAGCCATTGATTATGGGACAGCTATTCCAGTGGTGATAGGGAGCAGAAGAAGTAATGTTGGCAGGTCAGCAGGCCATTACAGGAGAAGGGAAATCAAAAATCTCATCGCTGTTTCCTCTTCTGGCTGTCCCGCCAGCTCTTTGACCTCGGTGAGGCTCTGTGGCCGGCCAACCACAGAGCCTCACCTTGTCCTTTGTAATGCCAAGTCAGTCCAAAATAAAGAGGCCGACCTGGAACGTATCACAGAGACTTGGTTGGGGGAGGCTGGTGGCCCAGTCTGGTCCCAGCTTCTCCCTCCGAGATATTCTTTTGAGGAGCAGGTGAAAGGACCTGGAGGGCAGGGAGGCCGAGAAGCTGTGGTCTATGGATTTCCCACCAGCTGGCCTAGAGCACGGCTCCTGCCTGTTGCTAACTGAACAAAGAGACACCTTTTAAAGTGGCGATTCTCTTATATTTCGCAGGGGGAGCAACTGGCCCTCTCCATCCCCAGCACAGCATCCCTCCAGTGGCTGTTGCTGGCATCTACCTTGTGTTTCTTTTAGGATTGTGAGCCCTTTGGGGACAGGGAGCCATCTTATTTCTGTATTTGTCTTTCTATGTAAAGTGCTTTCAGAATGTTAGTTGAAGAGCAGTATATACAGATTTGTAGTAGTAGTGTTGCAATGACTGCCCTCCGACTGTACCGGGCCCCACAGCACCCTCTGCTCAGCACACTCTGCTCAGAGCACACTTTGGGGCCAGCCAGGTTGGAGAGAACCATCACTGCTCCACGACGGCCAGCAATGATGGAGTATTCCAGGCAGGAACTCCTGCTAACTAAGCAAAAAGGCAACATTTCAAAGCAGTGATTCTTTTATTTAGCAGTGGGAGAGCAACTGGCCCTATCCATCCCCAGCACAGCATCCCTCCAGTGGCTGTTGCTGGTATCTATCTTATGTTTCTTTTTAGATTATGAGCCTTTTGGAGACAGAGAGCCAACTTTGTTTGTTTGTTATTTCTCTATGTAAACCACTTTGGAAACGTTTGCTGAAAAGCACTATATAAATATTTGTTGCTGTTGAAAGACTCTTGCCTGTACCCTTAGGAACATAGGAAGCTGCCATATACTGAGTCAGACCATTCATCTATCTAGCTCAGTCTTTACAGACAGGCAGCGGCTTCTCCAGTGTTGCAGGCAGAAGTCTCTCTCAGCCCTATCTTGGTGAAGCCAGGGAGGAAACTTGGAGCCTAGATGCTCTTCCCACAGCAGCTCCATCCCAAGGGGAATATCTGACAGTGCTCATACTTCTAGTCTCCCATTCATATGCAAACAGGGCAGACCCTGCTTAGCTAAGAGGACAAGTCATGCTTGCTACCACAAGACCAGCTCTTCTCACCTCACCCTTGGAGAAGCCACTGCCAGTCTGGGTAGACACTACTAAACTAGACGGACCAATGGTCTGACTCAGTAGAAGGCAGCTTGCAATGTCCCTAATATTCATAGTAGTTAGTAGTAGTAGTAGTAGTAGTAGTAGTAGTAGTAGGGATCTCCACATCACTGGTGCCCTGAATTTCTGTGCCACCAGGGCCCCACACCTCCCTGAGCTCTGCACCTCACAAGGATGGCCCCGCCTGAACACACCAAAATAAAGCATCACCACACTGCATTTGGCAGTTTGGAATGGGATCGCTTCAATCAATGCTTCAGTGTTTTACTTGTAAACCACCCTGAGCCATTTTGGAAGGGCGGTATAAAAATCAAATAAATAAATAAATAAATAAATGAAATAATCAATGCCTTTACAGGTCTCTCCTCTCTCACTAGCGCGGCAGAAAGGAACAGCTGCCCAATAAACGACATTTAACAGCAGCCAGCAGAGACGCCTAGTCTATAGGCAGAGCAGCATCATGGGGACATCACACTTTTTAAAGAAGAGCAGCACAAAAGAATTATGAGGCCATTAGATTTTGTTGCATCGTATTTTATTTTCATAAAAAGCCTGCATTCTAACGGTGTGATCAATAACCTGGGCCTTTGACAGAGGGTGTTTTTTTTAATGCACAGCACCATGGGACAGAAAGGGAAAGAGAGAGACAACCATTCAGGAGAGAGAGAAAACAGGTCAAGTGCTGAGCGATCTGGTTTTAAAAACCTAATTAAAAAGATATAAATTATATACCAACGACACTCAAAAGGTGATTACAGCCAGTACACAAGGAGCGTGGCCCAGGGCATTCATTATCCCTTATCCTGCCCGAGAACCTTTCACACCGCAGCCCAAATGCAGTCTGTCTTAGTCACACGGTGCTAAGTGGAAGTTCAGTTGGTTCCAAAGAGAGATGAAGATGCCAGAACTAGCATCAACCCAAAGAGTCTGCTTCTAAAGCAGCAGCCACTATTTATTATTAGTATTAGTATTTATTAACACAGTCAGACAGGTGTTATTGACTGGTTTGTTTTATCCAGACATCAAGTCCTTCCCAAGGACCTGGGATGCCCGAATGTTATTGTCAATGTTGTTGCTGTTGTTATAGATATCGCCGCAGAATATAGGCTGTTCCCAGTAAAGTTGCTTTTTGTAACTGGCTGGTGGTGATTTCTGTGGCCCCGATGGTGTTGAGGTGCTCTTCAAGGTCTTTTGGAACTGCATCCAGGGCGCCAATTACCACTGGGATTATTTTGGTGTTTTTCTGCCACAGCCTTTCAATTTCAATTTGTAGATCTTTGTATTTTGTGATTTTTTCGATTTCTTTTTCTTCTATTCTGCTATCCCCTGGTATTGATATGTTGATTATTTTAACTTGTTTTTCTTTCTTCTTATTATTATATTATTATTATTACTACTACATTTATATCCCGCTCTTCCTCCAAGGAGCCCAGACTACATACTTAAGTACTACATACTTAAGTTTCTCTTTCACAACAACCCTGTGAAGTAGATTAGGCTGAGAGAGAAGTGACCGGCCCAGAGTCACCCAGCTAGTTTCATGGCTGAATGGGGATTTGAACTCGGGTCTCCCCAGTCCTAGTCCAGCACTCCAACCACTACACCACACTGGCTCCCAGGTTAATTATGTACTGTGTGGAAAAGTGCTTCCTTTGGTCGGTCCTACATTTCCTGGCAATAGGTTTCATGGGATGACCCCTGGTTCTAGTGTTGTGAGAAAGGGAGAAAAATTTCTCTCTATCCCCTTCTCACTAACATGTCTCCCCTCAGTTCTCTTTTTTCTAATCTAAAGAACCCCAGGTGTTGTAGCCTTGCCTCATAAGGAAGGTACTCTAGGCCCCTGATCATCTGGGTTGCCCTCTTCTGCACCTTTTCCGGTTCTACAACGTCCTTTTTTAGATGTGGTGACCAGAATTGTACACAGTACTCCAGGTGTGGCCACAGCATAGATTTGTATAATGGCAGTTCATAATTTAATAAATAAATTTATATGCTGCTTAAATTTTTTTAAAAATCCTCAAAGCAGTTTTTTTTTATTACATTTATAGACCGCCCCATCCAAAGGCCCCATCCAAAAGGCAGAGCACAACAAATTTTAAAAAGACATAAACCAAACACCATCTAATACACACTACTTAAAACAATATAAAAACAATTTTAACACAATTCAAGACCATTTACAACCAATTAAAATACCCCAAAACAGTTCATATAGAAAAATGTATAAAATGATAAGCCACTTGGCAAATGATTATCTATATTCAATCAAGGATATAAGGGCATGGGAGATATTGAGAAATTCCTTCAATCCTGCCTGTCCCTCCTCTGCAATATAAGGTGGCAATTACTGATAAAATTTTAAGATGCTCAGATACCATAAAGACAGGACGTGTAAACATCAAGACAGATCTTGGAAACATTCATCCATAAAGAAAGCATTTCTGGTTTATAGGGGTCTGTAGCTCCCATATATTTTAATTATGCACATAAATACATAACACACTTCCTAAAGCCATCAGGGAGGAGAAGAGAGGAGAGGGGGAAAGAACACTCACAAGAAAACTCTTCAGGATGTTGTTAAAATTAATCCCTCGGCAGAGGAGGCAAACCTAAAATGGTCACACAGTGTAAAGCGATTGCCTGCAGCAGGTTAAAGCAGTTTGAGGGTTCGCTTTCTGCTCTCTGCGCTATCAAGGGAGCAACTTGCGGGCCTGAAATAATTAAGAGCAGAAAACTCAATTACCCAGCAAACTAAGAGATGTGAAAACTGCCGTGCCGAGCTAAATGGGGAAAAGAAAAGAAGAAGGACCAAAAGCATCATTAGTAGTGGCTCAGGAAATGTGTGTGTGTGTGTTTGTTTTAGACAGACATGCTCACGAGAACAGCTTGTCCAGACCCCACCAGACATCAGGACGCCAACTCCAGCTTTCATCAAAATGTGCTGCATTCTCAACTAACCCTTTTCAAGAAAGTCGTGTTTCTTCACACCAAAATGTTAAAGGTTACGCTTTCCTTACCTTTTCCAAGAGCGCATCTAGATTTGCCTCTTAGTTACAAAGAAGGAACTAAATGTACAGGCAACCTAATTCCATTAAGGGAGCCAGGCAAAAGAGAGAGAGAGAGAGAGAGAGAGAGAGAAATCTAATTGCTCACAGCCTTTTCTGCTGTAGGCTCCAACTGCCGGCAGGACCTGGAGAAAGATCGGATCACCTTTAATTAGGTGTCTACCCAGAGAGAGATCTGAACTCAAGAAAAATTAAATAAAGTCAATATCTTGCACACAGAGAGAGAGAGAGAGAGACAGACAGACAGACAGACAGACAGACACTGCTGAAGCTCCCTAGCTGTTGGACTACAACTCCTATCATCCCCAATCACAATAAATTGTGGCAGGGGTGATGGGCATTGTAGTTCAACAGCTGGAGAGGCTCGGGTTCATAAACACAGAGATCCAATGGACGGACCGTTCAGCTTGGACCAGAGTTCAATGACCACCTCTGCAGTAGGCTAATCACCTGGCCTTGGATTCCTCCATTCTGTCTAACATCGATGGAAGAAGCCATAGAACAGATGTGACTTTAAGCAATCAGGCCCAGCACGCCTCCTTTTCCATATGTAAATAGCATGTGCAAGGGGGCCTCATCCAGATCAGAGCTGTTCAGACCAGATCAAAGACAAGCATCTACAACTCCACTTGCCAGTGGCAAATGGCCACAGACCTCTAGCAAGCAGGATATCCAGCAATACACAGATCTTTTCCCTCGGACGTTTTTCACACCCAGGGCTTTTAGCTCCCATCTCCTCCGGAATGGAGGGTGCACATTCACATATTGGCTAGATCTACCCCCAAGTCCCTGCAAGCTATGGGGGAGCACTCCACACACAATTCATGTTTTTCATCGCAGGTTGGAGTGTAAGTAAAGTAAAGTTGTGCCATCGAGTCGATGTCAACTCCTGGCACCCACAGAGTCCTGTGGTTGGCTTTGGTAGAATACAGGAGGGGTTGACCATTGCCTCCTCCCGTGCAGTATGAGATGATGCCTTTCAGCATCTTCCTATATCGCTGCTGCCCAATATAGGAGTTCCCCATATTCTGGGAAACATACCTGCGAGGATTCGAACTAGCAACCTCTTGCTCCCTAGGCAAGTTACTTCCCTGCTGTGCCTAGCCCGATTTATATCCGGGGTAAAAACATCCATGTTTTGCATTGGTTTTGAAGGACAACTTCGAAGTCGCAGTAAAGCCTCGCAGAAAACCCACTGTCTGGGAAAGCTCCAGGGGTCTCATTTCCACGGCCATTTTTGAAAAACAGCAGGAATCCTTTCTGAGCAGTACACACATAATTTTGCTCTCGTTTGTTAGGCCTTTACCAGCTTCCCCGTTTCTTACTCTCCCCCTCTCAGAGTGGAAATGACAGAAGACTAGCTCCTCTCCCAACACCTCTGCCTGTGGGGAAGAGAGATGGTCTTGTGGTAAGGTAAAAAGTCAAATATGCCATCAAGTCGATTTCAACTCCTGGTGCCCACAGAGCCCCGCCGTTGTCTTTGGTAGAATACAGGAGGGGTTGACCATTGCCTCCTCCCACGCCGTGTGAGATGATGCCTTTCAGCACCTTCCTATATCGCTGCCGCTGGATATAGTTGTTTCTGGGAAACACACCAGCAGGGATTCGAACCGGCAACCTTCTGCTTGTTAGTCAAGCATTTCCCCACCGATCCATTAGGTGGCGAGTAGCGAGCATGAATTGCCCCCCTTGCTAAGCAGAGTTCACCTTGGTTTGCATCTGGATGGGTGGCCCATGTGAGCACTGTAAGGTATGTGGCCAGTGGAAGAGCATCTAGGTTCCAAGATCGCTCCCTGGCATCTCCAGGTAGGGCTGGGAGAGACTCCTGAAACCCTGGAGAGTCACTGCCAGATAGTGTAGTAGATGGTACTGAGCTAGACGGACCATTGATCTGACTTGGTATAAGGCAGCTTCCTATGTTTCTGTGGGCCAGAAAGGGATCTGAGCGAAGAGAAGGGGTTGGTGGCTACCAGTGTGCCCTCAACGATTCCCAGATGCTGTTGACTACAACTCCCATAATCCCCTAGAAAAAGCCATTGCAGCTGGGGATTTGGGGATTTGTAGTCAACAACATCTGGGAATCCCTGTTAGAGGGAACACTGGTAGCCACCACAAATAGCGGTTGGCCTAAATTTGTGGATAAGCAAAGCTAATTTAACCAAGCCTAAATGTGTGGATTCCTGATCAAAGCAGTACACGTGATATTCTCCCTCAGGAAAAAAAGTTCTAATGGTTGCTTCGAGATCAGCTGGTTTTCTCTCGCTGTGAGTAAGAGACATTTTTGCTGGCTTTGTGTTACTGCTTGTTCTTCCTGACATGTTTCTTGCTTGCTGCTACTTATTTTAAGTGTCTGTGGGCAGGATCCAGGCTAGGTTAGTCACGACTAAGACCCAGCAAAATTAGCAGGGCTTAAGGGAGGCATGCCTCCTTTATTTCAGTGGTGCTTGGTCCCGTCTAATATCGTCTGGATCTTCCCCAATGCCACCTTGGGTTCCTTTTGCAGGAAGGCAGGTAGAAATACCTTTGGAAATTAACATGCTTCCCATTGCTGCAGCTCAAACAGCAAGAAGTGCTCGGTTACCCACTCCCAGCTGAAAGCCAGGGAATGGCATTTATCTCAGGTAAATAATCCAGACCTCATGTGCATTGTACACGCAAGGGGGTGTCCCCGCTTAGGAACATAGGAAGCTGCCATATACTGAGTCAGACCATTGGTCCATCTAGCTCAGTATCGTCTACCCAGACTGGCAGCGGCTTCTCCAAGGTTGAAGGCAGGAATCTCTCTCAGTCCTATCTGGAGATGCTGCCAGGGAGGGGACTTGGAACCTTCTGCATGCAGGTGCGCTTCCCAGAATGTCCCCATCCTCTAAGGCAGTGGTTCCCAAACTGGGAGCCTCCAGATGTTGCTGGACTACAACTCCCATCAGCCTCTGCTACACTTTATTGTGGCTGGGGATGAGGGGAGCTGTAGTCCAGCAACATCTGGAGGCTCCCAGTTTGGGAACCACCGCCCTAAGGGGACAATCTTCCAGTGCTCACACATAGAGTCTCCCATTCAGATGCAAACCAGGGTGGACTCTGCTTAGCAAAGGCGACAATTCATGCTTGCTACCACAAAAAAACAGTTCCATTCACCACCTTGCAACTCTTCTTCCTAGCCTTGCTTATATTGGATTTAGATGAGGAAAATATATTTTTTTTTTCTGCTAACCCCTGTAAACCAACTTGTCTGAAGCTGAAGATACAAGAAGAAGGCACCAATTTCTACAAACTATTGTTGCTCTAAATTACGAGTGGGAAAGAAAACACACAAGTCCATTGTTCTAAAAGTGACAGATGAAAGGCAGCGAGGGAGGGGAGAAGAAGAGAGAGAGCGCAATAAACTGAAGGTCTGGCAACGCTTTCAGAACGACGCTTCCCTGATTACAGAGATTTATGCCGTCAGTTCTGGAAAGTAGATGATCGTCAGAGTGTAATTATTCTGCAGAGATCTCCAGGATGGGCCCTTTCCAAGAAGCATAAGCAAGCAGTCATTGCTTTCATTATAATGACACATTATGTTCTTAAACAAACAGAAGCCTCACCATCGTACATGCAAGGAGGGCAGGATACAGATGCCACAGACATATTTGCTGCCCCCAAGATAGGATTCAACCATTCAGAGCTTACGTGTACAACAGAGACTTGTACCAGACATTATGTCCCACAACCTGCGACAGGTTTGCCGTCACAGCAGGTGCCATGAGCGGCTTGCTTGTTATCTATTCTGTGGGAACATCCCAGCTTGACTACTGCAATGTGTCTGTGTGTGGAGCTGCCCTTGATGACTGTCTGGAAACATCAGCAGGCTACAGCAACCAGACTGTTCGCTTGAGTCCACTATAGTGAGCTTATTTTGCCCATTTTTGAAGTCTGTCTCTGGGCACAATTTAATGTGCCAGTGTTCATCTTTTAAAATCCTAAATGGTTTGGGACCAGGACTGACTTCTGCAATAAGAAGCCACCCGTTAATTAAGGTCACCAGTCTAGTCTTCTCTGGGTTCCCTTGCACAAGCAGAGAAGTATTACTGTCATTAATAGACTCCTGTTTTCCAAAATGCAGGGGTTCTCAAACTTGGGTCCCCGGAGATTGTTGAATGATAGCTCCCATGGCCATTGTAGCCTTTGGCCCTTGGGGCTGGGGATGATGGAAGTTGTAGTCCAACAACATCCAGGGATTCAACTTTAAGAGCCCCTGCATTAATGAACCAAATTGCTTTTGTCCCTGTTCATGGTTATGCTGCTTATACGAATACGACCAATATTTATATACCGCTTTTCAAGAATAGGTACCCAAAGCTATTTACATAGATATAAATAAATAAAATAAATAAAGGGTCTCCCTGTCTCCAAAAGGCTCACAATCTAAAAAAGAAACACAAGACGGACATCAGCAATAGCCACGGGAGGGATGCTGTGCTGGAGATCTGTGCTGCTTTCCTTTTACACTGCTGCTAGTCCGATTTTTATAACCCCAAGGTTGTGGAATGTGGCTCCCCTCGAGTATAGGAGGCTTATCTCTGGAAGCTTTCAAGAGAGCCACAATGCCCATTTCTTCCAGCCTGGCGTTTGAACTATATTTAAATGGGTTTTTGTTTTTTTTAAAAAATTATTTGTATGCATATAATTAATTGCTTTTATTTTGTGTTTTATATTGAATTTTAAATGGTTTGCATTTTTTTAATGTGGACCGCCCTGAGCCGTTCTGGGATGGGTGGTAGATGAAATAAATAAATAAATGTCAGTCACTTAAGGTAAAGCGTGCCGTCGAGTTGGAGTCAACCTCCGAGCCCTGTGGTTGTCTTGGGTAGAATCCAGGAGGGTTTTCCCATGGCCTCCTCCCACACAGTCTGAGATGATGCCTTTCAGCATCTTCCTATATCGCTGCTGCCTGATATCAGTGTTTCCCGATAGTCTGGGAAACCTACCAGCAGGGATTCGAACCGGCAACCTTCTGCTTGCTAGTCAAGTCATTTCCCGCAGCACCATTAGGTGGCTTAGCTTAGCAGGGGGTGAAACCCATGGCTTTTGCAATTGCTAATCATGGCAAATGGCTTCATGCACTTGTCGAAAAAGCAAGTGTATACCCTCACCTTCTCGTCATGCAGCAATGCTGATTACCTTAAAAGAAATCAAAACTCCATCAATTAGCCAAGCTCAGTATTGTCCACACAGGGTGGCAGCGGCTTCTCTAAGGTTGCAGACAGGAGTCTCTCTCAGCCTTATCTGGAGACAATGTGGAGCAGAGTTGCCATGCCCCCCGGAATTCCAGGTTTCACCTGGATTTTAAGCATCCCACCCAGATTGCTTAGCCCACCCAGATTTCAGATTTCATTTTCTTAAAAAGAAAGCTAAACTCTAGCCCTTGTAGAAGGGGAGTTATGGAGCAAAACGGGCAGTCACTCCTCTGCTCCAAAATTATTTTCAAGACAATTTACATAATATGCAAATGAGGCCCCCGGATTTGGAAAGCCAGAATATGGCAACCCTAGGCAACTTGGAACCTTCTGCATGCAAGCGCTCTTCCCAGAGCAGCTCCATCGCCTATGGGATGTAGATTATCCCACAGGGCTCACACATGTAGTCTCCCATTCAAATCCAAACCAGGGGGTACCCTGCTTAGCAAAGGGGACAATTCATGCTTGCTGCTACAAGACCAGCTCTCAAAGAAATGTGGCTCCAATAAGCCCATCAACCCTTTTCAGCTCTGGAGCAGAGCAGTGTGATTGACATAGGCCACTCCGATACGGTGCTTGCAGCGCTTCAGCAAGATGGTGACCACATCAGGAAGTTCCACTCCTCCCTCTCTCATGGACTTCCTGGGTCTCCAACAGATCTTTGAAGCACCTTGACCTGGCCACACAACAGCCAAACCAGCAAGCCCCTTGACTACCTTTCCCTGGTTGGCTGAGCTGCCCAGAGCACCTTGGGCTGTTCTCTTTGGAGCAGAGGAAGGACAGCGAACTACCACCAACACAGAATCCTCTTTGCTTCAGGGAAATTGCCTTTAGCCATGGCTAGCTTGCTATGGTTAACACAAACCATGGTTTGCAAACCCACTTCAAACTATGGTGCCACACCCTGGTTTGCAGCCAATCTTTAACCATGCTTGAAGGATTCAAACCCAACGCTTAACCATGGTGACTCATTCCTGTCTACCCAGAGGCTAAGGATTGGTTCAGGCCTAATGTCAAACCATGGCTTGTGCTAGCTATAACTTAAACCAGAAACTATGGGACGTGTGTACCATGATCGGTGTGGTTTCCCTCTTCCGCTTCCTCCCCTGGAATCCTCAGGTGCTTTCCCAAACAGGCACCTCAGAAGTCAGACCACCACCCCCAAACTACCATTTGCTGGTTTGGAGAGAACACCAAGCCATGGTTAGCCAGATGGCCATGGTTCAGACGTCACGGCAAACCATGAGTTGGCATTCCACCTCAACTGTCTCTAAGAGATGGCACCTCGCTCTGTGTGAATAAATCAGTCTCCTCTCTGCATTCTTAACTCGCCAACCCCGCTGCTACTTTTTACACATCCTCGCACCTCCAATTTGCTATTCTCGAAAGGAGCTCACTTAAGTCCGCTTCAAAGAACTTCCTGGACTTCTAAGCCAAGCCCCACATGCCAACGGGATTACGCCTAGTGCATATTGATTGATCGGCTCTTTTCGCATGCGGCAGGACAAGAAATTCCATAAGAACAAATGCACCGGAAGAACCCTGTTTTGGAGGGCAAAAGAAGATGCACACAGAACCCTGCATTTGCTTTCTGACATGCACAGCAGGACAATGCCAAGCCCCACATGCAAAAGGCTGAGCAAACCAATTCCAGAGAGGTGGAATTGAGTGGGAGCAAGCAAGAGCAGACACGAGCATCCTAAATGAAAATGTTAATGTATTTAACCCTAAGGTTTAGTAAGTATAAAAGATTGTATAAATTATATTCATAGGAATAGTCATTTAAAAAAACATAAAAATCTTTTAAAAGCATATGAGAAGGTGTTTTATAGCTGCTTCCCTCATACAAGGAAATCTTATGCAGATTTAATTAAAGGTTTATTCAGCAACAACTCTATTTTCTCCTTCTCCTCTAGGAAGCCGCCTTGAACCAAATCAGTCCCTTGATTCATCTCACTCAGTATTGTCTAAACAGATTGGCAGCAGCTTCTCCAAGGTTGCAGGCAGGAGTATCTCTCTCAGCCCTATCTTGGAGATGCTGCCAGGGAGGGAACTGGGAACCTTCTGCTCTTCCCAGAGCGGCTCCATCCCCTAAGGGGAATATCTTACACTGCTCACATAGTCTCCCATTCAAATGCAAACCAGAGTGGACCCTGCTTAGCAAAGGGGACAAGTCATGCTTGCTGCCACAAGACCAGCTCTACTCACTTTTCCTTTCTGACTCCTCCCCTACACTCTCTACAGGATCCGCCCTGGGACAAATGTCCAAGTAAACCAACCGAAAAAAGATTACTGGAAAAATACAACAGAAGGTATACGTGACAGTTCAATAAAGTCCTTGTAGGATCATTGGCTGCAGGTTAAAGTCCATTCCCCAAAGAGAGAAAGAAGATGCAGCAATTGATTGAAAAGGATGCTCTCAAAAAGTCCTAATACGCTCACCAGTCTAATGGTAACCGAAGGAGAGAATATCGAATCATTGAGCTGATGCCAAACGTGTTTCAACCAACACTTGGCCTTCTTCTGCGGCAATAATATACTGGCTTCATTCTCCTTACGAATGACCCTGCTCAGAGAATGTCCAACGCCACATTTGTATCAAAAAGGATTTACTAATGCATCTCACAATGCTTGCAAATCGCTGGGAGGAGAGCTAGTCTTGGGGAAAGGTAAAGTGTGTCGTTGAGTCAATGTCGACTCCTGGTGCCCACAGAGCCCGGTGGTTGTCTTTGGTAGAATACGGGAAGGGTCGACCATTGCCGTCTCCCACACAGTGTGAGATGATGCCTTTCAGCACCTTCCTATATCGCTGCTGCCCAATAAAAGTGTTTCCCTTAGTCTAGGAAACATACCAGCAGGGATTCGAAATAGCAACCTCTGGCTCCCTAGGCAAGTTACTTCCCCATTGCGCCATTAGGTGGTAGCAAGCATGAATTGTCTCCTTTGCTAAGCAGCATCCTTCTGGTTTGCATTTGAATGGGAGAGGACATTGAAGACTGTAAGATATTCCCCTCAGGGGTTGGGGAGAGCATCAGCATGAGGAGCCACCGGGGAAGAGCACCTTCATGCTGGCATGCAGAAGGTTCCAAGTTCCCTCCCTGGCAGCATCTCCAAGATAGGGCTGAGAGGGACTCCTGCCTGCAACCTTGGAGAAGCCGCTGCCAGTCTGTGTGGACAATACTGAGCTAGATGGACCAAGGGTCTGACTCAGTATATGGCAGCTTCCTATGTACTGTTCTTTGCAGGAAAATCTCCTGCAAAGAACAGCAGTTTGCAAGCCTTGTGAAAATCTCCTGCAAAGAACCGGTTCCCCCCCCCCCCCCCGAGGTCTGTGGCCATCCAAGAATCTGACCTTGTGCCTCCCGCATACGAACCCACCCCCGTCTCCACTGTGCCGCACGTGGTGTCATATGATCTGTGACACCAGATTATACATATTTTATGCACGGATCTAATGCAGGGTTTTATATAGGCAAGCAACAGGCAAACAGCCACCTGAACCTAGGCCTAATGGCCCATTTGGTCTGCATCTGAGCACTAAGACAACATTTGTGGCTACAGATCACGAAGGCCTCGTTGTGTGGGCGCATCTTTGCACATTTTCCAATTGATTGGGATGTCTAGACTGTACTTGCTCCCCAGGGTGGCAGGAAAGCCCCATCGGACGCGCCTGCGAAGAGCGCCGAGGACCCTCTTGCACATTTGGCCGGGGGGGAGGGAGAAGGGGGAGAGCATTTTTCCAGAATGGCCAAGGGAGGGCAGCTGGTCTTGTGGCAGTGAGCATGAGTTGCCCCCTCTGCTAAGCAGGGCCCACCCTGGTTTGCATTTGAAGGGGAGACTACCTGTGTGAGCACTGGAAGGTATGGGGCCACTCTGGGAAGAGCACCTGCTTGCTTGCATGCAGAAGGTCTCAAGTTCCCTGCCGGGCAGCCTCTCCAAAATAGGGCCACGAGAGACTCCTGCCTGCTGCCAGTCTGTGTGGACAATATTGAGCTAGATGGACCAATGGCCTGAGTCAGTATATGGTAGTTTTCTATGTTCCCAAGGTTGCCAGGTCCTCACCTGGAGAGGGTGCCTGAAAGACACCAACAGAAATATTTCATTCATGTTTTATATATTGTGTTTTGATCCTGTTTTTGGCCCAAGGAACTCTGCCCCTACTTTATCCTCACAACAGCCCTGTAAGGCAGGTTCAGCTGAGCGAAAGTGACTCACCCACTGAGCTTCAAGGCCAAATGGGGACTTGAACCCAGGTCTCCCCAGTCCTAGTCCAGGACTACACAACTCCAGCCCTCCAGCTCCCATAACCTGCAGCCACAATGGCCAATCGGGAACGATGGGCCTTGTAGTCCAAAATCCGCAGGAGGACCGAAGTTGTTTGGCCCTGCTCTAACCACTATCCTACATTGTCTCCCCCAAAGCAGTACTATGAAGGCTACAGTGCGCCTGCCTGCCTTTTGCAGCCACAGTAATAAAGTGCAATCCATTCTCAGCCAAGCACCACAGCAAAGCAGGAAGATCAAGGGGCCCGTCTTTGTGCCCTTGAACCCCAGCTGCCCAAGGAGAAAGATCTCCCCTCCTTGCCAGCAGCCAACTGACCCCACGGCACAGCTCCTGCACTCAAGGATCCCGGGGTTAGCTAAATGCCGGCCTTAACCTAGGAAGGTTATTCTTTCCCCGCTGCAGCCTTCAGTCGGAATGGGGAAAAATGCACGCCACTGGACAGCTTCCATTTCCCCATCATTAACAAAGGCTTTCATTTCTGACCCAGTTCAAAGCTAATTGGTAGCTGCATCTGCAGCCAGCTTTTTAAAATTTAAAAGTGTTTGTGGTCGCTTCGATGGTTGGAGGGGACCGTGTGCGCTTCTGCAGTCCGGACTTTCCGAGAGCAAAGGGAGACACCCCGGCTTCTCTCATTGGAAGTGGCAAAGAAAGATTCCTTCCTTGCCGTCCTGGAGTTCCCCCTCCGATCATTCAGCTCTGAAATATTGATGAACCTCCTCAGCAGTTTTCCCCCCCATGTTCATCAACTTGCCGACTCGTTCCGACACAGCCGAGTTCTCCTCCAGCACTTGTCAAAAGCGATATTGGGGAAATTGTATATACAGTGAAGCAATTTCCCCAACAGAGTTGGCAAACTCCTGCCGGGGAATCAAAGAAATCTCCATTACAATACATGCTCCCCCTGCAGGGAAGAATTTCACAGAAGCGGCAGGACTCCCTCCCTGCAGGAAGGCAGCAGACAACAGGAGGGGGAAACCACTTTTTTTCCAAAGACTCTGATCCTATACTTCCTGCTATCAAAGCAAATATCCACAGTGCATGGGCGGGGAAGCAGGAGACAGACTGCAGGAAAACTAGGACAGAGTGTTGGTGAAAAAGTAGCCAGCCCGATAACTCTGGGAAGCCCGCAAGAAGAGCTTCCAACGCTGTTTCCCCCAAGGCACTGGTCGACTGCTACTGAGCATGGAGATTCTATTTCACCACCATGGCTAATAGCTTAGGAACATAGGAAGCTGCCTTCTACCGAGTCAGACCCTAGGTCCATCTAGCTCAGTATTGTCTCTACACAGACTGGCAGCGGCTTCTCCAAGGTTGCAGGCAGGAGTCTCTCGCTCAGCCCTATCTTAGGAGTGCCAGGAACTTGGAACCTTCTGCATGCAAGCATGCAGATGCTCTTCCACTGAGCTATGACCCCATCCCCTACAGGGAAGATCTTACAATGCTCACACATGGAGTCTCCCATTCAAATGCAAACCAAAGCAACCCCTGCTTAGCAAAGAGCACAATTCATGCTGGCTACCGCAAGCTGGATAACCGTCATGGCTAACAAATGCCCAAAATGACAGCTGGGCAAGAACAGAGGGTCCACAGCCTGCAAACTTCTCCACTTCCCAGGGAGATGCTCTCATTTGCTGCTTTCACAGCTGGACGAAACAAGATGATAAACAGCTTTGCAAAACCAGTAAGTGTTCCAAGGCGTTCCACCACCCTTTTCTTACACCGGTGAACCTCTCTGGCTTCTTTCCCAAGGCTTCTTGATTTTCTTTTTATCATGCAACTGGAATTATGTTAAATTGGATCTCAACACCCGTTAAGGACTCATTCGTGGTCTCTTGCTTATCTTAGCAAGAAACAACAACAACAAATATTTATATACCACTTTTCAACAAACGTTTCCTAAGCGGTTTACATAAAGAAAAGTATAATAGTGTGCAGAGGTCAGCAATATGGGAAACGGCTCTTGCACGGAAGGTTTCTTGCTAAAGTGGGCCCTGCTTGAAAAATAGTGAAGCCACCGCCCTAAAAGGAATATCTCACAGCGCTTTCGATAGTTATTTGAAAGATTTTATTTGTTTCTCTCTCTTAACCCGATCTCTCCCTAACCCCTGCTAACTGGGCAAAGAGGCACCTTTTTAAAGTGGTGATTCTCTTTATTGAGCAGCGGGAGAGCAACTGGCCCTCTCCACCCCCAGCACAACATCCCTCCAGTGACTTGCTGGGGTCTATCTTATGTTTCTTTTTAGACTGTGAGCCCTTTGGGGACAAGGATCCATCTTATTTATTTATTATTTCTCAGTGCTGGGAGGGCCCTTTAAGAGACAGGGTAAGGTAAAGTGTGCCCTCGAGTGGGTGTCGACTCCTGGCGCCCACAGAGCCCTGTGGTTGTCTTTGGTAGAATACAGGAGGGGTTGACCATTGCCATCTCCTGCACAGTATGAGATGATGCCTTTCAGCATCTTCCTGTATCGCTGCTGCCCGATATAGGTGTTTCCCATAGTCTGGGAAACACATCAGCGGGGATTCGAACCGGCAGCCTCTGGCTTGCTAGTCAAGCCATTTCTCGGCCGCGTTATGAGGAGGCTTAAAAGAGACAGAGCCCCCTTTTAAGAGCCCCAGGAGGAAAGTGCTGGGAAAGAGGACACTTCCCAGCACTCTCTGCACGCCTTCCTAGATGGGTCAGAAGCTCCAGATGGCTCCGTTTCCTTTAAAGGACTCCACTGGCACTGGGCAGAGCATAGCACTGCAAGATGGGGAATGATAGTCTCTGCATGGGGACTGCGCAGAGTATTCCGCTTTGGCTGAGGTTTCACACAGGCCCCGCGAACCATTAGTCACAGGGGTGCATTTAGGACTGATGGAGTCAGCTGCGTCCCCCACCCCAGGTCTTACAAGGATAAACACTGCCTTCGGGGAGGAGCCCAGAGCTCCATGGCAGAGAATCTGCTTTGCTTGGAGAAGGTCCCAAATTCAATCCCTGGCGGCACAGGAAGATAGGAAGCTGCCATATACTGAGTCTGACCATTGGTCTACCTAGCTCCGTACTGTCTTCACAGACTGGCAGCGGCTTCTCCAAGGTGGCAGGCAGGAGTCTCTCTCTCAGCCCTGCCTTGGAGATGCTGCCAGGGAGGGAACTTGGAACCTTCTGCTCTTCCTAGAGCGGCTCCATCCCCTAAGAGGAATGTCTTACAGGGATCACACATGTAGTCTCTCCCATTCAAATGCAAACCAGGGTAGACCCTGCTTAGCAAAAGGGACGCTTGCTACCACAAGGCCAGCATCTCCAGGTAGAGCTGGGGGAGACTCCCACCTGAACTTTGGAGAAGCTGCTGCCAGTCTGTGTAGACAATACTGAGCCAGATGGACCCATGGTCTGACTCAGTATATGGCAGCTTCCTATCTTTCTAAGCCCCCGCAGTATGGAACGGGACTTACTTCCATTTCAGCATAGGGATAGGATGCAGACCAAAAAAAAAGAGTCAGCAGAAAACCATCCTATCCATTGCTATCATCCGTGACAAATGGAACCTCCATGTACAGGGGCACTATGCCTCAGAATAGCAGGTGCCGAGACCATCATCTTTACATCTTGCCTGCGAGGTCTCTGTGGCATCTAACCGGATGCTGTAGGAAGCAAGATGCTGGACTAGAGAGCCTTGGGATGCTCAACTTTGGCCTCCAGCCTTTGGTGGGCTGCAGCTCCCACAGCAGCCGATGGTCAGGAATGATGCAAGTTGCCATCCAGCATCTGCAGAAGGGCTGAAATGGTGCCGCCCTGGTTTAAAGGAACCCAGCCTAGGCAGTTCTTCACAATAGATAGAAGTGGAACTTCCAAGGCCAAAGGCAGGCTCTCTCTGGAGCAGAGATGCTCCAACTTGGGTTCTCCATCCAGTGGCGTAAACCAGCAGAAAGGCTGCCCATGTGCCTTCCACTGGCCGCTCAAAGTGGGCGTGGCCCAATTGGCCATGCACGTGACATCATGCACAAAGGGGCGTGGCCGGGGCGCGGAGCCCTTTCAAGCTCTCCCGAGCTCAGCTGACTGGAAGCGTTTACTTCCCTCTCTCTCCTCCTCCAGGAAATAAACGCTTCCAGTCAGCAAATGCTGGTTGGAAAAATTGATTTATTTATATTTTTTTACACTTATAGCCCACTCTTCTTCCGAGGAGCTCAGAGCAGTGTACGTGGCTATTCTTATCCTCACAACAACCCTGTGAGGTAGGTTAGGCTGAGAGATCCATGACTGGCCCAGAGTCACCCAGTGAGTTTCATGGTTGAATAGTTTCGTGGTTGAATAGGGATTCGAACTCGGGTCTTCCCGGTACTCGTCCACCACTCTAACCACTATGCTGGAAATCCGACTGAGAGGGAGGGCTGGGGCGGGAGCCTCCGCCTACCGGGCCACGCCCCCATTGTGCATAACATTATGCGCACGTAGGGCACTGGTGGTGCTTTGCACTGGCAGCCCAAGTTCTTTGAACCCTACCATGCAATGGCAGCTCCGTCCCTGCTCCTATCACCAGCAGGGTGATGGATTAGATCAGGACAACTTCAGCCCTCCAGCTGCTTGCGGACTACAACTCCCATCATCCGCAGACACAGTGGCCAATAGTCACCAACGGTCTGCCTCTGTATAAAGCAGCTTCCTATGTTCCTAAGCCATTGGGGCGGCGGCGGCAGCACTATGCAGGGACTATACCAGTCCTAATCCAGCATCTGCAGGAGGACCAGTGCTGTGCACCCCTGGGCTAGATGATTCCTTGGTGCACGCACAGGATGCAAACGCTGCATCCAAGGAAACTCCCAGCCTCTTCTCTCATGGTTCTGGCTGGACAAGGCCTCCGGCTCACGCCCAGGACCCCTGAAATCTACGAAGCCACACACGACTTTCACTGCAATCCCACAACTTGCCTGGGAACTCCGCGTCCCCCGTGTCCAAGGGGATTCCCTTCCCCACGGAGTGCGCGCACACAGGGCTGGCGCCAGGGAAGGCTTCCTAAGCACCAACCCCACAACAGGCGCTGGAGCCGCAGATGAGATTCCAAGGAAGCTGCCGGGCCCCCAATTTCTCTCTCTCCTCTCCCTTCCCAGGTCCGACGGGACGTGGCGACCAGACCAAAAACAGGCTTCTGCCTCCTAAACTCGGAGCAGGGAGGGGTGGAGGAGAGAGGGGGCCGGAGGCAACCGCTTTTCCTGCACCAACTTCTGGGTGTAGAAAGAGTTCGGGAGGAAAGGGCTTTGCAGTCACACAGAACTCTTCGCCAGTTGGCTCGCAGGAGAGAAACGAAGAGCGCAGCCTTCGGAGTTGGGGGGAGCCCAACACGCAGGCCCAGAGTCAAGCGGCCACCCCACCGCACATCCTTGCCAGACCCATGGCCAACTCCCTTCCCCCGCCTAGACAAGGGGGGCCTCAGAAGTAGTTCGCCCTCCCACCGCCCCAGGTCTGCTTCGGAAACCCAACAGGCGAGACCCAGCTAGGGCCAAGACGAGCCAAACAGGCTCGCGCACGTTTACTCGGCAGTAAAGCCCGCCGGATCGCGGCCCTCCCGCGCAGCCCTCTGCTTCCTCGCAGGCAAGCCCCGACCCGAGTTCCGCGCGCCCCGGACCGCAGCCCTCCAGCGCCCGCACGCCTGCCTGCCTCTCTTCCCTGGCCACAAGCCTCGCCGTCCCCACCAGGCTGCCTCCCCGCTCAGCGCGCCCACCCCCGGGGCTCCCGCGCTCCGGACGCCGCTCACCTGCCCCGGGGCTCTCGGGCACCCACTTGGCGCCGGGCTGCAGCGCCTGGAAAGCGGCGCGGACCCGCTGGCAGGTGGGCTCCGCCCGGACGCTCAAGAGAGCCGCGGCCAGCAGTGCGTAGAAGCGCAAAGACGACACCGGGGTTGCTGCTGCTGCTGCTGCTGCTCCTCCGCCGGTCATCGTGGCTTCGGGGCGGCCGGGCGGGCGCGCATCCCAGGCTGGCTCCGGCGAGACGAAGCGAGGCGCAGCTGCAGCAGCGAGAGAGCGGCAAGTCCGTCCGTCCGTCCTGCCTGCCGCTGCCTCTCCAGAGCGCAAGGGCGAGCCAAGCAAACACCCGGGCAGAGCCGCAGAAGGAGCCGCAGCCCGCCCTGATTGGCCCCGCCGGCCGCCGTCGCCGCCCCTGACTGGCTCCTCGCAAACTTTCCCCGCTTCTGATTGGCTCCCGCTGGGCAGGGCGGGGGACCTGAGCACGCCCCGGGAAGGCCCCCCCTGGTCGTGGGAACGGGGCGTCCTGGCGGACTCCAACGCCCCTTGGCAGCCCCGCCCTACGATTTCCAGCAGGCAAAGGAGAGGGGCGCTTTTAGGAGGTTTCTCTCTCTCTATCTTCTCCCCCCCCCCACTGCAACAGGGGCTGCACCATAAACGAAGTATGTTGGGGGCACAGGAGGGGCAGTTCTGGGAGAGGCGATCTTTGTCCCGCATGTATGTGAGATTTCTGGAAGGAAAAGAAAGGTGTGTTCCATGTGAATGCTCCCTTCCTAAGCCCGGGCGGGAGTGAACTGCTCTTGAGCAATAGGGATGGTTTTTAGATACGTGTTGCTTACTGAGGATGGTAGAAAACACGCCCAAGCAGGGTCTTTTTTAAGACTCAGAGAGGCCCCCGGGGGCCAGAATGTTCATTTGAGGGCGCATTTTCTCGGGCTGACAGGCTGCACGAAGTTAGGCATGTGGAACTTAACATTTGCACAAACACTGGGCAGAGTTGCAGAGCAGTCATGTGAATGTTTGTTTGCACAAGCACACCTGTGCAAATGTGACATTTCACCACGTGGGTGACGCTCGCTGGGGTGTATGTGCCCTACTGCATCCTGTGTCAATGCAATGATCCAAAATGCTGAAGCAACTCCTGGGGTTCTATCTATCTTTCACTGCTGAATTTCACTGCCTTGAACGGAAAGAATCAATCTGATCATGTCAAATAATGTACGGTACTTTGAATCTTGCTCCTATGTGTGGGGCCCAGGGTGGCTGTCTCTCTTGCATCCTCCCCCCAGCCAAGAAAAATACCCCACTTCCGAGTATTTGAAAAGTGCAGTTCCTTCAAAGACCAGGAATGGAGGGAGGTGAGCAGTATTTGGGGGTGCTTGCCTCTCACCATTCCCCTGGGCGCTGCATACCGTGTTTCCCCGAAAATAAGACAGTGTCTTATATTAATTTTAGCCCCAAAAAATGCACTAGGGCAATTAGTGGTACATCAGAAATTACTGCTAGGTCTTACTTTCGGGGTATGTCTTATTTTGGGGAAAACAGGGTATATGCTCAACCCCCTTTCCCCCCCTTTCCATTATATAACTGAATGGGGAGGAAAGGTGGGGTTGAAATCAGAAAAATGCTATGGGGCAGGGGGACACACATCTACTACACTATAGTGGCACTCTTACCCCTGGACTTCGGGGCCAAAGTCCAGGGCCTCCTCACCCCGTAAAGGTAAAGTGTGCTGTTGAGTCGGTGTCGACTCCTGGCAACCACAGAGCCCTGTGGTTGTCTTTGGTAGAATACAGGAGGGGTTTACCATTGCCTCCTCCTGCACAGTATGAGACGATGCCGTTCAGCATCTTCCTATATCGCTGCTGCCCAATATAGGGTTTTCCCATAGTCTGGGGAACATACCAGCGGGGATTCGAACTGGCAACCTTCTGCTTGTTAGTCAAGCATTTCCCTGCTGCACCACAAAAGTTGCCCCCCAAATCCTCTTTTAGTCTCTGTCCTGGGTGGTGTGGTCATCATTGGCCCGCACTGCACCTGGCGGCCAAGTGTGATTATGACCTGTGCCAGGTGCTTTAGAGATGGGGGATGATGGGAGTTGTAGTATGACAGTGGCTGGGGAGCCTCGGGTTGGCCACCCCTGGACTAGGGCTTCCCTATGGAAAAGAGGACAGGTCTCCTGTTCCTTTTAAGAGATGCACAGAAGAGAGAATTTCAGCAGGTGCCGCTTATCATGCAGGGGGAAGGAAAGCAGCACCTGTTGAAATTCCCTCTTCTGTGCATCTGTGAAAGGTCCAGGAGACAGGTCCAGCCGGCCTACCCTGGACTGGATCTTTGGTCTGATCCAGCAGGGCCCAGCCCCGCTACTGCCGAATATTCTGCTGCCGCCGAATATTAATATGCCCTCCTAATCAATAGCAGGAAGAACGTTTGAATGGGATGCCTTTTTACTGGGTCAGACCACTGGTCTGCCAAGGCTGCTAGGAAAGGAAGAGGGAAAGCCACGCGCTGACGTTTTGCCACCCCTCCTCTGCCGCCTGAAGCCACCCACTTCACCCTGCCTCATTGAAGGGCTGGCCTTCCTCCCCATCCCCTGAGCCACTACTTTGCATCGGGCACTGCAGTGTTTTTTTCTAGTCTTCTCCCCGCAACTGCACAAGCCCAGCCCTTGCCATCCTCCATCTGTGAGCACCAGGGGTGGAGCCATGATTGTGCGGATGGGTCCAAAGAACCCAGCTGCCACACCCTGTGGAGCCGCCCCATCCAACCTAGCCACGCCCACGGCACCCAGGGGGCATGGCCATATGTGGAAACAGGGCCCCGCCCCATTCTCAAGGTGCCTCAGCCAGCGCTGGGTTCCCAGCCTGACTGGGAATGCATCTCTCATCCCCCATTTCTGCATATGGCCACGCCCCCTGCCTCTGGTGTCACACAGGGGGTGTGGCTAGGGCGCCTAAGGGCCGCCTCCGGCTTCCTACACACCTGTTGAGCACCTACCAAACGTTTTCTAATCGGAAAAGGAAAGAAGAACATAGGGAAAGGGAAATAAGCATGAATGGATAGCTTAGGAGAAGGGAGGGAAAGACAGAAAAAGAAGGGAAAGGAGGAAAAAGAAGGTGCCTTGCAAATAAATAAGGGATGAGATTATCTTCCTCCTCCCCGAACTATAGATGAGGGCTGAGACATTTTTTTTTTCTCATCGGCTTCTATAACCCTTATTCAATTCTCATCTTCCCACCTGTACAAAAACATCTTCCCGCCTGCAGAGAAAGTTTCCCCACTGCACAAAATGGGTTTGGTGCACATTAGAATAAACTCTGTCTATTAATAAGCACTGGTTGATGGCCACAGACTTCTAGTAAAACAAACACACATACACACCAAAAAACAGTCTGTCCCACTCTGCCCATCCCTGTGTTATGGGGCCAGTCTGCACCCAACCCCATCACACCATTCCTTAATTGCATGGGGGTAGGGGTACCCGAGCCACTACCCTCCACGTGGTCCAAATACTCCTTTAAAGCGGTAAAGGCCATGTGGTGGGCCAGCTGGGCAAAGGATGACCCACGCCAACCCATGATTGTTTCCAACGAAGCCATCAGAAGCAGAACCCCTTTACAAAGAAAAGCTGCCTTTAAATTCTGCACTCGCTTCACACTTCCACTTAATTAATCAGTCACACCGATTAATGCAGTCAGTTCATTAATGCTTTCAAGTTGGGGCATTAGAGAGCTCTTCTCCTTTGTCATGTCTATCACTTGGAACCCTTCTTTAAAAGAAGAAGAAGAAGAAGTTGGTGGAATCTGAGCATATTCCCCAAATGTCGTAGGTCTTTTCCGTTTTCGGGCTGCAATGTGCCGTGTTTAGAGTTAGCATTCAGGCAGAGGGGAGATGGAAAAAGCAGGCAGAGCTGTTTCCGTTGACATTTTTAAAAGTGCAGGCAAGCACCATCATGCATATTAATAAGGCATGCATAAATAAAAGTTTGCATGATTCAGAATGGGAAAAGAGAACCCGCTCAGTAAATTGCAGGATCCCCACCTCAGTGCTTCCAGGTGTGATGAGCATCGTATCTAGTACTTCCATAATGCAGACAGTCCATTTGCAATTATCTCAGTGCATACAGTCAGTAATTCAGGGTACATACGACCTGAGAGATTCCCGTTTTGAAGGTCTGCTCAGGCGCTGTGCCAGGGAGGAAGAGAGGCAATTTTTCCCCTTCTGGCTCACAATAGGACATAGAGCATAGGAAGCTGCCTTCTACTGAGTCTGACCCTTAATCCATCTAGCTCAGTATTGTCTACACAGACTGGCAGCATCTTCTCCAAGGTTACAGGCAGGAGTCTCTCTCAGCCCTGTTTTGGAGATGTCAGGGAGGGAACTAGGAACCTTGTGCATGCAAGCATGCAAGTGATCTTCCCAGAGTGGCCCCATCCCTTAAGGGGATCTTACAGTGCTCACTGATCTAATCTCACAGTGCTCACAGATTTGTTATCCCATTCAAATATAAACCAGGGTGGACCCTGCTTAGCAACCATCAAATTATCTCTTTTTCTCACAGTGGCAACCATTCATATCTTATTTAGAAAAAGAAATTGATCGCCTAGCTCTCTTGTGTACAATAAATACAATCCACATTTGGTAAGCAACTATTAAATAAATAAAAGATTAAATGCATAAATAAACTGATTATCCCCCATTCTCCTCTTTTAAAATGTAATTTAATGTCATTTTCCTTTCCTCCTCACGTACCTTTGTAGCAGCACATAAAAGTAAATTTGTAATGTCATGCATCATACGGTAAAGTTTGATGCATGTTAATGAATGTCAAAACAACTATTTGTTATTGTTTGTTACTGAAAAACCAACAGTGGTTTTAAAATGGATCCTGAAAGCTGGTCTTGTGGTAGCCACCATGAATTGTCCTCTTTGCTAAGCAGGGTACTCCCTGGTTTGCATTTGAATGGGAGACATGTGTGAGCACTGTAAGATATTCCCAGCAGGGGATGGAGCCACTCCAGGAAGAGCATCCGCATGCTTGCATGCAGAATAGAAGGTTCCAGGTTCCCTCCCTGGCAGCATCTCCAAGATAGGGCTGAGAAAGATTCCTGCCTGCAACCCTGGAGAAACTGCTGCCAGTCTGGGTAGACACTACTGAGCTAGACAGACCAATGGTCTGGCTCAGTAAATGGCAGCTTCCTATGTTCCTGTGTCCCTATATACTAATGATGGCAATGCTAGCAACTCACCCAAACAAGGAATCCCAAGACAGAAATAGGGGCAGTGTTCACACAATCATGAGGACACTGGTTACCTATCCTGGATAAATCTTGATTAACTGGAGCGCCTTGACCAGAACTGCCTTGAAATTTTGGGTTCACAAAAGCAGCTCTGATGAGCTCACTAATCCTCATTAACATTTTAACCCAGATCCTTGTGATTGTGTGAACGCTGCCAGGGACACAGTTGGGACAGTAATATGGGAGTCTATGCACAGGTGTGTGTTTTTGTGGACAAAATTGCAAGGAACAGCTCGACTGCAGAGCAGGCAGCCTGTTGGGTTACAATGGGGGAAATGTCTGAAACTGTCAAGCTTTTC
Source organism: Hemicordylus capensis (assembly GCF_027244095.1). Lineage (NCBI taxonomy): Eukaryota > Metazoa > Chordata > Lepidosauria > Squamata > Cordylidae > Hemicordylus > Hemicordylus capensis. Next base: position 18,206,715 of record NC_069667.1, read on the forward strand.
TCCCCCACCCCAATATCATAAGCCTGCACTCCACTTCAGATTTATGATCTGATTCACAGCCGTGGGTAAACGTGGCCTGTTACAGCCTGTATTTATTTTCATGCCTGAGGTGAACATTTCATTTACCTCTAAATGTTACACGAATATTGAAACGGACGTTATGATGGGAGAGGATTCTCTCCACCGCAAAGCAGATACCGTGTCGTGCAGGGTCATTTACAGGCAAGTCGTCCAGAAGGTTTCAAGTGAAACTGGGGCATCAACACCGCTGGCCTTTACAGTGCCTTGACCCCGTGGCAACGATCTGGCATAAAAGGCAGCTATAAAAGGCAAAGCTAGCTTTTCACCGCAAAGGTAAACACGCAGGAAGAGGCCGTTAACATTATCAAGAGGTTAGAAGTCCACCTTAAACTTCTGAAATGCACAAGTGAGACTTGGGATGAACTCTGGCATAGAAAGGAAGAGTCCCTCTGCCAACTGATGGCAAGACTGCCAACTGATCAAAAAGTCCCTCTGCCAACTGATGGCAAGACTGCCAACTGATCAAAAAGTGCCCTGATCCAGTGTCTTGAAGAGAGTGTGGATCAGTTGGCGGAACATTTTGGGCCTTGATTGCTACAGATCAAGCTGCTATTAAAGATGCAAGAGCAAGGGCCAGTGATAAAGTGGGCAACTCTATGCCCATTACATGCCCATTCGGCCAGGGTATAGGTTTAAATCTGCATGGAATTCCCAGCCTGTCCCTACAACCATCTGTGGTGAGGCTCTGATGTTTCCTACAGACATTAAGCAGATTAAAAAGCATAATAAGGAAGAGTAAAGGTTGCCAACCAAAAGCTTTCCAGTTGATGCTGGACTACAAATCCCATCACCCCCAGCTGCAGTGCATGGTGGCAGGGGGGATGGGATTTGTAGTCCTACGGCACATAGGAACACAGGAAGCTGTCTCAGTAATAAGATTATTGGTCCATCTAGCTCAGAAATTGTCTACACTAGGGGTTCCAAAACCGTGGTACTCCAGATGTTGCTGAACTACAACTCCCATCATTCCCAGTCACAATAAATGGTAGCTGCGGATGATGGGAGTGGTAGTTCAGCAACGTCTGGAGACATCACAGGTTGGGGACCCCTGCTCTACACTGACTGGCAGCGGCTCACCCAGGTTTCAGGCAGGAGTCTCTCCCAGCCCTACCTGGAGATGCTGCCAAGGACTGAACCTGGGACCTTCTGCATGCAAAGCAGATGCTCTGCCACATCCCCCAAGGGGAAGATCTTACAACAGACAGCGCTCACATGCAGTCACCCATCCAAATGCAAACCAGAGCAGACCCTGCTTAGCAAAGGGGACAATTCATGCTCGCTACCGCAAGACCAGCTCTCCATCCCTGAAGTGATGCTTGGATAGGCATGGCCCAGGAAGAACCCAAGGGCTGCGAGTGCATTCTAAGCATCGATGATCAAGCGTCGATTATCAGTTGTCCTACAATTCACATTAACTCTGCACGGATGCACGAGCCGACTGATCCACTGCCATGAGTGAAACAGCAACAAAGGGAAGCTGCTCTCTTCATCTCCTGCTTTGAGGCATCCCAGAGACATCTGGCTTGCCACTGTTGGAAACAGGATGCTGGGCTATAAGAGGCCTTAGGACAGATCTGGAGGGTGACAAAACACTGTTGCGTGCAGGGGGAGAGGAATAATACAAAGATGTCACCATAGATCTTGTTTGCTCATTTACTACCGTACTTTGTAGCAAATATATTCCAAGGTGTTTTTTTAATGGGCCAGGGGTTCTCAAACTGGCCAAAGACCATTGTGGTTGGAGAACATAGGAACAAAGGTCTCTGCCTTCTACTGAGTCAGAGCATCGGTTCATCTAGCTCAATATTGTCTACCCGAACTAGCAGTGGCTTCTCCAAGGCTGCAGGCAGGAGCCTCTCTCAGCCCTATCTAGAGATGCCAGGGAGGGAACGTGGAACCTTCTGCATGCAAGCACTCAGATGCTCTTCCCAGATGCTCCATCCAAGGGGAATATCTTGCAGTGCTCACACATGTCGTCACCCCATTCAAATGCAAACCAGGGCAGACCCTGCTTAGCAACGGGGACAATTCATGCTTGCTACTGAAAGGCATCATCATCTCCTACTGCGCAGGAGGAGGCAATGGTTAACCCCTCCTGTATTCTACCAAAGACAACCACAGGGCTCTATGGGCGCCAGGAGTCGAAACTGACTTGACGGCACACTTTACCTTTACCACAGGACTAGCTTTCCTGGATGATGGGAAGATAGTTCAACAACATTCTGAGGACTCAAGGCTGAGAACCACTGTCATGGAATGGAATGTCGTGCAATGGAAAAAGAAAGAAACTCAAAGGAATGGGGATACAGACAAGGCCTCTCACCTTTATGCAGGAGGTCCTCAAGTCATCTTAAGTGGCACAGCAGAGAAATGCTTGACTAACAAGCAGAAGGTTGCCAGTTTGAATCCCTACTGGTGTGTTTCCCAGAAACACCTATATTAGGTAGCAGCGATATAGGAAGACGCTGAAAGGCATCATCTCAGACTGTGTGGGAGGAGGCAATGGTAAACCCCTCCTGGATTCTACCAAAGACAACCACAGGGCTCTGTGATCACCACTGACTTGACGGCACACTTTACTTTACTTTAACTCAGGTTGAGGACCAAACACAAAGGATATTTTGGAAGCTTCTAAAAATTGCTTTTCAAGATTGCGATTTTGTGATCGTGATTGTGAAGATCAAGATTTTCAAGATTGTGAGCCCTTTGGGGACAGGGAGCCATTTTATTTATTTGTTGGATTGTTTATTTCATTTTATTTATTTGTGTTTATTTATTGTTAAATTTGTATACCGCCTTTCATTCAAACCATCCCAAGGCGGTTCACACAAAAATTAAACACAAGACTATAAAAATGACACCATTAGAATACTAAGCTAAAATATAAAGCAAATCTTGCATAGATCTATGTAAGCTACTTTGGGAACTTCTGTGGGAAAGCAGAATAGAAATATTCATCCTATTTGTATTTTCTGGGTTGACCCCTGGTGCCCCTTTGCTTTTGCAAATGTGAAAAGGAAAGACGAATTTTGCATAAACAACAAATCCAGCTACAAGTGGCGCCTTTGGGGAGCAATTGTCATTAATACTCCCCAAACTGGAGTGTTTATCCCTGTCTCCCTAGGCAATGCAAATAAGCAAAGATATTTCATCCACTCACTTATTTTTTGAAGCTCAGTTACTGCAGAAGTTTGCATCTGTGTGTGTGTGTTTTTCCAGTGGGGTGCTTTTTTGTTTTGTTTTTTGCTTCCTTATTTGTTTAGTCTATTAACACAAATGGAACCCTTAACAAAATGTCAGGTCCGATCGGAAATCTCATGTGTCATATCGGTGAGGAAGGCACTGATCGGCCGGAAGGTGAAATGTAGGGTTGGGGGAGGGTGTCCTGGCACAACGGTTTTCTTCGGGTTCTTGTTTCTTGTTTGGTTTAGTATATTTTGTTGCTTTCCTGATGTTTGTAGAGGTTTGTTTTTCTTTCTGTTCTTAGGACGTCTTCTCTTTGTTCTCGTGTTTGGCATTTTCTCCTCCTTTTTTCTTTATGTAGCCTAGGTCTTCTGTAACTGCCAGGGCTTGAGCCACCATTGGGCGGACGGGTTCAAAGAACCCGGGCCGCCACCAATCACGCACCCCACATCCGATGTCCGACACGAGGCTGTTACTTCGGCCCCCAAAGGGGCTGCATGGCCCCGTTTGGTGCCAAAACTGGCCTGCGCCGCATTGGTAGCGCGGACGGAGTGACTCTCCCTGCTTTAAAGACAGGGAGAGCCGCTCCTGGTCCCGCTGCCAACGATCGATCTCCCTCCCAAATAGGCTGTGCGGCTTCATTTAGGAGAGAGATCGGCCCGCGATGCATTGGCCTTTAAGGCAGGGAGAGTTGCTCCTGCCCAACGCTGCCCCGTTTGGAATAGGAGTGTGCACGGAACTCACTCCGCTCCTGGCAACTGCTAATAACAACTGTCACAGTCACCCACTGTTAATGGCTTTCCTCCATCCCTCACCCCCTTCTCCTAATTCCTTCTCCTATAGGAACATAGAAAGCTGCCACATACTGAGTCAGACCCTTGGTCCATCTAGCTCAGTACTGTCTACACAGACTGGAAGCAGCAAGGTTGCAGGCAGGAGTCTCTCTCAGCCCTATCTTGGAGAAGCCAGGGAGGGAACTTGGAACCTTCAACTCTTCCCACAGCAGCTCCAACCCCGGAGGGAAATATCTTTCAGTGCTCATGCATGTGGTCTCCCATTCATATGCAACCAGGGTAGACCCTGCTTAGCTAAGGGGACAAGTCATGCTTGCTACCAGTTCTCCTCCCTAAAAAGTGATGTCTTATACTGACTGAGCATGTTAGACTGCACTCAAGCACAGGAGTGGGAACACAGGAAGCTGCCATATACTGAGTCAGACCCTGGGTCCATCAAAGTCAGTACTGTCTACACTGATTGGCAGCGGCTTCCCAAGGTTTTAGGCAGGAGACTCTCCCAGCCCTACCTAGAGAAGCTGGGGATTGGACCTGGAATCTCCTGCATTCAAAGCAGATGCTCCACCCCTGAGCCAGCACCATGAGCCAAGAAAGGCCGTGATACCGCAGAAGCAACCCCTTTAAAAATGGCCTGAGCTGGAGAATCCAACCTGGCAAGTCAAGCAATGCTGGTCCACCTCTCTGGAGAAGCAGTACACAATCTGGTCCTTCAGAGGGTCTTTCTCTCCCGCCAGCAGCCAGGCCAGTGAGAATACAGCTGCGGATGAAATATTTGAAAAACGTAAATGTTACACTCCAAACAGGAATAACTTGACATTTAATTCTGGGACATCAGAGGAAAATGTCAACATCTGCTATGGAAGTATAGAGCAATTACTGGCGCCAGGTTCGTCAGAGACTTTAATCTAAGGCATCAGTATCTCCGCAATCTGCTGGACGGCAGGATTCTGGCTCCCGACCACAAGGTGTGGAATAGACTTCAGCCAGCCGGAGTGAATCGTCTGCTTGCCGGGATGGTGGAAGTTGCTTGCAGGGAAAATGGTGAATGGCTTGGACCAAGGTCCTGTTCAGGGGTGTAACTCTAATAGGGCAAGGGGAGACAGTTGTCTGGGGACCCACTGCCTTGGGGGCCCCCCAGAGGCAAGTCACATGTCTGGCTCTCCCAACCGCGCACCCACCCGGGCTTCCTTCAGTTGTATTCATCTCCCGAAACTGATGTGAGTGTTAAGACCTGGAGCTACCAGAACAGCATGTCTTTCTCTAGTACCTTTAAATGACTTGCATCGTCCACAATTTACAAAACCTTTCCAAAAATAATTTAGGATGATGTTCTATTGTGGCACATAGGAGATACACACACACACACACACACACACACACGGGGGGGTGCATTTTAAAATCTTGTCTCTGGGTCCACTCCAACCTTGCTACGTGCCCGCACAACAAATTATAGCTGGGGGTGATGGGAGTTGTAGTTCAGCAATATCTGGAGCACCATAGGTTGGGTACTCTTGTGCTAGAGTATCGCAGGACAGGAGCACCCACTTTAAAATACTAAAATAAAAGACTGGTTCTTATAGTCTGGGGATGTGGGGAGGAAGGTTGGTCTTCTAGAAGAAAGCATCTCCAAGATAGGGCTGAGAGAGACTCCTGCCTGCAACCATGGAGAAACCGCTGCCAGTCTGTGTAGACAACACTGAGCGAGATGGACCGATGGTCTGACTCAGTAGAAGGCAGCTTCCTCTGGAGAGGAGAGCTGGTCTTGCAGCAAGCATGACTTGTCCCCTTAGCTAAGCAGAGTCCACCCTAGTTGCATATGAATGGGAGACTAGAAGTGTGAGCCCTGGAAGATATTCCCCTCAAGGGATGGAGCTGCTCTGGGAAGAGCAGAAGGTTTCAAGTTCCCTCTCTGGCTTCTCCAAGATAGAGCTGAGAAAGATTCCTGCCTGCAACCTTGGAGAAGCCGCTGCCAGGCTGGGTAGACAATACTGAGCTAGATAGACCAATGGTCTGACTCAGGATATGGCAGCTTCCTATGTTCCTATGATGCTAGTTATGCTGCCAGAACATGGGAGTTGGAGGCACACACCCTCTCTTCTTTTGTCTTCTTGACTTTATTGCATTTGATACTTGATTGTTCTGAGCCTCTTTGGACTATTTTGGGAAGGATCTAAATCCTGCTAATACATCAATAAAACACCGTCCCCCAAAGATGGTTTTCTGTAGAAGAAAAGGACTGCTGGAATATTGCCACACCATGTAGCACAGAGTTCTGTCCTTACAATGCAGGACTGGACCCGGTGTGGTGTTAAGTGCCATAAAGGAAACTGCCACTTTCCATTAGAAAGCATTTGCAGGACCTAAATGGGCCACGCTGCCTTTCTCCCTTCTCTCGCTTTGCACTCTGAGATCTTTGGCGCCTGATGTCAGTACTAATAATATAGCAATTAACTAAAATACATCAGACTTTTAATATGAAACAGAATAAATGTAGCTATTACCCAGGAAGCCGGCGGGGGGGGGTGGAGAGAGAGACCAACACAGATGCTCTTTGCAGTATGCTTCACTTTTTCCCTCCTAACCAAAATAATTCCTTTTCTAATAATTTCTTTTCAGAACACACTGATACGTGATCATAGATTTCAGAGGCTTGCTGAGAAAGTTAGACTTGGAAAATAACCAGGAGGGGATTATGAAAAAAACTCAAATTGCTCATCGGGTGTCTTAAAAAAAAAAACCCAAAAAACCCCAACCCAGAAATAAAACCTGTTAACAGACACAAGAGCTTTGCATGGAGATTTTAAAGAAGGTGGCATCAAGGAAGCTGGCGGGACAGAAACCGAAATGGACAGGGCTTTAAAGTAATTGACCATTACCAGCAGCAGATCAAGCGCAGAATAGTACTGTATTCCACCAGGGCGTTTTTCACACAGGGCTTTTTGTTCTCATCAGAATGGAGGGTGTGTGTTCACATATCAGCCAGATTTACCCTAAAGTCCCTGTGAGCTCTCAGGGAGCACTTCACATGCAATTTGGGTTTTTAATTGCATGGTTGTTGTTTTTTAAAAAAGTGTAGCCCAGTTTATATCTGGGCTTTTAAAAATCCACATTAGTTTTTGGGGGGCATCTTAACATTAAAGCCTTGGAGTAAATTAGTAGTAAAGCTTGCTATATGAAAAACACCCTGGGAAGAATCCATTGAGGAAACCTTTAAAATGTGGTTACCACCTGCCTCTTCAAATAAACCCAAATCTTTGGTTACAGTTTACTTGACAGGATAACATTTTCAAATGCTTCTACATAGGAAAAGCTCCCTGTAGGTAGAAAGCTAGCACAGAAGAAAGCTGGCTTGGTTCCCTGACATGTTAGCTTTTCTTTTTATTTATTCTTTTGGCATGGGATTATCTACTTATAAGCTCCCTGAAGTAGACAGTTAGCACAAGAGAGAGCTAGCTTGGTTCCCTGACGTGCTAGCTTTTTCTTGCAGGGAAACTATCTATTTATAAACTCCCTGAAGAGCCACCTCAAGTGGCGCAGTGGGGAAATGTTTGACTAACAAGCAGAAGGTTGCCGGTTTGAATTCCCTCTGGTACTATATTGGGCAGCAGCGATTTCGGAAGATGCTGAAAGGCATCATCTAATACTGCGCGGGAGGAGGCAATGGTAAACCCCTTCTGTATTTTACCAAAGAAAACCACAGGGTTCTGTGGGCGCCAGGAGTCGAAATTGACTTGACCGCACACTTTACCTTTACTTTAAACTCCCTGAAGTAAGTAGACAGTACAACAGGGACTAGCTTGTCTTCCTGACATGCTAGCTTTTTCTTGCAGGGAAATGACCTGTTTATAAGCTCCCTGCAGGTAATCAGTTACAGCAGAGATTCCCAACCTGTGGTACTCCAGATATTGCTGAACTATAACTCCCATCATCCCCAACTACAATTTATTGTGGGCAGGGAGTGATGGAAGTTGTAGTTCAGCAAAATCTGGTGCACCACAGTTAGGAATTCCCAGAGTTCCCTGCCATGCCAACTTTTTCTTGCAGGGGGATGGCTATTTATTTCTTGTTTATTTGGATGGTTCCTATAGGTAGAAAGCTAGACCAACAGGGAAGTGGCTTGGCTCCCTGATGTGCTAACTTGTTCTTGTGAGGAGATTAGATTTTATCTCTTTGCTCTTACATGGAGAAATATCAAAAATGGCACCCCTCACCTACAGTCACCCGCTCAGGATTTTACCACTGTGAGAAACAGGAGGCTGGGAGAGGCCTTTGGGGCTCTACGTAGTTTCTTGTGAAGTTCAGAGATCGCAAACTGTCCACCTGCTGTCTGTGAAAACAATGAGATTGTTCCCCATGACGATAGGGTGTTACATAGGAAGCTGCCTTATACTGAGTCAGACCGTTGGTCCATCTAGCTCAGTATTGTCTACACAGATTGGCAGCAGCTTCTCCAAGGCTGTGGGAGGAATCTCTTTCAGCCCTTTCTTGGAGATGCTGCCAGGGAGGGAACTTGGAACATTCTGCATGCAAGTAGGAAGGTGCTCTTCCCTTCGTGGCCCCATCCCCTAATGGGAATATCTTACAGTGCACACACATATAGTCTCCTATTCAAATGTAAACCAGGTAGACCCTGCTTAGCAAAGGGGACAAGTCATGCTTGCTGCCACAAGACCAGCTTTCCTTTCCATCTGGGCCATTACAAGTGAGTATCTCTTTTGCCTGGTGATTGCTTTCCCCCAGGATATCACAGAGCGACCCAAAAATATCTTTCCGCTACTTCCACTTGCAACGGGTTCCTTGCCCCGCCCGAGATGAAGAATGAGCACAGCCCGCTCCAGGGATAACTCCTGCAAGTTGTTTGCAAGAGGATAAGCATTTCATCTGTCTCCTTTCAAAGTAGGGTTTTAAAACTATAAAAGGTAAAAGATTTATGGTATTCCCTTCAGCACTGGACATGTTGCTGCGCCTAGGAGATCTAATATTTATCTGCTGGTCCCATCGCTATGGTGATAATAGATCCAGGGGTTTGGGTTTATTGCAGCTCTGGTGTCACCCAGGGCATCTTTTCAAAATTAAAAAATATTCTGTAGGCTCAAGCTATAATGCATCACCGAGGCTTTCAGAATTGGGTTTTCTCCCACTTTGATTTCATGTTATTTTATCGCTGTCCTTCCTGATAATGTGTTATTAATTCACGGCTGCTCTGCTTTTGCAGAGGGAGACGAGAGGGGAGAGAGGCTAGGATCAGTCTTGCTGCAGAGTTGCTTGGTTTTTCCCACCTCTAGAGGGTGCCCTTTTGCATAAAAGACTCTCTGGTCCACTGGTACATAGGAACATAGGAAGCTGCCATATACTGAGTCAGACCATTGGTCCATCTAGCTCAGTATTGTCCTCACAGACTGGCAGCGGCTTCTCCAAGGTTGCAGGCAGGAGTCTCTCTCAGCCCTATCTTGGAGATGCTGCCAGGGAGGGAACTTGAAACCTTCTGCTCTTCCCAGAGCGGTTCCATCCCCTGAGGGGAATATCTTCCAGTGCTCACACTTCTAGTCTCCCATTCATATGCAACCAGGGTGGACCCTGCTTAGCTAAGGGGACAAGTCATGCTTGCTACCACAAGACCAGCTCTCCTCTCCATTATAATCCTCTTTCACGATCTTCCCCTTAATTGCCTTTTCTCTACTAAAAAACACTCCAATACTTTTAGCTTTTCTTCCTACAGAAGATGCTACAACCCCCTGATCATTGTGGTGATTTTGGTTAATCCATTCCTTGATCCAGGCCAGCTTTTGAATGTAGTACTTGAATTCCAGTTCTGGAGTGGAGGTGGGGCTAAAACGCAGCCAGCAGCAAGAGGAGACTGAAGGCAAACTGCATTTGCCTCTCTGCAAATGATCTAGTTCATTAATCTGTTAATATTCCTGATTCCGCTTCACTGCCTTGTCCTTGCATACCACAACTCTTTCCCATGGATTCCACAATCATCAACAGCTTAATCCACCTAACAGCACAATCCACATTGGGGCCTTCCCCATCCAGTGACTTTTAGCTACAGAAAAAGACGTCTAGAGATCTGATATTTATTCCATATTCAGTCTAGTTTGGCCCACAGATTTTTTAAAAATCCTGGTTCAAACATCCAGCCACATTCTCATCTCCTAGACTACCTTGCAGGGTTGTTGTGAACATTAAAATGACTGTGCAAGCCACCCTGAGCTCTTTGGAGGCAGAGTGCAATCAAGCACGGATTAATTTAATTTAATTTATTTGCTTATTTATTATTCACATTTCTAGCCCACCCTAAACCCAAAGGTCTCAGAGAGGGTTACAATAAAACCAATATAAAACAATTAAAATTCAGCATCATCAAATCAAAAATACAGTAAAAAAATATAGTGCCTTAGAGGGGAAGAACCATGACACTTCTAGTCAAAGGCCAGGGTAAAGAGGTACGTCTTCACCATTCTCCTGAATGTACACAATGCCGGAGCTTGGCGCACCTCAGAGGGGAGGGCATTCCATAACTGAGGGGCCACCACAGAGAAAGCCCTCTCACGTGCCCCTACCTCTTTAAATGCGGACAAGGGTGGCACTACCAAGAGGACTTCTCCTACAGATCTTAACTGACGGGCAGGTCTACATGGAAGAAGGCATCCCTTCAGGTATTTGGGGCCCAGGATGTTCATGGCTTTATAAGTCAGTGTTAAAACCTTGAATCGGGCTCAGTGGCAAATTGGCAACCAGAGCAGTTCCTTTAACCCCCGCTAACTGGGCAAAGAGGCACCTTTTTAAAGTGGTGATTCTCTTATATTTAGCAAGGGGAGAGCAACTGGCCCTACCCATCCCCAGCACAACATCCCTCCAGTGGCTGTTGCTGATGCCTATCCTATATTTCATTTTAGATTGGGACAGGGATCCATCTTATTTATTTATTTGTTGTTTCTCTATGTCAACCGCTTTGGAAACATTTGTTGAAAAGTGGTGTATAAGCATTTGTTGTTGTTTATGACCGGCATGATATGCATCTGGCCAGAAGTTCCCATCAGCAGTCTTGCTGCTGCCTCCAGCTCTAGTTGCAGCCTCCGAATTGTCTTCAGGGGCAGCCCCACATACAGCGTATTAAAATAGTCCCCTTTGCTAAGCAGCATCTGCCCTGGTATGCATTTGATTGGGAGACTAAATGTTCCATGTTCCCACCCAGGCATCTCCAGGTAGGGACTCCTCACTGTAAGCTTGGAAAAGCCGCTGCCAGTCTGTGTAGACAAAACTGAGCTTGATGGACCAATGGTCTGACTCAGTACATGGCAGCTTCCTGTGTTGCTATGTATGTTGCTGCTCAGTTCTTTAAAACGGGTAGGAACAAAAGCAAGATCGTCTATGGTAATTTTTGACTTGCAATCAATCATTGCCATCTACCCTGGAACAATGCTCCTTAATCCATAAAATAGCAATGGAATGCTACTTTCATCAGGACCAACTAAAACATCACTAGCTAGTGAGCAAGCTTTCAAGTATAACAGAACTCTTCTTCAAGCCAGATATTAACAAAAACATTAAATGCAGGGATGGCAGGAGGGAAAGCTAAGCAAGGCAGAGAAGCCCCCAAATCTCACATTTGTAGCAATCTTTAAAATGCAGTGCAGAAGGTACTGAGATCAAAGCATGGGGGGTGTGAAACAGAGGTTGATTCAAGGGCTACTGGGATAGGAAACCATCTGCCTATGATGATATAAGAGTCATTTACTGCTTCCCCCCTTCCACAAGATAAAATGTGCCATCGGGTCAGTGTCAACTCCAGGCGACCACAGAGCCCTGTGGTTTTTCTTTGGTAGAATCCAGGAGGGGTTGACCATGGCCATCTCCCACGCAGTCTGAGATGATGCCTTTCAGCATCTTCCTATATCGCTGCTGCCTGACATAGGAGTTTCCCATAATCTGGGAAACATACCAGCAGGGATTCGAACCGGCAGCCTCTGGCTTGCTAGTCAAGTCATTTCCCTGCTGCACACCCCTCCACTATTCATGCTTAACACCCTGAAAAATATTTCGGTAGAATTCAAAAGCTTGCTCATTCTTTTGTGACATGAATTGTCTTAACAAAAGGCATAATCTGCTGCCAGAGATTTTAATCACCCGTGTCTTCAAAGCCAAATTTTGTTTCCTTGATGTTGAAAGTAGCACATGTCCAGAGGTTTTTATCATACGTATAGTCCAGGACTAATCCTTGATTCTAAGAACAATCTGGGACTAAACGAGGAAGCATCAAATGAACAGAACATAGGAGCTGATTCAGGGGTTTTCAAACCCAGGCCCCTAGTTGCTGTACAACTACAACTACAACTCCCATTACCCCCTGCCAGAATGGCCTTTCACTCTTCTGGCTGGAGACGATGGCAGTTGTAGTCCAACAAAAACTGGGGGTCCTAGACTGAGAATGTGGTTAATTTGAACTTGAAGCATATGCACAGCGGAATATCTGCCAAAGTGCGAGATTCCCTTTGAAAGCAAAATTTGATTGTTTTTTACTTTATTCTAGTCTTTAGCAAAAGTCTGCCATCATGTGGTGGAAATTAAAAAATGATAATTTCCTTGGCAGTGTAATGTGTACAACTGTTTCCATCATACATTTAAACTAATTTAAACTAATTTAACAGCAAGGATGACTTTGGTCTAATTGTCTCCCATGCAGTTCTCTTCCGATCCTATGTACAAAGCTTGCTTTTTAAAACTACAGAAGCAACCTTTGTTTGTTAGGTTAAAAAAATAAATCTGTATAGCAATATAACTCCACCATTAAATCTCATCAGAGGTGTTTGAGTAACCAAAACACAAATGAATTATCAATTGTAACTTGCATTATCTTCATGTTCATGCTTCTTCCTGAACATTTTGTCATCATGCAGTTCTTCCCAACCCTGGATCCCCAGATGATGTTGGATTGCAACTCCCATCATCAACACAGCCAGTGTGGTATAGTGGTTAGAGGGTTGGACTAGGACCAGGAAGACCTGAGTTCAAAACCCCATTCAGCCATGAAACTCACTGGGTGACTCTGGGCCAGTCACATATCTCTCAGCCTAACCTACTTCACAGGGTTGTTGTGACGATAAACATGACTATGTACACTGCTCTAGGCTCCTTGGAGGAAGAGCGGGATATAAATTAAATTAAATTAAATTAAATTAAATTAAATTAAATAAATAAATAAATACTTCTAAGTTTTTTTATCTCAAGAAACAGATGCAGCTGGTATATCAACCGAAGTTGATAGAAGGCACTTCTGGCCACTGCCTCAACCTGGGATACCAGGGAGAGGTTTGTGTCCAGAAGCACCCCCAGACTGCATACCTGTTCCTTCTGAGGAAGTGTGACCCCATCCAGAACAGGCAGATCAAAATAATCTCATGGATTCCAACCCTGCACAATAAGTACCTCCATCTTATCTGGATTCAGTCTCAGTTTGTTATCCCTCATCCAGCCCATCACCACCTCCAGGCAGACATTTAGGGAAGTTATGCCTTCTCCTGATGATGTTGACATACTGAAAACACCCTGCACCCAATCTTCTGATGATCTCTCCCAGCAGTTACATGTAGATGTTAAACAACATTGGAGACAATACGGAGCCCTGAGGGACACCATACCAAAGTTCAGATTTTGAAGAACGACAGTCCCCAATGGATAACATCTGGAATATGCCCAAGAGGTAGGAGTGGGACCACTGCAAAGCAGTGCCTCCCACCCCGCAACCCCCTCAAGACACTCCAGAAGGATACTGTGGTAGATAGCACCGAAAGCCGCCGAGAGGTCCAAAAGGACCAATAGAGTCAACACTTCCTCTGTCAATCCCCAATTGGAGACCGTCCATCAGGCCGACTAAGGCAGTCTCAATATATTAAGACTACAAACCCCACTTAACACCAGTCACACATTATGTTCAAGATGGGTATAAGTGTACACCAGTACAAACAGATCTGTACACAGGTAACGTTATTCACACTTTATGTTGAACAGATACAGCAGAACACTTCCTACCTGTTCCATGCATTCATGGGCCTGTACCCAGATCCACTTTTAAAATGAACGCAGGTGCATTCCTTTACACAAAAACACGTAGACTTCTGTGCACCCATTTGACGTCTGAATAGAGCTGGTATCCACCCTGTTTTGGATTGGGCTATAAGAGTAATTATAGTGTTTTCAACCATTATTTCAGCCTTATCTGAACAGTGATATGGTCCTGGGCAACTAAGGGGAAACAAAAAAAAGCAACTAAAGGGAGACATGAGAGAGGTTTATAAAAACCATGCATGATGTGGAGAGAGCAGATAGGGAGAAATTGTTCTTCCTCTATCACAACACTAGAACCAGGGGTCATCTCATGAAACTGACTGCCAGAAAATTAAGGACCGACAAAATGAAGTAGTTATTCACACAGCGCATAATCAACTTATGGAATTCTCTGCCACAGGATGTGGTGATAGCCACTAGGTTGGATGGCATTAAAAGGGGGCTTAGATAAAGTCATGGAGGGCAGGTCTATCAATGGCTACCAGTCTGGTGGCTGTGGGCCACCTCCAGCCTCAGAGGCACAATGCTAATGAATACCAGTTGTAGGGGAGCAACAGCAGGAGAGGGGGCAAACCCTCACCCCCTGCCTGTGGGCTTCTTGGAGGCATCTGGTGGGCCACTGGCAAAACAGGATGCTGGACTAGATGGGCCTCCTTGGGCCTGATCCAGCAGGGCTGTTCTTCTGCAGTCAGCTAATTTAAGTGGCAGGATTGTTCATGCAAAATTTGGTATCCGTAGGCAATCCCAAAGTGTGACTTTATTTTGCACAAACTCTTCAAAATATATAGTAGCTTGTAAGTCAGGTGTGTAGAGGAAGCATTTGTATTTAACCCTAATGCATTTGCTGTCTAACACAGGGATGTATTTCAATGTTCTAAATCAATGCCAAAGTTCTGGAAAAGGCTCTCAGCCTAATTAGGTCTGCTGTTGCAGCTTGGTAATTTTATTTGTGCTTTATGCAGAAGCAGTAACAGAATAAACTACAAGGTGCACAATAACAGACAAGGTGCAGCTGTTACATCTCACATTTTCTTCCATTTGGGATCTGGTAAAAGCCTATTTAAACTGAGCCTGTTGCACTGACATCCGTGTACAGCAGGAAAAGAAACAAGATGTTTGCAAATCAGGACAGCCAGCAGAGAGCTTCTAAAATTACAAAGGCGCATAGGAAGCTGCCTTATACGGAGTCCGACCCCTGGTCCATCTAGCTCAGTGTTGTCTACACAGACCGGCAGCAGCTTCTCCAAGGTTGCAGGCAGGAGTCCCTCTCAGCCCTATCTGGGTATGATTTGGTAGTTTGTTGGTTTAATTAAAAAAATCTTGTCCTATAAAAAAATAAATAAAAATCTTGTCCTATCTGGAGATGTCAGGGAGAGAACCTGGAACCTTCCGCACAGAAGCACGCAGATGCTCTTCCCAGAGCGGCCCCTCAGACGGGCCTGCTCAACTTTGCCCCCCCGTTTTTGGACTACAACTGCCATAATCCCCAGCCACAAAGACCAATAGTCAGAGATTATGGGAACTGTAAGCCAACATCTGCTGGAGACTGAGCAGTCCTGCCCTAAGGGCACTGTCTTACAGTGCTCACACATGTCGTTTCCCCTTCAAATGCAAACCAGGTCAGACTCTGCTTAGCACAGGTGACAATTCATGCTTATCACTATAAAAACAGCTCCCCTCCCTGGAATACTTAGGATTGACACCTGCACCCATTGCTAGATGTTTGGTTCCCTTCACCTCTTCGGCAGTGACTGACCAGGATGAGGATCTAGGCGTCATGGCGGATAACTCACTGAAAAGGTCAATCCAGTGTGTGGCAGCTGTGGATTGAAAATATAACTGCCAATATAGTAATGCCCTTATAGAAATTGATGAGGTGGCCACGTTTTGAATACTTCTGTGCTTGGAGCCTCAGGTGGCCAGTGTGCTGGTGTGTCAGCTGTGACCCTGCTTGCAGAAGCCAGACCTGCCCTCAGTCACTCATGCACTGGTAACATCCAGATTGGACTACCACAATGCACTCTACTTGGGGCTGCCCTTGAAGACAGTTCAGAAGCATCCGCTGCTTCAGAATGCTGTGGCAAGGATGCTTGTAAGTCAGCTCTCGAGTATTACACCCATCCTGCAGCAGCTTCATTGGCTTCCAGTTTGCTTCCAGGCTAGATTCAAAACACTGGTTTTGACCTTGGGACAGGGTATCAGTCAGCCTGCATCATCTTGAGCCCAGTTCTAGGTTTTTGGTTTTAAAGATCTTAAAACCCACTTATTCAAAGGCTTCTTAGTGCGTGATTACAGCCCGGTGGGTTTTAAACTTTGTGTCCGTTTGGCTTTTATCCCACAACTCCAAAGGCTCTAGTTGCCACCTAACAGCACAGCAGGGAAGTAACTTGCCTAAGGAGCAAAAGGTTGCCGGTTCGAATCCCTGCTGGTATGTTTCCCAGACTATGGGAAACCCCTTTATCAGACAGCAGTGATATAGGAAGATGCTGAAAGGCATCATCTCATACTGCGTGGGCCAAAGACAACCACAGGGCTCTGTGGGTGCCTGGAGTCAAACTGAATTGAGAGAAACTGCACATCTGAGCCTCCTTCCATATTCTCTTCTGGTGACGCTCTGCTCGATTTCATCATCAGAGGCAAGGCAGGCCTTTTGCATTATTACACCCAGTTTCTGGAACTTGCCCTTCTTTCCCAAGTAAGGTCACCTGATCCCACCACCTCTGACCTTCCAGTGATGCATTGCAGAAGGGGGGGCTCTTCCTTCCAACACATTTCCCCCCACCTTTTCAGTTTCTCTGTATTTTACAGAGCAATTAATTCTATGCACTGTTTTAAATTTCAACCTTCGTTGTGATAGAACTTCTGTTTCAAAGATGCATATCCCTTCTGGGATTAGTTGGGAGGCTGATTTATAGGTCATTGTATCTAGAGGTTTAGTGATATGATATATATATATATATATATATTTAGTGATATATGATATATATTTTAATGTACTCAACTCCCTCCCGGGGAAGGAGAGCTGGTCTTGTGGTAGCAAGCATGAATTGTCCCCTTTGCTAAGCAGGGTCCACCCTGGTTGCAAATGAATGGGAAACTTGATGCGTGAGCACTGCAAGATCTTCCCCTCAGGGGATGGAGCCGCTCTGGGAAGAGCAGAAGGTTCCAAGTCCCCTCCCTGGCAGCATCTCCAAGAGAGGGCTGAGAGAGACTCTTGCCTGCAACCTTGGAGAAGCCACTGCCAGTCTGTGAAGACAATACTGAGCTAGATAGACCAATGGTCTGACTCAGTATATGGCAGCTTCCAATGTTCCCATCTCCAAGACAGGGAGACTCCTGCCAGCAGCCTTTGGGACAATGCCGAACTGGATGGAGTAATAGTCTGACTTGCTACAAGGCAGCTACCTCTGTAAAGATCCTCACACTTTTCTAAGACCACAACAGAGGAAACTCAAAAGATGAGCAGTGCACTTTTAGATCTTGCAAGCCACCTTCAGAGATACATTCGGACAGGGATTCTCAAACTTGCTGCCATTGTAGCTAGAATGAGAGCTGTAATCCATCATCAAATCTTTACTGTGGTCACTGACCAGGATATAGAGGATTTTTTTAAAAAAGCCATAGTAAATACAATAGCCGGAATTTAACATTTCCCCAAAATGCTTCCCATTTAGGGGAGGAGCAAGAATTGCCTGGCATGATATAAAAGCTAACATACAGAATCTGACTACATTGTAAGGAACACAACCCAACATCTGAGAGTCCAAGATTGAGAACCCCACATTGGAACTTCCACTGCAAGCTGAAGGCCAGTACTACAGGGAATGAGTCTCGAACGTCCCCCACTGCTGTAACCATTTTCTGGTTCAAGACATTTAACTCTGGTAGAACATCCAAACACAGCATTCCAGACCCCCTCTTCAGTGATCCGGCCTACCCTGGTCCAAACTCAGCAAGCAGAAACGGAAGCACTTTTATCAAAATCTCCTTTTATTTTATTTTATGCAAGGTGAGACAGAACTAGCAACAATGACATTCCGATTTATAACTGCGCCCATAGCCCAGTGTCGTAGCAGTTAGAGGTTAGCAATCAGACTAGAACTGGGAAGACCTGTGTTCATCTTTCCACTCAGCCAGAATTCACTGGGTGACCATGGACCAACTCTCAATTTGACCTACTGTATTAACCTGAATCCACATTAGCACTTGGAGGCTTGTCTTAAATGTAGGGTCTTCCTTTTGGGAGAATCAGATAACCTATATTTAACCCTTTTTTTTTTTTAAACATGTGGCAATTTTAAATTCAAGGTAAATAAATTTGGGTAAACACAGTACTTTCACAGGGTTGTTGTAAGATGTGTGTGTGGGGCAGAGAGAGAATGAATGTATCTCAGGCAGTAATTCTGAAACCTTTGGGAAAAAGGCAGGATATAAATGCATCTTAAGCATTAGCACAGCATTGTGCCAATTGACAAATATATATTTGTTTGTAATTTTGGTTAATCCATTCCTTGATCCAGGCCAGCTTTTGAATGGGGCTTCCGTTACTTGTATTCTAGTCGTAGAGGCGGGGCTAATAAGCAGCCAGTAGCAAAAGCCCTGAAAAGAGGCGGGGCTAACAGCCAGCAGCAAGAGCACTGAAAGCAGCCTGCACTTACTTGCCTCTCAGTACTTAATATCTGTTTCATTAAACTATTAGTATTCCCGATTCCACTGCACTACCTTGTCCTTGCATATCACGACTCTCCCCCTTGGATTCTACAGTATTTATCTTAAGCATTAGCACATCTTGCTTCCACCCACAATCAAGTAATATTAAGCGTATTTCTCCACCACTTTGGCTTACATAGCAAAATGCACAAGGAAAAAAACACTGTCCCCATCCCAAAAGGGCTCACACTCTAGAATGAACACATCAGCAACAGCAAATGGAAGGACACCGTGTGAGGATGAAGAGGATCTCTCCCTGCTCAGCAGGTGAGCCCGAGCCACCACTTTAATACTTGGGTGAGACTTCCCGAAGGATCCTTAACTATCCTTTCAGGACAGCTTCTCCCCACAAAGCTGACAAGAGCTACGCCTGTCAACAACGAAGGTCCTGCGGTTTACAGATGGATACCGTGCAATTTCTGTCCTGCTAGTCTAATCAAAATTGCACCGTGATCCACCCGACAACAGCAAAACACAGGTTTCCCATCAGAGCCAATGCCCCAGATTCCCCGTTCGTTCCCGACGAAAAATCTTGCTTTCCTCCACAGGCCGGGACAAGTGCAATACTGTTCAGAGAACCTACAAGTAATGCAGCAAATCCCAACCCAGGGAGAAGTCAGTGTCAGTTTCCAACGGCCTTTGAGCACATCCAGCGGGGTGGGCAACGGGTCCGCCCCAGTCCCTTCCCTCCCACCCCTCTGGAAATCCATTACCGCTCACAACTACCACCACAGTCAGTTTTGCATGGATTTGCACAGCGATGGACAGCAAGCTGAGATGCAAACCTGCAAAACGGACTGTAGATCAGCACAACTGTCTTCCCAGCCACTACTGCGCGGGCGCGGCCACGGTGCTTCCGATCCAGCAGTACTGTAAGTGCCCATATTACAGTAGATCCGAGTGCACAACTACCTGCACTATGAGCACTTTGCAACTGCGAGGATGACATCGGTCCGAGTCGGGCGCAGAATCCTCCGAGTCGGGCGCAGAATCCTCCAGCGATACGGCAGGAAACATTTTGAACTCCAAATGGCTAAAACCTGGACGTATCAAGAGGTTCCCAGCTGATCTTTGTCACCGGTACCAGGACCCTAAAGCCTACTAAAGGCTATTGCTTCCCTGTCTTGCTTGTGGTTTTCTAAGAACCAGGTGGCTGGCTTGTGAGGAACAGGTTGTTGGGCTGGAGAAAGAATCCTGCACAGGACGGGGTAGGGGAAGATGGACTAGACCTTCAGGGCCCCTTCCAATTCCAACGTTCTATGATCTTTAAAACTGTGCAGTGTGTGCATAAAGAGAAGTTCTTCTCCCTCTCATACAACATTAGAACCCGGGGTCATCTGTTGAAGCTAAATGCTGGGAAATTCAAGACAAGCAAAAGTACCTCTTTACACAACATGTAGCTAATAACAATAACAATTTTAGTAATTTGTTTTATATTGTTTTTATCATCTTTTCTGTATTTTAACCTGTGATTTTAATGTCGGGATTGGCATGCCGCCTAGAGATTTACATATCAGACAGTATAAAAACACGATAAAAATATAAAATAAATAAGCAGTTAAAACTCTCAGCTAAGGTTCTGTTTTTAGCTTGTTAACAACTGAATTTGAAAATCTGTAATTTTAAATGTGGTTTTAGCCTTTAACTTGTCTTTATTTTACATTGTATCTATTTGATTAGTGTACTGGAGGGTGAGGGTATAAATATTTTAAAGAAGTTAAATAAACAGTGCAATTCACTGCTGCTGGATGTGGTGATGGCCAGTAACCTGAACAGTTATATGGATACCAGCCTTGGTAGCTATCAGCTCCTATCAGGATGAGAGGGGGCATGCCCCTGGACACCCACGGAGGGAGCAGTTTCCTTCTCCCCCCTCCCCACTTGTGAGCTTCCGAGATGCACCTCATTGGCAGATGCATGAGGTCAGATGCTGGGCTGGGTGAGTCTTGGCCTGACACAGCGAGCCTGTTATGTCAGTCATGATCATTAGAATGGAACTGCCACCCAAAAGCTGCAGATCAGAATATTGGGGGTAGGGAAGAGGGGAGGGCTGCGGTCTTCCTGCCCCACCTATGGGCTACCTGGAGGCATAGGAGCATAGGACACTGCCATATACCGATTCAGAACATTGGTCCATCTAGCTCAGTATTGTCCACACCAGAGATTCTCAACATTGGGTCCCTAGATGTTATTGGACTTCAACTCCCATAATCCCAGCCCCAGTGGCCTTTGGTAGGGGGTTATGGGAGTTGAAGTCCAATAACATCTGGAGACCCAACGTTGAGAATCTCTGGTCTAAACAGATTGGCAGCAGCTTCTCCAAGGTTGCAGGCAGGAGTCTCTCTTGGCCCTATCTTGGAGATGCCAAGGACTTTAGAACCTTCTGCATGCCAGCGCTCTTCCCAGAGTGGGCCCCCTCCCCGAAGGGGAATACCTTGCAGTGCTCACACGTGTAGTCTCCCATTCAGATGCAAACCAGGGCAGACCCTGCTTAGCAAAGGGGACAAGCAATGCTTGCAGCCACAAGACCCGCTCTCCTCCCATCTGTGGGATGAAGCAGGATGCTGAATGGACTGGCCTTTTGAGCAGGGCTGACAAATCCCAGGTGCCAGAGAGCCAGGGCACCTAGAAATTTAAGCATGGCACCTACACTAGGATATTCAGAAGGAGAGTAGTTTAGCAGAATATTTGCCAGGGGCAGCCCCATTTCTGTTCTAAGTATGTTACTTATAAAGGGGATAAAGAGAAGCCCACTTACACACACACACACAATCCCTAAGCCCGGTAATTTCATCAAGTGTCCATGGCCTGGCTACGTTTTGGGGCTGGCTCTTTAGGTCCAAAGGAACTTGGTCAAGGTCTGCTGTTGGGCCTGATACGAAGAAGCAGCAGCAGCAGCTGCTGCTATTTATGTTCAAGTCAACATATAAAACTGAGAAGCTCACACCCCATCATTCTTCTGAACAGCTTCGGTTGCTGGAATAAGCTGCCCCCAGATTTCCTGCCCAGTCCGGAGGCTGTCCGTCCCAGACCAGAATTGTGTTTTATTTCTTGAACGGCAGATGAGATCTTGAAGTCACAGCTCCATGGGCCAAATCGTCAGCCGCTTGTGCCAGAAGGAGCATTCAGGGCAGTAGATTCTAAGCTACTTCACTAACTGCACTAGATGCACCTTAACACAAAGGGCTTTCTGGCCGCCCGGGTGGGGTGGGCAAGCAAGAGCAGATGGTCCCACCTGAAAGCAGCACTCACACGGATTGCCGTAAGGAGGCCCAAGTGCTAACACTGCAGTAGTCTTCAACATGCTACCTGCACTATAAGCACTTTTGCGCCACTCAAGGCTTGCCTGCGGTGCTGGAGGTCTCGGTCTCTTGGCTTCTCGCTTCAGGCAAACGTCCAGGGATGCCTCCGGCTGAGGTGTGCTCCAGGAAATTGCTGGTGAAGGAAGAAGGGGTGGGGGGGAAGAAAAGAAAAAAAGAGACACAATGAATGTTAATACCATTTTGCACTGAGGGGTGTTTCGAAAGAACTGACCTGCAATCAGAAGCATGCTTGTGGGTTGGTCCCCAACAGGACAAGAAACAAAGCCATCTGCAATCAGAGCTCTGCGGTTATCACAGCCACCGACCACAACTATATAACCCTGGTCAGGAAGATCACAGAAGGGGCAAGACCTCCTACCCACCCACCCACAGGTCAAGAAATGCTGGCTCAGTTCACCAGATGGACAGAAATATTTTACTCCTCCGATGGTTCCTTGAGCCTTGTTGGTATTACCCATCAAGACTTTTTTCACTCACCACAGACCAGTAGACTAGTGGATTTCCTAACCCCTGCACCCACCCTTAGGATGCCAGCAAGCCTTATCACCAGCAGCCACTACTCTCCTCTGGGTTGGCAACCAAACCTGGGGGGGGTGCTAGGGGACCCATCCCCCAGATTCTCCTCTGCCCCCCCTTTTTTTACCGAAACGATTTTTAAATAACTGAATATTGCTTGCACTTCAAACTGATGAAAACCAGATTAGCTACCCCGACTATTTATTTATTTGATTTATATGCCACCCTTCCAAAAAAAAAAAAAAGGCTCAGGGCAGTTTACATCAAAATAAAAAAAAACCAATTAAAAAGCAAAACTAAATCAGTCCACCTTATTTATTTATTATTTCTCTGTGCAAACCGCCCTGAGCCATTTTTGGAAGGGCAGTATAAAAATAGAATAATTAATAAATAAATAAAATAAATAATAATAATAATTAAAGAATTAAATTCATTTAAATAATTAAAAACCATGAATCTAATTAAAAGCCTGGGTGAATAAGTGTCCTTAGCGCCTTTTAAAAGGCACTTTAAAACAGTGCCTTTTTCGCACACAGACACCTCCAAAAGTTTGAGGCCGGCTAAAGTTAACTGCAAGGTGGGGAGGCGAGAAGGTGCTCAGTGGAACAGATTTGGTCCTCTGTGCAAAAACTAACCATGGTGATCAGCCAAAGACATTATTGATTTGAATTACAGGTTGCACTTCCAACATTCAGCTGATTCAACTGAAGAAGAAAAATCCCACCCCTGGCTTGCTGTAAAGTGGTTTCAGTGACGGAAGATAAGTTGAGTTTACAGCTTGCTCTGCAGTGCAGAAAAGCTGTTGCTGAACACCACAACTCCCATCATCCCCAGCTGCAATTCTACAGCTGATGGGAATTGTCATCCAGCCACAGCTGGGAGAGCCAAGGTTACTTGGCTCTGGTGCAGAGGCTACAGCCTGAGACCAGAGAGGCCGGGGCTCTCAAACCCATAAACCTCCAGTTCTAAAAGCCCTGAGGTTGTCTTTGATAGAATGCAGGAAGAGTTTACCACGGCCATCTCCCACACAGTATGAGATGATGCCTTTTGGCATCTTCCTAGATTGCTGCTGCCCGATAATAGGTGTTTCCCATAGTCCGGGAAACATACCAGAAGGGGTTTCGAATGGCAACCTCTGGCTCCCTATGCAAGTCATTTCCCCACTGCGCCATTAGGTGGCTCAAAGGTCATTCTACTTAATCCCTAAAAACTTTCACAGGCTAGTGTCTCTCAGAACATCTGAGACAAACCAAATGGCCGGGGCACTTCTGTTGCATTAGAGGTTTGCTTACAAACAAGGAGATCAAAGCCCCTGGGCATCTGCTGCACCAAAAGCTCAATTCAAGTCAGTGCCTTTAATTCCAGGATCCACAGCCACCCACAAAGGCACAGACGCCCCACTACCCACCTAGTCCTGAGTTTGCTTTGGAAATCCCAGTTGTCTCCTGTGCCCTCTGAGCTGGCCATTTGCTTTTGGCGGATGGCGGGAGGGCAGTGTTCAGAATCACTCTCTACTGCATTTGTACAGTCGCATCATCATTAAGCTCAGCCTGCAGGCCCCAGATGATGCTGGACTACAAACCTCATCAATATTTCCCCCTCCCACTAGCAAAGAGCCAGTTCTGCTTTTAAACGCTAGCCAAAGCAGATGTTAAGGGGTATTTTTGACCAAAAGTACCCAATTTCTTTTTTGAATTCCTAGTCTCATTCAAGCCCTGCCTATGACTTCAATGCATGATATTTCTAGCCATTCTACCTAGCAAGTACCCTCCAAAAAATGTTTTAACACCCCTTGTAAAGGAAGGCAGACAACACAAACAACCTGCAAAATTAAAGTGTGGGACTTTTTAAAATTCTCTAACTAGAATTTATTACAGGAAACTCGAAGCTGGCTTGCAATCCCAACTATACCTACTCCAAAGTAACACCAACTGAGTCCTTAGAGACTTCCTACCCTCCATCTTCGTGTTTAGGATTATTACCTAGAACAGAGATTCTTAACTTGGGCTCTGCAGAAGAGATGATGAACACCACCTGGCACCCCAAAGTTGAGAATTCTGTTCAAGAAGACTTTCATAGCAAAGGCAGACAGCAACAACGAAAGTCGGTAAGAATTACTCAAATACACACAAGGGTATTTGAATCCCCCTGACCAGTGGGCTCAGCAGGAAAAAAAAAAGTGTTTCTGAAAAAATGTTCAGTTTTCCTGACTTGGAGGGGAGCAAGGGAGAGAAGGAGGAAACCTAACCCTGCCTTTTATTTACAGGCACGGTCAAGAAACCTGCTCAGGAGCTATTCCCGCCCTAAGTTATGTAGATCTTTACAGCAAGCCAGAGCAGCAATTTCCCCTAAAGGACATATATTGTCACAAACAAGAAATATTTCCTGATCTGCTGAGTGCAGTTCTTACCCTCTTCTCCAGCCTACAGACCCCATTTGGTGGATAGTATTTAAAAGGCAACCACCACTTTCTTTGTGATGCATGCTAAAGTGTGTTTTCTGAAATAGCTGTTTGCTTTCTTGATCCATTACTAGTTGCATCTCACTCTCCCTCCTTGGCTTTAACTTTTTCATCCAGTTTCCCCCTCTCCCTCTTTTTTTGCGGGAGGGGAAAGAGCTTTTTTTAAAAAAAGCTAACATTGATTTTATTAAGGTTAAGATCTGGAAGAGGAAAGGTAAAATAAACTTTTACCCTTTTTCACACACACACACACACACACACACTTACTTTCCAAGGCTGTACCCCCCCCCCCGCCCATTCCACACTGCAGCGCCCACCACGTGCAGCCAGGGAAAAGAGAGCGCAGCGCAAGGAGCGCGCCCTCGTGCAGATTAAAGAGAAAGGGGCCCCGCTAGGCATTGTGGGAAAGCGAGTCCTCCATTCAAAGTCCCAAAAACGCGCCAAGCCCGGCCTGCCCCCGCCTCCTTCCTCGATCGCCTCCCCCCCCCGCGCAAATGGCTGCGAAACCCATGCGCCGCCCGCATGGCCCCGGCGAAAAGGAAGGTCCTGGGGAGGACCCGTGCAACGCTTCTCTCTCCAGCCACCTCAATTGCAATGCCACCACCCGCTGCTTAAAAACTTCCACACACACCCCCACCACCACCACGAGCAAGAGCACCCCGTGCATGCTCAGCGGAACCCCCGGGGGCGGGGTTGCATTGCAAAAGCGTCCCCCGCCAGTCGCCTTTTCCTTCCCTCGTTTGCAAGGAACAAAAAAACTTGAAAACGCGCGCAAAGGGCACAACTCTCCTCCAACTGCAACTCTGGGCTGCAAGAGCAAAGACTCTCTGCGCCCCCCCCCCCGCGTGAGCTGGGTACACCCCCTTACGATCCGGGTTGCAAAACTGCACTAAGGAGCCACGCAGCCCCCCACCCCCGCGCCCCCAAGCCTAAGAGAGAAGAGGCCGGCCAGGCGCAGCCAGGGGGCCCTTTGTTTCCACGCCTGCGAAAGCAGCAACAGCGGCTCCGCTGGCCCAGCCAGGCTTTACCTTCGGGGCTTTCTTCCTCCTTCTCTCTCCCTCCACCCAATTTTTTTAAAAAAGTTTGCAAGAACTCTTTCCGCGCCTCTTTCCAAAATTACCCCCGATGCAAGCAGGACGAACCGACAGACGACCAGGGCTGCTTTTGCCCCAGGAGCAACGAAGCCGGGTGGCCGGCGTGCACGGGGCTGCGGCAACCCTCGTGTCCCGGGCGCACCGCCTCCTCCTCCCTCCTCCTCCTCCAGCGCGTGGTGCTCTGAGCCACCCGGGAAAGACTACAAGCACCGGCCTGCCCCGCGTGCATGCTCATGCGCACTGACGTGCACGCGCGCTTCTCTTCCCCCCCCCCCGCCAGTGTGTAAAGAGGGCCCCGGTTACTAGAACTGGGCATGGAAACATGTCCACCATTTGGACACACCATGTGCACGCGCAACAATGCATGGTGTGTGTTTGTTTTTTTAAAGAAAAGTTTATCTTTTGCACATACACACGCGCAAAACGGGAGGTTGTCGCCCACGTGCACGCGCAAGCTCGCACCCGATTACACACACACTCTCCAAAGAGTTAACTCTTATTCTAAAAAGATCGGGTTCCACCCCCAAGACAAAAGGAGAAGCAGCGCTTTTGCAAATGCTTGGAAAGCAAAACGCGAGGCCAAAAAGCAGCTCTGTGCCTATGCAAAAGGAGATGGGGGGGGAGAGATCTTCCAAGAGTTATTTCTCTCCCTCCCCGGTTCCAAGGAAGCAACTCCTGCGCGTGCATTGATGGGGGGGGTCCGCTGCGATCTCGGCAGCAGCCAGCGCCATGTGAGCATGGCCTGGGAAAGCGGGGCGCGCGAGCAGAAGCGCAAGGCGTGGGGATCGCACTCGCTGCCAAAAATAAAAATGGAGATGTTTTAAAAGAGTTAAAGAGAGAGAGAAAGAGAGCCAGCCAGAGAGAGATCGGCCCGCCTTGCGCGAACGGCCAGCACAATAGAGGCTCACGGCCGCCCCAGCGGCACTCCTACAGGTGGCTTTGCGCCCCGGGCGCGCACAAAAGAGGCCAGATGCTCGCCCGGATTAAAAGTCCTCCACGCCATTCCAGGGGCCCCGCGCGCGCACACACACACACACGCCCTCCTCCCCCGTAGTCCCAGGCAGGTTTTGCTCTGCAAAACTCCACGCACAGAAAGCCAACGCGGCCAGGAAGGAAGACGAACCAAATAAGTCGCTTGGGGAAAAGAACAAAACAAGAAGCAAACCGAGACGCACAACACACACACACACACCCCAGGGCGTTTGCTCCTTGCTGGGGACGGGAGGAGAGAGAATAGGAAAGGAAAAGAAACGCGTTACCTTTTGGAGAGTTCCCTGCAAAAGGCTGCCATAATTACTACCCAACAACAACAACCCGAAAAAGGGCACTAAAGAGAGATTTACGAAAGTGGCGCGAAGGGAAAATCATGTGATCGCAAGCCTGGGCGTCCCCTTTTGCCTACCAGCCCCCAAAAGAAGGAGGAGAGGAGGGGAGACATCCGCTCCCCACGCAATTAGCATAATTAATTGTGTCCTGCAGCTGCAGCCCGTCCCGCTCGGCCAATAGGAACCCGGGGAAAGCCAACCTCCCCCCCCGCGCATCTTGGAAGAAATAACATGGATGTAAAAAGGGAGACGCTCATTTGGTCGCTGTTCACACACTGGGCGTCCAGGAAATAAGTACTACTTTCAAGTTATCTTAGCAGTTTAATTCACACGTGCGCCGTTGAGCGGGGAGTTGAACCGGCTCTCTCTGTTGTGCGGCTGTGTTTGGTTTGGTTTCGTAAAATAAAACATATTGTTACTGTTATTAAATCTATTTTATGAAATGTATTTATGGAATATATTATGTGAGATTTTTTAAATCTTTTGCCTAGAATTTAATTGCGCTTTTGGAAATGGATTCATGTGCACGTTGATACTGCCCCCAAAGCAATAAGGAAATAATATATCAAGGTAGTCTATTGCATCAAGTATTGCAAATTTTTAAATTTATTTATTTATTAAATGTGATTTGTTCTTTTTCTTTTTCTTATTTTTTGGCTGTAGAATTGAAAGAAGGAATAGCAGTTCATCTTTCTAGCAGAGATGACATACATATGATGAGTGATTCATTGCATTTGCAATAATCTGAATAATTTAGCAGCAAAATCCTGTATGTGTTTACCCAGAAGAAAGGCCAGTGGAGTTCCAGTGGACTGCAGCCTTAATATCATCTCACTTTGTATTGCTTGAAGCCTCTCCATCTCTTTCTCTCCTTTCAGTTGGATTTTTTGCAGAGAGAATGTCCAAAAATATACCAACAGCTTGCTTTCCCCCCACCAAAATCAAAACTTTTAGACAAAGATTATTCCTGTCCTATATATTTTAGTTCTAATTTTTTCTCTTGTTCAAACATCAACATTTTTTTTAAAGGTTTAGATCAGGGAATGGGCAAAGCCTAAAGAACAAAAGCTACCCACATTCCCTTCCCTCCCCTCCCCCTCCCCAAAATAATGAAACTGCTGCTCAGTTAAAAGCACGTGATCCTACCTCATGCTTTTTTTAAAAAAAAACCCCTTGTGGTCACGTTGAGGCTAAAAGCTAAGAGCTTGTGACCCCTCAACCCCTTTCCCTTCCCCCTCTAGACCACCGTCCTGAGCTCCCAAACAAGAGGGAAACTCTTTTTGAATTGTGGAGCGAACAGTCCCTCATATATTTTTTTGTTCCTTGCAAACATGAAAGAAAGAAACCAGCCTTGTCCCAGCCATCCAGAACTTTAAGAGCATGTGGCCGGCAATGCTGTATTTGGGAATACTTCTAATATTTGTCTTTGCTTTACAGTGCTGGAGTCTTTTAAATCTAACTCTCTGCTTCTAATTAACAATAATGTTGCCTCTCCTTCCTTCCCTCTCTGCACATCCATCCATCCACTTCCTTACACATTCATTTATCTGCCTCTCTGTCTACTTACTTATTTTAAATAAGTTATTTAAATAAGTTATGTAGCCCTCTGCACACCTGTCTGCCTCCTTCCTCTCACATCTATCTCCTTCCTTCCTTCTCTATCTCTATGCCTAATCTCTTCCTTCCGTTTCTAACTTTTCCTTCTTTCTCTGTCTCCTTCCGTGTGTGTCTATCTTACTTCAAATGTCAGAATATCTGACTGGTTCTCTCATGGCAAATTACTTAAGAAAAACTCAGTACCAGAGGAAGAAAAAAAGCAAGCAACCTTCACTCTTTTACCTTGCAAGATCTCTCTCTTTCCATCATAAAAGACTAACAGTTCAAAGAATCCCCTCCTCCTTTTTCATAAGAGGGGTTGGTCAGCCTGACTCAGCATATGGCCTGCCAAATCAGTAAACAACTTGAAATGCATCTTTATGTGGAATTCCTTCTGCAGCTGATCTGAAATGTGGCTTGGCAAACCCCTGAATGATAATTAAATCTGGACTGCCTTCAGGCGGGGGGGGGGAGGGAAGAAATGTCAGTAAATAACTAAAAATCCCCACAAGTAAGGAACAGCTTCTATTTGATTCTGGAATCAACCCCAAAGATCATATCTTAGCATGCATAAATAAGTCATAAGAACAGCGTTGTTGGATCAGGCCTAAGGCTCATCTAGTCCAGCATCTTGTTTCACACAGTGGCCCACCAGATGCCTCTGAGAACCCCACAGGCAAGAGGGGAGGGCATGCCTTCTCTCCTGCTGTGGCTCCCCTGGAACTGGTAGCTGGAGATGGCCTCTAGCCACAAGTCTAATCGCCACGGATAGACCTGTCTTCCATCAATTTGTCCAAGCCCCTTTTAAAGCCATCCAAGTTAGTGGTCATCACTACACCGTGTGGCAGCGAGTTCCATAGATTGATGATGCACTGTGTGAAAAAAGTTCTGCCTTCTGTCAGTCCTAAGTTTCCTGGCAATCAGTTTCACAAGATGACCCCTAGTTTTCTAGTGTTGCGAGAGAGGGAGAGAAATTACTCTCTGTCCACTCTACTCAATGCATAATTTTATACACCTCTATCATGTCTCCCCATAGTGGATATGAAGTCTCCATAGAAACCACCATTTGGTACAGGAGGAGCAAGAATGCTAGTTCAGCTGTTATTTACTACGCTTCAATTTATTTATTTACTTTCTAGGGCCAACTTATTCTATAGTTTTAAGCAAAGGCTGTCTAGAGTTCTACTGTGGACTTGTTTCTCCCCTCGTAGGGTATATTTGAGAGAGAAAGAGTAAGAGATTCGCAGCCAAACAAAGCAGCCAAATGAAACGGATTCATTAAACAAGGTGGGAGGGCTTTGAGCATTTGTGTGTGAGAGAAAGAAATGCTATTTTGTTACTTGATACATCTGCACCAGCAATCTCATTACAAGCAGAAATGCTCTTGTGTATTACTCAGAAGGTTCCCACTGAATGAGTTAGATTTCTCACCTATACATAATGAAACATTTCCTTGGTACAAAACACATGCACAGTAAAGAAAAGAAAATCTGTGTTTTCCTACAAGTGGATACAATAGTTCACGAAAGCCCCCAAAGCCAAATACGAAGCAACAGCAGTAAAACATTTAAATTACATGTGGTTATTTTAGACTTCTTTGGTTCATGTTGGTGTACAAGGGGGGGGGGGGAAATCAGCCTTTAATGTAAAGAGAATATCAACACAAAGCAAGTATCGGCCAAAAAATCAGCTTTTAAAATAATCAGATAAATAGTTTCACGCATTAAACCATTCACTCCTTCACAAAGAGCATGTCTCTTAACTGTTTCTCATTTAACCTTCGAAGTCTGTGAATGTGCAAATTACTAGACAACATAATTTCTATCTGTAGGGAGATGTTCATTATAAGGCATCTATCTATCCAGGTAATGTTTACTCAGGAGCAAGTTAGCTGAGAGAAACTAAGCCTTTATAAGAAGTGGAGGTTTTTGAAAAGGATGCAACCTACATTGTGGGGTACCTTACCTTTAAAGGAAAAATAACATCCCAATATTAAAACATTAGTTATAACTTCTAAGACAACTATATGGAGTTTCTTTTGAAATGCTACATTAGAGTACCTGATCTTCTGTATCCGATATCCTTGTTATTTTATTAGTCACTTTCCAACAACAACAAAAGTTGCAGAAGCAGTTTACATAGCATAAGGTATGAGAAAATGGTTCCCTGTCCCAAAAGGGCTCACAGTCTAAAACACACATGCATACACAAAGGAGACAGCCACCACCACTGGAGAGAGGGCTGAGCTGAATAGGGAAAGTTGCTCTTCCCCTGCTAGAAGTATATGAGAATCAGAGCTTTAAATCAAGCTTCTTGCTCAGTTAACAGTAGTGAATAAAGCTCTGCTTCTGTTCAAACTCTCAGCAAGCCCAAATCTACACAAGGTATATTTTTTGTAGGTTTCATTTTAGCATCTTTAGTTGGAAAGTTTTCCCCCCCCCCGTTGTCTCTGAGCCATATTCTCAATTCCTTCCACATCTACATATTTTAAGAATCAGAAGAACAACTGAACCGTTTTTATGCTGCAGAGAGCTAGGCAAATTGAAATGGCGGGGTGGGGTGGTATTCACACCCAGGAGAGAAAACAATGCAAGACATTCAAAGAGTCACAAATAGAAATAAAACAACAGAAATCACAGTGTTGAGAGGAAATCTTTCAATGCAAACTCATCTATTAAAAGGGGAAAGCATCCAAGAAGTACAACTCTCCATTCCTGTTCCGGTCTTTGCCACTATTACAATTAAAATCTACAGTTTGGGAATGGAAAAGCAAATGCATGGGAGGTTAGGTGAAATCTCTTTGGCTTAAGGGTATGCCGGATTGTACAATGCAATTCTAAAACAGGAGTGTATCATTATCATGTCTTGAAAATTTCCCATATTATTTTGGAAAAGGATAAAGACACACACACTCACACCAAAATTAATCATACTCCTGATGATTTTGTCTTATGTGTGCCCTGCACACATTCTCCAGGAAAAGTTTTGCTGATTTCACTTTTTTAAATAATTAATGTTTAACAGATCACAAATTAAACCTCTTTCCTCCAAGAATAATATATTGTCAGTGTCTGTGAGGCATGCTTAATGGAAAGTTTACACATGCAAAAGCTTAGCATCCTCTTCATATATTTAATATGTATCTATTTTGTATTCACACTAGTATCAGCTGTTTTTGTTGAACTATCCCTACCACATTTAAAGTGTTGATTCATTGTGTTGCAGCAGAGTCTTCAAATGTTCATTTCTTGCTTGCTTGCTTTTCAAGAAATGTTGCTTACTGAGGATTTCCCCCCTCAGATGAATTCTCATCAGCCCAAATTTCAAAGGGCTGCTAAGGAAACAGAACTAGATTAAAAAGCTTCTCCCAACAGGTCTCCCTCCTTGACAAAGCAACACAAAGAGTCAAGAATTATCAAATGCAAAACGTAATCTTCATTTGGAACTTGAAACCAAATACAAACCGATTAGCAAATGAACAATCAAAGCAACTGAAATCTATGTAAGGGGTATTTATGTGCGAAAAAGGTTATTGTGTTTGCACTGTTTGTTTGCCTATTCGCTTGTTGCTTTTAACAACACATGTTTGGGCACACCATATGCCCCAGATATCTGGTGGTTGGGCTCCCTGCTGTCTCAAATTTCATCCCTTGTTTTGTCTTTTGGGGGAGCCTTCTTCAAATGTTCTTAGACTGAGTTGCTAGGGTTGTCATTCTTGAGAGTTTAACTTCCTTCCTCGGTTTTCTTGAAACTTCCATCACTTGAGTGAGGGCTGCATATATGCTGTCATCCTGCATGCCGATTTCATTTCATTTGCATCCTACTCTTCTTCCAGGGAGCTCAGGGTGGTGTACAAAGGTGTGGGGGGGGGTACATTTTAATCCTAACAACAACGCTGTAAGGCAGGTAAAGCTGGGAGAGCGTGACTCAGGGACAGTGAATGTTATTAGGTAAGTCAGGGTTTCATACCTACCAACATTTTACCTGAATGGGGACATACGATACGAATAGGGACATACGAGACGGACATACGATACGAATACGAAGACGAATATTTAGATACCACTTTTCAACAGAAGTTCCCAAAGTGGTTTACATAGATATAAATCTGTGCCGCGGCGAATCATGAGGAGACCCCGACCGGGAGCCTACTGCAAGCTTCCCGGCCTCGAGGGTGTCCCCAGAATGCCCCATGCACTTGCGCAGGGTGTTCTGGGATTTGCGGGGCCGGACAGCCCCTGATCCCCACTGCCCCTACCAGCTCCATGACAGAGCCGGTAATCGTGTGGGTGGCTGATCTGGCTGCCCAGGGCAAGCTCCTTGCTCATCTGCGGGGAGTGCCTGCTCTTATGATCATATGAGATTACCCTGCACATTTGGGCATACCCAGCCTACTTACTGGCAAGGGAGGAAGCTAAGAGCGGGTCTTGTGATAGCAAGCATGACTTGTCCCCTTAGCTAAGCAGGGTCCACCCTGGCTGCATATGAAAGGGAGACTAGAAGTGTGAGCACTGGAAGAGATTCCCCTCAGGGGATGGAGCCGCTCTGGGAAGAGCAGAAGGTTCCAAGTTCCCTCCCTGGCAGCATCACCAAGATAGGGCTGGCAGAGACTCCTGCCTTTAACCTTGGAGAAGCCGCTGCCAGTCTGTGAAGACAATACTGAGCTAGATAGACCAATGATCTGACTCAGTATATGACAGCTTCCTATGTTCCTAAGGGGATGGTTCAGCTCGTGGGAGGCTGGAGGAATCTCTCACCTACCTGGCTGCATTACCGTCTGCTGCTTGTTCTGGGGTGGAGGAGTGAGTGAATGAGGCTTCTTTAAACAACAGAGGCCTCTTCAAATAAATAATTCAAGCTATAGAACCATAGTATACTACAACTGTATTGTCTGACACTTTTCCGTAAAGTTCCAGTCTTGTGGGTGGGGGAGAGAGAACTATTTAGGGGGAGTGCCCAACACCCCTTGGAGTCATCCCTGGCGTGACTGAACACCTGACTGTAGGACAAGCACCTTCTTGGCTGCAAAAATGGTTCTACAGCCAAGGAAATTAAACAGCAGAATTCAGATCTTCAGCCCTGTATCATGTTAGTTGCTTTATATGATTCATGTCACTGAGGACGGACTCGTCCTCGATATGAGTATAAGAGTGTTATAAATGTGTGCTGATTTCCATCTCTGAACTGTTGGCAGAGATGGCAAGCACTTTTTAAAACTTATGGCCGTTCACTTGGCTTCCCCAAGACCATAAAATCAACTTCAGACTGCCGTTAAACCTTGCATCTGAGGATGTTTTGATCAGTGACTAGAGGTGGTGTAAGCAGACTGAAACCATGTTTGCTTGGAAGTAATTCCCAGTGATGTGGGCAAGAGTTACCCTCTCACTTGGTTTGCCTGGGATGATGGTGAGGTCCAAAAGTGTTAGAGATTCTCAGCCTTGGAGCTTCAGATGTTGTTGGACTACAACTCCCAAGAGCCCTTGGCCATTGTGGCAGGTGCAGGAATCACGGGGGATAATGGGAACTGTAGTCCAGTTAGGGATTCTCAGCCTTGGAGCCCCAGATGTTGTTGGACTACAACTCCCAAGTTGTAGGAATCACAGGGGATAATGGGAACTGTAGTCCAAAAACACAGAGAGGAGAGCTGGTCTTGTGGTAGCAAGCATGACTTGTCCCCTTAGCTAAGCAGGGTCTTCCCTGGTTGCATATGAATGGAAGACTTGATGTGTGAGCATTGTAAGATATTCCCCTCGGGATGGAGCCACTCTGGGAAGAGCAGAAGGTTCCAAGTTCCTTCCCTGGCATCTCCAAGGTAGGGCTGAGAGAAATCCTTGCCTACAACCTTGGAGAAGCTGCTGCCAGACAGTATGTGTAGACAATACTGAACCAGATGGACCTATGTTCTGACTCAGTATATGGCAGATTCCTATGTTCCTAACATCTGGGGACCAAAAGTTGGGGGCTCTTGTTCTAGAACACTCTCCTTGTTTGTAAATCTTTGTAGATATATGATGTACAAACAACCACTTTGTATATAATTGTGCTTTGGTCATGTAC
This sequence comes from Hemicordylus capensis, assembly GCF_027244095.1. Classification (NCBI taxonomy): domain Eukaryota; kingdom Metazoa; phylum Chordata; class Lepidosauria; order Squamata; family Cordylidae; genus Hemicordylus; species Hemicordylus capensis. Next base: position 18,241,923 of record NC_069667.1, read on the forward strand.
CGCATGCTTTGGTAGTTTGTATGTTCAATTAAAAAAATCTTGTCCTATCTTGGAGATGCTGCCAGGGAGGGAACTTGGAACTTTATGCTCTTCCCAGAGCGGCTCCATCCCCTGAAGGGAATATCTTACAGTGCTCACTCTTCTAGTCTCCCACTCAAATGCTACCAGGGCAGACCCTGCTTAGCTAAGGGGACAAGTCATGCTTGCTACCACAAGACCAGCTCTCCTCCCCATCTCCTCTCCTCTCCTCTCCTGAGATCAACCCTACTGTCTTGATCTCTCCGGAGCGAAACAAACTGAAATGCAACATTTCAGGATGCCCCTGTCGGAGGGAACTTTGGTGGCTCCCAAAGAGCAACTCCTTCGAGTATCCCTCCTCAAAGAAATCCTTCAGGGATGTCTTGTGAGCCGGCAAGGGGGTCACGACCTGGGCCTTGAGAAAGCTGAGTTAGTAGATGTCCCCTTCCCTTGGCTCATTGTTTACCCTGGACTTAGAATTTTTGCCTCTTTAAGAATCTGTGCCTTAAGAGGACATTCTATTTATCTTACCCTCCTTTTTCATGGAAATGCCTGCGTTTTCTTACAAACAGGGATTTTATTGTGGAATCCTGGTGCCCCTTGGAGAGGCTGAGTCGGCCGGACAATAGTTTTCCTCCGTGTCACCACCCTTTTGATTTCCCAGTGGTCACAGGCTCCCAAGGTCATGCAGAGTGCGTCCTTTTGTTATAAGGAACCAAGAATGTTGCACGGAAAAGAAAAGGCGGGCAAGGGGGAGGGGGGAAGGGGAAAAAATCATACAAAGCACCCAGGTTAGTAACCTAAAGTACCATTAACTTGTACACATTCGACTCTGCCTATAAATTATAGGGATACATCTGTTATTTTTCTTTTATCTTTCCACAATGACAAGTCACTTTTCCAGCGCAAAAAAAAAAAAATGCTTTGGGGAAATACAGAATGAAGCTCCCCGCGCAAAAGAAAAACAAAAATTGATCATGCCTCCAAATGACAATACGGTTGAATATCACTGACAACAGTTTCAATGCAGAACCAAATGTCTTTGCTTAACCATGAGAGATCAGAAAGGATCTGGGGAGGTGCTACTCTGAGAAGACCCGGTTGCAAAGCCGCACACATCCAGCACCCTGAGGAGGCAGGACTTGAAGCACAGTCTCTTGCAAAGTTATTAACCAAGAGTAGAAGTCATATGAAGGGACATGGGCTTGTTCAACAGGTAAGCACGATCACCTTGAATTGCGCTGGACGCTAAGTGGCAGTCAGTACAAAGATGCTGAGATCAGATGAATATACAAATACAAATATGATGAATATGTATATACCACTTTTCAACAGAAGTTCCCAAAGTGGTTTACAAAGATCTAAACAATCAAACAAACAAATAAAATGGCCCCCTGTCTTCAAAGGGCTCATAATCTTACAAAAAGAAACATAGGATAGACAGCAGCAACAGCCACTGGAGCAAGGGCGTACCAAGGTTGGAGTGGGCCCAGAGATGAGATTTCAAAAATGGCCCCTTGCGGTATATTTATACACCACTTTTCAACAGTGGCAACAGCCGAAACTGACTGTGATTTGGCGTGACGAGGCCAAGATCAATCTTTAGGGTGCTGATGATTAAAGTAACACTTAAAATTAATTAATTAAATCAAATTAAAATGAATTTAATTACAATTTAACTTTTGTTGGCAGGCTCAGATTAATTTAAAATTAAATTTAATTCTAATAAAATTCATAAATACACTTGTTGTTAATAAGAAAAACAGCAGAGGCTCCTCCATGGATTCACAGCCTTCTTGATAATTCACAAACAAACTTGAAAATAGTGCATTTGTAAGGAAAAACAATACAAGTCCCCATGGTCTCACCGTTTATTATTCATACAAATCACCCCACTTAACATGGAGCACATGTAAGGAAAAAAAGAGAGAGAAGTTTTTCTCTGAAACGTTGATTAAAATTACACCTTGATCCTTCACCACACACTGTTCTGATCCTTCAACACAAACTCCACCTGTGTGGAAGATGAAAGAGAAAGGGGATGGGGGAAGCTTGACCAGAGAGAGAAAGAGGGATAGAAAGAGGAAAAGGGGATGGGGCAGGCTTGAGGGGGGAGAGAGGGAGAGAAAGAAAGAGCGAGAGAAAGTTTAAAAAGAGATGGAAAGAGGATGGATAGGTTTAGAGAGAGAGAGAGAGAGAGAGAGAGAGAGAGGCAGGCTGTTCTTAGAGAGCCCTGGCGGGTGTGGGGCTGGATCATGTGACTTGCCTCTGGGGGGGGCTTTGAGGCAGCGGGCCGGGAGACAACTGTCTCCCCTTGCCTAATGGACAGTACACCCATGCAATGGAGAGATGCTGTGCTGGGGATGGATAGGGCCAGTTGCTCTCCCCTGCTCAATAAAAAGAAATTCAACTTTTTAAAGGTGCCTCTTTGCTCAATGTTTTTTAGACCTAGTCGGCAGGAATGACTCTAAGGCGTAGCAAACAGTATCAAGCACTCCCCACCCCACATATTTCCCACTCCCCCTCCACCCGATTGGAACTTGACAGCAAAGTGTCAGACAATAGGTTTGGTATATCATGGTCCTATAGCTTGATTAATTATTTTTAAATGGTCTCTGTTGTTTAGGAACATAGGAAGCTGCCATATACTGAGTCAGACCATTGGTCCATCTAGCTCAGTATTGTCTACACAGACGGGCAGTGGCTTCTCCAAGGTTGCAGGCGGGAATCTCTCTCAGCCCTATTTTGGAAATGCTGCCAGGGAGGGAACTTGGAACCTTCTTCTCTTCCCAAAATGGCTCCATCCCTTGAAGGGAATATCTTCCAGTACTCACACTTCTAGTCTCCCATTCATATGCAACCAGGGCGGACCCTACTTAGCTAAGGGGCCAAGTCATACTTGCTTCCACAAGACCCGCTCTCCTCTGGTGTCTCAGTGGGGCCCCTTAGCAGCAGGGGACTGGTTTAAAACCTACCATGCATTTATTTAGAATATTTATATACCGCTTTTCAGCAATCACATTCACACTCTTGCCACCATTGTTGCATCACTGGATTGTAGTTCAAGAAGGTTTTTCTTCTGCTATATCTTTAACTAAAACACTCAAACCCTCTTTACTCTTAAATGAGTGCAGGACACACTATGGTGGCAGAAGATATTAAGATCGTGGGGACACGCGGGGTACCTCGGGCTGGTGTGAGGATACGGATGTTTCCAGGCATGTCTTTGTTTTAATCCATGCAGTGGTGCAGGGTATGTATTCAGCTGATCCATCCAGGTACACCCTTTTCCACGTGATTCTGTTAACAACGTTGGAAATGGTTTTCAAAGTTTTAAAGTCTGTTTTCAAAGTTTTGTTCCTGGATCGGGCTCCGGAAAAATTCCATGGATAGTCCATTCCAACACAATATTCCCATGGATATTGGGATTCCAACACAATATTCCCACACAATATTCCCATGGATAACTCAGACGATTTATTCGGCAGAGGCGGGAGGCAGAACCAGTAGAAGCAAAACTTAATAGAGGCCTTATCGGTCATAGCTCATCAGTTTAATTTGTCCGGACCCAGTGCCACCTGCGAATGTTATACTAACTGGTTCAGATACTGAGAGAAAGGAGGATTTTCTTGGAAGTTAGGTTTTTATTTTGTACTAATGGGATGCACGGAGAGAATCTTGACAACATAAGTCATAAGCATGAATAGCTGCACAAAAGACCGCTGGGATTTTATTGTGAGTTTTTGCTGCCTCTCGAGGAAGCGTATTTGACTGGACAATAGCTTTCCTCCATGTCACCACCCTTTTGGTTACCCAATGGTCATAGAGTTCCAAGGTCGTGAAGAGTGCATCCTTTTGTTTGTGCCTCCTAAAACACTCGACATAAAAAAGATTGGATAAAAAGGACCTTGATGGTGGGCAAGAAACAGATTATTATTTTATAAGGGACAAGGCCTTAAAAAGATGGCTAGCAATATTCAACATTAAATCCAAATGTTTTATTATTATTATTTATTTACACAGTCAGACAGGTGTTATTGACTGGTTTGTTTTATCCAGACATCGAGTCCTTCCCAACGACCTGGGATGGCTGAATTTTATCAATATTATTGTTAACAAAGTCAGACAGGTGTTATTGACTGGTTTGTTTTATCCGCACATCGAGTTCTTCCCAAGGGATGGCTGAATTTTATTATCAATGTTGTTGCTGTTATTATTATAGATATTGTCGTAGAATATAGGCTGTTCCCAGTAAAGTTGCTTTTCATAATTGGCTGATGGTGATTTCTGTGGCCCCTGTGTTGTTGAGGTGCTCTTCGAGTTGTTTTGGAATTGCACCTAGGGCGCCAATTACCACGGGGATTATTTTGGTCTTTTTCTGCCACAGCCTTTCAATTTCAATTTGTAGATCTTTGTATTTTGTTATTTCTTCTTCTTCTTCTTCTTCTTCTTCTTCTTCTTCTTCTTCTTCTTCTTCTTCTTCTTCTTCTTCTTCTTCACAATAATAAATAAATAAATAAATAAATAAACTTTATTTGTTAGCCACCCCATAACAAATTGTTCTCTGGGCAGCTTACAACACAACTTTAAAACATGAAAGAAAACACACACAGCACATTAAACCACAACAGACCAGAAGGGAAGAAAGAAAATACAAAATAAAATACAAAAAAAATTGTTAAAACTCTTTAAAAATCAGTGAGAAATCAAATTTAAAAATCAAAATGTAAAAGGCCTGAGTGAACGAAATGGTCTGGCGTCTAAAATAACGAAGTGATGAAGTCAGACGAACCTCATAGGAACATAGGAACCTGCCCTATACTGAGTCAGACCCTTGGTCCATCTAGTTCAGTATTGTCTTCACAGACTAGCAGCGGCTTCTCCAAGGTTGCAGGCAGGAATCTCAGCCCTATCTTGGAGATGCCAGGGAGGGAACTTGGAACCTTCTGTTCTTCCCAGAGTGGCTCCATCTCCTGAGGGGAATATCTTGCAGTGCTTACACTTCTAGTCTCCCATTCAAATGCAACCAGGGTGGACCCTGCTTAGCTAAGGGGACAAGGCATGCTTCCTTCAACAAGACCACCTTACTGGGGAGGCCATTTTATTCATTCATTCATTCACTCACTCATTTATTTATTTCTAAGTACATCACTTTGAAAACTGTCATTGAAAAGCAGTATATCAATATTTATTGTATTGTGTTGTGTTGTGTTGTGTTGTATTCCATAAACGGGGTGCACCCACCGAAAATCTCCTCTCTTCACACAACTGGAAATTGGGAGCATGCTGGGCTCTTCTACCCAGGCAGGGTGCTTTTCCTACCATGATGGTGGTCATGTGTCCTCGTTTGGCAGGGCCACTCGGAGGAGGGCTTCTGAAGAAGAGTGGTTAGAGTGCTGGACTAGGACCGGGGAGACCCGAGTTCAAATCCCCATTCAGCCATGATACTAGCTGGGTGACTCTGGGCCAGTCACTTTTCTCTCAGCCTAGGCTACTTCACAGGGTTGTTGTGAAGAGAAACTTAAGTATGTAGTACACCACTCTGGGCTCCTTGGAGGAAGAGCGGGATAGAAAAATGTTAATAATAATAATAATAATTATTATTATTATTATTTAAAAAGAGACAAACGTTCTCTGTCTTCAAATAGTGATGGAAGATTAGTTGAGTGTAACCCAGTACTATAAGAATAAGTGGTGTCTACTTTAAGTGAGCATATGGTGGGTTTCATACAAAACAGATTTCAGTTGCACGAGAAAATATGTGTATGCACACACACACCCCTTAAACACTATCTTGGCAATTTGGGATCTAATCTATCTATCTATCGATTTTATTTTACATTTACATTTTATATCCTGCTCTTCCTCCAAGGAGCCCAGAGCGGTTCTCCTCCCTCCCTCCCTCCCTCCCTGCCTCCCTCTCTCTCTAATATAAACATTATGTTTGCAATTCAGGAGAAAACATGCTCAGTGCAGCTAACAAATATCATAGGCTTGTTAGGGGAGCCAGACCACACTCCCTCCCAGTCTTTGGACAGGTGCTTGCAAACATTAAGGGAGGAGGCGAGGAGAATGATCTTGTGTGAGGTAGGAGCTGGGTAGGGCGGCTTTTCCTCCTACCAGCGAAAAAGCTGGAAACGGAATCTGGGTAGGGCACACTCATCCTACCCAACTGCCACCTCGCATATGATCATTCTCCCCGCCTCCTACTTTTAATGCTTAAGCCACACAACTGGAAATTGGGAGCATGCCGGGCTCTTCTACCCAGGCAGGGTGCTTTTCCTACCGTGCTGGTGATCATGTGAACAAGCCTCATAGATCTTTTGCAACATCCATGCTCACCCTAGCTCTGAGAGCTGAAAGAAAGTGCATAGCTCCAAAGCATGTCCTGAGGTTGTACATGGGAGATTCCAGAAAAATACATTTTAAAAAATGATGAAGAAAGAGTTTGACCCTTACTATCAGTGTATACAGAATACAGATGGGGGCAAGTGGTTGATGGTAGTGATTGAGGTCTATGGAGAATGGCTTATCCTGTGGGGACATCTATGGGTTCAATCAATAGGGACTAGTAACATAAAGTAAATAAAGTGTGCCATCGAGTTGCTGTCGACTCCCGGTGACCACAGAGCCCTGTAGTTGTCTTTGGTCGAATACAGGAGGGGTTTACCACTGCCATCTCCCGTGCAGTATGAGATGATGATGCCTTTCAGCATCTTCCTTTTTTTTTTAATTAAAAGTTTTTTTATTTATTACGGAGAAAAAAGGGAAATCCATCTCTTGAAATCAAAACATACAAAGTTTGTTTATGCCAGAAATCAATTACCAGAATAAAGTAAATAGAAAAAAGAAATAACAAACAAAAAGGTAACTTCCACCAACTGGACTAAATCATAACAATCATGGAACCAGAAATCACAGATCAAAACCAGATCTCGGAAATAAGCAATGACCTTGTTGAACATTATATTTTATAAAAGGTTCCTATATCGCTGCTGCTCGAGATATAGGTGTTTTCCGTACTAGTAGCATAGAGCCAGATAATTTGCTGGTCAAATCAGTCTGTTGGATTATTCAGCCCCTCTATCCACTGCTTGTTGGCTCAGCCCTTAGGGCTACCAGATCACAAGACTGAAATGACAATAGAAGCCACCATGGGCCAAGGCAAGTGTTATCTCCAAATTGTAGCTGAAGCTGAGAGCGAGCAAAGCAACTTAGCTTAAGGCCACCTGGTGACTTAATAACAGAGGCAAGATCTGAAGCAAGGACATGTTGGTTTGTAGCTTAGTCTCTTGGCCCCAGGGGGGTGTGTGTGTGTCCCACCTTCAGTTCCCTGATGTTGTTGGACTACAACTCCCATGGCGCCCAGTCAGTGTGTCTACCAAAAACCTTATAGGTTTTTGGATGATATTGATAATATTGATACATATCTTTATATCCTATAGAGTGATTGTATTGGATTACAAGGAGTTTGGATTGGATTACAAAGAGCTTACATTTTTCTGATGAATGTCACGCATCTGGCTTGTGTTAAAGGGTTACAAAGAATCTCCTTAGACTATATGATGACATGTCAAGCTTCATGAGGCTTGTGAAGAACTCCCTTGGAGCAAGTGGCATTCATATATATAAGTATATTGATGGTTGCATGTGACATATTTATTTGCATAGTGGTGTCATAGATAATGAATTAATATTGTTCAGTCTATAAGCTTACCTATATTTCTGATTTAAAAAGATATTTGATTATTATGTAGCTCGAGGAGTAGATTGCATATTGGGGTTCCTTCTTTTTCTCCAGCATTATAACGAGTCAGACCATTGATTGTTGGCAAAGGCCCTCCAGGGTTTCAGGCAGGACTTTCCCCCAGGAGTCCTGGGGAATAATCAAATATCTGAGCCAGGGCTACTTGGAGATGCCGGGGATTGAACCTGGGGCCTCCTGCTCTACCATTGAGCCACAGCCCCATCCCCTGGGCCACTGTGGCAGAGGATGATGGGAGTTGTAGTCCAACCAGATCTAGTTGGTGTCTGCCTTCACAGGCTGACAACCAGCATGGCCAGCAATTGGTAGCAAGGAGTCCTAAAGCATAGGGGCAAAACCTAGATTGTGGGGCAGGAGGACTGGGGCAGCATTCAGGGACCTCCTCATCCTCGGAACTGCCCTCCACCAGACTGGTGACAGGGACGATGCTGGCGGTTGAAAACCCACTGTAACCAATTAATTACCTGAGCAACCTAACTTTAAAAGGTGGTTTCTGTTATGTTATTTACAGAAACACGGCTGAACTTGAATAAATAAAGATGATCCCCTACTTTGGCTTTGGAATTATTATTATTTTCAAATGGACCAGCATGCCTGTCTATGACTTTTATTTTATGTTATGTTTAGAGACTCCGGGGAGGAAGAATGACAATGCACAATTCACACTGGCAAAAAAAATTAGGAAGTTTTTATTTCAAAGAGGTGATAATAGAGACAACTATTACGGTGGGATTAGGCGGAATCTGGCCACATATTACTCTTCTGCTGTTTCTTTCAAGGTATCCATAAGCAATTGATTGCGCCTTTTCTAGTTTCTCTGCCTAGCGGATCAGCTGAATGTTACGCCTGGGACTTGCAAGCAAAGTCCTTCAACATGACAGTAGCAGTCACCACATTTCTATCCATAGTAGTCAAAAGCAGGGCCCCAGTAGCTTGGGGCGGTTAATGACGACCGAGTAACACCCCCTTAGCTTGGGCTACAAGTTTGTCTCTGTTGTGTGTTTTGCAGTTTTGTTTATAACCCATGTTTTGCATTCCTCTTGTGTTTATGGTTGCGTATTGCTGTATTGTACTACGGGCTAGTAAACGTTGCATGGTGAGATGAACACAGCGAGCTGGGTGTGCAACACAGCAGAAGCGTTCTTCGGCATTGTGCAGCGTGCACACACAGCAGCACGGCCCCTCTAAACTGGACTGGGCGAAGCCACTGAAGGGAGCTTTGCTCTTCACAATGAGGGGCAATCCATTGGCGAGGTGTGCTCTCTCCCTCCTGCTTTTCGCTCCCAACCGCCAGAGAGAACTCCAGGCCTTTCCTCTCCCTGTAGGCCTCAGCGTTGCTAGGGAGGCCCTAGCAACCGTGCTCCAGCTCCTCCTCCTGCAGCAGGACTACGCTGGGGAATGAAAGCCAGCTCTGGGGGTGCCAGGTAAGGCTGGGGCTGATGGTGGGATCCTTGCAGTGCATATACTCCAGATCACATCATGCAAATCCCACTAAGACTTTTTATGTATTTTTCCTACTGCATGCATATATACCTTTTGTGCAAGCTGTTCTTTTGGGGTTCTACCTCTCTGGCTTTAGCATGACATTGTCTGTTCTTTTTGTTCAAAAATCTGCTCTCCCGGGCAAAAAAAGCTCATTGGGGTCTAGGTTTTCGACACTCTAGACCAGACCTGCTCAACTTAGCCCCTACCCGGCTGTTTTTGGACTACAACTCCCATAATCCCCAGACACAGCGGCCAGAAGCCAGGGATTATGGGAGTTGTAGGCCACTGTCTGCAGGAGGGCCAAAGTGGAGCAATTGCTCTAAACAATTCTCCTGTTTCAGAAGTGAAAGGTGCTACATATCCACTAGGATTGTTTTCATGATTATTCATATACTGCCATCGACAAGCATGGTGTTTTCTGAAGTGCTAAAGGACAGGTCCCTGCCCTGAGGGGCTTACAATCAAGAAAACAGACAAGGGAAACAGAGGAAGATAATGGAGGTAGGGTAAACAAGGGAAGAATATGTGAGTATTTCAATGACATGTATTTAAGCCTGGTCACAGCAGGACAGGGGTTCCAGGGTCTGGGTCCCCAGACGATGGACGTCAACACACATAATCCTCTGCCACAAGGCCACTGTGGCTGAGGATGATGGGTGTTGTAGTCCACCGACATCTGGGTAAGCAAAGTTGGGAGCCTCTAAATAGCTGAGAATGAGATTGAGCCAAAGGCCTCATGGAAAAGCACAGGTTTTTACAGGCCCTGTGCTCTCTGTGAGTTGTAGAAAAATACAGGTTTTGAAGTTAGTCTGTCAAAGCACACATTCTGCCACAAGACCCTGTGTTAATTTCCTGGCAACTGATCATGTGCTTTTAATTGCTGTGTAACAGACAGAAATTAAAAGGTTGTTTCTCTTTCCCCCACCAGCAGAGATTTTACAGGCACAGGACAAAAATAAGAGGCATATTCAACAGGTTAATCTTTTCCTGCCATTGGAGATGTGTCTCCAGTGCCAGGAAAAGCTTCACCTGTTGAATATGCTTGTTCTAAAAACATTTAGTATTTATATACTGTTTCTGAGTGGTCAGCGTGTTGCAGAAAAGTAAGTGTGGTGTGATCTTCAGAACACCCCTGCAAGGAGGGAGGAGAGCTGGTCTTATGGTAGCAAGCATAACTTGTCCCCTTAGCTAAGCAGGGTCCACCCTGGTTGCATATGAATGGGAGACTTGATGTGTGAGCACTGTTAGATATTCCCCACTGGGTATGGAGCCGCTCTGGGAAGAACAGAAAGTTTCAAGTTCCCTCTCTGGCTTCTTCAAGCTAGGGCTGAGAGAGATTCCTGCCTGCAACCTTGGAGAAGTCGCTGCCAGTCTGTGAAGACAATACTGAGTAAGATAGACCAATGGTCTGACTCAGTATATGGCAGCTTTCTATATTCCTAAGGTAGGAAACTATTATTCCCGGCATATTAAAGATTGGGGAGCTGCAGCTGGAAGAGAGTGGCTTGCTTGGTGAGTTCATAACAAGAGGTAAAATTTGAATGAGGGACTTTCTGATTGTTAGCTCACTATCTTTTGCTCCAAGCAGTTGTAAAAGTCTGCAGGAGTGGTGGGGGCGGGTGAGGGATAGAGGTGTGCACGTAACCAGTTTTTATGGTTTGGTTCAAATTCAAACTGAACTGCCGACCTGCAAAACGATTTGGTCGAACTGACCAGCAGTTTGGTCCATTCAGTCAAACTGGTTCAGTGGGCTGTGCTTTTAAAGGGGAATCTGGTGAGGATTCCTCTTTACAAGCATAGCCCATTGAACTGGGTTGAACCAGTCTGTAATGGACCGGGCCCGATTCGAACTTGGATCGGCCGCCTTTTTCTTTTTAGGCCAGTTCAGTTGGAGTTTGAACTGGTCAAACCGGGCTGGTTCGAATAGAACCCTGATCGATTTGAACAGGTTCTGCACACCCCTAGTGAGGGAGAGAAGCACTGCAAAATTTCCAGCCGCCTCTTTTGCTTTGTAGATTAAATGGGAGGGGGAGAGAAAGCCACGGCAAATAATTAACTTAAATATTCCTAGCTTCACACAACGCTCAAAGTTCATCTTTTGTAATAAGCTTAGTAATAACAGGGAAAACACAGTTGAACAAACAATTTTCTGAGTAAATGACACAGTGGCTGAATCCACGACTCTTTCAGTTCCGGGGGGTGCGATGGAAACCCGGCTTTCTTCTCCAGCCCAATGCATTTGCAGGGGGCGGGTGGGACTCTTTTTTTTTTGCGTTTAATGAACACAGGTTCTCATCTTACAACCCAAGGCCGATCTGCACAGTTGGGGAGTTGGCCTGGAGAAAAGAGGCGCAGGAATGGAATACAAGGAATGCTACAGGTCAGGCCTCAGGAGGGACAATGGGCGGCCGTGCGGGAGAAGTTTGAATGCACCGTCCTTTCCTCCCGCTGCGTGCCGCTGTACCTTAGACTGCAAATCCACTTTCAAACAACCATCACCATAGAGCTCAATAATGTGGCTGTAGCATTCCATTCGTTATTTCCAAGGAGTGTTTGAATAAAAAGAAGACATTGTAAGCAGTAGGCTTGTCCACACGACCGTTAAGTGGGTCGGACAAGCATCCGCCTTTCTGAGCTGTGCGCACTCCCAGTTTTGGATCCTGTCAAGGTTTAAATGCCTGAATGGCTTAGGCCCAGGTTACTTGAGAGAACGCCTTTCCCGGCAAGATCCCTCTGCTCATTAAGATCAGGAGAGATCCGTCTCTGTGTGCCACCAGTTCCTCTGGTGGCAACCAGGGATTGGATTTTCTTAGCATCCGTAGGTTGTGGGACACTCTCCCCTGAGTATAAGAAGCTTGCCGTCTTTGGAGGCCCTCAAGAGAGCCCTCAAGACCTATCTTTTCAGCCTGGCTTTTAATAATATTGAATTGTTTTAAAAATGTGTTTTATGTTAATTTTAACTGTTTTTATATTGTGTTGATGTGAACATTTTTAGATGTTATTTTAAATTTTTTGTATGTTAACTGACCTGAGCCATTCTGGAATGGGCGGTATAGAAATGAAATGAAATAAATACACAAAGGTAGGAGGCGGGGAAAGTGATTGTGTGCAAGGTTGCCGCTGGGTGGGACGAGTGTGTCCTACCCCGATTCCGTCCCATTTCTGGATGTGGTAGGAGGAAATACCGCCCTACCCAGCTGAGGCTTAGCAGACAATCATGCTGTACGCTTCCTTCCTTGTTAATTGCACACAACCTAACATTGGGATGCTTGTTGTCCTATCCACTTAATGATTGTGTGAACAAACCTAAAGTTAAGAACATAAGGACAGCTTTGCTGGATCAGACTTGAGCGCTATCTGGCCCAGCACACTGTTTCATACAGTGGCCCACCAGGGTGCTTTCCAGATGGCAACTTAAAATTGCTTCGCTATGTATAGGCTTGGTGTGCATTCGTACAATCTGGGTTTTGACACCATCCTGCACACAGGAACAGCAAGGTGTCGTTCCCACAGCCTGCATTCGGATCTTACCCTGATCTTTCAGGTTTAAAGCGTTGTTCGTGCGTTACAAAATAGTCGCTTTTTTTAAAATGCTATGAGAACAGTTGGCAGGCTTGCTGGGTGTACTCAGAAGTAAACAATTAGTTCAGTGGGCTTCCCCCAAGTCCCAAGTAAGAGTGCACAGGATTGCAGCTGTAGAAGTGACGCTTGCACAGAGAACACGTCAATGGCGAACTATTCCTGAGCCTTCTAGAAACTGGCGTCCATGTGCAAATTCACCCAGAGACACTTTCCTCCTCTTATCTCCATTTCTCTCTCCCCTGGGAGGAAGTGGTATGAAATCCAATGGCAGCTTCGAAACGTTAGGGTAAGCCATGGGATTGTACACCACTTCCTCCCATGCAGTCTGGAAAGCACCCAGGCACCTTGGGAAGCCACACAACCAGGAGATGAAGGCATGCCCTCTCTCCTGCCTCTCCTCCCCTGTAACTGGTCTTCAGAAGCATCCTGCCTCTGAACATGGATGTAGCCCAGGCCTGCTCAGCTTCGGCCCTCCTGCAGATGTTGGCCTACAACTCCCACAATCCCTGGCTATTGGCCACTGTGGCTGTGGATTATGGGATTTGTAGTCCAAGAATATCTGGGGTGGGGCCTAATTTGAGCAGGCCTGACGTAGCCAAAGCCATCAGGATTTGTAGCTGTTAATAGACCTGTCCTCCATGAATTTGCCTCTGTTTGTATATTACATGCTCCCTACCTGATAAATTCCAAGTGTGGTATTGTGGGTGCTGGTCGTTAGCATGGCACATCTCTTGAGGTGAGCCATAACACATTGTGTTTTTGCAGCATCAATCAGAATGGGATAATTCAGGGCTTAGCACCTTTTTACCTTCAGGGCCGCCTCTCCCGTCCCGTCCCGTCCTGTGTGATCTGTAGGCCCACGCTGTGGGAGCCAGCATGGTGTAGTGGTTAGAGTGCTGGACTAGGACCGGGGACACGCGAGTTCAAATCCCCATTCAGCCATGAGACTTGCTGGGTGACTCATTTCTTTACCGCCAGGCATTTGCCCTTTAATTTATTTATTTTTTAAAAAATCAGATGCTGTTCTTGTTTGTACACTGCCCTGCATCTCTGGATTGGGTGGGATAATCAATCTTTAAATAAACAAACAAACAAATAAATAAATAGTTCATCGCAAACAGCAAGAACAGTTAAAATGATGTGCAGCACACTCCTGTGCACATTTACTCAGAAGTAAGCCTTGCCGTGTTCAGTGGGGCTTACTCCCTTGTGAGGCTGTAAGAGTGCCCCGTTTTGTGTCGAGAATACTATTGTGGTGCGTGCTTGCACGGTATGATGGTTTGACAGCAATATAATGGAGCAGCATCTAGGAGTCTTTGGGGCAGGAGAAGAATGCTTTTCTTTGCTCACCTATCTGCTCCGCTGCCTCTGTTTACCAGAGTGGTCTCTGTTTTCAAATACCTGTCCCTGGGAAATCACTGTCCCTATTTTTGCCTGTTGTGAATTATTATTATTTATTCAATTTCGCTACCACCCTTCCAAAAATGGCTCTGGGTGGTTTACACAGAGAAATAATAAATAAATAAGATGGATTCCTGTCCCCAAAGGGCTCACAATCTAAAAGAAAAAGACAAGATAAACACCAGCAACAGTCACTGGAGGTACTGTGCTGGGGGTGGATAGGGCCAGTTACTATCTCCCTGCTAAATAAAAGAGAATCACCACGTTAAAATGTGCCTCTTTGCCAAGTTAACAGGGGTATGCCTTTTTAAATCTGTGTGAGTTGCTAGCATCCCCATTCTTCAAGGCTCAAGTTCTCTGGAAGTTCAATCTTGGAGTGGGGAATTAATGCACTTTGCCTGCAAAGTAAAATAAAGTGTGCTGTCGAGTTGGTGTCAACTCCTGGCGACCACAAAGCCCTGTGGTTGTCTTTGGTAGAATACAGGAGGGGTTTACCATTGCCTCCTCCCCCGCAGTATGAGATGATACCTTTCAGCATCTTCCTATATTGCTGCTGCCTGATATAGGTGTTTCCCACAGTCTGGGAAACATACCAGTGGAGATTCGAACCAGCAATCTCTGGCTTGCTTGTCAAGTCATTTCCCCACTGTGCCATTAGGTGTAGTGCACATCTAATGCACATCCATGCAGATCCATGCACAGGGACTCTAAAGCACCATGCAATGCATAACCTAGGAAGTTGCCGTCTACTGAGTCAGACCACTCATCCATTTAGCTACTCTGACAGGGAGCAGGTATCCAGGGCTTCAGGCATAGAGCTGCCATGCCCCCTGAAATTCCAGGTTTCACCCTGCTTTCAAGCATCTCACCCAGATTACTTAGCTCACCCAGATTTGACTGGATTTTAGCTTTGATTTTAAACAAAAAAAAAGCTAAGCTCTCGCTCTTGTAGAAGAGGAGTCATGGAGCAAAACGTGCAGTCACTATTCTGCTTAAAAATTATCTTCAAGCCAATTTATATAATATGCAAATTAGCCACCCACCCCACCCCACCCCAGATTTGGAAAGCCAGGATATAGCAATCCTATAATCAGGCAGGAATTTTTCTCAGCCCTGTCTGGAGATGTTAGGGATTGAACCTGGGACCTTTTGCATGCAAAGCAGATGCTCTGCCTCTGAGCTACAGCCCCATCCCCTGCCATTTCATACACACCACACTTGCTGAGAGATATTAGTCCCAGCCACTAACAGAGATGTGGTGTGCGGGGGCTAGAGATAGGGCCTTTTCGGTTGTGGCTCCTCCTCGGCTTTGGAATGCCCTCCCTGAAGAACTTCGCCATACTCCCACCCTCTGTGTTTTTAAAAAAATCTTAAAACAGACCTTTTTAAGGAGGCTTTTAAATGCTCCTTTTTAAAAATTATGTCTGGTAGGTTCTTTTGCTTTTTATAATTTCCAGTTTTTAGCTTTGAAAATCACCTTTAATTTGAACCGAATTATGATTGTGGTTTTTAATCTGACAACTTCTTTGTTTAATTTAGTTAATTTTATTACTTTTATTGTGTCTTGTATCTATTTTATTGTTATGAGCTGCCCCAAGCACTAGTGCACTAGAGGGGCGGGGCATAAATATTTTAAATAAATAATAAATAAATATCCTGAATTGTGGATAACCCCTTGCAGCAGAGTTTTTGTTGTTGTTGTTGTTAGAGAGATTAAAAAAACAAAAGGACCAAAAACGCAACTGTGCTGTGAGATAATTCTGGAATTATCCACAATTCAGAATATCTCTGTGAAAACACCCTTCTGGCTTTTTAAGTGGTGGGAGACAATGCATTTCATAGTAAATATCAGTACTGTGGAAAGGGTTTCAGAACAGTGATCTTTGGTGTAAGATTGGGCTGTTACAGGCATGTTTGCGAAATGTTTGCGAAAAGTTGGACAGTATGACCTCTTTGGAGAAAAGTTCAATTAAAATTAGCAGATCTTACATCCCGAGTTTCAACATTAGAGGTCTTACTGTAACACTTACGAACAGCCCTAAATGTACCCCATCAGTTGCTAATATTGTTTTTTAATTTATCCCCCACCCTATGGACTGGCAAAGGAAACTTTGGAAATGGAGAGTCCAGATCAACATTGGCTGGAGAAGCTGTTTCCCCCTCGATTCAGCGAGGAAGATTTCTTCAGTCAAGTCCATCAACCTGAACCGCTGATCTGCGAAAAGTTGGCTTCAGAGAGAGCACGGAGAATCAAAGGACTCTACAATATGGCGGTGACCAAGTTTCAAGAAGAAAAAAGGCCCCAGAGAAAAGAATCTCCTTCCAGCCTCATCATAAAAAGGAGGGAGGCAGGCTTAGAGGGGACAAAGATAAACATTTCAAAGGAGAAGACAGAAGCAGATTCTGCCTGGAGAACTACTAATTTAGACGTTGGATCTGAAGAAAGCATTGCGGAAACAGAAGGTCATTGTATCTGGAAAGCAAAGGAATGCACAGCTTTAAGAAGAGAGATGCACAGAGAGCATTTGGGAAGCCTCTCTTTGAAGCTTCAGCTGCCCTTTCTAAAGGCAGAGTTGGCAGAACTGAAAGCCCAACGCCAAAAATTAGTGGCAGGATTTGAAGAAGCCAAACAAGAGCTGAGCCAGTCCAGAAAAGAGGCGTTGTGCAAGGCTGCTCAGCTAGAGGAGATTCAGAAGCAAAGCCGCAACAAAGATGCCAAGATCGAAGCACTGGAACGAGAACTCCTTGAGAAATCCGGGCGGGTAAGAAGTTTCAGCAAGGAACTGCAGCAGGCCCGGGAGGAGATCCTTCGTTTAGAGCTGCACAAGAAGGATTTGCAATGGGAGTTGGAGAAGCTGAAAGAGGAGCGAGGTTTTGAAAATAAGTTATCCATCGCAAAGGCAAAACTGCAGCATGATGAGGAAATTAAAAAAATACAAAGAGAGCTAGAGGAGGCTAACAGAGCACTAGCATCAGAAAGGGCCTTGAACACTAAACATGCTGCTGCCCTAGAAATGCTGAAGAAACATTTTTTGGGCCCACCGTCATCTGACCCAATTGAAAATTTGAGCATCTATTTTATTTAACGCAAATGAAAAATAAAAGAAATTACTGCAAGCCCATTTCACAACCAGTCTTGCACTCTTTCTTCTTTTCCATTTACGCTGGATGAACTTTTAAAATGCAATCATCTGTGATGGTAAAACAGCATCTCTTTTCTTCAGAGAATTCTCTTTTTTGAACGGGGGTGTTTTCTCATTCAATTCCATCTCAGAGAACCCTTGTGAGTCTTAAAGCCACAAGCCTCTATTATGTTGTCTCCTTGCAAGACTAGGCTGCTATTTTCCACATGAGAACAACTTTGCCAAGGAACACTGGTTCTTATTGAGAGAATCATGTCTGGGATGCTGAATCTGAATGCACCATTTCATATCCCTCACTGTTTATTGTGTGAATTGACAAAGGCTGCATAAACCAGTTCTGAGCATGCTGAAATCTGCCTGCAAACGAAACTGGTAAAATTAGAGAGTAATTAAAATCACCAAATCAACGTTCTTCCATAACATTAAGACGTTATTAAATCATAATATAGCAATAAAATAAATCATAAATTAATAATATAGCAATTGCCATTACTTCCCAAATCTGATTTTCTCCCTTCTCAATTTATGTGTGCCATTTTCCAGAATCTGACTGTAATGCACATTGGCTGGTGTATTTGTTGTTAATAGCACATGCAATTTTCACCCTTAACCAGTAGGGGGAAGTCCTTACCTAGATCTTCTAGGTCTCCTTAAGGCCTCTCTACAGAGAGATAAAGGTTTGCATCCCATCCGCTTCGGTTGGCCTGCACATATGTAGGCTTTCTACTTACACAGGGCTTTTAATCAGCCAGAAGAGAAGGGTGGTTAAAATAAGAGTCCTGTATAACTAAGAGAGCTGGGTGGAGAGGAGAGCTGGTCTTGTGGTAGCAAGCATGACTTGCTCTGGTTGCATATGAATGGGAGACCAGATGTTTGAGCATTCCCCTCAGCGGATGGAGCCGCTCTGGGAAGAGCAGAAGATTCCTGCCTGCAACCTTGGAGAAGCCGCTGCCAATCTGTGTAGGCAATACTGAGCTAGATGGATCTAGGGTCTGACTCCGTAGAAGGCAGCTTCCTATGGTCCTATGAGAGCAGCATTTTAACTGTGTCCAGCCCAGGGCTGCTCAACTTTGGCCCTCCTGCAGATGTTGGCCTACAACTCCCATAAGTTGGTTATTGGCCACTGTGGCTCGGGATGATGGGAGTTGTAGTCCAAAACATGTAGTGAGCTCCAGAGATGAGCAGGCCTAGTCTAGCCTCTGGGAAGCTCACAAGCTAGGCATGAAATCAACAGACAAACTCTGTGCATTGTCTCCAACATTTGGAGAGATGGAAGTTTGGGACAGCATTCAAATATGATAAATATAAATACATAAATTTGGTATTCAGAGGTAGCTTGCCTCTGAACCTGGAAGTTCCATTTAGCTATCATGCCTGCCAGCCACTGACTGTGAAACTGTCTAACCCAAGGATTCCCAACCTGTGGTACTCCAGATGTTGTGAACAACTCTCATCATCCCCAATTACAGCTTATTGTAGTGTTCAGCAACATCTGGAGTACCACAGGTTAGGGACCCCTGGTCTAACCCCTTTTAAAAGCCATCCAACCTACTGAGTACCAATGCCAACCTGAGCCCAAGTGCCAATGTGGCCTAGCATCCGTGACCTGGTTGGGGCCAGCTCCTAAATTAGAGATAAATGTTAGAGAAATTCTTCTCCCTCTCACATAACACTAGAACCAGGGGTCATCCCATTAAATTGATTGCCAGGAAATTTAGGACCAACAAATGGAGGTACTTTACTTGTACTTGTGTTATTCTCGGCTATAAGATGTGGCAACAGCCAACAACCTGGATGGCTTTAAGGTGGTTTTGGATAACTTGGAGAGAGGTCTATCTAATGGAGGAGAGGTCTATCAACAGCTACTAGTTGGAGGGCTACAGTCCACCTCCAGCCTCAAAGGCAGGATGCCTCTGAGTCCCAGTTGCAGGGGAGTAATGGCAGGAGAGAGGGCATGCCTTCACCTCTTGCCTGTGGGCTTCTCAAGGGCATCTGGTGGGCCACTATGGGAAACAGGATGCTAGACTAGATGGGCCTTGGGCCTGATCCATCAGGGCTGTTCATTTTATGTTCTTTTTAAAGCCAACTTTTACAAGCTTCGACAGTGGTACAGAGGAGGGAAGATTGCCAACAGCCTCCTCTTTTCTCTTGGTGTTTCTTGCAAGCTTTGCAAGAAGTGAGTATGGGTTCACTTTTAAACAAGTACAGGATTGCATTGTTAATCTTGCTCTCTGCGCAGTACTTTAAAACTTTGTTTCTCGGTACCAGAGCGTCTCAACCTTGGGTCCTCAGATGTTGGACTACAACTCCCATCATCCATTGCAGTTTGGAATGATGGGATCTGTAGTCCAACATCTGGGGATCCAAGGGTGAGAAGAACGTGGTGTGAACCCTTTGGCTTGCTTTTTTCTTCACTGAACCTGAGATGTTAATGTAACATCTGCAGAGGAGCTATTGTTATCTTTATATCGTTATATCTCAAAATCCAATTTATTTTCTTTGGTGTTCTGGTAAACCAGTTTAAATTATTCATAGCACCCTTAAAGGGGCTTCTTGCTGTGTTATAGGGAGGGAGACATCAAATAAAATTTAACTGTTAAAAAAAGGAGTAGTTTCCCTATCAGACTCCATTAGGCTTCCTTTTCATTAAATGCATTTAGAAATGGTCACAATAATTAAAAAACAAAAGATAAACGCAGGTACCACAACAAAAAAGAGGGAAACAGAATAGCTACATTTTAAGGGGGGGGAAGTATAATAGCGCCAGTACTTTAATATGAAATTAATTCAAAATAAACACTAAACCGGAGGTGGGGGGGGAGAAACACTTGAAGCCCTCTGCGCACGCGTTATCCTCCGGCCTCTTTTCAAACCACTCGCCCAGTTTCCGTTCTCTTATATGCGCGTGCGCAAAATTCCCTGGCCTCCGAGGCGCAGCCGTCGCGCAGCCGTGATTCCGTCTTTTCCCTCCCCTCCCGCGCTGCATCCCTTTCCACGCACGCGCAAAAGGGGCTACCCGCTTTCCCAACCGCCGCCCGCGCGCCTGAATCCAATCGTCACGTTGGGTTTCTTGGCGCATGCGCGCTGAGGGGAAAGAAGCTTGCCCCTCTCTCGCCCTCGCTGTCTCTCTCTCAATCTGTTCGTCTGTTCTCGGTTTACGGCTTATCGCAGCTGCTTAGCCGGCGCCGCCGAAGGCGTGACGTAAGGACGCCGGCGCCGCGGTCCACGCACGCTACGCGCCTACGTGTTTGCGTCAGCTCCGCGGCGCAGAGTCTTTCCCCGCTGCCCCTCCGAATGAAAGGGAAGATCCCAGAGAGCCAGTGAGTGTCTTGGAAGCCGGCGGCAGCTCTGCTCCTGATCTGAGGGGTTCGCCCCTTTCTTCCTTGTTCTCCGCTAGCTAGCCGTTCCGTCGCCTTCCGGCCTGGTGAGTCCGCCCCCTAATCGCCGCCGCCCCCCCCGGGACCTGGTTGCCATGGAAACCCGTTCTCCTTCTCTCCCCCTCCCCTCAAGACCCCCAACCTGCTGAGGCCAGTGACCCCGGGTGGCGGGACGGGAGAGAGGTTCAGGCACCCACATGCTGCAAGGAGCCTGTACACCGCCCACTCCTCCTCCTGGCTTGGAGGGGGTGGGGGGGTCCCCCCTCCTCCTGGCTTGGAGGGGGTGGGGGGTGATCTTGTGTGACCCCTAGCTAGAAAGTGAGGGAGCACACCTCCATCCTAGTTGCATATTTATTCTTTTTAATTTTTTCAATTGTGAGCCCTTCTGGGACTTTTTGTTGGGGATTTTCTTCCTTCTTTGAAGCGATATAAACCATTTTTATATCAAAGAAGGTTGATGCTTTTATGTTTAAAAAAAGAGTAGGTAAAGGAGCCTCTATATTAGCTGTTCTGATTTTACTCTTGTGTTCTGTCTTCTTAAAGGTTTACTTGTTTGTCCCACATATATTCGAGAACATGGACAACGAATGGCATAAATAACATTAGATGACTGACAAGTAAAGTTTTGTAACACAATGTTGTTACTATTACTGGGATTAATAAATTGGCCCACCTGGAAGGAGTGCAGACAGCAGGAACAATTCCCATATTTAAAGTGTCCTTTTGGATTCATAGTATCCATTTCTAATTTACTACCCTTACTTGCATCCTTTTTCTATGTAAGTTGATTTGAAAAGTCTTGTGGGAGAGCAGCAAATACATTCTATATGCTGTAGCCAGTGCTGCACCTCAGCACTGCATTGTGCAGATCCTGGCAATGCATCAGACTTGGCTTTTTGTCACCTGATGTTTGGAGATACAAGCCAGTACATACAGTTTCTTGGGAGCAAGCCACGTTGAGCTTGGTGGGACTTAATATTTTTTGAGTAAGCATCAGTCTTAATAACAATAAGGCTGTGCTCTTAGGTGTGTGGGATATGTGCATGCACAGTGTAAGTCTGAAGGATGAAGAAAGGAGGGAAGTAAGTCCCAATGAGTTAAAGAGACCTTGTTGCCTGATTAGTGTGCTTAGGATTGCTACAACAGGACTGTAGGATCTGAGTTGCGGTGTAATACTGTGTGTGCTTTCTTGGAAGTAAGTGCCGGTTAGTTCAGTGAGGCTTACTCCTTTGGTAAGTGTGCATTGGACTGAAGCCTGCATTTGGGGGGTGGGGCATGTGTGTCATTAAAATTGAGGTTTGTGTGTGTTAATGTCCTGTTAATGTGTGTTAATAGTGGAGAGCACTTATATCGCACACTTGCAAAGGCTCAGCCCTTTAAGGTAGGTCACTGCTGCTAGCCCCATGTGGTACAACTAAGGCTGAAGGAATGAGCTTGTTTCAGGATGCTTAAAGAGGTAATTGTGAAGTTGGGGGTTCAGATATTGGGGTCTTGGCTTCGCTGCCACTGCTGTCTCTGAAACTGAAAGGATCCAGTCTCCTAATCTTTTGCCCTGTTATCCCATCCTAGGAACATAAGAAGCTGCTTTCTTCCGAGTCAGACAGTATTGTCTACCCAGACTGGCAGCGGCTTCTCCAAGGTTGCAGACCTCCTCTTCTGCTCTTCCCAGAGTGGCCCCATCCCCTAAGGGGACTGTCTTACAGTACTTACTCATGTAGTCTCCCATTCAAATGCAACCAAGGCTGACTCTGCTTAACAAAGGGGACAATTCATGTTTGCTACCAGGAGATGATGGTCACATTAAGTGGGGAAGTGCTTGACTAACAAGCAGAAGATTGCTGATTCGAATCCCTGCTGGTATGTTTCCCACACTATGGGAAACACCTATATCAGGCAGCAGCAATATAGGAAGATGCTTAAAGACATCATCTCACACTGCATGGGAAGAGGCGAGGCAATGGTAAACTCCTCCTGTATTCTACCAAAGAAACCACAGGGCTCTGTGGGTGCCAGGAGTCGAAATTGACTTGACAGCACACTTTACTTTACCATGGGATGAGCTCTCGTAGCTTCATTAATAGTCTCATATTGGGGGTTGCATTTCATTTGTGAAGGAGTAGGTCAAGAGCTTTGGGAGACTGTGTTGCTGTAGTGACATTTTAACCTTGGGCATCTGGTTCCCGAAATTATGTTCTGGAGCAGAGGTGTTCAGCAGAAACAAATGTGACTTTGTCCACTTGAGGAGAGATGGTGAGCCTGCTCTGCTGTCCTTTGGATTCAGCATTGTTTTCTCAATGGTAGTGCTGTTTTTTGGAGGAGGGGAAAACATGGAAGATGGCTTAGGTCTTGTGGACACTGGTGGCTTCACTAAGCAGCATGGAAGGTACCCACATGGTATGATACTTGTGTTCTTAAAGGTCTCTAGAGGCTTCATCTAGTCATATCTGGCTTGGTTTCACTGCCATGGGAACTTCTAGAGGAAAATAGAGACAGTGAGTCTTCCTGGGCAGACCCTAGAACAGTGGTTCCCCACCTAGGTTCCTCCAGATGTTGCTGAACTACAACTCCCAGCACCCCTAGCCATAATAAATGGTACCTGGGGATGCTGGGAGTTGTAGTTCAGCAACATCTGGAGGAACCCAGGTGGGGAATTACTGCCCTGGAAAGCTATATATCTGCAAGCAAGGAAAGCAACAGTGGGGATGACAAACGACTGTAGAGGAAATTGGGCAGACTCACTTTAGCCACCTGTTTTATTTCTGCTCACAGTTCTCAGTGCTGGTTTTTACTTTGGGACCTGGGTACCTAAAAGCGGAGGTAACTGCTTTTGCCTGTGTGTGCCTCAATGCGTACATCTGAGGCCCTGTTTTGGGTGCCATTTCTCTCAGAGGTGAAGTGGCCATCCCTTAGGAGTAAGGCCTTTTCAGTGGTAGCCCCACCATTCCAGAATTCCTTTCCTTTCATAGGTCTGTCTGACCCCCACTTTGTACTCCTTCAGGTACCAAGCTAAGACTTGCCTCTTCTGGAAACTTTTTGTTGATGCTGATATTAGCAGCTTGGATCATGGTTGTTCTGTCTCTTGTATATGAAGTGTGTTGCTGCTGCTGTTATGCCTTTGTTTTAAATGTTCTTTATTTTTATTGTAAGCAGTTTTGCATTGCTGATGCAAAAAAAAGATAAGGGATATAAAACTTTAAAATGGATAGCTGGGCCTTTAGTAATATATTATTTTTAGGTTACTAAAGCATGTACTTCTGTCACTTGGGTCCAATCTTGTGACTCAATTTCCTCAACAAGGGATGTATGTTCTCCAAGGGTTCTCCCCCACTCCTCGTTCATCACCTAAAGCTGGCTTTTGCCAGTTATCAATCATCTTTATTATGGTCCAAGACCAACATAAGGTAGTGCATGATTAAAACAAATTATGAAACCATAAAACTATGTTTTAAATTTCTACACTAATGCTATAGAGTTATAATATAATACTAAAAGGCTGCTACCCTTAAAAGAGAGAGTAGCTATAAAATTATTAAAATTCTAAGCATATAAAAAAGTGGAATATATAAAATGCAAAAAACAGTGGCTAAAATAGAATATATAAAAAAACCATATAACTGAAAACATTAAACATATAAACAGCAGTACTTGTGAAATAGCGGAAATATAAATGAATGTAAAAAGGGCAAAAAAGGAGTACATGTTCTATCTCCTTACTGTCACAGGGACAAAGTCTCACCGCAATTGGCGTCTTTCTGAATTTGCCTTCCAGTACTTCAGAGGGAAGGGCATGACAACGGGCGAGGGTAAAAGCCCTTCTGTGGCTGGGGATTTCTAGCTGTGACAGGTACGCGGCGGGGAAGGCAGAATTTCTGAGCCTTTCCAGGGACAGGAAGGATGGAGCCCTGCCTAGGTCAGCCTGGCGCTCAGTGTCCATTATCCTCTTTTTGATGACTTTTTCACCTGGTCATGGCCCACAGCAAGCACGAAAGGGACATTTGCTAGCTTTTCTCCCCATAGTTTGGGGAGACATGTGTTTGCTTTGATACACAGCACTGAGGATTTATTGTGTATTGGGGGTTGCAGTTAATGCTAGCAATATGTTGTCAAGGTTAGCCCTTGGTAAGTATCCCCCAAGAGTGCCTCTAAGCACACCCTTGCTGTTTGAAGCTAGTGTGCTTAGTTAATGGTTTGGAATTAGAAAAGGGCACGAAAGAGGCAGATGCCCAAATACATTTGCTGAAGCCATTAGGGGTGCTCCACTTACAACTAGCACCTTGTGCCTGAACGACAACAGGGAACAACTGTAGTTGCTGAGTACCAGTGTGCTGTGCTCTTGGTTGATTGCCACGACTGTCTGTACACACACAGAGTGACAAGTGGGGAAAGCGCAGGTGCCGTCTGGATTGCTCTGGGTTTGTTTGTTTTAAGGCATTAGCTGTTGCAATGCCATAACTTGTAATCTGTCAACTCATCCAGTCACTTCATCCCAAACACTTCAGAGACACTTTGTACATGGCATGTCTAGGTGTACAGGTAAATGCAATCTGGTTAGTGGTGGCTTTTTTATTTTGAGAAGGGGAGAGTAGATCCTATTCAGCTCAGCATAGCATCTCTCCAGTGGGACAGGGGACCACCACCCAGTTCCTTCTGCCATGGAAAACTTTTCTGAAAAGTGGTGTCTGGGTATTTTTATTCACATAGACATCAGTAGATGAGAGTGGCAGGTACATTTCTTGTGTAACCAAGATTAGAGGGCTGTGGCAGCACCGTTTCCAATCTTCCAGTTTTAGCATTTTGAGATTGGGCTGGAAGCCTGTTTATGTTAAACAATACCCTGACTTTACTGCTTTGGATCAGGCAAACCCTCCCCCCCCCCCCCGCCTTTTGTATATGCTTGTATATGCATGATTCAGCCAAAGAAGAGTGACTATATAGAGGCAACAATTTGTGCTGCTGATACCGGCCTCTTTCAGAAATGGGTTCTTGTTAGATGCTTGGTTTGAGATCTCACAAATACTTTTGCCATTGGCAGAGTTATTTGCTCTGCATTTGAGAGCCAAGCTTAAACATTTCTAATTTAAAATCGTTTGCTTCAGAAATAATGTTCATTTTGTACAGTTTGAATGTAAAAACACTTCCTGGCATGCCTGTTGAACAAAGAAGCCAACTTGTGCGTATGTATGTGCTGGACTTCTTTGCAGTCTCAAGGTCTCTTGCAAATCTAACAATTCCCAAACACTTTTTCTAATTATACCCTGAATCATTTAGAGTATAGAGATGAAACCCACTAAAATGTTTGGCCTTTTAAAAAAAAGTTCCATGAAGCCTGATTCTTTTAGAGAAAGGATGGCATGCTGGGGCTTGACTCCAGCAGCTAAATGGAGCATGACGACAAGCTCTTGAATTTCCCTCCTTACCCTTGGCTTAGGTGACATCACTGCTAGTTTCCCTCCTTCGGTGCGGAATAAAATCTGTTGCTTGAGCCTCTTAGAGCCGCCTCTTTTTCTCAGGCTTTAGGAATCGGCCATTTAGAAAAGTCCAGTGGGGCCACAAGCAGGGTTTAAGACACAATAGGCATTCATGGGGGAAACGGTCACATATTTATCTTTGTTTGCACCAAGAATGCCATACGATGGGGAAATAAAAGGCTGGAATATTATTACCAAGGGACTCCTATTCTGTGTTTATGGCTTGCTTTAACCAGTTTCATTCTGCTAAAAATACAATGGTGGTGGTCAAACCCTGATAAGGAAATCTTTAGAATATACATTGGTGACAGCTTAAGGTCCTGATCCTATCTGTATGCATGCTATACTTGATTCTTCCTGGTAGTCCTGCAAGTGATGTTGGGATTTTGGGCTTGCATTGAATCTCCCTGGAATTCATTCATATGCATCTGAGTAAAGATTGCTGCTGGCTAAGATCTTGCATTGTGATAGTTCTGTGTTTCTGGGAGATAACTGGTTTCTGTTATGCTTTACATGGTGGCACACTACTTTTATTAGCCTGAAACTTGTTGAAGTCATTTCCAGTCCAAGAATGCATATTTAGGTTTGTAGTGTTTGTGGGTTTTTTGGTTTTTTTTTAAGTTTAGTTGTTGGCTTAAATATTTGGCCAGTTAAAAAGCACTTGTATTTTTGTTTTTCTTTTCAAAGGTAAACTTCCAGTTTGTGTTGCTTTTTCGGGAAATCTTCAAATAAACCTGGGTGTTCACGAAAAAGATAATCAGCAAATGAAGCAGTAGTCTGGAATACTTGCAATGATGAATTCACTAGCAAATGCCCATCATGATGACATGATGGTATGTGTAAAGGCAGGGCTTATGTGCTCCAAGGTGGACCTTCAGGATGCAGTTTCCTGCAGGAACCTGGCCAGCAAAGGCTGAGCTGCCCACTGCCGACTGGGGCGGGCGGGCGGAGAGCGGGTTTTGCCTCCTTTGTAACTAGTGCGCTCTGGGTTCCTATCCCCAATAGGAGTGGATGGCACCCATTCTTTTTTATAGGGGAAAGTAAAGACATTCACTGTTGGGAGTAGGGCCTAACTCTTCTTCCTGCTTCCCATGACCCCTGCTATTTAGAATCCCGTCTGCTTCTGTCAACATTGCCCTAGCTTTGGTGCTGCCGCTTGGTCACACTACAGTGTGACAGCATGTTCAGAAAATTTGGTCAAGCATTTGTTCTACTTTAAGGATTCTACTTGACTTATGTAAGTAGTTCAATTTATGTTGAAAAGAAAAGCATATTGGCCATAGATTCCGACTTTGGTTTGGGATGTAATGCCTTTCTGGAGCGATCTAGTACATCCTTCTTCCCCCACCCCCCCGCACCCACTTTTGAAATTAAGTATGGTTGTTAACCAAATGGATTACTCGGTCTTTTCTGTATTGGTTTATATTCATTACATATTTATTTATTGATTTGATTTGATTTCTATACCTCCCTTTCAAACACGGCTCAGGGCAGTTGATGATCATGTCACCATAATGCTAGTGACATGAAATCATATCAAGAATAATGCTTGGTTAGAAAAGTCTCTTGTGTTTGGTTTGCTGGAAATTCCTTTCCTCCCAGCATAATGGCACATTTTATTAAGCGGAGACAGTAAGGGAATACATATCAGATGAACTGTGATTGACAGTAGTACATTGGTTTCTGGAATGAGTTCTAGATCTTGTGTTACAATGGCTCTCTATAATCCATGCTTTTGAACAACATATTTATTAAGTGTTAAAATGCCTACCATTACTAGATTCAGTACATAAACTAAAAAAGATGACAGTTTCTGCCCACAAGCTCAGCATCTATTAATACCAATTTCAAAAGTTAACTATCTGATTCCAGTATGTTTCATCTTCAATAATGTACAAAAAGGTTCCTGGTGCATGTCGAGCTGCTTCCAGATCTTGATACTTGGGAGATTAAAGTCCCAAGAAAACAGAATCCTAAATAAAGAACCCAACTTAGCAGCAGTGCTATTGGTTTCCTTAAAAATGCCCTAGGAATAATATCTGAAGACAAGTGTTTTATTTCCTTTCTTGCCTCATCTTGCAGCACTTCCATTTCCCAAAGAGTGAGCGTATCCTTTTGGGATTCCCCCACTGATACAAATCCTCTGACGAGTTGAATTCTCTCATTATTACATCAAGAAAAGTGTGCACAAATCTACTTCTTACGTTGTTACAAATCAAAAGTAGTAAGAGGAACTTTTTTTTTTGCAGGTCTGGGGAAAAACCCCAGGTATAGTGTCACCCAGTCACCACAAATTGGATATGAAGGCCTAGGCACTGAATTTTCTTTTTCTTGCGGAACTGTGGCAGTATTAAGTTTCACATTTATAAATTTTTTCCAGCCACCCACTCCAAAGCGCCTAAGGTACTTTGCTGGATGCAGATGTGCCCACACGTACACACAACCAGATTTTCATTTGGTGTAAAGTTCTCCCATCTGAAGATAGTCTGTTGAGACCCTCCTTGGGGTTCCCTTTCCTGCTAAGATCGGGTGGACAGGAAGCAGGGGCCAGGCCTTCTCTGCTGTGGCACCCTGTGTCTGGAATGCCCTCTTGCCCATCATGCCTAGTGCTGGCACCTAAGTCCTTTCAGTGCCAACCATTCATCCAGGTTTTAAAAATTCAGATTGTGGTAATATTTTCAGAAAAACGGTAGCTTTTCTTTATTAAAATTCAGTTTGGAGTTAATGTTCCACTGCTGAAGTGTGTGTCTTTCAGGCAGCTAAAGTATGTATCTTAAGCATTTATATTTTCTGTAAGCTGCGTCAGACACTTCTGGGGAGGCAGGGTATACATCTATAAAACTATGTTAGGAAAGCTTCATCTATATTTTTCAAGGAATTCCAGGGTGATCAGTGTAGAGCCACATACCCAGCCTTCCCTGGCAGATAATTGTGGGGTGAGTGTTACTTGTGTCGTTAGTTCTGCCTTCTGGCATAGAGGTCTGTAACGGTTGGTTTATCATGTTTTTATACTACCCAATATGTACATCTCTAGGCAGTGTACAAAATTAATACAATATAAAAAGTAAAAAAACAGATTAAAATTCCACACAACACAATAAAAACAAATTAAAACTAGTTCCCATTAAAAGCCTGTGAGAACAGGTGCATCTTGAGGGTCTTCCTGAAAACAAGCAGAGAAGGAGATGCTCTTATCTCAGGGAGCATATTCCAAAGCAGGGTCCCCTCTTAACAGAGATTCCCAGATGTTGCTGACTACAACTCCCGGAATCCCCAAGCAAAAGCCATTGCAGCTGAGGATACTGGGAGTTGTAGTCAGCATCATCTGGGAATCCCTGTTAGAGGGAGCACTGTTCCAAAGCTCCGGGGCAGCCTTGGAGAGAGCCCGGTCCTGAATCGCCACCAAACAAGCCAGCGGCAACTGTTACTGGACCTCTTCAGAAGATCATAGTAGGCTGTATGGTTCATGACAAATAAGATGCTCTCTTAAATACCCTGGGCCCAAGCCGTTAAGGACGTTATAGGTAATAACCAGCGCTCTGTATTTCACCCGGGAACATATCTGCAGCCAGTGCAGTTCTTTTAAAATCAATGTTATATAGTCCTTTCGGGTTGTCTCAGAGACCAATCTGGCTGACACGTTCAATACTAATTGTACTTTCTGGACCACGTACAAAGGCAGCCCCACATAGAGTGCATTACAGTAGTCAAGCTTGGAGGTTACGAGCATATGAAACTGAAAGGGAGAGGTGCTGCATGTCGTCATGTTGACCTGTGTGGTACACAAGCTTGTGATATTGCAGCTGTGCTTGTGCTTTCTGTGACAGTGGCAGGCATGCCACTGCATATGAAACATGGCATGCCACTGCTGGTCACCTGGGGGCCTCTGACATGCTCCTGACAGGTATTTGTCAAGAGACCAAAAGAACATAAATGGCAAATTAATGGGTGCACGGTTGAGCAGGTTAAGACCTATAAGTACCTGGGTCTCACTTTCCATGCAAAAGGTTTGTGGGGTCCACAGTGTGAATACGCAGCAGCAAGTGTGCAGAGGAGTGCATCTGCTGAACTCAAATTCTTCCACGCTAATGGGGGACATTACATTCTTGCAGCAGTTAGGCTGTATCAGGCTAAAATACTGGCACAAATGTTGTACGGGGTTCAGATTTGTCCCACCTGTAATTTTAAGTCCTTAGCAGTGGTGCAATCTGGATTTCTTTATGCCATTTTTTCAAGTCCCCAGATGCATATCGAATGCTATCTTGCATTTAGAAACAGGGTTGACAATTGTTGAGGCACAGGTGTGGCTTTGTACATTTAACTACTGGCTTAAATTATATGCCTGCCCCCAGGGACTTGGCCCCCTGGTTCTGAAAGAGGAGTTTCACTCATCCTGGTGCAAGAGCTTCTATGACAATTTGGGCAGATATGGCTTCTCACCACTATTGGCTTTGGGTCATGATGCTGCCAAAGCAATGATTAAATAGCATGTGGCAGATATGGAGAAGCACTTGGATTTAAGTCTAGTTATCACCACTAGCCCTTTAGGTGGTTTTTCAAACTACCCTCAGCCAGCTGCATACCTCACCCATTTGACCACCTTAAACCAGAGGAGAGCCTTTTCGCTGGTGTGGTTTAATGCCTTGCCTTCTGCCGTTTTGGATGGCAGATTCAAGGGGATACCACTAAGGAACCGGTTATGTCCATGTGGTTCAGGTGACATTGAGTCTGTCTTACATGTTCTTTTACACTGTGCCTATTATAGGGGCATTCATACTATCGGGATCAAACCATTTTAAAAAAAAAAAGGCCTGGTCAATCAGAAGAGTATTACATCTCCTATCTTTTGGAGGATCAACATGCAGTTGTCACAGTGGGGACAGCAAGATTCTGTGCAGCAGCCTGTAAACTGAGGCGGGAACAACTTAGTTGTAACTGAGATTTTTGCATAACCTGATGTGGTGTTATCAAATTTTACTGTTTTGATTTTGTTTTGTTTTTTATGCTGATTTATATTTTGGTGTGTATGATTACTGGTCATTGACCGTTTTAAATTATTACTTACTAACATACTTCCGACTTATTTAAGAAGGAGTAGGGCATCTGTTTGATCCCAAATAGCAGCTTGTCAGATAAACTGCTCCATCTGAAAGTTCATATATTTTTGGTGTTGCATGGAGACCCGGTTGGCAGCGTGGGTTGCCATTCATAAGCAATTCATACTTGGGCACTCTTTAAAATTCTATATCTTAAGTTGTTACTGGAAAAATTGGGCGCCATTGGGTTTTCTGCTAGGGGTGTGCATGGAATGTGCATGGGCCACTTCTGGTATTATGCTGACCGGGGCGGCAAGAGAGTATACAGCTGCCCCACACCAGCAGTTTTTGAAGCCGCGCCAGAGGGGGAAGTGTGGTGGGGAAGGTAAGGACACCCTCCCCACAGTTTAGAGGAGCCCCTGTGTTCAAATGCCAGTTTCCGAACTGGTTTGGTGTTCCAGGAATAGAACACTGAACTGGTTCGTGCACGTCACTATTTTCTGCTGTGCCTTCTGGTTCTATGTATCCTTGTTGGTGGTTTCTGACATGAATGGAAAAAGCAAGGTGTGGGAGGATAACATTGCACTGAGTTGTCCTCGGAAGCTCCAAAGTAGGGGTGGCCTCTCTCTTTATCATCTGCTTCTTAGCCTTAATTTCCTCCCCCCGCAACTTCCTTCCTTTTGGGGCTCTGTTTTGGGGTTTCTGTCATAGGGAGAGGGCCGCTCCTTGGGCAGTATGCAGATTGATTTGCTTGAACTTAGTCAGACATGCCACCTTCAACCCTCTGGCGCTCTGACTCTTGGAAGAGGACTTGGGTAAGGGATGCGAAATGGCCTTGGAAGCCTAGAGAGCCTGTTGCTATTGTTTGTGCCTTTCTGCCCCCTGCAGCATTGGCGAAGATTGAAGTGGCGACCTTTTGAGCTACTTTGAAGTCATGTCGGGCTCCGTCGGACAGAAGAAGGGGCCCGGGAGACAGCGCAAGTGCGGCTTCTGTAGGTCTAATAAAGATAACGAATGTGGGCAGCTGCTGCTGTCTGAAAACCAGAAGGTGGCAGCACATCACAAATGTATGGTAAGTGCCCCAAGGAAGAGAGAGGCTGCTGCTGGCTTACACGGTGGAATATTTAAGGGGATAATAGTGGCAGTAGTAATACAGTGTTAGTAGAAGTAATAGGGTGGGAGACACTTGCAAGGGGGATTTGGCAGACAGGAGAAGGTGCTTGGTTCTTTCTCTTTACAAAAGATTCCCCCACTCAGGTTCAGGGCTCCAAGACTGGAAGTAAGCCAGTGAGGAAACAGCTAGCAGAGTGGGTGGGTTGGGGTTGCTGGGGGAAAGGAGCTGTTGCATGAAGAGCTAAGTACCCCCTTTGCAACACTTACCTGTTTGTTTTTGCCACATGGCTCTGTGGTCACCAGGAGTCGACACCGACTCGAGGGCACATCTTTACTTTACTTTTTACTTAGGAACTTAGGAAGCTGCCATATACCTTGTCAAACCATTGCTCCATCTAGCTCAGTATTGTCTATTAATAATAATAATATTAATATTAATATTAATATTAATATTAATTTTGCATTTATATCCCGCTCTTCCTCCAAGGAGCCCAGAGCAGTGTACTACATACTTGAGTTTCTCTTTCACAACAACCCTGTGAAGTAGCCTAGGCTGAGAGAGAAGTGACTGGCCCAGAGTCACCCAGCTAGTCTCATGGCTGAATGGGGATTTGAACTCAGGTCTCCCCGGTCCTGGTCCAGCACTCTAACCACTACACAACGCTGGCTACCCAGACTGGCAGCAGCTTCTCCAAGGTTGCAGGCCGGAGTCTCTCTCAACCCTATCTTGGAGATGCTGCCAGGGAGGGAACTTGAGACCTTCTACATACAACAAGCAGGCAGGTGCTCTTCCCAGAGCAGCTCCATCCCCTGAGGGGAATATCTTATAGTTCCCAGCTTCCCAATTCAAATGCTTCCCAAATATTCAAGGAATGCAACAATAACATTTTTTTTAATATCCCACAATTACCTATAACAAGTATTGGACTCAAAACCAGACTCTGAGTAGTCAATATCATTTCCATAGAGCATCAGAAAAAAGAGTTGGGCAGAGCTAAAAAGTTGGTTGTCAGCTCAAAGAACCAAGCCACAGGCGCTCCTCTTACCTGGGCAGGCCTGTGGAGCACATGCCAAGATGACATCTAGTTCTATCCTAAGACTGCAATCCTGTGCAGGCATACTGAGAAATCAGCCATTTTGAACATATGGGCCTTCCTTCTGACTTAAACATATGCATAGGATTGGGCTCTGCTTTAACTCTCTGCATTTTAATTACTGTTCTACATTAAGAACACTCTAATTTAGAAATCTGAGACTTGCTTCAATTTCAAAAGATTGTCAATTTCAAAAGTCTTGTTTTGATCTTGTGTGGTTTCTCAGCTTTTCTCTTCTGCCTTGGTGTCGTCACACTCCGATAATGAGAGTCTTGGCGGCTTTTCCATTGAAGATGTACAGAAGGAAATAAAAAGAGGTACCAAGCTGGTAAGTTGGTATTTCCAGGTTGTAAGTAACGCACCAAGTAGGGTAGCATCCTGCCACAGTGTTGTGGTTGTACCTGAGTGGTGGTCGTTGTATCTCATCCTGAGGATTCTGCTTCTGGCATAGAAAATAGATGTCTTAACTTACTGCCAGCCAACAGGATGCTGGGCTAGATGGGCTTCCTTGGGCCTGATCCAGCAGGGCTATTCTTATGTTCTTAAGGTGAGGCCATCCCACTGTGGAAGAAGCAGATTTTTGCCAGAGCCAGTTGCTGGGGGGCAGTGGCAAGGAAGATGAGAGCGAGACCAATGGGGGTGAGTGGGATGGGGAGGCTTAAAAAAGCTGAAGGATGTGGGGGCCCCCCACCCATGGTGCAGTTGTAAGCAAGACAACTTCATAGAAGTTCGAGTGGAAAACCTGGCTGCTCAAGCAAAAGGATTGTGAACACTACAAAGCATGGGCAGTAACACATCCTCTCATGGGTTGCAATATAAAACCCTAATTATTTACTGATTTTTCTTAACTTTAATGCACGAAAAATTGATCTGGGCCCCCACTCATTGAGTCATGCTGCTTCCGGGTGGGATATTTGAGTTGTGCACCCCTTCTGTAGACTATAGTCTCCTCTCTTAGGCTCAAGACTTCTGCCGCTGAGATTTTAATTTGAAACTGTGGCTAACTTCTTCCTTCTCCAATTCTGAAAACAGCAATAAAGAGAAGCTTCAGTACAACAGGCTACCTTTCCCACTGTTGGCTCAATTCTCTTGTCTTCTAATTGCCTTTGTCAGTGAGACAAAAGGCTCTAATGGCTTCTCTGTCTTTTCCAGATGTGCTCGTTATGCCATTGTCCAGGGGCAACTATTGGCTGTGATGTAAAAACCTGCCACAAGACATATCACTACTATTGTGCGTTGCATGACAAGGCTCAGATCCGAGAGAAACCCTCCCAAGGCATTTACATGTAACTATTGTTTGTATTTCTGCTTTGCAAAAACAAAACAAAAAAAATCACTCCAAGGGAATTCAGGATGTTGGTTGTTTAAATAGAAATTTCAAATACTAGTTTTTCTTCAGAGCATATGCTGTCACTTTAAATTGTTGCTGATAGACCTGACGAGCTCTTTTTGTTCCCCAGCTGACTTAACTTTTTGCACTGTTCTGTCCCTAGGATATTGTGTCGAAAACACAAGAAAGCACCACACAATTCTGAAGGTAAGATTATTCAGTATTTCTTGCCATTTTAAATTCCTCTTTCATTGGATATGCTTTCCATGCAAGAAAAAGTAGGAGTAGAACAGAATCAGCATGGGGAAACCGTTTTGATTAAGCCCATTCTGCATATTGGCCTATCAGGAGCCCTGCTGGATTGGGCCAAAGGTCCAACTAGTCTGGCATCCTGTTGCCCATGGTGGCCAATGGTAGGGCCCAAAGAGAAGCCCACCAGTAGAATCTGAAGGCAGTAATTGATATTCCTGTGGTTTTCTTGGTGGAATACAGGAAGGGTATACCATTGCCTTCTCCCATGCAGGAAGAGATGATGCCTTCCAGCATCTTCCTATATTTCTGCTGCCCAATACAGGTGTTTTCCCATAGTTTGGGAAACATACCAGCGGGGATTCGAACCGGCAACCTCTGACTTGCTAGTCAAGTCATTTCCCTGCTGCGCCATCTACCAGTCAGTAAATATAGAGCTGGCTGGACCAATAGTCTGACACAGTATAAGGCAACTGCCTATACTACTTCTGCAGGGAGACTCCCAAGAGCAGGCCTGCTCAACTTGGGCCCTCCTGCAGATGTAAAACTCCCATAATCCCTGGCTGTTGGCCACTGTGGATTGAGAGTATGGGAGTTGTAGCCCAGAAACAGCTGGGGGGCCAAAGTTGAGCAAGCCTGCCATAGAGCCATCCTGAAGAACAGCCACTGATCTCTCCTCCTCCATGAATGTGTCTAATCCCTTTTTAAAGCTATCTGACCTGACAACCATTGCACAACTGCTAGCAGTAAATTCTATAGTGTGCTGATGAGAAGAAAACCTGTCTGTCTTGAATCTGCTGCCCATCTAACTCACAGAATGATCTGTGTACTAGTATTATGTGAGGAGAAAAACTCCTTTTCCCTTTTCTCCATGCCATGTATCACTTCATACATTTCTATCATGTTTCTCCTCCTCACTCATGTCCCCACCCCCAAACTACAGTGTAATACTACAGATGTGGTGGCCTAGCTCCATTGTGGGCAAGTACATTGATTTTTGTGTGTGTTCACGCTTAAAAACAACTAGTTGACAGTCATCGCGAAGTAGTTGGAAACTGATTGCAGACAGGATGAGGTTTCTGGCATAAATGGGATGGTGACAGATCAGAAATTTGGGGTGGAAACTTTTCCACTTCTAAAAATGCATTGTTTCATAAAATTCCTTGGTAATGAATAGTTGCCAGTGCAATGTAAGGCAAGCGTGGCAATTTCCAAGTTGTAATTAATGCTTTTCAAGTGATTATCCTTTGAAAGTGTGTGAAACAGTACATATGTGTTTTATTAAGCATTCCAATAAAATAACTTATTCCCACATTAAGCTTTGAATTTGTTACAATGGTTTAAATATTATACTGAAAGTGTCTTTATTGATTCCCCACCCCAAATCAAATATGTCAGTTCAGCTACATGAAAAACTTGGGAGATATAGTGTGGGAAATTAATATGGTGGGTTTTTAAAAACTAAATATATAGGTTTATATATACAATGCCAAATTACATTGTATCAAGAAAAGTTGCATAGTTTTTCTCAGTTTTCTGAGAAAAAAAGACACATGAGAAAAATTGCTTGAAAAACATTTTCCAGAAAATGTTCCATTACACAATTTCCTAGAAAACCTGCATCTCTGTGACAGATGACTGCTTGCAATATATTCTAGCATATGGCTCAAGATAGCCTAAATGCACTCACATGATTTAGCCTATATACAGATGCAGAACCACTTTCTCCCTTCAAACCTACCAAACCTAAGTGCCATGGTTTTGATAATATCTCTCTGAGCAGACCATGCTGTGACCCTCCAGGGAAATGGTAAACTGCATCCTTTGGTCTTTTCTCAAAAGACTTATTATCAAGTCAGAACAGAATAACAATCTGTTCAGCACTTAGTACATTGAACAACAAGATAAGCCAACCCAAGTGGGTTTGAGTAGCCCTTTAACAACAAAACTGTTTGTTTAAAGGAAAATTGAGTGGCATAAGAAGATCAATGGTTTGTCGAAGTCATTAAGTAGAAAATAGTCATACAAATTAGCCTTATGGCCTGTGTAACCAAATGGCGTGCTCGGATTCTTGTTAACCATGATCTGAATGCAGGAAAAGCCTTTCAACAATCCATTTTTAACCATTAAGAGTTATCATGAAGTTGCATCATTTTCATACGCACTTCAGAGAGTATTTCAGCAGGGATTTGTTCATATCTGGAACCAAATTCCTACCTTCTAAGGAAGGAGCCAAATGCAGTGTGTTAACTGTGTACACTGCTTGGAGACATCTATATCAGGTGGTATAAAAATATGATAAATAAAACAAAATGGATTTCATGTGTGTTGAGAACTGGGATCCCTAAGGAAGCGTTTGAATTTTCAGAAGACTTGGTTTAAGTTTTTCCACCAAGATCCCCTGTCTCGCTCCTTGTTCTGGAAATGTGCAACTTTTGCTGAAGTGTAAAGTGCGAAGTGAGCATGGGAAATGTTAGCACTTACAGCCTTTCCCCCTCCTCCCCCCCACTCCTGTCTTGTGACAGGAAGTCAGTGTATACAACATTATTGTTTGGACCTGGCTCATTTTGGCCTCAGCATGTTGCAGCACTGGAAGGAGGTGGAGTGAGGAACCTCTGGGTCTTATAGCCTAAGTTTTTCAATGCTTCAGAGTGTAAAGCCCATAGAATTGCCTGTCAGTGTGTTTCAATGGGTCTCTTTCTCTAGTATTGTAAGGATACTAATATTTTTGTATGCCTTAAGAGGTTGCGCAGAACTGTTACAGCTCTTGCTGTTTCTTCAGTTTTATGGCTTTTCTTCTGGCAGACTTAGAAGAAGGTCTTAATGAACACGAGTTGGAACCGTCCCCCCCTAAAAAGAGGGGGCGCAAAGGAAGGCCCAGAAAAATGAATCTCAAAGGGCAGCCAGAAGACGCGCGATCGACATCTTCACATGGCACAGACGACATAGAAAGCAGTTCTTATGTAAGCAATTCGTATGCTTGAGAACAAATATGCACAGCTCACTTTTTTAAAAAAGTAACATTTTAAAGTCAGCTTGTCTAGCTGTCTTCTGTTGCAACTGTATTTGTTGTTCTGGCATATTATTTTAGAAAAGTGTTTTTCTTTCAGAGAGACAGATCACCTCACAGAAGCAGTCCCAATGATACAAAACCTAAATGTGGATTCTGTCATGCAGGTGAAGAAGAAAATGAAGCTAGAGGGAAGCTTCATATATTCAATGCCAAAAAGGCAGCTGCACATTACAAGTGCATGGTGAGCATTGTGCTTTGTCCCAGCTCTCTGGCCATGCTTGGGAGTTGAGCCAGTGGGCATGCCCCGCGCCACTGTTCCCCCTTGATATGAGCATTGTGAGTGGTGCCTCCCAGCTTCTGTGCTGAACTCCACGTTGACCACGGAGTGGCTGTCCATCATACCACCCAGGCTGTCTTGCCTTACACAAGGGTGTCAGGCTGCAGGGCAAGAGGAATCAGCCAGGGCATCCCATCCTCCACGATCACTGCTTGGTAAAATAACATAAGAGTTCTCCTGGATTAGATATGACAGCAGGCTCGTACTGGCCCACCGGGCAACAGGGCATATTCCCGGTGCGCCACATCCCACCCCTGCACCCCGACTCCCACCCTTAATTACCCATGCTGCTCAAAACCCGGCACCCTCCCCACATACATTCCACCACCCTCTCAGTGCTTCCAGCCCTACATGGCGGTGGGTGTTCCCTGGAACAGGGATTCCCAGCTGCTAACTACTATAATCTCCAGCCAAATGCCGTTGCAACTGAGAGTGATGAGAGTGGTAGTCAACATCTGGGAATGCCTGTTACAGGGAGCACTGCCGGGGGGCGCATCCTGCACAGAGGCTTGCCAGGTGCCCCAAGCAGGACATGGAGGCAAGAAAGAGTCATTGCTCCCCCGAAGTTGGGATTCAGCAGCCTACTGCTCCTGAATATGGAGGTTTGCCGCATGACCAACAGTTCTCTCTTGGAGGACCACCACCACCTGCTTGCAGGCTGCCTCTCTTTGAAGGTGGGCCTGGCCCCGGTTTCCCATATTCCTAATGCTTTGTACTGCACTTTCTTCCTTCATAGTTGTTCTCTTCTGGCACTGTACAACTGACAACCACGTCAAGGGCAGAGTTTGGTGACTTTGACATTAAAACTGTGCTTCAGGAAATCAAACGAGGGAAAAGAATGGTATGTTCTTCTGGTCTGGATCTGAATGAGTGGACTCCTTGATTGCAATCCCCCCCCCCCACCTTTCCCCCAGAGAGCTGAGGGTGGCTTCTGTGGCTTCCTTTCCCCCCCGTCTGCTTGCAGCATCCCCATGAGTAGGTTCTGCTGAGAGATGGTGACTGGCCCAAGTTCACCCCCTGCAGCTGATCAGGGATTTATGCCCCCCCTGATCAACACTCCAGCCATCTTCAACTCTGGACCCTCACCCACATTTTGGCTCTGGCCAGACTTGCACGGACCTTAACTGCTTTTACTAGCCTGGCTTCCCCACCAAGGGAACTCCTGGAAATGGTGGTTCTATGAGGGTGCTGATAGAAATATTCCTGAATGCATCTAACACTTGCCCTGTATCCCAAGCGGGGGACCTGTTGCATTCAGTTCACTACTCCAGAGACAGCTGCTGCTACGAATATTTATATCCTCCCTGTCCCCAAAGAGCTCACAACCTTAAAAAAAGCCTCCTCAGCTTCTCACTTCAGGAACATAGGAAGCTGCCTTCAGACCACTGGCCCTTCAAGCTCAATATTGCCTACGCTGACTGGCAGTGGCTCTCCCAGGTTCCAGGCCGGAGTCTCTCCCAGCCCTACCCGGAGATGCTGCCAAGGTTGGAACCTGTGGCCTTTGGCATGCAGCTGCTCTCCCTCTGAGCTATGGTCCCACCCCCTCAGGGGAATCTCTTGCTGTGCTCACATGTAGTCTCCCATCCCAAAGAGATGATTCATGCTTGCTGCCACAAGCCCAGCTCTCCTTTCCTCCTGTTTTGCAGTTATTCAGTCGTTCTCCAGGCAACCACTTGCCACCCTTCAGGGAAGAACCGCGGCGCTGGGGGAATACCAAATTAAATGTTAAGTGGCAAGAGGCGGATTAACGGCTCAGCTTTGCTCACTGTCTTCTCTCTCTCCCCACAACAGAAGTGTACACTCTGTAGTCAGTCTGGTGCTACGATTGGATGTGAAATTAAAGCTTGTATCAAGACTTACCATTACCACTGTGGAGTACAAGACAAAGCAAAATACATTGAGAATATGTCACGAGGGATTTACAAGTAAGTGCGCTCTCTTTCTTTTTTAGCCCCAGCAGCTCAAATTTTAGACTTCCAGGCACTTGCTGACTTCACTGGAGGCTGAAATGGTATTGGATCGGTGCTGGGTTTTTGCATTGGGCAGGGCTTGGGTCCTATGCCAGGGATTAGCACTTGCTCCAGATAATATAAAGCCAGGGCTTGTTCCACTGAAGAGCGTAGGCTTCTTTGGCAGTGTTGGCTTGACACAGGACACAAGAAGGACCGTGCGGAGTGGCTTTTGGAGATCTACGCAGGCTGGGCATTTCAGCGACTGCTGCCAAAGTTAAGAGCCTTTTAATATATTAAATGGACTTGTGAATCCTCCTCCCTGCAAGCCATCCAGTTTTTTCAGAAGGCTGCAACTGATTATTATGATCATGGAAAACCATTCCAAATAATTTCGTGGCACGTTCTCCTTTGAAATGCCACTTTTTAGATAAAAAGGAGTGTCATAGTGAACCAACACCATTCTTAATAAAAATTAGGTTTTTTTAAAAAGAGTTGTTTTAATTGCTGCTAGATATTTATTGCCTCTCGGCATCATTTTTCTAACTATTGTACCATGGAATGCATAAAGAATACTTCCTTGCACCTTTTTTTGTAACTGCACATACTGTCCCTCTGTACAGAACAAACATATTGCCGTGATACATTGTACTTTGCAATTGTATATTTGGTTTTTAAACTAGTAATTAGTTGAGCCACCCAAAATGAGCTGGAACTGAGGTGTGATCTGAATGTGGTTTTACTATACAAAAGATCCAACCAGGGCTGGATTAGACCAGGTTTGGCCAACCAGCATTCCCCAAGGCCATTCTGCTCTCCTCCTGGAAGTCCCTTGTCTGCCTTGACTGGGCTGAATGCAGATTCTCCTAATGTGGGGTTTGCATGTTTTGTGGCTTTGTGTTGTCTGTAGGCTTTACTGTAAAAACCATAGTGGGAATGATGAACGAGACGAAGAGGACGAAGAACGAGAAAGCAAAAGCCGTGAGAAGTCGGTCGCTGACCATAGCAGAGTTCCGCAGCAGCAGCTCAATGGGAACTAGGTATGGATGCTTTCGCCGGACAGCCCTTTTCCTGGAATGCCGCTGTACAGTTAATTACTTGTTGTTAGTAGTGAGACATTTTAAACTGAGCGTATGCCAATAAGAAGGTTTTTGTTCTGTTTAAACTGGAGTCCTATTGCACAAGAGCTGGGGATGTTTCTCAAAACTAGCAGATCTTGATAACAAAGGCTCCTCACTCTTGCTAATAAACATAGCAGTCCTTTCCAGTCGGGTTAGTATGCTTTTCTCTCTTTTATTCTCTACTATTTTACAATGTACTCTTTCTTTTATTCCCTCCCCATCATCTTTTAAACAGGTTCAAGGGACAGAGTTAAACTGGGAATGAATAAGACATCCATAACTACTAACCTTTTTTAAAAAAAAATATTTTTTTTTTTTGCTTTAAGGTCAGAAAAGGGTTAGTAACTTCTCCTTTTTCCCTTAAACAAAAAACCTGCCCGACTGTTAGAAATGTCATTGAGCTGCCTGAAATGTTCATGTGTGTGAGCCTTCAAGGAGCTGCAGTTTTACATGTCAATATTATGTAGTTAGTTAGTCTGCAGTGTCTGGAGGGGGGGGAAACAAACCCGAAACACTATATAAATGATATGTAACGTGTACAGTGTCAAAGCTGAGGCAGACGTGGAAATGGTAAACTATTTCTGGACTGAATAAAATCCTGAGGTTTTGGAATCTGTTAAGTTTGATGGATTTGTGCACCATGGTAAGGTCTGAAGTTTAATTTGCTCTGCGGACATGCTTGTGGCAACTGCGAGTCTGTAAACTAGTGCGTTTTTGCATTTACCTTCACACACAAACTATGGAGGCAAGCCCAGAGGGAAGCTGTTGAGCCCTCTTTTGCAAAGGCACACAGTAGAGGAAAAAACTCTCCAGCTCCACAGGTGTGCTTCTGAACC
This sequence comes from Hemicordylus capensis, assembly GCF_027244095.1. Taxonomy (NCBI): domain Eukaryota; kingdom Metazoa; phylum Chordata; class Lepidosauria; order Squamata; family Cordylidae; genus Hemicordylus; species Hemicordylus capensis. The sequence continues at coordinate 18,284,240 of NC_069667.1, forward strand.
TTTTGGGTTATTCCTGCTACAGTTGTTTCTACTGCCTAGCATTCCTTACTGGAGATCTCGAACAGCTGTTGACTCTTGAGCTGTGAACTTCCGGTACTCATGCCAAAGGGCTGTAGTTCACTCACCACCTCCTCCTCCTGACCATCCACTTCTTCTCTTCTCCCTCGCTTTACCAACAACCTGTGGCTAATTGCAACTTAAAACAAAGCCGTCGCTCCTGGAAGCTGCACCCCTCCACCCCCGAACCTCTTAGATTTCAAAGTTACTGCTTAACTCTCACTATGGAATTTAGCCACCTTATTGGGCATCATACCTCAAGTGCTCTGTGCTGCGTGGAACACATCATGTTTTGTCCAAATAAAAAAATAAAATAAATTATATCCCGATCCTGTATGCTGTAAAGAAGGATGAAGAATGAGACTCTGGGTTTTTCTTTGAGTTTTTAAAAAGAGGTCAGTATTTATTTTGAGTCTTGTGACCACTATATGAGTTTGTCTTTTAACTATTGATTCGGGCCTCCTGGCAAATCAGCAAGTCAAATGCTGTTTGAAAATCTACAGAGTGCTCTGTTGGAGCCTAATCAGCTTGAAATTATGTCAAGTCTTAATATCCTCATTACTGTCAAAACCCTGATATTTCTAACTGCTAGTCATTTCTTCCATTGGTCTACTAAAACCAATTATTTTTAAACACAACCCCCCAAAAAAGCATACTAGTGAGCAAACTCACTCTAGATTTTTTTCCTCACTTGAAATTTGAGGCAAAGCAGCAAATGAAAATACTGACAATTTGACAGAAAACCAGAAGGCTCACTAAGCAGTTGATACTGCAAAAACTTTTTCACAATAAGATTGATGTTTCTGAAGCCTTGTGGAATCACATGGCTTGGTGTTTTTATTTTATTTTTAACCTTCTATTGTCTCCTTTTATTTTTGGTAATGCATTTCATTGTTGTCTTGAGGGACTCAACTGTTGTGTATAAGAACTTCAAAGACTCTCAAGTTGGGATCCAATTCGTTGGGTTTGAAAACTTCCTGGAAGAATGCAGTTTTAGTAGAAAAGTTGTGTATAAAAAAAGCTGTTAACTGCTCTTATGCCATTGACCAATTTTTTTTTATTTTGTATTGTAACTTTCAAGATTAAAGGCACAACTTGTACTGAAATAGATTTCTACCAGGGTGTGCGCTCTTTCAAAAGCCTGTGTTGTGTGTTTTTTAAGTTGTGTAATTGTTTCAGAATACAAACATCTGTCTTGGTATATTAGATCAGTGTGTTGTTTTTAATTCCCATCATGTTCAATATGTTGGCTCCTTGTGAGAAGCCCACAAAAGGCCCATCAAGACAAGTAGCCTTTCTCTGTTGTGGTCCCCCCAGCCATTGGTACTCCGGGTATACTTCCTCTGAAGATGGAGGTTCCACATGGCAGTTCACATGGCAATTATGACTGATAGCGGGTGATAAGTCCTTTCCTCCTTCACGAATTTTCCAGTCCCCTCTTTAAAGCTACCTAAGCTAGCTCTAATTTTCATTTAGTTTTGTGGCTGAAACTGATTAGTCAGAGCTCGAAGAAGGCAAGGATCATTTTAGCTCCTGTGAATAAGGGCTTAAATCTTCATCTTTTTAATTTTAACTTTTGCTTTTACTAGCATTCATGCATGAGAGAAGCTTACAACAGCGGAAGCAGCTTCTCATGTACTCAATTTAAAAATAGGAGGATGTTGCAGACACTTTAAGTAGGAAACTCTTTCTGGCTAGTTTGAGCTATGATTTCAACCTGTCATAACTTTCCACCCTGTGCAGTTGATGAGGGCTGAGTTCCCATTTGAGAAGGCTCATTAAGATAACTGACAATTGCATGTTAATCACAGATCTTAGATTCCACCCCCAAATTTACTTGAGTATAAGGAGTGATCCAGAAGTCTCGTTAGTGAGTGGTGCCATCTGTCTCTGCTCTCCTCTTCCTCTTGGAGCAGATTAACTCTGCTATTAGCAAATCATAGGGTCAGAGTGCAAGAAGGGGTTTGGACTTAATAAAGGGGGCAGCGTAGCAGGCAACACACAGTTGTGGGTCCTTCAGTGAGGCCAGATCCATGTGCATCACCACTACTTTGTCTCAAAACACAGTCAGTGCTCAGCAGAGCTATACTCCACACAGACATTTGAGCTGCGTGCTTTCCAGCAGTCCTAAATTCAGTCGTCATGTTTAACTTATCCTCATCCAGAGGAAAGGGCTCTGCACAGACTCACTTGCAATCTAAAATCAGCAACAAAAGAATGGGAGGGTCATGGAAGCAAAATACAATGCTGTCAAGAAAGATACTTCACAACTTTGTGATACAGCATGATCTCAAAAATGCTGCCTTATTGTGTACCACCGCCAAACCACCCAAAATCAATTTACATAGACTGAAGAGGTGGTGACTTTCTAATTTAACTCAGAATTTGCAAAATGAAACTTGGCTACACCAAGACTGTTTGTGTTACGTGCTTGTTGTCATCTCTTGGCAAATATTTTGACTAGATGTGTAATTAGAAGTGCCTCTCTAAATCTGTTCAAAGGGGAATAATGTAGTATGTGTCTTCCACATTGACCAAACTCTAAAGGCACAACATTCCATAGGAAATGCTGCTGTAGCTGCCCAAAGTAACTGCCATGTCCATGATTAAGAGGATTTTAAAATCTGTTTAAGTTGGGATTTGGATTTTGAAAATCTGCCATCTCCTCTTGTCACTCATTTGTCGGTCTAGATCTCAAAGTATCAGTTGCTTTCAATAAACTTAGATTTTTTGAAACAGGAATTATTTAGCAAAACTGCACCTGTTCAGGATCTTCTTGACTAGTGCGAATGAGAAATTATGGCATATCTTTTAAACAACGTTTGGGCAAGCACTCATCACTGTTCAAATGTAAAAAAAATTCCACCAGGCACCTGTTCCCAAAGAAGCACTTTGATCCTGCCTTGTGTTTTCATTGTCATTTTAAACAGGCTGACAGATGGAACTAATCCAACACCAGGATGGTTTTTTTAAAATCACAATTAAAGTAGCATGATTGGTTTGGTCATCTTAAAAAATGTGTTGTAGCATTTTACATGTTGCCATGTAGGATCCCTTTTCCCTACAACTCTTGCAAAAAGCCTTTGAAAACAATGCGTCTTCAGTGCTTCAAACAATCCACAGGTTTTGATAGTTGTGTTGAAATATAAGACACTGTAGCATTCCATAATCAATGTTTTCCTCCCCTCAGATGTAAACGGTATGTTCAGTTCATTACTAGGAAAGCTTTTTTCCTCCTTCATATGCTGATTACCTAATTATCTCATTACTACAATGATTAAACAAAGGCTGGTTATAATTGTGTTTTGCATTCTTCAGAAAACTCTCATCAATCACAGGGACATTACCGCAAGCGTGTAACTTAAGCTACCATTGGCAACGGTTCAAGGAAGCAGGAAGCCTGTGCCATCTTTTCCAGGTCAATATTGATATTGCAGTGCAGCTGTACTGTGATATCACATCAGTTGAAAACACCAGCCAAAAGGGACTTGGAGAAGAGTGCTTATAAATTGAGCTACAGCTGGCTTGTTTCAGAGAGGGCGCTAAATGTATCTGGCAGGGCTGAAAGCGGATCAGATGATCAGGGTTTCCTAATTTTTATTTAATCTTATTTTTGCCGTTTGAGTTTGTGTTCCGTTTTAATTTGAAACAAGTCCTCACTATCAGTACCATTTGGTGTGCATGATTAGACAGTAAACCTACAGCTCCCCTTACCCTGAGTGAGTTTTGCCTGATTATTGCCTTTAAAGCTCTAAATGGCTTGGGCTCTGGGTACCTTAAGATTGCCTGCCAGGACTCTGCTCCTCATGCCAATACCTACTGAGATTTGTTTGTTGAGCATACAGGACAGGGCCTTCTCTATGATTGCCCCTGGATTTTGGAAATCGCTCTCAGTTGAGATCTGGGATCTACATAGCTCCCTCTCTCTCCGCCTTTAGGGAGAAACTGAAGACTGCCCTTTTTAACCAGACCTCTGGTCAAAGAGTTCCCCTCTGCTCTCTTTCTAAACTGTAGCAGTGCTTGCTTTATTTTCAGGTTATTTTTTAAAAAAATCTTGTTAGTTGCCCTGGGGTCTTAGGATGAAGGGAACTATAAAAATATCAATACAAACAGAAACCCTGTGCTAAACATACCACAGGATGGCCTCCTGTGCCTGAAGATATGCAGAAACAATAGAGCTGCAAGATGTTTTCTACATCTACGCCTCAGTGCAAAGTAAAATAAAAAATTCTAGCCCTCATTGTAAAGAAATAAAAGTTGGTTGAGTCTGTGGGTTGTGGCTAAAGGTTCCCCGATTCTCTTCTCCATTGCTAAGTGTGTGTGACGGGTGGATTATTTCAGCATCAAAATAGAGCCAGACTTCTCCCCGCTGAATTAACTTGTGGTGAACGCAGGTACAATCAATACGAGCCCTTGGCTAGGGAATGCTGCTAATATTTAACATAACATCATTGTGCTGTTTGCTGAACGGGATGAAAACTGTATGCTGCTCTTGCCTGGGGGCTAACAGTTTCTAGTCACTCTTGTCAAAGTGTGTTGGAAGAAGCACGTACAAAGAGAATAAAAGTTTCACATCCAATTCACACCGCCAGTTTCCATGGGACTAAAGCTACAGAAAGCTGTGCTGGCAAGAGACCAAATTTCCTTCATGAATAGGTGCAGTTTCTTTTCTTTTTTTCTTTTTAAAAAATACAATAATGCTACACTAGGTTCTCAGCAGTAGGCCATCAGGCATTCACTACAGCACTGTGTCAAATAAACAGCCAACGCTGCAGCCGTTTTCTGGGATAATGTTCCATGCCCCCTCTTGGACCATCGTGGAGGTGTTTTTGCACATGCGCACACACATGTGGAGAGGTGGGGCTAGGAAGCAATGCGTAGTGGTTAGAGTGCTGGACTAGGACTGGGGAGACCTGAGTTCAAATCCCCATTCAGCCATGAGACTAGCTGCGTGACTCTGGGCCAGTCACTTCTCTCTCAGCCTAACCTACTTCACAGGGTTGTTGTGAAAGAGAAACTCAAGTATGTAGTACACTGCTCTGGGCTCCTTGGAGGAAGAGTGGGATATAAACGTAAAATAATAAGAATAATTAATAATAATAATAAAGCTGCTATCTCTTGGATCTCACCAGTGGGCCATCTAGCTTGGTATTGATTGCTATTCTGACTGTCGACCTAAAGGATTGGGTCCATTACTTAATCCTTTAACTGGAGATTTAATTTGGGACCTTCAGCTTCCAAAGCAGGTTCTTTACCAATGGGCTATGACTCACCCACCCACCCTATAAAAATGACTTGACTGAGTGGGCAAATGGACTGGGGGTTTCTTCTGGTTTCCCTCCCCACTTTCGTATGCACAAGTGAGATGGACTGCCCCCTCTTTTTCTTCCTTGCCTTGTCCTGTCTTCCTATTCTTCTCCCCGCTCAACCCCCACCAAATTATTTTATTTGAAAACCTCACAAACAGTTTGTTCTCCCCTCCCCGCTTCTAAAGTTTTACTATTCTTGTTCTATCCGCATGTTAACTTCACCCAAAAATAATCTCAAGCGGGCTGGGAATGTCTTGTTACCAGAAGATTCCACACGAATGGTGTTAAGATGTGCTACATAAACTGCTTTGAGAACTTTTATTGTGGTTGAAGAGTCATATATATTCTACAAAATAAAATAAGTACAGCAACAGATTTAGACCATGCTATTTACATGTGCTGTACATAAATCAAATCAGCACTTGCAAACCCTTGGAAAGCCCATCTGTGGACAGAAATTTAGTTGATTGCTGGTCAAATAAGGTTCTGGACTATGGTATTAATAGCTTTTTTAGGATTGCAAGGAGACTTTTACCTTCACAAGGGTAATAGAAGAGGCAAAGGATTACACAATCTGAACAGCCGGTGACTGTGGCAATCACATGGAAGGATATCAAGTGGACATAAGTTGAAATTCATGTTAAATTAGCATGGCTAACCATATGTCTAGAGATGCAGTGGACTGCAGAAAAAAGGGCCTTAAATCAATGACATGCACTTTCCTTTTTTTGCTTTAGCCTCAACCATGATATTTATCATTTCCCCCTGCTTTTCTGAGTCCCTGCTATGTCCTACATTCAGTCTGAAATCCCAGTGATTATGCAATAATGTGGACAGATCATTTGAGTAAATCTCATCCTGTTTAATCTGCTAACAAACTTTCTGTAGCTTCAGCAATTATTTCTGCTTTTATAGAGCTGGCGCTGCCCTACCTTTCCTGATCTCATGCTACAATTGTGTGGCAAAAAAACTTTTATTTAAAGAACACCACATACACACACTGAACGGAGAGAAAAATCCATTGTGTTTGAGAGTTTGGTCCATTAGGCAAAATATTTAACAGAAACCAATTTCATATAACAATGACAATGAAGGCCAAATGGGAGGATCTGTAGAGCAATTAATTAATTAATTAATTAGTCGATTTCTATGCCGCCTTTCCAAAAATGGCTCAGGGCAGTTTACACAGAGAAATATAAATAAATAAGATGGTTCCCTGTCCCCAAAGGGTTCACAATCTAAAAAGAAACTAAGAGAGACACCAGCTACAGTCACTGGAGGTACTGTGCTGGGGGTAGATAGGGCTAGTTACTCTCCCCCTGCTCAATATTTCATTTGCATAAATCCCCAGGATCAGTCCCTAGCATCTCCACTTAAAAAGATTTCCTAGAAACAGTTCTGTTTGAGATTCCTGAGAGCCAGCAAAGCAGGCAATAGTGGGTGTCGGTATGCCAGGTTAATATGTTAGAAAATCTGATTAATATAAAGCCACCCTATTCCACATCCCGGCATCCAGTGCATTTCATATACCTTTGTGTTTTGAATATTGATTCCCCTATTGCATTAGCACAGCCACACTGCAAATACATCAGTAACGGCTGTGTACAAAATGTGTTGCTTTCAGTGCTCAGAAAATGGGGTGTGTGTGTGTAAAGGAGCCTCCATCTCAAAGAGATGTGCTTCCTCTTTGCGATCCACCTATCTTTATTTGGAGGTTTAGCCTGTCTCATCTCAATAGTTCAGGGTGAGGAGAGCGTGACCTTCACCACAAGAAAATTCCCTCACATTAAATGCTCATTAGAAGACCCCACCATTGTTTGACTTAAACCATCCAGGTGGATCTCATGGTGCAACCCAAAGGTTCTCAGACTTGAACTTTGGTGAGTCACCTGGGAATGAAGGTCCACAACTAGAATGTAAAAAGCAAAATGTCCGGAATCAGGATTGATTCCCATTATTCCCATTTTAGCCAACCTGAAGGAAAGTGACGAGACCAAAGCCCTGCAGGGAAGCTTTTGGCAGAGAAAGGGCCTGCAATTCTAATTAATAAAAATATAAGTAAGAAATTGTCTTTCCGGGGGCAGACTATGGGGTCTCAATTTATGCGAATGCATTCCATGGCCATTGGGAAGGAACCAGTGCATTTCAGTGGGCATTCCCTGCCATTCATTTTAGGATGTCCTGACACTAGTCCACCATCGGAAGTGCATGCTGACAGTCCCAGGTTCAATCCCTGGCAGCATCTCCAGGAACGGCTGGGAAAGACTCCTGCCTGAAACCTTGGAGAAGCTGCTGCCAGTCAGTGTAGACAACACTGAGCTAGATTCTGGCCATGAAATGTTGGCAACCCCAGCTGAGACCCTGCAAGCGGGGGGGGAGTGCCGGACTGCATCCCTGCAGCAGCAGCAGCACATAGGAAGCTGCCATACACTGAGTCCGACCTAGCTCAGTAGTGCCTTCACAGACTGGCAGCGGCTTCTCCAAGGCGGCAGGCAGGAACCTCTCTCTCAGCCCTAGATCTCGGAGATGCTGCCAGGGAGGGAACCTGGAACCTCCGTCAGATGCTCTTCCCAAAGAGGCCTCATCCCCCTGAAGGGAATCTCTCCCAGGGCTCACACGGCTAGTCTCCCATTCAAATGCAAACCAGGGCGGACCCTGCTTAGCGGGGGGGGGGGAGAAGTCCTGCTTGCTGCCCCAACAACAAGGCCAGCTCTCCTCCCATGCTGCCGGTGTGCTGCTTGCCTGCGGCCCCATCTCCTAAGGGGAATCTCTCTCACGGGGCTCCCCTTCAAACGCAAACCAGACGCAGCGGCGGCGGCGTGCGGGTCCCTCTCTCTCGGGGAGGACCATGCTGGCTGTCCCTGCCCCTCGTGGCGGGTCCCGCTCGCCTCCTTCGGGGGCGCCGCCATGTTGTCGCCTTCTTCCCCCTCCTCCGCCGCCGCCGCCGCAGCAGGGCGAGGAGGGAGGAAGCGGCGGGCGGCCAGGGGCGGCGCTGCCTGGCTGAGGCCGGGGCCATCGCCGCCGCCGCCGCCGCCGCCGCTCCTCCTCCCCCGCCCACCCCCGCCTCTCCCTCCGGAGCGGGCGGCAGGTCCCTGCACCTCGCCGGCAGCCGCCGCCCGCAGCCAGTGTCATGGCCGGCTCCAGCTCCAGCAGCAGCAGCAGCCCTTGCATCGTGGTGAGGCGGGAGAGGGCGCAAGGCAGCAGCAGCAGGCCGGCTAGGCCTCCCCGCCTGGGCCGGGCCCTGTGGGGCGTGGGGGGGGGGGGCAGCGCGCTCCTGCTGCGGGTGGGGGGGTCCTCGGCCTCTCGGCAGGGGTTGGCACGGGGAGGGGAGGGGTCTCTCTTGGGAGTCTGCGAAGCGGGGGGGGGGGGTCGGGGTGCTTTCCTCCCCCCCACCAAATAATATTAGGGGTTGGGGGAATGGTGGTTAACCTGGGGGAGTGGGGGCTGTGTTGAGAGAGGAGTGTCGAGATGGGGGGGGGTCCGATTCGGATCCCAGGCCCTGCCTGGAGGTGGGGGGCGGGTCCTCAGCCCCCACCCCACCCTAAAGGGCTTGAAAGTGAAGGTGGGTGAGGAAGGGTGGGGCTGGGCTTCCTGGGGACCTTGATGCTCTCGCCGCCCCCCATCCCGAAGGGGGCAAGGGGTGGTGGGGGTGGTAGAATTGGGGTTATGTATTCTGATTCCCCCCCACCCCAAGAAGGGGTTGCAGCTGGAGGTTGATGTGGGAAGGGGAAGAAAAGGTTAGGTTATGGGGAGGGGTTTGATTTAGACTCCGATCCCCCCACCTCATTCTAGGAGGAGAAATTGGGGGCACACACAGGAAGTGGGTAGTAGTGGGAGACTATAGAGTTTAACTTAGGGGGTGTGTGGAAAGGGATTGGGGTGCATTGAGGGGTTTGGGGAGAGAGGTTAATTTAAATCTCAGCTTGCTGTCCTGAATTACAGAGTGAGCTCCAGTGCGCCCCCCCCGCCCCCAGGAAGGTGAACGTGGCAGTGGACCTGGGGTGGGGGGACAGGGTTACCTTATGTTGAGGGAGTTTAAAAGGGGTGTGTGGGAGTGGGGGCTGCGTTTAGGCAGGGGGGCACCATAATGCACTCACACACACTCTAGGGTGGTGTTAGGGGCGCCCCAAAGAAGAGGAGATGGCAAACTGTTGGTTCTCTGTGTGGGGAGTTTTTAGATACATTGAGGAAATGTGAGAGCGCCTTAATTTGCAGGAGGACTCACCTCCCCCCCCCCGCCCAAATACATTTCTAGTGATCCAGGAAGGGTTTCTGGAGACATGCCTCTGGGCATGGGCAGAGTGCCTCCATGCACTCTCACCTTTGCAGCTGGTCCCTCCCTACACAGATTTTCAGGCTAAGGAACAGGGTAGGTCTGAGTCTAATTAGAAGGAGGTGGGGAAACAGCTACTGGTTGGGTGTGGGGTCAAAAGGGGAAGGGGAAGCATTGGCTGGGTGGGGTTTATCACATTTGTACACCACCCCAAACTTTCCTCTCTGGGCGGTTAACAATAGCATAAAACAAGTTACAATATATACAGAAACTTAAAACACTTTACTTTTAATTCGTGGATGATACTTAAACACTAAACGTACAAGTGGTTACCGACTTTTGTGGGGAGATGGAAGGGGTCAGTGGTTTTGACAGAGCTTGTGGGTGGAGTCAAGGCCAAAGGGGGTCACTCTGGCTTGGGAAGCCTGTGGCTATCTTGAGACTGAATGAGTCTTAGTGAGAGGGGTAGCTGTGGACAGGACATTCTGAAACACTGCAAATATTGTACTTTGTGAACCTGCTTATTTGGTGTGTGGGAGATTGTGGGGTGGGCGGTTGCCTGGCTGTATAAATTTCCCCCAACTCTTCTCTCCGTTTTTAAAAACAAGGCACACCGATGCTGCAATCCTACACTTGCTTCCATAGGGAGAAGTCCTCACAGACTTGTTTCCATGCATGGGGCTGTCCTTTCAGCGTGCCCCAAGCACGGTTGGAAAATGAGTAACGTCCTGTTCAGGGAGCCTAGGATTGAAGGTGTTTCTGGTGCCTGCTTGCTTTTGATAGCTTCAGCGAGCTGTATCTGGGTTTGATACAGACGCAAAGGACTTCAGGCTGGCTGCTAAAACGGAAAATGTCAAAGCTGTTCAAGAGCTGGACAATGCAACACCATAACCCCTGCTAACTTGGCAAACAGGCACCTTTTAACGTGGTGATTCTCTTTTATTTAGCAGGGGGAGAGTAACTGGCCCTATCCACCCCCAGCACAGAACCTCCAGTGACTGTTGCTGGTGTCTATCTTGTGTTTCTTTTTAGATTGTGAGCCCGTTGGGGACAGGGAGCCATCTTATTTATTTATTATTTCTCTGTGTAAACCTCTCTGAGCCATTTTTGGAAAGGCGGTATAGAAATCGAATGAATGAATGAATGAATGAATAACCTTGACCATAATCTCTTCACTAAGCTGAGGCAGCACAGAATATTGTGGCACGCACCACCACCAGGCAACATATGCAAGTAACCCAGGGCTGAGGAAAATCCCTCATATTAGGGCACTGTAAGTAGGAAACACCATCTCGGCCCAAGACTTAGGTTAACACTTTCCCCACGTTTTGTGCTCAACTAGAACTTCCTTCTCTGACTGACACACATGCACACACCACCCCCAGTGCTGTGGAAAGGCCAGAATATGGTTTTTAGAGGGATCTAATCGCAAACATGGACCTAACAGGGTTGTGCCAAGCTTCCTGAGAAATCTGAATTTTGCTATTTATGGATCACAGCTGTCTCTGTTCCATCTTAAGGTCCCCATAGGACATCAGAAACCATTTCAGCAGTTGTGTTCACTCCTTTCTCACATGTGGGAGTTAACCAGGCAGTTTCTTATGAGTCGCGTTACTTGTTCCTTTCAGACCTCTCACTTAAACACACCCAACACTTTCTATATTTTAAAGTGTGTGTGCCTGTTCATTGCTGCCGGCAGCCGAGAGCTGCGACATTACAAACTTGGCAAGTATCCATTCAAAACCCTGCACTCAGAATCATAGAAGACTGAGGGGGTCCACCTAGGAGCTAATGCACAACTGTAAGGGTTTTCATATGACTTATGGCCAATTGAAATTAATAAGAGTTGCTCTCGAAATGCGCCTTTGCCAGCTAGGAAATTCTCACTGTAAAACCTTTACTATAGCCAGGTCCCTTGACACATGAATACAACAAATATTTGTATACTGCTTTTCAACAAAAGTTCCCAATACAACAAATATTTGTATACTGCTTTTCAACAAAAGTTCCCGAAGCGGTTTACATAGATACAAATAAATAAATGGTTCCCTGTCCCCAAAGGGCTCACAACCTAAAAAAAGAAAGAAAGAAAAGATAGACACCAGCAACAGCCACTGGAGGGATGCTGTGCTGGAGATGGACAGGGTCAGTTGCTCTCCCCCTGCTCAATAAAGAGAATCACCATCTTTAACAGGTGCCTCTTTGCTCAGTTGGCAGGAAACAACTGACTGCTGTATATGCTGGATGGTGGCTGTCTGTAAATTTGGTTGGATTTAGAAGAGAACTATATTGCAAATGTGTTGTCATTACTAAAAGTGAGCAATCTTCCCCCCCCCTCCAAAAAAGATACTGTTTCAGTCTGTAGCGGCTGCATCATGTGAGTTTCCGCTGGAGCAGGGGCTCCAAATCTTATTGTAATTCGACGTTCCCCCTTTGTTGCCTTCTCCCACGCCCTTTTCTGTGCCTTTGGCCACGTTGCTTCCTATGTCCAAAATAGCCACAGCATCTCTGTTAATCGGGCTGCTTCCTTCCTCTGGCCTCACTTGTTCAGCAGAGCCTCCCTTGTGCCACCAAAGCCTCGTTTTGCTGGCTCTGTCTTCATAGGGGCATAGGAAGTTGCCTTATACCACCTCAGACTATTAGTCCATCTAGCTCAAAATCTACGCTGGGTGGCAGGAGCTCCCCAAGCTTTCATGCAGGAGTCTCTCTTTCCCAGCCCCGCCTGCAGAAGCCAAAGATTGCACCTGGAACCTTCTGCCTTCACAGTGTGGGCTTTCCCACTGGGCTATGGCCCCATCCCCTGAGGGGAATATATCCCTGTGCTCACATGTCGTCAACCATCCAAATGCAAGCCAAGGCAAACCCTGCTTAGCAAAGACCATCCATGCCCATTACCCCAAGACCAGCTCTCCTCCTTCCTAAAGCCAGCTCTCCTCCTCTGCCACTTGTTTTTTCTCAGCCCCTCGTTGTGTTTGCCAGCTCCACATTTCTCCAAACGTAGATTGTGAGGACAGGCATGTTGTTTGGGTGGTGCCTGGCACATGCTTGGTGATAACCGGGTGTATAGTGGCGTTACCATCCCGAGGCCAGGTTTTGATGCAGATTGTCGTTGTGTCTAGATTGTCTTTGACTAGTGCATTTCTTGAGTCTTAGGGCATGTACAAAAACCCATTTGCCAACTTGCGAGTGCCCACCCCGCCAGCCCCCTGGCGAGCAGGACACCCAGAACCGTCCAGATCTCCTCCCCAGAGATCTAATTTCCAATGCCCTTTTTGAGAAGCAAAGAAACAGCGGGAATCCTTTCTGAATGTCGGAGAGTTTGTTGCTGTTTCTTGCCCTTTCCATATCCCGGGCAAATGACAGACAGCTTGGTTCTCTTCTGAGAGATCTGCCAGTGTGCCAGAAAAGGATCTGAAGGGGAGGGAGGGGATTGGTGTGTGACCACAGTCCCCTCTCTTCCTTAGCTAGTGTGCTAAGCCTGGCTGGCTAGTGTGCTCAGTCTAAATCTGTGGATCCCTGATCTTCGGATAAGAAAAAATAGGATTTGCGGGAGGTTGCTGCGTGGGAGCTGGCCATGGTCAACCCCTCCTGTATTCTACCCAAGACAACCGCTGGGCTCTGTGGTCGCCAGGAGTCAAAATCGACTCCACGGCACACTTTACCTTTAGATCCCTGAATACAGTAGCACTCTACATGCATTTCCGGAAGAGATCTGGTTGCTGCTCCTCTCTTGCACCCAGCAATGGAGGAAGAGCTGGCAATCCAAGCACTTAAGCTATTGGACCTTTCGCCGATGAGCCTTGCCAGTCAAGGTTTGTAATGGTGTATCATAATGGGCCTTGACTGGCTTCTGACTGTAAGAAGCCAACAAATCTTTCCCAGCCTTGAGATCTTTTAGCAGGAAATACCAAAGATAAAACCTGAAGCCTCATGTATGCCCTCTCCAATGAGTTACAGCTTCTCCTCCTCATTCAGTGATGAAAATGAATTCTGCCAGGTATAAGACTGGCACATCATCATCATCATCATCATCATCATCATTATTATTACATTTATCTCCCGCTCTTCCTCCAAGGAGCCCAGAGCGGTGTGCTACATACTTAAGTTTCTCCTCACAACAACCCTGTGAAGTAGGTTAGGCTGAGAGAGAAGTGACTGGCCCAGAGTCCCCCAGCAAGTCTCATGGCTGAATGGGGATTTGAACTCAGGTCTCCCCGATCTTAGTCCAGCACTCTAACCACGACACCACACTGGCTACAGTGTACACTGCACCACGCATGGCACAGTCTTTTTTTCTTTTTCTTTTCATATGATGGGCTGTCCTTTTGTTTGAGTGAGGTAGCCTTTCAGTTTATAAATCTGAATGTTGAAATAACCCCAGGTTATGGACTAGTCTATTTGTTGTTTTCTCTCTCTCTGCGGGGTTGTGTATTAAATTGATTGTGACCTCATCTTTTTTAATTTTTCTTTCAGATTGGAGATGATGAACAAGGTTATGATCTAGACTTGTTCTGCATACCAAAACATTATGCAGAAGATTTGGAAAAAGTCTACATTCCTCATGGACTCATTATGGACAGGTTGGTTTGACTTCAGCAGTATTTTTGAATAATTGTTTCCATTAAGGCTTATGTGTGTTTGTTTTACAGAAGTTTCTGTTAATAAAGCATGTGTTTCTTTGTTTATATGGATGATGTAACTTGAGGTTTAAGAATTCCTAGTGGTTTGTGCTTTAATTTATTGTATCTCTAGCAAACTGTTACCAGTTTTTGATCCAGGTGTCTATAATTTATAATTTAATTATAGCCTTTGTGCTATAAGTGAAATGCACTCTACATTTTTGTCTAGTAAGAAGTCCGGGCATTAATGTTTTTTTCCCATGGTAGCTTGTAAGCACCTGTATAGCTATGAGAAGATAGAATGCAACATCTGCAGTTGTGTAATGATCTGCATAATAAAAATTCAGCAATTTAGAAAAACAGACGAAAAGCTTTGCTAAATTGTGAGAGTGGTGATATTGCAAAACAAGCGGATTCTCAAACCTGGCGGTTGTCTCTGGATTTAATCATAAATAACAGTTGATCAAATGTAAACATGGTGTAATAGAGTGGGTCCCAACGGGGGCACTCAAACGTCTTGGGTTACTTTTAAGTCTTGTAAGGGGTAATCAGAGCCCTCCTGATGGATGGAGTAGTGATCGGGACGCAGCTCAGTTGCCTCCTATTCAAAGGACTTGACTGTTACAGTCACTGGCTCATATTTTGATTTAAGTGACTCATAAGTAGTGCTTTTGAAATTAACGGGACAAGATTACTTGTGCTGTTCTCAATGAGAGTACTCATGAGTAACTTAATCTGGATGTAAGCCAGTAACTATAATAGTCTGTCTCATGACTCTCTCCCTGCCCCTGGAATACCTGAGCTGAGTGTACCCTGTTGGTATGCTTGCATGTAACATTTTGTAAGTACGCCGTAACATGGATATGACATTTTGCTGCTTGTTGGTCTTGTTTCTGAATTACTGTGATGGTTACTGGTACACCAGACAGACAAGTTCAGTCTGTAATACACTTGAGAGAGTGAATTGAATTTACTGTCTAAAAATCTGTGTGCTCATATCTTTTGAAAGTTGTCCAATAACTAGGCAAAAGCTCCAATTTGCTTTGGCACATGCTGCCCTATAAAATCAAGGGAGTTTGGCAGTGCTCCTATTAGATTAACCTTGACAAGTGAGAAAAGGCAGAAATGTCACTGACCAGTAAATAGTCATATTCACTGTGAAGTAGTATGGCGTGAAGAGGCCTGTTTTATCTTGGTACGGTTATTTCCCAAGCCTGGGTGTAACCTTGGAGATTAGTGATGCACGGAGTAAGTGACATACACTCAATCATAATAATTATTTGTAAAGCGCCTAAACACTGGGTGTTGCACTGTAACGTAGCTTGCCTTTTCCAGGCTTAAAATCTCTCTCTTCACAGGACAGAGAGACTGGCACGAGAAATCATGAAGGCCATGGGAGGGCATCATATTGTTGCTCTCTGTGTCCTGAAGGGAGGCTACAAGTTCTTTGCTGACCTGCTGGATTACATCAAAGCCCTGAACCGGAACAGCGACAAGTCTATCCCTATGACAGTTGACTTCATCAGGTTGAAGAGCTATTGTGTAAGTGTGTCTGCAGACGATGGCTTAGCTTCTTAGCCTGCCATGATTTTGTGGTCACCACTGATCCCTCCTTCCTCAAGTCCTCTGCGTGTACCGATCTTGAGCAGGGCCGGATAGGAGGAGGGCATCTCATGTGGTGCTGTGTCCGTGTGGGCCACTTCTGCCTGCTTTGAAGCCCAGTGCAACCAGTAACCCTCGAAGCATGCAGCTGGAGAGGAGGGGAGTAGCAGAGCAGTTTGCCTTCTCCAAAGCTTAGCTATGAGACCTCCCCTTTTCCCTTCTCCAGAGTTGGGATGGGGCATGTCATTCTGGTAGTAGTAGTCATAATAATAATAGCTTAACCCATGCAGGGTATCTGCGTGCTAGTACTTGATTGCTCCCCTCACCTCAGAGATCTCCCTACCCTCACTTGAACTATGCTCCTGCTCCTCCTCCATCCCGTTGCTCCATCCCCCTCACCGCTGTCATGGCCGCTTGTTCTCCTCAGGACGCTGACAGGCCTGGGCCCATCCCTCGCTTGCCTCCCTCCCTCCGCCAATGGCCTCGGTAGTCCTGAGCAGCCGCGACAGTTGACCGGGTCCTTCCTTTCCTTGCTGCCGCCGCCGCCACTGCCACTATGGCCGCTCAGTCCCCTCAGGTTACTGACAGGCCCAGGCCCGTCCCTCACCCTTTCTCTCTCCCCTCCTCTCTCTCTTCCTGAGTTAATAGATCTTGCTCATCTTGTTTCCTCCTCTAATTTGCACAGTGGCAGCCTCCTTCTCCTGAAGGGACTCTTTCCTCTCTCATGACCCCTCTCTTTGCAGACCTCAACCCACTATTCATATATAGATTCATATATATGTATATGAATATATAGATTCATAGATATAGAATATAGAATATCTAGATTCACATATCTAGATTCACATATCTAGATCCACATATCTAGATTCTCCTCTCCTCTACAATCAAGCACATCTTCCAGGCAGTAACAGTTGCATTCCAACTGACCTTAACTATCACAGGCTCCTCCCCGCTATCTGCATATGGAATCCACACTGCCCAATCACCATGGTGCTTCTGACTGTTACCTCTGATTGGTAAAGCACTGTGTAGGCAAGGTTTGCCACATCGTCCTTAGCCTTTTATATAGAGAGACAATAAACTTTTATTTGTTGGCTGCCCCATAACCAATTGTTCTCTGGGTGGCTTACAGAGGTAGGAGCCCACACCAGAGCACCCTGGAGCACTCTTCCTTGGTGAATGGATTTGTGGAGGCCTGTGTTGTGTTAAATGTTGTGTAAACCGCTCCCCTCATCCCGGTGGTTTGGATAACCTGGTTTAAAACTAACTTCAGAGTATTGCCCGTATGTGCTTTCAAAGTATACATGGAGCTCAGGAGAAGGAAGCTTCATCAGAGAGTTGACCGATATGTTCCTTGCAAGTCAGAACATGCCATGAAATCCTTTTTGAATTTTAGAGGAGAACAATAAGACTAGAGTACCTGTGGCAGACGAACGGGTCTGCAGATCTTCGCCTTTATAAGTGAGGAAATGTCCAGGGCCAAAGGCCAGAGAGTAGGAACAGGATCAAGCCAAAAGCTTATTTTCTGAAGCCACATTATAGTGGCACTTCACCTTAAGTGGTGCAGCGGGGAAATGCTTGACTAACAAGCAGCAGGTTGCCGGTTCGAATCCCCGCTGGTACTATATCGGAAGCAGCGATATAGGAAGATGCTGAAAGGCATCTCATAGGCCATGGCAGACCCCTCCTACAGAAGACAACCACAGGGCTCTGGGGGTGCCAGGAGTCGAAATCGACTTGACGGCACACTTTTTACTTACTTACCCCATGCAGTGACACAAACGCTTTGCAGCAAAGTGTATATACCAAATAGGAAGGCATGATTGGCTGCAGCTTCACATTGTGCGTGCTTAGAGCAAAACAGACACACATGTGCCTGCTACATGCAACCTTGCACACACCAGCACAGCTCTGGAAGTAATTATTTCAGAAGCATCCCCTGTCTGCTGCTCTTCCAGCTGAGGTCTAGGCTAACCACTGGAGCTGTAGAAGAATACCCACTGATGTCAAGCATGTAACTAAAGCATTGGTCCGAGGGGGGTAATTGTGTTTTGCCTTCGGAAATTATCTACTTGGCTTTTATTTTGTGTCTTAAAAACTTCTTTCTGCAGAAAACGTTTAAAACCTCTATTTGCTTGTATAAAGGGGAAAGATGTTGCTAAGAAAAAAGTAAAATAAGAATCTGAACGGCAACATCTGGAAAATATTAATTCTGCAGTTCAGGCCTTGTACTCCTATAATTCCTCCCACATCTTACTTATGGGCCTGATTCGAGTACACAAGATGAGGGGGGAAATGTGGAAATAACTAAATGAGAAACATAATTTGCTTGATTTGACTATGAAATTAGTGATTAAATTGTTTACAGAGTTGAAATGAATGGCATTAGGAGGGCTTTATAAAATTAGGCATTGAAGTGGCGTGAGTGATTAATTTCTTTTTAAAAGAGAGAGAGGAGGGAGCAAGTTTTGTAAAGACAATTTTATTTCACCTTGTATGTTTCGGAGCCCACAAAAGTAAGGGTACGTGTAGAGCTTTCTCCTGTGTACCTACCAGGAATTATCATCAGCACCAGTGGGTGTTTGGGGCTTTCTTGGATATTCTGCTTCTTTCCTTGCCAGCATGGGATAGATCCCTTTATTTAAAAGTATGGGATATATCCAGCATGGGATATATCCCTTTATTTAAAAGAGCTACTTTCTGCTACCCTTTCCCTCTACCCCAGTCCCTAATACTGCCCTTACTGTCTCTGTTTTCCTGAATTGGTAGCCGTTATAAGACACCTTGTTAAAGAAGAGGAAACATCACATCTTCCAGACAGACAGTTATTTTTTCCACCGTGTCCAGAAGACACTTTACAGTTGGCCAGTTTGTTTTTGGGAAGTTTAGTCACAGGAGGGCTGGTAGAAGCAGAAAGAATGCGACGGGGGACCTCATTGTGTGCAGGTTACATCCCTGTGCTGTTTTGATGCATCGCTAAGGAAATATTCCTTCTGTGGTATGGTGGATGATGCCGGCCAGGGCTTACAGCCTTTTGAATAGCCTCGCTCTCAGAAGGTGGTGGTTGTAATCCTAACACTTTTTCTTTTCTGTCTGAAATTAGAATGACCAGTCAACTGGTGATATAAAAGTAATTGGTGGGGATGACCTCTCGACCTTGACTGGGAAGGTATGTCCATGTCATTTTCTTTTGGTACTGTATCTCCAAAAGAAGCAGTATGTATTTTATTTTATTTTTAAGTTTCTGAGACACATTTGTGGAGCCAACATTTTTCAAAACCAGTTCTCTTAAAAAAAGAAGAAGAATCTTAATGCTAAGGGCACATTACAGAAGTACATGAGGTGCCCAAATGTCACAAGCTTCCTAGCTATGTCGGGTTATATGCATTAGCCACAGTCTCAGCCCACAGCTTGGAATTCTTGCCCCAATAAAAATAATTATTTCCATTCTGTTGTGGGGGTTCTCGCTGATCCACAACTCCCACCATCTCCATCCACAGTGGCCCAGAAACATCTGGGGACCGACTTAGGGACTGAAATGATCAGCCAGATGATTGATGTATCCCACACCACAACACCTTACCTGAATTGGATTTTTTTTAATGCCGCCCCACACCCTCATATATAGGTGCAAGCATAATACATTCCAAGCAGCTGAGGTGGTTCTGCTCTAAATGTCTAAGTCTTTGAAAATACAAACTCTCTGTTCCAAGTCCTAATGTGGTGCTGGTTGTTTCAAAAGGTGGTTCTGCACATGAATATTCAGTGCTTTTTTGTTCATTGTCCAAGTGAAGGTGCCTAAAGCAGCTCAGAAATAGCAAATGATTAGAAACAGCAGGATTGTAATATCATCTGATTGAAATTAACTCTTTTATTCCTAATTCTCAGTTGATTCTGAATGTTACTACATTGAGATTAGCAGCTTACTCTTGAACAAACGTTCCATTTTTGAGTCCAAAAGAATGTGCTAATGAGCTCTAGAAACTTGGACAGTATAACCACGGGGCGCAATTTGTAGCCATTTTCTGCTCGTTTGTTTTCCTAGATGAGGTATCCGCCTGTATTTGTGTGCTGGCTAATTAGGGAAATGTGAAATGAAAACCAATCTGAAAACGTCCAGATAAATATAAATTGGAACCCAAGCTTGACTTGAATTACTCATGGGTTTTTCTTTTTCTCTCCCCCACCCCTTTCCTAGAATGTCTTGATTGTAGAAGTAAGTATTATGTTTTGCATTGATTTCTTTAATGTGTATGATTAAGATCTCTTGGCTTCCTTACAAGTGTGCCCTGTTTTACTCTAGAATGATGACAGTCCCTGCACTCTCTACTGGTGTTCGGCACTGTGGAGTAGAATCTCCCGAGAGAGAGTGATTCTAAACACTCAAGTCACTTTCCCTGAGATTAGTAGCTGCCAACACAACACTTCTAATTTGCACATCAATTTATTTTTCTCTAAATGGATAATCAAGAAAATATTGTTGAATTGATGCTGCTTAATCACATTGTGATTAATTCAGCTGTTGCTCGTTAGTATTTTCTCTGACAATGCTTTTATAATTGCAGAGGCTCACATTAAAGATGGTTCCTAGGATTGGCTCACAGGACTAGGCTTAATGAAACATAAGAGACACCAGCAACAGCCACTGGAGGGATGCTGTGCTGGGGATGGAGAAGGCCAGTTGCTCTCCTCCTGCTCAATAAAGAGAATCACCACTAAAAAGGTGCCTCTTTGCCCAGTTAGCAGGGGATGCATTTCAGACTCTGAAACTGCATCCATTTCCTCACATTTACTTTCACACCTCTGATGAATCCGAATATCAGTTCCTACCTGTTTTGTTCTGTTTTGTCAATTGGACATTTGAAAGGCTTCTTTTACTATAACGTTCCTTCACAAGGTTGACTTTTTCCCAATTATTCAGGATATAATTGACACTGGTAAGACAATGAAGACTCTCTTGTCTTTGCTCAAGCAGTACAACCCAAAGATGGTAAAGGTAGCCAGGTATGTTTTGCTTACTATCAGTCAGACTGCATTTTTGTCTGCCCAAGAACTGTCCCAGAATGTTCAAGCATAAGTGTGGAGTGGGATTTTTGCATATCTGTTGAGACCCTTTTTAGGATCAGTTCTGGCTATAAACTCACTGAAGGCTTAATAAGCCCAAGGGGCGGGGGGTCACCTTTCACTCTTTAATTTGATCTGTTCTAAAACGGAGTCTTCCACGGCCTCTCTTTCCTCGCTTCTGCTGACTGGTATTTTGCTACAGAAATAATGTTCAGGGACAAGCATTTTATTAATGGTTGTTAAATATGACATCTTCTTAAAGTCTAAATAAGAAATGCTTATTTTATTTTTATTTTTTTAAAACCCATTAAAGGAAAAGCACAGCCAGATCTCACACCACAACCGCTCAGAAGACAGGCCACACCAGCTTGGATCCTGTTCCCCCGCAAACATCTACATTTTTCATTTCTACTAAATAAAGCCTCAGCATTTACTATGCTGACTCCTGCACCCTTCTCAGTCACTTGCACACATTCTCATTTTTCACTTGCCTTATCAGGATGACTTTACCTTGCTAAGCAAACTTTTGTGTTGGTCTTCCTGTAATTGGCTTCAAAGTACTGTTTGCTTTGTGGGGAAAGCAGGATTAAAACAAAGTCCTTGCGACTCTCTAGAGCCAATGAATCCTGATTATTCCTGACAGATTCCCAAGTGTCTGTGACTCTGAGAAAGTCCGTACCCGAGAGGAAACCATCGAGGAGTTTCCTCTATGGGAAGAGAGCTGGTCTTGTGGTAGCAAGCATGACTGTCCCATTAGCTAAGCAGGGTCTGCCCTGGTTGCATGTGAATGGGAGACTAGAAGTGTGAGCGCTGTAAGATATTCCCCTTAGGGGATAGAGCCGCTCTGGGAAGAGCATCTAGGCTCCAAGCTCTTTCCCTGGCAGCATCTCCAAGATAGGGCTGAGAGAGATTCCTGCCTGCAACCTTGGAGAAGCCACTGCCAGTCTGTATAGACAATACTATGGACCTATGGTCTGACTGAGTATATGGCAGCTTCCTATGTTCCTGCCTCTTTAGGGTTCTGGGATTAGTTTTCTGTTATCAGAACTAGAGATAGGCAGAGGGCAAAGCAACGTCTCGGCCCTTTCTGTTGCCATAAAATCACTCAGGCATGTCTGTTGGAGGTGACTAGGGGCACTTGTGCTCGGAAGTCCTGAGGCAACCTCGAGAGGGCGAGGCCAAGAAGATCAGTTGCTTCCGTGTACCTTGAGGACAGCCCGCCAGTACCCTGCGAGTGCAGCTGTACGAGAGGGGAGATTGTTTATTTATATCCCACATTTCCAACCTATAGTAGGCAGCCAACTACCTGAGAATACACACTGCACACATTACATAAGAACCGGGCAAGTAGAACACCGTATAAGAGCAGTCAAAATATAGCTGATCCGGCAGAGAACATCTGCACCCCAAGTTCTCCATGTCTCTCCCCCCTCCCATCTCCATTTCATCTTCAGCCCCAATCCGTTCTCCCCCTCCCAGTCTGCTTTCCCTCACTGCCAGCCGTCCTGGCCACTGCTTTCCTTCCTTCCAGTTACTCTCCCCCTGCTAAATAAAAGAGAATCACCACGTTAAAAGGTGCCTCTTTGCCCAGTTAGACGGGGTTATGGTGTTGCATTGTCCAGCTCTTGAACAGCTTTGACATTTTCCGTTTTAGCAGCCAGCCTGAAGTCCTTTGCGTCTGTATCAAACCCAGATACAGCTCGCTGAAGCTATCAAAAGCAAGCAGGCACCAGAAACACCTTCAATCCTAGGCTCCCTGAACAGGACGTTACTCATTTTCCAACCGTGCTTGGTGCACGCTGAAAGGACAGCCCCATGCATGGAAACAAGTCTGTGAGGACTTCTCCCTATGGAAGCAAGCGTAGGGTTGCAGCATCGGTGTGCCTTGTTTTTAAAAACGGAGAGAAGAGTTGGGGGAAATTTTATACAGCCAGGCAACTGCCCACCCCACAATCTCCCACACACCAAATAAGCAGGTTCACAAAGTACAATGTCTGCAATGTTACAGAATTTCCCGGCCACCGCCCACCCATCGCCACCGCGTTCCAGCAGCTGCTCGCAAACTCTCGCAAGAGCTGCCACACATGGGATTAGCGGCGGGTATGCCTCAGAGAAATAGATAGAC
This sequence comes from Hemicordylus capensis, assembly GCF_027244095.1. Taxonomy (NCBI): domain Eukaryota; kingdom Metazoa; phylum Chordata; class Lepidosauria; order Squamata; family Cordylidae; genus Hemicordylus; species Hemicordylus capensis. The sequence goes on from NC_069667.1 coordinate 18,307,292, forward strand.
AGATAGAAGATGGCCGCAATAAAAAGAGTATGTAAAAAGCCATTTGAGCAGAATTGGGGCATAAAAGGCCATCGCAGCGAAGCGCAAGGTTTGTCTGAACAGGAGCTGGCTCCTCTGCCGAGGAGGAGAGGGGTCTGTATCCGCTGTCGGCTACCAAAGTGTCATGGCAGTGCGGAGGAGTGGGGAGACCGAACCGCCCAGAGCTGCCACCCACCCACTTCCCCTTCTGCACTTTGCACCACTCTGCTGTCTGTAGGACAGTGTCTGTAATGTAGTCAGAGAATACCTTGCCGTACTGGCTCCTCCTCCAGCCCGCAGGTCCAGGGTTCTCATCTGGGGACCGGAGCTTGCGAACTCCTGCCTCAGGTCAAGGTCTAAGCCACTGAAACCTAGAGGGATGCCAAGAGGTCTTTTTTTGACAATCTTCTAACGCTTGGTCCTGGTCCTTGAACTTGGATATACTTGGGAGCAGGGGCGGGCAAGCAGAACTGAATGTGGAGGTGTGCAGCCAGCATGAAAGGATACTGAATGGATTAAATTATGCATTTAAATCCTACGTTCTTTTTTCCTTCCTTTTTTGAAAATCTCTTCCACAGCTTGTTGGTCAAAAGAACACCTCGAAGTGTAGGATACCGGCCTGACTGTAAGTAAATGTTATGCAAGCATTACATAGGTGTTAAAATGTATAAGCTAGAACCACTATTTTATTGATTTATTTGATTTCTAGAAGGCTCCAAGCACATTTGGGAGTTGCGTGGAAAGAGGGAGATGCTTCATTTGCTCAGATTAAACTTTGCAAGGTTCAAGAGCACCTAGAATTATATTAAAGGTGGGACAGCAGGACGTGAAGCAGATCCAGATAGGGGGATGTGACCTGGCTTATATAGATCTTTCCTGTACCCCACATTCTTTCCTGTAGGTTTAAGTAGGGTTTATTGGAAGGACTCAGAGTAGGGTGACCAAATTAACCCTTTGGCAGTGTTTAATATACTTCCAGCGAAATGGGATGGGGTGTTCCCACTGATTTGGAATCCTATTCTCCACTCCCTTTCAGGCATGGTATAGTAAGTAGAGTTAACATTTTAAAAAGATGGTTTCCTCTGTTAAAATGCCATTTTCCCCATATTACCTGTATTTAAATGCACCTGGTTTCCAATACCTAATTAAGATTGTTATATTATGTTGTTGAATTATATCCACCTAGAGATTTCTATATCAGGAGGTCTAGAAATCCAATGAATAATAAATGAAATATATTTAAGCAATGCCAATAGAGTCTTGGTGCTGCATTATTAACTGAGAATGGCCCAGATGATTCCACTTGACTGTCCAAATGCCAGTTAAGTTTAACACATGGCTGAATTGTTGTTCTTTTTCAGTTGTTGGGTTTGAAGTGCCAGACAAGTTTGTCGTGGGCTATGCTCTAGATTATAATGAATACTTCAGAGATTTGAATGTAAGTATCAATGCTTAGTATCAACCTCTTTTGTTTAAAAAACAAGAGGAATCTCCTCTCCTTCTCCCCTCCAGCGCCAACCCTTTTAGCCGTACTTCTGGATACAAGCTTCCACTTCTCCTTTTAGTGACGGGAAGAGACGTGCTAAATAAAGAGCAAGGGTTTGGACAGAAGCAGCCCTCTGCTTTGGAACAGAGTGATCCTCAGACCTAGTCAAGAGCTTCCTTTACCCTCTGGCCCCAGTTTATTCATTTCATTTTTTCATTCATTTTACTTTTTATCTCCCGCTCTTCCTCCAAGGAGCCCAGAGCGGTGTACTACATACTTGAGTTTCTCTTTCACAACAACCCCGTGAAGTAGGCTAGGCTGAGAGAGAAGTGACTGGCCCAGAGTCACCCAGCAAGTCTCATGGCTGAATGGGGATTTGAACTCGGGTCTCCCCGGTCCTAGTCCAGCACTCTAGCCACTACACCACGCTGGCTCTCCATAGAGAGATTGAGATTTAGACTTTTGTCTACCTGGAAGTTACATGTGGCATTTTCCTGAGAGGCAGAGGAGCCAGGCTCAAAGTGGTTTCTCGACAGAGGAGCAGGGAAGTGAGGATCCATTTTGTAATCACTGCAAAGAGGCAGCCTTTCCAGTGGGGGCTGCTGTCTTTAGTGGGGGAGAGCAACTATTCTTGTTTAGCCCAGCATAACATCCTCGTGTCTTGTGTTTCTTTTAAAGATTGTGAGTCTGTCTGGGACAGGGAACCATTTTTACCATTCCTTTTGCTATGTAAACCACTTTAGGAACTCTTTTGTTGAAAAATGGCATGTACATGTAATATTAGGAAATTATTATCATCATCATCATAGAGGCTGAGCTAGCTATTCACTTACAAGAGAAAATAATAAGGGTAGGAACATAGGAAGCTGCCATATACTGAGTCAGACCATTGGTCTATCTAGCTCAGTATTGTCTTCACAGACCGGTAGCGGCTTCTCCAAGGTTTCAGGCAGGAATCTCTCTCAGCCCTATCTTGGAGATGCTGCCAGGGAACTTGGAACCTTCTGCTCTTCCCAGAGTGGCCCCAGTCTCCCATTCGTATGCAACCAGAGAAATAATAAATAAATAAGATGGCTCCCTGTCCCCAAAGGGCTCACATTCTAAAAAGAAACCCAAGACAGACACCAGCAACAGTCACTGGAGGTCCTGTGCTGGGGGTGGATAGGGCCAGTTGCTCTCCCCCTGCTAAATAAAGAGAATCACCATGTTAAAAGGTGCCTTTTTGCCAGTTAGCAATAGACTCTTAAGACACCAATAGATTGGGCACTCAGCCTACTCCCTGGTGGATTCTAGTGTTTGGGTGACGAGCCGGTCTAGTCCTTACTAAGGACCAGGTATGTCCCAGATTACACCCAGTTGACCTTGCCCCCTTGAACTTCAAGGGAGCTCAATGCATGATACCATCCTGGGCTCAGACAGAATCCTGGCGTATCTATTCAGATCACTAGACCGGATTCAGATACACACACCCTAAGAGTGGCTTGGGATAAGCACTGGCAAAACGTTTGAATTCCTTGCTCTTAAGGTCCTAATTCACACAACACTTGTCTTTTCCACGTTTCAGCATATTTGTGTGATAAGCGAGACTGGGAAACAGAAATACAAGGCGTGACGCCGCCAGCTGAAACGCCATGGCCGCTGGACTTCGAAGCAGGCATCCCCAGTGTCCATCTTTCCACTGCCTTCAGCTCCGGTCACCAGCTTAAAATTGTGGAATGTTCCAACCTTGTCATTTTGCTTGCTATAACTCAGGGGTTCTCAAACCCGGGTCCCCAGAGGATGCTAGACTACAGCTCCCATCATCCCCAGCCACTATGGCCACAAAGCTTGTGGAAGCTGAAGTCCATCCCCATCTGGGGACCCGGGTTTGAGAACCCCTGTTATAACTTATTGCATGTACAGTGTGAGAACTTCGTCTTGTTCATTTACATTTGAGGAATGTCACGCGGTGCAGTTCTGCACTCTCCTCTTTCCTTTTCTTTTTCAATTTGCACTATGAATCTACCTGTTCTAGCCCCTCCCCATCTGCCCCCCAACTTCCTAATGGGAGTTTGCTGTGTGTTGACCCAAGTTTAACTCTTCAGGTCATTCTCTCCCCCCCCCCACTTTTTTGCACCTCATCAGCCCAGAACTGAAATAGTTATATAAGTACTGTAAATGTATAAGGCATTTTAAGATGGGAAATCTATATTAGTAATATTTTTTTAAGAAAATCTGTAATTTAAGTTTTATATTGTAATGAATGCAGAAATTGGGATGATTTTTAGATAGCTGCTTTTTTGGGGAGGGGGGTGAGGGTGCCGTGCTGTACAGAAGAGGCACACCGGGGGCGGCTGCTTGACGGCTCCTCTGCCCCTGAAGGAGTACGGACAGTGTTCTGCTGACTGCTTTTTCTGGAGTTGCCTTACTTGCCTCTTACGGGAGTCCCGGAGGGAGGAGCGGGGGGAGAGCCATTTTGGCCCAAAAAGAGAGCAAGACACACTAGAATGTTCAAGCAGCTCCTGAGCTCTTGACCTCCCCTGTTGGATGAACAGCGCAGTCCCCCGGGAACTTCTCACACCCAGTCCCCATAGGGGAAAACGGGGATCCATTTCCCTGAGACTTGCACACAAGAAGTTCCAGGGGGGGTTGTGCCTTGATGCTCCTTCCCTTTCCCCGTCATCTAACAGGATTGCCTTTTCGGATCTCTCCGTCTCGACTGTATTTTACATCTATGATAAATGATTGTAACATTGACGGGGAAATGCCCGCACTTCACAACGCAGGCTGTCTCTCCAAAGGTAGCACCTTGACAGCTGCGTTGTCCTCTTCCATCCGCTTCAGCATCTGTGGCGCCTGCTTTTTCATCACTGGCCACCCCTCTGCCTAGCCGTGGAAGAGAGCCCTTTGGGCCAGGGCAGCCCTGCTGTTATGGAAGAGCTGAGCTCTTGTGTCTTACCCACGCAGTTCCTGGGAAGAGGTATATGCAATTGGGCCTCCAGCCATTCGAGATTTCGGCAGGTTGAAAAACACTGTATGTTCTGCTCTGGCAAAGTAAATAGCACAGATGAATTGTTCATTAAACACCCATGTGTGGAAAAGCAGGAGGTGGTTTTGCAAGTGGCCTTTTTGTTTCTCCTCGTGTGGGGCCCCTTTTCAATTTCGCTTGTAGATTCTCTAACACGGGGGTCCTCAAACATGGGTCCCCAGAGGGAGTTTGGCCACTGCAGCTGGGATTGGTGGGAGTTGTCTAAGCCAATAACATCTGGGGAATCACATCTGAGACTGCCTGCCCTCGTGCATTTTACAGCAAAGATGCATCTTCTGCTGGGGAATAGCAGCGAACGTGTACGTTTTAGTTGCATCCACCAGAGGAACAAAAGTCACCAATCACAACATTAAGGGGTCTTGTTTCAACGTCAGTAGCTGCTATGCATTTAAAATTTTAAGTGTCATTTATGATATCGGACAGGAGGGGTCAGAGTGCAGTGCTGGTGCATTTTAACACGGCAGATTAGGATTACCCCTCTGATCTCCCTGCATTTTACAGAGAACATCGCCCTCTGGTGAGCAAGCAGCAAACCCGGCTCCTCTGGAAACCCACACCAAAGTTCCACTGGGATCCAATTAAGAGTACCACGACACACCCAGCCGTGAGTGCACAGTTAATAAAGGGCCGCCATCCACATCCCACTGAAGCCAGACTTTTTCCAAGCCTCCCAAGGATATCGGAATTGTCCGGCTGCTTCAAATAAAAATGGCTCCGTCTCTGTCTGTGTCCCTACCACCCACTTGTTCTTTAGGTCCCGGATCTTTCAGCCCTCTGTGTACTTCCTCCTACTGTGCCTCCTGGCCAGGCTGCCTACATGCCCCATGCCACCAGCCTCGCCATAGAAGACGGACGTTTCTTCAGGGGGCTTTCATTCCCATCTATCTTAAGTGCTCTGTGATGCACCTTGGCCTCATCGTGATCTCGGACCATGATCTAATGGCACACAAAACAGCTACCTTGCTGAAGCTAAGCAGGTCTTGATGTGGGCAGAGGCTGGATGGGAGACCCATGCATGCCACCTTGGAGGACTGGGCTGTAGCTGAGTGCCAGAGCGTCTACCTTGCATGCAGAAGGTCTCCAGTTCAATCCCTGGCAGGATCTCTGAAAGAGACTGCTGCCAGTCAGTGTAGACAATACAGGGCTAGATGGACCAGTGGTCTACGGTAGCTTCCTATGGTCCTCCTCACATATGGTCATCTTGCCCAATCAAAATGCTCCTTTGAGGATTTCACTCAATGGAGGTAGCTCAGAGAAGCTGGATTGCAAAACTAGACAATTAGGATGTTGGTGAGCATTCTTTGCTGCCCCAAGCATGATATCGTATCGAGCAATACTGAGTGAGCTACATAGATGCTTATCCTTGTCAAATGCTGAATTCTTCCACAAGGAAATCTGGGATGCAGTCACTGATGCAAACTGGGACCAACTGGATGTAATTGTACGGAGGCGAGAGTAGTGTAATCTCCCTGGGAACAGAACACTTATCTCTGCTGATGCCTCTTTGGGCCCTGGTTAACATCTGTATATTGAGATTTCAATAATCCTCTTCCCCTGGTATCCCTAACCATGTGCACTTAATGCTGATAAAAATGCAAGGACCCATATTCCTTTGCAGCAGAAGATAATAGGGACAATGCTGCATTTGGAAAGGACAGTCTCGACGGATACGGTCCTCGGAAGCCCCACGCAGCCCCTTATAGGTGGCTTCCCTGGGTTTGCCAGATTTTACTACACCAGATGCCACAGTTACTGATTCGGGCTGCATCCTACGCACACTGACCTAGGAGATTTGATTCTGAATAGACTTGTAGGGGGGCATCGCTGGACATGGACTGAACTGCTCCCTTCATGGGCGATTCTGAATCACTTACAGGGGGCTGGACTGTGCCACTTCAGAGGACAGAAGGGGAATGGTGTTTTTAAAACGCTATTTTGTATTAAAACAAAACAAAACACTCCCTGCAAATGGAAAATTAGCACAGTGAGGCACAGTGGTGTCTAAAACATTTCAACCTAGTGTGTTAGTTTCATATTTGCAGGTTGGCTGGTTTGACGGAGGGAAAACATTTCAAAATGTGATTCGCTGGGGTTTGAAATGGTACAGTCTACTCTTCAGGATTCTGCTGTCCCATTCGACATACAGCCCAGGTCACAGACAAGCAAGGGTATTACATGTGGCTAACATGCACACACTATAGACAGCGTGGTGTAGTGGCTAGAGTGCTGGGCTAGGACCGGGGAGACCCGAGTTCAAATCCCCATTCAGCCATGAAACTCGCTGGGTGACTCTGGGCCAGTCACTTCTCTCTCAGCCGAACCTACTTCACAGGGTTGTTGTGAGGAGAAACCTAAGTATGTAGTACACCGCTCTGGGCTCCTTGGAGGAAGAGCAGGGTATAAACATGTAAAAAAATAAAATAAAAATATATCAGCCATAGGTAAGCCACCTAATGGCACAGCAGGGAAGTAACTTGCCTAAGGAGCATGAGGTTGCCGGTTCAAATGCTCGCTGGTATGTTTCCCAGACTGGGAAACACCTATATCGGGCAGCCGTGATATAGGAAGATGCTGAAAGGCATCATCTCATACTGCATGGGAGGAGGCAATGGTAAACCCCTCCTGGATTCTACCAAAGACAACCACAGGGCTCTGTGGACGCCAGGCATTGACACCGACTTGATGGCACAACTTTACCTTTACTTTAATGTCTCCCACCCAATTAGCAGTGACTATAACTGCTCCCACAACCTTGGAAGAGGTCTGGCCAAGTGTGTCTTTACTTAACAAGCCAGAGGATTCTGAGAACTCAGACCTATCGGACTTTGCGGACAAATGAGAAGGACATGCATGTGGTGGGCAGCGTTCCCTCTAAGGCGTGCACTCAGTTCATTTTTAGATCACGCTCAGGTTGAATCAGGAATGCATGTGTGCACACACTGCCTTGATACTGCCCAGAACAAAACTCATTCTACACACAGATGGAAAAAGTGATAACACTCGTGGTAGGGTGAGCGTTCCTACCTGAATGTGAGCCTTGTGAAGCTTTTCCAAGGGCGTCTCTTTGATGTCAAGGAGAAGGGTCAACGCTGCGCTTTTTTCACAGCAATATCTTTAGTACAGGAGCCAGCTGGGGTGGTTGGTACCATCTGAGGGATGAATGCACCTTGTGTGTGTTTTTACAAGGTCTGTTCCCTGAGAGATGGGAAAGAGGTTACGGTACGACGAGGCTTTTAAGCTTTCAGTGTGTCCATGCTTTCATTGTCCTGACCATCGGGCCTCCAGCAGCCAGATTTGCCATGGCATTTTAAGAGCTTTTAAAAGTTTTAAAAACACAAAAGCTACTTTTTGTGGAGGACGGGTCTATCGACGGCTACTAGTCTGGTGGCTATAAGCCACCTCCAGTCTCAAAGGCAAAATGGCTCTGAATAGGCATTTAGTTGCAGGGGAGCAACAGCAAGAGAGAGGATGTGCCCTGAGCAATTGCCTGTGGGCTTCCCAGAGGCATCTAGTGGGCCACTTTGTGAAACAGGATGCTGGACTAGATGGGCCTCCTTGGGCCTGATGTTCTTAAACTTCTATCAATGATGTCACAGCAGAGGAGAGCTGGTGTTGTGGTAGCAAGCTAAGCAGGGTCCACCCTGGCTGCTTCTGAAAGGGAGACTAGAAGTGTGAGCACTGTAAGATATTCCCCTCAGGGGATGGAGCCGCTCTGGGAAGAGCAGAAGGTTCCAAGCTCCCTCTCTGGCTTCTCCAAGATAGGGCTGAGAGAGACTTCTGCCTATAACCTTGGAGAACATAGGAACATAGGAAGCTGCCATATACTGAGTCAGACCATTGGTCCATCTAGCTCAGCATTGTCTTCACACACAGACTGGCAGCGGCTTCTCCAAGGTTGCAGGCAGGAATCTCTCTCAGCCCTATCTTGGAGAAGCCAGGGAGGGAACTTGAAACCTTCTGCTCTTCCCAGAGCAGTTCCATCCCCTGACGGGAATATCTTCCAGTGTTCACACTTCTAGTCTCCCATTCATATGTAACCAGGGTGGACCCTGCTTAGCTAAGGGGACAAGTCATGCTGCTGCCAGTCTGTGTAGACGATACTGAGCTAGATAGACCAATGGTCTGACTCAGTATATGGCAGCTTCCTATGTTCCTAATGGAAATAAGGGGTGATAACAAGATAAAGATGTCAATTCAACAATGCTCTCACCTATTTTCCATCACTTTGGGGGTGGGGTAGATGTTGCCCAAAACCACTATGAGCATTTGTCCAGAGATGGTGTCAGTGGCCAAAATTTGTGGGCCTTGCCCTTGGACTATTTTATGTGTTCGCAAAAAGCCACCCTGTGCCAGGTGCCACATGAGAACCACCCTCCAGGCAGTACTCTCCAAACGGAGGCTTATCGGGAAAAGCAAGACATTGCAAGAACCTCCACTCCAACCCAGCTGTCTCTCCAAAGCAAAATGCTCCCTCTCACCTCCATGGCTGTAACACCAAAAGACACTCACCAGATGTTCTGGACCCTAAACAAGGGAGTTCAAAATGAGCTGGACAGCCTAAACACGGAGCTGGAGCTGGCATGATTAAGTCCTGTGGAGATAAATACTATGCGATGCCTCTAGAAAATAAAAATCAAATGCACATGTAGAGACCTGTATAAATCAGGCACTTGGGGCATAGGGCAGCTTTTTTGCCCACACAGAAAACAGATTTGTACAACCTTGTACAAATCTATGGTGCGGCCACATCTGGAGTACTGGGTACAATTCTGGTCACCATATCTTAAGAAGGATATTGTAGTACAGGAGAAGGTGCAGAAGAAGGCAACCAAGATGATCAGGGGAGCACCTTCCTTACGAGGCTGTGGAATTCTGTGCCCTGGGATGTGGTGATGGTCACCAGTTTGGATGGCTTTAAAGGGGGCTGAGATAAATTCATGCAGGAGAGGTCTGTCAATGGCTACTAGTCTGGTGGCTGTGGGCCACCTCCAGCTTCAGAGGCAGGATGCCCCTCACCACCAGCTGCAGGGGAGCAACTACAGGAGAGAAGGCATGCCCTCACCCCCTGCCTCTGGACTTCTTGGAGGCATCTGGTGGGCCACTGTGTGAAAAAGGATGCTGGATTAGATAGGCCTTGAGCCCGATCCTACAGGGCTGTTCTTAAGTGCCCAGAAACCTATTTGTGTAAATAGTGTTTTGTATGAATAGAAATTGGAACTTTAAAGCATTTGTGGTTTGAGTACTGGAGAGCCAGAGGACTCTCTCCGCCCGATCTTAGAGGGAACTTGGAACCTTCGTCATGTAAGAATGCAGATGCTTTTCCCACCTGGGGCTCTTTAGTCTGGAAAAGAGGCGATTACGGGGAGACATGATAGAGGTGTATAAAATTATACATAGAGGAGAGAGAGTGGACAGGGATAAATTAGTCTCTCTCTCTCTCACAACACTAGAACCAGGGGTCACTCCATGAAACTGAAGGTTGGGGAATTTAGGAGCGACAAGTGGAAGGACTTTTTCACACAATGCATAATTAATCTATGGAATTCTCTGCCACAAGATGTGGTGGCAGCCAACAGCCTGGATGGCTTTAAGAGGGGTTTAGATTCATGGAGGACAGGTCTATCAATGGCTACTAGTCTGAGGGGTATAGGCCACCTCCAGCCTCAGAGGCAAGATGCCTGCAAATATCAGTTGCAGGGGAGCAACAGCAGGAGAGAGGGTGTGCCCTCACCTCTTGACCGTGAGCTTCTCAGGGGCATCTGGTGGGCCACTGTGGGAAACAGGATGCTGGACTGGATGGGCCTTGAGCCTGATCCAGCAGGGCTGTTCTTATGTTCTTATAGGGTTATGGCCTAGCTAAAGTGTCACACCCAATGAGGGAAGTTCGGTGCATCCTCCCACTTAAAGGCCAAGGAGAAACAGACCTTCCTTGTGGAGGCGCTTTCCTGAGTTGATATTTCCCTCAAGAATTAAAATCAGGAACATAGGAAGCTGCCTTCTTCAAAGTCCATTGGTCCATCTAGCTCAGTATTGCCAACACTGGCTGGCAGCAGCTCTCAAGGTTTCAGGCAGGAATCTTTCCCAGCCCTACCTGGAGATGCTGCCAGGGAGTGATCCTGGGGTCTTCTGTGAACAAGCAGAGTTACAGCCCCATCCCCTAAAGGAAATCTCTTACAGCAGAGAGTACTTACATGTAGTCACCCATCCAAATGCAAACCAAGGTTAACCCTACTTAGCAGAGGCTAATTCATGCTTCTTACCACAAAACAGGATCTCTTGCAGACCCAAAAGGTGAAAATGAGATGTTGAAGGCCATAGAAAAAATCAAAAGGGTTTTAGGACATTTTTTCCTAATTTAACATACTTTTTAATTTATTTGCGTAAATTATCAGCATATGCATTACAGTTGATGAGCCATCCTCTGTCAATTTTCTCCTTGGGTTTCTTGTTATCATTTTGCACAACTCTGTTAATAAATATAAATATCACAAACGCAGGCTGTTCATCTTCAGGATCATTTCTTGTGTCTGGCTCTTCTAGGCCTTCAATTGATATGCTCATTCACTTCATAGGAAGCAGCCTTATACTGAGTCAGACCCTTGGTCCATCTAGCTCAGTCTTGTCCACACAGACTGGCAGCGGCTTCTCCAAGGTTGCAGGCAGGAGTCTCTCTCAGCCCTATCTTGGAGATGCTGCCAGGGAGAGAATCTGGGACCTAGATGCTCTTCCCAGAGCAGCCCCATCCCCTGAGGGGGAATATCTTCCACTGCTCACACTTCTAGTCTCCCATTCATATGCAACCAGGGGGGACCCTGTTTAGCTAAGGGGACAAGTCATGCTTGCTACCACCAGACCAGCTCTCCTCCCCAGGAATAATTCATGTAGTTGGGTAGAAGATGATTTATTTCAAAACATAAACTTCTATTCAATAATGAGAAGAATATTGTTATTGGAAGTACCAAGACATTCATAAGTATTACCTTTTTCATTAGAGAAAACATAGCACCAAGATGCTGATTGATAGATAGATAGATAGATAGATAGATAGATAGATAGATAGATAGATAGATAGATAGATAGATAGATAGATAATTATTACAGATGTAACAAAAGAAGTTGTTTTCTCCTCTCTCTTCTCACTCATAGAATGTTATTCTATCCTGTCCTGATCAGTGTTTCCTCTAATTTATTCTCACTTGTGTGAAGAATGAGTTTTGTTCTGGGTAGCAGGATCAAGGCAGTGTATGCGCATGTGCATTCAGAGTGGAGCCTTCCTGATTCAACTGGAGCGGGATCTAAAACTAACTGTGCGGATGTTTTAAAAAATTGTGAGTGCACACACAAGCGCACGCCTTAAAGGGAACACTGGTCCTGACCCCGCTGGTCGCATCCCACTCCCTTCTGCGTCTGGCAACTCAGTTGACACAGGCATCCGTAAAAGCTGCCTAGAGGTTAGGTAGAAACCCAAAGCCGCTGTTCTAAATGTTTCAGCCGCTTTAACGAACACTTCTTATTTTCTTCAGTGAAGGATTCAGCGTCAACATCAACATTAATCAGTGTTTGCACTGCAGTCTTTGCTTCTTTCAATGAACTTTCAGTGGATCAGGGATCACTCCGATGGTTTTAAGGGCACCTTCTGTTGCTGGACAAAGATTTATGACTGTTGTTGCAGACAGATGCCTGGATAGCATTGCTTAATGACTGAAGTGGCTTTGCAGGAGGTTTACGAGCGAGAAAATGCCAATCGTCTTCTCTCAACATAGTTGCAAACGTTATCTACAAACTTCACTTCTTAGATCCATCCTATGTGGAAAGACTCTTTCCAAAGCCAACAATAGCAGTTGTAATAATGTCAACTGTTACGTTAAATAAATGTGTACCTGATCTAAACAAAGACTACTGTATATGCATAAACGAATATCAATGGTACAGCATACAAAACCTAAATTTGTTTATTAATATTTATAGTAATCTAGAAACCTCAATTAGTAAAATACATGCTCAAGTATTATCCAAAATCATTATTCACAATATGTAATCACTGATTTTAATAGTCTCTCTTCATAGTTTTAACATGAAGGCCACGAAGTCTGACTAACTTGTGGATCCTTTATCTTTATAGGACATGCCGTCAAACGGATTTTCTCCTTTTCGACTCAAAAGCCTTCATCAGCGGCTTCCTTTCACCAGCTTATCGTTAATACAAAGAGTTGTAAACAAGATCCATTTTCCCCTTCTGGGAACCGATAAATATTCTTTATCTAGTAGAGTGTTCACTTTTCAGCAGCTACAGATCCCACTTGAGGAGTGGAAGCAGCGAGCTCCCGGACAACAAGAATGTTTATCGTTCCCAGGAGGGGAAGATGACAGTGAACAGGAACGGTGGCATACAAATAATTAATACGATGGTTATTGTTTTACCGTTGTACTACAAGCTTCCAACCAGTCAGCTGAATTCATTGCAGGAAAATAAGCAAGCATGCATCCGTTGTTTGGAACCAGCGGCCACTTCCACAAGTTGCGATGCATTTGAGACTGGTCTCCAGGTTGTGTGGTATCTCTTGCGTATATAGAAAGTATGATGCAACAGGCACCTTGGTTTGCATAAACTGTGTTCTGTCCTCAGCATCATTATCCTCATGAAGTGTTTCTGCAATTGGCTTTGACAGGTTAAGGCATACAGCATATTGATGCAATCTTGAGGTTTGGTGCTTTAGCATCCCTTTGACATTTATCATCAATGGTTTTCCTGACCTGGGAAACCAAATTTATCCAATTTTGCAAGATGTAGCAGATGGCAGCTTTTTTATTTTATTTTTTTGGCAGAGATTTACCAGTAACGGAGAGCCAGTGTGGTGTAGTGAGTAGAGTGCTGGACTAGGACTGCGGAGACCCGAGTTCAAATCCCCATTCAGCCAAAATACTTGCTGGGTGACACTGGGCCAGTCACTTCTCTCAGCCTAACCTTCTCTCCTTGGAGGAAGAGCGGGATATAAAACGTAAAAACAACAACAACCAAAAACCCCCATCATTTCTAACCACAATCAGTCTGCAGTCCTATACAGTGCACACTTACCTGGGAGTAAATTATGTTGGACTCAATGGGACTTACTTCTGAGTAGGCATGCACAGACTGCTGCATGTGAGAAAAGTCTGACCAACAACCACCCAAGAAACACCTTCTAGATGTGTCGCTGCTGTATCTTCAGTATCAGGAGGTAACTGTATTTGTGTGCTGGGCTGTCCGATAGAGATAAATCACTTGAACAAGATGGCTGGCGTATAAATCCTGGTTGAGTTTTGAGGTCTCTGAGTGGAAAGATTGTTTTTCGCCTGTTTGTTTTCCTTCTGGGCTGCAAAATATACAACAGATTTGAATAAACAAAATGTAATGTTAGGAAAATGCATGTTTTATATCAGATTAATGCAAATTATACCAAATTGCACACTTAGATATAAAGAATGATGGTCCCTAGTTTTAAAATCGCCTTTGCCCAATAAATCCTATGAATAATAGGATTTATTTAATAAAGAGAGAGGAGGAGGAACTGAGGTGGAAACATATATATAAGCCCTATTCACATGTTAAGTATAATCCATGTACAATGCATGTACACTATCTATATACAGCTCTGTATACACATAGTTATTCACACACTACATTCAATGCAGATACAAAAGTGCTCTTCCTTATCTGTTCCCTGCATTCAAGGATCCCTGTACGCAAGTTCATTTTTTAAAATGAATTAATGTACAATCATTCACACAAAAGCATGTACATGTCTACACACATCTGTACCTATGTACAACATAATGTCTGATTTGGGTTATAGACTGGTGCTCTTTAATGCTGATATACTTTATTAATAAAATAACACATACCTTTTTATTAATGAAGTATTTCAGCAGTACAAAACACAAAAGCACAAGTGTGTGTGTGTGTGTGATGATGATGATTTGAATGCAGACAAAACTAGGGCTGACTTATGGAGGAACTTTGATGCACAAAAGGTACCACAAAAGGTACCTCCTGTACCTTTGATGCACGGAAGGGGGAATTTCAGGCGCTGCAGCTTTTCTCCCCTCTGCATGACAAGCGGTACCTGCTGAAATCCCCTCTTCTGTGCACCTCTTAAAATGGTACAGGGCTGTCCTCTTTCCATATGGCAGCCCTAGACCAAACCATGGCATCTTGGGGCTGGGGTGGATGATGGGAGTTGGGGAAACCACCCCACCCCATCTCTAGCCACCACCACCACGCCCGCATTCCTCTCCCCAGCAGCCTGTCCCTTTAAAAGCCGCCTTTCTCATCAAGTCCCAGGCGGCTGCGGGGATCGTGGTTGGAGAAGGGCGAGTTCTTTTCTCCATACGCCTCGCTTTCCAGGCGAGCAGATCCCATCCCCTGCTCGTCAGCTGGGACCCAACAGGTTAAGTAGCACTGAGCAAGTATGAGGGTGTGCACCCCTCTTGCCTCCGTCCAAGCCTGCCTTCCTTTCGGCTTCTGCCAGACAGACTCCTGCACTGGCAGAACCGCCCGGGACCCATTCTGCAAGCCGCTTGACCCCCCAGGGAATAAGCCCCCGTCATCAACCCCCGTGTCTCGTGGGGGACATCGAAAATATCATAATCTAGCCACCAGGAGCATGGATAGGGATGGCCAGCCCCCTCGCCGCTGGAACAGGTACTCGTCGTCTCCATCAGTTAATCCGGGGTGGGCAAACTTGGCCCCTCCGGCTGCTGTTGGACTACAAACCCCATCACCCCCCCCCCCGCCACAAGAGTTTCAGTTCAACAAGAGCTGCAGCAGGGCCAGGTTTGTATGGAAAGGTGTTAACAGGTAACTACTCTCCGAGAGGGGCAGCACACCTGTTTTGCATGCAGGCCCCAGCCCTCTCGGCCCCCTTAGGGCGGGGGTTCTCAACCGTGGGCCCCCAGATGTGGCTGGACCACCACTCCCATCACCCCCAGTCTTCAGGCAGGGTGGCTGGGGATGATGGGAGTTGTAGTCCAACGAGGACCCAAGTTTTGAGAAGCTCGGTCTTCCCTGTGGCACTCCGGATGTTGCTGAACTCCAGATCCCATCACACACACACCCCTGCTGGGGATGATGGGAGTTGTAGTTCAGCAACATCTGGAGGACCACAAGTCGGGAAGCCCTGTCTTAGGGAAAGAGCCTGCCTCCCGCCCCCTGGTGGCAGGGCAGGGGAAGACACCATAACTCAGCACCAAACCTTGCAACAGAAGGGGAAACGGAGCTCAGGGCCACCGCAATGGGAGATGTTCCTTTAGCGGCAGCCCGACGGGCGAGCTGCGAACAGCTGGAGAGACACTTGTGAAAGCAAAAGCAGCATCACTCCCAACTTCTTTCTCTGCCACCCACAGATCGTTTCCCCTGGAAATGAGAGTGGCATCGCCTGTGGGGGTGGCGGTGCCCACGTTTTAACCCCCGACATGCCCAGCTAAGGATCAGGGTGCTCCTTTTTTAACCACCGCACCGTAAAAACTTCCTACCGGCACCCAATCCAGTGTTGGCAGCTTAAATTCGGGTCCAGTGGGGGCTCCCGGTCTGCAAATGCCACGCGCCCACTAGAGAGTTCAGGATACCGACGCAAGCCTCGCCGGGGAGCAGAGAGAGGAGCCACGCAGCAATTTCTCTCGCTCGCAATGCCAGCGCTTATTTAATGTCGGCATCACGGTATGTGACATCTGGGCGTGAAACCATCGAGGCGCTGGGAGGATGCAAGACGCCGCAGAACCAGCCGGCGCGTGAGCGAGGCAGGCATATAGAATCGTCCCAGAAACTCTGTTAGGGGGACGGAACTTCGGAATTTCAGCCTGTCTAATGAACAGAGTTCCGAATTAGAAAGAGAGCCCTCTTGGGTCAGAGCAAGGCACCGGCCTTCTGCTCCCCACAGTAGCCGGCCGGATCTCTCTGGGAAGCCCACCAGCAGGGCATGAGGAGCCCTCTGCCGCCCCCCCGCCCCCGCCTTTGGCATTCAAAGACATCTTGCCTTGTAACCCTGCGGCTCCATTTACTGGTACGGCTAAGAGCCGCTGAGATACCTTTTCTCCTTCCTGAATGGGTCCAATCCCATTTAAAAAAACCCATCTAAGCCTGTATCCGTTCAGCACTTCACGTGGCAGCAGGTTCCACAAGTTAACCATGCAGAGTGTGACGGAACCCTTTTCTATGGTGGCTCCTGAAAAAGACTCCGCGCTCTAGCATGAGGAGGGGCATGTTCCCTTTCCCCACACCCTGAAAAGTATAGGCCTCTTTATCACATCAATCACTCTCTGCCCCCAGTCCCAAGTACTTTCTCAATGGGGAGTATTCCAGCATGGGGGCAGGTAGTTTCAAGCAGTAGGCTATTTTTGTGGATCATTGTGGATTATTTCGGAGCAGGTGTTCCCAACCTTGAGTCCCCAGATGTTGTTGGATTACCCTAAGATGTCATTGTGGCCGGGGATGATGGGAGTTGTAGTCTTTCTACCACTAGAGACCAAAGGCTGGGGGTCCCAGCTTGCACCCAATTATATTGCAATCTTGCATCTCCTGCAAGGAGCTCAGGGTGTTGTACAAAAGTTCTCTCCCCTCCCCTCTGCTTTTATCCCCACAACAACCCTGTGAGGTAGGCTCGGCCAAGAGCTAAATAGTGACTAGCCCAAAATAATCCAGTGTGCTTTCAGGGCCGGAGGATTTGAAACCGGGTCTCTTTGCTTCTACTTCAGCACCCAAATCCTGGATCTCAAAAGGCATCAATTTTAAATCCTTTCCCCAAGAAATTACTAAACCAGAAGCTGCTTCTGTTCACTGGTGTTTCCAGGGAGCATCCTGGAACAGGCAAAGAATCTCAGCCATCATGAGGCACTAAGTGAAACTGGCCACAGGTGAAACTAAGTCAAACTGGCCCCAGCAGCCTAGGGACCACCACCTTCTTGCCAGTCCTAGGTTAAGATGCCCGGTTCTGCTCTTCCAGGAAAGATTCCCGTTTGTCTCCATCCAGGTGCTGAGCAGGTCCACATCTGCTTTTCAAAAATGATGGCGGCCTGGTCATTGTTCCCACCCGAGTTCAAATCTCGACTCAGCCGTTATTTTACTTTTATTTATTTCACATATTCACACCACACCTTTAAAAACATAGGTCTCTCCAAAGCGGTTTACAAAACAAGAACGCGAAACGATGCAGTCAACAGAAGAATAAAACCAACACAAAAACAAGGACAGATCAGCACACACACACAATCTAATTTAAACAGGCAGCACTAAGGAGGCCATCCATAGCTGGGCCTTTTGAGACAATCTAACCCCCTCTTTATTGCTGGCCCACCTCACTGGGATATTGGGATTGGGAGATCCTGTAACTGAAGCATTTCAAGCACTTACAAAAAAGGATTGCTGCTTTCCTTCTTTTAACGAGGCAGCCAACTAGCTGCCTCGTTAAGAGAAAAGCTGCCTCCAGACCCAGTTTACCAGATTTTTTTTGGGGGGGGGGGGGCGCTTCATGGAAATCACACACGCACACACAACACACAATTACACCGATAGAACCACATCATCTTTGAAACTGTCTCTTGCCATTCTAGTGAGACTGCTCCTTTCACCCCTGAGCTGATAGGAAGCCGCAATTCCCCCCCCCCGGTTTCAAGAGTCCACAGATGTTCTCCGCAGAAGCGCATGTGTGCCAATGTCCAGCCTGGCTAGAGCAGCAAAGCAATACTGGAGGGTATTCAGCCAATCCTATACTCCAGTATTTACGTGCTGCTAGAGCTCGGCGGACAGATGTTTCCTCGCGGGAGCCGTCTCTGCAAGGCTCCCAAGACGGCTTCAGGCTTCTGCTCCCCAGCTGAGTGGAAGGCGGGAAGGCCAGACCAGTTAATCATGCAGGGTTGCAGTAGTGCAACCTCCTCTGTTCTCCACGGCCCCGCCAGCGGTTCTTTGGCTGCATGCACCTCGGAAGCCAACTTGCATCTGCTCGCCTTTCAGAGGAAACTAGGTTTGCACGCTTATGCAGCCTCTTTTGGGAATGCCGCTGAACTCAAGGCATACTTATCATTCCTAAGATGGGGCTTGAAGGATGCAAACCTCAAGCTACTTTGGTGCAAGCTTTGCAGAATTCTATGGAAGGGCAGGCTGAAGCTGACCTCTCATGGCAAACAGCTCTTCAGAACTCCAAGCCAGTTCACACGCCACCCATCTTTGCATTTTTGATTGCTGCTCAGGGCTTGGAGAGAAAGAGATTTGTGACCCAAGGAGCACGCCCCCTAGTGGCTTAGGGAATAGCACAACCATTTCCCAAGATTTTTCAGCCATCATAATCATCATTCCCCTGCTAACTGAGAGGAACCTTTTAAAAGTGGCGATTCTCTTTATTGAGCAAGGGGAGAGCAAATGACCCTATCCATCCCCAGCACAGCATCCCTCTAGTAGCTGTGGCTGGTGTCTGTCTCATGTTCCTTTTTTGAGATTGTGAGCCCTTTGGGGACAGGGAGCCTATTTATTTATTTATTTATATCCATCCATCCATCCAAACCACTTTGGGAACTTTAGTTGAAGAGCAGTATATCAATATCCATCATATTCATACAAAATTATGATTTTTAAAACTATTTCTTAAAGATTTCCATTTTTTAAAAAAAATCACATTCACATTTAAAAAATCACATTCTAACGAATTTTTTGACTGTGTCCCTTGACATTTGGGAAAGAGCATGCAACATTAATCAAAAAAGAGATGGGGGACCACAGTGTGAAAACGTATCTCAACATACCTGATCATGCAACCTAAGGATGGTGCTGGAACCTTAAATTCCTAACTTTCTTGGCTCCAAGGGTGCTGATCACCTTTCTTGACTTAATCCTTGAGGAGAGGAGGCAGCCCAGAACGGTCTGTATCTTCTTGTCCCTACAAACCATGTTGTGCTGCTACACCTCCTCAAAGCCTACCACTAGGGACAGCATCCCGAAAAGGAGATGGGGTTGTACAGCAGGCCAAGGAACAAGGTGAGAACCTCCGCTTCTGCCCACTCCCCCAAATCTATCAAAGAAAGGGTTGGAACAAATCATTTACAACAATAATCCACGTCATGAAAGCACAGTGAGCATCTCAATAACTCAGGGGAAAGCTCAATAATCCGATAAGCACAAAAGTCACCTTTTGGATACAAGATAGATTTCACTGTTTGTTTCTTAACAGAGAATTAACTCCTGCAATTTTATCTGTAACAGTGCTTCTTGTCTCTGCTCAAGTATCCGACAGAGGGGCTTTCCCACCAAAAAGGTAACTGTGGGCAAAGATGAATTTGCTTCTAGGTAAATGCCAGCCCAAAATGTATTTAATGTGTCACTAGACTTAAATGAATTTGGATACATAGGAGGTTCTTCTGACAACCGGTGCTCTATAATTTTTAAGAGCCTTGAACATGTTCTTCTGACTGTGGGTCTCTAAACCATTTGTGCTCTAATTAGGTGTTCTCTCACCAAAGTGCAACTGATGCCAAGGAGACTATTCTAGGATAATCCTGGAATACAGGACATGCAGATTATAACCTTTGAAGGCTTCATGGAGTTGCCTGGTTTTTGTTTTTAAGTTATTTGACCAGCTATCTGAACCCTACAGGCTTCTATTGAGACTATGCTGTGAAGAACAGGGAAATGGAATCCTACCCACCCCTTTTCTTTTGTATGTTGTGTTATTTCATTCCCTGCTATCCTTGCACCCTAAATTTATTTAAGAATAAATGGATTAAGACAGTGCAATTGATTTATCCATGATCTCATACTATATGGCTGGTTTTTCATGAGATTTTAATTTGAAAATTATGCAGAAGAGTGCTTGAGTTACTGTGCTTTAGGGAAAACATTAGGAGTGCAATGTTTATGGCATTGCTACACACTACTTATGAGTGTCTCTTGGTTTAAGCAGTGTATTTAAAATGCATCTCTCCTTAGCTACTATCTCTGTTCAGTATCAAGGCATCACCAAGTTCGAGTCGCAAAGTCCTTTTCATTAACTCAAAGATTATTCAGTTGTAAAACTGTTAATTGATCAAAACATTTGACTGGCTGAGATCAAATCTAC
Organism: Hemicordylus capensis; assembly: GCF_027244095.1. NCBI lineage: Eukaryota > Metazoa > Chordata > Lepidosauria > Squamata > Cordylidae > Hemicordylus > Hemicordylus capensis. Next base: position 18,327,903 of record NC_069667.1, read on the forward strand.
ATGGGCATCTAGACAGATCAATTTCCTTTTTTGACATTGACATCTCTCAGACTTATGTTTAATCAAAATGGACATAGATAGTGGGAAATGCCGTTACAATATTGTATTTACCTGGACCTAAGATGAAGTTTTTCTCCAGTTCTTTCCGTGTGTGTGTAGGGTGGGTGGGTGGGGAGGCATTCCTCTTTCTTGAGGGTAAATACAGATATAACTTGCATTTAGTCTCTATCTTTGAAGTCATTGTCTTGCAGTCAGTTTTGCCTTCTATTTGGGTAAATATGGTACATCATTCTTCCAAACCATTATCTACACCTATATAATGGTTTAGGAGATTTCTGGTGGCATGGTACCAAGACAGACAGCTCCCTAGTAACTGAAAGAGCAGGGTGAAGAACAGGTATTTACTGGGCTAAAAGATTTATTGCCAAGTTAGATTTGAAGGTACTGGGCTCGTTGGCTGTTTTATACCCCAGCCCATCTTACTCACCTGTCCCAACTTACCTGTTAAGAAAGTAAAAATGATTCCTTCGATCTATTTATCTTCAGTTGCAACACCAACTAAAAACAAACAAAAAAGCCACAAGAAGTTCTTACCAACCATTCAAGTACATACATATTTTAGATAAAGTGGTGAGTGCAGAAACCAACCAAATAGTACTCCTATCCTTTAGGCCTATAGGCACAACTAACAACAAAGGCCGTTAGAGGAAGTTGTGCGTGCTGATTTCTTTTCATGGGGGAAAACCCTACTTCCCCAGACATGGCACAGTACAAAATACAAGATACAGACTGTTTATCACACCCATCCTTTTGTTCTATCACACCCATCCCTTTGTTCATCTCCCCCCACCCCTGCAATTCATCTATCAAAAACAAAAACAGGGTACTGGAAACACTATACTGCAGGTAGGACAGGTTTATGATCCAGCCCCGGTTGAAGACATTTAAGCCCTGTTGGTGTCCAAGGAAAGCTTATGCACCCACTTATCACTCTCCTAAGGACCTAGCAGTGCTTTCTTTTGGCTGGACTGTGCCAAGGTATGGCACAGGTATGGGATGGGTATTGCTGTTCATTAAGCACTGGGTACAGTTCTCCTGTCAATGGGCTTTACCTCCAATCTGCTCCATGGTTGTGAATCTGCCAACTTTGGAAACAGTAGGACTGTTCGCCCAATCAAAAATTGCGTCGGTTAAGCGCCCCACCCTGCTTCAAGAGCTGCGCGCGCGAAAACAACTAGATGGCGACTGTGTGCGAGAGAGGAGCAGAGTTAGGACCCAGCTCCCGTACCCAGCATTTGACAAGGTAGGATTAAAAGCCGTACTACTCACACATGGTTACTCCCCACATCCATATGCAATGGCCATATGCATGCGAGTCATCCCTTGATGCTGGAGCCATCAAGGTACCAACATGCACACGGGAACCAGCCCACAAAAGGGATAATTAAACCAGCTTACCCTCTTCAGTCCACAGGGGCTGCAGTCTCTGTTCTGAGTCCCAGCCACTGGGCAGAAGCATTGCCTGAAATTTAAAAATGGAAACAGACTTACTTGCCGAAGAGAATTCTGTTAAAATTGAAAAGGAGAAGAAGAAAAAAAAGAGTTAAATACAGAGGGCCTTTACTGATGTGAGAAAGCGGGTGGTACCTCAGCATAGCCCTTCACCCAGAATCTCGTTCCAGGACAGGGCAGAGAAGGGACTACAAGCTACATGCCCTGGCTGCAGACCAGCCGCGTCAAGCAAACAAAGACCAGTGTTTGTGGCATCTTTCAACTTCCCCCCCCCCGCTCCTCCACAACTCAGCAGCAGAAAATACACCATAATCATATAGAAAGAGAGAAATCTCCCTGTGTGTTTGGAGGGCCCCTTTTCCTCCCTCCAGGAGGCACAAAGGACTTCAGAAGTTATCGCATACAACCCACGGCTGTCCTCCTTACTGGCATTTTAATAACTCTTTTTTAACAGACCGAGACCCAAGTTTTCCAGAGCTTATTGCTTGCCTAAAACTTCTGTAGCCAGAAGAAAAAGAGGGACCCCAGGGGTATAAAATAAATAGGAGCCAATAAGACCCACGTTTCAATAGGGATCATACCGTTGTACTTTTGACAAGAGTCTCAAAGATTCTTGCTGGATAATGGGACATTTCAGGGTGTATTGACAGTGGCTTCTTTCTAAAGCAAGAGGACTTGTGTTGGGAATGTGGATCTCATGAATGGTTCAGACAGTGTTCAGTATGGGTTCAGACAGAGGCCAGGCTGATCTGGGCCAGTTCTGATAACCAAATCCATCAAACTCTATGCCGGTCCATGCGGAGAACACACTTTGGATCATCCACCAGACTAGACACCACCACCCACACACACACCACCACCACCAATAACTGCCAGATTCTCTCAGTGGGGAATATGAACACACCTTCTTCAATCCAGACTCTTGTGCCCATGTTCTGTTTTTTTTAATTACCAGTTTCTTAAATGCACACACCTGAACTCTCACTATTTTAGTGGTATATGCACCAAGCCATAGGTAATGAAAGGAGGAGTGACCAGGGGAGAAAAAAAATCCAAAACCCTGTCATGAGCCAGAAAGATACGACACACAGTAACTGGACCAATAATTACAAAGGGCACTATCCATAGAGAAATTATCTCCCATTGAAATGAATGGGAGTTGCACTAGTGACCTTCCCACTGGATTAGACCTTCTCTATTTTGAAGTTAATTTTTCTGGTGTTTTGTTTTTAAAAAATAACTCATGCCAAATACAATTATATTTAATAATTTTATATATGCACATCCATTTTAGCATCTCATCATCATGTACTGGAACAGAAATAATTATCTTGCAGGGTGGGAATGAAGTACTATTGATTTGGGGAGAAGTTAGCAAAGCTATTCCCCACCCCCCAAAAAATAACTTCTGAAATAACATCCGGGCACTTACAACTAGAAAACATGTGATCCAGAAGGTAGCACCTGCTTTTGCTCTACCCCCAACCCCACCCTAACTTTAAATAACTTCTTTTGCTTTATCGATCCAACTTAGAGAAAGGTAGGGCATGCAAATTATATCATCTGTTTTGATCGGCTTGAACCACAGAACCAAACGACCACAAACTGTCATAAATATTCAAAAATGCAGTTTATTACCAACACACTCCCTTGATAGAAATGGTTTCCTAAACAATTCAACTGAAATCATTGACTCATCCCCAGTCAAAAAAAAAGACAAAAAAAAATTAAAAAATTAAAAATTAAAAAGAATTTAAAAAACCAAATCTGGTTATCAACATAAAAATATGCTGCTCCTAAAGCAGAGATAGAGTGTTCAGCTATGTATTCAGTGTTTAACTTCTGAACAGAGGAAAGTGTTGTGCTTTGCTATGTTAGTTCATGTTAAGAAGCTTTATATGAGAGAGAGAGAGAGGGAGAGAGAGAACACAAGACCTACGCTTACTGTATGTTAGGATGCCAGTAAAAGTTTTTCCTCAAAACTGCTGACAAAGAACAGTATCTTCCTGGGGGTGGGGGGCTGTCTTTGGTAGTGTCGCCTCCTCCAGATTTAAGGGCTGCATTGCAGACCTGCAAATAAAACTCCTTTAAAAACATGCATTTGTTAAGTACAAGAGGCTGCGTGGGGAGGGAGTCCGTCCTAGAGCAGCATCCATTCAAAGCATTCTGCACTCAAAACAGTAGATTCGTTTTCTTTAAGTTTTTCCATCAGCTTTTCTGAAGGCCATCAAGAATTCTATGGCTTAGAAAATGGACTCTCCCTCAAGATTATGAAATATACACACTATAAGGTCAATCGCAAGAACAAAAAAGTGAGTTTTCTCTTGATTCCCACCCCCAGCATAACACGCTACAGCTGAATTAGACAAATGCTGACACACACAAATTTCACCCCCCTGCTGCCACCATCACACCCCCCCCAGTAAGACATAAAAGGACTTTCTCTCCCCCCACCCCACCCGCTTTGCATGTTTAATAGCATTTTCTAAGCAGGAAAAAAAAGTGTATTCCTAGGCAATAGCAAAAAAGTCGTTTCAAATACTGTTTGCACAAGGTAAATGAAAGGCAGGGTGAGGTGGGGGGGGAGCAATGTACAGATGATATATACCCCGCATAGCTGGAGAGGAAGCATACATATATTCAAAATATAATGTATAAGATAACATTGGTGAGGATACTAATATTTCCTGTGTAAAACAGGTCAGCAGAAAATGCATAGAAAAATATACTGCTATTTTTCAAAAGTCCTAAATGCTAGAAAAATTAACAAATATTTGGATTTTGCTGGTGGATTTCACGTATCAACCCCAAAATATTTTTTTTTAAATTGTATTTTGGTGTTTTTCATATGAGGTTAAAATGTTTGAGTGAAATGTGGCAGAAAAATTACATTAAAACATAAGATTAAAATTGTGAACAGTAAGCATCATTTTTTAAAAAACCAAATAAACCTAAAAATCATACACGAATTAATCCAAACGAAAATTACAACATATGTTTTAAAATTATCAATATATTTTGGTTTAAAATTCAACACTTAAAATGTCATCATGTAGAAATTAGTTTGTGATAGCAATAATTACACTCAGATTTAAAAAAAAAAATCAGTAAATTTTAACTACCCAGAAGAGTACACTCCATTAATGTATTCAAAATACATGCAAGTCAAAATAATTAATTTTTAAAAAAATCACTCTTTTACAACACCTGTATATATATGTGTGTGTGTGTGTGTGTGTGTGTGTGTGTATATATATATATATATATATATATATATATATATATATATATATATAATGTATGTACTTTTAACATAAAAATATTTATGGAAAATGTAAATATTTTAATTTGGGGGGGGGATTTGGATAATGCCAGTAATTGGGTTTTTTAAAAACCATTTTTACCATGCTTTTGTAATTTTCACCAGTTTTTGCCATTAAAAAAAACCACACCACACTAAATATGCTGGGTTTCAATTTTAAAATTGCTTTTTTGCATTCAAATTTTGCATTGGTAAAATTCTTCAAAAATGGCATAAGAAAAAAATTAGTAAGATTTAGTATGTTTCAAAAAAATCTATTTAATATTTTATGGTTAAAGAAACACCCAGTGCCAAATTAACCCCCCACCCCCGTAATCATTTCAATGGAAGTTCATTCTGCCTTCTAAATTTCACTCCAGATGTGACACTGCCATCGATGTGACAACTTTCCAGATACCGCTCAAACTTTTTTTCTTTTTCTTTACAATTAATTGTTGTGAGGGTTGAGTGTTTTTGAGGGTGGGGGACAGGATCTTTTTGGTGCAATTTCATTTCTCTTGGGAATGGATTTAATTGTGCATCTTTTTAACTCTTTCTCTGCTGGCGATCTTGTGTTGTAACGGTCTGCAACATGGGCAGCCACCCCCCCCAAGAGAAGAGAGAAAGCAACTCCAAAAAGAGAGAGAGGAGGAGGAGGGGGCAGTTCTGGGCTTCTCCCCGGGTTGCAAAGGGTCCCCCTCATCACTTCTGAACTGCGTCACTGCCTCGCAACCCCAAGGCAATGCCCACCCTCCACGCCCTGTCTAATGGGGGGCGAATTGCTGAGGAGGTTTTGTGTTTTTTTAAAAAGTGGGAAACTGAAATGGCTGGACAGGAGAATCTTCATTCCTAGAGTTATAATTAAGCTTGGCTTTTTTTTTTTTTTTAAGGGGGAAAAAACAAAACCCTAAAGAAGATGCACACTCAAACAAATATAGAGGAGAAATTAAAGTGAAAACAGTGAAAACACCCAGAAAAGTTTTGGGTATACAGAAATGCACACAGACACACACAAGACGACTGCCCACCAAACCGAACTGCAGAGGAAGCAACTTTCAGCGCTGAAAAGGAAGAAATGGTTTGCTGCCCGCTTGAAAAATGTCAGCACCCCCCTTTAAAGAAAGGGAGAAAGGAAGAAAAGAAGAGCCACAAGCCTTCAGCGCAGACCTTCTCCTCGCAGCCCCTTATCTATACATTTGCAATTTCTTTCGCTGTATCCATATTTAGCTAAAAAGTAACAGGAAAAGAAGAAGAAGAAGAAGGGGGGGGGGAGGCTAGCTCATTTAAATTTCTCCTTCTTCTTTCTGATTTCTCCACTTTTTACATTTCTTCCCGCAGCCTTCCAAGGAAGCAGCCCTCCAAAGCCACAGGCACCCCCTCCAAAAAGAGAGAAAAAACTGGGGGGGGGAATCAGCCCCCCCCCAGCTGCTCAAATGCTGCCCCGTGTCAGTTCTTCTCCCTCCCTCCCTCCCTCCCTCCTTCCTTCCCTCCCAACTCTCCTCTCCTCCCCCCCCCAACGGTTTCGGGTTTTTTCCTAACCAAAAATCCGCGAGGGAACGAACACTGCCCAATCCCCCCCGGCGTCCACTTTTTTTGGGGGGGGAGGTGATTTAAAAAGTTTTCCCAGAGCATTTGAAGGGGGGGGGCTTTTTAATGTGGCCTCATTGTTTAAAAGCAAGACTGGAGGCGTTGCAAAAAAAAAAGTTGCCCGTGGGGGGGGGGTTGGCCGGTGGAGCCCCCCCCGCGGCGCCTCCTCCCGCTCTGGCGCCCCCTCCTCCCCCGCCCCGCCGCCTCTCCCTCTCCCCAGCACCACCAGGCCCCTTCCTCGCCCTCCCCCGGGCTTCCCGGGGCCTCCCCGGCCGGAGGGGATTTTTAGGGATTTTTTGGCGATTTTTGGGGCGCCCCCCGTGGCCCCCCCGGCGGCGGGCGCCCTCCTTTTCCCCGCCCTCCCTCCTCACCTCCGAATCCACTCGAAAATGGCGCCGAAAACGAAAAAACTTTGCAAATTTCATTGTAGCGAGTGCAAAGGCTGCTGGGAGGGGGGAGGGGGGGCAGGCACCGCCCAGAGCCAGAAACCCGGGCGCGAAGCTGGGCTGGGGGGGGGGGGCGCGCTGCGAGGCCGGGCTGGGCTGGGCTGGGCGCGCGCCTGCGCGCCCTCCCCCCCTCTCCCCCTCCAGCAGCGCAGCAGAGCCCTGCTGGGGGTGGCTGCGCGCCGGGCAGGCAGGGGGCAGGACCGGAGGGGGGCAATACGAGCTGCCCTCCCCGCAATGCAAGCGGGCTTTGCATCGGAGCGGACCGCTGCGCGTTGCGTTCCTGGGACGCACCGCGCTCTTTCCCGTCCTTGCGCTCCCACCGCCCCGCTTCGGAGGGACTCCTCTGTGTGTGGATGGATGCTCTGGTGTGTCGTTAGCCTGATTAGTATTTCCCCCTCTCGCCGCCGCCGCTTGGCAAAAGAGGAAGAGAACGGCTTGGTGCGGGCCTGGCAAGCGGCGTGGGGGATCCTCCTGCTGCGTTTGGGGGCGAGGGCCAGGGAAGGTGCGCCGCGCGCGGGGATGCCCGGGGACGGGGCGGGCGGGCGGGGTGTCGTGGAGGCTCCGAGGTCGCAGAGGGCTGGGTGGGATCGGGTGCCCAGCAAGGGGAGAAGCAAGAGGGGCGCGTGGCCTGGCCTGGGGTTCCCCTTTGGGGAGGGGGGACAGATTGCTCCTGGCGGGGGTGTCCCGGGATGGGGGCTGACATTGGCTTTTGAGTCGGGTTGTGCGCGAGCCCGCGGGCGCGCGCGCGCGGAAGGGGACGGTTTGCAGAAACCAACGGGCTGATTGGGGATCTGAGCGGACGTTCAAACGGCAACATCGGTTTGAAACTTTTTTATTTGGGGGGGGGCACAATTATGGGGGTCAGTTTGCATCGTGTGCCTTCCGGTAAAGTGGCGATCGCGATGAAGAGAGAATACCTTGCGTTGTCGGTTTTTGTTTTTGGCTGCAAAGGGGAGTTTTTTTGAGGGGGGGGCGGAGAAAGGATTGTGTAAAGTGCTGCGGGGGAGAGAAAAGGTTGCTTTTAAACTATATATATATATATATATATATATATATATATATATATATATATGTACAATTTTTGTATTGGATTCAGTTTTGCTCTGGAAAACTGAACGGGAAGGGTTATACTGTACATTATGACTGTTGCTGTTATTCCTAGGAGAAGGCTGTCCAGCGTGGAGAGAGACAGGTATCTGTGTCACTTGACAGGATGTCATGCCATGTGCAAGGATGGGGCACCCATACAGGTGTGTGTCCTCCTGAGCATCAAAGCCAGACTCGGGATGCGCGGACAGGCCTTCACAATGAATGGCCACAGGTGCCACCTTTGCACCCCTCAATGTTGGCTTAAAAGCAGCTCTTTTCCTTGGGGACAGGTCAGACATCTGCCCAGGAGGGAATGTGAAGGTATGTGCCAGTGGTGTGTATCTTGTGTTGATGGATGGCTCCGTGGGATCTGTTATGATGCGCGTAATGTAGGGTCAGAGGGCACATTCACACCAGAATATGGAATGTTGGATCCATGCGCAACATGGTGTTTGTTTGTTTTTTTTAAAAAACTACCATAATAATGCATATTTGATTTTGAAAACATAATTACTGCCTCTGTCCATTTAGGAGTGTCTCTGCGGCCTGATCCTAGGCAGAGTGTGTGTGCCTGGCTTTGCATCGGATGATGCCAGTTTGCAAAGAGTTTTGCAGAAACATAGGAAGCTGCCATATACTGAGTCAAGGTTTCTAGAAGCTGCCTTCTACTGAGTCAGACCCTTGGTCCATCTCGCTTAGCATTGTCTGCACAGACTGGCAGCAGCTCTCCAAGGTTTCAGGCAGGAATCTCTCTCAGCCCTACCTGGAGATTTATTGTTATTATTTATTTACTACATTTTCATACTGCCTTTTTGCCTTGACAAAAGGCACCCAAAGCGGTTTACAATAGGAAAAGAAGCAAATTAAAGATTGTTAATAAAACGTCGTCTCAGGCTGTTGGTCTTTTCGGGAGCTGAGGACAAGATCTTGGTCTGGGTGCCTCCTTTCATGCCTTCCTCTCAGGGCACACTGGTCTTCCCAGTGAGTGAACCTGGGACTTTCTGCATGCCAGCAGATGCTCTCTCATTGAGTTGTAGCCCCATCTGCTAAGGGGAATATCTTTCAGTGCTCGTACATAGTCACCCATCCAAATGCAAACCAAGGTGGACCCTGCTTAGCAAAGGGCGCAGTTCATGCTTGCTGCCAGAAGACTTTTTGACATTTTTATATCAAATACTTCTGATTTTATTCCCCCCCCCCGACAATTAAAGTTCTGCTATCTTTATAATTTATATATTATTATTTTTGTAATCAAACTGTGGAACTCTCTGCCACAGGACTTGTTCATAGCCACCAGCTTGGATGACTTTAAAAGGGGCTTAGGCAAATTTATGGAGGACAGGTCTATCAGAGGCTGCTTATCTTGATGGCTATAGGCCACCTCCAGGCTCAGAGACAGGATGCCTCTGAATACCAGTTGCATGGGATCAGCCGCAGGAGAAGGGGGCACACCTTCATCTCTTGCCTGTGGGCTTCCCAGAGGCATCTGGTGGGCCACATTGTGAAACAGGATGCTGGACTAGATGGACCTCAGGCCTGATCCAGCCGGGCTGTTCTTATGTTATGATTAGCTCTCCTGCCTGTATTGTACCAAGAGGAGAGCTGGTCTTGAAGCAAGCATTTGCTAAGCAGGGTCTGCCCTGGTTTTCATTTGAATGGGAGACTACATGGGTGAGCACTGTTAAGATATTTCCCTAGGGGAAGGGGCCGCTCTGGGAAGAGCATTTGCATGCAGAAGGTTCCAAGTTTCCTCCCTGGCATCTAAAGATAGGGTTGAGAGAGACTCCTGCCTGCAACCTTGAGGAAGCCGCTGCCGGTCTGTGTAGACAATACTGAGCTAGATGGACCAATGGGTGTAAGTTGGCTTCCTATGTACCAACCTAAAGCTGCCTTTGAACACTTCTCAGAAACGACAATGGTCCAAAATCAGGTTGTTGACCAGGACCAGTAGGACGGATGGCATCATGCCAGTTCTAAAACAAGGTTAGCATATTTCCTCGTGTACCTGCCTGTATGTCACCTTAAGTGGCGCAGCGGGGAAATGCTTGACTAACAAGCAGAAGGTTGCCAGTTCAAATCCCCGCTGGTATGTTTCCCAGACTATGGGAAACACCTATATCGGGCAGCCGTGATATAGGAAGAGGCTGAAAGGCATCATCTCATACTGCGTGGGAGGAGGCCATGGTCAACCCCTCCTGTATTCTACCCAAGACAACCTGAGGTCGCTAGGAGTCGACACAGACTCAACGACACACTTTACCTGCCTGTTACACATCAAGAACACATTCAGAGGCTTTTCCCCCGAGTGCCTGGCAAGCAGCAGTGGAGAAAGGGCCTTCTCTGTTATGGCTCACCACTTCTGCAGTTCTCTTCTCAAGGAGGCCCACCGGACATCAAATCTCATGCTTTTCCAGTGCTCGACGAAGACCTTTTTATTGATCATTCTTTCTGTAATGCTTGTTAAATCTGTTTTATCTTGTCTTGCTGCTTTTAAAAACACTCACCTTATATGATGTTTTAATTTTTGATTGTAAGTTGCCCTGAGAAATCTGCATAATTTTTCAAATAAATGAATGTGGAGAGGAGGCCGTAATGATTTTTAAAATAATTGTTCCATTGTGGGCAGAGGCTTACATGTTTTTTGTTTTTTTATTTAAAGCACTTATATACTGCTTTTCTATGCCTAGTATCAGGGAACCATACATTGCATTGGGTGGAGCTTCTCAGTCTAGGGGTAGCCTACCCTTCAGGTAGAAGCAACTCTTCCTAACAAACCTGCAGGCTGGTCATTCCTGGTTAACCTCACAGCTCTACCTGACCAATAGCCAGCCTCCTGGGTGGGGCGGAGACGCTACTACCTCCAGGATCTATTTCATTTTTTTTCTGCTAGAACCCTGAGATTCACCAGCCAGAGAAAAACATGGTTCAGGTGGGTAGAATCAAGACACAGGCAGGGTGCCTCTGATTAGATGCTCAGCCTAGGAAAGAGCTCCCAATCCTCACACAAATCCACTCCTGTTTTTCTCCCGAGCTTTTTTTCATTTCAGTAGCCTTAAGTGGCACAGCGGGGAAATGCTTGACTAAGGTTGCCGGTTCAAATCCCCGTTGGTATGTTTCCCAGACTATGGGAAACACCTGTATCGGGCAGCAGCGATATAGGAAGATGCTGAAAGGCATCATCTCATACTGCAAAAACCCCTCCTGTAGTCTACCAAAAAAAAACCACAGGGCTCTGTGGGCGCCAGGAGTCAAAATTGACTTGATGGCACACTTTAGCCTAAACTAGAAAGGAAGAAAGCCATTTTGTCATAGCTGTTGTTAACCTATGGGGAATCAGAAGCCCTTGAGATCTACTGCAGATCACCCACAGATCTACAAGTACATCTTGATCTCCTTTTACTCTGCCTTGGTCCTTACCCACCTGACTGAACCCTCAGTAAATATGAGTACCTATAATCTGCTCCTCTTCTTGCATCTGCCTTTCCTTCTTTCTGTTGATTTCCTATTGTCACAGTCCACACTGAAATTCCTCGGGGCAAGGAACTGACTTTATGCTTATGCTACTCTTTAAAGCACCATGTACATGGTGGTGATAAATAATTCTATACAGATTTCAACACTAACCCTTTCTAACTGTGTGATGCCTACAACAGCACGTACTTATTTAACCTTAGAAAAGGCATTTCTTCCTCTGTTAAAGAGAAAGGAACTATGACACATATATGCACCATTTTAGAAGAAGCATTCCCTCCTGTATGTCAAGAGAAGGGGGATTGCCTCTTTCTTAGATGGCATCTACTGTGACACAGGCAGGAATGGTCTTAAAAGAGACATTCTCTTTTGCGTGGAGAGAGAAGAGGAAATGCCTCTTTCGAAGAGGTCATCTACTATGGCACATACATGCATAGTCTTAGAAGAGGCATTCCCTCCTGCAGGGAGAGAGAAGGGGCAATGCCTCTTCTAAGATGGCATCTACTATGACACTATGACACATGCATCTGAGATGGTATCTACTGTGACACATACAGGCATGGTCTTAAAGGAGGCATTCCCTCCTGCATGCAGACAGAAGGGGAAATGCCTCTTCTAAGACGGTGTCTACTACGAAACATACAGGTATGATCTTAGAAAAGGCATTCCTTCCTGCATACAATAGAAAAGTGGTGATACTTCTAAGATGCCTTCTGCAGTTTTAAGAAGTACTTGTATTAAAAACATTGCTCAGTTTAAAATGGTGCCTTTTTAGTTGACCAGGTGGTTTTAAAATCTGTTAAGTAATCAATTAAATGTTGTGGCATCGTGCTGGTGTCTTTGTCCATTTAACAATTACAGCAAGGAGCTCCGCATGGTCAGCACAGAAATGTTTCTGCCCTACCTCCCTTCCTTTTGAAAGGAACAATCACTACTCAGAGGTCTGGCGGGGCGGCTTCTTCAAACAAATCATGTTTTTCTTGTTGGGCGTGTGCTATTATTTTCTTAATTATTCCTGGATGTTTGCCTGCTCCACTTAAGAATTTCCTTATAGAGTACAAACAATAGTTCCCCTTAATAAAATAAAATAAAGGGGGAAACATCCCTCCACCTGCAAAATGGGAATATCTCTGAAGATTTGAAAGAAGGCACTTTCTTTCTGTTCACATTTTATTTACTGAGGATTTAGACACACACACACATTTTCATATATTTATTTAGGGTGCAAACTAGGTTGGCGTCCATGGAGCAGGTAATAAACTCTGCATTTAAAGGACTTCAGCATCTTTAAATTACTCTGCATTGAACCCATATAAGAAAGCCAGGGATGGTGCAGTGTTTAGCCCCATGTTCTTCATTGTAAGGCCTGGGGGCCAATGGGAGCCCCCACCAACCTGGTTTAAAACAAAACAATATAAACAAGCAAAAAGGTTAAAACTTTACAGCAATTCAACATTTAAAACAACATCAAAACTATTTAAAACCATCAAAACAGTATTGAATGAAAATCCTGGGTCTTGACTGCCTTTTGAAAAGTTGGAAGAGATGGGGAGGCTCTTATTTCAGCAGGGAGCATGTTCCAAAGCAACGGAGATGGGTGGTCCATCCTCAGGTAGCCACCAGATGAGCCAGGGGCAACTTGCAACCAAACTTCTCCAGATGACTTCAACGGGCGGTGTGGCTCATAGCAAAGAAGACATTCTCTTCAATACCCAGGGCCTAAGCTGTTTAGGGCTTTATAGATTATAACCAAGACCTGATATTTTGCATGAAACTTATCAGCAGCCAGTGTAGATCTTTTAAGATAGGAATGATATGGTCTCTCTGAGATGACCCAGAGACCAACTGCAGTTTCCAGACTATGTACAAAGGCAGCCCCACATAGAGTGCATTGCAGTAGTCAATACTCTTCCATTAGGGGGCTAGGTCTTGTCTGCATCCACCATGTGCACAAAAGCTGTCAGAAGAGATGCCGTGTACAAATTTAGAGAGGGCCCCAGTGGAATGTCCAATATAAATGCCAGCGTCGCTGTCGTAACGGTGTCTTGGGAGGCAACCGAGTTCAGTCGGCCGGTTGCACCATCTATATCATGACTATAAAGCCGCTCAGAGACCCGTGAAAGGCACTTGGTCTAAGTCCAGCCGAAGTGTTTGCCAAGGTTGGATTATGTCATCATTTTATGACTGCACTCTGTAAAGGGAGAAGCCTCCCAAGGCGGTTGGAACGTGGCGTTGTAGAGCAAAGGAGGCTGTTAACCTGAAAGAAACAGAAGGCATACTCGTCTTTAAATTGATGCATCCATGACTGGCAGCCTCAGTGGAGAAGAAGGGCTTGGAATTCTAGGTTTAAAAATAAATAAATATGGAATCTCACGGCTGCAGCCTCTTCCACCTGCTGCTCGGTTCTGGGCGGCTGTGCTGGGAGAGATGCGTAAGGTTTTTCAAGTGATGGTGGAAGCCATAAGCTGCCTCTCCTAGACTCTAGGGAGTCTGCAGATTGTTGCAAGGGGTACAACTTGGAAATGCACTTCAGCAGTCCTCTTGGGCATAAGGGCTGCAGTGTTAATCAACTAACTGGACAGATTAGCTGGTTCAAAGACGTAATTAATCCTGATTAATTGCACTGTACATTTGCAAAAAAAAAAAAAGCATAAGTACTTAAACTGCAGATGGTATGTGACATTTGGAAAAAACGATTTCTTCATCTCTTTTGTGGGGGTGGGATGAGAAGAGGATGGGGCTATCGCTCAGGGGAAGAGCATACAGAAGGTCCCAGGTTCAATCCATGGGAGCATCTTTTTAGCAGACCTAAAAAACCCCGGAGAAGCTGCTGCCTGTCTCTGTAGGCAATGCTGAGCCAGATAGAGGAAGGGTCTGATTCAGTATAAGGCAACTTCCTATGTTCCTAATGCCTTTTGAAAACCCTGCTGTGACACATGTGTGCATCTTCTAAAAACAAACCTATTTAAGACACAGTGAGGAGAGCTGGTCTTGTAGTAACAAGCATGACTGGTCCCCCTAGCTAAGCAGGGTCCACCCTGGTTGTATATGAAGGGGAGACTAGAAGTGTGAGCACTGTCAGATATTCCCCTCAGGGGATGGAGCCACTCTGGGAAGAGCAAAATGTTCCAAGTTCCTTCCCTGGCAGCATCTCCAAGAGAGGGCCGAGAGAGAGAGATTCCTGCCTGCAGCCTTGGAGAAGCCTCTGCCAGTCTGTGTAGACAATACTGAGCTAGATGGACCAGTGGTCTGACTCAGTATATGACAGCCTCCTATGTTCCACTGCTTCAGCGCTATTGTTTCTATCCCTCTGCAGGTAGGAGGAGAGCTGGTCTTGGGGTAGCAAGCATGACATGTCCCTTCCCCTTTGTTAATCAGAGTCAGCCCTGGTTTGCATTTGAATGGGAGACAACATGTGTGAGTGCAGTAAGATATTCCTTTTAGGGGATGGGGCCGTTCTGGCATGCAAAAGTTTTCAAGTTCCCTCCCTGGCATCTCCAAGAGAGGGCTGAGAGAGACTCCTGCCTGCAACCACAAGGAACATAGGAAGCTGCCATATACTGAGTCAGACGATAGGTCCATCTAGCTCAGTATTGTCTTCACAGACTGGTGGCAGCTTCTCCAAGGTTGCAGGTAGGAATCTCTCTCAGCCCTATCTTGGAGATGCTGCCAGGAAGGGAACTTGGACCTTTAAAAAATATTATTATTATTATTACATTTATATCCCGCTCTTCCTCCAAAGAGCCCAGAGCAGTGTACTACATACTTGAATTTCTCTTTCACAACAACCCTGTGAAGTAGGTTAGGCTGAGAAAGAAGTGACTGGCCCAGAGTCACCCAGCTAGTCTCATGGCTGAATGGGGATTTGAACTCGGGTCTCCTTGGTCCTAGTCCAGCACTCTAACCACTACACACTTCTGCTCTCCCCAGAGCGGCTCCATCCCCTGAGGAGAATATCTGACAGTGCTCACACTGTTAGCCACTGACAGTCTGGGTAGACAATACTGAGCTCGCTGGGCCAATGGTCTGACTTAGTATGTGGCAGCTTCCTATGTTCCTAAAGGTTAATGATTCAACTAATGGGTGAAAACTGACACAATTACTCACAAACAATTTCTTAGTTTGTAACTTTGTTTGTAATTTCTGGCAAAATTTAAAAACAAAAAACAAAAAAAACCCCAAACCCTTAGCATTCATTGAGGGTGTTTCAAGTATTTCATGCACCTCTCGTACACTTCTTGGATGTATTTCCTGAAGAACAGGACACACACTTTTGCCAGCAGACTGACCCACAAATCCCAGGGGAACTGTAGAGTTCCCCCTCTTCCCTTTCTCCAGTCCCCCTGTGCTGCTTATTGCAGGTTAACTTATACAGAATGCTGAGACCAGCTATAAGGGTCTGGAGCGGGCTGAGGATCGGTGGACGAGGAAGAAGAGGAAACCAGAGAAGAAACCCTTGTAGGAGTCACAGGGTGATCTGCTGGCAAGGACAACGGCTGTGACACTCCGCAGTTGTCCGACCCCTAATAATGAAGGAATCAAATCAAATACTCTTGCATCCCTGAAGAGTATTTAGTTTCTGCTCTCCCTCTCCCCTGTGTTAACCAGGATGTGGCTGCCGGGAACTGGGAAACAAGCTGGTTACTCTAAAAGGCAAACACACCACACACACCCCACCTCAAAACATAACAAAAGGCAACGTAATTTTATGAGAGTGAAAACTGAAAGTTCATTGGGGAAGAGGAGAGCTAGTCTTGTGGTAGCAAGCATGACTTGTCTCACTAGCTAAGCAGGGTCCACCCTGGTTGCATTTGAATGCGAGACCACATGTGAGCACTGGAAGATATTCCCTTCCTGGGATGGAGCCGCTCTGGGAAGAGCATCTGAGGTTCCAAGTTCCCTCCCTGGCAGCATCTCCAAGATAGGGCTGAGAGAGACTCCTGCCTGCAACCTTGGAGAAGCCGCTGCCAGTCTGTGTAGACAATACTGAGCTACATGGACCTAGGGTCTGACTCAGTATATACAGCAGCTTCCTATGTTCCTACGAAGGGACCCTCTTTTTGCTAATGTCTCTTTGGCTGTGGTAGGCTCATGCTGCATGCATCCACAGGAGATTATGGTGAAATGAATTTGCTAGACTTTTAAGGTGCTGCATAACTCCTTGTTGCTTTTAGGCTAACACAGTTATCTCTTGGAGGCCATGTAAGAATGCTGTATTTTCCTTGAGGTGTATGCCTGAGAGAATTCAAGCTGGGCTCACACGTGTGCGTGAATCACTTTAGGACTTAAGTATCTGGTGTTGGCTTGCATGTGAGAATGGGTCAACACCCTGATGTAGGACTGCATTTGTCTTCTAGGCAACTGATGGAGGCCTGGTCTTTCAGTGAGGATGAGCCTGCATAGCTAAATTCATTCATTTGACATATTTGTATACCACCCATTACCGGAGTCTCTAGGCGGCTTACAGCAATAACAAACAAAGACATTTTAACAGTTAGATAAACATATCTAATTAAAATACCCATAAAAGATGACCTAATAGTTAGGGTTGTGTCTTTGTTTCCTAAAAGCCAACAGGGATTGAGCTACTCTAATCTCTAATCAAATGACCTCAGAATGGTCATACATCTGCTGGTCACCTCCAGACTTGACTACTACAATGCGCTCTATATGGGGCTGCCTTTGTACGTAGTCCAGAAACTGCAGTTGGTCCAGAATGCGGAAGTCAGGTTTTTCAGTTTGTAGATCTTTGTATTTTGTGATTTTTTCTGTTTCTTTTTCTTCTATTCTGCTATCCCCTGGTATTGCTATGTCGATTATTTTAACTTGTTTTTCTTTCTTCTCGAGAAATAAATAAATAAATAAATAATTATTATTATTATTATTATTATTATTATTTATACCCCACTCCTCCAGTGCACTACTGCTTGCGGTGGCTCACAACAATAAGATAGGCACAAGGTACAATAAAAGTAATGACATTAACTAAACCCAACAAAAGTTGTCAGATTAAAAACCACAATCATTATTAGGTTCAAATTAAAATGGGAAAAAATCAAAAGCTAAAGAATCTAACAGATATAATCCCCCCACCGCAAATAACAAGGCACAAAGTCTTCAGTCTGGTCCTCCTCTCATGTTGTTTTGCCTAGTCTACTACTTCAAGCCTGAAGTCTTCAATCTGGTCCTCCCCTCTTGCTGACTATTTATATGCCCAGCTCTCTGAAGAGGAAGTATCTTCCGAAGGCTTCCAGCAAGTAGGGTAGAGCTCTTTAAGTAAGGTGCCCAGGTTCTTTTGAAGGGACCTTGGATTGTTGTGAAAATAAATTCAAATCAATTGAAAGTGCCCCCCCACCCGCCTCCAGGGCTGGCATCTGTACCATCGGCCAGCCCCTGCATCCATTTGTGGGTCCTTCTGTATCTTCTAAGGGAAAGACCCTGGAATGTGAGCCAGAAGTATCTGCCATGCAGATACCCCCAAATGTATTCCTGATATACCTTTTTGTGGATTTTGTGCAAAAGCTTACCCCACTGGTATCCAGTAAGGCAACCTACCCATGACTACCAGTGTGAGTGTCCCTCAGATACCTAATTGCCCTGATGAATTTCCTCCCTGTAGTAGGTGATGTTTTGGCACTGGTGTGGTACTATACTCAGGAAGACAAGATATGGCAAATGCAGCAACAATATATTGTTTCTTAAGGTAATAATTTACAAATATATTTAAGTTGGGTGATTCAGATTATGGTCTGAACATAAATAAAAAAACGATGAAATAATCTTGAGAGACTAAAAGAGATGTCTAGTTAGGCTGATCTTAGTTCTAATCCCTCCCAAAACACTAGTCTAGATTCCCTGTTTCCTTTCCAATACCACTCACTCATGGAGGCGCCCTCAGGATACAAGCCTCAAAACAAAAGGAACCTTTATTTCTTCACTGGGCTCTGGTGGCTGTTGAGTCAGATAGCCTTGACATGTTGGACCCTGAAAGAGAGTTCTGCAGCATTGTCCAAGTGCTGTCCTAGGCCTTTGCTTTGTCTGCTCAAAAACACAAAGTCTTCAGTCTGGTCCTCCACTCCCTTGCTGGCAGTTAACCACTTAACTGCCAGGCTCCCTGAAGATTAGATGTCTTCATTAGGATTCCTGGGTGGGCAGAAGCAAAGGTCCTTAGGCCAGATAGATACCCGGCTTCTCTGAAGGTGCCTTGGGTTGTGAGAATAAATTCAGATCAATAGGTTTGTATTTTTGTGGGCAGACAACTATATAATCAGGCAGCCCCTATATTAATGTATAGGTCCTTCTGTACTTTTCTTCTAAGAAGGAAGACCCTAGGGCCTGAGCCAGAAGAGATGGCCATACAGATGACCCCAAATAATTTCCTAATATGTTGCAACATTTTGTGGATTTTAATGGTGTTAAGGCTCACCTCAGCAGTACCCAGTAAGCAGTTTACAACCTCCCCATTTGCACCAATCTGAATACCCCTCAGAAAGCTCATCATCCTGATGGATTTCTTCCCTTGTTAGGTGGTTTTGGCAATGGTGTGGTACCATACAAAGAGAGACTAGATATGGCTGATGCAGCAGCAAAGTATTGCTTGTTTAGGGAATAATTAGAAATATATGTGTGTGTATGTGTGTATATATATATATATACACACATATATACACACATACATACACACACACAGATGCATATATACATATATATATGGCTAAATTGTATGTCTAACTGGGCTGGCCTTAGTAATCTCTACAATAACCCTGCTCCATATTCCCACCCCCACAACCCCAAGTAACACACAGAGGCACCTTGCAAACACAGGCCTCAGGGAAATAGACTTTATTTCTCATTCCTGGCCTCTGATAACTGTTGAGGCAGGTAGCCTCAGGCTGCAGGAATTCTGCTTACAGGCATCCAAATGCAGTAGTCTGCTCCCTCAGGACTTAAGTCTTCAGTCTGGTCCTCTCCTGTTTCTGGCCAATTAACAGCCAGACACTCTGAAGATGAGATGCCTTTGCCAGCCAGGTGTTAGACTTCTTGAAGGTGAAAAGCAACTCAGGCAGGGTGCTCAAGGCAGACACTCAGCTCTTTTGAAGCTAGCTTGAGCAGAGCCAAACTACCAGCTCCCTCTCAGCCTTCTTGGGGATCAACTCTTCAGCATCCCTTCTCAGTGGGCTGCCTTCTTCCTTCTCTCTTCAGCTCTTCTTCCTCCAAAGCTGTCTGACACCAGAGCTACTTCAGACCCTCTATTTATACTCCACTCATCAGAATCTTGGGGGAGGACCAGCCAATCCTAGTCCAGCTGTCACCTTTCAAATTGATTGGCCAAAGCCACCACCTGCGGAGTTCCTTCTGCTTTCATTTGATTGGACAGGGCCTTTACCCGTGAGAGCCTTCTCATAGGACAGTTTTGGATTCCACCAAAACCCCTAAGCTTTGTCCAAGCTATTGCCTGTAAACAGGCAAAGGTATAACCAAGTCAGCCAAGAAAACAGACCCTTCACTGGTTACAATGTAACTGTCAAATCTTATTGTGACTAAACACCAACATCTCATGACATAAACTAAATCAATACAGACACATTGTGCCCAGCACCCAATGCACAGGTCAGTATCCTTTGACAGATAATGAACCAGAGAACTATAGTGCTTATGTCTACATCTGCTTACAAACAGACTGAGAAGCAATGATAGGGATACAGTTCCCATTACAGGTGGCATAGCCTTACTTAAAGCATTTTTAAAATTCTAAATATTCATACAATTGTGGGAAAATGCAGAACACAAGCTAAAAAGCATTTTAATGTACCCATGATAAGAGCTAGTGTCGATTCCTGGCGACCACAGAGCCCTGTTAGGTAGAATAGAGGAGGGATTGACCATTGCCTCCTCCCATGCAGTATGATATGATGTCTTTCAGCATCTTTCCTATATCGCTGCTGCCCAATATAGGGGTTTCCCATAGTCTGGGAAACATACCAGAGGGGATTTGAACAGGCAGCCTCTGGCTTGGTAGTCAAGTCATTTCCACACTGCGCTATTAGCTGATGATGTTTCTACTGTCATGTAATTAACTGACTCCTAACATTTAAACAAAAAGTTCTCTAACTTGGGCCCCCAGATGACACTGGACTACAACACCCATCATCCACAACCACAATGACCATTGTTGCTGTGGATGATGGGCATTGTAGTCCAACAACATCTGGGGGCCCAAGTCTGATAACTCCTGACTTATACAATTTCAACATTCCGTAGTCTGATAGATGCATCTGCAGGTAGACCGGAGGAAGGCCTCTCGTGGGGCAGAAGTAGAGAGCTGTGCAGAGCAAACTTTTCCATAGGAGTCTTGTTTAGATAATTCTAAATCTGAAGCGAGAATCCATACAGTTTCCAGTTTTCCCCAGAACCATCAGTTGTTCCCAGATACTGTGGCCATGCAAAATATAGAGTTGGCTGAAACCATTATAAAATTGTTAGCAGGGTTGTAGCAAAGTTGGCATGGTCCCTAGGACAAAAAAGTCAAGAGGGCCCCCTTATTCTTCAGAGAGGGGAGAGGGGGAGCGCAAGGACTAAGCTAGCCAGTGAGCCCCCCACCAAGGCCCAGGGACATCTGACCGCCCATGTTCAGTTGTAGTGATGTCCCTGATTGGTTTTTTTGTTTGTTTGTTTTGTTTTAAGTTCAGTGTTGCATGGTTCAATGTAAACATGCACAGGTCCCCCACCACCACCACCCGGTCAGTGTTTCACAGGTTATAGATTTGTGGTTACACATTAAGGACCCAAGGCACCTTCAAAGAAGCGGAGTATCTGGCCTAAGCTTTGCCACTGCCCTCTCAGGAATCCTCATGAAGACACCTCATCTCCAGGGAGCCTGGCAGTTAAGTGGTTAAAGTGCCAGCAAGGGAGTGGAGGACCAGACTGAAGACTTCATGCTTGAGACAGCAGACAAAGCAGAGGCCTGGGATACTCTCTGTCTGGGGCCAAACAAGGGCCAGACTCCATGATATGTGTAGGTGAGACTTCCCATTTCCCTCACCTTAAAAAGGCAGAGGCAAATCTCCCAGGTCCTGCTGTTAGTCCCAATCCAGAGGAAGGGTCCCTTGCGTCTATTCATTAATTATTATTTATTATTATTATTATTTCTTGTTTACACAGTCAGACAGGTGTTATTGACTGGTTTGTTTTATCCAGACATCGAGTCCTTCCCAAGGACCTGGGATGGCTGAATTTTATTGTCAATGGTTATAGATATTGTCGCAGAATATAGGCTGTTTCCAGTAAAGCTGCTTTTTGTAATTGGCTGATGGTGATTTCTGTGGCCCCTATGGTGTTGAGGTGCTCTTCAAGGTCTTTTGGAACTGCACCGAGGGCGCCAATTACCACTGGGATGATTTTGGTCTTCTTCTGCCACAACCTTTCAATTTCAATTTGTAGTTCTTTGTATTTGGTGATTTTTTTCTATTTCTTTTTCTTCTATTCTGCTATCCCCTGGTATTGCTATGTCGATTATTTTGACTTGTTTTTCTTTCTTCTTGACTACAGTGATATCTTACAGTGATATTAATTTATTATTATTATTATTATTATTATTATTATTATTTTGATTTCTATACCACCCTTCCAAAAATGGCTCAGGGCGGTTTACACAGAGAAATAACAAATAAATAAGATGGCTCCCTGTCCCCAAAGGGCTCACAATCTAAAAAGAAACATGAGATAGACACCAGCAACAGTCACTAGAAGTACTGTGCTGGGGGATGGATAGGGCCAGTTACTCTCCCCCTGCTAAAGAAAGAGAATCACCACGGTAAAAGGTGCCTCTTTGCCCAGTTGGCAGAGGTTAGTATTTAACATGCAAGGACAAACAACATGACATTTAGTGCAGCCCTTGGATGAAGATTTGCCCTCGTATATGCAGGTTACTCTAGGGCGGGGCGGGGGGTGTTGGTTCTCCTGCTGTTGCTGAACTACAATTCCTATCATCCCCAGCTGCAAAAGTTGCATACCCCTGTTCTAGCATATGGCTGATGGGGTGCAGGAAGTTATTGGCTCCACCCCAAGGCACCATTGTGCATATGTTATTGGCCCCACCCCCAATATGGAACCAATATGTTATTGGCCCCACCCCCCAATATGGAACCAATATGTTATTGGCCCCACCCCCACCAGCAGCTCATTTGCTTCCAGTTGGTGGGCCTCATGTAGAGCACCATAGCCTGCAGGCTGTCCATCACTGCCTTAAACCTTTGGCTGCATTGTGCTGTATTTCTTTTTATATATGAAATAATATAATGGACTTATTTATGAAGTCTAGGGTATGCAGACGTCAGTCTAACATGCAGTGCAGTGAGTGTGTTGTTTCCCACTATGGCACATTCAGAAAAAATAAAACCAACTCAGATTGGCCTCCGTTCCATTCCATGTATTTGTAAACATGATCACTCCAAGGAGTTTTGCAAATGCTATATGCATATTTTCCCATAACACTTTCCATCGCTTTCCATCAAGTCCTCTACCTGGCCTGAGGCTTCTTGCAACATTAGAACACGTTTTGCAACAATGGACATTTTGTGACTATTTCCCCCAGGAAATTGTCAGGGGAACCCTTGTGCTACAAGATATCAAAGAGAACAAAAGCAAGCAGGTGAAAGGAGTTGGCGAGTTATATGAAGTGAGTTCATATAACATAAGGAAACCTCCAGGCTGCTAATCCTAAAGGGCTCTCTATCTTTGCAAGCGTCGACTGTGCAGAGAAAAAACAATGCAGGGAGAGCAGAAATCAGAAGACGACTATCAACACAAGAGACTTTCAACTTTGGCTTTCAGGGCCTTGCTACAGGCAGGTCAGTGGCTACAAGGAAAGATAAACCAAGAGAGGAAGGGGCGGGGGGGGGGATGGATTGGGTTAATTAGACAGATTCAGATTTCAGGATGCATTGGCACTGTACTTCCAAAAAGCAGTAGCTCAGTCCAGTGGTCATTTCCAGAAGTGATGGACTTCTGTAATGTCTGCAGAGAGGAAACTCAGACTGTCCAGACGCATAGAAGCAGTGCTTTTTCTTTGTTCTTTTTAAACATAGGAAGCTGCCATATACTGAGTCAGACCCTTGGTCTATCTAGCTCAGTCTTGTCTGCACAGACTGGCAGTGGCTTCTCCGAAGTTGCAGGCAGGAGTCTCTCTCAGCCCTCTCTTGGAGATGCTGCCAGGGAGGGAGCCTGGAACCTAGATGCTCTTCCTAGGGTGGTCCCACCCCCACAGATGAGAACAGTTAGAGAGAACTCTGGGGAGAGGGGGCCCATGTTCACTCGTCTCTCTGGTGGCCCCTCAGAGTGAGGGAGATAATGAAGAAAACAGGGAGGGGTGGAGTTGGGTGGCCCGGGTTCTTTGGATGCTTTCTCTCATAGCTACGCTCCTGCTTTTCACCAAAAACAAATCTCCAAACTGTCTCCACTTTGCATAGTATTTGCATATGTGTATTGCTGTTATATAGGCATGTTTTGATAAAAATGGGATAAATTGAGAAGAAATACAGCTCACCACTGTGAGGCTGATGACCAGGTGAGCTGTGTGTCTACTCCGTCTGCTGCCTAGGTGCAGAATTCTCAAGGCCCTGACTTCAAAAAGTAAAGGTCAAGTGTGCTGTCAAGTCGGTATCGACTCCTGGTGCCGGAAGAGCCCTGTGGTTGACTTTGGTAGAATACAGGAGGGGTTGACCATGGCCTCCTCCCACGCAGTATGAGATGATGATGCCTTTCAGCACCTTCCTATATCGCTGCTGCCTGATAGAGGTGTATCCCATAGTCTGGGAAACAGACCAGCGGGGATTCAAACCGGCAACCTCTTGCTCCCTAGGCAAGTTACTTCCCCACTTCGCCATTAGGCGGCTCCTCAAGAACCTGCATGCTACCAAATGATGCTTAAGTTGCAGTGGGGGTGGGTGGGGGGAGGTGGTCTTCAAAGGCCTTTAGGTCCAGGCTCCAAAATCACCTAGGTGTACCTCTGCCCACCCACTCCGACCCCCAACTGGCTCATGATAATCATCATCAGAGGACGATTGCCTCTGCTGTTCTTAGCGGCTACATTTTCCAGAGGCAGAATGAGCTGGAGTAAGTGGACCTTTGGTTTGTTCCAAGTAGACAGCAGTTTAAGTGACTAAGGGGTAAGAATCAGGACTACAACCACATTCCCACACCTGGTTGTAAGAGGATAACATGTTCTTCCTCTAGCCTGTCTCCTTTTTTGCAGCTTTATTCATGGTGTGGGGTGGGGGGGGGGAGAAAAGAAACATGAATCAGGAAACAAAGGGGCCCTGCAAGAACTCCAAGCTCTCCAAGCGTGGGGAGAGGTGCAATTCACAGGACACCGAGTAAACTTTTAAAATAAAACACAGGTAAGTTTATGTATGTACATTAGCTTAGCTCTCTGCCTAAGCAGGGCTATGCATGCATAATGGTTTCTATAACACTGTATCAAACTTAGTCCTTCAACAGAAGCTATACTTATACAGGGGAGTAGCCACCGTTGGGCGACTGGGCTCAAAGAACCCAGGCCGCCGCCCCGCCCCCCAGGAACCGTGCCTCACGGCCCCGACACCCCCCCACACACATGTCTGACGTCAGAGAGAGAGGGGAGGGAGGGAGGGAGGGTGGGGGTGAGGGTTAAGAGTCAGGGTGGCTACCACTTACTACCCACCTCCCAATACCCAACCCACCGACCTCCACTAGAGATCCTATCGCTAGTCATCACTGGCTCCTCCAAGCCCTCTCTGCCATTCTCTCTCCCTGAGCTAACAGACGGTTAAACTGTCACCCACTGCTCCATCCATGCTCAAGCCTGTCCTTCAGGAATCCCACCTGGAGGGCGGTTCCTTGGACTTCAAAAGATGATCGACAGTGCTGGAGCTGCTGCCAACCATCACAGGTGGTAACACAGAGACCGCTATAAGTGCAACGATGCTATCACCTCTTCTCCATCTCTAGTGGGGCAGGGTAGACATTGCTAACCATCACTATGAGCATTCGTCCCCTGAGCTGGTACTGATAGTCAAGATTTGTGGGTCTGGCTCATGGACTATAACCTGCTCTAGCGAGCAATTAATTTTTCAGATTCTGAATCTTGAGCTAACATTTATTGATTGCATTTATGTGCCCCTTTCCTGCTTTGGTCAAGGCACCCAAGGGAGTTTACAAGCCTAGAACAAAACACAAAACAAAATGTATTGTCTCCACCCGTTAATGGAATTTTCAGGAGTGGTTGGGCTTTGCCTTCCCAGCTCTTTAAAGGGTGTTGTCTGAATTTCCCATAATTTTAAACTACTTCAAGTGTGTGTGTGTGTGTGTGTGTGTGTGTGTGTGTGTGTGTGTGTTTGTTTGTTTTAAGTGAGATGAGGGCAGCCTCAAACCAGCACTTCTGTATACGACATTCAGTCCAGTTCTGGCTATCTTTAGTTTGTGGTTACGGCTGGCTGTTCAGCCTGGGTTTGCAGAAAGTGGAAACGATTTTGGTTTTTTTCTTCTTATTTTCCCTTGGGCCTCTTTTCATGCCCAGATGCAGCTCTCCCAGGAGAAGGAAAAACAAATTCAAATATAATGCTTATTGAGAGAGGGTTTCTTCTCAGCTCATGGACATGGCTAACCCATGCTATAAAAGCTTGCTTTGGGAAAGATGGTTACCTTTCTGAAAAGTCAATAGATAAAAGTAGGAATGGACAGGCTTTAGAATTGTGGGATTTACTTTATATATATTTACACTTAGGATTATGGGCCAGGCAAAGTGCCTCTGTGCACATGAGCAGTTGAGGACTTTCACCCCAGTAGCAGAACTGAGCTCTCAGTTATTCTGCATAAAAATCCACTTCTGGTTTCCCCAAGCCTATTTCATTTTAGCATCTTGATTTCAGAAAGAAAAAACCAAGGCCATTTGACTTGCTATTACACCTGTTCACACAACTGTTCTTCCAAAAAAAATGGCTCAGGGAGGTTTACATTAAAACAAAACAATTAAAATTAATTAATTAAAAATAGAGACTATAAAACACCATAAAACTATTAAACAGTTAAAACATTCAAAACAATTTTAAAACCGCAGAAAAACAGGCTACAGCAAATTAAAAACATTTACAAGAAATTAAAAACCCTGGAAGGCCAGGCCAAACAGATAGGCTTTGAAGGCTCTCCTGAAGGCCAATAATGAATTCAGATTATAGATTTCTGCCAGGAGTGCATTCCACAGCCCAGGAGCAGCTACAGAGAAGGCCCACCTCTGAGTCGCCACCAGACGTACCGGTGGTATAATTGGAGACGGACCTCCTCAATTGAGCTTAACGTGCGGTGGGGATCATGCAGAAGAATGGTCCTTTGGGAGCTGCGTGCACACTCCCAACTCTTGATCATGTGCGAGTTAGAAGCTAGATCGGAGGAGGGGAAGCAATCGTGTGGCAGGCAGGCATGGGCTCCAATGGCATCATCCTACCCAACACTTTACCAAGGATATTATCAAGTTAGGAGGAAACGCCATCGGAGCCTGCCCCTGCTTCCCACAATCACTTCCTCTTCCTCCAACCATGCTTTCATCTCACACACAACCCCAGATCAGGAGTGGGTACCTGTAGGCGGGTAGGACTCTTAAAGGCTGTGTGAACAAGCCTACTGCTGTTAGACCAGGGGTACTCAAACGTGGGCTCCCAAATGCTGTTGGACTACAACTTCCATCATCCCCAGCCACAATGGCGAAAGGCAACATCTGGGGACCCCAGTTTGAGAACCCTTGTGTAAGACAGTTGAGAGCCAAACCTTTGCTGCTCTACTGGAGAATCACCCAGGGATCTGCCCCTGCTCTAAAGCATTTTGCAAGAGACCAGCAAGACTAAACCCTAGGGTTCTGTTTTTGGCGGTTGTGCACAGAGAGATAAGGGTGGTGGTTGTTTTTTGCACAGTTGTTGCCTTTATTTGTTATTCTTACCAAGATTATAAACTGATCTGCAATGTAAGCTGCTTTTCATCTTTCATGGCTCTTATTTTTCTTGGCTTTTGGCACGTGCCCTCCTTCCTTGGACTTACCTGGATGGGTTGATTCAGTTTAGTTGTGTTTTGTAAGTGTTCTGAAACAAACACAAATTAAAAATTAAAATCAGAAGGGCAAGTGGGGGCGGGGGTATGGATCCAAGGAAGTTAAAAGTCATAGTTAAGCATCTACCCTTCAATCCAAGTCAATGTAATCTGTTGGATTTCTGCCTGCTATGCAGAAATGAAATTCATATGCAACTGTGCATCACAAGAGGCAGTTCCTCCTCCATGCCTCTCTGATGTACCCTTGCACAAACTTAGGTAGAACGGCAGCTCTTAGAGCAACTGCTTTGCATGCCGAAAATCCCAGCATTTCCAGGTAGGGCTGAGAAAAACTCCTGTCTAAAGCCCCGGGGAGTTGTTGCCAGTCTAAGTAGACAGTACTTAGCTAGATGAACCAATGGTCTGACTCAGTATAAAGGCAGCTTTCTATGTACTTCTAAACTTGGATGTAGGTGCTGGCAAAATTCATTAGCGACCATTCCAATCATACAGTTGTGTGACTCCAACAAGTTACCCATCAGTTTTTGGTCTCTGTTTCTGTTGTTGGTTGTCAACTTTGAAGCCCTAAATCAGAGGTTCTCAAAGTTGGGTCCCCAGATGTTTTTGGACTACAACTCCCATCATTCCCTGACACAAAGGCCTTTGTGGCAGGAGATGATGGGAGTTGTAGTCCAAAAACATCTGGGGACCCAACTTTGAGAACCTCTGTCCTAATAGTTTGGGACCAGGATACTTAAGGGACCATCTCCCCCAATATGATGCTTTCCAACTTTTAAGACGGACAGGGGAAGCTCTCTTGTGCATCTGGCCATTATCTTAGGTACCTGGATCAAGGGGGAATACAGCACAGGGCTTTCTCTGTGCCAGCATACAGCTTGTGGAACCCCTCTCGCAGAGAGACCTGTCTTAGCCCCTACTGGGATGAAATTCAGATCTCCATCTTACCTCAAGAGTGTCTGAGCCTGGAGGCAAAACCTCAACCCTGAATTCTTTCTCAGTACCTGTGTATGTGTCTTGACTCCCATTTCCCTGTTTTCTTATTGCGAGAAACTCTCACCTTTCTAAATAAATTTCATATATTTAGAAGTGGCTAAGCTTCAGTCTGGTTTTAAAAGATTCTGGAGGGCTATTTGCAAAACTCTTCCCCATGTGCTTCGTAAGGTCACAGTGCTATTGAATGCTTATATTAAGAAGAATGTGCCGTTTGCCTAAAGCTGGGTTTTACAGACTCTGACCGCACAGAGCCAATACGTCAACTGGAAAGTTCCAGGGTGTGTTGAACCCATGTCTGAATCCAGTCAGTGGCTCTAGATCAGGTCTACTCAACTTAGGGCCCCCAGTTGTTTCAGAACTACAACTCCCATAATCCCCTAGCCACAGCTAAGGATCATGGGAATTGGAGGCCAACATCTGCAGGGGAGCCTAAGTTGAGCAGCCATGCTCTAGATCATTCTAGCTCTAGAAGTTGGATTAGAGCAATCTCTCTACGAAGGGCTGAACCCAGGAAAACACACACCCAGGTTTATTACACCTTGCTTGCTATTTTTGGCTGCCTAGCCGAGCAGAAGATTGCAGTAAATTTCTGCCTTGAACTGCTGTTTTGCTGTTGACGCATTGCTAATTTCTTTTCAGATGAATTATTATCCACCCCCCACCCTGTTTAAATATGGTTTGTCTTTTTCTAGGGCTTCAAAACATCACATTTTTTATTTAATTAGAAATTACATCATAGCTCAAAATGCAGGGCCTTTTAAGCACGGCCGGGAGAAACCACGAGAGGGAGGCAGAGAGCATCCTCTCCCATGGAGCACGTAATGCATCTTACTGTCACACATATACTATTATGAACTTCCCCTGCAGGGAAGAATCCTGAACAAACAGACCTGTGTCTGCAATGAGGGAGAGAGGAAAGGCACGGCTGGAAAATGCATGAATCACATTTGGGTTCGACATCCGAGATAAAACTGCTGACATGGGCAAGCTGTCCGCCTTTGTTCCTGTGCTGTGGGAGCTCCCTTTTTAGAAACAAGCTGCCTGCGGGTAATCCCGTATGGCAATAATTTCTGGACGGAGCGCAGCTCTGGAGAATCGGGGTGGATTCCTGAGTTACAGACAGGCAACAGACTGCGGCTAGGGAGAATATCCTGAGCCAAGGCGCACACACAGAGGTGTGTGGATAGTGCAGGAGGACAGGGATTCTCAACTTTGGGGTCCCAGTTGTGTCCTCTGTAAAAGGGATTCCCAGATGTTGTTGACTACAACTCCCATCATCCCCAGCCAAAGGCCACTGCAGCTGGGAATCCCTGTTATAGGGAGCACTGGTTCCTAGATGTTGTAGGGCTTCATAAGAAGTCCATAAGACTTCTGAAAGTGGATGGATGAAAGTCCATTCTTAAGTTAGTCAAATGCCCACCTAGTAAAGCATCCGGCTTCACACAGCAGGCAACCAGCTCCATCTGGAGACCTGGCAAGGGCAACCCCCGCTTCCCACTGGTGTCCCCTAGCACCTGGTGTTCGGGGCATGCACCCTCTGATCCGAATGGAAATATATCGCTATAAAGGCCAATCAAGATTAGAGATATACATATCAGGCGGTATAAATATATGATAGATAGATAGATAGATAGATAGATAGATAGATAGATAGATAGAGCAAATTTTCAAGTTAATGCTATGTATACCCACTAGCAAGAAAACATCTACTAGAAGGCCATATTTTTTACAAAACCCTTACATTTTATCGTGTTTGAAATGTGCAAGATACATTTGCATAGTAATGGAAATCAGGAATCATGCCCAAAGATTCTGATTCCGTTACCAATGAACTTCTGCACAACTCCCATCATTCCCAGCCACAACGACTCTAGTAACCAGGCTTTGGTTTACCTACACTGAAGCCTTATGTTTTCTGTTATCACTGTTCCCCACCTTTGCTTTGGAAGTCCACCTCACTGCAGCAAAGGAAGCACAGTCCACTCCATCAGCTCAGCTGGGACCAACTGCCACCTGGATTTCTCCTCCTCCAGCCCTGTTTCACATCAACAGCCATTTCACCGGGGTCGTACATCTATGCAACTTCATGAAGAATTACTGCCCAGGTATGCCTGTTTCCCTATTCCCAAGCCGACTCTCTTTTCATTCATATCGTATGTGTTCGATTATACCTTTGTAGGCAAAGGGCTGCTTAATAAACAGCTTAAGAGCTGTTTTGTTAGTGCTTTTCTTGGACTCCAACCCCTCCCCCGGCCCCAGTTGGGTTTTGTTAATTGAAGGGTGTGTTCTTTTGCAAGTTTGATTTGGTGCTTACCTGAAGTGTTCTGTGCTTTGGGGTTCTTCATTCAGGGTTGCTACACCAGCTGTTGTCCATTTTGTTTCTTATGTCTGTATTGGGCGGGGTGGGGGGGAGAACAGATCTTATTTATTTATTTATTTATTTTCAAAGGAAAGCTGCATTCTGCAAATGGTGAAGTATATGAATTACTCATGGGCCTATTTTGCATTATTTATTCTGCTACTCATGGGGAGGGGCAAGGTGTTTGACAAGGGCCTGGGTAACACCCGTCTGATTTCTGAGCTTTCAACAGGCATTGCTCTTGTTCTATAAAGTATTACACAATGAGGAAATGAGGTCAAGGAAAAGAGACTTGGATAAAGCCACCCAGCGCGGCTGTGGTTGAGATGAGGGATGAAACCCTACGACTGCAGTTTTAAAGCCAGAGCCAGCGTGGTGTAGTGGTTAAGAGTGCTGGACTAGGACCGGGGAGACCCGAGTTCAAATCCCCATTCAGCCATGATACTAGCTGGGTGACTCTGGGCCAGTCATTTCTCTCTCAGCCTAACCTACATCACAGGGTTGTTGTGAGGAGGAACTCAAGTATGCAGTACACCGCTCTGGATCTTCCTTGGAGGAAGAGTGGGATATAAATGTAAAAATAAAAATAATAAAAAAATAAAAGTCCAATACTAAACCACATGGAACCACAAGAAAAGTGGGGAACAATCCCCCCCCCCAATTTCCATTGCTCTTTATCAAAACTGCATACCTCTCTTCCTTGAAAGATCTCAGAAGAGCAAAATCCAGAGGGGTTCATCTTTGCCTCACAACACTGGATAATGGAGAGTGGCCAAGAGCAAAAGGACCTTCCTGAAGGCTGCCTGTGGTTTGATCCCCGGTTTCTCAGCTCCAGACACAAGCTTAGCCACTGTGCCGCACTGCACAGATCATGACAGAGCTTGTTCGAGGAAACAATCCCCTTCCTTGGCCCCAGCTGTTATGCATAGACTCAGCTGCCTAACAC
Source organism: Hemicordylus capensis (assembly GCF_027244095.1). Classification (NCBI taxonomy): domain Eukaryota; kingdom Metazoa; phylum Chordata; class Lepidosauria; order Squamata; family Cordylidae; genus Hemicordylus; species Hemicordylus capensis. The sequence goes on from NC_069667.1 coordinate 18,359,681, forward strand.
TCATATGGGACCTGCAAGAGTGACTAATAAGAAAAAAGCCACAATGAGATGTGAGCAAACGGAAGCATCTCCACTTCATAAAGGAGCTGTTGCCTGCCAGTTCCAGAGAGGCTGTTATATTTTTTGGAGCAAATGCAAGCGAGTCCTGTGGCACCTCAAGCTTTCATGGACTGGAGTCCATCAGATGCCTGCCCCCGTGTGGCCGAGGAAATAAAGGTAAAGGGAGGGACAGAACATCAGGCCATTCCAGTCCATTTACAAGGGACACCACCTAGGCCTGCCACCACCTCAGGCAACGTTGGCTTCTTTCCCAGGATACCTGTTCGTAAACGCAAGCTTGGTACATTCAGGATTCAGTTTGGAACCAGCCAAGTCACAAGACTTTGTGAAAAATGAACCCACTAAGGACTCCTGGCTGTGGACAGAGTAGAGATCTCCAAAGGGTGGGCAAGACAATGTGTATCAGAGACTTATTCTGCAAATATAAAAATCTAGACTTTATGTATCGGAAGTAAAGTATGGTGACGACAAGCCCTCTCCATCACAGAACCCCTCAAGTTCAAGCAGCAGCTCACTGTAACAGAGAAACAGAATTGTGCATATACACACACAATTCACACACCGACAAAAATATTCATCTAAAAAAAGGCACTGCTGGATGGTATTTTACAATATGCACATTTATTGGAAGTGGGGAGACTAACTCCACAGGTGAGGATAGTAATACAGGTAACAGTGGCACAACTGGGCCAAGTATGGTACTTATTACAATTTCAAATAAACACTTTTAAAAGCAAAATGGTATATATGGAAAACGCAGTGTCCTCTTTTAGAATGGAACACATTAGAGTTCTTCCCCCTCCCGTCTTCTTAGCCTGACAAGTATTGCCAGAGATCTTGTGCTTTATAGGTTAGCACAATCTCACTTCAAATTCAGTGCTATTATAAATCAGAAGTTGTACTTTGACAACAAGAGCATGTGAATTACTTACAAACATTCAGAACTGGAAGCGTACACTTCTGGCAGACAACGTTGCCTATTAAATACAGATCAACCAGCACTCACAGAACATAAAAAAGGTTTTCAATCATAAAAAAATACTATAATTCACCACCAGACTATTTTTTTTTACAGAGTTATAAATAATAAATAGCATAACACAGTAGATTACAAATGGATCGCTCTCTCGCTCTCTCTCGCTCTTTTTAAAAGCCGGTTAGATCTTTGGAGAAGTAAGAAATCATTTGCTGAACCCCAAACTGAGTCAGGAGACTACAGCAGGTTTCCTTCTCAAAGTTCACACACAAGCTCCTTCAGTCAAACTCTATCCACAGCTAGCATCCAGACTGTAAAGCCTTCCCATGAAAATTCATGTTAGCTTATTGGCCTGCCCTGTTTCAAGGCAGGACCAGTGGGTTGTTCTGAGGATATGCCACAATGTGGAACAGTCACAGAACAGCGGGACTGCTCGCAGAATCCCCCTCCCACCACAGATCAAGCACTTCAAGGAGCAACTAAGAAACAGCAATAGTGGCAATGGCACCTCATACAAGCACACTCTCTACAAAAAAAAGGGAAAGAAAACAAGATAAATCCTTTTCCCCACCCAAACGCTCGGGTTTACATTCTTCCATTTTGTAACCATGTCCCCTAAGGCACAAACACATCTCAGCGCCACAGGAGACACCAATGGCCCAATAAATTATCTGTGGTAGCCTAAGCAATTGTGGCTATTACCCAGCCTGCATCTCCTCAGCCAGACTTCTGTGACTACTGGCTGTAATCGACACAAACCTGAAATGGTCTTCATTGGAGAATGCTGCAGGTGAGTTAAGTCTGCATCACAGAAAGCTGTCCCACCCCCACTCTGGTTGCCAACATCAAGGAGCTACAGTAGCATTCAACAGGAAAAAACAAACAAAACAAAAAGTCCACAAGTGTTTTTGGCTTCTAGCATCGTCACAGCAATTGACCAGAAGCACAGCTCAAAACCTCTTTCCTGCAACAGAGAAATAGGGGGTTATAATTCCCCATATAATTATTTTTAGGGGTGTGGGTCCCCTAAAATATAGTCCAGAATATGCCTAATTGTCCAGCAGAAGTACTTTATTTTCCTAAACAAGTGTCTAGAGTAATCTAGTTTATTACTTTTAAAAAGCATCGCAAACAACCAAGATTTTATAACTTTGCAGCCACCATTCTTACCTCCAGAATAAGTGATCATGATAGCAACAGCAGACAGGTTTTTCCTCTAGAGTTTTAACACTAATACAACTTAGGTGCTTGGTTTGGGAATTTTTAAAAAAAGTGTATGCAGCTTCTTGAAAGCAAAGTTAGTATTATCTGAGCAGATATTGGTAAAATTATTACAAAAAAATCAGCGAAGCCAGACATCAACGTGGCCTGATGTGTCCATGAAGGAGAATCAAAACCAAGTAGCCGAGGAATAAGGTGACGTTAACATTTCCACTCAGTATTTAAATCCTTGTGTCCTCCAGGATTTCATCTCATGGGCTCCTCTGTACCTATGTACAGCTAAGAGAATAGCATGGGCAGACATCGACAGACAACTGGGTAAGTCACTTGGGTGAAAGGTCATCCATCAAGATGAATGAAGAACACGAGTTGGAGCACGTGACGGGAGATTCTGCAGTAGTGCTGCCTTTGGCCAGCGAATCCGAAGAAGAGCTGACACTGCTTGTGCTCCCATCCAGTATATCTGAAGACAAGCTGGGGATAAAGAAGGGAAACCATGTGCCTTCAGAGTTTATATAAAGTTAATGCAACAACAGAAGCCGGAGAAGTCAGTAGACTGGTTTAAATCAGACGGCTGGTCTAAGGCCAAAATAAAGGTGATTGATTGAATTTCAGAGTTGCCTCTATTATTTTTGATGTTTATATACAATTTAAAGAGATTCACATCAAGAACAATAAATCCATCACCAAGGTGCCTGATGAAATGCTAGACAACTATGGCAATGATTTTGTTCTGATCTTAGACTGCCGAAGAGTAAGCCAAAGTTCCACAACGCATGTAAGAAGTGCACACTGTATTTTGAGCACGTATTTTGGCTCTCATGATGTCAGAACCAGAGGCAGGAGAGCCATGAAGCACAAAAAGTAGGACACAGGAGTGGTGTTCTCTCCAGTTTTTTTCCCCATCTGTGCACAGAATGAGTTTTGTCCTGGGCGGCAGCATCAAGGCAGTGTGTGTACACATATATTCAGAATGGCACCTTACTGATTCAGTCTGAGTGGGATCTAAAATTAATTGAGCGGACATTTAAAAACTTTTGTGCGTGTGCACACATGTGCATGGCTTAGAGGGAACACTGCACAGAAGGTGCACTTTGTGTTAGAACGTTTTGCGTAAGATCGATTCTGGCTAATTACAAAGCAAACAAGCAAGGTGAGAAATGAGCATTGTGTAGCCTGATGATTTTCAGTAGCCTTATCAAGGGTTACTTTTACCATGAACTGAGGTCTGTCAGATGTGTCACATCAGGAGAAAGCATGTTGGTGGTTCCCTGGAAGAGTCTCTTTGGCTGGCTTTCAGTTTCCATTTCACCTACAAAAATCAAGCCAATCTGGTGAGATCTGAGAAGGAAATCATCTAAATTCAGTAGCACTGAAGCTCACTTCACGGAAACATGTTTTGTTGCAGGAGACAAACAAAATATTATCGTAGTCTTGAAGTTATCAGTACAAGTCTATGATACAAAGTCAATATGCATTATTTATTTTTACCTTTACATCCCACTCTGCCTCCAATGAGCTCAGAGCCGTGTACATATTCCTCCTCACAATCACCTTGTGAGGTAGGCTAGGTTACGGGAGCAGTGACTGGCCCACAGTCACTCAGTGAGTTTCATGGGTGAACAGGGATCTGAATTCTGATCTCTCCAGTCCTAGTCTAACACTAGCCACTATACCACACCAGCTCTCTGCTTTTGGATTTTATATATTTCTCTTATTTTTTCTAATTTTACCAACAAAATAATGTTTGAAAGAGACACCCACCTTCCACTCCTCGATCTTACAGCATTGCTGGAATCAGCTAGGGACTACGGCGCACCTTGCAATCTATGCTTTTTAATGTAGAAGAAATATACTACCACTCAGCCTCTACTCCAAGACTGGTGGCCCTGAAAACTTCTTTTGTTAATATAGCATTGAAGGAATATTCATTCTCCTTGGAAGAAAGAAGAATGACAGCTTCCATCATGCAGATGTGCAAGGGAGAAAAATCACTCTCTGCAGCAGACGTACCAGCCTATGCCCAAGAATTCCACATAAATCTCTTTTGTGATCTGTGAACTGGGGTTACCCCAAGTGGGGGGAATGCAAGTGAGTCTCCTGCCATTGGTACGATGCAGTCACCATGGTGGCAAGAGGTTCTTAGAGAAGAGCGATAGGGCAGGAAGTGGGAGTAGCAGAGACCTTTCCCAAAGGATCAAAAAAAAGTTGACTTCAACTGGACCTGGCCTATTGGATGTCACAATTCTCCTACTTCATAGCAAAGAAATGCACTACTTCACATCAGCTCTGTTTCTAAACATTCTAGCAGCACATACCTTTCCTTTTAATGGGACCAAGAACACTGGGCCTGATGCAGTTGATTGGACTCTGACTCCTCCTGCTAAAATACAAAACTTGGATTATGACATTTCTAAGACATGAAAGGTTTCCAAGGTTAGGAGGAAGCACTAGTCTGAACCACTTTAATGTGTTTTTAAGATTAGAATCCTATACAGTTAAGCCCCAAAAGGAACTGTGGACACAGAACATACATTAGCATATCACAGTGTTCCATCTTGCTACAAAGGGAAATATGATAACATATGTATCAATTTGCCCAGTGCAGAGTCTGGTCCAAGACACATTTCATGCCTTGCACTACGAACAAGCTATAAAATGAAAACAAAGACACTACCCACTTTACATTTGGTCTAAGTGGCCTTAAAAAAACAACGCCAACGTCAAAGCATGCAAGTCTTCTTCCAAATTTTGGCAACCCAAATTGATTGATTAAGTGCCATCAAGTCGGTGCTGACTCTTAGCAATCACATAGATAGATTCTCTCCAGGATGATCTGTCTTTAACTTGAATTTTAAGGTCTCTCAGTGGAGCATTCATTGCTGCTGTAGTTGAGGCCATCCATCTTGCTGCTGGTCGCCTTCTTCTTCTTCTCTTTCCTTTGACTTTTCCCAGCATTATGGACTTTTCCAGGGAAGTGGGTCTTTGCATAATGTGTCCAAAGAATGATAGTTTGAGCCTGGTCATTTGTGCCTCAAGTGAAAATTCTGGATTGATTTTTGTATTCCTATTATTGCTGCCTTAATCTTTATAATTATTCCCACTTGCCTTTTCAAACCACCTAAAACACTGAAAGGAAATTTCTGTTCTCTACTAAAATTAGGTGTTGCAGTCCTTGCAAATCAGACATCTAACAGACCCTTAACAGCATCTGCCCTATTAATTAAGAGTTCACTGCGAACAAAGCAAGCCAGATTTTCCAGCTTTCTGCCTCCCTGAGCTCCCACCTCCTCATGTACCTTTTAGGGACATCAAACTTAATTTTCACCTGTGCATTATTATTATTTTAAAACCATAGCCAGGTTGTCAGTTCTCACCATGCATTCCTGTTCTCCTAGCTTTATCTGCCAACTGTGCTTAGTAGCTGCCAAAGACCACTGCGGCACCTGCCAAATTAGCAGCACTGGTATAATTGCTTATCAGCTTTGTGAGCTATTCTGATACAAAAAGAGTTTATAAAAGTTGCATATAAGTTACCTGCTTTCCCCACTTGGTTCAAGAATAGGGAGAAGTGCCAGCAGACAAACTGACAGCTTTAGGACAGACCCCATGCCAGGCCCTCACTTCCTAAGCAATCACCTTTCAGAAGGACTCATCAACCTTGAAATCAACAGACTTCCAGACACTTCAGGCTATCCTTTCTAGTGAGTGGGACATTAAGTAGAAAATGCAGAATTTTGGCACTTTCAAATCCCCCAAAGCAGACACACCTATCTGAAGCCCCATGGAATATACCGAACTCACAATTCTTGAGAAATCTCACAAAGAGTTCTGCAGCCCTCTCTGAAGTATTGGCTTATTAAGCCACTAAAAGGGAGTTTGATGCCACATTCATTCCTGGGCATTATATTCCCACCTTTTACTTTTAGATTACAACAGGGGTTCTCAATCTGTGGTACTCCAGACGTTGCTGAACTACAACTCCCATCACCCCCAGCGACAATGTATTATGGCTGGGGTGAGGCGAGCTGTAGTTTGGCCACATTTGGAGTACTGCAGGGTGGGAACCCCTGCATTACAAGTCTTAGAAGGTGTGCCTGAAAGCCCTTAGAAAACCCTCTTCAAGCCAACAGAACGATGTTTGTGTGTGTGGGATTGTGGACACAATCTGCCAGCACAAGCTTTACTGAAGTGAACATGCAATTAAAATTAATTCTAGTGGGACTTGTGCTGGACAATTTGCTGGCATCAGCTCCATCCACCTGCACAGGCCAGATATTGGTGAACATCACAGCAGCCCAACTGCTCATTATTTAGGGACACTTTGTTTTTCAGGCACATTAACTTACTTTGAAAATCTCCTTGTGGGGCTGGGAATGGGACTCGGAGGCAATCCATTGCTACTCACAAACATTTGCAAGGATGGTGAAAAACATTGCTAGGGAAAACACAAGCACAAGATTGAAAAGGCATTTTGAAACTTGATGTTCCAACTCACAGAAACTAGAAATTTCATAAATTCTTTCAAGATCCAGTTCTATGAAAAGAAATCAATAGGTATTTCTTGGCATTTCCCCACTTTTATAGGGGAGGAGCTATTTTTCAGTGTTAGTGCACATGCTTCACATGCAGAAGGGTCCAGATGCTATCACTAGCATCTCAGGGAGAGCTGGGCAAGACCCCTACCTGAAACCCTGGAAAGCTGCTGCCAGTCAGGGTAGAGACAACACTAAGCGCAACGGAACAATGGTCTGTCTCAGTATAAGGCAGGATGTATATGTTCATATACATGGTTAACCACCTCTAACATCTCACTCAGAACAATGCTTTTAGGGCATTGAAACCTTGTCCCTGGATACCTTATTCAGCTACTTGCCTGACTGCAGGCATTAACTCCAGGTATAGTTTGCAAACCTAGGGGGTAGCAAGTTACCTTTCCTTTCAAGGATTTTTTAAAATCCACTAAAGACACTTGAAACTCAGTGGCATGAAAGACTTCTGCTGAGACCACTAGAGCGGTTACCAGTCAGAGTTCAAAAGACTGGATTAGATGGACCAATGGCCTGATGCAGGATAAGGCAGCTTAAGATGTTCAGACATTATTCATGGGTCCACATAATAGACAGAGAGCCGGGTCTCACGATCAGTGAGACCTGGTTTAGAAGGGTGAGCAGGGAGAGCGGGCTAAGCCCACTCTCCCTGCACACGAGCAGGGAGGGATCCCTGGGCAGCCACCCACACAATTGCCGGCTCTGTGACGGGGAGCCAGTGGGGGCTGGGGAGCTTGGGGGTCACGCGGCCCCTGGAAGCTCCAGTATGCCCAGCACGAGCGGGCAGGGCATACTGGGGAGACCCCCGGAGCCAGGAGCCACGCTGCAGCTACTCACGATCTTTAAAACCTGGTTTTAGGGGAGGGGTACTTAGGCGGGTTACCTGCCTAGGAGCCACCGGGCGCGCAGCTGAGCCCGGTGGTTACACAATGGGGCAAAATCGGGCTAGCGGATTTTGCCCCATCGTGTGAATAGCCTCAGAATATGGAGAACTGCAGGACTGCATGGAAAAGAGGGGCCACTGGCTTTAGCCACCACACACATCTAGCTAGCTTTCCCTCTCAATCTCTCCCTCCATGTCCTTTTCTAAAACGGAGCAGCACTGTGTTGTTTTAGCTCTTTCTAAGACTGTCATCCCCCTTACACCAAATTATGTGGACTACAGAACCAGCCTTCGTGGTCTCCGTCTCACTCTGCGCCTGGTTGTTGTTTTTTAAAACATTTACTACAAAACCCATATTGGGAAAAGAACATTTTGGCAACAATCCTATTGCCACTTATTGGGAATAAGCTCCACTGAACAAAATAGTTCCAAACAAACATGCGCAGGACAGGGCTGCACATAACATCAATACCTGGCACAGTCTCTTAGCTACAGTTTCTGCACACCACACCATCTCCCTGTTTTAAAATGGACACACTCCCTGTGTTAAAGTATCAGAGACTGCTCTGATCCTCATGTTATTTCCCACTCTGGTATGCAAGAAAAAAGGGACAGAACTTGCAAATTAAGAAAGATATTCAAATTCAAATTAAATAATGATAACCATTAGTTTGGAAGAGGAACATTCAATATTCTTATAGCCTCCCAAAGCGATGGAGCCCTTTGGCATACCTTTCCTATGCCCCTTGTAGGAGAAGGTGCTGGAGAAACAGGAATGAAGTCTATCCTCTTTGGAGACGATGACTTTTCAGACTTGTCCAAGTCGTTATCGCTCTGAGGATACAAAGCGCTAGGTTTAAAGCCCCACAGCAAAGAGCTGCTCTAGCAGCTGAGCCACAACATTCTGATGAAAAATAGCATGGCCAATCAGTGGAGCCCATAAGACACTCCACCTGAGCCATTTCCACTCTTTTTCCTTAAAAGCTCATTGGTTAGGCGAAGGAGTGGAATTAAAATATTAAACATCTGTAAAGAGATTACCAGGCTCAAGCTTTCTTCCCATGACTGGCTTATCTGCATTGCTGTTTGCACTTCCCTAAAACACAAAAAGGCTCATCAGTGGCTACAAGAGAACAAGACCGGCTGACTGTTTATGGCACTGCAATTACACCCACCTTTCGTGTGCTGCCTCTCTGTTCATCAAATCCACTCCTTCCTCCTGGAGAAGTATAAGAATTCAGGTCTTAGATTTCCACAACTTTCTGCCCAGCAGAATTTCATGCGAGCTGTATCAGCAATGCCTTTTGAGTTAGAGCTGAGCTGTGTGATCAGCAGAGGAGCAGCTGGACTATACTATCATAGGCATAGTAGGGGGGCTGTATGTTTCAACACTCTCATATAAAGAACTGTCTATTTGTACACAGAAAATAGATGTATCAAGAAGGAGAGTTCTAGCCTAGCCCATTCCTAGTTTTCTGTGGCCAAAAGATGTACATGGGGTGGGCGGGCGGTGGGGGGGGGGAAGCATTCAAACTCACAGCCCCCTCATTTGCACTTTTGACACTACTCAATACTGCTGACCCCATTACGCTGTTTCTAGAATACAAATAAGAACAAATATTCTAATTAGCAATGCACTCTGTGGTGCCCTCCTTCCGCAGTCCTGCAAACGGAAAGCTCAAATTTGGCACCAGTTAACCTGCGTAACAGTAAGATTTGTGCTTCCAGGAACTAGAACTATTGGGTAGGTAGGATTTGAAATTTGTTTCAGAGTGGCAATGAGACTTCAATTATACCAAGCATATGTTAAAAGAGTAATCAATTAAACATAGCATGTGTCACTTTCTCAGAAAAGATCATCGCTTGTAAGTAAAATACATGATGGCACCTTAAGAAATGGAATGCGACTCACCCTTCTGATTTGATGGAGTCGACTGCTGGGGATACGAATTGGAGAGGATGATATCAGCTGGAAAAAAGTATAAATTTCTAAAGTTATAGTCACCTTACCAAAGTTTTGTTTAAAGCTGACCGTTAGCTGAGAACCTATTGCTCAAGCCTGTAATGTACAAAACATGAACCACATTAATACAAAAAATCCTTTCACTGCTGGCAGTACTTGCAATCTCAGTATCCTGAGGCAGGGGTTCCCGACCTTTAAACACACTCACATACATGGACCCTTCTGTTACAAACCTTGAGTTCAGGTAACCCGCAGAGGTTTTTAATGTGTGTGCGCCTGCACACAAAAATTTAAATATTACAGTTATAAGACATGCTACTTCAGTCACTGGCATACATCCAGTCTGTTATTCATCATCATCAATTTTATTACAGCCATTGGCCAGCAGAAATAGGAGTAACAAATATACTCAATACAACGATCAATAAAACAATGCTAAAACACAATATAACAGAATACAATCACTCATAATAAATTACTTAAAAACAATAGACAGCTCTCGCAATTAAGCACTTAATAGGGACCTGAACCTAATGGCAATATAGAAAAGTTTAGCCACAATTGTTGTAATCCCGGGGCTTGAATCCGTGAGGCAGTAATAGGTATAAAAGAGATCACACCTTCCGGGAAACAGTCTGTTATTCATGAGTACGCAATGAAATTAATGGGACAAGTTTACTTATCCCATTCATTTCAAAGGGAGTACTCTGTGCTAATTTTTTGAAGCCTGCCGATCAGGCTGAGGGAGGGGTACAGCTGCACTTGAACACACAGCCAGCCAATCAGGAGTAAAAAGGGAGGGTCTTCATGCTCCACCCTCCTCTCCCGTGGTGGTTGGATTCAAACTGGAGATCCTCATATGGGGAATAAATAGTATTGCTGCAGTGTGAGAGGCAGGAGGGCTCTGGCTCCAGTGACGATTACTGCTACAACAGATATTTATATACTGCTCTTCAACGAAAGTTCTCAAAAGCAGTTTACATCGAAAAATACATAAATAAGATGGTCCCTGTTCCCAAAGGGCTCACAATCTAAAAAGAAGCATAAAGGCAGATATCAGCAACAACCACTGGAGGATAGGAACACTGTGCTGGGGTTGGATAGGAACAATTGCTCTCCTCCTGCTAAATATAAGAGAATCACCACTTTAAAAGGTGTCTCTTTGCTCAGTTAGCAGTAACCCCGGGAGCCCTTCAAGTATCACTAAGGGTACTATTAGCCCTTGTTGGGAACCTCTGCATCAAGGAGTAACCTCAGCTTGTTGATAAGAAAAACCTACTACTTACACATCTTTCACTTCTCCAGGAACTGTGGACTACTGTACCTACAGAGTCTCATTTATTCATTCATTCAAAGAGGGATAAATATACTACCACTCAACCTCTGTTCCAAGACAGGCAGCCCTGACAATTGGTTTTTAAAATAACATTCTCCTTGGAAAAAAGAGCAGCCTTTCATCATGTAGAAGAAACCAAATTCCATCATCTAAATGTGTCACAAAGTATGACAAATGAAGCTGCCTTATACCAAATTAAGCCATCGGTCTACCTAGTTCAGAAATGTCTACACACTGATCTGCAGCCGCTCCAGGGTTCAAGGTAGGGGGCTTTCCCAGCCATACTTGGGAGAGGTGCTGGGGGACTAAACCTAGCCAAGTTCTGTATGTTACTTTGCATATTTCATCTACTATGTGAGAACACTGTCACTGCAATGCAGTACAAACAACTCTGGATAAACAGAGCTGAACAGTTAATTATGTATTTGAAATCTCAGGTGTAGAGCTTTCTTTTTCTAAGCAATGCTGTTGCTCATTTGGGAGTCTTGACTCGCTAAGGCACAACCACCCCTCTATTTTGCAGGAAGCAAAAGACTTTGCTATGCAAGTGAGAGGATCTTACAATTAGGGAAATTACTTTCTCTGTGTTAACTGATGATAGTGAAATTAATTCATATCCTTTGAAAAACACACACTGATTTAACACTCTCATCATCAATGGAACTACTATGCCTGTTTGCAAAACTAGAAATTGCAAGCTTCTTTGGAATACAAAATAATTGCAAGGCTGTATATTAGATATCCTAGAGAACAAAGCTCCATTCATTTCTCTCTCAAAACAACTTTAATCTTCTAGTGCCCCAATGCACAGCCCTTGCTCCACTATGCTTGGCTCACTCTACGGAGGAATCAAATAAACAACAGGTGTGCATTTTGATATAGCAGGCTGTAAAAGCTGCTGTGTTTTCCTTTCACACTTCACAATGCATTATCCAAGGTGACTACAAAGAACAGTGAATTAGAAAATAGCAATACACACTTGGGCTGGGATCAAACTTCAGGTAGTTTTGAACAATTCATGATATGCTGATGCCCCTTTAGTTTTTTTTACTCTGCATATGGCCACTATTTTGATCTTGACAAGCTTCATTCAGAAACCATAAGCTTTCTATTTGTCTTCTCTCACCAACTCAGTGTTTCCAAACTACTCCTAGCCTCAGCAGGTTTTTTTTCCAGAATGAAAACTGAAGGCACTTCACTTTTTGTGACTGAAAGGGTTGGTTTTTAATGAAAGGCTTATAAAATTGAAACACTATCATCTGCAGTCAGAAGAACTTGTTCTGGCACTGCACGAGTCACTGTTCTCTCCAAAGGTAGGTAATTCTGCTGCATCAATAGACTGATCCAGTTACTCCCAATGCAGAAAAATGATAGAATTATTCGTTCCCTGCAGAGGCTAACTGACAAGGCCAGAACAGTAAATCATGCAGAGATGCAGCGAACAGCTTCTTTATGCAGTTTTGGTTCAGAGGTGCTTTTATTTGTTTTTCACGGTATACCAGTGATTCTCTTACAACACACTAATGTGTTTCAGTGCACACTCTGGAAATTACTCCATTAACTCCTTGGTAGTTGAGTCAAGAGCCAGTGATATTGCCCTCACACTGCCAATCTACAAAGTGACAAGCTACTGGCACATGTTTGGGAGCTCTGGTGGAAGCTACATCTGGTGTGATACAACAATGAGATACAAAGTAACCAAAGCCCCTGCTCAGCTTCCATTGCTAGCTTCAGCCACTTTGATAGAACTCAGATGGATCCTTAGTGGCTGGGTCTATCAGGCTTCATTGGAGAATCTACCTCAACTGCCCCCCAAACATTCAGAGGACCTCCCTCTTCTCAAATCCTGTACTCTTATTTGCAGGGGTACAAAAGCACTTTGCATCTCAACAATCTGTATCACTTTCCACTCTGGAGAGTACTTACCATGCTGTGCCGATTCACAACTGTTGTGCTGTTTCTACGGGCTTGCAAGACGTAAGGCTGAAACACCTGTGAATTATCACTGAAAGAAAAAACAAACATTATATTTCTGTATGTTCCACCAATTATATTCTTATGATTTTTCTCATTATAATCATTTGGTATTGCACTGGCATTTTCTCCAAAACAGCACAAGAGCATAAAGTAGTATCAATGGACAATCAGAAAACAAGAATCTCTGAATACATCTGTGGCCTCCAAATAATTCTCCCTCTGATCATCACTGCTTATAAGCTGCCTTTTGTGAAGGCCTTTCTGCCTCACTGCAGTGTTTGTTTTTTTGTGGGGGGTGGGAAAAGACTGTATGTACTCCAAGAGGGGCAGAGACACTCATACAGAAACATCTCTTTTTTGGCTTATGTTGCTCTGTAAGGTGCAATGCATATTCGTGCCAGAATTCAATCCCAACCACTGTGTGAGAGTATCAAGCAATATTTTCTTCTGCATTTAGATCCTCACAAGATGCTCATCTGGAAGACCCCCTCAACACGAACTATTATTGTAATAGCAGCATAATAGCTAAGAGTCTGAACTGTGAACCAAGAAGCCCCAGGTTCAAACACTTCTGCCATGAAGCAGTCACTAACAACTCGATTCAGCAGCAAGTCCAATTAATAGGACTTTCTCCAAAATAAGCGTACTAGGATTACAGCCCAGTCTTAGTTACGTGGAAATAACTCCTACAGTGTTTAGTGTTAACTGGGTCAAAAGAAATCTTTTCAAAGTGGTGGCTCTCTCTAGCAGGGGGAGAGGAAGGCCCCTATTCAACATTAGCACAGTATCCATCCAGTGACTGTTACTGGTATCTGACTTGTGTTCTTTTTAGATTGTGAGTCCTTTAGAGACAGGCTGCTAACTGGGCAAAGAGGCACCTTTTGTCTTGGGTTTAGCAGGAGAGCAATTCTCCCTATGCAGCTTAACATAGCACCCTCCCAGTGGCTGTTCCTAATGTCTGTTGTGTTTAGTTAACATTCTGAGACCCTTTAGGGATAGGGAACAGCCTCAATCTTTTTGCTACATAAACTGCTTTGAGAACTTTTTTTTTGTTGATAAGCAAAAAAGGTCTTTTGTTGATATTCAATATAACACCATAGTCAACACACACACTATATATACATATCTATATCTTTATCTATAATAGACACACACACCTCTCTAAATACCTAAATATATATTATACATCTGGGTATCTATTTGTCTATATAGAGACAGTATATAAATACAGTATAATATACTCTGTGTGTGTGCCTGAGCCTATCAATCTACACAGAAAATAGACATATACTGGAAGTCTACTAACACACAATTCTTAACAGCTACCTAGTGAGCTATATGTTGTTTTTTAAGAAGTCCGTCTGTTGCTGATGGCCTAACACGGAAACCTTTAAGTGAAATTGGGCTCCCTCTAACTTCCTGTGGTCTGTCACCTTTTTGTCCTGTATGTATGCATGCATGTTACATGGAGCATATCCTTCCAGGATCCAGAACCTCCCCAACAAGCTTGTTAAGTTCCTTCTAAACTTTATCCTACTATCAATCTATAGACACAGATATGCCCACATGGTATAATAGGTGTGTGTGTGTGTGTATATATGGGGGGTGTATATATATATATGTGTGTGTGTGTGTGTGTGTGTGTGTATAGATCGATATCACACAGATGCATGCACTCCATCTCCACCTGTCTCCGGATACCCCTCGGTCTTTAGTTCACCTGGAACCTTCCTTTCCGACGAGGAGGAGCCGAGAATACATTTCTGGCTCAGAAGAAGTGGGCCTGCGCTCCTTGTTCGCGTGTTCCTTCGTCTTACCTCGCCCCCCCTCCCCAATTTATGCCCCCCCCGCCGCCTTCCTCTCTCTCTGGGGATGCTCCCGCGGGGGGCTCTTCCTTCCGCTTCCCAGTTGCCGCCGCCTCACCTGAGCCCGTGGATGAGGGGGGCGCTGTTGGAGCGCCTCAGGCCGCCCCCGTCGCTGCCCCCCGAGGCCGCCGCGCCCCCCGCAGCCCCCGAGGCCACGGCGGACACCGGCAGCTCCAGGTCCAGCTCCATTTTCTCAGCCTGAGCCATGGCGGGGAGGGAGGAGGGCGCTCACTGAGGAGGAGGAGGAGGAGGAGGGCGGCGGGGGAGCCTCCGCATGCCTGCCCGCCCGCTACAGGCCCCGCTGGGGGGGGCAGCGTCCGCGGGGGGCCCGGCCGCCGAGGAGGCGGGGGAGCAGGCCTCGCATGCCGGCCCAACGGGGCGGGGGCGTCACTCGCTCGCTCGGGCGGGCAGGAAGGCAGGCGCGCGAGCGCTCCCCTACTCGAGACCGCGCGCGCCCCCGCGCGCAGGCCCGACCTAAGGTAATTACAGGCCGAGGGAGAAGCAAAATCGAAGAGGCGCGCGCACTCCCGAGGCTGGCCCTCCCCAACCGCCTCTCTTGCGCGCAGGCGCAAGAGGCGAGCGCGCGCGCGCACACACACGGCAGCCGCCTCGGCACCGGTGGAGTCAGCCTAAGCCGGTCGACCAAGTGCGCAGGCGCGGCGAGGGTTGCCCGCTGGAAAGAGGAGGAGGCAGGGAAATGCATAGACTTTTAATGGCTAGACTCTAGCGCACAAAGATCGTGGTGCCTTCCGGTTTTTTGTAATTTTTTAAAAAATTTGTTCATCAAGCGGAGGAACTCCTCTCTTATTTATTTTATTTTATTTATTTATTTATTTATTTAGGAGGGGAGGAATGACTTTTGGGGTAGGAGGCAAATATGTTTGGGGGGATTGAAAATATGGGTTTTTATATTTGGCGGGGTTGGAGGGAGTTCAGTAAAAAGAGAGGGTGGGGAGAGGTAATTCCTTACTGTGAATTCCTGTTCCCTGAGACTCCCGTCCCGGAGAGCATCCTTAACAGATGGGTTAGGTCTACGTTGCCATCTCCCCCGGATATCTAGGTATTGATTGGATTACTTTAAGCATGGTCCCCAGCACCTGAACATAAGCACAGCCCTGCTGGATCAGGCCCAAGGCCCATCTAGTCCAGCATCCTGTTTCTCATAGGCAAGAGGTAAGGGCATGCCCTCTCTCCTGCTGTGACTCCCCTGCAACTGGGATTCAGAGGCATCCTGCCTCTCTGAGGCTGGAGGTGGCCTATAGCCAACAGACTAGTAGCCATGGATAGTCCTGTCCTCCATGAATATTTTTTTAGCCCCTCAAGTGGCCATCACCACATCTTGTGGCAGATAATTCCATACGTTAAATATGCACTGTGTGGAAAAGTGCTCCCTTGGGTCGGTCCTAACTTTCTTGACCATCAGTTTCATGGGATGACCCCTGATTCTAGTGTTATGTGAGAGGGAGAGACATTTCTATCAACTACAGCCACCGCATGCATGATTTTATAGACCTCTGTCATGTCTCCCCGCAATCATCTTTTCCCCACGAACTAACAAGCCCCAGATGTTGCAGCCTTGCCTCATAAAGGGAGGTGCTCCAGGCCTCTGATCATCTTGGTTGCCCTCTTCTGCACTTTTCCCAGTTCTACAATGTCCTCCTCCATTGCCTGAGAAATGCTGGGTGGGCATAATAACATTGGAAGTTGCCATATACTGAGTCAGACCATTGGTCCGTCTAGCTCAGTATTGTCTTCACAGACTGGCAGCGGCTTCTCCAAGGTTGCAGGCAGGAATCTCTCTCAGCCGTATCTTGGAGATGCCAGGGAGGAAATCTGGGACCTAGATGCTCTTCCCAGAGCGGCTCCATCCCCTGAGGAGAATATCTTAAGACACTTCTAGTCCCGCATTCAAATGCAGACCAGGGTGGACCCTGCTTAGCTAAAGGGACAAGTAACACTTGCTACCACAAGACTAGCTCTCCTTTCCAAAGATGTATACTGCATCTTTGCAGCATACACAGGAAGAACAGGTTCACTTCCCTGCCAGAGGAGGGCACACAGAACACAGGATTGCCATCTTGGGCCACAAAGGGCCTCCCCTCCTTACCTTGCTTAGTCATCCTTCCCTAGAATGAGATGGCAGAAGATGGTCTGCAGTTCTTGTGAGGAGGACTGAAGTGCAAGAACATACAAAAAATTCAGCAGTTGGGTGGCAGGGTTGGGGGGGGAACAAGAGGCATCTGATGTTATGCACTTGAACATAGGAAGCTGCCATATACTGAGTCAGACCATTTGGTCTATCTAGCTGTTCCTAAATCCATAAGACTTTGTCTTTGTTCTGCTGTAAGATATCCCCCTTAAGGTCTGGAGCTCTCAGTGGTAGACCATCTGCCTGCATGCAGAAGGTCCCAGGTTCAATCCATGGCAGTATCTTTCAGGAGACCCCTGCCTGAAACCTTGGAGAGTCACTGTCAGTCAGTGTAGAGAAGGATAGTCAGTGAGCTAGACATGGTCTGACACAGTATACATGTCATGATAACCCCTGCTAACTGAGCAAGAGGAACCTTTCAAAGTGGTGAGTCTCTTTGTTTAGCCGGGGAGAGCAACTGGCCCTATCCATCCCAAGCACAGCATCCCTCCAGTGGCTGTTGCTGGTGTCTTGTCTTATGTGAGCCCTTTGGGGACAGGGAGCCATTTAATGGAGTTCTTTGTATGTATGTAAACTGCTTTGGGGCACTCTGTTGAAAAGCTGTATATAAATATCCGTCATATTTGTATAAGGCAGCTTCCTATGTTCCTGTTCTTAGGGAGACCTTTTGAATGGCAGTCCTTGCATCCATGACTCTAGCTAGTCTGTCACTGGAGAGCAGAAGACTTAATCCAGTCATCATTCTGTGTGGGACACACACACTTCCACTTTGGTGTCCCCCCCCCACCCCCCTGCAACCTACAACATTATGTACACAGGTCTTCGAAAGCAGTTGACCTCCTCTGTCAATACAAACACAACTGCATCAAAACTACACAGGGAGTGAGTGGCTTTAATCCTACCACGATAGCGTATGCTCCCTGACCTTCATATGTGTTCAGATTAGCAGAGGCGGCCTACCAGGGTGGCTAGATGTAAGCTTTTTTCCGTGCCACCAAGGGGGCAGAGCACAGAACCTCCAAAGCTGATCTAAGACTTGGGCATGCATGCATGGCGGGGGGGGGGGAGGTGGTAGGTATGCTGGCCCCAAACAGTCAGAGGAATATAGCGAGCCGCCTTACACAGAATCAGACCCTTGGTCCAGCAAGCTCAGTATGGTCTACACCAGGCCTGCACAACTCAGCCCCCACCCAGCTGTTTTTGGACTACAACTCCCATAATCCCCAGCCACAGTGGCCAATAACCAGGGATTATGGGAGTTGTAGGCCACCACCTGCAGGCGGGCCAAAGTTGAACAGCCCTGGTCTACACCGACTGGCAGCGGCTCTCCAAGGCTGCAGGCAGGAATGTATCCCAGCCCTACCTGGAGATGCTGCCAGGGAGTGAAACTGGAGCAATGCAACCAGACACTCTACCTCTGAGCCCCAGCCCAGAAGGCCAGGAATAGGCAACCTTGACTCTCCAACTGTTGTTGAACTACAACTCTCATCCATCCCTGGCTAGTGATGATGGGAATTGTAGTTCAACCACACATGCAAAGCTAAGGTTGCCTACCTCTGCACTAAGGGGAATATCTTACAGTGCTCATATGTAGTCACCCCTCCAAATGCAAAACCAGGGTGAACCCTGCTCAGCAAAGGGGCAATTTGTGCTCTGATTCCACAAGACTAGCTCTCCTCCCAAAGTCTATAAAGGCTGATGCAGACACCTTATACTGAACTAAAAAAACCCAGGCAACTAGCGTTGCTGGGAAAAGATTGGAGATGTATCTAGGAGAGGAGAGCTGGTCTTGTGGTAGCAAGCATGACCTGTCCCTTTAGCTAAGCAGGGTCTGCCCTGGTTGCATTTGAATGGGAGACTTGGATGTGTGAGCTCTGTAAAATATTCCCCTTGGGGATGGAGCTGCTCTGGGAAGAGCAGAAGGTTCCAAGTTCCCTCCCTGGCAGCAACTCCAAGATAGGGCTCCTGCCTGCAACCTTGGAGAAGCCACTGCCAGTCTGTGTAGACAATACTGAGCTAGATGGACCCAGGGTCTGACTCAGTATATGGCAGCTTCCTATGCTCCTAGCCTTAGAGCATGGCAGTGGCATTATTCACTCCACTTGCAATACCTTGTATCTGG
Organism: Hemicordylus capensis; assembly: GCF_027244095.1. Lineage (NCBI taxonomy): Eukaryota > Metazoa > Chordata > Lepidosauria > Squamata > Cordylidae > Hemicordylus > Hemicordylus capensis. Next base: position 18,378,783 of record NC_069667.1, read on the forward strand.
GTTACACTTCTCTGTAAGAACATCACCACATAGACACACACACACGGAGAAGCAGTCTATCTTATTTGGCCCAACCCTTCCACCTCCTCCCTTTTAAACACAACATCCTCCACGTCCATGCCAGAAGCCTGCAATCACTCCCGGCTATTTCTGCGTCACCCTGATAGCCGCCCAACCTTCCTCTCTCGCTCTGCCACTCCTGCAGCCTCCCAGGCCAGATTCCCTAGCAACACCGTCTCTGCATCCACCCCGTGTCCTCTGGCTCGGAGCTGTGGAATGTCATCCGTCAATGTGAAATTTCCTTTGCTAGGGAAGCCTCTAATTAAAATTCTGGTCTTAATCACCCGGAAGCGGCCGACTGGGGGACTCTGCCCAGATTGTTGGTGTCTCAAGTAGGGAGGACGGATTGCGATACAAGCTGTGGGCCCTGGAAACATTGGCTGCATCGTACAAGTCCCCTTGGTTCCCGTGGGAGATGTTTAAACATGTGTCCCATCGCCAACTGAGATCACGGCGGCTTGAAATGTACAAGCAGATTCAGGAGGAGGAAATAAACCACAGTGTAAGACCTCCTCCTGAATCTGCTTCCTTGTACCTTCAACCCACTGGTTCTAGGAGCCAGCCCACTCCTCCTCCTCGACAGCCCTTCAGATATTGGAAGATGGCTACTGTATCTTCCCCCTTGGTCTTCTCTTCTCAGGGTTGCCCTCACCAGCTTCCTCAACCGTTCCTTATAGGACTTTGTTTCCAGACCCCTCACTAGACTCTCCTCTGAATACATTCCAGTTCATCAATGTCCGCCTTAAAATGCAGCACTGAGCTGGACATAACATGCAAGCGAGGCCTGCCAGTGCAGAACAGTGTCTATCTGGACCTTAAGCCTCTGGGGGTCACAGTGGCCAAGACCGCATTGGCCTTTATAGCCCCAGAATCACACCGCTTGCTAGTGACACCTAGATCCTTTCCCCGTGTACTTTGGTCAAGCCAGGTCTCCCTCGTCTGATACTTGTGGTGCATTTGTTCTGCTTTTCTTTACCTAAATGCAGGACACCACATTTGTCTCTGTTGAACTTCATCTTTTGGTTTTGGCCCACTGTTTCAGATGACGTGACTACAGTACATGTTGGATAAACAATCTGCTTTTATTTTGCTAGGAGTATGAATGTTCAACCTGCAAAGCCCTGCTTTGTGAAACTGAATCCCATTTCTAAGAGTTTAACAGTTGCCTTGAGCAATGTTTTGACTCAGTTATATCTGGCTCAGTACTGACTAGATGCAGCTCTACGGGGTCCCAGAGAGGGTTTTCCCCCCTGCCTTACCTGACTGAATCGGAGACACACAGCAGACTGGTTGGTTCTTACAACTAGCAATAGGGTATGACAAGTATCAACAGGTACCAACTGTAATCAGATGGTGAGTTCTTTGCGAATTTTACAAACTACATAACAGAACTTGGCTGATTTATATCTATGTAAACTGCTTTGGGAATGTCTGTTGAAAAGCGGTATACAGTGGTCCCTCGACTTACGATGTTAATCCGTTCCGAACGCACGTTCGGAGGTCGAAATTTTCGTAAGTCGAAGAGCGCATCCACGGAGGTCTGAAAACATTCGTAAGTCGAGGAAGCCGCATCTAAAAATTCGTAGGTCGAGTAAGCCGCATCTAAAACGGCAACGACTTCTGGTCTTTTTTGTCATTCGTACCTCGAAAACAGCGCAAGTCGAGTAGTTCGTAGGTCGGGGACCACTTTATAAATATCCATGGGTTTGGTTGTTTGTTTGTTTGTTTTTTAAAAAAAAAAAAACCACTTCCCCACCTCCATAGAAGTTAATCTGCAATGCCGATCCAAACTTTATGAAAAGAGAATTTAAGTACTTTTTGAGAAGTGGGGGGTGGGGTGGGGGGAGAGTTAGGAAGGGATCCGTGCTTTGCATTTCTTTGAGAAAAAATATTTTGATATACACCCCTACAGGATGGGGCCATAGCTCAGTGACAGAGCAACTGCTTTGCCTGCAGAAGGTCCTAAATTCAATCCCTGGCAGCATCTCCAGTTAGGCCTGGGAAAGACTCCGGCCTGAAACCTTGGAGAGCCGCTGCCAGTCAGAGTAGGCAATCTTGAGCTAGATAGACCTCCATATAAGGCAGCTCCCTAGGCTGCTATGTTCCTAGTTCCAACGGTTGCAGGTGGCCTCCTGCCAAGTGCAAGCCTGACCTCTTTTCTTCCCCCATTGTAAACAATCTACAGAATGCCATGGGACAGAACAGCCATGTTCTTTAATCACTTGGTAAACAGGATCTGTTGAGCAACGTGCACCTAAGGGCTTCCTGAGCATGTGATGGGCGATTTCATGGCCCTCTTCCTACTAATAAAAGCAAACCGGCATCTTTGTGGCTTGTCCAACAAAACAGAGCTGCAATCACATCTCAAAGAGCAGTTCCAGCTTACAAGATCTGGGGACTGAGTGTGCACAAGCACTTTATATTAGTTTTACATCCACTTACAGCACGGTAGATTACCCTATCCCAGAGGTTCTAAAACTCACCCCCCACAGATGTTTAGCTGGGAATGATGGGAGTTGTAGTCCAGCATCATCAGTAGGGGGCAGGTTTGAGAACCCCTGCCCTATCTACTTCCCATGGTAGTGCCCATGCTAGCTGACTACAGACCACCACTTTCAAAAGGCGTAACTTACCTGGGTAGGCACACAATGGCTTGTTGGGCTGTCTTTCTGTACAGTCCTGCCAAGCGGCAAACAGAGTTTCAACACACTTCTGCACCTGATATGAAAAAGACAAGGGAGTGGGAAATCCTTTTCGTCACTTGCATGGCAATATATTATGGCTGGGGATGATGGGAGTTGTAGTGCAACATCTGGGGAACCAAAGTTTTGAGAAACCCTGCCTTCAGATAATAACTTTTGGCCCAGCCGGAAGCTGCCTTATACCGAGTCAGACCAACACGTTCTCTTTCCTTTCCCATTTTATAAATATATCTGGGAGAAGCTTCTATTTCCTCGACTTCTCAACTACCCTGGCCACCCTAGTCAAGCCTACACTAAGATGCTGCTCTCAGATGAAAAGCAAACCTTCACATACAATGTTGCTAGGTTCTGTGTGGCAGCGTGCAAGATCCGTCGGACTATGCCTGCTAGCCCGTAATCTGTGATTTTTTTAAACTACTGGATATCCTAATATGTCTCTTTATATAATTCAATTTTCTTAGATGCATTTAACTCAGTTAACTTTTAACATTTTGCTACTCATCCTATTAGAGTTTTTATAGACCCATTTTTACATATTGCTTATATGAGTTAGCTGTCTTATTTTGTAGCTATCTCTCTTTTACCCTTTAGTATATTTTATAGCCTATTTTATACTTTTTAGATATTTTTATACTCATTGATAGTTGTATGCATATATGTAGCAATTTTCAAGATGGTTCTATGATCTATTCTGCTGTATTACCACCTATGCCGGTCTTTGACCATAATAAAGTTGACTGATTGATAGATACTGGGTCAGACCACTGGTTCATCTAGCCCAGTATTGTCTACACCAGGGGTGCACACCTCAAATGTTCCAGGGGGCCAGAAACAACCATGAGGATGTATGGGAAGGCTGAAGTCAATTTTCAGTGCATTGATTACTGCAGTAAAATTAATTATGAAGATAAATATTAAAGCAATTACTAGTTAGTTGTGTCCTTCTCTCCCCCCATGGGCTGCATTTAACCAAGAATAGTGGACAGAAAGTAAGCTCTTTCCTTGCTCAGTCAGTGGGCATCTTTCCAGCCCCACACAAAATGCCAAATTTCAGGGCTCCTGCTGGCTACCTGGGCCATCAAAAATGTCCCCATGGGCAAAATCTGGTCCCCGGGCCTTATGTTGTGCAGGACTGGTGTACACTGACTGGCAGCAGCTCGCCAAGATTCCAGGCAGGGGTCTCTTTCGGTCCTACCTGGAGATACCGGGGATTGAACCTGGGATCTTCTTCCTGCAAAGCAGGTGCTCTTCCAACTGAGCTACAATCCCTTCCCTTAAGGGGAATACCTCCCAGCAGACAGTGCTCGTGTGCCATCGAGTAAGTCCACAATTTGTGCTCCAGCTCCCCAGCTGTGCCTTCCCGCAAGTCACCTAAGCTGGTTTTTAAGGTTACTCTGCCCATTGTTTTGGCCATTCCCCTTTCACCACCCTGAATAATGTTGCCACCGTTAGGGTGAAAATCTCTCACTACCAAGTCAGTTTGGGTGCACAAACTGGTTATTTTTCTGCTCCCTATGCATACATAGAAGTGAGCCAGGATACTCAACACGTGTGGGGTGGGGAAAAGGTTTAATTTTCCAAAACATTCTTTACAGAGCTCAAAGTGCATTAGACTTTTAAAAAACAGTGTGGGGTGAGAATGAACGAACAAAAACACAGTTGTGACTGGATCCAGAGAAAAGAACCAGAGCGGGGAGCGATTCTTTTGAACTAGACAAAGGAGATCTACTGGGGATGCCAAGGAGACAATAACTTATTTCCATCAATGAGTCAACAAGAGAGATAAATATACAGGTCGCAGAAATAAAGCATCAATGTCAGGTTTGTTTTTTGTTTTTTTGCAAAAAGAGGGAAACCAAGCACATATTTAATAACACACACGTTGATAGAAACGTCGTCTTTGTCACTATACATAGTCAGGTAGATAATACCGATCGAGGGAATGTTGGTCTCCATCCCCCAGAGGGAGTGGATTCCATACCAAGCTCTTCCTTGCTGAAAAGTTGTCAAGGTTAAGCATCAATGCGCAGGTACTGAGGCAATATGTTTCACAGAAATGGATACCACAGCTGAGAGAAAAAGCCCTGTGCCCCACATTTGTGAAGGATGTATTAACAAACAATTTCCTTATGTAAACATGATACTGTCCATTTCGTTTTGCATTTTTTTTACAGCTTCCACCGTTAGATGATTGGCTCTGTACGGCGCCCAACCATCCTGTTATTCATTGTTTCAAAATCTCTACATAAAGTCGTTTAGCTCTAACTGCAATACTTACAGGCATGGAGCAGACAGGACTGCTGGCTCTTATGGTGATTAAACACTGATGTGACCATGAACTTAAAAACAATGAAGTGTTACTTTAATAAGATTTTTGTACAGCAGGCGTAGATATAAAAGGTTCTCCGGATTCATTTCACAGATATTGTCACTAAACAACTTACAGCTGTCTGTAACAGAAGCACCTCTGAGCGCTCGAGTCTTTTCAGTTAAACAGAGTTAAAACATAACTTTCTTTTTTAAAAAAAGAAAGAACTGTAAATCATTGAATTTTTTTTTCCTATAGCATCTTAATGAGCCAAATGGGAATTAAAGGCAGTCCACATTCATGATGTGAATTTACAAACACAGTAAAAAGAAAAAGAAAAAAGGATCTTGACATCCAATTAAAGTATCACTCATGTTCTCAGGATAACCATGGTGATGAGACCTGAAAGAAAATAATTAAAGCAACATGTCAACAGTTGTTTTAGTTTCACTTGACAAATTACCCACATTGAGAGAGAGGGAGAGATATGTGCTATGTTCTGCCTTTACTGAGAGTTAGTGCCAAACTGTTGAAGTAAACAATATGTTATTTATAAAGGTAAGGACCCAAAACAAAATGCTGCCGTGTGTTCCCAAGAAGAGGCGCTTATTAAGGGCACCAACCATCCTGGAACAGGAGGCTTGTGGAAAGTGGAGAAGAAAACACCACCTTTTTAATATCTTCTCCACCCTCCTAAAAGCTTCCTCTGCTGAGCACAGAAAAGGTGAGGTTTGCTGGTCCCAAATCAGAGCACTTTATTTCTAGGCTGAGCAGGGGGATGTTTCTTGAAAGTGGGGAAGGAAAAAGATGGCCTCCCTTGTACAGCACAAGGCAGCAGTTCTCAAACTTAGCTCCCCAGATGGTACTGGAGTACAACTCCCATCAACCCCAACTACAATGGCTATTGTGGCTGGAGTCTCCCAATTGACAGCCTCACTCTCAATGGCTTAACTGCCCTCAATGTTCTCCGGCCCTGGAAGCTCACCAGTTCTTGTCTAAATGAGATCTTAAGTTAATTTTTAAAATTAACAAAGTATTACTATTTCATAAAATTATTTTTTAATTGCACATTTTATTGTTATGGGGCAACCCATAAGTAAATTCCATTATTATTAATAACTGAGATTTATCTGCAAAATACATCTATTTTAATTTACAATTTAATTTTGATTTACTGAAAGTTCGTGATACAAACACAGTAGGAAAAAAACAGATCTTCCATATGGCTTAAGACACATTTCTTCACCTAGGCTTTTAGTTAGATTTACAGTTTTAACGTTGCGTTAAATTGTAAATTGTTTTAATTTGAACTGTTTTTATTGTAAACCACCCAGAGACATTAGTTTTGGGTGGTGTACAAATGTGTTAAATAAATTAATAAAACCACCAACAGAAAAACACACACACAGATTCCAGCTGTCCTTTGGCCTCTGGCTAATGGCAGAGGCTAGAGTGTGCTCTCCTTTAGCTTGAACTTTGCTTTCAGATTTTAACATTTATGTAAGTGCTGACATTGCATAGTGTGACCAATTTTAAATTGCTTCTCTCAAATCAGGAACACTGCAAAAATGCCATTATTATTATTATTATTATTATTATTATTATTATTATTATTATTATTATTAAACTGTATTTACCCAAATCCAAGACAAGGTTTCCGCCCAGTTCTTTCCGGTTAAATATTGTGGGTGGGGATGTGTGCCATCTGAAATTCAGTTTATTCTTTCTTTGGGGTAAATACAGGTATAACCTGTATTTAAACTCTATCTTTTAAGAGATCATCTTACGTTCAGAGAGTTGCCTTCAATTCGAGTAAATGAGGTGGAATAACAGAATTTTTAAAAAAATTAAGGTGCTTACCTAATACATAAGCAGCGACTAACTTCTGATTCACACTTAAATGGAGGTAGAGAGGCACCAGGGAATCCACTTCTCCCAATGTGGGAAGCATGAGAGCAGCAATGCACACGATTCCCAGGAAGACGGTGAGTAAACTAGGCCCCGATGAGGCAATTCTGTGTTCTGGGGTGGAGGGGGGGGGAGAGAGTATGGGAAAAGACATTCAGCATTAGGCAAGGATGCAGTATTTCAGCTTCTCCTCTTTAGCTGTGTTATTGACTTAAACCACTAAAATACTCAGCAGTTCAAATATAGTGTTAAAAGAAAGAAACAATGTAAAAATACACCCTCTGTAGAACCTCTTAACATAAGAGCAGCCCCACTGGACCAAACATTTTAAAAATTTTGTTTTTATTGTTGACTGATTTTAACAGTTTTTGTTTTGTTTGTAAACTGCCCTGAGCCAAATTAGGAAGGGCGGTATAAAATTTTAATAAATAAACAATAAACCAAAGCGTCAGGTAATCCAGCATCCTGCCCCCACTCCCACAGCAGTCAACCAGGGGCCCTCAAAATGCCCACAAGCAGAACTCAAAGGCAATAGGCACCGCCTGCTATTTTGTCCTGGGATTTGTCAAGCCCTGCTTAAAGGTATTGCATAAAAAGGGCAAGAGCTTTATGGTCAACATGCTATACATATTACTGAAAAGGGAGGGGGGAAAACAAACAGTGGTCAATGTCTCTGTGCACTAGTACCCAAAATGCATCACACTGAAACAGAACCCAGGATGCGGCCACAGAAATAAGAATGGGCTTCATTCTCACCAAGTTTAGAGGAAAGTTTAGTCCCTCCCCCCCACAATGGCACCCATGCGTATGCCTGTTTACTGTCTCTCGTGTAAGTGAATGCTTGGCATTCTGTCATACCCACTTCTGTCTCCCTTGTGTCAATTTTGTGAGCCCCCTGGGACACAGGCCTGCCTTCTTCGTAAAGCACTGTGCATACAGATAGCTCTAGATCATCATCAGTCCTTAACCGATTGACTAATATATCTTTAATCATAAAAGAGCCCCACTGAGAACATACGTAAACAAAGGGACTGAGCTCTGAAGTTCCACAGGGGTGGCAGAAATGGAATACAAAGAAAGGCGATATACCAATCAAGCTAAAGGAGAATAAATTCCAGCTAGCAAACTACCTGGCTGACACAGAGTCTGCTCAAAAAAGACACTTTCAGTCAGGTGCTCCTTGATTCTCTTCTCCTCTTCCTTCTGTTGCTGCTCTTTGGCGGTGGGGACCAGAGTAGCAATGACTTCTTTCTGCCCCAAGGCTTTCCTCTGGCTTTGCTCGGAGACCTGGAGCCGAAATTTGTCGATTACGCCATAGTGACACGGCCGGACATCGCGGTGGCGAATCACACTGCAACGGTAGCAAACCTCAGGGTTATGAGAGTTCTTGGGAAGGAAAAAATAAGTGCTGGGTGCTAGAGTTGCCAGTCACAATCTCTAACGGCATCGGCATCCTTGATGAAAGCACAGACAGCTACTCAAGGCAGGTTTTAACAACCTTGTCCCTGCTCTAGTTCAAAATTCAAATCACTACTGACTCAAGTCTCTAGAACAGTGATCCTTTTTTCCCCCCTTAGAAGTGGCCGTTTTAGTAAAAACAACAACAACAACTTTCAGTGCAAGAGCCATTCCCCACTGTGCTGAGCTCTGTGAGTGCTGCACTTTTCCCAGTGTTGGGGGGCGGGGAGCTGCTTTAAGAGAAACAGATTCGTTGAAGCTGGGCTTGTGGTAGCAAGCATGACTTGTCCCCTTAGCTAAGCAGGGTCTGCCCTGGTTGCCTATGAATGGGAGGCTTGATGTGTGAGCACTGCAAGATATCCCTCTTAGGGGATGGAGCTGCTCTGGGAAGAGCATCTATATTCCAAGTTCCCTCGCTGGCAGCATCTCCAAGATAGGGCTGAGAGAGAGAGAGAGACCCCTGCCTGCAACCTTGGAGAAGCTGCTGCCAGTCTGTGCAGACAATACTAGACAGACCAAAGATCTGACTCGGTATATGGCAGCTTCCTATGTTCAAGCCCCAGCACCATCTCAGAAGGTGCATGGACTTCTGGGAAGTGTAGTCCTGCCCAATGTTTTCCGCATAGAGCTCTGTTGGGAAGACGCTGGAAAGGGCTATACTTCCCAGTGTACCATGTGCATGATGATGCCAGAGCTGGAGAGGGCTCCCTTCCCCTTAAAGGAGCCCCACTAGTGCTGGGGTGAGTGTAGCATTGCACATCGGGAATGATTGCCTCTACACAGTGCCAGGGGAGCGGTGCCGAGTACTTGGCCTTCAGCTGAAGCTTTGCACAGGCCAAATGAACAGTAAGTCAGAGAGCCACGCTCAGGGTTAAATGGGAGTTGCCACTGGCTCCCATGCCTTGCAATGAAGAACACTGGTCTAGAAACATTTCAACTTCCCATTATGAATTCAATCACTTAAACCTTCCCAATGCAAATTTTGAGACAGAAGGGGCACACAACGTACGCTTTCATGATGCACAGGGCTTGCTGTTCATTAAGAACAATCGGAAACCACGCAAAGAAGCGACACCTACTTACATGTCAACGCAACACTGAGGTTTCACTGCACCTGCAGCATCCACAACGACATATTTATTTGGAGTTGTACAAAGAACTGAAATGAAAGAAAACTGGCAGTAATAAGGCAGAAGCCTACTCACAAGTCAAAATCCCAACCTGCAGTTCCTTTGCCTACAATTTCCGGACATCCTAAAATGAAAGTTAATACAAACTGGTCACCCAAGCAGCCCTCAGGGTATGTAGGAAGCGGCCTTCTACTGGGTCAGACTCACTGTTCCCTCTAAGGCATGCACATGTGCGTGCACTTACATATTTTCTGGTGCCTGCTCAGTTCAATTTAGATCCCGCTCAGGTTGAATCCGGAAGGCCCCGCTCTGAATGCAGGTGCGCGCACACTGCCTTGATGCTGCCACCCAGAACAACACTCATTCCGCACACAGACGAAAAGAACTAGAGAGAACACTGGCCAGACTATTGATCCATACTGTCTACTCTAACTGGCAGCAGCACTCCAAGGTTTTTGGCCAGAGTCTTTCCCAGCCCTACCTGAAGATGCTGCCAGGGACGGAACCTCGGACCTCCTGCATGCATAGAAGGTGCTCTCCCACTGAGCTATGGCCCTTCCCCAAGCGGTACCAGAGACCCACCTTTGAATTTTAAGGCAAATTCATAAGGATTGTAGAGGGTCAACACCCGTTTGTGCGTTGATTGGTCATCTGCATAAAATATGAGCTCGGTGGGGAACACGAAGACAGGAAGATTTCCTTCCACTAACTCTGGCTGTCTTTTTTGTTGCTGCATTGGCACCGAGTCCTCCTGGCTGCTCCTTCTGCTCTCAGGATCCCTCAGTCCACACAGACTTCTGGCTCGGAGTAACTTAAGAATCTGAAAGCATTTTGGCAAACCTGTAAGAGGAAAGAAAACGACAAAGGTAATTGCTTTTGCTTTCACTCTTGTTTGCAGTCACTCAGACAGCAGATTCATATCATATGCAGAAAAAAAACATCATTTGGCCAAGAGCCTGTTCAGAGGTCTCAAAATCTCTCAACCTACACAATTCGGCTCTGCTTTGACATTTTGTTTAAATGCAACCCCCTACCCCGTTCTGCAAATCTTCCATCTATGGGCACTCCTGGTGACAACCATCCACAGGTCCTTCAAGATGTAAAGGAGTGTGCATTTATAGGAGCACTGTCAAATTAAAAAGGCATCTAGAACAAAAGTCTCCCTAATTGCAGCAATCTTAACTTTGAGTTTGATCATAACAGGGTTTTGGTGTATAAGACCGCACGTTAATTTTAAGTGGGATTTTAAAATATATGTCGTCATTGACTAGTGCAAAGTTTTATGGAGAGAAGAACTTCTTATTTTTGACACATTGTCTAAGTTAGTCAATGTTATAATTTTATACTAAAGTAACAGTTGTTCCAGCTTGGCCTCTTTAAGCCCTTCTGGACCTCCAGTTCTGCAAAACAAATGCAGCCACCAGAAATAGTCAACAAGATAGTCATATGCCTAGATTTCTTGTTTTAAAATTGGAAGTTGGTTTTCTCAATATTTGACAAGGGCTGATAGACCACATGAATAAGCCACAATAATTCATGACTTTGTGTGTGGCTCACCACTGCTACAGGCTAATTTCAGATTGCCACATGTGATGATCTATCCGTAGGTTGCATGTTAAGCTCGGTAAAGAAGGGTTTCCAAGCACAAATTTTATAAGGCATTCAATGGTCGTGAAACTCATATTAAGTGTCTTAGTTATTCCAGAACTTCATTCTCCGACAAGTTAGAACTCTGAAGGTGGCACATACCAGCAATCTGTAATTTGGAACTTGCGCATTTGTAAGCATTTTGGTCACTTTTTTTGTCTCAGAATAGATAAATAAGATCTGCAATTAGTTTGCACAGTATGTCTAATTATTAGGGCTCAACTCTTCATGTGCTACTGGTAATTTATATTCACTGCCTCATTCAGTCACTCAAGAAACATCACCCAGTCCACCCTGGAACTATGCCAGCTCATGAGAACACAGGATCATTTCTGACAACAAGTTTCCATTTACTGCCATCCAGAATTATGCAAGAAAAGCTTACAACTAGAGTGCAACCATCTAGTTTATAGCAGTAACAGTGTCCAGAATATCACTCATTTGAGTTTTCCTCATTAAATTTATTTCAGGGAAACCAGAGTTACAGCCAAAAAAAAATCACAGCAAATTCTTCATATGACTAAACAAGTAATAAAAACTGCCCCCCCACCACCATACATCTATGGTTTAGCAATTTCCACATTCACCTCCAGAGTCCAGATGCTTATGGTCCACTGGGGAAAAGCCTGCCAATGCTACAGCTGAGCTGAGCAGCTCAGTCTCCAGCACTGCCACTATGCACCTAAGAGATCATCATAACCTTCAAGAACCTTTTCTGACATTTAGATCAGATTGTAATGGCTTCAGGGAAACAATTAAACCAGGAGAGAGAGAGAGAGAGAGAGAGAGAGAGAGAGAGAGAGAGAGCGCGAAGACTTCCATCAACTCTAGTAGTACATGTAAGCGTTCATTCAGAGAGCCTCTGGTCTACATGTGGGGCTGCCTTTGTATGTAGTCTGGAAACTGTACAGAATGTAGCAGCCGGGTTGGTCTCCCGGTCATCTTGAAGAGACTATATTATTCCTATATTAAAAGAACTACACTGGCTACCAATAAGTTTCTGGGCAAAATACAAGCTGCTGGTTATAACCTATAAAGCCCTAAACAGCTTAAGCTCAGGATATTTAAGAGAACGTCTTCTTCACTATGAGCCCCATGGCACACTGAGATAATCAGGAGAGGTCCATCTGCAGTTGCCACCAGCTCATTTGGTGGCTAAACAAGGACGGGCCTTCTCTGTTGCCGCCCCAAGACACCGAAATGCTCTGCCTGCTGAAATAAGAGCCTCCCCATCTCTGACAACTTTTTAAAAGTCTCTAAAGACACATTTATTCACCCAAGCTTTTCAACTAGACCTGTGGTTTAAATTGTTTTAAGGTTTTAATTTTTGTTTTAGTTTGTTCATGTTGCTGTAAACCATCCAGAGATGGAAGTTTGGGGCGGTGTGCAAATATAAAACACATCAGCAAAATCTGCTAGTGAATTTCGCCCTGACAGGTCTTCATCAAAATAGAGAATAGCAACTGCATGTAAATGAGCACATTCAAGGTCTCTGAACACAGTTTAAAGTAAAGGTAAAGTGTGCGGTCAAGTCGATTTCGACTGCTGGCATCCACAGAGCCCTGTGGTTTTCTTTGGTAGAATACAGGAAGGGTTTACCATTGCCTCCTCCTGCGCAGTAGGAGATGATGCCTTTCGGCATCTTCCTATATCACGGCTGCCCGATATAGTACCAACGGGGATTCAAACTGGCAACCTTCTGCTTGTTAGTCAAGCATTCCCCTGCTGCTCCACTTAAGGTGGTGAACACAGATTACCTTCCCCTTCATCACAGTCAGGCTGAGTGAGCGTGGCAAAGGACCCATTCATTCCCCACTACTGACACCGAGTTATATTTACCAATCCTGGGTCATCAGGGCTTGAATGGGGTTGGCGGGAGGTTGCAGATGCTGGGGACATGATCATGGTTGTGCCCATTGTGCTGAGAACTGTTGATATCCTTCAACAAAATAAATGGCAGAATGATGGGGCAACTGAATGGCAAGCTCTTTGCAGATACTCTGCAGGCATTCTCTTAAGACAAAGAGGTGCCCAAAGGCGATTTTAGTGTAGATGCTTTGGGCAAGACTCAAGTGACTTATCCTGATTATCTCTGGGTTTCTATTTAGCTTTGCAATTCTTGTTGTTCCCTGTACTTGCTCATCAGAAGAGGCTTCCCCCAAGTCTAAATTCAGATGAACTCTGTGTATGTCCATGAGGCAGCAAGTAACCACAATGGTGTTTCCCAATCTGCTGCAACCACATTCATGATCTGGTGACATCAGGAACATACCCAAAGCTGATTTCCTGTCCATTGCCTGGGAGACATGCCTACTAGGTGAGATCTCAGCTAGCAGCAGAGACAAAAGTAGAGTTTACTATGGAAAAAGTCAAGCATTAGGTCAGGGGTATACAGGGCTGCAACCATACTTGATGGGCATGGCCACGTAGTGTTGAATGGAATTTATTTCCAGGTAAGTGTGTACAGCATGCCGGATTTCCTGTGCAACCTTCAGCACAAGACCTGCTTCAGTACCTCTGCTCTCTGGCCCATCAACTTTGAGAATATGGTTGGTGGAGACTAGGGGCAGAGATGTGTCTCACTGGTGGAGCTGCTGCTGTGAAGTGCCCTTCCTGGCAAGATTTAACAAGAGTATGCACTCTCCCTCCCCATTTTATTCAAACTGGCATTTAATAGTGTATTTCACTGCTATTTAATCTGCTTCTTAAGTTGCCTCTGTTGTAGCAGTTATTTGGACTAGTGTTTTTGTTTTACTGGGATATTGTTTAAAGTTATTTTGCTGTGATGTTATTAACATTTATTTATTTGGTGCCCCTTTGAATACATTTATGCCAAAAGGCAGGATATGAATATTAAAAAATAGGTAGAGGCTAAAGCTACTATTACTTCATTCAAGAGTATATGCATATAGGCCTTCTATCACCATCATGTTCATTCAGCACTCAGAAAGGGAGAAATCCCAAGTGTGCTCTTCAGAGCAAAGAATAGAACAGGGCTTGACAAATCCCAGGAGTCAGGGATCCATGATGCCTACAAATTTAACTATGATCCCTAAACTAGGATATACAGAAACAGAAATATTTCTTTATATGCCCCAAGCAGTCCTGTTTCTGTTCAAAGGATGTTACTTGTAAAGGGATAAAAAGAAGCACACTTACTCTAGGGATGTGCATGAACCAGTTCGGAGGCCCTTTTATGAATCTCTGCACTGGTTCGAAAGTCTAGTGGTTTGAAGGTGGGGGGGATAACTTTAAGGAGCAAGGAGGGTACTCCCCCCCCCACATCTCCCCTGCCAGCGCTGTGTCTAAAAATGGCCACACGGGTCCGTTTTTAGACACAGCACTGGGTGGGGGAAATGCAGCGGAGGTGGAGCTAAGAGCACCCTCCCCAGTCAAAGCTATCTCCACCTTCAAACCAGTAGGCGCCAGTTCCGTGCACACCATTAACTTACTCCCTGCCCCGTCCTCAACAATGTTCATCACTAAATTCAAGCAGTTTTGTCAAATGTCCATTGTCTGGCTCCTAGGTCCAAAGAAAATTTGTCAAAGCCTGGAATAAAAGACACCAAGAAGATATGAGGATAATAAGAAATCAGTATTTCTGCCTAACTATGAGGACACACAGCAGTTACTCATAGGGTATAGTCATGCCAATTATTCCTTAGAATTGCACATGCTCGCATTGATTATGCTGGAGGCCAACAAAAGTCAGGAAGTTGTACTGAGCGGATGCTACATTTTTGAGCCATCAAGTTTACAAGAATGAGTACGCATCTACCTCGGATTCTGCCCCCCACTGTCTCACATCCACATTTTTAAAGTAACTATTTCTGGTGAGCAAACTGAGAATATCCCTAGTGATATATTTCAGGCACATCTGACAGGGATATTAAATGAGTGGGAGGCAAACTGAAACGACTGCGATGTTCTCATCTGGTCCTCTCCAGCTCAGCACCCCGACAAAATGCGGTCAAGTCACGTGATGGTGTTTACAGTCAGAGGATAATGTCCAGGCCTGTCAAAGCAGCAGGCAAGGAGGAAGGGGGTGCGGGGAGGAAGAGGGAAAACAAGGAAGAATGTATTCCACCTCCAGCTCAAGAACCAGCCCCCCGCCATTCAATTTCTACAGGCTTCCCTCCCTAGCCTCCCGATCCCCAACAGAGAGGTTTGCAAGCAGAGCCGCAGCCAATGCCGATCTTATTTTTAACAAGCCTGCCAGACATCTTGCACTTGTTAAAGGGTCATCCCTTATGCAACCCGGAGAACTCCGCTGCAAGAGAAGTTGCCACTCCAGCAACTCTATATAAATCCCGCTTTTAAAAGGAAGAGAACGACACACCAGCTCAAGCCCTAAATAACACCCCCAAGACCAGCCCCCTCGCCTCATAGACATCCAACAATTTACGTAAGAAATAGATGGTTTATACAAGAGCCCTCCTCCTCCTCCAGGAAATTTCCCCCCTACCCAACAAAAAGCTCTAATCCCTCCTCCTCAACCAGAAAGGGGGGACGGGAGAAAGACTGAGCCCTTCAGGGTAGGGAAAACCCCTTTTTCCTCACACACACACACCCCCTCTCTCTCTCTCACACACACACACACACACACACACACACACCATGAGGCCTTCTCCAAGGATAAGCCCTCCACATCTCCCACCACCATAGAGTCGCCTCATAGAGTGGCCCCAAAGATAAGCCCCCCCCCCATCTCCCACCACCATAGAGCCAACGCAAGGAGTATCCCCAAGCAGTTCTCCCCGCTTTCCAAATGTGTTCTGAGAGGTGGAGGATGCACCCTCCCTCCCTCCTCTTCCTCCCCTCCCAGGGCATTTGGGGGGGAGCTTGGCCGCCCCCTCTTTTCTGCCCCCTCCCCACGCTCGCTCGCTCACTCACCCGTCCGGCCAGGCCCGCCGCCGTCTCCCGGCTCTTTTGTCGCCAGCAGCAGAGGCGCCGCCTCCAGCTCGCTCTCTTCGTCCCCCCCGCCCCTCCTCCACCACCTCCTCAGCGGGCCGGCTGACTCTCCAATTTCCCCGCCCTCTTCCGTCAGCAGCGGCCGCTCAGGCTGCCGGGAAAGTGGCCGGCTCTCGCCTCGGGGAGAGCCGCCTAGGACTATAGAGCGACGACGTGCCTAGAGTGACACCGGGCTCCCGAACTTCCGGGGAACAATTTGAAAGGGGCCCCCTCAGGCTGGGCTATATCCTAGCCTTATTTTTAAATAAGGTGTTTGTTTTTTTACTTTGGTGTGAAAGGGCAGATGGGCTGGTGTCCCCTCAGTGGTGCGCTAACATGTTGGGCTTCGCCATTGTTTTTTATGCGCAGTTCTTCACTTCGATTAAAAAAAAATGGCTCCCTCATTAAAACAAAACAAACAAACAGGAAGACCCGTATCCTGTCACTCTGCGATTTTCGGATCCCGGCGTTAACGAGTCTAAGTCTCTAAGAGAACGCGCACGGCGCCTGTTCTTGACGTCACCGCCAAGGTTTCCCCCCACCCCACCCCCGTTTCCTCTCATCTGCGCGCCTACCTTTGGTTGGGAAGGTTTGCTGCGCGTGCGCAGTGGAGGGGGCTCTAGCGTGAGCCGCCGGCTCGCTCGCCACGGTTTGAGGATGAAGCGTCGGCTGGGTTGCGCACGCGCGTTTCCCTTAGCAGGAGGCTTGTCAAATCAGGACTGCAGCAGTAGCTAACGGCTGTTTTGCAGCGCCTGCGGCCTCTTTTGGCACCCGTCCAAATGCCCCTCCCTTCAGTAAAACAACCAGTTACACACACGCATAATAAATGTATAATAAATATATTATGAACCCACATATACTGTAACTGCATCTAGAAATATACAGGCCACATCGAATACAAACAATAATGTGTGTGTGTATATATGTATATGTATATTTATGTATGTATGTGTATAAATATATATACCATCTTGTGTTAAATTTTTTTGCTGTAAACCGCCTTGGGATTGCTTTAATGAAAGGCGGTATATAAATTTAACAATAAATACATAACTTAAAATAAATATATGTATATATATTATATATTATGAATAATATTATATATTATGAACCCACATATACTATAAATGCATATAGATATATACAGGGCACATCTAATTCAAACAGTAATGTGTGTATATGTATGTGTATATACATGTATATGTATGGAGGTGTTTATATATGTATGTATGTGTATGTATATATATGTGTGTGTATATATACACACACACACACACACACACATACACGCAGTGCTTTTCAACAACAAAAGCTTTCAAAACAGTTTACATAGCCAAATGTATGAGGAAATTGTTCTCTGTCGCAAAAGGGCCCATCGTTTTCAAAAATACATACAATTCTCTATTATGAAAATATAGTTATAATGTTAGATTCAGTATTTGACCATTTCTCTCCCCCACCCCCATTCCTAATCAATGACCACATTGGCAGCACCCAAAAATCTGCCGGTGCTTGAGATGGCAGGTCCCTCACTCGTAGGGTTGTCAGCTCTATGCATAACAACCCCAGAAACAGGACAACCCCTTCAATATGCTTCCCTGGATTATATCTAAGGTGAGGGGCTAAACTATCTGACAAGATATTTCAAGGGGAAATCCTATGCCTAGTCATATGCTTGGCTTCTGTTGTTCTAAAGAGTCCATGATGCTTGGCATATTATAATGAGAGAGCCAGCGTGGTGTAGTGGTTAGAGTGCTGGACTAGGACCAGGGAGACCCAAGTTCAAATCCCTATTCAGACATGAAACTAGCTGGGTGACTCTGGGCCAGTCACTTCTCTCTCAGCCTAACCTACTTCACAGGGTTGTTGTGAAAGAGAAACTCAAGTATGTCGTGCACTGCTCTAGGCTCCTTGGAGGAAGAGCGGGATATAAATGTAAAAATAATAATAATGATAATAATGGTATCGCTAGAGATTATTTAGCACTCCCTATGTACCTATTGTCTCTGAAATAAGTGCAGACCACATTTCCATGATTCCTGCCAGGTCTCTGCTGAGGAACTCTTATTTTTTTTCCTGCCCTCCAGCCTGACCCTTCAGGATTGTGCAAATAATTTCTGGCTCTCCTGTTAAAACTCTAATAGCACCTATTTCATTTCCCTCCCAGGTAGGTTCAGGTCTTTTCCTGACTCAGTGTCATCTCTAATACATGTTGCTATTCTGTGAGATTTACAGATGATTTAAAAGATTGTACTGTCTGCATTGAGATGTCTGCGAGGAAGCACACCGACATTCCCTCAGCTATTAGCTGAGGATGTAACGAAGGATGTAACGTTTTCCTCTGGGAAACACCTGCAGAGACTGAATTAACGCCACAGCTTCTCTCTAGAACATGACATCTTTGCCTTCTGCAACAGAGGAAAAGGAAGGGAAAATTATTCACTGGTATGCCATAGGATAGAGACGAGGCTTTGACAACTCAGCTAGTGGCTATTTATTTATTTAAATTTATAACCCACTTTCCCTCTGAGGAGCTCATAAGTACATGCTTATTTTTATCCTCACAACAGCAGCCCTGTGAGGTAGGTTAGGCTGAGAGATACATGACTTGCCCAGAGTCACCCAGTGAGTTTCATGGTTGAATTGGGATTCAAACTCTGGTCTTCCCGGTCCTAGTCCAACACTCTAACCACTACACTATGCTGGCCCTCAGTCTGTTCTCAGAATCTTTACAATGTGCACACACATGTACATACACACACACACTGCTCCTATATGTTCAAGCTTTTCTCTATAACCACATATGCCCATAACTTTGATGAGAGCAAAGTTATGCTAACTTTGAGAGAAACAGCCTGCAGAAAATAATGCGCGGTGGATCCCTTCTTCTGCAAATTATAGGAACACAGGAAGCTGCCATATACCAAGTCAAACCATTGGTCTATCTAGCTCAGTATTATCTACCCAGACTGACAGCGGCTTCTCCAAGGTTTCAGGCAGGAGTCTCTCTCAGCCCTGTCTTGGAGATGCTGCCAGGGAGGGAACTTGGAACCTTCTGCATGCAAGCAGGCAGGTACTTGTCCCAGTTTCCAGAGCGGCCCCCCATCCTATAACCTGAATATCTTTAAATGCTCACCAGAGTTTCCCATTCAAATGCAAAGCAGGGTGGACCTGCTTTGTTATAATACTCCTGTAATTATAATACTCCTTTTTGTAATTATAATACTCCTTTTTTGTGGGGAGGAGGGTAAATTTTTACTGGGTTTTTAAACTAATGTTTTCTTATGTCCTTCCTAACATCCTTTTGGTTTGTTAGTTGCTAAGGTGAATAAAAGGTTCCCAACATCCTCTTCCACCATCTTGGTATCTGGATTGCTTCTGTAGAGCAGCATGGCTTTTCTCCCTTGGCACAGTCACCTTGGTGCTTCTCAGGGTGAGAGATAATGGTATAATTATTGTTTAGAGAGCTCTGTTCCTAATGTCTGCTCAGCTAATAAGATCAGCAGAGCTTTGCCCATAATGGACCAGTTCTCTTTGCAGCAATTTTTCTTGCTGATGCTGAGCACACACCCTGATTCTGAGGTTGTTTGGAACGAAGGAAAATGTAGCTTATGTCCTTATAACTTAAAACAGGATACTGCACCTTTGGCTTTTATTAGGGCTGTGTGTGTATATATAATCATTATGGAATTACCATAGATGACAAGAGACCAGGAATGTGAGAAAAGTATCCTGAAATTGGGATCCACAGGAGCAATTTATGTGTTGCTTATGCTGACCAACAATCCACACAGGTTTGCCTAGAGCAATTGTACCCTTGAGTGATGCTGGCTAATCAAGATAGGATTGCTACTAAATCTTCTTGTGCTAGTTGGGCACAACGGTATGCTACAGGGAAAAATCATGCTTGCAAAGCGACATTGTTGTGCCAGTGGCCGAGGCTACTGCCAGCATAACTCTTCGACCATCAGGTATTGTGTGTAGTGTTACTAGCAAATATGTGTTATGCAATTATATTCATAGTATCTGCGTGGAATCGTTGGCACGCTGACGGGACTCGAACTCTTCTCCTGGGCTGTCTCTGGATTCTACATGCAAGCAATCTGATGATGGACTTTGGGAGATTCCGGAGAGAGGAAGGTGCTGTCGCCTGTTCCTGGAATGTGCTTGTGGCTCGTGTGTGGGAGGGCTGTTGCAGCAGGCTGGGTGATGTGATCTCGGCATCCCTGCATCCACCTGTTTTGATTGGTGACTTCTGTGCGTGGCAAATGTCTGAGTGTTATCAGTGAGCAACATCATGATTGGTGGGTGGCAGCCGAGCTTCCAGGGACAGAGAAGAGTGATGCTGGTGTTCCTATCTTAGATCCAGCTTCTAAAGATATTGGTTGTGCTGTTGACTTTGCTGATGGATCATGACTCTGGTATCGTAGCTGGTATCGGATGCCTGGCAGGTGGCTGTCTGGCCTAATGGGACCAGATGTAAAATATTCCCTTTAGGGGATGGAGCCGTTCTGGGAAGAGCATCTGCGTTCAGAAGGTTCCAAGTAGGGATGTGCACGGAACTGCGGCAGGGGTCTGTCTTTAAGAGTGGGGGAGGGTGCACTTTTCCTTCCCGCCGCTTTCCCCCCACCGGCATCCATTTTTGTAACAGCTAATTGGGATGGCAGTGCACCTCTCTGCCGCCGCGTTGGCCGGATATGCCCAAAATTTCCAGACATGCCCGCGTGCGCCGGCGCTGCCACCCCGATTAGCTGCTACAAAAACAGCCACCAGTGGGGGGAAAGCGGCAGGAGGGGTGAGTGCACCCTCCCCCATTCTTAAAGATAGACCCCCACTGCCTTCGAACTGGCGGAACCTAGTTCCAAGTCCCCTCCCTGGCAGCATCTCCAGATAGGGCTGAGAGAGACTCCTGCCCGCAACCTTGGAGAAGCTGCTGCCAGTCTGTGTAGACAATACTGAGCTAGATGGATCCATGGTATATGGTATATGGTATGGTATGGTATATGGTAGCTTCCTATGTTCCTATGACCATAAGACTAGTGCACACCGTTTCACTTTTTCCCCTTCCCCTGGGGCCATTGCCTTTGATTTGCTGACTTCCTTTCTGTTTGGAGAGAGATAATCATTTAACATCTTTTGTTAAAAAGGCCCATCTTTTTAGCCTGGCTTTTAATGATATCTAGTTTTAATTTTAATTTTTTTTCTGGTTTAAATGTGTGTTTGTTTTTAATTTCAATGGTTTTATGATGTGTTTTTGATTTTAATGTAAACCACCCTGAGCCACTTTAGGAAGGGCGGTATATAAACTGAATAAACAAAAAACACAAATCTAATTTGATTTCCCTAACAGGATTGCAGCTCCAACCTTCCTGACTTCTTCATACTTTTTTGTATTGCTTAATCTCTTGCTTTGTTCTCACCTTGTTGCCACCTGATAAAGAGGAGTTTGAGATTAAAAGATCTGTAAAAGTACTACTAGCCAATGCCATGCTCCCCTGAGCAGTAAAAGGAAGCCAGTTGATACCTGATCAGGGATTAGAGGCTGCAAAACCTCTTGATGGACCAATCAGAAGGAAACAGCCCACTTAAACAGAATGTTTTGTGGCAGACTGATGAACTGCTTTGCCTTGATGATTGCTCAGCACCTCCATCTTGTATTACAGCCAGTTTCTACCCACACACCAGCTTACAGGAACCATAATCAATTCACATGTAGACAATCTGCAATAATTCCTCCTAATTCTGAACTTGGGTGGTCCCGTGCCTATTGGTTTGGCAGCAAAAAGGGGCCACCCATAAGACAAGGTAGTGGTTTCTGCACACTCAGCAAACCTCTAAGCATGCAAAAGTATATTAGTTCATACATTAATATATTTAATTCTCCAGTGGCCTGATCCTGTGTGTAGTGGTTTCCAGAAACTACAGAATGTTGAGGGTGTCTTTTGCGGAGATAGGAGGGAAAACGGTAGGGAGAAGTAATTGGACTGCTTGAGCCCCTTAAAGTAAAAGTGTGTCATCAAGTCGATTTTGACTCCTGGCACCCACAGACCCAATCACTCACACAGGCTTCCACTTGCAGAATTGAAACTGTTTCTCCAGCTCTCTCACAGGCCTTTCTCTTTCAGGGGATTCCGGGCACCACACAAAAGGAGGACAAAAGCCAGCATGGTATAGTGGTTAGAGTGCTGGACTAGGACCAGGGAGACCTGAGTTCAAATCCCCATTCAGCCATAATACTAGCTGGGTGACTCTGGGCCAGTCACTTCTCTCTCAGCCTAGCCTACTTCACAGGGTTGTTGTGAAAGAGAAACTTAAGTATGTAGTACACCGCTCTGGGCTTCTTGGAGGAAGAGCGGGATATAAATGTAATAATAATAATCCCCCAGTGAGGCACTACCTTGGCGTGGTTGTGGGGCTTGCAGGCTCTGAGGAAGGTGAGAGCTATGCCAGAGGTCCAACCATACTGGACAGGTCTCACCAGAGGAGCCAGACGAAGAGTGCCTCTCCCATCAACAATATGGTGAGACGTAACTTTAATAAATCTATACCAGATCGGTCATCGTGCGGGTTAGCAAGGACCACGCCAGGTGCTGGAGTCCCAGGACATCTGGTGGCAAGTGGGCTACAGGACTCAGGATCTTCAGTTGAGCAACCAGGGCTGGAGACTGCAGGGTTATGGGAAGAAACGTCGCTTAACCGGAAAAAATATACGAAAAATGCCAACAAGGAAATAATGATCTGCTATTACAAGTCCAGTCCAACTAAAAGAGGTTATTTAAAAATAATGTACCAAATTTGGAAAGGAAGCATCCAGATACAGAAATAACAGAACAAAGGCTAGCAGACCAGAGAAGATTCATAATAAGAAACAAAGTATTCACAGGAGTAGAGCTGGAAGAACTGCAAAGAGCAACACAGGCTCAAGATATGGAAGAAGAATTACCACCAATTGAAGAAGTTGCTCAGGCGCAGGTGGAGGAGGTGTTGGAAATTGAGGATGCCACTGTTGCTGAACTGTTTCAAAATCAAAACCAGGCAACCTCCCCTTTGCCTTCACCTCAAAAACCCAAATGCCATTTAACAGAAAAGCAACAAAAACTAAAGCAAAAAATAACTGAGCACATGAACCAAACAACCACCAGGGTTCGACTTCCAGCGCTAAAAACAGTTGCCAAAAAACAACTTGCTCAGGCATTAAAAGATGTCAATGCTGCACTTGCAGAAATAACAACCAATAACTTGCAAGAAACAAACTAACTAATGTACAGCAACAATAACAACACAAGAGCTCGGATATAAGATCAATGGACCTGAAAAAAAAAAAGAAAGTAGTATATCACCTAAATGGAAGATTAGATTAGAAAATAACATTGCCAGGCTTAGATCAGATGCAAGTAAATTGAAAGATATGAAAGACAAGAAGCTGAAGAATGAAAACACCAAACAGTATCTGATCCAAAAATACCACCTAGATTCAAGGAAAATTAGAGAAGTCCTGGAAATAATAAAGCAGCAAATAACAGCAGTGTCAAAGAAGATTAGCAGATACGAAGCCAGAATTACACAACACAGGCAGAATCTCCAATTCCAATTGAATCAGAGACGCTTCTACCAAAGCATAGAAGGAGAAACTTCAAGAAACATAGAAACACCAAATAAAGAAGAAACAGTGCAATTCTGGGGGAAATTATGGAACAATCCAATAGACTATAATAAAAAAGCAGGCTGGGTGAAAGAGGTTGAAAAATGTAACCAACAAATGCAAGATCTAATAACAACACCAGAATAAATAAGTGAAAGAGCAAAGAAAATTAAAAATTGGACTGCACCAGGTGATGATGAACTGCATGGCTTTTGGCTTAAACACCTAACAAGCCTTCATAAACATCAAAACAGTTCAATCACATTTTGCAAGGAGGTGATATTGAACAATGGCTAACAACTGGGAAAACTCACCCGAACACCAGAGGCACAAAAGACCAGCTGCTGATTGACAAAATGATTTTAGAAAATTGCAAGAGAAATCTAAGTGTTGCATGGATTGACTACAAGAAAGCCTTCGACTCATTGCCTCACACATGGATATTACAATGTTTAGAAACAACTGGTGTCAGCAAAAACATTCAGATATTTATTTAAAAAGCAATGAGCATGTGGAGTACACAGTTAACAATCAATGGCGAGACACTTGGACAGGTTAGCATTAGAAGAGGCATTTTCCAAGTGGACTCACTATCCCCTCTGTTGTTTGTAATCGCCATGACTCCACTTTCACAAATACTAAACAAAACAGGCCTCACATACCAAACATTCAAAACATCAAGTAAAATAAACCATCTGCTGTACATGGACGATCTGAAGTTGTATGGAAAGTCCCAGTTAGAAATCGAATCACTGCTAAACACTGTCCATATATTCAGTAGCGATATAGCAATGGAGTTTGGACTAGACAAGTGTGCTGCATTAATAATGAACAGAGGAAAAATAACAAAAACAGAAGGAATAGAACTGCCCAATGGAAGCAACATCAAGAACCTGGAAGAGAAAGAACATTACAGATACTTGGGCATTCTCCGGGCTGATAACATCGCACACATTGAAGTTAAAAGAAAAATTGGAAGTGAATACATCAGGAGAGTTAGAAAAATCCTAAAGTCCAAACTCAATGGCGGGAACACCATACAAGCCATAAACACCTGGGCTATAACTGTTATCAGATACACTGCAGGAATAATAGACTGGACCCAGGCAGAGCTAGAGACGCTAGATCGTAAGACCAGGAAAATAATGACCATCCATCATGCTCTGCACCCCCGCAGTGATGTAGATAGGCTATACCTCCCTCGCAGCTCAGGTGGAAGAAGAATGCTGCAAGTCCATCAAACAGTAGAGGACGAGAAAAGAGGCCTTGAAGGATGTCTGGATAAAACAAACCAGTCAATAACACCTGCCTGACTGTGTAAACAAGAAAAAAATAATAATAAGGATAGTGCAAGGATGATTTATTGCTGGGGAAAGTCCCAGCATGTTTCAAGGTATGAGCCTCTTCCTCAGGGGACTATAAAATACAAACACACAGGTATGAACATGTCAGAAAAGAGTTTACATCGTCAGAAAATCCGGAATTAAAAATGTAAACAATACATAGGCCGTACACAACCGCCACCACTAGCATTTTGAATTTGCCCGGAAATGGGCTGGCTGCTTTGAAAATGACAAGAGATGTTCCCTAGAACTGGTTCCCGTTTGTAACGTAGCAGCCACATTTTGTACGAATTGAAGTTTCCAAAAAGTATTCCAAGGCAACCCCCCATGCAAGCGCTGTCAGCAACAAGAACCAAACCCACACACAATGGTGGCAGTCTGGAGCATGCTTCCTTGGAAACAAGTCCCACTGAAATCAATTTCCAACTAGTTAAATGCATTTAGGATGGCATTGTAAACAACCTGCAGCACAGACATGGCCTCAGATCCCTGTTCTGTCAGTCCGGCTGCTTTCATCTGCATTGGATTTACTTTAAAATATTCCACCTCCTCTGGTTTTTCCATCAGACTTGCTAATATTCAGAAGCTGTGAGCACAGGTGTACACAGAACTGCATGTTTCATGGACATGGTTTGGGGGTAATGCATCTGAAAAAGAGAGCTGAGCACACACTTGTGTCGTTCGGTTTTTCAGACTTGAGCGCCCCCGACCGCATTCCTTCGGACGTTTAAGCAATAATTATGGACAATTCATTATTAAATAATCTTGACAGTGGCATATATCAAATGGAAACAGAGAAGCCAAGCTAGGTTTTATAAGAAGGGTGCGGGGAGCATTTCCACCACCCACAAGATCCAGTTGTGAGAAGCTCAGGGGTAGAGCATAGGAACATAGGAAGCTGCTTTATAGAGAGTCAGACCCTTGGTCCATCTAGCTCAGGGATTCTCAAACTTGGGTCCTCAGGTGTTATTGGACTTCAACTCCCATAATCCCCAGCCTCAGTGGCCTTTGGTTGGGGATTATGGGAGTTGAAGTCCAATAACATCTGAGGACCCAAGTTTGAGAATCACTGATCTAGCTCCATATTGTCTTCACGGGACTGGCAGCGGCTTCTCCAAGGTTGCAGGCAGGAGTCTCCCTCAGCCCTATCTTGGAGACGCCAGGGAAGGAACTTGGAATCTTCTGCATGCAAGCACGCAGATGCTCTTTCCAGGTTCTCCCAATTCCTTTGCATTTAACGGGTTGGATTCCTGGTAACTTCAGATAGGGCTGCTAAGATGCCCTGGTATAAACCCAGGAGAGCTGCTACCAGTGAGTGGAGGTCAGGAGTTCTCAACCTTGGGTCCCCGGATATTGTTGGACTACAGCTCCCATCATGCCCAGCCACAATGGCCCTTGACTGGGGATGATGGGAGTTGCAGTCCATCTACATTTGGGGTCCCAAAGATGAGAACATTTGGTGTAGGCAATTCTGAGCTAGATGGACAAATAATCCGATTCAGTATGAGTCAGCTTCAGATCTGAATAAAGGGAAGGACAAATCAAGTAATGGCATGATGTGGGGCAGGGCCTGGTCATGGACATATTCCAGCTTAACTGCAAAAAAAGCAGTGTATTTTAAGAGCATGTTACTTGATATACTTTCTAACAACTACAGCAGTGTGATGAGTGTAGGGCAGAGTCGATTCTTTGTTGTCGATTTGAAGGAAAGGGATTTGTGCCTTTGGCATGCAGAGCTTAATTTGTCATAACAGTCATGCAGTGTCGTCATTGGATGGTGACACCCACTGCTGGTGTTCTCCAGGCAGGGGTGGCCCGGCTTTCCCTGCACTGTGCAAACCGGGTCAGCCCTGTCCCTGCTGGCTTCTGATCAGAGTCAGCGGACAGAGCATTTGGCTTGGGCGCGAGGAGGTTGGATCCTTGCTCAGCTGTAGGGCTCATTGGGTGGCCGTAGGCTCCTTAAGCTCACCTATTTCACAGGGTGGGTGTCAGGCTAAAAGGCCGCTCTTGAATGTCAGGAGGGCTAAAACTGTAAACCATCTGCATTAGCAGTTGCGAGTGTGTGGCTGTAGCAGCAGCGGCTGATGTTATTTGGGGTTAATTGGCACAGCAGCACAAAGTGGTGACACTGTAGGTGTGCAGGCAGCAGTCAGGAGTGGCAGAACACAACCTTGTGAGAGAGAGACAGAGCTGGCCAACTCTAAGCTGGTGCCGTTGTTTGCTCAATGCACTTTGGCCCCTCTCCTGAAAATGCTGAGATAGCTAGCCCTGGCCAATGACTAGTTGCCAGATAGCCATTTTAAGCAGGTAGAAAGCCAAATCTCCTAATCCTTGCAAAGCCACTCCCAGTGTGGTGTAATGCCTGCTGTAGGAGTGGCCGATCCAAGGCTCTCCAGCTGCTGCTGGACGGCAACTCCCATCACCCCCCGCCCATTATCATGGCAGGGGATGATGGGAGTTGTAGTCCAACAGCCGCAGGACAGCCGCAGGTCGGCCACTCTGACTTAATGTGCCATTAATCACAATCAGGGGGTTGTCAAGCTGGGTTCTCCAGATGTTGTTGGACTACAACTCTCATCATCCCTAGCCAAAATGGCCTTCAGCCATTGTGACTGGGAATGATGGGAGTTGTATCAATTTGGCTAGATGAGGACCTCATATTTAGCCACGGAGTTTCTGGCTGTACACAGTCTAATGTAGGGTTGCTGTGAGGATAACATTTATTTTTGAAAATGTTTAGGCTTCTTTCCTGTGAAAAATAAACTGGGAGATATACAATAAAACAATAAAATAAACACAAAACAAGAGGTGCTGTGACACTATGTGTGAGTTCTTTGGAGGAAGGGCAGGAGGATAAAGAAGAAGAAAAAAAACCAGGACAGATCCAGGTATTGCCAGAGTGCCACCCTGTGTGGTAGGAGGAGGGAGGCCAGGAGGGATCTCCAGTAGCTCCCCCCCAGGCCCTGAACTATCACCAGAACATAGGAAAGAAGCAGCATGCTGTTGTAGGTGCTTCCTTCTTTTTCAGAAGAGACCTTGAGATCATACACACAATCAGAAACACACAATCAGTGTGTGCTCCCAATTTCTGATTGTGTGGAAGCAAGGTAGGAGGAAAACCTGGGTAGCTTTCCCTCCTACTTTGCTTCCACACAGCTGAAAATGGGGAGCAGCAAACACAGCTCCCAAACCCTAGGAGAGCTGGTCTGGTGGTAACAAGCATGACTCGCCCCCTTAGCTAAGCAGGGCCCACCCTGGTTACATATGAATGGGAGACTTGATGTGGGGGAGAGCACTGTCAGAGATTCCCTTCCGCGATGGAGCCACTCTGGGAAGAGCATCCTGGTTCCAAGTTCGCTCCCTGGCAGCATCTCCAAGACAGACAGTACTAAGCTAGATGGATCAATTGTCTAACTCCGCATTTAGCAGCTTCCTGTGTTCCCAAGAACACAGATGTTATTGTGTGAATGACCTCCTTGTCGGTGTGTTGTTTCTCCCCACCAGCAAGCGCCGCAGGGAGCAGCAAAAGACCGCCCGCTTGTCTCTTCCACGTTGCTCTTAACCCGTAAAGGAGTTTCCCAAGCGGCCTGGTGCTGCACAGCTCAGCACTTCTAGGCGACGTGCCGTTCCGGCTCGGAAGACACGTGACCTCTGCCGCCGCCTGGCTGAATCGTGTGAACCCGCAGCTTGCGGGGAACGAGCAGTCGCGCCGCGCGGAGGTGCAGCTCCCAAAGGGCAGCCTCCGGAGCGCGTGAGAACGCGCCTACTGGCGGCGCAGGACGCACTGCCAGGCAAGAGCCAGCCGGGCGCTGGCGATCGAGGCTCAGCACGCCGACTCCGGCGTGGCCGACCCGATCCTTCAGCTGGGCGCGCCGCGCACCCTCCACTCCGCCTGCAAGGCAGTGTGGGGCCAGATCCTTTGCTCGGCAATGACACCCCCCGCCCAGGCGCTGCTGTGCTGCCCTTCAGTGAGCCTGACTTCCGAGTCCACGGGCCTCGAGCTGGCCTAAGGCGACCCGATTGGAGAGAGACTTCGCCCTTCTGCCTGCTAGTGCACGCTGAAGACTCCGCTTCGGGAGGCCGGCAAGCGCTCTACTCGGGAGCAAGCCCTGCTGAAAAAAAGGGGGCCGAGAACCAACTACCTGCACCGGGGCAGGGGGGAAGCAAAAAGCTGCGTCGGCAGTCCTCCCTCCGCCCGCCTGCCTGGCATCCACCACGGGGAGGGGCGCAGCGGCGGCCGCACAGCGCTCCCTCCGCCTTGGCCCAAAACTGTTGCACGGCTGGCACGCTGGGGCTCCCCCCACCACGCTCCTCCTGTCAATCACCCCTGGAGGGCAAGGCCAGGGCCCGCCCCTCCCTCTCTCCAACTCCCCCCCCCCCCGCCACCAGAGCTCCGCCCCCGAGGCCCTATCCTCTCTCATCATGCCTATGCAAATCGCAGCGGCCGCGGCGGCCAATGGCGGGCGGCCTGGGATCACGTGCTTCCCTCTCCTCCTCCTCCTCCGCTGGCGGAGGAAGGCTCAGGGCAGAGAAGTTGAGAGCCAGAGTCTCTCTCAGTCAATACGGGCAGCTCGAGGCGGAGGGTCGCACGGGAGGCGGCGCTGGCGGCAGCCGGGGAACGGCCGGCTGGGGAGGGGGAGGCGGAGGCGGCAGAGGCAGCAGCAGCGGTGGGGGAGCAGGAGGGGGCGGCAGCAGCCAAGGGGCGGGCGGAGGAGGCAAAGCACAGCGCGGCTAGGCTAGGCGGGCTGCCGCAGGGCTCGCGCGGACCATGCCGATCCTCCTGTTCCTCATAGACACGTCCGCCTCCATGAACCAGCGGGCGTATCTGGGCACCAGCTACCTGGATATCGCCAAGGGCGCCGTCGAGCTCTTTATGAAGGTGGGGCCCGGCCCGGCTTCTCTCTCTCTCCCTCCCTCCCCCCCGCCCCGCTCTCCCCCTGACGTGTCCCTCCGGGAAGCCCCCGCCCCCCCCGGAGCGGAGCAAACACGCACCCGCCGCCGCCCCGCGCCTCTCTTCCCGGTGATCTCACGTTCCCCCCCGCTTCCTCTCTCTCCCCCCCTCCCCTTTCTCTCTCCGCAGCTGCGGGCCCGAGACCCGGCCAGCCGCGGCGACAGGTACATGCTGGTCACCTTCGACGAGGCGCCGTATTGCATCAAGGTAAGGCGGGCGGGCGGGGAGCGAGGGGCGCAGCAGCAGCAGCAGCAGCCCGCGCGGCCCGCTCCTCCCCCTCCTCCCTCGCGGCAAGGGGGGGGCATCTCTTTCTCCCTCCTTCCCCCCCCCCCCCGCCCGCGTCCCCCTCTAGCTGCTGCAGCTCCTGAGCCCGCTCCCCGGCCCCTTCCCTCCTCCCACCCCCACCCCTCCCGCCCGCTCTCCCTCCCGGGCTCCTCCGGCCTGGGCCCCGGCGGGCGGCGCAGCCTGCGAAGATGGCGGACATTTTGCTTTTGTATGGAGGCGAGCGAGAGGCTGAGGGCGCTGCTGAGATGGAGGGAGGGAGGGAGGGACGGAGAGGAGGCAGGCGCGGTGCGGGGGGGGGCGGGGGGAGGGAACGGCCGGCCGAGCCGCGCATGCCCCGCCTCCCTCCCCCTCCCAGGCTTCAGCCCGCCCCACGCTGGCGACGCGGGGCGGGCTGGCCTGCCCCTCTCTCCCCCAGCCAACAGGGGCTGGGCCTCCTCGCTCTTCAGTCCTTTTTATTTTTATTATTTTTATTTTTTCCGGGGTGGGTGGGTAGGGTTGAGGGTCCAGGAGCAGCCCCTTGAGGGGAGGGGCCTCGTCGACCTATTACACACACTCAGCACCCCTCCCTCTGGGTTTTTCTGTCCCGCCCCTCCCCTCCCCCCTCTCCCCTCCCTCTGGGGTCTCCCTCGTGTTGTGTTCTAGATTGTAAGCCCCTTGGGGCAGAGTCTCCCTCCTATCCTGCTTTGTCAAGCGCCATGGACCATGAATGGCGTAATCACAGTCTTTTCCTGTCTCTCTCTCCCCCCCCCACTTCTCCCTCTCCCATTTTTCTCCTGGGGGCGGGCTGTACCTTGTGTCATGTTCTTTGTGAACCCTTTAAGGCAGCCCTGTCCTCTCCTTCTCAGTACCACAGATGACATAATGGTATTTACTCCATCTCCATTCTGCTCCCCTTTGCTCTGCTGACTCCCTTGTGTCCATATTTTTCTTTCACAATTAGAAGCTCTGCAGTACAGAGATATCTCTCTCCCTCCCCCATGAACTGCCATGTTTCATGGATGGTGCTGTGAAAATACAATAAATCGTAAGACTTGCACTTGTCCAGTACACATTGCTCCTCTGGTTTCTTCAGGGTGGGACTCCCTGGTTGATTGGGGGGGGGGTCAACAGAGGTTGCTGCTTGCCCTATGTGTTTGTGTCCTTTTCCTGTCCCTTAAAGCAGGGCCACCTGCTTTCCATCTCACTCCTAGCCTGTAAAAGGTTTTCCTTTTTTGCAACAAGCCTCAATTGCTCTCCTTGTAATCTGTGGGCAAGGGCTTGCTCACTTTACCCTTCTGCAGCACCTAGTGGATTTTGAATATCTTTAAAAATGAATAGCCCTGTCTCTCTTCTCTATCCTGCCTCTGTACAGATAATAAATTCTTTTGCTTATATTTCCCCAATTCTCCCACACCTCCCTTGTAGAAAGAAATCTAGAAGTGGAGAGTTGTCTGAGCCTGCTGCCCCAGAGGACCACCCTGTGTCAAACTTCCCTGTGTCATGTAGTGGAGACATATGATGTATGTGATCATCTTGCACTGCAGAGGAAAGGAGACATCGGGTTGCCATGTTTTGTAGCATCTCGATGTTCTTAGTGCCTAGATGAACCCCAAGTATTTACTGCCACTAATTTACAGCAGTTTTTGAGACACTCAAAGCTTTTTTAATTCTAAAATAAACATCTTCCTGCCCAATCTTCTGGGCCCCAGAGATGAACCCTTTGCAGCTGATGGCTCCCTATTCTGATGGGGTTCACTCCTTAGCCTACTATTCCTCCACTATTTTTTTGTTGCCAACTTCTCCTTTCTGCCGACAAAGGCAGGAGACCTTTTCACTGCCAGCAGGGTTCCTCTGCTTGTCTGTCAGTAGAGATCTATTTTCTCTAGTTCATCTATCACAGTTGTTAAGGATCAGCTATAAGGGTTGCTGCGTCTTCATACCCAATAGCAAAGATGACATTAAGTGTCATAAATTTTCACTTGTTTGAGCCAGCATGGTGTAGTGGTTAGAGTGCTGGACTAGGACTGGGAAGACCCGAGTTCAAATCCCCATTCAGCCATTTAACTAGCTGGGTGACTCTGGGCCAGTCACTTCTCTCTCAGCCTAACCTACTTCACAGGGTTCTTGTGAGGAGAAACTCTAGTATGTAGTTCACTGCTCTGGGCTCCTTGGAGGAAGAGCGGGATATAAAATGTAAAAAATAAAATAAATGTTCTCAGGAAACAGGTGAAAAAATTACTCTGCTCTAGCTTTTTTCAAAAATGTGCCTTCAGTCCCTGGATGCTCTTGTGTTGTAGAAGAGCTTGAAGGAAGAAAAAGGTGATTGACCTTAACAGCAGTAATGTCTGTTGTTCTAGCAGTGTTCCAGAGACTGCTTTCTTTACCCTTTCCCACTCTGTGACTTCTCATTTAGCTGGGAGCAGGCAGCTGATATTTGCTGTTGTGCCTCCATTTTGGAACGCTTAAGTAGCACTGAGGAGGCTGTCTGGCCTTGCTGTTCTGCCCTCCATTCACACTTCTCCTAGAACAACATGTTCTGTGCACTCTCTTCAGTCATACTTGCTCCTGGGAGTTCAGAATTGCTCTTCCTTACTGTTTGACTTGTGATGTATAGCTGTTTGCTGTTGCTAGTAGCCCAGGCAAACAAAAGTAATTTAAAATGGCTTACCTGAACCAGACCTCTTTCCCTTAGAAGTTTTGGATATGCTTCTGGAGAATCGTCGAGCTAGCTGGGGCATTGTCTGCATAGAACCGTTTTGTTCTCTTATCTTTTGTTGATCTAGAATGAACCTTAGCAATGAACAGAGACCAAGATTGGTATCAGTAGTGGGGCTAGCAGTGGGTATTTTGTAAAGTGATTTGTTTATAAGATGCTCTAGCTTTCAAAAGGTGTTTCACAATCCTTTGCTTTGTCATTTTTACAGCCACCTCCTATATTTCAAGAAGACTTGAATGTCAGAAATAGTGGCTTGGTGAAAGCCACCCACTGAGTCCATGGTTGAATTTGAACATGGATCTGAACACAGGACCGTAGTGATTTTCCTCTTGTGCTGACTGAAGCCAAGGAACGTGATGCCGCTTTTTCCAGCAACAAATTATAATCGGCTTTTTTTAAAACACTGAAAACATGTAAACATTCTCCCACTTTCTGTTTTTGTCCTTGAGTGGTCATCTTTAAGTTCCTCTTTCATGTTGATCCTTTGGATTAAATGAAACTGGCTTGAAATTGTTAGAGGCCTCCCTATCCGTCAGTACTTCACAGTGTGCCACAGAAGACATAAAAATGCTTCTCCTTACACCTATTTAGTACTTGAACACAGCATTCTTCCCCTTCCCCAATAAAACTGCCAAAAAAAATGCAAATAGCATTGAAAACAAATTTGTCCATAACTCTCCCTGTTGTAAAGACTGTGGTGGAGACTAGTGTTTTGAAGTGGTGCCAGCGAATCAGAAGAAATAACATTTTTTAAATTTGTCAACTTCCAATGCAAACCCAGAATACATATGAGATGGTAAAGAGTACCTACCAATGAAGCCAAAAGGCAAGATACTGGCTTCTGTCCTTCACACACTTGCTTTGCTGAGCAAGAGGTATGAGTTGGCTATGCTCCCTCTGAGGAGATACTTGCTAGTTTTGCTCATTAGTTACCTCTGCCACCTGCACTTGGTATGAATGTGTCTACGGGCACACAAGTGCAGTTAATTATGATGTAGCTGGTGAGTGAACTTGAATTATTTTGGTGTGCTGTACAATAAGCAGTAGATGCATCTCCCCGCAAATGTTGCTTGTGTGAAGTCTGCTTATATTTAGCCCGGGGAACCTCTAGTCTGAGACACAGAAACCAATAACTTAGGATATGATGTCTTTCCTTCTAGCTGTGCCCTGTGATCTGCTTGAGAGGTGACGATTAAAGGGTAAAAACCCAGAGAGGAGAGAATTTCTTCAAACTGCAGATTGTAGTTCCTGCAGGTTTTTTAAATCTCCCAGTTGCAAAGCAAGGACAGCAGTGTTGGAATTACACGTGCAACCTTAACTTTCGCTCCATTTTGCTGCTGACCCTTTACAAAGAAGGACTTGGAATAGGAGCAGAGGAATAAATATAGTCCAGCTGGAAGGAGTTAACATGATAGTTTGGTTCAGTCTGGCTCCTTCTGAAGGTGAGAAACTGAACTGACCTGTAAGCAGCAGTAGGCAATTGCCTATTTTGCTGTATATGTTCCCTTGTTTGAAGAGGGCTTTGATGGCTGCGTGCTACCCCCAGGTTCAGAGGTATGTCTCTGAATACCACTTGCAGGGGAGCAACAATGGGAGAGGGACTGTACCATCTCTTAACTGGTGGGCTTCCCAGAGGCATCTAGTTGGCCACTGTGGGGAACTGGATGCTGGAGTGGATGGGCCTTGACCTGATCCAACAGAGCTCCTATGTTTTTATGGCTTACAGGGCAGAAATGGAACTTAATCATAAAAACGGTTTTATTATTAGGCTAGATGTCATCTACCCCATTCTTTCTGTAGCTTGTTATGTGCCCCTGCAAAAACCACAACAGATATGCCCACCTCTAACCCCCCTTCCTTCGGCAACACATGGAGGCTCCATCGTTTGCAGTTGACCGATCTATGAATTTGTCTAGTACTTCTCGAAAGCTGTCTAAATGGCCATTGCTGAATCTGGTAAGGGATTTCACGAGTTAATTCGGCAGTTGTGTGGAGACAGACTTGCTTTTGTTTTTCTTGAATCTACAGTCAATCGGTTTCATTGACTGATCCAAGTTCTAATGTGTCTGAGTGAGTAATCTCTCTCTCCATGCTCTCTAACAGTAATCCTATAAATGTATGGGGAACCCGCGCCCCACTTCCTGTGTCTCTTGCTCCTCACCCCAGTAAACTCCCCATCAACCTTTGTAAGGGAAATGGTCGAACTCCTTGGGCATTCTGTTTCTCTTGCTTCCTTGCGCTCTACAACTCTTCACTCTTTGAGATGGCTTGTCCTCCAGAAGCCGCCCCCTTTCAGCAAACATCTAATTTCTTGTAATCAGGCAGGTTCTTGGGAGTTCTAGGTGCTTAAAATTACATTGGATATCACTTAACAGGTCAACTTCTGAAGTAGAGCAGCCATTATCCAGTCTTGCGTTCAAATATAGTTGTGTGAATGGATCCCGTTCTTTCCATAGTGTACAGAGGAGGTATACAGAAGCTTGGGATTTCCTACAGGCCATGTGGATGCATGAGATTGTGAGGCCCAGTTTGCTCACTGGGAGACCACAGGTTGTAGCATTGCAGCAATGTGAAGTATAAGGTATTCACATGGTGGTGTTCCGGATTACTTAATACCGCTACTTGCTGGAGGATACGTTCTCCTGTGGATCCATTTTCTTGACAGTTGCAGGGTTGCCCGACTGCTTGCGTATTGTTTCCTCCCCTCTTAAAGGCAAAGGGAAGTGTCATTCAATAAACGTATTGCAGGGGTTCACAAACTTGGGTCCTCAGATGAGTTGGACTACAACTCCTATCATCCCCTGTCACATCGGCCAAAGGCCATTGTGGGGATGATGGGAGTTGTAGTCCAACATCTGGGGCCCAAGTTTGCAAACCCATGACCTAATAGTAAGATGATCAGAGAAGGTCCTCCAAAGCTGATGGGCACGATCCAGTTGCAGACACTGAAATGTGGTAGGTGTGACGGTTGTGGCAGGAGCCAAGCGCCATCCAGATGTCCTGCAGTTTCTCAGCTTCTTGCCGAAACGATCTGTGTGTCTTCCAAACACGTCTCTCATTTTTGTTTTGCAATCTGAATACTTCATTCTGCAGCAAGTCTTCTGGATGGATAGTCTGCAGTGATACCAAACGTTTGGCATAAACTGAAACTGCTTGCAGGGCTCACAAAGAGAGACTGCATCTTGGGGGAACTCTATATTAGCTATTCAGGGCACACAGAACCCGAGGCTGATACGCGAGGAAGTGTGAAGATTTGGGAAGGCCATGCGGCTGATATACTGAGGAATGGAGGGAGGGGGCTCTGCAGAGGCTGAACATGAAGCCTGGATTTCGAACTCTTACACATTAGGAGCAAATAATGCACACTGATGCAAAGTTGTGGGTCAGACCCCCGAGGCAGTTTTCGTTCCCAACCTCTTGGCCTTCCTGCATCTTCTGCTTTGGTCTCTTAAAGGGGCTGGCTGGCAGGCAATACACATTCTGGCTAGTCTCTCTGGATTTCTTATTGGAAAATTCTTTTGAATCTCTGGTTAGGATGACTCTTCCTAGTTTTTTGTGTTTTTAAACTGCATTTTATGCCTGGAAATTGAGTAGACATTCCTTATGTAAGGGACGGCTGAAAGTGGAACTTCATTCCTTCCAACCCTGTTCTGAGCTAAGCTGCTTTCTCTTTCTGGAGGCACAGTTGGCTTTCAAGGGACTGGTTCTAGATAGGCCTTGCGTAGCCAAAGAAAGTGCCTGCTTGTGGCTCTGCTGGTGGGAATATCAGTGGGT
Organism: Hemicordylus capensis; assembly: GCF_027244095.1. Taxonomy (NCBI): domain Eukaryota; kingdom Metazoa; phylum Chordata; class Lepidosauria; order Squamata; family Cordylidae; genus Hemicordylus; species Hemicordylus capensis. The sequence goes on from NC_069667.1 coordinate 18,415,636, forward strand.
TGGACGCTGAGGTGGGAACTGAGGAGCTCAGGATTGTAGGCTTCCTTGGTGAACATAATTTTATTGGTGATGATTTTTAACTGCTTGCTTGCTTGCTTGCTTTATTTATTTATTTATTTATTTATTTATATTTAATGGATGGATATAATTAATAATGATATAGTGCCCTCAGTGCTTATGGTGCTTTATGAGTAACAGGAGTGAAAGGCATGAATGGTTGTAGAATCATTTAGGCCCTTGCATGCATTTTGGAATCGAAGTTGAGGCTAGGAGCTAGGTTGGACTACTCCAGATTAGTGTTTGGGGTGACCGTTGCAGTGCTGGCTTAGGGGCGGCTACCCCCACCAAGCCATAAGCCCCCTAATTTCAGTGTTGGTGGCTCTTGGCCAGGAACAAGTCTAAAAACAAAGCAAATGGGACATAGTGTTGCCTGTAACAGGGTTTCCCTGTTGTTGTTGTTGTTGACAACTCTCCCCCTGCTCCCCCCCACAAAAAAAGGCCATTGCACCTGTGGATTTATGAGAGTTGTAGCCAACATCATCTGGGACAGGGAAGATAGTAGGGCACCTATAGAACTGATGTGATCAGTGCAAAATGCAAAGGTACTTGGCATTAACCTGAAAGATTCCGTTTGCAATATTGCTTGTAAACAGAGGTCTCAATATGTTAGGTTTATGACAAATATTTACATACTGCTTTTCAACAAAAGTTACCAAAGCAGTTTACATAGATATACATACAGGAAGTAAATAAATAAGATGACTCCCTGTCCAGTGTTCGCTCTAAGATGCGCTCACACATCTTTTAACTGTCTGCTCAGTTAGTTTTAGATTCGACTGCGGTTGAATCGGGAAGGCCCCACCCTGAAGGCCCCAGTGTGTGCGCACACTGCCTTGAGATTGCTGCCCAGAACAGATCTAATTCCGCACACAGATGAAAAAAATTAGAGAGAATACTGCCCCTGTCCCCAAAGGGCTCACAATCTAAAAAAGAAACAAGATAGACACCAGCAACAGCCCCTGGAGGGATGCTGTGCTGAGGATGGTTAGGGCCAGTTGCTCTCCCGCTGCTCAATAAAGAGAATCGCCACTTTTAAAAGGTGCCTCTTTGCTCAGCAGAGGGCAAAGCTGACTTTGCTCGGTCAGCTAGTTTGTTCCCTAGCTAGTCCTTATTTGTGGTTGCCACTAACCTCTTCTTTCCCTCCAGCTACTTTGGGAGAGAGACAAGGTCTTCTCTCATTTGTGCTGAGATACGGAGGTGAAACAGCAGGAGCCTCTTCCACTGCTCAGAAGGGACTCTCTCTCTCCCCCACCCCCAGCCTTTTCAAGAATAGTGATGGAAATGGCATCTCTGGGGGTGGATCTGTGTGTTGCCGGATGTCAGGCTCACCAGAGAGCAGGGGACACTCATCCCTTGTAAGCAGGTTTGTGGATACCTGCTTGTCAATCTTTGTGAGGGGATGAGGAGATATTTACTGACTCCTTTGCTGCCAAAAGGATCAGGTGGACTTGATGTCATCTCTAGGCCCTGCGGCTGTTTAAGATGGGGCTAAAAGTGACTTTTCTGTCACTGCTTCTGAGGGGTGTGGTTTTGGCACTCTTGGGAACCCAACCAATTTCCTTGCTATTGCTCTCCTATGCCCTGTTGGAATGATTAACCCTCACGCAGGAGTATGTACTGAACACAGGCTGATATCCTTGCGATAAAGATGGAACGTATCAATATAGGACTGTGGGCCTGGCAATTTGCAGTCGGAAATGGGACTGTGAGAAGTGGCTTAAAATATTACACATGCAGACAATATTTGCTTAATTAAGGGCTTGTGTTTAACATATTTTTAAAGTAAACGGCACATTCGGTTTTGTAGCAGAGTGCGTGCTCTGGCAGTATTGGGACTGAACAGACACTCCCCCCCCCCACACACACCCCCAACATGCTAAGACTTTGTCTAGAGAAGTGGGAAGCAAGCAAACTTCATTTTTTGTATGTTCTTAATAGTGAGTTTTTGGGGTCTGGTGTAAATGCCCTTTTAATTGGTCAGAAAGCACACCTGCCTGTTAAACCTGTTTTTAAAGTGCTTAACTACTACTGATGCTGTGCAAGTAATGCAGGTGCCTTCCATAGCTGTAGCAAATTGGAAAGGGACAAAGTGATTGATCTGCTTCCCTTCACCGGTGTTTCAGAAATGCAACACTGTGTGTTCTGTGGCAATCTTTCTCTGTCCATGTTTGGATGCGTTGAAAGTTGGATTTCACTGATCAGATGTAATCTGGAAACTATGTGCATATCCTGTTTGCTACATAGCTGTTGTCGTGAATACTGCTGGCATATGCTGTGTGTGTGCTTTAGATGAGCTAGCCCAGGAGTTGCACAGGAGCCTGGGAAGCTGTCTTCTATTGAGTCAGACTTTTGATCCATCTAGCTCAGTATTGTCTACACAGACTGGCAGCGGTTTCTCCAAGATTGCTGGCAGGAGTCTCTCTCAGCCCTATCTGGAGATGCTGCCAGGGAGGGAACTTGGAACCTGTAGCTGCTCTTCCCAGAGCAGCTACATCCCCTAAGGGGAATATCTTACAGTTAATGATGGGAGTTGTAGTCCAGCAACATCTGGGGACCCAAGTTTGAGAACTCCTGGGCTCGTTGATTTCTTTTTAAGGCTATGTATTTCTGGTGAGGCCGTATCATTGGGGTGCCTCAATGAAGATGAAGCCTCAATCCACAGAAAATAGAGACTGCCTCCTGGTTTTCAAAGTGGGTTATGCCTCTGTGTGTAAGGAAACGTCTACCAGAGATCTTCTGTTCCTGTGCAGCTGCCTGCTCTGTGCGAAGGAGTGGGTGAGCTTAGTGTTGGATATGTTCTGACAGGGCTGTGGTAGTTGCTGATAGACCAGTATTGTGAGGTTTTCCTCTGACTAGACAAGGCCTCAGTCTTTGTCCAAGAGCAATTCTAGAAGAGCCTGTTCAAGCCAATGGAGAAATGGTGAACCATCGAAGCATTATCACAACTGTAAGGATTTTATATCTAAAGAAGATTGAGGGGATATTTTAGGGGTCATAGCATGAAATTGATTGCCAGGAAATTTAGGATCAGCAAATGGAAGTATTTTTTCACACAACGCATAATCAACTTATGGAATTCTCTGCCAAGGTAGACAATGTATGCCAACTACCACAAAACCAGCTCTTCTCCCTTTGAGGCTGGAGGTGGCCCATAGCCCTCCAACTAACCATGAAGTGTTCCAACGCATAATTAATCTATGGAATTCTCTGCCACAAGATGTGGTGACAGCCAACAGTCTGGATGGCTTTAAGAGGGGCTTAGATTAATTCACGGAGGAGAGGCCTATCAATGGCTACTAGTCGGAGGGCTATAGGCCACCTCCAGCCTCAAAGGCAGGATGCCTCTGAGTACCAGTTGCAGAGGAGCAACAATAGGAGAGAGGGCATTCCTTCACCTCTTGCCTGTGGGCTTCTCAAGGGCATCTGGTGGGCCACTGTGGGAAACAGGATGCTGGACTAGATGGGCCTTGAGCCTGAGCCAGCAGGGCAGTTCTTATGTTAAAGTGTAACTGGTGTAGGAAGATTCTACACCTGACAGAATGTGGGACAGGGAGAAGAGCTGGTTTTGTGGTAGTTGGCATACATTGTCTACCTTGGTTAGGTGGAGACTGCATGTGAGCACTAGATAAACATGAAGAGCAATAGATAAACATACAGTGGTCCCTCGACTTACGTAATTAATCCATTCCGAACGCATGTTCGGAGGTTGAAATTTTCGTAAGTCGAAGAGCGCACCACGGAAGTCTGGAAACATTCGTAAGTCGAGGAAACTGCATCTAAAAATTCGTAGGTTGAGTAAGCTGAATCTAAACCGGCAACTACTTCCGGTCTTTTTTGTCGCTCGTAACTCGAAAACATCGGATGTTGAGTAGTTCATAGGTCGAGGGACCACTGTAAATTAAATAAATGCCTGCTCTTGATTATTAAAACAAGACTGCTGACTGAACCTCTTTAAGTGGTCTCTAATACCAAGCTCTCCTGCGCCTCATTGGCTTTCCTTCTGTGAATCTGTGGCGGAAATGGAGAAGAGCATGTCTCTTCCTCCTCAACAGATCTTTCCACTCTGGCTTTAATGTGTCTCCCACACGGATGTTGAGGCTCAGGGTAAGCTCTGGAGTGCTAGGGAAGGCCTGTCTGTTACTAGAAGTGGCTGAGTGGTGGTGTGGTCCACTTGTTTGGGTGTGGGGCCTCCACTAAATGCTTGAAAAACCAGGTGCTGCCGGTATTCGGGAACCCTGTTTGTGACAAGCCTTTCATTAAAACTTGCCCATTAAGTTCTTACGTAATTGCAAAGTGGCATGTTGTTAACGTGCCAAAGCAGAGCTTGCCAAAGCATTGATTCATTGTCGGCATGCAGAGACTGGGAGTTTAGAAGGCATGGAGACTGGCAACTGGGAGAGAGCGGAGGGGGAAACATACACGCTTCTCTCTGGCACTCTGCTTGTGTGTCACTGCCCCTCCTTGTGGCAGCTTTCTGATTCTCAGTCCAGAGTCACGCCTCTGGTTACTTGAAACTGGGTGTCACAGGAATCTTGCTTTTGTTTCATGTCAGGTGCTGGGCAAGAGAGTGTGTTCCTGATAAAAGAATCCCAGGTGTGAGGGATCAGTCCAGATTCTCATGTGGGAAGTCATTGATAACCAAAAGGCAAATCATCAGTGGGGTGGTCCATGGTCTTTTCAGCAGTCGGTTGCTTCCCAGTAGCTGCTAGTCATCCATATTTGGACACAATAAAAAGTAGTGCGTTATCTTCAACATTAGATGTTACTTGGCTATTCTTGCTCTTTTCTTGGTGGAGATGGTAGGACTCTGCTGCTCAAAGGACCCATGTCCTGTGTTTACTCCCATCTTGATAGCTGTCCATGACTGTCATGTAGCAATCCCACTAGAATGATGTGTGGCAAGCTTTCTCAGACGTGGGTCCCCAGTTGTTGCTGGACTACAACTCCCATCATCCCCGGACTCAGGTTTTGAGAAACGCCGATGTACGGTGCCTGATGTTGGTTGAACAGAACTAGTCTTGCAGTGCGGTATAATCTGTGGCTGTATTGGAGGCCTGCTCAACTTAGGGGCCCCCAGCTGTTCTTGGACTACAACTCCCATAATTCCCAGCCACAGTGGCCAGTAGCTAGGGATGATTGGCGTTCTAGGCCAGCATCTGCAGGAAGGCCGAAGTTGAGCAGCCCTACTGTATTGGGACCCTGTCTGAGGGGTGGGGGGCAGACAACCATCCCGACTTCCTATTGACTGGGATAGATACTGGGCAGGAAGGTAAGCCCATCTGCCTCATAACCTAGAAAAGAACTACACAAAGTATGGGCCAAGGAAGAATTCTTCCATACAATTGCCTGCGTCGTCCTAGAGTTGGTGGCCTTCACACTTTGGGTGTGCCCCCTTTACAATTCCTGCAAGTATTTGTCTGTGTTGATTCAACTTTTCTAATCCCCATAAGCTATGTGGCAACAGTGCTGTTCCTTGCTAGTCTTTCTGGCCAGCTGGGAGAAATTGGGTCGCGGTGGGTGGTGCGGCTTATGTGCAAGCACATTAGCAAATCCATCACAACAGGATACCTTCTTTTAGACAAGTGCTAAAACATCCACTCAGCAATTTTGGGGATGGGGGACACTTCCCTAGGAACCAGCTCTTGGAGAGCAGTATGGGCCAAACTGGCAGTGAGGGAGTTGGCTTCTTTTAGCTGAGAGCCATTTTTGTCTGCTTGTTGCCTGAGTTTAGATTGCCAGAAAGTGGGTGGGCATCAGACTGGCATGCTGTGAAATTTGGGATTTGAGCAGCTTTTAAAGATAGTGACTTCAGCTGCTTCTGCTGTGCATACCACACACTCCCTCCCTCTCTGGATGGGAAACATGCAGTTTTTTAAAATGCCAACTGCCTTTGTTTGGTCAGACTCCTGCAGAGAACATGGCTATCCTCTGCCTTAGGGATTTCTGATGTAACTCATCCTAAACTCTGCATATTTCCTTATGTGAATTCTGTCAATGCTGCCAGTAACTAACTGTTGGTCTCTGGTCAGTATTTAAATCAAATTATTTTCAGAGCGAAAGTACTAGTATTCTTCATTATGAATTAAGTTCCTAGATTTTTAAGGATGCTTCCTACTAAATTTTTTGTTTTGTTTCTGATATGTGGTGTAAGAATTGGGCTTTTGTAATGGCTTTAATTGCTGTTCTCTTGGACAGCTAGAACCTTCATCAAAACCTTGGCTTTCGAGTTAGAATGCAACCCTTTTCTTTGCAGTCCAGAAGACGATACCTTGCAAGATCAGCACAGACAGGAAAAATTGACCAATTATGTTTTTTAAAAAATGTTATATAAATGCAGCTTAAGTATGAGCTGGAGGCGTGATGGTCTGAGGCAGTGCTACCATACTGGGGTGGGTACATAGGAAGCTGCCATATAGTGAGTCAGACCATTGGTCTATCTAGCTCAGTATTGTCTTCACAGAGTGGCAGCGGCTTCACCAAGGTTGCAGGCAGGAGTCTCTCTCAGCCCTATCTTGGAGATGCTGCCAGGGAGGGAACTTGGAACCTGGATGCTCTTCCCAGAGTGGCTCCATCCCTTAAGGGGAATATCTGACAGTGCTCACACTTCTAGTCTCCCATTCATATGCAACCAGGGTGGACCCTGCTTAGCTAAGGGGACAAGTCATGCTTGCTACCACAAGACCAGCTTTCCTGGATGTTAGGGGTAATCTGTCCTAACATCCAAAGTAGTTCCCTAGTTAGTACAGAAAGGAAAGGAAATGATGTGTGGGATGCTTGCAGGCATGGGAATTGGCACTGAGTTCCATGATGGGGGTCAGGGACTGTGAAGTCACTGTAGCCACTAGAAGCTTCTCCCAGACTCTGATTCCCCCTTGCTTCCTTCAAAATGCCCCTTTTCTGTGAAACCCTTTATCTAGTTTAGTCTTCCACTTGCACTGTAATCCTAACCATGCGTTCCTGAAACAAATGCCTGCTCTGCCCCGTTCACACTTGCCTGTCTCCCTCTCCTTCCATTGTCTCTCTGTGTTGATATCTAGATCCGGGCTACTCAACTGTAATCCTCCAGCTGTTTTTGACCGGCAGCTCCCATCATCCCTGACTGTTGGCCACTCTGGCTGGGAATGCTGGGAGCTCTAATCTCCAAACAGCTGGAGTAGCCAATCAAATCTAGACTGCAAGCTCCTGGACTTGTCCATGCACATGGCCAGTGCTGTGCTAAGTTGCTTTTTCTTGAAGCAAATCTGTTCTTGCTGCTTAAGTTTCTCTACAACCTGATGACCGAGAAATTTATTTGAGAATACGAGCGTGGCCATAATGGACACCTGGTTCAGTCTATGTGTATTTGTTTTTTTCGGCCCAAGGCCAGCGTAAATACAAGAAAAAGAAACAATAACAACAATAAAATATATAAAACATTAATACCTTCAAATACCATATACATGACTAATTTCATTCAAATGAAACCGGTTAATCTGAAATGCACAGCCTGGCATCTCGTGCCTCAATCACTCTAAACCGAATGGTTCAGTGTAGTGAAAGAACGTGTCTTCCATGCAGCTGGAGTCGGAAAACAGGGAGAGTCTTTGGGCAGTGATGGAAGTTGAGGAAGAATTTGCGACTGATAGTGCAGGAGCATTACTAGAAATTGTACTCTTTATCATCCTGAACCATTTTGGAAGGGCGGTATAAAAATCAAATAAATAAATAAAATTTACTGGGTAAAGTACATGATAAAGGAGAGTGTTCCAGTTCCATGGATCCTTTTAGCAAATATTCCCCTCTTTCTCATGGCTCAAAGAAGCAGCCTGGGAACATCATCTTGTGCTACACTGCCACTCTTTAGAGAATGCATCTTTTTGTGCTAAGACCCTGCTGGCTATCAAGCAGTATGGCTTATTTGGCCGATGTTCCTACCCAGTGGAATTCAGCAGTAGTGTTTAATAGTACTGGAGGATTAGCAGAGATTCAAAGGCCCTTTTGTAATCCTTCACTTAAACACCTTGGAATGAGCCCTAAAAACCTCTGCCAATACTTGGGATGGGAAAAGCAGTGGGTGAGACGCTTTGTGTGGCAGTGAGAAACTGGGGGATACTTGGAAGGATGGAAATGCTTCTGATTGGTGGTTCTGCTCAACTCTTAACCTCTTTTCCACACTCATCATTCTCACACTGGACAGGCTGCCTTGCTCTGTGGTGTGCCCCCCACCCAAGAAAGAGAAACCTGTTGCAAAAGTGTCCATCTCTTGCTCTTTCACAGGCTGGATGGAAGGAAAACCATGCCACTTTCATGAATGAATTGAAAAATTTGCAAGCTTCGGGGCTGACGACCCTTGGACAGGCTCTTAGATCATCATTTGATTTACTAAACCTCAACAGATTAGTGTCTGGGATAGACAATTATGGACAGGTAATGGCATTTTTATTCCCTTGCTTCATCCTTTGAAAAACCTTTTTGCAGCGCTGCTGGAGAAATGGATCTGAACGCTCTGTGACGTACCTAGAAGACGTGAAGTAGACTCTTTGGGGCCTCGTTGCTATCCCATCACATAACCAGCAGAGGCTGCAGCAGTTGCCCCAGCCTTCAGCTAGTATTCAGTGGTCCACCTCCCTGCCCCAACTGTTGCTTGACGGTGGATGCGAGAAGGCAGCAACCTTGGGCGCAGCTCCTTGCTGGCTGGCTGCAGCAGCACTGGGGTGAGAGGAGCGAAGATGCCGTTAGGCTGTCTTGCTGCATGCTGGACAGGGGAGTGGAATGGAACCCAGCCTTTCTGGAGCGCAACTCTGTTGCACTTCTGACTACTACACTCGAACCCTAGTATGCCTTCTCCAATCTGCTGGCCATCTTGCCCCACTCTCCCCATCTGCTTTTCTTAACACTAAAGAACTGAAGGCAAACCTGGTGAGTAGTTTCTGGCAGAAGGAGAAAGCAGACATTGGTGCATCTTTAGAAGATTCTAAATTCTAGGCGTGTGCCACCGCTGCATTTTACACACGGACGAAAACTATTTTATTCTTTCCTTTCTGTAGGGGAGGAACCCTTTCTTCTTAGAGCCATCTATTTTAATTACCATCACAGATGGAAACAAACTGACAAATACCGCTGGGGTTCAAGAAGAGGTAAGAGATTGCAAAAGTGGTAACTGCAAAATATTGCCAGTGAACATGAAACGTTTCTTCGGAGTTGAGAAGTACAGCAATTGTATAGTTCTGCAGCTGCCTGATGCAACTTGGAATTTAATTGGATAAGGGTTTTTTTTGCAGAACTCTTGTTAAACTGCTCTACACTTTCTTTCAGGGACGTGTTAACCTCTCAGCAACCCTGAGAGAGATTGATGTGTCCAAAGCCACTTTGTGAACGTCATTACTGAGTCTGTGACAAAAGGCCCAAACACTTTGGGGTACCCTAGCTTAGGAAAGACTGAGGGGAGTATGGTAAAAGTAGTGAATGGAGAGAACATTTTCTCTCCTCTGACACTAGAACTCTGGGTCATCCAGTGAGCCTGATTAGCAGGAGATCAAGACAGAGGAGGAAAAAGTACTGCTTCACCAAAGTATGGATACTTCACCACGGGATTAATTTGTGGCATTCGCTGCATGTGGTGATAGCTACCCACTTAGATGGAGTTAAAAGGGGATAAATTTGTGGAGGCAAGTCTAACATAGGCATGTTCTCTTGACGGCTAAATTTAATGTCCATGTTAGGACACAGTATACCACTCAAGACTGCCTGGTGGGAGAAGCCTACAACTTCCATGTCCTGCTTATGGGTTTCCCAGAGGAATCTCATCTAGTTGGCCACAGCTGGATTTGATGGCCCTTCAGGATTGGCGTCTGCGTTCCTTTCCTACAGCATTTGTGGTGTAGCAGCGTAGAGAGCTTTAGTTACTATTCCCATTCAGAACTTTCCCATGTTCAGATCAAACTCCCTAGCTGCTGCACTGAAGAAGTACTGTAGGAAATACATCCATACAAAAATAGGGCTAATAGGAGATAGATCCATACATAGACTTTCCTTTTGCCCACTTGGCATTGCTTAACTCTGTAAACTGCTGGATGATTCAGAGATCATAAGCTGGGGATTTTTTGGCAGGGAGTTGAATCTGTTTTGTGTTCACTTCGATTTGTGATTAAGTGTGCCTATTGTTTCAGTGAAGTTCTGAGATGAATTATCTGTCTTTAGCTACATCTTCCTTTGAATTCCCCCTTGCCTGGGAGCGAGCTAACCAAAGAACCATTTCGTTGGGATCAAAGGCTATTTGCCCTTGTGTTGCGCTTGCCGGGAGCCTCTTCAGTGGAACCAGAACAACTAGGGAGTGTCCCCACAGACGAGTCTGCTATCACACAGATGTGTGAAGTCACAGGAGGTAGTGCTGCTTTGGTGCTGGGGGTGTGTGCTGGGGGTGGTCTCTTGCAAATCTTTTTGCTTGGAAGTAATGAAGAATGTTTCATCAGTGTGCTTTCCCTGGCTTGTATTTTCCACATAATATCTATCATGCCCGTGCTTATACTTCTGTGCAGGCCTCTTAAGAGTCACATATGTGTACAATCTTCCTCTTCCTCGCTATCATCAGTAGCAGCTTGCTTAGGACTGGCAGAACAATTCTAAAGCAGAAGCTGCCACTCTGTCTGCAAAGGAAGGGGTATTCCATTCTCTTTTCATCCCTTCGAGATGTGCCTTTCTGGGGGCCTGCTGAGTTGTCTTTAAAACACCATGACTGGCTGTTGAGGTCCTCGAGCCAAACGAATATGGGCCTTGTGGGTGGGTGTGCTGTGTTATTTCCAAAGATCTCTGATCTTCTTCCAAGCATGAAGAAGTTCTTATGTGAAATCTCTCTGCTTCTGTACGTTGAAGATGCAAGATCCAAACTTGTTTATCAAGGCACTGAGTGCTGTTCATGACTTTTTCCAAATTAGGAAGAGGGGGGAAAGTTAGTTTTCCTCTCCCTGGTTTGGAAGTGTTGGACTTTATTCAGTTCAGGGTTTAGTTTTGCAGAGAGGTAGCATTGGATTTCACTATTTGTAGGGTGGCGATTTTGGCCAGCAATACTGAACATTCTCAGTAGCTTCAGTCAGCCCAATCCTCTGAAGTAGGGGAGATTTGGGTGTTAATGGCAGGAGTGTATTGTGCATCCTGCATACGATATTACGTATCGTATAGGGTTTTTTCCAGAGCATGGCGGTGGTGAAAAGTTGGCCTCAACCTTAGCCCTGTTAGTATTTGCAAGTGCTACTTCTTTCCTGAGCACTGTTTAACCTGCAGCAATGCCTTGGACTTGGTATTGCTGCGGACTGTAGCTTTGCAGTAGGTTTCCTTTCACTTATAGAAGTAAAGTTGCCAAAGCCTGTCTCCCACAGCCTCACTCTCTTTCTGCTTTCTTACTGTAGGACGCTCCTATTGTGTTCGGACGCAAAGAATGTTAAACCAGTGCTTGGAATCATTAGCTCAGAAAGTTCAGAGTGGTGTTGTCATTAACTTCGAAAAATCAGGACCAGATCCACCCCATATTGGGGAAGGTACAGTAAACTCTTGATGCTAATTAATAATCTTTGAACAGACATGCTAGCTTCATTTCATGGCAGACCTCTCACGACCAAGCGATATTGTTGCTGAAATTGACTTTCTGTTAAAACCATTATTACCCGCCTTTCCAGTACTCAGTTGTGTTTTGACAAAACAGTTTGGTAATACAAACAAAACTTAGTAGACAAAATTCAGAAGGACAGAACCTGCAAACAACCAAACTAGCCTGTTGAAACAAAGGCCAAATGGAGGAGTGGTGTGACTCATTCAGAAGGCCGATGGGGAGGGGGAATTGCAGATCTTGGAGTTGCAAGTCCAGGGCTTTGTGGGCAATTGATTTGAAGGTTCTGCCTTTGCATTTACCCTGCCCCAGAAATGTGGCCAAAACATGAGTTTTCTTCTTGTTATAAATGTGTTTAATGTTGAACAGATTAAAGACAACTTTTGTTCAGTAACAGTAGAACATCTAAGTGGGGATTAACTGAAAAGCTAATGTGCCATGTTCCTTATTGCCCTCTTGTTTTCCTTCTGGATTTTAGATGGACTAGTGGATGCCACCAGGCCCATAAATTCTTTCGGTTCTCAGCCATGGCACAGTTGTCATAAACTTATCTACGTGCGGCCAAACCCCAAAACGGGTGTTCCTGTTGGACACTGGCCAATCCCAGAATCATTTTGGCCTGATCAAAATTCACCAACACTGGTAGGTAACTGGTTTTTAAAACAACTATGCACATACTGCTAGTATAGATTAATCTTAGTGGTACATGATTAGCCGAGAGTGTAAGCTGAAGCCTCTGATCCAAATCTCAGCCCTGCTAGGAGGCTACTGGATGGCCCTAGTCCACCTCTATCTCTTAGCTTCTTACATAGGCCTAATCTTGACCTACCTTCTAGAGCAGGGGTGGGCAAACTTGTTGTTTGCCAGTTGTGCTGGGGATGATGGGAGTTGTAGTTCAGCAGCATCTGGAGGGCCACATCTGCCTGCCCTTGTCCTAGAGTGTTCAAAGATGACTGCAATAATATACACGATACATTTTAGGAAAAGTGCTGGATAGTGCACTATGTTTTTTGCTATCAGTGGCTTGTGCTATCTGTTGTAGCTTGTCTTCCACTTTGAGAAGTGTGGTCTCCAGTGAATAACACCCATGATGCCCCAAAATGTCTCTCAGTTCTTTGGTGGCAGGCAGATGCACCTGGAGTTGATTGCAGGCCAGTTATGGCTTCCCTTTGCTCTCTTAAATGGTTATGACTCTCCTCTTCCTTCCAAGCCTCCCCGCACAGCCCATCCTGTGGTGAGGTTCTCCTGCGTGGACTGTGAGCCCATGGTTATCGACAAGCTTCCGTTTGACAAGTATGAGCTTGAGCCGTCGCCCTTAACGCAGTACATTTTGGAGCGGAAGTCGCCCCATGCATGTTGGCAGGTATGTGTGAGGTGCCCACTTGCCAGGGTCCCAAAGCTGAAGCGCCCAATAGGAAGTGAGCTAGAAACCACGCAAGGCAACTAGGACCTGTCCTTGGCAGCAGTAATTCCAGCGCTTGCATTTCATAAAAGCACCAAATTCACAGTGAGGACAGAAGAAGCCCTGATGCATTATTCGGTGGGTGGTTGACTGCTTTTAAATTGTGAGATTGTGAGGCCGTTTAATGTGGGGTCACCATGTGCCTAATCTGCTAAATGGGAGACTGGTCAGGTGTTGTAAGACGGTAACTTTCCAATTATAACACACACCCCTGTGAATTGTACGCAGTGCTGACTCCAAAAGAAAATGGAGGAAAATCATTGTCCAAGCTGCCTTATATTGAGTCAGACCCTTGGTTTGTCTAGCTCAATATTGTTTGCACTGACTGGCAGCAGCTCTCCAAGGTTTCAGGCAGGGGTCCCTAGCTGGAGATTCCAGGAAGTAAAGCTGGAACCTTCTGCATGCAGGTGCTCTTCCACTGAACTATGGCCCCATCCACTAAGGGGAAGATCTTTCTGTGCTCACATGAGTCACTCCATTTGAGATACACCCCACCATACTTGGACTCGTTTCTCTTTGCCCCCATTCGCCTGGACAAGAAAAGAGACTGCTAGTTGAGAAAAGATCTGTAACTCAGCAAGAAGCAGGAAACGGTTCTCTTGCTGGCAGGGTTCGGATCTGTTTGCACTTGCATTCTGCAGTCCCGGTCCACTGAGATGGAGAGGCAGGCAGATCCCTGACTAACATAGGCATTAACTGATTTGTGGTGGTCACATGCACAAAGTATTGGACAAATCCAGTGTGTTTAAAATTCCTTCTGAAACCTTAATGTCCACTGATGGGAGACGACACCTGGTTTGGCTAGATATCCAATAAGGGTAGCGAGCAAGTGTCTCTGTGCTGATCTGGAGAATCTTGGTGAGATGGTGGCCCTGTTTAGCAACGAAGCTGCAGTTTCATTATGTTGGAAGACGGTAAATGGGCAAAGCCCTAGCAGCAAATGGCATAGGTGAGAAGTCCTGCCTGTGCAAGGGAGCAAATACTTGTTGTGTAACTGGTCTTGATATTTGCACCATTACAACAAACCAAGCCAGAAAGTTGCCACTGTATTTTTAGCTCCTTGTTCTTGTTTAAAAATGGATCAGAAGCTCAGTTGCTGTTGTGGGTAAACCTTGCCTCCTCCCTCCCGCCTTGTTCTTCCCAGGTATTCGTGAGCAGCAGTGGAAAATACAGTGAGCTTTGCCATCCCTTTGGATACTTAAAAGCCAGCACCACCCTGACATGCGTCAATCTCTTTGTGATGCCTTACAACTATCCGGTCCTCCTTCCTCTCCTCGGTAAGCACCGTACGGCCTTGCAGCCCAGCCAAGTAGGATAGTAGCCTGTCTGTGTTGTCCGTGCTGTGTGTCTGTCTGGCCAGCCGTTTTCTACAACGGGATGGGAGACCAGAGAGTCTAGACTGTTGCAAATGGCTGCATGGGGAGAAGAGGATGTTTACACCCCCTCTCCCTTTTTTTCTCTGCAGCAGAGGAGGAGAGCCACCTGCTGCCAGTGCATGTTTGAAGCTGCTCACCTCTAGACTCGTAGCTTCTTCCTTAATTGGAGTAAGGTTCAACCTCCATTCTTTTCCCTCTTTCAGGGTGTGGTGTCTGGATATTCTTGCAGCAGCTTGTGTGGCCCCTGTTTTTTTGGTTTCGTTTTTGAGAAGGGATGTGTGGGGAAGAAGGAACCCCCCAGCGGACTCGAACCATGGCACAATTGGGGGAGGGGGGTCTTCTTCCCATGCTCCCTCTCTTCTGCCAGAATTAAGTACCTCTGGTGGACTTGGTTCCCCATTGGATTGATTGTACGGAAGCAAAGTAAATCTGTGGATCCCTGCCCTTGCTTTTCAATCTAGAACAGTGACCTACATATTTTTCACGGGTGGAGGGGACACTTGGGCAAAAACCAGTTCCATGGGAGAACCACTTCCCACTGTGCTGACCTCCGCACAGAACTGCAGTTTTCCCAGTGCAAGCAGACCCATAAAGAGGGACAAAGCCTTTGCTTAAAGCATTTTAGGAGGAAAGTGGGCTATACCTCCCAGCACTCTGTGCACACCTTCCAGGATGGTGCAGGGGCTCACGAGGGCTCCATTTCCCTTAAAGGAGCACCTCACCAGCACTGAGCAAAACGCAGTACTGCACAGTGAAGATAGTTATCCTTGCCTGGTGCCAGCGGGGCTGTACAGAGTATTTGGCTTTGGCTGAAAGTTCACACAGGCCCAATAAACCATTAGTTAGGGAGCTATACTTAAGCCACCATTGGCCCCAGGGCTTTACACTGAAGGACACTGATCTAGAAGGACCTCCTCCAAGTTAGCTTATAATGCTGCTCAAAAGGACTTGACGCCCACAGCAAAATTTTTATTTAAATAACAGAGCCAATGTTGTCCATGGGGTAACTCTGGGTCCAAACCTCTGCTTGCCTCTAGCATCACCGGATTGCCTTGGGAAAGTCATGTTCTCTTCTGCTCCCTATCTAGAATACAAACTTCCTGTTCTGCAGGGTTATCGTGATGAGGCGGGCTGGGTTGTAAAACTCTGCACACTAAAAGTAGTATAGAAATTATCTAGCACATCTAGTTCTTCAGCTTATTTTCTCCTAGATCCTGCTTGTTAAGCATTGTGCAGAGTGCCCCAGATGGGCTCTGACTCGATCACTGCTAAGCCTTGTGGGTTTTGTGGGAAGAGACGTGTCAGCTTTGTGTGGGTTTGTCTAGCAGCCAGAAAGCGTATGCTGTGTGTAGCACGCTCCTAATCGACCACCTTCTTCTCCACCTGGAGCCTAACAATGGGGCTCTGGTCATCGGTTCCAATCTGTGGCCCAATTCTCGCCCCATCTGAGAACTGCTGTGTATTCCCTCTCCTCTTTTCTTTTTGGAAAACACCAGAGACTTTAGTTCAGCAGTGCAAGCGTGTTTCTGCCCTGTAGGTGGACTTCAGAGTCATGATTAGGACCTGCTGGTTGTGCTGTACAAGATGTACAGCTCTTTTCTGCCACCCTTTGCTTTTGTGATAGAAAACAAATGTGGTGGTGGTGGGGACCCCTCCTTAGCATCTGTACCTCTCCTTCACGTGTTCTTTGCGGGCCTTAAGTTTTCAGTGCAGCTGACTAATGGCGCACAAGCAGCAGGGTGGAGATGCCAGACTGCATGAGTCACAGGCAAGATGTTTGTGGTGCAGTTCGGTTGCTCTGCAAACATGGGGATGACAAACAGCAGCGCGGGTGTCCTGGACGACTTCCTGTCTCCTGTGTAGGAACACATCCGGCCCCAAAGAGGGTCACACTTGCTTCCCGCCCGTCTTCTGGAAAGTATTAACCCCTCTCAGCCCATTTGCTTCCCTGGGGCGAAGTGGCTTCAAGATTTCAAAAAGCTGGTTTGAAGACTTGGGAATATACCTGTGGAGAAACCCAAGCCCTGTACCACCAACTCCCGTCCCACCTCAAATTGTACCGTGGGGGAGGGACCCTCTCTGATAGGATTTTAAGAACTGCTGAGCTTGAGCTGTGTTCCCTCTAAGGCGTGCGCATATGCACACGCTCACACATTTTTTGATGTCTGCCCAGTTAATTTTAGATCCCGCTCAGGTTGAATCAGGAAGGTCCCACTCTGAATCCATGTGTGCACACACTGCCTTGATACAGCCGCTCAGAACAAAACTCATCCTGCACACAGATGAAGAAAATTAGAGAGAACACTGCTGCTGAGGACCACTCCACTTTCTCTTTGCACAGGGTTACTCCAACCTTCTGTTTTCTCCAGTGTAGTTGGTGTAGTGAACCACTCACATTTTGCTTCTCTGGGCCAAAGAAAAAGGGAACTTGGGACAACTCCATTTTGTGACAGTCCCTCTAAATTTCATTTCTGCCATGCATGAAGAAAGAACCCTACATCAGAGGGAATATTTTCCCCTACATGAGCCCTTTCTCATGTAAAGTTGTGCTGTCGAGTCGGTGTCGACTCCTGGCGACCACAGAGCCGGGTGGGGGTTTTTTTGTTAGAATACAGGAGAAGTTTACCATTTCCATCTCCCACACAGTATGAGATGATGCCTTTCAGCATCTTCCTATATGGCTGCTGCCCAATATAGGTGTTTTCCATAGCCTGGGAAACATACCAGCAGGGATTCGAACCAGCAACCTCTTGCTCCCTAGGCAAGTTACTTCCCTGCTGCGTCACTCGTATCGGACCCTATTTCTCAGATGCTTATGCAACTCCTCCACATTCTTCCTCCTAGTTTGGTGCTGCCTGCGATGAATTGTTTGCCTTTCTTTACACGAGGAGGTCACCACATTGTTAAAGTGAGCGTGATTGGCTGCCCAAATGTGGCTGAGTGAATAAAAGCCCTGCTGCTTCTGGGTTGCCCATCCCTTCTCATATGGGAAGGCCATGGAAAGTGGGTGGTATTGGTTGGCCATGAGGATACCCAGTCACTAGAGACCATTGCCTTGGATATTCTTTCTGTCGAGTACCTTTTTGGGCACTTCTTGCAACGAACACGGTTATTTGTCTGCCTCATCAAAAAAATGAGACCTACAGGATGACTTGTTGGAAATAGTTCAGTAGCTCTTAAGCTATGAAGATCTTCTTGGGTAGTATGCCTCCCTTCCCCCCACCCTTCATTTTAATGATCTGGCATATAAAATAATATTTTGAGGTATGTTCACCATCCTCCTGTTCCCCTCTCCCAGTTGTCTTGGGATCATGAGGGGACATTAGGAATAAGCTGGGTTCAGTGATGAAAATATTCCAAGCGGTTGGCTTTTTTGTTTGTGTGTTAAAATGTTTTTGTACCGCCCACTCTAATTTTCCAAGGGAGTTTACAAAGTGGAAAAAAGGCCAAGTTTTCAAAGTGCAATATAAAAGTGCAAATATCCAAACAGTTAAATTAGCAATTCTAAAGCAACAGCCCATTGAAACTTTAAATGCCTGGGAGAATAAGCAGGTACTTGACTAATGTCAAAGGGATAATGCTGTAGGTGCCAGGTGAGCCTCCCTAGGGAGGGAGTTGCACAAATGAAGGCCCTCTTTCCAGTGGCCACCTGCCTTCCCTCAGGTGGGCTTCAGAAGTTTCAAAGTTTCTTCCCTTTGTTAAAAGCGAAAACTGGGTTTTTATTGCGGTAGTAAAAATCCTGCTTCAGCCCCTGATGGGGTCTGTAGATTCCTGCTGTTCTTGTGAGATGGATATACCAGAAAATGAGGAAGTCCAATGGGGAAACTGCTCTAAGAAGCATACATATCCTTTGGATCTCCATTCTTAACGGGGTCATTCTGTGGAGCAAGATATAGGTGGGATACTTTAATGGCAGCGTACGTTATCCACATTTTGTGACTTGAACTGTTCTTCTTCTTTACAGATGACTTGTTTAAGGTTCACAAACTTAAGCCAAATCTGAAGTGGCGGCAAGCTCTGGACAACTACTTAAAAACCATGCCTCCTTACTACTTACTGGTACGTACCTCTCTGTCTGCTTGGTGGTTCTAAACAGATTGGTGACGAATAGTCCATGGCAGAATAATTACTCTGTGTGTGTGCGCGCGTGCGTGCGTGCTCTCTTCAGAGCCAAATGGTTCAAACACCAGTATTCAGAAGTCCTTAAAGCTTGCAACTTGGAATGACTTAATCATCCCTCCTTATTCTCTTGGAGTTGCTCTCTAGCACAAGTCTTGACTCTTCTCCCCCGCTTCTGGTTGGGCTAAGTAACTGCAGATCTCTGTGCTGCTGCTAGTCATGTGGACAAGCTCCTGGTACCCCAGGATGGCAGCATTTAATGGAACTGTCTGGGCTGGGGGAGGGAGGGAGGGAGGGAGTCGGGTGGCTGGGCAGGAGCAACATAAACTACCTGCATAGCTTGGGCGAGATGCCATAGTATGGACTTGCATCATCCCGGCAACCAGGGTCTCAAGCCGTTGTGCCGAAACAGCCAGCGGTGCCAAGCTGGTGACGTGGTCTGACCCCCACTGCAAGCTGGCTAAACCACTAGAAGTACTACTTGAATCCTTGCTTCCAAAAGCAGCAAACTAGGGCATGAACTCAGTGCTCTGGCTTCATGTGCATTGATCTGTGAGATCTTTTTTTATTAAAACTTTTTTTAAAAAAAAACAAAAAAACCCAGATTGATTCTCTTCTTACTCTTGTGTATTTTGTTTTCCTTATAGCCATTAAAGAAAGCCCTAAGGATGATGGGAGCTCCAAATCTGATATCAGATAATTTAGATTGTGGACTTAGTTACAGTGTTATCTCTTACCTTAAAAAACTCAGCCAACAGGTAGTATCGATCAACACCTTTGCAATTAGAAGTAAATTGATGATATTTTAGTGTGTGTTGCTCTCCTGAAAAAAAAAATGTCCCTCTTTTTGTTTTCTCTTTTTCTTTTTTTCTTTTTGCATTCAAGATGGCTAAAGACCCTGATAGCATTTCTGTTTCAAACAGGTGGTGGTTGGGTGGGGCTCTAGGATGAGGAATGGAAGAGGTTAAAGACTGAGTGACCTGTTAACTATTTGCTTGGTTTTGGTTGTCCGAACACTGCTGGCAGTGGGCATTTGCCGAGATGGAAGTAGAAGCCGCTATTAATCTGTGCTGTTGGTGGACAAAGGCAGTACTGCTTCTGTTAGTGTTAAAAAGCGCCATCTAAGATGTAGCTCAGGGAATGAGCATCATCTTCCCTTAGTCAAACTATACCTCTCCCTTTAACATGTAAGAGTCACAAATGTGTTGGCTCTGGCTTTTAACCTTTCTATCAAACTTCTATGTAACAGTGCAAAAAGTCTAATTCTACGTTTGCAGCAGAATGAGGTGGGAATGAAATTAAAATGGATCCCATTTTTAATATGTTTGAGAGCTCTCTGCTAGTTTTCTGCTTGCAGAGCAGGGAGGAGGAGAAGCATAGAAGAGCAATAAACAAAAATGGTGTCTCCCGCCATCTGTCTGCAGTGCTACAGTCCAGTCCACCATCTGATCCTGCTGCATGTAGACTAGGTCTTAGATCATGCTAACGCTTTAGGCCATGTCGTGGTTAATTAAGTACCAGTTGTACATAAGATGTCTCTCCCTGCCCTTGCTACAGTAGTATACAGCACCTTTTCTGATACTTTTGATGCCGAGGTGGGGAGAGGGCAAAAAGCAGCGGGCCTGTTCGGGCACTGCAGTGACATGGGCACTCCTCTCCTCTGCCCCACTTTGCTGTCTTGGATAGTTGGAGGAAACTGTGTGAGCATTTCTTGCCTGTTTAATAATCGCTGGCTCTAGGTGATACTGGCGTTACAGGGACAGACACAGACACATCATTTCCTGTAGGCAGAACTCAGAGTTATTGAAGCAAGGCTCTAATGTTCAAATAATGTGTAGCAGAACAGCCAAGGCAAAGTAAAACTATAGAGTAGCGCTTCTCGAACTTGGGTCCCCAGATGTTGCTGGACCCGAACTCCATCATCCCCCCAACCACAAGTGTGAGAACCCCTGCTGTAGGAAACGGCTGGGATTTGAACACTCAGATCTCTTTTTCCAAGAGCCTGTAACTTCCTCAGTGTTCGTTTTGCTAGACTTGGAATAAAACCATTGCAATGCCTCGAGGTAGGTAGGTAGGTCTGTGTTAGTGGTATTGCTGCACCTGTTATTAAGTGTTTTATTGCACTTGTGTTGTGGCAGCTGATGCCTGTGTCCTCCGTAGAATTAGAAGACCTGAGTGTTGGAAAAACCAAACCAAATGCTACATTCCACTTAGAAGATTTGTGAAAGAGGAAAGTGCATGTATTGTAGGGAAAACAGGCTGTTACCTAGATGAGGGGTGGCCAGTGTTCCAGCTGTTGAAACTACAACTCCCATCATCCCCAGCCACTATAAATTGTGACTGGGGGTGATAGAAGCTGTAGTTCCAATGACACATGGAGAGGCTTCTGGTTGGCTACCCCAATTTTAAAGGTTCCAGCTGGAATAATGCATCAGTAGTTAAGGAGGTTTAAATGGCAGAATGTTTTCTTCCGAGAAACGTCTGATAAAGGAAGTTAGCCATAGGCTCTTTGTTTTAGCAAGTGAGGTTAAAACATTAGGTATAGGAGCCAGCCAGCTATTAGGCATATTATATCCCAGATCAATGGGATTTGGGGGTGTGCATTTTTGACCAGAAGGCTCCCATGCCATATTGTGCGCACTCATTTTTTGAAATTGCTGGCATGTGGAACTAGTTGCTCCTGGGCACTGAATCTTGGGCGATGGTTGCAAAGCTTGAATCCTCCTGTCTTCCTTGCTGGGGCCAACTCCTGCTCATTTTAAATACTGAGCATGAAGGTTCTTGAATGCCACAAATCTTTCCTAGCGCAGCCTGCTAAGGCGGCTAATTGCAAGGTGAAGCAGCAGTGCAAACATTTGCATTGCTTACCCAGCTTGGCTGTTGCCCTGGGTGAGCACTGGCGCACTCTTCGGTCCTGCCCAATGGAGAGATCTATGGCCGTTTCCAGAAGTGACGCTGTTTGCATCAGAAGTGCTGTTTGTATTTTCTGCTTGTCCCTGGACGATATGAAGAGGCTACCTTGATAGGAACAAGAGCCAGTGGGGGCTTGCTTTGGGCAAAACTGTCTCTAGGGTCACTTGCGAAAACTCCCTGTGCGACTTGAATGCTGGTGCAGTTGTACGAATGGTTATCCAGAACACGACCGTGCTTCCAGCTGTTTGCCTTCAGTCTTTGCAGAGACCTGTTGCACGCTGTGGTCTTAACCCCGGCTCTGTTCTTGGCTTGGTCTCGCTGTGTTGAACGAGGGCAGGCTTTGGCTGCCTCCTTGGTGTAGCTGGAATCTTGTGTTGTGCTGGAATTGCCTGCCGGTGCTTTCCGCTCCCCTTAACGTACTTTCTGGTTCTGTTTAGACGAAGATAGAGTCGGAGCGGATAATAGGCTCGGTGGGGAAGAAAGCGCCGCAAGAGACTGGCATTAAGGTGAAGAACCACTCCAGTGGCCTCTCCCTGATCCAGAGCAGGGATTTCAAACAGCTGCTTCAAGGCATTGTGGGAGAATCTCCGCTCAGGCTGTCTGAAATGAACGTGAAGGAATTTGCTGGTTTTCACATAGGACTCTTGAATAAGGTGAGGCTGATATGGCACATGATGGCGAACCCAGCTCTCGCCTTGCATCCTCCTCTTAATTCCTTACCAGCTCAGGTCTTGCAAAAGAGCAGGTAAAGGGGTCTTGTGTGGCAGCTCTGCTCTGATGCAGCTGAATTGTGCCGGGGTCTGTGAAGTGTCAGGTCTACTCCACTCTGGCCTAAGCACAAGGAGTAGCAGCGAACACAAGCTGTTTTGAAAGACAAGAGCACAGACCCCTACTTGGGACTTAGCTTTGGGACTGCCGACTCCGATTGCAAAGCCTTTTGTAGCACCCAGCCACTGTGTCCAGAATGTGAACAGCAGTGCCAGCTCCCTCTTATTCTTTGAAACTTGGGCCTTTCTGGATGCTTTATTTATTAAAATACTCTTGTACTACTCTTGCACCAATTCAAAAGCAGTTTACATCAAAGTAAAACATTGCATTACTACAAAGCCAGTTTTTAAAAACCCCAATCTAGAACCATAGTAGCATCCAAACCTTAGCAGAACAGTCATGGGAAACCTGGATTTCACTGAAATGGCCTGGTGAGAGTGGAAAGTCTGGTAGCCCCTTTGAAAGAGCGAGGTAGCTTTCCTAACTTTCTAGGAGGGGATTCCATAACTCTGGGCTCTTGCAGAAAGAGGCACCCCTTGGCTATTGCCATGGGAACTTGTCGTCCTATGAGTAGCACAAATAGGACATGCTGACTAGATCTCCTTTTTAAAAGCAGAACTTGGAGAGGAGAGGTTCTCTGGAGGGCCCTAGTCTGCATTTGGAAAACCCTGTGGATCGCAGCCATTGTCCTTTTGGATGGGAAGCGACAGCATACGCCTTACAAGAGAGCAGACTAATTGAGTTTTGAATACAGATTAAGTAGTGATAGTTGGAAGCAGGCGGGTTAACCAAGGCTCTTTTCTATTCATCCCCCGCAAACCAGGACTTGAAGCCACAGGCATACCGGAATGCTTATGATATTCCTCGCCGCAATCTCCTAGACCAGTTGACCAGGATGAGGACTAACCTACTGAAAACACACAAACTTATTCTGGGCCAGGATGAAGGTGAGTGTTGCCTCACCTTGTTGGTATTGAAGTGAGCTGCTGGTTTGGTTTCCTTTGGGTGGGATTTGCATTTGAGGAATCCTGAGAATTGGGAAGGATTTCATGGGGTGGTTAAATCATAATCCACCCTGTACGTAAAGTGTCTCAGAAGTTGTCGGCTACCTGTCCAGCTTCGCCTCAGATTTCCGAGGGAGGAAATCTCATAGTCTTTCTTTAGCAATCTACTAAGGAATAATTTGCAAAAAATGAGGGGCTGTCTTCACCCCACTCAAGCAATCCAAGATAGGCACATGTTAACGAACAGAATGGGGACCTCATTGTTACTACTTTCTGGATACTGTGTGAGTCAAGAATGCTGCTGACGCACCCCAGTTTGCACTTTAAAGCAGGAGTGAGCAGAAGTAAGATCTGCTGGTGGATCTTTGGGCAAATCGCTGTAGATGGGCAAGAGTGTCTTGAGTCCCCGTTTTTAATGGGGGAGGTTTATGGGAGGGCTGTGATGGGGTGTTGACCTTCTCTTCTGAAAACCGAGTCCATGGCTCTTGGTTGCAGACTGCCTCCACAGCATCCCTGTGGCTCAGATGGGGAACTACCAGGAGTACCTCAAGATGATGCCTTCCCCACTTCGAGAAATCGACCCAGACCAGCCCAAAAGGCTCCATACTTTTGGGAACCCTTTCAAGCAGGACAAGAAGGTAAGCACAGCTAGCCAGTGGCTGGCTTCCTGTTGTGATCGCTCCCCGACTTCCCACTTGATGATTCTGGAGCAAGTGGCATTGCTCTACCTGATGGAAAGCGATTATTGTTGTCTTGAAGGGACTCTCTCTCTCTCTCTCTCTCTCTCTCTCTCTCTCTCTCTCTCTCTCTCTCTCTCTCTTTTCCCTCCCCACTTCCCAGGGCATGATGATTGATGAAGCAGATGAATTTGTAACTGGACCTCAGAACAAGGTCAAACGTCCAGGAGAGCCCAACACCCCTGCCTCCCTGAAAAGAAGGCGTAGCATGTCACCGCTGCTGAGGCGGCCCCAGTCGCCGCCTGTGATCGCCAATCATGTGGGGGGCAAGGGACCCCCCTCCGCTGCTGGGGCCTTGGCCAATTCCAGCCTCAAAGCCATGCCAGCCTATAAAGGTAACTAGAGCTACTGCTGGGTCTCCATTGTTTCTGTTCTTATGCTTTTTGCACTTTCTCTACTAAATCTTCTCCCTGGACAACTGTCTGTGCCCCTCACCTACCTGTTCATGGCAGCAAACACATGGTTGTGATCATATAACAAGAAGCTGCAAGCTATCCAAGCCCCTCGGTGCATATTTACTGGTCTGATGCGTGCTTTCTTGATGTTGTGTGCACGCTGCCTCTTTGGATGCACACTTAAAGCTTTAACTCATAATCTACAAGGCCATTAATTAATGGTTCTCATAGGCACTCTCTCAAAGGAGGATTTAACTTTATAGAGGAAAGCACCGGGGTTTTCCTTTTCGTCACCAGCAGGTGGCTCTCTAATCTTATGCCTTGTGTCTTTTCCTGAGCCCATGATGTTGGGAAAGGCCAAAGAGTATCTGCAGCAGCCTCTCAGAGTTACACTGGGAACTGATTACTTTGAGGAGGACTCTTGAGGTTACTCGGAGAGGCTGCATGTTGCAAAATGCTCATTGCCTCACTAGAAACAGCTTTCATTGTCGCCGTCCAACTGCTCTAGACCAAAAAGAACCTGAGCAAATTCTCTTCAGAAGCCATTTTAAATTATATACCTTCCCTAGGCAGTGTTTGTGATCTCATCCCCCCGCCCAGCCGATGGTCAACCTAAATTGTGCTCTCTGGCCTGATCTGTGGCCATTGTTGGTTTCCTGTGTTCTTTCTTTGGATAAATGGCTGCCTGTCTTATAACAACTCTTCAGATAATGAAATCTGCCAGTATATTATCTTTCTGAGCCAGCTGTTCCTGGCTTCCTTCTGTCTCCTGCCAAAAGCATTTTAGATCTCTCATCTTTGCTACTTCTTTTGAATCCACTGAGGAAAATGGGGCAGGCTTGGATTGATGTTGAGCTGTCTTGGTACTTCCTGTTTCGGGTGTTTTGTAAGCACCAAACCTGGGTGACTCTGGCCTTTCATGGCCTTGCAGAACTGCCTGGCTTGTGACTTCCTGCTAATTCAGAAGGCCACTGTTAAGCAATGCTCAGTTAGATGTTTCAGTGTTACACACCATAGGACTTGAACCTTTGAGGCCAGGGCACAGATCTCGGCTGCACTAGATATTACGATGGCGACAATGAATATTTATATACTGCTCTTCAACCATAGTTCTCAAAGCAGTTTACATAGAAAGCTAATTACATGAATAAGATGGTCGCCTGTCCCCAAAGGGCTTACAATCTAAAAAAACAAATCTAAGTTACACCCCAGCAACAGCCGCTGGAGGGATGCTGTGGTGGGGATGGATAGGGCCAGTTGCTCTCCCCCTGCTAAATATAAGAGAACCACCACTTTAATAGGTGTCTCCTTGCTCAGTTAGCTCAACGAATCTGAAAAAAGAGCAAGATGCTAGCTCTGTCTTGGCCTCTATACTCTACTTTCCACCCCATCTTTTCCTTAAAAATAAAATCTTATGGTAATTCTCAATACCTGGCAAAAACAAGATCATAAGAACAATAAAAACAGCGGCAAAGGCCACTTGAGAGCATGGAGAAAGCAAGTCAGTCTTCATCGGGTGCCTAAAGCCCTGCTAACTGAGCAAAGAGGCACCTTTTTAAAGTGGTGATTCTCTTTATTGAGCAAGGGGAGAGCAACTGGCCCTGTCCAAACCCAGCACAGCATCTCTCCAGTGGTTGTTGCTGTGGCTGTCTTATGTTTCTTTTTAGATTGTGATCCCTTTGGGGACAGGGGGACATCTCATTTGTGTATGTATCTTTCTATGTAAACAGCTTTGAGAATCGTAGGCCATCAAATGTGGCACCACAAAATGGAGAAGGGGAAAGGTGTTCACAGATGAGGTGCAGCCAGCCACCTAGACTCAGAAGAAAATGAATTTGGCCGTTGATTAGGGGTGTGTGTGTGTGTGTAACACACACCCCCGTGCATGTCTTCTAACAATATTTTACTGTAAGCAGCTGAGTTAGACAGTGAAACTTCAAAATACCCAACAAAAAGACAAATGTGTTGGGTAAAGTTTAATTTATACCTACCATTTCTGCACAGAAGTGTGTTTGTATATTTTATTTTTACACTTCTCCTGCTCTTCCTCCAAGGAGCCCAGATGATTATGATTATCCTCACAACAACCCTTTGAGGTAGGTTAGGTTGAGAGATGTGACTGGCCCAGAGTCACCCGGTGAGTTTCATGGCTGAATGGGGATTTGAACTCTGTTCTGCCTGGCACTGGGCCAACATTCCACCCACTACACCCAGCTAGCACCACAGTTAAGGTGGCTTACATTCAAAATAGTTACTTACCAATTAAACAGAAGCATGTTACAAGTGGGGCAATAAGGACAGTGGCTGGGAAAGATGGGAGTTGTAGTTAGAAGAAGTTGGAGAGCCCAGATTGCCTACTCCTGTTCTAGAGGCTCATTTTGAGTCTTCTGGTATTGTTGTGTTTCTCAGGAGTGGTTCTATTGTCCAACCACACCGAGGTGTCTGTGCACACGCAGGCCTAATCTCAGAACCTTCCAGAGCAATCTTGATTTTGGCGGTAGCCTTCTCCCCCCCCCCCCCCCCGGCTAGCTATAGACATACTTACCCGCCGTCTCCCTCAGTCCTTTTCTGATCACCGCAGCAGCGACGATCGGGACACCTTCCATCGCTGTGTTCTCTTCACGTGAGAAAGCTATTTAAAAAAAAAAAGCTCCAAACAAAACCCTTTGTCCCAACTATATTCCGATTTCTTCTTCACTCTTTCTAAACGAAGCCTTGTTTCTTGCAGATGCCAACAGCAATATGGTTCAGGATGGCAATGGGGAGAAGAGAGCAGAGAACTTCCAGTCACTGGACAAGCAGGTGGATGGGCTGCCGGTGCACCCGGTTCCCCCCTCGCCTGCTGCCCTTGCAGATGATAGTCTCCCGAACGACGTGGACTCTCTTCCCAATGAACTGAACTGCCTGGGGGAGGATGGGTTGGACCACAGGCCCATTGCCAACTCCCTCATCAGGGGACCCCTGAACTACAGCATCTCTCCAGAGGACCAAAAACTCATGGCAGAGTCGACGTCGGGAGCCATGCCAAATTCAGTTAAAATAACACCCAGTATGTTTGAAGGGAACAATGAAGTGATCAAAATCAAAGTAATGAAGGAGGTTCGCAAGCCTGGAAGAAGTAAGCGTCCAAGGCGACATACGTTTCCACCATCTCATGCTAAAGTAACTCCAGGCGGCGGCAGCAAAAAAGGAAGAAAGGGGAAAAACAAGCTCTACAGTCTTTTGGGAAGCTTCTTGCTTGCACGCGCCTCCCTGTTCTTTAAACACAGTGGGTGGGGAGGAAGGATAAAGTCTTTAGCTTTTAGGTGTTGAACAGGTGTAAAGTAGTGGTGGCAGGTTTATAGACCTCTTAATTTGACAGCGTTGATTCTGATGAAGCTCTCGTTCTGTTACTGCCTTCCTACCTTAAACCCACTCAATAGGAAGCTTAGAGCCATTGGCTTCAGTTTTCAAGGAAATGTGTCTGAAAATGGCAGCTTTAACAAGTGCCATTTGTTGGATGGCCTTTCCTGGGACATGGCTGGGAACTGACACGTGAATTGTAGGAATGATGTGGAGGTGGGGAGGGCCCTGGAGAACATCTCTAAACAATATTATATGTTTATATGCCACCCTGCAATAACAATAGTTTTGTTGCTTACAACCAAAGTCATTGGGACGTGTACAGTGAGGATAAAATTAACAGCTGGCTGGGAATCAAATTCTAGGACAAATTTTCCATAAACAGTTGTACACTCCGTTAAAATAGGGTCCAGATTTCCCCTGGGAGCATTCCATTTGAGTGTTAATTTGTGAAACTGGTAACAAAAACAAACAAGATAAAATCAAACTTAACCAATACGGAACTTGCTAGTTCTGTTTGGGAAAGGGCTACTTGTTTCAGTGTGACTAGGTCTTTACTGAAAAGAAGGTAATCATCTGACATTACTGATCAATTAGTGCATTTCTTAAAAAGTAAATTGGCAAGATTCTCTCTTTCCCCCCCCCCTAACCTTGAGTCGATATACCACCCTGCAATAAGGAAAAGTAGCTGACCCTGCACAGAGCATCTGTGTGACAGTACACTCCCCCCACCTTCTGCCCCAGTCTCCCCTGCCCTCCTCTGCTCCACCTTCTGCTGACCCCCATGCAGAGCCTCTCACCTCACTGGGCAGCAGGCCACCATTTTCATCTGGTGCTTGTCAGCTGTTGGGCAGCCCAGAGGCTCCCGAAGGCGTCTCTCCTCCCTTCTTGTTGTTCCTCAGCTGGTCAACTGTTCACCTCCCTCAACCGCGACCCCTATGGAGTCTCGTCAACTGTCTCCTGGCGCGCACTCCTTCCTCCCGCCTTGACACATGTCGCCGCCATTGGTCGCGGCGACAGCAGAGGCAGAGCTTGCCACATCCCCCTGGTTCCCCCCCCCCCCCCGCCGTGGTCTGTCTACAGGATTTAATAATACAGGAATTAATAATATAGATAGATTCTCCAGCCACTTGCAGGAACCATCCACACAACTCTAAAAACCACCCCGGCAGAAGTTAAAATCCCCTCAGCTGTAAGGAGCCTGTGAAAAATAAAGAGCCTTGCCTACCATGTGAAGGGCATTGGTGGCCATCCTGGGAGAGCCCCTCTTAGCTTGAGCACCTTTGCCAAGAAGGCCGTCTCTTCAGTCACCCCTTGGTGCTCCTGCCCTCTGAGGAGAGCCAGGAAGAGGGATTCCAAAGAGATCAGTGTGCGGGCAGGTTGACGTGGGGATAGATGCTCCCTCGCCCCTCAGTCATGAACTTGCTTTAAAGGCAAGCACCAGAAAACTTGGAATTGTGCTTGGAAACAGAGCAAGCCAAGCTCAATCACTCGGGAGGACAGCTGGTCTTGTGGTAGCAAGCATGAATTGTTTTGATTGTACCTTCTGTTTTAAGTTTGAGAGCCAGCGTGGTGTAGTGGTTAGAGTGCTGGACTAGGACCGGGGAGACCTGAGTTCAAATCCCCATCCAGCCATGGGGCTTGCTGGGTGACTCTGGGCCAGTCACTTCTCTCTCAGCCTAACCTACTTCACAGGGTTGTTGTGAGGAGAAACTTAAGTATGTAGTACACCGCTCTGGGCTCCTTGGAGGAAGAGTGGGATATAAATGTAAAAATAATAATAATGAATTGTCCCCTTTGCTAAACAGGGTCTGCCCTGGTTTGTATTTGGATGGGTGACTGCATGTGAGTGCTGTCTGTTGTAAGATATTTCCCTTAGGGGATGGGGCCGTAGTTCCGTGGCAGTGGTTCTGCTTTGGGTGCAGAAGGTCCCAGGTTCCCCCCCTGGCCACATCTCCATGTCGGGCTGGGAAAGCCATCTGCCTGAAACCTTGAAGAAGCCACTGCCAGTCTGTGTAGACAAGACTGAGCTCGATGGACCAGTGGATGGATAGACTCAATATTAAGGCATCTTCAAGCACTGATGAGCAGCAAGATTGTAGTTTTTAAATAAAGCCGTGGGGCTGCACTTGCAAAGGGGGTGGGCAGGGAGAGAAATGGACGCAAGCAGAAGAGGCCTTTCAGATATATGAGAGCTAAGATAGCGAGCGAGCGAGCCAAATGAGGCCAGAGGGTGCCTCCCAGCAGCCCCATGAGATGTTCTGGAAGCTGCCAGACCTCGGGAAGGAAGAGTCAAGTGGAAGCTTCTTGTCCTTAAATGTCAGGAGTGAGCTTGAGGAGGATAGCGAATGCCTGAAAGGGGCACAAGTGCCAGCCAGTTCTTGGAGCAAGCTGGGGAGGGGCGTCCTCTCTTTGTGGGAGGGGTGGTTTGGGTGGCGTTGCCAACTCTGCCCTGATCTAACTCTTGGGGTTTTTATTGTAGATTATGAAAAAATCTTCTCTCTCCTTGAAGAAGTACAAGGCCCGGTGGAAATCCAAAAATATTTCATTGAATTTGCGATCAAGGAAGCCGCAAGGTTTGTATCAAGCCGACACATGCCATATTGAAACACATCTTTATAATGGGGGCTTCTGTCCTTTTATCTGTTGCGAATGTTCTTTGAGCAACTCCTTTTGATATAGAGTCCCCAGTAGTGGCAGATTGTTTGTGCTTTAGCAATAGGTGATAAGTAGATGGATCTTGATGATTTCCTGATGGCACAAAGATTTGGGGTTGAAGCGTCTGCCTGGTTGGCAAAGACATCGGTGTTGAATGCAATAAGCTGATTCTGGAGAAAATGCAGAGGAGGGTCTGTCAACATTATTGCTTGTATATTCTACAGCAATCGAATATATTCTATAGTAAGCAATCTGGGCGCTCCAACTCGTGAACTACAACTCCCATCATGATGCGGATTGTAGTTCTCCAGCCTCGGAGGAGGCGTGTATCGGTGAAAGGGTGATGCTGCTCCAACTCGCTCGGAAGACAGAGCCAATCGGCCTTCAGTGCCCTCATGTAGAGGGAAGAGCTCACCCATGTCCTCAGTCTGGTCCTCTCACTCCAAAGAGCAAGCTTGTAACTGAGCTCCTCTGGTGCGTTACTTCTGCTTTCCTGTGCCTCCGTCTCCCAACATTAAATTCCTCCCCTCCCCTCTCTCCCTTAGGTTTAAAAAACGGGTCTTAATACAGCACTTAGAGAGAATACTAGAGGAAATAGAGTTCAACAGCCCGCCCGACAGAGTTAATCATGTCAACAGTAGATAATAGTGTGTCGGCAAGACGAATGATGAACGGACCAGGGAGAACGAGTTTGCTGCGTCGCAGAGGAGTGGAAGAGGATGTCGCGGCGGCTGCCCCCGCCCCCTTGGCAGCCAGGCGGTCTTTCTGTTGGCGTCGGAGGAGAAGAAGGGGCGGCGTTTTTAAGTTTGCAGACCCCTCTTGCTGGAAACTGGGCTGTGAACCTGGTGGATTTGCTGTGGGAGGTGCAACTTCCTCCCTCCCCTCTCCTTTTGGTGGGCCCGATCCGCTCATAGGGCTGAAGAGAAATACCCAGTGCTGCCCTCTCCTGCAGGTGACGAGAATTTACTCACTTGAAACGTTTGTTCTCAGACCCTTCAACGCCGCTTTAGCCAGCGGCTTGAAATTCTAAGACAGAATGGCACGCCCTTGAGCCGCACTTGTGTTGGAGCGATCCTTTTGTTCTCGAAATGCAGAGGAGAGAGGAAAGCCCTTTTCAGAAACAATAAATAAAAGATAAATAACCATCCCTCCGTGGTGGTAGTGCCCGTTGTCACTACAGACACGAAGGGGGGAGCCCCCAAGACCTGCTAGCCAAGCCGGGCGCGGGTTCTTTGGGCAGGTTGGATTGAGAGTTGAAGCAGCTGCTAAACGGGGTTGAGGAAAGCTAACACACCCTGGTCGCCACTAAGCAACCTACCTCAGCCTCTCTTCTCTTTTGTCTGCAGACATTATGAAAGCGCGCCCGAGGCTCCCCAGGTCCAGACTTCAGTTCTCTTTCATCTTGTGAGGAGGACAGAGACTCTTCACGTGGACTTGCCTTTGGAAGCGCTTAAAGGAAACTCTGGGGTGTTGTTTTTTTTAAAAGGGAAAAGAACACAACCCTCCCAATATATATACTATATGTGTGTGTGTGTGTGTGTGTGTTACTTTTTAATTGTTGATATGAGAAGAGATTATTTTGGACAGTGTTGTTTACCAGATCCTTAATTTGATATATCAAACGGGGTGTGTGTGTGTGTATATACATATATAAATATATATATATATATATGAGAGATTTTTTTTGAGCACTTGTATATAATAAAAATCATTTTATGATTTTCTAAGAAGTGCCTACTCTGAATAGGGTGCTGATGAAGAGTTTCTGGTTATTCAGCTGGTTGTTGGCACAAGGACACAAACTAATGATGCTCACTCTCTCTCTCTCTCCTCTTCTTTCTGCTCCTCTCCAAAAGGCAGTGGGACAGGACGGATAATTCTGACTCCACTGGGTCCACAAGCCCTCCATCTTTAGTCTTGTGCTTTCTATTGCAGCCTGCATGCCTGCCTTCCTAATGGCTTCATTTTTCCTTGCCTCTTCCCTTGCCATTAGAATCTGCTCTGGGGCAGATGCTGTCTCTCCCTACAGCTTGCTAGTTGGTCACTGGTGATTATCCAGGAGTGCTGCTATTTCCCCCACCACTTGGTTATGCATTAAATTTGCCCCCCCCTTCAGTGGGAGGGGCCTCCCTCGGTTCCAGTCCTCCCGGCTTTGAAGCAACCGGGTTTTCATAGGGGATCATTTCTGCGGACCTTGCCGGATGGCAGTTGATCTGACCTCAGTGAGGGAAGTTCCTGCAACGTCTGCTGAATGCCTGGTGGAGGAAAGAACCAGGACTTGGCGGCAAGGAGGAAGTTGCTTCCAGGCGTGTTCTGCCAAATGAGGCACAAACAGCCCGGGCAGCAAGCATCCTCTGCTGGATGGGTGCTTTTCCCCTCTAGCTGAACAGGACTACAGACTTGGAACACAGTTTCTGGAGGCTTCCTGCTTGTACTTCAGTAGAGCAGATGGCATGCCTGGCTGGCAACTTGGATGATGAGGCTCCGTGTGTGCTCCCCCCTCTCCAGCGACACACGTGCACAATCTTCCTAGCACTCGCCACAAGTTGTTGGCCACACACAGTGTAGCTGCTGGGCCTTCAAGCCAAACTGTACCCCAAAGGGCCAGCGCTCTGGTGGAAGCACTTCATGCAGCGGGAGAACTTGCAGCATTTGGGGCATTGGTGCTGAGTTGTGCTTACTCTCGGTAAGTGCTGACTCGGCCATAGTCGAACGACGGGCAGCCTCCTCAAAGGACAAGCCGCGGAGATAACGAAATGCCTGCTGAGCAGGATGTCTATGCCTTCCACTTGTCCTTGAATTTGTCCCACTGGAGCAGTCAGTGTTTGCAGTGGGACCAGAGACAGACAAGAAGTACGTGGCGCTTAGCCTGGGGATGAACCAAGAGCAGGGAGCCTCTAGAAGCGCCTTGAGCCGTGGCTAGATGTGGCTCTGTGTGGGTCCAGTTAATTGCCTTTCTGCCCGAACTTTGGAAACTCTTATACCGAGTCAGACCCTTGGTCCATTTAGCTCAGTCTTTGTCTACCCAGGTTGGCAGCAGCTCCTCCAAGGTTGCAGGCAGGAGTCTCGGCCCTATTTGGGAGAGCACGCAGGTGCTCTTCCCGGGGCAGCCCCAACCCTTCCGGGGAATATCTTCCAGTGCTCCCACATGTAGTCTCTCCTTCATATGCAGACTGGGGCAGACCCTGCTAAGCCGAGGGGGCCACCCACGCTTGTTAGCACAAGGCCAGCTCTCCCCACAACGTGGTGCACAAGTGGAGTCGAGGCTCACCTGCAAAGCTTGTTTCGTCACCTGCAGACAAAAAGAAATGGCGTTCTGTGGATTCAAACAGTGTCACTGTTGCAGCTTGCTCTGACGAAACCGAGGACTTGTGAGGAACAGTTGTTAAAGAGTTTCTGAATTGGGCACGACTCCCAGAGGGAGGGCAGTGGAACAAACCTGCACCATGCCCAGGGGGCTCTAAAAATAAAACCCAGCCCTGGGTGGCTTCTGTACCTTGCCGCTTGTTTTCCAGCACAGAAGCAGTATCTTTGGAGCTGTTGTGCTTTGCGTTCAGCATCTCCAGGGAGGGGTAGTCAAGACAGGAGTTAAATGGAGAGGTCCCTCTATACTTGGAACACGTTCAGCTATGCCCTGCCCCTAAGTAGGCATGCCCTCTTGATGCAGGTTTGTGTAAGGTAAAACCAGGTGTGTTGGCCTGGTATGGATTTTAGCTTTGCAAGGTACTCTAGTGCCTTACGATGAGCATCGTTGCTCAAAGGGAGGCAGTGACATTTATTTTAAAATGTATTTATCCCATTTAACCAGCCCCGTTCAGTGCTCAGAACAGCTCAGGGTTTCATGCAGAGGGTCCCAAGTTCAGTCCTTGGCATCTCCAGCAGTGTGCTCTGTAATTCTTTACATCTGTGTGCGGAATGAGTTCTGGGCGGCAGTATTAAGGCAATCTGTGTGGACATTTTATTTTATTTATTTGATTTATATACCACCCTTTCCAAAATGGCTCATGGTGGTTTACATGCATGTATTTATTTTATTTTATTTTTCTACATTTATATCCCACTTTTCCTCTGAGGAGCTCAAGAGAACCTGTACATGGTTATGTTTTTATCCTCACAACAACCCTGTGAGGTAGGTTCGGCTGAGATAGCCATCACTGGCCCACGGACATCACCCAGTGAGTTTCGTGGTTGAATGGGGATTTGAACACTGTTCTACCTGGCAGTAGGCTGACATCACACCCACTACGCCATGCTGGCACCACATTTAAAGTGGCTTACATTCAAAATAGTTACTTCCCAATTAAACAGGAGCATGTTAAAAGTGGGAGTTCTGGGTTAAGATGGCGACCGGTCAAGTAACCTTTTCAGAGAGCTCCCTTGCTGAGTTAAAGTTTTAATCAATTTCTCAGGTTGAATGGGGATTCGAACCCGGTCCTAGTCCAACACTCAACCTGAGCGGGATCTAAAATGAAATGAGTGGAACTCAAAAGCCAGTGTCTGCACACCTTTGAGAGAGCACTGATCTCCAGACAGGGCTAGGAAAGACTTGGGAGAGGAGAGCTGGTCTTGTGGTAGCCAGCATGACTTGGCCCCTTAGCTAAGCAGGGTCTGCCCTGGTTGCATATGAATGGGAGACTAGAAGTGTGAGCACTGTCAGATATTCCCCTTAAGGGATGGAGCCACTCTGGGAAGAGCAGAAGGTTTGAAGTTCCCTCCCTGGAAGCATCTCCAAGATAAGGCTGAGAGAGACTCCTGCCTGCAACCTTGGAGAAGCCGCTGCCAGTCTGTGAAGACAATACTGAGCTAAATGGACCAATGGTCTGACTCAGTATATGGCAGTTTCCTATGTTCTAAAGACGTGTATTTGGCCTGATGTTGGACAGGGCAAAGCAAATAACATCACCTAACTCAGATTTGCAAACCGCTCTGCAGGAGTGAGGGCCCTTCCTAAGTAATCACCCCATTCCCTTTAAATATGAAAAACGTAAGCGAGGCGTCTAGTATGTCAGATGCACAAACCTGTGAATCTCAACTGGCATCCTGTGCTCTGTAGGTGGCTGGGGTTTGTTTTTAGCAGCAGAGAAATGCTTGACTAACAAAGGTTGCCAGTTTGAATCCCTGTTGGTACTATATCGGGCAGCATCAATATAGGAAGATGCTATTTTTCCATCTTTATTTTTAGCTAGAAGCTCTTTAGGAGAGAAGAGCTGGTCTTGTGGTAGCAAGCATGACTCGTCCCCTTAGCTAAGCAGGGTCCACCCTGGTTGCATATGAATGGGAGACTAGAAGTGTGAGCACTGGAAGATCTTCCCCTTAAGGGATGGAGCCTCTCTGGGAAGAGCATCCAGGTTCCAAGTTCCCTCCCTGGCAGCATCTCCAAGATAGGGCTGAGAGAGACTCCTGCCTGCAAGCTTGGAGAAGCTGCTGCCAGTCTGTGTAGACTGAGCTAGATAGACCAATGGTCCAACTCAGTATATGGCAGCTTCCTGTGTTCCTCTGTGTATTCAAATAAGAATGGCTGCAATCTTGGCATCTTTTTCTAGTGTTGCAGTCACTGAAGATTTAGGTTACAGCTTTAGTTGGCTGCTTCACTCTCTGCCTCCTTTAGAGGTGGTTTATTTCTCTGGCTGAATGGAGTTGCCACCAAGCTCTGGTCCTACAGCTTTGCTCCAGAGAACGACAGGTCAGCTCTCTCTCCACCATCTCCAGCTAGTCAAACCGGTTTCAGAGAGTCACTCGCTTGCTTTTCCTGTAGCTCTGGCCGGACCTTAACATCCTTGGCATAGGACAGCCCTGAAGCAGAATACTCGGGCCCTGCAGGCCCAGGGAGAGCAGTCCTCTGAGTCAAGTAGGCATGCATGTCAGTGATCGTCACACTTTTTCAAGCAGGGAGCAAGTCCTATTTTTTACTTTGGCCAAAAAAAGCGCTGCAGTGTGAAAACCATTCCCCACTGTGCTGACCCTGCACTTTTCTCGGGGCCGGGCGGGGGGGCTTTTAGAGAGAGGGAATCCTCTCTTTAGAGCTTCGGGAGAAAAGCGCTGGGAAGGGCTACACTTCCTGGCACTCTCTGCATTCATTCATTCATTCATTCATTCATTCATTCATTCAGCATTTCATATCCGGCTCTTCCTCCAAGGAGCCCAGAGCGCTGTACTACATACTTATGTTTCTCCTCACAACAACCCTCTGAAGTAGGTTAGGCTGAGAGAGAAGTGACTGGCCCAGAGTCACCCAGCAAGTCTCATGGCTGAATGGGGATTTGAACTCGGGTCTCCCCGGTCCTAGTCCAGCACTCTAACCACTATACCGCGCTGCCTTCCACTGGGGTGCAAGAAGGCTCCATTTCCCTTAAATGAGCCCAGACTTCTGGCACTGGGCAGGGCACAGCACTGTGTAGGGTGAGAATGGTCACCTTTATATGGTACCTGGGGCGCTAGGCCGAGTATTCTGCTTTGGCCAAAGCTTTGCACAGGCCCAATAAACAATTGGGAAGCCACTTTGGGGGTTTATGGGGGGCTGTCATCAAAGAAGATGGGCCTATGTAGCCACTGCTATCCAGGCTTGCCGCTTTTGAGAGTAGCAGCAATAAGATGGCCCTACCACTGTATTTATTTTATTTTTGTCACATTTCATATCCCGCTCTTCCTCCAAGGAGCCCAGAGTGGTGTACTACATAATTAAGTTTCTCCTCACAACAACCCTGTGAAGTAGGCTAGGCTGAGAGAGAAGTGACTGGCCCAGAGTCACCCAGCAGAATGGGGGATTTGAACTCGGGTCTCCCCGGTCTTAGTCCGGCACTCTAGCCACTACACCACGCTGGCTTCACTGTAGT
The DNA here is from genome assembly GCF_027244095.1 of Hemicordylus capensis. NCBI lineage: Eukaryota > Metazoa > Chordata > Lepidosauria > Squamata > Cordylidae > Hemicordylus > Hemicordylus capensis. The sequence goes on from NC_069667.1 coordinate 18,452,884, forward strand.
GGAACCTGCTAAGCCAAGGTGGCCAAGCTGAGGTTCTCAAGTGCTAATACATTGCAGTTATGGATAATGGAAGTTGTAGAATCCCTGCCGGTACCTCTATCGGGCAGCAGCTATCTAGGAAGGTGCTGAAAGGCATCATCTCATACTGTGCAGGAGGCGGCCATGGTCAACTGCTCCTGTCTTCTACCAAAGAAAACCGCTGGGCTCTGTGGGTGCCAGGAGTTGACGACTACCCGACGGCACACTTTACCTTTAGTCCCAACAGGAGCTGAAGCATCTCAGGCACAGCCAAGTTGGGGAAGGTGTGAGGGGTAGACTGCTCCTGTGGGGTGGTTCAGGTGGGGCAAGAGAGGGCTTGAAATGTGCTTGCCAACCAAGGATGATAGTTCTGCAACCCACACGCCATGGCAGAGGGGAGAGGCTTGCTGCAGAAATAGGTAGCACTATATACAACCCGAACTCATCTGAGTTGAGGAGAGACTTGAGCCCATGGCGGGGCAAACGGAAGTAACCACACCATCCATCATCCCCTGCCATTGTGGCTGGGGATGATGGGACTGGGAGTTGCAGCTGGAGGACCATGTTGGCCCAGCCCCTGGAATTCCTCACAAGCTAGGAGGGTTGCCTTGCGCTGTTGAAGTCCAGCTGCAGCCCGTGTTGATGTCGCACTTCAGGATAACTTGCCAACTCTTCATTCAGCACCAACTAGCTCTGGCAGGCCAAGTGTTCGGAGTGCCTCTAGCCTGCGGGCCTGATTCAGCACAGGTTGAGTGGAAACGGGAGCTGGGTCTAAGGGCCCAATTCAACACTCCTTCCTGCAAAAAAACTCCCTACGCACAGAAAACGGCCAGCTCAGGGAAAAGGCTAGGCTTGGGACCTTTCTCCCTGAGCTGCCCGTTTCCCCTCGGGCTTTGAGGACGATGTGAACACAGATCAGGCACAAGTTTACCTGTGTAGCTGCCTTTGGGCCATTTTCAGGATTGTCTACACCAGGGATTCTCAACGTTGGGTCCCCAGATGTTATTGGACTTCAACTCCCATCATCCCCAACCAAATGCCACTGGGCCTGGGGATTATGGGAGTTGAAGTCCAATAACATTTGGGGACCCAACGTTGAGAATCCCTGGTCTACACCAGTGGTGGTGTTTTTCAAGCAGAGTGCATTTGGGCAAAAAAAACCTCCCAGTGTGAGAGCCATTTCCTGCTCCGCTGACCTATGCACCGACTCGACCTGGGCCATCGAGTCGGTGTCGACTCCTGGCGCCCACAGAGCCCTGTGGTTGTCTTTGGAAGAATACAGGAGAGGTTGACCATTGCTGCCTCCCATGCTGTATGAGATGTTGCCTTTCAGCATCTTCCTATAGCGCTGCTGTCTGATATAGGTGTTTCTGGGAAACATACCAGCGGGGATTTGAACCAGCAACTTCTGGCTCCCTCTGCATAGTATTGTGCTTTTCTCCGTGCCGGGAAGGCCCTTTTAAGAGAGAGAGGGTGCCTTCTCTGAGGAGCTCTGTGGGGAAGGGTGACAATTCTCAGCACTCTGTGCACACCTTCCAGGAGAGTTCAGGGGCTCAAGAGGGCTCCTCCTCCCTTCAAGGAGCCCCCACTTCTGGCGCCGGGCATAGCACAGCACTGTGGAGTGAGAACGGTCATCTCCCCATGGTGCCAGGGGGGTGGGGGGCAGTGCAGAGCCTTCAAGAGTCAAAGCAAAAAGCTTTGCACAAGCCAAATAAACAATTAGGAAGCCACTTTCAGGGTTTATGGGGGCTGTTACTGAAGAACACCGGCGTGTGAGACCCCTCCCATCCAGGTGAGTTGCCCTAGCTACCTCCTGAGCACAGCAGCCGCAGGAAGATGGTGGGTGGCCAGATGACCTTACCAGTCCATGGGCCGATTAAACAATGCCAGGCGGTTGCCACTGGCCGCCGGGCCTTACAATGAAGAACACTGCTCTACACTGTCAGTAGAATCCCAGGGTTAACAACATAAGAACAGCCCTGCTGGATCAGGCCCAAGGCCCATCGAGTCCAGCATCCTGTTTCACACAGTGGCCCACCAGATGCAGGCAGGAGTTGAGGGCATGCACTCTCTCTCCTGCTGTTACTCTCCCGCAAACTGGTACTCAGAGGCATCCTGCCTTTGAGGCTGCAGGTGGCCTGTAGCCCTCTGACTAGTAGCCATTGATAGACCTCTCCTCCATGAAGTCATCCAAACCCCTCTTAAAGCCATCCAGGTTGTTGGCTGTCACCACATCCTGTGGCAGAGAGTTCCACAAGTGGATCATGCGTTGTGTGAAAGAATACTTCCATTTGTTGGTCCTAGACCTCCTGACAATCAATTTCATGGAGTGACCCCTGGTTCTAGTGTTGTGTGAGAGGGAAAATAATGTCTTTCTCTCCACTTTCTCCACACCATGCATGATTTTATAGACGTCTATCATGTCTCCCCGCAGTTGTCTTTTTTCTAAACTAAAAAGCCCCAGGTGTTGTAGCCTTGCCTCATAAGAAAGGTGCTCTAGGCCTCTGATCATCTTGGCTGCCCTCTTCTGTACCTTTTCCAGTTCTACAATGTCCTTTTTAAGATGTGGTGACAAGAATTGTACGCAGTACTCCAAGTGTGGTCGCACTATAGTTTTGTATAAGGGCATTATAATATTAGCAGTTTTATTTTCAATCCCCTTCCTAATGATCCCTAGCATGGAACTGGCCTTTTTCACAGCTGCCACACATTGAGTCAACACTTCCAAGGAGCTGTCCACCAGGACCCCAAGATCCCTCTCCTGGTCAGTCACCGACAGCTCAGATCCCATCAGCATATACTTGAAGCTGGGGTTTTTCGTCCCAATGTGCATCACCTTACACTTGCTAACATTGATCCGCATTTGTCATTTTGTCGCCCACTCACCCAGTCTGGAGAGATCCTTTTGGAGCTCCTCACAATCTGTTTTGGATTTCACTACCCGAAAGAGTTTGGTGTCATCTGCAAATTTGGCCACCTCACTGCTTACCCCTGCATCTAGATCGTTTATGAATAAATTAAAAAGCACCAGTCCTAGTACAGATCCCTGGGTCCCCCCACTTCTTACTTCCCTGAATTGTGAAAACTCTCAATTTATACCTACCCTCTGTTTCCTGTCTTTCAACCAGTTAGCAATCCACAGATGTACTTGTCCCCTTATCCCATGACCACTAAGTTTCCTCAGGAGTCTTTGATGAGGAACTTTGTCAAAAGCCTTTTGGAAATCCACGTTTATTATGTCAACTGGATCACCTTGATCCACACACTTGTTGACACTCTCAAAGAACTCCAAAAGGTTGATGAGGCAAGATTTGCCTTTGCGGAAGCCATGCTGGCTCACTCCCAGCAGGACCTGTTCTTCTAGGTGATTTACAATTTTATCCTTGAGGATGTTTTCCATCAATTTGCCTGGAACGGATGTTAGGCTAACCAGCCTGTAATTTCCCCGATCGCCCTGGACCCCTTTTTGAAAATCGGTGTTACATTTGCTACTTTCCAGTCAGTACAGAGCCCGATTTCAGGGATAAATTATATATTTTAGCAAAGAGGTCAGCAATTTCACATTTGAGTTCTTTGAGGACTCTTGGATAGATGCCATCCAGCCCTGGTGATTTGTTAGCTTTCAGTTTTTCCAGACATTTTAAAACATCATCTCTTGTCACTTCTATCTGACTCAGCTCTCTAGCCTCCATCCCTAAAAAGCCTGGTTCAGGAACAGATATATGCTTAGTATCCTCTGCTGTGAAGACAGATGCAAAGAACTCATTCAGCTTCTCTGCAACCTCCATATCCTCCTTAATAATCCCTTTCACTCCTTCATTGTCTAATGGTCCAACCACCTCCCTGGCAGGTTTCCTGCTTCTGATGTATTTAAAGAAGTTTTTGTTATTCCCTAGATACTTTTGGCTAAATGTTCCTCAAACTCTCTTTTCGCCTCCCTTATTTTCACCTTGCATTTCTTTTGCCAGAGTTTGTGTTCCTTTCTGTTCTCTTCATTTGGACAGGCCTTCCAATTTCAGAAGGAAGTCTTCTTCCCTTTTATGGCTTCCTTGATGGTACCTGTTAGCCATGCTGGCATCCTCCTGGACTTAGTGGTACCTTTCCTCCTTTTGGGTATACAATCTAACTGGGCTTCTAGTATTGTGGTTTTGAGTAAACTCCATGCACTCTGGAGTGAAGTGACTCTCCTGATTTTCCCTTTCAGCTTTCTTTTCACCATACTTCTCATTTTGGAGAAGTTTCCTCTTCTGAAATTCAAAATGTCTGTGTTAGACGTCCTTGGTTATTCTCTCCCCGCATGTATGCTGAATTTGATGGCACTATGGTCACTGTTCCCTAAAGGGTCGATGACACTGACATCACGCACCAGGTCCTCACTCAGAATTAGGTCCAAGGTCACCTTCTCTCTGGTTGGTTCCAAGACCAACTGTTCTAGGGCAGGGATTCTCAACGTGTGGGTCCCCAAATGTAATTGGACTTCAACTCCCATAATTCCCAACCAAATGCCACTGGGGCTGGGGATTATGGGAACTGAAGTCCAATAACATCTGGGGACCCACACGTTGAGAAATCCTGTTCTAGGGCACAGTCATTTAGTGTATCTAGAAATCTGACCACGTTGTCCTGACCTGACTGTGAATTTACCCAATCTATGTGTTGGTAATTGAAGTCACCTATAATTATAGCCCTGCCTTTCCTTGACGCTTCCCTGATTTCCTCCTGCAACTACCAGTCACTGTCGGTGTTTTGATTCGGAGGGCGATAGCATGTCCCCAGTAGCATGTTCCCTTTCAGGCCTTGTTTTGTCACCCACAGGGTTTCTGTGGAGGACTCCAGTCCACCTAGGTTTTCTAGCTTGTTAGATTCTATCCCTTCTTTAACATACAGTGCTACCCCTCCTCCAAGGCGCCCCTCCCTGTCCTTTCTATAGAGTTTATACCCAGGGATAACAGTATCCCACCGGTTCTCAATGTTCCACCATATTTCTGTTATGCCCACCATATCTATTTTTGCATTAGCAACCAAGCACTCCAGCTCACCCATCTTGGCTCGGAAGCTTCTGGCATTGGCATATAAGCACCTATACACTGGATCTCTCACCTGATGTGTGCTATTATTTTGACTCTTTGACCTGCTGGCACAGGCTCCCGTCTGCTCTTTATGAGGTTCTGCTCTGTCTTCTTCTCTTTTATCTGAATCCTTTGCACCCACACACTTTAAGGGATGGCTTTTGCCAAACGGGATACTGCCCAGCTCCCATCGGCTGTTCCCCAGACATCATTTTAAAAGCTGCTCTGCAACCTTTTTGATTGTAAGCGCCAGCAGTCTGGTTCCATCTTGGTTCAAGTGCAGACCATCCCTTTTGTACAGGCCTTGCTTGCCCCAAAATGTATCCCAGTGCCTAACAAATCTAAACCCCTCCTCCCGGCACCAATATCTCATCCACGCATCGAAACCCCTCAGCAATGTCTGTCTCACTGTACCTGCATGTGGAATAGGTAGCATTTCTGAGAATGCTACGTTGGGGGTCCTGGACTTCAAAATGCTACCTATCAGCCTAAATTTGGCTTCAAGGACCTCCCAACTACATTTCCCCACATTGTTGGTGCCAACATGCACCACGACAGCTGTCTCCTCCCCAGCACTGCCTAGGAGCCTGTCTAGATGCTGCGTAATGTCCGCAACCTTCGCACCAGGCAGGCAAGTCACCATGTGGTCAACACGCAGGTCACAAACCCATCTCTCTATCCCTCTAATGATCGAATCACCAACTACAAGGAGGCCCCTACCCCCCAGAGGAGTATCCCCTGTGCGAGAGGATATGGGCTCATCATCCACGGAAGGGGTCCCTTCTAAAGGAGCATTTCCCTCTTCCTCAGACCGATGTCCTCCTTGCCCAAGACTTTCATTCTCCCTGACAGCAGAGGAGCTATCTGCCCTGGAGTGGGATGCCTCTACCCCATCCCTGAAGGTCTTGTCTGCATGCCTCTCTGTCTCTCTGAGCTTCTCCAGATCTGCCACCTTGGTCTCAAGGGAATGAATTTGTTCCCTGAGGGCCAGGAGCTCCTTGCACCGAGCACACACCCATGCCTTCTGCCCATGGGGCAAGTAGTCATACATGTGGCACCCTGTGCAATACACTGGGAAGTGCCCCTTCCCCTGCTGACCTTCTATCTTCATACTGTTTTTGTTGGCTGCTTATAGTATTTAGGATAGGTCTCAGCTGTAATGGTCAGCTATTTAACTGTCCAAACAGCCTTTCCCAAGAATATGAGGGATACGAGGGAGGGATTTGTACTTACGTTTTCTTCTCCACCAGGCTCCTTGTGATCGCAGGGGCTTGTTCCAGGCTCCCCCGCACACTTCCTGCAAAACTCCTATGTCCTGTTTGCGATCCCTGTTTACTATGCTCTCGGGCATTCACCTCTTATGTAGGGTAGCCTTCCTAGTTTCAGATAGGGGCCTTGGCCAGCTCCACCCCATAATACTAGAGGAGAACTGGTCTTGTGGTAGCAAGCATGACCTGTCCCCTTAGTTAAGCAGGGTCAACCCTGGTTGCATATGGATGGGAGACCTGATGTTTGAACACTGGAAGAGATTCCCCTCAGGGGATGGATGCTGCTCTGGGAAGAGCATCCAAGTTCCCTCCCTGGTGGCATCTCCAAGATAGGGCTGAGAGAGATTCCTGCCTGCAACCTTGGAGAAGCCTCTGCCAGTCTGGGTAGACAATACTGAGCTAGATGGACCAATCGTCTGACTCGGTATGTGGCAGCTTCCTATGTACTGCCAGGAACTGAAGCGGTTTGTTTTTACATTTATATGCTGCTCTTCCTCCAAGGAGACCAGAGCAGAGCACATGGTTATGCTTATCTTCACAACAAGCCCATGAGGTAGGTTAGGCTGAGAGAGAAGTGACTGGTCCAGAGTTACCCAGTGAACTTTGTGGCTGAGCAGGGATTTGAACTCGGGTCTCCCCGGTCCTAGCCCAACACTCTAACCACTACACCACACTGGCTCTTCTGTTGCCTTCTGCAAGCAAAACATGCGATCTGCCCCTGAGCTGACAGTCCCATCCCCACTGGAGAACCAGGCCTCACATTTAGAAACTGCCTTTCTCTACAAAAACCGGAACACAGTTGTGTACATCAGATCCAGGAACAACTGCTGAAAAGCAGCAACCTCACTTCACAAGCCAGATAGGGAAAACTGTTCAATTTTATTTCACGTATCCATCAAATTTATAAAATAATCTCAAGCTCTCCATTCGCTTACACTTGTACAATAACAGGTCCTGAAGAAAGGAATCGTACTCCATGTGCTTCATAAGGATATTAGTTCTTTATTGGACATTGCAAGATCAAAAAAACAAAAACAAAAACAAAATTTGCACATCTTTGCAATATATAACCATCAATGCTGAAGGATAAGACAGCTACTCCTTGCTGTAATGGGCTGCAAACGTCGTGGATGAGGAGAGGAGGAACGCCTTGGAATTCCAAGCAAGATTCTCAGCTTGTAAGGTAAGCAATACCTGCTGCCTTGGGAGAAGCTTTTTGGAAGCCTAAAACAAGTTCAGAGCAGGCTTGCTGATAATTCGTTAGTAAGCAAATGGCTGGGCTAAAGTGACTCGCATAAAGAGATGCTAAAAACCAAACTGAAAACAGGATTAGTTTAAGCCGTTTTTTCCTCTGAACAGGATGGCCTTTTATTTCCCCTCTCAACATCGAGCTCACCCTGATCTGTCAAATCTCTGAAAGCCCCACTAAGAAAAACTTGTCTCCAGGCTGTTTAACGTCACCATCTTTTGTGACTTGCTCTGAAGGGCAAGTTCTCCATCTAAATAAACTTGTGAGATGGACCACCTCTTAAGAAGGTTCCAACCATCCAGTCCTATGCATAAATCACTAGGAAATAAGTTCCACTAAGCGAAGTGGGTCTTACACACATTCAGGTTTGTGCCGCGAACAGTACTGTATTTGTGGACAGTACTGTACGTTTTGTGCGCTCGTATTTTGGGATCTGGGCCATGCTTAGCGGTTCTCGCGTCAGGCCCCTCGTGCAGTCCAGATCCATTTGGGATCTCCCAGGATAGGGGCTCAGAAGGACAGTTCTGTTTGGCAAGGCATACGGGGGCCAACTTAAAAGCAGCAATTGCCATTTCAGAGCACAGCATGGAAAGGCAACCAGCCAGCCATTTGAAAGGGAGAAATTAAACTCAACTGCCAACCACAAGCTTCACAGACTTAAATGTCAAAAGGAAGTAGGAGCAGCTGGTCTTCTGCACAAATTAGGCTTCAAGTGCTGCTGTGTGGGTTAAGCTTAAGGGAAGAGTCGGGAGAATCTGGCTTCGGCATATCAGGGGAAGAGAAGAGTAAGGCAGATAGCAAAACCCTACCAATGACTCAGGTTTTTCACCTCATGGCAACAGGCAGGATTTCAGCTGGATCAACACAAGGCAAGAGAGGGCGAGGCCAGTGTCTATTCAGAGCACAACGTGGACATTCGCTTAGGGACCAGCAAGAACGGAAGCATAGCCATTTATTTTTAAGGCCACGCCTTCATCGCCACATGAAATGCGGCAAGGGTCAGAGCGGGGGAACCAACACTGACTTGTGTGGTGTGCCTGCTTTATTTTACTCCAAGCAGGCCAGTCAAGCAGCTAACACTCAACCTGCACTGCCACAAGTGGATGGTGCACTTTCCCCCCGCCCCGGACCGATATTTCTATATAGGAAATATGTCCCATGTGAAGCAACCCTAGCAGAAAAAGCTAGGAAAACCAGCTTTCCTGCACATCCATTAACAGCTCAGACCAGTTCACAACCCAACAGCAGATAGAAGGGAACGTCTCCCCTCCTCCTGAACACTCCGCCCTGCTCCGAGGAAGACGGCCGGGGAAGGAGTCTCTTTGGAGCTAAAACGCACCAGCCAAGTGGGCAGCACAACATGGTGAGAGAAACGAGCTGAGTGTGTCTGGTTTGAAGGTGAACAAAGCACCTTCCCTTGCTTGGATCAAACTCTCGGCTACCTTCCCAACAAGGGAGAAAGAGCATAAACAGGAGAGGCTAAATCAACACACAGTCTTAAGAGGGCGGCGGGGAGAGGAGAATCAGGACATCTCAACATAAATACTTGTCCGTGAATAGCCTTCTGGCATATCTCAGAGGAGCATTAGAAGCAGTCCAGCTTGAGGACTTTGACCCAGAGAGGAAAGGAAGCTTTGTGTCCCTGCCAACAAGTCGGGTTGAGTAACCCCAGCGTTGCTTGGGAGGCTGTCCTGTCTTAATGGCTCTGCCTTGGCCCGTGGAGATCACATCACAGGATGGCCCCAGCCCAAAGTGCTGCCATCAGAGACATGCAAGGAACACAAGGGTTGTCGTCCTCTGTCAAGGGTGGGGGGAAATGGACACAAGACACCCCCTTCCTCGGCATTCAATAAACAGTACAAGCCAACACTCCTCTGTAGTTATCCGTCACATTAAAACCATCATCTGCTTTGGGGTAACAGGAAATTCATTTTAGGTGGATCGCAATAGCGTTTTATGGGAGAAAGGTAAAACGTATGGTTTCACAGCATAATTCTAGCAGTAACTTGCCCTGTTTTGCCAATTCACAATTCAGTCATTGTCATTAACAGTGTTCAAAGAAGGTCCTTTTTTAATATTTTTATATATATTTATATATATATATTTATATATTTTATAAAGTCTGGAAGATCAATATAAATACTGCTCCAGAAATTTAAAAAGTTTTTACATCCCCAGCTCCAATATTATAGCTCAGTGTCCTGTTCTGTTTTTAGAATCATCTGTAAAAATCTTTTTAACGGCGGAGAGGCTCAAGTTTTCGCAACTTCAGAGATGCGCCGGACGACAAAGCACCCTGGTTGGAGGACGAACTGACAGTGTCCGGGGACTGGAATAATACTCTGCCCCGGTGATTAAATACATAAAAAGATGGATGGTTCCTTAATGTGTCAAATGTCCTTTAAATACAAACAAAAACAGAAGTGAAAAAAGTGGGATTAATACTGAAGCATCACCAGCAGTTCTAGATGCTGAATTATAACAAGTAAGTGCTGTTCCCCATAACAGAGATTCCCAGATGTTGATAACTACAACTCCCCCAATCCCCAATCCAAAGGCCACTGCAGGTGGAGATTACAAGAGAAGTAGTCCACAACATCTAGAAATCTGTTACTGAGAGCACTGGTCATAACCAACATTATTTACGGAGTCTGGGGAACCTGGCACACTTTTTAACCCTGTATCCTTCCCAATGACTGGTGCTCCTCGGTGTCAGAGGAAGTAGCAACAAGTGCACAGGACAAGAGAACACCACTGGCATTCAGAGGTGACCAAGAAAGCTTTTAGAGAGCAATGGAGCGAGGCCCAGGTTCGAATGGGCCAAGGTCAAAGCCTTCAGGACAGCAGGAGGGAGAAAAAGTCCATGATGGCAACAGAGCTTTCCAAGGCATCCTCATTCCAAGGACCACCCCTACTGATTATGCAGATATCCGGACTTCTCCCTCTGAACAAGTCTACCTGGCCCATCCTTTGGTTGAGGATGATGAGGTACATAAGCCAACTAGGGTGGTTGGTACCATCTGTTGGGAACCAGTGCTCACTGTGATTGTCGACAAGGTCTACACCCCTAGAGATGGGAAAGAGGCAATAGCACTGTTGCACTTTTCAATAAAGACATGTGCCGTTGTGTTTTCATTGTCCTGACCACTGCACCAGCCAAATTTGCAGTGGTGTTTTAAAATACTCTAAAATGGAAGTGGAAACTGGCAGGAATGTCCTCCAATGATTACTCCATGGAGAGAGGACAACATAAGACCATAAGATCAGGCCCAAGGAGGCCCATCTAGTCCAGCATCCTGTTTCGCACAGTGGCCCACCAGATGCTGCTGGAAGCCACAGACAGGGGTTAAGGGCATGCCCTTTCTCCTGCTGTTACTCCTCTGCAACTGGTACTCAGAGGCATCCTGCCTTTGAGGCTGGAGGTGGCCTATAGCCCTCCGACTAGTAGCCGTTGTTAGACCTCTCCTCCATGAAATTATACAAACCCCTCTTAAAGCCATCCAAGTTGTTGGCTGCTACCACATCTCGTGGCAGAGAATTTGTTCATTGTGACCCTCACCCTTTCTTCCATGCAAAAATGACTGAAATTGTACCCCAATCATTGGGGTGTGTGTGATATAGAAAGGGGGAATAATACACAGAAAACTGTAAGTGCAACAATGCTGTCACCTTTCCCCCATCCCTAAGGGGTGGGGGTGGATGCTGCCAAAAACCACTTGACATTCGTCCCCCGAGATTATATGGATGGCCAAAATTTGTGGGCCCGGCTCATGGACTAATATGATGGAACAGAGGACAGGAGCCTGGTACCTCTGCTTCATGAGAGAGGAATTTTTAGCAGGCTGCAGCTTCTTTCTAATGCATTGAAAAGCAGCACCTGTCAAATTTCTCATTATTTGTATAAAGCAAAGTGTGCTGTCAAGTTGGTGTCAACTCCTGGCAACCACAGAGCCTGATGGTTGTCTTTGGTAGAATACAGGAGGGGTTGATCATTGCCATCTCTCGTGCAGTATGAGATGATGCCTTTTCACCATCTTCCTATATCACTATATAGGAGTTTCCCATAGTATGGGAAACATACCAGTGGAGATTTGAACTGGCAACCTCTGGCTTGCTAATCAAGTCATTTCCCCCACTGTGCCATTAGGTGGCATACTGAGGGCAAAAGCCACCCACTCTTGAAATAGTTCTGGCGGGCAGTTTGGCAGAGAGGGTGGAAGGAAAAACAGAATAGGAAGCCATGCAACAAGATATAACATCAGGGTAGAGTAAGGAGTAAAGCACATACTTATTTTTTAGTTCTGAAGTGGCATCCATGTCTTTAAATTCTCCTGCAATGTGTACTATTCCATAACAAGTAACAGCAAAGGCCAACAGTGTTTGAAGAACTATCTGTAACAGATTAAAACAGAGAACAAGCACTTCAATGGCTTCAGGAAATCCTGTCAATGACATCCTTCTCTCATCTGGTTGTAAATAATCAACTTTATTTTTGTTTCCTGGCAAGAAACTGCCAGGGTTTCCAAGATGTGTGCTGTAGGCAGGCGGAGTCCTAGGTTTTGGACAGAAGACATCCAGGTTCGTATCCCCACTCAGCCATGAAAGCAGCCTACGGCACGTCATGATTTCTCAGCCATCCAATCGTGAGAATAATGAGGGGAAAAATAATTGGATAGTATTTGACACAATGGTTGAAACTTGAAACCTAGCTTTCTTATCTGTTCATGCAAGAAAGAATCAAAACCCCGAGGACTAAAGTTAGGAGAAAGATTGCATTAGGCTGGGATCAGGATAGTGGAGGGCACACAACAGATCCACAGAAACATACCAGAAAGAGAAAGTGTTTCCTCACCGATGGAGAGTAAATCTGAGGCTGGATATTGACTGGAGCAGGGAATTCTTATGCAGATGATTTTAGGGAAGGAAGCAAGGTGGCAAATAAGTATTAATACTTAATACTTACTTAAATTCAGGCATAGTGCCAAGGCTGCAGTATTAAGGCTAAAAATCTGAATCACCAGATTCGTGAGAGAGCAGAGATGAATGGACTCAAATTCAGTTTCTGGAAGCAGGACGACATGAACCAAGTTGGCTAGGAAGCGATCCATAAACTACTCTGTCAAGTTTGTTAGCCATGCTGATGTGTGTGTGTGTGTGTGTATGTATATGTATAAGTGTGTGTACACACACACACACACACACACACACACACACACACACACACACCACTCTACCTGTCAAGTATTCAAGTTTGCTCCTCCACTGACGTAATTGTCATTAAACCAGTTTATATGCAAATATGTCATCTTAAGCAGCTTATGGATCACAGCCAAAACTGCGGTTTCACATAACTGAAAGAAGAATGTACAACTTACATCTATTGGCAAGGTTTCATCTTCTTTTTCTGTTAATCTCATGTAGGAGCGATCTATAAAATAAAGACAGGCTGGTAAATGAACTTATTTCCTTCATTATATTCGCAGAGCACAGAGTGGCTGACCTGGCCGAGCCTTCTTTCAGTTCCATCCTGGGTGCTAACTCTATGCAAAGATCACGACTTCCTCGTTTCCACAATTTCTCTCTCAGACAATGCTAATCCAGGGGTTCTCAACCTCCAGTCCCCAGATGATGTTGGACTACAACTCCCATCACCCTGTACTCCAGCAATATCTGGGGATCCGAGTTTGAGAACCCCTGGATTAATCCAATCTTTAAAGCATGCCTGACTTGATGAATAGGATGCTCTACTCATCTCTAGAATGCAAAGAGAAACGCATCTGACAGGGATGACCAAGTAATGCAAAACATTCACCAGATGTTTTCTGTGTGTATAAAGCAAAGACAGGCCCCTGAACTCACCACTAACCACTATTTTGATTAAAGGAAACCACACAGCCTATTAAGACACAGGTAAGTAAGAAGACACAGACAGAAGGGTTTGTGTTTGCCGTCTTCAATCCAAGTACTTTATGTCCATCAAGCCAAAGACCATGAATCACAGACTTCTAAACTCAAGGAAGGTTCTGGTCTTTTAGGTCAGGGATTGGCAATACATCACCCATAACAGTACATCTTAGGGTGGAGAGAACCCATGCAGTTATCAGCCCAATTACACGCAGGTCCAGAGAATGTACTACTACTACTACTACTACTACTATAAATATTTAGATACCACTCTTCAACAAAATTCTCAAAACGGTTTACATAGAAAAATAAATAATACATAAATTCAGGGTTTGGTGCCTGTGTACCTTCAGGATCGCCTCTCCCGTCCAACTTCAACCCCCCCCACCGTGCAGTTGTCTCAGGTGAGCCTTCTCTGTTGTAGCCCACTCCTTATGGAACACTGCTACCTGAGATTCATAATGCTCCCTCTCTTCTGTCCTTTAAGAAGCTCCTGAAAACCTATCTATTTTGCCAGGCTTTTCGTTTTTAACATGTGCGTGTGTGTGAGGTTCTTTTTCTTTTTTCCTTCTCTTTCTCCCCACCTTTTTCTCTTGTCTTCGTTGCTGTTTTCATTTACGTAAACTGCCTCGAGTCTAAGGAAGTCAGGCAGTCAATAAATCTGCTAAATAAACAAACAAACAAGATAGATCCTTGTCTCCAAAGGGCTCACAGTCTAAAAAGAAACATAAGGTAGACACCAGCAACAACCACTGGAGGGATGCTGTGCTGGGGATGGAGAGGGCCAGTTTCCCCTCCTGCTAAATATAAGAGAATCACCACTTTAAAAGGTGTATCTTTGCTCAGTTCGCAGGGTTATCTATGAGCTCTTTCAAGATCTAGATGGTTACCATCAATTTATCCGGGATGCAATTCAGAGGATGGAGACAGTACAGCTGTAATACATGGCACCTGGAGTTGTTTCTTAATACTTTGCAAAGTTGGACTGCCATGGGGTTGAATAACTCAACCAAATAAGTCTTTCGGCAGAGTTGCGTCTACATTTTGAGCCAAGCCCCTGAGCCGTGCAAATGTACTCCCAATATGCCTCCAGCCTAGCCTACCTCACAGGGTTGTTGTGAGGCTAAATATAACCATGTATATTTACTCCAGCTCCTTGGAGGAAGAGCAGGATATAAATGTGAAAAACAAACAAACAAAATACCCCAATCCCGAGCATCTCAGTTGATCCTACATCTCATTCCTGCTCTCTTAAGGTACCACAGCCTGCTGATCACCTGCTGTTTTTATCCAGTCAACCCAGTTCCCCTGCCAACAGAGCACACCAGTCCTTTAGCTTTGTGCCATACTAACCTGGTCTACTCCGACTCTGGGCCCCACCCCCTTGACCCATGATGTCACCTCCAGGTCCAATACTGTCCCAAACACCTGCTCTTAATCCCAACCTCAGCTGCAGACACAGCCTCCAAATTGTGCTAGTTTCCAGGCCCGGACTTGTGCCAGTTGCACTGACTGCAGGCTGTCAACAGGTGCAGGTTTTCCTCCTCCTCGTGATGCAATGCCATCCGAGCACTCTGGTCGCAGTGTTGCTTGCCAGGTAATTCTCGGGAGCTCCCCGTCGTAGCATCTGGCAGCTCTCCTTGATTCCAACATCTCATGGGTCAGCAGGATTCCCTGGGGACCACAGGGGCCTGGCCCCTTGCCAATTGCTTTTAGGAGATTTATCAGGGGACAGGGAGAAGAGGAAGGCTTGTGATCTGGCGAAACAGGAAGTGACTTCAAGTGCCGCTGGTGGATTTTCTTGCCCCCCAAATTTACCTTTACCTTTACAATGTTACCTTGCCCCCCAAATTTAGAGTCCCTCACAACAGATCTACACAGAAGCCAGTTTGCAGCTTTCTGGAACACTCCAGTGTGACCAAGGAAAAGAACCCAGTATGCAGATAGGAGAAGGCCGAGTTCTCAGTGCTCGTGGTCAGAAGGAGCAGAGATCCCAATGGTTTCTCACGGCTGCCATGCTTTCTCTCTCACACGCAATCTGTTCTAAGAATTGTTATTTTGAAGCTTCCTAAATAGAGCTCCTTCTGTTGTGTCTGATGAATAGGTTAGGATTGCCATCCTATGCACCCTTACTCAGAAGTAAAAACCACCAAGAGTTTTGTGGCACCTTAAAGATTAACAAGTGTACTGTGGCACCAGCTTTTCTGGAGTCCACTTTCGTCAGATGTATGAAGTGCTATTTTCAGTTGGTACCAACATAGAATTCTGTATCTCAGTAGGATTCCACATATATTCCGCCTCCTTTTAACTGGGCCAAGAGAAACCTTTTAAAGCAACGGCGTTCTCATATTTAGTAGCAGCAGAGCAACTGTCCCTATTCAGCCCAGCACAGGGTCCCTCCAGTGGCAACTGCTGGTGTCTCTCTCATCTCTCTTTTTAGATTGTGATCCCTTTGGGGACAGGGAACCATTTTCCTCATCCCTTCACTATGTAAACCTCTTTGAGAACAGTTTTGTTGGGAAATGGTATATGAAATGTTTTTTAACAAGAATAATAATAAGCAGGAGGTGTTGCAAGGTTAGAGTGGGGGGAAGATAGTAAAGAGCTAGCTGAGACTTAGCTGGTGACCCCCTCTGCCTCAGGGGACCAGGAATACTTGTCCCCCCTTTTTCAATTACAGCTACACCCCTAATAGCACCACCAGACATTATTATTGGAATTGAGCCAGTCTTACAGTAGCAGGAATGAATGACCCCTTTGCTAAGCAGGGTTTCTCTTGGTTTGCATTTGGATGGGTCTCTACATGTGAGCCCTGTAAGACATTCCTCTTGGGGACAGTGTTCCCTCTAACAGGGATTCCCAGATGCTGTTGACTACAACTCCCAGAATCCCCAAGCAAAAGCCATTGCAGCTGGGGATTCTGGGAGTTGTAGTTAGCAACATCTGGGAATCCGTTGGAGGGAATACTGCTTGGGAGATGGGGCTGTAGCTTAGTGGAAGAGCATCTGCTTTGCACGCAGAAGGTCCCAGGTTCATTCCCTGGCAGCATCTGAGGGAGACTGCTGACTGAAACCTTGGAAAGCCACTGGCAGTCAGTGTAGACAGCACTGAGCTAGGTTGACCAAGAGGGTGGACAGAGAGAATTCTGTCTCCCTCTCTCACAGCACTAGAACAAGGGGCCCCATCCATGACACTGAAAGTCGGGAAATTTAGGACCGACAAGAGGAAGGACTTTTTCACACAGTGCATAATTAATCTATGGAATTCTTTGCCATGGGGTGTGGTGATGACCACCAGCTTGGGTGGCTTTAAATGGGGCTTAGACAGATTCATGGAGGACAGGTCTATCAATGGCTACTAGTCTGGTGGCTGTGGGCCACTTCTAGCCTCAGAGGCGTGATGCCTCTCAATACCAGTTGCCAGGCAGCAACAGCAGGAGAGAGGACATGCACATACCTCTTGCCTGGGGGCTCTCCAGAGGCATCTGGTGGGCCACTGTGTGAAACAAAATGCTGGACTAGATGGGTCTTGAGCCTGATCCAGCAAGGCTGTTCTTATGTCTGACTCGGTATAAGGCAGCTTCCTGTGTTTCTAGTCCACTAGGCTCACACCATTTGGAAATTGAATGCATCCCGTGGAAGGAACAAACTGCATTTCAGTGGGCATTCCCTGTCACTCATTTTAGGATGCCCTGACACTAGTCCACCACAGGACTTAAACATAGAAGGTCCCAGGTTCAACCCCTGGCAGCATCTCCAGGTCTGCCTAAGAAAGACTCCTGCCAGAAAGAGCCACTGCCCTAGTAAACAATCCTGAGCTAGGTGGGGCAAGGGTCTGACCTGGGAAAAGGCAGCTTCCTCTGTACACACACACACACGCACACACACACACACACACACACACACAGGACTGCAGTCGGTGGTGTTTACTTCTCAGTAGGCCTACCTGAGACTGCGCTGCATACCTGTTCAGGTGCCCCACGGCCCTGCTTGAGCTGCCACAGGCCAGAATGGCACGACCCCTGCTGCCCCCCCGCCTTTCATCCCAGTCGCCACCGGACCCAAACCTACATAGGGAAACTGACGTATACCGAATCAAACTATTAGTCCATCTCGCTCAGTATTGTCTTCACAGGCTTGCAGCGGCTTCTCCAAGGCTGGAGGCAGGAGTCTCTCTCAGCCCTATCTTGGAGATGCTGCCAGGGAGGGAACTTGGAACCTTAGATGCTCTTCCCAGAGCAGCCCCATATCTTACAGCACTCACATGCAGTCTCCCATTCAAATGCAACCAGGGCTGACCCTCCTTTGCAAAGGGGACAATTCATCCCCACATCACTCACCCACCAAGGACCCAAACCCTCCCTCGGGCCCCTCCTACGCTGGGGATTAGAAGAAATCTGACCAGGGGTTCTCCCACTGGCCTCCCCAGATGTCGCTGGACTACAACTCCCATGCTCCCCGGCCCCGACGGCTTTGGCTGGGGAGGATGGGAGCTGTAGTCCAAAGACACTTCGGGACCCCAGGTGGAGAATACCGGTTGGGCGACTCCCCCCTCCCCAGCGATCAGATCACAGCGCCCCCCCGCCGCGCCATGACTCCCCCCTCCCTCCTGCCCCCCCGGGGAGGGAGCAGGGGGACCCAGAGGCCTTTGCGCCCCCCCTCCCAGCCAGTCCCCTTCCCTGGCAGGGCGCGGGCGCCACTCACGCTGCGCGGCGGAGAAGGCCGCGTGCGCCAGGGCGAAGAGTCCGACCCCGACCAGCCCTTTCCACAACGAGGCGGCCGCCATCATCCTCCCTCAGCTAACGCCGGGGGTGCGCGCGGGCGGCCAGCGTCGGGGGCGAGCGCTCGACACAGCAATCCGCGGCGCACCCTGATGTCGTCACGGAGGCGGCCGGTGGGAACCTAGAACTAGAGAAAGAAATAAGAGTGACTGACACCACGCACACAGTCTCCAACCAACCGGTGTTTGTATTCGGAAAGGTTTAAAAGCCTCATAGACTTTTTTATCTTTTAAAATTCACACTTTTAAGGAAATGTGCCCCAGTGTGTCTTGGCTTTCGCCTTTTGTCTCTGTTGCCATCCGAGTAAGCATCCTTAGGCCGGCACTGCTGCTGATCCCATTCTGTGCCCAGGCTTCAGTCCTGCTCCTGCACGCTTGCAACAAGGAAAACATAATCGGAATCGGGGTTTGACTTCAACAGCAGCAGAGCGGAGAGGTTCAGCTGCGATCCCTACTAAGCCTGTTTCCAGCGCCCCACCTCATCCTAACTACGTTCCTTTCCTTGCGAGTAAACCCTCTCGGGTTTAACAGGATTTAACGTGCAGGTAAGGCTGCAGCTCAGGGGCTGGTTGGCTGCAAGCGGCAGGCAGGACTCAGTGGGACTCACGTCCGAGCAAACACACGTGCCAGGCTCGGGCTGGGCGGGCGTTCAGGATCGCAGCCGGACACGAGCTAGCAGCGTCCTCCGCAGGGCTCCCCGCAGCCTTGCTCTCTTGCAAGCAACTCCGTTGAGGCTGCAACCTCACGCCTGCTTGGAAGTCAACCCAAGAAGTCGGGTCAAGGGGGCTGGCTGGCTGGCTGACTCCCACCACGCCACCAGGAACAGGAGTGGGTCGCCACTCGAGGCTGCTGCGGGCCACATGCAAGGGAAGCCCAGCCAGGGCAGGGTGGAGGGGGGGGGCT
Source organism: Hemicordylus capensis (assembly GCF_027244095.1). Lineage (NCBI taxonomy): Eukaryota > Metazoa > Chordata > Lepidosauria > Squamata > Cordylidae > Hemicordylus > Hemicordylus capensis. The sequence goes on from NC_069667.1 coordinate 18,472,074, forward strand.
CGCTTGTTGTAAGCACGCCCGCGAGGATGGAGGCTGCCTCCCCCCTCCTGCGCCTGCTCTCTGTGCGGTCGGCTCGCCGCGCCTGCGCCTGCGCCAGCGCGCCCCACCTCTCCACGGCCCGGGAGTGGCGCCGCCCCAGTCCTGGCCCTGGGCAGCGGAGGAGGAGCAGCAGCAGCAGCGGCGGCATTGGACAGCCGGTGCGCGCGAACCATGGCCGTCCCGGCCCAGCTGCGGCGGTGCCGGGGGGTCCCCGGGGTTCCCCGGCAGCGGCTCCTGGGGCTGCTCCTGCTGGCGATGCTGGGGCTGGACCTCTGGGCAGCAGGGGCGCAGGCGGAGTCCCGTGCCCAGGGGGCCCTGGAGGAGGAGATCGTGTCCGAGAAGGCGGCCGAAGCCAGCCACCGGCAGGACAGCGCCAACCTGCTCATCTTCATCCTCCTGCTCACCCTCACCATCCTCACCATCTGGCTCTTCAAGCACCGCCGGGCGCGCTTCCTCCACGAGACCGGCCTGGCCATGATCTACGGTGAGTGGCTCGGATGGGCGCCCCCCAACCCTTCGCTTAAGCAGCCCCGCGAGTGCCCCGGTCGCCAGGAAGGAGCCGCCCCTTCGCTTTGTAAGGTGGCATCCCCAGCCGGCCCTGCAGCCCCATCCACGCCCCCACAATTGAGATGCAATTTAGAGCCAGCCTAGCTTAGTGGTTAGAGTGCGGGACTAGGGCCGGGAAGACCCGCGTTCGGATCCCCCATTCAGCCGTGACACTCACTGGGTGACTCTGGGCCAGTCCTGGCTCTCTCAGCCGAACCTACCTCACAGGGTGGTTGTTGTGAGGGTGTACACATAACCAGGTACACCGAGGGATATAAAACTTAAAACAAACCCCCTCCCCATCCCACCTGTTTACAGGACATCCATCACCTTTATTGATTGTTCTATGCGTGGGGAGGGAGGGACCCCCCTGACTTTGCCTGCAGAAGGTGGTCACGCTCCCATTCCACGGTCCAGGTAGCAGGAGAGGGGAAGGAACCTGATACCTTAGGGAGCCTGATTAAGTCAGCGGGGACCAGTGTGCCCTCTGACAGGGATCCCCAGATGTTGTTGACTACAGCTCCCATAATCCCCAGCCAAAGGCCATTGCACCTGGGGATTCTAGGAGTTGTAGTCAACAACATCTGGGAATCCCTGTTAAAAGGCACACTGGAGTGGACCATCCTGGGCTAATTGGAGTGGACCATGGGAAGCTTCATTAGGCTGAGTCGGGCCACTGGCCCATCTAGCTCAGAATTTTCTACACGAACGGCACTGGCGCTCTCTCCCAGCCCTACCTGGAGATGCTTCCAGGGGCTGAACTGGGGACCTTCTGCATGTAAGTCTACCACTTAATTTAATTTAATTTAATTTTTTATTTACACTTATATCCCGCTCTTCCTCCGAGGAGCTCAGAGTGGTGTACAAGGTTATTTTTATCCTCACAACAACCCTGTGAGGTAGGTTAGGCTGAGAGATACATGGCTGGCCCAGAGTCACCCAGTGAGTTTCATAGTTGAATGGGGACTCGAAACTTGGTCTTCCGGGTCCTAGTCCAACACTCTAACAGGAAGAGATTAAAACATGTGAACAGGGAGATTTTTTTAAAAAGAGAGAGAAGACGAGGAGCTATCAAGGAAAAGAGGACACATTTTAAATGTGTCTTAGTTATGTCCCCATCTCCATATCTTACAGCAGACAGTGCTCAGATGTAGTCACCCATCCAAATGCAACCTAGGGTGGACCCTGCTTAGCAAAGGGAACAATTCATGCTTGCTGCTGCAAAGACCGGCTCTCCCTCCCAGACCATGATGGTGTAACTCGGTAGAAAGCAGCCTCAGATGTTTGTCTAAGAATGGAGACTGGTGTTCTCTCTAATTTTTTTTCATCTGTGTGTGGAATGAGTGTTGTTCTGGGCGGCAGCATCAAGGCAGTGTGCACACATGTGCATTCAGAATGGGGCCTTCCTGATTCAACCTGAGTGGGATCTAAAATTAACTGAGCCGACATCAGGAAACATGTGTTTTTTGTTGTTTTAAAATGGTTAAATAGTTAATATTTCTTGGTTGGTTTTAATGTTGTAAACTGCCTAGAGACTTCGGTAGTGGGCCGTATACAAATATGCTAAATCGATCCATAAAATAAATAAGTGTGAGCGTGCACACACATACACGCCTTAGAGCAGTGGTTGCCAACCTGAGTTCCTCCAGATGTTGCTGAACTACAACTCCCATCATTCCTAGCTACAATTTATTGTGGCGGGGATGCTGGGACTCGTAGTTCAGCAAAATCTGGAGAAACCCTGGTTGGGAACCCCTGCCTTAGAGGGAACACTGATGGAGACCCCTTTCTAAAAAAAGCTCATGCAACAATATATTTATTAGTCTTCGGGTGCCAGAATACTCTTAGTTTTCTCCACGTTCTAATCCAGCCAAGCGCTTTTGTTCTTTCCCATCCATCCATTCATCGCAAGGCAAAGGCGTTTTACCACTGAGCAAAGGCTTTGCATGCAGAGTGTCCGAATTTCAATCACTGGCCGCATCTCCAGGTAGGGCTGAGAACCCCTGCCTGAAATCTTGGAGGACTGCTGCCAGCCAGTGTGGACAATATTGAGCGAAATGGTCCAAGGGTCTGACTTGCCAGAAGGCAGACCCTGTTCTCTCTTCCCAGCTGTGTATCTAGCGCTTGCCCAAATGCTGCAAAATTCACTCACCCATCCTTGTGTTGCACTTGAAGACTGATAGACTGGCAGTCGCCTCTTTTAAGATACCAAAATCCAGCGGTGCGCCTTGGTATCTTGAGAAACCAGCTGTGTTCTGAAAACACAGAGGCTTTGCAGGTGTCCCTGCAGGTTCTGAAATCTCACTTCCTTCCCTGTACAAGCAACTTCCACAAATATAAAAGGGATTCATTTCTGGCACTTGAAATATACGGTGTCCCAGCCACCTATTATTGAGTCCTCTTCTTGTACCCCTGCCCAACACCTGCTTCCACCCCAAAACTGAACACTGCAAAATGCACCTTTGTTCTGCAGCCGAGACCCACCTCCCAGCAACCACCCTAACATCCTATGCTCTGTGCATCTGGCTCACGTTTTCAGCCACCTTGTGCCTAACGCTTAGTGCATGATTTTGACAAGGTCTCCCCCACCACTAGAGATGGAGAAGAGACGATAGCATTGCAATACAGTGCTTTCCGATGTCAGTGTGTTATCATGCTCTTATTGTCCTGACCATCGACCCTGCAGAGGTCAAATTTACAGTGGTGTTTGAAGAGCTTTAAAAACACACACAAACTACTATAAAAGTGTATCAATCTTGTCTGAGGATTAGAAATGAAAACTGGCAGGAATGTCCTCCACCGGTTACTCTATGGAGTGAATGCAACAGTTTGTTCGTTGTTACCCTAAGCCTTTGCTCTGTGCAAAAATGACTGCAATTTTACCCTAATTATTTTGGGGGTAGGGATAAAGAAGGGGTAATAATGCAGAGAAAGCTATAAGTGCAATAATCATATTACCTACTTTCCATCTATCTTTGCCTCCAGCCTCGGAGGCAAGATGCCTCTAAATACCAGCTGCAGGGGAGCAACAGCAGGAGAGAGGGTATGGACATACCTCTTGCCTGTGGGCTTTCCAGAGGCATCTGGTGGGCCACTGTGTGAAACAGGATGCTGGATTAGATGGGCCTTGGGCCTGATCCAGCAGAACTGTTCTTATGGGGTAGATGTTGCCAAGAATAACTATGAGCATTTATCCCATGAGAAGGTACCGATGGCTAAAATTTATGGGCCTGGCCCATGGACAAACTAAGCCACTTGATGTGTCTGTGCTGCCCTCAAGATCTATTAACCCCTTCGTTACACCCCTGCAACTGTGGATTAACTCTTGCCTACTGCACTCTGTTCCCTCTAACAGGGGAACAGATGTTGTTGACTACAACTCCCAGCATCCCCAGCTGCAGTGGCCTTTGGCTGGGGATTCTGGGAGTTGTAGTCAACAACATCTGGGAATCCCTGTTAGAGGGAACACTGCGTACCGCGTCACCTCTGTAGCTTTTCAGAGGCTTTTATGTGACTCATTATCTCGATCCACCTACTCTCCTATCCAATGTTCTCTCTAATTTTTTTCATCTGCGGAGTGAATTTTGTTCTGGGCGGCAGTATTAAGGCAGTGTGCGCGCATGTATATTCAGAGTGGCACCTTCCTGATTCAACCTGAGCGGGAGCTAAAATTAACTGAGCGGACCTACCAAAAGATCTGTGAGCAGATGCATGTGTGCACACCTTAGAGGGAACACTGCTCCTATCTAAATATGTATACGCTATGTGTGAAGCTACATTTCTGGCAAGCTTAAAGTACAGTATACCACAGCCCTTCTTGCTTTTATCCCGCTTTACTGTGGATAGCTTATTTATTTATTTAATTTTTAATTTTTTTATTTCAAATATTTCTATGCCACCCAAAACGTGCGTCTCTGGGCGGTTTACAATTAAAATCCTTTAAAACATCAAATCATTAAAATCATTTAAAACATTAAACACGTTTAAAACCCAGAATAAAAAATTTAAAACTATGCATCTAATTAAAAGCCTGGGTGAATAAGTGTGTCTTCAGTGCCTTTTAAAAAGTTGCCAGAGATGGGGAGGCTCTTATTTCAGCAGGGAGTGCATTCCAAAGTGCAGGGGCAGCAATGGAGAAGGCCCGTTCCGAGTAGCCGCCAAATGAGTTGGCGGCAACTGCAGACGAACCTTTCCAGATGATCTTAACAGGCAGTGGCGCTCTTGGCGAAGAAGATGTTCTCTTAATACCCAGAGCCTTTTGGCAATAATAACCACTTTTTGTTAAAGATACTGTTCTGCAAAAGTCCCCTTGTCACTGTTAGATGGCAAACTGGACTCTTCAGAGGGGACAGTCTTATCAGTGGTGGTCAGTAATAATATATACTAGCTGGGCCGGGCGCAGAGCATCTGTGCCCCTGCGGCCCAGCCAGCCCACTTCCCCCCACCGCCCGTTTCTCCCCTCCCCTGCCCGCCTGCTGTTTCTGGCTGGCAGGCCTGCTCCTTCCGCCCGCCCACTCCCGGCAGCTGGGCCGGCTTGGCCCGCCACTGCCTGCTCCTGGTGGCCGGGCCGGGTCGCCTTCGCCTGCTCCCTGCGGCTGGGCACCCCACCGCCACCTGCTCCCGCTGGCGGCTGGCGTCTCTGTTTTCTCCCCCGTCCCCGTTGCTGATTGGCAGATGCTCTCAAACTCTCGCGAGAGCTGCCACGCATGGGATTAGCGACGGATACACCTAGGAGAAATAAATATAGAGATACTGTACACTTGCATTCCAGTCTACGAATATTTCCTTGGAAATAAACTCCACTGTATTCAGCGGAGTTTATTCTCGAGTAAGTCTGAATGTATGCCATATGCAAGGTGTCCTACGATTCTTACCTAGTGGGCACTCTTGTGAGGTAGCTCTCTGTTATCTGCGTTTTGCAGGTGGAAAACTGAGGCCGAGAAATGGAAACTTGCCCAGAGTTCTCAAAAGAGTTTGTGGCTGCGCAGATATTTGAAGTTAGAGCTTCCCAAATTCAGGATTCTAGCTGTTGTTTCTGGTTTTTGACAAAGAAAAGCTTTCTGTTTTTTTCTCAACAAAGGAATCTCTTGGTTAGGGGAAGGAATTTGTTGTACGATGCAACAGAATGCATATGCATGGGTATCCCCTGTTCACAGTCCGTCCCTCTGGTACTTGTCTTAAAAATTTAGTGAGCGGTTAGGAAATTTAGAAAAGTTCTCTCTGACTTTGGCACTTTGCTTCTTTCACAATGTAGTGTTAAAGAATGCACATACTGGGCGATATATAAATATGATAAGTAAATAATAAAAAAATAGTGACAATAGTGTTGTTTGGAAATTCTAGATCATAATCCCTTCAGGGAGAAAGCTGATTGTTCAACAGCAATAAACTAAAGGCTGCAAGAAATTTTAAATTACTTTGTCTTGGGTTGCCTGGTCTCAGAGGCGCAAGTGATCCAGCTAAATGTATCTGAGTTTGACTCTTGTAAAGTGGCTAACCAGGGTGGAGAGCACAACATCTGGGTTATGAAGAACTGTCTAGTGCAGTGATTCTCAAACTTGGGTCCTCAGGTGTTATTGGACTTCAACTCCCATAATCCTCAAGCAAAGGCCACTGAGGCTGGGGATTATGGGAGTTGGTCCAATAACACCTGAGGACCCAAGTCTGAGAATCCCTGGTCTAGTGGCTTCTCCCCACCTGCCTTCACACTCCTGGAGTGATATGCTGCATAGTTTTAGATTTTGTGCCTTGACACCCATCTAACAGGGATTTCCAGATGTTGTTGACTACAACTTCCATAACCCCCAAGCAAAAGCCATTACAGCTGGGGATTCTGGGAGCTGTAGTCAACAACATCTGGGAATCCCTGTTAGAGGGAACACTGCTTGACATATGCCTGTGCTTCCACCAGGAAGATGTGAAAGAGATGAATATACTCTTCTTGCCTTCCCAAGTTGTTGCCATGGGGTTAGCAGATTGGGTTTGTATGTGGGAAATCTGGATTCGAGGTATCCAGTTATCCACAATGTTTTTGGGGCAGTCTTTGTCAGTGCTTTTCTTGGGGTGTTAGCTATCTTAGTCTGTTGCCACAAAAACAATGAAGAATCTTGAGCCACAAGATTAAAGACCAATGCCCCAGTAAAGCTGTTTGTCTTTATGGGCTCTCTGTTGTCTGTCACAGAGTTTTTGTGTGGGTAAAGGAAGGATACAAGAGAGAGCTATGAACTGGAAAGCAGTTCACAACAATGAAAGAAGTGGTGTATGGGACAAGTCACTGAACTGGTTGAGCATATATAACCAAATTCACCCTATAAAGCAGGACTGCTCAACTTTGGCCCTCCAGCAGATGTTAGCTTACAATTCCCATAATCCCTGGCTATTGGCCACTGTGGCTGGGGATTATGGGAGTTCAAAAACAGTTGGGGGGGCTAAGTTGAGCAGGCCTGCTATAAAGATTCTTCTGATGTTATCTTCTGTTATTGATTAACCCAGAAGTTCTCAAACCAGGGTTCCAGATGTCATTGGACTTCAGCTCCCATAATTCCCAGCCACAAAGGTCAAAGGCCTTTCTGGCTGAGGCTTATGGGAGCTGAAGTCCAACAACTCTGGGGACTCAAGTTGGAGAATCCCTGGAATAAACTCTTGAAGCCTTTATTTGAAAAGTCCTTGAAAAGAGAGATTGGTGTCTGTTTCATGTCACTTCCGCACTCAAATGTGGCTTGTTTCAGGTTTTTCTTGGAAGTGAAATTGACATGCCATGCAAAAGTGGCAATCTGTCAATAAAAGATAAGGAGAAGGCTTATTTTTCATGTGAATATGAGCATGGTTGAACTTTGCATCAAAGCCAAATGCTGGCTGGAGCGAAGGAAACCCTATTTCTACTACTACAATAAATATTTATATACTGCTTTTCAACAAAGGTTTTCAAAGCAGTTTACATAAAGAAATAATACATACATAAATAAAATGGCTTTTGGTCCTCAAAGGGCTTATAATCTTAAAAAAAAGAAGCATAAGATAGACAGCAGCAACAACCACTGGAGGGATGCTGTGCTGGGGATGGAGAGGGCCAGTTGCTCTCCTCCTGCTCAATAAAGAGAATCACCACTTTAAAATGGTGCCTCTTTGCCCAGTCAGCAGGGGATATTTCTGCACTTGGAATGATGTAAGCCGTGTTTTTTTTGTTTTGTTTCCCCCCTATTGCTGTTGCGTCGTTTTAGTTTTCTCAGAATTCCAGGATTTTTTTCTAGTTTTGTTTTATATTCAGGGGCCTGCTGGGTGATATAAAGTGTAAAGGTAAGGTAGAGTGTGCCGTCAAGTCGATTTTGACTGCGAGCAACCACAGAGCCCTGTGGTTGTCTTTGGTAGAATACAGGAGGGGTTGACCATTGTCTCCTCCCACACAGTGTGAGACGATGCCGTTCAGCGTCTTTCTATATTGCTGTAGCTCGATAGAGGTGTTTCCCATAGTCTGGGAAACATACCAGCCAGGATTCGAACTGGCACCCTTCTGCTTGTTAGTCAAGCACTTCCCCGCTGCACCATTTAAGGTAATCTATACACATATATATGTGCAATACACACAGACCGTCTGCTTAACTTGTCAACCAAAAGCCTGCTGAAGTTGGCTTAATACTGCTTCCAACAGGTGTGGAGACTAGGTAGGGGTCCTTCCCAACCCTACCTGGAGATGCTGCCAGAGATTGAACCCGGGAGGGCCTTCAGCATACAAAGCAGATGCTCTTTCACTGGGCTACGGCCCCATATTAGTAAGAGGTTGCTTCTTTCTGACAAAGTTTGGAGCTCATTTGCAGACATTCTCTGGGACTTTCAATGTGTCTGTGTTACGGATCCTTGATTTCTCTGTGGTCATGTACAGCTCTGGGGGGCGACCGGGGGGGATTTGTATGGATATCAGCATAGCACACATTTAAGCATTTGTGTGATAGCTTCCCAAAGTCTGCTTGCAAGCTCTGAACTTTAGATCAGAAATGGCCCAAGGGTCGGTAGAAGCAAAAGAGGCAACCATGGCATAGTTACGATCGGCTTCCCAAGATCTCATTTCACTTTGGAACCTTTAGCAGATGTTTTGTATATATTCATTCTCCTCTCCATTAAGGGCTAAAAACTGGCTTTCCTCCTCTCTTTAAATGCAAGCAGAAGCTTTTCTGGAAGAGGCTCTCGAGCTTTGTTCCAGGTTTTGCAGAGATTCAGAAAACCTACACAGTTTGGGTGGTGGTTTTGGTTTTTAAAAATTTGTTCATAAACAAAGTCTTTTTTAACATCTTGAGCAAGAATGGAAGTCCTTTTCCTTAGGAGGGCAAGGCTTCTATCTCTGCTTTGAGGGCTCGGGGTAAGGCGAAGAGACAGGTGTCACGGAAATTTCCTTGGGTGGTAGCCGAGACATCTAAGCAGCCTCTGAGCTGTTCAGGTCTGTGGGCTGCTGGAGTGAAGCAATTGAGTCAGCGTGCCATGTATATCAGAGGGGTTTTTCCATGAAATCGGCACCACCAGATGAAATTCCGGCTTGCTGGAAAGATTAAAACATGAGAAGCAAAAGCAGGCAGATTTCCTGAGAGCAGATGCCGGGATTGTGGATATGGGTATTATCTCAAAAGTGGAAGGCAGGTCTATGCGGTGAAATTGCTGAATCTCCCTGAGTGGCTAAGACTAGTCTCCTGTGAAGTTAGCTGGCGTGGTATGGTCAAAATGCATTTTCCCTGCCAGTGTTGTCTCCAGAACCGCTGGTGTGGGATGTCAGCGTACCTCCTTGCCGCCTCGGTCAGTGTCGGATCGGAAGTGGCCGCCATGCACCAGCGGTTTTGGAGATGGTGCTGGCAGGTGGGGTGGGGGTGAGCACCCTCCCTGCTCCTTAAAGGTAAATCTCCCTGCCGCTGAACCGGCCTGAACTCTGGACCTCCAAACTGGTTCGTCGGACTGGAAAGAACCACCGAACCGGTTCGTGCACATCCCTAAACCCTGAGGCTGCTTATGTGGACTTCCCAGGCAGTCACTCATTCAGGTGTCTCTCCCAGCCCTACTTGGAGATGCTGCCAGGGACTGAACGTATGGATGTATTGAAAATATGACGAATATATCGAAAGAGGGAGTTGAGAAAAAATTAGAAAGTTATGGGCTCTGTATCCTAATGTTGGTCTTGCTAGGGATGTTAAAGGCTAAGGGGATGATGAGGCAGCAGATCTGGGATATAGCAACTCAGGAAGATAGCACTCAAGTTAGGTACTTTCCATTTTTAGGTAATGTAAGCCACTTAGTGGCGCAGCAGGGAAATGACTTGATTAGCAAGCCAGAAGTTGCCGGTTCGAATCCCCGCTGGTATATTTCCCAGACTATGGGAAACACCTATATCGGGCAGCAGCGATATAGGAAGATGCTGAAAAGGCATCATCTCAGACTGCATGGGAGGAGGCCATGGTCAACCCCTCCTGTATTCTACCCAAGACAACCACAGGGCTCTGTGGTCGCCAGGAGCTGAGACCGATTCGACGGCACACTTTACCTTTAATTCACCCCAGTAGACCAACTAATTATTTGTATGAGCTTGTTCTTGCCAGAATGAGAAGGGCATTTACTTTGGCACGCTTGAATGTGGTGCCCTCAGCTCTTCTAGAGGGTTGCTATCTTTTTCTTTTGGTATCTGGTATTTCTTTTTCTCAATGGGCTTGCCCGTGTCGGTCAGGAGAGGTTGAGAAGATCGATCACGTTTTTGCTTCACTGTTTGTTTTAGAGGGATATTTGGTCGGCACTTTTGTTACCTACCTTGTCTAAATTCCCAGGCAGGCCATTGGCCTTTTACGTGTCCCTTCTTTTGTCTGACAGTAATACTAATGTTTCTGTCATGGTGGCAAAATTTTGTTCCATCGCAAGTTGTGTAAGGAAGCAATTGGGAAAACCAGTGTCGGTTGTATTATATATTATTATATTCTGAACTGGGTTCCGTAAGAAATTACAGGTGGAATCACGATGGCTGTAGGTTATTACTACTTGTGTTATATTTCTGTCTGGTCAATGACTCTAATAAAGATTCCATTCCATATGCCACTTTTCAACAAAAGTTCCCAAAGCAGTTTACATATTTATACATAAGCAGGTTGGGCTGAGAGAGACTCCCGCCTGAACCCTTGGAGAGACGCTGCCAATCAGGGCAAACAATACTGAGTTAGATGGACCAACGGCCTGACTCCGTTTACGGCAGCTTCCTGCGGGAAAGTGATATTACTGCTGCTTCTTCTAAGACCAACCCCAGGATCCTGGAGACTGTTAAACTTTTCTTTTGCTGTCCACAGGCAATAACTGCTTCCTTGATAGTAGGCATCTCCAGTCCTATCACTTAATGGTTACCCCCTTCCTCTTCTCTGAGAATTATGCAACGTCTCCTCTAGGGCTCTCCATGAGTATGTGTCACATGGGCCTGACCGAGCCTTAATCTAGCTATTTATAAGAGGCCTTATATTTCTTGAGTGGCTTGGAGCCATGACTAATCTTAGCATCCTGGGCTTTAGTTCCTACATCAGGCACATGTTGTTTTTAAATATATATGTGTTTGTGTGTGTGCATATTTTTGCATGTGCATTAGCATGATTTCTGAAGGAGCCCTCGGAAAGTAATGTACTGAGATCTTTGTTGCCTTAAACCAGGGGTCCTCAAAGTTGTTGGACTACAGATGCCTCCAGATGTTGTTGGATTACAGCTCCCACCATCTCCTGCCACAAGGGCCTTCAGTTTGACCTTTTGGTGATAAAAGCCTCATGGTTCTTTTGAAATCGCTGGGCTGTTGCCATGACCTATCTAACAACTGGATTTACCTGGAATCAATACTAGGTTTTTCCCAGGTTCTTTGGTGTTGGAGATCAGGGGGTCATCTTAAATTCGGAGTCCTTCTCCTTCCAGTTAAATGCAGGTATAACCTGTATTTAATTTGTATTTTTAAGGGGGGGGTCGTCTTAAATTCGGGGTCGTCTTAAATTCGGGGTCGTCTTAAATTCGGGGTCGTAAATTCAGAGACGTGATTTTAAGAGTCCTTCTCCTTTCAGTTAAATACAGGTATAACCTATATTTAACTTGTATTTTTGAGGGAGTTGTCTTAAATTCGGGGCTGTCTTAAATTCGGAGTCGTCTTCTGTTCGGGCAAATGCGGTGCTAGCCTTCTGTGTCCCCTCCTTTCTGCAGGTGTCCTGGTGGGCGTCGTCCTCCGCTACGGCATCCACGTCCCCAGTGATGTCAACAACGTGACCCTCAGCTGTTCCATGCAAACTAGTCCTGCCACTCTGTTGGTCAACCTCAGTGGGAAGTTCTACGAATACACCCTGAAGGGGGAAATCAGCTCCAACGAACTGAATAATGTTCAGGATAACGAGATGCTCAGAAAGGTAAGCTGGCTTGGTGTCCCTTACCCTCCCTGGCCCAGGAAAGGAACTTCAGTCTGTCTGGGAAGGCAGGAATGGGACTGTGGGCTCTGCAGAAGTGAAAAAGTACCCTGTTGCTCTGAGTGTGTGTGTGTGTGTGTGTGTGTGTGTGTGTGTGCCCATGCGGCAGATGGCTCCTACTAACTCAGCGATGGCAGTTGCGCTGGGGTGTGTATGTGAATTTTGTCGCTCTCCTCTTCCTGCGGAAGTGCTTTCTGTCACCCCAAAATATGTCCCCAAGGGTTGCATAGCCCTCGGCTTCCTTCATCTTGTGTGCAGCCTTAGTCAGGATGTTGGCCTCTGATTGGAACTTCATCTTTTATTTTTTTGGTTGTATTTTTAAATTCTTTTTATCTTGGATCACTTAAGCTGCTTTCAATTGTTTATTAAAGGTGGGATGTACATTTTGCAAATAAATAATTATCAGGAAGCGAGCTTCATGTTGCTGTTGTCTAGTTTCAGTATTTGTCTTAACCTGGATTTTCTTTTTCTTCTTTTCTTAAACAAACACCGCAGGTGACATTTGATCCAGAAGTGTTTTTCAACATCTTACTCCCTCCCATTATATTCTACGCAGGATACAGCTTAAAAAGGGTATGTTCATCTTAATCCTTTCTAAAATCTTCTATGTTAAATAAATAAGAATGACAGTACAGTTTATCTTGATTTATGTCCTGCTCTATCCCATTGGCTCAGAAAAATGCTAATATTTAAACATTAATTTGCTAGTTCCCTCCTAATTGATCTTTCAATTCTGCATAGAAACTGGAAGGAGAAAGGAGCTGGTCAGTAATGTCTGTTTTATTTCTCTCTTTTTTGAGCCACAAATGTGCATCCTTTCCTGTATTTGCATAATAGGGTGTCTTTATAAATATTCTGTTGTAATCTAATATTTCCATATTCATCTCCTACACAAAGCCCCCCCCCCCCAAGATGACACCAGCCTTGCATTTGCTTGTGTTATAAGAGTAGGAAAGGTAGTGACTCAATTGTTTGTAAAGAAAATATTTTTGGAAAAGTATATCCAGGCTCTGTGTGTGTGAATAATATCGTAAATGTGGTTATAAACAATCCTAAGCATATTTTTTCAGAGATAAGTCCCACTAAGTTCAATAGGGCTTATTTGTGAGTGAGTGTGTATATAGATTGCAGCCTTCCTTGGAAATGTACCAGACTCAAACTGATACCTGTTTGCCATAAGACCACGGATTGCTGGTCTAGTACAGTGATCTTCACTTATGTTTCAAGTGGGGGCCCCTTTGGCAAAAGAATTTCTATGTGAGAGCCATTTCCCACCACCCTAGCTTCTGCACAATGCTGTGCTTAGCCCTGAAAGAGCAATGGAGTGTTCTCAAGCTCCACTAACAACATCTTGGAAGGTGCACATAGAGTGCTGGGAAGTGTAGTCCTTCCTAGCGCTTTCCCTATGGAACGATATGGTAGGGGGAATGCTGGGAGGACTACACCTCCCAGTATTCCATGGTTGCCTTCCAAGATGGAGCTGGGGCTTGAGAACGTCCCATTTCCCTTAAAGGAGCCCTGCCTGCATTGGGCAAAATCCAGTACATAGGAAGCTGCCTTAATACTGAGTCAGACCATTGGCCTATCTAGCTCAGTGTTGTCTACACAGACTGGCAGCAGCTTCTCCAAGGTTGCGGGCAGGAATCTCTCTCAGCCCTATCTTGGAGATGCTGCCAGGGAGGGAACTTGGAACCTAGATGCTCTTCCCAGAGCGGCTCCATCCCCTGAGGGGAATCTCTTCCAGTGCTCACACATCAAGTCTCCCATTCATATGCAACCAGGGTGGACCCTGCTTAGCTAAGGGGACAAGTCATGCTTGCTACCACAAGACCGGCTCTCCTCTCCACTGAGCTGCACTTGGGGCCAATGGGATAGCTCTCTTGGCTCCCGGGCCTTGCGGTGAAGAATCTATGAACCCATGGGATAGGGACAGATTATGCAATGAAGTAAATGGCAGATGGTAATGGCTGGTTTGTCCATCTGTCTTTTTAAAAATATGGGGCAACGTGAGTTCACGTAATTGCCGACAAAGAAAGCAGTCAGCCTTCTAGACGCTGAGACATCTACTTAGCCTTTATGCCTCCTTAAAAACCCCATCAATGGACGGGATCACTTGGTGCTGGTGCGGAAAACTGCTGCACTGCCTAGCAAAGAGGCTGTGCGAAGAAATCCCTCGTTCAAGTCTTGTCTCGGACACAAACACTCGAGGAGGCCAAAGGCAAGCTGTTGCTTTTGCCTCTGTCTGCAACACAGGACTTAGCCAGTGTGCTACAGGGGTGTGGGGAAAATGACTGAGACAATAGCACAGAAGGTGCTCTGAGTGCTTCTAAAGAAATCCTCCATGTAAACATCGAAAGCACTGCCTGCTCCCAGGTCTTGAGAGATCATCAGTGGAGGCTCTTGTTGCAATTGTTAGAGGATATAATTTTTTTAAAAATTCAAATGCACCCATGGGCACATGTCAAAAGTTCCTTTCTGACAAAAGAGAACACTCCCCCTCCCACAATGCATAATTAGCCTGTGGAATTCTCTGCCGCAGGATGTGGTGACATCCACCGACCTGGATGGCTTTAAGAAGGGCTTAGACAAATTCATGAAGCCACAAGTGGCACAGCAGGGAAATGCTTGACTAACAAGCAAAGGTTGCTGGTTTCAATCCCCGCTTGTATGTTTCCTATGGGAAACACCAATATCGGGCAGCAGCGATATAGGAAGGTGCTGAAAGGCATCATCTCATACTGTGCGGGAGGAGGCAATGGTCAACCCCTCCTGTATTCTACCAAAGACAACCACAGGGCTCTGTGGGTGCCAGGCATCGACACCGACTCGATGCACACTTTACCTTAGATGAATTCATGGAGGACAGGTCTGCCAGTGGCTACTAGTCTGATGGCTAAAGGCCACCTCCAGCCACACAGGCAAAGTCCCTCTGAATACCAGTTGCCAGGGAGCAATAGGAGTAGAGAGGGGACCCCTTCATCTCCTGCCTATGGGCTTCCCAGAGGCATCCGGTGGGCTACTGTGTGAAACAGGTGCTGGACTAGTGAGGTCTTGAGCCTGATCCAGCAGGGTTCTTTTTAAAATTAAGGGTTTTTGTCAGTTTGCCAGCACAGCATCCCTCCCGTGGCTGTTGCTGGGGTCTATCTTAGGTGTCTTTTTTGAATTCTGAGCCCTTTGGGGACAGGGAACCATTTTAATTTTAATATCTGTCTGACTATGTAAACCGCTTTGGGAACTTTTGTTGAAAAGTGGTTTATAAATATTTGTCGTATTCATAAAACCACTGGCCTCAAATTGCCATGAACCACAAAAGGTATTGTCTGTGACAATCCAATGTAAAGCTAATATGCATTTAAGAAGCACAGGATTGCCACAGGCTGTTCTTGTGTTTTATTTCACCTTTACAATCCATGGGGATTCTAATCTGTATTTACGTATTGTCAGTGTGGAACCAAAAGGGGGTAATAATTCTGGCTTGGTTGTCACAGAGTACAGTGGTATAATCTTGTGCTTTCATGGTATTAAGACATGTCGTGCATAACTCTGTTTTTAAAAATAAGAACCTGGTGGCAGGGACTTTTCCAGACTGAGTTTGTTGCAAAGCTCTTTTGCTTCCTGTGTTTAGCCCAAAACATTCTCTGAAGATCCTGAATCTCATGAATTGCATTTTATAAAAAGTGGAGGAGGGCATATTTAGAACTGCAGTCTGCCAGTCTCCGACCTCTTTCCTTAGGAATTTCCCCAGTGCCCCAGAAATTGGACCCTGAATTGCTCAGTCATGTGAAGCCTTTTAAAAGTTATAAATGAGTAACAAGTTGCTTGTTTGTTGTGGTGATTTGTTCAGCATGCAAATACGCACAGTCAGTTGAGGTGCTTTGACTGGTCAGCATTCTTTCACTTTTGTGTTCTCTCTTATCGGCAGAAATCACAAGGCAATTAAGGGTGTGTTACCTCTTGTAAGATTGAAAATTGCCTGGCTGGATCAGACCGAAGCCCTAGCACTTTGTTTCCTGCAGTAGCGATCAAATATCATGTTAGGAGAAAGCAGGAAATATTTGTAGTGCTTTTAAAACTGCAACAATCAAGGCTGAGAAGACCAAGATGACGGAATCTTGAAGACTTCTTAAGAGCAGGGAACTCATAGTACAGCTCTCATAGGAACATAAAAAGCTTCCATATACCGAGTCAGACCATTGGTCCAACTATTTCAGTATTGTCTACACAGACTGGCAGTGGCTTCTCCAAGGTTGCAGGCAGGAATCTCTCTCAGCCCTATCTTGGAGATCCTGCCAGGGAGGGAACTTCTGCTCTTCCCAGAGCGGCTCCATTCCCTGAGGGGAATATCTTGCAGTGCTCACACATCAAGTCTCCCATTCAGATGCAACCAGGGCAGACCCTGCTTAGCTATGGGGACAAGTCATGCTTGCTACCACAAGACCAGCTCTCCTATCCTAATGACTTATGACTACAGTCATTGGAAAACTGGTAACATGCTATATTGTGTTACCATCGGAATTGCCATAATCAGTGTATAGATTCCATCTTCCAGAATGTGTAGTCAGAATCATTTGGTGCTGATTCAGCCTGTCAGCTCTTGAACAACCATTCCCAGCATTTTCATGTAACCCGAGGCATTCTTTCTTTCTTTCTAGCGGCACTTCTTCCGAAATCTGGGGTCCATCCTGGCGTATGCATTTCTTGGAACGGTGATCTCCTGTTTTATGATCGGGTGAGTGTTCACTGTACTCCTCTAAGCTTTCAAATAATGGAATGAATGCTTGTTGGAACGATGAAGGGGTTCTTGTGAGATCTGTGTGTGGGTGCAATGAAGAACACCACACTAGTGCAGAGATCCAGCGTGGTGTAGTGGTTAGAGTGCTGGACTAGGACCGGGGTGACCCGAGTTCAAATCCCCATTCAGCCATGAAACTAGTTGGGTGGCTCTGGGCCAGTCACTTCTCTCTCAGCCTAGCCTACTTCACAGGGTTGTTGTGAAAGAGAAACTCAAGTATGTAGTACACCACTTTGGGCTCCTTGGAGGAAGAGCGGGATATAAATGTAGTAGTAGTAGTAGTAGTAGCAGCAGCAGCAGCAGCAGCTTTTGTTGAAAAGCGGTATATAAATATTCGTCGTATTCAGATTCAGATTCAAATGTTTTATTGCACTTGGTGAGACTATCCTGTTATCTGCCCTTGTTCCTGTTGAATCACCAGATCCCTCATGTATGGCTGTGTGGCACTGATGAAAGTGACGGGGCAACTTAAAGGCGATTTCTACTTCACTGACTGTCTGTTGTTTGGTGCTATTGCATCGGCTACCGATCCAGGTATGTTGCAGCCATTGAGTTATAGCTCCATCCCTGAAGGGGAATCTCTTACAGCGCTCACATATAGTTGCCCATCCAAATGGAAACCAAGGCAGACCCTGCTTAGCAAGTGGGACAATTCATGCTCCCTGCAGCCACCTAATGGTGCAGCGGGGAAATGACTTGAATAGCAAGCCAGAGGTTGCCGGTTCGAATCCCTGCTGGTACTTATATCAGGCAGCGGCAATGTAGGAGGATGCTGAAAGGCATCATTTCATACTGTGCGGGAGGTTGCAATGGTAGACCCCTCCTGTATTCTACCAAAGACAACCACAGGGGCTCTGTGGGCGCCAGGAGCTGACACCGACTTGACAGCACACTTTACCTTTCCCGCAAGACCAGATCTCCTCCCACTCTCTCTTGTGAGGAAAGTTCTGAGCCTTGTGCTTAGGTCTGCCCTCAGATGTTTGCCCTGATCAGTACTCATTCCTTTTTTAAAAAGTAAAGTAAGGAAATCTGAGGTTTTCATTTGTTACTTAGGCACAATTAATAGCAGCTGGCTCTTGAGCAGTCTTGAGTTGGTAGATATGGCAGAAGGCACCCTTACAAAAACGAGACTAGATGTTTTTGAGGCACCCCAGTAAAACAGTGGTAACATATCTAGTCGTCGCTTTTCAGCTAAATAAGCCTTCCAAATGACGTAACAACAAATACAAAATAGACTTATTGTTTGCATGTTAGTTAAATATATGAACTTCAGCAATCTCCCGTGGAACGGTTGGCCGTTAAACTTTAAGGGAGACTCTTAAAGCCCTCCAGGTTTTTCTGGAAGAAGATAGACCGCAGAAAGGCACCTGCGGTTTCTTCAGAAACTTTTGTTGGTATGGCTAGCGATCATGTAGTATAGCAGGGGTGCTCAAGCTTGGGTCCTCGGAGGTTGTTGGACTACAACTCCCATCATCCCCTGCTGCGGGGCCTTTGGCCGTTGTGGCTGAGGATGATGGGATTTGCTGTCCAACAACGTCGCGGGAATCCACGGTTGAGAACCCCTGCAGTGTATTCTTACAGGCGTTTTTGTTTGGATGACATTTTTCAACTTCTCTCCCTCTCTCTCTCTCTCTCTCTCTCTCTCTCTCTCTCTCTCTCTCTCTCTCTCTCTCTCTCTCTCTCAGTAACCGTGCTTGCCATTTTCCACGAGCTTCAAGTCGATGTGGAGCTCTATGCCCTACTCTTCGGCGAAAGTGTCCTCAACGATGCTGTTGCCATTGTGTTGTCTTCGTAAGTTGTGTGGTGTGTGTGTTTGTTTCTAACTGAAATAATGAACAGCTGCCAAGTGTCTGTATAGGAAAAGCTCGGTATTTGTGGTGGTTCCGTTCCCGGCTAATGCCACGCATACCAAAACCACTTTTACTGAGTAATTGGGACAATGGCATCTTGGGGGGTTAGGTTCCTAAGGGGGAAAGACGGCCAAAACACACACACACAAAAGCACAGTAATGCCCCACCATGTTCTGAGGGTCTCCAGCAGTCCTCCAGTGCCCCCCAAGTCAGTAATCTGTCCAAATTTGTATTTTTCCAATTTGGGGGGGGGGAAACAATTCACAAAACGGGTCGTCTCCTCAAAATGGCGGCTGGAAATGACCTCTGAAGTCATTTCCAGCCCATCCCGCAGCCTGCAGTTTAACCCTTTCCCCCCTGGATTTTTTTTGTAACTGCATGTACCAAGGTTGAGTGTGTGTTATCCAACTGCGGATACGCAAATCTGCAGATGCAGGATCTGCGAATATGGAGGTATTCTCCAGTGATTAGGAAACTCGGAAGCTGACACTTACGGAGTCAGACCATTGCTCCATCTAGCTCATTAGAGTCTACTCTGTCGACAATGCTACCAAAAGCTTGTTCATGCTCAGCCTGCCACTCTGCTTATGCCCAGAGTTGTTATTGTTAACCACCCAGAGACAAATGTTTGGGGCAGTGTACAAATTTGATCGATAGATAAATAAATAAATTCAGCTGACCAACCGGATGCATAGCTTGTGTTGCTGTGGGTTGCTTCAGCTTAGAGGTGTGTGGAACTGGTTCGAATTGAACCCTGTTCGAGTCAGCCCAGACAGTTTTGAACTCAAACTGGACTGCGCGACCCCCCCCCCCGCCAAGTTCAAGCTGCGCCTGGTTCGGCTCGAATTGGTTCGGATCGGTTCAGACCAGTTCAGCTATGCTTGTAAGGGGGAAGCTGGTAAGGATTCCCCTTTAACAAGCAAACGGCAATCCTTAACTATAAAGGGGTTCAAGGGGCAGGGGGATGGGTGAGAGGGCACCTTACAGAGGTGGCATGGTGTGGTGGCTCTGCGGCCGTGGAGGCAGCCCTTTGGACCTGTCGGCACTCTCCCCCCTAACAACAACAAGGTGACTTCTTGCCTGCCCCTTACCAGATTCCCCTTTACAAGCAAGGCCATCGAACCAGGCCGACTCAGTTTGACAGCATGAACCGAACGGCCAGGCAGTTCTAACCAACCAGTTCTCACACTGGCGGTTGTGTTCGAATTTGAACCGAGCCAGTGCGCGTGGTTCCATGCACACCCCTACCTCAACGGCTCTGAGATTTTTTGCTTTGCTCTTCTGCTTTGGGACTTTCCGCTTGCAAAGGAGAGACCCTGAGAAGTATTTGACCCTCCGCATATTATTCTGATAAACACCGGTTGTGTGTGTTCTCCCCCCAGTTCGATTGTAGCCTACCAACCAGCAGGAGACAACAGCCACACCTTTGATGTCACCGCGATGTTCAAGTCCATAGGGACTTTCCTGGGAATATTCAGTGGGTCGTTTGCCATGGGGGCCGTGACTGGAGTTGTCACTGCCTTGATATCCTTTACGCTGGATGAACTATGCCTGGCTTTTAAAATGTTTTGTCACTTTGTAAGCCTCTAATCCTTTTGTTTCTATGTAAAGAAAGATGGCCAAACTTCTGCAGGGTGGAGTAGCTAGGCGGCCTTTTTGATTAGAAGTTGGTGAGCCAAAGGGGCCAAGCTGAGACTGATTATTCTGGGTTAAACAGCTTTTGAAGTCCTGCAGGCTTCCTATGATTCACATTCTCTGTTGATCCCTACGTGAGAATCCCATTGCTAAAACTGACTTCTTCTTTTTTTAATGTCTGGCATTCCAAGGTTTTAAAACTGTTTTTATATTGTGTTCGTGCAGGGGTTCCCAACTGGCAGTCCTCCAGATGTTGCTGAACTACAACTCCCATCATCCCCAGCCACAATAGCTGAGGCTGATGGGAGTTGTAGTTCAGCAACATCTGGAGGGCCACAGGTGGGGAGCCCTTGGGCTGGCGTTTGGTGCTTTTACTGATTTATTTGATTATCATGTCTGGGTTTCATGTATTGTAAACCGCTCGGAGCTAACAGATTGGGTGGTGTAAAACCATTTTAGATTCGTAGCTTTAATATTTTTTTAATGTTGGGTTTTACATGATTTTAATGTTAATGGTTTTAATGTTTAAATGATTTTAATTGTTGCATTGACTTAATGCTTAAATGATTTTAATTGTTGCATTGACTTCATGTTTAAATGCTTTTTAATTGTAAACCGCCCAGAGACGCAGGCTTTGAGCGGCATAGAAATATGTCAAATAAAATAAATAAATAAAATAAGTAAGTAATGGATGAATAAAAGCCATTGGATAGGGTAAAGGTTCCCAACCCTCGGTCCCAAGGTGATGCTGGACTACAGTTCCTGTCATCCCCAGCCACAATGATCCTTGGCCTCAATTGCCAAATGGTCTTTGGCCATTGTGGCTGGGAATCAAGGGTGTCTGTCTGTCTGTCTATCTATTTATTAAAATTTTCTTATATACCGCCTCCTCCAAAGACTCTAGTTGGTGGACAACAACAGTACCAATAACAATTTAAGAAAGAAATTAAAGGGCAGACACCTGGTGAAACAGGTAGGTCTTAAGAAGGGCCTTAAAAGCAGCTAGGGAGGGGGCTGAATGAATCGGCGAGGGGAGAGTATTCCAAAGAAGAGAGGCGGCCAGAGAGAAGGCCCTCCTACATCATCTGGGCCCCCAAGATTGGGAACACCAGGTATAAGGTGAGAATGCATACCTGCCACTGCCTTTCTGTAGGGCTTTAAGTTTGCCTTATTTTGCCTGCTTTATGGACTGAAGGGCCATTCTATTGTTTGCGGGAATCTAGTGTAATGAAGAGGGGCGTAGCTAGGGGAAGGCGGGCCTGTGTTAGCCCCCATCCCTGAAAGGCCCCAGTTTGGAAGGGAGGAGGAAGCCCCCACCTGGAGTGGGCAGGAGGTGGTTCCCGGATGCCGGGCGGCTCGTGTTCTTTGAACACGTCTGCCCAATTATAGTTCCGCCCCTGGTCAAGAAGGCACTTAATAATCGGGATAATAAAATATTACTTCCTGACTTGCTGTATGTCTTTATGTTTATTGAATGTATCTGTCCCCATTGGAGTCCACCTGTGTCTCTTCCTTAACCCCTCCCCCCACGTCACCAAGTTCACAAAACTCCGTGAATTCCAGTTGCTGGAAACAGGCTTGTTTTTCTTGATGTCTTGGAGCACGTTTCTGTTGGCGGAAGCTTGCGGCTTTACAGGTAGGTGTCGGCCGTTGTCCCTGGATTGGTTGGGATGCGTCTGTGGGGTATACTGCTTGATATGGACATAGGGATCTGCCTTCTACTGAGTTGGTAGAAGGTCCATCTATTGGTCCATCTAGCTCAGTATCGTCTACTGAGATTCGTGCCAAATTGCTCTGTTTTTCAATGTCTGCTGTATGTTGTTTTATAAGCCCTTTGGCAGCATCAGGACCCAGCGGCGTTCAAAACTGAGGAAAGAATTCGTGCTTGCCCGACATATCGCAGAGTCGTTTACGCCAGCTAGATTGGAAGCCGTCTTCCAAAACGAGGGGGGTTGTGGCTGTCGTGGGGAAACAGTGGAAGGAAGGAGAGCTTGCACACAGCGTTGAGTGAAAAGCAAGCCACAGCTTTATTGATTGATTGCATGTTTATACTGTCAAATGATAGAATCTCATGGCGGTTTACAGAAAGGAAGAGGTAATGGTTAAGAGCAATTTAAAACTCCTAAGAACAGTTGAAACAGTTAAAGCTAGTAGGTGAGGGCCATCATAATCCTTATTATTATTATTACATTTTCTATCCCACTCTTCCTCCAAGGAGCCCAGAACAGTGTACTACATACTTAAGTTTCTCCTCACAACCCTGTGAAGTAGGTTAGGCTGAGAGAGAAGTGACTGGCCCAGAGTCACCCAGCAAGTCTCATGGCTGAATGGGGATTTGAACTCGGGTCTCCCCGGTCCTAGTCCAGCACTCTAACCACTACACCACGCTAGCTTTGATTATTGACCAGGCAAAGTCCTTTTGCACAGATTGCACTGTTAGGCAACTTCAAGAAATTAAATATGTGCAGTAGAATTTTTTATTAATATGCAAAAGGGAGGTTAGAACCGTTTTGAATTTTTAAGATTTCAGCATTATTCATTTTATTGTATAATGGCCATATGGTAAATTTAAATAATAGTAAATTTGAATCTGAGAAAGCACTTTTGCTTCTCTTGGGCATGATGTCATTTCTGAAACATTGAACTGATACTGAGTGTTAAAAATATGTTGCTAAAATGTGATTAATTCAGAATTGCTTCAGAAAACTACAAAAGGCTTATTTAAATTCTTGCCATGCGTAGTCTGGTGTAAAAAGCAGTGCATTCAACTAATTCAAGTGGCAGAACGGTTTAAGCTAAATGTGGTGTCTGTAGGTCGTTGGGAAGTATGACTTTAATTTTGACTGGTTCGTGGTCCAGGAAACCGGTCCGGCCGAACCATGAACCGGTCTGGCAGTTTGAGGCAGCCCTGACGGGAGTGGGGGTGGCAGCGGCGGGTGGCACCTTTTAAAAGTCAAGATGTAGGTCCTTACCAGTGTGACCGCCGCGCCAGGCAGCTTCCTGCTCTGGTGGTGTTATCCCCAGCATCCCACGCTCTGTGGCAGCATGGCTCCATCACTCACTTGACCTCCGCGCATGTGCGGAAGCCAGGGAAGTGACGGGGCCATGCACAGGCTGCTGCGGGGAGCACTGATGCAGCAGGAAGGTGCCTGGAACGGTGGTCATACTGGTAAGGACCTACATCTTTACTTTTAAAGCTGCCACTTGCTGCCGCCACCTCCACCCCCTGCGCCGCCTTAGATTGCCGGACCGGTTTGCGGTTCGATTGGACCGGTTCGCCAGAACGGGTCGAAATTCGGACCGGACCTCGAACCGTGGTCCGTGCACACTCCTAAAGGCAGGGACTTGGGTAGAGTATTACAAGCTTAAAAGATACCAAGCAGAGGCCAAACCTGAGCTCCGAGTAGCAAGGAGAAGGGTGCTGGTGGGAGACTGATGCAAATTAGACACTTGAGTGGGTGGCAAAATATACTCCTCCAGTCATATTTTATGTAACTGAGAAATATGACAAAGAGTTCTGTGTAGCTGAAAAGCCTGCATTCTGAAGTACAGTAGTGAGTGTTTTGTGCATATATAATATAAATATACAAACCGATTGCAATGTGGCTGTAGTTTGTAATTGGGTTTCACACTTTGCATGTCAGGGTTTTAATATAATGCTTTGTTTGCAGGCGTTGTGGCAGTATTGTTCTGTGGGATCACACAGGCTCACTATACTTACAACAACTTGTCCACAGAATCCCAGCACAGAACTAAACAGGTGAGCTCTCTAATCAGAGGCAGCATGGAAATCCACCCCAAGGAATATTTAAGCAAGCTTCCGTTCTTTTGAACAGTTAGTCCTCTGTACTTGTTGTCCATCAAAACACTGGATGCTCAGACTAGACTTGTGTGATGTACTTTAGTTTTGTAAAATCAATAGGACGGTTTGACAAATGTTGACTTTTTTTTTTTACAAGCCCCAGAGAAAAATCCTATTGCAAAATTATCTGTTTGGCCACCAAGCCACCTAACATCTAGGGAATCGCATTTTCTAAAGTTAAAACTTTTGAGGAGGGGAGGGGGAAACCTTTTCAAATTTGTTCATCATCAGATGTATTGTGGCTGGTTTTATTGATCGCTCCTTTGGCACAGGATGGCTTCCAAAGTGATTGTGTTGATAACCACAAGCTTAGACGTTTCTTGTCTAATTGTGTGTGTTGATGATCATATTTGGTATTTTCTAGATGATCTGTAACACTTTCTCTCCTCCCCCACTTTTTAAAAATTTATTTTTTAGCTATTTGAACTTCTCAATTTCTTGGCTGAGAACTTCATCTTCTCCTACATGGGTCTTACGCTGTTCACCTTCCAGAATCACGAGTTTAACACAACATTTGTAGTGGGAGCTTTTGTATCCTTTTTGTGCTTGGAAAGCAGGCAGAGCCTCTTGTCTGCACCACCCTAACCCACAGGGGCCGGGAAAGAAAACTAACCTCAGATATAAGTAATCTCGCCCCGTCACTCACCTGGCTTCTGCGCATGCGCGGAGGTCAAGTGAGTGATGGAGCCATGCTGCCACAGAGCGTGGGCTGCTGGGGAGAAGCTGCCTAGTGCGGCGGTCACACTGGTAAGTACCTGCGTCTTTACTTTTAAAGGTGCCACCCACCGCTGCCACCCCCACTCCCGTCAGGGCTGCCTCAAACTGCCAGATATAAGCAATTATGAATTGGCATGTTCATAACGCATGAATTATGAGATTTTAAAAATCCTGAGATTTAAAAAATTCCTCAGCGTGTCCACCAATCCAGCTGGCAGTATTCCTGGGGAGAGCTGCGAACATTTATCCTCTCTCTTTCCTGCTTAATCTGGGGAGAAGAAACAAGATTGGGACGAATTTTCAGCACATGATGATGTTTGCGGGTGAGTGAGCTCTATTTGGTGCATTTCATGACCAGCCCTTTGTAAGCCTTTTTCGTCACTTTTATGATTACTCGCCGTCGCCTTGAGGAATGAAATGGGTCTATAAACAGGAGGCGCTTGAATATCTCAGGGAAAGTTCAGCGAACTTTATATCGGTGATAGTCAAATACTAAACCTAACCGGAAAAATGAGGTTAGGTTCTGCGTGGGATGCTTCTGGGGGTTTACAGTTTAAATATCCAGCTGAGAATAAATAATAATCAGTACAAAAGAATAATGAATCGTACCAGCTGAGAATTAATAATAACAATAATAAGTAATAAACTTTATTTGTTAGCCGCCCCATAACAAATTGTTCTCTGGGCGTGCTCACAACACAGAATTTAAAAACATTAATAAAAACACGTATTACACGACAGACAAATCACGACACAAAACAAAAAATACAAAATACAATTCGAACCATTTTATAACCTTTAAAAACAAAAATCAGGTTTACAAATCAGGTTTCCTAAGTGGGAAGCCCCGCAAATAACTGCCCCCACGATAACTAAATTGATCTACAAGGAAATTTGTTTGCGAATAGGCAAAACCACAGGAGACGAACCCACAAAAGCAAAGGGTCCCCTGTACAAATTTATAGAGGAGGTCTGTCAGTGTCTACAGTTCCCATAATCCCTGGCTATTGGCCACTCTGGCTGGGGATTATGGGAACTGTAGTCCCAAAACAGCTGGGGGGCCAAAGTTGAACAGGCCTGGTATAGCAGCATTAGGACTCAGGTGTCATTTATCGCCGTAATCTGCTTCAAGCAAATTATTTTGGTGCCTATAGGCCACCTCCAGGTGGCTGTAGGCTATATGGCTGGTCTGCTCAATTTAGGGCCCCCAGCTGTTTTTGGACTACAACTCCTATAATCCCCAGCCACAGTAGCCAATAGCCAAGAATTATGGGAATTGTAGGCCAACATCTGCAGGAGAGCTGAAGTTGAGCAGGCCTGCTATATAGCCTCAAGGGCAAGATCTCTCTCCATACCAGTCGCAGGGGAGCAGCAGCAGGAGAGAGGGCATGCACATACCTCTTGCCTGTGGGCTCCCCAGAGGCATCTGGTGGGCCACTGTGCGAAACAGGATGCTGGACTGGATGGGCATCCTTGGGCCTGATCCAGCAGGGCTGTTCTTATGTCCTTACAAAGAACCAGACCTTTCTAGTTATCTTGGAGCAGAGGTAATGAACATTAGAAAAAGCCTCCTGGATCAGGCCAAAGGTCCCTCTAGTCTTTCCACAAGGGCCAACCCGATGCTTCTGTAGAGCCCACAAGCCGGTTGTGAATGCATTCGCTCTCCCTGCCACAACAGGTATCCAGAAATCCTTTCCGCTTTCCTTTCCCCCCCAGGCCTGCGAGGAGCAATGGCCTTTGCCTTGGCCATCCGGGACACGGCCACCTATGCGCGACGGATGATGTTCAGCACGACGCTCTTGATAGTGTTTTTCACCGTCTGGGTGTTTGGCGGGGGCACCACAGCCATGCTTTCGTGCCTGCATATTAGGTGAGTGGAATCCTCGTGCTCTGAGACAGCTGAAGGTGTACACTGTTGGATGGCATGGTTTAGCACAGAGGGCTGCTCAGCATTGGATCGCCTGCAGATGTTGGCCTACAGTTCCCATAATGCCCGGCTATTGGCCACTGTGGCTGGGGATTATGGGAGTTGTAGTCCCAAAACAGCTGGGAGGCCTAAGTTGAGCAGGCCTGCAGCATTGCGACCCTGGTGGCGTACAGCGTCGTTGGAAACTTTATTGCCCTAATCTGCATCACGTGAACTTGTTTGGTTTTTAGCAGCCTTAAATAACAACACATGGGGCTCCCCTGCGTTGTTTTGCTTTCTATCCCAGCCTCTGTCAGGAGGTGCAGAAGAGGGCAACCAAGATGATCAGGGGCTTAGAGCACCTTCCTTATGAGGCAAGGCTACAACACCTGGGGCTTTTTAGTTTAGAAAAAAAGACAACTGCAGGGAGACATGGTAGAGGTCTATAAAATCATGCATGGAGTGGAGAAAGTAGATAGAGAGAAATTCTTCCCTCTCTCGCATAACACTAGAACCAGGGGTCATCCCATGAAATTGATGGCCAGGAAATTTAGGACCAGCAAACGGAGGTACTTTTTCACACGACGCATAATCTACTTGTGGAATTCTCTGCCACAAGATGTGGTGACAGCCAACTACCTGGATGACTTTAAGAAGGGTTTGGATCACTTCATGGAGGAGAGGTCTATCATCGGCTACTAGTCGGAGGGCTGTGGGCCACTTCCAGCCTCAAAGGCAGGATGCCTCTGAGTACCAGTTGCAGGGGAGTAACAGCAGGAGGGAGGACATGCCCTCAACTAGTGCCTGTAGGCTTCCAGAGGCATTTGGTGGGCCAGTGTGTGAAACACGATGCTGGACTAGATGGGCCTTCTTGGGCCTGATCCAGCAGGGATGTTGTTCTTTTCTTCTTATGTTCTTATGAGTGCTTCTGCTCCAGATTCTAGAGCAGGGGTGGGCAAATCGGGACTTCTAAGTGTTGTTGAACTACAGTCCCCATCATTCCCGGCCACAATTTATTGTGGCTGGGAATGATGGCCATCGTAGTTCAACAGCTGGAGGGCCAAATTTCCCCACCCTAGTTCTAGAGTCTAGCTAATTCACTCTCTCACCTACACAGTCCTATAAGATTTTAAGGGCTTGAGCAGGCCAATTCTTGTCTCCCACCCCTGGCATTTTCCACTTTTTTATTTCTCCCACTGACATTCAACTCTCCTCAATGTTCTGTAGGTCTTGGAAGCCAGTGAATATGGGCCCTTGTTGAGTCATTTTTGTCCTTTATAATTTACTCTCATATTATTTTTCTGCATACTTGAGGACTTGAGAAACTCCTGCTTTGCCTGTGGGCGATTCAGTCCTGTTGCCCAGCTGATAGGCATTGGATCACTTGGTGTTAGAACAAGCTTGGTGTTAGAACAAGAAGGCAGTAATAAGTAACCACAGTTCACTACCCCTGCTAACTGAGCAAAGAGGCACCTTTTAAAAGTGGTGAACCTCTTATATTTAGCTGGGGGAGAGCAACTGGCCCTATCCATCCCCAGCACAGCATCCCTCCAGTGGCTGTTGCTGGTGTCTACCTTGTCTGTCTTTTTTAGATTGTGAGCTCTTTGGGGACAGGGAGCCATCTCTACTGTTTTTCTATATAAACCGCTTTGAGAACTTTTTTGTCGAAAAGTGAGATATAAATATTTGTAGTAGTTGTCGTCGTCGTTTATTAAAAGTGCTGAGAGTCCTTGGTTGAGTCCTTTGTTCTAACTTGTGATTGTCATAAGTGTGGATTCAAGGGTTCTGTAGCTGCGTTGCTCCCACAGATTGCTGAATAGCTGAAATGACTCTTCTTGGCATCAGCGTTTACTTTAGACACTCTTGCAGACTTTTAATAGAATACCGAAATGTTCCAGCTTGCAGGGTTTAGAAGCTAAAGGGGTTGCGGCAGCCTGTGATAATTCATATGAGTTAAAGTTAAAAAGAAAACGGAAGGAAACTCAGGCACCCATCCAGACATCCTTCCCCTGCTCTTGCTTTCATTCATGAGAATGGAGTTCCGGGTTGTTTCTTTGGAAGGAGAGTGCTACACAGGAACTGAATGGGAAGTTGTCCTTTTGGTTTCCCAAGTGAAATAGCCCCCCTCTGCCACTGGGTGTCACCTTGGCAACATGTGTTGATTATTAGAATAAAAGCAGTGGCCAGGTTGAAGAAGAGATGGTTTAAAATAAAAATATAGGCGTTTTCTGCAGGACGCTTTTTACAGGGTGGTCAATTTCCATGTAAGAAAAAATATGCACACGGTGGTATTCTAAGTGCATTGCTAATGTTTTCTCCCACCCCCACAAATACATTAACTGAACAGTAAGAGAGGCTTCCAGAGTGCTCAACAAGTTCATAAGGTAGTTTGAATAATAGCTGACCTTTCTTCTTCTTCTTTTGTAGGGTTGGTGTTGATGCAGATCAGGAGAATTTGGTAAGTGGTACTCCTTGAATTCTCCCCCTCCCCTGGAAGGGACTTCCCAGTGTTGTTTATAGCGGGCATCTCTGCTGAGCCATCTTGGTTAATTTTGTTCTTGAATAGCTTTTTATCATTTTTGGAATATAAAGCTCATTATCGTGCCTCACTTATCTTCAGAACAATCTTGCAAAGCATTGACTGCCCTAAGGACACCCAGCTGACCTTCATGGCTGGACGGTGACTGAGAGATCAGACTCCACCCGCCCATTTGAGATCCTTTTTTTTTTTGGCAGGGGGAGGGGGCGGTGTCTTTCTGTTGAAGTTTGGCAAGCAAGCGCCCAAGACGGTGCCTTCTCTGTGCTGGTGGACAGGCTTTGGAATTCCCTCCCCTGGAGGTTCATTTTCCCTCCTCTCTCCCAATCTAAAGGCAATTGCTTCTTTCATTGTGCCTTTGAGAATGAAATGAGTTACACTCTCTCTCTCTCTCTCTCTCTCTCTCTCTCTCTCTCTCTCTCTCTCTCTCTATATATATATATATATATATATAATTTATTTAACATATTTCTATACCACCCAAAACGTACGTCTCTGGGCGGTTTACAACCAGATCAAAACGAAACATTCATTAAAAACAGAAACAAAAAAAATTATTAGCAATTCTAGCTGGTGATGTTCTCATTAACCTGAGTGTATGGTTTTATTTGGATTGATTGTTTTTTTGTAGCTGCTTCTTCTAGGCCTTGTTGCAAAAAGCCGACACCTCTAAAAAATTTAATAAGTATAACCTTTGAAGTGCTACGTCATAGGTCCCCTGTAGCATATCACTTCAGAATGGGACAGGCAAAACCAGCCCCGACCGAGCAAGATTCAGAGAGCCTTCTGCTCCCTTATGCCACCCCTTGCAGAGAACGATAAGCAGAAACCTGTGTGCCAGAGCGCTTTGAAAATGCTCTCTCAAGGGAGTGATGCCATTACAGGGGAAACTAGGAAGCTGCCTTCTAGGGAGTGAGATCATCAGTCCATCTAGCTCAGTACTGTCTACACCTTTGGCCCTCCTGCAGATGTTGGCCTACAATTCCCATAATCCCTGGCTATTGGCCACTGTGGCTGGGGATTATGGGAGTTACAGTCCCAAAACAGCTGGCCGCATGAAGAAGGCTCTGAAGAAGTCGTCAGTCTACACTGACTGGCAGCACTCTCCAAGGTTCGGGCAGGAGTTTCTCCCACCCCTACCCGGAGGCTTCTGAAAGTAGATGTTCTTCCACTGAGCTCTGGCCCCATCCCTGAAGGGGGATACCTGGCAGTGCTCACATGTTGTTCCCCACCCAAATGCAAACCAAGGCAGACATAAGAACAGCCCTGCTGGATCAGGCCCAAGGAAGCCCATCTAGTCCAGCATCCTGTTTCACACAGTGGCCCATCAGATGCCACTGGAAGCCTACAGCAGGAGTTGAGGGCGTGCCCTCTCTCCTGCTGTTACTCCCCTGCAACTGGTACTCGGAGGCATCCTGCCTCTGAGGCTGGAGGTGGCCCTCCAACTAGTAGCCGTTGATAGACCTCTCCTCCATGAAGTTATCTAAGTCCCTCTTAAAGCCATCCAGTTTGTTGGCTGTCTTGTGGAAGAGACTCTGCTTGTTTGTTTGTTTATTCATTCATTCATTCATTCATTCATTCATTCATTCAATTTCTATACCGTCCTTCCAAAAATGGTTCAGGGCAGTTTACATAGAGAAATAATAAATAAATAGGATGGATCCCTGTCCCTAAAGGGCTCACAATCTAAAAAGAAACACAAGATAGACACCAGCAACAGTCACTGGAGGGATGTTGTGCAAGGGAAGGATAGGGCCAGTTGCTCTCCCCCTGCTAAATAAAGAGAATCACCACGTTAAAAGGTGCCTCTTTGCCAAGTTAGCAGGGGTTAGTAAACCACTCATGGTTGCTACCGCAAGCCCAGCTCTCTTCCCCAAGTGAGACCTCAGAGCTGCCCCTGCTTTCTACAGTGTACACTTCTCTGGGGTTTCCTTTCTCCTTCCCAGACTCGAGAGGCACTTTGATGCCTGGACTGCCTAGAAATGTGGCCCATTTCACGGCATCCTCCTCAGGCTGTTACACATTTTTGGACACTGACTAGGACAGAGCTCAGCGTCCCCTCTAGAGAGGATAGGAAAGAAGAAACGACCCTTTGTGAAAAGGTGGTGTCCGTGCTGTAGAAAAGACTAGGAAGCCTTTGAGACTGGATAGCAAGCCTGCTTGCTCCACTTCGGCCCTCCTGCAGATGGTGGCCTACATAATCCACTCCTGTAATCCCTGGCTATATATTGGCTACTGGGGATTATGGGAGTTGTAGTCCAAAAGCACCTAGGGGGCCAAAGTTGAAGAAGCCTGCATGATAGGCCGGTTCACACAATTGTTGATAGTGCAGGGCAAGCATCCCACCAAATTTCGGGAGCTGGGCACACTTCCATTTTGTGGTTGTATGAGAGGCTCCCGCTGGGTAGGAGGGATTTCCCCCCGTACCTGATGGTGCAGTTGCTGAGTAGGACAGAGCCCTCTTGCACACGGCCACTTCCTCCCCCTCTGACCTTGTTCTTTATAAGCACACAATTGCAAAACAGGAGCACACATAGGAACTTGGGTAGGACTTGTCTTTCTTTCTTTCTTTCTTATCTATCTATTTATTTTTACACTTATATCCCGTTCTTCCTCCGAGTGGTCATTTTTATGACCACTCACAACAACCTTGTGAGGTAGGTTAGACTGAGAGATACATGACTAGCTCAGAGTCATCCAGTGAATTTCATGGTTGGGTGGGGATTCGAACTCGGGTCTTCCTGGTCCTAGTCCAACACTCTAACCACTACGCTGTGTTGGCTCTTACCCTATTAAAGAGCGTGTGAATCATCCTTACGTTTCGCCGCGGTGTATAGTTAGCAGTCTCCTGCTCACTGAGCTAAGAGGCACTGTTCTAAAGTGGTGATTCTGTTTATTGAGCAGGGGGAGAGCAACTGGCCCTATCCACCCCCAGCACTGCATCTCTCCAGTGGCTGAAGCTGGTGTCTCTCTTTTATTTCTTTTGAGATTGTGAGCCCTTTGGAGACAAGGATCTTTCTTTCTTTCTTTCTTTCTTTCTTTCTTTCTTTCTTTCTTTCTTTCTTTCTTTCCCACTTTGGGATCTTTTGTTGAAAAGCGGTATATAAATATTGGTCGTCATATGCATCGACACATATCCTGGCCCAATACCATTCCAGGAGAGTGACTTCAGATAATTGGGGAGAGACCAAGCGACGTTGCCATTGCATTTTCTTAATTTGTTTCAGGGCGTGCCGGAGAACGAAAGGAGAAGTACCAAAGCAGAAAGCGCTTGGCTGTTCCGGTTGTGGTACAACTTTGATCACAAGTATCCTTAACAGAAATGGGAATGCAGTTGGCCTTGGTCGTGTGTGCCTTTTTTACCTCTTGGCCTTTGTTCCTGGAGGGTAACAGCTGCCTCCCTGCACGATGGCAGGAAAGTATTCTGGTCTCCCGCATGCCTCTGCTGCTCAGCTGTGGATTCTTGTCTCTCATGCAGCCAATTACCTGGCAACAAGAGGCAAGAAGCACCGAGATAAATCTGTCATCTCTAGAATTGCTTTAAAGGGACAGCCGGTTATAGTATTTCCAGCAGCTAGAAGTATAGTTTGTCTCGCATCCTGATCCCCTTAGGTGGTCAGACTCTAGAATAAAGCTGGCATCGCCTAGCAACATGTACTTCGCAGACTCTAGACTTCGCAGACTCTAGACTAAAGGATAGCAGCGTGTGCTTCACACTTGTGGAGCAAAATCCCAAAGTGAAAACTGAAGCATTAGTACGTGAACCAACTGGGGTGGTTGGTGCCATCTTGTGGGGCACAAATGCTCACTGTGATTTGTTTGACAAGGTCTGTGCCCCTAGAGATGGAAAATACTTTTGTAAGGCTTTCTGTAGGATAGCATGCTGTTACTGTCCTGACTGTAAGGCGAGCAGCAGTCAAATTTGCACTGGTGTCATAAAAGTTTTTAAAAACACACAACTGCTATAAAATGTTGTTGAAGTTGTCAGAGGAATGGGCATTAAACTTGGCAGAGATGTCCTCCAAAGAGAACGCCATGGAGACAATACAGCTATTTGCTCATTGTCACCCTAACCCAAGAGTGCACAACATTAGCCCTGCAGCTATTTTTGGTCTACAACTCCCATCATCTTCAACCACAGGGTCCAGTAGGGATGATGGGAGTTGTAGTCCAACATCTACCGGAGGGCTGAAGCTGTGCAACCCTGCCCTAACTCTGACCACAACCCTTTCCTCTGTGCAAAAACGACTGCAATTTTACCCATATCATTTGAGGGTAGGGATAAAGAAGGGTGATAGCATTGTTGCTCTTACAACTTTCTGGGTGTTATTGCCTATTTTTCCATCTCTAGGGGTGGAGTAGATGCCAAAAATCACTATGCACATTTGTCATAGGAATATAGGAAGCTGCCTTACGCTGAGCCAGACCATTGGTCCATCTAGCTCAGTCTTGTCTACCCAGACTGGCAGCGGCTTCTCCAAGGATGCAGGCAGGAGTCTCTCTCAGCCCTGTCTTGGAGGTGCTGCCAAGGAGGGAAACATGGAACCTAGATACTCTTCCCAGAGTGGCCCCATCCCCTGAGGGGTTCTCTTCCAGTGCTCACACTTCTAGTCTCCCTTTCGTATGCAACCAGGGCAGACCCTGCTTAGCTAAGGGGACAAGTCATGCTTGATACCACAAAGCCAGCTCTCCATCCCTTTTTAGGTGGTATCGATGGCCAAAATTTGTAGGCCTGGCTTGTGGGCTACATACACTTCTCCCCGCTTTCCCTCCCCAAACCTCGGACCACAATTTTCCTTAAAGTGATACTGGACAAAACTTCTTACTGCACCTTAATTACAATTTTAAATAGGGCTTCTATGGTCCAGATAGAATGGCTTTGCTCTGGGCCATGGTCTCCCAGTTTGCCCTACGCGGCTTTAACTGGATGTCCAAACTTTGCCCAAGAGTTCTCACAGAAGTGTTCGATTCCTTGACACACAAACCCCTCTCAGCTACCTGAAGCCTCTCTTAACGCATAGTGGCCCCCCTCTCACGGCCACACTCCCCAGCTGCTGTGGGCCGATCGCTAGGTGTCTAACAAGCCCACAGGCCTATGAGGTAAGTGCCAAGCCTCCGAGAGGCCAGCGACATTCCTCCTCTGCGTGTGGCATCTCCCTAGCTGCAAAACCCTTCCTGTAAATGGAGGACCTGCCTCTTCTGAATCGCACTGATGTCTAGTCTGGAAAGATCTTGTTGCTGATGCAATTAAGCTGTCGGATCAATTTCTAAGCAAGGGGGTTCTCCAACTTGGGTTCTCAGATGTTGCTGGACTTCCATTTCCATCATCCCCAGCTGAAGGCTTTATTTTGTAACTAGCTGGGCCGGGGGGAGAGAATCTGTTCTTCTAGTTCTCCCTCCTCCTTCCTCTTCCTGCCCGTATGCTACCGCTTTCTTCCCCCCACCCACCGTTTGCCCGCCCACCGCTGATGTTTTCTTTCCCCGGCTGCCATTTTCTTTCTTTCCCTCCCTGCCTGCCTGCCTGCCGCCGCCGCTGTTTTCTCCCCCTCCCGCCACCGTTTTCTTTCCCCCCTCACCCACTAACCTGTCTGCCGCCACCGCTTTCCTCTCCCCCTGCTGTGTTCCAGACAGTGGCCTACCAGATGCCTCTAGAAAGCCACACAACCAGGAGGTGAAGGCACCCCCCCCTTCTGTTGCTCCCCTGCAACTGGTATTCGGAGGCACTCTGCCTCTGAGGCTGTTGAGAGCCTGTAGCCATCAGGACTAGTAGCCACTGATAGACAAATCCATGGAGGTCAGGTATAAGCCCCGCTTAAAACCATCAAAGCTGGTGGCCATCCCCACATCCCAAGGCAGAGAAATTCATAGATGAGTTCTGCGCTGCGTGGGGAAAAGGCCTTCCTTTTCTTCCTGGCAATCAGTTTCATGGGATGACCCTCGTTCCCGAGTATGTTGCCATACACTCTATGCACCCTGCACCATTTTATGGCCCTCTATCACATCTCGCCTCACTCGCCTTTCTTCGAAGCTAAAAATCCCCAGGTGTTTTAGCCTTGCCTCGTAAGGAAGGTGCTCTAAGCCCCTGATCGACTTGGAATTCAGTGGGGCTTACTCACAGGTAAGTGGGTATAGGATTCCAGCCTTTGCCTCCTGCCCCCTGGAAACAGTCCTGCAGATGCCCATGGCCGCCCTAACGACATTTCACCACAGGGCAATTAGATGCTGATTGAAATCGGAGTCCTTCCCAGTGCTTTCTTCCGAGAGCTCTTAAGACAGGACTCCGTCTCTCTTAAAGGGCCCTCCCAACACTGAAAAAAAAAATCACAGTACCGTGCAGAGGTCAGCACACTGGGAAATGACTCTCACGTGGAAGGTGGTGGGGTTTTTTTGCCAAAATGGCCCCTGCTTGGGGAAAAAAAGCAGTGACGATCGCTGCTTTAGTACACCAGCAATTTAGTAAAACGGCTCATTCTCTTTATTCAGAATCAGGAGCAGCTGAAAGACGATGATTCAGACCTTATTTTGAACGACGGTGACATCAGCTTGACGTACGGGGATTCCACCGTGAACACCGATTCCATGACATCCGGTACATCTCGAAGGGTGGCAGGAAATGGTTCCGAGGACGCTCTGGACCAAGAGCTTGCCTTTGGGGACCACGAACTTGTCATTCGGGGGACACGCTTAGTTCTCCCTATGGATGACTCGGAACCCCCTTCCAACGTAGTCGATAATGCCAGGCACGGCCCAGCATAAATAAGATCTGTTGCGGGATTTGACTGGTGGTTTAAAAAAAAAAAAAAAAATCTGCATACAGTCGTCAAGAAAAATGTACTACCTACAACAAAAACCTACTGCATGTCTCAGAATGTCTAAGCTGTATAAATATTATTTATTTATATGGTGTCAGGAGAACATAACTATCCATATGAGACAACATGTGAACAGCAAGCTGTTTAATTTTTTTCTTAAGTTCAAAACGAAACAAAACTCGAAGACTGCGCTGTGTAGGGGTGGAACTGTCTTAGGACAAAATTCTTCTGCGGGAAGGGGGGAAAGTGGGATGAAATACTGGCCGTAGCTCTCTTGACTACAGAGACAAACAGTTGGCTTTTCGGTTGGTTTCTACAGTTTGACATAATACTTATCAGAGTCTGGAAAGGAGCTGGTGGAATTGGCTTACTTGCTTCATGTTTGCGATGTAGGTAGCAAAAAATCTTAGTTACTACTTGCGTGTGGGACTTGGAGCAGCGTGTCTGCCTTGGAATCCTGAAATGTTCTTTGAAGTGCAGCTCTAGGATTTGGCAGAGTAGATCTTGACAAAATGGCCTTGAGGGCCGCTGTCTTTATGCTACTAAACCTACAATCCTCACTTGCAGTCAACGGATGATAAGCACTGATGGGAATTTAGTGTTCAGATCCAGACGCCACTTAGGAAACTGATGACTGGCTTGCTAAGAGGACCTTCTTTCAGTTGGTGTGGAAGGGTCACTATTGTAAGGCCAGAAGAGATGCTTCAGAAGCCAGGTATCTTAATTGTGTGCATACTTGGGAGGCTTTCCCCCCAGTGTTCCTCTTGCCTTATCCCTTAGGATCAGGGTCAGGTTCTGAGTTATGAAGCAGACAAAGCTGGCAGAATTTGATTCCTCGCATTAAGCAGTGTTTCGTGAGCACTGACGGTGACTGTCACTTTCGTGACGGTGTGTGAAGACATCATGGGGTTCCCTTTAGCTAAGTGGCTGTACCTCCTTGGTATGCCTGTGCTTTCTTCTGGTATAAGTGCTAAGATGAGCAGCTGGAGTTAGTCTTTTGCAGTTCCATGCTGTGGACTCCAGCTGTTAAAACAGCACATGTCATGATTTCCTCCGTGTGGGTTTTTATAAGAGGCATTTAGGATACTTGGTGGTACCGAAAGGGAGTTGTCTGTCCGTCCATCCTGTATAGTTGCACTTTTGTTGGGTAACTCCCTTGCATGCTTGTGTGTCGATAAAGCATCCTTGATTTTTGTCCTTGCGTCTGTTTGTTGTTCAATGAGAAATATATTTGTAAACTGCCATCGCTCCTTTACAATTTTCTTGTTGCCTGAGGAAGAGCACTGAACAACTTGCTGTTATTGCACTTTGTGTATTCAGCTTTATCCTGCTATTTACCTTTTTCTTTTTATGGCGCAGTGGGTGGTTTTGAGAAGGCGGGAATTCGGAATGTCTTGTTTCTTTCAGAGAAAACAGTTGCAGTATGAAACCCTTCCATGCACAACACCTATCTTTCCTTTCATACACCACCATTGATAGGTCTCCTCAGAGTCAGAGGTATTGTGTGGCTGTTACCAGCAACATAATGCTCCCTTAACACACAAGCGTAATCGCCCCAGAGAATTCAGTTCAGTGTTCCTTGTAACAGGGATCTCCATATGTTGTTGACTACAACTCCTATCATCCCCAGCTGCAGTGGCTTTTGGTTGGGGATGATGGGTGATGTAGTCAACATCATCTGGGAATCCCTGTTACTGGGAACACTGGCCCCATCCCAGTTTGTCGCTGAGGATAGTCTTTGAGAAGCAGTATATCTGCTGCTTCAGATCCTTTGGTTTAGTTCCCTTGTTACTTTTCAGGGAGAAATCTCAACCCAGAATGGATTTTTGGGCATGCGCACCCGTCCTCCCTCTCCTAGCAAAAAGGAAAACAATAAGATAATTGGGCTGTGCCGTGTTTTGAATGAGGAATTTTTATGATGGTCCTCCATTCCCTCTGCAGCTGTGCAGGATGGAGTGTATTTATTTGAATGCAAGAGCCCTGCGACTTCCCAGGGTAGACACAGAGCTCTTGCATCCAAATAAATACACGACAGTCCAGTTTGCTTGTTGCTTTCTTCCCGTGATTAAGGGGTGGAACAAGTGAGAAGCTGCATCTTGTATTAAGTTCAGATTTCTCCCCAGAAAATAAGTGAATAGACCCACTGTGGGTCGCCTTCTCATGAATAGGTCCTTGCCTTTATTTGGTTATTAGTTATTTGGTGGTGGTTGTCCTTTTTCAGTGCTAAACAGGAGCCAAGGGAACACATATGCAAAATACTAGGGAGTAAAGTTACATTACAGCCAAGGAAACAAATTACCTTTCCTTTAAAAAAAAAAAAAAAGTTTTATGTTCTCAGGTCTGAACTTATATGCCTTAAGTATACTTCAGTGCAATTTTCAGTGGCCCCAGAATAATAGATTCTTTCTTCCTTTCAATGAGAATTTCATGTAAGCATTATGGGCACAGCCCGCCAAGAATGTCTCTTGTGGTTTCCCACCGTGGTTTCCCACCCTGGTTTCCCATTTGAAAGGAGCAACCCTGGTTTCCCATTTGAAAGGAAAGGAGCAACCCTGGTTTCCCATTTGAAAGGAAAGGAGCAACCCTGGTTCATTTTATGTGGCTTGTATGAGAGAAGCAGGGTCTCCACTGCGCCCACAACATGCCAGTTTCCATTATTGTCACAGGAATTTGTTGTTTAGTGTCAGTATGTCTTTTCTTTCTTTCCTGCTATGCAGGAATTCCATGAAGTGTGTGCGTGTGTGTTTTATATGATGTCTGTATCTTAACATCAGGTGGTTTTTTTTTTAAAAGTAGGAAAATGTTCACATGTTGAGGGTTTTTACATTGCTTAAATGTTAATAATAACTTCTTTTGTTTATGGCTTTTCCAAACAAGATGTAATCTTTCCCCCACCTTTGTTTTTAATTGTGTGCAAACCTGATAACTAATATGTTTACAAAATATGCCCGGCTGATACTGTAGAATGTTTTAAAGCAAACATACTATACACATCTGCTTCTAGTTAGAGCACACCCTTGGATTCTTCATGTCCTCTCATCTAAACTGGGAAGTTGCCTACAACCAGTGGTGCTGTCCACTGATTTATATAGATGGCTGAAGACAGTGTTTCCCAACCAGGGTTCCTGCAGATGCTGCTGAACTACAACTCCCAGCATCCCCAGCCACAGTAAATTTTAGCTGGGGATGATGGGAGTTGTAGTTCAGCAACATCTGCAGGAACCCTGGTTGGGAACCACTGGTTTATGACAGCAGTTCTTGGTCTCGGGCATGCCTCCTCTTTCCCCCATTCTTCCAGAGGAGAAAATAACCCAGTGCAAGACTGGGTTTGCCCGTAGCAGGTTAATCTCAACATAGTGGCTGACATTCTGCACAGCACTCTGCCAGTCCAAGAGTGGGGTGTGCACACCGGTTCCATGTTATTTCAAAGCCTGTCCACGCTGCTAGCAAGCACAGAGAGGCTTCGTGGCTACTAAGAATGGCTTCGTCCCTGAAGGGACAGTTTCTCCATCATTCCCAATGGGAGAAGCATCAGTACAGCGGGAATGTGATTGTTAGTCGCTACGGAGCCTCTCTGCACTTGCTAGCAGCGTGGGCAGGTTTTGGAGTAGTACGGAACATGTGCTCATCCCGCTCTTGAAATCGCTAGGGTGCTACGTGGCATGTTGGCCATTGTCAGTACTGGACTGAAAGATGGGTACCAACAGAAAGTTCAGAGAGATTCTGGATGCAGCGTAACCCTGTATAAGGCCGCACTCTACTGTCTGGATGAGGAGAGGAGAGTAAAGGGCATTCACAAGTCCAAACTTTCCCTCCCTTTTCCTACTGGCTTCAAAAACGTCAATACAAATAGAGCCTCCATGGTTCTGCTTTGTTCTCGGTAGCTGCAACGAGACGGTTAGATGCCGTTTGCTCCCCACCTTCCTGTGGCTCTAGTTGCCACTTGTTGAAACGGGAGCAGTTTGTTCAAGAGCAACACTTGGAAATGTTACGTTCCCTTGTGCACGTGTCCGCAGTAACATGCATGCCAGGGACGAAGCAGGGGTGGCATACAAAAGGCAGGCAGACCCGTCTCTGTCATGCTGGTGTATACCACCACAAGAGTTGTTCCAGGAGCCATATATTACGTTGCCCAGAAGAGTTTCTCCCCAATGTCACTTTTGCTTTGTGAGCATATCTGCTGAACTGAAATTCCATCCCTGATGACCTCTTCCCTTTTTAAAAATGTGCGTGATTTCTATGCTCCCCCTCTGTCTTTCATACATTCGCTTTGGGCGTGTCGACATGCTGCTGTCGCTCCCAGGCTTTTGATGCCGACGTTCATTTTAACTCCCTATTGAATTAATAATCTTTGGTCAGGCCGGCTGTTTCGGTCCCAGATCTTGTGTGTGAATAATAATTTTTAAAAAGCCTTGTAACTTTGGAACTAATTTATAAAGGCATCTACTGAAACCACCCAAGAGTCACCCATGATGTCCCAGAAATAACTAACAGTAAATAGTATTGACTAATTTCTTTGCTGTTACCGTAGAGGAGGGATGTGCACGAACCTGGTCGGAGGCCCTTTTGTGGACCTCCGAACAGGTTTGAAGACGGGGGGGCGGGGCCTCACTTTAAGGGCGGGAGAGGGTACACTTACCTCTCCCCCCGGCGGCGCTTGTGTCGGTAAAAGCCGTCGGGACGGCAGTGTCCCTCCCTGCCTCCCCTTCCCCCTCTTCGGCCGGCTTTTACTGACCTTAAAGTGAGACCTCCCCCAACCCCTCTAGTCACCCCCGCCCGGTTCTGCGCACATCCCTACCATAGAGCGGTGTGGTCAACCTTGGCCCTGCACCTGCTGCTAGACGACAACTCCCATCATCCCAGCTGCAATGGATTGTAGACAGGGATGATGGGAGTTGTAGTTCAGCAACATCTGGCTAGCCAAGGTTCCCTGCCCCTGCAATAGAGCATCCTTGTGGTTAACTTTATCTGCGGGGTCTTGCACCCACAGTTCCAAATGACCTCATATACAGCTGTGGGGATTTATTACCTCCTAGGTCCTGGAATTTATTACCTCCTAAGTCCCAGCATGGGGCAATGTCTGCCCCATGGATATAATCTTGACAAAGGTTTAGGAAAATCCTTTCCTTGAAACAGTCTGTTCTGTACGTGGAACAGACGCTTACTTTTCTTGTCTCAAAAGACACTGCTAAGTAAAGTTCTGGTTTACTCTCGTTGCTGTTGGAATTGTCTGTTTTTATGGTATTAACTGCTCTCTAGTTGTGATGTTCTTGTGATTATATTCTTAATAAGCATAATTGCACCTTTTTTTTGTTTGACTAAATCTTTTATTGTAACTTGCACTGTGAAAAAAAAAAAAGAATCATGGGCCTATAAAAAATAAGTTTGTTTCTTTGAGTTTTGTGTGTCTGTTTCTTCTGTTCTCAAGAAAATGGTGTGCGTGCCTTATTCAAATGTATTCCACAACCAGCTGGTCCTGAAAGACACTGAACTTTAAAAAATCTCTCTCTCTCTCTCTCTCTCTCTCTCTTTATCATGCAGCTGTTAATCTCATGCACAGAAAGCGAGGTAATTCAAAGTACGAATTAAAATTAGGGTGTTAAAATCTATTAAAACTAAAATAAATTCACAATAATATGCTGTACAATAACACAAATGTTTTTAGCAGAGTTATGATGACTGAAGATTCATTTGGCTTAGAATGGTTTGCCAAACATATTTTGACCATATTGTCATTTGCAGTGGCTTGGATTTTGAAACCAGATTGCTTTAGGACAGGACTGCACAGCACTACAACTCCCACCAACTCCAGCCTCAGTG
This sequence comes from Hemicordylus capensis, assembly GCF_027244095.1. NCBI lineage: Eukaryota > Metazoa > Chordata > Lepidosauria > Squamata > Cordylidae > Hemicordylus > Hemicordylus capensis. Next base: position 18,514,037 of record NC_069667.1, read on the forward strand.
GTCAGGGATGATGGGAGTTGTAGTCTTGACATTTGCAACAGGGCTGAAATTGTGCAGATTTGTTGAGATAGCTATTAAGGTCTAAGATGAAAGATCAGAAATGGTTTTTGCCCTGGACAAGGTTAGATATGTCCTGGTTAGGCTTGACGTTTGGAGGAATTTCCTAACTGCCGGAGCTGTTGGACAGGGGAACAGACAGCCTCATGCAGTGTTATTGTTATAGTTAAATTTTTATACTGTCTTTCATTCAAATGATCTCAAGGTGGTTTACAAGACATTTAAAACAATATAAAACTGCACAATAAAGATTACATTGGAATATACAAATACAAATCTAATGAAGAGATTTTTAAAAACATGTACAAGATAACCATAAGAGACAAAGCCGCAGCAACAAAACACTCGTATAAAAGCCTGGGTAAATCGCTTGCTTTCTAAAAACTGTGATCGAGACTGCGGAGCGGAAGTGGAGGCTGGATGGCCATTTTTCTGAGATATACTATAGCAGTTTCCTGTACTGAACAGGGAGGGGTTGAACTCAAAAGATCCCGTCAAGGTCCAGTCCCAACTCCAACATGCTATAGTTCTATGGCTCTGTGAAAATGTGTTGAGTTTTTAAAACATGGTTTTATAGCTATTCATTTTGTGCATAATTGCATATACAAAGTTGTACAGTATCTTAATGTGAAACTATTTATGAGGTGCCTCAAACTTTCTAGACACGGTCTATTGTAGAGATGTGCAGAAAGTTCCGATCTTGGAACGAGCCATTCAGAGTGTTCTGAGCTCTGAACAGAATGCCCTTCAAATGAAGGGCCTGTTCCCAGCTCGGAACGGAATAACCCCGTTCTGAGTTGCAATATTCTGAGTGCCATTTTGGACTCAAAAATGGCGCTCTTCTGGCCTCTGCGCATGCGTGGCAGCCATTTGCATGGTCAGCACCCAAGTATTTTCTCAGCTCAGTATTTTTGGCACTCGCTGAGAGTGCCAAAAATCTTTCCACATCTTTCCCAGCCCTACCTGGAGATGCTGCCAGGGATTGAACCGGGGACCTTCTGCATGCAAAGCAGACACTCTTCCACTGAGCTACAGCCTCAGTGGCAGAGCATCTGCTTTGCAAGCAGAAGGTCCCAGGTTCACTCCCTGGCAGCATCTCCAGGTAGGGCTGGGAAAGACTCTTGCCTGAAACCTTGGAGAGCTGCTGCCAGTCAGTGTAGACCAGGGATTCTCAACATTTGGGTCCCCAGATATTATTGGACTTCCATAATCCCCAAACAAAGGTCACTGGGGCTAGGTATTAAGGGAGTTGAAGTCCAATAACATCTGGGGACCCAACGTTGACAGCACTGAACTAGATGGACCAAGCATCTGACTCGGTAGAAGACACCATCCTGTGTCCCTGGGACCTTCTGCATGCGAGCAGACGAGCTACAGCCCCATCCCTTCTTACCGCAGACATCGCTCGCATTTAGCCACCCATCCAAATGCAAACCAGTGTGGATCCTGCTTAGCAAAGAGGACAACCCATGCTTGGTACCACAAGACTGGCATGCGCGTGCGTCGCTGCGGTGGGTGGTGTAGAGGTGAAGGAAGCGTCTCGGCCCACGTCTCTCCAATAAAAGAGGTGATGAGCAATGTGTGATGACTTAAATCTCATAGTGGAATTTGTATAATCTAAACAGCAAGGAAGGTTGCTAACACAGCCTATTCACGAGCACAATAAAAGCACAGGAGACGAGGGGAGGGGAAAGGAAAGGGCGACTCTGCCTTTTGTTTCCCCCCTCTCTAATAGTAATAAAACCTGTCAAGTGAAGTGGAAAAAACACAGAGATAGAAGGGCCGTGATGGGCAATGATTTGTGCTTTGGTGTAGCAACCGTGGAAAAGGGCAGGGTTGCTAGAATCGGCAGATGGAGAAAAGGGAAGGTTATCCCCCCTTTCCCGTGAACGGAGCCTGCTTTTTTAAGTTGTGCTGCATGGGCCACTTGGGCTGTGTAGAGTATTTTATATTTGCCTCCTCCCCGCCCCGCTCCCAGGAAGATGCTCAAGGGTGGGTTACTTGCAACCAAGTGTAAAACAGCAAAACAGAATGAGTCTTAATAAGCAATCCTAAGAGCAGAAAATACAGGCCACAGCAGGTCGCCCATGGGTCTCCTTGTGAGTTGTGGCACAGCGACTCACAAGGAGACCCCCGACTGGGAGGCTATAACAAGTTGGGGGTCTCCCCTGAATGCTCTCTGCACTCGTGCGGGGCATTTTGGGACATCTGGGGGCCAGGCAGCCCCCGATCCCCACTGCCCCCCCCCCCGGCTCCGTGTCGGAGTCGGTAATTGTGTGGGCGGCCGATTCGGCCACCCAGTGTGGGTGGAATGCTCATGTGTGAGGAGAGCGGGTCAAGTCTGCTCCCCCCACCGCACAAACCCTGCAGGGTCTCCACATTGCTTGTGCGGGGAGCCTCTTAGTCATCCATCCAAATGCAAAGCAGGGTGGACCTTGCTTAGCAAAGGGGACAATTCATGCTTGCTACTATACGGCATCATCTCATACTGCGCGGGAGGAGGCAATGGTCAACCCCTCCTGTATCCTACCAAAGACAACCACAGGGCTCTGTGGGTGCCAGGAGTCGACACCGACTCAAGGGCACAACTTTTTTTTAAAAAAAACCATAAATCCAACTCCTCCTCATCCAGGTTGGCTGTGAGAATATGAGATGCTAATGTACTATTACCCACCCTAATCCTTAGGTATATATAAAAGCGTTTTTGAAGGATCCTTTGGGGTGGTTTATTTATATGTGTGCTGATATGCGATCTGTACTAAGACCCAAACTCTGAAGTTTGTGCAAAGTGTCTGGCGATTGGTTCTTGTATTTGTGGCCTAACATGAGGATGCAGAAAAATGCCATGAAATGTTGCTCCTTCCACCCTCCAGTGTTAGAACTTCAGTTTGCCTATTATTAAGCAGGCACATATTGTTTTGGAGAAGACAAGGAGACTCTTCTGCACTTCATTTTTTAATTTTATTTTACCACCACCACCACCATGAGAACTGGAAACTTGCTTAATTCTTTTAAAAAGTAAGTGAGGTCTGAGATTCTCAGAAATCCATACCAGGCAGCAGGTTCCAAGTAGAATCACAGAAGAGTAACAGCTTGTGGCTGAAATGGTTTGCCTTGCAAAGCAAATGTTATGCTGCTATGTATATAAATATTTGTTGTTGTTATTGTTGTTGTTGCTTTAGCAAGTTTGAGGCATGCACAGCCCAGTTTGAGACAGCAAACTTACAGCTTACACCAAGGGTTTTCAAACTTGAGAGCCCCAGATGATCTTGGACTAAAACTCCCATCATCTCCAGCCACAGTAACCTTGGCCATTGTGGCTGGAGATGATGAGAGTTGTAGCCCAACAACATCTGGTCATTGTGGCTGGGAATGATGGGAGTTGTAGTCCAACGTCTGGCCAGTGTGACTGGGGGTGATGGGAGTTGTAGTCCAACAACACCTGGGAACCCAAGTTTGAGAACCTCTGGCTTGCACCGATATCTGCTGAAGAGTGTCGTAAGAACAGCCCTGCTGGATCAGGCCCAAGGCCCATCCAGTCCAGCATCCTGTTTTGCACAGTGGGAAGCCACACAACCAGGAGATGAAGGCATGCCCTCTCTCCTGCTGTTACTCCCCAGCAAGTGGTTTCAGGATCAGGCTCTTTAGAAAGCAGAGCTTTAATTCTTTGTCAAATATTTAGACAGGAGCTTCTATAAACAGGAATTTTGTGTTTCTCTCAGGCTTTCCTTAAGAAATTCCAAACCAGTTTCTCTTTCCGTGTCATTGGAGATGCCAAACTGTTTTGCGAAGCCGTGAGCCGTGGCTCACAATTAGAAGTGGCCATATATGGTTGCAAGCTCCTAACTTGGTTTAATCCCCTGGCGTGTGTCTCATGTCCACTTTTAAGGTGATGTGTGGACATTTCTGCCCCTCTGCGTTTGCTTAAGTGCCCGGGAATGTAGCAAGCCCGATAGAACGACTCATACTTCAAACATCTGGGCTCAGCCACACCCAGACTTCTGGCAGCTGGTCATTTCGCTTCTTGCTGAGGTGTGTTAACATTAAATTTAAAGCATCTGGAATTGGTCGGAATGGTGAACAGTGCAGCATAAGCCCCACTAATTTCATAAAAGGCTAACTTTGGCTTTGCTACTCCCCGAGGGTGAACAGCTGGTCTTGGGGCATGGAGGAGAGCTGGTATCATGGTAGCAAACATGAATTGCCCCCTTTGCTGAGCAGAGTCCACCCTGGTTTGCATTTGAGTGGGAGACTACAGGTGTGAGCACCACAAGATATTCCCCTTAGGGGATGGAGCCACTCTAGGAAGAGCACCTGTCTGCTTGCATGCAGAAGGCTCCAAGTTCCCTCCCTGGCATCTCCAAGATAGGGCTGAGCCTCCTTCCTTCCTTTTCCTTTATTTTCTTAATTTTATCTGCAAAACCACTTTGGACACTTTTATTGAAAAGCAGTATATAACCTCTGCTAACTTCGCAAAGAGGCACCTTTAATGTGGTGATTCTCTTTTATTTAGCAGGGGGAGAGAGTAACTGGCCCTATCTACCTCCAGCACAGTAAGAACATAAGAACAGCCCTGCTGGATCAGGCCCAAGGAAGCCCATCTAGTCCAGCATCCTGTTTCACACAGTGGCCCACCAGATGCCACTGGAAGCCTACAGGCAGGAGTTGAGGGCATGCCCTCTCTCCTGCTGTTACTCCTCTGCAACTGGTACTCAGGGGCATCCTGCCTTTGAGGCTGGAGGTGGACTATAGTCCTCCGACTAGTAGCCGTCGATAGACCTCTCCTCCATGAATTTATCTAAACCCCTCTTACAGCCATCCAGGCTGTTGGCTGTCACCACATCTTGTGGCAGAGAATTCCACAAGTTGATTATGCATTGTGTGAAAAAGTACTTCCGTTGGTTGGTCACCTCCAGTGACTGTTGCTGGTGTGTATCTTCATTCATTCATTCATTCAGTTTCTATACCGCCCTTCCAAAAATGGCTCAGGGTGGTTTACACAGAGAAATAACAAATAAATAAGATCTTAAGTTTATTTTTAGATTGTGAGCCCTTTGGGGTCAGGGGTCCATCTTATTTATTTATTATTTTTCTGGGTAAACCGCCCTGAGCCATTTTTGGAATGGCGGTATATAAATCGAATGAATGAATAATTTGTGGTTGTTGAGAGAGCCTCCTGCCTGCAACCTGGGAGAAACCGCTGCCAGTCTGTGTGGACAATACTGAGCTAGATGGACCAATGCCCTGTCTCAGTAGAAGGCAGCTTCCTATGTTCTTAAGTGGTAATGTGTGAGAATCCTGTCGGGTTGGAGGACTTGTCTTCCTACCTCATCCATCAGCTGGGTATCACGGAGCCCTCTGACCATGTAAGACTCACACACGTTCACTTCCGCTCCCTCCTACCTTCTGTTTTACTCACAGACGAGCACAAAACAGGAGCTGGCATAGTCCCTAACTTGGGTAGGAAGCGTCTCCTGTGTCCCGGTGATAACACACTATGCAAGGTTTGGTATGGTGATCATTGCTGCGGTGGGGAGAGAGAAGGGGGGAAAACACTTTCAATCAATCAATATCTTTATTACAGTCACGTGCAGAAAAGAAAATACATACAGAAGTCCAACAGAATAAAATAATTTTAAAAAGAGATGTATATAGCAGCAAAAAGACTAATACAAATCAAATTAGACAGTTGTTAATGAGCCTCTGGTGAATTTTACTGGCTAGCAAACAAAACTAAGCCACACTGTAGGATATTATATCATTCTGATCAGCTAGAAGGTAATTATGATGGCAGTGATCAGGATGACCTGGATAACAAATTAGAAAAGGAGTTATATATTTTTGTTGTAAGCCCGCTGCAATGTGTTACAAAGTGCAGTTTTGGAAAGGAGATATCAAAAAATCCGTTATAAAGAATGTCTTTGCCATTGTAAGTCCAGAGGCATTAGGGACATAGGAAGCTGCCAGACCCAGTCAGAACTTTGGTCCATTTTGTTCAGTATTGTGTACACAGACAGGCAGTGGCTTCTCCAAGGTTGCAGGCAGGAATCTCTTTCAGCCCTATCTTGGAGATGCTGCCAGGGAGGGAACTTGGAACCTTCTACTCTTCCCAGAGTGGCTCCATCCCCTGAGGGGAATCTCTTACAGTGCTCACACATCAAGTCTCCCATGCAAATGCAACCAGGGTGGACCCTGCTTAGCTAAGAGGACAAGTCATGCTTGCTACCACAAGACCAACAAATTTGGTTACCCAGGAAGGACGCCAGTAGGGATGGAGCCTTGATTGATTTGACATTCCATATCATGTATTCATTGTCTGAGTCATCCTAGCTCTTTTGTACCCCAGAGATATCAGTGCAGAAGGCGGAAACCCACAATATTGTAGCTTCTTCTCTGGCTCCTTTTCCCATTTCGAGGAGTAAGTATCAATTAACACAGACGGAGCCATTCCTGTGGGACAGAAAACCAGCTTTAGCCAAGATTCAAAAGCATTAATCCATACTTTGGCCTCCACTTCAAGTAGTCCCACTTCCAGATGAAGAACTGCGCCTGGCATGCACCGAGGCCCTTGAAAAATGCTCCTCAGAAACGTAGACTGCAACAAAATAATGTGTAATTCCACCCCCCACCCCGAGGAAAAAGGTGCTTGCATCATAGCTGCTTTAACCGCACTCTCATAAACACCTAAGCATTTTTCTTCCCTTAACTTCCTGAGGGAGACAGATCGCAAACAACCGCCCTCTGTTTTTCCAGCCAGCTGGCTGATGAGTTTGCTGACAGTTCTTCGAGGTAACCGAGTTTGGCTCCTGGGAGCTGGGCGGACGTCATTTTCCATGACACTAGAATGGAATCTGCAGACTCTCTCATCTTGGCTGTCTTTTTTTTTTTTTTAAACTTCAGGGGCTAAAGGATTCAGCGAGTTGACTTCGGTTTTGTTTAGAAGTTCAGATGCTATTGAGGCCCGAGGAATGCTGCTGAGCGGGTTGAATGATCTCTCCGTCTCCATCTCTCCGTGCAGGTGCCTTATTGCTAGGCTGAAATAGCTTTTCAGCTTATGCAGTTGTGTACCTGTAAACTCTGTTCCTTCTTTGAGGAGGCCTGTAAGAATTTATTTCAATGATAGGAGTGTTTCCCTCTGGGCTTGGCCACAGCCTCAGCAGAGACACTTCAGTTTCTCCGAGGCTGGATGCCTTGTTGACTCACAAGGAAGTGATCAGACCTTACTAGGCTACAAACCATTTATTCGGGAGCTCGCTGCAAATCCAGACCCAGTCTTCCAGCAAAGATCTGAGGACAGTCTCTGTATCCCATACAATAGTTTTTATACAGTTGCCTTCCAGTCCATACGTCATCGATCCCAATTTCAAGAGTCTAGAATTGGTTATATTCTAAGTTCCCCCTTTCTGTGCATTCCCTACTGGTCATCTATACATAATTGTATAGAACCACCAGGGACGTTTTTGCATGTAGCAGTACAGAAATGTACTAATTAACTAAATAAGTGCTTGGTATGTGATCACCTCCTGTGGGTTCCCCCCAGATTTATCTTGTTCTCCATTATGTCATATCGGTATCACCCCATCGCCCGTTGAGATAATCCGGAGAGGTCTGTCTGCAGTTGTCATCAGCTCCTCTGGTGGCTACACAGGGACGGGCCTTCTCTGTTGCCACCCCAAGACTCTGACATGTGCTCCTTGCTGAAACAAGAGCCTCCCCATCTCTGACACATTTAATGGAGGATAGGTCTATCAACAGCTATTCGTCTGAGGCAATGTTCCTTCTAACGGATTCCCAGATGTTGTTGACTACAATTCCCACAATCCCCAAGCAAAAGCCATTGCAACTGGGGATTCTGGGAGTTGTAGTCAACAACACCTGGGGAATCCCTGTGAGAAGGAGCACTGGTCTGAGGGCTATGGGCTATCTCTAGCCTCAGAGGCAAGAAGATGCCTCTAAATACAAGTTGCAGCGGGTAGGAGAGGGAGCATTCCTTCAGCTCTTGCCTGTGGGCAACTGTGTGAAACAGGATGCTGGACTAGATGGGCTTTGGGCCTGATCCAGCAGGGCTGTTCTTCTGTTCTAGATTTTTAACTGGGCTTGTGGTTTTAAATTGTTTTAAGATTTTAATTTCTGTTGCAATTTGTTTGATGTTGCTGTACATCGCCCAGAGACGGATGTTTGGGACAACCACAGGGCTCTGTGGTCGCAAGGAGTCGACACCGTCTCGACAGCACACTTACAAATATGATTAATACATAAATAAAATGGCACAGGCCAATGTGTCTACACAGACTGGCAGCGGCTTCTCCAAGGTTGCAGGCAGGAGTCTCTCTCAGCCCTATCTTGGAGATGCTGCCAGGGAGGGAACCTGGAACCTTCTGCTCTTCCCAGAGCGGCTCCATCCCCTGAGGGGAATCTCTTCCAGTGCTCACACATCAAGTCTCCCATTCATATGCAACCAGGGCAGACCCTGCTTAGCTAAGGGGACACGTTGTGCTTGCTACTACAAGACCAGCTCTCCTCTCAAAGGTAATGTGTTCCATTGAGTTGGTGTTGACTCCTGGCGACCACAGAGCCCTGTGGTTGTCTTGGGTAGAATACAGGAGGGGTTGACCATGGCCATCTCCCACGCAGTATGAGATGATGCCTTTCAGCATCTTCCTCTATCGTTGGTGCCCGATATAGGTGTTTCCCATAGTCTGGGAAACACCCCAGTGGGGATTCGAACCAGCAACCTCTTGCTCCCTAGGCAATTTACTTCTCCGCTGCGCCATTCGGTGGCTTCCCTTCGTGCGACTTGACGGCTCTCACTTTCTCTGAAGGAAGCAGAAGCGTCCACAGCCAGCAGCACTGAAAACCTTGTTAACAAATCTCTACGGGGAAATCACCCTGAGTCTTTCTAAGCGCGCTTTGGGGAGCAAATGTCAACCACCCCCACCCCCGCCTCCCTTTCTCCATTCCCAACATTTCCAAATAAAGCTTTCCTCCTTTCAGCAGCGTCTTCAGTGACTAATACAATGGAATCCACTTCAAGGCGCTGCGCTTCTACTTCATTCTTGTTTAGCTAGGAAGCCAAGACTTCATCTGTCTCCTTTTTCATTATGCTTGCCAGGAACCAATAGACACAGAAGAGCTGTAATAGTTCCCTCCGAGGAGTCACTCCACAGTCGCTCGCTCAGACGAGCTGAAAGGACGCAGTCCGGCCTCTGAGCTTCAGAAAGGGCATTTTGCAGGCTGGAATTCAGGTTGCTGTTGTTCAACAAGAAAAAAAGAAAAAAAGTTGACATTTCATTTGCAAGTCTGTAACAAGGAAAAGCATTTCCACTTAGAATGGAATAATTCTCCTCTGGGATGTTATTTTTATTTATTTATTTATTATTTTTTTACATCTTATATCCGGCTCTTCCTCCAAGGAGCCCAGAGTGGTGTACTACATACTTAGGTTTCTCCTCACAACGGCCCTGAGCCATTTTGAGTCACCCAGCAAATGTCATGGCTGAATGGGGATTTGAACTCAGGTCTCCCCGGTCCTAGTCCAGCACTCTAACCACTAGACCATGCTGGCTCTCATGTTGTTGCCGTATAAACTCAGAGTCCACTCCCACCCCCCACTGACTTCTGCCAGAGGAGAGCAGGTAGTAGCTTTCTTGAGGTAAAGGTAAAATTGTGCCATCAAGTCAGTGTCAACTCCTGGTGACCACAGAGCCATGTGGTTTTCTTTGGTAGAATGCAGGAGGGGTTTACCGTTACCTCCTCCTACACAGCATGAGACGATGCCTTTCAGCATCTTCCTCTATCGCTGCTGCTTGATATAGGAGTTTCCCATAGTCTGGGAAACACACCAGCGGGGATTTGAACTGGTAACCTCTGGCTTGTTGGTCAAGTCATTTCCTAGCAGGCACGAATGGTCTTCTTTGCTAAGCAGGGTTTGCTGTGCTTTGCATTTGGATGGGTGATGGCGTGTAAGTGCTGTAAGCAGTGGCCCAGCGAGGTCGCCGGCAGCTCTCCCATTCAAATGCCACCAGGGTGGACCCTGCTTAGCAAAGGGGACAAGTCATGCTTGCTACCACAAGACCAGCTCTCCACTGTCTCAGAAGAGGATCAAAGACATATTGGTTATTTCAACATCTATATATTTTAATCACTTATCTCTCAGTCCCAACTTCACGTCTGGTCAAGGATACCTTGCTGTGTTTTACTGGTCCCTAGGTGATAAGAACAAGTATATCATGAATCCACTTTAATGATTCGTGCCAAAGCTCTGAGGAATAATTTCTCCCTGTGCCCACAGACCTCCCGACCCGCTGCAAAGTCTCCACTGGAGAAAATATCCTTACTGTACAGGAGAATACTGCACACTTATAAAAGAACCTCTTTATATTTTAATTGTTGCAACAACAACAACAACAACAACAACAACAACAACAAAGGAATTGCAAAACATTGGGAGACCTAACTAAGAGCTAAACAGACAAACGCCAGAGTGGATTAAGAAATAATTGGGAGCCACTAATCCAGTAAAATCATAACACAAGAATGCAGGGTCGTCTAACGAAATGAGATTCAGGACAGACAAAGAGAAAAGACTTCTTTATGCAACACATAATTTGCAGAATTTGCTGAGCTACTGGGTTAGATAACTTTAAGAAGGGATTCAACAAATGTACAGAGGAGGAAAAGTCTGTCACTGGCGATTAGTTGTGGCTATGTGAACTTCCATGTTCTAAGGCAGTCTACCTTTGAATACCAGTTGTGGAGGAAGCAATAGCTGAGGGTTATTGTATTTATACCCTGCTTGGGGGACTTCCCAAAGGCACCTGGCCGGCCAACGGGATGCTGGATTTGATGGATGTTTGGTTTGATCTAGCAGCGTCCATTTGTGTTCTGCACCTGTTACATTTCTACAGGCCGAGAGGCAGGTGTCAAAAGCGGAAGGTGTGCAGGGTTGGTTAAAAAGAAAAGAAAAGTGGACAGCAGCTGTAAATCACAGGCTAGTTAAATATTTGCTCCCTATTATTAACTTCTGTTAGAAACTTGTGTTCCCTGAAAACACAAAGTGCTTTCCACCTCTCCCTCTTAACACTAAATTCCTTATTGCTGAAGTCATTTCCCTTTGTGCAGTTATCTAGAGGCTGTGAGCAGATAATTCTGAATTGTGACAATGAAGGGGTGTGTGTGGAACGGAGCGCTGGATAGATCATGAGCCTTATATGGGACTAAAGTCAGTTTTCCCGTGCTGTTTTGCTGACTTTTTGCAAAGGAGCGCCACACCTTTTCCAAGGGGACTGCCGGATTCAAAACCAGCAAGAAGAATCCCAGAATTATAACCTTTCTCTGTACTAGCTTGCATTCCCTGAGACTTCTAATAGGCAAGGGTTGTGTTGTTTTGTTTGCAAAAGGGTGCTGGGAAACAGTTCCTGTCGAGGCAGATCATGCGGAAGTGGTTTTCAGCAGGTTTCTTGACTCATCAATGCTTCTTTGTTTATCGGTTTAATAGGTTTATATAGCTCTAATTAATTGTCCAGGCTAGCTTATAGAAAAACCATGTGAGATCATAAATAAATGATAGAAGAAGTCATAAGCAGCAATACAGACAATAAACCTAGCAGCAATTAAAAACAAACGGGGGGAAAAACCCAAACAAAACGAAACCACTGCATTCCAGAAGAAGAGCAGGCCAGCTTGGATCATCTGCTTGGATCTTTCAGCAGTGGCAAAACTTGGATGCTTCTGGGGAGTTCACAAGTAGGGCAGGAGAGCAACAGAGGGACTTCGAGGTTGGCTGCCTCTGAACAAGGGGGCTCTCTTTCCAACTATAACAGTTAGTGCAGGAGTTCTCAAATTTGGGTCCCCGGATGTTGCTGGACTACAACTCCCATCGTCCACTGCCACATCAGACTGCAACTCCCACCATCCACTGCCACATCATACTATGACCCCCATCATCCACTGCTGCAGTGGATGATGGGAGTTGTAGTCCAACTGACTCTGTGGGGCCCCCGTTTGAGAATCCTTGAGTAAGTGAGGACATGACTCATCCCAAATCTATATTATTATTTATTTTTTAATTTATTTAATATACTTTCATACCGCTCAACATTTACGTCTCTGGGTGGTTTGCAACAAGATAAAAACAAAAGTAAAAAATTAGTTAGAAACAAAAACAAGAAATCTAAAACATAGCAATTCAGGAGTGCTCGACCTTGGGTCCCCAGATGTTGATGGACTACAACTCCCATCATCCCCAGCCACAATGGCCATGGCAAACCGTCATCCCCAGCCACAAGTCCAACATCATCTGGAGACCCAAGGTTGAGAACCCCTGCTACTGTTCATTCAAAAGAGAGAGAGAGAGAGAGAGGTAAGATACTCTCTGCACGTGATCAGACATACTCTTGTTTTCATTCCATGTTCCCAGGCTAAGTCAAGGCATTAGAAACAGGTTCCAAGGCATTGGTTTAAGCCTTGAATATAACTTCCCCATCTTTTTAGTTTCAAATAAGACTTTTCCCTTTCTGCCAGGATTCTTCGTGTGTGCAGGAATTGATCTTTGGAACCCATCTCCAGGATCCAGCTTTAGGATTTTGCAAACGGATTCCCCATCCTGGCTGTGACCAGGCTGGCCTGCCTCTCTCCTTCCTGCCCTGCCTACAGCTCCTGTGCTCCACCCAGCTCTCTTGCTGCTGCCTCTTGCTCAGCCCCTCCTTGCATCCTGCACTAGCAGCTGTCCCGAGGCTCTCCTGGGTATCCAGGCAGCCGGTGGGTTGGATACCAGAGTGTAAGTATGCCATTTCCTCTCTAGCATCTTTCCAGGGGCATCTGCCAGGTGAATGACCAGGAGAAGCCATTCAGCCTTAACAGATCTGGCTTTGCAGCCTGAAACTTACCCGTGAAAATATGTAGGGCTGTTTTTCACCACTAACAACTTCAGCCCCAAAAGACATAGTTTATCATTGTGGTGGGTGGAGAGATGAAGGCAGCCTGGCTTTGATTTTGGGGAAGGGTGCTTGGTTTATGTTCTTCTTTCTTAAGAACCCTTAAGAAAAAGGATTTCTTCCTTCCTTCCTTTCTTAAGAATCCTTTCCCCTTGGAAGTGGCCACACTTGTGTGGCTCATTTGTGGTGGTCAGCTGTTGCCAAGGTTGTGTTCACTTTCACAGCCTTAAAAAGCCTTAGGATTTTTCAACCGGACCTCAAAACCCAGCTGTTAAGAGAGGCGTTGTGAATCTTTTGACTATAAATAGATGGACTTTTCATTTTGTCTTTATTGGGGTTAAATTTTCAGTCGGGTTTGTTTTAATTGATTTCATGCTGTGCTGTGTTTTATTTGCTTTATTGTTTTAAACTTTATATTATTTTTACTCTTGTGAGCTGCCCCAATCAGTATTATACTGGAGGGGCAGGGTGCAATAAATAAACAAATTCCTGCTTTATTCTCTGCCCTGTGTCTAGGTACATGCTTGTGTTGTGCTGCTCTGTGGATTCATTGTTTCCTGTTTTTGGTTTGCTGCATTTTAATATGTATGTCTGACAGCCGTATGATTGTTGGCTTATATAAATAACCAAACTTGATCAATAAAATAACAGTATCTCACAGTCTCAGTACCTGTTCAGCCTTGCAAATAACTGCTGCAGGTTGTTGTCTTTCGTGCACTTACTGAACACTTTTGGAACTCAGATATGTTTCGGCGTGCTTGCCTTTTTGAGTTTCCTTTTAAACTCAGACATTGTGGTCAGGATGATTAATATGCCTGGTGGCAGAGAGGTCCACAAGTCAACCCTTTTTTGGTTTTGTTTTAAAATCCTTTCATTAAAAAAAAGAAAAACACCCTCCTTGTTTAATTCCCGGCACCCTTGAGTTCTGGTACTGGATGGAAGTGCTTGCATTTCCGATCTATAAATTTGCCTCCCATCATAGAGGCATTCATCAACCACTTGTGTTTTCCTGTTGCCTGGTTGCCGTATAGAACATAACAATTTAGATTTGAGTACCATCCATCTTGAAGTCTGTGTGGTTTTGGAGAGTTGCTCAATCTGCAGCTGTGCTTACTGTCTGAAGAACTATTGTCCCGTAGCGGCTGAGAACCTCAGTGGTGGACCACAAAGTCTCATCTCTGCCGTGGTAGAAGGTAAAGGGTGCTGTCAAGTCGGTGTCAACTCCTGGAGCCCACAGAGCCCTGGTTATCTTTGGTAGAATACAGGAGGGGTTTACCATTGCCTCCTCCCATGCAGTATGAGATGATGATGCCTTTCAGCATCTTCGTAGATCGCTGCTGCCCGATATAGGTGTTTCCCATAGTCTGGGAAACCTACCAGCAGGGATTCGAACTGGCAGCCTCTGGCTTGCTAGTCAAGTCATGTCCCTGCTGCTTCATTAGGTGTATTATTTACTATGGAGAGGTGTCCATAACAGGGATTCTCAGCGTTGGGTCCCCAGATGTTATTGGACTTCAACTCCCATAATCCCCAACCGAAGGCCATTGGGGCTGGGGATTATGGGAGCTGAAGTCCAATAACATTTGGAGACCCAACGTTGAGAATCCCTAGTCCACAGGACCATAGGCCTTATACTGAGTCAGACCCTTGGTCCCTCTAGCTCAGTATTGTCTACACTGACTGGCAGCTGCTTTCTAAGGTTTCAGGCAGGAGTTTTTCCCCAACCTTACCTGGAGATGCTGCCAGGGATTGAACTTGGGACCTCCTGCATGTGAGCAGACGCCCTGCCACTGAGTGACGGCCCCACTCCCTAAGAGGGATATCTCACGGCACTCACATGTAGTCACCCATCCAAATGCAAACCAAGATGGGCCCTGCTTAGCAAAGGGGACAATTCATGCTCACTACTGGAAGACCAGCTCTCTTCACCCCCACAACAGCCCTGTGAGGTAGGTTGGGCTGAGAGAGAAGTCTCACCTAGTGCGTTTCATGGCTGAATGGAGATTTGAACGCGGGTCTCCCTCATCCTAGGCCAACACTATAGCCACCATGCCACGCTTGCCCTCATAAAGTGGCTTTAAGGAAGCCATTCTCACTCCATCTCTCAATCAACCCCCCCCGCAATTATGCAAATATGGGCCAAAAAAGGGCCAAATTGGATGTGACACAGGAGAACTATAATTAGCCTTTAAAAAAAATAAAATTTAAAAAAAGGCAGTTGTGGCAGGGGATGAATCAGATCAATACAATGGTGTTGGGTTTTTGTTGTTATAAAAACTGTCCTTTGTGCCATATTCTTGATTAAAAGCTGCCTTCAAGAGTTGCTATTTGGCCCATGGGGGAAATCTTAGAGGTGCAGTATTACTTTATTCCCCCCCCCATGAAAAAGTTCTCAAATAAGTTTAAATAGAGAAACAATATGAAGGTGGTTCCCTGTTCTCGGGCGGGCCTCACAGTTCTAAAAAAACACAAAACACACAGGGTAGATACTATCAACAGCCTCTGGAAGGGCCCTGTGATGGAGGTATTCACAATGATCCATGTAAGTTTCTGGCAGGCGGAGGAGGGGAGATTTCAATGGGGGGGGGATGGCACAGGGAGGTAATAATTAACTAATCTCCCCCCAGTAACTCTAGATAACTCTAGTAAGTGATTCAAGCTGCATGCTAATAGCAAATTTGACCCCCCTACTCCCCCAGCTGTTAGCAACCAAACCAGCAGTTCAAAGTAGAACACGAATGGAATCTACTTTCTACTTCTTTCAACATCAACGTCACATTAAGGATTTAGACTGAAATCCATTTGATAGTATTGGATTGCCATTCTTGGAAATCAAAATTGTTTTACATGTTTTTAAAAATACAGTATTAAAGGGGAGGTGCGTGCTTGTAATGTGTGTGGCCACCACCTGTTGTCAAGATGGCAGATTGTAATGGAAACACCTCCGTTAGGATAATCTAGGACTCCCTCCAACATGCTGTGAATTTGGGTTATGGCCACATATGAGTTCCAAAGCGATGTTGCTTATGGGAGGAGAGCTGGTCTTGTGGTTAGGTAGCAAGCATGCATGATCCCATTTGCTAAGCAAGGTCCACCCTGGTTGCATATGAATGAAAGGGAGACTATGTGTGAGCACTGTAAGATAGTCCCTTCAGGGGACGGAGCCGCTCTGGGAAGAGCATCTACAGGTTCCAAGTTCCCTCCCTGGCAGCATCTCCAAGATAGGGCTGAGAGAGACTGCTGCCTGCAACCTTGGAGAAACAACTGCCAGTCAGTGTGGACCAGGGTTTCTCAATGTGTGGGTCCCCAGATGTTATTGGACTTCAACTCCCATAATTCCCAGCCCCAGTGGCCTTTGGTTGGGAATTATGGGAGTTGAAGTTCAGTTACATCTGGGGACCCACACGTTGAGAATCCCTGGTGTGGACAATACAGAGCTAGATGGACCAATGGTCTGATCTGGTATCAGCAGCTTCCTATGTTCTGAAACTTTGGCTGCCATCTTGTTTCACGATGGCAGATGGGGGATCCTGTTAGCATACTCCAGGATCCCTAAATTTGAGAAGCCTAGTTTAAATGGTAGGATGATGACCATTGTTTTATCCTTATTTTTCCCTCTTGTGTTCTGTTTAGCCATTGCTAGCAAACATGCTTTCTACTTTTTATAAAATGTTGGGTTGTACGACAATAGTTGCTGCATATTTGATCCACGTTGCATCTGAAACTGGCCTTTTGGGAATGGACACTGTGATGGATTTTGCTTTCAGGTGGGCTAGATTCACACCTCTTTTAGCTTATCAGATACAAACACAACCACCAAACGTACGAAGTACACCTGCTGTTAGGTCCGCTTTTTCCACTTTCCATTTGGACAGGGGATGATTGTACATGTGAAACTGTGATGTTTTCTGCACAGCAGAGGAAATGGCTCAGCCACGATTTCCACAAAATCACCTGAAAGTCAATCGCTGAGTTTAAAAATACGTAACCAAATATGGTTTGGAAGGTTTCATGCTTGTGCCTGAAAGAAGAGTAAACTTGTGTGGGTTTTTTTGGGTGGCAATGAAGAAAAACAGATTCCCACTGGATAACATTCCTAAATCTTTCCAAATGCTTCATTTCTGCTTGGAGGCTTGATTAATTAAAGAATGATCATTCTGGAACTATAACGGCTTTTTAAAACGTGCCAGGAACCTAAAGGCAGTTTTCCTCCAAGCAGGAAGGTATATTCGTGTTTTCTCTGGAAGCTTTTCAGACATATAAGTGCCAGATTCTGCAGCTTTTACTCTACCCCTGGAAGAATGAGGGTGAGCCTATCCCTTACCTCATCTTTTTAAAGACAAATGCCCAGTGAATGATGCCTAGCTCTCTTTGCAGTGATGCAATCTAGAATTATAAATATGATCCAGAATGGGAAAATGTTTCTAATTCCTTGGAGTTGGCATAAAATGATAAGGAGCCAGCTCTGTTCAGAGTGAAGAGAGTTTTAAAATTCTTTAGGGCCAGCGTCCGATACTTCATAGCTCAGAGAACCAGCCTTGATATTGATTACCCAAGGATCTGTTTGCTCCTGTCTAGAAAACCCAAGTCAAGACAAAAAAATCTGGATATGTGACTCATTACTGTCTTAATGCTCACATTGTGAGATAACTGCTAAGCCTGCCATGAAAAGTCAATCTATTGAGTAGTTAAAGGCTCCTATACAGGAGGGTGCCTGCTGCATCTCTGGGTGAGTTGTTGCGATGTCCCTACTCTTTTTCAAAGAGCCTCTGCTAAAGGCAATTGGTTTGGCCATGTCTCTGCATCGGAAGGAGTTAGTGCTTTCAATTGCTTCCAGATTTCGAGACACAGGAATTCTGTATTTACCCAAATAGACACTGATTCTGAATTTAAGACCACCCCCTTAAAAACAGACATTAAATACAGCTTATTCACCTATTTATCCCAAAAGAACAGGAGGACACTGACTTTAAGACAACCCCCAACTTCTAGCATCAAAGGACTTGGAAGAAACCTAGTCTTGGATTCAGGTAAATACAGTACCCATCCTCCAGGGAAAGTGCCTGTTGCATCTCTACACTGAATCCCTGTTCTGCAGTCACTGATTTCCGATCAAAAAATGCATTTGGAACAGAAACATGAGGTGGGGAAGTGTCCTTTGAGGGTGGGCAATCCTTACATGATCTAAAGTTTCCAGGCAAAATACAAGGTGCTGGTTATAAAGCCCTAAATGGCTTGGGCCCTGGGTATTTAAGAGAATGTCTTCTTTGTCATGAACCCACCACCACCCCTTGAGATCATCTGGAGGCTTTACAGAGAGAGCTCCTACCCCCAATCTCCTTCAAAAGAGAGAGTGTGTGTTCACACACCAGCCAAACTTACCCCAACGTTCCTTCAAGATCCTTGGACCCACTCCACATACAAACTGGGCTTTGTTTTGTGAATTCTAGCTTATCTCGAGGCATTTCCGGGTTTTTAAAATGCTGGTTTTAAGAGACTTTTTCTGCAAATAGGGAGAGGCACTGATGTAGAATCATTAGCATGTTAAGAAGGATACTCTCTTTAGAAATGCAGATATAGCTCTTTAGTACACTCCCCCCCACTGGCAATTGACTAGAAGGAAAACATGGAGAAAAACATGTGAACTTGTATCAAAACAAAACCCAAGAGCAGAGGGGAGGGGTGGCTTCCCTCAATGCTCACAGCTTTGCTCAACATTTACCCCGCAGCATGAAGCCATGTGCAAATAACTCCCTGGAGAGGTTCGTCTGCAGTTGCCACTGGCTCATCTGGTATGTACTCAGGACGGTCCTTCTCCACTGCTGCTCTGAGGCTTTGGAATGCACTCCTTGCTGAAATAAGAGCCTCCCCATCTCTGACAGCTTTAAAAAAGTCTTTAAAGATGCATCTGTTCACCCAGGCTTTTAATGCAATACGGTTTTAATAGTTTTAACGTTGTTTTAAAATATTGTTTTATTGTAATGTTGTGACGTTTTACAATATTGTAATGTTTTAACTTTTTCTGTTGTCATTTATTTTGTTTTATCTAGTTTAACTTTTCTTTTGTCGCTTGTTTTGTTTTGGGCAGTATAAAAAGATGTTAAACAAACAAAGAAACAAACAAAACCTGTTCAGATGTAAAGTTGAAGTCGGCTTTCTCTTGTAATTCAGAAAAATAGTGTCCTTCAGAAATAAGAAGCTTGAGGAATACTGGTTGGTCCCCCGACCCCGTCCTGATCCCCGTTTCTCTTTTTACTGTATGTTCCCCATCTGATGCAAAGCCGTAGCTCTTTTGCACAGCGAGATTTCATTTTGGCTTGGATGGAATGAGTGTGGAAATGTACCCTGAGCCAGAGGCTAGGGGCTAATTTGTTTGTGTCCATTGCATTAACGGGCCGCAATTTGCAGTGCGTAACTTTTGTGACCTGTGACTGCAGGCAACTGTTGATATTTTGCACGTGATTGTGCTCTTAGCCAAGAAATTGTTTCCACCCAGCGTTGAAAGCTGAGGGCCAACTTCTTCTTCTTTTTTTAAAAAAGGCTGCTATTTGGACTAAACACCACTTTAGGTGCTGTGTTTGATGCATGTGGGGAGAGTCAAATGTCCAGAGGTGGTCTTTGCTGTGTCCAGGTGGTCAGTGCATACGGAAACTGTGAACAGGGGCAACACACTGAGCTGGGGGGAAACAAGAATTAAAGCCCTGTCTGAAGATGAAGGAGGGAATTTTAACCTTCTGTGTGATGCTCTTTCCAGAGCGGCACGTTAAGCTTGCTTACCCCCCCCAGTTCTTGAGTGCATTAAGTCCGGGTTTCTCAAACTTAGATGCCTGGATGTTGTTGGACTACAACTCCCATCATCCCCAGCCTCAATGGCCAAAGGCTTCAAGTTGTTGCTGTCCCTTTTGGGGTAAAATGGGTTCCTTCTAACCGTACGCAAAGTAAAGGTAAAGTGTGCCGTCAAGTTGATTTTGACTCCTGGTGCCCACAGAGCCCTGTTGTTTTCTTTGGTAGAATTCAGGAACGGTTTATCATTGCCTCCTCCTGCACAGTATGAGATGAGGCCTTTCAGCATCTTCCTATATTGCTGCTGCCCGATATAGTACCAGCGGGGATTTGCACAGGCAACCTTCTGCTTGTTAGTTCCCTGCTGCACTGCTATATACTGAATCAGACCCTTGTTCCCTCTAGCTCAGTATTGTCTACACAGACTGGCAGCGGCTTCTCCAAGGTTACAGGCAGGAGTCTCTTTCAGCCCTATCTTGGAGATGCTACCAGGGGTGGAATTTGATACCTTCTGCATGCAAGCATGAAGATGCTCTTCCCAGAGCGGCCCCATCCCCTAATTGGGGGACCTCTTTCAGTGCTCACGCATGTAGTCTCCCATTCAAATACAAACCAGGATGGACCCTGCTTAGCAAAGGGGACAATTCATGCCTGTTACCACCAGACCAGCTGAACCATGCCCTCCTCAAAATCTCTTTTACTGTCAGCCAAGATATTGTGCACAACATCTCAACACTCCTGTGTGTTGCTGGGCCCTCCTCCGTGTGTGTTTCTCTGTTTTCTAAAGAATCAACAGAAAACCTTGCTGAGAAGGAGAGGAGAGCTGGTCTTGTGGTAGCAAGCATGACGTCCCCATAGCTAAGCAGGGTCTGCCCTGGTTGCATCTGAATGGGAGACTTGATGTGTGAGCACTGGAAGATATTCCCCTCAGGGGATGAAGCCGCTCTGGGAAGGTTTCAAGTTCCCTCCCTGGCTTCTCCAAGATAGGGCTGAGAGAGACTCCTGCCTGCAACCTTGGAGAAGCCGCTGCCAGTCTGTGAAGACAATACTGAGCTAGATAGACCAATGGTCTGACTCAGTATGTGGCAGCTTCCTATGTTCCTATGTTCCTATGTAACTCCCCTGTTCTGGCCCCAGAGCATTAAGCCATGCAGACAGCCATGCGCCGATGCCCCATAGCCCTGGACGCAGCGCTGTGACGGGGTCAGTCCGGTCATTAACTGCTTGCCGGCTATCTGTGCACTTATCTTGATGCCCTGCTTTGGGAACCTTTTGCCTTCCAAAACCTCTTCCGCATCAGCGTTTCCATCCTCCTCCTTCAGCAGTATAAAATAACCCACTGACAACTTTCCTGCTGCTGAAGAGAGACTGATAGCAGGCTGTGGGGTGACAGGCTAGCAACTTCTCTTCAATCAGTGCCTGGAGGTGTGGGAAAGGTTCCAGTTTGGCACAAGCTCCCAGACTCTCTGTTGCCTGAGCGTACTTTCCTTTGTGCTGGTTCTTGACCTTATCAGCTGCTTATCAGCTGTTTTCCTCGATTGTTTTTTAGCATCATGAATGCAAACAATGTTTGGGCTCTCTGGAACTCCCTGCCCCTTGATCTTAGGCTTGTCCCCTCCCTGTTTAATTTTAAATGAAAGCTGTAGACTTTTCAGCAGGCCTTTTTCTTTGTAATTGCCTTGTTTTAATAGTGTTATCCAGCACGTTTATGATTTTAGAGACCGGTTTTACTCTGTTTTAAAAATGCATTTTGTTGTAAGCCTCTGTGAATTCATTTGTGAAGAATGGCGGCATAGAAGTCTTTTAAACAAACGAACGACTTGGAGGGTTCATGACTATACAGCTATCCAACGTTTTGCAGACAAAAATAGGGACATGCTTGTAACAATGGGAGGTGAGCTGGCCTTGTGGTTGAAAGCATGCAGAAGGTTCCCAGTTCCCTCCCTGGCAGCATCTCCAAGATAGGGCTGAGAGAGATTCCTGCCTGCAGCCTTGGAGAAGCCGCTGCCAGTCTGGGTAGACAATACTGAGCTAGAGAGACCAATGGTCTAACCCGCTGTATAAGGCAGCTTCCTATGTTCTGGAGAAAGGGGGCTTCAGTTTTCCTAATCTTTGAATGTATCATAGTTCTTTTCTTGTTTCCCGAACCTTGTATTGTAGAGCAACCCAGGGATGCTCTTTTGTGGGCAAATATTGAGGCTGAGTAATTGGCACCTCTTTTTGGCGAAGAGGCTCTTAATATTTGAACTACTCCACCTGGTATAGTCCAACTATTTCTGCAACGAGATCGGCTTGGAAGAACATTCTGCTATATTTTCAGATTTGCCCAATATGCACATGATGATTTATCATTATGGGGAAACAGAGTATCTATTGCTGATAGGCTTGTATGTTGATTGAATAATAAAATTTCCTTTTTATCTCAATTGATATCTTCTGCTTCTGTTTTCAAATCATTTCCTGTCTTACAAGATGAAATTAATTTAAATCCAAATGCTGCTTGGCAATATATTAGGTTAAGAGATAGTATTTGGCCCTGATGCTTTTAGTGCATCGGAAGCTCCAGATATTATTAGATTGTATCAGCTTACTGTAGAGTCGAATCGTGCTCACAATGTGCTTTATGCATTTGTTACAACCCCTGTAGCTGGTCTCATTTGACTCTCAAAGAGTTCAGTGGAGTTTAGGATTAAATGTGCCTGTTTCACAATATGAATGGGATGTGATTTTGGGTGAAACAGCTAAAATATCATATGATTTGAGGCTTAAGCTTGTTCAACAAAAATAGTTTTTCATTCATATTTTACCCCGGTTAGATTCTGAGAATTGGGTATGAGTTAATCTAATAATTGCTGGAGGTGTGGGGAGGCCGGCTTATTACATCTGTTCCTAAATTGTAGAGTAATATTTTCATTTTGGAAAAGGATTATTGATCGAGTCAAACTAGTTATCGCAAGGAATATCCTCCAGACCCCATGTCAATATTATTGGGCTTATTTCGTGATATTGAAGGAATACCTTCCGACCTGTGGGATTGGTCAACTAGGGCCTTTCTTGTGGCTAAAAGTATTGTTTAATATAAACACCCTCCAGATATTGAAAATTGGATCCTTGATTTAACAACTTTCGCAGCTCATGAACACCTCTCTCTCTTTTTAAAATAAAAGATTGTGCTTTTCCAAATATGATAGGATTTAGTCTGCGTTTTTGGAACTATTTTTATTGTAAAGGTAAAGTGTGCCATCGAGTTGATGTCGACTCCTGTCAACCACAGAGCCCTGTGGTTTTTCTTTGGTAGAATACAGGAGGGGTCTACCATTGCCTCCTCCTGCTCAGTATGAGATGATTCCTTTCAGCATCTTCGTATATTGCTGCTGCCCGATGGAGGTGTTTCCCATAATCTGGGAAACATACCAGCAGGGATTCAAACTGGCAACCTCTGGCTTACTAGTCAAGTCATTTCCCGCTGCGCCATTAGGTGGTTAGTTAACTGCCCCCTTACTCTACACTGTACTGAATTTTTTTTTTAATGGGTGTATACTAAAAACAAGAGGACTCTACTTGCCCATCCAATATTTTTCTTCTAGAATCTCTGAGGGTGGGAGCTGAACTCTACAGAATTACTCTTCTGGCACCTTAGTCTAACAAAATGCTAGCAAAGCGTCTCCCAGGAAGGGACAGAGAGTTACCAAGCACTGGAGTCAGAAAATAGGAACTGTCCCAAGTAAATGTTGTTATTTTTAAATCCTTACAATTGTGTATATGCCAGTTTTCATCAAACAGGGACAGCTGCAGGGGCGTAGCAAGGTTGGAGTGGGCCCAGAGACAAGATTTTAAAATGGTCCAAGTCTCAACACTCCCATCAATTTTGGAGGATAAATACAACTGAAGGAAGCCCGGGTGGGTGCGCGGCTGGGGGAGTCAGTCATGTGACTTGCCTCTGGGGGCCCCCCAAGGCAGTGGGCCCCCAGACAACTTTCTCCCCTTGCCCTATTAGAGTTACACCCCTGGATAGCTGTAGTGTTTGATATCATATAGCTGGGTTTTCACTAACCAGGGTGGTGGGCTTGAGTGTTCTTTAGCTCTAGGATAGCTTTAGTCTAGCAAATTCATATGTCTTGATGTCGAGGGAGTCAAGGAATAAATCCATTCTAAACGAATGAGTCACTTGCTTTTTTTGGTGGCCGGGGCGAAGGCCAAGTGTTAATTTAAAGCATAAATCCATCCCTTGCATGGCGCACAGCTTGATGGCATTAATGAGGGGTCTGATAACGAGAAAGATAATCTCTGAACATGAGACGCAGTCCTAAAAGTATGCAGGACTTTGGGCTGGATTGTTTTTCAATGTGAATGTCAGGGCTTTGGAAGAATCTTGGAGCCTCTGTTGCATTTGTGGTTCGTTTTCTAATGCAACCATTGGCACTGACCCATAGCATCCCCATGTGCCACCACCCACAGTCCGGTTTGACACGGATAAAAACCAATATTTTCAGCAAACAGATAAAGTCTGGGATTTTTCTAGTCACCCAAACAAGACTCGTGCCAGAGGAGCAAATACAGATGTATCAAATCAAGGCAGAAACAAAACGGTTTATGGGTAACCAAACATACTTGTGGGGAAAAGGATAAATAGAAGAAAGTTTTTGAAATGTTGTTTTCAAATGCATCCTCTAAAAATAGTTCTTTTAACATTAAATGTTCAGGAGAAATATGATTTGAGAACTGTGCTGAAGACTTTGACGACAGTCCATTGGAATGTTTTTAAAAAAGAAGTCATAGGTGAAGCTGCCTTATACTGAGTCGGACCATTGGTTCATTCTAGCTCCGTATTGTCCGCACTGACTGGCAGCAGCGGTCTAAGCAGGGCTCTGTTGGCAGCTCTGTCTGGAGATTCCAGGAAATGAACCTGGGACTTTCTATGTACAAAAAAATATTCCCTCCCACTGAGGCACAGGTACAGCCATAGCCTTCAAGGTGCTTCTGTTATGTGCTGTATCCATAGGTTGTGGACTAGTCCTGCTCGTCTTTGGCCCTCCTGCAGACGTTGCCCTACAACTCCCATAATCCCTGGCTATTGGCCACAATGGCTGGCGATTATGGGAGTTATAGTCCAAAAACAGCTGGGGGGGTCTAAATCAATCGAGCAGGCCTGGTGTGGACAAAAGAGTTGTTAATATCAAAAGTATAACCCAGGGATTCTCAAACATGGGTCTCCAGATGCTTATTTATTTTATTTATTTATTTACATATTTTTATACCGCCCAAAACCTATGTCTCTGGGTGGTTTACAACAGATAAAAACAACATTAAAACATTAGTTAAAAACAACACAAGAAATTTAAAACACAACAATTTAATTTTTTTAAAAAAAACAATGCTCCAAAACAACATTAAAAACAATCAAAACAGTATCAGTTAAAAGTCTGGAGGAACAGATGTGTCTTTAAAGACTTTTTAAAAGCTGGCAGAGATGGGGAGGCTCTTATTTCACTAGGGAGCGCATTCCAAAGCCTTGGGGCAGCAATGGAGAAGGCCCGTTGTTGGATTACCACTCCCATCATCCCTAGCCCCAGTTGCTAGGGATGATGGGAACTGTAGTCCAACAATATCTAGAGACCCAAGTCTGCGATCCGCTGGTATAACCTGTATTATGTGACATTTCTCTAATATGTATATGATTTATTCCGAAACTAACTTTCCCCTCAATTTTTATTTCCCCCCCAGATTGCCTGCAACCTTGTAACTGGCCCATCCTGCTCCGATCATACTATTTGCTTTTCTGAACGCAACCACCGGAACTCAAGGTGAGTGTTGCTGGCTGAAGCTTCAGTTAACACCTTTGTGCATCTGAGTTATTAACCCTGGTTTGAAAAGAAGATCATCGGCGTGCATTGGCGTGGTGTTTGATGGAGGCTGGGAATGCATTCAGGGCTACCTTGTTCCTGCTGTTGGAAATGCTCAACTATGTCTTGAACCAAAATGGGATTTTGCAGAAGCATATGGTGATTGAAGACAGGATTTGACAAATCCCAGGTGCCAGGAAGCCCTGGTGCCTAGAAATTTTATCATGGTGCCTAGGCTTGGATATTCAATGCCAAAGTTATTTAATAAACCCTTTATTTGTCCCGGGTAGTGCAACTGCGTTTACTTATAACTGTATTTACTCGATTGTGTGTCAGTGCTAGCTGCTTGCAGTGATGAGGAATCCCCACAATGCACCACGTATCTGTACGGTACACTGTGGGTGCACTTATACATAGGTTAGTCTGGTAATTTTGTGAAGCGTCCATTGTCTGCCTCTTAAATGCTTGAGCTGACTCCTAGATCCAAAGCAAGTTTGTCAAGGCCTGACTTACGAAAGCCTGGTGGAAAACTAGTATGGAGTTTAGGCTGAGAAGCCCTCGCTACAAATCCTTACTTAGCTCACTGGAGGATGTCATGCATCTTTCAGCCCAACCTAGTTCCTGGGCTTGTGAAGGGGGAAAGGGTGTGCAGGTGACGCGTGTAATGGACGGCTTCTTTATTTGCAATATAGAAGTGAATGTACACCACCCTGGGGATGGAGAGGGCCAGTTGCTCCCGCCAGCTAAATATAAGAGAACCACCTCTTTAAAAGTCACCCCTTGGCCCACCTAGCAGGGGCGTACAGGCCCGCCACAGAGGGCTGGTGTCAGGGGTTCTCATCCTTGGGCAGCTGCTGAGGGCCTCGGGGCCCCCAAATACCCACTGTTGATGCTTGGGGCTACCTCTGTGCCTGTAGCTTTCATATGGAGGTGGTGATGGAGTGAATCTCTCAGGACTTGGGCCAGGTAGGTGGAGGCCCATGGAGGGCGGTTTGTTGAGGGCCACCTGAATCTGGAGGAGGCTCGCCGTGTACCTTGCAGGGTTTGGGGAAACCTGGGAATTCCAGCAACAGCCTTCTGTTTCCTCATGTTGCCAGCCTCCTTCCGGAGGCCTGTTCTGTGTGTGGTGCTCAGGTGGCGGTTGCCAGGCAACTCCCCATGGTTCCCTGTTACCCCGTTTCCTAGCAACAGCAGTATCTCCATCATTCAAAGCACCTCCGGGAAAGGCCTAGGTTGCCCATATGAGCAGCAGCAATGATGCCGAAGGGCCAAGCGGAGGCGCCGAGTGTCAAGGCGCCGAAGATCAAGGTATCTCTGGAGACCAACCCAAAGCCGAAGGGCTAGATAAGGGCCCATTCCAGCAACCTGTTCCTGGTCCCGAAACTGCCATGCGTGGACCCACACGAATGCCTTCTTCTGCCCTGGGGAGTGGATATATGTGCTTTCCAGCAGTTCAGAGCTGGTCTGGTGGCAGTGAGCATTAATTGTCCCTTTTGCTAAGCAGGGTCTTCCTTGGTTTGCATTTGGATGGGAGACTCCATGTGAGCACTGTAAGATATCCCTAATGGGGCCGTAGCTCAGTGGAGGAGCATCTGCTTTACGTGCAGAAGGTCCCAGGTTCAACCCCTGCAGCATTTCCAGGAGGTTATTCACACATGGCTTTATGCCTGGGGGGTATCCAAAGAGCGAATCGCCTTCGGAGCAGATTCGAGGCAGTTTAATTCGAGGGACTAGATGGATTGTCTGCAGAGCCCTCGGCTCCTCCCCGCATTCCCTGTGATCTTTCCCCTGTGCGTTCCCACTGGCTTACTCCGGTTTTTTCCTCCAACTAATCACAAATCACATCAGAGAGGAGGAGAACGAGAGAGCTTTTTTGTTGCTGTCAGTTTGACAGCTACAGAGGAGCGGGAGACAGCACGACAAGTTGCCAAAAGCTGGATCAAACAGCAGAAGGCTTAACCCTTGCCTTTGTGAGTGACTGCCTTCATCACCTGATGCTTCCCTGATTTAAGAGAAAGGGAGGGAAGTTTAAAGCAGAAACCAGAGCTGTCTCTCTGTCAAGAAAACAATTGCAGGCTAATGGAATCAGCTCAGACAAAAAGGCTCAGGTTACATCCATTCTGCATCTCTAAAGCCTATGCAAACTCCCCTTCACTGAGTTTTGAAAAACTCTGAATTACTGGCATGGCCACTCCACACATTAAAGGAGAAACGGCGGAGCACAACAGAAGCCTGATTTTCCCCCAAAAGCCACTGAAACTAGAGGACTTTTAAAAGCCAGACATACTTCGGGCTAAGCCAGAATTCACAGCCTTGATTTGAGGAGAGGGGGGACACAGAGTCATGTCTGTACTGGTCCCTGATAGCCTGCAGGGACCTTGGGGAAAATACAGCTAATATGTGGATTGGTACACTCCATGCCGGAGGAGATTCGATGTAAAGGCCCTGCCAAACATAGGAACATAGGAAGCTGCCATATACTGAGTCAGACCATTGGTCTATCAAGCTCAGTATTGTCTTCACAGACTGGCAGCGGCTTCTCCGGGGTTGCAGGCAGGAGTCTCTCTCAGCCCTATCGTGGAGATGCTGCCAGGGTGGGAACTCGGAACCTTCTGCTTTTCCAGAGCGGCTCCATCCCCTGAGGGGAATATCTTGCAGTGCTCACACATCAAGTCTCCCATTCATATGCAACCAGGGTGGACCCTGCTTCACTAAGGGGACAAGCCATGCTTACTACCACAAAACCCTCTCTCCTCTCCAAAAAGGTGTAAAGCCTCCAGTTAAGGCTGGGAGAGACTCCTGCCTGAAATCTTGGAATCAGTCAACTGAACTAGATGGACCAGTGGTCTGACGAGTATGTGGCAGCTTCCTATGTTGCTATGTTTTCCCTCCTTAATGGGAGTGAGCTGGTCTTGTGGTAGCAAGCAAGAATTATCCCCTTTGCTAGGCAAGGTCCACCCTGGTTTGCATCTGGATAGGACACTACATGTGAGCGCTGTGAGATATTCCCCTTAGGGGATGGGGAATGCATCAGCTCAGAGGGAAAGCATCTGCTTTGCATGCAGAAGGTCCCAGGTTCAATCCCTGGCAGCATCCCCAGGTAGGGCTGGGAAAGACTCCTGCCTGAAACATTGGAGAGCTGCTGCTGCCAATCAGAGTTGACAGTACTGAGCTCAGTGGACCAAGGGCCTGACTCAGTGAAAAGCAGCTTCCTGCGTTCCTAATAAAGTATGTTTAGGGATCTAGAGAGAGACGACCGATTCCTCCGTACATTTCCAAAGCACCATAAAAGGGAAGAGTTGTGTAAGGGCTCTCACTTGGCAGCACCCTGGACGCGGCGGGCACGTTCGTCGCTGGGCAAAGTGGCATGCAAACTGGGCATGGAGACCTTTTGAAAGGTCTCTGCCTGTGGCACGCTGCCCGGCATTTTTTCACCCTGTCTGGATAGCCAGCCAGCCAGCCAAAGAAGCTGCATAAAAATAAAATGTGATTGACTACAGAAGTTTGCAAGAGATTCTTTTCAGTGGTCTCCGCCAAGCAGCCTCCTTTCCTGCTTTGCAGTTATAACTGCAGCAGCTACTGAGCTAGACAGACCAATGGTCTGACTCAGTATATGGCAGCATCCTATGTTCCGATGTGCAACCTAGGTAGGAGGAGGGGAAATTGATTGTGTGGGCAGTGGGCACAGGCTTCAATGGTATTGTCCTACCCAGCAAACTACCAAGGGTAGAGGAAACACCATCGTAGTCTGTGCCTGCCTTCCACATTTCCCCCTCTTCCTACCAAGGTTGTAATTCACAAACAATCAAAAACTTGGAGTGTACAAAAGGATGCTTGTGGTCGTATGACCTGCTTTGTTATCTTAGGGCCCCTTGACCCTTTACTTTTTAAAATGTAATGCAAGAGATGAATGCATTGCGCTAACTAGAGAGGCAATACCCTTGTCTGAGTTGCAGCAACTTTGACCGGATTAGCATCTGATCTTGCCGCTGCCTCCTTCTGTGTGTGTCGAGTTGCCCTCCAAACACCATGGAAATTAAGCCCTTCGGCTGGCCGGGTGACAAAGAGCTCAAGGTGCTTCTTCAAGTTGGAATGGAATCTTCTCGTGTCCTTGGGGGGCAGATGATGGATCAAGGCCCAGCGACTTATTTTAGAACACCGTTTGGCTCGTGTTTCATGCCAGAGATGCCAGACCCCATCTGGACTAACCTTTGCACGTAATCCTCCCATCAGGGTCCACCGTGAAAGGTTCGGGAAGAGCTTTGTTAGTCTTCGCAAAGAATGATGGACATGTTGTGACAATTGTTGCAGGCAGCTCCAAAATATCCTTGCTGGCCAATCCTCTTGGGCTACTAGCATGAAGAAAATCTCAGAGAGGCAGGCATTGGGGTGGGAGGTGGGTGTTGTAAGCCCCCATTTGGAGGAGCGATACTTTCCCAAAGAGTCAATTGTCGGCCATGTGGCTCCCTTCGGTCTTGTAGGATGTGTCAACTGAGATGCCCAGTGGACCAGAGATTATGGCATTGGGCTGAGAACGGCCTGTTGCCATACCTTTGTTACTGCTAAGAACAATTGGTGTCCGTCACATCGTGAAGCCGTCTGTTTAGGAACGTAGGAAGCTGCCTTATTTGGAGTCAGACCATTGGCCCCTCCAGCTCAGTATTGTCAGGGATTGAAGCTGGGATCTTCTGCATGCAAACTGATGTTCTGCCGCTGTGCGATGATCCCATCCCCTAAGGGAATATCCTACAGCAGAAAGCGCTCACATGTAGTTGCCCATCCAAATGCAAACCCTGCTTAGCAAAGAAGACCATCCCTCTCTCTCTCTCTCTCTCTCTCTCTCTCTCTCTCCTTTTTGAGACTGTATTATGAATATAAAATGGCCTGGATCCTCAACACAACTGCTTTGTTTTTCACTGTCCTTC
This sequence comes from Hemicordylus capensis, assembly GCF_027244095.1. NCBI lineage: Eukaryota > Metazoa > Chordata > Lepidosauria > Squamata > Cordylidae > Hemicordylus > Hemicordylus capensis. The sequence goes on from NC_069667.1 coordinate 18,544,580, forward strand.
TAACATTCATTGATTCTGTCCTTTCCCTATCCTGTTAATAATTGTGTATTATTTTATCTTATACAGTGTTGAATAATGTTTAAACCAAATGGCAACAGGCAAATATAAGCTGCTAGACCTCGTAAACATTCTCTTTCTAGGTAGACCTTAAATGCTTAGGAGTCCCATTCTATATTAAATCTGACAGCCTTATTTATTTATTTATTTAGTTATGTATTATCTCTTTAATCACATTCCTCTTCCAAGGTGCTCAGGCTTCACAACAGCCTGAGGATGGTAGTTTAGGCAGTGAGGTTGTAATTTATTCAAGGCCACTCAGTGATAATCATAAGCTGAATGTAGGTTCAGGAGAACAAGAATGGATCCACAGTAAAACGTTGCAGTATATCCCTGGTGTGTGTATGTGTTATCTGAGCCTCTGCCTGACCATGATGAAAGTTCAGAAGCAGAAGGTGTTGCGACTGTCTCGAGGGAGTACTCTTCAAGCTGAGAAATTTCTCACTCTTTTTGTTCAAGTCTTCCTTCCCCACATCCTTGCCACTGAGTCCCATTGGCTCCACCCACCTGGTTGTCTGTTAAATGCCCCCTGAGTCTTGAACATTCTGCTCCATGTGGGGGCAGGGTTTTCTTTTGCCCTTAGGTTTTTTCCTTCAGATTTTTGTAAAATTGACATATCTACGGGTTGCCCCGAGTCTGCTGGTAGCTCCTACCCATTTGCCGGTGCTCCCATTATGTATCTATAAGGATCATAGTATTTCCAGCTCTTCTGGAAATAGATAAAAGATTTAGCCTGAACATGGAAGAATGAGCCGTGTGCATCTTTGTCCGCTGTCCTCTCGTCCTTGGTAGCTTTGTGCACGAATTGTCCCCTTTGCAAAGCAGGGTCTACCTTGGTTTGCATTTGGATGGGTTACATGTGAGAGCTGTCAAATATTCCCCTTAGAGGATGGGGCCATCGCTCAGTGGAAGAGCATCTGCATGCTTGCATGCAGAAGGTCCTTGGTTCAATCCCTGTCAGTATCTCCAGTCCAGGTAGGACTGGGAGAGATTCCTGCCTGAAACCTTGGAGAGCTGCTGCCAGTCTGTGTTGACAGTACTGAGCTAGACCACTAATGCTCTGACTCTGTATATGGCAGCTTCCTATGTTCCAGTGTTTGGGGTCCTTCCCACCACCCAATAGTGGAATTCCGGTTTCCTTTATGCACACGCCCTCTGCTCCGCTCGGTGAACCTTTCAGCCCACTGTGCCGTCTTTCTCCTTGGCTTTCATGAACTCCACCTGTTGCTGAAACTGAAAGTCTTGTTTGACTGACTGCTGATAGGCAGTTGGCAAAGAGATCTCAGCGAGGAGGTGAGGAATGAGAACATAAATCAACAGGGGCTTTGAATCCACTGAGCCTCTTGCCTTCCCTCTTCCAGACTCTCTCTTCTATTTTGGTCTGTGTTGACTTGGGTCAAAGCTGGAATGCTTCCTGACCCAACGAAGGAAGCAACAGATGTGGAAAAGGGAGACTCGTGGGGAAAACCTGGCAGTGAGGCAGATTTTCAGTTTCTCTTTGCTGACTGCTTCCCTTGGCCTCCTTGTCCAGTGCTCTCGTCTTGAATCCTTCTCCTCTTCTTCAATACTGGTCAGCAACAATATCTGGCCACTGGCCCGGCCCTTCTCATTTTGGCCCTTGAGTTTGCTGTTTCGGCTCATGCTGTGCAGAAGGGTTGGCATTTGTAATCCGAGCATATACAAGTCTGAGATGTTGTTCATCTTTTTTCGCTTTGCATATTGTGGACAACCCACAATGTTGGTTGTTATTAGGAACATAGGAAGCTGCCATATATTGAGTCAGACCATGGGTCCATCTAGCTAAATACTGTCTACACAGACTGGCAGAGGCTTCTCCAAGGTTGCAGGCAGGAGTCTCTCCCAGCCCTATCTTGGAGATGCTGCCAGGGATTGAACCAGGGTGTGCAAAGCCAATGTTCTGCCACTGAGCTCACCACGGCCCCATCCCCACACCAACATTTCCTGTTTGAGAGTTATAAGTTTGGAAGGAAAGTATCGTAGCACGAGTATCGTAGCACGAGTATCGTAGCATGAGTATCGTAGCACGAGTATCGTAGAAAGTATCGTAGCATCAGTGCAGCTTGTCTGCCTACAGGAACATGATTGTGTTGATGTGATGCGACTAAAAAGTGAAAATCCAAGGCTTATACTTCATTTCTTTCGAATGGGTTGTCCTCTTTGAATGAGATGTCCCCCAGCCACTAGAGATCCATGAGTCCCCTGTATGCTCTCACCATGAAATCTTATGATAATGGCCGTTTGAACCCTTGAGGATTCACTAAGCAAATTATTGCCTCCACATCCACTCATTGGCCTTTTAATAGGGTTGCTTTGCCAGCAGGGGCCAATGTATACTGTACGTAGATTTAATGGGAAACACGATCCCCAAGTATACCTGATGCCCTTCTCACTCTCTGCTTACTGCTGTTGGGTTTCTCTGTTTGGCTATAATGACTAATAGTTCATCCACGCCTGGGCATTTTAAAGCCACTGTTTCCTTGCCGCTGAATGATGGAAGGAAATGTGAGACCCACCACCATCTGTGCCCACCCCTTCCTTTTTATGGCCAGATTGTTTGGGTCAAGATGATGCTAAGGAAAACGCACGGCTTACTCACAGGGCCAATCTGCTCCTTAACCTTTTGGGAAAGCGGCATGTGTGGGGGCTGAAAGGTGAAGGAAATATTCAGAAATTAATTCAGAATGGAATTGAATTAATTTCATCAGACCATTAACAGGGTGGTTTTCAAACTCTTTCATGGATGCACAGAGGGTTATTCAGAAGCTCATCTGGAGTTCCTTAGCAAGAAAATTCATAACAGTGGGCTACCGTTCTGGAAAGTCACATGGCCCACAGCTACAGTACAATCTTCTCCTGGGATGTGCAAAAGTGGAGGAATGTTAAGTGTGTTCTAGGTAGGACATCTGTTCTGAAAATTGAATGGGTACCCTAGATCAGGGGCTCTCAACCTTTTTTAAACAAAGGTTCGCAAAACTCTGGTCGCAAACAGTGTTCTCTCTAATTTTTTTCATCTCTGTGTAGAATTAGATTAGTTCGGGGAGGCAGTATCAAGGCAGTGTGTGCACACATGCATTCAGATTTGGGCCTTCCTGATCCAACCTGAGCGAGATCTAAAATTAACTGAGCGGACACCAGAAAATGTGTGAGCGTGTGCACATGTGCACGCTTTAGAGGGAACAGTGGTAGCAAACCTTCAGCTCAGGTACCCCATATATAGTGAGGCTGTTCTCATGCGCAGCCAAACCCAGGCTAGGTAAGCCCTGCCTGGATTAGGCTACACATGAGAAATGCCAGGATCAGGTCTGAGCCTTGGGGGTAGCGCCACCTAGCTTAGAGATGTCTTACCATGTACAGTTTGCCCAAATCCTGGTTTGCAAAACAACTTCAAATCCTGATTTCAGATTTTGATGGCTGCTTGCAAACCACGTTTTGTTGAATGTCAGCAGTTTCAGACATCGCAACAAATCGTGGTTCGAACTGCTGAGCTGTCTTGGAAAGTAAACGTGATCAACACTCAAAGACAGTTTAGACAGAACACCAGACCATGCTTTGTTGTGATGTCTGAACCGCTGCCATGCAGCAAACCTTGGTTTGCAAGCAAGCACTAAACTAGAATCCAAAACCAGGGGTGGAGGGGAGAGTTTTGACAGAATGTCTCCAGATGTTGCTGCTCCTAGCTTGAGGTTCAAATTCACCGCCTGAGATGTAGATCTTCGGTTTGACTTCATCATCTGGCGAGGCTTGTTGGGCATCATCTTTCTTTCTTATTCTCTGTCTGAGGCTGTTCACACAACCGAAAAATGCGTAGGACAAGTGTACAAAAGTTCACAGGTCAGCAAGACAAGCCGTCCAAAGCATTGTTTGCATCTGTAGGAATGATTAGTGTTCTGTGCCAAGGACACTGTCTTACCAGCGGGCAGAACCTGAGTTCTCTCTTACGAAGCTAGGCATAAAACGTGTCTTGAGATGTTGAACATGGACTTGTCTCTTAAGCCAAGACCATTCCATGCAGTGAGAGGGTTCAGGTTGCTAAAAAGGCTGCCCAGCTTTTGGACAGTTTTGGAGGCTGAAGTAGTCAGGCAGGTATTTATATGTCGCTGGTGGTACATTCACTGTGTCCTATTCTTCTCCCCTGAGATCACCTAAAATGGTAAGATGTTTTGAGTGGGATTAGGTCCATGAGTCCCAGGGAAGGGGTGTGGACATCTGTGGGTAGCCCTTCCCCCGTATTAATAGCCTCCCTTAACTATAAGCTAGCGATCAAACTGGGACATGTTCTTATCAGCGGGACTCCCTTGTCTAATGTAGAGCTGGTGGTGATTTTTGTCTTTGCAAGATGGCATATCACAGGCACTCAGGTAAAACTCAAGATTTTTTGCATTTCATGTGGGTGACCGGCGCTTAAGATCTCTTTCTGATTTGTGTAATGAAGGTTTTCTCCATTCCTCGCCCCACGTCAGAAATTCTTTATTTAATGCATCCTTAATAGATCGTTGAGGGCTTTCCAGCATATCAGGAATAATTAGAGGAGCTATGTGTGATATTCCTTCGGGAGAAGGTGTTAATGCACTGCCAGAGATTCTTTTGATATTACTTTTGAAAAGTTTTTATGCAAAAGGTGTTTCATTTTGTTTCTTCCCCACTGGGCATCATAGCTGGAATATGAACTCAGGGGATAACACATGCTCATCGGCAGGTCAGGAGCACTGGAACAGCTGGTTTGCCGATTGCATTAATCTTAGCAGCCCCCACTGCTTTTGTAGGGGTATCAGTTACTTGTGAGTTGGTTTGCATATAATGGATGAGAGCTGGTCTTGTGGTAGCAAGCACGACTTGTCCCCTTAGCTAAGCAGGGTCTGCCCTGGTTGCATATGAATGGGAGACTTGATGTGTGAGCACTGCAAGATATTCCCCTCAGGGGATGGAGCCGCTCTGGGAAGAGCATCTGGGTTCCAAGTTCCCTCCCTGGCAGCATCTCCAAGATAGGGCTGAGAGAGATTCCTGCCTGCAACCTTGGAGAAGCCGCTGCCAGTCTGGGTAGACAATACTGAGCTAGATAGACCTATGGTTTGACTCAGTATATGGCAGCTTCCGATGTTCCGATGTTCCTAAGTTCAGAATTAAATCTCAGTTGCCCAGTGATGGACTGACAGATAGTTCTCAGCATCTGGAGGGAGTCTGCAGTTTCAGTGTTGGTTAGTGAGAGAATTGTCAGCATTTTGATTAATAGTTCGGGACATTCCCAGACATAATAATTTAGAAAGCAACTTTATCAAACTCTGTCCTTTATATTCCCTTTCATCTGCCAGTTCCCTTTTCTTTTTCTTTTCTTTCCTTTCTACAAAAACATAGGCCTGAAAATAAAACTTAGGCAATACAGTCATCCCTCATCAATCATGGTTTTGGGTACCCACGACTGGGAAATTGTGATCGGTCTCACCAACTGCAACCCGAGTGTCTGCAATTGGTGAGCTTTTGTTGTGATTTTGGGGTGGGGGTGGGGTTCACCATTTTGGGTGGTTCAGAGGTTCAGTTTCTCATTCATCTTGCTGACCCTGCCAACTCCTCATGATTTCAAGTGCCTTTGGGCAATCTGGGGGGATTCAAAAGTGCCTTTTAGCTATTTGGGTTCCCCCCCCACAAAAAAAAAATATTCCAGAGGTTAAATCTGCTCAGTCCTCTTGCGACTCTTGGTGATTTGGGAGTGAGTTGAGGGAATTTTTAGCTATTGTATTCTTTGGTCTTTTTGCAGTTCCCCTAACCCGCTGTTTCCATTGGTTTTAATGCCTTGCCAATCATGAATCTGCCAATCGCGTGGTTTTCCAGGAACGGAACCCTCGCAGTTGGAGAGGGGTGATTGTATAGTTACAAATCAAGCCCTCACCTGTCTGGTGACAATTCAGATGACAATCAGGGCTGTGTGTCCTTTGCACGGGGGAGAGAGAGAGAGAGAGAGAGATCCAATCAACACTTGATGCCAAGGGATGAGACCCAACTACTTCTGTGTGCAAGCAAAAAGGCACTTCTGGATACACATGGGGTGTGGGGCAGAGTTTCCTTTCAGTGGCAACCCTGTGGGTCTTATGGGGTACTGCTCTGGAGGAGCCCCCCCCAGGGGGGAATCTACCACTGGAAGGGGGGATTGGAAAAAAGAGAGCTCCATGTAGCATATTGGATCCTAGCCAAGGTAATCCAGATTTGGTGCCAAGAAAAACAGAAGCTTGCAGTGTGCACAGATTATCTATCTATCTATCTATCTATCTATCTATCTATCTATCTATCACATTTATATCCTGCTCTTCCTCCAAAGAGCCCAGAGTGGCTTGTTTGTCCTCACAACAACCCTGTGAGGTAGGTTCGGCTATACAAACAGCTCAAGTTTGCATGTTTAGGATCACAGATTGTTTGCTGTGGTTGGGCTATGTAAGCCCCCCACCCACTGCTTGCCCCCTGGAAATCCTGCTCAGCCACAACCTCCCACCCTCCAACATTTCACCAATGCAGTTCCAAGCCATTCTTGAGAGCTAGAAACTTACGTCCCATTCGCACGTAACGTGAAACCAGAGTTGAAGGGGCCAGAGGATGCGAAACTTGTACATCCGAATACAGGACACCCCACTGAAACTACAGCTTCGTAGTTACCAGAGGTTTCACTCTCCAAACTCCAATTTGAACCCTCAGGTTGCAGAGAGTTTTGCTGCTCCAACCCGAGGTTAACCACAGCCTGCGTTATGTGCGAATGACGAACTGCTCGGCTGCCTAGAACTGGAGTTGAGGGAGGAAGCTCCTCCCTCTCTCCAGCTGTGATTGGCCGTGTGGGCTGTCTTTCATGCAAGAAGGAAACCTGCACAGCCAGTTCCTTCTCCTCTCTGCTGTCTCCCTGACTGCAGATTGCCTGCTCTCCGTTGCGTCTGAATTCAGACAGGGGAGTGGAACCGTGGTTCCACGTTACCTGTGAATGCGGCCTCTATCTCTTTTCGAAATCTAAGTTGGAATTCTCAGGAAACTGTCTCCACTTCAAGAGAATAATGCTAGGCAAACAGCTCTGCTTAAACGGCTGTGGGTGCGGTTCAGATCTCTGGTGGGGCTGCATGCATTTTTTCAATGACCTGGAACGGAGTCTGGTCATCCATTCTCCTGGGAACTGGCATGCCGATGGTCTCTCAGGGCTGTGTATAAACAGGCCCAGGAACATAGTCAGTCAGGCTGAGAGCTCACTGTGTTAAGCTGGACCATGGCCATTTTCAAAGCAAGCCACATGTCTAGGTGAAGATAAGGATACACCAACCGCTGTGGAAGTCCAGGAACAAAGGGTGGCACCTTAAAGGCTAACTTGTATTGTTGCTTAAGCTTTCATAGACTAGAGCTCACTAGAGTGCAGGACTAGGACCCGGGAGACCCGAGTTCAAATCCCCATTCAGCCATGAGACTTGCTGGGTGACTCTGGGCCAGTCACTTCTCTCTCAGCCTGACCTACTTCACAGGGTTGTTGTGAGGAGAAAACGTAAGTATGTAGTACACCGCTCTGGGCTCCTTGGAGGAAGAGCGGGATATAAAATGTTTTTTTAAAAAAATGGTGTGAAATCGACTTGACTACACACTTTACCTTTATCCAAACCCAGCACAGCATCCCTCCAGAGGCCATATGTTTCTTTGAGATCTGTGAACCCTTAGGGGACAGCGAACCATCTTATTTATGCCTTATTGATTTTTCTATGTAAACTGCTTTGAGAACTTTGTTTGAAGAGTGGCATGTAAGTATTCATAGCAGTAGCACTCTCTCCATGGAATAATCTTTGGAGGACATTCTTGCCAATTTTCATGTCCATTCCTCTGTCAACATCGATACACTTCCATAGTGGTTTCTGGGTTTTAAAAAACTTTGAAAACACGATTGCAAATGTGCCCGCTGCAGACCTGATGGTCAGGACAATTGAAGCATGGAAAGCTAAAAGCCCCACAATCTTCTCGCCTCTTCCCCATCTCTAGGGGTGGTAGAGTTTGTCAAAAACCACAATGAGCATTTATCCCCCCAGATGGTCCTCTGCTTATCTTCTCTGCCTCCATTTCATTTGTTGAATGTGTTCTGCAGACTGTTGCCATGACACAGTCGACTTTATATAGTGGGACCAAATTCCGGGTAATCAAGTTAAAGGGCAAGTGAGTCAGGAAAACAATGGGGTAATGTGCTTATATTTAGACTGGTGGGGAAGAGGGGGGGGAGAACATTGCAGGAATGAGTTTGCAATTAACGCATTTGTTTTTCTTAGCTGTCCCTGGCCGGGCACGGACCTTTGGGTTGGCAGTTCCCACTGGCTTCTGGTCTTTGCTTGTGTGATCTTCTAGTTTTGATAGCTTAAGAGAGGGATGGTGGTTGGCAGGCTATGGATCAGGTCTGGGTCTCATGGCCTAATAATAATAATAATAATAATAATAATAATAATAATAATAGAATGGCTAAAGTAGCTCTAGCAAAGAAAGAGACGTACACAGAGAGAGGAAGTGCGGTGAGTGTGTGTATCTCCAGTTGTTCCGTCTGATGATTGATGAGGTGGCAACTGTACGGATAAATGGAGAAGGATCAGGGTTAGCAGAGCTGGATGTTTTGGCAAATTGGAGTGTGGGGGGGAGGCAGTGTCCCAGCCATAGAAGCGGCATATTGCTAAGGGGGTTAAAAAAAAGAAAACCTGGGACTTTTACGCACCGCAGGTTTTATTGCGAGGCTTTACTGTGAGTTCGAATTAGCCCCCCCCCCAAACCAACACAAAACTAAATTAAAGGGACTACTTTGAGTAATTCTTCTCATCAGGTCAGCCAATGGGTCTTCGAGAGGAGAGCTGGGCTTTTGGTAGCAAGCATGACTTGTCCCCTTAGTTAAGCAGGGTCTACCCTGGTTGCCTATGAATGGGAGACTTGATGTGTGAGCACTGGAAGATCTTCCCCTCAGGGGATGGAGCCGCTCTGGGAAGAGCATCTAGGTTCCGAGTTCCCTCCCTGGCTGCATCTCCAAGATAGGGCTGAGAGAGACTCCTGCCTGCAACCTTGGAGAAGCTGCTGCCAGTCTGTGTAGACAATACTGAGCTGGATAGACCAATGGTCTATCTGAGTATATGACTGAGTATATGGCGGCTGCTGCAGCAAGGTTGGAGTGGGCAAGGAGACCTCCCCCTTACCTTATTACAAGAAAAGGCAGACCTTTTTTGTTTAAGGTAAAGGGGTGGCAAAAGCATTTTTGCCTATCGGCGGCAAAAAGCTTAATCCGCCCCTGAGGGGTGGCAGTGAATGCTTGCTACCACAAGACCAGTTCTCCTCCTCCATGATCAGAGCGTTAAAACCTCTGAATTATTCAGCCGGGGCTTCTTGGGATCCTGAACAACCACAGTTCATTTAAACAGAGGATCATGGCCAAACAAAGCCGTTCAGTTTACAAGAGAACATATACTTGGCCTTGTAGAAGCATACTTTGGATATTTCAAGCCTGTTTACTTGTTTAGGGAAGAGAATTCTGGCTTTGATTCTGTGCAGCCTGTCTTGGACATGTCATGGAGGGAGAATAACTTGGCCCAGTTAAATGGGACTTTGAAGTCAATCTCAAAAGTGATCTATCAAAATAGGGTTCTTTTGGTCTTTCTTATGTCCAAGAAAATGGAGCCTGTGTGACTTCATAAGAACAGCCCTGCTGGATCAGGCCCAAGGAGGCCCATCTAGTCCAGCATCCTGTTTCCCACAATGGCCCACCAGATGCCCTTGAGAAGCCCACAGGCCAGAGGTGAAGGCATGCCCTCTCTCCTATTGTTGCTCCTCTGCAACTGGTACTCAGAGGCATCCTGCCTTTGAGGCTGGAGGTGGCCTGTAGCCCTCCAACTAGTAGCCATTGATAGGCCTCTCCTCCGTGAATTAATCTAAGCCCCTCTTAAAGCCATCCAGACTGTTGGCTGTCACCACATCTTGTGGCAGAGAATTCCATAGATTAATTATGCGTTGTGTGAAAAAGTACTTCCTTTTGTTGGTCCTAAATTCCTTGGCAATCCATTTTCATGGGATGACCCCTGGTTCTAGTGTAGTGAGAGAGGGAGAAGAAGTCTATCGGCTTTAAGCTCCACACTTCTGGATGGATTAGCCTCCCTGTTTCTCTGTTTCCTGCGTCTTGTGCAGTTGGCAGTTTCTCGACTGGAGCTCAAATGCAAAGGGACAGATGGCCTGGATTGGCAGCCTGTGGAGTTGATAAAGGCAGTCCGGGAGGCGCAGGTGCAAAATGGATGAAGCCGAAGGTGTTGCCACGGGACACTTGGGAGGGAGTTGGCTTAAGGCCCTGTTGCCTTAAGAATTTTCCAAAGAAAGAGGCCAGCAACTGGAAGCCTCTGTCCCTACCCACCCCGAAATGGTGCCACCCCCCACTGCTTTACAACCCTAGAGGGAAAAGAACAGTGCCGTTGAGCAACAGATGTGGCAACCACACAATTTGCAATGGAAATAAACATTTATTGTTTCTGGGTTTATCCCCTGCCTCTATTTCTCTCCCCTTCTTCTGTTTCCTCTGTGTCGAAGGGCAGATTGTAAGCCCTTGGGGCAGGGATCTTCCCTCTTGTCTTTTATAAAAGACCATGCAAATTGATGTGATGATGATGTTGTAATGCTGCTGCTATTAAGCTATGCCAAGATCTTTTGCAATGGTGTGGAAGGCAGATGTGGTCTCTCCTTGAAAGAATTAGAGTCACTACTCACAAAGAGTTATGATACTCACTATTCAGTGGGCAGTACTTTTTCTCTGCACTTTGAGGGCTTCTCCTCTTTTGTTCCTGTGGTGGTGAATTCCATAGATTAATTATGTGCTGTGTGAAAAAGTACTTCCTTTTTTCGGTCCTAAATTTCTTGGCAATCAGTTTCACGGGATGACCCCTGATTCTAGTGTTCTGTGAGAGGCAGAAAAATGTCTCTCTCTCCACTTTCTCCACACCATGCATGATTTGACCTCTATCATGTCTCCCCACAGTCGTCTTTTTTTCTAAACCAAAAAGCCCCAGATGTTGCAGCCATGTCTCATAAGGGAGGTCTCTCAGCCCTGTCTTGGAGCTGCTGCCAGGGAGGAAACTTGGAACCTAGATGCTCTTCCCCTCCCTCCCTAATCTGCCTGCTTTTGGTATCTGTCTATTCATTGTGGGCCTTTCTCATGGGAAGTCTGTGTGGAAGTCTTATAGTGCCCTCTGGTGATGGAAACCCAACACACAAGCATGCTTGCAGGCCATGCCTCCAGCCTCAGAGGCAGGATGCCTCTCAATACCAGTTGCAGGGGAGCAACAGCCAGAGAGAGGGCATGTCCTCCCCTCTTGCCTGTGGGCTTCCCCGAGGCATCTGTTGGGCCACTGTTTGAAACAGGATGCTGGGCTAGATGGGCCTCCTTGGGCCTGATCCAGCAGGGCTGTTCTTATGTTCGGTTCTTAACATGACCTTCTCTGATTTGTGTCCAGTTTGCAGGAAGGTGCTTAATCTTGCTGGTTGATTGTAGCTGTGAAATCTGTTGAACGGAGCTGCAATTTTTTTAAAAAAAGACGTCCCCATTTCTAGCTACTTGATCAGCCAACCCCCAAGTTAATTAGATGATTTACGGGAGAGGGATCAACGCTGGGGATCAATGCTGGGGATGATGGGAGTTGAAGTCCAATAACATCTGGGGACCCAACGCTGAGAATCTCTGGCGTAGACAATACTAGGCTAGATAGAACTGACTTAGTGGAAGGCAACTTCGTATGGTGGTGGTCAGTGTTCCCTCTAACAGGGATTCCCAGATGTTGTTGATTACAACTTCCCATAATCCCCAAACAAAAGCCATTGCAGCTGGGGATTCTGGGAGTTGTAGTCAACATCTGGGAACCCCTGTTAGAGGGAACACTGGTGGTGGTGTTATAGAATAAACCAGGCCTGCTCAACTTTGGCCCCTCAGCTATTTTTGGACCACAACTCAGGGATTATGGGGTTTGTAGGCCAGCAGGAGGGCCAAAGTTGAGCAGCAATAAACAGACAGGACCACCCTTGCTGGCTAAAGTTTCTTTGCCTTTAAGTGCAGTGCATTAGACCTGAGTGACTGTTGTGAACCAGCTGGCATGGTTGGAACCATCGGGGGGGGGGGAGCGGGCGGGGGGGGGACACACAAATGATCATTGTGATTTTTGACAAGGTCTACCACACACCTAAGGATGGAAAACAGGTGATAGCACTGCAGTGCTTTCAGCTTTCGGGGTGTTGTCATGCTTTTCTTGTCCTGGCCATCGGACAGTATGCAGCGTCCACATCTGCAGTGGGAAGCTTTTAAAAACACAAAACCTGCTATAAAATTTTATCGATGTTGTCAGAGGAATGGAAAAGCAACTTGGCAGGAATGTCCTCCAAAGATCACTCCGTGGAGAGAGGACAACCATTTGTTCGCGGTTACCCTGATCCTTTGCTCTGTGCAAAAACGACTACAGTTTTACCCTAATTGTTTAGGGGCAGGGATAAAGAAGGGCTAATAACACACAGGAAGCTGTTAAGTGCAACCGTGCTCTCACCTCTTTCCCATCTCTAGTGGGGCTGTAGCCATAGGGTGGCATGAGCCATAATTGAGCCCCCCAAATGTCCTGAATACCCCCAAAACCTCAGCCCTGGCTGATCTGTTTTCATTACTTCTCACCCCCCCCACCTGCTAACTTTTGCGATTCCCTTCCAAGTCTTTTAGGCTGGCGATGATCAGTTGCCGAAAATCACGATGAGCCTTTGTCTCCTGAGATGGTCCCAGGGGCCACCGTTTGTGAGCCTGGCACATGGACTAGAAAGGCCAAGCTTCAATCTGAGCTTCATCCCTGAACTTCAAAGGTTGTTGTTGCCCAAGCACCAATTCTATGATTCTTTGTTCTTTCTCCTTCCTCCGAAGGGCCCGGCAGCTACACTGTGGGCACCATGTCCGAGCGCTTTGACTGCCACTACTGCCGTGACCCACTGCACGGGAAGAAGTATGTGCAGAAGGAAGGCCGCCATTGCTGCGTCAAATGCTTTGATAAATTCTGTGCCAACACCTGCATAGAGTGCCGGAAACCCATCGGAGCTGATTCGAAGGTAGGGAATGGGAATGGGGTGCCCGGAACCTTCACGGTGAATGATCGGAGCCGATTCGAAGGTCGGGAATGGGAATTGGGTACCCGGAACCTACATGGTGAATGATTGGAGCCGATTCGAAGGTAGGGAATCGGAATTGGGTGCAAGGAACCTACACGATAAATGCCCAGCAGTCAGGAGTACCACAGTCTAGTTATATAGCAACCCTATGCTAGGCACTTGGCACTAGAGGTGTGCACAAAACTGACTGGCCTGGTTCGGTTCGAGTCTGAACTGGACCCGAACAGGACCGGGCCAGTTCAGTTTTGCCCCCCATCGAACCGAACTGGGTTCAGTTGGGGTGGGGTGAGGTTGTGAGTCATTTAAAAATATAGTATGCACCCCCTCCGGACGGCTTCTCTGAGGATGTGTGTGTGGGGGGGTGTCCACTGAGGTTCCCCCTCCCCCCCGCCAGCCTTCCTCTTCACAAAAATCGCCCATTTTGAGCATTCTACAGCGCTTTCTGGGCCTTTCCCCCTGGCTGTGGTCATGACCCGGCCATGCAGGGGCCCATTGCGCATGCATGGTGGCCTCTAAAATGGCCACCACAATGGGGGAAAGGCCTGGAAAGGGCTGAAGAACACCAGAACCTGGTGATTTTTGGCACAAGGAAGGTCAGGGGGGGAGGGGAGACCTTCATGGACAACTCCCCCCCACATCCTCGTAGAAGCCGCCCTGAAGGGGTAAGTACTAATTTTTTTAAAAAAACCCAAACAGACTTGAGAACCCCCTGAATGGCCAGCGGGGGTCAGTCAAGGGGGTCGGACTGAACAGGGGGTGGTTTGGTTCGACCCTGAACTGTTGAACTGAACTGCATCCTTTTTGGCACTGTACAAGCAACGGTTATGATCTTGATTCTTATCCAGAGATCTTGTAGTCAGATTTAGTACATGAGCCAGCTGTGGTGGTCAGTACCATCTGAGGGGAACAAATGCTTTGTCTCACCCCAGATAGTTGTGATTTCTGACAGGGTCTGCTCTCCTAGATGATAGCACTGCAAAATGTTCCGCTTTCAGATGAAGCGTGGGAACACACTGAAAGCTGAACATATTTATAAGTAAGCTGCTATTACCTATTTGCCACCTCTCAGGGTGTAGTAGACCCAAGAAAAAAAATCACTATGAGCATCTGTCCCTCCAAATGGTACTGACCACCTCAATTGGCTCATGAACTATGGGATTTGCTGCCAGAAAGGCGGCAGGGAGGGCCACCAGGCTAGATGGCTTAAAAAGGGTAGGAGACACATTCATGGAGGAAGAGAGATTGATCCCTGGCTATTAGCCGTGATGTCTCAATGGAACTTTCATGTTCAGGGGCAATCTACCTCTGGATACCAGTTGTTGGGGAGCAACCGCAGGGTAGATTCCTTGCCTTCGGGCCCTGCTTCTGGGCTTCACATGGGGCATCTGGTGGGCAGTGTTCTCTGTAACAGGGATTCCCAGTTGTTGTGGACTACAGCTTCCATCATCCCTAGCCAAAGGCCACTGCAGCTGAGGATTCTGGGAGTTGTAGTCCACATCTGGGAATCCCTGCTACAGAGAGCACTGCTGGACTAGACGGACCGGATCCAGCTGGGTGCCTCTCGTTGGGGGTCTGACGTTGCTCCCCTGGGGACGGAAGCTGCTCAGGTCTCCTCGCTCCTCGAAGGTCTCATGTCTGTTTCTCCGCGTCCCCTTTCCTGCCTGCAGGAGCTGCACTTCAAGAACCGCTACTGGCACGACACCTGCTTCCGCTGCTTCAAGTGCTCGGCGTCCCTGGTGAACGAGCCCTTCATGCTGAAGGAGCACAACAAGGTGTGGTGCAACAAGTGTACCACCATCGAGGGGGCGCCCACCTGCAAGGGCTGCCTGAAGCCCATTGTGTCAGGTAAGGTCTCTCAGCAGCAGAGAGCTGGGGAGGACAGGGGGAGGCAGGAAGCGGCCTCATACCGAATCAGGCCATTGGTCCCTCTAGCTCAGTAGTGTCTACACTGACTGGCAGCAGCTCTCCAGGGTTTCAGGCAAGACTCTTTGCCAGCCCTGCCGGAAGATGCTGCCAGGGATTGAACCTGCGACCGCCTGCCTGCAAAGCAGATGCTCTAGTACTGAGCTACGGCCCCCTCCCTGAAGGTGGCATACATGGGTCTCCCATCCAGGCACTGACCACACCAAGACCTGCTTAGTTTCAGCAAGGTAGCTGTATTATGTGCCTTTAGATCAGTGGTTCCCAACCTGGGTTCCTCAAGGTGTTGCTGAACTACAACTCCCAGCATCCCCATTGTAGTGATCAGCCACTCCTCCCTCTAAAGAGCTAACCAGAAGTGAATCCTGTCTTGACTGACAGACTGGTGAACTACAGGGCTCAACCAATCAGCACACCAGGTGGGTGGGACCTAGAGAGCAGTTGGCAGGAAGAAGGGAGTTCTTTATTAGAGAAGGACATGTGGCCATGAAGGATGGATGGCTGCAGGAAAATGACTCTGCAGGTCCTGGAAAGAAATGAGAGCCAGAAGCTTGAATTCTCATCCAAGGTTTGGTGATGTAAGGAAAAGGAAGCCTGTTGGCTTCGGGAAGTTTAGTCTAGGGGAAAGTTTGTTTAGTCAGACTTTGCATTAGAATGTCTGTTTCTTTGGTGTGTGCTTTGTATATTCCTAATTTAATTACCTGCAACATAATTAAAATAAGAAACACTAGCCTACGCCCATTGTATCTAGGGCATTGCAAAAGACTCAAACATTTACATGTGCATTAAGACAACCTATTTTTGTAATACTATTAAGTATTCTTAGCTGTATTTAAAGCTAAGAAAGCCTCCGACAGAAGCAGTCCGCACGCAGTACTTGAATAAAATTGTTTTTAAAAGTCTTTTCTTTTTACAAGCCTAACCGTGTTGGTTTTTAACTAAGGAAAAGGGGGGGGGGCAAGGGGGGGAGTCATCTGGTGCAAATACATCCTCAGATGTTCAGCAGCTAACAGTTTTTCTCATCCTGTGTAAGCTTGTCTGTGGAAGGTTTTTGTATTTGCCCAATACCTAATACAGAGGGACCTTGGAATTACAGCATCAAATTCACTGGTCCAGCTCTCTGCAAGTTTTAGGGTGCTTGGTGGCCTACCGATAATTCAGGATAGTTTTAGGAGAAGCCTAGCCAAGCAGCTCAGCAGGGATGATTCAGCATTTCTTTCCCTCCTGCGAGTTTGCTCTGAGACAAAGGCTTTAAGCCACTACACCCAGCCACAATAAATTGCGGTTGGGGATGGTGGGAGTTGTAGTTCCACTACATCTGCAGGAATGCAGGTTGTGAACCGCTGCCTTAGACCTTAGTGCCTGTTTCTGGTGCACAACATGTCTCCCACGATGCAATGCAAGCCCTTGCTAAACGTGGGTTGAATTCTTCCCATGCTAACGGTTGGTCTAATTTGAGGGAGAAAGCACCCAGTACTCCGCCTCTGGGGCCTGTGCCCCTGACGAACACAGGCGGCAATAGCAGTGGTGGGCTTCTACGCCCACATGCCCCTCCAGTCACCATCTCTGGGCACAGCTCTACCTGGGGAATGGCATCACAGGCATCACAATGGCATCTACCTGCAGGCATCACAGCTCTCATGAATGGTGTGGCGGGATGGGAGAGAGAAGCTGCCATGAGCTAGAGGCTGCTGCCTCCTGTTGGGCGCCCTCCCGGCTTGTTAGGATGAGCCGCTACTGATAACAGGCACAGCCTACTTTTCCCTTTGCAGGTGATCAGAATGTGGAATACAAGAAGACCGTCTGGCACAAGGAGTGCTTTACATGCAACAACTGCAAGCAGGTGATTGGCACGGCTAGCTTCTTCCCCAAAGGAGACGAGATCTACTGTGTCACCTGCCACGAGCAGAAGTTTGCCAAGACCTGTGTCAAGTGCAAGAATGTAAGTCCTTTGGTCCATCTCCGTAGCTTTGATCACGCTCGCCTCCTTCCCTTCCTCCAAGCTTGGGGCTCCTTTTATTCCCTTGTTGTAGGAACAAAGCGGTGCTCCCAGATCCCCCGAGAAACATAGGTAGCTGCCACCGACTGAGTCAGACCCTTGGGCCAGCTAGCTCAGTACTGCCGACACTGACTGGCAGTGGCTCTCCAAGGTTCTATGAAGGATCCTTTCCCAGCCCTGTTTAGAAATACCAGGGATTGAACCTGGGGCCTTTGGCATTCAGACCAGATACTCTGCCACTGAGCTACGGCCCTATCCCCTTCCTATTCGGGTGGAAGAGGGTGCATCAAAATGTATTTCTTCTCGCTCATATTGCCAGTCTGCTACTATGCCCATTTTACAGGTGGGAGAGTGCAGGCCCAGATTGTGTAACTGGCACACAGCCAGACTCCCGTGTTCCCAGGTCGCTGAAGGGGCTTTTCTCGCACTTTTTAGCTAGACCATGCCGAGTCAAAGGGGGGAAACCTCCATTCAATGAGATCTTGTTGGTGGTGGGAAAATACCGCCCAGGCTCGCAGGCCAAACTCCAACCCAGTTGATTGTCTTTAGAAGTCTCGCTCAACTTGGGCATCCCAGCTATTTTTGGACAACTCCTCCCATCATCCCCAGCCACAGTGTCCAATAGCCAGGGATGATGGGAGTTGTAGGCCAACATTCACAGGAGGGCCGCAGTTATTTATTTTATTTATTGTTAAATTTATATGCCGCCTTTCATTAAAACAATCCCAAGGCGTTTTACAGCCAAATTTAAAAACAAGATTGTAAAAAAAAAAAGACAATTAAAATATGAAGCTAAAGATATAAAACAAATCTGATTAAAACTTTAAAACAAAAGCATAAAAGTAATACGGAGTACAAAAAGCAGCAGCATAGACAATCAAATAAAAGCCTGGGCAAAAAGCTGCGATTTAACATGCTTTCTAAAAGCTGTGATGGAGACTGAGGAGCGAATAGTCACCGGGAGAAACATTCCAGAGTCCAGGGGCAGCAACAGAGAAGGCCCTGTCCCATATGCGCGACAGCCGAGCCTCCCTCGTTGTCGGCACCCGGAGCAGAGCCCCCTCAGATGACCTCGTCAAGCGGGCAGCAACCCTTGGGAGTGGTCCTGGGTGATAGCTTGCCTGATGACATGGAGTCAGATTTCTCCCAACTTCTGGCTTGCCTCCTCCTTCTAGGCCATCACCTCAGGAGGCGTCTCCTACCAGGATCAGCCTTACCACGCGGAGTGCTTCGTCTGTGCCACTTGCACCAAGAAGCTGGGTGGGCAGCGCTTCACCGCTGTGGAGGATCAGTTCTACTGTGTGGATTGCTACAAGTCCTTTGTTGCCAAGAAGTGCAGCGGATGCAAGAACCCCATCACAGGTAGGGACACGGATTCGGGTGGCAGCAACGGCCAAGGGCTGATTTGCCCAAGCTTGCTCACACGATGGCAAACAGGGTAGGGGAGGCATCCTACCCAAGTCCGGAGCTGTGCATGCTCCTGTTTTCCGCTTCGGTGTGAGTCGGAGGTGCAGGTTCATGATCGTCTGTGAGGGTCCTGCTGAACGAGGTAAGAGGAAAATCCCTCTGACCCAGATGATCACTGCCTGCAACTCCTACTGTATTTTTACTCACACAAGCAGAAAACAGGAGCATTCACAGCTCCTGAACTTGGGTAGACTGCATCTCCTACCCTATACATCTCAGTGGTTTGTGACGTGCAGTTCTACCCGCAGTGTGTGGTCCACTGAACAATACTGCCTGCCCCCGCTATTGCTTTCAAATAGAGGTAAATGAATTTTGATGAAGTAGTTGGCTCCACGTGGAAGTACCTTTAAAAAAAAAAATTACATTTTATTTCCCGTTCTTCCTCCAAGGAGCCCAGAGCGGTGAACTACATACTTAAGTTTCTTCTCACAACAACCCTGTGAAGTAGGTTAGGCTGAGAGAGAAGTGACTGGCCCAGTCACCAAGCAAGTATCATGGCTGAATGGGGATTTTCCCGGTCCTAGTCCAGAGGTTGCTAGTTCAAATCCCCACTGGTATGGTTCCCAGACTATGGGAAATACCTATTATTGGGCAGCAGCGATATAGGAAGATGCCGAAAGGCATCATCTCATACTGTGCGGGAGATAGCATTAGTAAACCCCTCCTAGATTCTACCAAAAAAACCCCCAACATGGCTCTGATGTTGCCAGGAGTCGACACTGACTCGATGGCACAACTTTAGTTCCATTTTGCAAAAGTGACATTTTACTCGTGCACGAGTGGGAGCGAGCCATTTCCAGGATAGCAGCTGCCATTTTTTACACGCTGTCACTGCAGTCATGGAAATGGGTGTGAGAGGCTGGTTAACACAAACGTTTCGCCCCAAGATCCTGAGGCCAAGTACATGCTCATATGGAGGAAAGAAAGGCTACTTGTTTGTGTAGATTAGCCCTTAAGAGCTATATACTGTATTTACCTGAATCTGACTAGGTTTTCCCCAGGTTTTTGATGTTAGAGATCAGGTAAAAGGTAAAGTGTGCCATCAAGTTGATTTCGACTCCTGGCGCCCACAGAGCCCTGTGGTTTTCTTTGGTAGAATAGAGGAGCAGTTGACCATTGCCTCCTCCCGCGCAGTATGAGATGATGCCTTTCAGCATCTTCCTAGATCACTGCTGCCCGATATAATACCAGCGGGGATTAGAACTGGCAACCTTCTGCTTGTTTGTCAAGCATTTCCTGTTCCTTTCGGGTAAATACAGGTATAATCTGTAAAGTTAAGTGTGCTGTCGAGTCGGTGTCAACTCCTGGCGCCCACAGAGCCCTGTGGTTGTCTTGGGTAGAATACAGGAGGGGTTGACTGTTGCCTCCTCCCATGCAGTATGAGATGATGATGCCTTTCAGCATCTTTCCTATATCGCTGCTGTACTTCACCTTTATTTTTTGAGGGTTGCCTTTAAATTTAGAGTTGTCTTGAATTAGGGCAAATAAGATAGATATAATTATAATCCCCCAAATATATATATTCTCTAGCTGTAGCTGTTGACGAAAGAGTTGCCTGCACGTACAGCAGATGAGTATGGTTCACTAGATTTCTCCACTGAACTTTGCGAGGTTTGCTAGTTGAGATCATGAGACTGCATTCCCTCCAACCTTTTCTTTGATACTCTTGGAACGCCTGCTTGACCCTTGGAGTGCATTCCAGCTCATCGGAACCACAGCAAATGGCTTCAGCCAGCTGAAGAGAGCAGACCCTTCTCCTTGTAATGCGTTTGCTTTTAAAAACCTTTGTCCACAGGCTTTGGAAAAGGCACCAACGTGGTCAGCCATGAAGGCCATTCCTGGCACGATTACTGCTTCAACTGCAAGAAGTGCTCCATCCCGTTGGCTAACAAACCGTTCGTCTTCCTCAACGATCAAGTTTACTGCCCCAATTGTGCCAAGAAGCTGTAAGGCCGGCAGAGCGGGCCGACGGGGCGCCTGCCCCCTCGCTGCCAAGTCGATCATGAACCGTGCGCTTGGATCCTGGTCTGCTCACAATTGCTGCCTGGCTGTTTTAGATACCCACTGCTCACATGTTCTCTTAAAGAATGTAGGGCCATCTCTTCTGCCCACTCCCCTTCGCTGCTGGCATTAAATAAAAATGGCACAGGAACACCTTTTTTTAGATGCAGATAATTTTGCTTCCTTGCAACCCTGGAGAGGCCAAGTAAAGTTGAGAGTAGAGCTTTGCACGTTCAAAAGGTACTCACTGCCACTTCAGCACTATTGTTGGGAGGGCAGTGTCCCAGCAGGCCAGGGGGCGTCCAAGGAGGCACAGCTGCCTTGGCTTCCCAGCAGCCGCACGGGGTTGCTCCCATTTTGCCCGAGAGCCACATTGCCTGCAGGCCAGCTATTTGTCAGGTAGCGCGCAGATCTACCTGGTGAATGGCCAGCCTGCTGGGAGTGTGGCAGCTGAAAGAGGAGCAACCTGAGCTGCCTCCTTTGGCATCTCACTGGCTCCTTAGGACAAGCGGCTACTGATGCCTGAAGGACAGTATGACAGTCCATCCCACTGCAGTGCTGTCCCCGTGCCCCGCTTCACACCCATGCCTGAGGTGACCACCTCACTGTGCCTCATAGAAGGGCTGCCCCCAAGTGTTAGGTGCAAACATTGCCGAGAGTAGGCCCACTAACTGCTGGGCGTCCAGTGACGTCAATGGATTCATCATGGCTGCGGTTCTAATAAACAAAGTCTTGGGATTGAGCAAAGCCCCCCTTCTGAATTTTACTGAGCAGACAGCAGATTTTTTTAAAAAAAGTTTTTTTGAAAGATGCCACCGACCTCTCTTTCGTTCTGAGTGCGCCTCTCGATTTGTCTGTGGCTATGTTGCATCGCTGCTAGTACGCCCTTGTGGTACCCACCAAACCAGAATGATTCTTTTCCAGAGAAGTGCATGGTTGTTCAAATACGTCCCTTGATTTGCAACATTCCTCACCCCCAGCACGGATTGCGCCACAGGCTGTTGGAGGCCTTGGAACTCCCTGCTCTTCAGACAGGACTACTTTCTAGCCTTTTTACAGACATTGGACTCTTAAGTACCCCCTCCCAGATTCTCTCTGTTTGAGAACCATTGACTTGTTTTAACAGGCCAGGTTGCTGTTTCAAAAAAATACCAACTTCTGGCCTCAGGATGGGATCAGCAAAGCCCCTAAACGGCCACATAGGGCAGATTAACAACAAAACCTACTCCATTGGGACAGCAGAAGTCATCTTCTCGGGGTGGAAAGGGAAGGGTCCAGTTGACTCCACTGATCCCACAGATTCAGGCTGGTGCGTCTTTGAAGCCTGTGTTCATAACAAACCATATACACACGATCACACTTAAACTTTTCCCCTTATTCTATAAAACAGGGTAGAAGAGCCTTCACTCTGACCTGTTGTGGTGCCTTTCCTTTAGCTGTGGTAGAAGGAAGACCTCCTGCCCAGAATGCCTGTGCCCTCACTGCCCATTCTGCAGACACTCACCTTGCTTTTATTCATCCGCTCTTTGCCAAGATGCCAGGTGAGAGAGGCCAATCTGACAGCTCTCTCCTGCTCCTGCATAGCATAGCTGCAACCACATCATAACATATCACGTTGCCAAGTTCTGTGTAGGAGCATGCAAAATTCATCGGGTCCAGACGGCCAGCAATTGCTAATCAGGCCTGACACAGCTCATGTTATCACCTTTTATCTTTTACAGCATATCTTACTGCTTGTGCTTTAACTCCACAGTATTTTATAGTTTTATTGTTTTCATCGACAGCCTCCATTGACTGTGCTGATTTTAACCACTTAGAAACTTTTATAGCTCTGAATAGCATATTTCACTGTTTTAGCCCTAACTTCATCGATTTGGTAGCTTTATAGGTTTTTTTTTGCAGCTTAAATAGTAGCTTTTTAGCAGTGCATAGCTTTTACACCACCACCTTCCTACTCAACAGCTACAGTTGTGGGCATAGTCTGCTTCAATGCTGTTTTAATGTATTTTACTTTATGGTGATCAAAGACTGTAATAAAGATCGATTAATTGGGATCTAACTTTTAGGGGTGGCCACCAATGTTCCCTGTAACAGAAATTCCCAGATGCTGATGAGTACAACTCCCATCACCCCCAGCTGCAAGGGTCTTTCACTGGGGATTATGGGAGTTGTAGTCAGTAACATCTGGGAATCCCTGTTAGAGGGGAATCACTGGCTGCCATTGCTGACTTCAGAATAAGCCACCTTTAAATGTACATTTAGGAAGCTTAACCCTTTAACCACGCTGGTTTGTAAAAGTAGCTTGCCCGATTACTAGCTTTTATACATCTCTGTTGAAAAATGTGCCTCTTGCAGAAGACATCAATCCTGCACAAGACATTAATCTGAGATATCGGATGAATACACAAAATGTATGCACGTTGGATTGGTTGAAACTCGTATCATCAAGCTATTTCCTCTAATAAAACAGAAGATTGCTTGTCTAGCTACAGTGTGTTTTGCTTGGAGATATATATATATATATATGAATATACAAAGCTGCCTTACACCAAATGAGAACTGTGACCCATCTTAGCCCAGGACTACCTACAGGAGAGCAGGTCACACAATCGACATTAGGGTTGGAGAAAATTGGTGCACTCCTGATTTTCGATTGTGTGTTAGCTAAAATGACGGCCAGGATCATCACCAGGAGGATAGACTCCCTTCATCAAGTTGAACCCCAGCTGGGCAGGACACACACATCCTACCCTGGATGGCTTTAAGCGGGGCTTAGATAAATTCATGGAAGACAGGTCTTGTCAATGGCCACAGGCCACCTCCTGCCTCAGGATGCATCTGAATACCAGTTGCAGCAACAGCAGGAGGAGGCACTCGTGCCTGTGGGCTTCTCAGGGGCATCTGGTGGGCCACTGTGGGAAACAAGATGCTGGACTAGATGGGCTTCCTTGGGCCTGATCCAACAGGGCTGTTCTTGTGTATGTTCTTACCCAGATTCCATCCCCAGTGTCTCAAGGAGGTAGGTGAGGCAGTTGTCCTATCCAGCTGGAAACGTGTACCCTGCCATCAAGTGCCCTGCCTCTGACCTTGTTTTTATCCAACGAATGATCAAAAATCAGAAGTGTGCCCAGCTCCTGGATTTGGGTAGGGGGCTTCTCCCACCCTAATGTCAATTGTGCGGACTGCCCTAGTGTCTGCCAGCAGCTTTCCAGGGCTTCAGGGAGGGCTCTCTCTCAGCACCACCTGGAAGCTTCTACATGTAGAACATGTGACCCACCACTGCACTACAGACGTACCTGCGAGAAGGTCTTCTCCCTGACACTCCTTTTGCATTCCAGAAGGGTCCCCACATTGGCCCAACAGGGGCTCTCAAGTTCACTACTCAACCCAAATTCAGAAGGGGGAGACCCAGGTTCAAATCCTGACTCGGCTATTGGACAGACCTCACTTGCACTACTGACTGTTTTCTCAGCCTTCTCAACAGGAGGGCGGTTGTAAAGAGGAGCCAGACCATTTACAAACTTAAACTGTCCCAGAACACTCTTTGAGCCTCAAATCAGTAGCCAGAGAGCCACTTTAGGCTGCCGCGTGCCCTTCCCCCCCTCTCCTATACGGCTCTGCAGCTGTTGGACTACAACTCCTATCATCCCCAGCCACCATGCAAGTTGGAGTCCAACATCTGGGGAGCCAAGTTCGAGAGTGCCTGATTCAGGCCAATATGCACCAGTGCAGTGCTCGCCAACTTTCCTCTTTATATGGAGCACTACGTCATCGTCAAAAGCTTTTGTGGACCACCATGTAAGCAAGCCATTTTTAACTCTGGCTGATGGGAGTCAATCATATCAACCGGTATTAAAATTCCAACTCTTTCCAGTTTATTACGCTCAAACATATTGCACTCATCACAGTCCATTTACTTGCAGTAGGCCTAGCAGTGAGGAAAAGAGGAGACCTAATGAGGTTGATGATTAGTATTGCATAGTACTTACCAAGGTCTTCTAGAAGTCTTGTGGTGTCAGGTCTGAGCGAGAGGTCCTTCACGACGGAGGGTCTGAGATGAACAAACCTTAAGAGGAGAGCCGGTCCTGTGGTAGCAAGCAGGAATGGTCCCATTTTCTAAGCAGGGTCTGCCCTGGTTTGTATTTGGATGGGAGACTACAATGACGTGAGTGCTGTGTAAGGCATTCCCCTTAAGGGATGGAGCCGCTCTGGGAAGAGCATCTATCAGTGGCTATGGTCTGGTGGCTATAGGCCACTTTCAGCCCCAGAGGCAAGATGCCGCTAAATACCAGCTGCAGGGGAGGAACAGCAGGAGAGCAGTTTTCCCTCTAACAGGGATTCCCAGATGATGTTGACTACAACTCCCAGAATCCCCAAGCAAAAGCCATTGCAGCTGGGGGTTCTGGGAGTTTATCAAGTTGTAGTCAACAGCTGGGAAACCCTGTTAGAGGGAGCACTGCCGGAGAGGGGACATGCCCTCACCACTTGCCTGTGGGCTTCCGGGAGGCATCTGGTGGGCCACTGTATGAAACAGGAGGCTGGGCTAGACAAGCCTTGGGCCTGATCCAGCAGGGCTGTTCTTATGTAGAAGGTTCCAGTTCCCTCTTTGGCAGCATCTCCAGATTGGGCTGAGAGAGACTCCTGCCTGAAACCTTGGAGAAGCTGCTGCCAGTCTGGGTAGACAATACTGAGCTAGATAGACTCGGTATAAGGCAGCTTCCCATGTCGTTATTATCTTTTCTACCCCCCACCCCCCCAGCCAAGCAAACCACCTGCAGTATCCTCATGGACCAGAGGTTGGGAACCACTGCAACTGTGGGTTTCTTGGGCTCCGTGCACCACTCTCAATTCATCTAATTAGCTAATTAAGGTGTAATGAGAGCAGGGGGATGTTTGAGGGGAGCCTTAATAACCCATCACAACCAGTCACCGTTCAATTGCAAAGTTTATTTAACAGTGCATACATATTTACATTACAGCTTAACAAAGCATCTAACAGGCAACAGTCTGCACAGAAAAGACAAAAAAAGATATCAGAATCGCCCTGCTTGTTAGAATGATTGTCTCTGCCTGCATGAGAGCGCTATTGTACAAAAATACATTTTTCGTCTGGTGAACCTAAGGCACTGCTCTAGTCTCTAACAGTTCTACAAGATTTGGAAAGGAGCAAAAGGTCTGGCAGGGGAGGACAAGGAGGTGAAGAGGCCCTCTTTCCAACTGAACTGGTTCCAGTGAGAACACTGGTGTTGAGGGGAGGCTGCTAGATGGGACTGAAATGGCTGTAGAGCAGGGGTTCTCGGACTGGGTCCCCAAGTGAAGTGTTGGACTTCAACTCCCATAATCCCCAGACACCATTGGCAGTGCTTATGGGAGCTGAAGTCCAACACCATCTGGGGATCCAGGTTCGAGAACCCTTGCTGTAGAGAGGGCTGCTCAGCCTCGGTCCTCCTGCAGATGCTGGCCTACAATTCCCATAATCCTGGGCTATTGGCCACTGTGGCTGGGGAGTATGGGAGTTGTAGTTCAAACACTGCCGGGGGCGGGGGGGCTAAGCTGAGCAGGCCTGCTGTAGAGGGTTAAAGCACACTTCTGGAGAAAGCAGCTTTTCGAAAGAGACCTCTAGCTAGCGATCCAGACACTGGCCCATGATGGCTCTCTTCCCCAGGTATTTGCCAAAAGAAAAAAAAGGGGGGGGGGGAAGCAGCCACTGGGTTCATTCCTGCATTCTGGACAGAGTCAGGTGGTTGAGGGCTAAACAGGTTGCATACTGCAGAGAACAGCCCTGAGGGCCGAGGCAAGCCATGGGACAGCGTTAGCAGAATGACAACATGGAGAATAATTCAACATGGACAAACAATAAAATAAACGCACAACTTCAAGGGTCTAATACTGGTTTTATGTACACACAAAAATAATACTTACATGTGTGAAGAGCAACTTAAATACATGTACTTAAAAAAAACACAACTGACGGCAGCCACACAATGGGAAGGAATCCAATGGGGCCACTCCCACCCGTTTCCTTTGCAGGAGAATCCACACAAACCTCGACAAAATGAATGGAACGGCGCAATGAAGTGGTCTGGTGGGCCATGCGCCACCATTGGCTTCTCCTTTCCTCCACCAAGTTAGGTGGTGAAGTGACACCAAAATGGGTTTTCCAATGTGGGCCCCCAGACGCTGATGGACTACAGTCCCCATCATCCCCAGCCACAATGGCTTGTGTCTGGGGATGATGATGGGAGTTGTAGTCAAACATCTAGCAACCTAGGCTGGAGGACCCCTGTATTAAAATTCCGTGATGGATGGCACATGACTGAAGACCACCACCCCTGGGAAGGCATACGTGACTTAAGGAAAATAAGGTTAGGGGCTCAGTCTGCTGGTACTCCGGCCCCCTCCAAAACATGCAGCTCACCCTACACACTCTTTCTGCGACTCTACACTGTGCAACATCTGTGTGTGTGTGTGCGCATGCGCACGCATGTGCGTGTAGGCAGTCTGACCCTGAAACAGCAGCGTTTTTACCCCCTACGGCATACAGCACATGTTGTAACTGCGTTAGAAAATAAGTGCTGGAGGGGAGAGATTCCAGAAACTGTCCGAGCCCTGCACCCAGCTGGAACTCTGGAGGGCAGCCTGCCTTTTCAGCTTGACAGTTTTTAACTCGCTGCCCAAGGAGCAAGTGCTTAGCCCTTTTCAGATGGTATACAGAGATGCTGTATACAGCGCCTAAAACAGGATCAGAAGTCCCGCCCTGGCCCCATCAGTCATCTCTGTCAGCACCCTGCTCACAGTTAGAGCGGAGTTCGGCTTAAGAGGTGAATGGTGTATCCACGATGGTAGGGGATTCTGTGATAGGGAGGTGTGGCCCCAATCACAGATATGGCATTCCCCTCTTCCGATGAACACCACTCGAACCGTGAGCGGGGCACTAACAGGGACGCCTGACCCTGTTTTAGAGACTGTTCAGGGTCTCTGTAGAACATCTGCAGAGGGCTCTTGTTGATCAAGACGATTTCGAACCTACATCAAGTTTTTGATTAGAAACAATCTGACAAAACACGGTGACTCGACACGGAGGGAGGCAGTGCGATCCTGGCTGTTTAAGTTCAGCTCCCCTGGAGTGCTACCGCCCACTGCACGAGTCCACGACCAACACTAGTAACACAGGACAAAATGGGTTTGGTTTTAATACACATTCGATTATAGCGTTTTATTTCGCTTGCTCTGTTAGGTGTGCAACAATCCTTCGAAGGCTCCAAGACAAGCCACTGTATCTCATGTTAACAAGGAAGTTAAGGACCCGCAGGCAATTTAGTGAACATTTCATCCAAAGGAGAACAAGGGATATTTTTTAAAGGAAACCTGGTTAAACAGATCCACTAATGAAATCTGAGAAAGCAACAATGGCAAGAGAGTCTCCCTGAAAAGGTTTCAAGGTGCAAAGTTAGGCGGGAACGGGTTTTGGGTTTTTTTGCACAAAACTTGGGAGGTGGACAACGGTTCACAAGCAGCTTTTTCAAACAAGGCCTTCATGACTTGACGAAACCCTGAATTCCTGAAGTGCGGTCAGGAGCCTTCCAGGTTTCTAAGGTTCACAGTTCTGTTCAAAGGCGAGAGAACACTTTAGTATCGTCATGCCGAAGTGCAGACGGGACATGAAACTGAACAGCAGGAATCAGTGTCAGTCCGGCCCACCCCACCCCAGGAAACATTTCTCTGTGCAGGGAGACCACTTGGAAATCACCACGTGTATCACAAATGCACACCAGTATTTGTCATTTCAGGCACTGGGATGGATGCACACGCTTCCACGTACAAAACAATCCTGGGTATACCCTTTAGACATATATGATCGAGTTGTCCTATTCCCCGATTTCAAGTAGACTAAAAAGAGGGCTGCCCTAGGGCCCAGGGTTGAGGCATCCCTCCCTGACCGAAAGCCTCCCACACCAAACAGCTGGTATTCTGCTAGCAGAGGGCTTAATTACTGAAAATGGGCGAGCAAGAGTGTGAGAATATTTAACTGTTTAACTCGTCATTTTACATTTGGTTTTAACTAAGGCATGCTTTTAGTTAATTTATATTATTTTTTATATTTTATAAGGTATTTGTGAACCACTCCAAGCAGTAGTTACTGGAGGGACAGGGTATAAGTGTTTTAAATAAAATAATACAGACACAGACTATGCAAGCCATGAATTGCTTCTGGCTTGCAGTGGGAACTAGAAGAGGCCATGTTAACCCACCCACCCACCCCTGACCACCCACCCACCCCTGACCATCCACCCAATCACCCTTCATTTTGCCCCCTACTTCAAGTCAGCTAGTATATTTCCTTTTGCACTTCCAACGTTTCAAGTTCTTTGAAAGCAGAATTTAATAACCGTATACCCTGCCTTGCTTCGTGGTAAAACTCATGAGGTTCCCAACCAGCCCTTTCATCCCAGCACTGAAAGACTCAGGCTTGTTTAGCTTTAGCAAGGTAGCCACATCGTATGTCTTTAGACCGGGCCATGGAAATTATTGTTCAGAGCAAGTCTGCGGAGTCTGAACTGCAAGAAGAAATGGTTTGCTTGGGATAGAAGTGCTCTTAATTGAGTTTCAGCCCGAGACAGACACAAGTCAACATGTATTACCTGATGCAGTCTCTATTGGTTGGATTAAGGAATTCACGGCGCTCTCCTCCTCAAAAGCCAGCTTGGGACTGGTGGGGACTGTGGTAGCGTCTTTCAAGTTCTGGGTGGCTCTATCAGCGATGCTCTCTGAACTTAGCCGGGTTGACTTGGGATGGACGCCAAGATCAATGTACTCCTCAAAGCTCCATGTGGAAGATTTCCCATTCAGATTAGATAGAAATCCAACTGGGTGATCAGCTTCATTAACATGCAGGATTTCAGAGTTCTTAATAATAGTTTCTTTCACCAGAGGGCTGGGAAGAGAGAGGGGCAAAGAGAATAGGTTTTGTTTTGAACCTATTTCTGAGTAGACTCCAGCAATGAGACAGACAGATCTGCTTACGCTAGTTATTTTTGTTTGGGGGAAACTACCTGCAGAGACTCTGCAATGACCAAAACAGTTGCTAGCATGCAAGATCATAGACTAAGATAGCAAGCCTCACTGTCTTCAACACTTACTGTGTTCTCTTCTACTTTTGAAAGTAGAAGAATTTTATATTCCAAAACTTACAATGATTTCAGAATAATTACAGCACTCCTGAACCCTTGTGAGTCAGGTCTAAGCTTGTTTCAGTTGGTCCCTTTGACCAGTTCAGTACCAGCGAGCCTTGAGTTCCATCCCAGAGCAAACACAGTTTTCCAGTTAAGAATTTGCTCGGCTTGCCCTAAACTTCTGCACTAGGGAAGTTGAGATGAGTAGTCTAGGCCAGGGATTCTCAACGCTGGGTCCCCAGATGTTACTGGCCTTCAACTCCCATAATCCCCAGCACCAGTGGACTTTGGTTGGGGATTATGGGAATTAAAGTCCAATAACATCTGGGGACCCAGTGTTGAGAATCCTTGGACTAGGCTATACTGACCAAATCCCAATGTTTAGCCATGAACTCAACGTTTAGTCCATTATGGAGGTGGCTTAGGCCAAAGCCTCCTAATTTAGACACTGATCCAATGCGTCTTCATGTAATTAGAACAGGGGTTCTCAAGCTTGTGCCCCCAAATCTGAGAGTTCCTGTTACAGGGAACACTGGCTATAATCCATGATAGCTAAATGGAACTGCCAAGTTTAGAAGCAGTGTACCTTTGATTAATATCTGGGCAGCAACAAGGAAAAGTGATTAATCTTCATGCCTTGCTTGTGGGCTCCCCCGGAAGCATTTGGCTGTTTACTGTGGAAGAACGTTGCTGGCCAGACAGACTTGGTCTGATCCAGCAGGCTCTTCTGCATTTTGTGGACCCAGCTTACCTGGCTTCTATATTCTGAGTAAAGCACACAGAATTTCCATCTTTTCTCTGATCAACTTCCTCTTGGTCACCGCCATTTATAAAGACATCATCTGGTTCCATCTTTGATCCATCTTGCAACAAAGGCGAACTGTGCATGACCACTGGACTGCCTTCTAGGGAGCAGTCAATGTAATTTTTCTTTTCTGAAATCAAGGATTAAGAGTTACCAGTTGAATCTTGGGATGCCCAACATGGCAAAGAGGAATACAGTGCTCCCAATTACATTCAAAAAGACATACAAGATATGAAAGATCATGGGGAGTTCATACAAACTGTTTTCGTCAATAGCATGCAGGTTTCTCTCTTCCCAACTTGCATCCTATTGTTTGTTGTTTGACTAACACGACTGAACCCCCTCCCCACCGCACCACAACAGATCAGCTGGGAATCCCTCCATGACCCCAACTGCATGGGCTTAAGACTTCCTTCCAGTTGCAGGACTGTCCTTACCAGGTTCATCTTGCTTCTCAAGGCCCAGTTCTTCATCCTCTTCAACACCGTCATCCTCCGCATTTGACTGGTCATCGTTCTGGAGCAAAGAAAGGGGAAGGAGTTACTTTCAAGAGGCGGAGATGAGCCACAGATTCTAATGTCCAGAAGCACAATTGGGCCCTTATGCTAACTTTGACCTACTTGAGAGGGTCTAGTCTGGATTTTCAAGAGCCCTCTTCATAATGCCGAGATGGGTTGCCAATGCTGCACTAAGGTTGGAAGCAGGTTTGATTAGAGTAGAAGCCAGAATTTGGCTGGCCATTATTAATTTCTGGCTTAAGCTTAATTTTATTCTTGTAGGACTGACACCCTTGATATTGATGGATAATTTCCAGTCTGCTTGGCAGAGGGGTTTTGAGGATAAGTTGTTTTCCTATGGCCTGTCTCCTGGTTTTCTGTTTTCCTTGCATCATGAACAGTGTTCCTTCTAACAGGGATTCCCAGGTGTTCTGGACTACAATTCCCATAATCCTTGAGCAAAAGCCATTGCAGCTGGGGTTTCTGGGAGTTGTAGTCAACAACACCTGGGAATTCCTGTTAGAGGGAACACTGGTCTTAAACAGTCAAAAGAAGTTATTCAACAACAAATAAAGATCAGCAGAATGATATATGTCTGCTGCCTAGCTTCTATAAGATACTGAGAGAACCCTCTGTAATTGTACCAGCACCCAATCTTTCATCTCTGACATATCCCAAAGATTGCTGGGCATTTTCTAGGGCTCGCTTCCATGCCCTTCCTTCGGCGCTACTGGAAGGTAGATTTCAGCATATACCCATTTTACAGTGGCAACTGGATTAGTGAAACTCCCAGGACATTTGGTTGATCTTTATGTTCAGTTTCTTTTAGAGAAAGAAAAAGAAAATTTGGATCGAGATTCCCATGTCACCTATATAGTGGCTAAATTTTGTTTTTTAGCATCTAGGCCACACTGTATGCTTCTCTAGTCAATATGAGGAACAATGGTATAATCAATGACAGCCAGTGATGTATGATTCGTATGAACGCCTTCGTTTGGTCTTGCTGCTTACTGGCCATAATAAAGACTGACTGACTCTTGGTGTTTAAAAAAATAAAAGCGCATGGGGATGCATGGGCCACGTCACCTTTGCAAAAAGAGGCATTCTGGCTCTCCTTGTGTGGTATTCATTCACTAGCTCACTGTCCCTGTCCAAGACCAGCACAGCATCCCTCCAGTGGTGGTTGCTGGTGGCTATTTTCTATTTCTTTCTAGATTGTGAGCCCTTTGAGGTTTATTTATTTATAATTTCCTGTGTAAACTGCTTTGAGAACTTTTGTTGAAAAGCAGTATGTAAATATTTGTAGTCGTGGTTGAAGTAGTGCTGGCACCACAAATCCACTCAGACGAGAGGACTTTATTCATTTACAGAGGTTGTAGCAGCAGCTGCACACCATGGTGTGTGTTTTAGATTGTGAGCCCTTTGGGGACAGGGGACCATTTTATTTGTGCATTTTTCTTTGTAAACCGATTTGTGAATTTTGGTTGAAGAGCAGCAGTAGTAATAGTAATAGTGGTTTCCTGTGCTGGACCTGGGCGAGGACCTTTCCGCTCCAAGAGGAAGCCGTCTCCTTATTGCATGCATTGATTTCCTGATTAGCATATGAAGTCAGGTGTCTACAACATCCCTTTGAGCTTCAACAACTGGAAGCAGACACAGCAAATATGGGGACACAGGTCCTTACCTTGGCTCCGCTCTGGTCTCCCTTCCGAGTCCTCTTCATTATTTCTTCAATTCTCTGTTCGAATGAGAGTGAGGCCACTGAGATCACATCGAGATTAAGCGCTGGTTCTCCCTGCTACCCTGCCTCTAGCAACTAACTCCTTCCTCTTTCTTTGCTCCAGAACAAAGACCAGTCAAATGTGGAGGATGAGGGTAGGAACAGGTGTGTGTGTGTGTGTGTGTGTGTGTGTGTGTGTTTGTGTATGAAAGCCAGCGTGGTGTAGTGGTTAGAGTGCTGGACTAGGACCAGGGTGACCAGAATTCAAATCCCCATTCAGCCATGGTACTAGCTGGGTGACTCTGGGCCAGTCACTTCTCTCTCAGCCTAACCTACTTCACAGGGTTGTTGTGCGGAGAAACTTAAGTATGCCGTACACCGCTCTGAGCTCCTTGGAGGAAGAGCGGGATCTAAATGTAGTAATCATCATCACCACCACCACCACCACCACCACACAATACATATTATGTATATATAATAGAAAACTGATGAATTCCTTCAGTCATTGTGGGGTGATTAGCTGGTAGATATTAAATACTTGTAGATACGATTGATTAAAACAGGTATAGATAATTTGTGAATTGAGTAACTGACTGTCAAAACACTGGAAAGTGTCTTCTTTTTGTATTTTTAAAACTATATTTTTAAATATTAAAAATATATATATTGCAAAATTTAGCTCCCAACCGTGCCTGTCACCACAACTGCATTCAAGCAGAACTCTGTTCGCCAATCCTGTTTCCCACCAACCCTTCTGGCCCTGTTTGCATCAGGATGCTAGACAGCAAGTACCTTTTTCCTCTCCAGTCTCTCTTGCATGTTTTGCTGCATAATCCGCTCGCGTTCCTGCCGCTGCCTTTCAGCTTCCTCCTGAGCTTTCGCTTCAGCCTCTTCTCGCTAAGATGAAAGAAATGCCATCAGGAAGTCATTGGATCAGCACCCAGGCCCCATCCTACTCTGCATCTGGAGACCAAACCTGCAGCAGCAGCTCAGCCAGTTTCTCCTGTTCTTCCTGCTCCCTCCGAATTCGCTCCTCCTCGGCCATTTTCTGCTGTTCCTCTTCTTCTGCCCTCCTCTCTTCTTCCAGCTGGCAGAGAGCCGCTTCCAACTGCGCCTGCTCTTCGAGAGCTTTCTTGGCCATTTCTTCTTTTCTGATCCTAAGAGAGCCAACACAATCAAATCCGGGTCAGCTCCCTGCCTTTGCACACTTGTAGGTCAGCCTCCTGCTTCTGCGCTTTTAGTGGATCAAAGAAGAGCGCAACTCCAGCAGTGCAGAATGTGGAGCACGGAGGAAAGAAAGATCAGCTCTTTGTAAACTGAAAGCCTGAGCCAGATTCCTGCTCATCGCAGGTGACTAGAGAAGCTTATGACTACAAGCCTGCCTTTCGCAGTTTAAGTTCCTTGGACGAAATGGTGCTTTTCCATGCATACGGACACTGTATAGAAAAGACACTGAGGGGAAACTCTGCCCACTTAACAGTTTACCTTTCCTCCTCTTCTCTTTGAACTCTCTCCTGGTCTTCACGCTCTCTTTGCTCCCTTGCAAGGCGGCGTTTCTCTGCCAAGATTCTCGCAGCTTCCTCGGCTGTTGTGGTCCCCGGAACAGCTTTGCTACCAGCATCTGAAAAGATGGCATTGAAACAATTGCATGAACAACGCCACAGCTGAACTACCGACACAGTTTCCGATTCAACCAAATCTATCCTCTGACACCAGACCTCTGTATAATCCCAGGGTTCCCAACTTCAGGTCCCCGCTCCTCCTCCAAGGAGCCCAGAGCAGTGTACTACATACTTGAGTTTCTCCACACAACAACCCTGTGAAGTAGGTTAGGCTGAGAGAGAAGTGACTGGCCCAGAGTCACCCAGCTAATATCATGGCTGAATGGGGATTTGAACTCTGGTCTCCCCGGTCCTCGTCCAGCACTCTAGCCACTACACCACGCTGGCTCATTTACAAAGTTTCACATTGTTCCACTTTTCGTGGAGCAAGATTTGGGGTCACCCTAGCACAGAATTCAGAGTAGCTGTATTGAGTAGTTTGAAGGCTTCATGTTCAAGCAACAACTTTGGTTTATGAGCCTCATGATCTCTTTGTGGGAATTATTCTGCTGTCGTGTCTGCCAAAAGTAGAGACTCAAACTGTATTCACAGCCATATTCAGCCCAAGTTCCTTCTATGTTTGAGAGGTGGGACAAGGGAGAGGCTAGGGTCTAAAGCAGGGGTGGGGAACCTTGGCCCTCCAGCTGTTGTTGAACTACAACTCCCATCATCCCCAGCAACATTGTGGCTGGGGATGATGGGAGTTGTAGTTCAGCAACAGCTGGAGGGCCAAGGTTCCCCACCCCTGGTCTAAAGAATACAAAACTCTGTAAGTGATCCCAAAGCAGTAGCGGGTAGAGAGCGGGAAGTGAGAGGAAACATTTCAGCATTTCACACCTCCCAATTAGCCACTCAGACATCTATTTTGGTTAACCAATACCTTAGCTGTAGCAAAGAGAACATGCTCACTTTGGACTCAGCCGGGGAGACCCAAGTTCAAATCCCTATTCGGCCATGAAACTCATAGGATGTCTCTGGGCCAGTCACTTATCTTTCAACCTAACCTACCTCACAGGGTTGTTGTGAGGATAAGCATAACCATGTACACTGCTCTGGGCTCCTTGGAGAAACAGGGCGGTTTCTCCAAACACAGTACACATATATATTTCAGATAGATAGATACAGGGCCCTTTAAATGCAGAAGGTCCCAGGTTCAATTCCAGCATAAAAGGATTTGGGGTAGCAAGTCTTGGAAAATCCTCTCTGTGCCAACACCTTGGAGGGCCACCATTAGCCAGAGGACATGCGATGGCTAGATGGACCAATGGTCTGACTTGGTACAAGACAGCTTCATATAATCATCAACAATCCAGCCCCAAGGTATCTGCTACTATCTGTAGCAGAGTGGAACTAAACTAGGAAGCTAAAAGATTTATTTGGTCCTTTACAAAGGGCAGACCAGGTCTGAACGTTCCCCTCTGAAAACTTAATGATAGGAATCAGCTAAGGCACACCCACACATATCATCCTACCACTGTACTGGTACACAATTTAAAAAAAAAAAAAAAAAAAAAAGATGAACCACACCAGTTAAAGAACAATGTTAGCTATGTCAAAAACGAGAGAATCTATTCACCCAAGATCACTAATGCAAGCAAATGGAACACAGATGCTCCTTAATGCCCAACACCCAGCAGTGCTAAAGAACAGAATGAGGGATGCCCGTGGACTATAGCAGTAGTCGTCGTCGTCCTAAAACCTGGACTGCTCCAAATATTTATATCCCGCTTTTCAACAAAAAGGTTTCCAAAGTGGAAATTCTAAATGCAAGGTGGAGTTCTAAATGCAATCTGCCTCTTGGGAATTCTCTGCAGCTTCAGAATGATCTCAGCTATGTGCATTTTCTCTGATTCTCTCACCACTTAAGTATTCCCCCTCCCTCGCAGTTCTTTGTAGTGTCTGAGAATATAGTTCCCCCCATCCACTAAACTTCCTCCCTCTTTACTTTACATTGTTCAATTGTGTTTTAAAGTGTTGATTTCAAATTTTTTTGTAAACTGCCTAGA
This sequence comes from Hemicordylus capensis, assembly GCF_027244095.1. Lineage (NCBI taxonomy): Eukaryota > Metazoa > Chordata > Lepidosauria > Squamata > Cordylidae > Hemicordylus > Hemicordylus capensis. The sequence goes on from NC_069667.1 coordinate 18,580,996, forward strand.
GGCACAATTTGACGGTATATACATGTAATGAATAAATAAATAAATACATAAATAAATAAAATATTTGAGATAAGGATTGTGTTTGTAGAACATAAGTTTCTTGACCTTATATACAAGGAGTACAAAGCCCACCATGATGGGCGGGCGGGGGGGAGAGAAAGAATGCAAGCATCATAACACAATATGCAAGTTGGAATGCTTTTCATGATCTCAGGATTTTGTACAAAATAAAGCACAAGGAAATTCATAAGGGGATATAACACTACAAACATTAATCATGGCACATACCAATGGATGGATACTTGTATTAAAAAGAGACTGCTTCGTGTATCTGGAAAGACATTTATTGCCACAGATTTGACAGACATTTTAAATACAAAGGTCTCACTCATTCATTCACTCACACGCAGACTATTGCTAGCTTCACTCTGCCTCAAAATGGTCTGGCAGCGTTAAGACTCAAGTATATTCCGTCCAGATATTAACACAACTGAGCAGGCATCCTTCAGTACCATGTGACATCTGCAAGGGCATCTAGATTATACTTGTAGAAGGCTGCAGCAGTCTCCTTCCCTCGTGGTGACCCAGGTGGAGGCCGGCAGCGGCCATATCGAGGGGCCAGTAGAGCATCTGGTCAAGAAACTGAGTGGTTTTGCTTCTAGAGCTAAGCTCGGTCCAAGTACACAAGACCCAAATCCAGATTAGTCGGTGAGGTCGAGGTGACGGGCCTTAGATCCTGAAGTAGGGTGCATCTCTTGAAAAGTAGCCGTCTGGGCCGTTTTGCTCTGGCGGTGGGTAACGGCCAGGATAGGGGGCTGTACTGAAGTGGCGCGAGAGGCTGGCCAGGTGGCTGTTCAGCACTCGGAGCTCCTGGCTGATGTTGTCAACACTGCTCCGCATGGTCTGGAAGGTGTGGAGCAATTTCTCCAGGATGAAGGGATCAGTCATGCCACTTGCCGGCAGCCTCCCGCCAAGAGAGGAATGAGAGCCTAGGCTGTAGCCTGAGCCGCCCCTCGGAGGGGTGCAGGGCAAACCAAAGCACCGGAAGGGGCTGCCCATCCCATCACCCTGCCTTGTCGCTTCCACCGTGAAGTTAGGGGGAAAGCCATTCCTGGGTCTCTTCAGGGGCCGCCTGTTCCCCACATTCTGAGGGCCACCAGCAAAGTGAGGCGGAGGTGGGTGCGGGAAGTGAGTGCTGCCCCCAGGGTCAGAGTAGGAAGGGGGGGAAGAGCCAGAGTGGGTGTGTGAGGAAGCACCGGCAACCGACATCGGGTTGAATTCTAAAACTATCTTTCTTGCAGCAGAGGAGAGGTACTGTAAATCCGGAGACCAGTAAGGTGCACCAGTACGATACGAGGGGGCGAAGATGGAAGGCGGCAAATCAGGTAGTGGTGTGAAGGGTGTCGGCGATTCTGCAAAGGAAAACATGCAGGACTGAAGCCAGGGGTGTTGCCAAAAGGAGCTAGTGTTGTGTAGACGTTTAGCATGCATGATGTAAGATCCAGATGCACTAAGGCGGGGGCTCTCAAACTTGGATCCCCAGATGTTGTTGGACTTCAGTTCCCATAATCCCACAATGGCCAAAGGTTGAACACTTTGCTGAACACCCATTGGGCGGCCAAAGGTTGTTGTGGCTGGGGACTGTGGGAGTTGATGTCCAACAACGTCCGGGGACGCAAGGTTGAGAACCCCTGCTCTAAGGAGTGGGGGATGAGGAACAATTAAGTACACACAACACGGGGATTAGTCACACAGCTTCCAGCCTAAAGCATTAACACAGGGGAGCCCTCAGACTCTGCCATGCTTCCTTACATGCACTTCACACCCAAGGGACTAGCCAAGCAACCCACTTACCTATAGCTGGTTGTAGAATGGGATCCTTCCACCAGGTGCCTGGTCAAACGCCTTTTTCCGCTAAGGTCTCCCCTAAGTCCTTCTCCAGAAAGAGAAATGCCCAGGACATCTCCAAAATGTCTCTTTTCAGGAGATGACGGAGGGTGGTCATCCTGCTCAGAGGGGTAGGGCATGTGCTCCTTTGTGTGCAGGAGCAAGGAGGGGAGACGACCGATGCATTCATTCTGCAGGACCTTATTTCCCAGGGCAACAGAACCCTGAGCAACTGTACACACAAACTGTCTTTTCAGTGGAACTCTTGCAGTTCCCTTACCGAGACTCCAAAAAACTGACTTCTTTTTCTCCACATAAATAAAAATCACCGCCTTTAATTTCCATGGAAATGTCAAATGGTGTAATCTCAGAGGTATCAGGCATGAACAATGAGACTTGTAGGTGTGTTTAACAAGTACCTATTTGTTAAGTGGTTGTTTTTTTTTGAGAACCAAGCCTACTATACCAACTATAAAATGCAAAATCAGAAAATTAGTTTTAGAAGTTCGCAACTCAAAAGTGAAAATCAACCAATGCTCATGATAATAAAAGCAAAATTAGAAACACTGGTAATGCCTTTATAGCACAGATTGCTTAAGCATCTTTATTTTGTTCATCCTTCATACCAACCCTGCAAGGCAAAGTCATTCTGTTCTTTACTGATGGGTAACGGAGACAATGGTTTGCGTGAGCCAGTCAAGGCCAAAATCCCCCTTAGTCTCAGGTCAGCCATTATAGCACGTACAACACACAGCACAATAAAACCACTCTCCTTCTGGATAGCCTACGCTTTGATATAGCAATACACAGCACAAAATGCACTCTTCCATATGAATTTGCCACCTTCCATACAGACCTGACAAAATTCATAGATTAGCTATGTATGAACCAACCATTTCCCCCTTTACAGTCGAACCGCATTGAGACGAGGATTTTCCCCGAGGCATATATTTTTTGTTATCACTCTAGGAAAACAGAGTTCTCAGCACAAGAGTTTAAACGACAGGAAAGGTTGGCAACAACAAGTTATGAGAAGTCGTAAGAACCACTAGCAAAATTTATGAAGAAGTCAATATGAAGGGAAAACATTTTTGAGTTTGATCATTCGTTCTGTGAGAGCAACCCACCATTCTCTGCATCATTGGTTACTCTTCATGTGTGAAAGCTACTCAGAAATCTAAAGCAATTTCTGATCACAGAATGGAATTGGCATTTACTAACACCACACATACTAACTTACGGATCAAAAGCATTACGGAGGCTTTTGATGCAGAAAAGCCCCAAATCTCAGCCTTCACTGTCCCTCTAAAATGCAGTACCCACTTGGGAGCAATTCACTGTCCATCATTCAAGCCACTGTGGCCACCAGAAAGATTTTGGGGACTGCTCACCACACGCCGCTGGCCACCTCTCTGTTGAGAGAGAGCTTGAGCCCCACACGACACACGACTCATCAGCTTGCTTACCTTCTTTGGTCTTTGAAGCATTTGCAGCATTCTCTCTCTCTGAGGTTTGCGAAGAAGGCCCTGGCTCTTTTCCTCCAGCTTCCTCTGCCCTCTCCTTTGGTTTGGACTCCGTGTCGGTTTTCTTTTTGGTAATGCTGAGGACATTTGGAGTGAGAGACGGGCGCTGGATGGGTGCTGGCTTGGGGACTCGAGCAGGCGACGGGGGCCGCTGCCTTAAGACACTTGGTGAAGGCGGATGAGACTTTTGTCTGCAGAGAAAGTGGTGTCTATCAGGACTATGCCACACGGCTGAAGCAGGCAATAAAGCAAACGGCCAATAGACATAGCCTGCTCTACACACTCTTGCTGCGGGCAGGCCTCTCCCAGATCCAAACCGCCTCTCAGAATTGCCTGTGGGGTGATTCTCCCCACAGGAGCTGTGGGGAGTTTACATTATGGCATGACCAAGAACATCACCCTGAACCAAAGACCAAACCATGGCCATCTCCTTTGTTCTACCAGTGTCCTTCACTGTTAGGCCTGGGGGCCAGTAGCAGCCCACATCAAACCCTAACTATGGCTTCCAGATTAATTCTTGATTGGGCCTGTGCAAAGTTCCGGCTGAAGTACTCTGCATGGCCCGCCTGGCACCATGCGGAGACCACCATTCTCATGGCGCAGTGCTGTGCCTGGCACCAGTAAGGCTCCTTCGAGGGAAACCTGAGCCCCTGAGCCATCTTGGAAGGTGTGTCGAGAGTGCTGGAAATGTAGCCCTTTCCAGTGCTTTCCTCCTAGGGCTCTTGAGAGAGGGCTCCCTCTCTCTTAAAGAGACTGGAGGGAAGACTGGAGGGAGGTCGGCACAGTGGGAAATGGCTCGCACATTGAAAGGTGGGGATCACATTGAAAGGTGGGGAAAGTGAAAACAGTGAAGACCACTGCTCTGCCACAAGAGTCCTCTCCCATCACACTACATGGGGTGCACAACTCAAATATCCTGGTGGGCCAGAACCCACCATGACTTGGTACGCAGGGACCGAGGTAAATTTTCGGCACATTAATGATTACATTAAAAGTATATGACTGAAAAAAATTCTTAGTTACCCACAGCATGAGGGGGGAAGGAGGCGGCTCCTAACAACCTTTCCTCTTCCCAGCCTCCCATGCACTTTCAAAGCTTGCAAGAGTCAATTTTGAAAGGGGGTGGAACTCAACAGATCCATGGGGCAAGGCAGTATTTTGCACCTCACTCAGGCACCACAGTACTTTGGGCCCCTTGGGGCCAGCAAAGAAGTCCCTTTGTGCAGGCCTGGCCATTTCTTCCGTGGCAACCCCTCCTGCACTGCAGCCCATGTTCCTGATTCCAGTCCCACCCAGGGCCCTCGTTTCTTCACAACCCTGGGAGGCCCCGGGTCTTCTGCTCTACACTGTCACTGCCCTCTCTCCTCGTATTGGGACCAAGTATGCACAGGCTTCCTCGTATCACCCAAATCTCCCACAATGGCCTGACGTGCCAGTCAAACGAAGTTACCCCAACAGGGAAAACCACAGCGATTTTGTTCCTCATTAAGGTTTTGGAAGATGCCAAATGGATAGAAACCTTGCAGCTGGAGACGAAGGGTGTTTCCCTACGTTGGCAGGTGAGGGGGATCGCCTGGGAGTAGACAACGACGGTGACGGAGCACGCCTCCCAGCAGCAGACTTTGCGCCCTCGGTTTTCTGGGGAAAGAACAGAGAGATAATGGGAAGCCCGGACTTTCTGACATGTGAACAGGACTCCAGCAAAAAAGACAGAAGACAAGAGTCACACTGCAATTTCTTTTGAAAACCACAGCTTGCTCTTGAACAGAGGGGCTAACCATGGCGAGATAAAGCAAATCTAGAGAGAGTTGCAGCCGCAGTCTCCACCTGATCGCATAAAACCCTGGAGTATCTGGATTGAGGGATTTGTAGAGCTAAATCCATTTCAGACATTTACAAGGACAAGAACTGAAACTCTATGAATGACAACATTTGCAGTTTAAGATGATCTGGGAAACAGACTGCTCTTCACGTCCCACTATTTATTAAGCTAGCTCTTCAACTTGCTGTGAATATGCAAAAAAACTTGCAGGGTCTCAAGGAAAGTGTACTGAAACATGTTTCAAAGGTGGTGGTCTTCATCAGTGGCACTAGTATGGGCGAAACATGTTCTCATGTAGTGTTTTACAACATTCAGCATTAGTGTCTATAATCCGACCAGAGCTGTAGTTATAAGTCTCCTCTCTCTGTGGCATAGGATTTCAAGTTGGATAACTACTTCCGGGTGCTGTGTCTCACCAAGAGAGGACAAGCTACGTGAAGAACAGTTCGCTCCACCATGGACAGAGTAACTTGGTAACCCCAGTGGAACTTGAGACTCCTGGTGCTATACCCTTTTGGATTTTAAAATATATATTCCACATGTTTATAGTTCTCTTTGTAGAGGTCTGATTTCTCACTTTAGAGAGTTTATTTTATTGTCTTTTAGCTGAACCTAATGGATTTTATTTGGCTCACTTATGGGTCATATGATACCTACTTTTTATGCAATAGGAACATACGTAGTTTTGTGATTTCAGACAATTTTAATACTAAATATAAATGTATCAACTATTACAGGTAAAAGCATCATATTAAAGATATATTCAGGAGGACCCTGATATCCATGGATTCGTTATCCGTGGATTCACGTATCTGCGGTTGGGTAAAAGACACCCGACCTCAGCATAACACACAAAAAAGGGGGGAATCACGCCAATCTCACGTATCCGTGGGTCGGGGTGGCTGGAAATGACTGGAGGTCATTTCTGGCCACCGTTTTTTTGTGTAGGAGCCTCAAAATGGCTCAGTTAAAAAAAACCACCTGGCAATTTTCAGCCGATTTGGAGGCAAATTTCAGGGCACAGTGCTACTCAGGGGATCAGCAAAGCATGGTAGGGAGCTCCCCCCACTCCAAATTTGGCTGATTTTCTATCATTTGCTGGAAGACTGGGAAACTAACCCCCGCAATCCCATAGCCCCAATGACTCGATATTTGTGATTTCCGTATCCGCGGTTGTAGCTGGGAACAGAACCTCCGCAAATATCGAGGTCCTCCTGTATTTGCTTTTGGGGTGCTCTTTGTGTATCAGTAATGGCACAGTGGGGAAATGACTTGACTACCAAGCCAGAGGTTGCTGGTTCGAAACCCCACTGTTATGTTTCCCAGACTATGGGAAACACCTATATTGGGCAGCAGCGATACAGGAAGATGCTGGAGGCATCATCTCATACTGCGGGGAGGAGGCAATAGTAAACCCCTCCTGTATTCTACCAAAGACAACCACAGGGTCTGTGGTCACCAGGAGTCGACACCGACTTGACGGCACACTCTACTTTACAGCTCTTCAACTTGAACAGATATTTGCAGTTCAAGAGACCAAGTGCACAAACATAAAACAAGTGTTGGGAACATGCCTGTTGCTTTAATGATGGCAAAACCATCACTCCTAAAGTCACAACTTTGCTGAGTGGGGGCGGCAGTATTAACTGTCGTACACCTATCATAACTCCTGGGGACCCATCAGCATCAAACAACAGGAGCCGCTCTAGTAGAACACAACGGAGGTCAACCAACCTGTGCCGATTCCAGAGAAACGTTTTCCGAAGGGTCGGAGGCCTTCAGCCTGTCGATGCTGCGGCTGCGCACAGGCACTTTGGGAACATGGACTGGGGAGGAGATGGCGCTGTTGGAAGCTGAACGAGGACAGAGGGGAGATTCTATAAAGTTAGGAATTTGACAAGACAAAACACACCACCAAGGAAACACCAGTGGGAAAGGGAAGAGGAGGGGGTCGGGGTGGGGAGGAGACAAAGAGAGAAGGAAAGAAAAAGACAGTGCTTGTTAGGAACCCAACCAAGAGTCACCACAGGAACTTTACAGTGCAAGAGATCATGGAGAGAGACATGACACCAACACAAATTGTACCACACTTCACAGAAAGTACCACAAAAAAGGAGAGTATGAAAGAAGCAGGCTGGTGAAAAACTAAAAATGAAGTGTTTTCCCCACACAAACCTAAGCTCAGGTAGCAATATTTAACTTCCGATTCGGCCAAAAAAATGCTTTTTATTCTAGCTTAGTTGAATGGGAGAATCCATGCACTTTAGTGAAAACAGATTTTGTCCCCACATCCTACTATAGCTTCCAAAATCACGCTATACTGAAGAATTCAGTCTCACTGTGTAGTTTTTAAATTTTTGTGCTTTTACAGTTTTTACAGCGCTATAGTTTTTATAAACTTTTATAGTTTTTAGACAGCCACATAGATTTTATAGTCTTACATCTTCTATGGTTTTTAGCTTCCACAGCTACATAAGGGTTTTTGTTTGTTTTTAACGGTTTGATAGTTCTTACCAGACCCTGGAATTCCAAGCTTCTGGGTTCCTGGAACCTCAGGTCTTGGGATGCCTACTAATGCCTCTTATACCTTGCAAACCTTTGTGCTTTTCATATGCTTTTAATGCTTTGTACTTAGGTTGGTCTAAGGCCGTAATAATAAACATGGTGATTATTTGTTTTGCATTTTGTACGTAAGAAAATGTGTGTCTTGTGCTGAGGTAGAAGGACTGCAAGCCTGCGGGCAGGGCCTGTCTTTAATTTACTGCACAGTGCTTCGTTTTGAAAGTGCTTCTGAAATAATAATTGCTACTACTTCAATTTCACTCAGTGGGGATTCAGATGACCCAGGGGTCATGGAGCACCAATGCCAGCAGGCATCAGGACTGAACAAAGGAAAGCGAAGTTAAGAGTGATGAAATTCTGTCACTGCCAGAAGGATGGATTCCTTGTAGGCCTTTGTTTAAAAAGAGGGAGAAGTTGTAGCAGACTTTGGAATGCAATGTGGTAGGCAAACAGGTGTTGGGGGTGATGCCTCAGCTAAGAGCATGTATGGCATCAAGAAAAAAAGGGTTCAACCAGCGCAAAAACTCTGCAAGTGCCACACACAATCTGTTAGTTTCTGATTGGCAAGAATTAAAAAAAAAAGTAAGTTGACAAGGCAACTCAGCAAGGAATCTTCCTAGAGAAGCATTCTAGAGAGAACGGAACTCTGATCCTAAATCTCGGCATCCGAAGGTCTGTCTGCAGTACATGAAGATCCTGCCGTGCCAAGGCTACTGCTATCTAGCTCAAGCATTTGGTGCTGCAAGAACAAACATGCAAAGTTGACCTTTTGCCCGACAGCAGCTTCCAGACTCATGTTGGGAGAAACCGGAACATGACCATCTGGAAGCATGTGATTTACCCAGATTAATGCTCACTATCCTGTGGTACACTGGAGCTTGCTTTGGTTCTGCCTGGAAGAGGAAGCGCTGGCCACATCTGAATTTCGACTGCATGCCTGTTACCTGAGGGATCTTTGCCATCAGCCGACAGAGAGGCAGCACTTTTACTCCTAGCTAGGGAGGCCTGGGTGGGGGCCAGCAGGCGGCTGATCACGTTGCTATCCAGAGGGATGAGCTGGGGACGACGAGCTGGATGGTGGGAACAAACCAAAGAGGATTCAACATAAAGTCCAATAATGAAGCAAGCAGTACACGGGAAGGGAAAGTGGCTCACGTCGTAACATTTTGGGGAGGAAAGGACATTGTCGGGAAGAGAGGAAGAGCATACTGCAAGCCCACACCACTTGCACTGGGTGTGCGGATGATGATGCCTGCTTATACCATAGACGCACTTATAACACTTTGAGGAAGAGTAGGGACACACGGGACAATGTGGCCCACATCATATGGTGGGGTTCAGCTGCCATTTCCATAACCGCCAAACAATTTCACATTTATATGAGAGAGTCTGGTATAAGGAGGAGAGCAATGGAACAGCACAGCAGGGTAAAATAATGCAATTTGACAGGATTGCATTGTTTGCCTTCTAGTAACTGTTTTAGGGATAGCAAATGACACACGGAAAGAAAGGACACGCGAAGATGAAATGAAGCTGGAACAGAGATTCAATTTAGTTTTGTGGTGTTCCTTCCTGCAAATGCAAGCATGGCGTAAGGTTTACAGCCAGGTCCGTGGCATAAGACAGAGAGACCTTGCAATTTCAAAAGAGCAGTTAGTTAAGAGCAAAGCCTTTCTTGCCCACACAGAAGTTATTACACAAATTTAACGGCTAGATTAATATGCAAAGACTACAATGGAGTACTCCAAGATGCCAAGCAGCTCTTAGGAAGTATAAAACTTGATTAGAAAGGGAGAATTGTTAGAATTATTGGACAGCGACAGCTTCATCCAAACAAAGCCAAGATACACAAGTCTAGGTAACTACTGTGGGTGAAGAGAACTTAGTTCGGAAACAGGAAGAGAGAAGTTTTAGGTATACAGTACGAACCACGATGCAACAGCATTGACCAATATTGCATTGTTAAATGCATAATACAAATCTGGCATGTTTCCCCCACGATCAGTTGGATGTCCTTAAAAGATCTGGTCTCCACTCAAAAGCAGAGTAGCAAAGCTACAATATGGCTAGAGATGGTGGGAGCTGCAGTCCAACATCATTTGGGGGCTCAAGTCTGAGAACCCCTGAGTTAACTAGTAAGTCCGTTCAGCCTCCCCAGTGTTAAAACAAGCCTAGTCCAATTTCCCCTCTCCGTCAAAGATTAATTTTAGAGGGCGCTACTTGTAGAAACAGTTATCCACCTGTTTTTTCTTCATTTTGAACATTTTCTAATTCAGAAGATTGAAGTTTATTGCTCATTCGGCTCAAGGACGAGCTCCTCTTCTTTTCCACTCCTCCTAGATACCAAACACAAGGATTATTTTCAAAGTGTGTTCATGGAGTCCAGGGACCAAGGTGCCCAGATGTGTGGGGCTATCAAAGCATCTCTAATTGGGAACAAACAAGCAAGGCAGAGATATTGCCCTGAAATGTATTTGTTTCATTTCCTAGGCAGAAACTTTAAAGCGGAGTCCGCTTTACAGAGCTACAGAGTGGACCGATTTAGAAATAGGGTGATTTAAATCACTAAGAAAAAAAAAACCAGTTTAAGTCAGTGATTTAAACAATGTTCAACTTTCTAACTCTTATTTAATGAGCAAGTTTTATACTAATTGGTTGCTGTATCAAAACATGTGTTTGCAACTGGACAGAGCTTTCATACTATCCAGGAGCATACATCATCCAGAACCGGATCTGAGGGTGATGGGAGTTGTAGTCCATCATCATCTGGGGACCCAAGATTGAGAACCTCGATTTAGATATTCATATAATACATACATTAAAATGACCTAATATTTACAGTATAAATATGTGTCATATTTACAGTATAACACTTGACCTCAGGAGTCACTTTTTTGCGCTTGGTTTGCTCTTAGAAAACCAAGAACACACAGAAAAAACAGGCTTTAACACAGACAGGGGGCCATGGATTTAGTTTTAAGAGAGTTTTAAGAGATGGCAGACTTTAATATGTATGTTTGTATTATATTCAGATATAATTTTAAAGTAGATTTTTAAAGGGACTTTTAATAATATTGAATTTAATAATCCAATTTAAAGCAAAATCAGATTTAGATTTTTATATATATATATATATATATATATATATATATATATATATATATATATATATATTTATCCACCCTGTAGAAGCAGTACACAGCTGACAATGCAAAAAGCTGAGGCAATGGCTAAAATCCTCCTAGAAAAGCCCCACCAAAATGAAACACTCTGTACAATCCCTATTCATCTTAACGAGCAGGAGAACTTCCTGGTGGGCCTGTGCCTTATACGTCACTGCAGACAACAAGAACACTGTTCAGATTTAAAGTTCTTATTAACAAAACCTTTAAGAAGTCAGTTTTCATTAGCAAATATCCCCCCCCCCTTATTTTTCCAAGAAGTCTGTTTGCTGCACCTTTCTGTTCCACCTGTACACCTTTGGGCACTGGCTGCTCAGAATTCACAGGAGCTTTGTTATTCAGTCTGTTTAATGAAGCACTTCTTTTAGTGGTGCCTGCAAGGAAAAATTCGGGCCGTGGTGAAGTCTGCATACATTTCCATGTGCAATCAATCAATCCGTCCCAGTGTTATGATTTACTAAGAAAAATCATCCTGTCCAATTTGAGTTGCAATCCATACAAAGCCCCGTGGAGCTGAAAACAGGAAACATATCCTTGATTCATTCAGAGCAATTATTTCTGAGACTGCAAGTCCTCAACTATGCAAACTGTTTTCCTCAATTGGCAATGATGGCTGATGTAAACACTATATGCTGAAAGCTTTGAAAATCCTGTGCTTCACAAATGAAGACACTTGTCCCACTAATGAAAAGCTGATTTCCAAGCCCAGACTGAGCACTGTTGGACTCAAAGCAATTACGACAAGTGCACAAAGAGTTGTGTGCACACGCATGCGCACGGGCACACACAGTTGTATTTTTCAATGATTAAGCAGGGATTTCAGATCTTGCAAAATAAATTTCTTCGTTTGAAATGTTTTTATCTGACTTGTACCCTGACACAAACTACCTAATGGCACAGCTCGGGAAATGACTTGACTAGCAAGCCAGAGGCTCCCGGTTCAAATCCCCACTGGTATGTTTCCCAGACTATGGCAAACACCTATATCGGGAAGCAGTGATAAAGGAAGATGCTGAAAGGCATCATTTCATATTGTGTGGGAGATGGCAATGGTAAGCCCCTCCTGTATTCTACCAAAGACAACCACCGGGCTCTGTGGTCGCCAGGAGTCACCAATGACCCAACAGCATATTTTATCTTCCTCTGACACAACTGCTACTTAAATTATCTACTTAATTAATGCAGAGAATGACGAAGTTATGCAGTTACACATGCAAGTACAGTTTGCCACTTAAAATAATGTGTTATTTAAGGAGGTAGTGGTCTCGTTCTCACAAATCACCGATGAAATGGTAAGCCCATGATGAGGAATGAGAACTCATGATGGAACGCTCTTCCACACATCAGGCCCAAGGCCCATCTAGTAAAGCATCCTGTTTTGCACAGTGGTCCATAATCGTACAAGGACACAACTGTAGCATGAAGTGGTACAGCCCAGGCATGGGGGGTTTACTACCTCATCTGCCACTCGTGAGAACTAGGCCAGAGTCAGGACAGGCAAGTTACACATTTCCTACCTTTGCAGAAACATACGTTTCTATCCACTGAAGGTCATTTGCTATGAACAGCTGAGGGAATCTCTCTCTGACAGAAAAACCTGGTACAAATGGCCCTCGTTACCCGCAGGGTCCTGGCACCCACGGTTTCAACTATCTGCAGGCAGGTCTTAGGGAGCTGCTTTCTTTATCCATGGTATAAAAATAGGCCAAAAATTCGCCTATTTGCAATTGCTGAGTGACTGGAAATGACCTCGGTGTAACTTTTGCCCGCCATTTTACAACAGGGAGCCATTTTGAGGCTTTTTCTGTTAAAACACATTTTTGGGTGTGTGTGTTAATATTTGCCAAAGATTCAGCTGATTTGGGAGTTTTCGGAGGCATTTCTGGAGGCCTGGAGCCATGGAGAGAAAAGTACTGTTCATTTCTTATTTCTCCCCCCACTTCCATTTTTTTGGTTCTCTCTCTCTCTCTCTGTACACACACTTGCGGTTATAGGTGAGAACGGAACACCTGCAAACAAGGGCCACCTGCATATCATGGAAGAACCATGTACAGACAGGGGTATGTTACTTGGGCAGGTTATGAATAAAACCTGCCCTGGCAGAACAGCTCTCTACTTTGTGCACCACAGGAAAAGAATCCATACCTTTCTCCAAGGAGCAATGGCACTGGCCCTCCCACCTGCTGCAGACAGTAAGAACTCAAATGCAACTTAGGGAAGAAAAGATTACCACCACGTTTCAGAAAGCTGGCCATTTAGCTGTGGATCAAAGTGAAGTGCTTGCGATTGAAAGCATGCAAATCCTGAAGGGTTAGTATGAAGGAGGAAGCATTAAAACGCGTGCCACAATTCAGCTTTCTGAATCCCAGAACCAAGTCGAGGGGCTGCGAAGTGTTTACCATGACTCTTCTGTTCTAAGAGACATCACATCCAGCAACCACTGGGTTGGAGACGTGTACAGTCCACTAGATCAACAAAATGGGTAAAACACATTTTAAGAGACTAAACATCACGGAGAGGTTATAAAGGAAGAAAAGCACTGCCTTGAACGACTTTGCAAGCCCACACTTACTCTTGCTTGGAGAATTAAGAAGTGCCGCAGAAGACGAGAGGCGCTTATTGATAACCGTTTCTGCTTGCTTGAGGTTTGCGGTGGAAGTGGAACGCTTGCTAGCTGAAAAAAGAAATTATTACTTTAGCATTTGGCTCCACTTCTGGCTGGTCATTCCCCGTTTCTGTAGAGTTCTCCTTGGAAGCTTAAGTATAACATCCTGAAATTATCAGGCATGGTGAACTGTAGTTAGTACAGTCAGCATCTAACAGATTAATAAATATGCTACACAAATCACAGCTTTTCTGATGTGGCACTCAAGGTTCTCCTCCTTTCTAGGTGAAATGATCTTTACAGGGCGATAAGCTGAAACTAGAACTGGAGTTAGGCAACACCCACAAAAGTCTGCAGCAGAAATCATTTCATGTTTTTCAGACCTAGCACTCAATATATATATATTTTAAAGTTATATAAATAACCGGATGTGTTTCCATGGCTGTTTGTTCAGGAAGCACAGATGTGGATTGCAGCCTGTATATAAGAGCATATAGTATTGCCCTCAAACCACACAAAAGTAATCCCAGAAGATCCACTTCACACAGATAACACTGGTGCCCACTCAACATATAACACAATGTGAACATCAGTAACGAGTCTGAACGATATATTCATCTCTGTTAAAACACCTTCTTTTAGTGAGAAGTAAATAGCTGGTCATGCTGCAAGCACCACAATGCGACAGAACAGAAGTCTGGAATTGTGCACAACATGATTACTTAAATACATATTGCTGAAGAATGCAAGAAATATTAATGACAATGCTGTTAACACATTAGTCAGTAAACCACACAAGAATGGCCAAGGCAGCTCCCTGACAGATTTTCCCCGTTTATTATACACACACCCTCTGGATGCAACTAATGCAGATTATATATATATAGGTCTATAAAATCATGCATGGTGTGGAGAGTGGATAGAGAGCAATTCTTCTCCCTCTCACATAACACTAGAACCAGGGGTCATCCCATGAAAACGATTGCCAGGAAATCTAGGACCAACAAATGAAAGTACTTTTTCACACAAGGCATAATCAAAATGTGGTGACAGCCAACCACCTGGGTGGCTTTAAGAGAGGTTTGGGTAACTTGGAGGAGAGGTCTAACATCGGCTACTAGTCGGAGGGCTATAGGCCACCTCTAGCCTCAAAGGCAGGATGCCTCTGAGTACCAGTTGCAGGGGAGTAACAGCAGGAGAACAGGCATGCCCTCAACTCCTGTCTGTGGCTTCGAGCGGCATCTGGTGGGCCACTGTGTGAAACAGGATGCTGGGCTAGATAGGCCTTGGGTCTGATCCAGCAGGGCTGTTCTTATGTTCCACATAATATGTCTGAATGGGAAACTGGGCATTTTGACTATGAGGACTGCTGCATTGTTATCCCAACTGGTTCCATCTGTTGGAAGAGATACCAAGAGGAAAGCGGATTGAAGGAGATGAGCCACTCTGCTTTTAAAGGGGCACCCTTTAAAATGTCCACGTTATCACAGCCAAATTGAGATGCATTTGCATGGGACTTCTCTCATTTTAAAGCAGGAAACTCGACTGATCCCGAATAGTTCAACATAATTTCAAATCTTGGGAGAGAATATTTCAACACAAATGACTGAAGAGCACTGCTGGGACATCTTCTAGAATGACTGTGTATTAGGCAGGCAATACAGATGATCCTACAGTAGGCACCAGTTCATTCTGTCCACCCGGGCAGGACTTCATGAACTGGACATCTCCTCCCACTGAAGTTATGTAAGTTGAGAGGAAATAAAACTACAAGATTTCCGACATTCAGGAGAGAGCAAGAACCAATCACTTCTATGCAGCGCTGTAGCATGTGAATAGTCCAGAAGTTTATCTGGGACTATACCTGACACTGCAGTAAGTAAGTTAGCCCTGCAGCAAATTGGACATGCAAGACACCTTGAGAAGCCCATCATTCACGCACAAGAACATAAAAAGATCTTTCACTGCAGCACAGGCGGAAAGGCTCATGTTCTTAGCAGAAGGGGCTGTCGGGAACAGGAATCACTGTAGTAGTTCCTGAAAGGAAGTTTTTATGGAGCCTGCAGTAAAACCTCCTTTGAATTTCTTTCAAGGAAACACTGTATTTCTCCTAATCTAAAAATCTACACCAGCATAGCGCAGTGGTTAAGAGTGTTGGACTAGGACCGGGAAGACCCAAGTTCAAACCCCCATTCAACCATGAAACTTACTGGGTGACTCTGGGCCAGTCACGTATCTCTCAGCATAACCCACCTCACAAGGTTGTTGTGAGGATAAACATAACCCTGAGCATCTCGGAGGAAAAAGCGGGATATAAGTGTAAATAAATAAATAAAATTAATAATAATCATATAGAATTTAAGAAATTTGTGGTCTGGAATATGTACAAGAGTGGATTTTCTGAGACAGCATCCTTAGAAAGACAGCTCTGGGCACAAACTTGAGAAAGGAAAGCACTGGAGTTATCAAACAATCAACAGATAAGTTAGGGCATCACTCTGGGACTGGCCAACAAACCCTAAAAGCAACGTCACCTATTCTCTCATCCAGGGAGAATTCCAGGGTACACACACACACAGAGCAGGGCAGCAACATCTTTATCTTTCAGGTTCTGAATTGCAAGGATGATTCTGTTTTCATTGATTGGGATAGGTAGCATTAGGTCTGAGGGCTACATGCAGCCAGCTAACCCTTCCCCAGATCTCTCTTGAATAATTGCTCTGGTGTGTGTCACCAAACAGCAGCAGCAGGGTCAAGATATGGCTCAATGGCCATGTAATCCCTACATCTGGAACAGTTTAAAATGCTGCCACTTAAAAGCTATGAAAATAAAGAAGCATCTGAGTGCTTAGCCTTCCCACGGAAACTAGACTCTCTATGGACTAATCAAGGAACGTCTCAATTTTTCTTTGAAAGATACAGGTGTGCTCCTAAATCCATGAAGTGTGGGCAAACAACAGAATTCTATCTATCTAGAGAGAAGATACAGAAACTCCAAACACATTTTCAGGGAGCATCTTTCCATACAGAACATTATAGTTCATACACTATACTTGTATGGATGCTTAGAGCATAGATATAATTCTTAAGTGTATGTATTTCTCAAGGTAATCCAGGATATGCCAGATTCAGTTCACAGAAATAAAGGACTGGCTGGTTGGATGGATGGATAAGTGGATAGGGGAGGATTTTTTTTATGGTGCAGTGGCATCTAGACCACATTGCACCAAACACCAGATTATGTTTCAAGCTGCCATCTCTATGGTTATCTTCAGCTCATGCAACCAGGTCCCATGAATTCTCAAGTCCTTAAGAAGACAGACAGCTGTGTTCAGACAATTGGCTGGTTGGAAGGGAAATGGCCATGTACAAATTAAAGCAGGTACTTAAGCAATGCAGTCCAACATAAAGGTGACATTGCTTAAATCTAGCCAGTAAGCATGAGAATGCCAACACAGGTGGTTAGTTTAAAATAAGAGAAAGCAGACAGACCACTTCCACTGGACCCACCTTCAGCTGTAGATGGTGGCTCTGTAGAAAAAAGT
Source organism: Hemicordylus capensis (assembly GCF_027244095.1). Taxonomy (NCBI): domain Eukaryota; kingdom Metazoa; phylum Chordata; class Lepidosauria; order Squamata; family Cordylidae; genus Hemicordylus; species Hemicordylus capensis. Next base: position 18,598,122 of record NC_069667.1, read on the forward strand.
TTAGACTAAAATCACTATGATGAAATAAGTATGACAGAAGTCAGGAGACAAAGAAGCATCACAAAATCAGGGGGTAATCTCAGGATTCATGAACAATCCTTAAGTAATTGACAACTGTAGCCAACTACAGTTGGCTACACAACTCAATTGCTTGTCAAAGTAATTGACAATTTTTTTAAAAAAAATCCCTGTGCAAGGAGATTACTTTATTTGTCCAAATTCCCTTAACTAGGCCCTCTATCCTTACAAATATACCATTCCAACCAGAAATGGAATCAAAATGTAGATTAAAGAAGTTTACTTCCCCTTAAGTATTTATGCTGACTGGGAAAGCAAGAGACTCTTTCAGTGTCAATCACCAGGAAATATCTCTGAAAATCCTCACTTACTTCAAGCCTAACCATTCCAGCCATGCTACAAGCACAACCTGTCAAGAGTCTTGTGTTACCCTATAGCCTGAAGCTTAATAGGTTTTAAGATAGGCAGCTTGGGCCATACCACAAGTCTCCTGCCCACACCAAGGAGCTCTAATCCACATGACTATTTTAGAGAGTTGCAAGGTCTCTATGAGATAGATTTTTTTATTTCCATGGAAAAGAGGAAGAGGTGTGCATTTCTCTTTGCCCAATAATAGTTGATCATCAACAGGATACGCCCCATTTGGATGACACCTTCAGGCCCACACAATTAGAAAGGAGGCGTGTTGAGAGTGCACCCATCAGGACATCCTAACGCTTTCCCGGCATATCCCTTTATTGTGTGGGGAGGAACTTTTTGCCCAAATGGCTGCTTTGCCCCACCTCAAGTGATAAAAGGGTGTGCTGGGAGGGTGTCAGGATGCCCCAATGGGCACATTCTCAGTTCTTCCCCTTTCTAATTGCATGGTTGGTAAGGTATTGTCCAAACCAGCCTGATGGAAGCTAAACTTCCAATTGACTTTATCTACTAACTATTTTGAACACCTTTACTTGTACATCAAACACACCACCCTACTGACAAGTGTTTGTTCTTTCACACAGCAGGCCAGCAAAACCTACCTGTCTTGCTGTCTGAATCCGTTACGGAGCCACCCCAAGACCATCTCTTCTGCCTGGTGTCTAGCCGCTGGCTCCGCTCTAAGGTACGGTGCACCACTGCTTCATAATGCTCCTGTTAATTTTAAAAAAAAGATTATACACACCCACCCCTGTCTGGGCTTCAATAGCGTCGACTGCTGTTGTGCACACAGCTCTGTGAAAAACAAGTGGAGAATTTCTTCTCCAAGGAGTTTACTGTTAACAAAAGGCCTGTTTCTCTACATTAAGTAACTAATTAGGATTCAAAAGGAAAACACGTGAAGACTGCAGGCACTGATTAGTCACAACCTGGTTAATAAAATTGCATTAGCTCTAATCTGTGCTGGTACTACTGTTGTGGGCAAAAGGCCCGGGTGATTAACAAACTCTGTGTGTGTGTGTGTGTGTGTGTGTGTGTGTGTGTGTGTGTGTGTGATTTCTGGCACTACATACTAGCTCATCTGCTTCAAGATAAGGAAGGTGGAGAGCAGGATATTGTTGGCATGTGAATTTGGGGATTTTAAAGATTAAAATGCATGATTAAAAGATATTCAGAATCCCCAAGCGCAGTTCTGAATGGATCCTACAAAACAGTGAACCCCAAGAGTCTTATAAGTAAAGCAGGAAAGAATGTGGTGAGGGAGGGAACACAGAATGGCTAAAGCATCAATCATTCCAACCACAAGCAGAGTTTACAGTAAGCTTCCATTCATGATGGAATATGGCAGCTGTGCACCACAGGTTCTGATGGGTCACTGCCACATGCAAAGAGAATCAGAGCCAATAGCCAGATTTTGCAGAGGATGCATTTTGTGCCTTTAACTGGTTGGCAAATTGTCTCTTTGGTACATAATTCAGTGATGGCACAGGAGCCCTGTCTCAGTTGGAATTTGGCAAGTTACAAAAAGTGTCTCATACACGGTCCTCCAATTTCTCTACCCTGGTTGGGCTAGTGTTTTCTTAGACAAAATGGGTCACGCTAGCACAATTCTGGGTCTTGACACATTAAACAATTCTCCACATAGGAGAAAGTCAGTACAAATGGAAATATCAATCAGACCAAAACGGTGCTAGTTTTCTCACAGTGCAAGTCATCCAACAGGTTATTCACCAACCAAATACATCTGCGGTCCAGTTACCTCAATCAGTAGAAGTTTACATCCCACAAGTGAAAATGGCCCCACCTTCATTACTTAACTGAAAAGCTGTACAAACAGATGCATAAGAAGAACAGGATAAAGCCTATGTACGTGAGAAAAAGCATAGGGAGGGGCTGGCAAAACTGTGATGGGAAGAATAATCTATGACCAAACAAGTCTCCAGAGACCAGAGAAGTCAGATGATCCAGCCAGAAAACAGTGGAAAATGCCAAAGGAAGTAGCTGGAGAGAGTGTGTCTGCCATTGCAGCTGGGGATTTTGGGAGTTGTAGTCAACAACATCTGGGAAACCTTGTTAGAGGGAACACTGGCTGGAGAGAGTGTCTGATTTAAAAGATGACTAACAACATAGACAAAACCTATATCTGTTAGTCATTTTACACCCACCCACCCACCCACCCACCCCATTCCAGAAAGTGAAGCCATGTTTGCTTTGTATAAACTGGGTAGTTTAGTCAGAGCAAAGCTGTTGCCCCTTGTTAAAAATGTGCGCAAGCAGCTTTAGCAAAACGAAACAGGTCTTCAAAAAGACAAGCCACTGACCACGGCTTGAATCAAGACAGGATAGAGGGAGGAAGTGACTGTGGTGACTGAGGATTTGGAGGGTCTTGACTACACCCGAGATGTTGTCATGTACCATTTAGCTATCCAAGTTTAAATCTCAATGCAACAGAGAAACAGCAGAAGTGGCATCCCCACGGCAAAATCTTGCGGCCACAACACTACCTTCTCCTCCACAATCTTCTGTTTCCTCTTCTCCTCGACTGCCGCTCTTCTCTGCTGCTCTTTCAGCTTCTGCTCCCTCAGCCTCCTCTGCTTCTCTTCCATCTGCTTCTCATACTGGAGTTTGGCTTTCCTCTCCTTGTCAAGTATCTGCAATTCCTTGACAGCTGCATATTTCAACAATACAGAAGAGTGAAACATCCCCAGATATCACCACTGGTCATATAGGGTCTCGTGCTGGCTTCTCTGCCAATAACAAAGATCCTCCCGAGACCCATGTCTGGTGTCCAAGCCTTCCAGGAGACGCTTCTTACACATTTCTAAGGTTTCTCTCTGCACAGAGCATGGCCAGAAGTTTACATTTTTAAAAAGTGAGCACCTGAGATCTTGCACTAAGTTCTTGACTGTATGCCACACCCACACATACAGATAAAACAAACAGGCCTTGTTTGGTATCACAGGCATTAAATATGCCTTTTGTACGATGAAATATAGCCTTACCATTCAGCTTCTCTCGCTCTTCTCTTCGCTCTCTGGCTAACCTTTGCCTCTCTTCTGATTTCAGAATGGAGCCGTCTATCACTGCAAAGGACATGAAATGCAAACTGTGTACAAATCTGAGGTTTTCGGAGAAGCAAAACACCCACTTCCCACAACACATGTTCATTCTTGTAGCTCCACTACAGTCATGTATAAGGATTGACCAGAAGTTAGGAACTGGTCCTAAGGTAAGCAGAGCTGGTGCTTATCACATGGAATCGCTAATCCCTCTTGGCAATTCCTGAAGGACTGACTAATGGGCCACTTCTGGTAAGCAGAGCTGGCGCTGAGGAATGAACCAAACCAAACTGATTTGCAAAAGATGACAGGATGAATGTTTTGTAACATGAGAATGGTCACGTCAGTGTACCTGGCCATCCTTACACACGGCAGGAAGCATTTCTTCCTTTGCTTCCTGATGTGCATATTTTGTATTGTCTTGTTTTAACCTGTCAGCCCGCTGCAAGTATTTTGACTGAAGAATTATTATTTACATTTATAGCCCGCTCTTCCTCCAAGGAGCCCAGAGCGGTGTACTACATAATTCAGTTTCTCCTCACAACCCTGTGAAGTAGGTTAGGCTGAGAGAGAAGTGACTGGCCCAGAGTCACCCAACTAGTATCATGGCTAAGTGGGGATTTGAACTTGGGTCTCCCCTGGTCGTAGTCCAGCACTCTAACCACTACACCACGCTGGCTCCATACATGGCATAGAAATTCTTCTATAAGTTGTTGAAATGTATTTTACACATCGGTTATGAAAAATCACACACACCCCAGTGAGACCATTTCCTGTGTTACAAAGCAGAGACACGGTCCCTTCTTCACTGGTTTGCCCCGCCAACAAGAATAAACCAATCCTTATTCAGCTTCTGAAAGATGCTAAGATGAGGCCCTTTGGGAATGTGCAACTAAAAGATCCACAGTAGATAGAGCAGGTTAAAATCTCTCTTCTCTAAAAGGAGCATAGGGGGATGAATTCAAGATGGAGCAAGTGCAGAGATCTGCCACCAAAGACATCACAGGAATGAAGACTGTGTATGGTAAGCGAAGATTCTACCTGGTTTAGTTGCTGACTTTATGGTTATTGCAGACGGCACTGGACTAGCACTCATTCCACTTTGGTTTCTTCTTTCATCTGCTAATGCTTGGGCTGCAGCAACTATAAGAGAAAGACCTCAACAGTTATACAACTAAAAACCATCACACATGCTACACGACAGTTACAGTTAAGGATACATATGTTATGGAGGACTTGCTAGCATAGCATTATTCAAACCTGCTCTTGGTATAGACACAGCTGGGGGGCGGGGGCAGAAGTCCACAGTTCTAGACCTCTTCTCCTGGAGGCCTATAAAAGCCCCCACCTCCCACTTCCCCAGGTCTCTTTTTATTTGCACTAGTTTAGAGTGGGCAGGATAAAGCATGTAGGTTATGACAGTGTTTTGAATCTGACTATATTGTAAGGGAAAGTTATGAATTATCCATTGTGAGTCCATGTGGTCCCATTTCCATTGAGCAGCTTGTTTTCATAGCTGGAATGAGAGCCAAAATGGGAAATCATTGTCCGTGTGTTAGTTCCACTTGAAAAGGCTCAGACCACCCAGTGCTTGACCTGAGGCACCAGGCTAAGACAAAGCTTTGAGAGCCCCAAAGTTTGGCCAAATAAGACCAGCAACCTTCTGGACAACACTTGACCTGATGCCATCGCTTGCCATGAAGTGCATTTCCTGTAGCGCCCTGAACTCCGAGCTCACCCCCTTCATCCAAAAATGTTCCATTCAATCTCTACTCTCACCCCAAGTCCAGCCATCAGTTTCTCTCCTTCTCCAGAAGCGGCCTTTGCTTCTTCTCAGCCTCCAAGACACTTGCTTCATCTTCTAGCCTTTATTACTTTCTCGCCTTTCCTAACATCACCTTACCCCATTAGCCTCAGCAAGGATGATTCCTTCTTATTCGGCCTTATAACAATCCTGAGGCAGGTGGGTTATCAATACCCATTTTATCAATAAGAAGGTAAGGTAGAGATGGCCATTCTAGCCATGGGAATAACTTGGATGGTTACACTCAAATGTTTCCTAGAGGTGACTGAAGCGGGAGGAGAGAAAGATCTCTACCCAACCCCTTTCTTCTCAGTTTTGTACATGCCTTCTCAGGCTGAGAGGAGAGCCTGACGAGGGAAGGAAAGCATAGGTCGAGTTGCAGCTCTGGGTGGTTTTATACAGTTGCAGCAACTGTATTGCAGACACACATCTGCAATTGCACATGTTAAACATTTCCTCCCCCATAACACTTGTTTTAAAAGATGGCTACGAGTTTATAATCTTAATATATGCTCTGGGTTCCTAGGAGCAGCTCAGTTTTATAAAGCAATTAGGTGAATGACGCTCTTAAAAAACTGCACTGAAATTTTCAGGGGTGTGTGTGTCTGAGAATCCAAAACAGAAGCAAGGCAAATGCAAAGAGAAAGGATGATAAAGATCTTTCCACGACCTTTGATTTAAGTGGAGAAAATGCCTCTTCACCAGCTGATCAGAGGTTTATGATCAACTCAAGGTATTCTGCAAATGGAACAAGGTAGAGTGTGTCCTTGTCACCAATTTTACTCTTCCCTCTAATTGAACACTGCAGAAGGAAGAGTGTTTGTCCTCTCCATGGCAACTCATTCTGTCATGGCAATAATCCTCCCCGAGGCTGCACCCAAGAACAATCACCTCAAAGTGCTTAATCCCATCTGAAGTCAATGATAAATGCTGGCTACAACACTCATTCAGCAACTTTAAACTGTCACCCGCAGCTGTTGCCTTGTCTTGAATTAATTCCATGCTGCAGCTCTAGAGAAGCCTTCCCCAATCCTCTCTAGACACAGCCCTGTGGCTCCTTCTGGACAATAAAAACACTACGGGAGATACTGCAACATGGCTATTTTGACAAGGGGTCAAATATATTTGCATTGCGACAGTGCTACCAGAAAGGGGTCACTCCACAAATGCGACTCAATCCTGCATCTGCTTTAGACGTATGGAGTATTTAAAACTAGAAAGCTCATTTTGCACGCTGCAGAATTGATCAGGAAGTCAAAAATATGAATTCCCTGCAAAACAATGAACCAAGTACAAGTTTGAACCAAGATACCCAGCTGAATAACAGCAATCTGCAAACAAATGAAAAGGCTCCTTCATGGACTAAGGCTGCATCCTGCTTTTAAAGAGATGCAGAGATGTAGGTGGCTGCAAGCATTTGATGTAGAGGTCAAATTAGCGCCAGTTGCAACTCTGGGGGATGCACACTAGTGACCAAAACAAGTCTTTCCAAAAGCAAACAGGATGTCAGAGGAATTAGTTTAACCCAGATCTGAGATCAAGTGGTGTGTGTGTTGGAAGCTATAACATTCACTATCATGACTTGCTTCTTGCATGACATGTCTATGCAATCCAGAGAACTTGCATAAAATGTTACATTACTTCTGCAAGAAACAGTAAGGTGATATTAACTGGTGGAACCATTTGCACACGTTCTCTGGAAACGCAATTAAAGCTTCCCAATAGCTTATTCCTTAAGGCCACAGAAAAATGCTAAGCATGTTCCATATGCGGGGGTGACGTTTTGTGAATCCGTATCCAAGAAGTGCAGAGGACCTAACAAGAAACAGAAAGCTGAGTTTTTGGAGACTAACCAGGAAGATTATTCTGATTCCTCAAGACGATACTCCCTCATGGCCCTGACCAAGAGTTTGTGCTTTTGCTTCTACAGTAGATGCTGCCATCCCAAGCACTCCTAGAGGTTAGTGGTGCTTGTGTTGTGAGTAAGCCAAGGGGGCTGCCCAACACTTGCTTATAATCATCATCATATGCGCAGCATTTTGAGCATTCAGAGCACTTTATATGCATGCAAAGGCTTGGAGTCTCTCAGGAAATCTTGGAGAAACTGGACATTTCCCCCCATACTTTATTTTTCCATGGAGTATTGTTTTTACTGCTGCTACTTTGTGTTTTATGCATTATTGTTTTTGATGGGTTATTGCTTTTTAAATAGTTATTTTTTATATTTATATTATCTGAACTTTTATATTTTAATTATGTTTAATTAATTAATTATATTGTAAACCACTTTGAGAACATCTGTACCTTTGTATTTTAATTATGTATTCTTTTAATTATATTGTAAACCACTTTGAGATTTTAATGAAAAGCAGTATACAAATCGAACAAATAAATAAATAGATAGTTTCTATTTCTAAGATTTTTGCTTGGGTTACTTGAAAATTAACATGGTGGAGGTGGATTTTTTGTGTTTGTTTTCACTGTATAAACAGATCAAACAATGTGGCAAAACAGATAAACTATTTATGGCATCAGGAAAATTTGTATTGTAATTTTTTGAGAGAGAAAATTAAAAGAACATTGTATGCAAATGAAGGTAAAATGTGCCTGGGATTTTCCAATTCAAAAATTTCCAGAAAACCCATTTATTTGCTGTTATATCTATGTAAAGCGCTTTGGGAACTTTTGTTGAAAAGTGGTATAAAAATCTCTGCATGAGTGATTGCACAATCCTTACAACCACCATGTAAGGCAGGCCAGAACTGCTATACCCATTTTGTTGATGGGAGGCTGAGGCTGAAAGGAAGTTACAGGGTCCATAGGGCTATGGCCCATGTGGCCTTCAGCTTCCCTGACTTAGGGTAAAGTTTAGCTGGCGTAAGGAAGGTGGCAAGCTGTGGATCCTGGGAGAGAATCGACTGTGTTAGACAGGATAAGCTACTGTTCACTTGCAGTCAGTTGAAGAAATAACAAGAGCAAGGCAGCTCTGCCAGAAGTTTCCTTCTTTAGCAGCTTACCTCTCAAGTACACGGTGTTTTGTAAACATGTGGGCAGAAAAGTGGAACAGGAGGGGAAAAAATACCTGTGTGTGGGATTTGCATAAGTCTAGGATTTAGAGTCCCTTCTAGAGAGGGTTAAGAAAAGAACAGAGGATCCCCAGTGGTTTTGTAGGGCAAAAATGTGTTGCCCCTTAAGCAAAGAGAAGAGACTTCCGAGGGGCAACACGGATGAAGGGTAACACAGAAACAGCTTGTCTTCAGGCTGCAGGAGCAAGACAGACGTAAGTTTTGGGCGGTATAAAAATATGTCAAATAAATAAAATAATAAATAAATAGTCTTTAGAAATACTGCTGGAGCATTTACAGCCGGGGTTCTCCATCTTGGGCCCTTGGAGGCTGCCGGGCTACAACCTCCTTCATTCCCAGCTACAATGGGAAGGGGTGATGGGAGTTGTAGTCCAGAAACCTCTGGGGGCCCAAGGTTAAGAAACCCTGGTTTATAGGGTTTTACACAGGTGTAATAGGCTCCTGACAACACATCAGACTTGGGATGTGTGACAACACAATGGAGGCTGGGAGAATAAGTTCCTGGAAAAGAGTTGTTACGGTGTTCGCAAGAAAAGAGAGCATTTGCTGATCGCATACAGTTCTCATCCTTAAATATTCCAGCCTATTTGCTACACTATCTTAAAACACTTACCCAAAGCTAAACTGGATTTTTTTTTGAACTTCCAATGAAGGAATAAATGTTACAGATCAAGTGTGGCAAGCATGACACTAGAGCTGAACTACAAAATCAGAAAACTCACTTAAGGGAAAAAGTGTACATTAAAATTTGGCTCAAAATTAAGCTGCATGACATGAAGCATACAAAACCAGCAGACCAGTACGTATGTTCTGTTTTCATTCCATCTGAAGCTTATTTTACATTGTCGCCAGCAGCCTGGCAAGCCAAGCAATGCACATGATCAGCATTCATGTTAACAAAGGGGGAGGGATCTAGAAATTAAAGAGACACTTCGTTCAGGTCTAGACAAATTTTAGGAGTCAGCCCTAAAATTTAGAAGCCAGACAACGGACACTTGACAAGATTACTGGACTTAGTGGCAGACACTGCGGAGGGCAAATGGGCCTCTATCTCCTTTCCAAGTAACAGAACAAAAACAGGGCTGCCTGGGGCAAAGAGATTTTATTAAACAACTCTACCTCTCTGAGCATTTTTGTCTAGGCACTACGGCTCCTGGATGCCTGAGATTCATCAAGCCCTGGCACAGTTGTACAAAATCCGAGAAAAACTGCCAACAGCAGAAGCAGCAGAATTCTTCACTGATCTCCTACCACATTCGGTCTCCTTATGGGACCATCTTATGGGCCATCTGCATAAATATGGTAAGGATGTTTCCACTGTTTGAGTCCACTCCTCCGCGACACTCACAGCCTAGGAAATGACCGTCCAAGCAGAACAAGGAGGAGAATTCAAAAGTCCTTCCTGCAGGATGGCAGCTGTTTAAAGTGCATCCTTCACCTTAGCTGCCATATGGCATGAAGTAGGATCCAAAGCCACACTTTTCTCTCTTGCTTTGTAACTTTGCTAAATGCCTTGCATCAACTGGATTTAAAAAGCCCAGAGACGTAAGTTTTGGGCAGTATAAAAATATGCAAAATAAATAAATAAATAAGGGCCATGTGTCCTGCCAATGTTTTTGAGGCATTCATGACATGTTATACAAAATTCATGGGTGTAAAAGGGCACCAACGCTCCCAAGCAACCCCTGCCTCGCTTCTTGAGTTCTCGCTTCATGCAGAACCATTTATTGGCTTTTGTCTGTGCAGTGTTTTCTCAGTACATTAACTCTGCACTATAGTTGAGACAGCTCACGAAAGAAAACATAGTCCCCACGATGCTAACTGTGCTGCTAGCAAACGGCCATGAACTCCCTTCATTACTTTGCCTTTGTCTAGAGGGGGACAATTAATTAAGTACAGTTAAAACGAAGAGAGCAAAGTGGGACAGGCTACACTTCCTCACTGTGTTCCTTTGTGGAGGAGCAGTGTACCGAAAGATATCTAAACACAACACCATGAAAGCCATCACTGGAACACCACAAGCGTAAAAACAGGCCACAGACCCAAGGAAGACTGCTTGGGAAGGCTTCCATCAAGATTTTGGAGAGTTCTTCCTGAGACCACCAGCATTCTCCCAATGAACGACTATGAGTATTGCACATGGCTACTTTGCTAATTAATGGAAGCAAGAGACAAACCCCTGCCTGATAAAACTTACAATACAAATTAGGCACACTTTGTATTCAGCCAGGCACTATGCTACTGATTTCTTCTCAAGATAGGAAGTTGCCTTCTGCTGAATCAGACCATTGGCCCACCTAACTCACTATGGTCTACACCAGGGCTGCTCAACTGTGCCCTCCAGCTGTTTTTGGACTACAGATCCCAGCAGTGGCCAATTGTCAGGGATGATGAGAGTGGTAGGCTAACATCTGCAGGAGGGCCGAAGTTGAGTAGCTCTGCTCTATACTGACTGGTAGCAACTCCCCAAGGTTTCAGACACGGCTCTTCCCCAGTCCTAGCTGGAGATGCCAGGGACTGAACCTGGGTCCTTCTGCCTGCAAAGCAGGTGCTACACCACTGAACTACAATTCTTCTCTGTAGCTAACATTTCTAGCACACCCAACATCTGTAACAGCTGAGTTTACCACATGCAAACAATGAAGCAACGTTAAAATGACAATTATTTGAATAAATATATTGATCTTGTTCTACATAACCTTATAAGCAATGCATGGCATTAACTTCCCTGAATGTGCTCCTCAAACCTCACTCACAAACCCATGAACAACTGTCACCATCAGTCTACTTGCTCTGATGCTACAGGACAGAGACTCTGCACATCGCGTATCCCCTTCCAAATCCTGCCTGACAATGGCAATACAGACGAAAGAAGCTTGGTGTGTATTCTGGTGCAATTCTGCAGATTAACTTCCTCCCGGCATCATTCTCCTTCGCTAATCCAGAGAAACCAGGTGTGTTTTCAAGAACAGATATTAAATTTAATTCAGTGATGCAGAAATAAGGACACACTCTGAAAATAAGGCTTTGTGTCATACATATACACAACTTAATCCTAAAAACCAGCAGATGCTTATTCTTTCCTGTTCTCATGGTCTCACCTCACTGTGTTTACAAGTTATGCCCTCTTTTACACACATCTTGGTGTTTCCTTCCCTGCTCTCAACATAGAGAAGTGGACTGGCTTCCTCTTTTCCCTTCTTCCCCACCCCCCAAACTTAGTGAGGAACATTACTTCTCTCCTGGCGAAAGATTTTCCTTCTATGTGTTGTTTGTCCTCCAGCCTGCAGGCAGGGCATTGTTGAATAGACAGGGTCCCCCCCTCCCACCCCATGACTGTTAACAATAGAGCCTAGCACAGCAAATCACAACAGACCAGGCAAACTCTGAAATCACAACTTGAAGCCCTTCTTTAGGAAGACAATAGTGCCTCTATTATGTGGTATGCACATGGAAAAACCATTGCTGTTGGAGGTTAACCCCTGATCTTCCCCGTTCCTCAAGAGTCCATTTACACTACTCCTCTTATCATAGTCAGTGGTGCCCAACTTGCCCCTGCTGTACTGCTGATATTGACAGCATCTTTACCTCTGTAAGGTTCACTGGTTTCCCAAGAGCGCCTGGTGTTGTACGCTCTCTACCTGAAGACTCAACACAACAGGCAACCGGCATAAAGGGGAAACTGCAGAGCATTGAGAATAAGAATAAACCACTCCTGCCCTTACAAAGTAAAATCATTGAGCAGAGCATATTTTATAACACAGAACCCTCAATCCAGTTATGGGACAGTCCAATGGATTAGCATAGGGGCCCAAAGACCATTGTGGCTGGGGACGACGGGAGTTGGAGCCCAACATCTGGGGACCCATGGCTGGGAACCCCTGGATTAGCAGAAAGGACTGGCCACGGAAAGCACAGATTTAGCCCAGCCCAAATATATAGCCATCACTGGATAGTATGGCAATGTCAGTATCATGGAAACAAACAGAATGTAGAAAATAACCATTTTTTTTGCATTGACTTCAATGCAAAATCAATGGAAGCTTCAGCCAGGTATCTGGAGATAAAGTTGTCTAATATATGCCAAAAAAATTAGAGAAATGCATCCAGAGTGATTATCTTACAATATTATATAAACAAGTAGCAAAGAAGAGGGACCTACCAGTAAAGCTCAGGGCAATAACTGCATAGAAAGAAAGAAAGAAAGAAAGAAAGAAAGAAAGAAAGAAAGAAAGAAAGAAAGAAAGCTACATTTTCATCCAAACTGGAATCTTGATATTTTTCATTAGAAAGGTCTGCCCTGCAGAATCCTCTGGCTTCTAAACATTTAATCCATTTGAATTTCACCTATCAATGCTGTACAGGTCTGGCAGATCAACAGGAGAAGGATCAGTCTCGAATCTCTCTCACAAGGCCTCATGAACAGGCAGGAGTGACAGTCCTCCTAACTATCAACCTCACATTCACCCCATGACACTTTAGCAGCCAGAAACAAGCATGAAATTCTAGTAATGGCATGTTAGTGGTAGATGTTCAGGGAATCTCTGAAGCCACACTGCCATCAAAGGATATTCCTAGCCACACATGGGTTTCCAAACATATCAGAGTGCATTGTGATAATAAACAGCAGTGGAGAACGCTAGGCCACAAATGGCAGGATATGTAAACAGCCTTCTAGCAGGTATTATACCTTCCCACGATCACTTAAAAACAACAACAACAACAACAACAACAACACATTCTGTTAATTTTAAACGTTCTTTAATAAACAGCACCATCACCATAACACGTTCACAACTGCAAGCCTTTAGTGGAGCTGCATTGCTTTTAAACAATTCACTGATTAAAGTAGCTCAGAGACTATGAGCTACATATGAATTAAATATAAATACCGTGTTTCCCCGAAAATAAGACAGTGTCTTATATTAATTTTAGCCCCAAAAAATGCACTAAGGCAATTAGTGGTACATCAGAAATTACTGCTAGGTCTTACTTTTGGGGTATGTCTTATTTTCGGGGAAACAGGGTATGAGCTACATATTAAAACCACTATAACTCTCTATTAAAATCATTCTTTTAAACAAGTGGCACAAGTTATTTGCAATTGTAGAATGCCTCACCTATAAGTATAGGTCTCCATCACTGACTGCACTGATTGACTGACTGATTTTTATACTGCCCTTCCAAAAACGACTGAGGGCGGTTTACACAGAGGAATGAACGAATGAATGAATAAATAAATAAATAAAGATGGATCCCTGTCCCCAAAGGGCTCACAATCTAAAAAGAAACATAAGATAGACACCAGCAACAGTCACTGGAGGTACTATGCTGGGGGTGCATAGGGCCAGTTCATCAAATCATCAAATATCACCAAATCAAGCAGTAGGGGCAGGGCTGTTTTAATGTATGGAACACTACATTAGCGGATACTTTTTTTGTTATAGCAGTGCAAATACAAACAATGACAGTAACTATGTTCGAACTCAGGGACAGTGGAGTTTTACAAAACAGGTATGAGGACCAGGAGCCTCCTAGCATAACCTGGAGCTTAAAACAACTCCACATAATTTGGCTGGATCCATACATGCAGCAAAATAAGGTGATACTGAGGTAATAATTGAATTACCCTGCTAACTGAGCAAAGAGGCACCTTTTAAAGTGGTGAGTCTCTTATATTTAGCAAGGGGAGAGCAACTAGTCCTATCCGTCCCCAGCACAGCATCCCTCCAGTGGCTGTTGCTGGTGTCTACCTTATGTTTCTTTTTAGATTGTGAGCCCTTTGGGGACAGGGGACCATCTTATTTATGTATTCTTCATTTTTCTATGTAAACCACTTTGAGAACTTTGGTTGAAGAGCAGTATATAAATACTCATAGTGGTAGTAGAATGGTTCATACCACTTCAGACTACTGGGAATATTTGAGAATACCATTTAAATGCTCTCCAATGTTGTTGTTTTTTTAAAAACCTTGGCAAAGGGAAATTGGCACATTAGGCACTAACGTTTCCAGCTCAGCCCGTTGCCTGCCATGCTGGTTTTCTACCTGCAAGGATATTTGAATTGGGGGAGCATTTACGCTCCCACTTACAGTCTGAAGTGGTACAGTCCATTCTACACTTTATTCTGGCTCATTGTTGGGTGACAGAATGCAAAGGAATCCTTCACAACTAGCCAGTTTTCACATACTACCTCTGAGCAAGGAGGCTAACCCCTCACGCCCCACAAAGGTTGAAGACAACAGCACAGGCTTGTAAATGTTCTTTAATAAACAGCACCATCACCCATTCACGACACCATCAACTGCAAGCCTTTAGTGGGACTGCATTGCTTTTAAGCAATTCACTGATTAAAGTAGCTCAGAGATTATGCTGAACATATTTAATTAAAACCACTATAACTCTCTATTAAAATGATTCTTTTAAACAAGTGGCACAGGTTATTTGCAGCCTCTTGTGGCGGGAAACAACTGCATTCAGATGACTAGCCAAATTCACGTTTTTAACCAGAAAGAAAAAGATGACTTTTTAAAAATTCCAGGCTGTCAAAGTGCCTCTAATAACTATCATAGGTATGAAGGGCAAGTCAACCTTGTGAGCTAGTAACTTTTGCAGACATACAGTACAATTTTATTCATGCTTACTCGGGAGCAAGTCCCAGTTGTTGAATGGAGTTTACTCTCTTGCGAGTTTAGGACTGCAGTTTTAATTTCGAGGCTGCGATGACAGACTGATTCAGTAACAAATAGAATGTGTTTGGAAACCTCTCAAATATGTTCCCCCCCCCCATCCTGCAAGCTGTTCTATTCCTTGGCTGATCTACTGTGAAAGGAAGAGAAAACTGATAAAAGTGATTTTCAGCTACTCACACAACTGGGTACCTCAACTATGGAACTGACCAACACATCTGTCAATTTCACTGTGTTGCCAGTTCAATGAAAGAGACAAGAGCAGGCAGTGATGGGTACTAGAAACATCTGCAAATTCAAAAGAATAGATGCCCCATCCATTGCTAACATGAGCTAATCTTTCCAGCTACCAACTCCAAGGTAGCCAGTTGTAGAGAGGCTGTGAAGCTGGAGGAAAATAATAAAGAGAGATTTTAGTATTTCACAAGCACTACATTTACTTTAAATCCAT
Source organism: Hemicordylus capensis (assembly GCF_027244095.1). NCBI lineage: Eukaryota > Metazoa > Chordata > Lepidosauria > Squamata > Cordylidae > Hemicordylus > Hemicordylus capensis. The sequence goes on from NC_069667.1 coordinate 18,613,646, forward strand.
GAGGAAGAAAGAGAAGATCTTGTAAGCATCTGCCTGATCAAAATATACAGCTCCCAACTGAAGGATTTTGCACCCAGTTTCCTAAAGGAAGCCAGCTGACAACAGGTCTAATCAGAGGCTGCAACAATTAGTCTGCCATGCTGTAGGCCAGGAGTTAATTTTTAAATTAGGCTTGCAGAGCTGAAATCTCAAGTCCTCCTGCACTCTAATCCACTCATTCTGTTAAACTGGAACAATTCAAGCTATTCTCATTTACTGACATGCCCACTAAACAAAAAGGCATGGAACTAAAGTAAGTACTTTTATGAATGTGAATAATCACTTTCCAAGTAATTCCAAATACATTCACAAAGAAAACATCCTGAGCAAATATAGCAACTCATTTTATACAAGTGGGAGGTAGGGGGGAATCAATGCAATTTCCAAGATATTGCCATTAGGCATTTCTAATGCTAGGTTCAGAGAGTGGGGTGCAGGATTTGAATCTGGGAGAACTGGATAAAACAAATCACAACAGAAGGTCCCAGGCTCAATTCCTGGAATCTTCAGTCAAGGGAACTGTGGACAGCAGAGCTGGGAAAGATTTCTCTCTGCCTGAGACACTCGAGCTGTTGCCAATCAGAGCAGACAATACTGGGCTCTATGGACCAATGGTCTGACTCAGTACAAGACAATTTCACAGGTTCACTATCTCTCAGCCCAGGTTCCCTGTCTCACAAATGGAAACAACAAAACTACCTGAATATCTCTGAGGATAAACGCAACTGTAGAACAATCAGGACGCAAAACATAATACTGTTAACTACTGCAGCTTTTCCTATCGTGCCCTGTCAGCAATGTACTACAGCAACATTAATAATCTGATCAGAAAGGAAAAACTCAGTGTTCAAATAGACGTATTTGGCCTAAATACTGTGCTGCCATGCACTGCTAGTTAAGCGAGATGACACAAACAGAATAAAGAGAGGTAAAAGACACTAGTAAACCAATGGGAAGCTGTGACCTTCTTTTTAATAGCAAGAGAAAAAAAGTCACGTAAACATAAAAATCTAAAGAAGTCTACACCCCTTTGCAGCAGGCAGAATGGGTTAAAAAAATATCAGTAACCAAACCCCAGCACAATGCTGCAGTTTTCTACAGAAACTAAACCTTGGAGGGAGGAAGCAGACCAGAGAGATCTGCAGAGTGCAGGATATAGAGTGGGGGGGGGGGAGAGAAAGAGAGATGTGTGTGGTGACTGTCAATTAGCTCCTCTAACTGCAGCAGAGGAGAAAATTAGTAGGGAACTTTCAACATGAAATGACAGGCTGACAGATTTGAAAAGGTTATCTTTTTCTTCCTTCCTTCATTATTGCTTTTAAACCTAGGATTAAGGACAAAAACTCTACCATATTTGTTTTTTCCCTTTTGCCCCAAATAAGAGAGTCTTTAAAGTAGATTAGGAAGAGGCTGGGTTTAAAAAAAAAAATCTGGGTGGGGGGGAAGGAAGAGGAAAATAGTATTGCTGAATCTAGAGTTGAGAGTGGGAAGCACTTGTAACAAGAACAAAATGGGGAGACCCAAGCACTGATGTGAGGAAGAAAGGTAAGGAGAAGGCAGAGGGTGTGGAACACATGGAACAGGGAAGATAACAAAATGAGGGGAGAGGTTAGAAAGAGGGCCCAGGATGAATTTGCAGAGGGTGAAGCTCTTGGACTAGGAAACGTGACAAAATAGAAGGTGGGTGATGGCAAGAAGGACCCACACACAAGTAAGGGGCAGGCTTGGATGTGCGCACACACATATACAAATCCAGCATGGCACTGCAATCCTATACTCATTTATTCAAAAAAGAAGTCTTTTTTACCTCCAAGAAAGCATACACCGGATTGCAACTAGTCCCATTGAGTTCAATGAGGCTTATTTCTAAAGAAGTGTGCATATGACTGTAACCTTGATAAGGTATGAATTTACTGGAGACGAGAAACATGGCAGGATGTGACAAGAAAGAGGGCCTAAAAGGTGAAGGCTGGAGGGAGAGAAGGAGGGAAATGAAGAGGGTGAATTAATCTAAGTGAAGGAAGAGTTCTTGGGGGGGAAAGGAAGTGAGACAAAATCAGGGGTAGGAAAGAGAACCCCCAAAACAGATATTAGGAGGGTGCCTCTGTGTGTGTGTGTGTGTGTGTGTGTGTGTGTGTGTGTGTGTGTATTTAGTGAAGCACATTAGGCAAGAAGCAACATTGTAGAGAGGAAGAAACCAACATTAAGGGGGCAGGCTGGGGAGGAGGCAGGATGAATGAATTCATCCAGGGGGCTGGTGATGAATGAATTTCAGTGGGGGGATCTTGCGACAGGAGACCTGCTCAAAAGGGAGAAAGGAAAAGGATCCCAGAATTGATAGAACACTATGGGGGACGGGGAAGCAATACTAGAAAAGAAAAAAGTAGTGTGGGGAGTGGGAAGAAGCTGGAGAAGAAACTAAACATTAGTAAGGGGGGAGGGACAGAACAGTAAGCCAGGGGCTGGTGGTGAATACATTTCAGCAGAGATGCAGCCCTTGAGACAGGAGACCCTGACTAAATGGGGAGGGGAAAGGACCCCTAAGATGGATAGAAGAAATGCAGTGTGTAGAAAGTGCAAAGCACTTGAGACATGAAAAAGGGTAATGGGGGGGGGAGGGAGAAAGAAGAGGACAGCCCAAAATTAAGATAAGCAGCAGGCTTATATTAATAAAATTAATTATATTATATTAATAAAGTAGGTAGGTGGCAGGGCATAGTAAATCAGTGGGGTGGTGGTGAATGAATTTAAGTGCGGGAGGACCCCTTGAGACAAGAGACATGCCCAAATGAGGAGAGAAGGGGAAAAGGTCCCCCAACACTGATTCAATAATTTGGGGTGGGGGAAGAGCAATATTTGTGGGAGGGGGCAAAGAAGGCAGAGAAGAACCCCAAAGCAACCATAAGGGGCAGGCTGGGCCAGGGGGGTCTGATGAGCCCCAAGAATCCTCCTAGCCACCCATACATAGCTCCCCCTCTCAAGGTGTCCTTCCTCCACACACCCCCAAATAACTTTCGGGGGGGGGGCTGCTCTTCAGGCGTTCCCTGTCTGCATCCCTGGGCAGTGCTGGGAGGGAGTTGAACTGAAATGGGGGGTCACATTTGGGGACTCCAATGGGGCGGGGGGGAGAAATGGGGCAGGGCAGAGAAGCCCAAGGGGAGGTTAGTGGGGGGATGAAGCGGGAAGGAGTGAGGGGGGGTGAGGTGCCCTTGGCTTTGCTTGGGGGGAGGGAGGGGGGAGTCCGAGCGGGGGGGAAGTGACAGGAAGCCCACCCGCCCGCCTCTCACCCATCTGCTCCCGCAGCCCCTTCAGGGACGACGAAGCGGGGGCGGCGGCGGCGCTGCTGGGGCTGCTCCCCTCCGCCATCTTCGGAGCTCCCTCTTGCCCTCCTCTGGGCTCCGCCGGCTCCCTCACGCCCCGCAGCCGACGGACGGACCGACTGAGGTGCACTGCGCATGCTCGGAATGGACCAAGCCTCGCCCCTCCCCCCCGCGCTTCCCTTTCTCTCTCTGTGTCTGTCTCCGGCCCACCCACCCCTCGCGTCAGCCAGGCAATGGGTCAGCCCGCCTCGAGGCGGGCCAGCGCGCGCCCGCAGGCAACGGCGCGGCCGCAGAATAGGCTGTGACGATTCGGAGGGGCGAGGGAGAGACGCGCCACGCATGCTCGGAGTCGGGCGGCAGCGCCGCCCTGCGCGCGGCTTCCGCCTTCCCGCCACGGCTGGCAACGGTCGCTGCGTCTCTTCCGCCCTCCCCTTGTTGGGGCGCCGGGTGGGTCGCAGGTTCGAATCCCCAGTGCTGCCACCGCCTCTGCCTCCTCTTCACGGGGCTATAATAAAACGCACACCTTTTTCTTTCCCTTTCTAACTGCCATTTTCCCGAATTTCAAAAAAGAGCTTCAGTTTCAATAATTCCAAAAGAATGGGCGGGGGTGGGGTGTGTGTGAGATTTGCAAGGAGGGAGACTGGAATTCCAAGAGCAGCATCTCCGGGTTCTGCCCAAGGAGAAAAAGAAATTGGGAGAGGACTTTTGCCCTCTTAAGGCAAGGGTTCCCAAGCTGGGGTCCTCAAATGATGCTGGACTACAATGCCCAGCATCCCTTGCTCGAGTGGGTGGGGGTGATGGGAGTTGTAGTCCACCAGCATCTGCGGACCCAAGTTTGGGAACCCCAGGGGGCCTAAGGAGAAACACTGAAGAGTTCCAAGAGAATTGAACATTGAAGAAACAGAAATTGGAAGATAACTTTTGCCGTCTTAAGGCAAAGGTTCTCAATCTTAGTTCCCCTCACATGATATTGGACTACAGTGCCCAGAACCCCCTGCCACAGTGGCTGGGGGTGATGGGAGCTGTAGTCCATCAACATCTGGAGTCTCAACTGGTTGGGGACCCCAGGCCTAAGGAAAAATATTGAAGAATTTTCTTGGGTGGTTTCCCCACATCCTTGTAAAGCTGAGTCCACTGAGTTCAATGGGGATTATTTGGAATTCCCAAGGTATTTGCTGTTCATTTGTTGCTCTGTGTATGGTTGCATTTAGCTGGTGGGTAGTTGGTGGTACTGGAGACCCACTGATCTGTGACTCTGGATCCCACCCCGCCATAGATCTATGGGGCCCCCCGGAGCAATTCACCCGGAGCAATTCTCAAGATCAACCAGGAGCTTTGCATGCAGGTGCCACTGGGAGTGAGCCATCCAAAGCTACAGAATGGGAGGCAAGGGGGCAAAGTAATACCCCTGCTTACTGAGCAAAGAGCCACCTTTTAAAGTGACAACTCTTTTCCTGTTTAGCGGGCGAAAGACCCTATCCAACTCCAGCACATCCCTCCACTGTCACCACTGTGGTTGCTGGTGCCTACTTTATATTTCTTTTTAGACTGTGAACACTTTTGGGACAGGGAACCATTTTATTTACTTATGATTTATTTTTCTATGTAAACCGGTTTGAGAACTTTGTTTTAAAGTGGTATATGAAGAACTAAGCAGGCTCAGGATTGGTGCCTTCACCAGATATCCCAGAAACGCAAATGTAGTGCCTGAAAGCACTATCCCTCTTCGGCTGTTGCTCCCCAGCGACTGGCATTCAGTGGCAGACTGTCTCTGAAGATGGAGGTTCCATTTAGGCAATAGTCTCAGCTGCAGAGGGTCTTGGAAGGGATTATCTAGACCCCTTTCCATCTGTCTTCCATCCTGGATTTGGGACTGAGACTGCCTTGGTCGCTCTAGTGGATGACCTACGCCAGGAGCCCGGCAAGGGGTGGGGAGTTTGGCCCTGCTGGTTCTGCTGGACTTCTCAGCAGAACCAGCTGCTGGTTCAGTACCATCGACCATGGTGGCCTTCTGGACCGCCTCTTGAATATGAGGATTGGAGGCACTGCTTTTGAGTGGCTTCAGTCCTTTCTTGGCAGGAAGGTCCAGAAGGTGGTGCTGGGGGACTACTGCTTGACTCCTTGGCCATTGGCTTGTGGAGTTCTGCAGGGTTCGGTCTTGTCCCCCATGCTGTTCAACGTCAACATGAAACCGCTGGGAGAGGTCATCCGGGGACATGGACTATGGAAAACACCTATATGGTGCAGCAGCAATATAGGAAGATGCTAAAAGGCATCATCTCATACTGCGCAGAAGGAGGCAATGGTAAACCCCTCCTGTATTCTACTAAGGACAACCACAGGGCTCTGTGGGCACCAGGAGTTGAAATTGACTTGACGGCACACTTTACTTTTAGATAGATAGCTAGATAGATAAAATAATCATTGACAGACCTATCCTCCATGAATCTGAGAGTGAGAGAGACATGCAACAGACAGGCCTCAGGCCTCACACAGAGTCACAAATGTAATGCCACTGAACCACCGCTGCAAGGGAGGGATCTCCTAGCCAGGACAGAAACTCTGATGTTGGTTCTCTGCAATCTTTTCCAATGAAATATTTACTTCCAGGCACCTGCAGGTATAGAAAATTACTTTTTTTTAAAAAAAATTGTTACAGTTATCAAATCATTTTTGTGTAAAATGGGCCATTTGCCAATAATTTCCAGCTGGCAGGAGTGGAAAAAGAAACAATATTCTCCATACAGAATGTTGTATCAGTATTCTCAATGCATTATTCTGCATACTGTTCTCCTGCTCTTAAAAATATTCTTGAATTAAAAGAGTAGTGCTGGATGCTGGCTTGAAAACATCTTGAAAACAGAAGCTGGAAAAGAGCCCGGAAGCATGCCAAACTGGCCCCTGGAAAAGAAGTCTTGAGACAGCTGAAAACTACAGTACTACAGGACCCTTGATAATCATATTTGCAATGGTTAGGTAACTGTAAACATATTTTTAAAAATCTTGGAAGGATGTTGAAATAGTTGTGTATTTGGTAGACAAAGTTAGCTTAGCTCCAAAGATGGTAATTTAAAAAACATGTGGTTTCATCTGGGAAGCCCTGAACAATTCACCTTTGTGGATTTATTAATTTTTAATTATCTTCTTAGCTGGATTGAATAGTGACATTTTATTGTCACTTGTGTGAGGCCTTTGTGCTTAAATACACAATATTTAAACCCCACAATCAATTAATTAAATGGACGTGCAGTTATTGTGACCAAGAAGCATCGATCTGAAGTTAATTATGCATTATTCCACCACCCCTGCATTCTGCTGGAAACCTCCTTGTGGCTAATTTTGAAAAACACAGATGGTTAGATTCAAAATACTGTATTTCTTAAAATATACAGTGTTAACTGTATTCAGTTGCATTTGGATTTAAAATTATGTTAGACAAATCCCTGGAGACAAAACATCAGAGAGAGCTGGTCTTGTGGTAGCAAGCACAACTTGTCCCCTTAGCTAAGCAGGGTTTGCAGTGGTTGCATATGAAAGGGAGACTAGAAGTGTGAGCACTGTAAGATATTTCCCTGAGGGGATGGAGCCACTCTGGGAAGAGCATCTAGGTTTCAAGTTCCCTCCTCGGCTTCTCCAAGATAGGGCTGAGAGAGATTCCTGCCTACAACCTTGGAGAAGCCGCTGCCAGTCTGTGAAGACAATACTGAACTAGATAGATCAATGGTCTGACTCTGTATTTGGCAGCTTCCTATGTTCCTAATATAAGCTTTAAGAGAGAGAGAGAGTGTGTGTGTGTGTATCTATCTATCTATCTAAATGTGCGGTTGTCTTGATGGCTTCGGTACCACAGGGGCATAACGGAGCTACGTAAGGAGTTTTCTTGTATTTTCCCTCTAACACCACGGTAGGGGGCACATTAAATCAGGCACAAGTAAAGGCTCTTCTAAATTTTGCTGTTGTTAAATGATTTAAATAATTTGCAGGTTTTAAAGGGAGTTGGATAAATAGAAACACATCTCTTGGAAGGCTTGCAAGATCTGTTTGGTCTTCTACATCCAATACTCGCTGTTTGAGTGTTCTCTTGGCCTGCCTGTTCAGGACCCAACTTAATAAGTTCTTCTTGCACAAAGCCATAGGTAAATAGTTTCTGCTTTAGGGATCTTTTCCACCTTGAGTCAAAGTTATCAACCATGGTCAAGGGGGCTAAGCTGTCTGGATAGAATTGCAGCTTTAACCAGTTTGCAAAAATCCACAGCCAAAGCTCCATTTCTATCTTAATAACACTGGCTTCTCGGTGAAGAACCATATTGGGAACACATCATGGGACCTGAAAAATAGATAGTAACAATTTGGATTGAACAATTTCCAGCGAGGTATAATAATCATAGGGGTGTGTGTGTGTGTGTGTGTGTGTGTAGAGAGAGAGAGATGCTGTTTAAAATGATGATGATAATCATTAATAATAACTTTATTTGATAGCTGCCCATAACAAATTGTTCTCTAGGCAGCTCACAGCATAACACTAAAATATCCAATAAAAACACACCACACATTAAATCACAACAGACCAAAAGGGAAAATACAAAATACAATACAAAGCAATTTTAAAACTCTTTAAAAATCAATTAAAAATCAAATTTATAAATCAAGAATTTAAAAGGCCTGAGTGAACAAAAAGGTCTTTACCTGGCATCTAAAAGAACAAAGTGATGAAGCCAGGTGAACCTCATTTGGGAGGCTACTGCATAAGCGGGGTGCAACCACCAAAAAGGCCGTCTCCCTAGTAGCCACCCGCCTCACCTTGTTTGGCACGGGCACCTTCAGGAGGGTGTCTGAAGAAGTTCTTAAGGTCTGGGCTGGGACATATGGGGAAAGATATAGCAGGGGGAGAGTAACTGGCCCTATCCACCCCCAGCACTGTACCTCCAGTGACTGTTGCTGGTGTCTATCTTATGTTTCTTTTTAGAATGTGAGCCCTTTGGGGACAGGGTTTCATCTTATTTGTTTGTTATTTCTCTGTGTAAACTCCCCTGAGCCATTTTTGGAAGGGCGGTATAGAAATCGAATGAATGAATGAATGTATGAATGAAAGCTACTCTCTTGCAAACAGAACTCCATACAAGTATTTTCTGGATCCCAGAAGGATGCTGTTAATAAAAAAGAACTGTATACATTTATTGTTGATTAACAACCAGAAATATAATGTGGAATATAATACAATGTGTCGGTTTCCGCCTTCTTCCATTGATCTGATGTTATATGAAAATACAGTGATGTTGTATGAGAACAGCAGCTGCAGTAACAGTTATAAAGTGTCAGTGATGGAGCATTCTAGGATTAGCTGCTGCATACATGCCCTGTTTTGTCCTCCAAGGTTGAAATATATCAATGATATATATAAATGATCAGCTTGAAATGTTTTATTCAGGGCTCGTTGCATATGTAAACTAGCACCTAAAGGACCTGCAAACCTTCAATTTAGGATTTTTTTTGGTGTGAAACCGATTCTACCTTGATTGAGAGTAATTTCTTTCTCAAGCCAATGAATAAGTTGAAGGGGACTCAATTAGTGTTCTGTGTGTAAATCTCATCACACTGAGTGACTTCATAAATACTAGTTACAGATGCTCACATTTCAGTGCTATTCTTCCTGGGATAATTGCATACTGTATGCTGTGATCACCATAATGCAATCACTGCTAAATTAGACATCATTTCAAAGTGGGAATCGTGCCCCTGACCTGTGAGAAAGGAAGTGATTGGACAATCAGCATAAATGTTATTACATTTTGATGAAATAATTCATTCAAATAGTGACATTTTTTATGAGTATGCCATTTCTGCGCCATGAAGCAAAGGGTTTAGAGTTACTAAAATTTCCAGACACAGCTGTGTTTCCAATTGAAAAAAAAAAATCATTTTCATCTGAAGAAGGCATAAAGAGAGCATTAAAAACATAATAAATCCCATTTTATACAATTGGTTCACTGAAGATAACATGAACCAATTTTCTGAAATGGATTTAAAATAACAACAACAGTAATTTCACCCCAGATCACATATACTCTTAGGGATGCACACTTACTTGGGAGTAAGCAGCTCCAAACTCAGTGGGGATTACTTCTGAGTAAACCTGCATAAAATTGCACTGCTAGTTATTTACTCACCTTGATCCTGAAAAACTGTCTGAGTTTTCCTGTTGTTTCATTGAGCAATGCCCTGTTCACTAAGATTTGCGAAGGTCCAGAACTGAACACAGAAAACAAATCAGTTTGGCATCAGAAGGATAGAGCTAGAAAAGCTACACAAAGTCATTAAAACTAGCTGAACCAGGCGCCTGTGGGCAGCAGAGGCAGGCCGGGATGCCTGTATTTGCTGCCCTGAGCTGCAGGCGTCGCCTAAGGTCATTGCCTCCTCTTGCCTCATTAGTGAGCCACCCCTGCACAGACCAATGGTCCAAGGCGCTTTCCCAGGCTCTGCGCAGGAGCAGGGTCTGATGGGGAAAGTTGGCAACCCAAAGTTGATTACTCAGAAGTAGAGCTCGCTCCTTTCAGCAGGGCTTACTCCTCGATCAGTGAGCTAGGATTGCAGCCAGAGTGGCATATGCAAGCAGTGGGCACTCCTCCTAAGGAGCCGGGCGGGGCGGTGGGGGGAGGAGGTGCAGCTGCCTCTGCTTCCCAGAAGCAACCGGGGGTGGATCCTCTCCCTTTCTCTCTCTTCCCTGCCCCGCCTGAGAGAGCCGCGCTGCCTGCAGGCTGGCCATTCGGTGAAGCGCGCAGCTCTACCTGACGGATGGCCAGCCTGCAGGCGGCACGGCTCTCGGGCGGGGCAGGAGAGAGAGGGAGGGGAAAACAACCCCATCTGCCTTCTCTGGTTCCCCCCCCCCCCCGCCAGCGGCCCTTTAGGATGGGCCACTACTTTGTGGCTCTCCTTCCTGTTTGGGCTTGAAGGCATTTTGGTAACCCTTGTGGCTACGAGAAATCCTCACTGCGAGGAGGACTGCCATCCCATAGACCCTCCCTTGTCTTCTTGTTAAAAAAACATGGGGGGTGGGTGGGTGGCTAGAAGGATGTGAAGCCAGCCGGGACATAGCGGGAACCTCTCCCAGTGGCTTCCACTGTGAGACTGTGGCTGGCTTGTCTCCTGCTCTGAAAAGACAGCCCGTCGCTAAAAGACTCCAGTGTCCGTTTGATTTGCCTGCTTCAAAGAAGGGCCTTTGTCAGGCAGCCCCGCAGCAGAACCATTCTCCCTTCTACTGGCAAATAGACCCCCTTGTGTCTCCTTTCAAGGTGGTCGGAGCAACAGCTTCAGGGTGCAGAGAGGCACTCTCTGCGAGCTTTAGGGAAATAACATCCCCTCCAGCTCTCCGTTTCCACCTCCTCCTGCACGAAGACGTTGCGTTTAGTTACAGCTGCAGGGCCCGGTTAGGAACATCGGAAGCGGCTTTCTGCTGAGTCAGACCATTGGTCCCTCTAGCTCAGACGGGCACAGATTGGCAGCAGAGTCTTCAAAGTTGCAGGCAGGAGTCTCTGAATTGTTCCCTTTGCTGAGCAGGGTCCACCCTGGTTTGCATATGAATGGGAGACGTGTGTGAGCACTGTAAGAAATTCCCCTTAGGAGATGGAGCCGCTCTGGGAAGAGCCTCTAGGCTCCAAGTTCCCTCCCTGGCAGCATCTCCAAGATAGGGCTGAGAGAGATTCCTGCCTGCAACCATGGAGAAGCCGCTGCCAGTCTGTGTAGACAAATCTGAGCTAGATGGACCAGTGGTCTGACTTGGTATATGGCAGCTTCTTCCTTTGTTCCTATGGAAGTGGATGGGTTCCTCCTGTTTTGAGAAGCCAGTTTGTGCTCCTGTTGTAAAAGGCAGAAGAACAGAACAGGTTGTTTTTCCTGATCAGGTAGCATTTTTAGTCAACACGGAAACGGAGGATGTACAACTGGTTCGACAGGTCCAAGGAAGCATTGAGCTCACTTTCTCCGACGTCAGATGCCCCCATGGTTTTTTTCAATGCACTTTTGAAAGTTTGTAAGAACTTTCAAAATCAGCTCTGTGTTGTGGCAGAAGTCCCCAAATGTTGTGGGACTACAATTCCCATCATTCCCAGCCACACTGGCCAAAGATGATGGGAGTTGTAGTCCAACAACACCTTGGACTCACATCTTGGGAACCCTTGTGTTATGGTATGAGGGGGTTGTCTGCTATTCAGAGGGAGGGAGAGAGAGAGGAGAGAGAGAGAATGTCTCCTTGGGTACACCTGAGGATCATCTCTTGACCACTGGGTGACACCTTTCTGTGCTTCAGACCACAGGGAGGCGTTGGGGTTGGGGACACAGCACCTTCTGGAACCATCTGATATGGCAATAAATTCATTTTTATTCCTATTTTATTTGTTTGGTTGTTTATTTGTCCCTTTTAAGTACTGTATTTTCCCCAAAACAAGATGACTCTAAATTTAAGACGAGCCTCTTAAAAAATAGAGCTTAAATACAGGTTCTACTTATATTTGGGGAAGCAACCTGCCCAGAGAACAGGAGGCTGTTGGTTTGAATCTCCGCTGATATGTTTCCTAGACTATGGGAAACACCTATATCGGGCAGCAGTGATATAGGAAGATGCTGAAAGGTATCATCTCATACTGCATGGGAGGAGGCAATGGGAAACCCCTCCTGTCTTCTACCAAAGACAATCACATGGCTCTGTGGTCACCAGGAGTCGACAACAACTCGATGGCACAACTTTTCATTTTTACTTATATTTATTTTATTTTATTTTTTATTTTTATATTTATATACTGCTTTTCCTCCGAGGAGCTCAGAGTGGTGTACATGGTTATTTTTATCCTCACAACAACTCTGTGAGGTAGGTTAGGTTGAGAGATACATGACCGGCCCAGAGTCACCCAGTGAGTTTCATGATTGAATGGGGATTTGAACTTGGGTCTTCCCGATCCTAGTCCAACACTCTAACCTGTACGCTATGCTGGATCTCAGCAATTTACCCAAAAGGCAGAGGACTCCGAATTTAAGATGACCCCCCTGATGTGATTCATCAAGTCATCAAATTCATCAAAGAACAGAAAAAACCAAGTCTTGGATTCAGGTAAATACAATAGGTTTTTTTAGCCACCTTCAATCAAAATCTGCTTATTATCCAGTCTTTCAAGCTAGGTGGGATATTTTCAGAACCTTCTGGATGTTTCCAGTTAGTCAGGACTAAGCACCCTTGAAATAAATGTGACACAACGAAAGTATGATTAATTTCAAAAGGGCTTAGGTGTGCCTATCTTAATCTGAATCCCGCTACACACACACACACACACACACACACACACACACACACACACACACACACGCTCTCACACATGGGGAGATATCTATCTATCTATCTATCTATCTATCTATCTATCTATCTATCTATCTATATGAGAATAGATAGATATGAGAATGAGAATGAGCCCCTGGTGGTGCAGTGGTAAAACTGCCGCCCTGTAACCAGAAGGTTACAAGTTTGATCCTGACCAGGGGCTCAAGGTTGACTCAGCCTTCCATCCTTCCGAGGTCGGTAAAATGAGTACCCAGAATGTTGGGGGCAATATGCTAAATCATTGTAAACCGCTTAGAGAGCTCCGGCTATAGAGCGGTATATAGATGTAAGTGCTATTGCTATATGAATGAGAGAGTCAGAATTATATGATCAGCCAACAAAAATCTGCTGTTGTGATTTTATTGTGTTTTTGCATTATCGTGTTTTTATATTATGTGTGTTTACAAAACTGTGTTACAAAACACGTTTACTGTGTTACAAAAACACATTACTGTGTTTTTATGTTTATGCTATTAACCGCCTTGCAATCATTTACAAGGAAAGGCATGGCAGAAATGACTGTTGTTCTTGCTATTGATTGTTGCTATTGTTAAAGAATTCGGAGTCTTAAACCATCGCTGATCCACAGTGAAACTACCCAGAGATCTCCCAGTAGCTGCTGGTCTTCATGTCTCCATCTCAAATAAGTGAGTATAAGTGATTCCTGTGGTTTTGTTGTTTATTTTATGATTTCCTCTTCTTCTACCTGGAATTCCCATTCAGATTTGCATAGGCATGTTAGATATTGCATCTGTGTGTACTGGTCAAAGACTGTAATAAAATCTATCTATCTATCTATCTATCTATCTATCTATCTATCTATCTATCTATCTATCACATCTGAAAATCCAAACGTTTGCAGAAAAGCACTGGTTTTCCGTATTCTCTTCTCAGAGCAGTGTGGATGCATTTCCTGGGGTACAGTCAGTGATACTTGCTCCTGATACTAAACTGCATAATTGGACAACCCATAAGTATCTCTGGGGCCCTTTGTTCTTTATTGTAGGCCCTGCTCACAGCCCCACCAGGGACTGAGATATGGTTGGCAGGGACTAGGGACAGGGCTTTTTCGGGGGTGGCCCCTCGGATTTGGGAACCCCTACCAAGAACTCCACCATGCTTCCTCTCTCAGGATTTTTAAAAAATCTAAACCATATCTTTTTAGAGAGGTTTTTAAGGTTTTACTTGCTGTTTGTATCTAGTGGGTTCTTAAACTTTGTGTACATTATCTGGTTTCAAATGGGTCTTTTAAATTGGAATTTTATTCAGCTGTATTTCTTTTAAAAAATCTGTTTTGTTGTTAGCTGCTCTGAGCTGTATTGTACTGCAGGGATGGGATAAAAATATTTCAAGAAATAAATACATTTTAAAAATCTCAATAAACCTGAACATTTAATTCAGGGTGCCTGGTTTGTTCAGAACAGAAAACGCTTGGACAGGGGGAGATGTGGTTTGATAATGTTAAGCATCACAGATCCTCTAAAGCATCAGTTCAACACATTTTGTGTCTGCCTAGCATTAGATCAAACCAATTAATACACGGTTTCCAAGCTTGATCTTCTGCAGGCAGTGAATAAAAATGTACTAATGTCCAATGTAAATATATTTTAATGTATGCTCCTTTTATTTCCCCCAGCATCATTTATTATCCCCCGTCTTTACTGAACACAGATGAAATCTACCGCGTTTGTACTTGGGTGCCATGGCCTTCATGCATAATAAATTGGAGCTCTTGCTAGCTCTGCACACCTCCAAATATCCCAGGAGGCAGAATATGAGACAGGAACCAGGAGACCTTGCTCTCAGAATCTCTCTTCGATACCTGGGAATCAGCCTGGGGAATTATTCCTGCCATCTACTGGAGAGCTGATCTTGTGGTAGCAAGCATAACTGATAGCACAAGGTGTCCCTTCTCTGGGTAGAGAGCTGGTCTTGCGGTAGCAAGCATGAACTGTCTGATTTGCGAAGTAGGGTCCACTGTGGTTTGCATTTGGATGGGAGACTACCCATGAGTGCTCTAAGTTTAAGATACCCCCCCCCTTAGGGGATGGGGCCCAAGGTCAGTGGTAGAGCATCTGCTTCCTATGCAGGTCCCAGGTAGGGCTGTGCACCCCTGAAAAGATCTTAATGGATGGATTGGATTTTGAGACCAGTATCAGATTTTGAGACCAGTATCAGATTTTGGATTAGATCCGGGGTATTGGATTTTGGATCAGTATCAGCTTTCCATTTGGAAATCCGATAAAAATCCAGATTGTTTTTACATAGAGGTCAAAGGGGGAAAAAAATCATAAATTTGGAACAGCTTGGTCCAGGGTTTTGAAATTGGGACACAAGTGATGATTTGAAATTGACATAAGACCCCATAGCATTACCAAAAGTATATTATTCTCCCAAAAAAGACAATGAAAAGAGAAATAATAAGGCTTTATTTTTACAAGACAAAGATGCAACAAAAAGCCAATATAATCTAAAAACGTAGTTCTTGCAATAAGCCTATTTGCATGAGAAATACCTTTAAATGAAAATATGTTATATAAAACTTGACATTTTAGTAATTTTTGTTTATTCAGGGGCCTCTCATAATGTGAGGCTCTAACCTGTAGCTGATTGAGTTTGTGCCTAAATCCAGCAGTGCTGGGAAGCTTGTAAAATCAGGAACTTAACAGGCTTGCTCTCTGACGGATTTCTGTTCCTCTGTCTCTTCCATATTGCAGAGAGCAACAAGAAGAATAGGAGGATTGTGAGTTATTCAAAAGCATTTTAAGAACAAGTCTGTGGCAGAAGCAACGTTCTGGCACCATCTACTGGAAAAGCAGTCACACTGCTCTTTCATCATCCATCGCAATCCCTTAAAACATGGCATCTTTTACTGATGTTTGGAAAACCACCTCTGGATTTTTCTTCTCCATTGCTGAAACTGTCAATGTCAATGAAACTGTCTCCAGTACTGAAACAGGAGTAGCAAAACTAGATCTGATGCCTGATTAGTTGGTAGATTTAGCCGCTTTAGAAATGTAATTTTATATAGTATTATCGCACTGCACTATTTTTAAAATTATTATTCTGTTGGATGTGGGGCAACAACTGAAAATAAACATTTAGTAGTTTAGATCAGTAATTGCACTTCTGGCAATATTGTGGTTTGTCAGAAATTCCTTGTCAAATGAGATAAGAATTGGAAAAGCATCTACCTTTCTGGTTCAGGCAGAGCATCTTTTCCAGCCAGCTTTTCCTCCTATCTTGCTTCCACACAACCGAAAATTGGGAGCACACACAGCTCCCAAACCCAGTTAGAACACAATTTTTGATTGTTTAAATGACCTCAACAGTTTCTGATTGTGTGAAAAACTTCAGTGTCTAAACCCAAGTTGCATCAGGATGACTCAGGCAATTCAGGGCACATGCTCTTAATGAAATATTTTCAACTGCTGCTCAAGTGGTGTTTCAAGCGTCCCCCCCATCACCCCAACTGGTGATTCTCTTATATTTAGCAAGGGGAGAGCACCTGGCCCTATCCAGCCCCTGCACAGCATCCCTCTAGTGGCTGTTGCTGGTGTCTGCCTTATGTTTTTGCTTTTAAGATGGTGAGTCCTTTGGGGACAGGGGATCATTTTATGTATGTTTACGTTTCTCTGTAAACCACTTTGAATACTTTGGTTGAAAAGCGATATATAAATATACATAGTAGTATACATAGTAACTGTTCAACCAGCAAGAAGAGTTGGTCCTGTGGTAGTGAGCATGAACTGGGCACCATGGAGGAAGCGTGGGATGGAAATGTAAAAATAAATAAAAATAACAAATACATTGTCCCAGTTACTAAGCAGGGTTTGTCTTGGTCTGCATTTGGATGGGTGACTACCTGATTTGGCCTGCATTGGTCCCTGATGGTGACTGCAGGGGCTCATGAGATGGGGCTAGAACCCCACCAGGGGGTGCCAGATGGACCCCCAGAACTCCAGGACTTCTCTGAGGGAGTGGCCAGCCCTGGATGCTCTCATCCTGATGGCTTGGGGGGCGGGGTTGTCACCAGGGGTAGGGTGACCTAGGTTGGGCTGGAATCCCCTTCCTCCTGGACCCCGGACACTTAGGCAGCATCTCCAGGGAGAAGTTGTTTATGTTGAGTGGCAGACCTGAAGGCTAGGGCTTTATAGAGCCAGGTGAGCCGGGATTGGCCCTTGGGAGTCAGCTGACTAAAGGCTGGTACTGCAGCCTAGATGGCGCCCTCGCCGCCAGGCTTGCTATGGAAAGGGAGAAATGGTGATGCAGTAAGCAGTAGCCACGCCCCCGCATCTCCCGGGGGGCGTGGTCTAGCTCCCGAATGGGGCTGCAGAATGGAGTTAGATTTAGGCCAGCGTGGCATTTGCAGCACGGCTAGGAGCGGCTCTTCCCTGCCTTAAAGGGAAGCAGTTGCAGGGGAGCAATATCAGGAGAGAGGGCATGCCCTCCCCTCCTGCCTGTGGGCTTCTCAGAGGCATCTGGTGGGCCACTGTGGGAAACAGGATGCTGGACTAGATGGGCCTCCTTGGGCCTGATCCAGCAGGGCTGTTCTTATGTTCTTATGTATACCAGAGAATGTGACCATTACCAGCGTTTCCAAGCTGAGGGCTGTAAAACAATAAAAATGGCACATTGGCCAGAGTACGTGGCGCAAAAGCAGCAATTGTTTTGAGTAAGCATCTCCTCTGAGGAGTTACTGATTGTTTCAAGGAGTTTGCAAATGTGCCAGAACGTCTGAAGAAACCGTTCAGGTTCTTTCCAGACATTGGAAGGACGTGCGGGCTGGTGCCCATTGGCTTGATCTCAGCACAATTCATGGCATCAGGGAAAACGAAATTAATCTGAATGAATCTAAACCAGCTGTGGCAGGAATGCATTACTGCAGGGGGTTCTTGAGTTTCAATCTTTAATTTAAAACAAAAAGAAAAACATTCATTGGATCCCCACTACAAATTGGATCCCCACTACAAATCGGGACTGCTGGAAGGGGTTTTACCTTTTTCTTCACACCTTTTTCTCAGTGCAAACGGCCTCAACATATCTATCATTTTTACCTGGATGTTTTTATTCCTGGGGCAGGAACATAGAAAGCTGCCTTATACTGAGTCAGACCCTTGGGCCATCTAGCTCAGTATTGTCTACACAGACTGGCAGCGGCTTCTCCAAGGCTGTAGGCAGGAGTCTCTCTCCCAGTCCTATCTTGGAGGTACCAGGGAAGGAACCTTCTGCATACAAGCATGAAGATGCTCTTCCATGGAGGTATGGCCCCATATTCTCCTACGGGGAATGTCTTACCATGTTGCTCACACATCTAGTCTCACTTTCAAATGCACACCAGGGCAGATCCTGCTTAGCAAAGAGGACAATTCATGCTTGCTACCACAAGAATGCTTGCTTAGCAAGCCAGAGGTTGCCGGTTCGAATCCCCGCTGGTATATTTCCCAGACTATGGGAAACACCTATATCAGGCAGCAGCGATATAGGAAGATGCTGAAAGGCATCATCATCTCAGACTGCGGGGGGGGGGGGAGGCAATGGTCAACCCCTCCTGTATTCTATCAAGGACAGCCACAGGGCTCTGTGGTCACCAGGAGATGACACTGACTTGACGGCACACTTTACTTTACCTTACCACAAGATCATCTGTCCTGTCCTGCAGCTTTGAGGCTCAAAGTCCTTTTAAAACTGCACGTCTTTCTCTTCAACTCCAAAAGGGAGTTAATCTAAAGAGGAAGCAATTCAGTGTACTTCAGGGGTGACAATTAAGAGCGGAAATGAGTCACGGATCTGGAGTGGAAAGGAAGCTGTCGAGAATGGAAGACGTTCAGGCAACAGAAAAACCATTGTAGAATCCCCCAGAGAAGCACAACCGTTTATTCCAACGACAAAGCAATGCTATTATCCCAAAACTGTTTACCAGCGACTTTGGATTGAGCATTATTCACACCGTGCCACTGAACACATTATGTCTATTCCCTTGTCGGAGAGCAGCTGCACTCGAAATGTGTAGGTTTCATATATCACCCTGTTGTCATCAGAAGCAATGCTTCTGCACCTTTGGGGGGTTTCCATCCTTTCCCCTTTTTCTTTTCCTGTTTCTGAGCTGGTGGAGCCTTTTTTCTGCTTGCCAGATGGTCGGCTGGGCCTCTAAACTCTGCCGCCTTGAATTGTGAGAGGAAGTGTGAGCTCATCTCTCTCTCTCTCTCGAGAAGGAACATTGGAACACAGGAAGCTGCCATATACTGAGTCAGACCCTTGGTCCATCCATCTCAGCACTGTCTGCATAGACTGGCAGCAATTTCTCCAAAGTTGCAGGCAGGAATCTCTCTCAGCCTCAGGGACGTAACTAAGGGAGAGGGTTTGCTCCTCTCCCTAGCGGCCCTTCAGAGTGAAAACAAAAAAGGAAAATGGGGGGAGGGGTAGAGCTGTGGGGCCCTCAGGAGCTGGGGGTCCAGGGTTTTTTAAAAAATTATTTATTTTTTTTATCCCGCTGTTCCTCCAAGGAGCCCAGAGCAGTGGACTACATACTTGAGTTTCTCCTCACAACAACCCTGTGAAGTAGGTTCGGCTGAGAGAGAAGTGACTGGCCCAGAGTCACCCAGCAAGTCTCATGGCTGAATGGGGATTTGAACTCGGGTCTCCCCAGTCCTAGTCCAGCACTCTAACCACTACACCACACTGGCTTTCATATTGGTGGCTGTACATATTAAGATTGGATTTTGGAGGATTTGGACCAGTGTTGTCACTTTTCAAACTGTTCGCCACTTGATGAAGGCTATCATTGAAATGAAGGTCAGCGATGTGGATATGTGGACTTGATTGTAACAGACTATATTACTCTCCACACAATGGACTTCACCATTCATCTAATGCAACATTTTTCGTTTCCTGTATGTGATTCCCAATAGTTATGTTTTGTCTTATCTTAGACTGAGAATATCTTTGATTATAAAATTAGACTGGATCAAGTTGTTGCATGCTCCTTATTACATGGTTATTGCCTATTATTGTTTCTTGTTTGCTTGATTTAAGAGATCCCAGTACGCATTATTTATCTTTTCGAAATTAGAACTGCTCCATCCCTGATGGCTTTTAGGAACATAGGAAGTTGCCATATACTGAGTCAGACCATTGGTCCATCTAGCTCTTAAAAAAAAAAAAAAGATTGTGAGCCCTTTGGGGACAGGGAGCCATCTTATTCATTCATTCATTCATTTCTATGTAAACCGCTTTGGGAACTTTTGTTGAAAAGCTGTATATAAATATTTGTTGTATTGTCATATTGTTTTGCCTACCCAGACTGGCAGCGGCTTCTCCAGGGTTGCAGGCAGAATCTCTCTCAGCCCTACCTTGGAGATGCTAGGGAGGGAACTTGGAACCTTCTGCATGCAAGTATGCAGACGCTCTTTCCAGAACGGCCCCATCCACCTTACAGCACTCACATGTAGTCTCCCATTCAAATGCAAACCAGAGTGGGCCCTGCTTAGCAAAGGGGACAATTCATGCTTGCGGCCACAAGACCAGCTCTCCTTCCCTGTTCAACTGAATCACCTGTTCAGTTAACGTTTTACTGACTTATTGTTTGCAGTTGCATTTGTATATGTTTTAATGTTTGTTTTTTAAATCTTTGGCTGTTGTATTTGTTTGTGAACTGCCTCGAGACTTTTGCAACACGTGGGATACAACTCAATTAAATAAATATACTAACTTCTGGGGACCCAAACCGGGAATGCATATTACTGCATTGCAGCATTTAAGTTTCTCCTAGATCCTGAAAGCTCATGTTTGAACCTCTCTGCAGGAATCCCAGGCTATGAACCTTCCTTCCTGATTTCTCCTCTTTCTGTGTGTATTTATGTTATTCTTTGGCTTTTTTCATTCTTTCAGTTTCAGCCCCTTTCCTGAAAAGCATGAAATCACCAGGATTTTCCCAGACAGCAGGCTTTACCTTAGGTCTACTGAGAGGCTTTACTGTGAGTTCGATGTTGCCCCAAAAATCTGATGTAAAAAGTGGGGTTTTTTAAAAACCCTGGATATAAATTGGGCTTGGCTCTAATACACAACGAGAAACCCAAATTGTGTGTGAAGTGCTCCCCGAGAGCTCGCAGGGACTTAGGGGTAAATTTGACCGATTTGTGAATGCATCCCCTCCATTCCGGAGGAGATGCTAAATAAAGCTGAGTGTGAAAAACTTCCAGGAGCCTCCCCAGACAACAGGCTTTACTGTGAGTTTGAATTTGCCCCCCAAAACGGATGCAAAAGTGGATTTTTTTTAAAAAAAAACTCTAGACATAAATCAGGGTAGGCAATAAAGCATGATGAAAAACCCAAATGGTGTGTGAAGAAAGAGTTCCCCAATACCTTGCAGGGACTTGGGTGCAAATTTGACCGATGTGCAAATGCACACCCTCCAGTCTGGTGGAGAAGCAAACTAAAAGCCTGGTCTGGGAATACTCCAGTTATTCCTGCAACACAAGATCATCACGTATCAGGAAGCGGCAACTCTGTGGTGCCACAGCGACCTCCACGGGAGAAATGTGCAAACCCATTTAATTCCACAGCTATGGATACCCCACCAGGCACTCAATCAAAGCCCTTTTGTCAACGGAGAAAAACACCATTATGTCTGCACAGAGTTAACTACCACCTTGTCAGATTAGGAAACTCCTGGGGGCTGGATATAAATTAGTCATTCATTCCCGACCACTGTGAACCTAGAAAACCTTCCCAAACAAGTTCAACCGTGCCTCTCTTTCTGATACATTTAGCTATTGCTAATGTTTACAGTTTAATCTGTGGCTCTCACTAGTTGCATGGCAGGTGGGAATCTAACCGGTGTAGCTTTCATCATGCTGAAATATGATAGAGGATGGGGCTGTAGCTCAAGAGCAGAGCATCAGCTTTGTTTGCAGAAGGTCCCAATTCCTAGAATCTCCAGATAGGTTGAGAAATATCCATCCGAAACCCTGAAGAAACTGTTGCCAGTCAGAGCAGACAGTACTGAGCTAGATGGGCCAATGGTCTGACTCAGTAGGCAGCAGCTTCCTGTGTTCCTCTGTTTCAGTTGCTGAAATGTCTGTCTGCCATGTTGCTGTTAAAAACACAGAAGCCCCATTGAGGTAAAAACAGAATATACATGGCAACTCTTGAAATGGTAGCAAGCATGAATTGAAATAGTAACAAGCATGAACCGCCCATGGACTTTTTTGTATGGGCCCGTAGAGAAATGTAAGAAATAAATAAATAAATAAATAAATAAATAGTCCTCTTTGCTAAACAGGGTCTGCCCTAGTTTTCATTTGAATGGGAGACTCCATGTGTGAGCACTGGAAGATATTCCCCTCAGGGGATGGAGTCGCTCTGGGAAGAGCATCTAGGTCCCAAGTTCCCTCCCTGGTAGCATCTCCAAGGTAGGCCTGAGAGAGATTCTCACCTGCAACCTTGGAGAAGCCACTGCCAGTCTGTGTAGACAATACTGAGTGAGATGGAGCTATGGTCTGACTCAGTATATGGCAGCTTCCTATGTTCCTATGACAATGTTGAAATGATTTTCCTTCACAACACTGTCTTGACCAGCCTCCAACTTATTTCCAGACTTTATTGCACTAATTTAATCTTGGTTTATAGCTCTTGGGAGAGATTGGATTTTATGATCTAATATGTTACTTATCGCTGGTATTTCCATGGTTGTAAAACACTCTAAAGGTTGGTGATCAGAGGTCGATCCTACCCAATCTGTTAATTCCACAGAGGAGAACAGCCGAGTAACCTGCTTAAGAGTCTGCCTGAATTTAGAGTGCCCATGAGGATTTTTATTTATTTTATTATTAACATATTCGGAAGCTTTATTATGGTTAATGGGAATCAAGGTTTTGATTTGGGGGCAGGGGCAGGGTGGAATTCAAGATTCTAGCCTTCATGATTGCAGAGAGAGCTTAAAAGTGTAATGATGATGTATGTATAGTGAAGTCCCCTTGGTTTGGAAACATAGTTTTCCCATGTTGGTGGGAAGGAAGTGTCCTTTTCTGAAAATGAATTATGAATCTGTAAAAATTTTCTCCAGGAGGCTTTACACAGACAGGGCTTCTACCCCGAATCTCCTTCGGAAGAGAGTGTGTGCATTCACACTCAGCAGAACCTAACTTTAGGATTTGCACACGTTTGTAAATTTGACTGTGTAAATAAAAATAGATGTTTAGCCCCCAAATAGTAACCTGCTTTCCTCTAAAGACAACAGACTGTGTTGAGGATACTTTGAAATTCTTGTCACTCTGGGATAATGGTCCAATTATTACTAACATTTGAATACCTCTGTTCCTCCAAGGGTCTCAAGGCAGGATTCTCTCCACTGTTTCATCCTCACCACAACCCTGTGAGGTAGGCTATGCCTAGAGATCATCATCATTTCCGTTATTTCAGACGGCGCACTTCGCCTTTAATGAACTTCATGGCTGCGTGGGGAGTTGTGAAGCTGGGTCTCTCTGCCCTAGTCCAGCCTCTAACCACTGGACCACACTGCCTCTCTGGGCACTGCTGAATTCCAGACAGGGCCAGTGAGGCCGCCGCACAGGCAGATCTGGCCAAGCCACGGCTAAGATGCAATGCAATGAAACAAGCGGGATTGAATGTCGACTGGGGCTCTATTCACACATCATGTATCAACTTCTACAACGTACACAGGGCTGTCCCTAGTTGGGTGAGGCGCCCAGAGCAAATCGGGGTTTGTTTACGGGGGTCCCTAAAGTGGGTGCGTCTTACCCAGATTCTGTCCCTAGCATTTTAATGAGGGCGGACAAAATGCTGTCCTACCCAGCTCTGACGGCCACACAATCACTCTTCCCTCCTTCTCCTCCCTACCTTGATCTCTGCAAACACAGGGCTGCTGGTCAGGAGCGCCGTCCACAGCTCCCTTCCCCTTCCCCTCCTGCCCCGATATCGGTTGTGAGCACAAGCCTGGCGTCTATTCCAATCATGGCAATCGTTGCTTTCCCCAAATACATGGTGCCAATACGAGATGGCTGTTTTTGCTTTCAGAGCAGGGGTGCCCCACTTCAGCCCTCCTGCAGAGAGTTGCCTGCAACTCCCGCCCTCCCTGCCTATTGGCCACTGTGGCTGGGGATTATGGGAGTTGTAGTCTAATAGCGCCGTGGGGAAATGACTCGATTAGCCAGCCAGAGGTTGCCAGTTCGAATCCCTGTTGGTATGTTTCCCAGACACCTCTATCGGGCAGGAGCGATACAGGAAGATGCTGAAAGGTATCATCTCATATTGCACGGGAGGAGGTAATGGTGAACCCCTCCTGTATTCTACCAAAAGAAAACCACAGGGCTCTGTGGGCGCCAGGAGTCGACACTGACTCGACGGCACACTTTACTTTACTTTAGTCACTTAGGGGGCCAAAGTTGAGCAGGCCTGTTTTATAGTTACTAGCAGGGCGGCCCTTTCAGGAGGCAAAGGGAGGCAGTTGCCTCTGGTGGCAGATTACTGGGGGTCCAGAAGGGGGGCAAGATGCCCCCCACCCCAGCCATCAGAGCAGCGCTTTCGGGCCCGTCGGGTCTTTGCAAGAAGCTCCTCGACTACCCTCTGTACAAAACTGTATAGGTCTGTTCCTATATTCTTATGTTCTAACAGATCCCCATCACACACATTGAGATATGGATATTTCCCAAATACAAAGACAGCATTTGGTCAGGGAGTCAGAGGTTAAAAAGACCAGTTAGACAATGGAAAGGTATCAATCTATGACAGCCAAGTTAACAGTTAGGTGTTGGGGCACCTGAGCCAGCTAAACGTCCCCCAAATTTTAATAAGAAGGAATTCCAACATTTCCCAGCATTATTACTGTCCATGGAATTTGGGAAGGATTTCAACAGCTCTATTGCAACGCCTAGGCAAAAATCTTGTCATTTCTGAATATTCAAAGGAGTGGCATGGAAATAGATCCTTTCAAGTCATACCTGGAGATAGCCAGGGGAGGGCCCTGTGACATCTTTGATGCTAATTGTGGTTTAACATTCTTACATACCCAGATTTTCCCGAATCTCTGCTATATTATGTTGATCGTTCACCATCCTTATGTGGGGTGCAGCATTTAGGTTAATTTAGCACAGGATTATTATTATTATTTTGAAAAGGTGTGGCTTTGCTCATAATTAAGCTTAGCTTATTAAGCTTTGCTCATAAACAGAGTGGATTCAATGGCAGTCAAGGAGCAACATGAGAGCAAAGGCAGTAAATCACAGCAGGAGTCATAAACAGAAGAGAGAGGAAGTGTGGTCACTAAGTAACTCTCACATATCTTCTGGCAACTTTTCAGAACTTCAGTCTGAGCTGGTGCTGGATAGGACAGCTGAGCGCCGAAATCATCCCGCAGAAGATCTCCCCACCACCCTGCAGCAAGGAACTGTATTGGACAGCAAGGGAGATGGACAAGATCGGGGAAAATCTCATCACTGATCTTAGTAGTTGCTGAATTGTCAGGTATGTTTTCTTTTGCAGTGTCATGTACTGACTGTCCATTTTGGGTTTTGTTTTTTTAAAAAATAAGTGGAGTAAAGATATGTAAGAGCTGGAGCATCTCCGGACAGGAGGCTTTACTGCGGGTTCTTTGCAAGGATCGAATTTGCCTCCCCAAAACTTGATGCAAAAAGTGGATTTTTTAACCCTGGATATGAATTGGGCTAGGCTCTGATGCACAATGAAAAACCCGAATCATGTGTGGAGTGCTCCCCAAAAGCTCGCAGGGACTTCGGGGTAAATCTGGCCAATATGAGAACGCACACCCTCTGTTCTGGTGGAGAGACGAGCTAAAAGCCCCGTCTGGAAATGCTCTGGTTGGTTCAGAAAAATGTGAACATCCAACTTGCTGTTGATTTTGCACCCTGACCTAGATAAGATGGTGCAAAATTTTCAAAATACAATTTTCAATTTGACTTTGTGGATACATGCTACGTTTTTTCACCCAAGTGCAAATCTTTACATGGAATGCAAATGCTGTATGTTATGTCTGTCTGTCTGTCTGTATTAGATTTATAGACTGCCAGATAGAAAACATCTCCAGGTGGTTTATATAAAATTCAATCTAAAACAACAACAACAGCAACCAGCAACTGAAACAATTGAGCACAATTGAAGCAATATAATTGTTTTTAACTAGAAGCCTGAAAAAGCAGGTATGTCTTCAGAGGTTATTTCTTTAATAGCCTTCTTTACCAAGCCTCTTGTCTGCAAGGGCTCCGGTCATACTCTGGCATAACTGCTGTGGAATGAAATCAAGATTAGGTGAAAAGTATGGTCCTGGATCCTGGATCAAAACCTCCTTAACATATCCTAATCTGTAGCTGAGCAGAATTCATATAGTACCAGTCAGACCTTAAAGGTAGATGTAGGTAAAAGGTAAAAGGTAAATGTAGTCTGGAAACTTCAGCTGGTACAGAATGCAGCAGCCAGGTTGGTCTCTGTGTCATCTCAGAGAGACCATATTACTCCTGTACTATAAGAGCTACACTAGCTATCAAAATGTTTCCGGGCAAAATATAAGGTGCTGGCTATAGCCTATAAAGCCCTAAACAGCATAAAGTGTGCCATCAAGTCGATTTCGAATCCTGGGGGGCCCATAGAGCCCTGTGGTTTTTCTTTGGTAGAATCCAGGAGGGGTTGACCATGGCCTCCTCCCGTGCAGTCTGAGAAGATGCCGTTCAGCACCTTCCTATATCGCTGCTGCCCGATATAGTGCCAGTGGGGATTCGAACCAGCAACCTTCTGCTTGTTAGCTAAGCATTTCCCCACTGCGCCACTTTGGACCTGGGTATTTAAGGGAACGTCTTCTTTGCCATGAGCCCCACTGCCCATTGAGAGCATCTGGAGAGTTTCGTCTGCAGTTGCCACCCGCTTGTCTGGTGGCTAAGCAGGGACAAGTCTTCTCTGTTGCTGCCCTGAAGCTTTGGAACGCACTCTCTGCTGAAATAAGAGCCTCCCCATCTCTGACAACTTTTTAAAAGTCCCTAAAGACTCTTTTTTTTCACCCAAGCTTTTAATTAGACTTACAGTTCTTAACATTGTGTTAAATTTTAAATTATTTTAATGTTTTAACATTTAATTGTGTTTTAATTTGTACTGTTTTATTGTCAACTGCCCAGAGACATAGGTTTTGGGCAGTATATAATTATGGGATGGAAGGAAGGAAGAAAGAGAAAGAAAGAGAAAGAAAGAAGTTAATATCAACATGTTAATGTCATTGTATCAGAGAAAGAAAGAAAGAAAGAGTGAGAGAGAGAAAAGAAAGAAAGAAAAAGAAAAAGAAAGAAGTTAACATCAACATATCAACGTCATTATATCAGAGAAAGAAAGAAAGAAAGAAAGAAAGAAAGAAAGAAAGAAAGAAAGAAAGAAAGAGAGTCTGATAATCAAAGGTCAGTAATCAAAGGGTCACTCCCTGGTGCTGAGTAAATCATATATCGATGAGGAAGGTTGCCAGGCTAGCTAAGTCACTTGGTACCTCAACCCATCACCAGAAAGCACAGCATGGAATTCTCTTCTGTCTTTCAGACCATGTCTAGAGGATGAGAAAACGAATGTGGTGGTGGTATGCCATCGGTGGTTCTCTGCACAAGACCCTTTGTGGACTAATAATTGCTGCTGCCTCTTTGTTGATTCTCTCAGGTATGAAGGGAGGGAGCAGCCGTAGCTCGGTGGCAGAACTTTGTTGTGGGTGCAGAAGATCACGGTTTTGGTGCAATCCGTGGCATCTCCAGTTAAAGGATTTCAGCAAAGGGAGGCAATTAGGTTTCCATCTACTCTCTAAGCGGAAATACGGATTGTCACACAGCACAGGAAATACCTGTAGAGTCACAGCAGGGGCCATAAGAGTAGGGACAGATAGAGAGACCCCTTACTCACTACCTCTACTTCCAATGCCCCAGTGGTCATTAGGATAGTTGGTGCAAAAGGTCGATGCACTGGAACTCCATTTCCCACTCCATCGCCCAAATCTCCAATTTGGGATGCAAGTGAGGAATTAGACATCTGAGTGCTGCCCCTTTCCTGTGCTGGTCTTTGACTGTAATAAAGATGATTGATTGATTGAGTGCTGCCCCACAAAACCCTCCCTGAATATGGAAAGAAAGGAGGCCACGCTTGAACCCTTGTCTTTCCATGTGCAGAAAGATTGTCTGGGACAAAGGAAAGCTCCAGTGCATGATTCAATTTCCATCTGCAAACTGAAGATGAATGAGGACTAATCATATGAGGACTAATGAGGACTAATCATAGGGACTAATCATATTCTGCTGAATATATGAGTCCATCCTGAATGTCTTCCAGAAGGGACCTGAGATCTTTTCATTTGTGGTAGCATTTAATGAGCACCTTCTTCTGCATGATCCTCACTGCACATTAAGGTCATCGAGAGAGGTCCGTCTCCAGATGCCATCAGCTCGTCTGGCGGTGATTCAGGAACGGGCCTTCTCGTAGTATCTATCTATCTATCTATCTATCTATCTATCTATCTATCTAACTATCTATCTATCTATCTATCTATCTATCTATCTATCTATCTATCTATCTAATCCACCTACCTACCTACCTACCTACCTACCTACCTACCTACCTACCTACCTACCTACCTACATACCTACCTATTTATTTATTTTAAAATATTTCCATACTGCCCAAAACTTGCATCTCTGGGCGGTTTACAATTGCATTTCTGAGCTATGGAATGCGCTCCCTATACATGTCCGTGGTTTAACACCTTTATCAGCAAGACACATTTTTAAAGCCAGGCTTTTAGTAATCTTTAAATGGTTTTAACAGTTTGTCTCATTTTGTTTTTGTTGTGTTTATTTTTGTGAACTGCCAGAGCCTTTGGAGTCAGGTAGTATATAAGTTAAAGGAAGGCAGGAAGGCAGGAAGGAAGGAAGGAATTGCAATGAGCAAAGGCTTACTTTGGTGTTAAACCCTCCCCACGACACACACTTTAGCATCAGCAGATCACATCTCCGTTTTCTACTGTAAAAATAAAGGACACTAATTTATTTATTTATGTAACATATTTTATGTATGTAACATATTTTATTTATGTAACATATTTCTATACCGCCCAAAACTTGTGACTCTGGGTGGTTTGCTGTAATTTGCTGTAAAAATAATGGACACTAATGCTGTGTAACAGCAAAAGCTTCTTCCTGATTTATGGGCCATGAACTCCGGACTTCCTCTGTTTCTGGAAGGAAGAACCTGAGAGAAGGTTCAAATATCTTCCCCACTTCTGTGCTGCTTCCCATCAACAGCAATATGTGACGTTCTTTTCATCTTTATTGGCGTTCCGGGGAAATCTGGCTGTGCTCTTGGATGTTGTCACCTCACCTGAGATAAGACACTGAGGTGCTGAGGTCAATTTTGATAACCCAGTTCCAGGAACAGGCCAGATTTGGGCCCCTTGAATTTGGGATGAACACACAGAAGTTAAGGTGGGGTTTTGGGGTGTTTTTTTTTTTTTTAAAGACTTTTACAAGATCCCTTGGTTATATTTTTAATTTTTTACATTTATATCCTGCTCTTCCTCCAAGGAGCCCAGAGTGTACATGGTTATGCTTATCCTCACAACAACCCTGTGAGGTAGGTTCGACTGAGATGCATGACTGGCCCAGAATCAGCCAGTGAGTTTCATGGTTGAATGGGGATTCGAACTCGGGTCTTCCCAGTCCTAGTCCAACACACTAACTACTATGCCATGCTGACTCTTTTTGGCAGAGAAGCTGTGTCCACTAGAGGAATTCAAAGGGCAATGGAAATTTGCTCCTCCCATTGAAAATTTGCTCCTCCCATGCGAATGGGTGACCAATCAGGCGTTCCCCATCCCTGTCGCCCATTTGCTCTCCTCGTCACTTCCACCCACTGCTCCTGCCATTGCTGGCTAAGCCGCTGCCAGTCTGTGTAGGCAATACTGAGCTAGATGGACCAAGGGTCTGACTCAGAAACTCCCAATAGGCAGTTTCTACTGGAATGGCAAACAGTTCAGAGAGATTTACAACATAGAGACAAACAGGGAATTTATGATACCTGCCAGGTAGGGTGAGCATGAGTGCAGTGATGGATGAGCTTAGGAGAAAGAGATTAAGGAAACAGCCTTGAGAAGAGGACAATAAAGGTCTCCTTTTTTAGATACTTCTCTTTTCCAAAGTAGTCAGTCCTTAATGATCTTTATTTACGTATTTATTTTACACATTTATGTATTGCCCTGACCCCACACCTCCAGGCGGTATAAACAATAAATGATAAACAATTAATGTGTCAGGATGCTATTAGGACGAGTTCCCATCCTTGGGTCCACATACGTTGTTGGACTACAAGTCCCATCATCCCCAGCCACAATGGAAGAAGTGGTACTGCAAGCCGTAGCAGCTTCCTAAGGCCCCAGAAGCGGAGTCAGAGAAGGAAGGGGTCCCAAACTCTCTCTGGTTTCTCAGGTTGAGGCAGTGGCCAAAACTGCTTTTTATCGGCTTCGGCTGATGCATTCGGCTGATGCAGCTGCATCCGTTTCTGCAGGAAAAAACAACCTCAAAACAGGGGCGCACGTGCTGGTAACATTTGGGCTTGACTGCTGCAATGCACTCTACATGGGGCTGCCTTTGTACATAGTCCAGAAACTGCAATTGGTGCAGAATGTGGCCACCAGATTTGTCTTTGGGACAGTATATTGCACTGATCTTAAAAGAACAACACTGAGTGTTGATACATTTCTGGGCAAAATACAAAGTGCTGGTTATTACCTATATAAAGCCCTGAATGGCTTGGGCCCAGGATATTTAAGAAAAAAGCACCTCTTCTGCCATGAACCTCGTCACCTATTAAGATCATATGGCGAGGTCCAGTTATGCTGCTTGTCAAAACAAGAGCTTCCCCATCTCTGCAATTCTTTTCCACGGGATGTGGTGATGGCCACTAGCTTGGATGGCTTTAAGTGAGGCTTAGACAAACTCATGGAGGACCAGTCTATCAATGGCTACTAGTCTTATAGGCCACCTCCAGCCTCAGAGGCAAGATGCCTCTAAATACCAGTTGCAGGGGAGTCACAGCAGGAGAGAGGGCATGCCCTCAACTTCTGCCTGAGGGCTTCCCAGAGGCATCTGGTGGGCCACTGTGGGAAACAGGGTGCTGGACTAGATGGCCTCCTTGGTCCTGATCCAGCAGGGCTGTTCTTATGTTCTTTAAAAAAAGGAACAACCAAAACCCTTGATACACCTGTTTTCGCAGGCTTTGAGTTAAAAACATTTCAAAAACTGTTTTAATCGTATTTTTGCTGTATTTTTAAAAAAACAATGTACTCCTCCTAGAGATGAATTTACTAGGTGGTTTACAAGTAAATAAGGGAGGGAAGGAGGCACGGTCCAGGAAGCACAAGAGAGGAAAGAGCCAAGGATGTATAAGAAACTGTTCCGTTTCTGTGTGGCATGAAGACCCTTCCTCCACAAGGGGAAGCTCCAAAAAACGCCCATGGCTCCTGGGAGGTCCTGATCTGCTTGACCAACCTTAGGACCAAAGTAGCTAAGATGGCAGAAATCTGCCATTGGCTCTTCTGTGGTTTTTTAAAAGTGACACATATACATATACGAACGGGACCAGGGTTGGTGGATCAGGAAAGCAGTGCCGGAAGAAAGGATTAACCTCCTCCCCCAGTGCCACAGGCCTGTTCTTATGTGTGTGTGTGTGTCTCTCTCTCTCTCTGTGTATGTGTGTAGTGGTGGTGGGGGCAACACCTGAATGTAGCCTTGTAAAAAACTGCAGGTGATTAGATCGCAGACCTCCCACGCTCTGAAACTTGCATACTCACTACTTTCCTCAAATTGCTCTTGAGGAAAACTCTTTGGACTCCAAGTGTCTTGGGCCCCCCCAAACTGACCTGTTGCTTTTATCTCTCTCTTTTTAGATAAGATTTCAAGACCTCTTTTAATGTGTAATCCAGCTGTTTGAGATAGAGCATGGGCAAAGATGTTTTAACATTGAAACGTGTTTGCTCGGGTTTGTAAGACCTTTACATTTTTTTTTAAAAAAATCTACGCATTAAAAGAGGTCTTGAAATCTTGTCTGGAATAGGGGAGAATGTGTATATCATCACCATGTCTATCATCTGCCTTTTAAATCTTGGGGTCTTTCAAAGGGAGGGTGCTGGGGATTGTACCTGGGACCTTCTGCATGCAAAGCAGATACTCTTCCACTGAGCTACACACCTTCCTTTATAATATGCATATGAAACTGCCTTATGTTAAAGGAGTTGGCCCATTGGCCCATCTTGCTCTGATGGGTACCATTTCTCCAGGGCCTATCAAGGGGGATCTTTTGCAGCCTTGCAGCCTGAGGGGAGGGAACCTGGGTCCTTCTGCATTCAAACATGCAGATGCTCTGCCTCTGAGCTGCAGCCCCATCCCTTAAGGGGAATATCTTACAGTGCTCACACATGTAGCCACCCATCCAAAGGCAAACCAGGGCAAATCCTGCTTAGCAAAGGGGACAATTCACGCTTGCTACCACAAGACCCGCTTTCCTCCCCAAGTGGTGGTGGCCACACCAGATTAGGTCACTTAAAAAGGGGAGCAGACAAATTCACTGGGTGGGGGTGGCGGCAGCGCCATCAATGATCATGAGCCATGAGAACTAGACGGAGCCTCCATTTTGGAGGGCAGTGTATACCTAAAAGCGCAGCGGGGAAATGACTTGACTAGCAAGCCAAGGTTGTGGGTTCGAATCCCCACTGGTATGTTTCCCAGACTATGGGAAACACCTCGATTGGGCAGCAGTGATATAGGAAGATGCTGAAAGGCATCATCTCATACTGCATGGGAAGAGGTGAGGCAATGGTCAACCCCTCCTGTATTCTGCCAAAGACAACCACAGGGCTCTGTGGGGAGTCAAAACCGACTCGATGGCATTTTTACCTTTCCCTGTCTTTGAATACCGGTTGCTGGGGACCAACAGCAAGAGAGGACTTTTGCCTTCTGGGCCTTGCTTGTGGACTTCCCAGGAAGTTGGGCTGATTTTTGTGGGGAACAAGACGTTGCTCTGATCCCGCAGGGTCCTCCTTACAAATGACACACTCTTGCATCTTTCTCTCTTGACACACAACATCACAGAAACGGCGTCTCTGAAAGGAAAACAGCTGGTTTTGTCAGGATGGCCAGAACGATACGCCGTCTTGTCTGGCCGTGACGTCCCCGAGCTGTGCACCTTCACCGTGTGCATCGATCTGAACCGCACAGAGGCCAGCGTGGGCTCCTGGACGGCGTTCTCCTATGACGCCGACAGCAACTCTACAGCTATCCAAGATGTGGAGTTGGCTGTCTTCGCCCAGAACCACAACCTGAGTGTCTATCTTTTGGGCACACAGACCGTCCTGGACTTCCAACCGCCTCCTGGTAAGATGCACCAGATCTGCTGTATATGGGACAGCTCCAAGCGTCTGCTGCAGGTCTTCCACAACGGAATCAGCATCAAAGGTTTCACGCTGGATCTTCCCGCCCACAAGTGCCTGAGGCCCCACGGGACGCTGGTGATCGGGCATATGCACAAGAACCGGAACGGGCACATCTTCACGGTCTCGCCCCGGAACTTCTTTGGAATGCTGTATTATTTCCAAATGTGGGATGGAGTGAGGGAGCAGCAGCAGATGGCCCAGTGCTCTCCGGGGAATGCTGTGAGCTGGCAGCGTGATTCCTGGTTCCTGAACAATACCAAGACTCAGCCCGCGGATCACCATCACTGTGGTGAGTGACGTGCAACCCCCAGGTTCAGGGACGGCACTGGGGGACTGATGGGAGGAGAGCTGGGCTTGTGGTAGCAAGCATGACTCGTCTCCTTAGCTAAGCAGGGTCCGCCCTGGTTGCATTTGAATGGGAGACTTGATGTGTGAGCACTGTCAGATATTCCCCTCAGGGGATGGAGCCGCTCTGGGAAGAGCATCTGGGTTCCAAGTTCCCTCCCTGGCAGCATCTCCAAGATAGGGCTGAGAGCGATTCCTGACTGTAACCTTGGTAGAAGGCAGCTTCCTCTGTTCTTATGCAACACTATCGGAACAGCTCTTTGGGGTCAATCTGGGCCCTGCAAGCACCTCACCCTCCTTGCAAAGCTGGGAAGAAGCAACCTCCCCTCCTCCCCACACCCTGTGCCACTTTCACGGCTTGCAAGGGTCAATGTTGAAAGGGGGCTGACCCTCAGCAGTGGGTCATCATACAAGGCAGCATTTGGCACCTTAGAACATAAGAACCTAAGAACAGCCCTGCTGGATCAGGCCCAAGGAGGCCCATCTAGTCCAGCATCCAGTTTCACACAGTGGCCCACCAGATGCCACTGGAAGCCACAGGCAGGAGTTGAGGGCATGCCCTCTCTCTTGCTGTTACTCCCCTGCAACTGGTACTCAGAGGCATCCTGCCTCTGAGGCTGGAGGTGGTCCTCCAACTAGTAGCCATTGATAGACCTCTCCTCCATGAAGTGATCCAAACCCCTTGTATCAGGCACGGCAGTGCCTTGGGCCAACTCTGGAGGGCGCTCTTCAGCAGACCTTGCTCCAGCATCAGTGCCCTGTTGCTGAGCTCTGCCCCTCATCGCCTGCCCAGTGCTCCCCATTACCCAGTAAGCTTGCCAGGGGCCAATGGGGAGGCTTAGGGATGCTCATGGTGGGTGCAATGGAGCCTTCTCCTAAGGAGTGGGGCTTCAGCCAGACCCTACGATGGGCATGGGACCTCAGGTGACTGGCCGTCATGGGGACATAGGAAGCTGCCATATATTGAGTCAGACCATTGGTCTATCTCGCTCAGTATTGTCTATCCAGACTGGCAGCAGCTTCTCCAAGGTTGCGGGCAGGAGTCTCTCTCAGCCCTATCTTGGAGATGCTGCCAGGGAGGGAACTTGGAACCTTCTGCATGCAAGCCTGAGGGTGCTCTTCCCAGAGCGGTTCCATCCCTTAAGGGGAATATCTTATGCTGCTCACACAGTGAGTCTCCCATTCAAATGCTTACCAGAGTAGACCCTGCTTAGCAAAGGGGACAATTCATGCTTGCTAGCATAAGACCAGCTCTCCTCCCCAAGAGCAGGGAGGCAGGGAGTATTTTGCCACCCACTAATCTGCCCCCTGAGGCAACTGTCTCCCTTCGCCTCATGAAAGGGACGCCCCTGAGTTTCCCCACTAGCCACTTGGAGCGAGGCCCACGGCTTCCAAGAGTGCTGCTTCCCATTGGCACCCCCCCGCCGCAAATCAAACTTCCCTTCCCCACCCACTTCTCTGTTAGTTAACAACCCTGTCACATGCGACGCTTTTGAAATCGGGTTGAAGGCAGAGCTGGGATGGAGCTGATTTGTGACCTTGTTAAATCTTGGGTATGATAACTTTTTGCATGGGCTATAAACGTCCTCCCTGCGTTTTTATGGCTTTGTTCGACACACCAACATTTATGAGAGGCCAATGGTATTTGGCAACACCAAGCAGATAATAGGAAGATGGATGAGGCCTGAGACCGAAAAAAGGAGGTGCCTGGATTTATGGGCTGCCTCGTGTGGCTGATGGAATGCCCATAAAAAGTGCCTGTTTCTCTCCAGTGCTGGGTGAGCTGTGTGTGTGTGTGTGTGTGTGTGTGTGTGTGTGTCTGTAAAAGCAAGGGCAGAGCTGGTCTTGCCACAGTAAGCATGAATGGTCCTCTTTGCTAAGCAGGGTCTCCCTTGGTTTGCATTGGGATGGGTGACTACATGTGAGCACTGTCAGAGATTCCCCTTAAGGGATGGGGCCACTCTGGGAAGAACATCTGAGGT
Organism: Hemicordylus capensis; assembly: GCF_027244095.1. Classification (NCBI taxonomy): domain Eukaryota; kingdom Metazoa; phylum Chordata; class Lepidosauria; order Squamata; family Cordylidae; genus Hemicordylus; species Hemicordylus capensis. Next base: position 18,649,169 of record NC_069667.1, read on the forward strand.
TCCGAGTTCCCTCCCTGGCATCTCCATCTCCAAGATAGGGCTGAGAGAGACTACCAGCTGAAACCTTGGAGAGCTGCTGCCAGTCAGTGTAGACAAGACTGAGTTAGATGAACCAAGGGTCTGACTCAGTATAGGGCAGCTCCCTATGGGGATGGGCCCCTAGCTCAGTGGAAAGACACCTGCTTTGCACACAGAAAGCCCCCAGTTGACTCTCTGGTAGCATCTCCAGGTAGGGCTGGGAGAGACTCCTGCCTGGAAACAATACTGAACTAATTAGGAACATAGGAAGCTGCCATATACGGAGTCAGACCATTGGTCTATCTAGCTCAGTATTGCCTTCACAGACTGGCAGCAGCTCCTCCAAGGTTGCAGGCAGGAATCTTTCTCAGCCCTATCTTGGAGAAGCCAAGGAGGGAACTTGGAACCAAGATGCTCTTCCCAGAGTGGCTCCATCCCCCTGGGGGGAATCTCTTCCAGTGTTCACACTTCTTGTCTCCCATTCATATGCAACCAGGGTGGACCCTGCTTAGCTAAGGGGACCAGTCATGCTTGCTACCACAAGACTAGCTCTCCTCTGGGTGTGACTTGGTTTATGGCCCTATGTGTAGCCCTCCTGGGACATCACAAGGCTAATGTGGGCTGGCATCCCACATCGGCAACTCTCATCCTTTTTTTTCTTTCTACACATGGAATGGGTTACTGCCTCATCCTTTCTGCCCTTTCCTGAAGAGGCACACCAGGGTCACCGCTGCACTTGAGGGAACCCTTGTCAAAGGATCCCCTAGTGATCATCCCTCCAAAGTTTGGTTGGACCTCTCAAGTTTTGCGGCAGCCCATCTGTCCTGCAGGGGGCGCTGTGGAAGTTTCCATTTGTGGGTGGGATGGGAGACAGAAGGCAACCATGTGGCAACTTGGCCAGTTGTCCCATTGCCAGGCCATGAAGGCACAGGCGGTTAAGTATCAGCAGCAGGCCCTCGGTAGCTGCTGCAAAATACCACTCACCCTGGTGGCAGATTCCCAGGAGGGCTGTACCACTTGGGGTGGTATACCACATGGGGAGAGCAACTGGCCCTATCCCTCCCCAGCACAGCATCCCTCCAGTGGCTGTTGCTGGTGTCTATCTTATGTTTCTTTCTTTCTTTTTAAATTGTGAGCCCTTTGGGGACAGGGAGCCATTTTATGTATTTATTTATATGTATGTAAACCTCTTTGGGAACTTTTACTGAAAAGTGGTATATAAATATCTGCTGTATTTATATTCATATTCTTCTGAGAGGGTAGGTTGTCTTGTTCCATCTCCTCCTCCTCCTCCTCCTCTTCCTCCTCCTCCTCCTCTCTGTTCTCTTGGGAGCTCTTCAAAACTGGGAAGCTGTTTTGTTGGACTGGTAAGCATTCCTGGAGGAACATTTCCTTTGTGTATTTGATAGAGAATGTTGGTGAGTAAATTCTAAAACAAAATCCGTACCTTCTCTCTCCCTCTCGGACAGGGGAAGCAGAAATGACGCCCACAGTTCCACCATTGACAATGAAAGCACCCGACCCGACGGCTACAGGTATGCCCCCTTCTGGAAGAGAATGTTAGAAAGGGAGGAGAGCTGGTCTTGTGGCGGCGAGCACTAATTGTCCCCTGTGCTAAGCAGGTCCCACCTTGGTCTGCATTTGGATGGGTGACCACCTGTGAGCGCAGTCCGCTGTAAGGGGATAGGGCCTTAGCCCAGTGGAAGAGCACCTGCCTGCTTGCATGCAGAAGGTCCCAGGTTCACTCCCTGGCAGCATCTCCAGATAGGGCCTTCTGCCTGGAACCTTGGTCATGTGGTAGTGAGCACGAGTTGTCCCCTTTGCTAAGCAGGGGTGGCCTTGGTTTGCATTTGGATGGGAGACCACGTGGGAGTGCTGTAAGATATTATTCCCCTTTGGGGATGGAGTCAGAGAAAGAGTAAATAAGTCAGATGGTCCCCTGTCCCCAAAGGGCTCAGAATCGAAAAAGAAACACAAGTTAGAGACCCCAGTAACAGCCACTGGAGGGAACCTGTGCTGGGGGATACCTATCAATAAACAAAATGGCGGTATATGTGCAGACGTTTTATTTTGGGTACATGTTTTATGGATAGATATCCCTTGAGAAAGGTTTTTTTAAAAAACGTGTTGGAATCATGGGTGTAGCTATAATTCAGCGGATGGGTTCAAAGAACCCGGGGCCCCAGGTTCCACCCCCACTACTTTCTTCATCATCCCCCTCACTCTGAGGGGCCACCAGGGAGACAGACCTCCTCTTCCCTAGCTACAACCCTGGTGGAATGAATATATTTTTAATCCGCTCTTTTTGCAGAGTTGTGACCAACCAATTCAGCCCTATGAACTGGGTTGTGGGGAGGATAGATGGTTTTGTTGTTGTATAGGACCTATACGTAAGAGAACTTAAATGTGTTTCAGAATATTCAGTTCCCACCACACATGCAACGCTTGATAGCTCAGCTGCAGCTACAAAGGACCCGACCGAAGCTGCTAGGACGACGACATCAGAACCTCCAGTAACTGAGATCTCTCCAACAGCTGGCGGTGATGATTTGGCCACATGGACACCTCTGTCTCAGTCTGCGGTCACACCCTCTGAGAACAGGTTTCCATCATTTTCTTCTGAGACGGCCTCATCTCATGGCCCCAAAGGGACCAAGCCTGACGGGACAACCCCCAGCACAGACCCAAAGACTTCTTCCTTCAGTGGGGCTACAACAAAGCCTTATCTGAGTACGCCGACTTCTGAATTTGGTGGGACACCATCCAGAAATGAATTGACAGCATCCACCTCCAAACCCTTTGGAATTACATCTCAGGTGACCCTGACTTCTCAAATACCTGATGTGGCTACATCTCCACAATCCACCAGTTCAAAGCCAATAGCTGAAAATGAATTGACAACATCTGGAAATGAATTGACAACACCCGCCTCCAAACCCAATGGAATTACATCACAGGTGACACGGATGTCTCAAATACCTGATGTGGCTACATCTCCACAATCCACCAGTTCAAAGCCAATAAATGAAAATGAATTGACAACATCTGGAAATGAATTGACAACACCCGCCTCCAAACCCAATGGAATTACACTGCAAGTGGCCCGGACGTCTCAAATACCTGATGTGGCTACATCTCCACAATCCACCAGTTCAAAGCCAATAGCTGAAAATGAATTGACAACATCTGGAAATGAATTGACAACACCCGCCTCCAAACCCAATGGAATTACATCACAGGTGACACGGATGTCTCAAATACCTGATGTGGCTACATCTCCACAATTCACCAGTTCAAAGCCAATAAATGAAAATGAATTGACAACACCCGCCTCGAAACCCAATGGAATTACATCACAGGTGACACGGATGTCTCAAATACCTGATGTGGCTACATCTCCACAATCCACCAGTTCAAAGCCAATAAATGAAAATGAATTGACAACATCTGGAAATGAATTGACAGCATCCACCTCCAAACCCAATGGAATTACATTGCAAGTGGCCCGGACGTCTCAAATACCTGATGTGGCTACATCACCACAATTCACCAATTCAAAGCCAATAAATGAAAATGAATTGACAACATCTGGAAATGAATTGACAACACCCGCCTCCAAACCCAATGGAATTACATCACAGGTGACACGGATGTCTCAAATACCTGATGTGGCTACATCTCCACAATCCACCAGTTCAAAGCCAATAAATGAAAATGAATTGACAACATCTGGAAATGAATTGACAGCATCCACCTCCAAACCCAATGGAATTACATTGCAAGTGGCCCGGACGTCTCAAATACCTGATGTGGCTACATCACCACAATTCACCAATTCAAAGCCAATAAATGAAAATGAATTGACAACATCTGGAAATGAATTGACAACACCCGCCTCCAAACCCAATGGAATTACATCACAGGTGACACGGATGTCTCAAATACCTGATGTGGCTACATCTCCACAATCCACCAGTTCAAAGCCAATAAATGAAAATGAATTGACAACATCTGGAAATGAATTGACAGCATCCACCTCCATACCCAATGGAATTACATCGCAGGCAACCTGGACTTTTCAAATAACTGATGAGGCTACAGCTCCACAACTTTCCAGTACAAAGTCAATAGCCCCACAGCTTACTAGTATGAAGCCAATAGATGAAACGAAAGCAGCGACCACATCTTCTGACACCCAGACAACGCTGCAGTCTTCTGAGCACACACCTACATCCATTATGCCAAGTTTGGGTACTGCATTATATTTATATTAAATTTGATACTCTTTCTTGAATATAGAATAATATAATTTCAGAGCTTGAAGGGTTCTTGGAGGTCTTCTAGACCAACCCTTTGCTCTGTACAGGCATCTCCTGCAGCAAGGGTTCCCAAACAGTTGGGAACAGGATGATGGGAGTTGTAGTCCAACCACATCTGGGGATTCAAGATGGGGACAAGCTGTTCTACACAGCATCCTTGACACAAAGAAAGAATGGGCCACATCCAGATTAGAGAGTCATGTCTAGTCATGCCAAGCACCATTGATATCAGTGAGAAAAGTTAGGCATGATCAACGTAGTGTAGTAGTAGTAGTGTTGTGCTGTCGAGTCGGTGTCGACTCATGGTGACCCACACAGTATGAGATGATGCCTTTCAGCATCTTTCTATATTGCTGCTGCCCGATAGAGGTGTTCCGCATAGTCTGGGAAACACACCAGCGGGGATTCGAACCGGCAATCTCTTGCTTCCTAGGCAAGTTACTTCCCCATTAGGTGTTAAATCCCATTAATTTTGATAGGACTAACTGTGGCTTTGCCCAATATGTTTTTCTTTAGAACTATTGTTTTTTCTCTAATGAAAATTTGTGCATATTAAATCAATCAATCAAATAAAACTCAGAGGGTTAAGCAACAGGTTTCTCTGATCAGGTATCATCCCTAATTAAAAGTCACCTTGAAGTTGTTTACTTTACTTTACCATACCAGGCCCATCTAGTGTACATTTTATTTCAATCTGCCCTCATGTGGCAAGAGCTGGTAATGACCATATCAGGAATCCTGAGAGTTTTCACCCAGGGTGGTGAAATTAGCAGATCTCGCCCAATTAGCTCACTCAGGTGAAAATGCAACGTTCTGCAGAAGCATTTTCAGACAGCAGCCTTTACATGAGTTTAATGCGAGGCTTTACTGCGAGTTTGAAGTTGCCCAAAAAAACCGATGCAAAAAGAGGATTTTTAAAAAACCCGAGTTATAAATCAGGCGACATTCTAATGCTCAGTGAAAAACTCGAACCGTATGTGATATTTGTTTTTGTATGTAAATATTTGTCGTATTCGTAAGTGCTCCCTAATCGCTCGCAGAGACTTTGGGGTAAATCTGGCTGACATGTGAACGCACACCCTCTATTTTGAATGCAAACTAAAAGCCCTGTGTGAAAAAGCTCCTGGGGAAACTGATATGATAAAAACCACGGTGTGGCGATCTTTAACACTCTTAGCAAAAAGCAATGTGCAAATAACCCCCCACTCATCGGTTTTGTTTCCCTCGTGGCAGTTACCTTCTACCACATTGAGATGAACTTCTCAGTGTCTTCCAGTGCTTTAGAGACATTTGACTACTATGATGCCAAGAACCTTGCTAGAAGCTGGGTAAGTATCCATTTTCCTCCCCGCTGCCCCAATCTACTTTGGAAGAAATGTTAGGAGATAAAGGCGGAAATTAGAACAGGAAGAAACTTGTAAAAAGGAAAAGGAAAGGAAAAAAGAACAGTGGGCAGCAAGCATCCGGACTTATTAGTTATGACTAAGCACCACTGAAATCAATGAGATGAACTAGTCATGACTAATTTAAATCTTATAAATTTCAATGGGACTTAATCACGACTAACTTAGTTTCGATGCTGCCCAGTAATTTTTAAACTGTGCTTTAAGTAGCCTTAGGGTTCCTCAGAAGCTTGTCAGAGAGCTGGTCTTGTGGTAGCCAGCATGAATTGTCCCCTTTGCTAAGCAGGGTCCACCTGGATTTGCCTTTGAATGGGAGACTACATGTGTGAGCATGGTGAGATATTCCCCCGAGGGGATGGGGCTGCTCTGGGAAGAGCATCTGCCGGCTTGCATGCAGAAGGTTCCAACTTCCAAGTTCCCTTCCTGGCAGCATCTCCAAGATAGGGCTGGGAGAGGCTCCTGCCTGCAACCTTGGAGAAGCCGCTGCCAGTCTGTGTAGACAATACTGAGCTAGATGGACCAATGGTCTGACTCAGTATGTGGCAGCTTCCTATGTTCCTATAGGGGTTATTTATTTTCTGCAATGAGGAGCTACTCTTCTCCCAGTGTGTCAAAAGTGAGAGACAGTCATAAAAAGGTTACTTCAGAAATCCCTACAGGCAATCACTGTTAACCAGACACTAAGAGGTCATTCACACAATCGAAAACTGTGTTCTACCTGGGTTTGGGAACTGTGTGTACTCCCAATTTTTTGATTGTGTGGAAGCAGGGTTAGAGGAAAACCTGGGTAGAAGTGATTGTGTGGAAGCAAGGTAGGAGAAAAAGCTACCCAGGTTTTCCTCTAACCTTGCTTCCACACAATCAAAAATTGGGAGTTCACACAGATCCCAAACCTGGGTAGAACAGTTTTCGATTGTGTGAATGACCTTAATGTATTCTTCGCCCAGGGTTTCCACTATTTTGTCTCTTTTGCAGATTGAAAAGAACATTGGTTGCTCTGAATTTGCCATTACAAATCATAACATCAAGATAAATGCAGCGTGAGTACTTGAAGACGTTTGTCTCATGCTTGGGATATGGTAACCCTCTACATCTGTTGGGGCGTGCCCAAGATGGGTATGAAAAGGCTAGGAGGTCTGGGGTGAGGAGGAGGAGGAGGAGGAGGAAGAGGCAAAGATGGAGGAAGAGGCAGCAGAGGAGGAGGAGGAGGTGGCAGTGGAGGAGGAAGCAGTCAAGGAAGCAGTGTAGGATGCAGAGGAGGAGGAGGAGGCAGCAGCAGCACTAGAGAAAGTGGTGGTGGAGGAGGCAGTGGCAGAGGAGGAAGTAGAGGAGGAGGAGGTGGAGGAGGCAATGGAGGAGGAGGAGGCAGCAGAGGAGGCAGTGGATGAGGGGAGGAGGCAGCGAAGGAAGCAGAGAAGAAAGAGGAGGCAGAGGCAGTGGAGAAGGAAGTGGAGGAGGAGGAGGAGGAGTCATGGTGGCAGAGGAGGAAGGGGAGGAGGGGGGAGGCAGCAGAGGGAAGAGGAGGAAGCAGCAGTGGAGAAAGTAGAGGCAGAAGTGGAGGCAGCAGTGGAAGAAGAGGAAGCAGCAGCGGAGGAAGTGGAAGAGGAGGAGGAAGTTGAGGTGGAGGCAGAGGAAGCAAACATGGGGAGGTGTCTGGATCCAGGCTTCATGCAGCCACCTGGCCACTATCAGAGAGGGTGAGGGGACAGCTTGGTTGAGAGGGCTGGGACACCGAAGCAGGACACTTGGGTCCCAATACAAAGTCTGAGCCCCAGATCAGGAACACCTGATCCTGATCCTGTGGCAGAGAATTCCATAGATTAATTAGAGGGGAATTCTCTGCCACAGGATGCAGTGATGGCCCCCAGCTTGGGTGGCTTAAAAAGGGGGTTAGAAAAATCCATGGAGAATGGCCATAGTCTTGATGGCTATAGCCTGCCTCCAGCCTCAGAGGCAAGATGCCTCCGAATACCAGTTGCAGGGATAATCAACTAGCTTCAAATCCTCTGCACAGTTTATATCAGGGGTGGGCAATCTTGCCCCTCCAGCTGCTGTCGAACGACAACTCCAGGTTTATAACCAGGGCTGGGTCTTGGTAGCATGTAGAAGTCCCCCTCTGCCACACAGATTTCTCCTCTCCGGAGGGTGCCCAATCCTGCCCCCTTTTGCTATTTCTGCCCAAAGCTGCCACAGAATCTGACCTTTCCCTGCTTTTGATGCAGGGCCAATGGCGCACGAGGAAGGGCACGGATTGGAGTCCGGGTATGTACCTTGAATGCCGTTGCTTGCATTGCTTTCCTAAGGTGCACGCGGATTGTTTGTTTGCTTTTCCTCCGAGCCTCCCACGGCTCATGCGTTGTTGTTTTTTAACGAGTTTTGTCTCTTCCTGGCCTGGCTTGTCTTCTCCAGCTGGATTGCCATGGCAGCTGTGGGAAATGTACCATGGCAACTGAGCTCAGCCGATGAATGGTAAACTTGCCGTCTCTTTGCATGTTATGTAGGGATCACCCCGGAGGCATCGGATCCTGGGCATCGCCTGCCTTGCTAAAACTGCCCCAGGACTATTCAGCACATTTGTCATGGGTGCACCACCTTCCCAGAGTGCATTGCTTAGATAGATAGATAGATAGATAGATAGATAGATAGATAATATACCACTTTCCAACAAAAAGGTTCTCCAAGTGGTTTACACTGAAAAAGAAATAAGATGGTTCCCCACCCCAAAGGGCTCACAATCTAAAAAGAAGTATAAGGTAGAGCCAGCGGCAGCCACTGGAGGGATGCTGTGCTGGGGTTGGATAAGGCCAGTTGCTCTCCCCCTGCTAAACAGAAGAGAGACACCATTTTAAAAGTTGCTCTTTCTTCAGTCACCCCAGTGGTACCAGCATGCAAAGCTGGAAATCCCATGTTGATCTTGAGAATTGCTCCAGCTTTATTGCTCCAGGATCACCATAGATATATGATGGGGTGGGATATAGAGTCACAAATAACTGGATCTCCAGTGCTGTCAGCTGGTCATCAATGGAATGCTACCATGCACAGAGCAATCAATAAATTGCAAGTAGGTTATTATGATTAATTATTATTATTTATTTGATTTCTGTATGGTTAGGCACCATACGAATATAAATATGATGAATATAGAGATATGAGAGGCAGGGATGTGAAAATTGATTCAAATTCAAATTGATTTGACTCAAATCTGGATGATTTGAGTAATTAAAATTCAAATCAAATCCCCCCTAAAAAGAGAATTTTTGACCTGAATTTTTAGGTGAATTTGAATTGAAATTTTGAAATTTGATTTGAATTCAATTTGAGAGCCATTTGGCACCTTAAAAAAACCATTCAGCCCCCCTAATGGATTTTAAAATGTGCCCAAACAGGGTCAAATTGATTTGAATTTGATTTGAATTCAAATCAAATGTTTGGACAAGATTCGAAATTGATTCGAATTCAAAATGAATTTTCAGAATTTGATTTGAATTCAAATTGAAAAATTCATTGTGTGCACATCTCTAATGAGAGTAGATATAGGTAGAAATCTTGGAAATATAAATTTATTTCCTTTTTTGCTGTGGATCTGCCTTCCCCCTCCTCAGCTATATACCATTTTTAAGATGTACCAGCCCCCTGCCGCCCTGCACTCCACCAAATAACACTTAAGAACTCTCTGGTATCCAAGCAACGTACATTTGCTTTCAATTGCTCCAAATTTTCCGGGAGAATGGCTTACAGATTTTCTTCGCCCCAAGTGAAAAAACAAACAAGGTGTTCATCAAAGCATTATGGGTATGAATGGAGAGGAATAAAAACACTGCATGTCCTAATACCTGGCAACATTGAAACATAATTCACTGCATGCAGACCAAAAGATGTTTATAGCATTTGAGAGTAATTAGTAGCTCATCAGTAGAAATTCTTTCAAGTGCCTTATCCTTTGCCCACACCTTCAGTCATTTCAATAATCTGGCTTCTTTCTTTTTCTTCTTTGCATCTTGTGAACGGAAGATGGTGGGAAAGCATGAGAGGTAAGATCTGCATTTTCAAAAACACTCCTTCCCACCCTTCCCCTGTCTGCTGAGGGACTCAAGTGCAGATTTAGGAGTGAGGAGGCTTGTATTCATCCCTCTCCCTGATGGCACCTCATGAGCACCAACCACCAGGTCCCCTATGTATGACATCACATGCAGGGGGTGTGCCCAGCACTCAGAAGGGACCACATGGCCATCTGAAGCTCATCTGCCAGCCAGCTCCATCGTCATATAAGAACAACCCTGCTGGATCAGGACCGAGGCCCATCTAGTCCAGCATCCCGTTTCACACAGTGGCCCACAAGATGCCTCTGGGAAGCACACAGGCAGGAGCAGAGGGCATGCCCTCTCTCCTGCTGTTGCTCCCCTAAAACTGGTATTTAGAGGCATCTTGCCTCTGAGACTGGAGGTGGCCTATAGACACCAGACTAGTAGCCATTGATAGACCTGTCCTCCATGAATTTGTCCAATCCCCCTTTACAACCATCCAAGCTAGTGGCCATCACCACATCTTGTGGGAAAGAATTCTATAGATTAACTATGCACTATGTGAAAAAGTCATTTCATACTGCGCGGAAGAAGGCAACGGTAAACCATTCCTGTATTTAACCAAGAAACAGATAGACAAGACAGAATGATTGTTGATGTAGTGCTGGGTGATGGGCCCCTCAGGTCAGATGGTACTCAACATGCTACTGAGGAAAAACTGAGGATCTCTCAGAGTACCGATGGAACATAGGAAGCTGCCATATACTGAGTCAGACCATTGGTCTATCTAGCTCAGTATCGTCTACACAAACTGGCAGCGGCGGCTTCTCCAAGGTTGCAAGCAGGAGTCTCTCTCAATCCTATCTTGGAGATGCCCGGGAGGGAATTTGGAACTTTCTGCTCTTCCCAGAGTGGCTCCATCCCCTGAGGGGAATATCTTACAGTGCTCACACATCAAGTCTCCCATCCATATGCAACCAGGGCAGACCCTGCTTAGCTAAGTGGACAAGTCATGCTGGCTACCACAAGACCAGTTGCCATGCGGGAAAAGAAAATCCGAAGCTGCAAAGACAGAATTACAATGGGAACGTGGAACGTAAGAAGAAGCATGAATATGGCTCTCCCCTCCTCCTACCCAGCTCTTTGCTTGCACACGAGCAAAAATCTGGGTAGGAGGTTGTCCTACCCCATTAACAGATTGTGTGAATTGGCGTTATATGCTTCAGTGGTCTTATAAACAAATGCTAGAGCTGAACCCTGGTGGTGAACCTGAGCAGAAATTAAGCCTCGATGTGTGTTTTGCTTTCAGCTACACCTCTAAGGCTGTAATGAAGGCCATGTCCAACCAGTCCAAAGACCACCTGGCTGAAAAGCTGAAGAACTTGATGCATGGCAATTATGAAAAAGAGAATCTGAGGATGATGGTGGAGGAGGAAGACGTGGCTGTTGCTCCCTTTGGTAACCCATCTGATTTTTATCCTATCCTTTCTCCAAGAAGCTCAGGGTACTGTGCATGTTCATCCTCTTTTATCTTCACAACAACCCTGTGGGGGAGGCTGAGAGGTAGACGGGGAGGGGCTGTAGCTCCAAATTTGCATGGTGACGCAAATGGCCTCTGCGTATGTGTGGAGGCTGGAACTGGGCCACTGGTGATCCGCGTTGCTGGTGGGGGAGTTCCGGCTGGGCTTATAGGAGCCACCGCCATGGAGCAGCTGGTTAGATGCTCTCTTGCCTGCCCGCCCTGCCTGCCCTTTAAATGCCTTCAGAATTAGGAATTGCCTTTGCTTGTAAAGGGGGATCCTTACTGGATTCCCCTTTACAATCATAGCTGGGTCCAAACTGGTTCGATTGGATGAACCAAACCGCTGATCAGTTCTAATGAACTGGTTCGTGGACTGGCAGTTTCGTTCGGATTCGAACTGAACCGCCCAGAATGGTTCCGGGCAATCCCCTAACAATAATAGGAAAGTAATACAGCTTAATATCAATTTAGGTGAGGGGGCAGATTTTCTTTTTCCAGTACATTCCTCCGATAAGGAAATGAGTCTTAAGGTTAAGCTGGCATTGTTGTATTGAACAATATAAGCTCAAAATAAAATTACTGTAAACAAAAGCATAACCTAATACAAAGCAAGAACTTGATAAAGGAGGCTACAGTTCTTACATTACAATATCAGGAGGAAGCCAGTTATTTTCGGAATCTTTACAATCCTTTCTGCATAAGCCACATTCCCAATCCCTGGGAGCTCCTACTAAAAGGATCAGATAGCAGGTGACACTAAAAGTTTGCTTGAACTCGAATCGGATTTGCTCAAATTCGATTCAAATATGCCCAAATTCAAATCAATTTGAACGAAACTCATTCTGTGCAAGCAGTCAAGTCGAATCTATTAAGTCTAATTTCCCCACCACATCCTTACCTCCTAGTCAGCTGGAGGGCTGCCATTAGATACCCCTGGTCTACAACATCCAGGGTCTCAGATGGGGGTCTTTTCCAGCCCTTCCTGGAGATGCCAGGGATTGAACCTGGGACCTTCGGTACACAATGATGGTGTTCTACCACTGAGCTACAGCCACATCTTCATATGTTCAGTGTTCCAAACTTCATATATTTAGTGGCCCAAGGTCATAAGCAGGATTTGAGATGTCTAGATCGCCTTGCTCAAAAACCAATATACTAACCACTATACCTCAGTGCAGGGTTTCTTAACCTTGGGCCCCCAGATGTTGACGAACTACAACTCCCACCATCCCCAGCCACAATGGACATGGCTGGAGATGATGGGAGTTGTAGTCCATCAACATCTGGGGGCCCAAGGTTAAGAAATGCTGCTCCGGTGTCTTTCCAGTATATGGAGAGAGCTTTACTATAAAAGCAAATATTTGCTTGCCAGGTTTTCTTTTCTTTTCTTTTCTTTTCTTTTCTTTTTTCTTTTCTTTTCTTTTCCTAAGGAAACCTACAGTTTTCAGTGAGGGAGACTGGGGTGGTGCCCCCACCCCCCGGGAAATAGCGGTGAGATAATACAACAAAAGTGGCTCTCCACAATCTCCTAGTAAATGATTATTTAAAAAACGAATTGCACAATTAACTCACGGAATTCTATGAGAGTGATGTAAAGATAGCCACTGCTCTGGATTGCTTTAAGAGGGGATAAGACAAATTCATGGAGGACAGGATTCTTGGCAGCTATTTGTCATGATCACTCAGTGGAGCCTCCAGGCCCAGAGGCAGTCTATCCCTGAATACCAGTTGTGAAGGGCAACTGGTATTTCTTGTCTTTTTGCCCTTCAATAGCTGGAGGCATCCGGTTGGTCCCGGTTCTGTATTAGCAGAGCCCTTGGTCTGATCAAGCACAGCTCTTCTGACACTCTTACCTTCCTCTAAGATCCAGGATCATGCCCTCGAAGACAAACCATTTCAAAATGGAAAGGGAACTACACATGGGAAGAGAAAGTTCCTGATGCGGTGGAGGCACAGCTGAGCTGCGAGAGAAACAGAGAGAAGTTTGCCAAAAGAGCATGGTGAGTTGCCGCTGCTTCTTCACTTGCATCTCTTCACTTCACTGGGTACATAGGAAGCTGCCTTCTGCCAGATCAGTCCATTGGTCTATCTAGCTCAGTATTGTCTACACAGACTAGCAGCGGCTTCTCCAAGGTTGCAGGCAGGACTCTCTCTCAGCCCTATCTTGGAGATGCTGCCAGGGAGGGAACTTGGAACCTTCTACAGGCAAGCATTTCTAGATGAATGACTAAAATGAATGGTGAATGCCCAATGAAAAGCCCCAGAGCACCCCTAAGAGGTGCTCACATATGTAGTCTCCTTTTCAAATGCAAACCAGGGTGGACCCTGCTTAGCAAGGGGTGGCAATTCATGCTTGCTACTACTACCAGACCAGCTCTCCTCCCAAGTAGTGGAACTGTGCAGCACACTGAGAACACCGCCTGGGTGTGCAAGCATGACACTGTCTGTTTCACAGAGTTCCCTTTGCACCATCAAACTATTCTTAAACTGCTCTGGGTCGAAAAAGCAGTTTACAGACTTAGCATGAGTGGGGCAGCTGCCAGAGGAGCAGGGAAACCTCCGGCACATTCAAGGCTTGTCCACAGGGCCATTACCTGGATAGGACGAGCATTCTACCCAGCTTCGGGAGCTGTGTGCGCTCCCGATTGTGGGTTGTGTACAAATAAAAAGCAAGGTAGGATGTGGGGACTGCCCGGTTTCGGACAGCTGAGCTGGCAGTTCCACATTCGGACATACTGAAGATGGCTGTTAACCTTGAGTAGGAGCGGAAACCCGAATCGGAGTCTGGAGAGCAAAACCTCGGATCGCTCTCCATGCGGGACTGGAGTTGCACGTGTTCAGACGTACAGGTTTGGTAACCTCTGGCCCTTTTACTCCGGTTTCCCGTTACGTGTGAATGTGGCCAATACTGAACTAGATGGACCAATGGTCCGACTCGGTATAAGATAGCTTCCTAGGCTCCTGTTATGCATGCAAATCAGACGCTCTGCCACTGAGCTACGGCCCCATCCTTCCATCTTCCAATTAAAGTCATGCATGCTTTTCTTCTCTTTCTCAAGTGTTGTGAACCTTGCAACGGGAAAAGCTTCTTGGAGGACACCAAATCTACTCTCATGCCTACCACTGGGAGTCCTACCGAATAACATTATGGGCCTTAAGAATGTGACCATCACAGAGGGTAGGTTTCCTGGAGTTTTGCTTTCAGACGTTGGGACATTGGGAGTCACAGAGCAAGATCTGGTTGGCCCCATTCTTGTGTCTGAGGGGCAAATTGCAGGCTGGGCACCCCCCCATTAAAATGGAGGCAGGAAGCGGGCTATCCCGATTTGCATGATCGTCAGAATCCACACAATCCCCTCCAGCCCAGGTTGCTCCCAGCAGGGCTACCCAGTTTTTGTACCCAGCTTCTTACCGAGGGTGGAGGAGAGGAGGATCCTTCTACCTCTCGTGCCTCTTCTACCCAGCCACCTGCGCCCAGCAGGTCCTCCTCCGGAAACCATAGAGAGTTGTGCATACAGTGGCCGCCATCCATGGATGCACTAGCCTGCAAAGCACACTCTATGATCCTGAAGCTGGAGCAGTTTTGGCAGGGCGCCTCCTGCTCCTTCATGGCCAAAGCTCCATGTCTGCCTCTTGCTCCTCCATGGCCAATGGGAGGGCAGCTGCTGATGTCATGAAGCTTTTCCAGTCTGCTGGCAGTCATGCTGGGAAGGCATAGTGACCTTGGAGGGCCTTCCATGGAGGGGTGGGGCTTCCAGTTGCTGAGTTCAGCAATGGAGCCTCGGCAGCCGTATCCACTGGGTTGGCAGATCCAAATCTGCTGGGTTTGCGGACGCATCCATATCCGCTGGGTTTGCGGACACATCTGTATCTGCTGGGTTTGCAGACATATCCTTATCTGCTGGGTTTGCAGATGTATCCATATCTGCTGGGTCTGCGGACATATCTGTATCTGCTGAGTTTGCGGACCCAAGCTGGGATGCTGCTTGTGTGAAGGTGATGGGGTTGAAGCTCACCTGGGCCCCTACCCACCCCCAGATGGTCATGTGATCAAGTCTTCCCTGTTATTCACATCCCTCTTCAAGCTAAGTGACTTGTTTCTCTGTGACCCATTGCAGAAAATGCTGGTGATGTCGCAGATCATATTCTGAATCTGATGCTGATAAATTCTACCACCTTGAGTCAAGAAGAAATCAAGGTCCTGGTCAGCAAACTCCGTGACATTGCCAACCTTGAGGAAATCGGCGAGACCCTTGCGACGAAGACGTTGAGAATTATAAATGTCTTTATGACCAAGGAAGCAAACAACCAGGACCTGCAAGCGGAGGTTAACAGGTATGGGATTAGCAAGAGGATCACCTGCTTAGCGTAAAGAAAGGCACATAACTCCTGGAGTTGGAGTGGCGATGGTGAGGGCGGGGTGAAGGCCCAGAGCTGTATGGAAAAGCTGGGCATGGGTGGGGGAGGGAGTTAAGACCCATGAATGGGAGACTATCTCAATAGGAGACCTATGAATAGAAGCTGATTAGGAGACCCATTGTGGTCACTGGGCCCCTGCTTACTGGGCAAAGAGGCACCTTTTAACATGGTGATTCTCTGTATTTAGCAGGGGTAGAGCAACTGGCCCTATCCACCCCCAGCACAGCATCCCTCCAGTGACTGTTGTTGGTGTCTATCTTATGTTTCTTTTTAGATTGCGAGCCTTTTGGGGACAGGGATCCATCTTATTTATTTGTTATTTCTCTGTGTAAACCACCCTGAGCCATTTTTGGAAGGGTGCTATAGAAATCAAATCAAATCAAATCAAATCAAATCAAATCAAATCAAATCAAATCATAATAAAAATATTGCAACTGCCTTCAGTGTGGGGTTTAAGGCCAGGGATTCCCTGTTACCCTTCATGTTGGCTTCCCAGCTTGGGCTGTATGGGGATCCTGTTTCTCTTCTTTGGAGGGAAAGTCTGTGGGGTTTGGCAGGACCTTGGTCACGGGACCAAGGCAGGCAAGACCTTGATCACCTCCCATGCTCAAAAAATAGGTTGGGTGTTACAAACCAAACCCAGAGCAAGATGCATTAAAGGGCTGCGTAATTCTGCCTGTCAACTTTAGAATGAAAACATGGAGGCCATTTTTTTTAGTGGAGGGCACACCTTGATTAAAAATTGACTCCTGTTGGAACATGGGAATGAAAAGGAACCGTGCCCAAAATAGCCTGTCAGCTTGCCAGATAAAAAGTGTTGGGCTGTGTGATTCTTTCAGTCCTCCTCCAGAAACTGCAGTGATTGGAGTAGCACTGCTCAGTTGTCAGCTGATTGCTTGCTTGCTATATGAAGTCTGGAGCCATGTCTGGTCCAGTGTAAGAGTAAAAGGTAAAGGTGTGCCGTCGAGTCGGTGTTGACTCCTGGCTCTGTTCTTGGCCCCACCACTGACTCAGATCTAGCTGGTGGGACCAGGGACAGGGCCTTCTGAGTAGTGGCTCCCTGACTTTGGAATGCCCTGCCAAAGCCGGGTAGAAGGCCCAAATGGGCCGAAGAACAGCCGAACGGGCCGGTTTTGGACAGAAGGGAGGCCGGTGGGGGAGGGGAAACTTCCGTGGACCTCCCCACTGCCTCGGAGAACATCCCCAGAGGGGTTAAGTTTACATTTTAAAAATTTAAATAAACCAACAACTCGCGGACACCCCCCCCCCCGGACCGAACCATCAGGGGTGGTGGTGGTTCGAGGGGGGTGCCAGATTGAACTGGCCCAGTCCGGTTCGGGTCCGGTTCAGACTCAAAGTGGACTGTACCAGCTGGTTCCATGCACACCCCTATTGGCCCAGTGTGCTTGATGAGCCTGGAGGTCACTCTTCTTTCTTTGTGATTGGGCATCCACACATCGGTTGCTTCCAGCCAGGAATATCCAGCTCACAGATCACACTCCCTCCTTGGAAAGCTCCAAAAAGAATCGGAAAACCGTCTTTTTTACGACGATGAATACGAATACAATGAATATTTATATATTGCTTTTCAACAAAAAGTTCCCCAAGTGGTCACATAGATATAAATAAATAAAATGTCTCCCTGTCCCCAAAAGCGCTCACAATCTAAAAAAAGAAACATAAGATAGACACCAGCAACAGCCACTGGAGGGATGCTCTGCTGGGGATGGATAGGGCCAGTTGCTCTCCTCCTGATTCTAAAGAGAATCACCACTTTGAAAAGGTGCTTCTTTGCTCAGTTAGCAGGGGATATTTAAAGAAGCATGTTGAAACTGGTTCTTATTGGCCCTCCTGTTTTAATTGTTGTAGGCCTATCTGCTCTTTTATTTTGCTGCTTTGTTTTTTTAAATGTATGTTTTATTATTACTTATTGTTGTTTTATAATGGTTTTGTTGTCTTATTGTGCCTTATTGTAAGTCACCCTGAGCAGTGGGGTAGAAATGGTCTCAACAAATAAATAGTACTGGCAGCTGCCTAGGGCGGCAAAATCGAGGGGTAATCAGTAAAATTCTACAAGGAAATAGAATCCTATCTCCCTTCCTCTCCAAGAGTTTTGGGAGAGCAGGAACCAAAGATCAGCTGCTTTGGGAGGCAATCATGGCTGAAAAATGAGAGATAGAGAGAGAGAGGGAGGGAGGGGAGGGAGAAAGAGAGATTCCGTTGGCTGTTTGGAACAGGCCTGCAATGATGTCTGTCCATCTATTTCCTTCCTTGCCCAGCATGTTACAGATCATGGAACAAGTAGGTTTCAAGATGGCTTTCAGTGGGAGACAGGTCTCCATCATCCTGCCCACTCTAGCTTTGGCTCTGACGTGTCCAGATCCCATGAGTTTCCAGGGAATCTCTTTTGTGGTGACTTCCTACGACCGAGAGATGGATCCAACGGTGAGGCTTTCTTTCCGCCTTCCTCTTCCCCACCTTGAGTTCCTGCTTCAAAGGCTCCTGGTAGGAGCACCTGTCTAGTGAAAACTGGGATAAAGGTGGCCCATTGGTCGCAAGGCGGCCCTTTCATGAGGCAAGGTGAGGCATTTGTCTCAGGTGGCAGATTATTGGGGCACCAGGAGGGTGGCAAGATGTCCCCCGCTGTCACCACCAGGGCAGTTCTTCAGGGCTGATTTGGGGCCATCACTCCTCATACTCCTTTGCAAAGCTTGCAAAAAGCATGAAGAGAGAAGAGGAGGCTCCTGGCTACCTTCCCTCCTCCTCCTCCTCCTCCTCCTCATTCCCTACACCACTCGCAAAACTTTCAAGGGTTGGTTTTGAAAGGGGGCTGGCCCCCATCAGGGCATGGGGCAAGAGGGCATTTAGCGCCCCACTGCAGGTGCCACAAATACCTTGGGCCGTTCCAATTGACTACACTGATTGGGGCCCATATGTCCTGTGCGCAGCTGAGCACATAAGTCTGATCTATCCTCCCAACAACCCAGTTCAGCCATAGGTCTGAACTGGATGGTAAACAAACATAGGCAGCTTCCCATGTTCCTAAGTGCCTTCTCTTCTCCACAGATTGCTATCCACCAAACGTCCACCGCTGAAAAGGCTCTGGCTTCATTATTTTTGCCTGGATTGCTGGGGAAGTACTTAAGAGTCCAGTCTTTTGATCCTGAGGATCACACAAAAATCCAGTTTAATTTCTTCGGCATGACTTCACTGTTTGAGGTAAAGATGCTGAAAAGCCCAGCCCAGCCGAAGTCCGCAATCCAGCAGCTGGCTTCGCAGGAGAAATCCCTGGAACCTCCCTCCTCATGAAAAACAGCTTGCTCGGGCAGGCTCTGATTTAACTTTCAACCTAGTCCTTCCATTGGGCCCCTAGGTCCTATATTTCTCTTTCTTTATCAGTCAGATTTATAAACTGCCTTTCAACATGGGTTCACAAGGTCGTGTATGTAATGACACCCCACCCCCTAATCAAGTTAAAACAATGTTGACAGGTGTAAAAGCAGGCAAAAATAGTCAAATTAACAAGAAATTAATTCCAGGGTTTCCAGCCTTGGGACTCCAGATGTGGTTAGACTACAATTCCCAGCATCCCCAGCCACAATGCCCAGCCAAAGGCCACTGTGGCAGGGGATAATGAGAGTTGTAGTCCAATGACATCTGGCCAACTTTGGGTCCCCAATTGTTGTTGGACTACAACCCCCAGCATCTCCTGCCACTACGGCCTTTGGTCAAATCTCACCGTCTCTAAACATGAGATTTAATTGTTTATTCCTGTGGTTCCCCAGAATTGGGGCTACCCAGAAAGTAATCTCCAACTGGGTCTTTTGACAATGGTCTTACAACGGCTGCATGCCCTAGTTATTTCATAGTTATGTCCTAGTTCAGGGTTTCCCAACTGGTGGCTCTCCAGATGTGGTTAAACTACAACTCCCATCACCCCAGCTATAATTTATTGTGCTGGGAATGATGGACATTGTAGTCCAGCAACATCTGGAGGAAACATCTGGTTAGGAAGCCCTGACCTATTGAACAGCCGTCCAGTGGCTGTTTCCAGTGTCTAGTTTATGTTTCTTTTTCGATTTCTGATTTATCATTTTCCTTGTAAACCGCTTTGAGAACTTTGGCTGAAAAGCAGTATATAAATATTTGTAGCAGTAGTACTAGTTATTTGGTAGGGTTTACAGTTCAGACAGGGCTCCCTCTTGGCTGTGGCTGGTCTTGCGGTAGCTTGTATGCCATCGAGTCGATGTCAACTCCTGGAGACCACAGAGCCCTGTGGTTGTCTTTGGTAGAATGCAGGAGGGGTTGACCATGGCCATCTCCTGAGCAGAATGAGATGATGCCTTTCAGCATCTTCCTATATCACTGCTGCTCGATAAAGTTGTTTCCCATAGTCTGGGAAACATACCAGTGGGGATTCGAACCAGCAACCTCTGGCTTGCTAGTTAAGTCATTTCCCCGCTGCGCCATTAGGTGGCTTGGTCTTGCGGTAGCGAATATGAATTGTCCCCTTTGTTAAGCAAGGTTTGCTTGGGTTGCATTTGGATGGGAGACTACATGTGAACACTCCAAGTTGTTCCCCTTCAGAGATGGAGCCATAGCTCAGTGGTAGAGCATCTCCTTTGCATGCAGAAGGTCCCCGGTTCAGTCCCTGGCAGCATCTCCAAGTAGGGCTGGGAGAGACTCCTGCCTAAAACCTTGGAGAAGCCGCTGCTGGTCAGTGTAGACCAGGGATTCTCAACGTTGGGTCCCCAAATGTTATTGGACTTCAACTCCCATAATCCCCAACCAAAGGCCACTGGGGCTGAGCTAGCTGAATCAAGCTGAGCTAGCTGAATCAAGGGTCTGACACAGTAGAAGGCAGCTTCCTATGTTCCCATGGCTCATCCAACCAAAAGCATGCATTGCAGACCCGTGAATCCTCACATGTGTGTTCATTTCTCTTACAGGACAGCAGCTTCAAGGATCACAGGCTGAACAGCTACGTTGTGGGTGCCAGCATTCAAAATGTGTCTGTTGGAAATCTCGAGAACCCAGTGAATATTAATTTGCAACACATAAAGCAAAATGTGGTATTGTATCTTGGATTCTGACTGCATTTATTGGGCTAGATGGACCTTTTGAGCTGGCTAGATGGACCAAGAGTCTGACTTCGTAGAAGGCAGATTCCTATGTTCCTAAGATAAATGTGTATTTTAACATCTTTCTTAGATCTATTTTTATTTTTTAGCTTAATATTTTAATTGTGTAATTTTTTAATAGTCCTGTTTTAATTTTTCTATGTGAACTGCCGTGGGATTGTTTTTAATGAAAGGCGGTATATAAATGTAACAATGAATGAATGAATGAATGAATGAATGAATGAATCGCAATAAAATACCATTGAGATTCTCTAAAAAAAAAACCCAACCCCAAAACAACAACCCATAAAGCACAGCAGATGAAACAGTATAACAGTCTAAAAAGAGGGAGAACTAGCCACCTAATGGCGCAGTGGGGAAGCAACCTGCCTAAAGAGCAGGAAGCTGTTGGTTCGAATCCCCGCTCATAGGTTTCCCAGAATATGGGAAACTCCTATATTGGGCAGCAGCGATATAGGAAGATGCTGAAAGGCATCATTCATTCATTCATTCATTTGATTTCTATACCGCCCTTCCAAAAATGGCGCAGGGCGGTTTACACAAAGATATAACAAACAAATAAGATGGAACCCTGTCCCTGAAGGGCTCACAATCTAAAAAGAAACATAAGATAGACACCAGCAACTGTCACTGGAGGTACTGTGCTGGAGGTAGACAGGGCCAGTTACTCTCCCCCTGCTAAATAAAAGAGAATCACCACGTTAAAAGGTGCCTCTTTGCCAAGTTAGATGGGGTAATCTCATCATCTCACACTGCGCGGGAGGAGGCAATGGCAAACCCCTCCTGTATTCTACCAAAGACAACCACAGGGCTCTGTGGGTGCCAGGAGTCGACACCGACTCAACGGCACAACCTTTCCTTTTCTTTATCTAAATGAAGAATGGGTAGATTCCATCAGTGCTATTCTGTAATTGTTCCAATGTTTGTACACCACCTACAAATTTGTACACTGACTAGGGATGTCTATATCAGGCGGTATAGCAATATGACAAATAAATAAATAAATAAATTCTGGTATCTTTTATACTCGTATCCTTTGGAATTCCATTTGGATTTGGATTCCAGAAAGAATCTGTATTCTAGAATGTCCATAATGGATTTTGCTCATTTGCTCTCGCAGTAGTAATTAAAAACAAACCCACCCACCCCTACTCCCAATCTCTCGGTTTTAAAAGAATAAAACAAAGGTTAAATAAGAATAATAGACCCTTTTAATTCTATTATAATAATAATTATTAATTTAGCAAATTTCTATAAAATATAAATATATCTGAACTGTTTGCAATTTAAAACACAATAATAATAAAAGCATTAACATTTTTGAACCAATTTAAAATATAGATTAAAAACTCTAAAACATAATTATTTTTCTGATTGTCACACATCCAACAAATATCCCCTGTAATGTTAGTGTCTTGCTCTCTTATTGCTACTTTTTGTTTCTGAAATTGCTTTGTGGATGTTTCACTCCCCGCACTTAAAAATTATATGTGACACTGATGAATAAGAATTAAATTTAAAAGGTGTCGTTGTGCAAAAAAAGTTTTTAAAAAGATTTGGGGTGCCCTTGGGGGCAGATGAGTTCCTTTTAGTTTTAAATTTGAAATTTGAAAAGTGTGGTGTTTACTAGAAAAAGGCAGAAAAGTGAGCAGGAATTCTTCCTCATGTGGTTTGTGGAATTCAAAAAAATGTCCAGAAGCAGAATAGATTCTGACAAACTAATTTCTGCTCCAGTGAGCACATCTAATAAAGCAGAAAAACAGCATCTGAAGTGGAAGCAGGTGCAGACAGAATTCATATCCATAGTCTAAATGTCAAGGGAAGGGAACCAGATGAGTTTTCTGGAGTGGAGAGTTCTGTGGGCTGGGTGCCACAGAGGATAAGGCCCTATCCCACACACTGCCTGCTGCATCTCCAACAGCAACAGGATACAGAAATGGTCTGTATTCAAAAGCCTGAGTGGGCATGTAGTATTGTGTGGGAGGAAACAGTTCTTTAAATATCCTGGCCTCAAATCATTTTAGTGGAAACTCTGCCTCTGACTTTTCTTTCTCTCTCTCATCTTACAGATGGTGGTGTGACACAATCGTATTAAGCTTTAACAAAGCTTATTAAAAAGCTTTAGATGAAGCGAAAGACCAGCCATTCTGAAAGCAACATGTCTTAAGCAGTTTCTTTTTCCTTTTCAGGACGGTGCCCCAGTATGTGTGTTTTGGGATTTTAACAAGAACAGTGAGTATGGTGTGCACATTAGAGATGTGCAAATCAATTCGAATTTGAATCAATTTGAGCTTGAAATGGGCCGTTTTGAGTGGTTCGAACTTGAAATGAAACACCCTTAAAATAAAGGACCTGTGTGAAGGATTTACCCAAGCCTTTGTTTTAGAGTAAGCCTACATGAGGGGAAGAAAAATGCTGAATCATCCCCTCCATGCTTTCAGAACAAAGGCTTCTCCCCCAAAAACTTTCCTTTATTTCTGGTAGTTCCCCCTGCCACCACCATACAAATTATCAACAGATTTTGATCCCCCCAGGCTTGGGTGGAATTCTCAGGGAAACTCTCTCCTCTGCTATTGGAAAAGTACAAATGCCTTCTATGTGCAAGCTTACATGTGATGAGAAAACTGGTAGGTTGCTGAACGATCTGAGATGTGTTGCACCAGAGAGGGGGGGAAAACCCTTTCAGTCCCCACTCCTGAGTTAAAAATCCGCTCAAAGAGGCTTGCTAAAACTGCAAAGAACAAAAAGAAAAATAAAGCTTTATTCAAATGCTACAGACTGCTTCAGCCTGAGGCTCTGCCAGCTTTTAGTTACAGGTAAGAGAAATACTTAGTAGGTTACAAGAATACTTCAAAAGGCACCCCAGATGATAGTGGGGCGGCCCACTTTAAAAACCGTGGTTACCGAGTTGCAAAGAGCTGGGATGTAGGAAAACACAAAAGTACCTTTAAAAGCTTATAGGGTCTTTTACAGTGCCCTAGCTGGATGGGCGCAGGCTCAGCTTTTCTTAGCTTAGTTGCATTAGAAGAAAACAACAATAGAACTGGTTCAGGGGTGGATATGCAAAACACATGAAAAGAAAATAACAGTCTAATGCAAAATCTGACTAAACAAACTTTCCCTAGACTAAACACCCAGAAGTCAGAAACCCTCCATAACTCCACTTCTACAACGGCTAAAGCTTAGCTTTTTTTTTTTTTTTTTAAAGAAAGCTGGGAATCTGGGGAAATTTATATGAGGGATCTGAATCTTGAATAGATTCAAATCGAATCTGGTGTGATTTGATTTGGACCCGAATCTAGTCAATGGACCACAGGAGTGATTTGTTCTGTCTCCAAATTGCCCAAATCAGCCAGATTTGACTACCAATCAATTTGTACCCAAATTGATTTGCACATCCCTACTTGCTCCCCCAGCTGTAATTACTGTATACTGTTCTGCTAGAAGAAAGGAAGTATAATCCTCTCCTGATTGTCCTGGCATGGGTTTTTATAAGTGGTTCTATCCAGGCAATGCAAATGTCCCTATAATATAAACAGTATAAAAGCACATGTGAGATGGACTCGATATTGCCCAAACCGCATGGACATAGCCAATTCCTGAGTGGTATTCTCTTAAATCTGCCATCCAAAATGGCAGGAGGCAAGGCATTAAATTGCTCCAGCGAGAACACTCTCCTCTGATTTAGTGTATCTGATTTAGAGTGTAGTCAACAATATCTGGTAGTCCCGGTTACAAGGAATACTGCTGATGTCCGTATTTTCTGCTTGTTCTTATGCTTTTGGAGGTGGGTTGAAAAGTGACTGGCCCAGAGTCACCCAGTGAGTTTCATGGCTGAATGGGGATTTGAACTCTGGTCTCCCCAGTCCTAGTCCAATGCTCTAACACCATCACCACACTGGCTTGTAGTTGTATCTTCTTCTCCAGGGTTTCTTAACCTTGGACCCCCAGATGTTGTTGGACAACAACTCCCATCACCCTAAGCCACAAAGGCCATGTCTGGGGATGATGGGAGTTGTAGTCCAACAACATCTGGGGGCCTAAGGTTAAGAAACCCTGTTCTACTCCACCTGTACAGTACAGTAATCTACCCTCTACTAATCTAAATGCTAAATTCAAGGGACATTAGTTGTCAAAGATACACTAACCAAAAAATAATAATTGACCTACAGGATGTCAAGGGGTTGAAATATGCTTTAGCAGTCACAGTGTGAGGCTTCCCACTCAAAGGCAACACAATACTAACACAATTCTAACACAATTTCCCCAAGACATAGCCCTCAAAGGCAAAAATATGGACCATGATTGATCAGGGCAGGAAAAAAGGAACGTTCGCAGGACATAGGCTATGCCTTAAAACAGCATATTATCATTCAAAATCCCAAACTAAGTAATCTGGGCAGTGGGCAGCAGAGAACTCTTATTTAGGAATGAAGGCTCTGCTGCTTCAAATGGAGCCCAGCCAAGTAAATGACAATTTTTTATCTCTCTTCTGCCCACCAGTTCAGTGATGCTAATCTCAGTGGGTGAGCTGAGAGAGGCATTCTGGAAGCACACAGGGTCTCTAACGCCACACCCCCACACAAGGTATTTTACTGATGGGGCTGATCTGTTAGTCAGCGTGGGCCCGGGTTCGGATTCACACATCCCCCCCCCCACACACACACCGTGTCCCACCAGGGAATGGCTAAAAATGGCAGGTGCGGCTTACCGCGGATGAAATATCTCACTTCTCTGCTGTGCAGATGGCCTCGGCGGCTGGAATACATCAGGGTGTGACATGAAATATACCGACAGAAATCACACAGTTTGTAACTGCAACCACCTGACCCACTTTGGAGTCTTGATGGTAAGTATTGTTGCTCACCGGTGTGGATCACCCCAGGGTTCCTGGGGCGGGCGGCAGCGGGCGGTCTCTTGCCATTGGATTTGAGGGAACCTTGCCACTTTAAAAACAACAACTCACCTGCAGCATGAGAGAGGAAGTGGATGTTGTCAGTTCAGTGCCTGACATCTTAACGGTGCAACGGCGCAGTCCACAAAGTTGTACTCGCACAAGGAAATTGTACAGCGGCACAAAGTTGTGGTGTGCATCCACTAGAGCAGGGATTCTCAACGTTGGGTCCCCAGATGTTATTGGACTTCAATTCCCGTAATCCCCAGCCCCAGTGGCCTTCAATTGGGGACTATGGGAGGAGAGCTGTTCTTGTGGTAGCAAGCATGACTTGTCTCCTTAGCTAAGCAGGGTCCACCCTGGTTACAAATGAATGGGAGGCTAGAAGTGTGAGCACTGGAAGATATTCCCCTCAGGGGATGGAGCCGCCCTGGGAAGAGCATCAGGAGGCTCCAAGTTCCCTCCCGGGAAGCATCTCCAAGATAGGGCTGAGAGAGATTCCTGCCTGCAACCTTGGAGAAGCCACTGCCAGTCTGTGAAGACAATACTGAGCGAGATAGACCAATGGTCTGACTCAGTATATGGCAGCTTCCTATGTTCCTATGAAGTACATTAACATCTGGGGATCCAACGTTGAGAATCCCTGCACTAGAGGAAGACCTTCTCTGGGACACTATTTATTTATTCATTAATTTTTATACTGCCCTTCCAGCGGGGAAATGCTTGACTAACAAGCGGAAGGTTGCCAGTTCGCTGGTACTATATCGGGCAGCAGCGATTTAGGAAGATGCTGAAAGGCTTCATCTCATACTGTGCAGGAGGAGGCAATGGTAAACCCCTCCTGTATTCTACCAAAGAAAACCACAGAGCTCTGTGGGCGCCAGGAGTCGAAATCGACTTGATGGCAACTTTACTTTTATCTTCCAAAAGTGGATCAGGGTGCAGGGCTGCCCTTCCAACAATGGCTCACATAAGCCCGATTAAGACGTTATGTTGTACGAGTGTACAGATGTCTGTACACTCATACATATCTTTGTGTGAATGACTGTACCTGTGTTCATTTAAAAAGTGCACATGGATACAGGCCCTTCAAATGAACGGTACAGATAGAGAGTGTAGTTCTGTGTCTTCATTCAGCATAACATGTGAATGACTGTACCTGTGTACATGGTGCACTCGTTGTACGAGTGTTGGACATAATGTGTGAGTGGGCCCATACAAGCTTGCGCGATGAGAGTTGCGGAACAGTCTTGAGCAACAATGGTGTGGGACAGTCACTGATGTTGGGTAACTTGCCAACAAGGGGCTGGCTGATCGCAGTTAACCCTTTAATCACGGTTGTCCTGGTCGTGAGAACGCGGCCTTGGTTTCCTCAATGAGTTCTAACCAAGGTGTTTGGGTTTTTTTTAATGCTGGTTTCCAGGACTTATCTCGAAAACCAGTCGGCAATGCTACGGAAAGCCAGGCTTTAACACTGGTCTCCCACGTGGGCTGTGGCGTTTCCTCCATTTTCCTCGGCTTGACTATTGTGATCTACCTTTCCATTGAGTGAGTAGGTTCATCTTGCACATATTGATGTCCTATATACCAATACTGATTTCCCACCTAAAGCAGGGCTTCTCATACCTGTGTCCCCAGACGCTGTTGGACTGCAACTCCTATCATCCCATGCCACATTGTGGCAGGGGATGATGGGAGTTGCAGTCCAACATCATCTGGGGCCACAAGTGTGAGAAGCCCTGCTCTAACGCATGTCTGTACCCAAATGCCTTTGTTCCAGTTCTCATCGTTTCCTTTGTCACTCATCTTCTCTCATTGCCATTCTACTGATTTTGGTGCATTTGGTTTTTTGGTGGTTTTTTTTTTGCAGTATAAATTTGCAGACAATTGCACAGGCATCACTGTTCCAGGCAGTGCCCAGCTGATCTCAGCCACCACCTTGAAATGCTCCATTGCTGCTCCTGATGGAGTGTAAAGTTTACTCATGGGTTAGCCTAGCAGAATAAGATGGTGCCCGGCTGCCACATCCTCTTGAGTAAATTTACTCCAGCCGGGAGAAAGTGCTGCTTTAAGTATCCTACATCTGGGCAGTGTTCCCTCGAACAGGGATCCACAGATGCCATTGACTGCCGTTCCCAGAATCCCCAGCTGTGATGGCTTTTGCTTGGGGATTCTGGGAGTTGTAGTTATCAACATCTGGGAATCCCTGTTTGAGGGGACCCTGCATCTGGGTTCATCAGTTTGCTTCCCTCCTGGCGGGAATCTTCAGCAAGATGGGTGATTTCCAAAGCTATTGATGGGTGTAGTTCCACCTGACAATGTTCTCCCTCCCACGGGCGTAACTATAATAGGGCAAGGGGAGACAGTGGTCTGGGGGCCCACTGCCTTGGGGCCCTCCCCAGAGGCAAGTCACATGACTGACTCCCCCAGCCACACATCCGCCCGGGCTTCCTTCAGTTGTATTCATCCTCCAAAATTGATGCGAGTGTTAAGACCGGAGCTACAATTTACAAAACCTTTAAAAAAATAATTTAGGATGATGTTCTATTGTGGCACATAGGTGTTGTGTGTGTGTGTGTGTGTGTGTGTGTGTGTGTGTGTGTGTGTGTGTGTGTTAATTACTATGCTTTTTGTTACCACTATTCAGCCTTATTTAAGATTTCTTTACTTCATGAGCTAAGCTTCAGTGAGGGGGGGATTTTAAAATCTTGTCTCTGGGCCCACTCCAAGCTTGCTACGCCTCTGCACCCTCCTCCTCCTCTGTGTCATCAGGGTATGAGTCTGGGCTTTGCAGAGAAGTGTGAATGTGCTTGGGTAAAAAAGAAATGTGGCCTGCAGAAGATCTCCGCAAAAGGCAACTGGGGAACAAGCCTTATGGCCCTTTTGAGTGAGCAAGAGACAGCTGGACAGGGATGGGCAAACTGGGCCCTCCAACTGTTGTTGAACTACAACTCCCATCACCCCCCCAGCTACAATTGTGTGTGTGTTGCAGTTTATATTAATGGTTTACCCTTGTTTTACCCTTGCTGAGTAAGTTTTACCCTTGCCAAGTTTTACCCTTGCAGAGGCTTGACATGTAGTGACTTAGGGAAGGTATTTATCCTTTACTTACTATTTTATATTTTATTAATGTATACCCTGCCTCCACGCACAAAAGAGCATGCAAAGGCCATTGACAAATAAAGTGACAAAGGCACAAATACAGAGATTCTCCAACTTGGGCATCCAGATGTTGTTGGGACTACAACTCCCATCACCCCCGGCCAGAATGGCCTTGACACTGTCACTGAAATGCAGCTCCTGGGGATGCTGGGAGTTGTAGTCCAACCGCATCAGTGGGGACGGGATGCATCTTCCTAGATCGCTGCTGCCCGATCTAGGTGTTTCCCATAGTCTGGGAAACACACCAGCAGGGATTCGAACCAGGCAAGTAACTTCCCTAGGCAAGTAACTTCCCTGCTGCTCAAACGACTGCGTGAAGAGGTCTGTCATTTGCCCAGAGGTATCTGGCTCATGTTCTGATTAAGTCTGAAAATGTCAAGCAAGCTTCCTTAATAAGGCAAATCTATTATCTTGCCTCTGTATGTATTTAATGTGTAGCCAAATCGTCCCTCCCACAAAGACATTCTTGGTTACCCTTTTGCTCCCCCAGCCTAGTTATTCTAGAATTGTCCCTGTTGACCCGCCAGTGCCAGCAATACAAACCCAGCAGTATCTTCTTGACTGGAAGCAAGGGCTGCGGAGACGAAATGACTATTTTCCATTTTTGTTCCAGGAAACTCCATGGGGATTACCCCTCCCAGATCCTCATCAACCTCTGTTTCGCATTGCTTATGCTGAACCTCACCTTCCTGGTGAACTCATGGCTTTACTCGTTCCACATCAACGGTCTTTGCATTGGTGTCGCCGCCGTCCTCCATTACTTTCTGCTGGCAACCTTCACTTGGATGGGCCTTGAAGCCATCCACATGTACTATGCCCTCATCAAAGTCTTCAACATTTACGTTCCCAACTACATGGTGAAATTTTCCGTCGTGGGCTGGGGTAAGGGCGATGGGCCTGCCATCTTGGATCCTGCACCTGCACCCAAGTAGGGAGAACTGTCAGTCCAGAATAGGAACCTAGGATGCTGCCTTATACCGAATCAGACCATTGGTCCATCTGGCTCAATATGGTCTACACAGACTGGCAGCAGCTTCTCCAAGGTTACAGGTGGGAGTCTCTCCCAGCCCTATCTGGAGATGCCATGGGGTGGATGGGAACTTGGGGCCTTCTGTGCATACTAGCATGCAGATGCTCTTCCCAGAGTGGCCCCATCCCCTCAGGGGAATATCTTATGTAAGGCTTGGACCAAGTGCTGGATCAGATCCATAAGGAAAGGCCAGTAGCAGAAGATAAGGCAGGGATGTTGCTCTAACAAGGAGCATTGTTCAGGCTAAAGAGTTAAGCTTAAAGCACTATTAAATGGGGCTAACCAGGCCCCATTGGAGCCTTGGGTCACTTGGCTTAAAGAGCTGCAGTACCTGTTCCTGCCATCATATGAGTGGCTCTGCAGTGCAGCAGCAAACAGGTTGCTAGCTCCTTCTGCCAGGGAGTTGCAGTACCCATTCTGGCCATTATATGGGTGGTGCTGCAGTGCAGCAGCAAACAAGCCGCTAGCTCCTTCTGCCAGGGAGTTGCAGTACCCATTCTGGCCATTATATGGGTGGTGCTGCAGTGCAGCAGCAAACAAGCCGCTAGCTCCTTCTGCCAGGGAGTTGCAGTACCCGTTCCTGCCATCATATGGGTGGCGCTGCAGTGCAGCAGCAAACAGGCCGCTAGCTCCTTCTGCCAAGGAGTTGCAGTATGTGTTCTGGCCATTATATGGGTGGCGCTGCAGTGCAACAGCAAACTGGCCACTAACTCCTTCTGCCAGGGAGTTGCAGTACCTGTTTTGGCCATTATATGGGTGGCACTGCAGTGCAGCAGCAAATAGGCCACTAGCTCCTTCTGCCAGGGAGTTGCAGTACCTGTTCCAGCCATTATATGGGTGGCACTGCAGTTCAGCAGCAAACAGATGGATAGCTCTTTCTGTCCAGGATTTGCTGTGGAGGAGCATGATGCCAGCCAGAGCCCTGCTGCAAAGACCCCTAGTTTGAGACCTCCACTGCCTTATAGCTGCACTCCACAGCTTTAAGAAGTTTCCCTCCTGCTTAGCAGTGATACTGGAAGATAGCCGGGCAGGGACAAAGGAGATTGCTTCTATGTTTCTCTAATTCCCTTTTTAGTAACCCCTTGCCTGTTTTGTCTCTTGTATGCCACCAGGAATACCAGCTGTTATCGTAGTTACTATTCTCATTGTAAAAGTCAACTTTTATGGAGATGGATCTCCTTCCAACTCATTCATGCTTTTGTAAGTCTCTCATGCGGATAATCCAGAGTTCTACCTGAGTGCACAAAGGAACGGAGGAAGTGACAGCCGGGAAGAAGGAATGGCCCTATGTCCTCTTTCTTTTTAAAATGCACCCCTTTGCTCCTTATCATGGGAGCCCACAGGGGTGGGGGTCAGCCCCCTTTAAAAACTGACCCTTGCAAGCTTTCCCAGTGGTGCAGGGGACAGGGAGGAGGGAAGGTTGCCAGCAGCCTCCCCTTCTCTCCTGGTACTTTTTGCGAGCTTTGCAAGGAGTTTGAGGAGAGGTGTTCATTTAAAAACCACAGCAAAATATGGAAGTTGTTCCCACGAACAGCTCTACCTGAGCTAGGGCAGCCCTACCTAGGTGGAGCTGGTTGTGCAAAGTAGAGGTGTGCATGGAACCGATGCCAGCAGTTTGATTTGGATTTGAGCTGAATTTGAGCCAGTTCAAGTCAAACCGGCCCCCGATTCGGTCTGAGGGTCGAACCGGGCTGAACCGGTTCAATTTGGTTTGAGGGGGCATGCTTGTAAATGGGAATCCACTGAGGATCCCCCTTTACAAGCAAAGGATCTGGCCCAAGCTTTGCAACGATCAGATCCATCCCTAAAAGGTGCTCCGATGCTGCCCTGCTGGTGCCCTAATGATTTGCCACCGGAGGCAACTGCCTCACCTCGCCTCACCTCGCCTCACCTCGCCTCATGAAAGTGTTGCCCCTGCCAGCCTACCCCCTCTTTACCTGACGAACAAACAGCCTTCCTTTTCTCAAGAGCATACTCTTGTACTGAGGAGTTCCAAGAGGCAGTGCTGCCTGGTTTGGTTTCCTTTGGAGGAGAGAGAGCTCTGGAGACTTATGACATTTTGCTATTTGCTTTATTTACAAATAGGCAAGCGGAGCACAAGTGGAGGCAAAGAGCAGGCACTGTTATAAAGCAGAAGATCACACCAGAGAGCAACCATGCCCAGACCTCCAAGGCTGCACTCTTTGTTCAAGCTTAAAAACTCTGATCTCTCTACTCTCTCTGCCAGTTGCCCCTACACACACACACACACACACACACACACACACACACACACACACACTGCACATTCCCTTCAATGGGAGAGGCCTTCCTTCCTCCAGCCTCTGATGGGTATCTCAATCCAAACATTCAAGAGAGCTATCCAGCTATCAAGAGCTCAGCTCCCGCCCTTCGCTCCCATTGATAAAACATGAACTAACCACCCTGGACTGTTCGCCTGACCATGCAATGATCACCCAGCAGCCATAAGAGTCTGCTTTTTCCTTGTCTTCAACAGTTGCTGGATTGAGGACAACCTTGTCTTTTACATTTCGGTGGTGGCGTATTTCTGCTTGATGTTCCTGATGAACTCCACCATATTCATCGCTGTCCTCCTGCAGATTCGGACCATGAAAGGGAAGCACCGAGGGCGAAGCAACTGCGAGAGCTGGCACCGAGACCTGAAGCGGGTGGCCAGCTTGACATTCTTGCTCGGCTTAACGTGGGGCTTTGCCTTCTTTGCATGGGGCCCAGTGGAGGAGTTTTTCATGTATCCCTTTGCCATTTGCAACACCCTGCAAGGTAAGTTCTGCCCAGCCGTGAGATCAGGTAGAGAAGCTCTCCTGCACGTCTTGCCACCTTCTGAAGCACAACCATTGGGGACACATGGGCAAGCCTTCCTAGTGGTGGCCCCAGTTCTCTGGAACTCCCTGCCTCTTGATCTTAGGCTTCCCCTCTCCCTGTCTTTAAATGGGAAGGGAACAATCCATGCTTGCTAGCACAAGCCCAAAACGTCCTCCCATTGATGATGGGAGATGTAGTCCAACAATATCTGGGGAGCCAAGGTGGGAGCCCCTGCAGATCCTGGGTCAGCCCTGGCACTGATGCTCCTTCCACTCTCCCTTCAGGGTTCTTCATTTTCATCTTCCACTGCCTCATGAAGGAGAACGTGAGGAAGCAGTGCCAAGTGCACTTCTGCTGCGGGAGGCTTCGGCGCAGCCATTCCGGTAAGACACAGACTCTTGCTGGGGTCCCTGCGTCCCATATTCTCTGGCTGCCTTGGATGGATTCCCACAACCACTCAAGCCTTCCACAGCCACTCATACTCTCGGTGGTTGTGTGAAGCACCAGCCCTCCCTCTCTGCAGCAAGACTGCTCCAGGTTGTTGCATCAAGATGGGGGAGGAGCTGTCATAATGCCTATGGGTGCAAAGAACCCGCCGTAATGCATCCGGGAGCCTCTGGGCGGAGCTGGTGAGCGCCCTCCTCCCCCAGGCCCAGCCAATGGAAAGAGGATGAGTGAAGCCAGGTCATTGGCTGAAGGAGGTGGCTGGTGGCGGCGGCTGCAGCAGGAGCCCCAGCCTACGGGAGGAGGGAGCTCAGTAGCTCCCGCAAGTGGGAGGGCCACCCATGTTCTAAATAAGGGCCCACTCTCCCCTCGCTACACCCCTGAGTAAGATGGCGGTCGGGAGAGGGTAGAGCAGGCCTGCTCAACTTTGCCTCCCCCACAGCTGTTTTTGGACTACAACTCCCATCATCCCCAGCCACAATGGCCAAAAGCCAGGGATTATGGGAGTTGTAGGCCAACATCTGCAGGAGGGCTGGAGTTGAGCAGGCCTGGGATACAGGAGAGGCCATCACACCTCAGAATTAAACATGGTTGGTTGGTTGGTTTGAAATATTCATACCTCACTCCTCCAAGGCACTACGGCTCTGGGCGGCTCACAAAATGAGCAGAACAGAGGAAACCATATGAAAACATTCTTAAAATTAATTGAAATGAAAAGCAAGACCTCTGTTAGAACCACATTTAAAAGCTGTCCCCAAAGGACTCAGAATCTAAAAAAAGAAATATATGATAGACACCAGCAACAGCCACTGGAGGGATGCTGTGCTGGGGATGGATAGGTTCAGTTGCTCTCCTCCTGCTCAACAAAAGTTGCACGTTAGAAAGTTAAAAAGCTGTCGGTACACAGCTCTGGTGACTTTGAGGGCTACTGTTCAAACATCCATGGTGTGCTGGTCCAAGCGGATCTCTCTTGACGCTTTTGCATCTCCCCAAAGCCTGACTTCCCATCTGATTTTCAGACTGGAGCTTCTCTGCCGTGACTGTGGGACACCATCCCTCGCGGAACCTCGAGCGGAACCGGTCCTGCCTTTCTCTGAAGTCGCAGAAGTCTTGTGCGACCAGCTCAACGTCTAACGGTTCAGGGAGTTTACCGGGAGCTAGACCCAACATGAATGTGGAAACTGGTAAGTCCAGCCAGCCCCGGGTCCTGCCCCAGCCCCACAAATATGGATATGATGAATATTTATATACCGCTTTTCAGTAAAAGTTCCCAAAGAGGTTTACATAGATGGAAATAAATACATAAAATGGTTCCCTGTCCCCAAACGGGCTCACAATCTAAAAACAAACAAACAAAAGATAGACATCAGCAACAGCCACTGGAGGGCTGCTGTGCTGGGGATGGATAGGGTCAGCTGCTCTCCCCCTGCTCAATAAAGAGAATCACAGTTTTTAAAGAAGTGCCTCTTTGCTCAGTTTCAGGGTTGAGACCCATACATTTAGTGCTGGATTTAGGCACAAGCTAAAGCTTAGGGCCTCAAGTTATGAGGGGCCTCTGAATACTAAAAAGTGACTAAATTTTCAAGTTTTACGTTAGCTGGTTGAAAAACAAAGGAGAAAGGAGAGGAAAGGCTATGTTGATTATATTTGCATGTATTTACATAAGGGTAAAACAATGCTTCTGAAGCAAGAAACATGCTTTGCTTTAAGATCATGGGTGCATGTGCTGTAGGAGGCATTTTCTCAGGCGAAGCATTCCCTCCTGTTTGTCAGAGAAGGGGGAATACCTCTTCTAAGACGGTGCTTCCCATCTGCACGTGTATCATAGTGGGCATAGTCTTGGAAGATGCATTCCCTTATTTGTATGTGAGAGAAGGGGGAATACCTCTTCTGAGATGCTGCTTCCTACCCGCAGATTTATAAGCACCTACTATAAGGCAGCTAGAAATGTTCATGCGACAGCAGCCCTCCCCTGCTGTTGCCCCACACGGCAACTGGTATTCAGAGGTAGACTACCTCTGAACACAGAGGTTCTACATAGCCATCATGACTAACAGCGGCTAACAGCATCTGGCTGACCTCCATGAATGTGTCTAATCCCCTTTTAAAGCCGTTAAAGCTAGTGGAGGTCATTGTATCTTGTACAGCAAATTCCATTCATGAATAACGTTCAAGCAGAATGTCATTTTGGGAAGCGTTTGCCAGTGGTGAGGAGGAGGCTGCATGCAGAAAAGTAGCACACAGGGTTTTCTGCACACAGAAAAGTAACATATCAGGGAAAGGACTAGGCTAGATGTCTTCCTGATGTATTAATTTTCTGCCCGACCTCAACACTTCCTGCAGGGAAAGCATATCACTGTGATTGTGAACTGCCCAGAGACTTAAATATGGGGTGGTATGGAAATGTGCTATAAAAATAAAAATAAAAATAAAAATCAAGTGATTGAAAGTGATTCTCCCTTTATTTCCCTAGACCAAGTTTCTTGCAATTCTGGATGTACACCTCTGAATTATCAGAAAACCAAGCTTCCTTGTGTGAGAAGAATCTCACCCATGGACGTAGAGCCACATTGCACTCAGAAAACCAAGTTTCTGCCCTGAGGAGCTGCTTGCTTCTTTCTCCCTGGAGCCGTTTGATTCTCATGGCCTCAGCAAACAAAGGGCCACTTAAGATATTTTGCACCCCTCTGTCCCAAACAATGGCAAAAGAATCGGTCACAATAAAAGGGATATGACTCGATCCATAAATGAGAGCTTCGGTGGCGGGTTTAGAAAACCGCCGCAGCGGAACAGGGGAGCAGAGTTGAGGGTGCGAGAGCGGAGCCAGCCTGCACAACCTTTGAACCTGCAAGCCTCACGCCGTTGGGATGCAGCAGGGCTCCTGGTTTGGCTGCCTGCCTGGGAAGACAAAGGATAGGAACACAGCTTGAAGCACCTGGCAGGCCAGATCAATGTGGAGCTGCATTGGCTGCGTTCACAGTCTGCGCAGGCCTTTTAGAAGAAGCTCTTCTTCTGCATAAGAGAGAACTCTCGCTTTGTCCTGTCTAGGATTCAGAAAGCCAGACCCTGGTTACATAGGAAGCTAGGAAGCTGCCAGACGGAGTCAGACCAGACCATCTAGCTCAGGATTGTCAACACTGACTGGTGGCAGCCTCTCTCCACGGTTTCAGGCAGGAGTCTTTCCCAGACCTACCTGGAGATGCTGCCAGGGACAGATCCTTCTGCAGGCAAAGCAGCGACTACCACTGGGTAGTGGCCCCACCCCCTGAAGGGGGTATCATATGGTGGACAATGCTCAGATGTGGTCTCCCATTCAAATGCAACCAGGGTGGATCCTGCTTAGCAGAGGGGACCATTCATGCTTGCTACCGCAAGACCAGCTCTTCTTCCCTCTCTGGTTCTCAGAGGAGGGGTCCTATGACATGGAGGACAAGTAGGACTGGGTTCAGGAACCATCTCTGCTCCTAGAAAAACTGCCCGGCCAGCGATACCCACAGGAGGGGAGAGGTACTGATGCCTCCATCCTCAATGGAATATAGGAACATAGGAAGAGCACCTGTCTGCTTGCATGCAGAAGGTTCCAAGTTCCCTCTGTGGCAGCATCTCCAAGACAGGGCTGAGAGAGATTCCTGCCTGCAACCTTGGAGAAACTGCTGCCAGTCTGGGTAGGCAATACTGAACTAGATGGACCAACAGTCTGACTCAGGAGAAGGCAGTTTCCTATATTCCTATGGCCCTATGTCCCAGGTTCAATCCCTGCCAGCATCGCCAGGTAGGGCTGAGTATGTAGTAGATAATACTGAGCTAAATGTTCTGACTCGGCATAAGACAGCCTCCTATGTGCACTCAAAAGCCTTATGGAGATGGGGTCTTTTTTTGGAAATGACTGCTGCCAGTCAGTGTAGACAGTACTGAGCTGGATGGACCAATGGTCTGACTCGGTAGAAGGTAGCTTCCTACGTCCCTATGTTCTCAGTATCAGATGGGTCTATGAACAGACATTTACCCCTAGGAAATTGTCCCACGATTTGCATCAATCATTTGAAACGTGAGCTATTTAAAAGTCCGGTATCTAACTCATGAGAATATACACTCCGTGACTTCTTTACCTGTGACATGAAGGGGGTCATATATGTGATCAGGTGCCCATGCTCTTTCATATATAAAGGCAGGACCATCGGAGCTATTAAAACCTAGTGGATGGGTCAGCCCCAAGTAGAAAATAGGGCCAATGGTGTAGTGTTGCAGGGAGAGGCAACACTACATCCCCAAGGGGGGGTGTCTCAGCAGGGACACAAAGCCCTTTGCTTTCTCATTAGAAATAACATGCTGCTCTCTTGCTATTCCAACTGTTTATTACCATCCTTCCTGTATTAGGAACATAGGAAGTTGCCTTATACTGAGTCAGACCATTGCACCATCTGGCTCAGTATTGTCTGCACTGACTGGCAGCGGCTCTCCGAGATTTCAGGCAGGAGTCTTTCCTATCCGTTCCGGGAGATGCTGCCAGGGACCCTAACCCCTGGGACCGTCGACATGCAAGCCCTACGGTGGACTAGTGGCAGGACATCCTAAAACGAAGGCCCAGGGATGCCCACTGAAATGGACTGGTCCCTTCCAAATGGCCGTGGAATGCGTGGAATTTCGGAATGGCCACTGGCCCTGCCAAATTGCATCCCTATGGCCATTTGGAAGGAACCCATGCCTTTCAGGGGGCATTCCCTGTCATCCATTCTAGGACATTCCCTAGAGTCTCAATGATCCTTGACTCCTTGTAAAAGCATCTTCCCAATTATTGCATCTATCTGAGAGAGCGGTGTGGCCATTGGGATGGGTCTGGCCACCATGGTGAGTGTGGCTATGGGGAGCGCCTGAACTTCATGGGAGCGCCTGAACTTCTGCATGTCCGACTACATCGTTGACAGGGACTGCCCCTGCCAAGTAGGGATAGCCGGAATCATCTATGTGCTTTGCTGCCCAAGGAACCAGAAGCAGCCCAAGGTATTAGTATTATTATTAATTTGATTTCTATACTGCCCTTCCAAAAATGGCCCAGGATGGTTATCCCAAGGTATCCATGTGCCTGAGGCAGAGTACCGAATGCTGCTGCGCCCCAAGAGTCTCATGGGGGCCAGCTCCCTTGCAAAACCAACTCTTGCAAACTTTGAAAGTGGTATGGAGGAGGGGAAGTTGACAGAAAATTCCTCACCTCTCCTCTCCTCAGGCTCCTTGCAAGCAGGACTGGCCCATCCATTAAGCAGACCTAGGTGATCGTCTAGGGCAGGGGTTCTCAAACTTGGGTCTTTAGAGGTTGTTGGACTACAACTCCCATCACCCCTAGACACAATGGCCTTTGAGTGATGGGAGTTGTCGTCCAACAACCTCTAAAGACCCAAGTTTGAGAACCCCTGGTCTAGGGTGCCAGTTTGCGAGGGGCGTATAAACAGTACCAGGATGCAGCACTGCCCATTCTTCTTTCTCTCCCTCTTGCACCGCACCCCTGAAGTACTGCCCAGTGGGGTGAGACTGTAAGATGTCAAACGGCACCCTGCTTCCCCAAAGCGCCTACACATTCTGCACCCCCAGAAGTCACCGTCTTCTTTGCTCACGGCACCTCAGCTCCCAATAAGCAGCTGGTCTCCGAAGATGCACTCCCTCTCTGGACGCTGCATGGCCTGAATCAGTGTTCATTTCCAAAAAGAAATGGCCTCAGGCAGGGTTTCCAGATTCACAGCAGCAGCATCTTTTTCTCTCTGAAGAACTCTCTCCCACTGTATCCTCCAGCCAGGCAGGCTAGTCATTTGCTGGCCGGTCAGACGACCTCGTGAATGAACAGCCTGCCTGGCTCAAATTAAAGACAAGCCTTCACGCTTCTCAGCTGAGTGTTGAAATCAAACTTTTTCTTGGGGTGCCAAAGAAACCCCCAAGGGACGGCCCTGGTTGGAATGCCGCATCCTGGAGCAACGGAAAACAGCCTGTAACAAGCAGGTGATGTTCTCCTAAACAACCTGCCTGCTTCCCGACCTCCCTTGCAGCTGGTGTGCAGCTGTCCGGAGCAGGCCTGGAGGGGACCTCCCTCTTCCTCCTCCCCCTCCTCCCGAGGAATGCGTTGGTTGGGGACCTGTGTGGCTCCCACCCCAACGGGAGAAGGGAAGCAGCCATGATGTCAGCAGAAGCATATTTTTAGCCTGTGCTCCAGCGAGCAGGAAGCAGCCCAAAGGAAACACATCAAAGCCCTGACTGTGCAGATCCTGCCGGGTTTTCCCCAGAACAACGCCACCGAATCCTGCCGAAGCGGCTCATCCTTTGGGAAACTCTCAGATCGGAAATGAGACGCAGAGGCTAAATAAAGAACAGGCTCCCGACTCCCACCCACCCACCCGCTGGGATCTGTGCCAGGCACTGGGAGCAAGCGGCGCCACTGGCATGATGGGGACGACAGTATTGTCCATCTCGCGTGCAGCTGCTCCGAGGATGCCTTGCCAGCCCAGCCCACCGGAACCGAAAGGAATGTGGATGTCGTCCAAAATGACCTCTTCTGCATGTCAGCAGGAACACGACATGACGTGATGGTTCAGTGTGTCTCACAACCAGTCCTCTTTTGACGGAACATAGGAACATAGGAAGCTGCCATATACTGAGTCAGACCCTTGGTCCATCGAGCTCAGTATTGTCTACACAGACTGGCAGCGGCTTCTCCAAGGGTGCAGGCAGGAATCTCCCTCAGCCCTATCTTGGAGATGCTGCCAGGGAGGGAACTTGAAAGCTTCTGCTCTATTTTATTTTTGACATGCTCATAGAGACCTTATACTCAGTATAAGGCAGTTCCCTATGTTCCTGTATTCCTAAATGGAGATCCCCCTCAACAGACCAATCACCCCCTCACAATGTCACTGGTCACATTTTCTCGCTCTCTCCTGTCTGATTCCGACTTTATGCTGTACAAGCGTATAGACGTCTGTACACTCATTCACAGGTTTGTGTGAGCGACTGTACCTGGGTTCATATTAAAAGTGAACCTGGATACAGGCCCTTCCAAGACCTGGTACAGATAGGAAGTGTACTTCTGTACCTGTGTTCAGCATAACATAGTGAATATCTGTTTCAGGGGTCATCTCATGACACTGAAGGTCAGGAAATTCAGGACTGATAAAAGGAAGCACTTTTTCACGCAGCCCAGAATTAACCAATGGAATTCTCTGCCACGGGATGTGGTGATGGCCACTAGCTTGGATGGCTTTAAAAGGGCCTTAGACAAATTCATGGAGGACATGTCTATCAATGGCTACTAAGACTAGGGCTATAGGCCACCTCCAGCTTCAGAGTCAAGAATCCCCTGCTGGACTGGAACCCCTGGCCGCTGCCCAGCCAATGCCAGCCCCTGGTACCAGCCATGACCTCTCCGTGAAACCTGGGGAGAAAGGTGAGAACAGTATCCAGATGCTTGTCCTCCATCAGGATGGCTAAAGCGAAACCCATGAATGGCCTTGGGGAACATAGGAACATCGGAAGCTGCCTTATGCTGAGTCCCATTGGTCCATCTAGCTCAGTATTGTCTACACCAGGGATTCTCAACGTTGGGTCCCCAGATGTTATTGGACTTCAACTCCCATCATCCCCAGCCCCAGAGGCCTTTGGTTGGGGATCATGGGAGTTGAAGTCCAATAACATCTGGAGACCCAACATTGTTGGTCTACACAGACTGGCAGCGGCTTCTCCAGAGTTGCAGGCAGGAGTCTCTCTCAGCTATATCTCGGAAATGCTGCCAGGGAGGGAACTTGGAACCTTCTGCTGATGCTTTTCCCTGAGTGGCTCTATCACCTA
The DNA here is from genome assembly GCF_027244095.1 of Hemicordylus capensis. NCBI lineage: Eukaryota > Metazoa > Chordata > Lepidosauria > Squamata > Cordylidae > Hemicordylus > Hemicordylus capensis. Next base: position 18,690,190 of record NC_069667.1, read on the forward strand.
AGGGGAATATCTGAAAGTGCTCACACATATAGAGGGGAGAGCTGGTCTTGTGGTAGCAAGCACGACTTGTCCCCATAGCTAAGCAGGGTCTGCCCTGGTTGCATCTGAATGGGAGACTTGATGTGTGAGCACTGCAAGATATTCCCCTCGGGATGAAGCCGCTCTGGGAAGAGCAGAAGGTTCCAAGTTCCCTCCCTGGCAGCATCTCCAAGATAAGGCTGAGAGAGACTCCTGCCTGCAACCTTGGAGAAGCCGCTGCTAGTCTGTGAAGACAATACTGAGCTAGATAGACCAATGGTCTGACTCAGTATATGGCAGTTTCCTATGTCCCTATGTTTTCTATAGAGTCTCCCATCCAAATGCCAACCAGGGCAGACCCTGCTTAGCACAGGGGGCCATACATGCTTGCTACCGCAAGACCAGCAATCCTCTCTACACGTCTGAGCACCACAGCTTCCAAGCATCTGAGAGCCAAGGCACATTGGGCCTCCATTAGGACATAATGCACTCCTTCAAGCCAGAAGGCCTTGATTTCCAGGGTGTGAGTGAATGGAAATGAAAGCCTCATGAATGAAGCAAAAGAATGAATGGAAGGGTGGGGGAGATGTGAATGCCTAGACTTCACCTGCAGCCCATTACGTCTTCCCTTTTAGAGTGCCAGCTCAGGGCTGTTTCAACTCCTGCTGCTGTATATTGTACGCATAATACAATATACAGAGGAGAGCTGGTCTTGTGGTAGCCAGCATGACTTGTCGTCTTAGCTAAGCAGGGTCTGCCCTGGTTGCTTATGAAAGGGAGACTAGAAGTGTGAGCATTAGAAGATATTCCCCTCAGGGGATGGAGCCGCTCTGGGAAGAGCATCCAGGTTCCAAGTTCCCTCCCTGGCAGCATCTCCAAGATCGGGCTGAGAGAGATTCCTGCCTGCAGCCTTGGAGAGGCCGCTGCCAGTCTGTGAAGACAGTACTGAGCAGGATGGACCAATGGTCTGACGCAGTATATGGCAGCTTCCTGTGCAAACAAGAGGAAGAGTCAGTGACTCACATGTTGTCAGTCCTGATGTTGTACAAGCTCTGCTTTTCATAAGAACACAAGAACAACCCTGCTGGATCAGACCCAAGAAGGCCCATCTAGTCCAGCATCCTGTTTCGCACAGTGGCCCACGAGATGCTGTTGGGAAGCCCACAGGCAGGAGATGAGGGCATGCCCTCCCTCCTGCTGTTACTCCCCTGCAACGGGTATCCAGAGGCATCGTGCCTCTGTGGCTGGAGGTGGCCTATAGCCCTCAGACTAGTAGCCGTCGATAGACCTCTCCTCCATGAAGTGATCCAAACCCTTCTTAAAGCCATCCAGGCTGCTGGCATTCACCACATCTTGTGGCAGAGAATTCCACAAGTTGGTTATGCGTTGTGTGAAAAAGTACTTCCGTTTGTTGGTCTTAAATTTCTTGGCAATCAGTTTCATGGGATGAGCCCTGATTCTAGTGTTATGTGCGAGGGAGAGAAATCTCTCTGTATCCACTTTCCACACCATGCATGAGTTTATAGACCTCTATCATGTCTCCCTGCTGTCATCTTTTTTTTAAACTAAAAATTTTCCTTTCTTCACCCCTCCACCCACCACTGCTCAGTTTGTTTGTTTGGTTGTTTGTTTATGTATTTTTACGCTTATATCCCACTCTTCCTCTGAAGAGCTCAGAGCAGTGTACATACTTATTTTTATCCTCACAACAACCCTGTGAGGTAGGTTAGGCTGAGAGATACATGACTGGCCCAGAGTCACCCAGTGAGTTCCATGGCTGAATGAGAATTCGAACTCAGGTCTTCCTGGTCCTAGTCCAACACTAACCACAGTTTGCAGGGATATCAAATAAATGAATAAATGATAAATTGCGGGGGGGTGTGTGCACTGGGGCTTCCTGTTTACTTCCTCTGTTATCCTCCCTGCTTACCATTGTGTATACGACAAGTATTTATATTCTGCTTTTCAACTCAAGTTGCCCAAGCAGTTTCCATAGCTATAAATAAATAAATACAATGGATCCCTGTCCCCCAAAGGACTCACAATATAAAAAAGAAGTATAAGATAGACTCCGGCAACAGCCACCGAAGGGATGCTATGCTGGGGATGGATAGCGCCAGTTGCTCTCCTGCTGCTAAATAAAGAGAATTGCCACTTTTAAAAAGGTGCCTCTTTCCTCTGTTAGCAAATGACAAACTAATAGCATTTGTAGCATCTGTAGAACATTTACAACCAGTGCCTATGAATCTTTGCCTATTAACTAATGGGCAAGCCATTTCTTTGGCACTTTGTCTTACTTACAAATGGAGCATTAAAAACTTGGCTTGCCTCATATAGAGCCATTTGTCAGAAAATCAGATATTTTTTGGTTTGGTTTTTTTAAAAAAGACACAAAAATGAAACCCCAAGGACTCAGTCTTGGCACTGATGCCTCCATCCAATCCCTGAAATAAACCATAATAGAAATGGTTGCCTCTCTCTGAGGCTTGTGCCTGTAGATTGCAAATGTCACTCCACTGCCAGACAGGCAATTCTGGGATGAGGGCTTGGGAGTCTCTAAGAGAATGGCTGGATTCAGACAAAACATGAAACCAGAGGTCCATTCACCTCCAGCTTTGCTAGCTGAACGTCCAAATCCGGGGATCTGTAATTTTTTTTTTTAAATGGACCTGCGGTTTCTCTCCCCTAACTCCACTTGTTACCTTCGGTTTGTAGTGCATTACACTGCTGATAACGGTATTTCAGCGGCACCTTGGTTATGTCCAATCCAGAAGTGCGGCTTGCTAGGGTTGTGCACAGAACTGGCTGGTCCGGTTCGGTTTGAGTCCGAACCAGACCCAAGCTAGACCAGGCCAGTTCAGTCCAGCACCCCCTGGCACCCTCGCTGGTTCAGTTTGGTTGTGGGGGGTGGGTTTCACAAGCTTTAAAAAAAATTTCAACCTACCCCATCTGTGGGGGGTTCTCCAAAGCAGAGGTGGGGGGTCTGTGGAGGCCCCCATCCCCCAAGCCGTCCAAAACCAGCCCCCAAACTTGCCAGGCCATGCAGAGGCCCATTGTGCAGGTGCAGTGGCCTCTAAACTGGCCACTGCACCAGTGGGGGAAAGGCCCGAATGGGCTGAAAAATGGATGGATGGGCTGGTTTGGGATGGATGGGAGGCTGGTGGGGGAGGGGGACCCTCCGTGGAGGCCCCCTGCTGCCTCAGAGACACCCCCCCCAGGGGGTAAGTGTATATAACTCACGAACCCTCCAAATGGGCCGGGGGGGGTTCTCTCCAGGGTCGGACCGAACGGGGGTGGTTCGGTTCAACCTCAAACCATCGAACCGAACCAATTTGACGTCAAACCAGTTTGCACATCCCTCCAGTTTGCCTTTGCCTCCAGCTGGAGTTGAGCGAGGAAGCAAGGGGAGGCGAGGGGGAAACTACCCCTTCTACTTTGCTTTGAAAAAAAAGCCATGGCGGCAGCAGTAGCTGTGAGGAGGGGGGGGCAACCGGGCGAGGGGGAAGTTCTCCCTTTTGCCCCCAAGGATTGCTGGCAGCGGGATGGGGTGTCTGGCTGCAGCTGCAAGGAGGGTGAGGGGGTGAGGAGAGGAGAGTCACAGTGCCCCCTTTTTAACCTCTAAGCCTGCTGTACGGGTGGCAGCAGCAAGCTCCAGCTCCCTCCTCCTCTCCTCCTGCTAGCTGACTGAATGGCAGATAGCAGAGCCCACCCCCTCCCCACAGCTACTGCTGCCGCCACAGCTTCCCCCCCCCTCAAATCAAAGTAAAAGGGGGGATTTTCCTGTCCCCCACCCACAAGCTTTTTTTTTTAAGGGCGGCAAAAGCCTTTGTGCCTATGGGCGGCAAAAAGGTTAATCGGCCCCAGAGTCAGGGGGCTGCACTTAGGGTTGATGGAGGAGAGCTGGTCTTGTGCTCGCAAGCATGAATTGTCCCCTTTGCAAAGCAGGGCTCACCCTGGGCTACATTTGCATGGGAGACGACATGTTTTGAGCACTGGAAGAGCTTCCCCTTAGCAGATGGGAAAGAGCAGCTTCCTGCTTGCATGTAGAAGGTTCCAAATTCCCTTCCTGGTGTCTCCAAGGTAGGGCTGAGAGAGACTCTCTGACTGCAACCCTGGAGAAGCCACTGCCAGTCTGGGTAGACAACCCTGAGCTAGATGGACCAAAGGTATGGTGACCATGTCCCCCAGAATTTAGGGTAGCCCCTACTCAAGCAGTGTTAAACCTTGAATTTCTGTGGGGAGCACATTCCAAAGTCTGGGAGTGGCTTTGGAGGAGGGCTGGTCCTGGGAGGCCACAAATGGACCAGGGGCTGTTGGAAATGGACCTTCCCTTATGACATTAATATTCAGTGGGCATCATGCAAATGGAGCTAGAAACTAGGGATGTGCAAATCGACTCAAATTTGAATCTGGGTGATTCAAGTGATTCACATTCTAATCGAATCACCTCTTAAAAGGGCAATTAGAATTCAAATCATTTTTTTAAAATTCAGTTCTAATTCAATTCAAGAACTGTTTGGCACTTCCAAAAAACCATTCAGCCACCCTGGTTGGTTAAAAAGGGTCCTAAAACAGGGTTGAATTGATTCAAATTCTATTTGAATCAAATTATTGGACCAGATCCGCATTTTTTCAAATTTGAAACAAATTATCGGGATTCAATTTGAATTCAAAACGAATTGTAACATTAGTTTTGTGTGCATCTCTGCTAGATACAATATATGGGGCATGGGGAGGAGCCAATTACTAAGTTTTCTGCACCCCTATAAATTATTCAGTAGGATCACCTGCATATATAAAAACAAATCTACACCGTAATTACTAAAGACCAGGGTTTCTAAAAGAAAACTAATTCCCTACTCTCTGTCCACAAAGACCTTTCTGCTGCCCCACAGAGACAATTGCCATGGCCCACAAGGCAGAAATTTGGCAGAGAAGGAGCAGTTCAGCACAGGGGAGACTCCTCACTGAGGGCAGAGTGGGCGATGCCCACCCCAAAATTTGCCCAAGTCAGCAGCTGCTTGCTTCACTGTCTCTGCCTCCCAGTTTGTGCTGCCCTGTTCCCTGCTTGTTCCTAGCCAAAACATAGTAACACCACCCAAAATAAAATTGATACAAATATAATGATTGTGCTAGTTATTAAAATAGTTTTGTGCACTTTAGAAACAGAAAAAGAAATGCTCAAAACAGTTTACGCAGCCAAAGGTATGTAAAAATAAATTAGTTCCCTGCCCCCAAAAGGCTTACAATAAAAGTAAGGGGGAGAACAATTCAATTACTTTGGAGACAAGTAAAGGGGGCGTGGCCTTGAACTCCTGACCCAGCAGGACTGTTCTTATGCTCTTCAAGATTTGCATTGGGATAAAACAATTGTTTTGCAAGGGAAAGGGGATATGATGTGGCCCTATGCATTTTCCTTCTCTGTACACATAAGCTAGGTAGCCTATTGCATGCACAACATGTAGAAGCCTACACAGAGTGGGGGGAGATCTCTCAGAACTGAACTTCAGATACACTCTTGCAAACGAGTGTTTAGTCTTTGGAGTTTGCAGGAAGCATCTCTGGTGGAAATGTGGTCCTGAGCTTGAGAGGTGCCTGGCACTGCAGAAACTTGGCTTTTCTCATTCTTGCCAGCCACTTCTTTACACACCATCTAACAACACAATTTGTGCATGGCTTCAGTTTTTGAAATGCACAAATGTTCTTTTAGAACTACGCCTTTTGTCTGTTTGTTTGAAACCATGTGTTGTGTCTGGTTGCATATTTTTAAAAGCCCTGAGAGCAAAAGCGGAACCGTTCAGCCTAGGAACGAACCAGGCAAAGGGGCACGTTTTTAAAGTTGTGGCGCTCTGATATTAAGCAGGGGGAAGTGATTGTCGCTTTCCAGCCCAGTATAGCAGGTCTTCAGTGGCTATTGCTGCTGTCTCCATCTCCCCCTCCACTGTAAGCTCTTTTGGGGCAGGGAACAATTTTCTCATACTTTTTGCACATTGCTTTGAGAACATTTTTGTGTGGAAAACTATGATATAAACACTTATTATTATTATTATTGTTATTATTATTAATAACCACCAATAATTTCCAAAAGTCCCTAGCAGTAGAAATGGCAGCTCAAGCATCTCTTCATGACAGAGATGCAGGGGTTCAAAACAGAGGATCAATATAAGCTGAGATGGCTTCAAAAACAGTCCAAGAGCAGTTGCTGAAGCAATATTTATTCCAAGACATTTTGAGGACACACCTTTTCCAAGAAATGTCTTAACTTGGCTGCCTGAGAGAAATGTGTCAAGAACACACCTCTCTCAGGCAGTCGGGTGAAAACATCCCTTGGAAAATATAATATACTATCAAAAGACATCAAAATGAAGATTTATTCAGATGCAGGGGTCCCCCTGTTCCCTTGCGGAGTGGCTAGATTGGGCAAAAGAGCCCCCCAGTATCTGTGGGGGCTCTTTTCCTCCTCAGCTGCCCCCAAATCCTTCCAGTCAGGGTTGCCCACTCCAGCCCCTGGAGCCTCTAGGAATTGGTACTGTGGAGAAATATTGGAGGAAAATGAAATCTCCAGAACGATTCAGAAAGAATGGCTAACTCTGGCGTGTGTTTCCTAACTAGGGAGCTTGGAGATCTGAATGGACATTGTGGAGAAATTAATATTGGAGGGGGAATAATCTCCAGGATCAGTTTATGTCAGAACTGGCAAGCTTGGTGCTCCTTGCAAGGGAACGAGACGCCCTCGTGTCCTTTCTATGGGCATCAAGTCTTGGAAACTTGGCTCAGTCATTCAGTGTATCCCTCTAACGGGGGGGGGGGGGGATGAAGGCGGGGAAAGCCACCATCGCGGCCATTGCTCCACCCATCCCCCCTCAGCAGCACGCAGCCCTCTTTTTCCCTTTCCCGCTCGAGTCACCGCGCGCACGCGCGCAAACTTCGGCCGCGGTGGTTGATTGGCTGGCTGCTGGCCACGCTCTCCCGGACTTGAGAGCACGAGGCTGCCTTCTCGCCGTTGATTGGCCGGCTGCTGGCTCCGCCCAGGCAACTCGACGGGTTCTGCGCGTTTCCTCGCTCGCATTGAGTTTAGGCGCCTGAAGGGGAAGGAGGCCTTGTGAGGGAGGGGAGCGCAGCCAAGGGCCGCCAGCTCAAGGCTCCATTGCAATGCATTGCGTGTCCCTCCCTCCCTCCCTCCCCGCGGCCGCCCCGCGGCGTGTCTTCTTTTTTCCCACTCTCTCATTTCAGCCTCGCGAAGCAGCCCTGAGAGGACGCGCAAGGAGCCCCTCGAGAGCCGTGCATGCTGGAAGGGGAGTTGCTGTGAGGCGGGTTTCTGGAGCTCCCCACACAGCTGTGAGAGAGGCGACTTCGGCGGGGAGAGAAGAGGGGCGGCCTGGAAAGAGCCCCTTGGTGCTTCTTCGATGGCAACGTGGTAGCTTGTAAATATTCCCCCCCAGCCCTATAAGCAGGAGGCTGCTCTGTCTGGAAGGTGGTGGCTCCCTCCAAAGAGCTTGGGTGTTCCCAGGGTTTGATTATGGATGGCTTACCCCACCCGTTGTCTCTATATGCTGCTTAGAATATTGTTTAAATACAAACTTTATGATATTTGTAAAAGCAAAAACAAAAACAGGCTTTAAATAGGATAAAATAAAACAAGAATAGGTTAAAATCTAAAAGAATAGGATAAAATCTTTTTAAAAATCTAGTGCAGTATAATAAAGGAAATATAGGTCATTAATTTAATTAGGGAAAGTTAAAAAAAAGTGTGAAGCATTTTCAAAGCAGGTTAGATACTTTAGAACTAGCGTATTAAAATGATATTCAAAGTAGCATATGGAAATAATGAAAAAAGCTTATCCACAATAAAAACCTGAAACCCCAGAAAGCATAGGATTTTTTTCTCATAGCAGTCCCTAAGATGGCTTGGCTGTAGCCCCTCACAGCTAAGTTGCGTACCCTGACACCCATTACTCAGAGCAGCCTGCAAAGGAGCTAGAGGATTACTTTCTTATATGGACTCCATGTTTTTGCTTTGAATAACCCTTGATTTAGTCAGAGGATCTCATTCTTGTTCTAGACTATCTCATTGCTCTACATGGCCTTTCATTTAGTAGGAGTGTGCCTTTCACCTAGATTTTACACTTTGGTTCTAAGAAGCCCCTGAATAGTGGTGAAATGGAATATCTGACTTGCCCAGACAATCAGCTTGGTCTGCCCTGCCCGTGGAGGAAAGGATGGATGGTGGAAGTGTGACATCTCCAACCAGCCCAGAAAATCAGCTTGGTCTGCCCTGCCCACAGAGGAAGCAAGGACAGTGGGAATGCAGCATCCTTGACCTCTTCAAGCAGCATGGTGTGCTGAGCAGGCTTGGCTGGCTGACGGTGAAGAGGCAAAGAAACAAGTCCTGAAGGCTTAAGATTTGAGGTCTGGTTCTCCTTATTTATTTATTTATTTATGATATTTATATGCTGCCCCATCCAAACAGGTCTAGTTGTCTCATTTTTGGCTTGGACTCCTTGATGAACAGATCTTTAAAAATTTATTGTTAGATTTATATACCGACTTTAATTGAAAACAATCCCAAGGAGATAGTCTTTAATAAGCCATTCAAAAGAGAGTAAAGAGTAAAGGTCTTGAAACTTCTTCTTGAAACTTATGAAGCTTTTTCCTTTGTTTAGGAGGCAAAGGGGAGAAAAGACAAAGTAGTGCAGAAGGAGGAAGAAAAACAAGCAGAAAGAAGCAACAGGAGACATGAAAAGGGAAGAAGTAGAAATGATTATTTTTCAAGATGCTTCACAGAAGAAATGGAAAGGTTCTGCTTCTACAAATTGGATGGCTTGATTGCTGACTTTCTCCCTGCCATGTATCACTCTGAGTTCCTGGAGCTTGGCTATCTTGTGCTGAAGTTAATGTCCCTGCACGAAGGAACCCCTAAAAATGTGGGAACATAGCCTTCTTAGTGACAATACAAGTGGGAGCCCCTAACTGGGCTGGGGTGTGGCTTTCCCATGCTGGACTTCATGTCTTTGCACTGGGGAGGGGCTATAATGGTGGGAGCATGACCTTCCTAGTGGCTGTACATTGAGGAGCTCCTGATTAGGCTGGGGTGCATCTTTCCCATGCTGGACTTCACGTCTTTGCACTGGGGAGCCCCTATAATATTTGGAGCATGTCCGTTGTAGTTGTCATATACTGAAGAGCCCCGGATCTAATTGGGGTGCAGCTTTTTTCATGCTGGACTTCAAGTCTTTGCGCTGGGGAGCCCCCCAAATTGTGGGAACATGGCCTTCATAGAGTCTGTATACTGGAGAACACCTGATTTGCCTGTGGTTCAGCTTTTTTTCCTGCTGGACTTCATGTCTTTGCTCTGGGGAGCCCCTATAATATTTGGAGCATGGTCTTTGTAGTTGTCATATACTGAAGAGCCACTGATCTGGTTCGGGTGAAGCTCTTTTCATGCTGGACTACTTTGTCCTGGGGAGCCCCTCATTTGAATGGGGTGCAGCTCTTTTCATGCTGGACTTCATGTCTTTGCGCTGAGGAGCCCCCCAAATTGTTGGCTTTCTCTCTGCAAGGCATCCCTAGGTAGAGGCTGATAGACCTCGAGCCTGGCTGCTTCAGGATGGACTGGATGTCCCTGCACTGAGTAGCCCCTGATTTGAGAGGGACGTGGACTGAAAATATCGACTGAGTGTCCATACACGCAGTGGCCCCTTCTAGAGCAGAGAATCAGCTATCCCATGCTGGACTTCACGTCTCTGCACTGGGGAGCCCCCCAAATTGTGGGAACATGGCCTTCATAGAGTCTATACTGGGGAACCCCTGATTTGCCTGGAGTTCAGCTTTTTTCATGCTGGACTTCATGTCTTTGCACTGGGCAGCCCCTATAATAATTGAAGCATGGTCTTTGTAGTGGTAATATACTGAAGAGCCACTGATCTATTTGGGGTGTACTTTTTTCATGCAGGACTTCACGTTTTTGCAATGGGGAGCCCCTATAATATTTGGAGCATGGTCTTTGTAGTGGTCATATACTGAAGAGCCCCTGAAGTTCACGGGGTGCCCCTTTTTTCCTGCTGGACTTCATGTCTCAGCACTAGGGAGCCCCTATAATATTTGCAGCATGGTCTTTGTAGTGGTAATATACTGAAGAGCCCCTGAAGTTCATGGGGTGCCCCTTTTTTCCTGCTGGACTTCACGTCTTTGCACTGGGGAGCCCCTATAATAATTGAAGCATGGTCTTTGTAGTGGTCACATACTGAAGAGCTTCGGATCTGTTTGGGGTGCAGCTTTTTTCCTGCTGGATTGCATGTCTTAGCACTAGGCAGCCCCTATAATATTTGGAGCATGGTCTTTGTAGTGGTCATATACTGAAGAGCCCCTGAAGTGCCAGTGGACTCCATGTCTCATCACCGGGGGGGGGGCTCTATAATATTTGGAGCATGCTCTTTGTAGTGGTCATATACTGAAGAGCCCCTGAAGTTCCTGGGGTCCCCTTTTTTCCTGCTGGACTTCATGTCTCAGCACTGGGGAGCCCCTATAATATTTGGAGCATGTTCTTTGTAGTGGTCATATACAGAAGAGCTTCTGATCTGTTTGGGGTGCAGCTTTATTCCTGCTGGACTGCATGTCTTAGCACTGGGCAGCCCCTATAATAATTGGAGCAAGGTCTTTTTAGTGGTCATATACTGAAGAGCCACTGATCTATTTGGGGTGCACTTTTTTCATGCAGGACTTCACGTCTTTGCACTGGGGAGCCCCTATAATATTTGGAGCATGGGCTTTATAGTGGTCATATACTGAAGAGCTTATGATCTGTTTGGGGTGCACCTTTATTCCTGCTGGACTGCATGTCTTAGCACTGGGCAGCGCCTATAATAATTGGAGCAAGGTCTTTTTAGTGGTCATATACTGAAGAGCCACTGATCTCTTTGGGGTGCACTTTATTCATGCAGGACTTCACGTCTTTGCAAAGGGGAGCCCCTATAATATTTGGAGAATGGTCTTTGTAGTAGTCATATACTGAAGAGCCCCTGAAGTGCCGGTGGACTCCATGTCTCATCACTGGGGAGCCCCTATAATATTTGGAGCATGCTCTTTGTAGTGGTCATGTACTGAAGAGCCCCTGAAGTTCCTGGGGTGCCCCTTTTTTCCTGCTGGACTTCATGTCTCAGCATGGGGGAGCCCCTATAATATTTGGAGCAAGGTCTTTTTAGTGGTCATATACTGAAGAGCCACTGATCTATTTGGGGTGCAGCTTTATTCCTGCTGGACTGAATGTCTTAGCACTGGGGAGCCACTATAATATTTGGAGCATGGTCTTTGTAGTGGTCATATACTGAAGAGCCACTGATCTCTTTGGGGTGCACTTTTTCATGCAGGACTTCACATCTCAGCACTGGGGAGCCCCTATAATATTTGGAGCATGGTCTTTGTAGTGGTCATATAATGAGGAGCTTCTGATCTGTTTGGGGTGCACCTTTATTCCTGCTGGACTGCATGTCTTAGCACTGGGCAGCCCCTATAATAATTGGAGCAAGGTCTTTTTAGTGGTCATATACTGAAGAGCCACTGATCTATTTGGGGTGCACTTTATCCATGCAGGACTTCACGTCTTTGCAATGGGGAGCCCCTATAATATTTGGAGCATGGTCTTTGTAGTGGTCATATACTGAAGAGCCCCTGAAGTGCCGGTAGACTCCAGGTCTCATCACTGGGGAGCCCCTATAATATTTGGAGCATGCTCTTTGTAGTGGTCATATACTGAAGAGCCCCTGAAGTTCCTGGGGTGACCCTTTTTTCCTGCTGGACTGCATGTCTTAGCACTGGGCAGCCCCTATAATAATTGGATCAAGGTCTTTTTAGTGGTCATATACTGAAGAGCCACTGATCTATTTGGGGTGCACTTTTTTCATGCAGGACTTCACGTCTTTGCACTGGGGAGCCCCTATAATATTTGGAGCATGGTCTTTGTAGTGGTCATATACTAAAGAGCTTCTGATCTATTTGGGGTGCAGCTTTATTCCTGCTGAACTGAATGTCTTAGCACTGGGGAGCCCCTATAATAATTGGAGCAAGGTCTTTTTAGTGGTAATATACTGAGGAGCCACTGATCTCTTTGGGGTGCACTTTATTCATGCAGGACTCCATGTCTCAGCACTGGGGAGCCCCTATAATATTTGGAGCATGGGCTTTGTAGTGGTCATATACTGAAGAACTTCTGATCTGTTTCGGGTGCAGCTTTATTCCTGCTGGACTGCACGCCTTAGCACTGGGCAGCCCCTATAATAATTGGAGCAAGGTCTTTTTAGTGGTAATATACTGAAGAGCCACTGATCAATTTGGGGTACACTTTATTCATGCAGGACTTCACGTCTTTGCAATGGGGAGCCCCTATAATATTTGGGGCATGGTCTTTGTAGTGGTCATATACCGAAGAGCCCCTGAAGTGCCGGTGGACTTCATGTCTCAGCACTGGGGAGCCCCTATAATTTTTGGATCATGGTCTTTGTAGTGGTTATATACTGAAGAGCCCCTGAAGTTCCTGGGGTGCCCCTTTTTTCCTGCTGGACTTAATGTCTCAGCACTGGGGAGCCCCTATAATATTTGGAGCATGGTTTTTATAGTGCTCATAGACTGAAGAGCCCCTGATCTGCTTGGGGTACACTTTATTCATGCAGGACTTCACGTCTTTGCAATGGGGAGCCCCTATAATATTTGGGGCATGGTCTTTGTAGTGGTAATATACCGAAGAGCCCCTGAAGTGCCGTTGGACTTCATGTCTCAGCACTGGGGAGCCCCTATAATTTTTGGATCATGGTCTTTGTAGTGGTTATATACTGAAGAGCCTCTGAAGTTCCTGGGGTGCCCCTTTTTTCCTGCTGGACTTAATGTCTCAGCACTGGGGAGCCCCTATAATATTTGGAGCATGGTTTTTATAGTGGTCATAAACTGAAGAGCCCCTGATCTGCTTGGGGTGAAGCTCTTTTCATGCTGGACTTCATGTCTTTGCGCTGAGGAGCCCTCCCAATTGTGGGAGTATGGGCTTCTCAGAATGGACTTAGTGTCTGTACGCTGAGTGACTGCTCATTTATCTGGAGTTTGTCTAGCTCCATTCCTGGCTGCGTGACTTCGCCCTTCATACTGCGAGTGTTGATGTGGTAGGATCTCTCAACTGCCCCATCCCCTTGGACTCCCTGACCTCTTCAAGCAGCGTGGTGGTGTGATGAGCGGGTTCTGCTGGCTGAAGGCACACGGTGAGTGGACTCTGGCTAGGCATGGAGACGCGTGCTGAAGCCTGAAGCTTTCCGGTCTCATTCTCCTTGGGTTGGGCTCTTGGATGAACAGCCCTGGTCCTCAAGAAGGCCTTCTAAAGAGGAGAAAGAGTAGATTATTTTTTTTATTTATCCACTTTCAATACCGCCCGTCCAAAAATGGCTCGGGGCGGTTTACACAGAGAAATAATAAATGAATAAGATGGATCTGTGCTCACGAGGGGCTCACAATCTCACAAAGCGACAGAAGATAGACAGCAGCAACAGTCACTGGAGGTCCTTTGTCGTGGTCATATACTGAAGAGCCACTGATCTATTTGGGGTGCACTTTTTTCATGCAGGACTTCATGTCTTTGCACTGGGGAGCCCCTATAATATTTGGAGCATGGGCTTTGTAGTGGTCAGATACTGAAGAGCCCCTGAAGTGCCGGGGTGGCCCTTTTTTCCTGCTGGACTTCATGTCTTTGCACTGGGGAGCCCCTATAATATTTGGAGGATTGCCTTTGTAGTGGCCTTAGTGAAGAACCCCTGATCTGGTTGGGGTGAAGCTCTTTTCATGCTGGACTTCATGTCTTTGCGCTGAGGAGCCCCCCCAATTGTGGGAGTATGGGCTTCTCAGAATGGACTTAGTGTCTGTACGCTGAGTGGTTGCTCATTTATCTGGAGTTTGTCTAGCTCCATTCCTGGCTACGTGACTTCGCCCTTCATCCTGCGAGTGTTGATGTGGTAGGATCTCTCAACTGCCCCATTCCTTTGGACTCCCTGACCTCTTCAAGCAGCGTGGTGGTGTGATGAGCGGGTTCTGCTGGCTGACGGCACACGGTGAGTGGACTCTGGCCAGGCATGGAGACGCATGCTGAAGCCTGAAGCTTTCCGGTCTCATTCTCCTTGGGTTGGGCTCTTGGATGAACAGACCTGGTCCTCAAGAAGGCCTTCTACAGAGGGGAAAGAGTAGATTATTATTTTTGTTATAATTATTTGTCCGCTTTCTATACCTCCCGTTGAAAAATGGCTGGGGCCGGTTTACACAGAGAAATAATAAGTAAATAAATAAATAAGATGGATCTGTGTCCACGAGTGGCTCACAGGCTCACAAAGCGACAGAAGATAGACAGCAGCAACAGTCACTGGAGGTCCTTTGTAGTGGTCATATACTGAAGAGCCACTGATCTATTTGGAGTGCACTTTTTTCCTGCTGGACCTCATGTCTTTGCACTGGGGAGCCCCTATAATATTTGGGGCATGGTCTTTGTAGTGGCCATACTGAAGAGCCCCTGATCTGGTTGGGGTGAATCTCTTTTCATGCTGGACTTCATGTCTTTGTGCTGAGGAGCCCCCCCAAATTGTGGGAGTATGGGCTTCTCAGAATGGACTTAGTGGTTGCTCATTTATCTGGAGTTTGTCTAGCTCCATTCCTGGCTGCGTGACTTCGCCCTTCATCCAGTGAGTGTTGATGTGGTAGGATCTCTCAACCGCCCCATCCCTTTGGCCTCCCTGACCTCTTCAAGCAGCGTGGTGGTGTGATGAAGGCACACGGTGGCTGCGTGACTTCGCCCTTCATCCTGTGAGTGTTGATTTGGTAGGATCTCTCAACTGCCCCATCCCTTTGGCCTCCCTGACCTCTTCAAGCAGCGTGGTGGTGTGATGAGCGGGTTCTGCTGGCTGAAGGCACACGGTGAGTAGACTCTGGCCAGGCATGGAGATGCGTGCTGAAGCCTGAAGCTTTCCGGTCTCATTCTCCTTGGGTTGGGCTCTTGGATGAACAGCCCTGGTCCTCAAGAAGGCCTTCTAAAGGGGGAAGAGTAGATTATTTTTTTTATTTATCCACTTTCTATAGAGCCCGTCCAAAAATGGCTCGGGGCCTTATACACAGAGAAATAATAAATAACTAAGATGGATCTGTGTTCATGAGGGGCTCACAATCTCACAAAGCGACAGCAGATAGACAGCAGCAACAGTCACTGGAGGTCCTTTGTAGTGGTCATATACTGAAGAGCCACTGATCTATTTGGGGTGCACTTTTTTCATGCAGGACTTCACGTCTTTGCACTGGGGAGCCCCTATAATAGTTGGAGCATGGCCTTTGTAGTTGTCATATTCTGAGGAGCCCCTGATCTGGTAAGGGTGGATCTTTTTTCATGCTGGACTTCACGTCTAAGCCATGGGGAGCCACTATAATATTTGGAGCATGGTCTTTGTAGTGGTCATATACTGAAGATCCCCTGAAGTGCCTGGGGTGCCCCTTTTTTCCTGCTGGACTTCATGTCTTTGCACTGTGGAGCCACTATAATATTTGGAGCATGGCCTTTGTAGTGGACATACTGAAGAGCCCCTCAATTGAATGGTGTGCAGCTCTTCATGCTGGACTTCACGTCTTTGCACTGGGGAGCCCCTATAATAGTTGGAGCATGGCCTTTGTAGTTGTCATATTCTGAGGAGCTCCTGATCTAGTAAGGGTTTAGCTTTTTTCATGCTGGACTTCACGTCTTAGCCATGGGGAGCCACTATAATATTTGGAGCATGGTCTTTGTAGTGGTCATATACTGAAGATCCCCTGAAGTGCCTGGGGTGCCCCTTTTTTCCTGCTGGACTTCATGTCTTTGCACTGTGGAGCCACTATAATATTTGGAGCATGGCCTTTGTAGTGGACATACTGAAGAGCCCCTCAATTGAATGGTGTGCAGCTCTTCTCATGCTGGACTTCATGTCTTTGCGCTGAGGAGCCCCCCCAAATTGTGGGAGTATGGGCTTCTCAGAATGGACTTAGTTTCTGTATGCTGAGTGGTTGCTCATTTATTTGTTGTATTGTTTTATGCCTGCTTTTATATGTTTTTATACTTTTGACATGATGTGTTCTTATTGTCTTTTTATTGTATGTTTTAAACTTTTGTAAACCGCCTTGGGGTTATCATTTTAACGAAAGGCGGTATATAAATGCAAAAATAAAAAATAAATAAATAAATGAATTTATCTGGAGTTTGTCTAGCTCCATTCCTGGCTGCGTGACTTCGCCCTTCATCCTGCGAGTGTTGATTTGGTAGGATCTCTCAACTGCCCCATCCCCTTGGACTCCCTGACCTCTTCAAGCAGCGTGGTGGTGTGATGAGCGGGTTCTGCTGGGTGAAGGCACACGGTGAGTGGACTCTGGCTAGGCATGGAGACGCGTGCTGAAGCCTGAAGCTTTCCGGTCTCATTCTCCTTGGGTTGGGCTCTTGGATGAACAGCCCTGGTCCTCAAGAAGGCCTTCTAAAGAGGAGAAAGAGTAGATTATTTTTTTTATTTATCCACTTTCAATACCGCCCGTCCAAAAATGGCTCGGGGCGGTTTACACAGAGAAATAATAAATGAATAAGATGGATCTGTGCTCACGAGGGGCTCACAATCTCACAAAGCGACAGAAGATAGACAGCAGCAACAGTCACTGGAGGTCCTTTGTTGTGGTCATATACTGAAGAGCCACTGATCTATTTGGGGTGCACTTTTTTCATGCAGGACTTCATGTCTTTGCACTGGGGAGCCCCTATAATATTTGGAGCATGGGCTTTGTAGTGGTCATATACTGAAGAGCCCCTGAAGTGCCGGGGTGGCCCTTTTTTCCTGCTGGACTTCATGTCTTTGCACTGGGGAGCCCCTATAATATTTGGAGGATTGCCTTTGTAGTGGCCTTAGTGAAGAACCCCTGATCTGGTTGGGGTGAAGCTCTTTTCATGCTGGACTTCATGTCTTTGCGCTGAGGAGCCCCCCCAATTGTGGGAGTATGGGCTTCTCAGAATGGACTTAGTGTCTGTACGCTGAGTGGTTGCTCATTTATCTGGAGTTTGTCTAGCTCCATTCCTGGCTACGTGACTTCGCCCTTCATCCTGCGAGTGTTGATGTGGTAGGATCTCTCAACTGCCCCATTCCTTTGGACTCCCTGACCTCTTCAAGCAGCGTGGTGGTGTGATGAGCGGGTTCTGCTGGCTGACGGCACACGGTGAGTGGACTCTGGCCAGGCATGGAGACGCATGCTGAAGCCTGAAGCTTTCCGGTCTCATTCTCCTTGGGTTGGGCTCTTGGATGAACAGACCTGGTCCTCAAGAAGGCCTTCTACAGAGGGGAAAGAGTAGATTATTATTTTTGTTATAATTATTTGTCCGCTTTCTATACCTCCCGTTGAAAAATGGCTGGGGCCGGTTTACACAGAGAAATAATAAGTAAATAAATAAATAAGATGGATCTGTGTCCACGAGTGGCTCACAGGCTCACAAAGCGACAGAAGATAGACAGCAGCAACAGTCACTGGAGGTCCTTTGTAGTGGTCATATACTGAAGAGCCACTGATCTATTTGGAGTGCACTTTTTTCCTGCTGGACCTCATGTCTTTGCACTGGGGAGCCCCTATAATATTTGGGGCATGGTCTTTGTAGTGGCCATACTGAAGAGCCCCTGATCTGGTTGGGGTGAAGCTCTTTTCATGCTGGACTTCATGTCTTTGTGCTGAGGAGCCCCCCCAAATTGTGGGAGTATGGGCTTCTCAGAATGGACTTAGTGGTTGCTCATTTATCTGGAGTTTGTCTAGCTCCATTCCTGGCTGCGTGACTTCGCCCTTCATCCAGTGAGTGTTGATGTGGTAGGATCTCTCAACTGCCCCATCCCTTTGGCCTCCCTGACCTCTTCAAGCAGCGTGGTGGTGTGATGAAGGCACACAGTGGCTGCGTGACTTCGCCCTTCATCCTGTGAGTGTTGATGTGGTAGGATCTCTCAACTGCCCCATCCCTTTGGCCTCCCTGACCTCTTCAAGCAGCGTGGTGGTGTGATGAAGGCACACGGTGGCTGCGTGACTTCGCCCTTCATCCTGTGAGTGTTGATTTGGTAGGATCTCTCAACTGCCCCATCCCTTTGGCCTTCCTGACCTCTTCAAGCAGCGTGGTGGTGTGATGAGCGGGTTCTGCTGGCTGAAGGCACACGGTGAGTAGACTCTGGCCAGGCATGGAGATGCGTGCTGAAGCCTGAAGCTTTCCGGTCTCATTCTCCTTGGGTTGGGCTCTTGGATGAACAGCCCTGGTCCTCAAGAAGGCCTTCTAAAGGGGGAAGAGTAGATTATTTTTTTTATTTATCCACTTTCTATAGAGCCCGTCCAAAAATGGCTCGGGGCCTTATACACAGAGAAATAATAAATAACTAAGATGGATCTGTGTTCATGAGGGGCTCACAATCTCACAAAGCGACAGCAGATAGACAGCAGCAACAGTCACTGGAGGTCCTTTGTAGTGGTCATATACTGAAGAGCCACTGATCTATTTGGGGTGCACTTTTTTCATGCAGGACTTCACGTCTTTGCACTGGGGAGCCCCTATAATAGTTGGAGCATGGCCTTTGTAGTTGTCATGTTCTGAGGAGCCCCTGATCTGGTAAGGGTGGATCTTTTTTCATGCTGGACTTCACGTCTAAGCCATGGGGAGCCACTATAATATTTGGAGCATGGTCTTTGTAGTGGTCATATACTGAAGATCCCCTGAAGTGCCTGGGGTGCCCCTTTTTTCCTGCTGGACTTCATGTCTTTGCACTGTGGAGCCACTATAATATTTGGAGCATGGCCTTTGTAGTGGACATACTGAAGAGCCCCTCAATTGAATGGTGTGCAGCTCTTCATGCTGGACTTCACGTCTTTGCACTGGGGAGCCCCTATAATAGTTGGAGCATGGCCTTTGTAGTTGTCATATTCTGAGGAGCTCCTGATCTAGTAAGGGTTTAGCTTTTTTCATGCTGGACTTCACGTCTTAGCCATGGGGAGCCACTATAATATTTGGAGCATGGTCTTTGTAGTGGTCATATACTGAAGATCCCCTGAAGTGCCTGGGGTGCCCCTTTTTTCCTGCTGGACTTCATGTCTTTGCACTGTGGAGCCACTATAATATTTGGAGCATGGCCTTTGTAGTGGACATACTGAAGAGCCCCTCAATTGAATGGTGTGCAGCTCTTCTCATGCTGGACTTCATGTCTTTGCGCTGAGGAGCCCCCCCAAATTGTGGGAGTATGGGCTTCTCAGAATGGACTTAGTTTCTGTATGCTGAGTGGTTGCTCATTTATTTGTTGTATTGTTTTATGCCTGCTTTTATATGTTTTTATACTTTTGACATGATGTGTTCTTATTGTCTTTTTATTGTATGTTTTAAACTTTTGTAAACCGCCTTGGGGTTATCATTTTAACGAAAGGCGGTATATAAATGCAAAAATAAAAAATAAATAAATAAATGAATTTATCTGGAGTTTGTCTAGCTCCATTCCTGGCTGCGTGACTTCGCCCTTCATCCTGCGAGTGTTGATTTGGTAGGATCTCTCAACTGCCCCATCCCCTTGGACTCCCTGACCTCTTCAAGCAGCGTGGTGGTGTGATGAGCGGGTTCTGCTGGCTGAAGGCACACGGTGAGTGGACTCTGGCTAGGCATGGAGACGCGTGCTGAAGCCTGAAGCTTTCCGGTCTCATTCTCCTTGGGTTGGGCTCTTGGATGAACAGCCCTGGTCCTCAAGAAGGCCTTCTAAAGAGGAGAAAGAGTAGATTATTTTTTTTATTTATCCACTTTCAATACCGCCCGTCCAAAAATGGCTCGGGGCGGTTTACACAGAGAAATAATAAATGAATAAGATGGATCTGTGCTCACGAGGGGCTCACAATCTCACAAAGCGACAGAAGATAGCAGCAACAGTCACTGGAGGTCCTTTGTCGTGGTCATATACTGAAGAGCCACTGATCTATTTGGGGTGCACTTTTTTCATGCAGGACTTCATGTCTTTGCACTGGGGAGCCCCTATAATATTTGGAGCATGGGCTTTGTAGTGGTCATATACTGAAGAGCCCCTGAAGTGCCGGGGTGGCCCTTTTTTCCTGCTGGACTTCATGTCTTTGCACTGGGGAGCCCCTATAATATTTGGAGGATTGCCTTTGTAGTGGCCTTAGTGAAGAACCCCTGATCTGCTTGGGGTGAAGCTCTTTTCATGCTGGACTTCATGTCTTTGCGCTGAGGAGCCCCCCCAATTGTGGGAGTATGGGCTTCTCAGAATGGACTTAGTGTCTGTACGCTGAGTGGTTGCTCATTTATCTGGAGTTTGTCTAGCTCCATTCCTGGCTGCGTGACTTCGCCCTTCATCCAGTGAGTGTTGATGTGGTAGGATCTCTCAACTGCCCCATCCCTTTGGCCTCCCTGACCTCTTCAAGCAGCGTGGTGGTGTGATGAAGGCACACGGTGGCTGCGTGACTTCGCCCTTCATCCTGTGAGTGTTGATGTGGTAGGATCTCTCAACTGCCCCATCCCTTTGGCCTCCCTGACCTCTTCAAGCAGCGTGGTGGTGTGATGAAGGCACACGGTGGCTGCGTGACTTCGCCCTTCATCCTGTGAGTGTTGATTTGGTAGGATCTCTCAACTGCCCCATCCCTTTGGCCTTCCTGACCTCTTCAAGCAGCGTGGTGGTGTGATGAGCGGGTTCTGCTGGCTGAAGGCACACGGTGAGTAGACTCTGGCCAGGCATGGAGATGCGTGCTGAAGCCTGAAGCTTTCCGGTCTCATTCTCCTTGGGTTGGGCTCTTGGATGAACAGCCCTGGTCCTCAAGAAGGCCTTCTAAAGGGGGAAGAGTAGATTATTTTTTTTATTTATCCACTTTCTATAGAGCCCGTCCAAAAATGGCTCGGGGCCTTATACACAGAGAAATAATAAATAACTAAGATGGATCTGTGTTCATGAGGGGCTCACAATCTCACAAAGCGACAGCAGATAGACAGCAGCAACAGTCACTGGAGGTCCTTTGTAGTGGTCATATACTGAAGAGCCACTGATCTATTTGGGGTGCACTTTTTTCATGCAGGACTTCACGTCTTTGCACTGGGGAGCCCCTATAATAGTTGGAGCATGGCCTTTGTAGTTGTCATGTTCTGAGGAGCCCCTAATCTGGTAAGGGTGGATCTTTTTTCATGCTGGACTTCACGTCTAAGCCATGGGGAGCCACTATAATATTTGGAGCATGGTCTTTGTAGTGGTCATATACTGAAGATCCCCTGAAGTGCCTGGGGTGCCCCTTTTTTCCTGCTGGACTTCATGTCTTTGCACTGTGGAGCCACTATAATATTTGGAGCATGGCCTTTGTAGTGGACATACTGAAGAGCCCCTCAATTGAATGGTGTGCAGCTCTTCATGCTGGACTTCACGTCTTTGCACTGGGGAGCCCCTATAATAGTTGGAGCATGGCCTTTGTAGTTGTCATATTCTGAGGAGCTCCTGATCTAGTAAGGGCTTAGCTTTTTTCATGCTGGACTTCACGTCTTAGCCATGGGGAGCCACTATAATATTTGGAGCATGGTCTTTGTAGTGGTCATATACTGAAGATCCCCTGAAGTGCCTGGGGTGCCCCTTTTTTCCTGCTGGACTTCATGTCTTTGCACTGTGGAGCCACTATAATATTTGGAGCATGGCCTTTGTAGTGGACATACTGAAGAGCCCCTCAATTGAATGGTGTGCAGCTCTTCTCATGCTGGACTTCATGTCTTTGCGCTGAGGAGCCCCCCCAAATTGTGGGAGTATGGGCTTCTCAGAATGGACTTAGTTTCTGTATGCTGAGTGGTTGCTCATTTATTTGTTGTATTGTTTTATGCCTGCTTTTATATGTTTTTATACTTTTGACATGATGTGTTCTTATTGTCTTTTTATTGTATGTTTTAAACTTTTGTAAACCGCCTTGGGGTTATCATTTTAACGAAAGGCGGTATATAAATGCAAAAATAATAAATAAATAAATAAATGAATTTATCTGGAGTTTGTCTAGCTCCATTCCTGGCTGCGTGACTTCGCCCTTCATCCTGCGAGTGTTGATTTGGTAGGATCTCTCAACTGCCCCATCCCCTTGGACTCCCTGACCTCTTCAAGCAGCGTGGTGGTGTGATGAGCGGGTTCTGCTGGCTGAAGGCACACGGTGAGTGGACTCTGGCTAGGCATGGAGACGCGTGCTGAAGCCTGAAGCTTTCCGGTCTCATTCTCCTTGGGTTGGGCTCTTGGATGAACAGCCCTGGTCCTCAAGAAGGCCTTCTAAAGAGGAGAAAGAGTAGATTATTTTTTTTATTTATCCACTTTCAATACCGCCCGTCCAAAAATGGCTCGGGGCGGTTTACACAGAGAAATAATAAATGAATAAGATGGATCTGTGCTCACGAGGGGCTCACAATCTCACAAAGCGACAGAAGATAGACAGCAGCAACAGTCACTGGAGGTCCTTTGTCGTGGTCATATACTGAAGAGCCACTGATCTATTTGGGGTGCACTTTTTTCATGCAGGACTTCATGTCTTTGCACTGGGGAGCCCCTATAATATTTGGAGCATGGGCTTTGTAGTGGTCATATACTGAAGAGCCCCTGAAGTGCCGGGGTGGCCCTTTTTTCCTGCTGGACTTCATGTCTTTGCACTGGGGAGCCCCTATAATATTTGGAGGATTGCCTTTGTAGTGGCCTTAGTGAAGAACCCCTGATCTGGTTGGGGTGAAGCTCTTTTCATGCTGGACTTCATGTCTTTGCGCTGAGGAGCCCCCCCAATTGTGGGAGTATGGGCTTCTCAGAATGGACTTAGTGTCTGTACGCTGAGTGGTTGCTCATTTATCTGGAGTTTGTCTAGCTCCATTCCTGGCTGCGTGACTTCGCCCTTCATCCTGCGAGTGTTGATGTGGTAGGATCTCTCAACTGCCCCATTCCTTTGGACTCCCTGACCTCTTCAAGCAGCGTGGTGGTGTGATGAGCGGGTTCTGCTGGCTGACGGCACACGGTGAGTGGACTCTGGCCAGGCATGGAGACGCATGCTGAAGCCTGAAGCTTTCCGGTCTCATTCTCCTTGGGTTGGGCTCTTGGATGAACAGACCTGGTCCTCAAGAAGGCCTTCTACAGAGGGGAAAGAGTAGATTATTATTTTTGTTATAATTATTTGTCCGCTTTCTATACCTCCCGTTGAAAAATGGCTGGGGCCGGTTTACACAGAGAAATAATAAGTAAATAAATAAATAAGATGGATCTGTGTCCACGAGTGGCTCACAGGCTCACAAAGCGACAGAAGATAGACAGCAGCAACAGTCACTGGAGGTCCTTTGTAGTGGTCATATACTGAAGAGCCACTGATCTATTTGGAGTGCACTTTTTTCCTGCTGGACCTCATGTCTTTGCACTGGGGAGCCCCTATAATATTTGGGGCATGGTCTTTGTAGTGGCCATACTGAAGAGCCCCTGATCTGGTTGGGGTGAAGCTCTTTTCATGCTGGACTTCATGTCTTTGTGCTGAGGAGCCCCCCCAAATTGTGGGAGTATGGGCTTCTCAGAATGGACTTAGTGGTTGCTCATTTATCTGGAGTTTGTCTAGCTCCATTCCTGGCTGCGTGACTTCGCCCTTCATCCAGTGAGTGTTGATGTGGTAGGATCTCTCAACTGCCCCATCCCTTTGGCCTCCCTAACCTCTTCAAGCAGCGTGGTGGTGTGATGAAGGCACACAGTGGCTGCGTGACTTCGCCCTTCATCCTGTGAGTGTTGATGTGGTAGGATCTCTCAACTGCCCCATCCCTTTGGCCTCCCTGACCTCTTCAAGCAGCGTGGTGGTGTGATGAAGGCACACGGTGGCTGCGTGACTTCGCCCTTCATCCTGTGAGTGTTGATTTGGTAGGATCTCTCAACTGCCCCATCCCTTTGGCCTTCCTGACCTCTTCAAGCAGCGTGGTGGTGTGATGAGCGGGTTCTGCTGGCTGAAGGCACACGGTGAGTAGACTCTGGCCAGGCATGGAGATGCGTGCTGAAGCCTGAAGCTTTCCGGTCTCATTCTCCTTGGGTTGGGCTCTTGGATGAACAGCCCTGGTCCTCAAGAAGGCCTTCTAAAGGGGGAAGAGTAGATTATTTTTTTTATTTATCCACTTTCTATAGAGCCCGTCCAAAAATGGCTCGGGGCCTTATACACAGAGAAATAATAAATAACTAAGATGGATCTGTGTTCATGAGGGGCTCACAATCTCACAAAGCGACAGCAGATAGACAGCAGCAACAGTCACTGGAGGTCCTTTGTAGTGGTCATATACTGAAGAGCCACTGATCTATTTGGGGTGCACTTTTTTCATGCAGGACTTCACGTCTTTGCACTGGGGAGCCCCTATAATAGTTGGAGCATGGCCTTTGTAGTTGTCATGTTCTGAGGAGCCCCTGATCTGGTAAGGGTGGATCTTTTTTCATGCTGGACTTCACGTCTAAGCCATGGGGAGCCACTATAATATTTGGAGCATGGTCTTTGTAGTGGTCATATACTGAAGATCCCCTGAAGTGCCTGGGGTGCCCCTTTTTTCCTGCTGGACTTCATGTCTTTGCACTGTGGAGCCACTATAATATTTGGAGCATGGCCTTTGTAGTGGACATACTGAAGAGCCCCTCAATTGAATGGTGTGCAGCTCTTCATGCTGGACTTCACGTCTTTGCACTGGGGAGCCCCTATAATAGTTGGAGCATGGCCTTTGTAGTTGTCATATTCTGAGGAGCTCCTGATCTAGTAAGGGTTTAGCTTTTTTCATGCTGGACTTCACGTCTTAGCCATGGGGAGCCACTATAATATTTGGAGCATGGTCTTTGTAGTGGTCATATACTGAAGATCCCCTGAAGTGCCTGGGGTGCCCCTTTTTTCCTGCTGGACTTCATGTCTTTGCACTGTGGAGCCACTATAATATTTGGAGCATGGCCTTTGTAGTGGACATACTGAAGAGCCCCTCAATTGAATGGTGTGCAGCTCTTCTCATGCTGGACTTCATGTCTTTGCGCTGAGGAGCCCCCCCAAATTGTGGGAGTATGGGCTTCTCAGAATGGACTTAGTTTCTGTATGCTGAGTGGTTGCTCATTTATTTGTTGTATTGTTTTATGCCTGCTTTTATATGTTTTTATACTTTTGACATGATGTGTTCTTATTGTCTTTTTATTGTATGTTTTAAACTTTTGTAAACCGCCTTGGGGTTATCATTTTAACGAAAGGCGGTATATAAATGCAAAAATAAAAAATAAATAAATAAATGAATTTATCTGGAGTTTGTCTAGCTCCATTCCTGGCTGCGTGACTTCGCCCTTCATCCTGCGAGTGTTGATTTGGTAGGATCTCTCAACTGCCCCATCCCCTTGGACTCCCTGACCTCTTCAAGCAGCGTGGTGGTGTGATGAGCGGGTTCTGCTGGCTGAAGGCACACGGTGAGTGGACTCTGGCTAGGCATGGAGACGCGTGCTGAAGCCTGAAGCTTTCCGGTCTCATTCTCCTTGGGTTGGG
This sequence comes from Hemicordylus capensis, assembly GCF_027244095.1. Classification (NCBI taxonomy): domain Eukaryota; kingdom Metazoa; phylum Chordata; class Lepidosauria; order Squamata; family Cordylidae; genus Hemicordylus; species Hemicordylus capensis. The sequence continues at coordinate 18,715,756 of NC_069667.1, forward strand.
CTCTTGGATGAACAGCCCTGGTCCTCAAGAAGGCCTTCTAAAGAGGAGAAAGAGTAGATTATTTTTTTTATTTATCCACTTTCAATACCGCCCGTCCAAAAATGGCTCGGGGCGGTTTACACAGAGAAATAATAAATGAATAAGATGGATCTGTGCTCACGAGGGGCTCACAATCTCACAAAGCGACAGAAGATAGCAGCAACAGTCACTGGAGGTCCTTTGTCGTGGTCATATACTGAAGAGCCACTGATCTATTTGGGGTGCACTTTTTTCATGCAGGACTTCATGTCTTTGCACTGGGGAGCCCCTATAATATTTGGAGCATGGGCTTTGTAGTGGTCATATACTGAAGAGCCCCTGAAGTGCCGGGGTGGCCCTTTTTTCCTGCTGGACTTCATGTCTTTGCACTGGGGAGCCCCTATAATATTTGGAGGATTGCCTTTGTAGTGGCCTTAGTGAAGAACCCCTGATCTGCTTGGGGTGAAGCTCTTTTCATGCTGGACTTCATGTCTTTGCGCTGAGGAGCCCCCCCAATTGTGGGAGTATGGGCTTCTCAGAATGGACTTAGTGTCTGTACGCTGAGTGGTTGCTCATTTATCTGGAGTTTGTCTAGCTCCATTCCTGGCTGCGTGACTTCGCCCTTCATCCAGTGAGTGTTGATGTGGTAGGATCTCTCAACTGCCCCATCCCTTTGGCCTCCCTGACCTCTTCAAGCAGCGTGGTGGTGTGATGAAGGCACACGGTGGCTGCGTGACTTCGCCCTTCATCCTGTGAGTGTTGATGTGGTAGGATCTCTCAACTGCCCCATCCCTTTGGCCTCCCTGACCTCTTCAAGCAGCGTGGTGGTGTGATGAAGGCACACGGTGGCTGCGTGACTTCGCCCTTCATCCTGTGAGTGTTGATTTGGTAGGATCTCTCAACTGCCCCATCCCTTTGGCCTTCCTGACCTCTTCAAGCAGCGTGGTGGTGTGATGAGCGGGTTCTGCTGGCTGAAGGCACACGGTGAGTAGACTCTGGCCAGGCATGGAGATGCGTGCTGAAGCCTGAAGCTTTCCGGTCTCATTCTCCTTGGGTTGGGCTCTTGGATGAACAGCCCTGGTCCTCAAGAAGGCCTTCTAAAGGGGGAAGAGTAGATTATTTTTTTTATTTATCCACTTTCTATAGAGCCCGTCCAAAAATGGCTCGGGGCCTTATACACAGAGAAATAATAAATAACTAAGATGGATCTGTGTTCATGAGGGGCTCACAATCTCACAAAGCGACAGCAGATAGACAGCAGCAACAGTCACTGGAGGTCCTTTGTAGTGGTCATATACTGAAGAGCCACTGATCTATTTGGGGTGCACTTTTTTCATGCAGGACTTCACGTCTTTGCACTGGGGAGCCCCTATAATAGTTGGAGCATGGCCTTTGTAGTTGTCATGTTCTGAGGAGCCCCTAATCTGGTAAGGGTGGATCTTTTTTCATGCTGGACTTCACGTCTAAGCCATGGGGAGCCACTATAATATTTGGAGCATGGTCTTTGTAGTGGTCATATACTGAAGATCCCCTGAAGTGCCTGGGGTGCCCCTTTTTTCCTGCTGGACTTCATGTCTTTGCACTGTGGAGCCACTATAATATTTGGAGCATGGCCTTTGTAGTGGACATACTGAAGAGCCCCTCAATTGAATGGTGTGCAGCTCTTCATGCTGGACTTCACGTCTTTGCACTGGGGAGCCCCTATAATAGTTGGAGCATGGCCTTTGTAGTTGTCATATTCTGAGGAGCTCCTGATCTAGTAAGGGCTTAGCTTTTTTCATGCTGGACTTCACGTCTTAGCCATGGGGAGCCACTATAATATTTGGAGCATGGTCTTTGTAGTGGTCATATACTGAAGATCCCCTGAAGTGCCTGGGGTGCCCCTTTTTTCCTGCTGGACTTCATGTCTTTGCACTGTGGAGCCACTATAATATTTGGAGCATGGCCTTTGTAGTGGACATACTGAAGAGCCCCTCAATTGAATGGTGTGCAGCTCTTCTCATGCTGGACTTCATGTCTTTGCGCTGAGGAGCCCCCCCAAATTGTGGGAGTATGGGCTTCTCAGAATGGACTTAGTTTCTGTATGCTGAGTGGTTGCTCATTTATTTGTTGTATTGTTTTATGCCTGCTTTTATATGTTTTTATACTTTTGACATGATGTGTTCTTATTGTCTTTTTATTGTATGTTTTAAACTTTTGTAAACCGCCTTGGGGTTATCATTTTAACGAAAGGCGGTATATAAATGCAAAAATAATAAATAAATAAATAAATGAATTTATCTGGAGTTTGTCTAGCTCCATTCCTGGCTGCGTGACTTCGCCCTTCATCCTGCGAGTGTTGATTTGGTAGGATCTCTCAACTGCCCCATCCCCTTGGACTCCCTGACCTCTTCAAGCAGCGTGGTGGTGTGATGAGCGGGTTCTGCTGGCTGAAGGCACACGGTGAGTGGACTCTGGCTAGGCATGGAGACGCGTGCTGAAGCCTGAAGCTTTCCGGTCTCATTCTCCTTGGGTTGGGCTCTTGGATGAACAGCCCTGGTCCTCAAGAAGGCCTTCTAAAGAGGAGAAAGAGTAGATTATTTTTTTTATTTATCCACTTTCAATACCGCCCGTCCAAAAATGGCTCGGGGCGGTTTACACAGAGAAATAATAAATGAATAAGATGGATCTGTGCTCACGAGGGGCTCACAATCTCACAAAGCGACAGAAGATAGACAGCAGCAACAGTCACTGGAGGTCCTTTGTCGTGGTCATATACTGAAGAGCCACTGATCTATTTGGGGTGCACTTTTTTCATGCAGGACTTCATGTCTTTGCACTGGGGAGCCCCTATAATATTTGGAGCATGGGCTTTGTAGTGGTCATATACTGAAGAGCCCCTGAAGTGCCGGGGTGGCCCTTTTTTCCTGCTGGACTTCATGTCTTTGCACTGGGGAGCCCCTATAATATTTGGAGGATTGCCTTTGTAGTGGCCTTAGTGAAGAACCCCTGATCTGGTTGGGGTGAAGCTCTTTTCATGCTGGACTTCATGTCTTTGCGCTGAGGAGCCCCCCCAATTGTGGGAGTATGGGCTTCTCAGAATGGACTTAGTGTCTGTACGCTGAGTGGTTGCTCATTTATCTGGAGTTTGTCTAGCTCCATTCCTGGCTGCGTGACTTCGCCCTTCATCCTGCGAGTGTTGATGTGGTAGGATCTCTCAACTGCCCCATTCCTTTGGACTCCCTGACCTCTTCAAGCAGCGTGGTGGTGTGATGAGCGGGTTCTGCTGGCTGACGGCACACGGTGAGTGGACTCTGGCCAGGCATGGAGACGCATGCTGAAGCCTGAAGCTTTCCGGTCTCATTCTCCTTGGGTTGGGCTCTTGGATGAACAGACCTGGTCCTCAAGAAGGCCTTCTACAGAGGGGAAAGAGTAGATTATTATTTTTGTTATAATTATTTGTCCGCTTTCTATACCTCCCGTTGAAAAATGGCTGGGGCCGGTTTACACAGAGAAATAATAAGTAAATAAATAAATAAGATGGATCTGTGTCCACGAGTGGCTCACAGGCTCACAAAGCGACAGAAGATAGACAGCAGCAACAGTCACTGGAGGTCCTTTGTAGTGGTCATATACTGAAGAGCCACTGATCTATTTGGAGTGCACTTTTTTCCTGCTGGACCTCATGTCTTTGCACTGGGGAGCCCCTATAATATTTGGGGCATGGTCTTTGTAGTGGCCATACTGAAGAGCCCCTGATCTGGTTGGGGTGAAGCTCTTTTCATGCTGGACTTCATGTCTTTGTGCTGAGGAGCCCCCCCAAATTGTGGGAGTATGGGCTTCTCAGAATGGACTTAGTGGTTGCTCATTTATCTGGAGTTTGTCTAGCTCCATTCCTGGCTGCGTGACTTCGCCCTTCATCCAGTGAGTGTTGATGTGGTAGGATCTCTCAACTGCCCCATCCCTTTGGCCTCCCTGACCTCTTCAAGCAGCGTGGTGGTGTGATGAAGGCACACGGTGGCTGCGTGACTTCGCCCTTCATCCTGTGAGTGTTGATGTGGTAGGATCTCTCAACTGCCCCATCCCTTTGGCCTCCCTGACCTCTTCAAGCAGCGTGGTGGTGTGATGAAGGCACACGGTGGCTGCGTGACTTCGCCCTTCATCCTGTGAGTGTTGATTTGGTAGGATCTCTCAACTGCCCCATCCCTTTGGCCTTCCTGACCTCTTCAAGCAGCGTGGTGGTGTGATGAGCGGGTTCTGCTGGCTGAAGGCACACGGTGAGTAGACTCTGGCCAGGCATGGAGATGCGTGCTGAAGCCTGAAGCTTTCCGGTCTCATTCTCCTTGGGTTGGGCTCTTGGATGAACAGCCCTGGTCCTCAAGAAGGCCTTCTAAAGGGGGAAGAGTAGATTATTTTTTTTATTTATCCACTTTCTATAGAGCCCGTCCAAAAATGGCTCGGGGCCTTATACACAGAGAAATAATAAATAACTAAGATGGATCTGTGTTCATGAGGGGCTCACAATCTCACAAAGCGACAGCAGATAGACAGCAGCAACAGTCACTGGAGGTCCTTTGTAGTGGTCATATACTGAAGAGCCACTGATCTATTTGGGGTGCACTTTTTTCATGCAGGACTTCACGTCTTTGCACTGGGGAGCCCCTATAATAGTTGGAGCATGGCCTTTGTAGTTGTCATGTTCTGAGGAGCCCCTAATCTGGTAAGGGTGGATCTTTTTTCATGCTGGACTTCACGTCTAAGCCATGGGGAGCCACTATAATATTTCGAGCATGGTCTTTGTAGTGGTCATATACTGAAGATCCCCTGAAGTGCCTGGGGTGCCCCTTTTTTCCTGCTGGACTTCATGTCTTTGCACTGTGGAGCCACTATAATATTTGGAGCATGGCCTTTGTAGTGGACATACTGAAGAGCCCCTCAATTGAATGGTGTGCAGCTCTTCATGCTGGACTTCACGTCTTTGCACTGGGGAGCCCCTATAATAGTTGGAGCATGGCCTTTGTAGTTGTCATATTCTGAGGAGCTCCTGATCTAGTAAGGGCTTAGCTTTTTTCATGCTGGACTTCACGTCTTAGCCATGGGGAGCCACTATAATATTTGGAACATGGTCTTTGTAGTGGTCATATACTGAAGATCCCCTGAAGTGCCTGGGGTGCCCCTTTTTTCCTGCTGGACTTCATGTCTTTGCACTGTGGAGCCACTATAATATTTGGAGCATGGCCTTTGTAGTGGACATACTGAAGAGCCCCTCAATTGAATGGTGTGCAGCTCTTCTCATGCTGGACTTCATGTCTTTGCGCTGAGGAGCCCCCCCAAATTGTGGGAGTATGGGCTTCTCAGAATGGACTTAGTTTCTGTATGCTGAGTGGTTGCTCATTTATTTGTTGTATTGTTTTATGCCTGCTTTTATATGTTTTTATACTTTTGACATGATGTGTTCTTATTGTCTTTTTATTGTATGTTTTAAACTTTTGTAAACCGCCTTGGGGTTATCATTTTAACGAAAGGCGGTATATAAATGCAAAAATAAAAAATAAATAAATAAATGAATTTATCTGGAGTTTGTCTAGCTCCATTCCTGGCTGCGTGACTTCGCCCTTCATCCTGCGAGTGTTGATTTGGTAGGATCTCTCAACTGCCCCATCCCCTTGGACTCCCTGACCTCTTCAAGCAGCGTGGTGGTGTGATGAGCGGGTTCTGCTGGCTGAAGGCACACGGTGAGTGGACTCTGGCTAGGCATGGAGACGCGTGCTGAAGCCTGAAGCTTTCCGGTCTCATTCTCCTTGGGTTGGGCTCTTGGATGAACAGCCCTGGTCCTCAAGAAGGCCTTCTAAAGAGGAGAAAGAGTAGATTATTTTTTTTATTTATCCACTTTCAATACCGCCCGTCCAAAAATGGCTCGGGGCGGTTTACACAGAGAAATAATAAATGAATAAGATGGATCTGTGCTCACGAGGGGCTCACAATCTCACAAAGCGACAGAAGATAGACAGCAGCAACAGTCACTGGAGGTCCTTTGTCGTGGTCATATACTGAAGAGCCACTGATCTATTTGGGGTGCACTTTTTTCATGCAGGACTTCATGTCTTTGCACTGGGGAGCCCCTATAATATTTGGAGCATGGGCTTTGTAGTGGTCATATACTGAAGAGCCCCTGAAGTGCCGGGGTGGCCCTTTTTTCCTGCTGGACTTCATGTCTTTGCACTGGGGAGCCCCTATAATATTTGGAGGATTGCCTTTGTAGTGGCCTTAGTGAAGAACCCCTGATCTGGTTGGGGTGAAGCTCTTTTCATGCTGGACTTCATGTCTTTGCGCTGAGGAGCCCCCCCAATTGTGGGAGTATGGGCTTCTCAGAATGGACTTAGTGTCTGTACCCTGAGTGGTTGCTCATTTATCTGGAGTTTGTCTAGCTCCATTCCTGGCTACGTGACTTCGCCCTTCATCCTGCGAGTGTTGATGTGGTAGGATCTCTCAACTGCCCCATTCCTTTGGACTCCCTGACCTCTTCAAGCAGCGTGGTGGTGTGATGAGCGGGTTCTGCTGGCTGACGGCACACGGTGAGTGGACTCTGGCCAGGCATGGAGACGCATGCTGAAGCCTGAAGCTTTCCGGTCTCATTCTCCTTGGGTTGGGCTCTTGGATGAACAGACCTGGTCCTCAAGAAGGCCTTCTACAGAGGGGAAAGAGTAGATTATTATTTTTGTTATAATTATTTGTCCGCTTTCTATACCTCCCGTTGAAAAATGGCTGGGGCCGGTTTACACAGAGAAATAATAAGTAAATAAATAAATAAGATGGATCTGTGTCCACGAGTGGCTCACAGGCTCGCAAAGCGACAGAAGATAGACAGCAGCAACAGTCACTGGAGGTCCTTTGTAGTGGTCATATACTGAAGAGCCACTGATCTATTTGGAGTGCACTTTTTTCCTGCTGGACCTCATGTCTTTGCACTGGGGAGCCCCTATAATATTTGGGGCATGGTCTTTGTAGTGGCCATACTGAAGAGCCCCTGATCTGGTTGGGGTGAAGCTCTTTTCATGCTGGACTTCATGTCTTTGTGCTGAGGAGCCCCCCCAAATTGTGGGAGTATGGGCTTCTCAGAATGGACTTAGTGGTTGCTCATTTATCTGGAGTTTGTCTAGCTCCATTCCTGGCTGCGTGACTTCGCCCTTCATCCAGTGAGTGTTGATGTGGTAGGATCTCTCAACTGCCCCATCCCTTTGGCCTCCCTGACCTCTTCAAGCAGCGTGGTGGTGTGATGAAGGCACACGGTGGCTGCGTGACTTCGCCCTTCATCCTGTGAGTGTTGATGTGGTAGGATCTCTCAACTGCCCCATCCCTTTGGCCTCCCTGACCTCTTCAAGCAGCGTGGTGGTGTGATGAAGGCACACGGTGGCTGCGTGACTTCGCCCTTCATCCTGTGAGTGTTGATTTGGTAGGATCTCTCAACTGCCCCATCCCTTTGGCCTTCCTGACCTCTTCAAGCAGCGTGGTGGTGTGATGAGCGGGTTCTGCTGGCTGAAGGCACACGGTGAGTAGACTCTGGCCAGGCATGGAGATGCGTGCTGAAGCCTGAAGCTTTCCGGTCTCATTCTCCTTGGGTTGGGCTCTTGGATGAACAGCCCTGGTCCTCAAGAAGGCCTTCTAAAGGGGGAAGAGTAGATTATTTTTTTTATTTATCCACTTTCTATAGAGCCCGTCCAAAAATGGCTCGGGGCCTTATACACAGAGAAATAATAAATAACTAAGATGGATCTGTGTTCATGAGGGGCTCACAATCTCACAAAGCGACAGCAGATAGACAGCAGCAACAGTCACTGGAGGTCCTTTGTAGTGGTCATATACTGAAGAGCCACTGATCTATTTGGGGTGCACTTTTTTCATGCAGGACTTCACGTCTTTGCACTGGGGAGCCCCTATAATAGTTGGAGCATGGCCTTTGTAGTTGTCATGTTCTGAGGAGCCCCTGATCTGGTAAGGGTGGATCTTTTTTCATGCTGGACTTCACGTTTAAGCCATGGGGAGCCACTATAATATTTCGAGCATGGTCTTTGTAGTGGTCATATACTGAAGATCCCCTGAAGTGCCTGGGGTGCCCCTTTTTTCCTGCTGGACTTCATGTCTTTGCACTGTGGAGCCACTATAATATTTGGAGCATGGCCTTTGTAGTGGACATACTGAAGAGCCCCTCAATTGAATGGTGTGCAGCTCTTCATGCTGGACTTCACGTCTTTGCACTGGGGAGCCCCTATAATAGTTGGAGCATGGCCTTTGTAGTTGTCATATTCTGAGGAGCTCCTGATCTAGTAAGGGCTTAGCTTTTTTCATGCTGGACTTCACGTCTTAGCCATGGGGAGCCACTATAATATTTGGAGCATGGTCTTTGTAGTGGTCATATACTGAAGATCCCCTGAAGTGCCTGGGGTGCCCCTTTTTTCCTGCTGGACTTCATGTCTTTGCACTGTGGAGCCACTATAATATTTGGAGCATGGCCTTTGTAGTGGACATACTGAAGAGCCCCTCAATTGAATGGTGTGCAGCTCTTCTCATGCTGGACTTCATGTCTTTGCGCTGAGGAGCCCCCCCAAATTGTGGGAGTATGGGCTTCTCAGAATGGACTTAGTTTCTGTATGCTGAGTGGTTGCTCATTTATTTGTTGTATTGTTTTATGCCTGCTTTTATATGTTTTTATACTTTTGACATGATGTGTTCTTATTGTCTTTTTATTGTATGTTTTAAACTTTTGTAAACCGCCTTGGGGTTATCATTTTAACGAAAGGCGGTATATAAATGCAAAAATAAAAAATAAATAAATAAATGAATTTATCTGGAGTTTGTCTAGCTCCATTCCTGGCTGCGTGACTTCGCCCTTCATCCTGCGAGTGTTGATTTGGTAGGATCTCTCAACTGCCCCATCCCCTTGGACTCCCTGACCTCTTCAAGCAGCGTGGTGGTGTGATGAGCGGGTTCTGCTGGCTGAAGGCACACGGTGAGTGGACTCTGGCTAGGCATGGAGACGCGTGCTGAAGCCTGAAGCTTTCCGGTCTCATTCTCCTTGGGTTGGGCTCTTGGATGAACAGCCCTGGTCCTCAAGAAGGCCTTCTAAAGAGGAGAAAGAGTAGATTATTTTTTTTATTTATCCACTTTCAATACCGCCCGTCCAAAAATGGCTCGGGGCGGTTTACACAGAGAAATAATAAATGAATAAGATGGATCTGTGCTCACGAGGGGCTCACAATCTCACAAAGCGACAGAAGATAGACAGCAGCAACAGTCACTGGAGGTCCTTTGTCGTGGTCATATACTGAAGAGCCACTGATCTATTTGGGGTGCACTTTTTTCATGCAGGACTTCATGTCTTTGCACTGGGGAGCCCCTATAATATTTGGAGCATGGGCTTTGTAGTGGTCATATACTGAAGAGCCCCTGAAGTGCCGGGGTGGCCCTTTTTTCCTGCTGGACTTCATGTCTTTGCACTGGGGAGCCCCTATAATATTTGGAGGATTGCCTTTGTAGTGGCCTTAGTGAAGAACCCCTGATCTGGTTGGGGTGAAGCTCTTTTCATGCTGGACTTCATGTCTTTGCGCTGAGGAGCCCCCCCAATTGTGGGAGTATGGGCTTCTCAGAATGGACTTAGTGTCTGTACGCTGAGTGGTTGCTCATTTATCTGGAGTTTGTCTAGCTCCATTCCTGGCTACGTGACTTCGCCCTTCATCCTGCGAGTGTTGATGTGGTAGGATCTCTCAACTGCCCCATTCCTTTGGACTCCCTGACCTCTTCAAGCAGCGTGGTGGTGTGATGAGCGGGTTCTGCTGGCTGACGGCACACGGTGAGTGGACTCTGGCCAGGCATGGAGACGCATGCTGAAGCCTGAAGCTTTCCGGTCTCATTCTCCTTGGGTTGGGCTCTTGGATGAACAGACCTGGTCCTCAAGAAGGCCTTCTACAGAGGGGAAAGAGTAGATTATTATTTTTGTTATAATTATTTGTCCGCTTTCTATACCTCCCGTTGAAAAATGGCTGGGGCCGGTTTACACAGAGAAATAATAAGTAAATAAATAAATAAGATGGATCTGTGTCCACGAGTGGCTCACAGGCTCGCAAAGCGACAGAAGATAGACAGCAGCAACAGTCACTGGAGGTCCTTTGTAGTGGTCATATACTGAAGAGCCACTGATCTATTTGGAGTGCACTTTTTTCCTGCTGGACCTCATGTCTTTGCACTGGGGAGCCCCTATAATATTTGGGGCATGGTCTTTGTAGTGGCCATACTGAAGAGCCCCTGATCTGGTTGGGGTGAAGCTCTTTTCATGCTGGACTTCATGTCTTTGTGCTGAGGAGCCCCCCCAAATTGTGGGAGTATGGGCTTCTCAGAATGGACTTAGTGGTTGCTCATTTATCTGGAGTTTGTCTAGCTCCATTCCTGGCTGCGTGACTTCGCCCTTCATCCAGTGAGTGTTGATGTGGTAGGATCTCTCAACTGCCCCATCCCTTTGGCCTCCCTGACCTCTTCAAGCAGCGTGGTGGTGTGATGAAGGCACACGGTGGCTGCGTGACTTCGCCCTTCATCCTGTGAGTGTTGATGTGGTAGGATCTCTCAACTGCCCCATCCCTTTGGCCTCCCTGACCTCTTCAAGCAGCGTGGTGGTGTGATGAAGGCACACGGTGGCTGCGTGACTTCGCCCTTCATCCTGTGAGTGTTGATTTGGTAGGATCTCTCAACTGCCCCATCCCTTTGGCCTTCCTGACCTCTTCAAGCAGCGTGGTGGTGTGATGAGCGGGTTCTGCTGGCTGAAGGCACACGGTGAGTAGACTCTGGCCAGGCATGGAGATGCGTGCTGAAGCCTGAAGCTTTCCGGTCTCATTCTCCTTGGGTTGGGCTCTTGGATGAACAGCCCTGGTCCTCAAGAAGGCCTTCTAAAGGGGGAAGAGTAGATTATTTTTTTTATTTATCCACTTTCTATAGAGCCCGTCCAAAAATGGCTCGGGGCCTTATACACAGAGAAATAATAAATAACTAAGATGGATCTGTGTTCATGAGGGGCTCACAATCTCACAAAGCGACAGCAGATAGACAGCAGCAACAGTCACTGGAGGTCCTTTGTAGTGGTCATATACTGAAGAGCCACTGATCTATTTGGGGTGCACTTTTTTCATGCAGGACTTCACGTCTTTGCACTGGGGAGCCCCTATAATAGTTGGAGCATGGCCTTTGTAGTTGTCATGTTCTGAGGAGCCCCTGATCTGGTAAGGGTGGATCTTTTTTCATGCTGGACTTCACGTTTAAGCCATGGGGAGCCACTATAATATTTCGAGCATGGTCTTTGTAGTGGTCATATACTGAAGATCCCCTGAAGTGCCTGGGGTGCCCCTTTTTTCCTGCTGGACTTCATGTCTTTGCACTGTGGAGCCACTATAATATTTGGAGCATGGCCTTTGTAGTGGACATACTGAAGAGCCCCTCAATTGAATGGTGTGCAGCTCTTCATGCTGGACTTCACGTCTTTGCACTGGGGAGCCCCTATAATAGTTGGAGCATGGCCTTTGTAGTTGTCATATTCTGAGGAGCTCCTGATCTAGTAAGGGCTTAGCTTTTTTCATGCTGGACTTCACGTCTTAGCCATGGGGAGCCACTATAATATTTGGAGCATGGTCTTTGTAGTGGTCATATACTGAAGATCCCCTGAAGTGCCTGGGGTGCCCCTTTTTTCCTGCTGGACTTCATGTCTTTGCACTGTGGAGCCACTATAATATTTGGAGCATGGCCTTTGTAGTGGACATACTGAAGAGCCCCTCAATTGAATGGTGTGCAGCTCTTCTCATGCTGGACTTCATGTCTTTGCGCTGAGGAGCCCCCCCAAATTGTGGGAGTATGGGCTTCTCAGAATGGACTTAGTTTCTGTATGCTGAGTGGTTGCTCATTTATTTGTTGTATTGTTTTATGCCTGCTTTTATATGTTTTTATACTTTTGACATGATGTGTTCTTATTGTCTTTTTATTGTATGTTTTAAACTTTTGTAAACCGCCTTGGGGTTATCATTTTAACGAAAGGCGGTATATAAATGCAAAAATAAAAAATAAATAAATAAATGAATTTATCTGGAGTTTGTCTAGCTCCATTCCTGGCTGCGTGACTTCGCCCTTCATCCTGCGAGTGTTGATTTGGTAGGATCTCTCAACTGCCCCATCCCCTTGGACTCCCTGACCTCTTCAAGCAGCGTGGTGGTGTGATGAGCGGGTTCTGCTGGCTGAAGGCACACGGTGAGTGGACTCTGGCTAGGCATGGAGACGCGTGCTGAAGCCTGAAGCTTTCCGGTCTCATTCTCCTTGGGTTGGGCTCTTGGATGAACAGCCCTGGTCCTCAAGAAGGCCTTCTAAAGAGGAGAAAGAGTAGATTATTTTTTTTATTTATCCACTTTCAATACCGCCCGTCCAAAAATGGCTCGGGGCGGTTTACACAGAGAAATAATAAATGAATAAGATGGATCTGTGCTCACGAGGGGCTCACAATCTCACAAAGCGACAGAAGATAGACAGCAGCAACAGTCACTGGAGGTCCTTTGTCGTGGTCATATACTGAAGAGCCACTGATCTATTTGGGGTGCACTTTTTTCATGCAGGACTTCATGTCTTTGCACTGGGGAGCCCCTATAATATTTGGAGCATGGGCTTTGTAGTGGTCATATACTGAAGAGCCCCTGAAGTGCCGGGGTGGCCCTTTTTTCCTGCTGGACTTCATGTCTTTGCACTGGGGAGCCCCTATAATATTTGGAGGATTGCCTTTGTAGTGGCCTTAGTGAAGAACCCCTGATCTGGTTGGGGTGAAGCTCTTTTCATGCTGGACTTCATGTCTTTGCGCTGAGGAGCCCCCCCAATTGTGGGAGTATGGGCTTCTCAGAATGGACTTAGTGTCTGTACGCTGAGTGGTTGCTCATTTATCTGGAGTTTGTCTAGCTCCATTCCTGGCTGCGTGACTTCGCCCTTCATCCTGCGAGTGTTGATGTGGTAGGATCTCTCAACTGCCCCATTCCTTTGGACTCCCTGACCTCTTCAAGCAGCGTGGTGGTGTGATGAGCGGGTTCTGCTGGCTGACGGCACACGGTGAGTGGACTCTGGCCAGGCATGGAGACGCATGCTGAAGCCTGAAGCTTTCCGGTCTCATTCTCCTTGGGTTGGGCTCTTGGATGAACAGACCTGGTCCTCAAGAAGGCCTTCTACAGAGGGGAAAGAGTAGATTATTATTTTTGTTATAATTATTTGTCCGCTTTCTATACCTCCCGTTGAAAAATGGCTGGGGCCGGTTTACACAGAGAAATAATAAGTAAATAAATAAATAAGATGGATCTGTGTCCACGAGTGGCTCACAGGCTCGCAAAGCGACAGAAGATAGACAGCAGCAACAGTCACTGGAGGTCCTTTGTAGTGGTCATATACTGAAGAGCCACTGATCTATTTGGAGTGCACTTTTTTCCTGCTGGACCTCATGTCTTTGCACTGGGGAGCCCCTATAATATTTGGGGCATGGTCTTTGTAGTGGCCATACTGAAGAGCCCCTGATCTGGTTGGGGTGAAGCTCTTTTCATGCTGGACTTCATGTCTTTGTGCTGAGGAGCCCCCCCAAATTGTGGGAGTATGGGCTTCTCAGAATGGACTTAGTGGTTGCTCATTTATCTGGAGTTTGTCTAGCTCCATTCCTGGCTGCGTGACTTCGCCCTTCATCCAGTGAGTGTTGATGTGGTAGGATCTCTCAACTGCCCCATCCCTTTGGCCTCCCTGACCTCTTCAAGCAGCGTGGTGGTGTGATGAAGGCACACGGTGGCTGCGTGACTTCGCCCTTCATCCTGTGAGTGTTGATGTGGTAGGATCTCTCAACTGCCCCATCCCTTTGGCCTCCCTGACCTCTTCAAGCAGCGTGGTGGTGTGATGAAGGCACACGGTGGCTGCGTGACTTCGCCCTTCATCCTGTGAGTGTTGATTTGGTAGGATCTCTCAACTGCCCCATCCCTTTGGCCTTCCTGACCTCTTCAAGCAGCGTGGTGGTGTGATGAGCGGGTTCTGCTGGCTGAAGGCACACGGTGAGTAGACTCTGGCCAGGCATGGAGATGCGTGCTGAAGCCTGAAGCTTTCCGGTCTCATTCTCCTTGGGTTGGGCTCTTGGATGAACAGCCCTGGTCCTCAAGAAGGCCTTCTAAAGGGGGAAGAGTAGATTTTTTTTTTATTTATCCACTTTCTATAGAGCCCGTCCAAAAATGGCTCGGGGCGGTATACACAGAGAAATAATAAATAACTAAGATGGATCTGTGTTCATGAGGGGCTCACAGTCTCACAAAGCGACAGCAGATAGACAGCAGCAACAGTCACTGGAGGTCCTTTGTAGTGGTCATATACTGAAGAGCCACTGATCTATTTGGGGTGCACTTTTTTCATGCAGGACTTCACGTCTTTGCACTGGGGAGCCCCTATAATAGTTGGAGCATGGCCTTTGTAGTTGTCATGTTCTGAGGAGCCCCTGATCTGGTAAGGGTGGATCTTTTTTTCATGCTGGACTTCACGTCTAAGCCATGGGGAGCCACTATAATATTTGGAGCATGGTCTTTGTAGTGGTCATATACTGAAGATCCCCTGAAGTGCCTGGGGTGGCCCTTTTTTCCTGCTGGACTTCATGTCTTTGCACTGTGGAGCCACTATAATATTTGGAGCATGGCCTTTGTAGTGGACATACTGAAGAGCCCCTCAATTGAATGGTGTGCAGCTCTTCATGCTGGACTTCACGTCTTTGCACTGGGGAGCCCCTATAATAGTTGGAGCATGGCCTTTGTAGTTGTCATATTCTGAGGAGCTCCTGATCTAGTAAGGGTTTAGCTTTTTTCATGCTGGACTTCACGTCTTAGCCATGGGGAGCCACTATAATATTTGGAGCATGGTCTTTGTAGTGGTCATATACTGAAGATCCCCTGAAGTGCCTGGGGTGCCCCTTTTTTCCTGCTGGACTTCATGTCTTTGCACTGTGGAGCCACTATAATATTTGGAGCATGGCCTTTGTAGTGGACATACTGAAGAGCCCCTCAATTGAATGGTGTGCAGCTCTTCTCATGCTGGACTTCATGTCTTTGCGCTGAGGAGCCCCCCCAAATTGTGGGAGTATGGGCTTCTCAGAATGGACTTAGTTTCTGTATGCTGAGTGGTTGCTCATTTATTTGTTGTATTGTTTTATGCCTGCTTTTATATGTTTTTATACTTTTGACATGATGTGTTCTTATTGTCTTTTTATTGTATGTTTTAAACTTTTGTAAACCGCCTTGGGGTTATCATTTTAACGAAAGGCGGTATATAAATGAAAAATAATAAATAAATAAATAAATAAATTTATCTGGAGTTTGTCTAGCTCCATTCCTGGCTGCGTGACTTCGCCCTTCATCCTGCGAGTGTTGATTTGGTAGGATCTCTCAACTGCCCCATCCCCTTGGACTCCCTGACCTCTTCAAGCAGCGTGGTGGTGTGATGAGCGGGTTCTGCTGGATGAAGGCACACGGTGAGTGGACTCTGGCTAGGCATGGAGACGCGTGCTGAAGCCTGAAGCTTTCCGGTCTCATTCTCCTTGGGTTGGGCTCTTGGATGAACAGCCCTGGTCCTCAAGAAGGCCTTCTAAAGAGGAGAAAGAGTAGATTATTTTTTTTATTTATCCACTTTCAATACCGCCCGTCCAAAAATGGCTCGGGGCGGTTTACACAGAGAAATAATAAATGAATAAGATGGATCTGTGCTCACGAGGGGCTCACAATCTCACAAAGCGACAGAAGATAGACAGCAGCAACAGTCACTGGAGGTCCTTTGTCGTGGTCATATACTGAAGAGCCACTGATCTATTTGGGGTGCACTTTTTTCATGCAGGACTTCATGTCTTTGCACTGGGGAGCCCCTATAATATTTGGAGCATGGGCTTTGTAGTGGTCATATACTGAAGAGCCCCTGAAGTGCCGGGGTGGCCCTTTTTTCCTGCTGGACTTCATGTCTTTGCACTGGGGAGCCCCTATAATATTTGGAGGATTGCCTTTGTAGTGGCCTTAGTGAAGAACCCCTGATCTGGTTGGGGTGAAGCTCTTTTCATGCTGGACTTCATGTCTTTGCGCTGAGGAGCCCCCCCAATTGTGGGAGTATGGGCTTCTCAGAATGGACTTAGTGTCTGTACGCTGAGTGGTTGCTCATTTATCTGGAGTTTGTCTAGCTCCATTCCTGGCTACGTGACTTCGCCCTTCATCCTGCGAGTGTTGATGTGGTAGGATCTCTCAACTGCCCCATTCCTTTGGACTCCCTGACCTCTTCAAGCAGCGTGGTGGTGTGATGAGCGGGTTCTGCTGGCTGACGGCACACGGTGAGTGGACTCTGGCCAGGCATGGAGACGCATGCTGAAGCCTGAAGCTTTCCGGTCTCATTCTCCTTGGGTTGGGCTCTTGGATGAACAGACCTGGTCCTCAAGAAGGCCTTCTACAGAGGGGAAAGAGTAGATTATTATTTTTGTTATAATTATTTGTCCGCTTTCTATACCTCCCGTTGAAAAATGGCTGGGGCCGGTTTACACAGAGAAATAATAAATAAATAAATAAATAAGATGGATCTGTGTCCACGAGTGGCTCACAGGCTCACAAAGCGACAGAAGATAGACAGCAGCAACAGTCACTGGAGGTCCTTTGTAGTGGTCATATACTGAAGAGCCACTGATCTATTTGGAGTGCACTTTTTTCCTGCTGGACCTCATGTCTTTGCACTGGGGAGCCCCTATAATATTTGGGGCATGGTCTTTGTAGTGGCCATACTGAAGAGCCCCTGATCTGGTTGGGGTGAAGCTCTTTTCATGCTGGACTTCATGTCTTTGTGCTGAGGAGCCCCCCCAAATTGTGGGAGTATGGGCTTCTCAGAATGGACTTAGTGGTTGCTCATTTATCTGGAGTTTGTCTAGCTCCATTCCTGGCTGCGTGACTTCGCCCTTCATCCAGTGAGTGTTGATGTGGTAGGATCTCTCAACCGCCCCATCCCTTTGGCCTCCCTGACCTCTTCAAGCAGCGTGGTGGTGTGATGAAGGCACACGGTGGCTGCGTGACTTCGCCCTTCATCCTGTGAGTGTTGATGTGGTAGGATCTCTCAACTGCCCCATCCCTTTGGCCTCCCTGACCTCTTCAAGCAGCGTGGTGGTGTGATGAAGGCACACGGTGGCTGCGTGACTTCGCCCTTCATCCTGTGAGTGTTGATTTGGTAGGATCTCTCAACTGCCCCATCCCTTTGGCCTTCCTGACCTCTTCAAGCAGCGTGGTGGTGTGATGAGCGGGTTCTGCTGGCTGAAGGCACACGGTGAGTAGACTCTGGCCAGGCATGGAGATGCGTGCTGAAGCCTGAAGCTTTCCGGTCTCATTCTCCTTGGGTTGGGCTCTTGGATGAACAGCCCTGGTCCTCAAGAAGGCCTTCTAAAGGGGGAAGAGTAGATTATTTTTTTTATTTATCCACTTTCTATAGAGCCCGTCCAAAAATGGCTCGGGGCCTTATACACAGAGAAATAATAAATAACTAAGATGGATCTGTGTTCATGAGGGGCTCACAATCTCACAAAGCGACAGCAGATAGACAGCAGCAACAGTCACTGGAGGTCCTTTGTAGTGGTCATATACTGAAGAGCCACTGATCTATTTGGGGTGCACTTTTTTCATGCAGGACTTCACGTCTTTGCACTGGGGAGCCCCTATAATAGTTGGAGCATGGCCTTTGTAGTTGTCATGTTCTGAGGAGCCCCTGATCTGGTAAGGGTGGATCTTTTTTCATGCTGGACTTCACGTCTAAGCCATGGGGAGCCACTATAATATTTGGAGCATGGTCTTTGTAGTGGTCATATACTGAAGATCCCCTGAAGTGCCTGGGGTGCCCCTTTTTTCCTGCTGGACTTCATGTCTTTGCACTGTGGAGCCACTATAATATTTGGAGCATGGCCTTTGTAGTGGACATACTGAAGAGCCCCTCAATTGAATGGTGTGCAGCTCTTCATGCTGGACTTCACGTCTTTGCACTGGGGAGCCCCTATAATAGTTGGAGCATGGCCTTTGTAGTTGTCATATTCTGAGGAGCTCCTGATCTAGTAAGGGCTTAGCTTTTTTCATGCTGGACTTCACGTCTTAGCCATGGGGAGCCACTATAATATTTGGAGCATGGTCTTTGTAGTGGTCATATACTGAAGATCCCCTGAAGTGCCTGGGGTGCCCCTTTTTTCCTGCTGGACTTCATGTCTTTGCACTGTGGAGCCACTATAATATTTGGAGCATGGCCTTTGTAGTGGACATACTGAAGAGCCCCTCAATTGAATGGTGTGCAGCTCTTCTCATGCTGGACTTCATGTCTTTGCGCTGAGGAGCCCCCCCAAATTGTGGGAGTATGGGCTTCTCAGAATGGACTTAGTTTCTGTATGCTGAGTGGTTGCTCATTTATTTGTTGTATTGTTTTATGCCTGCTTTTATATGTTTTTATACTTTTGACATGATGTGTTCTTATTGTCTTTTTATTGTATGTTTTAAACTTTTGTAAACCGCCTTGGGGTTATCATTTTAACGAAAGGCGGTATATAAATGCAAAAATAAAAAATAAATAAATAAATGAATTTATCTGGAGTTTGTCTAGCTCCATTCCTGGCTGCGTGACTTCGCCCTTCATCCTGCGAGTGTTGATTTGGTAGGATCTCTCAACTGCCCCATCCCCTTGGACTCCCTGACCTCTTCAAGCAGCGTGGTGGTGTGATGAGCGGGTTCTGCTGGCTGAAGGCACACGGTGAGTGGACTCTGGCTAGGCATGGAGACGCGTGCTGAAGCCTGAAGCTTTCCGGTCTCATTCTCCTTGGGTTGGGCTCTTGGATGAACAGCCCTGGTCCTCAAGAAGGCCTTCTAAAGAGGAGAAAGAGTAGATTATTTTTTTTATTTATCCACTTTCAATACCGCCCGTCCAAAAATGGCTCGGGGCGGTTTACACAGAGAAATAATAAATGAATAAGATGGATCTGTGCTCACGAGGGGCTCACAATCTCACAAAGCGACAGAAGATAGACAGCAGCAACAGTCACTGGAGGTCCTTTGTCGTGGTCATATACTGAAGAGCCACTGATCTATTTGGGGTGCACTTTTTTCATGCAGGACTTCATGTCTTTGCACTGGGGAGCCCCTATAATATTTGGAGCATGGGCTTTGTAGTGGTCATATACTGAAGAGCCCCTGAAGTGCCGGGGTGGCCCTTTTTTCCTGCTGGACTTCATGTCTTTGCACTGGGGAGCCCCTATAATATTTGGAGGATTGCCTTTGTAGTGGCCTTAGTGAAGAACCCCTGATCTGGTTGGGGTGAAGCTCTTTTCATGCTGGACTTCATGTCTTTGCGCTGAGGAGCCCCCCCAATTGTGGGAGTATGGGCTTCTCAGAATGGACTTAGTGTCTGTACGCTGAGTGGTTGCTCATTTATCTGGAGTTTGTCTAGCTCCATTCCTGGCTACGTGACTTCGCCCTTCATCCTGCGAGTGTTGATGTGGTAGGATCTCTCAACTGCCCCATTCCTTTGGACTCCCTGACCTCTTCAAGCAGCGTGGTGGTGTGATGAGCGGGTTCTGCTGGCTGACGGCACACGGTGAGTGGACTCTGGCCAGGCATGGAGACGCATGCTGAAGCCTGAAGCTTTCCGGTCTCATTCTCCTTGGGTTGGGCTCTTGGATGAACAGACCTGGTCCTCAAGAAGGCCTTCTACAGAGGGGAAAGAGTAGATTATTATTTTTGTTATAATTATTTGTCCGCTTTCTATACCTCCCGTTGAAAAATGGCTGGGGCCGGTTTACACAGAGAAATAATAAGTAAATAAATAAATAAGATGGATCTGTGTCCACGAGTGGCTCACAGGCTCGCAAAGCGACAGAAGATAGACTGCAGCAACAGTCACTGGAGGTCCTTTGTAGTGGTCATATACTGAAGAGCCACTGATCTATTTGGAGTGCACTTTTTTCCTGCTGGACCTCATGTCTTTGCACTGGGGAGCCCCTATAATATTTGGGGCATGGTCTTTGTAGTGGCCATACTGAAGAGCCCCTGATCTGGTTGGGGTGAAGCTCTTTTCATGCTGGACTTCATGTCTTTGTGCTGAGGAGCCCCCCCAAATTGTGGGAGTATGGGCTTCTCAGAATGGACTTAGTGGTTGCTCATTTATCTGGAATTTGTCTAGCTCCATTCCTGGCTGCGTGACTTCGCCCTTCATCCAGTGAGTGTTGATGTGGTAGGATCTCTCAACCGCCCCATCCCTTTGGCCTCCCTGACCTCTTCAAGCAGCGTGGTGGTGTGATGAAGGCACACGGTGGCTGCGTGACTTCGCCCTTCATCCTGTGAGTGTTGATGTGGTAGGATCTCTCAACTGCCCCATCCCTTTGGCCTCCCTGACCTCTTCAAGCAGCGTGGTGGTGTGATGAAGGCACACGGTGGCTGCGTGACTTCGCCCTTCATCCTGTGAGTGTTGATTTGGTAGGATCTCTCAACTGCCCCATCCCTTTGGCCTTCCTGACCTCTTCAAGCAGCGTGGTGGTGTGATGAGCGGGTTCTGCTGGCTGAAGGCACACGGTGAGTAGACTCTGGCCAGGCATGGAGATGCGTGCTGAAGCCTGAAGCTTTCCGGTCTCATTCTCCTTGGGTTGGGCTCTTGGATGAACAGCCCTGGTCCTCAAGAAGGCCTTCTAAAGGGGGAAGAGTAGATTTTTTTTTTATTTATCCACTTTCTATAGAGCCCGTCCAAAAATGGCTCGGGGCGGTATACACAGAGAAATAATAAATAACTAAGATGGATCTGTGTTCATGAGGGGCTCACAGTCTCACAAAGCGACAGCAGATAGACAGCAGCAACAGTCACTGGAGGTCCTTTGTAGTGGTCATATACTGAAGAGCCACTGATCTATTTGGGGTGCACTTTTTTCATGCAGGACTTCACGTCTTTGCACTGGGGAGCCCCTATAATAGTTGGAGCATGGCCTTTGTAGTTGTCATGTTCTGAGGAGCCCCTGATCTGGTAAGGGTGGATCTTTTTTTCATGCTGGACTTCACGTCTAAGCCATGGGGAGCCACTATAATATTTGGAGCATGGTCTTTGTAGTGGTCATATACTGAAGATCCCCTGAAGTGCCTGGGGTGCCCCTTTTTTCCTGCTGGACTTAATGTCTTTGCACTGTGGAGCCACTATAATATTTGGAGCATGGCCTTTGTAGTGGACATACTGAAGAGCCCCTCAATTGAATGGTGTGCAGCTCTTCATGCTGGACTTCACGTCTTTGCACTGGGGAGCCCCTATAATAGTTGGAGCATGGCCTTTGTAGTTGTCATATTCTGAGGAGCTCCTGATCTAGTAAGGGTTTAGCTTTTTTCATGCTGGACTTCACGTCTTAGCCATGGGGAGCCACTATAATATTTGGAGCATGGTCTTTGTAGTGGTCATATACTGAAGATCCCCTGAAGTGCCTGGGGTGCCCCTTTTTTCCTGCTGGACTTCATGTCTTTGCACTGTGGAGCCACTATAATATTTGGAGCATGGCCTTTGTAGTGGACATACTGAAGAGCCCCTCAATTGAATGGTGTGCAGCTCTTCTCATGCTGGACTTCATGTCTTTGCGCTGAGGAGCCCCCCCAAATTGTGGGAGTATGGGCTTCTCAGAATGGACTTAGTTTCTGTATGCTGAGTGGTTGCTCATTTATTTGTTGTATTGTTTTATGCCTGCTTTTATATGTTTTTATACTTTTGACATGATGTGTTCTTATTGTCTTTTTATTGTATGTTTTAAACTTTTGTAAACCGCCTTGGGGTTATCATTTTAACGAAAGGCGGTATATAAATGAAAAATAATAAATAAATAAATAAATAAATTTATCTGGAGTTTGTCTAGCTCCATTCCTGGCTGCGTGACTTCGCCCTTCATCCTGCGAGTGTTGATTTGGTAGGATCTCTCAACTGCCCCATCCCCTTGGACTCCCTGACCTCTTCAAGCAGCGTGGTGGTGTGATGAGCGGGTTCTGCTGGATGAAGGCACACGGTGAGTGGACTCTGGCTAGGCATGGAGACGCGTGCTGAAGCCTGAAGCTTTCCGGTCTCATTCTCCTTGGGTTGGGCTCTTGGATGAACAGCCCTGGTCCTCAAGAAGGCCTTCTAAAGAGGAGAAAGAGTAGATTATTTTTTTTATTTATCCACTTTCAATACCGCCCGTCCAAAAATGGCTCGGGGCGGTTTACACAGAGAAATAATAAATGAATAAGATGGATCTGTGCTCACGAGGGGCTCACAATCTCACAAAGCGACAGAAGATAGACAGCAGCAACAGTCACTGGAGGTCCTTTGTCGTGGTCATATACTGAAGAGCCACTGATCTATTTGGGGTGCACTTTTTTCATGCAGGACTTCATGTCTTTGCACTGGGGAGCCCCTATAATATTTGGAGCATGGGCTTTGTAGTGGTCATATACTGAAGAGCCCCTGAAGTGCCGGGGTGGCCCTTTTTTCCTGCTGGACTTCATGTCTTTGCACTGGGGAGCCCCTATAATATTTGGAGGATTGCCTTTGTAGTGGCCTTAGTGAAGAACCCCTGATCTGGTTGGGGTGAAGCTCTTTTCATGCTGGACTTCATGTCTTTGCGCTGAGGAGCCCCCCCAATTGTGGGAGTATGGGCTTCTCAGAATGGACTTAGTGTCTGTACGCTGAGTGGTTGCTCATTTATCTGGAGTTTGTCTAGCTCCATTCCTGGCTACGTGACTTCGCCCTTCATCCTGCGAGTGTTGATGTGGTAGGATCTCTCAACTGCCCCATTCCTTTGGACTCCCTGACCTCTTCAAGCAGCGTGGTGGTGTGATGAGCGGGTTCTGCTGGCTGACGGCACACGGTGAGTGGACTCTGGCCAGGCATGGAGACGCATGCTGAAGCCTGAAGCTTTCCGGTCTCATTCTCCTTGGGTTGGGCTCTTGGATGAACAGACCTGGTCCTCAAGAAGGCCTTCTACAGAGGGGAAAGAGTAGATTATTATTTTTGTTATAATTATTTGTCCGCTTTCTATACCTCCCGTTGAAAAATGGCTGGGGCCGGTTTACACAGAGAAATAATAAGTAAATAAATAAATAAGATGGATCTGTGTCCACGAGTGGCTCACAGGCTCACAAAGCGACAGAAGATAGACAGCAGCAACAGTCACTGGAGGTCCTTTGTAGTGGTCATATACTGAAGAGCCACTGATCTATTTGGAGTGCACTTTTTTCCTGCTGGACCTCATGTCTTTGCACTGGGGAGCCCCTATAATATTTGGGGCATGGTCTTTGTAGTGGCCATACTGAAGAGCCCCTGATCTGGTTGGGGTGAAGCTCTTTTCATGCTGGACTTCATGTCTTTGTGCTGAGGAGCCCCCCCAAATTGTGGGAGTATGGGCTTCTCAGAATGGACTTAGTGGTTGCTCATTTATCTGGAGTTTGTCTAGCTCCATTCCTGGCTGCGTGACTTCGCCCTTCATCCAGTGAGTGTTGATGTGGTAGGATCTCTCAACCGCCCCATCCCTTTGGCCTCCCTGACCTCTTCAAGCAGCGTGGTGGTGTGATGAAGGCACACGGTGGCTGCGTGACTTCGCCCTTCATCCTGTGAGTGTTGATGTGGTAGGATCTCTCAACTGCCCCATCCCTTTGGCCTCCCTGACCTCTTCAAGCAGCGTGGTGGTGTGATGAAGGCACACGGTGGCTGCGTGACTTCGCCCTTCATCCTGTGAGTGTTGATTTGGTAGGATCTCTCAACTGCCCCATCCCTTTGGCCTCCCTGACCTCTTCAAGCAGCGTGGTGGTGTGATGAGCGGGTTCTGCTGGCTGAAGGCACACGGTGAGTAGACTCTGGCCAGGCATGGAGATGCGTGCTGAAGCCTGAAGCTTTCCGGTCTCATTCTCCTTGGGTTGGGCTCTTGGATGAACAGCCCTGGTCCTCAAGAAGGCCTTCTAAAGGGGGAAGAGTAGATTATTTTTTTTATTTATCCACTTTCTATAGAGCCCGTCCAAAAATGGCTCGGGGCCTTATACACAGAGAAATAATAAATAACTAAGATGGATCTGTGTTCATGAGGGGCTCACAATCTCACAAAGCGACAGCAGATAGACAGCAGCAACAGTCACTGGAGGTCCTTTGTAGTGGTCATATACTGAAGAGCCACTGATCTATTTGGGGTGCACTTTTTTCATGCAGGACTTCACGTCTTTGCACTGGGGAGCCCCTATAATAGTTGGAGCATGGCCTTTGTAGTTGTCATGTTCTGAGGAGCCCCTGATCTGGTAAGGGTGGATCTTTTTTCATGCTGGACTTCACGTCTAAGCCATGGGGAGCCACTATAATATTTGGAGCATGGTCTTTGTAGTGGTCATATACTGAAGATCCCCTGAAGTGCCTGGGGTGCCCCTTTTTTCCTGCTGGACTTCATGTCTTTGCACTGTGGAGCCACTATAATATTTGGAGCATGGCCTTTGTAGTGGACATACTGAAGAGCCCCTCAATTGAATGGTGTGCAGCTCTTCATGCTGGACTTCACGTCTTTGCACTGGGGAGCCCCTATAATAGTTGGAGCATGGCCTTTGTAGTTGTCATATTCTGAGGAGCTCCTGATCTAGTAAGGGTTTAGCTTTTTTCATGCTGGACTTCACGTCTTAGCCATGGGGAGCCACTATAATATTTGGAGCATGGTCTTTGTAGTGGTCATATACTGAAGATCCCCTGAAGTGCCTGGGGTGCCCCTTTTTTCCTGCTGGACTTCATGTCTTTGCACTGTGGAGCCACTATAATATTTGGAGCATGGCCTTTGTAGTGGACATACTGAAGAGCCCCTCAATTGAATGGTGTGCAGCTCTTCTCATGCTGGACTTCATGTCTTTGCGCTGAGGAGCCCCCCCAAATTGTGGGAGTATGGGCTTCTCAGAATGGACTTAGTTTCTGTATGCTGAGTGGTTGCTCATTTATTTGTTGTATTGTTTTATGCCTGCTTTTATATGTTTTTATACTTTTGACATGATGTGTTCTTATTGTCTTTTTATTGTATGTTTTAAACTTTTGTAAACCGCCTTGGGGTTATCATTTTAACGAAAGGCGGTATATAAATGCAAAAATAAAAAATAAATAAATAAATGAATTTATCTGGAGTTTGTCTAGCTCCATTCCTGGCTGCGTGACTTCGCCCTTCATCCTGCGAGTGTTGATTTGGTAGGATCTCTCAACTGCCCCATCCCCTTGGACTCCCTGACCTCTTCAAGCAGCGTGGTGGTGTGATGAGCGGGTTCTGCTGGATGAAGGCACACGGTGAGTGGACTCTGGCTAGGCATGGAGACGCGTGCTGAAGCCTGAAGCTTTCCGGTCTCATTCTCCTTGGGTTGGGCTCTTGGATGAACAGCCCTGGTCCTCAAGAAGGCCTTCTAAAGAGGAGAAAGAGTAGATTATTTTTTTTATTTATCCACTTTCAATACCGCCCGTCCAAAAATGGCTCGGGGCGGTTTACACAGAGAAATAATAAATGAATAAGATGGATCTGTGCTCACGAGGGGCTCACAATCTCACAAAGCGACAGAAGATAGACAGCAGCAACAGTCACTGGAGGTCCTTTGTCGTGGTCATATACTGAAGAGCCACTGATCTATTTGGGGTGCACTTTTTTCATGCAGGACTTCATGTCTTTGCACTGGGGAGCCCCTATAATATTTGGAGCATGGGCTTTGTAGTGGTCATATACTGAAGAGCCCCTGAAGTGCCGGGGTGGCCCTTTTTTCCTGCTGGACTTCATGTCTTTGCACTGGGGAGCCCCTATAATATTTGGAGGATTGCCTTTGTAGTGGCCTTAGTGAAGAACCCCTGATCTGGTTGGGGTGAAGCTCTTTTCATGCTGGACTTCATGTCTTTGCGCTGAGGAGCCCCCCCAATTGTGGGAGTATGGGCTTCTCAGAATGGACTTAGTGTCTGTACGCTGAGTGGTTGCTCATTTATCTGGAGTTTGTCTAGCTCCATTCCTGGCTACGTGACTTCGCCCTTCATCCTGCGAGTGTTGATGTGGTAGGATCTCTCAACTGCCCCATTCCTTTGGACTCCCTGACCTCTTCAAGCAGCGTGGTGGTGTGATGAGCGGGTTCTGCTGGCTGACGGCACACGGTGAGTGGACTCTGGCCAGGCATGGAGACGCATGCTGAAGCCTGAAGCTTTCCGGTCTCATTCTCCTTGGGTTGGGCTCTTGGATGAACAGACCTGGTCCTCAAGAAGGCCTTCTACAGAGGGGAAAGAGTAGATTATTATTTTTGTTATAATTATTTGTCCGCTTTCTATACCTCCCGTTGAAAAATGGCTGGGGCCGGTTTACACAGAGAAATAATAAGTAAATAAATAAATAAGATGGATCTGTGTCCACGAGTGGCTCACAGGCTCACAAAGCGACAGAAGATAGACAGCAGCAACAGTCACTGGAGGTCCTTTGTAGTGGTCATATACTGAAGAGCCACTGATCTATTTGGAGTGCACTTTTTTCCTGCTGGACCTCATGTCTTTGCACTGGGGAGCCCCTATAATATTTGGGGCATGGTCTTTGTAGTGGCCATACTGAAGAGCCCCTGATCTGGTTGGGGTGAAGCTCTTTTCATGCTGGACTTCATGTCTTTGTGCTGAGGAGCCCCCCCAAATTGTGGGAGTATGGGCTTCTCAGAATGGACTTAGTGGTTGCTCATTTATCTGGAGTTTGTCTAGCTCCATTCCTGGCTGCGTGACTTCGCCCTTCATCCAGTGAGTGTTGATGTGGTAGGATCTCTCAACCGCCCCATCCCTTTGGCCTCCCTGACCTCTTCAAGCAGCGTGGTGGTGTGATGAAGGCACACGGTGGCTGCGTGACTTCGCCCTTCATCCTGTGAGTGTTGATGTGGTAGGATCTCTCAACTGCCCCATCCCTTTGGCCTCCCTGACCTCTTCAAGCAGCGTGGTGGTGTGATGAAGGCACACGGTGGCTGCGTGACTTCGCCCTTCATCCTGTGAGTGTTGATTTGGTAGGATCTCTCAACTGCCCCATCCCTTTGGCCTCCCTGACCTCTTCAAGCAGCGTGGTGGTGTGATGAGCGGGTTCTGCTGGCTGAAGGCACACGGTGAGTAGACTCTGGCCAGGCATGGAGATGCGTGCTGAAGCCTGAAGCTTTCCGGTCTCATTCTCCTTGGGTTGGGCTCTTGGATGAACAGCCCTGGTCCTCAAGAAGGCCTTCTAAAGGGGGAAGAGTAGATTATTTTTTTTATTTATCCACTTTCTATAGAGCCCGTCCAAAAATGGCTCGGGGCCTTATACACAGAGAAATAATAAATAACTAAGATGGATCTGTGTTCATGAGGGGCTCACAATCTCACAAAGCGACAGCAGATAGACAGCAGCAACAGTCACTGGAGGTCCTTTGTAGTGGTCATATACTGAAGAGCCACTGATCTATTTGGGGTGCACTTTTTTCATGCAGGACTTCACGTCTTTGCACTGGGGAGCCCCTATAATAGTTGGAGCATGGCCTTTGTAGTTGTCATGTTCTGAGGAGCCCCTGATCTGGTAAGGGTGGATCTTTTTTCATGCTGGACTTCACGTCTAAGCCATGGGGAGCCACTATAATATTTGGAGCATGGTCTTTGTAGTGGTCATATACTGAAGATCCCCTGAAGTGCCTGGGGTGCCCCTTTTTTCCTGCTGGACTTCATGTCTTTGCACTGTGGAGCCACTATAATATTTGGAGCATGGCCTTTGTAGTGGACATACTGAAGAGCCCCTCAATTGAATGGTGTGCAGCTCTTCATGCTGGACTTCACGTCTTTGCACTGGGGAGCCCCTATAATAGTTGGAGCATGGCCTTTGTAGTTGTCATATTCTGAGGAGCTCCTGATCTAGTAAGGGTTTAGCTTTTTTCATGCTGGACTTCACGTCTTAGCCATGGGGAGCCACTATAATATTTGGAGCATGGTCTTTGTAGTGGTCATATACTGAAGATCCCCTGAAGTGCCTGGGGTGCCCCTTTTTTCCTGCTGGACTTCATGTCTTTGCACTGTGGAGCCACTATAATATTTGGAGCATGGCCTTTGTAGTGGACATACTGAAGAGCCCCTCAATTGAATGGTGTGCAGCTCTTCTCATGCTGGACTTCATGTCTTTGCGCTGAGGAGCCCCCCCAAATTGTGGGAGTATGGGCTTCTCAGAATGGACTTAGTTTCTGTATGCTGAGTGGTTGCTCATTTATTTGTTGTATTGTTTTATGCCTGCTTTTATATGTTTTTATACTTTTGACATGATGTGTTCTTATTGTCTATTTATTGTATGTTTTAAACTTTTGTAAACCGCCTTGGGGTTATCATTTTAACGAAAGGCGGTATATAAATGCAAAAATAATAAATAAATAAATGAATGAATTTATCTGGAGTTTGTCTAGCTCCATTCCTGGCTGCGTGACTTCGCCCTTCATCCTGCGAGTGTTGATTTGGTAGGATCTCTCAACTGCCCCATCCCCTTGGACTCCCTGACCTCTTCAAGCAGCGTGGTGGTGTGATGAGCGGGTTCTGCTGGATGAAGGCACACGGTGAGTGGACTCTGGCTAGGCATGGAGACGCGTGCTGAAGCCTGAAGCTTTCCGGTCTCATTCTCCTTGGGTTGGGCTCTTGGATGAACAGCCCTGGTCCTCAAGAAGGCCTTCTAAAGAGGAGAAAGAGTAGATTATTTTTTTTATTTATCCACTTTCAATACCGCCCGTCCAAAAATGGCTCGGGGCGGTTTACACAGAGAAATAATAAATGAATAAGATGGATCTGTGCTCACGAGGGGCTCACAATCTCACAAAGCGACAGAAGATAGACAGCAGCAACAGTCACTGGAGGTCCTTTGTCGTGGTCATATACTGAAGAGCCACTGATCTATTTGGGGTGCACTTTTTTCATGCAGGACTTCATGTCTTTGCACTGGGGAGCCCCTATAATATTTGGAGCATGGGCTTTGTAGTGGTCATATACTGAAGAGCCCCTGAAGTGCCGGGGTGGCCCTTTTTTCCTGCTGGACTTCATGTCTTTGCACTGGGGAGCCCCTATAATATTTGGAGGATTGCCTTTGTAGTGGCCTTAGTGAAGAACCCCTGATCTGGTTGGGGTGAAGCTCTTTTCATGCTGGACTTCATGTCTTTGCGCTGAGGAGCCCCCCCAATTGTGGGAGTATGGGCTTCTCAGAATGGACTTAGTGTCTGTACGCTGAGTGGTTGCTCATTTATCTGGAGTTTGTCTAGCTCCATTCCTGGCTGCGTGACTTCGCCCTTCATCCTGCGAGTGTTGATGTGGTAGGATCTCTCAACTGCCCCATTCCTTTGGACTCCCTGACCTCTTCAAGCAGCGTGGTGGTGTGATGAGCGGGTTCTGCTGGCTGACGGCACACGGTGAGTGGACTCTGGCCAGGCATGGAGACGCATGCTGAAGCCTGAAGCTTTCCGGTCTCATTCTCCTTGGGTTGGGCTCTTGGATGAACAGACCTGGTCCTCAAGAAGGCCTTCTACAGAGGGGAAAGAGTAGATTATTATTTTTGTTATAATTATTTGTCCGCTTTCTATACCTCCCGTTGAAAAATGGCTGGGGCCGGTTTACACAGAGAAATAATAAGTAAATAAATAAATAAGATGGATCTGTGTCCACGAGTGGCTCACAGGCTCACAAAGCGACAGAAGATAGACAGCAGCAACAGTCACTGGAGGTCCTTTGTAGTGGTCATATACTGAAGAGCCACTGATCTATTTGGAGTGCACTTTTTTCCTGCTGGACCTCATGTCTTTGCACTGGGGAGCCCCTATAATATTTGGGGCATGGTCTTTGTAGTGGCCATACTGAAGAGCCCCTGATCTGGTTGGGGTGAAGCTCTTTTCATGCTGGACTTCATGTCTTTGTGCTGAGGAGCCCCCCCAAATTGTGGGAGTATGGGCTTCTCAGAATGGACTTAGTGGTTGCTCATTTATCTGGAGTTTGTCTAGCTCCATTCCTGGCTGCGTGACTTCGCCCTTCATCCAGTGAGTGTTGATGTGGTAGGATCTCTCAACCGCCCCATCCCTTTGGCCTCCCTGACCTCTTCAAGCAGCGTGGTGGTGTGATGAAGGCACACGGTGGCTGCGTGACTTCGCCCTTCATCCTGTGAGTGTTGATGTGGTAGGATCTCTCAACTGTCCCATCCCTTTGGCCTCCCTGACCTCTTCAAGCAGCGTGGTGGTGTGATGAAGGCACACGGTGGCTGCGTGACTTCGCCCTTCATCCTGTGAGTGTTGATTTGGTAGGATCTCTCAACTGCCCCATCCCTTTGGCCTCCCTGACCTCTTCAAGCAGCGTGGTGGTGTGATGAGCGGGTTCTGCTGGCTGAAGGCACACGGTGAGTAGACTCTGGCCAGGCATGGAGATGCGTGCTGAAGCCTGAAGCTTTCCGGTCTCATTCTCCTTGGGTTGGGCTCTTGGATGAACAGCCCTGGTCCTCAAGAAGGCCTTCTAAAGGGGGAAGAGTAGATTATTTTTTTTATTTATCCACTTTCTATAGAGCCCGTCCAAAAATGGCTCGGGGCCTTATACACAGAGAAATAATAAATAACTAAGATGGATCTGTGTTCATGAGGGGCTCACAATCTCACAAAGCGACAGCAGATAGACAGCAGCAACAGTCACTGGAGGTCCTTTGTAGTGGTCATATACTGAAGAGCCACTGATCTATTTGGGGTGCACTTTTTTCATGCAGGACTTCACGTCTTTGCACTGGGGAGCCCCTATAATAGTTGGAGCATGGCCTTTGTAGTTGTCATGTTCTGAGGAGCCCCTGATCTGGTAAGGGTGGATCTTTTTTCATGCTGGACTTCACGTCTAAGCCATGGGGAGCCACTATAATATTTGGAGCATGGTCTTTGTAGTGGTCATATACTGAAGATCCCCTGAAGTGCCTGGGGTGCCCCTTTTTTCCTGCTGGACTTCATGTCTTTGCACTGTGGAGCCACTATAATATTTGGAGCATGGCCTTTGTAGTGGACATACTGAAGAGCCCCTCAATTGAATGGTGTGCAGCTCTTCATGCTGGACTTCACGTCTTTGCACTGGGGAGCCCCTATAATAGTTGGAGCATGGCCTTTGTAGTTGTCATATTCTGAGGAGCTCCTGATCTAGTAAGGGTTTAGCTTTTTTCATGCTGGACTTCACGTCTTAGCCATGGGGAGCCACTATAATATTTGGAGCATGGTCTTTGTAGTGGTCATATACTGAAGATCCCCTGAAGTGCCTGGGGTGCCCCTTTTTTCCTGCTGGACTTCATGTCTTTGCACTGTGGAGCCACTATAATATTTGGAGCATGGCCTTTGTAGTGGACATACTGAAGAGCCCCTCAATTGAATGGTGTGCAGCTCTTCTCATGCTGGACTTCATGTCTTTGCGCTGAGGAGCCCCCCCAAATTGTGGGAGTATGGGCTTCTCAGAATGGACTTAGTTTCTGTATGCTGAGTGGTTGCTCATTTATTTGTTGTATTGTTTTATGCCTGCTTTTATATGTTTTTATACTTTTGACATGATGTGTTCTTATTGTCTATTTATTGTATGTTTTAAACTTTTGTAAACCGCCTTGGGGTTATCATTTTAACGAAAGGCGGTATATAAATGCAAAAATAATAAATAAATAAATGAATGAATTTATCTGGAGTTTGTCTAGCTCCATTCCTGGCTGCGTGACTTCGCCCTTCATCCTGCGAGTGTTGATTTGGTAGGATCTCTCAACTGCCCCATCCCCTTGGACTCCCTGACCTCTTCAAGCAGCGTGGTGGTGTGATGAGCGGGTTCTGCTGGATGAAGGCACACGGTGAGTGGACTCTGGCTAGGCATGGAGACGCGTGCTGAAGCCTGAAGCTTTCCGGTCTCATTCTCCTTGGGTTGGGCTCTTGGATGAACAGCCCTGGTCCTCAAGAAGGCCTTCTAAAGAGGAGAAAGAGTAGATTATTTTTTTTATTTATCCACTTTCAATACCGCCCGTCCAAAAATGGCTCGGGGCGGTTTACACAGAGAAATAATAAATGAATAAGATGGATCTGTGCTCACGAGGGGTTCACAATCTCACAAAGCGACAGAAGATAGACAGCAGCAACAGTCACTGGAGGTCCTTTGTCGTGGTCATATACTGAAGAGCCACTGATCTATTTGGGGTGCACTTTTTTCATGCAGGACTTCATGTCTTTGCACTGGGGAGCCCCTATAATATTTGGAGCATGGGCTTTGTAGTGGTCATATGCTGAAGAGCCCCTGAAGTGCCGGGGTGGCCCTTTTTTCCTGCTGGACTTCATGTCTTTGCACTGGGGAGCCCCTATAATATTTGGAGGATTGCCTTTGTAGTGGCCTTAGTGAAGAACCCCTGATCTGGTTGGGGTGAAGCTCTTTTCATGCTGGACTTCATGTCTTTGCGCTGAGGAGCCCCCCCAATTGTGGGAGTATGGGCTTCTCAGAATGGACTTAGTGTCTGTACGCTGAGTGGTTGCTCATTTATCTGGAGTTTGTCTAGCTCCATTCCTGGCTACGTGACTTCGCCCTTCATCCTGCGAGTGTTGATGTGGTAGGATCTCTCAACTGCCCCATTCCTTTGGACTCCCTGACCTCTTCAAGCAGCGTGGTGGTGTGATGAGCGGGTTCTGCTGGCTGACGGCACACGGTGAGTGGACTCTGGCCAGGCATGGAGACGCATGCTGAAGCCTGAAGCTTTCCGGTCTCATTCTCCTTGGGTTGGGCTCTTGGATGAACAGACCTGGTCCTCAAGAAGGCCTTCTACAGAGGGGAAAGAGTAGATTATTATTTTTGTTATAATTATTTGTCCGCTTTCTATACCTCCCGTTGAAAAATGGCTGGGGCCGGTTTACACAGAGAAATAATAAGTAAATAAATAAATAAGATGGATCTGTGTCCACGAGTGGCTCACAGGCTCGCAAAGCGACAGAAGATAGACAGCAGCAACAGTCACTGGAGGTCCTTTGTAGTGGTCATATACTGAAGAGCCACTGATCTATTTGGAGTGCACTTTTTTCCTGCTGGACCTCATGTCTTTGCACTGGGGAGCCCCTATAATATTTGGGGCATGGTCTTTGTAGTGGCCATACTGAAGAGCCCCTGATCTGGTTGGGGTGAAGCTCTTTTCATGCTGGACTTCATGTCTTTGTGCTGAGGAGCCCCCCCAAATTGTGGGAGTATGGGCTTCTCAGAATGGATTTAGTGGTTGCTCATTTATCTGGAGTTTGTCTAGCTCCATTCCTGGCTGCGTGACTTCGCCCTTCATCCAGTGAGTGTTGATGTGGTAGGATCTCTCAACCGCCCCATCCCTTTGGCCTCCCTGACCTCTTCAAGCAGCGTGGTGGTGTGATGAAGGCACACGGTGGCTGCGTGACTTCGCCCTTCATCCTGTGAGTGTTGATTTGGTAGGATCTCTCAACTGCCCCATCCCTTTGGCCTCCCTGACCTCTTCAAGCAGCGTGGTGGTGTGATGAGCGGGTTCTGCTGGCTGAAGGCACACGGTGAGTAGACTCTGGCCAGGCATGGAGATGCGTGCTGAAGCCTGAAGCTTTCCGGTCTCATTCTCCTTGGGTTGGGCTCTTGGATGAACAGCCCTGGTCCTCAAGAAGGCCTTCTAAAGGGGGAAGAGTAGATTATTTTTTTTATTTATCCACTTTCTATAGAGCCCGTCCAAAAATGGCTCGGGGCCTTATACACAGAGAAATAATAAATAACTAAGATGGATCTGTGTTCATGAGGGGCTCACAATCTCACAAAGCGACAGCAGATAGACAGCAGCAACAGTCACTGGAGGTCCTTTGTAGTGGTCATATACTGAAGAGCCACTGATCTATTTGGGGTGCACTTTTTTCATGCAGGACTTCACGTCTTTGCACTGGGGAGCCCCTATAATAGTTGGAGCATGGCCTTTGTAGTTGTCATGTTCTGAGGAGCCCCTGATCTGGTAAGGGTGGATCTTTTTTCATGCTGGACTTCACGTCTAAGCCATGGGGAGCCACTATAATATTTGGAGCATGGTCTTTGTAGTGGTCATATACTGAAGATCCCCTGAAGTGCCTGGGGTGCCCCTTTTTTCCTGCTGGACTTCATGTCTTTGCACTGTGGAGCCACTATAATATTTGGAGCATGGCCTTTGTAGTGGACATACTGAAGAGCCGCTCAATTGAATGGTGTGCAGCTCTTCATGCTGGACTTCACGTCTTTGCACTGGGGAGCCCCTATAATAGTTGGAGCATGGCCTTTGTAGTTGTCATATTCTGAGGAGCTCCTGATCTAGTAAGGGTTTAGCTTTTTTCATGCTGGACTTCACGTCTTAGCCATGGGGAGCCACTATAATATTTGGAGCATGGTCTTTGTAGTGGTCATATACTGAAGATCCCCTGAAGTGCCTGGGGTGCCCCTTTTTTCCTGCTGGACTTCATGTCTTTGCACTGTGGAGCCACTATAATATTTGGAGCATGGCCTTTGTAGTGGACATACTGAAGAGCCCCTCAATTGAATGGTGTGCAGCTCTTCTCATGCTGGACTTCATGTCTTTGCGCTGAGGAGCCCCCCCAAATTGTGGGAGTATGGGCTTCTCAGAATGGACTTAGTTTCTGTATGCTGAGTGGTTGCTCATTTATTTGTTGTATTGTTTTATGCCTGCTTTTATATGTTTTTATACTTTTGACATGATGTGTTCTTATTGTCTTTTTATTGTATGTTTTAAACTTTTGTAAACCGCCTTGGGGTTATCATTTTAACGAAAGGCGGTATATAAATGCAAAAATAAAAAATAAATAAATAAATGAATTTATCTGGAGTTTGTCTAGCTCCATTCCTGGCTGCGTGACTTCGCCCTTCATCCTGCGAGTGTTGATTTGGTAGGATCTCTCAACTGCCCCATCCCCTTGGACTCCCTGACCTCTTCAAGCAGCGTGGTGGTGTGATGAGCGGGTTCTGCTGGGTGAAGGCACACGGTGAGTGGACTCTGGCTAGGCATGGAGACGCGTGCTGAAGCCTGAAGCTTTCCGGTCTCATTCTCCTTGGGTTGGGCTCTTGGATGAACAGCCCTGGTCCTCAAGAAGGCCTTCTAAAGAGGAGAAAGAGTAGATTATTTTTTTTATTTATCCACTTTCAATACCGCCCGTCCAAAAATGGCTCGGGGCGGTTTACACAGAGAAATAATAAATGAATAAGATGGATCTGTGCTCACGAGGGGCTCACAATCTCACAAAGCGACAGAAGATAGCAGCAACAGTCACTGGAGGTCCTTTGTCGTGGTCATATACTGAAGAGCCACTGATCTATTTGGGGTGCACTTTTTTCATGCAGGACTTCATGTCTTTGCACTGGGGAGCCCCTATAATATTTGGAGCATGGGCTTTGTAGTGGTCATATACTGAAGAGCCCCTGAAGTGCCGGGGTGGCCCTTTTTTCCTGCTGGACTTCATGTCTTTGCACTGGGGAGCCCCTATAATATTTGGAGGATTGCCTTTGTAGTGGCCTTAGTGAAGAACCCCTGATCTGGTTGGGGTGAAGCTCTTTTCATGCTGGACTTCATGTCTTTGCGCTGAGGAGTCCCCCCAATTGTGGGAGTATGGGCTTCTCAGAATGGACTTAGTGTCTGTACGCTGAGTGGTTGCTCATTTATCTGGAGTTTGTCTAGCTCCATTCCTGGCTGCGTGACTTCGCCCTTCATCCTGCGAGTGTTGATGTGGTAGGATCTCTCAACTGCCCCATTCCTTTGGACTCCCTGACCTCTTCAAGCAGCGTGGTGGTGTGATGAGCGGGTTCTGCTGGCTGACGGCACACGGTGAGTGGACTCTGGCCAGGCATGGAGACGCATGCTGAAGCCTGAAGCTTTCCGGTCTCATTCTCCTTGGGTTGGGCTCTTGGATGAACAGACCTGGTCCTCAAGAAGGCCTTCTACAGAGGGGAAAGAGTAGATTATTATTTTTGTTATAATTATTTGTCCGCTTTCTATACCTCCCGTTGAAAAATGGCTGGGGCCGGTTTACACAGAGAAATAATAAGTAAATAAATAAATAAGATGGATCTGTGTCCACGAGTGGCTCACAGGCTCACAAAGCGACAGAAGATAGACAGCAGCAACAGTCACTGGAGGTCCTTTGTAGTGGTCATATACTGAAGAGCCACTGATCTATTTGGAGTGCACTTTTTTCCTGCTGGACCTCATGTCTTTGCACTGGGGAGCCCCTATAATATTTGGGGCATGGTCTTTGTAGTGGCCATACTGAAGAGCCCCTGATCTGGTTGGGGTGAAGCTCTTTTCATGCTGGACTTCATGTCTTTGTGCTGAGGAGCCCCCCCAAATTGTGGGAGTATGGGCTTCTCAGAATGGACTTAGTGGTTGCTCATTTATCTGGAGTTTGTCTAGCTCCATTCCTGGCTGCGTGACTTCGCCCTTCATCCAGTGAGTGTTGATGTGGTAGGATCTCTCAACCGCCCCATCCCTTTGGCCTCCCTGACCTCTTCAAGCAGCGTGGTGGTGTGATGAAGGCACACGGTGGCTGCGTGACTTCGCCCTTCATCCTGTGAGTGTTGATTTGGTAGGATCTCTCAACTGCCCCATCCCTTTGGCCTCCCTGACCTCTTCAAGCAGCGTGGTGGTGTGATGAGCGGGTTCTGCTGGCTGAAGGCACACGGTGAGTAGACTCTGGCCAGGCATGGAGATGCGTGCTGAAGCCTGAAGCTTTCCGGTCTCATTCTCCTTGGGTTGGGCTCTTGGATGAACAGCCCTGGTCCTCAAGAAGGCCTTCTAAAGGGGGAAGAGTAGATTATTTTTTTTATTTATCCACTTTCTATAGAGCCCGTCCAAAAATGGCTCGGGGCCTTATACACAGAGAAATAATAAATAACTAAGATGGATCTGTGTTCATGAGGGGCTCACAATCTCACAAAGCGACAGCAGATAGACAGCAGCAACAGTCACTGGAGGTCCTTTGTAGTGGTCATATACTGAAGAGCCACTGATCTATTTGGAGTGCACTTTTTTCCTGCTGGACCTCATGTGTTTGCACTGGGGAGCCCCTATAATATTTGGGGCATGGTCTTTGTAGTGGCCATACTGAAGAGCCCCTGATCTGGTTGGGGTGAAGCTCTTTTCATGCTGGACTTCATGTCTTTGTGCTGAGGAGCCCCCCCAAATTGTGGGAGTATGGGTTTCTCAGAATGGACTTAGTGGTTGCTCATTTATCTGGAGTTTGTCTAGCTCCATTCCTGGCTGCGTGACTTCGCCCTTCATCCAGTGAGTGTTGATGTGGTAGGATCTCTCAACTGCCCCATCCCTTTGGCCTCCCTGACCTCTTCAAGCAGCGTGGTGGTGTGATGAAGGCACACGGTGGCTGCGTGACTTCGCCCTTCATCCTGTGAGTGTTGATGTGGTAGGATCTCTCAACTGCCCCATCCCTTTGGCCTCCCTGACCTCTTCAAGCAGCGTGGTGGTGTGATGAAGGCACACGGTGGCTGCGTGACTTCGCCCTTCATCCTGTGAGTGTTGATTTGGTAGGATCTCTCAACTGCCCCATCCCTTTGGCCTTCCTGACCTCTTCAAGCAGCGTGGTGGTGTGATGAGCGGGTTCTGCTGGCTGAAGGCACACGGTGAGTAGACTCTGGCCAGGCATGGAGATGCGTGCTGAAGCCTGAAGCTTTCCGGTCTCATTCTCCTTGGGTTGGGCTCTTGGATGAACAGCCCTGGTCCTCAAGAAGGCCTTCTAAAGGGGGAAGAGTAGATTATTTTTTTTATTTATCCACTTTCTATAGAGCCCGTCCAAAAATGGCTCGGGGCCTTATACACAGAGAAATAATAAATAACTAAGATGGATCTGTGTTCATGAGGGGCTCACAATCTCACAAAGCGACAGCAGATAGACAGCAGCAACAGTCACTGGAGGTCCTTTGTAGTGGTCATATACTGAAGAGCCACTGATCTATTTGGGGTGCACTTTTTTCATGCAGGACTTCACGTCTTTGCACTGGGGAGCCCCTATAATAGTTGGAGCATGGCCTTTGTAGTTGTCATGTTCTGAGGAGCCCCTGATCTGGTAAGGGTGGATCTTTTTTCATGCTGGACTTCACGTCTTAGCCATGGGGAGCCACTATAATATTTGGAGCATGGTCTTTGTAGTGGTCATATACTGAAGATCCCCTGAAGTGCCTGGGGTGCCCCTTTTTTCCTGCTGGACTTCATGTCTTTGCACTGTGGAGCCACTATAATATTTGGAGCATGGCCTTTGTAGTGGACATACTGAAGAGCCCCTCAATTGAATGGTGTGCAGCTCTTCTCATGCTGGACTTCATGTCTTTGCGCTGAGGAGCCCCCCCAAATTGTGGGAGTATGGGCTTCTCAGAATGGACTTAGTTTCTGTATGCTGAGTGGTTGCTCATTTATTTGTTGTATTGTTTTATGCCTGCTTTTATATGTTTTTATACTTTTGACATGATGTGTTCTTATTGTCTTTTTATTGTATGTTTTAAACTTTTGTAAACCGCCTTGGGGTTATCATTTTAACGAAAGGCGGTATATAAATGCAAAAATAAAAAATAAATAAATAAATGAATTTATCTGGAGTTTGTCTAGCTCCATTCCTGGCTGCGTGAATTCGCCCTTCATCCTGCGAGTGTTGATTTGGTAGGATCTCTCAACTGCCCCATCCCCTTGGACTCCCTGACCTCTTCAAGCAGCGTGGTGGTGTGATGAGCGGGTTCTGCTGGCTGAAGGCACACGGTGAGTGGACTCTGGCTAGGCATGGAGACGCGTGCTGAAGCCTGAAGCTTTCCGGTCTCATTCTCCTTGGGTTGGGCTCTTGGATGAACAGCCCTGGTCCTCAAGAAGGCCTTCTAAAGAGGAGAAAGAGTAGATTATTTTTTTTATTTATCCACTTTCAATACCGCCCGTCCAAAAATGGCTCGGGGCGGTTTACACAGAGAAATAATAAATGAATAAGATGGATCTGTGCTCACGAGGGGCTCACAATCTCACAAAGCGACAGAAGATAGACAGCAGCAACAGTCACTGGAGGTCCTTTGTCGTGGTCATATACTGAAGAGCCACTGATCTATTTGGGGTGCACTTTTTTCATGCAGGACTTCATGTCTTTGCACTGGGGAGCCCCTATAATATTTGGAGCATGGGCTTTGTAGTGGTCATATACTGAAGAGCCCCTGAAGTGCCGGGGTGGCCCTTTTTTCCTGCTGGACTTCATGTCTTTGCACTGGGGAGCCCCTATAATATTTGGAGGATTGCCTTTGTAGTGGCCTTAGTGAAGAACCCCTGATCTGGTTGGGGTGAAGCTCTTTTCATGCTGGACTTCATGTCTTTGCGCTGAGGAGCCCCCCCAATTGTGGGAGTATGGGCTTCTCAGAATGGACTTAGTGTCTGTACGCTGAGTGGTTGCTCATTTATCTGGAGTTTGTCTAGCTCCATTCCTGACTACGTGACTTCGCCCTTCATCCTGCGAGTGTTGATGTGGTAGGATCTCTCAACTGCCCCATTCCTTTGGACTCCCTGACCTCTTCAAGCAGCGTGGTGGTGTGATGAGCGGGTTCTGCTGGCTGACGGCACACGGTGAGTGGACTCTGGCCAGGCATGGAGACGCATGCTGAAGCCTGAAGCTTTCCGGTCTCATTCTCCTTGGGTTGGGCTCTTGGATGAACAGACCTGGTCCTCAAGAAGGCCTTCTACAGAGGGGAAAGAGTAGATTATTATTTTTGTTATAATTATTTGTCCGCTTTCTATACCTCCCGTTGAAAAATGGCTGGGGCCGGTTTACACAGAGAAATAATAAGTAAATAAATAAATAAGATGGATCTGTGTCCACGAGTGGCTCACAGGCTCGCAAAGCGACAGAAGATAGACAGCAGCAACAGTCACTGGAGGTCCTTTGTAGTGGTCATATACTGAAGAGCCACTGATCTATTTGGAGTGCACTTTTTTCCTGCTGGACCTCATGTCTTTGCACTGGGGAGCCCCTATAATATTTGGGGCATGGTCTTTGTAGTGGCCATACTGAAGAGCCCCTGATCTGGTTGGGGTGAAGCTCTTTTCATGCTGGACTTCATGTCTTTGTGCTGAGGAGCCCCCCCAAATTGTGGGAGTATGGGCTTCTCAGAATGGACTTAGTGGTTGCTCATTTATCTGGAGTTTGTCTAGCTCCATTCCTGGCTGCGTGACTTCGCC
This sequence comes from Hemicordylus capensis, assembly GCF_027244095.1. Taxonomy (NCBI): domain Eukaryota; kingdom Metazoa; phylum Chordata; class Lepidosauria; order Squamata; family Cordylidae; genus Hemicordylus; species Hemicordylus capensis. The sequence continues at coordinate 18,756,035 of NC_069667.1, forward strand.
CTTCATCCAGTGAGTGTTGATGTGGTAGGATCTCTCAACCGCCCCATCCCTTTGGCCTCCCTGACCTCTTCAAGCAGCGTGGTGGTGTGATGAAGGCACACGGTGGCTGTGTGACTTCGCCCTTCATCCTGTGAGTGTTGATGTGGTAGGATCTCTCAACTGTCCCATCCCTTTGGCCTCCCTGACGTCTTCAAGCAGCGTGGTGGTGTGATGAAGGCACACGGTGGCTGCGTGACTTCGCCCTTCATCCTGTGAGTGTTGATTTGGTAGGATCTCTCAACTGCCCCATCCCTTTGGCCTCCCTGACCTCTTCAAGCAGCGTGGTGGTGTGATGAGCGGGTTCTGCTGGCTGAAGGCACACGGTGAGTAGACTCTGGCCAGGCATGGAGATGCGTGCTGAAGCCTGAAGCTTTCCGGTCTCATTCTCCTTGGGTTGGGCTCTTGGATGAACAGCCCTGGTCCTCAAGAAGGCCTTCTAAAGGGGGAAGAGTAGATTATTTTTTTTATTTATCCACTTTCTATAGAGCCCGTCCAAAAATGGCTCGGGGCCTTATACACAGAGAAATAATAAATAACTAAGATGGATCTGTGTTCATGAGGGGCTCACAATCTCACAAAGCGACAGCAGATAGACAGCAGCAACAGTCACTGGAGGTCCTTTGTAGTGGTCATATACTGAAGAGCCACTGATCTATTTGGGGTGCACTTTTTTCATGCACGTCTTTGCACTGGGGAGCCCCTATAATAGTTGGAGCATGGCCTTTGTAGTTGTCATATTCTGAGGAGCCCCTGATCTGGTAAGGGTGGATCTTTTTTCATGCTGGACTTCACGTCTAAGCCATGGGGAGCCACTATAATATTTGGAGCATGGTCTTTGTAGTGGTCATATACTGAAGATCCCCTGAAGTGCCTGGGGTGCCCCTTTTTTCCTGCTGGACTTCATGTCTTTGCACTGTGGAGCCACTATAATATTTGGAGCATGGCCTTTGTAGTGGACATACTGAAGAGCCCCTCAATTGAATGGTGTGCAGCTCTTCATGCTGGACTTCACGTCTTTGCACTGGGGAGCCCCTATAATAGTTGGAGCATGGCCTTTGTAGTTGTCATATTCTGAGGAGCTCCTGATCTAGTAAGGGTTTAGCTTTTTTCATGCTGGACTTCACGTCTTAGCCATGGGGAGCCACTATAATATTTGGAGCATGGTCTTTGTAGTGGTCATATACTGAAGATCCCCTGAAGTGCCTGGGGTGCCCCTTTTTTCCTGCTGGACTTCATGTCTTTGCACCTGTGGAGCCACTATAATATTTGGAGCATGGCCTTTGTAGTGGACATACTGAAGAGCCCCTCAATTGAATGGTGTGCAGCTCTTCTCATGCTGGACTTCATGTCTTTGCGCTGAGGAGCCCCCCCAAATTGTGGGAGTATGGGCTTCTCAGAATGGACTTAGTTTCTGTATGCTGAGTGGTTGCTCATTTATTTGTTGTATTGTTTTATGCCTGCTTTTATATGTTTTTATACTTTTGACATGATGTGTTCTTATTGTCTTTTTATTGTATGTTTTAAACTTTTGTAAACCGCCTTGGGGTTATCATTTTAACGAAAGGCGGTATATAAATGCAAAAATAAATAAATAAATAAATAAATGAATTTATCTGGAGTTTGTCTAGCTCCATTCCTGGCTGCGTGACTTCGCCCTTCATCCTGCGAGAGTGTTGATTTGGTAGGATCTCTCAACTGCCCCATCCCCTTGGACTCCCTGACCTCTTCAAGCAGCGTGGTGGTGTGATGAGCGGGTTCTGCTGGCTGAAGGCACACGGTGAGTGGACTCTGGCTAGGCATGGAGACGCGTGCTGAAGCCTGAAGCTTTCCGGTCTCATTCTCCTTGGGTTGGGCTCTTGGATGAACAGCCCTGGTCCTCAAGAAGGCCTTCTAAAGAGGAGAAAGAGTAGATTATTTTTTTTATTTATCCACTTTCAATACCGCCCGTCCAAAAATGGCTCGGGGCGGTTTACACAGAGAAATAATAAATGAATAAGATGGATCTGTGCTCACGAGGGGCTCACAATCTCACAAAGCGACAGAAGATAGACAGCAGCAACAGTCACTGGAGGTCCTTTGTCGTGGTCATATACTGAAGAGCCACTGATCTATTTGGGGTGCACTTTTTTCATGCAGGACTTCACGTCTTTGCACTGGGGAGCCCCTATAATATTTGGAGCATGGGCTTTGTAGTGGTCATATACTAAAGAGCCCCTGAAGTGCCGGGGTGGCCCTTTTTTCCTGCTGGACTTCATGTCTTTGCACTGGGGAGCCCCTATAATATTTGGAGGATTGCCTTTGTAGTGGCCTTAGTGAAGAACCCCTGATCTGGTTGGGGTGAAGCTCTTTTCATGCTGGACTTCATGTCTTTGCGCTGAGGAGCCCCCCCAATTGTGGGAGTATGGGCTTCTCAGAATGGACTTAGTGTCTGTACGCTGAGTGGTTGCTCATTTATCTGGAGTTTGTCTAGCTCCATTCCTGGCTACGTGACTTCGCCCTTCATCCTGCGAGTGTTGATGTGGTAGGATCTCTCAACTGCCCCATTCCTTTGGACTCCCTGACCTCTTCAAGCAGCGTGGTGGTGTGATGAGCGGGTTCTGCTGGCTGACGGCACACGGTGAGTGGACTCTGGCCAGGCATGGAGACGCATGCTGAAGCCTGAAGCTTTCCGGTCTCATTCTCCTTGGGTTGGGCTCTTGGATGAACAGACCTGGTCCTCAAGAAGGCCTTCTACAGAGGGGAAAGAGTAGATTATTATTTTTGTTATAATTATTTGTCCGCTTTCTATACCTCCCGTTGAAAAATAGCTGGGGCCTGTTTATAAAGAGAAATAATAAATAAATAAATAAGATGGATCTGTGTCCACGAGTGGCTCACAGGCTCGCAAAGCGACAGAAGATAGACAGCAGCAACAGTCACTGGAGGTCCTTTGTAGTGGTCATATACTGAAGAGCCACTGATCTATTTGGAGTGCACTTTTTTCCTGCTGGACCTCATGTCTTTGCACTGGGGAGCCCCTATAATATTTGGGGCATGGTCTTTGTAGTGGCCATACTGAAGAGCCCCTGATCTGGTTGGGGTGAAGCTCTTTTCATGCTGGACTTCATGTCTTTGTGCTGAGGAGCCCCCCCAAATTGTGGGAGTATGGGCTTCTCAGAATGGACTTAGTGGTTGCTCATTTATCTGGAGTTTGTCTAGCTCCATTCCTGGCTGCGTGACTTCGCCCTTCATCCAGTGAGTGTTGATGTGGTAGGATCTCTCAACCGCCCCATCCCTTTGGCCTCCCTGACCTCTTCAAGCAGCGTGGTGGTGTGATGAAGGCACACGGTGGCTGCGTGACTTCGCCCTTCATCCTGTGAGTGTTGATGTGGTAGGATCTCTCAACTGCCCCATCCCTTTGGCCTCCCTGACGTCTTCAAGCAGCGTGGTGGTGTGATGAAGGCACACGGTGGCTGCGTGACTTCGCCCTTCATCCTGTGAGTGTTGATTTGGTAGGATCTCTCAACTGCCCCATCCCTTTGGCCTCCCTGACCTCTTCAAGCAGCGTGGTGGTGTGATGAGCGGGTTCTGCTGGCTGAAGGCACACGGTGAGTAGACTCTGGCCAGGCATGGAGATGCGTGCTGAAGCCTGAAGCTTTCCGGTCTCATTCTCCTTGGGTTGGGCTCTTGGATGAACAGCCCTGGTCCTCAAGAAGGCCTTCTAAAGGGGGAAGAGTAGATTATTTTTTTTATTTATCCACTTTCTATAGAGCCCGTCCAAAAATGGCTCGGGGCCTTATACACAGAGAAATAATAAATAACTAAGATGGATCTGTGTTCATGAGGGGCTCACAATCTCACAAAGCGACAGCAGATAGACAGCAGCAACAGTCACTGGAGGTCCTTTGTAGTGGTCATATACTGAAGAGCCACTGATCTATTTGGGGTGCACTTTTTTCATGCACGTCTTTGCACTGGGGAGCCCCTATAATAGTTGGAGCATGGCCTTTGTAGTTGTCATATTCTGAGGAGCCCCTGATCTGGTAAGGGTGGATCTTTTTTCATGCTGGACTTCACGTCTAAGCCATGGGGAGCCACTATAATATTTGGAGCATGGTCTTTGTAGTGGTCATATACTGAAGATCCCCTGAAGTGCCTGGGGTGCCCCTTTTTTCCTGCTGGACTTCATGTCTTTGCACTGTGGAGCCACTATAATATTTGGAGCATGGCCTTTGTAGTGGACATACTGAAGAGCCCCTCAATTGAATGGTGTGTAGCTCTTCATGCTGGACTTCACGTCTTTGCACTGGGGAGCCCCTATAATAGTTGGAGCATGGCCTTTGTAGTTGTCATATTCTGAGGAGCTCCTGATCTAGTAAGGGTTTAGCTTTTTTCATGCTGGACTTCACGTCTTAGCCATGGGGAGCCACTATAATATTTGGAGCATGGTCTTTGTAGTGGTCATATACTGAAGATCCCCTGAAGTGCTTGGGGTGCCCCTTTTTTCCTGCTGGACTTCATGTCTTTGCACCTGTGGAGCCACTATAATATTTGGAGCATGGCCTTTGTAGTGGACATACTGAAGAGCCCCTCAATTGAATGGTGTGCAGCTCTTCTCATGCTGGACTTCATGTCTTTGCGCTGAGGAGCCCCCCCAAATTGTGGGAGTATGGGCTTCTCAGAATGGACTTAGTTTCTGTATGCTGAGTGGTTGCTCATTTATTTGTTGTATTGTTTTATGCCTGCTTTTATATGTTTTTATACTTTTGACATGATGTGTTCTTATTGTCTATTTATTGTATGTTTTAAACTTTTGTAAACCGCCTTGGGGTTATCATTTTAACGAAAGGCGGTATATAAATGCAAAAATAAATAAATAAATAAATAAATGAATTTATCTGGAGTTTGTCTAGCTCCATTCCTGGCTGCGTGACTTCGCCCTTCATCCTGCGAGTGTTGATTTGGTAGGATCTCTCAACTGCCCCATCCCCTTGGACTCCCTGACCTCTTCAAGCAGCGTGGTGGTGTGATGAGCGGGTTCTGCTGGCTGAAGGCACACGGTGAGTGGACTCTGGCTAGGCATGGAGACGCGTGCTGAAGCCTGAAGCTTTCCGGTCTCATTCTCCTTGGGTTGGGCTCTTGGATGAACAGCCCTGGTCCTCAAGAAGGCCTTCTAAAGAGGAGAAAGAGTAGATTATTTTTTTTATTTATCCACTTTCAATACCGCCCGTCCAAAAATGGCTCGGGGCGGTTTACACAGAGAAATAATAAATGAATAAGATGGATCTGTGCTCACGAGGGGCTCACAATCTCACAAAGCGACAGAAGATAGACAGCAGCAACAGTCACTGGAGGTCCTTTGTAGTGGTCATATACTGAAGAGCCACTGATCTATTTGGAGTGCAGTTTTTTCCTGCTGGACCTCATGTCTTTGCGCTGGGGAGCCCCTATAATATTTGGGGCATGGTCTTTGTAGTGGCCATACTTAAGAGCCCCTGATCTGGTTGGGGTGACGCTCTTTTCATGCTGGACTTCATGTCTTTGTGCTGAGGAGCCCCCCAAATTGTGGGAGTATGTGCTTCTCAGAATGGACTTAGTGGTTGCTCATTTATTTGGAGTTTGTCTAGCTCCATTCCTGGCTGCGTGACTTCGCCCTTCATCCAGTGAGTGTTGATGTGGTAGGATCTCTCAACCGCCCCATCCCTTTGGCCTCCCTGACCTCTTCAAGCAGCGTGGTGGTGTGATGAAGGCACACGGTGGCTGCGTGACTTCGCCCTTCATCCTGTGAGTGTTGATGTGTTGGGATCTCTCAACTGCCCCATCCCTTTGGCCTCCCTGACCTCTTCAAGCAGCGTGGTGGTGTGATGAAGGCACACGGTGGCTGCGTGACTTCGCCCTTCATCCTGTGAGTGTTGATTTGGTAGGATCTCTCAACTGCCCCATCCCTTTGGCCTCCCTGACCTCTTCAAGCAGCGTGGTGGTGTGATGAGCGGGTTCTGCTGGCTGAAGGCACACGGTGAGTAGACTCTGGCCAGGCATGGAGATGCGTGCTGAAGCCTGAAGCTTTCCGGTCTCATTCTCCTTGGGTTGGGCTCTTGGATGAACAGCCCTGGTCCTCAAGAAGGCCTTCTAAAGAGGGAGAAGAGTAGATTATTATTTTTTATTTATCCACTTTCTATAGAGCCCGTCCAAAAATGGCTCGGGGCGGTATACACAGAGAAATAATAAATAACTAAGATGGATCTGTGTTCACGAGGGGCTCACAATCTCACAAAGCGACAGCAGATAGACAGCAGCAACAGTCACTGGAGGTCCTTTGTAGTGGTCATATACTGAAGAGCCACTGATCTATTTGGGGTGCACTTTTTTCATGCAGGACTTCACGTCTTTGCACTGGGGAGCCCGTATAATATTTGGAGCATGGCCTTTGTAGTGGTCATATACTGAAGAGCCCCTGAAGTGCCGGGGTGCCCCTTTTTTCCTGCTGGACTTCATGTCTTTGCACTGGGGAGCCCCTATAATAGTTGGAGCATGGCCTTTGTAGTTGTCATATTCTGAGGAGCTCCTGATCTAGTAAGGGTTTAGCTTTTTTCATGCTGGACTTCACGTCTTAGCCATGGGGAGCCACTATAATATTTGGAGCATGGTCTTTGTAGTGGTCATATACTGAAGATCCCCTGAAGTGCTTGGGGTGCCCCTTTTTTCCTGCTGGACTTCATGTCTTTGCACCTGTGGAGCCACTATAATATTTGGAGCATGGCCTTTGTAGTGGACATACTGAAGAGCCCCTCAATTGAATGGTGTGCAGCTCTTCTCATGCTGGACTTCATGTCTTTGCGCTGAGGAGCCCCCCCAAATTGTGGGAGTATGGGCTTCTCAGAATGGACTTAGTTTCTGTATGCTGAGTGGTTGCTCATTTATTTGTTGTATTGTTTTATGCCTGCTTTTATATGTTTTTATACTTTTGACATGATGTGTTCTTATTGTCTATTTATTGTATGTTTTAAACTTTTGTAAACCGCCTTGGGGTTATCATTTTAACGAAAGGCGGTATATAAATGCAAAAATAAATAAATAAATAAATAAATGAATTTATCTGGAGTTTGTCTAGCTCCATTCCTGGCTGCGTGACTTCGCCCTTCATCCTGCGAGTGTTGATTTGGTAGGATCTCTCAACTGCCCCATCCCCTTGGACTCCCTGACCTCTTCAAGCAGCGTGGTGGTGTGATGAGCGGGTTCTGCTGGCTGAAGGCACACGGTGAGTGGACTCTGGCTAGGCATGGAGACGCGTGCTGAAGCCTGAAGCTTTCCGGTCTCATTCTCCTTGGGTTGGGCTCTTGGATGAACAGCCCTGGTCCTCAAGAAGGCCTTCTAAAGAGGAGAAAGAGTAGATTTTTTTTTTATTTATCCACTTTCAATACCGCCCGTCCAAAAATGGCTCGGGGCGGTTTACACAGAGAAATAATAAATGAATAAGATGGATCTGTGCTCACGAGGGGCTCACAATCTCACAAAGCGACAGAAGATAGACAGCAGCAACAGTCACTGGAGGTCCTTTGTAGTGGTCATATACTGAAGAGCCACTGATCTATTTGGAGTGCAGTTTTTTCCTGCTGGACCTCATGTCTTTGCGCTGGGGAGCCCCTATAATATTTGGGGCATGGTCTTTGTAGTGGCCATACTTAAGAGCCCCTGATCTGGTTGGGGTGAAGCTCTTTTCATGCTGGACTTCATGTCTTTGTGCTGAGGAGCCCCCCAAATTGTGGGAGTATGGGCTTCTCAGAATGGACTTAGTGGTTGCTCATTTATTTGGAGTTTGTCTAGCTCCATTCCTGGCTGCGTGACTTCGCCCTTCATCCAGTGAGTGTTGATGTGGTAGGATCTCTCAACCGCCCCATCCCTTTGGCCTCCCTGACCTCTTCAAGCAGCGTGGTGGTGTGATGAAGGCACACGGTGGCTGCGTGACTTCGCCCTTCATCCTGTGAGTGTTGATGTGTTGGGATCTCTCAACTGCCCCATCCCTTTGGCCTCCCTGACCTCTTCAAGCAGCGTGGTGGTGTGATGAAGGCACACGGTGGCTGCGTGACTTCGCCCTTCATCCTGTGAGTGTTGATTTGGTAGGATCTCTCAACTGCCCCATCCCTTTGGCCTCCCTGACCTCTTCAAGCAGCGTGGTGGTGTGATGAGCGGGTTCTGCTGGCTGAAGGCACACGGTGAGTAGACTCTGGCCAGGCATGGAGATGCGTGCTGAAGCCTGAAGCTTTCCGGTCTCATTCTCCTTGGGTTGGGCTCTTGGATGAACAGCCCTGGTCCTCAAGAAGGCCTTCTAAAGAGGGAGAAGAGTAGATTATTATTTTTTATTTATCCACTTTCTATAGAGCCCGTCCAAAAATGGCTCGGGGCGGTATACACAGAGAAATAATAAATAACTAAGATGGATCTGTGTTCACGAGGGGCTCACAATCTCACAAAGCGACAGCAGATAGACAGCAGCAACAGTCACTGGAGGTCCTTTGTAGTGGTCATATACTGAAGAGCCACTGATCTATTTGGGGTGCACTTTTTTCATGCAGGACTTCACGTCTTTGCACTGGGGAGCCCGTATAATATTTGGAGCATGGCCTTTGTAGTGGTCATATACTGAAGAGCCCCTGAAGTGCCGGGGTGCCCCTTTTTTCCTGCTGGACTTCATGTCTTTGCACTGGGGAGCCCCTATAATATTTGCAGGATTGCCTTTGTAGTGGCCTTACTGAAGAACCCTTGATCTGGTTGGGGTGAAGCTTTTTTCATGCTGGACTTCATGTCTTTGCGCTGAGGAGCTCCCTCAATTGTGGGAGTATGGGATTCTCAGAATGGACTTAGTGTCCGTACGCTGAGTGGTTGCTCATTTATCTGGAGTTTGTCTAGCTCCATTCCTGGCTACGTGACTTCGCCCTTAATCCTGTGAGTGTTGATGTGGTAGGATCTCTCAACTGCCCCATTCCTTTGGACTCCCTGACCTCTTCAAGCAGCGTGGTGGTGTGATGAGCGGGTTCTGCTGGCTGAAGGCACACGGTGAGTAGACTCTGGCCAGGCATGGAGATGCGTGCTGAAGCCTGAAGCTTTCCTGTCTCATTTTCCTTGGGTTGGGCTCTTAGATGAACAGCCCTGGTCCTCAAGAAGGCCTTCTAAAGATGGGGAAGAGTAGATTATTTTTTTTATTTATCCACTTTCTATAGAGCCCGTCCAAAAATGGCTCGGGGCGGTTTACACAGAGAAATAATAAATAACTAAGATGGATCTGTGTTCACGATGGGCTCACAGTCTCACAAAGGGAAAGCAGATAGACAGCAGCAACAGTCACTGGGAGGTCCTTTGTTGTGGTCATATACTGAAGAGCCACTGATCTATTTGGGGTGCACTTTTTTCATGCAGGACTTCACATCTTTGCACTGGGGACCCCCTATAATAGTTGGAGCATGGCCTTTGTAGTTGTCATATTCTGAGGAGCCCCTGATCTGGTAAGGGTGGAGCTTTTTTCATGCTGGACTTCACGTCTTAGCCATGGGGAGCCACTATAATATTTGGAGCATGGTCTTTGTAGTGGTCATATACTGAAGATCCCCTGAAGTGCCTGGGGTGCCCCTTTTTTCCTGCTGGACTTCATGTCTTTGCACTGTGGAGCCACTATAATATTTGGAGCATGGCCTTTTTATTGGCCATACTGAAGAGCCCCTTATCTGGTTGGGGTGAAGCTCTTTTCATGCTGGACTACTTTGTCCTGGGGAGCCCCTCATTTGAATGGGGTGCAGCTCTTTTCATGCTGTACTTCATGTCTTTGCGCTGAGGAGCCCCCCCCCCCCAATGTGGGAGTATGGGCTTCTCAGAATGGACTTAGTGTCTGTACGCTGAGTGGTTGCTCATTTATCTGCAGTTTGTCTAGCTCCATTTCTGGCTACGTGACTTCTCCCTTCATCCTGCGAGTGTTGATGTGGTAGGATCTCTCAACTGCCCCATCCCTTTGGCCTCCCTGACCTCTTCAAGCAGCGTGGTGGTGTGATGAGCGGGTTATGCTGGCTGAAGGCACACGGTGAGTAGACTCTGGCCAGGCATGGAGATGCATGCTGAAGCCTGAAGCTTTCCGGTCTCATTCTCCTTGGGTTGGGCTCTTGGATGAACAGACCTGGTCCTCAAGAAGGCCTTCTAAAGAGGGGAAAGAGTACATTATTATTTTTGTTGTTATTATTTGTCCGCTTTCTATATCTCCCGTCCAAAAATGGCTCGGGCCGGTTTACATAGAGAAATAATAAATAAATAAATAAATAAGATGGATCTGTGTCCACGATTGGCTCACAAAGCGACAGAAGATAGACAGCAGCAACAGTCACTGGAGGTCCTTTGTAGTGGTCATATACTGAAGAGCCACTGATCTACTTGGAGTGCACTTTTTTCCTGCTGGACCTCATGTTTTAAGCTGCCACATACTGAGTCAGACCATTGGTCTATCTAGCTCAGTATTGTCTTCACAGACTGGCATCGTCTTCTCCAAGGTTGGAGACAGGAATCTCTCTCAGCCCTATCTTGAAGATGCTGCCAGGGAGGGAACTTGGGATCTTCTGCTCTTCCCAGAGTGGCTTCATCCCCTGAGGGGAATATCTTGCAGTGCTCACAGTTCTAGTCTCCCTTTCATATGCAACCAAGGCAGACCCTGCTTAGCTAAGGGGACAAGTCATGCTTGCTAGCACAAGACCAGCTCAGTATTGTCTGCACAGACTGGCAGCGGCTTCTCCAAGGCTGCAGGCCGGAGTCTCTCCCTGCCCTATGTTGGAGATGCTGCCAGGGAGGGAACCTGGAAGTTTCTGCGTGCAAGCTGGCATGTGCTCTTCCCAGAGAAGCTCCATCAAATAGCAAAGGGGACAGTTCATGCACCTAATGGCACAGTGGGGAAATGACCTGACCAGCAAGCCAGAGGTTGCTGGTTCAAATCCCTGCTGGTATGTTTCCCAGACTACGGGAAACACTTCTATCGGGCAGCAGGAATCTAGGAAGATGCTGAAAGGCATCATCTCAGACTGTGCAGAAGGTTGCAATGGTAAACCCCTCCTGTATTCTACCAAAGACAACCACAGGGCTCTGTGGGTGCCAGGAAAGGCCAGCTCTCATGGCCACCATTGTTCCCGACTATTTCTCCAAGCTTGCTGGTTTGCCTTTCACCTTGTTCAATTAAGCAGCCCCACATGGAGCTGTCTGTGGTGCTGACCATCTGCCACCTCTCCTCCTGTGCAGTGAACCCTGTTGGGAGCTGTCCATGGTCCTGACCACCTGGCCTCTCCTTGGTTCCCTCTGCTTGGCCAGTAGTACACCCATCTATGCTCCAGCCTAGAAAATTGGAACTACATACATTTGGAGGGAAAGCGGTCTACTTGTGATTCAACAGTGTATAGACTGGTGCCAAGTAATTTCATGACTGGAGAATTATGCGGCCTAACTGGACAACTACGGATTCTGTTCTCTCCAAAACCACCATTTAACTGAGCAATTCTAAGGCCCAGACTTTTCAAATTTGATGAAAAAAAATAAATACTTTTCTTTTAAGCAATGACAGCATCTATTTATTACCCTCTTAGTCCCATTCTTCCTCTTTTGAACTCAGGACAGCTCGGAAGCTGCTAGTGGCTGGATTGATCCCTCTCCCCAGCTGTCAGGTGCCTAATCTTTGCATAAATCTCTTGGCCTCATGGACTGAGCATCTTGGACATAAGAAGAGCTCTGCTGAATCTCACCAAAGGGCCTTTGTGTCCGGCATCCTGCTTTCCACAGTGGCCCAAGCAGGCCAGGTCATGAAAGCTACAACCCTTTCCCTTGTTTGCCCTCTACCTCCTGGTATTCAGTGATACATTGCCTCTAAATGGGAGGTGCCACATCACCATCAGATTTGTCTAAGTCCCCTTTAAAGCCATCTAAACTAGTGGCCATCACCACATCTTGTGGCAGTGAGTTCCACAGATTAACTCTGCATTATCTGAAGAAGGTCTTTCTTTTATGTATCCTGATTCTCCCACAGATCGAGACCATTGGATTATCCTGATTCTAATATTATGAGAAAGGGAGGGAAAGCTCTCTCCTCTTTCTCCTCACAATGCATCATTGTGCAATGATGCATCCTCACAATGCATCATTTTATAAACCTGTATCATGCCCCTCCCCACCCCCAACTTCTTTGTCTCTTCTCTAAATTAAGACACCTCAGATGCATGATGACTGCTCTTTGTTTCAAGATAAGCAACCCCACAGCTAGGGCTTGATGTTCTCTGGTAGATAGGTGCTGCTGTTCAGAATTCAGAAGAAGCAATTTGCTAATCCTCTCTTTGCTGGGGGTTTAGGGCCCATCCTGGAGTTTTTAGCAGCCTTGGCAAAGTATGATTTTGGCACCCACCCCAGCTGAGACGTGCGAAGTCTCAGCTTACGATGCAGGCTGTTCATTTGATGGGTTAACTGACGAGCAAATGACTAGCTCACCCTGGTTTGAGGATACAGTGGGAGAGAGTTCCCCAGTCTGCTCTGGGGGCAAAACTCTAACACATCAGAGATGAAAAGAAGCCACTGTTAATGTGAGAGTCCAGTCTGAGAGCACTTCCTTTTTGGAATGAACGTTGAGGCAAGCAATTCATCTTTCAGAAAGAGAGTGCAGCTTAGGAGGCCAGCTGTTTATTGGGGGCTGAAGTGCAGAATGTGCAGGCCCTATGACAGGCCTGCTCAACTCCGGCCCTCCTGCAGATGTTGGCCTACAACTACCATAATCCCTGATTCTTGGCCACTGTGGCTGGGTATTGTGGGAGTTGAAGTCCAATAGCAGCTGGGGCCCCCAAAGTTGAGCAGGCCTACCCTATGGGGAGCAGGGTGCAGGATTACATCTTACATTCTTAGTTGACACCGATTCGACGGCACAGCCAACACAACACAACAATGCAGCACTTCGGGGCTCAATACAAGAGTGAGAGGAAGAATAACCAGCTGTACTATATTCTGGCACTGTTTATGCCTCATAAGAACAGCCCTGCTGGATCAGGCCCAAGGAGGCCCATCTAGTCCAGCATCCTGTTTCACACAGTGGCCTACCAGATGACACTGGAAGCCTACAGGCAGGAGTTGAGGGTATGCCCTCTCTCCTGCTGTTACTCCCCTGCAGCTGGTACTCAGCGGCAGGATATAGACCTCTCCTCCATGAAGCTATCCAAACCCCTCTGAAAGCCATCCAAATTAGTAGCCAACCCCACATCTTGTGGCAGAGAATTCCACAAGTTGATTATGCGTTGTGTGTGGAAAAAGTACTTCTGTTTGTCCATCCCAAGAACTGGTGCCCTAGGTCAGGGATTCTCAGTGTTGGGTTCCCAGATGTTACTGGACTTCAGCTCCCATAATCCCCAACCAAAGGCCACTGGGGCTGGGGATTATGGGAGTTGAAGTCCAATAACATCTGGGGACCCGACGCTGATGACCTGATGATCTGGGTGTGCCTAGTGGACGGGCTGACCCTGTGAGGATTTACTTGATTTCTAGCACTTAAAGGTTTGTAAATCGGGGCTGGGCTCAAGAAACAGAATCTGAGCTCTTCACTTTCCTTTCTCTCTCTCTTGCTCGCTCATTCACTTCCCTTACCAACTTCCGAAGACTTTTCGTGATTGTAATTTGGCACAAGCCTTCTCAGCAGTGACAAAGATGTGATGGAGAGGTGTTTCAGAATCCCCACATGTGGAAACGAATACAAAAGCCTTTTTTATTCAAGCAAGCAACTCCCACACAGCAATTACGGGGTGGGTGGGGGAGGAGGAATATTTCAATGCGTACCTTACCCTGAAGCGAGGAAGATCATCTTCCAAAACAGTTCAAGCAAATTGGGCTGACTGTGTTAGGAGGCGGCAAGCATCTGAGTAGCGAGGACTTCTTCGGGCCAGAAGGAGATGTCGACACACACAAAAATACAAGCAAAAGCGCCTCAAATGGCAAAATCCAGTCCTGTTAACATAAGAACATAAGGACAGTCCTGCTGGATCAGGCCCAAGGCCCATTTAGTCCAGCATCCTGTTTCACACAGTGGCCCACCAGATGCCTCTGGGGAGCCCACAGGCAAGAGGTATGTGCATGTCCCCTCTCCTGCTGTTGCTCCCCTGCAACTGGTATTTGGAGGCATCTTGCCTCTGAGGCTGGAGATGGCCTATAGCCACCAGACTAGTAGCCATTGATAGACTTGTCCATTGATAGACCTGTCCAAGAGCCAGCGTGGTGTAGTGGTTAGAGTGCTGGACTAGGACCGGGGAGACCCAAGTTCAAATCCCCATTCAGCCATGAAACTAGCTGGGTGACTCTGGGCCAGTCACTTCTCTGTCAGCCTAACCTACTTCACAGGGTTGTTGTGATGAGAAACCTAAGTATGTAGTACACTGCTCTGGGCTCCTTGGAGGAAGAGCGGGATATAAAATGTAAAAATTATAAAAATTAAAAATAATAACTATGAATCTGTCTAAGCCCCTTTTCAAGCCATCCAAGCTGGTGGCCATCACCACATCCCATGGCAAGGAATTCCATAGATTAATTATGCACTCTGTGAAAAAGTCCTTCCTCTTGTAGGTCCTAAATTTCCCAACCTTCAGTTGCATGGGAGGGCCCCTGGTGCTAATGTTGTGTGTGTGAGAGAGAAATTTCTCTCTGTCCACTCTCTCCACTCCATGCATAATTTTATACATCTCGATCATGTCTCCCTTTAGTCGTCTCTTTTCCAGGCAAAGAGCCTCAAATGTTGTAGCTTTGCCTCATAAGGGAGGTGCTCTAGGCCCCTGATCATTTAGGTTGCCCTCTTCTGCATCTTTTCCAGTTCTACAATGTCCTTTTTAAGATACGGTGACCAAAGCTGTACGCAGTACTCCAGATGTGGCCACACCATAGATTTGTATAAGGGCATTATAATATTAGCATTTTTTATTTTCATTCCCCTTACTAATGATTCCTAGCAAGGAATTAGCTTTTTTCACAGCTGCCATGCACTGAGTCTACACTTTCAATGAGCTGTCCACCATGACCCCAAGATCTCTCTTTCCTGGTCAGTCACCGACAGCTCAGATCCCATCAGCGTATATATGAAGCTGGTGTTTTTTGCCCCAATGTGCATCACTTTACACTTGCTTACATATAACCACATTTGCCATTTTGTTGCCCACTCCCCCAGTTTGGAGAGATCTTTTGGGGGCTCCTCACAATCTGTTGTGGACTTCACTATCCTAAATAGTTTAATGTCATCTGCAAATTTGGCCACTTCACTGGTCTTTTTAAAAACAAAACAAAAAAAAATGTTTTTTAAAACAAAACAAAATAGCAGCTGTGGGTGGTGGCGTGGCGATCCAACCAGGAGCACAGTACTGGGGGAAAGGGGAGCATAACTTTTCGAATCCATATTTCTCTCCCAAAAGATGCTATTTGCCCAATGGGGAAAATCATACGGTGGTGTCGGAAGAGCCCCTTTGGAACAGCCCAAAAGTCTCTCAGTTACCTTCACTATTTTTCAAGTGGGAGCCACTTTGGCAAAAAACCTTCAATGTGAGAGGCGTTCCCCACTGTTCTGACTTCTGTATTTAGGCTTTTATTTTATTATTACTAATATTTTTAATATCATGCTGTACCTTATATTATAATATTAAGTACCGTACTATATGTACACCCTGTGTACTTTTTATCTACTCTTATTTCTGATATGTAATCACCCCTTATACTTTATGCTGGTCTATGACTGTAATATTGATTGATGGATTGATCGATTGACTTCTGTACTGTGCTTTTCTCAGTGCTGGGAGGGCCCTAAAAGAGATACGGACTCCTCTCTTAAGAACTCTAGAACGAAGCAATGAGAAGGGCAGGGGCAAAGCTATAATTGGGTGGACTGGTTCAAAGAACCTGAGCCGCCCAGCCCTTCCCTCATCTGGTGGGCCATTGTGTGAAACAGGATGCTGGACTAGATGGGCTTTGGGCCTGATCCAGCAGGGCTGTTCTTTATGTTCTAATGCAAAAGCAATGCATTAAGAAAAGGTGTGTGCATTTTGATAAAAAGCGTATTTCAGTCCGTACTTTCCTTCCAATTTTTAAGAAATCTGTTTTTTCAAATTAGTTAGAAAGGAAACACACACACCCGTAAGCCAATTTGTTTATGCCAAATGCAAAACACCAATTATTTTAGAAAGAACATGCCCTTGGTTCCATTTTCCATCTTCTATCGAACAGCTCCCCTGTGCCCCATCCCCCCAGTTTGAGAGCATATCATTTATGCTTCAAATGTAGCATTGTTTAAGTTGTCAGATAGAAGGAATGAAAGCATGTAATTTTATAGATAGGATGTGAATAGGAACTCTGGATCCAGGAACCTTTCATTTGTTCTCTCTTAAAGCTGACATCTTCTTGCAGAACGGTGGGCGATGCTACAGGTGTGTGTGTGTGTGTGTGTGTGAGTGAAGCGGGGAGAGCTGTAAAGACAAAATTAAAATGACTTCTGAACCTGTGAGTCACTTGCTGATTGCTTGAAATGAGTGGAGCAGCTTCAAACGCAGAAATGAAAACACACAAAAAAGGCAGGAGATGGGGGGCTGAAATGCAACTGGGGGGGCGCTTAGGGGTGGTGGTGTTTATGACAAGGACCTGTGAATCTGAAGGTGTTCTGAATTTGTGAATGACATGTTTACCATTTTGAGTTTAACCCAAGGGGAAGAACGTCAATATCGTAGGCCGTTGTGTCGGTCTTTGAAATAGAAAACCCAAAGTCATTTGGAACAACCAAAATACCACAAAGTAGTCAGCAAGCTTCTCAGTTCTCTTGAAAAAGTGGGGAGGTGGGGGAGGGAAAGAGAGATTTAGACATGATGGAAATGCCTCAATACATAGGAACATAGGAAGCTGCCATATACTGAGTCAGACCATTGGTCTATCTAGCTCAGTATTGTCTTCACAGACTGGCAGCAGCTTCTCCAAGGCTGCAGGCAGGAATCTCTCTCCGCCCTATCTTGGAGGAGAAGCCAGGGAGGGGACTTGAAACCTTCTGCTCTTCCCAGAGCAGCTCCATCCCCTGAGGGGAATATCTTACAGTGCTCACACTTCTAGCCTCCCATTCATATACAACCAGGGCAGACCCTGCTTAGCTAAGGGGGTCAAGTCATGCTTGCTACCACAAGACCAGCTCTCATTGGAACAGTCCCAGAGGTGCACCTAGGTAATTTTGGAGCCTGGACCTAAATGCCTTTGGAGGCCCCCCTCCCCTGCAAATTAAGCATCATCATGCTCCCATGGGTGATCACATCACCTGGGACAGACTAAAGAGGATTAAAGGGACCCCAGGGGCTGTGGAGACCCTGGACTTCAGCTCACAGACCAAGGCACAGTCCGTGTTCTAGCCCAGAGCAGGGGTCATTAGGGAGTGGCGTATGGGGCATGGGCCCCTGATGAAGGGCTCAGAGCCCTGGATCTCATCAGCCCCCTCCCTCCTCCGCAACCCCTTCCAGGAAGGAAGCACCGCAGTGGAGGCCCCGGCATGGAGCAGGGGAGAGAGAGAGAATTCCTGGCCTCACCTTGCTCTCAGCTGTTTGCACCTTCAGAGGCACTGGATTATAATATCAGGGACTTGGGTGTGTGTGTGTTTGTATGCTTGAGTTTAAGTATCAAAAGCGGGGCTTTGGGAGCAGGGTCTCAGATCTTTTGTGTATCTAGCAACACCCCTGCTCCTGAACATCAGTAGCTGGGGAACAGCAGAAATACAGGGTGGTACCTTTGTTTTCTGGGGGCATCTGGCTGACCTCCAAAAGCATCCCATGTGGATGAACTCAGCATGCAACCAAGAATACCTTGCAATGGACCTCAGTTCCATGGCAGATGTTCCAGAGTTCCTTGGCAGGCAGACGGATGCGGAAAGGATTCCCTGACGGAAATGTTTGGAAGCCGCTGCTGAAACGACGCTGTCTCTTCTAGGCTGTAAGAAGGCAGCCGTGTTGTATTGTTAAATGCAAAGGAATTGCTGAGACTCGGTTAAGAGTTTTTAAACGCACATAAAATGGCAGAGCATGACAGTTACCTATCGTGTAACGGGTTGCTGTCGAACTCCAGATTCCTGAGATGTTCTGAGTGATCTGAGGGTATTTAGTAAAAGGTAGTGTGGAAGGTACAGCAGTGACTTCTAAAGATGCATGAATGGAACGTCCTGGTGTGTCATTTCCACTGGAGGGTTTCCCAATTTGCCTCCTGCAGCTGCTGCAGCAGCTGACCTGTCCGTCTCCTCCTCCTCTGCCTCAGCTGCCTTGTGGACAGCTCCCCTCCTATTTCAGCAGTCATAACCAGGACCCTAGCTCTGGTGCTAGTCTTCTCTCCTAGCTGAATAGAAAGCCCAACATAAGAAGCTGCCTTATACTGAGGTCATTCACAGAATCAAAAATGGTGTTCTACCGAGCTTGGGAGCTGTGAGTGCTTCCAATTTTTGATGGTGTGGAAGCAAGGTAGCAGGCAGATCTGGGTAGAAGTGATTGTGTGGACGCAAGGTAGGAAGAAATGCTACCCAGGTTTTCCTCCTCCCTTGCTTCCACACAATCACTTCTACCCAGGTTTTCCACCTACCTCGCAGCAGACAGCACTCACACGTAGTCACCCAGCCAAATGCAAACCAGGGCAGATCTTGCTTAGCAAAGGGGACAAGTCATGTTCGCTACCACAGAACCAGTCATCCACACCAATTTTCTCCCATTTTATTTCCAGCTATATACAGTAACTGAGTTAAGTAGTTAATCAGTGGCTAAGAGCAGAATTGGAAGCCCCGAAGAAATCCGAGGTTCAAATCTCACCTCTGCCAAAGGCTCAGTAAGCCTCTCTCAGCTCCGCTTCTGCAATATGGCACTGACCATGCTGTATTTACCCCTGCTAACTGAGCAAAGAGGCACCTTTCAAACTGGTGATTCACTTTATTGAGCAGGAGGAGAGCAACTGGCCCCATCCGTCCCCAGCACAGCATCCCTCCAGTGGCTGTTGGTGGTGTCTATCTTATGTTCCTTTTAAAGATTGTGAGTCATTTGGGGACAGGGAGCCATTTCATTTATTTATTTAGATTCATGTAAATTGCTTTGGGAACGTTTGTTGAAAAGCAGCATATAAATAGTAGTAGTAATATTTACCTGAATCCAAGATTAGTTTCCCCCAAAAATTCTTTCATGTTAGAAATTGTGGGGTCATCTTAAATTCAGAGTCCTTTTCCTTTTCACAGGTAATACCTGTATTTTTCTTGTATTTTTAATGGGGATCATCTTAAATCCAGAGTCGTCTTATATTCAGGTAAATACTATATTACTGACCTATCTGACAGGGTTGTTGCAAAGATCACTGAGATAACCTACACTGGATATATTTTCAGCACTCCCTATATTAATACTATTTACTAATAAGCAGGAGATCAATTAAATTTCTCCTCTCTGTTCTCATAAGATGGCTATTATATATATTTAGAGAGAAGATATCCTCTTTTTCATATGAGATACCAGACGTTCGAGAGGCAACCTTTCCACTTTTTATATAAAAAGATCAGTTCAGTTTGCAAAATGTGCTAACAGCCATTGAGGCAATAACAATAAAGTACTGTTGACAAAGTAACATGGTGAGAAAATGCTAATTCTCTTCCCCCATATCCACCTCCTTCTCTGCTCTTCTCTGATTTCCCCCACAGTAGCTGTAAGGCATATTAAAAAAAAAAAAGTTCTCCACCTCCCACACAGTTCAGTAGTGATTCTCTGCGCATCCAGCCCTAACATGCTGTGAGACTCCAGAATTAAACGTCCTGTGGAACTGAATTTCCAATGAATTGCTTTGACTTTCTCTCCGCCTGTCTCTTCCCTTTGACTGTTTTGTTGATATGCTGAGCATTAAATTTCTCAGCAACTCAATTATCATCTGAGCCAACAAGATGTCTCAGGCACCGTGGCTGGCAATGAATGCAGTTGTGTCTGAATCTGCAAATGCTTCGGAATACCTGGCACCTGCGATTAACAATGAGACCAGAGAGGAAAGATGGTCCGTCGATGGCTCTCTTGGGCTGGGGATACTCTGCACAATTTATGTGACCTACGCCACGATCATTTCCGTGGGTCTTCTCGGGAACGTGATCCTCATTAAAGTTTTCTTCAAGATCAAATCAATGCAGACCGTTCCGAACATCTTCATCACCAGTCTGGCCTTTGGCGATTTGCTGCTTCTGCTAACCTGTGTGCCAGTTGATGCTGCTTGTTACATTGTGGATACCTGGCTCTTTGGAAGGATAGGCTGCAAGCTACTGTCTTTTATCCAGCGAACGTCTGTAGGAGTGTCCGTGTTCACGCTAACTGTGCTCAGTGCTGACAGGTGAGTCCGAAGGAATTTAACTGATCAAGAATTTCCTGCCTGTAGAATGCTATCAGGCAGGGGTTCTCCATCTTGGGGGTTGATGGGCATTGTAGTTCAGCAATGAGGAAAGCTGGTCTTGTAGCAAGCATAACTTGTCCCCTTAGCTAAGCAGGGTCCACCTTGGTTGCATATGAATGGGAGACTACATGTGAGCACTGCAAGTCCTCAGGGACTTCCTCAGGCCAGGGGATGAAGCAGCTCTGGGAAGAGCATCTAGGTTCCAAGTTCCCTCCCTGGCAGCATCTCCAAGATAAGGCTGAGAGAGATTCCTGCCTGTGACCTTGGAGAAGCCGCTGCCAGTCAGTGTTGACAATACTGAGCTAGATAGACCAGTGGTCTGACTCAGTATATGGCAGCTTCCTGTGTTCCTATGTAACATCTGGGGATCCAAGTTTGAGAACCCTGCTATAAGAAATAACCTGAAGTTAGACTGGTTATTCAGCAAAGAATCTGACTTTGTCAATGACCAGGACCGGAAGGTTTTAATAAAGTACTGTATTTACCTGAATCCAAGTCTGGTTCTGCCCCCCCCCCCCCCGCCCCATGCAAGATCTTTAATTTTAGAAATCAGGGGGCCATCTTAAATTCAGAGTCCTCTTTCTTTCAGGTAAATATGGGTTAAGTACTGTATTTAACCCATATTTTAAAAGGCAGTCATCTTAAATGCAGAGGAGTCTTTGATTTAGGGAAATACGGTTATATTGATTTCTAGCTCCACTCTTAAGCTCCAGACGTTTAATATTAGGGACACCTTAGAATTGGGATAGTTTGAAACTCTGATGTGTGTTGATATTCCTGGTTTCCATCATTTGAAAATCTGTCCTTCTATTAAATTCAGTTTATTCTGCTTGGAGATTAAAACTCATGTTATACTTAGTGTTAACATTAACAACATTTTCCCCTTTTATCCCTGATTTGTGTATCATGAAAGCCGAATGCAATGAAAGAATTTTGAAGATGAGAGAGCTCCAGAATACTGGAAACAAATTGCAAATGGTTGCAGATAACTGTGAGAATCTGGAAAGCAGTATTTTGCACTGTGTACTAAAAGTTTTTTTTTTTTAAAATCCAATTGCTTAAAGGCAGAGAAAAATATGCTGTGTATGGGTGTTACCTAGCGGTGCATGAATGCAATTCACAAGTACCATAAGCTTTAATTCTCACAGTTAGATCTGCTGCTGCTCAACAGACTAACACAACCATATGCATTACATTTAATACATTTGTGCTGCACACTAACATGCCAAAGGCAGGCATTTATGAGAGGCCAGAGAGAATTTCTGGGGTGTAATAGGGTATGAAGAACGGTATTAACATTAAAATACAAGCAAGCAGTAGCTTGAGTTTCTGGACATAGGAACATAGGAAACTGCCATATACTGAGTGAGACCTTGTTCCATCTAGCTCAGTATTGTCAGCACAGACTGGCAGCGGCTTCTCCAAGGTTGCAGGCAGGAATCTCTCTCAGCCCTATCTTGGAGATGCCAGGAAGGGAATGTGGAACCTTCTGCTTGCAAGTATGAAGATGCTCTTCCCAGAGTGGCTCTATAATATAATATCTTATAGTGCTTACATGTATTTTTTTACACAGTCAGACAGGTGTTATTGACTGGTTTGTTTTATCCAGACATCAAGTCCTTCCCAAGGACCTGGGATGGCTGAATTTTATTATCAGTATTGTTGCTGTTATTATTATTATTATAGATATCGTCGCAGAATATAGGCTGTTCCCAGTAAAGTTGCTTTTTGTAATTGGCTGATGGTGATTTCTGTGGCCCTCTATGGTGTTGAGGTGCTCTTCAAGGTGTTTTGGAATTGCACCTAGGGCGGCAATTACTACTGGGATTATTTTGGTCTTCTTCTGCCACAGCCTTTTAGCCTTTCAATTATTATTATTATTATTATTATTAACATTTTATATCCCGCTCTTCCTCCAAGGAGCCCAGAGCGGTGTACTACTTTCTCCTCACAACAACCCTGTGAATTAGGTTAGGCTGAGAGAGAAGGGAATGGCCCAGAGTCACCCAGCAAGTCTCATGGCTGAATAGGGATTTGAACTTGGGTCTCCCTGCTCCTAGTCCAGCACTCTAACACCAACACCACGCTGGCTCTTCCCTTCATGTGCAAATCAGGGTGGACCCTGCTTAGCAAAGGGGAGATGCTTCTGCTCTTTTGGCTCTGTGTTATTGCTCTCAGTTTCTCTCATGCTTGGCCATTAATTGTGATTCCAGGTACAGAGCCATCGTGAAGCCCCTGGAGCTGCAGAGGGCGGATGTGGTCCTGAAGACCTGCTGCAAGGCGGCCTGTGTCTGGATCATGTCCATGCTCTTCGCTGTCCCGGAAGCTGTGTCCTCTGATTTGTATGCCTTCCACATTCCGGAGAGAAATGGCTCTTTCGAAAGCTGCGCGCCTTACCCAGTGTCTGAGCGCCTCTTGCAGGAGGCTCACTCTCTGGTTTGCTTCCTGATGTTCTACATCATCCCCCTCGCGGTTATTTCGGTCTACTATTTTCTGATCGCCAAAGCGCTGTACAAAAGTACCTCCAACATGCCGGCGGAAGAACATGGCCACGCACGGAAACAGGTAGGTCGAGCGCTGGGATTTGTATCTTAGGAGGCCTGTGCCGTGGTCTTTTTCCAATCATGAAAATCACAGGAACATTGGAAGCGGCCTTATATGGACCACTGGTCTATCGAGCTAAGTCACGGGTGGAGCCACCATAGGGTGGATGCTAAGAGAACCTGGGCCACTGCGCTGGGAGGCCATACCTTGCTCCCCAGGCACACTCCCTGCTCCTGACATCAGATGCAGGGGGCGTGGTTTTGCTCACCAATGGGCCCGGCATTCGCAGCGATCTTCCAGAGCATTCGTGGCGTGGGCCGGATTTTGCTCACCAATGGGGCACGCGGCCCTGTTGGTGAGCAAACCACCACCCCCTGCACCTGTTGTCAGACTGAGATGCTGAAATCTGATGTCAGACACGGGGGTGTGGCTGGGGATGCCGCTGGCCTCACCACACTACTGTTTGTTTGTTTGTTTGTTTATTTAGAATATTTAGAATATTTCTATACTGCCCAAAACATGTGTCTCTGGGCAGATTACAATGAAAATCATTTAAAACCCAGTATTAAAATTTTTGAAACTATAAATCTACTTCAAAGCCTGGGTGAAGAAATGTGTCTTCCGTGCCAGTCTGTGAAGACAATATTGAGCTTGATAGACCAAAGGTCTTACTCAGTATGTGGCAGCTTCCTATGTTCCACATGATCATTCTTCAATTTTTAGACAGTGGGAACCACTGGACTAGGAAGTTTCAACATGTAGCAAATAAAGAAAATCACCGCTCAGGACGTTTATTTGACTTCCTGTTATGAGACTGCATCAATGAAGGAGAGCTGGTCTTGTGGTCGCAAGCACGGATTGTCCCCTTTGCTAAGCAAGGTTGACCTTGGTTTGCATTTGGATGGGAGGCTACATGTGTGTGCTGTAAGATATTCTCCTTAGGGAATGGGGCCGTAGCTCAGGGGAAGAGCATCTGAAGGTCCCAGGTTCAAACCTTGGCAGCATCTCCAAGTAGGGCTGGGAGAGACTCCTGCCTGAAACCTTGGAAAACCACTGCCAGTCAGTGTAGACCAGTGTAGACTGCTCAACTTAGGCCCACAAGTTGACTACAGCTCCCACAGTCCCCAGCCACAGTGGCCAATAGCCAGGGATTATGGGAGTTGGAGGCCAACATCTGCAGGAGGGCCGAAGTTGAACAGCCCTGTGTAAATACTGAGCTTGATAGACCAGTGGCCCGACTCGATATGAGGCCGCTTCCTATGTTCCAGTGTTCCAACTGTAGCTCCTACTTAAAGGCAAGAGGAATGCTATAATTCTGGTACCGTTTCACCTTTGCTGCCATATCGATTTGAGCTCTTGGATGATTTCTTCTTAAGGATCAGATTCAGAAATCCAAAACTGATGATGGGTAATTATTTCCAACCCCCCACAGATTGAATCCCGCAAGAGAGTAGCCAAAACGGTCCTGGTCCTGGTGGGGTTGTTTGCTTTCTGTTGGCTGCCCAACCACATCCTTTACTTGTATCGCTCCTTCACCTACCACACGTCAATAGATACGTCTACCTTTCACCTGGTCACCACTTTCTTCTCCCGGGCGTTGGCCTTTAGCAATTCCTGCGTCAACCCCTTTGCTCTCTACTGGCTGAGCAAAGGTTTCCGCCAACATTTTAAGAAAGAAGTGCTGTGTTGTAAGAAGAAGGTCCCTGCACGGCGCCCCAGCATCACCCAGAGTCATACTCCAACCAGAGCGATGTCGGTCACAGGCTCAGAAATCAGTGTTACTTTGATGACGGATTACAGCATTACCAAAGAAGAGGAGAGTGTCTAATTCTGCCCCATCTGAAGACAGTTGTCAGGCAAAGATCCATCAAGACCGGACCATGCCAGAATCTAGGAAAGAGGTGGAATTTTCTTTCTTTCTTATATTAAACAGTACTCAGAAGATTATTTATTTATTTATTCGATTTCTCTACCGCCCTTCCAAAAATGGCTCAGGGCGGTTTACACAGAGAAGTAATATATAAATAAGATGGCTCCCTGTCCCCGAAGGGCTCACAATCTTAAAAGAAACACAAGATAGACACCAGCAACAGTCACTGGAGGTTCTATGCTGGGGGTGGATAGGGCCAGTTGCTCTCCCCCTGCTAAATAAAGAGAATCACCACGTTAAAAGGTGCCTCTTTGCCAAGTTAGCAGGGGTGGTGGTGGTAGGCGGGAGAAGTATCCACCATTGTTCCCTGAAGTGAAATAAGACTGCAATCCTAGGCACTGTTGCCTGGGAATAAGCCCTATCGAACCCAGCAGGACTTATTTCTGAGTATACATGCATAGCAGGGGTTCTCAAAAGTGGGCTCCCAGATGTTGCCATGCCACAATGACCACCCGTGACAGGGGGATGATGGGATTTGTAGTCCAACAACATCTGGGGATCCACGTTTGAGAACTCCTGGTGTGTAGGATGACACTGTGTGGCTCTTCTCAGACCTCAGCAGAGGTGCACCTAGGTAATTTTGGAGCCTGGACATAAAGGCCATTGGAGGGTCCCTTCCCCTGCAAATTAAGCACCATCATGCTCAGCCGGGCAACCACACCACCCGGGACAGACTAAAGAGGATTTGGGGCCCCCTCAAGGGCTGTGGAGGCCCTGGACTTTGGCCCCGATGTCCAGGGGTAAGAGTCCCTGTGGACCTCAGATCTATCTAAGAGAAGCAGGGGGACATTCCAAAGGCAGAACTCTCATTTCACAGCACCAGATCTGGTGGTGACGGCCATGAACTTGAATACCGTTAAAAGGTATCCTTTAAAAGGATAGCTCTGGCTATTAGCCATGATATCTGTACACTAGCTCCAAATTCAGGAGTGGGAGGAAATTTCTGGGTGCTGGGACAGTGAGCAACCGCAGGGGGAGTCTACTGTGTTCGCCTCCTGCTTGTGGGCTTCCCAGAGGCATCTCATTGGCCACTGTGGGAAATGGGATGCCACATTGGTTGGGTGGACTTTTGGTCTGACTGAGGAAGGCTCTTCCGATGTTCTTTATTCAGGATACTTGCTGCGATGCCAATTTTGTCTATTGCCGTTTTTAGCTGGAGGACTCAGAATGGGGGAGGTGGTAATGCCCTAGCACAAGGATGCTTGACTTCGTCCCTCTAGCAGATGTTGGCCTACAACTCCCATAGTCCCCTGATAACTGAGCAAAGAGGCACCCTTTAAAAGTGGTGATTCTCTTTATTGAGCAGGGGGAGAGCAACTGGCCCTCTCCATCCCCAGCACAGCATCCCTCCAGTGGCTGTTGCTGGGGTCCATCTTATGTTTCTTTTGGGATTGTAAGCCGTTTGAGGACAAGGATCCATTTTATTTATATCTGTGTAAACCGATTAGGGAACGTTTGCTGAAAAGCGGTATAGAAATATCCGTCGTATATGTATTTGTATTCCCTGGCTATGGGCCACTGTGGCTGGGGATTATGGGAGTTGTAGTCCAAAAAAAGCTGGAGAGCCGAAGTTGAGCAGCCCGGCCCTAACAACATAAAGGGCTGTTGTCACAATTCTTATTAGGGTAGAAGGAGCCTTTCCCCCTCATCTGGGAACTGGGTGCGCTTGCGATTTTTGGTAGTGTGTTAGATAAAAGCAAGATTGGAGGTGTAGAGGTTGGTCGTGTCATGTGCTAAGTGGCCCAGCTGAGTCGGAGGGTTCCCCGCTCCTACCGTATTCCATAGCTGGAGACAGGATCTGTAGGGCACGCTTGTCCAGCCCAGCTGGGGTTTGACAAACAACCAAGCTCCCCGCCTCCCAACCTGGCTTTTATCTAACACACAATCAAATATCAGGAGTCTGCACAGCTTCCAAATTAGGATCGGATAGGAGGCGTCTCCTACCCTAATAATAATAAAGCCCTACATATAAGAGTTTGCAGGTGGTAGAAAGAAATCTGGTAACATTGTGTTCTCACTAGCATACTGTCATTAAGAACATAAGAACAGCCCTGCTGGATCAGGCCCGAGGCTTATCTAATCCAGCATCCTGTTTCATACAGTGGCCCACCAGGTACCTCTGAGAAGCTTACAGGTAAGAAGTGAAGGCATGTCCTCTCTCCTGCTGTTGCTCCCCTGCAACTGGTATTCAGAGGCATCTTGCCTCTGTGGCTGGAGATGGCCTATAGCCATCAGACTAGTCGCCATTGATAGACCTGTCTTCCATGAATATGTCAAAGCCCCTTTTCAAGCCATCCAAGCTAGTGGTCATCACCACATCCTGTGGCAGAGAATTCCATAGATTAATTATGCGCTGTGTGAAGAAGTCCTTCCTTTTGTTGGTCCTGGATTTCCTGGCCATTAGTTTCATGGGATGACCTCTGCTTCTAGTGCTGAGAGATACGGAGAAAAATTTCTCTCTGTCCTGTCTCTCTACTCCATGCCGAATTTTATAAACCTCTATCATGCCTCCGTGTAGTCCCCTCTTTTCCAGACTACGGAGCCCCAGATGCTGTAGCCTTGCCTCATGTGGAAGGTGCTCCAGGCCCCTGATCATCTTGGTTGCCCTCTTCTGCACCTTTCCCAGTCCTACAGTGTCTTTCTTAGGAGATATGGCAACCAGAACTGCACACTGCACTCCAAATGTGGCCGCACCACAGATTTGTATAAGGGCATTGTAATATTAGCAGGTTTTTTTTATTTTCAATCCCCTTCCTTTAAAATCCTTAATGTTGTGTTTCTTTCTCCCTAAGCCGCAGGCTGTTCTGCTTGGCAAATTGTACTCTGCTTACATTGCAAATGGGTTTGAGCATTTTTGGCTATTGTTTAAATTTCAGTAGATCCCTGCACACCAATGTATTTGCCTAACTTTGTTTGCACTGCAACATTCACAGGCTATGACGGGGGGGAGGGGAGTCAGGATTTGGAGGGGGGATGATGATGTTATGAACGTTTTCCATTTGTTCTTTGCAGAGTATTCTTTTGTGTTTTGAAATTCACTGTTTTTATTAAGGACCCAAGTCCTCCCCTTCATACACAACTGCAGCAACAAGGAAGCGAGTTCTTTGCGGTGTGATTCCACACAGCTCTGGCAGTGCGTTGCTAGGGTGGGGCAATTCTAACACCTCGAAATCTGTGCCGAAGATCTGTGCATCGTTACTGATCTTGAAGAACTGTTGGAATGATTAAAACAGGGCAAAGCTGCTGTCAGGAATTTGAAGGCTTGGTCTGCGGTGTTTCTATTCTCCTAGTGAAAGTGTGTAAGAAGCAGGGATCCAGATCTCCATAGCTCTGGAAGACACTAAGCTTGTTCGCACAACCATTTTGAGGTGGGTAGGAGTCCAGGCAAAATGCCACCCTGCCTGCCACACACGAACATCATTTCAGCTTAGCTCTGCAAACCCAGCAAACACATGAGCATGGTTCCATTGCTGAACTCGACGACTGGAAGCCCCACTCCTCCGTGGAAGGCCTCCAAGGGCCCAGATGCCTGGCTTCCCAGCATGTCTTGCTCTGCCAGCAGAATGGAAAAGCTTCATGATGTTTGCGGCTGCCCTCCCATTGGTCATGAAGGAGAAGGAGGCGGATGCAGCCCTGCCAAAGCGGCTCCAGCCTCAGGATCATAGAGTGTGCTTTGCAGGCTAGCACGTCCATTGATGGTGGCCATTGTATGCACAGCTCTCCATGGTTTCTCTCTGGGAGAGGGTGTGCTGAAGAATCAGGGTAGGAGGTAAAAAAGCTGGGTAGCCTTGCTGGGAGCAACCTGAGCTAGAGGGGAAGGCACGGGTTCTGATGATCATGCAAATCTGGGTAGCCCACCTCGTGCCCTGATTTTAACGATCATGAGAACCAGCCATTATGTCATTCACAGCAACTGCATAAATAATTCACCTCTTCTCCAATGATTTTCCCTGTTCTGTTTCTCAATGGTTATTAAACATTTCTCTTTTCTTCTAATCATTCTCTTCTCTTTTAGATGAAATGTCCTTATTTCTATTAATGCATCTTGTACTGAATTGCTTTCAATTAATCCATTCTGTGGTTTAATTTGTTACTCATTTAATAAAGTTTGCATCTGCAGGCAAAAAGTGATATAAGAATCATCAAGTTCTTTTAATGCCGGGAGCTTCTATGACCAGAAAATTATGGGCCATTCGTTGTATTCATATGTTTTGCAAACTATCATATTTTTGTTTTAGATACTATGGGTCCAATCCAGGTCAAGTGAGCTATGATTAAATCCCACTGGAATCAAGGGAGCAAGTTAATTGTGTTTAATGATGTTGTCAAAGCTTGAAATGCCCCAGTTTGGAATAAGAACTCCAGGAGCCTGTAATGTTCTCCTTCAATATAAAGTTAATATCACAGGCCCACAAACTCTTCTCCAGCTTTGACTGGTGATAGTGACAAGAACATAAGAACAGCTCTGCTGGTTTAGGCCCAAGGTCCATGCAGTTCAGCATCCTGTTTCACACAGTGGCCCACCAGATGCCTCTGGGAAGTTCACAGGTAAGAGGTGAGGGCATGCCCTCTCTCCTGCTGTTACTCCCCTTCAATTAAAGGTAAAGTGTGCCAACTGTGGTTGTCTTTGGTAGAATACAGGAGGGGTTTACCATTGCCATCAGTATGAGATGATGACTTTCAGCATCTTCCTATATCTCTGCTGCCCGATATAGGTGTTTCCCGTAGTCTGGGAAACATACCAGCAGGGATTCAAACTGGCAACCTCTGGCTTGCTAGTCAAATAATTTCCCCACTGTGCCATTAGGTGTGCCTGTTGATCTGAATGTTACTATGTCTACATAAAGGATTCAGGTGACCTGAGAAAATTATCTTTCCTGGGCTCCCTGGTGGTTGACCCACAGGTGTAGCAGTGTTCCTGCAGGTCCCAATGAGGAAGAGAGGGAGATTGGGGAACCTCCAGCAAGACTTTCTGGCTGTTGTTACTACTGCAGAAAGGAGGAAAGGAGCTACTGCTGTAGTTGCTTCTGCTGCCAGCAACAGAGTCCCTCACATTGAAGTATTGTCCCACTCTTCCAAGCCTTGGTATTAGAAAAAGTGGCTGCCTTCTTAACTAAGCTGCTTGTTCTTCTCATAAATATGTAATTTTGCTGCTGTTGCAACTTTTTTTTTTTAAGTAAGCCCCAGAGCATATTCCGTTAAGATAATGAAAACATCATCATGACAAGTTTGTGTCTCAAAATATCACCAACTCAGATGCCTTTGTAGTGAAATAATCTTTGGACCGACATCATCATGGCTCTTCCAATAGAAAATTCTTGAAGCATGAAGATACCTCTAACTAGGCAGTACAGATCTAAACATACCATGCAAAGGTTACCGACAATCTATATTTACATCTTCAGCAATCCAATCTGACAGCTTGTTGACCATCTACTTAATAACTCTCTCACTTGGGGGTTTCTCTTTTATTTTTATTATCATTCCATTGTGTATGACAGTAAGATATATTTGGTCTTGGGAGATTGATTGCCAGAATTTTACCCAGGCTGCATGCCTTTCCCACCGTATAGAGTGGCTAGTTCTAAGTTGTACTGCATATTAACCCAAGTTATCATCAAGAAACTAAAATAAATTGTATAAAGCCTTTGGGAAGTCTTCATACCCTAAAGAGAGACAGACAGCATGGTGCAGTGGTAGTTAGAGTGCTGGATTAGGACTGGGGAGGCCCGAGTTCAAATCCTCATTCAGCCATGATGCTTGCTGGGTGACTCTGGGCCAGTCACTTCTATCTCAGCCTAACCTACTTCACAGGGTTGTTGTGTGGAGGAGCCTAAGTATGTAGTACACAGCTCTGGGCTCCTTGGAGGAAGAGAGAGATATAAAATGTAGAAAAAAATAAAGGTAAAGCGTGCCGTTGAGTCGGTGTCAACTCCTGGCGCCTACAGAGCCCTGTGGTTGTCTTTGGTAGAATACAGGAGGGGATTACCATGGCCATCTCCCACACAGTATGAGATGATGCCTTTCAGCATCTTCCTATATCTTCTCTGCTGCCCAATATAGGTGTTTCCAGTGGGAAACACACCAGTGGGGAATTCGAACTGGCAGCCTCTGACTTGATAATCAAGTCATTTCCTCACTGTGCCATTAGGTGGCATCTCTTCATACCCAACTTCATAATAAAAAGGCAACAGACTATTACTTTCTTCTATCCGTTTGATCTAGAATTGCTGTTGAACAAAACACAATCACTAAAAAAAGTAAACAAACAACCACCAGATGATTATTTTGTCATATTGTTATTGAATATTATTTTCTCCAAATATCCCTGATTTCTAGAACCTGACCCTGTGAGTGAGTTGCGAGCATGGCCCTTCTGCAGGGTTCAGCCCTTTCTACAAGTCAAATATCTGTGGGTAAGGTGCAGAACTTGGGGGTGATGGGAGTTGTAGTCCAACAACATCTGGAGACCCAAGGTTAAGAAACTCTGCTCTGAAAAGCCTCGCAGACATTTTCTGACACCAGAAATAACACAACTCCTTTCACAACCCCAGCCAGAACCATTGGCCACGGCCTCTTAAATAGGCGAGAAAACCCGAAAAGACCTGAGCATGCGCATTGAGCTCACAGCCCCTCCTATTTTTGTTGCGGGAGAATACAGCAACTTTACCAGCCTTTCCTTGGCCCGCACGCTGATTGGGTGCTTTTGATGTCACGTGGCCTCGACGGGGGGGCGCTCTCTCCCCCGCGTTTCGCAATTGATTTCCTGAGCTTGCGCAGTTCAATACTCCTGAGGGTTATAAGTGGCGGAATCTCGCCTTCCGCGGGCTTTGTCTGACGAGGGCGGCTTTTGCGCATGCGCCTCCCTTTATCAACCTGCGAGGAAAAGGATCACAATAATCCTTCCCCATGATTTGGAATGAAGACCGCTAGGAAAATGTCAATCCTAATTTTGTTTTGTAAAACGGCGTTTATTGCGAAATAAAAGGATGGCGCGGGACGCTTCAGGGGAGGAACGAGGGAGCGGCCCACCCCGATTCCTCCTCACAGAAACGAACCGCAGCGGCAGAAGCGGGAGGGGGCGCAAAGCGCCGCCGCCCGCCGCGCCTGCGTAGTAAAAAGGCGCCGGGCGCCCAGGCAGGCCCGCTCGCGCATGCGCACTGCAGGCGGCGGCGTCGCGAGTCCCGGCCGGGGTGGAGGGAGGCGGCGCGGCCTGTGGTGGCGCGGCGGACGAGGCGCCTGTGGGGGAGCGAGCGGCGCCGGCGGCACCATGAGCGTCGGCGGCTCGGACGGGAACGAGGAGTTCTACCAGCAGCTGAAGCTCCAGGAGCTCTACGGGAAAAAGGAAGGCGAGGGAGACGACGGCGACCCCTTCACGTACACGGACCCGGCCGACGGGACCCAGTACGAGTGGGACCGCGAGAAGAGGGCCTGGTTCCCCAAGGTGAGCCCGCCCCCCCCCGCGAGGGGGCGGGGCCTGCCCGCGTGACGCGGCGTTGGGAGGGGGCGCGCGCGCGCGCCACCAGCCCGGGGGCTCCACTGCTGCCCGTGCTTGGAGGGCCGTGATGACCCTAAGAAGTTCCCCTGCTCGGTGTGCTGCCTCCTGACTCGGAAGAGCAGCAGTGCGGTGCTCCAGATATTTCTGGCTACGGGGTGGTCCGCCTGAGGCTGGTCAGCTCTTGCTGGACTACCACCCCCATTATCCGCAGCTGTGATATTTGGGGGGTGGGTGGGTGATGGGAGTTGTAGTCCAGCAGCCGCGCAGGTTGGCCACCCCTGGCTGGTTACTGACATTGGATAAGGGCCTTGGGCTGAATTACTCGTGAGTTGCCCCATCAGTTTCTCTGGGGCTTACTCACAAGTCACTGGCCTGGTAGATTCTCAGTGGTGTTTTAGTCATGACTGACTTAGTCTGGATCCTGTCCACTATTTGGGCCTCTTTGGGGCTTTAAGGTGTATAGAATTGAATATTGATGTTAATATTGGTGATCCCACTCTGTTTGTTTGTTTGCTTGCTTGTTTGTTTGTTTAATATCCTGCCTGACTCCAAAGGCTCTGGGCGGTTCACCAAAACAAACACACACAAAAACAAATGGTTAAAAACAGCAGTTTTAAATGTTTAGAGCATTCAGATATTACTTAAAAGCCTTTCCAAAGTCACAGAAATGGATTAAAAAGTAGTTCTTCTCTGGCAGGGCTTGTACCACTTTGGCATTCTAGCTGTTGCTAGACTACCACTCCCATTATCCCCAGCCACAGTGGCCAGTAGTCAGGGGTAATGGGAGTAGTAGTCCAACAGCAGCTGGAGGGCTGAAGTTGTGCACCCTTGTTCTGTGGGTTGCTTTCTTTTTTAGTCAAAACTGTCTTCCAGTAATCATCAGCTCAGTTATATTAAAATTCAGTACTACCCACTTTGGCAGTATGGAAATAGGAAAGGTAAATAATACAGCCTTGTGAAGAGGAGTGCAAAAGTTAGGAATCTTTCATTTGTTGTTGTCGTTGTTTGTTCGATTTCTATACCGCCCTTCCAAAAATGGCTCAGGGCGGTTTACACAGAGAAATAATAAGTAAATAAGATGGATCCCTGTCCCCAAAGGGCTCACAATCTAAAAGAAACATAAGATAGACACTAGCAACAGTCACTGGAGGTACTGTTACTAGGTATTTACTAGCCTTTCTGCCCAAAACATCCTGACATCCAAGAATCTGTGGTATCTTAGTTGTGCCTTCGAGTTGGTGTTGACTCCTGGTGCCCACAGAGCCCTGTGGTTTTCTTTGGTAGAATACAGGAGGGGTTTACCATTGCCATCTCCCGCACAGTATGAAATGATGCCTTTCAGCACCTTCCTATATCGTTGCTATCCGATATAGGTGTTTCCCATAGTCTGGGAAACGTACCAGCAGGGATTTTAACCAGCAACCTCTTGTTCCCTAGGCAAGTTACTTCCCTGCTGCACCATTAGGTAGCTTAGAAGGTGAAAAAATTGAGCCAGCTCTTCCATTTCACACTTACTGCCTAATTGCTTGGAGGCAATTGTTACCCACTACAGTAGATCAGGCTTGAGGCGTTTTTACAAGCCTATTATAACAGCAGCATCTATAATGTTTTAGGTGTTCCAGGTATTTCACGTAACTGTCCTAGTATTACTAGCCCCATATTGCAGTCTGGTGAGACTGAGAGAACGGTAGTTTGCCTGAGGCCTTGTTGGGAGTGTGTTGTACTTCTTGCTTGCACTTCTAATCTTTGCACTGTACCAGTTCTCCTGTGTGGACACCAAGGGCTTGATCTGTGGCTGCCTGGCATGGCATCCCTGTGCTTTTAGCAGTAGGGTGATAAGCAGAAGTTCAGTGAGTCAAGAGTCTCTAGTTGTTTGAAGACTAATGCAGAAGGCTGTAAGTTCTCTCCCTGGCATCTCTAGATAGGACAAGATTTTTTTATTGAACCAACAAACTACCAAAGCATACAGTGCGTTACCAAAGCACAGTTATATACAAAGTAGTTGTTTGTACATCATATATCTACAAAGATTTACAAACAAGGATTTGGTAACCCACAGGGTAGGGCTGAGAGAGACTCCTGCCTGCAACCTTGGAGAGGCTGTTGCCAATCAGTGTAGACAATACTGAGCTAGATGGACCAATGGTCTAACTTGGTATAAGGCAGCTTCCTATGTTCTTACAAGGACACCCCTTTGAGATATTAAATATCATAGTGACTTTAAAACACAGCACTTCTCTCTCCTTCCCTTGCCAAAAGTTGGAGAGTCCTTATTTGCAGAGGTCCACGCATCCTGACTGTCCTTGGTAGCTGACCAAAATGTGTGGTTTGGTTTGCCATGCCTTTACCAGAGGGGCAGGTTTGTGCTTCGGACATCATGCTGAGCTTCAGAGGCACTTGGAGCACTTCACAAGATCAGAGATGAGCCCCTCCCAAATTCAAAAGAAGGGAGGAAAATTGTCCGTGTCCTTGCCCTGTGCTCCTAAGCTTGTCAAAGGAGTGAGGGCTCATCTTACCTTTTCAAGGTGGTGGGGTACACTCCCTATGGTAAACAAATTCATTTATCATTAAAACCTGTATGCCACACCAGTGCTGCATAATAAAAACAATCCAACTTTCTCTTTTGAAGAAGATGAAAAGAAAGCACAGCTCTGCTGTGAACACCAAGTGGTGGAACTTGATGATTCGGTTTTGGGCTGCTTCTTAACTTTCTGTCCACACTGTGTTTCCAGCTGCTTCCCCATCAGTTGCCTTCTCTACTGTTTTAGGCATAATTTGCTTTAGTACTATGCCTTTGTGTATCTGATAGCTAGATTCTATCTCTAAATGTAAATGTAATAAACAAACAAACAAATAAATGTTGCTACTGGAAGAGGCTGTTGATCTTGGGATTCAACTCCGCATTGCATTTTTATTTGTTAAAATATTTCTATTCTGCCTTTCAGTCAGTGACTCTTGAAGCAGCTAGCGCACATCAGAACAGTAAATTATGAACGTGTTTAGCTTTGTTCTGCATTTAATTATCATTATGTAAAGTTATTATATTCCTTGCTCATTTGAACAGTCCTGCTACGGAGATCATTTTTCTATTGGACATAGGAAGCTGCCTTCTCCTGAGTCAGACCATTGGACTATGTATCCCAGTATTGTTTCTGTTGACTGGCAGCAGCTCTCCACAGTTTCAGACAGGGATCTTGTCCGGCTCTCTGAGATGCCAGGGACTGAACAGGGGGCCTTCTGCATGCAAAAGCATGTACCTTACTGCTGAGCAGTGGCCCATGTTATTGGCAAGGCCTGATGCTCGGAGGTAGTGGCTTGCTCAAATAATTTGAGCCATCCAATCATTTTGGCTCTGTGTCTGAAATTGGAATCCAAGTCCAATGCCAACATTCTAGCCACAAGATTAGGTCAACAGATGCAAGTCACCCTGTTCTGTCCCTGAATCATTTATAAGCAGGCAGTTCTGGAAAGTGCCAGCTTCTAAAGGTTTCTTTTAGGGTGGCGCTGGTTGCTTTCAGGACTCTCACAGCTGGCTTCTCAAAGGGGCCCTGGAGACGTGATGTTACAGGAAAGTTGTTGATTGAGAATAAACACTTTGTAAATCATTGGCGACCTGATCTCATAGATATGCACAGCTGTGGTGGCTCACGGAATGGTTTGCACTGATGTAGCAATAGCAGCATTTGTATATGAGGCGTGTCTGTCCTTCTTGCCTGACTATTTCTTTATTTTATTATTTATGTATTTATCATATTTTTATACCACCTGATATGTAAATCTCTAGGTGGTGTACAAATCCCAACATTAAAATCACAGGTTAAAATACATAAAACACGATAAAAACAAGATAAAACAAATTATTAAAATTCTAATTAAAAGCTTGCAAAAACAGAATCAGGATTATCATTTGTAGTGCTGAAGGGTCACTGTCCCATAACTTTAAAAATAGCACACTGTCTGCATCATTTGTTTGCGAGGTTTGCCTTAGACTTCCGGCGTCCCTCACATACAGCATCACTGTTTTTCAAGTGGGGGCCACTTTGGCAAAAAAACCTGCGGTGTGAGAGCCATTTCCCTCTCTGCTGACTTCCATACAGTGCTGTACTTTTCTCGGTGCTGGCGGTGGGGGGGAGCGTTCTTTGAGAGAGACGGAACCCTCTCTTGAGAGCTCTAGGAGGAAAGCAGTGAGAAGGGATTTACTTACCAGCACTCTGACATGCCTTCCAAGATGATGCAGGGGCTCAGGAGGAACGCTTTCCCTTAAAGGCGCCCCCACCCCACCCCCGGGCCCAGCACTGGGCAAAGTGCAGCACTGCATGGTGGGAATGGTAGTCTCTGCATGGTACTGTGCAGAGGACTGAGCTCACTTCGGCTTGATGGGGGCTGTCACTGGCCCCCATGCATTATAGTTAAGAACATAGGAAGCTGCCATATACCAAATCAGACCATTGGTCCATCTAGCTCAGTATTGTCTATCCAGACTGACAGGGGCTTCTCCAAGGTTACAGGTGGGAGTCTCTCTCAGCCCTATCTTGGAGATGCTGGGGAGGGAACTTGAAACCTTCTGCTCTTCCCAGAGTGGCTCCATCCCCTGAAGGTTTCAAGTTCCCTTCCTGGCAGCATCTCCAAGATAGGACTGAGAGAGATTCCTGCCTACAACCTTGGAGAAGCCGCTGCCAGTCCGTGAAGACAGTACTGAGCTAGGTAGACCAATGGTTTGACTCAGTATATGGCAGCTTCCTATGTTCTTCTCCATCCCCTAAGGAGAATATCTTACAGTGCTCACACAGGTAGTCTCCAATTCAAGTGCAAACCAGGGCAGACCCTGCTTAGCAAAGGAGACAATTCATGCTTGCCACCACAAGACTAGCTCTCCTCTTGTAACTGACATCTAGTAACCTTGACTTTTGGCTATGGACTAATATTCTGAATTTTCTTTTAGATCACTGAAGACTTTCTGGCAACATATCACGCTAACTATGGCTTCCCCACTGAAAGTTCAGATAATTCATCTGCCTCTGTTACAAAAACTGAAACTAAGCCTTCTACGGATTCAAAGACAGCCAGAGTCCGACAGTCAGCAGAGCAAAAAGTGCCACCAGCATCAGATCTTAAACAAAAAGGAGAGAAAAGAAAACCTGATGCAGGCAAGGGGATCATTGTGCATGATTTAGAAGTAGTCTGCTACTCACGAAGAAATGCATATTTCTACAGAATTGTGCATTAACTGTTTCAATAGCACTGTTGCATAGGCATTCACACCTATGCCTTTTCTCACAACTATTCTGAAACTACTGCTTTATCAAATTCTGAAAGTCTAATGTAAAGAAAAGCAACAGACAATTTTTTGTGATTTGTGAACTCCGTTAAAGCTTGATAGCTGTGAACTTTAGTCTGAAGAGCTATTTGCTTAGAATTGCAGCATAACTAATGTAATCACCTTCCCTCTAGGATGGTTTCACGTTGAAGAACAGAGAAACACTAATGTGTATGTAACAGGTAAGGGGCAGCCTGTTAATACTTAGAAATTGCTGAAGATGTGTGAGAAATCTTGCCACTGTATGAAAGCCAGGCTCTACTACTGTTGTATAGGTAGTAATCTGGAGGCATCTAAATATACTTGTGTAGACATCATGTAAACCCCTGCAAGAAAGCAATTCCTTTCTGGATGTAAAATAAGAGGAGCATGGTTGATTGTCTGAGTTTTAATGAAGTTTAGTAGGCTAGCAACAAGTCCCCACCCCTTAGAAAGGAGGAAGATAAGTGGAACCAATGGGGAAAAGAAAAATATAGATGAGGGGCAGTGTTCCCTGCAGTAGGAATTCCCAGATGCTGTTGACTACAACTCAGAAGAACAGCCCTGCTGGATGAGGACTGAGGCCTATCTAGTTCAGCATCCTGTTTCCTACAGTGGCCCACCAGATGCTTCTGGGAAGCCAACAGGCAAGAAGTGAGGGCATGCCCTTTCTCCTGCTGTTGATTTCCTGCAACTGGTATTCAGAGGCATCCTGTCTCTGAGCCTGGATGTAGCCTGTAGCTATCAGTACTAGTAGCTACTGATAGACCTGTCCTCCATGAATTTCTCACTTAAAGCTCTCCAAGCTGGTGGCCATCACCACCACTACTGGCTGGGGATTATGGGAGTTGTGGTCAAAAACATCTGTGAATTCCTATTACAGGAAACTGAGGACGAGTCTAAAAACAGCAACAAGCTATTGCAAAATGTGAGTCATTCATAAAGTACCCAAAATGATTGCAAGGTTTTGTGCAGTAAAGTGAGTAAATTCTGTTGTTTTTGAGCCACCTTTCCTTGTGCTCCTGTTGCCTGAGATTGAGAGCCTGCCCAAAGCGATGGTTGGATTAGTATGCTGAGCTTTAGACAAGTGGGACCATCAAAAGCTGGCAAATGGCACAAGAAGCCTTTTGTGGCACTCGAGCAAGAAGAATTGCTCTCCTGTCTTTTTCCTTCTGTGGAACATCACCTTTCCTGCCAGCCCCTGGTGGTGCCAAAGCAGAGGTCCAAGCAGCTTTCCTTTGGTGCCATTTGTAAGGCTTGCCTGCTCTGGGTCAGGATTGCCAGCTTGTAGCCCTAGAAAGGGCTCAGCTGAGTAATGGAGCAGAGTATGCAGTACCTTTTTAACCTTACTGAACCCCACAAGCAACAGGTGCTTGCTGCCATTAATACGATTCCCTGCAGCGACTGACATCTGCTTTAGGGTTGCTATCCATGCACAATAGCCTGGAGTTAGGACCTAGCCCCAGAGACTGGAGATCTTGCTGTGCAGAGCGTGAAATGTACAGAGCATTAAAAGGGGTTTATGGTATCTAGTCTGAAGGCCCTGAACTCATGCTGCAGTGCCCCTTCCAGTGCAAGGAGCTGTGAGCATCTCCTAGTGCTGCTGAGGGACATGTCTTTTGGAAGAGGCCGCTTTTGTCCTGAGTCTAAAAGCAAGCATATTGTTCAAAAAGGGAGAAGGAATCTGGGACTCTAAAAAGGAATGCTAGCGAACTTTGTGGAAAACTAGTTCATTCTTCTGTCAAAATTGTTGCTGAACAGCTGGTTTTCATATGGGTACGTTTTGTATTTGTGTCTGTTTGAATGTATTGCTATAGGTTTACCTCCAGACATTACGAAAGATGAGTTTGTACAAGTGATGTCAAAATGTGGCATCGTTATGCGTGATCCTATAACAGAAGAACCTAAAATTAAACTTTACAAAGACAAAGAAGGAAACCTTAAAGGAGACGGGCTCTGTTGCTATTTAAAGGTCAGTTGGATGCTTCAGTTCTCTTTTCATGGTGGTGCATCACATGTTTGTTACCAGGATACAGATTTTTAACCTGTCTCTTTTGTTGTTCTTTTACTTTGGAATGTTTTTGTTTTGATCAGTCACTGAGACTCCAGGGTGCCTTATTATGGTAAATGTTCTTCATAAATGTTGCATTTTTACAGCTGGTCTCTGAAAAATGCATTTAACCTTTGTTTAGGTGGAAGGTAAAATCATAGAATTTTAGAGATGGAAGGAATCTTGGAGGTCTTCTAGTCTGCTCAGTACAGGAAATCCTGAAATCTGAATTGCCTTCCCTTCTTTTTTTTTTTAACAGAGAGAATCTGTTGAACTTGCTCTAAAACTTCTGGATGAAAATGAAATTAGAGGCCACAAATTGCATGTGGAAATTGCACAGTTTCAACTGAAGGGGGAGTATGATGCTACCAAGAAGAAAAAGAAATGCAAAGATTACAAGAAGAGGGTGTCTCAGCAACAAAAGTGTGTAGCTTTTTCTGTAAATTTTGGCTTTTCGATGTTGAATATTGTATACACAGGCTAAAGAACTATTGAAAGATTTTCTTTCTTAAAACAGGTGAAAACCTGTTCTAAAGAGATGTAGAACTTTGGCCCTCCAGCTCTTTTTGAACTACAAGTCCCATCATCCCCTTGCAGTGGCCAATAGTCAGGGATGATGGGAGTTGTAGTCCCAACATCTGCAGGAGGGCCAAAGTTGTGAAGCGTTGGTCCAGGACATTTAGAAGCTTCTTGTTCCACATATGTCTCTTTATGTTGCATAAACTTCAGTATGCTTTCTTAATGTTGAATGCACTGTTTGGGAAAGCCATGCCCAGGTTTGTTCTTATATTAAATAGTTGTCTTGTATTTTCACCGTAGTCTTTACAGCGATTTCTCAATACCTTAGTCTGAAAATCTAGCCCACCCTGACTCACCAATGAACTTAACTAAATATATCTTTTTGGGGTCCCAGAGACATTAGATATAGATCCCCCCCCCCCGCAAAAAAAAGGAAAGAAAAGAAACCTCTTTCAGTTTCATGTTGCTAGGAGCCTAGCTTCGTTATTTAGGATGAAAGAACTGCCAGTGCTGAATCCGTGTCTAAGAAATGCCCAATTAATGTGTTTTTTTCAACAAATACTTTTAGAAAACTGAAGAGATCAGCCACAACCTCTTACTATTGCTTCATTTCATTAGACTGCTGGATTGGAGGCCGGAGAAGAAAGAGGGCACTGTCCGCCTACGGCATGAGCGCGTCATAATGATCAGGAACATGTTCCACCCAAAAGACTTTGAGGTAGGAAAGTACCCTTCTTCACCCAGCTATCCAGAGCAAAATCTGGGAAAGCAGAAGATCTCGTAGCTAAATAAATAAATAAAACAAAACAAAATAACGCAGGTCACCACATTAATCTATTAGGTAAAAATATCAGTGGCAAATAATTTGGCCATGATGGTTCATGGCCTCTGCCTTTCAGAATGGTATGGTCAGTGTGTGGAAGTTCTAGTTTCTGAAGCAATGCTGCACAATTATTTTAAAACCACACCATGCATCTGTTCATCTCTTTGCAGGAAGACCCCTTAGTGCTCAATGAGATCAGAGAAGATCTTCGGACAGAATGTGAAAAGTTTGGACAAGTAAAGAAAGTCATCATCTTTGATGTAAGTAGATGTTGCCTGGTCATGGTGACTTTAACCCTTGTGCAGCAAAGGAGTTTCAACTGTATTCAGAAGTAGTTCAGTGGTTCCTGAGTTTTAAAAATATTTTGCTTTGTTATATTATGTCCCTTTCTCCAAAGTGTACAGGGTAGTGGTGCTCTCTCCTCTGCCTTCGTTAATCCTTGCAACCATTCTGTGAGGTGGGTTAGGCTGAGAGCTAGTGACTGTATCAAGCCCCTGCTAACTGGGCAAAGAGGCACTTTTTTAAAGTCGTGGTTCTCTTTACTGAGCAGGAGGAGATCAACTGGCCCTATCCATCCCTCCAGCACAGTATCCCTCCAGTGACTTGCTGGTGTCTGTCTTATGTTTCTTTTTAGATTGTGATCCCTTTGGGGACAAGGATCCATCTTTATTTATTATTATTATTTCTCTGTTGGGAAACGTTTGTTGAAATTTTATTTGTTTATTTAACACATTTGTATACCGCCCAGAATGCAAGTCTCTGAATACTAATACAATATTTTTATTTACCCTGAAAGAAAGAAATCTTGGGGCAAAATCAGGAGTGGATTTTGGTGGGAAAGGAGTTTGAGCTCTCTCCTGGCACTGAAAACAAATTCTTGGATTGAGCATGTGCTTTGAAACATCCTGTTTGTTAAATCCACTGTTGAATGGATTTCAAGGATTAAATCCTTGATCCACTGTTCTGCCCCTGGATCAGGTTGGTGGACCTCAGGGATTCTAGTAAAAATTAAACACTGCCAGGCTGGGATCTGCCCCTGCTCTAGCGAGGATGTATTTTTCTAGAGTTCTACTTGCTGGTCAAGTCCACATAGTGCTCAGAAAGCAACTGATGTGTACTTGAGGCCTTGAATGGGTTTGATAGCTTCTGCCTTGCCTTGTTTTTATAGAGGCACCCGGATGGTGTCGCATCTGTGTCCTTTAAAGAGGCAGAGGAGGCCGATGTCTGTAAACAGGCACTCCACGGGCGATGGTTTGGCGGGCGTCAGCTGTGTGTGGAAACGTGGGACGGTGTAACGGACTATCAGGTATGTCTGGCTCGCTGCTTCATGGGAGTTTCTAAAAGTCATATATATCCTCTTTGCCCCTTGAGATCTTCAGGAGAGGCTGTCATCCCACTGTTGGCTGAAGCGTAGTTGCTGGGGATGCAAGACAGGGCCTTCTGGGTTAGATGCCTGGACTACCTCCTCCCAAGAGCCTTGCCTGACTCACTAATGTCTCATACTGGTGAAGGCTGTCTTGTTTCAGTGGGCAATTAACACTCCCCCCCCCCGCGCTCTTGCTAATTTATGTGGCTGATGCTGCTGTTTGTTTTTGTCGGCTCACGTTTTTATTGTGTGTTCATTTACCAACGTCTCCAGTGTTCTCTGTGATTCCCAAATGTTGACTACAGCTCCCAGCATCCCTAGCTGCAGTGACCTGTGGTTGGGAGTTATGGGAGCTGTAGTCAGCAATATCTGGGAATCCCTATTACAGGGAATGCTGCTGCTCTCCATATGTTCTGCTTGTTCTTATGCTTTTTGGTGGGTCAAAATGTGGCCTGGGCTTTATAGCAGGGGGTAGGGTAATCTTGGCATTGTAGGTGTTGTTGAACTACAGTTCCCATCATCCCCAGCCACAATACAATGTGGCTTGGAGTGATGAAAATTGTAGTTCAATAAGCTTGCTTCCCCTTGTTTTATAGTGTATACAAATAAAAAAAGAAATTAGGATTAGTTATTGGAATGTTACTGTCTGTTGGAAAGTGATAAAAGCTCTAAGGCCAGGTAGCTTGGGCCAAAACCTCAGGCTCCCAAGTGCTCCAACTTGCTTGAAAGGCTTTCAGGCTGTATAATTGAGTGCATCTTATAATTTGTCACCCTGTTTCTGAAGGACACTTTCCTACTCTGCTTTGCTTTGCAATCATGAAAACTGTTGTGAAGTGGTAGCTTGCATGGGAAAGGAGCAGGG
Source organism: Hemicordylus capensis (assembly GCF_027244095.1). Lineage (NCBI taxonomy): Eukaryota > Metazoa > Chordata > Lepidosauria > Squamata > Cordylidae > Hemicordylus > Hemicordylus capensis. Next base: position 18,799,386 of record NC_069667.1, read on the forward strand.
TCTTTTCTGTGGTGACCCTAAGGCTTTGGAGCAAGCTTTCGGAGCCAGCATCCTTTAAAAAAAACAACAAAAAAAACCCCAAACACACACCAAAAAACCCCCCAAAATTAGCCAGAAAACGTAAAACACTTCTTAAATTGGCCTTTGGGACATAATATTCTGTTGGATAGTAGCATTTCCTGGACCTAATGCTTTTGAGTTTTTATATTGTCATTTAGGTGATTAGCTACCATGGGAGAAGGCAGGGTACAAATATACAAAATAAAAGAAACTTCGTCTTCCAGTCCATAAGCTCTGTTGCGTTCATGGGTATTGAATCTAATATTTCAGGTTTTCTTTATGGAGGATATTAAAACCTCAGTCACACCCGCTCAGATCCACTGGGGCTCTCGCAGCCTTTTATGGCCCCTTTAGTAAAAGACGCCATGTTATACCTTTTTGTGCTTCCAGATTTTGCAGTATTTAGCGCAGATAATATAGCTGACAGAGAGGCGTTTCTTGGGATATGTGTACGAAAACAGCTTGTGGATATATCTCAAGAATTATTTTGCAAGTCGAAACCAACTTTTTCTTCCTTGTTGTCAATTTGCTCCCTGTAAACCCAGGTTGAAGAGACTGCAAGAGAAAGGGAAGAGAGACTGAAGGGGTGGCAAGCGTTCTTGGGCGATCCTGCCACAGAGACGCCAAAAGCCACTTCAGAGGCAGATTCTTCAGAAACTGGCGTCCAGCTGCCTGTTGGAACTCAGCCGTCTAAAGATAACGGTGCATCTGAGGGTGTTCCAAAGGATAAAGTAGCTGAAAGAGAAGATAACGGGGAAGGCGCTGACGAAGACGCTGCAGCATCCACGGACAGCAGCGTTGCAGGGAGTGATGAGGAAGCAGAGACATAACGCTGTCAACTCCTTTTGTAAAAGCATGTATGTAGGGTAACTTTTAGACCTCTGTTATCCTGTGCTTTGGAACAACTGCAGGCAGCATAAAAATGAATATAACCATTACCTTATTAGAATGTCATCAAGTGTGCTTTTTGAGGTATTTCATTAAAAGCAGTATTTAATGACTATCTTAAAAAACAAATAATTATTCATATCTGGCTGCTGTTCAAGCTGTGTGTGTCCTAAGTTGCCAAGAGCCCTGCTGAGCTGACCAGCTGTCTCACGTTGTATCTTTACCTGTCCAGAGTCCATCGACGTAGTAGATACAAACTTGCAGCTCCCATTAACTACACACAAACCTTTTAGAAGTACAGAAGTATGAATGCTTTTCAGTGTTTGCTTTGATCCCCTTCCCGCCCCAACCTCCTGGTACTCTTCCTGTATGGGATAATCTTTACCATCCGTGGATCAGCTGGTTTTCCTGCTACTAGTCGTTTTAAAATAACAGATCATTGAGGATGCAGTGTTGACCCTCTGAATGCATTGCTTGGGGGTGTAAGAGCAGTATCGCACTGTCATTAAGAAAGATTAATGAGGTATTCTGGAAGTGACATCCTGGTATATGAAGTTCTTCGGCTCCAGTCCTGCACTAATTTGCTTGGGTGTGAGTTTATCGTGAAGGCTAGATGACAAATTGGAGGGGGGTGGGTGGGATGTAAATAAAATTAACTCTAATCTTTGTTTTAAAATTTTTGTTGGATTCATATTGAAAACATGCAGAGAGCTTGTGTGTTGGAAGTGTGATCTCTTTTTGTATTACTGTGTTCAAATATAGTTCAGTTTCAGGCATTTGTCAAGGGTGATGAGTATATGAAGCCTGTTCTTTTTATACTTGGATTGACTACCAGAGAGTCTACAAATAAAATTGTCTTGAGATTCACTCCCAAAATTGTTGCGCAAATTTCTAAATATAGGGAGACCTGTTTTTCCCTGAAGATAGCTATTCAGTAGTTGCAAATGTTTTTTTTAAAAAGAGAACCAGTCCATGACTTTCAGAATATTGTGTCTGTCAGTGACATTAATGAGGTATCTCAATATTGGGGCCAGGCTAGAACAGGGAACCCTCAACTGTGAGGAGCTAGAGTATCTTTGGGGGCAAGAAGTGTTCCTAGGTTCTGGGCTGGCTCTCTCTCAGTCCAGATTGGTCATTGGGCCCTCCAAAACAGGAAGAGCTGTAAAGACTTCCTGTTCCTAGCTCGTCCCCTGACTTCCTGACTCCTTGGCTCAACCCTAACACTCAATTGGTATCTGACTGTTTTTCTTTACAAGTCTTCTATATCCACAGGAGAAACCTAGCTGTGCAGCACTACTGAAAAGCAGACCACCTCCCCCCGTGTTCTTTTGTACAATAAAGGCATTTATCTGTTTGTGTCTGCAATTTGTGATTATGCAAATTGGTTTTTTAACTCAGTGGGTTGCAGGAACTTGGCAGCTACCAACACATGAAATAAACACCTGGTTTTCAGATAGGAATATGGAATATGAGTCACCCTAGATAATATCTCTCTATATGATTCTCCTAAATGTATCCGTTGCTAATCCCATGTGTGGCAGCTCTCGCGAGAGTTTGTGAGAAGCTGCCGGGGGGGGCGGGTAGCGATGGGGAGACAATGGCGGCAGGGCAGGCGGTGAGCCGGCCCAGAAGGAGTGGGCAGGATGGAGAGCAGAGGAAGCAGGCCGGCTAGAAAGCCGGGAGTGCTGGTGGTGGGGAAGCAGTGATGGTGGATGGTCCGGCTGGAGGCACAGATGTTCTGCGCCCGGCCCAGCTAGTTGGAATTATTTTGCAATATGTGGTGTTCACCCAGACAACCAAACTGCAGTTATTGGGGCCCTTCACACAACCAGTGAAACAACCAACCAGGGAAAGTGAAGCAAAAGTCAGGAAAAACCTCTTGAATGGAAGGGCTTCTCTAGGATTTTTTCCGGCAGGATTGTGGAGGAGATAATTTCAACTGTGAAATATTTTTGTGTAAGTTTAGCTGCACTTGATTTTATTGACTACCTTGTGTGACAGTTTAATTTTAAATAAAACACTTCTGGGATATAAATGCTGGTTCCATTATGGAAAGACTTCTGCCCGAGTTATGTTTTTTCATGTGAAAAACACTTTTGAAGATAGATTTGTGCTACCTTAGATAAAATTTTTGGTTCATTATGTTAGAAGAAACTTTTAATGTCTATTAAATAGAGGCAAAGGGTGAGTTAACATCTCCAATAAGAAATGATGATTTGTCACAGAAATGGCATCCAAAAGACTTTTGTAGCTTTGACAGAAGAAGTATTTTAAAAAGAGAAGCTAAGAACAGCCCTGCTGGATTAGGCCCACCTAGTCAGGCATCCTATCCCTACAATGGCCCACCAGATACTTCTGAGAAGCCCACAGGCAAGAAGTGAGAGCTTACCCTCTTGCTGTTTCTCCCCTGCAACTGGTATTTTGAAGCAGCTCTCCTCTGAGGCTGGAGATGGCCTATAGCCACCAAACTAGTGGCCATTGGTAGACCATGAATTTGTCCAAGTCCCTTTTCAAGGCATCCAAGCTAGTGGCCATCACCACTTTGGGAAAAAACTGATACAGGATTATCTGAAGTTCTACTAAAATGACAGTGGGGAAGCAACAGAAGGAACATGAAGAACCCTGCTGAAGCAAGTAACCACCTGTCTAGTTACCTACTATCCTGCTTCCTACACAAGCTAATTAGATGTCTTGAAGACAATAGCTCTCCCTGCTGTTCCCCGGCAACTGGTATTCACAAGTAGATTGCCATGGTACCAGGAGGTTCCTTACATTCTAAGGGCCAGGGGTATAGCAGTCTTCCATGTAAGAAAGCAGAAGCAAGGAATAGGGAGAGAAGAGTTTGCAAATGCTGTTACATATCCAGTGCTGATATGAAAGCTCTCACGGATTCCAAGCTCCTGCTTGCCATACTCTCACACACGCTGCACTCAAGTCGTTGTGATGGTTGCTGGGGCAACTCCTCTCTTCCAAAAAGTTGACAAAATGCCCACATTCACAACCTGTGAATGGAACTGGAGAGTGAACTTGCGAAGGGCATTTTCAGCTCAGGCTTACACTAATTTAAAGCTTGTTGGGAATGGGTATCAACTGGGTATGCCAAAAGTCATGCAGAAAAGGTTTGACTGAAGAGGTGTTGGACGGATGGGAAAGAGGGTTGGTGCCCAAGGAGATCCCCAGGGATGCAGTCCCAGACAGTGGCTTAAGAGGTCAATGTGTAAGAGGCAGGGCCCCAAATGCTGTACTCATTTCCCCTTTTTAAGAAGTGGAGCAGGAGGGTATCTTGCTGCCGGAGCCGATTGCCTCACCATGCCTCATGGAAGGGCCGCTCTGGTTGCAGGCATAGGGGGCAGGAAGGGAGTGAGAAAACGGTTTGACTGGTGGGGTGAAATGAGTTTGCAGAGGGATAATGCAGCTTTCTGGTTCTCAGGTTTTATTATGGTTTCTGCATCTAGATGCCATCACCTTTGTCATAGAAAGATAGGAAGCGGCCATATACCGAGTCAGCCCATGGGTCCATCTAGCTCAGTATTGTCTGCACAGACTGGCAGCGGCTTCTCCAAGGTTGCAGGCAGGAACCTCTCTCAGTCCTATCTTGGAGAAGCTGCCAGGGAGGGAACTTAGAGCCTTCTGCTCTTCCCAGAGTGGCTCCATCCCCTGAGGGGAATCTCTTCCAGTGCTCACACATGGAGTCTCCCATGCAAATGCAAGCCAGGGCAGAACCTGTTTAGGAAAGGGGCCAATTCATGCTTGTTACCACAAGACCAGCTCTCTTGGTCTCAAGATCGTTGTCAGAGAATGGGCTTGTCCTCACGAGCCGAAACGGGTACCAGTGTAGGAGAGCTGTGCGCTCTTGCCATTGGCAGTCATGTGTCTGCACACATCAAGTTAGGAGGAGGGGAGAGTGATTGTGTGAGAGCGACAATCTGGATAGGACTGGTACAAAGCTGTGCCGAGTTGGTGTCGACTCCTGGTGCCCACAGAGCCCTGTGGTTGTCTTTGGTAGCGTACAGGAGTGGTTGACCATTGCCTTCTCCCATGCAGTATGAGATGATGCCTTTCAGCATTTTCCTATATTACTGCTGCCTGATATAGGTGTTTCCTATAGTCTGGGAAACATACCAGCGGGGATTCGAACTGGCAACCTCTCACTCCATAGGGAAGTTACTTCCCCGCTGCACCATTAGGTGGCTTGGGCCAGCATAGCTAATTCATTTTCTGTCCCCAGCATTTTACCATGGGTGGATGAAAAGCTGTCCTACCCAATTCCCGGCTCTCAGCCTCCCACACAATCGCTCTCCCCTCCTAATTCCTTGATCTTTGCAAGCACACAATCACTGATCACCTTTCCTTGGCACTCCCTGTTTTGGGTCGCGGGGACAGCCCTCATCTCTACACAGCTCCCTCAAACTCTGTAGGGGGGAAGCTCTGTACCTGAGCCCGGCTGTACCCCAGACCAGATGATAGCTGGGGCTGATCTTAACTCTAGGCTTTCTACACACCTTTGCCAAAAGCTGCCTTGAAAAACAAAACAACCCACTCTCTTTTCCTCATTCCTGAAACCTCCAAACCTGGTTGACTTGCCGGGGTGCATTTCACACATTCCTGGTGGCAAGGCTGCGGGAGACGCCTAGTGCAGTCATTGCTGGAGGGACAGAAAGGAACGGGCGCGAGCGCGCTCAGTCCCTGCTTCACCCTGGGATCGCTGCCTCATTTTCGGCGTGAAGACGAAGCTCTGGAGAGCTGAAGCATGACCTTTGCAGAGGCAGATCCTCAGGATGGCTGAACAGAAGGCAGCACGTTAAGGTAAGTGAGCTCAGACAGTTTCGAGAATACATGTCTTAACCCTACCCTTCAGGCTGTTATGTTTCCACATCTAGAAGAGTGATGCCAGTTTGAGATGCAATGGGGAAGTATCACAGTATCGTAATCCTGAATGCACTGCGTCCTGTGGGTCGGTAACCTGTAATCCTGGCTAAAAAGTGGGGTACGTCAAATAATAAGTCCAAGACAGCTTCACGGAGCAGAGGGTCCCAATCCCATCCTTGGGGCCCCAGCTGTTAGACTACAACTCCCATCATCCCCAGCCACAAGGGCCAAAGGTCATGCTGTGGCTTGTAGTCTGGGGACCCAGGGTTGGTTGGGAACATCTGGGGACCCAGGGTTGGTTGGGAACCTCTGAGGACAGCCGCACGTAGTACATGTTTGGAACTCCATGTTCCAAAGCAGTATGCCATTGAATACCAGTTGCTGTGAATTAACAGCAAGAGAGGGCTATTTTCTTCATGTCCTGCTTGTGGGCTTTTCGGAAGTATCTGATTGGCTGCAGTGGGAAGCAGCAGGGGCGGATTAACGGATAGGCAAAGTAGGCACTTGCCTAAGGCGGCAAAATTTGAGGGGTGGCAAATTTTGCCACCTCGCTCTGGGGGTGACAGCAGCAGCGCAGCAGCTATGGGAAAGGGGAAAGTTCCCCCTTTTGCCTTTTAAAAAAATGCCACTGTGGAGCTCCTTCCTGCCTCCCAAATGACTGCACGGGCCAGTCAGCAATCCGTTTTGGGCCTTTCTCCGCATGCATGCTTGGGCTGCAGACCAGCTCGTGCAGTCGTTTAGGAGGCAGGAGGGGAGCTGGAAGAAGTTCTTGCCGTCTCCATCCTGTTCCCATCCTGCCATACAGCAACGGTTTTTTAAAAGGTAAAAGGAGGGACATTCCCCTCGCCCCCTCTCCTCTCAGCCACTGTAGCTGCCCCTGCCCCCAGAGAAGGGCAGCAAATCCTGGGCTGCTTATGGGCAGCAAAAAGCTTAATCCGCCCCCTGGGAAGCAGGATTCTGGACTAGGCAGATCCACCTTGGGGGTCGTCTTATGTTCAAGATGTCTCCCTCTCCTGACATCACCATGAGCTCTGGTCTCATCCAACAGCATCAATAATTTATTTCACCTCTTTTTGAACTTTTTTTTTTTTAAGTTACTTGGATAAAACCTCCCGCTGGGGTCTTCCCAGTTTTACGACCCTCTTGAGTCAAACACATCATTAGCTTTGCATGGCACCAGCCTACTATTTGACAGACTGTCTGGTTTTTGCAGTCCCAGGTTGGCAGCAAAACCGGGAGGTTTACAGAGCCCTTGGTGGGCTGTGTGCAGCTTGTTTTGCTAGCAAGCGCCCACCCCCTGTAGAATCCAAGGGAAAGAGTTGTGATATGCAAGGACAAGGCAGTGGAGTGGAATCAGGAATATTACTAGTGTAAGGAAATAGATGTACTATTTACAGAGAAGGGGCGTAGTTAGGGGAGAGGGGGCCCATGTTTGCCCCTCACCCCGGCAGTCCCTTGGAGTGAGGGAGATAATGAAGAAAATCGGGAGGGGTGGAGCTGGGGGTGGGTCTTTAGGAGCTGGGGGCGGGTCTTTAGGAGCTGGGGGCCCTGGGTTCTTTGAACTCATCCGCTCAATTATAGCTATACCCCTGGTACAGAGAAGCAAGTGCAGCAGGCTGCTTTTCCGTACTCTTGCTGCTGGCTGTTTGTTAGCCCCTCCCCTACGCCCAGATTGGAATACAAGTAACTAAAGCCCCATTCAAAAGCTGGCCTGGATCAAGGAATGGATTGACCCCAAACACCCCACCCCCAATTCCTCAAATCATCCCTTTAAGATCCACTTCTTCAGAAGAATCTTTCCGGATAAATATAAGAGGACTTTTCAAAGGTGCCCCTTCGCTCAGTTAGTGTTGTATACCTATTCTACCATCAAGCAGTTTTTACATCGCTTTAAATAATGTTCCCATTATTTTTTAAATTATTTTGCCTGTTTTAATTTTAAGAACATAAGAAGAGCCCGGCTGGATCAGGCCCAAGGCCCTTCTAGTCCAGCATCCTGTTTCACACAGTGGCCCACCAGATGCCTCTGGGGAGCCCATAGGCAAGAGGTGAAGGCATGCCCTCTCTCCTGCTGTTGCTTCGCTATTTTCCTGCCTTGTATTGTAAATTGTATAAATTGCCTAAAAAACACAGGTGTGTGTGTGTGCATGTTGGAGGAGAAGAAATTTGCTGGAGGAAAGGATCACAGAACATCAGCAGAGCCCAATAACTAGAATGCACAGGGGTTTGAAAAGCACCCATGCATGGGCAAAGAGCACTCACTTTCCTTTTAAAAAGCCCTGCTGTTCTGTAAGAATAAGGTCCAGTCTCTGCCCCAGTAGTTTTTAAACGAAAACCACTCTTCTGCTTCATCGCTTACTCTCATATTTAGGCTGGAGAAAAGTTTCCAGAGATGGAAGACAGGAAGAAAGATTCCCCCAAGCTGATAAAAACCAAACAGCCTGTGAAAACAGAGTGGGGAGCCCAGTACGCAGTGTTTACCTACTTCCAAGGAGACATCAACAGTGTGGTGGATGAGCATTTCTCCAGAGCTCTGAGCACGGCCAAGAACCCTCAGGATTTGAGCAGAAAGAGCAGCAGTACAGATGTGATTGTCAAAAACGGTGAGCCTCTTCTCTGCGTTTCTCATGTAATAGTGTCTTTTGCATTGAAATATGGACTAGCAGCTTGTGCAGCCACAATCTGACTATGATTTGGCAGAAGCTGATGGTGGCTTGAGGGCCAGGGCTGTGACTGGTTCTACACAGTCTGGCAGCGGCTTCTCCAAGGTTGCAGGCAAGAATCTCTCTTAGCGGAGTGAAGCCAGAGCAAAGAAGAGAGTGTTTCTGAGATTCTACAAAGTGTCTTTTGCAGAGCATTGTCTAAGCCAAAGTTGCAGTTGATGTACCTCTGGTTCTCCACCACCCTTAACCACTCTCTTACCCCACATGATGTGTGGCAAAATCTGCCAGGGTAATGGCTCAGCGGGGAAGTAACTTGCCTAGCGAGCAAAAGGTTGCCGGTTCGAATCCCCGCAGGTAAACACCTGTATTGTGCAACAGTGATATAGGAAGATGCTGAAAGGCATCATCTCATACTGCACGGCAGATGGCAATGGTGAACCTCTCCTGTATTCTACCAAAGGCAACCACAGGGCTTTGTGGTCTCCAGGAGTCGACACCTTTACCTTTTTACCAGTGTATGAGGCTAAATTTCAAGTCAAGAGGTATTGAGGATACACTTGGAATGAGGATAATCATTTCATTGGTGAGGCCACTGTTAAGAGGGGAAATCCATTAGGAACTTGTGTATTTCCAGTTTAATCTGCAATACATTTATCAAAAATACAGCTGATGCCCAATTAAAGAAATCTTAGCAGACTAACTGTGCACATTTTAGTAAATTTGACTGATGAATCTGTTTGCATATTGGACAGAAACAATCGTTGGGAAGCAAGAAGCATACTTGCTTTGTTGTTCAACAATGTTCATATGTATCATAGCAGGGTAAGAGGCATTCCCTCCTGCATGAGTGAAGAGGATAAACGCCTCTTCTATAAGGTTTTTTACTATCTCCATGCACGTGTCTATAGCAGGCAGAAGAGGCATTCCTTCCTATATGAGAGTGTGGGAAATGCCCTTTCTAGGATAGCATTTACCATCTGCACATCCATGGCTGCAGCACACATCTTCTTCTAAGACAGTGCTTTCCATCTGCAGTCTTTAATAGTATTTATATTAAAAAATCTGTCTTTCAGATATTGCTGTTTAGTTCATCGTGGGACACTTTCTTAATTGATTCAAAGCCTGAGTGATTTTTCCGTTGGCGCTGCATATGTTTTCAAGTTGAGGTGCTGCAGCATATGTTTTCAAGTTAAGGCGCTGCATATGTTTTCAAGTTAAGGTGCTGCATATGTTTTCAAGTTAAGGCGCTGCTAAGGCGCTGCATATGTTTTCAAGTTGAGGCGCTGCATATGTTTTCAAGTTGAGGCGCTGCATATGTTTCTTATGCCATGGCTGTTTTACTGCTATTATCACTGCTCAACACTCCTTTAATAGGTTGTTTTATTTGTTTAGAAAACGGTGAGCCATTTTGGCCCAAAATTTTTGGGTACCAACTGACGTCTAAAAGAAGGGTATCGTCAATAATATAAACACATTCTGAAGTCCTCGTCATCTTCCTTTCTTTTTCAACAGAGAGCCACATGTCTCCCCCTCAGTGGAGTTTCTCACCTCCCTGGGTGAAGCCCTATGACACCTCGACGCCTTTAAACCTGTCCAATGCTGACCACGCCTCAGCGGCTGCTACGGCAACAGACCCCTTCCAGCCATCAGCTCTGCAGGGCCTTCCTCCCCAGGCTGCAGAGCTATGGAACCTGCCTTTGGTGGGCGATCCAAATTTGACTGTGGCTTCAGGCTACCCTCCCTCTATGCCTGACCTACATATGGCGCAGAGGTCTGCGTCGGATGGGAAATATGGGTCGCTGCTGGGTCTTTTGCAACAGGAGCGGTGCCCTCCGCCGGGTCAGGCGCCGTCGGATGCCGGCTCTTCTTGTATGACAGGCTCGACTAGCTTGCACAATATGAGCCAGAGTTTAACTTCTGGGGCAGGTAAGTAAATATTGGCTTGCTCGGCGTCATTCAGCCCTTTATGGCAGGGTTCCCTTCCCAGCCTGTTTTAACAAGGTTACCCCTTTCTGTCGCAAACCATCAGCTCATGTACCCCAGAGATCAGGGGTGTAGTGGAGAGGGGACGCGCAGGGGTGTGCCTAGGTAATTTTGGAGCCTGGACCGAAAGGCCTTTGGAGCCCCCCTCACCCCAGTGGCAAGCAAAGCATCATCCCCCTACACACACACACACACACACACACACACACACACACACACACACACACCTTCTTCTTCCTCCTTCCTCCTCTTCCTCCACTTTCTTCTCTTTCTCCTTCTCCTTCTCCTCTTTCTCCTTCTCTTTCTCCCCAGTTTCTTTCAGTCAACTTTTCTCTTCAGCTCCCACTCCCAATTGCCGCTTCCATCTGTCAGACATAGGAACCTATCGAGTCAGACCTTTGGTCCATCTAGCTCAGTATTGTCTTCACAGAGTGGCAGCGGCTTCACCAAGGTTGCAGGCAGGAGTCTCTCTCAGCCCTCTCTTGGAGATGCTGCCAGGGAGGGAACTTGGAACCTTCTGCATGTCAGTATGCAGATGCTCTTCCCAGAGCGGCCCCATCCCCTGAGGGATGAATATCTTACACTGCACACACATGTGGTCCCCCATTCAAATTCAATCCAGGGCAGACTCTGCTTAGCAAAGGAGACAATCCATGCTTGCTACCACAAGACCAGCCCTCCTCCTCACTTTCACTCCACTCTCCCATCATTCTATCCCACTCATCCTTCTGTGACAGGAACCATCTTATTTTCCCATGTAAACCACTTTGAGAACTTTTGTTGAAAAGTGGCATATAAATATTCCTGTCTACTTGGAAGGAAGTCTCGTTGTATTCAGTGGGGCTTATTCCCAGGTAATGTTCTCTCCCAGTTTTTTAAATTATTTATACATTGCTTTTCAACAGAAAGGTTCTCAAAAGAGTTTCGCATAGAAAAATTAATAGAGGCAGTTTCTTATGGGGAGAGGGCACAGCTCAGTGGCCGAGCACATACTTTGCAGGCAGAAGGCTCCCCAGCCAGGTTCAGCTACTGGCATCTCCCTTCCAGAAAAAGGATTTCTAATTACAGGGCTAGGAAAAAGCTATTTCTAGCAAGATTAGGGTTCTTTGGGGATCATGCTTGGGAGGTTCCTGATGTCAGGAACATAGGAAGCTGCCATATACTGAGTCAGACCATTGGTCTATCTAGCTCAGTATTGTCTTCACAGACTGGCAGCGGCTTCTCCAAGGTTGCAGGCAGGAATCTCTCTCAGCCCTATCTTGGAGATGCTGCCAGAGATTGAACCTGGGCTTTTCGGCATGAGAAGCAGGTGCTCTACCACTGAGCTAGTGCCATCCCCAAATAACGATAGGGAAAATATTTTCTATCTTCTATCTATCACAAAGAAGAAACATAAACAAATTATACAAATGCAAAACATACAAGTCAAACAAACTGGTCAGGTTACTCAAACAAAAAGACACCAATAGCCCAAACAAATCCAAAAAGATGAAGCAAAACACACGTGCATTATGTGAGTACATCAATCCAATTAACCCAATCAAACAAGGTAAATTGAATGAGCTAAATAACAAACTGATCAAATTTGTTTGATTAATCAATCAATCAATCAAACAAATTAAGCAAATAAACTCCTAATAAATAGCCAGTGGTCTAGTCAGTGTGCACGTATTAATGTTTGGAAAATAAATTGTTTCTTTCCCATCTCACCCAATTGTACGGCGTTGGAGGAAACAACAAACAAGACAAGCAATATTAGACGGTTACATAATGGTACTATCCTGAACCAGTTTCGTAACTGGTCAAGAATGTGGTTTGCCTTCAAGCTGCTAGGAGAAAGGTAGGGCAGTAATGGACTAATCCATGGCCACTCTTGCCAGGGATGATGGAAGTTGTAGTCCTGGGGCAGGCAATGTGTGGTTCACCAGATGTTGCTGTACTACAGCTCCCATCATCCCTGAGTGTAACAACTTGTGGCGGGAGGTGATGGGAGTTGTAGTTCAGCAACATCTGGAGAGTCCAAAATATCTGGAGGCCCAATTCTGAGAACTCCTGAACTAATCTATTAGTTATTGTGGTTGTCGTCGTCATCATTGTAAATGAAATATGACGTTTCCATCCATCTTTTCAACAGAAGTTTCCAAAGCGGTTTACATAGAAAAATAAATGCATAAATAAGATCATTTATTTGGATTCCCTGTCCCAAAGATCTCACTATCTAAAAAAGAAACATAAGGAGAAACCAGCAACAGCCACTGGAGGGATGTTGGGCTGGGGTTGGAGAGGGCCAGTTGCTCTCCCCCGCTAAAGATAAGAAAACTACCACTTTGAAAGGTGCCTCTTTGCTCAGTTGGCAGGGGGTTAATTGTCTCTTAACTCCTGTTCCATTAGTGATTCCTTTACCCCTTACCAGGTAAAGATCTTTTTGTTCACTCAAGCCTTTTACATTTAAATTTTGATTTTAAAACTGATTTAAAGAGGGTTTTTCCATTGCTTTGTATTGTATTTTGCATTTTCTCTTTCTTTTCCCTTTTGGTCTGTTCTGATTTCATGTGCGATGTGTTTTTATTTTATGTTTTAACGATGTTGTAAGCATCTCGGAGAACAATTTATGGGGGGGCTAACAAATAAAGATGATGATGATGAATGATTGTTGTTATTAATTCTTATTATTAACCACTGATTGATGTCTTATCTTGTCTTCCAGGAATCCCATCTAGTGACAGGAGGAGAGATTTGTACTTTTAGAACATGGACCCGTTTGGTTGTTTCTGCAGAAGCAATTCTTTCTGGACGTTAAAGAAAGAAAGAAAGAAAGAAAGTGTACAGCTGTGATGAAGAGACGTTGACGGACATGCACGAGTTCGTTCACCCCCAAACCACTTTTTGCAAGAATGCACGGCCTCGTTTGGAAGGTGTACAAAGCCATACCGCACCTGAGACACTGCTATTGATCTGCCGTCTGCTTGCCTTCCCAATAATCTGAATAGGGGCCTAGCAAGCTTGGAGTGGCCCTGGGATAAAAAAGTAAAGGTGGGCCCCTGGGTGCCTCAACTCCCTGCCTTTTGCGGGGGGGGGATGGAGGAGGAGGACAAAGAACAAGCTGTAGCAGCCCAGAGACATTTGTCTCTCCCCCCTTATTCCGTGACAGCTACACCCCTGGTAATAATTATATATACTAGCTGGCCCAGGCGCAGAGCATCTGTACCTCTTCTTCTCCCTTGTTCTCGGCCCCTCGTCCTCCCCCCTCCTCTTCCTTCTTCACCCCTCCAATGTTTTCTCTCTCCACTTTTTCATGCCGCCTGCTGGCCACTTTCTCGCCCCACCGGCCACCACCGCTTTCTCTCCCACCCCAGCCGCTTTCTCCCCACCGCCACTGCTTTCTTTCTCTCCGCCATCTTCTCTTTCTCCCGCCGCCGCTCTCTTTCCCCTGCCTTTGCTGCCCCCTGCTGACCTTTCTCCCTTTTCCTGCCCGTTCACCTGCCTTTTTGTCCGCCTGCCTACCTTAACTTCCCTGCTGCCGTCACTTTCCTCTCCCACTCCCAGCATCTCACTCGCCAACTCTCGCGAGAGCTGCCACTCATGGGATTAGCCACGGGTACATCTTAGAGAATTATATAGGTAGGTAGGTAGGTAGGTAGGTAGGTAGATAGATAGATCGATCCTTTGCTAAGCAGGGTTTGCCTGTGTCTGCTTTTGGATGGATGACTACATGTGAGCACCGTAAGATATTCCCCTTAGGGCAGGGCAAACTTGGCCCTTCAGCCATTGTTGAACTCAACGGTCAGTGTATGCCATGGTTTGCATGTGAATGGGAGACTAGAAGTGTGAGCACTGGAAGATATTGCACTCAGGGGATGAAGTCGCTGTGGGAAGAGCATCTAGGTTCCAAGTTCCCTCCCTGGCAGCATCTCCAAGATAGGGGTATGAGAGACTCCTGCATGCAGCTTTGGAGAAGCCGCTGCCAGTCTGTGAAGGCAATACTGAGCTAGATGGGCCTATGGTCTGACTCGGTATATGACAGCTTCCTATGTTTCTATAACTACATGTGTGATACAAGATATTCCCCTTAGGGGATGGGGTCTCTCTGGGAGCAGCATCTGCATGCTTGTAAGCGGAAGGTTCCATGTTCCCTCCCTGGCAGCATCTCCAAGATAGGGCTGAGAGAGACTCTTGCCTGCAACCTTGGAGAAGCCGCTGCCAGTCTGTGAAGACAATACTGAGCTAGATGGACCAATGGTCTGACTCAGTATATGGCAGCTTCCTATTTTTGTTCCTATGTTGATGGCTGTGCCACAGGTGCAGGGCTAGTGTAGATTCTCTGATATTTGATATGTAGCAGCATGCCTAAACTTTTGTTTCTCCTGAGTACATTTTCTGTTATGCAACCCTCACCAAAGGCATTTGGGGCTGGACTGTGTCAACAAGTGTGTGTGGGGGGGAAAGCTTTGTTGAAACTATGGCAAAGCAAAGGTTTTTCTCACAGCTAGAATAATTCAGAAAGAGCATGCAAAAATCTGCAATGCTGGGTGATTTCCCCCAATCTGAGTTTTTGGGAATCTCTGCTTGTTTTTGAGTGGCAGGAATACAGACTGCCTATAATTAGAGATTCATTTGCTTCTGCAGTGACCTGAGCAAGAATTTTTCCCCCTTGAAGAAAAATCAACACTTGCCTCTCTAGGATGTAGAGGTGTTTTCACACTTTCTGATGGTGTTTTCATTCCCCTGGGCGCCATATATTTCTCTCTCACTCTGGAAGGCTTGACAAAATATTACACTGCATTCCTCAGCCAACGACCATCTGGTGCTGCCAATATATATTTTGCTGTCAATCTGCCCTTAAACTGCAATCTGTTACTATTGTAAAGCCAACGTCTGTCTGATACAAGCCAGAAGTTTAAAGAAGATGAGTTATTTTATCTGTACACTTCTCACAGGTGCAGGATAACCAACCTCTAAAGCAGTAGCAGCTAGCCTCTTTGGCAAAAGTGCCAAAGAGCCAAGCCTCAAGTCACTATAATCCAGGATATGCAATACATCCACCGTACCTTGGTGTTGTTTTGTCTTTGGTGCACGACAACCAGCTTGGTGTGAAGGTCTGTCATTATATGGTGGCCAGTTGCTTCCTTTGGCAATTGAAAAGATGTACAACTATCTTAGGTACACTCCATTTAAGTCAGAGGACAGGCATGTGGGATCTCTACTTATTACTACTACTATTACTGTTATTATTAATATTACAGGCTTTGACCATTTTTCTTTGGCTCTGGGAGCCAACCCAAACATTTTGGAGCCAGAGTGCCCCCTGCTGGTCTTGTGGTGGCACGCATGAATCATCCCATTTGCTAAGCAGGCTTCACCCTGGTTTGCATTTGGATGGGAGACTGCATGTGTGAGCACTGTAAGAGATTCTCCTTAGGTCACAGCTCAGTGGAAGAGCATCGGCATGTTGTAGGAGGAGCCCCTGGTGGTGCAGTGGTAAAACTGCCGCCCTGTAACCAGAAGGTTACAAGTTTGATCCTGACCAGGGGCTCAAGGCTGACTCAGCCTTCCATCCTTCCGAGGTCGGTAAAATGAGTACCCAGAAATGTTGGGGGCAATATGCTAAATCATTGTAAACCGCTTAGAGAGCTCCGGCTATAGAGCGGTATATAAATGTAAGTGCTATTGCTATTGCTATTGCTATTGTATGGAGAAGGTCCCCAGTTCAATCCCCAGCAGCAGCTTAGGAACATAGGAAGCTGCCATATACTGAGTCAGACCATAGGTCCATCTAGCTCAGTATTGTCTACCCAGACTAGCAGAGGTAGGGCTGGGAAAAACTCCTTGGAGAATTGCTGTCAGCCAGTAGGCCAGGGTGGCTGAACACAACTCTCGCTCTCCATTTGGTTTTGGACTACAACTCCCATCATCCCCAGCCACAGTGGCCAACAGTCGGGGATTAGGGAGTTGTAGGCTGACATCTACAAGACGGCCGAAATCATGCAGCCCTTATGCAGTAGACCAGGGTTTCGTAACCTTGGGCCCCCCAGATGTTGTTGGACTTCAACTCCCATCATCCCCAGATATGGCCTTTGTGACTGAGGATGCTGGGAGTTGTAGTCCAAAAGCATCTGGGGGCCAAAGGTTAAGAAACTCTGCAGTAGGCAATACTGAGCTAGATGGACCAAAAGTCTGACATGGTCTATAAGGCAGCTTCCTATGTTCCTATGATGAGGAACGATTATAGCTCTGTCCTTCCATCTGAGATGCATGCAGAAGGTCCCAGGTTCAGTGTCGGGTAGCATCTCCAAGTAGGGCTGAGAAATACTCCCATTTGAAATCTTGGGGAGCAGCTGCCAGTCAGAGTAGACAATACTGAGCTAGATAGACCAATCAGCTGGCAGCTTCTTATGCCCCTATGGGTGGGCAGGCTCACCACTTGCCCCCAGCAATGCTCCCTGCTCTATTGTGTGTGTGGGGGGGAGACTCCCCACTTTGCTTGCTCACTGCTCCTCCGTCCATTTCCCGGCTCAGGTGCCACCCTTAAATTTCTAGGCGCCAGGGCAAACTGGCGCCTGGGAGTAGCTGAGCCCTGTTTTCCTAGGACACTGAGGTTTACCAACTCGAATGAGGGGCAAAACAGGGGCTCAGGTGGGTGGTGTAGAAGCCAAGAGCTGTGGTCTGCAAGGACAAGGCAGGGGAGTGGAATCAGGACTATTAATGGTTTAATGAAATAGATATCATGTACAGAGAGGCAGGTATGGACTGCTTTTCCGTGCTCTTGCTGCTGGCTGTTTGTTAGCCCTGCCTCTACTCCGGGAACACAAGTAACTAAAGCCCCATTTAAAAGCTGGCCTGGATCAAGGAATGGATTAACCCAAATACCCCACAGGTGGGCGGGCACAGAATAGAGGAATAGGCTGCCTCTTGAGCAGATCTCAGTCCACACATGTGTCTTCCATACTGGACCTTAGCTCCTGGTCCTTTCACGCAAAAATCCATTCCTGTTTTTAATGCTAAGCTTTTTTTGCTTCAGCAGCCACCTAATTTGAGAGGGGTGTGTGTGTGTGTGTGTGTGTGTGTGTGGTGCATTCACACACCAGCCAAACTTACCCCCAAGTCCCTTCGAGATCCTTGGAAGCACTCCACACACAAATCGGGCTTGGTCTTCCGAATCCTAGCTTCTCTCGAGGTATTTCCGGGTTTTTAAAATGTTGGTTTTAAGCTATTTTTTCAGAAAACGTGGAGCAAATAGGGAGAGGCACTGATGTAGAATCATTAACATGATAAGAGGGATACACTCTTTTAGGAATGCAGACATCGCCTTTAGAAATCTCTCCCCACCCCACATTGGCTAGAAGGAAAACATGGATGCATGCCATGTGAACTTGTTTCAAAACAAAACCCAAGAGCAGAGGGGAGGGGCTGATTCCCTCCATGCCGCGAGGGTACTTCAAAGTGGCTTCGCTAAACATTTACCCCGCAGCATGAAGCCAGGTGTGAATAATTCTCAGGCCTCCAGCTCACCTTCTTCCTCTTCACGGTCAGACCAGCTGTCCTCCAACTGATACCCAACTGTCACCTGTCTCTCACTTCAACTGCCTGCCCCCTCATAAGTCCCAAGGAGGTGTTCCTTGTTCTTCCTGCAGGGGGGGTCTCACCACTGGAGGTACTGTCACCCAACCTCCTGCACAGACTTCCAACCGCCTCTCAAGTTCTATACACTGACATTTAAACACATATAAATAACACAACAAATAACCTCAGCAACCCAAGCTGGAAAGTGCAAAATGTCACAGGGGCTCAGAGTTTTCTTGTGTTGTCTGACTAACACTCCCCCCCCCCCAATCTACCTTCAGATTCATAGGTGACATAAGAAGCTGTCTTCTACTGGGTCAGGCCATTTTATTGGCCATTTTAGGGAGAGGAGAGCTGGCCTTGTGGTAGCAAGCATGACTTGTCCCGTTAGCTAAGCAGGGTCTGCCCTGGTTGCATTTGAATGGGAGACTAGAAGTGTGAGCACTGGAAGATATTCTGCTCAGGGGATGGAGCCACTCTGGGAAGAGCAGAAGGTTCCAAGTTCCCTCCCTGGCAACATCTCCAAGATAGGGCTGAGACAGATTCCTGCCTGCAACCTTGGAGAAACCGCTGCCAGTCTGTGTAGACCAGGGATTCTCAACGTGTGGGTCCCCAGATGTAATTGGACTTCAACTCCCATAATTCCCAACCAAAGGCCACTGGGGTTGGGGATTATGGGAGTTGAAGTCCAGTAACATCTGGGGACCCACATGTTGAGAATCCCTGACCTAGATGTTTGGAGGGCGAGAGGAAAATGCAACACAGGGCTGTCCTTTGTGGTGGCTTTGTCATGTTATTTGTAACACATAGCTCCACTCTTTGTGGTGTATATGTGCCATGTTTGTGTGTGTGTAGGGTATATGTCTGTGTGCCAGGTGCCCAGGCCTGAGGAATATCTCAGGTGAAAGTCTAGGTCAACTTCAGCCCTCCTGCAGCTGTTGGCCTACAATTCCCATAATCCCTGGCTCTTGGCCACTGTGGCTGGGGATTATGGGAGCTGTAGTCTAAAAACAGCTGGGGGTGCCTGTTGAGCAGGACTAGTCTAGGTGAAGACCAGAAGGCTAATGGTAAAGGGAGAAGCTGGTTGCTCTCTTCAGCAGTAAGTTGCCCAGATTAAGAAATAAAAACAGCTCAAGGAGCTTTATATCAGCCAATGGCACTTGACTGGCCTCCTGGTATCACCTGATTTTTCCATCCCAGGAGGATTATGGGCTTTTGGGTAAATCACTTAGTATGGGCAGCCCTTGTGGCAAAGGGAACCAGTGTCTGCTCCCCTTGGATCTGGGCTTGAGCCCCACTGCACCTGACCCCAGATCAATGTTTCAGAGCACCATCACCTTCAAGATCTTGCTTTTTAATAGGCCAACTTTTCTACACTGACCAATCTCCCTCTGACAACTCAGCTTCTTCCCTCTCCATCCAAAGATTACAGTTGTTAAATGATAACCTTATATTAGTTGTTTCCAAATACCAGAGGATCCAAGGATGCATCAGTGGTCATATTTCCAATTATGTCTTTTGCAGTTACTTAGAAATCTTCTTTTCCATTCAAGCCCTCTTTGCCTTGTCGTCCCCAACACTGCTCAGTGTTGGAAAAACCAAGAAACGTGTGAAAATTCAACCAAAGAGTGTCGTGTCTTGGTCATATAGTTCAAATAAAAATCTTGATGTTTGTGTTGTTTCCGGCACTGAAAGTTCAAAGAAGAATAAGGAGGTCAGACCTCAAACGGTGGATCAGCACAATCAGATATGGCAGGGACTCTCAACCTTGGGTACTCAAATGTTGTTGAATTACAACCCCCATCATCTCCAGCCACACGATGATGACTGAAGGGATGATGGAAGTTGTAGTCCAACAACATCTGGGGACCCAAGGTTGAGAATCTCTGAGTTAGGGGGTGCTCCATAATTAATTACGGTGGTCATCTCCAGGCAGGCCTGGGAAAGGCTCCTGCCTACAACCTTGGAGAGCTGATGCTGGTCAGGGTAGACAATCCTGAGCTCGATGGACAAAGGGTCAGACTAGGCAGCTTCCTATGTCAGGGCACTACATTTCCCCCATGTGTGCGGTGGCAGCGGGTTGGGTGAGTAACCCTAATCCTCCCAAAGTGCAGAACTACAAGTACAGAACTATCACAGAGAACAAAGTTCTAACTCCACCCTTCCTTGCAGTGTTAGCTGTCTAAAAGCAAGGAGCTTTTTAAAATGCAAATTAGCATTCAAGAGCAAGCACCTTTGTAGTCTGAAGTGGTACAGTCCCTTCAGCCGCCTACAGGAACCAACTGCTTCACTCCCATCGCAGTGTGCTGCTAGCGAAGACCGGGCCTAAAGTGCTACCTCAGAGGTTAGCAATGGGGGCATCCTTTGCCACCGCCCCCCACCTGCTTAAAGAGAGGGGTATCTGGGACGAGGGATCACCAGATACCTTGGAGGCTACGGAGTGGAGATCTGGAGGGCTCAGTGTTGCGGGTCTGAGGCTCTACCTACTTGTTCCTTTAGCATTTTTCCGCCCTCCTGCTCAAAGTTTCCTATCTTTTGCAGTGGTGGTAGGAGGAAATGCTTGATCGTGGGATGCTTTCCTGTTTCTGGCAAGGGTTTCCGACTCCCTCTCATTGCTGAAGGCTGCCTCCCTTCCAATGAGCAGGGCCGGTTCCAGATTATTTTGCACCCTAGGCAAGGCTAAGTACCCTAACCCCATTTGCACCCCCACCCCTACACTCTGAGCCCCTCTGAGGTCTGCGACCTAATTGGCTGCCTAGTTGGCCTAATTGTAGCACTGGCCCTGCCAATGAGGTTGTTTGAATCCTGATCTGAAGTCAGGCAGATTTGAATTTGTCATTTGAATTGTGGTTTTAGCCTGGCCTTTAAAAAAAAAAGATTTTAAGTTCTTTTTTTATTGTTCTTGTTCGGTCTTAAAAATGGCTCCATTTTATTAATGTTGTAAGCGGTTCCAAGCAGTAGTGCAGAGGAGGGGCGGGGTATGCATATTTTAAATAAATAAAATTAAGCAAATGCTGGTGCAGAGTTTTGTACAAGTTGTTTATTTATTTGTTTGATTTATATACAGCTTTTCATTAAAATAATCTCAAAGCGCTTTATTTTATTATACATTAAAAATGCATAATTGAAATACAACAGTACAGAAAATATAAATATAGAAATAAAATCTCTATTTTTTAAAAAAACCATTACAAATAATAATACAGAAAACATAAAGCAGCGGCAGTAAGAACAATACTTCCATTCAAAAGCCTGGGTGAAGAGCCACGTCTTTACTTCCCACCCCTAAAAACTGGCAAGGAGACTGAGGAGCGGATGGCAGCCGGGAGAGCGATCCAAAGCCTGGGGGCAATGACTGAGAAGGCCCTGTCCCGCGTGCTCGACAACCGAGCCTCTCTCATTGTTGGTACACAGAGCAGAGCCCCCCTCTGATGATCTGGTCAAGTGGGCAGAAACACTTAGGAGCAGACAGTCCTCCAGATATCTCGGGCCCAAACCATTAAGGGCTTTAAAGGTCAAAACCACCACCTTGAATTGGACCCAGAAACAAATTGGTAGCCAGTGCAGCTCTTTCAAAATTGGTGTAATAGGATCCCAACAGGCAGCTCCGGATACAATCCTAGCTGCCACATTTTGCACTAGCTGCAGTTTCCGGATATTCTTAGCGTATGGCTCATGGGATGCAATAGATCAGGGGTTCTCGACCGGTGGTCCTCCAGATGATGTTGGACTACAGCTCCCATCATCCCCAGCCATAAGGTCGGGGACCCCTGCAATAGCTCTGACCTCTGAGCGCCGCTTGGCATCCTAGGTCAGCAGCGTGTTCCAGCATGGAGTTTGGGAATCGCAGGGGCGGTCCTCAGGGCGGTCTTTCCATGAGGCAAGGTGAGGCAGTGGCTTCAGGCGGAGGGTTCTTGGGGTGCCAGCAGGGAGGCCAGATGCCTGCTGCTGCCACCACCATGGGAGCAACACTTCAGGACCAGTTTGACCCTTTCAAGCTTAGCAAGGAGTATCTCTTGCAATAAAGATGAGGAGCGGAGAGGAGGTTGCTGGCCATTTTCTCTCCGCCCCATCCCTGCACCACTTTTGAAGCTTCCAAGGATCAGTTTTGAAAGGGGGATGCCCCCCTGCTCCAGGGTGTGGGGAAGGCAATCACTTGGGCCACTCTTGGCTCAAGTGCATCTTTGGCCTTCAATGCTATTTGTGACACGGGGGCCCTGTTGCTCCTCTGTCGAAAGTTCAGGCTCGAAAAATATCCGTGGGACTACTTCATACTTGAAGTAGCCAAGCCAGACTCAGAGCAACCACATCCTTTCCCCAGCCTTGACTCCTCAGCAAGCTGTTAGTATTTGTCATAAACACCCGGGAAGCTGATAAGCATTTCCGTAGAATGCAAACGCTGTGCTCCATGAGCATATCTCACTGCAATCTGCTGATCAGCAAAAAGAAGAGAGAGAAAGAGAAGAAGAAGGTACCTTAACTAGGTCAGCAAGAATCCAAGTTGCCAGTCTTCTGCTTGTGTCCACAAGAAGATTTATGAGTCTTACTGAGCTTGATATGGAAGTGAAAGAGGGAGCCCCTGCTCAGGTGGAGCTCTGTGGGGTACAGGAAGCTCAGGGAGCCGCTGCTAAGGTGTAACTCTGGAGAGCCCCTGCTCAGGTGAAAATCTTTGGGGCACATGAAGCTCTTTGGAGCACATGAAGCTCTGGAGAGCCCGTGCTCAGGTGAAACTCTTTGGGGTACATGAAGCTCCAGAGAGCCCCTGCTCAGGTGAAAATCTTTGGGATACATGAAGCTCAGGGAGCTCCTGCTCAGGAGAAACTCTTTGGGGCACATGAAGCTCTGGAGAGCCCCTGCTCAGGTGAAACTCTTTGGGGCACATGAAGCTCAGAGAGCCCCTACTCTGTGTGGGTACATGAAGCTCCAGGGAACTTCAGTCAGGGTGATCATGGCTCTGAAAGCACCATATGAGGGTATACACATTTCTAGTATGCAAAAAAAAAGCCATATGAGACTCTATGCTTCTTCCAAATCTTTAGGAACAGTTGTGAGTATAATAGACTCTGAGTGAGTTGAAGTGAGCAATTCTTTAAAACCTCTTTTACCCACATTCAACACTTGTAGAAATGCACACCCACATATCAGCAGGCACAACATATTTTGGTACCCGAGACCTGTGGGTTTCGTACATGATAAGAGTTATGTACATTGAAGTAACTGATCATATCATATATTCCGCGCTGAAAATAAATTGTGGGGTTGAGCTTCGGTGAGACCAAACTCACTTGAAATCCTAATTTGGCATTTACTGTATCACTTTGGAAAATCTTGCATCTCTCCCTCTCCCTCCCTCCCTCCCTCCCTCCCTCTTGCTCTCCCTTTCCCTCCCCTCCCCCCTCCCTCCCTCTTTCTTTCTTTCTTTCTTTCTTTCTTTCTTTCTTTCTTTCTGCTGAAATTCCAGATTTTGTTGGCTGATAGCAATTACTCTACTTTCCGGTGTGAGTCAAGAGCCGAACTGCTCTCACTGCACACAGACACTCTTCAGTAATTCTCCATGAGCAAGCCTAAATAGGTCTCACCAGTCAGCAGCATGGGGCATCATGGGTTTAGGGATCGCTAGGTGTCAAACCTCAACTCCTTTTCTCAAAACCTTCCAGCGATGCTTACGCACCTTGTCAACTTGTTCATCCCTGACTCAGCAGAAGCCGTGCTGGAAGGCCACTAGAATGTGAACGTTGACATTGCCTATCCCAATCGCTTATAAAGAGGTTCCAGTGAGTAAGTTATTGAACCTTTCTCTGCTGTCATGGAAATGGCTGAGTAGGGTTGCCACATCTTTCCGGGTCGAGCACCACACTTGGCCACGCATCAAAAGTGCACCGATTCAGGGGATACCACTGGCATTGGAGCATAAATGCACCCCCTGTTGACCTTTCCCCAGCTGGAAAGTGCTTTATTCACTGGCTGGGTACCGTGTAGGGGGCAAGGGAGCCCCCCAGATGGCCCTTGGACACCGGTGGCTGGGGGACATCTGTCTCCCCCATTTCAATGATGATCACATCACTGCACATGCCTAGCATTGGCTTGGATACCCCAGGAATCAGATGTCCTGTCCAAGAGATAAGTGTCCTCCTGGACACGAAGCGTCCAGGAATTCCAGCAGCAAGATTGCTTTAATGAATTTTACCCATTTTTCTGGTGCTTCTCTCTAGGCATGTTGAAAAGCCTAATATTCTTATTCCTCATCTGGCATCAGTGTTGCTGACTGGCTAGGTTGACTCTCTATATGGCACAGTAACCCCGCCCTCCATTGCTGGATTATATTGGCACGGTAGGATATCTATCTATCTATCTATCTATCTATCTATCTATCTATCTATCTATCTATCTATCTATCTATCTATCTAAAACATTTCTATATTGCCCAAAACACAAGTTCTCTGGGCAGTTTACAAAACAATAGAAACAGCCAATAAAAGAGTAAAACATTTCAACAATTAAAATTAAAAAGTCAAAACGGTTAAAACACAATTATAACACAATTAAAACATATCTAATTAAAAGCTTAGGTGAAAAAATGCATCTTGACTGCCCTTTTAAAAGTTGTAGGAGATGGGGAGGCTCTTATTTCAGCAGGGAAGTGTGTTCCAAAGCCTCAGGGCACCAATGGAGAAGGCCCGTCCCTGAGTAGCCACCAGATGAGCCAATGGCAACTGCCGATGAACCTCTCCAGATGATCTCAATGGACGGTGTGGTTCATAGCAAAGAAGACGTTCTCTTAAATACCCAGGGCCCAAGGTGTTTAGGGCTGTTTAGGGATGCACCAGGCAGAAATTCATCGGGGCATCTCTAAGAAGAGATTGGGGAAGCTGCACCTGTTGAATGTCTGCCTGGATGCATCCCTACCCAGCCCAATGTCCAGATGAAGGACCAAGGCAAAGTATGGGTGCATGGAGCCTCATTTCTAGAGCCAGCATCATATACGAGACTGTACAAAGTCTTTACATGATGTGGAAGTTAAGATGGGCACCTTAACTAGGGTTGTGCTCGAAATGTGATTCGCCGTCCAAATCGCAGCACAATCCCTTTAAAACTGAGGGCTTACACAGCCCCTTTAACATGGAGGAGAGCAAATCCATACCTGCTCCTCCTCCATTTCCATAATTGTGGTGCTCCCCCCAACTATGATTGTGCGCTGGCGGGGCGTCTCCCAGCAGACCCTGTGCAATGCATGCACATGGCCTCCGCACATGCAAAATAGCCATCAGTGTTAAGCATGATTTCCAATCCCTGTTTTTTTTTTTTTTAAAGGAGGGTTTTAAAATTTGCAACCACACACCCTTTTGATAGTTGTGTCTAGGAATTCTCTCCAATACATGTGGCAATCTGATGGGTGAGTTTTATCATATGTAAGGAATCCAGTGTCCCCTTTAACTAATTTAAAGATCGAAGGTCTTCAACAGTACCGGCTAATTTAATCAAGAACTCAAGAAAAGCCCTCCTAATGGACGAGATCAAATGTTCATCTGGTCCAGATCCTGCTTCCTACAGTAGCCAATTAATGCTTCCAGGTATCCCACAAGCAGGGCAGGAAGGAAAGAGGCCTACACTGCTGCTGTTCCCCAGAAACTGGTAGTCAAAGGTAGACTGCCAGTGAAAATGGAGGCTCCATAGAGACATCATTGATGGATCTAGCCCCCATAAATTTATCTTATCCCCTTTTAAAAATAAGAATGTTATCACATGAGCAACCATGCCCCAATGTTCTTTTTATACCAAAACTTTTTTCCAAAGAAAAAATGGTAGACATCGGTAAAATATATGCCATCTGTCTAACTGCCAGGCCTTTCCAATATTCCTAAGCCTCTGCACAATTTCATCACATGTGAAAACATCAGCATTTGACTGGTTGCCTTGCCAACATGTGGTTGAAACACCCATAATTGAACTTTCTTATATTAACAGGATGAATGCCACATATCTATAATCTTATAGCGATTCTTCTCTTGAGCGAGTAGAAATGGAGCAACCGATTTTGTTAGTAGAGTTTTCCGCTCTTTATGGAAAACCCCAGTCAATACTCCATTTCGTTTTCAGCCTTTGATTTTTTTCCTTCTTTACCATCCAATTCTTTCTCGAATAATAAGTCATAAAGATTTGATAGGCGGCCCTTTTTGTTGTGACATAATTTTTCAAAAACGGGTTAGACTGCTATGGTCTTATTTGTACAGCCAAGTGTATTATTTGAAATGCCAGAATAGGAAAAGTTCTGTTATTTACAACTTAATTTTTATTTACAACTTAATTTGTATTTAATTTATGTAAGCAGCTACAAATATAATGATTCCACATGAACAAAGATACTTAGAAGAACTTGAACCAAGTTCGTGTGTGTTGGGCATGAAATGAAATTGGAAGGCCTTATCTGCATATTATTAACCAAAATAAAAATTAAAAAGAATGAAACCCTTCTCCTAAATAAATCACACAAAATATAGGTCAGCACAGTCCTATGCATGCTTACCCAGAAGTAAATCCCACTGTGTTTGATGCGTTTTACTCTCCAGGAAGTGTGCTTCAGCGATTCTATGTGTATAGGAGATCCTGGGCACCCTTTCCTGGGAGTAAGGTAAAGAGTGTTGTCGAGTCAATTCCAACTCCTGGAGACCACAGAGCCCTGTGGTTTTCTTTGGTAGAATACAGGAGGGGTTGACCATTGCCTCCTCCCGCGCAGTCTGAGATAATGCCTTTCAGCATCTTTCTATATCGCTGCTGCCTGATATAGTACCAGCAGGGATTTGAACCAGCAACCTTCTGCTTGTTAGTCAAGCATTTCCCCGCTCTGCCACTTAAGGTGACCTTTTCCTGGGAGTAAGCCCCATCTAACACAGTGAGATTTAGTTCTCAGTAAATTAAATAGGAGTCGTTCGATGGTTCAAACCTCTGCAAACCTCTAAGCCATGGCTGCAAAATGAGGAAAGTAGTAATACTGACCTAGAGCTGTTGTTAATAACAAGATAATTAAAAAAAAATGCAATCTTTGCACACTCAGAAAGCACTACGCCACTGCCAAGTATTATTGTGTTTATTATCATAAACCCCAAGGTACTTAAAATGGTTCCAGAAAGCAACCTACTACAATTTCTAGAATTTGGGAGTTCAAATGGCCAGCCAGTCTCTTTGGAATGTTCATGTCCCATTCGAGACTTTTTGAAGTGGAATTCCATGAACGAATCTGGACCTTTTTTCCTTCTGGCCATTGATAGACTCTTTAATCTGTCTCCCTCACTGCAATAATTTAAGTCACTGGAATATTTAATGAGCAAAAGAATATTTAAGTCAGCAAAAGGAATAATGCAGCTTAGAGACTGGTCTTGACTGTTACCACTCTTGCTGCCTCGAAAAACTTAAGTTTCCCCCAGAGCTTCAAATCTAAATGGAATGATAGTAGGAGAATCCATGCTGTGTAGATATAAGGTCTCAGGTTCAAATCCTGACATGTCCATTAAAAAAGGGTGTCAAGTAGCAAGACTTTGGCATGAGATTCTGGAGATTAACCTGCCAACAGTTAGGAACATAGGAAGCTCCCATATAATGAGTCAGACCTTTGGTCTATCTAGCATATTGTCAGCACAGACTGGTAGCGGCTTCTCCAAGGTTGCAGGCAGGAGTCTCTCTCAGCTCTATCTTGGAGATGCTGCCAGGGAGGGAATTTGGAACCTTCTGCTCTTCCAAGAGCGGCTCCATCCCCTGAGGGGAATATCTTACCGTGCTCATACTTCTAGTCTCCCATTCATATGCAACCAGGGTGGACCCTGCTTAGCTAAGAGGACAAGTCATGCTTGCTACCACAAGACCAGCTCTAATACTGGACTACACAGATCAATGGCTTGTCTTGGTATAAGGCAATTCATACAGTATATTCACAAATCTATCCTTTTGATCACTGGAGAATAATTTCAACAAGCTGCTCTTTGATATTGTCTGGCAACCTTTTTTAGTGCAGAGACTTGCCCGCCCTTTCCTGAGTGCAGCATAGCTATTAAAATTGCACGCTTGAGCATGTGTGTTTCAACCCAGTCGCCTCCGATTTTGTTTGATTCAGCTTATCAAGCAGCCATCATCTATAATAGTATTTTAACATTTCTATTAATGAATGTACGGAGTCAGCTTGTGTAAGAAGGATATTTGGCCGCACACATTAATAACTATGTCTCTTTATTCCTCATTTTCACGGCTTCCAGGCTGTATACAGATATACCTTCAGACAGGTTGAGAATCTGGTTGGCCCCTGTTAAAATCAAAATGCTGGATCCAATGGATCATTTGTCTGAGCTATGTTCTTGTTATGTTCTCTGTGATCTGAGTAGTATATTATGGGAGGAGAGCTGGTCTTATGGTAGCAAGCAGGAGCCGCCCCCTTTGCTAAGCATGGTCCACCCTGGTCTGCATTTGAATGGGGACTACATGTGTAAGCACTGTAAGTTATTCCTCTTAGAGGATGGGGCTGCTCTGGGAAGAGCATCTTCATGCTGGCATACAGAAAGTTCCAAGTTCCCTCCCTGGCAGCATCTCCAAGATAGGGCTGAGAGAGACTCCTGCCTGCAACCTTGGAGAAGCCGCTGCCAGTCTGTGTAGACAATACTGAGCTAGATGGACCAAGGGTCTGACTCGGTAGAAGGCAGCTTCCTATGTCCCTATATTGAAAATGGACTTTTGTCATAGATTCTTCTTTTCATTCAAGCCTGGGTTAGCACAAAACGACTGTTCACCATGGGGAGTGGGGAGGCAGAAGAATGAACTCATTTGAAGAGGAACCTACAAGAACCTTTTGATGGCATGGTAGGAAACAGCCTGGAAGTCAAGAGCCACAGTAAGATCAAACTTTGTTTTTGCTGTTGTTGTGGGAGACTGCGAGTGAAGAAATTGCCCCAGGATGGAAGACTAGTTTGTTCCTCAGGAAGTTGTGGGCTGGCGGCGCATGCTCGGTGTTTCTCCTCACCATCTCGTGCAGGAGAAGAGCCCAGGCGGTCTTCACACTTGCCACACACACAGAGCTGCAGAAGACGACGAGCCATGGACTCCAGCGAATCTTACTCCCCATCAGCTCCTAGACCTGCTGGCAGGACCGTCACCATGAAGACCTTCTTGAGTCTGATCGTTGTGTTTGTAATAACGCAACTGCTGGGGACTGTACTTTTTGGGTTATATCTCCATATGAAGTTGGACAAGGTAAGATTCTCTTCTGTGTTGGTGGCTGGGTACGAATTGCCGTATCAGCATAGAAGAGTGGAAGGAGCCTCATTAGCTGTGCGGAAAACTTCTCTTCACCACAGTTTTGCAAATCATATTAACCTCTGTGGAATTTGGTCCACTGTTACGTGGTTTCAATGCTCTTCCATCAGCAGTTTTGGAGAGCAGGTTTAAGAGGATAAGACCATAGGAAGCTGCCATATACTGAGTCTGACCATTGGTCCATCTAGCTCAGTATTGTCTACACAGACTGGCAGCGGCTTCTCCAAGATTGCAGGCAGGAGTCCCTCTCAGCCCTATCTTGGAGATGCTGCCAGGGAGGGAACTTTGAACCTTCTGCATGTAAGCAGGCAGGTGCTTTTCCTAGAGCGGCCCCATCCCCTGATACACATAAAAATCCCTTATGTGGAGTGGTTATGCCCCTGTGGAGATGGAGCAGTCGAATCAATAGCCCTGTTTTATTATACTGTGCTTTTTATAAAGATGCTCATATTTCCCTGATAGTTCCCTTATTAAGAAATCTCCCCGGCTGTTCAGATGAGTTTTACATTTGTTTTCTTCTCTGTGTCCAGAATTCTGACATTTCATATAATGTGGCCAATTTTTGTGAGGTGGTCAATAGAATTAGACAGACATTAACATCTAATTCGGATGGTACAGTATAGGATGGGTTGCTAATGTAATTCATTAATGATTGTCAAATGTCTTTATCTTATCCGTATACTTTTGTTTTCCTGGCCGGGGACTGAACGAAAGTTTGATTTGACTTGATTTGATTTGATTTACTATATAGTTCCTGCTTCTCCAGTGATGGGTGGTTGTCAGGTTCACCTTGGTGAGGGACAACAATATTTTTTTTTAGTAGTCCAGGATTTATTTATTTTTAGTACATTTTTTAGTGGTCCAAGGTGTTGAAAGTGACGCGATGGAGCCATTTCCTATATGCTTTCCCCAGCATCATCATTAGTTGAACAAGCATTAAAAGTGTTAGTAGCACTTCAGAAACATGTAAAACTTGTTAAGCGAGATATGATAGTGAATCGAAAGCCATTAATTGCGTGGGTGACGATGGCTGTTGATCAGGGGTTGGAGTATCCTCTATGAGAAAAAGCTAACACATTTGATGGACTCTCGCTTTTTTAGTTTCGAAAAGGAGCAAAGGTTTCTTTGTTTTTGTGACTGAGGCTGATGATAAAATCATGCATGCATGGGGGAGCAAGTGGATAAAGAAACGCTTGACCCCAGGGGCGTAACTATACTAGGGCAAGGGGAGACAGTTGTCTGGGGGCCCACTGCCTTGGGGGGACCCCCAGAAGCAAGTCACATGAATGACTCCACCGGCCCGTGCACTCGCCCGGGGTTCCTTCGGTTGTATTCATCCTCCGAAATTGATGTGAGTGTTCAGACCTGGAGCTACCAGAACAGCAGGTTTTTCTCTAGTACCATTAAATTGACTTGCACTGTCCACAATTTACAAAACCTTTTAAAAAATATAAGGCAGCTTTTTATGTCTCCATGCTCCTAGCTGCTTGGGTAGCACACAGAAAAGAAAGTGCTTTGTCACACAGTGTGTGACTAATTCAAATTGTATAATTCAAATGGTGTAATGTGCCTTCTTGACCTTTCCTGTGGGCTTCCCAGAGGCATCTGTCTGGCACAGCAAAATGCTGGACTAGACGGACATTTTGTGTGCTCTAGCAGCCTTCTTTATGTTCTATGCCCACTTTCGGACTCTCATAAAAATGGCCTCTCTTCAGCCACAGAAAAATGAAGTGGTTCCAACCCTCCCTAGGAGACTAGCCTGAAAGGAGAGATATAGGGCTGTACCCTGACGCTTTTGTCCTTTTGAGCAGAATAATTGGCTAGAAACTTGGTCTTGAAGTGTGTCCTACAACGAGGTCAGGTGCGGTTGGGCATAAGGGACATCACAGTAATTTTTTGGAAAGAGGAGAGAGACAGAGAAAAGAAAGCGGGAGGACCGATCCAAAGAGATATAGCAAAAGGAATGATAATAGATTCAATAGAAGTGCTAGTGCTAGGTTCCAAGTAAGGTCTGAGCTGCATCTTGGTAATGGAAATATTAAAAGCTCAAACTAAAGTTGTTGTTATTAATTTATTATTATTGTTGTTGTTGTTGCCTATAATTAGGAGTTCTGTGAATTATGTTTCTCAAAGAATTCTTGCATAGCTCAGATTTGCCTGCAAAAGAATTTGCGGTGTGATCCATTCCTTCTCCCCAACGCGCCACTAGGCACCTGACCTGCATCTGTGCAAACACTTGTGCATGAAACAGCGCATGCAGGGAGAGAAAGGGGGCTATGAGGCAGAGGGCCCAGATGCATCCCTTATATACTTTATTTGTATCTTCTTAATTACCCATATGGAGTCCCATAGTCCCCAGTTATATATGCTGCTGGATTTAGACATTTTAGGTGGGGGAAAGGCAGGAGATTCCTGAGAACAAGCCTGCAGATTTAAATGACTTGATCTGACTTTGAATGACTTGATCTGGTGACCATTTTTGGAAAAAAGAATTGGATGGCAGGTGGGGGATGGTCCAGGGATAGCTTTGCTCAGAGTTTCCAAATCTGGTCCATTGATTGATTGATTGATGAAGTGCCATTAAGTCGGTGTCGACTCTTCGCAACCGCATAGATAGATCCTCTCCAGGATGATCTGTCTTCAACTTGGCCTTTAAGGTCTCTCAGTGGTGCATTCATTGCTGTCATCATTGAGTCCATCCACCTTGCTGCTGGTCGTCCTCTTCTTCTCTTTCCTTCAACTTTCCCCAGCATGATGGACTTCTCAAGGGAGCTGGGTCTTCGCATAATGTGTCCAAAATATGAGAGTTTGAGCCTGGTCATTTGTGCCTTGAGTGAAAATCCTGGATTGATTTGTTCTAGGATCTATTTGTTTGTTTTCCTGGCTGTCCATGGTATCCTCAAAAGTCTTCTCCAGTGCCAAAGTTCAAAAGCATCAATACTTTTCCTATCTTGCTTCTTTGAGGACCAGCTTTCGCATCCATCGAGTGTCACGGGGAAAACCATGGTCCGAACGATTCTAATCTTTGTAGGTATAGACATATCAGGGCATCTAAATATCCTTTCCAAGGCCTACATTGCAACCCTATCAAGTGCTAGTCTGTGGCGTATTTCTTGACTGCTGGATCCTTTATAGTTTATGGTCGATCCTAAAAGGCAGAAGCTACCCACCACTTCAATGTCTTAATTATCAATGCTGAAGCTGGTTGCTGTACCCGTTGTCATTCATTTAGTCTTCTTGACATTTAGTCATAGTCCCATTTTTTCACTGTGCTCCTTGACTTTCATTACTGGAACTGGCAGATCATCCGCATTCTCAGTTATCAGAGTGGTGTCATATGCATGGTCCATACAGAATTCAAAATGTCATCAGCTGGGACCCAAAGAGACCATTGTATGAGCAGAAGGCACTTCCACTCTCTTGCAGGGGGATAATTCATGGCAATCCCCCCTTCCCCACACAATTGTAATCCCCATTGCTGCACCCCATTGGAGGGGGGCCAGACCCTCAGGAGCTCTACCTACTGGGTCCAAGCTGTCCTATTTTAAAATTCATTGATAGGAACATAAGAACATAGGACGTTTCCATATATGAGTCAGACCTTTGGCCCATCTAGCTCAGTATTGTCTACACAGACTGGCAGCGGCTTCTCCAAGGTTGCAGGCAGGAGTCTCTCTCAGCCCTATCTTGGAGATGCTGCCAGGGAGGGAACTTGAAACCTTCTGCTCTTCCCAGAGCGGCTCCATCCCCTGAGGGGAATATCTGGCAGTGCTCACACTTCTAGTCTCCCATTCATATGCAACCAGGGCAGACCCTGCTTAGCTAAGGGGACATGTCATGCTTGCTACCACAAGACCAGCTCTCCTCTTTTTGGACATGTTGATCATGATTCATCATGGGTGCAATGCCCCTGTGCACAGAATACCACTAGGATCCAACACAGGCCTGCTCTCTCTCCTGAATATGAGTAACTTGCGTTGAGCAGAGAGGGCGTGCTGGATGGTGATCAGGGAGACCCGCACATATCACCAGTTCCCCCTTCCACCACTCCGTGACACGGCTTGCGTGCATGTGCACACATGTAGGCAGTGAGATGGGTCTCTATTGAACCCTAGTGGGACCCTCAGCATGCAGTTGCTACACCAACACTTTGAGTGGATCGTGTCCATTCAATTTTGCATTAATTGTACTTTGGGTTTTGTATTAATTGTACTTCATTGCAACAAAGTAGGATTTCCCTTTTTAAAAATCCTTGCGGGAGCAAGGACATCATTAAGGCAGACTGTTGGGAATCCACTGGAATCCCAATCCTTTGAAGTGGTGTTATGCATAACTTTTCTCGAGCCCCTTCTAGCCCCAGCATACCTAACTTTAAAAATGTGTCTTATCATGTCCTCCCCATCACCGCCCTCAGTGTCAAACTAGACACGAAGAGAAATGCAACGTTGCATTTCCGTTGCTTTAAAAAAAATACACACATCGCAGTTTCAGGAGCCGCCCTGATCCAGATTAGGACCCATAAAGTGGGAGTGTGTGTGTGTGTGTGTGTGTGTGTGTGTAGGCTGTTAATCCTTTCCACACACCATTTTCTTGACAAACAAAACTCAAGCTGTTATTGCATCATATTGTATACTGTTCATTTGTATACTGTTGCATCATATGTTGCATCCTATTGTATACTGCTTTCTTCTTAAGGCAAATAGGGGCCTTTTTTAGGTCAAGAAAATGGCGTGGGGGAGGAAACCCACAGTTTCAAAGAGAAGAGCAATTTTTTCTACAACATTCTTTTCTAGATGAGTAGTACCAAAGATGTTTACATAAACTGAGGCATTATGGTACTGTGGCAATTGAATGTTCAGTTCCTTTAATAATCCCCAATTATAGAACTTGTCTTTTTCACAGAAGCTGCACACTGCGTCAATGTTTTCCTTGAGCTACGCACCATTACCCCCAAATCTCTTTCCAGTTCATACCCATTAGTATACATATGACATTTTTTTCATATGTATTTCAAAAATGTTTTGCTCCAAGGCACATGACTTTATACTTACTTGGCCATTTTGTTGCCCATGCGCCCAGTTTGAGGG
Organism: Hemicordylus capensis; assembly: GCF_027244095.1. NCBI lineage: Eukaryota > Metazoa > Chordata > Lepidosauria > Squamata > Cordylidae > Hemicordylus > Hemicordylus capensis. The sequence continues at coordinate 18,833,791 of NC_069667.1, forward strand.
AGTCTTGGATCTCCTTCCTCTCCGTTTTGGGTTCCGCCATCTTGAATATTTGGGTGTCACCCACAAAGCTGGCCCCTTCACGACACATGAGAAGAACAGAGTTTCCTGTTATTTCACCAGTTACAAATCTGTAAGAGGATCTATTCTATTATAGAAATCAAATAACTAACTAACTAACTAACTATTCTCTGATCCCATGGTCGCTAAATTAACTCAGGGACCTTTACTGAAGGACTTGGTCAAAAGCTTTGTGGAAATCCAAGTATTTCATAGGGCTGTTTTTTAAATTTATTTATGTATTTATGTATTTATTTATTTATTATTGCATTTTTATACCGCCCTTCCTAATTTGGCTCAGGGCGGTTTACAAACAAAACAGAAACAGTTAAAATCAGTCAATAATAAAAACAAAAATTTTAAAACACCATTAAAAAATCAGTTAAAAAACAATTAAAACCCCCTAAAAAAACCCCAGTACATTAAAAACCCCTTACAACAATTTAAAAACCCTGGAAAGCCAGTCCAAACAGATAAGTCTTAAGGGCTCTCTTGAAGGTCAATAAAGAGTTCAAATTACGGATTTCTGCTGGGAGTGCATTCCACAGCCCAGGAGCAGCTACAGAGAAGGCCCGCCTCTGAGTCGCCACCAGACATACCGGTGGGAACTGGAAATGGACCTCTTCAGATGACTTTAACATGCGGTGCAGATCATACAGAAGAAGGCGCTCTCTGAGTTAACCTGGACCTAAGCCATTTAGGGCTTTAAAGATAATAACCAGCACTTTGTATTTTGCCTGGAAACATATGCCATTGCAATGGTTTCATGACATGAAACAGGGTACAAGACAGACGGATTTTCATCCACCTTCTATGAAATGCTGGGGACAGAATGTGGATCGGCCATGCCCATCCTAGCCAGGTCTCAGCTCCCAAATGATCACTCTCCCCTTCTCCTACCATCTTTGCAAACACATGGCCACCCTTTGGGAGCACCAAAGGAGCACCCCTTTGGGAGCACCCTAAACTGGCTGAGCCCTTCTCCAACAGCCCAAATATCTACCAGATTGCTCCTGTGCATATGCTTATTAACAAAACTCTAGAAGGTCTAGGAGGCAGGACTGATAATGCTTCAACAAGACTTGTTCTATATACATAGAATTCTTTTCTGCCTATTCACTTGGGGCAGATATTCAGCGATCTGGTCTGTGATTTCCTCAATCTCTTTTGGATACTTACACACACACACACACACACACACACCTCGCCAAATGGTGTCTTGTTGCCTACTTTCAGAACTACTTTCCAAGTATGAGGGCAGATAGCCATGATGTTGCATGTTTCCAGTGGAAGATCAGCAACTTCACCTTTGAGTTAAGTCATATATGGCACGCAGCCAGCACTGCACGCCGTACAGACCCAGTGAGTTGTTAGATCTTTAATTTGTGAACAAACTCTAGTACTTCGTTTCTCTGTTACCTCTGTTTGACTCAGTCCTTCAAACACCCTAGCTGGAAAGAATCAGTTCAGACCCAGATATCTGCCTTGTGTCTTCCGTAGTGAAGACAGATGCAAATAATTTATTCAGTTTCTCTCCAATCCCCCATCCTCTGTCTAAGGGTTCAGATTTCCAGCTCCTGACATATGTAGCCCCTGTCAACTGAGCAAAGAGGCACCTTTTTAAAAGTGGCGATTCTCTTTATTTAGCAGGAGGAGAGCATCTGGCTCTGTCCATCCCCAACACAACACCCCTCCGGTGGCTGTTGCTGGTGTCTATCTTATGTTTCTTTTTTAAAAGAGTGTTAGCCCTTTGGGGGCAGGGAGCCATTTTATTTACTGATTTATATCTATGTAAAACGCTTTGGAAACTTTGGTTGAAAAGCAGTACATAAATATTTGTCTTATTTGTATTCATATTTAAAGAATTTGTTATTGTTGGTCTTCCTGTTCTATCAATAAGCTCTCAAATCCTCGCCCTATTCGCCTCATAATCACTCCACATTAGTTTTTTCTAAGTTTCTGCTCCTCTCCCTTCTACTTATGTGGCCATTTTCTTAAGGAAGCCTTCTTGCCTTCTATAGCTTCCTTTATTCGGCTGGCACCCTCCTCTTGGCCTTCATACTTTTTGTAATCTGTGGCTTACATTTTAGCAAAGGTCGGCCGTTGTGGTTTTAAATATCCTCCAAGCATCTCTGAACGATTTGACCCTCTTGACTCTCCCTTTCGACTTCCATTGAATTAAACCCCTCATTCTCGAACAACTTCCCCTTTTGAAGTTGAATGCGAAGTCAAAGGTTTGTAAAATGATGTGGGGTGTGAAGAGAGTGGATAAAGAGAAGTTCTTCTCCTTTTTTCGCAATGCTAGAGCCGGGCGTCATCTCATGAAGCTGACGGCTAGAAAATCAGCACCCACAAAAAGAAGTACCTCTTTTCCTCCACACAGTGCATAATTAATCTGTGGAACTCTCTGCCACTGGATGTGGTGACAGCCACTTGCTTGGATGACTTTAAGCGGAGCTTAGACCAATTCATGGGGGACAGGACTATCAATGGCTACTAGTCCAGATGCCTCTAGGCTATCTCCAGGATCAGAGGCAGGATGCCTCTGAAGACCAGATGCAGGGGAGCAACAGCAGGAGAGGGGGCGTGCCTTCACCTCCTGGTTGTGTGGCTTCCCGAGGCATCTGGTGGGCCACTGTGGGAAACAGGGTGCTAAACTAGACAGGGGCCTGATCCAACAAGGCTCTTCTTATATTCGGACCATGTTGTACTTTGGGGGCAACTCTATATGTCAAATTTGATAGCACGGTGCTCATCGTTCCCAGCTGGCTGAATCAAAGGCACTCCTAGCACCACATCCTGATCATTACTCAGGGCTGAGTCCAGGGTTGTTTTCTATCTTGTTGGCTTGATTGCAAAAGAATAGAATTTTCCATTTGGGTGAGATCTTAGAGGTCTTTTCGTTCAGTCCCGGTTAAACCCAGGAAACTGCTACAGCTTCCCTGACAGATATATTTTATTTTATTTTGACACTTATATCCTGCTCTTCGTCCAGGGAGCCCAGAGCAGTGTACATGGTTATGTTTACCCTCACAACAACCCTGTGAGGTAGGTTAGGCTGAGAGAGACAGAACTGGCCCAGAGTCACCCAGTGAGTTTCGTGGCTGAATGGGGATTTGAACTCGGGTCTCCCCAGCCCTAGTCCAACACTCTAACCACTACACCAGGGTGGCCATCCGTCCTCTGTCTGAAAACCTCTAAGGAAAGAGCACCCACCATTATTTGAAGCAGACTATTCCGCTGCCAAAGAGCTCGAACAGTTGGGAAATTCCTTATGATGTCTAGCCCAGGGTTTCTTGAACTTGTGCCCCAGATGTTGCTGGACTACAACTCCCATCATCCACAGACATGGCATTTGTGTCTGAGGATGATGGGAGTTGTAGTCCAACAACATCTTGGGGGCCAAGGCTAAGAAATCCTGGTCTTGCCTACATCTGCTCCCATATCATTTCAACCCATTGGTTCTAGCCCTGCCCTCAGGAGTAACAGGGAACAAATCCTTCTGTAGGAACATAGGAAGCTGCCACATACTGAGTCAGGCCACTGGTCCATCTAGTTCAATATTGTCTACCCAGACAGTGCAGGGTGAAGGTAGGGAAGATTGCTTAACCTGCTTAGATATTGCCCCCCTGTGTGAATCTGGGGGCTGTGCCCCCCTGGTGAACCTGGTGTCATGTGAATTGTGCGGAGTTTGTATAGAAAATATCCTGAGACGGGAATTTGGTTTTACTTATACTAAAGGTAAAGTGTGCCGTCGAGTCAGTGTCGAGAGAGATAAGTTTATTCGGTCATTGACCAGCAAAACGAGTCGGTGTCGACTCCTGGTGCCCACAGAGCCCTGTGGTTGTATTTGGTAGAATACAGGAGGGGTTTCCCATTGCCATCTCCCACACAGTATGAGATGATGCCTTTCAACATCTTCCTATATCGCAGCTGCCCAATATAGGTACCAGCGGGGATTCTAACTAGCAACCTCATGCTTGCTAGGCAAGTCATTTCCCGCTGTGCCATTAAATGGCTTTTTATTTATATTGCTGTTAGTAAAACAAGTACAACACTTGTTCAAATTAGATTGAGAATGGGTAGAGTAGATGTCAAGGCACTTACCTTTCCATAGCACAACATTTATTTATTCCTTTTTGTTTTTTAAAAAATGTAAATGGTGTCTTTTCTCAGCATTCATGGTGGTTTATTATACATCAGTATCAGTTATTTTGATCAGGTCTGTGGTTCCATTGAAGAAATTGAGGTCAGTTAAATGAAATGTCTTTTCACTTATTTGTTGATTAATTAATCAATTATTTTTGCATGTGACTTAAACAATAGTTTTTTGCAGGGAGGGGACTTTCCTTGGCTTTAGATAGTGCAGCTAAAGAAGTGATATCTTAGAAGGAAGTGCTGTCTTAGGAAGAGGCATTCCCTTTTTGTGTTTGCGAGAAGGGGATGCATCTTCTAAGACAGTGCTTGCCATCTCCACCTGTGTGTTACAGCCAACATAGTCTTAGAAGAGGCATGCCCATTTGTGTTTGAGAGAATGGGGAATACCTTTTCTAAGATGGTGCTTACCATCTCCACATGTGTTGTATCATTTATTTATTTGGCATGTTTCTATTCTGCCCCATATTCAAATCTCCAGTTGGTTTGCAATTTAAAACACAATAATTAAAACATTAATACAATTAAAACAATTTAAAATATAGATTGAAACATTACAACTTTAAACTTTAAAACTATACATTAAAAGCCTGATTAAACAGGCATGTTTTCAGGTATGTTGTATTTTATTTATTTATTTATTCAAACATATTTCTATACTGCCCAAACCTATTGTCTTTGGGCGGTTTACAATTAAATTACAATTGTAGCAGATATAGTTTAGAAGAGGCATTCTCTTCTGTGTGACAGAGAAAGGGGAATGCCTCTTCTAAGCTGGTGTCTACAAACCTGAAGATCTGATAAGTATTTATATTTTTTTAAAAATCAACATTATGCGGGGGGGGGATACTGTTGCCCAATGAATTGGGGGTGACTTTTCAGTGGATGAAAAAAGTATTCCTCTAACAAATCAACTCATTCAAGTCCTAGTTTTGATATTTAACGGCATCTATGCTTTGCATTTGTCAGATGGGAGAGGAGATCAGCTTACGGGAAGATTTCGTGTTCCTCAAAAAACTACAGAAGTGTCGGAAGCCACAGGATGCTGATGCTTCTTTACTGGATTGCACAAAGATCCTAAACATCTTCAGGGAGCTTCAGGCACAAACAAGCCCGATAAAAGAGGAGGTGAGCAGGGCCTTGACTGGTAGAACTAATAACTGGAAGGGAATGGTGCAAAATGAGACTGGTTTAATCCATGATGGAGCATAGTGGAGTTTCATTCGTGGTGGACCTGATCTAGAATCCGTTCAGAAGGCTACCTCTTTTTCTCAGAGAGAGGAACTCTTTCCCCTGGACTTCCAGGTGCAAGGGTGTGAGTGGCTCCACGCCCTCTGGGGCCCCCAAATTAGCCTTGCCATGTCCCCCCGAATTTAGGGTAGCCCTCGGATTTGGGATCCTCCACCCGGTTGCTAAATTCCACCCAGATGTATGCGGATTTCAAATGTGTTGCCTGGATTGCCTGGATTTTACTCTGGATCCGATCACGTGGGAGGGCAGAGAAGGAGGGGAAAGTATACAAATACAAAATAAATAAAATGCAAATGATAGGCCACATAATATGATGATGATGATGATGATGATGATAATAATAATAATAATAATAATAATAATAATAATAATAATTCAATTTCTACACCGCCCTTTCAAAAATGGCTCAGGGTGGTTTACAAAGAGAAATAACAAATAAGATGGCTCCCTGTCCCCAAAGGGCTCACATTCTAAAAAGAAACATAAGACACACACCAGTAACAGTCAATGGAGGTGCTGTGCTGGGGATGGATAGGGCCAGTTACTCTCCCCCTGCTAAATAAAGAGAATCACCACGGTAAAAGGTGCCTCTTTGTGGTCATTGACCAGCAAAATGAGTCGGTGCCGACTCCTGGCGCCCACACTTTCTCTGTACCACGTATCATTTTACAAACCTCTCACATATTCCCCGTCACCTCTGTGGTAAATGGAAAAACCTCGAAATGTTGCTGGCTTTCTCCTTGTGCCCCAGGCCGAGCTGACCCCCCCACACACCTTGCTTAAGTACATTTTTGTGTGATGGTGGAAGCCCTCCCCTCTCTTGCCCAAGCCAATTCCACCGTAGGGCATGGCATCACCTCCCGCCCTGCCGCCGGAGGCTTGATTCCTGTGCTGCTGTCTGATGTGTGTCCATTTAGCAGGTGGAACATTTCTCCGCATGGAAATCAAGCAATAGGTCACACTTCACCTGAGGAATTTCTGCCCGATCCAGCAGTCGTTTGAAGGCACAGCAGCCCTGCCAGAGAAAAACGCTGGCTTCTCTAGAGCTGGCTCATTGGCGGTCACAAAGAAACCAGCCATGCAACAGCAGCTTCTTCGAAAATCCCTTTTGCGTTTTCACGCCCTCATTTTACTTGCTCTCGACAAGTCATTTTTGAACTTGTTACTAAATACAGCTTTTCCTGTCCCAGCACCGTAACCATGCAAAGACAATAAGAGCAACCTTTAAAAAAGGAAAAAAAAACCCCACCAAATCTCATTCGTAAGCAAAAAAATCTTCTGCCCCAGATAACCTTTAAGGAGAAAAGGATTTCACTGTCAGCAAAGGAAAGGAAAACAGGTGGGACCCACACTCAAGATCTGTTTCTCACAGAGGCTCTCGATGTTGGGTCCCCAGAGGTTGTTGGACTGCAACTCCCATCATCTCCTGCCACAATGGCATTATGGCAAGAGGTGATGGGAGTTGTAGTCCAGCAGCACTGGGGGAGAACGCTGAGAATCCCTGGTTTATGGGGCTGAACGTCCTCCTTTAACGACCTGTTGATGCTCACCGCTAGAAAGAATGTACATCTGTATTTGTCACTTGATGGCTGGACCATCAAGGAATGACTTATGTTTTTTGGCTCACATCGCCCTTTTCAGTATTACAAAGACCAGGCTTTTACTCTCCGTTTCCCTTGACAAAAACTCTGATTCATTTCCTGCTAAATTCTTGCTTCAGTTATTGCAACAGGAAACCTCTGGCCGCCTTCGGACATAACGCGAGACTGCAGGCAACCATGCCAGAGGTTGGGGTTTGTGGTTGTCTGAATGTGGGAACCCTCGGTTACATTCCAAAAGTGACCCGGGGTTCCTGGCCACAAAACGCAAGGTGCACCCCTGGTTGCTCTTTGGTTCCGGGAGCGCTAACTGCAGTTAGAAAGTGGCACCGTGTTGGCCAAAAGCTGCCGCTGCTTGGAACCGGAGTTGGGGGTAGGAATCTCCTCCCTCTCTCCATCCCTGATTGCCTGCCGTGGCCGTCCTTCATGAGGTGGAGGAAGCTCGCATAGCTCAGTCTCCCAGACTCCAGATCGGGGTGGGGGGAATGGGGAGCCGTGGTTCCAACGGACCTGTGGTTTCCCATTATGTGTGAAGGCCATTCTCACAGACTATATTGGAAGAAGATCCATCGGTCCAAGGCAGCTTCCTATGTTCTTAAGTACACCTGATTTTCCCGCACAAGGATGAAATGCTGCTTGAATATGGAATTGGATGCACATATTGGGGCATTGTGAAATCCACAGATGCAATTGTGCTTTTAATGATACATTTGCTAATTAAACGCTGCTGTTCTTGTTCTAGGTTCCATCGACAGTTGACATGCTAAAAGGTATGTAATTGGCAGAGGGTTGGTCAATTTCAACAGAAACTCCGCCAGATACAAGATGTTTTTGGGGGATGGAATGGGAGAGACAGCTTCCATGTCCCCAGTCAGGGCGTAGCTACTATTGGGCAAGGGGAGACATTTGTCTCAAGGCCTGCTGCCTTGAGGGGCCCCCCAGAGGCAAGTCACATGATCATTGTCCCGGATCCCCATCTATCTAGCTCATGATATCTTAGCATCTATCTAGCTAAGCAGCATAAATACTCTTACCTCTAGTGTTTCTAGTGTGTTCTTGGCATTAAGAGTAGCACAAATATAAAGTATTAAGATAACTGGTGTTTATTTGTTAATTAGAAGCTGCAAGCATGACTTGACCCCTTAGCTAAGCAGGGCCCGGCCTGGTTGCATATGAATGGGATACTAGAAGTGTGAACACTGTAAGATTATTGCCCTCAGGGGATGGAGCCACTCTGGGAAGAGCAGAAGTTTCCATCTTGGGATTGTTTGAACGAAAGGCGGTATATAAATTTAACAATAAATAAAAAAAGTTCCCTCCCTGGTGGCTTCTCCACAATAGGGCTGAGAGAGATTCCCGCCTGCAACCTTGGAGAAGCCGCTGCCAGTCTGTGAACACAATCCTGAGCTAGATAGACCAATGGTTCGACTCAGTATATGGCAGCTTCCTATGAATCCAAAGTAACCCATGAGAAGCCAGAAAAATGGAGTTCTACATTATTTGGGAGCTCGAGACTTAAGTCAGGGATTCTCAGAACTGGGTCCCTAGCTATTCTTGGATGACAACTCCCATAGTCCTCAGTCAGTGGGGAAATGATGGGAGCTGTAGTCCAACAATATCCAAGGACTTAAGTTTGAGAACTCCTGACTCAAGGTATTGGGGCACAAAGTGGCCAAGTGGGTTTCCAGTTGTAGCCATGACACTTTGGTAAATAAGAGATCTTTGCATTTCAGGTGACAAGAAGCCCTCGGCAACCATTCATCTGGCAGGTCTGAGGGGCAGCAGGAAAGGTAAGGACTGAAAGCTGGCAAGCATCTATTATGTGTTTGTGTGTGTGTAGGAAGCGTGATTAAGAGAGGAAACGGCAAAGTGAACAATGTTTTCCAGTATTTGGTTGCTTTTTTAAAAAGCAAAAAGAAATCAAAAACTCCTGTAAGAACGGAAAACAGTAACAAATATGGGAGGCAGAGCTGACATAGAATTTGGATCAAATACTGCTCATTGCACTCCTTAAGTTAGTTTACATTGTGAATTCATTGAGATGATATGCAACTCGCTGTATAGAACCTCCATATTCCATAGCAGTGTGCTGTTAAATACCAGTTTCTGAAAGGCAACCTCAGGAGAGAACTATTGGTTTCGTGCCCTATTTATGGACATTCCAGAGGCCTTTGGTGGGCCAACGTAGAAAGAATAGTGCAAGTTTACTCAGAAGTAAGTCCTGAAGTGAAAGTGTCGACACAATGTGCAGCAGCTGTAAAAAAGGCCAATTCCATCCTTGGGATCATTAGGAAGGGGGATTGAAAATAAAATTGTTAATATCATAATGCCCTTATACAAACCTATGGTGCGGCCACATTTGGAGTACTGTTCTGGTCACAATACCTCAAAAAGGATATTACAGGACTGGAGAATGTGCAGAAGAGGGCAACCAAGATGATCATGGGCCTAATGCACCTTCCTTACAGCGTAAGGCATCTAGGGCTTTTTAGTTTAGAAAAAATGACGACTGAGGGGTGACATGATAGAGGTCTATACAATTATTCGTGGTGTGGAGAGAGATAAATTTTTCTCCCTTTCGCATTAGAACCAGGGGTCACCCCATGAAACTCAAAATTGTCAAGCAATTTAGGACCGACAAAAGGAAATACTTTTTCACACAACGCATAATTATGGAATAATTATGGAATTCTGTGCCACAAGAAGTGGTGAAAGCCACCAACCTGGATGGCTTTAAGAAGGGCTTAGGTAAATTCATTTAGTCTATCAATGGCTACTTGTCTGAGGGCTATAGGCCACCTCCAGCCTCAGAGGCAAGATGCCTCTAAACACCAGTTGCAGGGGAGCTATAAGAACATCAACAATAAAGGATGGCAGATTCAATTCTGGATTCATTAACTTTTTTTTTTTTTTAATGAAACCTTGCATCTGCCATTAAATCAGGATCCTGAGTTTTTTCTTCTCAGTTCTGTTCAGAATATTCTCCCTGTGAATATGCAAGAACTTTTAAAAATATATCTTAAGCGCTGCAGAAAAACCGAGTAACAATTAAGATTACAGGCCTGGCCCCAGATCGTCCAGAAAAACCTGAGAGATGCTTGGTTTGGTTTCAGCTAAGAACGTATCAGAAATCCAGAATTAAAGAGACTGGATGTATCTGAATTTTCTATATAAATGTTTCAGCATCTTTTCATAACAACAACAAAAATAACATCTGGCATTAAAGATAAGACTTTTTTTGGGGGGGGGGGGAGAACAAATGGAAACCAGCTACTAAATATATGACAAATGTTTCCATGACTTCACGTGCAGTTTTTGAGTATTTGAATCTAATTTGAATATGGTGCATGAAGCACCTTCCTTACGAGGCTAGGCTACAGCATCTGGGACTCTTTACCTTGGAAAAGAGGCAACTACAGAGAGACATGACTGAAGTGTATAAAGTTATGCATGGAGTAAAGAGAGTGGACAGAGAGAAATTTCTCTCTTTCACACTACCCTAGAACCAGGGGTCATCCCATGAAACTGAAGGTCAGGAAATTTAGGACCAACAAGGTCCTAAATTGAGGAAGTACTTTTTCACACAGTTCATAATTAATCTATGGAATTCTTTGCCATGGGATGGGGTGATGGCCACCAGCTTGGATGGCTTTAAAAGGGACTTGGACAAATTCATGGAGGCCAGGTCTATCAATGGCTACTAGTCTGGTGGCCATAGGCCACCTCCAGCCTTAGAGGCACAAAGCCTCTCAATACCAGCTGCAGGGGAGCAAAAGCAGGAGAGAGGACAGGCCCTCACCTCTTGCTTGTGGGCTTCTCAGAGGCATCTGGTGGGCCACTGTGTGAAACAGGATGCTGGACTAGATGGGCCTTGGGCCTGATCCAGCAGGGCTTTTCTTATGTTCTTATGGTTTATATGAAATGATATAAACCATATACCAGGAGAGAGACATGCACATTCATACATGTCTATTGATTTGTATTATTGCTTTCTTGTATGTATGGGGAAGGGGTGGGGGTCTTTGAATCAAAACACAATGCTGGTACCCGAGACCTAAAACATACGCAACGGTGGCATAAGACGTTTGTGCTGCTGTCCTAGACAAACTGTGGATACATCTCACCCCAAGTGCTTCTGTGCTGACACTAGAATAAAATAACATAATTTTCGTTTCACCCCCAGTTTTGCAGTGGAAGGAGGCTGTATACGCGCCGTCTATGGATGATGAGTTTTCCTACCAAGATGGGAAACTAACCATTAACAAAGGAGGACGCTACTACATTTACTCCCAAGTTGCCTTTTGTGCAAAGCAGGAACAGCACCTGCCCAAACAAATGCCCCCCTTCAGCGTGTACATGTATCTGAACTTGCCCTCCGAGTCGGACCGGCTGCTCCTGAAAGGGGTAGGAACCCACGGCAACTCGGATGACCTTTGCGACCTGCAGTCCATTTACCTTGGGAGAGTTGTGGAGCTCCAGAAGGGACACGTCATCTTTGTCAACGTCACGGACTCCTCCAGAGTGAATTACGATCACGGGAACACCTATTTTGGCATGTTTGAGCTTTCCTAGGCGGGGCCGAGAAGTGTTGCTTTGTTGAGCAGAGCGGCTTCCCCTGCTCCCCTGATATTTATAACCCTTCCCTTCTTTGTTTTATTTCCCCGACATCCTGTATATTTTATTATTTTATTTATTAAGGAGGCGGCAGTGAGTTAAGCCTCGGAACTGAAACGCGTACACAACGGTGGTGTCAGAAGTGGGATGACATTGCACCAGAGATGCTGTTGATATGCCCTGTCCTAAGAACTTGTATGTGACCCTCTTCTATTACTTTCAGTATTGTTAGTCCGAAGTTAGAGCAGTTAACAAATCTTAATTGCAACCCACGTTTCACAGCACATAGCAGAACAAGCCAAACCCAGGCCAACTTCTCCCTTAAAGAATGGCCTTTGGAGCCTCTCTCTCTGTTTCCCAGGACACTTTGGCATCACAGCCTTTAAGCAAGCATTCCGTTGTCTGTCACGCAGGAAGTCCACTTTCCAAGAAAGGAAGTTGCATGCGGTATGGAAGTTCCCTGATCCAGCGAGGGTGAGCCAGGCACACAGACGGTGCTGTTGCTCATCACAACATCTAGCCCCCTTGAACTTTATGGGTGCATTTTTGTCTGGAGCGATTTGGTCACTGTGGCTGGGGGGTGATGGGAGTTGTAGTCCAACATCAGCTAGGGACCTAAGCTTGGGAACCCCAAGGGTAGATCTTCCACAGCTCCACAAAGCCATATATGTTTGTTTCACAACCCGTTTGAATTTCTAGTATATTTGATGACCTTGTTTGAAACTTTAATAACATCAATGTTGCTCTTTCCTTTCCTAGTTAAGCCAAAAATAGACAACCGTTTTAAAAGAGAAAGTGCTTTTGCTTTCCGTGAGGCACACAGATGGTCGCCTTGTTGTCTCTAGACAAATTAGGCACATTCACGGAGGACAAATCTTTCAGTGGCTACTGGTCATTATGGCTGAAGAGCCTCCAGCTTTAGGAGCAGTATACCACCAAGTTCCTGTTGGAAGAGGGCCATTATCTCATGCCTGGCTTCTGGGCTCCCCAGAGGCATCTGGCTGGCCTCTCTCTGATCCATCAGGGCTCTTCTTACGTTCTTGGGTTGCATAGGTTTCTTAAAATTATATAAATGCCTGCAAAACCTATTTAGGAAAGGAAAAAGTACGATGAGTGTACAAACCACGCACAGCAATGCTTCCTTCAATCTGCCTCCAGCTCTCTGTGGAAACTATCAGTTTTTCATTTGACATTTCTCTGCTTTCTCTGACTAGCTCATGGGTTTGGCATGGGTGGCTTAGATCTGTTGCTTTCAATGGAATGTTTAAGGGCTTACGAGCCTAATTGTATTTTGCTATTTTATGCATAGCACCTGTTTGGACAGAAATTGGGGTGAGGGAGAAGAAAGAACAACTTTGGTAATGTTCAAAAGTCATGGGAGGTAACTGGAGCAAAACAATTTCTTGTGCTTTATTCTTTGGGGAGTCTTGTCCGATGTGTTAAAGAGCCTGAAAGCAAAATAAAGCACCTCCTTTCTACCAATCGTAGACTTTTATTTAATCTGTGGCAAAGCGGGGGGGGGGGAACTGACATCTTTTGCAGACCAACCTTATTGTGAACCTTTGCAATGAGTTCTGATTTTTTAAAGTCCAGTTTAATAAAATAGGGGGCGGGATACCTTGGAAGGTATGTTAAAAGGGGTCCCAGAAGTTGGTCTGACATGAGACAGCCACCTTGTTGAAGCTAAGTACATCTTGGTGTGGCCAGGGCCTGGATGACCCACAAATGCCACCTTTGGAGACGGAGCCTTAGCTCAGCAGTAGAGCATCTGCTTTGCTTGCAGAAGGTCCCCAGTTCAATCCCTGGCAGCATCTCCAGGTAGGGCTGGGAAAGATTCCTGCCTGAAGCCTAGGAGTGCTGCTGCCAATCAGTGCAGACAATACTGAGCTAGATGGAGCAAGGGTCTGACTCAGTATAAGGCAGCTTCCTATTTTCCCATCAGGCTTTACAGACAGGGCTGTTACCCTGAAACTCCTCCGGAAGAGAGTGTGGTGCATTCACACATCAGCCAAACTTACCCCGAAGTCCCTTCGAGAGCCTTGGAAGCACTCCACACACAAATCGGGCTTTGTCTTGCGAATTCTAGCTTATCTCGGTGTATTTCCGGGTTTTTAAAATGCTGGTTTTAAGCTATTTTTTCAGAAAACTCCGGAGCAAATAGGGAGAGGCACTGATGTAGAATCATTAGCATGATAAGAGGGATACTCTCTTTAGAAATGCAGATATAGCTAAGCTCTCTCTCTCCCTCCCTCCCTCCCTCCCTCCCTCCATTGGCTAGAAGGAAAACACAGAGGCATGCCATGTGAACTTGTACCAAAACAAAACCCACGAGCAGAGGGGAGGGGCCGCTTCCCTCAACGCCGCGCGTGTGATTCGAAGTGGCTTCGCTCAACTTTTACCCCGCAGCATGAAGGCATGTGCAAATAACTCCCATGTGAACAAAAACCAGTACACCGTCTGTTTTCCTTTAAAATCTTTCTTTATTTTGTTGAAAACCACAATTTTAAAAAAATCGCCCAAAATAAAAACAGGTTAGAAAAAGTTTAACTTCCATCCGTCATCAGGACAGTAAATAAAACTTACAGAACAGGCGGAGAAATGAGGAGGCGAGAGAGAAACACGGAGGTGTTACAAGGACCTATACACAAAGCGCTGTAAACAAAGTATGAATATATAAATATATATATGAACACACTGCAATCTGATTCACATGGCTTCTGTTCCTTTAGGATAGCTGCAGATTTCATTTTAATTCTCCTTTTATTTTAACATTTGTTGCATACATTAGGAGCACTGGATTTGCACAGTAAGATCAACATTTCCCAAATGTTTGGTACTTGGGTACAGGGGTGTTGTTGGATTTTTTTGGAAGCTGCCTTTAGAAGGCCGGGAGGAAAGCTCTGCAGTAGGGCTTTACAATAATGGAGAAAATCCCGGGTTCAGTCCATGACACCTCCAGTTAAAAGGATCAGGTAGCAGACGATGGATCGCTACCTGAGACCCTAAAGAGCTGCTGCCAGTCAGAGCTGCCAGTCCTGGGCTGGAAGGGCAAATGGTCTGACTCAGTAGTAGGCAGCTTGAGAATCCATGCACGCAGCTTATAGAATCCCCAATTTCAAAAATATGGATCAGTGTATCAGTTGCTCCCAGTTAGAAGAGATGCAAGACCTCTCAATGGTCAGGTCTCTAGTACTCAAAAAGATGTATGTATATTTTCTGGATCAGTTCCCAAAAGAGAACAATTCCAAAGGTAACGGGATCAGGCATGCTCCCCCTTTGTCAATGACTGTAGCTGTAAGCAAATTTTCAAGTTGCAATTATATATACCAACTGACACTGACAAGAGAACATCTACTATAAGGACATTTTTTTTTTACACAAAACCTTAAATATGGCTGATATACCAGCTACATCCATTTCTTGAGAGAAAGGACCTTAAAAGCAGTGGTGCATTTGCTGCTGACATCCAGGCTTGACTGCTTCAATGAGCTCTACGTTGGGCTGCCTTTGTACATAGTTCGGAGACTGCAACTGGTGCAGAAAGCAGCAGCCAGGTTGGTCTCCAGGTTGGTCTCTGCCGAGACCACATTACTCCTGTTTTAAAAGAACTGCACTGGCTGCCAATTAGTTTCTGGGCAAAATACAAAGTGCCGGTTATTGTCTATAAAGATCTGAGCGGCTTGGGCCCAAGATATTCAAGAGAGTGCCGCCTTCTTCATGAACCTATTAAGATCATCGGTGGAGGTCTGGTTGTGGTTGCTGCCGGCTTGTTTGGTGGCGTCCCAAAACTGGGCCTCCTCTAGAGTTGCCCTGGGGCTCTGGAACACACTCCCACATGAAATCAGAATCTCCCCATCTCTGGTTGTTTTTAAGTAACTTTTGAAAACACCCGTTTCATCAGGCTTTTATTTTATTTTATATATTTTTTAATTTAAAAAAAACCCATGCAATATTACAACTCAGAGAAGAAGAAAAACCAAACATGTAAACACAAAACATCTGATAAATGACAACCAACAAGCTCAAAATCATTCTTACTTGTTTTAAAGTTTCATTTATGGCAATTTTAACCTGTTTTATATGATTTTTAGGTTTTAGTTGCTGTTTGTTTAAATCGTAAGCCGCCCTGAGATTTTATATAGGATGGGATATAAATGTCTCAAATAAATAATGAAATACACCAGTAATGGAATCAGAATCTTTGGACATCATTTCTGATTATGTTACTGATGCATTTTGCACATTTCAGACATAATTTATAATATTTAACGGTATTGTAAAAATATAGCTTTATAGTGGGAGATGTACTCTTGCTGGTGGGTATACATAGTATTCACTTGAAAATTTGCTTATGGATACAATCACGGAAAAAGTGATAACATGCCTGATTCCGTTACCCTTGGCATTGCAAAGAACGCCCTGTACTTTGGCCCAGTGTTTCCGAGCAGTGGCGATGCTCCGAGATTCCCCCATGCACTTGTCCACTGTAGCACAAGCTGCCTTGGGGAATCCCGGGGCATCTTTAAAACCACCCTTAGGATCTTGTTGCTGGAGGGATATGTCAATTTCCTAAGCCACCCTTTCACCGCAGTTTGATGTGCACAATGCAAGGCTGTAGAGCTCTTCTCATGGCTGCTCCCTATATGTTCTCTGCGGATGGAGGAAGAGTGGGGCCATAAGAACATCCATGCTGGATCAGGCCCAAGAGGCCCACCAGATGCCTCTGAGAAGCCCACAGGTAAGCCCACATGCCCTCTCCCCTGCTCTTGCTCCCCTGCAACTGGTAGTCAGAGGCACCTTGCCTCTGAGGCTGGAGGTGGCCTATAACCATCAGACTAGCAGCCGCTGATAGACCTGTCCTCCATGAATTTGCCTAAGCCCCTCTGAAAGCCATCCAAGCTGGCTAGCTTCACTCTCAACATTTGCATGGTGAAGTGCAGGGGAGGCTTCTTAGTGAAGCCTGATCAAACAAGTTCTCTGATCACATGGAAAGACTCTGTCGGGAGATACCCAACTTTCATCTTTGCAGGAGCACTTCGCCAACCAACAGGCATGCTCCCAAATATCTATGGGTGAAGTGACGTTTTGGAAGCAACAGGCCTCCTCTGGAAGTGCTCTCACTGTTTTCAGTGCAAAAATTCTCTCTTCCTCTCCAGGGTCAGAATGTGGGGTGGGGAGGAAGGGTTCTACACATTTGTATCAGGAGTCAGCAGTGCAAAATGCTGACTGGCTAGTATTCGTGAAGTCAACCTTTCCTTTCCACACAATCCCTGGAGCAGCTGCAAAAATAAATATGGCGACAAATGGGCAGATCAATATACGAAGGTCCATGCCGTGCTTTTTTCCTTTAAGGCAGCCAGCCAGCCAGCCAGTCTAAAGCGGAAGGGGAGGCGCAAAGCTGGACATTTGATCTGTACACACACTGCACGGCTCTATGCAGAATTTGGACAAATATGGAAGGAAGGGCAAATTAGAGAGCTGCAGCAGCCAAGATGTGGCCGGATTGAGGCCAGGAAGCTGGCTGGGGACTTCGGAGTGAACCTTCATCCCTAAAGTCAACATGACAGAGGACGGGGCTGTAGCTCAGTGGCGGAGAATCTGCCTTGCATGCAGAAACTTCCAAGTTCACTCCCTGGCATTTCCAGGTAGGGCTGGGAGAGACTCCTGCCTGTAATCAATGTGAGCTTCAATCCCTGACAACATCTTCAGGCAGGGCTGAGGGGGAAAAAATCCTGCCTGAAGTCCTGGAGAGCTGCTGCCAGTCAGAGTAGACATTACTGAGCTAGGCGGACCAATGGTCTGACTCAGTAGACAGCGGTTTCTTATGTTCCTTCCTAGTTGTCACTCCTACTGGCAGGATCACTTTTCTCCGTGTCCAGCCTGTCTTTGCCTTCCAGCGCCATAAGAACCTGTGTCTGTCTTTTCCTTCAAATGCTTTGAGACTGCATCAGCTGCTTCAGCAAAAGTGCTTTCCCTGACTAAGTGCAGTTTTCGGCAGACCCAGCAGCAGGGTTTTTCTACTAGGAACCGAACGTGGACGGAGGAGGAGGACCAATGGCTTAACCACCATTAAATGTCAAGCTGACCTTTCTGCAGCGGTGGAGAAAATATACCTGGTCCAGCACAAACCAAACAAAACCCACGCCCCATAAATATAAAAAGGACCGGCAAAGCCATTTAGAGAAGCCAGAAAAAGTGGCAGCTTGCAAGTCACGACGATTATAGGCAGAACTGGTTGGTTTGCATATTGTTAAGGTGAAACATTATTATTTTTTTGATGAACACACACAAGAGGATTTGTTTGTTTGATTTAGTCAGGGTCCCAACTGACTGCACTCGAGTGGGAATCTATCAGCATTTCTTATCCAAGAGGCAGAAAGGCAAGCGTTTATTCCACTCGCCTGACATTCATCACACAAAGGTAAATATCTGAAATAATGTGCTTTATCCTATGATAACAGAATATTTTCCCAGTGGGAGCAAGCAAACTGGGTTCAGGATCTGTTTTCACAATGCAAGGGAGTCAGCAGCGAATATTCTACCAGAGTAAAACGAACCCACCAACCAAAATGCATCGATCCGACAGCCAATGAATGAAATTGTTGTTGATGTTTCCTTTAATGCAGGGATCCTCAAACTTGGGTCCCCAGATGCGGTTGGATAACAACCTCCAGCAGCCACAATGACCTCGGCCATTGTGGCTGAGGATGATGGGAGTTGTAGTCCAACGACAGGTTTGAGAACCTGCGCATTGATTAAATCTGCTTATTTAAGAGCCCCTGGTGGCGCAGTGGTAAAACTGCCGCCCTGTAACCAGAAGGTTGCAAGTTCAATCCTGACCAGGGGCTCAAGGTTGACTCAGCCTTCCATCCTTCCGAGGTCGGTAAAATGAGTACCCAGAATGTTGGGGGCAATATGCTAAATCATTGTAAACTGCTTAGAGAGCTCCGGCTATAGAGCGGTATATAAATGTAAGTGCTATTGCTAAGTGCTATTATGAATAAAACAACAGTGCTGGGGTGAGAGGGGGAATTTTGTTTTTAGGCGAGGGGTGACAGATTGTGCCATCTTCAGAAACATTCCTGCTGGCGGGAGAGGGAAGAGGCCAGAGCTAAGTAGCAAAAGTGCATGCTTTATATATGCGGAAGGTCCCAGGTTCAATCTTCACCAAGGCAGCAGATGGACCAAGAGTCTGAATCAGTGCAAAGCAGTTTCCTATGTTCAGAAAAAGGGAATGCCTCTTCTGAGATAGCACCTGCTATCTGTGGCTTTTGCAAGTAAGAACGTTAAACTCAGGGATTTATATCTATCTCCCAATTAATTGGGGACATTTTTAAATCCAACACTTTTTTAAATGCAGGTTTTTAAAAATGTTGATAATCTGTTGCAGCGTACACACACAAACACACACACGCACACCTGCCAAAAAGGAAGTCAGAAACGAACACATCCTAGCCAAACCAAATTTGTATTCTACGCAAAAATGAAAAAAAGATTGTGCTGCAAGTGGGGGGAAAACCTTAGATCAACAAAGCGTATCCTACACCAGGATTGTTCAGCTTGTGACCCAGCAGGGCCGAATGTGGCCCTGATTCGACAGATCCCAGGAAGTAGACAGAATGTATTGAGCTTCCAGTGGGAGGGGGGCTGTACCTGTTGGCTCTGTGGGTCACCAGTTGTGCATGCAAGAGCCTAGAGAAACTGAGGGCTGTCACCCGATCAAAGGAGCCTTAGTTGATTCATTACATGAGCTTTAGTTGCTTAATCTATATGTTAGCTGATTAGATCTGCATAGATTTACATATAAAAATAGTTTACCATAACAAAAAAGTATACTTTGTTTTTACATGTTGCATGTATTGTCACAGTGAGTGCCATCTTAGAAGAGACATTCCATCCTGCCTGTGAGAGAAGGGGGAATGCCTCTTCTATGAGTAAGCATGCATGTGTTGCAGCAGGTGCCATCTTTGAAGAGGCATTTCATCCTGTGAGAGAGAGAAGGGGGAATGCCTCTTCTAAAAGTAAGCATGCATGTGTTGCAGCAGGTGCCATCTTAGAAGAGGCATTCCGTCCTGTGGGAGAGAGAAGGGGGAATGCTTCTCCTAAGACTGTATATGTATGTGTTACAGTAGACATCATCTTAGAAGCAGCATTCCCCCTTTTCTCTCTTCCTCACTCACAAGAGGGAATGCCTCTTCTATGATGGCGCATGCCATCTCCTGGGTTTTTTCAATTAAAAAAATACAAATTAAGGTTCTTTAGAAATCTATATTGCTAACCAATTAAGGGTCATCCTTCAAATCCAGAGGTTCCCAACCTTTTAAAATGTGTACCCTTCTATCACAAACCTTCAGCTCAGGTATTCCATAGAGATTGTGCGTGTGTGCGCACAAACTGAAATGTTACAGTTATGATACTCCAGTCACTGCCTTACATCCAGGCTAAGTTACTCATGAGAACTTCCACCGAAATCAACAGGACAAGTAAACTTGTTCCATTTATTTCAATAAGTTGGTTGACTCAAGGTTGACTCAGCCTTCCATCCTTCCGAGGTCGGTAAAATGAGTACCCAGAATGTTGGGGGCAATATGCTAAAATCATTGTAAACCGCTTAGAGAGCTTCGGCTATAGAGCGGTATATAAATGTAAGTGCTATTGCTAAATGTAAGTGCTATAAGAATTATGAACCACCTAATCTGGATGTAAGCCAGTGACTGGAGTAGCACAACTGTCACATTTAAATTTATGTGTATCTATACACATCTATACATAAAGACACGCACTGCTGGGGAAATAGACTCCAATAGCCACTGGGCTCGCTCACATCCATACTAAGTTACTCGTAAGCCAGAGGTGAGCAGACCTGGCTTTCCAGCTGCTGTTGACCTCCAACTCCCATCATGGTGGTTCCACAGCAGCTGGAGGGCCAGGTTTGCCCAGGCCTGCCATCAGTGAAACTAATGGAAACGAAACTAATGGAAACTATTGAAACTAATGGAACAGGTAACCTCTTCATTCCAATGGGAGCACTCAGTGTTAATGTCAGTCAGGCTGAGGGGAGGGTGATGCTGAGCTTCAGCCCTGCAGTGCAGGCCGGGCTCTGACTGCCTCCTGGGAGCCCCCCAAGTGCCCCATGTTGGCAACCTAGTCAATCAACATGCTTTTAATTGACTGATGCAACTCAAGGGTTCCCACCTTGTGGCCCCCCAGATGTTGCTGAACTACAATGCCCATCACCCCCAGCCACAATTTATTGAGGCTAGGGGTGGTGGGCATTGTAGTTCAGCAACATCCAGAGGACCACAGGTTGGGAACAGTGTTCCCGCTAACAGGGGTTCCCAGATGTTGTCGACGACAACTCCCAGAATCCCCAAGCAAAAGCCAATGCAGCTGGGGATTCTGGGAGTTGTAGTCAACAGCATCTGGGAATCCCTGTTAGAGGGAGCACGGGCTTCCCAGACGTTGTTGACGACAACTCCCAGAATCCCCAGCTGAAACAGCTCTTGCTTGGGGATTCTGGGAGTTGTAGTCAACAGCATCTGGGAATCCCTGTTAGAGGGGACACTGGTTGAGAACCCCTGAGGTAACTAATCACAAGCTGCAGCCTTAAAGAAAAACCCCAACAGGCACAGTCAACACACACAAAATGGAGGGGAGAGCTGCTGTGCTTTAACCCTTCCCTGCCCGAAAACAGCGTGGAGGGATCAGTGCAACTCCCTCGTAGACTAAGCACTGCCATTCCCAGTCAGGCACTCTGTGGAATTACGTTCCACCCACCACTGTAGGCCGGCGTCACATTCTCACCTCTTGAAAGGCCACACAACGGGAAGCCACGGGACGGCTGTGCTCTGTCTCCAGCGCGGAAAGCAAGATTATTTGGGGTGGGGGGACACCTAACTTGTTTTCCTGATTATCTGGACAGGTGCAGGCCACCTTTGGCTTGTCCCTGATTGCAGTTCGAGAAACCTTGCTTTGTCTCTCTGCCGCACACGTCGGTTAAGTGACAGGCATTTAGAAAGGAGGCAGGGGAAAGAAGAAGAAGAAAAAACAACACACACACACACACACACACACACACACACACACACACACACACACACAGAAAAGTGTTCTGCGTTTCCTCTGAAGTTTCCACTCAGCTGTCTCCATTCTGAGCAGCAACCGGGTCGGTTGCTCAGTCCACATTCCTAGAAGAAGGTGCAGTGAGGTATCGGAAGCGGCAGGAGGGGTGAGAATGACGCATGGGCCAGAACCCTGGCAGTCTTTCAGAAGTAACCCTGCGTGGTGTGTAAAACTGACTTATGGAATGGGAAAAATGCGGTCAGAGCCGTTGCCTTTCCTTTCTTGTTCGTACTTAAAAACAAAACAACAACTCAGAACACTAAGAGGGGAAAGAGGGATCCAACGTCTCCATTCCGTTTCCAAAGAGTACCTGAAGTTGCATGCAACCTGCCCGCGGCGGCGGCAGGAAATCACGCCAGGATTGAGGACCTGCGCCCGCCTTCTTCCCTGACGCACTCATCCGCTTGCTTCAGCAACCGCCGGACGAGTTTCTCTAAATCCTTCCGCGACTTCAGCTCTTCTTCCAAACATTGCTTCATCCGTTTATTCTCCTGGGATGTGGAGAAACAGGTGGGGTGGGAAGGGGAAATGCTAATGTCGTATGTAGGAAGACCTTCTCCCCACTGTGGAGCTTTCCAGATTCCACCCTACAACGGGGGGGGGGGGAAATGCTTCGGCTTGGCAGGACGATTCCCCAAAAACTCAAACTCCTACAACGGGGAAATACAGCTATTTTTCTGCAACGGACTGGCAACGCTGTGGCACTTGAACGCAAAGGTAAACTCCGAAAGGAGGCATCGGAAATGTGGACGGCACCTTGCTGTCAGCACGCAGGGGCTGTGGTGTCACAACGCAGGAAGTACGGAAGCAGATTTAGCAGATCTGTAGTGGCACTGTTGTAGGGTTTAATCTGGAAAACGGCCATCACAAAAGCCACTGGCGCAAAGGGCGAGGGAAGTCTGGCCACACCGCTCTGGACCCCCACCCCTGCCACTGAGAATTCAAAGTCTGTGGCCATGGCTCGTAATTGTAGGGATGGGGCTGTAGCTCAGTTTTGGAGCATCGGCCTTGCATGCCGATGTCCCAAGTCCCCTCCCTGGCATCTCTAGAAAGGACTGCGAGAGGCTCCTGCCTGGAACCTTGGAGAAGCCACTGCCAGTCTGTATAGACAATACTGAGCTAGATGGACCTATGGTCTGACTCTGTAGAAGGCAGCTTCCTATGTTCCAATTATCCATGTGGGCTTAGCCCACTCTCCCCACGGACGATCCTGCCCAGAGTCCTGGGCAGCCGGATCGGCCAGCCACATGATTGCCGGCTCTGTCACGGAGCTGGCAGAGGTGGCGGGGATCGGAAGCCGGCTGGCCCCCAGAAGTTCCACCGAGGCTGGGAGGCTGCTTGGGGGGGTCTACTCGCGTCTCACCATGTGTCGCGGCGACACACGAGCAACAAAATGAGGTCAACAGAGTGCTTGCTCCGTTCACCTCACTTAAGGGGAGGGTGTTTTAGGTGGGCTAGCTCACCTGCGAGCCCAGTGGTTCCCACGATCGACGGAAAGCAGGCTATGCTCCCTTGGCCTGCTTTCCGTTGATTGTGGGAATAGCCTCATTGGCTATATGCTTTCAAGTGCATCTTCGCTGTCCTAGAGGCTAGAAGCCAACATGAATCTGAGATTCAAGATGCCAAATGCTGCGGCCATATCTGCATTCTGCCCTTTATGCCCAACTGCAGTGCCACACAGCCCTACCATGGAGTAAAAGTAAAGTTGTGCCGTCGAGTCGGAGTCAACTCCTGGCGACCATAGAGCCCTGTGGTCGTCTTTGGTAGAATCCAGGAGGGGTTTACAATGGCCTCCTCTCGCTCAGTATGAGATGATGCCTTTCAGCATCTTCCTGTATCTCTGCTGCCCGATAGAGGTGTTTCCCATATTCTGGGAAACAGACCAGCGGGGATTCGAACCGTCAAACTCTTGCTCGCTAGGCAAGTCATTTCCCTGCTGAGCTGCTTCCAATTACCTGCTTAAGTTCCTTGACCTCGTCTTTCAGTGCGTAGACGGTGTCCACAAGGCTTCTGGGAAACAAGCAGAACATCAAGATAGAGGTTTCAAGTGCAGCACAGAAGAACTCCCAAAGCAAGGAGTTTATGGTAAACCACAGAGGGCCTTTTTGCACGTTGTGTTATCCTAGACTGCTAGGAATCGCCACTAAGTAGCATGTGAAGGAGTGTGGGACATTTAACTGTAACAGGAGATCTTGATTCAGACATGGTGCACCAGTAAAATTTGAGATGCTCTTTCTCTCTGATAAAAAGAATACCTCCCTTTATTTTTAGCCTACGTTCCAGTAGGCTTATGAAATCACCCGGAATTCCGTGTGTCCCCCCACTATCTACTTCGTAATGCCTGGACCAATATGAACCAAATTGGGTACAGTTGTAGGGATACCTTAACAGCGTAGTTTGTGATGATGTCATACACCCCGATTCAAAATGGCGGGTGTGTAAATGTTTGTGGACGCGTGAACATTTGAGGTGTAAGTGGCGCTGCCTAACTGATCTGGATCAAATTTAGTCCCATTGTGGAAATGGCGAAAGGAAAATAGGCCAATTAAGTCTTATTAGAACCACTTGTTCTTTTTCTGATTGTATTTGATTGATAGATATTCCCTGCAACGTTAATGTATTTTTTGTTGGTGAAACTGCTTTGTTGTTGTTTCCTTTTGTATAAATATATATGTGAAACTGATTGATAAATTAAAAATAAAAGTTTGAGATCACATCCATGCGTGCCCTAGTACAGTGATCTTCACTATTTTCCAAGTGGGGGCCATTTTAGCAAGAAATCTGCAACGTAAGAGCCATTTCCCACTGTGTTCATCTCTGCACAGTACTATGCTTTTCTCAGTGCTGGGAGGGCCCTTTAAGAGAGACGGAGTCCTCTCTTAAGAGCTCTAGGAGGAAAGGGCTGAGAAGGGCTACACTTCCCAGTTCCCAGCACTCTCGGCATGTCTTCCAAGATGGTGCAGGATTTCAAGGGGGCTCAGTTTCCCTTAAAGGAGCGCTCTCTGGCCCTGGGCAGAGCACAGTGAGAACGGTCATCTCTACATGGTGTCAGGGGGACTGTGCAGAGTATTTCGCTTCAGCTGAAACTTCACATAGTCCCAATAAACAATTAGTCAGAGAGTTGTCCTTAGGGTTGATGGGGGCTGCCCCAGGCCTTACAATGAAGAACATTGCCCTAATATATGACCCAGAATGCTTTGCAACATGCTGGAGTTCCGGGCACGTGTGCACGCGGGTCTACCAGTTGAGCAGTCAATATGGAAAGGGTTCCCTCAAGATTGGAAGTTTGAAAAAAATGCTGTCCCAAATCAATCGTCTTCTAGGCCTCACTTCAACTCTTCACACAACCCCACAGGCCATGCCATCTGTCCCACCCACCCTTCTACAAGCTTCACTCACTTCTCCTCTGTGATGGTCTGACCATTGCTTCGTGTTTCCTCAATGATGATCTTCTCTTCCTCGGGAAGCAGGACCTGGGGGACGGAATCTTTACGGGAACCTGTTGGCAAGGGTCAATAAGTCAGGGGAAACCTTTTCAGTACACACAACGAGAAAAGAAAATGGCGGCAACGGCCAATTCCAACTCCCCCTCCTTTCCCTTTGGGCATACCCATTTCTTTTTAAAAGCACAGCATCCCAGAAGATTGTCCCAAGGGGCCATAACTCAGGATTAGGGAATCATTAAAACATATGTTCCTGGTTTACTACCTCCCTCCGTCAGAGAGAACACTGATTTTATTTGCCATCTTGATGCTGATGACAAAGGCCTCTGTTTCCTTAGCTTCTGAAGATGTTAACACCTCACTCAGGAAGCAGCATTTTTCTCAGATGCGTCGCTGATTAAATGATAGTATTTGAGCTAACCTGACGGCTAAGATTAGCATCAGTTTGCTCTCTCAGTGGGTGGGGAGAGGAGGGGGAATTGGTTAGAGAGACTGCATGGTTACCTTCTCCTGTGTCTGCTTGGCCCCACCCGTTTCAGGAGCCTGGTTTTGACTCACCTTTGTTTCAGTGGAGTTGACTAAATCCACTTTCAGAAAGGGGAAAAAACACACCCACTAACCCCAACAAACCCCGAGTTTGGAAAGGATCCATAAATGAGAGGGGGAGCACATATTTTTATTTTTATTTCAAGATTTAAACATTTTTGAGTTTCATTTTTACATAAGAACAGCCTTGCTGGATCAGGCCCAAGGCCTATCTATTCCAGCCTCCTGTTCCCCACAGTGGCCTAACAGATGCTGGTCTTGTGGTAGCAAGCATGAATTGTTCCCTTTGCTAAGCAGAGTCTGTTCTGGTTTGCATATGAATGGGAGAGTTGATGCATGAACACTGTAAGATATTCCCCCGAGGGGATTGGGCTGCTCTGGCAAAAGTATATTCATGCAGGCTTGCATGCGAAAGGTTCCAAGTTCCCTCCCTGGCAGCATCTCCAAGATAGGGCTGAGAGAGATTCCTGCCTGCAACCTTGGAGAAGCCACTGCCAGTCTGTGAAGACAATACTGAGCTAGATAGACCTAGAGTCTGATTCAATATAATATAATTGGACCTGGGACCTTCTACAACAGGGATTCTCAACGTTGGGTCTCCAGGTGTTATTGGACTTCAACTCCCATAATCCCCAACCAAAGGCCATTGGGGCTGGGGATTATGGGAGTTGAAGTCCAATAACATCTGGGGACCCAATGTTGAGAATCCCTGTTCTACAAGCACAGCAGATGCTCTACCACTGAGCTATGGCCCCTAAGAAGCCGCCTTATACTGAGTCCGGCCATGGGTCCATTTAGCTGAGACTTGCCTTCACGGACTGGCAGCAGCTCTCCAAGGTTTCAGGCAGGGGTCTCTCCCAGCCCTACTTGGAGATGCTGCCAGAGATTGAACCAGGCACCTTCTGCATGCAAAAGCAGATGCTCTATCACTGAGCTACGGCCCCCATCCCCAAAGGTGGCATACGTAGATCTCCCATCCAGGCACTGATCACATCAAGACCTCCTTTGCTTCAGCAAGGTGGCTGTACAGTGTGCTTTTATACCATGCCCTGGATCTGGAGCTTGTGGGCTTGACTCATTTGAGAGAATAGGAAGCTGGCTTATATCGAGTCAGGCCGCTGGTCTATCTAGCTCAGTATTGCCTGCACCACGGCTACTCAGAGTTGGTCGGCTTGCAGATGTTGGCCTACGACTCCCAGCACCCCTGACTATTGGCCACTGTGGCTGGGGATGCTGGGAGTTGTAGTAAAAACATCAGGAGGTCCGCAGTTGAGTCGCCCTGGTCCTCACTGACTGGCAGCAACTCCCCCAGGGAAGTAGGGATTTCTTTCCTAGCCCCAACCTGGAGATGCTGCCAGGGATTGAACCTGCCATCTTCCGCAAGCAAGCGGCGACTCTTTCACTGAGCCACAGCCCCATCCCCTAAAGGGAACATCTTACAGCACTCACATCATCTCCCATTCAACTGCAAGCCAAGGCAGACCCTGCCTCGCAAAAGAGACAAGTCATGTTTGCCGCTGCAAGTGGCTGAGAATTCCCTCAAAGTGGCCGAGAATTCAATTCGGAGTTGCTGCCAATAAAAGCCTGCTTTGCGGACACCCACCTGAACCAAGCGTTTGCTGGAAGCTGGCCCCAGTGCAGTAAGCCTCGATCACTTTCAGGATCTGAGCGTCTTCTTCCAGTGCAACGGTACCTGCTTGGCAATTGCAAAGGTTAATGCACAGGGCGACCTTTTGAGCACTACCCAGGTTGGCTTCAGACTTGATTCCAATGGAACCTACTGGCTTTTCTGTTTCTTAAAGGGAGAGAAGTCCAATTTCTTTGTTCCTTTAGCCTTTGGTACAACCCGAGACCTTTTTGCATTGGGTGGTTTAATCTAACTAGGTCTGCATCGTACCTCATAAGAACATAAAAGGCTTGCTGGATCAGGCCCAAGGCTTATCTAGTCCAGCACGCTTTTTCCAACTGTGGCCCACCAAATTCCTCTGGGAAGCCTACAAGCAGGTGATGAAGGCATGTCCCCTCTCTCCTGCTGTAGCTCCCTTGCAACTGGTATTTGAAGATGGTGCATTACTATTCTCGTCTTAGATTAAGCTACTGCCCTCTGCAGCAAAACCTGCGGTCCAGCGAACCTCCTGATGAGATATTTCCTTATTTAGCTTGGCAGAATCCTTTTCTCTCTCCCCCCACCCCCAGCTCCCCGTTTTTGCTTAACATTCAACCTGATGGACTCAAAAGTTCGTTCATTTCTCTGTAATTTTTCAGCTGGTCCTAATGCAAACATTATTCATCTCCTGATGGTGGATTTCTCCCCTCCAGTGGACCAACACAGATGCCTGCAATTTTGGCCAACTAGTTTTTCAAAACTTTCTAACAACAACAATAACAACAACAGAACTCTAGTAACAAAATTGTTGACAGAAGTAAAATTGTAAGCTACAACCTGGCAATAAGGTTTTATAAAACAGTTCTAAAGAAGAGCCAATTAATTGTCATCAAAATGTATGGCCCTGAGATTACTCTAGAAGAGTACAACTCCCATCATCCTTAGCTGCAGGGGATGTGGCTGGGGATGATGGGAGTTGTAGTCCAACATCTGGGGACTCAAGGTTGGGGGCCACCCCTGCTCTAAAATCTGACTGCATCAGAAAATCCCAACCAACACCAATTAAGCAGACAGACGGCCTTACTTTTTCGAATGACAAATTCTTCATCCGATGGTTTCCGCTCCGTTTTCCGTTTTGGTAAGAACTTCTTCATGGTCTTTGGGCTCTTGCTGGACTCCTGCAAACACACACCCTTGCTTTAACAACCACAACTATCATCAGGGCTGTCACCCAGATCTTAGGTGATTAATCATATGAGTTATAAGCCCTTTTCAGACTGTGTTGTATGTGCATACAGGTGTTGCGACACAGGTACCTGTCTCTGTATGAATGTCTGCACACACATTCATTTTAAAAGTGAACCCTGATAATGGTCCTTCAAATCCAGCATACAGCTAGAAAGTGGACTATTGTATGTGTGTCAAATATGAATACGACAAATATGTATATACCGCTTTTCAACAGAAGTTCCCAAAGCGGTTTACATAGATCTAAACAATCAAACAAACAAATAAAATGGCCCCCTGTCCCCAAAGGGTTCACAATCTTAAAAAAGGAACATAGGATAGACACCAGTAACAGCCACTGGAGGGATGCTGTGCCGGGGATGGATAAGGCCAGTTGCTCTCCTCCTGCTCAATAAAGAGAATCACCACTTTTAAAAGATGCCTCTTGGCTCAATTATCAGGGGGAAACATAACGTGCAAACACTGCACATGGGTACACATTTGTATGTATGCACATTGTAGACAGAGTGTACGTAAATCTACACTCTAAGTAAATAGGGCAGAGCTCTTCACTTTGAGGCCTGGGGGGCCAGTGATAGCCCTAGCAACCCTATGCGTGGCTTCCTAAATAATTGTTTAGTGGGCCTGTGCAAAGTTTCGGCTGAAGCTGAATACTCTGCACGCGCACATACACTTTGCCCAGTGCCTGGGGGTGGGCTCCTTTAAGGGAAAGGGAGCCCTCTAAAGCCTGCACAGCACCCTGGGAAGTGTTTTCCTCCTGGAGCTCTTAAGAAAGGGCTCCATCTCACTTACGGGGCCTGAGAAAAGCACAGTACTGTGCGGAAGTGGGGAAAGGCTCATGATGTGCGGAAGGTTTTTTCCCGCCACTTGAAAACCAGTGAGGACTTTGGCCAATTGACTAAATCGACTCATCACAGGACCCTGATTCCCCCACGGCTGGTTTCTGAGCAAGAAAAAGCCAGCAGGCGTTTCAAGACATGGCACCTGGGACATCGACTTTGGTACATAGGATCTCGTTGTACCCATTGCAGGAAGTTCATTGGAAGTAACTCCTGGCCACAGAATAAAATAGGTGGCATTGGGGAAATCTTACATAAACGTCTGCTGGATGGACCCTTACTGGGGTGGGCTGGGGGGAGACCGTGTGAAAGGTTTAAAGTGGGCACGCACACAGGTACACACACAGCACTGCTCACTTGAACTGCTCAGGGGTTTCCAGGCTTACCTTCAAGATGTAAGACATCCGCTACAAGGCACATGGAAAGAGAGGAAAAAGAGAGACATGAGAACCTTAATTGTAGGCACTGTGGCTTAGCTGGTTACAGCAACAGCATTTTCACACAGGGCTTTTAGTCCACAGGTGTGCGTTCACCTATCGGGCAGATTTACCCCGAAGTCACTGTGAGCTATTGGGGAGCACTCCACACACGACTCGGGTTTTTCATTGTGCGTTAAGAGTGTAGCCCGATTTATACCCAGGCTGAAAAAAAATCCACTTTTTGCGTCGGCAACTTTGAACTCGCAGTAAAGACTTGCAGTGAACTCACAATAAAGCTGCCTGAAAATACTCCTGTCTAGCAAATGAGAACCAGGTGGTTAGGGTGTTGGAGCAGGACCAGGGAGACCTGAGTTCAAATCCCCATTCAGCCATGACACTTGCTGGGTGACTCTGGCTGGGCCAGTCACTTCTCTCTCAGCCTAACCTACTTCACAGGGTTGTTGTGAGGAGAAACCTGAGTATGTAGTACACTGTTCTGGGCTCCTTGGAGAAAGAGCAGGGTATAAAATGTCAAACAAACAAACAAACAAACAAACAAACAAACAAACAAACAAACAAACTGCTGCCAGTCAGTGTAGACAATTCTGAAGTAGACAGACCAATCGTCTGACAGTATAAGGCAGCTTCCAATATTCCTATCTTATTGCATTTTATCATTTTACAGGTAACCCACCTTGAGGCTATCTGGTGAAAGGAGGAACAGAACTGCTACCATTAAATGAATAAATGGGCAGCCACAGGCAGAGTTCCTGTGCTGAAACATACTCAGGGCTATGATTTCCCAAAAAAGACTCAAACAAAGACAAGCATGGCACATGATGACCCACTTTAAAGGCAATGCGCAGCAAGCATGTCAACAGGATTCTGGGGTTTCCTGAATGTGGCCAGTCATGGGAACAAAAGGGTCCCCCCTCCCCACAAACACAGGAAGCTGTGAAGTTCTCCGCTACGCAAAAAGACAACGGCCATATATAGGTGTCTCCTGGAAGGGGGAGAGTTTTAGTCACACACCCCAGTTTTCAAAGAAAGCCGCGCCCGTCTACACACCTCCCCTGACCACCCCAAATTCCCTTTAGGGGAACAGATGGATTATTCATGCACTTTTCTGGGACTTATAACCAAAGGGTGACTTCATGGGGTTGTTCTCTTGGGGGTGAATCACTCGCTTTCAAGAACTTTGCTAAAATGGGGTTTCCTTGAAATGGCAGCAACGGGCTACCTCTCGGCGTTGGCAGGGATGGTGCACTGTCCCCTTTGCTAAGCACGGCTTTCCCTGGTTTGCATTTGACGACATGTGAGTGCTGGCAGATCTCTCCCTTAGGGCAGAGGTCCCCAACCTGTGTTTCTCCAGATGTTGCCCAACTACAACTCCCATCATGTAGGCTTCCAGGGGCATCTGGTGGGCCACTGTATGAAACAAGATGCTGGACTAGGTTGGCCTTGGGCCTGATCCAGCCGGGCTGTTCTTATTTTCTTATCACCCACAGCTACAGTTAGTTGTGCTGGGGGTGACGGAAATTATTATTATTACATTTATATCCCACTCTTCCTCCAAGGAGCCCAGAGCGGTGTACTACATACTTAAGTTTCTCTTTCACAACAACCCTGTGAAGTAGGCTAGGCTGAGAGAGAAGTGACTGGCCCAGAGTCACCCAGCTAGTATGATGGCTCAATGGGGATTTGAACTCAGGTCTCCCTGGTCTCAGTCCATCACTCTAACCACTACACCATGCTGGCTCAAAGTTGTAGTTTACCAATATCTGGAGGACCACAGGTTGGGAACCATGCCTTAGGGGGTGGGGGTCATCGTTCAGCAGAAGAATATAGGAAGCTGCCACATACCGAGTCAGACCCTTGGTCCATCTAGCTCAGCATTGTCTACACAGACTGGCAGGAGCTTCTCCAAGGTTGCAGGCAGGACTCTCTCTCAGCCCTATTTGGAGATGCTGCCAGGGAGGGAACTTGGAACCTTCTTCTCTTCCCAGAGCGGCTCCATCCCCAGAGGGGAACATCTTGCAGTGCTCCCCCATGTCGTTTCCCATTCATAGATGTGTCGTCTCCATTCAGGGTGGACCCTGCTTAGCAAAGGAGACAAGCCATGCTTGCTACCACAAGGCCAGCTCTCCTCCCATCTTCATACTTGCATGATTTCAGGTTCCCTCCCTGGCAGCATCTCCAGGAAGGGCTAGGAAAGACTCCCGCCTGAAACCTTGGAGAGCTGCTGCCAGTCAGTGTAGACAAGACTGAGTTACTGTAGATGGACCCAGGGTCTGATGCGGTATAAGATTCCTAAGTTCATTGTGACCACAGGTGTCTTTACGATGTCACAGCAATTCTTGGAGCTTTTTTGTGCTGATGTATTTACAGGCTAAAGGATGTGCTTTGTATTTACAGGCTAAAGGATGTGCTTTGTATTTACAGGCTAAAGGATCATCTAGCATTTGGTAAGGTGCAAAAAGTCCTGGGGGCAAAAATCTCTCTCTCCCCCCCCCCAAACAAACAAACAAACAAACACAACACAACACAACACAACACAACAAAAAACCAACCACATTGGTTTTTTTCTGATGCAAAAATACAAGGGATGATTTTGATGCAAAAGTACTTCTGATGCAAAAAGTACAAGGGATGATTCACTCTGTCAGCTATGGAGAGTCAAGGAAGGTACCCAATGCTGTGAAACGTGAGTCAATGTTTAAAAAACCAGTGAAAAGTGAAGGGAGGCTGCTGATGTGGTCCCACAGTATGAGTTTCCTGTGTGATGCAAGAAACTTCCCCCATACCCCATCCGCATTTCCTGTGGGCTTAGATTTGCATATTGTTAGGCTAGAAATTGATTTATGTAAGCATAAGTGGGAGAGTCGTTTGGCTTCTTGAACAGCAATCAAGGAAGGTATTTAATTCCTTTAAAAATCCCAGCTTCTGCTTGGGGGAAATGAAAAAGAACTCATTCCCTCGCTGTCTAATTGATCGCATTGTGTACACAGGTACATAGGAAGCTGCCATATACTGAGTCAGACCCTTGGTCCATCTAACTCAGTATTGTCTACACTGACTGGCAGCGGCTTCTCCAAGGTTGCAGGCAGGAGTCTCTCTCAGCCCTATCTTGGAGATGCTGCCAGGGAGAGAACTTGGAACCTAGGATGCTCTCCCCAGAGGTAGAATCATATAATTTTAGAGTTGGAAGGGACCTTGGAGATCTTCCCTGAGGAAGACAGGAACTTTCTACTGAGTCCGACCATTGGTCCATTTAGCTCAGTATTGACTACACTACACTCAGTATTGACTACACATTTAGCTCAGTATTGACTACACAGACTGGCAGTGGCTTCTCCTAGGTTATTTATATATGCAAAGTAAGCACCCGGATTTGGAAAGCCAGAAGAGCGGGTCTTGTGGTAGCAAGCATGACCTGTCCCCTTAGCTAAGCGGGCCCGCCCTGGTCGCATATGAATGGGAGACAAGAAGTGTGAGCACTGGAAGAGCTTCCCCTCAGGGGATGGAGCCGCTCTGGGAAGGGCATCTAGGTTCCCACTTCCCTCCCTGGCAGCATCTCCAGATAGGGCTGAGAGAGACTCCTGCCTGCAACCTTGGAGAAGCTGCTGCCTGTCTGTGAAGACAATACTGAGCTGGATAGACCAATGGTCTGACTCAGTATATAGCAGCTTCCTATGTTCCTATGGGCAACCCTACCCGGAGGCATCCACACCAGCCACTACTGCTCCAGTGCGGTGGTGTGGTTGGAGTGGGACTAGGTAGACAGATGGGGGGCTGCAGGGTGGGGAAACAGGGGGTCTCCGAGTACCCCCAGGGAGCCCTTCAAGTACTCCTTGGGGTACCAGTATCCTGCCGGGATACCCCTTTTGTCTAAGTTAGCAGTCATGCCACCGCATGCTACAACCCGCCCCTCGGTGACCCCGTGCATGTGAAGTGAAGATGGCAGTGCCAACCATGAAGTGGTGGCCACAATCCACGACACACAACCCTTACCTCTTTGTAGCTGAGCGCCACCGACGGCCGGAGGGGCGGGGCGGGCCTGAGGCAGCTTAAGCTCCAGGGCTTCAGGATTTTAGGGGGCTCCAGTGGCTCACGGAATGGTCCGGCGGAGCTGAAACTCTGATAAAAAGGGCATGCTCGTGAGACCGATACGGCGCTTGCTATCACAAAACGACAGCGGCTGCTGCTGCTACTACTACCGCCACGAAGATTTATGTGCCGCTTTTCAACATAAGTTCTCAAAGCGGCTTATGTAGAAAGATAAATAATAAAGACGATGGCTCCCTGTCCCCAAAGACCTCCCAATCGAAAAGGAAATATAAGGTAGACACCAGCAGCAGCCACTGGAGGGATGCTGTGCTGGGGATGGAGAGGGCCAGTGGCTCTCCCCCCGATAAATGTAAGAGAATCACCACTTTGAAAGGTGCTTCTTGGCTCAGTCAGCAGGGCATTTCCTTCATCTGTGGGCAAACACCTCAAGAAAGATGGACCTGGGTCAACCTTTCGAAGGAGGAACATCTCCTTACTGACAAGCAGGGGGCACAGTTGAGACGGAGCATAACTGGTTATGTCTTGAACTGGCCCGCCCACCTCCACGGAGCCGTCTAATCCAGGGGTTCTCAAATGCAGGTCCCCAGATGTCCCACGTGGCAGTGGATGATGGGAGTTGTAGTCCAACAACACCTGGGGACTGACGTCTGAGAACCCCTGGGCTAACCGCATCTTGTGGCAGTGGGTTCCATAGGTGGGCTGCATGAAGGAGAACTTTCCCTTGTCTGCTCTCTGTCTTGGACCAAGCGATTTCATAGGATGGCCCCACATTTAGGTATTAGAAGAGAAGAACTCCTCTACCCCACGTCTTCCAAACTGTGCATGATTTTGTAGATTTCTACAGGCAGAAGAATGGCGTTCCCTTTCCAGGGGTTGCTACTCATCCCTCCAGCCGTTTCTTCTCCCAGCCCCTCTTGCAGGATCCTGCCCTTAGTGGATCTGGTGCAAGCTCACCCCCTAGAGGAAAGGAGGGAGCATTGCGCTGGATGCCCAGTACGGCCAAGAGAGATCGGACGCACGTACCGAATGGGCGCTCCACGAGTGCGTCTTGGAGAGGGTGCCGCTCGAAGCCGTCCCCCTGGTCAGTCTTTGCAAATGGTCCAGCCATTCGTGAAGATCCTGACTGCTGCTGCAGTGGACGGTCAGCCGGTCTATCATGCCCCCTGCGAGATGAGAAGGAACAGGATGACTTCTTTTTTAAAAAATATAGAACTGCTGAGGCCCAGCTGCAGAAAAAGATACAGGATGCTTTCTCCAAAGAAATGCCGGATGGGGTTTGCTGGATCTGGTTGGTAAGGAAAGGGTGGTCCATGTCCGGGTGCCCAGGGTTGGCCCCCCTGATATGGCTGGGACTACAACTGCCATCATCCCCAGCCGCAATGGTGGCTGGGGAAGATGGGAGCTGTAGTTCAACAACATCAGGAACCCCAAATTTGAGAACCCCTTGCCTTGCTTTCCCTGCGGCCCTTCACCATCTGATATTTCAACATCTGTTCTGCGACTACTTTCATGCCCGTTTTTCTTACAGTTTTAATCCGACAGAAGTGTTATATCAAGGAGATGAATGGTGGATAACCAACGATTGAATATGAAACCTGCCAATTCCTTAGATATAGTAGCGAAATACCGTAGGGCCTTCACACTAGCACGCTTTGACGTTTTACCTTCTGCTGTCGTTTGAAGGTAGGATTCAATAAAGTCCCTTAAGCGGAGCAGTTTAGTCCTTGCAAATCAGGTGCTTTCGAGACATTATCCCACCTGCTATTATACAGTGAGGCTATTCATACGAGCGTGCAGGGAGCCCAGCCCGGTTTTGCACGCTCGTGTGAACCACCAGGATCGGGCTTAATCCCGGTGATTACACAGCAGCAAACCCGTCTGTGAAGCCTCCTAGTTAAACGAGGTTAAGGGAGCGAGCGCAACTGTGCCCTCCTTTTTTTGATTGTGTGTCTGCCGCAGCTGCTCTCCTTGTACACTGCCAAGGAGCAGTTCTCCGTGCTTGTGTGAAGCGCTCCTGTAGTTTATATAGGGACATTTGTTATGAATTAAGAGTGCCCCTCCTAGCAAATTGCCCTGGCCGCCCAGATGAATTCTATGTTGGCTCTCTTTTGTCTGTTAGCGATGACAAAAGTTGCCAACTTTTGTCTTGCTGCCGTTCGAATTCCAAGGAAGGGTGTATCTGTATAGACGGATTCTATAAGGTTTACAAATAGCTGGATTAGCTTTTTAACAAACTTACTGTTGGAGCTGTATGTATATATATTTCTCTGGTCAGTGACCGTAAATAAACTGAACTGAACTGACAGTTTTATTATTAAACTGCAAATACGTCGTTACCACTTTTCAATGGACTTCTTACCACTTTAGAATAATCATGAGCAGCGTAAAAATATCTAACATTCAATCTCAACTCAACCTTCAATAATTATGAACATAAAAACACATAAAGCCTCTTCACATGAGTGTTTAAACCTGGATTATCTGCTTCTAACCTAGGATTACATGCTCATGTGAACCAGAACAAATGCCCCGAGCCCTGGTAGCTCAAATCTGGTTAACCCTGCTTCTAACCCTCCGTCTTAACCCAGGTTATTGTACTGACCTGAAATTTCAAAAGCACGGTCATTCCCATCCATTTCTTCTAATTTTGTCACCATCATTCCTGTCAAAGGCAGTTTTCCCTACACCATCCAGGGGGAAATATGTGTTATTAAGGTTGCTAGCTGACTTAAGAAATCTTAGTCAGCTAATCCAATCAGTTCTGATCAATTAATTGCTTGATTAAATTAAACGATTAAATTATAAGGCCTGGGCGCAGAGCATCTGCGCCTCTAATTCTCCCTTGTTCTCGACCCTCGCTCTCAGCCCTCCCCCCTTTTCTTCCCTCTTCCCCCCTCCAATGTTTTTTTCTCTGGCTGGCCTTCTCCCCCCACCCTGCCTCCACCACTTTCTCTCCCTGCCTGCCTGCCCACCCGCCCATTCACTGGCCTTATGTTCCCCACCACTGTCATTTTCCTCCCCCACCTCCCCTTGCTCGCGAACTCTCACGAGAGCTGCCACACATGAAATTAGCCATGGCTACTTCTTAGAGAATTATATATATAGATGATTAAAGCTGCACACATTTTCCTATGACTTAGCGCTAGTAACGTGCACGAACCGGTCTGCAGGCCATGTTAGAGGCCTGCAAATCAGTTCGTGCGTGGCCCGGTCCGTCGGTTCGTGCACACACCTACTTAGCACAGAGGTCTACAAATGGAGGCTTAGTTCACCAGCCAGCTATTACTTGGGGTCGCCACCAATCCCCTCTCCTCTCAGATCTTTTCCTGGTACATAGGCAGAGGTCATAGGAGAGAAGTGGGTTTTCTCTCGTTTTGCACTGGGATATGGTAAGAAACAGCGGGAGCCCTCTCCTCCTGCTCAGAAAGGGAGTCATGCTGTTTCTTACCTTCTCAAAAATGGTATTGGAAATGAGACCTTTGGGGAGGAGATTGGTGTGGTGCTGGGTGTCTTGCTTGCCTGAGGGCTGGGGACACTTGCCACTGGCGAGTGGGCAAGTGGATTTGTAGATGCCTGACTCAGCACCAGTTTTGAAGAAAACAGGCATTCTTTTTTCTAAGGTGGTACTTTGCAGAAGGCACCACTTCAGAAGAGGAATTCTCTCCTGTGAAGAGGGAATAACTCTAAGATGGTGCCCACTATCGTTTTTATACATCATTTTTATAAATAATGATCGTTTAAAAAATTGTCATGCCCAATTAACTGGAAATGTCTTAGGAGACTGACATGGATTTAATCCCCGAATCTACCTGAACAATCAATTAAAGGTTATTTTTATTACAATAGTTATACTGTACAGTCATTCCTGGCCAACTGCAGGTTTCCCAATCATGGTTTTGAGTATCCATGACTGGAAAATCCCCTTCAATCCTCTTACTCACTCCTGGTGATTTGGGGGGATTTTTTTCCCTATTTCCCATTGTATTTTGCAGTCCTTTCACGACCGCGGTTCCCCTAAACGCCTGTTTGCCATTGATTTCAATGGCTCGCCAACCATGAATTCTCCAACCGTGAGGTTTCCCCGGAACGGAACCCTCACGGTTGGTGAGGGACGACTGTATACAAAATCTACCTTTTCAACAACAAAGTTCTCCCAAGTGGTTTATACAACAGAAGGAATAAGAAAATGGCTCCCTGCCCCAAAGGACTCCCAATCCAAAAAGAGACACATGGGAGACACCAGCAACAGCCGCTGGAGGGACGCTATGCTGGGTCGGAACAGGGACAGTTGCTCTCCCCCTGCTAAATATAGGAGAACCACCACTTCAAAGGGGGCCTTTCTGCCCAGTTAGCAAGAGCTGGGTCATTAAAAACCGGACAAACAGTAGATCAGAAATATCAATAATCAATGGAAGATTCTGTTATTTGCTGCTCTAGCAAGAGGCTCCTCTGCCCTGACCTACTTTCTCCAGCCTCCTGTTACATGTGTGAATGCTTGTTAGGCCAAAGCCAGGCTTACATATTTTGGCCACTGCTGCCATCTCAGGGAAGAATGCTCACAGTGATTTTTGGCAACTTCTGCCCCTGGAGATGGAAAATAGGTGATGGCTTTGTTGCACTTACAGCTTTCTGTGTATTATGTGTGTTCTTTTGTATTATTGTGTATTTTTGTATTATTTTTGCATTATTATTTCTGTAATACACAGAAATAAGTGTATTTCTGTGTATTATGACCTCTTCTTTACACAGCATGGCATAGTGGTTAGAGTGTTGAACTAGGACTGGGAAGACCCGAGTTCGAATCCCCATTCAACCATGAAACTCACTGGGTGACTCTGGGCCAGTCACTTCTCTCTCAGCCTAACTTACCTCACTGGGTTGTTGTGAGGATAAAAATAACCATGTACACTGCTCTGAGCTCCTCGGAGGAAGAGCGGGATAGAAGTGTAAAAATAAAATAAATAAAATAAAATTTAAAAATCCCTACCCCCAATGATTACAACAGGACCATTTTTGCACAGAGGAAAGGGTCAGGGTAACAATGAACGAATGGTTGTCCTCTCTCCATGGAGAAACCTCTGGAGGACATTCCTGTGCATTTCCATTTTCCATTCTTCTGACAACATCAATAGTATTTTACAGCCGTTTTTGTGTTAGAACTTCTCAAAGTTTTCAAATCACCATTGGAAATGCGGCCACTGCAGGCCTAATGGCCAGGGCCATCAAAGCATGAGAACACACTGAAAGCTGGAAGCCCTGTAATGCTATCACCTCTTTCCCATCTCTAGGGCTGTAGAGTTCGTCAAAGAGCACAATGAGCCTTCGTCCTCCTGATGGTACTGCCCAGCCCAGCCGACTAGCCACAGGTACCCCTGAGGACTCTGGAATGCAACACCAATATGCACCTGGCCTCCTTCTGACAAGTCAAATCTCTGCCGTTCCAAATAGACACCACTCACCTGATATATGAACCCACTCATTCGCGGACTTGCCGAGAGGGTCAGGAGAACGTTTGAAAACAACATGAAGTACCTCTCTTCTCTCTCCTGAAACGAAGGTGGAAAGTTCATGCTTAGGCCCAGCTGTCGTTCACAAAATCAGAACCTGAAGGGATCTGAGCCCTGGGCATTGCCTGGAGGGAGGAACAACTCTTTGATGGATTTAGTCATCCGTCTAACTGGCACCCAATCACCACCTTTAAAACCACAACCATCTGTGGGGACGGGAGCCTTCTTCTCATGACTTGCCCTTGGGCAAGAAGAGGAGAAGGGGGAATTGGGGAAGGGAGTGGCTAGTCCTCATGGCTTGGGTGAAGCTCCACCCCCTCACCTCACTCCCTCCATACTGGACCATGACTTGAGACATATAGAGGACGCTGCCCATCGATCTGATATCTTCGCCTTCCCAGCCCTGGATGGATTCTGAAAGGATCTGCAGCTCAAGCTGTTTCCTCTTCCTCAGTTCCTGACACTGTGCCTGTCAAAAAAAAAAAGATACTGTCTCGGTGAAATACATGATCACAGACATTTCCTTCCCCAAGAAACAAAGGCAGATATAGATAGATAGATAGACAGATAGATAGATAGATACACACACACACACACACTCACATCACACTCACACTCTAGAATTGGGTGTCTGGTTTTAATCAATTTTTAGTCCTTATTGCTATTGTATCTGATCTGTATGCTATTTTATCTGCTATTTTGTTTTTTGGTTTTGTTTTATTACTATTTATTTATTACATTTAAACTGAGCCATTAGGTGGCTCATGCTCTGTCCTAAATTGCAGCATTGGTTTTCGTTTAAGTAGACTGTTGAAGTCATTCTATGGTATGCTGAGTTCTTTCTTGTTTCTCTTTTATGTTATGTTTTATGTTATGCTATGCTATGTTATAGCCAACTAATGGTGCAGCAGGGAAATGACTTGACTAGCAAGCCAGAGATTGTTGGTTCGAATCCCCGTTAGTATGTTTCCCAGACTATGGGAAACACCTATATCGGGCAGCTGCGATATAGGAAGATGCTGAAAGGCATCATCTCATACTGCACGGGAGATGGCAATGGGAAACCCCTCCTATATTCTACCAAAGACAATCACAGGGCTCTGTGGTTGCCAGGAGTTGATCCCAACTCGACGGCACACTTTACCTTTACACTACGTTATGTTATGATCTGTGGTGATAAAACAAAATAAACAAATCTGCCTCGGACTATCTAGCCCAAATTTAGATAATCCAATGGACTATCTAGCTCAGTTTTGTCTGTTCTGGTGGCATCGGTCCTCCAAGCTCTCATGCAGAGGTCTTTCCCAACGTTTCTACCCAAGATCCTTTTAACTGGTGATGCTGGGGAGGGAACTGAGACCATCAGCGTGCAAGATGCACTTTGGCAATGTGCTACGGACCCCCTCACGTCGCTAAGTTTTAAAATTAACTCTGTCAGCATCCTTTCCTGTTTTCATTGACATTTTATCTCCCACCTGCTAACCAGCTTGTGTGGGGGGGGACACCCAACCCACAACATTTGCATTTTCTCTGCTGAAGGAGGAAGCGGGTATCTTGCTGGTTACAATGAAAGCAAGAGAAATTTCACTTTCCTGAGAAGCAAATATCAAGCCTTTACCATGGAAAGATTGCCCCCCTGTGGACAGCTCAACTCCCTCTCTTTTAGCATTATTTGTTTACCGTATTTATATGCTGCCCCATATAAAATCTCTAGGCAATTGATCATTAAAACCCCAACAACAATTAATAAAACCTTAAATCATATAAGGCACATTAAAGTAGCCATCAACAAATTTTTAAAACACTATAAACTAAAAGCCTGATAAAAGAGATGCGTTTTCAGGAGTTGCTTCAGGAGAGCCAGAGATGAAGAGGTTCTGATTTCATTTGGGAGCCTGTTCCAGAGACCGGAGGGCACTCTAGAGAAGACCCAGTTTTGGGTCCCCACCAAACGAGCCAGCGGTAACCATAACTGGACCTCCCCTGATTATCTTAATAGACGGCGGGGTTCATGAAGAAGAAGGCGCTCTCTTAAATTAATAAATAATAATAATAATAATAATAATAATAATAATAATAATAATAATAATAAATAATAATAATAATAATAATAATTCAATTTCTATACTGCCCTTCCAAAAAGGGCTCAGGGCGGTTTACACAGAGAAATAAACAAATAAGATGGCTCCCTGTCCCCAAAGGGCACACAGTCTAAAAGAAACATAAGACAGACACCAGCAACAGTCACTGGAGGTTCTGTGCTGGGGGTGGATCGGGCCAGGTTGGGATAAAAGTGTAGCAAGAATATAGAAAAATTATCCCTTGAGACACCTTTTCATTTCATATAATTTCACCAGGAGTGTCTGAGACCTACCACAAGGGACTTGAAGGATGCCACGGCTTTCAATACTTCTTCGTGGTCTGGATGAGCCTCCTGCAGAAGGGGAAAATTCTGGGGTTAGTTTCAAAGAGCGATAGACCCAGAATGGCAGAAAGACCTCTCACACTTGTATTGCACAAATCAGCAATATAGGCAAACCTCGTTATCCGTGGATCCAGCATCCACGGTTTTGCATATCAGCAGTCGAGTAATTAATACCTGACCTTGGTATATGGGGGAGGGGCAAAAAAAGGGTTAAAGCTGTGTGTCCGCAGATTGGGGATGGCCAGAAATGACCTTGGAGGTCATTGCTGGGTGCCATTTTGTAAAATGAGTCATTTTGTGGCTCATTTAGGTTGAAAACAGCATTTCCCCCATGAAAAATTGTGGAAAATTTGAAGCATTTGAACTTCTGGGAGGCATTGCTGGATAGCTGGAGTCCTGCAGAGCACTGTAGGGCATTTTATTTCACCCTTTTAAAAACCCACCCCCCGTTTCCCCTGCGATTTTCAACCTCCGGGAACCTAACCCCTCCAATCCCATAGACTTTAATGCCTATTGAAATCCACGGTTTCAGCATCCGTGGTATTATCGCGGAACGGAACCCCCCCCAGATACCAAGGTCCACCTGTACAGGATAGCGTCAGATGCTGGTGGAACAAGGGTTGGGGTTACAGTCACACTGCAAGCCTTATTGGCAATTCCAGTATTAAACTGAATTGGCTG
Organism: Hemicordylus capensis; assembly: GCF_027244095.1. Lineage (NCBI taxonomy): Eukaryota > Metazoa > Chordata > Lepidosauria > Squamata > Cordylidae > Hemicordylus > Hemicordylus capensis. Next base: position 18,876,370 of record NC_069667.1, read on the forward strand.
TTGTTGTACTTGCAAGTGGAAGACATACTGTATTTACTTGAATCCAAGACTAGATTTCTTTCAAGTTCTTTGGTGTTAGCAATCAGGGAATTGTCTTAAATTCAGAGCCCTGTTCTTTTGGGGTACACACAAGTGCAACCTGTATTTAAACTTCTATTTTTAAGGGGGTCATCCTAACTTCAGAGTCGTTTTCTGTTCGGGTAAATACGGTATAGCACTTTAACCATAGAGTTGCAGAGATAGAGCGACCGTCTGATAGGGAAGCATGGCCAGTGATGGCTCTCAGTTTGATACTGGATGGCAATGAAAACGCCTCAAAGCACAGAAACGATACCAGAAGTCTACCATGAATGGGGCAAAGAGCCTCTACTTCATCATTCAATGCTTGAGATGGGGCAAATCTCCACCCAACTACCACCCTTGGCTAGCAGGCATGGGCCAGAGGCTACCTCCATGTGCCGCTCCAGTTCTTGGAGGAGGGAGATATATTTATCCAGCCTGATGAAGGGTTTGCTGAGACTTGTAGTTAAGGTCAGTATCCCTTGGCAAGCCACCCCTTGGATCTCCATAAATTTCTCCAGTTCATCACTAGAAGACAAAGACACAACGTGATACAGAATTGGTTTAATGGACTACTGGTCTGTGGCTGGACCAAAATAGGTTCCTAGGTTTTCTTAATGGCAGCCAATACGACTTCTTGTTTTAATTACCTGTGTTGGGTCAAGACGTTGACCGCAGAAGGATGGTTAGCACAATAGGTGAGGTACAGACATCTGAACTGGGGCATCAGGCCAAGGAAGCAACCTCCCACCCTTTGCTGGTGCTCTGGAAGCCTGGAGATGATACGAGGATGGTTATTATCACAGTGCGCTTCAGAGATCATACAGCACAGAGGACATGCTGTGAGTTCACCTCCGGTGAGCCTCTGTCTCTGAGCCTAGAACCCTCATCTACCACAAGGCCGTAATGGCTGTCTCAAAATGCAAATATGTCCTGCTTGCAATGTCCGGCTGCAAATCCAGTTTCATTCCTCACTTCCCAAGTTCTTAGGAACCTAGGCAGCTGCCATATACTGAGTCAGACTTTTGATCCATCTAGCTCAGTATTGTTTACACAGACTGGCTGCGGCTTCTCCAAGGTTGCAGGCAGGAGTCTCTCTCAGCCCTCTCTTGGAGATGCTGCCAGGGAGGGAACTTGGAACCTAGATGCTCTTCCCAGAGTGGCTCCATCCCCTGAGGGGAATATCTTGCAGTGCTCACACTTCTAGTCTCTTATTCATATGCAACCCCCTGCTTAGCTAAGGGGACAAGTCATGCTTGCTACCACAAGACCAGCTCTCCTTTCTCAGACCAGCTCTCTCTTCTTCCATTGGGAATTTAAACCGAGCACTTCCATCCATTCTGATTCTTGAGAATCTACTCTCAGAACACCTCAGACATTAAAAACAACAAAACCCGGTGCTCCACGGGCTTCCCATTCTGTGGGTGGTTGGCACCCTATGTGCACTGCACCACAACCTGCTCTAGGCCACCCTGGTGCCCCTCACCCCCACCCCAGTGAAGTTATGGGGCTGCTGAATTTCCCCATTATTCCCTATAGGGAAAAATCTTAAAGAAAAACTTCGGGGGGGGGGGAAATTAAAAATCACCCCTTTCAACAATTTATTTGAAATCTGGGTGGTAGCAGGCACTAATTGGGGCACTACCACCTGACCCACTCTTCTGCCCCAGAAACCCCTTTTCTGCCCCGAATCTGCCACAAAGACATGCCAACTTCAATTTTGTTTTTAAAAACACAACTTTGCCCAATTTCTTTGAAATCTGGATGGTAGCTTCCTTGCACCCATTGGGCACTGCCAACCACCACAACCTGCTCTGGGCCATCCTGGTGCCCTCCCACCCCCGTTATAACTAAGTTATAACAGTTATAACTAAGTTATAACTGAGTTATAACTAAGGCTGATGAAATCCCCATTATTCCCTATGGGATAAAGCTTAAAGACGCGTGAACTTCAAAAATCTTTTAAAAATCACCCCTTTGCCCAATTTCTTTGAAATTTGGGTGGTAGCTTCCACTCACTGGGCACTACCATCCACACCACTCTTTTGCCTCAGGAACTCCCCCCCTTTTTTGCCCCGAATCAATTTGGATTCAGAAAATTCTTGTACAAATTGAATCTGGGGTGATTTGCTGGGGGGTGAGATTCAGACCCAAAAAAAGTTGGGGGTGATTTGATACGGGTACAAATCAAATCGAAAAAATCAATTTGTGCACATCCCTAATAAGCAGGCTTTGAATTACATCTGTGTATTTGTGTGTGTATATAAACATCCTCGGATAACTTACTTGGCACATTCTTCCAGAGCCTGATTGAGCGTTTGCTGAAAGGTGCAGATTTCATCCACATTTCCAAGTAATGACGCAATATCCATCACACTCAGCCTAGAAGGATTCAGACACCAAGAGGGTGTATTTTTAGTTGAATGTAGCACACGGAACATGAAAAGAACTGATGGAAGCTGAAAATCCCACCTGCTCCCAGGGCTTTTGTCTGCCCAGCATGATCACTAGAGGGTCCTTTGCTCCATGTGCCAACGTTGAGAGAGGCTAAACTGTTGTGCACACAGGACAGGGCCTTCTCTGCTGTTGCCCCCAGGCTCTGGAATGCTCTCCCAGCAAATGTCCACTCCTTGACATCTGTGGCTGTTTTTAAAAAGAACTAAAGACCCTTTTATTTGTTCAGGCTTTGACCCCTTAGGGGCTGCCGGGGCTCTCAGCTTTCCTGTTTCTGTTTGTCCTTTTAATGATTGTTTTTTTGTGGGTTGGTTTGTGTTTTGTTGTTTTTTTGCTATTTCATGGTTGTTATTGTTTCACTGATTTTAAGGTTTTAGATGGAATTTTATTGTATTTTAACTTTTGTAAACTGCCTTGAGATGCATTATGAAAGGCGGTATGGAAACGGAATGAAAGAAAGAAAGAAAGAAAGAAAGAAAGAAAGAAAGAAAGAAAGAAAGAAAGAAAGAAAGAAAGGCTGTCCTCCTTGCGAGGAGACTTGGTGGGGCGATGTGAGGGAGGCTGGAGGTTTGGGTTGACCTAGGCTGCCGCCGTGGTATTGCTCTCCCTGAGTGAGTGAGTGAGTGAGCAGGAAGAGGGGGCACGCCACGTGAGCGGGGTAGGGGGGCAGGCCAGGTGAGCGTAGGGGAGTGGGGAGGTCTCTGGGTTGAGGGGGCTGTGGCAGGGGGCAAGGGGAGCAAACAAGTACTAGCACACAGATGCTCTGTGCGGGTTCAGCTAGTTGTTATTATCTCAGCTTCAGGCTGCGGCTTCTATGCGACTAATTATTAGTCACGCAATCCCACGACTAAGCCTGCCATCTGGGAAAGGCCCAGGAAAAAAGGAAGCAGAGGGGGACTGCAGCCTCCATCAGTAAAATAAATTACAATCCGCTAGTATATAGAGCACAGATTCTAGAACTGGAAAAATCAGATGTTTAAGCACAAATAATCGTTGAGGAGTCACGTCGACGAAGGACCAACTGCTCTTCATGCTAATCAGTCCAAAACGACGCAGATCTTACTTGTCATAGGACTGGAGTGGCCTCAGGTACGTTCCTAGAAGCGACTGCAGTTCCTTGGCATAGTCCCGCTCTGTTTCCAGAATATTCTGAAGTACCTAAAAAGAGAGAGCGAGAGAGAGAAAGAGAGGAGATGTGAACAGAAACAGCACACTCCTTCATAAACTGCACTGGTTCTCAACCTTGGGTGCCCAGACGTTGTTGGACTACAACTCTCATCATGCCCTGCCAAAACGTCTTCTAAATTGTTTGGCATTGTATCCTTGGTCTGTGATGATTGAATGTGCTGTGTGTTTTTAATCTCGTGGTTTTATTGACTGATTGATCTAGTCAACATTTCTTGTATACCGCCTCCTCCAAAAACTCTAGGCGGTGGACAATAACAATAAAAAACAGTTAAAGGGCAAAAGCCTGGCGGAAAAGGTAGGTCTTGAGCAGGGCCTTAAAAGCCACTAAGGAGGGGGCTGCACGAAGCTGGGGGGTGGGGGAGTGTTCCAAAGAAGAGGGGCGGCCACAGAGAAGGCCCTCCTAGGCTTTAATGTTGTGTCGTAAGCCACCCAGAGAACAATTTGTTATGGGTCGCCTAACAAATTAAGTGCCTTATTATGGTTATTGTTATTTTGGTTCTCTTCGCTCCTCTCTGCTCTCCGCCCAGCTCAGCCTGACGCCTCTGTTAAAAGAGGAAGAAGGACTGAGTCATCCTCCATCACCCAAAAGGGCATGTTCCCAGCTGTGGAGATCACAAGGGCCGTCTCACTGCAGTGGGATGCCAGCAGTCTTAAGAGTGAACTCCTTTATCTCCCTTTCTAATAATAAAACAACTTCCAACAGACAATGGGGAAATGCACTCGACGTTCGGCATCCTGTCGGTTCATCCACATACCAACATTTTAATTTCAGAAGGCAGGCAATCTGCGTACCAACATTTTTAATTTCAGCTTGTTTGGAATCTAAAAATGTACTCCTCTCTCTAGTTCTTAGTTCAAGCAGTTTTCTGGGACTGGAAAGGCCCAGCCAGAAAAACAACACAGGATGTGGCTGTTTTTTAAATGCCAGTATAATCCCCGTCCTGATTTTTGCGGCTTGTTTTGTCCTCTGTCTTGAACTTTTCCCTTCATCGTAACATGCACCAGCAGAGCTAGAAGTCATGGTGGAAGGCCAAACAGATTTGAAGGGAAAGACTCCTTCCGGCATGGATTTGGGGAGAGGGGAGCTTCTGTTCACATTTATTTATTTATTTATTGCATTGCATTGCATTGCATTACGTTGTTACATCAAATAAAATAATGTAATATAATAAATTTATTACTTTATTACTTTATTTATTTATTTCATTTCATTGCACCAGGATTTATTAACCTTGGGCCCCCAGATGTTGATGGACTACAACTCCCATCATCCCCAGCCATGTCCATTGTGGTTGGGGATGATGAGACTTGTAGTCCATCAACATCTGGGGGCCCGAGGTTAAGATACCCTGCATTACACAATTAGGATTGTGTATCAGCTAACTTATGCTCAGTTAGCGCCCTGCTAACTGAGCCAAGAAGAGGCACCTTTTCAAGTGGCAATTCTCTTCTATTTAGCAGGGGGAGAGCAACTGGCCCTCTCCATCCCCAGCACAGCATCTCTCCAGTGGCTGATGCTGGTGTCTATCTTATGTTTCTTTTTAGACTGTGAGCCCTTTGGGGGGCAGGGAGCCATCTTATTAATTGATTATTTTTTTCTCCATGTAAACCGCTTTGGGAACTTTTGTCAAAAAGTGGTATATAAATATTTGTTTGTTTGTTTATCAGTCTTTGCAGAATACAAGCTTTGTTAGCACCTGAAAAATATTATATAGCACCTGAAAAAGCTCCAAAGAATTAAGCAGAGCACTGTTCTAAAAAAAAAAAAGACCATGCACCCTGCAGGCTGACCTTTTTTTTTTTTTAAAGTGACTCACACCAAAAGTAGTTCTAATGAATAGCACTGAGTGATAATTGAGGGTTTAACGGCTTACCACAGCATAGTAATTCTTTGTAAGTTGAGGGCTTTCAGCTTTCATTGCTTTCGGGGAGAGCGGTTTATCTGGAGGAGAAAGAGCGGAAGTTGTTATACAGAACTGTCCTTATTCTATCAGCGGGGTCCACTGGCATCTTGAGCAGAATTTAAACAATCACACTGACAAGAAACAGATCTTAACTGCATGACTGCAAAGACACGGAAGGAGGCAACAAGCCACATTCCCTCCCTGGCAGCATCTCCAGTTAGGGCTGAGAGCGACTCCTGCCTGCAACCTTGAAAAAGCCGCTGCCAGTCTGGGTAGACAATACTGAGCGAGATGAAGCAAGGCTCTGCTCAGTAGAAAGCAGCTTCCTACATTCCGATGATATGATGCTATGTCTGTTTTATTACTATTTCTGTTATGATAAATAGCAGGCTTTATGATTCATTGATGTTGTTATTGTTATTATTCTACCAAAAGAAAATAGGTCCACACGTATACTAAGGACCAAAAAACAACAAACCACGTGAGTGCGGAAAATTGTCCAATCGTGAATACAAAACTTCCAAAATTAATAAGTATGTTTATAAATAATCATAAAGTTAGTAATAATACATATATCCAAGATTTAAATCCAAGGACTGTGCTATACACCACCCAAAAGCTCTTATATGGGTATGAGAATAGGTACTACACAAAAAAGATAACCGCATACAGGCCCATACGTACTAAAAGCCTTGCAGTAAAGCCCACTGTCTGAAATTGCTCCTTGAGTCTCCAGATTGGACCATTTTCCGCACTCACATTGTTATTATTCTAAGCCGCCTTGGGGAGACTGTATTGGTAGGATATAAACGCTGTAAACAAATTCAATGCACTGTACAAAGCAACAATTAACAGAAAGAGGCAGCTCTCTGCCCCAGGGAGCTTACAATCTGACTCTGGAACTGCAATGCAGCCACAGACGATGGCAGGGGTTCCCGACGGTGGGTCTCCAGATGTCGCCCAACTACAACTCCCATCATCTCCAGACACAACGGCTGGAGGACATTGGGGCTGGGGGTCATGGGAGTTGTAGTGCATCTGCATCTCGGGAGCCGCGGTGGGAAACTCCTGGGCTATGGCTAATGGCGCCACCTGATAAACAACTTCTAATTCTATTGCAAAAGTAGAAGTGAGAGTATAAAGAGGAGCATAAATAGGACCCATTCGCCTCCCACACCGCCTTGGCTTCCCCCTCACAGGACGTCCAATCCCCGCGGCAGTCGCAAGACCTCGTGGTCTTGCCAGTGTGTCCTGAACGGACAACTGTGGGGAAGCTGGATTTTGAGTTGCAAGGGCCTGGAGAGAGAGATCATCATCACATGACAGCCACGCCGAAACAGATCAAAGCCTGCCGTGACGATCCCGCAGCCGGAGGTTTGCTGTCTGCTGCAATGCCGTGTGACTGGCTGGCCGCAGCCATCGGGCCAGAGTAGCCTGTCTGGGAGCGTTGCTTCTTCTGCCGTGTTGCCCCCAGCCTGAAACTGCCGGTGTCTGTTTTGCAGAAACGAAGCCGCTGTATTTCTAAAACCTCTTTCAGGAAGAGATCAAAAACACAGCCGGCCCCCGGGCGATCTGGGAGCAGAGTCTCCGAGGCAATGTGTTATCAGTTAGTTGAATTCCTTTCTTTTTCCCATTTACACAGCATCATCTGGGTATGGGGTGCTGGACGAAGGGGTCAGGCCCCTGCCCCGAGGGGCTTACAGTTTAGAAGCCCACACAGGAGAGACGGCAAGGAAGGGGAGGGGAACGGAGGCAGGAATCGCCCTGTAACACAGGGGTTCTCAAAGCTCAGTCCCCAGAGGTTGCTGGATTACAACTCCCATCATCTTGTGTGAGAGGAGAGCTGGTCTGGGGGTAGCAAGCGTGACTTGTCCCCTTAGCTAAGCAGGGTCTGCCCTGGTTGCATTTGAATGGGAGACTTGGATGTGTGAGCACTGGAAGATAATTGCCCTCGGGGGATGGAGCCGCTTTGGGAAGAGCAGAAGGTTCCAAGTTCCCTCCCTGGCAGCATCTCCAAGATAGGGCTGGGAGAGATTCCTGCCTGCAACCTTGGAGAAGCCGCTGCCAGTCTGGGTAGACAATACTGAGCTAGATAGACCAAGGGACTGACTCAGTATATGGCAGCTTCCTATGTACCCCGTCATGTGGATGATGGGAGTTAAGAACATAAGAACAGCCCTGCTGGATCAGGCCCAAGGCCTATATAATCCAGCATCCTGTTTCACACAGCTTGGAGGACCCCTGCAGTAAGTGATCCCTGCAGTAAAGCCATTGTGGCCGTGGATGATGGGGATTGTAGTCCAACACCCTCTGGGGACCCAACTTGGAGGACCCCCGCGGTAAGTGTTTTCTTACTACTAAGAAAAAGGAATATTCTCTTACCAGTAGATTTAATTTCTCTGACGTAGTTGCTGGGGAACCAGCCGGTCCTCCCGTTGAGGGTCCCTTCCCACCATCCCCCTTCTTCGACCCGGGTGACGTAGATGATGTCGCCTTTGTTGATTGAGAGCTCGTCCTCGTTGGTCTGCTTAAAGTGGAATCTGGCCTTGACCACCAGCTGGTAACCGCCATTTTCAGTCATCTCCTAGGGCAGGCAGACATGGAGGGCACTTATAACAGCAACAAGCAACCAACAGAAGAAGAATCAGGAGCACCCTCATAAAAATGGCAGGTGGTGCTTGCCCTCTGAAAAGAGGCATTCTCTCTCAAACAGGGAGGAATGCTTCTTCTAAGAGGAGCAGATGGCAAGTGCTGTCTTAGCAAAGGCTTCTTCTTGCTCACAGGAGAGAATACCTCCTACAAGATGATGCCTGCTGCAACACATATATGCTGTTGGCACACATCATCTTAAAAGAGGCATTCCCCTTTCTCCCTCAAACAAGGAGGAATGCCTCTGCTAAGATTAGGTCTCTTGTGATACACACATGCCATCTTAAAAGAGGCACTTCCCCTTCCTCAAACAGGAAGGAATGCTTCTTCTAAGATTAGATGTGTTGTGATACCAATGGGCAGATGGCAAACACCCTCTTAAAAGAGGTATTCCTTCTTTTCTTGAAGAAAGCCTCTTCTAAGATGGTGCTCTCTGTGTCCATTATGACATACACATGCATTGCAAAACAACAAAGCTAGGCTTTTAGCTTAAGAAACATTGCTTTACTCATAAGCAGATTTAATTAACTGACTGAAATTTATATGATCAATTTACTTAGGCCAGAGGTGGGCAAACTTGGCCCTCCAGCTGTTTTTAGACTACAACTCCCAGCATCCCCAGCCACAATTTATCGTGGCCAGGGAAGATGGGAGTTGTAGTTTAACACTACCTGGAGGGGCACGTTTTCTCATTCCTGGCTTAGGCTATGATTTCTTCAACTGAGTGACATATCTAGTTAGAATCAAACACCTTGCATGTATGTAGTGTTTTTGCACCTTCAAAGCGCTTTACAGACATTAGAGTTATCCTTGCAACAACCCTGCAAGGCGAGTGAGCCTTATGATCCCCATATTGCAGATGGGAAAGTTAAAGCTGAAGGGAGCCCCTTTTCTAAGCCACCCAGAGAATACAAGGCAGAGTTCAGGTTCGAATCGGGGAATTCAGGGCAGAGTTCAGGTTCGAATCGTGGAATTCAGGGCAGAGTTCAGGTCCGAATCGGGGAATTCAGGGCAGAGTTCAGGTCCGAATCGGGGAATTCAGGGCAGAGTTCAGGTCCGAATCGGGGAATTCAGGGCAGAGTTCAGGTTCGAATCGGGGAATTCAGGGCAGAGTTCAGGTCCGAATCGGGGAATTCAGGGCAGAGTTCAGGTCCGAATCGGGGAATTCAGGGCAGAGTTCAGTGTTGGGTTGCTTTGCTGGCATGCAACATGACCCCAGAGCTGGGACTCCTGCCCTCCCGCTTCTCTTGCCATCTCCCCACATGCCCCCCCAGGCAGCTTAAACGAGACATACCACTGCTCCTGACTGCCTGCGCAAAGCTCTTCTGGTAGAGGATGGTCCTTGTTGGAGAGGGTGGGACTCACCCGCAGCGCAGCTAGGAGATGGCAGACGTGAGCATGGCCTGGCCGACTGTTGGTCTGGATTTGAGGAGACAGGAAAGCAGGAAGACCCCAGCAAGGGGTGACTTTAACTCTCGGGTTGTGGGTCTGCTCGGTGGTGTGCTGGGACTGGTGGCAAAGTGGTGTGCGGAATGATCCCCACGAACTGGGCAAAGAGGTGCCTTGAAAAACAGGGGTTCTCCACCTTGAGCATTTCCAGATGGGGCTTTTAGCTCACTTCTCCTCTGGATCGGCCAGATTTACCCCGAAGCCCCTGCGCGCTATCGAGGAGCACTCCACACGCGATTCGGGTTTTTCATTAGACATTGGAACATTGCCCGATTTATGTCCAGGGTAAAAAAAAAATCCATTTTTGCATTGGGGTGGTTTTTGGGTTTTTGGCAAATTCAAACTCGTACTAAAGCCTTGCAGTAAAGCCTGCTGTCTGAAATTGCTCGTTGAGTCTCCAGATGGCGTTGGACTACAACTCCCATCACCCCCAGCTGCAATGGACTTTGGGGGTGATGGGAGTTGTAGTCCAACGCCGCCTGGAGACCCAAGGTGGAGAAGCCCTGCTTTAAAGTGGTGGTCTCCTTTATATGTAGCAAGGGGAGCACAAGTGTTCCTATTCAACCCCAGCGTCACTCTAATCGCTGTTGCTGGCGTCGCTCTCGTGCTCATTTTTAGACTGTTTGCTTCTGGGACAAGGTATCATCCTTCCATTCCTTTTGCTATGTAAACTGCTTTGAGGACTACCGTTTTGTTTTGTTGAGAAGCAGTATAAGAATATTAATAATATGTGCTTGATATTGCATCGCATCCTTGGTCTATGCAACCAGGACGGACCCTGCTTAGCTAAGGGGACAAGTCATGCTTGCTACCACCAGACCCGCTCTCCTCTTGTAGTGGTCCCATGTGGCTTCTGGCAAGAGTACCTCCCAGCCTTCCTCCCCACCCCTCCTCCAGGTGCAGATTCAGTTTTAATTCAATTTTTTTTGGAAAGAATTCCATGTACAATTTTAATTTAAAATGACAAGTTGTGTTTTGATTGCAAGCTCTTTGGGGCAGAGACCTGTCCTCTGGTTCTTGCCTAAGCGGCACGTGCTCAGACGGAACTAGATAAATAACAGGAAAATCTTGAAATAGAGATACCAGGGATTGAGCTTGCAAAGCACATGCTATGCCACTAAGCTACAAGCCTTTCCCACCACTTACAACCGGACTCCAGCTGCTAGATATGAGCTCACAAATCAAAAGGGCCATGCGCCTCTCTGTGAGAACACAGTTTTCAGTCCATGAGCCAGGCCCAGAAATTGTGGCTATCAGCACCATCTTAAGAGACAGAGGCTCATAGTCATTTTTGGCAATGTCTGCCCTGTTAGATATAGGAAATCGCTGTCTGATAGCATTGTTACAAATACAATGAATATTTATTTATATAGTGCTTTTTCAACAAGAGTTCCCAAAACAGTTTACATAGATATAAAAATAAATAAGTAAAATGCCTCCTTCTCTCTAAAGGGCTCACACTCTAAAAAAGAAACACAAGAGAGACACTAGCAGCAGCCACTGGAGGGAGGGATGCTGTGCTGGGGATGGATAGGGCCAGTTGCTCTCCTCCTGCTAAATATAAGAGAATCACCACTTTTAAAATATGCCTCTTTGCTTGGTTAGCAGGGGATTGTCCCTAACTCCAAATGATTAGGGTAACATTGCAGTCGTTTTTGCACAGAGGAAAAGGATAGGGTAACAATGAATGAACAGTTGTCCTCTCTCCATGGAGTCATCTTTGCAGGATATTCCTGCCTATTTTCATTTCCGTTCCTCAACAACATCGGCAAACGTTTAAAAGCTTTCAAAACACCATTGCAAATTTAGCCGCTGCAGGCCCAATGGTCAGGACAAGGAAAGCCCAATAATACATAGAAAGCGGAAAGTCTCGCAAAGCAATCGCCTCATTTCCATCTCTAGGGCTGCAGACCTTGTCAAAAATCACAAGGAGCATTCGTCCGCCTTCATCAGGGCTGCTCAACTTCGAGCCTCCAGCTGTTTCTGGACTACAACTCCCATCATCCCCAGCCTCCGTGGTCAATAGTCAGGGATTATAGGAGTTGTAGTCCTTGTAGAGAGCCAGCATGGCGTAGTGGTTAGAGTGCTGGACTGGGACCGGGGAGACCCAAGTTCAAAACCCCATTCAGCCATGAGACTTGCTGGGTGACTCTGGGCCAGCCACTTCTCTCTCAGCCTAACCTACTTCACAGGGTTGTGGTGAGGAGAAACTTAAGTATGTAATACACTGCTCTGGGCTCCTTGGAGCAAGAGCGGGATATTAAAAAAATGTTAAAATAAATAATAAAATAAAATAAAAAATACTATCTTACAGTGCTCGCACATGGAGTCTCCCATTCAAATGCAAACCAGGGGGGAACCTGCTTAGCAAAGGGGAAAATCCACGCCTGCTACCGCAAGGCCAGCTCTCCACCATCCTTGTCTGTCTCAGACATTCCCCCGAAGCCGGCTTCAGATGGCCCAGAGGAGAGCAAATGGCACGTTCTTCCCATCTAACAGGCCTCTGGATTCCTGGCAGTACACCGGGGATACGGAAAACCCACACTACAGGCACGAAAACAGGCTGACATTTGACGCGGGTTGCCACAGATGTTCTGTTTGTGGGGAAGTGGGAAGAGGAGGCAGGCTGCCACCGAGGGGGAGAGGCTGGCTTTCGGTGTGTCCTTTTCTTCCACTGACTATCAAAGGCAAAAACACATCCCCACGTCATTGCCACGGCCGCATCGGCTGCATCGTGCTGCCCCAATCACCTCCTGCGACACGGCATAAAGGAGCTTCCCCCCCCCCTCACTCCGAGGCTTATGCAAAAAGGTCAAACGCAAGGCTTACCCCTCATGTCCGCTCAGCGGTGATGCTACATCACGTAAATGGCCCGCATTCTTCTCTGCCAGGGACAGCTTGCCATCTGATCATGCAGGATGCTCTACCTAGCACTGTGCTCTCTGCGCACAAGCCTAGCTTGCTATCCTTGTGGGGGGGGGCATCCTTTTTTTGTTTCCTCTTTGAAATAAGGATGCATTGCAACCCGGTTGTGCCTAGAGGTGCAGTTGGGAATGCAATTATTTACATATGCTTTCACCCTAACCCTGACAGGCAGCTGCCATATACTGAGTCAGACTCTTGGTCTATCCAGCTCAGTAATGTCTACACAGACTGGCAGTGGCTTCTCCAAGGTTGCAGGCAGGAATCTCTCTCGGCCCTATCTTGGCAACGTACTGTATGCTTTGGTAGTTTGTTGGTTCAATAAAAAAATCTTGTCCTATTAAAAATAAATAAATAAATAAATAAATAAATAAATAAATAAATAAATAAATAAATCTTGTCCTATATTGGAGATGCTGCCAGGGAGGGAACTTGGAACCTTCTGCTCTTCCCAGAGCGGCTCCATCCCCTGAGGGGAATCTCTTCCAGTGCTCACACAGCAAGTCTCCCATTCATATGCAAGCAGGGCAGACCCTGCTTAGCTAAGGGGACAAGTCATGCTTGCTACCACAAGACCAGCTCTCCTGGCTAAACATACTGGGTCTGACTCAGTATAAAGCAGCTACTACTGCTCAGGATCATCCAGCTGCTACATCTGTAAAGATTAGAGCCCTATGTGGAAAGGGAAATACCAGATGTTCAAGCTGTTTTCAGAAAAGGCCGAGGAACAAGAGACATCGTTGCTGATGCACGCTGGATAAGTGAGAAAGCCCAAGAATACCAAAAAGAAGTTAATATGTGCCTTATTGACTACAGAAAAGCCTTCAATTGTGTCGACCATGTCAAGTTGTGGAATATCCCTAGGAAAATGGGTGTCCCAGAACATCTCTTTGTTCTCATGAGAAACCTACACAGGACAGGAAACCACAGTGCAGACGGAACCTGGTGAAACAGACTGGTCCAAGATCGGCAAAGGAGTAAGACAAGGCTGTACACTTTCTCCTTCTTTATTCAATTTATATGCTGAGCATATACTGAGAGAAGCTGGACTGGAAGAAGATGAGCGTGGTTTTAAAGTTGGAGGAAGAAACATCGATAACCTGTGCTACGCTGATGACACCACTCTGATAGCTGAGAATGCAGATGATCTGCAAGCTCTAGTAATGAAAGTCAAGGAGCACCGTGAAAAAATGGGACTACAAGTAAATGTAAAGAAGACTAAACTAATGACAAAGGGTACAGCAACCAGTTTTAGAATTGACAATTAAGACACTGAAGTGGTGGATAGCTTCTGCCTTTTAGGATCGACCATTGACAGGAAAGGATCCAGCAGTCAAGAAATACACCACAGACTAGCACTTGGTAGGGTTGCAATGAAGGCCTTGGAAAGGATATTTAGATGCCGTGATGTGTCTACACCAACAAAAATGAGAATCATTCGGACCATGGTTTTTTCCGTGATACTCTATGGATGCAAAAGCTGAAGAAGCAAGATAGAAAAAGCATTGATGCTTTTGAAATTTGGTGCTGGAGAAGACTTTTGAGGACAGCCAGGAAAACAAACAAATGGATCACAGAACAAATCAATCCAGAATTTTCACTCCAGGCACAAATGACCAGGCTCAGACTATCCTACTATGGACACATTATACGAAGACCCAGCTCCCTTGAGAAGTCCATCATGCTGGGGAAAGTTGAAGGCAAGAGAAGAAGAGGACAACCAGCAGCAAGGTGGATGGACTTGATGACAACAGCAATGAATGCACCACTGAGAGACCTTACAGGGCAAGTGGAAGACAGATCATCCTGGAGAGAATCTATCTATGTGGTCCCTAAGAGTCAACACCGATTTGACAGCACTTAATCAATCAATCACTACGACGACGAATATTTATACACCACTCTTCAATTAAAGTTCTCAAAGCAGTTTACAAAAAAATAAATAATACACAAATAAGATGGTCCCCTGTCTCCAAAGGGCTCACAATCTAAAAAGAAACGTAAGGCAGATACCAGCAATAGCCACTGGAGGGATGCTGTGCTGGGGTTGGATAAGGCCAGTTGCTCCCCCTCTGCTAAATATAAGAGAATCACCAGTGTAAAAAATTTCTCTTTACTCACCAGGGGTCTAACTGATATTGCTTCCTAGGACTTGAGGGTCCCCCAGATAAAGGTAGGGCATAAGGGTCTACAATACATAAATAAATGAGCAATATCCAATGATTTTTCATGGGTGCAGGATTCACAAGTATCAAAAGAGCACACACACCCAACAACCCTCCTCTCCTCCCCAAATCACCCCAGTTCATTGATTTTATTCTACTAACTGCTCAGCAAGCAAAACGATGCCTGCTGAGACATCAGACCCAACATCTATTCTTAGATTCCTGTTAGAATCTAGCTGAAGCCTCTATTCAGCAACAAAGCGTGGTATGCATTGACAGTCTGGTGTTTGCATTTCTGCCCGATTTAAACTTTCAACATTGATTCGGATGCGCTTTGCCAGACAAGGCAACTCGGCACGATCGGTTCTCCTTGCCAAATCTCAGGGAAGATTCAGAGATCCTGATTTACTACCCTCTCCAGTAATGCTAGCTGCCAAGTCTGTATTTGTGGGGAATTCTTCTTAGTCCCTGTGTAGGCAGGCCCACAAATCTTGGCCATTGTGCCACCTCAAGGGACGAATGCTCAGTGTGATGTTTGCAATGACTACCCTCCTAGAGATGGAAAATAGCATTGTTGCATTTACAGGTACGATACGATATTCCGATACGATAATTCTCTATTCAGTCACTGACCGGGGAAAGGGGGGAAATGCATCAAAACATCAAAGCACAACAATACCAACAGCTATAATACAGAGAAGTTGAAGGACTGTAGAAGATGCCATAACATGTCTCACAGTTTAAAATCAGAGCCTGTCATTTCACAAATGTGATGCAGAAGTATAAAGGTACAAGGCAGGAAACGGAAGATAAGTAAATTCTAGCATCATGGCCACTGAAAGGGACAATAGAGTGGACCGTACTGTCTCACTTCTCCTGCTGATGCAGTCAGGTGGAAGACAGGTGGGGGTCGCTGTGTTTGAAATCCCCCTGACTGTGGAAAGCTAGTACAACATGGAGGAGTATAGACTAGCTTTCCATCAGAAGTGAGGTTTCATTGAGATGGGCAAGCATTACGTAAATAGAAACACAGGAAGCTGCCTTTTACTGAGTCAAACCATTGGTCCATCTAGCTCAGTATTGTCTACACAGATTGGCAGCAGCTTCTCCAAGGTTACAGGCAGGAGTTTCTCTCAGCACTGTCTTGGAGATGCTGCCAGAGAGGGAACTTGGAACCTCCTGCATACAAGCAGGCAGATGGTTTTCCCAGAGTGGCCCCATCCCACCCCCACCCCCCAGGGCAGGAAATATCTTACAATACTCACAAGTAGTCTCCCACTCGAATGCAAACCAGGTCAGACCCTGCTTAGCAAAGGGGACAATTCATGCTTGCTGCCCCAAGGCCAGCTCTCCTCCCAGAAGTATTAAAATTCAATTCCCCCCACTTGGGTGGTTTAAGTGGTACAGTCCTGGCAAGGTGTAGTGTGGCTCTGAGAGAGAAGGGCCAGTTTGGATGATCCATGGAATCATGAGGTGCCACTTCTCCAAGACTGAACCATTACAGGCTGAAGTTGGGGGCTGGCAGGGGTAATTTTCATGTTGGCATCTTAGAACTTTTAATGGGATTGTAGGCCTTTCCCCCTTGGCCTCTACAAATGCAAACGAGGACTAAGCTGGAATTTCCTATCGAAACCACAGTTAGAAAAGTGCACAACCAGCATGGATTTGTGGGAGGAAGGTTTATTACGGTAGACAGATATTAGCGGTAAAGCATGAAGACCGCTCTTACCGCCCGCCCACCCACCCTTACCTTCAGTTGCTTTGTTGATGGCTGCAAGGGTATTCAGTACCTGGGGAAAGTTGTCTCCTCTGTACAGATCATGTGCATCAAAGAGCTATGGGAAAAGAGAAAAGGTACACATAAGTTTGGTGGGTACACATGTGTACACATCAGCACACATCGCGTGGCACTCTATGGATGCGAAAGCTGGACTTTGAAGAAGCAAGACAGAAAAAGTATTGTAGATGAAAAATGCATTTGTAGATGCATTTTGAACTTTGGTGCTGGAGAAGACTTTTGAGGATACCATGGACAGCCAGGAAAACAAACAAATGGATCACAGAACAAATCAATCCAGAATTTTCACTCCAGGCACAAATGGCCAGGCCCAAACTATCATACTTTGGACACATTATACGAAGACCCAGCTCCCTTGAGAAGTCCTTCACGCTGGGGAAAGTTGAAGGCAAGAGAAGAAGAGGACGACCAGCAGTAAGGTGTCTGGACTCGATGATGACAGCTATGGATGCACCACTGAGAGACCTTACAGGCCAAGTTGAAGACAGATCATTCGGGTGAGAATCTATCTATGTGGTCGCTAAGAGTTGGCATCTATTTGACGGCACTCAATCAATCAATCACACATCAGTTTGGAGAGCTCCCTCTTTGCAAAGCAAGATGTACGATATTCAAAATTAGCAGACCACATCCACTGCTATGTAATACTTGCACCATCAAAAAAACAAAGAAAATATGTTTTACATAGGAAGCTGCCATATACTGAGTCAGACGATTGATCCATAGGGCTCAGTATTGTCTACACAGACTGGCAGCAGCTTCTCCAAGGCTGCAGGCAGGAATCTCTCTCAGCCCTATCTGGAAATGCCAGGGAGGGAACTTGGAAGCTTCTGCCATGCAGATGCTCTTCCCAGAACAGCCCTGTCCCTATGGAGAGTCTCTCACAGTGCTCGCACATGTAGTCTCCCATTCAAATGTAAACCTGGGTGGACCCTGCTTAGCAAAGGGGACAATTCATGCTTGCTACCACAAGACCAGCTCCTTCAATATTCTTGTGTTAAGACAGTTGTACGTAAATGTTTGCCAAACTGATTACGTTGATTTTATTTATTTATTTAGTGAATGTATTGACCGCCTGACTTCCTTAGTCTCAAGGCAGTACTTTCACATTCGATCGATTCAAATTCAGTCGATTCAAATGAATCGGTCAATTCAAATTCAGTCGACTAATCAACGAAGATGCCTTTAGTGGAGGGACAGTCCTATTTTTGCTTTAAAAGCAACTGACAACTGCAGATGTTTCAGTCTCTTGTGAAAAATGAAGGGAGGGAACTCTTTTTTCTCGGCGTGTCAGCAGTTTTACAGCTGTACCCCCGAACTGCCAAGTGGATCTGTGGTTTTTGTTTTCCCAGGGTGAACAGCTGCGCAGTGGTAACACTGCCACCACAAATACATTCTGCCACAGGCATCCCTCTAAGCAGGGCCTCAAACTCTCCGAACGATCAATTAGATCAGTAAGAGTGGGGGATATTTTTAGCCGAAGGACTCAGCGCCACCCAAGCTCTTTGTGTGTGAATGTGTGTGTGTTTTGAAGCATTTGTATCAAAGAATGCTGCCCAAATTGATCAGGGGCACTTTGCTCTTTAAACTTTTTATTTCGGAGCAATGTCGAAAAGTCAGAGATTAATGTTGAAAAGTCGCAGCGTGGGGTAGTGGTTAGACCAGGGGTGGGCAAACTTGGCCCTCCAGCGGTTGCTGAACGACAACTCCCATCATGTAGTTTCAACAGCAGCTGGAGGGCCAAGTTTATCCACCCCGGGTTAGAGTGTTGGACTGGGACCAGGGAGACCGGAGTTCAAATCCCCATTCGGCCACGGAACTCACTGGTTGACTCTGGGCCAGACATGCATCCCTCAGCCTAACCTACCTCACAGGGTTGTTGTGAGGATAAACATAGCCATGTACACTGATGTGGGCTACTCGGAGGAAGAACGGGATATAACTGTACATACATAAATAAATAAACAAGCAAACATTTCAGTACAGATATTTAATCACACCTACTGCAAAAGACAAGGGCATCAGAAGAGCTCCCTCAGAACATAACCAGCGCCCATCTGCTGCAGCTTCTTGCCATGGTAGTCAACCAGATGCCAGGAAGCAAGGCTTGAAAACAACAACTTCAGCCTCCCCTGCTGTTGCTGCCCAGCAACTGCTATCCAGAGGTAGTCTGCTTCGGAACATGCAGGTTCCACATAGCCATGACGGCGAACAGCTCTTTAGGCCTCTCCTCCCCCATGAAGGTGTCTAGCCCCCTTTAGATCTCTTTAATTAAGATATTTAAGCCAGTGGCTCCAGGTTTTGCAGCAGAGAATTTTTTAAAAAATCATTCTGCATTGCATAAAGAGGTACTTTCCCTAACCTTAGTTGATCAAACTATTACATTAGGCCTGCATGAAGTTGCACATGAGAAAAATAGTTCTGAACGGACTTTGTTTTTAGATGCTGCATGCATGTGTTGCAGAGGCATCATCTCAGAAGAGGCATTCTGCATTCTATTTCTCATAGGAGGGAATGCCTCTTCGATGCCAACCACTGGCCATTCTTACAAGTACTTGTATTAAAAAACAACAACAAGGGCATCTTAGGGACATAGGAACATAGGAAGCCGCCATATACTGAGTCAGATCATTGGTCTATCTAGCTCAGTTTTGTCATCATAGACAGGCAGCAGCTTCTCCAAGGTTGCAGGCAGGAATCTCTCACAGCACCTATCTTGGAGATGCTGCCAGGGAGGGAACTTGGAACCTTCTGCTCTTCCCAGAGCGGCTCCATCCCCTGAGGGGAATATCTTGACGTGCTCACACTTTTAGTCTCCCTTTCATATGCCACCAGGGCAGACCCTGCTTAGCTAAGGGAACAAGTCATGCTTGCTATCCCTAGACCAGCTCTTTTTCAGATAATTCATATGCAAATAGATAAATGGAACTTTATCGGAAAGGGAAGACTGCCAAACATGGCAGGGGGAATGAAGAAGGGAAAGCAGGGCACACAGAGAGATGTCTAGGAGCCAGCTTGGTGTAGTGGTTAGAGTGCTGGTTCTAGGACCGGGGAGACCTGAGTTCAAATCCCCATTCAGCCATGAAACTAGCTGGATGACTCTGGGCCAGTCACTTCTCTCTCAGCCTAACCTACTTCACAGGGTTGTTGTGAGGAGAAACTCATGTAGCACGCCACTCTGGGCTCCTTGGAGGAAGGCAGGATATAAATGTAAAAATAAATAAAAATAAATAGGACTGCGTGCAGCAGGAATAAGCAAGGCCCTGAATGGAGCTCCAGGCAAAAGGAATGCAATAGAAGTGAACCCTTGAGTCTATGGAGCTCCAGGCAAATGCAACAGAAACAAAGCAAGTTCTTGAATGGAGCTCCAGGCAGAAAGAACAAAAAGGAAGCAAGAGTTCTTGTATGGAGCTCCAGGTAAATGGAACAGAAGCAGGGTGAGTTCTTGTATGGAGCTCGAGGAAGGAGGGATGAAAAAAGAAAGTGAGCCCTTGCAAGAAAAAGAAGCAAAACCAGTCCTTGCAAGGAGCTCCAGGCAGAAGGGGCAGGGGAAAGGAACCGGCCCTTGTATGGAGTTCCAGGCAGAAGGAAGAAAAGCACCCCTGCCCGGCAACCACCCAGCAGGGAGAAAGGGGAAGCAGGAGGGAGGAGGTCTCTGGGGATTGTGGAAGCTGAGGAGGAAGAGGCTGAAGGGTGCAGCCGGAGGCTTGGAGGGGGGGGGGGAGATCGCGGGTGGAGAGGGGCGCGCAAAGCCGGGGCCAGCGGGAGGGAGCGACTGGGGTGGGCTGTGTGGGGAGGACTCAGGCGGGGGGCGGGGGTAGAGTCCGGTGGGGGGAGGCATTGCGGGCTCTGCAAAAATCAAAATAAAAGCGGGGGGGGGGGCGCTCAGAAGCAGCAAACTGCCTCTCTCGTGGGGCAAGGGGGGTCCCACATGCTATGAGGTTCCTGGAACATAAATGGGAGGGGAGGGGAGGAGAGGGGGGCAACTCCACCCCCCCCACCCCCGCCCTCGCGCCCTGAGCGCAGCCGGAGGGAGCGAGGGACGCCAGGAGGCGGCGGCGAGGGGCTCCGCGGCTGCCGTGCTGGCTCCACTCACCCGGCTCAGGCTCTCCGCCGCGGCCGGCCCATGTCAGCTGCAGCGCCGGGGAAGGGCCGGGAAGCGGCGGCCGGAGACGGACGGAGGGCCGGGACTCGGCGCCGCGCTCTGACCCGGAGCCGGATCGCGGGCGGGCGGCGCAAGGAAGGGGAAGTGACAGCAGCCAGCAGCGAGCAGGAGCCGCAGCGGCGGGGCGGGCGGCGGGGTCGGGAGGACTCGGGAGCGCCACCCCCAGCCGCGCGCGGAGCCCCCGAGGCGCAGCGAGGGGCTGCCCCCTCCTTCCCTGCCTGCCCGCCCGCCCGCCTCCCTCCGCCGCTGCTGCTCCGCCTTCGGGGCCGAGCAGCCAGACCCGCCCGCCGGGCCTCTGGGCGCGTGCAGAGCGCGCTGCAGCCTGCGCTGGGCGCCGCCACGCAAGCAGTCCATCGCCGAAGGGAGACCGGGTCACAGAGCTGGGTGGAATAAACCCATCTTCCTTACCTACTTTCTTTCTGCTGCTTCTTCTTTGTAAACCGCTTTGGACGCTTTTGTTAAAAAGCGGCATATAAATTGTTGTTGGAAGCTAAAGAAACAGGCGATTAGCCAGACTGCTGGGCAAGTAGCAGGACTCTCTGGCTCCTGGCTGTAACTACTACCGTGAACGTTACTGATGGCTGGGCACATAGGAAGGTCAGGATGCCTTCTAGCGCGTCGTCAGACCCTTCTTGCTCCAGCGAATCACTTCTCTTCCTCCAAAAAGCCGGTTCATGACCTGCCCCCCACCATTTATCCTCACAACAACCCTGTAAGGTGGGCGGGGGGGGATATATGGAGTTGTGCTCCCCTGATCTAGTCAATCTAGTACTACTGGCCCCACTTTTCACATGGGATTGCCACAAGAAAAATGTGTGTGTTTGTTTGTTTATATATTTGATTGATTGATTTCTATACTGCCCTTCCAAAACTGGCTCAGGGCAGCTTACACAGAGAAATAACAAATAAATAAGATGGATCTCTGTCCCCAAAGGGCTCACAATCTAAAAAGAAACACAGGATAGACACCAGCAACAGTCACTGGAGGGATGTTGTGCAATGGAAGGATAGGGCCAGTTGCTCTCCCCCTGCTAAATAAAGAGAATCACCACGTTCAAAGGTGCCTCTTTGCCAAGTTAGCAGGGGTTATATGATATGACTTTCAGCACTGCTGCTGCTCGATATAGGTGTTTCCCAGTGGGGATTGGAACCAGCAACCTCTGGCTTGCTAATCAAGTCATTTATCCCGCTGTGCAAACATGAATTGTCCCCTTTGCCAAGCAGGATCTGCCCTGGTTTGCATTTGAATGGGAGACTCCATGTGTGAGCACTGTAAGATATTCCTCTGAGGAGAGGGGGCCACTCTGGGAAGAGCACCTGCATACTTGCATGCCGATGTCCCAAGTCCCCTCCCTGGCATCTCTAGAAAGGACTGCGAGAGGCTCCTGCCTGCAACCTTGGAGAAGCCGCTGCCAGTCTGTGTAGACAGTACTGAGCTAGATGGACCAAGGGTCTGACTCGGTAGAAGGCAGCTTCCTATGTTTCTAAACCACAGCCCGCAGCAGTGCAACAGCAAAAAACAGAAGGCTTTCTCACGCCCTTAGTGGGGGCACCACTACACATAGCTTGGAGATTGCAATAGGCCGCTGGCCGGGTCACCGTTCATGCATGCAGGCCTGCCCAGTTCTCTTGGCCAGCCTTCTTCGATGCCACTTATAGCTGCCACTTCAAAAATCCAGAATATCCCACAAGCTGCCAAAACAATCTCTCTGAGGGCCTGATAGAAGCCAGACATGTGCTTGAATTTTCCACTCAAGCCCCTGCCTTGGTGCAGAATTCTGGTCACATTCCGAAATGCTGCTGCTGCAATAAGAATCTCATCAGGTTGCTATATAAAGTTTCCATTTTTTTTTTTTGTCCTTGTTAAGAAAATCCCACATATGGCACCTGGGGGTGTTGCCGTATGTAGCTTGCTCCTTCCTTCCTTCTTTTTTCCTCCTCTCCCTCTCTTCTTTCCTTTCTTCTTCCTTCCTTCTTTTTCTTCCCCTCCCTCCCTCCCTCCTTCTTTTCTTTCCTCCTCTCTCCCATACTTCCTTCTTTCCTTCCTTCCTTTTTCCTCCTCTCTCTCTCCCTCCCACCTTCCCTCCCTCCTTCCTTTTCTTTCCTCCTCTCCCTCTCTCTTCCTTCCTTCTTCCTTCCTTCCTTCCCCTTTCCCCCCCCGTTACCAAGAAGTTCCTCTCAGTTTGTTATGGGGGCAACATTCTTAGGACTTCAGAGCTGAAAAGATGCTGCTGCGAATTTGGAGATTCAGCCTGAGTCCATTTCTTTTTGGAAACGAATGCTGAAGCTGGGAATTCATCTTCAAGGGAGGGAGCGCAGCTTATGAGAAAAGCTGTTTATTAGGGTCTGGGGTGCAATGAGCACTGTGTATTTGGGGGTGCAGAACGTGCAGGCCCTTTGGAGAGCAGGGTGCAGGGTTACATCTTACATTCTTGCACCAGGGTGTAATGCAAGAGGGGGAGAGAAAATAATGGGCAGTGCTGTATTCTGGCTCTGTTTATGTGCCCCCCACCCACAATGGGTATCCTAGGCAACCACCTAGATCGGCCTAGCTGATGGGCCAGCCCTGTTCTTTCTCATTGGTAAACCCAGTCTGAAAGCCAGCAAAACCAGCACCGCTAAAGAGATGATGGACCAGAAACCACCCTGAGCCACTTTTGGAAGGGCAGTATAGAAATCAAATAAATAAAAATAAATAAACAAACTAGAGCACCCCAATGTTGTGACGTGCTTGTGAAAAAGTAGAACCTGTGATTCTGGAATCCATGTTTTTTTAAAATTATAATAATAATAATAATGATAATTATATTTATCAAAGATATTTGTTTTATCCCATCTTTCCATTCCAAGGAAATACCAGGCAATACACATAAAACTGTACAGCCAAATTATCCGTTACAGCATACATTTAAATTGTTGGTGTTTTAAAAAAAACCATTTTAATTGTTTTTAACTATTTATATTTGTTTCTAAACTGCCGTGGAACTTGAGTGACGGTGTATAAATATTATGAATGAAAATAAAATAAACACCACCACTTGTTATAAGAAGCAACAGAATTCCATCCCTAAACCAGGGGTTCCCAGCCTTAGATCCTCAGATGCTGATGGATCACAACTCCCATCATCCCCAGCCCCAATGGCCTTTGACGGTTGGGGCTGGGGATGATGGGAATTCTGGTCCAACATCATCAGGGGGCCCAAGGTTGGGAATTCCACCCCTAAACAACAGCCAGGAGGCAGTAAACAAGAATGAACCAAAGTCTTGCCTAGACAGTGAGATTGTGGTGTAGTGGTTAGAGCAGCGGACTTGGGAGGCCCAGGTACAAACCCCCATTCAGCCACAAGACTCACTGGGGGAGTTTGAGCCAGGTGCTCTCTTTCAGACTAACCTACTTTGCAGGGTTGTTGTGATGATAAAATGCGGAGGACCATGTATAGAGCTTTCAGGTTTGAGGGGGCCCTTATCAAAGTGCCCTCTGTGGACTAGGGAGGAGAGCTGGTCTCAGGGAGGTGAGCTGGTCTTGTGGTAGCAAGCATGACTGGTCCCCTTAGCTAAACAGGATCCACCCTGGTTGCATATGAATGGGAGACTAGAAGTGTGAGCACTGTAAGTTATTCCCCTTATGGGATGGAGCTGCTCTGGAAAGAGCAGAAGGTTCCAAGTTCCCTCCCTGGCTTCTCCAAAATAGGGCTGTGAGAGATTCCTGCCTGCAAGCTTGGAGAAGCCGCTGCCAGTCTGTGAAGACAGTACTGAGCTAGATAGACCAATGGTCTGACTCAGTATATGGCAGCTTCCTATCTTCCTATGACCCTGCCTACTTCCCTCACACCTCCAACCTGCTGGAGTTCTTCCTGATTCACTCAATGCTTCTCCTCATGCATTTGAATCCTGGCATGGTGTTCTTGCTGACTTATCCATGCTTTATATCCAAACAGGTTGTTGGTGGTAGAGACAAGAACTACTCCTTGTAGAGATGCACCAGGCAGAAATTCACCAAGGTCATCTCTAATACATTAAGGGGGGAGCTGCACCTGTTGAATTTCTCCCTGTAGGCATCCCTACCCAGCCCAATCTTGAGTTGAAAGACCAAGGAAGAGTGTGGGTGCATGGAGCCTCATTTCTAAAGCAGTGTAATATACAAGAAAGCCACCTCATGGCGCAGCGGAGAAATGACTGGCCTAGAGAGCAGGAGGTTGCCGGTTCGAATCCCCGCTGGTAAACCCCTATATTGGGCAGCAGCAATATAGGAAGGTGCTGAAAGGCATCATCTTACACTGTGTGGGAGGAGGCCATGGTCAACCCCTCCTGGATTCTACCAAAGACAACCACAGGGCTCTGTGGCTGCCAGGAATCGACACCAACTCGAGGGCACAACTTTACTTTATAATATTTAAGACCACAAAGTTGTTACAGCTTATATAATGCAGACATTAAGATGGGCACCCTCACTTGTGATTTCCACACTTCTTAGAACACAAGGGGAAACCAAAAGCCTTTTAACTCTCATCTTACACCGAAGCTTTTTGGATTACTGATGCCTTTTCAACCTCTCCCCTCAATGGGAACTACGTATTAATGATTATGCATGGAGAAGTTTCCAGGTTTGGTCCCAGGTATCTCCAGCTAAGAGAATCGCAGGCAGCAGGTTCTGAGATAGACCCGTCTCTGCCTGAGACCCTGGCGAAATCTCTGCCAGAAAACCTGGGCATAACCTGATAAGGTCCTTGTATATGTCTGGATGCACCCTGAAACAGAATAGTAACAGGGCAAGGTCTTAGCTCAATGGTGGAACACATCCTTTGCATGCAGAAGGTCCGAGGATCAAACCTCAGCATCTCCAGTTAAAAGATCTTGAATCACAGGACTAGTAGACTCCCTTACCTGAATCTTTGGGAAACTGGTTGCTGGTCAGAGTAGACCACATGGAGCTTGATCGACCAGTAGATCACTCAGCCGAACGCATGCCCCTGAATTACAGGGACAAGCCATAGTTGAGTGGAAGAGCATGTGCTTTGCATGCAGAAGGTCCCAGGTTCAATTCTTGGCATTGAGGAACATAGGAAGCTGCTGCCTACCGAGTCAGACCCTTGGTCCATCTAGCTCAGTATTGTCTTCCCAGACTGGCAGCAGCTTCTTCAAGGTTGTAGGCAGGAGTCTCTCTCAGCCCTATGTGGAGATGCTGGGGAGGGAACTTGGAGAGCAGCCCCATCCCAGAGCAGAGCAGCCCCATCCCCTAAGGGGAAGTGTTCACACATGTAGTCTCCCATTCAAATGCAAACCAAGGCAGACCCTGACTAGCAAAGGGGACAAATCGTGCGTCCTCCCACAAGACCAGCTGTCCTCCAGAAAAGATGTCTCTCTGACCTTGGAGAGCTGCTGTGGGTCACAGCAGACCAAGATTCTGACTTCCTATAAGGTGGCTGACCCTCCTCATAGGCTCAACTCCGGAATATGTTGACACTCACCTGCACTTTAAGCGCGGCACACCCACTCAAGAACTCCTTGATGTTGCCGATGCAGTCCGCTTCTGTCTTGGGCTCCCGGCAGTACTAAAAGAATCCAAACCCAGCAATCAGTATGTGACAGCTTCTGTCAGAAGAGCCTGTTCTGTTCCCAGCAAGTCTGGGTTGATATTAGACGGTGTGTGTGTGTGTGTTTGGAAGACTGGCTGAGACAGCTTGGTGCGGGCTAGATTTTCACAAGGGGGTGGACTCCGGTGGGCGGGTGGGTGGGAGGCAAGCTGTCAGCCCAGGAAGGAGGAGGCAAGCCAAGGGAACAAGTCAACGAGGAAACGATGCGGCTCGTGTTGGATTTGGAACCTCTGAGAATGAGGTTGCCCTCCGTTCCAAGCACAGGAACATAGGGAGCTGCTGTATACTGAGTCAGACCATTGGTCCATCTAGCTCAGTATTATAAACACAGACTGGCAGTGGCTTCTCCAGGGTTGCAGGCAGGAGTCTCACCCAGCCCTGTCTGGAGATGCCAGGGAACCTTCTGCATGCAAGCATGCAACCGCCCTGAGCCATTTTGGAAGGGCGGTATATAAATCAAAGAAATAAAGAAATAAATAAATGTGGATGGATGCTCTTCCCAGAGCTGCCTCATCCCCTAAGGGGAATATCTGACAGTGCTCACACATCTCCCATCCAAATGCATACCAAGGCAGACCCTGCTTAGCACAGGGGGCAATTCTGCTTGCTATTAAGTGTGGCCAGATTCCTAAAGAAGGGGGATGAGGATAGGAAGGCAAATGTGGGTGTAATTACAAGAGAATAAACAAGCCCTCCCTCAACTCTGGAAAGAAAGAAAAAAATCTAATTAGTTTCATTTTGGGTAACAGGATGCAAAGGATTACAGAATAACCCTGCTAACTAACCCCTGCTAATGGAGCAAAGAGGCACCTTTTAAAGTGGTGATTCTCTTCTATTTAGGAGCGGGAGAGCAACTGGCCCTATCCATCCCCAGCACAGCATCCCTCCAGTGGCTGTTTCTGGTGTCAACCTTACGTTTCTTTTTGGATTGTGACCCCTTTGGGGACAGGGGACCCTCTTATTTATGTCTTTATTTTTCTATGTAAACCGCTTTGAGAACTTTGGTTGAAGAGCAGGATATAAAATATTCGTAGCAGTAGTAGAATGTTTGTGAACCATGTACCCCTAGTATTTCACAGAGGCAAACAGGGAGACTCTTTAACACCTCATTTTGTATTTCAAGGGATCTGTGCGAGGAGGAAGAGCTGGTCTTGTGGCAGCGAGCATGAATTGTCCTCTTGGCTAAGCAGGGTCTGTCTTGGTTTTCCTTTGGATGGGAGGCTACATGTGTGAGCACCAACAGATATTCCCCTTAGGGCAGCGGTACTGGGCCCACAGATATCACTGGCGATTGGGACTGAGAATGATGGGAGTTATAGTTCAACAAGATCTGGGGGCCCTAGTTTGAGAACCCCGGCCTTAGGGGATAGGGCTGTAGCTCAGTGGAAGAGGAGAGGAGAGCTGGTCTTGTGGTAGCAAGCATGACTTGTCCCCTCAGCTAAGCAGGATCCACCCTGGTTGCCTATGAATGGGAGACTAGAAGTGTGAGCACTGCAAGATATTCCCCTCAGGGGATGGAGCCACTCTCAGAAGAGCATCTAGGTTCCAAGTTCCCTCCCTGGCAGCATCTCCAAGATAGGGCTGAGAGAGATTCCTGCCTGCAAGCTTGGAGAAGCCGCTGCCAGTCTGTGAAGACAATACTGAGCTAGATGGACCAATAGTCTGACTCCGTAGAATGCAGCTTCCCACGTTCCTTTCTTCTGCACTGCAACTTAATATCCACTGCTGAAGCCTCCCTTCTGTATTCTGGCTCGCTCTGTTCATTTGCTCTGAATCACCAGCCTTCAAATGGGTGTGCTTGTCCTTTGGGTGAAAGACACACAAGAGAAACATAACGCTGCAGGATATTAATGGCTCAAAACAGAGCTCATTGCGGCTGCAGTGTATGAGAGGGAAGGCCGCATGCTGCACAGAGCCTCAGTATTCATGTGCGCAGGTGCAAAGGACAAGATGCATCCACTCACCCACCCTGAGACGTATTGGATGATTGCAATGGGCTCTGTGTGCCGTTGGAAAGCATTTGGAGACTACTGGCGGTGCAGAATGCAGCTGCCAGATTGGTTTCTAGGATTGCACACAGTGCACCGATCTTGAAGGCACACTGCACGGGCTGCCCATTTGTTTCCGGGCACGTTTCAAGGTGCTGGTTATTACCTTTAAAGTCCTAAATGCCTCCAGGTTCTTTAGGGTCCACCTGCTCCCAGTTTAATCTGCCCATCTGAGTAGGTCGCCTGGGAGGGCTTTGCTCCTCTTGCTAACACCTGCTGAGGCTAGTTTGTTGGGCATAAAGGGCAGGGCCTTCTTGGTGATTGCGCCCAGGCTGTGGAACCTGCTCTCAGTTGAGACCTTGGACCGGCATGGCTCCCTCTCTCTCAGCCTTTCGGAAGAAAATGGAGGCTGCTCTTTTTATCCAGACTTCTGGCCAATTAGTTCCCCTCGACTCTCTTTTTAAATTCAGCCATGAAACTCAGGGCAAGTCATGTATCTCTCAGCCTAACCTACCTCACAGGGCTGTTGTGAGGATACACGTAACTCTGGGCTCCTTGGAACACAGGAACATAGGAAGCTGCCCAGTGGCGGCGCCTGACCGCCAGCGGCCTGTGTGCAGCCACAGCGGCAGCCCCACCGACTCCGCCCCCTGCATCTGACATCAGACATGGGGGCATGGTCTGACTCCAGTTGGGAAGGGAGGAGGGAGCGAGTTTAACCGTTTAACTCCCAAAGGGCCTGCACGGCTCCTTCGGGAGCTAGACTCAGGCTGGTGCTGCTGACCGCACCACAAACACAGCGGCCCTTTAACTCTCGAACAGGGGCCGCTTGGCCCCCACTCAGGAGCTAAACCAGCAGCCCCGCGTCTTACACCAGACGCGGGGGGGTGTTGGGGCCGTGAAGTGCGGCCCCTGATTGGGTGCGGCCCGGGTTCTTTTAACCCATTCGCCCAATGGTAGCTCCGCCCCTGAAGCTGCCATATACTGAGTCAGACCATCGGTCCATCTAGCTCAGTATTGTCTACACAAACTGGCAGCGGCTTCTCCAAGGTTGCAGGCAGGAATCTCTCTCAGCCCTATCTTGGAGAAACCAGGGAGGGAACTTGAAACCTTCTGCTCTTCCCAGGGCGGCTCCAGCCCGGAGGGGAAGATCTGACAGTGCTCACACTTCTAGTCTCCCATTCATATGCAACCAGGGTGAACCCTGCTTAGCTAAGGAGACAAATCATGCCTGCTACCACAAGACCAGCTCTCCTCTCCTTGGAGGAAGAGCGGAAAAGAAATGTTAAATGAATGAGTGAGTGAGTGAATGAATGAATGTGGCTGTGCTTGCTATATTTTCAGGTTGTTTTAATATGATTGTTTTCATCTTGTTATCTGTCCTGGCGTCTTAGGATCAAGGGCGGTTTAAAAACATCTATTATATATTTTGAAGAGTTTGTTTGTGGGTGTTTTAATGCAAAATAAAGCCACATGTCCCAATTACCCACAGATACCAAATTTTGCATACACGATTCTGCCATTAAATTAGCCGAATGCACTACTTTTTACATTGGAATTACTGGGTGGAGTTAGGGGAAAAAAATATTTTTGGGTGGTATATTTTAGAAGAAATTCCAAATATAATCATATTTATCTGTAATTGTTCTCAACAGATTTTAACACTCTGTATCCAGATCAATAATTCCAAAACAACCCCATGCCACCAAGAAGCAGAAGATCTTTTTTAGATTCAAATTTACTATGATTCAAATTTACCATATATGGTAATCATTCAATAAAATGACTAATGCTTGAAGATGAACTCCTACACATTTCAAACTGCTCTTTTACTTCCCTTTTGCAAGCACATGAATACAAAAATTCTATTCCATATATTTAATTTCTTGAACTTTCCTTTAAGTGTAATCTACACAAAATGACTTTGTCTGGTCAATGACGGGCCTCACCTGTCAGTCAATGAATGAGTGATCAATTTACCTCCCAGAGTAGAGGTGGGCAAAACCAGTTTGAATCTAAATTGATTCAATTTGAACTAGCCCAGTTCAACAAGTTTGAGCTTGAACTGGACTAGCTTCCCAAAAGAGGGGGCTAGTCTGAGTTCAAACTGAACTGGGCCCAGTTCGACCAGCTGGATTGCCCGGCTTGTAAAGGGGATTTCAGTAAGGATTCCCTTTACAAGCAGGGCAATCAAACCAGGTCGAACCCGGTTTGACAGTTCCAACCAAACCACTGCAGGTTCTAGTGAACCAGCTTGCGAATCGGGCAGTTCAATTCTAGTTTGGTTCGGACTCGAATCGCATTGCCCATTCCATTTCAAAACACACCCTTATTCTAGAGTCTCCAGGGAGGAAGCTGAATCCCAAAGAGTGGCAAACAACATGCTAACTAGGCATGGCCCAAAATATCCACATTGGGATAGTGATTGGGAGAGACTAGAAAATACAGTTGATCAAATTAGGGACGGTGGGAGAGCAGGGGTTAATAGCTGTGCAGAAAGAATTTGGGTATGCAACTTGGATGGTTGCAAAGGTTGTATGTGGCAAGGTATGGTGAAATCTCACGAGCTGTTGCTCAATAGACTTCTAGGGTAGGGCCCGATTATGACATGATGAGGGACTAAGCTATGTCAAGCTTCAAAGATCCCATAGCTTTAAACAACCAAAAAACAGTATTATTCTAACAAAGAGGACAATAGAAAGAATCAAGGTGTAGTCTTATTTGGCATTGGCAAAGGTGCCACGAAGAACGAATAATCTACCAAAACAGGTAGCTTGCAATGAGCTTGTTTGCCTTAGAAATAACTTTAAATGAGAACATGTTACGCAAAACTGGAAATTTAGTCATTTTTAATATCGATTCAGAGGCCTCTCATGAAGTGAGGCCCGAAGCTTTAGCTTACTTAGTTTGTGCCTAAATCTGACACTGTTCCAGGGCTTAGTGGGTGGACATATGTCTTACAATGTTCCTTATGTGAAACAACAAACTCTGAGTAAGCAATGCCAAAAAAAAGGAGAGAAAAAGTGGTGGGGGGGGAGAGAGGGGGAGGGAGGGGGGAGAGGGGGGGCACAAGCATTTGGCTTCTCTTGACACAGGATCAGGACACAGAAATGTTGAATTATTTTACCGCTGTATCCATTTATTTGTTTTTGTTTTGCTTTGTCTCGCCTTTCGTTGTTGAAAACAACCACCCAAAGTGGCAAACTAAAATGAAGAATCTAAAACACAACACAGACACAACAGCTAAACGCTGCAAAGCCATCCCAACGTGGCAGTTTGCAAGAAGGTGCGGTTTCACTATCATTTTCGACACCATGGTTTGAAGGCGCAGAGTGTGCAGTTACACTCTCTCACACATACACGCACGCACCACACACATGACCCCGGTTCTGCAGAAGGAGGAAGTTTAGCAAGGGCTGCTTGTCATGTAGAGCTTCAAAAGAAAAGAAAAAGAAATCCCTGGAAGTTTCTGGCCTGCCTCTTCACATCCGTATACGGCAGGGGTTCTCAAACCCGGGTCCCCAGATGTTTGTTGGACTACAACTCCCATCATCCCCAGCCACAGGGGGCAATTGTGGCTGGGGATGATGGGAGTTGTAGTCCAACAAACATCTGCAGACCCAGGTTTGAGAACCCCTGCCGTATGGGACAGGTCTTCAGTGTAATGACAGTCGTTGGAGGGCATTTAGACGGCCTGGTTTTGTGGTGGAAAAAGTTCTTGCTTTAGAGAGTGGGGAGGAACTCAACATTTGCATGACACCTTACGGCAGTGATGTTGCCATTTCCTCTTTCTTCTTAAGTTCCCTCCGTTGTGTTCTTTACACCATGACAACCCATGCCGGAAGGGAGCCTCAAATGGTGCCCTCTCCTCTTCTCCCCACACTGCTCTTTTTGCTTTTAAAATCATCCACATTCCCTCCTTTCAAACCAACCCTTCTTTCTTCTCTATTAGGAAAGGAAGAGGGAAAGCAAAATCGCCCCATTTCTGGGCTCAAGTCAAGGTGCTTGTTTTGACCTCTGAGGCCCTAAATGGCTTGGGACCTGAGAAAGGTTACCATGATGTTATCTCTGGAAACACCCCCACCCCCAAATATTTCTTCTCAAGATCAAGCCATTAAAATGTTCTAGATTGTTTTCAACAGAAACTGCTTCCTGCTGGCCTTGTGGTAGCAAGCATAACTTGTCCCCTTAGCTAAGCAGGGTCTGCCCTGGTTGCATATGAATGGGAGAATCCATGTGTGAGCACTGTATGATATTCCCCTCCGGGGATGGAGCCGCTCTGGCAAGAGCAGAAGGTTCCAAGTTCCCTCCCTGGCAGCATCTCCAAGACAGGGCTGAGAGAGAGTCCTGCCTGCAACCTTGGAGAAGCCGCTGCCAGTCTGTGAAGACTGTACTGAGCTAGATGGACCGATGGTCTGACTCAGTATATGGCAGCTTCCGATGTTCCTATGATACTCCAGGCCAGGCTTAGACCTGGGTACCGCCAGGATGGCCTTTACTCATTTGTGCCTCCTCATACTGCATTCTACATCTGAGGCCTTGCTGCAGGTACGGGAAGGTAGGCATCTACTAAGAGCAGGGCTTTTTCTGTGGTGGCTCCAGTACTGTGGAACTCCCTCCCACTGGAGGTGCACTGGCCTCCCCACTACACTCCTTCTGGGGTTTGGTGAAGACCTGGCTTCCTCAGAAGGCATGGAGTTTGGGAGGGTGTCTGCTACAATGGAGTATTTTTCCTTGCTCCATAAAACTCTGTGGCTTTAATGGCTACAATGAGGTTTTTGTTTTCGGAAGGTTAAAGTTAACACAAGCATTGGGAGGGGCTACACCAACAGCTCATCCAAGATGATCTGGAACTTGTCATGTGACCCAGCAGTACGGGAAGGGATCACTGCTGGATTTAGGCACCAGCTAAGTAAGCTCAGGGCCTCACTTTATGAAGGGCCTCTGGGTTGTTGTTTTTAAAAGACAATTTCAAGTTTGTATCTTCATTTAAAGATATTTCTGATGCAAACCAACTTATTGCAAAACAAGTGTTTTTATTAGATCCGAGGGTTTTATTAGATTCGGAAACTCGGAGAGACCATAGTATGCCTGTTTTGAAACAGCTGCACTGGCTGCCGATGTGTTTCCGGGCAAAACACCAAGTGCCGGTTATTACCTTTAAAGCCCTGAATGGCTTACGCCCAGGTTACCTTAGAGAGCGCCTTCTTCGGTCTGATCCCCACCGCACGCTAAGGTCATCTGAGGAGGTCCGTCTCCAGTTACCACCGGTACGTCTGGTGGCAACTCAGAGGCGGGCCTTCTTTGTAGCCGCTCCTGGGCTGTGGAATGCACTCCCGGCAGAAATCCGTAATTTGAACTCTTTATTGGCTTTTAGGGGAGCCCTTAAGACCTACCTGTTTGGCCTGACCTTCCAGAGTTTGTAAATGGCTGTAAAGGGTTTTTAATGTACTTGGTTTTTCAGGGTTTTAAAATTGTTTTTATAGTTTAACTATTGTTTTATGGTATTTTAAAATCTTTGTTTTAATTGTGGATTGATTTTAACTGTTTTTGTTTTATTTGTAAACCGCCCTGAGCCATTCTGGAAGGGTGATATAGAAACTGAATGAATGAATGAATGAATGAATAAATAAAAATAAAGCTTTATGATTTGTGTTTTCATTGTTCTTTGTATTAGAATAATTGTGTGTGTGTGTGTGTGTGTGTGTGTGTGTGTGTGTGTGTGTGTGTGTGTAATGCTATGGGGCTTTTTAAGCACGACTTAACTTAGGGTCTCAGGATGTCACAATCCAGTCCTGGAAGGGATAACATTTCAGTGAACCTCCTGCTGTCTGAGTAATACAAGGACTGGGCCTAAATATTACTTTTACTATTGCTATTATTGAGCCACCTAATGGTGCAGCGTGGAAATGACTTGATTATCAAGCCAGAGGTTGCCGTTTTGAATATAGGTGGAAAACACCTATATTTGGGCATCAGTGATATAGGAAGATGCTGAAAGGCATCATCTCATACTGTGCAGGAGATGGCCATGGTAAATTTTATTTATTTATTTGACTGACTGATTGATTGATTGATTGATATACCGCCCTTCCAAAAATGGCTCAGGGAGGTTTACAATTAAAACAAGCCACTAAAACAATGAAAAGCAAAAACAAATTAACTGCTACCTTCCTACAACTGCTACCTTTCCCTCTCTGTTATTTCTAATTATCGCTTGCAACTGTGAAACAGCCGGGAGTTAGAAACCCTCACCAATCTACTGCAAATCGTCTAGTGGTGACCTACCAGAGATTCCAATTACATTCCCCGGTCTTGGGAAACTTTTTGTTTGGGGACTACAACTCCCCATCATCCCCAGCCACAGTGGCCAATTGTGGCTGGGGATGGTGGGAGTTGTAGTTCAAAATACAAGTGACCCAAGGCTGCATCCCGTCCACTCCCTATACAATGCATAGCCTGCCCGTTTCATATGCTGATCAGACTCATTTTGAATGGCTGATATGCAATGGCATTTTCTGGTCTCTGTGTAGGCATGCAAGAAGCTGCCATATACTGAGTCAGACCATTGGTCCATCTAGCTCAGTATTGTCTACACTGACTGGCAGCAGCTTCTCCAAGATTGCAAGCAGGAGTCTCTCTCAGCCCTACCTTGGAGGTGCCAGGGATGGAACTTGGGACTTCCCAGAGCGGCCCCCTCCCCTAAAGGGAATATCTTACAGGGCTCACATAGGTCACCTCCCATTCAAATGCAAACCAGGGTGGACCCTGCTTAGCAAAGGGGACAATTCATGCTTGCCACCACAAGACCAGCTTTCCTCCCATAGCACAGTGGTAGGATACATGTTTTGAATGCAAAAGGTCCTGTGTTCAGTCCCTGAAATCAGAACTGGGCTGGGAAAGATGGGTGTCTATGGGAAGGACCTTAGCTCAATGGTACCATTAAGTGACTGCTCAGCCTCTTTATCCTAAGGAACAAACTCCTTGGGTTTTAAATCAGGTCTACATAGGCTACTGTAGAATCAATGAGCCTAGCAGATGGAATAGAGCTTCCAGGAATTGTCGGTGTGAAGTGGGGACTCGGGTATCTCTCGTATGAGAAGAGGAGTGGTCCATGCATGGACTGTTTTCCATCTGTGAAATCCTGGAGGGCGTGTCACTCCCAACGGGGGTATTCAAGAAAGGCCTAGGTGGATGAGATGCTGGTGGAAATTCCTTACCTTTTCGATAGACCCTGGAAGAAGACGGAGAAGAAGTCTGCACAGCACGACCCCATCTTTCAGGGACTTTTTGAGGAACTGCACAGGGTCCCCGATCATCATCTTGGGGGAATTCAAGGCTCCCAGTGAAATCAGCCACGTAACGGTTTGCTCTTCGGGGTTCATGATTGCAGATCTCCGCCTTTGGTTCAGATTTTATGTGCGACAGTTAGGCCTAACCCACATCCGTGAGTGCATCTTCCTGCCTCTTCTGGGGTTGGTGGAATTCAGCAGAGCTAGAGGTTCCTTATTGCCTTGCGTTTAAAGCCACAGAACAGTTGAATGCTTAAAAAAAAACACCAACAACCAAAAAAAGCCAACCCAGAAACTGACTACTTTGCTGTGACTGGACGGAGAAGATTGTGTGCATTTGCATGGATGGTTTCTGGTCGTTTATGAGTGTGTGTGTGTGCAGAAATGCAAAGGGGAAGAACTTTTGGCTGGATATTTTGCAGCGGGGAAAAAAGAGATCAGAACTTAGCAAGCAAGTATTGTCTACACAGACAAAAATCTACCGAGGTTTGGGAGCAGTGTGCGCTCCCAATTTTCAGTTTTGTGGAAGCAAGGTAAGAGGAAAACCTGGGTAGAAGTGATTGTGTGGAAGCAAGGTAAGATATAAAAATGGGCAGCTTTTCCTCCTACCTTGCTTCCACACAGAGGAGAGGCAGAAGATTAAAACAATTACACCAGGCAGAAGATTAAAACAATTTAAAATACAAATAAAAACTCTAAAACCCAAAGCTTTAAAACAATAAACTAAAAGCCTGACTAAACAGGTATGTTTTCAGGTCTTTCTTATTTATTTATTTTACATATTTCTATACATATTTCTGGGCAATTTGCAGCAGATCCACAAGAGCTTCTGATTCCCAATTGTTTATCTAAAGGGCTCCCTCCTCCCAAAAGAGGAGGGGGTGGCGGCTACTGAAATGGAGACTATGAGGAGTGGATTTGTGCATGCAAGGAGTAAGAGTTCTGCTTTCTGGTGCTGAAAAAAGGTTCTAGGTGACGCAGGTGCTCAGTGGCACTCTGCTCCTTAATTCTGAATGAAGGCCCGCCTGCAGGGATGCCGGTAGCATCCCTGATGGTCCCTGGGCTCACTAAGATAATTAGATTTTTCTTTTTAAAGCCTCTAATACAGCACCTATGAAGGTGGAAGTAGCTGGGGGAAACTAGGTGCTCTCTCCCAGGCTTTGTGCAGATGCCTCCATGGCTCCATTTTTCTTTCTCAAAGAGGTCATGGCAGAAGGAGGTGGCTGCCTAGGGTTGCCATATTCTGGCTTTGCAAATCTGGGCACCTAATTTACATATTATGTAAATAGACTTAAAACATAGTTTTTGAGCAGAAGAGCGGTTGCACGTTTTGCTCCATAACTCTGCTTCTACAAGGGCTAGAGCTTTTTTAAATTTTATTTTAAAATGAAAGCTGAAATCCCAGCGAATCTGGGTGGGCAAAGCAATCTGGATGAGCGGCTTAAAACCCGGGTGAAACCTGGAACTTCGGGGGGCATGGCCACTCTAGAGGTGACTGATGAGATTCAGGGTTCTGAGCCATTCCTTGGGGGCCTTTGCCACATGAGTTACTCCCCAATGTCACTCGAACAGGAGCCACCTTGCCCACCACCATTTTGCACTTTGTTCTGGTGTTACCACTTCATGGTCCTAGTGAAACCGGAAGTAGATCTTGCAAACCTGAAGTCTGCTCACCTTGATCATCTACTCCACAACTAACTCCCACCATTCAGCATTGCCACGAGATTATTGGTGACAGATACAGGCTGCGACAGACACTTCCGTTCCAGAGCAACCGTGCTCACTTCTGTGCTGTTGGACTTTGGTTAATATCTCCATCTGCTGGCAGTCGCAAAAACTGCCTGAATTTCAGTAGTATGGCGTGCCATTGACACATAGGCTGCCTTTGCATGGAACAGCAAACATCCAATAGGATGCACGTATAAGGCTAATGGGGCCCTGCTCCTCAGACTTACAACTCTCTTGTGTGACGAGAGGTTATCCCCTGTAGGGTTGCTGGGGACGACCACTGCTCCAGAGATGCCACTACCCGAGGAGGAACTGTGGCTCTTTTTTGAGATCTGGCAACAAGGCAACAGAGACCACTGTGCTAAAAATCTTGCCCAAGGAACCATTTCTAGGGGGGGAAATGATGGTCTCCTGGAGTTGAGCACAGGGCGGATATAGTCGCTCCTTAGAGAATTGCAGATCTTCATGAGCTTGTCCCTTCGGCTGGCAGGCAGGGATACCAGGCTCCCGTTTCCTTTCTTTCTGTTCCTTTCAGGTGCTGGAACTCTTCTGTTTACAACAAACCCACCCGCATGTCTCCAGGCAGTCTAGTGTCTGTTGGACATTCTAAAGACTTTGCTGTCGGGAGGGAGATTGGATCACTAGATCATCCAGTGAAGGATGTAAATGCACATCCTTGGGCCACAAATGCATCACAAGCACCACCATGACCTTGGTAAACACTCACGGAGGGCTCAGACCAAAGGATAGTGAATGCGAAGGTTGTACATGAACCTGAGAAACTTTGTTGGCAGGGTGAATAGGGAAGGAATAAGCCTCCTGGAGGTCAACATGTCCCACTCCTGGATGATGTTAAAATGGACTGGAGCCGCCATCTGAAAAAACCCCATCCTAGGGCAATATCTGGCCTTTAACCAAGGCAGCCACAAGCACCTCGACCAAAAGAACCATCAGCCTGCCCATGATTGCCTTGGGGCCAGGTAAAAACACTTCATGGTACCTGAAGGGCTCCTGCCCTTCTCCAGATCAGACCATTCTGAATGGAATGCCATCACTGTGCTTTACTCAAACTGGTACTCTCAATTAAAGACGTTATCTTGTATAGATGTAGCATCTTGAAATAATGAAATGAGCTCAAGAGGAAGTTAAGGTGCACAACTTTATTGAACAGTTGCTGGAATACAAAGATTTTGGTATCTGGGGGCTTTAGTTGTAGGAAGCTCCAATTACTTTAGGGCTGGGAGTTCTCTCTCATTTTGAAACAGATTTCTGCCTAGGTTTGATGAACAAGTCAACTATTTAAGTTTATGGTACTAGCTCACCCGTGGGACCAAAGAGCCTAGAGAGCAGAGGGCCTCAACCTAGTTCACATCAATTTCAGATTTCTAAACACTTCCAGGGGGTTAGTCTATCAGAAAAACACAAAGTGTCAGGACACCTTAAAGACTTAGCAAGTGGATAGTCATTAAAGCAGGGGTTCTCCAACAGGTCCCCAGTTGGACTACAAGTCCCATTATCCCTGCCACAGCAGCCAAAGGCCATTGTGCCTGAGGATATTGGGAGATGTAGTCCAACCCCTGCTTTAATGCGACACGCCTTATTGCTAAACATTTTGTTTTGTCTATGCAGGGAAGCAGACCAGATGTATTACATGGCACATTTTATTCAAAGTGGTCTTAATTTAGTTTAAGTTCATGAGACTACCACAAGTCATGCCATTTATGGCCTCCTGACCCTTTCCTAACATGCTAGGAAGGATTTTGCAGCAACTCTATCCAAACCCTACTGTCTAGCCCAAGCATGTGAACTGCCATGAGACACCCATTTTGGCAGTATAAAAATGTAACAAATGCCATGCTGATCCCAAACATACAAGAGTGCCCCCCCGGAAACACTCCAGAAAAGGCCCACGTGTGGCTTATCTACTACCACCACTGAACAAGCTACATCCTAGAATTGTTGCTGCCCAAATCATTGGCAAGTTGCCCCAACACCTAAAAACCTTCCTGGTGGCTTTATGCACATCATCCAGTGCCTATAACCAAGACTGACAATGGCATTTAAGATCTGACTCTCCTCCAAAATGCCTTCGTTACACATAGCAAGTGAATGTTCAGCCCGCTCATCAGCTGCACTCTCTCTAAGCTTCAGTTCTGATGACAGCCACTATTATCCCAGTACCTAGAAAATAAAAAGTTGTATTAATAAGAGTGTCTCAGAAGGTGGCAATTAGAAAACTGTGACCTGCCCAGGGACATTGCATAGGAGTGGTTTCGTTTTGACGTTAACACAAACTGAGAGCATGGCAGGCTGCAGAATACTCATGTTCCATAACTTCTATCTTTGAAAGACTTTTGGAGAAGTGTGATTTGCAGTCATAAGTGAACACAGTATCCTTAAGACAACAAGAAGGACTTGATACAATGCTATGCTACACCATCACCCAGGACAGAGGAAAACATATTTAGTATTTTTTAAGTGCACTTCTGGCTGCTTACACACTCAAAGACGTACTCTGTTCAGTGCTCTGCAGAGTGCTGACCACCACATGCATTTCTGCACAGCAATTTTCAGCAGACCGAAGACAAAGCTTTCTGCTTGCCGCCATCACCACTGCAGCAGTAACTGCATTCATAACTGAGCTGAACCCTGGGAATCAGTTTAACTTGCTTTCTCTTTGTCTCACAGCCAAAGAGGTTTCTAAATCAAAATGCTTAGGGAACATTTTAAGACAGACACCCGACAGAACCAACAGATGTTTAAAGGCAGAGGATTCCAAGGAGGCACTATCTACTAAAAGAGGTGCACAAACTGATTTGCACTGAATCCATCTGAGCTCGATTTGGGGTGATTTGGACTTGAGTTGACCCTGATTTGACTCAAATCAATTCAAGCACTATTTTTTCTTGGCCGAGCTGGTCTACCAACTGGGGCAGACAGGTAGATGAGCTCCCCAACGTGGTGCATCGGCCGGCCTTGGAAGACTGGTCTTAGTAGACCTGCCCTCCAAGGCAGGCCATTGCGTTAAGTCCAAGGTGGAGGGCTCATCTACCCACCGACCCATTAGACCAGCTCTCCCCAGAAAAAATGGCGCTCAAATCAATTAGAGGATTTTGCCATTTGATCTCAAACTGAATCACAAGATCCGATTCGTGCACATCTCTAAAATCTCCTTTAAAGCTTACATTTGACATGTAGCTTGTGCTCACATTAATGGTACCTGTACAAATCATTTCCTAAAATTTACTGGCTTATCCAAACTTAGGTACTAGACAAGCTTTTAGGGGCACTTTGTCTACTGGAACACCCTGTCCACACATGAAAGAGCTTGGCTGAAATCTCTGTGAAGGTGTCAGGAACTTAAATTCCTTATTACATCTGTGTCCCAATTTCAAATTTTTGCCTTTGAGCTATCTGTTTTCTATTCCAGTTACACTTCTAAGTTTGCAAGTCATGTAAAGTATAACATTAAGTAAGGGGCTTGCAGGGCTCTTAAAATGATGTCACTGTACCCACCTAGGACTTGCCTGTTGTACTGTTACAGCCAACATGCTGTATGTTGTCCACTATAGAGCCATGCGCTGCCTCAGGTCTCATCATCGTAACAACAGTGGTCAGCCTGCAACAATGAAGAGAGATATGAAAAATAGAGCTAGCCCAATTCACCCAAGCCCACAACCACCCCCCAGCCCTAAGCACACAGCAATATGCTGGGGTTTGCCGATTAGTTTCTTTCAAACTCTAATGCTTTAGTTTGAGAGGTGGAAGGTTCACTGGCTTGGAATGAACTGGAATGGCTTAGTGACAAGTTGCATGGCTTATGAATTCTTAGTTCCTTTCCAATGGTGTTTTTTCATGGTAAATCCAAAACTTGACTGGCAAATATATTTTGAGGATTACGGTAGAACTTTAGTTGGAGGTCTTCAAGTCTTATTACATTTCAAGAGCATCTTTTGAGCTTCCCCGCTGCACCTGGGTCATGCCAACTTGCCACAGGTTCTGCCATTGATATCAAGTCTCCCCACACAAGACTACAGTACAAAGGGAAAAAAAGTCAGGCATCCAACTAAACATTAAGTTTGGAATAATGGCTTGCTTGAAATTCCCCAAGCCGATAATAATTTTGGCAATTTAAGCCAGTTTCTGGTTGTGTTAGGGAATTAATTTCTTAAAATAAGGTACAGGCAGCCTGGTTTTTAAAGTTTCTTCAATGAAACACTGGGCAAAGAACAATCCCTCCCAACCCTTTTACAGCAATATGCTTGTCTATAAATGAGCTGCTTTCTTAGTGCCAGGTTCAAAAGCTTTGTGCCATACATACTTTCATCCAAGATAAGGTTATGTTGAATTTGGAAGGCTTCGCCTAAGGCTATCCTTACAGGTTTTTTTTTTTTTCCATTTAGGTGCTGTATTCTTTACAATCTAAAAAGAACTTCCATTGCCATGATGTACAGCATGTCCTACCGTATTAAGACGATAGTTTTGGTTTCATGTTTGACTTAGACTGAAAAACTAGTTTGCTTTGCTTACCATCTTTGCTGTTTCACGGGCATTTGATGCTTTAAATCTGTAGTGGAATGCTGAAAGTTTCACTGTTTATGTGAAGCCATAAGCCTTTCAGAGAAGTTGGAGAGAAAGACTTCTTTGCTTATCTTTTTTTCTCCATTTTGCCTTTGGAGTCAAAGCTGTTCCTTTAAAAATGAGACACTACAGGGTTGCAAAAATTTGAAACAGTAAGAGCAAGTACCGTTTTTTGCAGCTTCTTTGATGGAACCGGTCAAACCTCTTTTATTTACAGAACTCTGCAGCTTGCTTGCTACAGGCCAATATTTTACTGGGGGGGTGAGGTTCTTGCACATTCCCAAATGAAATACGAAGGGTGGCACAATGTACATTCAGCATTTATCCATTTGTTGTTTTGATTTAATGACTGAATGGTATCCTGATCTTTTTTTTTTTTAAAACACAAGACTGAAGACATTTCTTACTTGGGAGCATTGTGTGCATTTCAGCATTGAGAGAGGACACTTACATTTTTAGCTTGGCACACATCCCCACCACCCTCCATTAGCTAAATGGCTGCCTAGAAATAAGGCACGTTTGCATGTGGAGAACGATCCAGGGCCATGTTAGATGGCTGTGCGTTGCATGGGAAGCCTCAGGTTTGCTGGTCTCATTGATGAGGTAAGAAGAAGGGTGGCATTTCAGGGTTAACGTTTACTTCGAAAATTACAACACTAGTACACACGCTCAAAATGTCATACATTAACATCTGCTTTTTGAGAGAAATTAACAATTTTGAAATGAAAGTTAAACACGTTTACGTTTCCTCACAAAAAACATTTAAGTCATGGAGGGGAACTTTAACAGGCAACAATAAAAAAAAGGTAAAAACAACTTTTCGGTAGTCCTCGGGGAGTGAGGGTGGAACTTCCACATCCTGTTTGTTGGAGGAAAAAACTGATTTGGTCCAAAAGTTTTAAGAGATTTTAGTATCTGCTTCGGCCTCCACCTCTATCAGAGCGGCTCCCTCCCCGGCCGCCACCTCTGGGTGCTCCGCGGCTTGAGCTGCTGTATGAATCACGTGGAGGTGGGTAGCCTCTTTCCATGGAAGGAGGAAGGCCTCTGTCTTGTCTTCCCACACGATCGCGGCCACTTGAGTAGACATCACTTCTGCTGCTTGAGTAACTTTCTCGACTTCCATACCCATCTCGGGTGCTCCCGTAATCGTCATAGCGACTGCTTCCACCATAAGATGGAGGGGGGCCTCGTGCAGGTGGAGCACTACGTGAGTTACCTGCAGGTTCAATGGTCAGGTAATAGGGCAACACTATAAATCATATCACCACAATTTTATATCTGAGTTTAAAAGAACTGAATCAAGGCTTCTGTTACTCTTTTTGTATTAACTGAGAAGTTTTAATATAATCTCACATGTTGGGACATTTGGCAGGGGAGTATCGGGCAGTGAATGAAACAAAAGGCTGTTTGAAGACGCTGGTTTTTCTCAAGGCAGCTCTTTTTGGGGTTATTCCAGAACAGCTTGCTATTTTACAGAAGATACTCAGCCATTTTTTTTTCCAGTGAGAGGTGCAGTTCAGAACTGTTGAACTTTTGCTTCGTTAGGTTATGGGAACTGTAATTCAATTGTTTTGTTAAATAACGAAAATGAACTTGTTTTTACTGCAGCGGGCAAGTCCAGCATGCTACTCCCTCCCCTTAAGTAGCAGTAGTCTAGCAAGGCATGAATGAGGCCTGTTACATTCCTTAAGACCCTCAAAGCAAGCACTTACCATAACTCTCATAAGAATCTCTGTAAGAGCCTCCGCTTGGGTGATCCGAGTAGTCCCGGTCACGCCCTCCATAGCCATCACGGTCGCTGTAAGAGGAATAACTGCTGAATTTTAGTACAGGCCATTGGCAACTCATTTGTCACCTATTTTTATTGAATTTCTATACCGCCTGATATAGAAATCTCTAGGTGGTATACATACACACATGTTCTTCCTCACAAAAGCTTACATACGGTTTCCCCAGGAGTCTCCCAGCCAAGCAGATTACAGGGATGGACCAACGTAACTTCTGCAAAACTAGCAGCACCCTCAGACCATTATCTGATTGACTGGTGGCTGGTACTACAAATAACTGATATACCGATTTTCAAGGAACAGTCTCAAAGCGGTTTGCATAATGGGTCCCTGACACCAAAAGGCTCACAATCTATAAACATAAGACATAATCTATCATAAGGTAGATACCAGCATTGCTACTGCAGGCATGCTGTGGGCAGGGGCAGATAGGGGCAGCTGCTCTCCCCTAGCCAAGTATAAGAGAATCACCATTTTAAAAAAGGAGCCTCTGCTCAGCTAGCTAGCCACTTTTATAAAAGACAGTGGTTTCTCATGCTGTAACATGAGTAACAGACAGGCAGCATACTGACTAAATCTGGTTTCTTATATTGGTGTTTTATTGTTTGATTACATTGTACAGGTCAAGCACCAATTCAATAATATGCTTGACTAGATTGTTCCAAGCAAAAGACATAGGAAGCTGAGATATACCAACTCAGACCATAGGTCCATCTCTCTCAGTACTGTCTACCCAGACTGGCAGCAGCTTCTCCAAGGTTGCAAGCAGGAATCTCTCTCAGCCCTATATTTAAGATGCCAAGGAAGGAACTTTGAACCCTCTGCTCTTCCCAGAGCGGCTCCATTCCCTGAGGGGGAATATCTGACAGTGCCGACACTTCGTCTCCCTTTCATATGCAACCAAGGCAGACCCTGCTTAGCAAAGGGGACAAGTCACTCCTGCTACCACAAGACCAGCTACCAAGAACACACAAAATTGAACACAAGGT
Organism: Hemicordylus capensis; assembly: GCF_027244095.1. Lineage (NCBI taxonomy): Eukaryota > Metazoa > Chordata > Lepidosauria > Squamata > Cordylidae > Hemicordylus > Hemicordylus capensis. Next base: position 18,921,083 of record NC_069667.1, read on the forward strand.
ACCTGTAACCTCTCGAGGGATACTCATCACGTGAACTGGAATGACCATAATCACGGTATGCATAATCTCTTGGCGGTGGTGCATAATCCCTTGTGTCTCTGGAACTTGGATAGTCTCGACTTGAGTAACTATGGAAATGAAGCTCAAGATTACAACTGCTATCCAAAAGCACAATGGCAGAAAGTTCAAGAGGAATACGGGCCTTTAAACTGAAACCGCACAACAGAGCTTGATTTTACCTGTCTTTAGTACTGTAGCCATCATCTCTTGGAGACAAGTAGACATCTCTTCGGGAAGGCAGTGGCTCTCTGCGTGGAAGCCCTCCATAGCTGTCTCTGCCACGTGACAGTGGTGCTTAAAAAGCCAAGTACAAAAGGAAAGCTTGGAACATTTGGAGGACAATGAGCAGAGCATGGTGTTGCCACACTGAGCCAAGAGTGGAGACACCACAATGGACCAATGTCTCTTTGGTGGCAGTAAGCAATGGATATAACTCTTCTATCCAAAAGGAATAGTAACAATTACACCCCAGGTTATATTGCAGGCAAGCCAGGTTTCAATTCCTCCAAATAAAGGCTATTCAGATAAATACACATCAAGGCGAGTTAGACTAATGAATATTTACTCCACATGCTATAACACAAGCACCCCTTTCAGAGGTGGTGTTTGCTCCTTTAGGAGTGATTTACTCAGAGGTGTTAAGAATGATCAAGCAGTACCAGCAGGTTGCTCAGTTACTTATGGCTTGGAGGGACTGAGAGATGCTCAACAGCATGAAGAACTGGGAAGCCACAAGTCTTATTCTGACAAGTACATTTACACCACTTGCCCCAGTCCGAGACATAAACACACACTTCATTATTAGTCTTCATTTGAAGAAACCTGCATTGGATCCCTTGGAGCTAGCCAATTACAGACCTGCTTCTAATCTTCCATGGTTGGGCAAAGTGATTGAGTGGGTGGTGGCCTCTTAGATCCAGGCAGTTTTGAACGTTACCAATTATCTATACCCATTTCAAACTGGCTTTCAAGTAGGCTATGGGGTTGAGACTGCCTTGGTTGGCCTGATGGATGATCCCTAACTGGCTATTGACAGAAGGAGTGCGACTCTGCTGATCCTTTCGGATCTCTTACTGACTGTGGAGGGTCGGGACCTGAGAGATGGTTTAGATCTGCCTATTCTGGATGGGATTACACTAAGGATCAGGCATATATAGCTAGTGCTCCTGGATTCAAAACTGTCTGATTTTTCAGGTTGGGGCTATAGCCAGGGTGCTTTTTATCAGCTTTGGCTGACACGACAACTACATCCACTTCGGGAGGTAAATGACCTTAACACAGTAACCTCCAGGCTTGACTACTGTAATGCACTCAATGTGGGGTTGCCTTTGTACGTAGTCCGGAAACTACAATTGGTACAGAATGTGGAAGCCAGACTGGTCTCTAGAACAGTGTTTCTCAACCACCGGTCCCTGGACCGCTGCCGGTCCCCGAAGGGTTGAGTGCCGGTCCCTGACTGGGAGTCAACCCCCCCCCCCCCAACTGAAATCAAGGCACTCACTTCCTCAATTTTGCACATGGCACGGAAGAGGAAGAGTATCACGGAGGCATGGGACCCTTCTTGTGCCTTGCCTCCACGTGCTGCTGAGATCTTCCTACAGCTATCTTATTCCCTATCTTTACAGCTTCAAACTGTATGCGGTGCGGGGGCATGGAGGAAAAAGTATGGCAGTGGGCGCCACTTGAAGGGCTGCTGGTTCTTGCATGCTCATTGTTTGCAGCCAAAGGTTGGTTGATTGAAACCGAGCTGCCTGTTGTGGTCGAGGCGCCTTGAAAGGGAACGCTGTTTCCCTCTTGCATCAGTGGGGCTTGCTTGTATGTTGTTTTCATTGGCCCCATGTAGCTTTTGAATTTTTCTAATGGCCCAACATCCCCTCTCCATTGAGTAATCACAAGCACCTCCACTCCAGACATACTGGAGACAAATTTGTTCACCCAGGCTTTTAGATTCAGGGGTTCTCAACCTTGGGTACCCAGACGTTGGTGGACTTCTACTCCCATAATCCCCAGCCATAATGGCCAAATGCCATTGTTGTTGGGGGTTATGGGAGTTTAACTGAGGGACCCAAGGTTAAGAACCCCTAATATTCCATGTTTGCAAAAGATTCCAAATTTAATTATTTTAATGCTTATATTATTTTCATTCTAAACTGCCCAGAGATGCAAGTTTTGGGCATACAGAAGTCTGATAGATAGATAGATAGATAGACAGATAGACAGACTTGAAACCCCTTTACTAACTGCTGGTCCGGGAAACTGCGCATGAAGAATGTAGCGGTCCTTGAAACTCTGCACGAAGAATTTAGCGGTCCTTGACTCCAAAAAGTTTGAGAAACACTGCTCTAGAACAATCCAAAAGGACCATAACACACCGATTTTAAAATAACTGCACTGGCTGCTGCTATGTTTCTGAGCAATGCTTGTTATTACCTATAAAGAATAGCTGGGGTCTAGGGTACTTAAGAGTGCCTTCTTTGTTATGAACCCCGTCAGCTATTAAGGTCACCCAGAGAGATCCAGTTATGGTTGCTGCTGGCTCATTTGGAGGCAACTCATGGCCAGGCCTTCTCTGAGGCTGCCACAGGACTCTGGAATATGCTCCCTGTTGAAATAAGAGCTTCTCCTACTCTGTTTGCTCTTAGGAAGAACCTTAGGTTGCACCTGATAGTTTTTACTTTTTATTTTGTGAAATTCTAACTGCTTTTATTCTGTTTTAAATTTGTTTTTTTAAACTTTGTACACCACCTAGCAATACACATATCAGGAAGTATAAAATATGATAGATGAATAAAGACTGTGAAGCTTCCTGGAAGCAGCAAGCAACCTTGCTGCTTTTAAGTGTCCATGAAGCTCAGCATGACTGCAAGGACAAGCTCTGGTTCCTCCCCAAGATCAGGAGATGGGCAGGATCAATGGCAACCACAGGTTTTAGATGGCCACCCAAGCAGTTGAGGACTCCCCGCTATGGATTATCCTTGTAGATGTGGCTTCCTGATTCTGCTCATTAATCCAGGAGTTGCAGATATTTTGTTATACTTGTCACATTTCTGAATAATTTTGCATTGAAATAATGAGTTACAGGAAACCCAGACTTACCTCTCCCTCCCATTCCACTGCTGCTACGCACAGGTCCTGAAGGTGCAGGTCTTTTAGGTGGTGGACCCCCACTACGTGGAGGTGGGCCCCTCTTCATCGGAAGGGGACCTCTAGAAGAACCTAGAACAGTGGCAACATGTCCATCAACTACAGTCCCCTTACGATACTAGTATCCTTATCAGTATCCAGAACGACACCAAATAAGCTTCCTCAGTCCACCAAATGTGAGAAGCAACATAATTCTCCATATGGACCATCCTCAAATACTGACTGGGATGCAACACACTGAGGAAGAAGGAGCAGTCCATGCAGTACCCAGGATGCACACAAAACGCTCTTGCACTCTCATCTCAGGCTTCTGCTCTGTCTGTTTCCCGTGATCAAGACCAGGGAGTAGCAAAGCAATATTCAATAGACAAGTTGTAACTTTTACTTGTTTCACAACATATTGCAACGTTAAGCTACAGAAGTCATAGTTATTTGTTCAGGCCATGGCAAAACAAGGTATCAAAAGAGAAACAAAGTTAAAAGCAAAAATACACTTTTAACTATCTAGGTTGGATTTGTCCCTAGAATTTGTTTAGCGGTCATATGGATCACTAAAAATGCACAATGACCACCTGCCGTCACAAAGGAGGCAACCTTTAATGCATCTGTTAGCAGAAAGTTCTTTTTTTTAAACCCATAGGCCTTTCCACACAAGTAGTATTCTACCAAGCAATTCAATAAAACCAGATGTGATCTACAATTGAGCTGAGACAACCCAACCTACATGTTCTCCTCTAAAATCAAGAACTCAGCCAAAGGAAGCCAAGGTCTACATCTTGCATTACACAGTGGACTTACTAATCAGACTAATCGGGCCACAAGCAAGGAAGTTGCTATCAACTATGCTGATATGAATGCAGAACAATTTGTTTTGTCTAAGCTCATGTCCTGCAGCAAATTTCAGAAAACGCTAGTTTTGTAGCTGTCCAGTGTTTGGGGCATCTCCCAAGGAAGTTGCAGACACTGTATATAAAGCCAAATCCCCAAGTTGTCTGACAACATAAGGCTAATTCCTGGACCCACTGCTACTATGCAGCTTCTACTTTCAAAGCACACCTACAAGAACACTAACCTATTAATCTTGTGGGTTTAATCTTACAAGCCCACAAGTGAACTCAAGAATAGTTTTGACCCTTCAAAATAGGAGCAAAAGTAATCTTTTTTCCTGACATCTCATCAACAATTTCCCCTTTAACAATGCATTACTTGAATCGTGCCATGTTTTTTCTAATATTTTTCTTTACATAAAGATTTTTTTCTCCCAGAATGCTATTAATCTGCAGCCTCTATACCAGAAGTAGGCAACCTTGACTCTTCCTTTTTTGTTCTACTCCCAGCCAGTGTTCTAATTTTTTCCATCTGTTTGCAGAATGAGATTTGTTCTGGGTGAGAGTATCAAAGCAGTGTGTGCACACATACATTCAGAATGAGGCCTTCCTGATTCAACCTGAGCGGTATCTAAAATTAACTGACTGGACATAAAAAAAAAACTTGCGAGCGCAGGCACGTGCATGCCTTTGAGGGAACACTGCTCCCAGCCACAATTTATTGTGGCTAGGGATGATGTGAGTTATAGTTCAACAGCAGCTTGAGGGTCAAGGTTGTCTGCCCCACTCTATACACTGCTTTTTATGATGCCCAATTACACATGGGAATACAACAACATACCCAAATGACTCCCTCTTGAAGGGGGCCCCCGTGTTCCACTTCCGCCTCTTGAACCTCTAAAGCCTCTTGGAGGACCTCTGCTTCTTGGAGGGGGTGGGGGCCCACGTCTGCCACCGCTTTCAAAGGATGGCTTGGTAGCTTGTTCAACTTTAATGGCTTTTCCATCTAAGGACTAAACACAGGACTAACTCAGTGAAGTTGACAAATCCATGCTTTAAGGACAGATCCCTTCCATTTCATGTCTCATACAATTGAGGTATTCAATTCTCTGCTTCCCTTTGCAGCAATTATTCTTGGGGTATGCAGGACTAGAACATAATGGCCATTCCGACACAAATGCTTAGTAACAGAGATATTTTCAAGATGTCAATAGTGGCTAAGCAGCAGTTGAGTGGTAAACAATACCTCACACCAACTTACTATTCAAGCTGCCTTTGCCAGATGCCTCACTCAATTTCACAAACCCCTTTCAGAGTTTCTGACCATGATTCCTAAAGCTATGTGGAAACATTTATACTATGAACTTGATTGTACATTTTACCTAAGTAGGTTGACTTGGATGTATAACTATTACCTTTGGGATTAAAGTTTTAGAGGTTTTGGTTTAAGAAACTAGGCCAATGAACAATTTGTGGATTGCATTTCAGATGTCCAGCCTTTATTCTATACCATGCTAACTAATTCACTGGGTACAAGATGCTTGCATGATACTTGCCTGCCATTTATTTCAAGTTATGCTCCTTAACTGATTTTACTCTGATAACAAATATTAACTACAAATATTACAGTTTGTTTATTTTGTTAGTCTGTTTCAATACACAAGTGAAGCTGCAATACCGACAATTCAATAGGCTTTCCATGTTTTGACTTCTAGTAAGTCAAACCTGGCCACCTAATGGAGCAGTGGGAAATTACTTGCCTAGCAAGCATGAGATTGCAGGTTCGAAAACCCACTGGTACCTATATTGGGCAGCAGCAATATAGGAAGATGCTGAAAGGCATGATTTCATACTGCGTGGGAGATGGCAATGGTAAACCCCTCCTGTATTCTACCAAAGACAACCACAGGGGCTCTGTGGTTGTCAGGAGTCGACACTGACTCAACAGCACACTTTAAGTCAAACCTAGTAAGTAGACAGAAGGTTTATTTGTCTTTGCATTTCAAAGTGGGTCCAAACATTTTCAGAAGCACAAATGTAACATTTCACATGATATTCCTCCAGTGGCTGCTGCTAGGGTCTACCTTGTGTTTCCTTTTAGATTATGTACCCTTCCGGGTCTGGGACCTATTTTCATTATTCTTTTTCTGTGTAAACCACTTTAATAACTTTTTGTTGAAGAGCGGCACATTCATAATATTAGAAGTTATTTTCTAAGAATAAGTGTCCGAAACGGTCTCAATCAGAAGGAAATCCTTTATTTAAAATATTTCCACCTGCCCCTCCAGCACACTGCTGGGAACTTACAAGCATTAATACAATAAAAACAACAAATCAGTAACAGAAGCTAAAAGCAACAATATGAAGGCTAAAATTGATTAAAACTGAAAACAGATTAAAACCAGATTTAAAATACCTCTTGGAAGGCATTAAATTTTCAAGCCCATGCTAATTTCTTTTGCTAACCAAGCATACACAATACTGGGGCAGACCCTACACCAGTAGGTTCCATCATTGGAAACTGCAATAAATGTCAAAATCTTAGTTCCTACCTTTCCATTCATATCTCTGGCAGCATCCTTGGCATCAGCTGGGCTCTCAAAGGTGACAAAAGCAAATCCTCTTGACTTGTTTGTTTCTCGATCTTTCATGAGAAGAACTGAAGAGAGAAAAGAGTGTCACTACACTTGCTCATTACACAGATGGACTATCCAACTTTTACTCAAGTCTGCTCAGAACTTCTTAGAGGACATACAAGCTCTATCACTTCAGTTGATCAAAGCTGTTGCATTCATCACAGCAGAACTTTAGTTTGATAACCCTGCTTAAGTTGCTTTGTGCTTACCTTCCACTATGCGGCCATATTTGCCAAAGACAGATTCAAGAGCCTTTTCGTTGGTCTCTGTGTTCAGTCCACCAATGAAGAGTTTCCCAGGACGATCTGCTTCAACCATCTTGATATCGTTTGGGATCTGGAACACCACATATTCAACTTGAACACTAGAGAAAACTTGAAATTTCTCTATACCCCAAACAAAACTCAGCTATATCCTTTGGGCTCAGATACATGCAAGACAGAACTACATAGGTTCCAAAGAAACTTCATGGGGCTCAAATCTTCTTCCAGCCCAATCTGTCCTTACCAGATTGCCCATTACCCTAACCATTAATCAGCAATGGACTTCATTCTCACTGTGGCAACAAAGTCCTTGCTGGAATTTAATCCCAAGGCATTTTAGTAGTTCATCCTGTCCAGAAACCCAGAGAAAGCAAGTGCCCTCTCAACTATGTACATGTGAGAATTCGTCCCAGAAAACTTACTCCCCCCCATTGAAATAGTAATAGCTGCAATAGGTGATTCTCGTGGCGATTCTCTTTATTTATCAGGGGGAGAGTAACTGGCCCTATCCACCCCCAGCACAGTACTTCCAGTGACTGTTGCTGGTGTGTGTCTTATGTTTCTCTTTAGAATGTGAGCCCTTTGGGGACAGGGAGCCATCTTATTTGTTTATTTCTCTTTGTAAACTGCCCTGAGCCATTTTTGGAAGGGCGGTATAGAAATTGAATAAATAATAATAATAATAATAATAGCAGAACTGCACCCCCCCTCACATTTTCAACTTGGGCTACAGGCCTGATCAGGAACAGCAAGCTGTTGTTCCTGTCCCTCAAGGGCACATTCTAGAGGCCCAGGGAACATGGAATTCAAGGGCTAGGAGTGATGAGAAATGCTTTCATGTTAAGTGATACTCGATTAAGTTTTCAGATGCAGCTTACAAACCAAGGCGAGCTGCACATCCTGAGCCAGCCCTACAATGAAATAAGGCAAAGTGGGGGCATTCCAGGCAGATTTTGGGCCAGTTTTGAGCAGCTCCCCCATAGGTAGATTGCAGAGGGCAAGGAGTTTGGAGAGAGAGCGAAGTTTGGGTGTGGTTTTAAGAGTTAAAAAAAGAAAGCAGAGAGGAAGGCTTCTGCTTCAGGCAGCAAGCCCTCAGGGGCTGGTACTGGGTACACTGTAAGTTTCAATTCTCCCTCAGCTTTCCCAAAATACCCCCCAGCCTTCAACGAGTAGGACAAACTCAAACACTCTCCTGATAAATCAGACCAAATTTTCATCTAGTCCAGCATCCTGCTTCCCACAAATAACTCTGGGAAGCCCATCAGCAGGGCATGAAGCCAATAACCTTCCCCAACTATTGTGTCCTAGAAACGGGTATTCAGACATATATTGCCTCTAATGCTAGAGACCCCATGCAGTCTTTAAAATACCCCTCTTCCTCCATGAATTTGTTTTGCTGCCTTGGAAAGTCACCTAAGCAATCGGATACCACATCTTGTAGCAGTGAATTCCATAAATTCTGTGCTAAGTAGTACTTTTTGCAAGTCCCTGTGCCAAGAAAGTTACAGGCTACGACTTGACAGTGGAGAAAAGGGAGATGGAAGAAGTACACATCTCTTGCCCACATGAGATGGATGTGAGCCAACACAAGACTGTTAGCCATATAAGCCACTGGGTACCACTTCTCAGGGCAATAAACTCCACAAGTTAAAAAATTATGCCTTGCGTGAAAAAGTTCTCTCCTTGGTCTGTCCTGAATCTATTTGCCAGAAGTAGAGGAGAGCTGGTCTTGTGGTAGCAAGCATGACTTGTCCCCATAGCTAAGCAGGGTCTGCCCTGGTTGCATCTGAATGGGAGACTTGATGTGTGAGCACTGGAAGAGATTCCCCTCAGGGGATGAAGCCGCTCTGGGAAGAGCAGAAGGTTCCAAGTTCCCTCCCTGGCAGCATCTCCAAGATCGGGCTGAGAGAGATTCCTGCCTGCAACCTTGGAGAAGCCACTGCCAGTCTGTGAAGACAATACTGATCTCGATAGACCAATGGTCTGACTCAGTATATGGCAGTTTCCTATGTTCCTAAGTAGTACGATGTGGAGGGAAGGGGGGAAAAGAGTATCTGAGTATGGAGGACACAAAAAGAAACCAAACGGCGTGGGATCAAGAACACAGGAAGCGCGCATGCGTGAATGGAAAAGCGGGGGGACTACGGAGCGCGCGCTACAGGACGGGGAGGGAAAGGCGAAGAGGTTGGCGCATGCGCAGTGGCGGTCTGTCCCTCGCGCGCTCCGGGGCGGGACTGGAGAAGAAAGAAAAGACCTCCAGACAGCCACAAAATGGCGGCCCCACCGACACTCCCACTCCCCTCACTCGCCGGTTCCCCAGCCCCGCTTCTCTTTCTTCGGGGAGAAGCTCCCGTTCCCCGGGCAATCCAGCTTCCTCCTCTTTTCCTCCCCAGCATAAAATGGCGCCTCAAGATCCCCCCAAAGTGAAAGCACGTTGGGAGACATGTGGGGAAAGGCAAAGAAAAGTCCGCTCGCGGAGCTGAGAGCAAAATTAAAGTGGAAGGGAGGAGCAGCAGCCGCTTCACGAGTAGCCACCCGTTTTAAAAGAAACCGGTGCATCAGCCCCTCCTCGCTCGGCCTACCCTCGCTTACCTCGTCCCCGCCAGCAGAAGAGCAACGACGCACTGAGAAGGAACAAAGGGGCTGAAGGCCCTTATATAGCTGACGTAAGCACGTCCCAACGACGCCCAGAAGCCCGGATGGACGGCTCCGAAAGAAACGGAGAAGAGGCGGGAGCAAGTGCGCATGCGCAGAAGGAGCAAGGCGGGAGGAACGAATGAGCGAGCAAACAGCATAGAACGGGGCGGGGGGAGAAGGGGGAAAAAAGCGCATCCCCCTCTCTGCTGGGCGGGGGGGGGGCTCTGCGCTTATATTGCTCTGTGTGAAGGTTGGCCAAGCTGACGCTCTCGCGCCCCCAGCTGCTGTTGAACCCTTTTTTCTTGTTTTGTTTGGGGCGGTTTACAGTTAAAAAAAACAACACAGGTTGAAACAATGGTCGCAGCAGGGGGATGATGGGAGTTGTAGTCTAACCACAGCTGGAGGCGAGGGCCGCTGTTTCGAGAGGTGGTGTCCCTAGGCGCCTTCCGCCCCCCCCCCCCGCCTCCAATGGCTGGCCACTCCTTCTCCTCCCCTCCCCCGAAGAGAGCCGGGCGCGGCGCCCTCATCCAAAATGGCGTCGGGCGCCTCGACTTCCCCGCGTCACGTGGGAGGCGCCGCCGCCGCCTCCGCCTCCTCTGCTGAAGGGGACCCTCCGCGAGGCCTGGTGGCGGCTGCTGCTTCTCTCTCCGTCGGGGATTGTGACGCCGCCCTTCTTCGCCTCCGCTGGGGACGCCGGCGCGGAGACTCTTGCGCCCGTCCGTGCTCTGCCGGGGCCGTGGTGGGTGGGGCTGCAGCCGCAGGAGGAGGAAGCCAGCCCGCCAGCCCGCCCGGGGTGGACCGACCAGCCAGCCCGCCCGCCAGCCAGCACGATGATGGGGCGGGGGCGCCTGCCGCCGCTGCCGGGTCTGCTGGCGCTGCAGCTGGCGCTGCTGCTGGGGGGCCCGGCTGCCCTCGGGGGCGCCTTTTACCTCCCCGGCCTGGCGCCCGTCAGCTTCTGCGAGGCGCAATCGAAGGGCGCGGACTGCAAGGTGAGGAGGAGGAGGAAGAGGATGCGCCCCCCCAGCTCCACTCAGCAGGGTGGGGAGAGGGCGACCCTCACCCCCGGCCCTCTCCCCCCATCTCCCTCCCCCAATACGGACCCCACTTCCTTGGGGCGCCGCCTCGGATACGTGCCTCCCCCCTTCCAAAATAGAAGCCCCCCCCCAGTTCATGATGGCACCCTGGCAGTGAAGGAGGGGGGCGCACGCCTTTGCCTCCCTTCTCCCTTGGGGGCACGTCCATTTCCCTCCTTTCTCTCCCTGGCAGAGGGCTGTCTATAGCTGTCGTGTACATGTCTGTGCTACTTTCACAAGGAGATATACTGGGGCGGGGGGTGCACCCCAGATCCTTTCAAGGAGCCCCCCCAGATCTTTGGGGGAGCCCCCTCAGTTTCCCTTGGGGGAGCTGCCAGCGCGTTTCCCTGTTCATCCGGCTGGGGGGTGGGCAAAAAAACCCCCCAAACCCCTCACTCCTTAGGCTGGGGAACACCTCTATTCTAATCTGTGTATCCCGCTTCCTCCATGGGGAGGGGGGCTAATATCTTCCAAGGAGATCTCTAAGGATGTGGGGAATGTTCTCTGAAAGGAAGCTTCTGTGTCTGCTTTTTCTCATTTTATCTGAGTACAATTTATTTTTATACGCCCCACTGGGCATGAGCACCCTTGAAAGCCGCTCTCCTAATATTTGAGCCCCACTGTTGTTCGAAAGAATTGTTGGAATGCATTGCTCCCAGCCCCCCCCCCATGTATTTTCACAACAACCCCAGGAGGTAGGCTAGGCTTGAGAAATGGTGACCAGCAAAGGTCACCCAGTGAGCTTCAAGGCAGAGTGGGAATTTGATCCCGGGCCAGTCCAACACCCTTTTAAACTCCTTTCTAATTTGACCCTAACTCTGAACCGGGAGATATTCCGGAAGATCTGGATTTCTCTAGACTCGAGGCAGCATGCAGGAAGTAGGGCTGTAGGATTGTGGAGGTTTCTCTTGAGCAATTCAGCTGGTGTAACTAGTTGGGCGGGTGCTGCGAAGGAGGATTCCTGCCTCTCTTCTTTTACTCACTCCCACATGGGTACTTCCTGGTTCAGGTTTACGGCAAAATGCTGCTCTTCCCTTCTCTGGGTCTTTGCTGGATGAGACCAGGTGGTGAAAGTATTGGATGAGTAAGCTGGACTTTTGAATCCTGCCTTTATCTCGGGCCCACCTGAGTGATCTTGGGGAAGACATAGGAACAAGCTCTGCGGGACCAGGCCCAAGGTCCATCCTGTTGAGCATTCTGCTTCCTTCTGAGGCCAGCCAGGTGTATCAGGGAACACTGTAAGGGGGGAAAAGAGGGCAATGCCTCTTCCCGTTGGCATTCCTTAGCACCTGGTGTACAGGGGCATGCCCCCTCTGAGCCTGATGGAAATACACAGTTATCCCGGCTAGCAGCTATTGATAGCCCTATTCTTTAATTCTGTCTAATCCCTTTTTAAACTCATCCAGACTGGTGGCCATCACCACATCCAGTGGCAGTGAATTCCATAGTTTAATTACATTCTATGTGAAGAAGTACTTCTTTTTGTCTGTCCGGATTCTCCCAGCATTTAATTCCAACCCAGAGTTCTAATACTACGGGGAAAATCTTCTCTCTATCATTCCTACTCAGCCTCAGTTGTGTGCCTATAAAATGGATCTATTAAAGAGTGACTAGCTAGTTTGTGCAGAGATGCATGAATGTAAAGCAACAGAACTTATCTTTTGCATATCAGAAGTGCTTTCTAATGATCGTAAAGCCTGTTGCCCAGAAGATTGGGTAGAATTATATTGCACGCTGGGTTTTAGATTTCTTGGCAGTGGTAGAAAACCTTTGGAGCTGTTTGTATCTGAGGTTGTACTGTTATGAGATCATGCTAGTTCTGAAGAACAGCTCAAAGTGTCCGGAGGAGGTCTTTAATGGGATCTTTTGGTGTGGCAAAATACTGTATTTACCTGAATCTGGGTTTCCCCCAAGTTTTTTCATATTAGAAATCAGGAGATCATCTTAAATTCAGAGTCCTGTTTCTTTGGAGTAAATGCAGGTAGAACCTATTTCTTAAGGGGGTTGTCTTAAATTCAGAGGAGTCTTTGATTCGGGTAAATAGGGTAACTTCAGAGATGTGTTTTTATTTTTTAATCTGTTATTCTTTGGTACCATTTGTTGACTTCTTCTTCTGTGTGGGTAGGGAAGGTGTCTTAAGAGATTTTGAATGCAAGCTGTCCTTTGGTGTCCAGGGTTAGGGTAGAATATTTAGCATACTGTGTTGCCCTCCTGAACCCTTGGGGTTTGGTTGATTTAAGACTGGTGAATCAGGGAAGGGCAGAAGGTTGGCCAGGATCTGCTAGGAGATCACTGGATGATTTGCAGAATGTTGACAAGGTCTTTGAACTCGCTATTTTTAATGGCAGCAATAAGGAGAAACCCAATTGGGTTTAAAAAAAAGCGCGAGGGGGTGAGCGTGGAAAATCAGCAGTGGAGCTTTGGGCAAAGACTGTAAACTTGGTTCACAAAACAAAGTTGTGAGCTGGACATGTGAGCAGAGGCCCCCTGTTCTTTAATTCAAATTATAGGTTTTTCTCCCTGCTCTCCATGCCACTATTTGACACCTGACCCTGCTCTGAAGATTTTTGGGGTGCTTGTGGGGGAGAAAACCAAACTAAAATAGATTCCACCAGCTTGAAGTGTGCCCACCCCTGCAGTAAATATTTATTATTATTATTATTATTATTATTATTATTATTATTATTTTTATATCCTGCTCTTCCTCCAAGGAGCCCAGAGCGGTGTACTACATACTTGAGTTTCTCTTTCACAACAACCCTGTGAAGTAGGTTAGGCGGAGAGAGAAGTGACTGGCCCAGAGTCACCCAGCAAGTCTCATGGCTGAATGGGGATTTGAACTCGGGTCTCCCCGGTCCTAGTCCAGCGCTCTACCCACTATACCACTCTGGCTGGGCAATTATATGTAAAATAATTGCCCTGAAAGGAGGTCATAATGGATGCGACTTTATTTGTGACTAGCAGCTGCATTTGTAGTCCTGTCTAACCATGTTCATCTAAAGCAGTTCCCACTGAAATCAATGGGATTATTTCTGAGTAAAGCAGTTACGATCATATTTGCTTAGATGAGCTCAGAAGGAGTTCTTCCTGAGTAAACATGCTTATGGTCGTGTTATCAGAAGGCTTTCTGTTGCCCTTTTGAGTCTGTAGTATGCAGCTTACTTCATTGTTTGGGTTTAAAAAAAAATAAAAAATCTGTCCTAACTTATCAGATGTGTTTCAAAATGCCTAAACAACTTCTCTCTTCTCCTAGTCACAAATCGAGCTCTTTGTAAACAGATTGGACTCTGTAGAATCAGTTCTCCCATATGAATATGATGCGTAAGTATACCCGCATGCCCTTAAACTGTGTGTGTGTGTGTGTGACGGTTTATAGGAAGCTGCCATATACTGAGTCAGACCCTTGGTCCGTCTTGCTCAGGATTACCTACACGGACTGGCAGCGGCTCTCCAAGGTTTCGGGCAGGAGTCTCTCCCAGCCTTACCTGGAGATGCTGCCAGGGATTGAACCTGGGCCCTTCTGCATGCAAAGTAGATGCTCTTCCACTGAGCTACAACCCCATCCCATAGAAGGTTGTAGTTATTCTTAAACCACAGATCCATCCAATTTATGTAGCAGAGCATTCCAAGGAGTGCGTGCTGCGTGTGAGACGTCTATGGTGTGCATTGGTAAATGATATGGAGCAGAACTGGCTTTGAGGCAGTTTGGATGTAACCACCGCCGGTCATGGTGTCTGACCCAACCACCAGCTGGTAGGCCTTGATCTGTAAGTGGTCACCGAACAAGCTAGCTTACAAACCAGAAATTCGGCTTTGCATCCGGACTGGCAGTTTGTGCATCTACAAGCCACGCTTTGGGATGTTGCTCTGGCCTGTGAGGGCAGATCTGGAATAGCGGCAAGCGATGTACTGGTCTGTAACTCAGCAGAAGAGCATCTGCTTAGCATGCAGACGCAGCCAGGTTCAATTTCAGGATAGGTCTGAGAGAAATTCTTGCCTGGAGAGCCGCTTCCAGTCAGTGTAGACAGTACTGAGCCAGGTGAGCCAAGGGTCTGACTCAGTAGACAGTAGTTTCCTCTGATTATCGGGGAGGAGGGGAACCATACAAACCATGGCCTTTTTGTACGTCTGGAAGACAACTCATGTTTTGGCGTCGAAACTATGGTGAGGCACACGTGTTTTTTTCTGTGTTATGTCTGAACTAATTTTGAATATTTGGAGGTTGGATATCAGATTAATTATTTTAGTGGTGGGAAGTTGTTAAATGGAAAATAAACATTTTGTTTCTTTGTTCATAGCTTTGACTTTTGTCAAGATGAAACTGAAAAAAGGCCTTCAGAAAACCTTGGGCAAGTCTTGTTTGGAGAGAGAATAGCCTCCTCACCCTACAAGGTTATTTCTTCTTCTCACTCCTCTTTGGATGGCTTGTGCTGTGTTAAATCCTGTTGATTTTTGTGTCTAATTGCTTGCTCAGTTGCTTCTCTGCAAGGCTTTCTTACAACTAGAGTATTTGCTGGTACCAGTTCAGATCCCCGCGTTTCAGTCCGTAGTGGCCAGGAGGATGCCAAACAAGTGGCCTCTAGTCCCCAGCAATCCTGGTTGCTCCTCTCTCTCCATCATTAACAAGAACTGTTCTACCTACAGGCTGGTCATTCAACAGGTAGAGCTGCCCACACCTCTCCCACCCCACCGTTAAGAGCTGTGTTGCATGCAGGCTGTCCATTCATCAGGTAGACCTGTGGGGTGGCAGGGAGAGGTGCAATTGGAGCTGCCGGGAGTGAGAGGCAGCTGGGTCTTGTTTGGCACAGCCCCTTCCTCCCCCCCCCCCGGGCTTTTTAGGATGAACCGCTACCAATTTCAGTTGAACTGGGGCGGGGGGCAGCGGACATTGGTGTTGGGTTCTATCCCTTTTCCAAGCAGCTGTGTCGGGATCGTGTATTGCTGATGGCGCAGGAACATAGCACGTGCCCTGTGCAGTAAACCGCATATAATGTGATTCAGAGAGAACAAGCTGCAATTTCCCCTGGCCTCTGGCATGGTTAAAAATGTGGTTTGGGTAGGGTGAAGAATTCGGGAGATGTTGAAGGAGCAAAGAGATCTGTTTGCCCCTGTGGTTAGGCTGCTGCTTTTGCTCCTTCGGTGAGCTTCCAAGGGTGCCTGTTTTAGCACTGCTGGAAACAGGAATAGATTACACCCCCCCCCACCGGTCAAGGTGGTTCTTATAAAGATTAGAAAAATGCCCGTGAGAGAGACACAGACTGGTTTGAAATGGAATGTTGGGAATCTCTAAGTTTTGGTAGGAGCCAAAGTGCTGTACAAGCTTGCTAATTTTTTTCAAACATTTATTGTTTGATTTATATACCGCTTTTCATTAAAAGCATCTTAAAGTGGTTTCCAATATAGTTATAACAATACACAAAATACAAAAAGTAGAGCTATTAATATAAAAGTAAAAATCTCGATTTAAAAACCTCTATTAAACAATAATACATAAAACACAGAGCAGCAGCAGCAAAATCAAAGTTCATCTAAAAGCCTGGGTGACAAGCCACATCTTTACTTGTTTCCTAAAAACTGTGATGGAGTTTTTCTGCGACGAAGCATGTCGGTTTTTCATCCCAACAGGCTGCTTTTTAATGGCAAGGATGAGAATTATGATGGTGCCATTTTGAGTGACTACAAAGTGTTATCTTTGAGAGAATGAAGATTAAAAAGTTAAATATCTTTCTTTGTACTAGTTTGCATTTAAGGAGAACAAAGAATGTGTGGCAGTCTGTAAGAAATCTTATGATGGGAAAGACGTCAATAAGCTTGACTTCCTGAGGAGAGGAATGCACTTGAATTATCAGCACCACTGGTAAGTTGTGTGCTCTAAAATCATTGATCTGCAGAGGGAGACGAGCGTTAATGGTGTAGCTAGATTCTGGAGAAAAGTAATTTAGAAAACAAGCAGTTCAGATATGCACTGATGCTCCTACTTTTCATGTGGCCACCATCTTGGATTGGGGTGCCTGGCTTCATCACAAACCGTGCTGTCCAGGTGTGTCTATGTGGCATAACATATATACTGTACCAAATTTGGTGCAGGTATTGGGGACACACACACCACACAGTGGTGGGGACACACAGGTAGATGGGCAGGTTCATGGATGGAGAGCAAGGCAATCTCATAAGGGTGTTTTCTATACAGAGAGGAGGTTAAGAACAGTGTTCCCTCTAAGGCGTGCACGTGCTCACAAGTTGAATCAGGAAGGCCCCACTCTGAATTCATGTGCACACACGCTGTTTTGATACTGCCGCCCAGAACAAAATTCATTCCGCACACAGATGAAGAAAATTAGAGAGAACACTGGTTGAGAAGTGTCGTGAGAGTGTGTGCTGTGTCATTACTGAGCTCACAGTTTGAAAACACATGTTAAAAAGTAAGCATACCAATAAGCTTGAGATTCTAACTTTGGAATTGTGTTTCAATTTTTTCTTGCTTAGGATTATTGACAATATGCCCGTGACTTGGTGTTACGTCATGGAAGACGGGCAAAAATTATGTAATCCGGGATTTCCGATTGGATGCTTTGTTGATTCAAATGGCCAGCCGAAGGATACCTGCAACTTCAATGTAAGGAGTTGGGTCTATTTCTCTAACGTTGCCAGATAAGACCTTCCGTATTGTTCAGAATCCCGAAATGATTCAGATGTAATGCAAACCACTGTGTGTTATGCAAATCTGAACCGATGCCGTCTGATAAACCATGGTTTGTGAGTTGGCCTTCAAACCACCATCTGAAACCGTGGCTCGAAGTTGGTTTGCAGACTCCTGTTTAGGTAAACTTTCAGCTTGGATGCAATGCCAGCCCACAAATCATAGGTTGGGGCATGACTCTATCTCTGGAAGCTGCTGTTTGGGGGTAACAGCCACGGATTTGGGAGGAAGGCAGCAGGAGGTGTCAGCTGTACTAACCATGGTTTGCCTGGAATCCAGATTGTGGCTAGGGGTCTAAACTATGGGGAGCATAATGTATGGTTTAATGTATACTGAATACCAACTTCAGTATACCAATGTATACTGAATACCAACTTTGGCCTTCCAGCTGTTGTTGAACTATAACTCCCATCATCCCCAGCCACAGGAAATTGTAGCTGGGGATGGTGGGAGTTTTAGTTCAACAGCTGGTGTGCCAATTGTTCTCTACTGCTGGCTTGCTGTTTCATCTGAACTGATGGAATCAGAAAGGCCTCTTTTATCTCATTGGTAAATCTCTTAACTGCCAGCTGAACAGAAAACTGGAGGGTAAGGAATACCTTGCTGGAGGCATTTGTATTCCGGAACATGCTTAAAGGTAAAGTGCGCCATCGAGTTGGTGTCGACTCCTGGCAGCCACAGAGCCCTGCGGTTGTCTTTGGTAGAATACAGGAGGGGTTTACCATTGCCATCTCCCGCGCAGTATGAGAGGATGCCTTTCAGCATCTTCCTCTATCGCTGCTGCCCGATATAGGTGTTTCCCATAGTCTGGGAAACATAGCAGCGGGGATTCGAACCAGCAACCTCTGGCTTGCTAGTCAAGTCATTTCCCACCTGCGCCATGCTTCTAGTAAGTGTAACGCTAGTAAGTGGGCAAAGGGGCACCTTTTTAATGTGGTGATATTCATTATTTAGCAGGGGGGAAAGTAACTGGCCCTATCCACCCCCAGCACAGTACCTCCAGTGCTGGTGTCTCTCTCACTTTTCTTTTTAGATTATGAGCCCTTTGGGGACAGGGAGCTTTTTCTTTTTCTCCTCTCCTCTCCCTTCCTTTCCCCACCCTCTCTCTGTGTAAACTGCTTTGGAATCTTTTGTTGAAAAGCAATATAGAAGTAGTTGTTGTTGTTCTTGGGATTGCAACTGTATTTGGTGAAAACAATGCTACTTGCATAGGCAAGTTAGTTGTTATCGTGCAACTGGCGATTGCTGTGATGGATTGCAAACTGCTCAAACTGCTCATTTGGTAATCCCTTCTTGGGTCTCCTTTCGATGAAATGTTTGCACCTCTGAATACAGCTGCTGATAAAGCATAAATGGGAACCTGCAATAGAACAAACAAAAAACAAACATTACACGGCAAAAGGGAGAATGTGCAGCAAAGCAAGTCTGAATACCACCTAAACTGCCCCAACAAAGCTAAGTTTCACGTTCTTGGTCTTATTCAGTTGGGAGTAGCTTAGCTGGATGTAGGAAAGCAGTTAAGATTCTAAAGGCTGGTCAGGTTTATGGTTATTGCTCCTGAGAGTTGTTTTGGCTGTCCCAGCATACACACTCCATTTCACAAAACTTGTGTGCAACTGGGGTCGTCATATTTGTGGATTTGCAAACACTAGGAATGTGATGTCTGATCTGGCGAGAATTCTTGGAAGGAGCTGCAGCGACTGGGGTGTCTGCTGGGAAACAAACAAACAAAGAATATTTATATACCGCTTTTCAACAAAAGTTCCCAGAGTGGTTTACACAGAGAAAACAATAATAAAGTAATAAGATGGATCCCTGTCCCCAAAGGGCTAGCAGTCTACAATGAAACATAAGACAGACACCAGCAACAACCACTAGAGAGATGCTGTGCTGGGGGTGGATAGGGCCAGTTGCTCTACCCCTGATAAACAGAAGAGTATCACCGCTTTTCAAAGGTGCCTCTTTGCTCAGTTAGCAGGGGAATCTAGAGCAATAACACAAGTGATGACCATTTGGAGCCTTTGTTTCTGGGGAATTCTAGTCCAAGGAAACCAAATTCAAAGCTCCAGTTCCTGTATTAAGACATTGATAACTACTAGGCCTCTTAAGCTGAGATTCTTGGGTGGTTAACCATGTGTACAAAGATAAATTACATAACAAAAGCCGTGCGAAAGCTTCAAAGCAAATAAAGCTGATCCGCAGAGGCATGGAAGCCAAATTCCAGTCAACTTTAATGTATCTGGATAGGAACATAAGAACAGCCCTGCGGGATCAGGCTCAAGGCCCATCTAGTCCAGCATCCTGTTTCACACAGTGGCCCACCGGATGCCGCTGGAAGCCTACAGGCAGGCATTGAGGGCATGCCCTCTCTCCTGCTGTTACTCCCCTGCAACTGGACCCTTGCAGGGATTGGACCCTTTAAAAAGAAGTGGATGTTGTTGCTTCCGCCAGGATTCGGTACCTGTTTCTAATACTTATCTTAATCTTAATGCATTTTAGTCTGGATTCAACAAGAAGAATACTTACTATCTCTTCAACCATGTTGACATCACCATCACGTACCATAGCGGGAAGGATGAACATTGGCCTGGGGCCCGACTGGTGGCAGCGAGGCTGCAGCCTGGAAGGTAATCCTGGATTTTCTGTTTTCTCTGACTCGGCTTGTATTGAATTCTGTTTTTGGCAGTCTGCCGAATTTCAGTGGAGGCGTGTTTACATCAGAAGATCCTTGCTGGGTCAGGCTCAAGGCCGATCTACTCCAGCACCCTGTTTCATAGACTGGCCCACCAGATGCCTTGGGAAGCCCACAAGCAGGAGATGAAGGCATGGCCCCTCTCTGCAACTGGAAGTAGCCTATAGCCATGACTAGTAGCCGCTAATAGAGTTGTCCTCTATTAAATGTGTCTAAGCCCAGTTTAAAGCCAGCCAAGCCGGTGGCCGTCCCCACACCCGGTAGCAGAGAATTCCAGAGATGAATGAATTCCGTAGATCTTTAACTGGGTGTAGCTGTGCAGGTTGGTGGAATCAATGGAGAGAAGTGGGGAAAGGTTCCCCATTCGGCCCCAGCCTCTCCCATGAACACAGGATCCCTGGTCACAGGGCTGGGCCATATGCAGACATGCTGGACCGGCTTCTATAGAACTGGGACTTTGGGCTGTTCTGCTTAGTATTTTCAACTGTGACTACCAGAGGCTCTCTAGCCTGCCAGAGTACCTTTCCCGTCACCGGCTACCTGGTTATTTTCTTAACTGGAAACACTGGGGATTGAACCTGGGACCTTGCTGAATGGGAAGCATAGGACATGCACTCTACCACTGAGTGGAGGCTCCTCCCCAGGGCTGGGCAAGGCCTTCACCTGGGGCGTGAAGAATGGGTGCCATTGGTCTGATGATGTATAAGGGAGCTCCTTATCTCTGTCTCCATGTTTAATTGGCCTCTGCAGTGGTGTTGGGCAGCTCAACCCGACCTTGGGGGTTCCCGACCTTGGGTTCCCAGATGTTGTGGACTACAGTTCCCATCATCTCCAGCTTTTGGCCATTGTGGTTGCGGGTGATGGGAGTTGTAGTCCAACATAATCTGTGTGTGTGAGTGTGAGAGAGAGACCGACCATCCATCCGTCCGTCCGTCTTGGTCCTCCACAGCAGACTGGAAAAGCAGAACTATTTTAAAAACAAACCAGCCCTGAAATCTTGAACCTGCCCACAGCCTTAACTACTTCCAAAGGGCCTTCTTGGAAGGCTTCTCTTTGTGTGGGTCCCCTGGGTCAGGGTTGATCATGTGGCATAGTTCTTTCAATGCCGCTATTTTTACCCTCTCTTTTGCTTTCAGTTGTTAAAGGAAAGAACATGAGTTTGGTTTCATTTGGCATCTTTAGGGCTTCCTTGTAAACTTAGTGCAGTAATGGCCTACTCTGAGAGTAGCGTTCTATGCATCTGCAAAACTGATACCTCCTTAAAGAAACATCTGGGGGATCTTCTTTATGCTATCTAGGGTTGGGCATAAGACGGGCTGACTTTTGGTCAAATATTTTAAAATATTAACTTTGATTAAGGACAGGAAATGGAATGCTCTAATCATCAACAGGTTTGATACGCTGATTATTAGATTAATTACCTGCCGTTGAACGTTGAAATTTAACTTTTAAAAATGTAAGGTTATGATAACAATGTTGGGTAAGATTCCAATATAAGCGAACAATTCAACCTTTCCTCCCTGGATCACTAGTGGCTGTCTACAGTTCTCGAATTAAAGACATTAAAATAGAAATAAGGCAAAATTACAACTGCTACTAAAAATCAAAAGTCAACTTTTAAGGGCGGTGGTGCTCGTAGGACAGCTGGCCAGTTCTTCAAGATCACACACTCATGGCATATTTGGTCAATTTACTGTCAGTGCTGCCATCTTTAACCTCAGTCCATCCAGTGTGCTGATGTTCCTGTACTGAACATCGCAAGCTGCTTTCTACAGAGTCAGGTTGTTGGTCTAACTATTCCAGTATTGTCTACTCTGTCAACACTCATCAGCATTTCAGGTACAGAGGGGTCTTATAAATGTCCCCTAGTCTCCTCATCTCCCACCCTTTAAACTGGCAATGGCAGGAATGGAATCCAGGCCCTCTTAAGGACATAAGAAGCTGCCGTATACGGACTCAGACCATAGGTCCATCGAGCTCAGTATTGTCTACACCAGGGATTCTCAAACTTGGGTCCTCAGGTGTTATTGGACTTCAACTCCCATAATCCCCAGCCTCAGTGGCCTTTGGTTGGGGATTATGGGAGTTGAAGTCCAATAACACCTGAGGACCCAAGTTTGAGAATCACTGTTCTACACTGACTGGCAGTGGCTCTCCAGGGTTCCAGGCTGGAGTCTCTCCCAGCCCTACCTGGAGATGCTGCCAGGGAGGGAACTTGGGACTGTCTGAGCTCTGACCCCATCCCCTAAGCGGCATCTCTTAGAGCAGGGTTTCTTAACCTTGGGCCCCCAGATGGTTTTGGACTACAACTCCCATCATCCTCAGCCACAATGGCCATGTCTGGGGATGATGGGGGTTGTAGTCCAACAACATCTGGGGCTCCAAGGTTAAGAAACCCTGTCTTAGAGTGTTGACGTGTGTCTCATCCAAATGCAAACCCCTTTGCTTAGCAAAGGGGACAATTCATGCTTGCGACCACAAGACCAGCTCTTCTCCTGCAAACAAAGCATATTTATTTATTTATTCATTCATTCAATTTATATGCCCTACCTCTCCTATGGCTCCTCTCCTACTGTTCCACCCGTGGATGGTTTTCTGTTTCCTCTTTCCTCTTGGCTGCCCAGTTTGTTATAAAGCCCACTGTCTACAAAGAGTGGCGCCCCCCCCCCCCCAGATTCTCTGAGGGTATTTTGTTTGTATGCAGTGGATGTATTTACCCTCCTCTACAGCTTATAATAAAGGTGTTGCTAACACATACGGCTGGGGGGCATGGTTAAATTCTTTGTGCAGCCCATCCCTCGTGCGTTTGTGTGTGTTGAGTGAGTGTGATTTTGTGTGTGTCAGAAAAGGTTTGACCCCATTATCTTCCAGAATAGAGCTTTTTGGGCAAAGGGACAGTCTGAAGCTATCCATGGGCAACGGGTTTGGGGCTCTGGGCAGCAGGGGAGAGGCGTCTTTTACTTCGGCGCTGGCAGCAATCTTTGCTGCCTCCATTAGGTGGCCCTGAAGCACCTTGTAAGAAAGCACTGGCTACCCTTGGATGGGGGAAGCCATGCTGATGCTCAGTTGCTGATGTTTTCTAGGTGGCCTGCCCTTTCCTTTGCAACGGGGCTTGGGCTTGGCTGTGTTCTGTGTTGGGATTGGTGCTATTGCGCCAGCGGCAAAGCCTGCCCTAAGGGGCATCTTGGGAAATCTCACAAATCGGAACATAGGAAGCTGCCATGTACTGAGTCAGGCCGTTGGTCTGTCTAGCTCATTATTGTCTACACAGATGGACAGTGGCTTCTCCAAGGTTGCAGGCAGGAGTCTCTCTCAGCCCTATCTGGAGATGCCATCTGCAACCAGGGCGGACCCTGCTTAGCAAAAGGGACAATTCATGCTTGCTACCACAAGACCAGCTCTCCTGGAGGATTAG
Organism: Hemicordylus capensis; assembly: GCF_027244095.1. NCBI lineage: Eukaryota > Metazoa > Chordata > Lepidosauria > Squamata > Cordylidae > Hemicordylus > Hemicordylus capensis. Next base: position 18,944,530 of record NC_069667.1, read on the forward strand.
AAATTAACTCTTCTGGACTGAGATTCTTGCATTACCCCAAGACAATAGAGTCTGATGACTTCTCAAAGTAGGACGACTCAACTTTGGCCCTCCCGCTGTTGTTCGACTAGAATCACCACGTTAAAAGGTGGCAAAGAGGCACCTTTTAACGTGGTGCTTCTCTTTATTGAGCAGGGGGAGAGTAACTGGCCCTCTCCACCCCCAGCACAGCATCCCTCCAGTGACTGTTGCTGGTGTCTGTCCTATGTTTTTTTTAGATTGTGAGCCCTTTGGGGACAGGGTTCCATTTTATTTGTTTATTTATTTCTCTGTGTAAACTGCCCTGAGCCATTTTTGGAAGGGCGGTATAGAAATAGAATTAATAATAATAATAATAATAATAATAATAATAATTACAGAGCATCCCTGACTACTGGCCACGGTGGCTGAGGATGATGGGAATTGTAGGCCAGCAATAACTGGCAGGCTGATGTTGTGCAGCCCTGCCTCAAAGACCAATACATGGATTTTAATATATCAACCATACGCAAGGCTGACACACATGTGCATCGATGATGTGTTCTATGTCATGTCTTGTACCAAATGCTCATCAGCCACTTATATAGGGCAAATAGGTTTGTTCCTGAAACAAAGGTTGAATGGCTATAAATCTGATAACAGGAGGAGAATTCCCAAGAAACCCGCCAGGGAGCATTTTAACATGCAGTCGCAGTGTCCTGGACTTGAGTGTTTGTACTGGAAAAGATCCACTTTGGTAGTCATATGGACTGGCAAAGAGCAGAAGAGGAATTGATCAGAAAGTGTAATGGTATGAGACAAGGATTAAATAGAGACCAGTGTTCCATCTAAGGTGTGCGCCATTGCGATATCTGGCCCTTCTAAGGTGGGCCATTGCTCTGTCTCGGGAAGCGGCTGCTGCACCATAAAGATGGGGGCGAACTTAGAAAGCCCAGCCCTGAGCAGACGGAAGAATGGGATGCAGACTAAATGCTCTTGGTGATGGTTTCCGTGTTGTACATCTGGAAGCACCAGCCATAGTGTGGGGAATCTTAACTATGTGCAGACCCTGTTTTCTGAACCGAGCCTGTGAGTGGTGACCATGAGAATGAGGCTCCAGGTTTTATCCTGGTGGTAGTCATGACCCAAGGAGGAAAGCTGGTCATGTGGAAGCAAGCATGACTTGTCCCCCTAGCTAAGCAGGGTCCACCCTGGTTGTGTATGAATCGGAGACTAGAAGTGTGAGCACTGGAAGATCTTCCCCTCAGGGGAAGGAGCCGCTCTGGGAAGAGCATTTAGGTTCCAGGTTCCCTCCCTAGCTTCTCCAAGAGAGGGCTGAGAGAGATTCCTGCCTGCAACCTTGGAGAAGCCGCTGCCAGTCTGTGAAGACAATACTGAGCTAGATGGACCCATGGGCTGACTCGCCTACGTTCCTAATTTATTGTGGCTGGGGAAGATAGGAGTTCAAGAATGGCTGGAGTGCCCAAGGTTGCCTACCCCTGGCTTATTCTCAAGCTAAAAGCCTGCCATAGACCTACTTGCATCATAGTCTGGGAGTGGTTTTGTGGCTACCATGTTGCCCTTGATGTGCCCGTTGGAAAGCATGGGTGATCCAGGCAATGTGAAAGCAATGTGAAATCCAGGGTCATGTATGAAGCTGGTGGTGTGAAGGAGTTGGCAAAGGACTAGGAATGTGGAACCCTTATGTTGGAAGATTATGTTGGTCAAGATGTTAGTGGAGAAATCAGTTCAGTGTACACGCAAGCCACCGACTTCTTGTGGCCTTGGGAACTGGCACTTCAAGCAAATCCTTGAAGGGAGGAGAGCTGGTCTTGTGGTAGCAAGCATGCTTGTCTCCTTAACTAAGCATAGTTTGCCCTGGTTGCATATGAATGGGAGACCAGAAGTGTGAGCACTGCAAGAGATTCCCCTCGGGATGGAGCCACTCTGGGAAGAGCAGAAGGTTCCAGGTTCCCTCCCTGGCATCTCCAAGATAGGGAGGAGAGAGATTCGTGCCTGCTGCCAGTCTGTGTAGACAATACTGAGCTAGATGGACCAATGGTCTTACTCCGTATATGGCAGCTTCCTATGTTCCAAATCCACTTGGAAACCGAAACAGATTTAGCACTGGATGGTTGAAGGAGAAGAGATTGTGAAGAAGATATATGCGTCGTTTTAGTAAGTGGTGTTCGTTCTTAAAATCTTTTCAGTTACAAACACACAGATGAAACCCATTTATCCTGTGGAAGTGCCCAGCCAATGGAAATCCCGGCACAGTTAAACGGCAAGCTGGATGTGATCTACAGTTATTCTGTGATCTTTGAAGTAAGTAAACTGTTCAGATCCTGTGTTTATGGGCAACAAGGTGAGCAGCAAAAATAGTTACTTCATGTGCAGAGCTGGGTGTGTGTTGAGCCTGAAAATCCCAATAAGCAATTCAGACAATTCGCATTGAGTAATAATAATAAAGTGTGCCATCAAGATGGTGTCAACTACTAGCGACCACAGAGCCCTGTGGTTGTCTTTGGTAGAATCCAGGAGGGGTTTCCCATTGCCGCCTCCTGCGCAATACGAGATGATGCCTTTCAGCATCTTCCTCTATCATTGGTGCCCGATAGAGGTGTTTCCCATAGTTTGGGAAACATACCAGTGGGGATTCGAACCAGCAGTCTCGGGCTTGCTAGTCAAGTCATTTCCCACTGCGCCATTAGGTGGCAATAATGATGATAATAAATTATTGAATAATAATACATTATTGAATAATAGGCCTGGTTTCTTTTGTTTCATAATTTGGATTTATAGATAGCCTATGTTACCTAGCTACGCAAGTGGATTATTTCTCTTCACCGAGCAGATCTGCATGGAGTTGAAGTCTTCAAATGTATTTCTCTTAAGTGGGATTGGAAGGCTTTCTATCACGAACTGCTGCCTGAAGAAGCCTTGCTGTTCTAGCAGCAAAGCTTACGTTAAGCATATATTTAGCCACTGATCCTAACTTGGTGGAAACCACTCTCTGCTCTGCTCTCTTAATGATAACTCGGTGTCGGCAGTAACCGGTCGATTGGCAGCCTTTGGAGATGGGTCCTGATTGAAAAGGACAGAGCCCAGGTGGCAGCAGAGAGCACCTGGCCTCTTGCTCTCCAAATCTTCTCAAATCCCGACGGCTGTGTTGAGACTAGCCCCATAGAGTGGCAATTTGGACTGGCTTTTTGTGATGCAAGTCACCTGTTTGGAGAGGAAGTGGGCCAGAAACATTAGGCAAACAGCTGTCTAATTGGAGAACAACTTTTCCCTTTCCCCCCAAAATTTATAATTTGCCTCTACCCCATGACCTTGAAGTGGTGTAAGGTTCTGTCTCCCGTTGCTGTTCCCCAGAGCTGCTCACTCCTTTTAATTTGTCAACATATGAATGACCTGCCTGTCAATATTTGGGGTGTTAAGTCTTGATGAAACTTGGTTATGGAACATGAACGGCATTACTAAAGCACAAGTAGTGTTTGTTTGTTTGTTGACTTTCTAGTCCGTCCTATACCCAAAGGTCTCAGAATGGGTTACAGTGCAACCAATATAAAACACAATTATGCCGTTGGGGAGTATCTACTCATGCAGTGAACAATAGTAGCTGCAAGCTGTGTGCCAAGCCAAGCTCTCTGTGCAGGTGCTTTCCACTGTCTCCTATAAGTTATGTAATGATCTACACATACACCCCCCCCCCCCCCGAGCATTGCCCACTGGAGAAGAGCGCTGGGTGGTCCTTGAGTGCGCGGAAGTGCCGTGTGTGGATTGGAGCCTCGTAGAACTTGGGGTCATGGCCTTTGGTTCTGTGGAACCGACTTGGTATGGACAGAGATGTGTTGTTCCCGGGGTGACCTCGGGGCGCGCAAGGCTCTTATTGAAATTCTGGGTGTGCCTACTTGTGTGTGAGCATGTGGGCAAGCTGGCATCTGCTTCCCAAGAAAGGGACCATCTTTGCAAAAATTCAGGAAGCTGATCTGCTGTGTCCTCCCTGGGACCGGAAGAAGATGCAGGCAGGGCAAAACACTTATGGGAGTTGGATGTTGACATGTCAAAGAAGACATTGATCACTTGACCTGTTAAATTTTGGCCAGATGTTGTCAAGCAACAGTCGGGGAGTTTCGAAGCACTTAACCGTATTAGATGAACTAGAAAAGAGACGCTTCCCATCCATGAGTGTGGTATTTCAACAGTCCACAAAAACCAAAGTCAGTGTTGTGAAACAAGGGAGTTAATTTTTTCAAAGTAATGGATTATTAACTTTTAATAAGTCTAACATTTTTATTAACGTGAGCAATTAATCCATTCTTTGACTTCTGTCTGGAACATTAGGTTCAGCACACATACATTTAAAAAAAGGACTAGACTGATGCAGAAATAAAACAAAATAATAGTAACTTTAAAAAAAAAGGACACATCAGTTTTGAAAGGCAGTTAGATGATTGTACTAAGTAGGCCCATCCTAGGCCTGGTTGCACAACTTGGGCCCTCCAGCTGTTGATGGGCTGCAGCTTGCATCATCCCTGAATATTGGCCACTGTGGCTGGGGATGATGGGAGTTGTAGTCCAACAACAGCTGGATGACCGAAGTTATAGTAACCGACCTGAGCCATATTTGGAAGGGCAGTATAGAAATTGAATTAATAATAATAATAATAATAATAATAATAATAGGGGCATTGGAAGCTGCTTTCTACAGAGTCAGACCCTTGGTCTGTTTAGCTCAGTATTATCTACCCAGACTGGCAGTGGCTCCTCTGCAGGCAGGAGTCTCTCTCGGCCTTTTCGGAGATGCTAGGGAGGGAACTTGGGACCTTCTGCACACAAGCATGAAGGTGCTCTTCCCACAGTAGTTTCATCCCCTGAGGAGAGTATCTTACAGTGCTCACATACGTGGTCTCCCATTCATATGCAAACCAGGGTGGACCCTGCTTAGCAAGGGACAACGCATGCTTGCTGCCACCAGACCAGCGCTCCGATGCAGCCCTGCTCTAGGGCTTTGTGGAATACTTGACCACGATTGACCAGTTTGCTCACCCAGACACCGATGTGGAGTTGGAGCTTGTGAAAAAGCACATCGAATGTGGTTTTCGGGTTGGATGTTGCATGCATAAATACACAATTCTATCCCCAAATCCTGCAGCCACGACTGACTAGCTTAGCTACTGGATTTCTGTGAAAACTTGGTTTTGAGAAGGGGCTCACACAGTTTAGCTCCTCCCTCAGTGTTCCTCGTGGTAAGGCTTGGGGGGCCAGTAGCAGCCCCCGTCAACCCCTAACTTTGGCTGCCTGCCTGATTTTTTGCTGGGCTTGTGCAAAGTTCCGGCTGAAGTTGGATGCTGGGCACGGTCCCCCTGGCACCGTGCGGAGACAGCCATTCTCACCGTGCAGTGCTGTGCCTAGCACTGGTGAGGCTCCTTTGAGGGAAACGGAGCCCTCTGGCATCCCGGCACCATGCTGGAAGGCGTACGCAGAATGCTGGGAAGGGGAGGCCTTCTCATTGCGTTCCTCCTGGAGCTCTTAAGAGAGGGCTCCGTCTCTCTTCAGGGCCCTCCCAGCACTGAGAAAAGCACAGGACTGTGGCTGGGGTCAGTCCACCCAGTAGGCAATGACCGCCACATGGAAGGTTTGATGGCCAAAGTGGCCCCCGCTTGAAAAATGGTGAAGGTCACTGTTGTCCTTCTTCTTCTCCCCCCATGCAGGAGGACAATCAGATTAAGTGGGCGTCGAGATGGGACTACATCTTGCAGTCCATGCCGCATACCAACATCCAGTGGTTCAGGTAAGAGGTTCCAAGCCCTCCCCCAGTGTAGGAGGGTAGCCCTTCAAGACGGCTTGGGCTGCCATCTTGCTCCCGACAGACAGGGCCCAGTGTAAATTAGATGCACTCCCATGAGACAACGGGAGCAGGCTGGCACCTCCCAGGTCCGGTTCTGTCTGGCTCCCGAGAACAGGGCTGGGAAGACTCCAAACTTTTCCTTCTAGAATTTTACCTTCAGGTTCCTTTTTCTGCAGCTCTCTCAACACGCCCCCCTCCCTTTCTTTCTGCTAACTTCCTCTCTCGCTCTGTAAGAGCCAGCATAGCATAGTGGTTAGAATGTTGGACTAGAACTGGAAATGCCCGAGTTCGAATCCCCATTCAACCATGGAACTCATTGGGTGGCTCTGGGCCAGTCATGTCTCTCTCAGCCTAACCTACCTCACAGGGTTGTTGTGAGGATGAACACAACCATGTACACCGCTGTGAGCACTGGCCTCTTCTGCCCCACCCGCATGGACTTGCCCTGGTACCCTCTTGTCTCCATGGGGATAGGTTTCCACCAGAGCTTTTGGCCTGGATTAAAAATGTCATAGCAGAATTTAGGAAACGAGATCTGGTGCCCCCTTGCACCAACTATAGTGCAAGACTCATCTAATTTGCATTGGACCCTGTCTGCTGGGAGCAAGATGGCAGCACAACTTAAAGGGACATCCTCTGTACACTGGGGAGAAAGAACTCTTCGCGGGGAGTCCACCCGTGTTACGTTTTGAAATAAGTGGCTTGCAGCAAAACGTGAAGACCTCAAATCAATCTCCCCACATTTATTTTGGGGATTGAAACTTCCATTGTGGTTTAGAAAGAGAGAGAGAGAGAGGGCATTGAGACAAGTGAACTTTCATCTGTGGAGCAACTCTTTTCAGTGTCAGCCCTCTTGGGAACAGCTCAGAAGGTTGTGTTTCACCCAAGGAAACTGCCTGATGCATGCTGAAGAAAACCCATCTCCGTATCTTACTTCTATCATCTTGTTTCAAAGAATGTTTGAGATGTTACAGCTGATCAGCTTTAAAAAACAACAACCCGCCAAGATGCTGTTGTGTGGTTTGCTTCAGTTTTATCTCTGGAGCCAGTACTTGTTGTTAAGAGAAATGCAGCCGACTGAATATGGAGTGGGTTTCTGTTTTTAAGAAGAGAGGAAAAGCAAAGTAGGAACTGGTTGCCCATCTTGAGGATCTACACACTGTAGGACAGTTCACGAGATCAAGCGTTGGGTAGGAGGAGGCCCCTACTCTAGTTCACACACTCTCCTTATTGGATCGTCTGGCAGTTTTTAAAAAAGGTCGGAGGCATTGTCCGTTCTCGTGACTGTGATGGGGAGGAGAGCGAGTATGAATTGTCCCCTTTGCTAAGCAGAGTCAGCCCTGGTTTGCATTTGAATGGGAGACTACATGGGTGAGCACAGTGAGATATTCCCCTTAGGGGATGGAGCTGCTCTGGGAAGAGCAAAAGGTTCCGAGTTCCCTCCCTGGCAGCATCTCCAAGAGAGGGCTGGGAGAGGCTCCTGCCTGCAACCTTGGAGGAGCCGTTGCCAGTCTGTGTAGACAATACTGAGCTAGATGGACCAGGGATCTGACTCTGTATATGGAAGCTTCCTTTGTTCCTAAGGAGCAGCTGGGTCAGAGGCATTTTCCTACCGAGCAGCTATAGCCAGCTGTTGAATATGGGAGGATGAAAAGGCCTCCTCTCCAGCTGTTGCTTAGCACCTGACCATGGACAGCACCTCCGACCTTGTGCTGATCCGACAGACGATCAAAGATGGGGAACGTGCACAGCTCCCGATCTAGGGTAGGGGGTTTCTCTTCCCCTGTTCTTGATTGTGTGAGCGAATCTAGTAAACAGCTTATGGGATGGTTCTGGCATCATGCAGAATCCTGGTTTGTCGCGATGTCTGAACTAGCACCGTTGGACAAGCTGTGACTTAGGAACATAGGAAGATAGGGAGCTGCCATATACTGAGTCAGACCATCGGTCCATCTCACTCAGTATTGTCTGCCCAGTGGCTTCTCCAAGATTGCAGGCAGGAATCTCTCTCAGCACTATCTTGGAGATGCCAGGGAGGGAACTTGGAACATTTTGCTCTTCCCAGAGCGGCTCCATCCCCTGAAGGGAATATCTTCCAGTGCTCACACTTCTAGTCTCCCATTCATATGCAACCAGGGCAGAGCCTGCTTAGCTTAAGGCGACACGTCATGCTTGCTACCACAAGACCCTCCAGACTGGCATCTTAAGCCAGGAGTAGGCAGTCTTGGTTCTCCGGCTGTTCTTGAGCTACAACTCCCATCATTCCCAGCTAAAGGTGTGGCTGGGGGTGATGGAAGTTGTAGTTCGACATCTGTTGCATACTCCTGCCGTGAGCCACACTTGAAGCTAGCTTGCAAGCTAAAGCTTGAGGACATTGTGGTTTGCTGTTGCATCTAAAGTGGAAAACTATGGTTTGGGACATTGGCCCACTCTCTGAGGCTGTTGTTTGGGGGCAGCACCTTGGGAGGCAGTAGTTATTGGGGAAGCCATGGGTTGCCTGTCTATCTGGAGCATGAATCATGGTTTGGAGCAGGCCTGAATAACTTTGGCCCCCACAGCTGTGTTTGGACTACAAGTCCCATAATCCCCAGCCACAGTGGCCAATAGCCAGGGATTCTGGGAGTTGTAGGTCAACTTCTGCAAGAGGGCCGAAGCTGAGCAGGCCTGGTTTGGAGTCTGAACTATGGCAAGTGCACACCATGGACTAAGCCCTGTGCTAGGGATTCCCAACTTCAGCCCTCCTGCAGATGTTCGACTGCAGCTTCCATCATCCCTGACTACTGACCACTGTGGCTGGGGATGATGGGCGTTGTAGTCCAAAATCAGCTGGAGTGCCAAAATTGTGCAGCCGTTCCTTGTGTCTTAATAAGCAGGAATCCTTCTTACAGTGGCAGTGCATGCTCTTGATTTCCGTGCCTTACTCCTGGGACCACTTTCTGTTCTCCAGCATTCGAAAATAGGGGACAGCACTTGAACTTCCCGAGTCTTGGGCATGATGCTTCGTGTAACCCCGGGCTGCACAACTTGGGCCTTGCAGATGTTTTTGGACTACAGCTCCCATCATCCCCAGCCACGGTTGCTAATAGGGATGATAGGAGTTGTGGTCCAACATCTGCAGGATGACGGAAAACGGTGCCGCTCTGTTGGCCCATCCTAAAACACGGACGTCTTTCTGTGCCGGAATGTCATGGTGCTGCCTCGTTTTGCTCTCTGCAGTGGAAACTAAATTCTGGAAGTTCCAGTCCTATCAGCAGTGCTACGCTTTTGACTGCTTGATGTCCATTCCTGTTCATGAGGCCTGTGGTTCTGCTTGTTGACGCCAGCTGTATGATGATGCCACGAGAACTGCAAAGGGCCTCTGTTACTGAAACCTTAACAATCTTCTTTCTCTGCAGTATAATGAACTCCCTGGTGATTGTTCTCTTCTTGTCTGGAATGGTGGCCATGATCCTCCTCAGGACCCTGCATAAAGATATTGCGAGATACAATCAAATTGATTCCTCGGTAAGTTAGCCGGAGCTCCTTTAAGGACCCTAAAGTAGGGGGCACACAGCCATACATGCTTTTTCTGGGCGGCCGGTGGCACCACTTCCTTCCGCTGGCCTTTTGCCTTCCTCTCCCCCTCCCCTCACTCGTGAAATCTCGCAAGAGCTTCCACACATGGGATTAGCCATGGGCATGTCTTAGCGAATTTTGTAGATAAGGTATAGATAGGCCCCCTGTCCCCAAAGGGTGGCACAGTCTTAAAAAGAAACATGAGATAGACACCAGCAACAGCCACTGGAGGGATGTTGTGCTGGGGATGGAGAGGGCCAGTTGCTCTCCCCCTGCTAAATCGAGAGAATCACAATCTTAAAAGGTGCCTGTTTGCTCAGTTAGGGGAATCTAGAGCAAGTCTGTGAATAGCGGAGGCTAGTGTAGTAATCTTGGCACTTGGGTTGCTACAAAAACCTCCAGTGCAGCTGCATCTGTTTCAGAACTGGAAAGGAAAAGGTGGGTGCTTTGCTTCTTGTTATAGCAACTCCATCAAGCTCCCTCCAGCGATGATTCAAACTGCTATTGTGTATCGTGTCCGTAGTTCATAGGAACAAAGGAAGCTGCCATATACAGAGTCAGACCCTTGGTCCATCTAGCTCAGTATTGTCGACACAGATCGGCAGCGGCTTCTCCAGGGTTGCAGGCAGGAATCTCTCTCAGCCCTATCTTGGAGATGCTGCCAGGGAACCTTGTGCATGCAAGCATGTGGATGCTCTTCTCAGAGCTGCCCCATCCCCTAAGGAGAGTACCTGACAGTGCTCACCCAAGTAGTCTCCCATTCTTATGGCAAAGAGGCCTCTTTTTAAAAGTGGCAATTCTCTTCATTGAGCAGGCAGAGAGCAACTGGCCCTATTCGTCCCCAGCACAGGATCCCTCCAGTGGCTGTTGCTGGTGTCTCCCTTATGTTTCTTTTTTTATATTGTGTGCCTTTTGGGAACAGGGAGCCCTATCTCTCTTATCTCTCTTATCTGTCTACCTACCTACTTATTTTCTTTGCAAACCGCTTTGGCTGAAAAGCGGGATATAAATGATTCTCAGGGTTTGGATATGCAACCAGGGTGGAACCTGCTTAGCAAAGATCTCCCCAGAGGTCTGCTGTATTAATCGTTTTTGTTTTTTTTTTTTAACCCATCGATTTTTCAAAAAAAGAACTATATATTCCTGCTTTGGGCATTGCGATATAGCAATGGAAGAAAATAACTCATCAGGCTGTACAGACGAGACTGGCCTGAGAGGAAGCCGCGAAGGGCTTGTGCTTCCCCCCACAGCCGCAGCCCTTTTCTGTGTCTTCCGGGGAAGGCCTGGCTCGTGCTTTGGGACCTCTTCTCCCCAAGGACAGGCGTTGGCTTTGTCTTCCCTTTCCCACTCGGGCCCGGCTGCCGAAGCTACAGGTGGTCTGCATGACGAGCAGCTCCCGGCGGCTGCCTGAGTGAAGCGCTGTTCAAACTTTACCCATCTAGGCCGTGTTTACTCAGCTAATTAAAACAAAAGTCTGCAAAATACAGACTTCATCAGCTGGCGTGGGGAAGTAATGAATGGGCTTAGAAAAATCCTGCTTCCCCGAAGTGAGGAGTGCCTTGCTTCGTCTTAAACAAATCAAGAGCTCGGCTTTGGTGGTTTGCTTAGGTAATTTGATTTCTCTCTCTCTCTCTCTCTCTCTCCCCCCCTCTCTCTCATATATATATTTCCCCACCCCCTCCATCAACTAATCTTTATTAAGCTTTCAAGCCAGGGGTGTTGCTGGTACTGTAACTTATTTGCCAGGTTTTTAGGGGAAATAATTGTGCTCCACTGTCACTTTGCCTGGGGAATTTAGTGCCGCAAACTTCCCCAGATGCATCACTAAGAATAAACAAATTGGGGAGCCCCAAGCGTTCTACTCAGCCCTTACAGAAGTGTTGGCTCCGACTTCCTAGGAGTTGGCTAGGCAGATAACCGGGGAGCCAGCATGGTGTTGTGCAGGGGTGTCCAGCTGCATCCCTCTAGCTGTCTTTGGACTAAAACTCCCATCACCCCCCCCGGCTACTGGCCACTGTGACGAGGGATGGTGAGAGCTGTTGGTCAAAAACAGCTGGCAGGCTGTGGTGCCGTGGTTGGTGCAGTGGTTCGAGTGTTGCACTAGGACTGGGCAGATCTGGGTTCAAATCCCCACTCAGCCATGCAACTCACTGGCTGACTCATGGCCAGTCATGTATCTCTCAGCCTAACCTACCTCACAGGGTGGTTGTGAGGATTAACATCAACTTGTACACTGCTTTCTGCTCCTTGGAGGAGAATGAGAGCTGGTCTAGTGGTAGCAAGCATGACTTGGCTCCTTTGCTAAGCAGGATGCACCCCAGTTTGCATTCGAAAGGGAGACTGCATGTGAGCACAGTAAGATCTTCCCCTCAGGGGATGGGGCTGCTCTGGGAAGAGCAGAAGGTTCCAAGTTCCCTCCCTGGCATCTCCAGATAGGGCTGGGAAAGACTCCTACCTTGGAAAAGCCACTGCCAGTCTGGGTAGACAATAACGAGCTAGATGGACCAATTGTCTGATTCGGTATATGGCAGCTTCCTATGTTCCTAAGAACAGGATATAAATGTAAAAATAAATAAAAATAACTAGGCACAATGGGATATTTTTAAAAACCATTTTGCATTTATTGATATATTTCGTTTGCTGCCTTATTTATTTTATGTATTCGATTTCTATGCTGCCCTTCCAAAAATGGCTCAGGGCGGTTTACACAGAAAAATAATAAATAAATAAGATGGCTCCCTGTCCCCAAAGGGCTCACAATCTAAAAAGAAACACAAGATAGACACCAGCAACAGTCACTGGAGGGATGCTGTGCTGGGGACAGATAGGGCCAGTTACTCTCCCCCTGCTAAGTAAAGAGAATCACCATGTTAAAAGGTGCCTCTTTGCCAAGTTAGCAGGGGTTAGCTTGGCAAAATAACCTACCTTGTACATGATGACACCTGAAGGAATGTGGTCCTTGATTTGGGATGCAATATTTTCTTTTTAATGCCAAATTTGAGGCTGGTTTGTTTAGTACTCGAAGACAAAGGCAGGTAAGTGCTTGTGATAGCGCTCAAATTGAACGTGATCTTTTGTCTGATATCGGTTAACATCGCGGCACTCTTAAGTATGTTAATATTTGTTTCTCCTTCTTGAGATAAGCGTTTCTTAATAAATCTGCATCCTCCACCCCCGCCCTGCAGTCCATTAGGGAGTTGTAAAATCGGCGAGTAACGAAGCTGATGCAATTAGCCCCCTTCAGAAACAAAAACGGAAAGATAATCAGGCCGGGAAAGTGAATTTCACGTCTGGCTTGTACTAATTCACTGTTGCATGATGTATGTCTAATAAAGCTGTGATTGCAGGAAGATGCCCAGGAGGAATTCGGCTGGAAGCTCGTCCACGGAGATGTGTTCAGGCCTCCCAGGAAAGGCATGCTGCTCTCTGTCTTCTTGGGCCAGGGGACGCAGATTTTCATAATGACATTCATTACCTTGTGTAAGTAGCACTCGATCGCCTGGGAGGGTAATTATTTATGCAGGGTGTGTGCAGCCTAAAGAAGAACTGGAGAAGAGCCTTGTTGGATCATGCCAAAGGTGAATCTAATCCAGTATCCTGCATCTTCTCCCAGTTGCCCGGTCGGATGCCAAGCACCAGGGCACAATGGTGTGTCCTTGGTAGCTAGTACGCTGAGGTAGACTGCATCTGAATGTAGAGGCTCTGTTTACTTGTCACGGCTAATAAGCCAAGTGCTTTAAGCTGGAACATAGGAACCTGCCTTAAGGGAGGAAGGCTGGTCTTAGCAAGCATGAATTGTCCTCTTTGCTAAGCAGGGTCTGCCCTACCGGCCGTTAGTTTGGATGGCTTTAAAGGGCTCAGACAAATTCATGGAGGGCAGGTCTATCAATGGCTACTTGTCTGGTGGCTATAGGCCACCTCCAGCCTCAGAGGCACGATGCTGATGAATACCAATTGTAGGGGAGCAACAGCAGGAGAGGGGGCATGCTCTCAGCTCTTGCCTGTACACTTCCAGCGGCATCTGGTGGGCCACTGTGGGGAACAGGATGCTGGACTAGATGAGCCTTAGGCCTCATCCAGCAGGGCTGTTCGTATGTTGGTTTGTTCTAGTTTGCATTTGAATGGGAGACTGCAGGTGTGAGCAGTGCAAGATATTCCTCTTAAGGGGTGGGTCCACTCTGGGATGAGCAGCTGTATGCTTGCATGCAGAAGGTTCCAAGTTCCCTTCCTGATGGGTTCCAAGTTCCCTCCCCGCTATCTCCAAGATATGGCTGGGAGAGACTCCTGCCTGTAGCCTTGGAGAAGCTGCTGCCAGTCTGTGTAGACAATACTGAGCTAGATGGACCAAGGGTCTGATTCAGTATATGGCAGCTTCCTGTGTTCCTATGCCTGTTTGGACTTGAGTAACATTCTGTTGGTGAATGCTTTTGCTTTTAGTCCTGGCTTGTCTCGGGTTCCTTTCGCCGGCCAACAGAGGCGCCTTAATGACCTGTGCGGTTGTGCTCTGGGTGTTGCTGGGGACTCCTGCAGGCTACGTCTCTGCTCGAATGTACAAAAGTAAGTGCAAGTTCCTTCTTCTTCTTCATCGTTGTCATGCTAATTGTTTTGAAGCCTCTGACTTTCCTTTCTTCCAAGCACTGAAGGTAGCTTTTAGCATAAAGGTAACAATTCAATTAAAAGCCTCAGGAGAAAAATGACACATTAGTCCAGGGGTTTCCATTCTAATTCTATTTTCAATTTTAATCATTTTAAAAACTTGTTTTAATTATTTTATTCTATTTTTATTGTGTCGTGTGTTTTAATTTGCAACTTCTAAATATTTTTAATTTTCTACCATGCATAGAGATGTACATATCGGGTGGTATAAAAATACGATGAATGAATGAATTCTTGGCTTCCCATATGTTGCTGAACTACAACTCCCATCACCCCCAGCCTCTATTGTGCCCGGGGTGATTGGAGGTGTAGTCCATCTGGGAACCCCCTAGACTACAAAGCCTGAGGAAGGGAGAAAGAAAATCATCATCATACAGGGGTCAGCCCAAAGGATTTTCTAAACAATCTTCAAAAAGACCCTTAAGGAGGAGGCAGTGCTAATCGTCCTGTGGCAGGTAGTTCCATATCCTGGATGCTGCCATGGAGAAGATGCGTATCCTCCGTCCCATCAGTCTTGCTTCCAGATCAGTGATACTGAACAGGGTGTCGGCGCAGTTTGAATTTTGGCAGAGGAGTGTTACCAAGCATGCTTTGGGGTTATCTGGGGCTTCTGTTCACTTTGCACGTGTAGGGTAGATTCAAAGTGATTTATGGTGCTTGCACTCACACTCAAGATGATCCAGACTAGGTTTCGCCTTCCACCTGATGGAAACACGTTAAATGTACTAACGGCTATTCTCCCCCACCCCCACCCCGCTTATATCTCAGCATTTAGAGGTGAAAAGTGGAAGACAAATGTGCTGCTGACAGCTCTGCTATGCCCTGGGTGAGTATGCTCTCCCCCCCCCACCGCCCAACTTGCCAAAAATGCCCGTTTTCTGCATCGTCGCCTTGCAACGTTGGTTAACATGCACAGAGGCATTGCTTGCTTGTCAGGATCAGCACTCTAGTTGCAATCTTCTCCAGTTGCAATGTCTGTGTTCTTGTGTACACGTGGTTGTGAGCTGGACTACGACGGATGTAACAGCATCTACTCCTTCCGTTTTTTGTTTTCCCCCAAGATCACTTTCTATTTACATATTGCCCTTTGGGAATTCTGAACTAACATAGTTCTGAACTGTGATTCAGAATGGGGATTGCCAACATTAAAAAGAAAAAGAAAAAATTGTACCCCTGCTTTTGCAAACGTTCAGCTCGGGCATCCTATAGAAATTTTGAGAGATACCCGCTGCTTAATGACTTGACTAGCAAGCCAGAGGTCAAATCCCTGCTGGTTTGTTTCCCAGACTACGGGAAACACCTATATCGGGCAGCAGCGATACAGGAAGATGCTAAAAGGCATCATCATCTCAGACTGCACGGGAGGAGGCCATGGTCAACCCCTCCTGTATTCTACCCAAGACAACCACAGGGCTCTGTGAGCGCCAGGAGTCAACACCGACTTGACAGCACACTTTACCTTTATCCCCTGCCTGGGTATATGGCTGCCGTGTGAAACAGCAAGAGGGCTCCGAGTACTCCCAAGAGCACTTCAGGTACCCCTGCGGGTACCAGTACCTCCTCTTTAACATGGGGTTTTCCCATAGTAGCATAGCATTATGTTATATCTGCGCTCAGATGTTGTGGATTCGTACGTGTGTTTGTGTGCGTGACTGTACCTGTGTACGTTTAGAAACCTGGGTGTCTCCTGAAATGCAGGGTACAGTTAGGAAGTGTACTGCTGTACCTGTGTTCAACATAACATGAGTAACTGTACATGTGCATACAAACCTGTATCTGTGCATGCCACTGTACCCGTGTTCACTGTACACAGATGGTGCAAGTGTTGAACATAACATGCGAAAAGGGCTTTCTCCGTCAGTGTGGGAGTGTCGACGAGGATCAACCTGTCACTCGGAGGATACACTCCCTAACACTGAGGAGAATGACCCTTCAGGTAAGTGCCAATGCACCATTCTTTCACCACGTCCTCTCAACTTTGCTTGCGTCAGGTTACTGATGTTCAGTATTGGAGGATGCACTCCTAGGACAAAGACCCCAGGTTCTCCTGTTCATGCCCTCGCCAGAAAGGAGGGGATGGCTGAACATGTCCACGAACCCTGGAGAACCGGGTGGCAGAATGTGAAAGAGAAGGCACTGGCTCTGTGGCAATTCTTGACCATGGTTCAGGAAAAGCAAACCACGGTTTAGCATTGCCCCTGGATTCCTAAACCGTGGTTGGAAAATTGGCTGCAAGCCAGGGTGTGATACCATGGTTCAAAGTCAGTTTGCAAACCACAGCTAAAGCGGCCTTCCTGTTCTCTTCTCCGCCCCCTCCGCTTGCAAGTTGGCAGTGTTCCTTGCTGCTCTTGGGGGAGCATTTTTTTCACCACCAACTGCAGTGGCGCTGTGTTTGCACCTGGCCTTCCAGTTTCGAAACTGAAAAGCAAAAATCTGCAATTGTTGATGCGCCTGAATAGACTAAAATTAGAGGGGCCGAGGAGGGAAACGGCCACCAATTTTTGTTAGGGTGACACAAACTTTTAAGTCTTGGCCAGAAACGTGCCCCGTGTTTCCTCCTCATTTTGGTGCTATCTTGGTAGAATCCCCAAATGGCAAAGTATCGTGCTGGTAGCTTAAATTCCAGTCTTGAAATTCTGTTTCACAGAAGCGGCCTGATTGCCGGGAATGGGGAGGGGCACGGGGGGAAAAGCACAAAATAAGAACAGATGTCTTGATTATGCTATGCTAGTTCAGCAAGTTTGCATAATGCCATAAACAGCCCGAGGCAATTACGTACTCTGTGGATTGATTGTGAGGATTTGTAGACGGGTAGATTTTTCCCCCTGTTCTTCTTTCCCTTTGGAGGACTAAAGGGGAGATTTGCTTCGCGTTCTTGGACAGAGCTTTCAGCTAATTCTTAAAAATGTGCCATCGTACATGACTATTATAGGTTTACAGGATGTTAATCAGGCTGGAGATTAGGCGGCGTTTGTAACCCTGATCAGCCTCCCTAGAATATTTTTGGCTGAGAGAAGGCATCTATCAAAGGGCTTTAATCGAGTTGGCTGCCTTTTCACTCGGGGTTCAGCGCCGCACAGGGCAGAGCTGCTTCTGAGAGCATGGTAAACTTGGCACGAAGCAGGCGTGTGGAAATGAGTCCCAGGCTACTGAGCGTGGCATTGACCCTTCCTGGGCCCGAATGAGATGCAGCTGACGCTCCTTCTGTTCATTGGATGGTGGTGGTTTCAAGTGCCAGGCACACTGCCCAGAGCCTCCGGATAGGGCAGTATAGAAATGTAGTAATGATCGACTCTTACAGGGAAATTGTTATTTCTTTGGAGGGCAGGGTGCATTCAGGGGCATCTGTGTGTAGAAGCTCCTCCGGGCTGGAGGAGAGCGATAGTGAGCATGAATTGTCTCCTTGGTTAAGAAGGATCCCTTTGGATGGGAGACTATATGTGAGCCCTGTGAGATATTCCCCTTAGGCTTCCCCAACCTGCAGCCCTCCAGATGTTGCTGGACTACAACTCCCAGCACCCCTAGCCACAATTGTGGCTGGGAATGCTGGGAGTTGTAGTTCAGCAACATCTGGAGGGCCGCAGGTTGGGGAGGCCTGCATTTAGGGTATGGGGCCATAGCTCAGTGGAAGAGCATCTGCTTTTCTATGCAGAAGGCCCCAAATTCAATTCCTGGCAGCATTTCCAGGTAGGGCTGAGAGAGACTCCTGCCTGTAACCTTTGAGAGCTACTGCCAGTCAGTGTAGACCAGGCCTGTTCAACTTAGGTCCCCCCACCAGCTGTGTTTGAACTACAACTCCCATAACCCCCAGCCACAGTGGCCAGTATTGTTTGTTTGTTTGGTTTTTTGTTTGTTTGTCTGTCTGTCTGTCTATTTATTTATTTATTTGCTACATTCTTTATACTGCCTTTCTGCCTTGACAAAGGCACCCAAAGTGGTTTACAATATTAAAAGAAGCAAATTACAGAATGTTAATAAAACGGGAGCTGAGGACAAGATCTTGGTCTGGGTGCCTCCTTTCATCATTATTATTATTCATTCGATTTCTATACTGCCCTTCCAAAAATGGCTCAGGGCAGTTGACACAGAGAAATAATAAATAAATAAGATGGGTCCTTGTCCCTGAAGGGCTCACAATCTAAAAAGAAACATAAGATAGATGCCAGCAGCAGTCACTGGAGGTACTGTGCTGGGGGTGGATAGGGCCAGTTATTCTCCCCCTGCTAAATAAAGAGAATCACCACATTAAAAGGTGCCTGTTTGCCAAGTTAATTATCCCCTTTGCTAAGTAGGGTCTGCCTTGATTTGTAGTTGGATTGTAGACCTCATGTGAGTGCTATAAGACTGCTCAGTGCTAGAGGAACCTAGGAAGCTGCCTTATACAGAACATTGGTCTATCTTGCTTATTATTGTCTACACAGATTGGCAGCGGCTTCTCCAGGGTTGCAGGCAGGCATCTCTCTCAGCCCTCTCTTGGAATTACCAGGGAGGGAACTTGGAACCTTCTGCTCTTCCCAGAGCGACTCCATCCCCTAAGGGGAATATCTGACAGTGCTCACACTTCTAGTCTCCCATTCATATGTAACCAGGGCAGACCCTGCTTAGCTGAGGTGACCAATCATGCTTGCTACCACAAGACCAGTTCTCCTCTTGATAGACCCTTATGCGATTTGTGAAAAAGTACTTCCTTTTGCTGGTCCTAAATTTCTTGGCAGTCAGTTTCATGCAATGACCCCTGACTCTAGTGTCGTTGTCATTTATCATCATTATTATTTGTTACATTTCTAAACTGCCCCATCCAAAGGAACTGGGCGGTGCAGAACAAGTATAATACAAGAACAAACACCATTTAAAACAATAAAACCTGAGAGATGAGTGAGAAATATTCCTCTCTATCCACTTGGAGGCGCAAAGTTGAGAAGTAGCATTAGGAAGCATGGACGCGGCTAGGGTTCTTCCAAGATCTCACAGGCGGCATCAAAAGTTGTTTGGGAGCCAGATGTGGTCCCCAGTTGTGAACTGGAGTGGCTTGATGTTTGCCATCTTCTGTTCCCCCAGGATTGTCTTTGCTGACTTCTTCATTATGAACCTTATCCTCTGGGTGAAAGGATCATCTGCTGCAATCCCCTTTGGCACTCTGGTTGCTATCCTGGCCATGTGGTTTGGAATATCTGTCCCACTAACCTTTATTGGAGCATACTTCGGATTCAAGGAGAAGGTAAGTTCAAAATCGCAGTATAGACCAGGGGTGGGCCGCCTTGGCGCTCTAGCTGTGGTTGAATTACAACTCCCATTGTCCCTGGCTCCAAAAAAATTGCAAACACCAAATAAAAACACATAACACATCAAATCATAACAGACCAAAAAAAGGGTGGGGTGGGGAAGGAGGTACAAAATACAATACAAAGCAATTTAAAAACCCTTTTTATAATCCATTTGAAAACCAACTTTCAAAATCAAATTTTAAATTTAAAAGGCCTGAGTGAACAGAAAGGTCGTTACCTGGCCTCTAATAGAACAAAGTGATGAAGCCAGCCGAACCTCACTGGGGAAACTATTCTAGAAACGGAGTGCTACCTCCAAAAAGGCCCTCCCCCTAGTAGACTTACTCTGCCTTTTAAGAGTACTAGGGGCTATAGCTTAATTGACTAATTCCTTTTCTGAACTTGGAACGATCATGGAGATCATAGAAGGTTCTTCAGAAATGTTAGGGATGGGCACGTTCCCTTAGTTCTGTCCTGCGGTTGTTCTGGGCTTCTGGCATCCTCCTAGTTCCACTCCAGAATTCCAACCGGGCTTCTAGACTTTTGAAGTTGGGTCTTGCACATAATATCTAAATTGCAAAGGGAGAATGAGGAAATACAAGAAGATAGCATTAGCAGTGTTTAAAAGCATGAACTGTCGCATTTTGTAAATTCCAGGATTGCATGGGTTCCAACATTTTGGGTCCTGCTCTGGCAAACCTTTTTATTTATTTTATTTTATGTATTTAAAATATTTATACCCCACCCCTCCAGTACACTAGAGCTCAGGACGGCTGACAACATTATAATGTAAAATAAGACTAATAAAATTAACCACATTTAAATTAATCAAGTTAAAACCAGGATAAAACCACATTTAAAGATAATTTTTTTTAAAAAAAGTTCCAAATTAAAAGTTATTTTAAAAGCTGAACACTCAGAACTTTCTCCTGAAGCAGAATGTCAAAACCTATGTCATGATTTTACTTTATTTATTTGATGTATATATCGCCCTGCCACGTGGCTCAGGGCACTTTACAGGAAAATCAAGAATACATGACAAAATCAACAATCAATTAAAAGCAGCTTAAAATTACAATTAAAACGAGATATCGTTAAAAGCCAAGCTAAAAAAGATGGGTCTTGAAGGGTCTCCTGAAGACCTCCAAGGAAGACAATCCTCTTATATCGACGGGGAGTGCATTCCACAACCTAGGGGTGACAACAGTGAAGGCCCGACCCCAGGTCGCCACCAGATGAACTTGTGGCACCCAGAGACTGACCCCTCCTGATGATATCAACGAGCAATGGGGATCTTGTAGAGAAAGAGGTTCGATTCCATAAGCTTTAACAGTTATCCCCCTAACATGACGAGAATGATCTGTTTCTGCACTCGGCAACCCTTTGCAGCTTTTTTCATGCCTTGCCTTAATGATGTTAATTTCTCTCCACAGTCCATCGAGCACCCAGTACGTACCAACCAGATCCCACGGCAAATCCCGGAGCAGTCTTTCTTCACAAAACCCCTGCCTGGCATCATCATGGGGGGCATCTTGCCCTTTGGGTGTATTTTCATCCAGCTGTTTTTCATTCTGAACAGCATTTGGTGAGTGTCGGGAGCTTTCGTGCTCTGAATTGGCTCCTTGCCAGGCTGCATGGCTGCTGAGAGAAATACTGTATTTTCCTGCACCCAAGACTAGGTTTTTCCCCAAGTTCTTTGATACTAGGAGTTGGGAGGGATCATCTATAAGTCAGAGTCCTGTTTCATGTGGGTAAATAGGCATAAGCTATGCTTAACTTCTCCTTTTCATGGGGGTGGTCTTAGATTCCGAGTTCTATTCTATACTTAGATGTGGTAAGTGAGACCCTGTCTGCACATGTAGCTCAACCGTGGTGTGGTGACGTTGGCAGTGGCTGTGTCTGGATTTCCCCCTGCCACAGCCCTGTAGCACCGTAGCCCCACTAACCACTGCAGCCACCATAGTCTGCAAAGGGGAAGTAAGCCAGCTGTGGCAGCTGTAGCGATTAGCAGGGCCACAGAGGCCAATAGTGGGGGGCTCAGGGCCAACGTGGCAGGCAGTGAACAGCAGGGTGGGGTGTTTGGTAGCCCCCCCTCTCAAAGGGGCAGGGAGTACATTACCAAATTTTCAATTCCAAAAAATAATAAACAGAATCCATCGGTGTACAAGTTTGTCTACTTCTACATTCAGTTCTGACCTTCTTAAAAAAGTTAATTTTGTTAACTTGTTAATTTTCTCTCTCTCTCTCACACACACACACACTCTCTCACACACTCTCTCACACTCTCTCACTCTCACTCTCTCTCACTTCAGGGTAGCCATGAGGATAAAATGGTGGAATCCAGTGGGAAGGGGATTCCACTCTTAGCTCTTTGGAGGAAGGACTGGATAAAAAAGTCATAAATCAGTGCAAGTGGTTGAAGAATGGTAGAAAATGAGCAGAACTTAACAAAGTTTGAGAATCAAAGATTTCTGAGTTTGACATATGATGTCCTAACTGCTGAGCACCAAATGTAACAAAACAAGAGACCAGAACCCTTCCTGCACTGTACCACCCTTAACCCTTGTCATTTTCATTATGGCAACTTGAGAACTGGGGAGAAGTCAACTCCACAGCTATCTGTAGGTTGACCTAAGTGTGTGTGTGTGTGTCATTCCAGGTCCCACCAAATGTATTACATGTTTGGCTTCTTGTTCCTGGTCTTCATCATTCTCCTGATCACGTGCTCAGAGGCGACCGTCTTGCTGTGCTATTTTCATCTCTGTGCCGAGGTAAGCAGACACGTCCTTGCCTCGCCAAGACTAGTGCCGCTGCTGGACGGGATCAGCTGCCAGCCAGTGGCTTCTGGAGGGCTGAGCCACATCTGCAGGTTTCTGGTCCTTCGGCGCCCAATGGCGTTGGAAGGATTCGCGGCACCGCGGCTTCCTGCTGTACAGAAACATGCTCCTTGGATGGGAAAGCAGGTGACGCCATGCCGGGGAAGGCAGGATTCCTGCCGTTATCAGCTGGAAAGCTCTTATGCGCGGTGGCAGGGGTCCAAGGTGCTAAGGAGCAGGAGAAGGGACGGAGATTTTTCAGCTGACTGTTGCCAGCGTGACAGACGGCTGCCGTCTCCGTGCCAAATCAGCCTTCCTTGTGTACCATCAAGATGCGGCTGCATCTGCATACCAGCTGGAATGCATCCGGGGAAAAGAAATAGGACAGCCCCTGGTTGCATTGGCCGTCGTCGTGTGCTTGAGTTTCCTGTGCTAATGTGTGGATGTGACAGTAGACCCGGGGACAATGCAGAGGCGATGCTTGGTGGCGCTAGGCGAATTCGCAGAGAAGAGGGCTAGAAATGGCCATTAGTCGTGGGAGCTGGATGGAACTTCCGTGCCCAGTGGTGGTGTGTTATATATTTATTTATTTATTCGATTTCTATACCGCCTTTCCAAAAATGGCTCAGGGTGGTTTACACCTAGGTGGCCAGATCTGGCTTTTTTGAAGCCAAGTTCTGGCTTACGGCCCATTTGACCCACGAGTATACCCCTGAGGTTCTGGCCACCCTGGTTTACACAGAGATGTAACAAATAAACAAGGAACATGGGAACATAAGAGGCTGCCATATGCTGAGTCAGACCATAGGTCTATCTAGCTCAGTAGTGTCTACCCAGACTGGCAGCGGCTTCTCCAAGGTTGCAGGCAGGAATCTCTTCTCAGCCTTATCTTGGAGATGCTGCCAGGGAGAGAACGTCGAACCTTCTGCCTGCAAGCAGGCAGATGCTCTTCCTAGAGTGTCTCTCTTCCCATCCCCTAAGGGGACTATATCTTACATATCTTAGTCTCCCATTCAAATGCAAAACAGGGCAGACCCTGCTTAGCTAAGGGGCCAATGCATGCTTGCTACCATAAGACCAGATGCAGTGAATAATTGAAAATTAGTTCTTTGAAGAGACATGCACAACAGTTGTTAGCAATTAAGTGTGATCTGTTGCTTATTGTCTGTTTTTCTGTTGATTTGATTTTTTATTCCAGGATTATCACTGGTGGTGGAGGTCGTTCTTAACCAGCAGCTTCACCGCCGTCTATCTCTTCATCTACGCAATCCATTATTTCTTCTCCAAGCTCCAGATCACGGGAACAGCCAGCACCATTTTGTATTTTGGGTACACCATGATTATGGTCCTGATCTTCTTCCTTTTCACTGGTGAGTTTTCACTTAGTCTTATTTATTTTCTTTGTTGTTAAATTGATATACTTGAGTGAGTTTCTCAAGTCTTTCAGGAAGCTGAGTTGGGAGGCCTCTTGAATGGGCAGCGTGTCGTAGTGGCCATTGCATGGGCAGCATAGCGTAGTGGTTAGAGTACTGGACTAGGACCGGGAAGACCTGAGTTCGAATCCCCATTCAACCATGAAACTCACTTGGGTGACTCTGGGCCAGTCATGTATCTTTCTCAGCCTAATCCTCACAGGGTTGTTGTGAGGATAAAAATAAGCAAGTACACTGCTCTGAGCTCTTTGGAGGAAGAGCAGGATATAAATGTATTATTATAATAATGAAGGCAGGGGAGAGCCACATTCAAATCCTCACTCAGGTCTGAAAACCATGGGATTACCTTGAGTCGGGCTACCATATTTTTCAGCTTGAAAAATTAGGACAGTCCTCGCACCACCTTTAAAAAGTAAAAATAAATAAGTGTATGTATATATTATTTATATATATGTATATGTGTGTGTATATATATACACACACACACACACACACCCCCGCCCATCTCTGACAACTTTAAAAGGGCAATTAAGACACATCTGTTCAATGTTTTTAACATTGTTTTAAATCTTACATTATCGAAATGTTTGTAACATTTTTGTTTTGTTTGTATTGTTTCATTGTAAACTGCCTAGAGACATAAGTTTTGGGTGGTATACAAATATGATAAATAAATATGTGCCGAGGCCAGGTCTACCAGTTGACTTGAATGGGGCAGTCACAGTAGACGGGTCCCCTGGATTGACAGAGGCCTGGTCTGCTTACCAACTTGAGCGGGCCAATGGTCTCTGGAATACGGGGTGGCCAGCTCCTCCCATGGCCTTGAGAAGGAAAGCACTGCAACTGTCCAGTAGATTGCTGGAGCAACAGAGTGCCTCCTGCACGCGTTGGGTAGATCTGGCCGCTTGCCCAGGGGTGGCCAGGTCTACCTGCTGGCTTGTTTTTTTACACCTGGTCTCTGGGAATTGGTAGATCGGGTTGCTGGCTCAAAGGGGCCAAGTCTGCCAGACACTGAGGGCCAATATCAGACAGACTGCCTGTCCTCAGCGACATTTCTCTTTTGCATGGAAATGAGGACATGTCCGTGGCAAATGAGGATGTATGGTAGTCCTGGGCCAGTCATTTATTCTCAACCTAATTGACCTCTCAGGATGGTTCTGAAGATAACATGGGGTGATGAAGGTGGAGATCCATGTCCCGGAGAGTCTGACTTCCTGGTAGTTGAGTGGGTTAGTGATGTACATGTGTGTGTGAACCAGCTCTGTGTGTGAGTGAAGGGGATGAAGTTTGTAAGTGGGCCTATAAAACTGCCTATGAAACTGCAACAGTCTTTGTGTTAACAGTTTCCTTCATCATTATTTTTGGCCTTGCAGAAGGATTTTTCTTTAGCTACCTAGCAGGAATGGAAGCAAAAAGCAAGCAAGATGTAATCCCACAAATTTGAAATTATTAGAAAGCAAATATGGAAGTGGGTGTCTCCAGCAAAAACCCCGTTTTAAGTTCACCGCTCTGCAGGCAAGCTCCAGATGTCCCCTGTAATTTCCCCCAAATAAATTCAAGCGTTAAAAGAAAAGAATGTTTTAATTTTGAACTAAAGCGGTATGCTAATGCCTGTCTGGGTTTTAGCTTAGGTTAGCTGCCAATTTCAGTTTCACTTGGGTGATGTAAATTGCTAGAATTAGAAATATCCTTTTCGTATAGGAAATGATAATTGAAATTGTCACAGCAGCTGCTGAAAAGGATTAAGATCTCCATATATGTCAGCCCCGCTCTCCTTGATATGAAGGGCAATGAGGCCTAAATGTACCACGGTAAAGTTTACGCTTGTGTGTTCTCATGTTAAGGTCTAGTTCAGGAGCTGCGCGATAATTGTGGTGGTTTGGTTGGGGAACACACCATGGGGTGTGATGGTCTTTCCTCCCTTATCTGACTTGTTCTAACCCAAGTTTGCCATGAGGTCCAAACTGGACAAACTATGGTTAGCCTTAACCAGGTATTGGCCTGGTTCAGACAATTCAAGATAACCATGGTTGGTTTGGATCAGGAGCACATGGTGCTCTAAGCCCATATGTTCCCCACTCTCTGTTCCTCCTCAGCTTGGACATACAGCTGTGATGGAGGAATCTTGGCTTGTTAAATTATTTGTGGTCTCAACCAGGGAGCTATGGTTTAACTGCGACTTAACAGATCAGGATATGAAACTGGAGTTCAATGCAGTTGAACCACCGCTTCCAGATTAGGATGACACAGTTGTGGTGTAAGAAGCCAGGATTATTTTGCAGGTAAGTGGAGAATGGGGGAAGCAGAGGGGTTGTACTGGCTTGCCATTCCTTTAGCAAACCATGGTAGGTTTGGATCATCTGAGCTGTGCTAAACCATGGCTTGAAAGCTCACTTCCAATGGTGTTTTCAAAACATGGGCTAGAGACAATCCTTGGAGAGCGCTAGCCAATTTGAATGCTTCAGATGACATCTCCAGACTCGGGTAGGAACAAACGGAGAGAGAGGACTTCATCTGCCCACAAGAGGAGTGATGGGAGGTGTATATCTGGGTGGGTCAAGTGTGGCAGGAAGCACACTGTGGGAGCAGGCAAGGCGAAGTCAGACAAGCAGGAAGTCAGGAGCCAGAGATGAGTCTGGGAGGGGCAGGCGTGGCTGAAGCCGAATCGAGGTACCCCGTGCCCACAATGGAGTTGCTTCAGCAAATGACGGAGGCAAACCGAGGCCTTAAATACAGAGCTGGCACTGCAGCCCGCGCCTGAGCCTGGAATGTCTTAAATGGGCGCCGCCGTATTTCGTATAAACACTGGCTGTGGCGTAGCTGAATGGCTGCTGGTGGGGATTGGGGTGCTTCGGGTTCATCCTCCAACTCGGAGGACACGGGCAAGGGTGTGTTGGGGGTCATCCAGTGCTGGCATTTCCACTTGTGGGAGTGAGGGCCCCTCGGACCTTGCCTCGTCGTGTGAGTCCTCTCAGTCAGTCTGGCTTAGGGGTCACAACCGCTTCACCTCAAGAGCCCCTGTGTTCCAGCTCAGCGGTCATGACCCCTTCATCTTGGGACTCTTCCCTGTCAGGTGGGGGTTCGTGACAGGAGGGCCCAATCCTACAGGGTGTTCCCATTGCAATGTGATGTCTGAACTGGACATCAGAGTTGTGCTCTTTTACCGAATCCAGGGGTTCTTATGTTTGGGTCCCCAGATATTGTTGGACTACAATTCCCCTCATCTCCAGCCACGATGGCCACAGGCTTGGCCATGATAGTGGGAATTGTAGACAACAACTTCTAGGGACTCAAATTTGAGGACCTCCGACCCTGATCACTTCCATGGCAAAAGGCAACACAACCATCACATGCAGGAATATGAAACTACCTTCTCTTGATTCCGCCTAGCCTAGCTCGTTTACCCTGATGGCTAGCCACTTCCTGAGCTCGGGCAGAGACCCTAGCCCTATTCAGACATTACATTGTAAAAGTGTACAAACCTAGGTGCACTGGTACATGGATTTGTGTGAACGGCTGCACCTGTGTTCATTTTGAAAGTAAGGCTGGAGATAGGCCCGTCAAATGCTTGGTGCAGCTAAGAAGTCTACTGCTGTCCCTGTGTTCAGCATACGCTGTGAATTGCTGTACCTGGGCGTAGATCGGTAGCTGTGTATGCTACGCCCCCATCATACAAGTGTTGAACGTAATGTGTGAATACCGCTCCCTCCCCAGCTGTGCTACTGGGGCTTCTTTAGAGGGAGGTGAACCTGGAAGCTTCAAAGGTGCAAATTGTGCCCTGTTGGGTGAGTTTTTCCTTGTTAACCATCGGTGATCCCAACTTGGTGGTCTCCACATCCAGCCAATAGAGGACAGATTTGACAAGAATCTGCCCCCTGGATGGAATGAGAAGGTCTTGACCTTTGCCCACAATGTAGTAGCTTTCTGAGATACTATTGGGCGGGGTGGGTGGGTTTCTCCTTATTTCTCATTGGCGTTTTTGAACTACAGCTCCCATAATCCCCAGCCACAGTGGCAATAACCAGCAATTATGGGAATTGTAGGCCAACATCTGCAGGAGGGCCAAACGTGAGCAGCCCTGGCTTAGAACATAGCAGCCCTGCTGGATCAGGCCCAAGGAAGCCTATCTAGTCCAGCATCCTGTTTCACACAGTGGCCCATCAGATGTCCCTGAGAAGCCCACAGGCAAGAGGTGAGGGCATCCCCTTTTTCATGCTGTTCCTCCCCTGCAACTGGTATTCATAGGCATCTTGCCCCTGAGGCTGGAGGTGGCCTATAGCCACCTGACTGGTAGCCATTGATAGACCTATCCTCTGTGAATTTGTCTAGGCCCCTTTTAAAGTCATCTAAGCTAGTGGCCATCACCATATCCCAGGGCACAGAATTCCATAGACTGATTATGCAGCATCTGGAAAGGGGCTTCCTAGAGGCGTCTGGCTGTCCACTGTGAGAAATGGGATGCCGGACTAGATGATCTTTCAGGTGGACCCCTCCGGTCTCTCTTTATGTTAATATTCCATGGTGGTAACCCAGGGACTCATCATGTTGGCCTAGTATCATGCTGTTTCTTGCAATTATTACTACTGCCTTCTTCTCCCCCCCCCCCCCGCCCTTAAACCTAGACCTAGCAATTTGCAGTATGATTTTCAGAGTAATAATATGGTAAGCGAATGAGTATATTTGAGCAAGGATAGCTTTATGATTACTGCTCTACTTGCTGCTCTCAGACACGGGAGAAAACGCTGCATTTAGCCGAAGCGCGAGGCGATCCTGTGCCCTCTCGTTTGATCATCGTTTGCACTTGGGAGTTAATGCCATTTTCGAAATTGAGTTTTGATGTCTCGGGTAAATTGTGTTTGGAATTCCAGAGTCTGAAAGCAACCACCACTGTGTCGTGATGGGAAAGGGGTTACGTTATGGAGACTTCTTGGGTACAGTTTTGCTTTCTTCTGCAGAATCTTTTTTGCATTTGGTTTCTTGCAGTCAGGCTATCCTTAGCATTCTTATTTCTCTCTTAACTGATCGTGTGCAAAGAGTTGTGTGGATCGTGAGCAGTCTCCTTTCAAGTATTTTGGCCTTATTTGATGCAGTGTTCCAAGGTTGTATGTTTACAAATATAACCATTTAATAAATACAACATCATGGAATGTGGAAATGCAGCTGGCTTGAACTTCAGCATTTTCCATGTTAACACAGAGCACTTCCATAGACCAAAACTTGTTCCTGTGTGTTATTGAGTACAGAATATTCAGAAGAGGCAGAGGATAAAAAAGCAGAGAGAGAAATGTTGAGACATTAGTCTGGGAATAGTAAAAGTAACCTGCTTCCTGATGAGCTAGCCAGGACGCCAAACATTCCCATTTATATGGGAGAAGGTCTGGTCTTGTGGTAGGAAGCATGAATCGTCCCATTTGCTAAGCAGGGTCCACCCTGGCTTGCATTTGAATGGGAGACTGCATGTGAGCACTGTAAGATATTCCCCTTACAGGATGGGGACAGCACCTGCCTGCTTGCATGTAGAAGGTTCCAAGTTCCCTCCCTGGGAGCATCTCCAAGATAGGGCTGAGAGAGACTCCTGCCTGCAACCTTGGAGAAGCCGCTGCCAGTCTGTGAAGACAATCCTGAGCTAGATAGACCAATGCTCTGAGTCGGTATAAAGCAGCTTCCTATGTTCCAGTAATGTCTTGCTTTTTTGCAGTAGGCACACATTCTGCAGAACTGTCGGATTAAAAGAAAGTGAGATCAAGCCCCCAGTTGTGCCGTTGAGTCAGTGTTGACTCCTGGCCATTGCCTTCTCCCACACAGTCTGAGATGATGCCTTTCAGCATCTCCCTATAATGCTGCTGCCCGATAGAGGTGTTTCCCATAGTCTGGGCAACATACCAGCGGGGATTCGAACCAGCAACCTCTTGCTCCCAAGGCAAGCTGTTTCCCTGCTGCGCCATTAGGTGGCCACATAGGTGGCAGCATAGCTTTTTCAGATTTAATCATGGTGCCCTTTTGTTAGCAGAGGCAGGAGTGGTGCTTGCTTGCACCCTCTAGGGCTGTGGGGGCCGGGGGCAAACCTAGTGGCATAGCAGAGCTCCTTCTGCTGGCCTCTTGTGAGAACTGCAGGTGCCTGCAAACAAGAACAGGCACTTTTGTGCGAGAGTATTGGAGAAAAGAAAGAGTGTATATGACTCTCATTTTGCTTGCTTGCTGTGGGATCCAGCAATACCCCCTTCCATGATGTCGCTGGCTGCTTTGTAAACCCCCTGCTAACTGGGCAGAGAGGCACCTTTTTAATGTGGAGATTCTCTTTATTTAGCAGAGGGAGAGCAACTGGCCCTATCCGTCCCTAGCACAGCATCCCTCCAGTGACTGTTGCTTGGTGACTCTCATGTTTCTTTTTAGATTGCGAGCCCTCTGGGGACAGGGAGCCATCTTCATCCTTAACATTTTTCATGGGCCTTGAACTGAAGGGCCAAGGCTGGGGCTTGTACAGTGTTGTGTTTGGAAAAGCACTCATGCTGTGCCCTTTGTGTAAGAGAGGGCATTCTGGATAACCGGCTGTTTTCCAGGCATTTGCTGGAGCACTGTCCATAATGCAATAAAGGTGGAGAGGAGCGGGGGGAGGTAATCCAGACAAGATTACCCGGGGGAGAATCTGCTATCGGATGCGTGCCTGTCTTTCAAGGCTGGCTTTAATTAGGGAAGTGGTCCCTGTACATAAATAGCTCAGAAATGGCCGCTTCTGTCCATTAAGGCTGGTCCCTAGAAGCCGTTCCTGCTCGATTACCAGAAGGCATCACACACCCTTGTTCTGATGCCCTTGGACCAGGGGTGCAGTGAGGAGGGCATGCGCAGGGACGGAGCACCACTACTTCTTGGCTTCTCTGGCTGTTAGGTTGGCCATGGCCTTGGGGGCTGTCACGGAGAGCGCCTGCACTTCTGAATTGGCAGCTGCCTCACTGACTGGGACAGATTCATTCTCCAGTTTAGGTACGTTCCTGTGCCAAAAGGACCTTCAGCAGATTGCAGAGGAAAGTTAAGCACCTGAGACCAAACCTAAATGTTGTGGTTGTGGTTTTCCACTCCTCTCTCTAAATTAGAAAATGTAAGAACTACCTGATTGGCTGAACCAATGATGCATCAACTCCCGGGTCTTATTTCTAATACACTTCTCTGCCGAGTGTTGCAAGAAGACCTGGCTACTGAGGGGTATACTTGCTTGGCATCGGTTCTTAGAAGTAGGAGGCTTGTGGATTCTGAGCCTTGTGCTTGCCTGGGACACACAGTCGATTTCATGGGGTATAACTAGTCTTCCTTCCTTCCGCAAAATACCTGATGTATGCTTGCATTTCTTTTACTAGAAAAGTGAGCTGATTTCCTTTTTGCCTTGTGCAAATATTGACTCCACTCTTTTGAGGGTTTCTCAAAATGTGGCATTCTAGTGTCTCAGCAATTTAAAACAAGTTGTTTTAGTAAGAACTAATCTGCCTATTCCTTTCACTATCCCTGCAACTGGATTAAATTTGGTTCAGAATGGTTAGGTGGTCCACAAGTTGCACCTCAAACATTCACGCACTTGCCATCTTGGACTGAGGTGGATTACATCCTTACAAACTACACCATCGAGGTGTCCCTGTGTGTCTGTCACTCACTACACCTGTACCAAATGTGGTTCAAATCGGTTAGATGGTCCACAAGTTAGCCCACTTGCTCCTCAAACATTCAGGTGCGCGCCATCTTGAATCAGGCTGGGTGGCATCACAGACTACCCCTTTAAGGTGATCCAAAGTTGGTTCATATCAGTCCAAGCATTGTGAAGTTGATAGCAGGGGACACACAGAACGCCAGGTGATATCTTAAGCCTACTGGAGAGTAGGCTTAAAAAACCCCCGAAGATAAGTAGACAACCAATTAGAAATGAGGATTCTAAATGCAAGAGTCTCTTGTGGGGTGGGGGAGCACAGAGGTTGAGGTTGTGCCAGTTAGGAGCGCCGCACGCAGTGGGGTGGAGCGAGAATCGACTCTCAACGGGAACGGCTTTGAGATGTTGAGCCCATAAAGGAATTAGATTCCTTTTGTGGCTGCTGTATGATCTCCTATCAAGCCCGCTCAATCTGCGGTCCCCCCACTGTTTGAGAGGATGATCGCTGCAAACCCAGAGGAAGAGGGTAATCTGCAGGATATAATAGCAGGCTGTGGGGAGAGGAAAAGCCTTCACTAGAAAGAGAAAAGTGGCGAGATGAAGGGATGGAGAAACAGGCCAGGTGTATAGTGAGAGAGGCTGGGGTCCCACTTCATTTCCCTCCCCAAGGATGCATCTCTCCTCTGTTGCAGCTACGAACCGCAGGCCGAACCGGTGATGTACACAGGGAGGCGATACGGTTCTAAAAGAAACCTTGCTGCCCTCAGCACCTGCTTCCAAGGAGAGGGTGTAGAAAAGCAGCCGCCACATGATAAATTCCTGGCAATAAGAACAATGGGTAGAAGTATGAATGTCTTGGAAGTGGCTGTTGCCCAAGGAAGTGGGTCCGTAGCTCCCTGGAAGAGCATCTTCTTTGTATGCAGAAGGTCCCAGGTTCAGTTCCTGGCAGCATCTCCAGGCAGGGTGGGGGAAGACGGCTGCTTGAAACCTTGGAGAGCTGCTGCCAGCCAGTGTAGACAACTCCAAGGGAGATGGACCAATCGTCGGATTCAGCAGCTTCCTCTAATGGAGTGGAGCCTTCAGTATACCTTGGACAGCCACTTACTGAGGAGCTGCAGCAGGGAGGGTGGGTGGGAGGTAGGTTGTGTCCTGCTTTCAGCCTTCTGATGATATCTGGTTGGGCCACTGTGAGAAGCAGGACACTGAACTTGATAGATCTTTGGTTGGATCCAGCCACACCCTTCTCAGGAACAAGGAGCAGTGAAACAAGGCATATCTTGAAGTAATCCAAACTTCTGTCTCCCCCGGCCCGTCCCCAATCAAGAACAGCGTTCTTGGCAGAATCCCCTTTTATCCTCTGCTCACTTTCGCCCATCTCCTCCTCCAATGGGCAAACTGACAGCTTGCCCAGCGTGACATGATCTTCTTCTTCTTGAGGAATCCTTGACGAGCTGCTAAAGCTCAGCAGGATTCTTCAGCGCACTCTTCTTAAATCTTTGCTAAAATGTAGCAGTTCCCAAGCTTGGACTACAAATCCCATTGTCCCCAGGCACAACAGCAGGTGATGATGGGAGTTGTAGTCTGACATCTGGGGATCCAAGCTTGGGAACTCTTGGTCTAATGTAGGCCTGCTCAACTTTGGGCCCCTGGCTGTTTTTGGACACAGTTCCCACAGTCCCCAGTCACAGTGGCCAGTAGCCAGGGATTCTGGGAGTTGTAGGCCAACATCTGCCAGAGGGCCAAAGTTGAGCAGCCCTGGTCTAATAGATGCCTATGAAAAATCTTGGAATGCAGTAGCCTAATAAACTTGGATGGGCGGGGACAAGAGACGGGGCCTTCTTGGTTGTGGCCCCTCAGCTTCTTGTTGGGCAGCAGACAGACTAGTTAGTCACGACTGAGCGCCGTAGAAACCAGGCATTAGTCGTGACTAGCTGAAGTCCTGTTGGTTTGTTTGTTTATTTGCATGGAATTTGGCCATGACCAAGTTAGTTTGGGTGCTTTCCATTATTATTTTTTTAATACTCATTGGTAGCCCGTGGGAATTCTGTTAAATCTACGGTTGGAGTCTGTGTTCAGGATTCCTTAACTGATAAGGCACTGAGTGATTTTGAGCATCATCATAATAGTAGCATGATAGGGTTGGTTGGCGGAGGCAAGAGACAGGATCTTCTTGGTTGTGGCCCCTCGGCTGTGAAACACCTTCCCAGAAGATCTTGGCCATGCTCCCTCCCTTAGGGTTTTTTTTTAAAAAAATCTCAAAACCCACCTGTTTAGAGAGGCCTTTTAAATCTTTTGATTATAAATTGAGAGATGCTTTATTGTGGTGTTATTTTTAATGGGGATTGTTTTACTTGGTTTTATTCTGTGCTGTGTTGTGTGTGTGTGTGTTTAAATTTTCATATTACTTTTACTGTTGTGAGCTGCCTGGAGCAGAATTGTATTGGAGGGACAGGATATAAATACTCTAAATAAATTTGTGTAGCGTAGGAGGTCTCAGGATCGGGTCACCCTATTTTTGGACTACAACTCCCATCATCCCCCACCACAATGGCCTTTTGGTGCCTAAGTAGCTGGTGGTGCTTAGGAAACTAAAATATTAGCCCTTGGCCATTGTGGTGGGGGATGATGGGAGTTGTTGTCCAGCAGTAGCAGGGGATGATGGGAGTTGTACTCCAACATATCTAGGGACCTGACAAGAGCCCCCGGCATAGTACTTTTTGAGAGTGGAAAGGGCTTCATTTGTACTATTGTCTTCATGTAATCCTTGCAACCAACCTGTAAGGTAAGTAATGAATTGCAACTGGGACTCAGAAGGAATGGCTTGTCTAAGGAAGAAGTAAACTTGTTGATTTTGGATCTCTTCTTGGTTTTGCTCCTTTTTAGGTACAATCGGATTCTTCGCCTGCTTCTGGTTCGTTAGCAAAATCTACAGCGTTGTGAAAGTGGACTGAGGTTTCTACATTGTTCTTGAACATATCCCTTGAGCTGCTGGATATCTATATATTTTTAAAAACCATATATCGAGGATAAAGATTTGCATTTTTAAAATAGCAGACATGCAGAGTTGCAGTCTTGGCACCAAAAGGCAGGCTTTAAACTGAATGGGACCTAAATAAACATTGGACGGTTCTGGAGAACTTGACTTGAATGGCTTTTTACAAACACCGCATCCAAAGTTTTTTGCGTGGTTTTCTTTCCCCAAAAAAGATTTAAAGCCGAAAGAGCGATAACCAGTTTAGCAACAAAATGTGCATTGTACATTTTTTCTCCAGCTGAGGTTTCTTGTGTTTTTGCAATTTCTCTTTTTACACAGTTTGACTTGATTCTTCTGTCACTGTAGAGGACCTATAAAATCTTACTTTAAAATGTGTCCTTTTTAAAAACTTAAGTACAACTGTATATACTGTTCTGTATCTCCTCTGCAGGTAGTTTCTCACCTTCTACAAATGTACAAACGTTTATGGTTCAGTGCAGGATTTCTGGGAGGAAAAGGACACCCAATTTCTTTGTGTTAAATAAACTTGCACAGTTCCAGCAGGTTCATGTGAGGCTGTTCTGTCAGTTGCCTAGTAGAAACCGACAACTTCATTTTGTCTACTGAGCTCCCAGATAGTGACTTATACTGGTATAACTTGTTTCTAATAATACCCATGTACATGGTGCTTCTCATTGAGATGGCAGGTCCCTGCCCCAAGGAAATTACAACCTTGGAACGATACAAGGCAGACAATGGAAGCAGGTGTTGGCTGGGAAGGAATGCATTGATTTAAAACTACATGTATTTATTTATCAGTAGGGTCTGGGGATGGAGTTGTGGGACATAGGACGCTGCCTTATACTGAGTCAGACTTTTCATCAATCTTGCTCAGTATTGTCTACACTGACTGGCAGCAGCTTACTCGGGTTTCAGATGGGTATTTCCTAGCCCTACTGGAGATGCCAGGGATTGAACCTGGGACTTCTTGCATGCAAACATGCAGCTGCATTCCCACTGAGCTGTGACCCATCCCTTATGAAGGACACCTTACAGGACTCACATATAGTCTCCCATCCAGATGCAAACCAAGGCAGACCCAGCTTAGCAAAGGGGATGATTCATGCTTGCTACCACGAGACCAGCTCTCTTGCCCCCATGCCAAAGTCTTCATGAAAAAGGTAAGTGTTGAAGAGGGGTTTGAAGGAAGTTGCCTTGGTGGCATTGTGGGAGGTGTTCTAGGACGGAGTTCCAAGTTTCGGGGAGAAAAGGTGGACTTGTCCGAGGAAGCAGGAGATCTGAGGGTGATGGAGCTGGACAACTGAAGATCACTGATATGGATGTGAAACTGCCCAAGAACATTAGCATCTTTCTGATGCCTTTCTCTGTGTCCCTCTGATGTCTGAATTACAGCAGGCAAACCCCAGAGACAGGGGCTGCTCAATTGTGGCCTCCTAAAAGTTGCAACATAGGAAGCTAGGAATATATTCATAGGAAGCTGCCATATACGGAGTCAGACCATAGGTCCATCTCGCTCAGTATTGTCTACACAGATCGGCAGCGGCTTCTCCAGGTTGCAGGCAGGAATCTCTCTCAGCCCTATCTTGGAGATGCTGCCAGGGAGGGAATTTGGAACCTTCTTCTCTTCCCCAAATGGCTCCATCCCTTGAAGGGAATATCTTCCACTACTCACATTTCTAGTCTCCCATTTATATGCAACCAGGGTGGGCCCTGCTTAGCTAAGGGGACAAGTCATGCTTGCTACAAGACCAGCTCTCCTCCTCCCAAGGCAGGTACATCAAGCTTGTTCACAGCCGACTTTTAGGCCGCAAAGCCAGTCCTCTTTCAACGGACTTCTGTGAACTGTTGCATTGGGAGTTGCATACGGACTTAATGATTTAATATATTGGTGGCGCTTGTGTTTTTAGGGCCTGTTGAGCTGTGTGGATTTATAACTTAGAAAGGCGGGGTGAAAATCATAGCAATATTATTGTCTCTTGTTTAACAAAGGCAGGGCACCCTCTTCTGTGGTGACGGAGTCTGGGTTTTATAGCTGACAGAAGCATCTGTAGCAGCCGACACAATTTATCGTCTGTTTGTAACTGGAGGAAAAACACTTGGACATCTGACGTGCGGCATTGAAACCGCCGAGATTTATAGCAATAGCAAAGCGGAGTGGGCCTCTGGGTTCTTCTCGTTGGCCATAAAACGTCAGATTAATCAGTTGGGCACGTTGGCCATATTTTTCTGTTTTGTTTTACTTTCCCCTCCTGTGCTGTTTGTCGACAGGCATCGTAATGTGTTCAAAAGCCATGGAGCCAGGTCCAGAATGCCTCAGACTACATGGCGTGGGGGATATATATATATATATTTCTCCTTTTTTACATCTGGTGCATGCTGCTTTCTCTTTGGGCACGACATAATGGGCAAATAAACGGCGTGAGGCGACGCTCCCGTTGAAATTGTAACTTCTTCCGAGAAGGAAAAACCTTACCGCCAAATTGTAGAAAATGACAGTAATGGAACCAAACTGGTAGTTTGCTGGTAATGTTGTTTCTCGGGAATCGTAGTATCACTATCACCCGGGGGGCACCCACACAAATGGATAAACACACCGGCGACTTTCCCTTTGATGCCAATTGCAGAGGGGAAAATAGCGAAAATTCCCTTCTTGAGAGAGGGGGAGAAAAGTAAACCCACAGGTCAAACTGCTGAGCAATTTGTTCTCCGAAGATTAAGGAGTAGCTTTCTCCCCCTTCTCCAAACGCACAGTAACCCAGAGTCTGCCTGTTTGTTTCTCAAATTACTGAAGATGGATGGTGTCTGGCTAGAGTTTCACAGAGCGCAGCATCCAGTTTGCAAGCTGTGTTTTTTTAAAAATGCCATTCAGCGAATGCATGAGTTCCCAACCTTTTTTTTGGAAAAAAGTGTGCCTCTTATTTTGCAAACCTTCCTCTCAGGTGACATCCCATGTATTTCTCTCTCACATGTTACAGTTTTGAGACAAGTGGCTTATATCCAGACCAAGTTACTCATGAGTGCTCCCATTGAAATTAATAGAACAAGCTCTTCCTTGTACGTATGTGTTACTGCTGGGGAGATGGGCTACTCTATCACTGACTCACATCCAGACACGAAATTACTCAATACTTGCCATTCTCCTTTTCAGTGGTCTTGCTTTCCACCCAACCTACAAA
Organism: Hemicordylus capensis; assembly: GCF_027244095.1. Lineage (NCBI taxonomy): Eukaryota > Metazoa > Chordata > Lepidosauria > Squamata > Cordylidae > Hemicordylus > Hemicordylus capensis. The sequence goes on from NC_069667.1 coordinate 18,981,909, forward strand.
GGTTTTGAAAACAAAATGTGCACAGTACTAAACGCTGACAAGATGTTGAAAACACAAGAGAATAGCAGGTGGAGAAGAACCAAATAAAAAGTCCTGCAGAAACCCAATTGAGGGGTTTTTCCTTCCCCTGTAAAAGGGTGCTGTGCACTGTTCTGGTACTGAGAGGTTGAGCCTGCGGATGGAGGCATCTTAGACCAGTGTTGTTTGTGTGTGGCCTGGTGCTGGCTTGTGATCTTCCAGTCAAGTAGAGTAACTTCTGCAGATGATTTTAGAGATGACACATTTTCAGTTCAAGGCCTATGAATAAAGACTGCATGTTAAGGGCTGGGGGATTATTTTCTCCATATAATTCAGGGTAATCCAATAAAATGGGTGATGGGGCCATAGGTCAGTGGCAGAGCATCTGCTTTGCATGCAGAAGGTTCCAGGTTCAATCTCCCAGTGCTTGAAATCTGGGGAAGCCACTGCCTATCAGTGTAGATAAAACTGAGCTAGATGGACCCACATGGTCTGACTCTATATAAGCCAGCTTCTTATTGGGCAGGATGGGGCTATAGCTCATATGAAGCTGCCATATACTGAGTCAGACCCTAGGTCCATCTAGCTCAGTATGGTCTACACAGACTGGCAGCGGCTTCTCCGAGGTTGCAGGCAGAAGTCTTTCTCAGCCCTATCTTGGAGATGCTGCCAGGAAGGGAACTTGGAACCTAGATGCTCTTCCCAGAGTGGCTCCGTCCCCTGAGGGGAATATCTTCCAGTGCTCACACTTCTAGTCTCCCATTCATATGCAACCAGGGTAGACCCTGCTTAGCTAAGGGGACAAGTCATGTTTGCTACTACAAGACCAGCTCTCCTCTCCATGAATTGTCCCCTTTGCTAAGCTGGGTCCACCCAGGTTTGCATTTGAATGAGCACTGGAAGATATTCCTCTTAGGAGATGATGATATTGATGGGTATTTATATACTGCTTTTCGAAAAAGTCCCAAAGTGGTTTAAAGGTAAAGTGTGCTGTTAAGTCTGTTTTGATTCCTGGCACCCACAAAGCCCTGTGGTTTTCTTTTGGTAGAATACAGGAGGGGTTTACCATTGCCTTCTCCCACACAGTCTGAGATGATGCTTTTCAGCATCTTCCTATTATCTCTGCTGTCCGATATAGTACCAGCGGGGATTCAAACCCACAACCTTCTGCTTGTTAGTCAAGCATTTCCCTGCTGAGCCCCTTAAGGTGATTTCAAAGTCGTTTACATAGATACAAATAAGTAAATAAAATGGCTCCCTGTCCCCAAAAGGCTCACATTCTAAAAAGAAACACAGGATAAACACCGGCAACCGTCACTGGAGGGATGCTGTGCTGGGGATGGATAGGGCCAGTTACTCTCCCCCTGCTAAATAAAGAGAATCACCACTTTAAAAAGGTTTCCAGTTCCCTTCCTGGCATCTCCAGATAGGGCTGGGAAAGATACTCCCACCTTGGAGAAGCTGCTGCCAGCCTGGGTAGACAATACTGAGCTAGATCAACCAATGGTCTGACTCAGTAGAAGGCAGCTTCCTATGTTCCTCTTTGAGAAGAATAGAACAAAAATTTGAACAGGAGGTTTGGTAAATTGGCCATCAAAACGGCCCACTGCTAAAATCAATGCTGTATTTTCCCTGCCTCATTTTCAAAAAATTGAACATTTTCCGATCCAATATTAAGGGTGGGCTTATTTTACTGCCTAATCCGCCCCCCTGCCCCCCCCATCCTATTTCAGGGGTTTCATTGCCCTGTTTTATAGAAATGCATAATGTTCAGATGTTTAGGATGTGTAACAATAATCCTCTGGGATAGAAGATGATCTCCATTCTTACGACCCCTTTACAAAGTAACTGAAAATATCTTTTTAAACCAGAGCTTGTTAAAAATGGTTAATTCAAGGGGGGAAAATCACACACGCACACAACTTAGCTTCCTGTTTCTCCTGCAACAGAAGCGACGGAGCTGAATGTGTGACATAATTTCTACGGCAGCCTGCTGCGATTTCATAAATGCGGGAGGGCGATTATAGTGTAGGATCAAGGTGAAGCTGGATTGTGGATGAAAAAGAGCTTCCATTCAGATGCAAATGTCTCTGTAATAGCAAAGAGGATGCCACAAATTACCGGCAATTTCTTTTATTTGTGAATAAGCGTCCTATTCAGGTTTTTCCCCCCTTTCAGTCTAAAAGCTTAAAAAAAAATCAAACTAATGTAAGAAACAAAATACATGACAGAGAGGAAGCTTTAAAAAAAATACAAGGGAATAAAATTAATTTGCAGAACCATGATAAAAATAATCATTGGTTAGTATCACTAATGGGCTTTAATTCAGTTTCTCCTTTGAATACAATCTCTTAAAGTGCTCTCCAAATGTGAATGCAGGAGTTCCTAAACTTTTTGATTTGGTGGCTCCCTAAAATAATATATAAAGCTACGTGATTCCTCCATGTTCAAAGCTACTGGCTGACATCCTGCTAAGAGTCAAGCACCCTGGTTCAATTCTAGCAGAGCATAGGGGTGTGCAATATATTTGACAGAATTGATTTGGACAGAATTTGAATAGATTCAACTCGAAACTGCTTGCACGGAATGGGATTCGTTCAAATCAATTCAAAATTTGCCTGAACTTGAATTGAATTCAGATCGGATTCCAGTGAACTCGATTTGAGCTCAGGCACATACAAATCCCATTCTGTGCCAGCAGTTTGAAGTTGAATAGATTTGAATGCGATTCAAATTTGAATCGGTTTTGAACTGATTTGGTTGGATTTTTTGCCCATCCCTAGAACAGCACTCTCCAAGTGCTCCCAGACCTCAGGCAAGCTGCGAAAAGTATTTGCACTCTTCCACAAGAGTGGAAGAGTTCTCACATTGTGGAAGCACAGCAGACCAGCACATGGATCAGTTCTTCATTGTTGTTGTTATTATTATTATTACTACATTTATATCCCGCTCTTCCTCCAAGGAGCCCAGAGCGGTGTACTACATACTTGAGTTTCTCTTTCACAACAACCCTGTGATGTAGGCTAGGCTGAGAGAGAAGTGACTGGCCAAGAGTCACCCAGCAAGTCTCATGGCTGAATGGGGATTTGAACTCGGGTCTCCCTGGTCCTAGTCCAGCACTCTAACCACTACACCACTCTGGCTCTTAGGCGCATCCACACTTTGTTAGTCGGGATGTCAGCCATTGATCTGATTAGGTTGAGATCAATAAAGCACATTTGCTTTTTAAATAAGGATGAACTTGCTTTCTCCTACTTAGTTTCTCAAATCTGGGTGTTTTGTTTGAGACTGCCAGTCTAAGCCGATGTGGTGTAGTGGTTAGAGTGCTGGACTAGGACTGGGGAGACCCGAGTTCAAATCCCCATTCAGCCATGAGACTTGCTGGGGGACTCTGGGCCAGTCACTTCTCTCTCAGCCTAACCTACTTCACAGGGTTGTTGTGCGGAGAAACTCAAGTATGTAGTACACCGCTCTGGGCTCCTTGGAGGAAGAGCGGGATATAAAATGTAAACATAAATAAATAAATAATTTCAGGCTCCAGGTTAATCTCACTAGGTATTTGCAACTGCTGAAAACTCGGATACACACCAGTAGGAACTGAGCAAAGCGAGTCAGGATTTTCATGGCTTTCCCACTTAAGTCTTTGCACTCTGCTTGCATACCAACCCAAAATCCAGGAAGAGAGACTATCGAGAACATAAAGAGGAGCTGCTTGGACTTCTCCAAGGCAGGAGGAGGCGAACAAGTGAACTGTAGAATCCAAGGGAAAGCATTGCGGTCTGCAAGGACAAAGCAGTGGAGTAGAATCAGGAATATTAATAGTTTAATGCAATAGCTATTATGTACAGAGAGGCACCTAATGGTGCAGTGGGGAAATGACTTGACTAGCAAGCCAGAGGTCGCTGGTTCGAATCCCCGCTGGTATGTTCCCCAGACTATGTTTCCCAGACTATGGGAAACACCTCTATCGGGCAGCAGGAATTTAGAAATTTCGCACCGGAGAGCCAGAGGAATGGCCGGGTACACCATACATCTATCTACAATTATATGTGTTTTTAATTGTTGTTGGCTGCCCAGAGATGTAAGTTTGGGCGGGGTATAAATTTGATAAATACAAATACAAATAAAATAAAATAAACACAGGAGCCAGCTGGCGGGTGTGCGAGCCGCATTATTTATTTATTTTATTCCAAACAGGCTGGCGTTTTAAACAGTTTAGTTTGGGATTAAACTAATTGCTTCTGTTTAAAACAAAAAACTAAAACAAAAAAACCCCCCACAAACCAACAACAACACGATTCCCCCGACCATCTCGCCTGCATCTGTTAACCCGAGGAGAGGAGGGGTTCAGGGATCAGTGCAATTCAGCAAGCAGATGGTGGGCTTGGATTTGAGTGGCTGGTTGCCAAGCCGGGGCCATTTGGCCGCTGGCGGAGATAGAGTGAAGTCACGCGAGCTGGGCGGTCCCCTCGTACGACCACTCTTCCTTTTGCCTCTAATTGAAGACGGGGGTTTCATGCATTGCTCCCTCTGGGCTGGCTGGGTGGGTGGACGGATGGATGTGCTGCATCCTGTCTGGGTGGAAGCAGGCTTTATTCTTTTACAGACAGGCAAACTCTTCAAAATATATCACGGATACAATCTTTTGTCATATGTCAGAGGATTTTTGGATTAATGTGCCACAAGATATGGTGACAGCCAACAGCCTGGATGGCTTTAGGAACATGGGAAGCTGCCATATACAGAGTCAGACCATTGGTCAATCTAGCTCAGTATTGTCTTCACAGACTGGCAGCGGCTTCTCCAAGGTTGCAGGCAGGAGTCTCAGTCTCTCTCAGCCCGATCTTGGAGATGCTGCCAGGGAGGGAACTTGGAACCTTCTGCTCTTCCCAGAGTGGCTCCATCCCCTGAGGGGAATATCTCACAGTGCTCACACTTCTAGTCTCCCTTTCATATGCAACCAGGGTGGACCCTACTTAGCTAAGGGGACACGTCATGCTTGCAGCACAAGACCAGCTCTTCTTTAAGAGGGGGTTAGCTAAATTCACAAAGGACAGGTCTATCAGTGGCTACTAGTCTGGTGGCTATAGGCCACCTCCAGCCTCAGAGGCAAGATGCCTCTAAATACCAGTTGCAGGGGGTAGGAGAGGGAGCATTCCTTCAGCTCTTGCCTGTGGGCTTCTCAGAGGCATCTGGTGGGCCACTGTGGGAGACAGGATGCTGGACCAGATAGGCCTTGGGCCTGATCCAGCAGGGCTGTTCTTATGTTGCAAAAGGGGAGTAAATGAACAGTTTGAAATTTGTAGGATGTCAACTTTGCACAGTATTCATTTTATTGAATAATTCCTGTATATGGTAAATCTGAATCCGAGAAAGATTTTCTGCTTCTCTTGGGCATGGTGTCATTTTTGAATTATTGATCTGATTATTGGAAGTTTACAAATCTGTTCAGAACAAGAACAGTAAAAAAATCTGATGATTATATTCAGAATTTCTTCTTTTAAAAAAGTAGTTTTTAACACCCGCCCACCCCCAGCATATTCAAGTGTCAGAAGTAGGTTCCTCAGTCTCATTTCAGTCGCAGGATTGTGTATGCCAATTTTTTTATCTGTAGGCATGACATTCTGTTGCACAAACATACCCACAAACAAACTCTTCAAAATATATAATAGATGTGAAATATCTTGAGCGTGGGACACTATGATGCCAAAACAAATACCATTGTGTCATAATTCTTGTTGAACACACCATGCAAATATATATGGAAAATGGACATTTGAGCTAATTTGGGATGATATGAGGCTGAATTTACATTTTTTCTAATAATTAAAAAAGTATATCCTGCCCTTTAGCAGTTTGCTTCCAGGATGGCATACCAATTATATTAAAAAATCAAAAGCAACCAAGCCACCATATCAAAGCCACAAATGAAAACACGTTAAATGTACTTATTGTTTGTTTCAATATCTGTATCCCAACTTTCAGTAACAAAACATCCCAAAGTGGCTCAAAACAACTAAACAGCCTCATAAAACTATTAAGATGATTTTAAAAGTATATAACACTCAGGGCCTTAAAAACAAAGGGAGTTAAAGGCAAGCCACGGCACTGATTTATAACGAGGAATTAAATTTTTTCAGGATTTTTTAAAAAAGAAGTTCTCCACTTCTACTTAAAAGTTGGAGGCAGTCTGACCTACCTGGGGAGGGGATTCCAGTGTTGCTGTGCTGTTACTCGAAAGTGCTGAGGGACCAGTACTAGAGCTGAAAGGTCCTTACTGGTCTCCTTTTGAGTCAGAGGCTGGAGGTAGGGGTGTGCATAAAACCATTCGATCCCGAAACCGTTTGGCGGATCGATTGCAAACTGAACCGGAGACGGTTCACTCCATGATCAAACCGAGCCAAGCCCGGTTCGGGCGAACTGGTTCAGGGTTGAAAAGGTGGCCAGGGGTGGGTGGAGTGCGGGAGAGAGAAGTAGTTTCATGTTCTTACCAGCCCAGCGGCTGCCGCCAGTGCCGCTGCTCATGCCCGGGCGCAGCCCAAGTACGCGGCGTTCCCTCTGCAGCACCAGGGCCGGTAAGAACATAAAATTACTTCTTTTGCCACCACCCCGGCTGTCCTTTAGAGGATTCTCACACCCCTTTGCTTGTAAAGGGGAATCCTCACTGGATTCCTCTTTCCAAGTATAGCCCCTCGAACCACAGAACCGGTTGGGTCAAATGGACCGGCTGGTCGGTTCGACCGAACTGGTTCGGAGACCGGTGGTTCAGTTCAAATTGGTTCTGAATTTGAACGAAAATGGCAATTTTTTGTTTGTGCACACCCCTAGCTGAAGGCATGTATGTGTCCTTGAATCGTGGTGGGGGTGCTGGCCCCTGGTGCAGGAGCTCAGTGATAGAGCACTTGCTTTGCATGTAGAAGGTCCCAGGTTCACTCCCCGGCAGCATCTCCAGGTAGGCCTGGGACAGACTCCTGCCTGAAATCTTGGAGAGCTGCTGCCAGTCAGTGCGTAGACAATACTGAGCTCAATGGACCAATGGTCTAACTCAGTATATGGCAGCTTCCTATGTTCCTATGCTCCTAAGGTCACTCTCACTCATGGAAAGGACTGCTCCACACTTGGTACCAGAATATTGTGTGAGAAAAGGGATGCTAAATCCCAAGAGGCTGTGCTGCTGTTGAATCCACCCATTGTTGCACAATGTGAAACTCTTACACCAGGGGCTGAAGGCCATTGTGGCAGGGGGTGATGGGAGTTGTGGTCCAGTCACATCCGGGGTGCCAAGTTTGAGCACCTCTTTCTTATACATGTTTGCAGAACAGCACTATTGGCTGTTTTCTGTGTTGGTGGTCCTGCAGATCTGACCTGTCATGATGTACGGCAGGGATCAACCGTGCACGCTGTCTGGGCATCCAAATCGTGGAAATGGCTCCATATACTGTAAAGACAAAAGTGGTACGAAATAGATACAGAAGTTGCTCTTTGCCTGGAGCACCGCTGGCTTCACGGCTCACCCTGGTTAGAAGTCGGGATGTGTAAATCAATTTGTGACCGAATCAATTTGACTCGAATATGGATGATTCAAATGATCCAACCTCAAATCGAATCACCCTTGAGGATGCTTACCAGACTTGAGGTTGAACTGAATCACCCTTGATTTGAGCTCAAATCAATTTGGTGATCTGAGCCTCCATTTTGTCTCCAGCAATCTCCATTTTGTCCTCTCCAAGCTTCTGCCATCATTGCCAAGGATGAATTTTTAGGAATTTTTAGGTGTGGATTCTTGGTTGTGAAATGACTTCTTCATAGGGAATCCCTATGGGCATCATGGAAAATCCATATGAAGAAGTCATTTTACAACTGAGAATCCACAATAGCAATAGCAATAGCAATAGCACTTACATTTATATACCGCTTTATAGCCGGAGCTCTCTAAGCGATTTACAATGATTTAGCATATTGCCCCCAACATTCTGGGTACTCAACACATAAAGACGCCTAAAAATTAACCCCTTTGCCCAATTCCTTTGGGGGTTGGGTTGCAGTTGGCCTTAAAAATTCCCCTAGCCCTTAAAAATTCGGTCAAATTGATTCAAATTTGAATAGAATAAAATCAAAACTGAATCAAATCGACCCAGATTCGAGGGCAGCAGATTTGAGCTCAAATCAAATCAGACTGGTTCGATTCGGACTCAAAATAGAATCACAAAAATTGATTCGTGCACCTCCCTAGTTCGAAGTCCATCGAAATTTCAGCCAGAGAGACTCCTGTATCCTCACAGGAAGGAATCCTTTTGTTTTGGCCAAGCAAGGATTGCTGTGAAAGGGTATCGTGCGGAAAAGGATGCAAGCAAATGGGGCTATTAAGAAGGTGCACATATGGAAGAAAGATGCTTTCTGGAAATTAGTGGCTTACAGATCCAGGCAAGCTTTGGGGGTGGGGGTGGAGGGGGGTGGGCTCAGTAAGGAGATTAGCAGAATCGCCACCTAATCACGATGATCCCAACCTCTCTGCAAGCTGACCTTCAGCAGTATGGCTCCCCAAATGAAACACCGCCAGGGTGCACGTCAGTTTAAGTGGCATTAGGGCTTGCTGAAGAAGTTGGGTTTGCTTGGTTGCCTTCTGCTTCCGTTGCCAGCTGCTATGGCATGTGTGCGTGGCCGAGGAAGGGGTTGCCAGGATCGGGACCGTGCATGTAGAGAGATGGCTGGGTTTGCAAATCAGGTTCACTTTAGAACTGTCATTGAAATTTCGCTGCAAATTTCTGTTTGGGAAGAAACCAATACTTGAGGATTTTCAAGGGAAGTCCCATGAAACCCAATGGGACACGTCTCAAGAGGGTTCTGTCAGTCTTATTTATCTTATTTGATGAAACGTAACAAGAGGAGAGCTGGTCTTGTGGCAGCAAGCATGAATTGTCCCATCTGCTAAGCAGGGACTGCCCTGGTTTGCATTTGAATGGGTGACTATTGTTGAGCACTGTAAGATCTTCCCCTTAGGGGACGGAGCCGCTTTGGGAAGAGCACCTGAATGCTTGCATGCAGAAGCTTCCAAGTTTCCTTCCTGGCATCTCCAGATAGGAGAGACTCCTGCCTGCAACCTTGGAGAAGCTGCTGCCGGTCTGTGTGGACAATAGTGAGCTAGATAGACCAAGGGTCTGACTCCGTATATGGCAGGTTCCCATGTTCCTGTGTTCAGGTTGGCAGGCAGGTGGGGTTCCCAAGCACCTGCCCCATCTAGCAGACTTGCTTAGCTTCTGCAAGGTGCCCATTTCATGTGTCCTGGTCCCCAGCTATTAAAACGGTGTTCCATCCAGTAGCCAGTTGGGGGTCTGAAAAGGCACTCGATCATGATCAGAGCGGGCCGAGTTCTATCCCAAAGCTTCCAAGTTCTGCTCCGGATTATCACTAAGAACATAAGAAGAACCCTGCAGGATCAGGCCCAAGGAGGCCCATCTAGTCAGCATCCTGTTTCACACAGTGGCCCACCACCAGATGCCCCCGAAAAGCCCCCAGGCAAGAGGTGAGGGCATGCCCTCTCTCCTGCTGATGCTCCCCTGCAGCTGGTATTTAAAGGCATCCTGTCTCTGAGCAAGATACTTGTACCTGCATACAGATATGTACCTGTGTACATGGTACACAGATTGTGTGAGTGTGGGACATAAAGTGTAGGTAGAGTTTAGGGAGATCCCATCAGGTGTGCTGATGAAATTGTCACTGGGTCTGGATGAACCAGGGATGTACAGGGTCTGGATGACCCATCAATGGGCGCTCCACCCACTCCCAACCCCGCAGGGCAAATAGTAGTCATGGAGGGCAGGGTTCGAATTGGAAGAGGCCAGACAGTATGCTCCACATACAGCATTCCCAGTTCTCAGGGTGGGATGAAACAGGGGTTACTCTATGTTTTCTGGGGATCTACCTTCAGTAGAGAGATTGCTCTGATCCCAATCTAGGAGCACGCCACTCCTTCGAGGAAGGCTGTCACCAGTTGAAGACTGGCCTAAAGCCACTGACTAGGATTTGACATGGCTTCAACAACCTAGGACTGTCTGGCTTGGGCCGTTTCGTCGCACAGGGGTTCCCAGTTCTGCTGCTGTTTATTGAATGAAAAACGTGAACATTTCCCCCAGTGTGGTTAATAGGGATATCAGGTGGGGGCAACGTTAGTCCAGGAATCAGGTCAGGGTGCAGACTGGGGAGGGTTCGACCACCTTTCTGCACCATGGCCCTGTATAATGTATCTATAAGAAATACATTATACTGTGAGTTTCAGTCATGGAGTTCCAAATGCAACAAGAGGTTTGACTGTAATGCAGGGGTTTTCAACCTTGGGCCCCCAGATGTTGTCGGACTACAATTCCCATCATCCCCTGCCACTGGCAGGGGATGATGGGAGTTGTAGTCTGACATCATCTGGGGGCCCAAGGTTGAGAATCCCTGCCCTAATGGGTTGTGCCAAAGGCATTTTAGGATAACTGTTCAACCCAATAGCTACGTGCCTCCTCTGCAAAGCGTTCTGTTTCTGAAACTGAGATGAATCACATTTTCTTACGCTCTCGCTGCTATTTTCTGTTTCCCTTTCTCCTCGGTGCCGTCCTGTTTTCTCAGTTACAAACTTGTTGAAACATATAGGACAAATCTTAAAGTGTTCTGCTTCAACAGACTCTTCCTGTAATGATTTATGAAATATATATGATGAGTGCCATTAACAAAAATGTCTACTTTTCTCAAGAGAGGCTGTAAGAGTGCAGAACGAATTGCCATTTTGCCCAGCAGAGGGCGCCCTTTGGTGGTTATTTTTTTATTTTTATTTTTTTAAGTAGCAACTCCGAAGGTCTTTGGATGAAGCCTTTGCCATTCAAGGAAATCGAGTTCAGTAAAAACTTTGGATTCCTGCAACGTTCTCTTCATGGGACTGTCTTTGAGAAGGGTTCAGAAAATACAGCTAGTCCAAAATGTTGCATCTGGCTACTAACTGGAGCCAGTTACGGGGAGCCAGTGATTTCCTTATTAAACAATAGCATGGGTGTCTGCGCTCAAGGTCCACTTTTGCAGGCTATAAATGGAGCTGTGAAACAAGTTGCGGGGGGTGGGGGACATTTTGGACCAGCCCTGCTTCTGATCTGCTGCTCTATTCTTGTCTTGTTTGATTGGGTTTTATCTCCTTCGCTTGTAAACAGCACTGGAAATGGCTATATATTTAAGAAATAACAGAGGAACAGCCCGGCTGGATCCTACCTGAGGCCTATCCAGTGTAGCACCTTCCTTCACATAGTGGTCTACCAGATGCCTCCCCTGCATCTGGCATTCAAAGGTGTCATCAGGGCTAGTAGCCATTGATAGGCTGTCCTCCATGAATTTGCCTGAGACCCGATTAAAGCCATCCAAGCTGGTGGCCATCACCATATCCTGTGTCGGAGAGTTCCTCAGATGCACAGTGTGGAAAAAGTAACACGTGAATGGCCCACTGCAAGTCAAATACTGCAGCGCATGCTCAAGCATGTTGCTTTTGCATGCAGTGGAATTCACTCGGCTGTGAGTCGAATGCAGGATTGAAATTGACAAGCAGTAAACTTTCAACAGAAAAATCTCTTGTAAGGTAACTGTATCTAACTGCCCCCGAAGAAAGCCTTGTGGCTGAAATGTGTGGAGCTTATAATATCTACACATAATTAAAGGTCCTCGTATTCCCTAGTATCTTGATTGTCCCCTGCTAACTGAGTAAAAGAGGCACTTTTTAAAAGTGGCGATTCCCTTGTATTTAGCAGGGGGAGAGCAACTGGCCCTCTCCATCCCCAGCACAGCATCCCTCCAGTGGCTGTTGCTGGTGTCTGTCTTATGTTCCTTTTTTAGATTGTGAGCCCTTTGGGGACAGGAAGCCATTTTATTTATTTATTTATATCTTTGTAAACCGCTTTGGGAACTTTTGTTGAAAAGCAGTATATAAATATCCGTCATCTTCATATCTTGAAACGTGCTCTCCTTTTTGCTGTCACTTCATATACTGACCGTTTCACACACTGAGTTTTTGGCATTCCCAGATTTGGGATTTCTTAACATTCCGGCCTTTGACCGCATGTCACCTGAGCATTGCCTCTGTTATCCTTTGCGCCTTGAAGACCTGCCGATGGCAGAATAGCGTTCTGAAAAGATATCATTTAATTCCTTCATCCGAGTTCATTTTCCGTGTTGGAAAACTGTCAGCTGAAAGTTGCTGTAGCGAAGCGCGCCGAGCTTATTATAAGTGTACTTTTGCTTGCACTTGGACAATAGAGCAGGTTGTATAACCAAACATTTCAGACCCAGAATGATGTGATAATGGGTTGGTATAAATGTGATAATTAGATAAAAAGGAGTGTTTTGGAGCATGGCTGGAACACCCTAATTAAATTCACATTGACATTTCAACATATTGGTCTCATATGGCTTAGCCCCCCCACCCTTTTAAAGGTGCTTCTTTTTGTTTAGATAACATTAATTAAATTCACACATTTTGCCAGTCTGGTTTCTTTCTTTAAAAACAAACAAACTCCCCAGACAAAAGTTGAAACACTGAACTCGTCAGCTTTTAAATTGGAAACTCTCAATTTTATTTTATTTTTTTGGCTTTTTGGAAGAGTGGCTTCTTTCCCCCCATTTAAAAGTTTTCTTTTTTCTTTTTAAAGGATAATTGTATAGGATATTTAGATGTCCAAGGATGAATTGCCTGCAAAAATGTGATTCCTGTGCAATGAAATCCTGACAGGCTGATGCATGTCTGTTGCTTGAAAGTGGAATTTTTAGCCACAGCTTTGAGTTACACCCATAGTCAAGACGTAATAAAATGTTTCATTGAATATGTCTCAAAGGAGAACTTAGTAGGGAAACTCATACACACACACACACACACACACACACACACACACACACACACTCACTTCTTCTCAGTAGCCAGTATGTTTGGGTCACTGATGAAAAATGGGAGGTCAGACATCAAGAGAATTATGACCTGTTGCTGGTCATATTTTTTGAGGCTGCGGCACCGTAAATAAATCAGGTAACCTGAGCAAGGTTGTCCTGGAATTGTGAACAAACGCAACACCAAGATGTTTGGTTTTGCCTTTTCAAACTTAAACCTTTTTTTTTTTTTTGGCGCTAGACTAGAAACAAGGGCGGGCAAGTTTGTTTCATGGCTCGATTTGTTTTTGTTTCGTTTCGTTTTTCGGTGTCGGTTCATTGCGGCCACCATTGGTTTCATCAAAATGGCAGCCACTTTCCGAGGCTTTTGGAAGGTGGCTGCTCTCATGCTGCAGCAGAGCGGCTGGACTTTTTGCTTCTTCTTTTCTTTATTTTACCTTAAACGTAGCAGAAGAGCTCCTTGTGAAGCTGCCTTATACCAATCTAGGAGAGACTCCTGCCTGCAACCTTGGAGAAGCCACTGCCAGTCAGTGTAGACAATACTGAGCTAGATGGACCTGTGGTCTGACTCAGTATCATAAAGCTTCCTATGTTCCTATGAAGCTGGTGCAGCAAGAACCACAGGCCTGGGTGGCTCTTCCAACTCCTGCAAAACCTCCATATCTCCTGAAAAGATTGGTTTCCTTTGTCCCAGCAGCAGAGGTGAGGACCAGTCTTGATGCATTGACAGCTCAGCAACAGCCTCAAATGGGTCTCTTTGGGCTTCCTTACTGAAGAGTTGGCAAAGAGGAGTAGGAATCAGTATGGTGATGATTCCAGGTGATTTGTCACACCCCATATGTGGAAGGCATGAGGCATTGTGTTTGATTGATTGGCTGAACCTGGAAGGGGCAGGACGTAGCTGGCCATCAGAATGGCGCTTGCTAGGCTCAGTCAGAAATCCGGTTGGCGGGGACTAGAGACAGGGCCTTTTCGGTTGTGGCCCCTTGGCTTTGGAGCATCCTCCCTGAAGAGCTTCGCCATGCTCCCTCCCTCAGTGTTCTTTTTTAAAAAAAAAACAACTAACACATCTTTTTAGAGGCTTTTTCATGCCCCTTCTGTGGTTATATCTGGTAGGTTCTTTAGTTTTTAGTTCTTATAATTCTCAATTCTTAGCTTTTAAAATTTAAAATTTAAAATTAAACAATTAAAAACTTAATTGTAGACTGTCCAGAGATGCACGTTTTGGGCCATATAGAAATATTTTAAATAAAATAAAATAAAATAAAAAATTTCAAATGTACTACTGATTGTGGTTTTTAACCTGACTTTTAACTTGTTTACTTAATTTGGTTAATTTTATTTTATTGTATATTGTATCTATTCTATTGTTGTGAGCTGCCCCGAGCAGTAGTGTACTGGAGGGGCGGGGCATAAATATAATATAATATAATATAATATAATATAATATAATATAATATAATATAATATAATATAATATAATATAATATAATATAATATAATATAATATAATACTGAAAATCAAACATCACCAAGACCTGGCAATGGCTTAAGAATGGCAACTTGAAGAAAGAGGATAAAAACAACCATGTGTGTGCCCTGCTCTGGGCTCCTTATATCCTGGAATATAACACCACCACCACCACCACTCACCACCATTACCACTACTATAAATAACAACAACAACAACAACAACAACAACAACAACAACAACAACAACAATAATAATAATAATAATAAATAATGCATAATTAATAATGGGTAATCTTTTGACATGGGAGGAGAGCTGGTCTTGTGGTAGCAAGCATGAACTGTCCCCTTTGCTAAGCAGGATCCATCCTGGTTTGCATTTGAATGGGAGACTACATGTTAGCAATGTAAGAAATTCCCTTCAGTGGATTGGGCCACTCTGGTAAGAGCACCTGCATGCTAACCTGCAGAAGGTCACAGATTCCCTCCCTGGCAGCATCTCCAAGACAGGGCTGAGAGAGACCCCTGCCTGCAACCTTGAAGAAGCCGCTGCCAGTCTGGGAAGACAATACCGAGCTAGGTGGACCAATGGTCTGACTCAGTATATGGCAGCTTCCTATGTCGTTACTAAGATCAGTTCTCCCACCACCGCTGCCACCACTGCCACTCCTACGAATATTTATATACCGCCCTTCAACAAAAGTCCCCAAAGTGGTTGACATAGAGAAATAAATAATACATCAAGGAGATGGCTCCCTGTCCTCAAAGGGCTCACAATCTTAAAAAGAAACCTCAGGCAGACACCAGCAACAGCCACTGGAAGGATGCTGTGCTGGGGTTGGAGCTCTGGGAAGAGCAACAAGTTCCAAGTTTCCTCTCTGGCTTCTTCAAGAGAGGGCTGAGAGAGACTCCTGCCTGCAACCTTGGAGAAGCCGCTGCCAGTCTGTGATGACAATACTGAGCTAGATAGACCAATGGTCTTAGTCACTATATGGCAGCTTCCTATGTTCCTATGTACACTGACTACCCATAGCTATGGCTTTCATTAGGCGACGCTACTGACTCATCACCCTGTAGTCATTAGCGAATATTCCATTTTCTGTCAATAAATGGAATTTAAGCACTTAGTAGCTAAGCTTCTTAAAATTCATAGCTGATGAGGGAGCAATTAGGGCAGGATTTTAATGAATACCCATAAACTCCGACAGCTACTGCGAGGAAGAAAGCTTCAGTTCCTCCACACTCAGCCGTCTCTCTCATTCTCTCCCCCTTTCTCTTTTGTATTTTAATTTGGAATATTGTTCAGATGGATAAACGGCAATGAAATACTATTAAAAAGAAAACCCTTATCTTTGGGGCTAATTATGTTAATCTTTGGCCTATTATCTTGTTTTATCAGCTGACTGCAAAACGAGCCCAAACTGGGGGAGCCAGTGAGGGGTATTGGGGCGCAGGGGTCTGGCTTGGATAGGGTGTCTTGAGTTTGAATCTCTTTTAATCCATGAAGGTCAGAGGGCAACCCAGGGTGTGGTCAAGCCAGCGGTGGCCCGTGTCTGGTGCTGTGGTGGCCCCGCTCACTCCGCCTCCTACATCTGATGTGAAATGTGGGGATTAGCCACGCCTCCGCATCTGACATCAGATGCGGGGGAGAGCCTCTCCTGGCCACGCCCTGATCTAACTCCCGAATGGGGCCATGCAGGCCCGCTCAGAAACTAAACCAGATGCGTCAGATGCAGGGAGGGCATGTCGCAGCCATGAGGCGTGGCCACTGAGGGGCAGTGGCCCGGGTTCTTTGAACCCGGTTGCCCAATAGTGGCTACGCCCCTGTTTCCCCAGCAGAAACTCACCTTCTGAGTCTAATAGAAAGTTTGGGAGTCGTGTGTGTTTGTGTTTTTCACTGGAATTGTGGTGCAAAGGGGGAAAGTTAAATAGCCTCCCCTGTGCACCATGGCTGTGATCTGAATGGGTCTCAGAGATAGGCTGCTATTTCAATGTAAGCAAAGCGAGCAGGATTTATCATGACCTTCCTGGTACCATTTATAATTTGGCCCTAAGTACAGGGCAGGACTTTGAAGAAGCAAGATAGAAAAAGGTATTGACGCTTTTGAACTTTGGTGTTGGAGAAGACTTTTGAGGAGACCGTGGACAGCCAGGAAAACAAACAAATGGAGCATAGAACAAATTAATCTGGAATTTTCACTCGAGGCACAAATGATCAGGCTCAAACTATCATACTTCTGACACATTATGCAAAAACCCAGCTCCCTTGAGAAGTCCATAATGCTGGGGAAAGTTGAAGGAAATAGAAGAGGACAACCAGCAGCAAGGT
This sequence comes from Hemicordylus capensis, assembly GCF_027244095.1. NCBI lineage: Eukaryota > Metazoa > Chordata > Lepidosauria > Squamata > Cordylidae > Hemicordylus > Hemicordylus capensis. Next base: position 18,998,626 of record NC_069667.1, read on the forward strand.
GGATGGACTCGATGACGACAGCAATGAATGCACCACTTAGAGACCTAAAAGGCCAAGTTGAAGACAGATCATCCTGGAGAGAGTCTATCTATGTGGTCGCTAAAAGTCGACACCACTTTGACGGCACTTCAATCAACAGGGCAGTACCTAGGATAAATACCGTATCTACCTGAATTCAAGACTAGGTTTTCTCCTACGTTTTTTAAAATGTTAGAAATCAGGGAGTCGTCTTAAATCCAGAGCCCTCTTCCTTTCAGGTAAATACAGGCCTCACTGTATTTAAAATCTACTTTTTAAGTGGGTCATCTTAAATTCAGAGTCGTCTTCTTTTCGGGTAAACACTGCAGAATTCTGGAGTGACTTTGGTGCCCCCTCCTGCCTGATTTATCGGCATTGTCGCATGGCTTGCGCATGGCTACAAAAGCATGTCATCTAACATGCTCGGCTGCTATTCCGGGCTTTCCCAGCAATGCCTTTGAAAAGGCAGGGGCAGCCCATCTATGAGGCGGGGTGAGACAGTACCTCAGGCGCAGGGACGAGGAGGAACCTGGGCACCAAGGGCCGGGCTCCTGCCACCTTCCCCATCCTGCAGGGTAGTAGCATAGCCAGGTGAGCAGGGGGATGTGTTTGCCGCCCGTTCCAGCGGCCCTGCTGGGTTTTTTTGTCCGGGCACCCCAGAGATTCCCCCTGCATGTGACAGCACACACAACCGGGCACGGCCAAGAGCCCGGAGGGCCTGTGCAAGCTTTCCAGAGTTCATTCCCAGCCGGCGCTTTGTTACCTGGAGGGGGAGAGAGGAAATAACAGGTCCGCACGGCCCTTCTGGGGCTCTGGCCACACCCCCTTGTTGGTGATGTCACACAGAAGGGGGTGTGGTCAGAGTGCTGGCAGGGTCACGTGAGCCCTCCACAGCCCCTTCCCTAGCCATGCTCGTTGCTATTTGGGCCGTTCTCTCCCCTCGTTCCAAGCAAGAGCAAATAGTAGCAATTTTTAATTTCGGTCGTGCCAGAACAAAACATTCGCAGCTGGCAACTAATATGGCTGGAACTCAGTGGGAGGGTGCCTCTGCTAACTGAGCAAAGAGGCATCCTTTAAAGTGGCGATTCTCTGACATTTAGCAGGGGGAGAGCAAAGGGTCCTCTCCAACCCCAGCACAGCATCCCTGCAGTGGCTGCTGCTGGGGTCTACTTCATCTGCTTTCCTTTTAGATGGTGAGCCCTTTGGGGACAGGGAACCATCGTATGTATTTATTATTTATTTTTTGATGTAAATTGCTTTGGAAGCTTCTGTTGAAAAGCGGTATATAAACAGTAATAGTAGTAGGCGGTCCTCAGGAGCTGGACGGCTCATGCGCTTAGAACCCGGCCACCCTATTATAGCGCTACCCCTGTGGCTTGTGGTGCTTTTGGTTAACCCGTTCCTTGATCCATGCCAGCTTTTGAATGGGGCTCTTGAGTAACTTGTATTCCAGTCCTGGAGTGGAGGCGCGGCTAACAAACAGCCAGCAGCAAGAGCCCCGAAAAGCACTCGGCACATGCCTCTGTGTACATAATATATATTTTTTATCATGACAATTTCTTTAAAAAGCATTTGAAAACCCACCTCTTCACCCAAGCCTTTTCAGTTAAAAAAAAAAAATTGTTTAGGTTTTAATCTGTGTTTGATTTTAAATTGTTTTAAGTTTATGTGTACGTTTTCAACTTGTTTTTATGTGATTGTTAACCGCCCAGAGATGGAAGTTTGGGGCGGTGTGCAAATCTGACAGATGGACAGATAAATAAATAAATAAATAAATAAATAAATAAATAAATAAATAATACCTGTTTCATTAAACTATTACTATTCCTGCTTCCGCTCCACTGCCTTGTCCTTGCAGACCACAACCCTTACCCTTGGATTCCACACGGCTGGGCCATGCTGTGCATTGTGGAGGGGGCATCCTATTCTCCATCACCTCCGGCAGCAAAAGGGTCTTGGCCACCCCTGTGCAAAGAGCCCAGAGCTAACTTGCTGCCGCTGCTCTCTTGCCCCATTTCTGGGACCCCACCGAAGACTCACAGGCCTTGTGCCACTTCTTCTCCAGTCTCCTCTCTTCTCTCCAGGCCTTGCCCTCCATCCTTTCCCCAACTTTTGTGTCTCTTCCTGTCGGAGAGAAAACTCTTGCTTCTGCCTTCCCCACCCCTCTTAGTTCATGGCAGATAGTACAGACAACAAACATTGAGCCCCCAAGCTCATCACGGTGCCCCCTTCAGGCAGGGGACCTGAGCAACAACTTGGTGTGTGCCTCCTCCTTCCTAATGCCAGCCCTGCCTAAGGAGGAAGTGATTTGAGTCATGGGCAATTAGCCCTTGAAACTGATTTGAATCAAGGGGCTCATCTTTGGAAGATGTCAAGGAGGCTTGGAGAAGAGGACTTTATTTTTTTTAGTTTTGTCATAAAAAGTTTTGTTATTAAAAAAGCCAGGTTGGAATTTGCTAAAATGCATGTTGACAAGCCACAATCCTTCTGGGAGAATGTCCTTTGGACAGATGAGACAAAACTGGAGATTTTTGGCAAGTCACATCAGCTCTATGTCCACAGATGGAAAAAATGAAGCTTTCAAAGAAAAGAACACCATACCTACTGTGAAACATGGAGGAGGCTCGGTTATGTTTTGGGGCTGCTTTGCTGCCTCTGGCACGGGGTGCCTTGAGTCTGTGCTGGGAACAATGAAATCTCAAGTCTATCAAGACAGTCTGGAGCGAAACGTACTGCCCAGTGTCAGAAAGCTCTGTCTCATTTGCAGGTCATGGATCCTCCAACAGGACAATGACCCAAAACACACAGCTAAAAGCACCCAAGAATGGCTAAGAACAAAGCACTGGACTATTCTGAAGTGGCCTTCTATGAGCCTTGAAGTGAATCCTATCGGACATCTATGGAAAGAACTGAAACATGCAGTCTGGAGAAGGCACCCTTCAAACTTGACACAGCTGGAGCAGTTTGCTCAGAAAGAGTGGGCCAAACCACCTGTTGACAGGTGCAGAAGTCTCACTGAGAGTTACAGGACTCGCTTGTTCGCAGTGACTGCCTCTAAAGGTTGTGCAACAAAATATTAGGTTAAGGGTCCCATCATTTTTGTCCATGCCACTTTCATTTGTGTTATTATTTGAAATCTTCTGTTGCATCAAAACTCTAAAGCAAAGTCTGGTTTTTGTTAAATGCGGAATAAACAACGATGGGTGCCAATTACGTTTGTCAGTTTCAAGTTATTTCAGAGACAATTGTGGGTTCTTCTTTTTTCGTGGAGGGGTACCAACACATTTGTCCACGTGTGTATTCTCCTTAGATGGACCCATTCTGGGAAGAGTAGAATGTTCGAAGTTCCCTCCCTGGCAGCATCCCCAAGATAGGGCTGAGAGAGATTCCTTGGAGAAGCTGCTGCCAGTCTGTGAAGACAATACTGAGCTAGATAGACTAATGGTCTGACTCAGTATATGGCTGCTTCCTATGTTCCTAAGGGCCTAACACTGTATAAGGCAGCTTCCTACATAACCCAAGAACCTTTTTTTGACAGGCCCAGGTTTGAACTTGGAACCACTTGCAGGGCCATCATGCACGCTGCCTCTGAGATATCCATCCACCTTTCCCCCTTGGTTGTCTCATGATTTTTTCAAAAGCCAACAGCCATCACCACCTCTTGTGGAATACGGCCACCCTCTTCAGGATTAGTTTAGAGCACAGCCGGTATTGTGATCGCTGTATCAGTGCCCACGCTGTTCCTTCTACCTTGGGCAAAACTTGTGTGGCATGTGTGACTTTTTGGCGACCTTCTGTGGGCAGGAAGGCCCTTCCTTGAAAGATCTGTTCGTGTGCTCCGTAAAAGACATCGTCCGTGCCTTGGGCTGGAGAATTGGCCGTCTGGATTCTAGCCACACCCACGCCCCCTTGCCGCTGTTCTCTCTTTCCCCGACGTGGTTTCCCCCTTCGCTCACCGTTCTTCTTTCCCCCGCCGTTGCACCAGGGCAAATGTGGACCTCCATGAGACTCCGTTTCCAAACACTCCCGACTCCAAAGAGCTCTGCGTGCTGCACTGGAAATTCAGGTGGGGATTTGATTCAAATGGACAATTGACTTTTTGCTTCGTGCCGGTTTCAAAGCAGTGGAGCAGGGAAGCAGGCACCAATACAGTCGGAAGCCATCTGGGGCATTGCCTGACCTTTCTCTGGCCTTGATTTGTAATCAACAATTTTGTGAATTTCAGATCACATCAGAATCACAGTGTGTAAAAAACTGTCAGTTTACCAACCATTAAACATGCAGTAAACCGCCCTCCGGGGGTCCAGGATAGCATGATACTGCTCCCCTCCAGACTGTGTTTTCCACGCGTTCTAATGCTAGAAACCTTGAGAGAAGTTCAGAAACATTCTTCTGCATCCTTTCTTGGTCAGGATATGATTTCCCAGTGATACTAGACAGATGAAGGGATCTGTGCATGCATTTTTATAATGTTTATTTTTTAAGCTTGTGCTGGAAGCAATTTGGTTTACATTTTAACAGGATGATTAAGTATGTGTATTCCTGATAGAAAAATGGCCTGTCTACAGTTAGAAATACTTGAGGTTCTGTGTGCATTCGTTTCGGGACGAATGAAAAAACAAACCGAATCCGGTTCATTTTTATTTGAGCCCGATTCAGACGTGATTCGTAGAAAAGGATGCCTACAGTAACAAATACTGATGACTCAGAGGAAGATCACATGGTCTCTGACTCCTTATCACACTGACAAACATTTCACTGATTAAAATAGAGAAAGGCTTGAAACACCTACTATCCTCATACCAAGGAGGACTGCCCCCAAACTCTCACCTTGATCATGTCTCTAGTCCATGCAATGAATGCCACATTCATTTACACCACAGCAACCTCCCCTACAAGCTGAGAAGGCTAAAGAAATATTAGAAAACATAAGAGCCCCTGCTAACTGAGCAAGAGGAACCGTTTAAAGTGTTGTGTTTAGCAGGGGGATAGCAACTGGCCCTATCCATCCCAGCATCCCTTTCGTGGCTGTTGCCGGTGATTATCTTATGTTTTGTTTTAAATTTTCTGAGTGAATCACCTTGGGATTGTTTTAATGAAAGGTGGTATACAAATTTAACAATAAAATAAATAAATAAAATCTTTCTTTTTTTAGACTGTGAGTCCTTTGGGAACAGGGGGCCATTTTATTTTATCTGTCTCTATACTGCTTTGGGAACTTATTGTTGAGGAGCAGTATATAGATATTCATTGTATCTGTATTCATAAAAACAGAACTCTTTGGGCTTGTTCTCATGACCGGCATCTGGGTAGGAGCCAGCCAGGCTCCAAGCCTCATGCATAGGGACATACATAGGAAGCTGCCTTCTATTGAGTCAGACCTTTGGTCCATCTAGCTCATTATTGTCTGCACAGACTGGCAGCAGCTTCTCCAAGGTTACAAGCAGGAGTCTCTCTCAGCCAGGGAGGGCATACTGCCAATAAGTGGCTGTGTGTCAGCAAACACTGAGGCAGGAGGGGGAAGCGATCATGTGTTAGCTGACTTTCACCTGGGTAGGATGGAGTGGAACCATTTGGGGTGGCTGCTGTCAGTGGAATTCTGCATTTAAATTAAGGGATTTGTGCATCCCTAAAATTAAGTAGAACCCCAGAAGCCTGAAAGAAGGAATCCCAGAAGCCTGAATCCTAACCTAGTCCAGGACACAAAGTAGGCTGAGTGACTGGCTGACACACTGCACAGCATGTTGGCCATTTCTAGGCCTTTTGACCTCACCGTTTGCCATCCCCCCCATACCTGTGTGTATGTGTTTATGTGTGTCTATCTGCTGACCGAGGGCAACCCTTCATCTTACTTGTTCCTTTATTTCTTGATTTGTTTATTCTGATTTCTTTATTTTATTTTATTTTATTTTATTTTATTTTATTTTATTTTATTTTATTTTATTTTATTTTATTTACATCTTATTTATTTGTTTTTTATTTTTCTATGTAAGCCGCTTTGGAAACTTTATTGGAAACCGGTATATAACTAGTAGTAGCAGTAGCAGTTCATGCATCTGACAAAACAGATTCTTTCTGGCCCACGGAAGCAGAATGCCACCACAAATCTGTTCGTCTTTAAGGTGTCACGAGACACTTCCTTGTTTTCATCAAAAAGGGCCTTTGGGAATTGCAGGCTGGTGGAGCCCAAGCCCTAAAATGGGCGAGGACGATGCTCTCCTTGCCACACAATTTCCCCTTGAAAGAAAAATCAATTTGCTTACTCTTGGCCGAGTCTCTCTGGACTTGAGTGATCTCCCGAAGCTGCTGAAATATCGACTTCCTGGTTGCCGATCCGTTATGAGATTCTGAAGAGTTTTATCTGCAACAGATTGGGCATCCACGGGTGGGAGGGAAAGTGTTGGATATAGGACTGGTCCACTCCTTTGTTCCCTCATGTAGATTTCTTGGGCGTGGAAGCACCAGAGAGAGTAGAAAGAGGTGGTGAGTTTTTAAGAAGGGTAAATCACTTGCTTTGGGGAACATAGGACATAGGAAGCGGCCATATACTGAGTCACACCATTGGTCCATCGAGCCATGAGTGGAGCTACCAATGGGCGAACGGGTTCAAAGAACCCGGGCTGCCGCCCACCAGGGGCTGTGCCTCGTAGCCCCAGACATGTCCCTCGTGTCTGATGTCAGACACAGGGGCTGTTATTTTGCTCCCAAATGGGGCTGCACGGCCCTGTTTGGGACTGAAATCAGCCCGTATTGCATTAGTCATGTGGCCAGAACCACTCTCCCTGCCTTTTAAAGGCAGGGAGATCTGCTTCTGGACTTGCTGCCAATCTCCCTCTGAAATGGGGCCTTTAAAGGCAGGGAGAGTCCATCTGTCCCTTGCTGCCCCATGCATCTCCCTTCCAAACTGAGCCGTGTGGCCCCATTGAGGAGAGAGACCACGTCCCCGCGCCTGACAGCAGACGCGGGGGGTGGGGCCAGGGGGCCTGCCGGCAGCCTCCCTCCACTCCTGTATTGAGCTCAGTACTGTCTACACAGATGGCCAGCGGCTTCTCCAAGGTTACAGGCCGGAGTTTCTCCCCGCTCTATCTGGAGATGCCAGGGAGGGAACTTGGAACCTTCTGCATACAAATCTTCAGATGCTCTTCTTCACAGCGACCCCATCCTCCCAGGGGAATATATACAGTGCTCATATGTGGTCTCCCATTCTAATGCAAAACCAGAGCAGACCCTGCTTAGCAGAGGAGACCATTCATGCTCGCTACCACAAGACCAACTCTGCTCCCCCTTGCTGGTGCCATCCTCAGGAAACAGGGGCCCCAGCGCCATCTCTGTGGCACTCTCTTTGCTGAAACTTCCTCAGCAGAGACAACAGTGAGGAGGAAGGAAGAGCCGTATCTGCCTCGTAGCTTCCCCTCTCCCTCTGGGTGCTGGCACACTTTGGGCCCAGAGTGATAGAGCAAGCTAATGGGCAATTGTGGTCTTGTGGTAGCAAGTATGAATAGTCCTCTTTGCTATGCAGAGTCCACCCTGGTTTGCATTGGAAAGGGATACTACATGTGTGAGCACTGGAAGATATTCCACTCAGGGGATGGGGCTGCCCTGGGAAGAACACCTGAGTACTTGCATGCAGAAGTTCCCAAGTTCCCTCCCTGACCACATCTCCAGATAGGGCTGAGAGAGACTCCTGCCTGTAATCTTCGAGAAGCTGCTGCCAGTCTGGGTAGACCAGAGATCCTCAACCTTGGGTCGCAAGATGTCATTGGATTTCAACTCCTATAATCCCCAGCCCCAATGGCCTTTGGTTGGGGATTATGGGAGCTGAAGTCCATCAACATCTGGGGATCCAAGGCTGAGAACCCCTGGTTTAGACAATACTGAGCTAGATGGCACAGTGGCCTGACTCTGTAGAGGTCAGCTTCCTATATTCCTAACCACGACCATGGCGAGGAGAAAGCCACAATAGCCCTCCCCGCAAATGACTGCCTGAGTGATGATGTCATTTCACATGATGATATCATGCCATGAGCTCCCCCCACCCATTACATCTGGTATGGGTGGGGGCAGAATAGGACCCCCATCACCCCACCCAGCATCTCTCCATAATGTGTAATTCCATGTTAAGGGTATATAATGGAAATGGATATGGAGCCCATTACTTCTTGCTTGCTAATCTTCTTGCATCACCACCACCACCACCACCACCACCACCACCACCACCACCACCACCACCACCGTGTTCCCCCATATGAACCTGCCAGGGCCCTCCATTCATCGTCTCAGGCCCTGCTCATGGCCCCACCACTAACACAGATCCGATTGGCAGGGACTAGAGACAGGGCCTTTTCGGTTGTGGCCCCTCGGCTTTGGAACACCCTTCCTGAAGAGCTTCGCCATGCTCCATCCCTCAGTGTTTTTTAAAACACTACTAAAAACACACTTTTAAAAGGAGGCTTTTTAATGCTCTGTTTTTGCTTATATCTGGTAGGTTCTTCAGCTTTTTATAATGTTCAGTTTCTAGCTTTCAAAATAACTTTTCATTTGAACCTAATAATGAGTTTGGTTTTAACCTGACTTTTAACTTGTTTGTTCATTTTATTACTTTTATTGTGTTTTTTTATCTATTTTATGGTTGTGAGCCTCCCCGAGCAGTAGTGCACTAGAGGGGTGGGGTATAAATATTTTAAATAAATAAAATCATCATCATCATCATCATCATCAATAATAATTAATAATAATTAATAACAACAACTATGATTATTATCCTCATTATCATGATCACCAACATTTTATCTTCATTTTAAAATTATTATTATTTTATTATGATTAATCTTATTTATTATTTCTGACAATAATTTGCAAGCCCTTTCTTCCTCCCCTCCTCTCTTTTTCCTCAACAGAAAGCAACAGAAAAAGAAAGCAAGAAAGAAAAAAAGAGAGAGAGAGAAAAAAAAGTTTTGTCAGCACTCCTTTCTCTTTTGTGGTTTTCTTTTTCTCAGAAGTCTTTTCTGCTTTTATCCTAATCCCAGTCATGCATGAGGGAGCCCTTGTGCTGCCGTTGTTTGTCTGTTCTGCTGGTTTTGAATCGGCAGGGCTCCTCCTTTGTTCTCTTTATTTTCGGAACACAGAAAAGGTAAAAGAGTAGGAACAGCGAATGAAACTCTTAAGAAGAGTAACCTTCGATAGTTATTTAGATTTCATTCATTTTTGCCATGTTGGTAATTATGGAGGGGCCATGGCAATTATAAAATGAGAGAGAGAGAGAGACCACGAAAGCAAGCATGCGATTAAAACTTAATCTTAAACTTTAAAAACTTTCTCGCCCACGGGAGCGTGCGTCGCTTTCAAACAAACAAACACACCCATCAGCCAATTTCCGTGGGAAGGGACTGACACAGTGTGTGCCAACGTTTTCCGTGCGGTTTTTCTGCCCCTTTGTAGAGGATGCTTCATGACGCGTGGCTTTGAAAAAACAAAAACAAAAATCAACCTGCTTCTCGAAGAAAGTGTTTTACAGTCAAAATCGTTCCACGCTCTTGGCCATTTGGGAGCCACGTCCAACCGGGAATGGGTTGCTCGGGCTTTTGATGGCACACAGGCCTGCTTTTCCTGTGCGTGTTGGCTGTTTCAAAACTGCGCCCGTGACTATGCACCTGAGCTTCATGCTTGTGCACCATTTCACCACTGGTGCCCTGCCAAACAGTGTCCGGCCTCATCGGTTTCATTCCTCTCCGCAAAACGTATCTCTAATGATTTTGGTATGCCCCCCCCCACCTCACCCCCCAATGCTGCCCAGCCATGTGCTTCTTCCCTTGTTGCCATGGCGATGGCACAGGCCCGACATTTGGCTAAGGCCCTAAACTGTGAAGTTATTTGAGGGGGAGGGAAATTAAAACAACCCACACCCTGTTTTGATTAATTTTTCCCTCTCCACTCCAACTTCTCTCTCTCTCTCTCTCTCTCTCTCTCTCTCTCTCTCTCTCTCTCTCTCTCTCTCTCAATATCCATTTTCTCTATTGTCGCCCCCTTGATTTATGGCCGTTTGCTGTCGTCGCGAAATGCCGCCTTTTCGGCCCCCATGCAAAGCCCAAGAGGGAATGGAGGCACAGGAGAAGAAGGGGAAGAAAGGGCGCGTCTAAGCCATGCAAGTCAAGCTCAAAGACTTGGTTATTGTTGCTCGCTGCATTTCGGCGCTCTGTGGTTGTCGGGCCTAATTCAAAGTAATTCAGGACACCCCGTGGGGGCAGTGCCCAGCGCCACAGGAAATTATGATAGCAGAAGGTCTTCCTGTAGTGCTCTGCACTTGGTACTACAAAGTGCCTGGAGCTGCGGTTACCTGAATAGGCTTGAATTAGACCAGACAACCGCATCATCCTAGTTCTTAATCTATTAGAGCGAGATACAAGTGGCAATTGTTGATTGCAAAAAGTGGGATTAAGGAGCTCTTTGAGTGAATTGATTTTCTTGTGAGAACAAAAAGAAGGGGTGGGGAGGGAGGGAGAGAGAGAGAGAGAGGAATACATGACTGGGTAAATCTGAAATTAAGGGGGGATCCCTGTTAAAAGGCAGTAAGTGGCATTACTTGGCTGTAAGATTTGCTCAAACTCTTGGATTCTTGTTGTATCCTCCATCCTCCCTTGGATAATGGCACAGAGAGAGAGAGAGAGAAGAGAGAGAGAGAGATCCATTCCTGTCTCCTGCTTACTGTTCTGTTTACAATGCGTTTGTTTTATTTACTATGTGCAGGAGGAAAAAGAGCTAGAGGAGAAGCTCTGGTTATGTACGTTAGAATTTAAAAGCCTACACTTAAATTACAATTTAAGCTCGAAGTTAGCTACCTTTCAAAAAGCTAGGAACAATCACTGGATCACTCAAGGAGCCAATTTGGGATGTTTTGTTTTTTCGGGGTCTTCAGAATGATGCTTTCAAAGATGTACTGATATTGGGTGATGGGCGGATAAAACTAACTCTCTCTCTCTCTCTCTCTCTCTCTCTCTCTCTCTCTCTGAAAGTGGGGGGATCCGAGAGTTTGTATCATGATGTGGGGATTAGCATTCTCAAGGAGAGTCTGAACAACAATTCCAGTCTGAAACTGTTCAAGCCCTATACACACTAAATTCAGCGCTCTTTTAATCTGTGTATAGTGTAAAGATCCGTATGCAGCGGGAGTGACTCACATCTTATGTGCAGAAGTACGTTTCCAAACTGTACCTGCATTTGAGGGGGTCTGTACGCCGGCTCACTTTTAAAATGAATGTAGGTACAGCCATTCACACAAAGAGATGGACAAGTGTAGAGACATCCGGATGCATCTTGACTGTGGGCTTCTCAGAGGCATCTGGTGGGCCATTGTGTGAAACAGGATGCTGGACTAGATGGGCCTCCTTGGGCCTGATCCAGCAGGGCTGTTCTTATGTTCTATCAGGTCAGAGCGGAGTTAGCCTGGAACGACATCCTACTTCTGAGTATTTTAGGCCTATTGTGTGCAGAGTGGCACGCCAAAGGGGGCAGCAGAGGACAGGACCCAAGGACCCTGGTCTATACCCACAGGCTCTTGACACCTCCATCTAAGTGTGGTCTTTGGGGTAACCTTCTCAAAACCTGCTCAACAGGACAGAGCCATTGGAAATCTCCCTACCTCCAAACATGGCTACAAGTCGTAGTGAAGGTGTGTGTCAGATTGCCACTTCTTCTAAATTGTGTGCAGGGCAAACATATATAACCCCTTCAGATCGTTCCTGGCCTATTTGCACAGCATTTCTCTGTTTGCTTGCCGAAAATGATCGTATTGGCTTAAGGAGGCCTCCCTTCATCCCATTTGCTTTTGGGTCCATCGACGTTGTGAGTCCAATTGTCATAGGAACATAGGAAGCTGCCATATACTGAGTCAGACCATCGGCCCATCTAGCTCAGTATTGTCTACACAGACTGGGAGCGGCTTCTTCAGGCTTTCAGGCAGGAGTCTTTCTTATCCCTATCTTGGAGATGCTGCCAGGGAGGGAACTTGGAACCTCCTGCATGCAAGCAGGCAGGTACTCTTCCCAGAGTGGCCCATCCCCTGAAGGGAACATAGGAAGCTGCCATATATGGAGTCCAAACATAGGTCCATCTAGCTCATTATTGTCTACACAGACTGGTGGCAGTGGCTTCTCCAAGGTTGCAGGCAGGAATCTCTCTCAGCCCTATCTTGGAGATGTTGTGAGGGAGGGAACTTGGAACCCAGATGCTTTTCCCAGAGTGGCTCCATCCCCCACCCCCCCACCCGAGGGGAATATCTTACAGTGCTCACACTTCTCATCTCCCTTTCATATGCAACCAGGGTGGACCCTGCTTAGCTAAGGGCACAAGTCATGCTTGCTACCACAACACCAGCTCTCCTCTGTCTTTTGAGGATTTTCTTTCAAGGCAGAGGTTGTCAGCCTTGGGTTGATGGCCAAAGGTGATTGTGACTGGAGATGATAGGAGTTGTAGTCCAGCAGCATTTGGGGATCCAAGATGGATAACCCCTGTTTTAAGGCTAGAGGAGTACATTGGTTGATGGGGAATGAATCAACTTGAACTGTTGGTCTCATCTTGTCCTGTAGGTGGCAGCACATCCAGTGAGAACTGCAGATGGGGGGAAATGATATGGGCTCTGTAACCAAAAAAAAAAAAAAAAAAGGATTGCTATTCCAATGAGATTTCAGCCTCTTCCTCTACCAGGCAAACAAAAAATGACCAGGGTTGCAACAATTTAGCCAATAGATTAACCATTAGCAACCTTTGGGTTGCCTAACAAGTATTTCTGATTAATCAAGTCACACATTTTAAAGGAAAAGATCATTAATGATTTTTAATATAAAATTGCAGCTAGAAGAGGCATTCTCATTTCACCCTTACACAGGATGGAATGCCTCTTCTACTGTGGCATGTGCTGGGAGGTAGACAGGCATCATCTGAAAACAGGGATGCTTTCTTCCTTCAAAACAATGTATTTTATTTTTATTTATGCAGGTTTAATTGGTTAATTTGATGAATCGACTAAGATTTCTAGGGTTACAGTCCTCATAATATTGTTCAGATCTTGCAATTACTTATGTGTCTAAAAAACCATTCAAAAGACGAATAGCTCCAAGCCTTGTTGGCTCCAAAATTGGGGAGGGGGGGGGAAAGAAGAATGCCTCCAGAGGGGGTGGGGGGCAAGTGCCCCCTTGGACACGTAGTTTGCCCCACCTGCCCCACCTTTCTGTTTCATACATCTAACATGTGGGACACAACTCTCCCACCCATAAATGCACTTTAGTCCGTTTGTGACTCCCTCAATTTTTTTTAAAAAAATGCCACTATGGGCCCCCACCCCCTAGTAAGTCTCCTGACTAGGAGGCTCCATTAACTTGGAAGAGATAAAGTGGGCAAACCAAGAAGTCTCTGTACCCATTCTGTTGTGTTTTGGGGCATCCTGTACCAATAGAAAATGGAGCTGCTCTTGGGAAGATGGACCTTTTGTGGATCTTGGGGTAACCTCTGGAGTTGGCCCTGTGGAATTACACGAATCAGATCTCTTGCATAAACCAGACTTTGAGTTAAAACAAGCACACCTTTTAAATCAGAATGGGTAAAGTACTTTGGGCAAAATCCAGAAAAACTAAGCCATGCTTCATGGCCAAAGAGATCTGAAGTGTCTGATTTGGAGTCCTTCTTTTTCAAAATCCAGCTACAGGGGGTGTAGCTTGGATCGAGCTCATCGCCAGGGGCAGGCTTTTTAAGACCCTTTGCCCTCATGCTGATTTCTTAAATTTAAATCCGCCCTTGCGGCTGCTATTAGCCATGGACAGGGAAAACCTGCGGGCACAGTTTGTGCCCATAAGCTTCCCCCTCTGTGGCTAACAGAAGCTTTAGAAGAGGCCATTTTTAATCAAGGAGGTGGTGCAAGGGGAAAGAATTAGATGCCCTCCCCCACTTGCATTATGGCCTCAATCCAGTCTGGGGGTTTCTGTGGCTGCCTTTCGAAAATGTCATTGTGAGTTCCAATGACAACATTCCCACATCAGGTCCAACTTGCTCTGAAGGGCCACTTTGCACATGAAACAAAAGCCACCTTGAGTCCCCCCACCCACCACATTTTTATGCTGCCTGATATGTACATCTCTAGGCGGTGTACAAAATTCAAAATAATATTTAAAAGTCGACACAGATTAAAATGCACGAGACGCAATAAAAACAACTAGCTGGGCCGGGTGCAGAGCACTGTGCCTCTGGCCGCCCACCCACTGCTGATCCTCCCTCCACCCTGCTGGCACGCCTGGCTTTCTGGCCGACTGGCCGCTTCTTGCCTCCCCCCCCCTGCTTTCTGGTGGACCAGCTGGCTTCCTCTCCCCTCGCCCTGCCTGCTTCTTGCCCCCTTCCTGCAGTTTCTGGTTGGCAGGCCGGCTGGAAAGCCAGACCACCAACTCCTCCCGCCCACTCCCATTAGTGGCTGCCTCCTCCCGCCAGCCGGGCCGGGCTGGTCTGGCCCGCATCCTCCTCCTCTTCCCGGTGGCCAGGCCAGCCTGCCGCTGTCTCCTTCTCCGGCTGACCGGCCGCCACCACCATTGTCTGCCCGTCCCTGTCGCTATCCCCCAGGCAGCTGCTCGCAAACTCTTGTGAGAGCTGCTACACATGGGATTAGTGACGGGTACATTTAGGAGATATATACATACAGTTATTAAAACGATTAAAACTAGCTGGGCTGGGCGCAGAGTGTCTACGCCTCTAGTTAACCGCTGCCACCGCCGAACCTCCCGTCCCCCCGCCATCACCGTCTTCTTCCCCACCAACCCGCTCACCATTTTCCCGCCCACCATTTCCCCGCCTGCCCACCAGCCTGCCCCCACCTGCCTGCCCACCTGCCCTGCCTCTGCTGCTGTTTCCCCGTGCTTCCCCTGCCCACCCACTTGCTGCCACTGCTTCCATCGTTTTCTGCCCACCATCCCTCCCTCCACCGTTTTGTTTCTGTGCTGGCCGGCCAGCCGGCTGGCTGCCACCATCACCACTTTCTTCCCTCCTGCCCATCCCCGTCACTAGCTGTTTCCAAACTCTCGTGAGAGCTGCCACGCATGGGATTAGCGACAGGTATGCCTAAGAGAGAGAGAGAGAGAGAGAGAGAGAGAGAGAGAGAGAGAGAGACACCCCTATGATGGCGGGTTTGGCCTCGCAGCGGAAGTGGGTCAGACACAGGGTGGGTGGCGGCAGGAGGTAAGACAATAACATATGGAACATAATTGGGCCCTGGGCCCCCTTCTGGACTGCTGGGGCCTGGTAATTTGAACCGCCCCCCCTCGTCGGTCCTGCACCACTGGATTGGGGGAGATGAATGACCCCGGGCCGTCAGAGTCTGGGGTCCACCAGAGCACCCTGTCCCTTTCCCAGTGCACCCCCTCACTAGTGCTGAGGCTTCTGCCCATTGTTGCTGTGTGTGCTACCCTGAGCTGGCTATGCCCCTTCTGCCTGGGTCAGCGTGCCATCGAAGGGGTTTAGCTAGAGCTGTGCATGAACACATGGTCCACCGCGCTCTCCCATTTGGCAAAGGTGAGTACTTTTTTTGCCAGATGGGGCTGGATAGGGTCATTGGCTCCCCCACCACTACTGCTTAATATAATGAGCCCTCCCCTTAATTCACATTGTGAATTAATACCCCTGCTAATTTGGCAAAGAGGCACCTTTTAACGTGGTGATTCTCTTTACTTAGCAGGGGGAGAGTAACTGGACCTATCCACCCCCAGCACAGCATCCCTCCAGTGACTGTTGCTGGTGTCGATCTTATGTTTCTTTTTAGATTGTGAGCCCTTTGGGGACAGGGAGCCATCTTATTTGTTTATTATTTTTCTGGGTAAACCGCCCTGAGCCATTTTTAGAAATCGAATGAATGAATGAATGAATGAATGAATGAATGAATTGCCTTGGCAGATGTAGGTTTGCAAGCATGCATCGGCTGCAGTTAGAGGAGTTGTTTTATTTTGGTTTTGGTTTCCCCCCACAGATATTCAAGTACTTGTGTCCAGGTTTCATGTACACTTGTTCACTTGGACATGCATGGAGATGATATGTAAGCATGTCATGTCACATACGTGTCCTCCTTTATGTGTACTGTTGAAATACTGTCGATGCACACTTAATTTGTCCTGCATCCTCTTTCCAGTTTGATGCTATGGTTGCGCATCCTCTTGTAACATTCAGGCTAGACTGCTGCAGTGTGTTATATTTTATGCTGCCCTTGGAGACTGTTTGGACATTTCAACTGGTCCCGAACATGGCGGCCATAGTACTAACTGGAATGCACTTGTCTGAAAGGAAGTACCTTTTGAAATAGTGCATAACTGATCTATTGAATTCTCTGCCACGGGATGTAGGGATGGCCACTAACTTGGATGGCTTGAAAAGGGCCTAGACAAATTCATGGAGGACAGGTCTATCAATGGCTACTAGTCTTGAAATGTCTACCAATGGCTACTAGTCTTGTCTACCAATGTCTACCAATGGCTACTGGCTATAGGATGCAACCAGATACAGTTGCAGGGGAGCAACAGCAGGAGAGAGGGCATGCCTCACCTCTTGCCTATGGGCTTCCCACAGGCATCTGGTGGGTCACTGTAGGAAAGAGGATGCTGAACCAGATAGGCTCTCCTATGCTGACGTCCCTCCGCAGCTGGTATTCAGACAGACTGCCTTTGAACATGGAGGTTCTGTTTAGCTCTCATAAGTAATAGCCTGTGACAGATCTTTCCTCCCCTGTGAATATGTCTAATTCTGGGGTTCTCAAACTTGGGTTCGAGATGTTGTTAGACTACATTGTCCCCAGCCCCAGTGGCTGAAGATTTCTGAACCTTGGGTCTCCAGATGTTGTAGGTCTACAACTCTCATAATCCGCACAGGCCATTGTGCAGCCCAACAACCCCTGGGGACCCAAGTTTGAGAACCCCCAACCAAATCCAGTTTTACAGTCACCAAAGCTCCTGGCCATCGCCACATCTTTTGGCAGACGATTCCACATGCTAATCATGCCTCATGTGAAGAAGGGCTCGTGTGAAGAAGGGCTCTCTTTTTGTCTGACCTGGGTGTTCATATCTTTGGAAAGCAATGAGGCTGTTTGGCCTACCAAAAATTGCTGGCCCTCCTGGGCAACATTTTGGCGAGAGTTGGCTCCCTCCCTCGCAAATGGCAGCTCCCGGTCGATATTTTAATTTCCTGTGGTGGCATGAGGCTCCAATGCGGCTCTTTTGTATGGGGCGCCATCAATTATGTCCAAAGACATTAATTTACTTTTCAGGCTTCCCTCCTCCCTGCCCCTCCGCTCGGTCGTCTGTGGCCCTCTTTCCCCCTCCTTGACTGTTCTGACTTTGAACAGGTTTAATTCAGCCGCTGTCTGCTAAGCCCTGCAGAAAAGAACAATGCGTTCTGATCTGCCTTTTATGGTTTATTGGGAACTGGTGGTCCGCACTGCAGCTTTGGCCGGTGATTAACCAGAGTGAAAACAAACTACACAAGAAGAAGTTGATGTTGGAGAAGTACTGAGGCCACTTCATTAAGGCCTTAAGAGGAAACCTTTTCTTCTCCAGCACTTGTTCGAAACTTTTCAGGTCTCTATTTAATCACGTAATTCTCTCTTAAGTAGCAAGAGAATCTTGCTTCACAGCGAGGGGTCTTTTGCCCAATGACAACTTCGAAAGATAAATTATATATAAATATCTTTATGGGTTTGGCTGGAGGAAACAGTTGTGAGTTTGTAGGCCTTTCAGAACAAACGGACGGGCTGCTTTTTAAAGGGGTGTTTCGGGCAGGCTGTGATTGCCCTTAAAAAAGAAAAAAGAAAGAAAGGGGGGGGGGGAGAGAAGTTGTCTCTCTTGAAACAGATGCAAAGTGATCAGGTTTGTTCCTTTTCTTTCCCGTTGCAGTCAACATGTCGATCTTCAGCTAAGCTAAGTTTTGCTTCTTAGCTTCTAGACTTTGGTGTCAGGTGATAGCCTTGCTTTAATGTTTATTATTACATTTGAAGTATAATCGTATGTATTTGACTTAGCTGTACTATCTACTGCTTTTTGTTCTTTATGCTGGTCTATGGCTGTAATAAAGATGATTGGTTGATCTTCAACAAAAGCCGTAAACATGAAACTCAGGGATGGCCTTGATGGAAAGAAATCTTAGTTGAGGACGTTTTAAGCAAATAACAAACCAGTTACTTCTGTGCATCTTTGCATAGGGGCAAAAATAGCCCTTCCAGAGTGACGAAAACATTCAGCTTGTTCAGACAACCATTAAGCACCCGCTAAGTACCTCCAGTGACTGTTGCTGGTGTCTATTTTAGGTTTCTTTTTAGACTGTGAGCCCTTTGGGGACAGATCCATCTTATTTATTTACTATATCTCTGTGTAAACCACCCTGAGCCATTTTTGGAAGGGCGGTATAGAAATCGAATTAAAATAATGATGATGATGATGATGATGATGATGATGTAGGACAAGCGTCCTACTCAGCTCAGGAGCTGTGCACACTCCCAATTCTGGGTCATGTGTGAGTAAAACTGCAGATACAGCGTACAAAGTCCATATACAATGAATATTTATATTCCACTTTTCAACAAAAGGTTCCCAAAGCAGTTTCCAGATATAAATTAAATTAAATTAAATTAAATTAAATTAAATTAAATTAAATTAAATTAAATTAAAAGCCCCCTTTCTCCAAAGGGCTCACAATAATAATAATAATAATAATAATAATAATAATAATAATAATAACAACCAAAAACATAAGAGAGACACCAGTAACAGCCACTGGAGGGATGCTGTGCTGGGGATGGAGAGGGCCAGTTGCTCTCCCCCTGCTCCATACATACAAATACGATGAATATTGATATACTGCTTTTCAACAAAAGTTCCCAAAGTGGTTTACATAGAAATAAAATAAAATAAAAATGTTCAAACTTTTGTTGAAAAGCAGTATATAAATACTTGTCATGGGTGGCAGAGGGAAGCCAGCGGTGACCTGGGTTCAGCCTGCCACTGCAGGCCCCCTAGCCCACAGCGTCTGATGCAGGGGGTGAGGGTTAGCTTAGCTTGCAAGCGAGGCTGTGCAGCACTGTTTGTGAGGAAGATCGTTTGCGTTCACAATGTGGCTGGGAGCGGCTCTCCCTGCCCTTTAAAGCAATTCTCCCTGCCTTTTTGCATGCAGAAGGTCCCAGGTTCAATCCCTGGCAGCATCTCCAGGCAGGGGTGGGAAAGGTTCCTGCCTGACACCTTGGAGAGTCACTGCCAGCCAGTGAAGATGATATTGAGCTAGATGGACCAATGGTCTGACTCAGCGCAAGGCAGCTCCCTAGGTTCCATAATGGTTGAAGTAACATGTAGCGTGGAACCGCGGGTCCAATGGGCTCTCTGTTCCGCTCCCCACCTCCACCCCTGCTCTCCTATCTGAATCCAGACATTATGGAAAGCAGGGAGCCTGCAGTCAGCAAGACTGCAGAGAGGAGGGGAAACTGGCTCTGAGGGCTCCCTTCTTGCATGAAAGACAGCCCGCACAGCCTATCATGACCAGAGAGAGGGAGGAGCTTCCTCCCTAAACTCCGGTTACAGGAAACGCAGCCTGCAGTTCTGCATTCGGATGTAACGCAGGCTGCGTTCAACCTCGGGTCGGGGTGGCGAAACTCATGACAACCCGAGGGCACAAATTGGAGTTTCAAAAAGTGAACCTCAGGTCGCTCTTGTTGCAGAACCGGAGATTCCTGCATTCGGACGTATGGTTTGGGAACCACTGGCCCCTTACACTTTGTTTTCACGTTTTGTACGAATGTGGCCAATGTCCGAATAGGGCTTAGGTGACACCTAGTTCTGTGCAGCATGTACTTAGGATTCACATCTCTCCATGAACATCAGGTCAGTTAAAAACTGATAGTCAGGGATAAGTGATAGGGATGGGCCACAGCTCAGAGGTAGAGTATAAGCTTCACATGCAGAAAGTCCCAGGTTCAATCCTTGGCGGCATCTCCAGGGAGGGCTGGGAAAGACTCCTGCATGAATCCTTGGAGAGCTGCTGCCAGTCAGTGCAGGCAATCCTGAGCTAGGTGGACCAATGGTCTGACTAGGTAGGCAGCAGCTTCCTAGGGGGTGAAGCCATAGCTCAGTGGCAGAGCAAATGTTTGGCATGTAGAAGCTCCCCGGTTCAATCCCAGGCAGCTTCTCCAGGTAGGGCTGGGAAAGACCCTTCTCTTTCTGGAACCTTGGAAAGCCACTGCCAGTCGGTGTAGACAATACTGAGCTAGAAGGACCAATGGTCTGACTCAGTATAAGGCAGCTTCCTAGGTTCCTATGATGTTCCTAGGTGGAATATAAACTCTCTTGCCCCACATCTCCCTGGCATCTCCAAGATAGGGCTGAGAGAGATTCCTGCCTGCAACCTTGGAGAAGCCACTGCCAGCATGTGAAGACAATACTGAGCTAGATAGACCAACGGTCTGGCTCGGTATATGGCAGCTTCCTATGTTCCTGTATCTGGCCACCTTCAAGATGGAGATGTTTCTTTCTTTGCTCTTGTGTCTGATGGCGAAAGAAATCTATTGCCCCACAAATCCTGGGAAGAGAACAAAGCAAAGCTTCAGGGACCTTTCCATTATCAACCTGCGTCTTGCATTTCGGAGTCCATGGTGTGCTGGGTATTGGATCAATGAAGTTGGGAAGAAAGCAGGTGACACCAGTGCCATAAAAAGCTCTCACTGGCATTGTGCGTGATCGTCCTGGCCGGGCGTTTTGGCCCACGCTGTGCCCAAAGGAGAGCGAGCTCCAAGTTCCCAGAAAGCCCATCGCTGCAGTGGAAAGAAAGTTCGACCAGAAAGTAGCATTGATGCAGTTCATGGTGAGAACGAATTATGGGATTGTGTGTGTGATGAGGCGCCTAATAGCAGCGATACCTGCCGCCCCAACTCTGTGTGAGACGACTTTCTCCATGAAACTAATTTCAAGCTCTATCACCAACACGGAGCTGGGCAGCTTAGCAAACAATCTCATCACATCTGGTGTCGCAACGTTTCCTTTGTGCTAAATGAGAAATCTTCCCTTCCCCCCACGCCAGACCCCAAAGCAGCCAGTATTTTCTGGTGTTTCTTTAAAAAGGGGGGGCTTTCCCAAAGACCAAATTAAACCTTGCAACCTTTTTTTGGAAAGCTTTCCTCACCTTTAACATCAGTCAGAACAGAATGATAACTCTGATGGTGGTTGTTTTAATGACCTTTTTTCCTTCTTCAAATGCTGACATTTATTGTATGAGGTGTTTAGTCTATCTATCTATCTATCTATCTATCTATCTATCTATCTATCTATCTATCTATCTATCTATCAATCATGTTTATATACTGCCTGATATATGTATCTCTAGGCGGTGTTGGTGTTCAAGCTAAGGGAAAGAAACACATTGTGAATTGTAGCTTCTCAGAGGTGAAACATCAAAAGTCTGGCCAGCCTTAAAAGATATCTATATCTATATCTATATCATATATTAGGGTACCATATTTCAGATGACTTTGAACTTAAGAATATTAGGGTACCATATTTCAGATGACCTTCCCCCCTTTAAAAAAATACAGGTTACATTTATCTTATACCTGACTTTACCCAAAAGGAAGAGGATTCTGAATTTAGGATGACTGCCCCCACCCCCATTTCTAACATCAAAGAACTGGGGGGGGGGAGGCCAAATCCAGACAAGATGGAGGTGCTATTGGTCAGTAGAAAAGCCAATCGAGATCGGGCTTCAGCCAGGTCTGGATGGAGTTGCACTCCCCTTGAGAGAGCAAGTGTTGGGGGCGCTGCTGGATCCGTCTCTGCTCTTCGATGCTCAGGTGGAGGTGGTGGCCAGGGGTGCCATTGCACAGCTTCGGCTAGTACACCAACTGTAGCACTTTTTCGAGAAGGCCGATCTGGCCACGTTACCCATGCCTTAGTCACGTCGCGGCTGGATTGCTGCAATGTGCTCTACGTGGGGCAGCCTTTGAAGAATATTCAGAAATTTCCTTTGGTGCGGAATGCAGCCGCCAGAGTTCTCTTTGGAACTGCTCGTTCGGAGCATATTACACCTCTTCTGAAAGAGCTGTGCTGGTTGCCAATCTGTTTCCAGAGCCACTTGCTGGTTATTACCTATAAAGCCCTTAACGGTTTGGGCCCTGGATACCTGATGGACCGCCTGCTCCCCAGGGTTTCTGCCTGCCCAGCAAGATAGTCAGAGAGGCCTTGGCTCCTTGTACTAATGTTGAAAAAGGCTAGATTGTTGTGCACACAGGACAGGGTCTTCTCTGCTGTTGCCCCCAGGCTCTGGAATGCTCTCCCA
The DNA here is from genome assembly GCF_027244095.1 of Hemicordylus capensis. NCBI lineage: Eukaryota > Metazoa > Chordata > Lepidosauria > Squamata > Cordylidae > Hemicordylus > Hemicordylus capensis. The sequence continues at coordinate 19,020,967 of NC_069667.1, forward strand.
GTTAATGTTTGCTCTCCGACATCTGTGGCTGCTTTTAGAAAAACAACGAAAGACCTTTTTTAAACTCAGGCTTTTACCTCTTAGAGGCTGCCAGGTTTCTCGGCTTTCTTGCTTATGTTTATCTTTTTAACTGGTGTGTGTGTGTGTGTGTGTGTGTGTGTGTGTGTGTGTAGTTTTTAATGTTGATTTTAAGGTTTTAAATGTAAGCTTTATGGAATGTTCTTGTATTTTAACTATTGTAAACTGCCTTGAAAGGTGGTATAAAAATTGAACAATAAATCAATAAAAATAATAAACCGATTATTTTGGGGGTTTTTGGTTTAGTCTTGGATTCAGGTGAATACAGTGGTTTGCACAACCATAAACTGGGTAGTTTACCCAGTTCCAGCAGCTGGGTGCACTCCCATTTTCTCAGATGGTAGAGAAGGACAAGGTCGGCAGAGGCGGGGAGCCTGATCGTCCATCAAGCCCCAGCTGGGTAGGAGACGCATGTCCTACCTGGATTCCGTCCCCAGCTTCTGAACGAGGTGGGCGGGAAAATCATCCCACCCAGCCACGGTTTGACTGACTTCCAAGCTCCCCACTGATGACCTTGCTTCTCTCTAACACATGATCACAAAACAGGGGTGTGCCCAGATCCCCAAACTGGGTAGGACTGGTCTCTTATCCCGTTTTATGGCCGTGTGAATTGCCCTAGTATATATAAAAGGGAAGTTTGTTTTGATAAAAGGTCTGAACTGATGGTTGCTTTTGGCAGGCGTGTAGCTATGATTGAACGAATGGGTTCCAAGAACCTGGGGGCCCCCAGCTCCTGAGGGCCCCCCAGATCCACCCCTCCCTTTTTTCTTCATTATCTCCCTGACCCCAAGGGGCCACCGGAGAGAGGAGTGAACACGGGCCCCCTCTCCCCTAACTGACATGGAGTACAATCTTTGGAGGACATTCCTGGCTATTTCCATTTCCCCAGCCTACACCCCTGGCTTTGGGTTACAACCAAACAAAGAGGCGATTCTCAGGATCACCAGAGTTGGCTCTTAACCTCTCTTCCCCACAGATGACCAAGCATTCCGCCTTCAGGGCGTCTCCCATGAGCCCTCATGGGCAGCCCTGCTCCGGGCAGCTCCGTGAGGCACAGAGCAGGATGGAGGGACCCGGGGCTGGAAACTTCCGGCCTCTGGACATCCCACAATTCAATGCGTGACACACGTGTTGCATTGTGGATTCCCCTATCAGACGAGTGCTCTCTGCACCCATCTCTGAACTCAGCCTGAGCAGACACACGATACCTGTTAGCTGGGGTAAGGGTGCAAGTGCACCCCTAGCCTCAGCTAACAGCTGGGTTTCTTAAGAGGGTTAGACAGGCGGGGAGCGGAGAGATCCTCGAGGATCCCACTGCCCCTCACAATCAGCCAAACTCCACCTGGGCTGGGTGAGGCTGATTGTGAGAACAACCTCATCGTAAACCCCTGTCCCGAAAATCTTATGGTGATCAGTTTTCCTTCCACTGTGTTGGCAAACTGACCATGCAAAGGACATGACTGGAGTCGGTTTCTTGGCACATCCTGCTTGACAGTCTGTTGCAGAGCATATGCAGACCTCGCCTAGAGTTGCCCAACCTATGCCTTGAGTTGCCAACTCTGTATCTGGGCCTTCGACAGCAACCCGATCTGCGGCAGGCATAACAGAACCGTGTGATAGCACTGATCTCCGGGCTGCAACCAAGCCACAGGAGAAGGCACAGTAGCAAGGACTGGTGAAAACGTCTGGCAACCCTCTGTTCAGTGGGTAGAGGTGAGCTTTTAGGAATATACACATGGGATATTTGTATACCACTTTTCAACAAACAGTTCTCAAAGCGGTTTAGAAAGATATTACAAAATAAAATGATAATTAAAGAATAAAGATATTAAATAATAAAAACCCCTGCTAACTTGGCAACGAGGCACCTTTTAGCGTGGTGATTCTCTTTATTTAGCAGGGGGAGAGTAACTGGCCCTATCCACCCCCAGCACAGTACCTCCAGTGACTGTTGCTGGTGTCTATCTTATCATGTTTCTTTTGAGATTTTGAGCCCTTTGGGGACAGGGAGCCATCTTATTTATGTATTATTTCTCTGTGTAAACCACCCTGAGCCATTTTTGGAAGGGCGATATAGAAATCGAATAAAAAATAAAATAAAATAAAATGGCTCCCTGTCCGTAAAGGGCTCACAATCTAAAAAAGAGACATAAGACAGACACCAGTAACAGCCACTGGAGGGATGCTGTGCTGGGGACAGACAGGGCCAGTTGCTCTCCCCCTGCTAAATAAAAAGCACCTTCACTTTTAAAAAGGTGCCTCTTTGCTCAGTTAGCAAATAACATGGAAACAAAGGAAGCTGCCTTATACCGAGTCAAACCATCTCTCTGCCTAACTCTCCCTGGTCTACAGTACACCAGGAGTGCACAACTCAAATGCCACAGCGGGCCAGAAACAATGATGACTTGATGTGTGGGGGGCTGAGGTCAATGCTGGTCTTGTGGCAGCAAGCATGAATTACCCCCTTTGCTAAGCAGGGTCCACCCTGGTTGGCATTTGGATGGGAGACTGCATGTGTGAACACTGTAAGAGATTCCCCTTATTTTAGGGGTTGGGGCCGCTCTGGAAAGAGCATCTGCCGGCTTGCATGCAGAAGGTTCGATCCTTGGCAGCATCTCCAGGTAGGGCTGGGAAAGACTCCTGCCTGGAACCTTGGAGAGCTGCTGCCAGTCTGTGCAGACAAGACTGAGCTAGATGGACCAAGAGTCTGACTTGGTATAAGGCAGCTTCCTAGGTTCCTATGCTCCTTCTCAGCAACAGGAGGGTGGAAAATGAACTGAAAATACGATTACTGGAAATGACTGGATCGGCTCTCTGTACAAACCTAGGGGTGTGTGTCTGCTCCAGACTGACTCCTGCTCAGTACTGAGTTCATTTCACCAGCTTTGAAGCCTGGTAAGTAGGTATTCCCACTCCACTGAGGCAGACATTCAATCCTCACCCCCCCCCCCCACACCCTGCAGTCCCAACTCAACCATCATGTCTTATCAAAGCAAAAACTGTGCCCTGCTTAACTGCTTCGTAGGCAGTGACTGCACACCCTGTTTTGCAGATGTGACAGCGAATCTTGCGAGAGATAACCAGCAACTCATCTTTCTTCCCAGGCCCTCTTCTATGGGGCTTGACCAGCATCTGGGCATTGGGGCCAGATCGAGGACTTTGCTGGATGCATTTACAATTGCACAGCCCATCTATCTCATCTGGGGTTGCCACTGAAGGGAATACAGCACTGATTCCTCTGTTCCAAACGGGATTAACATTGGGGAATTCCCCCCCCCCTTCTTTCTTTTTTCTTTTTTCTTCTCTGCCCATTTGAGGAGAATTCCTGGGCCTGTCGACTCAGGATTAGTGCTCTACAAAGGCAGGAGAAGGGCATTGTCATGAAATCTAGACCCTGAGCTGCTCACCATGGGAGGCATCTACAGATCTCTGCAGATGAAGGGGAAAAAAGGCCTCTGGGTCCAAGGCGAGATTTCCGAACGATGCGGCGAAAACCCCTCGTGGCTGCATTCCTAGAAGCAGGGGGAACACTCCCCTTGAATAGAGATCTCAGGGGAATGAACAAACGGTGTAATGTTCAGTTTGGCTGGGTTCATCAGGCTGGCGACACATGCGTAGTGGAAGATATGTGAGTTGGCGGGCTGGGGGGGGTAGAAAAAAGTATCCAATGTGATCATTGTGAGTTTCTAAATGTAGCTCATCTACTGCAGGGTACAGTTCATAGGTGGGTGTTGATGTGCATGCCCATTAGAGGCAAGAAGGGTCCATTTTTTCTACTCTAGGAATCAAGTTTTAAAGGTTTGGGGAGGAGTTGAATCCTTAAGAATGACTCCTCTACCGGCCCATCCTGAAAAATATGGGGGGCGGGGGAAGGAGGAGAAAGAGAATCAACCCCTGGTAAACAGGGGCAGTTGGAGAATAGGATATACATGCAATATCTTGCACAAGGTGGATAGACATTACTCAAGCTAGGATAGGGGAGAATATGACCAGACCAGAGTTCCCTCTAACAGAGAGTCCCAGATGTTGTGGACTACAACTCCCAGAATCCCCAGCCAAAGGCCATTGCAGCCGGGAATGCAAGGTGTTGTAGTCCACAACATCTGGGAATCTCTGTTAGAGGGAAGACGGGACCAGACTCCATATTTCATGAGTGTTCTGTGACTGAATCTTCTCCTGCGTGCTTTCCCGTCGCCATCCCTGTTGCAGGAAGTGCACCTGGGGCTGTTCCTTACTGCTAAACCATGGCTAATCAGTGTCAACGATACTGGCGCCACGAACTTGTGGCCGTTTACGGTCTACGGCAGCTTGATGTGTTCGTGCATCCCGGGGATGGATCCATAATTGAGCAGACACGTGCTCTGCACATGGGCCTCCAAGTGGAGTCAGGGAGTTACTGTGTGCACTTGCTGGTGTGAATGGAGCTCATCCGCCCATGGCCCCCCACCCAACTGCCAGGGGGTAGGGGTTGATGTCTGGTTCGAGTCCAGCCTGGCCTCGAACTGAACCGGGCCAGCTGGTTCCGTGCACACCCCTAGTGCGTTGTGCCTTTCCCACCAGCTCCAGGATGGTGTGAACCCAGAAGGCCCTGTTGGGGGCTTTCTTGCTTCCCACAGGCCTGGGAGTCTGGCGAGTGGGTGGTGAGGTGAGCGGCAGGACGGTGTGGCGAGTGAGTGGCAGGGTGGCGTGGCAAGTGGCAGCAGCAGGAATGGTTAGGGTTAGGGCAGCAAGCAGCCAGTTGGGCAGCAGAGGGGAGGTGGCTCCCAAATGCTCGGCGGCTTGTGTTGTTAGAACATGTCCACCCAATTTTAGCTCCACTCCTGCTAGAATCCATCCTTGCCGGGATGGAAGGAGCAAGATTCCCACACAAAGGCTGAGCCATGGGGAAATGGGCTGTTTCCAATGAGGAGGGGATTCGAACAAGGGAATAGGATTGCCCAGAAGAACCTGGCTTGGCTGAGTTGCTAGAGAAGGCAGAAGGCCGTTTTCGACTTCTCCTTAGCTGTTTTTTTAAATCTTAAGTTGAACACAGTCTTCCCTCTCTAATTGGGGTCTCCCCAATCACGGATTTGAGTATCCACAAGTGGGAATTGTGACAGCCCTCACCAACCGCAAACTGCAAACCGCAAACAAATCCATGGTTTGGCGAACTTTTTTGGTAATTTGGCAGGTTTTTTTGGGGGGGGGATTTCTGGGGCAAGGGATAATTTCCGGGGCTCAGGGGTTCATTTCTGGGGGTCGGGGTGATTTTGGAGGGTTGGGGTGATTTTCAGGGTCAGCGGTCATTTCTGGGGGTCAGGGGGCGATTTTTGGGGTCGGGGACGTTTTTTTCTCTTTTTACCTTGTTTTTTAGTTGCGTTGCAACCGCAATTCCCCTAACCCTCTGTTCGCAATGCATTTCAATGCCTTGCCAATGGCGAGGGTTTCCCCAAATGGAACCCTTGCGGTTGGGGAAGGAACAAGGGTAATTAGCTTTGGCAATGGGCTCTACCCCTGAAGCTGGCAAACCAAGCTCAGCTCTGCCCCCCCCGCCAAATAATTGGGCTCATCTCTTGGATTCACGCCAAGCTGCTTGGCTGCACCTCTTGCTAGACTAGAGTGTTCTAGCAATGAGGTGTACAACTGCATGGTCATTTAACTTTGGAACGTGACCTTGGATACATGGCAGAAAAGTGACTTGCGGACACTAAAACATCGGGTCCCAGAGCATGGTCTAAGGGCACACGATACAGCCACTTTGGGCACACGATACAGCACACGATACAACCCCTGCTAACTTGGCAAAGAGGCACCATTTAATGTGGCGATTCTCTTCACTGAGCAGGGGGAGAGCAACTGGCCCTATCCACCCCAGCACAGGACCTCCAGTGACGGTTGCTGGTGTCTCTCTTATGTTTCTTTTTAGATTGTGAGCCCTTTGGGGACAGGGAGCCATCTTATTTATGTATTATTTCTCTGTGTAAACCACCCTGAGCCATTTTTGGAAGGGCGGTAGAGAAATCGAATGGATGAATGAATGAAACCAAGCAGGTCTTGGTGTGATCAGTGCCTGGATGGGAGACCTCAGTGTGTTACCTTTGGGGACGGGGCTGTAGCTCAGGGGTAGAGCACCTGCTTTTGCATGCAGAAGGTGCCTGGTTCAATCCCTGGCAACATCTCCACGTATGGCTGGGAAAGACTCCTGCCTGGAATTTTGGAGAGCTGCTGCCAGTCAGTGTAGACAATACCAATGGTCTGACTCTGTATAAGGCAGCTGCCTATATAACCAATGTGCTGGAGCAGTGCATTGCCTTGGGTCAGTAATTGGAACTGATGTGATGTAAGCGTTATTTATGGGGATGGGTCCACAGCTCTGCTGAAAAACATCTGCTTAGCATGAAGAAGGTTCCAACTTCCCTCCCTGGCAGCATCTCCAAGATAGGGCTGGGAGAGACTCCTGCCTGCAACCTTGGAGAAGCCGCTGCCAGTCTGTGTAGACACTACTGAGCTAGATAGACCTATATGTTCCTATATAAAGACTATAAAGTTGGCTATCTTGTTATGGAGGAGGGGAGATGGAATGCACCATAAGGAAATGTTTGGGTGCACTTGGGATTCTGAAACTACAACATCTGATATTTGCATAGTACTTAATTTATATGAGGTTCTTAAGGCCCTATCCACAGGCTTATAGTGGTTAGAGTGCTGGACTAGGAGCGGGGAGACTCAAGTTCAAATCCCCATTCAGCCATGATACTTGCTGGGCGACTCTGGGCCAGTCATGTTTCTCTCAGCCTAACCTACCTCACAGGGTTGTTGTGAGGAGAAACTTATGTAGTAGACTGCTCTGGGCTCCTTGGAGGAAGAGCGGGATATAAAATGTCAAATAATAATAATAATAAATAACTGAAATGCCCTTACCTGCGTCTCCTCCAAACCACCCTTTGCTTAGAGCCAGGTGAGGCCCACACTTCTAACCCCGCCTGTGAAGCTTCATCCGGATATCTTAAATGCTTCCCTTCCGAACCACGGAGCAGTAAGTGGCTTTTGAGGGATGCAAAGGTCTATCCAAAGATCAAGCTGGGAGTGCTTGTTTTGTTTGTTTGTTTTGTTTTCAAATTCCTTACTCTAACATGTTAGGGTGGGGAAGGAGATCATGGGAAATATACGGCTCTTCTGTGCAGAAGCTTTGAAAAGTACTTGGTAAGGTTGGAATGGGGGCCATCCAACACGGGAATGTTTTGCCAAAGTCTTTCAGAACAGGACAGTCCTCCTTTGCTGTCTTTTGATGTTGGTTTAGAAAGGAAACGACTAAATCGGGAAATATCTCTTTCTTCTTTCTCTCGCTCCTGGGGTTAATTCCATCCCTCCCTTCTCCTCCTCCTCCTCCTCCTCCCCCTTCCCAACTATTGGTGCCCTTTCGCTCAGATATCGGGAGAATGTCAACTGGAGCTTTTTGGGAATGGAAATGGCTTGAGCTTTGAAAGTTTTTGTTAGTGGCGGAAAAAATAAAATGAAACGTGGGTTTCTGTACAGCCATCTTCTCCCCCCGCCCCCCCGGTCCTGTCCCCAAATCCAAGGATGGGATCTCTTTGTGAATGGAGGATAAATACGACACCCAAAGCTCAAGAATCTTCATTTTGCTTCAAATTTTGGTTTGGCTGTTTCTATAGAGACCAAAAGGAAGCTTCTGGTCAGCCACTCTGCTATTAAAGTGTAGTGTATTGAAAACTCTCTTCATGCTGTGATACCCTTTCAAGGAACAGAATAGGGTCTGAACTAATCCATGAAAGTTGTCATGCTTCTGAGCTAGTAGCCATTCCTTTCCTTTTTAATCGGGCCTAAAACTATACTGTACTTCACACTTGATTGGCCCTTCAGATAGTTGGACTCAATATCCCGGCAGGAAATGAATCTGCTTCTCTGCCCAGTAGTTGTTGAACGTGGAAAGACCTTGTTACCCTTCTTGGACATAATTACTGGCTCTTAAGAAATGAGCTGCAAATTTTATGGGAGGTTCATTTTTTCTCTCTCTCTCCCTCTTTCAGCGTCACTCTCTAAACTTGACTTAGAAAAAACTTAGTTGTTTAAGGCTCATTTGGCAAAGTTTCAGTGCTGACTGGAAATCCTGGATCTCACCACTAGGATTTTTTTTTTTTTAAATCACCGTCACAAATGTTTGTCCTCCAGGGTTACATGTAAATGCAGGACTTAAGCACCTGACAGCAAGGAATCAGAATTGCCCTCTTGAATGCACTATGGCCAAGGTAAAGACTGGGGATTTGTTTGTGTGTTTTTCTGTGGTTTGCCATAATCTCTGTTAAGAAGAACAAACTTTGCTAGATGCAGGATTTTTTCTTTCCAGCAAAGAAGGCAGACTTTTCTTTGACCTTGAGATAAAGAGCTTCGTTTTAATGTATGGTCGATCAATCCCTTCTAATAGTGCTAGCGAACACTGGGTGGCAAGTCAATAGCTGCCTAAATGAAGACTTCACAAGTTAAACACTACTGTACGTTATTAATTTTTTAAAGAAAATGTCTTGAACGGAGGACACCAAAAGGGGGCACCAGGGTATTAAATCATAATGAAAAGATGCTCTGGTCCATTAACATGTGAAATCAAAGTTTCATCTTTGACTCAACTTCTCATTTTCTCTAGCTGTTGTTAGAAATGTGAAGGGGGGAAAAGTCACACTAAAAGTTGAGACAAGTCTTTAAAGGTTGTGTGTGTGAATGTGTGTGTGTGTGTTGGGGGAAAACACTCCTTTGATTCAAAGCAGCTGTATGTTTAAGTAAGTGTTTTATTAAGTTATTTTATTAAGTTGTTACAAGTTTATAGAAAGCACGTCTGAGTTGGAATGGACTTGGGGGAAAAACATAAATATGGAACTGCTTTAAATTCATTTCTTTCTTTTCTTTTAAAAAAGAGTTTCATTATCTGTGTTGTTAAAGCTTGAGGGCTGTTTTTCTCTCTCCCTCCAATGTGTTTTCTTGAAAATCTTTGTTAAATTAACAACTTCTTAAATGTAATTGCAACATCATTATCTGCATGGTGTTTCAAAGGGGTATGATTCACTGTGAAATGTTTCCTGGGCTCCTCCATTCAGGAAGGCACTCTTATTGACTACAGAGTGAGGTGTGTGTGTGTGTGTGTGTGTGTGTTTCAAACTGTGCATCCTACAGAATGGTTGTGAAGTTGAATGTGTTTCTCCCTAGTAAACAATTATGCAATGCAGCAACCATTTTGTAGTTTGCATCCATTTGAAGTTCACACACTTATGGATTCCAGTTATTACTTTGCTTTCTGGGAATGGATAGGAAATCTATATATGAACTCTGCATTTTGGTTGTTGCTGGAGTTTCCTTAATGGATGCAAAAAAATTTCCTTGCTTCGTTATGTGCAGTTAAATTTGAACCAATTTTGTTAAGCAGAGGTCCCATGCCTGAGAAGGAATCAAAGTTTGTTTTTCTAAAGTGCATTTTTGCACCGATGTTCCTTCTGAATATTGTCAGACTTAGCTCCTCTGGGCCCAGAAGTGAACAATTCCATTACCCGCAGTATCCTCATACATCTGTTAAAAATATGACTCCTGTTTTTAAATTTCAAAACGTGTTTGTGTGAATTTTGTAAATATGTCCTCATTTAGCACAATTTCCCCCTTTAATTTTGTATCCCAACCGAAGTTTTATTTTTTCACTTCCCCCCAATAAATTCTTATTTATTATAATATATTAAGGAAGACCTTGCAACATTACATTAAAAAAACCTAAGATTTGTTTCTTTAAACTGCAGAAAATGTTTTTTAAAGATGAAAACTCTGATTATTCCTAAAGTATATCATTCATCAGCAAAACAGAGTTTGACCTGTTACATAGTGATTGTTATTGGTTATTGCTGATAACACAGAATGCTTTTTAAAATTTATTTTCAACATAAAAATATAGAAATTTACCACAATTTTCATGAAAATACTGTAACTCCTATAAGGATTTAGTTATCAGCTGCGTCCTCTAATTCAGACACTACACTGTATTGAGGGAATATACTTAATATTAGTTAATGCCTAGACATTAGAACAATTTCTTGTGAATTCCAATGTAGTTGTTACAAAAACATTATTTCCCGTTTCTCTTTTAGAAGCAGATTTCCTATGCTGTCATTTATAGGTTTATACTAAATACTTTTAAGCTGTATTCATATTCTTTTGATCAGCTTAACAAAGAAGTTAAGTAATCATGAATTCTCTCTTTTAAAAATATTTCTTTGTACTGTTCTAAATATCTGCTGAAATATCTAGCTGCTACTAATTCTAGGAAGATACGACACCCGCTTTCACGTTAAGTACTTCCGGGTGGGTTCATCATTTCGTACAAAGGATTAGCAATACAGGCCAGAGAGACCAATTGATGGAAAATTCAAAATAACAAATGTGATGGAAGACCAACACATTTTTGATGCTGCCCAAACATAACACACATCATTCACCGAATAACACAAAGCCGTTTCCTTACAAATAAACTCTGGGGGGTGGAATTTTTTCGGGTGTGGGGGAGCTCTCTGAATTGTTTTCTTATGGAAGGGAAGGGAAAGATATACAAACATTTATATTTGTTAAAAGAATGAAAAAGGAATCATGAAAATGTCTTTGACTTTTGATAAAGTGTTCATTTTGTACTGTTTCTATATCTGAAGTTTCGCCACAGCTTCTCTTTCCGTAAAAGCCACGTAGAATTCGTGGGTGACTTGGAGTAAAATTCAGCTCCATTTGCCCAAATGATAGGAGTGATTTTCCTTAGGTTCATTTTCAATACCTCTATATTGCCATATTGATAGAAAATTCACACAGGTTGTATATTTTCAGCGAATATTCCATCATGGGAAATTTGCTTGTACCCCACCTACATGCCTTTCACTGTCCTGTTTTAATTGACTGTTTCGGCAGAATTTTGCTTGAAGCGATTACTGTTTTTATCTTATTTGTCAGCTATCTTTTGCTGTTTATCACGGTAGTGTTTTTTGGTGCAAAAGACAATTGTGCGGCTTTATTTTTATTCTTGTTTTTAAGGTTGTGGTTCTTCTATGGATTTCTTTTGCTCTAACCTGCCTTGAGGATTCTCTTTGAGAACGGAAAGAGGATAGAAACCTGTGTGATAAATAAATTAATTAAAAGGGTTAATGTCCTGCCACATTATGCATATTTGCTATTTCAGGACATGGTATAGTTATCCTGTGTAAGCACCACTGAAATGAATGGAGGCAATGCAGTTATTGGATGGAATAACTATTATGTTATCACACACAGAATGAAAATTCTCATCAGGAGCTTAATTCATTTGTGGTTCTTCCACACCAGCCGGTTGAAATTAATGGGAGCTGCATAGCAACATACGAAGGATTTGTGTACAGTGCCTTGCCATTTCAACAGGGCATGCTCAGAAGATCCTTTGGTGGATTGTGTCCTTTACAACAGCTGTTATTCTGTCTGATACTGAGAGCTTGGAGCAGATAACGTGACTTTAAGGGGGGGGGGGGCACTAAAGCAAAAACATAGCAAATTAAACAAAAACAAAAACAAAATCAAGAACTTGACCCACAGTCAGATGTAGATTCCCCAAGTGAAAATCCTGGTGGAATGATTTCGCCCAGGTAGATAGAAGACCTTGGCTTTTTGATCATCACTTTTGTGTTGATCTGCTGCACTGCTTCAGGTTGTCATCTAGCTTGAAAATTGGACTCTGGTGGTGAGGGGCACAGAAACTCTTCAGCTGACCTTCCTTGTAACAAGAGATTTGCATGGCAAAACTTGTCCAGGTGTATTACCTCTTGCAAAAATGAAGGGCCTGTTTCCTCTTCCGGAGAGTCTTTTAAAATGTATTTCGTGCTAGTGCTTTCCCTTTCGTTTCAAAACTTCTGTCTTCAACGGCTTTGGGCACCATCCAGTTGGAAGTTCAGTGCAAACCCCACTCAAAAGAATGGGAGGGACTCAAGAAATCTGTCTTTCGTTTCAGTGGAGACTGGGCAAGAGAACTTCCTGCTGGGTAGGATCCTTCCTGACTGACCACTGTGGGAAGCAGGATCCTGGACTATATGGCCTGATCCAGCAGGGCCCTTCTTATGGTCCCGTGTTTTAATTTTGCCATCATATAACAAAAAGATCCCATTCACTCTCCATTCTAGTGAGAAATTAGGCTCGTTGGTTTTAATGAAACAGACTTTGACATCATGAGCACGAACCACTCAGAAGTTCTCCCCTGACCAATGTACTTGTGATCAAGCTTTAAAGATCCCCCCCACTTTGGATTTTAAAAGAACAGTTCTGGATGCAAATATATCTGGTTGCACATGACGTCTTGCTTTAATGCATGCGTAGGTGGGGGAGAAAAACTTGGAATGGTTCCATTGCTGTTTCTCAAATGCAATTTAGTTCTGAGTTGAAATGCCGAAATCTGGAACAGGAATATTTGCAGTCTATGTCTCATCCAGATAAAAGACTCTGCAATGGTTTCAGTGGTCCACATTTGTCTGTATTGGATGCCTGACAGGCCCAATCAGACCAACAATTGCTTTGAAATCTTCCTTTCCCCTTATATTTTATAATCCTAACTGAATGGAAAGGGAGTAACTGTAAAAAAAAAAAAGAGATGTGCAAAACACAGAGTGCTTGAAAATTAAAAGGAAATACCCCTATATGCAGATATAGTATCACTGGACAACTGTTCAAAGTGAAAATTCTCTCTGAATGACAAAAATTAGCTATTTGGAGACAAGGCAACAGATATAACATTGTTTAGCCGAAAAGGCTTCCAGTTTGACATGAATGGAGAATCCCATGATTCCTGTATTATCATGAGACGTAGCACTTCTTAATGATTGTGGATATTAAAATAAACTTTGCAGTTGCTAAAATGGTTAAGGCCCATGATGAAACAAATGGTCAGGTGCTTTGGGGGAGATGATATATTTTTTAAAAAAATTTATGGATAATAGTGATTATAACAATAAATACAAAACCATGTGATTCTCTTGACATGAGAGCCACCTAAATTGAATGGAGAAATGCTGTATAACATTGCATTCCAATTTTATTTACTCATCATATTATATGCTTTTATTGGGGTAGCTCATTAGCCGTATTAGACCGAGAGTTGGGGAATGGTTTACATTTCTGTCACAAATCTTAAGCTCTTTCAGGATGAATTAGAAAAGGGCAAACAACCCACAGTGTCTATTTTGTGTGATAAGAAAGAAAGAAAGCACATTTGGTTCCAAATTAATGAAATGAGCTCAAATGTGGAAGTAATCTAGATCAGACTTCTAATGACTTTGCAGAGTTACTGTTAAATATGATAGGTCCAGACCCAAATTTCAGTGTGTAATAATCTGCTGAAAAGGTAAAATTATGTGAATGAACAACTGTGTTTATTTTTAAAATAACCCCCCCCCCCAAATTACAGAATGTTTGACATGCATTTTGTGGTTGTATATCAGAGAGATTTTTTTTAACGGGGGTTTTTGGTTGCAACCTCTAATTAAATCCAGTGAGAAGTATTTCCTGAACCAAGCCGATCGTTCTCACTACCTAATTCTTTACAGGTGATTTGGCGGCTGCTAGCCATAGCAAAAAAATGTTTACCTTACTCTGTGCTTTTTATCAGACAGCAAACAGAAGTGTAAAATTGCAAAGGAATTGGGTGGGGGGGGACAATATCTGGGAACACAGGATAGAAAATATGGTCTGCTTTCTCATGTTGCCAAAGCAGATATTTATATAAAAGAAGAAAATATCTTATTTCATATTCTAGCAAGGTTATTTTTTTTAACAAACAATTTGAGAACTGTTCAGTTAACCCCACTCAATAGCCTTCCTTCCTTCCTTCCTTCCTTCCTTCCTCATAGGTAACTTTCCGAATGAAAATGATCCAAGTGGCATACACAACTATTTGTATCCTCAGTTTAACAATCAAACAGGGGAGTTTCTCCCTTTTCCTGTGCTACAGAGATCATTGCCGATGGGAGCCAATTGATATCCCCCTCCCCACAAATGAACAGGAAGAAGAGCTGTAGGAAGGGGTTGTAGGAAGGCGTTACAGGTCTGCTCCTGCCCTCAGTTACAGCCACTTTTAATCCAATGTCACTAATTGAGAGGCAGACATGCTTTAATTCATATCACCCAAGCCAGGTATAGAGCCCACCTTATTTCCTGAGGCATCAAGAAAGAGCTGTGCAAATGTGACCATTTGTGTGTCTGACATTCAAGTCAGATGCACAATATGGAGCTTCTTGCCATACAAGGAAACAAACAAACTCAGACCGGGCTGCTCGTTAAAAGTCCAGAGAGAAGGGCATCGAATCATGTCAATGAAACCTACTCTTCTTTTTATTTCTTTTAAAAAATATATATATATCCCACTTTCTGTTTTGAAAAACGCAATGTGATGAACATTGGCTAAATGCAAGAAATCAAACTACAAGACAGTACACCATCGTGCACTGCAGCATCACAGAAAGAATCAAGGAGGTGAGAAACCCCAGCAAGGAGGGAAACAACAACAAATATTTATATACCGCTTTTCAACAAATGTTTCCAAAGCGGTTTACATAGAGAAATAATAAATAAGATGCATCCCTGTCCCCAAAGGGCTCACAATCTAAAAAGAAACATAAAATAGACACCAGCAACAGTCACTGGAGGGATGCTGTGCTGGGGGTGGGTAGGGCCAGTTGCTCTCCCCGTGCTAAATAAAGAGAATCACCACCTTAAAAAGGTGCCTCTTTGCCCAGTTAGCAGGGGGGAAACACCTATAGCATAGTGGTTGTAGTGTTGGACTAGGACCAGGAAGACCTGAGTTCGGACCCCCATTCAACCATGAAACTCACTGGGTCACTCTGGGCCAGTCACTTCTCTCTCAGCCTAACCTACCTCACAGGATTATTGGTGAGGGTAAAAATAAACATGTACACAGCTCTGAGCTCCTCGGAGGAAGAGTGGGATATAAATGTAATAAATAAATAAATAAAAATAAAATAAAATAAAATAAAATAAAATAATAAATAATAATGACACCTAGGCAATTACCCCCCCCCCCCGTCACACACACACACACACACACACACACACACACACACACACACACACACACACCCCGTTTCAGTACTGGGAAGGAATTAATGGCCAACAACCAAGAACAACTATGGTTTTTGTGCCAGTTCTCCATGTTGCTGTGGTAAGCATTTTGACTTTTCCAGGCAGATATGATGGTCAAATCACATTGGGCGAAGCCATTAAGGCTCACAATCCCTAAGAATTAAGTAGCACCAAGAAACACAAATAATACAGGCCATGGTGATTTCTACTCCCTCCCACCTGATAAGCCTTCTTTTCCAGCATGAAGATTTCATTTGATACATGAGCTCTGTATATCTCCTTGACAGGATCTATAGTTTAAATCAGATTCTGTCTCCCTGCCTTCAAAGCTCAATATGATAAAATACTTTCCTTACATTTAATAATGCCCCTCTTAAAAGGTAGCACCTCAGTCAACAAATGAGAACCACGTTTCTCCACTCAGTGCATATCTATCTGAAAAACAAACAAAAATCTCTCCACCAAAGCAACCCAAACAGACCAGCACCCATGTTTGGTTTCGAAAAACTGAAGGCTGGTGAATTTGCTTCTTAGATGGACAAATGGTATGAACTTTATGGAACATACACGACACTCAGATTTTTGAAATATGGGCGAGAGGTTTCGATACAATATGCATGCAACTCCGTAGTTTTATTATGGCTCCAATCCAAAAGTGACCTTCTGCTAGGGGAAAGCATCTTCTGTTTACAGAAGAGCTATTTGCAGCGTAGGGCAGGGGGGGGACGATGTGTGAAGAACGTGACCCACAATCCAAGAGAGTTCCCCCATCAGCACAAGTTCTTTTGGTAATCTTTTAAATGGCCCTCTACAGTGGCGCCACTGGTGGGTGCCACTGGCGCTGGCGGTGGGAAGCACCTTTAACTGAAAATTCGTCGGTACCTCTCGTATCTACGAATTTCGAGATTCGAGATTTGTACCTCTCCTCCTGCCAAACCTAAAAGCTGTTCAGAGCAGCGGCATGGCGCTCAGCACTCACTGCAGCGGAGGATCAGCAGCGCCACCTGGATGGCCTCCGCACATGTGTGGAGGCCGTTTGCAGGCCAACTGCCTCTGCCAGTTGATGGGCAGAGCCGATCCTCTGCCACTGGCCCACTCAAGCCACATCAGCTGCAGCCAGTATCTTCCTTGTCTGATATCCAGACTAAGTTACTCAAGAGTATTACTCAGGAGTAGGGGTTCCCAACCTCAGGTCCGCAGACGTGATAGGAATATATGAAGCTACCTTTTACCGCATCAGACCATGGCCCATCTAGCTCAGTATTGTCTGCAGCAGGGGTAAGCAGCCTTGGCACTCCAGCAATTGTTGAGCTATGACTCCTATCACCAGCCAATTTATTTTGGCTGGTGATGATGTAGTTCAATAACAGCCGGGGAACCAAGGTTGACTACCCCGGTTTACACTGACCGGCACCGGCTCTCCAAGGTTTCAGGCAGGAGTCTTTCCCAGACTTACCTGGAGATGATGCCAGGGATTGAACCGGGGACATTCTGCACGCCAAGCAGATGCTCTTCCACTGAGCTATGGCTCCATCCCCACTCAGCCGAAGACTTCGAGCACTGGTTTAGAAGTGACATCTGTTCCTGGGTGCTTAGATAATGAAAAACAGAGTTGAGTGTTATCAGCCTATGGATGATCTCTTCCGCTTTTCAGCTCCCGGGTTTAGACAGCATCATTGAGAAAACTGAGCTGGTTAGAACACTCCATGTCGATCCCCAGGAGACTGAGCTGGCCTCACCGATGTTGACTTGTTGAACGAGCTCCAAGAAGAGGAACGGAACCATCCAAATGCAAGACCCAACTCCTTGGGAAGCCCAGAGCATGGTCTAAGGCAGGGCTGCTCAACTTTGGCCCTCCTGCAGATATTGGCCTGCAAGTCCCACAATCCCTGGCTATTGTTGTGGCTGTATCTTCGTGGATGAGGCTGTATCTCCATGGAAGAGCATCTGCGTTGCATACAGAAGGTCTCAGGTTCCATCTCTGGCAGCTTCTCCAGGTAGGGCTGCAAAAGACTAGTGCTTGAAACCTTGGAGAAGCCACTGCCAGTCAGTGTAGACCAGGGATTCTCAACGTTGGGTCCCCAGATGTTATTGGACTTCAGCTCCCATAATCCCCAGGCCCAGTGGTCTTTGGTTGGGAATTATGGGAGCTGAAGTCCAGTAACATCTGGGGACCCAACGTTGAGAATCCCTGGTGTAGACAATATTGAGCTGGATGGACCAAGGGCCTGCCTGACTTAGTATAAGGCAGCTTCCTATGTCCCTATGATAAATCGATTGATCAATCAATCAATCAATCAATCAATCAACTTTATTATGGTGCAAGACCAGCATACGATAGTACAGAAACGCATGCTTAAAGGCAATTACAAAGCAGTATGGTCATCATGGTGCATTAAAATTATTGAGAAGGCTAAAGCAGGGGCTCACCATTTCAGCCCCCCAGCTCTTTGTGAATTGCAACTCCCCTTATCCCCAGCCACAATGGCCAATGGTCAGGAATTATGGGAGCTGTAGGCCAACAAGAGCAGGAGGGCCAAAGTTGGCTAAAGTGAGCCAGATAACTGGAATGCCACTATACCAGACTTGTGCAGCTTTCATGAGTAGGTCAGAGAGCAGATCTGGGCAATTTGACCAGCAGAGGCGCTCTTACCCTGGGACTTCTGGGCCAAAGTCCAGGGCCTTCACACCCCCTGGGGGTCCCAAATTCCCTTTAGTCTGTCCTGGGCGGCATGGTCGCCATACTGTGATGCTGGGTGGCTGAGAGTGACTGTGACCTGCGCTGGGCAGCCAACTTTTGCTTTAGAGACAGTGGCGGGGAGTGAGGAAAGAAATATGTGGGATGGGGATATGTTGTTATGTGTTAGAATCTTTCTGCTAGTGCATATTTGCAGAAATATACCTGTCATATTATTACATTCTTGCGAGATCAGTTGCTGTTTGTGCCCTCAAGAACCCATGTGTTAAAAATACTGTGTGTGTCACTCTGTGTGTGTGTGTGTGTGTGTGTAGGGGGATAATGTTTAACTTGCAGCTGACGGCGGGGGGGGGGGGGTCCAGAGGCCTTTAGGTCTAGGCTCCAAAGCTGCCTCTGTTGACCAGTCACAAACCCCAAGCACAATAGTTAAGGTGATTTGTAGATGCCTCACCTTCTGTTGGATCCTTCCTTGGACACTCAAGCCCTCTCATTACCCCAGAACAGCTCAGTCAGATGTGATTACATCTTCTCCTATGCAACCCTCCTGCAAAGAAAAATCTAGGACACGAGGGAAGAAGGCTGTAATCCAGCACTTTGCCTGCTGTGCTGGATTTCCTATTTGCAGGACTTTTCAACAGACATTACAAAATCCATCTGATGTGGTATGGCTCATGTTGCCACCTGAGGATTCTTTTCTGTGGCCTCTGGTTTAGGACTTGTTTGGTCTCCATGGCAGCCGTGACTCTGCCCCCGATAATACATGACTTCACTGACAGTTCTGCCTGAGAGCTCAAATGCCCCGTTGGGTGTGTGGAACTAATGGTATGGGGTTTTGGATACTTGTTTTGGGATAATTGAAATTTGGGGCTCATTCACATGATGGAATAGGATTGGACAAACGCCATATCCTAGTTTGGGAGCTGTTTGTGCCGCCCCTGTTTTATGGGTAGGACAAAGCCATCTGACCCAGCTCCTCTTTCCAAGACTGTAACTTCTCCCCCTTCTGACCTTTCTTTTTCCCTCACACATGATCACAAAAAAGCAGCGTGCACAGCTCATGAACTAGGGTAGGACACTTGTTCTACCCTAATTATAATTGTGTGAATGGGCCTGGTATCTTTAAGACTCATAAAGAGTAGGGGTGTGCACAAATCAAATTCTGTGATTCGATTCGAGGTCAAATTGAAATGCAGGACTATCAAATTGATTAGTCAAGAACAGCTGGCTTGGCCCGAATTAGGCCCTCCATTTTGAGGATGATTCGAGGTAGAATTGGCGAATTGCCATCGATTCGACCTGAATCGATTCAACCTTGAATTGAATTGCACACTCCTAATGAAGAGTCCAGCATCTTTTTGTATCCTGCATTTCGTCTTAAGATTTTTTTGGGGGGAAATCTTGTTTCATCCTGTACAAGGTTTTCTTTTCTGCCTAACCTTATGCAGATAGGAGTTTCCAAAAGCAAACACAAAGTTGTTTACAAAAAAATTGGGATTTCCTACCTCATAGGAAAGAATAGCACACTTCCCGCCTTGTGGTGGCCATTTTGTGTTACCATGACAACCTACATTTCCTGCAGGGTTGTGACCTCTAATGGATGCATTGCAATGCTTGGTAAAAGAAAGGTGCTTTGAAGATTAGTAAATGAGTGTGGGCTTGTGTCCCCAAATGAGAAGAATATAGAGTTTAGGGCTATCAGATTCGCAGCACTGACAACATTTTTGGAGGGCAATATACTTACCTCCAAGGAAAAGTTCACACTTCCTTTCTGTGGCGGCTTTTATGTTCCTCTTTAGTTTTCCTTGTGCACATGGTATGGTTTGAAGGTAACCTCTAGATTAAGTGTGTGTTACTTTTGGATATGGGCAAATGCAACTAAATGGTTTTGTTCCTGGGGTCATTGTTTTCTAATTGCTTGCCATTTCAACAACACCTAGCCCTCCAACTGCTAGGTAACTGGTGTGCAAAACTGATGTCTTGCCTGGTGTGTAACACCTACCCACCAATCTCCCAATTCCACCCTCAGTCCTGCCCTAGAGACCCAAACCAGAGATCCCCTCTCTAGCCCAGACGGTCCCTATCTGCACCTCTCAGTTAACTCCCACTGAATTTTATAGCCACTTGTTCACTCCATTCCAAAGCCCCTCCCTTAGGAATTCTCTCTAGAGGAGGTTCCTAAGTTTAAATTCCTCCTGATTGATAGTGTTTACTAGCCAATCATCACAGGCAGCCATAACCAGAGCTCCCCAGATGATCTTAATAAGTGGGAGGGTTCATGACAAAGCTCTCTTAAATATCCTGGACCCAAGCGGTTAACCAACACTTTGTATTTTGCTTGGATATCAAATATCCATGCATCCTTTGGGGTGTAAGAGTCTGTTATTTTGCCTCCCATTTTAACTGAGGGGGGAAATAACCCCTATATTCCCCTGCTAACTTGGCAAAGAGGCACCTTTTAATGTGGTGGATCTCTTTATTTAGCTGGGGGAGACTAACTGGCCTTCTCCACATTATCAAATAGTACCTCCAGTGACTGTTGCTGGTGTCTATATTATGTTTCTTTTTAGATTGTGAACCCTTTGGGGACAGGGATCCATCTTATATTTATTTATTATTTCTCTGTGTCAACCGCCCTGAGCCATTTTTGGAAGGATGGTATAGAAATTGAATTAATAATAATAATAATAATAATAATAATAATAATAATAAGAATAAGAAGAAGAAGAAGAAGAAGAAGAAGAAGAAGAAGTAGAGGAGGAGAAAAGAGGCCTTGAAGAATATATAAAGGACAGTGAAGAAGATGCACTTAAAATGGTCAATAATGAGAAACTATTCAACACCAATGAAACAAAGCAGGCCTACAAGAAAGAACAAGTCAAGAACCGGACAGAAAAATGGAAAAATAAGCCACTGCATGGTCAATATTTGCACAATATAAGTGGAAAATCAGACATCACCAAGACCTGGCAATGGCTTAAGAATGGTAACTTGAAGAAAGAGACTGAGGGTTTAATACTGGCTGCACAAGAACAGGCACTAAGAACAGATGCAATAAGAGCAAAAGTAGAAAAATCAACAATAAACAGCAAGTGCTGCCTTTGTAAAGAAGCAGATGAAACAGTGGACCATCTAATCAGCTGTTGTAAAAATATTGCACTGACTGACTACAAACAAAGGCATGACAAGGTAGCGGGGATGAGACACTGGAACATCTGCAAAAAATACAAGCTACCTGTAGCCAAAGATTGGTGGGACCATAACATTGAAAAAGTTGTCGAAAATGAAGATGCAAAAATATTATGGGACTTCTGACTACAAACAGACAAACATCTGCCACACAATACACCAGATATAACTGTAGTCGAGAAGAAAGAAGAAAAAGAAACAGAAAAAAAAATCACAAAATACAAAGATCTACAAATCGAAATTGAAAGGCTGTGGCAGAAAAAGACCAAAATAATCCCAGTGGTAATTGGCGCCCTAGGTGCAATTCCAAAACAACTTGAAGAGCACCTCAACACCATAGAGGCCAAAGAAATCACCACCAGCCAATTACAAAAAGCAACTTTACTGGGAACAGCCTATATTCTGCAACAATAACTATAATAACAGCAACAACATTGATAATAACATTCAGCCATCCCAGGTCCTTGGGAAGGACTTGATGTCTGGATAAAACAAACCAGTCAATAACACCTGTCTGACTGTGTAAATAAATAATAATAATAGTCAGCCAATTACAAAAAGCAACTTTACTGGGAACAGCCTATATTCTGCGATGATATATATAATAATAACAGCAACAATATTGATAATAAAATTCAGCCATCCCAGGTCCTTGGGAAGGACTCGATGTCTGGATAAAACAAACCCGTCAATAACACCTGTCTGACTGTGTTAATAATAATAATAATAATAATAATAATAATAATAATAATAATATATTCCAGGATGGAAACATTTTGGAAAAACACTGCTTTATTGTGCCACCTTGCCACAATATCAAGAGCAATGCTAGCCACTGACCAGTAAAAACACTAACTGCACCACGTACGAAAAGCAGGCAAATGAAAAGTGCCGAGGTGAAATGGTAGACCACGTTAGCAAAGAAAAACAAGCTGTGTGTGTAATTGTACGTCAAGGCAGCCATTAAGACGAGAATAGTGGGGCATTGAGAGAGAATTCAGTTACAATATTTGCCATCCTCCTTTGATTATTTCACTTTAAAACACACACACACACACACACACACACACTCACCACCCCAAAACAATGACAAGTTTGTTTGAACTCCGACAAAAAGGAAAGTGCTCTGACATCTCCAACCAGAGTGCTCTCTCGGCAGGGCGCCTGCCACACAAAAGCGGCTGTCCAATCTGAGTGTTTAATTTGGAAGCTGAGAGCCTGGCTACCTTATTGTGTTGCAAGAGAGACAAAGATAGGCCGGCTTGCGTGGTGGCTGAGTTAGGCAAATAATTGGTTGGTTTCATGAGTGCGTATTTCCTGTTCGGCAAACAAGACGCATTCAGAACTGGTCACCAAGCAAAGCTTGGTCTAAGAGGTACCGGTGCCGGAGGCCCCTCCTCCAAAGAATACCCTTCCCTTCCCACAAACCAAAATGGCTGTTTGGCTGGGCTTTCTACGGCCCGTGTGGTTCTGGGGAAGTGGAAGATTTATTTTTATTTCTTCATTTTATTGTTTATTTAACATGTTCCTATACCGCCCAAAACTTGCGTCTCTGGGCGGTGAACAATTAAAACTCATTTAAACAATTAAAATCATTTAAACATGAAAATCGATCACAGGAAAAATCCGTTAAAACCCAACATTAAAAGTATTAAAACTGGTTTTCAGTTGTGATCTCTACAGCTTACATGATGTATTTATTCGGCCATTGCTTGGCTCATAATGGGAGGTTTTGCGGGGTTGGATGCAATTTTTTAGTAGCGGATACCAGGCCCTATCTTACAAGAAAAGTAGCCAGCTTTTTAGCGGCTGCCATCAAAGTACATGGCAGGCAGATACAATCTGTCTAATTGCACTGAATTATTCAATGTTTGCATGTTTGAGTGTCCTGAGAATTTTTTAAAGTTATTGTTTTAACTACCTGATTTTTTGAGTCCAATGTCTGAGAGAGAGAGAGCGCGCGCGAGAGCGAGCGAGCGCTATAGCAAAACAAATAAACTGATTGACTGACAAGCCAAAATATGTCAGTGAGGCTGTTCTTATGCGCATCCTAGCCCAGATAGGGCAACCTAGTCTGTCTAGGATGCTCGTGTTGAGCGCCAGGATCTACACCAGCAGTGTAGAGGGGCTGGAGGCGGCCTGTGTGCGGCGGCCATGCCCCCTGGCTCCGCCCCCTGCATCTGACGTCAGACGTGGGGCACATGGTCTCCCTCCCAAACAGGGCTGTGCGGTCCTTTTTGGAAGGGAGATAGGCCCACGGTGTGTTGGGCAGCGTGGGCCGGAGAGACTCTCCCTGCCTTAGAGGGAGCGAGATCGGTCAGCCCCACTGCGTTGGCAGTGAGACCAGGAGTGGCACTCTCTGCCTTTTAAGGCAGGGAGAGTCACTCCGGCCACGCTGCCAACCCAGTGCAGGCTGATTTCGGCTCCAAATGGGGCCGCGCGGCCCCATTTGGGACCCAAATAATACCTCCCCCTGCATCTGACATCAGAAGCAGGGGGAGTGTCTGGGGCCGCGCTCACGGCCCCTGATTGGTGGCAGCCTGGGTTCTTTGAACCTGTTTGCCCAATGGTGGCTCCGCCCCTGATCCACACTACTTGTCTCCGTGGCCAGCCTAATCTCACTCCTATGTCCGGCTCTTAGCCAGGGTTAAAGGTGTAAGTGCTCCCTTAGCCCGGCTGCCGGGATCGTGTGTCTCCTCCAGCTGCACACGGCCAGAGGAGACACAGAGATGGGTGCGCCTGTCAATGCACCACACTCATGCTGCAGTGCATTGTGGGATATCCGGAGGCTGGGACGCATCATCCCAGCCTCCGGAGCTTCACGCTGCTCCGGAGCGTGGATCATCTGAGAGTGTGGTCCATGCTCCCAGCAGCAACAGCCTTCCCCTCCACCCTCCTGGTTGTGTGAATGGCCCCAGTATATTCTCCTGCACCACTAATATGTTTGGAAGCTGTGCGAGAACATCGATTCTGTCTTGCCCAAGATAATGTCCCGATAGTTCTGTGTGGGTCAGCTCGGCCTGCCTCCAACTCTTTCACTGTTTCTACAACCTCAAACCCATCGCTGGAGGAAGGTAGGAAGCTGCCTTCTATCGAGTCAGACCATTGGTCCATCTAGTTCAGTATTGTCCATGCTGACTGGCAGCAACTCTCCTAGGTTTCAGATGGGGATCCAGGAGTTCCCTGCGCCTGTCAACTGAGCATAGGTCTGCATCAGGGAATTCTACTGCATCCTTACTGAGGCTGGACTGAAAGTTTAGAGAACTCTTGTTTGAATTTTGGAGGAGGGTTGGAGGGTGAAAAGTGGGGAGAAATCAGCCTATTTATTTGGCACTTTCTCCAAGGAGCCTAGAGTGGTGCACATGATCATGTTTATCCTCACAACTCTGTAAGACAGGTTAAGCTGAGAAATAAGTGCCTGGCCCAAAGTCACCCAGAGAGTTACATGGCTGAACAGGATTTGAACTCAGGTCTCCCTGTTCCTAGTCCAACACTCTAACTACTACACCACACAAGTTGCAAGCTTTCCTGTTTTGTCTCCACGGCTCCCTTTTGCTGCTTTTCCTGGTGGTGGCTATCCTTTTCTTGCCTAGAATTCCCCTTGGGAGGATGCTTGTGTCCTCCTGAAGGGCATTCTGGGGGGAAAGGTGGTGGTTCAGAGGAGCACTGTAATTGCCCGGTCAGTCTGGGGGAGAGGCTACCGCTCAGTGCTAGAGCCCCCTGCTTTGCATGCAGAAAGTCGAAGGTTCGATCCCTGGCAGCATCTGCAGGTAAGGCTGGGAAAGAAGATGCTGGTGAATGGGAAGCTGCCTTATAGCGATGTGCAAACAGGTTCGAATCGGAACTGGTTTGATATTGAACCGGTTTGGTTCGAAGGTTCGGGGTCAAGCCGAAACGTGCGTGGTTTGACTTGACCCCAGACTGAACTTCGTTCGGGGGTTCTCTTCGTTCGGGGGTTTGTCGGACTTTTGTGGGGGAATATTTTTTCTTTTTCTTTTTTAACTTATGCCCTCAGGGGAGCTTCTCCAAGGTGATGGTGTGTGTGTGTGTGTGTGTGGTGCTCACGGAGGTTCCTCCTCCCCCTGACGGCCTTCCTTTTTGTAAAAATTGCCTGGTTCAGGCATCTCCAGCCCTTTCCAGGCCTATTCCCTGGCGTGATGGCCATTTTGGAGGCCACCACACCTGCACAGTGGGACCCTGCTTGGCCTAACAAGTTCATTCCGCAGTAGTCCCTACTAAGTCCAACAGAACTGACTCCCAGATTCATGAGGAAAGGATTGGCTGTGGCATTTCCAAGGCAGGCAGGAGTCTCTCTCTCAGCCCTATCTTGGAGATGCCAGGGAGGGAACTTGGAAGCTTCTGCAGGCAGATGCTCTTCCCTAAGGGGAATATCTTGCACTGCTCACACATGTGGTCCCCCATTCAAATTCAAACCAGGGCAGGCCCTGCTTAGCAAAGGGGACAAGTCATGCTTGCTACCACAAGACCAGCTTGACCCCCAGTGTGCTGAGATTGTTTTGCTACACTGCAAAATGCTGTAGCTCCTCCACGTACAAACATCCTGCAAGCAGAAATCTCACACATCAGGGGGGACGGCTGTAGCCTAATCCCTCAAATCTGCTGTGCTTATTTTCTATATGCAGGGAGTTCCTTGCACGGGCCAGCATTCAGTAATGGTCTCTCCCTCCTGGTCTGAAACTCTGGAGAGCTGCTGTCAGTCCATGCTGACAATTCTGAGCCTAGATCGGCCAGGGATCTGACTCAGCAAAAGGCAGCTCCATTTGTACGTGGGCGAGGCCACAAGCCGAAGGCTGTGGTTCAGTGGTAGAGCATCAGCTTTGCATGCAGAAGGTCCCAGGTTCAGCATCTCTAGGTAGGGCGGGGAAAGTGAGACCCTGGAGACCACACTTTATGAGAGGGCAGCCCCAAACAGCAGGCATAGACTGGAGCTCTGTCAACCCCATTACGATCCACCGGAGATGATGGGTGAGCTGCACTTGGCTTGCTAGGATGTGGGATGCAAGGTGTGCCAACCATCGGTGGCATGGACTGATCTTCAGCACGCTCACGTCGCAGTAGTCCCTGCTCAGTTCAACAGAACTGACTCCCAGATTTGTGCGGAAAAGGATTGCAGCCAGCGAACGCGCGTTGTAGATCTGACGTTGTGATGGAATGAAAAGAGATAATGTGGGATGTCACGGAGATTACCGATACCCTTTAAGCAGGCAGAGACTTCCCCCTTGCTTTCTTGTGTTCCTCTTGAAGAGTTGATCGAGGGTCTCACCTGACCTCCCGGAGGAAACTTCCCTTCCACCTCTGATCTGCCCTCTCCATACAGATGTTGCAAAGGAGACTCCGGCAACTTTCAAAACTCCCCCAGCTCTGCTGCCGGTTCTTTTTCTTTCCGAATCAAAAGACTGAGGAGCAAGGCAGAGAGAGAGGGAGAGGGAGAGGGAGAGGGAGGGATGTGGAAAATGCCTCATCCTTGAAGGCTTTTCTTCACGGGGCAGGGGGGAAGGTGCAGAATTGTTTTTGGCCTCAAGAAATTCCAAAGCCAGGCCCACCATGGGATAGTCTGAAGGTCTCACCTCCGACTGGAAACCTGGAGTATTGATTTAGAAAGAATAACTTATGGGCACAATCAGTGTTTCCTCCAAGGCAGGCACATGTGCATGCGCTCACATGTTGTTGTTTTTTTTTTATGTCCGCTCAGTTAATTTTAGATCCTGCTTAGGTTGGATCAGGAAGGCCCCACTCTGAATGGACACACACACACACACACACACACACACACACACACACACACGGAATCATAGGGAACACTGGGCCCAATTTATTTTTCAAAATAAAGTTGTCACCTCATTGACTCTGACTTGTTTGGCGGTGGAGAACTGAGGGCCAAGATGGCGTCAGATGTTGAAATTGTTCAGAATTGTTCTAAAGGGATTGCTGTACCTGGACACACCACCTTGGAATTCGCCCCGCTGTAGCCACTGATGCGGCCATTGATTTAAGAAAAGACGAGAGTCATTTACAGTCTGCATGTGTAAGAGTGTGATGTCTAAACTGACAGCTTATCAGCCATGGATCTCTGTGGATGGATAGAGGGTGTCTCTCTAACCCTGCCTCTCTGTGGGGAGAGACAATGTCTGACAAGGAGCTGGGCAGTACCTCACTGGGAGCATATCTGCTTTGCATGCAGAAAGCCCTGAGTTCAATCCCTGGCTGCATCTCCTGGTGGGGCTGGGAAAGACTCCTGCCTGAAACCTTGGAGAAGTTGCTGCCAATCAGTGTTGATAATACTGAGCTTGATGGACCAGTGGTCTGACTCGGTCTAAGGCTGTTGCCTGTGTTTCTAAGGAAGCTACACCAAGTGGCTCTGCTAAGTCTGGAGTTTGTGTTCCAGACTCGTGTTGCCCTGGAAACATAGGAAGCTGCCTTATACTGAGTCAGACCTCAGTCCACCTAGGGATCATGAAAACGAGCCGAGGGAACTGTCCGAAACGAGCCGAGGGAACTGTCCGAAACGAGCCAAGGGAACTGTCTGAAATGAGCCGAGGGAACTGTCTGGCACAAATGGCACAGACTCTAGTTCCAAATTTCTTTTAGGAGGAGTGGAATGTGGGGGGGGGGCTAGGGGTGTGCACAGCACTGGTTCGGCACCG
Source organism: Hemicordylus capensis (assembly GCF_027244095.1). NCBI lineage: Eukaryota > Metazoa > Chordata > Lepidosauria > Squamata > Cordylidae > Hemicordylus > Hemicordylus capensis. Next base: position 19,048,720 of record NC_069667.1, read on the forward strand.
AATCGGTTTGGACAAAGTTCACCATGGGGAGGGGACCCAGGAGCGGGAGCTTTAAGAAAGAGGAGAGCAGGTCCTTACTTGGATACCCTGACCCATACAGTACCCCCCGAGTGGCACCAGCACGCACATGGCGTATGCGGGCACCATTTGTGTGGTCAGCAACACCGTAACTTTATACAACAGTCCCCCTTCCCTTGTCGCTATGGGGAAAGCAGGCTCTCTCAGTGAAAAGATTATAATGGGTTGACAGAACTGCACTGTCAAAACACCCCTGTGATGAAACCGACAAACGAGAGATACTCAGCTTGTAAAATTATACAATCTTTGCCAACTGCCTAATTTTCTGTTGAAGCCGTTCCAACGGCGGGTTGCAGTAAAACCTTTATGCGTTTGTTCTTCAGAATCGTGTTTGGTGCTCAGAAGCTCAGATGGCTCTTTAGCAGGAGAGCCCAGCAAAGCTGCAAACCGTTCAGAGATATTTATTTTTGTTCTGCAGGGAAGAGAGTACCTGCTTAGTATTCACCAACAAGAAAGAGTGTTATTTAGAATACCAAAGTCAATGTTGGCTGCTTCTTCAGAAGCCTAATGAAATGAGGAAAGACGCAAGCAGCTTTGAGAGATTTTTCATTATGGGGAAAAGATGGGAAATGGGAGAACATGAGAGAGGTTTATAAAATGGTGCACAGTGTGGAGCGCGTGAAGAGAGAGAGAAGCTTCTCTTCTTTCTCACAGTACTAGAATCCAATGCCTTCCTCTCCCCGCTAAAATGGACTGCCAGTAGAGAGGTTCAAGAAACAGATTTTTTTATTTGTTTCGAATTCGAATTGAATCCCAAAAATTCATTTCAAACTCAAATCTGGTTCGAAAATCCGATTTGAATTCGAATCAAATTGCCCATTGAAGGGGTGATTTGGTTCAAATCCGTATAATTTGAATCGCCCAGATTTGAGTTGAATTGATTCAAATCCAAATCGATTTGCACATCCCTAATTGCCAGTAGATTCAGGACATATAAAGTACTTTTTCACACCACACAGGCTTAATGGGTGGAATTCCCTGCCGGGAAAGTTCTATTTCCACATTATGTCCAATGTGCATGTATACGGTCTGTGTACATAAGTACAGATCCATACACACATACAGTTCTGCGCACATTAAGTTCAGCACAGGTGCAGTAATACACTTCCTATCTGTAGCTTGCATTTGCGGGGGGCTGGACCCAGCTTCACTTTTAAAATGAACTCAGGAATCATCATTCATACAAGAATATGTACCTGTGTGCAGACACTTGTATGCATGTGCAACGGAATGTCGGAATGGGGCCAAAATCTTTTTTGTGTTCTTGGCTTTCCCAGCTTCACCAGCCATCTAAAGGCCTTCTGTTCCTTAAAGAACTCTGTCCTATCTCCTTTGCTCTCCCCTCCCTTGATGCCTGGGGCCCCACCCTACAGCCCCATAGCTCTCCTGTTCTCTTAAATGACTATTTCCTTTCTCCTTTGCTGCCCCCTTATGCCTGGAAACTCCCCCCAGCCCCATAGATCTGTGATTCCCTTACATGACTGTCCTATTTCTCCCTTGCTGCCCCCTCCCAGAGCCCCATAGATCTCCCAGAGCTCCCTTTTAATGGCTGTCTCCCTTGCTACCCCTTATCCCTGGAACCCCCTCCCAGAGCCCGTAGATCTCTTGTGCTCTTAAATGGCTGTCTCCTTTCCCCCTTGCTGCCCCTTATGTCTGGAACCCCCTCCCAGAGCCCCATAGACCTCCAGCTCCCTGAAATTACTGTCTCCCTTGCTGCCCCTTAAGCCTGGAACCTCCTTCCAGAGTCCGGTAGACTTCTTGTCCTTTATATTGTTCCCTCCATTCTCCTTTGCCTGGAATTGCCTCCCACGGCCTGAAAGATAACCTTCTTCAAATTTATCAAATTTATGAAAATTTCTTAACAATTGGGAATAACTCAGCACACATTCAAGATGGTGGATGAAAACCTGGAAAACCCTATGTGACTTGAGGCTGGGTTTCCTGTCAGACCACATCCAGTAATACGGACCTCCCAGGATCCTCTATTCAACATCTCAGGCCCTGCTCACAGCCCCACCACTAACAGAGATCTGGTTGGCAGGGAGTAGAGACAGGGCCTTTTTGGTAGTGGCTCCTCAAATTTGGAATGTCCTCCTGGAAGAGCTCCACCATGCTCCCTTCCTCAGGGTTTTTGAGAAACTGCTGATGACCCATCTCTTTTGAGAGGCATTTTAATATTTTAGCTGCAGCTTATACCTGCTGGGTTTTAACTTGTAATTTAAAAGTAGGTTTTAACGGAGGCTTGTTTTTATTTGATTTTTATTAATTTTTATATTGTACTTGGGTTATTGGTTTTGTGAGCTGCCCCAAACAGTAGTGTACTGGAGGGACAGGGTAGAAATATTTTAAGTCAATGATAGATAGATAGATAGATAGATAGATAGATAGATAGATAGATAGATAGATAACCAGCGTGGTGTAGTGGTTAGAGTGCTGGACTAGGACCGGGGAGACCTGAGTTCAAATCCCCATTCAGCCATGAGACTTGCTGGGTGACTCTGGGCCAGTCACTTCTCTCTCAGCCTAGCCTACTTCACAGGGTTGTTGTGAAAGAGAAACTTAATTATGCAGTACACTGCTCTGGGCTCCTTGGAGGAAGAGCAGGATATAAATGTAATAATAATAATAATGATAGATAAGATAGATAGATAGATAGATTAGATAGATATCCCTGAGCTCTGAGGCTTAATGTGGATAGAGTAGAGTGGTTTTGTTGCCTGTAAACAAACACAGTAACAGCATGATCCTATATGTGTTTCCTTGGAAGCAAAAGCTCACTGTATTTAATGGGGTTGACTCCCAGGCAGGAGTGCATAGGATTGAAGCCCTAATCACTTTTACTGCCAGTAGAAGAGGAAGAGATGTATGACATTAGTCAGAAGCCAGCAGAAGTGCAGAATCAGGGCCTTCTGCACAGAGGAAAACATCTATGGGCCACTAAAGAAATGTGCTTCTTTCCCATAATTAAAAGTTTTGAACAGCAGAGAGTAATTGGTTTGGTACATTACTGTTGAACTAATTAAAAAGGAGAAGGTGGGAGGTAATTTTTCAAACAGCAGCTTGAGGAAGACTGGCAAAGAGAAGCGATTAAGGAAAAGCTAAAGTTTGCTCAGCTTGTAAAATGGGGGATCTAACATATGCTTGCTTTTTGGGAATGGGGGTGTCTTTCTTCTCCCAAGTAATTTAATCCGAATTGCTCACAGGTGGCTTAATTCAGAGTTTAATCCTCTCTCTTCCTCCATGGGGGGAAATAGACTTGATGCAGGTTTTTGTTTTTTCAATAAAATCAGCATCCCTTTTTCTCTTTCACTGTGGAAAGCAACCAACTGGATTATCAATCGCTTGCATGCAAGGTGGTCCCCCAGTTTGAGATTTCCCTAAAAATAAGAAACTGGCAAAATCAGTAAGCAAATCGGGAGGGAGTGCCAAAGCAGACAGACAGAAAGAGATTATTATTAACTTTAATAATAAAAGGAGTCTCTCTCTGGCCACAGCTGTATCCATCCTTTGATAAAGAAGGGTGGGGGAAATACCTATATTATATATAGGCCTTATATTATACTTATATTATAGAACAACAACCCTGCAGGGTCAGACCAAAGATCATTTTAGTCAAGTGGCAAGCTCGATGGAGGTTTCTGGGAAGCCCTCAGGCAGGACATTTATTTATTTATTATTTACTTAATAAAATATTTCATAAATTCAATCCACAGACTCAGGGCAATCTACAGGAAAGTGGTGGCTGCCCCTTGCTTTTGTCCTTAGCGTCTGGTACTCAGAGGTACACTGCCTTGTAAAAAGGAGGCTCCATTTTGTTATCCTGGTTAGTAGAGAAACAGCTCAATTATTTTTCTGGCAGAGAGAGAGAGAGACTGACTTCATCTCTTGAATTTCTGCCTGTTATACAGATAGTATTAAAAGTTCAGAAGTTCTGCCGGAAACTCAGATAATATATATATATATCAGCTAAATAGAAAGTAAATTATACAAAGGTAAGGTGTTAATGGCGGGGATTCTCAAACTTGGGTCCCCAGATATTGTGGGACTACAACTCCCATCATCTCCAGCCACAATGGCTTGGCCATTGTGGCTGGGGATGATGGGAATTGTAGTCCCACCTCGTCCGAGGACTCACCTTTGAGAACTCCTGTGTTAAGGGTCCCAATTCACGGTATAAGTTCACCTTCCCGTGCTTCAACAAGGTCAAATGGAGCTGGGAAACAGCCCCAAATAAAATCCCATACACATTTACTTGTCGAGAAGCCCTATTGAGCTTAATGGGGTTTACTTCTGAGTAAATTTGCATCAGTTTGCCTTGTCAGTCCTCCAAAGCTCGCCTTTTCCGAAGCCTGGGGGAGCTTTAATAGAATAATCATTGAAGTCTGACTGCTGTTTACAAACGCAGTTAGTTTACAATCGCTGTTGGAAGTGGGGTGAAGATCTGCATTCTTGGGGTTTTTGTTTGTTTTTTTTAAATCCCCTTTGAGGGCTGTGCAAGCCGATGGACCCTTACCTGGGAAGAAGCCCTATTGAACGCAACGGGGCTTACTTCTGAGTAAACGTGCCTAGGATTGGGCTAAATCCCTCTGTGTCACTGGGCGAGATCTAGGCTGTAATATCTAAAGGCACTTACGTGGGGGTAAAACCCGTTGAACTCAGCCGGGCTTACTTTTGAGTAAACGTGCATGGACCTGCGCTGTTATGCGTACACAGGTTTAACCGATCGCGGGAGTGCTAAAAGCGCTTCATTTAAATCGGATCGGGATCGGGGTAATTCTTAGCAAACCGAAGCCGCCGCTATGCGAAATCAACGAACTTGGTTGATATAAAACCGGGAGGATAAATTGTTTTCCTTGGTTCAGGGCCCTCGGCGGTTTGAACACCCTGTGGAAACCCGATCCATAGCCATGTTTTCTCGAAGGTAAATCTTTAACTCAGCTCAGCGTGTGCATAGAAATGGTAGCCTATATCCATGTAAAGGTAAAGTGTGCTGTCGAGTCGATGTCGACTCCTGGCGACCACAGAGCCCTGTGGTTGGCTTTGGTAGAATACAGAAGGGGTTGACCATTGCCTCCTCCCGCGCAGTGTGAGATGATGCCTTTCAGCATCTTCCTAGATCGCTGCTGCCGATATAGTACCAGCGGGAATTCGAAACGGCAACCTTCTGCTTGTTGGTCAAGCATTTCCCCACTGCACCGTGTACTACCAGTACAGAAAAACTAAATTTATTATTATAAACCGAATTTATCGGACTCTGTCTCCGGTCTCTGTCCCTTCTCCTCCTTCATGTTATAAATTTAGCAGGGGATACAAAGAAACCTTCCCCACCCTGGCTGTTCTTAATGCTTAGGTTGTCCCCCAAAATATCCTTGTATATCCTTATATCCTCCTTTTTTTAAAAAAAAAGAAAAAACCCCACAATTTATTTCTCCATAATAAGTTATTACGGGAAAATGACATTTTTAAAGGGAACTGCATTCAATACCTAATAAAAATCAGGGCACGATTCTAAATGCAATTTTAGAGTATAATGTTATAACATGAACATCTATGTGCAAATAACCCAACATGAATCATACATTTTCAGAAGAAGCCAGCGGGGAAATTTTTTTAGTTAAGACTCTGGTCTCTGCACCAATACGGGTCGCGCAGTTCAATTCCGTGCATGTTTACTCGGAAGTAAGCCCCACAGTGCTCAATGGGGTTTACTCCGGAATTAGGGTTGCAAGTTTGGGGCTGGAGAGACCCTGATTCAAATCCTCCCTCAGCCATGCAGTTCATAAGGTGACCTGGGCCAGTCATTTTCTGGCTAACCTACCTCGCAGGGTTGTTGGGAGGATAAAAGGGGGAAGGAAACTCAAATATACCGCCTTGAACTGCTTGGAGAAAAAGGATAGACATGTAAGTTTAAGATGATGATATCCTGTGACCTCCTGGGTGAAGTTTCTTCTCCATCTAAAACAAACCGAGGCAATAATTTCGTGCTGGTTTTGAATTTGGTTATTCAATGAAGTCTTAGGACGCAATAGACAGTGGAGGAAGAACATTTCTTCAAGAAATGGACCCACCCACACACACTTCAAAGGATTCCCCACTTTTAATAAATAAATCCCTTTCGTTCTCACTACTTGCAGGCGAGGGCGGCAGAAGAAATCCCAGGGGGCTGCTTACTTTTGGGAGGGTCGCTTGTGGCTGGAAGTTCATTTCCAGCCATCGCTCTCTGGGGTCTTTGCAAAACTTCAGTTGCTAAAATTGGGTTTCCTTTCCTCCTTTCCATGGAGGCAGATCTGGAAAAGATTCACATGTGAGGCTTTTCAGACTTTTCTTTCATTTCTTTTTTAAAAAGGTATGGTGTTAACATTACTTCTGAAAAAGCGTGTGTTTGCTTGCAACCCTGATGATCTCAGACGAATTCACGAGTGCAAAAAACTGTGGATCGTAGCAAGTAGAATGTACAGTGTAGAACATAACGCACCTGGCGTTGTAGCATCCTAAAGATGATAATATTTAGTACATCATAACCATACCCGCTCTGATTTAGGCTCCTATCTCTGGGAGTCAAGCCACATCATATGGCACACGCAGCGTTCGAGGAAAAATGCGGCGAATTGCGGTCCATGCTAGATTTTACTCCTAGAAACAAGGACTATTCTTATTCAATAATAAGAAAGCAGAACTTACTTTCTTATTATTGCATAAGCATGTAATAATAGCCGATATGTAGCAGCTCAGAATCGTTCCTCTAGCAATTAAAGAAAAATAAAATAACTTGTGTGTGCAATTTCATTTAATCTCTGGAAAACCAAGTAAGGAGTATTTCCATACCCTGAACAATTTAGCAGATGAAAACACTCGTATGTACACTCCTCCATTTCTCTCAACACGGATCATCGCTGCCTGTCACGCCCCTGAGGCTTGCTGGGATCTCCTCTACGCCAGCTATTTCTTAAACTTTTCTTCCCACCCCAAACCGATGCAGTGCAATCCTATGCATTTTTACTGGGAAGGAAGCCCCATGGTGGTCAATGAGGCTTACTCCCAGGTAAGTTTGCACAAGAGCGTGGCCTTTGATGCCTAATCGCGCAGTGCACCTGATTATTTTCTGCTAACATTTGGAATCTGTAAATTAAGAGCATTTATGGAAGGGAAATTCCAATGCCGGCGTGCTGTGCGCGTTTACACCTGTATTAGATTCCAGACGTGTCTGCCTCCCACTCACTGATTGGGTTTCCAGGAAAAAAAAACTTCAGTACCCTCCAAATAAGGACTGTGTTTTTATCCGGGGCAGGAACTAGAAAATAAGGGTGGTTTTCTGGGGAAAGTTGGAATGTTTGGTGTGGTTTTCTCTGGGCGGATGCAAACCTGGGGAGTTTTGGGGATCCGATTTGAGTCTTGCTCAGATCTTGTGTGAGTTCTTTCCTCCCCTGCCAACACCTTCTCGATGGCTTTTTCCTCTCGTATGTATCCCGAGCCTAAATACCTAGTCGAGAGAAACAACAAGTCTGTGACGTCCCACCTATTTTTGCGAAAACAGAACGTCCACTCTGCAGAATGTGTCTGATATTTACAGAATCTTTTTCTGCGACTGGAAATCGCATCTTTTTCTGCGATCGAGATCCTAAACACTCTAGCTAAGGAGAAACCCCTCACTGCGGGATTAACTTCCAAGGAAACGTGTACAGGATGGGCGCGCTGGGAGGCGGCCACGATCCTTTTAGGAAACTAACGCTCCAGCCCAAACAGCATAGCTGCAGCGGACGGAAGGGAGAACTGGGTGGTGGCGGTGGTCTCGCTTCCTCCAGAATGATGCTGATTGTACAATAATTATCTCTGTTCCTCCATGAAACTAACCCGAGTGATCTGGGGCGGGCAGCCTAACCTACCACAGGGATGTTGTAAGAACAAAGGATGGTAGCTCATGTGAGCCGCCTTGGGCTCCTTGAAGGAAAGGCGGCATATAAAAATATTTGATAAGTGGAAGGTGGGAGAATTATTAATTAACATGCAATGTTAATATTTTGGAAAGAGCTAATGAAGTCATTCGGATCATTCCTATTGCTTTCTTCTCCATTTAGTATCCGAAGTCAACTTTGGCGAAATCAGAGCGGTGCTGTTGTTCCTTCCCTATCTGGTTGCTAAGGTGCTGTAATTCAGTTCCTCTTTAAAAGCATCTTGCCTTTTGGGGGTTATTTATCGTCAGAATCCCTCCTGTGCTTAAAGAACTCCATTTAACTTAAAGAACTCCAGGCCTTAGGACTCCACACCTGTCAGCAGACAGAAACGCCGCGGAAACTGGCGCCAGTGAGGCTGCAAAGCAACAGGTTTTTCAATGGAAACACACAAACCGATTTGGAAACGGAGTCACTACGAATACGAATCTGGAGTATGATCCTTACCGCCACCAGCCGCCCCACAAACTCTTTATACATCAAATATTATATTTGATTTTAAAACTCAAATTACTGTTCTTTGTTTCTTTTAAAATTGCTGTACCTCTTCTCCGGCATCCTCCAGCCTCAACACGTTTACATGTGAATTAGTTTTACATGTATGAGATTGATTCGATGATGCTTTTAAATGCCCGTGGCTTCTAAGAGAGCCCCATTCGTGGCAACGGGTCTTCCTTCCAAGTATCCCATCTTGTTGGGATAGACTGTGAAAAATTTGGATTCCCAGGAACACTTCTAATTTAGTTAGGTGGATTTTTTTTTTTTGTTTGTTTGTTTTGTCTTGGTGAACCGTGTGAGAGCCAAGTTCATTGTCAAGCGGGCTTAGTTTTATTCTTGGCGTGCGAGCTATGATGTGACTCTATATGGAGGGGTGGGGGCGGGTTCTTCTGCCCTTCCCAAAGGGCTGGATGGTGAGAGAGAGAAAACACAAATCTGAAAGAGGGGAATTCCTTCCGGATAGGTGAAGTCCTGAGCGAAGTATGAATCTGGAAAGGGTGCTGAGATTAGAAGCAGCAGCTAAAAAGATACAGAAGCAAAGAACGTTTGTTTAACCACCCCAGAAACCTAACAGTTACTAAGCGGACCAGTTTGCAAGCTGATTCACACGTGCGTGGCCATCACTCCTCACGGGTGATCTGTGAATCAGCCACAGCTGAATCGCCGCAGATACAACTTTCCTACTACCCTCTGTCAACGCAATGGAGGCGATTCACACAGTCAAGGATGAGTTGCCCAGTCACTCTCGCCTGCAAAGTAATTGCGCGTTACTCATGCACGTGTGAACCAATCCTTCTCCCAATATCTGTTCGGATCTTTAATTCTCTGTCACAGCAGTACAGTCTCTGAGGAGCCTAACCGTGAATCTCCCTCGGGTTCAAAATGTAAGTGCTTTTTAAAAATAATTGTTACTCTATCTCTGACTCTCTATCTTTAAAAAACCAAAACAACAACTTAGAAAAATGGCATTAAAGGGGAAAGTCAGCTGATGAACGGCTTGGAGCACCTTCCCTAAGGAGAAAGGTTTGGGGGCTTCATAGTTTAGGTGGAAACTCCATGAGGAGGGACTTGAGAGAGGTTTGTATGCTGTGGGGAAAGTGGTTAAAAAAAAAGAAGAAGAGGAGATCTGTCCCCACAATGTACTAGAAGCCAAGGTCTTCCAGTGAAGTGAAATGGATTCAGGACAGAGTGAAAAGAATATTTGTTTTGGTTTTTCCCCCAAAAAAACATGACATACACTTAACGTGCAACTCATTGCCACAAGATGTGGTGGTGATCACCCATGTAGTTGGTTTTAAATGGGGATTAAACACATCCATGGAGTAGGAAGGGGGTCTCTCAATGGTTATTAGTTGTAGTGGAACCTCCACGTAAAGAAGGAGTATGCAGACTGGGTGGAACCTCCACGTAAAGAAGGAGTATGCAGACTGGGGACAAACAAGTCTATCCCTCTCCTACATGCAGACTCCCTGGAGGTGTTCACTGGACCAAAGGGGGAAACAGAGTACAGGCCTAGATAAACCCACTCTGGTCTGATCAAGTAGGTCACTTATTACGTTATACTAGCAGGTTTGCTGCTGCTGTGCTTAAGGATTTAGTTCCCATTGTATTTCAAGAGCTGAGGGGACAGTGAACCTTTTTTTATTTGTTGACATTTTGCGCTCTCTCTCTGAGCAGTTGGACAGTTTATGGACATTCCATACAGTCAAACCTGCTCAGTCAATGGATGTCAAAAGTTTCACCAGCACAAGACCATGCAGATTGCAAGTAGGTGGAGTGGGTGCTGCTATGGGATGCTGGGGTTCTGAAATAAGCATTCATTAAGTTCTGGAAAAGAGAGAAATCCTTCAGTGAACATGCTACAAATCTGAACTTTCCCGCTTTGCATCTCATCTCTGCTATAAACTCATTAGGTGATCTTAGATCAGAGGTTGCCAAGCTTGGGCTCTTGGATTTGATTTAATTAATTTTTTAGACCGACTCACCCTGAAGGCTCTAGACCACTGCTTCCCACCCTGGGGACCCTCTAGATGTTGCTGGACTACAACTCCCATCACCCCCTGCTACAGTCATGGGGTGATGGGAGTTGTAGTCCAGCAACATCTGGAGACACCCCCCCCCCAGGTTTGGAACAAATGCTCTAGACCAGGGATTCTCAACGTTGGGTTCCCAGATCGTATTGGACTTCAACTCCCATAACCCCCAACCAAAGGCCTCTGGGGCTGGGGATTATGGGAGTTGAAGTCCAATAACATCTGGGGACCCAACGTTGAGAATCCCTGCTCTAGACAGTTCACATAAAGACTTCTGCACTTCTCCTGTCCAGAAATGATTCCTAGAGAGAGAAGCCAGGTGGTCCCCAGGGCTGTCCGCAGTGCAGGGAAATGTGCCTGTTTCTGATCTCATCATCACCATCACAAAACAGCTGAGCAGATGCAATCATTAGATTGCCATAGCAAAGGCTAGATAGGGTGTGTGTGTGTTTGGTGGTGGTGGGGGCAGTCACTTATCTCTCTATGTGCGGTAGCCTCACCTACCTCACATGATTGTTGTGAGGATGAATATAAGCCACGGGCACTGTTCTGGAGCCACCTTAAGTGGCGCAGCAGGGAAGTGCTTGACTAGCAAGCCAGAGGTTGCTGGTTCGAATCCCTGCTGCTATGTTTCCCAGACGATGGGAAACACCTATATTGGGCAGCAGCGATATAGGAAGATGCTGAAAGGCATCATCTCATACTGCGCAGGAGGAGGCAATGGTCAACCCTTCCTGTATTCGACCAAAGGGCTCTGTGGTCTCCAGGAGTTGACACCAACTTGAGGGCACAACTTTACCTTACCACAAGACCAGCTCTCCTCCCTGGGTGGGGGGCACCTTCCCTCCCTCTGGTGCTGCTGATGCCATCCCCCCCCCCCGATTTGGCACATTGCAAAATGTGAATATTTCCAGTGGCCTTCTGCTTCTGCAGAGCTAGCTGGACCTTGAGCTGTCAAGCAAAATTGAATTAGAGTATGAGGGCACTTAGGCAGGGGAAAAATATCTTTGTGACAGTGAGCTCAATTAGTTTGTAGAATTATCTCCTGGGGCAACTGATAGTGGAGCCCCCATCGTGCAGAAAACTGATACGGAAATACATTGGGGGAGTAACCTGGGAGACTGACATGGAGTGACTTCATAGGACTCATTTCATCTTCATCTTTAGATTGTTTACAGTTCTTTGTATATGTTTTTAACTGCTTTTCATGCTATTGCTAACTGCCCAGAGACGAAAGTTTGGGGCGGCGTGCAAATTTGAGAAGTACCTAAACCAAATAAATAAATAATCAATAAACCAGTGGGCTCGCGGGTAAGCCTGGGGGTTCCCTGGTGGCTCGCCCGCCAAAGTAGCCCTCTCCTTAGCCCAGGTGAAAAGAACGAGTGCTCCGCTCACCTGGGCTTCCTGATCGTGCATTGCCACGGTGCGGCTCCGTGCCGTGGCAACACACAAGGAGACCCCCTTGCCGGGAGGCTGCAAGCAGCCTTCTGGGCTTGGGGGTCTCTCCAGCATGCCCTGCCCCCTGGAACTTCCAGGGGCCACACGGCCCCCGATCCCCGCAGCACCCACCGGCTTCGTGACAGATCTGGCAGTCATGTCGGCGGCCGATCCGGCCACCTGAGTTGTTGCCTTGATTGTCTGTGGCTAAGCCCACTCTCCCTGCAGAACTCCCTCCGGCGGGTCTCACTGATCGTGAGACTCGCCTCAGTGTCTTTTGGAACAGGTCCCTTAGCTTTTTTTTTTAAATCGAGTTTTCCCTTTTCAAGTTTCATTGTCCCCTACGGTACTTCCCAACATTCAACCAGTGCGCTCTTAAAACAATCCAGTTGGAGCCCTTCAAGACGGCGGATCAGCAGAAGGTGACGGGAGGGTGCATCTCCGATGAGTAGTCTGAACGGGGACGCGTTCCAGCAAGCCAGGTCATAGCCGAGACGGAGAGGAAAGGCCGATCACGTCTCAACATGGCCTGTGTTCTTCTCTGTTTTCTTTCCCGCCTTGTCATTTTTACAGCCACCCGTGTGTTTTTCAAAGGAATCCTTAAATTCTTTCAGATATGAAAGCTGGAAATGTGCGACGCACCAAAGCAATGTGGGCCAGTAGAGCCTCTAATTGTATCAGGGATTTATGCGTGGAGTTAGTGAGATACCATATGGCGTCCTGGAATACAATATGCTGTCTTGCTAATAGGCGGCATAAGTGGCTAACTGAATACAAGCTCATAAATGCGTGTTTTATTCGTGTTTTGCTTTGTAGATTCAGCTGCATCCTCCACCTCATAGGGACATAGGAAGCTGCCATATACTGAGTCAGACCCTTGATCCGTCCAGCTCAGTATTGTCTACACAGACTGGCAGCGGCTTCTCCAAGGTGGCAGGCAGGAAACTCTCTCAACCCTTTCTTGGAGATGCTGCCAGGGAGGGAACCTGGAGCCTTCTGCATGCAAACGTGCAGGTGCTCTTCCCAGAGCGGGCCCATCCCCTGAAGGGAACATAGGAAGCTGACATATACTGAGTCAGACCATAGGTCTGGAACCTTCTGGAACATAGGTCTGGAACCATAGGTCTGAACTTGGAACCTTCTGCTCTTTCCAGAGAGGCTCCATCTCCTGAGGGGGAATATCTTACAGTGCTCACACCTAATATTCCCATTCATATTACAGTTATCCCCTGCTAACTGGGCAAAGAGGCACCTTTTACCATGGTGATTCTCTTTATTTAGCAGGGGGAGAGTAACTGGCCCTATCCACCCCCAGCACAGCACCTCCAGTGACTGTTGCTGGTGTTTATCTGATGTTTCTTTTTAAATTGTGAGCCCTTTGGGGACAGGGAGCCATCTTATTTATTTATTATTTCTCTGTGTAAATTGCCCTGAGCCATTTTTGGAAGGGTGGTATAGAAATCAATTATTATTATTATTATTATTAATAATAATAATAATAATAATAATAATAATAATAATAAAAAATATGCAACCAGGGCAGACCCTGCTTAGCTAAGGGGACAAGTCATGCTTGCTACCACAAGACCAGCTCTCTTCCCTACTTATTCTGTTGCCTACCTCTGCATTTCTGAATGGGAAGCAGTCTTCTGAAGGCATGCTCACAGCAGGGTATGGTCTGAGGGCATAGAATACAGCCACCTTGCTGAAGCTAAGCAGGTCTTGGTGTGGTCAGTGCCTGGATGGGAGACCCACGTATGCCACCTTTGGGGATGGGGGCCGCAGAGCAGTGGTAGAGCATCCACTCTGCACACTGAAGGCTTCAGATTCCTGGCATCATCTCCAGAAACAGCGCTAGGAGAGACTCCTGCCTGAAATCTTGGAGAAGCTGCTGCCTGTCAGTGTCGACGATCCTGAGCTAGATGGGTCAATGGTCTGACTCAGTATAAGGCAGCTTCCTATTGTAGAATCTAGAGGAAAGAGTTGTGGTCTGCAAGGACAAGGCAGTGGAGTAGAATCAGGAATATTAATGGTTTAATGCAGGGTTTCTTAACCTTGGGCCACCAGATGTTGATCGACTATAACTCCCATAATCCCAAGCCATGTCCATTGTGGCTGGGGATGATGGAGATGAGAGCTGGTCTTGTGGTAGCAAGCATGACTTGTCCCCATAGCTAAGCAGGGTCTGCCCTAGTTGCATCTGAATGGGAGACTTGATGTGTGAGCACTGCAAGATATTCCCCTCAGGGGATGAAGCCGCTCTGGGAAGAGCAGAAGGTTTCAAGTCCCCTCCCTGGCAGCATCTCCAAGATAGGGCTGAGAGAGATTCCTGCCTGCAACCTTGGAGAAGCTGCTGCCAGTCTGTGAAGACAATACTGAGCTAGATAGACGAATGGTCTGACTCAGTATATGACAGTTTCCTATGTTCCTGTGGGAGTTGTAGTCCATCAACATCCGGGGGCTCAAGGTTAAGAAACTCTGGTTTGAGATAGATATTATGTACAAAGAGACACATGCAGACTGCTTTTCCGTGCTCTTGCTGCTGGCTGTTCGTTAGCCCCGCCTCTACTCCAGGGCGGGTAACATAAGTAACTAAAGCACCATTCAAAAACTGGCCTGGATCAAGGAGTGGATTAACCCAAAACACCATACCTATGTTCCTACTTATGTTCCTAGGGAAAATACGGTGATTGCACTAAATCACAGGCAGAATTACAGCTCCAGTCTCAGATTTTTGGTCATGGGAAAGTGAGTTTCTGCCAAAGAGATTTGCTTCCTCAGGTTCTTCTGTATTGGCAGGGGCTCTGGAAGAACTTGAAGCAGGAATCTCATGATAGGAAGCTGCCATATACAGAGTCAGATCCCTGGTCCATCTAGCTCAGTATTGTCTACACTGGCAGCGGCTTCTCCAAGGTTACAGGCAAGAATCTCTCCTAGCCCTATCTGGAGATGCCAGGGAGGGAACTTGGAATCTTCAGATGTTCTTCCCAGAGCAGCTCCATCCCCAAAGGCAGGGTTTCTTAACCTTGGGCCCCCAGATGTTGTTGGACTACAACTCCCACAATCCTAAGAAAAAGCCATTGCAGCTGAGGATTCTGGGAGTTGTAGTCCAACAACGTGCTGCCCCTGCTAACTTGGCAAAGAGGCACCTTTCAACGTGGTGAGTCTCTTTTATTTAGCAGGGAGAGAGTAACTGGCACTATTCACACCAGCACAGTACCTCCAGTGACTGTTGCTGGTGTCTATCTTGTGTTTCTTTTTAGGTTGTGAGCCCTTCAGGGACAGGGTTCCATCTTATTTGTTTGTTATTTCTCCGTGTAAACCGCCCTGAGCCGTTTTTGGAAGGGCGGTATAGAAATCGAATGAATGAATGAATGAACATCTGGGGCAGTGATTCTCAAACTTGGGTCCTCAGGTGTTATTGGACTTCAACTCCCATAATCCCCAACCAAAGGCCACTGAGCCTGGGGATTATGGGAGCTGAAGTCCAATAACACCTGAGGACCCAAGTTTGAGAATCCCTGATCTGGGGGCTCAAGGTTAAGAAACCCTGCCCTAAGGGATGGAGTGCTCTCATCTTAGAGTGCTCACGTGAAGTTTCCCATTCAAATGCAAACCAGGGCAGACCCTGCTTAGCAAAGAGGACAATTCCTGCTTGCTGCTACCACTAGACCAGCTCTCTGAGTTCCAGATAGGAACCTAAGAATCTGCTTTCTGCTGAGTCAGATCATTGTCTATTCTTACTGGCAGTGGCTTCTCCAAGGCTGCAGGCTGAGTCCTTCCCAGGGATTGAACTTGGGTCCTTCTGCACGCAGAGCAGATGTTCTACTGCAGTCAGGTAATGAGATGAAGACTTATTGGCTGGGAAGTGAAACAAAACATTCAAAATGAGAAGAAATCAAGGAATGAATGGAAGATGAAATGCATGAATTAGGGGGAAAGAAACAAACAACCCCAAACATGTTTCCCCTTGCACATGCCTGTTGGCAAGGGGTGGAGGTGGGTACTGGGTACCCAGGGACAGGTATGGCTGGACAGATCCTACTAATTACTGAAGTTGTTGGGATGACTTAGTCGATTACAGCGGGCCCTTTTAAAGACTGACACCTTCAATTAGGCAAATGAGCCGTCAGCCTGGGGCAGGGAAGGCTGAGGAATAAGCAGGAGTTCATGGGAGATTTGGAGAGCAAGCGGATTCTTTTAATATACACCTGTTTACCTCACTGGAAGGTGAGGAAGAGGGTGGTAGTGGGGAGGAATGTGGCTATGGCTGTGGAAATGTTCCCGCTATTTTTATTTATTTTTTTTAAGTTTTATTTATGTATTTATTTATTCAGTTTTAATACTGCCTTTCACCAGGCATCCCAAGGTGGTTTACAAAAGTTGAAATACAATACAAGTTCATAAAATATTTTGCCAGGCTTTTAGTTGTGTGTGTGTGTGTGTGTGTGTGTGTCTGTCTGTCTTTTTATTTTTTTCCTTTCCTTTTTTTCCTCCCACCCCGTTTCTTCTCCTGTCTTCATTGTTGTTGTTTTAATCTATGTAAACTGCCTGGAGTCTAAGGAAGTCAGGCGGTCAATAAATTTGCTAAATAAAATAAATAAATAAAATGTCACATTTGAAACCTTAAAATCAGTTAAACTGTAAAAACCATAAAACACCAACAAAACAAAACAAAACAAAACAAAACAAAACAAAATACCTCCCATAAAAAAGATAAACAAGGGCAGGAAAGTTGAGAGACCCGGCAGCCTCTAAGGAGTAAAAGACTGAACAAAGAAAAAGGTCTTTAGTTGTTTTCAAAAAGCAGCCACAAATATTAAAGAGCGGATATTCAGAGGGAAAGCATTCCAGAGCCTGGGGGCAACAACCGAGAAGGCCCTGTCCCATGTGCATGACAATTTAGCCTCTCTCAATGTTGGCACACAGAGCAAAGCCTCCTCTGATGACTTTGTTGGGCAGACAGAAATGCTTGGGAGCAAGTGATCTTTCAGTTATCCAGGACCCAAACCGTTTAGGGCTTCAAAGGTTATAACCGGCACCTTGAGTTGGATCCAGAAACAGATTGGCAACCTGTGCAGCTCTTTCAGAATAGGTGTAATATGCTCCAAACAAACAGTTCCAGAGAGAACTCTGGCGGCTGTGTTCTGCACCAACTGAAGTTTCAAAATATTCTTCAAGGGCAGCCCCATGGAGAGTGCATTGTAGTAATCCAGCCATGATGTGATTAAGGCATGGGTAACTGTGGCCAGATCTGCCTTCTCGAGAAAGTGATGCAGCTGGCGCACTAGCCCATCATCAGGGGCAGTTTGTTGAGACAGCAGGGGGAAAGGTGGAAGAATCATGGAACTGTGTAGTTTACCATGTTGGAGAGGAGAGTTGGTCTTGTGGGAGCAAGAATGAACTGTCCCCTTTTCTAAGCAAGGTCCACCTTGGTTTGCATTTGGATGGGTGACTACATGTATGTGCTATAAGATAGGGAATGGGGCCATAACTCAGTGGAAGAGCATCGGCATGCTTGCATACAGAAGGCCCTAAGTAGCATCTCCAGGTACTTTCCGGCCTGAAACGTTGGAGAGCTGATGCCAGTCAGTGTAGAAAATACCGGGCTAGATGGACCAATGGTCTGACTCGGTATAAGGCAGTTTCCTAACTTTCTATCTATGTATGGTGTCAGGCAATCTGTGATAGCTTTGACTTAGCCTGCCCTCCCAGTCGGTAATATGGTAGTAATCATTCTGACCTACCTTGCAAGACCGTTGTGAGGATCATTGGGGTTGGACTCATGTATGTAGAACTGGTTAGAACTTACAGAGCTGTTGTCTAAAGATGGCTGTGCTATAGCTAGAATTGCCAGCTTGCAACCTGGAAATCCCGCCCCCCCCCATAACTGATTAGGGGTGTGCACGGAACTGGCTGATCCAGTTTGGTTCGAATCCACACTGTTCTGTCTGGCACCTGCTCGAACACCCCCCAGTTTGGTTCGTTCTGGGGAGGTGGGGTTTTGCAAACCTAATTTTTTAAAAAAACTTACCCCTTCTGGGGGTGTTCTCCAAGGTGGTGGGTGGGTGTGTCCACGGAGGTTCCACCTCCCCCTGCTGGCCTCCCTTCGGTCCCAAACTGGCCAGTTCAGCTGTTCTCCCCCCGCCTGTGTGGTGGCCATTTTGGAGTCTGCTGTGCCTGTGCACTGGGTCTCTGTGTGGCCTGGCATGACCCTCACTAGGGATGTGCATGGAACCGGCTGGCCCGGTTCAGTTCGGGTCCGAACTGGACTCGAACCCGATGGGGCCAGTTTGGTCCGGCACCCGTCAACTCCCCACTCCCGGTTTGGTTCGTTTTGGGGGGGCGGTTGCGAATGTTTTTCCGTGTAAAAAATAAACACATTTTTTATCCTTACTTGGGGGCGGGGTCCATGAAGGTTCCCCCTTCCCCATGCCGGCTTTCCTTATGCCCCCCTCTGGCCAGTTCGGCTGGCTGTTCAGCCCCTTTTCAGGCCACACTGAGGCCAATTGCGCATGTGCGTGGCCTCCAAGATGACTGCCACGCCGAGCAGAGAAGGCCGAAAACCAGTTGAATGGCTGAACGGCAACTCCACGGAACATTTGGGGGGTGTTTGGTCCAGGGCCGGACTGAACAGGGGGTGGTTTGGTTTGACCCTGAACTGTCGAACTGAAACAGTTCGGCATCGAGATGGCTCGATGTTGAGCCAGTTTGCACATCCCTAACCCTCATAAGTTGTTTGTTTGTTTTTTTTTTTTAAACTAAAAACCTTTAAAAAACCAACAACTCGTGAAACCCCCCGAATGGGCCGGGGGTGGGGTTCGGTCCCGTTCAACATCAACCACATTTGCATATCCCTATAACTTATTTTATGAGAAAGTCTTTCATAGGGACCGAGAAGTTGACTTCTACCAAGTCAGACCTTCCATCTCAGAACTGACACAGACTGGCAATGGTTCTCCAATATTCCAGGCAGCCATCTTCCACAGCCCTACCTGGGGATGCTGTCAGGATTGAACCTGGGACCTTCTGCATGCCAAGCAGATGCTCTGCCTCTGAACTACAGACCCATCCCCATGTAGAATGCTGCCTGATCCTGGGGCAGACCCATCTGGCTTAGTATTCTCTACACTAGGGATTCTCAACCTTGGGTCCCCAGATGTTGTTGGACTTCAACTCCCATAATCCCCAACCAAAGGCCATGGGGGCTGGGGATTATGGGAGTTGCAGTCCAATCATCTCTGGGGACCCAAGGTAGAGAATCGCTACTCGACACAGACTGGCAGTGGCTTCTCCAAAGTTTCAAGCACTAGATCTTGGCAGAACTACCTGGAGATGCTGACAGGGGTGGAACCTGGGACCTTCGAAAGGCAAAGCAGATGCTCTAATACTAAGCTATGATCCAAACCCCTTCCACTGCAGTTGGAGAAAACAAGGAGAAAACAAATTTCTGGGTCGCAACCTGGCAACCCACTTCTGGCAGTGTTTGGCTTAGCTGCCTGACTGTTGCAGAGGGTTGAAACAACGCATGCTAGATTCCTTCCGCTCTTGATCCAATCTTCATTTTGGACACGCAGGCTTCCTAAGTGATTAGAAAAGTAATTGTCGAAAGGAACTTTGCATGAAATGGGCTAACAAGGTGGCAATAAATTCTGGATTCTCTGCTGATTGACCTTCTGAGCATGTGGAACAAGGTTCCTTTGGCCTTGGGGCCTCTGCCTTCCTGACACGGCCAATTATCCCATGATAACATCAGCTTTGTGGGCTGCTCCATGAAACCTCTTTGGCTGATCTTGGCTCCTGATTAGCTGCAGGAACAGATTATTTTGAAAAAGCCAGCTGGGAGGGGTGAGGCCTTTGTTCCAACTTTCCAAATTGGGCACCTCATTCATCGTCTTCCGCACACGCAGGAAAGGACTTCCTGGGAATTTTGGCCAAGTTCATTGGCTACGGTGGGAGGAGAAGGGGGCCCCTTAAGACTAATGAAGGTTGTAATCTTCCCTAATAAAGTTGCATGCTTATGCAGGAATGTCTGTCTGATTTCTCCTTCTGTGTGGGAGAAAAGCTTTTGGACAGGGAGAGAAAAATTACAGGCTGTGCTTAGCAAACTTTCCATCTTTCACCCGAGAGCGAGCTCCTCCACAATGGCTTTGCCCTTTAGGATCTTCAGGTTGCACCATTTTGGCCCTCCTGCAGATGTCGGACTACAACTCCCATCATCCCTTACTGTTGGTCACTGTGGCTGGGGACAATGGGGTTTGTAGTCCAACAACAGCTGGAGGGTCTTAGTTGTGCAGTCTAGGCATAGGGAATCAGTACTCTTCCCCCCTACCTTAGGGAGCCACCAAAGTCTTTATGACATCACTAGACATTACACCAGTCCCTCCTGCCATCTCAGACCTATTTGCATGCCTAGCAACCAGCATGACAACCCTTTGCCTTGTCAAAAGTTTTCTTGAGTTTGATGGGAAGTATACAATGGCCTTGCGCACTTGAGAGGCTTCCTGATTCTTCTCAGAGGCTAATAAACTTCATGACATCGGCCGGTACCTCCTGAACATTAATGTCAGGTCTCAATTTCTCTATAAATAATGCTTCATTGAATTTCCTTCTTTGTAGGTTCCTTTCAATCCCTAAAATAGATATTTTAATGGGCACCATTTGGCCTTCATGCTTAATCCTCATATGCAACGACCAGGGTTTTGTTAACTTTGCACAATGCTTCATATCTGCTAGATGTTCTTTCAATGACCTGCCGGATTCCCCAGTATAGAATGAAGCGCAACCTAAGCATTGAATTTTATATATTGTACCTTTTGTTCCACAGTTTCCTTCCCCCTGTTCAGAAATTTCACAATCTTGTACATCGCATCTCCTATCATACAATCTAGAGTTAACTTGCTCATTATCTCTCCCCCAGTCAGGGAACTGTGTGTTATAATGTCTAAAGAATCCAACAGCTAGGGAACCGAGGATTTTCATCAGTGCTTCTTTGTTTCACCAAGGTTTAGTTTTCCTTTGTTTGTGCAACTAATATGGAGATTGATCCTGGGGAAATGTATAATTTGTAATGTATGCACGGGTGAGTCATCTTTTCACTTTTGATTACTGGTGTCAAATTAATTTGAGATGTGAACCTTAGGATGACTCCTGTGAATTGGATAGGAACATAGCCTTCTACTGAGTCAGACCATTGGTCCATCTAGCTCAGGATTGTCTGCACAGACTGGCAGCGGCTTCTCCAAGGTTGCAGGCAGGAGTCTCTCTCAGCCCTATCTTGGAGATGCTGCCAGGGAGAGAACTTGGAACCTTCTGCCTGCAAGGATGCTAATGTTCTTCCTACAGCAGCCTCATCCTCTAAGGGGGATATCTTATAGTGCTCACAAATGTAGTTTCCCATTCAAATGCAAACTCGAGCAGAATCTACATAAGAACATAAGAACAGCCCGGCTGGATCAGGCCCAAGGAAGCCCATCTAGTCCAGCATCCTGTTTCACACAGAGGCCCGCCAGATGCCACTGGGAGCCCAAAGGCAGGAGTTGAGGGCATGCCCTCTCTCCTGCTGTTACTCCCCTGCTACTGGTACTCAGAGGCATCCTGCCTTTGAGGCTGGAGGTGGCCTTTAGCCTTCTGACCCTGCTTAGCAAAGGGAACAATTCATGCTTGCTATCATAAGACCAGCCCTCCTCAAAATGCTGTAAAGGACAATCTGGAAGATGAAATGAACAGTTTCCAGTGGTAAATATAGGGCAAAGTTAGTTGCCCAGTGTACCCACTGGTGAGAGGAGAGCTGGTCTTGTGGTAGCAAGCATGACTTGTCCCCTTAGCTAAGCAGGGTGCTCCCTGGTTGCATATGAATGGGAAACTAGAAGTGTGAGCACTGGAAGATCTTCCTCTCAGGGGATGGAGCTGCTCTGGGAAGAGCAGAAGGTTCCAAGTTCCCTCTCCAAGATAGGACTGAGAGAGATTCCTGCCTGCAACCTTGGAGAAGCCGCTGCCAGTCTGTGAAGACAATCTTGAGCTGGTCTTGTGGTAGTAAGCATGACTTGTCAGTAAGCATGACTGCGCCACCAGAGCCCCTGGTGGCGCAGTGGTAAAAAACTGCCGCCCTGTAACCAGAAGGTTACAAGTTCGATCCTGACCAGGGGCTCAAAGTTGACTCAGCCTTCCATCCTTCCGAGGTCGGTAAAATGAGTACCCAGAATGTTGGGGGGCAATATGCTAAATCACTGTGAACCGCTTAGAGAGCTTCCAGCTATAGAGCAGTATATAAATGTAAGTGCTAGTGCTAGTGCTATTGCTATTGTCCCTTTTGCTTAGAAGGGTCTGCACTGGTTGCTTTTGAGTGAGAGACTACATGTGTGAGCACTGTAAGATATTCCCCTTAGGGGATGTGGCCACTCTGGGAAATGCATCTGCATGCTTGCATGCAGAAGGATCCACGTTCCCTCCCTGGCATCTCCAGATAGGGCTGAGAGAGAGAGAGACTCCTGCTTGTAAGCTTAGAGAAACTACTGCCCGTCTGGATAGACAATACTGATGAACCAAGGGTCTGACTGGGTAGAAGGCAGCTTCCTATGTCCTTATGACTCTAAGGCTGCAAGTTAGAGCTTGTGGCTGTGGTAGGACTTGAACCCAGGGCCAGGTCCAACCTTTGATCCATTCAATTGTTTTGTGTCTCCACCTGTACAAGTAGGAAGACCCGATTGCCCTCTTATCATGCTCCTCCTCCATCATCCAATCAGCAGACGGAGGGGAGGCAGAGTGTGCCACTTAGCCCCGCCCCCCACGGGACTGGTTCCAATCTGCATCCATTGCACATTAGAGCATGTTCTGACACCCGCCCATTTATCCCAGCCCCAACCGGGTACCAGCGAGCTTTAACTTCACTCGCTTTAGCACCCTTCAACTTGATCTCGCTGCAGGGAAACACGTTTAGGACTGCCGTTTAATCAGAGATGCGACATTGTTTACGAGAGAAGCTAGCCAACCAAACAAGGTGGATTGTATGGGCTTACATTTCCATAGGCAGCTGGGGTGGGTGGTGGGTGGGAAACAAATGATCTCTGTGTAGCTGTCATGGTACAGTGAACGTTCTACCCTTTTAGACTCAGATTAGTGTGGGAGAGGGTGAACAATGTGAAAAAAGCCATGTGATGTTGGCTGCATTTGCAGGTGAAATTTGCAAATGAAATCTATCTATCTATCTATCTATCTATTTATTTTATTCGATTTCTATACCGCCCTTCCAAAAATGGTTCAGGGCAGTTTACACAGAGAAATAATCAATAAATAAGATGGCTCCCTGTCCCCAAAGGGCTCACAATCTCAAAAGAAATGTAAGATAGACACCAGCAACAGTTACTGGAGGAACTGTGCTGGGGGTGGATAGGGCCAGTTACTCTCCCCCTGCTAAATAAAGAGAATCACCATGTTAAAAGGTGCCTCTTTGCCAAGTTAGCAGGGGACTAGCCAATGTTAGCAGGGGATTGCAAATGAAAATGCATGAATATGTCCTGAAGATCTACTAGAACTGTTCAGTCACATTAGCTGCCTTATACTGAGTCTGACCATTGGTCCATCTAGCTCAGTATTGTCTTCACTGACGGGCAGCACCTCTAAAAGGATACAGGAAGGAGTCTTTCCTGGCCCTCCCTGGAGTTGCCAGGCATCTGATCCAGCTGGGTTGTTCTTAAGAATCTTGGACCTTCTGCATGGAAAGCAGTCACCTTACCACTGAGCTATGACCCCATCCCTGGGAATTTCCCTTTCCAAATGTTGGGGATTGCCCACAGAATTCCATGACCTTTTCGTGGAGAGAAAAAGCAGTGAACCAGTGTTGTGCAGTGGTTAGGGCAAGGATTCTCAGATGTGGGTCCCCAGAGGCTGTGGGACGACAACTCCCATCAGCCCTGGCCACTATTTATTTATTTATTTATCTTTTTTTTTTTTTTTTAAACCTCCTGATATGTACATCTCTAGGCGGTGTACAAGACGTGTGCAGTGGAGAGCTGGTCTTCTGGTAGCAAGCCTGACTTGTCCCCTTAGCTAATGGGAGACTAGAAGTGTGGGAACTGTCAGATATTCCCCTCAGGGGATGAAGCCAGCTCTGGGAAGAGAAGAAGGTCCCATGTTTCCTCCCTGGCAGCATCTCCAAGATAGGGCTGAGAGAGACTCCTGCCTGCAACCTTGGAGAAGCTGCTGCCAATCTGTGCAGACAATATTGAGCTAGAGGGACCAACGGCCCAACTCGGTAGGCAGCAGTTGCCTACTGTATGTTCCTATCTCCAGGTAGGCCTGGGGGAAGGAAACTCCTGCCTGAAACCATGGACTGATGTTACCAGTCAGTGTACTGAGCTAGCTGGAACATTGTGCTGACTCAGTATAAGGAAGCTTGCTATGTTTCTATGAGAACCTAGATCTTTCCTTCTGTCACGAGAGGAAACTAATTCCAAAATATCGAGGCATCCCAACCTTTATTCATTCATGTGCCCTGCTGAGTAATGGGTGGTTATTCTCGGGAATAAATGGGAACATCCAGTGACTTCATCGCATTTGCCTTCATTAATTCAGTAATAAGATTATTGAACAGTGTTGGACCATAATAGTAACTTGATCCCTCCATTCAGCTTTATATTTCTCTCTGTGTGTGTGTGTGTGTGTGTGTGTAGCAGCGAGTGCCACATTGATATTGAAATGCAATATTTCAAAGCAATTCTGTTTTCTTAAATAAAGACCCTCCTGCTAAATATCTGGGGCTTCATTATTTTTCTGCAATTGCCCTTCAAAGGTTCTCCTGTTTACTTGGCGGTTTCAAACCAAAGTGCCCAAAGCTCTAGTTAAAAAGAAAAAATGGCTAAGGATTTGACTAAGGGTTGTTGCGTGTTCTGAAATGTACCAAGCTACTTTCTGCCGCACTTTTTAGCTGTTTAGAAAATAATAAAGCAAAGAAAGCTTGCAGGTTTTTGCCTCTAACTGTCTTGCATTATGTTGTGCCAATTACTCCCTTAAGCTTGACTTACAAGCGAATTGCTTTTTGGTGAGAGACTTCTACAAGATAGTCAAGAAACCAAACTCAAACACTCCTAATGTTCATAGGAAGCTGGAGTTGGATCCTTGGTTCACCTGGCTCAGGACTCCCTACACGGACTGGCAGCGGCTCTCCAAGGAGTCAGGTAGGAGTCTCTCTCCCAGCCCTACCTGGAGATGCTGCCAGGAATTGAACCTGGGACCTTCTGCATGCAAAGCAGAGGTTCTTCCACTGAGCTTCAGCCTGAGGAGGGTTGCCTACCCCTAAGGCATGAGAAAATAAAGATAAAGTGTGTCGTTGAGTCAATGTCGACTCCTGGCGCCCACAGAGCCCTGTGGTTGTCTTTGGTAGAATACAGGAGGGGTTGACCATTGCCTCCTCCCACTCAGTATGAGATGATGCCTTTCAGCCATTTTTGGAAGGGCGGTATAGAAATTGAATAAATAAAGACATAAATAAATCTTCTGATATCACTGCTACCCAATAGAGGTGTTTCCCATAGTCTGAGAAACATACCAGCGAGGATTCGAACCGGCAACCTCTGGCTTGCTGATCAAGTCATTTCTCCGTCCTTCAGACGTGACGTGGAACTGCGGGTCCAATGGATCTGTGGTTCCGCACACACACCCTCCACTTGCTCTCCCATCCGCATTCGGATGTTCAGGTGAGCAGCATCCTCTAAGCAGTCAGCAAAAATGTAGAGAGGCAGAGATGCTGGCTGTGCGGGCTTCCTTCTTTCATGAAGGACAGCCCACCCAGCCAATAGCAGCCAGAGTGAGGGAGGAGCTTGGGGAAAAGGCTAACTGCGGGGCCAGTCTTTGGACACTGGCACTGCAGAACTGGAGGTACAGGCAGAGAATGTTGGGAGAAAGTAGGGTGGAAATCTTGGGAGACAGACACGTTTGGACGACATGCCTGCCAGCCGTGCATGTTCACTAGGAAATCCAGTTCCCGATTGTCTGACTTCCCAGTGATTGTGAGAATCCACCCCCTTTCTTCTGTGGGGGTTTCTTCAGCTCCAGATGTCCTGCACTGAGCACAGGGTTGGAGCAGATTTCATCACGATTCTGTGATTTTAAGAGAAGGCATTTCTTTGCAATAAATCTGCACTGGAATTAGGCTTTTCCTAATTGTATCCATTTTCTTTGGGGGAAAGTTCTCTCTCTTTTTAGATTCTTCTGGGCCAGATTAAAAAGCAGTTGATGTAAAGTCATGTCAATATCTTGCCCACGGGTCAAACGGTTCCTTCCCATTCCCCGTTTCATGTGCTTCAGAAATGGGCTATGCATAAATAACTGTGTTTCCCTGTTTGCTCTCCAATTCTGACTTCACATCAGAAATGTCATCAAAAGTTCTGGCTTCCACCATCAAAGTCTTTTGACCCATGCTGGCATGTTTTCGTGTTTCATCTTGTGCACAAATTCAAATGTTTTAATTAGGCTGGGGGGGTGTGCCACTATACATTTACATTTTGATGTGTCTCTGCCAGCCCCGAGGCCTGTCTTCAGTTTTTTTGCCGTGATGTTCACGGAAGTTAATGGATGAAAACACATAGATTCTGAACTAATATGTACACATATAGGGAGTAATTCTTGTAATGATTTCTGGAAAGTAACATATGGGAAGTACATATGATATGCAAATTTTGTACACTGCCTAGAGAGGTACATATCAGGTAGTATGAAAATATAAGTATGTACTTGAATCCTCATATGAAACTGATCTGGAGTACATATGAAACTGATATTTCATATGTACATGTGTACATATGAATGGTACACATGTACATATAACTCTGGTGTTGCAGGGGTGGGTGGGAATCATTGGTGGTTGCAGATTTTGGATCTGGGCTTATGATAGCTGGGGTGATTTTTAGAACACCTTTGGGAAAACTTAGCAGGGTTAAGAGCAACGAGAGCAAATGTGTGGTCCCGTGTCACTCTGAGGAACATTGAAGATGGATGGCTGAGAACGTGACCTTTGCTTCCCCATCACGAGGAGCAGAGCAGGAAGGGGAGAGATCCCCACATCCGCAAAAGCGCCCCACAAGGGAGTCTCCTCAAAGGCGTTTGTCCATTGAAAAAGGTCGCATTCATCTATTCACATCCTCATCAGCTGTTGCAATTTGCTATTGCTTGACATGCAAACGTGTTCTCTTAACATCCCAACCCTGGGCATGTTTGTTCAGAAGTAAGCCCCACTGAACTCAACGGGAGTTTCTTCCAGGTAGCAGGGCATACTATGGCAGTCTGAAGGACTGAGGCTTAGCTCCTCTTGAGATTCATAGGAACATAAGAAGCTGCCATATACTGAGTCAGACCCTTGGTCGATCTAGCTCAGTATTGTCTACACAGACTGGCAGCGGCTTCTCCAAGGTTGCAGGCAGGAGTCTCTCTCAGCATCGTACTGTATGCTTTGGTAGTTTGTTGGTTCAATAAAAAAATCTTGTCCTATTAAAGAAAATAAAATCTTGTCCTATCTTGGAGATGCTGCCAGGGAGGGAACTTGGAACCTTCCCAATTACAGGGAAGCTTTTGAGAAGCGCCAAATAAAACCCAGAGAATAATGGGTCAACTCAAATGTGAAATACACAAACATGATGAATATTTATATACCGCTCAAGCAGTTTATGTAGAGATAGATAGATAGATAGATGGATAGATAGGCTCCCCAGAGGGCTCACAAGCTAAAAAAGAAACATAAGATAGACACCAGCAGCAACAGCCACTGGAGGGATGCTGTGCTGGGGATGGAGAGGGCCAGTTGCTCTCCCCCTGCTCAATAAAGAGAATCGCCACTTTTAAAAGAGAATCACCACTTGAAAAACCATTTTTCAGTTAGCAATAATATATATATTGTGTGTGTGTGTACACACACACACACACACACACACCAAAATTGCATGAAATCCACTGGAGGAATTCCATGAAGTCGTTCTGCTTCCCAGCTTTGGGCAAAGAGTTCCACTCCATGCTATACGTCCAGTTTCCAGTCTGAATCTCAGCACTTTCTGTTTACGACAATGTTGATACTGTGATCTGTTCATTCGCCATCCATATTACCATTCTGTTCAACACTAGGGCAGTGAAAGGCGCCGTCAAGTCGGTGTCGACTCCTGGCGACCACAGAGCCCTGTGGTTCCCTTTGGCAGAACGCAGGAGGGGTTCACCATTACCGTCTCCCGCGCAGTATGAGATGATGCCTTTCAGCATCTTCCTAGATCGCTGCTGCCCAATATAGGTGTTTCCTATAGTCTGGGAGACATAGCAGGGAGGATTCGAACCAGCAACCTTCTGCTGGTTAGTCAATCATTATCATTTCCCTGCTGCGCCACTTAAGGTGACTATAGTAGGGCAGTTACATGCCCATAAACTGGGTAGGAGATGAATCCTATTCAGTTCTGGGAGCTGGGTGTTCTCCTGTTTTGCTATTGTGTGTTAGAATTTTAGAAAGTAAGTGGCAGGGGAGTTTGATTGTCTGTCGAGCCCCAGGTGGGTATGGATACGAATACGGTGAATATTTATATACTGCTTTTCAACCAAAATTCGCAAAGCTGTTTACATAGAAATAAATAAATAAATTTAATTAAATAGATCCCTGTCCTCAAAGGGCTCACAATCTAAAGAGAGAGAGAAAGAAACCTAAGATAGACACCAGCAACAGACATTGGAGGGATGCTGTGCTGGGGAAGGATCCGGCCAGCTGCAATCCTCCTGCTAAATAAAGAGAATCACCCCTTTTAAAAGGCGTCTCTCTGCCCAAAGGAAAATTTTCCTGCCTAACTCATTCAGCTTGTGGAATTCTCTGCCACAAGATGTGGTGACAGCCAACAACCTGGATGGCTTTACCTGGGGTTTGGATAATTTCATGGTCTATCAAAGGCTACTAGTCGGAGGGCTATAGGCCACCCCCAGCCTCAAAGGCAGGATGCCTCTGAATACCAGTCGCAGGGGCTAATAGCAGGAGAGAAGGCATGCCCTCAACCTCTGCCTGTGGCTTGCAGCAGCATCTGATGGGCCACTGTGTGGAACAGGATGCTGGACTAGGTGGGCTTTGGGCCTGATCCAGCAGGGCTGTTCTTATGTTGGCTTCCCTATAACTTGGCACAATTCGCTTTTTCAAAAAATACATTTTGTTTCTCATGGATTACCAGCTCCTTTGAAGGCCTGTGCATATGGTCAGTTGGGGTAAAGATATTAAAGAAACAAAGGAGTAAAAATGTGTAAAATGGCACTGACGCTGCTCTCTGTTGACTCTACGAAGTTACTTCTTCATTTCTCGTGCTCGCATTCACCACGGCGAGACGTCGGGCTTCACCATAACGGAGGGCGTGGCCAACGAGCGTTCCATCCAAGGTCCCAATGATACCCTCCGCCCAGAGTTCAAGTGCATGGGAATCCATTGGTCACGAACACTTAACTGAAAGGAAGGAAAACATCCCATCAATCTCCGTCCAAAGCAGCCGTGACCCCATGGTGCACTGGGGCTGTTCCTTTTACCCCCCCACCCCGAGAGTCCCAGGATAATTTTCGGATGCAGGACAAAGTCTGGAAGCAGTTGGCTCGAAGGCCCTCCCAAACCAGGGCATCCATCACCAGCAAACAGTAACACTTTGTTACGGCCAATGCCGACAATGTCCCTGTTTCCAACAGAAAGACGTATTTATCGCAGCTGCATTAACACCAATGCATTTGCTACGGTCGGTCCTTTGGGGTAAAGGAGGAACAGGGCCGCACAACAGCCCTTTAGTCTGAGAACACAGAGTTTGAAATGAGACCCAAATTGCCAAGGATGGCTTGACAAAGTCCCTCCCCCCTTTTTTAATAATAGTCCAGCGCCATTGGCACAGATCCGCCACGTCGGACACTTTAGTCAGTGAGACCAGCAGGGATTACTCCAGAGGATAGTGGGTGCTTCCCCTAAAGAGGTGCACCTAAGTAATTTTGGAGCCTGGACCTAATTGCCTTTGGAGCAGCCCCACCTCAGCTGCAAGTTAAGCTTCATCCCCCTACGTGCACACACACAAGCCGTGACACACACAGTATTTTCCACACGTGGCTTCTTGAGGGCGCAAGCAGCAACAGAACTCCCAAGAATGTAAGAATATCAAACAGGTATATTGACGCAAATATACATTAGCAGAAACATTCCAGCACTCAACAGATTCCCATCCCACATATTTCTTTCCCCACTCCTCCCTCTGGCTCTAAAGCAGGGGTCACACTCAGCAATCTGGGGCAGGTTATCCTTGGCTGCCTGGTGTGGCTTGGACCCGTGGCACGGTGGCCACAGCACCTGAGACAGACTAAATAGGATTTAGGAGCCCACAGGGTGTGTGGAAGCCCTGGACCTCCGCCTAGAAATCCAGAGTGCCTCTGCTCCCCACAAAATTATTTCCTCACTCAGTCTTTGGCAACCCCCCCCCACGAAAGCTTTACAGCAATGTTTTCAGACAATATAATCATAGTATATTATGGCCCTATTGTTTGAATCATTTTTAATAGCCTCTGTCCTTTAAAAGAGCTTCATCACTTACTCCTTTACCCAAGGCACAATTCATCACTCACTCCTTTGCCAGAGGCAGGATGCCTCTGAATACCAGTTGCAGGGGAGCAACAGCAGGAGAGAGGGCAGGCACATATCTCTTGCCTGTGGACTCCCCAGAGGCATCTGGTGGGAACAGAGGAACAGAGGAAGCTGCCATATACTGAGTCAGACCATTGGTCTACCTAGCTCAGTATTGTCTTCACATACTGGCAGTAGCTTCGCCGAGGTTGCAAACAGGACTCTCTCTCTCAGCCCTATCTTGGAGGAGCCAAGGAGGGAACTTGCAGCTTTCTGCTCTTTCCAGAGTGGCTCCATCCCCTAAGGGGAATATCTTACAGGGCTCACACTTCTAGTCTCCCATTCATATGCAACTGGGGCGGACCCTGTTTAGCTAAGGGGACAAGTCATGCTTGCTACCACCAGACCAGCTCTCCTCCCAATCCAGCCGGGCTGTTCTTATGCTCTTAAGCAGCAGAAGGCAATACAGCCAGGTAGGGAAGAGACTCCTCCAGCCTCCCAGGAGCCAGGCCAATTCCCGAGCTTCCTTCCTAGCCAGGCACTGGGCCGGGTGAGACCATGTGTGCAGAGGTGGGGTGCAGGATTATCCCCTCCCTCTGCAGATTCCATCTGGCCTGGACCTGACCTCTCTTCCCACCTCAGTCTTTTCAGCCACATGGTCTTGAATCAAAAGAGAAAGCAATCCTGGAAAGTGCCTATCAGCTTAGACTCCCTATTGGTTGGAGATGAAGCTTCAAGTCCTTTTCTCATGCTCCCTTCCAAGCCATGGGTGAAGGGTAATGGGACTGGAACTGTCGATCCTAGCCCCCACCAGCATGCCCAACACTCCCCCATATATTGGGCAGGACACAAGAATGAGGGAAGGCAGGACAAGGGGGGAACGGAAAGCGTGTAACACCAGGGGGGGATGATGCAAGTGGCAGATTTAGTGCATGGCAAATGAATGCCACAGAGCCTTAATGGCGGGCATGCGCACCCCCTCCACTCATGTTCCCATGCGCCTGTGATCTGTATTCAACAGGCATCGTCAGAGGTGCTGGCGGGATCCAATGCAGTTAAACTTCAAAGATTTCTTCATTCTCTTTCAGCACAGACCCAAGTTGCTGAGGTCTTTCTCTCCCCCCTCCGCCCTTAGTAAAGATTAAATACATAGATAGATTAAAGGCCCCAAAGTTCGCACAGTATATGGTTCTCTCCAGGCTGTGAGTTACATCCGTGCCTTTCACCCCAACCCCCTGCCTCCACGGCAGGCTTTGTACTCAACGGACAAAAAAAGGGAAAAAAATGCGCTCAAGATTGGCCCAGCTGTACGTCCATATTATCCTCGCCGTTCTTCTGACAAGCGTTAATATATGGAGCTTTATCAAGCTGGGATGGTTGGCTGAATGAATGGGGAAAGGTTTCCCAAGGACCAAGAACGATGCACACGGTTTCAGATGTCGAACTGCAGCACAGAGCTGGAAACGGAGAGCAGTGTAGTCAAAAAGGAGGGATGCAGATTGCCCGGAGCAAAATCCCATACGCCCCTCTCTCCCCAGATTGGATGGGTGAAAATAAACTGGTGTTGACCAAACACTAAGGCCGTTTGCATGACCCCTGGGGTTTGGGATGGGGAGGGCTGAGGGGGAAGGCAGGATCCTACCTGCCTCTTCCCCACAGGATTATCGTTTCTTCGGGGCGCCAGTGCTTGTGCCCACACTGCTTGTGTACCCAGATGACCGGCGTGGTGGCAGGCTTCCGACATGGGAATGGGAGGAGGAAGTCCTCCCACATCCCATAATGCCATAGTGCACTGTGTGTAGAGGCAGCCTGCTGTAATGCAGCCGGGCCCGTCTCCCTGGCCATGTTGCACTCAGGAATCTATGGACCCCCCTGGCCATGTTGCACTCATAAGAACAGAGGAAGCTGCCATATACTGAGTCGGACCCTTGGTCCATCTCGCTCAGTATTGTCTTCACAGTCTGGCAGCGACTTCTCCAAGGCTGCAGGTAGGAGTCTCTCCCAGCTCTATCTTGGAGATGACAGGGAGGGAACTTGGTACCTTCTGCACCTGGCCCAGAATGTGAGGCCATTCTTTGGGGAGCAGGACATGAGGCGTGTTTCTCTGCTCAAGAGAAAGATGTGTTTCTCCTCTTTGTCTTTGGATAGGTCATAAAGGTCAGTGGTGTAAGAAACCCTGAAGCGGGCCCCTTTTATCTTTTTTGCAGTGCCCAAAGGCGTTGCTGAGTTTTGCGGCAGTGGGGGGGGGACCCTGCCACCAAGCCCCTTGCCCCCGCAACATCACCCCTATCTTGCAGACCCCCCCTTTCCTCCTTCTCCCACCACCATTCCCCAGGTAGCTCATGGGGTGGTAAGTGGCTGAATCGGCTTCCTCTCTCAAGTGAAGAGAAAGAAATGGACCCATACAGTTGCTTACAGCTCTGTGAGCCAGCTGGGCAGTGGCGGGAATGGATGTGCCAGTGCTGACCATGCAGCATGTTGACATCAAGGAGGAGGGGGGGGGAGGAAGAGAAAGAGGAGAAAGGGATGGTGGAGGAGAAGGAGGAGGGAGGAGGAGAGTGGAGGGGGGAGGAGAAAGAAGAGGAGGAGGAGAAAGAGGAGGAGAAAGGAGGAGAAAGAGAGAGGAGGAAAGAAGAGGAGGGAGGAGAAAGGAGGAGGAGGGAGAAGGAGAAAGAGGAGGAGGAGAAAGAGGAGGAGGGGAAATGGCAAAGTAGGAGGAGGGATGGGGAGTGGCACGATCAGCGGACCTTGTGGGGTTGCTGTAGCAGTGGCTGGTGAGGGACCCTTGGTAGCCCCTCTTCTTGGGGGTGCCAGGGGCGGCCTGTGTTCTTGAACACATCTGCCCAACCACAGTTACGCCCCTGGAGGGAACTGGAATCCCTGTTGGTGCCATTTGACTCGTAAACTGGGAAAGGGCAAAGCGTCCGCTGGTCTCCCCTACCTCGACCCATTTCCTCCAGTCTGCTTCTTTCCAGCTGTTCTGATCGGCAGTCCCCCCGCCCACTGCCTTCCTCTTCTGTAATCGTGTGTCTTTATAGCAGCAAAAGAGTCCCCAGATAACTATTTAGTATAAACAAACCAGGCTGCTTTAATGGAATTACCTTAGCCTTGCTAGTAAATAATTTATAGGAGGCAGTATATAAAATATGTTTCTTCCTCTCTCTCCTGCTCTCTCTCTTTCTCTCCCCCCTCCCTTAAAAAAGAAAAACAAAACATAGATGGAGAGAGGGTGAGTCGGTTGTCATGTGGAAAACACCCGCCAAAGGAACGTTAACTGAGAAGATTGTAAAAGTGCTCCCGATGAAAATGGGAACGTGGTTGAAATGAAAGGCAGAAACCAGAGCTTGTTTTTTCTTCTCTGAAGAGGAGACATTAAACGAGGCCCTTTGGTGCCACTGTGTGATCTGAGGGCAAGAAACCCCTTCACCCAACCTGAGGAGATACAAACAAGCAGTTAGGAATAAATCTGTGTGGCTGCTCAAGTGGTGTTTATGTAACATGAGGGCTATTCACATACATCACACACACAAAGGGCATGCACACATGTTTTCATGTGAATGACTGCACATGCGTTAGTTTGGAAAGTCAGCATGGGCATTGGATCCCTCTAACACGGATGGCATGTACTGCTGTATGCACATAATATGTAAATAACTGTAGGTGCATATAGAGAAAATAACATGTGTTTTCTGTACACATGCACATTGCACGTAATGTGTGAATATGGCTAATTTGTGGACGCTGTAGGTTTACTAGTAGAAAATACATAAGATCACACCTTCTAACCTTTGTGGTGATTGATCCAGAATAACAACACTCCTTGGGATTTAGTTCACAGTCCCTGACTCTTGTGCGAATCTTTGCTTCTTTTTGACACTATACATTGATCATGGCTTTATACTAGTTTCACTAGTGTGGTGGCACTCAAATTATTCTGGTAGTTTGGAGAAAGTGCTGAAAATGCTAGCAGGGAGAGACCTGGACTCTCTGGCTACATTCGCATGCAGCATGGAAATGCAGGTTCAATGGACCAGCGGTTCTATGCCCCCTCCTCCCCCTCTCATCCAAATTCGGACATAATGACAGAGGTGCTCTTACCCCTGGACTTCTGGGCTGAAGTCCAGGGCCTCCACACCCCCTGGGGCCCCCCAAATTCATAAATATACCTGTTTTATATTTTTACATTCTTGTGAGTTCAGTTGCTGTTTGTGCCCTCAGGAACCAACATGTGAAAAATACTGTGTGTGTGTGTAGGGGGATGATGCTTAACTTGCAGGAGTTGGAGGGGGAGGGTGATGGCTCCAAAGGCCTTCAGGTCCAGGCTCCAAAATTACTCTGTGAGACTGCAGAGAGGAGGGGGGACTGGCCGTGTGGGCTTCCTTCTTGCTTGAAGGATAGCCTGCACAGCCAATCTTGATGGAGTTGAGTTCCTCCCTCAACTCTGGTTCCAGTGGATGCAGCCTGAGGTACTACATTAGGACATACCATAGGCTGTGTCCAACTTCAAGTTGTGGCGCCGAAACTCACTGCAACCTGAGGGTTCAGATTGGAGTTCCAAATCTGAACCCTCGGTTTTGTCGCTGTGGAACATAGGAAGCTGCCATATACTGAGTCAGGTCATTGGTCTATCTAGCTCAGTATTGTCTGAACAGACTGGCAGCAGCTTCTCCAAGGTTGCAGGCAGGAATCTCTCTCAGCCCGATCTTGGAGATGCTGCCAGGACTTGGAACCTTCTGCTCTTCCCAGAGCGGCTCCATCCCCTGAGGGGAATATCTTCTAGTGCTCACACGCCAAGTCTCCCATTCATATGCAATCAGGGTAGGCCCTGCTTAGCTAAGGGGACAAGTCATGCTTGCTACCACAAGTCCAGCTCTCCTCTCCTGCCTACCTCCAATTGCTTGCATTCACGCATGTAACGCTTGCAGAACTGTTGGCCCCTTTAACTGTGGTTCTTTGTGACGTGCGAATGCAGCCTCTATCTACAGTATGTCCCTAAAGCCCCTAGTGGTCATTAGGAGATATTGCTGCTGAGGGCTGATCCTGCTAGAGTCCCAGCGCCAACAGGTAACCCACATTAAACCTAGATTCAAACAACTGTGTCAAAACAATTGTTGAGCTACCATGGAAAATAAGATTTTGGGCTAGGTAGTTTTCAACAGTGTAGTTCTCATGGAATCTTGTCTTTCCCCCGCAAAGGGACCATTTCCCTGCAAAACATCCTTCACCCTGCACTGAAATGTTTTGTTTCTTGGTTGTAAGTTCTTGCCTCGCCTCGCCAGTAGCATTCCTGTTACCCAAATGGTCTTTGTGTTGTTTTCAGAACTGGTGGTTGCTGCCTCCGCTGATGGCCTTGACCATGAAACTGGAACCTTGAATGCTTGACCTACATTTCCAAGGGCATCTGTTTCAGCCTATCATTGTCACCATGCTTCATTGGAAACCTGACCCTATGGCTCTAATAGTATTAACAGAAGCTCTGACTTTGAGAAGGAAAAGTGGTGAGCCACCTTTGCCTGGAAGACCAACACGTTAAACTGAGATATGACCCTCACTCCCCGCTCCAAAGTCCAGTGGGCTCTGCCTATGTCGTCCTCACTGCATATACTGGAGGGGACAATCAATTTGTGTCGGCAGAAAATCTGCGAACTGTGAGTTGCCGGCATAAGGTTTTGTGATCTTATTTCACAAATGGCTCATCTAGATGATTAGATGGCAAATTCAGCGCTCCAAGTGACGTACAAAAACGTGGTTGAATCGACTGGCATAATAAAACAGATTCACAAGACGTTGCTCTAAAAGATGCTTTTAACTGGCTTTTCTCGTTGGCTTTTAATTCTATAAAGCCTATCTATCTATCTATCTATCTATCTATCTATCTATCTATCTATCTATCTATCTATCATCATATGCTGATATTGCACATGGCAAGCCCCGCCCCGCCCACACAGTGCTTTACCAATCAGAGGGAACAGAACAGAAGCACCGTGGTGATTGGGCAGTGGGGATTCCATATGCAGATAGGGAAGAGGAGTGGGTAGGGGGCGAGTGAGTGAGCGCGAGGTGGGGAGGAGGCAAGCGAGTGAGCAGGCAGGGAGGGGGCAAGTGAGTGAGCAAGCAGGGGGGGGTTGTCTGAGAGTGGGTGGCTGACACTGAGCAATAAAGCAGGGGCTGTGGCGTGGGGCAAGGAGAGCAAGGAAGTCCTAGCGCCCAGATGCTCTGTGCGGGTTCAGCTAGTTAGAAAACAAAAACAAGAAAGGCAATGATCTGAGCAAGAAGCCGCAAGTTTTGGTTTTAAAAATAATCATTTTTGTGTTATTGTTTGATTGATTTAGTTATGCATTTATTATTTGAAAATAATTCAAAAAACACAGAGCAGCAGCCTTAAATACTAATCTCATTTAAAAGCCTGGGTGAAGAGCCACATCTTTACTTTTTTCCTAAAAACTGTCAAGGAGACTGAGGAGCAGATTTCTGCCAGGAGAGCATTCCAAAGCCGGGGGCAATGACTGAGAAGGCCCTGTCCCGTATGCTTGACAGCCGAGCCTCTTTCACTGTCGGCAGACGGAGCAGAGCTCCCTCCAATGATCTTGTTCAATGGGCAGAAATCCTTGGGAGCAGGCGGTTCTTCAGATATCCAGGGCCAAATTTCTATATTTCATTATATTTTGTGCATAACACTTCACGGAAATCCAAATCCAAATCTGATGATTATTTTCCATTTCAGCTTTTCCTCCTACCTTGCTTCCATATAATCACTTCTCCACAACCAAACATTGGGGAACATACACAGCTCCCAAACCTGGGTAGGACATCATTTTCACTTGTGGGGATGACCTCAATCTCTGTTTTAGAGTCTGTTTTTCCCCCTTTCTCTTTTATTTTTCAATCAGTTATGTAGAAATGTATCCTTAAAAAAAAAAAAATCAGAGGTCCCTAAGCTTTCATAGCTTGTGCCTACATTTGGCACTGGTCAAAGGCCATTGTGGCAGGGGATAATGGGAGCTGTAGTCCAACAACATCTGGGGGCACAAGCCTGGGCCTGGGAGCCCCTGCTCTAGGGTATCTGGTGCTGTGTAGGCAAGAGACTCATGACAGAGAAAAGAAAGGACTTTCCCCTACAGAACAGAATTCATTTATGGAATTTGCCACCATTAGATGTGGAGGAAGCAACAAGTTCAGATGACTTTAGAGGGACTAGTCAAATTCAGGAAGGAGGAAAGATCTTTCAAAGCTAATTAGACATAATTGTGGATCCTCTGTGTTCAGAGACAGTCTACCTCTGAAAACCAGTTGCTGGGTGGAGCAGCGGCAAGGGAGGTCTATAGCTTTCGGGCTTCTCAGAGGCATCCTGGTGGCCATTGTGTGAAAAGGGCTACTGATGTTGAGGGACATTTGGCCAGATCCAGCAGGCTCCCTTACTTTCGTGACCACGTCAACGAGGTTGTGCGAAACGGCCCGTTCCCACTTGCCCGTTGGCTGAACGGTACGCTTAATTAAGGCGCCTGTGATTAGATACCTGCAGAGCATTAGCCAAACGGTCTGAGCGGGTATCATCATACCACATCTGTTCCACTTCGTGCAGGCCCTGGGGTCTCTGCCTGCGAGCTTTAATATGCGTGCGGAGATATATTTCATGGAAACACGGTGTTCCGTCTGTAGCCACATCTGCTCTATTATATTAGGGAAAGGGAGGCATTTTGATACTAATTGCAGCGAAATGGTGATGTCTTTGCCCTGTAATTGACTTAATGAAGTTCGTATGGAACTTCTGAAAGTGCTCGGGTAATGGGCACCCCATCGAGGCCGTTGTGGGTGGGAAGGGAAGTGATTGCCCTGTTGTAGAGGTAACTTGGCAAAGAAAGGGGTCATGGAGGAATGTTACCAAGGAACTGCCAGCATGGCTGCTGTCAATTTTCTCTCTCTATATATATAAAAAACTGCGTGCTGCCTCTATAAAAATTGTACTCTAATTGTACTGCCTCCTTCAAGGAGAGAGAGAGAGAGAGGAAAAAACCCCGTTCGCAATTAAACTTGCTTCTGGAGTTAGCTTTGAACCCAGGCAGAATGGATAAACCTCAGTTAACCTTTCATAAACAGGTATTTCCACTGGGTTGCATCCAAGTGAAGCGAGTTACGACTAATTCCCATTGAAATGAACGGGATTTAAGTTGGTCATGAGTAACGTGTCTCATTGATTTCAACAGTGCTTAGTCATGACTTGGAAGTAATGACTCATCACACTTGGAAGGTTCCTGCCCACTATGAACTGGACATGGGCAAAGAGGAATAAGCAACAGTGCTAGCCAGCCTGGGGATTGGGACCTTATGGGACAACTCCTACTTTTTGATCCTAAGTGTGCCACTGAGCTGGTGTCGACTCTTGGCGCCCACAGAGCCCTGTGGTTGTCTTTGGTAGAATCCAGGAGGGGTTGACCATTGCCATCTCCCACGCAGTATGAAATGATGCCTTTCAGCACCTTCCTAGATCGCTGCTGCCCAATATAGATGTTTCCCCTACATAAGTACACCCACCTTCTAAATGTGTCAGTTGTAAATATCTGCTCCTGTTTTGTGTGTGTTTGCATCTTAAAGGATGCCTCATTCAGATCTTTTGTCAGTGGCCAGTGTTGAGTCCATCAGAGTTTATCTTCAGAGTCCATCTTGCTCTCCAGGCTCTCTATTTTTTTTTTAAATTTTTTTTTTAAAGCTCTCCAGGCTCTCTAGCAATTAAATAGTTGCATTGGATGATGCATCTTGCCTTTAATGCACATGTCTGGAAATACATGCACATTCATTTATTTTTATTTCTCAGTGTAAACCACTTTGGGAACTTTTGTTGAAAAGCGGAATATAAACATTTATCATCATCATCATCATCATCATCATCATCATCATCATCATCTGGACCACCTACTCCTACAAGAAGCTATCTGCATGTTGGAGTCATCTTTTGGGATCACCTTCCAGTCCTGCCCCTCTCAGAAGTTAGGTGAGTAGCTACCCTGGGGCGGCCATTCCATGAGGCCAAGGGAGGTGGTTACCTCAGGTGGCAGATTGTTGGGGTGCCAGCAGGCAACAAGACATCTGTTGCCATTGGAGCAGCTTCTTTGGGACGGATCTGACCCTCGCAAGCTTTGCAAGGAGTGCCTCACGTCATTCTTCTTGCATAGCTTGCAAGAAGCACAAGGAGAGAAGAGGAGGCTGCTGGCAACTGTCTCCCTACACTGTCTCCATGCACGTCCAGAATTTGCAAGGGTCAGTTGTGAAAGGGCACTGCCCCCCCCCCAGGGCCATGGGGTGAGGCAGCATTTAGTGCCTCGCCTGAGGCTCTGCAGTAGCTTAGACCACTCTGTAGCAGAAGCAGGGCTTTCTTGGAGGTGGCCCCTGGATTCTCGAACACTCTCGCCTGGGGACTCACCTTGCACCTGATGTCTTTTTAGTGCCAGGCAAAGACCTTTTTATTTTAAAATATTGCGAAAAGAAAATATTTAAAATATTTTAAATACTTTTAAAATATTGTGAAATGAAACCTCCCTGCATGCACATCAGGAAAAAAGGCTACGGTAGAACCCTATCATCATTATTGTCCTAATTCTTTCTTTATAAAAGCACCAAAAAGATACTGGGTGTACAGTACAGAACTAAAATGCTCTTCGCCATCCCATGGTTAGTAGAAAAGCAACACGTTATTCAAAAGAAGCAAAGGTGTGCCTTAATTTTTTTTTTTTAAGGACAGGATTTGCGAAACCACAATTCTACTTTGTGTGGCAGAGGATTTCATTTTTTAACAATGTGAACTACACCTAGGTGCAAATATGCTCTATATACATCTTGAACAAATAATTTATTGCTCAAGCTGAAGGCTCTTTCCTCGCCATCCTGTGAGAAGGACCACTGTAAAACCAGGCTATGTATTAAACTTTAACTGCCGTAATCCTAGATAGCTCTGTTTGTTTTTACTGTGTCTGTGTCAAAGATGGCAGGAGGATCGTTTTGCTGATGATCAACAATCCCAGCACCTAGAATGCTAGGAAGGATAAAATGAGTTGGCCCCATGGGATGAAAAGCAGCCATGGCAAACAGTTGTAGTCATCCATAGCAAAGTACATAGGAATTTAGGAAGCTGTGTTATACAATTCAGACCCTTGGCCCATCTAGCTCATTACTGTATACAAAAGGTAAAGTGTGCCATTGAGTCAGTGTCATTTTCTGGCAACCACAGAGCCCTGTGGTTTTCTTTGGTAGAATAGAGGAAGGGTTTACCATTGCCATCTCCTGCACAGTATGAGACGATGCCTTTCAGCATCTTCCTATATCACTGTGTCCAATATGGTCTGGGAAACTAGGGATGTGCAAATCAATTCAAATTTGAATTGATTCAACTTGAAACTGGGTGATTCAAGCGATTAGAATTTGAATTGAATCACCCCGCAAAAGGGTAATTTCGTTAAAATTTGAACTGGGTTTTTGAAATTTGATTCAGTTTTGATTCAAGAGCCATTTGGCACCTTTAAAAAAAAACCATTCAGGATGCCTGATTGGTATATAAAAAGTGCCAAAAAGGATCAAACTGAATTTTTGTACCAGACTGGAATTTGATTTGAATTCAAAACGAATTTTCAGAATTTGATTTGAATTCAAAACTAATTGGGGGGAAACCATTTTGTCCATGTCTCTATTGTCTAAACTGACTGGCAGCAGTTCTCCAAGGTACCAGGCAGGAGTCTCTCCCAGCCCTACCTGGAGATGCTGCCAAGGATGGAACCTGGGACCTTCTGCATGCAAAGCAGATGCTCTACCACAGAGCTATAACCCCATCCCCTAAGAGGGGATATATCTTACAGCACTCACATGTAGTCACCCTTTTGCTGGTCAATGACCGAATAAACTTATATCTATCTATCTGTAGTCACCCATCCAAATGCAGACCAAGGCAGACCCTGTTTGGCAAAGAGGACAATATTTAATATTTGGACTGCAGATATGAACGATTCCGTTTTAGCACATGGGTTCTCAAACCTGGGTCCCCAAATGTTATTGGACTGCAGCCTTCAGCCATTGTGGCTAGAGATGGTGGGAATTGTAGTCCAGCAATAACAGAGGACCCAACTTTGAGAATCCTTTTCCTGGAAGGGTTTTGGTGGTTTGTTTGTTTGTTTGTTTGTTTGTTTTTAGCATTTCTTCACAATATCAAGCCATGATGGAAGTAGGGGGTGTTTAGTCTTTTAGCTCTGTGCTGTTTTCCTGCCAATTCCCCCCTCCAATTGCTATGGGACCCTGCCATTTACTGCTGTTCTTCTCCCCCCCTACTCCAACCTATAGACTTCACATAAACTTTCTTCTGGAATTAAAACCACGGGGAGACTTTTTAAAAAGAAATGTTTGGGGAAGTGAAAATCCTGCCATCAAAACCTGTAGTTCAGTAGCGCTTGGTCTCACGTATGAGACCCTTTCAGGTTGACTGGGCCTTCACAAAGTTCATGTTAACCATGTCATACAAGACTGAATGCAACGTGCTTGAGAAGTCGGACTGGGAGGGAGTCTGGACTGCTGACGTCTGCTGGTAACAACCACCACCACCAATCCCTGCTAAAACAGCTGGGGTTGTGTGTGTGTGTGTGTGTGTGTGTGAAAGAATCTAGAACTAATTATCCCAGGGGGCTTCTAAAGCCAAGACAATGTCCAAGGACATTTCCTGCCTAGTCGGGGGGGGGGGGGGAGGGAGAGACACACAACCCACAGAGAAAAACTCACAAGAAGAATGCCTAGTTGTGTGAGATCCCAAACTTGTGGTCTTGTGCAAATGTTCCTTGCAGCAGAGGCAGATGTGGAAAGAGGTTTTTCCAATCGGGGTGCATTACAGACTGTTTGCATCGCACAGGGGTTCCCAGAAAGGATGCCCCTTCTGCTGCAAATCTTCAGCTCAGGTATCCCATAGATATTGTGTGTCTGTGTACCATATTTACCCAAATCCAAGGCAAAGATTTCCCTCAGTTCTCTCCCGTTAAATGGGGGGCGGGGGGTCATCTTGAATTCGGAGGCCTCTTTCGTTTGGGTAAATCGGGAGCACGGGAGGAGGAGCTTCACCCTGCTCCCTCCCCTTCTGTAGTGGACACATCGCTGAGGATGCGTTGACTTCCAGCCAGTGATCCTCAGATGGAGAACAAATAGGGCAGCTACAGTGTGGAGAGGCAGGGGGGCTTGGAATACTCTTTAGGACAGGCTTCCCCAAACTGTGGCCCTCCAGATGTTGCTGAACTACAACTCCCAGCATCCCGAGCCACAATTTATTGTGGCTGGGTATGCTGGGGGTTGTAGTTCAGCAACATCTGGAGGGCCGCAGTTTGGGGACGCCTGCTCTAGGGTCTCTTCAAATACCCCTAGGGGTACTAGTATCTCATCGGGAACCCCTGGATTACTTGATTAAAAATCTTGTGTTGATTAGAAAAGTTCCTCCTTGTGGGGAGGGGGAGTGGATGGGGCAAGCCATGGGAAGAGACCTTTGGAGATGTTTCTGGCATTTCAGAGTGAGATTGGACTGGGCGGGGGATCCGAGAGGACCTTACTATGATGGGGGGTGGGGGACGGTATCATCATCGCTGGGACAGGCTGAAAGAAAAGGAACATCTTGCCGCCACAAAAAGCGCTCTCTTTGCCAGAGAGCTGCGTTGTTAGGACGACGGCGCAAATGATCCTGGCAATGATTAGTTCCACTTCAAAGGCACTTAGATTTGACAGCAGCAAACGCAGCCGCGTTTCATGTCTCAAAACACACACACACACACACACACACACACACACACACACACACACACAG
Source organism: Hemicordylus capensis (assembly GCF_027244095.1). Taxonomy (NCBI): domain Eukaryota; kingdom Metazoa; phylum Chordata; class Lepidosauria; order Squamata; family Cordylidae; genus Hemicordylus; species Hemicordylus capensis. Next base: position 19,092,127 of record NC_069667.1, read on the forward strand.
AGGGCGGCGAGGGGGGAAGTGGGAGAAGTGTGTATCTGTGTGTGCGTCGCAATAAGAGGGAGTCACACGGCGGCACCTCGTATTTATTTTTCAGTGTTCGAGGGCACTTGGGGAAAATAAACAAAAAGAACAGTGGTGCGGAAACTTGCCGGCTTAAAAGGGAAAGCGGAGTTTGGGGAAGGAAGAAGGTGGAAGGTGTATTAGCATTATTTAGCACATTTCTATATGGCCCCACTTAAAAATCTTTGGGCGATTTCCAATTTAAAACACAACAATAAGAAAAACACGAACATCGGTAAACCTTTGATGTTAGGAATCCCTAACATAGCCTTTGATGTTGGGAACCTTTCTGTTGGAATATTTTTCCAGAGGCAAAGATGGCCCCGGAACCCAGCCCTACCTTTCCTCCATGACATTGGACCCCCTCCTCTGTGAACCAGGGAGGGGAGGAGAGCTGGTCTTGTGGCAGCGAGCATGAATGGTCACCTTGCTAAGCAGGACCCACCTTGGTTTGCATTTGGATGGGTGACTACATGTGTGCGCAGTCTGCTGTAAGCACGATATCCCCTTCAGGGGATGGGGCCACTGCTCAGTGTGGTGGAGCACCTGGTTTGCTTGTAGCTTCCCCAGGTAGGGATGCTCAACTTGCCTCACTTTGAGCAGGGCTCGACATCGAGCCAGCCCGGTTCGACTGGTCTAAGTTCGAACCGGACTGGCCCTGGGTTCGAAGAACCGACTCATGGACTGGGTGGGGTATACTTCAAAAGTAAAGAGGGCAGCCCTAACCTAAACTTCTCTAAAGGCATGGTGGTGGGGGGCGGGTTAGTGAGAGAAAGCAGCCTCCGTACCTTTAGCGGAGGCTGCGGGATAGGCAGCATAGGCGGGTGACAAGACAGTGGCGAAGCATTGAAGGAGTTGGGGGGCAGTAGGCTCTTCCAAGCCCCCTGCCGGACTCTCAAATGACAGACCGAGCCAGCTACAGCCCGGTTCGGGCCTCCACGCATGCACAGAGGCCATTTTCATGACTTCCGTGCATGTGCAGAGGCCATTTGCGCAAAGAGGACACAAATGACCTCTGTGTGCATGCAAAGGCCTGAACTGGGGTGCAGCTGGCCCAGGCTGTCATTTGGGAGGCCAGCGGGGGGCTTAGAAGAGCCTCCACCACTGCCCCCCATGGGGAATACACAGGTGCAGGCTATACACACACACACACACACATCCATTTTACCACCAGGTATACTTGGGTGCAGGTTATACCCATGTGCGGGGTTTATACGTGAAAATACAATATTTAAACAACCACACTGACCAAGGACTTGAAAGCTCAGTCTAAAGCCGCTTGGTGCAATATTTTTATATCAAGATTATCTTGACATGTCACTATTAAAGTGTAGTAGTATTAAAGTGTTGCATCATTAATTCAGAAGAGAGGAAAAGACACAAATGAGCTCTCAAGGAACTGAAAGAGGCAGTAAATCACACCGGCTCAGCCCATGGTGCACAATTTGCAACGACATTGATGCCTTAATTAATTAATGATGCATTGATAAAACACTACATAATCTTGATGTGACAATATTGCATCAAGAGCCTCTTTGTGTCGTGTGTTGCACACGGAACGGTGGAGGGTTCCTTCAGAAACAAGATCCGTTCCGCACCCCAAAAAGGGGAATTGTGTGTGTATGTATTTATTTGATTTATAGTTACTGAGAACTCCCAAATCTAGGGAGAAATTTGCTTGAGCAGAATTTTAGAAGCACCTCTAACCATTAGTACATTTGAAGCAGAGAGGTATAGCGGCCAGCCCTGGAACTTTTTCAGGCAGAAAGCTTGACCACGGGTTTACTGCAAGGCTTTACCGCGAGCTTGAAGTTGTACCCCCCCCCCTCAAATTGACACAAAAAGTGATTTATTTATTTTTGGCTCTGGATATAAATCGGGCTACTCTCTAACGCACAATAAAAAGCCCAAATCGTGTGTGCAGTGCTCTCTTATGCCTCGCAAGGACTTTGAGGTAAATCTGGCTGATATGTGAATGCACAAATCTCCATTCCAGAGGACATGCGGACGAAAAGCCCTGTGTGAAAAAGTTCCTGGGGGAGAAAACCGGCTCACAGCTCTCCGTTAATTTGGCAGCGAGAAGGCGGAGATTGAGCCAGTGCAGGAAATATATCTCGCTGGCAAAATGCTGAGCATATGCCCCTCATTAATGTTCAACACAGGCACAGCTCAAACAAAACTTGCTTTCAACCAGCTGTTTGTGGGGACATTAATACTTTACACATTTCAGAATCTAACAGCAAGCGTTGCCGATGCTTTGGGTCTCCCAGTCTGTGATCTCGGCCTGCATCTTTGCTCCGTCTTCTCAAATGCGGACTCAGTCTGCAACTGTTTATTAAATAAAAGTTGTCATTGGTAGCTATGGATAGACACTGAGAACCAGACCCTGCCATCGCGACTGAAGCAAACCTGCCTTTGGAGGGAGGGTTGAAATAGTTTGGAGAGGCCTCTTAATTTTCTCCATGGAATGGGATGCTTACTTGCACACCTTTTGTTCTGCATTCAGGGCTGGCCCAGATGGACAGGGTTCCCAACTGGTGATACTCCGGCTGTTGCTGAAATACAACTCCCACCCTCCCTGGCCTCGATAAATTGTAGCTGGGGATGATGGGTGTTGTAGCTTAGCAACATCTGCAGGATGTTCTGCAGGTTGCAAACCCCGGCCTAGGACCCTCATTCTTGTGGTGTGTGCGTGTGCATAAACAGTGCCAGAATATAGAACTGCCAATTGTTGGCTGCATTCGGACATAATGTGATACCGGAGTTGAAGGAACCTCTGGTTACAATTTGTGTACATCCAAATGCAGACAACAACAGTCCCAACTGAAAATTGACCCGCGGTTGCCCTCCCTGGACTGAGATTTGTACATTTGGTGTGTAGTGAGGTTCGCCGCCTAGACCTCCGGTTACGTCCGAACGTGACACCGCAAGCTGACTCCCCCACAACTGGGGTTCCTCCATTGTTCTGGCTGCTATTGGGTGCCAAGACTGTCCTTCAGTCAAGAAGGAAGCCCAGGCAGCCAGTTTCCCCTCCTCTCTGCTACGTCCGATTCGTATGGGAGAGCAGGGGGAAGGGGAGCAGAACTGCAGGTTCATTGGACCTGCAGTTCCCCAATATGTGCAAATGCAGCTGTTCTTTCTCTCTCTCTTGCATTGCACCACTGAAGTATTGCAGAATGGTGTAAGATTGTAAGATGTCATTCTGTATCCTGCTACCCAAAGATCTTGCACATTCTGTACCCCAAATACAAAGTATTTTTTTTGCTCATTTTGCACAACCCCCCAATAGTTTCATAAGCTGTGCTCCCTGGAGAGCTGGTCTTGTGGTAGCAAGCATGACTTGTCCCCTTAGCTAAGCAGGGTCCACCCTGGTTGTATATGAATGGGAGACTTGATGTGTGAGCACTGTAAGATATTCCCCTCAGGGGATGGAGCCAGTCTGGGAAGAGCAAGTTCCCAGTTCCCTCTCTGGCTTCTTCAAGATAGGGCTGAGAGAGACTCCTGCCTGCAACCTTGGAGAAGCTGCTGACAGTCTGTGAAGACAATACTGAGCTAGATAGACCAATGGTCTGACTCAGTATATGGCAGCTGCCTATGTTCTATGTTCCCTCTCTTCATTAATATGAATTGCCTGCCTTAGCATTCGTTTCCAAAGATGGATTCTCCAATTCACAGCAGCATCTTTTCATCTCTGAAGTGTTAGAATTTCAGACCCATCATAGCCTGCGGACTCTCTCCCACTGTATCCTTTAATCAGAATGGGCTAGTCATCTGTGTGATTTGGTGATTTGACCTTGTGAATATGCAGCTTGCGTGGCTCAAGTTAAAGCTGGGCTCTGTGCTTCTCAGCTGGTGGGGCTCCAAAATCAAACTGCACCTTGGGCACCAGAATCCTGGGTCTGCTAGCATTTTGTCCGTTGCAAAACTGACTCTGTTAATAGCCTTCCATGTATTTAGCCTGTGTGGTGTCAAGCCTGACCCAAACGTTCATGGCCTCATCTGATGACTGCAACATCCAGTGATGGCTTGCATGTATGCATGGGCTATGGCAGACTCAAAATTTATTCTAGGCAAGTGGCAGGCACAGTCAGTTCCATCTGCAAGCATCCCCTTCCTCCTGAATTTTCTAGAAGGAAGGAAGATGGAAGGGAAAATGAGAATGAATAGAAAAAGAGACAGGGAGAGAGGAGGAAATAACAAGAGAAGGAAGCATTTCTCTCTATATTCTGTTCCCCCCTTTCTTTTTCTCCTCTGTTTCTTTTTAAGAAACTTCCTCCCTAAATTTCACAGGAACACAGGAAGTTGCCTTATACAGAGTCAGACCATCGGTCCATCTAGCTCAGTATTGTCTACCCAGACTGGCAGTGGCTTCTCCAAGGTTGCAGCCAGGAGTCTCTCTCAGCCCTATCTTGGAGATGCTGCCAGGCAGGGAACTTGGAACCTTCTGCATGCTGGCAGGCAGGTGCTCTTCTCCCATCCCTTAAGGGGAATATCTTACAGTGCTCAAATGTGTAATTTCCCATTCAAATGCAGCCAGGGTGGACCCTGCTTAGCCAAGGGGACAATTCATGGCTTCTCCAAGAGAGGGCTGAGAGAGATTCCTTCCTGCAACCTTGGAGAAGCCGCTGCCAGTCTGTTTGGAAAATACTGAGATGGACCAATGGTCTGACTCAGTATATGGCCACTTCCTAGGTTCCTATATCCCTATGCTTTCTAGCACAAGGCCAGCTCTTCATAGATCCCGCTGCACAAAAACGTCATTTCCACTGCACTGTTTTCATTTTCACCGCACAAAATGTATCCAGCTGCAGACTGGACTAAACTTTGGGCAGACCTAACATTACGGAGTGTTCCTATCACCTTAGGTCATCTCAAACACATGGCCCCGATGCGACGCAGTCAGTTAGACACATCCTCCTATTAGTCCTCAAGGGCCATCACACATACCCATACACTCTCTGATGACTGCCCCAACACCAAAGAGCCAGATTGAAAAATCCAGGCCATGAAGACATCGCTCTGAGGCAGAACCCATGCCTTGCGGCCCTGTCAGCCTCTCCAGGTAAGGCAGGGAAGAACTCCGGCCTGAAACCTCGGAGAAGCCGCTGCCAGTCTGTGTAGACAAGACTGAGCTAGATGGACCAGTGGTCCGACTCAGTACAAGGCAGCTTCCTATGTTCCAGTGGCATTCAGCGAACCAGCCTCTGAGAATGTTTGGCATATCTCTTCACTCAAGTGACCGGAGATGACCTTTGATTATGATGTTCCTGCAGGGGGCCTGCGAAAGAGTGGAATCCTAAAAGGGTCAGTCTAAACAGAGTCCATGGATGAGCCAGGTAAGTTACACCCCACTCCCCACCCCTACGGGGGGTGACTTCCCCTCTCATTACAGAATTGTCTTTCCCCCTTTCTTTAGTCTGTCTGTTTCTCTCTTGCCTCCTTCCTGTCTCTCTCTCTCCCTCCTCCCCCCTCTGTCCTCTTTTGTCCTCCTCTGCTTGGCTTTTTGTATGTTAATATGAGCCCTGAATAAAAGTGAGCTGGAAGATTCTGAGTAGCGAAGCCCCCTCCGGGTTTTTGCGAATCGTGTTGGCGCCTAAGAAGGCCGCCTTGGGACCGGCTTCATTTTCACTCTTACAGGTCTTGTGTACACAGATGTTCCGGGTCAAAACGGATGGTGTCATTTGGGAAACTCCAGCGGTCCCATTTCTTAGAAGAGACGGAAGAAATGAGGGAGGGAGAGCGGAGGTTTAAGCACTTCTGTTTAGATGTCTGCTCCACCCTATCTCTTAGGCTCCAGTAGGTCTCTGGAAGGGAGGAGAGCTAGTCTTGTGGTAGCAAGCATGACTTGTCCCCTTAGCCAAGTAGGGTCCACCCTGGTTGCATATGAAAGGGAGACTCGATGTGTGAGCTGGAAGATATTCCCCTCAGGGGATGAAGCCGCTCTGCGAAGAGCATCTAGGTTCCAAGTTCCTGGCAGCAACTCTAAGATCGGGCTGAGAGAAACTCCTGCCTGCAAGCTTGCAGAAGCCACTGCCAGGCTGTGTAGACAATACTGAGCCAGATGGACCAGACATAATGTAAGCTGTGTTAAACCTCAGATTGGAGTGGCGAAACTCACTACAACCTGAGGGCACGAATTGCACTTCGGAGTACGGAAGCTTGAGTCGCTCTCCGAGTGGAAATGGAGTTCCGAGGGGCTGGCCTGCATTCGGACACAACGGTCCGGTAACCTCTGGTCCCTTCAGCTCCAGTTCTGCATTATGTGAGAATGCAGCCGTTGCTGTTGCTTCTGAGTGGTGTAAATGATAGGAAAACAGATTCAGGTTAGACATGGGGAAGAATTTCCTGATTGTAGGAGGCATTTGACACTGGAACAGTCTGCCTCTTGCAGGAGTGGGCTTTCCTGTGCTGGAGGTTTTAAGATGGCTGCCCACCGTCACCTTAAAGATGAGAGCTGGCCTTGTGGTAGCAAGCATGACTTGTCCCCTTAGCTAAGCAGGGTCTGCCCTGGTTGCATATGAATGGGAGACTTGATGTGTGAGCACTGTCAGATATTCCCCTCGGGGTGGAGCCGCTCTGGGAAGAGCAGGAGGTTCCAAGTTCCCTCCCTGGCAGCATCTCCAAGACAGGGCTGAGAGAGATTCCTGCCTGCAACCTTGGAGAAGCTGCTGCCAGTCTGGGTAGACAATACTGAGCTAGATGGACCTATGGTTTGACTCAGTATATGGCAGCTTCCTATGTTCCTATGACCTGTCGGGGATGTTGTAGCAGATTCCTGCTCTGAGGAGGGGGTGGACTAGAAGACCCCCAACGTACCTTCGAACTCTAAAATTCTACAGTTCCCAAGTCCTATTCAGACATTCCGTTGCACAAGAGTACAGATGTCTATACACCCATATATTTGTTTGTGTGAAGGACTGTACCTGTGTTCATTTTATAAATGAGCCTGGGTTCCAGTCCCTAGAATAGCCCCATTCAGACATTATGTTGTATGAGTGTACAGATATCTGTACCCTTGTACATGTTGTTTGTGAATGATTGTACCTGGCTTCATTTTAAAGGTGAACCTGAATACAGTACCTGAAAATGCATAGTACCGATAGGAAGTGAACTTCTGTACCTACATTCAACATAACATGTGAATGACTGTACCTGTGTACAGCTCTGTTCCAGTGTACACTGTGCACTCGTTGTACGAGTGTTGAACATAACGTGTAACTGGGCCTTGTATACTCATTGAATGGGCGACGAACATAACGTTGCACAGACTAACACAGTTGCATTTCCCCCGTGGTTCCTAACTGCAAATCTAACAGCTTTTCACTACCTTGTTTTCTCAGGCCCAGCAGAACGGCTTCATTTTTAATCGCTGCCGCCCTCCGAGATGAGACTCCGGTTGCTCTTGGGAACTGCCACGCTCGGCCTAACCCGGGCAGGGAACCCTCCAGCTGTCCTTAAAAGGGGGGCAGGGGAGCAGCAGGGAACATGTTCTTCCTTGTCTGTGAAAAGAGAGAAAATTAAAAAGGGGAGTGCTTGATGTTGGGATGACCGGGTCTTTCCTTGTCGACAGGCTCTCTGCTCGGGTGGAGAAGACTATCCCAGAATCCCTGCTGCCAAGAATTCCAGGGTGGGAGAAGACATGTCCACAGGATTAAGGCCTGCCCCCTGCACTCACACCCATATTAATTCATGTATTTGATTTAGAATATTTGTATCCTGCCAATTCATTACAGCAATTCCAGAGGCAGCGAACAAATATAGAAAATCAACATAGTTTCCTGCTCTGTCTGTGGCTAGTGATGATGTTTCCATGATGGTTTGTTTGTTTGTCACGTGCTCTTCCCCTCTGATAGTGTTTGTAAAATGTTGAAATAATGGATTAAAAAACAAACATAATCATAAATGAAAGACCAGGCCTCTGTCTTACCTATTAAACTAGGGTGGTAGAGACATTCCTGGATGATAATCAATTTATCAATTTTTAAAGATTTTTAAAGGGATACGGAATCTTATGGAATCTGAGTATACCCCTCAATGCCATTTACTGGAAGAAAGCGGTAGGGCAGAATTAAAGCTGTTGTGCTGTGCTTGTGGCCTTCCTAGAAGAATCTATCGGACCACTGTGGGAAAGAAGATGTTAGAACAGAGAGACTTTTGGTCTAGTGACCCACCAGGGCTAGGGACCCAGGAAACCAGGAAGCTGCCTTATACTGAGTCAAGACACTCGCCTATTTAGTTCAGTATTGTCTACACTGACTGGCAGCAGCTCTCCAAGTTTTCAGGCAGAGTCTTTCTCAGTCCTACTTGGAGATGCTGTCAAGATTGAACCTGGAACCTTGTGGAGAGCTGGTCTTGTGGTATGAAGCATGAATGGTCCCCTTTGCTAAGCAGGGCCCACCCTGGTTTGCATTTGACTGGGAGGCAACATGATCTTTGAAGTCTCATCTTTTTTAACCAGGCCTTTTAGCTTTTGTAATTTTGAAGCAAGCAAGCAAGCAAATAATTAAGTAAGTGCATGGATTGCTCCTAAGCAGGGTTTGCCTTGTTCTGCATTTGGATGGGTGACATGTGAGTCCTTTCTACTATAAGATAGTTCCCTTAGGGGATAGGGCCATAGCTCAGTGTTAGAACATCTATGGCCCTATCCCCTAAGGGAACTATCTTATAGTAGAAAAGACTCACATGTCACTTAAGTATGGAGTACACCGCTCTGGACTCCTTGGAGGAAGAGCGGGATATAAAATGTAATAAATAAATAAATAATTGCCCAAACTAGATTAGATGGTGAAGTTCAGTGCAATCTCCAGTTTCTTCATACATTAGGAAAAAGCGACTGAAGGTGTCCCCCTCCCCATCACCACATTTGGATTAGAACAATGGAGTTGGGGGGAAAGGGAGTTTAAGCCTTCTTTTGCAACACTTTTCACATCAAAATGGCTCTGCCAAAATTCCTTTTTCTTGTTAGGGAAAACAGATGCCCAACCTCAAATGCACCTCACCACACCTGGATAGCTGCTTTTTATAAAAGTTTAAGAGACTGGGTCATGGATCTCCAGGATCTCCAGGATTAATTTGTCAACAGATTTTTAATGATCACAGGGTGGAACCATAAAATGGACCAGCAGGCCTGAAACACTTGGCCTCAAGGCATTCTCGTGCATTAGAGCTGTAGAGCTGGTCTTGTGGTAGCAAGCATGACCAGTCCCCTTAGCTAAGCAGGGTCCACCCTGGTTGCAAATGAATGGGAGACTATAAGTGTGAGCACTGGAAGATATTCCCCTCAGGGGATGGAGCCACTCTGGGAAGAGTAGGAGGGTCCAAGTTCCCTCCCTGGCAGCATCTCCAAGATCGGGCTGAGAGAGGTTCCTGCCTGCAACCTTGGAGAAGCCGCTGCCAGTCTGTGAAGACAATACTGAGCTAGATGGGTCAATGGTCTGACTTTGTATATGGCAGCTCCCTATGTTCCTAATGTCTGAATAGGTCTTGGTGGCCAAACCAAGTTTGTTACTGCGTAATGTATGAAACATCCCTTTGATTGGAATGATTGATATACTGCATGCCGGGCTGTGCAAAGTATCCATTCCTTATCACCTGCAGCACACAGCTGCACAACAACCTCGTGAGGCTATGATTCCCATTTTACAGGTGGGAAACTGAGGCAGTAGTCCAAAAATGAACACAAACAAAAGTCGGCTCTCTTCCACCGACTTGCTGCCCAAATGGCAGTGGAGATGACAGAACGTTCATGGACTGTTTCTCATATCCATTGGTATTCCCCCCCCCCCTTCCACTTCTGCCTCTTCTCCTGGGTTTTCTGTTGTTAAACAATAAGGTCGTGCACACGATCAAACTGTGGGTGGAGAGGGAGGGCAGTGGAGGAGGGCAGGGTTTCATCTACCTTCCTCCCAGATGACCAATGGAGCTGCTCTTTGGTGTGCCACTCACACCCACATTTATTTTTATTTTATTTATTTTATTTATGTTCACATTTATATCCCGCTCTTCCTCCAAGGAGCCCGGAGTGGTGTACATGGTTATGTTTCTCCTCACAACAACCCTGTAATGTAGGTTGGGCTGAGAGAGACGTGACTGGCCCAGAGTCACCTAGTGAATTTCCTGGCGGAATGGGGATTTGGACTCAGGTCTCCGCAGGTCCTAGTCCAACACTCTAACCATTCCATGATCCACGCTTCTCCATGCAGCCTCCAGGAATCCCACAATGCACTGCGTGGTGAGCACGGTGCATAGGGGGATTTCCCTGAGAGGGGGCTGCTCTAGGCACCTAACTCTATGTATGCTGGGACTAGGTGCCACCTGAGCACAAAATGAGGGCCCCCTCACGTCCTTAACCCTGGCTAAAGGCCGGGGTTGAAAGTCAGGTTAGGCAGGGCGGCAGGACCGGGATAGGCCTCGGTCCCGGCACATGAGCAGCCTATCCCGGGCTGCTCATGAGGACAGCCTCACTAAGTTTCTCTTTTTAAACGGTGTTGCTTTAAATGGTTTGCATTTTTCCTCCGCTACTGATGCTAATAGGCCCCCTCAGTGTGGCGTATGGGGGTGGGGGCAGCCCCACATTTGGAGGTGCGCCCCTGCCCCTTGGCCTGAAGCCAAAGGTCCGTCGCCCCAAGCTGAATGCCTGCTTTGTCTACAGTACCTTCCCACAGGTGCAAAAATGGCTGTCAGAATACGTGTGTGGTTCTTTTGGACAAAGGAGAGAGACCGTCCAGGAGCGTGCTGTAACCCGGAGGCCTGTGGTGCGCATCGCCATGGCAACACAGAGAACATGCAATTAACACCCCATGGTAACTGAGCGCACTGCTACAGCTCGCAGAAGGCATCAATCCTGATTCCATATTGGTCTTTTCCTGCAGGCCTTTCTGCCTCTTTTGCTTCCTAGATCATGCCCAGCAAACCTTGCTCTTGCTTTTTCACCTAGAAGCAGCTAGAACGTTTGGTTCTCACTCTTCAAATATTGGATGAAGCTGTCCTTGCCCCTGACTGGTTTACCCCTCTAACGCTAGTGGACGGCTTTCAGACCGTATTGAATCTGGAGTGGAGACACTCTAGGGATGCAACAGCCGGACTTGGAAGAAGCAAGACAATAAAGGCATTGATGCTTCCGAACTTGGGTGCTGGAGAAGACTTTTGAGGATACCATGGACAGCCAGGATAACAAACAAATGGATTATAGAACAAATCAATTCAGAATTTTCACTCGAGGCACAAATGACCAGGCTCAAACTATGATACTTCGGACACATTATGCGAAGACCTAGCTCCCTTGAGAAGTCCATCATGCTGGGGAAAGTGGAAGGAAAGAGAAGAAGAGGACGACCAGCAGCAAGGTGGATTGACTCGATGACGACAGCCATGAATGCACCACGGAGAGACCTGAAAGGCCAAGTCGAAGAAAGATCATCCTGGAGAGAATCTATCTAGGTGGTCGCTAAGAGTCGGCACTGACTTGACGGCACTCAATCAATCAATCAATCAATCAATCAATCAATCAATTTTCAACAAAAGGTTTCCAAAGCAGTTTATGTAGAGAAATAAATAAACAAACCCATAAGATGGATCTCTGTCCCCCAGGGGCTCACAATCTAATAAAAGAAACATGAGACAGACACCAGCAACAGCCACTGGAGGGATGCTGTGCTGGGGACGGAGAGGGCCAGTTGCTCTCCTCCTGCTCCATAAAGAGAATCACCACCTTTAAAAGGTGCCTCTTTGCCCAGTTAGCAGGGATGCCTGGCAGCCAGGCTTCCTTCCCTCCACCTCCCACTTACTGTGCCCCTGCTGCCCACTGCTCATCTGGGCTCATGGGCAGTGGTGCCTCGGAGAGCCGCCGACCATCTGCAGGAGGACAGGTAGGCTCCTGCCTCCCCCCCAGCGCCCCCGATTTTGGTTGTGAGAATGACCTCATAATGTCGCCACATTTTTTGTGCAGCAGCTTATACAATCCAGCAAGAGCCAAGAACAACGATTCTTATAGTGACAGATGTTTTGGGTTTCGCTTCCTGTATGCTCTAATGAAGTATGTATGTGTATGTATCGTATCTTTCTGGTTACTGGTCACTGACCATAATAATGGTCTACTTCCAGGACTACACACTGCCACCTAATGGCACAGCGGGGAAGTAAATTGCCTAGGGAGCAAGAGGCTGCTGGTTCGAATCCCCACTGGTATGTCTTCCAGACTATGGGAAACACCTATATTGGGCATATAGGAAGATGCTGAAAGGCATAATCTCATAATGTGCAGGAGATGGCAATGGTAAACCCCTCCTGTATCCTACCAGAGAAAACCACCGGGCTCTGTGGGCTCCAGGAGTCGACACCTACTCGACGGCACAACTAAGACCACACAATGAAGCATCTGTGAGTGGACCAGGCCAGTGCAGGCCTCCTTGTGAAGACGTCACAATACAGAGAGACATTTTGGTGGCAGTCATCATCCCCACTGGAGGTCTGCCACAGCCTGAGTCCAAGTAGCTGGACAAACAAAGGAAAGTAATACTTCACACAAAGCACAATTAGTTTATGGAACCCATTGCCACTGGATGCAGGGGGTAGTCACTAACAGGTGGCTCTGAAAGGGAATTAAAATCTTGGAGAAGGAGAGATGTATCGATGCCCAGTCAAAAGTCCTTCTGGCTATATAGAGCCTCCATGTTTTGGGGCAGTCTACCACCGAATACCAGTAACTGAGAGGAAATAAGGGAGGAAAGCTATGGCCTTCATGCTATGGATGCAAGGAGGAAGTAATTATGTGGGGAATGGGATGCTAGACCAGATAGAACTTTGGTCTGATAGCTCAGCAGGCCTCTTCTGATTTGGAGGAGCTGGTACATAGAGACATAGGAAGCTGCCACATACTGAGTCAGACCATTGGTCTATCTACCTCAATATTGTTTACGCTGACCAGCAGCAGCTTCTCCAAGGTTGTAGGCAGGAGTCTCTTTCAGCCCTATCTTGAAGATGCTGCCAGGGAGGGAACTTGGAACCTTCTGCAAGCAAGCATGCAGGTGCTCTTCCTAGAGTGGCCCCAGGGATTGTCTGACAGTGCTCACACCAAATGCAACCAGGGCGGACCCTGCTTAGCAAAGGAGACAATTCATGCTTGCTACCACAAGACTAGCTCTCATCCCTGGGATGCGCAGGTGTCTAGGTTCTGGATTTTTAAGTTGTTACTTCAGGGATGCCTTGAGATATTGTACCATCTGAGGAGAGGCACAAAATGCTGCCTTGCCCCACAGTCTGGTGGGTGTCAGCTGTCTTACAGAACCCACCTTTGCAAATTTTGAAAGGAGAGAAGATTGCCAGCAGCCTCTTCTCCCCTTCTTGTGCTTCTTGCAAGCTTTGTACGAAGTCTGAGGAGAGTTGCTCCTTGCGAAGCTTGTGAGGGTCAGATCAGTCCTGAAGAGCTGCTCCAATGGCAGCAGCAGGGAGGCATTTTGCCACCCCACTGGTGTCCCAGCAATCTGCCACCTGAGGCCAGTGCCTCACCTGGCCTCATGAAAGGGCCGCCCCTACATTAACAGACTGTCTGGATATCTTATCTGTTCTTTTAATCAAGAAAATCAAGGACAAAAGAGGAACTACAAGAGCAAAAGCAGCCCGTCACTTCAAAGGCTTTGTGATGTTTGTTTAACGGGTTAAAAACATTACACTGTTTTGAAGTCTCAAGACACTGTAGTGAGCCAATATAAACTCTCATTATTCAGACGGATAATATATATTTATATGGTGCTTCCTTTGCTTCGGAGCCTGCTAATGAAATACTTTGTTTTCTTTTGACAAATGAAATTTGCAAAGGCCAGACCTGATTGCCTTAATTGATTAAGCAGATTCACTCCAGTGCGATTTGTCCCCGTTTTCAGAGTTTGTTTTATCAAGATAATCCACAAGGGAACTAAACAGGGCTTTGTTAGCCAAACGAATCACAAAGATGTATTTTAAAAACTGCTGGAAATTAATCTCGCTCTATTCACATACATAAATACATTTTTGAAAGTTATAATACATCCAGGGCAAAAAGATTTTTGAAAAGTTTAGTTTTCTGTCACATGGTATTTTAGAGCCATGCTAGTTTCATAAGAAGGTAGGAAAAGCCCTGCTGGATCGGACCCCAAATCCATTAGATCCAGGGTTCCATTAGATCCATCAGATGCCTCCGGGAAGGCCACATGGAGGAGATGAAGGCAAGGCATGCCTCCTCTCCTGCTGTTGCTCCACAGACACTGTTATTGAGAGGTAGACTGCCTTTGAATCTGGAGGTTTGATAGATATCCATCATGGGTTTTTACACCAGAGGCATGGGTACCACCCAGAGCCCAAACTACATGGATTCCTAAATGTGTGGGAAGCCATCAGAATGAATGTTTTCACTTTGACATGCTAGCAATATATCTAAGAGCATCCTGGGTAAAATGCATTTCTAGGATCTCGCAGTGCTGGGCTGTTCTTTGGGACTACCTTGCTAAGCAGGGTCTGCCCTGGTTGCATTTGAATGGGAGCCTACGTGTGAGCACTGTAAGATATGCCCCTTAGGGGGAAAGCACCTGCAAGCTTGCATGTAGAAGGTTCCAAGTTTCCTCCCTGGCATCTTCCTATGTTAGAAGGCAGCTTCCTATGTTTCGAAGAACCTAAAGCTCCAAAGAATTGCCCACCATCCTCTTTCCAATGGTGGCTAGCTAGATTCCTTTGGGAAGCCATAGTTTCATAACTGTAGCCCACTAGCTGACTCTAATTCCCATCATCCACAGCCAAAGTGGCCAATAGTCAGGAACTATGGGAATTGTAATGCCTGCAGGAGGGTCAAAGTTGTGCAGCCTTGCCCTAAACAAAGCACGAATGCAATGGCCTCCCACATTTGTCCTCAGTACTTGTATTCAGGGGTATACTGCCACTGAAACTGGAGGTTCTATTTAGTTATTACATCTAATGGCCATTGATATATCGTGTAAGACCATCCGGATGTTTAGAATGACAACGTATTCACATGATTTTCTCAATCCCCCCACCCACACACACACACAAGAGAAGAAAAACACATAAATAAAGAAGAATTTGCAAAAAGGCCACGGGAGGGCACAATCCTGTTGATGCAACCTCTCCCAAATGCGGATTTCAAAAATAAAGGAGGCAAGACTCATTACAGATCACGTAGAGACAAATTTGTTCCCTTTTAAACAATATTCTGATGAGCAAAACACTTAAAATGATTAAATTAAAATTTTAACTGAGGCTACACACTTCTTCAGGATTTGCAGTTTGGGGAATATTCTGAATTTAAGGACATAATCACATGGAATATTGTTTCAGATTTGTTTTGTCGAGCAGTCATTGACCACCTATGGAAATAACTCCAGTTGTACTACTGGGTACATCTGAAAGCAAACAGAAAGCAGAAAGACAGGATGGTCCTCGATTCAAACACTTTTCAGCTGCCCCCTCCATCCTGCAAAGGTGGTCCTTAATCTTAAACACACATATTTTGAGTCCCTGGAGACATTTGGCTTTGTGGAAAAGATCTGAACTCAATGGTAAATTCTTTCTTCTTTGTACCGTAGGAAGCATAACCATTCTTTGGCATGCTGTACATTGTGGGAACGACGCTCCTGCCATGAAATCAAACCCAACGTATGAAATATTCACCAGCACAAAAGAAAAATACAAAGCCAGAACTGTCTCAACATGGGTTTATGCATATTTCAAAATCACTCCGTTCCCCCCCCCACCTTGTTGTTCGGTTCAAGAATGTGTGTTTTGAACTGCATGATCCAGCCAACCCAATCCACAAAACCATGGCAGCTAAAGTGCTTGGATTTAAGCCAAGGCAAACTGTACAATAGAATTAATGGCTGTGTTTACTGTATGTGTGGGTTGCTTAAAAAAAAAAAAAGACTTGCCAGATTATTAGATTCCTCCTGGAAGCTTTGAGTAACTTACAACTATGTGGCTAAGTTTACAAGGTTTTTTTTGGGGGGGGGGGGCTAAAAAAGTTGGGGAGCAGACAGCTTGTGGCCTGGAGCACTTATACTTATTTGTAAAAAAAATAAGGTGGGGGGGGTTAGGGGGATTGCCATAGCCCCACCCATTGATGAGCCTAGAAAAATCAGTTTCCGTACCAAATATCTTGAATTAACATCTCCGCTGTTCCTTTTGGCTAATGCCGTAGGTATGCTGCATTCACTTATTCTGCAAAAACATATGTGGCATTGTTTGAAAAGACAGGAAACTATTTATTCTTTAGGTTAATGAGATGCCAGGTTTAAAAAAAAAAATCTTTGTCTTTTCCTCTGTCATCAAGTGCTCAAAAAGCAGCATGGAGCCTTTTCAGATAGTGACTTTACCACGACTGTACTTCGGGAGGGTGTGTGTGTGTGTGTGTGTGTGTGTGTGTGTGTGTGTGTGTTCACATATTGGCCAGATTTACCCCAAAGTCCAGATTTACCCCAAAGTCCATGTGATGTTTCAAAGAGCACTTTTGAAACATTCAAAGAACACAAAGAGCACACGATTCAGGTTTTCCCGTCTATGTTGGAACATAGCCTGATTTATGCCCGGGATTTAAAAAACCACACACTCTCTTTTTGCATCAGAGCATCCATTATGTCCCCAACTCTCAGTAAAACCTCGTGATAAACCAGCAGTAACGCCTGCTGTCTGAAAAGCCTCATAGTCAACTTGTGAAATGGCATCAGCACAACACTTTATTGCCCAAATGCATAGATTTACACGCATAAGCACTGGAGAGAAGACCCACCTGCTCATCTATCTACTCAGAGTTATCTCCTAGAGATCTCGGGGAGGAAGCTGATCCTGACGAACGACCATTTGAGCAATTCACACTCTTATTATTTGAACATGGTGTTCCCCAAAAGCAGCTAAAAGGGACAAAATACAGACAGCGATTTCCCAGGAACCAGCAAACACAGGCTTCCCTTGGTAACTAGGGACCATTGGAGCATATGATTTAATAGAAGTCCTTCTTATGCTGAGTCCTTCTGCTCTCAGATGCAGGGGTCTTATTTCACAATTTTACTCCCTCGTTTTAGCAAACCGCTCCGAAAATGATTTGTTTTGTAGAAGGGAGGGGGGAAGGGTCATTATATCTGTGCATTTTGCTGGCTACAACGTACACATTCCTGTTTGGTTCCAACATCTCTCCTTTCGTTTGTTTGTTTCTTAACTTCCAACAAATCAAATATTAACATGATTAAGAATTCAGATTGACGTCTCAGGCAGAGAAGAGCAGTAGGAGGCAACGGCTGGCAGATGATGTGTTTTGATCTGGCAGTTTTTCATCTGGGCCGCCATTTTATCCGGGATGGTAGGAGTGAGAACAAAATGGCGGTTGCTCCTACTGTGCCAGAGTGAATAGACGGAGGCGTTACAATGAGAATCCTTGGGAAGGGAAGCTGAAGGAAGGGCCCAGACTCATACAGAAGGGGAACGTTGAAATACGGGAGCAATTAATTCTGAACACATTGCTTTAAAAACAACAACACAATACTAGTTTGCACAGATGAAAGGAGATGTCTTTTTCTTGGGGTGGCTTCCTTTTAACTTGGAAAATCTGAAAAAGCAGATCGCAGAGCTGAGAAAGGTGCCGAAAGGGGCCACTAAAATGATCAAGGAACAGGAGTGCATCCACTAAAAGGAAAGGCAAAAGCATCAGGGACTTAAGATTTTAAGTTAAGATTAATTTTTTTTTGCAGGGAGGAGGACTAAGGGAACAAATGATGGAGGTTTACACTATTACCAACAGTGTGGGGACAGGTGCCAGAGAGAACAGTTTTCCCTTCTCCCATAAAACTAGGGGTCGTTTAGCAGTAGGCTTCCAGACTGACAAAGGAAAATATTTCTTTCAGCAACAGGTATTCGATACTTTCCCCCTTCCTTTGTGTTTCCGCAACTATCTCCCAGAACACCTGTGTGATACCACTTACATAAGAACATAGGAAGCTGGCTTATGCTGAGTCAGACCACTGGCCCATTGATCTCAGTATTGTCTGCAGCGACTGGCAGCAGCTTCTTCAAGGCTTGTTCATGGCATTTTACAAAATTGTGAGGACATCTCCACCTCGCAAGGAATCTTGAGGTTTTTAGAATACAAGGATAAAAGGACAAGTCCCTGCCCCATGGTGTTGAGTTAAAATTCAACTTGGAGGATGCAACAGAAGAAAGGGAAAGATATGGAAGCAGTGCAAACAGGAGGACGTACAGGCCCGCACAACTTCGGCCCTCTTGCAGATGTTGGTCTACAACTCCCATAATCCCTTGCTATTGGCCACTGTGGCTGGGGATTATAGGAGTTGTAGTCCAAAAACACCTGGGGGGGCCCTAAGTTGAGCAAGCCTGAATGGTAAATGGCACTTTTCAAAGAAGTCAAGTACAGGTCTCTGCCCCAAGGAGTTTACAATCTAAAAAGCAATGGAAGGGGGGATCACAGATGGATGTAGAAGGAAATGGGATAAGCAGGGTGGTGATGATGATGATTTAGGAACAATATAGGCTTACTATATAGTAAGCTGCCTTCTACTGAGTCAGACTATTGGTCTATCTAGCTCAGTATTGTCTACACAGACTGGCAGCGGCTTCTCCAAGATTGCAGGCAGGAATCTCTCTCAGCCCTACCTTGGAGATGCCGCCAGGGAGGGAACTTGGAACCATCTGCATGCAAGCAGGTAGGTGCTCTTCCCAGAGTGGCCCCATCCCTTAAGGGGGATATCTTACAGTGCTCACACATGTATGTATTATTTATTTATTAGATTTATATACCGCCCTTCCAAAATGGCTCAAGGAGGTTTACATGTCTCCCATTTTATGTATGGCATTCATAAATTTGGTGTTCCAATCTAAAGATAAAGGAAGTAAGTCCTCGTTACTTTCAGCTTCTTCTCTGATAGAAAGAGTTCAAATATGAAGGAACTGGGAAGCTATCTTTCCAGTTTTGTTTCCTATGCCTCTGGAGTGAGTGAGTGTGTGTGTGTGTGTGTGTGTGTGTGTGTGTGACTGTGACTGTGACTATGTGTGTTCTTTAGTGAGGCCAAAAACAGCAGCCTAACCACGGCACGCTTTTGACTTTGCAATGAGGACCACATTTCACGAAAGCGTGAAACTCCTCGCACGAGGGGGGAATGTGGGCCTGCTCTGCTGGTTTGGTTGACACGTGTTTCGGTGAAAAAGCTGTGGTGTGTCGTGCTGCAGAGACAGGCCGGGATGCCATCCCCAATTCTTTTTGCCCTCCAGGGTTTCAGCAGGGACACAAAGCCCTCTGCGTTCTGCGTGGAAAGAATGCGCTGCTCTTGCTTTCCCGACCTTTTATTACCTGGCTTCCTGTCTTAGGAACATAGGAAGCTGCCTTATACAACCATTGGTCCATCTTGCTCAGTATTGTCTACATTGACTGGCAGGGGCTTTCCAGGGGAGACTCGAGGGGGGGGGAGGCCAGCATGCGGTGTGTGTGTGGGGGGGGGAGAGCCACCAGAGACACACACACCCTGCAGCCGCTGCAACACCCCCTGAGGGCCGTCATAGCCCTCAGCGGCAGTAAGTCATTACTTTTAAAAACTCAGTTTTAATGCCCACCCCGCCACCCTCGAACTGGGCCTAAATCGGCTCAAATTCGAATCAAACTGGGCCCAGCTGGAGGGGGTGCCAAAACCGAATATGCCCGGTCCGGTTCAAATCCGGTTCGGATTTGAACCAAACAGGGCAAAGCGGTTTTGTGCACATCCCTCAAATCTTCCCCATCCCTCCCCAGGGATTGAAAAGAGTCCAAGAATATGTGGGGATTCGCGGTTGGAACCCTGAGCTAGAGAGTATCGTGTAGATCAAAGGATAGGAACATAGGAACAGAGAAAGCTGCCATATACTGAGTCAAAGCATAAGTCCATCTTGCTCAGTATTGTCTACACAGATTGGCAGTGGATTCTCCCAGGTTTCAGGCAGGAGTCTCTCTCAGCCCTATCTTGGAGATGCTGCCAGGGAGGGAACGTGGAACCTTCTGCTCTCCCCAGAACAGCTCCATCCCCTAAGGAGAATGCCTTACAGAGCTCGCACATCAAGTCTCCCATTCATATGCAACCAGGGCGGACCCTGCTTAGCTAAGGGGGCAAATCATGCCTGCTACCACAAGACCAGCTCTCCTCTCCTGGATGTCATGGATATGCTCCATGCTCCCCCAAGGGAGTGTGCTGAAGATTCTGAGGTCATGCTCCATCCATGCAGGCAGGTGCCCTTTTAAGTGTGCCTCTGAGTAGCTGACTAGTCCGCCTGTAAGGTTGGGTCGCCCCAGCTTTTGATCCCCAGGGAACGATTCTGCAAACCAATTCATTAGAAGCCGCCGTGAACAAAGATCAGCCTCTTTACGCCCAAGTATAGGAGCTTGTTATACTCCCCCCGACTTAAAAAAAATTTTTTTTTAGATTTTCTGTTCCGGCAGCCCCCGTCTGACGGGACTTGCCCTCTCTGAACCGGGCGGCTGTAATTATGTTGATAACAATCCTTTTATACATTCTTGGTGGTGACCCACATATGCCTATCTGACCCGGCGGTATGCAAAAAGCGACAGAAGAGGCCTTGCATCAGATAACAAGGATATTGGCTGCTGATGGTGGGTTGCCTTTGAACACAACCGCTGAGCGCTGCTGAACAAGAGAACAAGGGCTCCTGGGATGTGTAATGGGATATAGAACCTTTCACCTCCAGGTCATGAACATCATATCCCATCCAAGTCAGTAGCAGTTCAGTATCTCCCGCCGCCCCCCAAGGTCTCTACATGGTGTCAGAAAGGATTTGGGGGGGATAAATCAAACAGTTGTCATGGAACAAGATGACAACTGGCAAGAAGGGCTCTGTGCATGTTGGGAGGATGATAACTCGGTGGAAGAGCATCTGATTTGCATGCAGAAGGTTCCAGGTTCGATCCTGGGCATGTCCAGTAGGGCTGGAGAATGTCCTCCTGAAACCCCGAAGATCTGCTGCCAGCGGGCTTTACAGACAGGGCGGTTACCCCGAATCTCCTCCGGAAGAGAGTGTGTGCATTCACACACCAGCCAAACTTACCCCGAAGTCCCTTCGAGATCCTTGGAAGCACTCCACACACAAATCGGGCTTGGTCTTCCAGATCCTAGCTTCTCTCAGTGTATTTCCGGGTTTTAAAAATGGTTTTAAGTGGCTTTTTCTGAAAACGCCGGAGCAAATAGAGAGAGGCACTGACGTAACGTTACCCAAGAGAGCACAGGTGGAAGAGCCTCCACCTGTATCATTCCACCAATACAGGGCTTCTCAAACTTGGGCCCCCAGATCTGTTTGAATGACAGCTCCCAAGGTCATTGTAACTGGGGATGGTTAGAGGTCGTAGTCCAACAGCAGCTGAGGACCCAAGCTTGAGAATGTCAGAATGAAGGCCAGCATCATGGGAACATAAGAAGCTGCTGTATACTGAGTCAGACCACTGGTCCAGTTAGCTCAGTATTGTCTGCACAGACTGGCAGCGGTTTCTCCAAGGTTACAGGCAGGAGTCTCTCTCAGCCCCATCTGGAGATGCCAGGGAGGGAACTTGGTACCTTCTGCATGAAGCTCTTCACAGAATGACCCCATCTCCTTAAAATGCTCACATGTGGTCTTCCATTCAAATGCAAACCATGGCTGGCCCAACTTAGCAAAGGGAACAATTCATTCTTGCTACCACAAGACCAGCCACCGAATGGTGCAGTGGGAAAGTAACTTGCCTAGGGAGCAAGAGGTTGCTGGTTCGAATCCCCGCTGGTAATAATGTTTCCCAGTCTATGGGAAACACCTCTATCGGGCAGCAGTGATATAGAAAGATGCTGAAAGGCATCATCTCATACTGCACGGGAGGAGGCAATGGTCAACCCCTGCTGTATTCTACCAAAGAAAACCACATGACTCTGTGGTCACCAGGAGTCGACACCGACTCAACAGCACAACATTACCAACTTACCACAAGACCAGCTCTCTACAAGGTCCTAGGTTCAATCCCTGGCAGCATCTCCAGGTAGGACTGAGAAGGACTCCACCTGAAACCTTGGACAGCTGCTGCCAGTCAGTGTTGACAATAATGAGCTAAATGGGCTAGTATCCTGACTCAGTATAAGGCAGCTTTAAAGTTCTCCAGGGGACCTCAGTCCCTCTCTTGGTCTAACCTACCTCACAGGGTTGTTGTCATGAGGATAAAAATGGGGCGTGGAGAACCGCATATGTTGCTCTGAACACTTTGAGGGAAGAGTGGGATGAAAATAAATTAAAACAGAGTTTTCCTGAAGCACCTTCTGGACTCACTTTTTGGATGGTTTACTTTACAGCATGTAATTATGAATAAAAAGAGATTTTTTTAAAAGACTCTTTTCCCAACTTCTAAGCCAGAGGAGAACAATAGGGTACGAATGACAAAGGATCAGTTTCTCTGGGTAATTGTTCCCCCACCCCTAAAACGGTGACAGGGAGGAAAACACCAGGAAACTATCATTAGGGTAATAATCAATTGTTCCGTTGATTTGTGTTCCTTTTTGTCTCTGCTTTTGCAGCTTAGCTCAGGGAACTCCATGAAGGGTGAGCAGAGGGGAGAAATGCAAGAGAAAGGCAGTTAAATCAAAGGCTGTTGATCTCCTTTTCTGGGTAGACCAAAGCGGGATCCATTGGGCAAGAATTAGCAGCAAGGTTCACATGTTCCCCAGTTGGGTCTTCCCATTTAGGTAGAGAAATCTGTACTTTGGTTCTCCTGCTGCCAGAGATGTGGAGGCCTAGAAAAAAAACAACCAGGGAAAATTGGTGGCTTTCCCCCTTTTTCTTTTTCTTAGGTTTCTTTCTTTCTTTTTCTTTTTTTAAATGGAAATTTTGGGGAGAAACCAAGAAAAATGGGGGGGGGGTGTCCTGAATTTTTCTGGTCTTCCCACCCTACCTATCTGGTCTTCAAATCTCTACCTATCACTAGGCTGTGTGAGGTGGCCCCTTTGGATGGCAGATTTTAAGTGATTGGTGAATGGTGATTTAATGTACTAATATATTTCAACCATAGGGGCAATGCTTGACTAACAAGCAATCAATCAATTTTTATTATTACAGCCTTAAGCCAACCAGGAAGAAAAACGATAGGAAGAACATACAGAAGTTCAATAAATATCAAAAAGAATATCAAAAATTGATTGATTGAGACTAACAAGCAGAAGGTTGCTGGTTCAAATCCCTCCTGGCACTATATCGGGCAGCAGCGATATAGGAAGATGCTGAAAGGCATCATCTCATACTGCGCAGGAGGAGGCCATGGTCAACCCCTCCTGTATTCTACCAAAGAAAACCACAGAGCTCTGTGGGTGCCAGGAATTGAAATCAGCTTGATGGCACCCTTTACCTTTACCTTACCATTGGGATGGAGACACCATTTGGATTTTACATTGCCTGGAGGAAGAAGCAGATCTACAGGTTTCACCCTTGATATCCCTGCACCTTCAGTTCAGGTGGAATTGAAACATTACGATTTATGTTGCACTTCCGTCATGTCTCTATAGACCAAGGGTTGCCGACCTGAGGATCTCCAGCTGTTGTTTGACTACAACTCCCATCACCCCAAGCTGAAATTTATTGCTGCTGGGGATGATGGGATTTGTAGTCCAGTTATAGCTGGAGAGCCTCAAGTTGGCCGCCTCTGATACAGATCAAGGGGAAAAAACTGAATCTATCCATTGACAGCTGTGTGTTCTGGAAGAATGTCTTTTAGGAAACTGACATTTGCATCTGAGATTTATTTGTTTGTTTGTTTGACATATTTTTATACTGCCCAAAACTTACGTCTCTGGGCGGTTTACAACAAGATAAAAACAACATTAAAACATTAGTTAAAAACAAAAACAAGAAATTTAAAACACATCAATTTAAAATTTTAGAACAATATTCTAAAACAGCATTAAAAACAATCAAAACCGCATCAGTTAAAAGCCTGGGTGAACAGATGCATCTTTAAAAACTTTTTTTAAATGGTCAGAGATGGGGAGGCTCTTATTTCACTAGGGAGCACATTCCAAAACCTCGAGGCAGCAACGGAGAAGGCCCGTCCCTGAGTAGCCACCAGAGGAGCCGGTGGCAACCACAGACAGACCTCTCCTGATGCTCTCAATGGGCGGTGGGGTTCATGATGAAGAAGACGTTCTCTTAACGTCTTCACAGCTAAATTGCTCCTGATAGTTATGAGGAATTGAGCAAACATTAAAAATGATCAAATGTAATTATTCTGGGTCTTTTCTGTGGGTTTTCTGTGCCATATTTGCTAAGTGTGATACAGAGTCGTCGCTATCTCTGAGTTTTGATTGTGCTTTGCAGTGTCTCCTTGTTCTGTTTGAGATCTGTGGACTGAACTAATCAACTTGATTCTTCTGAGGCATGCTTCTCAGCCCAAAATACATGCACGTCCAGAGGAACATAAGCAAGGCTTCATGTGCACACTGTATCTCCACACGGCCCTTTCTCAACCCTTTCCTTTCTCTCCTCCTTCCCTTTCTTCCTCATGCTCTTGTTTCTGTTACTGTAGCATTGATAATAATGGGGAGGAGAGCTGATCTTGTGGTAGCAAGCATGAATTGCCCCCCCTTTGCTAAGCAAGGTCCATCCTGGTTTGCATTTGAATGGGAGGCTACATGTGTGAGCACTGCAAGATATTCCCCTTGGGGCATCTGTATACTTGCATGCAGAAGGTTCCAAGTTGCTCCGTTTGTGCCCCTGGACTTCAGAATGTGTGCCCTATTGAAATAAGAGCCTCTCCATCTCTGGCAGCTTTCAAAAAGGCACTGAAGACACATTTATTCACTCATGCTTTTAATTAGATTTATAGTTTTAATATTTTTTAATATTGGGTTTTCAATGTTTTCAATGTTTTTAATGATTTTAACTGTTAATTGATTTGATGTTTTAAAAATTATTTTAATTGTAAACCACCCAGAAATGCAAGTTTGGGGTAGTATAGAAATATTTTAAGTAAGTAAATTCCCTCCCTGGCAGCATCTCCAAGATAGGACTGAGAGAGACTCCTGCCTGCACCTTTGGAGAAGCCGCCGCCAGTCTGGGCAGACAATATTGAGCGAGATGGACCTATGGTCTGACTCAGTATGTGGCAGCTTCCTATGTTCCTTTGTGTGAAAAAACATCGGGGAAAGCCCCGCTCCCTAGCCTCCATTCTTTCATGCCTTGCCAAGTTTCTCCCCAGATTGTAGCCATTAAAAAGGGCTGTCATAACTGCTGGAGGGCTCACACTGAGGACTAGAAGCTTGCCATTCCCTTGTTTGTTTACATTAAAGATTTATATTCTGCCTTCTCTCATAAAAAGCTAATCCAAAGTCACTAACATAAGAATGACGATATCCACCCTGAATTTGTAGGGGAGGAAGGGTTGAAATTCAAAATTTATTTTTATAGACAGTAGCTCCCAGAGCACAGGCACACAATATATTTATTTTTATGTATTTTATTTTAGTTTTACATGTTTATATCCTACTTTTCCTCCAAGGAGCTCAGAGTACATGGTTATGTTTCTCCTCACAACAACCCTGTGAAGTAGGTTAGGCTGAGAGATACATGACTGGCCCAGAGTCACCCAGTGAGTTTCATGGTTGAATGGGGATTCGAACTCGGGTCTTCCCGGTCCTAGTCCAACACTCTAACCACTATGCTATTATGGTGTGGCCACCTTGCTGAAGCTAAGCAGGTCTTGGCATGGTCAGTGCTTGGATGGGAGACCCATGTATGCCACCTTTGGGGATGGGGACAGAGCTGAGTGGGAGAGCATTTGCTTTGCATGCAGAAGATACCAGGCTCAATCCCTGACATCATCTTCTGGTAGTGCTGGGAGAAACTCCAGCCTGAAACCTTGGAGAAGCTGCTGTCAGTCAGTGTAGACAGTACAGAGCTAGATGGAACAATGCTCTGATATTGTATAGAGCAGCTTCCTAGGTTCCTGTGGTCTTGTTCAGACAATCATTTGAATCCAGGTTCAGTGTGGGTTACATCAGTATGAATGTGTGAACCCACGCCAAGGTGGAATTTCACATTCATCTTGGGCCATCAACAAAACTGGTGTGGTGTAGAATGAACACAATCATTCTAATGTCAATAACCCACATTAAACCTGGATTTGAACAATTGTGTGTACCAGGACAATAAGCTGCCTTTGTAGGAGATAGATAGATAGATAGAATTTACCTGAGTCCCGTTTCCCCCCAAGTTCTTTGATGTTAAAAATTGAGGGGTGGATCTTAAATTCAGGGTCCACTTCCTTTTGAGTAAATTGTATAACATATATTCAGCCCATATTTTTAAGGTGGTCATCTTAAATTCAGGGTAATCTTCTATTCGGGTACATACGGTAGATAGATTGATAGATTGATAGAAAGATAGATAGATAGATTGATTGATAACCATTGCATCTTTTAAGTTTGAGGAAAATATACAGAGAGGGTGTGATCTGGATGGGATTAAGGGCATCCTTAAATTTTGTGGCTATATTTGTGGGTGTTGCTCCAAATAGCAGTATCTTTTGCGTGGCGCTGGAGACGTGTCGGCCTATCGAAAATTCTCTTTGAAAATCCTGAGTCGTACAATTTGCTTGGCTAAAAGGCAACGTTACTTACTGCTTCTGCCTCTTTGAAAAATTAGTCCCAGCAGGTGAACTATTACGCTTTCTGTGCTATGCAAAATGTTAAATATGTCTGCCTTTTATGGAAGGCACCCAAAAGTCATCAGTGATCATAGTTCTTCCTTCCTTCTGCAAGCAGGGTAAAATAATCCTTCCTTGTAAGTTATTTTCTACACAAGCCTTTGTTTTGCAGAATGATCTCCTGGTTTGGTGAATCGAAATGGATTTCAATTCCCATTGAAATGGATAGGAGTTGCTGTGAAAGAGTATAGTCATGGGAGCATAGCTCCCATTTATATCAGTAAAGCTTGTACAAAAGAACCCCCCAAGATTCATTTTGCCCAAAGAGATTTTAATGTAGGCTATAATTCCCAAGGGAGTCTCTTGGTAGCATTGATGCTGGCCTTTCTGTCCTGCACTTGAGTCTTCCAGAGGCATCTGGTTGACAGGAGGCTGGACATTTGGTCTGATGTCAGAGCCTAATGGGGCTCCTTGAGGGGGACAACCCACAACAACCGTAGTGTAATGAGTCATTCTACTTAAAGTTCACCTGTTCTTTGGACTACAGTGCCCATCATCCCCAGCCACAGTGGCAAGTTGCCAGGGATGATGGTTATTGCCTATAAGTGAGGTGGTGGTACAATTGAGACATAGGAAGCTGCCATATACTGAGTCAGACCATTGGTCCATCTAGCTCAGTATTGTCTTCCCAGACGGGCAGCGGCTTTTCCAGGGTTGCAGGCAGGAATCTCTCTCAGCCCTATCTTGGAGATGCTGCCAGGGAGGGAACTTGGAAGCTCTTCCCAAAGCAACTCCATCCCCTAACAGGAATATTTTACAGTGCTCACACACTGTCTCCCATTCAAATGCAAACCAGGGTGGACCCTGCTTAGCAGAGGGGACAAGTCATGCTTGCTACCACAAGACTAGCTCTCCTCCATAACAAGAGGAATAGAAACAACAGGAATCAAGTTACATTGCAGCATCCTAGCTCTTGCTACCTCTTTTGTGACCACCAGTATGAACCCAACCAACTGCAGTGAGGAGTCCGACAGAGTCAAACCACTGGTCCTTCTAGCCCAACATTATCTCCACTGACTGCCAGCAGCTCCCAGGGGTGTCAAGCAGGGGCATTTTCCAGCGCTGCAAGGAGATGCTCGGAACTGGACCTGTAGCACATGAGCCACCTATGGTGGTCAGTATGGCCCCCAGGCCTGTGGCAACCCCCCCCCCCAACCTTGACTCCTAGTTTGTTGAGCCTGTGTGAAGCTTTGGCCAAAGCCGAATACTCTGCATATTCCTACCTTGCAGAGACGACCATTCTCATCTTGCAGTCAGGGGCGGAGCCACCGTTGGGGGAAGGGTTTCAAAGAACCCGGGCCGCCACCCCTAGGGGCCGCGCCTCACAGCCCCAGACATGCCCCCCGTATCTGACATCAGACGCGGTGGGCGTTATTTAGCTCCCAAATGGGGCCGTGTGGCCCTGTTAGGTACCAAAATTGGCCCGCGCGGCATTGGCATTGGGTGTGGTGGAGCGGGGCCAGGGAGCCGCCACACGTGCCACCACCAGTTTCCCTCCACCACTGCTTGCAGTGCTATGATTTGCTCAGTGCCAGTGGGGTTCCTTAAAGGAAATGGAGCCTTCTTGAGCCCCTGCACCATCTTGGAAGCTGGCCCAATTTTCGGTTACGGCCCATTTGACCCACGAGTATACCCCTTGGGTTCTGGCAACCTCTGAGAGCTTTCCTCGTACAACTCGCAAGAGAGGCTCCATATCTCTTAGAGGGCCCTCCCAGCACTGAAGGCGAATGCAGCAATAGGGTAGATATTTATATACCGCTTTCAACAAAAGTTTCCAAAGCGGTTTACATAGATCTCAATCCAGAAAATGAAATGGCTCCCTGTCCCCAAAGGGCTCACAAATGAAAAATGGAAACAAAAGATAGACACTGGAGGGATGCTGTGCTGGGGATGGAGAGAGTCAGTTGCTCTCCCCCTGCTAAATACAAGGGAATCACCACTTTTAAAAGGTGCTCAGTTTGCAGGGGATAAGAAAAATGCAGGACTGTGTGAAAGTCAGCTCCATGGGATATGCTTCCCACATGGAAGGTTTTTTGCCAGAGTGGGTCCCACTTGAAAAATAGTGAAGATCATTGCCCATGGGGTACTACCCCTCTCTTAGAAGTATGCATATTATCCGTCATTAGGAAGGGAAACCGTTTGTCTAAAACTCCGGCCACAGCCTCAGGAAGAGTTGAAACGGCAACGCATCCGTCCATGAAGCCAAAGAACCCACTTGAAACCGTAATCAATGCATGGAGCTGCTGAGGGTAATCAATTTGCATAAATTGCCCTTGTCAGGAAGGCAAGCAGGCTGAAAAAGTTGTGATGGGCACGATGACCCCGTGCCACCGCGATTTGCATCGCACACTTGGGACCCGCTCATTACCGCTCCGACTCGTAATCATCATAACCCCATGATCACTACACGTCTGGAAATGGCCCGCGCGGGTCCCATGGTGATTAGCCTCGCCGGCATCATCGAAACCGATGGTTTCGCAATTATTGTGATATGACAGATGCAAAGAGGGTGGAGGCCGCGGCTTTGCATCATATCACACGCGCCGAGCAAATAACAAGAAAACATAGCCATTAAGGAAAATACCGGCTCCTTTGCTTAGAGCTAACATGTACTGCTTTGTTCGCGAGCAAATAATTCATTGCTTCAGTGAAGCATGAGGAGTTTAGCCTTCACCTACTGGTAAATGGCAAAAACTTACCAATCAAGACAAGATGGTGTGTGTGTGTGTGTGTGTGTGTGTGTGTGTGTGTGTGTGTGTTTAAAAAGCCCATGCATTGCTATATCATGTATTAAACAAGGGATTATTTTGGTCATCCAAAACGTTAGACAATCAACTGTTTGGATAAATGAGAATGCTAGGCTTATGTTGATGGGAGGGAATGTACACACTGTGGCTAGCGGAAGAATCCGTGGGATTAGAGGAATTCCCCTATCCTGCGTATCATTCCACTGGTTAGCTCATCCCTGCATTTCACTCTGCTGGATTCTAGTTGAACCAGTTGCATTTGTAACCACCCAGAGATGAAAAGTTTGGGCGGTATATAAATGTGATAAACAAACAAACAAACAAACAAACACTCTGGAATTGGAGCCCATACAGTTTGTCATGGCTTTTATTTCCCTCAGTACTCCCCACCCTCAATTTTCTCTCCCTACGCTGTCATAAGAATAGCCCTGCTGGATCAGGCCCAAGGCCTATCTAGTCCAGCATCCTGTTTCCCACAGTGGCCCACCTGATGCCTCTGAGAAGCCCACAGGCAAGAGGTGAGGGCATGCCCTCTCTCTTGCTGCTGCTCCACTAAAACTGGTATTTAGAGGCATCCTGCCTCTGAGACTGGAGGTGGCTTATAGCCACCAGACTAGCAGCTGCTGAATGACCTGTCCTCCATGAATTGTCCAAGCCTCTTTTAAAACCATCCAAGCTGGTGTCCATCACCACATCCTGAGGCAGGGAGTTCCACAGATTAATGTCAAAGTTGAGATGTGAAGGCCTTGGGGAAAACTGGGAGTGGGATATTTATTTCTAGAAAGAAAGAAAAAATGAAAACAACCTGTGTTTTTTCTGGTTTTTTAAAGGTTGAAGTTGGTGCTGCAGATGATCACATATCTCAGTTTGTTGGAAGCAGCCAAGTTGAGCCAGAGGTATGTCCCTTGCTCACACCTCTGCAGCATTGCCCTGGATACTGATCCCAGCCTGCCTCACATCCCTTCAACTGGGTAACTTTCCCTACATCCTCTACCTTCCAGCCATTGATTCCGATGGCAAAGAGAGTGGACTCCCCTGGAACGAAACAGAGGTTCATGAAGAGTGTGGGTTCAGATGTAGCATACAAGCATGTTAATAAATACATAAATAAGAGGTTACTTTTTGCATCACACATCTCAGGGTGAGCAGCACTGAGCTCCACAAGCTAACTTCAAGTCTTGGTTACAAATTTCCACTTGAGGGTCCGAGTTAACTTCCACTTCCCACCTTGGTGTGCATTCCAATGGCCACAGACAAGTCATCTGAACTTTGCCAGAAGGTTCCACCCTATATGTTATTTTAGAAGCATCTTGTTGTTTCCCCATCAATAGACTCTTTGGCTGCATTCGCACGTAACGGGGGACCGGACTTGGAGGCAACCGCGGTTTCCTTACCATTACGTCTGAACCCAGCCAACT
Organism: Hemicordylus capensis; assembly: GCF_027244095.1. NCBI lineage: Eukaryota > Metazoa > Chordata > Lepidosauria > Squamata > Cordylidae > Hemicordylus > Hemicordylus capensis. Next base: position 19,123,086 of record NC_069667.1, read on the forward strand.
CTGGTCCTGTCCGTAATGAGGCCCAAGGTCGCACAGATGCAACTCCAATCTGAAGCCTCAGTTTGTAGTTTCACTAAACTTTCATTGCTCCAAACCAAGGGTCCAGGGAGTCTCCTTTTCATCCGAACGTAGCATTGGAGGCTGCATTTGGCTGGACTGGAGTTGAAGCAGGAAGCTCCTCCCTCTCTCCCTCCCTGATTGGCTGTGCGGGCTGTCCTTCAAGCAAGAAGGAAGCCCTCACAGCCAGCTCCCCCACCTCCCTGCAGTCTCACTGGCTGCAGAGAGGACACTCTCTAATATGTCCAAATGTGGACAAGAGAAGATGGTTTGGAACCAGGGGTCCATCGGACTCATAGCTCTCCATTACATGCAAATGCAACCTCCATCTCTTTCCTAACTTCTGAGGATGAATATTAGAGTTTCAGCTCTTTATGGCCAGTGGGATGTGAATTATTTTACTCCCCCCCCCCATGCATGATACATGCAAACTATTTGCAAGGGCTTGAGGAAAGAAGTTCAGATGTTCTCTAGAAAAATCCCCCCCAAGTCATAAAGAAATGCCTCCCCCACCTCGATCCTTCATCTAGCCACAAAGATTCCATCTTTTGAATATCTCAGGGAGACAAGGTGACGGGATCGACAGACCTGCATGCATTGTTGACATTAGCATGTCTCTTTCACCGTCTTGCAAAGAAGAGCGGTGATGTGGACAGAATTATGATGTTTCCATCTCTTCTTTGGGGAATTTCATATATTATGCAGTACTCCAAGAATTTTTAATTGGACTTGTTTTATTTTATTTTTTAAAACAGAAACCAGACAATGCGGGGGAACCCCTGCGGTTCCTCCAGGCTTCAGTAAGCCGCCAACTAATATGATGGGAATTATAACTGGATTAATGAAAAGCATGTAACAAAATTATCTTCGTGAGGAGAAATGATCCTACTGGGAGCTTGAATTCAAATGGGAAAAACAAAATTAGGGTTAAATGGGAAGAAAAAACAACTAATTGTCCCAACTTTGTTCTGTTGATAGATGTGTGTGTGTGTGATATTCCTTCCTGGGGTCTCATTCAAGGTATATATGAATGTATTTACATGTACATCCTGCTCTGCATCCAAGGAGCCCTGAGCAGTATACATGGCTATGTTTATCCTCACAACAACCCTGTGAGGTAGGTTAGACTGAGAGATAAGTGACTAACCCAGAGTCACACAGTACAGACGTGCACGGAACCATTTGGTGCTCCATTGTAGGAGCGCCAAACCGGTTCTGGCAACTGACATTTGAACCGGTTCGGAGCTGGTGGGGGTCACTTTAAGGGGAAGGGAAGGCACTGCCTACCTGCCAGACCCTGCACCACCCCCTTATTGGAAGAGTGCCAGTGGGGGGGAGCAGGTGGGCAGCACTTTCCTGCCCCTTAGTGCAAACCCTCCGCCCTCCCGAAAGTGCACGGAACCAGTTCTGTGCACATCCCTATCATGCAGTGAGTTTCATGGCTAAGTGGGGATTTGAACTCGGGTCTCCCCAGTCCTAGTCCTACTTTGTAAGCACGACACCCTGCTGGTTGTAAGCAGTAGGACTTGGGCAACTCAGGAATTCCCTTTCATATCAAGAGAGAACGATCAGTGTGGCAAGGCATTGGGGTAGGCGAGGCATTAAAACCAATGGGAAACGGGGTTAGGGGAATCACGATCATGAAAATACCTAAAAATAAAGAAAAAAATACCAGAAAATCAGTGGAAATCATCAAAAATTCTTTCTAATTGCCAAGAGTCAGCCAAAGGAGTGAGCAGATTGAACCTCTGGACATTTTTTGACACCCCCCCCCAATCACTTTAAATCAGCAGGGTCAGCAAGAGGAATGAGTGGATCAAACCTCTGAACCCCGCAAAATCGTGAACCCACCCATCACTAAAAAATCTCGCCCACTGCAGATACTCGGGTTGCAGTTGATGAGACCCGTCACAATTTCCCAGTCATGGATACTCAAAACCGTGATTGAGGAAACCGCAATTGGTGAGGGGTGATTGTACCATCAGTTTTGGATTCTCTTCTGCCTCTTACCCATTATGGTCAGAGCAGGGACAATTTGCCAGGGAAGGAGAAGTAAAGGCCTATTTTGCAAGCACATGTCCCACCAGGGGAACGAAGAAAGGCGTTGTCGGTGTTCCATTCCACTGAGATTGTTCTTGTGTCAGAGATAACCATCGTCTTCGGGAATCCTGACTTCTGACCCTGTTCATTTTGCCTACTCTGCAGAAGAAGTTCTCTCCATGATGACAACCGTCTGCCACTCTTGCAAAGCAGGCTCCGTTTGAGATCTGGCTACAGCAGGTGCCTGATGAAACACAGAGCTAGGAAAGATGCCACTCAGGAAAGGAAGTCCCCTGCGGAGAGGTCCCCGGAGTCAAGAGTCTAAGAAATGGAGCTGCAGAAGAAGCCATCTCCAAAGTTCGGGAGGGGAAACTGACGAGGAGAAGCAACTCTCCAGAGCGAAGTTCTCTACTGAAGCACTTGTATGTAGAAACTGGATTACAGAGTCTTTTCTTCTTGGTCACTCCGCGGTAGCTCTTGAAATGCTGAAAAGGCATGAAAAAGATAATCTTGTTTCTCATATGTTTTGGCATTTCACAAACACTTCCTCTCTCCTCCTCCCCAAGGGAGGAGAGCTGGTTTTGGGGTGGTGAACATGAATTGTCCCCTTTGCTAAGCAGGGTCTGCCCTGGTTTGCATGTGAGCCTGGTCTGTTGTGAGGTATCCTCTTTGGGGATGGGGCTTTAGCTCAGTGGAGGAGCATCTGCAGGTTTGTATGCAGAAGGTCCCAGGTTCTCTCCCTGGCATCTCCAGATAGGGCTAGAAGAGATTCCAGCCTGAAACCCTGGAGAAGCTGCTGCCTATCAGAGTAGACCAAGGTTGCTCAGCTCCAGCCCTCCTGCAGATGTTGGCCTACAACTCCCATAATCCCTGGCTATTGGCCACTGTGGCTGGGAATTATGGGGGTTGTAGTCCAAAAACAGCTGGGGGCCCCTAAGTTGAGCAGGCCTGGTGTAGACAATACTGAGCCAGAAGGACCTCTGTCACCCTGGGATGCTTGTAGCACCCCAATTCTCATTCCAAAAAAATCACTGCCTCAGCAATGCTTTGCACCCAGTGCTGAAAGCTGGACCATAGGTGGGAAGGGTGAAATGCAAATAAGGCAGTGGTTCCTAAACTGGGAGTTTCCAGATGTTGCAGAACTACAACTCCCATCAGCCCCAGTTACCTTTTATTGTGGCTGAGGATGATGGGTGCAGTAGTTCAGCAACATCTGGAGGCTCCCAGTTTGGGAACCACTGAAATAGGGGTTTAGCTCCCTTTCCCACCCATTCATTCTGTGCTTTAATTTGCCTCACTCCTCACTAGATAGATAGATAGATAGATAGATAGATAGATAGATAGATAGATAGACTTTATTACAGTTTTTGACCAGTACAGAAACATGAAGGAACATGAAAGAACACTTTATCACACCCATGCAACTATATAGCAACAATATAGTTTTACGAATATACGAGATAGCAATTTATCCCACTACATTAGTCATGAGGTGTAATATATTCATTGCTATTAAGCAGAACTTAGCCACGCTGCAAGTAAAATTGGCTTGATGGTCTGACCAGGGAAATGAGAGATATACTTCATCATCTCTGCCTGGTAGGTCCTTAATCAGAGGTAAAGTTAATGACTCATGCAAGTCCCTATAAAAATGGTAATATAAGAAAGCATGACCCACATCCTCGATGGCCTGTGTATCACGTGGGCAGTAGCGTTCAGGATAAGAAATCCTACCAGATCCACCACACAAAACCTCTGAGGGCAATACATCAAAGCGATCCAGCACAAATGCCCGATGGTACCTAATGGTGCAGCAGGGAAAGGACTTGATTAGCAAGCCAGAGGCTGCCAGTTTTCAACAAAAGTTTCCAAAGCGGTTTATAAATAAATAAATAAATAAATAAATAAATAAATAAATAAATAAATAAATAAATAAATAAGATGGATCCCTGTCCCCGAAGGGCTTATAACCTAGCGGGTGTGCAGGTGCTCGGGGTAGGGAGACGACGGCAAGAGCTCCTTTTCTGAGCCCACCTGCCTCCCAAATGACAGATTGGGCCATTTTAAGGCTCTGCACACAGGTGTGAAGACAGCCCACCACTACAGGGTGTTCTCCAGGTACCTGCCAGGGGCCACAGTGACGAGGTGAGTAGCGGCCCCCAGCCTGTAGGGAGAAGAGGGAGTGAGAGAGATGGCCCCCCAAGTGATTGAGATGGGGCCCGGAGCCAACTCATCATGGGTTCTAGGAATCTGTGGGCAATATTTCTGCCCTGCCTTGCCTCACGAAAGGGCTGTCCCTATTCTAACGTTCTGCCGATTGTACCTAAGGTTCTCAATGCATCCCTGTCCCGGGATCTCTTGCAGGCAGGAATCTCTCTCAGCCCTATCTTGGAGATGCTGCCAGGGAGGGAACTTGGAACCTAGATGCTCTTCTCAGAGCGGCTTCAGAGGACAGACCCTGCTTAGCAGAGGGGACAAGTCATGCTTGCTACCACAAGACCAGCTCTCCTCACCTCATGTTAGGTTGAATGCACGTACAGAAGAACACTTGCTCTCTGTACCATGCATTTGAAGGGCCTGTATCCAGATTCATTTTAAAAATGAACCCAGGTACAGTCATTCACACAAACACATGTGCGAGTTGAGTGTACAGACATTTGTACACTTGTACAGCATTATGTCTGAACTGGGCTTAATAAGAGTTTAGCATTTTAGAAGAAAAAGGAGGACTGGAGCAGCATTCCAGGGATAAATAAGTGAACCAGAAACAAAAGTTTAATGATAAGACATCACAAAAAATGTGCAGGAATATAGGGGTAAAACCCCTCGAATAACACAGAAGGGTTTGGAAGAAGGTGAGGGGATAGGGTCAAGAGACACAAAACTTGGGTAAAGCCAAGTCTTCCAATCATAGAAGGAAGCCTAATGAAGTGTAGGAAATCATAGAGAAAGCAGGACTGAGGGATGCAAAGATGATTGCAGATCTGGCAAGTGCACACAGGGAAATCTGTCAAATATATGAGAGGTTCACCAAAGGAGAAAAGCAGCCCTTGGACAAGGGAGAGTAAAGTGTGGAGGCTTAAACAGATGGAGAGGGAGTGAGAGTGGGGATGAGAGAGCGAGGTGTGCTTCCAGCGTGAGGATGAGTGACATGGGAGAAAGATGAGTAATACCGAAGGGTACCAGGTCCGCTCTGCGAAAGACAAACAAGGAATTAAAATGGATGTCGACTGAAAGATCGGCGGGGCGAGTTTTGATCTGACACAGTGATATAATTACAAAAGGGAAAGGAAAGACAAAATCTTTAGCAAATAAATTTAAAACTTAATGTGTGCAGAAGGTCTCAGGGCTCTGGGAGAGAGCAAAGGTGGCATCTGCTCTGCTGCATGGAAATAAGTCTAGAGGTCTCAATAGTGTGTTCGCCTGGTAATGCCAAGTGCTGTAGTTTAGGGAGGAGAGCTGGTCTTGGGGTAGCAAGCCTGAATTGTCCCCCTTGCTATGCAGGGTCTGTCCTGGTTTTATTTGAATGGGAGACTACATGTGAGCACTGTAATTAATTCCCTTTAGGGGATGGGGCCGCTCTGGGAAGAGCATCTGCATGCAGAAGGTTCCAAGTTCCTTCTCTGGCGGCATCTCCAAGATAGGGTCAAGAGAGGGTCCTACCTGCAACCTTGGAGAAGCTGCTGCCAGTCTGGGCAGACAATACTGAGCTAGATGGACCAAGGGCCTGACTCAGTATATGGCAGCTTCCTATGTTCCTATGGTGAATGGCTGGACCTGTCTACAGATCTGTACCTATGTTCACTTTACACTAATACTCATAATTTGCTGTGTTTAACTTGCGTGTTGAATTTCTCACCTTCTCCTTTGCTCTGATGTGAAGCCAAACGAACACACCCCATTGGATGATCTGACACCTCAGTCTCCACCTCTGCTTAGTTCACAGTTCAGGCTTCTTGGTGCCGCTCTAGGCTGCAACGAAATCATTACATCCGATAAATCAGATAAAAATGCATGCACCAGATTAGAATCTCCAGTTTCCTTAGACTGATCTCCACAGTCGTACAGATCGTATAATTTCAATTATAGTAAGACTGATGTCGTTCTGCTATCTATCTAGATGTCATTTTGAGATCTCAGAGGGAGATGTGGGACAGTGAGGCTTCCTCCATTAGGCGCTGGACTCCTCCCCTCCCAGAATAGTCTCCATATAGTAGGGAAGGGGTGAGACAGGGACTCCATTGGCTCATCTGGGACCAAATACTGCCATGTGATTCTTGCATGGTAGAATCAAGAGGAGAGCTGGTCTTGTGGAAGCAAGCATGACTTGTCCCCCTAGCTAAGCAGGGTCTGCCCTGGTTGCATTGGAATGGGAGACCACATGTGAGCACTACAAGATATTCCCCTCAGGGGATTAAGCCACTCTGGGAAGAGCATAAGGTTTCAAATTCCCTCTCTGGCTTCTTCAAGATAGGGCTGAGAGAGATTCCTGCCTGCAACCTTGCAGAAGCTGCTGCCAGTCTGTGTAAACAATACTGAGCTAGAGAGACCAATGGTCTGACTCAGCATACAGCAACTCCCTATGTTCCTCTCCTAGAACTGTCTCATGCTATAGACCTGAATGTCCCTTTCTCCCCTCTTTTCTTCCTGTATCCTAGGCTGTCCCTTTCCCCATTTGTATGACATCCATTCAATTGCAAACCTTTCTTTTAAACTACGGATGGACTGCACTTATGTGCATTGGCAGAAAAGTGTCATCAATTACGCCAGTGCATTTAATGGAATCGGTGGAATAATTATCCGAAATATCCTCTTCCGTTATAAAAATGTGTTGAATGAATGAATGAATGCATGCATGCATAAATAAATAAATATTTTCTTTGGTTATAAAAGGGATGGTGAGAAACTCAACAACCAAGTTCAACACAGCACAGAGAGAGAGAGAGAGAGAGAGAGAGAGAGAGAGCATTGGTGAATATTCTTTTCCAAGTCAAAGTAAGAATGGTGACATAGTTATGCACACAAGCAAATTAATACATACATAAATAAGAGGTTATTTGTTATTTATGGGGCAGCCAATTTATGCGCTTGATTAGCAAGCCATAGTTGCCCGTTCAAATCCCTGCAGGTATGCTTCCCAGAATATGGGAAAGACCTATACTGGTCAGCAGCGATATTGGAAGATGCTGAAAGGCATCATCTCATACTGCGCAGGAGGAGGCAATGGTAACCCCCTCCTTTATTCTACCAAGAAAACCACATGGCTCTGTGGTCTCCAGGAGTCACTACCGATTAAACGAAACACTTTACTTTATTTATGGAATGTGAGCAAGTCTTGTGCTAGCAAGCATGAATTGTCCCCTCTGCTAAGTAAAGTCTGCAGTAGTTTGCTTCTGAATAGGAGACTACATGTGAACACTGTAAGATATTCCCCTTAGAGGATGAGGCCGCTCTGGGAAGAGCATCTGTCTGCTTGCATGCAGAAGGTTCCAAATTCCCTCCCTGGCAGCATCTCCAGATACTAGGGCTGAGAGAGACTCCTTGGAGAAGCTGCTGCCAGTCTGTGTAAGCAATACTGAGCCAGATGGACCAATGATCTGACTCGGTAGAAGGCAGCTTCCTATGATCCTATGACTCCAGGGCAGTGTACAGAATTTTGTTAAAAAACCATACGACATCACAAAAACAAAACAAAAAGAGCATAAAATGAACCGAGACAGCAGCCATTAAAGCCTAAGGACTGTGATGGTTCTTTGCATGTTAAATCTCCATCTTCCCCGATGAATCTTGAATGTTGTCTGTACGGACTTCCAAAAGTGAAAGTGATGGTCATGAATAATGTATCAAGGCAGTCTCACCTCTAGTCCTGTCCACAGCTTGTCTGCAAACACGAGGAGGATTTTCTCAAAGCCTTTTCATTACTCAGAATTATTTCTGGGCATAAGTTTTCTTTTTCTGGCAGTTTCAGATATCTGGGCATGAGATATAGATCTGTATCTGTATTACAACTCGTTGTTGTTGTTGTTGTTGTCTAAAAATACACACAGCGATCAGAAGTATGTATATAATTGCACCTCAATTTTTTTAAAAAATGTTATCTGCTAAGTGCTGGTCATGTTTCTAATGCTGAAATCAGGAACTGATCAATTGCAGCCAACCAAATTTAATAAGAGGAACTCTGTTCTTGCAGAGAACCTAGCTGGTTACCATGCCAATGACTGATCTTCCCTGACAAGCTGCCATACATCACAAATTGGGGTCCTGATGCAGTGGTCCTTTGTACAGCCTGCAGGAAAAGGGTTCTGCTATCAAGTTGTGCACTGTGCAAAGTTTTTACATTTACATTTTATATCCCGCTCTTCCTCCAAGGACCCCAGAGCGGTGTACTCCATACTTAAGTTTCTCCTCACAACAACCCTGTGAAGTAGGTTAGGCTGAGAGAAAAGTGACTGGCCCAGTCTCATGGCTGAACGGGGATTTGAACTCGGGTCTCCCCGGTCCTAGTCCAGCACTCTAACCACTACACCACGCTGGCTCTTTTATGTCTTTGCTAGAACTATCAGTCACAATCACAAACAGAGATCTTCAGCAATTCTCCCTCCACCTCAGCCCCTCACTGAATGTACCCACGCAGTTCTGACCCCACCCCAAAGACTCAACCAGGCTTCTTTCATCCCTCCACCCCTGCAAATGCAGTCAGGAACATACATAGGAAACTGCCATATACTGTCAGACCATTGGTCCATCTAGCTCAGTATTGTCTTCACAGACTGGCAACGGCTTCTCCAAGGATGCAGGCAGGAGTCTCTCTCAGCCCTCTCTTGGAGATGCTGCCAGGGAGGGAACTTGGAACTTAGATGCTCTTCCCAGAGCGTCTCCATCCCCTGAGTGGTCACACATCAAGTCTCTCATTTATATGCAACCAAGGTGGACCCTGCTTAGCTAAGGGGACAAGTTATGCTTGCTACCACAAGACCAGCTCTCCTTCAAGTTGAAGATATTTCCTCTCTTATTTTTATTCACTGGCTTAATTTCACACAGTCGCTGTCCATGGTGCAAACAGGTCAAGTGAATTTGATCCACTTGAAGAAACTACAAGGCAGATAGGAATGGCGGGGGTGGGTGGGTGGTGGTGGTGGGTGGGTCTCTTTTTTAAAATTTGAATAATCTCCTTTGGAAAGAGTGGCGCACTATTAACCCTTTTCTCTCTCCCACCAGGAATACTGTCCTATGGTAACTAAATGGAAGTACTGAGGTGTAAAATGCCTATTGAAGAAGGGGTGGAAAGCATCACCGAGTGATACTGGCCTTATTCACATGTTATGTTCAACTCTCGTACAATGATTGCACAGTGCACGCAGGTACAGATTTGTACACAGGTCGTGTATGCAGGCTAAGTCAATTGCAGATACAGCAGTCTGCTTCCTTTCTGAACCACGCCTTTGAGGGGTCTTTACCCAGGTTCACTTTCAAAAAGGATGGAGGAGGTACAGGCATTCACACGCAAACATGTAGGAGTGTAGATATAATCTCTGAATAGGCTATTGCTATAGGGGCAAATAGCACAGGTTTCTAGAGATGGGTGAAGATCCTCTGTGTGTGTGAGAGAGAGGGGGGGGGAAACGCCTCACTTAAATTTTGGAGGGGGAGAGGAAAGACACTTTGGTGGGGAGATATGCTTTGGGTGGGGAGTTCACTAAAATAAGAGGGCAACTCCTCAGATGCTTGGTGGAGGGGATCTGCACCCCTGGTGTCAAACAGTTTCTCCTGGTGGGAGAAACTTACCATCTTGCATTTTTGGTTAAGTACTAGCTGCGATTGAGAATAAAGTATAAGTGTGTGTGTGTGTGTGTGTGTGTGTGTGTGTGTGTGTGTGTGTGTGTGTGAGAGAGAGAGAGAGAGAGAGAGAGGGAGAGGGAGGGAGAAGGGGTGTGGTTTTATATGCGTGAGGAAGGACGTGAGTTTGGGAAACCGCAGGTGAGGGGACCTGAGCAGGCAGGTAGGTGTGCCAAAGCAGGACACGTCAGGATGGGAGCGAACGGCAGCTACCTGGAGCGTCCAGTGTCTGCCTGATGACAGCTGGGTCCATTTGTAGCTGAACGTGTGAAAGGGCTAGGAAGCCTACAGCTCCCATCCGACTAGCTGTCGTCTACCCCATGGGGGAAATTACAGGCGTGACTGGGACAGATATATTTTATCCTGGTCATGCTGTTTTTCGGACGGGGGTGTGCTGGCGTGTGGCACACATTTCCCCCCTTGCTAGCAGCCCGAGGCGTCCCTGTCCCAACTCGGCCTTTGAGGTCGGGGGGATTCACACGTTACGAAGTCTGGCTGGACCCCCTCGGGAATCTCCTTCTCTATAGCTGGGATTTGGCACAGCAGCGATGCCTTTTGCGGTGTGCCGGGAGGGAACTGGCCGCGTGTGTGTGTGTGTGTGGGGGGGCGTGTAGGATTTCCCGCTGTCTTTCACTTTGCACGGGTAGGGCTTGGCGGTGGGGTGCACGTGTGAATGTTTTCTTCTTTCTGGTCGGTACTCTTGGGGAACCTTCTAGAGCAGCCTGCGAACCAGCAGCGAAATTCCTTCTCGATGAGAAGACACTGGGCCTGCAGGGTCTCTCCACTTTGGGCCCCCAGAAATTGATGGACTACAACTCCCATCATCCTTGGGAATGATGGGAGTTGTTGTCCAACAGCATCTGTGGCGCCATGTTGGAGAACCCCTGGCTTGCATGCTGAGGACTGAAATCAGATTATCATTCGGATGAAGATCAAAGGTACCTTATCTCCTGTAAAACACTAAAAGGGGTTTCATTTCTTCTCTTTTCCAGAAACCCATTTCGAATTAATAAGGAACAGATCTATCAAGAGTTTTAAAATGGGGTGTAACCTCCCCGCCCCCGCCCCCAAAGTTTCTGGCCTCTCCTACATATATGAATTAATTATTTGAGAGCTGTATATTTATAGGAATATGAATTTATTTCTGGGAAAACATACCTGAGGTTGCGCTGCACGGAAGCCTTTAATGAAAGCTGGACCCTGTGCGTGTTTACTCGGAAGTAAACCCCGCTGAGTTCTATGGGACTTTCCCCCAAGTAAGTGGCCAGAAGGTAGTATTTGTAATAGTAATCGCGGTCTATCGTATTTTTAATAGCTATAGTGGCGTTGGTGGCGATAATAAAATGTCATATTTACCCAAATAGAAGACAACCCTGAATTTAGGACGACCCCTTGATTTCTAACACCAAAGAAATTGCGGGCGGGGTGGGTGGGTGAGAGACTAGCCTTTGGGATTCAGGTAAAGACAGTAGTTCACTTTATTAAATCTGTGCCCTTCCGTTATAGGAGTCAAACAAACAAACAAAGGAGTCAAACAAACAAACAAACAAACAAATTCAACCGGGTGGGGAGGAGAATGAGGCACTCCTAGATATAAGTCGTGAAGAAGATAGGTTTGATGAAGGAGATAGATTTCCGTCGCCTTTTAAATGGGTGAGTGTGTGATAACGTTTGGAAACCTGTAGCGAACCGAAACGCTCTAGATTCGGAATAAGAGCAGCCTTTGGGAAAAATATTAGAAAGAGGCGAGTGTCTTTTTCTCTCCAGGGTGACATCTCCTTTGTGGTGGGGTTATAAGGTCCGATCATCACGTGAACGAACACAGAAGCAAAATCCTTTTATTTTATTTTTTAAAATTCATCTAGAATTATCCAGATCTGGAATTGATATGACATATCATTATTGATATAATGATATTGTGTCCCAGTTTGGAGATAGATGAGGAAAACAGGGTCTTTCTTTTTTTTAAGGTATTAGGATTCTTGGGTGGGGGGGGTTGGTTAAAAAATATGTAGGGCTAATTCCAGTCATCTAGGTTGAGGGGGAAATGCACCCTTTCCCACGAGTCCCTTTCTTGAACACAGAAAATAACTACCCACGGGAAGTAGGTTTCGAAAGGGACACCACAGGCTCCAGTCCTAAACGACAGGAGCAGCCCGATCTGATGCATGTGGAATCAGAAGAAGGAAATCCCACTGGCTGACATCATCTTGACTAAATTTGCCGGAGCAAGTCCTACTGAAATTGAACAGTCCTTTTAAATAACTTTTGCGTCGAACCGTCCGATAATTTAGTCAGGATGTGTCAGCAGCTAAGTGTAATGGCGCTTTCTTTCTCCCTTATTTGGGAGTATAAGGATGCTTCGTTGAAAGTCCAAAGAAAGTTGAAGGTTAAATAGGTTTAGGGGTGTGTGTGTGTGTGTGTGTAAAGAGAGGGGGGGGGGAGATTGACTTTCCTTTGTGACCCACGGTTTTCTTCCCTCTGTGACGTTTCCCCCCTTTAGTAGCCTGCCCCCTACCACATACACACCAACACTATGACCTGTTAGGGTCTCCTGTCTGCTTCCTAACCAGTGTGGATTCTCCTCCTCCTCCTCCTCCTCCTCCTCCTCCTCCTCCTCCTCCTCTTCTTCTTCTTCTTCTTCTTCTTCTTCTTCTTCTTCTTCTTCTTCTTCTTCTTCTTCTTCTTCTTCTTCTTCTTCTTGTGAACCTTCAAGTTCTGCGCGACCGACAATTCTGGCAGCTCGTGGTAGGAGCAAAGGAAGGGTTTCTTGCCCGTGTGGACACAGAGATATGCTCCTCCATCTTGCACTTGACTTTGAGGGGCTTCTGCTTTGAGGGGGGGCTTCCTCTGGGGGCCCCCACGAGTCCTCTGGCGAGGTGGCCCGCAAGGGCGCAACGGGGAGGCAAAGGGGTGTTCCAAAAACAACACCTTGAACCTCGACTCTGGAGAGGTGGCCTTCGAGGGCCACCACACTTCCTCCTGTCCTTTCCAGAGCCTGGTCCCACCTGACCACCACCTGACTCTGGTGGCCGGTGCTCAGTCTTCTTAGACCGGGTGGCCACCAGATACATCCCAACAAGGCCAGGGGAAGAAGAGGTGTGCTCGGTGTGCGTGGGCTTTGTCGACCCGCCACTGAGCCCGGGATATATTAAGGTGCGTGTGGGGGGGCGTGGGGAAGGGATAGATTGGCATCTTTTTTTCTGGATACGATCTTGGCTTCCCTGGGCCAGTCGTCCTCGGAACCGGGATCAGGATCGGGAAGGCAGCGAGAGGGAAAGATGCGTGGCCGGCCTGGAAGCTCTGAAGGACTGCTGACCTTAGGGTAGCTAAGACCACTAGAAAGAAGGAAGGAAGGAAGGAAGGAAGGAAGGAAGGAAGATCGTCGAGAAGGCAGAAAGAAAGCTAGGAGGGAGGGAGGGTGGGAGGAAGAGAAAATCAAACTTAAAGGTTCTTTATATTTTGCAGTGTGAGGGAAGTGGGGGAAATCTGCACAATTAATTAGTTTTGAGCCCCCTATTCCAAAGTATTCTTTCTTTCTTTCTTTCTTTCTTTCTTTCTTTCTTTCTTTCTTTCTTTGCAACAACGCATCGTAGCAAAACCCGGGGCTACACACACAAACTTACGTCCACATTTGTGTCAACCAAGCCAAGAGCAATGGCCAACATGGAGAGCTGGGTCCCCCCCCCCCCACCCCGCCGTCCTCGCAAGAGAGATAGAAGGGGAGGGAAAAAACCCCGAAGGAGAGAGTAGGCTTCCTCCCCCCCCTTCCCCTTTTTGGAGTGTGGGGGGGATCTCCTTGTAGCAAGCCAGGGCCTTCCTCGTGGAGAGTGGTAGCAGAGAGAGGGAAGGGGCGGCGGGGGGGCGGCTGGGGCGGGGGTCGGCTGCAGAGAGAGGGAGGGAGGGAGGGAGGGAGCAGCATCTCTGCAAACACGCTGAGGCGCGCTCCATAAAAGCACAGCAGGGAGGGCGGCTGGCAGGAGCGGGGCGCCGCGATTGGCGGAGCGGGCGCCTGATGGACAGCAGCTTAGTTTGGCAAAGAGGAGATCCGCCAGCGATCCCAGCGGGGCTCCTTTTGGCAAATATACCGGGGCTGCCTTTGAAAAACGCCGCGCCTTCGAGGAGGGAGGGGGGCATGGAGTCCTCCCCCCCCCCGCTCCCGCGCGCCGCGCCGCTCCCCGCGCCGGCTTTCTAGTGCGCTGACATTTCTTTAAAACACAAGGAAGATCAAAAAAAGAAACCCGACGTGGCCCAAACACGTTTTAATTAGTTGATTCTGAGCCTTCGCCTTTTATCCGGTGTCTCCATCACTCATTTAGCTTCTCCCTCACGCTCTCTTTTCCACCTTCCCTCGATGATGCTGATGATGCTGATAATAATAATAATAATAATAATAATAATAATAATAATAATAATAAGAAGAAGAAGAAGAAGAAGAAGAAGAAGAAGTACCCTTTTAATTAAAGCCACGTGCTTTCCTAGACAAACAACGCTTTTAACTTTGGCCTTGTGTGTGTGTGTGGGGGGGGGCGGTAGAGAAATAAATAAGCCTGGGGAGGGGGAAGGTACCCTAACCCAAGAAATGAATTCACAAATAAAAAATGGGAAGAGATACAGCCAGAGGGTGAGTAGGGAGAATTGTTGCACGGGTGGGGGGCGGGATTCGAGAGAGTTGTCATCACGATATGACTCTCTCGAATTCCCGCCTGACATGCAAAAATATCCCCTGGTCCTCCGAGATCTCTCTTGCCCTTTATTTTCCTATATTATTTGGGTTTGGGGTGTTGTTGTTGTTTTAAACTATGAGGTCTGGAGGCGGAGTGTGGAAGAAGCGTGTGCCCTCCCCCCGCCCAGATTTCTAGGATGTAAAAGTATACTGATATGGAACCAGCTCTCTCTCTCTCTCTCTCTCTCACACACACACACACACACACCCCTCTTTGCAACTATTTTCCTTTTCACGATCCGTTCTAGCGAAATATAAAATACTCCTCCCTCATTTTTTAGACTATTATTTCCCTTTTGGAGTTTTGGGACTGGGAGATGCACCCATCTGAATTTTCTTTTTTCTTTTTCTTTTTTGTGTGGTATCTGAAAATGCAACCCCGTTCCCCTAGTTAAAGAGATTCTTTAAGTATCACTTCGATGCAAGTAAGTTTCAAGCACTTTCTCCATCACCTATTAATTAAATTCACTCCAGGGACAAGGGAAGGGAAGGGCTCACACGCACCCCCTGTGTGAGGATGCTACGACTGGACCAATTTGTTTGTTTGTTTGTTTTTAAGGCTGGAGGACAGCTTTCTAGTTACACAGGGCTCTTCTACGGGGAGAAGCAAGTTAGGACAAACGTTTTTAAAAGCTAAACAGCAACAATATTTCACAATACTGCTACTGCTACTATGAATATTTATATATCGCTTTTCAGTAAAAAGTGCTCAAAGCTGTTTACACAGAAAAATAAATAATAGATCAGATGGTTCCTTGTTCAAAAAGACTCACAGTCTAAAAGGAAATATTTATTTAAATACACCAACAACCACCACTGGAAGGATGCTAGGCTGGGGATTGAACATTAGTCCTTCCTTACAGGAGCATTTAAGCTTTGTTTAAAGGAACCCGAGATCGTGGGGAAATAACACCAGCCCCGCCTCACTATCCCTCGCTACTAGTCACGATGGCTATAAGGAACCTCCAGATTCGGAGGCAGTCTACCTCCTAATACCAGTTACTGGGAGCAACAGGAGTGGGTGGCGGTCTTGTCTTTATGTCCTGCTTGTGGACTTTCCAGAATCTTCTAGTTAATCACTGTCGGACACAGGATGGAGAACTTGATGGATCTTTGGTATGATCTAGAAAGACCTTTTGTGCTATCATCTCTATCGGTCTAACCATCTGTGAATTAAATTTTTGATCTGAGCTCCTGCATCTGACCTTAGTTACCCGAATCGAAGATGACTATCAATTCAAGAGGACCCCCTTAAGTAGTAGAGCTTAAATACAGTTTATACCTGCGTTTATTTGAAAGGAACCGGACTCTGAATTTAAGACGACCTCCTGATTTCTAATATAAAGAAACTTGGGTGGGGTGGGGGACCTGGTCTTGGATTCAGGTAAATACAGGGTATCTCAGCAGTTAGGACATCCAGAGATATTTTGGTACCTGAGGTCGAACATCCAAATTCCCCTTCTAAATTATCTTGCAAAAATGTAATAAACTAAACCGCTGCCTAATGAATCATAGGGCCGTCCCAACTGGGCTTGGTACCTTCATTTTAAACATGAGTTGGTCTAAGTGAAGTTTATGGCCTCATGGGGTGAGTGTTTCTTACCACAACCCCAAATCCTAAACGTCCTCCTGATTATCCGGAGTAAACCTTCGCGTTTCCACCTCCCAAGTCATAAGGCGAGGGTGTCCGAGATCCAAGCGTGTAATCCGCTGTCTCCACAAAGTATGATGGAAAGATGTCCTGATACATTTTGTCTCTTTCTAATCCCCACCCATTTCTTCCTGCTGATAATCTGGATATCTTCGCATTTTCTAGTCTTGGGGAAAAGATTCTCTGTAACCGGAGTTGCCACTCACGTTGGCATCAAAAAGGACGAATCCACTTGCGTCTATAAGGAAGTTGAGGGGTCAACTAATTCGAAGTATGCAGCTGATTTTTTTCCCCTTTGGGGAAGGAAGGAAGGAAGGAAGGAAGGAAGGAAGGAAGGAAGGAAGGAAGGAAGGAGAGAGAGAGAGACCCCCAGAAGTTGGAAGTTTGTAAGGGGGAGATGCAATTGGGAAGCGGATTGTGGAACACAAGCCAGGTTTATAGGATTCTTTGCATCATTTCAGTATATTTAGGAGAGAGAAAATGGCTGTGATCTGCCCTCACAACCGCTGAAGAAAGGGGTCCCCTTTTGCAAGGAAAGGAACTACCTCAGCTAAGCAACGGGCAACCTGTTACCGAGAAGAGCAAAAGGGCAGCCAGAAAGAACCTAATTCCAAGTTCTACCCAAATAAACATAGCTTTGGTTTAAGGAGCAAAATGCCTCCTTCTGGATGCTTTCTTATCTCTTGTCTTCCGAGAACTAATTGCGTTTAGGTGTGTGGGTGTGTATTTAAAACACCACCAGCCTAGTCTCTCTATAGAATTCTCCCCCGCCATTGAAAAAAAAAACAAAACAAAACAAAAAAAAGACAAAGGGAAGATTATTTACTTTGTTGTCACATAATGATAATAATTACACCTCAAAAACCAACGGAACTGTTGACTTTGGCATCAAAAGGAAAACGGATGCCCTGACCGGATAGATCTTTTGACAGCGTTGTACAGACTTTCACAGCTTAATAAAAAATATGGTATTTTCCTTCTTTCCTTCCTCTCCGTCGGTTTTCTATCTAATCTAATCTATCTATCTATCTATCTATCTATCTATCTATGTCCTTATATTGTATATAAGGATATCACAAGTTTCCCGATTTTTAAAATTTATTTATTTATTTGTAATAACGCTTAAGATCTGTTGAGACATAGACATCAATTTAGACCCCGATCTAACTGGAAGCAATTTTTGCATTTCTCCCCGTGTCCGAATGTTGTTCTGTCCTAATTTTGGGTGGGTCCTCTAACGGGGCGTTCTTATTGACATTCGAGAAAATGCAAAAGGACAGAAGAGAAGATGGCTTCCAGTTATGTTTGCGTCTAATTTTATTGCCGCGATTTCATCCAGAAACAACATCAAGGGGTGTGTGTGTGTGTGTGTGTTTAAGTTGCTGGCAAGTATAATTCCACCCTTTCCTTCCTCCCCCCTCCCCCACAGCACCCCGCCCAGCCCCAAAGCGCAAGTAACATAACTGCATTCAAGACTTTTTTTTAAAAAGCACCAGTCCCTGAAAACTGTTTTTCTTCGCCTTTCTAAATTTGGTGGGGGGTGGGGGGAGAAAATTAACGCCTCATTTACGGTGAGAGCTTTTGATTAGGGCGAGCCAAGTTAAATAAATTAGAAGCAGCACAAGAAAAGAAAGAGGCTTGCGTGAGTGCTTTCTAATTCTTCAAATCTTCAACACCTTGTTCCAAATGTTTCTTCTCTGACATTTAGAAATCTCTAAAGTGGGGGGGGGGGGCGATTGCTAAATTATTTTGCAAGCACTTCAGAAGGAGGAGTGATAGAAAGCAGGGAGGCGGCGTGGGTGGGTGGGTTGTGGGGAGAGACAAGTATACACCTCCTTTCTCGTTATTAGCCTAGTTTTTGGAGGTAGGAACGCTAAAGCAGACACGAGCCGAGTAATATAATGTCATGTTATGTCGGTGTTACAACAAATAATGTATCAGATGAAAATCTCTCTCTCACACACATACGAGCATGCACCAGCATTACAGATGAGTTTGGAGCGCTGCAGAAAAGGTGGTAGTGTGGAAAGACACTTCAGCCAAACCTACAGCCCGATCCATAACTCAGTTGAGCCAAGGTACCGAATGTAAAGGCGATTGGCGGAGTCCCCTCTAAGCCTGTTGATTTGGAAGCACATTCCAATGAAATCAACAAGGCTAACACAGTTCACACGTCCGCGAGTTAGCATCAGAAGCGCCCTACCAACACAACCGCCACAAATATTTATATACCGCTTTTCAACAAAAGGTTCTAAAGCGGCTTACATAGAGAAATAAATTAAATAATCAATCAATCAATCAGTGGAATCAGCATCTATTAAATTCAGCTTCCTGCTTCCCATAGAGGTCAGCCAGGTCCCTTCGGGAAACCCACAAGAAGGGCGTGAAGGCAATAACTCTCCCCTGCTGTTTCTCCCCAACAACTGATATTCAGGGGTAGACTGCTTCTGAAACTGGAAGTTCCATAAAGAACAAAACGCCTCTGGGGATGTGTAAGGTGACTTTCACTCCTGCCTCATCTCAACCAGCCCCACCACACACACACACACACACACACACACACACACACACACACACACACACACACCCCGGTACCGGTTAAGGTTGCAATCCTGTTCACGCTTGCCCGCGAGTAAGCCCCCTTGAAATTGGTGAGGGTTACTTCGTTGTAAACATGCGTAGTAGGCTTTCCACTATCAAAACAAAACAAACAAAACACCCCAGGTCGTTTCCAAAGGTTGGTTCCAACATTTGAGAAATCATTCCAGTGCGATTATATAAAAAATAATCATATTAAAAAATAATTTAAAACAGACACACACACATATATTTGTTTTAAATTATTTTTTTCTGACTGATCGTCGGAAAGGTGACTAACACATGTTTTTAATAAATAAATACAAACTTTCCTTCCCATTTTATTGACCAACTTGTTCCCTCAATCCTCCCTCTAGTTGTCTAGAGATATCCTGGGGCGGGGGGGACGGGACCCTGTCAAGGTCTACTTGTACCTAGATAACAATGCCGTAAATTCCAGGGGTTGTTAAATTGAGTTTTGTCTTTAAAGTAAGTTCCTAGGCCTCATGATTCTAGAAAGAAAGTTACCTTTAAAAAAATGCACACTTACAGATGCAAGGTCCCCCCCCCACCCAGCTAAACCCAGGCATAGTTCCCTGACGCATTTTTATTTCCTCCACACTCGAAAGGTTACTCGGCATTTTCCTGATTTTAATAAAACAATTCACTTGTTGGCAGAGGCCACAGGGAAATCAACTCTCTGTCCCTTGGGAATTCCCAAGGGCAGAGGGGAGCAGAGGAACTAGATTCCTGTTAAATCTTGCAAGATCTCGCTAAAGAAAGGGATCCTGAAAAAGGAACCTAGAATTTCTGGCTGGATAGGCGGTATAGCTCTCTCTCTCGGGTAATAACCTTCGTTTGTTGCCTCTAGGACGCAGGCCCCTAGCCAACCCAAAAGTTTAGAGGGGGCCCCCATAATAGATGGGGGGCAGCTTATCTGGCATTTCAAAGACAACACTTATTTAAAAATTATTTGTTTGGGGAAACTGGGATGGGGCAGAGAGGACAATTCAAGATTGGGCCACCCCCCACCCCCAGCGCTCACCCCCTGGCGATGGGGCTGCCACGAAGTTTCCCGCAGCATGTGAAAAAAACAACTGCCCAACTTTCTCTATTATATCTAGGTTTTAGTTATATACCTCCCTGAATTGGCAACGCGCCGTAAATCCTCCTCATAGAATTCGCTCAGTCCCTATTTAGGGTAGGGGGGAGAGGGAGTTGCCCAAGGCTATACGAGGAAACAGTGGCAGAGAGGTGGTGTGTGAAATCAGGTGTCAAATCAGCTCGACCGGCCGGATGTCTATGATCGGAATTCGGAAAGTGGAGCCCTTCTCAATTTTTGAGACTGCATTGCTATGGGGGCGAGGGGACAAGAAACGAAGGAAACGTGGTGAGGGCTTAAGAGTGACTCTCCAAAGGAGCAAACTTTGAAAATGTGCGTGAAAACCACACTCTTCTTGACGGAGGAGCCTCCCCTCCCTCGCCCACTCCAGTGTGGCGCTTTTCACTGTTCCTGGGCTCCGTTTATCAACCGCCTTTCCGACCAGGCGGGCGGAGAGCGGAACGAACCTCAAACCCAAGCACACCCAAGGTTAAGAAGGAAGTGGCGTGCCCGTCGGAAATGTGGCAAGGGCAGATTATCCTGGCGTGGAGATGCATCCTGGCTTGGTCAACCGCACCTGTTGGATTTATCCTGGCCAGGCTGGTGCTAGAGGCCCTGGGGGTGGGGGAGGAGAGAGAAGAAGGAAGGAAGGAAGGAAGGAAAAGTACTACCCCCTAATCCCTCAACTGGCAAGACTTTTTCTGACCCCTCAATGGCACTATTCCTTTGGCTGTAATACTCAGTTGTCCACAGATATTCCTTCCTTCCTTCCTTTTTCTTTCTTTCCTCCCCCTCCCTTCCCTCCCTCTCTCCTTTTCTCTCTCTTCTCCCTCTCGCTTCCCTCCTTTCCTCCCTGCTCCCCCTCCCTTTCTCTCTCTCCCCCTCCCTCCGACCCTCTCTTCCTTCCTTCCTTCCTTTTTTCTTCCTTTCCTCCCACACCCGTCCCTCCCTCCCTCCCTCTCTCCTTTCTTTCTTTCTTTCTTTCTTTCTTTCTTTCTTTCTTTCTTTCTTTCTTTCTTTCTTTCTTTCTTTCTTTCTTTCTTCCCCCGCTCCCCTCCCTCCCTTCTTTTTCGTTTTCTGTCCTCTCCCCTCCCTCCCTCCCTCCCTCCCCGTCGTCTCCACGCACACGAAAATGTGGAGTACCGCAACCTCAGAAACCCCGCGGAGGTAGCAATCTCGTCTGCAGGCCCTACTAGGAGCTGATCTCCCGACAGAAGACGAAGCAGCGGTGTCTTCCACCTTCGCTTGATATTAGGCCCCTGGCTCAGCCAGCCCCGGAACCTGTTTGCAGGGCCCGGGCTCAGCCAGGAAAGGCGTGGAAGCAGCAATGCCCCCGCTGCGCCCTGAGCGTGTGGGAAGGGTCGCTCCCTTTACTACTGAGTAACCATGGACAGCTCCCGGACACCTGGGTCTGCGTCCCTGCAGCGGTCTTTTGGGAAAGTATCCGCTACTTTCCACTTAAGTCACCTTAAGTGGCGCAGCTGCGAAATGCTTGACTAACAAAAGTTGCGGCTGGTTCAGACGTTCGTGTTCCTCACGGCAATGCCACCAGTTACTTGCACGTGTGAGCGAGGCATTCCCACCATCGCTAGAGTTCCCCAATCAGGACGTCACCTCAAAAGGAATGCTTTCCAATGGGGACAGTTTGCACGTTCTGCTGCTGATCTTCAGGAATCAAGTCACACACACACACACACACACACACACACACTGCATTTGAGTCCGGCAGCCTTACGAGATTGCTTGTGGACAGTATCTTAGGAAGCCAGCCCTATGTGGGCAAGCCCTACGACGTGGCTTGAACTTTTACTCACCCTTCTAAAGCGCCTGGCGAGATTCCAAGTTCAGCCTCCTTCTTTTAGGTAGAGATATTTATACTAAGAATCTCAGGTTTAAATCCTATAGAAGTCCCAGGGATTACATGGGTTTAGCACCAGCAGACGTGACTGGTTTCTCTTTTGTAGCTGTTTCTTTCCTGTTGCTACTAGGATCCTTTTTCTGTCTGTGAATGCAGCAACAGTGGGGTGTGTGTGCGTGTGTGTGAGAGAGTGAGCGAGAGAGAGCTAGCTCAGATCATGGAAGAGAAACATGTTCCACTGAAATAAATTGGATGCGTTACTATAATTGGCTGACATTTCAGACTAAATTACTCCTGAGTATTCCTATTGAAATTAAGTAGCCCGTTAGAGTAATTCCTGAAAAGAGCTACTAACTATTTCCTTTTATTATTTACTACATTATATCCAGCTCTTCTTCAGAGCAGTCAACATGGTTATGTTTATCCTCACAACAACCCTGTGAGGTAGGTGTGGCTGAGAGAGAAGTGGTTTGCCCAGAGTCACCCAATGAGCTCCATGGCAGAATGAGGATTTGAACTTCGGTCTCCCTGGTCCTAGTCACTATTACTGTTGTTACATTATGTAACAACATAATGTAACATGTTTTGAGTGTGTATTTTGAGTTTTGTAAGCAAAGCATAGACACCGTTCCTGCCTTAAAATCTGTCTGTCTTAGGGATGTGCGGATTGATTTGGGTACAGATTGAATTGTACCAGAATCTACCTGATTCGGGTGATTTGGAGACAGAACAAATCGTCCCTCTGATCCATTGGCTAGATTTGGGTCTGAATCAAATTGGGCCAGATTTTATTTGAATTGATTCAAGATTCGAGTTCCTCCTATTAATTCCCCCAGATTCTCAGCTTTCATCTTTTAAAAAAAAGCTAAGCTCTAGCACTTGTAGAAGTGGAGTTATGGAGCAAAATGTGTGGTCACTATTTTTCAAGTGTTTGGATTCTTTGGTGTATAATAACTTTTCCTCAATGAATCCCTATGAGGATTCATTACACACCTTCATTTCTTCTATTCATTTTTACTGTCTTTGGACAGTGCCAACAACTATCAACTGCCATGTGCCAACTCCACCTCGGATTTTGATATCCGAATCAAATCTGGGGTGATTTGAGAGGACAGATTTGGACACAAAACAAATCAGGGGCAATTCAATTTGGGCACAAATCAAATTGAAAAAAATCAATTAATGCACATCCCTAGTCTATCTTTTCAGTTCAGGTTCTTCAGTTTTTAACCCACACATATCTTCAGGTCCCAGGAGAAAGCAATATCAGGAACCTCACATCAGTTGATATAGCTGAGAAGTATTGCCCAGTTCCCAAAAGAACTCACAAGCTACAAAGAAACACAAAGGAGATACCAGCTACATCCACTGGGAAGGACGCTGTATTGGATTGAACAGGAACTACTGCTGCCCCTCTATTAAATGTTTTAATTAACTTTTAATTAACTTATAGAATATATCATTGTTTTAAATTGTTTTACTGTTTTAACTTTGTTTTTAATCTATTCTATTGTAAACCACCCAGAGACCAGATAGATAGATAGACAGATAGACAGATAGATATTAGAGAACTTGAAAATATATCTCTTTTAGTTGAGCAGAATCCAGTAACATCCACTAATAAACTACCCCTGAAAACCCTAAAATACGACAGCTATGTTGCAATTCCTCCATCCACAAAAGCTTTAAAAACTCAGCCGTACATAATGAAAAGGTCTCACCACATTCCCATTAAAATGCCCAGGTTTGGAATCTGGTGCATCTCTAGGGGAAGCGAGCTCCACAGGTGTGAGGAAGCCATAGAGAACATCTGTCTTTTTGTGCCCCTTTGCACAGCCATGGTCCTCCCCCATGCTCTTGTGTGATGGGAGAAGGGAGTCCCTAAGATACTGCATTTACCTGAATTGACAGCTAGGATTTTACCCAAGTTCTTTGATGTTAGAAATTAGGGGTGGGGTGATCTTAAATTCAGAGTCCTCTTCCTTTCAGGTAAATATAGGTCCATGTGGAGAGGCATGATGTTTACTAGGCCTTCTGAATAAAGATATTAGATGGCCAACTCACCAAATGGGGAAATCAGCAGATCTGGGTGCAAATAGGCTTCAGCCCCCAAGTAGTTGGATAGCAGAGCACTTTTGGGCATACTGATAATTCTCTTATGCTGTCTCTGATCTTCTTGGGTGCTCCTTGGCCAGTGCTGTTTGGGGTGAAAAGAGGAGAGGCAAAGTGTGTGTGTGTGTGTGTGTGGGTGGGGGCTGTCCTGGAGATGGCCCTCAACATATTGATTCATATTGACAGCATTTGGGGTGTGTTTCATATGAGTCTATTTTGTCCCAAGCCCTGGGTTACTACTCATTGGTGGTACTGGGGTCCTATTGAATTGCTCACTTCACTGGTCTCTTGAGCTGGCTCACACACTCTCAGCCAGGTCAGCCTCACAGGGTTGTTGTGAGGATAAGATGAGATGTGGGAACCAACACATATTTCCCTGAGCTCCTTCAAGGAAAGATGAGATGCAGAGATAATAATGATCACATTTATATAAAGTATATAAAGTATGAATATTCAAAGCACTTCACACACACTGTATCTAAGTGTACAAGTAATCTTCACAACATTGGTGGTGGTGGAGGAGGAGGAGGTGAAGGAGGAGGTGGTGGTGGAAGAGGAGGAGATGGTGGTGGAGGAGGTGGTAATGGTGGTGGCGGAGGAGGAGGTTGTTGTTGGTGGAGGTGGTGGTGGTGGAGGAGGTGGTGGTGGTGGAGGAGAAAGAGGAGGAGGAGGTGGTGGTAGTGGTGGTGGTGGTGGAGGAGGAGGAGAAGGAGGAGGTGGTGGTGGAGGAGGAAGAGGAGGAGGAGGTGGTGGTGGAAGAGGTGGTCGTGGAGGAGGAGGTTGTGGTGGAGGAGGAGGAAGAGGTGGTGGTTGTGGTGGAAAAGAAGGAGGAAGTGCTGGTAGAGAAGGAGTTGGTGGTGGTGGAGGAGGTGGTGGTGGTGGAAGAGGGGGAGAGAGTGAGAAAGAAAGAAAGAAAGAAAAGAAAGGAAGGAAGGAAGGAAGGAATCTCAGCTGGGACAAACTGAGCATTACTGACATATGTGCATTTTTCAGTGCTAATAAGATCTACGTGGATGTTACAGTGTGTTTTTAACTGTGACACTCCAAGTGTGTCTGGAAAGGAGGCTCCCCCCCCGCCACACACACACACACACACACACACACACACACACACACACACACACACACACACCTGTTAACTGGGAAAGGATTGTGTTTCCCTGATCTGTTTGTTTTTCCAGTATCATAGTTGCTTGTGGGTGTTTAGGACATGGTATCAAATATACTAAGCCTTGCTGTGGGACTACACAGTGGTCTTTGTGCCTATGGGTGTGTTCGTGCTCCTGAGAAGTCTGTGGTGATGGGCGCAGAAAATGAGAATGTAGGGTTTGTGTTTTGGTGGCCTACAAGCCATGGAAGTGGTTTGAATGTGGGGAAGGCCTGTTTGATTTTCTTGGGTGTGGACTCCATGTAGGTTTTGAAGGGAGGAGAAATACACACACATGCTTGACAACACATCTGTAAAACAGCTGTCCTTGGCTTCAGCTCTAGCTGAGGTCTCCAAGCTTGGGAAAGTTTCTAGGGCAATTCCAGGATTGCTTCCTTTTCTCTTTTGTTGTATTTGTTGAGCTGTGTGTTTATTGGACTATTTGTATATCTAGTACTTTTATATACTGCCTGATACAAAAAAGTCCTTGGGCAATTCATAATATAAAATATATTTTATTGATATTCTAATATATTTTATCAATATGCATCATTTTGGGAACTTACTGCTATGCCTTACTCAGAAGTACATCCAACAGCATTCCAAGGGATACATTTATTTATGTGTTTAAAATTCATACCCTCCCTTTTCATTAAAATGCCCTAAGCTGATGCCACATCAATCTCCACTAAAACAATAAAACACACCATTAAATTCAAAACAGGAGGGAGAAGCAGCAGTCCTGACTTGCTCCAAGTCAGTCTGCAAAGGACTGCAGTCTTAACTAGGACACTGCTCTACTCCTCATTAGATAAGAAGAGCCCCACAGAATCGGACTGAAACCCATTTAGGGTGTCCTGTTCCCAAGAAGATGTCTCTGGAAAACCCTCAAGCAGCATATAAACATTGCCTCACTGCTGCCCCCCCCCCAGCAACTGGCATTCCATGGTATACTGCCTCTGAATATGGAGGCTCCAATTAGCTGCTGTGGTTCGTTAACTGAGTGACCATTCTGCCTCCAGGTAAGTGTCTTATTATGTATTTGCTACATTTATATCACACTCTTGCTTCAAGGAGCCCAAGGTACATGGTTATATCCATCCTCACAACAGCCCTGTGAGGTAGGTTAGGCCAAGAGATAAGTGACTGGCCCAGAGTCACCCAGTGAGTTCTGTGCCTGAGTGGGGATTTGAATTCGGGTCTCCCTGGCCCTAGTCCAACACTCTCAAGGAAGGGAACTGTCAAATTCCCTTTTCAAGCAGTGTAAAACCATTAAGGCTATCACTATATCCCATGGCAGCCAATCTCATAAATTAATTCTGCCTTGTGGGGAGACAAGGCAGAATTTTCTGTGCATCTACTGCCAATTTATCAGGATGATCCCGAGTTTCAATATCATGACAAAAGGTGGGGGAGGACCTTCACACTATGCACTGCTATTTCATCTGGACCAGGGGGTCTCAACCTTGGGTCCCCGGAAGCGGTTGGACTACAACTCCCATCTTCCTTAGCCTTTGGTCATTGTGACTGCAGATGATGGGAGTCGTAGTCCACCGACATCTGGGGCCCCGAGGTTGAGAACCTCTGATCTGGAGACTACCACCAGATGCCTTCAAATGATGCAGACAGGGCCTGTCTCTCCAAGACATTTATAACCACTAAAGCAGGCATCCTTCCTGAACGACTTACCTACCTAGTTTGCTAAGCAGGCTCTGCCTGATCCTCCTAGTGGGTAGCTGGGCATGAATGGGAGACTAGAAGTGTGAGCACTGTCAGATATTCCCCTCAGGGGATGGAGCCGCTCTGGGAAGAGCATCTACAGGTTCCAGGTTCCCTCCCTGGCAGCATCTCCAAGATAGGGCGGAGAGAGACTCCTGCCTGCAACCTTGGAGAAGCCGCTGCCAGTCTGTGAAGACAATACTGAGCTAGATAGACCAAAGGTCTGACTCGATATACGGCAGCTCCCTATGTTCCTATGTAGACTCTAAAAGCTCATGGTAGTCCCCACACAGAGGCATTCTTACCCCTGGACTTTGGGGCCAAAGTCCAGGGCCTCCATACCCCACAGGACACCCCCCGCCCATCATTTATGGTCTGTCCTGGGTGGCGTGTTCGCTGCCAGCCTGTGCTGTACCGGGTGTCCAAATCACCGGGTGTGATTGTGACCTGCACCCAGTGCTTTAGAGACAGAGAGGGGAATGGGGAAAGAAATATTTGGGATCGGAATATGTTAAGCTGCGTGTTGGAATCTTTCCGCTAATGCATATTAGCATCAATATACCTGTTATATATTCTTACATACTTGGGAGTTCAGTGGCTGTTTGTGCCCTCAAGAACCCATGTGTTAAAAATACTGTGTGTGTGTGTGTGTGTAGGGGGATGGTGCTTAATTTGCAGTGAGGAGCTCCGAAAGCCTTTAGGTCCAGGCTCGAAAATTACCTAGGTGAATCTCTGGCCCCACAGCTGACCTCATTAGGTGAGTGAAGGCCTATCACTCAGTGCTTTGCGGTGGATAGCACTTGTGATTCAGAGGAGAGAGCCTGGATTTGATGGTACAAATCGGGTTCATTGGTCCATGTGAAGGGGAAGAGTGGGTGGGTGGGTGGGGGAACTTGATGCCCCCTAGTACAGTGATCTTGAAGTGGGGGCTGCTTTAGAGGGGAAAATGTCCATGTGAGAGCCATTTCCCTCTGTGCTGACCTCTGCAAAGTACTGTGCTTTTATTTTCAGTATTGGGAGGGCCCTTTTAAGAGAGATGGAGTCCTCTCTTAAGAGCTTTAGAGCTGACCCCTGCTCACTGAGCAAAGAGGCACCTTTTTAAAGTGGTGGTTCTCGTTATTGAGTGGGGGAGAGCCAGGGGTGTAACTATAATAGGGCAAGGGGAGACAGTTGTCTGGGGGCCCACTGCCTACCCCCCCACACAGGCAAGTCACATGACTGACTCCCCCAGCCACGCACCCGCCCGGGCTTCCTTCAGTTGCATTCATCCTCTGAAACTGCTGTGAGTGTTAAGACCTGGAGCTTCCAGAACAGCATGTCTTTCTCTAGTACCAAAATGGCTTTCATCGTCCACAATTTACAGTTCGTTCTATTGTGGCACATAGGTGGGCCCATTTTAAAATCTTGTCTCTGGGCTGGGCCCACTCCAACCTTGCTACGCCCCTGGGGAGAGCCACTGGCCCTATCCGTCCCCAGCACAACATCCCTCCAGTGGCTGTTGCTGATGTCTCGCTTATGTTTCTTTTTTAGATTGTGAGCCCTTTGGGGACAGGGAGCCATTTTTATTTATTTATTTGTTTGTTTCTATGTAAACTGCTTTGGGAACTTTTTGTTGAAAAGCGGTATATAAATATCTGTCATATTCATATATTTGTCATATTTAGGAGGGAAGGACTACACTTCCCTGGGAAGGACTACACTTCCCAGCACTCTGTGCGGGCCTTTCCAAGGGTCAGGAGGGTTCAGCTTCCCTTAAAGGAGACACACACACCCGACAAGCACTGGGTGACAAAGTGAGATTGGCCATCTCTGCATGGTGGGGGTGGGAACGGGGCGGGGGGTGGGAACAGGGCGGGGGGTGGGAACAGGACCGACAACTGTGCAGAATATTCAGCCTTAAACAAAGCTTCACACAGGCTCAATCAACAGGCTCCTGTTCTGAGCCTTATGATGATGAGCACTGTCCTAGCTCCATTTCAATTTATTTATTTATTTGACATACTTATATACCACCCAAAAGCCCCCAAAGTGGTTTACATAGAAACATCTGTTTGGCCTGGCCTTCCAGGGTTTTAAAACTTTTCAAACCGTAAAGGTTTGGCTTGGTTTTCCAGGGATTTAAAAACTGTTTTAATTGTTTTAATAATGGTTTTATAATGGTGTTATAACAACCATGACAACATGGTTATAACACCAATCAAACCAGGGTTTGATTTTTAAGAGTTAATTGATTTTAGTTTTGTTTTAATGTAAACCGCCCTGAGCCATTTTTGGAATGGCGGTATAGAAATCTAATTAAGTAAGCAAGCAAGTAAGTAGGTAGGTAAAACTCTGGGAGGTTTACAGTAAAACAGAACAAATTAAAGACTGTGGTGGAGTCTTATCTGCAGAA
Organism: Hemicordylus capensis; assembly: GCF_027244095.1. Classification (NCBI taxonomy): domain Eukaryota; kingdom Metazoa; phylum Chordata; class Lepidosauria; order Squamata; family Cordylidae; genus Hemicordylus; species Hemicordylus capensis. The sequence goes on from NC_069667.1 coordinate 19,152,303, forward strand.
TTTTGTCACCAGAGAGACTAGCACATATTGAAACATTAAAACAATTTATTTTATTTTATTAAAATTTAATATTTTTGAAATATGGAGCCAAGGGCACAGAAGGAATGGGTACCCTCCATATTATTTTCACATGTTATTTTCTCTCTCTGCCTTCACTCCCTGTCCTTTCCTCTGTTGTCTTTCTTATGTCTGTTTTTAGACAGCAAACTCCTTGGGGCAGAGACCTGCCCTTTCCCCTGCTGCCCTAAACACAGGCTAGGGGCATAACTATACTAGGGCAAGGGGAGACAGTTGTCTGGGGGCCCACTGCCTTGGGGGGACCCCCAGAAGCAAGTCACATGAATGACTCCACCAGCCCGCGCACTCGCCCGGGGTTCCTTCAGTTGTATTCATCCTCCGAAATTGATGTGAGTGTTCAGACCTGGAGCTACCAGAACAGCATGTCTTTCTCGAGTACCATTAAATTGACTTGCATCATCCACAATTTACAAAATCTTTTAAAAAATAATTTAGGATGATGTTCTATTGTGGCACATAGGAGATACACACACACACATACACACACACACACACACAGGGGGGGCCATTTAAAAATCTTGTCTCTGGGCCCACTTCAACCTTGCTACGCCCCTGACACGGGCAAAGAACAAGCAAAGGATTTGAGCTCCATCTAAGTCAGGGTGGTCATCATCACTACCTGGGATCCAAGAGTGGGAATGAAACTCAGCAGGAGTGATGAAAGGACATCACGGCACCCACTCCGTTTTCAAGCAGAATTCAAGACTGACCTTTACAGCCCTGCTTGATTTAGGATGATGGGGCTTCCTGGAAGACAACCAGCTTTATCATCAACCAACCACTGTGTGGAGATCTCCTTTGGTGGTTCCACCTCCACCGAAATGGAGACTGAAAGAGGACTTCTGTGGTGGACTCTTATCTGCGGGGATTAGCGCTGACAGCTAAGCTCTAGGACCCTTTTTTAAACTATGCCAGGTCCTTTCATGTTTAATTGTGCTGCTGTGATTAACTGTTGTTTGACTGTGATGGTTTTATGATTTTGCTTGTAAGCCACATGGAGGCATTTGTGCCCAGGAGGCATAAACTTGCCGGCAAGAGAAGAAACATCATGTAGCAGGGAGTTCCATCAGTTCCCATGGACTTGCGGCGAGTTCGCCACAAGCCAGCCGTGCATGCCTGAGCTTGGGGTGCCTGAAGGACATGGGCAGTGCTTGCTCCTCACAGGAGCACCCCCTAATCCCTATATCTTGGTCGCTTGCCAACTCAAGAAACTTGAGTTCAGCTCTCTGTGGGGGTTGGGAGTTTTCACTGTTCACATTCTAAGGAGTCTACATGGGTGCATCCTCACCCCCGATAGCCAGCTCCTACTTTTCATTTGCCAACCCTTCTCCAATGGCCAACCTTTCCATATAAGGAGGGACCAGTTAAGGCACTCAATACTCTAATTACAGAGGGGCACAGAAGGGGCTTCTTTGCGGTGGCTCCTTAATCCCTGCTTTTAGAAGGTTACAAGGGGGGGATATTATCTGGCTGAAATGAGGGGGGCAGAATCAAGGAGTGGGTGTGTGGTGGGTTTCATTAAGGGCCTCTCTCTTTCCCCACACAATTGAAGGACTGGCTGGCCTACATCCCTTCCTACTGGCCAGTCAATCTAGGTCCCATAGGGGGGAGGTCGCCCTCCAAATTTCCCTCTCCTCCCATGCGCTTTGCTAATACGCATATTAATAACACTTATTACTGAGAACCAGAGTGGTGTAGTGATTAGAGTGCTGGACTAGGGCCGGGGAGACCCGAGTTCAAATCCCCATTCAGCCATGAGATTGCTGGGTGACTCTGGGCCAGTCACTTCTCTCTCAGCCTAGCCTACTTCACAGGGTTGTTGTGAGGAGAAGCGTGAGTATGTAGTACACCACTCTGGGCTGCTTGGAGGAAGAGCGGAATATAAAAGTAAATAAAATAAAAAATACAATACAACACAATTGTAATCCAAACTGCATAATACAATTTACAATAATACAAAACCAACCACTACTAATACAGAACCAACAAGCAAACAATAGCAGCAAACTATACAAGGGCGGCTCCAGAAAGGGGGCATGGGGGGGGGGAAGCGCCCCCCCCAACAGACAAACAGCTTGCCCCCTCATCGCCCGACATTTCTTTTTACGAAATCCAATCCTGGGACACAGCTCGCCCCGCCCATACATGCTCTTTGCCCCGCCCCCTTCCGTGCTACCCCGACCCCTCAATTCTTGCCTGGCGCTGCCAGTGAATTTGAAACAATGCAAGCCGCCAACACGATCCCCTCTGATCTAGCTTGCTTAAGCATGAGCCCCTCCCGCCTCAATAAGCGCCCCCCCCCACTTCTCCCGCGGGTTGGCCGAAGCCAATAAACTTGCGCGGGGAGGAACAAACGCGGAAAGCGATACACAACGTTCGAATTTGGAACGTTCGGCAGGGGCGTGGCTCGGAGCTCAAAGAGGCTGCTGCGATACACCTTCCCAAGGTGTTTTCCTCTTCAGTGGGGGCCCCCTCCTCCCCCCCTCGCCAAAAAGGACACCTCCAATCGCCCCCTTAGAGACCCCCCCCTATTTCTCTGGGAGCCTTTTAACCCCGATCCAGTAATTTTCTCCCCCACCCCACCCACCCCCGCTCTAGTCTGGTCGGCGGGTTTGACTTTTGCCTCCTCCGTCTCAGAAGCAGTAACCCACACGCCAAGAGTTCTTCTGAGGGCCCCATTGAAAACCAGCGGAGCCCTTCCAGGAAACGGCTACTTGGGGGGCGGGCGGCGGGGGAGAGCCTGCCTGTCCAGACAGAGACAAACTCACCCCATGCTTCCCAGCTGATTTGGAGGAAGGATGGCGACGAAGGCCCAGATGCCTTTGGAGGGTCTGTTGGCTTCGGTTGCCCCTCAGGGTTCAATCAGGCAGAAAGACTCAATAAAGTGTATGCCCCACGTAAAAGAAGGGAGACAATAAAGCCACCCTCCGGGTCACAGGTCACTTCGTCACTGATTGAGATATTCGCAACTTTCTTTCCTCCTCTTTCTCATCTTTTCTCTCTTCGCTCTTCCTCCTCCTTTCCCCTCTTCCTCTTCCTCTCTTCCTCAAAAATGCAGTAGTTCCGAGGAAGGAAGGAAGGAACAAAGGAAAAAAGAGAAGGAAAGAAGGAAGGATCTAATCGTCTTCACAAAAATGTATTTTCCATAGGCGCTTAGTGTGGACGCACGTTATATTTTCTTATACACACACACACTTCCAGTTAGGGTGGAATAAAGGAAGTTCCTTCCTTCCTGGTCCGTGTGTATGTCGTGTGTGTATTTATATAATGTAACAATCTATTGTATATGTATGCCCGAGGGTAATCTGTATTCGTGTTAAATAATCTGTATTCGTGTTAATAATATAAATAATCCATGCTCAATAGTATCAGGAACCATATCTATCTATCTATCTATCTATCTATCTATCTATCTGAAAAGGAGATGTGTGTGTGTGTGTGTGTGTGTGTGTGTGAGAGAGAGAGAGAGAGAGAGAGAGAGAGAGATGATAGATAGATAGATAGATAGATAGATAGATAGATAGATAGATAGATAGATAATCTTCAGAAATGACCATTTTAATGGGGGTGAATTGAGAGTAGCGAGCGAGTTTAGCTTATACTTTTTAGCTGTTATTTCTTAAAAGTAATGTTTGATTGGGACAGACGTCTTTCTGCCCAGAGGAGAGACGTGGGCTTGGGAGTTGTGCCTATTTCAAGGGTACAAATCGGATTTTGCTTAGAGAAATCAGAAGTAGGAAGGAACTAAGTTATCATTTTATGGGGACAAAAACGGATCTTCCTTAAACTTCCCCCCCTCCACCCCATTTCTTTTCTCAGTAATTAAGGAAGGAAGTGAGAAAGAATAAAATATATATATTTAAAACCACGTGGCAAAGTCTAACAGGTATTAGTTAATCTTAGAGGCGCTTTCTGTCCTCGATTTAGCAGCCAGAGTGGATTTCTGTGCATCTGTATATGCCAGACCTCAAAACGACGAAAAATCCATGTGTATACAGAAATCAAAGGCATAGATCAATTGACTAGTAATATGCGGTGGTGACACGCGAAAAAGCATTAAAAAGACACCCCTTCCAGAAGCGTCCTGAACATTCTTGGGACTCTAAGGCGAAGGGTTGGAATGTTAATAAATAATCCGCCCTCCCCCAAATTTATTGCATTTCGCAGTATCCTAGCATTTGTGACCTAAGACGCCATCAATCATCATAATAAAATAAAACCCCATTTATTAAACAATTTATTATTTTATTAGACCATTACAAAATTCAATAGTTCACAGTCCCTGGGGCCAGTGAGACATTCTGGAGATGTGAGCGCCCCCCTTCTTAGAAAGGCTCGTAGGTTCTCTCCCCCACTAAGCTATTAAAGACAGAGCTGCCTAGGTTTCCCCACAAGTCACTTAACCCCCCTCCCCAATACTGGACTTTAATTGATATAATCCGGCACCTGAACCCCCCAAACTGATTTCTTGGGAATGTCTTCCATTACTTTCAGTGGAAGAGATGTTCAAGCAAGGTGCTTGTCTTTCTTCTCAGAGGATTGCAGACAAAATTATTTGAAATCCAAAGACTTTGACTTGGAGCTGAAGCAACTGGCGAAACCTCAAAGCGCTGGAATCTCTGAATTTTGGTCTTAGAAGTTTGGCTTTTGATTTTAACAACAACAACAACAACAACAACAACAACCAGAATTAGGAAAGGGTGGGGGAAAGAAGACAGGGAGACGGTCTTCACTGATTAGCCAAACGACATGTATATTATCTTTCCTAAAATGGAGGGAGATTTTCAATCGGGTTCGCAAAATTAATTTTAATTTTCCTGTGATTCTTGCGCTAGAAATCCTCCCCTCCCACTCTTCAGTGACTGCAAATAAGATCGAACTACTCAGATTTGTTGATTTAGAAGGCCCCATAGATCGCCTCTTACGTCCATTATAAATTATACATCAAGTTTATTGATTAAAAGTATCTATCTATCTATCTATCTATCTATCTATCTATCTATCTATCTATCTATCTATCTATCTATCTATCCATCTATCTATCTATCCACCTCCATTGGGTGGGTGTGGGGGGATAACTTGAACATCGCCATGCATTCGAAAACCAGGTTTAAGACAAGAAGAGATTTAAGAAAAGAGTCCCTACCATTTTATCCCAGCTGATTCATTAGTGCCTACGTGTAATCTACTCGGGCTCTATATTTCAACAAAAACAGTCAGGTGTGGTAAGATACTAATCCGTAGGTGTATTCTATTTCATCCATCCATCCATCCATCCAGCTAGCTAGCTAGCGTATCTGAATGTGTAACTAGATAATTTCATCCTGGGGAGCATCAAATAAACTGAGATCGTGTGTATTGTAACTGAAACGTGTGTGAGGATAGATAGATAGATAGATAGATAGATAGATAGATAGATAGATAGATAGATAGATAGATAGATAGATGAGTGGAGATAGCGTCAAAGAATCTGGACCCAGAAATGAAATGTGTGGTGTACATAAATATTTTTTCTTAGTATCGGGGCCAGGGCAAAAACCATCAATCATTTGTTGTTGTTGTTGTTTGCCGCTTGTCAACAAAAAAAGTTCCCCAAGAGGTTTGCAGAGCAGAAAGAATGAGAAGATGGTTCCCTGTCCCCAAAAGGCTCACTATCTAAACAGGAGGACAAGGAAGACCCCAGCAACAGCCACTGGAGGGGTCTCCAGTGCTGCGGTCTGAATAGGGACAGTTTCTCCCCCCCACCCACACAAATCTAGGAGCAGCGCCACTTGAAGAAGGGCCTCTTTGCCCAGTTAGCAGGGCAAAGACGAGGGCGAGGTGCCTGCCCCCAGCTTCTCTCAAAACAGATCTCCAAACCAGCCCATACATGTTCCCGTCGGAGTGGCAACAATGCTCCGAGGTTTTTCTCTCCCCACTTTCCAAACATATATTTCAAAACACCTCCAAGCCTTGCCTTTAACGCCTCGCCAAAGAAGATGCGGTCCGCCTTGGGCCACCCGCCCTCAGACACCCCCCCCTTCCAAAGTTTTCTTCTGCTCAAGAGTTTCGCTTCGCCAAAGATGCCTCAGCGCACCGCCCCCCACCCCAGTTTCTTACTTTCGTGGCCAGATTCTTTGTGCATCGCTTCTCTGAGATCTTGTCCCATCGCAGGGGGTCTAAAGGGGGTCTCATTTCTAGGGCAGCGACCCAGATATTAATAATGCCCTTAAATTCATTGCGGTAGGGAATACTGTAGAGGCACCCCTGAACTTTTTTATTAAAAAATAAAATAAATTCGTTCCTTCTTCCCTCGCCCCCCCTTCTGCACTCCCAAACTCTTTCCTTGATTCCATTAGTACTTTGATATCTCACCCCCACCCTCTTTTCCACCAACCCCCCCCCCCTTTCTTTGTCGAAGTTCAGACTTGTTTACCCTGGCTTGGATCTCTGAAGTTCAAATGTACACGTGATCCCTTTTGCTCTGACTGAGCGCTACAATGAAAACGTCTCGTTCGCTTTGTGGCTTGCATTTAATTACGCCGGAATCCCGTACATGTTTATGGCAGACGAATAAACTGCTTCCTTCCAAGGCTTATTAGGTAACTCCTGCCTTTTGGCCTAGAGGTTGATTAAAAACACTAGACACCCATCGAAGGGGTGATACGCGTTACTTTGCTTAACTTCTGTGCTATAGATCTATAGCACCTTGTACCAAAAGATGCAAGCTACAATAGAGATAGATATTGTGCGGTGCGTGCGTGAGTGTGATATATAAACACACAAACACACACACATCAAGTAATGTATACAAAAAGATGACCGACAACAGAGATATATTGTGTTGTGGTGTGACACACACGTAATTTGTACAAAAAGATTACTGTCAACAGAGAGATATATTGTCGTGTGTGTTTGTGTGTGTGATATATATATAAACACACACACACACCAAGTAATGTGTATAAAAAGATGACAGGAACAGAGATATATTTTGGTGTACGTGTGCAACACACTTAGTTTGTACAAAAAGATGACTGTCAACAGAGAGATATATATTCGTGTGTGCGCATGATATATATAAACACACACACACACACACACACCCGTAATATATATAAAAAGATGACCGACAACAGAGATATATTGTGGGGTGCGTGTGTGACACACCCACGTAATTTGTACAAAAAGACGATTGTCAACAGAGAGAGAGATTGTAGTGTGTGCGTGTGTGTGTTTTATATACACAGACAGAAAGGTATGAATTCTGGTGTGAAAACAGCTCATGCCTTGGAAGGAAGAGCGATCAACAGCCAGGAGTTTCACCCTCCCCAAAAGTGAAATTGAGAAGAACTCGATTAGGAGGCGAAATTGACTAGGGCGGCGAAAGCCTGAATTTCGAATCCGTTTTTTAAAAGTGTTTCACGGTGGAATTAAGACTGATTGTCTTACGCAGTTTAAATAAAAGGTTTGGGGGTGGTGTTTTGGTTTTGGTTTGGGTCCACTTGCTTGGCGGAAGAAATGACGGAACTAAGTTATTAAATTAAGGTTCCAGCACCGTATCGAAGGCACCCAAATGCCTATAAAAATGAGCAAGGGGGGGGGGAGCCCTTTTCTGAAAGAAAATAAAGAAAGAAGCAGGCTGTTCCTTGGGTACTCTATGGAAAATCAAATGAGCGGGTATGCACTCCAGATCCCAACAGCCCATGCCCTCTCCTCCCTGCTGTTTGAGATAAAAGAATCACACCCAGAACCCCTATCGTTATATATTTTTCTTACTCCTCAGTCTAGAACAGCACATGGCGGGCAGTTGTATTCCCCCCCACCTTTTAAAATTTTAAATATTGTGTGTAGGTGTGTGATCTTGAAAGAGCTGGTAGGAATCCGATCTCTCTCCAAGAAGGCATGGAAAACTGTTATATAAGGGCATATAAGCAGATCTGGATAGGCAGAAAAAGAAAAACAAACAAATATCCAAGTAACTATATACATGCATGGATATGTATATGCATGCATGTATGCATGCATGCACGCATGTATGCATGCATGCATGCATAGAGAACACGATCCAGCCAAGGCCACGCGCTTTTAAGTCCCAATGATTTCAAGGGCAGAGACTAAAGCAGGTGCTTAATCTCCCCACCGAAATCAATGGGCCTCACATCGACTGTGGCTGGAACATGCGGGATAGATAGATACACAGATAAATAACTGAGTAAGAAAACTTGGCACATTGTTGAGTAAATGTGTAGAGAGCAAACCACGTGGGCTTAAAAGGGGGGGGGGTGGCGAGGGCGGACGTGAGAGGTCTCCTTAGGCAGCCTAAGACATTTTTAAAAATCCATCCGTATGTGTGCAGACATTTGCTCCATAATTTCGTAGCTCTATAAAAGAAGTTGGGGGCGGGGAGATGCACCCGCTGTTCCCAAGACTGGGAAACTCATATATTATTTCCCCAGCCGCACAGGCGTACACAGTCTCGACAGACTCGATCGGGGAAAATGTATAAAAAAGATTTATAGGTTAATTTATGTTGCCTAATCTACAAGTAAACTCCACTATGTCAAGACCCTCCCGCTACGCCCACCCCTCCCCTCTCTTCTTTCGAAGCAATAAAATAGTTTGACAAAACCACCCTTCCCTTCTGAAGCTATGATATATTTCCACCATCCTTTTTAATGTCTGTATTCCTCCTGAAACCGCCTTCCCTTCTGAAATATTTCCCCCACCCCACGAAAAACTCATGTTTTAATAATGCACGGTATGTCTTCGTCTATCCCCTGCAAAACAAATTTAGATTCGCCCTTCCTAAACGCTGTTGTGTTTATTGTTATTATTTGTATACCGCCCACTACCGAGGTCTCTAGGAGGTTTACAACAACAACAACAACAATTATTGGTAAATTACTAATTACTAATGTTACTACTAGTAGTAGTCATAGTACCAGGAGTAACATACTCCTAGGAGTAGGAGTAGGAGTAATCATACCTCAGAAAGAAACTTCGAAATCTAATTTGGGTAGAAAAAAAGAATGAAAAAATTAAAAGGGTGGGGGGAGTTATGTTTTAAGGGTCCTCCTACTATACAGAAAACAGGCGAAGGAATAACTAAGAGTCACCCTACTAGTAGGAGTTACCAGACAATTTTTGCAGTTTTCCAATTTCGCTTTCTCCTCTATAACTTGGCTATAAAAATATGAAATGTCCCTGTCCCAATAGGACACAAGCTCTGAGGAAGTGAGTAAGTGAGTAAGGAAGGAAGGAAAGAAAGAAGGAAGGAACCACCTTGTCGATTTTTCCCCCTATTGTGTCCAGCCCAAAGTTGCTTTTGGAGACTCCGAAAGCTAAAACTTGTCCGACATCATCTGGGAGGCCAGCACAATTGAGCAGGGCTACACGTGAGGCCTTTTGCCCTCGCAAAGGTCATTCGCCCTAGCTTGCCCCACGCCGCTGCTTCACAGACATTCCCTAACCCAATACCCAGTTGATTATCTAATTGAATTACGCCTTTTTTTGTTGCAGAGACAACGGAACACGCGCTGGAGGTAATTAATTATCTGATCGAGGGCTTCGGAAGACAGAGCCAGCCCGCGCCCAGGTAGACCGCTTGGGACAGGCGCAAATGGCCAGAAGGACAAAAAGACATTCGTGAGAGAGACTCTCACTAAAAAGGAGGAAAGAAAGGAAGAAAGAAAAAAGTAAGGGGAGGAGTTGTGGGGGTTGCTTTCTCTCTCTCTCTCTCTCTTTGTAAGGAAAGGCGATTCCTTCCACGACCTTGAGTAGCCCTCGGGAAATCGCCGAAGGTAAGGCCCTTGGGTGGCCAGAAGAGACCCCCATTTTCTTCCCCCCTCCAGAACCCACTTTTCTGGCCTGGCAAAACCCCCTTCTTTTCCCCCTCTTCGTGCCTTCCAGAAGACGAGTGTCATGGCCCAACCTCCCCACCCCCATCACAGAGCAGTCCTACAGCTGTATCTTTATATGTCACTTTGGGGTGTGTGTGTGTGTGTGTGTGTGTGTGTGTGTATGTATGTATGTATGTATGTACACACACACACACACACACTCCAGACACACACACATTCCCTGAGCTTTTTTTGGGCATAGGAAGAAATCAAACCCCCACCCCCACCCAAAACCGAAACAAAACTTTTGCTCCTTCCAAGAAAGAAAGAAAGAAAGAAAGAAAGAAAGAAAGAAAGAAAGAAAGAAAGAAAGAAAGAAATACACACACACACACACACACACACACACACACACACTTCCTTTTCCTCAATAATGCAAGACACACACACACCCCATTTTTTTTTGGTTAGCCTCCTTTGCATCTTTCTGTAGTTAAAAGGCTAGAAAGGAAGAGGAAAGGTGTGGTTACCTCCCCTCCCAGGGAAAAACAAACAAACAAACAAACAAACAAACCGTTATCCCCCGCACTGAAGTATTGGAAAGCAACAAACTCACCTTTTGGGGGCTTGGGAGTGGGAACTCTTGAAGATGGATGGATGAGAGGGAGGGGGGATTTTTTTTAAAATTGGGTATATATATATATATATCGCGCAATCCCCCCTCTCTCTTTGTATGTGTGTGTGTCTGCCTTTCTTTCTCCTTTTGGCCAGACCCTAAAATAAAGAATGTGAACTCTTTTTCCTGGGACTGATTGGGGGGAAGGACGTGAAAAGCGGCTGCATTTTATAAAGCGCTGTTTGAAGCACTCTCTCAATGCGCTTCTGAACTTGATCAGATTGTGTGTTTCCTGCGGAGAGACGGCGGCAATCCTGTGAGAGGCCTTCAATGGAAAGACTTTGGGACTCGGCAAATCTCAGGATATTACAATTACTGGCATCTTTCTTTTGGGAGCCTTTTCTTTCGACACTTGGTTCCCCCCCATCGTTCTTTGCAAATGCTTTCCAGAAGTAGAAAATGAGTGGATTTATAGAGGGTTGGGGGGGGGAGGGGCACGGCTGCAGAAGAGGATCATTATACCCCTGCTAGAAACACTGCAATTCCTTTTTTTTAAAAAAATAATAATAATCCAAATCTATAAAACCAAGGGCCTTTGATCCACTCGCCTTAGATTTCGGAATAACACAGAGAGGCTCCTCTTCCCAGAGGGAAACATCTTTTCGCCTTGCGCCTGCAAAGCGAGAGAACAAGGACTCTAAAAATCATAGCCATTTTTGTCCCTTTAAAAAAGATTTTTTTTTCGTGCAATTCCCCACCCAAATTAGGTTTCGAAGTTTCTTCTTGGAGCCGGAATGGGAAAGCAGAGAAGAAAAGGGGAGGGGAGAACAAAAACAAAAACAACAAATGATACACCGTCCGTGAAAATGCGAAGTTGAGATCGGCGCACCCAGACACACGTTCAACATTGCACCCCAAACTGCTGAGTTTTAATGGTAGAATAATGAAACTAAGAAACGGACCAAGGGGAAATGTCCAAGAGCGAAACAGAGATTCCTTGCTCTGCAACCACAAAATCCCTTTGCAAAACCACGGGAATTTTGATCGTTGGTTGGCTTGTTTGACTATGTTGGTAATGCAAATAAAATAAAATCCCGTTTTTGGCTCATTCCGTTTGGGTGTACTTGGGAGAGATGGTGGTGGGATTTTTCCCAACGCACTTGAGGCTGATCTGGCGGTGGGGGCACCTCGCCTGTCAACTAAGTGCCTTCTCTCAGTCCAAATCTCTTTTATTTTTCCACCTCTTTTTCTTTGGCATGGAAGTCTGATTTCCCCCGTAAACTAAAAGGGGGGGGGGGTCAGGGAGAGAGAGAGAGGGCGGTGGTGTGGGGGAGAAAGAGAAAAAAACAGCGAAGATAGTAGGGAAGGATCCCGTGTAGAAAGAGGAGGAGAAATGCATCAAAGGACCGTGAGTGTTCTTCCTAAATATGAGCGACGCAGGGGTTGGGTGAATTATACTACACAGACTCTCTCTCTCAGACTGATGCGCAGGGTATTTGCCCTCCAACCCAGGACCATCATCTCCCCCCCGCTGCCACTTCTTTACTGCGCCCCCCCGTTACATCTCCCGTAAACAAAACCTTGCAGGGGGGGGGCAGTCTTGGCGGACACCCTTTAACCTTACCTGCGCCTATCTAAACCCAGCCCGTCCAATCAGAAGGCAGGGTTTAAACGGAGCTGCCATATTCAATGTTAAACGCTGCCAATCAGCCGGCTGCCGTCCAATGGGCAGGCGGGCTGGGGGTCAGGTGACGGCTAGCCAGGCGGCTCCCCATTGGCTTGCAGAGAAGCTGCCTGCTGGAGTTGGGTATTCTCTCTCTCGCTCTTTCTCTGTCCCCCCCCCGCTCCACCCCCCCATATGTGTTAGGAAGGGAGGAGCGTCTGACTTTGGCCAGTGCAAGGACGTCGCTCAGTTGGAGAGGAGGGCGCCCTCCTGGAAGGCAGGAGGGGAGCGAGGCAGCGGGGATCCCCCCGGGTCTTGTGCGCGCGCCTGTGTGGGGGGCAGAGGGGGTGCCTCCGTCCTTGGCCCTCGAGGGCGAGGGGGTGGGGTTTGGGGACCGTGGGGGGCTGCCCGCTTCCCTCTCTCGCTCTTCCTGCTCTCTTTTTTTCCCCCCGCGCCTTTTGGAGAGGTCTGGCGCGCGTGTGAATGCGCCAGTCGAGGGGCCGGCGCGCGAGCCCTCCTGCCTGCCTCTCCATTGTGTGGGGCTGAGCTGGAGGTGGGGCGGGGGGAGAGAAGGAGAGGCAGGGAGAGGGGGGGAGAAAAAAGAGCCTGCCTTCTTCTTGTTGTTGTTGTTGTTGTTGTTGTTGTTTGGAGGGAGGGGGGGCCGGGGGCGAAGGGAAGAAGACCAGAGGAAGAAGATCGCCGTCGCGGGTCGCCTCTCCGTTGTCCTCGCCGCCGCCGTCCTCCTCCTCTCCAGCCGGGCTATGACTATGCTGTTAGACGGCGGCCCTCAGTTCCCCGCGCTGGGGGTCGGCGGCTTCGGAGCGCCTCGCCATCACCCCCACGACGTAGCGAACCGCGACGCCGCCGCCGCCGCCGCCGCAGCTATGGGGCTGAACCACCCGTTCGGGGACTCGTCGTTTAAGATCAGCCCGGCGGCCCACGAGCTGGCGTCGGGGCAAGGTTCTGCCTTCACGCCGCAGGCGTCGGGCTACCCTCACCATCACCACCCCCACCACCACCACCCGCCGCACCCGCCTCACCCCCACCACGCCGGCCAGGTGCCTTCCTACGCCGCCGCGGCCGCCGCGGCCGCCTTCAGCTCCACGCGGGACTTTCTCTTCCGCAACCGCGCAGGCTCCGCGCTGGGGGACTCCGCCTCTGGCGGCGGCGGCGCCGGAGGCGGCTCAGCCGCTCAGACGGCGGGGCAGCACGGCCTCTTCGCCAGCAACGCGCCCGCCGGACTCCACCCGCCTCCGGGCATCGCGGACAGCCCCGGGGGCTACTTGCTCTTCCCGGGTTTACACGAGCAGAACCCCAGCCACGCTTCCCCGACGGCGGGGCACGTGGAGACCAGCCAGATGCACCTGGGCTTGCGGGGGGACCTCTTTGGCCGCCCGGAGGCATACCGGGGGGTCTCCAGCCCCAGAGCCGACCCTTACGGGGCGCCGGCGCAGTTCCACAACTACAGCCCTATGAATGTGAACATGGGGGGCATGAACGTGGCAGCGGCCCACCACCACCACCATCACCACCACCACCACGGGGCGGGGGCCTTCTTCCGCTACATGCGGCAGCCCATCAAGCAGGAGCTGTCGTGCAAGTGGGCCGACGAGGCCCCCCCGACGCCCCAGCCCCCGCTCAGCCGGGCCAAGAAGAGCTGCGACCGGACATTCAGCACCATGCACGAGCTGGTGACCCACGTCACGATGGAGCACGTCGGCGGGCCCGAGCAGAACAACCACATCTGCTATTGGGAAGAGTGTCCCCGCGAAGGGAAGTCCTTCAAGGCGAAATACAAACTGGTCAACCACATCCGCGTCCACACCGGCGAGAAGCCCTTTCCTTGCCCCTTCCCGGGATGCGGGAAGATCTTCGCACGCTCGGAGAACCTCAAGATCCACAAAAGGACGCACACAGGTAAGGCCGGGCACACCCCCTCTTAAAACGAAAAAAAAAAAGCCCACCCCGACCCAGCAGGAAAAGTAGCCTCTTTATTTTCGATCGGCAGCAAAACTAGGACCAGAATCGTTAATTTAAAAATAAAAATAAAACCCAGAGGGTCCGGAGAATGGCAGGGAACCCCAGAGGAGGGGGTGGGGTGGGTGATCGCTTTGGCTGTGGATGGTCAAAGGGTCGTGGGAGGAGAGGGATGGAGACCCACAGAAGACACCCGAGAAATGAAGCGATTTGGGTGTGCAGTTGTTGTTTTTCTTTTTTAAAGGAGTTTTTCTTCGCGGGCTGCTTGTGGGAGAAATATTCCCGGGGGTGTGTGTGACTCCGTATGTGTTTTAGATCGCCTGCAGATGAGATTTTCATCTCCCTCTCCTCTGTTTTCCCCTTTCTCTCCCCCCCTTACTCCCATGCAAGCCCTCCCGCCTTGGTCCCTGCGCTTTAATGTGAAGGAAACAGAAATCGGTGGAGAGGTTGGGGGGGTGCGTGTATGTGGATTGCTTTTACAACAGACTTCGCGCTCTGCAGACATTCGGCCGAAACCATACAAATGCTAATGGCATCTAATTTTCGGTTACTTCCGCCCTCCCTCTCTCTTTTCTAATGCCTTGAGTGGCACATCTTCTAATTAAATCAGTGCTACTTTTTTGCCCAAGTATTTTTTTTTTTAAAATTTGTTCTGTCTTCAGTTCATTTCTCCACTGAAAGAAAGACAGAAAGAAAAAGAAAGAAAAAGTAATGCGCAGCTAGACGGAAGCAGCAAACCGACACGTTTCCTTGTCTCCTTGAGGACATCTTATAAAACTGTCTGGAACTCACCAATTTATCTTTCGAGGAGTTTCCTTCTCCGTCTCTGTCTCCCTCCCCCCTTTCTCCCGCTCCAAATTATCCAAATATCCATCTCTCTCCCTCTCCCCCTCTCCTCAGAAGAACCGTTGCATTTGAAAGACCCAAATTAAAAGGAAAGAAAAGGGCGGCTTTAATTGAACTGTAATGTAACAAACCCCATTGTTTGAGGACTGGCCCCTCCCCCTCCCTCTTCTCCCCTAAATTTTTAGGAGACAGATTACAGAAACGGATATGAGTTGAGAGAGAGAGAGAGAGAGAGAGGTGCAGAGACCGAGACGTAAAGTTTTCATCGAGGGGGGAAAACTTTTGCCAGACACAGAAGTGGGGATGTGGGGTGAGAAATCTACCTCTCTGCAATCCGGTCCTGAAAAACAGGAAGCAGGGGTGTTCTTTGTAAAGGGCAAACATCCATCTCTGATTTCCCCCCCTTGCAGGAGAAAAGCCCTTTAAGTGTGAATTTGAAGGCTGCGATCGGCGTTTTGCTAACAGCAGCGACCGAAAGAAACACATGCACGTCCACACGTCGGATAAGCCCTATATCTGTAAGGTCTGCGACAAGTCCTACACGCATCCTAGTTCCTTAAGAAAGCACATGAAGGTAAGACCAGCCTGCTTGGGTGTCTGTCTGTCTGCCTCTGCCTCTAGAGATGGATAGAGAGATGTATAGCAGCAGTTGCATTTTTATATAGTTGTACATGGCGTGTGCCTGATAGAAAAGCTGGCAAATAATTTAATATGGATATTTAAGAATATCTTTGTATGTATATAGGAGGAGATTGTGTGTGTGAACGTATAGATAATTTTCTTGAGCAAAATAGCTTCTCTTCTCTGCCCTTTTAAGTAACTCTTTTAAGGCACTGTTTAGGCTTCTAAATAAAAGGAATTACACACACAGAGATGAGTAATTGTTCAAATGGTTTTGGCTAGTCGGAATACAGGCCTTGTTCCACCAACAGCTGTTGAACTCAAACGTGTGGTTTGTTTCCCTTTGTTAAATATGGCATTTTGTCACTAATCAAAGAACTTGTAACTCCCTGTCTTGGTTTATGAGTGAGGAAATTCGGATTCCCAGCCTACAAGATTGCTTAGAAGGGGCTAAGCAGGGGCTGGGGTGAAATGAAGACCAGATTTATACACACACATCCCATGTGTGTGTACGCATACATACATATGTATTTATTTGTGTGTATATATATGGGTGTGTGTGCCGATGCTTATTTACTACATTATAAGCACTGATTTATAATGTGCGATATTGCTCTTTTAATTCCCACTTTCATCCTCCAGAAGGGGAGCAATGTTTTCCCCCAGAATCTCTATATATTTTCCACAACCCTTGATTTAGTTTGGGGAAGCCTGTCTCCAATCATGCCTTAAATAAAATACGAGAACTATCTGTACTGATTTGGTGTTTGCTTTCAGCCACCGCCCCCCCCCCCAGGTAAGAGGCAGTTTCTGCTCTTCTGCTCTTGGCCTTGTGTGCTGTTCAACCTGTCTCCATCTTCCTTTCAGGTCCACGAAACTCAGGGGTCGGATTCTTCCCCCGCTGCCAGCTCTGGCTACGAATCCTCCACCCCCCCAGCCATGGCTGCCGCCACGAGCAAGGACTCCAACAAACCCCCTCCACCCGCTGTTCAGACTGCCAACCCCAGCCACAATCCCGGACTGCCCCCCAACTTTAACGAGTGGTATGTCTGATGAGGACAAATTCAGCTCCCCCCTCCTATACTGGACTGGACCAAAAGAATTAATGGTGACATCAAAGGAAACTGGACCCATCGCTGGCCTGCCTGCCACTGTTCGGGAGTTAACAGGACAGAAATTGCAGGAGGAATTTTTAAAAGTGGGGGGGTTGCTTTTTGGTTTTGGTTTTTTCTCTCCTACCCAAGAACCAGAGGCCGGACTTAATCATGTCTATTTTTCTCAGGATTAGCATTTTTCCCCCTCCTTTTTCTGCATCGACAGTTATTTCTTTGATTTTTTTTAAACACTCTCTTCCAATCCACCGTCCTATCCCACTCCCCTTTTCTTTCCCAGGACTCTTGCCTTTTGTACTTTGATTTCAGTAGATACCTCCCTCGTTCCAGATTCCTCCTTCTCCTTTGGTGGGATATTAAAATCGGAGAAGTTTTAAAACTATCCCTTTGGCCTTAGTTATGATTGTTAAAAATAAGGAAAACAAATAAACAAAAAACCCCCAAATACACAGTCTTAAAACTTGCCAAAGTCCTGTATTGTCTTGAAGTTTCTTTCTTTCTTTCTTTCTTTCTTTCTTTCTTTCTTTCTTTCTTTCTTTCTTTCTTTCTTTCTTTCTTTCTTTCTTCCTCTCTCTCTCTCCCTTCCTCCCTTCTTTCTTTCTTTCCTTCCCGCCTTCTCCCTCTTTCTCACTCTCTAAAACCATTACACTTGTGAATGTATTTTGTCTGATTGGGGAGGGGGTATCATTCAGTATATTTTGCAGGATGGGGAAAATGTGATATTAATTTCACCCAGCTCGTGATGGTTTAGTATAAACAGTTGCCTTTTTGTAATAACAGGTTTTTGGGTTTTTTTGTAAATACATATCCATGATGCCATATTTATCGTTTGTAATTTAATTATTGAGACAAGTGCCGGGAACCGAACAATATTTATGGGAAAACAAAATCCCCACAAAAAGGAGAAATGAAATTTTGTTTTCTAACAAAAAAAAAAATTAAACTCTGTAGAGCTTTTGGTGATATAACTGCTTTAGCATTAAAAGTTTATTGTTTTGGAAAGAACACAGTGAAACGATTTTCTCTCCATGGCCTTTTGCTTTGTCTCTACCGCTCCACCATTTCTGTCTTGTTTTGGAAATTTCTCCTGCCTTTCACAGCTGCAAAAAAAGAAAGCCAGAAAAAGAGGGTCTTTAGGTTTGTAAGACCCTTTCAGTTTCATCCTGTGCTGGGTTCTGATTCCCAAATGCCCCTCTACATTAAATGCTGACTATTTTCCCTCCCCTCCAAAGTTTAACCGTTTCTGTGGTTTGCATCTTTCATGATGGGAAGCAAAAGCTTTGCTGTGTTTCTCCCCTCCTTCACTCTATAGTTGGCCTCTTCCCCTCCGTGCAAACGTCTTCTCATCCCATTGCTTTCCGGATTCTGTTCCTGATTTAAAAAAACACACACCACCAAATATAAAGACTTCACAAGGTGGTTAGCGGCCACATTTGAACTTCAAAAGGGGAGCGGACTCGTCTAACCAGGCACACACGTGGAAACACCTAAAGGTAAAGTAAATTCGTGTTCTGTATGTATGTATGGGGCCATCGTGTGAAGGACTTGGTGTGTAAACGTGTCTGTGTGAAGGAGGACAAACTGCCGCATTATCTTTCTGGTCGATCAGAATTAAAAAGATGTGAAAATCTCTCTCCCCACCCCCCCGCAACTCTCTCCTTCCAAGCTGCAGCCCTGACATGGTTCTCGAATAACCGAGTGGGAAATAAGTTTCATTTCTTTTTAAAAATTAGGATAGTGCATTAAAGGCAATTGTTTTTTATAGCACGGTAAGCAATTGGACGATAGGAGTGTGTGAGTTGGGGTGAACCCTTTGCCGCCTGTAGATTGCATACGTGATGTAAATTTATATATTCCTAACAGAGAGTTAGGTGAATGTGCGAGATATCTACCCGCTGAACTGGCAGGCGGATTTCTTTTAAAATAGTTTGATGATCACTAGTTATGTTTCCCCCCTCCTGTATAGTTATGGCTGATTTAAAAAAGAAACATTGGACGGCAGATAATTCTGTATATTTACAAAGCGATTTCAGTGTGTGTTTGTGGTGTGTGGGTGTGCAGGATTTTTTCTTTAAAGAAATAAAATAAATATTTACTCGATAATAAGGAAACGGGACTTTTGAGAAAACGGTTGAAAGGGTTTTTTTGGAAACCCCACAGGCAAGCTGGTTTACCTGCGAATCTTTGGGTTTGAGGCGATGCGGTGCAGTTGGAGGCAACGCGAAAGCGATCGCCTCGGGAAATGCAACTTTCCTGACTTAACTGTCTTAGGGATCGCGCATCTCAAAGCCTCCCAGGAGTGTAAGGCAACTTCTTTCGTGCTCCCGCCTGTTACATGGAAACATTCCCCGGTCCGAACCGCCCCTCTCCTGCTGTTTAAATTCGTGCCCAACCGCGCACCTCTTAAATCCGCGCTGAATCCGGATTGGAAGCATCCACGCCTCCCCCTCCCTTTTAAAACACCTAGATTCCTGTTTCAGTGGAAATGTGTTGCGCTGGACAGAACTGGCCTCTCTGACTCCCCCCGTAAAATCGCCTTAGACTTCTGTTTTCTTGGAGACTGTTGGCAAAATTCGGATCGGTGTGACTCCGGATTCAGCAATCCAGAACTGAATGCTTTGTGTGCGTTTTCTGTCCCTGGCGCCTCGGGGTATTTAGATGCCAAACGGGTGAGTTTGGGAAGGAGCCCCTTTGAATTCAGTGTGGGACCTGGTGGATGGAGGTGATCTAGAGGGCGAGAAAGAGAGAGAGAGAGACTGGACGGGAGGGGAGGGAACGAGACTCAACTCTGGCTCGCTTCCCTTCTGCTCCAGGCAACGGTGGTGTTTAGATGCTTCTCACGGGAGGCCTTCAGTCAAAAGGAGTAAAAGTTTTGTGGTACGGTTTGGAGGGAGGGGGGGGGGAGAAATAACACCCCACAACAACCTCCCCGCTGCTCCAGGTCTGGGAAACTCGGACGCCTCTTTTGCTTCAACTCGCTTTTGAGCTTCGGGGCTCGGTGGGAACGCGCCTGGCCAGACAGAAGCCGCTTGAACTTGACCCTGGGCGAGAGCGTTTCCATGGCCTCCAGAGGTCTGGCCTGCCAAAGGCCTCTTCCTCCGTTTCAAATCCTTGGCCAGCCCTGGAGGGAAACGGAGCAGCCAGCTAGCTTTACAAGACAGATCAAATCAAATGCAATGCTCGATCCACACGGAGTAGATTTTTGGGAACTGAGAGGGGCTGCAATTCTCCCAAGGAAGCCCGCTCTGCCCCCACCCATCCCCGCACAGGTTTACTTCTGAGTAAGGGTGCAAAGGAGTGGGGCCTGCAAGCCTTTCTGCATCTTTACTCGGGAGGAAGCCACAATGCACTCAGTTCTCTGGTAGGGATAATGTGCTGCTGCTTGTATTGCATTCAGGGACATTTGCTTCTGAGTAAAGGTGCATCGAATCAGCCTGCATGGCTGTAATCCGGTGCACGCCTATTTGGGAGCGAGCCCCACTGAGTTCAATAGGACTTCTAAACTTGAGAGAAAGTCTCGTTGAACTCCTGTGGAATCCAGCTCTGAGTAAATATGTCTCTTTTGAGGCCAGGATGAGGCCTTTTGCGCCTTCCACTTGAGCTCTGGTTTTTATCCCCTCCACCTGTCTCTTTTCCATTTCTCAAAAAGATCTCATTGCCCGAATAAAAATCATGTCTTGTCTTGCATTTCTGTGCTCCCCCCCTCCCACTTTTGCAGCTAAATATTCTTGTTGCTATACACAGAACAGCACTGGAGCAAAAGACAGTCAGGTCTCCGTTCCCAGGGCACTGGACTTGAAATCGCCATTCGGAGGAATCAAAGGTTTCCAGTTTTGCAGTCCAGTGAAGAACGCTTTGAAAGGGGGAAATCACAAAAGGTGAGGTGTTTGGCATTTCCTTGACGATATCCTTTGGAGAGTTTTTTCCCCTTTTGTTTTTTTTTTGTTTGCCCATAAAGTTTTGGCTGGTTGCAGTTGATTGCATTGGGATTGGAATCCTAAATGGGTGTTGACTCTTAGCAGTTTCTTTCCAGCACTTTGAACTTGTGTGTGGACTCCTTCCTTCTCCCCCCACTTTAAAAAAATGTTGATTCTAACAGCAAATATGGAAGTGGTTTTTTAAAAACAAAACCCCCAGTGTCAAAAATTATTTTACAATGCTGATATTATTATTATTATTATTATTATTATTATTATTATTATTATTATTATTTCTTGTTTACACAGTCAGACAGGTGTTATTGACTGGTTTGTTTTGTCCAGACATCATCATCATCATTATTATTATTATTGCAAGAGTTTTATATCTCCTGCAAAGAGTCTTGTGGTACTTTAAAAACTAACACATTTATTGAAGGACTAAAATACCACAGGACTCTGTGGTTTTTGCTATGACAAATGGACATGATGGCACTTCTGGAATTTATTATTCCACGCATTTTTAAATACAAATACGATGAATATTTTAGATTCCACTTTTCAACAGAAGCCCCCAAAGAGTTTACATAGAAATAAACAGACAGACAGATAGATAGATAGATAGATAGATAGATTAATAAAGTGGCGCCCTGTCCCCAAAGGACCCCCAGGTCTAAAAACAACGTAGGAGGACACCAGCAACAGTCACTGGAGGTCCTGTGCTGGGGATGGAGTGGGCCAGTTGCTCTCCCCTTGCTCAATAAAGAGAATCACCACGTTCAAAAGGTGCCTCTTTGCCAAGTTAGGAGGCTGAGTTAGCAGGCTTTATATACTAACGTGGAACCATCCTCTCACCTGCTATCAATTACAAGTATACAGTGAGGATTATAATTTATGGGCACAAGCCTCCCAGAATGACACACTTCTTGATTTCAATGGGCAAGATGTATCCTACTTCTGTGGGATTCATACTGTGAACCACCCAGGGACTTTTTTTTTGTATGGAGCAGTTTATAAATGTATTAAATAAATAAAATTTACTCAGTGTTACCCTGCTAACTTGGCAAAGAGGCATCTTTTGAACGTGGTGCTTCTCTTTATTGAGCAGGGGGAGAGTAAATGGCCCTCTCCACCCCCAGCACAGAACCTCCAGTGACTGTTGCTGGTGTCTGTCTTATGTTTCTATTTAGGCTGTGAGCCCTCTGGGGATAGGGGTCTTATTTTATTTATTTATTTATTTATTTATTTATTTATTTATTTATTTATTTATTTATTTATTTATTTATTATTCCTCTGTGTAAACCACTCTGAGCCATTTTTAGAAGGGTGGTACCGAAATCGAATGAATGAATGAATAAATAAATAGTGGGCTGGGAGAGACTCCTGCCTGCAGCCTTTGAGAAGCTGCTGCCAGTCTGTGTAGACAATCCTGAGCTAGATGGACCAATGGTCTGACTCAGTATATGGCAGCTTCCTACGTTTCTAAGTGGTGTTCTCAGGTAAGCATGCATGCATAGGACTGTAACGTGAAGCATGTGTCTAGGCCTCCCAGTGAAATCAGTGGGGCTTAAAATTGCTTCATTGCAGGCTCAGCATTATTAATCAGCAATCACCAAGGTACTCTTTGCTATTAATGTATTTATTGTTATTTTATTATTACTGCATGCGACATTATTATGCACTATCATTGATGCGTCTGTGTGTTAATAATGGGAATAACATAGTTGTTTAGAGCAAGGGTTACCAACAGTGGGTCCCCAGATGGTTTCGGAATACAGCTCCCATCTCCCCCAGACATAACGGCCGCAGACTATTGTGGCTGTGGATGATGGGAGTTGTAGTCCAACAACTTCTGGGGCCCCAGTGCATCTGGCCTCTTAGTGTGACATAGTACTCTGCATTTCAGGGGGAGGGGAGTTTGTTGATGTGTTTCCTCCCCATTTCCCGCCTCCCAGGGATTGCCCCCTAAGGCCAGCGATCGGCACTCAGAGATGGCTACTTGAGTTTGCCGGCCTTTGTAGGGAGTTTGCTTTGTGTTGTAAATGCAAGAGGTGCAGTTAAAGGGAGGGTGTGAAATGCAAAGCATCGGAGTTGGGGGTGGGTGGTGGGGGTGGAGGAGGAAATGGCCTCTATGTCTCTGGGCAGGAACTCAGACCCTCTTCCTCTCCTCTGAGTCTCCTGTTGGGGAAGGGCTTGGAAGGCACAGATGGCGGGAAGGAGACCTGGGCGAGGAACATCCTCCTAAGGCCAGAAAAAGGCAACCTAGGTGAAGAAATCCGATTCTCTCTCCCTGTAAAAGAGACATGCAGATTTGGGTGTGAAAGGAAAATTTGTGTGTCTCTGTGTGTCTTCTTAGCAAGGTTTCAAGCAGGGGCATAGCTGGATGGGGGGGGGTCCATATTCCCCCCTCTTTCCAGTGGCCCCTTAGAGGGAGAGAGATAAAGAAGAAGATAGGGAGGGGTGGAGCTGGGGGCCCTCAGGAGCTCCGGGCCCTGGTTCTTTGAAGCATCCCCTCAATTATAGCTACATCCCTGGTCAAGGGCTGCTCCTGCATGTGTTTAGGGTTAGGTAAAGGTAAAGTGTGCCATCGAGTTGGTGTCGACTCCTGGCGACCACAGAGCCCTGTGGTTTTCTCTGGTAGAATGCAGGAGGGGTTGACCATTGCCACCTCCCGCCCAGTATGAGATGATGCCTTTCAGCATCTTCCGATATCGCTGCTGGTGTTTCTTTCTAGCTTGTGAATCCCTTTGGGACAGGGACCATTTTCTCATCATTTTGGTTATGAAACCCACTTTGAGAACTTTTTTTGGTTCTAAGTCTTTATTTCAGTCTTTGACCAGCATAAACCTTTTTTTGGTTAAAAATAGAACATAGGATCATAGGAAGCTGCCATATACTGAGTCAGACCATTGGTCTGTTTAGCTCAGTATTGTCCACACAGACTGGCAGCGGCTTCTTCAAGGCTGCAGGCAGGAATCTCTCTCAGCTCTATTTTGGAGATGCTGCCAGGGAGGGAACTGGGAACCTAGATGCTCTTCCCAGAGTGACCCCATCCCTCGAGGGGAAAATCTTACAGTGATATATATAATAATATATAATATATAGTATGTAGTATATTGTATATTATATAAGTGGTATATAATAAAAATTAAAAATAAAACATGTAAGATTGCCCCTTCACAAGCAGCGCACTTTGAAAGCATATCGTGCAATTACCTTTTTACAAAAAGAAAAGAGACCAACTTTAATATCAATAGTGGTTTGTTAAAGCACAGGCTAGGCATTTCTTTTCATTGTTCAAAGCAAAAGATTGTGCTGTTCTCATTCACGTATGCATCCTTTGTACTTTGATAGTAAGATTTACCATCCTACTTAAGATTTACCATCGTTACTTATTGAAGAAAAATAAGCTGGCATAATGGTTGATCAGTTATCATGGGAGTTATTCACTGGGTGGAATCAGTGACTAGAAATCTGTGAGCAAGAATCACATGTCATTAGAAACGATTGGTTATTATTGATCAAAAAACAGGTGTCACCTGTCTTTCAGATTCGACAAACACTGTAACCGACCCCCACTTGGAAGCCAGCATTTAAAAATATAAAAGAGGGATAAGACCAAAAAAAATAATAAAAAAAATAAAAAAAATAGACAAGAGAGGGAGTCGAACAGAATTAGGTGTCTTCAATTTAGTCTAAAATGTTACTTAGTGAGGGGCAGACCATATGAATTTCCCAGTTCTGAAGTCTAGGATTGGCAACTGAGAAGGCCCTGTCTGCCCTGCTTTCCTGCCACCTGAATGTCAGTTGGGAGGGGAGCCGGTCTTGCGGTAGCAAGCATGAATTTTCCCCTTTGCTAAGCAGGGTCTGCCCTGGTTTGCATTTGAATGGGAGACTACATGTGAGCACTGTAAGAATGGGAGGCATCCTATGCGATCTCTGTGAGATATTTCCCTTAGGGGATGGGGCCACTCTGGGAAGAGCACCTGCCTGCTTGCATGGCAGAAGGTTCCAAGTTCTGTCCCTGGCAGCATCTCCAAGATAGGGCTGAGAGAGATTCCTGCCTGCAACCTTGGAGAAGCCGCTGCCAGTCTGTGTGGACAATACTGGGCTAGATGGACCGATGGTCTGACTCAGTATATGGCAGCTGCCTAGGTTCCTTGGTTCCTATCTATGTAAACTGCTTTGGAGACTTCTGTTGAAAATTGGTCTATAAATATTCATTGTATTCATTGTTTAATGGCTTACAGATATGAATACGACGAATATTTAAAGACTACTTTTCAACAAAAGTCCCCAAAGTGGTTTACATAGATATAAATAAATACATAAAATAGGTCCCTGTCCCCAAAGGGCTCACAATCTAAACAAGAAACATAAGATGGACACCAGCAACAGTCACCGGAGGGGTGCTGTGCTGGGGATGGATAGGGCCAGTTGCTCTCCCCTCTGAAGATCACAGAATCACCACTTTAAAAAGATGCCTCTTTGCTCAGTTAGCAGGGAACAATATTGTGAACTGTCTTGATTTTGTGAGCCATGTTGTGTGTATGTATGTGTGTGTGTGTGTGTGTGGGAATTGGGGAGAAAATTCTCTGGGAATAGCTTCAGCCAGAGCTGGCAACCCTAATGGGGCATTGCCTTCTCTCAGTGATGGTGTCTGTGTGTGTGTGACAGCCCTTCTCTGCTGTGCAGGGGGAGAACCAAAGGAGATGTATGATCTTCATACCTTATAGTAGGGGATCTCAAACTTGAGTCCTTAGATGTTGTTGGACTACAACTCCCATCATCCCCAGCCACAATGGCTGGATGATGGGAGTTGTAGTCCTATGGCATCTGGGGACTGCAAGCTGGGAACCCCTGCCTTATCACCATGTTTGCTCTGAAGGAGGCCCCACTGAATTCAGTGCAACTTGTGACCTTCTGCCTGGTAAATATACACAGGATTGCAGCCCAATTGTTGCCATGTTTATGCAGAAATAAACTCTATTTTGGTTGCATTCCCAGAAGTAGGCATGCCTCAGCATACTTACTTGGATGTAAATTATATAGAAAGTGAGACTCCTTTCCTAGTAAGCATGGTTGTGGTTGGGTATACATCTGCCCAGGATTGCAGTTTTAGGCTGCTGTCAAACACGCTTACTCGGACGTAAGCTTAGTTGTAATTGTGGGGCTCTTCATCCCATGAAGCCTAAACCCCATTATGCTTGTTAACACAGAGCAGGCAGGGACCATCTTCCTCTGATGGGAGGAGAGAAGAAAGAAGTGAGACCAAGGACCGTGTAGAAATATCAATGTGCGGCTTGATGCATTGTCTTTTATCTCCGTTTTTTTGGAAACCGCTTTGGGAGGTTTGCCTGAAAAACGGTATATGACTGCAAAATAAGTAATAAAATAAATGCTTACTCACAAGGAAGTCCTACCAAATCCAATGAGATCTACTCCCAAGTAAGTGGGATTACGACAGCGGCAGTGCCTTTTGCCAAAAAGCATTGGTTTTTCCACCTCACCTCATCCCTCTTTTCCATTTCAAATCAAATCTTTATTGTTAACGGCCATTTGACCAGCAAACTTTTCCATTTCGGGTTGCCAACTTACTAGGTGGAAAGGGGAAAAAAAACAAACCATCGCGTGACCGGCTTTTGTGGCAGCAGCTTGATGCACAGAATGCAGCAGGTGAGCCTTTTCACAGAATGGGGAGAAATGCAATCCCCTGCTGGTATCTGCACGTCAAGCTGCATGTAAAGGCACAGCTACAGAGGCCATCTGAAAATCTGGCAACCCCCTTTCCATCCCTTCCTCTGCTCTTTTCCATTGGTGCCTACAAACCTCCCTGGATTGGCTTGTATTTTTATTCCACCATGAGCCCCTTTCAGGATTCTGCTAAGACAGCTTATTTATAGATAGGCAGGGCTTAGTAACCACCCGTGCCTGATATAACTCACCTCTTGCCCGCACGCAATGGGAAGGCACTAAAGCTGAGCATGGGCAGAAAAGAAGATCCAGCTTCCCACCCTCCAGGCTCCCTTCTTATATGTGTAGTTGGAAGAGCTACTTTGCCCTACTTAAGTCATGCATGATCAGAAATGTAGCATTGGTTTTGATAGCCAGCTATTTTTTTTTTTAAATGTAGCAATAATTAAGCACAAGTGGGGATTTGAACCCTCATGGTTGTAGATTTCCTTGCCAGGAGAAGGAACATAGGAAGCTGCCACATTCTGAGTCAGACCATTGATCCATCTAGCTCAGAATTGTCCACACAGACTGGCAGCGGCTTCTCCAAAGCAGCAGACAGGAGTCTCTCTCAGCCCTATTTTGGAAATGCTACCAGGGAGGGAACTTGGAACCTTCTGCCATGCAAGCATGCAGATGCTTTTCCCAGAGTGGACCCATCCCCAAGGGGGATTTCTTATGATATTCGCACATGTAGTCTCCCCTTCAAATGCAAACCAGGGCAGAACCTGCTTAGCAAGGGGGCAATTCATTCTTGCTACAACAAGACTATGGGAAACACCTATATCGGGCAACAGCGATATAGGAAGGTGCTGAAAGGCATCATCTCACACTGCACGGGAGGAGGCAATGGTCAACCCCTCCTGTAGTCTACCCGAGACAACCACAGGGCTCTGTGGGCACCAGGAGTTGACGCTGACTCGACGGCACACTTTACCTTTACTTTACAACAAGACCAACTCCTCCCATACGAAGAGGCAGCTTTTTAATTGAGCATGAGAACATAAAGTAAAGTGTGCCATCAAATCGATTTCGACTCCTGGCACACACAGAACCCTGTGGTGTTGTGGGTTTTTTTGGTAGAAAACAGAAGGGGTTGACCATTGCCTCCTCTCACACAGTCTGAGATGATGCCTTTCAGCATCTTCCTATATCGCTGCTGCCTGATATAGTAACAACAGGGATTTGAACCGTTGAACCGGCAACCTTCTGCTTGTTAGTCAAGCATTACGGTGGCTATGGGAACATAAGGAGCTGCCATATACCGAGTCAGACCCTTGGTCCATCTCGCTCAGTATTGTCTACGCAGACTGGCAGCGGCTTCTCCAAGGTTGCAGGCAGGAGTCTCTCTCAGCCCGATCTTGGAGAATGGGAGAAAAGCTCAGGGCACTGTTCCCTTTAAAAAAAAAGTCATTTTCAAAGATTCTGACATGGGGTGGTTGTTTTGACTGTTCCCGGGTCAGCAAAAGAGCATGGTGCAGCTGATCTTGGAAAGAACTCGTCAGTTGTAGCAAAATCTCCAGTGAAATGGCGGAGCAGGCTTGAGGGATGGCCCATGGAGCGTGGTGCTGCAGAGAGAGAGGGAGAGAAAGAAAGAAAGAAAGAAAGAAAGAAAGAAAGAAAGAGAGAGAGAGAGAGGGAGGCTGTTATGGTTCCTGTGTTAGGCTCCAAAGCAGCTGCTTTCTCCTTTTGGCAGGACGTCAGGAGAAAACAGCAGGAGCCAGACCGATCAACAAACGCTGTGGGAAGTGGGTTGACCGATCGAGGACCTTGTGGACGCATTTTGTGGAGCTCGAGGCTGGGGTTTCCTCTCAGCCAAATCTGGAACGTGCAGCATAATTGCACAGAGGCAGGAGGCAAGGAAGGCAGCGGCCACAATCCAACGCTGAGTTACACACACGCAAGCCCATGGATTTCAGCCGGCGTGTGTGCGCTTAAGTTTCTGTTGGGCTGTGGCCATGGCTTGTGATGGGGTTGCCAGCCCTTCAAGATGGGCCTGGGGTTGCCAGGAAATGGCCTAAATCTCCGGGTGTCTGCTGAAAGCAGTCCCGGCGATGGAGGGAAACATTTTTTAAAAGTCGGAAATTTTTTGGGCAGAGAAATATATATCCAGGAATAGGTTCTACCCAAGTTGGAAACCCGAGCTTGTGAACACGTACGGAATATCTTAAAGCTCACAAGGCCATTGTGGCTGGGGATGATGGAAGTTGTCGTCCGTTGACATCTGGGGACCCAAGTTTGAGAACGCCCATGTGAAGGAATCAGCACCTTTTTACCACTGAAATAACGGGCTTCTGCTCTCCATGGAAAAGCCACATGGAGGAAATTTCTCCCTTCTCTGAAATGCTTAAAGGCGCAGAAGCATCCTCAGATTTATAATCATAGCTGGGGACCATACTGGGAGAAAATGGTGGGGGGTACAAAAGGGGTAATGGTCATGGGGGGGCGGGTTGTAGGGGAGTTTTGCCCCATATGTTAGATTTCTGAGAGACACAGAGCAGTGTATGTAGCCTTAACGCTTTCATTGTAAAGTCATGTTCTCTGAAGCAAGTCCTGTTGCTTTTGATGGAGTTAACTTTTTAGTAAGCAGCATGCTTTAGATTGTAGCCTCCCTGACTGATTGAGAATTTCCAGTTTCCATATACAGCAATGGAGGCAAGATCCTTGTCTGGGAAAGGGAGTCATTAGCTCCCTGACGCCTCCCCCTGCCGCCGACCCCGACCTGGGCCATCTACTGAATGGCTGGCATGATGAGGAAAATTACTCAAAAGTAGTCTCACTGAAACTGAAAGGACAATTGAGGCAATGCCTAACTTGTCCTTTTGATTTCAATGGGGCTACTCTGAGTAATTTTCCTTATCCAGTAGTGCATCTAGTTGGTGAAAGTGCTTTTGTCTTAGGAGCTTGACAGGTGGTTGTATTGTGAACGTTTGCATTTCATGGTAGGCCATTATCGCAACATGCAACACTTCTACAGAGCAACGTTGAAGGTTCACTTTCCTTCTTTCTACGCTTGAGAGATCTGCAGAACATGTTTAATATTTTGGACACTGATTTGCCACACAGAGATGAGTGTGTGTGAGGCCTCATTCCCACAACCACTGTCCCCCAGTACAAGATGCCACACAGTGTGTGCGGGGTGTATGTGAATGCTGAAACTACCAAATGAGCTTTGTGAGAATGGTGCTGTTATTTCAGAGTTTGGGGGAAGCATGGATTTAGGGTGTTTTGTTGTTGTTAAGCTAGGATGCCCATTATTCCATGGGAATTTTAGCAAATTTATTGACATTGAGTACGTCAAGTGTAGTTCACAGTGTGTTATGGAGCAGGGGTGTGCATTTGGATGGAATTCTGCATGTTTCTAATTTTTGAGGTGCGTGGAATGCTGATTTGAATATATGGAACCTTGCAGAGCTGGATTATCTGTTTTGGAGTATCTACGGCAGGGGTTTCTGACCTTGGGTCTCCAGATGTTGTTGGACTACAGCTCCCATCATTCCCCTACAGTCCAACAACATCTGGGGACTTAAGACTGAGAACCCCTATCTACAGAGTTTCTGTGTGGAAGTGTGTTCTTTTGTGGGACATTGGGTACCTGACTTTTATGGGTGCCATATATGGATTCATATCTGTTGTGTGGGTATTCATGCATTTTCTCTTAAGTTCCATTGATCCTGCGGATAATTCCAAGGGTAAAAGAATCAGACATGCTACCACCTTTTCAATGACTCGCAGTGGGGAAATGCTTGACTAACAAGCAGAAGGTTGCCGGTTTGAATCCCCGCTGGTACTATATTGGGCAGCAGCGATATAGGGAGATGTTGGAAGGCATCATCTCATACTACGCGGGAGGAGGCAATGGTAAACCCCTCCTGTATTCTACCAAAGAAAACCACAGAGCTCTGTAGGTGCCAGGAGTCGAAATCGACTTGACGGCACACTTTACTTTTACCTAGCCATTAGCACATTTTCAAGCTGATATTATATACACTAGGGGTGTACACAATTCAGATTTTGCAATTTGATTAGACCTCAAATCGAATTGCAAAATCTTGAATTGAATTATCGAAGCAGCTGGCACCTGCCAACTGATTTGACAATTCGATTCATGAATTGCCAAATCGATTTGATTTTTCTATGCAGAGCAGGTCTACCCATTAAATCCAATGGGTAGACCCAGCTCTCCCCAGAAAAAGTGCAATTCGAGAAGTTTTTCTAGGGAAAGCTGGTCTACCAATTGGGTTTAATGGGTAGACCTGCTCTCCCAGAAAACCTATTGGTAGACCAGGTCTCCTTCCAGGAAGAGCTTGTCTACCAATTGGTAGGGCATGTGGTGAGCATAATATGTGAATAACTGCATCTGTCTACACTGGTTATAGCATCTAAAAAGGGCTTCTGTCTTACCAAAATGTGGATGAAGCTGTGAGGTTTGTGGGCTCATGAGGGTTTGTGAAGTGTTATCCCTAGGTTAATAAAGAGTGCATGAAATGCTGATGGAGATTGATGGACTGGTTTTATTCAAAATATTCATTCATTCATTCATTCATTCATTTATAAATTTATGTCCTGCTCTTCCTCCAAGGAGCCCAGAGCGGTGTACTACATACTTGGGTTTCTCCTCACAACAACCCTGTGAAGTAGGTTAGGCTGAGAGAGAAGTGACTGGCCCAGAGTCACCCAGCTAGTATCATGGCTGAATGGGGATTTGAACTCGGGTCTCCCCGGTCCTAGTCCAGCACTCTAACTACATATCCCACCTTACTATCCCATTAAAGGGCCTATCAGGCAGATAGCGACATATAATAATAGGTTTGCCAACAAAACAGCAATGAAGGAAAGCAGAGAGAACAGGGTTGACTTGATTTAAATCAAATTGATTTAAATCATGATTTAAATCACTTCATAGGACTCAATTTTAATGATTTAAATCATAATTTACATTACTAGTCAGGAAGAGTCTATTTAATCATCATTTTCTATGAAAGTACACTCTTGTCTAATATATCCTTAATACATATTTAGAGATAGATGTAGGTATCATTTTTAGAAGGTAGGTACACACTTCTCATAATGCTGCTTCATTCGGGCAACCAGGCCTATGCAATTCATCAGTGGCATGAATGCCTTGTTTACCCACAGGAACAGGAACTTCATTAAATGATTCCCAAATGGGGTCTCTCTTCTGGCCGGCTGACATGATAGGTGTTTCCATTCTGCGATGGAAGATACACTGGAAGAAAGTTTCCCCAGGACTGCATGAATATGTTCTGTTTAGTTTCGGTTTCACTTTCTACTCCCCTCCTCTCTCCAACCTGTTCATTCATATCCAGACCTCCTCCTCCTCAGATCTACTCCCTGCTCCCACAATCCTCTATTCATTCATTGACCTTCTTTGTCTTTGCACTTTTGTGGGGGTGGGGTAGGGAGCAAGGGCTTGACTATGCCTCTGTGTGTGTGTATGTGCTGGATGTACACCATCTGCAGGACTGATCAAGTCTGTTATCTCTCATCCCCATATACTGCTGTTAACGTGTTTATAGAATATAATTAGAAGTTATGGCTAATTTTCATGATGATATCTTTGACCTAGGTTCTTTATGAACTTTTTTTTTAATTTAAAAAAATCCAATTTAAATTTTAAAAATCCAATTTTTTTGATGTTAAAAAAAAATCATGGATTTTTAAAATAATCAACCCTGAGAGAGAAAGCACAAAAAGCAAAAAACACTGAAACATATAAAGAGGGTTACAGCCACAGAAGAGCAGGTGGGCATAGGGCCAATTAAAAGCCAGATGTACAAAAATAATGTTTTTCCTGCCCATTTAAAAGCTGGCAATGCTGGGGCTAATCGGGCCCTCTGGGGGAGAGTTCCACATTTTAGATGGGGAGAAAAGCCCTGCTGGAGGCGACCTGTTTCCAGCAGCAGGCCAGCCCGATGAAGGAGATGGCCTTCTAGTGTTGCCCATCCTCAGATCTGATCTTTAGGAATACTGCCTCTGGACATGGAGGTTCTGCTTTGCTATCATCGCTGACATTTGTTTTGCTGTCATCGCTAATATTTGTTAATAGGTCGATCTTCCGTAAATTTATCTAAACTGTTTTAAAAACCATTAAATCTAGTGGTCACCCCCACCTGTTGCTTGTTCTGGGCTGATCTCTCTGCTAGAGCAGGGATTCCAAACCTTGAGTCCCTGGATATTGTTGGACTACAACTCCCATCATCCCCTGCCACAATGGCATTTGGGTATCGTAGTCCAACATCTGGGAACTCAGAGCTGGGAATCCCTGCTTTATCATATGGTATCTTGCAGCCCTTCCTTACTCAGGACCGGAGTGATGGTTTTAGGGCGCTCACTCAGGATCAGTTAATATAGTTGATCTGACTTTCTCTTTCAAATATGCAGGCAGGCCTACCCTGTGGTTGCCCGCCTCGGGAAGTACCAGCCATTTCCAGTTATTCTTTCTACAAGACTCGAAGAAACACATTTGTTTTATATTTGCAAATACATGGCATGAATAAATACCGATTTACAAATCCTTGCAAGCTCAGCATCTTATAGGACGTGGGGAATCAATCATGCATGGAGGCTGTGCATTCAGGCTGTGAAAGGGCTTATACCTCCAATTAAAAACCAAGATCTTCAAAAGTTAAATCAGGTGGAGTGGGGTGCCAGAGATGTTCCTGGGGAGCCATTCAGTCTGGGGTCAGCCCTGCATACAGACAGGTAGGAAGGTTGATCTGTTCCCCGTACCCAGCTGTTTGGATCTGACTGAAACCTGACACCAGTGGCTTACTTCCTTGTGGCCCCTTAATACTTAGACCTACAGATGCTATATCTGGAGCATTAATACACCAGGGTGGTACCCAACGTGGCCATCGGTCTCTTGAGTCAGGGTCATCAGGGGGTGACCCATGGGGCATGGGCCTGAATGAATGGCTCAGAACCCCAAATCTCACCAGCCACCTCCCTCCTCCATTGCCTCTTCCAGAGAGAAAGTGTAGCCGTGGTGGCACCTGCACAGAGCATGGGAGAGGACTCCTAGCCCCGCCTGGCTCTCTGCTGTTTCCACCTTCATAGGTGCTGGATTATAATACTGCATTTACCTGAATCCAAGACTCAGTTTCCCCCAAGTTCTTTGATGTTAGGTTTTTTGGGGGGGAGGAGGCGGTCATCTCAAATTCAAGGTCCTCTTCCTTTTGGGTAAATCGATTGATTGATTAAGTGCTGTCAAATCAGTGCCGACTCTTAGCGACCACATCGATAGATTCTCTCCAGGATGATCTGTCTTCAACTTGGCCTTGAAGGTCTCTCAGTGGTGCAGTCAATGCTGTCGTAATCAAGTCCATCCACCTTGCTGCTGGTCGTCCTCTTCTTCTCTTTCCTTCAACATTTCCCCAGCATGATGGACTTCTCAAGGGAGCTGGGTCTTCACATAATGTGTCCAAAGTATGATAGTTTGAGCTCATTATTTGTGCCTGGAGTGAAAATTCTGGATTGATTTGTTCTGTGATCCATTTGTTTGTGTTCCTGGTGGTCCATGGTATCCTCAAAAGTTTTCTCCAGCACCAAAGTTCAAAAGTGTCAATACTTTTTCTATCTTGCTTCTTCAAAGTCCAGCTTTTGCATCCATAGAGTGTCACGGGAGAAACCATTGTCTGAACGATTCTAATCTTTGTAGGTATAGACACGTCACAGCATCTAAATATCCTTTCCAAGGCCTTCATTGCAACCCTACCAAGTTCTAGTCTTCTGCGGGTAAATAGTATAACCTATATTTATCCCATACATTTTAAGGGAGTTGTCTTCAGGTTCGTCTTCTGTTTGGGTAAATATGGTACTAGGGACTTAAAAAAGAACATACATGATAATTCTTGGGGGAGGGTGTGATTGAGTTTAATTATCAAAAGGAGGGCTGTGTGCCTAGGCCTCGGATCTTTTAAGTACCTAACAACGCCCCTGTCTGGAGTGCTAATTCTGGATATGTGAGTGTCATTTACCTGCAAGAAACATGATGCTGTGTATGTAATCCTAAATGGATATATATATTTTTTACACTTTTACAGTTCTTCCCCACCTCCATGTAATAGTGGTTTTAATCCTCAAGAGTTGGTTGTGCATACAGGGTTGTACTGGACTATAGGGGTATGTGGAACTGGTTATATTCACACCTGGTTCAAATAGAACCAGGCCAGTTCGACCAGTTTGGACTCGAACCGGACCGGACCACAAAAAAGGGGTCTCAGGCCAAGTTGGAGCCGAACCTGCCACTGTTCTAATTGAGCTGGTTGGGAACCAGCTTGGTGATTTGAGGAGTAACGTGGAATCCGGTGAGGAATCCGGTGAGGAGTGCAGGAGGGGGGAACTGTGGGTGTAAATACGAATCCGAACTGAACAGCCGGAATCGGTTCCATGCACACCCCAACTAAACTGAAGGACCATTTGAAAATGTACCACCCTGTTGCTTTTGGAAATCCTGATTCTTAAGACATGAAAATTGGATTTGCATGAGGAACCATTTGGGCATTTGGCCTGTGGCTGGTCATGTTTGGGATAGAAAGGTGGACTCTGGTCTTGTACTTGCGTTCACTCTGATGACTGCTGAGACCAGCTATGTCTGTGTCCATAATCTTAGTGTGGGGCAATGGAGTGACTCTCTTGGAGCCCACCTAGGAGGAGAGCACCCATGGGAGGTCCTTTGTTAACGTGTTCCCCCTGAAATCTGGAGCCAGCCTTGAGGAAGAGACTGTGGAGTGCAGTGGTTAGAGTGTCAGGTTAGGATCATGGAGAACCAGATTCAAAAGTTCGTTCAGCACTGGATGAAGTCAGCCCTGGTTGACTTGGGATGAATCACTGTCTCAGCCTAACCTACCATACAGGTTTGTTGTGAGAATACAATGAAGTGCAGGAGGGGAGAACCGTGGGTGCCGTGATGAGCTCCTTCGAGGAAAGGTGATATACATTAAAAAACTGTTCTGACATGATTCTGTGTTCCTCCTTACTCCAGTTTCTGGAGGGATGATGTTGCTGCAGACACTGACAATAATGTAAGTTGGGGCAGCAGGCATGTACTTCTGGCATTTTGGGGTCAGCCCTAAGATTTTTGATGTCCTAGGTGAACCTTGACTTTAGTGGGGGGCCCCTGGCTTGAACTTGAGCCATTCAGGCTGCTAATTCACCAGGGAGAGAGTTTGGGATGGGTGAGAAAGCAAAGCAAAGCAAGGTTGGCTTTCTTTCTTTCTCTTTCTCTGCCCCCCCACTCCCCCTCCAGGGAGGAGAGGGAATGGGCACTCCAACATGACAGTGGTTGCTTGAAAAGGGAAAGCAAAGCACATGGTGCCTCCCAAGAACTGGTGCCCAAGGCAATCATCTCGGTCTGCCTAGTGGACATGCTGGTCAGTGCTGGATTTAGGCACAAGGTAAGTAAGCTGCAACCACCTAATGGTGCAGTGGGGAAATGACTTGATTATCAAGCCAGAGGTTGCCGGTTCGAATCCCCACTGGCTATATCGGGCAGCAGCGATATAGGAAGATGCTGAAAGACATCATCTCATACTGCGTGGGAGGAGGCAATGGCAAACCCTTCCTGTATTCTACCAAAGACAACTACAGGGCTCTGTGGTCACCAAGAGTCGACACCAACTCAATGGCACAATTTACTTTAAGTAAGCTACAGCTTAGGGCAGGCCAGCTCAGCTTTCGCACCCTAGTTGTTTTTGGACTACAGCTCCCATAATCCCCAGCCACAGTACCCAATAGCCAGGGATTATGGGAGTTGTAGGCCAAAAAAATCTGCGGGAGGCCTGAAGTTGAGCAATCCTGGCTTAGAGCCTCGCATTATGAGGGTCTTCTGAATACAGAAAAAGAGAGTGAATTTCATAATTTATTGTATGTACGTTCATTTAAAGCTAGTTCTAATGCAAATAGGCTGATTGCAAGACAACGTTTTGTTAGATTATTAGTTTTTTGTTGCATCTTTGCCAATATAACCTTTTTTTGGGTAGTGTTATAGGGTCCTTTAAGCTTGACTTAGCTTTGGGTCTCAGTATGGCATAATTCGGCCTTGTGGCCAGCCCTGGGCATTGTAGGATCCAAGGGAAAGGGTTGTGGTCTGCAAGGACAAGGCAGTGGAGTGGAATCGGGAATATTAATAGTTTAACGTAATAGATATTATGTACAGAGAGGCAGGTACAGACTGCTTTTCTGTGCTCTTGCTGCTGGCTGTTTGTTAGCCCCGCCTCCACTCCGGGACTGGAATACAAGTAACTAAAGCCCCATTCAAAAGCTGGCCTGGATCAAGGAATGGATTAACCTGAAACACCACAGGCATAAATCCAGTATTAAGTTTAGCAGTGATATAGGTGGATCACTTAGAAAGTCATTCCAAGTCTATTTTTGATTTTATTGTTGTAGTGGCTGCTATTTCCTCTCCGGTACGCAGTTCTAAATGCAATAAAGTAAATTATAGCAAGGTGAAATCATTTTCTCTAAAGAAGGCTCATGGCCAAGGATGGGTATGGTTAGAGAATTCCGAAGACTAAAACCAACTTGGAAGAGTCTCGAGATCTTTTCCTAGCTTCAGCACTGTGCAGAGTCTGTTTTTCACCCCCCACCCTTTTAAATAGTTAATTTTGAAGCGTGGCATTTGGATCTGTGGTTTCAGCTGCAGATTTGTCTTTTCTCATTCAGTTCGACCGCAGAGCCGGGGGTGACAGATTAATTAAGCCGGAATATCACCTTGCGTTTCTGCAGCGGTAAGAAATAGCCACTTCTGTTCTTCGGTTTGGGTCTGTCCGGGAGATCCTTTTGATAGAAAATCCGGCGAATACAGCACAATACGAGCACTTCAGCATAAACGGTTTCACCCGAGCCGCTTATAATTTCAGTGCTGGCAATGGATTGGGAGATAATATTTGCACAACTGTGAAATTTTATTATGGACGGTGTTGCTGGTCTTTGGCAGGGCTGTCCATAGGAGGGAGGGGGCGGGGTTTGAGTGGCATTCCCCCTCAGCCACACTCCTCCACCACCATGGTGCCCCCTCGCCCCCCCTCTGAGTATCCACCAGCCCAGCGCTAAGGAGTTTGATCGCCTCCCTCCTCATTCCAGTGAAGAGCGAGGTGAGCAAACTCCCCTGCACCACATGAGCTGGATACTAAATGAGAGGCATGCGTGCGCCCTGATGCCTAATGCTCATGGGTCTCTCATTTCATACCCAGCTCAGGCGAGGAGCTGGGAAGTTCGCCTCTCTCCCCCAGCATGGAGAGAGGAGACTTGTTCCATGCGAATGGGATGCTAAGCAAGAGCCCTGCGTGCACTCTGGGACAGTGCTTGCTTTGTGCTATTTCGATCCAATTTTCTATCAGAAGAGTAGCAGTTGCAGAGGAGCAACAGCAGGAGAGAGGGCAAGCCCTCACCTCTTGTCTGTGGGCTTCTCCGAGGCATCTGGTGGGCCACTGCGTGAAGCAGGATGCTGGACTAGATAGGCCTTGGGCTTGATCCAGCAGGGCTCTTCTTATATTCTTGTGTTCTTAAGCCCAGGAGAGATGCTGCCAGTCAGTGTAGACAGTGCTGAGCTAGATGGAACAAGAGTCTGACTCCGTAGAAGGCAGCTTCCTATGTTCAGCACTGCAAGAGGTTCTGACGGGCAGCAGCTTTTCAGGGTTCCGGGCAGAGGTCTTTTGCAGGCTCACCTGGAGGTTGAACTCAGGACAGTGGGGGTAGAGGAAGCATGAATTGTCACCTTTTCTAAGCAGGGTCATCCTTGGTTTGCATTTGGATGGGAGATTCCATGGGAGCACTGTAAGATTCGCCCCTTATTGGATAGGGCCATAACTCACTGGAAGAGTGCCTTGCATGAAGAAGGTTCTAAGTTCCCTCCCTGGCATCTCCGGATAGGGCTGGGAGAGACTCCTGCCTGGAACCTTGGAAAGCCACTGCCAGTCTGTGTAGGCAACACTGAGAGAGATGGACCAATGGTCTGACTCCGTAGAAGGCATCTTCCAATGTTCCGATGACATTTGACATGCAAAGCAGATGCTCCACCACTGGGCCACAGCAAGCTTTGGTGTCAAGAGGACCTCCCTGGGTGGAGTGTTCTGGGGGAAGTCCCTTTCCCGGCTTCCCACCCACTTAGCTTCAGAAGGTGTGGCCACTTGAAAAAGAGCTTCCAAAGATGGCTGTGACATTTTGGACAGGTGTCTATGACTGGAGGACTGGCCAACCTTGAATAACTGTTTCCAATCGCCCTGCCTTTTATCCACCCGAAAGTCGCCAAAGAGGGGTCAACTCTTGGTTCTCTACCCATAAAAACGGATGGCTGGTCCACACGGCTTCAGCTGTATAGTGGCCTCCATGGATCAGTGTGGACTAGAGATGTTCTTGGTTTGTGCCTAGCTGCTTGCAGAGGTTACCGCACAGGTCTGGCATGGTAGCCTTGTTCCTCAAGGTCTTCGTTGCTCTTCAGGGACATCGGAAGACTGACAGGGAACCCTGGACAGGTTGTGAGGGTGGGCGTGATGTGCACCCGCCCCCCCCTGCTGCCACCATTGTGTCCCATGCCTGTTCCCTTCTCCATCATGCCTCCTATGTCTAGGTTCTCATCCCTCCAGTGGGGAAGATCCCCTCCTCTGCCATGCCTTCCTCTTCTTCCCATGCCTGCTTCCTCCTCTGCCAGCTATGCTAGCCTATGCTGGCCGCTGATGCAGGGCCCAGCCAGCCAGCCAGTGCTTTCCTCAATGGCGGCAAAGGGGGGTGGGCAAGGCACCAGGTCCGGTGCCAGACTATTTTGTGCCCTAGGCAAGGCTAAGTACCCCCCCACCCCCAAATTTCAACTTCAATTTTCAAATACATGTTTTGTAGGGGGGAAATGTAGAAATATTTTCCCCTCATATTTCTACTCATTATTCTGGTTTCTCACACTCTTAACATATTGACACTCTACACTCTGCACCCATCTGAGGTCTTCGCCTTAGGCGGCTGCCTATTTAGCCTAAGGGTAGCACCGGACCTCCGTCGCACCCAGCAACAGTGTTGTGCATGGTGTCTATGAACTCGGGTATCAGTGGCTGTTGCTGCTGTAGCACTGGAGTAGGCGAGGGGTTGTGGGGGGTTGAAGCTGTGCCCCAACCCCGCCGATGGCTCTGGACATTTGTTTCCCCCTTGCTCGGCTACACCACTGCTCTTAATCCCCTCTGCTTTGTCTTCTCTGCCGATCCCCCAATCGGATCTCTCTTTCTTTAAGGCTACCCAAGACTGCCATGAGTACATACGGACAGATGAACGATGAAAATCTTGTGGACTACTCTCTTTATTTGCAGGGCTGCTTTGTAGGTCTGAATGTCTTCCAGCCAGGTGGGGAAAGGCATTTCTGCAGGCTGTCAGCACAATGGCAGGGCGAAAGGAATGAAGCCCCTTTCTTAACAACCCCAGCTAAGCCAGGCGTCAAAGCTTGCATTGGCGAACCGTTTATCGTGCAGAAGTGGGCAGGGTGGGCCGGGGGTGGGGGTGGGGAGGCGGGGTGCAGCTTGCACAGATCCAGAAATTTTCGGCTCTTAATCTGTTGGCGGCGTCTCTTTGCATGTGAGCAATGCTTCCGTGCCGACGTTAAGTAAATTGTGTTCCCCCCACAAGCGGGTGACATAATGAAAAGGCGTACAAGAAATATGACATTTCATAAACACAATTGCTGGAGCATTAGGAGAGCAAATGTGGTTTTATGAAGAGCGTTATGAATATTTAAACATGCAAAATGAAATTGTTACTAAATGTCTGTTTTTCATTATCTGGTG
The DNA here is from genome assembly GCF_027244095.1 of Hemicordylus capensis. Taxonomy (NCBI): domain Eukaryota; kingdom Metazoa; phylum Chordata; class Lepidosauria; order Squamata; family Cordylidae; genus Hemicordylus; species Hemicordylus capensis. Next base: position 19,192,477 of record NC_069667.1, read on the forward strand.
ACGAACATTTTCGTTCCTGGGAATGTTAATAGCTGTCGGCAGAATGCAGTTATCCTAGTTTGAGGGGGAGAGAGAGAGAGAGAGAGAGAGAGAGAGAGAGAGAGAGAGAGAGAGGAGGTTCATGCCCAAAATGAACACGAGTTAATGTTCATAATGGCTTTTGGACTGCCTTTTCCCAGTTAGTAACAAAAGAAGACTTCCGTTCCTGTGTTGTTGTTTTTTTGCTTCTGTGGCAAACTTTGCTGCTATAAAATATGACATTGTCAGCTGTGGCTGGGTGTGATTTGCAACCGGGGGGGGGGCAACACCCAGATCTGAATTTGTTGACATAGGAACATAGGAAGCTGCCATATACCGAGTCTGACTATTGATCTATCTAGCTCAGTACTGTCTACACAGACTGGCAGCGGCTTCTCCAAGGTTGCCGGCAGGAATCTCTCTCAGCCCTATCTTGGAGATGCTGCCAGGGAGGAAACTTGGAACCTTCTGCTCTTCCCAGAGCAGCTCCATCCCTTGAGGGGAATATCTCGCAGTGCTCACACATCAAGTCTCCCTTTCATATGCAACCAGGGTGGACCCTGCTTAGCTAAGGGGACAAGTCATGCTTGCTAACACAAGACCAGCTCTCTTCTCCACATGCGGTGTAGTTGTTAGAGCCTTAAACTTACACCAGGGAGACCCAGGTTCAAATCCCTGGTCAGCCATAGAACTCCCTGGCCGCTTTCGCACATAACGGCAAACCGTGGGTCCGATGAGCCTGATCTGCGGTCTGGGAGACTGCAACGGGTGACTCACTGGCTGGGCGGTCTTCCTTATGTGAAGGAAAGCTGCAGCAGCCAATCAAATGGGAGGGAGGAGCTTCCTACCTTCAACTCCAGCTGGACGGTGCAGCCTGAATTCAGAAGACACCGAGCTGCTTTTTGATCTGAGGTTTTGGCGGAGAGGCTTAAAGGTAAGCGAGGGTTCCAGGACAGGTTTGGGGGCTAAGAGCCAGCATGGTGTAGTGGTTAGAGCAGGCCTGCTCAACTTTGCCCACCTCCAGCAGTTTTTGGACTACAACTCCCATAATCCCCAGCCACAGTGGCCAATAGCTAGGGATCATGGGCATTGAAGGCCAACCTCTGCAGGAGGGCTGAAGTTCAGCAGCCCTGGGTTAGAGTGTCGGGCTAGGACCAGAGTGACCTGAGTTCAAATCCCTATTCAGCCATGAAACTCACTGGGTGACTCTGAGCCAGTCACTTGCCTATCAGCCTAGCCTACCTCACAGGGTTGTTGTGAGGATGAACACAAACCATGTACATGGCTCTGGGCTCCGAGGAGGAGGAGGAGGATATAAATGCAATAAATAAATAAATAAATACACATCTGGAGGACCAAACCCTTGGATCTCTGCCACGGTTGCCTCTGGTTTTGCTGCATCCTCCTCCTCCTCCTCATTATTAAATTTTTAAAAAGCAACTTTATTTGTTAGCCACCCCATAACTAATTGTTATTATGTCCAAAGGTAGTCATTGGGCAATCTTGAGTCAGTCACTGTCTCTCAGCTTCACCTGCCTTGCAGGGTCCCAGAGCAAGGTCTGCAGCAGGACTTCATAACTTTGGCCGCCCAGCTGTTTCTGGACTACAGCTCCCATCATCCAGAGTCACAATGCCTGAGGGTCAGAAGGGTTCTCAAACTTGGGGTCCCCAGATGTTGCCGGACTATCAACTCCCATCATCCAGAGCCACAATGGCTGAAGGCCAGAAGGATTTTCAAACTTGGAGTCCTCAGATGTTCCTGGACTACAACTCCCATCACCCTCAGCCACAAGGTCAGAGGGCCACTGGCCATTGCAGCTGTGGATGATGAGAGTTGTAGTCCATCAACATCTGAGGATCCCAAGTTTCAGAATTTTTAGGTCATTTGGAAAAACAAGGGGGAAGCCAGCCATATTGTGGAGGGTCCAGCCATCTGGCCTCATGCCCCATGGAATCTTAGGGGATGGGCAGTGGATTAATCCCTTCCCTGGCTGAACTTTTTGAAACTGGAAATGCTGACAACTGCATTTCCCAATTAGACCCATTGGAACATGCCATATTTTACAACCTGGGGTCTCGTTTACAATTTTTCCACATGGCTGCACCCTAACCTTTCCCCCACCCTGCCCCACCCCAGGCCTATGTCTAAAATAGGTTCCGATGTTCTAATGATAGGCACTTTGGCGTCTAGCACAGAATCCCTTCTGCAGGTGATCACGGAGATCTTTGACAGCCCTCGGCTTTTGAGGCAAATATTCTCGTGAACAAGTCTTCATTCTCCAATTGCACATTTGGGAACGGAACAATCTTGCCGGGTCTTTATTTTATTGGTTGAGAGATTTTTCTTCTGCTTTTCTTCTTCTTCTGCATTATTGAACTCCAGCGGTCTATTGTGCTAGAAATTAAAACACGGATTGGGGGAGGTCTTGCCCTAACATTAATCAGGCAGGAAATGTCAGCTAATGTTTAGGGAATTTACCATATTATTATACTGATATTTATATACCGCTTTTCAACAAAACGTTCTCAAAGTGGTTTACATAGGAAAAGGAGTAAGATCGTAGACCTGTGCATGGACATATTAGATTGGGTCTGTCTCGATCTAATCCGACGCTGCGAATGTTGGTTTGAGGTCCTTTAGACCCTTCTGTATGTCGGGATCGGGATTGGGATCAGACACACCTTAAAATATATTTCTAAAGTAACTGTGGTTTTTCACTGTGCACCTGAAAGGAAAGTTATCTCACACCACAGAGTTGCAGGAGAAGTGATGTAACACTAGAGAATCACATGAGTAACCTGGAAATCTGTTTGCTTGTGAGTGAATGGGCAAGCAAATGTGAAAAAAAACTTTTAAAAAATGAGATGTGCAGAGGTGGGCAGGAAGGTGGGCAGATAGAGCGCAGAAGATGGGTTCCCCTCCCTGCCGTGATCGCTTTAAAAAAAAAAGAGCGACCTTTCAGAGCTCTGGAAAGCTCTGGTTGTTTGCAAAAGGGGTTGGAGAAGTCCAATCCAAACTGGGCTGGACGTTTGGGTTCGGACTCTCTCTGAAGCCCTTCAATTTCACCGATCCGATTTTGCATAGGCCTATAAGGTAGTTCCCTGTCCCCAAAGGGGCTCACATGCTAAATAGAAACATGAGGGAGAAAAGGAACACCAGCGACAGCCACTGGAGGGATGCTGTGCTGGGGATGGAGAGGGCCAGTTGCTCTCCTCCTGCTAAATAGAAGTGAACCGCCACTATGAAAGGTACCTCTTGGCCCAGTTTGCAGGGGCATATTGCTTACTAACTAACTGAACCAGTCCGAACCAAAAACCTCATATCCAAGTCTGGTGACTGGGAATTATCATGTAAGAGAAGGTGTGGGAAGGGACCCCCTTTGAGAGGGAGGAGAGGGCTCTGATTCGTTCCCCTCTCCTTGGCTTAAATTGCCCCCAAAGCTGCAGTTGGCTGTGGAGGTGAATACTTATGGGTGCCTTTTATTTTTTAATACTTTCCCAACAGGATCAGAAGAAGACAACCAATCCACACACATTAATAAAGAGATCACACCCAATTTGGGGGCAAATATATATGACGTGGCTGAAGAAAATGAAAAATATGCAGTACTATTGAAGAAACTCTATCCCTGTAAGTTTTTCGCTTTGCAGCTAGTAGCAGCTTCAGGAAGGGGAGGGTGATGTGAGGCACAGAGAAAGTGTTGGATTCCTTTTCTGATATTGTGGCCTGATCCAGATTGTCGCTGCAGCTGCTTTTGCACAAAGGAAATTACTTTGGGAGCGCCATCCTGATCCCATTGCTGCAATTTAGTGCATCACTTTCCCTGTGTGCCCCTTTGTGGTCCCATTTAGACCTCATAGGAACATAGGAAGCTGCCATATACTGAGTCAGACCATTAGTCCATTTAGATAAGTACTGTCTACACAGACTGGCAGCGGCTTCTCCAAGGTTGCAGGCAGGAGTCTCTCTCTGCCCTGTCTTGGAGATGCTGCCAGGGAGGGAACTTGGAACCTTCTGCTCTTCCCAGAGTGGCTCCATCCCTATCTTGCAGTGCTCACACATGTAGTCTCCCATTCAAATGCAAACCAGGGCAGACCTTGCTTAGCAAAGGGGACAATTCATGCTTGCTACCACAAGAGCCACCTAATGGCACTGCGGGGAAGTAACTTGCCTAGGGGGCAAGAGGTTGCCAGTTCGAATCTCCGCTGGTATGTTTCCCAGTCTATAGGTAACACCTATATCAGGCAGCAGTGATATGGGAAGATGCTGAAAGGCATCATCTCATACTGTGTGGGAGGAGGCAATGGTCAACCCTTCCTGTATTCTACCAAAGACAACCATGGGGCTCTGTGGTTGCCAGGAGTCGACACCGGCTCAACGGCACAACTGTACTTTTTTTTTTTTAGTACAAGACAAGCAATCCTCCCAGAGGCGTAACTAGGGAAAACGGCACCCGGGGCAAGCACTGAAATGGCGCCCCCATGCCCCCCCGCCGCCCCCCCAACATACTATATTATACTTAGGTATTTCCTCACAAGTGCCCACCGCCGCCGCCAAGCCAGGCCACTGACTGGCCGCCAGGTGCCAGCAAAGCAATGGGGGGGGTGCAGGCGGCGTGGAAGGGACCGCTCATGGGGAAGGGGGCACCGACGCGCTCCCTTGACTGCTGCAGCACTGCTGCACTGAGCAGGAAACATTTGTATTAACAAATTTTAAAAAAAAAATTTAAAAAAATTTTGGTCATGGCGGCGCCCCCCACGTGACCAGAAAAGATGGCGCCCGGGGCACGTGCCCCCACTGCCCCCTATAGTTACGCCTCTGAATCCTCCTATCCTAGCCCCTGCTTGATATGTGAACAGGGCAGGTGTGTGAATAGACAGACATGGTTGGAGGAATATGCAGTCATGGCAACCCCTAACTTGGGGGCAGATGAGGTGCAGCCCAAATTCAGGTTTACCACTTCATCTCCTCCTTAGAGGGGACGGGGAGTGAGTCTTATACTGACCCTGGCCATTTCAGTCTTCCAACTACTGTATTAGAAAAAGGCATGGATCCCTATACAGGGACTCCCAAGACTGCCACGTGTGTGAGTTCTTACTTTAACTATCTAGATCAGGGTTTCTTAACCTCGGGCCCCCAGATGTTGATGGACTACAACTCCCATCATGCCCAGCCACAATGGACATGGCTGGGGAGGATGGGAGTTGTAGTCCAGCAACATCTGGGGGCCCGAGGTTAAGAAACCCTGATCTAGATTCCAGCGAAAGCAACAAAGAGTTGCCGGAGTGCAGACGAGCCTTGCCGGATCAGGCCCAAGGCCCAAGGCCCATGGCCCATGGCCCACATAGTCCAGCATCCTGTTTCCCACAGTGGCCCACCAGATGCCTCCAGGAATCTTCCCCTACAAGCGAGGAAGGAAGGAAGGAAGAATCCCTCTCCTGCTGTTGCTCCCCTGCAACTGGTATTTGGTGATATACTGCCCCTAAACATTGAGGCTCAATTTAGCCGACCTGACTTATCACCATTAATAAACTTCTCCTTCTCTATCAGTCATTCCCCCTTTAAAGTCAGCCGTGAGGGGCCTTTGCCCCATATTGAGAAGAGCGTTCGCTGAAACTCCCCCAGGATTGTACGGGGGTCTTTGGTTAATGTCTGGTCATTGCTGTACTAAATGGAAGACCTGCCCTGAGCCGAAGCCGTTATCTGAATTGACTCATCCGTTGCCAGTATGCAGGATGACTCCTGTTATCTTTTGCTGACAGGCCAGTTCCCCACATCTGATGCCTTTCAAACAAACGCCATGTCTGATAGAGAAATCTCGTTTGATGCATTAAATACTCTCTCGTCGGGCTTGAAGCTTCCTGCAGCATCTGTTACAGTGTCGTAACTTTCCTTGATCATACCGGAGCCTCCAACAATGTCTTTGTTTGCGGGGGGTTCTCCTCCCCCTCCTTCCACTAACTGCAGAGGATGCAGGAGAAATCAGAAATGAAATAACCACGTGAGCACGGTGGGGGACCCCAAATTCCCCACAGATAGTCCAGCTGGCCTCATGAAACAGACAGCGTTATGAAAGAATCTGCTTCTGGTCACCCTTATAATGAAAAGAGCGTGAAGAGAATACCCAATTAGTTCTGTTTTAGGCCTGAGAAATAAAAGCAAGGTGTATTCCCCCCCTCAAAAGTATTCCCCAAATTACTGAGAACATAAGAACAGCCCTGCTGGATCAGGCCCAAGGCCCATGTAGTCCAGCATCCTGTTTCCCACAGTGGCCCCCTAGATCCTAAGGAAGCCCACAACCAGGAAGTGAAGGTATGCCCCCTCTCCTGCTGTTGCTCCCCTACAACTGGTATTCGGAGGTATCCTGTCTCTGTGGCTGGAGGTATCCTATAGACATCAGGACTATATTAATAGACCTGTCCTCCATGAATTGGTCTAAGCCCTGCTGAAAGCCATCCAAGATGGTGACCTCCACTACATCCAGTGGCAGAGAATTCCATAAATTAATGAGGCGCTGGGTGAAAAAGTACTTCTTTTTGCCAGTCCTAAATTCCCTGGCAGTCACTTTCATAGAATGACCCCTGGTTCTAGTGTTTTGAGAGAGGGAGAAGATCCTCTCCCTATTCACATTCTCAACACCATGCATGATTTTATAGACCTCCGTCATGTCTCCCCTCTGTCACTTTTTTCCTAAGCTAAAGAGCCCCCAATGTCAGTAGCCTTACCTTGTAAGAAAGGTGCTCTGGCCCCCTGACTTATCTTGACTACCGTCTTCTGCACCCTTTCCAGTTCTAAAGGTAAGGTGTGCCGACAAGTCGATTTCGACTCCTGATGCCCACAGAGCCCTGTGGATGTCTTTGGTAGAATCCAGGAGGGGTTTGCCATTGCCTCCTCCCGTGCAGTATGAGATGGACCAATGGTCTGACTCAGTAGAAGGCAGCTTTCAATGTTCCTTTGTAATGAGTCTCTGTGCTTAGATTCCTCTCCTCAGGTGGTGGCCAAAGACTTGTTGGGCATGCGGCTGGGCACCAATTTCTTCCCACTTTCCAGGTGGTGGGAGGCAGGTGAGGTGGTGGTGAGTGCAGCAGGGGCACTTTGCCACCCCACTGGTGTCCCCAGAGCTCTGCTGCTTGAGGTGGCCACCATGCCTTGCCTCAAGGAAGGGCCGCCCCTGATTTCCCCCACTCACTCCCAAGCAGTGTTCCCTCTAGCAGAAAACCCCAGCTGTTGTTGACTACAACTCCCAGCATCCTCAGCCAAAGCCCACTGAAGCTAGGGATTCTGGGAGCTGTAGTCAACAACATCTGGGATTCCTTGTTATGGGGAACACTGCTCCCAAAGGGTCTCTGCAATGTACAAGTCTGTCGTCACCCACAGCACACACCACGATGTCCAGCATTTGAACCTGCACCACTGCCCTTCTCAGTGCCTTCCAACAGAACTCTTAAGAGTTCATCATCTCTCTGAAAGGGCCCTCCCACACCGAGAAAGCGCAGTACATACTGCAGCGTGGTGGGCAGAGGCTTGCACGCTGATGGCTTTTTGCCAAAGTGGCCCCCACTTGAAAAACAGCAGAGATGGCTGCTCGAGGCAGTTGACCAAGAACCCGGCACGGTATCTGATGCTTAAAGCACAGCCCAAGAAGCATTGGCCATAGTGATGTGAATTCGGCTTCTCTCTGAGTCTGCAGCTTGGGTTACTTTAAGTTAGAATGAGGTTTTCTAGGCAAAATGGAGCTTCTTTGGTTTTCTAAACACATCAATAGGAAACCTAGGAAGCTGCCCTATACTGAGTCAGACCCTTAGTCCATCAAGCTCAGTACGGTCTACACAGACTGGCAGCGGCTTCTCCAAGGTTGCAGGCAGGAGCCTCTCCCAGCCCTATGTCATTTATGCAACGCTCTTGCATACGAATAAGGAGGGAAGACACGACCAAGAGGTTCACATGGACGAGACAGTAAATCTCTTCTGGAAAAGTTTGTATGGTTAAGTGCAAAAAGACAAGAGTATCTCTTCTAAACAGCAATGGGACAAATTGCGGAAATGGACATTGGACGTAACCCCCCCACCCGATTACCTGATGTGCCTTGAAATCCACCCCACCCCGAGTTACAGTATTGTCTGCATATACTTTATAACCCTGTAGGCTACCAAATCCTTGTGTGTAAATCTTTGTAGATATATGATGTACAAACAACCACTTCGTATATAATTGTGCTTTGGCAATGTACTGTATACTTTGGTAGTTTGTTGGTTCAATTAAAAAACCTTGTCCTATTAAAAAAAATATCTTGTCCTATCTTGGAGATGCTGCCAGGGAGGGAACTTGGAACCTTCAGCATGCAACCACGCAGATGCTTTTTCCAGAGTGGCTCCGAAGGGGAACGTCTTATAGTGCTCACACATGTAGTTTCCCATTCAAATGCAATCCAGGGCAAACCCTGCTTATCAAAGAAGACAAGTCGTGCTTGCTACCATGGGACCAGCTCTGGCAACCCTGACCATTCCATCAGGTTGCATTCACAGCCAGGGTGTGGCCTACATTTTTTGCTCCCAGAGTGAAGCCTGATCCCGCTGTACAATCCCAGCAGAGAAACAAATATAAACCGTCCATAAAAAAGGTCTTCGAAGGGGTTGCTGATCGGCTGCTGGGGTAAACAACTTGATGGTGCTCCCAAAGGCAGTTAGACTCCACTACATGTCTATATTTGTAGAGTTTCCCCATGTGGCCTGCTCACTTCTCAGCAGTCATACGGGTGTCTCATACCCAGAATCTCTCTATAACTAAGCAACAGAGACTTGCTTAGTCAGGGGCAGGGGAAAACCGCATCCACTTCTTCGCTCTGAGAAGAGTTGCTTCCCTCTCCACCACTGTTCTCTCTAATTTTTTTTCATCGGTGTGCGGAATGAGTTTTGTTCTGGGAGGCAGTATCAAGGCAGTTTGTGTGCATGCATTCAGAGTTGGGCCTTCCCAACAAGAGCTGGTCTTGTGGTAGCAAGCATGAACTGTCCCCTTTGCTAAGTACGGTCTGCCCTGGTTTGCATTTGAATGGGAGACTACATGGGTGAGTGCTGTAAGATATCCCCCTCAGGGGATGGAGCCACTCTGGGAAGAGCAGAAGGTTCCATGTTCCCTCCCTGGCAGTTTCTCCAAGATAGGACAAGATTTTTATTTTTTTAAAATAGGACAAGATTTTTTTATCCTGCAACCTTGGAGAAGCCGCTGCCAGTCTGTGAAGACGATCTATCTATCTATCTATCTATCTATCTATCTATCTATCTATCTATCTATCTATCTATTAATTAAATTTATATACCACCTTTCATTTAAAAAACAATCCCAAGACGGTTTACACAGAATTTGAAAACAAGACTATAAAAATAACACAATTAAAATATTAAGCTAAAATATAAAACAAATCTGATCAAAGATTTAAAATACAAGCATAAAAACAGTACAAAATACAAAGAAGCAGGAGCAGAGACAATCATATAAAAGCCTGGGTAAAAAGCCATTTAACATGCTTTCTAAAAACTGTGATGGAGACCAAAGAGCGAATAGCCACCGGGAGAGCATTCGAGAGTCTGGGGGCAGCAACAGAGAAGGCCCTGTCCCGCATGCAGGACAACCGAGCCTCCCTCACTGTCGGCACCCAGAGCAGAGCCCCCTCAGATGACCAAGTGGGCAGCAACCCTTGGGAGCCAGTGGTCCCTCAGATATCCCGGGCCCAAACCGTTAAGGGCTTTAAAGGTCAAAAACAGCACCTTGAATTGGACCCAGAAACAAACTGGTAGCCTGTGCAGCTCTTTCGAAATGAGTGTGATGTGCTCCCACTGGGCAGCTCCGGATAAAACCCTCGCTGCCGCATTTTGCACTAGCTACAGTTTCTGGATATTCTTCAAGGGCAATGCTGATCTAGATAGACCAATGGTTTGACTCAGTATATTGCAGCTTCCTATATTCCTATATATTCCTATTCAACCTGAGCGGGATCTAAAATTAACTGAGTAGACATCAGGAACGGTGTGAGCGCACGCCTTAGAAGGAATAGTGCTCTCCACTCGGTTTTCCCCACCCCGTGCTACTTAGAGGAGACCCAAATGATGGACGCTATGGATCGGCCATGGCTATCTTTGTACGAGGCTTCATGTCAGGAAGCCCTGCTGTCAACTGGGCACCGTTTAGTGCATTTGTCCCCAAGTTCAAAGCACCATCGCCCCCCTGCTTGGGATGTTTTCTGCCCTTTGACCTCTCTGTTGACTCAAGCCCCTTTCCTTTTGAGGTCAACATCAAAATAGAGATGTCTGTCTCTCCGGGCTGACCATGGCTCTGACTCCAGAGATCAAGGATTTTAATAGCCATTGGTCTTCCCATCTGTCAAGCGGCATTTGAAGCTGGCTCGCTCCTTTATTCTTTTGGACAAGTGTGAAAATAGGGAGGGGATTTCTGGTTCCAATGAAGGTTTCGGTCTTTTGAACGCATTTCGCTAAATTCTCTCCTATTAAGAGACCTTGATGGCACCGTGAATAGATCAAAAGCCCCCGGGCCTGTGCTGAAAGTTTAATTCGACCAGATAGGGCGTTCGGGGCTGGGGTGGGGCCGGGTGCCGTAGCGGAGTTGGGACTTCATTCCACGCTCTTCCTAGCGAATCAATCCAGGCAGTTTAATAATGATGGTTTCCTTCACAAAGGGCTGCCTTTGCCACAAAGTGACTCAAGAGACTGCGTCACGCAGTGGTCAGTGTGGCTGCTGGATTTGGAGGTGGAGAATACTTTGCCCTACGGTCCAGCATCCGGTGTTTTGGCTTCTTGGCACCAGCAAGAAGGACGTCATCTGATGTGGAAAGCCATTGCGATGAGAGACGCACCGATCCAGGCAGGATGAGGAAGGAGAGGCCGGCCAGCCCAGGAGGACCATAAAGCAGGAAGAGAGGGTACCATTTGAAGTGTGACTCACTCACTCACTCACCCCCCCTCTTCACACCCATGTAAACTTTGGGAAATTAACCTTCTGTGCAATCACTCTCGAGAAGTCTGCCTTCATCTTCTTGTGATCACTTTGGAGGAGATCATCCTACTGCAAAGGCAGCCGGGGATCAGGAATTCTATGTGGCTTAGGTCTGGTAGATGTTGAGGGTTACCCATAGATAATAAAAGGACTATGCAAAGTGGTAGCAAATGTTTAATATCCTTCTGTGGTCATTGACTGAATTCATTCCGTCTCATGAATGTGCCTGTGAACAATAGGATTTTTACTGTAGTTTTTTAAAACGCTCGTTCTAAGTTGTGCAAAACATTTGTGACCGAAAGTCACTGAATTTAACTATGTTCTATGGATTCTCATTCTCTCTCTCTCTCTCTCTCTCTCTCTCTCTCCTCCCGCCCCTGCAGTCAAGGTGCTGGTTGCAGTTGAGATACAGATCAAATGAGGAAAACAAAAGGTCCTGGCCTCAAGGAGATTACAAGGTGCATCTACTAGCAAAATGGCCTTCAAATGGTGGGGAAATGACTGCTGCAGCATGGCCCGGCTTGTTTGCGTGAACCTGGAAAGTTCAAATATGCAAATAGGGTGGAGGGAGAGGATTGGTCTACTACTGGCTTCAGATGCCAAAGGGCCCTTAATTCTGCCCTGAGAGAATCTTTTCCACACAGCTGTTCTTAGGGGAATGGAGGATTTGTGTGACCATCTTCCCGGTGAAACATCACAAGTTCTCCAAACACAGTTTCTGTCCCTCCTGGTTTTCTGACAGTATACCCCTTTCCTACACTGATGAAGCTGTTCAGGAGAAGGTGAATGGGACAGATGTTGCTCACAGACATATGAAACATTGTTTTAGGCAATGTGGAAGAGGTTGTACCACTGATACTGCTTTATAGATCAATTTGTCTTCTGTGGAGCTTGGAGGCATAATTTCCTCCAAGAATGTGCTTTTCTTTGGTCACTATTGGAAGTTTCCCCCCTTCCCACTTCCTTTAAATCTTACTTTTGGAATTTTGTAAGGCAAAACCATCTTCTTTGGATCCTAAAGTGGTTTTGTATCAATTGTGCATGGAAAAAATGAAAAAAAGTAACTCTGGGCAGTTTCATTTAGCATAAAATCTTGTGTGCAGAGACTGTTTTCAAACGCACTAACTCAAACCACACGGATGTGCAACAAATTCTTAAACTATGGACATTGACACATGGTTTTTATTATGACCCACATAAAGCTGAAGTATAATAGAGCAGCCTTTGGTGATAAAACCAAGTGGTGCAAAGATTAAAATGTATTCTGAGGTCTTGAGATGAATGGTTTCACTTTCTTGAGCTTTCCCCATGAATTGTCTCATCGGGAGCAGGGTGAGTTGCTGAGCGAAAGTGCAAATGGTGAGGCAAGATGTAGCTGTGTGGAATGCCTTCACCAGCTGTGATCTGTAGCTTTCAGCAAAGAACAAGACCTGAACAGGGCAATGCATCTTTTACTATTGGTATTTGCCAAACATCTAATGGCATATATTGACATCACTCCAACATTGTGGTGTTGCTTGTTATGCTTGCCCTATGACCATATGAGGTCACCTTATGGGAGGGCTGCTGCCAGTCAGTGTAGACAAGACTCTTCCTTCCTATGTTCCATCAGAAAACTTAGGAGGAGGACCAAAGTAGGAAAGAACCCAGGGAGGGCATTTTGCCAGGGGGCCCCTGGAATCAGGTGGTGGCCCTGGCTTGGTGTCCATTGCAGAACTGGCTCTCAAGACATATTGGCCATTTGCCCTGAGATCCTCTTCTCAGGTATGCCAAGCAGTGGGCACTGGGCTGGTCCCAAACAGAGAACAGGATGGAGATAGTTTAAAACCCAATAGCAAAACCAGGATCTCCCCCCTCTCTCCCTCCCCCTCTCCCCCCTCTCTATCTCCCCCTCCCTTTCTCCCTCCTCCTCCCTCCCCCTCCCCTTCCTCTCTCCCCCTCCCTCTCCCCTCCCCTCCCTCTTCCTCTCCCTCTCACCCTTCCTTCCCTCTTCCTCTCCCCCCTCCCTCCCTCTCCCCCCACCCCTCCTGGCCAATCTGCAGGAATCTGTATTGCCACACCTTGGCGCCAGCTTCTGTCTTGGAGTCGTTTTTTACCTTCTTGGGAAATGCCATTTCTTCGAGGAGTTCTGTGCATATTAATAGCACTACCCAAAGTAAATTAATTACCAATAAACCTTTCCTGTTTTAGAAGGTTGCACACAAGACATGCGCCACGCCCCACAGAAGTAAGGGGTCAGCCGTTATGTTTATCCCACTTAGGGCTGGCCATGAGACAGTATGGCGCCCGAGGGGGGAGAAGGCCAAAGGGCCCTGTTGTGTTTTACCCCCTTCTCTGGGGTAAAACTATAATAAATAACTGACAACTTGAGTCACCCCACGTTTGCAACTTTCCCATAGCTTGAATCTTGCTAATGTGGCTCTGGAGTGGCAAGTGGGTGAGGGGCAGGATCATGACCATTTTGTTGTGGTCAAAAAGGTGCTGCTTTTTGCCTCCCCCCTCCAAATGTTGCTCCCCAAAGGTGCTGCTATTCATGTTGCATGAAACCTCCATGTTCAGATACTGGGGACATGTAACAGGAGAGAACTATTGCTTTCATGCCCTGCTATTACCTTCATGACCTGCCTGAGGGTGCCCTGGAAATATTTGGTTGACTCCAGTGGGAAAGTGAAGGTTGGACTAGATGACCCTTTGGGGTCCCCCTCCAGCAGTGCTCTTAAGAGTTTCCACTTGCCTGGAGTTCTGGTTAGCTGTTATCGCTATATGGTGTTGTTAGACCTCTCCTCCTCTGTGAATCTGTCTGAAATCTCTCAAAAGGCCATCACCACACTTTATGACGGCAAATTCCATAAGCCAAGAGTTCTCAGACTTGAGTCCCCAGACTTTGGACTACAACTTCCATCATCCTCAGCCACAGTGGCCTTCTGGATAGGAGCTGTAGTCCAACATCTGGAAACGCAGATTTGAGAACCCTGCTATAGCTGAATTCTGCTCGGTATGAAAAGTGACTTTCTCTGTCCCCAAATGGGCTACTCCATCCATTTCAGTGCCCCAGTTCCAGTACTGAGAGAGTGCTGGGGGGCGGGGGGGGACCCAACTTTTGCCACTTTCTCTGCACAGTATCGAAGATTCATCACAGCTGAAGAAGACGATAAAGCAGGAGAAATTGATAGATCTAGAAAATTATGTCCTTCCCCTCCATGATAATCACCAGTGCGATTACTTTACTTTTACATGTAAATCCCACACTTCCACAATGTACTTAGTTATGTTTATCCTCGAAACAACCCTGTGGGGTATGCTAGGCTGAAACCGGCCCCCAAAGTCATCCAGTGGGTTTCATGACTGATTGGGAATTAGAACTCGGGGCTCCCCAGTCCTAGCCCAACACTAACCACTATACCATACTGCTCTCAAAACAGGATGTGTGCCTAGTCATTTCCTTCACACATTGGTTCACCTAGGTAATATTGGAGCCTGGGACTAAAGCCTTTGGAGTCTCCACCCCGCCCCGCAAGTTAAGCATCATCCCTTACACACACACACACACACACACACAACCACCACCACCCGTGACCCATGTAGTATTTTTAACACATGGGTTCTTGAGGGCACAAACAGCAACTGAACTCACCAGAATGTTAAGAATATAAAACGGGAATACTTATGCAAATATGCATTGGCGCAAACATTTCAATGCTCAACAGATTCCCATCCCACATATTTCTTTCCCCACTCCTTCCTCTGTCTCCAAAGCAGAGGTTACACCAGGCCACCTGGCACAGAGAGGGCTGGTGGTGTGGTGGCGACCACACCACCCGGGACTGACGAAAGAGGATTTGAGGGTCCCCAGGGGGTGTGGAGGCCCTGGACCTTGGCCCAGAAGTCCAGGGGAAAGAGTTCCTCTGCCTCCACATATTTCAGGGGACTGGCTGCATTTTGGGGGAGCAATGTCCCATCTGCCTGGAAACTGTAAAATTTCCTTCCACTTGATGTTTCGTCCTGCCGAGAGAGAAAAAAGCCAGCAACAATTGCTAGCTAACCTGAGATATTTATTCATTCCATATATCTCCAAACCTCAGCAAATCTGGCAGAAGAGTGCGGGGAAACCGTGCTGCTTTTTTCACTTGGGAAAAAACCAACAACAACCCATACATCTGCGTTTCCTTTTTAACCCTGCCAGATTACAACAAATTGCACCTGGAAATTGACACATTATATTTGCTAGGCATAAACAGACCTTGGGTAATTGGGAGGCATTACACCTGTGTAAAGGTGCCAATTCCTGGCTGACTGGAGCAGCAAAGTGCTGCTCAGCATATGTCTAAAGCAATTTCTTCTGTTAAAATACGGCTATTTGCAAGCCAGACAGACAACTACAATGCAATCTCCCTGAAATAAAACTGCCTGCCCACACTCTCCAACGTTCTCTGGTTCATTTCTTGCATGGTGTAATATTTTTTGAAAGGATTCCTGAAGAAAGGAGCATTTCAAATGGATACGTAAGGAGAAGAAGGCGGCTTTACTTCTTTGTATTTTCATGTTGTGCTTGCATTTGCAGTATTGTATCATTTGCTTTTGCTCCTGCTGATTTCACCTGAAGTGTTTATTCCCTTTACTGGTTTAAATATATATATATTTGTAAATGTATATGAAAATATATGTTTGTAAACTGCCCTGGGCCAAATTGGGAGGGGCGGTATAAAAATCAATCAGACAAACAAACAAACAAACAAACAAACAAATCAGCAATGAAAATAAGCGAGATAAGTTTTGCAAGAGACCTGCAATGAGAATAAGCAAGGTAAGTATTGCAAGACATCAGCTGTCAGATCCAAGCAGACCTCTTTGCAAGAACATGGGGCAGAATTTTTGAAAATGAAAAGCAGGACAATGGAGAATTATTACTATATTGCAGACCGAGAAGGCTGAGACTAAGGAGAGAGCTGAGTTCAGATTTCCCAGTTTGCACACTTAACCCTGTAAGGCTAAATCTGCTCACACAGCTTCACGCAGCAGCTTCTGGTGAATGCCAGCTTGGGTCCACTGAAGAGCAGTGAGGTTTCCTCCGCAGAAGCCTTCTGAATGGAGGGGTTCTCTAATTAAAATAATCATCAGAAAATCATTGTTTACAAACATGTAAACAAGATGATTACAGCCAGTCCCGGAATCATTCTAATAAGCACTTGTGAGTGTGTAAATTAGCCATGGTTCACAGACCATCCGGAAGTTTGCAGGGATCTATAAATAAGTGAGTTTGCTGGCTTTCTCAGATGATCCCACCCTTGGGAGTGTTGAGTTTTCTGTATGGAGTGCAGGACGGCGTGTGTAGTTTTGGGTTCGGAGTGGGGGGATATGGGTGGGAGTGGAAAGGCTGGACATGTGGGAGGTTGGAGAGGTGTATTTGTCTTCCACAGGTCTGGGGGCAAAATCTGAGATGATTTTCAGGTTGTGGCCCTCAGGTGGGAGTCTTGTAGATAGAGCACCATTGTACACGTCTAAGGTTTCAATCCCATGCCTGCTTACCTGGGAGCAAGCCCCACTGAACACAGAGGAACATTGGAAGCTGCCATATACTGAGTCAGACCATTGATCCATCTAACTCAGTATTGTCTACACAGACTGGCAGCAGCTTCTCCAAGGTTGCAGGCAGGAGTCTCTCTCAAGACCCTGTCTTGGAGAAGCCAGGGAGGGAACTTGGAACTTAGTTGCTCTTCCCAGAGTGGCTCCATCCCTGAGGGGAATATCTTACAGTGCTCACGCATGTAGTCTCCCATTCAGATACAACCACTGCAAACCCTGCTTAGCAAAGGAGACAAGTCATGCTTGCTACCACAAGACCAGATCTCAAAGGAACATTTCTGGGGAAATGTGCAGGCTTGCATTGTGTTGAAGGACACTTCCCTTCTGAGTTAAAATCAAAGACACACCTAAGATAAACCTAAAAAGGTTTATCACCCCTGGCATCTCCACTTTAAAAAGGGGTCAGGTAGCCCAGGGGTTCCCAACATGGTTCCTGAGATGTGGATGGATTACAAGGCCCATCATCCCTATCCACAATGACAGTTTTAGTCCAACAACTTCTGGGGATCCAATGCTGGGAAAATCCTGAACAATGTGAAGACAGGAAAATAGGAGTAGGAAGCTGCTTTATACTGGCCTCATTCACAAGATCATTCAAATCTAGGTTTAATGTGGGTTACTGACATGAGCATGATTGTGTGAACCCACGGCAAGGCAAGAATCTCAAGTTCATCTTGGACTGTAAACCCCCTTGGCATAGGTTCACACATGCTCATGTTAGTAACCCACATTAAACCTAGATTCAAATGATCGTGTGAACCAGGCCACCGACTGAGACCTTTGGTCCCTCTAGCTCAATGTTGAGGCCATCCACACAATCAAAAACTGTGTGCTACCCAGGTTTGGGAGCTGTGTGTGCTCCCAATTTTCAGTTGTTTGGAAGCAAGGTAAGAAGAAAACCTGAGTAGAAGTGGTTGTGTGGAAGCAAGGCGACCCAGGTAGCTACCTCATTTGCCTACACTAACTGGCAGCAGCTCTCCAAGGTTTGAGACAGGAGTTTTCCTTGATGCTGTCAGGGATTGAAACTGGAACCTTCTGCATGCAAAAAAAAGATGCTCTACCACTGAGCTACGGCCCTATCCCCTAAGGTGGCATACACGAGTCTCCCATCCAGACACTGACCACACCAAGATCTGCTTAGCTTCAGCAAGGTGGCTGTATCCTGTGCCCATAGACCATGCTCTGGAACTATCAGGGATTCTAATGTAAAATCATGATTAAATGTTTGATCATTCCAGTGCTGACTCAGGGAGGGGAATCAATTGCTAGAATACGAATTACTGATGCTCATTAGCATCTCCTTAAATGTTGCCAGTTCTTTAATAGGTTAGATAAGAAATTAAGAATGTGCCATGTAGCACATTGGTTATGGTTTATGGTTTTAAAACATCCTTAATTTGACTTACACTCTCTCTCTCTCTCTCTCTCTCTCTCTCCTTTCAAGACAGTGAAATTAACACAGAATTCTTCGTTAATGACGACAGCAGCAGTGCCATCAGAGACGGGCACAATTAATAAGGCAGCATATATAGGTCACTGCCAGCTCTATTAATGTTATCGCTCCCAAACCCGCACATTTTTCAAAACGAGCCAAAGCCCTTTGGGTCGGTTGAGTCGTAATCTGCAGGGCAGTTGCAAGTTGTGTCTCGTAATGGATCGAGTCTGCAGAACAACACTGGCTTCTGCAGCGGCCTCTTCATCTGTGGACAAGGCAAACGTGGCTAATTACTTTGCACTGCCGCATTTCCTGCTTTCTCCGAGTACGTCGCTGGAATACAGAGACGGACAAGCACACCCGACCCAGTCTGGTAACTTGGATGAAGAATGGTGCTGTACTTCATTTTGTTAGTCCTGAACTGTTGTGTTTATGCAGGTTGTCCCCGTCAGAGCTGGACTGCGGTCCGAGCTCAGCAAATTACAGCTTAGGGCCTCGCTTTAAGGGGGCACAATATCGGCACATTCAAGGAGGAGAGCTGGTCTTGTGGTAGCTAGCATGAATAGTCCCCTTTGCTAAGTAGGGTCTGCCCTGGTTTGCATTTGAATGAGAGACCACATATGAGCATTGGAAGGTATTCCCGTTAGGGGATGGGGCCGCTCTGGGAAGAGCAGAAGGTCCCAAGTTCCCTCCCTTGCATCTCCAAGACAGGGCTGAGAGAGACTCCTGCCTGCAACACTGGAGAAGCTGCTGCCAGCCTGTGTAGACAATACTGAGCAAGATGGACTGATGGTCTGACTCAGTATATGGCAGCTTCCTATGTTCTTATGAGGGGCATCTGAACGCCAAAAACTGGCTAAATTTCAAGTTTTATGGCATTGAAAAAAGAGACGGGCCGGCATGTCCACTGGGCAACCAAGGCAGTTGTCTAGGGTGCCAAGTGGGGGCCTGGGTCACGTGCCATCCACACTGGTGCCCCCCATCATGCAGGCACATCTCCCATCGGAGCGAGCGGGGGACTGAGCGGGCATTCTCCATCCCTCTTGCCTGTCTGGCCACCCACTTGCGACTCCTACTGTGGCCAGCTCTTTATGGGCAGCTGGTCTGCTACAGTATGGTATAAAATCTTCCCATGTCCCAAAAATCTTCCCAGAACCTAAGGGGTATACTCGTGGGTCAAATGGGCTGTGAGCCAGAATTTGGCTTTTTTAACGCCAAATCTGGCCACCTAGCTGCCTACATGGGTGGTGGAGGTGCTGGCTCCAAAGCCAGGCTTTACCCGGAGCACCACCACTGGAAAAGAGAAAGAGTAGGGGGGAAAAAAAATCTAAAATAGACATTATCCTTCCAGTATCACAGAAATATATCTATATGGCATAAATAACCAATTATTTGTTTATTTCATTTATCATATTTTGATTGATTGATTGATTGATTGATTAAGTGCCGTCAAGTCAGTGTCAACTCTTAGCGACCACATAGATAGATTTTTATATGTTTATATTTTTCTACTGGCTGATATGTACATCCCTAGGCGGTGTACAAAATTTAAAACACAACATAGAAGAGTGAAGGCAGATTAAAATGCCACAAGACACACTAAAACTCATAAAACAAGTTATTAAACAATCTCATACAACAAGTTATTAAAATTAATTCCAGTTAAAAGCCTGCGAGAACAGGTGCGTCTTGAGGGTCTTCCTGGAAACAAACAGAGGAGATGCTCTTATTGTAACAGGGAGCTTATTCCAAAGCCCCGGAGCAACCACAGAGAAGGACCCGTCCCGAGTCGCCCTCAAATGAGCTGGTGGCAGCCGTAACTGGATCTCTCCAGAAGGTCAAAATAGGTGGCAGGGTTCATGACAAGGAAGGCTCTTTCTTAAATACTCTGGGCCCAAGCTGTGGGACTGCTTTGGACTAAAGTGAAGTGTGCCGTTGAGTTGGTGTCAACTCCTGGTGACCACAGAGTCACATTATGTGGCTGCTTTGGACTAGGACTGAATTATATATGACACTAGTTTTTTTTAGGCCCGTTAAATTAACGGGCGCTAGGAGAGTTGTGCGCTCCGCCTGTGGCCTCTGCGGCCGGGCCGGGCCGGGCCGGGCCCACCGCCGCCTCTTCCCCCCCCGCGACCCAGTCTCTGGCCGGGCCGTCTCCGGCCGGGCAAGGCCCTTCGCCATCGGCCTTCATGCTGCCGCCGGCTTCCGCTCCACCCCCGTCCATCCCCCGGTCTCCCCGCTCCGCCCCCGGTCTCCCCAACATGGCCGCCTGCTCCCTCCATGCCGCGGCTGGTCTCCCTGGCCAGGCAAGGGCCCCCCGCCACCGCCGGCCTTGCCTTTCTGGGTGGGCCATCGCCGCCTGTGGCCTCCATGGCCGGGCCGGGCCCGCCGTCGCCTCTCCCCCCCCGCGACCCAGTCTTTGGCCGGGCCGTCTCCGGCTGGGCTGCGGCCGGCCTCCGCGGCCGGGCCGGGTAATGCCCCCAAATTCTTCCTCCTGCCTGGTTCTGGCACCGCCGCCAGGCCTCGGCGGCAGCTCTGCCACCACCTCGGCCAGCTTCCCCCCCCGCTTCTTCCCCCCCCCGGCTTCGGCGGTGCGGCCAGGCCTTGGCTGCGCCTCGGCCAGTTCTTCCCGCCGCCGCTTCTCCGGCTTCTTCGGGGCGGCTGCTTGTGGCCGCCCAAGATGGCCACCGGGTGCTGGCAGTCGTGTCTCCCTTGCTCTGTTCTGGGCATGCGCTTCGCACATGCCCAGAACAGCCCAGGGAGGCACGAACGCACACCTTGGTGTCCGTCCACGGACGGACACCAAGGCTTTTATTAGAGAGGATTGGGTTTATAAATCTGTGCAGGAATAACTGTTAGTTATATCAAAACTTTATTTGGCAAGGGTCCGATTTAGGCCAATGCCTGCCATCACAGTTACAGGTAGCGTTTGCTTCTTCAGATGAACACCGCCGGAACTGTCAGTCATATGGCAGGATTTCTGACCTGTTACGAATATGACGGATATTTATACATCGCATTTCAAGAAAAGTTCACAAAGTGGTTTACATAGATACACATAGATAAATCAAATGGCTCCCTGTCCGCAAAGGGCTCAAAAGAAACACAAGATAGACACCAGCAACAGCCACTGGAGGGATGCTGTGTTGGGGATGGATAGGGTCAGTTGCTCTCCGCCTGCTAAATAAAGAGCATCACCACTTTAAAAAGGTACCTCTTTGCTCAGTGAGTAGTTTGTAATGTTGTAATGTTAGGGGGCCTTTAAAGCTTGACATAGTTTAGGACTAGGAATTACCAGCAATCCCTTTTTAGCAAGAATGCCCCTTATTTCAGCCCAAAATTGTTTGTGTCCCTTACGGGATGCCTTTTGTGCCTTATTCTCAGCGAATAGGAAGAACCGATGGCTCAGATCAAAAAGGTTATTTTCACTAATAATAAAATAATGGTGATGATCATGAGCAGTATTCACAGAAAAATATAATTCAAAAAATTATATTTTTCACTATGTCAGACGAGGTAATCATTGAGTGCCTGCTGCTGAGTCGTCTACTACTACTACTACTACTACTACTACTACTACTACTACCGCTTCCACTACTTTTCTGGGTCAGATGGCTCAAAATCTTCTTTTCGTATATGTCTGTGCTTTGCCTCCCTGATTCCTGCTGCTTGAGTCCTCCTCGTGTGGGAGATGGTGTCTTGATGAAAGGAGCTTTAACGATGTACATTCTTGTGAATTGTCAGCTTGTGTTTCTGGGCTCTTATTTCACCACGTCCAAGGCGCCTAATTCCTAGTGCTCATCACAGCTGGCTAATTTGGGACCCAGCTGTGCTTCCAACGCCATTGGGTTGCTGGTTGCTTTCCCCAAGGGGGTCTCAGACAGACTCCATGAAATGATAGCTTCTGGTTTTCAGCGAAAGGATGTTGTGCCGGACAAGCACAGAGGTGGTGAGGTACTGACCAGCCGCATTGCTCGGGGATACTCTAGTTTTAGAAAAATTATCCCTCTCCAATTAATCAAACAGGGCAAATTGTGACCGGGGTGTGGAACCTAAGGACATGAGGGTCTGCTGCAGGGGCTTAATTATAGTGAGTTGGGGCAGGAGGGGAATGACTTTTTTTACCTTAAAGGTGCTGCCACCACTGGCTGTGGTGGCGGCGGCAGCGGCTGCAGTGGCCTCTGGGATGGGCAAGGGGGGCAGCAGGGGCTCTCCTCACCCTGTCAGAGCAGGCAGGGTTGGTTCGGACCCGTTTCGGGCTTCTGCACATGTGTGGCGGTCAATAAAATGCACTCCACGCATGTGCAGAGGCCATTTTATTGAACTCCACACACGCATGGAGGCCCACAATGATGCAGCCAGCTCCGGCAGGGATGGAGGGGGGAAGCACCCCCCACAATCCCTTGCCCACCCTGGAAGCCACTGAAGAGGATGACCAGCAACAAGGTGGATGGACTCGATTGCGATAGCAATGAATGCGCCACTGAGAGACCTGAAAGGCCAAGTTGAAGACAGATCATCCTGGAGAGAATCGATCTAGGTGGTCGCTAAGAGTTGACACTGACTTGACGGCACTCAATCAATCAATCAATCAATCAATCAATCAATCAATCAATCAAAGAATATAAGAATAACATAAGAATAACATCTCTCTTACCAGGATCTCTGTTGAAGTGTCTGGTTATATTGAATGTGTGTACTTAAGATTGGGGACCAGGGATAGACTGGGACTCTTGTTGATGTACCCATCACCCTGCTGCCCAACTGAGCTGACGGACTTGGTCTCGGGCTTGGCGGAGTCTCCCAGGCTTGCGGTGCTGGGGGACTTGAATGTTCACTTAAAGACCAATTTTTCCAGGGCAGCTCAGGAGGACTTCATAGCAGCCATGACAACAATGGGGTTATCCCAAGCGGCCTTGGGACCGATGCTGGACACACACTCTGCCTGGTCTTTTACTCTGATCAGGGTGTTCTTCTGTGGGGCTCCTGTGATTTCCCCATTGTCACGGATGGACCATCATCTGGTTAAGGTTGGACTCACAGTCCGGACCCACCTCTGCAGGGGTGAGGGGCCTATTGTGATGGTCCACCTGAGGACGTTATTGGATCCAATAGGATTCCAAGAAGCCTTGGAAGGGTTTAGTGTTGGCTCTGCTGGTGATCCTGTTAATGTTCTGGTGAAGAATTGGAACAGCAAACTCACCAGAGCAGTAGACATGAGCGCTCCTAAGCATCCTCTCTGATCCGCTTCAAAACTGGCCTCTTGGTATGTAGAAGAACTACAGGGGCTGAAGCAGCATGGTAGACTACCTTCTACAAGGAAGACGAACTGGAGAGGTTCATCTGCCGTTGCCACCAGCTCACCTGGTGGCTACACAGGGGCGGACCTTCTCTGATGCCATCCGGAGACTCTGGAATGAGCTCCCTGCTGAAATAAGAGCCTCACCATCTCTGACAACTTTTAAAAAGTCTTTAAAGACACATTTAATCAACCAAGCTTTTTAACTAGACTTGTGTATTTTTTTTAAGGTTTTGATTTCTGTTTTAATTTGTTTTATGTTGTTGTAAACCATCCAGATATGGAAGTTTGGGGCAGTGTACAAATAAACCAACAAATCACCATAATGCTTTTGGGCAGATCAGCCTGGTTTTCACAGAGATGCGCGAAGTTGGCTGCACGTTGGCGAGAGATCAGAAATCTTTAATGCATTGAGTCTCTCTTTGTACACGAATTCCTTAAGTCCCTTGCATAATGTCTGCTGATGAGGTCTTACACAAGAGAGGTTTCCTTGGTGGCTTGGGAAGATCGGCTCGCTGAGTCAGCACGAAGCCTGCACACGAATCGGGCTTAGCGCTGCTTCCAGGATGGCTTTTTTGTGCACTCTTTGATGATCTGGTGTCGGAATTATGTAAATGTATACAGTGAACCCGAGTGATTAAAATACACTCAGGTGTCAAGGCAATATTTCTGGCCCTGCAGTGTGTGTGAGAGAAGCATGCATTAAATGGACCATTCTCCAGCCTCGCTATAGCATGGAGAGTGATACGACGGCTTGGCCGAGATAATTGAATTGATCGGAAGGATGGAGATCCAATGGGTCATCTGTATAACTTTCAACGCTGACCGCTGGAATTCACTGAGTTGATTCACATCAGTAAGTGTTTTGCAGGTTGGGTTCATGGCCCGTTCTGCTGAGCAAAGGGACAGGATCACCATTGGCTATAACTGGCTGGTTATGTCATTTCCAATTTGAAGTTCTGCAGGTCTCACCAAGTCATGCAGAGTTCAGTGCCCCTGCGATTCATCCCGCTGCTGCGTGACTGACTGAATCTTTCCATCAGCATTAGCGATCGCTGGCAGGAAGGCGGTGGACCAGTGCTTCAGCAACCCAGGTGTGAAGGAGAAGGCAAAGCGTGTAAAGATGGGATTAAATTGAAAGGGAGGAACAGGAGCAATATCCCCAGCTCAGCCGAAGAGAACAAATGCAAGCACGTACCACCTTGCTAAGTGGAGCTGAGCCTCTCCTGAGGATGCTCTGTGCCAGACAGGGATGAATCCTTGAAGCAGGTTGTCTCCAGCGGCTAGAGCAGAGCCACACCACTTCAGCCCTCCAGCTGTTTTGGGACTACAACACCCATCATCCCCTGTCACAGTGGCCAGTGATCAGGAATGATGGGAGTTGTAGTCCAACCTGCAGGAGGGCCGAGGTTGTGTAGTGCTGAGCTAGAGAGTGTCCCGAGCTGGTCACCCCTCATCTGGAGTTTACCCAGATGTATTTACTAGAATCAAAGAGGACTCCGAATTTAAGACAACTCCCTGAAAAAGTAGTGGTTAAATATGCTTAAAGACCTGCATTTACTCGAAATGAAGAGTCTGAATTTATTTACCCAAAAGGAACAGGAGTCTGGATTTAAGACTACTCTCTGGTTTCTAACATCAAAGAACTAGGAAAAAAAACCTAGTCTTGGGGGTTCAGGTAAATACAGCATTAGGTATTTCCCCCCCTTCCAAGGCTTTAACTGTGAGTCAATAGAATCTTACACGCTTTGGCCCTGCCTACAGAAAGAAGTGGTGCAGTGGGAAAATGCTTGACTAAAAAGCAGAAGGCTGCCGGTTCGAATCCCCGCTGGGACTATATGGGGCAGCAGCGATATAGGAAGATGCTGAAAGGAAGATGCTGAAAAAGCCAGCGTGGTGTACTGGCTAGAATGCTGGACTAAGACCAGGGAGACCCGAGTTCAAATCCCCATTCGGCCATGAGACTAGCTGGGTGACTTTGGGCCAGTCACTTCTCTCTCAGCCTAACCTACTTTACAGGGTTGTTGTGAGGAGAAAACCTAAGTATGTAGTGCTCTGGGCTCCTTGGAGGAAGAGCGGGATATAAAATGTAATAAATAAATAAATACATCATCTCATACTGCATGGGAGGAGGAGAGCCAGTCTTGTGGTAAAAGGTAAAGTTGTGCCGTCGAGTTGGTGTCGACTCCTGGTGCCCAGAGAACCCTGTGGTTGTCTTTGGTAGAATACAGGAGGGGTTGCCCATTGCCTCCTCCCGCGCAGTGTGAGATGATGCCTTTCAGCATCTTCCTATATCTCTGCTGCCCGATAAAGGTGTTTCCCATAGTCTGGTAAACACCCCAGCAGGGATTCAAACCGGCAACCTCTGGCTTGTTGTAGCAAGCATGAATTGTCCCCTTTGCTAAGCACAATCTGCCCTAGTTTGCATTTGAATGGGAGACTACATGCGTGAGTACTGTATTTATTAATTTAATTTAATTTAATTTTTAACATTTTATATCCCTCTCTTCCTTCAAGGAGCCCAGAACGGTGTACTACATACTTGAGTTTCTCTTTCACAACAACCCTGTGAAGTAGGTTAGGCTGAGAGAGAAGTGACTGGCCCAGAGTCACCCAGCAAGTCTCATGGCTGAATGGGGATTTGAACTCGGGTCTCCCCGGTCCTAGTCCAGCCCTCTAACCACTACACCATGCTTGCTCTGTAATCTTACACCACACTGTAAGATGTGGGGCTGCTCTGGGGAGATCATGCCTGCACGTAGAAGGTTACAAGTTCCCTGCCTGGCAGCATCTCCAAGATAGGGCTGAGAGAGACTCCTGCCTGCAACCTTGGAGAAGCCGCCGCCAGTCTGGGTAGACAACGCTGAGCGAGATGGACCAATGGCTTTACTCAGTATATGGCAGCTCCCTATGTTCCTAGATGGACAAGTGGTCTGACTCGACAGAAGGTAGCTTCCTGTCATTATCCCACGTTGGCTCAAAACCGACAAAATTACAAAACTCTCACTTCTCGGGAGAGAATATGATTGTTGGAATCCAGCAGAAGGGAGACATAAACCGTTGTGCACAGATGGGTATGACAGGCAGTTGCTCATCTTGGCAGCCTCAAAGCTCGACGCAGCAGGAACAGAAAAGGATCCTTTTGGACTGCTAACTGCAATGGAATCGGTTGTCAGTGAACTGGTTTCTGTTAGGCTATTATCTCCTTTCCCATCTTCTTGCATGCAAACTTGGATTCCTCCTGTCTCTGGAGGCCCCCTGTCCTTTTTGCAAATGTGAGGAGCTATCATTAATGTTAATGGGACATACATGCCAGTCGAGACGGGGACTCATTCCCATGTGGTCCCTTGGAACATATCATGTACCAATGATGTGCAATTATTTCGGCAAGCAAAAACAAAATGTGATGTCTCTTTTAAATGGCATGCATTATCGGGATGGTATTGATCGCGGTTTGGTTGTTTATATTGGGTTGAGCTAACAAAACCCAGCGAAGATAATATAAAATGTACCACTTATTAAAATTAGCAAAATAATCATGATCGCACTATGAGGCCATATTTTTACCTGAAATGTGCAATAAACATCTGAAATGTGAAACATTTTTATCTGAAATGTGCAAAATACATTGGTGACGGAATCAGGAACAATGTCCAAATTTTCTGATTCGGTTACCGATGCATTTTGCACGTTTCAGAAACTATAATAATTAATGGGTTTTGTAAAAATATGGCCTTTTAGTAGGAGATGTTCTCTAGCCAGTGGGTAGAGCCAGTGTGGTGTAGTGGTTAGAGTGCTGGACTAGGACCGGGGAGACCCGAGTTCAAATCCCCATTCAGCCATGATACTTGCTGGGTGACTCTGGGCCAGTCACTTTTCTCTCAGCCTAACCTACTTCACAGGGTTGTTGTGAGGAGAAACCAAAGTATGTAGTACACCGCTCTGGGCTCCTTGGAGGAAAAAGCGGGATATAAATGTAATAATAATAATAATAATATCCCTCCAGTGGCTGTTGTTGGTGTTTTTCAGATTTGAGCCCTTTGGGGACAGGGAGCCATCTCTCTCTCTCTCTCTCTCTCTCTCTCTCCTGTTTAAAGCACTTTGGAAACCTTTGTTGAAAAGCAGTATATATTGTGAATATTTGTAGTCATAATCACAGTTCTCATGATCATTAGAATTCCCAAGCACTAAACATTCTCTCTGGATTGTTAGCTCACCTTCTGCACTAGTAGACAGAAAGTTCTCCTGCGGAAGCTTCCCTAACATGAATGGATGCTTCAGAAATGGATGGTAATGAGGTCCAGGCTCCATCTGAACCACCCACCTTCCTCTCTTCCATTTGTTCCTGCTATCAGAATGACAATAATTCCACTTGGCTGGCCTCCACCATTGTCCCCACCACAAGTCCTTAGCCAAGACAAAAGAGAAGATTGAGAGCCGAGAGAGGTCTAATGGGAGGGGAAATGGCTTATCTGGAAGGTGTTAAGGCAGGATTCCATTTCTAAACAAGAGCATTTATTGCTATTCCTTTTAATCCCTTTATAATGTGTGACAAGCCGCCCCGTTGCAGATCCTCTTAAAGAATGTTGCTTTTCTGCTGGATGGTTTCTCTGGTCCGGTTTTGCCTTCTGGACTGAAGACAGCTATTATTTCCCAAACTCATTTTTGAGCATTTAACCGTTCACGTTCACAAGCCACGGAAGGATACTGTTGACTGATGAACTGTTTGCCTGACTCTTCATCAACATGCTCCCACAAAGCTACATAAGAACATAAGAACAACCCTGCTGGATCAGGCCCAAGGAGGCCCATCTAGTCCAGCATCCTGTTTCGCACAGTGGCCCACCAGATGCCTCTGAGAAGCCCACAGGCAGGAGGGGAGGGCATGCCCTCTCTCCTGCTGTTGCTCCCTTGCAACTGGAGTTCAGAGGCATCTTGCCTTTGAGACTTGGGGTTGCCTATAGCCAGCAAACTAGTAGCCATTGATCTGTACTCCATGAATTTGTCTAAGCCCCACTTAAAGCCATCCAAACTGGTGGCCATCACCACATCCCATGGCAGAGAATTCCACAGATTAATTACGCACTGTGTGAAAAAATACTTCCTTCTGTTGGTCCTAAATCTCCTGGCCACCAGGTTCATGAGATGACCCCTGGTTCTAGTGTTGTGAGAGGGAGAACGTTTTCTCTTTGTCCACTCTCTCTACTCCATGCATACTTTTATACAACTCAATCATGTCTCCCTGTGGTTACTTCTTTTCCAAACTAAACAGCCCCAGATGCTGTAGCCTTGCCTCACAAGGAACGTGCTCGTGGCCCCTGATCATCTTGGTTGCCCTCTTCTGCACCTTTGCCAGTTCTACAATATCTTTCTTAAGATATGGTGACCAGCTCCTAGAAGTGTGTTGGATTGCAGTGTGGCACCCGAGTGCAGGGCAGTTCAGTAGGATAACTGGCCCAATGAGAAGTTAACACTCCCAGTAACCCACATGCTGAAGATATAGATCTGTCACATAAAGCCGTTAGGCTGGCTGAAGTCTTAGAACATGAGCCAGCTGGGCTGGATGGTACCATCAGGGGGACGAAGGCTCATTGTGATCTTTGACAAGCTCTATACCCCTAGAAATGGGAAAGAGAACATTGCAGGGTTTTCAGATTTCAGTGTGTTCTCATGCTTTGATTGTCCTGACCATCAGGCCTGCTGTGGCCACATTTGCAATGGTGTTTTCAAAGCTTTTAAAAGCTTTATTAAACACACACACACACACACACACACACACACACACACACACACACACCTGCAAAACTTTATCAATATTTTCAGAGGAATGAAAGTGAAAATTGTCAGGAATGTCCTCCAAAGATTGTACTCCATGGAATACAACATTCTCTTCATTCTTACCCTTATCCTGACACCAAGTCTTTTCTTGGTGCAAAAATCTTGGTCCAGACTTGACTACTGCAAAGCACTCTGTGTGGGACTGCCTTTGTACATAGTCCGGAAACTGCAGTTGGTCCAGAATGTGGCAGTCAGGTTGGTCTCTGGGTCATCTCGGAGAGAACATATCACTCCTATCTTAAAAGATCTACGCTGGCTGCAGATAAGTTTCTGGGCAAAATATAAGGTCTTGGTTATAACCTATAAAGTACTAAACAGCATGGGCCCTGAGTACTTAAGAGAAGGCCTTCTTCACTAGGAGACACACCGCCCATTGATATCATCAGGAGAGATTCGTCTGCAGTTGCCACCGGCTCATTTGGTCTAGGGAAGAGAGCTGGTCTTGTAGGGAAGAGAACTGGTCTTGTGGTAGCAAGCATGACATGTCCCCTTAGCTAAGCAGGGTCCATCATGGTTGCATATGAATGGGAGAGTTAAATATGAATGGGAGACTTGATGTGTGAGCACTGGAAGAGATTCCCCACAGAGGATGGAGCCACTCCGGAAAGAGCAGAAGGTTCCAAGTTCCCTCCCTGGCAGCATCTCCAAGATATTCCCCCTGAAGGGAATATCTGGCAGTGCTCACACTTCTAGTCTCCCATCCATATGCAACCAGGGCAGACCCCGCTTAGCTAAGGGGACTAGTCATGCTTGCTACCACAAGACCAGCTCTCTTCTTTTTGAGTCTTAGCTATGAAAATGACCTTTGAAAACTCTCTCTCTCTCTCTCTCTCTCTCTCTCTCCAACTCCAGCAACCTATCATTAGTATCTGCATTCTTGGGGCACATGAATAAATGGACAGTATTTGCAATTGAAAAGGTACTTTCTCCTCCTTTTGTTGCTTTACCCCCATAGAAATCCCAGTAGGCTGCATAGATCGCCCCAAGGAACATGCAGTGTTAGATCAATAACTGCTTTTTATCATTGCATTTTAAAAATCTGAATATTTAAGCGTTCATTCATATTTCAAACAGCTGCCTCAAAGATGAAGGTTGTGTTTTGGTTTGGGGTTTCTTTTTCTTTTCTGTCTTTCTTTCTTTTCTGAGTTAGGTTAAAATCTATGGCTCTTGAGCCTCCTTTTATAGTTTGCCGATGCGTCTTTGCGGCTCAGAATAAGATGTTTATGATTTTTGAAATATGTAGTTGGAAATGCACATGTTGGTTTTTAGAAGAGTTTGTCAGGCAGCAGAAAGCTGCAAGTAGCATACCCTCAATTTGCTATCCGGAACTGAAGGCTCTTGGCTTGGGGTGTGCAGATGTCACTTACCTGAAAGACAAGAAAAGAAGAGTTTCTTTTATTTTGTGTTTAGGAAACTTGTTATTTTGTCTATTTTTCTCTATTGTTCTGTAACTCTTTAGTTGGTTTTTTTGGGGGGGGAGATTTGTGGTGGCACATATTTTAAAAACTAAAAGAAAACATTCCATGAAAAAGAGAGGAAGAACCGGATTCAGTGAGGGGGAAAGGTTGTTCCGACAGCAGCACATGCCTGAGGTTCGAAGGGATGAGAGCTGGTGGTCTTCTGGTAGCAACCATGAATTGTCCCCAGAGTCCAAAGTCCAGGGCCTCCACGCTCCCTAGGTAAAAGTGTGCCGACAAGTCGATTTTGACTTCTGGCTGCTGCCCAATATAGGTGTTTCCCATAGTTTGGGAAACATACTAGCGGGGATTCAAACCTGCAACCTTCTGCTTGTTAGTCAAGCATTTCCCTGCTGCGCCACTTAAGGTGGACCCACATTCCCTAGACGTCCCCAATTCCTTTTTCGTCTAGATAGGCCAATGGTCTGACTCAGTATATGGCAGTTTCATATGTTCCTATGGTATAAAAATGTTTTCTAAAAGATCTTTTGCACATTTTTACTTTGGTGCAATTTTGCAAATAAAATATGTCTTAAAACAGAGTGATTTTGGGGGAGATTTTATTTGTTTGTTTGTTTGTTTACTACTTATTTTATTTGTTTGTTTGTTTGTTTGTTTGTCTACTACTACTACTACTACTACTACTACCACCAGGAATTAATTACCATTTCTCAACAGAAAGTAGTCCAAGTGGTTTACACAGGGGGAAAAATAGGATAGTTCCTTGTCCCCAAATAACTCACAATCTAAAAAGAAACAGAAGGTAGAAATTAGCAAAAGTAACTGGAGGTTTATAAAATTATCACTGGAATAGGAATGCTGTGCTGAGGTTTTAATTTTTTAATTCATTTTAAAAATTTACTTTTGGTGTGGTTTTACTGCAAAAACAGCAGAAAGAAGAGGGGGAATTCTGCCTCACCTGATGTGCAAAATTCCACAGACATATATGTGGAATGAAAACTGATTCTAATGTTTTGAATTTTGTTACAATAACTCTTTCTGGTCCACAGGAAGTTACTTCAAAATCCAGGTTGGAATCTAGCAGTGGCAAAGGGGAATTTTAAAAATGACAGCATTTGATGGCCAGCTTTTGCCCATCTTCTTCAGTGTGCTGCTGCTGCTGTTTTATTGAAATTGTTTTTTTAAAAAAACATTTATTTATTTTTAAAATTTCTTTTATAAGGCTCTAAGGGTGTGTGTGTTCCTGGCCTTTCTTGAATCCAGAATTACAGGATGGGAACAGACAAAGTCAGCCTCAGAGTAGGCTGGGGAAGAGCTTAGCAGTCCCCCTGCTAACTGAGCAAAGAGGCACTTAAAAAAGAAAGAAAGGTGATTCTCTTGTACTTAGCAGGGGGAGAGCAACTGGCCATATCCTTCCTCAGCACAGCATTCCTCCAGTGGCTGTTGCTGGTGTCTATCTTATGCTTCTTTTTTAGATTGGGGGACCATATTTATTTGTTTGCTTATTTAATATCTATACACAGCACTTTGGGAACTTTTTTTGAAAAGTGGTATATAAATATTCATTGTATTGCATTCATCACCTCGGCCCTCCTCCTGGCTTGCTGCATCCAGCCAATTCCCACTCCAGAGGAACATGCAACTCCCCTGCTCAAGAGCCGTTGTCCTCATCAGCTGCCTTGACTTTATAATGCCCTGGTACAGAACTGACCGGGCTTAAAGCCCACTCCAAGCCCCACCCCCTCCCTGGCCTCACTTCCTGCCACGCCCAATATGGCTGCCCCATTGGAGCTGCTCCTGGCAGAATTCTCCCTGCCTTGCCTGCTCAACCCCACTGGGACCATCTCACCCCTGCATCCTCCGGGGAAGACAGAAGCCCCCAAGGAGGGATGCTGTACATCTTGCTTGACTCTGCAGAGCCATGCAGGTAAGCTGGCATCCTGACATATTTATACCCCACTCTTCCAGCACACTACCGCTCGGGGTAAGGTAAGGTAAATTGTGCCGTCAAATCAATTTCGACTCATTGCGCCCACAGAGCCCTTTAGTTGTCTTTGGTAGAATACAGGAAGGGTTTACCATTGTCTCCTCCAGCGCAGTATGAGATGATACCTTTCAGCATCTTCCTATATCCCTGCTGCCCCATAGAGGTGTTTCCCACAGTCTGGGAAACACACCAGTGGGGATTTGAACCAGTTCTCTCGCGAGCGCAGTGTTTAGCAATCCACCTCATGTCTTTGTTGCAGTCATAACTAGTTTGAGTATGAGGGTAACCGGAGCCAGGTGTTGTCAGAGATCCAGGGAGGAGAACTAGGTCTCTGTAGCCTGGCTTTGGGGCGGTTCCCACGACTGTGTGTGCATGGGGCTGGGCGGATGGGAAGGCAGCCTTGGAGGCGTGCAAACTGTGCGCCCACATGGCCAGTGCTGCTAGGAGCAGTGTGGTTGAATCTTTGAGCAGTGCGGGTACTTGCTTCTGGCACTACGGGTAAACAGAAGCCAGGACTTGCTTCGGGAAATCCCACAATGCACTGTGAAACATGCACAATGGATTGGAGGATTCCCCCAAGAGACGGGCGCTCTAGGTGCCTATTTCTGTGTGTGGACAGGCTGGAAGAGCCTGGCTCACACACGAGCAAGTAGCCTGTTCCCTTAACCTCAGTGCTCTCTCTCTCTCTCTCCCTCCCCCTTAACTTTGGCTAGCAGCCGGGCTAATAATCGTGTTCCCTCCTGTGCAGCAAAACCAAAGCCCCAAACCAAAGCCTCTGTTGGTTGCAAACCAAATCTCAAGACAAACCATGGTTTCCTATTTCATCTGAACTCGGGTAACTGTGGGTTGTTCAAATCAGTTTAGTTAACAAGCTAGGGATAAACTGGGAATGGAAGCTTTATGGATGGGTGGCAGGGCAGGGGACATGGAACTCTGTTGCTCATGATTTTATAACCGCAATGTTGCATCTGAGCCCAGCTGCTGTGGATTTTTAGCCACTGAAGAGCAAGCAGGCCCCTTGTGCTGGGGATACTGCTCCTGAATTCCAGAGATGTGCGCTCCAAAATAATAAAATCACTCCAGCTCAGCTCAATTGTTTGGCAAAATTGCCATCCTGGAGAACCCAGCCCTGGGAAACAAAAGCAACATCAGGAATTCCAGCCCCTGCCTTTGAAACGTGAACTGACAATGATCTCCCACTGTTCAGCCTCCTTTATAGTGTTAATATATGTCCGGAGAGAAGAGAAGCAAGACGTGACTCAGATTTCATCCTGGGCTTTTGCCGTCACCACAAATCAAACTGAAACGGGGCCCCCTTCCTGGGTTTGGGGTTATCACCCATCCAAGGAAGTCTCTTGGTTTTGCTGTTGGTTGCTCCCAATGCTGTTTGCTCTGGGGGAGAAGTGTGGGGTAGCCAATGTGGTGTTGCTCTATGGCAGCTTTTCCTAATTTGCTGGGGACTTAGGCATGCTTCTGCGAGGTGCTGAGATCCATGTATCTGCAACCAGACCTCCATAGCCTCTCTTCAGCTGGTTCGCCTGACAGGCTGAGCTCTGTGGCTCAAGGGCGCCATCTAGGCTGCAGTTCCAGTCTGCCTGAACACTCTTGTCAGCTGACCCCTGTTGCAAGTCAGGGATTTTCCCTGCGTCCATCCCTGGGTTGGGTACGCCAGCGTGGTGTAGTGGTTAGAGTGCTGGACTAGGGCCAGGGAGACCCGAGTTCCAATCCCCATTCCGCCATGTGACTTGCTGGGTGACTCTGGGCCAGTCACCTCTCTCTCAGCCTAACCTACTTCACAGGGTTGTTGTGCGGAGAAACTCAAGTATGGAGTACACTGCTCTGGGCTCCTTGGAGGAAGAGTGGGATATAAATGTAGTAGATAGATAGATAAATACATAAAATTACATTACACCAGGCACCAGTATCACATTTTCAAACAGAGCTTTATTAGAGGTTTTGCTGCAATCAAAGCTCATTGGGTACCTTCTAGTAGTTTCTACGTCTCTTTTATATGGGGGTAACAGTACATTCCACACTTCAGTACAGGCCAATACATCCCCTTTTAACTCAAAAGGTCCTCGATGCTCTCAGGTGTGACTTCTCTCATCCACATAGACATAATCGAGCACCTGCAAGGCAAGGAACAGAACGTACCAGATATGAAAGGCACCATCTAACTTTGCTAGCTTGCTACTATTCAAACTAAACTTTTTCGCTGTTTAAGCACATTTTCAAATATTTTCCCACACCCCCACAAGGGCCAATCCCTGCTCACTAGGCCTTATAAAGCCCTAGTGCCAAAGTTTGCTCCTACGACTGAGTAACTTGTGTCTGATGTGACAGGCCCCGGGGGGGGGCCCATGGTGGGCCCCGCTCCCTCTAAATTTTTCTTTGCCCCCACCAAGTTTTTACAAACAAACCATTTTTAAACTGTTATAATGTAATGAAGAGCAACTAAAGCGGTAAAACCTGGTCACCCTAATTTTTTGAGCCCCACCCCATAACATTCAGTTTGGGCCTGGAGGTCCCTGCCCCACACAGCCTACAATTAAATCAGGGATGGCCAACCAGAGGCTCTCCAGCTGTTGTTGAACAACAATTCCCATCACCCCCAGCCACAATGTGTCACTGGGGATGGTGAGAGCTGTAGTAGAACTACAGCTGGAGAGTTTTAGGCTGACCACCCCAATCTAAATCATCATTATTTTTTTATCCTCACACCACCCTGTAAGGTTGGTTAGGCTGAGCTCCGTGGCAAAGAAGGGCTTTGAACCCAGGTCTCTGTAGACTTATGTGTAACACTCTACTCACTATACCACACTATCTGTCTGACACAAAGGGAGACAACAAAGGGGGTATGGAGGAAGGAGGACAGAGGCAAGGGAAAGAATGGAAGGAAACACAATTGCATGCATTAGGCTTGTTCTTGATTGTGGAGGAGGACATGTTTATAATTATTGCAGTCATTAGCAATTAGAACACTACTATCGTTATTATGAAATATAACCAAAAATAACTACAGTGGATATTCTAAAATGTACTCCTTTTGTGTGAGTGCAAATTAATCCTGAATGTCCCTATGCAATAAGGGCCTTTGAATCATATTGTTAATCTTGCCTCCCGGTATAATATCAGTCCCCTGTTGAAATCCAAATGTGTGCCCTGATTTCAAATTAAAAAGGATTTGTCCAGATCCTCACCCCGGTGGCTTACACAACAGCTGTATAGACTATATTTTTATATGGCTGGGCCATTACTGTATTGAATTGCTTTGTTTTTTCATCCTCCTTGAGCAATTTCATATTTGTCTCACAAAAGCTCTCCTTAAGATGTGTTTGCAGCACTGGAGGGGGCGGAGAGGAAGAAACCCTGATCAATACATCTTAAATTGCTCACTTGTTTGAACAGTAAGTTGAGGCAGGCTGGACAAGTAGGCAAGAAGACCTCAGTGCTGCTGTTGAAGTGGGAATACTTCTTTAAAAATGAAAATAAATCAATAGAAAATGCAGGGAGATATGTGTTCAATTTTGATCCTTTTAGTAAACATGTCTGCACAAGAGTGTCACAGCAGGGGGAGTGGAAGCTATCCATCATGGATAATGCACTTGCCTTGAATACAATTCAGAAGTTTGGGCTGGAGTCCTATGAGGTTGTTGCCCCAATCTGCTGCCTCTGGCAGTGGCAAGCTCATGGGAAACTCAGAGGCATGATAGTTCATCAGGAGCATGATCATCCATGAGCCAGACCCACACATTTTGAGCTCTGGTACATCTCAGGGGACAAATGCTCATTATGATTTTTGGCAATGTCTATCCCCCCTAGAGATCAGTGTTCCCTCTAACAGGGATTCCCAGATGTTTTCCAGGGATTCCCAGATGTTTCCCAGGGATTCCCAGATGTTGTTGACTACAACTCCCAGAACCCCCCAGCAAAAGCCATTGCAGCTGGGGATTCTGGGAGTTGTAGTCAATAACATCTGGGAATCTCTGTTAGAGGGGACACTTCTAGAGATGGAAAATAGGTCGTAGCATTGTTGCACTTACAGCTTTCTCTGTGTTACCACCCTTTCTTTATAAAGGTAACGTGTGTGCCGTCGAGTCGGTGTCAATTCCTGATGACCACAGAGCCCTGTGGTTGTCTTTGGTAGAATACAGGAAGGGTTTACCATTGCCATCTCCCGCGCAGTATGAGATGATGCCTTACAGCCATTTTTGGAAGGGTGTTATAGAAATCGAATTAAAAAAAAAAAGATAAATCTTCCTATATCGCTTCTACCTGATATAGGTGTTCCCCATAGTTTGGAAAACATACCAGCGGGAATTCGAACCAGCAACCTCTGGCTTGGTAGTCAAGCCATTTCCTCACTGTGCCATTTTTTTATCCCTACCCTCAAACGATCAGGATAAAATTGCATTCATTTTTTGCACAGAGGGAAAGGTTAGGGTCATTGTTAAGTCTCACAACAAACAAATTTTACTCTCTCCATATAGTAATCTTTGGAGGACCTTCCTACCAATTTCCATTTCCATTCCTCTGACAACATCAATAAAATTTGATAGTAATTTTTTGTGTTTAAAAATGGTTAAGAACCCTGTGTTTAAGAACCCTGAACTTCCCAGGGACTTTTTGTATGGGGTGGGATAAAAATGTAAGAAGTAAATAAATAAAATAAATAAAAAGCG
The DNA here is from genome assembly GCF_027244095.1 of Hemicordylus capensis. Taxonomy (NCBI): domain Eukaryota; kingdom Metazoa; phylum Chordata; class Lepidosauria; order Squamata; family Cordylidae; genus Hemicordylus; species Hemicordylus capensis. The sequence continues at coordinate 19,229,745 of NC_069667.1, forward strand.
TTTAAAACACCACTGCAAATCTGGCCAGCTGCAGACAATCTCTCTATTTCTCTTAAGGCATACCTGTCACTAATCCCATGCATGGCAGCTCTCGCGAGAGTTCGCGAGCGAGCTGCTGGGAGGGGGAGAGGAAAGCAGCGATGGAGAAGACAAGGCGCAGGGAGAGGAAAGGGCAGGGAGAGGAAAGCGGCGGCCAGGGCGGGGGAAAGGAAAGCAGCGGATGGTGTGTGGGCGGCGGAAGAAAGCCGAGAAGAGAACTAGAGGTGCAGATGCTCTGCGCTCGTCCCAGCTAGCGTTTATTTATTTATTTATTACATTCTTATCCCATTCTTCCTTCAAGGAGCCCAGAGCCAGGGCTGGAGCCACCACTGTGCGAATGGGTTCAAAGAACCCGGGCCGCTGCGCTCAGGGGCCGTGACTTCTGCCCCAGCCACGCCCCCTGCGTCAGATGTCAGACGTGGGGCGGGGCGTGGTTTGGGGCATGCACATTCCCAATGGGGCATGCACATTCCAGCCAGTGCTGCATTTGCAGGGTGGCCGGGCATGTCTCCCCATGCTTTAAAAGGCAGGGAAACACAGTTCCCTTTTTGAGAAGCTTAGCCACCACCTAGCCGGGAATGTGTCTCCCTCTCTTTTAAAGTAGGTAGAGCTGCTTCCGGCCACGCTGCGATCGCGGTGCTGGCCGGAATTTGCTTGCAAACGGGGAGCGTGGCCCCGTTTGCGAGCAAAACCACGCCCCCTGTGTCTGACATCCGATACGGGGTGTGTGGAGGAGGAGGCACTGGTGGTGGGCTGAACCGGGGTCACCGCTGGCCTCCCTACACCATGCTGTTTTAAGTAGAATTTCCCATAAGCAGGGTTTGAAGAGAGCAGTTCCATTCCACTTTAGCTTCCCAGCAACTGCTACTTAGAGGTAGACTTCCCTTGAGCCTGGAAGTTCTATATCATCACCATGACTAATAGCCACCTCCATAAGATCAGCTGCTGTATCAAATGTCTACCTAGTCTAGGTCCCTGCAGTGGCCAAGCAGACACCCCTGGGAAACCTACCAGTGGGGCGGGAAGGCAATGGTCTTCTCCTGTGGTTCTTCCCCGCGGTTATTGTTTAGTGGTATTTGTGGTTGCCAGGAGTCGCCACTGACTCTAGGCAGCAGCATGAAGCACTGGGGCTGAGCCCTGATATAAATTAAGCCCTGAGGTCAGGTCTTGAGAAATATTTATTTATTTGCTTATTTTTGATATTTCGGTCATTCTTTTTAGGTGAGCCTCCCAAAGCAGTTTCTCACACAAGTGGGAGAAAAAATCCCGAGGAAGAAATAGAAAAAGGGAAGCAGCAGACAAAACCAAACCCAGGTTTGATATGAGTGGAAACCCCTGAAATTGCCTACAATCTAGGATACCAATATAAGACAGATGTGTGTTTGAAGGGGTCAAATACCTTTTGTCCACAGTGGATGTTCAAGGATCAAGGAGAGCATAGCAGGAAGAGAAGTTGCTGTCTTGTGCCCCTCATCATGATGGTGTATATCAGGGGTTCCCAATCTTGAGTCGACAGATGATGTTGGACTACAACGCCCATCATCCCCAGGCACAATGGCTGGGGATGGTGGGTGTTGTAGTCCAACAACAAATGGGGACCCCAAGGTTGGGAGCCCCTGGCGTAAAGCATGGTGATAGCCGTCCCTTGTTATTGACTTCCTAGCCACTGATATTCAGTGGTATACTTCTTCTGAATATGGAGGTTCTACAGTCAGAGACTCCTCCTCCTCCATGGATTTGACTAACTAGATTGTTTTAAAGCAGAGCTGCACAACGTTGACACCCCAGCTGTTGTTGGGCTCCAACTCCCATCACCCTTGACTATTGGCTGTCATGCCTGGGGATGATGGGAGTTGTAGTCCAAAAACAGCTGGAGGTCCACAATTGAGCAGCCCGGATCTAAGACCTCCCCCCGTGGTGTTCAACTGTGAAGAACATTCTTGTTGATTGGTCTTAAAAGCTCCAAACTTCATTGTAAGTTGCAGCATTTGTAAATTACACTGTAGGTTACCCTTTGTCGTTTTATCGGGAATAAACGGTTTAAATTGCTGTTTTGCCTGATAGAACCGAAGCTTAGAGCCATGCCAGCGAAATGAATGGCATGCTCCATTTTTAAATGTTTGGCTTGCTGTTAGAGGTTTGCTGATGTCTGATATCAAGCAGGGGCATAGCTAGTGGAGAGGGGGCCTTTGTTCTCCCCTCTCTCTGGAGGCCCCTCGGAGAGAGGGAGAGAATGAAGAAAATGGGGAGGGGTGGAGCTGGGGGACCCTCAGGAGCTGGGAGGCCCGTAATCTTTGAACCCCTTCGCTCAATTATAGCTACATCCCTGATATCAAGGTTTCTTGAGCCTGAGTGTTTTGACGGAGATCAAGTTGTATGTCTATTGATCACCATGAGTCACAAGAAAAAGCACTTTAACTCTCTTTCGTTGAACAGTTACTGTTGGAATCTTGCAGCTCCTGATAGAGATGTTTTAATTAGGTAGCCCATTCTGTGGAATATGTATATGTACATAAGAACGGCCCTGCTGGGTCAGGCCCAAGACCCATCTAGCCTAGCGTCCTGTTCCACACAGTGGCCCACCAGATGCCTCTGGGAAGCCCACAGGCAAGAGGTATGTGCATGCCCGCTCTCCTGCTGTTGCTCCCCTGCAGCTGGTTTTGAGAGGCATCACGCCTCTGAGGCTGGAGGTGGCCCACAGCCACCAGACTAGTAGCCCTTGATAGACCTGGCCTCTATGAATTTTACCAGTGGCCTGGTTTCTGAGTGGCTTAACCTGTTATGGTGAGGTGGCGCAGGGGGGCATTCCCTTAATTTATTTCTATTTCCCCAGACATTTACATCCCGGGCTCCATCCTGTTACTGCTGGACTCTGCTCTGGTATCTGATTTTGCCTTTGGTCTTTCAATGGTTGCCCATCAGCCTCTGTCTCTTGAATCTTAGGTTTGGGGCAGGCCTTCAGCTAGTCAGTCCTGGGACTGGTAAGATAAGTTCTGTACAACTGGTTCCAGCTGGTTCCAGCCATACTAACTGTAGTTTTCAAATAGTTTGCAAGGACCTATTGGGGACGAGATCTGTTCTTCAGCGGCGAGCACGAATGGTCTCATTTTCTAAGTAGGGTCCGTCTTGGTTGGAAGGTTGACTACATGTGAGTATTGTAAGAGGTTGCCCTTAGGGGATGGGGCCATAGTTCAGTGGAATAGCATCTGCATGCCTACAGGTGTGTCAAGGTAGGCCGTGCCTCCAGGTAGAACTTGGAGAGACTCCTGTTTATAAGCTTGAGGCGCTTTGGCCAAGAAGTGACAGAACTGAGCCAGATGGACCAAAAGTCTGATTTGGTATAAGGCAGCTTCCTATGTTCTTATGTTAGGGCCTCCATTCAATGCTACATAGTAGTCCAAACAGTATTAAGTTCAATCCATGCCCGTGGATGCCCATGTATATAGAGGGTCCCCCTTCTCCCGCTCCGGTGTACACAAATATTACATTCCCAGCAAGATAGCTGAATATGTTCTTTATTTCCAGACAGCTGTGCCACAGGTTTTCATAAATATTTCCTCTTGCTTAATCTTTTAAAAAAATCTTTGTGAAATGTGATAATATTGTGAAAGGACTCGATGGGCCCTTAAAAGCCGGTAGAGAAAAGCCATGGAGTTTGTATTCCTAGTAGCAGGTTAGTGGCCAGGGGGATCTGTTTTTCATGATTCCTTCATACTGAAAACTGTTGCAGCCGCTGATCTTGCAGAGATAACAATGATCCAGCCCTCAGAGTTTCCAAAAGGCTCCTTTGGCCAAAGAGAAATCGCAAAACCTTAAAACTGCAGACCTGGCAAGCTTAGCTGATTTCAATGAAGTGTGCATTTCCCCCTCCCTCTGTGTTGTAGACCCACTCCAGATTTTGTGTCTGTGGTGGTTTTTTTGAGATTAAAAAATGTGGGGAACTCCACACAGTTTGGATTGCCCAGCGACAACCATCTGTCTGTCCCACCAGCACTGTGGCATTCCTTCTGGCTGCATTTCACTGCTCACATGATCAGATGATTCATGGAGGAAAAGTCTGTCAGTGGCTACTAGTCTGGTGGCCATAGGCCACCTCCAGCCTTAGAGGCACAAAGCCTCTCAATTATACCAGCTGCAGGGGAGCAACATCAGGAGAGAGGGCATGCCTTCATCTCTTGCCTGTGGGCTTCTCAGAGGCATTTGGTGGGCCACTGTGGGGAACAGGATGCTGGACTAGATGGGCCTCCTTGGGCCTGATCCAGCAGGGCTGTTCTTATGTTCTTATCAGGTCCCTCTCACAAGCTGTTACTCATGACATACAAGGCAAGCATTTGGCTTTCTCTGATGATGATGATGATGATAAAAATTAAAATTAAAATTAAAATTAAACTTTGTTAGCAGCCCCATAAGAAATTGTTCTCCCATTTCAGAGGCTGGCTCATAACATCAGAATCATAGAATTCTAGAACACGAATTTGCTCCTCCTTCTATGTCGACAGCCCTTCAGATATCTGAAGTTGGCAATCATGAAGCAGTGTCTAGGAGCATAGAAAACTGCCATATACTGAGTCAGACCATTGGTCCATCTAGCTCAGTATTGTCCACACAGACTGGCAGCGGCTTCTCCAATGTTGCAGGCAGGAGTCTGCCTCTCTCAGCCCTATCGGGAGATGCCAAGGAGAGAACCTGGAATCTTCTGCACGCAAGCATGCAGAGGCTCTTCCCAGAGTGGCTCCATCGCTTAAGGGGAATATCTTACAGTACTCACCTGTGTAATCTCCCATTCAAATGCAAACCAGGGCAGACCCTGCTTAGCAAAGGGGACAATTCATGCTCGCTACTACAAGACCAGCTCTCCTCCCTTATGACCAGCTGTCCTATACTTAGGTGTGTGTTTGTTTGTTTGTTTAAAAAAACCTCAAATACAATAACATATCATGATGAGCGTTTGTTTCTCTGCAACGTGACAATTGCCCTTTGCCTGCTAAATGGAGATTTGCAGAGCTTTGACACAATCTGGCCTTCTGTTGGAGCTCCCAGAGAGTGATTTGTGATGCAGCCTCTCTGCATTTGGCCATGTGCACATCCAGAACTGGGAAGCTGTCAAAACTTCATGGGGCATGGGGTTGTAGCTTTTTACCCAGGAGATGGTGTGACCATTAGGCAGAGCCTAATGTAAGTGCTCACAAGCTGCAGAAACAGTTTCTCGGTTGTTTTTCTATTAGTGTGCCCCATGCCGAGAAAACTGGCAATTATCACCTTTGAGGAATTTGGCATGCCTGTGTTAAATTCCCTCTGACCTCCAACATTGGTTTGTGACCAGTCATCAGGCTGCAGGGTTCATACAGGGTCTGGTGGGCAACGCAATCTGGTCTCTGGTTTTTTTTGTTTTCTAAATGGATGAGATCTGGCTGTTCATTCAGCTGCTCTCTCATATTCTAGATCTGCCCACCCTGATTTTTAGACCGCAGAAATGCCAGCATGATTTCACCTGCAATTTTACTCGCTGTCGTTGGGTCCGAAATGTTTGTGCCAACCTTCTGCAAATGACCCCAAGAGCTACCTGTAGGTCCTAGACTTCCTTCTACCCACTCCTGGATTAATCAGCCCATTCATCAGGTACAATATGATGATGATGACGACGACTACTACTACTAAGCCACCTAATGGCGCAGTGGGGAAATGAAAGGACTGGCAAGCCTAAGGTTGCCGGTTCGAATCCCTGCTGGTGTGTTTCCCAGACTGTGGGAAACACCTATATCGGGCAGCAGCGATATAGGAAGATGTTGAAAGGCATCATCTCATACTTCGTGGGAGGAGGCAATGGTCAACCCCTCCTGTATTCTACCCAAGAAAAACCACAGGGCTCTGTGGTCACCAGGAGTCGACACCGACTCGACACCGACTCGACAGCCCACTTTACCTTTACTACTACTACTACTACTACTACTGATATTTATATTTTGCTCTTCAACCAAAGTTCTCAAAGTGGTTTACATAGAAAAATGGCAGTCCTAAACACACTTATTAGGGAGTAAACCCTGTTAAACACATTAGGTCTGTTCTGTTGACAGGCAACTAGGGATGTGTATGATACGGAGGTGACTCGTTTCGAACTCAAGCTCAAATTTAGTGCAACTTGGGCGTAGGGAGCTGGTGGTGGGATGAGCTCGACCAGTGACCCCCTGCCGACACCCCCTGCATATGATGTCATACTCAAGGGGGCGTGGCCAGCAGCAGCAAGACGGGTGAGGGGCCCATCTACTTGCTGCACTTGGTGCCTTGTTTGTGCACGGTGAGGACTGAACTCCAGTGGCCCGTGGATGGAGGGGCTGAGTGCTGCATGCCCGGAGCAGGGAGGGACGAGTGCTGGCAGTCTCCAAAGATGTGGAGGGAAGTGGGAGTAAGCCTTTGGTGGCCCCCGGAAGGGCTGGGGGACACTCATCCTCCCCTGCTCAGTGGTGGCAACTGGTGCCTGGTGCAACTAGAGACAAGTCCTCCGAGGCGGGCTGATGCGCTAAGTCCGGAGCGGAGTAACAGGAGGGCCATTGCTTCCCCATTGCTAAATATGAGGATGCCCCAGACACACTTGGAAAGTTCTCCCCTGGCCTGCCTGATAGGCAGCATAAAAAGCCAGATCTTTGCCTGAGGGGGCCATTAGGAGCATAGGGAGCTGCCATATACCAAGTCAGGCCATTGGTCCATCTAGCTCAATATTGTCTACCCAGACTGGTAGTGGCTTCTCTAAAGTTGCAGGCAGGAGTTTCTCCCGGGCCTGTCTGGAGATGTCAGGAATGGAACCTGCTGCTTCATTCACCTGGATGTTAGCTGCCAGGACTTCCTTTTGAGTAAGCATACAGAGATTTGTGTGGTAAGGGCTATAATCCTGAGGTTTGCCGGTATAGGATGGGAACCTTCACCCAGGTGCCGAAGGTGCACATCCAAACTCAAGCCAGCAAAATGGAAAGATCTTCAGGATGCTGGAAGGTTGACATCAGAGATCAGAGAGGGTGGCTGGTGGGGGTGGGGGACGATGGAGTAAGAAGTTGTTTCTCATTTTCCTGTGAGAATCGCTGCCTTTGTCTCCAAAACTGTTTTTAATATTGGCCTTGTTTGGGTTGTAACTTGACCTGAGCCCAAGCTCATGTTCAGTGCATGTAAAAGCTTTTATGCCGGATGCCTCGGCGTGTCTCCGTCGCCTCGGAAAGTCAGGAGGGGGAAATTTTTTGCAAAGAAGCTCCACAGCCCTCTTCAAGTTGAGAGTTGACCAAGAACATCTTAAACCATTTGGAGGGCGGGCAAGAGGCAAGTCAGCACGGAAATGCCGCCATTTGGCTTCTGCTGCTTCTGAAATGCTGCATGTGAGGGACAGAAGCCTGTTTCCTGATCAGTCATGTGGGTTTAGTTTTTTTTTTTTTTTAAAGTCATTAAGGGTGAAGACTGATGGACAAATTGGAGAAAATATGGATTATAAAAAAAACAACAACCCACAAACCAACAGCTCTGCTCCTGGTGCCAAAAAGCCATTCAATGTGGCCAGTCCTTGAAAACTAATCTAGAAAGGGGTACAAGAAGAGAGTATTCATGTCAGACAAGGAAGACACAGGGACCTTGAATCTGAGCATCCGATGAAAATAAGAATAAGGCACAAGGGGACATTTTGAAATCTGAAAAGGAACTGCATGGTCCAAAATAAAAGTGTGCATAGACTGTCCAACACAAGACGAGTCTTGCAGGATCAGGCCCAAGAATTATCTAGGCCATCCTCCTGTTTTCCACAGTGGCCCACCAGATGCCCGTGAAGGTAAGCCCTCTCTCCTGCTGTTGCTCCCCTGTGCCTACTATTCAAAGGCACTCTGAGTCTGGAGGTAGCCTGTAGCCACCAGGACTGCTTAAAAACCTTGATAGGCCTGTCCTCCATGAATGGGTCTAAGCCCCCTTTAAATCCATCCAAGCTGGTGGCCATCACCACACCATGTGGCAGGAAATCCCATCTCTTAGGCTGATGATATTTCGAGGGGAACCCAGAGCTCTTTCTCTAGAATGCCAATAACTCAAGAACCAACCCGGAAGATCTCCTGCAGACTTTCATTAGGATCCCCAAATTCCATGAGGTTAATGAAATTATGCTAGGTATGGAGAGAAAAGATAGGAGGGTTTTTTCCCCCTTCCTCTCCCATAGCAGTAGAAGTTGGGATTGGTCAATCAAATCGATGGGCAGCAGATTCGGGAAAGGCAAGAGAAACTCTCAGGGACTTGGGGGTAAATCTGGCCGATATGCGAATGCACCCCCTCCATTCCGGACGAGATGTCTGTTAATGGGCTTTAAAAGCCCCGTGTGAAAAGCTTCCTGGAGAAACTGCTTCCTGGAAATGAAAGAAACTGCCTACCAAGTCAGATCATTGGTCCATATTCCCTACACTGACTGGTAGTGGCTTCTTCAAGGTTTCTCGCTCAGGGGTCTCTCCCAGCCCCACCTGGAGATGCTGCCAAGATGTCAACCTGGGACCTTCTGCTTGCAAAGCCGCTCCTCTGCCACTGAGCTACGGCCCTATTACTTGATGGAAATTCTATTGAAATCAAATAGCCCCTTACAGTATCTCCTGAGTCGTACTATTGACTCAGTGTGGAAGTCAGCCACTGTTCTGGACTTGGAGTGGAGCCTAAGCAGCACTCCATCCTGCGAGGGGCAAGGCTGAGTTCTTTCCACGGCTCTAAGAGGCGGCCATCTGGTCGAATCGCCATCCACGCCATATCTGCCGAACCATTTGTACCGGGCATCCGAGCAGGGTTGGAGACCACCTGGGCGTTGATGGTGATGGCCTAACACTTTGAATGGAAGGGGGATAAATGACGCAGGGCTCTTGAAGAGCCTTGAAACAACAAGTTGACGGCAACGAGGGTGGCCAGTTAACACGCCTTGAGTCAGGGAGAGAAAAGATGAAAGCCAACTGGCACTGATGCGAGGGAGATGGATTTCCCCGCGCCTTGCAAAGAGCTCCCCAGTCCCCCACATGCCGATTTGAATTTCCAGGAGAGGGGGAAAAATGTTTTTGGTTGTGAAGCTGCTGGGTGGGGCGGAGGAGGCTGTCTTGCGGTAGCGAGCATGAATTGTCCCCTTTGCTAAGCAGGGTCCACCTTGGTTTGCATTTGGATGGGCAACTACATGCGAGGACCATAAGATATTCCTCTTAGGGGACGGGGCCATTGCCCAGTGTGAGAGCACCTGCTTGCATGCAGAAGGTCCCAGCTTCACTCCCTGGCAGCCTCTCTCCAGGAAGGGCTGGGAGAGAGTCCTGCCTGAAAGAGCTGCTGCCAGTCAGTGCAGACAACACTGAGCTATTATTACAGCATAAATTATTTACTTGCGTAGTAAAGTAATTCAATTTTTTCATTGGCTATATTTTGGAGTTATGGGAGACCAAGCCACAAACCCATGCTTACTACCACAACAGTGAACATTTATATACCATTTTCCAATCAAAATTCTCAAAGTGGTTTAGATAGAAAAATAAAGAATGGATAGACGATTCTCTGTCTCCAAAGGGCTCACACTCTAAAAAGACAAATGTGGTAGGCACCAGCAACAGCCACTGGACAAATGCTGGGCTGGGCATTCTCTTAGAAGGCACATTTAGCAGAAAAGGGATATTTTATCTAACCGGGACCAAATAAAACAGGTAAAGTTTTCACTTTAATTCCCAGTTGGAAGCCGGGCATGTGGGGCCCTCAAAAATGCGGGGCCCGTAGCAAATGCTACACTTGCTCCTATGTTAATCCTCCATAGTTCCTAAATGCCATTTGTGTGTGTCAAGGAGCAGCCCTTTCAACTCCAGGGAGCCCCAACTTGCTCGGCCCAATGTAACAAATACGCATGCCAAGAGAAAAGATGGACCTCGCCCGGCTGGTTCTTGCTAATTTGGCCAGCACTTCTGGCAAAGGGTTGGGCAAAGAAAGGGAGGAGTTGGACCCAAAGATGCCCCACCACATGCTGAAGGTGCTTCTCCCCATGGAAGGGCTGTTATGTGGGATAGAGGAAGCTGGCGTATACCGCATCAGACCATCGGTCCATTAGCTCAGTACTGTCTACATCAGGGCTGCTCAACTTTGGCCCTCCTGCAGATGTTGACCTACAACTCCCATAACCCTTGCCTATTCGGTTAACCCCTGCTAACTGGGCAAAGATGCACCTTTTTAACGTGGAGATTCTCTTTATTGACCAGGGGGAGAGTAACTGGCCCTATCCACCCCCAGCACAGAACCTCCAGTGACTGTTGCTGGTGTCTGTCTTAGGATTGGGAGTCTTTTGGGGACAGGGAGCCATCTTATTTATGTATTACTTCTCTGCGTAAACCGCCCTGAGCCATTTTTGGAAGGGCAGTATAGAAATCGAATAAATAAATAAATATTGGCCGCTGTGGCTGGGAATTATGGGAGTTGTAGTCCAAAAACAGCTGGGGGTGGGGGCTGAGTTGAGCAAGCCTGATCTACACAGACTGGCAGTGGCTTCTCCAAGGCTGCAGGCAGGAGTCACTATCCTGGAGATGCCAGGGAGGGAACACGGAACGTTCTGCAGGCAAGCATGCCTGTACTCTTCCCAGAGTGGCTCCATCCCCTTTGAGGGATATCTTACGGTGCTCACGTGTAGTCTCCCATTCAAATTCAAACCAGGGTGGGCCCTGCTTAGCAAATGGGACAAGTCATGCTTTCTACCACAAGACCAGCTCTCCTCATTCTGGTATGTTGCGCCAGAATGCTATGCAAGGAAACGGAAACTCTTCCCTATGTTCTTTTACTTCTGCAGTGGTTTATTCAGCCTCGTGCATATGCGGAAGCGCTGTGTCTACTCTTGTGCAAGTCTTTGCAGAATGGCAAAGCTATTTTCCATTCCACTCAGCAGCTATTTTTCTTCCACTCACAGTCCTTTTGATCCTTCTGCAGCTGGTGTCTCTTAGAACAGGGATTCTCACACTTGGGTCCCCCAATTATTGGAGTTGTAGTTCCACAACATGTGACCCACGTGTGAGATAGAGATGTGCACGAAAATCAACTGAATTTTGATGTGAATTTGAATCGCATTGATTTGGAACCAGTGAATAGAGTGGCGATTCGTTCAAATCAAATTCGGGCAACCTCGACCAAATTCGATTTGAATTCAGCTGAATTTGAATCAAATTCAGATCAATCAAATTTGAATCAAATGCGGTTGAATTTCATGCATGTTCATAGTCTGAGAATCCTGCATTAGAACATTCTTTGCTCCACCTTCTTCTCAAAATTCCTGTTTTGCAACTCAATCCAACAGCAAATAAAACCTCTATGGCTCCAGTGTAACTACTCTTTCTCTTTTCATTACATTTTAAAGAAATGATATCAATCTTAAACTGCCATGAACGATTAATTTTCTGGGGGGAACCCAAGGCTCCAGTCCTCAGTAGCCATTACAGATGAATACCAACACTAATCCAGAGTTCCACACATTAATCTGAATGCCCTGGTCTTTCATATTCATGCAGTCCTCCTCTGCATTGATTCAATGGAGGGCTATACCACTTCAGGATGCCGCAAAGGACTCGTACATTAAAAACTCCTTGTTTATGGAATGGAAAGTTCTTTTTAATGTAAGGTAGAAATAAAACATGCAATCTCCTCACCCACCTCCTGAAACAGGATCTGATAGGACTGTACCACATGCTTCTTCTGAACCTGTAGATCAGTTCTCCGATGAAGATATCCCTAGTTAATCTCGGATTCCTCCATTGTCTTTGCCGCTAATCAGTACCAGTGATATATATTTCCTGTGCTTTATATACTCTTGGCACTGCCTTATCCTCGTCTGTCGAGTGTAATAAAAGCAGAGAGCTAAAAAGTGCTAGTCATGGCATGCAGGGTTGCTGGAGAGAGACTCTGCCAATTCCTAGTGCTGGAGGAATCCCCGATGTTCCGCAGAAACAGACTTCGCCAAGAATTCGCTCCGAGCAGGACATACGTTGGAACTGTGTGCAGAAGAATAAATGCTTAAGGAATGTTCTGGAATGATGGGCCAAGTTATATGCTCTGCATGCATTCTGAAGTATGAGATCAGGAAGGCAGCTGAGACCTTGAGTAACTTCCATTGGAAAATGCGCTGCCAAAAGAAACTGGATCCATTCAAAATAGACATCTCCACCAGGAGGCAATGAAAATCACAGATCACTTCCAGTTTTATGGCCCAGGTCCGGTTTTCTCTGCTAGCTCTCTGCGTCGTTCACATGGATTTTTTGGGGAAAAAAATAAACGGTCAACATTTTGGCTTCAACATGCCTCATGGTTACAGCCCTACCTGGAGAGGCTGACAGGGAGTGAAGGTGGGACCTTTTGCGTGTAAGATGAGACAAGATAGAGGTCTATAAAATCATGCATGGTGTGGAGAAAGTGGATAGAGAGAAATTTTTCTCCAGGGGTCATCCCATGAAACTGATTGCCAAGAAATGTTGGACCATCCAAGGGAAGTACTTTTTTCATACAACACATAACCAACTTGTGGAATTCTCTGCCACAAGATGTGTTGACAGCCAACAACCTGGTGGCTTTGAGGGGTTTGGATAACTTCATGGAGGAGAGGTCTATCAACGGTTACTAGACTGAGGGCTATAGGCCATCTCCAGCCTCAAAGGCAGGATGCCTCTGAGTACCAGTTGCAGGGGAGTAACAGCAGCAGGAGAGAGGGCATGCCCTCAGCTCCTGCCTGTAGGCTACCAGTGGCATCTGGTGGGCCACTGTGTGAAACAGGACGCTGGACTAGATGGGCCTTGGACCTGATCCAGCAGGGCTGTTCTTATGTTCTCGTGCTCATTGGGCTGTGAAAACATACTTCCTTTTGTCAGTTCTAAATTTCCCGACCTTTAGTTTCATGGGAAGGCCCCTGGTTCTTGTGTTGTGAGAGAGGGAGAAAAATTTCTCTCTGTCCACTCTCTCTACTTCATGCATAATACTTGTATACACCTCTATCATGTCTTCCCATAGTAGTGACTTTTTTTTCCAAACTCAAGAGCCCCAGATGCTATAGCCTTGACTCATAAGGAAGGTACTCCAGGCCCCTGATCATCTTGGTTGCCCTCTTCTGCACCTTTTCCAGTTCTACAACATCGTCCTTAAGATATACTGACCAGAACTGTACTCCATGCCAACATTCCGGGTGGCCGCTTGGCTTCTGCTCCAACTGGGAGCTGCTATAATGACTCCTGGTGACATCATTTCCTTGGATGCATCCGGTCCTTCCATTCCATGGGGAAGAGAATCCTTGTGAGCTTCTGTAGAGGAGTTGACCATTTAAAGAACTCACTCTGGAAAAGAGGCAACTAAGAGGAGACATGGTAGAGATTTATAAAATTATGCATGGAGCGAGAGAATGGACAGAGATAATGTTTTATCCCCCTTTCACAGCACTAGAACATGGGTCATCCCTTGAAACTAAAGGTTGGGAAATTTAGGACCGACAAAAGGAAGTACTTTTTCATACAGCACCTTATTAATCTCTGGAATTCTCTGCCACAAGATGTGGTGATGGCCACTAGCTTGGATGGCTTTAAAAGATGCCGGGCTTAGGCAAATTCATGGAGGGCAGGTCTACCAATGGCTATTAGTCTGTGGGCTATATGCCACCTCCAGCCTTAGAGGCAAGATACCTCTAAATATCATTTGCAGGGGAGTCACAGCAGGAGAGAGGGCATGCCCTCAGCTCTTGCCTGTGAGCTTCTCAGAGGCATCTGATGGACCACTGTGGGAAACAGGATGCTGGACTAGATGGGCCTTGGGCCTGATCCAGCAGGGCTGTTCGTATCTTCTCATGTTCTTGCAAACAATATTCCATCGCCTCCTTTCACAACCTATGGGAGACATCTTGGCTTACAACTCACACTCTTAACCACTGCACAATCCCGGCTGATTATCTTCAGCTTGCTGGTGAATCCAGTCAGTTCCCACAATGGCTTTTTTGGCTGGGGTGTTGCTTCTCTTCTGTCCCAACCCCAGAGCTCCTCTGGAGAGCTGGCTGTTGAATCAAATGCAAGGGAGCAGGCCTGTGTGACGGGTCGTACTTAATCGCCCCCGCCAAGTATTATTACACCTGTCAAGCCCATCTTGTGTAATTGATTCAATAAGTAACACTGCGAGGAGCAGGCTGAGCGCAGAGGTCTCCCTGTGAGAAAACGCTCAACATGGCTAAGCGTCTTGGTATTTTAATGGCCTGTCACCCTGCCAGGGTCCGATATTGTAGCCATCTCCACAGCAACAGACTGGAATGAACATGTTTAATAAGTAGGGCGGGGGGGGGAAGGTAAATTTATAACTTGCGATTGTGTCCGCTTCCCCATGCCCATGGAAAAAAGGGGAAAAACACATGCACACTTGACCCAATATGAGCAGTCCTCATGTTACTTGACAAAGGAGTTGGAACTGCACATCAGAACATAAGAAAAAGCCCTGCTCGATCAGGCCAAAGTGGGGTTACCAACAGTCCCTTATTAGCAGGGATGTCCCTTATTTTGACCCCAAATGGTCTGTCCCTTATGGGATGCCATTTGTCCCTTATTTTCAGCTAATGGGAAGAACCTAAGGCTCAGATCAAACCAATTTCCCCCCACTAATAATGAAATAAAGGTCATGGTCACGAGCTTCAACTCCTTTCCCTTCTCCCTCCCCAAAATAGCAACCAGAGTCCTCTGTGGTTCCGGTCGTCTGCAGGCTTAGGATAGCCAATGGTCCTGTACTGGGGACATTACCTAAAGCATTAACAGCCATCAATGATTGGCCAACTTGCCATTCTCCAGGTATCGGGATCATGAAAATCATGCAAGTGATGATTACTAGATAGTGTGTATGGGTGAAACCTATCATTTGACTGGCTAACAAAGCTTCTCTCTCTAGAAAACAAAATTGCATCACACCCAGGTTGGCTAACCATGGTTATAGCAATAAGCAGAGGAAGCAATATAAGTTATAGTTTACATTGAAGGTGGTAAAAACACACACACTGCTTCGGCTCCCAATTACTCCCACATATTGCCCCTGCCTCGTGTCCCTGATTCAGGCAAGGAGATGTTGGCAACTCTAGGCCAAAGGCCCATCTAGTCCAGAATCCTGCTTCGCACAGTGGCCAAGGAGGTGCATCTGGGAAGCCCACAAGTGGGGGGGAATAGGCAATGTCCCCTCCTGTTGGTGTTCCCTGGTGTTCAGGGGCACGCCCCCCTGATCCTGATGGAAATATACAACTAGCCAGGCGAGAACCCATTGATGATAGCCCTATCCTCCATGAGTTTGTCTCATCCCTTTTTAAAACCCATCTAGATTGGTGGCCATCACCACACCCGGAAACAGCCAAGTAGTGCTTTCTCTTTGTCTGTCCTGAATCTCCCATCATTTAGCTTCAACAGATGACCCTAGGTGCTGATATTATCGAGAGAGGGAGAAAAACGTTTCTCTCTCTCTCTCCACTTGATCTAAAGGGGTGCACAAGTCAAATACCCTGATGGGCCGGAACCAAACATGACTTGGCATGCAGGGGCTGAGATAAATTTTCAGCACATTAATAATTATTAAAAATATTAATGAAAACAATTATTAGTTGTCCATGGCATAAGGACGTAAGAGGAGGCTCCTGGCAACCCTTTCCTCTTCCAGGGATGACCCCCCACCAAGCCCATGAGGGCAAGGTGGCATTTTTTTTTTTGCTCCTCACCTCAGGCACTACAATACTTTAGGCCACCCCTGGGGCCAGCAAAAAAGTCCCTGCGGGCCAGATCCGGCCCCTGGACCTTATGTTGTGCAGGCCTGCGAACTATGCATGATTTTATACACCTCTATATTGTCCTCCCTTACCCACCTTCTCTCTAAACTAAACTATGGAGGAAAAGGAGTCTCGCTGCATCTCTGGTTACCTCTCTCTGTTGCCTTTCTGTGCTAATTGCACCAAGGCTTGCAATGACGCCTCTCAGAAGAAATCAGTTTCCGCCTGAAAGTCTTCACGGGCCCAACCTGACATGCAGCCTGAAATCCTGCCGTGATCAACAGAAGCTGGGCGAAACCCTTTCCCTCCGATGCGAGCCGATTCGGAGATATGGCTCTCTGCTGAGGGAGAAACCCCAACCCCAGGAAGAGCGCTGTTCCGTCTTTCAATTATTTGCAATAAAAGTGACTCACTCATTAATGTCTCCAGCCTGCTTCATGCCAAAGTGTTGGCTCGGAGTGACACTTGCAGGCGAGCCATGTCGCGTGAACAATGGACTCCGTGCATGGCCAATTTGCACATTACCGTTTCCAGACAGCAGACGCCCCCATGAGCTATTCCCAGGCTCCAGAACATGGGGATGGCGAGGAAGTGTTGTGTAAATTGATAACATACGTAGCTTGTTTTCCCCATGGACCTGTGAAAGGTGGCACACTCTGGGTCTCCAAGAGGCCTATGGTTGCCCGCTCTAACTGACGCAATTCCTGGAGATTCTGCCCCCTCCCACTTAATATCCCCCCCTAATATTGTTCACAAGATCAAGCCAGGATTACTATTGATAGTCTCCTGGAGGCTGAGGTGGATTCCTTGAAACTCCAGGTCAATCCTGACCACCCTAAGACCCACACAACCCTAAATTGGTAATCCGAAGACCCACGCAATGCTTAGCCCATGACACCAAATTCAGACCAGCCGTCCTGTGTTGCGGCCTGTGAAAGACCTCGGCTCCAGTGTGTGTTTGTTTATATTTTTTTTATTGTAAAATTTATATACCGCTTTTCATTTAAACAATCCCAAGGCGGTTTGCAGCAGAATTTAAAAAACAAGATTGTAAAAATGACGCAATTAAAATATTAAGCTAAAAATATGAAACAAATCTGATTTAAAAATTTTAAACCCAAGCATCAAAACAACACAAAATACAGAGTATTTTTATTTATTTATTTATTTCGCTCTAAGGCCTGCACACGTGTGCACACTCACAAGTTGTTGTTTTTTTAAAATGTCCACTCAGTTAATTGTAGATCCCGCTCAGGTTGAATCAGGAAGGCCCCACTCTGAATGCATGTGCACACACAGTGCCTTGATACTGCTGCCCAGAAAAAAACTCATTCCGCACAGAGATGAAAAAAATGAGAGAGAACACTGCTAGGCTCCCAGCATGGGAACACAGGAAGGTGCCTTGTACTGAATCAGACCGTGGGTCCATCTAGCTCAGGACTGTATTGTCTACCCAGACTGGCAGCGGCCTCTCCAAGGTTGTAGGCAGGAGTCTCTCTCAGCCCTACCTTGGAGATGCTGCCAGGGAGGGAACCTGGAACCTTCTGCCTGTATGCAGGCAGGTGCTCTTCCTAGAGTAGCCCCGTCCCCTATTTTGCAGTGTTCAAGCCTGCGGTCTCCCATTCGAATGCAAAGCAGGGCAGACCCTGCTTAGCAAAGAGCACAGTACATTAGGCAGTGGCTGTGTGGCATAGGAACATAGGAAGCTGCCTCATACTGAGACAGAACCTTGATCCATCTAGTCCAGTCTGTTCTACACCAGAGGTTCCCAAGTGGTGGCACTCCAGCTTTATACTGCCTGATATATACATCTCTAGGCAGTTTACAGAACTTGAAATACTATATAAAAGTCAACACAGATTAAAATTTACGAGACACAATAAAAACAATAGTATAAAACAGCGAAAACAAAATTACTATAATATAAAACAAATTACTAAAATGATTAAAATTCTGATTAAAAGCTTGAGGGTCTTCCTGAAAACAAACAGAGAAGGAGATGCTCTTATTTCAGCAGGGAGCATATTCCAAAGCCCCAGGTAGCCACAAAGAAAGCCCGGTCCTGGGTCACCACCAAACAAGCTGGTGGCAACCATAACCAGACCTCTCCAGAAGATCGTAACAGGAGGCAGGGTTCATGACAAAGGAGGCGCTCTCTTCAATACCCTGGATCGAAGCCATTAAGGGCTGTAATTCAGATGTTGCTGAACTACAACTCCCACCATCCAAAGCCACAGTAAATTGTAGCTGGGGATGATGGGAGTCATAGTTCAGCAACATCTGGAGTACCACAGGTTGAAAACTCCTCGTCTACACCATGGGTTCTCAACCTTGGGTCCCCACATGTTGTTGGACTTCAACTCCCATAATTCCCAACCAAAAGCCATTGGGGCTGTGGATTATGGGAGCTGAAGCCGAATAACATCTGTGGACCCAAGGTTGAGAATCCCTGGTCTACAGTGACTGGTAGAGGTTCTCCAGGGTTTTAAGCAGGAGTCTCTCCCAGCCCTACCTGGAGATACTGCCAAGGATTGAACCTGGGACCTTCTGCATGCAAGCAGGTGGATGCTCTTCCCAGAAATGCCCCGTCCCCTAAGGGGAATATCTGACAGTGCTCCCAGGTAGTCAACCATTCATATACAAACCAAGACAGACTCTGCTTAGCAAAGAGGACAATTCATGCTTGCTGCTGCAAGACCAGCTCTCCGCCCATGGCTTGATAGTTGCATGGTGGTGTTTTATGAATTGATCTCAATCCAGCTCTTCAAAGGGAGGCCAGCAGGGCAGGGGGAAATGGTCTCTTGCATTGCCTCTCCACTCCACCCATGGCTCCCAAACCTTGTGCTCAGCTAAGAGCCGCAAGAGCATGTGTGCAGCTGAACAAAAGCGTCACAACGGTGTTTCTTATTATTCTTGACATCTCCACGGCTCGGGTCATTCTTGTCAAACATTTCATTTGTTGCCACGTCCGTCTCCATCAGACTTCTTCAGAATTCTTTTTACATTTCCAAAATCTTTGCTGCTTTGTCCTTCGCCAGCATTGTCAGGGTTCATTTGCTCTCCAGTGGCTTTACTGTAACACTTGGCTAAACTCTTCAGACTGAACTCAAAGTTCTGGAGCTCAGTGATGCCAGGGAGGGAACTTGGGACCTTCTGCATACAAGCAGGCAGATGCTCTTCCCAGAGCGGCCCCATCCCCTAAGGGGAAGATCTTACAGTGCTCATGAATGTAGCCTCCCATTCAAGTGCAAACCAGGGTGGACCCTGCTTAGCAGAGGGGACAAGTCATGCTTGCTACCACAAGACCAGCTCTCCTCCGACATGGCTGTTGGAGAATGTGTTGTGAACAGGGAGCAAGAAAGGAGGAAGCAGAGAGACCCCGGAGAGTATCAAGTCTACCAATCAGAGAAAGCCAGAGGAGAGGGAGAGACAACAAGAGGGAGAATAAAGAGAATGACCCTTCCTCACTATCTCTACCCCTATGCCCCTTTTGGTTAAAAAAAAAAAAAATACAAGGTACAAACAGACAATGCAACTGGAGCTGCATCTCCAACAAGTGGAAGAGCATTTGAATGCAGAAGCTCCCATGTTCAATCCCTGGCAGTATCTCCAGGTAGGGCTGGGAGAGACTCCTCCCTGAGACTTTAGAGAGCTGCTGCCAGTCAGTGTAGACAATACTGAGCTAGAGGGACTGGTGGTCTGACTCAGTATAAGGTCACTTCTTATGTTCCTGTGTGTTTGAGAAGACAGTTCACAGTATTGTCTGAATCAGCTTAATGATCTAACTTTATAAGAACAGCCCTGCTGGATCAGGCCCAAGAAGGCCCATCTAGTCCAGCATCCTGTTTCACACAGTGGCCCACCAGATGCCGCTGGAAGCCACAGGCAGGAGTTGAGGGGATGCCCTCTCTCCTGCTGTTACTCCCCTGCAACTGGTACTCAGAGGCATCCTGCCTTTGAGGCTGGAGGTGGCCTATAGCCCTCCAGCTAGTAGCCGATGATTGACCTCTCCTCCATGAAGTTATCCAAACCCATTTTAAAGCTATCCAGGTGGTTGGCTGTCACCACATCTTGTGGCAGACATTTATGAAAGAACTGGTACTCAGATTAGTTCTTTCCATTTCTTCCATCATTTCTATCATGTCTATTAGCCTACAATCCTGGCAGTGGGGTCTGAGCTCTTTTTTTAAAAAAAACTATGTACAGTAACAACAACAACAACAACAACAACTATTTATATACCACTTTCCAACAAAAGTTTCCAAAGCGGTTTACATAGAGATATAATAAAATAAGATGGCTCCCTGTCCCCAAAGGGCTCACAATGTAAAAAGAAACATAAGATAGACACCAGCAACAGTCACTGGAGGTACAGTGCTGGGGGTGGATAGGGCCAGTTACTCTCCCCCTGCTCAATAAACGGAATCACCATGTTAAAAAGGTGCCTCTTTGCCCAGTTAGCAGGGAAAAAACACCTCAAAGATGTTTTACAAATAAGTAATAATAATACAGAACAAAGTGACAGATTTTTCTGCAAACATCCTAAAGGTAATGTTTGCCGGAGGGAAAAGGAACGTGCTTGCCAAAATGACAGCAAAAAGAATGTTTTGATTAGGGTGCACGGTGACCTCTCCGGTTCAGTGTTTATTCCTGGAGATTTTGGACTGAAAAGAAGGATGGCTCATACTTGTCATTTCTATACATATGAAGACATACAGAAATGACCTCCCTTCCTTCCTTAGAATTAATGCACAGCTTTTAACGAGAGGCACATTACAGATTTCACACTAAGACAATCTGTTCTTTAAGGGGTACTATAGGAGGGGGAAAAGAACCCTGCAGGACATGAATCAGTCTAAAAATAAAATAAAATAAATGCTTGCAGGCAACTCTCTTGAAGGGGCAGCAAAAATAACTTGAGAGATCTTTCTCTCCACCAGAAAAGAAGGGCCTGCATCAGGGAATATGGATCAGTTTTTTCTAGATTCAGTTCAGTGTAGAAATTCCAAGCTGGCCTTTGGAATGGAAATGAGGAATTGGATTTGTGATGCCCCCCTTTTTAAGGAGAGTCCTCTTGGGATCAAATTGAGCATCGTGTGGGAGTTTTCATCACTGGAACTCTTTTGGTCCCAGCTGCAGACTTTTTACCTTACCTGAGCTTTCCAGGATATTTTTTATTTTAAGTGGTAGTTCTATGGCTCTCTTGGATTTCCCCTCCTGATTTTGCGGCTCTTCCAATTTTACCTAGAGGGTTGGGTTTTTGGGGATTTCTCTCTCTCTCTCTCTCTCTCTCTCTCTCTCTCTCTCTCTCTCTCTCTCGCATTGTTATTCTGTCTTAAACTGTATGTCACTCAGGGAGGTTTGAGGTAAAAGGGCAACCTCTACATTTATAAACTAAATTTGTAAAACACACAAGCAGGGCATAGAAGACAACAGTCCCCTCTTGCCAGTTCTGGCTTCCCAGCAATAGCTATTCAGAGGTAGACTGCCCCTGAACATCGAGAGGCATCATGGAGGAGAATTAGTCTTGTGGTAGTGAGCATGAATGGCTCCCTCTGCTAAGCAGGGTCTGCCTTGGTTTGCATTTGGATGGGTGACTACATGTGAGTGCGGTAAGATATTTATTTCCCTTAGGGGATGGGGCCAGAGCTCAGTGACAGAACATCTGCTTTGCATACAGAAGGCCCCAGTTCCACTCCCTGGCAGCAGCTCCAAGTAGGAAAGAGCACTGCTTAAATCCTGGAAAGCTGCTACCAGTCCGTGCAGGAAATGCTGAATTAGGCAGACCACTCAGCATAAGGAAGCTTCCTATGTTCCTATGAGGTTCCATTTAAATCTCATCATCCTTCTCTTTAAAATGCCATCTAGGCGACCAGCACAGTGTTCTGTTGAGCTGACCAAGCATGAGAGCCCATAAGTGACTGGGCTGGATTTGTAAAGACGCCCCTTAACTTTTAGTTAGACACCAAATATTTCCCCTTCCTTCTGGGAAAGTTTGCCATTCTGAAGAAATCCACCCCCTCCTCTCCCTCCTGGTTCCTGAAATTATGATAATGCTCCAGCCCCACACATTCCCCACGCTCAGTGGCACGGACTACATTTCGGCCGGTGATTCAATGTGACAAACCCAGGAGGGGGGGAAGGAGCAAAGGGCAGCTTAACCGCCCTGGCTTGTCATCCAGAGCTTCTCAGACCTGCTCACTGCAATGGAGGTTGATGATGCCCCGTTGCCTCCCCCTCCCCGTGCAAGATGGCAAACACACACACACACACACACACACCCTGCGAAGGAGAGGCTGGGGAGTAAGAAACAGGGAGAACCCTGCTCACTGAGCAAAGAGGCACCTTTTGAAAGTGGTGATTCTCTTTCCTGAGCTGGTGGAGAGCAACTGGCCCTATCCATCCCCAGCACAGCATCCCTCCAGTGGCTGTTGCTGGGGGGTCTATCTTATATTTCTTTTTTAGATGGTGAGCCCTTTGGGGACAGGGCTGGCTCACCATCTAAGTATAGGGCAGCTTCCTATGTAAGTTGAGGCAGGGAGCATTCTGGTGACTGGTGCGTGGGGGGTGGGAGTGGTGGTTTGGGATACACCTCATGGGAGGAGAGCTGGTCTTGTGGTAGCAAGCATGAATTGTCTCCTTAGCTAAGCAGGGTCCACCCTGGTTGCATATGAATGGGAGACTAGAAGAGTGAGCACTGGAAGATATTCCCCTCAGGGGATGGAGCCACTTTGGGAAGAGCAGAAGGTTTCAAGTTCCCTCCCTGGCAGCATCTCCAAGATAGGGCTGAGAGAGATTCCTGCCTGCAACCTTGGAGAAGCTGTGGCCAGTCTGTGTAGACAATACTGAGAGAGATGGACCAATGGTCTGACTCAGTATATGGCAGCTTCCTCTGTTCCATTCAAAAATGGCTTCCCCCCATGGAAGTGGTACTCTCTGCTCTGCCACCTCAATCTCTGCCACCTCGTTTCTGCTTCCTTGCATCTGCAGAGAGCCTCTGCTACTTGGTGCAGACAGTACCGAACTAGATGGACCAATCGCCTGACTTGACAGAAGGCGGCTCCGATGTTCTTAATTACGGTACAGCTGAACTTTCCGCCTAATCTCCAAGGGCTGCCCCAGTGCAGTGCAGGGCTGTAGTCTAAGATGGGCTGTGCTTTTCTCGCCTCCGTCAATGTTCCTTGGATTGCCAAGCCTTTTGTCCACTCAAGGGCTTCATAATGGGGGAGTGCTTCAGTTACTCCAGCTTTTGCTGGGCATTTGGAAAATTGACTCTGACGCTAATTAACATTTTGAAAGGTTTCCCTGAGCGGCTTTCCTCAAGTGGCGACTGACCTGAAATCAGAAGCCGTTAAGACAGAGCACTGCTCTGAAAATTGCTGGAGGACCAGCCATCCCAGTCTCTAGGCCGAGGGCTGTGTTTTACAAGGCAACACTCCTCTCCAAGGTACCGTAAGGGTCTGAGGTCCAGCGGTTGCCATGGCGCCCGCCTCTGTGATGAACAACACAAGTCCTCCACGCAGTTAGGTAAATCTCCTCCAAAGTTATCTGTCCCCAGTTCCCAGTGCTATGCTAACTTTTCCACCCTTTGCTACAACAAAAGCAGCAAAACAGAGGGAAAACGTAAATTGAAGAAAGATGTTTCAGCATCATGCTTCAGGCTGCACAGCAATGTGTGCCCTCTCATGGTATTGTCATTAGGTACCTCGGTCCATGACGGAGTTGTGTCCGATGGCATTCCAGAGAGAGTCTTTGTGTGTGTGTGTGTGTGTGTGTGTGTGTGTGTTTTAAAACCCCTTGCAATGTAATCTGAGTTCTCCAGACTGCCTGTGAAGATGATGCAAGAGGCATTGGGGCACACTGAGAACTCTAGATTTCCACACTGAGAGCCAGAGTGGTGTAGTGGTTAGAGTGCTGGACAAGGACCGGGGAAACCCGACTTCAAATCCCCATTCAGCCATGAGACTAGCTGGGTGACTCTGGGCCACTCACTTCTCTCTCAGCCTAACCTACTTCACAGGGTGGTTGTGAAAGAGAAACTCAAGTATGTAGTACTCTGGGCTCTTTGGAGGAAGAGCGGGATATAAATAATAATAATAATAATAATAATAATAATAATAATAATAATAATTATTATTATTAAAAATAATAAACACCATATTTACTCAAATCCAAGACGACTTGGATTTTAACATGACCTCACTTAAAAATTAGAGTTTAAATACAGGTTACACCTGCATTTATTTGAAAGGAACATTACTTTGAATTTAAGATGACTTCCTCATTTCTAATGTCAAAAACCCTGAAAAAAAACCCTAGACTTACAGTGCTCCCATGTGGTCTCCCATTGAAATACAAACCAAGCTGGACCCTGCTTAGCAAAGGGGGCAATTCATGCTAGTCTCTCTTTGCTAAATAAAGCTTGATCACTGTCTACTTTCCTAGCTCCACAGTATGAAACTCTGATGGCCAGGTCAGCATCTCCTCTCTAGACCATTCATGTACCTATTCCTGCTACAGAAGGATGTCTGTTTCAGAAAGGCTGAGTGGGTGGATCAAGACCTCTGTGTGCCTGGAGCAGACCACCAACCACACCTCTGTCCTTTTGCCTACCCTCCTCCCCCTCTTTCCCCTTTTTTGAAGCAGGGGGGCAGGAGGGCATCTTGCTGGCACCCTTATGATCTGTTGCCCGAGGCAACCACCTTGCCTCGCCTCATCAAAGGGCCACCCCTGGAAAAGACCATAGACTAGTCCCCAGTCTTGACGAGCATCTTTTACCTGTAGCATCTTTACCTTTATTTTAGCTTCATGCCTGATAGGGAGCTTTCACGCCACAGGAGTTCTGCTCCTTCCTTCCTCCTGACGTACCTCCTGTCTCTTGGCCCGACCCGGCTGCCCTTGACTCCGACAGGAGCCGGAGAGGCAAAGATGTCACCAACATCCCCCAGATCTTTCACACTGGCTAGCTAAGCCTTGGAAGATGGCAGAAATGGCAAGCAACAGACTCAGTGATTTGAGGCTATGACGCAGAAACAAAGCCAAAAAAGAGGCACTTTCTCACTACCCAAAGTGACCCCACTCCTTTGGATGGAGCATCACCCATCGGTACCCCAGAAGCCACCCTACACGTTTTGGAAGCAGGAAAGACTTGTGCAAACTCCCATTCTCTGCCTAAAATGAAAGATCTGGACTAGCTAAAAAAAAAGGCAAGTCTGGATGAAGGAGACTTCTGGTTACTCGTGGGGTGGGGGAGGGCATGGTACAGCTATGGGAGAATAACAAGTACCCTTTTCATTTAAAAAATGTTACCTGTCCAGATTTATGCCTGAAGGCGTGTTGAGTCATATGAAACTGCCTTCAGCGGAGTCAGACATTGATCTATCCAGTCCAAGGTATATACTCTGACTGGCAGCAGCTTTCCAAGGTCTCGAGGAGCATCCTTCCCACACTACTGAAATGCTTTAGGGCACAGATGCTGATGACAGAAGACTTTTTGCATGCAACAGCTTCTCTATCCCTGAGCTATGATCTTTTTCTAAAGAAAGCATAGGCCGGGTTCATACGTAGCTTGAAACAGCAGGTCCAATGGCTCTGCGGTTCCACAAGCACCACGTTCAAACGCTGGCCCTGCAGTGTGGGCCCAACGGGACCGGCGTTGAGGGAGGAAGCGCCTCCCTCACTCCAGCCCAATTGGTTGTGCGGGCTGTCCTTCAGTCAAGACTGAAGCCGTGGTGGTGGTGGGATCCCAGGCAGGCAAGGATCTCTGTGCTGCAAGGGCCCTGCAACCCGGTCCCATTGCCCTGAGTCCTGCACCCCACCTAAGAATGGCCCTATGTATGAATATCCAATTATCCTCATTTTTTTTGGCTAATCAGAGTTTCCCTCTCCACAAGAGAGGAAAGAGAGGGTTCCCTCTCCGTTTAAAAACTGGCCACTAAGATAAAGGGTCTCACATTATTTTTTTAGTCCATCTCTGATCGCCGACAAGTCACCGCTCGCGATCTGTGCCTGAGCTATGCCTCTGTTTCAGTCTCGCCAACTCAAAACCTCTGGCATCATGTTCCCCATGCACATTCGGTATCTATTTGCTTCCAAAAGTGGGAGGGGGAGATGCTCTAACAGAAAAACATAACCCCCTCCAAAAACTTATGGCTCAATTGTTTCCCTTCTCTTTTATCTTTCGCTTGGGAGAGTCCCGGCATTCCGCGGTAACCAGAATTCTATTATCATAACCCAACTTCCTTTTTTGTCAGAGAGAAAACACATTTCACTCTTCTGAAAATAATACTTTTGGATCCAAAGACTTCAAACCCTCCGCCACCCCCCTTCCCCCCCCCATCATAGTTTTTCATCAGAATTTGGTGGAGGAACAGAGATTATTTGCTGCTTATTAGCATACCGTGTACTTCTGCGAGTGTTTCATTTGCTTGCTTTGTCTCAGCAGGGATAACAGGCAGGGAAACTTGGGACTCTTTTTCAGATCTTGGCTAGGAAGAGCCAGGGGTGGGCCAAGATGCCGCTTTTAAGTGGAGAAACCTGGGGAGGGGACAGGGGAGGGAAGAATTATAATGTCCCCCTAAAGAAGGAACAATAATTGCATTTGGAGAAACTGTGTTCTTGTAGGAATGGCGACGTTGAGACAGTTGGACATGTGCGTTTGTATTGTCCCTTCTGTCGTGATTTGTGTTTTCGATACATTGCTCCTCTTGTTTTTTGATACCCTCTGACGAGTTTTATATAAACTCATTTTTTTCTGATAAATACACTGAGGTCTCTCATCCAGTGGCCAAATGCTGTACAGCTGCAGTGAAGATCCATACATGGTGTGTTAGAGATGGTTAATACAGGTTTTTTATGTAATACAGATTTTTTGTAATAGTTCCTATATGTGTTAATGTATACATCTGTATCGATAACTTATTTAGGTCTTGTTTATTTTTCTATGTAAACCACTTTGGGAACTTTGGTTGAAGAACAATATATAAATATTCATTGTTAATAACAATAACAACAATAATGATATACTATCCACTTTCGAGGACCCTTTTATTTGAGTTTGAACTGTATATTTGATCAATGATTGTAAGTGAACTTAACTGGAATAATTGCTCATGGACCCATCTTGTGGCGATGGCCCCTCATTTAGTGAAGTTAGTTGACCCCATGACCATAAACATATCATAGAAACATACATGTTTAGAGTTGGAAGGGCCATCTAGTCCCACTTCCGGCACAGAATCATAGAATGTTTGGGTTGACAGGGAACTTAGAGATCATCTAGTCCCACCTCCATCACAGAATCATAGAATGTTCAGGTTGGACGCAACCATGGAAGCCATCTAGTTCAATTAGGCACTGTGGATGACATGCTGGAGGGAGATTATTCCATATGCGTAAAAGAGGCAGATTTGGAAACAGGATGTTGGTTTATTTATTTACTCAAGCATTTATGTATGTATGTATGTACTGTCAGATTTGTATACCGCCTTTCATTTAAAAAACAAAACAACAACCCCAAAGTGGTTTACAGTATCTTTAAAACAATACAAATATATCAAACACTTAAAGCAATACAAATATTAAATGCCAATATTAAAAATAGTACACATCGATTTAAAACATATACGGAATTTAAACGTCAACCACAAAACAATATCCAGAAAAGCAGTAGCAGCACAGAACAGAACACGCATCTAAAAACATGGGTTTAAAAAAAGGTTGTACTAGATCAGGAGTAGATCAGGAGTAGGGATGTGCATGGAACTGGGCGGGGGTGGTTAAACGGAGCGCTGGAGGGGGGGAGTGGAGGGAGGGGTAAATGCACCCTCCCCCCGCCCTTAAAAGTGCGACACCCACCTTCGAACTGGCCGAACAGCTGGTTGCTCGAACCAGTTCAGAGTCCCTTAAAAGGGCCTCCGAACAGGTTTGTGCACATCCCTAATCAGGAGTTCCCAACCTCAGGTCCCCAAATATTGTTGGATTACAATTGCCATCACCCCAGCCACCATGGGGATCCGAGGCTGGGAACCCCTGATATAGCATGTTGCACGGATTACAAAGAAACATCAACAATGCCATCCTACAGATAGGTTTGCAAGAGAACAGACCATGATCCTCATACAAGAGCAACCCACGTATGATCTCACCTTAGCCTGATTCAGACATTTTGCTGTACGAGTGTACAGGTCTCTGTACACTCATACATATGTTTGTGTGAATGACTGTACCTGTGTTCATTTGACAATTGAACCTGGATACAGGCCCTTCAAATGTGTGGTACAGATTGGAAGCATACTTCTATACCTGCATTCAACATAACATGTGAATGACTGTACCTGTGTACAAATCTGTACCTGTGTACATTGTACACTCGCTGTACGAGTGTTTAACATAACATGTGAATGGGCCTCTTGTCATTGGAGGGTTTTTTTTTGTTATGCAGAGGGCTTGCAATAAGAACAGCCTGTCCTAATCAATGGGGTTGTGGTTCTTAAAATATCTGGCAACGTTATCTGGGTCTTTGTGACCCTTGGTATATCCAGTGTAATATTTACTTTAAAAGTGTTAATGCAAATTGGTAATTCATGCAGCGTTGCGTCTGATCTTTCCCTGTTGCTGCAATTTCCCCATCTTCCAGTTATCTGCTTCTATTAAGCTGTAGCTAAATTTAAGTCCTAATCCTGAAAGGAGATCTTTTTAACTTCAGAAGCACACAGGAATTCTCCCTGTATATTGTAGTAAGTATGGCAAGCAAGCTTTCAACAGTGATTATCTTGGGAGCAGAGACCTCTCTTTTTACCAAGAACCAAAATGCAATGTAATTAACTGGACTGATTAGTGCAATAAATTGGTGGGGTGGGGGGGTGGGTGGGCTGGGATGTGGTCATTTGCACAGAAGGGAAACTGCTACATCCATAGTCTTAGAAGACTGAAATGGACCACAAGTTGGAGGTTTATCTTGCTAGAGATGAATATAAGAATTACCTTGCAGATCAGACCAAAGGTACATCTAGGCCAACATTCGGTTTTCATCTGTGCCCATACAGATGCCAATAACACAGCTCTTCCCAAGGCATCTGGTGGGCCACTGTGTGAAACAGGATGCTGGACTAGATGGGCCTTGGGTCTGATCCAGCAGGGCTGTTTGTATGTTTTTAATCACAAGCAGAGTAAGAGTTTTCCAGCACCAGTATCTGGGATTCAAACATATGCTGTCCCCATAAATGGAAGCTCCATAGGGACATAGGAAACTGCCATATACAGGGTCAGACCCTTGGTCCATCTAGCTCAGCATTGTCTACACAGACTGGCAGTGGCTTCTCCAAGGTTGCAGGCAGGAATCCCTCTCAGTCCTATCTTGGAGAAGCTGCCAGGAAGGGAACCTGAAACCTTCTGCTCTTCCCAGAGCGGCTTCATCCCCGGAGGGGAATATCTTCCAGTGCTCACACATCAAGTCTCCCATTCGTATGCAACCAGGGCAGACTTTGCTTAGCTAAGGGAACAAGTCATGCTTGCTACCACAAGACCAGCTCTAATAACGTTCCATAAGGCCATCTTCATGTCAAAGTTCCATTTTAAAAACAGATTCCGAACGTGCATTTACAATTTTTGTAGAATAATAATCTATGCCGATTAAGTGGTGCCAGTGAAATGCGTTTGGGATGAGAATTATTAAGAAATGAGGACTCGCAAAAAGAAGGATTTATCTCATATAAGATAAAGTAGAGATAATGCCAATATGTTTCTGAGTGGAATAGAAAGTGCTGGTTATTACTGATAAAGTCCTCAACATCTTGGGTCCAAGGTATCAAAAGGAGTGCCTTCTTTGCCTTGAACCCTGCAGCATATTAAGATCATCTGGAGAGGGTGGGTTATGGTTGCCACCAGCTCTGTTTGGTGGTGACTCAGGACTGGGCCTTCTCTGTGGCTGCTCCAGGGCTTTGGAATATGCTCCTTGTCAAAATAACAGCATCTCCATCTCTGATTGCTTTTAGGAAGACACACACCTCAACACACCCGTTTTCTCAGGCTTTTAACTGAAATTACTTTTAAACTGTGTAATTGTTTTTATCCCCATGAAACGGTTAACTTTTTATTCTGTGGAATTGTTTTAATTGCGTTAACTCTGTTTTATGTTTGTTGTGTTTTAAGTTGTATACACTGCCTAGATATACACATATCAGGTGGTATATATAAATATGGTAGATAAATAAATAATTTCAGATGACCGAAGAGTAAATTCGATTTTGCCTTGATGATAGGAGAGAAGTTTCTGATTGATGCTGAATGCCAAGAAATCGTAGTCAAAGAGCCAGCGTGGTGTAGTGGTTAGAGTGCTGGACTAGGATCGGAGGGACCCGAGTTCAAATCCCCATTCAGCCATGAAACTAGCTGGGTGACTCTGGACCAGTCACTTCTCTCAGCCTAACCTACTTCACAGGGTTGTTGTGAAAGAGAAACTAAAGTAAGTAGTACACCGCTCTGGGCTCCTTGGAGGAAGAGCGGGATATAAATGTAAAAATAATAATAATAATTAATAAAGTAGGACAATACTTTCACAAAGTGGTGAGCAAACTTTTGGGTTCTCCAGAACGCTTCTTCAGGCTGACAATCCAAAAACTGGTGGAGTAATGCATTGTGATATTTTATTTAGTCCCCAAAAAGATATTTTCCTACTTCATTGTTGGTTTTTCCCCCCAAATGGAGCAACAGCGCATCCTCAGATTTTAAAGAGGTTTTAGATATCCTTTTTGCCCTAAGGATCCTATGGCCACAGAAATGTTTCTCAAGACATTTGGAGGAAAGCACAGGCGAAAGCTGTAAGTTCCTATGAACCTTCTGCCCCACCTGCCCCAAGCTCACAAGCCTTGATTTTTTTTTAATCTTGCCTGGTATGATAATAGTGGCAAAACTTCAAAAATGTGTCCCAGGAAGACACATTTAAAATATGTCTATCAACGCAATGTGCATGTATATAAAAGGCCTAATCACTGCATGTAGAGAAAAAGCATGTTTTTTTTTTTTAAAAGGACCCCCCTTTCCCCTCGCCTCCCAACGTCTTCTTAAGCCACCTTCTCCCTTTATGGCATTAAAATCTAGCCAGCAGTTTTGATGGCAGAAAAGATGAATGGGATGAAGCTAGGAGGGGGGGGGGACCCCTAAGCTACTTTTTCGCTTCTCTCCATTGACTGGGGAACATCTAGGAAGGAGCATCAGGGGCCCCGCCTGAATAGCCAAGAAAGACCCAGGAGTGTGGATTTACTTTTCCTAAATCCTCTAAGTCTTAAAGCTCTTCACACCATTTGGTCTTGCCCTGATCCAATCGGGAGGTGTAAACACGGGTGACAATAAAGAAACCATCTGGCAAAGTAGCCGCCTAGGCAAACAATGACAAGCCCCCAGTCAAAGGACCTGTCACCGTCTCCACAAACATGTGAACTCCTCACAACATCGGCAAGACTTTCCAGCTTCCTCAGCCAGCCAAGTAAACAAACAGGCAACTTTGCTGCCGCTTCTGTGTCCTGTACCAGGCCATCCTGGTGTGTGTGGGCCTGGGTGGGTGGAAAAGGGGGACTCACTCTGGTGCCAGGCCTGAGAAAGATTGGCATTGTGCTTTGCAAAAAACTATATGCAGATTGATGAGGTCAGGGGAGTGGGGGGAAGGAGGGGAGGGTGGGGGGAAGGAGGGGAAGCGGGGGGGGGGAGAAACAACCCCAACCAAGAACGAACCAGACTTCAGATTTTGCTTGGTGTTATACTGTCAGGGTGATGTACTGGAAGTCTTTATTGCATTCCGCTTGGGCCTCTCTGAAACTCATTCTCCTTGGAAGCTGTTCTCATGGTTTTCTTATCACCTGCTGAGGCCTTGATCATAGAGAGAGGAGACTAGCAGCAGGGGACAATTAGAGAAGATTTCAGACTTTGATCATTTGACCATATGTGAATACAACAGCTGACCACATGTTTGAAAAGACAACTAACTTAAAAGTTGGGGGGGGGATGGGTTGGGGGGAAAAGCCCCCCACAAAAGCATAGATACTTAAATTTACATTTTAATTATCTGGCAGTTGAATGCTACATTCAGTTTCTCCCCCTAAAAAAAATATTGCATTTTTATGCATGCGACTTTCCCCCAGACGATCACACTTCTGGGGGTGGGGGTGGGGGGAAATAACACATTTCCCAGCGAAATTGACGCTTGCTTGTTTTTGGCTTTTCCAAGTGAGACTTAAAAAAAACAAAACCCAAAAAACTTTTAGAGACAATCTTGGAACTCCAGTCTGTTGGCTTGCTGTACATTCCAGCTACAAGTCAAAATGAATTTTTGCTACAAAGGCGTGATTTAAATGTACCAAACTAGTCTTCTCTGAAACCACCCCTCCCCAGACTTTTAAAGCACAGCCAAAAGATTTCAAAGATACGCAGGGAAACTGAGAAACAGAAGACAGAGGAAACATCAGTTGTTTTTTTAAACTCTCAAAATGACATATCTTTAATCCATTTTTTCCATGTGGTGTCCAATACTGTAGTAAAGCTTGTAATTTTAAAATAAGAAAAAACAATCCTCTTGACACACTTTAAAAAATATTTATCATTTTTTGGATGTAATCTTGCAAGGTGAAATAACTTTCAGCTCTTTGTTTTCAGCAGCAGAAACAACAACAAAAAGTTGACTATACACATATTTTTAAAAGATGGGTGTTTTATCTTAGTTTGTGGAACTTCGGCATCATCACTTATCTCCTTCACTTAGCAGGCAATTAACATATTCATGAAATGTCTATTTATTCTCAAATAGGAGGATAATAGAAAAATAACACTAATTGTTTTGACAGCAGTGTGCTTAAGAGTTATCTGAGGCAGTAAATGTTTCTTTTGAAAAAGTGGGGGATGTTCTCTCTTTCAGGGAAGGTTTACCTCCAAATGAAGCATAATCTTAAACAGCAGCCTGAGCGAAGAGAGAGAGAAAATCTGTCCAAGGGACTTCAGCAGATGGAATTAAAAAGGCATTCACTCATAAACAATTTTGATTTTAAAAGTTGCTTGCGTGTTCTAGCGATAGCAACACAATAGGGATCAGCCATGCCTTCCCTTCTTTTCCCGAGGCTTTCCTTGTATTTACGCGCGACACGGTCAAGCTCTGTCGATAAATTTTCATTATTTTAATAGACACCTTTAAAACGCAGCGCAGAGAATGCCAAGAGCCCTTGGAAGGGGAAGGGAGGGCACCTTCTCACTGGAGCATTTTAAAGACATTCTTGCTGTTTTAGATTGCAGACTGAAACCCAGGCTTACTTTAAAAGAAGAGCCAATATATAAATTCTGAGCCATCACATGATATAGTCCTCCTGGGACAGTACCATCTTAGTGTGCAGTGTGTGTGTGTGTGTGTGTGTGTGTGTGTTTGTGGGGGGGGATCTCAGACTTCAGCACTTGAATTGCATACAGCAGAAAAGCCCTGCTGGTTTAGGTCGGTTTAGGCCATGTTAGACCAGTAGTTCCCAACCCTGGGTCCTGGGAGGTGGCTGGGCTACAGCTCCTAGAGCACCCATAGCTAGGATGATGGGAGTTGTAGTCCAGCAACATTTGGGGACCCAAGGTTTCATTTCCAGCTCATTTTAATTGACATGTTATGATGATTGTTATCTGGTTGCTAGCTGCCCTGAGGTCCTAGGATGAAATATAAACAACGCATCAATAATAAAGAAATACTAGCTGGGCTGGCCACAGAGCATCTGCACCTCTAATTCTTCCCCCCATCTCCATCTTGGAGGTGCTGCCAAGGAGGGGACTTGGAACCTTCTGCTCTTCCTCCATCCCCTAAGGGGAATATTTTACAGAGCTCACACATCAAGTCTCCCATTCATATGCAACCAGGACAGACCCTGCTTAGCTATAAGGGGACAAGTCATGCTTGCTACCACAAGACCAGCTCTCCTCTCCACATGGGATTAGTGACAGGTACACCTTAGAGAATTATAGAGAGAGATGGTTAGGAACCCCGATCCAGTTTGTTTTTAGATTGTGAGCCCTTTTGGGATAGGAACTATGATTGAATTTTTTTTATTATTTTTTTATTTTTGCAGTGTAGACTGCTATAAGAGCTTTTTGTTGTTGTTGGAAAATGGTACCTAAATGTTCTCAATAACAATAAATATGAAGGGAATATCCCTCTTCTGCTTTTGCTGCCCGGCAACTAGTATTCCAAGATATACTGCCTCTGAACATGGAGGTTCCATCATGACTAAAAGTCATTGATAGACTTAGTCCCCGGCTCGCTGAGCAAAGAGGCACCTTTTAAAAGTGGTGATTCTCTTTATATAGCAGGGGGAGAGCAACTGGCCCTATCCATCCCCAGCAAAGCATCCCTCCAGTGGCTGTTGTGCAACTGTGCAAACATTATATCCCACCGCATGCATAATGCTGTGCAGTATGTCAGCCACTGTATTCTTTGTCAATGGAATAACCTCCAATACTGAAATAAATCTTGATCCTGGTATTCTATTTTAACTGATTCTTTTTACGGCCTTGAATGAAATGTTTCAATCAGATCATTTCAAATACTGAGCCGCACTGTGGATGGGGTCTTCTATATGTGGGGACCAAGGGAATTGGCCCCATACCTTCCTAAAAAGGCTCTGGGATGACCAACATTGCTAACATTGTGTGGTGTAGTGGTTAGAGCGTTGGGCTAGGTCCAGGGAGACTCGAATTCAAATTCCCATTCAGTCATGAAACTTACTGGGTGACTCTGGGCCAGTCACTTACTTCTTAAACTAACCCACCTCACAGGGTTGTTGTGAGAATAAGCATAACCATATACACCACTCTAGGCTCTCTGGAGGAAGAGTGGGATATAAATGTAACAATAAAATTTGTTTTTAAGTTATTAAACAGCAGCTACCACAAACCTTCTAAAACCACACAAACATTTTTGCAATTCAGTCAAATATCTGCCAGGGAAGACCTTGGAATCTTGCTGACTCTAGTAAAAGCTTCACCTCCCTATATCATGGAATCTGAAATGGCACCTCTGTTCCTCCCTGAAATGGGGAGCTACTTACACAGATTTATATTCAATTGTAATTTAACAACAACAGCAACAACAACCCTCCAGTATACTACTGCTCAGGGCGGCTCACAAAATCCACAAAACACATACAATGTAAAATGAAACATTAATAAAGCTAAACAAGTTAAAAGACCAGGCTAAAACCACATAAAAATTTCACATTTTAAAAGTTCCAAATTAAAAGTTATGAATAGAAAGCTAAAAACTGAGAATACGGCGAATATGACAAATATTTATATACTGCTTTTCAACCAAAGTTCCCAAAGCGGCTTATATAGATAACTAAAAAAAAACCCTACCAGATATAAGCAGCAGATAAAACATTTTAAGTTCCAGCCGTGCCTCTTTTCTAGGACACATCTCTAATTTTTGACCCATGTCCCTGGTGAAACATTACCCCTATTTTTGCCTTTGCATAATTCCTTGTTGGAGATATTAACTTTCTTAAAAATCCTAGAATGCCTGTGTGATTCTGCCTCTCCTGCTCCCTACAATCCCTTGTTCTCACACCCTCCTATTAAGTTTCCAAGCTGAAGGCCTTGTACACAAACACAGTGAATGCTCTTTCCCTGCCTACCCCATTTCCATCCTCTTCCTTTTGTCATTTCGAGACTGTATGCACCTGCAGTGTAATTGCTGGCCAGCTGCAAGGTGTCTTCATGCACATGCATTGTGCGCAGCGCATATACAAGAGACAAGATACACTCGCCCCTCCCCTCAAAATATAAGGGGAGGGAGTTGAACTCTGAAGAATGTTAGCTTTCGCAACTCATGCTATTTTTACTATTACTGTACTGCTCTTACACAATCCGTTGAGATGGTGTTTTGGCAGCGATTTGAGGTTTGAGGATATTTTAAACACAAGCCCTTTCATCTGTGAAGTGGGGGGAGAGTCTGAAACACGGGATTTGGATCAATTAACTCATTTATCCATTTGCGCAACATGTACAGATTTGCGCCATGCTTAATGCTCATCTTTGGGTCTGATTGCGGAATCTGCGTGTTCCGGGGGCAGAAATTCGGGTTTCATCAGCATGCAGCCATGATTGCTGAAGAAATGTACCTGCTGAAGCAATTGACCCCTCTTTCCCCTGCTCTTCTGACCTAGCCCCTCTCACTAGTTTGGAAATTCACTCTTTTTTGTTGTTGCTGTTAAAGGCCATAAATCATAACCCGCTTCTCCTCCCAAGATCAGCTCCTGCCACTTTTGCAGCTACTGAGGAGGAAACAAAGAGGCACCAGGGAGACAGCCAGTCCAGTAAAGGTTCACAGAAGAGTGAGCACAGGATAGCAGGTACAGGAGCATCCTTGGAGAATGCAGATACAATTTCTGCCTGTTTCAGCCTGTTTCCACCCGCATCCCTATTGGACCAGATCTCAATGCCACGGTCATCTTCCTCAAACAGATATATTCCATGGACTTTAACTGGGATTCCAAGCCAAAGGAACTGCTTCAGGAAATACTACATTTGGAGTTTCCAGAGTCTTTCCTAATATCACTGCTTTGCTTAATATCAGCTGTGACACTGCCTGGCAGCTAGATTGTACCACCACCCTCAAAACTTAATGCATCTGCACAGAAAAAGACTAGAAAAGCATGTGTTAAATGAAAAATGTTCAAATTATGTCTCACTCTTTGTGTGAGTGTGCCTTATTTTATTTTCATGTGTTGTCATTTTTTTATCAACCTACTTTCCTTAAGGAAAGTAAGCTGACGAGATAACCCAGCTTGCTCCCTCCCTCCCTCCCTCCCTCTGTCCCTATCAATGCTTTAATGCTTGGTTGTCATGGGGACACCTCAATGGCGTAATTTGCGATGATGTCATCCAACCCAGTTCAAGATGGCGGACGTGTGAACGTTTGAGATGCAAGTGGGCTAACTTCTGAATCGCCTAACCAATTTGGGCCAAATTTGGTATAGTTGTAGGGACACATAGTGACACCTCAGTGGCATAGTCTATGATGATGCCATGCACCCCAATTCAAGATGGACGTGTGAACATTTGAAGTCCAAGTGGGCTAACATCTGAACTGCCTAACCAATTTGGGCCAAATTTCGTAAAGTTGTAGTGACACATAGTGACACCTCAATGGCACAGACTGTGATTATGTCACAGACCCCAATTCAAGATAGCGGACGTATGAACATTTGAGGCAGAAGTGGGCTAACTTGTGAAGATGGTAATTATCAATTCAGATCCTAGTGAAAGGAAAGTAGGCAGATTCATTCTTACCAGAGCTTCTTGTTTTTAGTATGCTTAGGGGCCTCAAAAGCTGGAAGTGGGCCAGGCCTTTGCACCTCTGAGAGAGGGCTGCTAACTTGCAACATGTTTCATCTCTTACTGCAATCTTGCCTCTCTCCAATTGGAACTCCTACCTCAAATGCAGACAACGGCAGGTTGAGATCCCACAAATTTCACCCTTAGTCTGATAAAACATTTGCCTGCGATGCCCAGGTGGGAAGAAGAGGCCAGATCCTAAACTACTGTTGTACAATACAGTCAACTGAATACAAATAATTGACAGGTCAGAGGTTAAGGAACTGTCAGAAGTAATTCCGAGAAGTCCGTGACTGACAGGGTGTGTTGTCATATCAGGGGTGGCTCTAGAACAGGCCTGCTCAACTTAGGCCCCCCCCAGCTGTTTTTGAACTACAACTCCCACAATCCCCAGCCACAGTGGCCAATAGCCAGGGATTATGGGAGCTGTAGGCCAACATCTGAAGGAGGGCTGAAACTGAGCAACCCTGCTCTAGAACCAATAGTTGGTGGGGGGGGGCAAAGGAAGGGGCAAAGAACATTATTAGGATGAGCCAACAGTTTGCTATGCATTAAATCGCATTATACATCATGATTATACATTATTGCTATACATTAAATTCCCAGCACAGCATCCCTCCAGTGGCTGTTGCTGGTGTCTATCTTATGTTTCTTTTTTCTTTTAAGATTGTGAGCCCTTTGGGGACAGGGGAGCCATTTGATTTATTTATTTATACCTATGTTAACTGCTTTGGGAACTTTGGTTGAATAGCGGTATATAAATATTTGCCGTATTGGTATTAAATTCTTACAGCGGTAAGGGAATTGTTGTTGGCGTAATTACCTTATTAATGAAGCTTGCTTGTCATTTTAAAACAAGCTTCATTATTCAGAAAATGGACCTGATTCCTGTTAGAAAACACTGACTTTGGGGATTCGGTCAAGCCCTCCACTTGCCGGGATAGTTTTCTCTCCCTGTCCAAGGCCATGTGGCACGACAGACTGGGGTAGAGAGAGAGAGCACAGTACCAGCTGAAATCTGCAAGGGAGATGGCCCTGGACTCCCTGCACATATGTTATCACCCAGCCCAGATCCTGGCCAGAAAGGAAGTTAAGAGGCTGGATTGGCTCCTGGGAGGCTGGAGGAGTCTCGGTCTCCTACCTACTTGGCTGGACTGGCTTTTGTTGCTTGTTGTTTTGTTGGACTGGAGTAGAGGAGAGAGTGAAAGAGGCTTCTTGAAACACCGTGGTATTTTAAAACAATTAATTCAGGCTATAGGACCATAATACAGCGGTGTGCACGGAGTTCTGTTCTAATTCGAACTTGATTCGAACCGGCCTTGTCCAGTCCCGAGCGAATCGGCCGTGGTTCGAATCGAGCCGGCTTGCACATCTCTACCATAATATGGTATGTCTATATTGTCTAATGCTTTGCTTTAAAGTTCTAGTCTGGTGCATGGGGGAGTGGGGAATATTTGGGGGGGAGCACCCGCTACCCCTTGCTACTCTTTGGAGTCATCCCTGCATCATATGCCCCTGCTGTTAAACCATAGAGTACGGAATATAGCCTCTAATGCAGAAACAGCTTGCCCACCAGCAATGGCCGTAATCCTATATCTAGTCCTCATTGCCACAGAGAACTGTTGCTTCATGGGATAAGGTGGTGGCCAAGGGGCAGCACTCAAGGAGGGGAAAATTTGGCCCAAGCACTGCCAATTGCTCACCCCCATGATAAGGATCTGTAGAAGTTAAATTTGCCTGGTGCAATAGCTGTAGAAAATATACACCGTTCTTGACTTCAGGCTAAAAACTCATGCTGGCTGGCTTCCAACATTCTGTTCTATTTTGCTGGGGGCAAAAAAACCCGCACATTTTTCTAGTGAATCAAAATATAAATCTCTCCCAATTGTATAATCCCAGCAGAGATTCTCTCTCTTTTATTAGCATTCCCCTGTTGCTTACTGAGTTCCAAAATATAAACTAGGAGACCCCCGAGAAAATATAAACAAGTACTTTGAATACGCTATTTTCAATCAGCCTAATTCAGTTCCGTTCTCTCTCCGCAGCTAGTCTTAAATGCAGAACAGATTTGCCCTGTTGGAAGAAGACATTGTGGAAGCTCTTGAGGGAGGAGGGCTGTAAGACGGTTCCACCGAAACAACTAACATCGTCTCTCTTCTAAACACATAGGAAACAAGACTTAATTTCGCTGGGTCATTGCTCAGTACTATTAGTCCCCCATGTATTTCAGTGGGTTAAATTTCAGTGGCCCCATGGGTTTAGTATTTCTTCCACGGAAATAGGGAACATAAGAGGAGATCTCTGGTTCTGACCGGAGATCTACCATCCTGTTTCTCGCAGGGTCTGATAGATGCCTCTAGGAAGACCACAAGTCAGTCATGACTGATACCGCCCATGCCCTGCCCCATTTGCAAGCCCCCTTTATCTGGGGTACTCTGAGGTAGACTGCTTTTGAACCTGGATATTCCATTCCCAACTCTCATGAATAACAGGAACATAAGAAGAGCCCTGCTGGATCAGACCCAGGGTCCATCTAGTCCAGCATCCAGCAGTGTCCAGTGGAGGCAACAGCTCTCCTCTGCTGTTGCTCTCTAGTCAACTGGTCTTCAGAGATAGACTGCCTCTGACATGGAGGATCCATTTCGTCATAATGCCCAAAAGCCATAGGCAGGCTTATTTCTGCCACTAATACCAGGGGCAGACAACACCAAACTATTTAGGGTAGTGAAATCCCCAGCCACAATGGCCCAAGGAGATGATGGGAGAGGGGACCCAAATTTGAGAACCCCTGCCAACAAATGGTACCACACTCATTGTTCAAAGAAAAGGCCATCCAGTACTGATTCTCTTCTTCCAGCAACACCCCAGACTAAAACAGTCTCCAAGCTTAACCAAAGAGGCCCCCAAATCTCAGGGCAAATCATTGAGACATTTTCCCATACCAAGTAAAATGAGCTGCAGTCATTAATCAACCAAATCTTTGGTTGATTAAACTACTCTAGAGCCTGCCATGCTATAAAAAACAATAATAAATGGCTCTATCACATTGAATAATGGATTAATTGTTCAAGGCTCAGCATAGCTATCTGAAAACCAATTAGCTGGTTAAACTAACGGGAATGGCAAATATTAATTTAGCTCCTTAATCAATCAGCAGGCACCAAAGATATGATTCCCTCCTCATTTCATTCTAATCAAGGCCTAATATTCCATTGACAATTTTAGCTCACTAAAGTGTAGGTTTATGTTTGATTTTGCTTTCCAACACTGTTTTTCCTTTGAATTTAGTCATAGGAATAGTGACAAGTGAGAGAGGCTGTGAAAGTTTTTAGAGTTTTTTAATCTTTATTTTAAGTGGTTTTAATTGTGTTAATGTTTTAATTGCTGTGTTTTAGATTGTAAATCACCCAGAGATTTGCATATGGGGCAGTATTAAAATGTGCCAAATACAAATAAATAAAATAAATGCGAATATTTTTTGGTTGTACTAGAATGTTGCCAGGGGCGGAGGCTAATCTTTCCTAGAAGACTTGGTCAAAGAGAACCAAGACAGGAAATCACTGATATTTCTAAGATAACCTGAGTATACATGTACAAACCAACATCTTAGAACAGGGATTTTTTTAAAAAAAGCTGCAGCCAGAAATAAAACATGTAGTTCCCCCAAAGGACATTTGTGAAGTCCAAATATTCAACTCTGATGTTAGATGTAAAAAGTAACAGATGACAGTGGACAGATTAAGATGACCTGTAGCAATTAAGGTGGAGGGAATCAACGGTTCTTGAGCTGTCTATGCTCCAGTGGGAGCAGGTAGCTCCAGCCATTTCTGTGTCATCCAAACCCGGAAACGTTGGGTTGCCAATGTCGCATTCCTTCCACCCCCTGACATTCACCTGATATCTGTAGCCAGGAGTTGTGTTGGGTGGAGAATATTGGGAGGTGAAGGGAACCCAATATTGGCAACCCGACATTTCTAGATTCAGACAATATCAATATAGCTGGAACGAGCTGCTCATGCTGGGAGTGCATGCTCACTGGGAAATTTGTCTCCCTCTCACAGAACACTAGAACCAGGGGTCATCCTATGAAATTGATTGCCAGGAAATTTAGGACCAGCAGCAAACGGAGGTACTTTTTCACACAACGCATAATCAACTTGTGGAATTCTCTGCCACAAGATGTGGTGACAGCCAATAACCTGGATGGATTTAAGAGAGGTTTGGATAACTTCATGGAGGAGAGGTCTATCAACGGCTACTAGTTGGAGGGCTGTGGGCCACTTCCAGCCTCAGAGGCAGGATGCCTCTGAATACCAGTTGCAGGGGAGTAACAGAAGGAGAGAGGGCCTGCCCTCCCCTCTTGCCTGTGGGCTTCCCAGAGGCATCTGGTGGGCCACTGTATGAAACAGGATGCTGGACTAGATAGGCCTTGGGCCTGATCCAGCAGGGCTGTTCTTCTGTTCTTAACATCCAGTCCCCCCCTCCTTACTTTACATGGGTGGTCTGAACCTGCCGCATCAGAAAGATCAAGTGAGTCATCCAGGCTCCTCTAAAACCCAGACCCTGCTCAGGTGTCTCCATTTCGTCGCCCCCCCCCGCCAAAGACGCTTCCCTCAGACTCCGCTGTTCCTCTGCATAGAGTCTTCCCCAATGAATATCACATTCTTCTTCAACAATGCTGCCAACTTCCAAGTTCGGAGGATTTTCTCCCACTTTAGGTGAGCATCATGAAATGTGACTTTAAGCAACAAAGAGGTCATCCCCACAACCAGCCCTACCTGGATTGGGCAATACCAACCCGGGTAGGGCTGGTTGTGAGAACTGCCGGGATAAGTCCTGATCCCAGTGCTCCTCAGTCGGAAAGCCCAGGTTTTGTACCCAGACTAGAAGTGAGGTGGGCCCAGTCATGGGGGCACCCGGGCTGCTAGCCGCCATCATGATCATAGAGGCTGGGGGGAGGAGTGGTCCAGGCTCAGGAATTTCCTTAATTGTGAGATATCTGGTGGCCAGGCATCCTTCCCCTGAGCCATTTTTAGAAGGGCAGCAGAGATAGATAGATAGATAGATAGATAGATAGATAGAGAGAGAGAGAGAGAGAGAGAGCTCAGTGTGCCACTCATCATAGCACTGATCGTGTGTATGCATGAGTGGTGACACCCAGAGCAGGAAGGATCATGTGGGGGGATAGTAGTTAGTATCCTGCCTTCCCTCCAGCCCTCCCCAACTTCAGGCAAACAGTTGTGTGAATGACCTTAATGTGTGTGTGCATGGACGAGGAAAATGCGCAAACGTTGCACTCACATAACCTTGTGCAGTTCTGAATTTTCCTTTTTGAAAGCCCTGTCTTAGTTACTCCTGATCGCAGAGGTGAGCCCCAAACTCGCCACTGCCCCACAGACACCTAGGGATCTTCACTGGGGCATTGCGAACCTTTCTCAGCTCTCCTTCTCAGGGATGTGGCTTCTCTGTGAGGGAGAAAAGTGGGCCTCCCCATCCTTTACAAGTGAACTGTCTCTCTGCACAGCCTGCTCAGCTTGACAGTGGTGTGGCGTGAGCAGCAGTGCTGACATCCCTGCTCCTTCAGATGCCAGGACGATGCGTCGAGGGGCAAACACAAGCGAGGACGGAAAAGGAAAACCAAATGCCATCAGCGCTGGATGGATCTGCCGATGCAGACGCTTTGTTGGCACCGACACCGCTGCCATCTTGCCTCCAGAATCTTAGAAGGGGGGAAACAGCCCTCCTCGTGAGCATCGCTGTGTCTGCACTGAATTCTTCTCAGATTGCTAATTAGTCTGAAAAGAAGGCAGAAATTCTAGACCTCTTAGTCACGGTTGAATGCATGATAGGAGCATCCGGGGTTATTCTGAATAGGGGTGTGCACGGAACAAGCTGGTCTGGTCCAGTTCGAGTCCGAACTGGACCCGTACCGGACCAGGCCAGTTCAGTCCGACACCCCCTCGAAACCCCGCCCCCCCCGGTTCGGCCCATTGCAGAGGCCCATTGTGTAGGTGTGGCGGCCTCCAAAATGATCACCAAGCCAGGGGGATAGACCGAATACCAGCTGAAGAACAACTGATTTTTTTTAATAAGGGAGGCTGGTGGGGGGAGGGGGAAACTCCGTGGACCCCGCTACCACATTGGACTACTCCCCCGGAGGGGGTAAGTTTGGAAACAAAAAACTTGTTTTTAAAAAGCTCGTGAAACCCCAACTAGTCATGGGGGTTTGGTCTGGGGTTGGACCGAACAGGGGGTAGTTCAGTTTGACCCTGAACAGTCGAACCGAACCGGTTCAAAGTCGAACACATTCAGCATCGAACCTGTTTGTGCATCCCTAATTCCAAAGCATTTCACCCTTTAGCATAGGACATAGGATCATAAGAAGCTGCCTTATACCACGTCAGACTTTTGGTCCATCTAGCACAGTATTGTCTACACAGACTGGCAGTGGTTTCACCAAGGTTTCAGGCAGGAATCTCTCTCAGCCCTATCTTAGAGATCCTGCCAGGGAGGGAACTTGGAACCTTCTGCATGTAAACAGGCAGATACTCATCCCAGGGTGGCCCCATCCCCTAACAGGAATATCTTACAGTGCTCACACATGGAGTCTCCCATTCAAATGCAAACCAGGGCAGACCCTGCTTAGCAAAGTGAACAATTCATGCTTGCGACAAGACCAGCTCTCCTCCTCCAGACCACTTGTAGCTCCACACTTGAGAAGCGACAAGAACCTTTTCCAATAAATGTTGTGTTAAATATCTACTAATAGATAAAATGTCAAGGGTGACTTTAGCAGTGGCTAAATTCTTGTCAGTTGCTGTTAGAACAAAGAATCAATTTGTAAACTGATTTCTGTTTGACAGAAAGATGGTTTTGTGGCCATGGGGGTGAGGGTTACCTTGGTTTTTTTGGTGTCTAGAAAACATGGATTCTACTGCTTGGTATTTTACTGCAATTCCTGTTGCCGTAAGTTTAACCAGGACTGTTTTCTTCTTCTCGTCTCTGGATTGTCTATCAATTGATTCAATGATTGATACAAGAACTCTCCAGGGTAAGTCTGATTGTGCAACCCATCTGTGATATTGTTAAGGACCTAAGAATAACCTTGCTGGATTACATTGTACCAAAGATCTATCTAGTTTTGTCTCCTGCTTCTTACAACAGATTTCTGTGGGCAAGCCCACCTGTTATCATGTTCCAGGTATGCACGCAGCCCGAGTCTCAGTTTGGTTGCAGGAAATCAGGACCACCACCAGCTCAATGTGAGGCTGCTTGCAAAGTCAGGCTGAATGCAAGGCAAAGAAGCAGAAAACTTAGAACGTTGCTCCAGCAACTGTCTGGAGCCAGCTGTGAGTCGGAGACGTCTCTAATCAAAGTAGGTGTCTCCAGCTCCAGCTCTTCTGAGAAAAACCAATTGGACTGGTGCTCTATTTCACCGACACTGGTTCCAGCAGGACAGGGAAGTTTCCTGCTGTCTCTGGAGGTGGTGTGATAGTGAAGGAGTGTCCTCTC
Source organism: Hemicordylus capensis (assembly GCF_027244095.1). NCBI lineage: Eukaryota > Metazoa > Chordata > Lepidosauria > Squamata > Cordylidae > Hemicordylus > Hemicordylus capensis. The sequence continues at coordinate 19,274,413 of NC_069667.1, forward strand.
ATACTGTAGACAGTTCTGGAGGACAGTTCAGTCCTCTGAGTCGGAGATGGGCAAGATTGCCTCCTCAGATAGAGAGGGTGAAAGAATCACTGATGCCCATCTGAGTGAGGCTCTGGTGAGGCAGTTGCCTTTCCTGGGATTATTACTGGACTTACTCTCCCCTCCACCCCTATAACTGGACCCCCTCCTCTGATAGCAGGAAGTCAAAGCCTTGGGCTAGGACACCATCCACAACAGGGCCATCCTCTCCTAATGTTGCTCCCTGGCAGCTGGTATTCAGTGGTATCCTGCCCCTGTACATGGAAGCTCTGCATAACCAGTATGGCTGTGGTGAGTGGAAGAAGGACAATACACTTGCAGGCCAAGGATGAAGGACATGGTTATAATAACCACGCATCTCCAAGGATGGCTCTTCCATAGTCAATTGCTTTGATGCATTAGACAAAGCCATTGACTGCAGAAGAGTCATCCTTGGAGAATAACTGATTTCAAACTTTCCCTCTGACAAGGTCGGTGTCCACCAAATTACTCTCGGCTGATCCCTCCGGCTGCTGCCGTCACCCCAGGTGGGCCTGGGACAGACTCCAAAACCTCCTTGGACTCATCAGGGTCCGACTCCCCATGGAAGACAATGACATTTGGGTTTAATGAGCCGGCTGGCCAGCTAAAGGAGATAAGCAGGAGCAGGAGGGTTAACTGCCTGTCACAATAAAAGCCTCGGGGACACTTGACCTTTTCACATCCTCCCCTCCACCTCTCCCCTCTCTGGGAATCGGCATGTTGTGGTTGCTCAGGGATGGTTCCTTTCATTTGCTCTGATTCATCAGCCCCTTAGCGGCCCTGACCGCTAAACTGGCATTGCCTTTCTGCTGGTTCCGGGGTTGCTCTCTTTACCGTGGGGGAGGCCATAGTCAACCCCTCCTGGATTCTACCAAAGACAACCACAGGGCTCTGTGGTCGCCAGGAGTCGACACCGACTCGACGGCACAAATTTAAGGTGAGCTCCAAAGGGGGGGGGGAGGCAAGGATGAGCAAGTGCCCCCTCAGACTAGTTTGCCCCCCCACCTGCCCCCCCGGAATCTAATATGTGGGACACAGCTTGCCCCCCCCCTAAAATCTCATCTGCCCTTTCTATCACACACACACACATTTTTCCCCCCTGTTGCTGACACTGGAGGGAAGGGAAGGGGGAATCTGCTGGCAGAGCCCATCACAAGGAAGAAGGGGACACTTTGCCCATCCTGGGAATCCAACTGAACTCCTCCTGGGTTGCAAGCAAAACTAGGGCAGTTGAAAGCAAATCCATCCAGGACCCAAAGGCTGTTGGGATCACATACCTAATTACTCATTGTGGATCTGCTTTAATTAATTCAAAAAGGAAAGAATGAAGAAGCACAGATTAGCAGCTGACATGCTGGGCTCGAATGATGGATTATTCCAGTTGCGACTGGTCATGGCTGAGTTCCATGGAAGTCAGTGGAGCGAGCTCAGTGGGAGGAGAGCTGGTCTTGTGGTAGCAAGCATGACTTGTCCCCTTTGCTAAGCAGGGACTACCCTGGTTGCATATGGATGGGAGACTAGAAGTGTGAGCACTGGAAGATATTCCCCTCAGGGGGATGGGGCTGCTCTGGGAAGAGCAGAAGGTTCCAAGTTCCCGCTTTAGCTTGAATTGGCGGGGGATTCTTCTTGACCCCAAATCAGGCCCTCTATTTTGAGGGTGGTTTGATTTGGGGTCGAATCTGCAAATCACCCCTGATTCGACCCAAATCAATTCAATCACCTATCGATTTGCACACTCCTATTACTCATAAGCAGTCTCATCAAAATTAAGTGGACATGTTTACAAGTTTAGGACATACACATAAACACAAATACACACACACACTAAGAGTATTCACACACGCAACGTAACCCAGGCTAGGGAAGGCCAGCCTGGGTTAGGCGGAGTGTGTGAAGAGCCCGGATCTGCATGGATCTCAGTGCTGCTTGTCTGCCTGCCCCAACTTTTTACCCTGGCCTTTAGCCAAGGTTAAGGGTGCGAGTGCGCCCTTAACTCCAGCACTGGGATCATGTGTGCTCTTGGGCTGCTTGCTACAGGCGCCCAAAGAAATGGGTAACTAGAGCACCCGTCACATGGGGGTATCCCACAATGCACCATGCCCATTGCACAGTGCATTGTGGGATACATGGAGGCCAGGAGAACAAATCCTGTCCTCCACTGATTTTTTTAAAAAAATATTTTTATACCGCCCCAAACCTACATCTCTGGGCAGTTTACCAAAAAAAAAAAAAAAAAAAAAAGTTAAATCATTAGTTAAAACAAATAAATGACAAATTAAAACATTGGTTAAAATAAATGACAAAAAAAAGTTAAAACACTGTAAGAATTTAAAACCTGAAAACAAATTTTCATTTGAAAATGAAGTTAAAACTATTTTTAAAAGGTGTTTAATTAAAAGCCTGTGTGATCAAATGTGACTTTAAAGATTTTTTTTAAATGGTCAGCGCAGATTGTCTAGGCACAAGGCGGTGCACCTAAGATTCATCAGAAGAGGCGGGGAGTGTATGAATGGCTTTACTATATGGTACTTGAGCTGAGGTTAGGAACAGAAGAGGTGCGCTTGTTAAAAATGGCTAGGAACCTGTTGGAATAGATAGGACTTTGGAGGCTCAGCACTCTTTTAAAAAAGGCATCTAAACTTAATAACGTGTTTTCTTTTTGATGCTAAGTAAGGCAGCCTTTATAGAGGAGACTAAGCATCGTAACATCTCCTTTTTGCATTGGTGTCGTTGTTGTGTTTTAAAACTCAGGTGCAACTTAACATAAATTACGACATGCTGAGATGTCCTGGGTTTAGATTTCTGGTCATTCATTACCTCGGTGTCCCATGCCGGTCATCGATTAGCAGACCTCCTTGGGTGAGCTTTCATCATTCAGAATATATGATAATTTCCTTAAGTGGCTCAGCGAACAGGGATCAGTGCTAGCTCCTCAAAGCTAACGTTGTATCTGTAGATCCGTGTATTTGGGACTCGTTTTAAAGTTAGGTATATATCCAGGCAGTTTAACTGGAAGTGTAGAAACTAGAGTATGTGCCGGAATGTTTCAGTGAAGTTGCTGTTCTATTCAGGATGCTGAAAGGGGGCAATGCTCCCCCTCACTGCAGCAGTTAAGAAATAATGGCTCTTTTCAAGAAGCGCCCGTAGCATCCGCTCTTACCAATTTGCTTAATGTTTTCACAATTCTTTTAAGTACTAATGGTGCGTATGTGGAGTGCTTTCATTATGCTGCCACCGCCTAGCTTCAAGTAGCTCACATTTCATTTTTAGTGTTATTGGAAGCAGAATCATTTCAGCTTCGGGCAAGGAAGTTTTCGATATCGCCCGTGACACTCGGCTCCGGAGAGGTAGGAAGTCAAGTCCTCGTTGTTTGCTAACTCAAGTGCAAAGCGGGCACCAGGGCTGCAGTCCTCTGTCCACTTCTGTGGGAGTAAACCCCACTGAACCAGGTGGGGCTTACTTCTGAGTAAACAGGCATAGCATTGGACTGCACACTTTGGCCTGGTTCACACATCTGTTTGCATCTGTAGCAGGCCTTCACAACATAAGGCCCGGGGGCTGGATCTGGCCCACAGGGACAACATATGGCCTGGGGGCTGGATGCATCCCACAGGGACAACATGATACCGGGGGGGGGGGCTGGATTAGGCCCACAGGGACAACATAAGTCACATGACTGACTCCCCCAGCTGCACATCCACCTGGGCTTCCGTCAGTTGTATTCATCCTCCAAAATTGATGTGAATGTTAAGACCTGGAGCTACCAGAACAGCATGTCTTTCTCTAGTACCATTAAATGACTTGCATCCTCCACAATTTACAAAACCTTAAAAAAAATAATTACACACACACACACACACACACACACATTTTACTATGCTTTTTGTTACCACTATTCAGCCTCATTTAAGATTTCTTTACTTCATAAGCTGAGCTTCGGGGGGGGGGAGGCATTTTAAAATCTTGTCTCTGGGCCCACTCCAACCTTGCTACACCCCTGGGCTACAAACCACCTTAGCATGAGGTCCCACCATCACGCCAATGTTGGTTACCCACTTTAAACCTTCATTTGAATTACTGTGTGAAGCAAGCCATCACTCTCCCCATCCTAACTTGATTGTTGCAAACACACGTCCACCAATCAGGAGCGTTCACAGCTCTCGTACCCTGTTTCGGTTAATAAGAACAGAACAGCCCTTTGGACAGCCGTAGACCCTTCCCTTAAGCATCGAATGTAGAAGTTCTTGGCTGCAGCACAGGCAAAGCTGCCTTTCCAGGGATGAGGGCAGAACTGACAGTGATAACTTTATTGAGGGGTGTAGAAGGATCAGCCCCAGGGTCAGAATATCAGCTCCAAAAGTTCTGGGGTGTGTGAGCCATTTCTTCAAAAATGTTTTTAATTTGGTGGTTTTTCAACATATATTTGCTCTGAATTCATGAGATATATTTCCAACATCAGCACAGGCCAATGTGATATATTTTCTTGCATGTTTGGGTATTGTTTTAGAGGATGAATATAAGAGCAAATGCCAGACATTTGGACAATAAAATTACGAAGCCATCACGGAAAGGGAGCCTGGACGCTTTGAGCCAATGTGTTTGTACTTCCCACACATGCCCTGCATTTTTGGAAAGGTGGCTTTTGATCCAATAACCATTATAGTCTCACCTGTCAAAAAGCATTTAGGGATCCTTTAAATCCATAGGTAATTTGAGTGCTGAATGCACAAACCAATTCCTTATGCTAAAATAAATCGTTCCTTGAATTTATATCAAAGAAGGGGAACTGTTTTGCTTGACAGATGGTTTTCACTCACTGCTGCCTTCCAAAAGCCATCAGTCACGTTGTTACCATCAAGTAATAAAACTGGACAGTTCTGGAAAGTAATCCACAATCCAGTGAAAACTGGTTAACAAGCCAAAGTGAAAAGAGTACATCTTAAAAACAACAACAACAAAAAAACAAACAACCCACTTGGGTTATCCTCTGATTTTAAAAACCCCAGTCAATTAATTGTATGAGCTTTAGATGGCAAAATTTGCATATTCTATCCATTTGCCTAGATCTGCATACAGGTCAAAGCAAAGCAGGAAGCATGCTCTCTGTTTCTGGATGATGTGCTCATGTGTCGTAGGAGGCATCTTCTGAAAGGAGGCTTTCCCTCCTGTGTGCAAGCGTAGAGACAATAAATGCCTCTTTTAAGATGATGCTTGCTGCCAGCAATTTGTAGAAGTGATTGTATTCAAATACATACACAAACACAAGCTCTCTCTCACTCTCCCATTCATATATTTATGGGCAAGAGGGAGTGCTTGTGTGTGTGTGTGTGTGTGTGTGTACACACACACACACAGAGAGTAGGAAGATGCTGAAAGGCATCACCTCATACTGCACCGGAGATAGCGATGGTAAACCCCTTGGTAAACCCCAATGGTAAAGATGGCTCACTTTACCTTTAAAAACTTACTTGTTTCGCCTGGCCTTCCAAGGTTTCTAAATTGGCTTTAAAAATAGTATTTTAATTGGTTTTAAATGGTTTTGAATTGTTTTTATATTCTTTTGAGTACTGTGTTTTAAATGGTGTCTGTTTTTGTGTCTTTTTAAACTTGTTGTACACTGCCTGGAGCCTTCAGATGGGGCAGTTTATAAATGTAATAAAAACAAAATCAAAAAATATTAAAACCTGCTACCTGATTGACCATTGCATTCATTTACTTTGCAATTGCTTGTACGGGGGCAAGGCTTGCAAGAAAACACAAGGAGAGAAGAGCAGGATGCTGACAACCTTCCCTCCCAGGTTTCAGGCCAGAGTCTTAACCAGCCTTACCTGGAGATGCTGCCACGTAGTGAACCTGGGGGCCCTTCTGCAGGCAAAGCAGATGCTCTTCCAGTGAGCCATGGCCCCATTCCCTTCCAACCTGTATATTTGTCTGTCTCTATGGAAAAGATAGATGCCCAAAGTCCCCAAAGCTCTCTTTCCTATATGACAAGAAGAGTCTTTTACAGGCTTCTTTGCACTCCTTAGGAAAGAGTCAGGAGAGTGGACAATGTTTCCCCCAAAAAGCAACACTGTAGGAAAGGGGTCCATGTAATGCTGCTTAGCCAGGAATTCAGGCCAAACCCCGGGAGTTTTCCCGGACTGCATTCCTGAGACCATGGCGTCACATCAAACAAGATCCTCATTAAAACCTGATCTTCCTGCTGCTGTTTCACTCATCATGGTCTGAGGACGGTTTTTTGGAAGAATGAAACAGCAACTTTTCCATGTTGTGGTGCACCGGGAGGTTGAGCAAGTGGAAAACACTTCTGCCTGTTAGTGGCTGGGCTGCTGCTCAAGAGATGGGCAGGGCAGGGAGAAGAAGGGTGTAGGGGAGAAGGGGCAGAGGGAGGGAAGGGTCTAGGAAAAGAGGAGGCAGGGGCTGAGGCAGCAAGGGAGGGGGGCTGTCAAGGCCCACTGGGCCAGACCTTCCAGTGGTCAGGATTTAGGGTCCAGTGGAAACGGTCTGCTTGCCAGACGGAGGGGTCAGCCACAAGTAACGTACTCCAGGGCAGGCATGGGTCAGGTCCCAGAGGCAGCAAATGGGCCAAAGGCAGGTAATCTGCTCGGACTGAGGGTGCCAGCCTGCGGCACCAAATATATGAGACCTACAGGGACCCTACTGGCTCCCCAGATCACCAGATCTGGCTGGGCTCATAAGCTGCAGTACCAATCCCAGCCTTGATGAGGGTGGCGCTGGTGAGCAGCAAGAGTTAGGTTAGCAGTTTCTTTTCCTCCGAGCTACCCTGGTGATGCAGAAAGTAAGTTACATAAGGCCTACAGCCAGATTCTGTGGCTCAAGCCCATTAGAGTTACACATGGACCGAGAAAAGGAATGAGGTAAGAAAAGGCCAGAGCGAGACACCTGGAGGGAGAATGCTCAGAGAAGAGATGGAATGCATGGCCAAGAATGGCAGAAGTGGTGAAGGTTGAATTTTACTGGTTGGTTTGATGAGTCTTTGGCTGTAGACCTCTAATAATCGTTAGTGATAATGTAACAGCATTGTTCCTCGAAGCTGAGGACCATTGTGGTACCTCTGAAGAATGAGCAACAGTAGAGGCCCAGAGTGTCATCATGGATGTCTGACTTATTCCCAGCTGAGAAGGAAACTGAAGGTCACAAATCCCCCGTGACAATTTGCCCATTCTCTGAAGAATCTGAGCACTCAGGAACAATTTTGCCTGAAGATGTGGCTGTCAGCTATCAAGCAAGTGGAAGAAATCTGAAGGAGAAAATTGATGTGCTTTGCTCCACAGATTCTTAAGATGGAAGGTTCAGATGAACTTCTGGAAGACAGCTTAATAACTGAGGAGTCAACATCAACAGTGAATGTTAAAATCGGAATTGTAGAGTATCTGCTGTCTCAAGGACTTTAATGAAAGGAAATGCATTGCTTCCCAGGAGAACTGCGGGAAGAAAATAACCTTAAAAAAGAAATGTAAACCATCACCCTCCACCCCTTGAAGCCTACATTGTCTTTTCTCTTATGTCCTTTTCTCCTCTTGGGCTGTGTCATCTTTCTAAGCTATCATTTCCCCAGTCTTTTTATGCAGATGTGTTAAATGGACTAGCCTACCAATGGGGAATCTCTCATTCAGCAAGTCACCAATTCTATTTAATTGTCTCCTAGAGGTTATACTCCAATTCAGTCTCGCTTGGCAGCTACTCTGGTTAAGCCCACATTTATCTATATATTTTTAAAAATTGATAATAGCTCTGCATCTAGCTGCTGGATGGGGCCACACATCCAGAGATGGCCCTTTCATGAGGCGAGGTGAGGCAGTGAGGGGCAAGGTGAGGCAACGAGGCCTCTACTTCAGGCGGCAGAGTATTGGAGCTCCAGCAGGGCGGCAAAATGCCTCCTGCCTCAGCCATCAAAGCAGTTCATCTGACCCTCGCAAGCTTCACAAGGAGCTCCTCTCCTCATACTCCTTGCAAGTGGAGGAGGCTGCTGGGAAGCATAAGGGTTGCTTTCGAAAGTGCCACATGCCAGTCTCACAAAGAAGGCTAACTGGGTGACTGGCCTAGGGCTGAGGCAGGGCAGAGAAGGCAGGAACCATCACTTGAACCACCATCCCGGTATTCGATCTGGGGTAGCAGAGGCCAGGTTCTCTGCACAGAATCAATGGGCTGCTGCTGCTGCTGCTGCTACTACTACTACTACTACGAAGAATATTTATATACCTCTTTTCAACAACAGTTTCCAAAGCGGTTTACACAGAGAACTAAAAATAAACAAATAAAGATGGTTCCCTGTCCCCAAAAGGCTCACAATCTAAAAAGAAACATGAGATAGACCCCAGCAACAGCCACTGGAGGGATGCTGTGCTGGGGACGGAGAGGGCCAGTTACTCTCCCCCTGCTCAATAAAGGGAGTCACCACTTTAAAAAAGGTGCCTCTTTGCTCAGCTAGCCACGGAAGTCACTAGGTGGCTCTGGGCCAGTCACTTCTCTCTCAGCCCCACCTACCTCACAGGGTTGTTGTGAGGATAAACAGAACTATGCGTACCACTCTGTGCAGCACTCTTCCTCTCCTAGGAGGAAGAGCAGGATGTAAATGTAACAATCAACCAATCAATCAATCAACCAACCAACCATTTTTCCTTTGTGTGAGTGTGTGTATTTACAAAACTCCCTGAAAGTCTGTATTAGGAGTCTTTGTAGCGCTGGCAATAAACCGACCACGGCCAAAGAATGTGTGCACGGCCAGGAAAGTGTTGCATCTGTTCCTCAGCCCCACAGCCCGACTGGGGGCCATTTTAATGACTCTGAACGCTCCCTGTTGTTCCTAACTACTGGCGAACATATGGTCAACTTTTCTCTTTAACTGTGGCTTGCCTTGTTTCTGTCAGTTGGTGTCCTGCCTGTAATGTATTTTAATGTAGTTCTCCGGTGTGTAAATTGAGTCCAGGGCCGCTCTCCGAGAGGAGCCTCCTAATGGTCGAAGCAAATGTCAAATGTCTCAGAGGCCTCGTAGGATGGGGGAAAAAATCTCTCTGTCTGTGCCTGTGTGTGTTTCCAAAACTTCCCTCAAAAATATTAATATGAACTGCTTGGAGAACTGGGAGGAGGTGGGGGGGAAAGGACTTTCCTTTGCTCCAGAGCTGGCCGAGGATGATAAATAGCCACTTAGTTGCCAATTCGGCACAATACTTCAATTTCCTGCCTTCACAGAGGTATTCCAAAGGTTGCGCAGAGTTCATGCGCACAGTATGGGTTGCCCAGGATGCTGAGCTCTAACCCAAACCATTTCAATTAACTGGACGCATTTCTCACACCAGCCGGCTGGATGAATATGGCTTCTGTGATGCTTGAGGTGTGCATACATTAGCCCTAAATGACTTGAGCATGCTCTCCGATCTCAGGGGGCGCAAGGGAGGGCCGAGAGGCCTAGCCGACTCGCTGCGTACATGGAGACGGCCCCCTTAGCATTATTTGGCAATGATGCAGCATTGGTAATAAAAGATCAGTAACGGCACCTAATTCCGCAGTGGGGAAGCCACTTGCCTAGAGAGCAGGAGGCTGTTGGTTCAAATCCCCGCTGGTGTGTTTCCCAGAAAATGGGAAACTCCTATATAGTGATATTGGAAGATGCTGAAAGGCATCATCATCTCATACTGTGCGGGAGATGGCAATGGTCAAGCCCTCCTGTATTCTAACAAGAAAACCACAGGGCTCTGTGGTCGCCAGGAGTCGACACCGACTCGGAATGGCTCGGAATGGCTCGGAACGACACTTTACAACTTCTTTCTTAACGGCAGAGAAGGTTTCTTTTCAGCTGCTTGTTCACCATGACCAGTCTTACCGTTGCAGAAGTCCGGAGAATGTTCCGAGAGAGAGGGCAGTTGACACAGGTAGGGCGCTTCATGAGATGCCCCTATGATAGTTTGGAAGCTGCCTACGCTCCTGATTGGTGAGCGTCTGTGAGTGCAAACCAGGTCGGAGGCTAGGAGCTTGCTCGTCGGTCAAGGCTCAGCTGGGTAGGAGGAGTCTGTCTCACTCAGTTTCTGTCCTCAGCTCTGGAATGAAGTAGGAGGGTGAAGGAAGTCCTACCCATCTGGGGCTTAGCATACGTCACAGGCCTGCTCAATTTAGCCCCTCCCAGCTGTTTTGAGACTACAATTCCCAGAATCCCCAGCCACAGTGGCCCAGAGCCAGGGATTATGGGAGTTGTAGGCCAACATCTGCAGGAGGGCTGAAGTTGAGCAGCCCTGGCATACGACCAAGCTTCATGGGTTGTTATGGGCAGCACTCAGTTCTGGGTGGCTGTCTGACCTCGAATTGGCATTTTGACTCAGGAAAAACACATTTCGCGCTGTTTGTTCACAGCCCGTTTTTTTGCTGAGAACAGCAATACAGCAGAAGGAGGAGCCAGTGTGGTGTAGTGGTTAGAGTGCTGGACTAGGACTGGGGAGACCCGGGTTCAAATCCCCATTCACCCATGAGACTTGCTGGGTGACTCTGGGCCAGTCACTTCTCTCTCAGCCTAACCTACTTCACAGGGTTGTTGTCAGGAGAAACTTGAGTATGTAGTACACTGCTCTGAGCTCCTTGGAGGAAGAGCAGGATATAAATGTAAAAATAAAATAAATTAAATAAATTAAAGAAGCCACCTGTTGTCATGCACTCTGCACATGGCCTTCGCCCCTCATCAAAGCAAGGCTGACCTTGGAACATGAGAATGAAATCATTGGCTTCTGCCTTGTTTTGAATTGGGAGGAGGCAGGAAAGTGCTCATGCAATTGCTTATCAGAGGCTTGGACGGTATGCTCAGGGCAGAAGGGAAAAGATCTGAGTGGTTACTAATAGGGACTGGAAACATGGAGAACTCAACGTGGAAAGCTGTTTAGCAGGCCCTCGGGGGGAGAGAGCATTTTATTCTGATGCTTGCCTTTTGTATTTTTGCTTTACTTTGTACCTTGCAGCTGAAGACCTCAGCTCAAGTGTGTGCCTTGACTTTATGTCAAGGACTGTGTTCTGTTTCTGTTATTCTTTGTTATTGGATAATGCTGGTTTTAAGGGAACTGCACTGGCTGCTGCTATGTTTCTGGGTGAAAAACAAAGTGCTGGTTATTACTTATAAAGCCCTTAACGCTAATGGTCCAGGGTATTTATGAGAGTGCCTCCTTTGTCATGAACCCTGCTGACTATTACGATCTTCTGGAGAGGTCCAGTTACGATTGCCACCGGCTCCTTTGGTGGCCACCCGGCTCGTTTGGTGGCCACCCGGGACCGGGCTTTCTCTGTGGCTGCCCTGGGGCTTTGGAATATGCTCCCTGCTGAAATAAGAGCATCTCCTTCTCTGTTTGTTTTCAGGAAGACTCTCAAGACTCACCGGTTCTCTCGCAGGCTTTTCATTAGAATGAATTTGAATAATTTGTTTTAATAATGGTTTCACGTTATTGTTTTTATTTCTGTTTTTATGTGCCTGTTTTGATTGTGTTGTATTTTAATCTTTGCTGATTTTAAAATATTGTTTTAAATTTTGTACACTGCCTAGAGATGTACATATCAGGCGGTATAAAAATATGATAAATAAACAAATAAACAAATAAGCAATAAAAGAGGTACTAGGGAGCAAAGAATCCTTCATCTTCTTTCATTTTTTTACTCATCAGAACAATGCTTAGCCTACCAACAGCCTAGAACCAGAGGGTTCCCTTGACTGGGTAATATACCCCTTAGAGGATGGGGCCGCTCTGGGAAGAGCAGAAGGTTCCAAGTTCCCTCCCTGGCAGCATCTCCAAGATAGGGCTGAGAGAGACTCCTGCCAGCAATCTTGGAGAAACCGCTGCCAGTTTGTGAAGACAATACTGAGTGAGATGGACCAATGGTCTGACTCAGTATATGGCAGCTTCCAATGTTCCTAAGATCTTACTGGTGGATCATGCCCATTGCTTGTTCAGGGTTCCCAACCCTCTTTTTTCCTGGTAGGACAACCATTTGGCACTAATAATCATCTCTTCTGCCCATGCCATTTCCCCCGATTAATTTCCTCCTTGCTCACCTGTTTTCTTTCTGTACGGGACCAAACATTCCTTTGGCAACTGTTATGGTTTCTTAAGTAGCTTCCATGCTGAGGCAAAGGAGTTTAATTTCCTCGCTTCTGACTTTGGGGCCTCTTGACTAACCTCCTTTTCTTTGGTCCGCCCTCCCACCCTTTAGGTCTCCATTTTTGACAACACTGTCCTAGTCTTTTCAAAGTATTATTATTATTTTTTTGATGGATGCTCTTTGACTCCTACAAACTCACGAGTCATTTAAAATGCACCAAATGGAAGACCTGCCCTTTTGCTAAAAAAGAAATAGAAATTACTTTGCATTCTTTGTAAAATGTAAAATGTACATAGATGATGAAACAGCAGTGTGTCAAATGCATGTATTGGAAAGGTATGTATGTATTGGAAATGCATGTATTGGAAAGGTGCCTTTTCAGAGGGTCCTGATTAGCCACGGGTTTCTTTTGAGCATCGCTTTCAGTGGCGAACCAGGGTACATCTCTGTGTAATGTGTGCATACCAAATGTAGATTTGTCTCTGCATGCTGTGTGAATGATGGATGAAGGCTTGCCTCTGATGAATGTGTGAAATGGCCCTCAGGATCCTTCCCGAGCCTGTGAAGAGAGCCAGCGTGGTGTAGTGGTTAGAGTGCTGGACTAGGACCGGGGAGACCCGAGTTCAAATCCCCATTCAGCCATGATACTAGCTGGGTGACTCTGGGCCAGTCACTTCTCTCTCAGCCCAACCTACTTCACAGGGTTGTTGTGAGGAGAAACTCAAGTATGTAGTACACCGCTCTGGGTTCCTTGGAGAAAGAGCAGGATATAAATGTACTACTACTACTACTACTACTACTACTACTAATAATAATAATAATTGGTGCCCTGGGTGCAGTTCCAAAAGACCTTGAAGAGCACCTCAACACCATAGGGGCCACAGAAATCACCATCAGCCAATTACAAAAATCAGCTTTACTGGGAACAGCCTATATTCTGCGACGATATCTATAACCATTGACAATAAAATTCAGCCATCCCAGGTCCTTGGGAAGGACTCGATGTCTGGATAAAACAAACCAGTCAATAACACCCGTCTGACTGTGTAAACAAGAAATAATAATAATAATAATTAATAATAATTCATCCTGACTGGAGATGTGAAGCCTTGGGGGAAAAACTGGGAGGGGGACATTTTTTTCCCATTAAAAGAGAAAAAAAACATTTTTGCCACACACACACACACACTGATTTTTTCTGGTCCCCCCCAGGTCTTCACGTGTCTAATCCTAACCACTACATGACAACAAATTTATAGTGGGAGATGGAATTCACAATTCACATCAGGCACACCGATTTCCCCCGAGATTGACCCGAGGTACTGAGCAAAGGTTTGTGGTGGAAAACATTGGTTGCCTTTGTATACAAAGGATGTTGGTTCAGCCTGTCGACCGCTGAAGCAATGTTCTGGCAGCCCCAATCACACAAACAAAGCCGTTATTAGGGGCACTTATAAACACCAACTCCCTCTTCATCTCTTTCCTCCTTTGCAAATGTTTAAATGTTGCCTAAAGAGTCTTGGCCTCCATCACAGGTATGTAAATGCGGTGCCGTTCTGAGTGCGTGACACTCCTCCATCAGAAAAAATTGCAAGGAGCTGGGAGGCCACGTTGGTCCGCTCTTGTAATTGTAGAGCGACATGAAACACAAGACGAGTTTGATGGAAAACTGAACTTGCACCGACCACTAAATATGGCACGCGACCCTGCTCCATGCAGTGTGATTTCATACGTCTGGCTGTCTTTTGATCAGTTCCTATTTGATTTCGCCGCTCAAAAACCTTTTGGATTGCACAGGGCTGGGGTCCTTTAATTGTGAGGGTGGCAATCCTACTCACACTGATATGGGAGAAATTTTCAATCCACACAGTGGTCCTCCTTGCTTCCGAGTAAATAGATACAATTTTGTGGGAGCACTGCTGCTCTTGGGGTAAAGGTAAAGTGTGCTGTAGAGTCGGTGTTGACTCCTGGAGACCACAGAGAACTGTGGTTTTATTTTGGTAGAATACAGGAGGGGTTTCCCATGGCCTCCTCCCGCACAGTCTGAGATGATGCCTTTCAGCATCTTCCTCTATCGCTGCTGCCTGATATAGGTGTTTGGATTCGAACCAGCAACCTCTGGCTTGCTAGTCAAGTCATTTCCCCGCTGCGCCGTCTTGTGGTAGCAAGCAGGAATTGTCCCCTTTGCCCTGGTTTGCATTTGAACAGGAGACTACATGCATGAGCACTGCTCTGGGAAGAGGATCTAGATGCTTGCATGCAGAAGGTTCCCTCCCTGGCAGCATCTCCAAGATGGAGTTGAGCGAGATTCCGGCCTGCAACCTTGGAGAAGCCGCTGCCAGTCTGTGTAGACTGTACTGAGCTAGATGGACCGATGGTCTGACTCAGTATGTGGCAGCTTCCTATGTAAAATACAATCACAATCAAAATACAATAAAAGAAACACAGCAGCAGACAACAGCGATAAAAACAACAGAAAAAGAGGGAAAACCTGTAACAAAAACAGCAGAAGTAGCTTAAAATTTTTTTTTTTTTTGGAGAAGGAAGAGCTTCAGAGTTGTAGAGAGAGTGTCCTCATCTCACCTGCTATTTTTTGTGAACATTTCAGCAAAAATAATTAAAAAATCCTCTAGGTGTGTGATTGGGTTTCTGGCAGGAGCCCTGACTCATAAACTCCGCTTGCCCCCTTCCTAAGAATGGTTCAATTAATTTAATGGCTGTAGCAGGCACGCAGCGAGAAAACGAGGCATTGTTGCCCGACTTGACGTGAATGGACGATACGAACACAGCTCAACGGTGGGACTGCTTTTAATTTGGAGCCCTGGGAAAAGATTGACGCAGCATCCCTCCGCCAATGGTGGAATTCTGCGAAGCTGCAGGCCTTCCTTGATTGTTCCATTTCTATACCGCCTTTCATAAAATGCAGCCCAAGGCCGTTTACAAACGTTAATGCAATACAATCCCATAAAATCACATTAAAATATTAAAATCAATTAAGACCATTAAAAAAAAAAATCCAACCCATCAATCAATCTTCATTACGGTCATAGACCAGTTTAAAAAACCCCCATAAAAACATTAAAAAGCAGCAGTCACAAAAAGACATAAAGACGCACCTTCTCATTTGCTTTTGGAAAGATGCATTTTACATGTCACCTAATGGCGCAGCGGGGAAATGACTTGACTAGCGAGCCAGAGGTTGCCGGTTCGAATCCCTGCAGATATGTTTCCCACACTATGGGCCACATTATGGCCCTTCAATTGTTCAGAGTTGGGCTTCTTATGAGTTTAGTTTTTTCCTCTTCCAGCCCCCTGTTTCTAGCCTGGCTTATGGATTTTTGTGATGATTTTATTTTAATTTTAAAGTTGCTCTAAAGTTGGTAGTTTTCCTTCAAGAGGTACCACAATCAGCTGTATTTTAATTCTGTGACTGCTAATAGTAACCTTGGAGTCGGGCAGCCCTATGGCAAATAAAAAAACGAAGGTTAGCCCTAAACCCCACTCTTCTTCGGGGAAAATACCCAAACAATGCAGATCTGACTAATTATTAAATTTACATGAAACTGAGAATTTGATTAGCCCTTTCTCCACTGGGAATAAGTATACTGGTTCAGAGTTTCAGTTGGTTCCCTCAACCCTGCTATGATCAGTCTTGGGCTTTGGGCTGCTGGATCTGAATCGGAACCTTTGAATTGGAACCTGCTATATCTGAATCGAGCTTTGGGCTGCTATAGCTGAATCAGAACCTTGAGGGTGGAAACCAACTCTAGTTCCTTGCTGGCAAGGGTGTCCCTTGGGAGGGCACCTGAACCCCCTGCCATCCCAGGCCCCACACCTGTGTTGTCGGGCTCTTTCCTGGACTCAGTGCCCTTGCCACTGATGGTGGGTACAGGCAGCTCCCTATTGGGCACAGGGCCCTCCATCCACGCTGCTAGGCAGTGCCCCAAGCTCATTGGCCAACTCAGGCCACGCCACTTCTGAGCCTATTGGTAGGATGAGGCAGTGGCAGCAGCTCAGGATGTGGCAAGAGGATCTTGACACTGACAGCGAGCACAGCCCGACAGAAGCCTGCCTTGCTGCTCCCTGGAGCGGTGCCAACCTGTTGGGGACTAGAGACAGGGCCTTTTGGGTTGTGGCCCCTCGGCTGTGGAATGCCCTCCCTGAAGAGCTTCATCATTCACCCTCCCTCAGTGTTGTTGTTTTCAATTAAAACACTTCCTTTGAAAGAGACTTTTTAATGTTTCATCTGCTGCTGCTATCTGGTTGGTTCTTTAGCTTTTATTGCTCCCAGTTTTTAGCTTTTTAAATAACTTTTAATATGAAACTTTTTTTAAAAAACCCACTGTAACTTTAATGGTGGTATTAGCCTGGTCTTTTAACTTGTTTAACTTAATTTGGTTAACTTTATTAGTCTTAGGTTACATTGTATCTAATTTATTAGTGTCGTGAGCTGTCCTGAGCACTAGCTCAGTACTGAGCAGTACTGGAGGGGCGGGGTATAAATATCTAAAATTAAACAACAACAAACAAAACCCTCCAAACAAACCAGGCAAAGGAACAGCCTAGAGCAGGCATTCCCAACCTATGGTCTTAAGATGATGATGATCACGATGATGATGGTACTATTTCTATCCCGCCCTTTTCCCAAAGAGCTTAGAGCAGTGTACATGGTCTCTTCCATTTCATTCTCACAACATCCCTGTGAGGTAGGCCAGGCAGAGAAAGAGAGAGACTACAATAAGTCACCCAATGCACTTCATGGAAAGTGGGGCTAAAAACTGAAATGTCTGTATTACTAATGTTGGTTCTTGATCTGTATTTTTCATTTAGCTTATTATTTTTGAAATAATTTGCATCAGATGATTTTGTGTTGCCTTTTATAGACTACAACCAAAACAAAATTAACATAATGAGAGAAAACTAAGGAAGAGAGATTACCAAGAGATATTTAAGAAGAAACCCCATGTTGAAGAAATGTTGCATGCATGTCTAAATAAATAAATAAATAAACAAACAAACAAATAAATAAATAAATAAATAAAATTGCATTATATGTTTTTTAAAAATCCTAGAACAAGATGGAAAAACCCACACTTGTGATTCCTCCTGTAAATAAGACAATTTCTTTTTCTTACTCCATTCTTCCAAAATGAACCATCATTAAGACTGATGCTTGATGGTGTATAAGCAGCAATCTAATTAATGATTTAAGAAGCATCAATCGATTGATTAATTAAGCATCAATCCATTCTTAATGATTAAGAAATCCCCCCACCTTCATCCAAATTCAGCCCAATTACAAATAGTCACTATGCCAGTAAATTACAAATAGTCACTATGCCATTTCTTCCAATTAAATATATCTATATAGATATAGATATATATAGACACACATACACTTTATACTTTATATATTCTATCTATCTATCTACTTTATACTTTAGATTATTATATATATTATATTACAAATATATAATGTTATATCTTTATTTTATATTAAATGTGTTAAGCTATTGTTTTTAAATGAGTTAAGTTGTTGCTTTAAAACAAGAGCTATTATTGTTTTCTGTCAAAATCAAAACTATGCAGTCTGTTGATCAGTGTTTTTAAAAAAAATTGTGTCATGTTGTGAGAAGTTTGCTGGTTGGCCGGGGGTGGGGGGGGAGAATATATATATAACACATGTTTCCTAACGGGTTGCCCAGGCTAGAAAAATCACCCGCTTTTAAGAAGGTGACATCGCAAAGCATCTTTTTGTCTACCTAGTTTGCAGTAAGTTACACAGTCCTAGGAGAACAAGGTGTTCATCTTGAATAGCAACGGTTCCTGTTGGGGCTAATTCATTCCTGGCCTCTGCAAGCAGCAGGTTCCTTAGAGGCCTGGTTCCTTCCACACAGGTGTGGCATGCTTAGGAAATGGGCGTGGTTGGTGTTCAGGAGATCTGCCTGCCGCCAGCTGTGTCAAAGCAAGCAATCTGGAGCTCTTGCCTGCCTGATCCTAGCTGGCTGCTGCTGCTGTAAGTTTCCTTCTTTTCTCTCTTGCTATGTTTCTGAGCTGTGAAAGACTCCAGGAAAGAAAGCTTCAGCTCATAAATCAGGGAAAGCTGCTGAAAGGATGCTGAACTGGGAAGTTCCTAGAGGGGGTCTCTGAGGCTGAAGGGGAACATATTGAGCTCGGGGTGGAGTGGCTTGGTACAATAAGCTGTGGTAATTGAATAGGAGTAAGTGCTGAGACTTTTATTACTGCTACAGGCATCCGTATCCACCACGGCGGCGCTCGGATAGAGTTTCATAACCCAGGCGAGAGGACTCTGCCCTGAGGAGCTTACAGTCTCAATGTTGGCAGGGTATGTGTGCCAGCCAATGGAAAAAAGAGACTGTGAGAGGCTAAGTTAACAAGGGAGTGAAGTATACATATAAGAGCCTAATGGTGCAGCGGGGAAATGACTTGACTAGCAAGCCAGAGGTTGCCGTTTCGAATCCCCCCGGTATGTTCCCCAGACTATGGGAAAGACCTATATTGGGCAGCAGCGATCTAGGAAGATGCTGAAAGGCATCATCTCATACTGCGCGGGAGATGGCCATGGTCAACCCCTCCTGGATTCTACCAAAGACAACCTCAGGGCTCTGTGGTTGCCAGCAGTCGACAACGACTTGATGGCACACTTTACCTTTAATATATGCAGTTCCACACGTGTACAGTGTGTATGCCTTTACTCAAAAGTAAGCCTGTGGTTTCACAGGACTTGCTGCCAACTCAGTGTATATAAGGTTGTATACTAAGGCAGTAACCCTATGCACAACTATCTGTAAGGCCTACTTGGATTCAGTGGGATTTACTTTGAAGGAAATGAGGGGCTCCAGGGAGTGGGGTCAAGTCCCCCCTCCCAACAAGCAGCTTGCCGCAGTCTGCCACCTTTCCCCTATCTCTGTTCCAGAAATCGAATAGCTGGGAGACAGCTTGCACCCATAAGTGCCATTTGGGTCTCCAGGAGTACTTTCCTTATGAGGCTAGGCCTCAGCATCTGGGGCTTTTTAGTTTGGAAAAGAGGTGACTATGGGGAGACCGGATAGAGGTACAAAAATTATGCATGGAGTAGAGAGAGTGGATTATAGAGATAGTTTTTTCTCCCTCTCTCACAACGCAATAACCGGGGTCATCTCATGAAACTGAAGGTCGGGAACATAGGACGCTGCCATATCCTGAGTCAGACCATTGGTCTATCTAGCTCAGTCTTGTCTTCACAGACTGGCAGCGGCTTCTCCGAGGTTGCAGGCAGAAGTCTCTCTCAGCCCTGTCTTGGAGATGCTGCCAGGGAGGGAACTTGGAACCTTCTGCTCTTCCCAAACTGGCTCCATCCCCTCAGGGGAATCTCTTCCAGTGCTCAGACTTCTAGTCTCCCATTCATATGCCACCAGGGCAGATCCTGCTTAGCTAAGGGGACAAGTCATGCTTGCTACCACAAGACCAGCTCCAACAAGACCAGGATGGACAAGAGGAACTGATTTTTTTTAACCCAGCACATAATTAATCTATGGAATTCTCTGCCATTGGATGTGGCGATGGCAGACCACTGGCTTGGAAGGCTGTAAAAGGGGCTTAGATGAATTCATGGAGGACAGGTCTATCAATAGCACTTACATTTACATTTATATACCGCTCTATAGCTGGAAGCTCTCTCACACTAGAACCAGGGGTCACCCCATGAAACGGAAGGTCGGGAAATTTAGGACTGACAATAGGAAAGACTTTTTCCAAACAGCGCATAATTAATCAGTGGAATTCCCTGCCATGGGATGTGGTGATGGCCACCAGCTTGGATGGCTTGAAAAGGGGCTAGGGTTCATGGAGGCCAGGTCTATCAATGGCTACTAGTCTGGTGGCTGTGGGCCACCTCCAGCCGCAGAGGCAGGATGCCTCTCAAAACCAGCTGCAGGGGAGCAACAGCAGGGAGAGGGGACATGCACATACCTCTTGCCTGTGGGCTCCCCAGAGGCATCTGGTGGGCTACTGTGGGAAACAGGATGCTGGACTAGATGGGCCTGATCCAGCAGGGCTGTTCTTTATGGAAAGCGAGCTATGCAAAGCTAGAACCCTTGCATAGCCCAGTCCATTGCACATCTTTCCAGAACGAAAGGCAGGAGAGCTGGTCTTGTGGTAGTGAGCATGTATCATCCAATTTGTTAAGCAGGGTCTGCCTTGGTTTGCATTTGGATGGGAGACTATATGTGAGCACTGTAAGAGATTCCCCTTGGGGAATGGGGCCATAGCTCAGTGGAAGAGCATCTGCTTTGCATGCAGAAGGTCCCAGGTTCAATCCCTGGCAGCATCTTCATTTAGGGCTGGGACAGACTCCTGCCTGAAACCTTGGAGAAGCCGCTGCCAGTCAGTGTAGACAATCCTGAGCTAGATCTGACTCCGTATAAGGCTGCTTCCTATGTTCCTATGACTTGCTTCCAAGGAAGTATGCCTATGATTGCAGCCTGAAGGTAGTAGATTTGAATGAGTAATTGTTATGGATATAATGGAAGATAAGGTTCAGATGAGGAAGGAAAAGGCGGCTGGGTAGAATGAAAGAGGTAGGCATAACAGGTTGGGGCTGCATGCAGGTGGGGGTTGAAGGGAGCAGCATTCCCTCTAACAGTGGATTCCAGATGTTGTTGATGACATCTCCCAGCATCCTCCACTGTGATGGTCTTTGGCTGGGAATTATGGGAGTTGTAGTCAACACCAACTAGGATTCCCTGTTAGAGGGAACATTGGAGGGGTGCATTTAAGAAAACAAACTGGCTCCACTCTTCTACATTGTGCTGCTACTTTTGTGGGGGCCCCCATCCTGTGGCAGGGAGTTCCACTGGTTAACCACACATCATAAACCATTCCTCTGTTCAGCTTTCAGTTTCCTAACTGTTCATTCCATCCACATTCTGCCCACTGGAGGAGAGCTGGTCTTGTGGTAGCGAGCATGAATTGTCCCCTTTGCTCAGCAGAGTCTGCCCTGGTTTGCATTTGAATGGGAGACTATATGTGTGAGCACTATCAGAGATTCACCTCAGGAGATGGAGCCGCTCTGGGAAGAGCATCTGCATGCTTGCTGCAGAAGATCCCAAGTTCCTTCCCTGGCAGCATCTCCACGATAGGGCTGAGAGAGACTCCTGCCTGCAACCTTGCAGAAGCCGCTGCCAGTCTGTATCAGCAACAATGAGCTAGTCTGACTCAGTATAAGGCGCTTTCCGATGTTCCTGTGATTTATGAAGTGGGGAATAAAGTAGGTGGAAGCTGATCATTTACCTTCTCGGTGTCTGGCTTCAGTGATCTCCCGACATACAGTGTTCATGCACGATAATTCTAACTTGCATTACTAAAAAGAAAAAAGAGAAAGTAATATTAATTTCATGTACGTGGAAGATGTTCTATAAAAGCAAGGCCTAAGGTCAATAGCAAATGATGATATCCAGCTGCGATGGCCATATGTGTACAGAACTGTATCCATGCTGAAAGTCCCTGCTGGGATGAGGCGGGACATACCTCTAGAGGCGGCTGCAGATGATTAATTAGGGTGTATCGTAATTTAAAGTAACTGTCACCCCAAGCAGTTTCAAAAGCTTCTCTGGTTGTGAACAAACCATCCCTCTCTGTTCCCTTGAACCGCTATCTAAGCCGTGAAATGGTATCATTGACTGCCATCTGGTGGCTGAGAGGCAGAACTGAAACGGGATCATCTTGACAGTAGAGTAGACACTCTTAACTGTCCCTGGTACCTCTCCTTCATCCATTCCTGTCCTTACTTTGCCTTTGGGGCAGATCCTGGAGATGCCTTTTATAAAAGGGTGCTCGCACACATGTTCAACGAGCGCTGTGCTGAATTTTCATGGGTGCGCAGATTTGGCGTGAGAAAGTTCTGAGTTCCCAAAATGTTAACCAAGCACCTCCCCAATTTACCTTTTCACAGGACCGTAGGAAGCTGCCATATACCAAGTCAGACCATTGGTCCATCTATTGTCTACATAAACTGGCAGCGGCTTCTCCAAGGTTGCAGGCAGGAATCTGCCTCTCTCAGCCCTATCTTGGAGGTGCCAGGGAGGGAACTTTGGACTCTCTGCATGCGAGTATGCAGGTGCTCTTCCCAGAGCAGCCCCATCCCCTAAGGGGAACATCTTACAGTGCCCACACATGTGGTCTCCCATTCAAATGCAAACCAGGGCAGACCCTACTTAGCAAAGGGGACAAGTCATGCTAGCTACCACAAGACCAGGCCTCCTCCCCCTACTCTGACTTTATTTCCTTCTAAGAACTCTACTACTTCTTGTGGGCTATGTGGTCCAGTCAATCAGGGATCATGTAGCCCGCATGATGTTGTCACAGGACCATCCAGAGCAGAGGCAGGCCACCTTGCTCTCCAGCTGTTGTTGAACTACAACTCCCATCATCCCCAGCCACAATAAATCATGGCTGGCTGATATGCTGGGAGTTGTAGTTCAACAATAGCTGGAGAGCCAGGTGGCCTAGCCCTGATGTAGACAATCAGGAAGCCAACAACATCATGAAGCCTACTCAGAGTGAGGGTAATGATTCCTGTCTCACTCTGAATGGTAGAACATTTTTGGCCTGTTTTGCTGGCCCCCAAACTATCTCCAACACACACACACACGCATGCATTTTTCTGTGTGTGTGTGTGTGTGTGTGTGTGTGTGTGTGTGTGTGTGAAGCTCTTCACAAAACATTCACTCTAGTTTTGGCTCAGTGGAGGGTCTTCTACTTCCTGCTTAAGTTCGCCTTAGCTTATTTTATCTCCTTGAGTCCAACAGCTGTTTAGGATATTTAGGTGTTGCTACAAATATTATATTTGTGTTGTGGGAGGGGAGAGCATTTTGTTCTCCATCCTTTCCTGCCACACTCCCAGTACAGATTGCTTTGCTCTAATTTCCTGCTTCCTGTCGATATTTCCTGCTTCCTGGCACTTCCTGCTTCCGGTCTTGGTATTGGAACCCACAGGCTGACTAAGGTTCAAGGAGCCCTTGGCACGGTGTCTGTCATAGGCCTAGCCCCTTCCTGCCTGAGTATATATGAAGTGTGCAACCTTGGAGAAGCCACTACAAGTCTGTGTAGACTAGGGATTCTCAATGTTGGGTCCCCAGATGTTGTTGGACCAACTCCCATAATCCCCCAGCCCCAGTGGCCTTTGGTTGGAGATTATGGGAGTTGAAGTCCAACAACATCTGGGGACCCAACGTTGAGAATCCCTGGTGTAGACCATACTGAGCAGGATGGACCAATGGTAGAAGGCAGCTTCCTATGTTCCTAAGCTGCCTTCTACCGAGTAAGATCATTGCTCCATCTTGCTCAGTGTTGTCTACACCAGGGGTTCTCAACGTTGGGTCCCCAGATGCCATTGGACTTCAATTCCCATAATCCCCCACCCCAGTGGCCTTTGGTTGGGGATTATGGGAGTTGAAGTCCAACAACATCTGGGCAGCCAGTGCTGAGAATACACGGTGTAGATGTAGACAGTGCTAAGCTAGATGGATCTAGGCAGCTTCCTATGTCACTCTGAAGGGCAGAGGCAACAACCTTTTCCTCCTCATGGCCCCCTTTGGAAGGAGGCCAGTATCAACAACAGTGACAGTCTCCTTGCTGCCTGCCATCTATCTCCTCACCCCCAACAATGCCCCACGTAGTGCTGCGTGCCTTCAGATCTCACATGACGCTCGATGGGGCATTGTGAGGGAAAGAAAGATGGCGGACAGCAGCCAATTAGAATGCTGCTTCCATTGATAGAGGCTTGTTTCCAGAAGCTGTGTCAGAAAGTTGGGGAGGGCCATCCACCACAGTCCAAGGAGGGGGCTCCTGATTCCTGCCTGGACCCCGTGTTCCTCAAAGGGCCAGGGCAGGTGTTAGCGTTGAGCTCCAGAATGGCCCAAAGATGTCGTGTCCAAATGGCTCGCTTTTCCTCTGCAAATCCAATCAACGGGACGGAGATGTGCAGGAAGGAACTGTGTGTGTGTGGTTTCCAGTAGGCTTATGAGATCACCCGGCATACCTTGTGCCCATCCACCCCACACCACCCCACACCACCAACTTCACAACGCCTAGACCAATATGAACCCAACTGGGTAGAGTTGTAGGGATACAGCGGGACACCTCAACAGCATAGTTTGTGATGATGTCGTCCACCCTGATTCAAGATGGCGGGCGCGTGAATGTCTGAGGCGCAAGTGGGCTAGCTGGTGGACCATCTAACAGATTTGAACCAAATTTAGTCCAGTTGGAGGGATAGTGGGAAGGAAAGTAGGCAGATCAGTTCTGCAACAACTTCTTTGTTTGTTCTGAAGGAGTGTGTGTGTGTGTTGTGTGTGTGTGTGTGTGTGTGTGTGTGTGTGTGTGTTTGTGTGTGTGAAAAATTTGGAGTGATTAATGGTTAGATTTCATCGGCAAGGTCCCCACTACAGTTAAGCAAACAATTCCGCGTGGATTTTCAATGGGCGGTGGTGGGAAATCTAGCTGAGGGCCCCCCTAATTGGCCACTCGTAAGACAAGCAATTAAGAGGCAGGGCAATTTTCTCCTAGAGGTTAGTTGTTTATAGCCAATTACCCGAGCAGCCTCACCCCACTTTGAACTGTGTGTGAAGTGAGGGCAGTGTCTGCATCTCGGGCTTCAATAGGTTCCCTGTAGCTTTGGCCATCAGGCCTATTCAAGCGCCTCTCCGCCAGCACCCACCTGCTTCTGCTATTTAACTCCTTCATTTGTAAAGAACGGGGGTGGGGTGGCGGGAAACCGAAAAAGCGGACGGGCATCTTTCAGAAAGAGGGCACCGCCTTTGGAAGGCTCTCCCAGCATGGACAGAACCTGATGGGTGTCGAAGATCTCGCTGCCTGGAATGGAATATCGTGTATTAAAGACACACACTCTCTGTGCGGCCGGGACTCCTCTCTTATAATTCAGGACGGGAGGGAGCTTTAGGCATGGCTGAAGGCCAGGAGTGGCTCATCCTAAGGAGGGGGAGGGACGCCGAAGGGGGTTCAGCTGCATCTCCATCCTGAGCTCCGTTTGCTCCTCTCCTCCCCCATCCTGCCAGACTGCCTGCAGGCTGGCCATTCGTCAGGTATTGCGCAGCTCTACCTGATGAATGGCCAGCCGGCAGGCAGCGCGGCTCTCATTAACACCGAGGCAGAGCAGGATGGGAGAGAGAGGAGCAAATGGAGTTGGGGACGCTGTGACTCGCTGGGTGCCCCCCCCCCGGCTTGTTAGGATGAGCCGCTCTGGTTTCAAACCCGACGGTCGTTGGAGTTGTCCATTCTGAGTGAAGCTCTTTCTGGAGATTTCTCGCTCCCCCACACCCATATCTGTCTACTTTATCACAGTAAAAACCTCTATTAACATCTTGAGTTGCTTTCGAAAGTGCCACAGAGCATTTCCAGGTGGGGCTTTTAGTGTGCTTCTCTTCTGGAATGGAGGGGCACGTTCACAGATTGGTCAGATTTTCCCCCGAAGTCCCCGTGAGCTATTGGGGAGCACTCCACACACAATTTGGGTTTTCAGTACACATTGGAACGTAGCCCAATTTTATGTCCAGGGGGAAAAAAATCCACTTTTTGCATCAGTTTTTGGGGGGCAAATTCAAACTCGCCACAAAGGCTCCTGGGGACTCCAGACCCCTCCTTGAAGACTGGCAACCCTAACAGTAGTAAGTCCTCTTATTAGGTACTTAAAAGATCTGGGGCCCAAGCCCACAGCCCCCCTTCGGATGATTAGACTCAATCATACGCCCCCAAGAATAATTAATTACATTTTTAAAAAAGCCTCTAATATTATAATCCGGCACCTCAGAAGTTGGGTGGGGCTAGGAGCTCCATGTCGGTGTCTTCATTGCTGTGCTTCCTTTCTGGAAGAGGTCATGGAAGAGGGAGGGGGATGATGAGAACCAGGGCTCTGAGCCATTCATGGGGGCCCATGCCCCATTGACCATGCCCTAATGGCACCCTTGTCACATTGGATGAAGAAACTTGGGAGACTGGAGACATGCCAAGGTGCTCAAAAGAGGGTAAAACTTAAAAAATCAACTTGATCTTTATTTCAATCACCTTCAGGACATAACCCCCCCCCCCCAAAAAAGAACAGCCTTGCTGGATCAGGCCCAAGGCCCATCCAGTCTACTATCCTGTTTCCACAGTGACCCACCAGATGCTTCTGGGAAGCCCACAACCAGGCAATAAAGGCATGCCCCCTCTCCTGCGGTTCCTCCCCTACAACTGGGATTCGGAGGCATCCTGCGTCTGAACCTGGAGGCAGCCTGAAGAAAGCGGCTTCATCTAGCACATCATTAACTTATGGAACTCACTGCCACAATATATGGTGATGGCCACCAGTACGGGTGACTTGAAATGACGGATAGGTCAACTAGTGGTTGTTAGACCTGAAGGATATATATTCACCGGCAGTATGGCATTGCATTGACTGGCAAGGCAGGGTTATTAGTGCTAAGAGTGTGCAGAACCAGTTCTTTTCGAACCTGGTTCGAATAGAACTGGCCCGGTTCAGCCAGTTTGGACTCGAACTGGACCAGACCCCCCAAAAGGGGTGCCGGTCCAAGTTTGAGCTGAACTGGCCCTAGTTCGAATGGAACCGGTTCGAGGGGGCATGCTGGTGAAGGGGAATCCAGTGAGGCTTTCCCTTTACAAGCAAAGGGAGGAACCCTACCTACCTGCCTTTTTAAAATTCCTAATGGGGACGGAGAGCGGGCAGCTCATCATCTAAGAAGGTGGCATGGATCCTCCGGACCCAGGCTGCTCTGTAGCGCTGGACCTGGTCTAGAGGTTGGAGGACATCTTAGAAAACTAGGTGCCCTCTCACCACCCCAATTAGGAGGCAGGTAGGGTTCTCCTAAGGCAGGTAGTTTTCCTCTTTTGCTTGTGAAGGGGAATCCTCACTGGATTCCCCGTTACAAGCATGCACTCTCAAGCTGAACCGATCAGTTTCCGAACCAGTTTGGCCTGGCTCGACCCTCGGACCGACTCGTAGTCCGGTTTGAATTTGGCTCGAATTCAATTCAAACTGCCTGAATCGGTTTTGTGCACACCCCTCATCAGTGTCTCGTGGCGTCTGGCTGGCCACTCTGGATGCTGGGTTAGATGTTCCTTGGACTTGTTCCAGCAATACTTCTCTTATGTTCTCAAATCTGATCTATTGACTCTAATAACCTTTCACTAGACCATACCTTTGCCTCCAAAGCAGTGGTGGGGATCACTTTCTGTCTGGCATGAATGTTTGGTCGTTGATTATCTTGCCAACGATGGTGTTGATGATCATGAAGTCCAAATTCATTTTTTAGTTTCTAGCAGAGAGTATGGGATTGACTTGGGTTTTTTTAAATTTAAAAACCCCCGCAAATCATGTAGTGTGTATATAATCCATCTGTAAGAAATGGGATGTCAGGAAATGATGGTTTCTCACTCTTTTGAGAAATCTGGAGAAAGTGCATAAATTCATGGGCTGGAATGAGAAATTGCCTCCCTTGACTCCTTTGGGTTATAATGAGGACCTTCCGTGCACCTTAAAAACGGAAGCTTCAGAACTTTGCCACACAAAGAAATCCCTTCTATTAAAGATTTGTTTAATGGGGGGCATTTTAAATCATTGCACCAATTTGGAAATGATTTTGATATTCTCCAGGGTTGCCCCCCACTTCCCCTATTTCCTGCTATTCTTTGCATTTTTTTTTAAAGTTATAGAAATGTAAATGTTATGGACTGGAAAACCTGTCGTACAATAAGACAGCCTCACTAAATTGATTTCAGGGTTACGTGGGATGTTCTCGGTATCTTTAGACAATAGCAAATTGGGAGTTGGCGGGCGGAGGGGTTTTAGGAAAGAACTTTGTCGAGAAGAATGAACAGGCATTGAGCTTCAGGTAATGGATTTCTACATGGGGAAGACGTCTGATTATTCCATTTAATTAGATACCTTGGGTGGAACGTATCTATGTCTTGTAAAAGACACCATACGTCGTCCCGGTGGGCAATCGTAAGGCTGTTATATAAGTCAGTAATAGGTAGTGGGATCTGTTTCAGTTTTTACAAGAATTATGTGGTCTAATAATTAGAACCAACTGCAAAACAGTTACTGAGGCCACGGCCAGATTGGGGTGGGGTGGGGGGTGAAGCAACATTGTGCTAAATCTCAGGTCTTTGCCACTATTTGATTCTTATGACTTCTGACAGTTTATATAGTGATGCCATATTGGTTTTTGGCCACCAGATTGGGATCTGGGGGGTTTCCAATCCTACCTTCTTAAACCCTACATACTTTTGCATACATGTATACGCAATCTCATGCTTGTGAGCCAAAGTGCATGATTCCATCCACTAGCTGCCTCACTAAGTTCTGTTAAACTTGGCCATTGCTACCAATAGGAAACTGGAGGCTGCAAAAATAGCCTCACTAATGAGTTAATCAGCATGTTTAAATGCTAATCGGCACAAGTTGGAAACCAGAGTATTTCCCTCCTATTGTCCGTTGGAAAATGGCACTTTGGAAATGAAGGCGACATTCTTATTCTCTCCATTTTCTCGATGTGTTTTTAAGTGTGTTGGTGAAATCTGTTGGGCAGCGTTGCTGCTGGGGCCCATTTCTTCCCCCTCTTTGCCTGCTTTTAATAATTACTGCACTTTTAATAAATAAGGGGAGAGAAGAAATAATACTAATTATGAATTCCAGCACTTAACATGCATGCAATGATCCTCATTAGAGCCGGTGATCCATGCTTTGTTGTTTAAATAAATGTCTGTCATTGCACCCTCTAGGTTTCCCCCCCATCTCCCCTGGTGAGCACAGTGTAATCTCAAGGGCTGTCTTTCAGGAACTGATCCCACAGCCAGGTTCTGAACTGGTGACCTGATGGATGGTCAGTGGGTTTCAGCTGATGATCTGGTCTATTGCAGATATTTATTTTATTTTATTTTATTTTATTTTATTTTATTTTATTTTATTCATTCATTCATTCATTCATTCAATTTTTATACCACTCTTCCAAAATGGCTCAGGGCAGTTTACAATTAAAACAGAAACCATTAAAACCAATAACAATTAAAACAGAAATATAAATATGATCACCAATTAATAATTAAACGATCGGAACAATTAAAACCCTGAAAACCAGGTTAGATATTCCCAAACTTGGGTCTCCAGGGGGTGTCGGACTACAGCTCCCATCATCTCCAGCCACAATGGCCAAAGGCTGGGGTTGATGGGAGTTGTAGTCCACCATCTGGGGACTAGAGATGTGTGCAAAATGAATTATTTGGATTTGTTTTAAATTTGAATCGGGTCCAAAAATTCAACCCTGTTTGGGCACCTTTTTTAACCAATCAGGGGGCCTGAATCCTTTTTTTAATCAGTCAGGTGCCAAACACCTCTCGAATCGAATTTCAAAAATTCATTTCTTATTCAGATCGAATCAGCCCTTTTGATATGATTCAAATCACTCGAATCACCCCGATTCAGGTTGAATCAATTTGAGTTGATTTGCACATCCCTACTGCGGATGGCGCAGCAGGGGAGTAACCTGCCTAGAGAGCAGGAGGCTGTTGGTTTGAATCCCCACTGTTTCCCAGACTATGGGAAACTCCTATATCAGGTAGCAGTGATACAGGAAGATGCTGGAAGGCATCATCTCATACTGCCCGGGGGGAGGCAATGGTAAACCCCTCCTGCATTTTACCAATATAGCAATAAGACAAATATAACCGATACCAGACCTCAATAACAGAATGGAATGAATAGCAGCCACACAGCTTGACCAGTAGTCATAATACTTCCAGCAGAGGAAGGTAAGGTTAAGTTTGTTTGTTTGTCTGTTTGTTTATTTAACTTGTATTCCGCCCAAACTTTCATCTCTGGGTGGTTAACAATGACATAAAAATAATTAAAACAAATATGAAAGGTTAAAACAGTTTAACCATTTAAAAACAGTATAAATTTAAAACCTACAAATTTAAAAAGCTGAAAAGGCTTGGGTGAAGAGATGGGTCTTCAGATGTTTTTTTAAAATAATAGTCAGAGCTGGGGAGGATCGTATCTCAGCAGGGAGCGCATTCCACAATCTCTGGGCAGCAATCCAGAAGGCCTATCTCCGTGTGGCCACCAAGCGAGCTGGCGGTAACATGAGACGGACCTCCTCAAGTGACCCCAGTGGGCGGTGGGGCACATAACGAAGGAGACGTTGTTTGGTTGCCTCCAAACTGTCACAGGACTCCAAATCTCATGTGGGTGGTAGTTCCACAGAGTTTGAGCCATTGTGGGAAGGGGCTCTGTTCCTTTTAGAGCGGTCTGCAGCTCTCAGGCAGAGCAAGGATTGCCCAACAAGATGCAGGCTCATAGAAGGACTCTTGATTTCAGCCTGGAGGGATCAGAACGACTGCTTATATACCACTTGTTCCCTTTCCCCAAAGGACTCGCATTCTTAAAAGTAGTATGAGGTAGACATCAGAAAAAAACAACTCCTGGAGGGATGCCATGCTGGAAATGGGTAGGGCCCAGCATCTTGAACTGAGCTTGGAAGCAAAGGATGCCTCATTACGTTTTTAACCCAAGAAAGCTCAGGCAAGGTTCTTCCACGTCCTTCCCTTACAACAGGGGTGGGCAAACTTTATTGCAGCTGAGAATGATGGGAGTTGTAGTTCAACATTAGCTGGAGAGGTGAGTTTGCCCACCCCTGCCTTACAACAACCCTGTGAGACAGGTTAGGTTGGAGATAGTGACTGGTCCGGAATCATCCAGCAAGCTTTCGGTTGGAGCCCAGGATTTGAACCCAGGTCTCCCTAGCGTGGGTCCTTCTAACCCAGGCCTGTTCAACTTTGGCCCTAGAAGCTGCCATATACTGAGTCAGACCATTGGTCTATCAAGCTCAGTATTGTCTACACAGACTGGCAGCGGCTTCTCCAAGGTTGCAGGCAGGAGTCTCTCTCAGCCCGATCTTGAAGATGCTGCCAGGGAGGGAACCTGGAACCTCAGATGCTCTTCCCAGAGCGGCTCCATCCCCTGAGGGGAATTATCATGCAGTGCTCACACTTCTAGTCTCTCATTCAAATGCAACCCGGGCAGATCCTGCTTAGCTAAGGGGACAAGTCATGCTTGCTACCACAAGACCAGCTCTCCTCCTGCAGATGTTGGCCTACAACTCCCATAATCCCTAGCTATTGACCATCGTGGCTGGGGTTTATGGGAGTTGTAGTAAAAAAAACAAACAGCTGGGGGGCGGGGCAAAGTTGAGCATGCCTGTATCTAACCACCACACACTGGCTTCCATGTATGTATCACTTGCTAGCTTGCGAAGTGCAAGGGTCCATTGGATGTACATGCAAACAAGTCCAACGAGCCACATTCTAGTGTGACTCGTCACCTGTCAATATGTGTGTCTCAAGTTGGCTGGGGCAGGCACAAAGACCTCCGAACAGCCTCAAATGCTCGCCGATGGAGCTGCGTGTCTGCTGCATACTTCTTCTCTGCGTCTCCTCCCCACCCACCCTTAGAAAAACAAAGCATTCTCCCACTCAATTTTGTTGATGCCATTAAAAGTAATACTGCAATGAATGTTATATCAAACCCAATTACTCTGGTGTGCGGCGTTCTGTTTTCTCTCCCCCCACCCCACCTTCATGCTGAGACATTTCCCCTCTCCTGAACACACTACTTCACTCTGTCTAGCAATTAACTGCTTGAACAGTGTAATAAGGAAGCAATTAAGAGGTGACAGAGAAAAATTAACACTCCATTTCACATTAAAGGCCAACTGAGTATCCGTGCCATTGTGAGTTAAATGTGTCTTTGAAAACATGTAGTTTTGAATCTATTTTTCCTTTTGAATACAACGATGCTTGCTCCATTGTGTGTGTGTGATTCTGTGTCTGTGTGTTTCCTCTCTCTCTGCCTCAAATCCCAGTCTGAAAATGGATGATAGCTAATTGGATGCTGTCTGCGTAAACGGCCTGTATTAATTGCAGTTTGCTCTCCTGTTAAGTGTCGGGGAAAACAAAATCTTTGTAATGTGTTGAAACGTTATCCCCAGTCTCACTCGGAAGCTGGGAGCTGTATACCAGGGGCAAAGCAAGAAGGAAGGGAGATTTGCATAAGAAATAACAGCTGCCATGTGGTCCAGGGAAACGCACACAGCCCTGTAGGAAGGAAATCTGGCGTCTCCAGCCACAGCCTTGCTGATATGACGCCATCTGATGGAGCCATCTGGCAGGAGTTCTCAAGTCTGGGTCCCCAGATGTTGTTGGACTACAGCTCCCATCATCCCCAGCCATCAGGGCAGGGGATGATGGGAGTTGTAGTCCAGCAACATCTGGGGACCCAAACTCGAGAACCCCTGCCTTCTAGTGCAGTGGTTCCCAACCTGGGGCCCTCCAGATGTTTAAAGTAAAGTTGTGCCATATACAATCTCAACTTCGGCCCTCTTGCAGATGTTGGCCTACAACTCCCATAATCCCTGGCTATTGGCCACTGTGGCTGGGGATTATGGGAGTTGTAGTCTGAAAACAGCTGGGGGGCCTAAGTTGAGCAGGCTTGGTACAGAGTACACAGGTACACATCTGGATGGATTTTTTAAACAGTGATTCACATGTTATGCTGAACGCAGGTACAGCATTAAAGGTAAAGTGTGTCGTGGAGTCAGTATCTACTCATGGCACCCACAGAGCACTGTGGTTGTCTTTGGTAGAATACAGGAGGGGTTGACCATTGCCATCTCCCGCGCAATATGAGATGATGCCTTTCAGCATGTTCCTATATCGCTGCTGCTCGATATGGGCGTTTCCCATCGTTTGGGAAACATACGAGCCGGGATTCAAATCGGCAACCTCTCCCTAGGCAAGTTACTTCCCCGCTTCGCCATTAGCTGGCTTCTCCAGATGTTGCTGAACTACAACTCCCATCATCCCCAGCTACAATGATGGGAATAAATTGGGGCTGGGAATGATGGGAGCTGTAATTCAAGAGCCGCAGGAGGGCCAAGTTTGCCCACCTCTGCTGCAGGGGCTCTTGAACCCCCAACGCAGGTTTCCTCTAGGTCCGGCCACCCATAGATTTAGCCCAGCCAGCCGTGGCTTTGACACAGTCCTGCGTCCCTGCCTCTTCCCATTGTTGCCTGCTGCACCTTGCTAAGTGCTGACCCATAAACCCGACACACTTGCTGATTTATCCTCTCTCCGAAGAATCGCCCATCAACAGCGCAAGGCCTCCTCGATGCCGCTATCTCCTCGATGCCGCCGCTGGAGAGCTAATGCAACAGCACAGCGTGTGTCTGTTCACACTGTGGCACGTGATGGCGGAATCGCTTAATCCAACCTGACTTCAGGTGGCACCTGCATTGTGTGCGCGGAGCAATCGCACTTGCTTTGACAAGTGAATAATGATCTCTGCCCATTGATAGTGTTTTGTTATTGGCAGGTCAGAATGGAAAACAGGTGCTTTGTAGCACGTGCACACACACACACACACACACACACACACACACGGGATGCATCCAGCCACTGGCTCTGTGAGGGGTGAGGAGCGAATGGAATACGCTGTTACGTGTTGCGGGTGTGAGTGGGCAAAGGATGCTGCCCATTTTGACGGCTGTCTGGGGCCTGAATTTGGCATCGAGGAGAGGGAAACTGTGGCGTTTGAAAAGTGATTGTAGCTGGAAGCTGAGGGCTGCGCCGGTTCCAGAAGGGTCTAGAAAAAGCCAAAGGGAAATATGAGAGAATTGGAATGGCAGCATCCTGATGAATTATCTCCGTTTTCTGCACTGTACAGTACTAGAGAGTTATGGCACAGAGTTTCATTGTCTAGACCTATTTCAAATTTCATGTCATGATTTAAAAAAGAATCCATTCGAGCCGAGCAGGGGCATCCTTGGGGGAGGCCTATGGGGCTCAGGCCCCCAATGAAAGTCTCAGATCTCCAACGTGCATCAGCCACCACCTTTTTTAAATGGGGGCAGGCCATCACCGCTGCTCCAGCGGCAACCATCACCCAAGATGGCCTGCTTTCTAAGCGGACTAAGCAGCCGCTTAGGGTACAAAGCAGGCAGAGGAGGCAGCAGCCTGGAGCACTAGGGATGTGCAAACATGTTCGACCAAGAACCGGTTTGACGTTGAACTGGTTTGGTTCAGTGGTTCGGGGTTGAACCACCAACCCCACCCCCTGGTTTGGGTGGTTCACGGTTTTTAATTTTTTAAAAAAATTTAAAAACCTTTTTCCCCTTTGGGGGAGTTCCTTGAGGGCAGCAGGGTGTGTGTGTCCATGGAAGTTCCCCCTCACCTCGCCGACTCCTGTAATCACCCCCTCCGGACGTTTTGGCGGGTTTTTCAGCCTATTTGGGCCTCCATCGTTCGGCACATTGCCCAAAATGGCGGCCGCCGCGCATGCACAAATGGTCTCTGCGAGGCCCTGGGCCATGCCAGACCCCACGGAGGCCATTTGCGCATGTGTGGCGGCTGCCATTTGGGGCAACACGCCAAACGACAGAGGCCCAAATGGGCCGAAAAATCAGCCGGTTCGAGGGGGTTGCCGGCCCAGCGGGTTCCGTGCACATCCCTACCGGACACCAGCGTCCCCTGTAAGAGGGCTTCCCAGATGTCGTTGACTGCAACTCCCAGAATCCCCAAGCAAAAGCCACTGCCGCTGGGGATTCTGGGAGTTGTAGTCCATAACGTTTCGGAATCTCTCGTAGAGAGAACACTGCCAGGCACCTCTCGCCACCTCCCACTCTCTTGGCCGCGGTCTCTGTTGCCACTCCAGCGAGGAGGACAGGCATTGGGGAATAGCCTCTGCTCTGTGGCAGTGAGGGAGGCGGGCAGGCGGGCAGGCAATGGGGAGCGCCCACTCGCTTGCCTTCCTTCCTCGACTCCACCTGCCACTTTTGCAACGAGTAGAGGTGGTGGCAGCGGCAAGGCGGGTGAGCACGTGAGCCACTGAACAGCTATCCTGAAGGAAGTTCTGGTGTGTCAGGGAGGAGAGCTGTTCTGGTAATGGCAAGCACGAATTGCCCACTTTGCTAAGCAGGGTCTGCCTTGGTTTGCGTTTGGAGGGGTGGCGACATGTGAGCACTGCCTGCTGGAAGAGACCCCCCTTAAGGGATGGGGCTGCTCTGGGAAGAGTATCTGCCTGCTTGCCTGTGGAAGGTCCCAGCTTCACTCTCTGGAGGAAGCATCTCTAGATAGGGCTGGGAGAGACTCCTGCCTGAAACCTTGGATTGCTGATGCCAGTCAGGGTAGGCAGTACTGAGCTAAATTGACCAAGGGTCTGACTCAGTCGAAGGCAGCTTCCTATGCTCCAGGTTTGAGAACTTCTGATTGAGGCCTTGCCTGTGAGACCAAGCCCGTTCCTTAGGCCGTGCTTCCCCCGGCAGCTTGGAGGAGATGCCAAGCGGCACGTAAACTCGGCTGTGTCGCGGAGCCGAATACTTCAACCGTGTGACTGCCAGCCTGCCAGGTGTCAAGCCTGTTGAGTGATCCTTCTGCATCTCCTCTTGTGGTCCTGCGTCCTCCCTGGAATAATTCATACATGGCTGCAGCAATGGAGCACCAGAGGCTTCAGTTTTATTCTTTCAACTAGGGACAGAGGGATTTCTCAAGGTTGGCATCCCAGGGCAAAACGGCGAATCTCGGAGTGAAGCCGCAAGTGGGAGACCCACTCCAGGGCCCCTGATGTTAGCAGAAGTGGGGAGGGATTTGCCGTTCGCTGTCCCACTGTCAGGCAGAATTTCCAAAGAGCAAAAAGATAACCTAGAGGCAGCTTGGAGATGTCCATCAAATACAAGACTGGCTTACTCTTTAATTTCTAGGGTGGGGCATTGTGTATCCTACAGTATGGTAGAGTGGTTAGAGAGCTGGCCTCTGGACCAGCAAGATCTGGGTTCAAAAGATCTGGGTTCAAATCCCTGTCATCCGTGCTAGCTGAGCCAAGAGGCACCTTTTTAAAGTGGTGATTCTCTGTATTTAGCAGGGGGAGAGCAACTGGCTCTATCCATCCCCAGCACTGCATCCCTCTGGTGGCTGTTGCTGGGGTCTCTCTTCTGTTTCTCTGTTAGTTTGTGAGCCCTTTGGGGACAGGGCGCCATTTTGTTTTATTGGTTGATTTATATCTATGTAAACCGCTTTGAGCCACTTTATGGTGCAACGGGGAAGTGGCTTGATTAGCAAGCCAAAGGCTGCCGGTTCGAATTCCCACCAGGATGTTTCCCAGCCGATGGGAAACACCTTTATCGGGCAGCAGCGATATAAGAAGATGCTGAAAGGCCTCATCTCATACTGTGTGGGAGACAGCAATGGTGAACCCCTCCTGTGTTCTACCAAAGACAACTACAGGGCTCTGTGGTCGCCCCGAGTCGACACCGATTCGACAGCACACTTTACCTAAACTGCTTTGGGGACTTTTGTTGAAAAGCGGCATATAGATATTTGTTGTATTGATGGTGTCTCCCTCAACCCAGGGCTCCAAGCAGACACGGAGGAGAGCTAGTCTTGTGGTAGTGAGCATGAACTTCCTCTTTTGCTAAACAGGGTTCCCTTGGGTTGGTATTTGGATGGGGGACTACATGTGAGCTGTCTGCTGTAAGATATCCCCCTTAGGGCAGGGCTGCACAACTTTGGCCCTCCAGCTGTTGGACTACAACTTCCATCAGCCCCAGCTTCAGTGGCCAATAGTCAGGGGTGATGGGAATTGTAGGTCAGTATCTACAGGGGGGTCAAAGTTGTGCAGCCCTGCCTTGTGACAGTGAGTGGCTGCTTTTTGTCATGCTTCGG
This sequence comes from Hemicordylus capensis, assembly GCF_027244095.1. NCBI lineage: Eukaryota > Metazoa > Chordata > Lepidosauria > Squamata > Cordylidae > Hemicordylus > Hemicordylus capensis. The sequence goes on from NC_069667.1 coordinate 19,311,355, forward strand.
TGTGACAAGGGGAGTGTGGAGATGCAAGCAAGATGGCCTTCCTCGTCCCATCTCCTCTCCCACCTGTTCAAGCCCCATCTGCAATGGTGTGCAATAATAGCTTTTAAAAGTTTGAAAACCACACAAATGACGACTGCGTGTTATCAATGTTGCTGGAGCAATGGAGATGGAAAAGGGGCAGGAATTACTCCATGGAGAGAATGCGACCATTTCTTCAACCATACCCTGACCCTGAGACTTTTGCTCTGTGCAAAATTGACTGCGATTTTATCCTCCTTGTTTTGGGGCAGGGGTGATGATACAGGGGGAGCTTAAAGTGCCCCCATGCGATCACCACCCTTCCGTCTCCAGCGGGTAGAAGTCGTCAAAATTCACCGCCCTGAATTGGTGCTGGTGACCAAAATTTTTCATGGAATACTTGGTGGGTTTTGAATATTTACCCACACTTTTCTGGTCCTGAACATATTACTCACTCACGGGCACAGTTCCTTTCCAGCTACAAAACAACGGGGGGTTGGTGGGGTGGGGAGAGAAGAGACCCAAATAAGTCACGTGCTCTCCTCCCATTTTGTTTCCAGCTGTTTTCTAGTCATTAGCTTTTAATTTCAACAGCTGCCTCTTTGTGTTTCTTTCTCTCTCTCTCTCTCTCTCTCTCCCCCACTCCCATCCGCTCAGGTATTTTGCGCGGTTACAGTGATTGTCAGTTCTGTTCTGCTTGAAAGGTTTCAGTGGATGTTGCCATGGCCACGGGCACCAGAATTGGAAATAAATGAAGGGGGGGTATCTAAGAATCGACGTGGTGTCAATGGGGGGGCTTGGAACCAAAAGGTTGCCTCTTCCGTTGGCAGATTCTACGTTCGTTGCCAGCAAATCTGTTTTAAGGGAATATTTAAATGCTTCCTTGAACATAGACTAGGCCGGCACTGAAGTATCTGTGCCTAAAATAAGAGTCAGACGAATTTAAGAACAAAAAGAGAGAGTTTGCAATATGTATAGTAACTGCATTACTAACTGGGCTCGTGGTAGTGAGCATAAATGGTCTCCCTTGCTAAGCAGGGTCTGTCTTGGTTTGCATTTGGATGGGAGACTACATATGAGAACACTGTAAGATATTCCCCTTTAGGAGATGTAAATGATTGCAGCTGTATTCAGTTTATAAGTGAACCTGGGTGCTCCTTAAATGATAAAGTGTGTAATGCTGTACCTGAGCCACATAATGGCGTAGCAGGGAAATGACTTGACTCGCAAGCCAAAGGTTGCCGGTTTGAATCCCTGCTGGTATGTTTCCCAGACTATGGGAAACACCTATATCGGACAGCAGCAATATAGGAAGATGCTGAAAGGCATCATCTCATACTGTGTGGGAGATGGCAATGGTAAACTCCTCCTATATTCTACCAAAGACAACCACAGGGCTCTGTGGGTGCCAGGCATCGACACTGACACGATGACACATTTTACCTTTAATGCTGTACCTGCGTTCAGCATAACATGTGAATCACTGTAAAAAAATCCATCCAGATGTACAGCTGTGTATTCTGTGCACAGATTGTACTAGTGTTGAACACAACGTGTGAACAGGAGTACTTCTTGCCGTCTGCAAATAGGCTTCTTTTGAGAGAGGCTGAAACAGGGGTGAACCTCACTTACTCCATATGGCAATGGTACTCTCAGTTGCTATACCTGTTGCTCTCTTTAATCTGCATAATTTCAGAATGCAGGCAGGAAATATTGCCTTCACTCTGACTTGGCTTCATAATGATGACATACTGCCAATGAGATTTAGTTGCTCGATGATGCTTGAAGCTAAATTGGAATGAGAGCAGTCCTTGCCTTTGCTCTGAATTGACTGCATTATTATGACACCAAGCCAATGTGATTGAGCTGCATAATGATGCCTGAAGCTAAGTCAGAGTGAGGGCAATGCTTTTTGCCTTCACTTTGGTATCTTATGAGTAAAAATTTTTAAAGGGTAGGAAATGGAGCTTAGCAGCAGTAAGATTGTCACCGCCACCAGGATCATGGTGAAAAGGTAACGAATGGGCCCTTGAAGCATTAAATCTTCCTGAAAGCCCTCCTTCCAACCTGAAAATGTTCACCTACAAATCTTTGACTTAGCTTTAGTCTGAGTGTATGCTATGTACAGGAGATCTCAGGGAGACCCGAGTTCGAATTTCCATTTGGCCATGAAACTCACTGGATGACTTTAGGCCCGTCACTTCTCTCTCAGCCTGACCTACCTCACAGGGTTGTTGTGTGGATAAACATAAGCATGTGCCCTGCTCTGGGCTCCTGGGAGGAAAAGCAGGATATATGTGTCATACATTTGTGTGAAGAATCATTTCTTCTGATCAGTTCTTAACCTAATGACATTGAAATCCTGATTCTCAGAATGGGGTTTCTCCCCAATCATTCTCTGGAACGGAATTTGTGAATAGAAACTGATTTCAAAAGTGCAACAGTGACCACTTGTGGTTGAAAATATTTTTACAACAAGAAAGTAAACACTAAATAGACATAAAGGTTTAAAACCATCGTTTTAATGTGAAGGGTTTTTCTTTCTTTATTAGGTGAAAGAAATTGCTGTTGGGATCCCATTTTTTTAAAAAATCTTAAGATTTTCAAGATGTCACAGCTAGGACAGTGTGCTGTTTTTAGAGCAATTATTTCATTTCATTTTAGAGAAGCCGTAATTTTCAGTGCAGAATCTTATGATTCTACACAACCTTTCCACACAACTTGTCTCCCGGATGTAAAGTGACATGCCATTCAAAACCTCGTATTCTTTTTTGCTTAAAAAGCAAGACACATTTTCTTCTGTATGGTCATTTAGCTTTCTAGTAGAAATTGAAACTGAATATTATTTCTATTAGAAATTGAAATTAAATAGAATTTTATTTTATTTGAACATGTTCAGAATGTACAGTCAACAGCTAAGTTACATGCTAATGTGAACAATTTTGAAATTGTCCAAGAAGTTGACTTCTAATTTTTTTTTAATGTTGAAGTTGGAATATTGAAATATTGTCACCATGTAAGATTGGACAAACGTGTTTAGGTAATGTGGATGTTGAAGATGCCATAATATAAGGAATGAAAATTTGAATTAGTCAAGGTTGCAATTAAATAGAAGCACGGACATCATTGTGTATTATAGATAAAGCACCAAACATATACAAGTCATATAGGAAGCTGGAGAGATCTTTAGAAAACAGCAAGGCATGACCCGTTTCAAGTATCCAAGGAAGGGTGTGGATCAAGCCTACAAAAGATGGGAATTTTTCAGGAAGGGGGAGAACTAGAACCAAGGGGTTGAAATTGCAAAGAAGCGGGTTGAGGGTAGACATTAGTAACATAGGAAGCTGCCATATACGGAGTCAGACCACTGGTCCATCTAGCTCAGTTCTGTCTACACAGACTGGCAGCAGCTTCTCCAAGGTAGCAGGCAGGAGCCTCTCTCAGCCCTATTTTGGAGATGCCAGAGAGGGAACTTGGAACCTTCTGCATGCAATCCTGCAGGTGCTCTTCCCAGAGCCGCCCCATCCCATAAGGGGAATATCTTACAGTGCTCACACATGTAGTCTCCCTTTCAAATGCAAACTGGACTGGGCCCTGCTTAGCTAAGGGGACAGTTCATGCTTGCTACCACAAGACCAGTTCTCCACCTCAAGATGACATTAGAAGGCTTCAACAGCAGAATGGTCTGCCTTCTGTCTTGATAGACTCTCCCTTGCTAGAGTTTCCAAACAGAAGTAGTGTGTTGCTGGCGATCTGAAGATGTCATAGAACTTTGGAGCTGGAGGGTAAGCTGAAGGTCTAGTCAACCCCGCTGCTTAATGCTACAGGAAACTGCTACATCATCTGTGAGAGAGGGCTGTCCCGCTTCTATTTGGAAAACTCCAGGAAAGGTAACTCCACCATGGCCCAAGGCAGAACGTCCATTTTCTTCCAGGCATAGCGGAATCTGCGTTCTCTGTCCATGCAATTTGGCAAACCTGGAACTTCTTCTATGATGAATATTTATAAACCGCTTTCCACAAGAGTACTTGGAGCAGTTTACATAGAGAACGGAATCCTAGATAAGACAGCTGCCTGACCCGGAAGGACTCACGGTGTAAGAGGAAATATGAGGTAGATGTCCATGGCCGGCTCTTTCAGGAGTTGAGGTGAGGCAGTCATATTAGGGGTGCAGATTATTGGGGTGAAGGACCTCCCTGTCCCTGCTGCCTTACTGGCCATGTCGCTGGTCAGGCAGGGCGCCATGTTTAGCCCCATCTCCACACCAGCCATGCCCCTTCACTGGAACACAGAAGTGCTGTGCCCTTGAGGGTGCGGGCGGCCCTGGACACTGGTGGCCAGAAGACAATGGTCCACCCCCAACCCAGCTTCATGGTGGCGATGCCACTGAGTGGGCTACCAGCAGGAGGGTGGGATGTCCCCTGCCACCTCCATCAGAGCAACTCTTTGGGAGCAATCTGACCTTTGCATACTTTGTGAAGAATACCTCACCTTGCAAAGTCTGAAAGACGCTCGTGGGGAGAAGAGGTGGTTGCCAGCAACCTGCCTTGCCCTGTTCACTCTCCAAGCTTGCAGGAAGTGAGAGCTCCCTCCCTCCTCACCCGCCACACCAGCTTGGAAAGGATAGTTCTGTAAGGGGGCTGGCCCCACCACAGATGTAGGGCAAGGCAGCATTTTGCAGCTTGCCTCAGGCAGTGCAGTGACTTCCACCACCCCATAAATACCAGGCACAACCACAGGAAGGCTACTGTGCCAGGGCTGGATTTGGACAGTTGCCCCCCCCCGCTAACTTTCAGATCTGGCATAACTTCCTAGAGCTGTAGGCATCGCAAGAGGCAACTGCACACTTTATAGGCATGCATGCATTACAGTACTTTTAAATCTATCTATCTATCTATCTATCTATCTATCTATCTATCTATCTATCTATCTATCTATCTAAGATGTGCCCGTGGCTAATCCCATGTGTGGCAGCTCTCGTGAGAGTTTGCGAGTGAGGGGAGGGGGAGAGGAAAGTAACAGCGGCAGGGAGCATTGGGCCAACGGACAGGCCAGCGAATGGACAAGTGGGGAGAAAAAGCAAAATCGTTGGCGGCCGGGCAGGAGGGCAAAAGTGGCAGCCGGCAGGAAAAAGTGGCTGGCCAGAGAGAGAAAAACATTCGGGGACGGCAGAGGAGGTGGGAGGGCTGAGAACGAGGGGCCGAGAGCGAGGGAGTGGGTGTGTGGATATAGAGATAAAAATAAAATCTTTACTGGATTAGTAGGGGGATGGGGGCGGAGAATGGATAGGAGGTTGGGGTATAACGATAATGGGAAGTTGAATACAATGCAAATTTAGAAAAATGTCCAATAAGTTGTTAATAAAAAAGAAAATTGCCACTTTACAAGGTGCCGATTTGCTCAGGGTTATCTGACTGAGGGCGTTGCTGCGAGAGAGAATCTATTCCATAGGCAGCTGCTGCTTCTTCTTTTTCTTTTAACAGAGTGTAGCTTTATTTTCCTTTCCCAATCCTCTCTGCAGCTTTGTAACTGAAGGGACGCCAGAACTGCGGGGCCAAAGTAAAGAGAGCAATGTTGAAGGCAGCCAGTTTGCCAGTAGCTCAACAGCTGTTAACTCGTAGTTCCAGGAAATTATAAATATGTAAAGATCAATCACACCCTTTTGCGAGTGTGGATATGTCTATGTGCAGTGCTAAATCCTGCCTGTCTCCTGCAGGATATTATTTTAAAATGAACCACAAGCTGTTAAAATCCAGAACCACCCGTGAAATAACATATGAAATGTTCCGTAGTGCCTGCATCTGAACCAATATAGAAAGTGGGATTATGATGAAGTGGTTTGGTACATTTGCAATGAACCAGTCTTTGTATGATTTTAAACATTTGCACTCCTAAGTTTTTTACTTTTATGTTTAAGAACATGAACTTTATTAAACAAACTTATTTTCTCTCAAAACAAGCTAAAAGATTATAGGGGAACAGAAGATCTATATTTAAACATATACTGTACATACAATAAAATGTAGAATAGTAACGTTCATGGAGTTTTTTGACAAGGTCCACACCTCTAGAGATGGACAAGGGGCAGTTGCATTGTAAGACTTTCAGTTTTTGGTGTGTTGTTGTGCTTTGATTGTCCTGACCATCAGCCCTGCAGCAGCGAAGCCTGCAATGGTATCTTAAAAGCTTTTAAAGGTTTTTAATACTCAAATTTGTTTTATTGATGTCGGAGAAATAGAAATGACAATTGGCAGGAATGTTCCCCAAAGATGACACCATGGAGAGAATACAATCACTTGTCCATTGTTACCCAGACCTTGAGTCTAACCTTACCCTAACCTTTTCCTCCATGCAAAAAGGACTGTAATAGTATTGTAATCGTTTGTGGGTAATGCTAAAGCAATGATAACACGCAGAAAGCTGTAAGTGCAGCAGTGCTGTCACCTCCTTTCCATCTCTACAGACCTTTTCAAAAATCACAAGGAACATTAATCCCTGGAGCATTTGTCCCCGATGGCCAAAATCAGTGGGCCTGCCTAATGCATATTATGGATGAATGCATAAACAAGCAATGATTCCGGAAGTGTCCGATGTGTGTGCCAGAAGTGCCGAACCGGTTCTTGCACATCCTTACTATCCAAGCAAATGATGACTTCAAATGTAGGGATCCAAGGAGAGGGTCGGAGGATGATAGTGAATGTTGCAAATTAGGAACTGATGCATTTGTGCAGTATTGATTTGTAAATAAATAAATGTGCACTTTGGGGTCAGCTGCTCACTTAGCGGGGAGAACTTCCGTGTAATACATAAAAGGGAATCAGATAGCTGCTGCATCGTATTCCAAGTTGGGTTTCTAGCCTGTCTAATTTGTTGAGTGTGCTTGTTGATAATCATCATTTCCCAAATTGCCTTCATTCTTGAAATGAACACACAGGCGTAGTTAAGTTGCTGACAAAGCCAAATAAATAAATATATGGAATTTCCCAGCCACGGCGTTCATACAATTAAGGCATGTATAAGAAAGGCGTGTATATCTTTCTGTCACTGTTCCCTCTTTAACAGATGTCTGTCCTTTCTTTAGCATTCAGAGGCTGAGCGTGATGTAACCTGGCCGTGTTTCCAAAATATGGCACCGTCGGAAGACTGAAGGAGTCTTTGGAGGAATCTCCGTCTTGGGTGAGTCTACTGCCAAAAGAAATATAATGACCACATTTATCTGCCCCCCGGGCCTAGCTCTCAAATCATTTGGTTTCTCTGCACTCAGTTGCTATACTCCAGATGTCTCTCTCTGCTGAATGTGTAAACTCAGCTTTATGGAATCTCTGCCTGTAATGTTGGAACAGTGATAGTCTCTGGAAACATGCAAAGTATCCCTTTACATTATAATCTTCATGTGCAGCCAGGAGCCAGCCACTGGGTATGGAATAACTTGTTTGAATATCAGTTATCAGCCATGAAAATAGTTTTCAGGGTGGAATAACAAAAATATATTGGGGATGGGGTCATAGCTTCATGGCAGAGCATTATGCAGAAGGTCCCAGGTTCAGTCCCTGGCAGCATCTCCAGGTAGAACGGAGAGAAACGCCTGTCTGCAACCTTGGAGAGCCGCTGCCAGTCAGTGTTGACAATACTGAACTAGATGGACCAAAGTCTGACTCAGCAGAAGGCAGCTCCCTTTGTTTTTGTAACAGGACGGACAATGTGCATTTCCACTGTCTCGCACGTTAGATTTCTGATGGACAAGAAGTGTTTGACTCTGCAGGTAAACACTTTGACCAGAATGGGGTGGGTGGGGGTGGGAGCAGAGCTTCTGAGTCAGTATGTGCAAATTAATTCAAATCTGAATCGATTCAAATCTGGGTGATTTGAGTGATTTGAATTGTATCATCCCTTAAATGGTCAATTTGAGCCCAATTTGAATTTTCAAAATTCGATTGTTATTAGATTCGGGAGCCATTTGGCACCTTTTAAAAACTATTCAGTCCCCCTAATTGGTTTTAAAAGGTGCCAAAACAGGGTCAAATTGATTAGAATTCAAATTAGAATCAAATTTTCAGATCAGATTTGAATTTGATTTGGATTCGAAACAAATTTCCAGAATTCGATTCGGATTTCAAACAAATAAAAAAATCATTTTGTGCACATCTCTACTTCTGAGCATGCCAGTGCATGGGTGGAGCTTCAGAACACACTCTTGGGGAGGCTGTACATGAGAAAGAACATTGTTCCTGCTTTTTATAATGCCTGAACAGGAATATAGAATATTCTTGCATTTAACACTCCCATCCTAAAAGTATTTTATCTGAAGCAAGTCTTCTGCTGTGGTGTCTGGCACGTGGAACCCTCTGCCACAGGAGGTGGCGTTGGCTTCCTCACTGGCAGCATTTTGTCACCAGCTGAAAGTGTTTTTTAAAAATTTACTCCCTTTGATAAATTGTTTTTATACTGCAGTTTTAGTATATTTTTAAACCGTTTCTATCCTGTGCTGTACAAACTACCTTACATGACTCCAGACTGGAAGGGAAAGGTGGAAAATTTTATTTATTTCATTTTATTTATTTAGGTACATTTCTATACTGCCCCTCTTGCTAATTTCTGGGCCGTTTACAATCTAAAACATGTCCTTTAAAACGTTAGCACAATGAAAACCATTGAAAAAAATAGATAAAAACACTAAAACCACAAAGTAAAAGCCTGATTAAACAAGTATGTTTTTGGACTGCCCTTTCTATGATACATATTTCCCATTCCATTCAGATCACCTCCTATCGAAAGAAACATTTGGATTGTTCTGAGGAACATTTTCTTGTTTATTTTTTAGGAGATAGGCATGAAGAAGTTACTCATAGGATTGCTTGTTTTTGTTTGGAGGTGTGTAAAATAAAGTGTCTGCAAACTGGTTTTTAAATGTTTACTTCTGTTATTGTATTGTACTGTATTCCTCTTTGCTGTAGTGTTTATTTGGTCATTGACCATAAATAAATGAGTTCAGTTCAGTATGTTTTGGGATTTCTTTTAAAAACATCCAGAAAAGGGGATGCTCTAATTTTTGCTAGGAAGCGTTTCCCGAAGATTCGGGGCAGCCCCAGAAAAGGCCTGGTTTTGAGTCGCCACCTGCTTGTTTGGTGGCAACTCCGTGACCCTCTTAATACTCAGCAAGATTCATGATATGCATTTAGAGACAAATGAAAACGTAGGACAGGCAAATGCAAGGGAGGACGTTGATAAACCTGTTCATCTTTGTCATAGCCTCTTTGTGCAGGAGTGTGGAAAATATATGTAGGTCCTAAATGATGCTTTCTGTTTGTGCTGCACTGGTATGGCATGGATATTGTAGGCAGATGTGGTGACATCTACAGTCTCCATCTCTCTCTCCTCCTCTTCTATTGGTGAGCTACAAAAATAAGTTGGGCTGTGCAGTGTGTGGGCACTTCAGCTCTGTGTTCAGTAGGTGGCAGCATTGATCAACTTTTCAGGCTGCTTTAAAACCCGTGTTCCCGGAAAGCTCTTGTTTTCCTTACATAGGAACATAGGAAGCTGCCATATACTGAGTCAGAGCATTGGTCTATCTAGCTCAGTATTGTCTTCACAGACTGGCAGCGGCTTCTCCAAGGTTGCAGGCAGGAATCTCTCTCAGCGCTATCTTGGAGAAGCCGGGGAAGGATGAGATCGCTCAACTGTGTGTGTGTCCATGTACCAATCAACTTTGCAATGCCTGGACCATTTAAAACCAAATTTGGTACAGTTGTATAGTGAGTGACACATAGGGACACATCAATGGCATAGTTTGTAATGATGCCACCCACCCCAGTTCAAGATGGTGGATGTGTGACTGTTTGAAGGGCAAGTGGTCTATCTTGTGAATATGGTATTTATCAATTAAGATTATAGTGAAAGGAAAGTAGACTGATGAGTTCTTGCCAGAACGACTTGTTAGTTCCCAGTCTGAAAAGGGCCCACATTCGATCTCAATTGATTCCCCCCCCCTAGGTAAACTGCTCGGAGAACTTTTGTTGAAAAGTGGTCTAGAAATATTTGTAGTAGCAATAGTCCACCAACATTTGGGGATGCAAGATTGGGAATTTCTGGGTTAAGTGATGAAAGCTTCGATCAGCCAAGCTATCCTGGGAAAAGTGGAATTGCCCGGTAAACTTTGGGTTGTGTAACTAAGAAAGTTAGGGACTGGCTGGATCAATCAATCAATCTTAATTATGGCCATAGACTAGCATAATGGCTGGATCAATTTATTGCCGCTAGGGATGGTGGGGATTGTAGTTCAGCAGCAGCTGGAGAGCTGAGGTTGCCTACCCCTGATCTAAATTTGCTTTCTGTTGCCAGTCTTGGCTACCTAGATGCCTCAGAGACATGGGCAAGCATAGCAGGAAGGCAGTAGCCTACTCTACTGATGATCTCCAGCAGTTGTTGTTCAGAGGCATGCTACCCTTGAACTTGGAGGCTCCATTTTAGGTGTCATGGCTTATAGCTGTTGATATGCACCCCGGGATAAAACTAGTAATTTATCTCCCGTCCATTTTCTTTCTTAGGAACACAACGGGAAGCCTGCCTGTCTCTCTCAGATCATTGTAATCTGATCTGCTGAGGCCTGCAACCCGCTCAAGTTTACAGGAATGCGTCTGACATCAGACGCACGGGGCATTATTTTGCTCCCAAATAGGGTCGTGCGGCCCCATTTGGGACCCAAACCAGCCCGCACTACATTTGCAGCGGGGCCAGAGTGACTCTCCCTCCCTTTTAAAGGCGGAGAGAGCCACTCCTGGCTTCACTGACAACGCAAAAAGAGCCGTTCCTGGCCTTGGGACTGGTCTTTCTTCCAAATGGGGCTGCATGGCCCTGTTTGGAAGGGAGAACACCGCCCCCCCTGCATCTGACATCAGACGCGGGGTGTGTGTGGCTAGCCGGCCCCCCGCGTCTGATGTCAGATGTGGGGGGCGGGGCCAGGGGGCCGCTGGCAGTGGCCGAATACGGGCCACCGCCAGCCTCCCTCCACCACTGGTCCTGACTGCAGTGGGGCATGATGACATCATAGCCCTGTGTCTGTTGCTGGGCAGTGATGTCATTATGCATCACCTGCAGCTGGAAACGCTTTGGAGTGTGGAGTGAATGCATGCTTATTTTTGAAGTTGTTTAGGCAGCAGATAATCAGCGGGGGGTGGGGTGGGGTGGAAGGTGGCCCTCTTTGGCGGGGGGGGGGGGGAAGAAGCAGCCTGTATTCTTTGAACATGTCCGTCCAATTATAGACATGCTCCTGTTTGCAGTGAAAGCTCCAGGTCCAAGGCACCGCTGCACTCTCAAACTCCCGAGCCACACCAATGATAGCTCCAAACCATTAAAACGTCTCCCACTTGGAGAAATATCAATATTTCTCTATTGGATACACTCAGCCTGGGATCATCGTAATCCCTGATAGCCACTCCAGGGGGCTAGATTGTGCAACCGAGGATGAAATAGTCCAGATTTTAATTGCAATTGACTGGGAAAGATGGCTTTGGGAGGGTTTCCCAGGCCTTCCTCTGGCCCAGTCCATCTGTATCAATGAGCAAGTCTCATCGCCTGCATATCGATCGTTTCTGTGTTTATCATCCAAGCACGTTTTGCAGAGTTAGTGCCTGCAGGTGAACAAGGCACAGGTGGGCCCTACCAAAGAGGATGTTTCTGAAAGAGAGAATTCTCTGAGTCACAGGTAAGTGGATTAAAACAGCTGGCACAGGATGAATGGAAACGTTATGTAACTGGAATATCCGCCGCGGCTGATGTCTGTCATAAAGTTCTTCCAGGCAGGGACTATTTTTAAATCGCCCATTCATCTAGCCAGACACTTGTTCAAGTTTTTAATTAAGGTCTTCATCATCTCTGAAGTCTAAAAGAGCCCCATCCGGAGAACAAGGAGGCGGCCGTCCTGAAGCAGCGAAAGGAAGTCGTCGGTTAAGCGCCATTGGGAGTAATTAGATATCGGTTCACCTGCGCCACTTGTTTCAATGGGACGTATGTTTGGGAGAACTATAGCTGGACTGGGGCCACCAGGTGTGCAGCGGGCTTGGCAAAGGCCCATGTCCCTGCAAACCCTCCCACGCCCTTTGCTCTGGTATCAGCCATGTACTGATGCAGGCGGCGTGCCCAGCTCTAGGTAGAGAGTAGTGCCTTTCAGCCCTTCCTAGCTGGCATCTTCTGTTGAGCACATGTACAGCAGTACATTTCTTACAGGCATCCCGCATTTCAGGAAACCTATCCCAAGGTTCACTTTTAAAACAAAAGCGTATACGGCCATTCACACAACCACGTGTAGAGATACCTTAAGGCAGGGGGTTCCCAGCCTGCAGTCCTCCCAGATGTTGCTGAACTGCAACTCCCATCATCCCTGGCTACAGTTCACGACAATATCTTACGGTGCTCACACATGTGGCCTCCCATTCAAATGCAAACCGGGTCAGGCCCTGCTTAGCAAGGGCGACAGCTCATGCTCGCTCCCACCAAACCAGCTCTCCTCTTGGCTTCCTGACGTCGGCAACTACTGCGTGCCATTAGGGCAAGAGAATAAACCCCGAATGACAAGACCGACTGGTCAGTATCAAAGAGAGTTTGCCTCCCCAGCCCATCCCTGACTTGCCTCCACTTGTATTGCTATAGCAATGGGGTCCTTGGAGAAGGCCTGAATCATGCCTCCTTGCAGGGGGGAGTTCTAAAAATAAACCCAACGGCTGAGAAAAGGGCAGGTCAGCTCTGCAAGGCATGGCTATTCCTCTGATTAAGCGTTAAGTCCAAGTCCCCGCGGACATCAATTGGCTGAAAATAGCGGCCACAATAAACAGGTTTTATTCCCATCATAACCGAACGGTGAGTGGAAAGTGAATCTTCACCCTGTCTTGCTGCCGGTACCTCCTGGTAAGCTTTTGGCCTTAATTTCCACTTTTCTAATTCTACCACTTTCTATGAATCCTGTTTCCAGGTGTGCTTCACTGTCTTTGCCTTCTTTATTGTACAACCCAAGGGTCCTTGACCTGTGGTCCTCCAGATGTGGCTGAATGACAACTCCCATCATCCCCACCATCAATGTATTGTGGCTGGGGATGATGGGAGTTGTAGTTCAGCAATGTCTCAAGTTCCACCAGTTGGGAACTCCTGGTATAACCAATTACAGAAAGCGAAACCACCATTTTTAAATATCACAAAATGGATACAAAAGGTTCCTGTATACAGGTGGGCATCTTCCTCCATAATCCTATCATACACTGGCTCCCAGGCTCTTCTCGGGCCGGGTTCAAAGTGATGGTTTTAACCTTGGAAGCCCCCAAAAGCTTGGGACCAGGTTACCTGAATGAGTGTCTTGTCCCATATGTCCCTAGGGCAGGGGTGAGCAAACCCGGCCCTTCAGCTGTTAACATAAGATCAGCCCTGCTGGGTCAGGCCCAAGAAGGCCCATCTAGTCCAGCATCCTGTTTCACACAGAGGCCCACCAGATGTCACTGAGAGCCCACAGGCAGGAGCTGAGGGCATGCCCTCTCTTCTGCTGTTACTCCCCTGCAACTGGTACTCAGAGGCATCCTGCCTTGGAGGCTGGAGGTGGCCCACAGCCCTCCGACTAGTAGCCGTTGATTGACCTCTCCTCCATGAAGTGATCCAAACCCCTCTTAAAGCCTTCCAGATTATTGGCTCTCACAACCAACAGAGAATTGGTTGTGGCAGAGAATTCCACAAGTTGATTAGGCATTGTGTGAAAAAGGGACTGGAGTTGCATGTATTCGGACATTGTGGTAGGGAAACCCCTGCCCCCTGCATCTTTGGTTCCCCATTATGTGTGAATGCGGCCACTGTCTCCCATCCAAGGTGGACCTTGCTTAGCAGGAGGGAGAAATCATGCTCGCTACCACAAGACCAACTTGCCTCTTCTACCTGGAGATCTTCTTCAGAGTCCTGCTCTGAGTGCCAAATAAAGTGAGGTGGGTGGCAATTTGGGAGAAATATTGTATTTTTGCAGCTTTTTATTCTAACATGTGATCCATTGTATGTTTCATTGTTCTATCTTGTGAGTTGCCCAGAGAACAGTTCTTATGTGGCAGCCTATAAATGAAGTTGTTATGTAAGCAATTACAAAAACCATGGAGACATGATAGAGAGTGGATAGAGAGAAGGTTTTTTCTCTCTTTCACTCTCTCGCAACACTGGTTTCATTCCATGAAACTGATTGCCAAGAAGTTTAGGACCAACAAAAGGAAAAACTTTCCACAAAGCACAGAATTAAACTATGGAATTCTCTGCCACAGGGATGTGGTGATGGCCACCAGCTTGGATGGCTTTAAAAGGGCCTTGGACAAATTCATGGAGACCTGGTCTATCGATGGCTACTAGTTTGGTGGCTATAGGCCACCTCCAGCCTATAGCCTCTGAACACCTCCGGCAAGATGCCTCTGAATACCAGTTGCAGGGGAGCAACAGCAGGAAAGAGGGCATGCCCTCACCTCTTAGCTGTGGGCTTCTCGGAGGCATCTGGTGGGCCACTGAACGAAAAAGGATGCTGGACTAGATGGGCTTCCTTGGGCCTGATCCAGCAGGACTGTTAGAACATTAAAAAAGCCCTGCTGGATTAGGCCCAAAGTCGATCTAGCCAAGCATCCTGTTTCACACAGTGGCCCACCAGATGACTCTGGGAAACCCACAACCAGGAGATGAAGGCTGTTCACATTGCTCAGCTTAAGAGACCTCATAGGATGGTTGTGGGGATAAACATATACACAGCTTTGCGCTCCTTGGAGGAAAAGTGGTGTAAAATGGGAAAATAATTAAATAAAGCACAGTTTGCATCAATGACATCATAGAAATAATAAATACCTATGTATATAACTCATAACGTTCTAATAAAATATCTTCCTGCTGGCCGCACAGTGCCTGTGTGATGGTTGTGTTCCGACAGCGAATGAGGCGAGGTTTGATCCTGGCTCGCGAGACAGCTATAGCCCTGTTCAGTTGCTCGGCGCTCTGTGGGGGGTGTATTGGCTAGCTGCTGTTCCGCCATCAACTCTCCCATCAACTGTGAGAGTAGATTTCTGTTCTGCCAGGCAGTTGCCTAACTGACATCGGCATGTCCGTGCATTTAAGCCCAATATCCGTATTAATCTGCCCTAACAATAATGAGCAATGAACGTCGCTAATGCTAATCTGTTGTGGCGATTTTCTGAAGGCCAATGAAGACGAGAGGAGTGCAAAGTACCTCTGGATAAATATTTAATGCCCTCGTATTGATTTGATGTTTCTGGAGAATGTGATCGTAAGCACTCCGATGCGGCATGTGTCGTGGGCCGCAGCTCTGTGGAGCTGTCTTCAGCAAGAGACGGGCTCATCTCATAAACACCCTGCTGGGAATCCTCCCCCCGCCATCACCCCAAGTGATAAAACTTTATGGGTGGGGGTAGGTAATGATTTATGAAGTCAGCAGACAACACGGCTGGAGATTTCTCTTCTGTGTTGCTGAAAGGGGCAAGGGTGTGTTTTCAGGTCCTCCTTTAAAATAGCCAGAGAAAGGGAGGCTCCAATTTTTTGTGAGTTTGAATTTTGTTTTTGAAGTGCATCCCAAAGTCTCAGGGCAACCCTAAAATAGGGGTCCGGTTTTGAATTGCCACCAACTGAGCCAGTGGCAGCTGCAAACGGACATCCCCTGATGATCTCAGTAGGCGGCGGGGTTCATGAAGGACAAGACAGTCTCTGGGGTTGGACTGAATTAAATTTTAGATTATTATAATGCATGGAGCCCTCTGTTTTATGTAATGGATGAACTTGGGTGTTATGGTTCTGTTTTAAGTTTTAACAGTTTATTACTTATTTGACCAAGTTTGCTTTTATGTAAAGCTTTTGTACTTTGTGTTTTGCTGGTCGAATGACCGTAACAATAAAGATTTGATTTCTTAAAGCATATTTAAGAGAATTCTAAGAAAATTTTATAAACCTTTATCATGCTTAGCCTCCTAAGGAAGGTACACTAGGTCCCTGATCATCTTGGTTGCCCTCTTCTGCACCTTCTCCAGTTACATAGGAAGATAGGAAGCTGCCATATGCTGAGTCAGAGCATTGGTCTATCTAGCTCAGTATTGTCTTCACAGACTGGCAGCGGCTTCTCCAAGGTTGCAGGCAGGAATCTCTCTCAGCTCTATCTTGGAGATGCTGCCAGGGAGGGAACTTGGAACCTTCTGCTCTTCCCACAGTGGCCCCATCCCCTGAGGGGAAGATCTTCCAGTGCTCACACTTCTAGTCTCCCATTCATATGCAACCAGGGCAGACCCTGCTTAGCTAAGGGGACAAGTCATGCTTGCTACCACAAGACCAGCTCTCCTCTCCTCTCTCAGTTCTGTGCCCCTTTTGAGCTATGGGGATCAGAACTGTACACAGTACTCCAAATGTGGCCACACCATAGATTTGTATGAAGGCATTATAGTATTAGCAGCTTTTGATCTGGGGTGTGTGTGTGTGTGTGTGTGTGTGTGTATAAACATGAGATTTTGTAATTTGGTCTGCTCTCCTACTGGAAGGCCATGTTTTCTCTGGGTCTACACCAAGGTGGCAAAGAAAGCTGCTTATCTGTCATCTGCCAAATTCATTACAGTCCACAGTGACACTAGCTTTTCTATTCCCGGCAGGCATTTTTAAATAAAGGAGAAAGGAGCAGCTATTCGGAGACCACACTATTATTCATCGTTATTAAATGGCTGTCCCATTTCCTTGCCCCCCCCCGCCCGCTCCCATCCAGCCTTTCATTCCCAAAGCTACAAATAGGAAAAAAATATAAAATTGCTAAGAAAGGGCAGCATTTATATTGGGCTGTCACCCGCAAGTCTTTCTGAAAATCATTTTGGAATGGTCCAGAAACAAATAAAACTGCTTTGTGAAGAGACGGGGCATCCTGACAGTTAAGGATTCAGGTTTTCTTGCGAAGAATAACCCTAAAGAAGAGCTCAAGATGTTTTAACGCTCAAGAACGTTGGTCCTAGGAACCGGTGAGTTCCTCTCATTTTGATACATCTCCTGTAGAACGCGAATCAGCTGAGGTGGTTGATACCATCTGGGGGATGAATGCTCGACCCCCTAGAGATAGAAAAGAGCTGAAAGCATTTCAAGACTTCGGTTCTGTTATCATGCTTTGATTGTCCTGACCATAAAGCCGGAAGCAGCCCAATTTGCAATGGTGTTTTAAGAACCCTTTGAAGTTTTAAAAACACAATCACAACGTTAAGGTTTGATCGATATTGTCAGAGGAATGGAAATGACAATTGGCAGGAATGTCCTCCAAAGATTATTCCATGGAGAGAGGACAACCATTTGATCATTGTTACCCGGACCCAGAGGTGCGCCTAGGTAATTTTGGAGCCTGGACCTAAAGGCCTTTGGAGGCTTCCCACCCATGCAAATTAAGCACCACCATGCTCGGCCAGGCAACCACACCACCTGGGACAGACTAAAGAGGGTTTGGAGGCCCACAGGGGCTGTGGAGAAGCCCTGGACTTGGGCCCCGAAGTCCTGGGGTAAGGTGCCTCTGCTCAGACGCTTTCCTCTGTGCAAAAATGACTGCAATTTTACCCTGATTGCTTGGGGGTAGTAATGAAGAAGGGAAGATAACACAAGCCCGATTCAGACATTATTCTGTACTGAAACCAGATATTGGAGGAGATGGTTTAATTGTTCCTTGTTGCAGCTGTTATGTTGTTGTTGTCTTTCTCCTCCCGTCCTTCCTTCTCCCTGCCTGCCTCATGAGAGAGGAATTTAAGCACTGCTGATAGGGATGTGCAAATCAATTCAAATTCAGCTCTAATCTGGGTGATCTGAGTGATTTGAATTCAAAACAAATCACCCCTTTAAAGGGCAATGTGATTGGAATTCGAATTGAATTTTCAAAATTCAATTTGAGAGCCATTTGTCACCTTTTAAAAACATTCAGGCCCCTTGATTGGTTTAAAAAGGCACCAAAACAGGGTCAAATTGATTCAAATCTGAATTAAAATTGAATTTTTGGACCAGGTTCAGGTTTGATTAGAATTCGTAACAAAGTTTCGTGCACATTTCTAACTGCTGAGATATTTGGCTTGTGTAAGCAACTGAGGATAGTCTGTTGACATTGCAACCAGTTTTGTTTTAATTTCTGGTGGATGGTGTTTTATCTGTTGCATTTAAAAGAGATCTTGGTGGAAGGATTGTTCAGAGTTAATATGTGCATAGCATCGCCCACTTATAACCTCTTCACATGCGTAAGTTTTCTTGGGACAGAGGGATCAGCAAGGAGGGGGCTGGCGAGGAGGAAGGTCCTCATGAGCTGGAACTGAACGTTGATGAGTTGAGGGCTTGGCGGTGAATCCTTGAATTTGCTGCTGGGAGATTTGCAAGGGTTATGCTGCAGTACACGGAGCCCAGAGGCATGATTGAGGCCCGTAAATGTGTGGTGTGGTGCAAGAGGTGCGAGGGAGGAACCCTCTTTCACCATAGTAGAACTCGGAATGATCCAATTTAATAGGTTGGCAGAATGGCAGGCAAAAGGAAGTACTTCTTCCTGTAGCACCACATTTTTTTAGGGAATCTTTCTGCCACAGAATTTGGGAAGGGCCACTAATGGGATGATTTTAAATGGGGATTGGACACATTCCCATAGGAGAGGTCTGTCAGTGGCTATTAGCCAGGATTACTACATGGAACCTCCATGTTCAGGAGCAGTCTGCCACTGAATACCGGCCGCCTCCCTGCCTTGCTTGGGGTACTTCCTGAGGGGTACCTGGGTGGCTGCTGTGGAAAGCTGGATCAGAAAGCCTCTTGGTTTGATGCAGCTAGGTTACTTCTGTGAGCAGAAATGTTCTTGGCCAGCCTTGGAGCCCTAGATGATGTTGGACTACAACCCCCATTGCTCCTTGCCACAATGGCCTGGGGCAGGGGATGATGGGCTTTGTAGTCTGACCCAAGTCTCAGGCTGGGGACTCCTGATTTAGGGCATGCCCAAAGCTATTCTGCTGTTGCAGATTCCAGGAGAAAATCAGTAGCAGAGGGCAAGGACGCTAACTTCCAGGGAACCTAAAAAGCTGATGACCATTTCTTTGAGGAGCTTTTATTTATTTATTTGATTTATATACCACCCTTCCAAAAATGGCTCAGGGCGGTTGATGAAGTTCCAAGAGACATCTGAGTTATGAGACATGAGCCTTATTTTGAAAGTCATTGTCCTCTTTAATTTCCTTCCTCCTTTTTGGGGGATCAGCTTGTTCAGAATGTTAATGATTCTGAGCCCTCCCTTCACTGTACGGTGGATCATGCAAGAGGAACATTGACCTTTGGGAGAATTCTCCAAGCCGTGTGCCCGCTTCAACTCTCCAGCACTTATTTGTTGGGAGCCGTCAAGTGGTGGACAGAAAAATGTCTCAAAGACCAGCGTGAGCACGAGGTTCACCTCCCGGTTTCACATTTAGCGGAGATTCAAACCGACAGTGTTGTCTCTGAAAATTAAATTAATGAGAGGATTGAACCGGAGGCGAAATGTTAGTCTCTCTTGCATTGTCTTAATGCTTGGATCCCGTTGGGGTTTCCTGCTTTCACCTCGCCGTCTCGCGGGTGCCCACTTAATAAAGCAGTAGCCAGCTCTGTTGGAAGGTGTCAAGAGACATGAAGTCACCCTCCCCATTTAGTCCACATTGTCCTGCCTCTCAAAACAACTACATAGGAAGCTGCCATGTACTGAGTCAGACCCTTGGTCCATCTAGCTCAGTATTGTCTTCACAGACTGGCAGCGGCTTCTCCAAGATTTCAGGCAGGAGTCTCTCCCAGACTCCCAGAGTCTCTCCCAGTCCAAGAGGAGAGCTGGTCTTGTAGTAGCAAGCATGACCTGTCCCCTTAGCTAAGCAGGGTCCACCTTGGTTGCATATGAATGGGAGACTAGAAGTGTGAGCACAGGAAGAGGTTCCCCTCAGGGGATGGAGCCGCTCTGGGAAGAACAGAAGGTTCCAAGTTCCCTCCCTGGCAGCATCTCCAAGATAGGGTTGAGAGAGACTCCTGCCTGAAACCTTGGAGAAGGATGGACTTCTGCCAGTCTGTGAAGACAGTACTGAGCTAGATGGAGCAATGGTCTGACTCAGTATATGGCAGCTTCCTATATTCCTATGTTTCTATGTACGAGTGGCGGGGGGCAGAGTATCTGAGTATCCGAGGACAGGAAGGATGGAACCTTGTCTAAGTCAGCCTGACACTCAGTGTCCATTATCCTCTGTTGGATTACTATTTTCACCTGCTCATGGTCCATAGCAAGAAGGAGGTGGGGCAAAGCCCAGGAGCGACAATTTAGTCCACACGGCCCTTTCCCAGGAAGATTGGAAATTGTCCCTTAGGGTCAGAAGGCCTAAGCCCCAAGGTTTGAGGGATAATTTAAGCCAGAGGTTAAGAATGGACAACCACACTCTGGCCTCAACCTTTATCATGCCCGTTTCCAAGCGTTGGGCAGCATTTGAGACACAGCAAAGCACTTGGAGGGCCGCTCTTAGAAATTTGGACTGCACCCACTCCAAGGGGGCCAGATTGGAGGGGCCCCCGACTGGGCCCCATAGAGGAGTTGTGCAAACATCTTGGCCTCAAATAATTTGAGTGCTGTGGCTGTGTGCCACAAAATAATTTGAGTGCTGTGGCCCCCTCTAGTCTGCAGGAATTTTAGAATGGCGGTGGAGCTCCTCTGAGTGGTGATGGCGACGTGGTTGCAGTGGGTCTTCCTTGAGGTGAGGTATCACATTTCACAATCCTTGCTCTGTGGTGCATTTCAGGAGATCTGCTCAGCTCAGCCCAAACAGAGCAACGGCAAGCACTGCCCTGACTTCAGCCATGGATGTGCGTTGCAAGCTTGCGTCCTGGTTGTACACCCACAGCCAATAAGTATGGTGAAAGATTTTTCACTCCTGATTTTTAGAAAGCATAGCACAGGGGTTCTCCACTTGGGGTCCAGTATTAATGCTAACAGAGATCCTCAAATATTGTGGACTACAACTCCCAGGATCCCCAAACAAAAGCCATTGCAGCTCGGGATTCTGGGATTTGTAGTCAACAACATCTAGGAATCCCTGTTAGAGGGAACACTGTTGAGGTTCTCCAGATTTTATTGGACTACAATCATTTCCAGCCATTGTGGTTGGGGATGACTAATGTTGTTGTTCAGCAACATCTGGGACCCAAGGTTGAGAACCCCCGGTTTAGCAGATAACATGGATGGCCAAACAATACATAATGGGGCTGAGACCTGGTCTTGCAACTATGAGCATGAATTGTCCTGTTTACTAACCAGGCTTTGCTTAGACATACTGTATTTACCTGAATCTGAGACTGAGGTGTTTCCCATGTTCCTTGATGTTAGAAATCTGGGGTCATCTTAATTCAGAGTCCTCTTCCTTTTGGGTGGATATAGGTATACTATAACCTCTGTTTAACCTCTATTTTTTAAGGAGCTTGTCTTAAATTCAGAGGCACTTGTATTCTGGTAAATATGGTAGTTGGGTGCAAGGAGGCAGTTTCTCTCTTTCCCCCACTTGTGGGCTTCCCAGATGCACTTGGCTGGCCTCTGCATGAAGTGGGATGTTGTCCTGGATGGGTCTTAGGGTGGTCCAGCAGGGCGATTCTTATGTTCTAACGTAATGTATAGTTTGGCGCTAGAGATTTTTGGAGTTCCTCCAAGAAAGCTGAGAACTTTTTCTGCCAGTTTTGATGGCTTATCTGCATTCCTAGATTTGTTTGTTTGTTCATTTATTTACTACATTTTTATACTGCCAAGTGTTAAAATCGCATGGCAGTTTGCAGAAAGGGGGAAAAACAATTAAAGCGATCAAAACCAAATGAGCAGTTAAGAACAAGAAATTTTTAAAGAACCATTAAAAACAGTTAAAACAGCCAGTAAAACCTTTGTCCAATGGATGTGTCTTGAAAGGCTGTCTGAAGGCCACCAGAGATGTTAAGCCCCCTTATGATAGTAGCCCTCCATTTACTCAGTGGTTGGTTACTTTTCATTATGTGCATTTCTGTAAGTTGCTTCTGTACAGAACCAAAATTATGCTCGACCTAAAAGCGAGGGGCACAGAGATTAACTCAGAGAGGCAGGAACCAACCTCTTGGAGGTAGGAACCAACTGTGAAGTGTCCTCATTTCTGTGGGGACCTTCTCGCAGACAGACCAATCAGCTTTGGACACAGAACCAAGTTGACCTGAATGAGGGACAGCTGGCCCATTTATCCAGCCCTCTGTCGTCTTTGCCACCTTAGTCTAAGGTGGCCTGAAATGTTGGATGGCACAGCCTGTGCTTTGTGCTGAGATGGAACTTTTTCAGCATCTCACATCAAACACTGATGTAGACAAATTATTCTGTTTGGAAATGCATCAAACGCAGCCTTCCAAGTATAATACATCACTCCCGCATATGTACCCTCACATTCTTTTGAGGCAGTCACACAGTCATTAGACTTTAATGATGTGATTGATGATGATACTTCCCCCAACAGTTGCTAACAGTTCTGGTTTTCTTAAAAGTGTGTGTGTGTAGGGGGAGATTTGCAAACGTATGTCAATGCAGGTTTGCCTCGGGATGCTTCAGCACAAGGGTGTTCAGACTAAGGTTGTCAACTCTGAGGTTATTCCTGATGAAGATTTCTCCAATATATATTTTTGCCATATCACAGCTTGAAAATATCTAGGCTGGCTTTCAAGAGTCACCTGAGATTGATGGTGCAGGTGACTCTTGAGACTGGAAAAGGTGCAGAAGAGGGCAACCAAGATGATCAGGCAGGGGCCTAGAGCACCTTCCTTACAAGGCAAGGCTACAACACATGGGGCTTTTTTGTTTAGAAAAAAGATGACTGAGATATGATAGAGGTCTATAATGACAGAGGTCTATAAAATCATGCACGTTGTGGAGAAAGTTGATTTTTCTCTCTCTCCCTTTCTCATAACACTAGAACCAGGGGTCATCCCATGAAACTGATTGCCAAGGAATTTTGGACCGACAAAAGGAAGTACTTTTTCACACAATGCATAATCGACCTATGGACTTCTCTGCCACAAGATGTGACGACAGCCAACTGCCTGGATGGCTTTAAGATGGGTTTAGATAAAATCATGGAAGGCAGGTCTACCAATGGCTATTAGTCTGTGGGCTATAGGCCACCTCCAGCCTTAGAGGCAAGATGCCTCTAAATACCAGTTGCAAGGTAGTAGCGGTAGGAGAGAAGGCATGGCCTCAACTCTTGCCTGTGGGCTTCTCAGAAGCATCTGGTGGGCTTCTGTGTGAAACAGGATGCTGGACTAGATAGGTCTTGGGCCTGATCCAGCAGGGCTTTTCTTATGTTCTTATGATGCTGACTCAGGGGTGAGGCCACCAACCCTCCCGAACATCCGTGCCATGTAACAGCAGTCTGACAACATAACAAATGCAGAGCATTTCTTGACTTAAGAGTAAAATGATGGGAAAATCTTCAATGGCTTGATTTCTACAAGTTCAGTTGGCCATTGAAGATGCAGAAGCAGGGCGGATAAGGAAGTTGGCAACTCGGCTTTGCAACAGGGAGGAGAGCTGGTCTTGGGATAGAAAGCATGAATTGTCCCCCTTTGCTCGCAGAATCCACTCTGGTTTGCATTTGGATGGGTGACTACATGTGAGCACTGTCTGTTATAAGCTATTCCCTTTAGGGGATGGGGCCATAACTCAGTGGGAGAGCATCCACTTAGCATGAAGAAGATCCCAAGTTCAATGCCTGGCAGCATCTCCAGGTAGAGCTGGGAGAGATTCCTACCTGAAATGATGGAGAGTCACTGCCGGTCAGTGTTGACAGTCCTGAGATAGATAGACCAATTGCAATACCAGCCTGGCAGCTGAGTGAGAGAGAGATTCTCTCTTACTTCAGGGATGGCTCCCTGGAAATTGAGAGAAAGGAGGAGCAGGGTAACCCCCTGTGGAGGAGTCTCTGGCCCTGTGGGTCCCCCATGGTGGGGTTGCCTCTGTCCCCCAGCCCCCTATTTCCAGGGCGCAGTCCCTGAAAACCACCAACAGGATGTCAAAACAAGCAGTTCTGGTAAGAGCTAATCTGCTTAGTTTCCTTTCACTATCCCTCCAACTGGACTAAATTTGGTCCAAATTGGTTAGGCAGTTCACAAGTTAACCCACTTGTGCTTCAAATGTTCACGCTTCCACCATCTTGAATGGGGGTGAATGATATTTTCTCAAAATATCCCTACAACTGTACCAGATTGGGTCCAAATTGGTTCCCACTTGAACCTCAAATGTTTGTGCGTCCGCCATATTGAATTGGGGTGGATGACATCATTACAAACTATGCCGTTGGTGTCCCTATTGCTGTAGCAAATTTGGTTCAAATTGGTTAGGTGGTTCGTAGGTTAGCCCTCAAATGTTCATGTGTCTAGCATCTTGGACTGGGGTGTATGACATCATAACAAACTATGCTATTGAGGTGTCCCCATGTCACTCACTACAACTGTACCAAATTTGGTTCAAATCCTGTAGACGGTCTACAAGTTAGCTCACTTGCACCTCAAATGTTTACACATCTACCATCTTGAATCGGGGTGTATGACATCATCACAAACTAGGTTATTGAGGTGTCCTTATAACTGTAGCCAGTTTGGTTCATATTAGTCCAGGCATTGCGAAGTTGATAGGGGGACACACACAGACGCACCCACACACACACAATGCCAGGTGAACTCAGAAGCTTCCTTTCCTTAAGGAAAGTAGGCTAAACATGTTGGGAATGCCGACCTAATTCCAACCAGCCAACAGTTTTGCAGGGACCATGTCAGCCCTCCCAACAACTTCCCTTTTGGGCCTGATCAGATTGGATCAGATCTGACATTTTTTACAGCACACAGGCCTAATGACTGTACAGCTCTCCGACAGGGCTCTAAAGACAGGTCTACAACAGGCTTCTTTCTTCCATTCTGAGAAAAGGGAGCCTGGATCTCTGTGTAAAGAGAAAACTCTGCTGGTCTGCAGAACTGCACATGAAAAGAGGCGGGGGGAGATGCCATATTGTTTATATCCAGAACATTCTTCTGACCCATAGCTAGCAAAGTTGCTTGTCCCCAGCGGAGCCCTTAACGGCAACGCAGGAATCGCAGCAGCTGGGAGTCTGGATTTTCAGTGACCTCCAACACCCACTGCTGGGCAATGACACGGAGTTTCTTAATGAGATCCCGCCTGAGAAGGAAACAGTGGCAGAATGAGACAGCTGCAGCTCTGACAGTGGGGGAGAAATTAATCCCATGCAAAATGAATTGGATATGCAGGTTGAAACTGCCTACTGGATTCACGTCACCACCAAAGAGTTTAATGGCTTTTTATTTACAAGTGTTGGGACCCCCTCCCCTCCTCATGAGACAGGGCCTGTCTTGGAATCATGTTGATGGCAACAATATGTTCTTGTCTGTCTTGGGGTGCTGGATTTCCTCTAATGGGAAGCTGTCTCCCCTGTGGAGTGCCAAATTCCAGATGGGCTGCTTCAACCTTCTCCCTGCCAGGGCCATTCTACAGGGGCCGGGGGTCTTGTTTGCTCATTCCTCTTTCTTTCTCACTTCTGGTCCCTCTGTCCCAGTGGGTGGGCAGTTTCTCACTCAGCTGGAACTCATGGACAGTAGGGATGCACAAATCAATTCGAATTTGACTTGAACCTGAGTGATTCGATTGATACAAATTTGAATTGAATCACCCCTTAAAAGGGCAATTTGATTCAAATTTGAATTGAATTTTTGAAATTAGATTCAAATTTGATTTGAGAACCATTTGGCACTTTAAAAAACCATTCAGGCCTCCTGATTGGTTTAAAAAGGTGCCAAAACAGGGTTGAATCAATTTGAATTTGAATCTAATTCTTGGATCAGATTCAGATTTGATTCTCAAACAAAACAAATCCTCAGAATTTGATTCAAATTCGAAATGAATCAAACAATTCATTTCATGCACATCTCTAATGGACAGTCCCATGACCTGTGAATTGATAATCATCTTTGGCCAGCTGTTGGCCACTCACCTAAGCCACTGGGCCATCTGGTCTTCCTTCACCACCTTCTGCTGCCCTTCCTGATGTGTGACAAAGTAACTCTGAGAAGGAAAATATCCTTCTGTTTGCTGCCATTGTAGACCTTCTAAGATGGCTGCCAAGTGGTAGTGTTGGCCCCCTCTTGGGTCAGTTTGCTTGGGGCAGTGTTGTCAGAATCAGGCTTTCAGCCTGAAATGTCGGCCATCATAAAGCTGGAAGGGACCCCGAAGGTCTTCTAGACCAGGGATTCTCAATGTTGGGTCCCCAGATGTTATTGGACTTCAACTCCCTTAATCCCCAATTAAAGGCCACTGGGGCTGGGGATTATGGGAGTTGAAGTCCAATAACATCTGGGGGCCCAACGTTGAGAATCCCTGTTCTAGACCAACTCCCTACTCAGTGCAGGGGTCTGATACAACTTCCCTACCAGACGGCCATCCAGCCCCTGAAATCCTCTAATAAAGGAGAGCTCACCATTGCATGAGGCAGCCTCTCCCACAGCCAAACAGCTCTTACATGGGGAAAATAAGAAGCCGCCTTAAACCAGGTCAGATCATTGGTCCATCTAACTCAGGGATACTCAACTTCGGCCGTCCTGCAGATATTTGCCTACAACTCCCACAATCCCAGACTATTGGCCCCACTGTGGTTAAGGATTATGGGAGTTGTAGCCCCCAAACAGCTGGAGGGTCGAAGCTGAGCAGCTCCTGACCTAGCTCATCACTGACTGGCAGCAGCTCTGCAAGGTATCAGGCAGGAGTCTCTCCCAGCCCTACCTGGAGATGCTGCCAGAGACCGAGCTAGAGAGACCAAGGGTCTGACTTGATATAAGGTGTGAACAAGCCTCGAGAACAGCCAAGCTGAGTTTTGCGAAAGAGCTTGCAAACGTTTGTGATGAGATTCTTGCGTCCCGGTTATTCAGCATCCCAAACAGATGCTTTGCACCCTCTCGCAATGCTGGCTCCGGCGGCCGTGCGGAGGATGTTTTGGGAAATCTGCCTCCAAGAGTGCATGAATAATGGATGCATTCAAATGTCACAAAATTATCATTTCTCCCCCAAACAGCTTAATTCCCATCAAGTGTAAGTGTGTGTCTGTATGTGTATTTCCATCTCCATCTCCCCTCCTCCCCACTCCTACGTGCTCTAATTAAAACAAAAGATTGGGGAAGAAGAAAGGGGCGAGGCTCCTAACGTTGATTAGGAGAATGGGAAATGGGGGGGGGGAATTAGGAGGTTCTAATGCTGCTGTGGACAGTAAGTGGGGAGTGATTAATGCTTAATGACACTTGTTGCCATTAATCCCCATTAACCTGAAGTCTCCGCCGTTCATTTTCAAACTCTCTGGCTTCCTGTTGTTTTGAATGGAAATTCATCCTCCGCCGAGGAGGAAATGGATCCCATCCCACCCCTTTAAGAGCTGCACTGACGGGAACATTCCTGGGAGGGCAGCAGCCTCCCTCACGAAAGCCTTGTGATAGGAAAAGCTGCAGACAGGGGCATATATAGGGTGGGGCAGGCAGGGCACGTGCCCCGGGCACCACTTGAAGGGGGGGGGCATTTCTTAAAATTAATTTTTTTTAAAAAAAGGCTGCCGAAAACAAAATGGCTGCCGTGCATGCTAAAATGGCTTCTGTGAGGCCCTAGGCCATACCAGGCCTCACAGAGGCCATTTGAGCATTCGTGGTGGCCATTTTGTTTTCAGCTGCAATTTTTTGAATTTTTTTTTAAATGGCCACTGCACATGCTTAAATGGTCCCTGTGAGGCCCTAGAGGCCAGCAGGGGGGAGGGGGAACCTTTGCAGACCCCCCAGCCTTTAGGAAGCCCCCAAAGGGGCTACAGATAAATTTTTAAATATATATATAATATAATATGTCACTGTACACATATTCAGATATGTGACTTGTATGTGACCTTCAGACTTGTATTTTTCCGCTGATATTATGGTAAAGTTATCTGAAAGATGGGTGTCAGATGTTTCGACAGGGGGCGCAATTTCAATGCTTGCCCTAGGCGCTATTTTCCCTAGATACGTCTCTGGCTGCAGATGAGCCCTTCTGTTTCTTAGGCCTCTTGAAGGGACAGGAGCCCCCTTGGCGCCTTGGTCCAGTTCCTACGTAGGGAACTGTGGACCGGTTCATGGGTTTGTGGGTTTGGGCGGAGGTTTTGGAGTTCGAGATTGAACCAAACCCCCCCAGACCAGACCGGGGGTAGGGTTTGATGGGGGCCGGACTGAACTTGGCTGGTCTGGTTCGAGTCCAGTCCGGACTCAAACCGAACCGGGTCAGTCTGTTCTGTGCACACTGCTACTGCCACGTAGCCCTGCTGGCATTGGGCAGTAGAATAAGCTTTCAGTGTGCCCCCCAAATGCATTATTTCTGGTTCAGTGGCAGGGGCGTGATTAGGTGGTGGTCCATGGGGATCGGGCCCCTGATAGGAAGAGGACGTTGCTGTATACTGAGTCAAACCCTTGGTCCATCTAGTGTAGTATTGTCTGCACTGACTGGCAGTGGCTCCCCCAGGTTTCAGGCAGGAGTCTCTCCCAGTCCTACTTGGAGATACTGCCCAGGATTGAACCTGGGACCCACTGCATTCAAAGCAGATCCTGTATCTCTGAGCTTGGAGCCCATCTTCAATGAATAGCTCAGAGCCCCGGATCTCATCAGCTACCCCCTTCTGAATTGGGGGACAGGCAGTCACTTGTCGGTAGCAAGCATGGCTTGTCCCCCTTGCTAAGCAGGGTCCACCCTGGTTTGCATTTGAATGGGAGACTACATTGGAGAACACTGTTAGATATTCCCCTTAGGAGATGGAGCGGCTCTGGGAAGAGCATCTGTAGGCTTGCATGCAGAAGGTTCCAAGTTCCCTCCCTGGCATCTCCAAGATGGGGGTGAGTGAGATTCCTGCCTGCAACCTTGGAGAAGCCGCTGCCACTCTGTGTAGACAATACTGTAGAGGTGTGGACGAAACCGGATTCAAACCGGACCAGCTTAGCATTGCTGCCTCCCCAGGACTGGGCCCCGACTTGATTCAAATTTGAACCAGCTCAGGGCCAGTTCAAAGCCCCTACTGCGCAGTCAAAAGGGTTACTTACAGTGGCTATGGCAGCCACGTGGGGTGGAGGGGTGGCAGTGGTGGTCCCCCCACTGGCCTCCCCATGAGTCTCAAGGGCCAGGCCTTCTTCGGCCCATTTTGGGCCTCTGCACATGCATAAGCAAGGTATAACCTATCCGGACCCGGTTCAGTTCATCATCGAGCCTTCGAACCCCTACAATCGTGAGCTAGATGGACCAATGATGGCAGCGGTAAATGTACCGTCATGCTCTGTATTCAACCTAATTTGAGCTTACGCTCATTTTATGAATGTTGCATTAGAGCACTTGGAGGGGGAGATTTATTTATCTACCCCAGTTGCAGTTGAAGTGACAGGTAAGGCGGGCACTGCTAATTAATATTGTCTGGAAACATTGCGTTAAAGCTCTAGATGTAGTTTATTTCGGAAATCCATCAGGGAGATAGAGAAGGCTTACACGCCTTGCTGCTAGCTACATACAGGAAGTGAGGGAAAGGAGAAGAAGGAAGTCTCTCTCTCTCTCTCTCTCTCTCTCTCTCTCTCTCTCTCTCTCTCTCTCTCTCTCTCTCCAGGTGAAAGAATGAAACCTGAGACTATCCGTCTAACAAAGGGGAAGCAGAGTAGAGAAAGCATGGTCAGGGAGGGAATGCCCTTACCGGCTGTATCTACTTGTACATGCCCCTCGTGGTCAACAGAGTTGCTGGTGCTAAGAGTCAATGCCACCAGGAGCTGCATCTCCAGCACATTGGGCATAATGTGTAAACAGGGCTTATATCTTCATGCAATCACTCTAAAAGGTTTTACAGAACAGGAGGTGGAGGGAGTTGAGGGGAAAGGAGCTAGGGGAGAAGGGCCCTCTCCCCCCGGCGGCCCCTTGGAGTAAGGGAGATAATGAAGAAAATAGGGAGGGATGGACCTGGGGGCCCTCAGGAGCTGCCCCCCTGAGCTTCTTTGAACCCATCTGCTCAATTATAGCTACACCCCTGAAAAGGAGGCATTCTTTAAGGGACCATGGAATTACCAGTTCCTAGTTCTGTTGCTTGAATGGTTTGATGCTGTTATGGAATAACGTTCACATAGGTTGGAAGAGAGAGAGAGAGGTCTTTTCCTCTGTCTTTAACAGCATCCAGCCGGTTCTAAAAGCACACAATGCTAGAAGTAGCCCTAGAAGTAGTATGTGTCATGCAGCCTGATCCGATGAACATTTGCTTGGAACTGGGACTCTCTGGTTTCCATGGATCTCACGACTGCAGTCTTTCTCTGGGGCTGGCGTAATGGCTGCTCTCTTTCACGACATCCTTCTTCCTGCCTTTCTTGCTGTTGGCATGCAGAACTCTTGATTTTATTCCATTTGGATCTGCCACAGAAAGAGCGCCTGCACCAGCCCCACGGTGACGTTGGTGGTGGGAGTGAGTCATAAGCCTGGGTAACCTATCGCTCCCAGGAGCTATTGATATTATTGAACGCAGCAGATGATCTCTTTGCTAGAATAATGTCGGAGCTTTAGCAGACATAAAGAGCAAGGAAGCCGCAGGTTCTGTTGATGTGCTAGGTTACTGGAAGGCACAGGGAGGGAGGGAGTGTGGCTAGCTAAACAGAGGGCTTGTAGGACTTTCTGTCTGCATATCGCCATCTCTTCCGACCAGCAGAGATCATGGCAAAGCCTCAGCAAGGGCCTGCCCCAAGCTTCCAGGAGCTAGGGAAGTTAACTGCTTGTTCAGTTTGGGGGTTGTGGAGACAGGGGTGCGGTCGGTGTTGGATTTAGGCAAAAGCAAAGTTAGTTGCAACTTAGGGCAGGGCTGGGCAACCTTAGCTCTTCAGCTGCTGTTGAACTACAATTCCCATATCCCCAGCCACAGTAAATTTTGGCTAAGGATGATGGGAGTTGTAGTTAAACGGCAGATGGAGAGCCTAGGTTGCTTACCCCTGGCTTAGGACCTCACATTATGAGAGGCCTCCAAATTTAAAGAAAGAAAGAAAGAAAGAAAGAAAGAAAGAAAGAAAGAAAGAAAGAAAGAATTTTGAGTTTTACATAATTGGTTGAAAATAAAGGAGAAACGAAAAAAGATTCTAAGACAGACATTATTCTGATGAGACAAAAATATACATATATGTTGACAAAAGTATTGATCACACTGAGTTTATAAATCTGTGCAGAAATAACAGGAAGTTATAGTGAAATTTCATTAGGCCAGGGCCATGTTTCCTGAAAGTCTGAACCTCGGTCAGAAATTTCATTGAGGATCAGTTTGATTCTGTGATCCTGAGATCTCCTTTTTCCAATGCACTTTTCTTGCAGGATCCCGTGATCCTGGAATCGAGAGTAATTTTCAGTCATCGTGGCTGGCCTGCCTCAACCCAAGAAGTGAAGTCGCTGGCCAGGCTGGGGAGAGCTGGCTGGGTGACTCGTGGGGAAGGAGGACAGAGGATTATGTGCCTGACAAACCGAACCGAGAGGAGAGCTGGTCTTGTGGTAGCAAGCATGACTTGTCCCCTTAGCTAAGCAGGGTCCACCCTGGTTGCATTTGAGTGGGAGACTAGAAGTGTGAGCACTGGAAGATGTTCCCCTCAGGGGATGGAGTCTCTCTGGGAAGAGCATCTAGGTTCCAAGTTCCCTCCCTGGCAGCATCTCCAAGATAGGGCTGAGAGAGAGTCCTGCCTGCAACCTTGGAGAAGCCACTGCCAGTCTGTGAAGACAATACTGAGCTAGATGGACCAACGGTCTGACTCAGTATGTGGCAGCTTCCTATGTTCCTATGAACCAGCAGATGAATTTACAGTTAAGGAGCAGAGGCCCTGAGAACTCAGCACCTAGTCAACAGACTGAGCAGACACACAGCTCACCTGGTCATCAGCTTCACAGTGGTGAGCTGTATTTATTTTCAAATGACCCAATTTTCAAAATCAAAATATGCCTATGTAGTACCACTAAACATGCAAATTTTATGCAAAATGGAGACCTTTTTGGTGAAAATACCTTTTTTCACCTTTTTGGTGATGGATATCGACTTTTTTCACCATCTGACTTTGTTCACCCTACCGAGCAAGATCAGAGCCTATATTCTGACTACTACCCTTGGTTAAAATGGGGAGGGGGTGCATCCCTTGATGGTTGTAGGAGGGGGGGAAAGAGTCACAAATAACTAATAATTCCTTCCCCTATTTTTTTAAAAAATAATTTTAATGTGCTGAAAATGGACTTTGGCCCCCATATGCCAGGTCGTGGTTGGTTTCAGCCCACTGGGGCATTTGAGTTGTTCCCCCCTGCCATACAGTTTCTCCATCTTTCCTCTCCCTTCATGACTGACAAAATATGGGGCCATTTTTCAGGGCAGGGGACAAAAGATCACAAAAAGGTGGGATTGGTTTCACGGCAGCAGAGTTGAGAGCCTCCATTTTGGAGGTAGAAAAGTAGCGCACGAGTAGCGCACGGAGTAGCGCACGAGTAGCGCACGGATCAATAAAATAACAAAAGGGGTGTGTAACTCAATTTAGTTTCTTGGAAGAAGAAGAAGAAAAGAGTGCCTTTCCCCCCACTCCCCTGTAAATGTCCTCCAGGCAGCAGAAAAGAATAAGTAGCCGATATCTCAGCCTGTTACAAAAAAAGACCTGTAATTCTATCCGACTGAACATGTTACACCAAATGTGATTTACAGAAGGATTACAGGCAGCTGCAGATAGTAAACATCAATCACAATATTTAACTGTAAAAAGTCTTGAGTGATGACACTCAGGATGATGATGGGAGGGAACTGGCTATTTTTTGCCCTAACAACAAAACGCCCACCCGCTTGTAATGCCAGGCAGTGGATCTTATAATACGCGTCCATATCCACATACCCATGGGATTTTTTCATTTTAGTGGCAAGCAACAAAAGCTGCACAAATTGGGTTACTTGGAGAAAAACAGGATGTGTTGCAAACGGAAGGCTTTGCTCCTTTATCTCAGTGAAGAAATCTGTGGCGGTGGAAAGGCAGGCGTGGCTGAGATTTTACAAGAGTGAGAAAAGGGTTCAGGCTTTCACCTCTTGCCGTGTCCTTCTCAAAATTATCCCCATGGTTGCCTTTCCCACTAGAGGGGGAAAGAGAGTGCCAATCCATATATTTTGTTTTCCTTGTGGGGAGCAGATACACTTTGGGGCACTGCTTCAACGCTTTGGGGCACGCCATCAACCACCCGGAGTGCTGGGCATTGTGTGTGTGTGGTGGTGGGGAGGCATTTTAATGCAAGTGTAAACACTCCTATAAGATTAGAGGAAGCAAATTAGTGGCCTCCTTCGGATGTAATGGGGAACTGTAAGTCCAATGGACCCGTGGTTCGGCGCCCCCCCTCACTGGAGAGCTGGCTGTGTGGGCTTCCTTCTTTACTGAAGGACGACCTGCATAGCCAATCACACCGGAGTTAAGGGAGGAGCTTCCTCCCTCAACCCTGGTTCCAGAGGAAGCAGCCTATGGTTCCGAATCCGTGCATACTGCATTTTGTGCCTGAAACCTTGTGTTGCAGCAATGAAAATCACGACAACCCAAGGGTTCAGACTGCGGTTCCAAATCTGAACCCTCAGTTTCATCACTGTGTGTAACCCAGGTTACCCGCATTCAGACATAACGTCCGCAGAACCGCAGGCCCATTCAACTGCAGTTCCACATTGCATGCGAATGTGGCCATTGTTGATTTGCTTATCTATGGCATGGGTGGGTACAGATGCCTCTGTGCAAATGCAGTGTCTTATTTGGCAGGGATACACTGTGCATGAAGAATGTACCCTAGGGAAGAGAGCTGGCCTTGTGGTGCTGAGATGAATTGTCCCCTTTGCTAAGCAGGGTCCACCTCGGTTTGCATTTGGATGGGTGACTGCATGTGAGTGCTGTAAGATATTCCCCATAGAGGGTGAAGCCATAGCTCAGTGGAAGAGCGTCTGCTTTGCATGCAAAAGGTCCCAGGTTCACTCCCTGGCAGCATCTCCAGGTAGGGCTGGGAAAGACCTCTGAGCCTGAAACCTTGGAAAGAAGCTGCCAGTCTGTGTAGACAACACTGAGCTAGAGGGACCAATAGTCTGATTCAGTAGGCAGCAGTTGCCTCTAGTAGGGATGGGGCTGTAGTTCAATGGTGGAGCCTCTGCTTTGAATACAGAGGCCCTGGATTTAGTCCCTGACAGCATCTCCAGGTAGGGCTGGGAGAACCCTCTGCCTGAAACCTTGGAGAGCTGCTACCAGTCAGTGCAGGCAAATACTGAGCTAGAAAGACCAATGTTCTGACTTGATATAGGGCAGCTTCCTGTGTTGCTAGAAGTGAACATAACTATGCAAGCAATTTTAAAAAAAGATATTCAAAAGCTAAATCGAGAGGGTAGCCAAATACTTTCCCCATTAGGGGTGCCATTTGATCTAGGGATGACCCTGTGCCCTCCCCCCTAGAATTAACTTCCAGCAGCTGCATTCCCCCCTTTCTCTCTTTCTCTGGCTCATAAGCAGAGCCGTTTTCATGCTCTCAGAAACGGTCATTAAGGGAACAGCTCCAGGTGATCATTTGGCGGCCATCTCCCTGCTGTGTCGCCCATTTGCCAGAAATGCTTTCTGCCTCCAGCTTTCCTCATCCACCCCTCTGCCTTCCGATGGCCCTGCTGGTTTCTATCCACACGGATCAAGAGCTCTTTTGCCTTTTCCCCCTTCCGCTTTCATCAATGGCGTCTGGATTGTTCTGAGAGTAGGAAGAGGACTTGGGCGTTCTGTGCTCAAATCAGTTTCCGAACTTGGCTCTTCGTCTCGGGAAGCTCCAGATTCTCAGGGCTTAGCTGGAGGTCCACTTTGCATGCAGAGAGCAAAGCAAACTCAGGAGGGCTCTCGAGCATACAAAGCAATCAGGCTTCCTCCATGAGTATTCCTGCATGACTCCGATGTATGCAAACATGCACGTGCTAAGAACATAAGAACAGCCCTGCTGGATCAGGCCCAAGGCCCATCTAGTCTGGCATCCTGTTTCCCACAGTGGCCCAACAGATGCCCCTGAGAAGTCCACAGGCAAGAGGTGTAGGGCATGCCCTCTCTCCTGCTGTTACTCCCCTGCAACTGGTACTCAGAGGCATCCTGCCGTTGAGGCTGGAGGTGGCCTGTAGCCATCAAGACTAGTAGCCATTGATAGACCAGTCCTCCATGAATTTGTCCAAGCCCCTTTTTAAAGCCACCCAAGCTAGGGGCCATCACCACACCCAGTGGCAGAGGGTTCCGTAGGTTAATTATGTACAGTGTGAAAAAGTACTTCCTTTTGTCAGTCCGACATTTCTTGGGAATCAGTTTTATGGGATGACCCCCGGTTCTAGGGTTGTGAGGGAGGGAGACACATTTCTCTCTTTTGTTTTGGATGCGTACACCTAAATTTATTTATTGTATTGCATTTTTGTCCCACTCTTCTTTCAAGGAAGTTGGGAAAATACATGATCCACCCCCCACCACCTCTGTTATCCTCACAACAACCTTGTGTGGCAGGTTAGGTAGAGATTGAGTTCCATGACTGTGTGGAGATTCAAACCTGGGTTTCCCAAGTTCTGGCCAGAGATTCTAACCACCTTGTTACACTGGCTAAAAATGTGCAAGTAGCTGATTTAATTGGCTTTGGAAGAAGAGTAGAGATGTTCATGAAGGTCTGTCTCTAGCTTCATGGTTAAGCTGGCTTGGGTTTTATTCTGAGCTGGAGATGACCTGGAGAGGTGGGGCCCCCCTCAATGCTCACCTTACCTCTTAGGCAAGCATTACAAGCCCCCAGTGTGTGTGTGTGTGTGTGTGTGTGTGTGTGTGTGTGTCCATCCAAATTTGACTCCTCAACTTCTGACATACAGGAGGACCTAATTAATCGCGGATCCAGCATTTGTGGTTTTGTGTATCTGCAGCTGGGTTATTTGCACCCGACCTCAGTATACGCGGGGTGGGTGGGAAGGGGGGATTAAACCCATGTATCCGTGGGTCAGGGGTGGCCAGGAATTACCTCGGAGGTCATTTCCAGCTGCCATTTTGTGTTTGGGAGCTGTTTGATGGCTTATTTGCTCTAAAATACGGGGCAAAAACTGTGGTTTTTGGCACCACGGACTACTCTGGATCATGATAGGGCACCTTTGGGGGTCATTTGAGAGTGATTGCGGAGGAAACCGGGGTGGGGGGAATAGTGATTTTCAGCAGTCTGGGAACTTAACCCCCTGATTCCCATAGCCCTAATGCTCCATCATCCACAGATTCACTATCCATGCCCCACCCGCGG
This sequence comes from Hemicordylus capensis, assembly GCF_027244095.1. NCBI lineage: Eukaryota > Metazoa > Chordata > Lepidosauria > Squamata > Cordylidae > Hemicordylus > Hemicordylus capensis. The sequence continues at coordinate 19,347,746 of NC_069667.1, forward strand.
TAGAACGGAACCCCCACGAAGAGCGGGGTTTTCCTGTAATCAGATCCTTGTTTTTTTCCCCAAGAGTGGAGTGAACTAAATTACTGTGGTCTCTTTGGATGCGGAGACTGAAAATTCTCAGTTTGCTGCATGTCAGGAGCTGATGTCATTCATTTCTCTCCTTTTGGCCACTTGTATCTTCTTTTTGGGAGATTCATTAGCTGAAAAATCTTTCCCCAGCTGCAATTTTCTTTCTTTCTTTCTTTCTTTCTTTCTTTCTTTCTTTCTTTCTTTCTTTCTTTCTTTCTTTCTTGTTCTTTCTTTCTTTCTTGTTCTTTCTTTCTTTCTTTCTTTCTTTCTTGTTCTTTCTTTCTTGTTCTTTCTTTCTTTCTTGTTCTTTCTTTCTTTGTTTGTTTCTTGTTCTTTCTTTCTTTCTTTCTTTCTTTCTTTCTTTCTTTCTTTCTTTCTTGTTCTTTCTTTCTTTTTTGTTCTTTCTTTCTTGTCATCTGATTGATTCTTAAGAGCTGAAAGGCAAAGCAGTTAAAACAAAACAAAACCCCAAGATCAGGCCCCAAAATTCTTTCTCATCAGAAGGTGGATTTTCCTGTGTCAGATCCCTTGTGATAATTTTGGGGAGCTAATGTGGAGAGAGAGGGTTCCTTCCAGAAAAAGAGTCTGCATTTGTAACCTGATTCCCCCTAGTGAAAACATAAACCATATTGGCCCACGCCCAGAGTTTTAAAAAGCTGCCTTTCTGTCTGTCTGGAAGAGAAGTGGTCATATAGCTGCAGACGGCTAAAAACAGACAGTAAACAACTAACCGCGACGCTTTAGGAATCATTTGATGGTATGTAACAACTTAGCTACATGTTCACAGTGCTATTTTAAGCCAGGGAATGGCTTGGGTACATCATAAAGCAGAATTGTAAATGTGCCGATGCAAAAGGAGGGCCACACAGAGACAGAAACCAGAGCCAAAAGATGAAGAAAGGAGCAAGCTGGGAAAATGAATCAATTGGGAAGCATAAACCAAGAAATCCCGGCAAAGTTTGCTGGGAGCAAGCCCCAATGTGTGCTTTGAGGGGTCAGGAGCAGTGAGCATTAGAAGCCTTTGAAATTCTCCTCTGGCTCAGATTGAAAGCTCTCTGTCAAATTTAATGGAGACGTCAATCATTGCTTTCAAAAGGGAGACGGAAAGAGGCTGAAGCCTCAAAAACACCAGGTGGGAAGGGGCCAAGAACCCATTGTCAAAGATCCTTTTGCTTCAAGAGTCTTTACCTGAGGTGGGATTCACCCTCAGGTCCTCTCCTCAGCCCTGGAGCTTCAACTGTAGCCAGGGATCACAGATCCTTGCAATTTCTCCTAATCTCATCCTCCTAATTTCTAAAGTGGACGGGTGGATTTGGAGACCTCCTGTATTGCTTTTCTGACAAGGACCCTGGAAAACACTCTTGCAAAATCAGTGGGATGTGTTTACCAGTCTTGCCGTCTCAAGGTTATTTTCATCAATCTTGCCTGCTTTTTCACCAGCTCATCAGGCCAGTGGTGTCTTCCCGAGTAGTGCTCTTTCCACGGGGCCTTGATTGGCCTTGCAAGGTTTGCTTGCCCATCCATCTGCCAGCCACATCGGGCTTGTCTCTTAGAAAAAGGATCGGAAGTTTTGCGAGAACTTGAGATTCCCCGCTGTGAGGTCTTAACACTTTCCTTGCTTGGTGGTATCCCTGTCTAGGGATGTGCACGAACCGGTCCGGAGGCCATCATAGAGGCCTCCGAACCGGTTCGAACGTGGCCCGGTCTGGTGCCGGCGGGGGGTGGTTCTTTAAGGGTGGTGGTGGGGTTGTACTTACCCCTCCCACCGCTTTTTCCCTGCCGGCGCCCCATTTTTTGGAAACGTTGGGGCGGCAGCATTCCTTCCTGTCACCCCTGCCCTGCTGTTAGCCGGAAATACCGGAAGTAACAAGCATGCGCGGGCCACGCACATCGCACATTCCGTGCACATCCCTATCCACGTCGCTGTGCCATCAGCCTGAGGGGCTGCTAAAGTTTTGCTTGACTTTAAGCAGGTTCACACAACTCTGAAAAACAGGGGAATGGGTGGGCTACCCAGATTTGCATGGTCGTCAGAACTGCACATTTTCCTCCAGACCAGGTTGCTTCCAGCCGGGCTACCCAGCTCCTGAACCCAGACTTTAACCAAGGGTGGAGGAGAGCAGAGCCAGCCCTACCCCAATCATCCGGCTGTGAGATCCCGCACACTGTTCCTATCTGGGCTACCAGCCCTCAGCACCTACTTGGTAGCCACTGAAAGCTGTGCCTACAGAGGCCGCTGCCCGGGGACAGGCTAGCCTTCAAAGCACACACAATGCTCCTGAAGCCGGAGCAGATTCAGCAGGGTGGAAGATCCTTGTACAGGGTGAAAACCAGGTTTTCCTTCCTTTTCAGGTAGGGAGTCATGCAACGAGAGTTGTCAGACTGGGGACATTTTAACTGGGGACAATGGGAGTCGTAGCCCAGCAACATCTGGAGACCCAAATTTGAGAATCCCTTCCATAGAACTTAATGGGAGCCAAAGAGAAGTGAGCCAGCACATATTTACATAACCACACACCTTCTTCTGCATATCCCTGCCATCTTTGGGTGCATTGCTAGGGTCTGATAGAGCCCTCGGAAGAATTGGCTTCTCTGGGTCCCAATCTGCAGCCTCCTTTTGGCCTGCCTCGTGTGCCTTCTCTGTCAAAAATGTGTGGTTGGTGATCACGTGCCTCTGGTACAAGATTCTTCCCGTTCAGTCAAGCTAATCAACAATTGTGAGTGTTTGGAGTCCTTGCTGCCATCTGGCTCATCCATATTCATCAATCTGATAGCTCCACACTCTCCAAAATTGAATTGCTTGGTTCTGCAACCTTTGCTAGATAGGGTGTGCACGAGTGTTTGATTTTAACAAGGCTGATAAGACACGTCTTCCGTGCGGGCAGCAGAGTCTCTCTCTTTTGATTCTGAATCATTTTAATGTTTTGCCTTTTGACAAATTATCTCATCCCGGGGTGATAATTAAAAAGCAGTTTTCTTATTGTGCTGCACCCGAGAAATGGAGAAAAAGGAAGGGGTGATGTCAGTTGCTGATGTCTTTTGGTCATTTCTTTTATGAACAAGCATGCATTTGAACATAGGAAGCAGCCATATACTGAGTCAGACCCTTGGTCCACCTAGCTCAGTATTGTCTACACAGACTGGCAGCGGCTTCGCCAAGGTTGCAGGCAGGAGTCCCACTCCAACCTATCTTGGAGATGCTGCCAGGGAGGGAACTAACTTTGCTGAAGCCATAGCTGAGTGGAAGAGCTTCTGCTTTGTATGATGAACATCCCAGGTTCAGTACTTGGCAGCATCTCCAGTTAGGCCTGGGAAAGACTTCAGTATGGAACCTTGGAGAGCCGCTGCCAGTCAGTGTAGACAATACTGAGCTAGATGGACCAAGGGTCTGACTCAGTATATAGCAGCTGCCTATGTTATCTATATCCCAACTTTAGTCCTGAGTTACATGCCAGAAGGGGTAGTCAAACATGGACCAGAAGGTCATTGGGAAGGAGAGTTGGTCTTGTGATAGAGAGCATGAGTTCTCCCCTTTGCTAAGCAGGGTCCACCTTGGTTTGCTTCTGTGTGGGAGACCACATGGTTCACTCTCTGGAAGCAGCTCCAGATAGAGCTTGGAGAGACTCCTGCCTGAAATCTTGGAGAGACGCTGCCAGTCAGTGTAGACAATTCTGAGCTAGATGGACCAAGGGTCTGACTTGGTAGAAGGCAGCTTCCTATGTCCCTATTAATACCCTGGTTCTCCTTAAGTGGTGCAGCGGGGAAATGCTTGACTAACAAGCAGAAGGTTGCCAGTTTGAATCCCTGCTGGGACTATATCGGGCAGCAGCAATATAGCAAGGTGCTGAAAGGCATCATCTCTTATTGAGGCAATGGTCAACCCCTCCTGTATTCTACCAGAGACAACCACAGGGCCCCTGGAGCGCCAGGAATCGACACCAACTCGATGGCACACTTTACTTTACCTCTGCTTGCAACCTTGGAGAAGCCACTGCCAGTCAGTGTGGACAATACTGAGCTAGATGGACCAATGATCTCACTCAGTAGGCAGCAGTTGCCTCTAGTAGGATGGGGCTGTAGTTCAGTGGTGGAGCATCTGCTTTGCATGCAGAGGCCCTGGGTTTAGTCCCTAGCAGCATCTGCAGGTAGGGCTGGGAGAAGCCTGTGCCTGAAACCTTGGAGAGCTGCTGCCAGACAGTGCAGGCGAACACTGAACTAGAAGGACCAATGGTCTGACTTGATATAAGGCAGCTTCCTGTGTTCCTAGAAGTGCACACAGCACATCCTTTGGGGTGATCTCTGTAGCTTCTCCTTGTATGGAACCTTTTTCATTTCTGGTTCCGTTCTTGATTTCCATCTCTCAATATCATTTCCCATTTTGCTCTCAAGATGCGACTGCCGTGCTTTGGCAAAGACACATTTCTTTTGCCTCACACGACTTCCATGTCTCCACTTCCAGTGCTTTTCAAGTCAGGCTGAATTTTGCTTCCCGGCAGAGACAGCAAAGGACGAAGCTGCCTGACACTGGTGGGTGGTTCGTAAACAAAGAAACGGGGAAAGAATTTGTTGACATTGCTTTTGAGATTCCCCCCCCCTCCCCTCTGTCTGGAGACATTACTGCTGCTTGCTCTGTGTTGCTCTTTGCCATGTGTCTGTGTTCTCTCCTATTCATCCCAAACACACCTGTTAAAAAGAATCTGCGTCTCATAAGAACACGAGGATTGCCAGGATGAGTCAAACCAATTGCCCATTTGGCATCACATTTTCCCCCCTAGCACCACCAAAGCACCACTGCAAAGATCAGAAGAGGGTCCTCATCCTATGCACTGCTATTGGTATGGCAGTCAAGGTATAAAGGTAAAAGTAAAGTGCCGTCGAGTCGGTGTCAACGCCTGGCGACCACAGAGCCGTGTGTGTTTTTCGTTGGTAGAATACAGGAGTGGTTGACCATGGCCTCCTCCCACACAGTATGAGATGATGCCTTTCAGCATCTTCCTGTATCGCTGCTGCCTGATATAGGTGTTTTATTTAGCGGGGGAAAGCAACTGGCCCTATCTGTCCCCAGCACAGCATCCTTCCAGTAGCTGTTGCTGGTGTCTGTCATATGTTTCTTTGGGGACAGGGAGCCATTTTAAGCCATGGTATGTATCTCTGTGGTAAAACTGCCGCCCTGTAACCAGAAGGTTACAAGTTTGATCCTGACCAGGGGCTCAAGGTTGACTCAGCCTTCCATCCTTCCCAGGTCGGTAAAATGAGTACCCAGAATGTTGGGGGCAATATGCTACATCATTGTAAACCGCTTAGAGAGCTCCGGCTATATAGCGGTATATAAATGTAAGTGCTATTGCTATTGCTATTGCTAAACCGCTTGGGGAACTTTTGTTGAAAAGTGGTGTATAAATATATCAGTTGTGTTGTTGTGCATCTGGCTGGCTGCTGTGTGATGCCAGATGCTAGACTGGATGGGCCCTGGGCCTGATCCAGCAGGGCTTTTCTTATGAAAAATACGGTTTGACACAGCTATTGCTGTGATTTGACTAACTGTGATTTCTGCTCTATGCTCTCTCTCTCTCTGTTTTTTTTTTTTTAAGTTTGTTTATATTCTGCTTTCTGTAATGAAACCAAGTGGGAAACCTATGCAATGAAAACAGCAGGATTGCCATATTATTCACCCAAATAAAAGGAGGCCCTGAATTTAAGAGGACCCCCTTACAAACAGAGGCTAAATACAGCTTGGACCTGTATCTGTCCAGAAGAAACAGCACACTGAATTCGAGATTACACCCCCCCCCCCAAAAAAAAACCACCACCCACCTTCTAACATCAAAGAACTTGGAGAAAACCTAGTCTTCGGTGCAGGTAAATACAGATGGCGCTTACAGATCTGTGCTGGGGAGAACTCCGAGGGATGCTGAGGCCGGTTTCCTCGCACGGCCCGCTGACATCCCCCATTCATTTCCATCGCAAGGTTGGCCGTGCAGGCGCCGTCACCATGGCAACGCAATAACGGGCGCCTCTATCGAGGAGGTCCCCTCAGCCGGCATCCCCGAATGCTGCAGGAAAGCAGTCGTGGCGGCTGAATGCCAATGAAGGGGGGAGGCTGGGGAGGGGGGGAGCAGGGCCCGGGCTAGAGCGAGGCTGTCCAATGGGGCTGGGCGCCATCCTTTTCCCTGCAAGGGGGGGAAGGACCCCATTCCGGGCGATCCGTCGAGGGTCACGGCTTGCTTTGGCCCCGCGGGATCGTAGCACTGGGATGTCAGCACGAAAGCTGGGTGAGCTGAAGGTGTGGTGGTGGTGGTGGTGTCGGTGGTGAGGAGAGCTGGTCTTGTGGCAGCAAGCACGAGCAGTTCCTTTTGCTAAGCAGGGTCTCCCCTGGTTTGCATTTGAATGGGGGACTACATGTGTGAGCACGGTAAGGTATCCCCCTTAGGGGATGGAGCCGCTCTGGGAAGGGCAGCTACCCGCTTGCATGCAGAATGTTCCAAGTTTCATCCCTGGCAGCATCTCCAGGTAGGGCCGGGAGAGACTCCTGCCTGCAACCTTGGAGAAGCCACTGCCAGTCTGGGAAGACAATACTGGGCTAGAGGGACCCAGGGTCTGACTCAGTATATGGCAGCTTCCTGTGGGATTGCTTTTCAGGAATTGTTTTGTTTGTCCGTTTGTTTGCATCTATCTATCTATCTATCCATCTATCTATCCATCTATGTAAACCGCTTGGGGAACTTTTGTTGAAAGGCAGTATATAAATATTGGTCAGGTTTGTCGTACGTGTCATCCCTCCTATCTCCTGCATGAACCACAGGGGAAACGTGCTTTCCATACCGATAACGTGTTTCTCAGGTGCCGCCTTTCCTCCCTTCACCAGCAATGATGCTACAGCCCCCACCTCCTGGAGCAAGGGATTTCCCTGCCTTTCATTTTCTCCTTCACAGTAATCTGGGGTTTCTCTCTCTCTCTCCAGCACTGCCTCAGTAATGCTGTGTCTCCTGTTCCCATGCGTAAGGGGGTGGTGGAAATTCTTGGGCAATGGGATCTGTGAGCATTTTAATTTAAGAAAATCCGCTCCGATTTTTTTGCCCTCTGGGCAGTTCATTGCAGCTAAAAAGCTTAGTGATGCTACCATGTGAGCAGGTGCAGAGAGCTGGTCTGGTGGTAGCAAGCATGAATTGTCCCCTTTGCTAAGCAGGGTCCGCCCTGGTTTGCATTTGAATGGGAGACCACATGTGTGAGCACTGTAAGATTTTCCCCTTAGGGGATGGGGCCACTCTGGGAAGAGCATCTGCATTCTTTTCTCTCCCTGACATCTCCAACACAGGGCTGAGAGAGACTCTGTAGGAGAAGCGAGCTAAAAGCTGGGTGTGAATAACTTCCAGGTGAGCTCTTACCCTGTCGGAAGTACCCTGACGTTACCCTAGTTGCACCCTGCTTTAGGGCTCTTGTATTCCAGGGCATGTGCAGAGTGCCTACTGCCCGGTGGTATTTTTAACAAGCAGGGAAGTGACAGCAACTGTCCAACCTGCTCCTGGCTCTCTATTGCTTCCACCTCCTCTGCTCAGATAACCACCCAAGAGCATGGATTTCTGGGAAAGCCTGCATAATTCCGGTGGCTGGCAACCCTTCTCCCCTCTATTGTGCATTCAGCGGCTTCTCAGTCGTAATCAAAGCCTCATCGGAGAGAATGATTTGCTGCCTTAATAAGAAATTCTGGGAACTGGAGACATCTTGACATAAGGTAGCTCAGGGTTTGCCGCAGACGCTGTTGCATAAATGAGATCTTTGTCTTGCTTGAGGGAGTGGATACCCATCAAGACGAAGAGCTCGTTTATGCAACAGCAAATCGGATCAACAAGCTGCCGTCACCAGCCTCTTAACATCAGAGAACAAGGGAGGAGAGCTGGTCTTGGGGTAGCAAGCATGAATCGTCCCCTTTGCTAAGCAGGGTCTGCCCTGGTTTGCATATGAATGGGAGGCTACATGTGAGCAGTGTTCCCTGTAACAGGGGGGGTTCCCAGACGTTGCTGGCTACAACTCCCAGCATTCTCAGCTGTATTGGCCTTTGTCTAGGGGTTATGGGACTTGTAGTCAACATCATCTGGGAATCCCTGGGACAGGGAGCACTGCATGTGAACACTATAGGGTGCTCCCCTTAGGGGATGGGGCTACTCTGGGAAGAGCAGAAGGTTCCAAGTTTTCTCCCTGGCAACATCTCCAATATAGGGCTGAGAGAGAGACTCCTGCCTGCAACCTTGGAGAAGCCGCTGCCAGTCTGGGTAGACCATACTGAGCTGGAAGGACCAGTGGTCTGACTCAGTATAAGGCAGCTTCCCATGTTCCTAGGAGAGGTCTGAAAGCAAAGCAGGTCTGGCCCTAGGATTTTTGGCCCCATAGTCGAAGTTTGACTTTGTCTCTCACCCCAGTGGCAAAGTGCAGAGCCCGGCTTTCACTTGAGCTGCCCAGGCTGCTCATTCTCAGGACCAAATGACCAGATTACCTGCAGATGCTGAAGCACAGTGCTGATTTGAGAATCCAGTGGGAGAGAGTTCCCAGGCTATTATGGGGGCAAAACTCCAGGGATGAAAGATGCTGCTGTTAATCTGGAAATCCAACCTGAGACCATTTCCTAATCCGTCTTCAAGAGGGAGTGCAGCTTTGGAGACAAGCTGTTTCTTGGGGGCTGAGGTGCAGTGAGCAACGATGAGTCTTTTTATTGGGGTGTAATAATGTTTATTGGGGTGCAGAATGTGTAGGGCTTTGGGGGAGCAGGGTATTACATTCTAACCCCACTGTGTAGCACTCCAGGGGGATAAAGGGAGAGAAATAATATACTAGATTCTATATTCTGGCACTGTTTGCACCCCACCCCTTAAGCACTGGTGCCCTAGACAACTGCCTAGGTCTGCCTAGTGGATGGTCTGCTTCCAAAACAAAGCAAAGCAATCTGGGCAGAATTTAGGCCATGAACATCTGGCTTGCTCATTAATGCTTATCCCTCATATTTATATTCATATACACATACATTCCCATTTAACCTAGTTTATGACTATGTAGATGTTATGGTAAATGTCAGAACCTTATTGCTTATTGACTTTACTGGTAGTTCTTGAGATTATAGGAAGGGAGGAATCTTAGCTCACTATTCAAGCCTCTGTTGTGTATGCCAAAGGCCCCACATTCAAGCCCTGGCATCTCCAGGTATTGCTGGGAAATCTTGAAAACCTGCTGCCAGCCAATGTGGACAACCTTCAGCCAGATGGGCATTGCTATTTAACCTGAAGAAAAATAAGCTAAAGAAATCGCCGTGCAGGGCCAATGACTCATTGCATGGGGAATGGAGTCACAGCTCAGAGGTAGAGCATCTGCTTTGCATGCAGACGCTCCCAGATTCAATCCCTGGCAGCATCTCCAGGTTGGGCTGAGAAAGATCCTACCTAAAACCTTGAAGAGCCTCTGCCAGTCAGAGTTGACCGTGCTAAGCTAGATGGACCAAGGGTCTGACTCTGTATAAGGCAGCTTCCTATATTCCTAGTTTAGCCTTGACGTGGTGCTCTCTGTGTGTACATCAGCTGAAAACAAAGCACGTTTTCTTCAAAGCGATTGTTTTCCCTTATATGCAAAGTTGTGCAGATTTGATCGATCAAGATCTCATCCAATTAATTGACTGGGATTTCTGTCAATGGTTCACAGTCCTCCTAAACACGATCCCACTGCACTAGCGAATCGTACAAGGCAGTTTTGCTTCTCACTCGGCTAGCACAAGCCATCTCTCTCCTTTTCTGTCTGTGGGCCTATAAATCGTTGCAGAGGGACACACAAGGTTACTGCAGGGTTAATGTGCTGACTTTATCCTCCTTATTATTTGGCCTGCGAGCGGAGATAAAAGCTGGAGTTCAATCAATGGGAAACAGTCTCCTCTCTCAGAAATTCGAGAATGTATCAAAGTCAAGCAATATTTGAAATAACGAGCTCTTCAAAGCTGGAGCCATTCAGATTTGCATATGTCTTTGCAGTGAGTATGCAGGCAATCAATGGCTTTCGCGCTTCTGTGGAAGAGCGTCGGCCGATCCGAAAATCGCTTCGTGGCGCGGGAGTAAACAGCCGCGGGAAGGGGGCGAGTGTTTGTTGCAGGCTCTGTGGCCAGCTGATAGAGAGCAACCCATCGCCTCCCAGGAAACTCGTGCCGTTTTCATATGGAAGTGCCATTTTCGGCTGTCAACAGAGAAACAAGTTGTATATAATTATAATCTTACATAACAATCTTATGTAACTGGGTGGAACGTCTTGGCAAGGATCCCACTCTAGGCAGCTGAGGGAGACGTTGGGCCGAGCTCCGGGTTTTAAGGGATCCTCGGAAAACTGCCCTCTGCTGGCCACTTCCTACTTGAATGAGCCCCCAGAATTCCTCTGCCACTCTCTCACAAAGACTATGGGTGGTGCCCTTGAGCAGGGGTGTCAAACTGTGACCCTCCAGCTGTTGTTGGCCTACAACTCCCATCATCCCCAGTCACCATGGCCAGTAGCCAGGGATGATGGGAGTTGTAGGCCAGCAACAGCTGGAGGGCCACAGTTTGACACCCCGGCCCTTGAGGATCGGTAGTGGGCAGGCAGCAGTTGCTCAGGTGAGCCACCCCCTGACACCAGTTCTCAGCTGGGTCCAAAGCAGGCGTGCGATCCAAAATAGGGTTATGCACGGAATCCATGTCCCCTCTAACAGGGATTTCCAGATGTTGTTCACTACAACTCCCAGCATCCCCACCTGCAGTGGTCTTTGGCTAGGGATTATGGGAGTTGTGGCTTCCAACAACATCTGGGAATCCCTGTTAGAGGGAACACTGCACGGAACCGCTCCAGGAGGTTCAGTTCGAGTTCAGTTCGGTTCGTGCTGCTGCAGGGGAATGCCACCTGAGGTGGCACTGCTGCTGCGGCACATGAGGTCCGCGCCCCCCGCCCACCTTTATAAAAACTAGTAGGGTTCTCCTTACCAGATTCCCCTTGGCAAGAATCCCCAAGCTAGCTGAAATGGGTTGATCCCAAACCAGCCCGGTTGGGCTCAAACTTGGACTGGTCCCCTTTTTGGAGGGCCAATCCAGTTTGAGCTCGAACCGGACGAACCAAGCCGGTTCGACATTGAACCCAAATAGGCAAGGTCAAGTTCTGGAGCAGCAAACAAGGATGAGGATCCATGCAGTTGGGCTGGGAATCGTTTTCCTCAGATCCCTCTGATTGTGAGCATATTTATCCTTTCCCTGCCAATTTTAAGCTCCCTTATTACCTCTGCTATTTCATTCCATTTTTCCTGCCTTCCAGTTACTGTTTATTCCTGGATATACATAGGCTTCTCAACCAATCAGGGATCATGTAGCACGTGGCATGATGCCTCGGTCAGCCATGAATAGTCAATCCAATTTGTTGAAATGATGGTGTCGGTGGCGGAAAGCAAACTCAGTTGAGGATAAGGGACGGTCCCTCTTGAATTGGTGGTCTTGGCCTCTCAGTTGAAGACTGCAGTGTGGATGCGGGCGGGGTCACATCACTTGCAGCCAATCAGGTTTGCTTATGGGGCACCACTGAGGGAGAAAGAGAGATGGATGAGCAGGCAAGCATTTTTGTAGGCACCGTGGAAACCTTTTCAAAAGAAGGGGTACTTTTCAAAGAGTCCCCTTGCTCTCAATAGTTTGGAGTGTGTGCTTCAGCTCGGCCCTCTCTTAACAAAAAGCTGGAAAAGATTGAAAGTGGAGAGCTCGGCTTGTGGTAGCAAGCAGGAATTGCCCCCTTTGCTAAGCAGGGTTCTCCTTGGTTTGTATTTGGATGGGAGACTACTTCTGAGTACTGTAAGATATTCCCCTTAGGGGATGGAGCCATAGCTCAGTGGTAAAGCATCAGCTTGGCTTGCAGATGTTCAGTCCTTGACAGCATCTCCATGTAGGACTGGGAGAGACTCCTGCCTGCAACCATGGAGAAGCCGCTGCCAGTCAGTGTCAACAATACTGAGCTAGAGGGACCAATGGTCTGACTCAGTATAAGGCAGTTTCCTATGTTCCCATGTCCCTATGCTACTGGAAGCAATATGTTGGCAGCTTAACAAAACACACTGATCTTCCCTCTGACCATCAGTGTCCAAAATGCAATTTAAAAATCATTTGGCAGGAACACAGATGATTTCCATCAGATAACAAAGGGAAATGAAAGACCCAATGCTCTTATCTCCATTTGCCCAGGGAAGGGAAGGAAATGAAATCTAACGCTTTCACCCCAGCAGCACAGCTGCAAGCTTGTAAACAAAAGTCAAAAGGAGGTTTCATTTGATTTCCGGCTTTGATCTGCTGGCCCTGGATTCAGATTTGCTCTTAATGTTGGCCAGATTGCTTTCATCTTATAGCGGATAAGAGCAAGCAAGATGACTCCAGCAGATTTTCTGAAATGGGGCTCCCACCCCCCCACACACCTCTTCCAACCAATATAATTGGCATGAATAATACCAGGAAGATAGACTCCTACTGTCTCTACTGACCAGAGACTGTCTCCAGAGGGACTAAATGTATGACTTGTCTCTGGTGAATCCCTGCCATTTTCTCTCTCTTCTCACCATAATGCTTTGTGGTGCATTTGCTGCTAGTCAAACTTGGCCATCTCAGGGGAGGAATACTCATTGTGATTTTTGACAATGCCCTTCCCCCCTAGAGATGGGAAACAGGTGATAGCATAAGTTCACATGCAGATTTCCCTTGTCACCCCTTCCTTATCGCCAAATGATTAGGGTAAAATTGCAGTCATTTTTGCTCCGGTGCAGGTCAGGCTTAGGGTAACAATGGACAAATGATTGTCCTCTCTCCATGGAGTAATCTTTGGAGGACATTCGGGCCCATTTCCATTTCCATTCCTCTGACAATATTGATGCAATTTTATAGTTGTGTTTTAAAAACTTTTGAAAGCTTTTAAAACATAGGGACATAGGAAACGGCCATATACCGAGTTGGACTGTGGATCCATCTAGCTCCCCTGCAGATGTTGGCCTACAACACCCATAATCGAATCGAATAGAATCAAACTTTATTATGGTCAGAGACCAGCATAAAATCACACATTAAATGAAGGTGATACTGGAGAAAAGTTGCATGTTGATAGAGGTGATTGCAAATATGATGATAGCTATTGTGAAAAGGCTAAAATTTAAAATGATTACAATTTAAAAAGAGACAAGCTACTAAAAAGGAACGAGCTACTAAGAAACTAAAACTGCTAAACATACTTTTCCATAATAAAATGCACAGAAAAGATAGAAGGGGAATTTAATTAGTAGTAGGAATATAGCTGAAAATGATTTCATATGTGGTAAAAAGCTAGCATTAAAATTAAGAATGGTTAAAACAATAATGGTTGCCATAAGTTGGGCTATTACTAAAAATGATAAAGTTACACGGAATTACACTAAATGGTAAAATACACTAAAATACGCTAAATGGTGAAGTGGGGGAGCATCTGCTTTGCATGCAGAATGTCCCAGGTTCACTCTCTGGTAGCATCTCCAGGTAAGGCTGAGAGAGACCCCTGCCTTGGAGAAGCTGCTGCCAGTCTGTGTAGACAATACTGAGCTAGATGGACCCAAGGATCTGACTTGGGCAACTTCCTATGAGCCTATCCCCAAACTCGGAGACACATTTTGGAGGACCACATTTTATTCTTAAGAGTGTTACTTTGTGCTTTCATCCAGTACCTCTGTGGAGATTGTGGTACTATACAAACCGAATCAGTTAAGAGGCAGATAAGACGTATTTCAATATCTGGACGAACTGCTCTAATGATTTACCACAAATGATCCGGAAGCGTAATTTCCTCCTTCTGTTGGAGCCTTACCGACTACTACTGCCAAAGAGAAGCTGTTGGGTAGCATTGGAAAAAGCTGCCACACTCATTTTTCCGTGAGAATATTTGGTGAGTGGCATTTGATTTGGTCAGGACTGCACTACTGCAGCCCTCCAGCTGGTTTTGGACTACAACTCCCATCATCCCCAGCCACAGTGGCCAACAGACAGGGGTGATGGGAGTTGTAGTCCAACATCTGCCGGAGGCCCCAGCTGTGCAGTCCTGAGCTAGAGAGTCCGAGGCTAGTCACCCCTAATCTGTAGTTTAGTTATACCCAGGGTAGTCAACCTTGTCTCTCCAGTTCCTTTTGGACTACAACTCCCATCGTCACAGCCACAGTGGCCAAGAGTCAGGGATGATGGGAGTTGTTGTTCAACATCTGCAGGAGGGCCAAAGTTGCTAGGACAATGGTCTGGCTGCCATTCTAGGGTCTGGATATTCCCATGTCCGGTGAGCTGGGCGAGTTGATCGGTGTATTTGGGAAGGTGTTGCTTGGGATGTACCTGGCTCCCTTTGCCGTGTGCATCTTGGCCGCCTGATCGAACTGAAGCCACCCATCACAGCAGATGCAAATGAAGCTGAATCCTAATAACATGAAATTAGCCAAGGCCCCCCGCTGATGAGAGGAGAGTCTATTTTGGGCAGAATGTGTGGGCAAATCAGTTCTGAGGGAGAAATGGAATCAGAACATAATTACTATGGAGATAACATTTGTATTTCATTTGAAACTGGCTGGCCCCAGATGCATTGTTTTGGTGAGAGGTGTGTGTGTGTGTGTGTGTGTGTGTGTGTGGTGCAGAGCCCTGCAATGCTCATAAGAATCAACTGAAACTGACCATTCGTAGATCTAAAGTAACGTCCTTCTTCACACACAATGCAGGACTGATAGTTGGAATTTGCTGCCTTCCGGTATTGTGGTGGCTACTGGCCGGGCCGGATTATGACCGGGTGAGACAGGTCTTCAGCTTGGGTCAGGGATGCCGTCCTGATATTTCTACTACACCAGGGGAAAGCCTTTTGCTTTCTACATGGAAATATTGTTCTGCTCTTCCTAGTCCGGCCATTCTTACCATTCTTCTCGTCTTAGGAATGTAGGGAGCTGCCATGTGCTGAGTCAGAGCACTGGTCCATCTAGCTCAGTATTGCCTACACTGACAGGCAGTGGCTCTCCATGATTTCAGGCGGGAGTCTTTCCCAGTCCTTCCTGTCGATGCTGCCAAAGAGGCACCTTTTAAAAGTGGAGATTCTCTATTTAGCATGAGGAGAGCAGCTGACCCTATCCATCCCCAGCACAGCATCCCTCCAGTGGCTGTTGCTGGTGTCTTGTGTTTCTTTTCTAGATTGTGAGCCCTTTGGGGACGTTTATTTATATGTTTCTATGTAAATCGCTTTGGGAACTTGTGTTGAAAAGTGGTATATAAATATTAGTCGTATTAGTATTTATATAATATTAAGCTAGATGGACCAATGGTCTGACTAAGGCAGTTTCTGAATACCAGTTGCTGTCTAGTTTTCACTAATACAGGAACTGCAAGGCCTGGATTGTGGATTTGCCCTAAAGGCAAGGGAGCTGTCCATGGTGCTGAGGCAGCCGGGGAGCTGTCCGACTAGGTAAAGTTAAGTGTGCTGTTGGGTTGGTGTCGACTCCTGGCGCCCACAGAGCCCTGTGGTTGTCCTTGGTAGAATACAGGAAGGGTTTACCATTGCCTCCTCCCACCCAGTATGAGATGATGCCTTTCAGCATCTTCCTAGATCGCTGCTGCCCGATCTAAGTGTTTCCCTTAGTCTGGGAAACACACCAGCGGGGATTCGAACCGGCAACCTCTGGCTTCCTAGTCAAGTCATTTTCCCACTGCGCCATTACAGCTACTGACCAACGAGGCAGCTGGAGTTAATATCTCAAACGGGGGAGGTGGAGGCATTGAACCAGGAGCATCTAGGCAACAAGTGAAAGGGAGTGGGAAATATTTTGAGGGGAGCAGCTCCTACCCCTTGCTACCTTTGGAATCATCCCCGCAGAAGATTTCATTGAGTCCTATCAGTTCTTTTACATGAGAAGCTGCCTTATACTGAGTCAAACGATTGTTCCATTTAGCTCAGTATTGATTGGCAGAGGCTCTCCAAGGTTTCAGGCAGGGGTCTCTCCCAGACCTCCCTGGGACTGAGCTTGGGACCTTCTGCACACAAGCATGCAGATGCTCTTCCCACTGAGTTATGGCCCCCTCCTGTAAGGGGAATATCTTCCAGCACCTGCAGGTAGCTACCCATCCAAATGCAAACCAAGGTGGACTCTGCTTAGCAAAGGGGATGATCCATGCTTGCTACCACAAGATCATCTTCCCTCCCGTTTTGAGCGCCCATTGACTTTATGTCCCTCTCAACATGACTTACCTGATTCAAGGGAAAGCAGATGAGCTGGGACACCTTGTGGGTGTCTGGATAACCAATCCAGTTTCCCCAGATTAATGATGGTTCAGAGACAGAACATCTGCCCACAACGATGGTCTTCCTTCCCTTTGCTACAGAATTACTCAAATATGTGAAGCATTTTTAAAGGGAGAAACAACTACTGGATGGATACAAAGGATTCATTCTTTTTATCCTTTCCATCAAGTGTCCAGTAATAGTCAGAAAAGAACAGAGAGTCAGAACAGAGGAACAGGACTTGCTTAATATACTTTTTTTTAAAGACAAGGGGAATGAATAGACATCACACATTTTATGCAGACACATCAATCTCTTTATCCCAAGACAAGCCCGCTCTGGCTTTGTACTAGACCTAATTAGGTTTTAAATGAGATTCCAGCACCCATAATAACATATTCTGATTGTTCTTTTTATATCACACAGGTTCCAAACATTCCCTGAGTTTGTGTTGTTTTGTACCAAACTGCCACCTGTTCAAATTCAAATTCAGATGGTGAATTTCTGCCCTGAAACTCTCCGACATTCCCCATTTACGTGAATCTGCCCATGACAGTCCTGTGGTGCCGTATATGGATCGTTCCGCTAGGTTTTCACACACTACAGACAA
The DNA here is from genome assembly GCF_027244095.1 of Hemicordylus capensis. Lineage (NCBI taxonomy): Eukaryota > Metazoa > Chordata > Lepidosauria > Squamata > Cordylidae > Hemicordylus > Hemicordylus capensis. Next base: position 19,364,709 of record NC_069667.1, read on the forward strand.
GTTCAAATGTTTCATCCTGTAAAAATTAAGTGCCTGGTTGGAGGGTTTGCCCTGGTTGCATTTGAATGGGAGACTAGATGTGTGAGCACTGTAAGATATCCTCCTTAAGGGATGGAGCTGCTCTGAGAAGACCATCTGTATGCTTGCATGCAGAAGGTCTGACTCGGTATATGGCAGCTTCCTGTGGGATTGCTTTTAAGGAATTGTTTTGTTTGTCTGTTTGTTTGCATCTATCTATCTATCTATCTATCTATCTATCTATCTATCTATCTATCTATCTATCTATCTAATCTATGTAAACAGCTTTGGGAACCTTTGTTGAAAGGCAGTATATAAATATTTGTCAGGTTTGTAGTACGTGTCATTCCTCCTACCTTGGAGAAGCCACTGCCAGTCTGGGTAGACAATACTGAGCTTGATGGACCAATGGTCTGACTCAGTATATGGCAGCTTCTTATGCCCTGTGTATTTGCATACATTTTGACTTACAATGACAATGTGCAGTGGTTGTTTTTCAAGGGTAGTTGTTTTAATCTGCCTCCCTAAACAAAGTCATGCAAGGGAGAGGAAACTGGATAGAAGTGTCCATGGTTTGGGCACCACAGATATGAGACACCATCTGCGTGGGGTTTCCCCCCTCCTGAGTAGGACCCGGAGAAGGGATCGCAAGTCGTCTCTGCAACAGAGCCCCAAAGATGTTATCGGAAAGGGTGGAGACAACAAAGCAGCATTTAAACCTATTGCCTGCTGCCTGGATGTTGTTGGCACAGCACCTTGTGGGGAGGAGAGCTGGTCTTGTAGTAGCGAGCATGAATTTTGCTCTGCTAAGCAGGGTCCACCTTGGTTTGCATTTGGGTGGGTGACTACAGGTGAGCCCTATCTGCTGCAAGCCATTCCTATTGTGGGAGGGGGGATAGCTCTTAGGTAAAGCATCTACTTTGCATGCAGATGTTGCTGAACTACAACTCCCAGCATCCCCAGCCATGATCAGTTGTAGCTGGGGATGATGGGAGTTGTAGTTCAGAAACAGCTGGAGGAATCCTGGTTGGGGACCACTGCCTTGGAGAAGCCACTGCCGGCCAATGTAAACAATACTGAGCTAGATGGACCAATGGTTTGACAAGGTATAAGGCAGCTTCCTATGTTCCTATCGAAAAGGACCTAAAGGAAGCCCTGAATTCTTCTGCAGGGATGATTCCATGAGAAAAAGGTAGCAGGCACTTCCCACAAAATATCTCCCATTCCCTGTTTCACTCTCCCATCCACCAGGCTGCAACTTTACAGCAAAGTGTCAGACAACACAGTCGTAGTATATTCCGGTCCTGTGGCTTGAATTCACTATTTTAAAGTAGCCCAGTTGTTTAAAGAAGCCTCCTTCACTCTCTCCTCTACCCCAGAACAAGCAGCAGAAGCCAGATAGGCAGGAGACTCATGAATTACCTTAATTATGGCCTGGGTCACACAGCCATTCAAATCTAGGCTTAATCTGGGTTACTGACATTAGTGTGAATCCACATCAAGGTGGTTGATGGCCCACGATGAATCTGAGATTCCCACCTAGTGTGACAATCACACTAATGTCAGCAACCCACATTAAGCTTAGATCCAAACAATTGTGTGAATCGGGCCTATATCAATCTCTTTCTCTATGTGTTGTATAGCCAAATCCTCTCCCCCCTAATAATCTTCTTTACCACCCCTCTGCAGCCTCAATGACTTGTTCTAGAGTAACCCTGCTCTTCTGGCCAGATCTGGTCTTCTCCACCACGTGCATGGCATAATAAGAAGCTTTAATTCAGTCACGTTTGTTCTTCCAGCACTAGGGGATACTGTGTCCAGAGCTGGGCAGGCAGAGACGTAATGCACAGGGGATTCAATTTACAGAAGAGAAGAGGCAGGTTAGCAATCGATCTTTCATCTAATGGGTGCTTGAGCAGTATTTATTTATGGGTCCTCAACCGTTAACATGACAAATCAGCAATTATAACAATGAATAAGCAAAAACATGTTTAGATAGCCAGAACAGATTACAACAGATTTAGATAGCTGGCGCCGGGGAATCCCCCATAATGCACTTGCACAGTGCATGATGGGAGTTCCGAGGGCTTCCCGGTCCCCAAACCTCCCTGCTGCCGGCCACGGTGGAGGATCGTCTGGGTGCACGATCCAGCAAAGTGGAAGGGATTGACTGTGGGGGAGGAGAAAGGGCTCAAAATCTGAAAGGGCTCAAAATCTGAAAGGGCTCAAAATTGTGAGAAAGGACTCAAAATCTGTGTAAGTGTGTTATATATTTATAACGTATATAAATATGTATACTGTATTTATAGACAGTAAATATATACATTGATATATTTATAGACTGCCACACCGTGATATAGTGCATCTCCAAACCGCTGTTGATTATGGGACAACTGTATCAATGCTGCCTCCCTAACTGGCTAGCCATCTCTGTTGGAGGGAGTTCCATTCCATTTCAGTTCTGTTCCTTCATATCTACTTCTCCTATCCTTTCCGATATCTTGTCTGTGGTTTCTTCTCTCTGATCTCTTTCCTCACCTCTTCCTCTTCTCTTCCAGGTCGCTTTTCACCAGCTGCTGCCACTCTTTTCTTGCCATAGCTTCTATGATGCCAGAGGTGTGGGCATTTCCTCCATGTAAGTGCTTTCCTCCTACTTGGTATTGGTATTGTCAATACTGGTACTATTATTATTATAGAGCCAGCGTGGTGTAGTGGTTAGAGTGCTGGACTAGGACCGGGGAGACCCGAGTTCCAATCCCCATTCAGCCATGAGACTAGCTGGGTGACTCTGGGCCAGTCACTTCTCTCTCAGCCTAACCTACTTCACAGGGTTGTTGTGAGGAGAAACTCAAGTATTCAGTACACTGCTCTGGGCTTGTTGGAGGAAGAGCGGGATATAAATATAAAATAATGATAATAATAATATTACTAAGTAGTATAGCAAACTAGACAAGATGGTAGAGATCCAGTTTCCTGTTCTGAGCAGGGCTTGGACAAGAAGACTGCCAATATCCCTTCCAGCTCTAGACTTCTGTGACTCATGGTTGGATATTTTGTGTATTTTCATTTTGGCAAATAAAAGCCAATGAGGGTGTGTGTGTGTGTGTGTGTGTGTGTGTGTGTGAGTGAGTGAGAGAGAGAGAGAGAGAGAGAGAGATTGATCCAGATCAGGACTGTGGTGCTGGAGAAGGGATGGGGGCCCATCCCACAATGGCCCATCAAATGTCTCTGGGAAGCCCACAGGCAAGAGGTGAGGGCATGCCTGATCTCCTGCTGTTTCTCCCCTGCAACTGATATTTGGAGGCATCCTACCTCTGAGGCTGGAGGTGTCCTATGGCCATCAACATTAGTAGCCGTTGACAGACCCGTCCTCCATGAATTAGTCAGAGTGCCTTTTAAAGCCATCCAGGCTGGTGGCCATCACCACATCCCACGGCAGAGAATCCCATAGATTTGTGCTGTGTGAAAAAGACCTCCCTCTTTTGTTGGTCCTAAATTTTCTGGCAATCAGTTTCAGCTCACTTCCTCAACACTAGCCACATTCTCACATAATGCAGAACCGCGGGTCCAGTGGACCCATGCTTCTGCTCCACATCCCCTGCTCTCCTATCTGAATTCAGACAAATGGGCGAGCAGGTGAGACTGGAGAGAGGAGGGGGAACTGGCTGTGTGGGCTTCCTTCTTTCATGAAGAACATCCCGTACTGCCAAAGACAGCTAGAGAGAGGGAGGAGCTTCCTTCCTCAAACCCAGCTGCCAAAGAATGGGGCTGAGGTGTGGCGTTTGGAGCGAACGCTGGCACCACAACACTGGAGTGAAAGGCAGCGAACCTTACTACAAACTGAAGGTACGAATTGGAGTCTGGGGAGGGAAACCGTGAGTCCATTTTTGGTCCAAACTGTGATTGCACGTATTCGGACAATCAAAAATTTCAACCAGAGGCCCCTTCAACTCCAGTTTCATGTTACATGTGAATGCGGCCACTATTGCCCTGATGAAAATATCTTCCCCAAACTGCTGTGGACATAGGTTTTTGCTAATGGTGTGAAGAGCAGCTCCAGGGAGGTTGGTTTTCTTTGGGGAAATGGATCGTGTGGGGGGTGAGAATAAGATACACTCCTTCCTGCAACACCAATGTATTAATCTGTTCTGAGGATTAGGTTTCCCAGTTTCCCCAGATGCATTTGCTGTATGGTGGGTTGGGGTGGGGTGCAGGAACCCTGTATGCTATCTATCTATCTATCTATCTATCTATCTATCTATCTATCTATCTATCTAAAAATATAAAATGTGATCTACACTATAATTACTTAGGGCAGTTTTGAGCTGCGAAAATGATTGCTTAAGCCCCAAGGGTTTTCTTGCATCTATTGGTGTGCTTGGATGGGCAGAATCAAGTCTATTGCTGACTGGCTTCTCGCCGCCCAGCATGGACTCGATACACACTGGGCTTTGTGTGTCGGAGGAGGAGGCAGCATGCGCAAAGAACAGGGAGTTGCTCTTGTAGGAAAGGGACTTCCCTTGCACTGCTCGTGAAATGCATTTCACACGGGTGAATCTGGACAGATTGGAGTGAATGGGATTGACTCACGGCACACCATAGACCTTGGTGTGTGAGACAAAGGAAAATCAGTAGGGCAGAGTTCTTGACTGCAAAGCCCAAGGGCGACCCCCAATAACTGTGTTTATTGGGTCCATGCAACATTTCCAAAGTGGAGTATTCTGCACAGACCCCCTGCACCCGGCACCATGCGGAGACTATAATTCCCACTGTGCAGTGCTTTCAATGAATCAATTAGGGGGTCTGCGATTTGATTCAACCTCAAATTGAGCAGCCCCGATTGCTTTCAACGAATCAGTTAGGGGGTCTGCGATTTGATTTGACCTCAAATCGAATCGCAGGTCTTGATTAGTGCACACCCCTAATTCCTGCTTTGTTCAGGTAGGGCAGGGATTCCCAACCAGTGGTGTGCCAGATGTTGCTGAACTACAACTCCCAGCATTCCCAGCCACAATAAACTCTAGCTGGGGATGATGGGAGTTGGAGTTTAGCAACATCTGACACACCACCGGTTGAGAACCCCTGAAGTGGGGCTAGGAAAGACCCCTGCCTGAAACTCTGGTCTGTGTAGCCAATGCTGTGCTCGAGGGTCTAATTCAATAGAGGGCAGTTTCATAAATTCACAGTTCTTTTAAAGGTGGGATATGGCAAGAGATGTGATGGCTGAGTGGCTACTGGCCCCCAGACCATCGACATTTTGCTTTTCTTCTTCCATCACTGCCAAAAATGATAAGTCTTCTGTTGATAGCAAAGGGCTTTGATGCACCCATGCAAAAGGCCTTTTTAATTCTCAGTGGGTTAATGTTTTGGCCCTCCGAAGCCCTTCTAGAATGGAAATACTAACAGCATGAAAAAGGGAGCGAGATAACCCCAAGCAACCACTTGCAAATCTTGCTTCCCCTCGAACTGGGAATGTGATGCTGCTTCTTATCTGCAGCTCTTCAGATGACCACACCTTTTGCAGTTGGCGTCCTCCTCTGTCCTTGGAAAATGCACCCCCCCCTCCAGAGGTCATATTCATTCTCTCCAAGAATCTTAAGATTGTGTGTTCCCCACCTCCTATCTATCGAACTGCTTGTTTGCAGGCACTTTCACAGAGATCTGAATGTTGGTCTGCAGAAGCGTGGCTGTTCCAAATCCCAAAATTGGGGCAGAGAACTACTCTTGAGCTAATAAGCATGAATTGTCGTCTTTGCTAAGCAGAGTTTGGTTTCTGCTTAGGCCCCCCCCCCAAATGCCAGGGCCCTAACCATTTGGATGGGGGGTGGGGAAGGCTACATGTGAGTGTTGTCTGCTGTAAAATATTGGTGGGTCCGTAGCTCAGTGGCAGATAACCTGCTTTGCATGCAGAAGGTCCCAGGTTCAATCCCTGGCAGCATCTCCATTTTGGGCTGGGAGAGACTCCTGCCTGAAAGCTGGGAGAGCCGCTGCCAGTCAGTGTAGACACTGCACTTTTGCCCCTTCTGTGCCCCTCTGAAATCCCCCCCCCGTTATTGCCATGGGGCTTCTGGCATTCCAATGGCAGGTTCATCCTGCCTCTCCCCGAGAGCTTCTGGGGATCACCTGCTCCCAGGAATACTTCTTGAGTTGTCTTGCCGTCTTCTTGCTTTGCTTCCTCCCGATGAATTTAATATCATTTACTGTTGGTGTCAGGACGTTGTGTCATGCCCTCAGTGGTGTTACCTTGTTTTTAATAGGTGTTTGATTTGATCGTTAGCCACCTTGTCGAGCTTTCTGGCTTCAAGAAGCCGAGTAAAAATATTTCAATCAATAAAATGTCAAAAGGCATTTGAGCGCTTGAAACGTCACAAGGCTGCGATGTACCCACCAGATAGTTCTTCACATTCTGTTCTTAATTTGAGTTGGAAGAAAGTCAATATATTTCAAATATCAAACAGGGAATGGATTTTGATGGAAGGAAGACTAGATAAATATGAGCTTAGGAAGCTACCATTAGTCCATCTGATTCAGAATTGCGAACTCTGGTAGAGATCTCTGGCAGAGAAAAGTTTCTTCCAGTCCCGCTGGAATCCATAAATATTAAACTTGGAACATAGGAAGCTTCCATATACTGAGTCAGACCATAGGTCTATCTAGCTCAGTATTGTCTTCACAGACCGGCAGTGGCTTCTCCAAGGTTGCAGGCAGGAATCTCTCTCAGCCCTATCTTGGAGATGCTGCCAGGGAGGGAACCTGGAACCTTCTGCTCTTCCCAGAGCGGCTCCATCCTCTGAGGGGAATCTCTTCCAGTGCTCACACATCAAGTCTCCCATTCATATGCAACCAGGGCAGACCCTGCTTAGCTAAGGGGACAAGTCATGCTTGCTACCACAAGACCAGCTCTCCTCTCCAAGAAGAGGGATTTAAACCTCCTTCAAGCCCCCCACCGCCCAGCTCAGAGCAAGATCTTGAGAGCCTTTTTATCTGGAGAGGGAAGGGACTTTTTGAATGCCATGTCTGTTCTGTCACCCAAATACTGCCCTTTCCAGTGTCTGGATTCTGCTCTCTCCCAGGCATCCATCCCTTGATTCTGCTCCCTTGTTCTTTCCCTCTGAATCTGAAGATGAGAAGAAATCTGGCTTGCTTTCCTCCTGTGCACTTTCCCCAATTTTGGCTACTACTGAAGCTTGCTTGAGCAAATGGCATCCATGTGGCTGCCGCTAGTCCTCATGAAATAGGAACATGTGGCTTCACATGAGCTTGCGGGTGATCTTGCAGGAGGAGACCTGGCCTTGTGAGAGTGAGCATGAATTGTCCCCTTTGCAAAGCAGGGTCCATTTGGGTTTGCATTTCAAAGGGAGACTACATGTGAGCACCGTAAGGTATGACCCCATCCCTTAGGGGAATGGGGCCACCACAGCTCCGTGGAAGAGCATCGGCATGCTTGCATGTAGAATCTCCCAGGCTCAACTCCCTGGGTGAGACTCCTGCCTGACACCTCTGAGAAGCTGCTGCCAGTCAGTGTCAACAATGCTGAGTTAGACGGACCAATGGTCTGACTCAGTATAAGGCAGCTTTCTATGTTCCTCTTTGGCCGGTTATATCTCTTTCTTGGACACACTGGTGCCACTTTAAGAGCAACTGCTCTATGAAATGTTGCCATCGTGGGGACCTTCATCTTCCTCGTGGCTTCCCGAAGGATCAGGAGCTGGGGAGGCTTGAGGCCAGGAAAGGCATATTTTGAGTTTAATTTGCAGCACCTACAATCTCTTCTCCCCTCCCTGTTTTCCTTTGCAGTGTTCAGCCGCATGTTAGTTGGCAGCAGAATCCATCGCCAGACCCCTCCGGAGACTCATTAAAACCCAGATAACTCTGAAGTCAAACACAATGGCTTCTGGTTGAGTGGCTGTGCCAATTTCACAGATGTACGTGAGGTAAGATGATAAACTTGTTTCTTCTTACATGTAATGAGGCAGCTGCTAAAGCACGCGGCACACGTCTGCCTGTGAGGCCCAATGTCTTGACATAACGGCTGCTTTGAGCCAGATGGGCTTCAGGCAAGGCATGGAGAGATGTGTCCATGTGACAGGGCCAGGGGACGGCTGGAATTCTGTGCTTTAAAAGATCCAGATTCTGTGTCCGGCTCACACAGCTACCCATGTTCCATGTTTCTGTGCATGCGACTCCGAAGGTAAGCTAGTGCCAAGGTTGGAATCCGGAACACAGGAAGCTGCCGTCTACTGAGTCAGACCCTTGGTCCACTTAGCTCAGTATTGTCTACACTGACTGGGAGCAGCTTCTCCAAGGTTGCAGGCACGAGTCTTTCCCTGCCCTTCCTGGAGATGCTGCCAGGGACTGAACTTTAGACCTTCTGTGTACAAGTAAGCAGATGCTCTTTCACCGAGATATGGCCCCATCCCCTAAAAGGGGACTATCGTACAGTGCTCACATGTCTCCCATCCAAATGCAAACCAAGGCAGGCCCTGCTTAGCAAAGGGGACAATTCATGCTTGGTGCCGCAAGACCAGCTCTCAGATCAAAGGTCCCCCTTGTCTCCAGCATCTTGCTTGCCAAATTTGAGTGGCCACTGGATGACAGCAGCTAGCCCATAAACAAGGTATGAAGGCAAAAGCCATTCTGTGAGGTTTGTTATCGAATAACTGGTGTTTGCAGATAGACTGTCTTTGAACATGGAGGTTCCAGTTAATAAATATAATTGGAACCTCCATGATCCAAGACGGTCTACCTGCAGACACCAGTTATTGAAGATGTAAGAGGAGCCTTGCTTGATCAGACCAGAGGTCTTAGGGGATGGAGCCACTCTGGGAAGAATAGAAGGTTTCAGGTTCCCTCCCTGGCAGTGTCTCCAAGATAGGGCTGAGAGAGATTCCTGCCTGCAACTGTGGATAAGCCGCTGCCAGTCTGTGAAGAAGATACTGAGCTAGATAGACCAAGGGTCTGACTCAGTCTATGACAGCCTCCTATGTTCCTAACTGCATATTGGATGGGATGGACCAGTGGTCTGACTCGGGGTTACCACAGACCTTACATCATCTTCCTACTCCTCACCCTTTGCTGCGTCTGCCTACTTTTCCACCATGATGGCCCTTCCGAGAACACTTGTAAATTAAAACCATGCAACCTAGCAATAGGTAGTTAGCATCTTTTCCATAGCTCAGAGACGACCAGATGGATGCAAAGTGGCCTCCTCTGCATCCATTCCTACAGTTCCCCAGACTGTTTCTGTCTCGAAGGCCAGTTATCCCTACATCCTCCTTAGGATGCCTAATCAAACAGGAAAATATTTCATTCCGAGAGAGGGAAAACAAATGTAGTCCCCCCCCCGCCACCTCCCCAAACGGCATTTTAAATCTCCGATAGCCATCTGGTTCTCTTCCTTCTGTGACGGAGTGAGCGTTATAATTGGGCAGATGCTTTTGACACCTACTAAGAGGATCTGCCAGTTGCTGTAGCCAATTTTGAACAGGGAGACTCCGTGGCCGGCTTCTATCCTGCGTCTTATTAAGGGGTTGTCAAAAGGTGAGGGGGAGTGGATGGCTAACGAGAATCCTGTCTGAGCGGGAACAGGAGAGGCAATTATCTACAGCATCTCTTTGGATACACAGGGATTGCTGTTGTCCAAGTCTGCAGTGTCGGAGGAAGTTCTCCTCCACAAGCCTCTTTGGAATCAGCGGAGGGTCGTTCGATTGCTCTAAAGAAAGTTGTGAAATGCAGAGATTTCAGGAGCCCAAATTCCCTCGGAGGGAACTAGTCACAATAATTACATCGATTGTGCAGTTGTTACCGCCTCGAATGCTATACAATTACATTTTTTGACTGCTTTGCTTACCAGGCAATTTTTATTGATTGATTGTTTTGTTTTTCAAAAATTGTTTGATAGCCACTTTAATTTATTTGGAGGGGAAGTTGGATATTTAAAGATACTGAAAGAAACAGCTTCAGAGGCAGCTGCTGCTGAACCCCCCCCCCCCAGCTCCTTTTATCCAACGTACGTAGGAAGCTGCCTTCCACCGAGTCCGATCCTTCGTCCATCTAACTCAGGATTGTCTACACTGGCTGGCAGCAGCTTCAGCCCAACCTGAATATGCTGCTGGGGGTTGAACCCAGGAACTTTTACATGCAAAGCAGGTGTTCTGGCACTGAGCGACAACCTCAAACCTATACAACCTATAGGAATAGCTAGCTACAGTCTATAAGGAATACCTTATACCGAGTCAGACCCTTGATCCATCTAGGTCAGGATTGTCTGCAGTGACTGGCAGCATCTCCCCGAGGTTTCAGGCAGGAGTCTTTGCCAGCCCTGCCTGGAGATTGAACCTGGGCCCTTCTGCATGCAAAGCAGATGCTCTGTCACTGGGCTGCAGTCTCATCTCATCCTGGGTGAGGAATTTGACACCTCTCCACCCCCGCCATTAGAATTTAATCAAGTCCAAATTGAATCAGCCTGTTTAGGGCTGATTCGAATCATGTCCAAATCGAAACGACACCTGATTCAAACCTGAATCAAATCCAGATTTTCGATTCGTGCACATCTCTACCAAGGGGCTTCTGGTGGGCCACTGTGAGAAATAGGATACTGGACTGGAGAGGTCTTGGCCCTTATCCGACAGGGCTGCTCTTCTGTTCTTAACTGGGAGAAGCTGGATTGAGGCCTGGTTGAGGCATTTGACACTCCATCTTGACTGCCCTGTGAGGAGAGCTGGTCTTGTGGTAGCAAGCATGAATTGTCCCCTTTGCTAAGAAGGTGCTGTCCTGGATTGCATTTGCATGGGAGACTCCATGTGTGAGCACTGGAAGATATTCCCCTCAGGGGATGAAGCCGCACTGGGAAGAGCAGAAGGTTCCAAGTTCCCTCCCTGGCAGCATCTCCAAGATAGGTCTGAGGGAGACTCCTGCCTGCAACCTTGGAGAACCTTGAGAAGCTAACACAGTGTAGGCGATACTGTGTTAGATGGACCAGTGGTCTGACTCAGTGGAAGGCAGCTCCCTATGCTCCCTGACAGGAGGTCTTAGAGCCCAAGATGGATCCCTGGATAGACAACTTCAAGGCTGGGGAACCAAGTGCTTCTTGACTTTCCAAGAGCGCAGGAAGCTGGCTCTTCATACGGTGTGCTTGGCCGACTCCTCTCATGTAATATTGAGAGGCCCTCTCCGCGATGCATCACTCTCTTGGCGACGGCCCATAATGGATTACTGATCTCTCTTAAATGTGACAACTTTGCTCCCATGATCTATTATCCAGTGGCTGGTTCCCAGACGGCCCAGGTTCACCAGTGGACTCGGTTTAATTACAGGATGTGAGCAATGCCAAATGCAGAAGCCTCTTTGGCACCGACGTATTCACCCCGGGCCAAGGTAGTACTTGTTAATTTATTGATCCATTCATTTTAAGACAAGAGGGCCGCATGTACAACCCCAATTGTTGGGCACTTTGCATTCATAACGTCACGCAACGAGATGGAACAAAAGGCTGAAGCCATGGAACGTGGCGTCGACCACTGTGGCCTTTCCCTCTGGTCTGCTAGCAGCCGGCGGCAGAGTGGAGACTCTCTTGTCTTGAGCAAGGGGAGAGCAACTGACCCTCTCCAACCCCAGCACAGCGTCCCTCTAGTGGCCGTTGCTGGTGTCGACCTTAGGTTTCTTTTTAGATCATGACCCTTTTGGCGAGAGGGAAGCCAACTTCTTTATTTCTCCCCCCCCCTCTATAAACCACTTTGTGAGCTTGGGTTGAACAGCAATATATAAATATTCTTAGTAGTAGCAGTAGCAGCTGCGTTGGCGTGGCAACTGGCGGCAGGCCAGTTTTGATCTAATTATATATTATTATTATACTAGCTGGGCTGGGCGCAGAACATCTGCACCTCTTGTTCTCCCCCCTCCTTCCCGCCTGCCGCCGCCGTTTTCTTTCCCTGCATGACCACTGCTGCCGCCACCGCTGTTTTCTTTCCCTCCCCGCCTGCTGGCACTGCCTTTTTCTTGCCTACCCACCACCGTTGCAGTTTTCTCCGCCTGCCCGCTGCCATTGCCATTTTCTTTTCTCACTGGCCATCTTTCCTGCCTTGGCTGCAAGCCTGTCAGCCGCCACCACCGCTTTTGTCTCCCCCTGCTGGCAGCTCGCTCGCGAATTCTCACAAGAGCTGCCACGCATGGGATTAGCGACCAGTACGCCATATATATATATATATATGGAAGGGGGTCACACTTCCCCAGAAGGAACAGGTACATAGTCTGGGAGTGCTTCTGGATCCCAACCTCTCCCTGGTGTCTCAGGTTGAGGCAGAGGCCAGAGGTGCTTTCTATCACCAGCTGCGTCCATTTCTTGATGAGATGAACGGCCTCAGAACAGTAGTACATATGCTGGTCACCTCCAGGCTTGACTACTGCAATGCACTCTTTGTGGGGCTACCTTTGTACATAGTCTGGAAACTGCAGTTGGTCCAGAACATGGCAGCCAGGTTGGTCTCTGGGTCATCTTGGAGAGACCATATCACTCCTATATTAAAAGAACTGCACTGGCTACCGATATCCTGGAGAGTGGCTGCCAGTCTGTGTGGACCATCCTGAGCTCGATGGACCAAGGGTCTGACTCAGTCAAAGACAGCTTCCTACGTTCCTAAGATTAAAATGCTGACTCTCAAAAATCAAAATTGGGATCAACGCCCATCCTGTCTCCTGTGAATATCCTTATGCTGCGAGGAGCCTAGATTTCTGCCCAGCTGCTTTCACCTCTGTTTATATAAAAGATGGTCTCAATAAAACGAAGTTGCTGGCAAAACAAGCTCGGTGCTCCCCCTTTGCTCGCAGACCAGCGGCAGTGCGTGGGCGAAGGACTGCTGCATTGCTGGAAGGGGTTTCGCGTCTCCCCACTCCCACGGCATCCTGGTGAAGCTGCCTGGAGTGCCTCAGCAGCACCCAATTAAGACGTGTTCAGTTACTTGCAACGGCTTCTTTTGAGGCAGGATGCATAAAAGTCCCAGGGAGAACAGGAATCTGAGCAAGGAGGCCTTAAAGCGATGGCTTTCTTTTCGAAAAGGAGGATCGGTTTGGAGGCAGAATTAGGGTACTTTCAGCTCTGCGCAGGAAGAGTCACGTAATATATTGTAGCTGAGTGGCAGAGCTTCTGCCGGGCATGCGGGAGGTCCCGGGTTCAATCCCTGGCAGCATCTCCAGGTAGGGCCGGGGAAAACGTCTCAGCCTGAAACCCTGCTGAGCTGCTGCCAGCCAGTGTGGACAGTGCTGAGGCTGGCGGAGCAAGGCTCTGACTCTGTGTAAGGCAACTTCTTGTATACCAACTTTTCACAGATGGAGAATAAAGACATCCTCTTTAGCTATGGCTTAACTGAAAGCTCTCTGTTGAGAGCTCTATGTGCAAAATTTCAGAGTATTGCAGAAGGGCAGGAAAGGGCCTGAAATCACACACACAGAGACACACACACTTGCTGCTGCCTCTTTCCCCCACCTGTTCTTTTCACTGCAAGGCCCACGAGTCAGTGATGGCTCATATCAACCCTAACTAATTGTTTATTAGGCCTGTATTCCCCCCCCCCCTGTTGTGGTGGTCATAGACCATAATAAACTTTGAATGAATGTTTATTAGGCCTGTGTGCATCTTTGGCCAAAACTGAATACTCGGAACAAGCCCCCAGCACCATGTGAAGGTGACCGAGTGCTCCATTTCTCCCGCTGTTATTGAACTACAACTCCCATCATCCCCAGCTACAATTATGGCTGGGGATTATGGGCATTATGGTTCAACAACAGCTTGGGAAACAAGATTGCCTATCCCTGATTGTCTTTTTCTCTGATGTCCCTGTTTACTTCCTTCAGGAAATGGAGCTTGGGGCTCTGTTTGTCTGTATTCCTTCTCTTCTCTTCTCTTCTCTTCTCTTCTCTTCTCTTCTCTTCTCTTCTCTTCTCTTCTCTTCTCTTCTCTTCTCTTCTCTTCTTCTTTTTGTCTGCATTCCTTCTTTTGTTTTTATGTGTTCCGTCCCCCTCCCTCCAGTTCATGACTTGCAACCAATTTCTCCACGAAAAAGCCGGCTGATCCAACCACCCTTTTTTGATTATGTTTTTCGCCACCTCTCACGCCGCCATCAATTATATTTGCCTAAAAATAAAACCTCCAATCACAAGCTGACCTCTTATATAAGTAGTGAGGCTGCATGCCTTATCTCTCCTGCAAAATGCCAAATTAAATCAAAGGGTTTTATGGTGCTTATTTAGGAAAAGAGAGCAGAAGGAAGGAAGGAAGGCTCTTACGGATGTGGACACTATGAAATGTCCTGAATTTATAGCCCAATCAAGACTCAAAACTAGCCAGACAGCTGTCCAGGAAAAATAATACTATAGTGTTGGGTGCCTTTTTTTTTTTTTAAATAAAGCTGTGAATTTCACTCTCATCTGAAGCAGCTTTGAGTGGAATAGGACTGTGTTTCCCAACCAGTGGCCGTTGTACCGTGGCTGACTGGTGGAGTCAGCTCCCAATTTGGGAGTTTGCTGAGGCACTTTTCAAAGTGTTGGTTTGCGCATGCCTTAGAGGGAACACTCTGGCTGGGAGTTGTAGTCAACAACGTTTGGGAATCGGTGTTACAGGGAGCACTGACCCCAAGTAGAAGATGGAGAGGTTCCATGTCAATTTCACACCTGCCTCTTTCCGCGGCTGAGTGAAACTGACAAGAGTCTTCCCCAGATTTTGCACTGAGATTAGTTCCCTCCCCCCCACCAGCCTCCTCTCTCTCTCTGAAGCCTGCATAGTCTTGTGCTGCTTGTGTGCAACAACACATACATCATCCAGACAGCGAAGGAAATGTTTCCTGTCCCAATAAGTACAACCCAGTCTCCAGATTCCCCACTTCCCCTCTTCTTTTGCCCTAGGAAAAACTCTGCTGCAGGCCTGTGTTTAGAGCCCCCCCAGGGAACTGTATAAACCCCTCTTCATGAAACCAGTTACTACTGCTGGTGCCTTGGCTTTGGAGAGACAGTTATGAAATTGTTGATTAGCTAAAACAAATCACTGTTCTTTAAAAAAAACAAAACAGAAAGAGGAAAATGTTCTTTTACAACATATTGCCCCTGTCAACTCACCCCCACCACCCACTTGCATAGGAAGCTGCCTTATACCAAGTCAAATCCTTGGTCCATCTAGCTCAGAATTGTCTACACTGACTGGCAGCATCCCTCCAAGATTTCAGGCAGGGGTCTTTCCCAGCCCTACCTGGAGATGCTGCCAGGGATTGAACCTGGGGTCTTCTGCATGCAAAGCAGATGCTCAGCTCTACCACTGAGCTGCAGACCCATCCCCTAAGGGGAATATCTTACAGCAGACAGCACTCACCCCTCCAAATGCAAACTAAGGCAAACTCTGCTTAGCAAAGGGGACAATTCATGTTCCCAACCACAAGACTAGCTCTCCTCCCCAAAATCTGAGAATAGGAAGCTGCCTTATACCGAGTCATACCCTTGGTCCATATAGCTCAGAATTGTCTACACTGACTGGCAACAGCTCTCCAAGGTTTCAGGCAAGGGTCTTTCCCAGCGCCCCGCCACCCCAACCCGGCGATGCTGTCAGGGATTGAACCTGGGATCTTCTGCTTTGCAAAACAGATGCTTTATCTCTGATATATGGCCCCATTCTCATCTCCAGAGGAATATCTCAAAACAGACAGCACCCACAGGTAGCCACCCATTCGGAGGCAAACCAAGATAGACCCTGCTTAGCACAGAGGACAATTCATGCTCGCTACCTCGAGGCTGATTCTCAATCCATGGATATTACTAGTATCTATCTATCTATCTATCTATCTATCTATCTATCTATCTATCATTAATCAAATTTGTACACCGCCCCAAACTTTCATCTCTTGGTGGTTAACAATAGCCTAAAACAAGTTAAAAGTACATATACACAAACTTAAAAACAATTTAACAATTTAAAAATCACCCACAAATTAAAACTTTTAAAATTTTAAAGAACGGAAAAAGCTTGGCCGAAGAGGTGGGTTTTCAAATGCTTTCTAAAAATGGTCAGAGATGGGGAGGAGGGGTTTAGTTATTAGTTAGTGGTACTAATAACCCCGCATTCCTGGAATGAGTAGCTTGCTAGAAATACTGTATTCCGCTGTAGCCCAAGGAACGCATCATGTTTAGAGACCCAGAAAAGCTTCCCTTTCACTCTTACAAAGCAGCCTCACTGTGTGGGTGGATTTCACCAGCCATCTGCTATGGGCAAGAGACTCTCCCAGCTTTCCCCCCTTGTTCTCTGTGGCTCCCCTTTGTTCTATTTTAGGAGGCTGGGGGACCGAGAAAGCATGGGGAAAGGGGAGGAGGGGTGGATCCCAAATGCCTTGAAGGGAGAGTCACAGACACCTCCCTTCGCTGGGATGATCTGCTACTGTAGAAAGAGGAAACTGGAGGAAATACCCCCTTTCCTGGAGGAAATACCCCCTTTCCTTCTAGGCACTGGAGGAAATACCCCCTTTCCTTCTAGGCACTGGAGGAAATACCCCCTTTCCTTCTACCCCCTTTCCTCCTTGCAGGACCTTTCCTACAAGGAATGGCGAAACTGATTGAAGAGTTCTCGGTTTAGAGGGGAAAAGAGGACTAGGGGAGAGACCTAGAGGTTCAGGAAATGATGCATGTTATGAAGTAAGGAGAGAGAGAGAGAGAGAGAGAGAGAGAGAGAGAGAGAGAGAGAGAGAGAGAGTCCCTTGCTAACTGAGCATAGGGGCACCCTTTTAAAGTGGTGATTTAAAGCAGGGAGAGAGCAACTGGCCCTCTCCGTCCCCAGTACAGCATCCCTCCAGTGGCTGCTGGTGTCTATCTTATGTTTCTATTTATTCTATTTCATTTTTTAAAAAAATATTTATTTAAAATATTTCTATACCACCAGGGAAGTAACTTGCCTAGGGAGCAAGAGGTTGCTGGTTCGAATCCCCGCTGGTATGCTTCCCAGACTATGGGAAACACCTGTATCGGAGAGCAGCGATACAGGAAGATGCTGAAAGGCATCATCATCTCAGACTGTGTGGGACATGGCAATGGTCAACCCCTCCTGTATTCTACCAAAGACAACCACAGGGCTCTGTGAGTGCTAGGAGTTGACACCCACTCAATGGCACGACTGTGTGTATGTATGCATGTATGGATGGCTGTACTTAAACTGCTTTGGGAACTTTTGTTGAAAAGGGATCTATAGATATTCATCATCGTATTCGTAGTGTGTTTTTCCCTCTCTCAGTGTGAGAACATGTAGTTATGAGCCAGGGGTGCCATCTCAGGGGATGAATCTTCATTGTGATTTTTGCCAGTCACACACACACACACACACACACACACACGCACGCACGCACGCACGCACGCACGCACGCACACCCTCCCAGAGATGGAAAATTGGCAATAGCATTGTTGCACTTACAGCTTTCTCTGTGTGATCAACCCTTCTTTATTCCTATCCTAACCCCCAAGTGATTAGAGTAAAATTGCAGTCATTTTTGCACCAAGGAAAGGTTTAGGGAGAGAGTAACAATGTACAAATTGTTGTACTCTCTCTGCGGAGTAATCTTGAGAGGATATTCCTGCCAAGTTTCCTTTGCGTTCCTTTGACAACACTGATAACATTTTATAATAGTCTCTGTGTTTTTAAAAGGTTTAGAAGCTCTTAAAACCATTGCAAATTTGACTGCAGCAAGTCCGATGATCAGAACAATCAAAGCATGAGAACACACTGAAAGCTGAAGATCTTACAACGCGATGACCACTTTTCCATCTCTAGGGGTGTAGAGTTGGTCACAAATCACCACAAGCATCTATCCTCCCAGATGGTACCCACTGGTTAATGTACTATTGGGGGCACCCGGTGAAATAGATTTGGCAGGAGCTTCAGAACAGATTAAAAAAAAATCCTCTCCACGATGGATCACCAACTTATGGAACTCTCTGCCACAAGATGTGGGTGCTGGCCACTCGCTTAGATGAACTTAAAGGGACATTTCATGGAGAAATCCTATCCATAACTATTAAGCAGACTGGCAAAATGGAACCTCCACTGAGGCAGTGTACCTCCAAATAATTTTGCTGTGAATTCTCAGAAGGGGGATGCAGTTGCCCGGCTTATGGGCTTCCCAGAGGGACCTGCATGGCCACTGTAGGAAACAGGAGGCTGGAGTAGATGGATGTGTTGATTTGTCCCAGCATAGCTGCTTGGATGGGATGTTGGGTGAATTGGCGTTCTAGGTTCTTGGACAATTTTACAGCAACGCAGGGAGGCCATAAGGCAGGACCCGGCTTCAGCAATCATGCATCAGAGCCTATTGGGGGAACAATAGGAGAGCTGGCCGTGTGGCAGCAAGCTTGATTTGTCCCCTTAGCTAAGCAGGGTCCGCCCTGGTTGCATATGAATAGGAGACATGATGTGTGAGCACTGTCAGATCTTCCCCTGAGGGGATGGAGCCGCTCTGGGAAGAGCAGAAGGTTTCAGGTTCCCTTCCTGGCAGCTTCTCCAAGATAGGACTGAGAGGGATTCCTGCCTGCAACCTTGGAGAAGCCACTGCCCGTCTGTGTAGACAATACTGAGCTAGATGGACCAAGAATCTGATTCAGTATATGGCAGTTTCCTATGTATTAAGAAATGTTCCTAGCAACAATGGTCTCATTTGCTTCCTTCTCTCACCTGGGCTGTGGTCTCCCAGTCACACTACCAACAGGAATCTGTGTTGTGCCTGACCAAAGATGGAGATTATCCATGGATATTAAATGAGAACAGCGATCACCCCCTTTCCCTCTAAAACTGAGATATTTTATGGCTGATTGGGGTAAGGCAGTAACTTCAAAAAGCACTTTGTACATGCCCAGGAAATTTTTTAGGAACATAGGAGGAAGCTGCCTTATACTGAGTCAGACCATCGGTCTAGCTAGCTCAGTATTGTTTGCACTGTCTGGCAGTGGCTCTCCGAGGTTTCAGGCAGAGGTCTTCCCCAGCTCTACCTTGAGAAGCCAGGGATTGTTTTAATTTGTAATTTTATTTTGTACTTTGGACTGTGTACACTAAATTACACTAGAGATGTATATATCAGGCGGTATATAAATATGATGGATGGATGGATAGAAAGAAAGAACCTGGGACCTTCTGCATTCAAAGCAGATGTTCCAGCACTGAGTTATGGCCTCATCCCCTAAGGGGAATATTTTACATGCCCTCTCTGAACATGGTGGTATGATCTAGCCATTAGGGATGTGCAAATCGAGTAGAATTTGACTCGATTCTGGGTGATTCAAATGATTCTAATTTGAATTGAGTTTTTGAAATGTGCTTTTGAATTGAGAGCTGTTTAGCACCTTTAAAAAAAAACAAAAAACCCATTCAGGCCCCCTGATTGGTTTTAAAAGGTGCCAAACTAGGGTCAAATCAATTTGGATTTGAATTGAGTTTTCAGACCAGATTCAAATTTGATTCGAACTTTCAATGAATTTTTGGAATTCGATTTGAATTCAAAACGAGTTCAGAAATTGGTTTCATGGACATCTCTACCAGCCATCATGGCTAGCAGCTGTTGACAGACCTCTCATCTTCCATGAATTTGTCTAATCCCCTTGTAAGGCTATTTAAATCCATGGCCATGAGTGGCTTCACATTCCCTTGATGGTGTGTGGAGAACTATATTTTTGTCTTGAATCTAAATCTCCTTTGACATATCTCTTGCTAGCCTGTGTACCAGGTTCACTTTCCCCATCTGTAAAATGGGAATAAAATGGTAAAAGAGCTGTGGCAGTGAGTAAGATAGTGCATGAAAGCAGTTCTTTTTTCAGAAATAGCTATTAAATTAATATTTGACAAGTGTAACAATTGGTTTTTTAAATTTGTATTGATTTCCCTATGCAGAACTGATCCCCCAGCCTCAATTTGTGATTTTTCCTTTCTCCTTGTTCCATCTTGTCTCCAGGCAGAAAGCACAACACACAAGAATACAAGTAATCTTCTTGGAATTAATTAATAACAATTATAATAATAGCTTGGTTAAAAATCAGATCTCTTCTCACCTCTCCCACTGAGACATTTCCTCATAATAGAGTTTTATATCAGTCATGCAGGGTTTTTGATGCTTATTTGTGTGTACATTTAAAAACAAAGCAAAACGGGGGGGGGAAACAGAACAGGCAGTCTGCTAAAGTGAAGCGAAACTTATTTATGGGGTTTGGAGGGGGGATGCTCAGAACACATTTTCTCTCTCTCTCTGCTCTCATATCTGTTTCTACGGAAACCACTTCGCAAGTACACGTTCGGAATTGCCAATTCCATTTCCACTCAGGCCTCGACACAGATCCTATTCCTGAGTGCCGAATGGGGCCAAACGCAAACCTCCAGAAGCCTTTGCAAGAAAAATGTCGGATGCATCCCGAAGTTCTGGCTTGTTAATTCTTGTTTGTTTGAGACGTATTTCTGTGCTTTGACCCAGACGGGTTCACAAATCAGCGGGCAAAACAGGAGAATGTCACGGTGCGGTTCCCACTTCTTGGAGTGGTGAGAGGACTTCTCGAGACCAGGCCGGATTATAAAATGCTGAGGTCCGAAGCTCCATCAAACTTAAAAGGCCCCATCGCATTTCAAAACAAACCCACCTCAAAACAAACCCCAACCTTGTTACCCTAACACAGACAATGAAAATAGTTTTTGCTGACACCAGTTGTTTCTAAACATTTCAGTATCCATGTGTGAGGCAATGACTGGGGAAACACCAGGTCCCCACCCCTGAAACCAGGCTGTTTTCAGTTTGAATATGGCAGTCCTTATACCTGCTAAAATCCCTAATTCTGCAAGTAGGCCATGTCTGACTGCCTCCTTGCTCTGGATAAGGGAAGAAAATTGACAGATCTTGATAACAGCCCTGGCGGTCTTATGTGTGCTTTGATGTCGGAGTGTCACCGAGGTGTTCAATAAGGTTTGCCTTTTAGTATGATAATTATTTTCCATTTCCTCTAAAGCTGTACAGCAGCGGAAAACACATCAGCTAATGAAGCTGCTGGCACATCTGGGTCTAAGAGGAAACTCCCCCCCCCCGCCCCTGTTAAGGCTTGAATAAGGTTATTAAATAGAGTAATTTTTTTAACCTATTCCCTCAATTTTGTCCTGATTCGTAGGAGCAATTGTGCTCATGTCTCATTGTTCTGGATTTGAAAGCACCAGAGGCAATGCTGTACCTAACTTGTGAAGGATTTACTTATTTGAACTTGGTATTGCTGCATCTCCGGGGGGGGGGAGGGGTCTGGCATGGTAGCCAAGGGGCTAGAGAGTGCCAACCTTTCAGCTCGCTCTCCTCCTCAGTGCCTCTGGTGGCAGTGCAGAAATTAAGTCGACAGAGCTGTTCATATTATATTTGTTCCATACCAGGAGAAGCTTCACCTGTTTTATTTCTGCACGCTGGTTCCAGCTGCACTGCAAAAGGATCAGTCAGATTAGGGGTTCCCAACAGGGGGACTAGCACCTCCAGGGGTCCTAAGGGACCTCCTGCATTCGCTCTATTGGTTCCTGATCTAAGGATCACCAGCTTGAAGCCAACCAGTGATGTGTCCACTGCAGAAGGGGAGGGAGGAGGGTAATGACCCTCTTCCTCTGCTCCTGATTGGCTGGCTATGTGCTGATTGGCTGGCTATTGGCTTAGCAGACCCCTCCCCTCACCCTGACTGACAGGCATCAAAAAATTAACCCTGAGTACTCCCTGTCAAATTTAATTACAATAAGATTACTTCAATAAGACAGTGGCCAGAGGTGCTTTCTATCAGCTCCGGCCAATATGCCAGCTACGACCATTTCTTGAGATGAACAACCTCAGAACAGTGGTACGTATGCCGGTAACTTTCAGACTTGACTACTGCAATGCACTCTGTGTTGGGCTGCCTTTGTACAGTTGTGCAGTTGGTACAGTATGCAGCAGCCAGGTTGGTCTCTGGGTCATCTCTAAGAGACCATAAAGGTAAGGTAAAATTGTGCCGTCAAGTCGGTGTTGACTCCTGGTGACCACAAAGCCCTGTGGTTTCCTTTGACAGAATACAGGAGGGGTTTACCATTGCCATCTCCTGCACAGTATGAGATGATGCCTTTAAGCACCTTCCTATATTGCTGCTGCCTGATAAAGGTGTTTCCCATCATTTGGGAAACATACCAGTGGAGATCCGAACCGGCAACCTCTGGCTTGCTAGTCAAGTCATTTCTAGGTCTTGTAGTGGCAAGCATGAATTGACCCCTTTGCTAAGCAGGGTCCGCCCTGTTTGCATTTCAATGGGAGATGTGTGAGCAGTATAAGATCTTCCCCTTAGGGGATGAAGCTGCTCTGGGAAGAGGAGCATTTGCGTTCTTGCATGCAGAAGGTCCCAAGTTCCCTCCCTGGCAGCATCTCCAGATAGGGCTGAGAGAGATTCCTGCCTGCAGCCTTGGAAAAGCCACTGCCAGTCTGGGTAGACTATACTGAGCTAGATGGACCCATGGTCTGACTCAGTATATGGCAGCTTCCTATGTTCTTATGTGGTTTCCAACTCTGAAATTCTGTGAAATCTCAATGGGTTGGGGTGACCCTGGGCCAGTCTCTCTCCCTAGTCTCCCTTTCAGGGTTGTAAGGAGGGTTATGTGGGGAGGAGCATCAAGTCCACCCCCTTCAGCTCCATAGAGAAAGGCTGGATAAAACCTGAGATGTTGGAGTATTGAACTGTTGGTAATGAATGCTTGCTTAAATGAAGCAGCATTGAACCTCCCTGAATTGTTGCTGTGGTGTTTTGGGCATGTATTAGTTGTTTTTGCTGCTTATGGTATGGATGGCCTGAGATAATTGAATGGTCTCAGCTGTGTTGGAGGTAATTTATTTTTGTGGAAAGGAAGGACGATAATTTAAAACTGAAATGGGGGGAAAGTAATGTCAATAAGAGGCGTCGATGTCATTGTTTTGAGAAGTACTGGGCTGAGGTCAACAACTTTTGCCTTAGAAGTCCCTTTCTGCTAATCCAAAGGTTCTCAAACATGGATCCCCAGGTGTTGGGGGACTACAACTCCCATTATCCCTGGCCAAAGACCATTGTGGCAGGGGGTGATGGGAGTTGTAGTCCAAGAGGAACCGGCACTTGAGAACCCCTGCCCTTATTCTACAGGCATGAAAGGAAGCACTTTGTACATGCTAAAGAGCAGGGTTTCCAAGCTTGTGTCCCCAGGGTTTTTTTTTGGACTGCAGCTCCTATTGACCATTGTGGCCAGGGATGATGGGAATTGTAGTCCAACAACCAGGGACCCCGGGTCAGAATCCTCCGCTCAAGGATATGATCTTGCTCCCCCCACCACTGCAAACACCTGGAGGCAAAAAATGGGCCTGAAAGGAGCAAGCATGAATTGTTGCCTTTGCTAAGCAGGGTCTGCCCTGGTTTATATTTGAATGGGAGACTACATGAGTGAGCACTGTCAGATATTCCCCTTAGGGGATCCCTCTCTGGCATCTCCACATAGGCTGGGAAAGACCCTTGCCTGAAACCCTGGAGAAGCTGCTGCCAGTCAGCGTAGACAATCCTGAGCTAGATGGAACAACCGTCGGACTCAGTAGGAAACAGCTTCCAGGGTCCCTGTGGTGCTGAGATGCCCCTCCCTGCGTCTTTTTGCCAGCTGTATCTGATGCTGCTGCTCAGCCACGAGGCCCAGCCGGCAACAGCAGCGCCGTTCCGGTGTCTAAGCACAATCCTGTTCGACGAGAGGGCGGCTTTAATCCATTCTGGGATTCTGCCGTGTCTCTAAGCAACAGCAAAGATGGATTTGCCGATGCTCGGTATCTCGGCTTGTATCCCCCGCAAAGATGGCACCGTGGCCTCAGGCATCCCTGTGCCGCTCTGCCCTGAAAGGAGTGGAAGGTTCGCGCCTCCGTTCCCTTTAGCTCCAAGGCGAACGGACCACCCATGATCACTGCTAGGGAGGGAAAGGGCCCACCGAGTCAAGACAGGGCTAGGGTGCTTTCTCCTTCCAATGCATCTCACCTGAGTGCTCTTCCCAGCAGGGATCGAGCCACCTTGCCGGTTTGAGCCATGTTTATCCTCAGTGGGCCCAGTGCTCCTACATCTTCAGATCAGAAGTCAGGTGGGTGGGGGACTTCATTGGGGAGGGGGCTGCAGCTCAGTGGCAGAGCCTCTGCTTGGCATGCAGAGCCCCCCCCCGAGCTTTCCCAGAAAGAGGTGTTACTACGAGTTCGAATTTGCCCCCCAAACACACTCCATACCCAGGGCTGGATTAAGCTAGTGCGGGGCCTGTAGCATAGGTTATAAAGGGGCCCTAATTTTTTTAAAAATGCACAGAAATATTAAAACATAAATTATTTACTTGCATAGTAAAGTAATGCAATTTTTTTCATTGGCTATATTTTGGAGTATGGGAGACCAAGCCACAAACTCACCCTTACGACAACAGTGAACATTTATATACCTCTTCAACTTGATGATCTCTCTTCAACTTGGCCTTTCAGGTCTCTCAGTGGTGCATTCATTGCTGTTGTCATCAAGTCCATCCACCTTGCTGCTGGTCGGCCTCTTCTTCTCTTTCCTTCAACTTTCCCCAGCATGAAGGACTTCTCAAGGGAGCTGGGTCTTCGCATAATGTGTTCCAAGTATGAGAGTTTGAGCCTGGTCATTGGTGCCTTGAGTGAGAATTCTGGATTGATTTGTTCTAGGATCCATTTGTTGGTTTTCCTGACTGTCCATGGTCTCCTCCAAAGTCTTCTCCAGCACCAGAGTTCAAAAGTGTCAACACTTTTCCTTTCTTGCTTCTTCATAGCAAGCATAAATTATCACTTTTGCTAATCAGCGTCTGCTCTGGTTCCCTGGAAATATCCCTGCCTGGGACTCTGGAATGGCTGCTTACAATTAGTGTAGACAGTACTGAGCTAGATGGGCAAAAGTAGAAGATGATATGTTCACCAGGCTGTAGCTCAGTGGCAGAGAGAGCATCCATTTGGCATGCAGAAGGTCCCAGGTTCAATCCCTGGCAGCATCTTCAGGTAGGGCTGGAGAGACTGAAATCTTGGGAAGCTGCTGCTGGTCAGCATAGAAAATACCGAGCCACAAATGGTCGAACTCGGTCTAAGGCAGCTTCCTATGCTCTAAATCCACCACTCCCCGTCTCCCTTCCATGTTACTTTTAGATGTGGGCTGCTTAACGGGTCTAGAGACTGCTTTTGCCTCATTTAACGGTTTGCCAAGAACTTTAGGACTGACAAAAGGAACTACTTTTTCACACAATGCATCATCGACCTGTGGAATTCTCTGCCACAAGATGTGATGACAGCCAGCAGTCTGGATGGCTTTTAGAGGGGTTTGGATAAATTCATGGAGGACAGGTCTGTCAACGTCTGTCTGGCTACTAGTCTTATAGGCCACCTCCAGCTTCAGAGGCAAGATGCCTCTGAATACCAGTTGCAGGGGAGCAATAGCAGGAGAGCAGGCAGGCCCTTCTCTCTTGCCTGTGGGCTTCCCAGCAGTATCTGGTGGGCCACTGTGTGAAACAGGATGCTGGATTAGATAGGCTTTGGGCCTGATGCAGCAGGGCTGTTCTTATGTTCTTAACCCTGAATTTAGCACATTCAGTACAGGACTGAGAAGTTGCAGCCGGAATATCTTGCAATCTAAAGTGTTGGAATTGCATCTGTGAACAGATATATGAATGAATTTGCAGTTTGAATGGAAAACTCTCTCTCTCTCTCTCTCTCTCTCTCTCTCTCTCTCTCTCTCTCTCTCTCTCTCTCTCTCCCTTTTTCTTTCCAGCAAATACAGGCACTCCTATACTGAAAGATGCTCTCTAATGCCTTTCCAGGCTCTGCTGACAATGAGGTATTGATTGGTCCTGGCTAGTCAGGAAATTTTAAAAAAAACCCTGCAGTATGGGACACGATTAATCTTTGTCAGACAAAACTGTGACGTACAACTTCTCGTTTCTAGGAGGAACCGTTTGGCTCACTCAGTCACAGGCCACGTCTTGGAAAACGCTGCTGTGTGCTCGTCTGGACACTTTGGAATGAGACTTTGCCTCTGGATCTCCAGGGATCTCTGAGCCAGAGGTAGGAATCGCCAGTCTAGGGAAGAGCTGTGAAGAGAGGACGAAGACTGGGGATGTCCCAAGAATCAATGTGTTGGGATCTCTGTCTCAGTAAGAATATGGAAGGATATTTGTTTTCTCAGGTTTCTCCCTACGACTGGGAGACCTAGGAACGTAGGAATCTGCTTTATACAAGTCAGACCACCGGTCCATCTAGCTCAATATTGTCTACCCAGGCTGGCAGCAGCTTCTCCAAGGTTACAGGCAGGAGCCTCTCTCAGCCCTGTTTTGGAGATGCTGCCAGGGAGAGAACTTGGGACCTTCTGCTCTTCCCAGAGTGGCTCCATCCCCTGAGGGGAATATCCTGCAGTGCTCACACTTCTAGTCTCCCCTTCAAATGCAGCCAGGGCAGACCCTGCTAAGCAAAGGAGACAAGTCATGCTTGCTACCACAAGGCCTGCAGGAATCTAAAGAAATGAACCAAATGGTGGGGTGGACACAGGGCACTCGTCTGTAAATTTAAAAATCCCCCAAGTAATCCATGAGCCAGGCCAAGGGTACCATCTCAGGGGATGAATGCTCACGTGATTTTGGGCTGTCTGCCCCCTAGAGGTGGAAAATAGGTGTCAGCATGCTTGCGCTGACAGCTTTCTCTGTGTTTTCTTCTTTAATTTTTCTTTCTTTCTCTGTGTTATCACTGCTTCTTCATTCCTACCCTCAAATAGTTAGGGTAAAATGAAAGTTATTTTTGCACAAAAGAAAAGGTTAGAGTGGGGCCAGGATGAGAGTAACAGTGAACAAATGGTCGTACTCTCTCCATAACGTGATCTTTGGATGGAGGTCATTCCTGCCCATTTTCATTCGAACTGGCAACATCGATACAATTTTAGAGTCCTTTTTGTATGACTTGGCTAGCAAGCCAGAGGTTGCCAGTTCAAATCCCCACTGGTATGTTTCCCAGACTATGGGAAATGCCTATATCGGGCAGCAGCGATGTAGGAAGATGCTGAAAGACATCATCCCATACTGCACGGGAAGAGGCAATGGTCAACCCCTCCTGTATCCTACCCAAGAAAACCACAGGGCTCTGTGGGCACCAGGAGTTGACACTGACTCGATGGCACACTTCACCTTTACCTTTTGTGTCTTTAAAACCTTTCAGAACTTTTAAAACCTCATTGCAAACTTGGCTTGGTCAGGACAAGAAAAGCACGAGGGCACCCTGAAAGCTGAATGTCTTGCAGTGCTATGACTTTTCCATCTTTAGCACTGCTGACCTTGACCAAAATCACCACGAGCATCTCTCCCACGAGAGGGCCCTGCCCCCCCCAGCTGGTTCATGGACTAAGGTAAGTGGTCCCCTTGGTGCAGAGACCCATGGCAGGAGGCACATGGCTATGAGCCAGGCCACATCAGTGTCTGATTCCCAGGAGGCTTCTTGCCCCCTTTTCGGAGATGGTAGACTGGGGGGACTTCTGGAGGAACAGGTGTTGGTGTGGGTAGATCAGCTCTTTCGTGATTTCCTCTATGACTGCAGCAGCATTACTTTCTATCCCCAGTCAGAAGTTAAGCTCTTAGGAACACAAGAACAGCCTTGCTGGATCAGGCCCAAGGCTCACCCAGTTTAGCATCCTGGGCCACCCACCAGATGCCTCTGGGATGTCCACAGGCAAGCGGTGAGGACATGCCCTCCCTCCTGCTGTTGCTCCCCTGCAACTGGGATTTAGAGGCATCTTGCCTCTGAGGCTGGAGGTGGCCTATGGCCCTCAGACTAGTCGCCATGGATAAACCTCTTTCCCCATGGATTTACTGGAGCTAATAAATAAATCCCCAAAGAGGGAAAGGCACCCACCCACAAGGCTCAGGAGGATTGCATGGAACCCAGTTTGAACCCTAGTCCCATGCAATGTCCATGCCCGCCTTAAGGCCTTTTGAAAGAAGGCTCATGGCCACAGAAGCCAGCTGGATCACGGCCCCGCAGGCCAAAACCCAAGAGCAGGGGCAGGCAGGCTTGGCTGTTGAACTCTGTGGAGTTTGGCTGTTGGTGAACTCACACTCCCCTCACCCCCCAGCCCCAACAAAGTGTAATGGGGGTTGATGGGAGGTGTAGGCGACAGCAGCCAGAGAGCCAAAGGCTTCTAGAGGTCCTTGCCTTGGAGGGAGGGAAGCTGCCACCAGCACTTTGGGGAGAATGGGGAGGATCCAGGGCTCAGTGGCAGAGCAGAAGATCCTGGACCCAACCCCTGGCATTGCTTGTTCAAGGATTGCATGTAGCAGGGCTGGGTTTGCAGTTGAATGGGAGGCTACATGTGTGAGCACTGTTAGATATTCTTTCCCCTTAGGGAATATCTGGGAAGAGCATCTGAAGGTTCCAAGTTCCCTCCCTGGTGGCATCTCCAAGATAGGGCTGAGAGAGACTCCTGCCTGGAACCTTGGAGAAGCCGCTGCCAATCTGTGAAGACAATACTGTGCTAGAGGGACTCATGGTCTGACTCCGTAGAAGGCAGTTTCCAGGGGGGTTGCCATCTGAACTGATGTCCTTTCTGTCAGGGGTTCTCAAGCGTGAGTCCCCAGATGTCGTCGGACTACAATGCCTGCCATCCCCAGCCACAAGGGCCAAATGTTGGAGTCCCACAACATGTGGAGACCAGAGGCTAGGTACATAGGAAGCTGCCTTATATGGAGTCAAGCCACTGGTCCATCTTAGCTTGGTCTCGTCTACACTGACTGGCAGCAGCTTCTCCAAGGTTTCAGGCAGGAGTCCTTCCCAGCTGTACCTGGAGATGCTGCCAGGGAGTGAACCTGGGACCTTCTGCATTCAAAGCAGATGGTCTACCACTGAGCTACGGCCACATCCCCTAAGGGGAATATCTGACGTGCAGTGTTCCCTGTAACAGAGATACCCAGATGTTGACTACAACACCCAGTATTCCTAGCTGCAATGGCCTTCATTTGGGGATTGTGGGAGTTGTAGTTAAAAATAACTGATTACTAGCTGTAGCAGAACTACCTACCACACTATGGGAGACCCCTATATCGGGCAGCAGCAAAATCAGAAGGTGCTGAAAGGCATCATCTCATACTGCACGGGAGGAGATAATGGTAAACCCCTCCTGTATTCCACCAAGAAAACCACATGGCTTTGTGGTCACCAGGAGTTGACAGCGGCTCGACGGCACAATCTTCCCTTTTCCTACCTGTAGTCACCCATCTAATGCAAACCAGGGCAGACCCTACTTAGCCAAGGGAACAATTCTCCTCCTCTCTTCTCCGGAGTCAGACGACCCGTTCAACTTGCTCAGGGGTTCCCAGCTAACCCCTGAGCTAGATGAACTATGACTCAGGAGAAAGGAGCTTCATACGTTCGACGAACAAGCCTAGTAGCTTGTTAGTTGAGTGTTTCCCACCCCCACTCTACATATTTATACATATTTATTCAGAAATAAGTTCTATAAACATCCATGGGATTTACTCTCCAGTATCGTTCCTAAGGATTGTGGTCTTAGTCATAATTAACTGTAGCTGATTGTGGCCCTGACTTTTAACCTCTGGTTAAAGGCCACCTGGGTTTATGTTAGATTAGGGGTCTGCAAACTTGGGCTCCAATTCTCCATCATCTCCTTCGTTCTTTGAGGCTGGGGATGATGGGCGTTGTAGTCCAACATCACCAGAGGATCCAAGGTCGGGAACTTCTTACTTAGGTCAATCATTTTCAGTTTAAGTTGCCTTGCCTGCAGCACCTCACATTTCCGTGGATACGTGCGGAATGGATCCATTTTTGAACAAATCAACAAGCTGGTCTTTTTGTAAAAATCACATCTTAATATAAATTAGTTTATTCAGTGCATGGTTGTATACAACAAATAATAAACATCTCCTTTGTACAAAGCGGCAGGAAACGGCTCGTACCGAACCGTGTGTCGGCTTTGTACGTATCGGCAACAGACGCCAACGGTGAGCAATGCACAAAATCTTAACGTCATGCAACTCTTAAGCCAATACTCCAACTTTCTCCCATGCAACGGATATAATGAACTCAATGGAAACCTAACAAAAGGTTGTTTTTTTCATGTTTGTTTAAAAAAAGGGGGGGCATGATCCAAGCCCTTCTGTGGGCAAAGAGGAGGGTGCAGAATTTTGTGTCCGAAAGTATCGTATCCCTCTCCTCTGTGCAACACAGCAAGTATGCTGCAATGGAGACGGCCATCCATTCATGGTAAGCAGAGATCTTCCAATGCCCCATTAGGCAGTGGATCTTTCCCTCGCAAGGGAGGACTATGATACTTCTCGGACACCACCTGTACCCTCCTCTGAGCTGATGGAAGAGGCCTTTTTTACACCAAATTTCTCAACAGCATGTATTTGTACTTTAGGGGGGCGGTGAGTGTTGTAATGCTTCCTTTGACCCAAATTTCATCCATGTAGCCAGTACAAGTGAAAGGAGGATTTTACAAATACGTATTTTTCCCCTTATAAAAACAATGGTTAAGTCACCTTAATTCCACAGTTTCTGTCTTTAGAAAAGAAGCCACGAGAACAGGGTTTGTTTGTTTTTAAATATGTTACACACAAATGTAATTAAGAGAGAGCGAGGGAAGAGAAAAAGGAAAACCTACAGAGGGGGATAAGTTGATCCCTCTTTTCAAAGAAGGGGATCTTCCACTGACTTGGGTTAACGCAACACCTTTGTTCCTACAGACTGGGATCAGCACAAGGACTTTAAACAGAGTACTACAAATCTATAAAAAATTTATATATTTCAGTGTGTTAAAATCACAAGAACACTGTTTGCCAGAGCTGGAGACACAGAGCCTCCGCTCCAAACCTGATGTTTAGTTTTTCAGCATTATAATACTACTACTAGCATTGATTTGCTTGTAAAGACGCAGCTCAGAAGACCCATTGGAGTTGAGAAATCAAAAAGTCAAACTATCCCAAATTAAAAAAACGCATTTTTTTTCTTCTTATCAAGCCTTTACGAGATATTCAATAAGCCAAGAAAAACTATAGAGTTTACATGGTCTGGTCTCTCTCAGTTGGGAAGCAGATTCAGATCAGCAGCGAGTGCTGTAAATATGTTTTCTGCTTCTTAATTTTTCTTTTCTTCCACAAAGCACAGGTGAGATTAAAGAGAGAGATGGGGGGAGTGGGTGATATGGACTATTTTTTCTGTGCAATTTTATGTTGCAAGTTACATTTGTCTGGCTATCCTTTTTTGAGACTGCACAAGCACATTCTACAATACGGGGATCTTTCCTTTATTAATATTATTATTGAACAACCAGAAGGTCTAAATGGCTGATAAGAGAGGTGACCTATGTCAGTTTGTTGGCTTGTCCAGAGCGGAACGTTTGGATGATGGATTGCTAAGGAAGGGTCAACTGTGGCTCCAGATGTCGGTTCCATCGGCACGTCTCTCCACTGGCCTCCTGGCTACGTCGATTCGTGTTGGCTCATGGATTTCCCACCGTTTAGCACGCCGGAGACGCTTCTGCTTTTTGTCGGGGTCCCGCTGCCAGACCGGGAAAATTCTGTAAGATCGTGGAGTGAAGGTTCTTTGTACATGGCCACTGGAAAGAAAAAAAGGAGAAAGGAATAAGAAGTTGGTGTTTGTAATGAAGGGTCAGTAATGTAAGGTCCAGTTGCTGTCTGGGGAATGGATTGGAGCTTTGCATGCAGAAGAAACCAGGCTCAGTCCCTGGCAGCATCTCCAGGTAGGGCTGGGAGAGACTCCTGCCTGCAACCTTGGAGAAGCCGCTGCCAGTCTGGGTAGACAATGCTGAACCAAGGCTCTGATTCAGTGTAAGGCAGTTTCCTGTGTTTGTGTATGTTTAGTCTGCAGCAGTGTTCATTGTAACACTATAAAATCCCATCAGTGTTGTCAGAGGCATGGAACTGGGCAGGACTGTCCTCCAAAGATTACTCCACAGAGACAGTACAACAATTTCATTCATTGTTACCTTGATCCTTTGCTCTTTGCAAACACAACTGCAATTTTACCCTAATCATTTGAGGCGTAGGGATAAAGGAGGAGTGATAATGCCACACAGAAAGTGCCACAATCCTATCACCTCTTTTCCATCTCTGGGATGGGAGGGGGGCGTAGCCAAAAATCACGATGAGCAATCATCCCCTGAGATGGTACCAAAGGCCAGAACTTGGCCAGAACTCATGGTCTTGGAGTGTTCCTGCTCCAGGCTGGCTTGAGCCTGAGCAGGGAAAGCCTTCTTGAGATCCAGGAATAACCAGAAACATGTTGTTACAGGTCTCCACTGTCTCCAAAGAGCATCAAAATACCCTGCAAAAGACACATGGCTGCTACATTCACCTGAATCCAAGACTAGACCCCCCACCCCAAGTTCTTTGACCTTAGAAATCAGGCGTCATCTTCAGAGTCCTCTTCCTTTTGGATAACTATCACATGTATTTGAGCTCTAGTGTTAAAGGGGCTCATCTGAAAACTAGAGTTGTCTTGTACTCAGTTTTTTTTTGTTTTTTGTTTTTAACTCCAGCAATAGCTGGAAACTTACTTTATTGTTATTACAGCCAATGGCCTCTCATTACAACAGAACCACACAGAAAACTATACATCTCATCACATCAGTAGCATCAATAGAAACTACAATAGGAACAATACAATAAAAGCTACAATATGTTACATAGGAAAGGTTCAAAATAAATAAATAAATAAATAAATAATCTATTCATCCTCCTAATGTGCTATGCCCACATCTACCCTCAACATCTCTTCTGCGAAGTTTACTTGCAATGCAAAGGAACTTGGCAACTCTTGCAGAGATGAAATCGTCCAGGTCTGTGAGTAAAAACTCCACTCTCTCCTGGCCTGAGATCAACCTATGATCTCTTAAAAGGGGGGAGATCAATTCTTTTCTTAGATCCTTATAAAAACAGCAATTCAACAGAACGTGTTTAGTAGATTCAACATCTTCCGCTTCACACGGGCACAATCTCTGAGGATAGGGGATTTTCTGGAATCGCCCTTCCAAGACGGCAGAATGAAGGGCATTGAGTCTGGCCGTGGTCATTGCTCTATGATGTCCAACGAAAGATAGCTTTATCAGGTATCTAGCCAGGCGCCATCTGTCAATTTGGGCCCCCATAAAAACCCCAGATCTTATTTTACCAACATCCTCCTGCTTGGCAATGTCCATTATACGTTGGTTTATGGCATCAGAGGCCTTCTCGAGGCCCATCTGTCTTATCACCGGGAGTGAGAAACCTAACCTGCTTAATTTATTGTCGATGTCCCATTTCCAGCGGGTCTTAAAAGAATCTTCTAAGACTAGCGGGGCAAGCCCATCAGGGCGAAAAAACAGCTTGAGCCAATAGCCAAACATGGCCTTCCAAATTCTGGCCTCAACTGTAGGCCAGCCTACTTCCAATCTGAGGCATGTGTTGGGGATAGACTGAGCAACTCTCAGTATACCCCTGAGGAATTTAGTTTGAACAGTTTCCATCCTCCTGAAGATAGAATAGGCACCTATCTGCGCACCCACCATAAGCAGGGCCAAAGCTTTGGCCTTGAAAAGTTCAAGAACTACCTGAACTGATTGGGCACATTTTCTGGTATACAAGGAACGGATCACCGAGGCAACTCTTTGGGCGTTGAGGCTTACATAATCCCTATGAGCAGTGAAACTCTTGTTTGCTTGCAAAACCCATCCTAAATATTTAAATTACCTCACTTGCTCCAATTTATGACCATTTAAGGGCCAAGTACAATTTCTAGGTCTACTTGAGAAGACCATAATTTTGGTTTTGTCATAATTTATGGATAACTCCTGGGTGGTACAGTAATCTGCCAACGCCCGTAATGCTCTTTTGAGGCCAATTTGAGTTCTTGAGACTAGCGCTGCATTGTCCGCATAAAGTAAAACATTAACGTGTCTGCCAGCTAATTTAGGCGGATGGAACTCTAGTTTCTTCATGTGTGTGACTAGAGAATTGATATAAAAGTTAAAAAGCATAGGGGCCAAAATGCATCCCTGCCGAATCCCCCGCCTCGTAATAATCGACCTAGTCACCTGGCCTATGTTGTTAAGACGGACCCTTAATGAAGTATCATCATGAAGTTTGTTTGTTTGTTTGTTTATTTATTTATTTATACATTTATATCCCGCTCTTCCTCCAAGGAGCCCAGAGTGGTATACTACATACTTAAGTTTCTCCTCACAACAACCCTGTGAAGTAGGTTAGGCTGAGAGAGAAGTGACTGGCCCAGAGTCACCCAGCAAGTATCATGGCTGAATGGGGATTTGAACTCAGGTCTCCCCGGTCCTAGTCCAGCACTCTAACCACTGCACCACACTGGCTCCACTGGCTCTTGAGTTTAAACCTCAAGTAAAGCTATCTCTTAACGATGATTGTTGCAGCAAGTTTCTCCCACAGCCTACCTCTCGGGACCGAATCAAATGCGAACTTTAAGTCCACAAATGCTGTATATAATGCACCTGGGGCCTTCCCTGAATATTTTTCTGCCAGATGTAACACAACAATCAAATCCATAGTTGACCTTCTGACCCTAAAGCCATTTTGTTCCTCGGCAAGAGTCTGGTTGTTATCAAGCTATGTAGTGCACATAGGGTGCCAGCCACTCCCATGGGTTGCTCACCCATGGGGTACAGGGTTCTGTTGTTTCTGAGGTGTTCTGAGTGTAGATTCTATGGTAGCAAATGAGAGTGAGTGGATTCATGGTTTGTATTGAAAATCTCATTTGCTACCAGAGAATCTACACTCAGAACACCTCAGAAACAACAGAACCCTGAAACCCATGGGTTAGAAACCCATGGGGGTGGCTGGCACCCTCTGTTCACTACACCACCACTCCCTCTGGGTCACCCTAGCACCCCACAAGTGCAGTTATGGGGCTGATGAAACCTACATGATTCCCTTTGGAGAAAAACCTTAAAGATGCGGAAACTTCAACAAATCACCAAAAATCAGCCCTCTGCCCAAATCCTTTGAAAAAATTCTGGTAGCTTCCTTGCCCCCCTTTGGGCACTACCACCAACCCCACACACTCTAGGCTACCCCTTTCCCCCTGAAGTGAAGCGATACACCTCCATTATACCTTATGGGGAAAAACCTTAAAAACTTCAACAATTCACCAAAAATCAGCCCTTTGCCCAACCCCTCTGCAATTTGGGTGGTAGCCTCCACCCATTAGGCACTACCACCTCACCCTACTCTTCTACCCCAGATCCTGCTTTATGCCCCAAATCTGCCCCAAAGACACTGAACCTTCAACAATTCACCAAAAACCAGCCCTTTGCCCAATTCCTCTGCAATTTGGGTGGTAGCCTCTACCCATTAGGCACTTAAACTGAGTAGTGCCCCACTGCCTTGCGGGTGGGAGTGGGGTGTAGTTGGCACATGGCAGTTGACAGTTGGTGCTGTTGAAAAGACAGTCAAAATGAATAGAAGAAATGAAGGTATGTAATGAATCCTTATAAGGTACAAAATGTTTTGTATCTGAATCAATTTGCACATCCCTAGTGGGAGGCAGACAAGGCTCATCTGTGAATATTGGAGGAAGCTGCTGCTGACTTACCTTTTAATGGTTTTGGAAGAAAGTGTGCTGCTGGTTTATTTTTCTTCACGTGGTTTCCTTTCATGATTTCGCCTTCTTTGTTAAGCCCCAAGTACCAGCCTCTTCCTGACTGCTGTTGTCTGTAGATCATGGAGGAGTAGGTCACATAGTAGTTTTCAAAAACTGATTCTTTGAACTTGCATTCCGGCGTGAAATGTTCCTGCAAGGAAGGGGAAGAGGGATCAATATACGCCAAGCACCCACTCGACTAATGCAGGACCATTTGATAGTTTGCTGGGTGGCATGAGACAAAGGACCTCTCCCTCCCACTCTGCCCCCACCTCATCATTTAGGGAACCACGTCCTGGGGGAAAAAAATCAGCCAGAGAAATAACACAATTCTGAAACACGTGGACAGGTTCTGGGAGCAGCCTGATAATAAAATCTGAAGTGAAGAAATATTGATCAGAAAGAGAATCTTGTTATCGGATAATGAGTGCCAGCAAGGAAAAAAGGAGGTAAACGGTTCTCTGCTGAGGAGGGGAAAAGCCTGTAAGTGCAAAATTCAGAGCAAGAACACCGAGAATAAACGCTTTTTAAACCAACCGACCGATGTTAAAACAACTTCGACTGGCTACCTCATTATGCTGCAATTACTTATTTATGCCCTTTTATCAGCATCCTGCAGGCTGGATGTCCTTGAAGCCTACAAGAGCTACTGGAAACCCACACTGAATAAACAGATACACAAACAGATATCAGGCTCCGTAACAGGCACAATGGTGATATTTTATCACTACTATTTATAAACCACTTTTCAACGTCCCAAAGTGGTTTACATAGAGAAATAATAATAAATAAAGATGAAAATAGACACTGAAAATGAAGCGTCTATACATACACACTTAGTACATGTAGACACTTAGCCTAAGACACTAGATTCTCTCTCTCTCTCTCTCTCTCTCTCTCTCTCTCTCTCTATATATATATATATATATAGTCCATAGAGATATAGACATTGTGTCTACATAGACACTAGGTGTGAAGATATTTATTTATTAGAGTTATTTATTTATTAGATACAACTTACTTTAGTATATCAACACATAGAGTCTAGTAGTGACTATAAGTATATATAGACACTTTATGTTTAGTCTCTCTCTCTCTCTATAGTTTACTTAGTTTCTCCCTGTATAGACACTGTGTATATAAAAATGTTTAGACATGAAACATTTAGTGTCTACATGTATATAGACACATACTTAGGTGTCTATCAACACTAAGTATAAGTGTGTGTGTGTATATATATGTAGATATACAGATATACAGACAGACAGACATGTCAAGTTCAGGTCTAAGTTACACAGTTGTGAAATGTCAGGGTCAAGTCCTTATGGATTAAGCTCTACAATTAGGGGTTTTCAAGGTCAAGACCAAGCCCTTATGGATTAAGTTCAAACATGGTCCTGACTCAGAGAGCCATCTCTCTGGCCCTGTGTGTAGATTTGGGGTTGGAAGCAAAATGCAACATATCACTCAATGCAAATCCCACTTGGCACAGCTGTACTAGTGTTTTGGGGAACAGGTTCATCCTCACCCCAACAGCAGCCAGCTTTCTTCTGCTGGGTGTTCATGTACTGAGGGCGAGAAGCAAGGGCCCACCTCTTCCCTATCCTCAGTATCTTGTATTCAGGTGTTGCATAGAGAGGCTCTATTTAGCAGTTATATCCCATGGCTCATGTCCAGTTCGGTCTGGTCCAGTCTGATGCCAGAACTGGGCTGCCAGCTGGCAGAGAAAAACTGCCACCCCCACTGCTGCTTTTATGAGTGAAAGAGTGTGCAGGTTTCAAATAAATAATATAAGACAAAGCAAACATACAAATGAAACAGGTCGGCTCCTGCCTTTCAGATTTATGCTCACTGCATGGTGTGTGGGTGTCCTGCCCGCCATCTCGGAGTCCCAAGCTGCTTTGCAGTGATTTACTTGTATTTGGCTTCTGCAGATCCAGAAGCTATAAAGAAACATGCACGCAGACATATGAGCACACACAAAACTGAAAGCCTGCAGCTTTCCAGGGTGGGTAAACAGAAGGGGTAGAGGTGGAGACCAACAGAGTCAAGGAGCGCTTTGCGTCATCGGAAAAATAATTTTCATTGCAATTCATGCATCATAGTGACTGTCCAGGCCTGGCAAGGCTGAGGCCACAGAGAGATACAGAAAATAAAGATTCAGCAAGCTATCTGGGGCAAACGGACTTCAGGCAGCAGATGGACCGGAAGGGTTCCATTCCAGATATGGCAGAGTCCTTTCAGGACCCTGGATAGTTCCTAGGAGGTACATTTCAAACATGTGGATGTTCAAACTGATGCCATTACTGCACTTCTGTCTTGTTGATAAGTTTTAAGACAATGTTTCATTTTATAGGCTACCTTTGATACTGGGGCTCACTTTTCTAAGCAGATGATTCAAAGCAGCTTAGAAATACAAAGGTAAAATTAATGGGGATCAATCAACCCTCAAATTCGAAGGATAGTGTGACAATCATTACAGATTAATTTGCCACTAGATGATGATATCTGGTTGGCCCGGTATGGCTGCCTGACTACTTTTGTGGCACATTTTAAGGCTGTGAAAATAGGGTGAGGTGGTGGAATCTGTGGGGTGGGACATGAAAATTGCCACTCCATTAACGGCCGAGCCATTTCCCCCTGAAGCCCTGAGTGTGATGTTACATGAGAATCTTGCATTACTCTGATGGGAGCATCTGGGGGAGCAATGGAGACCTCCATAAAAAACAAAACAAAACCAAAAAACAACCCCCTAAACAAACCAGAAATCCTTGCCAGAATCCCACTTATTCTATGGGGTCCTGGGGGTAAAGAGTGGCCCCTCGAAGTTTGCCTGCCCACTCCCACTAAGATTGCTCTTTACCCCAAACCTCAACTGATTCCGGTTTCAGCCCCCGCTTTGCCCAAACCCCTCAAATTTTTGAGGAAATGTTCTTGCACAAATATTTCTTCCACCTTGACTATGATTTGAACAGTATGTGAAATCAATATTGCTGTGTGAGACAAGTGAACATAGGAAGCTGATAAGGATACAGAGTCAGACACTTCACTCATCCAGCTCAGTCTACACTGTCTGGCAGCAACTTCTCCAATGTTTCAGACAGATGTCTCCTTCAGCCCTAGCTGGGGATGCTGCCAGGGATCGAACCTGGGATCTTCTGCATGCAAAGCAGATGCTGCTTTATCACTGAGTGTCTATATACAAGTGTTTGTATATGCATGTATAAATTAGGCACATATTTGTGCATGCACGTGAATGTGCACATGCACACGCACACACACGAATATATTTCTATTTTCTGTTTAAATCGTGTGAACAGTGATCACAGCATCCCACCAACTTCAATATAAAAGATGGCTGTTGATGCTTGATGCTTCCCAAACTGAGCTGGTGGAAATAGAGAGGAATCCCACCAAGTGTGCCATCCAATTAAGAGCAGTAAAACAGAACCCTACAGTGTGCAGTGGGTGATTACAGCTGATGCACAGTAATTTGCTGCTGCTTAGGGAGCACCAGGCTTGCTCCATTCAGAGACGAATGATCCCATGCAGAACTCAGCCACACCAAACGTCCTCATCTTGCATTGCCAGCCTAGGGCTCCTGGCACTGCCAAGGCATCTTCAGTGAGAGGGTCCCTTAGAGAGGCACCTCTTTGCATGGAGGAGGCTCTCATAGCTCCCACTCAAGACTGCAGCCACCAGGAAACCAGACACCGGAGTGGTACTCTGGTTGTGCTGCATGTCTTGAGCCTGAGGGCCAGCCCCGATTTCTCACATCTTACATCATCTTACGAGATAGATCGTCGGCCAATGATCACTCTCCCCTCCTCCTAACCAGCATTCCCTCTAACAGGGAATTCCAGATGTTGTTGACGACAACTCCCAGCATCCCCGGCCATGATGGGCTTTGGCTGGGAATTATGGGAGTTGTCGTCAACAACATCTGGGATTCCCTGTTAGACAGAACAGTGCTCCTAACTAGGCTTTAATGCAACTTGGTCAATTATTTGTCTTTTAGACATCTTGTAATATAGTATAGGGGTTACAAATACAGCGCTACGACAGTGTCTGTTACAAGAGAGGGGAGCTGGTCTTATGGTAGTAGCAAGCATGACCTGTCCCCTTAGCTAAGCAGGGTCCACCCTGGTTGCATTTGAATGGGATACCACATGTTAGCACTGCAAGATAATGGGAATCCCTGTCACAGGGAATACTGGTGGGGACACATGTGTGTGTGTGTGTGGGGGGGGTGACTGGAAGGTGTGGGGAAGGGATGTCAGTCCTCCCTTGGAAATCCTCCACCATTAAGAAATTCACACCCCGCCACTGCCACCACCGTTTTTATTCAAAAAGTAAGCCCAACTTGGGATGGGGCAAACCAGAGGAAGCTGCCTCCTACCGCGTCAGGTTCATTGGCTCCTCTGGCTTGGCATGGTCTACACTGACTGGCAGTGGCTACTCCAAGGTTCCAGGCAAGATTCTCTCCCAGCCCTACCTGGAGATGCCATCAGGAACTGAACTCAGGACCTTCTGCAGGCAAAGCAGATGCTCTGCCAGTGAGCTACGGCCCCATCCCTAAACAGGAAGCCGCCTAAACAAGTTAGATCACTAGTCGAGCTTCCTCAGTATCGTCTACACCACGGATTCTCAACATTGGGTCCCCAGGTGTTATAGGACTTCAACTCTCATTATTTGCAGCCCCAGTGGCCTTTGGTTGGGGATTATGGGAGTTTAGGTCCAATAACATCTGGGGACCCAAGGTTGAGAATCCCTGGTCTACACTGACTGGCAGCAGCTTCTCCAAGGTTTCAGACAGGAGTCTCTCTCCCAGCCCTACCTGGAGATGCTGCCAGGGCATGAACCTGGGACCTTCTGCATGCAAGCAGATGCTCTTCCTCTGAGCTGCTGCATTCCCCAGCCCCTAAGGGTGACAGCGCTCACATGTAGTCACCCATCCAAAGGCAAAAAAGAGGGTGGACTCTGCTTGAGAAAGGGGGCAGGAGAGGGTACAGCGTTGCGGTCAGCTTCTGGGATGCTGCTTCCTCTTGCCTTGGAAAGGTCCTGGACCTGCATGTCGCGCTGTGTGCCTAATGTGCTGGATCAGGCCCTGTTGCTTCGTTACGCTTAGCAGGAGCTCTGTGTTGGGCTGGGGGGGGCACCGCTCCTCCGAGTCCTTTCCCCAGGCCTTTCACGTCCTATTAGCAGAAGCGCTCAGATCCGCGGTACCTGGAGCCGCGCATCTAATTTCTCCGCTCCAGCTCCCTTCGGAGAGGAGGCAATTATAATCCAATAGATTTAAAACCTGAAAGCAACTCAGGCAAAGCTGGGGTGTCTGCTCCAATTAGTCTTTCGATTAAAGGAGACCCAGAGGAGAAACTGCGGTGGGGGTGGCTGGTTCCAGGTTGCCGCCCGGCTCAGTGAGGCCACAAGCCTACTTCCCGCAGATCAGCACACACCCTGATGGTTCTGGACACAATTCAAGGGGCAGGTTTGAGCTGCAGAAAAGCCTGAAATGGGCTGGGACCGAGATACCCCCAAGGCAGCTGCCTTTGTGTGAAGCAAGGGACACCTTTGGATGCCCTTTGCCAGGTACATCTCCCCGGAAGAGGAACCCCAACAGCAGCCACCTAATGGCGTGGCGGGAAATGCTTGCCTAAGAAGCAGAAGGTTGCTGGTTCAAATCCCCACTCGGACTCTATCGGGCAGCAGTGATATGGGAAGATGCTGAAAGGTATCATCTCAGACTGTGTGGGAAGAGGCAATGGTCAACCCCTCCTGTATTCTACCAAAGATAACCTCAGGGCTCTGTGGGCGCCAGGAGTCGGAATTGACTTGACAGCACACTTGACCTTACCGATAAAAAAGAGACAAGTGGGTTCCCTGTGAAACTACCATGAGTGGTGTGTGTGTGAGAGAGACAGACCTGTGCAGGACCATTCCAGAGAGGCAGTTGGGCTCAGACCTCTCTGGGTTTGTTCCCATTTGGTTTCCCTCGGATGCTCTCACTGTCCACTTTCCCAGGTCTCCATTCTGACGGAACACCCACACAGGAACCCGCAGGGCAGAGAGACCTTTCTGTCTCCTCTCTTTCCCTGATGCTCGTGACTTGCGGCATGTTTACTAGGAAGACTGGCTACCCCACCCGGCACAGGCAACGGCAATCACAGAACTGTAGAGCATAGGCACATCGGTTGCGGCCTTATACCAAGTCAGACCATTGGTCCATTTCGCTCGGTTTGGTCTACACTGACTGGCAGCAGCTCTCCAAGGTGCCAGATTGAATCTAGGATCCTCTGCATGCCAAGCAGATTTTCTATGGCTGAGCTACAGTCACATCCCCGAAGGGCAGTATCTTGCCACAGACTGGGCTCACAGGCAGTCACCCATCCAAATGCAAACCAGGGTAGACCCTGCTTAGCAAAGGAGACAAGTCCTGCTAGTGATTGCAAGACCAGATCTCCTTCCAAGAGAGTTGGAAAGGACCTTGGAGGTCAGTGCAGGAAACGGCGACTAACTGCCCTTTCTGGGGCATAGTCTGAAGGCACGTGATGCTGCCACTTAAGTAGAGCTAAGCAGGTCTGGATCTGGACTGTACCTGGATGGGAGACAGCATGGGAGCCTTATGCACGCCACCTTGAGTTCCCATCATGGCAGAAAGGTAGAATACAAATGAATAAGCACAAGTGCATAATCCATTCTCTCTCTCTCGCTGCCAACTTGAAACCTCCCTGGAATAGTTCACAGCCCTACTACAGACACCAACCTCCCATCTGTGCTAAAGAAAAAAGGCACTCTCTTTAGCTTTGCCACCCAGAATGCTTTTCTCCGTCTGATGTTCCAAACTGGCATTCGGCCAGGGCCTGATAGCTGTTCCGTTCAAAGGGAGTTGAGTCTCTATTATCTTAAGCTTCAGAATTCTCCACAGTGCCACTCTGACTAATAGCTCCTCAGTTGGCTTTGGAATCCTGTCTACCTGAAAGAGCTTTTGGGTATTCCCCCACCCTCTTTTCACCAGGCGGCGGGGGCACAATAAAAGGGAGCTTCCCCGTGTCATTTCCTTTGCAGTGGTCGAAGCCAGAAACTTCTCGGAAAGCTCACAGACTGGCAGGGAACGGAAGGGGTCTTTCCAAAGATCTAAACAGCCCAGGTGGGTGAGAAAAGAACTGGTGTAGCTTGAACACAGGTGCACATGACTGGCATGGTAAAAGTGGCTAGGGTCCCCCCCCCCGGCCCATTCTTCATAGCAGAACTGGGGGCCAGTTTCAGAAGCCGACTGGCAAAAGATTCAGGCAAAGGCGGCCCTTCCATGGGGCAAGGTGGGGCATTTCCCTCAGGGGTCTGATTGACTGAGCTGATCTTTGCAAAGAGTGCGAGGAGAGGCTCTCCTTGTAAAGCCGACAAGCTTCCCTACTCCTCACCTGCCGTGCCCCTTGCAAAGCTTGCAAAGCTTGCATTTGAAAGGGGGCTGGCCCCCACCAATGGCATAGGACAAGGCAGCATCTGGTACCTTGCCTCAGATGACACAAGATCTTGGGCCATCCCTAGAGGCAGGAGAGACAAAAGAACAGATTTGTTCACACCACGCTCAATTGCCTTCTGGAAACTCACTGCCACAAGATACGGAGATGGCCATTACCTAAAATAGCTTTAGAAGGAATTTAGAATGGATTGTCTAAAAAGCAATTTAGATAATCCACGCTTTTTGGGGGGGTACTGCATTTACTTAGCAAGATCTATGCCCAATGATGGTACTTTTCTGAGCCACAGAAGCAGCTCTGCCCCAAGGGGCCTGCAATCTAAATGCTGGCAGAAGGAAAAGCTAATAGTGCACAAGAGTAAAAGATTTTGATATTAGGCAGTATAGAAATTCAATCAATCAATCAATCAATCAATAATAAAAGAGGTCGAACGAGAAC
The DNA here is from genome assembly GCF_027244095.1 of Hemicordylus capensis. Lineage (NCBI taxonomy): Eukaryota > Metazoa > Chordata > Lepidosauria > Squamata > Cordylidae > Hemicordylus > Hemicordylus capensis. The sequence continues at coordinate 19,408,327 of NC_069667.1, forward strand.
TGAGGGGTTAAGGAAGGGTTTGAGGAATGTCTGCGTGGTGAGGGAGGAACCCCATAAAAGTACCATCAAAAAACAAGTGAAACAAATAAATGTATATGTATCCCATGCTAAACCTGGGCACACCTAAGGAAGACAGTGCTCTTACATGCATTGTCTGTTGAACCTCAATTACCAATTCAGGCTCCATGTAGGTGTTAAGTAACGCAAGATGGTTATCTACAGCTCCCTGCCAGGGCTTCAAGCACAGGCTAGAAGCAGGGTTTCATTTAGGGGGAGAAGAATCGAGAGAGGACGGACTGTTCTTAGAGGACAGTGCAAATCAGTCACCACACGTTATGCACATGCCTACTTGGGATTAAGCTCCAGACTTCGTGGGACTTACGAAGCAGGCGGAAGACTGAGCTGTGGGGCTCAAAAGATGCTCATACCAATGTGGCATCTATTTTCAGCCGGGGTCGGGGGTGTGTGTGTCTACATTTGGGAAGGGCGACTCCATCTTCCTAGCAGCCACCCACCAAAGCAGAAGAAATGGGATTTGTTTGCAGACGACGTTATTCAAGCAGAGTAGTGCACAATTAACTTCAAGTCGGGTTGGATGGATTGCCAAAGACAATACATGGAGTAGCTCAGAAAAACACACCATGTATTTTAAGCTCAACTGTGCTAGAGATTTGGCTAAGGGGTCAGCAATGCATGTAATGCACAAGACATGTAATGCGCAATGTAATGCTCTTCTCCAAACTTTGGTGGGTTACCCCCACTCTCACACTGATTTTTTTGCCTAAATTACTCAGTGGAAACCCCACTGAAATTAATAGGGCAACTTAGTCATGACTAAAAAGAGAGCCAGCGTGGTGTAGTGGTTAGAGTGCTGGACTAGGACTGGGGAGACCCGAGTTCAAATCTCCATTCAGCCATGAGACTCTGGGCTGGTCACTTCTCTCTCGACCTAACCTACTTCACAGGGTTGTTGTGAAGAGAAACTTAAGTAACCAGTACACCGCTGTGGGCTCTTTGGAGGAAGAGTGGGATATAAATGTGATAACTACAACTCATCCTGTTAATTTCAATGGGACTTTGGCTGAGTAATTTAGACAAAATGCCAGCCACGATGCCCTCACACCCTTCCTTAAACCACAGTCCCCATCCCCAAGTGAAGCAAGCCTAGATTATTCACTACCTCGACTCACCTTTTACCACCTTCCTCTGCCAACATTTAGAGTGGGGCAGAGAGCTAGCTGCTTCTGCCGCTCAGTAAAGTACCATCACTGGGCATGGTTCTTTCAAAGTAAATGACGTGCAGAAGAGGGGATTATCGAAATCGCTTATTGTTTTTTTAAATTGATTGTTAGATTTATATACTGCTTGATATATAATTGATTGTTATTATATATACCGATAATTTCATAAAATTATCCCAAGCTGGTTTACGAAAGGTAATATAATAACATTCCTTTAAATCATATTAAAACCAATCAAAACCATAGAAACACCAAGAACAGCCAACCCCACCCCCCAAGACAGCAACAACACAAGAGCAGAGAGCATTTCTTCCACCCTGTCTCCTCATACTCGAATGAGTTTTGTTCTGGGCAGCCGTTTCAAGGCAGCGTGTGTGCATCTGAATTCAGAATGGGGCCTTCCTGATGCAACCTGAGCGGGATCTAAAATGAACTGAGCGGACATCCAAAAACCTGTGAGTGCCCGCAAGTGCACATGCGCACGCCTTAGCGGGAACAGCGGTCATGTGCGTGTGCCGAGGCTGCACACGGGTTTCGGACAGCAAGCACTATGCCCAGAAAAGTTGTGGGGTGGCAGAGGAACAGTTAAGGACCTGCTTACCTGGTTTTTAAAGGAACTGATCCCTGCCCCATCAAACTGGTGGGTTCAGATGTGGGTGCCTGAGCCGGTTTGACGCTTCCCTAAAGAAGCGCCGAACCGGTTCGGGCACATCCCCACTTTGGAACTGGTTTGCTGTCACTCTTGTGAAGGAATTAAGATTCAGTGTTTATATACATGCATGGCAGGGAAAGGTTATGAATACATGTGAATAACTGGTCCAGATTGGTTTATAAAAAATTATTGTTTAACAGTGTAAGATTTGTTTTGATGGCTGCTGGAGCAAAGAGTGGACGGGTGCGTCGGAAACACTGAACCATGTGGATCAATGGCTTGACTCGGGAAAAGGCAGATTCACGTGAAAACCACAATTTTGGGCTTGGACTGCCAGATGAAATGGCAGCACATGCACAAAGAGAGAGAGAGAGAGAGAGAGAGAGAGAGAGAGAGAGAGAGAGAAGAAGCCAATATTGCAACAAAGATTAATATAGGTGCTGCCAGAAGAGTTTCTTTTTCATGATGTTGGAGATCAAGCAGAGTCCAGTATTAGAAAAGATAACGGTTTGTTATGGCAAACCCTCCATTAACTCCCATGAAAGAATATTTATGAGAAGAAGGAGAAAGAGATGAAAGATAGCGGCGTGGATGGCAGCGCGCCTTTGAAAAACAGGCCAACAGGTAATTAAGCCTTCAAAAGGAAGAAAAGTAAGAGTTGCTTGCAAACTTCCAAAAGATACCCATCTAAATAACATACCACTTGTTTACTCTCCCTCTGGGCCTGCTAAAAGCTCCTCAAAGATTAATAATAAAAAAGCTCACAGAACATTTTCCCTTCCCCAGAGACATGATGCTCCAACCATTCTTCAAAACATGATATTGATGGTCCTGTGCGTGGGTGTCTGGGAGCACCGGGGGTTGATTTACTTACATTTTCTGCGCCGCCTTCCAACCAATGGCCCTTAAAGTGGGGAACCAGTAGTGGCTGTCCTATCTTGGAGATGCTGCCAGGGAGGGAACTTGGAACCTAGATGCTCTTCCCAGAGCGGCTCCATCCCCCTGGGGGGAATATCTTCCAGTGCTCACACATGGAGTCTCCCATTCATAGGCAACCAGGGTGGACCCTGCTTAGCTAAGGGGGCATGTCATGCTCGCTACCACAAGACCAGCTCTCTTCCCTAAACCTCTACACCACTGGTTAGGAGAGACAACATACATTTCCCCACACAAGCACTCACTACTGTGTATCCGCACCATTCATGACGCCCTTCAGCGGAAGAGCGTTAGCTTTGCATGCCTAGACTCCCCAGTTCACTCCCTGACACCTCCACGTAGATCCCTGCCTGAAACCCTGGAGAACTCCAGCCAGTCAGAAATGGCAGTACTGGACCAAACATGGGAAGCGGCCTTATGCTGTGCCAGGCCATTAGTCCATCTAGTTCAGAATTGCAATCACTGACTGGCAGCAGCCCAAGGTTTCAGGCAGGAGTCATTCTCAGCCCTACCTGGAGATGCTGCCAGAGATGGAAACAGGGACCTTCTGCATGCAAGCAGATGCTCTGCCAGTGAGCTAAGCCCCATCCCTTAAGGGGCACATTTTACAACCGACATCACTCGCAAGCAGTCAGCCATCCAAATGCAAGCCAAGGTGGACCCTGCTTAGCAAAGGTGGCAATTCATGCTCTCTACCACCAGACTGGCTCTCACCTCCAATGGCCTAATCGTCCGACAGTCACACTCATATAAGGCCGCATTATCCGATGACACCCTCCACCCTTGATACCCTTCCCAGGAAGACTGAATGAAACAGGAGCTGCTTAGGACCTCTGACAAGGTCCTCTGGTCACAAATGGAACATGGTATTATAGCACAGAGTTCACAAGCGTGGGTCTCCAAATGTTGGACTACAACACCCAGTATCCCCATGCCACAATGACCGTTGTGGCAGGGGAAGATGGGAGCCATAGTCCAACATCACCTGGGGACCCCACGTTTGAGAACCCCTTTGATAGACAAGGGCGAATTCCCCATGGCATATACCCATCCAGAGGAGACTATGTTAAAATCTAGGGTGTTTCCCCCAGATCTGCCAGCATTCCAAAAACAAATTTGCAGAATAATAGGAGTCCTGGAGAACAAACAGCAGGCTTGGATCCTCTTTTTCACGCGCGACGAATCTGTTAACCAGCTTCCCCAGCAAGCGCTGTGACTGCGCACTGGAGCCTTGCCTTAATCACCGTCTAGCAAATTTGCACATTTAATTTCTACAAAAATATCATTTGAGGCCTGCGATTGTCAGAAATGTCATGGTTGCAAAAGCAAAAGGAAGAAGAAGGGGAAAAAAATTAAAGCTAGCAGAAAAGCTGGCATTTGCTGTTTAAATCGGATGCTGTGGCAAAACATAATTTCAAGGCAAACAAGATTAAAATGAGAAGCTGGGTACACATCCCTTCTGACAAAGAAAAATATCAACAGGATGGCATTTGCAGAGACAAAAATCTGTTTTCTTACTAAAATGAGCAAATCAACATTATTAAATTAACGCTTCCCGGAGCCAAAGCCGTGCAGATTCTATCTCCCGCCTCCTCCCCAGCCCGAGGGCAATTATAAAATTACCGGAGATCATACCAACAACATGATCAAACAGCAAAGTAAAGTCTTTAAAAGCAGCAGCAGCAGGACAGAGCAGAGCAAAGCCCAAACACACTCGAAAACAGCCTCCAACAGTATAGGTACCAAATGAGTATCTATCTACAGTTACTCCTCATTTCACTTCCAAAGCTTCGGGGATCTGAAAAGAGGCCTCCAATGTGGATTTAAGCCAGAAAGTATCAAGTGTACCCAGATGTTGGACTACAACTCCCATCATCCCCAGCCACCATGGCCAAAGTGGATGATGGGAGTTGTAGTCTGGCAAATGGCCTGATCTAAGCAGAGAGACAGATTTGTACAGGACTCATGGCAGCAAGACTCTCCAGTCTAAAATGAGCAGAACTGGGACTGAACCCTGCAAGCCATGTTCTTTAAGCCTGTCCCTCTCTGGCTGTGGTAAGTCAGTGGCAAAACTTTCCTGAAGAAAAGGGAGAGCACAATCCAACTAGTTCTCCTGGACCTCTCAGTAGACCATGGAGTCCTTCTGGACCAACTGTCTGGGCTGGGACCAGGAAGCACCATTTACTTATTTACTTATTTATTTTATATCCCACTCTTCCCCTAAGGAGCCCAGAGCAGTGTACGTCCTGATATTTATCCTCACAACAACCCTGTGAGGTAGGTTAGACTGAGAGGGAAGTGACTGACACAGAGTTCATCCAGTGAGTTTCATGGCTGAATGGGGATTTGAACTCGGGTCTTCCCAGTCCTGGTCCAACACTCTAACCACTATGCCATGCTGGCTCTGGTTACCATGCACTGGTAGGTCCATTTCTATCCGTCTGCTTGGTCCCAGAAGGTGATGGTGTTGAGAGGATTCTGCTCTGATTGTGCTCTGAGATGCCACAGATGGCTTTTGGGGGGGGGGGTCTCCTATGTTCCTAATGTCACCTTAAGTGGCGCAGAGGGAAAATACTTGACTAACAAGCAGAAGGTTGCCGGTTCGAATCCCCACTGGTATTGTATCAGGCAGCAGCGATATAGGAAGATGCTGAAAGGCATCATCTCATACTGCGCCGGAGGAGGCAATGGTAAACCCCTCCTGTATTCTACCAAAAGAAACCCACAGAGCTCTCTGGGTGCCAGTAGTCGAAATCGACTTGATGGCACACTTTACCTTTATGCTCCTAATGGCACAGTGGAGAAGTCACTTGCCTAGGGAGCAAGAGGTTGCTGTTTCGAATCCCCGCTGGTATGTTTCCCAGACTATGATTGGTCGTGCATTGATCATTTCCCAGACTATGGGAAACACTTATATTAGGCAGCAGTGATATAGGAAGATGCTGGAAGATGCCAATACCAGAGTTTTGATGGGAATTTTAAAGATCTCTGGGGGGAAACTATCTATAGAAACTGAAATTGCCAATGATGTAGAGAGCTCTGTGGAACATTTTTTTTTTTAAAAAAATGAGCAGTTCCTTGAGTCTGTAGATGCTCATGTCCTTCATACAAGACCTCATAGGAAGCTGCCATATATTGAGTCAGACCCTAGGTTCATCTAGCTAAGTATTCTCTCCCCAGACTGGAAGCAGCTTCTGCAAGGTTGCAGGCAGGAGTCTCTCTCAGCCCTATCTTGGAGATGCTGCCAGGGAGGGAACTTGGAACCTTCTGCTCTTCCCAGAGCGGCTCCATCCCCTACGGGGAATATCTTCCAGTGCTCACACTTCTAGTCTCCAATTCAAATGCAAACCAGGGAAGACCCTGCTTAGCTAAAGGGACAAGTCATGCTTGCTACCACAAGACGAGCTCTCCTCTCTGTGATTTTTGGCAATGTCTAGTCTACCCACTAGAAGTGGAAAATGGGCAACAACACTGTTGTGCTCACAGCTTTCTCTGTGTTATCATGTCTTCTTTAGTCCTACCCCAGCCCCAAACAATTATGGTAAAATTGAAGGCATTTCTGCACAGAAGAAATTGTTGTACTCTCCCCTGGAGTAATCTTCGGAGGATGCTCCTCTCAACTGCAGTTTCCATTCTTTCTGACAGCATTGATGGGATTTTATAGTAGTTTTTTAAAAAAAGGCTTTAAAAACATAACATTTGGCCACTGCAGGCCTCAGGGCAATAAAAGCAGGAAAATGCACTGGAAGCTGAAAGTCTTGCAATGCTATCACTTATTTTCCACCTGTAGGGATCTGGACCTTGTCAAAAACCACAAGGGGCATTTGTCCCCCAGCTGATTCCTGCTAACTGCAGGGGTAAGCTCACCCCCAGGGCTTTCTCAGCCCCACGAACGAAGGGCACCCTACTAGCACATCAGCATATCCGAATGTGTAAATAAGCCGGCAGCCAAGACGCCGGGGTTGGCTTGCCCTCCACATCCCCAACTCCCTGTTGCCTAATTGCCCAGGAAGCCTTCGGAGTAAACGCAACCCATTTGGCGCAGGCACGGAGGTCTGATCTTTTGCTGCTGTGTGAGAATTCCCTGGTTAACGGAGAGAGAACCTCGGGCTGACACAGTCTCCGGAGGGCGAGGCATGACAAATCGTCACCCCGGCACCTGGCAAAAGATCAGCGAGAGCTCGAGTGCAGCCTCCTTGCTGCAGAGCTCGGAGGCATTTGCTAGATGCAAGGCGGAGGAGGAGGAGGATCCGTGTACTCGCGCGGTGCTGCTGGATCCTTTGTGGACTCACGGGGCTGCGGGGGGAGGCAGGCACGCAGATCTGGCTCAGGCGTTAAATGAAGCCCATTTGTGCACAGTCATGGCAGAGTGCTTTCCTTTCGATTTGGAAGATGTGCAAGGGGGGAGAAAAGCACAGCTGGGAGAACTCTTGGGCCCACAGAACACAAAAGGCCGAGAGCAGAGTTGTGCTTATTGTAAGGCCCAGGGGCCAGTGGCAGCCCCCATCAACCCTAATTCTGGCCCCCTGACTCGCTGAATACTCTGCGCAGTTACCCGGGCACCATGTGGAGGAGAGCTGGTCTTGTGGTAGCCAGCGGGACTTGTCCCCTTTGCTAAGCAAGGTCCACCCTGGTTCACATTTGAATGGGAGGCTACATGTGTGGACACTGTCGGATATTCCCCTTAGGGGATAGGGCCGGGCCGGCGAGAACAGTTCCAAGTTCCCTCCCTGGCAGCATCTCCAAAATAGGGCTCAAAGAGACTCCTGCCTGCAACCTTGGAGAAGCCGCTGCTGCCAGTCGGTGTAGACAATACTGAGCTAGACGGACTAATGGTCTGACTCAGTATATGGCAGCTTCCTATGTTCCTATGACCATTCTCACCGTGCTGTGCCTGGTGCTGGGGAAGGAGCTCCTTTACGTGAAACAGATTCATAATAACAGAAGAACAGCCCTGCTGGATCAGGCCCAAGGAAGCCCATCTAGCCCAGCATCCTGTTTCCCACAGTGGCCCACCAGATGCCCCTGGGGAGCCCACAGGCAAGAGGTATGTGCATGTCCCCTCTCCTGCTGTTCCTTCCCTGAAGTAACATACACAGAAGACATACACAGAGTGCTGGGAAATGTCACCCTTGCCCAGGTTTTCCTCTTAGAGGGCTCCATCTCCCTTAAAGGGCCCTCCCAGCACTGAGAAAAGCACAGTCCTGTGTGGAGGTCAGCACAGTGGGAAACGTTTGTCTTTTCTTTTCTTGCCAAAGCTGCCCCTGCTTGTAAACGATACAATACGATGAATAGTTATATACTGCTTATCAACAAAAAGTTCCCAACGCGGTTTGCATAGATATAAACAAACAAGCAAACTGTCAACCTGTCCCCAAAGGGGTCACAGTCTAAAAAGGAAACATAAGAGAGACACCAGCAACAGCCACTGGTGGGGTGTTGTGCAGGGGACGGATAGGGCCAGTTGCTCTCCGCCTGCTACACAGAAGAGAACCACCACTTTAAAAAGGTGCCTCTCTGCTCAGTTAGCAGGGACTGACAAGTGAAGAGCACGGTCATAAAGCAAGTGAAGATCACTGGCCTAGAGCCTCCACAGAACAGTCAACAGCAACCCCTGTGTCTTTGATTCCCTCTTATGCAAAAAAAAAAAAAAGAACGTACACACTCTAAGCATGCCCACTTGACACAAAGCTGGAGACCTGCATGGAGAGCGAAGGGCAGAACTCAACTCGGTGTCTGGCTGCTCCTTGTCTCCACTTAAAACGATTACCCATGTGATTCATCTCCGCGCCAAACCCTCCTCCTGAGCTTCTGGAGCAAAGGCATTGGCAGAGTTCGGTTCATTCTCTCTCTCTCTCGCTCACATGTTAGATCTTCCTTCCCTCTGAGCAAGCTCCAGTTTTTAGGAAGCATCTCAAAGGCTGCAAGCCTCCGCCTCGAAATGACAAAAGGAGTGTGTGGGCAGGCAGATGATCAATTCGGGACTGTCACTCTCTTTTCATGTTGGTACCCTGAATTTGTGAGTGTGTGCGTGTGTGTTGAAAAGGGCCTTTGCAGAAAATTCTCAAAACAGAAAAAGCCAATGGGGAGAGAAGGGAGAAGGCTAAAGACTAAGCCGGATGAAGCTTATCTTATGCAAACTCCACTGAAGAGGGAGAGAGCTGGTTTGGGGAGGAGAGCTGGTCTTGCGGTAAAGGGTGCCGCTGAGTTGGTGTCGACTCCTGGCGTCCACAGAGCCTTGTGGTTGTCTTTGGTAGAATACAGGAGGGGTTTCCCATTGCCTCCTCCCGCACAGTATGAGATGACGCCTTTCAGCATCTTCCTAGATCACTGCTGCCTGATAAAAGTGTTTCCCATAGTCTGGGAAACATACTAGTGGGGATTTGAACCAGCAACCTCTGGCTTGCTAGTCAAGTCATTTCCCCGCTGCGCCATGAATTCCCCCCCTTTGCTAAGCAGGTTCTGCCTTGGTCTGCATTTGGATGGGTGACTACATGAGAGCGCTGTAAGACATTCCCCTTATGGGATGGGGCCGCAGCTTAGTGCTAGGGCACTGCATGCAAAAAGTGCCAGGCTCTTTCACTGGCAGCATCTCCAGGTAAGGCTGGGAGAGACCTGCTGCTTGAAACCTGGGAGAGCCACTCTCCGTCAGTGTAGACAATACTGAGCTCAGTGGACCAAGGGTCTGACTCTGCAGAAAGCCACTTCCTATGTTCCCAAGGCATGGAAATCACACAAGACCCAATGCAGCAACTCCTCATTTCTACATCTCCTGCTCCCAGGAGTGGTAAAAGAAGTAAGTAAGTTCATTGTTGTAACCACAGGGCATAACGCAAGCTCCCAGGAGTGGCACTGCTGCGAGTGAAAACATGGCTGCCGACTGTAACAAGTGTAGCTACCCAAATGTCAATTTCTCACTACTCAGATAGACTGCACCTGTTCAAAGAGTCTTTGAACAGACTCACACACACAACAGCCCTGCTGGCTGTTGCTGGCTTCTGCTGCCTTGCACCCCCGTTCTCCTCTGAAGTAGGAGGTCATGGCTCACACAGCTTTTTCTCAAACATTATAAAATTGATTCGGAGCAGGCTGAAAGACTCTTACTCCTCCTCAGATTGGTCCGATCCAATTTTTAAGCTATCTAAGCGAGTGGCCATGTCCACATCATGTGGCAGTGAGTTCCACAGACTCACCAGGTATTGGCAGTTTAGGGAGGTTCGCCTCACTGTACCTTTAGCTTATGGTGGGCAGTGCTGTGGGCACTGTAACCTCAAACTTGCTACTGCACAGACTCCGTTAGCACTAAAACTTCATTTTTCTGCCTCTTAAGAACCCAACTTTGAGGGTCAATTATAAAAAATGACCATCAATTGGGTCCCAGGGGGGATATTCATAAGGCACTTTTCTGGCATGCAGTCTAAAGGCTGAAACTATGCAAAATGGATTACAAAGTCATTTAAATAGCATTTCCTCCGTCCGAAAAAATGTCGCCAACCCTTTAAAACCCTGTTCAAAAGAGAGAGAGACATTTAAACTGCTCTATCTAAGCCATTTCCCAACAGATCTTCACCAGATTTGCAGGTGAGGTGTCTCTTGTTACCTAGTGAATGTGTGCTGATAGCCAGGCAGTTCGAACAAAAGATTGTGATTTTATAAGCAATAGGATGTTCAGGGCTTATAACGGTGGAACACTGAAAACACTCTCCAGCTTAAGTATAATTCCCACCTAGATGGGTCGAAATATCACCAAGTGAAGGCAGTTTGCCCCATCAGTTAAAATATCACTTTCATTTACAATCAGAGAAAGTCGAAGAAGTGTAGTGGTTGGAGTGCTAGACCAGGACCATGGAGACCCAGGTTAAAAACCCACTCAGCCATGAAACTAACTGAGAAGCTCTGGGCCAGTCAAGTATCTCTCAGTCTAACCTACCTCGCAGGGTTGTTGAGAGGATAAACAGCCATGTAAATAAGCCCTGAACATTCTGTTGCATTCTGTTGCTCTGGGCTCCTCGGAGGAAGAGTGGGATATAAATGTAAAAACAAACAAACCATCCCTTTAAAAATCTAATCTCCCCTCTCCAGAAAAAAAACCAACCAACCCACAGGACTCCAAAAGGTATTTCCGCCAATTCTCTGACCTTCATCCAAGTAGATGTGCACACAATTTATCAAGCAGGGGATGAGACAGAATCTCTCCCTAAAAGAAAATACAACTTATAAAAAAGCAACTATATGAGATCTAATTGTTCCAAAATGTGTTCTAAACCACTTTTAAGATTGCCAAGAGCACCTCACCTTTATAAACCTGCAACCTGTCACAGTTGATAAATCACAAGCTATTTCCAAAACACAGCCGTTGAGGAACACAACGTCCTCTCGGTTTTATTCTACTTTAAACTGTCCCATCCAGCTTGAAAGGAGAATCTAAACTACAGGATGTCCGAAGAAAGCCTGCGGCATATTCATCCATCACTCAGATCAATCAATTAAAACCTTTCCATTAATTAAAAAGCTGCCTCCCCCACACACACAAACAGTATCGGCAAGTAAAAGTGGAACGGGCCACTTGCGTAGGATTCAGCAATGTTTTTGTCAAGACATTTTAATTATTAGAACTGAACGATAGCGAAACCCTCTATTTGTTTTATTTCAATGGTATTTATTTTCAGAATATATGAGAGTGAGAGAGAGGGGTGTGTGCAGTTCACACGACCATAGGGAGCTGCCATATGCTGAGTCAGACCATTGGTCCATCTAACTCAGAATTGTCTGCACAGACTGGCAGCAGCTTCTCCAAGGCTGCAGGCAGGAGTCTCTCTCAGCCCAACCTGTTGATGCCAAGGAATAAACTTGGGACCTTCTGGATCTAAAGCAGGCACTCTTCCATTGAATTCTGGCCCCATCCTCTAAAAGGAATATCTTAAACCGCTTAAACGGTAGTCACCCGTCCAAATGCAAGCCTGGCAGCGGCTTCTCCAAGGTTACAGGCAGGAGTCTCTCCCAGCCCTATCTGGAGATGCTGCCAGGGAGGGAACTTGGAACCTTCTGCTCTTCCCAGAGCGGGCCCATCCCCTAAGGGGAATATCTTCCAGTGTTCACACATGTAGTCTCCCATCCTAATGCAAACCAAGGCCAACCCTGCTTAGCAAAGTGGGGAATTTTATTTAACAATAAAATAAAAAATCATGCTTGCTACCACACGGCCATGAACTGGGCGGGAGACAAATCCTACCCAATTTGTGACTGTGTGGTAGATAAAAGCACCTGATCCTCAGTCACACCCCAGCTTGGTGGTACTGGCCTTTTGGCAACAAAAGCACCTGCAGAAATAGGCTCTCGCCTAGTCCACACCAACCTCTGTCTCAATCCACCGGCTCGTCTTCCAGCTGCCACACGACTCTTTTGCCATTTTGTAGCCGTCTTTTCAAACCGTGGGGCATCTTGAAATCTCACCGACTGCAGCCTGGCCATTCCTTGGCAGACCCCGTGATGAATTCTCGGCGCGAAACAATATCAGTAGCAACGGCGCCGGCTGAAGTTTGGCCCGGTAATTGGCTTTTGCTTTTTAAATGACCAGCCAGTGGAACAGCCGCTTATCAGGCCCTCAGCAGCCTCGAGAGCCTTGCCTGGAGAGCGGGAGAATGCCAAAGCCCTTCAAGGTGGCTGCTGGCCGTTCTGTAGCGAAGGCGGCTGAGAAGGGTGACGCTCGGAATCAGACGGGCAGCAAGCCGCTCAGAAAGGTCCAGAGGCGACTGGGACACAATTTCACTGGATCACAAAGGCAGCTTTGAAAAATGTGGAGACTCTGCACTCGGAAGCAGGGCTAGAAGAATCCCAGGCGCCAGGGAGTCCTGGCGCCGAGCAATTTCACTGTGGCACCTAGGCTCGGATATTCAGAGGCAGGCGGGCAGTCTTGTTTCTGTGCTAAGCATCTTGCATATAAAGGGGATGAAGAGAAGCCCACTTGCCCTCTCCTTCCATATTGCCCACCACTAAGGCTGGTAATTTTGTCGAAGGTCACGGGAACATAGGAAGCTGCCATGTACTGAGTCAGACCTGTCCTCCATGAATTATTCTAAGCCCCTTTTCAAGCCATCCATGCTGGTGGCCCTCACCACATCCCATGGCAGAGAATTCCACAGATTAATTATGCGCTTTTTGAAAAAGTCCTTCCTCTTGTCGGTCCGAAATTTCCCGACTTTCCGTTTCATGGGGTGACCCCTGGTTCTAGTGTTGAGAGGGGTGTGTGTGGATTTCTCTCTGTCCACCCTCTCCACTCCATGCATAATTTAATACACTTTGATCATGTCTCCCCTTAGTCGTCTCTTTTCCAAGATGCTGTAGCCTTGCCTCATAAGGCTAAGATGAGGGCGTGGGTCCTTAATTAATGCTTCCTCTGTATCCACTTCTATCCTGCCCAGCATAAATTTCTGCTCGAAGCAGCCGAAACTGTCCATCAGCCAGAAATTTTGCAGGAGAGACGTTTCCCCCCTTTTTGGCTGGCTGGCACATTTCAAGACCGCCAAGCCAGAAGGACATAAAAGCAGCCATGCTGGAGCAGCTCAAGAGTCCAGCATTCCATAACAAATATGTGAAGCTGCCTTCTAACGAGTCAGACCCTTGGGTCCATCTAGTTCTGTACCATCTGGCAGCAACTCTCCAGAGTTTGATTTAGGGGTCTCTCCCAACCCTACTTGGAGCTGAATCGGGGGTCTTAGGCATGCAAAACAAGTGCGCTACCACTGAACTTTGGCCCCTTCTTCTCATATGAAGCTGCCGTACCGAGTCTGACCCTTGGTCCCTCTGGCTCAGTACTGTCAACACTGACTGGCAGCAATTGCAGATGCCAGGCATTAAATTTGGGACCTGCATGCTTTCCCACTGAGCTGCAACCCTTCCCCAATAGCTAGGAAGAAGGCCACGAGCACTTCTCTGGGAAACAGAATGCCTCTCTTTGCAAACTCTCTTGCAAGACAGGAGAGTATTTGGTGTATAAAGGCTAGACTATACATTTTATATCAGTACCAATAAATGTCTTTTGAACCTCCTCTTTGTAGGATGACAGGAAAAAGGAGATCCTTTTAAATCTTGTCTGTGCTACCCTTTTTAGTCCAACTAATTTATGCTAAAGCTAATATGAACACCTGATGCTGAATTCAAAGAAAGATGTGGAGTAAATTCATGCAAAAATATGCAGCAGTAAAGGAATGACCCCCTTCGAGAGTGTTAGCTGGCCTGCATCCACAACCCAGCTGAGCCAATCCTCTGAGAGATCAGTGGTAGATCCCTCAAAGCGGGTGGATCCAGTCCTCAGTCTGTTCTCTGGGACCAGGCAACCTCTCAAAGCAATCACACCGCCCGAGCCGGTGAGACAGTCATTCAGACTGCTCAAGGCTGCCAAAACCGAGGGGAGCAAGTTGTGTCGATCTGCCGGCTGCACGGGGCGGCCATTTCGTGAGGCCTGCGGAGGCAGCTGTCTCAGGCAGCAGATTGTTGGGGCATCGGCGGGGTGGCAAGATCATCCGAGCAGCTCTTCTGGACTGATCTGGCCCTTGTGAGCTTTGCAAGGAGCGCCTGTCCCCACCAAGGCAGCATTTTGCACCTCACTGCAGGCAACTCCATACTGTGGGCGCCACAGACGCAGGGGCGGGGCTACCATTGAGCGATAAGGTTCAAAAAACCTGGGCCACCGATGTGAAGGGCCGCGCAAGGCGTCACACATATGTGGGCGTGGCCCGATCTCCGGCGGGTCCGCCCCAGCCCTCCTGAATGCACTCCCAGTCAGCGTTTCCTGGCTGAGTGCATTTATTTCACTTCTTCTCCCTTGCTGGAAGGAGAGGAAGCGAAATAAATGCAGCAGCCAGCAGACACTGGCTGGGGATGAGCGCTGGAGAGATTGCTTGGAGCTCTCTGGACCCCAGGTACACCCACGTGTGCATGAGATCATGCGCATGGGGGGTGTGTGACTGGTGGGGCGGGACACAGGCTGCCGTTCGGCTGGCTCCAACTGTGCACAGCAGCCCACAGCTGAAAAAAAGTCAGAAAAAAGAATCCAAAATGATCAGGGGGCTGTTTCCCTAAAGGTTAGAGGGTCTAGGGCTTTTTATTTCAGAAAGAAGATGAATTGGGATGGGGGGGGGAGGAATATGATAGAGGTTTATACAATTATTCATAGTATGAAGAAAGCAAATAGGGAGGAGTTATTTTATTTCTCTCACACAACAGAACTTGGGGTCACTCCATGAAATGAAATAAATAAGTTCTTCATCCTATGACACATAATTAGCTTACAGAACTCACTGCCACAAGATATGGTGTTGATCACTAGCCTAGATGGTTTTAGAAGGAGATGGGACAAATCCATGGAAGAGGTCAGCCAATGGCTTGAGGGAACCCCCAGGTTCAGAGGCAGTTTATTACTGAATACTAGTTACTCGAGGTGCAACATCGCAAGGGAGCTATTGCTATGCTTTGCTCGGCAGCTTCCTGGAGACATCTAGCTGACCACTGTCAGAAGCAGAATATCTGGGCCCTTTGGTCTGATCTTGAAGGGTTCTCCTTTCTGTAACGCAGGGAGCTCTTCCACACAGCGGGAGTGTTTAAAAGCATACCCCCACCTGCAGTCCGAAGAGGTCCCAATCCCATGCGCCATCCCCTGAGTCCATAGCCTCCTCCTCGCGTGCAGAAACGGCCCTCTGCAATCCTGCCCTCTTTATTCCTGAAAACTGAGTCAGCCGCATCCGAGCAGCTTGGCTCTGAGGAGAAGCGCTTGCACCGTTCCACCGGAGGCCTCTTTCTCGGCTGCAAGTTGCAGATGTGAGAAATATCTAGAAAATCTGACTGTCAAAACGCAAGCTCCGGCAGCCCACGCATTCATCACACTCCGCAGCCTTAATCCGCCCAGTTCCTGATTACGGATCAGCGGCTCCACGCCGCCCCTGCTGCCCGCATTCAAGCTTGAAGGCGCCTCACCAAAGCCCCGCTCAGTAATTGCTCTGCATTGGGGCATGGACCCAGCCAGGCTGATGGGAAGAATGGAATGAGAAATAAAGTCCCAATTAGCAAGCCTGGCGAAGGCAGAAGATCATTTCCCTGGGACTCTGAGCGCCAGATGAAGCTCGTGATTATTTCTTTATCAGGCGCCTTTCCTTCAAAGGTTCAGGGCGACTTACAAGGCAATCGCATTATACGTATATGAAGATGAATATAAAGATAAATAACCAGACCCAATGTCTTCCCTTAAGACGTAAGAACAACCATAATGGATCGGTTTAAGACACCAACAGTCTGCAGTGTTAGAACAACAATGGTGTGGGAGGGATAGATCTGCTCATCTCTAAAATCCTCTCTCTCTTTTTAAAATACAGTCATCCTTCATCAACCACAAGAGTTCTGTTCTGGGAAAACCTCCCTGTTGGTGAATTCGCGGGTGGCGAGCAATAGAAAAGCATTGCATACAGGGGGTTAGGGAAATCGCGGCTGTGAAAAGACAGAAAAATACAGGAAAAAATGACCAAATATGGCCCCAAATCACCCAGAATCCCTTTAGATCACTTGGTCAGCAAGAGGAGTGAGGGGTGACCCCCCGGAAATCACCCAACCCCCTCCAAATCCCCCCAAATCACAACCCCCCCCCAAATTACAAAACAAACTCTCGCCAAACTGTAGATACCCGGGTCGTGGTTGGTGAGACCAGTCACAATTTCCCAGTTCCAGATATTCAAAACTGCGGTTGGCAAGGGATGACTGCAGAACAATTTTATGTAGGAAGCTGCCTTGTACTGAGTCTGACCCTTGGTCCATCTAGCTCAGTATTGTCTACACTGACTGGCAGCAGCTTCTCTAAGGTTTCAGTCCTACCTGGAGATGCTGCCAGAGAGGGAACCTGGGACGTTCGGCATGCAAAGCAGATGCTCTGCCCGTGAGTTATGTATGGCCCCATCCCCTAAAGGGAATATCTTACAGCACTCAGGCATAATCACCCATCTAAATGCAAACCAAGGCAGACCGCGCTTAGCAACGGGGACCATTCATGCTCGTACACTTGAGCAAAACATTAACAAAGAAAAAGGGAACGTCTCTGCTGGTGTCTGCCTTGTGCTTCTTTTTCGATTGCGAGCCCTCTGGGGACAGGAGCTGCTTCTTTTTCCCTGTGACCTGCATGCAAAACAAGTACTGAGCGATGGCCCCATCTCTGATCATTTGAACGCAGCCCTCACAAGCCGGCCAGCAGAACTGCACAAAGTCTAGGTCAAATGGCAACCCATTTATACTCCTATTTTACAGATGAAATGAGGCCGAGAAATGAGCATTTAGCACAAGATCAGCCACGGCAGAGCATTATTATTATTTTTTAATTGGAAGTTGTACTTGCTATTGATAAATGAGTCAGGAACCCTACTGCAAACCACCCAGAGATCCAGCAGTAGATCTTAACTGGCCTTCTGCCCTGCCTTGAGATAAAGCATTACCACAATGATATCTCCGCCAATTGTTTCTCCATAATATAAAGAATTTCCCTGTATGTTCCACCTCTCAATACACAGCTCATTATTTTCTCCACGACCACAACCCTGGCATTCAATTCTTCACACTTGGTCCCTGTCGGTCGTGCTATACAAACTCCCTCCCCCAGGAAATCAGGTTGGCTACCTTGCACAAGCTTTTTATATGGAGTTTCTGGACCTGGGAGGCGTTTTAATTCTGCTCTTCTAATCTCTGTGTCTGTTGAACCTGCTGGCTTTACTGAGTTCCTAATCTGCTGGTATTTATTAATCGTCGCATTGTAGAGATGTTTTGTGCCTTGTTATTGTTTTACCTATGATTATACCGTTGGCTGCTGTGATCGTTTTAAATTGAAAATGGGATGCAAATAAATTAAACAAACACAAAAATGTCCAACTATGTTCTATGCAGGATTTTTGCTGCAGCATTACTATAACACTGGAAGTTGCTTTATACTGAGTTGGACCACTAATCCTTCTAGCTCTGTACTGTCTACACAGACTGGCAGCCGGTCTCCAAGGTTTAGGCAGGATGTTGCCAGGAATTGTACTTGACGACGACGACAAAGAATATTTATATGCCACTTTTCAACACAAGTTCCCAAATAAGTTTACATAGAGAAATAAAAATAAAGAAGGTAGATCCCTGCCCCCAAAGGGCTCAGAATCGAAAAAGAAAAATAAGACAGACACCAGCAACAGCCACTGGAGGGATGCTGTGCTGGGGACGGAGAGGGCCAGTTGCTCTCCCCCTGCTCAATAAAGAGAAGCACCACGTTTAAAAGGTGCCTTTTTGTTCAGTTAACAGGGTTCTTCTGCATGCAAAGCAGATACTGGACCACTGAGCCACATCCCCTCAAAATGGAGATAAAAAGGTAAAGTGTGCCATCGAGTCAATTTTGACTCCTGCAGCCCACAGAGCCCTGTGGTTTTCTTTGATGGAATACAAGAGGGGTTGACCATTGCCTCCTGCTGCACAGTGTGAGATGATGCCTTTCAGCACATTCCTATATTGCTGCTGCCCGATATAGTCCCAGCGGGGATTCAAACCGGCAACCTTCTGCTTGTTAGTCAAGCATTTCCCCACTGTGCCATTTAAGGAGAACCAGAGTATTAATAAGGACAAAGAAAGCTGCCTTCTACCGAGTCAGACCCTTGGTCCATCTAGCTCAATATTGTCTACACTGGCTGGCAGCGTCTTGCCAAGATTTCAGGCAGGCGTCTCTCCCAGCCCTATCTGGGACTGCTGCCAGAGAGTGAACCATGTAGTCTCCCACCCAGATGCAAACCAAGGTGGACCCTGCTTAGCAAAGGGGAGAACTCATGCTCTCTATCACAAGACCAGCTCTCCTTCCCAATGACCTCCTGGTCCATGTTCCACTACCCCTTCTGGCATGTAACTCAGGACTAAAGTTGGGATATAGATAACATAGGCAGCTGCCATATGCTGAGTTAGACTGTTGGTCCATCTAGCTCAGTATTGTCTACACTGACTGGCAGCGGCTCTCCAAGGTTCCAGAGTGAAGTCTTTCCCAGGCCTAACTGGAGATGCTGCCAAGTACTGAACCTGGGATGTTCATCATACAAAACAGAAGCTCTTCCACTCAGCTATGGCCGCAGCAACGTTATTGTGCAGTGGCTTGTTCAAAAGGATGAAGCTGCATAACATTCAGGACCAGTTATGGCCTAGTGTGGAGAAACGCTTGACAGGGGGGGAAACCCTAGCAGAATCCAGAACTTCCTCACCATGGGGCATTCCCACCACAAGGCAGAAAGGCAAACCAATCTCTTCACAACCTTTCCAACAACACTTGTTGAACGCATGAAGTCAGAGGTTCTCAAACTCTGGTCCCCAGATGGCATTGCAGGAGCAAATGATGGGAATTGTAGTCCAGCGATATCTAGGGACTTTTAAAGAAAAGTCTTGCCGGAGTACTGTGCCCGTGACTAAGAACATAGCAAAAGATGTCCAGCTAACACAAGAGCTGAATCCAAAAGTTCTTAACAGGTAGACACTTCCACCAGATGTGAATGTAAGTACCGCCAGGGCCTTTCCAACATCTCTAAATGCATCTCCGCAACTGGCAAGTGACAACATCAGCCCAATCCTGTTAATGGCCAGCCTGCCTTCCCCTGAACTAATCTGAATCTTTATGGTAAACGTATCTATTCTAGAGAAACGTATTTGTTCTAGCCTGACGCGGACTGAAGAAAAAGCCACAGAAAGCATGTCAGTGTTGAAAAACAGAAGTCCACAAAGGATCCAAGCTGCCACAACATTTTACTAGACCATTCGGCAACATTTGTCATATTGGCTGCTTAAAAGACACCACTTCTTTTCAGTTTATTAACAGTTTCTGCCAGGTTTCATGCTGGCCACTTTTAATACATGGGCCAGCTGGGGTGCTCAGTACCATCTGGGGAGACAAATGCTCCTTGTGATTTTCGAGGACTACGCTCCTAAGAGATAGTAAATAGGTGATAGAATTATAATGCTGTCTGTATCGTCTCATGCTTTCATTCTCCTGTCCATTGGGACTGGAGCGGCCCAATTTGCAAGGGTGTTTTAAAAGCTTTTAAAAGTTTTTAAAAAACACAAAAAATGACTATAAAAGTTTATTGATGCTGTCAGAGGAAGGGAAATGAAAATTGGCAGGATTGTCCTCCAAATATCACTCCATGGATTACTCCATGGAGTGCAACCATTTGTTCATTGGTTGACAATAGTGTTCCCTCTAACAGGGAATCCCAATTCTGGGAGTTGTTGACTACAACTCCCAGAATTCACAGCCAAAGGCCACTGCAGCTGGGAATGCTGGGGATGGTAGTGAACAACATCTGGGTGTTATTTATTTCTTGTTAAATTTATATACCGCCTTTCATTAAAACAATCCCAAGGCGGTTTACAGCAGAATTTAAAAACAAGATTGTAAAAATGACACAATTAAAACATTAAGCTAAAAATATAAAACAAATCTGATTAAAAAATTTAAAATTCACTGTGTTGAACAGTGGTTGACAATGAACCAATGTTCATTGACCCTCTGTGCAACCATGACTGCAATTTTACCCTAATAGTTTGGAGGGGGCGGCGGTTTGGGAAGCAGATTGCCTAGGGAGCAAGAGGCTGTTAGTTTGAATCCCCGTCGGTGTGCTTCCCAGACTGTGCCTAGTAAATATATATTTGTAGTCACCTATATCGAGCAGCAGCAATATAGGAAGTTGCTGGAGGCAGATGCTCACTTTAGTGACAATGGCAAAGGCGTCATCTCATACTGTGGGGGAGGAGGCAATGGTCAACCACTCCTGTATTCTACCAAGAAAACCACATGGCTCTGTGGTTGCCAGGAGTCGACACCAATTTGACAGCACAGCCTTTCCTCCTTTTGGGATAAAGAAGGGGTGATCACACAGAGAAAGCTGTAAGTGAAACAATGCAATCACCCCTTTTCCATCTCTGGGGAGGGGTGGGTAGATGTTGCCAAAAATCACACTGAGCATTCGTCCCCTGAGATTGCACTGATGGTCAGCATTTGTGGGCCTGGCGAATAGACTATTAGGCTTCCTACCAGCAACCAGGTGAGTAGGGTTACGTTAGTCTCCCGGTAAGGGCGTTCGCTGTAATTCAGCACAGTCGTTTGCATTCATCCTAAGATCATTCAACAATAAACTGTCTCCTTTGCAACTGTGCCAAAGAAAGAGGGATTTGGAGGGGAGGGGGACAGGTTTCTGAACTGCACACGACAGAGAGAGAAAGGAAGCAAGTACTCACCGATGTGTATAAGTATCCTTCACTGTTCATTGCTAAGTATAATTTTGTCTGAACCCCTTGAATTGCCACCACTCGTAGACCCACGGGTATGAGGTTAAACAAAGCTGGGAAGGAAAGGAAGGGACACAGTTACCCTCTTTGGATTTTGACAATGGTTTCAGATTTCCCTGCAAGGACCATTCTGTGATTTTTTTAAAGTCAGGTTTATGAATCTTGAGCTGAGCACTCCCCGACTCTGCCATTTCATCTGCAATGTTTACACAGGGCTTTTAAGAGAGCGCCAAATGTTTTACTGCCCTGGGGTCCAAGGACAAAGGGTGGCAGAGAAATGTATATAAATAAAATGAAATAAGCTCATCAGCTCTGAGAAAATAAAAGATAAAGCTGGCCAGCAGTGTACCCTCCAAGGCATGCACAGATGCACGCGCTCACAAGTATTTTGATGTCCACTCAGTTAATTTTGGATCCTGCTCAGGCTGAATCAAGAAGGCCCCACTTCGAATGCACGTGCACACACACTGCCTTGATACTGTCACCCAGAACAAAACCCATTCTGTGCCCAGGTGAAAAAAAAAAAATAGAGGGAACACTGCTGGCCATAAAAGGCAATCGCCCTGTCTGCTGTTGCCCACTAGCAACTGGTGTTTAGTGGTATACTGCCTCTGAATGTGGAGGTTCTATTTAGTGTTCATGGCTAAGGATATTGGAAGAGGTCCGCTAAACCTGTCCGAGGGTCCCTTCAGTCCAGCATCCCACTTCCCACAGTGGCCAGCCAGACGCCGCCGAGAAGCCCACAAGCCACAGGGCTTCCTCTCTGCTTGGCCTCCCAGCAACTGGTATGGTGAAGCAGACTGCCTCTAAATATGGAGTTTCAATACAGCCATCAAACTTAACAGCCCTTGGCAGACTTACAGTATCCACAAACATTGAGGACAGTCATTCCTCTCCCCATCAGTTCCTTTCCCTTATTTTATTTTCACGTGGTCCAAAAGATATTCACATCCACCCTGCAGTACCAACACACACATTTATCGACACACGGTTAGCCCAGCATGGTTTTACATGCATCAATTATGTTAATGCAAACTGTGGACAGCTTGAGGCCAGCTAAAGGTCCTTTCCAGGTGAGTTAAGGATCCTTTCCAAATGGGCTCCACATCTTTAAAATTTAGTTCCATCATGGAAGAAACACAGGATCTCTTTGCCATTAAATAAATATGGGGAATACGTGCGGACTGGGAAATAAAGTCAAGGAACCGAACATGGGATATTGTGTATCCAGGGTTTCCTCCACAGGGGAACAGATATCATTTACCAATTCCAACTAGACCTTTCACCACCATTCTTTAGAAAAAGAGTCCACCGAGGGACTGCAGACAGAAACAGGCTTGGTTGCCAGTGGCTATGGGACAGAGTTGATGGGCTGCAATCACTGTTTGCAGGGGTGACGGCAGGGGGCAGGAAAATCTGCTCCCTCTCCCCACAAGAACGGAGGTCATCAAAGCATTCCAATAACATGCCCAAATATACATTTTTTTACTGTATCCCGAACCCTTTTCACTTCTATGGGAAAGAGTCAAGTATTACATTTGGCGATACAATTGTGATGAGGGCAAAATCTGGCCCAAGGAGGGAAGAATCCAGTGAGAAGGAAGGACCCCTGTGTCCTGGGGATCTCTCTTTGGCCTTCCCTCCATCCTACCAGTATACCGACGGCTGTTTGGCTACTTTTTAATAAAGGAGAGGGGAAGCTGATGAAGAATTCCAACATGAGAGATGGTCTCAATACCTCCTCCAAGTGGTATCATAATTTTAGAGCCTGGGAGGGGGGGAGGACGGTTCTATTTTCAGCCATTGATTATGTGTTTATAATGGAAACTTGCCTTCTCAAAGCAGAATCTGATTATTTAGGTTTGCCCTGAAAAGCACCCTCAAAATTAATATTGGGAATGCGTCTTGTGACCCATATTGAAGCTAGTCTCTGGAAGATTTTAGCTCCATGTCCCCATATTTAACCCAGGGGTTTTCAACCAGGGGCCCTGGAACCACTGAGGGTGCTCTGACGTCTCACAGACCCTCCTACCTTCCTGACTTACATGCGGCACCATTGACTCCCTCTCCAGGAAGGAAGGGTGAGGAGTGTCAGGCAGCATCCCTCAGGGATTCTGCCTGACACTCCTCCCCTCCACAGGACTGGCTGGCTATGTGCTCAGGCTCAGCCCACTTGTCCCTCAGTCTGACTAACAGGCCCAGCAGCGAGGGAAATGCTGGCTGACGCTCAGTGTCGGCACTGCCCTTGTTGCCAAGCTCATCAGACAGGATGAGGGAGGGCTGGGCTGAACCTGGGCACCTAGTCAACCAGTCACATGGAGATAAGGAGTGGGGGATCGGGTCCGAGGTCTGCTGGGAAGCCCAGTTCGGGAGGGTCCAGAGGATGGGAGATGGGGGGAAGGAAGCCACAGCATAGATTGTCGGTGTGTGTGGTGTCAGTCCCGAGCAGATGCACTTAGCTTGCTTTTTATTTTCCACCAACTTTGGACTTCTGGGGGGGTCACAATTCTTGGCTGCTTGTACGGGGCACTTGAGCTGAAGCTTTGCTCACTCTGGTTTTAAAAAGCTGCAAACCCCAGCTTTACCCTAAAGGGCTAGTTCACACAACCAAGTCCACTCCTTGATAACCCTTTAAGTGTGTGGCGGCAGGAAACGGAGAGAGAAGACTTCGAGGGATCTGCACATTTCAGCGGCAGGGGTTTTCCCGTGACCACTCCTTCACACAGGAGGCCAACAAGGGCACAACCCAGCTCATAATTAACATATGGAACTCTCTGCCACAAGTGATGGCCACTGTCTTGGATGGCTTGAAAGGGGGCCTAGACACATCCATGCAGGGCAGGTCTATCACTGGCTACTAGCCTGTGGGTTATAGGCCACCTCCGGCCTCAGAGGCAGGATGCCCCTCAATACCAGTTGCAGGGGAGCCACAGCAGGAGAGAGGGCATGCCCACGCCTCTTGCCTGTGGGCTTCTCAGGGGCATCCGGTGGGCTCCTGTGTGAAACAGGATGCTGGGCTAGATGGGCCTCCTTGGGCCTGATCCAGCAGGGCTGTTCTTATGTAAGGAGACAAAGAGAGAGGGAGATCTCCCGGATCTCTCTGAGTGGGATCGCACCAGCTGGCCTGGCTCCTGACCTCAGCACAATCTCTGCAGACCAGGGCAAAGGAGTGACCTCCTTTCAAGCAAGCCGGAACAGCCATATGCATGTCAAATTTCCCTTCACCCACATGCACAGAGGCTGGGAGCAGAGCCTGATTACATATGCCCACCCCGCCTCCATGTGCTGGGTATGCATGTGAGTATAGGGCTAGAGCGTAGCTCAGGAGTTCCCAACCTTGAGCCTGCAGATGGTGCTGGGTTACAACTCCTATCCTCCCCAGCCACAATGGTATGTGGCCACTGTGGCTGGGGAATGATAGGTTTTGTAGCCCAACAACATCTGGAGAACCAAGGCTAGGAACATAGGAAGCTGCCATATCCTGAGTCCGACAATTGGTCGGTCTAGCTCAGTACTGTCTACACAGACTGGCAGCGGCTTCTCCAAGGTTGCAGGCAGGAGTCTCTCTCAGCCCCATCTTGGAGATGCTGCCAGGGAGGGAACTTGGAACCTTCTGCAGGCAAGCATGTAGACTCTTTTCCCAGAGCGGCCCCATCCCTTAAGGGGAATATCTGACAGTGCTGACCCATGTAATCTCCCATCCAAATGCAAACCAGGTGGACCCTGCTTAGCAAAGCAGACAATTCACTACCACAAGACCAGCTGCCTTGGTTAGGATTTCGGATTCTAATTCAGATTCAGATTCTACTGCTATATTCATTACCACCAGGACATGTGAACTTAGCAGTATCGTGACGTCCCAGAATCCAGAGCTGTGCAAGGGTGACTTAGGCATTCTCCTTGTCCTTTAAGCCACAAAGGACTAACAGAGATGCAGATGGAGAAGCTGCCTTGCAGCAAAGTTTATGGGCTAGCTAGTTCTGTGGGCACATCCGCCAGGATCATGCTTTGCCCATACGGATGATTTGGCTTGCCGAATTCAAAGCAAAGAAACCACATTTCCAAATGAAGCAGAGTAGGCAACCTTGGGCTCTCCCACGGTTGCTGAACCACAGCTCCCACCATCCCCTGCCACTGTGGCTGGGGATGATGGGAGTTGTAGTTCAGCAGCAACTGGAGAGTCAAGGCTGCCTCCCCTTGAAACAAAGAATGATGCCCCTGTGGTTTGTCAGCAGAGGCTGGGGGTTAACATGCTCATCTGACAATGTGGAGTGAGTCCTTCCTCCTCTTTTGCGATTAAACGTGTTTCTGATGGATCTGGAATGGGGCAGACATTGTTTTATTTCAGGCCAAATGTGGGGGTGAGGAACTCCTCCGGGCTGGGGAATAAAAATCAAATGAAATCCAAAGCACAGAGATGAACCTCTCCAGATCTCCATGGAGATAACATTTGGACAGGTTTCCCAGAAGGCACAACTCCCTCTTCTAGTTGATCCAGTTTTCAAAGTGTTTTCCAACTGCAGGTGAAATAGCAAACACCAACACGGGGCTAATGTTGCTTTCGCTCCATCCTGCCTAGCAAGAGACATCTGCCAATTTCAAAGGGCCACTCACATGGACAAACAGACAAGGCCTCTCACTGGCACAGCCGATACTCACTATATGTACTTTCCTCCTCTTTCGTTCCATCAATAGTCCCGTCTGCCTGCAGCTGCAAGTGGTATCCTTGCCGGCTGTAGAGTTTCGTTACAATACCTTTAAGCTGGGGTTCTGCAAGAAAGCACAACAGGTGCAAAGAATAAGACAGGCTTCACAAACCACAACACTGCATATGCTTCTGGCTAGATACAATGAAATTGGCTGTGCTCTTCCTAGAAAAGCCACCTGCATGAGGTGCTTCACAACCAGGTGTGTCTGAAGATCAAATCAGCAGTCCGAACATCAGTTGCCACAGATTGTTTCACTTTGGGATAAGAAATGCAGGTGACTTGAACACACAAACACACAGCCCGTGCCAGTGAATCACAATTTCAGCTGCGTGTTATAAGGCTGAAGAAGCAAGACCTGATCTCCATTAAGATTAGAAAAATTCTGGCAAGCAGCACATCCTGCTTTTAATGAGCTGAGATTCGTCAAAAGAGAAAGACAGAGAGGGGAGAATACTTGCTAAAATAACAAGACTGGAAAGAGGGGGAAAACAAATGTGTGTACCGATCAGGAACCTAGTTGACAGATACAACGCAGTCACAGTGAGCCATTCAGCATCCAGAAACAGAAACAAGATGACTTTTGGGGCAATGGAGAATTAACATCACCGCCACATCAGATGCCCATATTCAATTTCACATCAGATGCCCATATTCAATTTCACATCAGATGCCCATATTCAATTTCTAGTTTGTTTCCAGTGACTTGTGCGTATTGCACTATTCAGACATTATGTTATTCAAGTGTTCAAGTGTACAGATGGCTGTACACTCGTACATGTGTTTGTGTGAATGACTGCACCTGCATTCATTTTAAAGGCGAGCCTCAGAGCAGGGCCCTCAAATGCGGGGTATAGATAGGAAATGTATCACTGTCATTTTGCCGAACATTTCGCTTTGCTGGACTAGATAGGCCATGGGCCTGATCCAGCAGGGCTGTTCTTATGTAATGTCTGAATCACTGTCTGTGGGTAGATCTGTACATGCATACACTGTAGTATGTGCATTGAACATGTCAACAAGGCTAGTCAACATCTGAATATTTGGATATTCAAAATACCAATTGATTGGTGCGAATGACTGTCCCTGTGTCCCTTTTCACCTCTGGAAAGTGAACCTGAGAACAGGCCCCTCAAATGCAGGATACAGATAAGAAGTGTACTGCTGTTCATAACATGTGAGTCACATTACATAACATGTTCAACATAACATGAGAATCACTTTACCTGTGTACACATCTATACCTGTGTACACAGAGTGTTCAAGTGTTGATCATTTGTACAGTTGGGTACAGAGTCTACAGAGTGTTAAGATATAGCCTGGAGCGACTTGGGTTCAGCTGCTCAGCCGCAAAACCTACTGGCTGACCTTGGAACAGCCATCGAGGCTCTTCACATGATCAAAGTGAAGTGCCTAGAGGTGGTTTGCAGGGAGAGTGGACTTAGCCCGCTCTCCCTCCTCACAAGCAGGGAGCCGTCCCTGGGCAGCCAGATCAGCTGCCCACACGTCTACCGGCTCCATCTGGTAGGGACGGCAGGGATCGAGGGCCACCTGGCCCCTGGAAATCCCAGGATGACCCACGCATTCTGGGGAGACCCCAAGGTTGGGAGGCTTGTTGGAGCCTTCCAGTCGGGGGTATCCTCGTGAGTTGCCGTGGCGCGGAGCTGCACCGACCCCCAATGGCCAAAATGGGGTTAGCGGAGGGCTCTCTCCGCTAACTGCATTTAAGGGGGGAAATTAAGCGGGCTAACCAGCGGGGGCCGCTTTCAAGCGGTCATGTGGATAGCCTCTTCATCTCTCAGCCTAACCTACCTCACCGAGCTATTGTAAGGAGTGCAGACCCGGAGCTCTTTAGAGGAAGGGCAGATTGAAACTGTCCTTGATACACGTGGTTGTCAACATTTACTTGTGTGCATCCAAAAACTGGGAGAAAAACATGTCTGTTTTGGGACATTCACCAAATTCATCTGGGATTGTTAGCATTCCCATACAAAGACCAATATGGTTCAAATTTGGGGGGTTTGTTGTAACACATATACAATCTCCAGGAGCAGGCATCCTGGTGGTCCCCTTTGGTTTTCAAGGAGAGGATGAGGCTATAGCTCAGTGGCAGAATATCTGCTTTGCATGCAGAAGGTCCCCGGTTCAATCCCTGGCAGCATCTCCAGTAAGGGCTAGGAAAGACTCCTGCCTAAAACCTTGGAGAGCTGTTGCCAGTCAGTGTAGACAACCCTGAACTAGATGGACCAGGGTCTGACTCAGTATAAAGCACCTTACAAATCCAATGGGGCACACAAACCCAAAACTCTTTAGCACCCCTTCCCACCTTCTCAGCTGCTGGAGAAACATGCTCTTTGCTGGAACTGGGGCCACAGCAAATGAAAAATCTTGCCTCTCCCTGAGCTGGCTGTGCATCTATGCACACACACACACACACACACACACACACACACACACCCTACACCTTTGAAGAAAAAAAAAAAGAATGATCTGGCCAAGACCACATTCTTGCCATCTCAATGGTTCGGAAGCAAGCCATTTGGGCTTCAAGGAGACAATAATCAAGCTAGTGAAAGAAGACAAGGAAACGCAGCCTTGTGAATGGCGCTGAAGATCCTTTCCTTCCAACACATGTCAACAAACACCCAGCTTTGCACAGGGAATCATCCCACTGCAAAGGGCTTAGTTCGTCCGCGATCCCCAGGAGAGGCAGAGGAGTGACGGACGACCTTCAGGTACACAAAAGCAACGTTCGCCATATCATTCAAGAAGCATCTCAACATGTCTTTGCTGCCCAAAAACAAACTTTCATTATTCTCAATGAATCTGACCAACTGAGGCTGCAATTCTTATTTTGGGCTTTTTTCACCCAAGACATGGTGGTGGTGGTTTTTTCAATAGGTGGGCACCTACAAATGTGTCAGATGACTAAGTCAAAACAGGCTGTCTGCGGCAACCTGGGCTTGTTGTGATGCAACATGTGAAATAGCCCAGACTTGCCGTTTTATCAACACAACCACAACTTAGCGTTCCAATTCCCAATAGTCAGCCAAAAGGAAACTTGATTGCCCCTTCCTGTTACATCCTGCCAGTGTGGGTTACTTCTGAGTAACTGGGTTACTCACATGTCACTTGTTTAGATGCACGCATGCGGGGTGTTCACATATATACCTACAAATCTAAGTGTGTGAACGTGACAGACCTGTTTTGCACCTACCAACCAAGTGAGTTTATCAGAGACTGCCATGGCTTCCAGTTGAGCAAGCACAGGTAAGCCTGGCTCCGTGGCCACATGATAGGCTCACCCGCACCGCTGGTAGGAGGAGCCTCTGGCCAGGGTAGGAGCTCCACACATGCTCCCGATCGGCGGTCGTGTGCACCCAAACATCAAGGCAAGAGCCAGGGAGCATGATGGTGTGGGAGGTGAGGGTCGGGTCCAACGGCATGCACTACAAAGATTCGGTCCCCACTAGCATTTTATCAAGGATGGGTGGACAAAAACCCATCCCACCCAGCTCCTGCCTCGCACATGGTCAGGCTTCCCCCGCTTCCAACTTTGATGTTTGCTTATATATAACCTTTGATTGGGAGTGCACCCAGCTCAGTTACCCTGGCTGGGCATCCCTCCTACCCTAACGGTGGTTGTGTGGAACATAGGAAGCTGCTGCCTACTGAGTCAGACCACTGGTCCATCTATCTCAGTACTGTCGACACAGACTGGCAGCAGCAAGGTTGCAGGCAGGAGTCTCTCTCAGCCCTATCTTGGAGATGCTGCCAGGGAGGGAACTTGGGACTCCTGCATGCAGGTTCTCTTCCCTGAGTGGCCCCACCGCCTAAGGGGGATATCTTACAGTGCTCACACATGTAGTCTCCTTTGCAAAGCAGGGTCTGCTCCGCTTTGCATTTGAATGGGAGACGAATCATGCTTGCTACCCCAAGACCAGCTGAGCCTAAGGGCTGGCATGCCCCACAGCGTGACGTGGGCGGATCAGAACTGCTAGCACCACTGCAGGGCTTCAACGCCCACACCCACAGCTCGGCACAGGAGGGCTGCTCTTGTACAGCTCACCCCTGCATGATCACAGGTCGCGTGCTACTTGCTTTATTAGTCAGACTTTTTGTTTACGTTTTTAGAGTTTTCATTTGTATTTTGAACTGCTTTAATTGTGTTCATGTTTTGATTGTTGTGCTTTTCAATTGCGAACCGCCCAGGGACTTGCGTATGGGGCGCTCGAAAAACATGTTAAATAATAAGAATAAATAATACGACTAACAATAATAACAATTCCCAATCCAAAAGCACAGGACCTGTGATCGCACAAGGATGAGTTGTTCTGGAACAGCCTTCTTGCCCAGCACTGGAGCGGCCTCACTGGGCCATGCTCATTACACTTTGGGGCACATCAGCCGGCAAGTGAAGCCGTCTTTACCTTTTCAGTTAGAAAAGGGAAGAGTGGCTGATTGGAGCCTTCAGCACGGCAAACCGAGAGGGAATCTGCTCCTCCCTTTCCCCCAAATGTTCCAGAGCATTCTGATGCTCGCATGATCAGCCCCCGGCCTACTCACAGGCTTCCTTGAAACCTTGCATTTTGTCAAAATGAAGAAAAGAGCAACCTCACAGACATGCGACAGGAAAACAGCTGCTCAGAACAACCACACAGGTTGCCAAGACAATGGAACAGAGGAAGCGGACTTGTACCGTGCCAGACCACTGGTCCATCTAGCTTCACCAGGGGGGCACAACTCAAATACCCCAGTGGGCCAGGAACGACCAGGATTTGATGTGGGGGCACGGGGGGGGGGGAAGGTGAATTTTCAGTGCATTAATTACTGCAGGACGATCAATTGTAAATATAAGTATTAATTAAAGCAATCACTAGTTGCTTGTGCATCTTCTCCTCTCCCTGGGAACCCATAATATTAACCATGGAGAGCAGCCAGAAAATAAGCCAGGTCCCTGCTTGGTCAGTGTGGCAAACTGCCCCACACAATGTGGGCACACAGCCCCACACAAATGCCAAGTTCTTGGCAGATCCTGCTTTTTGCTGGCTACCTGCAGGCCTGCAGCAAAAATGTCCCCCTGTGGGCCAGATTTGGCTCCCGGGCCTTATGTTGTACAGGCCAGATCTACCCAGACTGGCAGCGGCTTCTCGAAGGTTGCAGGCAGGAGTCTCTCCCAGCCCTATCTTGGAGATGCCCACCCTATCTGGAGTCTCCCATCCAAATGCAAACCAGGGCAGAGCCTACTTAGCAAAGGGGACAACCCATGCTTGGGACCACAACACCAGGTCTCCAGGTCCATGAATGAACGAACGAATGAATAACTTCATTACGATCATCAGACATAGAAACAAACCAATAGCTCTCCAGGCCCACAGCTGGACCTAGAGAAATTGACCTTAGAGGAGTCCCTGACACAGACCAACTTTTTGTCTCCCAGCCAAGCTTACCTAACAGGGTTGTTATGATCGCAATATGGATTAAAGCTATAGGATTTAGCACTAAGCTGTCTGGTGAAGATGCAGGATGCAAACAGGATATGCAAATACACAGAGATGCAGAAGCGTGTAAGCTTTCTTTCCAGATTCCCCCCCCCCCCCCGCGCCTAACAAACCCGGAGTGGGCAGGCTGGATGTGTGGGTGTATGTATGAGAGAGACAGAGTTCATGTATATCGATGACAGGGGCAAATCAAGGGTTGTGTGGAAATAAATGGTGTCTATCAGCCCAATTCCATGAGCATGTGTGAATTCGGAGAGACTAATCAGCCACAGAGACATGTGCAAGCATCAAGAGGGGATGAATGTGAAACCAGAATGCCAGATGAATCCATAGTTAGCAAATGTCATGCCTGAGGGCGTACCGAAGATGCTCTTGGCCACTATAGCGATGGTTCGGGGTATGCTAAGAGAGACACTAATAAAATCACCGGCATGTCAGTTTCTCTCCTGTGTGCAAGGAGGAAGTAGAAATTGCCTCTGGAAGAAACTGACCATTGTCATAAGTAAGCAGAACTTGGGGAGAAATGAAATCGGCAATGGTGTAAAAATGAGTGTAAGATAAGAAGTGGAGAGAAAAGGTGTAAGACACAAAAATGAATCATTTGGCCAGCTCCAGGAGAGAGGAGGCGGCGAGCAAGACTTGGAAGCAGGTATTGGGAGGCACAGCAGCGTGAAAGAGATCAGGGATTTGGCTGCGGAAAGGAAAAGGCATCCAAGAAAAGCCAGCGTGGTGTCAGGTCAGGACTAGAGTAGTGAAGCTAGACCAGGGAAACTTGGACACCCTGTTCAGCTACGAAGCAAGTTGGATGACGCGAGATCCGTTAAGACACACACACTCTCTCTCAGTCTAGTCTACCTTCCAGGGCTCTTAAAAGATTAAAATGAGGCTGGGCTTGTTTTCCACCCAGAGTTCTTTGGAGAAAGGGGGGAAAGAAAATGAATGAAGATGTAATAGTGATAGTATGGGCTTGGGTGCAAAGAGTCAGCCATGATGTGTCTTGGCCCGACAACCGATCCCCACACAATGTTTTCCTACAAGGAAGTTCATACTCAGACACACACACAACACATGCATTTCGTCATGTGGGAATGGCCACATTTTCATTTTGAAACACAGACTGGGAAGCGAGAATGAATTGGGAAACGTCCGTCCAGGCTTCCGGACCCAGTTGCATGGGACAATGGTGTAGGAACCAGCCCCCTTTTAAAGGCAATGTTTCTCAGCCATAGGTCCCCAGACGTTGTTGGGCTACAACTTCCATGGTGGCCATGGCGGTCGGGGATGATGGGAGTTGTAGTCCAGCACCCTCTGAGGATCCAAGGCTGTGAACCTCCATCTTAAGGTCAATTCACACATTATGGATTTCCAAGGTGTGCAAAAAAGAATGTGACACCTGGATGGAAATTGTTATGGGTGACAACTGTGCATTGCACTGCATGTACGTCACTTATGGAGATCGAAACATGCAGGTTTCAGGCCCAGAAGTGCTCTTCCCTGTTGAAAACCTACAAATAAAACCCCCAATGAAACCAGACAGATGCCATTAGGATTCACATACAGGTTACAAAGGTGACAACCATCTCCGGGCCTCAGCAACTGGTGTTCAAAGCTACATAGCTTCTGTACATGGAAGCTCCATCCAGCTTTTCCAGTCTTTTTCTAGACACACAACTTAGCAAGTGGCCACCACCACCACCTCTTATGATGGCCATGCAGTGCACAACCAACCAACGTGCTTCACGCAACACCCACACAAGCCATGAGTCTTTGGATACAGACTCAAGCCGCAAGGAGCCACAGCTAACCAAGAATGGTGACAAACCTTATTTGTAAACAGTGCACACTATATTTTTAGCGTGTGCATCAGAGATGCGGTTCTCAATGGTCACACACGAAGCAACCCACAAACTGGTGTTCAGCAAGGGGCCAGAGGCAGGGATCGACTTCGCTCGCTGACCAGCCAGTATTTTTGGTTGCCCCCAATCCCTGGTTCCCTCAGATCCTTTTTCTGGCACACGGGCAGAGGGCTTAAGAGATAAGCATTGGGAGATGGTAAGAAACAGTGGGAGCCTTCTCCTGCTTGCTCAGAGAGAGGATGCTTGCTCTTTCTGACGTTCTCAGAAGCGGCAGTGGAAAGGAGACCTCTGGGGAGGAGATGGTGCAGGGTGTCCTGCTCGCCTGAGGGCTGGGGGCATTCGCCACTGGCGAGCTGGGCAGTGGATCTGTTGATGCCTGGCCAGAGCTCAGTGAGAGAGCACCTACCTTGCCTATAGAAGACCCCAGGTTCTCGAATGGAAAAGGATTTGGAGAGAAATCCAGAGGTAGACAATTCTAGGCTCGGGGGTTTCTGGCCTTGGGTCTGCAGATGTTCGCAGGCGACAACTCCCATCATTCCCACGCACAAAGGCCATTTGGCTGGGGATGGGTGGGGGGGGGAGTTGTAGCCCAGCAACATCTGGGGACCCATGATTGGCAAGCCCTGCTCTAGGGCTAGAGGGACCCATGGGCTGACTCAGGACAAGGCACTGAGGCAGACGGTGTTTGCTCCCATCTTTCCTCCACAAGGAAGTGCATGGCATCCGTTCTCCTCTGAGAATATAAGAGCCTTCGTAGCCAACCCCATGCCTCCGGGAAGCCCACAAGTAGGACACGCCGGAGGCATCTGCTCTCCTCCTGGTGGTCTCCCCAGCCTCCAATAGACTGCAGCCGCACATGGAGGCTCCATTTCTCATGCCTCAAAAGAGCCCTTCCGGATCAGACCAGAGGTCCATTCGCCCACCATGTTTCTCGTCATGGACAATCAGAAGCCTCTGGAACATCCAGAACCCAAAGGTCGCAGCCATGTCCTGGCGCATGTCTCCAGCAGCGCAGAGGTAGAATGCCTCTGTACATGGAAGTTCCATTTCTATCCCAGCTATTTTTTTTTAAACCACCCTGCTTGAGCTCTGCCTAGCACCCTGTTTCCGACCAGCTGCCTCCCAGTCCCAGAAGCCCACGAGCAGGGCGTGAGGGCGGCAGCCGCCGCCGCCGCCCTGCCCTCCCCTCCGCCTCTCCTTGCCCACCTGGTTTCCTCCGCCGCCTCTTCTTGGAGCCGAAGAGCTTGACCCGGGAGAAGACGCTGAGCTTCTTCTTGTCGGCGCAGCTGGTCTTGGCCTTGGCGGGGCTGCTGACACATTTGCAGGCGTTGGATTTCTCCCGCTCCCTCGCTTGCCTCTTCTGTCGGATCAGGGAGCTGGCGATGGCTGCTGCCATGGCCGCCACCCTGGAGGGTCACACGGCGGGGCTGCGGGGGCTGCCTGCGGGGGGAGCCCCCAGCATGCTGCTCTCGCCTCCCCTCGGAATGAGTCAGGCGCGGCAGGAGGCGGCCAGCCCACCTCCCGCCGCCCAAGGAGCCCGCTGGAGGCTCAGGGCGCACGGCCTGCTTGCCCTTGCTCCGGAGAGGGGGCTGCCGAGAGGGGCTCCCCCCGGCGACCACACCGGGCCCCGCTCGCTTCTCGGAGCCGACGGGGTGGGGGTGGGGGGCTTCTTCTCCAACTTGGCCCCGGGGCGGAAAGTTGGCGGCCGGCTCAGCGGCGCCGAAGGGGGGCGACCAACAGGTCCCTCGACGGCGTCTCCAAATGCGCGCGGGCGCCTTGGCGCAGCATTGGCGCTTCCGAGCGCCGCCGGCGCCTGCCCAGAGCTGCCCCTGCGCGCTCCTCCAGCCGCCGGGTTGCCAAGGCTCAACCTGTTCGATCGGAGGGGAGCTGCTGCCCGCCGCCGGCTCTTCCTCTGAGAGGCTGCCTCAGACTCCCGAGCTCCTCTCGCCGCCGCCGCCGCCGCTTCTGCTGCGCCCCGGCAGGCTGCGGGGAGTCCTCGGGGAGCCCCCGCTTGGCTCGCCTCCCGTCAGCGGGGGAGCTTTCGCCGCAGCATCTTCCTGCCTCCTGGAGCGAGGCGCCGCTGGCGCGCTTGAGATGCCGAGCCCGGCGCGGGGGGCTCTGCAAAGCCGGAGAGGCGGCGCAGGCAGCACTCCCTTCGACGACAGCAGCAGAGGCTGCGCTCTTGGTCTGGAGCTGCCGGCGCGGAGAGGAGAGGCGACGCGGCAGAGCCCCTGCGCGCAGCCCCCTCCTTCCCGCGTTTGAGCAAATGCAGAAATCGGACTCAGTGCGCAGGGAGCCGGGGAGGAGGGAGGGAGAAAGAAGAGCAGCAGCCGCCGCCTGGAGGCAGGCGCAGCTGTGGCCAGAGCAGGAAGCGCGCTCCCTTGGGCTCCAGAGGCGCGAGGAAGAGGACGAGGCGCCGGCAGCAGCAGCAGCAGCACCCCAAGCCCGGAGCCGCCTCCTGGGAGCAAGGCGGCAGCAGCAGACACCCAAACAAACGTGACTTGGGTTGGTAAAGACTTTGGAGGAGCCCAGGAGAGGAAGCCAGCGGGGGAGGCCCCGCGCTGATCAGAGTTTCTGGCCAACCGTCTCAGATTTCAGTTTGAATGTTGTGGTCTTCTGATCAATCCGATTTCTGCTCCAAACATGCTGATTTGGATCATGCGCCAGAATCTGCCATGGTTCTTTGGATAGATCTGTGCCATTTTCACCCCGACCCAGGAACTTCTTGTTATGGCCACATTAGCATTTGGTGAGCATTAGGCTTCTTTGCAAAATCGGCTGTGTGGGGGAACACGTGTGGAGACGGTAGCTGGCCAGGGAGGGATCCACAACAACAACAACAACAACATATATTTATATCCTGCTTTTCAACAAAAAGTTTCCAAAGCGGTTTACACAGAGAAATAATAAATAAATAAGATGGATCCCTGTCCCCAAAGGGCTCAATCTCAAAAGAAAGGTAAGATAGACACCAGCAACAGCCACCTGAGGAATGTGCTGGATGAGACCCCAGGTCCATCTCCTCTTGCTTCCCACCAGAAATGTCCAAGAAGGGACGGGGACGGGGTCGGAGTTCAGTGGTAGAGCCCAGGCTTTGTATGCAGAAGGTCCCCAGTTCAATCCCTGGCAGCATCTCCAGGTAGGGCTGGGAAAGACCCGTCCCTGGAACCTTGGAGAGCTCCTGCCAGTCAGTGTAGGCAATCCTGAGCTAGATGGACCAAGGGTCTGACTCAGTCTAGAGCAGCTTCTTATGTTCAAAGCTTCAAGCAGGCCTCCTCAAAATCTAGCAGAAGTCAAGAGAGAGAGAGATGAAGGGGTTGGGAAAGGAGGCTCAACAGGCATCTTCTCCCCGCCGCCCCCGCACAATGCACCATTGACTTCTAAGCCAGAGATATCAGGAACCAAATGACCTGGTTGCCACCAATAGAACCAGAGGATGGAGTCTTGGCCGTCAGGGTTTTCAAAAATGGCAGACAACTGGTTCCCTAAAATGGTCCTCTTCAAGGGATGTCCATCCTGAGATTCCTGGGACGGTGTGATTGTAAGCTCCTCAAGGCAAGGACCTTTTTCCTGATCTTGTTTATGGATTTTCTCTATACAGCTATGTCAACTTGCTCACTTTCTGGAGCCACATAAGAAGCAGGTCACACACTACTAGGTGGGCAGGCTTCATTAGGTTTGCGGGATCTCCTTTGGTGTTTGAGATCACCTACCAGAGCCACAATCCGTTTAGGGTGAAAGAGTAGCTCATCCTAGGAAACTGCTGTCAGTAGCAGAATAGAACCCAAAATCCACCCCTGACTTTCCCAAAGGAAAAGATGCCCTTTTGTTTGTGGCTGCATTGGGATTCAGAAACCCTTTGCTGATCTTCTGCAGATCGTCCAGAGAGCTACCAGTAAATCAGTCTTCCTTCTGCCTGTCCCTGGGATATAGAAGGGATTTCAAAGTGGTGACTTCTCTGTTGGACAGCATAGTAGTAAGGTCTGATAGAGTTTCTGTCCAACTGTCCAGAGAAACAGATTTCAATTTGAATGTTGTGGTTCTGAAAAACCAGACTTCTGCTTCAAAAATTCTGGTAGATGCACCAGAATCTGCCATCGTACTTTGGATAGATCTGTGACATTCTCACTCAGGAACCAAGACCTTATTATTATTGCCACATTAGCATCAGTGAGCATTATACTTCTTTGCAAAATCAGCGTTCCCACAAATATTTTTATTTCTCTCTTCATTCCAAACCAGCTCCTGTATCACCACCAAAGCCAAGCACTGGAATGGATAACTAGTCACATGGTTTCAAAACTACAAATCCCATCATGCAGTGCGCACACCAGAACACTGTTGAGAGAGAGAGAGAGAGAGAGAGAGAGAGAGAGAGAGAGAGTGAGATCCCAGAATACAAAACCTATGATGCATTGCCATAGGTTGTCAAAACAAAAACACATGTGGTAATATCAGCGGCATTGCACTGAGCACATGAGAAGTGAATTTTAGTTCAGACCACAAACTTTCTTTTCCATTCTGTTGCTTGGAGCCTTGAAGATCACACTGGTGATGGAATCCCTCCTGTGGATTTTTAACACAACCCAAAGTGAAGTGATTTATCTGTAGCAATGTAATTCATCTGCATCAGTCATCTTCTCACTCTAGGTTTTGCTGCAAGATTATTTTATGGCCAACTGTGGACGTATCTGAGATCTTGGTCATTTCTTCTGCCATCCTCAAGAGATTTTCTAGACGGAAGCCAAAAGAAGAACCAGATGAAGTTCTGGAGATCACTGATGATGTTGGGACTGGCAAAGCAGAGCAAGTCAAAAGAGGAGCCTGCTTACCCACGCCTGACCATGATCATGTTGGAAAGAGGGGTCATTTTCTGGCTTGCAGTGTTGATGGCCACATTCAAACCAAATGCATTGTTGGAATAGGACACACACACACAGAGTACCCAGTAGATAGATAGCAGCTTCCAGAAATCAGACAGAAACCTTTCTCCTACTACTGTTCACAGCTGCAGCTCACATCATAAAGCCAATAGTTACTCTTGTATAGATGGCTGGGATCCAAGCTTGGATCCCCAGATGCTGGACTACAACTGCCATCACTCCCTGTCTGTGGCAGCAGGTGATGGCAGTTGTAGTCCAACAACATCTGGGGATCCAAGGTTGGGAGCCTCTGCTCCATGCCTGCCTATCCAGAAGGGTTATTTGTAAAATGGGATACTCATGAAGCCATTCTGAAAGCCAGTGTGGAGTAGGCCCAAGGAGGCCCATCTAGTCCAGCATCCTGTTTCACACAGTGGCCCACCAGATGCTGCTGGAAGCCTACAGGCAGGAGTTGAAAGGGGCATGCCCTCCCTCCTGCTGTTACTCCCTTGCAAAAGGTACTCAGAGGCATCCTGCCTTTGAGGCTGGAGGTGGCCTGTAGCCCTCCGACTAGTAGCCATTGCTAGACCTCTCCTCCATGAAGTGATCCCAACCCCTCTTAAAGCCATCCAGGCTGTTGGCTGTCGCCACATCTTGTGGCAGAGAATTCCACAAATTGATTATGCGTTGTGTGAAAAAGTACCTCCGTTTGTTGGTTAGAAAAGAGCTGGATTTCCACCCTGAAAAGAGCTGGATTTCCACCCTGCTAGGCAGGGAGAACCATGAAATGGTACCTTGGCCCGCCCTCACAGGATCATAAGAAGAGCCCATATGAATCATACCCAAAGTCTGTCAAGTCCAGCATCTTGCTTCCCACAGTGACCAAACAGATACTTCTGGGAAGTCCACAATCCATCCATGATGACAGTAGTCCTCTCCTGCTGTTGCTCCCCAGCAACTGGTAGCCAGAGGCAGGTTGCCTCTGAACTGGGAGGTTCCATTGAACCATCACGATTAAAAGTCATCAACAGATGCCTCCTCCCCTGTGATTTTTCTAAAGTAAAGTGCCGTCAAGTCGGTGTCGACTCCTGATGCCCACAGAGCCCTGTGGTTGTCTTTGGTAGAATACAGGAGGGGTTTCCCATTGCCTCCTCCCGTGCAGTATGAGATGATGTCTTTCAGCATCTTCCTATATCCCGACATAGGTGTTTCTCATAGTCTGGGAAACAGACCAGCAGGGAATTCAAACCAGCAACCTCTGGCTTGCTAGTCAAGTCATTTCCCCACTGCGTTTCTCATCCCCTTTAAACCAATGGCCATCACCACTCTTGTGGCAGTGGGTTCCACAGATTAATTAGGCAGTGCACAAATATGCACTTGGTTCGGTCTGCCCTTGATCCACCACCGATCCATTGGGGTGGATGTCCCTGATCACTGTGAAGCTAAAGTGGGGTCAGCCTGAGACTCCTGGAGGGCAAGCTGAACAAACACACAGCAAACTGACAACTTCTGGGAGGAGGAGGTTTTTCGGAATGACAAGTCTGTATCTTAAACAACCAATGCAGGGGCCCACACAAAGAAGGGCTCGATGGCTCGCACCAGCACCCCCTGGTTTCATAAAAGCACAATTGACATTTCAAGAGGCAAAGAGGATGCTTGGTTCTCTTCCCGCTGGCTTCATCCCAGAGTCATCATAGCTACATTTGCGCGGCTGCCAGATGCGATGTAAGAAAATAATGCCAGGCCTGTTTCTCTTTTTTGTGTGTGTGCGTGGATAAAATCAAGTGCCGTTAACTCAGTCTCTGCTTCCAGACATGCATATGGTTGTTGCACTAAATGACAACCCGCTCCTAAACTCGTTGGCCATGATCCAGACACACACACGCTTCCATGCCCGGAGGGATTTCCCCTTTCTTCTCCCCACCCCGCCACACTCCCGAGCAGCTCCATGTGCCATTTATAGTTAAGAAAAAGAGTTTAGATTTTTAGAGTTCTTCCCCTTTAGAATTTGTGATTCGGCTCTTGAGAGCTGCAGTGTGACTGGCATCGCACTGCACATATTTATCAATACACATGCACAGAGTTCCCTCTAAGGCGTGTGCATGTGCTCGTGCTCACAAGTTTTTGGATGTCCGCTCAGTTAATTTTAGATCCCGCTCAGGTTGAATCAGGAATGCCCCACTCTGAATGCATGTCCACACACACTGCCTTGATTGCCCACAACTAAATTCATTCCGTACACAGATCAAAAAAATTAGAGAGAACACTGCACGTGCATCATTCATATATGAACAGCTACATTCTGCACCAGCCAAAGTTGGTAACAATACATCAGACATCCAGGTCTTCTTACACTATTCGTGCTGCTGCTGCTGTTACTACTACTACTGCTACAATTTATACACCACTTTTCAGCAAAAGCTCTCAAAGTGGTTTACACAGAAAACAGACAGATGGAGAGGGTTCCATGTCCTAAAGGGGCTCAATGTCTCAAACAAAACATAAGCAAGAGCCACAGGAGGGCTGGAAAGGGAAGGAATAAACCCTGCTATTTTAAATTTTAATATGTGTTTTTTTAAAAAAAACTTATCGAGATTTTTTACCTGTTGTATGAATTATAACTATTTTGTATTGCTTTTATATTATGTTTTTACTTGTACACCACCTGGAGATTTCTATATCAGGAAGTACAGAAATACGATAAATAAACAAACATAAGTGAGTCACCGCTTTAAAAGAGCTTCTATGGAAAACAAACAAATGGATCATAGAACAAATCAATCCTAAATTTTCACTCGAGGTACCAATGACCAGGCTCAAACGATCATACTTGGACACATTATGCAAAGACCCAGCTCCCTTGAGAAGTCTATAATGTTGGGGAAAGTGGAAGGAAAGAGAAAAAGAAGACGACCAGCAGCAAGGTGGATGGACTCGATGACGACAGCAATGAATGCACCACTGCAGAGACCTGAAAGGCCAAGTTGAAGACAGATAATCCTGGAGAGAATCTATCTAGGTGGTCGTAAGAGCCAACACTGACTTGATGGCACTTAATCAGTCAATCAGTGCTCAGTTAGCAGGGGCTAATTGACTTCCCTTTCACCATCATCATCATCATCATCATCATCATCATCATCATCACTTCCAAGCCAGAAAATGTTGTGCTTTGTTGGACGTAGTCAAGTTTAAAAATGCACCTGTTTTTTGCAGCATGTTGTACAGCAAAACGACATATGAGCACTGTTCATATGTATCATTGTAGTGAGCTTTGCAGGTGGTTTGAGGGAAAAGCTGTAAGAAAAAGGCTCCTAGTTGGCTTCAAAGCGGGTGAGCCCTACACAGGGAGGAACTTTTGGCTGACCCACTTCTGGTTTGCAAGTAACTGAAGCCCAAAGGAAGGCTGTGTGTGGATGTTAAGACAGCAAACATTTCAGATCTGTTTTTGGAAGTTAGTGTTGTATTTATTCCCTCACCCCCCACCCCCCGAGAAATCAGACAGAATAGTTTTCAAAAGATGTGAACGTAGCATGTAAGTCATGGGGTTGAAATTAAGGGAGACGGAACATAGTCTACTGTATTTATGTGCACAACGTCACCACAACAATGGTGAATTCTGTTTTCTGTTGAAAACTATGGGTTGTAGGCACAAAAATCTCTCTCTCTCTCTCTCTCTCTCTCTCTCTCTCTCTCACACACACACACACACACACACACCATCCTGTAATAGTTCCCCTACGCCACATCCCTTACAACAGCCTGACTTAAAACTGCAACAAAACCCCTTTGTTTAGGAAGGTAACAAGCACTTCGACAATCCTTCTGGGATGCCACATCTGTCCATCCCAGCATCCTTTGCCATATGTTCCAGTGCCAAGACTTGGAGCTGATCTGCTTCTGAAACCAATGACGAGCAGAAGTCCAAGGGCAATCGGAGGCTTCCGGTGTGTGTAAGCTAGCCATTGTCAATAGGGTTGCTAACCTTCCAGAGTCTCCAGGAACTGACATCATTCCCCAGGTGACTACTGGAAGCAATCTTGGGGATTTAATTATTTGATATTGTGGGAAATAAAGGAGGAAATGGGGGGGGGATCTCAAAGTGTAATGCATGCTCTCCGATGGCCCTTCAGTACTCCTTGGCCATGACCGCCCTCTGATTCCTTGCCTTCCATGTCACCAATCAGGTCGCTTGTCACTCTTTGGAGTCAGAGTCATGACAGATACTTCAGGACATTCCCAGCCAAGGTGGACCACCTGAATGTTTGGGGCATCCCAAAATTCACCAGAAAGAAAGAGACACCCTTCTGTTGCGTGCTGCAGGGCAATATCTTCCCACCATGCCTCTATTTCTGATATCACCAGATTGCCTTCCGGCATCTCGATCCACTTTGGATTGGCTGGGTTTGTTACAGATAGGTGTGGCCATTGAAGACCCAGAATGGAATTGGCAGCCACATAGTAATTTTGAAGGAAATGGTATGAGGATTGGGACGAAGACCTTACATAGGAACATAAGAAGCTGCCATATACCAAGTCAGACCATTGGTCTATCTAGCTCAGTGTTGTCTACACAGACTGGCAGCAGCTTCTCCAAGGCTGCAGGCAGGAGTCTCTCTCCACCCTATCTTGGAGATGCTGCCAGGGAGGGAACATGGAACCTTCTGCCATGCAAGCATGCAGGTGCTCCTCCCAGAGCGCTCACATCACCTAAGGGGAAATATCTTACAGTGCTCACACATGTAGTTTCCCATTCAAATGCAAACCAGGGCAGACCCTGCTTAGAAAAAGGGGGACAATTCATGCTTGCTGCCCCAAGACCAGCTTTCTCCTGCAGTCCATCACTGTCTCTCATCTTGGGATTGGATGTGCCCACAAGAAACAATAGCGAGAGACAAAAAAATCCAACCTTCAGGGTATTTTTATGACTACAGAGTGCCATTTGATACAGTAGAAAGCCTTGCCAAGATGAATCTAGCGGGGACGTTCGCTCAAGTTTTAGCATTTCCGCACAAACCTCCAGTCAGCCTCTTGAAAAATGCTTCAAACTTTTCTTTTTATGACAACCAATGACCACTTTACAGATGGATAGTGGTGAGAAGGAGAGCTGGTTCTGCGGTGGTGAGCACAAATGGTCCCCTTTTGCTTACCCTAGTTTGCATTCGGATTAGCTGACTATATGTGAGCACTGTAAGATCTTCCCCTTAGGGGATGGGGTCATAGCTCAGTGGAAGAGCATCGGTATACTGGCAGGCAGAAGGTCCCAGGTTGAATCCTTGGCAGCATCTCCAGGTAGGGCTGGGAGAGAGACTCCTGCCTGAAACCTTGGAGAACCACTGCTGGTCAGCAGTGCATAGACAATCCTGAGCCAGATAGATCAAGGGTCTGAACTGGTATAAAGCTACTATATACTCGTATATGGTATAAGGTACACCTTACCAGTATAAGGCTTCCTACCTACTTTCCTCTGAAATGATGGACTACATCTCCCATCATCCGCAGTCACAACGGGCAAAGGCCACTGTGGCTGGGGATGGTAGGAGTCTTAGTTCAACAATCGCTGGGGACCTAGGGTTTGGAACCTCTGCTCCAGAATATTTTTTCCCAGATATACACATCACTTTACACACAATGAGGTCATTCACATAATCAAAAACTCTGTTCTGCCTGGGTTTTAGAGCTGTGTGTGCTCCCAATTTTCAGTTGTGTGGAAGGAAGGTAGGAGGAAAACCTGGGTAGAAGTTAATGTGGTGAAGCAAGGTAGGGGGGAAAGCTTCCACACAAACTTCTACCCAGGTTTCCCTCCTACCTTACTTCCACAATCCACATAACTGAAAACTGGGATCATATACAACTCCCAAACCCAGGTAGAACAATTCTTGATTGTGTGGATAACTTCAGTAACTTGAAACTGAGGGAAAGCTTCAGTTCTGAACTGATTCCACGGTATTGTACCATTTCAGAATGCAGGTGGGAGATCACAGGGTCACATGCTTCTTCACAACGAAATCCCTACATATAGAGAATTAGCAAGTCGGGAGATCATAACCTTTCTCCTTGACATGCTGACTTTATATATGTGGGCAATTTGTTTTGTAATACAGAAGAAGCATTCGATCTTATGGTTTCCCCACTTTTACTAACTAGAGTGACAATCCAGAAACAAACCCTTGGCCACAATTCACAGCCCACTTACACTGGTGTAGCCCAAATGAATGATATTCATGGGGAAACAGTCACATCAACCTCCGAATATGAAAAACCATTCTAGAAGTTGAAAGCAACATTCATTTAAGACAAGCCCGGCTTCAAGCTTTGCATGTTTACTCGGATGCAAGTCCCCCCTGATTTCAATGCAGCTTACTTTCATGTAAGCACATTTAGGATGGCATTTGCAAAAACGGTGTCGCCGGTCCCTATAAGAGCATCTCCTTTGCTGACAACTTTTTAAAAATCTTTAGACACATTTATTCACTTAAGCTTTTTTACTAGACTTGTGGTTTTAAATGGTTTTAAGGTTTCAATTTCTGTTTTGTTTTGTTTTGTTTGTTGTAAACTTCCCAGAAACAGAAGTTTGGAGTGGAGTACAAATAGAATCAATACTATCTATCTATCTATAGCCAGATCCTGTGCCTGCTTCCTTGGAAGTAAGTCCCATGGATTTCAATGGGCCTTACTGCAAAATAGATGTATACAAAATTGAAGCATTAATTTAGATTTTTAATTTACGAGTCAAACTAGGACTAAGTTGCTAATTCCTTGTGTTCCTTCTTTTAAAATCACTTAAAAATATATAAATGTTCTCACATCTTGGCCTTTTCTCAACTG
The DNA here is from genome assembly GCF_027244095.1 of Hemicordylus capensis. Lineage (NCBI taxonomy): Eukaryota > Metazoa > Chordata > Lepidosauria > Squamata > Cordylidae > Hemicordylus > Hemicordylus capensis. The sequence goes on from NC_069667.1 coordinate 19,453,233, forward strand.
CGTGTCCAACATGACATCATGCAATGATGTTCTCTAAACAAACGCACAAAATGGCCATTTCAGAGTTCTTTTTCTAGTGTCAAGTTACTCTCTATTTAGTATCATTATTTCAGAAATGTCCATTATCTCAGGAGGTGTCTGTCACCAATATGTTTGGTCTCTTACTCTGTTTTCATAATAGCATATTTATAAATTAAAGAATTGAGGAAAAGCTAAGAAAAGACCAGATTTTGAAATAATATACATTATTTGTGTATGCCGTTGTGGGGCACATATTTCATGTCTAGATGCTCGTGTGGGATTTCTTAGCAAGTTTCTCTCTCTCCTACACTGTAGGGCGTTGGTTCAGCTAGTAATGCGATCATTTCAGATAGGCAAATGCTTTATCTTTTGCATTAAGGGAATACAACATGATAAATCTGTACGCAAAGGAGCCACTGGTCAGGGAAATATCCTCTTTAGTCAGTATACTGTTTCATTTAAAGTTTTATGAAAACTGTCTTATGGAGAAAAACATAGATACAGTCTCAGGTTGCAATCCTATATGCCTTGACCTGAGAGCCATTTCCCCTGAATCCAAGCAACTCCAAAGAAACATGCACAGGACTGGACTCTTTATATAATTTGCAATTATCCAATGCAACAAGAATTAACCCCCAAGGAACTTTGCTTTGACTGGGTTCCTCTCTCCTTTTTCTTCTCAAAGAAATATTCGCCAGCACACAAACATCATGTGCACAGTACACAGTGTCCTGTTGATAGCTCTATTTTAAACGAAACTATTCTAGCATTCTCTCTTGTGTAAGCAAGACATGTGGCAACAAATCTGCCATCTCATCAGTATACACAGAAATCTTCAACAGTTCAGCCCAGAAGGGTTGCTTATTTATCGTATAGACGTTTATGGAGCGGCCAGTTCAAACAGACGGCATTCAAATGCTCACACAAACGACTACATTCTGAGGACAGGCGTTCATCTTCACTCTCTCTTGTCCTTCCTCTGCTTTCCAGAAATCACAGAAGATGCCCATCTCATTCCAAAGTCCCAAATGTTGCTCTCCTTACCTGAATAAGACTTTCTCATCCCCAGTGCCATATTTCCTCACCAGCTGATGCTGCCCTTCTCAGCCCCAGCCTGAATTGGAGAGCGAGCGCGGAGAAAGTTTAAAGGCAGATTTTAAAGTATTCTCTAAGGTACTGGCCAGAAGCATCAAGCCCATCTCTGTGGTATAGAGAGATCATTAATGGGCATTAGAAGCAGGAGACCATTACGACTTTCAGAGAGCATTAAAAATGCATGGCCTCCAAGAGTTGCTTTCTGGCAAAGTTGGAACCCTTTCTTGGACATTGGTCGGCGCTCCTCCGCCTGTGAAATTTTGCTTAAATGTGTTATTTTGCAAATGCCAGGTTTTATTTTCTCATCTTCTAGAATATTAGGTGCGCGCGGGGGTGGGTGGGGGTGGAGTAGAGGAAAAAACACCCGCTGTAACCAGATCCCACAGTACATTAGGCCTGTCTGATGTAAGAGCTTTTCAGGGGCAAAAACAGTCCAAGCTGCTGGTTTTGTTTAAGGTGAATTATTGATGAAGAACGCCAGCTACCAGGACGGTTGTAAACATTTACAAGAATCACGTTTGCTAAACGTTTGGGCATAATTGCCCAAGAAACACCTCCCTCTGTTTCTGGTAGTGGTGACTGAGGATCTCTCTGGACAAAACTGTAATATTCTCACTGAGATACATGGGTGTGTTTGAGATAAAGGGGCATTTTTGACTTTGCTGGTGAAGTTCTGCAGCTTTCTATGAGGAATTTAAATGATAGAAAAAGCCCTGATCTCCAAGGTCAGGTGGCACAAAGCCACTAGGTTAAATGGATTTAGGAAGACTGGACAAATTCAGAGGAACATGGGAAGCTACCATATACCGAGTCAAACCATTGGTCCCTCTAGGTCAGTATTGCCAACACTGACTGGCAGCAGCTCTCCAAGGTTCCAGACAGGAGTCTCTCCCAGCCATACCTGGAGATGCTGCCAGCAATCAAACCTAGAACCCTCTGTGTGCAAAGCAGATTCTCCTCCACTGAGCAACAGCCCTATCCCCTAAAGGGAATATCTTATAGCAGACAGTTCTCACATGTTGTCACCCTCCAAATGCAAACCAGGGCAGACTCTGCTTAGCAAAGGGGACAATTCATGCTCACTACTGCAAGATCAGCTCTCCTTATGGAGAGCACAACATTCTCAGGTCCCATGTTCCAGCATCCTCAGCATGGCAAATGCAAAGACATAGGAAGCTGCCATATACTGAGTTAGACCATTGGTCCACCTAGCTCAGAACTGTCTACACAGACTGGCAGCGGCTTCTCCAAGGTTGCAGGCAGGAATCTCTCTCTCTCAGCCCTATCTTGGAGATGCTGCCAGGGAGGGAATTTGGAACCTTCTGCATGCAAGCAGGCAGGTGTGCTTCCCAGAGTGGCCCCATATTCTAAGGGGAATACCTTACAGTGCTCACACACGGAGTCTCCCATTCAAATGCAAACCAAGGTGGGCCCTGCTTAGCAAAGGTGACAATGCATGTTTGCTACCACAAGACCAGATCTCCTCCCAAAGAGCTTGCATGAAGTTTGACCCACAGTCCGTCTAGCCCGACATCCTGTTTCCTGCAGCTGCCAACCCAGTGTTCCATGGGAAGCTCATAAGCAGAAGCCTGAAAGCAAAACCCTCTCCTGCAGTTGCTCCCCTGCAACTGGTATTCAGAGGTAGACTTCCTCTCAACATGGAGGTTCAGTTTAGTGATCATGAATGTTACACACCAGTAGATCCCTCATCCGCCATGGCTTTGTTGAATGCCCTTTTAAAGACACCTGAGCCAGTGGGCATCATGAATACATTTTGATGTTCTGGTGAGTTCTGTGATGTATGTGTTGTGTGTTGTGTGAAGGAGGACTTGCATTTGCCTCTCCCAAATCTACTGCCCAGAATCCATCTCATTGGCTGATTCTGGGAGGCGAAAAAATATGTCTATGCCCTTTCTCGGCACCATGCATCTGTTTTTAATTAATAATTTTTCAGACAGGATGAAAACGATGATAAAACATACAGTGTGACAAAGAAACAATTAACGATAATGCATCGTTTTAATAAATGTTAGAATTATACAATTTTTGCCATGTCCCCCCTTTCTTTCCCCCCATTGTTGGATCCTCAAACCCAACAATGGATTTGATTTTTGTTGTTGGACTACAACTCCCATCATCTCCAGTCACAATTTTTAAAAAAGCCCCGGAATTTTCTGGCTAGCCTCTTAGAGAAGATGACCCAAACCCCGCTGATTATTAAGGTTTCCCCTTTGTGAAGCTGGTACAATCCCCTTTTTCAGATGGGACCACAGAACTACACAGCATTCCAAACTGGTCTGCCCCATAGATATGTGAAAGGACATTATGGTATGAGCAATTTCATTTCCAACCCCTTTCCCAATAATCCTCAACATACAAAATAAGCTTGGCTCGGCCAGCCCTAAAACATAAACCTGGACACTTCATTTCACTTCCGCAATGCTGTTTTATTAATAAAGGGAATAACTCTCCCAACCACGATTTATTCTTTCATTTTAAACACTGGGCTTTTACCGACTGAGCTGAGGTTGACGGGGCAGAAACTGAGGTGGTGTAAATGGGCATTGCTTGGTCTTTCCACCAAATTACTATCTGGCCCGCAGCTTTGCCAGTTTCAGTGGTGGAACTGTCGACATGGTGGAGTATTCCACTGAATCAAAGGGAAGAGCCATTGAAAGCCTTGGAGCCAAATGTCTCTCAGCAGCCAAGAGTCAGGAAAGAAGAAAAGGAAGCCTCCTCTTTTTTAGGGCCACAAGTTTTAATTGGTTTAAAGTGAATGCAGTATAGGTGCAGGCAGAATGCAGACTGGAATCAGGATTCAGAATGCAATTATTCTGCAAACAGAATGCAGATCAGAATCAGAAAATGCAGACTGGAATGATTCTGCTGGCAGATTGGAAGGCTTTTGCAAACAAAAGTAAGACTGGAATCCAAACACTATCAGAATGAGTCTGCAGGTAGGACACAGATCAGAATCAGAATGCAGAATACGGACTGGAATGATTCCGCAAACAAAGTGAAGTTTGTAATCCGAATACATATCAAAATAATTCTGCAGGCAGAAGGCAGTTCAGAATCAAACTGCACATCGGAATAATTCTGCAGGCACGATACAGGTCAGAATTAGGAAGCTGAATTGAATCATTCTGCAAACAATGCAGATCAGAATCAGAATGCAGAATGCAGACTGGACTTATTGTGCAGACAGAATGTAGATTGGAATCAGAATGCAAGCAGAATTCTAGGGTTCTAGGTTCGATTGCTGGCAGCATCTCCAGGTATGGTTAGCAATAGCACTTACATTTGCTATTGCTGGTTGAGCAGGCCTGCTCTATTGTGTCAAATTTTAGACGGTAAGCCCCTTGGGCAAGGGCCCCAATCTCTTGTATTCTGCATATTGCATCTTCTTCCCCTGCCTCCCCTTCCTCTGTTGTCCACCTTAACTCAACTGTAAGTCCCTCGGGGGCAGGACCTCTATACTGTGTGAACTGCAATGCATGTGGATGGAAGATTATTGTTGTAACGGTCAGTCACATCATAGGAGAGAAGAAGTCAACTTCCTCCCTCCAGCAGAGCCAGAATGAATCTGGAGCAAAGAACTCTCTAGCTGGGTGAAGTGTACAAAGTTTCCATTTCTATAAAATGCAACCCAATGGAGAGCTTAACTGCTGGTCCTGCTCTGCCTCCTGGTGGCCAAACGGCACAGAGTCGCATACAATGCATAAGAGGAACAGATGAAGAGCCCTGCTTGTCGAGGACCAAACTTGGAAGTTTTTCACACATGGCTCTATGCCTCGGGGTATCTGAAGAGCGAATCTGCTTCGCAGCAGATTCGAGGGATTAGATGGACCATTCGCACAGCCATCAGCATCTGCATCAACACCTTAATTGGAGAAAGCAGAAGCCCTGGAGTTTTTTTTTTCAAAAGCTGCTGGAAATAGAGGATTTTTTTTACTCTGGACATAACTCGGACTAAGCCAGAATTCACAGCCTCCATTTGGGGAGATTCAAAGCCCTGTCTGTCCTGGTCCCTGATAGCCCTCAGGGAGGTCGGGTTAAATCCAGCGAATATGTGGACTGGCACACTCCAATCAGGAGTGGATTTTGGGGGGGGAAGCCCTGTCTGTAAAAACTCCTGGGGATATAGGAAGCTACCTTATACTGATTCTGACCTTTTTGGTCTGTCTAGTTCAGTATTCTCTATACGGACTGGCAGCGGCTTCTCCAAGGTTGCAGGCAGGAATCTCTCTCAATCCTATCTTGGAGATGCTGCCAGGGAGGGAACTCGGAACCTTCTGCTCTTCCCAGAGCAGCTCCATCCCCTAAAGGGAATCTCTCCCAGTGCTCACACATGGAGCCTCCCATCCAAATGCAAACCAGGGTGGACCCTGCTTAGCCATTCATACTTGCTGCCCCAAGACCAGCTCTCCTCCCAAAAGTAAACTCCTTCAAGCCGGAATCAAACCAACGACCTAAGGATGCCCACAAAGCAACTCCCTCCACCGTCCTCTGCTCTATCAGCTGAGCTACCCAAGTGAGGTCCCTCGAGCCCAGTATTCTGCTCCCCACAGGGGCCAACTGAATGCCTCTGGCGAGCCCAGAAGCAAGGCATTCTCTATGTTATATAATAAATAACCAGTAGCTGCTTATCAATAATTTGGCAAGGACTGGGAGTCTGTAATGTCAACACACCAACAGCATCACAAAAGTGTGTGTGTGTGTGTGTGTGTGTGTGTGTGTGTGTGTGTGAGAGAGAGAGAGAGAGAGAGAGAGAGAGAGAGAGAGAGAGAGAGAGAGAGAGAGAGAGATATGAACAGATTACCCATGATAGAAATTATTTTAGAAACACAGGCTATGTAGGAAGCTGCCTTATACAGAGTCAGACCATTAGGCCATCTAGCTCCGTTTTGTCTGCACTGTTCAGTAGCATTGTTGGATTTTAAACTGGTTTGATGCATTTTTAAAAGCATGTTTTTACTGTATTGCTTATGAAGCCCTTATTGATTTGATTGTGTATCGCAAACCATCACTATAGTGAAATTTATTAATAAATAATAAGATAATAAAATAAGATGATGATGACGATGACGATGACGATGATGATGTTGATGATGATAGGAGAGAGAAAATAACAAAAGGAGAAAATAAATCAGAGCGGCCTCCGGACTGTGTGTGTGGATAGGTAGGTAGGTATATAGGTAGATAGACAGGTAGATAGATAGGTAGATAGGTGGATGGAGAGGAGAGGAGAGGAGAGGAGAGGAGAGGAGAGGAGAGGAGAGGAGAGGAGAGGAGAGGAGAGGAAGAAGGTGACAGAGTACAGGAGGCAGGGATGATGCTTTCATGAGGCAAGCTGAAGCAGTTGCCCCAGGTGGCAGATTATTGGGACGCCAACAGGGCCACAAGATGCCCCCCACCAGTGTCCCCTCTAACAGGGATCCCCAGATGTTGACTACAACTCCCAGAATCCCCAAGCAAGAGCTGTTTCAGCTTGGGATTCTGGGAGTTGTCGTCAACAACGTCTGGGAAGCCCGTGCTCCCTCTAACAGGGATTCCCAGGTGCTGTTGACTACAACTCCCAGAATCCCCAGCAGCAATGGCTTTTGCTGTTAGAAGGAACACTGCCCCCCCTCCACTATCACCATCAGAGCAGCTCTTGGGGACCAACCTGACCCTCGCAAAGAGCACCTCTCCTCGCACTCCTTGCAAAGCTTGTAGAGTAGTGGAGGCCTCTGGCAAACCTTCTTCCTTGTCCCTTGCACCACTTTCAAAGCGTGCAAAGGTTGGTTTGAAAGGGGTCTGCCCTCTCCCAGGGGCCATGGGGCAAGGGGGCATTTGGCACCCTGCCTCAGGAGCCTCCTAAATGCCTTGGGCTACCTATGACAGCAGGCAAAGGTGTAAAATATGCTTCACATGTCAACGGGGATGCTTACTCATCTACATATTTGAGAATCTTCCGGATCCACAATGAAAAGCTATTAGGATGGCCCCATTTGCATGTATCAGGAAATCAGAGCTGAAGGGACCAGAGGTTGCCAAACCTGAATGTTCGAATGCGTATGGAGATCAACCCGAGGTTTTGCTCACCAAACTCCGATTTGAACCCTCGGGTTGTAGTGAGTTTCGCCGCTCGTACTCGAGGTTTCCAGCCACCTGCAGTATGTCCGAATGCAGAACTGCAGGCTGGGCTTGCTGAAACTGGAGTTGAGGGAAGAAGCTCCACCCTCCCTCTGGCTGTGATTGGCTGTTCGGGCTATCCATCATGCAAGCAGGAAGCCCACACAGCCAGTTCCCTTTCCTCTCTGACTACAGAGAGCCTCCTGTCTATTTCATCCAATGAACCGGGGGTCCATGGGACCTGCAGTTCTGCGTTATGTGTGAATGCGGCTGATGTAAATGTCAGTTAATCTAAACAAAGAACTGTAAGCGGGGACCACATGTCCAGGTTAAGTGAGGCCCCCAAACCTAGGTAAACAGAGGCCAAGTGCAGCAAGCGGGAGTCAAAATGTCTAGGTGAGTGACAACCAAAATATAGTAAGAGAGGACCTAATGTCCAACAAAAAGGAGATCAGTCCAGTAAGTGAGGAACAAATGGTGCAGGTAAGTGAGGGCCGAAATACGGTAAGTGAGGACCAAACATCAAAATAAATGGAAACCAAATACAGGATCAAATATCTAGGTAAGTCAGGGTCAAACAACAGTAAGCAAGGAACAAATGTCTAGATAAATGAAGACTAAATGGAGTTGGCAAGAACTAAAGATCCAGATCAGAGCACCCTTGTTCACATATTTTGTTCAGTACGTGGCATTGAGAAGGCATTCCTCATGTAAACCTTCTTAACTACCACCCAGGCCGAATGAGAAGTAATATTACTTGCTGAAAACAAGGGGAAAGAAAAAAAAACCCCCACACACCTTCGTTCCAATACTGCAGTGTGACGCATTGCAGTGAAACACCAGGAGATGGCAGCAATTCCAAACAGTTAATAATCCTGAACTCTCCATACTTTCAGAGAAACCTGCTCAAAGGGCATTTCCAAAGAACTACATAATATGCCCATCTAAAAATCTGTTTGCAAGGTCATGCAAACTTTGCTGCACAACCCTATTTAACATAACAGCAGCCTGCTGAAATGGAGCAGGTAACATTTTATCTGGCATGGAGGAAAAGTGATGGGGAAAAGGCTTCCCACATATTTTCTCTGTGCCAAGCTAATGTTCAAGGCATTAGTTCAATGACTGCTGACTCATTTTTCAAAACTCTCATTTTCATTTCTTGACTCTCCCACCTGACACCTCCTTTGCAGGACAACCACCTTCTAACAGGCTTTCAAGTTTGGTAACATTACCATTGTAAACTGTCCAGAGACGCAAGTTTTGGGAGGTATACAAATATGTCCAATAAATAAATAAACATCATGGACTACCTATTATTTTTTTACCAGCCCCTGCTTCTGCAGTTTTAAACAGCACCTTTTTCTGCAGATATCAGCAACTGATAGAAACATAGGAAGCTGCCTTATACTGAGTCAGACGTTGGTCCAGCTAGCTCAGGATTGTCTACACTGACTGGCAGCAGCTTCAAAGTTTTGAAAACCCCTTTGCAGAATTCAGAAATGTTCCTGTGTCTACAAAATGCAGAGCCTTGTTATGTACAGTGCCTATTCTGAGCTGCATTCTGGCAAGTCTTGAAGTTCAATGCTAGGCACACTTGGGGGGTAAGTCCACTGAACACCATGGGTCTTTCTCCCAAGAACCCATGGCTGCAATTATCAGACAGGCAACTCACAGTATGCAGTCTAAGTTTTGATATTAAGTCATAACAAGGACATACAAGAACAGATTTTAGAAATTCAAATTTCCAATATATTTGGAACAGAACGCTCTCTCCCCCGCCTCCGCCAGAAATAAAGAGATAGCAATGACTAAACAAAACTATCATTCATTTTTAGACAAGAGTGGCTAGGTTTTCCACTTTCCCCTCCTCTAGCAAAGCTTCTCAGCGGAGTGTCTTGGATCTGAATCGGGTGATAAATACGAGCTGTTCAAGTGTTATACATGATAAGTGGAGCCCTAAAATGCAAATTGTAAATGTGAGAAAATGCACACCTTCAAATAATGCATGTATGCTTTGCGGGGAGTCAGGGTTGGCTGGAACTCTCTGCTGAGTATACACTTGGTGGCAAACCCATGTTTGGTGACATATAAGCGGCCTTCGCACATAACGCCAAACCGTGGATCACAAACCTGAGGTTAAGAGGAGCTTTACTCTTAAAGCTGCGTTCACGGGCCACCACTGACTGTGGGCAAGGTGTCAGTACATCAGCAGCCAATGGCCACCATCTTCAACGGGGCATGCCCAGCGCAATCGTGCCTTTTTGGCATGGACCACCCACCCTCGGCAGGGGAAGGGCATTTAAATCCTTTCAAACGGCATGTGGAACTTTCTCCCCACAACACTTGCGCCACAACCGTTGCACGAGCATCGTGGCTACACAAACATGATTACTGGTAATGGGGGGATGGAGAAGGGCACTATTTCCCTGTTACTCCGGGAAGTGATCATGACGACTTCCGAGGAGGGGATATTATATGAGTGCGGGCAGCGGATCCTGGGGAGAACCAGAGGCTCTGTGAGCTTTGGTTCTCTGTAGGCCTGTGCCTTCATGAGTTGGGCCATCCAATTATAGGGGGTGTGGAAGCAAATGAAAAAGAAAGACCCCCCCCAAGCCTTGTCTTGACCTGACTTTAACATGTATGTGCCCAAAAGAGAATAGGAGGGGTGAGCTAAGGAGCAAAGGTCATGGTAAACAGCCTCTGGTAAACAGTTTCTACTCCCTCAGCAGAAGGCTGCAAGGAAACTTAGAAACATGTTTACGTTAAACATCCTCTTAGTGCTGTATAAGCTACATGACGTGGATTCTTGACCAGTGGAGAGTTCCGTTTGTAAAAGCATGCGGAGGATTGTACTAAACTGGTGTCAATACTGTATGGAAGTGTATAAAAGGGCTGTGGTCTGCATACTACCCTTTGCCTTTGAGCCTGCAAGAAAGACCCATCTGAGCATGGATGCTAAGAAAGCCAGTGGGGGCAGCTTGTAACTTTTGGGTCCTTCTCAGCTGAAAAGCTTTTAATAAAAGCCTATCAGAGGTAACCAAAACTGAGTGTGAAGCTTGTTTCTTCCACAGGGGCCTTTACTGATGTGCCCCCTACCTCCTAGTACACATTCAAAATCCCTGGGTTGGGACCGGCCTTGAGGCATATGGAGATCGGTTGCCGTTAGGGTAGCCCCTATTTTCAGCAATCCTTGGCACGCTGGGGGGCCGGACTGGGCCAAAATCAACATCCCTTCGTGCCAAAGGATGACCACACTGCCAGTAGGAGCTCTTCCACTCCTTCTGGACCTGGAAAGGTGGTGGTGTGGTACCCTTCCCCGGGGCTGGCATGGATCTAGCAACGGGGCTGGATGGCAAAAGCCCTCTGGCCCACATGTGTGTCCCTATGGCCTGCCACTCCCATGAGAGAGCAGTTCTTGAGGAAAGGGGCCAACTGGAACCCTAACCCTAACTCACACATCATTAGCAATCCAGACCAACATTAGGAATGTGCATGGAACCAGTTCAGAGGCCCTTTATGGGCCTCCGAACCGGTTCGAAGGACCGGCGTTCCACCGGTTCGAAGGCAGCGGGGGTGCCGCTTTAAGAACGGGGAAGAGTGCACTTGCCCCTCCCACTGCTCCCCCCCGGCGGAGTCCTTTGTTTAGAAAGCTAATTGGGGCAGCAGTGTACCTCCCTGCCGCCTCATTGCCCCTGTTGGCCAAATATGGCCGGAAGTCCCCAACGTGCCGACGCGCGCAGGTGCATCGAGGACTTCCAGCCATATCTGGCCAACGGGGGCAACGGGGCGGCAGGGAGGGACGCTGCTGCCCCAATTAGCTTTCTAAACAAAGGATGCTGGTGGGGGGAAAGTGGCAGGAGGGGAAAGTGCACCCTCCTCCACTCGTATAGCAGCACCCCCGCCGCGGTTCCATGCACATCCCTACCCAACATCGCCCAAGACGGCTGTTCTCAAGCATAATGCCAGAGACTGCATGCTTGCACCCAAGAGGGAGGGCTGGGCCGCCCTTCCCCTCCAAAAATAGAGTGGAGCCACTCAGTGATTCCAGGGGATGCCTTCCATCCCAGATACTGGGTATCACTCCCCTGGCCCGTGTTGTCTTTGTTGGGGGGAAAGCAGCTTGCTCAGTTCATAGTGCCACCAGCACTGCATATGCTTGTGCAAATACTTCATCACTTGATCTGTGGAGACTTCTCCACAAAGAGCCCATCTTGTTACCCCATACTCTTTCCCTGCAGGTTGCCCAAGTGGGGGGACATGGGACCCAGTGGAAAGCGGGCATCCCCCGATGTAGCTGCCCCCCTTGACAGGGAGCAGGGCAAGTGCTCCGAGAAGTGGCCAGCAAGAAGTGTGCCAGACATAGAGCTGACGTGTTTCTGGGCTGGGCCGAAACACCCTTTCTGTGGTTTTGGCAGCAGCCATGGACAGTGTTCCCTCTAACAGGAATTCCCAGGTGTTGTGGACTAAAGGTAAAGTGTGCTGTCAAGTTGATTTCAATTCCAGGAGCCCTGTGGTTGTCTTTGGTAGAATACAGAAGGGGCTTACCATTGCCTCCTCCCGTGCAGTATGAGATGATGCCTTTCAGCATCTTCCTAGATCACTGCTGCCTGATATAGCACCAGCGGGGATTCGAACCGGCAACCTTCTGCTTGTTAGTCAAGCATTTCCCCGCTGCGCCACCACTCCCATAATCCCCAGCCAAAGGCCATTGCACCTGGGGATGCTGGGAGTTGTAGTGAACATCACCTGGGAATCACTGTTAGAGGGAACATTGGCCACAGGAACCCAGGTTACGGTGGTGGCAGAATTCAGATGCCATGATGCCGTCTTCAAACCTCAGGTGGGAGCAGTGAAATTCACTACAAACCGGAGATTCAGATTTTGGTTTCAGCTCAAAAATCTCAGGTCACTTTTGTGATGAAACTGCAGTTTCATGCATTTGGACAACCACAAAATGGAACCTCTGACTTGCTCAACTCCAGCTTGGCATTATGTGCAAAGGTGGCCATAATGTGAGAAATAACCCTGGAACCTTCCTTTCCCATCAAAGAAAACCAAGTGAGAACCTTTCGTGTCATAATCAAAGCCACCAACAGAGGGAGCCGCTTCACTGTCCAATTTATCCAACAAAACTTTCTCCTGCGTAATATTTCAGACTGTATTCGCTAAGGCAACAGTCATGCTTTCTTAGCTCTGAGTGATGGCAGATTTCATTGTGCACAACCTAATAACCAATACACTCTAGGTTGGGGGTTCCCACCTGTGGATCCTCAGACGTTGTTGGACTACAACTGCCGCCGTCCCCATCCACAAAAGCCTTTGTGCCGGGAAATGATGGGAGCTGTAGTCCATAATCATCCAGGGACCCATGGTTCGGAACTCCTGACCTGGGTTATGTGCACATTCATGTACCCACGAGATTTTTCTCCTTGTCCTTCAGGAAGCGAGATCTCCCACCTCACATTCCTGCAGATGTGGGGAGAGAGGCATGATCTCTAGTATCAGTCCATGTGTGTGCACACTTAGATATCATGCAGATGATACCAATTTCACACACTGCAGCTACCAATGTTTACTTCAAACAGCTGATAACACCATAGGGCTGTGTTGCTTTCCAGGTATGTTTTTAACCACAAGAACATTTGCCTGGATTTTCAGTCAGCAGAAGCTAGGCAGTTTGGAGAGTAAACAAAAACAGTATTTGGAGAGTAAACACATACAGCTTGCAGCAAATTAAACTTTTTGCTATGTAGGACAGTAGTGTGCATCAGGCAATGATCCTTGGGATGAGAATTAGAATGTAACTAAAATCATAAATATCTGTGTTACAAACTGTAGAATGTGGGTCTTTTCCATTATGCCCAAATTTGTCCTTCACTCCCCTCTCTGCCACCCATTTGCTTTTCTTGACATTCATCCAGAAGAAGAGTTCTGGAGAACTCTAAAGCTTGTTCACTACTTTGTGATATTAGTTTGTCCTAACTAATGATGATACCAGTTCCACACACTGCTTTGGTACTAGGCTGTTGCAACTGGATACCTATATTTCTTTATTATCATTTATTTATTTATTTATTTTATTATTAATTGGCTGATATCCTGACTAAATTACTCAATGGAAGTCCCATTGAAATTAAATTGTCCTCTAGAGTCCTGTGCAGTACTATTGAGTAACTTTGTTGGGAAGTCAGTTATAAATGAATGAATGAATGAATGAATGAATGAATGAATGAATGAATTGTATACCTCCTTCAGACAAAAAAAAAAAGTTCTCGAAGCAGTTTACACAGCAAAAAAAAGAAGGGAAGAAAATTGTTCTTTGTCCCAAAGAGGCACACAGTCTAAAAAAGAGCCACAAGGGAGAGACCAGCAACAGCCACTGGGAGGGAAACTGTGCTGGGTTGGATAAGGCCAGTTGCTTCCCCTCTGCTAATTATAAGAGAGTCACTGTTTTGAAAGGTGCCTCTTTGCCTAGCTAGTAGTGGTACTGGAAGAACCTGCTAGTGTCACAGTGTCACTGGAGTCAGCACTTAGATAATTGGGCAAAGCCCCTTTAAGAAACAAAACCTTTCTCAGAGGCAGAATGCCTCCGAATACCAGTTGCAGGGGAGCAACTGCAGGAGATCAGGCAAACCCTCAGCTTTTGCCTGTGGGCTTCCCAGTGGCACCTGGTGGGCCACTGTGGGAAACAGGATGCTGGACTAGATGGACCTTGGGCCTGGTCCAGCAGGGCTGTTCTTATGTTCTTAAGGGGTATGGCCAACAGTCTGCCTGGGCAGCAGTCATAAGAACTGGCAGCCAGCTCCAAACACCTGCTGGAGCAACAGCCATGTCTTGTGTCTTGTACCCAGCTCTCTTCATTGCCTGCTTGGAGCTCTCCAGGGTCCTGACCCCCTTTTCCTTTGGAGTTGTCTGAGGTGTGTGTGACCCGCAAAGATCCCTTCCTCAGCAGAGGCCCTGGCTTGGCCTGAAACAGAATCAATTTGCCTTGTGCTTTCAATCTCCCCGCCACAGGGACAGTTGCTATCTTCCAGTTAAATATAAGAGAGCCACCTGTTTAACAGCTGCCTCTTTGCCCAAGTAGCAGAAGTTGATGGGACACTGCAGTGTTCAGTTAGGCCCTAACCAAAGAGGAACGTTCATTCCTAACACCAAGCGAAGGTAAGTCACATTCCTGTCTGGACATGCCTTCAAAAGTCTTGTCTAGCTGTTAATACATTCAGGGTCTAATTGTAATGGTCCTTGTAGCAATTAAGTTTTATGGGCTTGTTTCTCTGCTGTCATTTCACAGACAGCTGAACGTACGGCCAAGACATTCATTAATGAAAACATTGTAATGACGGTGACATTTTGAAGTTTCTCAAGCATTATGTCATTTTGCCATGGATGTGTCTAAGAGGAATAGAGAAATTCAATTTCTGGAGATAAATGCTTCCTCCTTCGAGCTCTGCAAATTCCACCCTCCTTATTTAGTCTATGTTGTCTACGAGGGGTGGGGGGCGGAAAAGTTTATATCACTACTCCAAATCATTCTACAGGAGGATGAGCAATCTGAAGTTATTTTAAATATTTTTATTTTCCAGCTTTTCCACAGCGCACCAAAAATGGATAACAGCAGTAAGCCAAAGCATTTCTTTACAAGCAGAAATAAGAAGAAGAGCCTTGCTGGATCAGACCTAAGGGTCCATTTAATCCCCAGTCTTATGTGACCCCTATGATATTTTTTTTGGGGGGGTGGCTAGAGTAGGGTGTCTCTACTATGGGTAAAAACCCTCTCCTAACCTGCTTCCATTCCTCCAGATAGCTGCAATGGATGCTCCAGAGAGACATATTTCTTTATAAATTAATGTCTGATTAGCTTCTCTGCAAGAAGCCAGACTTATACACCATAAGTAAGGGGTTCTGAAGTTTGGGTCCCCAGATGTTGTTGGATTACAACTCCTTTGGCCAGGGTGGCTGGCGATGATGATGGGAGTTGTAGTCCAACAATATCTGGGGATCCAATTTTGAGAACTCTTGCCACTCGTGTTGCAATTTCTGTTGCTCTCAGGACCACAGTATTCCAAAAGAAACCATGGCAAATAAACCCAGATTCCTTATTCTGTTCCTGTCGTGTCAGAATAATAATAATAGGGTTCCCAAGGGGGCTCACAGCCCATAAGGAAACACATGGGAAACACCAGCAACAGTTATGGGAGGGATGCTGTGCTGGGGTTGGAGAGGGTCAGTTAGTTGGTCTCCCTTTGCTAAGTACAAGAGAATAATCACTTTGAAAGGTGCCTCTTTGCTCATTTAGGAATGGGAATGGGATCTGATAGCTCCCCAGTGCCACTGAAGCCAGCACTGATATAACTGGGCAAGGTCCCTTTAAGAAACAGAACCTTCCCAAGGGAAGGGGTCTGCAGTCATAAGAACTGGCAGCCAGCTCCAAACACCTGCTGGAGCAACAGCCATCTCCTGCCTGTTGCACCCAGCTCTCTTCATTGTCTGCTTGGAGCTCTCCAAGGTCCTGGCCCCTTTTTCATTTGGAGTTGCCTAAGGTGTGTGTGACCCTCACAGATCCTTGCCTCAGCAGAGACCCTGGTTTGGCCTGAAACAGAATCATTCCACATTTGCCATGTGCTTTCTATCTCCCCGCAACACGCACCGTGCTTTGCTTCCATCTACATCTGCAATTAAACCTACAGGAAACAGAGAAATGTAAGCTTCCCATGGGGAATATGACTTGGCAAGCCACTGAGTGACTACGAACCATAACATCTAAATGACACTGGCCTCAATTTTTCACTGAGCGCGGCTTTAGATTAACTCCTATATTGCTTCTGTCACAGTAATGATGTTAATTGTACCATGGGGGTGGGAGAGAGGCGAGATGAAGAATACCAGGCGAGTTTGATGATAGGGACGTTAAGATCAGTAATGCTCCAAGAGCTAAATGCAATTAAAAAGACCTGCTCTTTAGTTGTCAGCGGTTTTCTCTAGCCGTACCGGAGGACATAAATGAAAAAACCCAAAGCGCTAAGAGATGACGCATGAGAACAAAAGAACACAACCATTGCCACCAATACCCTGCTGTGCAGCACGATTTAAGAAATAATTTTTAAAAAATCTTGAGAGTGTTAGATATCTTAAAGCACTACAAAAATGTATCTTTTTTGAACAAACAGGGTGGGGTGGACTGGGGGAGACTAGGAATGGGTCATTAATGAGATGGCTTGTCTACCCCAGTCACTTTTCCTTTCAGGAAACAGGAGATCTGACAAGCGTAAATAAGAGCAGATTTTGGTCTGTTCTGTTAATTGAATGGAGAAGGAAACAGTAACGTTAGTTATATTATCTGACTTAGTACTGACATAGTATTGATCACATTTTGTATCCTGTCTTTTCTCTAAAGGAATTCAGAGCAGAGAGCATCGGTTCCATGGCCGAAAAGGTAATTATTTATAACTTCTTGCTCTTATCTGAGAGAACTCCAAGGCTGTTTAAGGCATAACAACCCTGTGAGGTAACTGAGATGGAGAGAGGGCTAGATCACCTGCTGAGATTTGCAGCGGAATGGGGTTCTGAACCCAAGCCTCTCTGATCTAAATCCAGCATTCTAGACACTACTCCACACTAGCCCAAAGACATCATTGTGAGCTGAGAGAAGGATCAAACCAGGGAACATAGTTCCTCTGCTCTTGGGACAGCTCTCAGGCAGAGGGAGTTATTGGCCCAGTCTTGGCTGCTCTGCAGCACCACCCAGGCAATGGCCACAGAGGGTACTGCAACTCAACAGCTCAGAAAGACCTAAAGAGCTGGGGACAGTGGCCTTATATGACTGTTGTTTGGGGTTTACTTCATCAGTCAGAGCAGCTCAATTTTTTATTTTTTTAAATTTATATTTATAACCCACTTTTCTCCAAGGAGCTCAGAGCGGTGTACATGCTTATTTGTATCCTCACAACAACCCTGTGAGGTAGATTAGGCTGAGAGATACATGACTGGCCCAGACTCACCCAGTGAGTTTCATGGTTGGATGGGGATTCGAACTTGGGTCTTCCCAGTCCTAGTCCAACACTCTAACCCAGGCCTGCTCAACTTAGGCCCCCCCAGCTGTTTTTGGACAGGGATTATGGGAGTTGTAGGGATTATAGCCAGGGATTATGGGAGTTGTAGGCCAACATTTGCATGAGGGCCAAAGTTGAGCAGCCCTGCTCTAACCACTACACTATGCTGGCTCTCAATGTCAGAGTAGCCAGGCACTATTACTATTTATATACTGCATTTTAACAGCTAAAAGGTCTCAAACCCATTTACCGCATTTTTAAATTTTAATGTGTTTTAATGTGTTTTTAATCTATTATGATTTTTATCTTTTTATGAATTTTAAATGTGTTATATTTTATCTTTTAATTCTGTACACCACCTAGAGATTTTTATACTAGGTGGTATATAAATTCAATCAATCAATCAATAATAAATAAACTTACATAGAAAAATGAACATCAATGGGGAAACCTGCAAAATGCTTCACCCCCCGTAATGCTGGGATGCAGCATTATGCTGCCTCAATGCTGTGCATCATGACACCCAATACGTGAAAGCTTCATGTTTAAAATGAAATGGTTTTTGTGTGTGTCCTTTTTGATATTCATTTTTTATACACTTGTTTCATTGGATACATTGTTTATATCCTTTTGTTTTAAATGGGGAAAAATAGTTTGAAAGTATATCTTTAACCAAAAGACCACCCACTTGTGACATTTAAATCATCAAAAATCTGACAAATTGCAGAATAACTTCTGAATGGCATCAAGAAAGCCTATACTTTAGCGATGAATTAAAAAACAACAAAAAATGGGGAGATGTCAGGAAGCAGTCCTCACCATGAGAATGGAGATACACCATGCCTGTAAAATGTCAGAGGGTCACCGTATCAAGCAGAATCGCCACACAAGGCCGAAGAAAACAGGTCATTCCGCTTTCCCCCGAAGACGGTGCCTGTACATGATATTGACAGTGAACTGATTTCTGCTGCCTGTTTTATCTATGAGGGACCAATCAATAACAGTCAGGCAGAGACACTGAGAAAATAGATGCTTCCTCCACAGGGAACAACATAGTTTGTTCAGCACAGACTGGTGATGCGCTACTCTATGGCTGGCGGGGAGGACGGCTTCACACACCATCCTTTGCATCTCAACTTCACATCATTCAGAATTAGTTTTCGCCGGCGACCGTATGTCCCCAGACCGCTCCTCCCAGATGATCTGTCAAAACCTTTACAGGAATGCCACCAATGAGATTTATCAAAATGACAGATGAGGCTTCCGTTGCCTTCTGCGCCTTGGCTCTTGGTCCCTACAGTATGTCAGAACCATCTCAGCTGCTAAGCAACAACTTTAGGGCTGTGAATGGGGAGGAGTTTACATGATGGGAGAAGCCATTGGCAAGTGAAGACATTTGCGGCGGCAGGGGGGGTGTCCATTTTTCTCAAGGACTAAAAATGGAACATTGAGGGCTTGATCTGGGCTTCATTAAGCACTGGTAACTCCCACCTACTTCAATGGGAGAGTTAAGGATGTGCTTCACTATCCCACAATGAAATCAAAGGGGTTTAAAAGAATCTTAAGGACACTTAGATCATCCCTTACATTTGTATCAAGAGCACTGTTCCCTTTCACAGAGATTCCCAGATGTTGTTGACTACAACTCCCAGAATCCCCAAGCAAAAGCCATTGCAGCTGGGGATTCTGGGAGTTGTAGTCAACGACATCTGGGAATCTCTGTTAGAAGGAACACTGACCAAGAATACAGACAGAATCTCGGTATCTGAAGCACATCCAGATCCTCCATGCAAAATCCACACCACATATATGAACAGATCTAATTCAAATACCAAAATCTTGAATTCTTACTTTCTCCTATGACCTAGTTTTAACTGAGGTAGTAAACCTGGTTCTAGACTTAAGCACTTTAAACTGCAGATTGAAGCTATTGGATATTTATCCATAAAATAACATTTCCCCGCAGATAGAAACCCAGCTTCTAGCCTAGCTCTCCACCTGCTCTCTCCCTCTTTGAAAAACAGAGGAAAGTTTGGTCTCCACCTGCAGTCTGAAATGCAACGACACAGGCATTGCTCTTCCACCTCCTCAATGAGAACTAGACACATGGTGAACGCCTGCATTGCACTTGGGACAACCAGCTCTTCTGACTGTGTAGAAAGGCAACTGCAGTGCACCTCAAAGGATTGTCTTTGTGTATATTATAAATGTTATCTGAAGGATAAATAAATTTAGTTTTGACTGTGGGTTTATTTTTAGTACATTTTATTTTATTGTTATTGTGATGCCCTTAGTTAAACAATAACACTGCATCCGATTAGAATATATTGTGCCTCTGAGAAGTTAAAACCCTTTGATCTGCTGTTTCCTGTCTTGATTCCCTATTTAAAAATACAAAAAAGGAAGTGGAGACATAAATAACTCCTGCAGGGAGCACCGTACCTTCCCAGGGCCTTGACATTTGTTTTGTCTCCACAGAGAGCTGCTGGGGGAACACACAAAACATGGGACCCAGCCGCAAAGGTTCAGAGCAATTCAGGTTTGAATGTCTTCTAAAATTACTTCCACACTGCTCTTCAAGAGCACTCTCTACAGCACATATCGGCACTTATTCCACTGCAGAGAGCGAACACAAACCATCACGTAATTGGCTATGATGGGAGCCAATCTGATTTGCCTTCTGGAGGAGGAGGGAGGAGGAGGAGGAGGAGAACTCTCAGAGGAGAGGGACTCCAAGGTGGAGTGACGCTGAAGCAAGATGCACAGTATGGTTCAGATGGTGACCAGAGGGAGGGTCCTTCTTCCTGCTGTTACAAGGGTCCTTTTCTTGGAAACAATACTCTGCCCCACCTGAGTAGAGATAAACACCAGGACCATAGCTTGCCCTGCCTGACTAGGCATAAGCACAGCTAAAGCTGATTGGTGCATTATTGCTGGTTTCTGCCTTGTAATTGGTTCACCTTGTCTACCAATAGCTAAGCTTTATTCTGCTTGTACTAGTATTATTGGTGTAAACGATGAAATTTTGGCCTCTGATAGGCTCTGTACTCAATCCTATAGCATGTATGTAAACAGTATAAAAGACTCTTGCCAAAAGCCTGAGTGGGTGCTCTTGGAAGAGAGACACCAGGCATGTCGTGATCAATAAAAGCTTGAACCTGATGGATGGCTTGGCCTCTGCTCATTCAACGAACCCAGAATTCCTGGAATTTCTCCGTCAAACTGTATGAGAAAAGATTTTTCAAAGACCAGCCATGGGGAGTGAGGGATGCTGTTTTGAATGGGGTCCAAAGTGTGGGAGGAGATGGGGTTCTCCCATGTGCTGATTTCCATGTGCTTTATCCACTACCATCCCCTGAAGCTGCTATTAGACACAGGGGAGAAAACTAAACGAGCACAATTTCTCCCTCCATGGCTAAGATTGAGGGGGGGTGTGAAGTCGGCAAGGGTGAGGGCCACACCTAACCTGAGAAATTAGCTAAGAGTGGGATTTGAGTGCACTGTAGTCTATGAGCCAGGCCCACAAATTCTGACCATCAATACCATCTCAGGGAGCAATGCTCACAGTGATTTTGAGCGGCGTCTCCCCCCACCCCAACAGATGGGGAATAGGTGAAAGCACTGTCGCACTTACAGCCTTCTCTGTGTTATCACCCCATCTTTATCCCCCCACCCCCCAAATGATTAGGGTAAAACTGCAGTCATCTTTGCACAAAGCAATGGGTCAGCATTAGAACAACAGTAAACAAATTGTTGCACTCTCTCCATGGAGTAACCTTTGGAGGACAATCCTGTCAATTTCCACTCGTCCGACAACAATGATCAAGTTTTATTGTAGTTTTTGTGTTTTTTAAACCTTTCAACGGTTTTAAAAGGCCACAGCAAATGTGGCCACTGTGCAGGGGCATAGCAAGGTTGGAGTGGGCCCAGAGAAACGATTTTAAAATACGCCCCCCCCCAAGCTCAGCTCATGAAATAAAGAAATCTTAAATGAGGCTGAATAGTGGTAACAAAAAGCATAGGTATATACACACACACTCACACTATACTGTGGTCACAACAATAATATGTCCCAATAGACCTTATCAAAAATCACAGTTCTGGTGTTTTTATTTAATCCATTCCTTGGTCCAGCCCAGCTTTTAAAGGGGGCTTTAGTTCCTTGTATTCCAGTCCTGGAGTAGAGGCAGGGCTAAGAAACAGCCAGCAGCAAGAGCACCGAAAAGCAGTCTGCACTACTGTTCCCTCTAACAGGATGTTGTTGACTACAACTCCCATTATTCCCAGCCAAAGGCCATCGTAGCTAGGGATGCTGGGAGTTGTAGTCAACAACATCTGGAATTCCCTGTTAGCGGGAATGCTGGTCTGCATCTGCCTCTCTGTGCATTATATAACCCCTGCTAACTGGGCAAAGAGGCACCTTTTTAACATGGTGATTCTCTTTATTTAGTGGGGGGGGGGAGTAACTGGCCCTATCCACCCCCAGCACAGGACCTCCAGTGGCTGTTGCTGGTGTCTATCTTATGTTTCTTTTTAGATTGTGAGCCCTTCAGGGACAGGGAGCCATCTTATTTATTTGTTATTTCTCTATGTAAACAGCTTTGGAAACTTCTGTTGAAAAGCAATATAGAAATATTTGTTGGTGTTGTTATATCTATTTCATTAAACTATTAATATTCCCAATTCCCCTCCACTGCCTTGTCCTTGCACACCACAACTCTTTCCCTTGGGTTCTACAACAATGAGCAATCTTCACCCCAGCTGGCTCATGTACTACTGGACAGCACAGTCTGCCAGCAACACAGTCTGCCTTCTCCAGGAAGAGAGGTCTATCATTGGCTACTAGTTGGAGGGCTACAGGCCACCTCCAGCCTCAAAGGCAGGATGCCTCTGAGTACCAGTTGCAGGGGAGTAACAGCAGGAGGGAGGACATGCCCTGAACTCTGCCTGTGGGCTTCCCAGAGGCATCTGGTGGGCCACTGTGTGAAACAGGATGATGGACTAGATTGGCCTTGGGCCTGATCCAGCAGGCTGTTCTAACGTTCTTAACTACTTTCTCCAAAATAGTCTGACACAACAGCCCTTACAGGGAGGCTGTCTGTGAAAACTATGTCTGTGAATTCTGTCATTCCTCACTGGAGAAATGATGAAAGGCTCCAAGACATGGCACAGTGGCATCACCTTCACCGGGGTGTGGCCTGGGCGGTTAGCTTGCAATTTCGTAGTTCAAGGGCGCCTGCTGCCATGGCTTGCATCAAGTGGGTGCACAGAGCATCCTGCCCTCAAGGCTCAGGTGGGCCTGAAAAGAACCTCCAAGTCATGTTGATAAATTCTTGTTTAACAGTTGACAGGAGGAAGATGACAGATTAGCCCGAAGGACCATCTCGGGGCATGTTGGACTGAAAGGCACAGCAGAGGAAGATGCAGCACAGATGTGAGGAATGGAATGATGTCAAGCTGCATCATATCTTCCCTTAACATATGCAGATATCTCCCTCCCTCCCTCCCTCCCTCCCTCCCTCCCTCTCTCTCTCTCTCACACACACACACACACACACACACACACACACACACACACACACACACACGCACACGCACACAGAGCAAAAGCTAGACATCTGTGATGAGGGGTGCTTCTAACGCATATTGACGGTTGAGATGGTTTCTGCAGAAGCAACAGTTTCTTGACTTTACCAAGGGCAAAGTGATATTCCTGGGCTTCACTGCCCCCACCCTCAGACACACACACAGACACACACACACACACACTCCCCCCGCCCCAGCAAAGAATGACCATTTCAACCTGTTACTGTCCTATCTTTGGGGATTTCTCTAAGCATTTTCTCTGCACAATTTGAACAGTCGTTTTCAATCTGTGCTCCAGAGAGTCTTGTGGCTCCCTGGAACTGACCAGGGGTTCTTCCATGGGAAGTCATGGTGGGCAACCTTAAGGAAATAGCATGGGCCCAGCTGGTGCAGACCAAGGAACTGTCCAGCAACCTTTTCCCCCACAGTGGACCATCAGATGCTCGCTAGAAGGGCAAGGAAACAATGGTCCTCTCCAGCGGTTGCTCTTCAAATTTTGTCATAACCCATGAATCTAAGTCTTACACATTTATCCCATCTGTACTGTGCTATCCCATTTGCATAGTCAAGCAGGTGCTTCCCCTGCTAAATGAGTAAAGAGGGACCTTTTACGAAAGTGAAATTCTCTAATATTTAGCAGGGGGAGAGCTACTAGCCCTATCCATCCCCAGAACATAATCCCTCCAGTGGCTGTTGCTGGTGTCTGTCTTACATTGCGTTTTCAGATTGTGAGCCATTTGGGGACAGGGATCTTTCTTTCTTTCTTTCTTTCTTTCTTTCTTTCTTTCTTTCTTTCTTTCTTTCTTTCTTTCTTTCTTTCTCTTAGGTGTCCCGTTGCTAATCCCATGTGTGGCAGCTCTCGTGAGAGTTCGCAGGCAGCTGCCTGATAGTGGCAGGAGGGGAGGGAAAGTGGTGGCCCAGCCGCCGGCAGTGAGGGGGCGGGGGGGAGTGAACTGGGAGGGGGAGAACGGACTGGGGCTGAAGACAAAATGAAGAGGGGGGGAGAGAGAGGGAGAACTAGAGGTGCAGATGCTCTGTGCTGGCTCAGCTAGTTTTATTTATTTGTTTGATTGTTTATATCTGTGTAAACTGCTTTGAAAAGCATTGTTGAAAAGCAGTATATAAATATTTGTCGTATTCATAAGGAGCTCAGACCAGCCTACACAGACACATACTATTAACCTGATGGCAACTTCCTAAGATCAACCACTGACAATCACTGCAAGGGAACCACTGACAGGCTGCAAGGGAATTTGGATCGGCTCTCCCTGGTCCAACAGTCTAACACTCTGAAGACACCTGATACAGCAACCTTGCAGGTTAGACCTTGTCAGTTCCCAGATGGGAGAACATCTGGAAACCGGCTCTACCTTGAAATCCATCACGGAAAGACGGTATGATATAAATGAAATAAATCAATATCAATAAATTGATAAATAAACCTGAGCTCAGGGAGGGACAGTAAACTACAAATATACATGTTTGGGGGCTAAGCCTCAATTGGCATATAACAAAGGTATCAACTTTGATACCGTAAGGGTGGGAAATGCCATGATATGCTTGGGAAATGTACACCCTTAATTGACAAAAATCTGCTCTGAGTTTCTATTTATGATCGCAAAAGTAATTGCATGCACACAATTTTGAACAAAATTGTTTCTGTTCTCTTACTTCCCATTCAGGCATCAACAGATAGGGACTGTGGAAAATAGATTATCATTAAACTCCTCGGCAACAGTCTCTTTTGACTCGAAGATGCCAAAGGATTGTCACAACAGCTTGAGTGCAAATGCAAGGAGAGAGAAAAATGGCAGAGGAAAGAAATGCTTGCAAGCTGGGACCTTCAGACGAGGGTAGAATTAGCATCCCAGTTCGTTCTCCCTGCTCCTACCTCCTATTTCTTTGTTCCATACAAAAAGTGGGAATGTGCACAGAACAAGGTTTGGCTCGAATCTGGATCGGATTCCCCTCGAGCTGGCCCGCGAGACTTGAGTTCGGACCAGCTGGGCCAGCTCGAGTGTGAGCCTCTTAGCCAAGCTGGCTCTATTTGAGTCAGATTGCACACCCCTAACAAAAAGTCTTGGTTTATAGTAAGGCAGAGTAGATTTCGGTTTTACAAATGGTGCTGAATGGAGAGCAGAGCAGATAATGTGGAACAATTGCATATGATCCACGAGGAGGATTAATTTGAGGACCTGGTTTGTGGCTGGGCAATGCAGCGGAGCACTGATAAATGAGAGATAATCAGCTTAGGAGTAAGAAGCTCTTGTAAGCAACTGAATGGAGGAGGAACCTGTAGGTAACTGAGTTAAGAAGGAATTGCAGGGGATCCTGAAGAGAGGGGGAAAGGTCTGATTAGGTCTATTCGGTGGCTGAGGAGAAATGAGTTCTTGAACTGCTCGAAAAAGCAAAGGCAGAGTCTGGAGCACTGAGAACAAGGTGCGCCTGAATGGCATGTCTTGGCCCGGTTGGTTTACAACAGGGACTGATCCCAGACACACACACCCAGTGTTATCAGTTGCTGCTCATTGGCTCAAGTCAAGCCCTATTCAGACATTGGCCGCATTCACACATAATGGGGAACCAGAATTAATGGGGCCAGAGGTTTCCCTACCGTTACATCTGAACACGTGAACTTCCGGTCCTGTTCCTTCTGTGACCTGAGGTTTCGCTCCAGAGACTCCAATTTGAACCCTCTGTTTGTAGTGAGTTTCACTTCCTAAAACTGGGGTTTCATGGGGGCCTCTGGTACATCCAAATGCAGCACTGGAGGCTGCATTCGGCTAGATTGGAGTTGAAGGATGAAGCTCCTCCCTCTCTCCCTACATGATTGGCTGTGTAGGCTGTCCTTCAAACAAGAAAGAAGCCCACACAGCCAGATCCCCCTCCTCTCTGCAGTCTCACTGACTGCAGAGAAAACAACCTTCGTTTTCTCTGAAAGCACACAGGAGAATGAAGGGTGGAGGTACATGTTTGTGTGTGAATGACTGTACCTGTGTTTATTTTTAAAGTGACTTTGGGTAAAGGCCCCCTCAAATGTGGGATCCAGGCAGGAAGTGTACTGCAGCACCTGCATTCAAATAACATGTGGATCACTGTTAGCACATACAGATCTGCTAACCGAGTAAAAAGGCACCTTGTACGAAAGTGGTGATTCTCTTATATTTCGCAGGGGGAGTGCAACTGGTCCTATCCATCTCCAGCACAGCATCCCTCCATTGGCTGTTGCCGGTGTCTATCTTATTTTTTGTTGTTTTTTAAGATTGTGAGCTCTTTGGGGACAGGGAGACATCTTTATTTATTTATATCTATGTAAACCCCTTTGGGAATGTTGTTGAAAAGCAATATATAAATAGTAATAGTAGATCTGTGTGCAAGTGTTGAACATAACAGAGACACAAGTTTTGGGTGGTATAGAAATGTAAAGAAAGAAGGAAGGAAGGAAGGAAGGAAGGAAGGCAGACCCACTCTTCTCTCCTTGGTTTCCACTTCCCAGCCACCCTGTAAAAGGAAGCAGGAATACGAATACGACAATTTTTTATATACAAGGAGGCTACTGATGGGATGGGCATGGCTAGTAGCATGTCTGGAGCTCCTTGGCCAGGCTCACTGAAAGTGTCAACTCAGTGTGCAGCAGCTGTGAAAAAAAGGCAAATTCCATGCTAGGGATCAGTTGGAAGGGGATTGAAAATAAAAATGCTAATATTATAATGCCCTTATACAAATCAATGGTGCAACCACATCTGGAGTACTGCATATAGTTCTGGTCACTGTATCTTAAGGAGGAGGTTGTAGAACTGGAAAAGGTGCAGAAGAGGACAACCAAGATGATTAGAGACCTGGAGCACCTTCGTGGAGCACCTCCTTATGAGGCCAGGCTACAGCAACAGGGGCTTTTTAGTTTGGAAAAAAGGCAACTAAGGGAAGACATGATAGAGGTGTATAACGTTATGCATGGAGTAGAGAGGGAAAGTTGGAGAGAAGCAAGAAACAAGCATGATTTAGGAGGAAGTGAATGTTGGTTGGAAAGAAGCAAGAAATGAGCATCAGCTAGGAGGGAGCAGGAAGTGATTGTTGGAGAGAAGCAGGAATCGGGTGGAGAGAAGCAGGAAGTGGGCACTGGTTGGAGGGAAGCAAGTTGCAAGCATCATCTAGGAGGGAACGGGAAGTGAATGTTTTTTGGAGAGAAGCAGGAAGTAACATCAGCTAGGAGGGGTGTTGCCTGGATGAGAACAGGAAGTGGCCATCAGCTGGGAGGGAACAGGAAGTGGGTATTGCCTAAAAGGAAGCAGTAGTTTTCTGGGAGGCAGCATTACAGGCTCAAAGCACCAGGCTAGGGAACATTCCCTCAATGGTTAGCTGATGCCTCTAAGCTGTAGAGGAAGACTGGATGCTGTTTAACTCTCATCCCTCTGCCTGAGGCCTAAAAGAGAGCCCTTGGCAGCTCTCTGCAGACATTCACCTGCCCGACACACAGAGGAGGCTTGTAATGCCTTGCCACGATGCTCCCAGTGCAGTGTATCTCAGCGATCCTGGCCTACCCTACAGAGAGTTTGCAAAGGTCGCTAACATTTAGTGAAACTCTGGGAAGAATGCTCTAAGGCTCTGTTAGTTGCTGAGAGGAGGAATATTATTGTTCCCTCTAGAGAAGAGGGACCAAGAGCGGAGGCACAAGACACAACTCGCATGCAGTCAAAATAAAATGCACGGTGAGGTCCTCCTGTTTAATTTTTCTCCTCCCCTCATTTGACAAATGGCTTCATTTGAAATGATCACCGTCAAGAGTGACATTTTAATAGCAGAAAAGTCAGCGGTGTGCCAGGTTTTGTGTCGACTGCACAACGTGCAAGCCTGCCACGGAGCTGTTTGACGATCCATTAGACTCACAGGCTTGAAAATTTGAATGGCAAAGGGAGTTTAGAAAATGAAAATAAAAGCTTGCACAGATGAATCCAGACTAAGCCAACCTGTCAGCCTAGAAAAAGGATCACGAGACCAATATAGTGTCGCAATGATGCTGTTTTTTTAAAACCCCATAATATCCTGATCTTGGAGTCGGTTTCCAAAGAAATGTGTATTTTATTAAAAGTAATACTAAAGGAAGGAACTGAAGGACATCAGGAATAAGGAAATAGCTCCTCAGAAAGATTATGTTTGTTACACATCAACTAATTGATCCATGTGCTAACAACAAACCTAAGAATGTAACAATATGATATAAAAATGTAGGGAAGAACCCTGCTGGATACTGGATTTGAACAACTCTTGGGTCTGATCCAGCAGGGCATGTTCTTGATAAAATCAGATTAGATAAATTCGTGGAATAGAAATCCATCTGAGCTTGTTAGTCATGATGGCCTTAAAGCAGGGGTTCTCAAACTAGGGTCCCCAGGTGTTGCTGGACTACAACTCCCATCATGCACAGCAGTCTTCAGCCATCATGGCTGTGAGTGATGGGAGTTGTAGTAGCCCAACACCACCTGGGGACCCAGTGTTGGGAACCTCTGCCTGAAGTATCTCCAATGTTGAGAGCCAGGATGGATACCAGTTACTGGGGAGTGATAGCGTGAGGGATGGAACACTTCCTAGAGGCAGGAGTATAGCAAGGTTGGAGTGGGCCCTGGGACCAAAAGTGAAGATGTGGCCCTGTCCCCACCACGTTCTTCTTCAGAGAGGCATGGGGGCAAAGCAAAGAGCAAACCTTTGTTTATCAGGTGGTCCCAACCTCCTTCAGGGGTCCAGGGACATTTGGCGACTCTTGTTCAACTGCAGCTACACCCCAGCCTAAAGGCAGCATCTGATTGGCCACTGCGAGAAACAGGACATTAGATTGGCGGGACCTTTGATCTGATTCAGCAGAGCTCTTAGATTTGCCACTGAATAAAACAGGATTGTGCACATGCTAGTAACCTTCAGGCTTGACTACTGCAATGCACTCTATGTGGGGCTGCCTTTGTACGTAGTCCGGAAGCTGCAATTGGTGCAGAATGCGGACGCCAGATTGGTCTCTGGGACATCCCGTAGAGACCTTACTACTCCGGTTCTAAAAGATCTACACTGACTACCAATAGGTTTCTGGGCAAAATACAAAGTGCTGGTTATTACCTATAAAGCCCTTAATGGCTTGGGCCCGTGGTATTTAAGAGAACGCCTCCTTTGTTATGAACCCCACCGCCTATTAAGATCTTCAGGCTAGGTTGGTCTGAGGGTGCCGCCAGCTCATCTGGTGGCGACTCCAAGGTGTGCCTTCTCTGCAGTTGCCCTAGGACTGTGGAACACACTTCCTGCTAAGATTAGAGCTGCTCCATCTCTGTCGACCTTTAGGAAACAGCTAAAGACACATCTCTTCAGCCAAGCTTTTTAGTTATTTGGAGTTTTTAATGGATATTTTAATCTGGTTTTTATATGTTTTAACTGTTAAATTCTTGGTTTGTTTTATTCATGGTTTGTTTTATGCTGTAAACTGCCTAGAGACATCGGTAGTGGGCGGTATACACATTTATTAAATAAGTAAATAATGATGCCAAGGGAAGCCTGTAGGGCCCCTCTTTTCAGGGCTAGAAAGCCCCTGGCATCCTCACATATCCAGTGGACTACGGCCTGTGGACTACAGCCACCGAGTGGGTGGCCACTGCCAGCGAAGCAGCCATACCCTTTGATGTCTATTTAGTGCAAACATCAAAAGACACATAATTTGCTAGCTGGATGAAAGGAGCAGAGCAAGGGAAGCTACATGAAAAGGCTGGGGATTTAGTACGAAGCACGCACGAAGGCCAGGAAATATCGAACTGTGTATCAAACACGCGCTCAGTGCTTTGCGCTTCACCGCGCCGATTCGCAGGGCAAGAGGGAATTCGGCTTCTGAGGGCTGCGGCCGAGACAGCTGTCTCAACATGACATGATTACTTGGCCCGAGGCACACGTGTCAAGCAACAAGGGTTCATCCGAGGGCCTTCATGTGGAAGCATTTGGTCCTAGAGCTTCGTTCAGTGTCTTGTTTGAAAACCAGAAAAACAGAGAGAAGGCGAGATGACTTATTCTGTCTAAATTCAAAGAAGCACAAACCAGCACACTGAATTTCATGAACGCTCTGATTTCTTCCTGTTTCCCCCCATACATTTATAACAAACATTTTGCTCTGATGTTTCCCCCCGATGAAGTTAGAAAGCTAATAAGTGTATATGAGGTGTGGCTTGTGTTTTAAAGGATGAGTGGATTCCCTCAGTTCCATTCTATAACTGTTCCACGATTGGATTCCAGTTCAATTCCAGCTGGACTTTGTGTTTCAGAAAAGATTGTGTACATGAATGCTAAGGGGGAAATAAAGAAATGAAAAATGAAATTCATGTTGAATGAAATTCAAAAAACACAATTCCTGAGTTTAAAACTACAACAAATATATAAAATACACACACACAGAC
Source organism: Hemicordylus capensis (assembly GCF_027244095.1). Classification (NCBI taxonomy): domain Eukaryota; kingdom Metazoa; phylum Chordata; class Lepidosauria; order Squamata; family Cordylidae; genus Hemicordylus; species Hemicordylus capensis. The sequence goes on from NC_069667.1 coordinate 19,483,522, forward strand.
ACAGACACACAGACACAGACACACAGACACAGACACAGACACACACACACTTAAAATGCTGGGATGTCTTTTGGAGGGAGTGTTCATTTAATTTACTTTTTCCTTCAGTAAAAGCCACCAAAACAAGTGTCTCCATTCTCTAGCTCACAAAATCATTTGCACAGTCTGTGTTCTGCTTTGGTAAAAATATAGCTGGTATAACGGAACTTCCACATCCAGACCAGAACCCAGGGAGGCAGATTCCATAAGCATCCCCATTTTTAATATACTGTCCTACCTATTTTGCTTGTCCCAACATAGGGATACTTCTCAGAGACAAAGTGCTTCTGTACATGGAAATGCTATTTATATATAACTACTACTAGTTGCTGTAGTGTGGTGATCTTACCCTTGCTTGTCCCTCTGGAGCCCAAGGTTCACATCCTATCTTCGCCCATGTCAAGAGCTATCAGCTGTTGCCTTCATGAAGCAACTCTTTGGCTGCTGATGGGAACAGGATATTTCATTAGAGACAGGGGCGTAGCTCTAATAGGGCAAGGGGAGACAGTTGTCTGGGGGGCCACTGCCTTGGGGGCCCCCAGAGGCAAGTCACATGTCTGACTCCCCCAGCCGTGCACTCGCCCGGGCTTCCTTCAGTTGTATTCATCCTCCGAAATTGATGTGAGTGTTAAGACCTGGAGCTACCAGAACAGCATGTCTTTCTCGAGTACCATTAAATGACTTGCATCGTCCACAATTGACAAAACCTTTAAAAAAATAATTTAGGATGATGTTCTATTGCACCACCATGCAGCCTCATTTAAGATTTCTTTACTTCATGAGCTGAGCTTCAGTGAGGGGGACGGGCATTTTAAAATCTTGTCTCTGGGCCCACTCCAACCTTGCTACGCCCCTGCTTAGAGAGCTCTTTGGGCTGTTATATCCTTAAGCATGAAGCTTCTCTCCTCTTCTGACTCTCTAAAGATAAGCCTTTCCCTACATCTTTCAACTTCAGAGCTTCTTTAGATTACTTCTTTAAACTACAACATCTCAAAAGTTCAACCAACGCTTGGGTATGGAGCACCTGGATGCAAGACCGATGGGTCTTTTAAAAGCAATACCAGCATCATGTTCCTAACACAATTATGCCGAGAGAAAAGCTCACACTGAAACAAAGGATACAAACATAGAAAGCCTGTTGGAGGCAAGGCAAAGAAGGAAGACCGAAGCCTTGGCACCTGGGCAAGAAGCAGCTCTCCCGAACAAACCGGGCTAAATTTAGGACTTGCTGGGAACACAAAAGTCAAGTTGGTAGTGCCTTTCAGAAGCCAGTAATGGACTCCAAAGCTGTGTGAAAGAACTTGGAAGCGAGGGCTGAACTGCTGCCAACATCTTTGGTGGAGTTAGTGCCAGTTTGATCCAAAAAAACAATGTTCTAGCCAAGGATTAGAGAGAGAAAACGTGGGCAGAAAACTGGAAACAAACTGACCTTAAACAATGAAGGAGTGGGGGGTGGGATTTTGGCCTGGGGCATGTCTGTCATCCAGCACTTCACAGTCAGTAGTTGCATTTTTGAAAGTCACCTCCTAAATTTGGCTAGGTAGGAAGATTCTCTCTCCCTGGATAAAAAGAAAGTTGAGGCATTCTTAAGTGCTCTCATTCTTCTCCACCAGGGTTACAAACGGAAGGAAAACCTGAGGAGCAATGGTTCACTTAGTTTTGGGGTGTGTGTGTGCTTTTTTCGGGGGGAATGGCATTTTGAGGGGAAGATATGGGTTATTAGATTTGGTGTGGAGGCATTCATAAAATAAAGGGAGAACTCCTCAAATGCTTAGAGGTGGGATCTGCACCCCTGTTCTCCACCATGAAGTTGAAACAGGACTGGTACTTATGCCCTGCAGAGTTCCACTGAAAGACAAAAGCTTGCATGTAATATGGGCTCACAGCTGAATTTCCCCTCATTGGTAATTGGCATAAACACCCAGAATCCAGAAGCAAACTGAAACTTCACAATGAGAACATAATAAGAGCCCTGCTGGATTAGACCACAAGCCCATCTGGTTCAGCATCCTGCCTCTGGGAAGACTGCAAGGAGCATGAGAGAAGAGGAGGCTGCTGGCAATATTCCTTCCTCCCTGCCCCCCCCCGCGCCCCCCAGGACTGTGGGCATGGCACCTCACCCCAGGAGGTGCAATACCTTGGGCTGCCTCTGTTGAATTACATAGGTTGGCCTGGTTCACACAGGCATCCAAATCTAGGTTTGATGCGGATTACTGATATTAGCATGATTGTGTGAACCCATGCCAAGCTGGGAATCTCAGATTCATCTTAGGCCATAAGCCACCTTGGCATAGTTTCACACAGTCACACTAATGTTGGTAGCCCACATTAAACCTAGATTTGAATGATTGTGTGAACCAGGCCATTAAATACATGTCAAGTGAATAAGTCCTTTCCCTGGTCTGTCCTGAATCTCCTGCCAATCCAAGCCAACAAACGAGCCAGTGCCATCTAGTTCTCTATACCACACAAGCCCTGTTGTATCCCTCCCGCATTTCGATAATTGGAAATGCTTACAATTAATCAAACAACTTCAAACGTTGTCTCTAGCCTTGGGGAACAGTCATGGCACACACTCTCTTCCTGGCATGTCTGTATGTGTATATATATATATATTAGCACCCTTTGGAAAGAGCAAAAGCACAGTGCAGGTCACGTATCCTGCAAATATAAATTACTTCTCAGTTAAAAGGAATTCAGCTATTTGCTGACTGAGGTTCCCTTCTCTTGTGTGTTCTGAGCTAGCCCTCGTCCAGCACGCACTGCAGATATTAGCCAGGATTAATTTTTTAAAATAGTTTTTTTAAAAAAACCAACAACTTCATGGCAACATTGTTTGATTCCTTCTGTAAAGGAAAATGGCATTCACAGACTCTTGAGTAGCACTGAATGCAACCAGCTCAAGGGCATTTTGCTAGTATATGCAGAGTGGAGAAATTGTATTGTAAAGCAAAGTGCGGATTCACCCCCTCACCCTCTAGGACAGTGATCTTCTCTAATTTTCAAGTGGGGGCCTCTTTGGCCAACCAACTAACAAACAAAACCCAAACCTTTCAATGTGCCGAGACCTCTGCACAGTACTGCACATTTCCCAGTGCCGAGAGGGCCCTTTAAGGGAGACGCAGCCCTATCAAGAGCTCGAGGAGGAAAACACTGGGAAGGGATACACCTCCCAGCACTCCATGCACACCTTCCAAGATGGTACAGGGGTTCAAGAGGGCTCTGTTTCCCTTTAAGGAGCCCACCGGCACTGGGCAAAGCACAGCACAACACAGTGAGAACGGCCATCTCCACGTGATGCCAAGTGGGCTGTGCAGAGTATTCGGCTTTGGCCGAAGCTTCCCACACGCCCAATCGACAATTAGTCGGGGAGCCACATTTAGGGTCTATGGGGACTGCTACTGCCCCCCAAAGCCACCTAATGGCACAGGGGGGGAAATGACTTGAATAGTAAGTCTGAGGTTGCCTGAGGTTGTTTGTGTACGGTTTTAACTTGTTTTGATGTTATCGTTAACCGCCCAGAGATGACGGTTTGGGACAGTGTACAAATCTGATAAACAAATAAAATAAAATAAAATAAATGTGTAAGTACAGGCAGTTGCAGTGGGGATTCTCCTAACTGCTTGAACAATGCTTCGCCTCACTGGTGGGAGGTGGGAAAGCACAAGACAAGGAGCAGGCTCCTCCTTCCAGCTTCCCAGCAGCCTGGTCTTGACTGATCTTGCTGTCAGGCATGAATTGTCCCCTTTGCTAAGCAGGGCCTCATGGCTGAAACCCGGGTTAAGTGGCGGGCTCCATGAGTAGGCTTGCCGCTGAGAGCTGCGCAGTTCCCATAGCTGCACACGAGCAGCAGGGACGAGGCTGGGCTTTCATAGCCCAGTTCCTGCTGCTGGTGAGAATAGCTTCAGGAAGCTGCCATATACTGAGTCAGACCATGGGTCCATCTGGCTCAGTATTGTCTACACAGACTGGCAGCAGCGTCTCCAAGGTTGCAGACAGGAGTCCCTCTCAGCCCAAGCTTGGAGATGCTGCCAGGGAGGGAACTTGGAGCTTTCTGCATGCAGATGCTATTCCCAGAGCAGCTCCATCCCCTAAGGGGAATATCTTACAGTGCTGACACATGTAGTCTCCCATTCCAATGCAAGCCAGCGCAGACCCTGCTTAGAAAAGGGGACAATTCATGCTTGCAACCGCAAGACCAGCTTTCCTCTCATAAAACAGGACCATAGGAAGCTGCTTTCTACTGAGTCAGACCCTTGGTCCCTCTAGCTCAGTATTGTCTACACCAGGGATTCCGAACATGATGTTATTGGACTTCCGCTCCCATAATCCCCAGCCCCACTCGCCTTTAGTTGGGGATTATGGGAGTTGAAGTCCAACAACATCTGGGGACCCAACGGTGAGAATCCCTGGTCTACACAGACTGACAGCAGCTTCTCCAAGGCTGCAGGCAAGAGTCTCTCTCAGTCCTGTCTTAGAGATGCCAGGGAGGGAACTTGGAACCTTCTGAGAGCAAGCATGTAGATTTTCTTCCCAGAGCGGCTTCATACCCTAAGGGGAATATCTTACAGTGCTCACACATGTAGTCTCCCATTCCAATGCAAACTAGGGCAGACCCTGCTTAGAAAAGGGGACAATGCATACTTGGTATCACAAGACTAGCTCTTCTGTCACTTTTCAAGCCCTATGCTGCCTGCAGCAAGGCAGCAAGTAGCAAGCTTACCAATGGAGCTTATCAGTAGCATGTAGCAAGGTACCATGCAGTCCGGGCTGGTCCTTGGCCCCAGTCCCTAGCGGCTGGATCATTCAAAGTGAAAGCCTGCCTTGCTTCTTCCCTCCCTAGCAGTCTTTCCAGCTTTGCAACCCACCATGCTTCTGTGTTGCTTGATAAAAGCTGCCGTCCCTCATTACCGGCCACTATCACATTGCTCTCCCCACTCCGAATTTGCCATGCTTGTCTGCTTTTCTGTGTAAAAAGGTTAGGTATGCCTAGAGGGAGTGTGAATGTTGCAGAGAACGGGGGGTGGGGGGAACCACATTGGAAACAGAACTATGGGCACCATGCCAGACTCTTGACTGCAACTAACCAATGGGTGCTGGTTTCCCCTCCCCTTGCTTTTTTTAAAAAAACCCAACCTCATTATAGTCTCTCTGCTCTGAATGTACTCACATAAATTAGATTTTCCAAAGCAGAGCTCTCTTTACGTAACCCTGTTTTCAAAAGATAGAGGCAGCGTATGTTTAAACAATTTAGGAGAACAAATAGCTGCAAGATGCGTCTCAGATGGCCCTTCCTGCCGCTAGAGCTGGATTCCCTGCTTGAGTGGAGCGACACATATGTTCTGCGCTCTGCTTGGATGTAATGGAGACGACCACGTAAAAGCCTTCAGGGAGTCCACACTCACACAGCCGTATGGGCTCTTCCCGTTAAGCTCCACTCCAGGGGGTTAGGGGATTGCTAAGACTGGCCACCATGATGTTTAGAGATGGAGGAGTCAACCAAGAGCCCAGTTCATATTTGCCAGTACAGGCAGGAGCCACTTCATCGTAGTAAGAGCCCAGAGTCCAGGGGTAACGGAATCAGGCATGCGACCACTTTGTCCAATGACTGTGGCCATAAGAAAATTTTCAGGTTGATATTGTATATACTCAGGGGCAAGAGAACATCTGCACCTATAAGGCCACATTTTTACAAAACTCTTACATATTATAGATAGGGCCTGAAATGTGAAAAATGGAATCATAATTTTTGGACAATGTTTCTGATTCTGTTACCAACTTATTCTCCACATTTCAGACCCTGTCTGGATACCTATAATATTTCAGGCTTTTGTAAAAAATATGGACTTCTAGTAGGAGAGGTTCTCTTGCTGGTACAATATCAGCTTGAACTAAAGCCATTGAAAAAGTGGTAAAATGCCTGATGCCATTACCCTTAGAATTACCGCCCCCCATGTTACTCTGATGGGCATATGAATTCAGTAATAGTATGGGTGAGGTCAGTTGTATGCTTTCTTTCTACTGGGCAATGACTGGATAAGGAGGAAACATTAGGCACCACTATGAAATCAAAGCGAGAGGAGACCTCAAAGGTGCCGTGGGAATAATTTATTAGCCCCATGATGTCTAGACTAAGATACTCAGAGGTAGAGTTATTTCATAAAGTAGAGTTATTTAACAGAACCCCAGGCAGTCCTGTTTCAGAGTTAAGCATGTTACTTGTAAAGGGGATAAATAAACACATCTGCCCTCCCAGCCCCACAATATGCATCAATAAGTCCAGTCATTTTGCCAGATGTCCATCGTTTGGCTCTAATATTTTTGGGCTGGCTCCTAGATCCAAAGCAAAATTGCCAGGGCCTGGCTTGATATTAAAACATGTAATATTTGTACTGTATTTATATATTTGTTTTTATATCTATATCTTGTAATATAACATAATGTATTTCCTATCATTATACAGAACATCTTTATAGTAGATATTTCAAGGCTACTGACTCTTCTTCAAGAGTAACTGGTTCAAAGGATGACCAAAATGGTCTTCCTCAGAGTTGCTGAGATAACATGATAGATTGTTTTGGAAACCATGGAATTTTAAGTCACTGGGATCTCAGGTCATTGGGACTGAGGGATTTAGGCTCTTGGGCCCTGAGACCTTAGGATCTAGGGACTTTTGTGTCCTTTTAATCTCCTTTTTCTGTCTTATCCATGCTCTTTATGCCATTTTATGTCTCTGCCATTTTTGCCATTTTATGCCTTGTACTTTGTGCTGGTCTAAGACCGTATTAAAGATTGATTGATTGATTGGCTGAATATTGTTTTGGTCATCCTTGGTCCGGATTAAACCAATTTTCTCTGGAAAAGGGTCATGGGACTTGAAGCACACAGGGTCAAGATATTATTTGCACCACACCAATGGCCTGGTAGTACAGCACCACTTGTTTTCTTCTGTCCATGGTCCTCCTCATACACCAGACCTCACGGAGCTGTTTCTCTGTAGAGATATCCTGTGCAGGGCCGACCCTTCCGTAAGGCAAGGGGAAGCAATCACCTCAGGTGGCAGATTATTGGGGTGCCAGAGAGGCAGTCAAGCCACCACTGATTGTGTGTGTGTGTGTGTATCCATAGTCATAGTCGAGAGAGAGAAAGAATGAATGCCAGAGTCACAATCATTATTTTCTTTGCCTCCATTCTAAGAAAGCTCTGAAAGTATAATGTGTACCCTCGCATGAGACTGAACATTTTTACCAGCCACGTCGTGAATCACAAAGAAAGATAGAGTGGAGGGCCTTTTACCAACACATCCCCAGACTGCTTTTGAATGCACCTTAGAAGAAAAGCTGAAGAGAAATAACAAACACATATTTTCACACTAAACATCCTTAAAAAGAAAAAAAGGTGCAAAATTCATACAGTCAGCATCCTCATTACCAGTTCTATAAAAATTGACGTCTTCTCAACATTTATGGATATGCAACATTGTCACTTCTTGTCTCCTGCCTGGTTTCTTTGTGAATGAAAAATCTAGATCCTCAGAAGAAGAGAAAGGCATGTTTCCTTTATTATTAGTTTGTGCGTTAGAATGAGGCAGACCATCTGGTCTTCTTGGTTCTAAAACATTTTCTGGACGAATGGTTTGATGATGAAAAATATGTCACTGTAATGGAGCAACAGAGCTAATGCACTAAAGAATGTGCTCCAGGAATGCTTAGTAAGAAGAGAAGCTTGTCAGCATACAGAAAAAGAAACCAACAGAGGCATTTACATGTGGTGAGGTACCTTTTTCAGCACATATTCCAAGGAAACAAGATGCAAGCCTTAATTGTGCAATTACATCAGGCTACTGTGAGGCTCAAACCGTGTCCTATAAATAGACATTTCTCTCATATCCGATCAAATGCAACATGTATAAATGCTATTATGCTCACTGAAGGAAAAGTCAACACTTGTGGAGTCTCCACTCCAAATTATGGCTCTATGGTTTTTATATATAAATAAATCAACCCATTTAAGCAGTCAACTGTTCTGTCCATTCTAAAGGAAAGCATGTGGCTCTGTTTTCAAACGGTTTTATTAAGCAACACAAAAGGAAGCAATGAACACTTTTCTAGAAAGTTCCAAGTTGCTCATTCTTAAGTTCCATTGTTTTGAATGTCTAAATGAAACATGAGAGGCCAGCAACCCAGGAAATGTTCCACTTGGACACCACATTTAGCCACATGGGTGACAACATCTAAGTGAATTCATCCAGTTACCCAGTGTATCTGTGCCTTTAGTTATATGCAGTGACAATCTCCAAAAAAAACCCACAAAACCATTCACTGCAGGTCCTTTATCAAAGTTGTCAACGATGCCCCTGTGATATTTGGTGGAACTGAGATCTATCTTAGTGGGGGATGACCACAATCCAAAGCAAGTATATGTGTGGGTCATAGGAGATGCAAATGCTCACAGTTGGAGGTGTCTGGAAGGCAGTGGTGGACTAGAAAAAAAATTGAGGGGGGCACAGAATGGGCACTGTGCATTTCTAGGTGGGTGAGCCGAGTCCCGAGTTGCAGATGTTAGATTTCTGAAACAGAAATCAGGGGCAGGTGTGGGGGTGGGGTGGGGTGTGGGGGACCATATCAGAAGAGGTGCTTGCCCCCCTTGCTCCCCCCTCAAGTGGAGCCTCCCCTTTCTGGAAGGTTCCTGCAGCAGAATGGGCAAATAGCTTCTTCGCTAAAACCTGGCTTTCTTGTTCAGTCAGGACGCCTCCATATTTGCACGCACTTCTCCCTGGTTTGCACATATGCCTGTCCAGGATTGTGGCCGAAAGGAAGAGCTAGATATTTGGAGAGATGCATGCCTACTTGCCTCTTTCTCACGCAGGGAGATGCTGAGGTGGGGTGTGCTCTTTGGACCATAGTCCCCAGCACTTCATTTCCACTGGGAGCCTGAGTGAGCTCTGTGCCTGAGGGTCCATAGGGCTGCTCTCTGGGCAAAGAGGCACCTTTGAAAGTGGCGATTCTCTTCTATTTAGCAGGGGGAGGGGAGCAATGGGCCCTATCCAGCCCCAGCACAGCATCCCTCGAGTGTTATCGATGGGGGTCTCCCTTGCGTCATGTCCATTTTTAGACAGTGAGCCCTTTTGGGACAGGGAGCCATTAGTTTACTACTTTTCCTGCATAATTTTTTTAGGGGGGGCTAAAAAATAGTATATACATGTTCTTAATAATGATGATAATGCTATATTTGCAGAGCTTGCCCCGTAGTCTGATCAACTCATCTCAGGTGTGATGACGCTGCCAAAGCCCTTGCTTCCTTTCCCAGGTTGACCACAGCTGGTTTCAGCTGGGCATCTGCTTCTGGCCCTCCTTATCCTCTGTTGTGCCCTTGTTAGTAATCCCTGTCCATTTTGTAGGCCTGTGCATGGCCCAAATTTTTGGATTCTGATGTGACCTGAACTAACACAACAGTGGCACTGTCAGGTGGGGCCATGTCAGCCCCTTCCACCTGTCATGCTGTCTGTGTCATGTTGGAGATTAGATACTTGTCGGTCCTTTCCTCGCTGGCCTCTCTTCCTCCTCTTTTACCTTCCACTCAGTAGAGACAGGCTGCACTTTGCTTAAGCTTCTCTCCAGAAGGCGCATGCACACTCACACACGCGCGCGCGCGCGCACACACACACACACTTGTGCAGCTTCAGTATAAAAGTTCACTCCTGCTAACTGGACAAAGAGGCACCTTTTTAAAGTGGTGATTCTCTTTATTTAGCAGGGGGAGAGTAACTGGCCCTATCCACCCCCAGCACAGCACCTCCAGTGACTGTTGCTGGTGTCTCTCTTATGTTTCTTTTTAGATTGTGAACCCTTTGGGGACAGGGAGCCATCTTATTTATGTATTATTTCTCTGTGTAAACTGCTCTGAGCCATTTTTGGAAGGGCGATATAGAAATTGAATAAAATAAATAATAATAATAATAATAATAATAATAATAATAATAATAATAATAGGATTTTTCCCCTCATTTTTTTTAAAAAAATCCCTTCTAGGTTGTGTGAGTGGTGCAGATGCTTCTGGGACCGATAGTTGTTGTTGTTTTTCTGGGGCAGGAGCCATGATCACTATTTTGAACTCCATTCAGGACTCGAGTTTCTGGTCAAAGCAGACTGCCACCCACCTCCTCCCCACCAAGCCCCAGAACCCCACTGTTTGGAGCTTGGCCGCTGCTGAGCACCACAACCTCTGTAGTAGTTACTGAAAAGACGTGATATGAAATCATCACATTTCATGCATCTCTGTGGTAGGGACACCCAACGCCCAATGAAAGGAAAGGGGGAAAGGAAAGAAAGGAGAAGACCAGGCTTTTGCACGCAGTTATGCAGTTCTTTCAACATCTAGTTCCATCCAAAGTATTTATTCTGGAGTCTCTGGATTAAGAGGGTGTGTGTGTCTTTGCCAAGCTGTGGCGGATCTTGGGAGCCTAAGTCATCCACAACCCCAAAGGGTGGCAGACTGGTAATAAAACCCACCTGCCTCAAAAACAGGGCAGAGTGAAATAAAACGCCTTCCCCAAATGCTGGCAGGCATCAGCTAGTAGGTTTATAAATGTCATCAGCAAAGGAAACATCACCATAAGTCTACATTCCACATGCCATCAGGTTGGATGTTGTAAAGAGGAGCACTATTAGGTGTGCGAATGCTCCTTAAGGGCAAGGACCTCTCCCGTTTGACTATGTAACTCTTGCAATATACAGCCCTTGCAATACTGTAACTCAGTTTCAATATTCACGAATGATGCTCTGTGTGTGACGACAAATAAACTAATGTTCATTTTGGAGGACAGAGTGTGAATCTAGAGAACCAGGTTGTTTAGGTAATGGAGATTCTGTTAAACAGACACACGTATTCTCAAATAAGCATTACCAGCCAAACCCAACAAAATCAGGATCCAACCCTCCATTTATCACCTTTGAAATGACAAAAAAAAATTAATAATCATCCACTATTGTACCATATACAGAAGCTCATGCAAAATGTGGAAGGTCTTACCAGAGAGGAATTGAGGCAGTAGTGGAAAACATATAAGAGAAAGCATTACAGAATATCAAGAACTGACTGTCTGGGAAGAAGACAGTTGAATCTCATATACTAGACCAACAGGCTAACAAGACAGTTTCCTCATTAACAGTTTCTACAGAATAAGCAAGCACGTGATCACCCATACCTTGTTATGGTCTCTGAAAAAAAAAATATAAAAGGAAACATTCCACTGACTTCTTTGCTCTACGACATGCACCAAACTTCTCCAAAATGCAACCAGGCGTGCATCACATATATCTGATCCCGCTTTGCCAATGTAACAGCTTTTATAAGCAAATCTTTTGACAGCGATGCGCAAAAGCTTCATGAAGTGTAAAAGTGTCAGAGATTTCCAGTTTTAAGTGCTATATAATCTTGGCTTCCAGCCCAGTGTGACTTTGCAAACATTAAAACGTGGAAGGCAACTTCTCAGAAAGAAAGAGAATGCAGGGGGGTGGGGGGAGGTCATTTAGATGCCGTTTAGGAAAGCAAGCAGTTTTTGCAGCCAGAAGGCAAGGTATATGGATGAGAATGGACCAAAATTAGATTTTTGCTCAAAACAAACAAACAAACAAAAGCATCATTACCATTGTTATCTTAACTTGTTCTCCATATTGCCGCACATGGCTTCGCTGAGACAGTGGTCCACAGTCCATTCTAACAGACATTAACAAGCAAGCAAGAAATGGAAGCTCAGGCACCATCTGGCATCCAGTTGGATTCTTCTTATTATTATTAATAAACACAGGCCAAAGGACAGACAAGACAACCGAAAGGACAGGCACGTTCTCTCCGGAAATAAAGAAAGAAAGGGAAAACAGAAAAAACAAAACATGGATTTGGGGGGTGCACAAACCTTCGGGTTCTGCGTTCTCTTTGAGGTGGACTTGCTTCAGTGGGCAGCAGAAGATTTCGTGACACTTAGCACGAAAGGGGGACTCTTTTTTCTTTAATTCCGTCGATTGGATGGAATCTTGCCGTAACATAATATACTCCTGTGTGCCAGGGGGGGCGTCATCCATAACTGTGATCACCACATAACAAAATGAACTTAAGTTAGAACGAAAGGAAAAACAAAACAAAACAAAACAAAAACAAAAACAAAGAAAAGGGGGGGAAAGAAAAATCTAGAGAAGTAAATCAATGCTACTATGATACAGGGAGGGGTCTGGGGAAGAAGAGGGAAAGGAAGACAGCAGTAGAGAGGAAAAGAAAAACAAAGGAAATTAATGTTCTCTGCTTATGATGGTAGAGGAGGAGGAGTGAGGAGGAGGAGAGTGGGGATAGTTTAGCTTTATATTTCAGTGCTTATATCAATATTTCTAGCAACTGTCTAAGACATTTTCTGTTAAGGAAGATAGCTCACATATTTAAAAAGATTGAACATGAACTGTCTACAACACATATAACTACCTGCCAAGATTATGCACAACATGGCTCTATTGAGACTACAAACAATAAGAGGTAAAATAGCATGCATTTTGATTGTTAAGTCTGCAGGTGTTCTCTCCCTGCCAGGCTGTCAGAACAGCAACAAGGTATTCGTACAGATCCCAAGCACCGCAGACGCAGGGCTACTAGGATTTTTTGTTTGAGATTCTTCCCCCCTCCCCAAAGGAGGATTGTAATCGGAGGACATTTAACCTTGCCACTTGCAGGTACAAATGAGCCTCAGTCGAAATTACTCCCGAGCGGGGAATGCAGAGTAACAGCAGCTTCATTGATTTTAATGAAGTTATTTCAATGAATTCGTTTTCAAGTTTCCTGCTAGTGGCCAAATTAAAGGGAAGCCAGGCAAAACCTCTGTGATGACCCTCTAAGTTACTGTTATTACAAGGCTAAAAACGAATACTGGTTGCAGGCAGGGGGCGGAAACTGTAAAGGTCCCAAAGTCTGGTGAAAAAGGAACCTACTTCTGGAATTCCATGTGGGGATAAATGGTGTGGATCTGGCAGATCATTATCAGGAGAGAATTCCATCAACCAGGGGCCACTACAAAAAAGACCCTGCTTCTAGTAAATGGCCGATTTATCCAACAATGGTGGTGCTAAGGCCCAGTTTTCACTGATGTGGTAAAGCTGTGTTGTCCATGATGTGCCACTTCAGATTGCAAGTGGAAGCTCCCATTACTGACTGCTCATTAAAAAATAAATAAAAATCCTGCACATAAATCTAGTACATAAGGGTGAAAACTAAGTAAGGGTTCCCACTACTGAGGCTTTAAGGTACAAATGAAATCTCAACAGGGCACACGGCTTTCTTGTCCTGACCACTGGGCCTGCAGTGGTTGTGTGTGTGTGTATGTGTGTGTGTGTGTATGTGTTTTTTTAAATGACTATAAAATTTGATCAGTGTTGTCAGAGGACTGGAAATGAAAATGGGCAGGAATGTCCTCCAAAGTTTATTCCATGGAGAGAGGACAACCATTTGTTCATTGAGAACATAAGAACAGCCCTGCTGGATCAGGCCCAAGGCACATCCAGCCAAGCACCCTGTTTCCCACAGTGGCCCACCAGATGCCTCCAAGAAGCCCACAGGCAAGAAGAATGTGCACACCCTCTCTCCTGCTGTTGTTCCCCTGCAATTGGTATTTAAAGGCATCTTGAGGCTGGAGGTGGCCTATAGCCCTCAGACTAATAACCATTGATAGACCTGTCATCCATGAATTTATCTAAGCCCCTTTTAAAGCCATCCAAGCTGGTGGCCATCAACACAGCCCGTGGCACAGAATTCCATGGATAAATTATGTGCTGTGTCAAAAAGCACTTCCTATTGTCAGTCCTAAATTTCCTGACCTTCAGTTTCATGGATGACCACCTAATGTCACAGCGGAAAAGTAACTTGCCTAGGGAGCAAGAGGTTGTTGTTTCAAATCCCTGCTGGTATGTTTCCTAGCCTATGGGAAATACCTATATCGGGCAGAAGCGATATAGGAAGATGCTGAAAGGCATCATCATCTCACACTGCGCGGGAGGAGGCAATGGCAAACCCCTCCTGTATTCTACCAAAGAAAACCACGTGGCTTTGTGGTCACTCGGAGTTGACACAAACTCGAAGGCACAACAACAACAACACTGTAGGTCCTAAATTTCCCAACCTTCAGTTTCATGGGATGGCCCCTGGTTTTAGTGCTGTGAGAGAGGGAGAAAACATTATCTCGGTCCACTCTCTCTACTCCACTCATAATTTTATACACTTCTATTATCTCTCCCTTTAGTCACTTCTTTTCCAAACTAATGAGTCCCAGATGCTGTAGCCTGTTCTCATAAGAAAGGTGCTGCAGCCCCCTGATCATCTTGGTTGCCCTCTTCGGCACCACTGTTACCCTAATCCTGACCCTGACCCTTGACTCTGCGCAAAAATGAATGCAATTCTACCATAATCGTTTGGAGACAGGGATAAAGAAAGAGCAACCACGTACAGAAAACTGTAAGTGCAACCATGCCATCGCCGATTTGCCATCTCTAGGAGGGCAGATAGAAATTTCTATGAGCATTCGTTCCCTGAGATGGTACCAATGCCATCCAAAATGTGTGGACCTGACTCACGGACTAAGTGACTTTTGTCCAAGGAATCAGGCCATGGGATGACACAGCCAGCTGCAGACTGTGGCCTCTGGCTGGCTTCTCTGTGGAAACCTCAACTGCTTCTGCATGGCCATTAGCACTTTGAGACTCCTGATACTTTGCTTCCCTGGGCAACAGGCACTGTCGCAATGATCATTAAGACTCTCACCAAAGTGCCATTGAAAGCCACACATAAAATTAATAGGATGATAAAACAGGTTTGGAGGAAAGGGAACCAGGTTCCTGGAGAGCTAAGGGCTGGGCTGCCGGGTAACAGCTGTCAACAAAAATAGCTTTATTTAAAGAGAATTTAGCAAAAAGCCAACATTGATATCACTGGGAAGTGAGCTTCCTGGCAACTTCTGAGTAATAACTACCAGCAGGGAGGACCTGGAGCTTGTTATCCAAGCTAGCAAATTTCCCCTATGAAACGTCATGCAAAAAATTGGTGCTGCTCAGATCTTACTCAGCGGAAAAGCAGCAAGAAAATATTTATCCTTATCATTAAGCAGCAGAACTGCCCTGAGACCTAGGCCACTTGTAAGAATTAGACTGGGAAAGGATGGTTCATTCCCTCAATTTTTAATAGGGTTTCACAAACCCTATAAAATACAGGGTTATAAATCCCCACCCCCCCACCCTGCCTTTTAAACCCTGAACATTTTGAGCATCACTGGTTCAGGACAATCATTGCAGTTCTATCTATCTATCTATCTATATGGCTATTGCTCAGTATTCTGCATTTAAAGCCCCAATACTCTATTTTGCCAGACTATTGCCCACTAATCTTCCATTTGCAGCACAGACAGTCCTGGCTATCTGTTTTATATCATGGCAGGCTGTTAAAGGTTTCCCATTCAAAGCATAGGCCTGGCTATCTAGTGCATCATCTTTTTTAGTTTATTTTGCATTGGGCTAAGCTATTGCCCCTCAGTTTTCCCTTTACATAAGCCACCTAATGGGGCAGTGGGGAAACGCTCAACGAACAAGCAGAAGGTTGCTGGTTCAAATCCCTGCTGGTATGTTTCCCAGACTATGGGAAGCACCTATATCGTGCTGCACCTATATCGGGCAGCAGCGATATAGGAAGATGATGAAAGGCATCATCTCATACTGCACAGGAGATGGCAATGGTAAACCCCTCCTGACCTTCAGTTTCATGAGATGACCACCTAATGTCGCAGCAGAGAAGTAACTTGCCTAGGGAGCAAGAGGTTGCTGTTTCAAATCCCCGCTGGTATGTTTCCCAGGCTATGGGAAACACCTATATTGGGCAGCAGTGATACAGGAAGATGCTGAAAGGCATCATCATCTCATAGTGTTAGGGAGGAGGCAATGGTAAACCCCTCCTGTATTCTACCAAGGAAAAACCATAGGGCTCTGTGGTCGCCAGGAGTCGAAATTGACTTGACGGCACATTTTACTTTACCTTTACTGCACAATTTGGCTAGCTATTTCACATCACATCAAGCTATCATGATCAGTTTCCCTTTCAAATCACTGGCCAGCTATTTCATATCAGGCTAGGTTATTGCCCAATTTCCCCTTTATAGCACAGAATCTCAGTTGGCTATTGCACATCATGCCAGCCAGACTATTCCCGTCCCCATTCAAAGCACCAGTCATCTATTTCACATCAGGCTAGGCTATTGCCCATCAGTTCTTTACAACACAGACAGTCCTGGCCAGGCCAAGCAACACACTAGGTCATTGTACTTGTAAATGCAATTCATCCCCAGGTAGGGCTCACAGGATGGAGTAGGTATCTGGCTTTACCCCTCGAGTCACAATTTTGCATCTGGCTCCACCTCATAGGGGGAAAGCAGCTTCATATGTTGGGGATAAGGTCATAGCTCAGTAGTAAAGCATCTGCTTTGCATACAGATACCAGGTATGGTGCCTGGTATCTCCAGGTAGGGCTGGGAAAGACCTGACTGAAACCCTGGAGAGCTGCGGCACTCCAGTGAGCTAGATTGACCAAGGTAGAAGGCAATCAATCTGGACACAGTGGGAGATCTGCCTGTGGCTCACCTCTCTTTTCTTCTTTGCCTGCCTGCTTACCTGCTCCAGAACACAAGCACTGGCCCATCTTCAGCTGCATCATCAGCTTCTGGCCCCTTGGACCCTGCTCTGCTTGCTGCAGAACTAGATACTACCCAAAGAAGGTCAGTACTTTATTTCTGCCTTTTAGAAGCTGTTCTTAGAATTGGAAATTCTCATAAAATCTCATTGGGAGGCCGGTGGGACTGTCACCTTGTCATGATTGATGCCAATGTTGTGAAAAGGAACAGAAAAACCATTTCTTAACATGATGGATAGCCTAAAGCCAGGTGTGGAATTATTAAACAACTCAGAATCACAATAAGAACCTTTTTAAAAATAGATATACAGATTTCTCTCTCTCTCTCATGGAAGTCTTCAATTTCTTGAAGTGATGAGAGAGATGGACAACTTAATGGAACCAGTGGAAGGAAGTCTACAGAAAAGTCATAAGAACATAAGAACAGCCCTGCTGGATCAGGCCCAAGGATGCCCATCTAGTCCAGCATCCTGTTTCGCACAGTGGCCCACCAGATGCCGCTGAAAGCCACAGGCAGAAGTTGAGGGCATGCCCTCTCTCCTGCTGTTACTCTCCTGCAACTTGTACTCAGAGGCAGCCTGCCTTTGAGGCTGGAGGTAGCCCACAAGCCTCCGACTAGTAGCCATTGGGATGACATAGTAGTCCCAGGCCTTAATTACCAATCCTGACATATCAATTCATGTAAAATGTTTAATGTGAACAGGAATGGACCACAGCCACTGTCCTGGGCAGGAACAGCTCACAAATACTGCAAAGGGGCATCTCACGGGAATAATTGATCCAGTTCACTTTGTGAATGGAGAAAACTGGCCAAAAATTGCAAAACCAACCAAAAGGAAAACCGAGAGATGTCAAGAGCACAAGAAATCTAAATTCATTAACTCAGTGAAGGAAGGACTGGGAAATATCAGCTCAACAAGGAATGGCATGATTGGATTAAATATGCCAAGAGTAATACTCAGTTTTCACAATGATGAGGCAAGTTCACCAGAGCGGAGAAGGGGGACCATGCTGTGCTGTGGAGCTACATGGCAATCAGGGCAACCTCACAGCCTGCCAAAGTCCCGAATACCTCTGTTTGCTCGTGAGTAGCTGCTCCTGATTTGCCAAGTGTTAATTGCTCCCCCCCCCCAACATGTGCACTGTTGTCATTGGGCAGTAGAGAATGGAGCTGTCACTGGGAGGTGACCACAACTGCTGTGGCTGCCGAATCCCACTCCCAAAATGCCACCTTTGGCAGTCATCAGGCTTCAGCCAGAGCTCATACCAGCTATGTGACCTTTCCAATTTCTAATCCTTCTCCCATCCATTTTCTGCGATTGTCGACCTTTTTTGGAAGCCTTGCTAGATCAGAGCAAAGCCTGATCTAGTCAGGCTGCCATAAGGCCCAGGGTCCGGATCCAGCCTGTGGACACTTTTTTGTTGGCCCGCAAGTCGAAATATCCTGCAGCAGCAACAGTACGCCAGAAAGGCAGAGGGCCACTCTTTGGCCCAGTTCCTTCTTCTCCAAGGGGGCATTTTCTGTCCTCCCTGAAACTGCCTCACGCCACCATCCTATGCATGTTTACTCAGAAATATTCCCAGTGAGGCTTACTCCCAAGATTATAAAGATTAAAAAGTAAAACATTAATTAAAAACAAAAACAAAAAATTTAAAAGCAAGAAATTTAAAACACCATTTAAAATGTTAAAACAATATTCTAAAAGCAGCATTAAAACAATCAAAACAAGATCAGTTAAAAGCCTGGGTGAACAGATGTGTCTTTAAAGACTTTTCAAAAGCTGTCAGAGATGGGGAGGCTCTTATTTCACTAGGGAGCGCATTCCAAAGCCTGTTATGTTGCACAGGCCTGGTGTCGACAAGACTGAGCTAGATGGAACAAGGGTCTGACTCAGTATATGGCAGCTTCCTATGTTCAGGACCACACTGGAGTGGCCACTAAAGCAGCCCTCTGCCCCAGAGATTCCAGTGTCCAGACTGATATGCCCCACCCCCACAAAATGTGTCACAGATCACATTCCCAGCTCCTTCACTTTGTCTCCTTGAGTTGAATGAAAGCCACTGAGATGCAGTCCTGCTCTTCTCTGCACAGCCCCACTAAGGCTCCATTTCTTGTTCACACTAGTACAACATATATATCAGTCTCTCTCTCTCTCTCTCTCTCTCTCTCTCTCTGACTCACGTACACACTCACTCTCACATGCACAAAAATACATGCTACTTTTACAATACAGAGCGCAAGACATTCATCTTAGAGTCCAGCGTGATAAATGGCATGAAATATAACTCAAAGCAG
Organism: Hemicordylus capensis; assembly: GCF_027244095.1. NCBI lineage: Eukaryota > Metazoa > Chordata > Lepidosauria > Squamata > Cordylidae > Hemicordylus > Hemicordylus capensis. The sequence continues at coordinate 19,502,564 of NC_069667.1, forward strand.
CAAGTGCGGCAAGGAACCGGCGGGATGGGGGGAGAATCATTACATTTCCCATTCCATGCACAAAGCTAATACCGCAGCACTCCTGCTTATGACTGTATATCAAGACTGCTAAAGATAAATGCCTGTCATGAAAGAAAGATATTACTGTATCGCTGAGCTATAAATTACCTCCCGGTGCTTGAGAAAGTGAGGAGGAAGCCTATCTTTTGGAGGTCTGAAAAAGTTTTGCAACCCAATTAAAGGTATTAGGCAGCACGGAATGTGCTTGGTGAATTTCCCCACTGGATTCGCGATGCCCCCATACAACCTACCACTTACCCACTTCTCCCCAAAATCCAATTCTTCCATTTGATTGTCTGCTTAGGAACATAGGAAGCTGCCTTATACTGAGCCAGGCCCTTGGTCCATCTAGCTCAGTACTGTCTACACAGGCTGGCAGCAGCTCTCCTAGGTTTCAAGCAGGAGTCTCTCCCAGCCCTACCCGGAGATGCTGCCAGGGAGTGGACTTGGATGGATCCTTTACCCTTGAGATACAGCTCCATCCCCTAAGGAGGAGATCTCACACTACTCACATTTAGTCTCCCATCCAAATGCAAAGCAAGGCAGACCCTGCTTAGCAAAGGGTCCTACTTCCAATGGCCCTGCTTCAAGACCTGCTCTCCTCTCCTGCTTCACAAATAGGTACAGTGCTTTAGTTCTCCGTGCTTGATTGCTATACTCCAGAGCCCCTTTCAGATGTTCTATGAACCCGTTGGATTGGGGGGTGGGGGGAAGTGGGGGGTTCTACATGCCCGAGATCTTCGCGTTCATAAGGTCTAAAAAGAACCCCCTTGCATACTGAAATAAGAGCCTCCCCATCTCTGACAACTTTCTGAAAGTCCCTAAAGACTCATTTTTCTCACCCAAGCTTTTCAGTTTGGCTATGATTTTAAATTGCTTTCAGGTTTTCATTTTTGATTTGTTTTATGTTGTTGTAAACCGCCCAGAGACGGAAGTGTGGGTCCATCTACAAATTTGAGAAATAAACAAACAAATACAGCTGTAAGCACATAAAGATGATTGGGATGCTTGGAAAAAAGCATGCAACCCAATGATCATGCCCAAAAGCCCTACACACATACAAACTGGGCTCTTTACAGACTTTATTATGAATGTAGGGAAGCTGGTTACATGGCCTTTCTAATCTCACCTCCCCAGTAACTTTTAGGCATGCTTACCCACATTATGACATAATTGTATCATATATTGCTCTGCATTTGCTCTACTTGCCATTATGCAACAGGAAAATAAACCTTTTTCTTGGGGGCATCCCTGGTGGAGTGAAAAGTATAATTCTACCATTAGTCACGGAGGATTAAGTATGTTTGTGTGGACAGTTTCTTTCTGCAGTGTGTAACTGGTTAATCAGTTAGATTAATGAACTTTTAATTGATTAAAAATGTACACCCAATTAATCATGGAGCACATGTATATTTAAAGAAATATTAGTAAACATATTTATATAAATTGCAGAAGGCAAGCCCCATCTCAGAAGAGGTATTCCCCTGTCTGTTTCACAGAGAGGGAATGCCTCTTCTAAAAATTATATGCCTGCTGCAACACATACGTGGATGGCAAGCACCATCTCAGAAGAGGAATTCCCCTTTCTCTAAAACACAGGAGGGAATGCCTCTTCCAAGACTATACCTACATTATCTAAAAGTAACGAAAGTATGCTTCTTGATTTGGAACCACTGGTTTTACTGACAGGCAAATTAATAAAATTTGCATGAATCTACTAAAATCATATGATAAATAGATCAAGATGACTTTAATAGGCAGCGGCCTTAATTTTCATTACCCATAATGAGCCCAAGGATAAACCACCAAACCAACAAATAGCTAAATCAAAAGTTAATTGCCTGCCTTGAGCCAGGACAGTCTGAAGCATCTTTTAAAAGGAGGAGACGCAGGAGAATACACATTTCTATCCATTCCCCTTATGGGAGACATCCATTTCCTGCTAGTTATGAAGAAGGCCCCATAACTTGGTTGCTGTTTCCGCAGCGCTTGTGCAACTAAATATAATTACTGGCTTTCGCACCGTGCACCCGCTTCATTTATAGCGCCCCAATGAGAAGCTGGGAACAGCATTTTCCTACCGCAAGCATCTGCCTCCTTGACAGAGGGTGAGATAATTGTCTCTGCAAAACTGGCTCTAGGTCTGTGACAAGCTATATGACAGGTGCGGTGCAACCTCCTTAGTGGCGATGATCTTCGGAAACTTAGCAGGGGTTTGGGGGAAACTGAGCCCGCTCTTGCTTCTACCCCAGAGACTGTAGCAAGGTTGTCGACAGCCACAATCCTGATCCCACCCCCCACCCCCACTCCTCCTCCTCTCTCTTTTGGGTGGGGGGTAAAGTCTCATCTTCCAAAATTATGCACTTCTAAGCTGTTGTTATCTTTTTTAAAAAGGAGGCGTCTAAGCCTTTTTGGTTGCGGGAGAAAAGCTTCACTAGAGTGAAGCTTACTGGAAAGAAAGGATGTTTTGTTCTGGCCCTGTACAAATACGTATGTGGTGTGGTGAGGTATTTATTTTTAATTAATGCAGTCCTTTCCCTACTCTTCAGGCTCCTGAAGTGGCTTACAAAAAACCGATTCAAATGACAATTACACAAATCAAATAACACAAATCCAGGCATTCATTTCAATGGAAGTGGCAGCTGCAACACAGGAAGTTGCCTTATACAGAGTCAAACTTTTGGATCATCTATCTCAGTATTGCTTATACTGACTGGTAGCAGCTCTGCCAGAATTCAGGAAGGAATCCTTCCCAGTCATAGCTGGAAATGCTGCCAGGAATTGAACCTCATATGGAGTCTCCCATCCAAATGGGAGGGTGAAGTGTCCTTAAAAGACCCGCAGTCTCACTGCCTGTGCGGCCACCACCTACCCTCCAATAATAATAATAATAATAATAATAATAATAATAATAATAATTTGATTTCTATACCGCCCTTCCAAAAATGGCTCAGGGCGGTTTACACAGAGAAATAACAAACAAATAAGATGGCTCCCTGTCCCCAAAGGGCTCACAATCTAAAAAGAAACACAAGATAGACACCAGTAACAGTCACTGGAGGTCCTGTGCTGGGGGTGGATAGGGCCAGTTACTCTCCCCCTGCTCAAGAAAGAGAATCACCACGAGAGAGTTTGATCTGTTTGCAAACTCTCCAGACCTGCAGCTTTAGTGGCAGTCGACAGTGCTATATACACACACTCTAATTGCGCCCGACTGGTCTGCCACAAGACGCCACTCTGCCCTCGCTTAGCAGTTTCGCCTCTGTGTTAATTGAAAGATCACTCCCGAGGAAGATGCAGACAGACACAGCTAGATATATTTCCCCACCTCCCTAATCCCAGACTTTGCATATCTAAGCCAAGTGCTGTCTGAGGAAGCCGGAGATATTATCTATGGCCCCCTCAAGACACAGAAGAGTCGGGCGTGGAAGGTTTTTGGCTTCAAGTACCTAGGATGCCCAGCCATTCACGCTGATATACTGTACTGCATTTCAAGTATCCAGACCATGCACTCTCTCCACACCACAACCCAAGAATCCTTGCAGCAACTGTCTAAGATGGGTCACAACTGTTATAACCCAAGCATTCTCAGATCTACATCCCCAGATATTGGTGGACGGCAATTCCCATCACCCCCAGCCCCAATGGCCTTTCGCCACTGGGGAAGGGGATGATGGGAGCTGTAGTCCCACAATATCTAGGGACCCAGATCTGAGAACCCCTGTTAGAACACACCCTGCCATGGAGGAGAGCTGGTCTTGTGGTAGCAAGCATGAATTGTCCCCTTTGCTCAGCCAGGGTCTGTTGCAGACTGCTTGGTGTTGCTGAGAAATTAGGAACATAGGAAGCTGCCTTATACTGAGTCAGACCCTTGGTCCATCTAGCTCAGTATTGTCTACCTAGACTGGCAGCGGCTTCTCCAAGGTTGCAGGCAGGAGTCTCTCTCAGCCCTATCTTGGAGACGCTGCCAGGGAGGGAACTTGCAACCTTCTGCGTGCAAGCAGGCAGGTCCTCTTGCCAGAATAGCTCCATCCCCTGAGGGGAATATCTTACAGTGCTCACATGTAGTCTCCCATTCAGAATGCAAACCCTGCTTAGCAAAGGGGACAGTTCCTAGCTACCACAGGATTAGCAATTACAGGAAGCAACTTTAACTGAGAAACAAGGGTTTGATATTTATTACTAATTAAACATTGAGGTCATCCACACAATCAAAAACTGTGTTCTGCCCAGGTGTGGGAGCTGTGTGTGCTCCCAGTTTTCGGCTGTGTGGAAGCAAGGTTTTAGCAAGATCTGGGTAGAAGTGATTGTGTGGAAGCAAGGTAGGAGGGAAAGCTACCCTGGTTTTCCTCCTACCTTGCTCCCACACAACTGAAAATTGGGAGCACACATAGCTCCCAAACCTGGGTAGAATACAATTTTGATTGTGTGAATGACCTCATAGACTAAGAAAACAATCAACTAACAGTCTCTTATGCAGAGAGAAGGAACCTCTCAGTTTGAAATTCAAGTCAGCAAGTAAGAAGCTGACCGACAAACCACGACTCCACTCCCAAGCCACTGCGCAGAGACAAAACATACAGACAACAACAACAAATATTTATATACCACTTTTCAACAAAAGTTTCCAAAGCAGTTCGCATAGAGAAATAATAAATAAGATGGCTCCCTGTCCCCAAAGGACAGGCACCAGCAACAGTCACTGGAGGTATGCTGTGCTGGGGGTGGAGAGGGCCAGGTACTCTCCTCCTGCTAAATAAAGAGAATCACCACGTTAAAAAGATGCCTCTTTGCCCAGTTAGCAGGGGCCTTGTACACAGACAAGCATGTCTAGTAGAAGAACTGAGACAATGCTGTGGCAAAATCCCAACACTTAGGAACATAGGAAACTGCCATATACTGAGTCAGACCATTGGTCCATCTAGCTCAGTATTGTCTTCACACATAGACTGGCAGCGGCTTCTCCAAGGTTGCAGGCAGGAATCTCTCTCAGCCCTATCTTGGAGATCCTGCCAGGGAGGGAACTTGGAACCTTCTGCTCTTGCCAGAGTGGCTCCATACCCTGAGGGGAATATCTTGCAGTGCTCACACATCAAGTCTCCCATTCAGATGCAACCAGGACAGACCCTGCTTAGCTATGGGGACAAGTCATGCTTGCTACCACAAGACCAGCTCTCCTCTCTTGGCCCACCCAGAAGTCCTGAGCTCCCTATTCAGGTCCCAGATGGGACTGATTCCTCCTGCCACACCCGTCTCGCCCCAGCAGATGTGGCAAACTAGGTGGCCTGCAGTCCTTTCCACCTTTAAGACTCTTAACCACAAACTTCAGCCATGTACCCGGGAGGTTTCCAGACTAGACCCTGTAATAGGGTCAGGACGTATCTCTGAAGTGTGCTTCCACACTTCCTGTGTTGTGACACCGAAGGCCCTATGCTGACAGCAGGGTGCCGTTCATATTTCCAATGCCTTGTTTTGAATGCAATCGCTGCGATATAGAGCTAGGACGTTGTATATCCGGCGTAAAGAAGTTGCTGTTTTTTCGGGTTGTTAGTTTTCGCCAGACTGCTGCCCCTGCTGTTTACGTTTTGAATGTGATTTGCCTGAACGGAAACATTTTGCTGCTGTTGAGCAGCTAACCTGCAAAGTGCCCAGGCAAACGACAACATGGGCGGTGGTGTTTCTCAGGTGGTTCAAGAAACTAAGAGCATTCAACATCAACAACAAAATCCTGGATGGTGATTCTGATTTTGTTGATTTGTTTTTGCTTGCATTGACAGGTTGATGCATTTGGCATATATGAGAGAAACCACAGGAGTTGTCTATCATTTTAGCAGAGCCTCGACTCAATTCGGGTCCGAGAAAACCTGTAGCCAGTAATCCCTTGGAGATCAGCAAGTGGAATCTTCATCGACTGGATCTTACATTTCTACTCACTGAGCTGTGTGCTCAGAATACAGATGTGATCTGACAGCAGCTTCTTGCTCCTGCAGGTATCATATACCAATAAATAACTGGAGGAGATTTTAATTTGCATCCTTCCTGCTGCAGAAGTGATTAAGTTTTGAATACAAGAAAAGGATATATCCCAAGCAGCATTCGTGAGAAAGGGAATGTTCCCAGCTGCCGACGGGGGGAAAAACAGCCTGGCTTGCTCCTAGGTCATCAGAAATTTGATGTGCAAAAATCAGCAAGTGATACTTTTCAGGGTACAAAGAGAAGCAGAGTTGCCTGCTAATATCACCACATCAAGCTTGTGTTGAAGGCATATAATTTCATGCGAATACTGTCAAAATTGGATCTCTCAGAGTATAAAGGCCACTGTTAAGGTTACCACATTCACTGGAGAGAATTCCTGGACACAATCATAAAAATAAAATAAAACCATCATAAATATTAAATCAAATTTTTTGACCGGAATTGTATAGTGGAGCTTGGTGGCTGTTTTGTAGAGTTTTTGCCTATAGTGTCCTTTGCAAATGAAAGGGTTAGGGAAGTTTCACTTCAGTAAGCACACAACCAAATGCAATGCTAACAACGAAAGGGGGTCTCACTCTTATATACTTCATAGCTAAGCACAGAGGCCCTCCACCACCATTACTAACTCTAGAGATGATCCAGAAAGGACGGAAAGGGATTTATTGAGTCACATACAGGGAGCCAACCTAGTCAAGTAAGAATATGGGGGCATTTATTGATTTATTTAACATATTTCTATACTGCCCAAAACTTGCATCTGTGGGCAGTTTACAATTACAATCATTTAAAGAATTAAAATTATTTGAGCATTAAAAACATTTAAAACCTGGCATTAAAAAATATTAAAACTATAAATCTAATTAAAAGCCTGGGAGAATAAATATGTCTTCAGTGCCTTTTTAAAAGTTGCCAGAGATGGGGAGGCTCTTATTTCAACAGGGAGCCCATTTGAAAACCCAGGGGAAGCAACAGAAAAGGCCTGTCCCCAAGTAACCGCCAGATGAGCAGGTGGCAACTGCACACGAACCTCTACTGATGATCTCAATGGGCAATGGGGCTCATGGTGAAGAAGGCGTTCTCTTAAATATCTGGTATCAGCAGCCAGTAAAGCTCTTTCAACACAGGATTGATATGGACTCTCTGAGATGACCCAGAGACCAACCTGGCCACCTCATAGGAACATAGGAAGCTGCCATATACTGAGTCAGATCATGGGACTATCTAGCTCACAGACTGGCAGCGGCTTCTCCAAGGCTGCAGGCAGGAGTCTCTCTCAGCCCTATCTTGGAGAAACTGCCAGGGAGGGAACATGGAACCTTCTGCTCTTCCCAGAGCGGCTCCATCCCCTCAGGGGAAGCTCTGACAGTGCTCACACTTCTAGTCTCCCATTCATATGCAACCAGGGTGGACCCTGCTTAGCTATGGGAACAAATCATGCTTGCTACCACAAGATCAGCTCTGTACTAACTGCAGTTTCTGGACTATATACAAAGGCAGCCCCACATACAGTGCATTGCAGTAGTCCAGCCTTGAGGTTACCAGCATATATACCACTGTTCTGGCACATATGACACCATTAACTACAGTGCCTGAAGAGAAGCACCAGAAAAAGGGATACAATAATTTAAAGCAACCCTGCTGCTCCAATTCCTGGATGTTTTCTAACCAAGATGACACTTTCCCTACATCCTGGACAGTCCACCTGATATCTGGATTGTCCAGGCTAATCCTGGACATGTGGGCAACTTAGATGCTTCCTACACTGCATCACTCCATATGCAAACTGTGAATGCATGCACTGCGCATATTTGCAAATGCTTGCCTCACACAGGTAGTACAGAGAGTCATGAAGGGCTGCAGTTTCCTGTTGGGAGTGTAGCAAACCTGGGCTTGTCTTGGTGTAAATGTATGAAATGGCCCAAAGGATTTTCAGATCAAGAATGCCTGGCAGCATTTCCCCACACCCAAGGGCCCCCTGGGCTTGCTAACTGATAAAACCTTACAAATGTTCATGGAACAATTCCACCTCCATCTTCGGGTCTGCATATCAGCGTGGAATTTAAATTTGTTCCAACCTGAAATACTTTCTCCTGCTGGAAACAGTACTTGGCATGCTTGACCTAGCTTTAGAAATAAATGCAATTCTCAGAAAGCAAAGCAAATGAAATTCTCATTCCCCCTCTGCATTTCTCGCCTCCGATAAGTACTTAAATTATGGGGCAGGCAAAAGAAGAAGTGGGGCCCATTTTGGTGGTCTCTGTAAAGGTAAAGTGTGCCGTCAAGTCGATTTCGACTCCCAGCGCCCACAGAGCCCTGTGGTTGTCTTTGGTAGAAAACAGGAGGGGTTGACCATTGCCTCCTCCCACACAGTATGAGATGATGCCTTTCAGCATCTTCCTAGATCGCTGCTGCCCAATATAGGTGTTTCCCATCGTCTGGGAAGTAGCTACTATTTTCAAGGTGCTGTGGGGGACACGTACGTGGACTAAAATGGGTGTGTGTGCAATAATTGGCCTGAGTATAGGCATTCCATTGAAGACCCCCTAGCTTCCCCCCAAAATGCACACACTTCTCCCCATTCCATATTCCACCCCAAACTGCCATGTGTAGGAAGGCTGCTGAAGGAGAACGTCAAAAAAATCCACTCTCAACATGAGCAATTCTGTTCCCCCAGCTGATCTCCCCATTGTTACTGGTTTCTCCTCCCCTCTTTACTTCTGACATCACAATCCGTTACCATGGCATTTGGGGAAGTGTCAGAATAATTATGTTCAAATCCATAACCTTTTGGCAAGGTGAAGTCCCATAAATAGTGTGTGGAGGGGGGTGAGGGTGGCGGGGATTCGAGAGATGGGGCTGGCTTTGAAACTAAGCCATCACCAAGAAGATTTAAAAGGAAACATTTTTCAATGTTTTCCCCATCCCTGTCCCCTTTTGTAACAAAACACATTTCATTTGCTTTTTTAAAAACAAAAATAGCACTTGATAATCAACCTCTTGGGGGCCTGAATGGCACCCAGTTCATAATCCGTGAATCAGAACCATACTGTTTTCCTGAGCAGAGAGGGAAGGCACATTAGAATAAAGCCCTGCAGCTAGAAGCCGAACCCTGTCATTCTGCATTAAATACTCTTTGCGCCGAATAGATGCATTGATAGTGCTAATGTTCCCTTGAAAAACCTTGCTTTTAATGAAGGATCTTCATTACTAATGATCTTTTAAGGTGCGGCAGAGTGCCGTTTTTAGCAACAGGGGATCAAAAGTGTTGATTGGCTCTTTTCCTCACTGGGAAGGAAGTGGGATCAGGCAGTTTTCCATTTGTACTAAGCAAAACATGGAGTATCATTGCTCTCCCAGGACAACACACACACACACACTTGTAAATTCACATACACTTTTTTTTTTAAAGTGTATGACAGGGGTTCCCAACCTTGGTCCCGCCCAGATGACGTTGGACTACAACTCCCATCATCCCCAGCCACAATGGCCGCATCTGGGGGACCAAAGTTGGGAAGCTTTGGTCTAGGACACAGCTTGTGATTTCATATGCCGGGGAGGCTCGTAAACCATTGGTAGCAGATCACAGGACAATTCTGTTTTCCTCATGTATCTTCAGCATAAAAGAGCAATGACCCCTCTTGGCTTCTTAAACAAAAAGCTATTGCAGAATAAATGAAATGTTGTAGCATGATTAGTACAACAGATGGGGGAAAGCCTTCAGCAATGCATAGGAGGGAGGTTTGGGCAGTAATCCCTGGCACAAGTACTGGGGTGTTCCAAGTGTGTTCCTATTTTTATCTGCAAAATGTTGAAGGGTTTGCATAGGATGCGATCGGCCACACGCTTTGATCACATTCGGACTGGATTATTGCAATGCTCTCTATATGGGGAAGAATCTTTGGAAGCTTCAGCTGGGACAGAATGCCACTGCCAGGCTCTGAGCAAGGACCGGATATTCAGAAGACATAGGAACATAGGAAACTGCCATATACTGAGTCAGACCATTGGTCTATCTAGCTCAGTATTGACTTCACAGACTAGCAGCAGCTTCTCCAAGGTTGCAGGCAGGAATCTCTCTCAGCCCGATCTTGGAGATGCTGCCAGGGAAGGAACTTGGAACCTTCTGCTCTTCCCAGAGAGGCTTCATCTCCTAAGGGGAATATCTTGCAGTGTTCACACCCTGCTTAGCTATGGGGACAAGTCATGCTTGCTACCACAAGACCAGCTCTCCTCTCCTGATGTCACTCTGCTGTTCTTCATGCTGTATTGGTTCCTGGTTTGTTTCTGAGCCCAATTCTAACTTCCAGTTACAACCTGTCAAACCCTATATGATTTAGGCCCAGCTGGGTGGGGTGGGGGGCAATTGCCCCCAGGCCCCACACAAGGAAGGGCTCCCATCCAAAGTTGGGCTCAGTATTTGAAATGATCAGGTTGATTCTTTTCATTCAAGGCAGGAATACTAAGAAGCTAAAACAGGGTTTCCCAACCTGTGCTACTCCAGGTGCTGCTCAACTACAAATCCCAACATCCTCAGCTACCATTTATTGTGGCTGGAGATGATGGGAGTTGTAGTTCAGCAACATCTGGAGTGCACAGGTTGGGAACCCCCAAGTTAAAACATAACCCCAGAATCAAGAGTCATTTCACTATTTTGGGTTTCCCCACATACTCCATTTATTGGGCTATTGACTTCAATGGACAATGGTAGTCTTATTGGTTGACCTGCAAATTCAGTCAATATATGGCCCATTAAGTCATAACCTTATCCTAAAGTAAAGTGTGCCATCGTGTTGGTGTCGACTCCTGGTGACCACAGAGCCCTGTGGTTGTCTTTGCTAGAATACAGGAGGGGTTGACCATGGCCATCTCCCGCACAGTATGAGATGATGCCTTTCACCATCTTCCTATCCTGCTGTTGCCTGATATAGGTGTTTCCTATAGTTTGGGAAACATATCAGTGGGGATTCAAACCAGCAACCTCTGGCTTGCTAGTCAAGTCATTTTCCCACTGTGCCATTTGGTGGCACTAACCTTCTCCTAGTTCAGCTGATATCAGGGACGGAGCAAGGTTGGCATGAGCCCTGAAAAGTGATGAGGGGCTCCTGGCCCTCTGCCCCCTGTCTTCTTCTCCCTACAGAACTCCACAGTGGAATAGCCCATTGTAGTCTTTCAGATGTTAAGTCCATGGTTGGAATGAGCGTTTACCATTCAGTACATGGAGGTGTCAGGTCTAAAACAGGGATGTGCACGAAGTTCCTTCGGCACCGGCAGGGGTAGTCCTTTAAGGGCGGGGGAGGGTGCACTCACCCCTCCCACCGCATATCCCCCGCCGGTGCTCCATTACTTTTAAGCCCCTTGGGGTGGCAGCGTTCCTCCCTGCCGCCCCGTTTTTGTCATCGGCCGGAAGTGGCCAGAAGAAGTAACCTCGTGTGCGCCCGTCATGCATGCGCACCCACATGGCAGATGGGCGTGTGCATGCCCGCAATGGGTGCACACACGCCCGCAATGGGCACATGTGTGCTTGCTTCTTCCGGCCCCTTCCGGCCGATGACAAAAACGGGGCAGCAGGGAGGAACGCTGCCGCCCCGAGGGGCTTAAAAGTAACGGAGCGCCAGAGGGGGATATGCGGCGGGAGGGGTGAGTGCACCCTCCCCCACCCTTAAAGGACTACCCCCGCCAGTGCCAAAGCACCAAAACGGCCCCCGGCGTGGTTCAGCCAGAATTTGAACCAAACGGCGCCAAAGCAAACTGGTTTGGTCAAATCAATCAGCCGGGTCAGTCAGTCAACGAACTGGCTCGAATCAGTTCATAATCAAACTGTCTGAACCAGCCCGGTTCACAGCAGTCTAGTTTGCAAGCGCAACGGATCTGCACTTCCCTAGCATGCACCGCACTCTGGAAGCAGAGGGACATCACACAGAAATTGGCATTAACAGAGTTTCCATACAATGCGTGATCCTGCCTGTTTTCAATTAGGTTGCTCCCAGTGTTCCCAAAGGTCTTCGGCACTCTCCATGTGCTCAATTAGCATCTAAACAAAGGCGCAGCAGAGACCATGGGGCAACAGAAGCCAGTGGTGGCTTTTTTTTTTTTTTGGGTCAAACCAGCCACCACGAACCTTGGTATCTGCTATGAGGTAATGGAGTTAGACACACTACAGTGCCTCCAAAAGGAAGCCGTCTCATTCCAAATGCCCTAACTCACAAGAGAGATACGGGGGAGACAGAAGTTTTCCTGTAACGATAATTTGAATTGAATGTATTATTATAACATATTGTAATTATTACATATAAACTAGTGAGCCTGGATGAATTTTGTGGGCCTTCCCTGCTTCCAAATACAATCGGCATCCACTTCCACAATCTTTATCCCATTTGGGTGACGAATACTCAACCTCAATCCCGTTTCCTCAAATAGTTATTTTAACATCATACTAGTACTGAGATCTGATGTACCTCAGTCTTTCAAGACTCATTAAAATCTTACCCTCAGGTTGCAATATTTTACATTATAAAATGTCGTTGCAGTTCCCAATCTGGATCCTAAGCTTCTCCTGCAGTCCCTGCACAAACGTCACCCTTTGCTGTGCTTTGGGTAATACAATGGGCTTTATTATGTAACCTTGATGCTGACTGGTGGTTAGTTTCTGCAGGTTTTCTGACAAAGCAGGTTTTTTTTTAACTAGCTGGAAGCCAAATCTCTTTCTGCTCCAAGTTGCAACATATTAATTGCATTCCTACTTCCTAAAGTTTCCCAACCAGCAGCAGACGGTCAAATCTATTTTTAGGATTCCAGGTGGCAATGCTAGTGTTTAATAAACCATTCACCCATGCCAGCAAGTTTCTATAAACTGAATCTGGAGTGGAGGATGCCAAGACATCATTCAGATACTCCTGGATGACTGCAGAGTGGTGAGGGAGACCAAAGAAAAGACAAGAAGAAGAAACATAGGTAGGGAAGAAACTGGAATTAAAATCTATAGAAATAAGTGCCATTGTCTGTTACTTAGGAGATTTGAAACCTTTTCTTGATGAAAAGTATATGAGCCAGCTGGGGTGGATGGTCAGTACCATCTCGGGGGATGAGTTCTCCTTCTGATTTTTGACAAGGTCTATACCCCCAGAGAGGGAAAAGAGGTGATAGCACTGCAGTATGTTTGGCTTTCACTGTGTTACTATGCTCTTATTATCCTGACCATTGAGACTGCAGCATCCAATTTTCCAGTGGTCTTTAAAAAGCTTTAAAAAGTTTAACACACACAACAGGTACTTTAAAATGTTACCCATGTTGTCAGAGGAATGGAAATGATAATTGGCAGGAAGGTCCTCCAAAGATTACCCCATGGAGAGAGTGCAACAATTTGTCGATAGTTGCCTAACCCTGACCCTAACCTTTTCCTCTGTGCATGAATGACTGCAATTTTATCCTAATCGTTTGAGGATAGGGATAAAGGAGGGGTGATCACACAGGGAAAGCTGTAAGTGCAACAATGCAAACCCAATTCCCAACTCCAGGGGGCAGGTGTTGCCAAAAAATGCTATGAGCAGCATTTGCCCCCTGATCCAGTAAAAAAGAAAGATTGTGCCATCAAGTTGGTGTCAACTCCTAGCGATCCCATAGATTTGTCTATCCATGTGATTTTCTTGGTAGAATACAGGAGTGGTTTACCAGGCACAGCGGGGAAATGACATGGCTATTAAGCCAACGGTTGACAGTTCGAATCCCCACTGGTATGTTTCCCAGACTATGAGAAACACCTATATTGGGCAGCAGCGATATAGGAAGGTGCTGAAAGGCATCATCATCTCATACTGCATGGGAGATGGCCATGGTCAACCCCTCCTGTATTCTACCAAAGACAACCACAGGGCTCTGTGGGCACCAGGAGTCGATGTTGACTTGATGGCACACTTTACTTTACTTTACCAGTGCCTCCTCCCAGACAGTATGAGATGATGCCTTCAGCACCTTCCTATATCACTGCTGCCCGATATAGGTGACTATAGAATACAGATATGTGTCTACAGGTGACTAGGCACAGTCTGGGAAGCACACTGGCAGGGATTTGAACTAACAGCCTCTTGTACTCTGGGCAAGCTACTTCCCCGCTGCACCACCACAGCTGATCTTGAGACAGTACGGATGGCCAAAACTTGCAGGCCTGGCTCTTGCATTAAATCCCCTCCAAAATTTCATAAATGCAAAGAACACCACACAGGTAACATCTCAATTCTCACAGCAAGATCCTCACCTGAGCAACTCCAGAACAGTATATTGCTCTGGACTCCATGCTATCATCTAAAGATCAGTGGATCTTAACATCATCTCCCCAGTGTTGATAGACAACAACTCTCGTCATCATCCCTGGTCAAAATGGCTGAAGGAAATGATGGGAGCTGTAGCACGAGCTCTAGAGACCCAAGGTTGGGATCCCCTGATCTATATAGCCTGTATTATTGACTCTACAACCTATCTTCCACGGATTTGAAAGCCAGGTGTTCTTGTAGAGAACGTTAGACTAGGCGTTTGACACTATGTTAGACAAGTGGTTTGACACCAGGTTATCAACAGTTCAAAAGAGACCCTGTCCCCGCAGCATGTGAAGAGGAAGATTGTGCAAGGCACAGCACGGTCCTGTGCATGGATTTATACAGAAATGCACCATGTATTTGTATTTTGTATTTATTCGATTTCTATACCGCCCTTCCAAAAATGGCTCAGGGCAGTTTACACAGAGAAATAACAAATAAATAAATGGATCCCTGTCCCCAAAGGGCTCACAATCTAAAAAGAAACACAAGATAGACACCAGCAACAGTCACTGGAGGTACTGTGCTGGGGGTGGACATGGCCAGTTACTCTCCCCTTGCTAAATAAAGAGAATCACCACGTTAAAAGGTGTCTCTTTGCCAAATTAGCAGGGGAATCTAGAGGGAAGATGCACTTAACCACTCATCCAGGTTGAAACTAGACATGATGTGGGAATTTCTTGAATGGAACGTACACAATATTTCCCCAAAAGAATGACCACAGGGTTCCCATGGCACAGGAGATGAGGGGACTAACTCTTTAGATCCCCCCCCCCGAAATCTAAATTGACTCCATAAGTGGTTGCATATTTAAGTGTATATAGCAACAGCTGACAAACAAGGGAACAATTCAGTTTATTGATGTTTAGAAAGAAGTACTTGTTTAAGAATGATTTTTATGTTGTAGATTGTTATCTATCAAATGCTTTGTTTTTATTTCTTCTGGTTTCTTTCTTCTTGAAATTGTAATGTTGTATAGTGTGTTAAAAATAAAGTTATTTTTAAAAATAATTTTCAAAAAGTGTTTGCGATATCAGCTTAAGAGGGGATTGATTTAAGTCAGGGAACTGGCATGGAACCAAAGAATTGCCCCCCTCCCCGCCATATGCTGGGGCCACAATACAAATCACAAACACACACACCCCTGCAGTTGCTTTTGGAAAATGGCGGGGGGGGGAGTTGTGCACCTAGGTAGTTTTGGAGCCTGAAGGCCTTTGGAGTCCCCCCTCCCCTGCAAATTAAGCCTCATCATGCTCCACCAGGTGACCACACCACCTGGGACAGACTAAAGGGGCCCCCAGGAGCTGTGGAGGCTCTGGACTTTGGTCCCCGAAGTCCTGGGGTAAGAGTGCCTTGGGTGGGGGGGAGATATGTCTGTGGGGGGGGGGACAAGTCAGTGACTGAACATTCACCTCATGTCTAGTCTGGCCATCAGAGATTTAATTTGTAGAGACCCTGGGAGAAAACCGAACCCTGAAGCATGACAAAAGTGGTGTTAGCAAAGTGTTTCCAGAAAGAGAGAAACAGGAGCAATGGTTCACTGGGGAGGGGCCAGAAAATAAGCCGTGTTTCTGCTGCTAAGCGTGTATTGTTGGATTGCGGGGAGATAACTTAATGCCTCTCCCTTGGAACAGGAAGCCCTCCCCTCTGCTGAAGTGTCATTGTTCATCATGAACCCAAAGCACCTAGAGACTCAACACTTTAACACAGAAATCTACCCCCCAGGACCTGCTAAATGGTTGGCCCATGTGCCGGCAACTGCCGTGCTAGAGAAAAGGTAATCATGAATACGTCAGAGACATTTATGTGCCCTGCCTGTTTGGCAGAACACATGCTGTTCTCTCCTGAGGGAGAGGGCAAAAGATGACAAATTGCCGTTCAACACAAAATGTGCACAATTAAGGCTTAAACATCAAGAGGTGGGAGAGGCAGGGCTGGAGTATGACAGACTGCTCATTCTTCTCTTTCGTTCCCAACCTGAATTTTAAAAATGGGAGGTCTGCTTCACTCTCATGGCCACAGCACGGTTCCATTTTAGAGCAGGGCTGCACACCTTCGGCCCTCCAGCTGTGGCTGAACTACAACTCCCATCATCCCCAGCCACAGAAGCCAATCATTGGGGATGATGGACACTGTAGTCCAACATCTGCAGGAGGGCTGAAGATGTGCAGCCCTGTTTCAGAGGGCGAAGCTTACTCTTCCGCAGAATGACCCACCCCTAGTTATTATTATTCAGTTTTTATACTACCTCACCCAGATGGCTCTTGGCAATTCACAAATACAAAAACAGATTAAAAAAAAACCACAAATAACTCATGAAAATAAAACTAAAACTAGTTTAAAATCATTTCAGTCATCACTAAAGGCAGGCTAAAAAGATGTGTTTTTAGCGGTCTTTTTAAAAGTTTGCTAAAACTCTTAAGCCTCTAATTTTCCATGGGGATCGCATTCCAGAGCCCAGGAGCAGCTACAGAGAAGGCCTGATCCTGAGTGGCTGCCAGGAGAGATAGACCTCTCCTGAGGACCTTAAGGTGTGGTGTGGAACATGCAGAAGGCCTCTCGCAGGTAAACCACTCCTAAGCTGTTTAGGGCTTTAAAGTAATGACCAGCACTTTGTATTTCCCCCGGAAACATATTGGCAGCCTGTGGAGCTGTTTTAAAACAGGCATGATATGTTCTCTCCAAGAAACCCCAGAGACCAATCTGGTGGCAGCATTTTTAACTAACTGAAGTTTCCGAACGACATACAAAAGGCAGCCCCACACAGAGCACTTTGCAGTAGTCAAGCCAAGAAGTTAAGTTACCAAAGAGCAGTGTTCCCTCTAACAGGGATACTCAAGCAAAAGCCATTGCAGCTGGGGATTCTGGGAGTTGTAGTCAACAACATCTGGGAATCCCTGTTAGAGGGAACTGTGAGTGCATCACAGTTTTGAGATCATTATCTTCAAAGAAAGTTCACTGAAAGGGCTCCATACTGAATGATTCCCTAACAAATAGCAGCAAAAGGCCTATTAGCTATAGAAGAGAAAGTTGTGATTGTTCCTAAGTTTTCAACTGAGTGGCTTCTAACCTAGAAGTATAGACGCCAGGACTTCCATCATTCTTGTGATTACTAAAATATGCACGCTTTCAAAATGGATCACATACCAGACCTCGTTTCCCAAAGCTGACAAACTGCAGCTTTAGTGCTAGAGAGGAAAGAACCAAATTTGCTCCAGTACTGGGTAGAATGCCAAACACACTCGCACTCCAACTAACATGCATGCAGAGGCAAAGCACTGCAGAATCAGGAAGGCACAACAGAATTGAAAATCTTAACTTCATGAGAATTAAAATGCCTTTTGGAACAACCTCTGATCTTAGGAACATTGGAACATAGAAAGCTGCCATATACTGAGTCAGACCATTGGTCTATCTAGTTCAGTATTGTCTACACAGACTGGCAGCAGCTTCTTTAAGGTTGCAGGCAGGAAGTTCTCTCAGCCTATCTTGGAGAAGCCAGAGAGGGAGCTTGGAACCTTCTGCTCTCCCCAGAACAGCTTCATCTCCTGAGGGGAATATCTTACAGTGCTCACACATCAAGTCTCCTATTCATATGCAACCAGGGCAGACCCTGGTTAGCTATGGGGACCAGTCATGCTTGCTGCCACAAGACCAGCTCTCTTTCTTCAGACCTCTTATCCAGCTCCATGTTAGAACATTATTAGAGAACACTCTGGTTAGATTTAGGTTAATTTGATCTAAGCCGATACCTTTAACATTAAGAGTTGCAACACTGATCTCCTTTCAAATCCCATAACTTTGCAAAGAACCTGTGCTGTATCCCATTAGGCTCTCCTCTGTAACCACGCAACCTCCTCTCTGCAAAGTTGCAGGGCAACAAGTCAAGAGAAGTTTGCTGCCTTCTGCAGCAGCTGGCACAAGCCGTCGCTGCAGAACACATTTGGAAATAATCGGGGGGCTATGCTTATGCCTCGCGGTCGCGGAGGAAAATGCCAAGAGGCAATCAAGGCCCATTGCATTGCCCCACCTGCTGTCGATACAGCTGAGGTTGGAAAGAGGCTATTTATAGCAAGCTGGCACAAGACCAACCAGCCTGGATATGTGGTCTGCCAGCGTCAGAGTTCTCAGAGTAGCTGTGCACTAGGCAACCAGCAAATACCAGCTGAGAAGGAGAGGGGCGTATATGGAACATAGGGAACCGCTTGCTGCAGAATGAGACCACTGAGCTCAATATTGCCTGCACTAGCTGGCAACAGGTCTGCAGGGCTCCAGACAGACGTTTTCCCCAGCCCTACTTGGCGATGCTGGTGGGATGAGTCTGGGACTTTCGACATGCAAAGCTGGTGCTCTACCACCAAGCTATAGGAATGTACAAAGCTGAATTGGACCACTGATCCATCTAGCTCAGCACTGTCTATATTGACTGTGCACATTGGCTCCCCAGGGTTCCAAGACAGAAGGCTTTCCCAGCCCGACTTGGGGACGCTGCCAGGGATTGAGTCTGGGACCTTCTACCTGCAAAGCAGGTGCTCTGTCACTTCACTGCCTCGCACTGCATAGCTGCTACTGTCTGTCCTGCAACACTCCAAGGTCCCTAGAGGACAGAAGCCAATCCCACAAGATCCAGCTAAAATGGGCCCCTGTGAGGGTGAAACAAACCTAGGACCTTCTGTGTGGAAAGCATATGCTGCCTATATGGCTCAACGATGGTCCTTTCCAATAAATAATAGTATGAGCAAATCAAACTGCCGCCCCCCCGCCAGAGGGACACTTAGTTCATTTTGGAGCCTGGACCTAAAGCCCTCTGGAAGCCCCCATCCCCGCTGGACGTCCGACCCTTGCAAGCTAAGCATCGTTCCGCTACACACACACACACACCATGACAAATGCACTATATTTAAATGTGTGGGTTCTTGAGGGCAGAAATTTGTCAGCATGAACCGTATTGCCTTCATCCACTTGTTTATTTCCACCCTCTGCTTTTCATCAAGCTTTGACAGGATTTCTCCTCTCCTTACCCAGCTCCTCTAGCTCCCTCCCAGTCTCTCTTCAACAAGAGATCACAGTGAGGAATCCATAACTTTTATTTTCAAGCCTAGAAAGTATGATATGACAGCCAAGTGGTTAATTATATATGAAAAGGAATTTTTAAAACCCTTTAAACTGTGCCAGTTGATTTCAGACAGCATCAGATTTGTCCGATAGCCTCCACAATCACGCTTCGATACATTCTGCCATGATGTATTAGCTCTTCCTTTGCAATAACCACCATCCAACATCAACATCGTTCTCCAACCACATCTTTGTTGTATGACCTGCAAGCAGGTCAGAGGTGATGCAGAGGAAGCCTGACCTTTCTCTCACATCTTTTTTTTTTTTAAACCTCACCAGATGGGTTCGCAAACACAGCTGTGGCTAGACAGAGCACGTGCTTCCCACGATTTGACAAAATAGCATGCATTGAAATAGAGGAACATAGGAAACTGCCATATACTGAGTCAGACCATTGGTCTATCTAGCTCAGTATTGACTTCACAGACTGGCAGCAGCTTCTCCAAGGTTGCAGGCAGGAATCTCTCACAGCCCTGTCTTGGAGATACTGCCAGGGAGGGAACTTAGAACCTTCACCTTCTACGATCCTGCAGAGCAACTTAATCCAATGTTCTGATCACAGATATTAAACATAAAAATAAAACTGACCTCATCAAAATGATTTACCCCAGAGGCCTTCTCCCCCCACATTCTCTGCGAAGAAGTCGGCCTTCCTGTCTCCATCTTTATGACAAGAAGTCAATGCAGTAATGAACTGGCAATGAAGTAATAAACTGAAAACACATCATTCATTCCAACCCAATTATAGTAATTTTTCAGATGCACTGGAAACAAGTTGCCATCTTTGTGGAAGATAACCGGAGAAGGACATAAGCAGCACCAATGCTACCAACAATCTGAAATCCGCGGTCTCTGATCTTTAAGAAGCAGAACAGTGGTAGTGTTCTTCTTCTTCTTCTTAAAAAAAAAGAAGTCTGTTTTTATAGTGTTTCCGATAAGCCGTTAAGGATGACAGTAATAAAAAGTAATTGGCCACAGAGAGCCTAGCCAGTAAAATGTTATTTCTGCAAACAAGTCAAGGGGAATTTTCTTCAACCCCAAAACAAAGAAGATGTTGTACACTCGGGCATCTAGATTGTGGGTCAGACACAATGGGCTGCATAAAGGGGCCTAACTATAATTGGGCAAGGGGAGACAGTTGTCTGGGGGCCCACTGCCTTGGGGGGCCCCATAGAGGCAAGTCACATGACTGACTCCCCCAGCTGCGCACCCGCCCGGGCTTCCTTCAGTTGTATTCATCCTCCGAAATTGATGTGAGTGTTAAGACCTGGAGCTACCAGAACAGCATGTCTTTCTTAAGTACCATTAAATGACTTGCATCGTCCACAACTTACAAAACCTTTTCAAAAATAATTTAGGATGATGTTCTATTGTGGCACATAGGAGAGATAGAATGGAAGGGTTCTGGAAGGCCACCTTGTCCATTCCCTGCCCAATGCAGGAAATCTGAGCAACAGCACATGGCTGTAGATGCCCTGCTTGGAGACCTCCAGTGCGGAAGAGACCACTCCACCCCTGGAGAACTGGTTCCATTGACAAACTGCTTTTACCACTAAGAAGAAGCTTCTTTGAAGGCTCAACTGAAAAACTCTCTGCAACTTAACTGTCAATGTGTGTCTTGAAAAAGAGAGTGATTGTTATCATCATGGGGTACTGATGCATCTTAACCCTAACCTTATGTACCCTAACCCTACCACTGCTAACTGAAAAAGAGTCACCTTTTAAAGTTGTGGTTCTCTTTACTGAGCAGGGGGAGAGCAACTGGCCCTCTCCACCCCCAGCACAGCATCCCTCCAGTGGCTGCTGCTGGTGCCTATCATCTGTTTCTTTTTAGATTGTGAGCCCTTTGGGGACAGGGAGCCATCTTTATTTATTTTTATTTCTCTATGTAAACTACTTTGGAAACTTTGGTTGAAAAGTGGTATATAAATAATGTTGTCATCATCATCATCATCATCATCATCATATTTATCAGGGGAGAGCAACTGGCCCTATCCAGCCTCAGCACAGCAACCCTCCAGTGGCTGTTGCCGGTATCTCATGTTTCTTTTTAGATTGTGAGCCCTTTGGAGATAGGTGACCATCTTATTTATGTATTATTTGTATTTCCATGTAAACCACTTTGAGAACTTTGGTTGAAGAGCAGTATATAAATATCTGTGGTAGTAGTAGTATCCCATCATACAAAACAATACAACAAATATTTATATACTGCATTTCAACTTAAGTTTCCAAAGCAGTTCACGCAGATATAGATAGATAGATAGATAGATAGATAGATAGATAGATAGATAGATAGATAGATAGATAGTCTCCCTGTCCCCAAAGGGCTTACAATCTGAAAAGAAAAGGGTGGGGGGGAGAAACCTAAGAAAGACACCAGCAATAGCCACTGGAGGGATGCTGTGCCGGGGATGGATAGGGCCAGTTGCTCTCTCTCTGATAAATAAAGAGAACCACTTTTAAAAGATGCCTCTTTGCTCAGTAAGTTAGCAGGGGATAATAATACATCCACTCTGTGTAACCTTCTGCTCTACTGATCCGTCTCTGTTCTGCGTTCCTTATGAGTTGTGCTTGGTCCCAAAGAAGCCACAAATGTCCATATATGCCAAGAGCAGAGGGGGGCATGTGATACCCTAGTCTCCCCACAAAAGACAAGAGTGAGGTAGGGGTGAGATGACATGATATCTTGGGAACACAAATGGTCACCAAAGGAAGGAGGATGTGAGGCCATCAGGAGGATCCTAAGGACACCCAACCATAGAGTTGCCATGTCCCCTGAAATTCTGGGTTTCACCTGGATTTTAAGCTTCTCACCCAGCTTTCTGAGCCCTCCCAGATTCTCCCAGATTCCAGCTTTCATTTAAAAAGACAAGCTGAGCTCTAGCCCTTGTAGAAGCGGAGTTATGGAGCAAAACGTGCCATCACTATGCTGCTCAGAAATTATTTTCACGTCAGTTGGCATAATATGCAAAATAGGCACCCAGATTTGGAAAGCTGGAATATGGCAACCCTAGCAAGTGTGAAGGCACTCTGAATACACCCTGAACATTGAATG
This sequence comes from Hemicordylus capensis, assembly GCF_027244095.1. Classification (NCBI taxonomy): domain Eukaryota; kingdom Metazoa; phylum Chordata; class Lepidosauria; order Squamata; family Cordylidae; genus Hemicordylus; species Hemicordylus capensis. The sequence goes on from NC_069667.1 coordinate 19,525,082, forward strand.
CAACCTTCACATTGGCAAGTTCTGGTCAAATGTGCCCAGGCAGCTCACTAGCCAGCTACTATTTGTGGTTGCCAAGAGTCTCCCCCTCTTCCCTCACATCCTTTTCTGGCACACAGGCAAAGAGCTTCAGAGAGAAGCGGGTCTTCTGTCATTTGCACCGGGATACGAAAATGGTAAGGGGCAGGGGGAGTCCTCTCCCACTGCTCACAAAGGAGTCCTTCTCAAAAATGGCAGTGGAAAAGAGACCTCTGGGGAGAAGATCTATGTGGTGCTGGGTGTCCTACTCGCCAGTGGCGAGCTGGCAAGTGGATTTGTAGATGTCTGGTTTGTCCCACTGGGCACAGAGGAACTTGCCTCTGAGTCAGCAGGCTGCACTCCCGACTAAACGCAATGGAGCTCAAGTCAGTCGCCACAACGCTCCATCCACTGCAGCTTCGCTTTACTGAATCAGGGTCACTACGCTGAAGTGGAAAGAAAACAATCAGCAACCCGAAGAAGCAAATCAATTCCTGGAGGCTATTTCCGTACTTAAAACACGTATGATGAGAAAAGTCATTTTTTGAACAGCTTCAGAATAATGAAGTTTGCAGCTCTGACATTCAGAATGCTGATGTGCAGGGCTTCAAAGACAGATACGCCATTTCGAAGGCGGGGCGGGGAAGAGGAACCAACAACCTTCCCTTATTCAATTTCCCCTGTGTCGTAATAGGCAACAACAGAACAGAAAACAGAAGCAAATCATAAAACTCAGCCATCTGCAAACCAGACGAGACGACCTCCTGTTAACCAGCTAAATGAGATTTATTGTGATATAGATACGCAGGCAGTTCCACCCCCTGGCCTGATAATGAAATCTCACTGCCAAGCTGTAGTCCAATCCAATCCTGCATGGGTACTCCTTTTACCTAGAGATGACGATGAACCTGGGGCCTTCAACGTGTCCCTCCTCCTCCTCCTGACCTATAGCCACTTCCCAACATATGATGAAGCCTTCACAGATCAACGAAGCCTTCAACGAAACTCCCCAACATATGATGCAGCCTTCATGAACCAGACCAGTGAGTCATCTAGTGTAGCACTGTCTGTTCTGTCTGGAAACAGTGTCTTCATGGCCTCAGGGAGAGAGAGCTCTTTCCTAGCCCTACCACATGGAATCCTTTAATAGGATATGCCAGGGACTGAACCAAGGCTCTTCCACATGCAAAGCATGTGCTCTATCCCCAAGCTACAGAGCCGACCCCTTTCCTCACCTACGGTGCCCATGCCAAATGTGCCCATGCCAAATTGCCCATTTGGGGGACCCCACCAGATGCCCGACCTCACCGCAACCCCACAATAAAAGCAGACCATCAGCATCCCACCTCAGCCTGTTCTGTTCATCAAATCTCCACTGTGCTGAAAGATGAAAGGGCTTACGTCGGAGAGAGGCTGAACGAGATACTAACCTTTAATTATCACTGCATTTGTAGTTGACTCCGTTTGCACTCATCTCCATTCCTCCGTTCTGTTCAACACGCCACACATTTCTCTTTTGAATCAAAGGACCCAAGCGCCACCACCCAAACATCAAGGTGGGCTGCCAGATTGCTGGCTGGCGCTGAGCGATAACAGTCTAAGGCAAGACTCATGCTGCAGCTGGGCACAAGCCGATTTAGGCCAAGTCAGAAGCCAGAGCAAACACCCCTTCCTTCCTGGTTTCCAACTATTTCACTGGCAGCACACCCAAATGATTCCTATTCCTTGCATGGGTTCAGGAATTTGATTCCTAAAAGCCAGTAGATAAGAACTCGGGGACAGCCTTGCTACAACAGAACCATGAGCAACGACTCCACGGCAGGGCCCTGAGATGAGCTGGACTTTTTATAACACCCCTCCTGGGGCTTGTGATTGAGGGTTTTCATACTGTTGTTCTTGTTCTTACTGGAAGCCACTAAGTCTGCTGGGGAGCCATCAAACTCTAGTTTGATCAGATAGTGTTTGCATTAGACAGTTGGGATGGCTTGGGAGCAAAACGTCTGAACTAAGAACAAGAAGGTCCCTGGTTTGAGTCTTACCTCTGCCACAAGCTCACTAGGAGGGCCTTAGGCAGCTTCCCTTCTATCGTATGATGGCTGGATGGAACTTCCAGGGTCAAAGATGTTCCATCTGAATACCAGGAGCTGCGAGGCAAGAGTGGGCAACACTATTGCCTTCATACTTTGCTTGTGGGCTTCCTGGAGGTATCTGGTGGGCCTCAATATGAAACAGGATGTTGGGCTTAGATAGACTTTGGTCTGATCCAGCAAGGCTCTTGCTATATCCATCCATCCATCCATCCATCCATCCATCCATCCATCCATCCATCCATCCATCCATCCATCCTATTTGTATATCGCCTGATATATGCATCTTCTTTAGGTGGGCTTCTCAAACTTACGTCCTCAGATGTTGTTGGACTACAACTCTCACCCTCTCCAGCCACAAGGTCATTATGGCCAGGGATGATGGGAGCTGTAGTTCAACAGTTTGGATAATGATTGCTCCCAACGGTCATTGACAGATCAACAGGTTCCAGCACAGATGGGAAACTGCTCCAGCAACTGTGGCTAAACTCTTGGGAAAAGAAACGGGACTCTCTTTATAATGTGAGGAAGATCTTTTAGCCCGGCAGTAGGAAGAACCTCCCGCTCTCCTTACAAGTGCTAAAATGCACTAGATCTTGAAGTATCAATTTGTAACCCTGTAATAAATTGCAAGGTCTAAAAATATATCAACTGTTGCCCTCTGGTCTATTCAAGAAGCCTATTAATTTCTCTCCCCAGGAATAAGCACAGGTTAACGTAGCTGACACCATGCTGCCCGACAGCTTGCTATGGGGAGATATTATCTTTCTGAACACCATCTAAATGCAAATATATTAATTTTGCCTTCTGAAAAACAATTGTTGCAAAGCATCTTTTTGGGGGGCCATTCTCTCTTTTGAGGCCAGCAAGATGCTGAAACTTCCAGCTAGTAGAAAAATGTAATCCTCCAATTCACTGGCTCAGTGTGACTTGATAACAAAGCTAATTACCAGCCCGGTCTAAAGTCCTTAGGTGAGCACACAGTTTGTCTCTGTCAAGAAGGTTCCCAATACTTTTGAACAGAAAACAAGGATGACGAATGGCAGATTGTATGCTCGAGCCCTTAACGTGACCTAGAACCCTCAAGGCTTTGACTGAAAAAGAGGCAGAGCATGGCAAAAGAGTTCACTCTAGCCCCACACAACCTGCAACTCACAACTCACCAGTCCACATCCCGACCGCCAGGGCACAGCTAGAGGCCAATCACTACTCACTCAACCCCCTTACATGTATGACTAGCCTGGAACTGAAAAACCGAGTGAGGGGGCACACCCTATAACACTTCAAAGACAAAAAAGAGGGACAAGATTGTTAACATCCCAGTTCTCATTCCGAGGTAACAGACTGATTCCCCGCTCCCCACCCATATTACTGACGCATGCTGCTGAAGATTCTACTCTGCCTTCTGCATATTGTATTAAATTTGCTCTGCCTTCCACCTGTTTAAGAGGGGAAAGCCTCGAAGACAACCAGACGGGGGCAGTAGGCAGAGGGGAGGACCTCCCACTTCATCTCCCGCATCACACGCCATCTCTCCCTTTCCTCTAGTTTCATTACTTCATACAAATCTGTCCACTGCAACATACTAAATTTTATTTGTCAATGTGTCGTATATCTGAACATGGGAGAGAAAAATTAACGAGAGACTCTTCAAACGAGCCAATTATACTTATGTTTTCAGTTTCCTTTGATGAATATTTCACTTCAAATGTGCACTCTTCTAAGACTCTGTGATGTGGCTTGTGCCAAAATTGGAAAGTGGAAGTGACTTTTCTTCCAAGTACGCCAAGATAAAAATTGACCAGCCGATCAACCAGATGAAAGGCCATTCAGCTCTGTCTGTTTTAGCAGGCGCAGAGAAGGCAAAGGATTAAGAACTTCAGACAAGCCTCAGCATGCATTTACAGCTGACTTTCACAACAAGGAAGATGGCAGTTGAAAGCATTTAGCAAAAGTACTTTTTTGGGGGTTTAAAATGCACATTTGAGAGAGGCAGAAAAGTATTCCAACAAGTTAAAAAGGCACCAGACATTCTCCAGCATTGTTTCTTACTAAGATCATCCCATATCTGGCATTTGTACAGGTGTTCAAAGTACTTCACATATATTATCTTGGGAACATGGGAAATGGCTGATTACTGAGTTTGACCATTGGTCTATCTAGGTCAGCATCGCCCACACTGACTGGTAGTGTCTCTCCAAGGTTGCAGACATGACTCTCTCCCAACCTGACCTGAAGATGCCAGGGATTTCACCTGGGACCTTCTGCATTCAAAGCAGATGCTCTACCACTGAGCTAAGGCCCCATTTCCGAATCTTGCTCTAATATTTAGAACAGCCCTGAAAAGGAAGCATTATTCTCCCCATAATGCAGCTGGGGTGCTGAGGCAGAGAGAGAGTGACTTGACTAAGGCCATCTATTGAATATGTGGCAGAGGCAAGATCGAAACCAGGGAAGCCCTGATTTGAAGCTCAGCCTTAGCCACTATGCTGCACAAGGAGGCTATTCTCACCATTGGCCAAAAGCAGGCTAAGGGAGCCTAGCCTGCTTTGGGGAGATCGTGTGCTGCAACAGAAGCCGTGCAGCGCCCGGCAGCAAACTTCCCATATTACTCCTCCTCTTAGATGAGGTTAACGTAGTGAGCGCTCTGTTAACCTCATCTTTTTGATCGTGTGTCGCTGCCTCCCAGGCCCAGGGCTGCCTTCTGATTGGCTAAGCCCACTCTCCCCACAAACCCCTTACAGCTGCAGCAGCACTAATAATGATGCAATCTCAATGGTGGTTTGTCATGATGGTGCTGTGGAGCTTTCATGATCAAGAGCAGTATACCACCAAATACCAGTTGCTGGGGGGGGATATGCCTCCATCTCCTTGCAGGCTTCCCAAAAGCATCTGATTGGCCACTGTGGGAAGCAGGAGGCTGGAATTGCTGGCCTGACCCAGGAGGAGAGCTGATCTTGTGGTAGCAAGCATGAATTGTTCCCCTTGCTCAGTAGGGTCTGACCTGCTTTGTATTTGAATGGGGGACATGTGTAAGCACTTTATGTGAGCTTTGTAAGATGTTACCCTTGAGGGATGGGGCCGCTCTGGGAAGATCATCTGCACGCTTGCATGCAGAAGGTTCCAAGTTCCCTCCCTGGCAGCATCTCCAAGATAGGGCTGGGAGAGACTCCTGCCTGCAGCCTTGGAGAAGCCGCTGCCAGTCTGGGTAGACAATACTGAACTAGATGGACCAATGGTCTGACTCAGTATTTGGCAGCTTCCTAGGTTCCCTAGGAGCTCTTTATACATTCTTATGACAACAGACTATGCAAAATTTGGGGTGTATTTAAAAGACTTCTGGTTAATTGAGATTATTTTAAGAGCTCCTTCCAATCATCACAGGGTCAGGTCAAAGATTCCTCCACTCCTTGCTGATTAGAGTCAGATGTCCTCAGCCTCCCTCTCCTTTCCTCGACGCATGACTCAAGTAATTGTTTTGGATCTTAGCCTGGAGTGTCGCCCTTCAGTGAGGAACACATTTTATATCTCCCAGACTTATTACTGCTCGCTGTAATTTGCTTCTCAGCAGCCGCTGCTGCGAGAGGAGCCCCAGGGGACAAGCACACGAGGATGTGGATGTTTGCACAGGAGCTCCTGACTGCAAAGCCATCCTTCCTCTTCTGTTTTCATTCGTCCCTTGCCACCGCGTGTTCCCCGCACTCATTCCTGGACTGCTGCGGATACATTTACGGTGCGCAGACAGCCTTTTTACTCCACAGGGAAGCAGAGGGGCACGCACGTTGGGTTTCGGCTTTCTGCCGTGTCGTCTCCGGCGAGTTTATGTGCTACACAAATTCCTAGGCAGAACACACAATCCTTTTTCTACCCTTCCCCATGGAATCTTCTTGTATGTAGGGATAGGGTGAGGATTCTTATCCTGCCTCAAAGATAACTGCAAAATTGGAACGTAAGAGTCCTGTTGGAGCCAACCAAACGTCGCCCATCGAGTGTAGCGCGCCATTTCCTTGGCCAACCAGAGCTTCTGGGAAGCCCGGAAAAGGGGAGGAAAACGACACAGCACCAAAAGGTCAAGACAACGGGGGGGGGGGATTCACAATGATGCTGCATGAATATTAATCAGTTCTTTCTGACATGTTTCGAGCGAAAAAGGTGTTCTTCCTCAGACTGTTGTATACTGTCATATTTTTCTCTGGGAATTGTACAAAGCGTTAATATTCATTCAGCATCTTTATTTATTTATCTATTGAACATATTTGTATACTGACCAGAACACAAGTCTCGGGGCGGTTTACAACACCACAATCCAGATAACAAATAAAAGAGCTTAAAACATAACTAAAATTTAGAACCATGTCAAAACTATTTAAACAAACTATTAAAACAGTATCTAATCAAAAGTCTGGGTGAACAAATGTGTCTTGACTGCCTTTTTAAAAGTTGTCAGAGAAGAGGAGGCTCTTATTTCAGCAGGGAGTACGTTCCAAAGCCTCGGGGCAGCAATGGAGAAGGCTTGCCCCTGAATAGCCACCAAATGAGCTGCTGGCAACTACGAACAAACCACTCCTGATTATCTCAAAAGGCGGCACGGCTCATGGAGATGAAGACATTCTCTTAAATATCCAGGGCCTAAGCTGTTTAGGGCTTTATAGGTTATAACCAGCACCTTGAATTTCCCCCAGAAACTCTTACAATCCGCAGAATAAACCAGGGAGCTCTTCAATTCTGGACAGCCCAGGAAGTTGCTTGTACAATCTATTGTACGATCTATTGGACTGGGCTGGTCCTGCACTGGAGCATATCTCCACACTAATGATTTAGTTGTGAGACACTTGCAAATTTCCTTTTATGGACAAGATGATATTTGGTGACAGGCAAAGCATGATTCAGTTGTGTTTTTCTACGGCATTGTGTTACTTTGTCTTGCCCGAAGTTAAACGGATGAATCAGCTACCGTGATTCAGCAGTACCCCCCTTAACTTTATGCCGGGTTCAAGCACCAAAGATCAGAATGATTCAGAGGAGTACTGTACTTTTTAATCCAACGTCTCTTTCTAGAGGTGACCTTCCCGGCATTCATGATATATGTTATCATTTTAAACATTAATGAAAGCAAATGCCCTAAACCCTATCTCTCAGCCTAACCTAACTTACAGGGTTGCTGTGAAGATAAACATAATCTTGTATACAGCTCTGAGCTCCCTGGAGGAAGAGTAGGATATAAATGTAGTAAAATCTATCAATAGTACAGTATACCTGCCGATACCCTGGCACCAGAGACTTGTATATTTCTAAATAAAAAGGCCCTTCATTTGAAGGGTGTTCTATTTGAACTCAGAACACTAAAAATGGCCCAGTTTGTGGTCGGAACGTTCCAACCACAAACCATTCTGCACAACCCTAACAAATATGTCCCTGTGAATTGGAACCATTGAAATAATATTTACAGAAGCATCTCTACAATCATATTGCTTGCTTATTTTTATTTAAAATGTGTAAGTCTCTGGTACCAGGGTATCAGCAGGCAAACTGTGCTATTTATATATTCTACTACAATGGTTCCATTTCTAATTTGAGTTGGAATGGGGTCATTCAGTCAGAACAACTGGCTTGACCAGTTGTTCCGATGGAACAACCTGGGGATTTTGCATTCCGTTCTCGGAACGGAACACAAAATCTGTTCTGTGCACATCCCTAATGTTTGTACATCTGTAAAATACTGCACAAAATATCCTAAGCTGCACCATGGCATCAAGATTACATTTTTACACACTGTATATAGGACTGAGCAAGAAGTTATCCTGTGAGAACTTTTGGTTCAAAATATTGAAATATGTGTGGAAGGCACACCAGGTTCCCAGTGGCAGCATGCCTCGGGGGGGGGGGGAATTGGTGACTAGCCACCCAAAAGAAGTCGCCTAGGAATGATGCTGATATGTTATCACAAGTGGCACTACAGTGGTGGTACTGACAGAAGGTTCTTGCTGGAGTCTGATTCCTGGAATAAATGATGCCTGAAATGCTGACACAGCAGGCTTTCCAGGCACCTGGGAAATGTAGTTATCTAGAAATCACCTTAAGTGGTGGAGCAGGGAAATGCTTGACTAACAAGCGGAAGGTTGCTGGTTCGAATCCCTGCTGTTACTATATCATGCAGCAGTGATATAGGAAGATGCTGAAAGGCATCATCTCATACTGCGTGGGAGGAGGCAATGGTAAATACCACCTATATTCTACCAAAGAAAACCACAGGGCTCTGTGGGCACCAGGAGTCAAAATCGACTTGACAGCACACTTTACCTTTACAGGGTGCCCGAGTCAGGTGCTCTAGAAACTTCATGTTCCAGGGCATCTGCAACACAGCTGGCATGCCCAATAGAATTCAAAGTACAAGAAGTCCTAGTTAGTTTCTGGGGTGCCTGACATCCATAATATTGACTCATGAAGTTGAACTAAGTTTCCTAGGCCCACTGTTGACTGGGATATTACCATGAAAGCATATCAAGGCACCAAAGAGGGAGGCACATAGGATAGAGCTGAGCATTATGAGCTACACAGATTTGTACTCTGGACCAGAGAAGTATGTGTTTTGGCCGTATTGTTCATCCCAGTTAAATGTTCAATTGAAATAAATACTCCACTTTTTTAAAGGCATGTGCCGGCTATATGTAAGGCTGTGTATTTGCTATGATTCCACAAAAAACTTTAAAAATGTAATGCTGAGCATAGAGTTCTGCTTCCTGCAAATCTGAGCTTTCATCCAAGTTTTATTGGTTTTTTTTTTTTTTTTTAAGGATAGCATATTCCTAGTCCTTGTGTTGCAAAGATGTTCAAAAATTTCTGAGCTATGGTTGATAAGATCTTAGAAACTAAAAGGGTGCCTGAAGGGGATTTTCAGGGGTTGGGGTGATGCTTTAGTTCCCTGAAAAAGTTTATTTGACTAACATCAGCAGAAGACATTATGCAAAATGTGGTAGTTGCAATGACAGAATTACTCAAAATAAGAATATGCAATTTGGCTGATTTGTAGCACTTATACAAACTGCACAATTGTCCTTTTCTTGGAGGAGGATTTAGATTCTCTTAGGAAAGTATTTCAGCTGTTTTTGAGAGCAAGCAAGCAGAGGACACACTGTCCTAGAGATACACAAGTTCTAATCCTTCTTTTCATCCCCTTTGGAGCTTTCATCACAACTTCTCAGCACCACCTCCTCCTGCACCCAACCCTATGAGCTCACTGGACCCTTCGCCAGACATTTCCCCACTTTTTTTAGCTCATCCACGCCCCAATCATCTGCCACATCACTTGGGTTTGTCAGCAAACTCTAAGCACACTTCCATGACCAATCACAAAGGCTAAATAAAACCTTCTAGATAAAGTAGAAGGTCAAGAGCTCGGCTGTCAGGCTGCAGGAGGGAATGGAGACGGGTCCCGATGAAACTTCTGGACAAGAAGGCCCATCTGGGGCAGAGGAGATGGGGATGGAAGGCCTAAGGACAAACAACCATTAACCCCCCAAGAATGGAGACGTGCAAAATGCCAACAGCAGCTGCAGACACGCAGACGAAGTCAACGGTTCCTTGGCAAGCACCAAGATAAACACTGAATCTCTAACAGCTGGCCGGAGGAGGAGAGCAGTTAGGTCAAGTACTATAAATCAGTCAGCAGGCAATGACCAAGTTGCTGGAAGCAACACGTCATTTGAGCTTGCTACAGACGAAGACTCGGCTACGTGGAATTCCCAGCTTCGTTGTCAGACTCTGGAGACCCAGGCTTCCCTGCTTGAAACCTGATTCCTCAGTAAGACCAGACAGCTTCATCCAGCCTCAGTACCTCCCTTGGTGGACACCTTGGACCTTTGGGTTCAGAACTCTTGGAATATGGTGAGCGACATAGCTTGCGGGGGAGACAGTAGAACATGATACTTGGTAGTGATTTGTTCTCTTGTGCTTTCTTACAGACCGGAGTGGATTCCTGAGCCACCACTGGCATCCTTCGACAGAGACTTGGCATGGACAGTGGACAGAGAAGCTTGTGACAGTAGCTCTCAAAATGTGGACAGTAATGTTAGGTCCTCAGTCCTTCATTTCCTTAACAATATGGGATGGAACTTCCTGATGCATGAACGGAAAACACACACATATTTACGGCTACTAGGGATGTACAGAACATTCCAACAGTGAAACATTAGTGTTTCTAGCTTGAAACAAAACACCCTTTAAATAAAGGGTCTGTTTCGAGCTTGGAGCAGAACCATCCCTATTTCGATCAAAATGTTTCAATGTTCTGAGCACCATTTTGGAGGCCCATTTTCCCCTTGCTGATTGGTTTTCTGGCACTCGCTTCCAAATGGCTTGCTATCTCCTTGCTTCTTCGTTGGCTTGTTACCATACACATCATGTGTTGTCATGGGCAACTGTGCCCCCATTGGCTCATGGGAGGGAGTGGGGAAACTTTTGAAGGGAATTTCAAAATGTATTCAATGGGACTGGGAGGCAGAGAGAGCCCTTATAATCTCTTGAAGAGGATACATCCGGAGAGGAGGAAGGAATCAAGGAAGGTTTGATTTTGTGGTTTTCTTTTCTCAGCTCTGAGTATAATACGCTGCTATAATTAACTATTTGATTTTGCTGATCTCAGATTGACAAAGGCAGAACATGGGTGCCTGCCTGCCTTCCCTGTCAGTTTGTTTTGTTGTGAGAGTGTTGTGGAGAGAAATGGATGGTGGCAGCTCTCTGTGTGTTATTTCTTGGTGATTGCTGTGATGAGCTCTGTGTCTGGCCTTGAGACTAACTTGTGCTTCGCTCACTGCTCTGGTCTGCTCTGCAATCTGCACTGCAAGGTGCACTCAGTCAAAATGTGGCTGAAGACATTATAGTTGAGTTTATGGCTATGCTTGCTGCTAAGGGTGCTGCTGTGGCAGCTATTGCAATGCTACGAATGTGAGGAGTCAATTGTGTGTGAGAGAGCAACTTGTTCCAGTGATGTTACTGCAGTGCAGACATTGTGGCTGGCAGTTGATTCTGAGTCAGTGATTCTTTTTTGGCCATTTGGACTGTGTTTGAAATGTGTGTTCTATGTTGGGAGGGACAGATTCTCTTTTGTTGTGTGCTTCTGCAGTGTTTTTCAAGGTAGGGTTGCAAAATGCATTGCACTCTGAGTGTCCAGCTTGTTCTGGCCATAGGAAATAATGGGGAACCTCAAAACATCCCATTTTTCCTCATGGGCAAGTGGGCAATTTCAATTTTTAACCCCCACAGGATCTTGTGGGGGTTTGGGGAAAAGGTTTAAAATTGCCTGCTTGTCCATCTATTTTGTGGGTTGGGTGGTAGGTAGCACCCATCATGCCCTGCCACCCCACTCACTTTGGTGTCCCTAGGAGCTATCCACAGGGAACAATGGGGTGTTTCAAGTTCCCCATTGTTCCCTATGGCTGAAACACTGGAAACAGTTCAAGTTTCTTCCACTGAAAGAACCAGTTTGAATGTTTTGTTTCAATGGAAAGTTTCCACCATTTACATTTTGTTTTGAGATCGAAACACAAAATCTATTGTGTGCACATCTCTAGTGGCTACTGCACATAGCTTCTCCAGCTCCTTTCTCCATTCTTTTTCTCTTCCTATGTATTAGGTAGCACCCGTTGTTGTAAGAGAGACAATGTTTTGTTTACTACTGCAATTGAGAACATAAGAACTCCTTGACTAGGTTGGATGAAGAGCGCATTTAGCAAATTGCTCCCTCTCTAAATCAATACCAGATACTCCAGAGCAAGCAAACAAGTGCTCAGGGCAATATTTGTTATTATATACATACATAATTGCTTCACCCATTGACTCATTCACCGATCACAGGTGAATCGTCCAGGGACTTCTGCAATAGACAGAAAACTGAAATGTGTTTGCATGCAGTCCAAGACACCATAGTGACCAGACGTGGCTGAAAACAAGACATTTCTTATGCCCCTCCTTCAAGATTTAAAGCAGATCCGACCACTGTGGCCACCAGCACCCCAGCAAAATGCAGGTCAGACCACACAAGAAAGATTAGGAAATGTGTGGAGGGAATTCCCCATTCATATTCTTGATATTGGGGAAGGTATAATTTCCATTGGCGCTTTTGAACTTTGGTGCTGGAGAAGACTTTTGAGGATACCATGGACAGCCAGGAGAACAAACAAATGGATCATAGAACAAATCAATCCAGAATTTTCACTCAAGGCAAAATGACCAGGCTCAAACTATCATACTTTGGACACATTATGCAAAGATCCAGCTCCGTTGAGAAGTTCATAAAGCTGGGGAAAGTTGAAGGAAAGAGAAGAAGAGGACGACCAGCAGCACAATGGATGGACTTGATTACGACAGCAATGAATGCACCACTGAGAGACCTGAAAGGCCAAGTTGAAGACAGATCATCCTGGAGAGAATCCATCTATGTAGTTGCTAAGAGTTGACACCGACTTGACGGCACTTAATCAATCAATCAATCAAATAATTTCCCGTGGCAGCCAGGAATATACTAATGCCAAAAGTGGCATCCAGGAGTATATCAGTGCCTGAAGAATGCAAATTTCATCTTCCCATTATCAATGAGCCAGGCGTACAAATTTTGGGCATTGGTACCATCTCAGAGGATGAATGCACATAGTGATTTTTGGCAATGTCTACCTCCCTAGAGATGGGAAATGGGCAATAGTATTAATGCGCTTACAGCTTTTTCTGTGTTATCATTCTTCTTCATATTTACCCCCACATGATTAGGATAAAATTTCAGGCATTTTTGCACAGTGCAAAGGGTTAGAGTAAAAATAAGTACAATAATTTGTTATTCTAATTGTTACTGTACCCTGTACTACACATGGAATAATCTTAGAGTAATCTTTGGAGAATATTCCTGTCCATTTTCATTTACAATTCTCTGACAACACTGAGGAAATTTTATAGTGGTTTTAAAACACCATTGCAAATTTGGCCACTGCAGGATCAGTGGTCAGGAGTCTCAGGACAATAAAAGCATAATGTGCTGGTGGATCAGGCCCAAGGCCTATCTAGTCCAGCATCCTGTTTCACACAGTGGCCCACCAGATACCTCTAGGAAGCCCACAGGCAAGAGCTGAGGGCATGCCCGCTCTCCTGCTGTTGCTTCCCTGCAGCTGGTATTTAGAGGCATCTTGCCTCTGAGGCTAGAAGTGGCCCACAGCCACCAAACTAGTAGCCACTGTTAAAGCCATCTAGGCTTTTAAAGCATACAAGCAATTCTATCACCTTTAAAAAATAAATAAATACCATATTTCTATACCGCCAAAACTTGCACCTCTGGGCAGTTTACAATTTTCCATCTCTCAGGATTCCATGTCAAAAAGCAAAGTGGGCATTCATCCTACCGGATGGTACCAACCCTCCCCCCCCACCCCCAGCTTGCTCTTGTACTACCTGCTTGCTTGCTTGCTTGCTTGCTTATTTATTTATTTATTTATTTATTTATTTATTTTTCAGTCCTTGTTCACTTCACTTATCAAGAACTTGAGCCAGCCACTAAAAACTCATGATTTAGATCAAGGACACCATGAGATTTGAAAATAATGGGAGTTTTATTTTCAGACTGCAGTTGCTACCACTCCATGATCTGTCTCCCCGCCCCGCCTCCATGTGAATTCATGAGCAGTTGGGTTTATTTCCTGTTGTCAACAACAAAGGCTTCAAATTGCAATCTAGATTTTGACCACGTTCCTGCCCAAGCTACTTGCTACAATCCCCGACTGACGTCAGTGGAGGCCCTATACATCATGGCCCATCAGCTTTTGCTGAATGCCATTAAATTATAACCGAAGGTTTTGCTGACACACCACAAAGCCTTCTATATTATTCTACAAGCAATTGAATGATACTGAAAAAGTGCGGGGAAAGAGTAAGAAAAAAACCCCAGCAACATTATTGCAGAGTTTCTATTAAACCACTGGGGAAAAATAATTTTGTTTGGCTTTCAAGTTCCTTCAACCATCTGGTTTTCAGTTCATGAAAAGCAATCAGGCATCTTTATCAGTCTGATAGTTATATTGAAGGGTTCACAAAATTGACCACAAGGTCTACAGCACGAACAGCACTAGCCTAATTACTGACAGATCTTTACGGTAGAAAGGCCACTACTAGGCAAATTTTCGGCGGGGGGGGGTGGGTGGGCGGCAGTACCGAAAAAACACACACACTGTCCTCAGTCATTGGTCAAAGAACTGAGCTGCTGGGTTGTATGTGGGCTGGGTATGAGTGTGTTTACAACTGTTGAAAGCCACCTTGAGGATCATTTGAGTGAAAGGCAGGGTATATAAATCTTCAAAACTAACAAACTAATCAAAGCAACCTCAGGTGGCAACATTTCAAGTTTCCACATTCCAATAAATCAACAGTTTGCTAACAAAGACTTCTGTGTAACTTCAAAGCCAGGAGGCTTCAAGCCAAGATACAATTATTTAATGACAAAGGATCACTTCAGCTCTTCTGTAATGACTGACTCACATATGGCTTTGAGTTATAGGGATAAGATGAAACTACCCACCACCCAAATTTTCTATTCCCAGGTGGATAAATGGGGGTGTGTGTGTGTGTTTGAGACATTTCAGGGTGAGGGGGCAACATTCACCAGCCAGCATCAGAGATCCTCATGGTCCCCTGTCCTGGGGCAGCTTCAAAAAAGCAAGTTTGGTCCCATCATCTTGCTGCATTGGAGCTCTCCAGGGTCCTGAAGATTTTCCTTGCCAGTAACCACTGACTGAGTCCCAGCTTCAGTTGAGCCCTTTTATGCCTCTTGACTGTCTCTCAGTCTCCACCCCTCTGTTGCTAAACATACAGTCCTAAAGGAGCAGCTCCCAGACCTGCAGCTAAGCACTCTCCTGTCTCTCAGCACCCAATACCCCCCCCCGTACCTGATGCATTCCCTGCATCTGTGAGCAAGCATTGAAGGGGCAGAGGTTCCAAATACATCTGGCGCCAACTTCGCAACTGAGTGTGGTTCAAGATGGAACACTGAAATAAGAGCCTCCCCATCTCTGGCAACTTTTAAAAAGGCACTGAAGACACATTTATACACCCAGACTTTTAATTAGATTTATGGTTTTAAATTTTTAATGTTGGTTTTAAGTGATTTTAATATTAATGATGATTTAATGTTTAAATGATTTTAATTGTTTAATTTATTTAGTTTTGAAATTAATTGTTAATTGATTTTAATTGTTTTTATTTTGATGTACACCACCCTGAGCCAGTTTTGGAAGGGCAGCATATAAATCAATTAAATAAACAAACAAACATCTTGGTAGGTCCAGGCTCAGGTTTCTAGTTCATCCTCAGCACCAGGGCCTGGCACCTCCACCTCAGCCAGTGATGTTGGTGCTAGGAATATGCCTTGCTCTTCCTCCATGAGACCTGAATCCTGGCTGCCACTTGTGATCTGGGCCATGACACCTGAACATAAGAACAGCCCTGCTGGTTCAGGCCCAAGGCCCATCTAGTCCAGCATCTGGTTTCACACATTGGCTCACCACATGCCTCTGAGAAGCCCACAGGCAAGAGATGAGGACATGCCCACTCTCGTGCTGTTGCTCCCCCACAACTGGAATTCAGGGGCATCTTGCCTCTGAGGTTGGAGTTGGCCTATAGCCAGACTAGTAGCCATTGATAGACCTGCCCTCCATGAATTTGTCTAAACCCTTTTGAATGCCATCCAAGCTGGTGGCTACCACCACATCCCATGGCAAAGAATTCCATAGATTAATGATTATTCTGCCAGCCTGGTAAGGGAATCACCATTTTTAAAACCCAAAGGTACCCCAGAGTGATGCTGCTTGATGATGTAGCACTGCTCTGAAGCCAGGTTCTGGGTTTTAACAAGCTGAGGGAACCAATCATCTCTAAAGCAGGTGTTGTCAGGCTGCTAGACATTGCTGCAATATGACAGAGGATGATGGGAGTTGTTGTCCAACCATATCTGGGGATCCTAGGTCTGGTTTAAGGGGAAAGTAAAGTATTAACTATGATTAGCAGGGGCAACTTCAGATGCATGGATGTCTTTGATGTTAAAGAGCAATCTGTTCCTGAAGATCCAGGGAAAAGATCCTGTTGTGATTTTTTTTAAAGCAACAAAGTATTGATATGCATGAGAAATCAATTCCTCATCCCTTTGCTTGCATTGGTGATTTCAAGTCTTATTCATCTGATTTATTAAGTGTCATCGCTGCCAATTTGCATAGATAATAGAACAAGGCGCCCACTTAAATTCCTAATCGGGAATTAAAACATAACAGGGCTACGATGCACTCTGCTTCTCTGGAGGAAAGACATCTCCATGCACAACACATTGTTATACACTCCCCATTTCAAGCAGTGAAAAGATCCAGGGGCAGCACGACCCAGGTTTGGTTTCATGCAGACAATAGAGCACTGATAACTTATGCCATTTTTTTAATATTGCCCTTTTGTTTTTTTAACAAATAGACAAGCAAAGCATGAGGAGAGGCAAACAGCAAGTGTTCCTATAGAGCAGCTGATCTGCTGCCCCACCTAGGGAGGAAGGGAGCTGGATGTTGGGAGTTAGCTGAAAACACCATAGGAATTCAGAGAGGCACTGAATTCCTATGGTGCTTTCAGCTAACTCCCAAGACCCAGCTCCCTCCCTCCCTCCCTCCCTCTGCACAAGTATGTCCTAATCTCCCTCAATGTTTCTCTTTCTTCTCATTGGGTGTGGGGACAACCACCCCTCTACACACACACACACACACACACACACACACACACACACACACACACACCCTATCTTACATCTGCCCAATAACTTTCGCTGGTGTGTATGTGCATGTGTGCGCATGTGTGCGCGCGTGCCCTCTCAAGCTCTGATGACATCTCCTTCAAAATATTTGAGAGGAATCTCCAACTATTTCTTAACAACTAGCTAGTATGGGGCCACGTCTGCTTTGCATGCAGAAGGTTCCAGGTTCAGTCCCTGGCAGCATTTCCAGGTAGGGCGGGGAGAGACTCCTGCCTGAAATTCCGGAGAGCTGCTGCCAGTCAGTGTAGACAATACTGACCTAGATGAACCAAGGGCCTGGCTCGGTATAAGGCCATTTCCTATGTTCCTGCGATCATCCTGGGCTATTAAATTGGCTTGCGCCAAAAGTTTTTTATGGAGAACTTTTATCATATGTAATGACGTGGCATCATTCATAACAATGTTGTGAAAACCCAGCAGGCATTTGCTTTTTAAAGAATGAGTTCGGCTTTAGTCCCAAACTGGGAACCGTGCTCAAAAAATGAATTATGCCTCTCCTTTCAAGTCCTTCTGAAAGGGTACCTGAAGAGGCTTCTTTATTCAGGGAGTCCTGCTAAAATCCACAGGAGAACCAGTGGGATTAGAATGACTTGCTGGGCTGAGACACACAATGTCTCAGGGCTCTCCCTGCAGTCATGTTCCAAGGTGTTCCTTGTCTTCTTTCCCTTTTTAAACTCCACTGTATAAATCAACAATTAAAGCTGGGTTTTAAAAAAACAAACACCAACCACCCCACAGTATGACATTCAAATAAAGCACCCACCGAAGATCAAAAGTAGGTTGAGCTGTGATTTTAAAAAGCGCAACAATGTCCAGATTATTAATAATTGAGAAACTCTTGCAGAGCTCAGACATTTTCAACAGCTGTGGATGCTGCGTTTAAAAAATGATATCCACTCAGCTCAGAACAAAGTTTCAGGACAGGCATTTAAAAATTAATAAAAAGGAGAAAGAAAGAGAGAGAGAGAGAGAGAGATTGATCTTTTTGTTAGAAAAAAACCAAAAACCACTCACTTGGCAGCACCAGGGCAAAGTAATTCTGGCCATATGGTAGCTTAAAGGACTTTTTAAGAAAATGGAGTGAGCTTTACGTGGAGATTCAGATAAAAACTTTTCCCCTGTGCAAGCATGTCAATGAATGAGATTTTTAAAACATCCCCGTTGGTCAGGGAGGGGAGCAGAAAGGGCCAGAGCTCAGTGAAAGAGAATGTACGTTGTGTGCAGAAGACCCCAGCCTCTCTCACCAGTATCTTCTACCAAAATGTGATTCTCAACTTTGGGTCCCCAGATGTTGGTGGACTACAACTTCCAGCAACATCTGTGGATCCACAATGCAGTCCAGCAACATCTGTGGACTCATGACTGAGAACCCCTGAGCTACAATGACCCAAAGACTGGGATAAATTTTGGTTTGAGAGCTTAGGAGAGCTGTTGCTAGTTAGCCAATGGCACTGGATGAGATGGACCAATGATCTGACTCTGTACAGGCATACAATGCTGCCTTATACATTCTGGTTACCCCACCTTAAAGAAAAAACCAGAAGTTGCAGAAAAGGGCAACCAAAGTGATTGGGGGGGCTGGAGCACCTTCCTCGCCAGGAAAGGGTAAAAGGGTTTGGGCAATTTCAGTTTAGAAAAAATGGTGACTTGATGGTGCAGGGGATGACGAGATACAAAATTCTACATAGTGTTGGGGAAAGTGGAGAGATTTCCCACCCACATAGCACCCATGGGCAATACAACTGATTGGCTGTAGATTCCAGATAAATGGAAGAGAGGGCTTTCGTAGACAACACAGAATGAAGTGGTCTTGCAGGAAAGGTAAAGTTTTGCCGTCGAGTCGATTTCGACTCCTGGCGCCCACAGAGCCCTGTGGTTGTCTTTGCTAGAATACAGGAGGGGTTTGCCATTGCCTCCTCCCACTCAGAATGAGATGGTGCATTTCAGCATCTTCCTATATAGCTGCTGCCCGATATAGGTGTTCCCCATAGTTTGGAAAACCTACCAGTGGGGATTCAAACCAGAAACCTGGTGCTTCCCCACTGCACCATTAGGTCTTGCAGTAGCAAGCACATATTGCCTCCTTTGCTAAGCAGAGTCCACCTTGGTTTTCATTGGGTTGGGTGACTCTATGTGAGCATACTGTCTGCTCTAAGATATTCCTTTCAGGGGATGAGGCTGTAACTCAGTAGAAGAGCATCTGCCACAGATTCAACCCCTGGGGCTGGGACAGGGTCCTGCCCCCAAACACTGGAGAAGCCACTCCTAGTCAGTGCAGCCAATAATAGGCTATCAGAGCTACTCAGCTTCAGCCCTCCTGCAGATGTTGGCCAACAACTCCTATAATCTCCAGCTATTGGCCAATGTGGCTGGGGATTATGGGAGCTGTAGTTCAAGAACAGCTGGGGGGCCTAAGTTGAGCAGGCCTGGATGGATCCAAGGGTTTAACTCAGTATAAGGCAGCTTCCAATTTAATTCATGGAACTTGCTGATTATGCAACAGCCCAGTAGCCACATTGCAATGGCTAAAATGGCTTTAAAATGTGATTCATGGAGGAGGAGAAGAGATCTAGCAATGGCTACTGGCCACGATGGCTCTGTTGAACCTCCTTATTCAGAAGCAATATACCTCTGAATATGATTTGCTTAGGAGCAACTGTGAAAGAGGCTTATCAATTATCTTCCAAACCTGCTTGAGGGCTTTCCAGAAGAATCTGGTTGGCTGCTGTGGGGAACTGATTGGACTGGATTTAATGAACTTTTGGTGTAATCCTGCTGGGTTATTCTGTTCTGAGAAAAACTTGTCCATCCCAATCTGAACTGCAACCATCTTCAGCCACATCTGTTCCAGAGCCCATTAAATTAGCAGAAGGAAGTCTTATTCTAGGCTTATTACCTCATTCTCTCCTCTCTCCCCCCTCACACCAATCAGGCTCCGGAGGAGATCATTTTCTTTCTGCAATAAAAATTCCTCCTCAAACTGAATTCAACATGTCAGAGTCTAAATTGGACCTTGCTTCTGAATAAGATACATTCAGAATTACACAGTACAGATGTAAAAAGGGATTTAAGGGCGGGACGGGGGGAATCAATGCATCTTGTCATCTCCCCGATGTCACTGTGAGTGGCGCAGGGGGGAAATGCTTGGTTAACAAGCAGAAGGTTTCCGGTTCGAATCCCTGCTGGGACTATATCAGATAGCAGCGATATAGGAAGATGCTGAAAAGCATAATCTCATACTGCATGGGAGGAGACAATGGGAAACTCCTCCTGTACTCTGCCAAAAGAAAACCACAGGCCTCTGTGGGCACCAGGAGTTGAAATTGACTTGACAGCACACTTGACCTTACCTAGTAGAGCACAATACCATAAAGGGGTGAGAGGAAACAGTGACTTAGGAGAACAAAGTTGATCATGATGGAGGAGGAGAGCTGGTCTTGTGGTAGCAGGCACGACTTGTCTCCTTAGCGAAGCAGGGTCTGCCCTGGTTGCATATGAATGGGAGACTAGAAGTGTGAGCACTGTAAGATATTCCCCTCAGGGGATGGAGCCACTCTGGGAAGAGCAGAAGGTCCCATATTCTCTCCCTGGCACCATCTCCAAGATCAGGCTGAGAGAGATTCCTGCCTACAACCTTGGAGAAGCTGTTGCCAGTCTGCGTAGACAATACTGAGCTAGATAGACCAATGGTCTGACTCAATATATGGCAGCTTCCTATGTGACTATGAGAACCTAGGTTCAGCCATTTCCAACCTGGGGCTCAAACTGCATGCAACAGTGGCTGATCCATTAGTTCAAATCTGGGTTTGACCCAATGATATTTAAGGCAAGATCCTTAAAATATTTAATATTAGTAAGGCCCTGATTTTAGTATCATTAAGGTCCTGATTTTGCTATACCCCGTTGGATCTTTCCCAGTATGGTCGTTAGTATTTATATATTGCTTTTCAATATTTTCTCAAAGGGGTTTCTCAAATATAGTTCTCAAAGTGGCTTACAATGCAAGAGCATGGGGAAATGGTTATTTGTTCTTCAAGGGCTCAAAAAACAAACAAAAGTGTAGAAATTTCATGAGGCCAAAGTCCAGGATACTTCCATCAGGAACCTCAGCCAGTCTTCTTCCATTGGAAGGGCTTCCTCTAGTTTCATATATGAGGTTTGCTGTATTCAGCGGCCTGGCACTGAGCTGCAATCTCTGTGGTCTTGCACCGGTCTCTAGGGCCCCAGACCCAGGCCTGCATGCCAAGAAGACTGGATTCTGTTTTAGTACCATGAACAATCGTGCCATGAACTGTACCAGGGGTCAAAGGGCAGCCAGTTCACAATCCACAACAAATTAGTCACACAGATACACCAAACACCATATCATGCCCCATCAGCTAAGTTCCAGTACCAGAATTAGGCCCAGCTAGGAGAAAAGCATCTGGGTGGAAAGGCTTCATACAGCAGTTTTGTTACAACAGGGAGAGGGGGGAATCTATATATTTAATTCTCTAAGACGTACCCGTGGCTAATTCCATGTGTGGCAGCTCTCATGCGAGTTCGGAGAGCTGCCGGATAGCCACTGGACAAGTGGGGGTGGGGGGGTTGAATGACGACGGCAGTTAAAGGCGACAACATGGGGACGGTGGGCAGGTGATGGCTGGGGAGGAAGGAAATGGAGGAGGGAAGAAGCCGGCAGGCAGGCGGAGGGAGGAAGCAGGAGGGAGGAAGAAGCCAGTGGGTGGGTGGGGAAAGGAACAAGGGGAGGAAGGAAGAAGCCGGCAGGTGGGGGAGAGAAAATAATGGTGGGCAGGCAAATGGTGGAGGGGGGAGGTGGAGGCAGCGGGCGGGAGGCTAGAGGAGCTGATGCTCTGTGCCTGCCCAGCTAGTTTAAAAAGAAAACACAAGGAAACTAGCAGTTAAGAAGAGCCTTACTGGATCATTTAGCCCATGTAGTCCAGCATCCTGTTACCCACAGTGGCCCACCAGATGCCTCCAGGAGGCTCACAAATGGGAGATGAAGGCAATCCCCACCCTTGCTCCCCTGCCACTGGTATTCAGAGATATACTGCCCTTGAACCAGGAGGTCCCATCATGACTACTAGCCAGCGATACACCTCCCTCCCTCAGTAAATCTGTCAAATTCCCTTTTAAAGCCATCTAAGATAGTAGCCATTGTCACATCTTGTAGAAGCAGATTCCATAGATTAGTTATGTGCTGTGAGAAGTCGTACAGCCTTTTTTCTATCCTAATCCTGTCAATCTGTTTCACGGGATAAAACCAATTGCCTCCCACCCACCAGTTTACCCTCCAGTGAGGATTCCCTGTGGAGAACCGAAGCCAATTCCAAGGCAATTCATCACTAACAGGAAGCTATAAAATAGGCTGAACCTACAATCAGGAAACTTTTGATTAAATGTACAGAAATTCTGGAGAGCTTCACCAGTACCTGCCCATATTGGACTCCAAGTGTCTAAATAGACACCACACTCTATAAACGGATCAGGCCTTTCACATAAGTAATGGCTGACCCCCGCAGCTCTGCTTGACTTCCCCAATCTGATAGGACAGCATATCACATTGATTCTGCAGGCCCAGATGTTTCCAGGGACAGACATTCATTTTGCAAGAAGTTAATGAATTTTGCAAGTCTAATTAGTTTTAATCCGAATGTCAAGGCCTGCCTGTTGTGAAATCCTGGAGCTGGTGACATTACTGAAAGAACATACGTGCCCTTCGCTCCCATTATGGTATCATTAGATAATTTGTGAATGTCACACTGGAATTAAAGTCTCGTTTAATGGGGCTCTGCTTTCATCACGGAGAAGGGCGGTGCCCGTTTCCTTTACCGTATCGGAACGTAGAGAGCTACCGCCCACTCTCACGACTTTTGCTCTGTCAGTAGCTACGAAGCAGCTTTGAAAAACTTAGTAGAAATTGTGTGAAGAATTCAGGAGTCATGCAGTTTGTGTGATGTTTTGTAAGGTTGTGAATGTCCTACGTACGTTCTATTTTAATTAACAAAATATTTTTAAATGCTTGGTAGAAATACGTCACATAGCTTTCTGGAGCTTGAACAATACTCTTGTTTGGCAAGTAATCTTTAATATTGGCTGCAGCCTAGGCCCATGCATCAGAGTCTCTGTTGAACTGGGGAGGAGGGGGTTAACAAGCCATCAGTGCTGCACAACTTTGGCCCTTCTGCAGCTGTTCAATCAATCAATCAATCAATCAAATCATCTTTATTATAGTCAAAGACCAGCACAATTCTGCAGCTGTTGGACTACAACTCCCATCATTTCTACTGACCACTCTGACTGGGGATGATGGGAGCTGTAGTCCAAAGCCAGCTGGAGGGCTGAATTTGTGCAGCCCAGGTGTATATCATGAGATATCAGTTGTAAAGAATGAGAGAAAGTAGTAGCAGAAGTATAGATGGTAGGGATGCATTGAATCAAGAACAATTCTGGGGTCTCCATAGAAAGCCCTTGGCAGGGAGAGAGGGCATGCACTGAGCTACATGCACGACATGGACTGCTAAAGCAACTCTCTGTGGATCGGCATCAGGCCACATTCATCCTGCTAGATGAGCAAAGAGGCACCTTTTTAAAGTGGTGATTCTCTTTATTGAGCAGGGGGAGAGCAACTGGCCCTGTCCGTCCCCAGCACAGCATCCCTCCCGTAGCTGTTGCTGGGGTCTACCATACATTTCTTTTTAGATTATTATTTATTACTTTTACAAACCACCCCATCCAAAGGCTCAGGGCAGTGTACAACAAGTGTAAAAATATATTGTGCAAAATAATGTGGGAAAATATGGCGGGGAATAGCTTCAGTCAGAGCTGCCAACTCTATCATTGCTGCAAGGCAGAGAACCAGCATTTAAGATATCTGTTCATTTCCAGTGCACAAATATTTAGATGGATTCACCTTAGAGCTGCAGACTTTAGCTAATCAGACAACTAGATTTATCCACTAAAATTACTTTGCACAAAAATTGCTTCCACAAACAGAGGGACTCCTCTGGATTCAGGATCACTTTTCTCATGCAACACTCTTGTGCTAAATCTGAAACAGCCCTTCTGTGAGTGGAAGGATCGAACCCACAGTTTTTCTATATACAAATTTATGTAGATTTGATCAATTGATTGACAAAAGTTAATATGGTTAAGGGTTCTTTAATTGGGTGACAACCCTAATTTGTATGTATGTTATGACACTATTTGAAGACCCAGCTCCATTGAGAAGTCCATCATGCTGAGGAAAGTGGAAGGAAAGAGAAGAAGAGGATGACCAGCAGCAAGGTGTATGGACTCGATGACAACAGCCATGAATGCACCACTGAGAGACCTTAAAGGCCAAGTTGAAGACAGATCATCCTGGAGAGAATCGATCTAGGTGGTCGCTAAGAGTCGACACTGACTTGACGGCACTTCATCAATCAAAATGTATATTATAGATATACCTAAATATAAGTGCAAAAATGATACCTTGTTTCTCGCCCTCCAGAAACCTCCCTGCTACACAGCAGTAAATCAGTTCGGTTCAAGACTGGCTGCCAGCCCCAAACCTGACCCCTTTAGTACAAAAGAGCACAGTGGGGAGAAGTTTCAAGAGGCTCTCCTCCCAGACTGGCCGTAGCTCCAGGTGTTCCTGTTAGAGACTGGGGACACACTACAGCACTTTGCTGTGGGTCCCTATTTGCTCTCTTCTAAATACAATCAGATCTATATTGTGAGTAAATACAAGTAAATTTGCTCTGTTCTAAATACAATCAGATCTATTGTGAGCTCTTGGAAAGACATGCATCTGCCATTGTCTGCTGACTGCCATGCTCCATTTCAGAAGCCTGGGCAGGATTAGCCATTGCAGGGAAAGTGGGTTCCACCTCCAACACACAGAGGAGCACAAGAAATGGTCTTTGAGGCAAGACCAGGTCAATCAATCGATCTCTATTATGGTTATAGACCAGCATAGAGTATTAGGGGTGATTACATACTACATATTAAAAGTAAAATTAAATATTAAAAGCCTAGGGGTGCACAATGAAAGACGAATAGAGATGTGTTACAAATACAGATGTCTGTTTTCATCTGCGATATGGGGGAAGGTTTGGGCAGACGGCCTGCGATTTCTGGCTCCGTTCCTAAATAGAATGGAAAGCACTCGACTGGATTCACTCTCTGTTCTACCCCTCAGTTGGGAATAGGATTTGACATTGCTCTTCAGCGATGTTACCTCTGGCTCTATCACATGCTTTACCCATCTGATGGGCGATCTGCATCCTCCCACTCCGACTCCAGTGATGTAACTGCATTTGCCGTCACGTCCAGAGGAACTGAGGCATGTTCAACCCATTTATTTCTGAAGACTCTTCCCGATCAATATACAAAAGTTCTTCCAACATTACTTTTCATTGATGCGGAAACAAGGCACTCTCACCTGCTTACATTAAGGGCATATCTGCGAAAACTGGTTTAATAGTTACTTTCTCTCCCTAGGGAACCTTGAGATTTATAGTTCTCTGAAGGCAGTGAGTGATCTCCAACAGCTTCTTGCCACCCTCACCAGACTCCCAACTCCCAGGATTCTTTGGAGGAAGCCAGTTTGCAAGGTCTAACAGTGGAAACATGCACTACATGCTTCCTCATGACAACAACCAATACCACAGCCAACAGAAGGCAAGCCATACATAGCAAACTACAGTGGTTTCTACTCCACATTACTTTCAAGGAGAGGACATTTGCAGTAGTAGCCTGGAACATATTTATGCAGTTGAGTCACAGAAAGCAAGCTGTAGGCAAAGTAAGTACAGGTGGTTCTCGTTATTTGCTAGGGTTCCAGTCTTGCCCATAGGTGCGGATATGGAAACAGCGAATAATGAAATCTTTGACTGATTGATTAAATGCTGTAAAGTTGGTGTCGACTCTTAATGACCACATAGATAGATTTTCTGCAGGGTGATCTGTCTTCCACTTGGCCTTTCAGGTCTCTCAGTGGTGAATTCATTGCTGTTGTAATTGAGTCCATCCACCTTGCTGCTGGTTGTCCTCTTCTCTTTCCTTCCACTTTCCCCAGCATTATGGACTTCTCAAGGGAGCTGGGTCTTCGCATAATGTGTCCCAAGTATGAGAGTTTGAGACTGGTCCTTTGTACCTCATGTGAAAATTCTGGATTGATTTGTTCTATGATCCATTTATTTGTTTTCCTGGCTGTCCATGGTATCCTCAAAAGTCTTTTCCAGCACCCAAGTTCAAAAGCGTCAATATTTTTTCTATCTTATTTCTTCCAGGGTTTAGGTTCCTTAAGCTAAGAAAGGGCCAAAAAGGCAGAAATAAAGCCCAGTACCATGCTCTCTAGGCTTCCAGCTCTCCAGCAAGCCCCCTCCCAAACCTGCAGATCCTTCAAATTTTGGTGAATTTTTGCCAAAAATATTGAAATTAAATTTAAAAAATAGAAAATGGCTCCGTGCTGTAAAACAGCAGCTAGAAATGACATTGGAAGTCATTTCCAGCCAGGGATAGGCAAATTTTGTCTATTTTTAAAACCATGAATAAAGAAACTGGGCCTCTTTGCGCCAGCCACAGATATGCGAAACCGTGATCCTCAAGATAACAAGGGCCACCTGTAAACATCCAATAGCACATAAGTCAGGCATATGACCTGCTCAGCAGCTGAGGATTACTACCCACAACCTTTGCAACAAGTTCAGATAGTGATGCTCAGACCTTTATAGCAATTGCCCCACTTTCGTGGAACCTTCTTCCTGAAGAAGTGAGGCACCTTGCTGATGAGAAGAGAAGACATGTGGCCATTTAATGTTCTGGTTGATGGTAGATTATATTGCTGGTTCCTTGGGTGCATTTTTATTATGGTGAACTGCTTTGAACTTCTCAGAAAGGTGGTATATACAACCTTTTTTTAACCTGCGAACCTGCACTGTTTACAGACAAGCACTCATACCATATTTAGCCAAATACAAGACTACTCTGAATTTAAGATAAGCCACTTAAAAAATAGAGACAAAATACAGGTTGCCCCAAAGGAAGAGGACACTGAATTTAAGATGACCTCCTGACTGCTAACATCAAAGAACTTGGAAAAAACTTGCCTTGGATTCAGGTAAATGCAATAAGGACAGCGGCTAATATTCTGACTAAAGCTGCACATGCGCAGTGAACCAAGTTGCACCAGTGGAAGAAGATCAAACCGCTGTGCTAAATTATGGGGATTTGCACAACTCCACTCTTGTGCACTTGCACAGAAGTTCCCTTTAAAACATATGAGGCATAACACAGGGTATGTGTGCCTATTGCACAAGAATGTTTGTGCTGGTGCAACGCTTGTCTTGGACGCAAGCTCCAGGCTTAGCACAACTAGCGAAGTGCAACAGCAGCCTTGCACTAGTGCAAGCACACAGCTGAGCTAATCAGGATGTCAGCCAGTCAGGCTCTATCCATTTGGGCCAATACCGTATTCGGGTTAATAATGTAAATCTACTGAAATATTAGACCTGAGAACCACTTTGGAGAATTCACAACTAATTTAAGCATGCTTTCACACTTTTTAAAGAGTTGTGTGTGCTGCTCTCAGAAATCCAAGTCAAGCTCCTAAAATGGCAGGGCATGACTTTATAGACCTCTATCATGTCTCCCCGCAGTCCTCTTTTTTCCTAAACTAAATAGCCCCTGGTGTTGTAGTCTTATGTGGCAAGGCTACAACACCTGGGGCTATTTAGTTTAGAAAAACTGTTCTTATGTTCTAACAGTCTTAAGATGGACTCGGTCATTCCTGCATCCTACACCACAGCTCAACACTGAGAGGGGACCATCTTCCTGCCATCTCCAAACAATATTGCTCCAACCCTATTTCAGAAGCTTACTCATAGCTTGTATCAATAATAACTCTAAAACTAATGTGATTGGCTGCCCCCTTGGGCCACATCTTGCCATTTGTAGCATGCTGTTTTACTAATGGTGCCCCATTAGGACATAAGAACAGAAGAACAGCCCTGCTGGATCAAGCCCAAGGCCCATCTAGTCCAGCATCCTGTTTCACACAGTGGTCCACCAGATGCCTCTGAGAAGCCCCCAGGCAAGAGGTGAGGGCATGCCCTCTCTCCCATTTTTACTCCCCTGCAACTGGTACTCAGAGGCATCCTACCTCTGAGGCTGGATGTGGCCTATAGCCCTCTGACTAGTAGCCGTTGATAGACCTCTCCTCCATGAAGTTATCCAAACCCCTCTTAAAGCCATACAAACTAGTAGTCAACACCACACCTTGTGGCAGAGAATTCCACAAGGTGATGATGCGTTATGTGAGAAAGTACTTCCATTTGTTGGACCTAAATTTCTTGGCAACCAGTTTCATGGAATGACCCCTGGTTCTAGAGTTATGTGTGTGAGAGAGAATTTTATCTCTATCCACTATCTCTACACCATGCATGATTTTATAGACCTCTATCATATCTTCCCAGAGGTGTCTTTTTTTCTAAACATCTCACCCTGGATAGAGGAGAGCTAGTATTGTGGTAGGAAGCATGAATTGTTCCCTTTGCTAAGCAGGGTCCTCCTTGGTTTATATTTGGATGGGTAACTTATATGTGAACCCTGTAAGATATTCCCCTTAGTGGAGACAGCCATAGTTCATTCACAGAGAATCTGCTCTGCATGCAGAAAGTTCCAGGTTCACTTCCTGGCAGCATCTCTAGGAAGTGCTGGGAAAGACTCCTACTTGAAACCTTGGAGAGCCACTGTCAGTCAGTGTAGACAATACTGAGCTAGATGGAACAAGAGTCTGACTCGCTCGAAAGCAGCTTCTTATGTTCCTAGAAGAACCACCTTGTTACAAAAACCTTACTAAAATAATTAAGTAAAACTAAGCCTTTCCCATGTTCCTAAATGAAGGTACCACTGCAGAAAACCCTTCCTCTGTCCAGCATGGCCCGTGTACAGTATAGACAACCTTCTCATGCCAGCATCCACAATCCAGTGAAAATGAATTATTGTATTGCCAAAAGGAAAATGAAAAGTGAAAGTTGTACAGGAGCACGTCTTTGGTACCCCGACATGCCAAACTCCATTGTACATTACACAAGCCCATAAAAAATTAAAAGCGACCATGTCCACACAATTACACCGAACTCAGCAGACAGGAATTGCACTGCTAAATGAAATAAATCACATCATATCGTGGGCTTATTCCATATATATATATATATATATATATATATATATATATATATATATATGGATAAAAATATCTCCAGGCCCAGACCATTCTGGAAAAAAGCCTAAATATGTGCAAAAGGAAATAGCCACTTATGCTTCTTATGTTTATACTTCCTTCCCCTTCCTCTGTGGTCTCCCTTGAGTCTATTGCTACACAGTGGTTGCATTCACATGTAATGTGGAAATATGGGTCCAATGGGCCCATGGTTCTGCTCTACCCTCCCCCACCCCCAGCTCTCTGTCCACTTTCGTATGTACCTGACATGAGGTTCTCTGCAGTCAGGGAGACTGCAGAGAGGAGCGAGAACTGGCTGTACAGGTTTCCCTCCTGTTCATGAAGAACAGCCTACACAGCCAATCACAGGAAGAGAGAGGGATGGGCTTCCTCCCTGAACTACAATTCCAACTCTGTCTACTGTTCCGACTTAATGCCACCAGCTTGGAACCTCAGGTAGGAGTTGCAAAACCCACTACAAACTGAAGGTTCAAATCAGAGTCTCAGGAGGGGAACATCGGGTTGCTTTGGGGTCTGAATTGTGGTTGCACGTGTTCGGATGTACAAAAATGTCAACCTCAGGCTCATTCAACTCCAGTTTCGCATTACATGAGAATAGGTCCTGTGTGTTCCTCAGGGCTGGGACCTGCCTCTCGTCTGTTGAGAAGTGCCATGCACAAACAAAGACGCACATGAAGATGCCCAAAGAAGACAACCTGACCTTTTACTCCACCCAGTTCCAAAAGCGAGGGCTCAATGAAAGCATGCACAGTAGAATCCACCGAGGGACTACTCAGGTTACTACTTCAGCACTTGCTGACTATGGCAAAAATCTTGCCACGCTAGCTCTAGGGAAGCCAGCCTGGATAGGTGATCAGGGATGGGCTTCCTCATGTATACTGCCTTGAATTCCATGATCACAGGAACCTGCAGCAAACTAGTTTCCTACCCTGAAGGCATGGCAGAGGCATAAGCCAATCATGTAGAGAAGGAATATGTTGGGGAAGGAGCCACGGCTCAGTGGTAGAGCATCTGATCTGCACACTGAAGGTCCCAGGTTCAGTTCCTGGCAGCATCTCCAGGTAGGGCTGAGAAAGAATCCTGTGTGAAACCTTGGCTTTTTCCCTAGCCGCCTTACTTCTCCCTTCCTCCACCCCGGTGCTCTCTGACAAGGAACCAGCTAGGGTGTCCCCAGCCTATGAAAGGTCCATACCCAGATGATAAGAATGGAAACAAGCTCACCAAAAGAAGGATGTAGCTAGATAGAGTTGGGCAGGAGCCCAAGTGTATGTCTGATCAGGAGCGTAGACAGGGAGGAACAGGGAGATTATACCTAAGCATGCTGGGAGAGGGGACGGACCTCAGCTACCTGAAAAGACCTGAGATTTCCTGTCTATTAGGAGCAAAGGAGTGGAAGATAACCCTATGTGAGCCGTGACCGTCTGCTTCAAGGGAGAAAGATTCCTGTGTAAAACCTTGGTGAGCCACTGCCAGTCAGTGTAGACCAGGGTGGCACAACTTTGGCCCTCCAGTGTTGCTGGACTGCAACTCCCATCACCCCCAGCCACAGTGGCCTGTAGTTAGGAATAATGGGACTTGTAGGCAACAATAGCTGGAGCCCTTGTGTAGAGCGGGCTCTAACTCAGTTTAAGGCAGCTTCCTGTGTTGTTATGAATAAAGGTGGGATCAACCTATAATAAATAAGCAAGCAAGCACACAGACCCATTACTATCCATTTGGTATTTTGGAATCAGGTATTTTAGGAACATAGGAAGCTGCCATATACTGAGTCAGACCCTGGGTCCATCTAGCTCAGAATTGTCTGTTGCATCTGGAACCAGCCACTTATGGCATTCATCTCCCCCAGTTCTGACTGTGATCTCTGACCAGACAGATCACAATTCTGCATTAAGTGTTATGGTTGATCACTCAAATAACATTTTTTAAAGGCCATTATCCTTATCTTTCTGAAGCTTTGTTCATTTAAAAAAATATATCTTTTCTTCAACTAGGAAGTGCTCTGTTGCCTGAAAAGGCAATTACAGCCAGGCCTGCATTTTTTCTTTGCTATTTTTAATCTTATCATCTGGAGCTGCCAGTATGGTTTCAGATTTTACTAAAGCTGCCTTTTGACTCCATCCTTTGTTATGCACAGCAGAGAGAGACCAATCTCACATTTATTTATTTCTATTTCCACTTATCTCTCAGCTCTCTGCATATTACATGCATTAAACTCAAGCAGAACGCTATCAAACTGCAGCCAGCAAATCATGAGAACAGACCAAAAACAAAAAAACAAAAAACCATTCACCAATTACCAGATGGGACTGAATTTTTACCTTCTGTTTGCTATATCAACCACCAGAGAGAAACATGAGGGAGCAAATTAGTTAGGTGAATGGGACCCTTAAGATTTGCCTGAGGCATACTGCCAAGATATTGGTGGCGCGACCCAATGGTCAGAGAAACATATCCCAGGATCCTTTACAATAGCATCCGCTCTCAGGCTAGTAATCAAAGAATGCCGAGGATTACTTATGCATAGTGTGGAATCTGGATAGAAATAAGTCTTTCTCCGAAGCTGTGCAAAAGCCCCTCTGGCTACCGCCTCCACCTGAGCTTCCAAAAGCAGGGATGCAACATTAATCCCAAGTTGCACACTTGCTCTTTCAAGGGAAGTGCAACCTCATCCAGAACCAATCAGATCCCTTCAACCTGATTGGTTCTCCTACTGACCAACAGCTCCTCCATCTTGTCTGGATTCAATTTCAGTTTACTAGCCCACATCCAGTCCATCACCATCTCCAAGCCCCAATTCAGGTCATCCACTGCCTCCCTAGGATCAGGTTATGATAAGAGATAAAGCTGAGTGTCATCTGCATATTGGTGATAGCGCAAGTCCG
Organism: Hemicordylus capensis; assembly: GCF_027244095.1. Taxonomy (NCBI): domain Eukaryota; kingdom Metazoa; phylum Chordata; class Lepidosauria; order Squamata; family Cordylidae; genus Hemicordylus; species Hemicordylus capensis. Next base: position 19,557,113 of record NC_069667.1, read on the forward strand.
TGTCCCCGGATGACCTCTCCCAGCAGTTTCATGTAGATGTTGAACAGCATGGGAGACAAGACCGAATGCTGCAGGACCCCACAAGCTAATGGCCAAGGAGACAAGCTGTAGTCCTCAAGCACCACCTTCTGGACCCTCCCTTCAAGAAAGGATCAAAGCCACTCAAAAGCAGTGCCTCCAATCCCCATACTCGAGAGGCAGTCCAGAAGGATACCATGGTCGATATCGAACTCCACTAAGAGGTTCGGCAGAACCAAACAGGGACAAACGTCAAGCTCCTGGCATAGGTCATCCACTAGAGCAACCAAGGCAGTTTCAGTCCCAAATCCCAGACGGAAGCCAGATTGAAAGGGATCTATATAATCCGCATTATCCAAGACCCTCTGCAGCTGAGACGCTATCACATGCTCTATCCTCTTGTCCAAAAAGGGAAGGTGAGAAAGAGGTCTGTAATTGTTCAGGTTGGAGTGACCAAGGGAGGGCTTTTATAACAGTAGTCTCATCACCACCTCCTTGAGGCACGATGGCATCCTGCCCCCCATTAATGAAGCACATGTTGTGATGTCCACCAGCTTGAATGGCTTTAAAGGGGGATTCAACAAATTCATGGGGGACAGGTCTATCTATGGCTACTAGTCCTGATGGCTATAGGCTGCCTCCAGCCTCCAAGGCAGGATGCCTCTGAATACCAGTTGCAGGGGAGCAACAGCAGGAGAGAGGGCATGCTCTCATCTCTTGCTTGTGGGATTCTCGGAGGCATCTGGTAGGCCAGCGTGAGAAACAGGATGCTGGACTAGATAGGTGTTGGGCCTGATCCAGCAAGGCTATTCTTATGACATGGGACTCATGCTCCTACAAATCCACCCACCCCACCTGCACACATACACCCTGCAACAGCAACAATCCAATTGCCTTCAAAAGCAATTGAGCAGTCTTTATGATCTTAGAATCTGTGGCTCAAAGAAAAGACATCCTACACACCACTAGGATCCCCAAACCAACCTAAAATTGCTCTTTTGATTCTAACAGAGTCCTTGCTTTAGAACAGGCCCACTCAACTTAGGCCCCCCAGCTGTTTTGGAACTACAACCAGGGGTGCACTTACTCCCAGACCTTGGGGACACGTGTGTGCACACAAACACACCAATACATACTCTACCATTGACCTACAAGCCTTTCAGAGACTTGCTTCTTTGGCAGTCCTAAATATATTGCCACCCGCAGCCACCTGGTCAAAAACCTCACAGTGATCCTGCACACAAAGTGATTGGTCCCCGTGCAAATATACAAACTCTGAAAACAGTCACTGTTAGCTGCCCAACTTTAGGTAAGCATCACAGGCTGGAGCATGTTGTGGAAAGGGGGGGGCATCCCCTTGGGCCGTCCTGTCACAAGCAATTTGAAGCCTCTTATGAGGAACTCAACGCCTCAGCCACCACCTGCAAAACATCTGGTCTCAGGTGTGACAGCACTTAGCAAGCGAGCTGCCACATTCCAAGCTAGCTGACATTTCCACTTGGTTTGAGAATGCAGCAGCGCACCAGCGAGGGGCACCGCCGGTAATTTAATCACGCCAGCTTCCAAAACAGGGGTCTATGGAAAGAGCGCGTGACTTCCCAGCAAGACTAAACTGGCTCAGAGGAAGATGCTTGAGAAACGCAGTCCTCTGGCAACCAGCAGGGAAAGGCAAGGCCTGGGGTTCTCAAACTGGTTTCTCCAGCTGTTGTTGGACTACAACTCCCAGCATCCCCAGCCACAGTGGCCTCCCACCATTGCGGCTGGGGATGATATAGTTCAGCAACAGCTGGAGGGCCAAGTTTGCCCTAAAGGACTCCCATCTGCTCACACACAGGACTCCCTGTTCAAGAACGGAGGAAAATGCCTTATAGTGAGCCAGACTCTTGGTCCGCCTAGCTCAATCTTCCCAACTCTTGACAACCGTTCCCCAAGATTGCAGGCAGGAGTCTGAAATCTCCAGTCGCAGCTGGAGATGTCAGGGATTAAACCTAGGGCCTTCTGCCTGCAAACTAGCTCCATCCCTCATTATGTACCTGAGTCCTTGGCCCACTCCACACTACGGTGAAGTGCAGGAAAGGGCTCTTTAACTCTTTCATTATCAGTGTGAAAAGCAGCAGATAGGAACATAGGAAGCTGCCATATACTGAGTCAGACCATTGGTCTATCTAGCTCAGTATTGTCTTCACAGACTGGCAGTGGCTTCTCCAAGGTTGCAGGCAGGAATCTCTCTAGCCCTATCTTGGAGATGCTACCAGGGAAGGAAATTTGGAACCTTCTGCTCTTCCCAGAGCAGCTCCATCCCCTGAGGGGAATATCTAACAGTGTTCACACTTCTAGTCTCCCTTTCATATGCAACCAGGGTGGACCCTGTTTAGCTAAGGGGGCAAGTCATGTTTGCTTCCAAGAGCCCACCCATGTCCTCTGCTCTTTTTTAAACACAGCCAAAAGGCCATTCTTCCTGCCCCCCCCCACCCCGGAAGAGTCACAGAGCAGCTGAGGTACATAAATGGGGAGTGCTCTGGAAGGAGCTAAGAAGCGCCCTTTGCCTGCATTTCAGCTCAAGCAGATGCAAATCAGTGGGTAGACCCATGGTTGCTGGCCCCTCATCTACTGTTCAATTCCAAATATGGCCATGCTGGAAAGTAGTTGCCAAACTGAGATGTGGGAAATAGTGCATTAACTTGCGGGGCCTTCCTCAGTGCAGACATAATGATCTTTTCCCTCCATTTCAGCTTCGAGTGCTTGATGACGAGTCGACATTCATTTCTGCTTTTTTGAAGGCTTAAAGAAATTACTGCAAGGCACTTGACTAACAAAAGGAATTCTATTGCTCATGAAGCCAACGTCAAGAAGTTCTATCAAGCCTGCTATATACCAAAACAGCTGGAAGGACGTCCATTCAGAAAAATGACCCTTCCAGTTAGTGCGAGACCTCATATCTGAGCCTGATGCTCAACAATGCAAATTAAAATTTTCCCTCGAGAATAAACTCTTCGTCTCTCTTTCACGCAGAGTCTGAGAAGGAGAGACTTTCTTTCACATGAATAATGGAAATGATACTCAAAAGCTAAGATTTTTCTTTTCAGAATACACTTCTGAAGCTTTTTCTTTGGTGCAATGGAAATTTGCTGGTTTCTTCCAGAACAAGAAGATAAAACAAGATAAACCAATGGCAAGAAGTATATAGCACAGAAAATGGACCTGGTGGGAAATTTCATCTATCAATGCCCCCAACGACCCACCCCAAACACATTGGGGTTCTAAAGCAGAACTTTCATAGAACAGACCATGATTCATCCATGCCAGTAAATGACCAGCTTGGAGGTGTAAATGCCAGCTGGTGTCGAAACACTGTGAAATGGTTCCACAGTTTAAATGTTCTTTAGAATATCTACTGTATCAATGGGCTTGGTTCACATTATATGTTCATCACTCAATGATATCAGCAACATAAACAAGAAATATTTATATACCACTTTTCAACAAAGGTTTCCAAAGAGGTTTACATAGAGAAACAAACAAATGAATAAAATGGCTCCCTGACCCCAAAGGGCTCACAATCTAAAAAGAAACGTAAGACAGACACCCGCAACAGCCACTGGAGGTACTGTGCTGAGGGTGGATAGGGCCAGTTACTCTCCCCCTGATAAATAAAGAGAATCGCCACGTTAAAAAGGTGCCTTTTTGCCCAGTTAAAGGTAATGTGTGCCGTCAATGCGATTTCAACTCCTGGCGCCTACAGAGCCCTGTGGTTTTCTTTGGTAGAATACAGGAAGGGTTTACCATTGTCTCCTCCCGCACAGTATGAGATGATGCCTTTCAGCAGGGATTTGAACCAGCAACCTTCTGCTTGTTAATCAAGCATAAGCCCACTGCACCACAAAGTGACCACCAGCTTGCTTGAATGAGTCGGGTCAGATTAAGCAACATGGAAAGAACATTTGTATCTCCTCAAACATATCATTCATTCGTTCGAGTAAACAAGACCCAATCTTACTAGAATGGCAATGGCAAAATTGTGTGTGGTATAGGACAAGAGGTGTGGGGCCCTATCGTGTATTTGTTTTGTAATGCTGAGTTTCTCACATGTTATCTGATCTCAAAGCTTTAACATGAAACTAACCTATTTCATATCATGTTTTGCAAGAATCTGACATGATGCTAACGTGACACTACACTAAAAAAATGAATAAAATGCTGTTGATGTGTCTTCCCAGCAATGATCAAAAGTGGTCCAGTCAATTTGACACAAAATTAAGTTTTCCATGTTGATGTAGGAACATAGGAAGCTGCCGTATACTGGGTCAGAGCATTGGTCTATCTAGCACAGTATTGTCTTCACAGACTGGCAGCAGCTTCTCCAAGGCTGCAGGCAGGAATCTCTCTCAGCCCTATCTTGGAGAAGCCAGAGAGGGAACATTGAGCCTTCTGCTCTTCCCAGAGCGGCTCCATCCCCTGAGAGGAATATCTTACAGTGCTCATACATGTAGTCTCCCATTCATATGCAACGGTGGTGGACCCTGCTTAGCTAAGGGGACAAGTCATGCTTGCTACCATGAGACCAGCTCTCCTTTCTAACAGAGAGAGAACAAAGAAGTATTTTCCCCCATGGAGTGCAGCATTTGGAACTGGTCTTCTAGCTTGAAACAACAGTAGGTGGTTGGCCAGCAAGAAAAACCAGACAACCTGAAGGCCAATCAGTAGGAAGCACTGTAAACAACAGCAAATATACCACAATGAGGAATAAAGCACTAATCAAATCCAGAACGGTTATGGCAAAATAGCAGGTGCTTGGCTCAAGTTCTGCATACTTTCCAGGTGTGCTACCAGAAAGCTGCAAACACAACATGGAAATCACAGACTCTAGTTTCCTAGAGTAGAAAGATCATCACAACTGAGCGATAGTCAGAAATAGAACAGATTGGTTCTGGGAAATTATCTCTTTTCCATTCTGCATATAAAAACCCAGAAGAGACAGGAAAATGTCCAGTTTTATTAGCCAGGATTTTATTGCTGTTGGAAAGAGCTGTTTGGTGTTTGGCAATCTCTCCATTAAATCCTTCCTTTCTAGAGAAAGCAAGTGCATAGGCCAGGATGGTTCATCCAATTTGTCTTTTAACACTGTTTTATTGGTTTATTAACAATGGATTCTTTTTTTAGCCCTCTACCCACAGCACTAATTCACAAGACGGCCTCCTATTACAGGAAGGAATGAAAAATTAACCAGGGTGAAACTCCGAAGCAGAATCTCTTACACATATTAACTGCCTCACAAATTAATCCTGACCTCTGTAAGTGATCCTGTTCTTGATTTCTGCTCTCCTTTCCCAACAGCCAGGATTCAGAATCAGTGGAGCACAGGGCTTAGGAATGGAAACGGAGATGGCCCTGGTTCCAATTCACTCTCTGCCACATACTCCCTCTCTGGCCTTAGGTAAGTCACACTTTCTCAGCTTCAATCCCACAAGCTGCTACATGGGAATAATAAAGCTCGCCTCTTGTTATGTCTAAGCTGCGGCAGTGGCCTTGGAGTGTGCGGGCTTTAACACAAAGGCGGGCATTAGCTCAGAAGTCCCCAGGCTTATCTAAAGTAGCTCTCTCGGCGTCTTCCTCTCTTCCAGCCAATACTGCAAATCTGATTGGCTGCCTGAGTGAGGGTTTGGCCCTGCCATTTTAAATCTCGCTCAGGGAGCTCAAGGTTGCTTTTTCTCTCTTTTCCATAAAGGTCTATTCAGTTTCTTCCCCTGCAAAGCAGCCTTTCCTGCTCCTCTCCTGTAGCACACATGCTCCTGACATTCAGAAGATTGGATGTTAAAAGCCATTGTTCTGTATATGCGAGTTTTTGTACAAGTTGCCATTTTGCTACTGGCTGCCCACACAGCCACTATTTTATGATGGAAGCTCCCATGGCTCTGGCAACCACCACCACCGAAACTATAAGTCTGCCTATCCCTGATCTAATGTAGAATCCCAAGGTCGGTTTCTGGAGACAGATGTACACTGGTGCTTGAAATGCAGCAGGTAGACAAATTCCAAAAGCTGGGCTCCCAATAATTATGATAAGACAGAGCAATCCAGCCACCTATTAGGGATCCTCCAGCCAGAGGTAAGGTAAAGGTAAAGTGTGCCGTCAAGTTGATTTCGACACCTGGCGACCACAGAGCCCTGTGGTTGTCTTTGGTAGAATACAGGAGGGCTTTACCATTGCCTCCTCCTGCACAATATGAGATGATGGCTTTCAGCATCTTCCTATATTGCTGCTGCCCAATATAGTACTAGTGGGGATTCAAACCAGCAACCTTCCGCTTGTTAGTCAAGTATTCCCCACTACGTCACTTGGCACCTAGGTAATTTTGGTGGCACCTAGGTAATTTTGGAGCCTGGACCTAAAGGCCTTTGGAGGCCTCCCTCCCCTGAAAATTAAGCATCATCATGGTCTGCCGGGCAACCACACCACCCAGGACAGACTAAAGAGGATTTGGGGTCCCCAGGGGCTGTGGAGGCCCTGGACTTTGGCCCTGAAGTTCAGAGGTAAGAGCACCTCTGCCTAGCTTGAGATTTCCTGCATAGAGGGTTGGACAACATGGCCTTCAAGGTCCCTCCAACTCTATGAACTCCTGGGTTGACACATTCCCAGCAGAGTTCTGACTCCCAATTGATCACTGCCTAGGACTCCATTCTGACTGAACCTCAGAAGTCCCTCAGCTCAAGTTACAGAGTTGTTGGAAGAATCTCCAAGATAATATATGTAAAACTCACTGAACAGTTGAACTGTGCTATAAAAAAGCGTGTGTGTTATTATTAGCATCAACAAATTGAATAAACCACGCTAATAAAACACACTTGGTGATTCATAGTTGAAGGGCACAATTCAGCAATGAAGCAATGGGATGGTGCGGTTTACCACCAGATAGGATTTCAAATTTCAATCCAGAGGCAATTGGACCCAAGTGATCTTCGGATAAAAGGCATGATAGAGCTGACAGCCTTCTATTATCCTGATCATTAAATTAATCTAAACAGGCCTGCGGCAACCAAGTAAGAAAATTAATTGCATCATCTATGCAGTAATGCAGGAAAAAAAATTGATATCATAATTATGTCACTTGCAATTCAAGGCTGAACAGTGAGACAGGCAAACGACGGGCAGGAACAATGTGAAGTTTGCAGGCTTAATATGTCTGTGAAATGCCAACACAGTGCATGGCACCTGTCCCTGACTTCTCTGGAACGTAAACTACAAGGAAAAAACCATGCTAAACAATCCTTGATGAGGGCAAGTGGCTGTTAGATTGTTGGACCACTTCACATGGCTGGAGACGGTTTTCTCATGTAAGAAAACCCCAAAAACCTCTTGTGCAGAGAAGAGCTGGTCTTGTGGTAGCAGCCATGAATTGTCCCCTTTGCTAAGCAGTGAAAACACTGGTTTGCATTTGGATGGGTGCCTGCATGTGGGCACTATCTGCTGGAAGATATTCCGTTCAGGGGATGGGGCCGTAGCTCAGTGGAAGAGTATCTGCTTGCATGCAGAAGGTCCCAGGTTCAATCCCTGGCAGCATCTCCAGGTAGGGCTGGGAAAGACTCCTGCCTGAAACCTTGGAGAGCTGCTGCCAGTCAGTGTAGACAATACTGTGCTAGATGGACCAATGGTCTGACTTGGTAGTAGGCAGCTTCCTATATTTCTGTGTTCCTCCAATACAACAACGGGGAAAGTGTCCACGGCATTCTTAGTAGTCCTGCTTTGCTACTGAAGTGCGCAGTTCAGTAGTGAATTTTCAGTGTGTCCCTGCTAACTATTTCATTTTAAGTGTCAGCTATTTAGCAGGGGGAGAGCAACTGGCCCTATCCAGCCCCAGAACACCATCCCTCCAGTGGCTGTTGCTGGTGTCTATTTTGTGTCTCTTTTTGAACTGTAAAACATTCAGAGCAGGAAAATATTCTCCTTTTGCTCTGTAAACCATTTTGAACCATATGTTGAAAAGAAGCCACACACTAATCTTTGATATAATAAATATTATATATAATGATTTGTACAGAAGCCTGGAAAAGTTTCACTGTTCCTTTAGAAACTTGTTTAACTCCCCTTGAAACGTTCTCAGCTGCTTCTCTTTAGGAAAAACTCCAAAATTCATTTTCAAAATCCACTTTTTCAAAGTTTGGGTACCAATCCTGCATTGTCATGTGATTCCTGCACTTGCAGTAGAGTCCAGTAAAAGCTTACTACCACATCAGCTGCTTGTGTGAAGCAGCTTTCCAAACCTGAGTCCCCCGATGTTGTTAGACTCCAATACCCATCATCCCCTCTGCCTTTGGTCTGGGGATGATGAGCATTATGCCATCCAACAACTCAAGGCTGGGAACCTGCCTTAGACTATATCATATTCTAATGTCCAAAGAAACAGGGACCATTACGGGTTCTTTTTTTTTTCTTTTTTAAATCTTCCTTGAAAATTATCTCTTTGCCCCACTCCCGAACTGTAAACAGCTCTCAGCACAGCTCCAGCCTAGGCAAGCTGATCTGTCCCGGGATGACATGTACATTTCCATTTCACAGGCAGGATCATTTCTGTGCCCTAAAGGGTTGCACACACCGGGGTCTGTGGCTCACGCATCAAGCTAAAATTATGCACCCCTCTGCAGCAGCCGTTCAACCATTTGAACTTCAAAGTTAATCCAGATCACAGGTAGTTTAATACCTGAAGAGCCAGCTCATCACCTGCCTGACAACAGAACACCAGACCATTAAGGCAGACGGCGGGGCTAAATATAGAGACAGTGGGGGAGGCTCTGCCCCCGCCCCACCGCCGTTTGCAATTAAGCAGAGCCCTTCTGAAGGTTGAAGTTACATATTTAAGATCAGAAAGCATTGCTCAGGAGAGGTGATCAGGACCTCACCTTCCATATACCCTTCCAGCATCCCATCCCAGTAGCCTGGAGAGCGAGTTACATATTTTCTAAGGTGCCCCTTCCTTGAGAGCTAGTGTGTGTGTGGTGGGGCAAGAATGGTAGCCCTGTTTAGAGAGGTGAGACCTGCGTGCAAATCCTTAGACAGATGCAAAGTCTGTGGGGGTGATCTCGGGCCAATCCCTGTCTCCCACCCCAACCTACCTCATAGGATTGTTGTGGGGATAAAGGTGGGTAGGTATACGATACTCTGCCCTGGAATGGGCACATAAGGCTGTCATTTTATTTAACCGGATTTCTGTCTGGGAGAATTTGGTCCTAAAACATATTATTTGTTATTAATTAATTAATTAATTAATTAATTAATATTAATTATTTTTGTTGTTATCATCTTCATCATCCTGAATACATACATGATACATTACACTTGAAAGAAAGATGGGATAAGAGGGTAAGATATTTAGAAGGTTGTAAGTTTGTAGTCTTCTTCAAAACGTTTTTTTATACGGGGTTTACACTGACTGCTTAGAAATCGGAAACAGATCTGGTATTCTGGTCACCACATCTAAAAAAGGACATTGTAGAACTGGAGAAGGTACAGGAGAGGGCAACCAAGATGATCAGGGGCCTAGAGCACCTTTCCTATGAGGCAAGACTACAACACCTGGGGCTTTTTAGTTTAGAAAAAAGACCACTGTGGGGAGACATGATAGAGGTCTATAAATCATGCATGGTGTGGAGAAAGTGGAGAGAGAGAAATTCTTTTCCCTCTCCCATAACACTCGAACCAGGGGTCATCCCATGAAATTGATTGCCAGGAAATCTAGGACCTACCAATGGAAGTACTTTTTCTCACAACGCATAATCGACTTGTGGAATGCTCTGCCACGAGATGTGGTGACAGCCAACAACCTGGATGGCTTTAAGGTGGGTTTGGATCACTTCATGGAGGAGAGGTCTATCAATGGCTACTAGTTGGAGGGCTATAGGCTACCTCCAGCCCCAAAGGCAGGATGCCTCTGAGTACCAGTTGCAGGGGACTAACAGCAGGAGGGAGGGCATGCCCTCAACTCCTTCCTGTGGCTTCCATCCTCAGAGAACCACAAGATGAAACTGATGCAGCTGAACCACATAAGAGCAGTTGCTGGACACCTCCGCACTAGACTCTGCAATAATTGTGGGGTCTAAGTCGGCCCAAATTCGAGAAATTTTATCCACAAAGAACTCATTTAAAATGTCACAATGGGTAACCGATGGTTCCAAATCCTGGTTCAAGGGAGGAGGGGCATGTACTAGCCCTCTCATGTCCCTAGACAACTCCACTGGCTATATAAATATGATAAATAAATAAAACTAACTTGGCTGGGTGCAGAGCCTCTGGCTGTCCCACCCACCATTGCTGTCCCCCAACCCAGAATGCTCGGCTTACTGGCTGTCTGGCCAGCCACTCCCTCCCCCTGCCCGCTTCTCCCCCCCCCCTGTTTATGGCTTGTGGGCTGGCCAGAAAGCCGGCCCGCCACCTCCTCCCACCCCCTCCTCCCAGCAGCCGGGCCAGACCAACCTGCTGCCTCCTCCTCCCGGCAGGCGGCCAGGCAAGGCCAGCTCGCCTCCGCTGCCTCCTCCTGCCTCCTCCTCCGGGCAACTGGTGGCCGGGCCAGGGCCATTGTCTCCTGTCCCCATCGCTATTCCCAGGCAGTTGCTCTCAAGAGAGCTGCCATGCATGGGACTAGCAATGGGTACGTTTAGGATAATTAAATATAGAGATCATAAACTCCCCTTCAGTGAGATTTCAGGAGAAGCAAAGTTCAGAGGAACTGGAGTTTGTATGGCTGTCCTTTTGAGCACCGTTTGTCAGAAGTCAATAAGAAGGGACGCCTGGCAGGAGGACGTAGAAGACACAGTTCTTTGCACAAGCATCATTTCCGAACCAAGAAGATTCTTCCTGAGCTTTAAAAGGGAAGCCAGAGACGAAGATCAAGGGGTTTTAAGATTATTCTGGTGGTGGAGGGGTGTGGCGGGGGGAAGGACCTTAGAGAGAGGGAGAGAATTGATCTTGATCTATAAAACCCAGCCTTCAGGACTGACAGAAACATGGAGACAGGCAGTTTGAATCCTGTCAAAGCTGCAGCCACCAAGTATTAGAAGAAAAGAAATCCAAAGATGTGATAGCAGGAGAAGTGTGCATGCGTGCACACACACACTCCTATTATCCACCATATATATGGTGTGTGTATATACGATCCATACTTCATATGCTCATCTCTCTTTAACACAACACACAAGCAGAGATGCTGAAAAGAGAGATGCAGCAGGCAGAGAGGCTAACCATGCCGCTTATCAGAGAGAAACCGGATTTATGGACGGTGCTTGGCCATCCACACGAAGGATGCAAACAGTTTCCCCTTCCCCAGGCTCTGATGGGTATCTCACTCCCACACGGAGATTCCCAGCTGTCTCCTAACCTTTAGCTCCTATTGCAGAAACATCCATCCACCATCCTGGGTGATTAACCAGCAATCTGTTTAGCAGAATGGATGGCCAGTAAGCACCGGTGGCCATTATGGCAGCAGTACAAGAGGCAGCCGGGTGTAGGGGTTAGAGTGCTGGATGCGGATCAAGGACCTTGGATTCCAGTCCCCACTCAGCCCATAAGCTCACCGGGTGATGCTACCTCTAAGGGTTGTTGTAAGGATTAATCTGGAGAAGAAGGAAGAGACCATGCACACCACCTTTTAATCCCTGGGAGAAGGGTGGATATTAAGAATAAAGGTATTGTATAATAAATGATTATTTATAGTCATATAAATAATATATGTGACCCCTGCTCCAAGGGGCTTGCAATCTGGAAAATAGACTCGAAGATAACAGAGTTATCTAAGATAACAGAGTAAGAGGAAAGAAATGGAGGACGGGGTAAACAGAGGGGGAAATATGCAATTACTATGCTGACTTAGGTTTAGTCATGGAAAGGTATGGGGAATAGGAGCTAGCACCAAAGGCTCCACAGAAAAGATGAGATCTAAAAAGGTAGACATTAAAGTTGGAAAGATAAGACCAATATTTATCAATAGCATCCAAAAGATGCAATGATTAAACTGATTTAAACACACACACACACACACTTCATATCACCCCAAGCCCTACCTACATAATTAAATCAATTACAAAAACTGAAGAAGGCAAGGTCCCACGGTGGAACAGATCTCAAGGGCATTCTAAGTTAAGAACTAATTACAGTTGAAGCCACTTCTAGCAGCTTGCTTGAATTTGCACCTTCTGCGAATGACGTCTGGTTGAAGTCAGCCACATAGCTGCAGATCAGATCAAGGCACTCGGCAGTCAGTCCTTCTGCCTTGTCTCTTCAGCAACGTAAATGCAGCAAGCAGGCTGGCAGTTACGCTTCTTGGAGTGCAAACCTTTCACACCTGCATGCATGAACATTGTCTGATTTCTCTGCACTGGCTGGCTGGCAGTTGAATGTGTGAACTGGCTCCACTGGGAAGCCAGTTCAAGACCAGAGGTCTTGTGGTAGCAAGGATGACTTGTCCCCTTAGCTAAGCAGGGTCTGCCCTGGTTGCATATGAATGGGAGGCTAGAAGTGTGAGCACTGCAAGAGATTCCCCTCAGGGGATAATGGGGCCGCTCTGGGAAGAGCATTTAGGCTCCAAGTTCCCTCCCTGGCAGCATCTCCCAGAGAGGGCTGAGAGAGATTCCTGCCTGCAACCTTGGAGAAGCCACTGCCAGTCTGTGTAGACAATACTGAGCTAGATAGACCAATGGTCTGACTCAGTATATGGCAGTCTCAGGGAAGGGGAGGCAACCTGGAAGTCCTGGGTAATACGCCGCCTATCTACAAGTGCAAGTCAAGGTAGAAACATGCAAGTGTAAGCAGCCCCAAGGCTATGTTGCTTGGTTACTCACTCATTATTTGGCACCCCCGCTAATCTGCTGCCTGAGGCAACCACCTCACCTTGCCTCATGAAAGAGCCACCCCTGGGCCCAAACCATGCATACATAGAAAAGAAGAAGCAGCCTGAACTGTGCCAGCATCCACCTAACAATGAAACCCAGGGAAGAGAGATGGTCTTGTGCTAGCACACAAGAATTGTCCCCTTTGCTAAGCAGGGTCTGCCCTGGTTTGGATTTGAATGGGAGACTACATGTGAGCACTGTAAGATATTCCCCTTAGGGGATGGAGCCAGAGGTCACTGGAAAAGCACCTACATGCTTGCATGCAGAAGGTTCCAAGTTCCCTCCCTGGCGGCATCTCCAAGATAGGGCTGAGAGAGATTCCTGCCTGCAACCTTGGAGAAGCCGCTGCCAGTCTGTGTAAACGGTACTGAGCTAGATGGACCAATGGTCTGTCTTGGCATAAGGTGGCTTCCTATGCTCCTAACACACCAGCTTATTAAAAAGGGGGCGAGCACAAGAGTTTTAAGTAGAAACATCCCTGCAAACACAGCAGTTTGAGTTTTTGATATTTAATTTGAGATCTGCGGGGGTGGTGGTGGTGGTCAAATAAAGTAATTTAAAAACTCAAATTTAAATCCAGGCAACAGCAGGATTGTAATTAGGAACGAGGGTGGTGGTGGGGAAACCGGAACACATTATACATTACTTTATTCTTTCCTGAGCAGCAAAGGATTTTGAATGAAAATCCACTCCCATGCAAGTGAGCATAATCCTCTAACTTACGAGAATCAATTTCTGAAAGTATAGGGGAGGAAAGAGGAAAGGAAGGAAGGGGAGGGCTCTAATCTGCTCCTCATGGAACCCAAGGAAACAGTGTGGAATGGAACTCTGAAAGGAAGGTTTGGCTGAGGGGAGCAGAGCTTCCGTCAGAGCTTCAGAGCATTTGGTAGCAGTGAAATCTAAAATTATGAGGGGGACTCTTTCTACACCATCTGTCAACATAAAGGCAGTCCAGAAACAAAGAGAGTCAGCACATTTGTTTGCAAGATATTAAAACAAACCAGGTCCACCCTGGTTTGCATTTGAATGGGAGACTACATGTGAGAGCCCGGCAAGGTATTCCCCTTAAGGATTGGAGCCACTCTGGGAAGAGCACCTGCTTGCTTGCATGCAGACGGTTCCAAGTTCCCTCCCTGGCATCTCCAAGACAGGGCTGTGAGAGGCTCCTGCCTGCAATCTTGGAGAAGCTACTGCTAGTCTGTGTAGAGAATACTGAGCTAATGGACCAATGGTTGGACTCAGTAGATGGCAGCTCCCTATTTTCCTATCCGAGATACTTTTAATGGGGGAACCTGGGACTCTCTGCATGCAAAGAATGTGCTCCATTCCTGAGCGATGCCCCCTTTGTATTACACCGGCACATTCATCAGCCCTGAATGTCACTGCTAGCAGATAGCAAGAGGACCAGTGCTTCCCATTTGGAGTGTCTAATCCAGGGGTGGACAACCTTCACTCTCCAGCTGTTGCTACACGACAACTCCCATCATTCCCAGCCACAATTTATTGTGTTCTAATTCAACAACCGTTGGAGAACAGAGGTTGCCTACCCCAGTCTACTTCTTCTACCCACTACCATGACATTCCAACTCCCCCAGGCTGTGGCTTGATATCCCGCCCTGGCTGCCCTCGGGTTTCTCATTGCTTATCCTTGGAGATTGTGCAGCTCTATGGGCCATGCAGGGCCAGATTAAGCTAGTGAGGGGCCTGTAGCATGTGTTATAAAGGGGCTCTAAATTAAAAAAAAATTCACATAAATACTAAAACATAAATTATTTACTTGCATAATAAAGTCATTCAGTTTCTTCATTTGCTGCATTTTGGAGTATGGGAGACCAAGCCACAAACTCACCCTTACTACAACAACAGTGAACATTTATATACCGTTTTCCAATCAAAATTCTCAAAGTGGCTTACATAGAAAAATAAAGAGTGGATCAATGGTTCTCTGTCTCCAAAGGGCTCACACTCTAAACAGAAAAATGTGGTAGGCACCAGCAACAGGCACTGGACAAATGCTGTGCTGGACCTTCTCTTAAAAGGCACACTTAACAGAAAAGGGATATTTTATCTAACCTGGACCAAATAAAACAGGTAAAGTTTTATTTCCCAGTTGGAAGCTGGGCATGCAGGACCCTTGAAAACGTGGGACCCATAGCAAATGCTACATTTGCTACTATGTTAATCTGCCATAGCGTGCCATCAGGTCAAAATGCTTCCGAGAGACAGCTTATGACGATGGCAAAACTGGAGCAACTCTTCATTTCAGATGCTCGTGTTCAAGAACCACTCACGGGTGACTCAGCCCTCTGCTTCTGCTACGTTGCCTCCTTCCCATTATTCCGTTACCCCGCCACACCCCTCCCAAACACTTCATGCCAAGTGATTTGTCCTGCATGGAAGAATTTGAAGATAATGGACGTTGGCAGCCCGTAAACGATTTTACCATGTTCTACATTCTCCCCTATCAAAAGGGTGGTGGACAGATACTTAATTTATGAGCAAGACATGCCTTGTGAAATATCAGGCACACAGGAGTCCCTTCCTTGGCTTAGAGTCTGGAATGGATAGACGAGGCGTGCCACCTGATCCTGGGCATGATTGCTCAGAAGCCAATCCCCGTGGCTCAACAGGGCTTACTCCCAAGAAAGTGGGTGCAGGATCGTGACTGAGGCCGCCGTGTTCTTGGGAATGTTCTTCCAGTGGAGCTGGAGTCAGAAACTTGAGATCTATGGGCCATCTCTTCCCCTCCCCTGCTAACTTAGCAAAGAGGCACCTTTTAAAGATGGTGATACTCTTTCTTTAGCAAGGGGGAGAGTAACTGGCCCTCTCCACCCCCAGCACAGTACCTCCAGTGACTGTTGCTGGTGTCTATCTTATGTTTCTTTTTACATTGTGAGCCCTTTGGGGACAGGGATCTATCTTATTTATTTGTTATTTGTTATTTCTCTGTGTAAACTGCCCTGAGCCATTTTTGGAAGGGTGGTATAGAAATCGAATACATGCATACATACTAAACCTGCTTATCTTAAAATGGGGATTGCCAATGATCTGGCGTTGGCTCAGCCTTCCAGTGACTAGCCCCAGAGGCCACTGGATAGGAATACAGATGTGCAGCTGGTGGCAACGGATCATTTTGGGGAGGAAGTATGGTACCTTTGTCCTCCAACTCCTCCTTGCCTTGGCACAGCAGCTCTGCAGTCTCTTAGGTAAAGGTTCATCTCCAGCCTTCAGAAGTGTCCCCCTTTCTTCCATCAAACTCTTCCTCAAAACCTACCCTTCCTAGGAAGTGTTTGGCACAACCCCTTCATCCCCAGGCCCCACTGGAACCAAGCTGTAGTATCTTTAAATCAAGAGATGCACATTTCCTCCTGCAGCCACTCCCTGTGTTGAATCTTAGCTTGGAGGCTCTTTAGGACAGACATCTTCCCTCCTGTACTTGGTAAAGCAAAAACACACACATTGATGGTGGAATAAAAGCGAATGACAGGAGCTGAAGAGCAAATGACCAGCTGCACCTGTGCCCTACCACCAGTGTTCTCTCTAATTTTTTTCATCTGTGTCCAGAATTAGATTTGTTCTGGGCAGCAGTATCAAGGCGGTGTGTGCACACATGCATTCAGGGTGGGGCCTTCCCGAGTCAACCTGAGCAGGATCTAGAATTAACTGAGCGGACATCAAAAAACGTGTGAGCGCATGCACATATGCGCATGCCTTAGGGGGAACACTGCCTACCACCTCTCCTCAAATACTGACAGACGTATGAAGCTGCTTTCTACTGAGTCGCCTTATTGGTCCTTCCAGCCCAGTAATGTCTGCCTCGATTGGCAATGACCCTCTCAGGCGGGAGACAAACTTTCCTAGGATGTTGGGGACTGAACCTGGAACCTCCTGCATGCAACACATGAGCCCCAGAATTCCCTCGGCATTGCTTCCGTCAGGGATGAGGACCTTGCAGCCGTCGTGGGACTCAAATCTTTCTTCATTGACAAATTGCCATGCCACCCAAGGACGCTTCCCTCTTCCTTATGCACAGGTATTTGCTGTGAAGCCACAACCCTCAGGCTTCTGGTGATAAACATCTCTGCATGCAAAAGTGCCAGTATAAATAACACCCTTGTATGGGGCTGGCTGCAAGAGAGGCTGAAGTCATTTGAGGGGGGGTGGGGAGAGATGACGATTCCTAAATATTTATAGCTTTATCGCTGCAGCAAGAAGTGGCACCGGGCCTCTTTGAGGAGCTCCGGCTATAAAAAGAGGCAAGCCATCTGCCTGAATGCTTTGCAAAGGGATGGGTGTGAGTAGAAAGTCTGGCAGGGTGCTTGTGGAGACAGAACAATGAAGTAAATCAGAGGGTGCCAAGCTTGGGTCCCTAGATGCTGATGGACTACAACCCCCAGCACTCCCTGTTTCTGTCATTGGACTACAACTCCCATCACCCCCTGCCATGACTACATTGTGGCTGGGGGTGATGGGAGATGTAGTCCAGCAACATCTGGGGACCCAAGGTTGTCAGCAATGTTCCCTCCAACACCCATAATCCCCAGCCAAACACCATTGCATCACTACAACTCCCAGTATCTATGAACAACATCTGGGAATCCCTGTTAGGAGGGAACACTGGTTGGCAGCCCCTCAACTGGAAGGTTTTTTACTCTGATCCAGAGATGCAGTACTAGTGGTACAGTAGCAACATACAGCCTGGTCCTAGCACTGAGGGCCTCAGATATATACAAGAAATAAACATTCTAAGATGTCTTTCTGATATGGAGCTGAACCATCGGTCCATCTATCTTGCCAACTGCTTCAACCAACAGTGGATCTCCAACCTCTCAAACAGAGCGATCTCTGTTACCTATGATTGCATTTCACGCCTGCTAAAGCGGGGAAGTAAGTTGCCTAGGGAGCAAGAGGTTGCTGGTTTGAATCCCCGCTGGTTTTTTTCCTAGACTATGGGAAACACCTATATCGGGCAGCAGCAATATAGGAAGATGCTGAAAGGCATCATCTCATACTGCGCAGGAGGCAGCAATGGTAAACCTCTCCTGTATCCTACCAAAGAAAACCACTGGGCTCTGTGGTTGCCAGGAGTCAACTCTGACTTGACAGCACAACTTTACTTTAAAGACTAGTATATAAAGCTTTACTTTAAAGACTAGTATATATGCAAGGAAAGGTGGTTAACTGCAATAACTTGTATCAACAGAAAGGACTCAGAAAATAACATAGGAACATAGGAAACTGCCATATACTGAGTCAGACCATTGGTCTATCTAGCTCAATATTGTCTTCACAGACTGGCAGCGGCTTCTCCAAGGTTGCAGGCAGGAGTCTCTCTCAGCCCTATCTTGGAGATGCTGCCAGGGAGGGAACTTGAAACCTTCTGCTCTTCCCAAAGTGGCTCCATCCCCTGAGGGGAATATCTTGTAGTGCTCACACAGCAAGTCTCCCATTCATATGCAAACAGGGCGGACCCTGCTTAGCTATGGGGACAAGTCATGCTTGCTACCCCAAGACCAGCTCTCCTCTCCTAGTGAGTTAGCACTTGAGGAAACCAATGCACCCGAGGGCCAAATTGCGCATGATGTTGGAAATTTGCAATTAGATCGCTTGACATTTTGTCCCCTTCGGTTAAAACCAGCCGCAGGAGATTTGGGTTGGGATTATGGCAGTGGGGGTGGGGGATAGGGGGGAGGTTAATGACTCTCACCCACCTCCACCCATCTGCCTATGCGCTGCCTGAATCTGCTTTTGGTCTTTCAGGAGAAGAGAGAGGTACACTATCAATACTCGTCTGTTTCCCTCCTATGGTTAACAGCAATTTCAAGGAACCACTTAAACCACAGAAATGGTGCAGGCAGGAAAGGGTTAATGCCCTCTTCCCACAGCACCTCAGCCCTGCTCCATATCAGCCCCTCCCTGCTGCTTTTTAACAAAAAAAAAAAAAAAAATGGGGGGGGGGTGGCCAGGAGATCTTTTTCAGGCCCACAGTAGAGGTTTTAGTCATACAAAAACCAGCTTGGAACTCAAGTAATTGACCTTACAAAAAGGGTCTCTCTTGTCCAATCTTCCCACAACCAGTTGCTTCACAATTGAATATGGATATTAAAAATTTTCTGACGATAAGAGCAAAAGGCTTGCCCCAGGCTATCGTTTCGGCAATCTTGTGAAATTAAGCGTCTGCCTCCTCCTGCTCTTGAGATGGTGTCTGCATAAGTGTTACTTCTTCTTCTTTAATTAGCGGCACACCTTCTGATCCTTCAGGACACGAGGAAGGTGCTCCAGAAACCGTGAGCGCACAGCAGAGGAAAGCACATCCGTTGATTTCAATGGTGGAAGTTAAAGGGCCTCCGTTTTTCTGGCTGTTGTGGCCACCCGAGGTGCCGGTCTATGGAAATATACTTGTAGGACTCTTCTCACGGCCTTCAGCCGGGTTGGAGAAACACCCAGCCAGGCTAGGAAAGCCAGGCACACTCCCATCGGTGGTTGTGCATTTTCAAAGAACAAGGTTGGGCGAGGGAGAATATAGCCCAGAACTGCACAACTCAAATGCCCTGGTGGGCTGGAACCATCCACAGCTTGGCGTGCAGGGGCTGAGGTCCATTTTTAGCACATTACATGAAAATTTAAAAATATTATTCGTTTCTTGTGGATCTATTCCCCTTGTCAATGGACTCAGAGTTTCAACCAAGGATAGTGGCCAGAAAATAGGTCCTATCCCTCCTCAATCAGTGGGGCCGCTGGAGTGCATGCCAGCCCCAAACAAATGCCAAGTCCTCTCCTCTCCCTAGATTGCCGTTGCTTTTCAGGCTGCAATCCTAGGCGTGCTTACATGGGAGTAAGCCTCACTGGGTACACCACGGAACATCTTTCTGAGAAAACATGCATAGGGTGGCACTATAAGGCAGTTTCCAGCTCCTGTGTTGCTGCAGGATACCTTGAGGGCCAGTAAATCAGTCCCTGAGGGCCGAATCCAGACCCCGGGCCTTATGCTGCACAGGCCTGATATAGCCCATCTTAAGGAATGGGCTCCTACATGGTGTGAGAACGTGCGGGAGCCAGGCAGGATGGGTGTGGTGGCCAACAAACATTCCGTCCCCAGCATCTTATCAGAGGTGGATGAAAAGCTCCCCGGCTCAGCTCCCACAAGATCACTCGCCTCTCCTCCTACTTTGATCCTCGCCAAAACACAACTGTCAATCAGGAGCACGCAGGGCTCTCCCACCCCTCCTCTGACGCTGGTCCTGAGAACAACCCTACTGTGCCTCAAGAAATCAAAGATTGTTTTACAGTCAGGAGAGATCTTACACGGCCTTTTCATTGCACGTTTTGCCTCCCTCTCCTTGCAAAGATCCATATTTCACATAGCACTCCCTGTCAAAGGAGAGCTTCTCCATCTCTGGCAGTTTTCAAAAGACCCTTAAGAAATACTGTTTGCTCAGGCTTAATTGATTAATTTTAAAATTGCTTGGGATTTTCTGGATGCAAGCATGCAGGTGCTCTTCCCAGAGTGGCCCCATCCCCTGAGGGGAATATCTCACAGTGCTCACACTTCTAGTCTCCCTTTCATATGCAAACCAGGGCAGACACTGCTTAGCAAAGAGGACAGTTCATGCTTGCTACCACAAGACCAGTGCACAGTTTTTTTCTCAATGGCTGAGGCCAACACCTCTGGAAGAGATGGAGGGGCACCCCTTTAAACTGGGCAATATACTGACTCTCCACATGCACACCCCACCTGTCACAACTGGCTGTTAGCCTGTTCTTAATAATAACTGATTACAAATGCCTACTAAGTTCTATTTTTGTCTAATCACCTTTTTACTTATTTTTTTTAAGTGCATTTTCTTTCATAGTTGCCAAAAGCTGTTTGAAATCAGCTTCTCCCCCCCCCACCAATCTTTGCCAAATAAGCCTCTCCATTTCTATATTCAGAGCACAGCTGATGCCAAAGTCTCTTAACACCCACTGAACCTGAATAATTTATACCCACCCTGTCTTGTGTGGCAAGATACAAAGCGACTTAATCACGGGGACTCTTCTCCATAGAAAATATACACGTTTGGGTGAAAAGGACGGAGGGGGGAACCTGAGAACAATATCAGTCCCAACATGCCTCATTAGGCAAACTGTTCCAATGGTGAGCTGTTCAGCGTGTGAACACACACACACACACACACCCCACAAACATCATCATATATTTTTTACTATATGCTATCTGGTTTGCCTTTGTTGATCTAGAGATACTGCAGAAACCACCATGAAATCTGTGGCTCTTTTGGATTATGTAGATATTCCTTCCTTCAAATGCTTCCTCAAAATGTACCTCTCCCATGACTGGCTGGCCCGGTTCAACTCCGAACTGGACCCAAACCAGATTGGTTTTGCACCCCTTCAAACCCTCCGCCCCCATTTCAGTTGGGAAGGGGGTGTTCATGAACTCTCTCTCTCTCTCTCTCTCTCTCTATATATATATATATATATACATATATATATATAATATTTTTACACACCCACTCCAGGGGGCTCCTCCAAGGCTGGGGAGGGTGCAGTTTCTGGAGTCCCCCCTTCCCCTGCTGGCCTCTGTTCTGGCAAAAATAGCTGATTCCAGGCCAATGTGACCCTCCCCTAAACGGCCAATGGTGGTGGGGGTTGGTTCGATATTGGACCATCAAACCGAACAGGTTTTATGTTGAACCAGTTTGACATCAAACCTGTTTACACATCCCTACCTATGAATTCTTTAGCATAATACCCAAGTCTTCACTCTCAATAGAAACTAAGTTTCCATTGGCTGGGTTCACTTGAGGGATTAAAGAACCGGGCACACCAGTCTCAACTCCTTGGTGGATGGCCAAAATAAAAAAGGTAATTTAAAAATAATAATGCAGGCACACATTTGCATTGCGGGGGGGCGGGGTCAGTGTGTGTTATTTTAATGCCTAGAGAGGCTTATTATCAAATGATCTCCCTCTTTTTGTTTACCATTGTCTCCTGTAATTAGGATATTTAAGAGCAGATGCGCTGTTGTTCTGGGGAGTAACATGCACCTCCCTGCTTTTGTCCTTAGCCCTGCATTTATGCCAACACAAAAATCAAAGAGCCCTTGCCATGCTAGTATGTTAATTACTCCTGTTGTAAGACGAGCCCAGCAGATGAATCTTCATCACAGACACCTGATCAGCACATCTGTGACTCCGTCATTTAAAAACAGAGGGTAATAAGGCCACATCCCAGCAGGGGGATCAACTGGTTGTCTTCACCGTGAGGGTAATGAGCTCAACACCAAATGGTAATGAGCAAACCCTATTTCCTGGTGTACCGGTACCCTGCAAGTGAGGCTTGCTTGCCTTCTTGCAGGATGAATGCTTAAAGAGATGCTCTCTGCAGCTTTTGCTAGGAACTGCAACGTAGGCCATTTTACTTGCAGGAAGGTAACTAATATCAAGTTAAAGAAAAAGCTTTTGGGCTTGAGCAAACCGACCTGCAAACAAGTTTATCAGTATATATGGAAGAAGAGAAATATCACAAGGCAAAAAGAGATTTAGTGGTGGAAAAGCCTCCCGGAGCGATTGATTAAGCAGACTGGAAGGCAAGAAATATGCCGCACACTAGCACTTGGTAGGGTTGCAGTGTAGGCCTTGGAAAGGATATTTAGATGACGTGACATGTCTATACCTACAAAGATTAGAATCATTCAGACAATGGTTTTCGCTGTGACACTCTATGGATGCGAAAGCTGGACTTTGAAAAAGCAAGATAGGAAAAGTATTGACGCTTTTGAACTTTGGCGCTGGAGAAGACTTTTGAGGATACCATGGACAGCTAGGAAAACAAATCAATGGATCCTAGAACAAATCAATCCAGAATTTCCACTCAAGGCCCAAATGACCAGGCTCAAACTCTCATACTTCGGAGACATTATGAGAAAACCCAGCTCCCTTGAGAAGTCCATCATGCTGGGAAAATTTGAAAAGAGAAGAGGATGACCAACAGCAAGGTGGATGGATTCGATAATGACAGCAAGGAATGCACCCGAGAGACCTGAAAGGCCAAGTTGAAGACAAATCATCCTGGAAAGAATCTATCTATGTGGTCACTAAGAGACGACACCAACTTGACAGCACTTAATCAATCAAGGCAAAAAGAGAATCTCTGGTTGTCATTTGGCTGATGGACTCAAACCCTAAAGTGAAGGCTAGGATAGTTTTTAAAAAAGAAAATCCAGAATGGTCCAGAGCTGGAGTTCCCAAATGTGGGTCCCCAGATGTTGTTGGACTACAACTCCCATCATCACCAGCCACAACAGCCTTGGGGGATGATGGCAGTTGTAGTCCTACAACATCTGGGGACCCAAATTTGAGAACTCCAGCTCTGGACTAACAAACTGGGCCCAGTATATTCTAAAGTTTGCATCTAACTTGATGTAAACAACCCTGAGCCACTTCTGGAAGGGCGGTATATACACCAAATAAACAAACAAACAAACAGCTCTTCATCACAGCTGTCATTCACCTGCAAAACCCTGTTCCACAGGGTAGCAAGCTATGTGCTATTCCAGCAAATCATTTCCAAAAGCCAAGGATCCATTACATTTCCTTCCCAGCCACTCACTACAGGGACCATCAAGAGGCCGGCAACAATGAGTCAATGTTAGGCTGGCTAAAAGTAAAGAGGGGAGAAATTTAACCAACAAGTGTAATTTCCCTTTTCACGGGACAATGAAATGCCAGAATCGGACATCCCTTCACATTCTGCACAGGACGCGGGAAAAGACTGGCTGGATTTTAAGCAGGAGCTGAGAATATCCCTGCATAGTGATCCTAAGATGCTCAAGTCTTTAGCACATGTGTCCTCCCATCCCACTGTAGCCTAGCCTCATAAAAGGTGCTCCAGGCCCTTGATCATCTTGGTTGCCCTCTTCTGCACCTTTTCCAGTTCTCCAATATCCTTCTTAAGATACGGTGGCCCAAGCTGTAAGCAGTACTCCATTTGTGGCCGTACCATAGATTTGTATAAGGGCATTATAATATTAGCATTTTTATTTTCAGTCCTGGGAATATCTGCATTCAAGCACGCTGTTGCTCTTCCACTGAGTTATGGCCCCATCCCCTAAGGGGAATCTCTTACAGAGCTCACATGCGGTCTCCCATCCAAATGCAAACCAAGATGGACCCTGCTGAGCAAAGGAGACCATTAACTGCTCCTCCCCAGGATCTTTACACACACAGTACTTTTTCGCAGCATTTATTCCATGATGAAAGGTCTGCCGCAAGGTAGAGTCCATCTTCCCACGTCCCACACTTGGAGCAGAGTTGGAGTTAACTCCAGGAGAACCTCTACTAATAGGCAGCCGTGTTCCAAATGCAACAACGGGCCACACTGAAGTTTGAGCAATATCTAGCTTTGACTTCTCCTTCACCGTTTCTCCACAGTTCCCCACAAAATCAGGTATTGCTGATCATTCAAAAGAAGTCTTGCAACAGGAAGGAATATGCTCTTATCAGAGAACACTCAGTCCTGATGTATCGGGTGAAGAATGACTCCCCAGATGCATGAAATATTCACATTTTCTACTCGGTTCATGGCATGTCTCCTTCCAACTAGTGTGAATCATACTTTGATAGAATTACATCCTTTCGACGAGGCTATGGTGCTTTGAGCCTTTTGGAAAAATACTGGATCCCATGGTTTGCTTTCCACCTGTGCTTTTTGGGGAGATGCTTGCTCCCTCCACTTAAAACCCAGTCACAACAGTTTTGCAGGAAGTCCCAAGACAGTAGACCGGGACCCTGCCTGACCAGCAATTACACAGAAAGCTGCATCCACTGATTCAATCAAATTGCAAAAAGATAGAATTTGGGCTTGTTTTGGTTTTGTTGGGCTGATACAAACAACTGTTCCATCTCCAAAAGGTAAAATGGCACTAAGTTAACAATGAAAAACAAAAAGATAGGTGACTCACAGAAAAATACTCTTGTAGGAACTGCTAGAGTTTTAGAATCAGAACGCGTAGCTGTTTCCCCACCCTCAAAATAATTTTTTAATAAATTAATAAATAAATGAGAAAGGGCTCAGAAATGACTCAGAAATCCAATTAGCAAGCAATGCAAGAGCACCAAATGCATCTAAAGAAATTAAATGGCAGAGCAGTTTTAACAAGCTTATTGCTTAAAGTCCTTAATTAACAATACAATTAATGATGCCAGCTTCAAGTTTACAAAAAGCAGAGGACAAAGGTCATCAGAAAGGATGCTAGGAACCTTTGGGCTGGAGACAGACAATAGCTTCTAAGTGAGTTGGAAGAGGTTGGGGAGAAGCATCCCTACCTATGGAAACATGTCAGGGGCTGTTATTATTAGGAGAGGAGGAACCTCCTCCCCTAGTTTGGGAGCTGGGCATCACTGTTCCCTCTAACGGGGATTCCCAGATGTTGTCCACTACCATCTCCAGCATCCTCAGCTGCAATGTCCTTTAGCTGGAGATTATGGGAGTTGTCGGGAGATTTTGGGAGTGGTAACATCTGGGAATCCCTGTTAGAGGGAACACTGCAGGGCGTGCTCCTAATATTTAATTGTGTGTGAGGTAAGAGCAAGGTTGGAGGCAGGGATCTTCCTCGTCTGTCAAGCCTCAGTTGGGTACGGGGTTTTCCTCTCCCAACTCGTTCCAAAGCTGGGGGCGGAATTTGGGTGGGGTGTGCTCAACCTACCCAGCTTGGGCTTGAGAGACAATCAAGCTCCCTACCTCCAATGGCGCAGCGGGGAAATGAGTTGACTCGCAAGCCAGAGGTTGCCAGTTCAAATCCCTGCTGGTGTGTTTACCAGACTATGGGAAACACCTATATTGGGCAGCAGCAATATAGGAAGATGCTGAAAGGCATCATCATCTCACACTGCATGGGAGATGGCAATGGCAAACCCCTCCTGTATTCTACTGAAGACAACTGTAGGGCTCTGTGGTCGAGTCGACACCGACTCGACGGGACACTTTACCTTTACCAAAACCTTAGGAGCCACACCAAAGACACCAGAGAATTACAAGACAGGGATGGATATTGTAGAGGAGGAGGGTAAATGAGTTTCTCTTTATCCCCTTTTCAAGTAACATACTTAGAACAGAAACAAGCCTTCCAGGGACAAAAGGATCTTATCAGAAAACTCTACTTCTAAATACCTTAGATTAGGTGCTACTGTTACATTTCTAGGCACCATGACTGCCTGTCGCCTGGGATTTGTCAAGCCCTATTATAAGTGATACTACTGCCAATATTTGTTATACGGCTTTTCACACAGCACTTTACACAAAATAATAAATAGGATGATTCCTTGCCCCCAAAGGGATCACAATCAAAAGAAACACAAGGTAGCTGCCAGCGACAGTCACTGGAGAAATGCTGTGCTGGGGCTGGGTAGCTACAGCTGCTTTCCCCCTGCTAAATATAAAAGAATCACCCGTTTAAAAGATGCTTCTTTGCTCAGATTGCAGGGATCAGATATTTAGCACCAAGTAATTCTACATTCTACATATTTACATATAATCTCTAGTTCCAAACTTTCCATCATATGTTAAAGTGATCAACAGAATCTAGGATCATCCTGCACAGACAGAAACAGGCTTGATTCCCAGTCGCTGGGGTTGCCATGGGCAGGAATAATATTTAGCTCCCACCCAGGTGGTATTCCTGCGTGCATGCAATTCACACTAACAATGGGGGGGGGATCAAACTATGATAACACTTTGGTAGCAAGAGCAAAACCTACCTTCAGCTCTTGATATTGGTGGTCTGCTTTTGCCAGCAGGATAGAAAGCAGCTCAGTGGTAGAGCATCTGCTTTGCAGGCAGAAGGCCCCAGACTCAATTCCGGGTAACATCTCCAGGTAGGGCCGGGGAAGACTCTTGTCTGTAACCCTGGAGAGCCACTCTGCCTGTCAATGCAGACCATACTGAGCTGGAAGGATCAAGGGTCTGACGCAGCATAATGCAGCTCCCTATATCCCTATGACCAGTAAGGTGGCTACATCAAGTGCTTTCAGACCAGCCCCTGGGAATATATAGTGTGGTGTAGTGGTTAGAGTGCTGGACTAGGAGCGGCAGGACCTGGGTTCAAATTGTCATTTCCACTCCTCTGACAACATCAAACGAGTTTTATGGTGGCTTTTGCATTCTTAATTTTTAAAAGCTTTCAAAACCCCATTGCAAATTTGGCCACTGCAGACTCAGTCATCAGGACAATGGCCATCAATGCCATCAGTGTGATATGTTACAGCATCACACACTGAAAGCCTTGCAATGCAATCACCTCCTTTCCATCTCTAGGGGTGTAGGGCTTGTAAAAAAAAAAAGAAAGAAAGAAACCACAAGGAGCATTCGTCCCCACAGATGGTACTGACCACCTCAGCTCACCAGTCCCTTCCCACCAGGCCTGATGAGGCCCCTCACCTCAGATCTTGCTCCCCAGTCTGTGCAATTTTTCCCTCCCTGATGCAAGGACATCACCTAATCTCCTGCTTCCAGATTGCTGCCTGGCTCTTGGCTCCCTGCCCGACTCTGACTACACACCGGCTTCTAGTCCACGTGGACTGACAGTTCAGATTCTAGAACTCAAAGGGCTTGAGCCAAGACCCTTGCCAAGACCCAACAGGAAACCTACCAAGCACCACCTAGTGTCCTGTCCTCCCCTAGACACTCCCTGGCATCAGCATGTTGAAACTAAAAGTTGGCAGCCCGATATCTACTCGAGTGTGCCAAACATAGCCAACTCCATCTTGAGACGGCTGCAAAGGGAGCCACAAATTTGATACTAGCAGCATCCAACACCATGACGGATAATGAATCATAACAGAACTGCCACTCTAAATACTGCAAGCATCAGTGTGTTAACAATGTATCACTAATTAAGAGTAAATCCTAGAGAGACCAACACTCCGTCCTCCCACTTACTTCAAAGGGAATTTTGGATGGATATGAATTTCAACCACAGAAGCGAACATCTGTTATCGCCTGCAACATTAAGACTAACTGCTCGCCAACAGGGGGCCAGTCGAGGAGAGGACGGCTCCTTATAGGTAGCCAAGTGTCTAATCTAGCACCAGCAACTATCGATCACAACTCAAGAGTCAGTTTAGATGTCAAATGTTGTCACTGATTAAGTCTGTCAGCCCTTTGCTTCTCCCCAGGATGCAAAATCAAGGAGCAAATGCTCAGATGGAGGTAAAGTCAAGAAAACTCTTGCATTTTCCACTGCTTTGTCCAGAAAGTAAAATACCATAAGACCCTGAGGGATCAGGCCCATCTAGTCCAGCATCCTGTTTCACCCAGCGGCCCACCAGATGCCTCTGGGGCTCCCACAGGCAAGAGGTGAGGCATGCCATTTCTCCTGCTGTTGCTCCCCTGCAACTGGTATTTAGAGACACCTTGTCACCGAGCCTGGAGGTAGCCTATAACCATCAAGACCAGTAGCCATTAGTCAACAACTTGTTCTCCATGGATTTGTTTAAGCCCTGCTTAAAGCCATCCAAACTGGTGGCCATCACCACATCCTGTGGCATCCCACAGATTAGTGATGTGCTGTGTAAACAAGTACTTCCTCTTGTTGGTCCTAAATTTCCTGGCAATGTTTCATGGGGTGACCCCTGGTTCTAGTATCGTGAGAGATCTTTTGGGCCTTTTCTCTCCCCTTCAAGAGGGGTGCTTGCCTTTTTGGTGGGGACCTCCCGATTCTTGCCCTAGTATCCCCCTCCAACAGAGACCCCATACTGGCTTTGGCCATGTGGGCTTGCTCCATGTGCGCCCCAGCGGAGAAGCAGGAGAGCGGATTAAAGAGAAGGAGGAAGGTGGGGGGGGGGAGAAAAGGCAGAGGAGGCACCAAGGCTGAGAAACTGACCAACCCCCCCCCTTTAAAGGCGGAAAGAACAGAGAATTAGGAAGGATGGGAGAGCTCTCTCCAAGCTGCCGATCCTCAGGCAACAGGAAAAGGAACTGGAGAGCCGGGGGTTACTGACTCATCAAGGAAATTCTATCTGTTCAACTTCCTGTCAATTTTGGGCATAGAGGAAACAACTCTAGAGTAAGGGATGGTCTCTGATTACGTTGGAAAAATTAGAGAGTCTTCTTAAATTCAGAGTGCTCTTCCCTTTGGGAAATGCAGATATAACCTGTATTTACTCCCTTTTTTTAAAAAAAGTGGAGGTTAGTCTTAAATTCAGGGTCATCTTCTATTCAGGTAAATATGGTATAAAAGTACCATCTATCAAGGAGGCAGAAATTATCTTATAGAAAACATTCACCTTCTACTACAAAGGAGCAGGAATGCTTCTTCCAAGATGGCAACTTGCCATTACAGTGTTCATATATTGATAAAATTTTAATAAGCTGACTAATTCACCATTAAAAGATAAGCTCCATAATAACCTTACAGCTTTGGTCATCTCTAATATCACCTACTAATGTAACTGGGCTTTCATTGCCACACCTCAACAGCATCCACTCTGACTTTCACTCCACTACCCTCAGCCATATGAAGTTCTCCTGCTCCCTCCGCTAACTAGATACCTCTTACGCCTGGGAGTGCCTCTCAGAAAGTGCCTCCCACTTTTCCCACAAAGCTTGTGGCTGTCCTACCCCAGGCACGATAATTAGCCAAGAGGGGGTTTTAGCCAATGCAGAGGTCTGGGAGGAGCTAAGAGTCTCGACCTCAAGCAGCTCCAAGGAGGAACAAGAGTCAGAACCTTGGACAGCTCTAAGCAGAAGCCATTGAGCTGGTGGTCAGTCACATCAAAGCAGGGAAGATGCTGCCGTAGCAAAAGTCTGTAGTTGTTTTAGGATTGCATAGTTTTCTGGCTAGGTAGGGTGGTTTGGTCCCATCTTCTCTCTAGAGAATGCTTCTGCATCTTAAGGAACCTTGCCCAAATTTGCAGCTCTGACTCTGGCAATGCTGGGAGGCACCCACCTCAGTTGTCACTCTGAAGGACCCTTCCAAGTAAGAGAATGAGGGTGGGTTCATATCCTCAGGTTGTGAAGGGAGTGTTGGATCTGGTTCCCCCAGTTCCCATTCTGCAGGGGATGCCAGTAGAGTGAAAGTGCCTGGGGTCTGGGCTGTGGGAATTTCACACTCCAGCTCATCACCAGAGTCTCCTTCCTCACTTCCTGATGGAGGGGTCCTAATTCACAGGCTAAGACCCCAGTTTATCCCTCTACTCTTTGTATAGTAGTCCAGCATCTGCAGTAGGGCCACAGTTTGAAACCCTGGACTTAAATAATCATGTGTTGTTCTTGTCTTCCTCCGCCTCCATCTCCTCGGCATTGAGTATTAGACTGTAAGTTCATTGGGGCAAGGACCTTTCCCTTGTACATTCTAAACAGTTCTAACAATGATTCCATCCATATTCCATACAACCTGCCCTCCTTGAAAGCTAAAGAGAGTTTTGACAGAGTTCTGTGGGATGTTGCTTGCCTTTTGAATTATTGCACTGATGAATTAAATGCTTTTAGCTTTAGTGATTAACTGCCTATTAAAGGCATTGCTTTTCTTTTGAACATTTAATATAAGCAGACTTCTGTGAACGGGATGTTCAGAGCTGACAACACAGTACCATTGAAAAGAGTTATGCAGAACTAGTTGTTCAAAATAAAGGCACTGCTTGTTGCTGATGGATAACCAATTTGTACAATGGGCACTCGTTCTATACTCTGAATACTGTACTATTTCCAAGCTCACATATTGAGCATGCAACTTACTTGTATTAAGATGACGTAAGGGTGGCCTCTGAGCAAAAGGTCAGGTGCACTGCGTGACAGCAATGGAAATGCTGCCACGTTAAAGTTGGGGGGAAATTGAGTTTATTTTTAGAAAGTATAAAACATTTAGACTGTGATGAGTTCATGACCTGGAAAGGTACTGAAGAAGTGGAACAACCTTGTACACACAGGAAGAATTCAGGCCTCGCCTCTATCTGGAATCAATGCTGAACTCCGCATCAAACAGGACAGGTTCTTATCATATATGAGTTGTGTAGCTGACTATGCTTCAGATTCTAGTAACCTGAATGTGTGAAACTGCCACTGTCAGAGATTATGTGGCAGAATAATTAATACATGAGCCAGCTGGGGTAGATAAATGCTCATGGTGATTTCTGACAAGATCTACACCTCCAGGGATGGAAAAGAGCCGGCTGCATTGCAAGACATTCAGCTTGCTGTGTGTTATCCTACTTTTATTGTCCCGACCATCGGGCCTCCAGCAGCCAAATTTGCAATGGGGTTTTAAAAGCTTTTAAAAAAAGTTTTATACATGCAAGAACTATGACAACATTTGGTTGCTGTTGCCAGAGGAATGGGAATAGAAATGGAAATTGGCAGGGATGTCCTTCAAAGAGGACTCCATGGAGAGGGGACAACGATTTGGTCATTGTTACCCCGACTCTAACCCTTGCCCCTAACCATTTGCTCTGTGCAAACATGACTACAATTTTACCATAATCATTTGGAGGTGAGGCTAAAGAAGGGATAACACAGAGGAAGCTGTAAGTGCAACAACACTACCACCTATTTTCCGTCTCTAGCAGGGGTAGATGTAGCCAAAAATCACTATGATCCTTCACCCCCGAGATGGTATTGGTGGTCAAAATTCACAGCCTAAATAACTGATCTCTGTTTTTATTACCTTGGGTACATGTACCCTCTGAACAGCCACTTGAAGGCAGATTTGTGGAGGATCATATCCTTCCTTTCCATCCCCAACAATCACAACTTATATCCCACTTTTCAACAAACGTTTGCAAAGTGGTTTACATCGAGAAATAATAAATAAGATGGATCCCTGTTCCCAAAGGACTCACAATTTAAGAAGAAACGTAAGATAGATACTAGCAACAGTCACTGGGAGGTACTGTGCTGGGGATGGAGAGGGCCAATTACTCCCCCCACCGCTAAACAGAGAGAATCACCACATTAAAAAGGTGCCTCTTTGCCCAGTTGGCAAGGGGCAACCCCTAGTTTTAGTTTAGAGCTATGGTCTCAGGCAGTGATCTTCTCTATTTTTCAAGTGGGGGCTTACTTCAGCAAGAAATCTGCAGCATAAGAGCCAGGCACAGAGGGAGCCAAGTGGCAACCCAGGTTCTGCCACCACCACGCCCCCCCAGCCCCTCCCGCTGAATCTGACGTATGACTCTGTGTCATACGTCAGGTGCAGGGGGTGTAGCTTTGCTCCCAAATGGGGCTGCACGGCCCCATTCGGGAGCGAAATCATGCCCCTGCATTTGACGTAAGACACAGGTGGTGTGTCTGGGGCCACAAAGCGCAGCCTCTGATTGGCAGCGACCCGGGTTCTTTGAACCTGTTCACCCAATGGTGGCTCCTCCCTTAGTAAGAACCATTTCCCACTGTGCCGACCTCCATACAGTACTATGCTTTTCTCAGTGATGAGGGGGTCCTTTAAGGGAGATAGAGTCCTCTCTTAATGGCCCTGGGAGGAAAGCGCTGGGGAGGACTACA
Source organism: Hemicordylus capensis (assembly GCF_027244095.1). Lineage (NCBI taxonomy): Eukaryota > Metazoa > Chordata > Lepidosauria > Squamata > Cordylidae > Hemicordylus > Hemicordylus capensis. The sequence goes on from NC_069667.1 coordinate 19,589,495, forward strand.
CTCCCCAGAACTTTGTGCATGCCTTCCACAATGGTGCAGGGGCTCAGGAGGGCTCCGTTTCCCTTAAAGGAGACCCCTCCTTCCCACCACTGTGCTGGGAACAGCGCAGCACTGCACAATGGGAATGGTCATCTCATGGTGCTAGAGGGACTGTGCAGAGTACTCAGCTTCAGTCTAAGCTTCACACAGGACCAAGAAAGATTACCCAAGGGACCACACTTAGGACTGATGGCAACTACTACTCCCCCCACCCCCAGCCTTACAATGAAGAACAGTGATCTAAGACATGTCTTGTAGGTCCGGCAAAAGACATGAAACTAGGTTTGCTGGAGAGTGGAAGATAATGGCCGCCTTCGGACGTCACGGGAAACCTGAGGCAAACTCACCTCAGGTTGGCCCCGTGATGTCTGAGTTATCGGAAATGCGGTTCTGGGACCCAACTGCAGTTACGATCCCTCCCCGCAACCTCCAGATGAACTCTCAGTTTGAAGTAAGGTACGCTTACCGAACTGAGGGTCCGGAGGCTCTAGTGTATTGTATGGTTTGGGCAACTCGCCCAATCCAGAGTTAAGGGAGGAAGCTCCTCCTGCCCCTTGAATTCAATTGGCTGGCATGGCTTTCCTTCCATGGTGGGAGGAAGTCCACGCAGCCAGTTCGGCCCTCTTTAGGAACATAGGAAGCTGCCATACACTGAGTCAGACCATTGGTCTATCCAGCTCAGTATTGCCTTCACAGACTGGCAGCAGTTTCCCCAAGGTTGCAGGCAGGACTCCCTCTCAGCCCTCTCTTGGAGATGTTGCCAGGGAGGGAACTTGGAACCTGGATGCTCTTCCCAGAGCGGCTCCATCCCCTGAGCGGAATATCTCACAGTGCTCACACTTCTAGTCTCCCATTCATATGCAACCAGGGCAGACCCTGCTTAGCCAAGGGGACAAGTCAACCCCATTGTGGTTTGTCCCGAAGATGGCTGTAGATTTTTGTTCATGATGAGGCTTGGTTTGTTAGTTTCTTTTTGTCCGATACAATTCAGTTCCAACGATTAGAAATACAACTTGTGTTACATAACCTGCTGCAAAAGCCTAGATGCTTGAGAGCTGGTTACATTTAAGATACGGCTGATGTGCTATTGAACAAGAAAGGTCCTAAAAATAAAGTCTATGCTATTTGACATAAGCAACTTCCCTTCTTTTGCACTAAAGGAGCTTCCACTAAAGTTACCCTTCAGCACTGCTGGGGGTACTGCTTTGAAAAGCAACGTTCTACGCAGCCCTAAATATGGTGCTTTTCTTCAGGGCCAATAAAATCATTCGCTAATATCTACTCACAAGTTAGTTCCATTCAACAAAAGGTCCTTTCAAGTAACTAAAGCACAGCTTCCTGATGGGCAGAGGAAGGCGACGAGGACTGGGTGCCAAAAAAGAGCAAGGTCTGATTAAAGGCAAAAGGAGCCCTCAAAGTTCTCAACAGTGCTTTGCCCATCCACACTGGACAGTCCAATTGTACAGTTGTGTTTTGTTGCAAACAAAAATAAAACAGCAACTCAGGAGTGGGCCCTGGGACAATAAGTGGAGAGAGGCCTCTGGGCCCCCTCTTGCCTTCTCCCCCTATCCCCAGGTCTTTGCTGCAGAAGAATATATGGACATGGCAGAAGACAAAATATTATTCTGGGCATGACCTTTCTCACCCTCCCATGCAAATAACATGGTATCACATACTCTTCAAACTCCAATCAGAGAGCCTTCAAGACCCATCTTTTTAGCCTGGCTTTTAATGATATCTAGTTTTAATTGTCATTTTAATCTGCTTTTAATTGGTTTTTGATTTTGTTATGTATTTTTTATTTTAATGTAAACCACCCTGAGACACCTATGGAATGGCGGTAAATTAATCAAATAAATACATAAAATAATAATAATAATGCAGTCGGTAGCTTGCCACAGAGAGGTTGTTTTGCAGCCAGTGCCCCCCCCCCAAACCAATTACAGGTATGCCCTGATAGGAGGACAGCACAAAACAAAAAAAACACACACACCAACCCCACTGGTTTCCAACAGCTGACAAAAATGGCATCTAGATTCTAAAAGGGAGTGGACAAAGGATATCCATCGCAAAGAAAAAAGCAGCATGGAAGAAAGCCAAACTCTTCTGTTTCACACCGTAAGTACATTACAGGAGATGCACCAGCTCAAAATCTACATGCATATGCCTGATCAGCAATATGGTCTTCATAGGAACACAGGAAGCTGCCTTATACAGAGTCAGACCTTTGGTCCATCGCAGGATTGTCTACCCAGATTGGCAGCAGCTTCTCCAAGGTTGCAAGCAGGAGTCCACAAAGAAGGGGAGAGGAGAGGAGAGCTGGTCTTGTGGTAGCAAGCATGACTTGTCCCCTTAGCTAAGCAGGGTCTACCCTGGTTGCATATGAAAGGGAGACTAGAAGTGTGAGCACTGCCAGATATTCCCCTCAGGGGATGGAGCTGCTCTGGGAAAAGCAGAAGGTTTCAAGTTCCTTCCCTGGCTTCTCCAAGATAGGCAGACTCCTGCCTGCAACCTTGGAGGAGCCGCTGCCAGTCTGTGAAGACAATACTGAGCTAGATGGACCAATGGTCTGACTCAGTATATCGCAGCTGCCTATGAGTCTCTCTGCGCCCTATCATGGAGATGCCAGGGAGGGAACCAGGAACCTTCTACTCCTCCTAAAGTGGCTCCATCCTCCAGGGAATATCTTACAGTGCTCACACATGTAGTCTCCCATTCAATTGCAAGCCAGGATGGATCCTGCCTAGCAAAGGGGACAACCCATGTTCACTACCACAATACCAGCTCTCCTCATAGGCCCCGGGTGCTTCCTTCAGAAGCACAGGAAAAGTCCAGAACTATCAAGCCAGTGTCCCCTCCCCAGTGACTAGCGAGGCAGCAAGTGTCTGGAACAAACCAGGCAGGGAAACAGGTGGGAGGTGCAGAGGGATGGCTTCCTTCAGCAGCCAGTCACTCTGACAGAGGGAGGTCAGCATACCTTGGAGCGATGGATCATCAGCAGTGGCAAAGAGCTGGCTGTCTGGTGTCACCTAATTTTTCTTCCAGAAGGATCCTGGAGATATGGTCCTTGTTGAGCAGAACTGAGTGTTTTTTGGTTTTACTTGTTCATCAAGTTACACAGATGCAGGTGGGGTGGGGGTAGATTTGTAGGGAAGAATCAGTGGGTAGGAAGAGGATGCTTAACACTCACAATGCCTGCTCATTCTCCCCAGGACATCTCTCCCCCAGTCAGAATTGCTTCCGGTCTTGGATTTCAGTTTAGCAAAAAGCACAGGTTAAAACACACACACCTGGAAACAGGTTTTCCAGTCCATCAGTTCTTTCCAGTTTGTCTTGTTTCTGGAAAGAACTGATAGACTGGAGAAGGGAAAAGCACCCAACTACTGATTCTCCCATGCAAATATTTAGTTCTTTATTCAAACAATCATACCCTGCCTGCCCTCCAGTATCAACATCTCCAGAATGGCTTATGAGGAGAGAAAAATGTTTCCACCCTCTGGTTAGCATTACAAGGTAACCGCAGGGTTGCAGAATGAATTCTGAAGCTGTGGTCAACCTGCATAATTTATGCATGTCACAGAATCCAGCTTGTCTCCCACCAAATTGTCTTGCAATGTGTGCCCATAGCGTGCTTTGGATTCCACTCATGGATCGTGCTGCCCTTGTCTACCCCATCACCATGAAAGACCTGCAAGAGTTTTGAGGTACAGGGAGAGAATCTGTTTGAAATGGAAACCTGGTTGCCTGCCCTTTTGAAGGCAATGTCCATCCCATAAATTGATAATGTGGGCTTATCTCCATGCTCTGAGCCTGCCTGTGATGTTTGAAGTTCAAAGAACTGACCCTCCATTGAGATGCTCTTTAAAATATCAGTCTCCCCACTCTGTATCTCCCTGTACAGGAAGTAGTACACCAGTGAATCTCTTTAGCTATGCAGGCTAGGCCCCCCAAAAAAACCTAACGCCTGTCTCTTTGCTTTACCAAATGAAGCTGTATATAATGATGTTGTACAAATGCTGATTATGTCAGAACTAGCAAGGCAACGAGCAGACGTCAGGATATTCTAAATAGTCTGCAGACTGTCCAAAAAGCCCACTCGGCTAGATTAGAAGTCTGAGTGAAGCAAGAGCTCAATTTGGTTGCAAGGATGTTGGCTTCAAGTTTGCAAAGGGTGCAGAGTGGAGAAAGGACAATGCATTTCAACAGTGAGGAGGCCACAGAGTTCAGGAGGAGGAGGAGGAGGCCACAGGCTCTGTGAGGAGGCCACAGGCTCTGAAGAATGGGATCTACTTTGGGCATGTCTAGGGGCTTGGGCCCGCACAAATGAATTTTCAACTTTCCTTTGGAGACTTGACTCATATGCCACATCACAAATGGCTCTTGAAAGTCTCCTCAGTTTCAAAAACCACTTGCCACATGAACAGAAGACTGCTATCTTGGCTTGTGCGTTCACAAAATGTTGTTATGACTTGTGCAGTTCCACCTCTGGTGATGCCGAGAGAGAGAGTGATGCCCATAGATTTGTGTGGATTACCTAAGACTGGGCACAAAAGTGGACCAATCTGTACAACAGATAACCCCTACCAAGAGGAAAATACATACCCAACAGCAACAGGGGAAATGAAGAGTAACATTAGCAGGGGGCAAAAAGGAAATCAGCAAGGATGAACAAGCGGCAGTGGGTGCTCCCCCTAAAATATTTCCCCAAGAGGAAACATCTAAGAGAAATCTGGCCCATTCCCCAGATGGTTGAAAACATCAAGCAGACTTCATTAATAAGGTGAATAAATTAACAACATGAATTTCCTTACCTCTGTAAGTATTTAATGTAGAGCAAAATCCTCACTCTCCCAATAATGTTCTTTAACACCCCTTTGCTCCCCAGAATCACTTGCTCTAGAGTCTCTGCTGGAAAGCAGACCAATGTTGCTTTTGAGACCAAGGAATGAAGCAGCAAGGAGATTCCCTAGACATTGACAGAGGTTAGGGGTTGTACTTTGGCCACGGTGATCTAGGAAAAGAAATCTGATCCATTGACACAACCCAAAGTTCTCAAGTGCATCCAGTAGATCATGCAAGAGTGAGGGACATGGATGAACTTCATCCATGAATTCCAAAATGTATTAACACATGTAACATCAATGCTATCTCTGTAATGGTACTATGGATATACTTTGCATTGTTGCTCCCCACAATGTTGCAGAGAGAGAGTCAATCCCACCTGATTCCGTTCCACAGACAGGGAAAGTAAAGATGACAACTTACCGCTGTTTCTTACAGGCATATTCATAACTTGGCTGCAGGGTCAAGTAGTAACTGTCAGGACCCCACCCAGACTCTGACCCAGGAGACCCTCTCAGAGGAGGAGGGTGGGAATCAGTGTCCCCTCTAACAGGGATTCCCAGATGTGGTTGACTACAGCTCCCATAACCCCCTGCCCAAGGCCACTGCAGCTGAGGATTCTGGGAGTTGTAGTCAACCACATCTGGGAATCCCTGTTAGAGGGAACTCTGATGGGAACACCCCAGCCGAGGCCTCCAGCCCCAAGCAAAGCCCTTAATGCCAACAGAATTGGATCAGCCAGAGACAGTTGCCCCTCCTGGAGTCACCCCCTCAAAGGAGCTGGTGCCCCCCAGCAAGACTCCTGTCTTTAGAACCTGCTCCATCTTCCCTGAGCCCCCAGGAGTGGAGGCAATGCCAAACCAGGACTGATCTCCAGGTCAGGACTGCTTGCTTGGCTGCTCAGGACTTCCCTTCCCCCATGGGCCTACTCCAGAGGGGAGGGCCAGCTCAGGTGCCTTCTCTAGAGCAAGGCTGGCTTGAGGAGAGCTGGTCTGGTGGTAGCAAGCATGACTTGTCCCCTTAGCTATGCAGGGTCCACCCTGGTTACAAATGAATGGGAGGCTAGAAGTGTGAGCACTGGGAGATATTTACCGTAGGGGATGGAGCTGCTCTGGAAAGAGCAGAAGGTCCCTGGCAGCATCTCCAAGACAGGGCTGAGAGAGACTCCTGCCTGCAACCTTGGAGAAGCCACTGCAAGTCTGGAAAGACAGTACTGAGCTAGATGGACCAAGGGTCTGACTCAGTACATGGCAGCTTCCTATGTGGATCCAGGAGAGGGCAGGGCTCTTGTTGGCTATAGAACACCTTCAGCTGGCACCAGCCTTCTGCTGCTTCAACACCTCTTTGTGAGCTTGAGGCTCCAGCTGCCCTGCTAGACTCAAGTATGGACAGTGATTTAAAAAAAAAACGAGACTCTGAATTTTGGGCTCAGCCCATAATTGTCTCAGGCCTGGCTGAGCAACAATCTGCACCACCACCCTTCTTTCTTCCATTGAAACTTCCCAGGTGGGTGTGGCAGCAAGGAGAAAGGCAGCAGCAGCAGCTGCCTTCATAAGCCTACAAGAGCACCAGGAATACCAAGGCTCCTGGGAAATGTAGCTTCCCAAGGTTCCTGGGCTCCTAATGTCCACTTCCCAGAGGTCCTAGTGCTCCAAAGACTGCCACAGCAGCTCTTTTCATGCTAGCCATCACTGACAAGAGACATTTTAGGGAAAGGGACATTCAGAAGAGAGTGGAGACTTGTAAAATGGCTGGCTGAAGGAAGCCTCCAGTTTCCATCGTGTTCAATATTGAGGCATGGACAAAGACTTCCAGACCTCATTACATGACTGAATGAGTGAAGAGAAGAGATCTAGAGCTCAGAATGAACCTGAGCTTTGAATGAGCCCATTTTAGCCTGATCTGAACATAAGAACAGCCCTGCTGGATCAGGCCCAAGAAGGCCATCTAGTCCAGCATCCTGTTTCACACAGTGGCCCACCAGATGATGCTGGAAGCCTACAGGCAGGAGTTGAGGGCATGCCCTCTCTCCTGCTGCTGCTCCCCTGCCACTGGTATTGAGAGGCATTGTGCCTCTGAGGCGGGAGGTGGCCCACAGTTAGCCACCAGACTAGTAGCCATTGAGCTGAAGCAAACCTGCTCTAGGCAAGCCAATTCTAATTCAAGGCCAGGGAAAGCTGGCCCATTGCTAGCATCAAGCAATAGCTTGCATGTGTGAACAGGCCACCCCAGATATAACCTCACATCAGAAACAAATCTGTTCACACATGCCGCTGCCAGCCATCAAGTGTACAGTATTCAAGTGCAAAGAAATCTAGTGAATCTAAAAAACTGCCAGGGTGACTCCCTCAAGCTGAATCAAGGAGTCCGTGTCTGAGGGGGGTTCATGAATGTCCACCTCCCAAATCCAGTTACAGTGGTGACTTGGACGTGTAGCATTCACACGGGAATCACTGAGTGAATTGCCCATGGACACCTGATGCTATAAAGCATTCTTACAGCTAAGTAAGTATGGAATTGCGCACTGTCTAGATGACACACACACACACACACACCCCGGATCCCTATCTAAGCCCCTCAGCACTTTCTGAAGGCGGAGGATATAAATCTAAAAGACAATAACTCTTGGGATGGAGCCCATCTGGAAATCACACAATGTGCAAACTCAGCCTTTTGAAATGAGTTGTATTCACCCAACATATACTGTGCAGGGGCCATTTAATGGTAACGTGACACGTGCTACGATTCATAAAAAGTCACAGAACAACATTTTCTGGACTTCACTCAAGAAAGGACTGTGTTCTGTTGCAAACCTATCAGCGCAGCACAGAAAATCAGGAACCGGAGAGAGAGTCTGCTTCAGACGGAGACTACAGAACAACTACAATTACTTCAAAAGAGCGGGGACCCAAACCAGTCTTTTGCAAGCTCCTGGACTCATCCTGCATTGCTTGAAACATTAATTTATTAGAGATCCCCACAAGAGTGGTTCGCTGCATAGGAGCCATTGCAGTTCTTATGCAGCGAATGTTATATGAAAATCAAAACATGATTTGGTGTCCAAAGCAGTTGCTGGACAAGAAGGGTACTATATTTGACCCAAGGAAACCATGGACAAATTATATCCAAACATATTTTTTATAACCTGTTTTTAACAAGGGTCTCAGATTATTAACAGGACAGAGGTCATGCTAAAAAACAAAACAACAACAACACACCCCTACTTCTTGTATTTTTCTTGGTTTAGAAAGGACATATGTGCCCAGGTAGTAACTTTATTCTAAAAATAGCCTCTACAAGGCCCCCAAACCAAACCCCTTATCCACAACCTAATTAAACTGAGATGTGGGGACAGAAGCAGAATTTAGTCCAGTCAAAGTCAGTGGAAACAGAGCTGCTTAAAAGCACAAAGGTTTTGGTTGAACCGTGCTAGGGATAAAGATGGGTTAGGCCCAGGCAGGGGCAAACCACTGCTTCCAGATCACTCCAGGTGAAGGGTCCTGTACCTGAAAGCAGCTATAGAAATCATACTCAGTCACCCCAACTAAATAAATACATAAAAATAATAATGAGGTTTAGAGGGTTTTATTTTCACTATTTTTCAAAAGCAGTCTTGTGCTTACTTTTGTTCTACTCTGCAGAAACGTGAGAGAGGTTTGGTGGGGTGTGTGTGTGTGGGGGGGGGGGTGTCCATGAATTTAGCCTGGCCATGGCAATGGAAACCTTGCATCAGCCTTGTGAGCTGGAAGGATCATTTTGGAAGCTCCCTTCACTACTCTCCTCCTCAATTTCATCCTGCCTGACCCCCTCCAAGGCGGTGCACAGCGGTCGCTTCAGTCTAATCTTTGCTGCTACAGGGCTGTCTATGAAAGTAATCCACTCACCATTCCCGCTACAAGTCCTCCTTTACCTCCTCCTTCCTCCTCCCCCCCCCGCCGATTTCATCTCCATGGCAATTGTTACCCAGCCAGTTTATACATTCAGAAGCAAGCCAGTTCACTGCATGGGAATACTTGGGAGGGGGGAGAGTGGGTGGGTGGGAGGGGAGCCAGATGCAAAGCCTCATGGATCCTCCCTTATGCACGCAACCTCTGGCATGCAACTTGCTAACAAATGCCTTCCCCCTCAGAGGCAGACCCTTCCACACCTGTTTCTCTCTTTGCAGGTTGGAGAGCCAGCCAGCCAGCCAGCCCACTAGGGACCAGAGCTGTCCTTTGGTTTCCTCCAGTACTGGAAGAAACAAGTAGGCATATGCAACAACCAGACAGGTCAAGGACCCTCCTGCACAGGTCTGCCGTGGGGGTGTGGCGCCAAGAGGGAAGGGGATCCCATGACCCTCCTCCATCTGTAGCACCTCTGATCCCTGGGAATCCTGCAGTTCTCAGACGTCTGGCCGGTGAAAGCACCCGGGTGAGACGCAGGGAGACTCCCACCTTGCTGAGCAGCGCATGGTGAACATCATAAGCTCACACTGCCTCCCGCCCCATTAAAAAGCCACAACCTCACCACCCCCACCCACACCCCACAGACCAGGTGACACATCAGTTCTGGTGAGGACGAACACACCAGTCCGGTGGGCTTGAGTCCCACACTTCCTAGAGTCTATGGCACAACACGAGAACAAGCCCTGCACATGTTCTACACACACACAAGAAGGAGCCCCAGAACTGTCAGTGCTCAGAAGACACTGCAGTGAAGGCAAGCAAGGGCCCTTCTTTCAAAACGATCTCCCCACGATGGTGGGGAGGGGGGTGTCTGGCCACACCGCTTTTTACAAGGTAGTCAAGCGGCTTTAAAGGCAGGTGTGTGGGGCGGCGGAAATGAAGGGGGCTTCCAATGCTCCCTGGACATTCTCCCCCCTTCCTTTCTCCAAAAGGTCAGCAAAGGGAAGAGCAGGAGAAAGACAAAGGGAATTCTGGAGGAGGGGTGTTTAGACAAGGGGGATGTTGGGGGTGGGTGGGAGGTGTAAAGACACACACCTGGCAGCTTCTTACCTTTAGAGGCATCTTTCTCTTCTTTCGTCTTGATCACCTTCCCGCTCATAGATCCCAGTGTGGTTGTAAAAATCCCCCCAAGAGACCGCGTGGAGAATCCGGCTGGACTTCAAGCAAACCAGGCAGGCAAGACAGATGATGGGTTTTCTCCCCTTCTTGGGTAGGGCGGGGGCAAGGGGTGGGGGTGGAGAGGGGGAAATAAAGCCTAGAGTGGGGGGGGAGGAATAAGAGAGGGGTGGGTGGGAAAGGGAAGAAAGAGAGAATCAGAAGGAAAGCTGGCTGGCTGGCTGCTGCTTCTCCTGGTGCAGAAGGATGCTAAGCCCCCCACCCAAACCACCACTGCCCAAGCCCGGAGAGTCCTGAACTGCTGCGGGTGCCTTTTGGCTGCTTCGGGCAGGAGAGGAGAGGGGGCTCCCCTGGACATCCGCAGGAGGGAGATTATCCCTCTCCTCCCCCGGGCTGGGAGATTTACAAGAGACAAAAGCAGGGGTGGTTTTTTTGCTTCCTCTCCGCTGCCAGTAATTCCCTCTCTTCCTTTCCCAGGAAGCAGGAGAGGAGGGAGGGACCACCACTCTGAGCAGCCTTAGCCAGCCAGCGCCCCCCCCCCATGCTACTGGCTGGCTGGCAGATTTACACACACACACACACACACACACACACACACACACACACACACACACCTCTTTCCTCCCCCACTCAGGCAAAGGGAAGGTGTGATGGTGGGAGTATGTGCGATCTCCCTGCTTCATCACCCCACCCCCGCAAAAAGTCTAGGGAGGGGGATGCCACAAGAAAAAGAGGGGGGTTACACTGCAAAGAGGGGCGTGGAGGAAATGTGCAGGATTCTTCCTTTATGACTCCGAGGGTATTTAAGAGCTGGGGGTGGAGGATGCTTCCCTGCAAAGCCGTCCCCCAGGTGAGGCAAACGAGAAGCACTACCTGTTGGGGGTCAGACAGAGGGGCTGATGGGTGGCAGGGAGGAGGGACCTCCACGCAAGGAGCACAAGGAGCGGGCGCCCTGGTTCTGCTTCCCAGGAGAGGTGGGAGGAAATATCGCATCATACTACCTGGGGGCAGGGGCTAGCTGGGGTGGGATGAAGGTGCCATCACCACCAAACTTCTGGGAGGAATAGAAGCTGCTAATTATTATCTCACCTCTCCTATCAATTTAATTATTCATGAATTGGCAGGGAGGGCTTGCAGGAAACAAAGGAAAACTCTGTGCATTGCAGTCTGCGCTTCTCCGCTTTGTCTTCTGCACTCCAGCAGCACCTTGGCTGGGGAGGCTCTATTGGATTAACTCTATTAGCCAAAATCAGCAAACAGGAGTCTCCGGGGATCAAGAAAATACTCCTAGGGTTTCTGGGGGTGGTAGGAGAACCTTTTTACACAGACTTTGGGGGCCCTAATCTTGTGGCCACTCTGCTGCTCGAAAATCATAGACTCCGAAGCCTGCATTTCATTTATAAAATAAAATTTAAAAGTCAGAGCTTGGTTGCCAACATTTGCTTCTAGTGTGCAGTGAGAAAAAAAATAGATATAAGAAAGATTAGCATGGTTGATGTCCACATGCAAAGAAAGACAAGATCGTGTCCCTTTCTTAACTGTACAGAAAAGGGGATTTCAGCAGGTGCAGCTTGTCAGGCAGGAGAGAGAGAACCTGCATTCTCTGAAGTTCTCTCTTCAACTCTGCAAGACATAGAAGGCACAGATCCCCTTGGCGTTTTGTCGCTCTTAGGTGGCAGCCACTTTCAAGAGACTTAAGATGCCCCTGGAGGACTCCCATGCTTCCCAGGAACTGCTCTAGGCTAGCATAAGAGCAGTTTCAGACCTAACGATAGGAGCACCTTTGAGACTCTCCCTCATTACCAGTGTGCAGGTGTGAATGCCAGGAGAGAAAGTGGGCCATTAGAACGTGCAGCCGGTTTCCCAAGAATCAGCCATCCTAGTCTTTTGAACTAGCACGTCTGATGAAGGTGGCTCTTGTCCACAAAAACTCTTCCCACAACAAATCTGTCCCACAAAACCTTTTGCGATTCCAGCCCGAGCCTGCACAACTTCAGCACCACCACCACCCCCGCTGTGTTTGGACTACAGCTCCCATCATCCCCAGCCACAGTGGCCAAGTCAGGGGTGATGGGCATTGTAGTCCAACATCTGCAGGAGGGCTGAAGTTATAAGTAAAGTGAGGCAGCTGACTCTCGGTTGCTTGAAAGGGTTCACCAAGCTGGACGACAGACCCAGCTGGATACTCCATCCCTGCTGCTCTGCCTTTGGGCACTGAAGCAGGGTGCAGCAATGGGGGGGGGTCTATCCCCCCTATCCTAGCACTATCCTTCAGGAAAGGCTGGGGGTGATTGTAGTTCAAAAACAGCTGGAGAGGCCAGGCTGCCTACCGCTGCTCCATAGTAAGGAACATAGGAAGCTGCCATATACTGAGTCAGACCACTGGTCTATCTAGCTCAGTATTGTCTACACAGACTGGCAGCGGCTTCTCCAAGTTTGCAGACAGGAATCTCTCTCTGCCCTATCTTGGAGATGCTGCCAGGGAGGGAACTTGGAACCTGTAGATGCTCTTCCCACAGCAGTTCCATCCCCTGGGGGGGGGGAATATCTTGCAGTGCTCACACTTCTAGTCTCCCATTCCTATGCAACCAGGGTGGACCCTGCTTAGCTAAGGGGACAAGTCATGTTGGTTTGGATTCTTTGACTCTAACCCCAGAAATGCACAGGCCACAAGGAAAGAATACAGGCCACAACTTATGTATTGTCCAACCTTTAGTGGGGGGGGCGGGATGTTTTCAATCATATCTAATTTTAAAACTCTGAATGACCTTCTTTCTTTGGGAAGCCAAGTAAATTCTCTAATTCTGGAGAACAACTTGTAGTGCAGCCAAAATGAGTGCACTCCAAAACATCACATTTATCTTAAGTGCCAAAAAAAAACTTCCCAAGAAGTATGTTGAGTCATTTTTCCTAAAGAAAGAGACAGAGATGTTGATGGTCTTTGGTGTTATGAGGTATGGGTTTGTGGGGGAAGAAAGCCTGAGTCCTCAACCCAAATTTCTTACATTTTGTATTGCAATATTTCAAATTTGAAAGTTTACTGGTATTGAATTCAGGCCAAGTTTCTCTCCTAATCCCATGCAAACAGCAACTAGCGAGTGGGGTGTGGGAAGGTAATCTGAGCTGCAGTGTGGGTGGAAAGAGTTAAAAAGCCTCTCCACCCACAAAACAGTCCTGGTGTGGCTCCAAGAGTTAACATATAAAATAATAATAAGACCACACGTTTCGTGTACCATGTACTTTAGCCCTATGCACATTGTTTCATTCCTGTGGGAAGAGTCTTCTATTTATTCTGGCAACTCCCTTCAAAGCAGCTGTGATGTTCACTTTGCTTCATAGAGGGCTCCACACCAGCAACAGATGCCTCTAGGACAGGAGCGACTGAAGATATTGCAGCACATGAGGCAAGGCACCCAATGCTGTCTGGTGTGGGTGAGCCCCCCTTCCAAAACTCAACCTTGGATGCAGCAGCATAGGGAAGACACTGCCAGCCCTGGTTCAGCTTGCCACCGCCCCCCCCCCGCCACACCACCTGCATCTGATGTTGGACGCAGGGGGGCATTGCGTGCTCACAAATGGAGCCGTGCACCCCATTTTCATGCGTATTCCGGCCAATGCTGCATTTGCAGCGAGGCTGGGAAGCCGGCGCAGTCTAAGTTGATCAAAAACGGAACCAGCACCGGCTTTGCAGCCTGGCCGGAAACGTGGAGCTGGCCGGAATATGCTTGAAAACGGGGTGCACGGCTCCATTTGCAAGCATGCAATGCACCCCTGCGTCTGACGTCAGACGCAGGGGGCATGGCTGGGACACGAGCCATGGCCCTTGAGCATGGCAGGCCGGGTTCTTTGAACACATTCACACAGGGGTGGCTCCATCTCTGCTTGGATGCTCTGAAAGTAATCTGGGGGGACAAGGAGGAGGGAAGGTTGCCAGCAGCCTCCTCATCTCTCTTTGTGCTTCCTGCAAGTTTTGGAAGGAGTGTGAGGAGAGAGGCCCTCCTTGCCAGAGGCGTAACTATAGGGGGGGCAGGGGGGGCACGTGCCCCGGGCGCCATCTTTTCTGGTCACGTGGGGGGCGCCGCCATGACAATTTTTTTTTAATTTTTTGTTAATACAAATGTTTCCTGCTCAGTGCAGCAGCGCTGCAGCAGTCAAGGGAGCGCGTCGGCACCCCCTCCCCCACGAGCGGTCCCTTCCGTGCCGCCCACGCCCCCCCATTGCTTTGCTGGGGCCTGGCGGCCAGTCAGTGGCCTGGCTTTGTGGCAGCGGCGGCAGGCGTTTGTGAGGAAAAACCAAAGTATAATGTAGTATGTTGGGGGGGCGCAGGGGGCGCCATTTCAGTGCTTGCCCCGGGCGCCGTTTTCCCTAGTTACGCCTCTGCTCCTTGCTAAGTTTGCAAGTGCCAGATTATTCCCAAAGAGCAGCTCCAGTAGTGATGGCAGGGGGTACCCTGCCACCAGTGTTCCCTCTAATACGGATTCCCAGATGTTGTTGCCTACAACTCCCAGCATCCTCAGCTGCAATGGCCTTTGGCTGGGGATTATGGGAGTTGTAGGCAACAACATCTGGGAATCCCCATTAGAGGGAACACTGCCTGCCACCCTGCTGACGCCCCAGTAATCTGCCGCCTGAGGAAACTGCCTCCCCATGCCTCACGAAAGGACGTCCCTGCTCTAGGAGCATCCAGCCTTCTGATAGGGGACCCGCACTTAATACTAAGCTACAACAAGGAAAATCTGCCACAGGGGGACTGGCCGGCATTCTGTGGGCTAATGCAGATAGAAAGATGAAGGGCCGTCACCCAATTTATTAAGTCAGAGTTGATTAATAAAATAAATTTTAAAAAAGTCTTCATAAATTTGCAAGGACAAAACAATAGGGAGAAAGAGAGCATACATTGTGTTTAGGGGTGTGTGTGTGTGGGGGGGGGTGTCAACAGGTGCCATTTTAGAAAAAGCATTTGCCCCTGCGCGAGAGTAAAGTGGGTGGAAGGCCTCGTCTAAGATGGTGCCTGCCATCTGCAGCTTTTAGTTCTCTTAAAAATAATTAACCTTTTCTTTTAAAATAGCTTGCCAGGTTAGTCATCGTAAGCTGCCTTTTGCTAAGTCAGGCTCTCGGTTCATCTAGATCAGGATTTTCTACACTGACTGGCAGCAGTTCTCCAAGGTTCCAAGCAGGAGTCTCTCCCAGAGATGCTGGAGATGCTGCCAGGCACCTGGGATTTTTCTGCCTGCATAGCTGATGCTCTACCGCTAAGTTGCCACCCCACTCCCAGTCCGTTTAAGAGGGTTTATTTTAATCAACGAATCTAACCAATTAATGGATTCAAGATTGCAACACAGAGATAGAAAGACAGACAGATAGCAAACACACCACTAGGGCATCTTTCTGGCACCATAAATGCTCCAAGCGCACTGAGATCAGACCTCAGCCGTTCCTTTGAAGGTTTACCCGGAGATGGTGAGGTTCTGTCTGAACACAGAAGCGAATCAGGACACAGATTCACAAGCCAGCACAAAGACTGGAGGGTGTAAGGAAGGGGCCCTCCAAAAGGCCTGTACGAATTGTAAGCCACCAGCCGAATGTAGCCTATCAGCCATGCCCTGCACCCTGCCAAGCGCTTGGCAAAAGGAAGCAGGCAGTGGCCAAAACAGGGGGGTTGACTTGAGCCCCTGGAGGGCAACTGTTTATGTCCAGAGCCTTCCTTGGGGAGTCAGAGTTGCTGCTGGTGTGTGCTGGAATGAGCTCTAAATCCGACTGTTCTGAAGACAGAAATGTTTATTTATGTACCTTATATACATCCTCTCCCCCCCCCCCAATTCCTGCACAGCCCTTTGGAAAGTGCCAGTGCTTTAAGAGTGCCTGCTGGTGACGAGAAGGAGGTGTGTGTTCCCAGCTGATGTCATCCCTTGCCTGCCCAATGATAACTGGGAGAGTCTCTCTGCTTCACTGCCCAATTTGCCGTATGAAAGTCAGAACCCCAACAGCCTGACCCAGGCACAATGTCACAGACAGAATTTAATGAGCGGGAAACATTTCCCTCCTGGATCTGTCTGTCTAGGCGGCAATTAAGTCACGTTTCAAAATACAATGCAGTTTCTGGAAGAGGCGGCCACAGAGAGGTCCGAGAGACATCAATCTTGAGCCCCTTCCTTGAACTGCTGTACATGTTTTTGGTTGTTTTTTTTAAAGAAGAGTGTCTGACACTCCCAACACCACTTCTATCTTTAGAACAAGGTTTTCTACAGGTCACCGAGGCACACAGACATTTCAGAAGGGTACTGGTTATAAATGCAGCTCGGGATATCATCATAAGGCAGATGATGCAGCAGCTTTGCTGAAGTTAAGCAGAGCTGGGCAGTGCTTGGATGCAGGGCCCCCTGGAATTGCTGCAGGTATGCTGTCCCAAGCCCCATCATGAAAGGCAGGCAGGCTATAAGTACAATAGAATAGCAGCACCTTAAATGGAACTTGACCTGGGACTTGTACACACAGCAGACTTTACCACCGGTTTACTGGGAGGCTTTACAATGACGATAAGCAAATGGTCTATCTAATCCTTTGCTCTTCAGATACCAGAGGCATAGAGCCATGTGTGAAAAGCCTCCTGGGGAATGTTTTTTGTAAAGCACAGGTTGATGCTTAAAGGCTTGTTTCTTGCATTTGAGGGATAGGGCCATGGCTCAGTGGTGGATCATCTGCTAGAACTAGATGGACCAAGGGTCCGACTCAGGATAAAGGTAGCTTCCTGTGGGCTGGAGCTGTAGATCAGTGGCAGAGCATCTGCTTGCAATGCATGCAGAAGGTCCTCGATTCAATCCCTGGTAGCATCTCCAGGTAGGGTTGGGAAGGACTCCAACCTAAAATCTTGAGCAATATCGAGCTAGAAAGACCAGTGATCTGACTGAGTAGTATACAGCAGCTTCTTATGTTTCCTTTTCCAAGTCTGTGCTTCAGATGTTAAATCCTGCATTGGCTAGAATGCATGAATATGCCTCTTCTCAGCTTTTTAATCCTGCATGCACATTCAATCATAAGTTAAGCACGCCCAGCCACAAGTGGCACAGTGGGGAAATGCTTGACCAACCAGTAAAAAGGTTACCGGTTTGAATCCCTGCTGGCACTATATTGGGCAGCAGCAATATAGGAAGATGCTGAAAAGCATCATCTCATACTGCATGGGAGGAGGAAATGGTCAACCCCTCCTGTATTCTACCAAAGAAAACCACAGGGCTCCGTGGGTGCCAGGAGTCGAAATCGACTTCACGGCACCCTTTACCTTACCTTTATTATACTACAAATGCCTAAGGGCATAACACATGTTTCAAGCATCAATCATGGTTCCCTCCAAAGAATCCTTGGGGATTCTAGTTTTGCTAGAGTGCGGAAAATTCTCCATTGGACATCACTAGCTTGCCTCTAACGGAGCCACAGTTGAAGCTGGTGTAGGATGGATAATGCCTTTAGAGTTATTTGAAGAAAAGTCCCCGCAAAATGTTCCAGGGCTTTTCTTCAGCAAGTGGTAAAGAATCCCAACTCTAAGCCAGGCATGGGCAGATTTCAGAGTTGTTTTGTTTACTACTACTAACCACAGCCAGGTGCAGAATAGTGAGTCCTGGGTGGGGAGAGCTCAGTTACCAATTGCAGCCTGCTGAGCCCGATGCTGGGATGATTTGCATATACAAGGTCAAATCTATAGAGTTTCTAAGTATTAGGGATCCTCAAAGTGTACTTTTGGAGGTGGGGCAGTGGGGGCTGGAGTGGAATTTCTTCTTGCTGCTGTTGTTAAACTGGATGTCAGAAACCCTGGCTGATCTATTGCAAATCATTCAGTAATCCCAACAGATCCTGATCTCCCCTGTCTAAAATAGAGCTTTAATCATTATAGGATCAACAATTTACTTACTGACTATATGGGAACCCGTTTTATTTTTTTACCTTTACTAAGTATCATCATCATCATCATCATCATCAATCTGTTCTCCCCCACCCCCTCTAACACACCTTTCTTTCCTCCTTTTCCCTTTCTCTCTCTCCAAAATGACACCACTGGTGCAAACTACCTTAGGTAAAGTTGCAACCTAGTTGTCCAGTGATCTAAATAGTCTCCCTGAATTCTGAGCAGAGTGTGTTATTCTGAGCAGGCTGTACAAAGCCAAAATGGAGGACACCGTTCACTTAGACATTATTTATAGCTGAATATTCCTTTTCATAATTAGCACAAGCACTTTTAGACATCCAGACCCTGGCTAGGCATTTCTGCGTCACCAAAAGGCTGCTCAGAACAAAGATGGATCAACAGACTTTACTCCCAAGCCAAGGTGGGATAATGGTTAGAGGGTTGGACCATGATGAAGGGTGCGGGGTAGGAAGGACTTGGGATCAGGCATGCACTCTAAATCTAACCTACCTCACAGGGTTGTTGTGACGTTAAAGGGGGAAACTTGTGCTCTATGGATGAAAGTCAGAGTGAAAGTGTATAGATAGACAGACAGACATAGATTTTATATATATATATATATATATATATATATATATAGAGAGAGAGAGAGAGAGAGAGAGAGAGAGAGAGAGAGAGAGAGAGAGAGAGAGAGAGATGGGATGAAAGAACAGCTCTACCTATTTATGGTTCTTCCGTCTTTGAGACCAATGTAACCATAATTGTTCTGTTTCCAGTGGTTGCTGATGGGGTCTACGTTATATTTCTTTTTAGAGTGTGAACCCTTTGGGGACAGGAAGCCACATTTTATTTTATGTATTTGTTATTTTCCTTTGTAGGCAACTTTGAGAACTTTTGTTGAAAGGTGATATAAACATTTGTTGCAGTAGTAGATTGATTATGGCAGTGTAGCAGGGAGTGTTATGACTGTTTTTATACACCAATTTCCTTGTGCTTATACAACAGCCTTTGACCAAATGCAAAAGTCTGGCTGAGCAGCTTTCTGCCTGAAAACAACTGGTTTCAGATTTTTTTGATTTTTTTACAGGCCCCCACTCCTTTGCTTTCAGTGGCAGCTAAAATCTGCAGACATTAGCAGATGGAAATGCTAATCTCCATGCTGTGAAGAGTGTCACTTGCTCACTTCTGCCGTCCTTTTAAAATGCACAGGAGCACACCAGGATGGGGTTTTCCTGATCAGCTGGCAACCCAAAGTCTCTCCACTATGCAAGAAGGAAACATCTTTACTCAAAGGATTCCTCTTGTGTTTGTATGGGGTGGGACAACAGAATATGAGTCAGGGCAAAAACCGCATCTGGAAATGGATATCCTCCATAGATTAGGCACCCAGTGTTTTCTCAAGACTGAAGAGACGCCACTTCCAAGTAGGGAAGGCATTTCGCCTGCTGCCAAGGGAGGCGACTTGTTGACGCAGCAAGAGAGCTGAAATCTGGATGCCTAGGAGGGCTCCAATGAAACATAATGGTACAAAGGAAGTGAAATATTAGAGCACACACAGCCATTCTCAATAAGTGGAGGGGCTAGGGTTAGAGAGCAGAAGGGGGGTGGGATGAGCCCCAAGAAAGGTGCTGCACAATTGATAGACCAGCTTCTGATACTCTTTGCTTGGATACCAGCTTCTTTCATCTGCAATACTAGATTTGCACACCCAAATGAGTGTTGATTTTCAGGACAACTCCCCTCTCTCCCTCAATTAATGGCACCTACCTTAACCTGAAGAGCAGGTCGAGAAGCCCCTTCCCTGAGGGCAAGGTGAGCCCAGGAGCTATTCTTGGCCAAGGACTCTGAGCAGGAAGTCTGGTTTCATCCTCTGCCTGGTCACATGCCGGACATTTGGCTGTTTCTGTCCTTTCAGACAACTCTGTCCTTAATATTTGTATCTCCTCCTCCTAGTTTTTCTCTGGCTTGGTTGAGGAAAACACTCCAGAGACAGCACCTTTCAGCTCTGGAGACTGCTGGAAGGCGAGATGAAAGAAGCACGTCGTCCCTCACAACAGTTAGGGTCACGCACTGCTTCGGAGGCCTGTCGGAGCAATCTGAAGAAGTGGCAAGTCACAGGGTCTCCGGCCTCTATTTTTAGTGAAACAGAATTCCCCGAGTTGTTTTTGACTTCCCAAGTTGTTCTACCCGAAGGGCTGGAGAAAGGCAGCTGGGGCCAGATCACCTTACAGCACGAAGGTTCCTTTGCAAAGCACAGGAACGGGCTGGAGAAAGAAGCTGGAGAGAACAACGAGGAACGTATGCTCAGCTGGAGCACTAGAGGCAGACCAGCTGCACCTTATCATGCTTTAAGCACACGGTTGTACTCACAACCCAGTGCAGGAGGAAAGGTGGGCAATATTCTCCAGGTTCACAGGTAACAATATGCCTCTCAATACCAGTTGTGGACTTATAACAGCGGGGGACAGACTTGCATCTGGTTGGCTATCATAGGAAACAGGACAGTAGACCTGACATCATGCAAGGCTTATTCAAAGGGGAATTACATGCATTCATAGAGGTATAGGTCTTGTCAATGACTATTAACCCAGCTCGGTAGAACCTCCATGTTCAGTGGCAGTCTATCTGGATCCCAATTGCTGGGATGCAATAAGAGGACAGGGCTGTTGATTTCTTGGACTGCTTGTGGGCTTCCTAAAATCATGAACCATCTAGCTCAGTATTGTCTCCAGGCCTGCTCAACTCTTCGGCCCTCCTGCAGATGTTGACCTACAACTCCCATAGTCCCTAGCTATTGGCCACTGTGGCTGGGGATTATGGGAGTTGTAGTTCAAAAAAACAGCTGGGGGGGCCAAAGTTGAGCAGGCCTGACTCTACACTGACTGGCAGCAGCTCTGCAAGGTTTCAGGTAGGAGTATGCACAAAACTGGGTTTCCCAGTTTGGTTTTATTCTGGACCAGACTGGAACTGGACACCCCCAAACACCCCCCAAGATAACCACAGGGCTCTGTGTTCTCCAGGAGTCGACGCTGACTCAATGGCACACTTTACCTTTACCACAAAACCATCTCTCCTCCCCTAAAGAGATGAGGGCATGCCCTCCAGTAACATAGGAAGCTGCCTTATTCTGAGTCAGACCATTGGTCCATCTATCAAGCTCAGTATTGTCTACACAGACTGGCAGCGGCTTCTCCAAGGTTGCAGACAGGAGTCTCTCTCAGCCCTATCTAGAGATGCTGCCAGGGAGGGAACTTGGAACCTTCTGCACGCAGATGCTTTTCCCAGAGCGACCCCATCCTTTAAGGCAGAGGTCCCCAACCTGTGGTCCTGCAGATGTTGCTGAACTACAACTCCTATCATGCCCAGCCACTTTGTGGCTGGGGATGATGGGAGTTGTAGTTCAGCAACATCTGCAGGACCACAGGTTGGGGACCTCTGCTTTAAGGGGAATAGAAGGGCACAGAAAGGGAAAGCGCCACACCAACAAATAGGAAGGGAGGAAACAGGAATGGTGCAGTAGCAGTTTATTAAAGAGTAGATCGTGATGTGTTTGAGTAGAATTCCTCTTCAGGGGACTATGACATATAAAATATACCATTGGGGATAATGAGGAATAGTTATAAAAGAGATTTAGATTATGAGCCCTTTGGGGACAGGGACCCATCTTTATATATGTTTATTTCTCTATGTAAACCGCTTTGGGAACTTTTGTTGGAAAATGGTATATAAATAGCTGCCGCCATTATAAAAGGACATTATAAAAGGAACTATATGAAACTACACAGGATTTTAAAAATAGATAAAAGCAAGCCATGATTATAACCTTATAAAAAGGAAATAAGATAAACCTCAAGTACAAAGACAAAATAGGTCATAATAAATATCCTCACAGACTAGCAAGTCAAAAACAAAATAGCAAAGATATACACACTAACACCACCAAAGTTATGATAAATAGTTTTTTGTAAACAAACGAGCAAATTCAAAGAAAGGTATTTAAACAAACTAAACCACAGATAATAGTGAATAGCTTCTTACAAACAAACTGGCAAGTTTAAACAATGTAACAAAGATACTCAAATTAGCTAGAGCATGGTGAATGCAACACATGGGTTAACTAATCCCTATAAAATGACAGAAAAATAAAACCTTGACTCAAATAGATAGGTATAGAAAAATTAAAACTGAAATACAAGAGCTTAGAGGCCATCATTTTACTGCCTGTGACATTTAAACATTTATATCCCGCGCATCCTCCAAGGAGCCTAGAGTGATGCACGTGGTGATGTTTGTCCTCACAACAACCTTGTGAGGTAGGTTAGGCTGAGAGAGAAGTGACTGGCCAAGTGTCACCCAGTGAGTTTCAAGGCTGAATGGGGGTTTGAACGGGAGTCTCCCTGGTCCTAGTCCAACACTACATCATGTTAGCTGAGTAACCAACGGGGTTTACAAATAAATAAATAAAATGGCTCCCTGTCCCCAAAGGGCTCAAAAGAAACATAAGACAGCCACCAGCAACAGCCACTGGAGGGGTACTGTGCTGGGGATGGACAGGTCCAGTTGCTCTCCCCCGGTAAATAAAAAGGATCACCACTTTTAAAAGGAGTGTATAATAAAATTGAATTTTTTTTATTTTGGAGATTAGATCTCTGAGTGGGGAAATGGATGTGTCAGACTTGTTCACACGATGGCCAATTGGGGGGGGGAGGAGGAGGAGTGCCAAACTTGGGTAGGAGGAGCTGGGGGCACTACGGTTTTTGGCCGTGTGCTTGCAAGCATCAAGGTAGGAGGCAGACCTGTGGCATCTAAGTGAAGTGGGGCAAAAGTTCTGCCTGTGGCATTGGATCTGTGGTGCTCTGTTGACACCTGCAAGTCGCCACTCGGTGATCAACCAGTGATCAACCAGTTAATGTACACAACCAGCCTTAGAAGTCTCTGTGGAAAATTAGAGCAGGGAGTAGGAGAGTGGTTGGGGTTGAGTGCCTTAATATTCAAAGGTGCCTGAGCTCCCAGTGAGAGAGAAATCTTAGGTGATTAATTATATGAGTTTTTAGCAGATTAATCAATTAATTGCCCTAATTTGCATGAGTAACATTTGCTTTAATTTGCATGAGCAAAACCGATAATTCTGAGACAAAAGGCACACTTTGTTTTGAAACAATGCACAGATGTGCCATAGTAGGTTCCTTAGAAGATATCTTCTGTGTCGTGGGTGCAGAAAGGAGGGAATGCATCTTTAAAGCTGGTGTTTTACACAGGCAGAAAACAAGCAGGATGCACGCTGAGTCTGCAGGAAAAACAAAAAAGGAACCGTGCAGGATGGTGGGGCAGAGGGGCCTCAAAAAGAATGCCAGAAAATGCATTCTTTTCCGGCAAATGCAAAACCAGGTGAGGTTGCCTCCAAAACTTGCAAGACAATTGTTACTGTTACTTATTTACTCTATGATTATTAATACAGCATCTTCAGTCACAGAAAAAATGGACACATGTGTTCTGTCGATTTCCTCCATATAGACCCCCAGACACAGTATAGCTTGTATTTTTGCATTTTCTGGCATTCTTTTTGAGGTCCCTCTGTCCCACCATCGTGCACGGTTCCTTTTATGTTTTTCCTGCTGGTGTTTTACACAGGAACATAGGATGCTGCTTCATCCCAAGTCAGTTCCTTGGTCTGTCTAGCTCAGTATTGTCTACCCAGGCTGGCAGCAGCTCTCCAAGGCTTCAGGCAGGAGTCTCTCCCAGCCTTACCTGGAGATGCTGCCAGGGAGGGAACCCAGAACCTTCTGCATATAAAACACAGGCTCTGCCAGTGAGCTACGGGCCCCCATTAATATCTTACAGCAGACAGCTCTCACGTGTAGTTACCCATTCAAATGCAAACCAAGGCAAAGGCCTGCTTAGTAAAGGGGACCGTTCATACTTCCTACCACAAGACTGTCTTTCTGCTCTGCAATTTTAATAAGCCCTTGTGTTAATAATCTTTTAAAAGAATCCTTTGTCCAAGAAATAGGGGTTTTTTTTAATTTAAAAAAACCAATCTGATTAATCAATTAGATATAAATAATATTATCAGTGATGATTAAATAAAAGCTACTTTGAGCACACTGAAGAGCCACCACTGTCAAAGTTATAACACCTGGGGCTTTTAAGTTCAGGGGGAAAAGGCAACTAAGGGAGACATGATAGAGGGTTTATAAAATTATGCACAGTGTAGAGAGAGATTTTTTTTTCTACCTCTCTCACACCATTAGAACCAGGGGTCATCCCATGAAACCGACTGAAATTTAGAACCAACAAAAAGAAAAGTACTTTTTCACACAGTAAAACATTCATCTGTGGAATTCTCTAGCTTGGATGGATTTAAAGTGGGCTTAGTCAAATTCAGGTCTGTCAATGGCTACTAGTCTGGATGGCTATTGGCTCCCTCCAGCCTCAGATTCAAGATGCCTCTGAATACCAGTTGCAGGCGAGGAGCAGCAGGAGAGAGGGCCTGCCCTCACCTCTTCCCTATGGGCTTCCCAGAGGCATCAGGTGGGAAGCAGGATGCTGGACTAGATAAACCTTGGGTCTGATCCAGCAGAGCTGTTCTTATGCCTTCTTATTTCCAGAATGTCCCTCATTTTACAACAGCAATGTCAAGCCAATGCCAAAGTTCCAGAACACCTGGTCACTTTTTATCACTTTCAGGCAGATTAAGAAATAAAATAAAATTATGAGCACCCGAAGAAGAAACTGAAGCCAAGGAGCTGCATTCGTGGAAGGATGCCCGGTGGGGAGGTCATCGTACAGCGTGTGCCAGAGAAACCAATTAAGAACATGCAAAGTGACATTTGCTTGCTTTCTCTGTGTAGAAAAACAAGCCTTTGGCAGATCACGGCAGCAGGAGACGAGCTGGCATACCAGGGAGTCAAGGGCACTGCACACACAAGACACAACACAATCTGCATTATTGCACTGAGAAGCCGCCGTATCCCAGTGGAGAGGAGTGACCCCCTCCTCACTGTCGGGGAGAAGAGGAGACCCCCTTCATGCTGTGCATAAAACCCGTGCATCATATTTTCTTGTAGCAGTGAGAGAAGGGAGACACAGGTGGGATAAAAATGATATGGCAGAATGCTAAATAAATCAGAGAAGCACAGGGATGCCTGGGGGGACTTTGCCTTTTTTCAGAAGTGTTTCAGAGGTCTTGGAATACCCTTGTGGGTTGCAATGCAGGAAGCTCAGAGAATCAAGAGTTTGCATACTTCGAGGGTGGAGAGAAGAGTTCATGTAGCAGGTCGTCTTGCCACCGCCAAACAAATGGATGTGGCGTAAACAGGGAGGAGTTTTAAAAGCAGTTGGGTGGCTGAGACCTTAAAGACATAAACTCCAGGGGAGGGGAACTGGTCCTGTGGTAGCGCGCATGGATTGTCTCTGTTGCTAAGCAGGGTCTGCCTTGGTTTGCATTTGGATGGGAGATGGCGTGTGGGCACTGGCTCACATTTTCTGCATACGTGCTGCAGCGTAGGGGGACCTTTGTCTAAGCTGGCAGGCCCTCTGAGTCAGAGGAAGAAGGCAAGGATGTATCCTCAGGTCGTGGTGGGGTTAAACAGAACATATCTTGCCTGCAGGCTAATCTAAGAAATCTGATTTCCTTCGGGCTGGAAGTTGGCAGAGGGACGCAGTCAGCCAGACTGGCTCTGTTTATAAACACTCGGCATCGGCGCCAAGTCAGCGGGGCCACGCAGGAGCTCCATCTTCCGAGCCATCTTAAATAACGCCCGATAGTGACCGACAAAAACTGTGGGGCTTCTGCTGCGGTCTTAAATAGCAGCTGGCATTCTCTCCCTGCTCAGAACGGGCCAACGGCAAACCACAATCCCAGCTCCTTCCAGGTTAGGACTTCTGAGCTTGTCCAAGAACCATTTCAGAAGGGATAGCTACATTAGGTAGTCAAAATTCAACAGGGCATCTTGTGGCCAAAGCCCCCCCCCCGCTTTTTTGAGCCAAAGTGGAATTTGTCAGGTACATCTGATGAAATGGACACTGTTCATTTTAAAGTGCCAAAGGCCATTTGTCTTGTATCTGCAAACAGTTCTACACCATCTGGAGATCTGTATTTTCAGCAATGTATAAATGTGACAAATAAAACCAACCAACCAAATAAAACAAAACAAAACAATGTAGAGGAGAGCTCATCTTGTGGTAGCAAGCATAACTTGTCCCCTAGCTAAGCAGGGTCTCCCCTGGTTGCATATGAATGGGAGACTGGAAGTGTGAGCACTGGAAGATATTCCCCCTCAGGGGACGGAGCCACTCTGGGAAGAGCAGAAGATTCCAAGTTCCCTCCCTTTTGTAAGTTAAACAATGACTCTGAGGATTCTTGAATTACTCCCATCCTGGAGATGGACACCATGGGGAAACTGGCGAGGGCCATATACTTCCTTCCTCAATGCAGACAGAGACTCATGGGAAGGTGCAATATGACCTGATTCCCTCCTCCCTCTCTCTCCTGCAAAATGTGTTTGTTAAGCCAGTGTGAATACAACAAACAAGTGCTAGGTGAGAGAGTCAAGGGAGGATCTGCTTGGAACAGTGTAGTCCAGCAAGAAAGCTGCAGCATCTCTGGATGCAGAGTTTGGCCTCTCTGGTGTAACCTGCTCCTGACTTCTAAGCATGACCTAGTAGGCTGGTTTTCATGGCCAGCATTAGAGTAGGACAAGTGTCCCACTGAGTTTGGGGGCTGTAGTAGCATTGCCATGTCCCCCAGAATTTAGGGTAGCCAACTTTACTTTACTAACCTCTGCTTCACAGGCAGCAAATGCCTGCCATTTCTTGGAGCATGTGGCATGCATGAAAAGGACCCCAGCACCTGCTTTTCAGCTTAACCTGTGAAAGGATCTACCATGGTTGTAAAACATGCCTGGCTGTCTATTTTAAGACTTGAAACAGACACAATAAGCCATGTTAAGCTATGCATTTAGCTGCCAGGCACTGCTTATGTCAAGCACCTGCTTCTCAAAGAAGAGGGGTTTCCCAGCCTCGGGTTCTTAGATGTTGTTGAACTACAACTCCCATCATCTTTGACCATTGTGACTGGGGGTGATGGGAGTTGTCATCTAGCATCATCTGGGAACCTGAGGCTGGGAACTCCTGTCACAAAACCTTGGCGTTCTCTCTGGAAGTGGATTAGCCACTTAATAAGTGACCTTTGAGAGCTGAGGGGCGGGCAGTGGAAACAGCTGCAGGGATAGCTCTTGAGGCTGGAGCACCCGGCTAGACTTTCACATCCTGTGTCTGCTATAAAAACCCGTCCTTCTCACTCTGCTCCCTGGAGTTTCACACCATTTTAGAAGCCTACCGCAGCAGAATATATATATATATATACACACACACACACACACACACACACACACACACACACACACACACCCCAAGGGTTTAATATTAAGCACTGGTGTGTGCCTGCATTAGCTCTTTTCTGAAGAGTCAAGAGCAGCTAAAAGTTACAGAGTTCGGAGTGGTGTTTGTTTTGTTTTGTTTTGTTTTTAAAGAAAATGAGCGACTGAGGATTTAAAGAGCTGAGGCACCAATGTTCCTTGATCAGGTCTTCTGCCTCTTTAAATTTTAGCAAAGAGCAGCGGGGGTGGATCAGACTGGAACCACAGAGTTGGGGCTGAAAAATTGGCTGCATTCACACGTAATGGGGAACTGGAGTTACAGGGGCCTGGGGTTTCCTTGCAATTATGTCTGAACTCATGCAACTCAGGTACCGTCTGTTGTACATCCCAAGGTTTCATTTTGGAGACTCCAGTTAGTAAGCTTCACTGCTCCAAACCAGGGTTCAAATGAGCCTCCGTTGCATCTGCATGCAGCACTGGAAACTGCATTCGGACAGAGTGGAGTTGAGGGAGGAAGCTCCTCCCTTTCTCTCTGCATGATTGGCTGTGCAGGCTGTCCTTCAAGCAAGAAGGAATCCCGCACAGCCAGCCCCCCTCCCCTTCTCTGCAGTCTCACTTTCTGCAGAGGGGATGCTCTCCCTGTCATCTGGATGCAGACAGGACAGGGGTGGTGGTGGAGCAGAACCGCAGGTCCACTGGAACCGCCGTTCTGCACGGTGTGTGAATGCAGCCATGAACTCATTCCCGCAACACCCTTG
Source organism: Hemicordylus capensis (assembly GCF_027244095.1). NCBI lineage: Eukaryota > Metazoa > Chordata > Lepidosauria > Squamata > Cordylidae > Hemicordylus > Hemicordylus capensis. The sequence goes on from NC_069667.1 coordinate 19,617,474, forward strand.
TCAGGCTCTCAGTACAGCTATTCACCTTCCCCTGCCAGAGGAGGTTGAGGTAGCCTCAGTGTTTCCAGCTGGGGGAGCTTTAAGGCTTACAGGCAGGCCTTATTCCATTCACCAGCCTCACCCTGGTGTTGCTACCCTCAAGGCTCAGTCAGAATCCCAGGGCTTCTTCCATGCCGAGCCCTCCTCCTGGCCAGTCCCCCCTTAGATAGCTCCTGACAGCTGGGGCAAGTCTCATGAGATCTTGCCCTGAGATCTCGCGAGAGCCACTCCTGATCCTGCGACGCTACATCATCTGTTGGTGGTGAGGCAATGTCTCCCTACCAGGGCCAGCGTGAACTCCTCCCGGTAGGTGTATTGGTTTCTACTTCTTCCCCCGCCCAATAGGGTCATCCCCGCAAGTCCCAGGCAAGGGAAGCCACAGCATGAAGCTTGCTGCATTTATCCGCAGCAATCAGCTCCACCTCGGGGGTTCCCCTACAACCATTCCCCCAGTGCATCCCACAGTAGCTAGTCTCATTAAACAAAACTTATGTGTACTGCCCGCAAATTATGCACAAAGCAAGAGGCGGCTCACCAATAAAGCAAGGTGACATGAGGGACCTCGGGCAGCCCTTCCACGATGGTGGGGGGGAGGGAGGGCACAAGTGTGGGCATACCGCCCCACTGCCAGGCTGTTGCCTCACTTGCCCGCAGCTCCGAGCTGTCCTGCTGCCCTCCCCCAGCATGGCAAAGATGGGTTTCGAGCTGCCGGTTTGGCAGAGAGGGAAGTGAGAAGGGAGCTCCTTTCACCTTGCTGACAAAACTGAAGCTGAGAAGCCATTGCTGCTGCTGCTGCTGCAGGAAAGGCTGGGGTGCCCGAGGGAGATGGCCCTGGATCTGTCCTCGCACTCCCTGCTATAGTGATGGTTTGCAACTTCAGAATCGGCAGCAAGGTCCTCCTCCTTGCTGCTGTATCTGAAGATCCCTGGGCAAGAACGCCAAACACGCCCCCCCCGCCAGATCTTTCAAGGCTGGAGCAAATGGAGCAGGTGTCTCCCTTGGAAGGGCCCTGGAGAGCTGCAGACTGAGTGCCCCCTCAGTAGAGGCTCCTGCTCTTTTCTTGGAATCCCCTCCATTGCCACTGAGCCCCCAGAAGCTGGGGCAAAGCCAGCCCAGAGTTCCAGCTCCAAGGGTTGAGTGCTGGTCGGCAGAAGTTCCCAGGTTAACTCTCTGGCATCTCCCAGGTTCCAGGCAGGAGTCGCTCCCAGCCCTTCCTGGAGATGCTGCCAAAGATTGCACGGAGGGCCTTTCCCACGCAAGCAAAGGCTCCACCGCTGAGCTATGGCCTCATCCACCAAATAAATGTGGGGGCATAGGAGGCTGCTGTATACTGAGTTGGGCCAACAGTCCATCTAGCTCACTATTGTCTCCACTGACTGGCAGCGGCTTCTCCAAGGTTTCAGGCAGGAGTCTTTCCCAGCTCTGCTTGGAGATGCTGCCACCAGGGCAGGGGCATAGCAAGGTTGGAGTGGGCCCAGAGACAAGATTTTAAAAGGGGGTTGTCAATTGTAGACGATGCAAGCCATTTAATGGTACTCGAGAAAGACATGCTGTTCTGGTAGCTCCAGGTCTTAACACTCACAGCAGTTTCGGAGGATGAATACCACTGAAGGAAGCCCGGGCGGGTGAGCGGCTGGGGGAGTCGGTCATGTGAGGGGGGGGGGCAGACAACTGTCTCCCCTTGCTCTATTATAGCTTTTTACCCAGGCTTTTACATGTCCGTTTCTATGCTGCTCCTATGTGTTTTTACTCTTGTGTTTATGTGTTTTTATGCTTGTATTTTATAGATTTAAATTAGATTTGTTTTATATTTTTAGCTTAATATTTTAATTGTCATTTTTATTGTATGTTTTTAACTTTTGTAAACCACCTTGGGGTTGTTTTTAATGAAAGGCAGTATAGAAATTCTACAATAAAATAAAAATTATAGTTATGCCCCTGTGCCAGGGACTGAACCTGGGACCTTCTGCATGCAAAGCAGATGCTCTGCCTCTGAGCTACAGCCCCATCCCCTCAGGGGAATATCTTACAGCATTCACACATGGCCACCCATCCAAATGTGAAGCAAGGCAAATCCTGCTTAGCCAAGCAGGCCATGTTGCTACCACAAAGTGAGCTCTCCACTATTGAAAGACATACGTTCAGGTTGATATGATGTGCTTCAAGTGTGAGCTTGCCCCTGAGCCATTTTGGAAGGGCAGTATAGAAATTGAATAAATAATAAATAAATAAATCAACTTGACCTATCCATTACCATTTTTCCTGTGGCGCATTTGTGTTGAAACGAATGCAGTCAAAGCCATTTGTATAAGACCCCATTCATTCCAAACATGCAGGTACAGGCCTAAATCTCATAGTGTCTCCTTCCATCAAAATAGGTGTCTACATACTCTTCTCACGTGGCTGTGCGCACCCGTGTAGAGAAGATATTGTGAGTGCCGGTATTGGGCTAGTAGGACATCTTCTGTGCGAGCTCCTGTTCCAGCAACCAATTGGAATAGAGTGCCACAGCAATTTGTAAAAGCAAAAAGGTACCGCAGCCGAGCTTGAATTATTGAATAGATTTATGTAAAGAGACAGTTAGATTTCAAAAGGAAAAATGGATGGGGTGAAAAGTGTATCCTCCTGTAGCCTACCATGTTTGACATAGAAATGTTAGTGTACATGGCCAGGAAAGGTGAAGAAACCAGTGGTGGCCTTTGGGATTTAGCAAGAGGGTTAAAGAAATCTTGATTGGTTAATCAAGCAAATTTGAACAGTTTGAGTAACCTGCATATGTTTCAATCATTCATTCATTCGATTTGTATACCGCCCTTCCAAAAATGGCTCCGGGCGGTTTACACAGAGAAATAATAAATACATAAGATGGCTCCCTGTCCCCAAAGGGCTCACAATCTAAAAGGAAACATAAGATAGACGCCAGCAACAGTCACTGGAAGTACTGTGCTGGGGGTGGAGAGGGCCAGTTACTCTCCCCCTGCTAAATAAAGATAATCACCAGGGTAAAAGGTGCCTCTTTGCCCAGTTAGCATGTGACTAAAACAATAGTTGTTTTTTGGGGTGGGGGTAGGAACCCACTTCCTTTGATTTTAGTTGGTGCATGTGTATGTATATGTTACAGCCAACACTACCTTGGAAGAGGCATTCTCTCCAGTGTTCCCTCTAACAGGGATTCCCAGATGTTGTTGACTACAACTCCCATAATCCCCAAGCAAAAGCCACTGCAGCTGGGAATCTGGGAGTTGTAGTCAACAACATCTGGGAATCCCTCTAAGAGGGAACAGTGATTCTCTCCTGTGTGACAGTGGAGAAGGGATGCATCTTCCAAAGCAGGCCTGTTGCTCAATTTAGACCTCAATTTAGAAGGTTGTATGGTCGGGTCGGTGTCAACACCTGTTGCCCACAGAGCCCTGTGGTTGTCTTTGGTAGAATACAGGAGGGGTTTACCATTGCCATCTCCCGTGCAGTATGAGATGATGCCTTTCAGCACCTTCCTATATCGCTGCTGCCAGATATAACGGGGCAGAGCCACCATTGGGCCAATGGGTTCAAAGAACCCAGGGGGCTGCATCCAATCAGGGGCCACGCCTCTGCCTTGCTTTGCCTCATGAACAACTAGGCAAGGCAAGGCCAATTTTCCTCTATCCCAGGGCTGCACAACTGCAGGACTCCAGCTAGCTTTGAACTACTACTCCCATCATCCCCAGCTATGGTGGCCAGCAGTCAGGGACTGTGAGGGTTGTAGTCCAATGTCCACAGGAGGAAAATAGGCAGCTGCCTTCTACTGAGTCAGACCCTTGGTCCCTCTAGCTCAGTATTGTCTATACAGACTGGCAGCGGCTTCTCCCAGGTTACAGGCAGGAATCTCTCTCAGGCCTATCTTGGAGATGCTGCCAGGGAGGGAACTTGGAACCTTCTGCATGCAAGCACGCAGATGCTCATCCCAGAGTGGCCCCATCCCCTAAAGGGAATATCTTGCAGTGCTCACACATGTAGTCTCCCATTCAAATGTCAAACAGGGCAGACCCTGCTTAGCAAATGATACAACGCATGCTTGCTGCCACAAGACCAGCTTTCCTAGGAGGGCCAAAGTTGTGCAGCCCTAGTTTATCCAAATGCTCTCCATTGACGCCACGGATAGAACGAGATCAGAGACAAACATACATAGCATAACGGAAAGGAAGCTCTTCTTAGTCTATGCTCCTGCAGAACGTTAGCACTGTGCTCTTTTGACTTCCCCAGTAGCGAGTCAAACTTTTCTCATTTGCAACTAGCAGAATCACCAGCAGCTCTGCTCATTATTCTCGCTAAGTGCTCTGAGGACATTTCATAATTCGCAATAAGTGTGATTATCACAGCATTGTTGTAATGAAAGTCATCATATAAATCTCAGAAGTAATTCTGGGTGTGGGGGGTGGGGGGAGAACAGCTCATCTTCAAACATCAATTCATATTAAAAAAGGAGAGAGAGGGAAAGCCTGGCAGAAACCATAAATCAGGGTAGACAGAAGGAACTTCTTTTAACAAGGAAAATGTTAACTGAAACAGTAGTAAAAATCAGAAATAGTAGAGTTTTCTTAAAACACACACACACACACACACATACACACACACACACACAATCAGAATATTATAAAAAGCCGCTGTACTGTGCTTATAGCATGCCAATTGAAGTCATGATTAGTTAGAAAAATGCTCTGCCAGTAGTCAGATTCCCAGAGGGCAGGAGTATTAATGGTGATTAGCCACGGTGGCTTTCTAGAGCCCTTCCTGTTCAGAAGCAGTCTACCCTTTCCATGCTAGTTGTTGGGGAACTATAGTGGGAGAAGGATATTGTCTTCATGCCTTTTTTGTGAGCTTCCCAGAAATGGCATCTGCCTAAGCCCCCTTCACACATTATATTGCACATGCGTTCAGGGGTCTGTACACATGTACATGTTTTTGTGTGAATGACTGTACATGCATTCATTTAAAAAGTGAAGCTGGGCAAAGGCCCTCTGAAATACAGGATGCTGTTGCCTCTGAGAGACCAGAAGGAGTTTTGGATCCAGGAGCACTCCCAAGCGACATTCTTTCTGGAGGAGTGTAACCCTATCCAGAAAAGGCAGATCTAAACCATCTCTCGAGTTCTAACCCCCACAGTCAGTACCTCCAACTTACTTGGATTCAATTTCAATTTGTTATGCTTCAACCAGCCCATTACTGCCTCCAGGCAGGCATTTCAAGAAGTTATGCCATTACCTGATGAAGTTGATATGGAGAAATAGATTTGGGTGTCATCAGCATATTGATAACACCCTGCACCAAATCTCCTGATGATCTATCCCAGTGGTTCCATGTAGATATCAAAAAGCTATGGAGACAGTATGGAGCTCTGTGAAACTCCATACATTAACTCCTGCTTTGCAGAACAACAGTCTCCAAGCAGCACCATCTGGAATCTACCACCAGAAAGGTAGCAACAGAACCACTAACAGTGCCATCCATCCCAACTCCCCCAGGGGTTTTTATGTACAGCAGGTTTTGCTGTGGGTTTATGGGGAGGCTTTACAGCGAATTCTGAGTTGTCAAAAAACCCTGACACAAATAGCAGATTTTTTCACCCCAGATATAAATTGGGTTACACTCTAATGCACAATGAAAAACCTGAATTGTGTGTGAACTGCTCCCCGATGACTCTCAGGGACTTTGGGGTAAATCTAGCCGATAGGTGAACAGACCCCCTCCATTCCCGAGGAGATGCGAGTGAAAGGGCTTCAGAAGCCCCATATGAAAAGCTTCCAGGCGATCCAGAAGGATACCATGCTCATTGCTCAATAGTATATTGAAAGCCATTGAGAGATCCAAAAGTCAGTACCCAATTGGAGATCATCCATCGGGCTGACCAAGGCAGTCTCAACCCCATAGCCTGCCCTAAAGCCAGTTTGAAATGCATCTAGATAATCTGTTTCCTCCAAGACTGCCTGGAGCTGAGAGGCCACCACCCTCTCAATCACCTTGCACAACCATGGAAGACTGGAGACAGGTCTGTAAATGGCAAACTCTGAGAGATCCAGTGCAGGTTTCTTCAAGTAAGGTCTAATAATAGTCTCCTTAAGGCAAGGAGGCATCCTGCCCTCCCTCAGAGAAGCATTTATAATATGCACCAGTCCCTCTCTGATAGTACTATTAAGATCATAGGAAGCTGCCATATACTGAGTGAGACCATTGGTCTATCTAGCTCAGTATTGTCTTCACAGACTGGCAGTGGCTTCTCCAGGTTGCAGGCAGGAATCTCTCTCAGCCCTAGCTTGGAGATGCTGCCAGGGAGGGAACTTGGAACCTTCTGGTCTTCCCAGAGCGGATCCCTCTCTTGAGGGGAATATCTCACAGTGCTCACAGATCAAGTCTCCCATTCATATACAACAAGGGTTGATCCTGCTTAGCTAATGGGACAAGTCATGCTTGCTACCACAAGACCAGATGAAACAAGTCAAGAGAACAGGTGGTAGGACTTACAGTCCGAAGCAGCTTGTTCACATCCTCAGCAGTCACAAACTGAAAGAAATCCAATCTGATCCCATAAGAGGGATCAATCAATACTGAGCTTGTTCAGGCTACACAACTTGGGCTCTCCAGCTGTTTTTGGACTACAACTCGCATAATTGCCAGCCACAGTGACTAATAACCAGGGATACTGGCATTGTAGGTCAGCATCTGTAGGAGGGCCAAGGTTATGCAGCCCTGAGCTAGAAGGATCAATTGTCTAGCACGGTAAGATATTCCGTTTAGGGGATGGAGCTGCTCTGGGAAGCAGTTGGTTCCACGTTCCCTCCCTGGCAGCATCTCCAAGGTAGGGCTGAGAGAGATTCCTTCCTGCAACCTTGGAGAAGCCGCTGCCGGTCAGTGCAGACAATACTGAGCTAGATGGACCAAGGGTCTGACTCAGTATATGGCAGCTTCCTATGTCCCTGTGAGTTGGTATAAGGTAGCTTCTTATGTTCCATGTTCTTATGTTGAATGTTACTTCATGGTAAATGAAGCCTGGATATACATCTTTTTATTGCTTCCTCATCTATTTTGCTTCACTCTGCCTAATGTTTCCTTCCTCTCGATGCCTTTGCTGTGCTGCTAGTTGTGTGAAAACAATGGCTCATATTTTGTCACGTTGTACTTTGATGGCTGGCCGACATCCACGAGGCCTTTGCCTGCCAGCTCAAGAAATCATCTCGCAATTGCTGGAAAGGGAGACGGAGTCTCATTTAAGATGCAAAGGATTGGTTTCTCTGGAGTGTGACTTGGAGGTCCATGCCAGCACTTAGAAGAACAACGCAGAGAACACAAACGCCTTGGCCAGGCTGTGATTTGTTTAAGCAGTTACACGACAGCCTCAGAAGCTGGCACTCTCCCTCTGAAAGGCTTTCATCAAGCCACATCTGGTCTTGTCAGGCCGAATCAGAAGCCCGTCTTCAAGAAATGCCCAGCTGTTGCAATTACTTTCTGGTGTGGCTGAAATAAGCAGCCTCTGCAAAAAAATTAAAAAATCTTCTCTCGGTGTAAGAGAAATAATAATTGTATTCCTCTTCCCAAACAAAAAAAAGGTGGGAGTCTACAGACAGGTCTTTATCTATCAATCAGTGAATCTCCTTGGAGGTAAAACAATAGAGACACCACCATAGGAGCATAAGAAACTGCTTTGGTTTCAGGCCATTGGTCCATCTAGCTGAGTATTGTCTATGCTGACTGGCAGCAGCTCTCAAAGGTTTTAGGCAGGATTCTCTCCCAGACCTACCTGGAGATGCCAGAGAGTGAAACTGGGACCTTCTGCATGCAAGCATGGAGATGCTCTTCCACTGTGCTAAGACCACATCCTCTCTAAGGGGAATCTCTTAAATAGTTAGGGACATAGAAAGTTGCCATATACTGAGTCAGACCATTGGTCCATCTAGCTCAGTATTGTCTGCACTGACCGGCAGCAGCTTCTCCAAGGTGGCAGGCAGGAATCTCTCTCAGCTCTATCTTGGAGATGCTGCCAGGGAGGGAACTTAGAACCTAGATGTTCTTCCTAGAGTGGCTCCATCCCCTAAGGGGAATATCTTACAGTGCTCACACTTCTAGTCTCCCATCCATATGTAACCAGGGCAGACCCTGCTTAGCTAAGGGGACAAGCCATGCTTGCTACCACAAGACCAGCTCTCCTCTGGTCCCCAAAACATCCAGTTTCAGCCTGCAGAAACATGGGGGTGCTGTACTCAAATGGCACCCTGTCCCTTCCTTTGCACACACCAAGATTAGTACATCCTCCTTTAATCATTCGCCTTTGAATCAGTTAATTACCTGTCAGAGCTTTTGAACGGAGTCATCACCATCCCAATCACAAAGATCAAAGGGGGGATTTGTGCCCGTCTGCCCGAACAAGAGAGTCTTGCATCTTTTCGCAATTATGATAATAGATCGGCTTTCGGAGGATAACTAATTGCTCTTTTGCCCAAGTTCTACTCAAGTTTGCTGCAGAGATTAATTACTTGGCATATACAGTATGTTTAATGATTGAGCAATAAACTAATTTTCAGAGAGGGGTCTGTGGAGAGAATCTTAAGTTCCCTGATTTCTTAGGTGTGCACTGAGTATAGTTTTGCTTCCCAAATGGAAGGTTTACACCTCTTGAAGTTTGGGGAATAAAGACGGCCACATTACATGATGCATTATGGACTTTTACTGAGTCAGGAAGCGTGGTAGGAGAGCTGGTCTTGTAATTGTGCCACTGAGTCAGTGTCAACTTCTGGCGACTACAGAGCCCTGTGGTTTTCTTTCGTAGACTACAGGAGGGGTTTCCCATTGCCTCCGCCCACACAGTAAATAAATACAGCCCCCCACACCAAATTCCCACTAAGATGCTACTGGTCCAAAACCAATCTCCTGCAATAATGCTTCTGAAATTTCTCATTTAGTTCAGAAAGGAGTAATTAAGTTCTTTTTCCTAGTTTCCAAATGCTAGCCATCAGATTCCTTGCACTGGTCCATCACTTGAGTAGGATAGCCTTGTGTCCCTTTGTTACCCACAGCTGGAATATGTTTCCAGCCCACTATGGAAAATGTGCACAAGGTAAGTCAAACTGGCAAAGGGGTTGGCTTCAACTCTTCTTGAAAAATGGCCTGTTTCTGGGTCATAAGAGCCTTTCATTTACTTCAGCAGCTCATATACTCAAGCAGCAAAAACAGACTGTGTTTACCTGAATCCAACCCTAGTTTTTCCCTCACTCTCTTTGATTTTGGAAATTGGTAGGTAATCTTAAATTTAAAGTCCTCTTCCTTTTGAGTAAATACAAGTACAACCTGTATTTAACTGGTATTTTTAAAGGGGGTTTCTTCTTCTATTCAGGCAAATATGGGTATAACTAATATACATGATGTCCTGCAAGAAGTTCAGCCTTAATTAATAACATTGCAGCACACTGTTCATCTCATTATTACCTGTTTTTCATTACAACACTCCAAGCTGCTGTTCTAACAGAATATTTAAGAGACCTAGACGTAGGACGAAATGATGTGAGCAAGACAGGCCAATTTAAATTCTCTTGAGTTTTCTTAGGACCTAATAAATCATCTGAGTTACAAAATACAGTCTGCCGGTACACACCATACATAAAAATAGTGTTCTGTATATCTTTGGAGAAAGAAAGAAAAAAAGAACACTCTGTTTTTCAGCCGAACCTGAAGAACACAAGAAAATTTCTCATGCCCGATCAAATCAGAGTTCCATCTGGTGCAACATCCTCTTTTCCAGAGTGACCAGCCATGTGAGGGCTTAAATTTGGAATGTCAGATCCCTTAATTCAGGGGTTGAAGGCAAAAGTCTGAGGCAAACCTGGGTCCCCAAATTTTGTTGGACTACAATTGCCATCACACTCAGCCACCCCAAACCCCAGTCTTTAGATTGTGAGCCCTCTGGGGACAGAAAACCATCTATTTATTATTCCCTTTTCTAGGTAAATGGCTTTGAGAATATAAATTGAAAAGTGATATATAAATATTCATAGTGGTAATAGCAGCAGCAAAAGCAGCCACATTGGCCTTTGGTCATTGTGGATGGGAATGATGGGAATTGTAGTCCAACAACAAGTGTGAGAACCCAATGCTTTAAATTAAAAAGTAGTCCAGAATTTCTGAGTCATACCAAAAAAAGCCTTCACATTTTGCCTTGTCACCTTAAATACCTCTCTAAAAATAAGATTTATTTTACTAGTCAATCCACATATATATTTTTAGAGCATTGAACAATTCCAGTTCAGATTGTTTCGTAACCTACACTGTGTCCTTGGCTGTGCAGAAAACATACAAGAAAGCAGCATTTTTCACAGCTTGTGGCCATATGCCATACAATCTACTCAGAGAAGGGTGCTGGAAATGATCCTCGGCCAGAACACGGGCTTCTCATCCATCATTCTTTTCAACCACAGGTAGGCCAAACTGCCACTAAACAGTCTACCACAGTCAACCGCCAAAGATGGAGACGAAAGCCCTTTTCAGATGCTCTTGGACCACAACAAAGGGGAGATCATAGGAACATAGGAAGCTGCCTTATACCGAGTCAGACCATGACCATGCATGGCATGGATACAGTGGAGAGAGAAGAGTTTTCCTTCTTCTCACAGTATTAGAACCCAGGGTAATCCATTGCAGCTAAATGCTAGGAGGTTCAGGACAGACACAGGAACATAGGAAACTGCCATATATTGAGTCAGACCATTGGTCTATCTAGCTCAGTATTGTCTACGCAGACTGGCAACAGCTTCTCCAAGGTTGTAGGCAGGAATCTCTCTCAGCTTGATCTTGGAGATGGTGCCAGGGAGAGAATATGGGACCTTCTGCTCTTCCCAGAGTGGCTCCATCCCCTGAGGGGAATATCTTACAGTGCTCACACTTCTAGTCTCCCATTCATATGCAACCAGGGCAGACCCTGCTTAGCTAAGGGGACAAGGCATGCTTGCTACCACAAGACCAGCTGCCCTCTCCAGACAAAAGGAAGTACTTCATTACACAATAAGGCTATTCACACATGCAGCCTAACCCAGGCTAGGGCAGCCTAGCCTGGCTTAGGCTGCATATGTGAAGCTCCACAATCCGCACGAAACCTGGCCATTAGCCAGTGAGCACATCCTTAACTCTGCAGCTGAGGTTGTGTGTTTGTCAGACACAGAGATGGGTGCCTACAGCGCCCCTCTCACATGAGTATTCCCCCAATGCACCCCGCTCATTGAGCAGTGCACTGTGGGATATCTGGAGGCCTTGGAACAGCATGAATGACATGGGAGTGTGAGATATGCTCCCAGCAGCATTCTCCAGATTGTCTGGGAGTAAAGTAAATGCTGCGCAGCCCTCCCGCTGCCCACCCGCTTTCCCCGCCTCTCGGTCACATGAAAAGCCTTGAAGTTACACTGTGGTATTCACTGCAGCCGGATGTGGTCATGGCCACCAATCTAGATGGGTTTAAAAGGGGATTAGACTGATTCATGGAGGATAGGGCTATCGATGGCTACTAGCCTTGGCAGCTATATACATCATCAGGATCAGAGGAGGCATGGACCTGAACACCAGGTGCTAGGGAAGCGGCTAGTTGCCTTCTTTCCCCCACCTGTGGGCTTCCCGAGCACACCTGGTTGACTGCTGTGTTCAGCAGGATGTTGGACTGGATGGGCCTTGGCCTGGCCCAGCAGGGCTTTTCCTATGTTCTTGTGACAGGGTAGTGCCGAGGAAATGGATACTGTACACAGGCAACCGAGAAATGCATAATGAGGCACAGAGCTTGGGCAGTGATTTTTGGCAGGGCAACCGGGGTGTTACAAGGATGTCCCTACTTCTATCTGTCAAATGGGAGGGGAGATGAGTGCACACCATCCCATCTCATTCCACATGTGCAAAGAACATTTGAAAACGCCTAGACAGGCATTCTAAAGTGTGAGGGATTTGGGTTTGACACAGGTTAGCTGCATTCCGAGGAGGTTGTTTTTTAAGTTTTGGAATGTGTGTGCAACCTACTGCAGAACGTTTGTCTGTTTTCACCCACAGTCACACGTGAGTGGTCATTCTAATCACCTGTCCTAGAAAGAGAAAGAGATTTTGCCTGCTTCTCTAATTCTCCACAATTCACATGCTAAAGGATTATACAGAAATTGTTTACAAGTTTGTCCTGAAAGTGTCACAACATCTTGGGAGAAAAGGAACTGTGAAGCAGCACTAATTCCAAGTTTAAATGGTAAACAATGGCTCAATTCCCCCCAACCACACACACACTCAAAGCTACTCCCTCATAATGCAAGTTGTTTCTACACTAGCATTCTTTAGTGCTGCTTTTCTGCAGTTAGCTGGAAGTGATATTATAACGGGGGTTCTACACAGCATTTAATTTAGCACTATATTATCCAGCAGTGTCCTTCTCCATGACCATGACAATCCTTCTAGAATGTTTCCTAAGAAGTAAATTCCATCCAGCAAGAGTCCCCTTCCAGTTCATTATTATACCATGCTTATCCTGCTGTATATAAAAATGAATATTTAAAAAAAGAGAATAAATGCAGTCAATCTCCCGCGCCAAACAAAAACTGACAATGTAAACCATGATGATGATGCCTTTGCTTGTAACGCATGATGATGACGGATGCTGTTCCTGAGCGGACCACTCACTCATGAGAGTGTAAGGCCATGTGGGATACCTCTTCACAATTCATGAGAAGAACCATCGCTGGGGACAGGGGTATTGGGCAGAGTTGCCAATAATGTGTGATGACATCCCTTCTCCCATGGACCACTCTCTCCCAAGAGTGTCAAGCCATGGAGACAGGCCTGCAGGACAGATGGCAGATGCCACCCAGTCAGGTTGCTCTATACAAGCAAGTCGCGGGGACGGGCGACCCGGAAACAGCTCTCCTTGTCTTGGCGACTGCTGCGAACAAGGTGTCAAAGTGTGCCCTCTGCCAACCCATCCACGCATTTGAACATGTCCATCTTTATTTTTGCCCAGAACTCTACTGATGTGGCAAGACCTGCCACAATTTCTCAGTCACAGATACTCAAATCCATGATTGGGAAACCCGTGGTTGGTGAGGGACGACTGTTATTTAAAGGCCATTCATCAGTCATTCCAATGCCACGCTCAACAGGAAGCAATCAAATAGGTAGGACTTGCAAACAGGAAACTTTGAATTTCAGGCCCAGGAGACCTGGAAATAGTGGAACTGGCCAACATGACAAACAGTGTTCTAGTTCTAGAATACTCTGTGCCAGGGCTGCTGCTGCTTAAGATGCACAGGCAGCCTTGGCACAGTTAAGAACGAGCAGTTCCACAAGCAGCACTACTGCAGTTATTCCCATTTCAGCAAACGGGAATAACTGCAGAGGCACTACTTGTCCTTAAGACTATCGGGGTTGCCTGTGCTTCCACAGGAGTCCCAGCATGGAGCATTTCGTTGCCAGTACACTGAGCGACATGTTGGCCACTGTCAAAGAGATCATTACAAATGAGGTCTGGAAAAGTATGGCAGAGACTGAGTGCCCAGAAAACACTAGAATGCAATGATTTATCAGCAAGAATAGGGCTGCTGTTCCCACAACCAAAAATTTGGTAAGATAAGGACAAGTGTCCTACCTGGAGCTGTGAGCGCTCCTGATTTGTGATCATGTGTGAGCAAACAACTAGGTAAGAGGAGCAGTTGTGATCATACAAGAGGGAGGAGCTGGATAGGATGGTGCTGCCCTACCCTGCATTTTAACCAAGCACGACGAAAAGCTATCCTGCCCAGCTCCTCTCTTGCACACTACCACTCCACGCCCCCTCCTCCTATCTAGCGGTTTGCTCAAACACGGTGGAAAATTGGGAGTGTGTGTACAGCTCCCGAAGCTATGGTTTGGGATATGCAGCAACTGTGACTTTCAACACAGAGTTTCAGTTGAAAATACAGAAAGCAGACAGTAAAATTTAGGAAAGATTGTTTGGACTTGATGTTCCCCCCCATCATGCCTGAAGGGGTGTTACTTTCAGCTGGCTGGCCATCACGCCCCTTCTTCTAAACCAATGCAACTCGGCTGGCACTCGACAAGCACCCCAGCTATACACTCCAGCTTCCAAGCCGTCCCTTCACTTTGCCCAGAAAGCATATCAGTTTCTCTGTAACCACATATGCTCCAGTGCTGTTAACCACCTGCTGTCATGAACACAGAGACCATGTTTAGCCTTTTTTAAAAAAATCCCCAAACACAGAGATCATGCATTCTCAGTCACCACAAACCAATCTGTGCTGGGAAAATGCAGAGCGTGTGAACAACATAATGCAATATTCGCCTCCTAATTTTGCATGAATTCTGCACAGCTTTATTCCTGAGACTAGTCCTGCCATGGATGACAGCTCTGTTGGACTAGAAAAAGCACAATAGAGAGAACACTTGCTTTCTCAAAAGCATCCTGTCAGACAATGCACCATGAAAATTTAGACAATGGATAAAAGTCAGACAAAATGGCAATGAAACATTATTGCCCAGCATAATAAGTATTGATTGTCATCTGGCAGTTTCCAGATCACTGTCATCAGCCTCTTATCTCAGTCACATCAGCCCATAGATGATCACCATCCAAGCATATTTATTTCCTTTGTCCAATAGGAAATGGGGACAGCAGTTTAACATCTGTGGTGTGATCTACCCAGCATTACTTGGGCTCTCTTTACAACCTCCAAACCTCCTCTTTCAAACACACTGGCTATGATCCAGTGGATAGAGTAGTCTCCAGAAACAGTGGATGAGGTGGTGAAACTATTCCTCGACTACATCAGAAGCATCCCTGCAGGGGTGTTGTTATAAATGAGCGGAAAGGGTTCAAAGAACCCAGGGCCCCCAGCTCCATCCCTCCCTATTTTCTTCAATATCTCCCTCACTCTGCAGGGCCACTAGAGAGAGGGGTGAACACAGGCCCCTTCTCCCCTAGCTACGCTCCTGCATCCCTGCCTACCTCCATGGCATCCTTGGTCCCTTGCCTTCCTGCCACCACTGCTACTGTTGCATCCTGATTATCAGGTGCATGGTTCAGAGTGCTGGCAGAATCAGTCCCCAACAACTGGAGAGATTCTGGGTAGGGGGGAATCAATGTGCTATTACTCTCCCACAAGGAAAAGAACAGACACTGCACAGAAACCCATTTCATACATTAGGCTAATTTTCATGGCCATAAACTGGGTAGGACCAGCATCCTACCCTACTCTGAGAGTTATGAATGCTCCTGTTTTTTTCTTCTTCTGTTTCTTTTAAATTGTTGGCTAAGACGGCTTTCTCTCCTACCTCATTAAACAGAAGCGTTCAGGTACTGGGAAGGATGCTGCTGTCCTATCAATGTGAGGCTCCCACATGATCTCCTCCTCTTCCTACTCTGCTCCTCCCTCCCTCCCTCCCTCCCCTCCTCCTCCATCAGTTTTTACTTGAAGATCAGGAATGTGCACAGCTCCTGAAGCTGGGTAGGATGCTGGTCCACCTCAGTTTATGGCCATGAGAACCTGCCTATTATGTTGTACCTATATTCACTCCTGCATGTTCTTGTGTGAATGACTGCACCTGAGTTTATTTTAAAAGTGAACCACGGTACAGGTCCCTCAAAAGGGGGACATAATATAGCCCTATTCACTTGTTATTTCCAACATCCATTTGTGTTACACAGGTACAATTATTCACATGTTAAACTGAACACAGGTACAGCAGCATGCTTCCTAACGGTCTCCTGCACTTGAGGGGCCTGTACTCAGGTCACTTTTAAAATGAACATGTTTTCAAAAACATGTGCAAGTGTACAGACATGTGTACAACATAATAAGGTCGTTCCACAAACATTTTCAGTGGGGCTGGAGAGGGCTGGGGGAAGGCAGGACACAGCTTACCTCCCCACACATGATCCTTGTGGCTCCAGGATCGTGAGGTACAAAATCCAGGCTACCGACTGAGGAGTGCTGGGATCAGTCCCAATCTTGGCAGTTCTCACGACCAGTCCTACCCAGTCTAGCGTTGCCCAAACCGGGTAGGGCTGGTCATGAGAACAACCTCAGTGTCTGAATAGGGCTATGTAAATAATTGTACCTGTGCACAGAGCTGCACCTCTGTACATAGATTGTACACGTGTTAAATGTGAAAACAGGGCTCTGAAAAACCGGCATAACTGGAAGAAAGCAAGACTGGAAAGCTTCTTACAGTTTTTTGTTTGCACACATTTTTTGTTCAGTGTGGAGCAGCATTAAGGCATGTACATCCCCCCACTGCAGCCTGGAGTAGTTCAATCCAGGAACATGTTTTATACCTCCTCTGCGGCTCTCTTTGGCCAGATCAGATACAGACTCTTGTCCCTTCGAAACCTAATATGGGACTGAAATGTGCCTGACTCTGTGAGAAACTGTAGCTGTTTAGTACATGTATCCTAAATAATTGAGGTAACATTCTAGACCCCGCCACACCAGAGCCTAGGGTGTCACCCTGCTGGTATCAAACAGCTCTGAAAAGTTAGTTTGCCTTTTCTCTCTGGACTAAATAGTAATTTAAATTACTTAATTGAGTTGCTCTTTGGACAGCTTGCTGCAAAACTTGATTTTTAAGCAAATACAGCCACCAAACTATCAAAGAGCATTTCATGCTGTGCTTTCAACCATGGCTTGCTCCTAACTTGCTAACTGGCACCTGCTTTGTATGCCAAAGATCCCAGCTTCAATCCCTGGCAGCATCCGCAGATAGGGCTCGGAGAGACTCCTGCCTGGAACCTTGGAGACCCGCTGCCAGTCAGTGTAAACAATGCTGAGCGAGATGGACCAATGCTCTGACTCATCAGGCAGCGTCTTCTGTTCCTACCTTCCAGGTCCCAGCCTGGAACAGGATAATAGGAGGAGAACCGGTGAGCAGGACTGCTATTTTCCTAGCATCTTTTTTACCCGGAAGGACTAACACAGTCTGTGTTTTTAAAACAATCCAGTACCAGATAATGAAGAGTCAATGAGCACCACACAAAGAAGATGAGTAGAGCCTTCACCTTTGTGTGGCAGGGTGGGTGGGGATGCTCTGGCAGTGATCCTTGGGATGAGAATTGGGGATTTACAAGCACTGTGGAACTTAGAGGTTATCGTTTCCATGTTGGCATCTTCAAAAAGTTAACTCTGGATGATTGCTTCCAAATATTGTCACTTCAAACTCGACAGAGGGCTCAGCATTAATCTCATAAGAAAGGGACGGAAATCTTTTTACATCAGTGATGGAAGTCGAGCATGATCCTGCCTTTGTTGACCTGTAATCACTTAAAGCGTGCCAGAATGGCCCCCGGGGGCCTCATTTGACAGCTGGAGCCATCCTCCTGCATTCTGCCCAGCTGTTGTTTATTCTTAGCTTGCAAGACTTGGGGAGTTTATATTATTGATTTGCTGTGCAGAAGGACCAATCCCTTGGTGCTTTTCAACCTTGGTGTGTTAAGTCTGAAAAACTGCAAACGCGTTTCCTTCCAAGCCACAGCGATGGCTGCAGCTACGTTATGTGCTCGTTTCTCCATCCATCTCCAGTGCCTTTCCCTCCTTTACACATACGATTGCCAACGGCAGTCTCCCAGAAGCCCACAAGCCAAGCACAAGAGGAATAGGTCTCCCCCATTTGTCCCCAACGGCATCTGGCATTCAGATGTGCATGCCTGGTGTACAAGGAAGCTGCATTTAGCTGGCACAGGGAACAGGCAATTAGAGCTCTCTCCTCTATTATGCATCTCCCATCCCTTTCTAAATTTATTTATTTATTTAAAATATTTATACCCTGCCCCTCCAGTGCACTACTGCTTGGGGCGGCTTACAAAAATAAAATAGATACTCTTGTGATGGCTCAGTATTGTCTTCACAGACTGACAGGGGCTTCTCCAAGGTTGCAAGCAGGAATGGAATCTCTCCCAGCCCTATCTTGGAGATGTTGCCAGGTGCTCTTCCCAGAGCAGCCCCATCCCCTGAGGGGAATATCTTGCAGTGCTCACACATCAAGTCTCCCATTCAGATGCAACCAGGGCAGACCCTGCTTAACTAAGGGGACATGTCATGCTTGCGACCACAAGACCAGCTCTCCTCTCCAAGACCAGCTCTCCTCGCAGGAGGCTTTACCAGCCCCTATTCCAGGGAGTGAATCTGGGACCTTCTGCATTCAAAGCAGATGCTGTACCACTGAGCTACAGTGTAAGATCTCTCCGTTCCTCCTTCCTTCTTTTTTGTCCAGGTTTGTTTGTGTAGTTTCATTATACGATTAGAAACCCCAATGAACGATAAATAACTTTTTAAATATGTGGAATCAGGAGATTCCCCCAAATGCTTTGTGGTTATAAGCAGGGGAAATAAAATAAGGCGGCTAAGGTAAATTATAGCTCATAAGAGCCAGAATCCAAGGAAATTGCTTTGTGTGTCACAAGAGATCAGAAAAGCTCTCTGAGGCTGCAATCAAGAAGTGGGAGGATGCAAGGTAAAGATTTAGCATTAGCGACAAAACAATGTTATGAATGGGCATAGCAGGGGGGAAATCCATCTGGGAGGAGAATGGTAGTATCCTATCCCTCTCCCTTCACCCCATTTTGTTAAATAGATTCTAACCCATGTTTTAATTTCTTTGTTGTTATACCTGTATATCTGTTTTAATTAATCTTTTAACTTTTTTGTAAACCACCCAGAGACGTAAGTATTGGGCGGTATAAAAATATGTTTTACCCATGCTAACTGGGCAAAGAGGCACCTTTTACCGTGGTGATTCTCTTTATTTAGCAGGGGGAGAGTATCTGGCCCTCTCCACCCCCAGCACAGTACTTCCAGTGACTGTTGCTGGTGTGTGTCTTATGTTTCTTTTTAGAATGTGAGCCCTTTGGGGACAGGGAGCCATCTTATTTGTTTGTTATCTCTCTTTGTAAACCGCCCTGAGCCATTTTTGGATCAATCAATCAATGAATCAATCAATCAATCAATATCATTTGTAAGTACTATTCCACCTTGAACTGAGGTTGCCACTCTTTTTATGTTCAAGGGGACATTCTCTTTTTCAGTGAAGGTTTTACAACGTTTTATTTTATTTTATTTTATTAATTAATTAATTATAAGCACCCCACCAAACCAGACAATTTAGGCTCTTGTGGCAAAACAAAAACAACGGAAGCAAAACAAAACCCAATAGTAATGTAGGTGCAAGGGCTGTTACTTGGTACACCAGAAATGAATGCCTCTCGCCAACACTTGAAGAGCTTCATTGTCTACCGGCTCAAGACCCAATGCCAAATGTTGCTTTTTAGCACCTTGAGTCAGTGTGGCTGGGGATGGTGGGAGCATCTGAGGATCCAAGTTTGAGAACCATCGATGAGAACCATTGCCCTGAACAGTCTAGGGACAGGGCATTTGAAGGACCACCTGCTCTCATATGAAGCTGCCTGGCATCTTCAAGAGCAACATTAGAGTGCCTCCATGTTCTGAGGCAGGGCAGGTGTCAGTGATTCTATAACATGGAGGCTCTTCATACGACACGTGCAAAGCGCATGACGGGGTTCCCCGCAGATGAGCAGCCACTCGTAGCTGGGTGGCCGGATTGTCCTCCCACACAGCTGCCAGTTCTGTCACGGGGGCTGCAGGGATCGGGGGCCACGTGGCCCCTGGAAATTCCAGGATGCCCCACGCAAGTGCCACGGCAACACACGAACACAAAAACAAGGTTCATGGAGCGATCGCTCCGTTAACCTCATTTAAGGGGAGAGGGATTTATCGTGGCTAGCTGCTGGGAGCTGCATGGCTCCCGCTGCAGCACATGATCACCCAAAAGAGGGCTGGGCTCCCTTAGCCTGCTTTTGGGCGATCATGGGAATAGCTTCATGGTCTTCTTGGTGGTTGCACCTCAGTTCTTCTAGCACCAAATCTGATACTTTTTCACACAACGCATAATCAACTTGTGGGATTCTCTGCCACAAGATGTGGTGACAGCCAACAACCTGGATGGCTTTAAGAAGGGCTTTGATAAATTCATGGAGGATAAGTCTATTAATGCCTACTAGCCTGTGGGTTATAGGCCACCTCCAGCCTCAGAGGCAGGATGCCTCTCAATCCCAGTTGCAGGGGAGCAACAGCAGGAGAGAGGGCATGCACATAACTCTTGCCTGTGGGCTTCTCAGGGGCATCTGGTGGGCCACTGTGTGAAACAGGATGCTAGACTAGATGGGCCGCCTTGGGCCTGATCCAGCAGGGCTTTTCTTATATCCTTATGGGTTAAAATGGCCATGTTTCCCCAGGATTTGAAGGGTTTTTAGATCAGCTTTTTACTGGCTCTTTAAAAGGAACATAGAAAGCTGCCTTATACTGAGTCGAACCATTGGTCCATATGGGGGCTCAGTATTGCCTACCGTGACTGCCAGCAGCTTCTCCAAGGTTTCTGGCAGGAGCCTTTCCCAGCCCTACCTGGAGATGCTGCCAAGGATTGAACCTGGGACCTCCTACATGCAAAGTAGATGCTCCACCACTGAGCTATGGTAGAAAATGCTGTCTTAATTGCAAATTGTTTTTGTTCTAACTATTATATGTTGTAAGCTGCTTTGAAAATATTCTATTGAAAGGCAGTGTAAAAACATAAATAAAATAACAGCCAATAATAACAATAGCTTGAAAAGGAGAACATCCTGGTGGAACTGGCAGCTAAATTAAATTAGACAATCTGTATTGTGACTATGCGACAAGAAACTAGGTTATACTGCAGGGATCCAGCTTCTAGTAGTCTAAATAACAGATTCGAATTTCCAGTTGCTGGCCTGTTTCATACGATTAGCAGCGATATACTTCTTCGGTAACATCACTATGCACTTAAAAAGCAGACAGTGCTTCTAAAAATAGATATTTCTGAAACAAATCAATAAAAATTCCTTTTCATGTCTCAAAACAAAACCCACATTGTCTAAGTGTCCATGGAAGCCCTTTCTCTGCAACAGCCACCAGATGTTTCCCCGATCAACCTGGTGAGACCCTCTGCTGTCTCAGAGGCTGATTGCAAATTCTGGCTGGGAGTTTGAAGATAACAGATCGGGTGTCATGGAAACCAAGACAAGAGAGCCTTTGCAGCCATAACCGTTGCCTATATTCATTTATTTATTTAATTCTGATAAGCCATCTAAATGGAGAACGACATAGGTGGTGCGGGGGGGGGGGGCGGAGTGCTGACTGTGCTATAAATAGCACACTGTCGGTATTTTAAACAGCCATGTTTAATAATACTGCAAGCATCCACGGTTAGAGTCTTCTCTCCACACATGAGAGACACATAGGTGCTGGGGAAGCTAAAAAGAAAAAAGGAGGGGGGGAAGTGCTCCCTCGTGCCCACCCACAGCTTTGCAAAAAGCCCTCTATAGAACACACAGAACAGGTTCCAAAGAGTGCTGGAGTGTAGTCACACATTGTGTTTGCACATCTTGCTGGGGAAGGGAAAAAAGGGAACAGGACTACATCACACACCTCTCTCAGATGCTGGGGCAATTGTGGGTGGGGTGTTGCATAAGCAGAGGGGAACAAGGCCAACATCCTTGTATGGTGGCTAGCCTGCTAAAAGGTACTTTTAAGAAGGAGCATATGCCATCAGCTCTTTACGGAGGTCACTCACTAGCCTTCTAAGGAACATAGGAGGCTGCGTTATAGTCAGACCATGGGTCCATCTAGCTCAGTATTGCCTACCAGGGCGCTTTCCAGACTAGCTGCTCAGCAGCAGCAAAATGCCTGCATTAGGCAAGTCGCATTCAAAACGTAAACAGCAGGGGGAGCAGTCTCGTGGAAACTAACAACCCCCCAAAACAGCAACCTTCTTACGCTGGATATAAGACATCCTAGCTCTATATCGCAGCAATTAAATTTGAAACAAGGCATTGGAAATGTGGACGGAAATGTGACCCTGCTGTCCACATAGGGACTGTAGTGTCACATTGCAGGAAGTGTGGAATCACACTTCCGAATTACAACATGACCCCATTGCAGGGTCTAATCCCAAACTACACACCTGATCCTTTAGAGCAGGCCTGCTCAATTTAGGCCTCCCAGCTGTTTTTGGACTGCAGCTCCCATAATCCCCAGCTGCAGTGGCCAATAGCCAAGGATTATGGGAGTTGACCAACATCTGCAAGAGGGCCAAAGTTGGGCAGCCCTGCTTTCGAGGGAGTGCAACCCCATTCAGAACAGGAAGACCTATCAGAAAATTGTGACTAGGAGCGATGGATTTGTAATCCAAAAACAGCTGGAGGGCCGTTTGCCCATCCCTGGCCCACACTGACTGGCAGCAGCTTCTGCAAGGTTTTTAGGCAAGATGCCAAGGACCAAACCACCCTGAGCCATTTTTGGAAGGGCGGTATAGAAATTGAATGAATGAATGAATGAATGAATGAATGGATAACAACTGTCCCTATTCATTCCAGCACAGCTTCCCTCCCAGTGGCCGTTGCTGGTGTCGGCCTTGTGTTTGTACCCAGGGACAATGGAAGTTGCAGCCCAACAACATCCAGAGGCCCAAGGTCGAGAACTCCTGGCTTGACTCTCCAGCTGGGGAGAGCAATTTTTCTTCCTACCTCATTCTGAAGCTGGGGAGGAATCTGGGTAGGGCGTGCTTATCCTACCCAACTGGGGCTGATCTCATGACCAAGTTCCCAGCCGCTGAGCCTGTTTTTAACTGACACACAATCAGCAAACAGGATCGCACACAGCTCCCAAATTAGGGTAGGAGGCTTCTCCTGCCCTAATGTCGATTGTGTGAACTGCCCTATCCTACGCTAAGTAAAAAGGCACCAAAAGCATCACAGGTGACCTCCAGATCAGACCAAAAGTGCATCTATTCCAGCATCCTGCTTCCCACAACTAAGATGCTACCAAGAAGTCCACAATCAGAACATGACCAATAGTCGTCTACTGCTGCTACTCCCCGCCAACTGGTATTCAGAGGTAGACTGCCCCAGAACCTGGAGGTTCCACTCAGCTATCTTGAATAATACTTATTTATCTATCATATGTCTATACTGCCTGATATAAACATCTCTAGGCAGTATCAATAGCTACTGATGGACCTCTCTTCATCTATTGATTTGCCATCCCAATTTGCAACCTAAGTTCCTGGCAATCACCATGCCTTGCAGCATATGAATTCTACACATGTATGCAAAGTCCTCTCTCTTGTGTGGTGTGTGACTCTACTGTTGGATGACCCCAAGTTCTAGAATTACAAGAGAGAAACTTCTCTCTACCCACTTTCTCCATGCTCTGCATAGTTTATTAAGCTTCTATCATACCCCCCACCAAAAGTCTCAGATGAATATGTATGAATAAGAACTCACACAAATGTACAAGTGTAGATACAGCCTAATTTTCCCATCTAATCATATTTCTTGCTTGCCTAGAATAGATTTTGCAGTGCAAAATGCTGAAGATAAAACAGCATCCCTGATGCTGTCATCCCAGTACAAAAAATAACTCGCACTGCATTATGGATGCTCACAAGCCAGCCCTTTGATGATGCTTTTAATTTACACCCAACCGCCTCCCATTGACTCGGGCGAAGCAATGGAATTTTGTGCCTTGTTCAGGATTCTATCCATCATTTCACAGCAGCCAAGCGCTGGAACAAAAAAAGCAGAAACGTCAAGCAAATGTCTCTTTCCTGCTTTCAATTAGCTATGCTCTGTAACACCAAGGCGCTTGCTTTGCTGCAGTGAGAGGCTGAAGGGTTAGCTGTCAACTCTTTCTCCTTCTTCTTTCAACGATCCCCCAAGTATGACTGAAAAGATATTCTGGGATACAATTGGATGAATAGGGATTGCTTTTAGAGTCCCTCTCCCTCTCTTTCTTACTCTGAATTGGCAGATGTTTGCCACCCTGTGCTTAAAATTGGCACAAGAAACGCAACACTGAAGCTACTGACGTATTTAGAGAATGCAAACACTTTACTTTCCATTCATTATAGCTGGCGGGGTGGGGGAATGATTGCATTGGAGGGGGGGAACTCAGGGTTGAAAACGATACGGTATATCAGCATCAGACTGTTGAGACAGCACCTTCTAATGGCAGCAGAAGTCAGGGAACCAGGAGGCCAAGACAAGAGATTGGGCAAGGGAACACACCAAGAGTCAGAGGAACATCTCAAGAGACAGGAAAGACTATCATTGCACCAGTAAATAGCCCTTCCTCTTGAGGCCAACCAATAGCCAACTTGTGTGGGTGGACTTGCTCCAGTACTCGGATCGGTGAACTGTCGGAGGCACAGCTTCTTAACCTTTGTGCCCCTATTGTGCCAGGCTGGTCTCTGGGTCATCTAGGAGAGACCATATTACTCCTGTATTGAAGGAGTTACACTGGCTGCCGATATGTTTCCGAGCAAAATGCAAGGTGTTAGTTATAACCTATAAAGCCCTAAACAGCTTGGGTCATGGGTATTTAAGAGAACGTCCTCTTCATTATGAACCCCACCACCCATTGAGATCAGCAGAAGAGGTCCGTCTGCATTTGCAAGCAGCTCATCTGCTGGCTACTCAGGGACGGGCCTTCTCCGTTGCTGCCCCGAGGCTGTGGAACACACTCCCTAGTGAAAGAAGAGCCTCTCCATCTCTGACAATTTTTAAAGGTCTTTAAAGACGCATCTGTTCACCCAGTTTTTAATTGTTTTGATTGTTTTTAATGTTGTTTTAGAATATTGTTTTTTTAAAAAAATTAAATTGTTGTGTTTTAAATTTCTTGTTTTTGTTTTTAACTAATGTTTTAATGTTTTTATCTTGTTGTAAACTGCCCAGAGACATAAGTTTTGGGTGGTATAAAAATATGTAAAATAAAATAAATAATAAAAATATTGAGGACTTCCCATATCCTCAGGTAGACAAGAGTTAGTCTGGAGTGGAGAGCTGGTCTTATGGTAGTGAGCCTAGATTGTCCCCACCATTCCTAATCAGGGTTTGCATTTGCTTGGATGACTGCATGTCAATGTTGTCTGCTGCAGGATATTCCCTTAGAGGATGAGGCCATAGCCCAATGGTACAGCATCTATTTGCATGCAGAATGCTCCACATTTCACACCCTGGTAGAATCTTCCAGTAGGAGAGACTTCTGCCCAGAGGTACTCTTACCCCCAGACTTTGGGGCCAAAGTCCAGGGCCTCCACATCCCCTGGGGGCCCCAAATCATCTTTAGTCTGTTCTGGGTGGTGTGGTTTGTGCCCTCAAGAACCTATGTGCTAAAAAAAAAATGATGCTTATGATGAGCGGAAGGGAATGGTGTGTGTGCTCAAAAGGCCTTTAGGTCCAGGCTCCGAAATTACCTAGCTGCACCTCTGCTTCTTCCTGAAACCTTGGAGAATGGCCAGTCAGTGTAGACAGTTCTGAGTTAGATGGACCAAGGGTCAGACTTGGTATAAGGCAGCTTCCTATAATCCTTACCCATGGACCCCCACCCAATTATTTACATAAGGTACAGCTCAAAAGAGAGGGAGTGAGAGGTATTCTGGATAGTTATTTTCCAGAACTTTATTCTGGTTCTTTGCTGGGAAAACCTGGGAACAGCAGAGCCCCTTACACTCTGGAGTCACTTGTCAATGGAGTAAATGGTGTAGGTATAATTAAAATTCAAGAAAAATCAAGGATGTACCATATTTGATTATGCCTGATGTTTGGGATGCGTATCTTTAATTAGATATTTTCTGTAATTATATATTTAATTTTCCATGAATCACCTGGACTCACCATGGACCCCAGATTAAGATTGCCTGGTCTACAGAGATGCCGCAGTCTGTATAACCTTGGTGGTTATAAGCCCCAGAGTTGTGGGTAGCCAGTGATCGCTTCTAACCAGGAGAATGCAGCTTTTCAGTTTCCATAGCACCAAAACTAAAACTAAAATTACTTTGCAAAGGAGTGGCAACGGCAGCTTTTTGCAGCTCTGTTGGGTATGTGTGATGGGACCGTTGCCAAAAGCTCGGCTTTAATATTTAGCTGTTATGGTGAGATTTGCAGCGTTCATTCCTTGGTGAGGTTTTAATCTGAGGCTGAGAGATACAAGTGTAAACTATGAGTATTACGTAACCTTCCTGCTCAGACTTTGGGGGGAAATTGAATCCTGTTAGATTTTTCATCTTTAATCCAGCTACATTAGTTCTTCACTCTACAAGCTATAATCACAGTCAAGGTGTGTGGGTTGTTCCCCCCACCCCCCATGGGAAAAGAGATCACCAGCTTATCTCTTCTGAGAGTGGTGAAAACTGGCAACAGGTATGCACAATTTCCACTTCCTTGTTAAAATCGCTTTCAGGCATCAGGGAGAGGCAGGAAACTAGTGTCAATAAAAGCAGGCAAAAGCAGGAGCTTTTGGCAGGATTTTTAACCCCCAGAAGCAACTATAGAACAACTAGTTTGGGGGAGCAAAGGGGTGGCAAAGAAGTTTGTCAGGGGAGCAAGGATTTTGCTGTACATTAAATACTTATAAAGGTAAGGTAACATAGGGGTTTACGCATAGGGCTGATTTACCAAATCGTTTGGATCACAGGAACATAGGAAGCTGGCTTATCCCGAATCAGACCATTGGTCCATCTAGCTCAGTATTATTGACAGACTGGCAGCAACTTCTCGGTTACAGGCAGGAGTCTCTCTCAGCCCTATCTGGAAATGCCAGGGAATCTGATGCAGGCCGCCGGTGGTCAGGCTCCGCCACTGAGCTCACATGTGGTCTCCCATTCAAATGCAACCAGGGTAGACCCTGCTTAGCTAAGGGGGAAAGTCATGCTTGCTACCACAAGACCAGCCCTCCTCTCCCGTTTCATACTTGTCATCTCCATTTCTGCCCATGCACCAAGTACAAGAACATGCAAACAAGTGGTAGAACATGCTTTGGAATTTTCTTGATATTCAGTAATAGAGCTCCAGCATGATGGGGATAAGTTAAGGCAGAATAAAACTAACAGCCACTGGAGAACAAGTCTGTATGCTGAAAAATGATGCTTTTTGCGGACCATTTTTCCCTGCAGAGAGTTAAAGCGTTCCTCTTTATGGCATGGTGACTCAGCACTTTAGCTGATGATTAGAAATCAAGTGCCAGCCACACCCTTGGCTGGTCTTTCGATGGGGATGTCTTGGACAATTCCCACTGGTTAAAAATTAGCAAGTGCATTTTATTCAAACTGGAGCCTCAGTGGTATGAGTTTAAACAAACTAGATGAGCAGCACTTTATAAGGAGCTGAACTTTGGTTGTGACTTGCACATTTTCTATGTGCTCGTCCATGCACTGCAAGTACTCCTCAGAGAGAAGGGCTGGTCTTATGGTAACAAGCATGAATTGTCCTCTTTGCTAAACAGGGTCTGTCCTGGTTTGCATTTGAATGGGAGATTCAAATGTGTGAAGTTCTGTAAGATATTTCCCTCAGGGGATGGGGCCGCTTTGGAAAGAAAGCCTGCCTGCTTCTATGCAGAAGGTTCCAAGTTTCCTCTCTGGCACCTGCAGATAGGGCTGAGAGAGGCCTGCAACCCTGGAGAAGCTGCTGCCAGTCTGTTCAGACAATACTGAGCTAGGTGAACCAATGTTCTGACTCGCCATAAAGCAGCTTATGTCTCTATGTTTCTGCTGTTCGCATAACGCCACCTGCGCTCTCCAGTAGTTATCCCGAATGTTTGTAAGCCATGTGCAACTGTCCTGCATGTATGCCACCACTGCCAGTTGGCTTGGATTTCCCATCGTACAGGCATGATCATGGAAACACACAGCAGGGCAAGAAGGAAACTGTTGGTTTGCTTCTGGGTTAGATGCAAAGTGATGGTTTTAAAGCTCTACATGGCTTGGGGCCGGGTTATCTGTCAAGCTGCATTTGCCCATATGAATCTGCCAAGGCCCTGCTCATGCGACCACCACTAGAGAAAAGGCTTTTTGGTGTTGGCCCCTTGGCTTTGGATTATCCTCCCCAAGCAGCTTCATTGTGTTCCCTTTCAGGGTGGTTTTTTTTTTAAAAAAGGCATTAGAAGACCCTTCTCTTTAGAAAGGCTTTTAGTGTCTATGAGTTTTTAAACAGGTTCCAGTTTTTAGCTAGTTTTTGCCAATTTCTTTCTGTCCAACCTGTTTTATTTTGATTTATTATTTCTGTGCACCACAAGCAGTATTGCATTTGAAGGGTGGGATATAATTCCTTAAACCGACCAACCCTGGAAACTGAACAAACAGGCACCTTTTTAACTGGGGGCTCTCTTACATTTCACAGGAGCAGGGGTGGCCCGAGGCAAGATGTATATCTATCTATCTATCTATCTATAATTCTCTTAGATGTACCCATCACTAATCCCAAGTGTGGCAGCTCTCACAGGAGTTTGCGAGTGAGCTGCCGGGAGGGGGAGATGAAGGCAGTGGCAGAGGAGATAAGGCCAATGGGTAGGCCAACAGGTGGATGAGGAGAGAAAGTGGCAGGGGTGGTGGAGGAGAAAAAGCAGCGCCAGGGGGGTGGAAAGAAAGTGTGTGTGGGGGGGGAGAAAAGTGGCGGCAGTGTGCGGGGGGAAGAAAACGGCACGGGTTGGGGAGAAAGAGAGAGGTGGACTGAGAATGAGGGAGAACTAGAGGCACAGATGCTCTGTGTCCGGCCCAGCTAGTATTCTGTAAACCACCCAGAGATGCATATGTTGGGTGGTATAGACATAAGCAAAATGAATAAACAAAGGTGCCAGAGGTTGCCTTGCTCCATGCCCCTGGCATGGTTCAGCCCCCTTTAGAAGTTTTTAAAAGTTTTAAAAGTTTACAGCTTTTTGCAAGCTTTAAATCCAGAAGGGGATCAGGGAGGGAGGGGAAGTTTGCCAGCAGCCTCCTTTTCTCTCCACCTGCTTTTTACAAGCTTTATAAGGAGTGTAAGGAGAGGCACTCCTTGCAGAGGTCAGATCGATCCCAAAGACCTGCTTTGATGGTGGTGTCCCGGTGCCGCCCAGCGTGTGCCTCAGTCAACTGCCGCCTGAGGCAACCGCTTCACCCTGCCTCGTGCAAGGGCTGCCCCTGCTGCAGCAAGAGGACAGCAACTGCCTCACCCAGCTCTAATGGAGGCGTGGTAAGCAGAAGCAGTCAAAGTGAAAAGGGTTTGGATATGGAGGTAAAAGGCATCCAGATATGGGGCTGTTCCCCCTCCCACTGCTCTTATTGACTTGGATTTCAGTTAACATTCTCCCCTTTTATTGGTTGAGACTACAGCGGCTTTCACTGCTCACACAAAGTCAGTTTTTCATCCCGAATCCCTTTCAGCAGCATTCTTATCCTATGTCAATTCTTCCCCTGGCTTGATCCGTTTTAGCTATCAATTACCTTATAATGCCATTTTAATGGAGGCCCTTTGCTGTCGAGCGCCTGTATGCTGATGCGATCTGCCATTCTTCAGAGACTCAATTTAGCTATTTTAGATTTTTGTCTGGGTAGCTTGTTCTTTTTAATCATGTGCTTAAACTTATGCCTAGGTGATAATGACTACATGGCATTTTGCAGGAGCGGTAAGGTACGGCAGGGAAAGGTGACATGAAAATTGATGCGCCTCTCAATGGAAGAAGCAATTCATCTTTCATTGATCTGTCCCAGGCAGAAGCATGGACTTTGAGCACTCAAGTCAGCAAGCTGCATCGATGCTAGCAACAAACTCTCTAATCCAAAGCACAACAGTTCATTGGCTTAACAACAATGTGCACCATATGGTCAGTTTAGGCACAACAACAAGGCATGGCTTCTTAGGGGAGGTGAGCTAGTCTTGTGGTAGCAAACATGAATTGTCCCCTTTGCTAAGCAGGGTCTGCCCTAGTTTGCATTTGGATGGGAGACTACATGTGAACACTGTCTCCTGTAAGAAATTCCCCTTAGGAGATTGGGCCATAGCTCAGTGGTAGAGCATCTGCTTCCCATGCAGAAGGTTCCCGGTTCCATCCCCGGAAATATCTCCAGGTAAGACTGAGAAAGACCCCTGCCCGAGCCACCGCAAGTCAGTGTAGACAATACGGAGCTAGATGGACCAATGGTCTGACTCGGTATAAGGCAGCTTCTATGATCCTGTTGTGTTGGAGATGGGGCTGGGGCTGTAGCTGAGTGATACAGCATTTGCTTGCATGCATGCAGAAGGTCCCAGGTTCACTCCCTGGCAGCATCTCCAGGTAGGGCTGGGAGAGACTCCTGCCTGAAACCTTCGAAAGCTGCTATCAGTCAATGTAGACAGTTCTGAGCTAGATGGACCAAGGGTCTTCCTGTGTTCCTATATTCCACTGTTTCCTATTCCTTCCACCTCTCACATGCCCCAATTTCCCTTCTCAGTTTAGTGGCAAACCACAGTTTGCTGTTGCATCCGAATCAGCCAAGCTATGGTTTGCACAAACATTCTGAACTAGGTTCGCCATCCTGGTTTTCAGAAAACATAGTCTGCCTGGTATGGACATAAAAGGCAGGCTGGGGAATTGTTGCTAAACCAGAAGAAAGAGAAGCAGGAGGGAGCAGGAGTGACCAAAGAAATTTTGCTGACTGAGGCAAAGGACAATAGGACATCCTCCCATCTGTGGGCAAGTGTTCCCATGGAGGTAGTTGGGGTGGTGTTTGCTCCCTACTGCACTCCTCCTCACCCCAAGGCAATCACCTCACTCTGCCTTATGGAAGGACCACTCCTGAAGGGAGGGGGATCACAGCATATAAGTGCAGGGCTCATTCACATAGCACCAAATCATGGTTTGGAATCCCACCCCACTGCAGTGGGGTACTCGTACCCTGGAGGGACTGAAAACAGATAGCCATATAGGAAGAAATGTTGAACAACAGGCCATTTTTATGTTTCCATTTTTTCCCTTCAGTGAGGGGTGGCAGGCCATTGGGCAATGCATTACTCTTGAACAGGGAACCTTAAAAATCATGTCCCAGTTCCCTACACACCATCAAGGCCACTAGTGTTCCCTCAAGAGGCAAGTGCAAGCATTTCAGGCCAGGATATAAATACCACAAGCCGGCATCCTCCTGAACCAGAAAGTCATGGGATTCCCAAGAGCCAATCCCATGCTGATGCCTCTTATGTAGCCCCAATGCCTGGAGTGACAGAGAGCCTCAACCTGGATAGTTTCAGCAACAGCACCCAGGTTTCTTGCTCTGCTGCTCTGTGGCAGCTTGAAGCTGTTGGCATGAGCGAGCCCTGTTCACCACTACGGCGGATGGCCAGAGGGTGGTACTGCAGCTACCAACTCCGCAAGCATTGCACCTAAGGGGGGCCAATCACTGTTCCCTCTAACAGGGATTCCCAGAGGTTGTTCACTACAACTCTTAGCATCGCTAGCTGCAATGGCCTTTGGCTGGGGATTCTGGGAGTTGTAGTCTACAACATCTGGGAATCCCAGAGGGAACACTGGAGCCAATAGGGACTTGTTTGATCCTTTAAAAGATGCTTACTCTGCGCTGGCTTCTCAGATTGAGCAGCAATGCTGAGCTATTCTTGACGGCCTGGCTGGCTAGAGCACCGGTCCGTACATCCAATTGCTAAGAGGACAGACCAAGCTGTGCTTCCTGCAGACCTTCTTTTTGGGCAGACCTTTTGAACTTGCTCCCTGAGGGTGTCAATTTCCTTTTGTCTCCAGCCAGGCCTCCCAACCATCGGAAGCAACTTAGATGTCCTTTTCTAGGCTACAGCTTTTAACCCTGCAAATCTCCTCCACCAGCTGCTAGGCCAGACTCCCTCCCAGTACATGTTTCTGAGCACCTGATATGGAGCAAGCCCTTCATTTCCTCTGAGCTTTCCTGACACCCGAAGAGCTGGAGCCGAGGTGATGGTACTATGGGTCCCTGTGGGCCCGTTCAATTGCAAAATTCTTGAAACCAAATAGCCAAATCTGTAAATTCACCATGAGCAGGCTAAATGACACAAATTATGCAAATATTGTTTGATTATGTGATCTAATGACTCAGTTCAATTTGATTACACACAGGCGCCATTCGGCGTCAGCATGAGTAGTGAACAGTTTCATTTGAAAGAGGGATGTGTGCACAATATTGTTGAGTACTCAGCCCTAATTGGAAACGTACCCCCCCACACCCTGAGTAACAGGAATGCAACTGAGGACAGGAGAGAGATGGGAGCTGAGATGCAGGGCATTTCCAGTAAGGCCAGCCTGAACGTGGAAACAAATTGTGCTGGTTATCGAGGTGCCAAATCCCAGGGGTCTCAGCTATGGGGGGGGGGCAGTTCCCACGATTATAATTAGGGAAGGATACTAGTTAGGAACATAGGAAGTTGCCTTATACCGAGTCAGACCATTGGTCCATCTAGCTCAGTATTGTCTATACAGACTGGCAGCAGCTTCTCCGAGGTTGCAGGCAGGAGTCTCTCTCAACCCTATTTTGGAGATGCTGCCAGGGAGGGAACCTGGGACCTTCTGCATGAAAGAAGGTGCTCTTCCCAGAGCAGCCCCATCCCCTGAGAGGAATCTCTTACAGTGCTCACCCATGTAGTCTCCCATTCGAATGCAAACCAGAGTGGACCCTGCTTAGCAAAGGGGACAATGCACAATTGCTACCACAAGACCAGCTCTCCTCCGCTTGAAAAGAGAACAACGCATGCTTAGCAGAGGAGACAATTCATGCTTGTTACCACAAGCCGAGCTCCCCTCCCTCAGGAGGAGAGCTCAGTTCAGGAGATGTGCTCATTCCTGTTTTGTGATCATTTGTGAGGGGGAAAGCAAGGTCAGAAGGAGAAGAAGTGTCAATCTGGGAGAGAGATGCTGGGTCGGATGGCTTTGTCCTACCAGTGTTCCCTGTAACAGGGATTCCCAGATGTTGACTACACTTCCCAGAATCCTCAGCCAATGGCCATTGCGGCTGGGGGATTCTGGGAGCTGTAGTCAACAACATCTGGAAATCCTTATTACAGGGAACACTGTGTGTCCTACCCAGCTCTCGTACCCAGCACTTCACCAAGATAGCTGGAATCGCCCTCCAAACCATCTCCTCTCTCCCAATCACTTCCTCTCCCTCCAACCTTGCTCTTTTCCTTGCACATGATCACAAAAACGGGAGCGTCCTTGCACAGTCTCCGAATTAGGGTAGGCCACTTGTCCTACTCATAATTGAGTAAACTGCCTTATAGTACTTTGTCCCACAATCAAGAAATGTGAGGCAAGGCAACTGAGGTTGCAGAATCGTGCCTTGCTCCCCGTGAGCAATTTCCTTTGATGAGAGCTACAGCTGGAACAAGGTCTTTAAGGACTCCAGTCTCCGCCTCCTAGGTGCCTCCTTCTAGTCTGGACAGCAGAGAGATTTAAAAGGAGCAGGAGACTGGATTTCCCACTCCATCAAGTCCCTCCTGGCCAACACTGTCAACACTGGTGTGCAAGCTTGAGGAAGCATGTGGTGCTTGACAAGGAAGAGGCTGGTTCACTGTGGGGCTTGGATGAGGCTCTGTGAATGCCAGTTCCAGCATGTCCACTTCTGAAATTTCTGGCTCTGGAGTCTCCCAGCTGGCAGGCGCAGCCTCCTGTCTGGTATCATTCATTCAATTTATTCAATTCATTCATTCGAGCCAGCATGGTGTAGTGGTTAGAGTGCTGGACTAGGCCCGGGGAGACCCGAGTTCAAATCCCCATTCACCCATGAAACCTGCTGGGTGACTCTAGGCCAGTCACTTCTCTCTCAGCCTAACCTACTTCACAGGGTTGTTGTGAGGAGAAACTTACGTATGGAGTACACCGCGCTGGGCTCCTTGGAGGAAGAGCAGGATATAAAATGTAAATAAAATAAAACAAATTAAATATACCGCCCTTCTTAAAGTGGCTCAGGGCAGTTTACACTAAAATAAAAAATACTAATTAATTATTTTTTTAAAAAACCCAACCATTTAAAAGCAGATTAAAATTAACACTAGAACTAAATGTCACCAAAAACCATTCTAAAAAGATGGGTCTTTAAGGCTCTCCTGGACCTGAAGGACTCCAAGGAAGACATTCCCCTCATAGTTTTGGGGTTAGGCTGGTAATGGGCTCAGGGATGGCTCCTCCATCCTCAGGGTCAGAGCCTGTGCTCATGGTGGGGATCAATGATCATGACAGTCCCTGCTGGCACTTTTGGAAGAGACTCCCAGAGGCCGCGTCACATTTCAGGGGACACAACCAAGAGTTCTGCCATCTCCATCAGCTACCCAGTGCCCAGAAACAAGGGAAGGGAGCATGTGGGAGAAAGAGGGCATGTGAGAATACAGGGTTCATTCATATAGCGCCAAGCCAAAGCTTGCAGAGAAAAGGCCGACTGGGCTGGGAAAGAGAAACACACCAAACTCACTCACAATTTGTTGCTCGGCTGTCTGGAAAAGTGGGACGTGGCTTGGGCTCCCCCAGCTAGGTCACTCTTGGATGAGCCTGTCAGCAAGCTCACATACTCCGAGCCCGTGGGGAGACTCCTTGTGCTTAGCTTCGCCGTGTGCTTGATGGAACCAGCGTGGCGCCGACACCAAGAGAGAGCCCCTTGACTGCTCAGGGTTCTGTCAAAGGAAAAGAGAAATTACAGCATGCTGATGAGCAACTGTGGGCAAAAGCAAAGCACGCAGGTTGGGATTGGGGAGAATGAGTGCCTCCCGCTCTCCAAACGGAGAGGGCTAAACCAGTGAAACTAGCATTACTGTTTGCATTCTGCCTAGAGGAAGCTCTTTCCCCACTAGCCAGAGAGCCCTATGCATTCCAAAGGATTCTGACTCATCTGCTAGTCTGTACAGGGTGCTGCTGGCCATGCTTGCTGCATGCTCCTATGGCAAATTAGGGCCTTGGAAGAGAACTTGGAAGCAACAGTCAGTGAAAGAGGCTGAAAACCATCTTGAATGTCGAGAGCTGGAAGTGTGTTCAGCCTTTGCTTTGCTGATATGCTGGCTGTCGGTGGGCTTCTGGGCCCAGTTCAAGGCAGGGGCGTAACTATAATAGGGCAAGGAGAGGCAGTTGTCTGGGGGCCCACTGCCTTGGGGGGCCCCCAGAGGCAAGTCACATGACTGACTCCCCCAGCTGCACACCCGCCTGGGCTTCCTTCAGTTGTATTCATCCTCTGAAATTGATGGGAGTGTGAAGACCTGGAGCTACCAGAACAGCATGTCTTTCTCGAGTACCATTAAATGATTTGCAACGTCCACAATTGACAAAACCTTTTCAAAAATAATTTAGGATGATGTGGCACATAGGAGACACACACACACACACACACACACACACACACACACACACAGCCATTTAAAAACTTGTCTCTGGGCCCACTCCAACCTTGCTACACGCCTGGTTCAAGGTGCTAAATTTAACCTAACATGCCCTGTGACCCACATATCTTGGACACTACCTCCCCCCATAGCAATCATCCCATCATCATTGTTTACCTAACCAGGCCCTGCTGTAGTTATCAGCATCCTATGCAATGCACACAGCTGACATGAGAATCAGGGCTTTCACAGTGGTGGCCTCAAAGCTGTAGAACAACCCGCCTTTGGAAACAAGGAAGCACTGCCCTTTGTTTACTTTTCAGAAGGACTGTAAAACTTCCCTTTTTGGAGCAGCTTTTGGAATTCCTCCTTAGAGAGATGTCAGTGGGGGCCAGTATGGCAGATGTGGGGTGGGGTGAGCGTAAACAAGGCTTGAGGCTTGTTCTCACACCTCATTAACTCCTCGCTCATGGGCTGGTTGCTTGCTGGATTGGGAAACTGGGCAAGTGATTACTAGCTTGAGCACAAAGGGCAAACACAGCCAGGCACAGCGAGTGAGAGTGGGGCAGCTGGGACTGGGCAAGTTGAGTGAGAACATGTCTCATCTGAGGTTCATTCACCAGAACCCCAATCTGCCCATACTGGCTGCTACTGAGAGATGTCTTTGACTGACTGATTCTATTGTAATTCTTCTGTCATTTTATCTTGTATGTACTGATCTTGCGATTGCAGTTTTTAAAGTTCTCTTTCTCATTCTTCTGGACACCTGTTGGGGGGGGGACAGATATATGTCTGTCCACTTTAAGTTATCACTTTCCAAAGTTTTGTTTGACAAAACAAAAAAAGGATTAGGACAGCTGAAAAGAAGAGCATTGATTTGTTTAGCCCACGCCAGGATGTAACAGAGCTGTTTTTAATTACGGTTTCACATCATTATATCAGCCTTTCTTCAGATGTCCAAATGAGTGCTGCTGAGAGCAAAGATTCTTGATTACTTGGCCAAATAA
Source organism: Hemicordylus capensis (assembly GCF_027244095.1). NCBI lineage: Eukaryota > Metazoa > Chordata > Lepidosauria > Squamata > Cordylidae > Hemicordylus > Hemicordylus capensis. The sequence goes on from NC_069667.1 coordinate 19,653,705, forward strand.
AGGGGGGAAAGGGTGATAAACCGCTTGTCCCTGCCAACATGAAATTGAAAACAGATAGGCCAATGAATGCAGGGATTGTGCCTCATCACCCATTTCAGATCTAGGAAGTATCCCTGAAACCCAATAACACGTGCACGACAGTAACCAGAGGGGTTAACTGATTTATGAGTAGAAAACTTCTGATTAGATTGTGGCAGACCACCTCTAGCTGAACATGCACCACATCAATAAACTAATTTTATTAGAAGATTAGCATTCATCCTAATTGTTCTCTTTGCTAAACACTGCTAAAAACACAGGCTGTTGCAGGAGACATTTTTATTACCTGCAGCTAATTTAACCTGATAAATGTGGACTTTATTTCTTGTTTCATCATGCTTACAGAAAGCATGTCACCCAAGAGAAATTAAAAGGCAAAGCTATCTAAGTCAGGGTTCTCAAACTTGGATCCCCAATCCATGTTGGACTACAACTCTCATCATGGAGATTCTGGGAGTTGTAGTCCAACAACATCTGAAGACCCAAGTTTGAGAAATGCTGCCCTAAGCTATGAGTTGAAAAACCACATGTGATATAAAATACCAACCACTTTTTAAAAAACCCACAGCTGATAAAGCCACCAGTAAAACAGATGCAACAGCGTTGCAAAAACCAATGGCCAAGATCATTTGAGGACCAAAGCATGCTGAACACCACAAAATTACAACCTTTATAGTAATGAGCCAGCAGGGGTGGTTGATACAGTTGGGAGGACAAATGCTCATTGTGATTTTTGACAAGGTCTCCACCCCTAGAGATGGAAAACCGGGGATGGCATTATTGCACTCCTTTAGGTATGTCATCATGCTTTTATTGTCAAAAACTACTATTAAATTTTGCCAGTGTTGTCAGAGGAATTGAAATGGAAATTGGCAAGAATGTCTTCCAAAGATGACTCCATGGAGAGAGGACAACAATTTGTTCATTGTTACCCTGACCCTTTCCTCTGTGCAAAAATGACTATAATTTTACCCTAATTGTTTGGGGGTCGAGCATGGGGATAAAGACGGGACAATAACACACACGGGTACAGCAACCAGCACGGTTGCAAGTTCCCTTGGGAGCAAGCTTCCTTGGGAAGCAAATTCTGCACAAAGGATGAGCTCCCAAGGCCGCCTTATTTCTTCTTTGGAAAGATGTTTGGGTGCTCCAAGATTCTGACTTGCCTCTTACTGTAAGTTCGGTGTATGGTTGTAGGATATTTTTCAGGGCTGCATTGGACATGTTATTATCTTTACCCCTAAGACCTACCAGACTTAGCCTTCAAATAGGTTCACTTACCTGGATCAGAGTAAAAGAGAAGACAGATATAAAAGGGCCGCTCTTTAGTACAGCCTGATCCTTTCTTCCAGCGAGTAACATTTCAAGCAAAATCCCTTTGTACTTTAGACTCTGGATGTGTACACAGAAGAGAGAGACCAGTTAAGGTAACAGATTGGAATAGCACAAGGCACCCCTTAAATATGTTTTCCTGGACTTTGTTATCAGTAGCCTCCAACTGAGCCAGTCTGTTAAAAGAGCAAGCAATGCCTGGGGTGTTTGAATATTTGATGGCCAACCTCCGTTTCTGTGTGCCTAAGGAACTAAACAGGAGAATAATAATTTGTTTCCTGCCTTTCCTCCAAGGAGTTCAGGGATGTGTACATGGGTCTTCCACTTTCCTCCCATTTTATGGCAGAGCCCATTGTGGCCAGGGGTGATGGGAGTTGTAGTCCAGCAAGTTCGGGGGATCCCGGCCTTATACCATGCTGCTGGCTCTCATGCTAGGGTTGGACAGAGGAAGCTGCCTTTTACTGAGTTGGTCTAGCTCAGTATTGTCAACACTGACTGGCAGTGGTTCTCCAAGGTTTCAGGCAAGAGTCTTTCCCAGCCCGATGTGGAGATGCAGAGTGAACCTGAGACCTTCTGCATTTAAACATGCAGATGCCCTGTCACTGAGGTACTCCCCATTCTATATGGGGATGTAGGATGGTTTCCCTTTCTCCCATTCAGTAAATCAAGACAGAACAGAAAACAGAAAACACCTGCTCAGACAATGAACCTCAGATCTACTTACAAACCACCTCAACTGAAAAGTGCTTCCTTTGGGAGAATTAATCTCCAAAATATTAATTTTGGAATGAACACCACCCACCGCTGTCTCACCTCCCAATCAGTGGAGGCAGCTCGTGTTGATTTCCCTCACCAAATTTGCCTTTTGGAATACACCTTCCTTTCAGACCTCACTGAAGGTTGTTGGAAGGAGTTGTTTGTACTCATCACTCTTCTTATTTATTTATTATTTCTCAGTGTAAACCACCCTGAACCGTTATTGGAAGGGCAGTATAGATATCGAATAAATAATAATAAAAATAATATTTATGTTCACCACCAGAGGGCAACAGAATAGCCTTGATAAAGTAAACAGCAGCCCAGCTGACAAACATTTTTTTAAAAAACAACAACAATTCTGGACCAAACAAACAAACAAGGAAAAACAAGAAAAAGGAAACCACAAAGGAGAAAAAGGAAGCCAACGATGTGTGGCATTTAAAAGTGAATGCAAAATGCTTAAAAGACCGGTACCACCTACGGACTGAATAATCGGTACACACTTAGCATAACACACCCTGGTCACCCAGCGGGAGGCAAAATACCACTCTGAAGTAGTGGTACCACTGGAGTGCTGGACTAGGACCGGGGAGACCCGAGTTCAAATCCCCATTCAGCCATGAGACTTGCTGGGTGACTCTGGGCCAGTCACTTCTCTCTCAGCCTAACCTACTTCACAGGGTTGTTGTGAGGAGAAATTTAAGGATGTAGTACTGGGCTCCTTGGAGGAAGAGTGGGATATAAATGTAAATAATAATAATAATAATAATAATTAATAAGTAGGCCTAGCCTAGCGTCTACTCCAAATGAGTCAGTAGCACTTAACCAAAGAGGGTCCAGTGACTACCTCGCCAGTTATTTTATATTTATATTCCCGTTCATATCCGGCTCTTCCTCCAAGGAGCCCAGAGCGGTAAAAATGGTTAGGGTCATCCCCACAACCACCTTGTGAGGCAGGTTAGTCTGAGGGAGAGGGAACCTAGGAAGCTAGAGTTCGGTGCGTGCACACACACAGTCATCCTTAGCAAGAGTCGGGGGTTGGGGGGGGCAGAACATTTTTAATCTCTCCCTCAGAAGTTAAAGGCAGGAGCAGGCCCAGGAGAGGGCGGGCACTTGGCCCAGCTGCCATGCCACTTCTGGCAGCCATAATGGACACCTCATGTGGGAAGTGAAGGTGTCGCCCAGGCAGCCTGCTCCACTTCGGCCCTCCTGCAAATGTTGGCCTACAACTCCCATAATTCTTGGCTATTGGCCACTATGCCTGGGGATTAGGGGAGTTGTAGTCCAAAAAACAGCTGAAGGGGGGGGGGGGGAGTTTGAATCCTCCAAAGGATTCCATGAGGCTTCTGCTGTTTCCCGCCCTTTTTAAAATTTATTGCGCCTCAGCGTTTGTTCCACCAGTGCAGTTTATTTTATTTTATTTTATTTTATTTTATACAGATAGCACACAGATTCCACTTCGGGCGGGGGAGGGGCAGCTGTGGGGGTTTAGGAGTCAAATGGGAGTTGTGAGCATACCCAAGGGCTTGAGAAGGAATTTGCAATAACTTTGTGAGATAGATAGATAGATAAAATATATTGTTGTTGTTATTTTACATTTTATATCCCGCTCTTCCTCCAAGGAGTCCAGAGTGGTGTACTACATACTTAGGTTTCTCCTCACAACAACCCTGTGAAGCAGGTTAGGCGGAGAGAGAAGCGACTGGCCCAGAGTCATCCAGCTAGTCTCATGGCTGAATGGGGATTTGAACTCGGGTCTCCCCGGTCCTAGTCCAGCACTCTAACCACTGCACCACGCTGGCTCTTGCTCTCCTGCCTGATTTCCCCCTCAGAGTATCTGACAGAAGTAGAGCAAACACAGTGAGGAAGGATTGGAGGCCCCCTAACTGAGGAGCAAGGAGCTCCCGCTTCCCGCCTCATGAGGCACAGAGTTTGGCACCAACACAATGGCGGCACTGAGGCTAGGCTGCTCCCAGGTGCAAGCAAAACGGAGCTCCCAGTCCACCCTTTTTTTCTCCTCAGCAATGAGCAATCCCACCCTCCTCACTCCAAGAGCAGAGAACCTGAAGGGACCCACACAAGTGAGAAATGCCTTTCTTGCAGGCTCAAGGGTCTCCTCTCGCTCTCTCTCGCTCTCTGGGGCATGTGGAGAAACTATTCTCAGGCGTTTCCCCCCTTGGGAAGAACCCCGAAATTCTCTTCAGATTTCAGTCTCCCCTCAGGAGCCGCTCCGAAAGCCCTCCCAGTTTCTGCTTCCGTTTGGAGGAACTCTGGAATTCTCTTTCAGATTTCATTTTGAAGATATTTCCATCCCAGTCTTTTCTCTTTTTTTAAATGGAGTGTGCAACCAGCGCCCCAATAATGGGAGGAAAGCTGGTCTTGTGGTGGCAAGCATGACTTGTCCCCCTTTGCTAAGCAGGGTCTGCCCTGGTTTGCATTTGAATGGGAGACCACATGTGTGAGCACTGGAAGATATTCCCCTCAGGGGATGGATTGGAGCCGCTGTGGGAAGAGCAAAAGGATCCAAGTTCCCTCCCTGGCAGCATCTCCAAGAGAGGGCTGAGAGAGATTCCTGCCTGCAATCTTGCAGAAGCCGCTGCCAGCCTGTGGAGATAATGCTGAGCTAGATAGACCAAGGGTCTGACTCCGTATAAAGCAGCTTCCTGTGTTCCTAATCTTGCTTCCTTGAGGTTTAGCCCTTTGCCTGTTTTGGAGAGGGCACACATCAGGAGCCTGGGGAACTGCTGGACTTTAGACCAAGTGTAATTCTGACAAGAGGAAAGTTGCTCTGTAGAAGTCCCAAAGCAAAACCTGGGAGGACATTGACACTCATTTCTCCTCAGACATATTGTCAGGGAATGGCACGCTCTCCAAGAAGTGCCCAAGAGTACATAACCTAGCTGGGGTAGTGGGTACCATTTAGAAGGATGAATGATCGTTCTGATTTTTGAGAAGGCCTACATTCCTAGAAATGGAAAATAGGTGATAGTATTGCAGTACTACTTCTACTTATATATCACCTTTCAACAAAGGTTTGCAAAGCGGTTTACACAGAAAAATAAACAATGAATAAATAAGATGGTCCCCTGTTGTGTTTCCCAGACTATGGGAAACTCCTATATCGGGCAGCAGCAATATAGGAAGGTGCTGAAAGGCATCATCTCAGACTGCAAAGGAGGCGGCAATGGTAAACCAAGAAAACCACATGGCTCTGTGGTCACTAGGAGTTGACATCGACTCAACAGCACAAGCTTTCCTTTCCTTTCCCCAAACACTCACAATCTGAAAAGAAACATAAGACAGACACCAGCAACAACCACTGGAGGGATGCTGTGCTGGGGACGGATAGGGCCAGTTGCTCTCCCCCTGCTAAATATAAGAGAATCGCCACTTTGAAAGGTGCCTCTCTGCTCAGTTAGCAGGGCAGACTCTCAGCTTTCATTACCCTGACCATCGGGCCTGCAGCGGCCACATTTACAATGGTGCTTTAAAAGCTGTGAAGTTTTATTTATTTCTATTATTTATTTAGCATATTTATATACCACCCAAAAGTTCACATCTCTTTACAGCAAAACAGATTTAAAAACAAAGTAAAAGCATTAAATCAATCTAAAACAATGATAGATTCTTCACATTAATTAAAAGCCTAATTAAACTTTTTTAAAAATTAAAACACAAAAACGACTATAAAATTTCATTGAAGTTGTCAGAAGAATGGAAATGGGTAGCAGGAATATCCTCCAAAAATTACTCTAGGGAGAGAGAACAACAAGTTGTTCAGTATTATCCAAACCCTGCTGTAACCCTGACCAGTGTTCCCTCTAACAGGGATTCCCAGAGTTTTTGGCTAAAGTAAAGTAGAAGTAAAGTGCGCCGTTGAGTTGGTGTCGGCTCCTGGTGACCACAGAGCCCTGTGGTTGTCTTAAAAATAGAACTCCCATAATCTACAAGCAAAAGCTATTGCAGTTGGGGATTCTGGGAGTTGTAGTCAACAACATCTGGGAATCCCTTGTCCCCTCTAACAGAGATTCCCAGATGTTATTGACTGCAACTTCCAGCATCCCCAGCTGCAATGGCTTTTGCTTGGGCATTATGGGAGTTGTAGTCAACAACATCTGGGAAGTGGGAATCCTTATTAGAGCGTACACTGATCCTAACCTTTCCCTCTGTACAAAAATGACTGTAATTTTACCCTAACCGTTTAGCAGTAGGGGTAAGGAAGGGGCAATAACACAGATAATGCTGCAAGTGCTACAATGCCATCTCTAGGGGGAGTCATTGCCCCAAAACATTAGAAGAATTCATCCCCCAGGGTAATACAGATGACCAAAATTTATGGGCCTGGTTCATAGACTATGAGGAGAAAAGTCTGACAATATGTTGGGTGAAATATACATGTCCTTGGAGCCAGACCTCCAGGAAGCTTTTCACATGGGGCTTTTGAAGCCCTTTAATTCGCATCTCTTCTAGAATGGAGGGAGTTCATTCACATATCGGCCAGATTTACCCCAAAGTCCCTGAGAGTTATTGGGGAGCAGTTCACACACAATTCAGGTTTTTCACTGTTCATTAGACATGTAACTCAATTTATATCCGGGGTAAAAAGACCCACCACTATTTGCATCGTTTTTTGGGGACAACTTTGAGTTTGCAGTAAAGCCTCCCTGTAAACTTACAGTAAAATCTGCTGTGTGTAAAAGCCCCTTCCAAAGCAAAGACACAATTAAGAAACTGATCTGACAGAATGGCAGACTTTTATATTTTCCAGTGGCAAATCCAGTCCAATGCATGATCCCTGAAGCTGCAGAGAGCTAGTGTGATTTTGTACACAATGACTGACATCCTAATGAAATTCACTAGAGGAAGTCCTATTGAAATGTAGTCATCCTTTAGAGTACTCCCTGAATAGTACACTCCGTAAGTTAGTCTGGACATCAGCTAACCTGGTTCACACAATAATTCAAATTGAGGTTTATTTATTTTATTTTATTTATTTAACATTTTATATCCCGCTTTTCCTCCAAGGAGCCCAGAGCGGTGTACTACATACTTGAGTTTCTCCTCACAACAACCCTGTGAAGTAGGTTAGGCTGAGACACAAGTGACTGGCCCAGAGTCACCCTGCTAGTATCATGTCTGAATGGGGATTTGAACTTGGGTCTCCCTGGTCCTAGTCCAGCACTCTAACCACCACACCACGCTGGTTCTTGTGTGATTAATGAGAGTTACCAACATTAGTGCGATTGTGTAAGCCCAGATGGGAATCTCGGATTTATCTTGGGCATCTCTTTGGCATGGGTTCACACGACCAGACTAATGTCAGTAACCCACACTATACCTAGATTTGAACAATTGTGTGAATCAGGCCACTGTATTGCACTTTACCAGAGAGACTTGGGTAAAGATCCCTACTTGACTGGTGCTGTTTAATTATTTAAAATACTACAAGGGAAAGTTGAGATGCGTCAGCTAATGCTGCTTACCACTTACCTTAAACTGCTTGCACAATGTTCTAACAGATCCTCTTCTTTTCCTTTCTTTCTAATGTGATGCCAATTACTGATTTTCAGAAGTTTGCCCAGGGGGCTGCCCAGGAAAAAAAACACAAACCATAGCTTATAAATAGCTGTGTCTGACATCAGGATCATTAAACTGGCTGTCACCCAGATTGGAGCAGGTGAACGATACTTGTTTTTTAAATGCTTTAATTTAGAACTATACAGACATCTGTTCTGGATGTTAACAGGCATGTGTTCTGCAGCCTTAAACAGCAGCAGGTGAGGGTGAGATTTGCCAACTTTCGATAGGGCTAAAAATTCATCTGTACTTCGAGTTGCTATCTTTTTTTACTGTTCTTATTCCTGGGCTCTTAAAGGTTGCCAGATATGCAAGGAACAAACAAACAAAGGAAAGTAAAAGAGGCTGAAAGACAACAATCTATTTCCTTTTTTTCCAGAACAGACAAGGGACTGTGGGAAGAGGGGTACATGACAGGTTTGTACCAAGCTCAGAGAAGGATGTTTGAGAACTTGGGTACCCACTCAAGGGCCAACTGGAATCCAAAATGATCAACCGCCCTCGGCCTGTGCTGGAAGATTTAATCTCCAGGAGGTTTTACAGACAAGGGCTTTCCCCCCAAATCCACTCCTGATTGGAGTGTGCCAGTCCACATATTCGCTGGATTTAACTTGACTTGTAGCAGAGAATTCCACAAACTGATTATGCGTTGTGTGAAAAAGTACTTCCATTTGTTGGCCCTAAACTGTTTGAGAGGATACAGTCTGGGAACCAGCCAGCAAGGCGAGGCAAGGAAGCCGTGTCGCATCCTGTTGGCAAGGCAAGGTCTGGGAGCTGGGGCAGACTCTCTGAGGGAGCTGTTGAAACCAGCTGGGCATTGTGGCAGCTTTGGCAGGCTGGAGGAGTCTTGCCCTTTCCTGCTAGCCTAGGCAAGCATTACTCTTGCCCATTTTGGAGTGTACCTTGCTCCTCCTCCATTGTCAGGCATCAAGCATCAAGGTGCTGGATGTGCCCTCCTCTGTCGGTTCTTGCTTTTTTCACAGGCCTGGTGATGTCTCCGCTGCTGGGGACTTGGAGGGAAGACTGGCGAATGCAGAGGGACTGGAAGCTGTTCCCAGGTGGTCTCCGGGAGCGGCATCCCCATTGGCTCGGAGAGGAGGGCTGTGGCTCCTGGTGGATCTACCATCTGTGATGGTGGATGGGAAGGACACTGGGGAACTTCTGAGGCTTCAGGAGTGGGGGTTGGCAGATCAAGGGGCAGTGGTTCAGCAAGGTCTCCCTCTGGTTCCATCGCTTCTCGGCCTTTTGGCTAAGATCAGGTGTAGTGTATGCAGTGATGTATTCTCTCTGCCTTTGCAACCACACATTCGTTAGTACGCGGCCGTGTTTTATCGGGAAACTCTATTCACTACTGCTCTTGTAAACCATGTGTAAAACATTCTCTAATAAAAGTCAATGTGTTCCGAGGCTGGTGGGCAACCCAATTCCTGGGTGTCTGCAAGTAAGGTGTCTTCTTTTGGCATAGCTGCCCCTTCCTTCTCAGTGTGTCACTGGTCTCACATTCAGGACAGGTCCGGGCAGCCCTTGCTGATGGTGGCACACCTAGTCCTTTTAAATCCATCCACTCCTCAGGCTCCTTGACAGTGTTTAGCGGAGGGGGGGGGGAGTAAAGACATGGCTCTTCACCCAGGCTTCTGAATGAAAATATTGTTTGTGCTGCTGCTGCTTTGTGTTTTTATGTATTATTGTTTTTAATGAACTATTACATTTTTAAATAGAGATGTTATTTTTATATTTAGATTATCTGTACTTTTGTATTTTAATTGTGCATGGTTTGAATGATATTGTAGTCTGCTTTGAGATTATTTTAATGAAAAGCAGTATATAAATCAAACAATAAATAAATAAAAATTCATCTTTCCTTCTGCTTGAAGTGTGTGTGTGTGTGTGTGTGTGTGTGTGTACGTTTTTCCCTTCCAGGACCCAGAAGAGACAATTACCAGTAGATTAAAACAACATCTCCGAATACATTGTTTTAAAAAAAGAAACGGGATGGAGCATTATTAGTGCTCCAGCAGAACATGCTGGTGTGATGAATTAATAATCATATTTACTCATCTCATTGGGAATCTTTCAACCATCCCAACATCACTCAACAAGGGAGCCTGGCTTTGAACAGAAGGATTTCAAAGCCGTTTGGGGTTCTTTCTTTCTTTTTTGATAGAGCCAGGGATCGCTTTACTTGCTGACATTTACTTCCTGTAAATATTTCACAGCCATCGGAACTGGGAGTTGATAAAAGCTGGACTTATGGTGTGAGCTCATCCAGAAGTCTAATTAAAAGAACATGAATAAAAGGGGAGGGATAGCCTGCACCCCCTGGACGTATCCTCAGGGAGCTCAGCAAAAAGAATGCATCTGGTTCATTTCACATGCAGATTTCCTAAGCTTTTGCCAAGATGCAATAGTAAACATACCTGGGCTTTGAGCAGAACTAGGTGTGAGGCCTATGGATTTTGGTACAGGATCTAGCAGATTCAGTAGAAAGACAAGTTTAACATCTGCAGGCAAAGATACCCAGGACACAATCCAACTAACTTTAAGCCTCCCCCCCCCCCGTTCCCAGTTTTTTCAATGATAAATAGCTAAATAAATGCTCATTTCTCCCATTTAAATCAATGGGACTTTAATAATACTTTAACTGGCTGTATCTTGCACTTATTCAAGATACTCCTGCTGCTAAATCAGAGGCAAAAATGCTAAAAGCACAGGTAAACTGTGGCTAGCAGTCCTACTTTTGTTCAAGAGACAAAAAACCCATGGAGGAGGAATATAGCCCTAAACTAAATAAAATGGTATGCACATTAAACATCAGTTATCAATAAATGCAGAATTCATCACATATAGCATCTTTGAAATATCAGTGGTTTTATACCATTATGATTAAAAGCAATGACTTTTTCTGCCAGCACACACTACCCAGGCACCAAGAACAGCTGTGACACACACAGGCCTAACTGTTCATGTGTGTGAATCTGCAGGCGCATGCACACTAGAGGCACGATGCATCTGCCTCTCCACACCTACCGTGCTGGAGGCTCAAGGAAGGAAGAACTGGAAGTAAAATTCAAGCAACTCACAGAAACAAAAGGAAATACCTCATCTTCTCCCTCAAATAGGGATGAAATCAAGACAGTGATTTGCCAGGAACACCTGTGAGGAAATTAAGGACTGTGACTGCAAACAGCTGGTGCACCTGCAAGCCTTCTCAGACTGGCATTTATTCAAATTTGTTCAGGGAAGCCATTTAGATTCCTGGAGATGCCCGTTTAGGGACCTTCAGTTGAAACAGAAGAGTTGAAAACCAGGCCTGAGTCTTTGCAGACAGTAAGGATTCTTGTGCAAGATGTTGATAGTGCTCAAAGTGATGTTTATTTTCACATGGGGTGGGGAGGAAGTGATTTTAGTAACTCCCAGCAATGCCCATTTAGGGACCTCCGATTAAAAGATTACCCTAGAGTTGAAAGCAAAACAAAGCAAATATGTACTTGCACTTTGGCACTATTGATCCAAAGGCCCTCTGTTCAGAATTCATCAGCAAAGAGGTCGTGGGGTTTTGAGAAAATGGCAACTTGCTTCTTCCCGTTTACCATTTGTCTCCTGGGATGCATCTTCTACTCCCAATGTGCAGGTTGGTTCCTTTTAAAACTAAGAAATCATCTGTGTTTCTTTTGGCTTGAGATAAGAGTGTGGTTAGATCACCTGATAAGGAATCAATAATTGACAAGCAACGTGAGGGCTAATTCCTTTAGCGTGAAAACCTTTAACTTTGTCTAAAGAAATTGTGATCACTAGGGGAACAACATGCATGGCACAACTTGCATTTATTTAAATTTATTTATTTAAATAACTGATTTTTTTAGTCTTATAGTTTCCTGAGGGCTTAGATTCAATTGCTTAAGGAATGAGAAAGGGAAATGAGAAAACATAGCTAGCTGGAAGTTACAGCTAATGCCTAGACCAGTCATAATGAAGAAAGAAGAACTTAATTACCTTCACAGTGGCGGATAAAGCCAAGGGGACATTTTTCAATATAACCTGTTTGCCATCAGTGTGCTGACTTTCTGCTTAGTGCGATTGTGTATAATTTTTAACACATTCAAATGTGGTTTCTCCAGCCTATAATCTGAATATAGGGGCATAGGAAGCTGCCTTATACTGAGTCAGGCCATTGGTCCATCTTGTTCTGTATTGTTTACACTGACTGGCAGCAGCTCTCCAAGGTTTCAGGCAGGAGTCTCTCCCAGCCCTGTCTTGGAGGAGCTGCCATAAAGGTAGATTTGCAATAAAAGATGATGGTGCCAGGGAGTGAACCTGGGGCCTTCTGCACACAAGCAGAAACTCTTACACTGAACTATGGCAACTATCCCCTAAGCCTTGGAGAAGAACTTAGAGCACTCACATGTAATCACCCATCAAAATGAAAACCAAGTCAGACCATGCTTAGCAAAGGGGCAATTTATGCTCCCTGCCCCAAGGCCATGTCTCCTTCCCAAGATCCTTATGCCTGTATTGTAGAACGGGGTTTGTGCAAGTTGAGCGTCTAAGGGCATGCCAAAGGCTACCAAAGAAGGTTTGTGACCAAGAGAGTTTGTGGCAGTGGTCGGATTTGAATAGGGACGGGGCCTTAAGTTCAGAATCGGGCCACATCTCCGTGGAAGAGGATCTGTTCTGCAAACAGAAGGTCCCAGCCAGGGTCTGTCCCTGGCAGCATCTCCAGGTAGGGCTGTGAAAGACTTGTGCTGCTTGAAACCTTGGAGAAGCCACTGCCAGTCCGTGTAGAGAATGCTAAGCTAGATGGACCAATGGTCTGACTCAGTCTAAGGCAGCTGCCTATGTCCTTTTGCTTCCTGTGTTCCTAGTCTGGTAGCCTCCCCAGTTTACCTTCTTGGTCACAATGCTACAGAACCATGTCAATGCCAATGTAGCTTCAGAAGAGTCTGAATAACTTTTGCACATTCCTCTCCGTGACCTCTGACTCCTTCCCTTTCTGAAGTTTTTATTCCCCAGGAAGAGGCCAGTGCTGTTTTGTACCGCTACAAACGGTACAATTCTGGACGGCTGGAAGAAGTGGTCAAAGATAACCTTGAGCGTGAGTGCATAGAAGAGAAGTGCAGCTTCGAAGAAGCAAGAGAAGTTTTCGAAAACCAAGAGAAAACCGTGAGATGGAGTTACTGCTGGATTTGCGGGGGAAGGGAGAGGGAAAAATATTTGGGGCCTTACTGGTGGTGCTTTCACACACTCACACACACACACACACGGAGTGAATCCTACAAAATGACTTAGTATTGTTCTGAATGAAGTTCTGAGACATAAAAATGGCAATTGTCAGAGACGCACCACCATCACAAAACTTCGAGAGCCCAAAAAGGGTAAACGGGGGAGCTATTTGGGGAACCTTTCACCCCTGCCCTTCAATTCCCAGCAGAAAAGTCTCATGAGAGAGAATACTGTCCTGACTTAACATTTTATATTTCTCTGTGATAATACTTAATACTCTGCACTTTTCATTTCCATTCTAAAGAACCCTAGAGGCAGCTTAACAACATTATTTTAATTGTATTATTTTAATTGTATTAAATTGTATAATTTGTATTAAATTGTATAATTTAATTGTATTTGATTGCATAATTTTAATTGTAAACTGCCCAGAGACACGTTTTGGGTGGTATAGTAATATTTCAAATAAATAAACAAACAAATAAAATTCAAAAGTTATAGTTTGACAGAAACAATAGAAATTTTAAAAGGGGACTAAACACCAATCAGCGGAAAACAAGCTGTGAGAGCAGAGCAGCAAGTGGGGAGCAGATTACAAGTTGAAAGCCCTGGGGAATAATATTTGATTTTATCATGGCGTGAAGCACCGCAAAAGAAGGGCCCACAAGAGGCCTCTTGTGGTAGAGAGTTCCACAGATCAAAGATGGCCCTGTTCTGAGTTCCTACCAACTCACCACTTTGGTGGTGGAACAGTCCCCACCCACTTCATTGGCAAGGCAGGATCGTGGGCTGTATTGCAGCTATACTTGTGTTTATATTTGAAAGTAATTTCACTATCTTTATTATAGATGGAGTTTTGGAAGGAATACATTGGTAAGTGCTACATTTGTATTTTGCTTCAAATACATTACTTTTCTCTGTACTCATAAAATGCATAAACTCCGGAAGCTAGCAGTAATAATTCAGCTCTGAGTTTTCTGCCATCTCTTTTAAAGGTCTCCCACACATTTCATGTTGGGGTTCCTAGTTAATACCCCAAAGATATCCCCCAAGCCTCAACCAGCGTTAAATAATATAATCACAGATACCAGCATGGTGTAGTGGTTAGAGTGCTGGACTAGGACTGGGGAGACCCGAGTTCAAATCCCCATTCAGCCATGAGACTTGCTGGGTGACTCTGGGCCAGTCACTTCTCTCTCCGCCTAACCTACTTCACAGGGTTGTCGTGAGGAGAAACTTAAGTATGTAGTACACTGCTCTGGGCTCCTTGGAGGAAGAGCGGGATATAAAAAATGATTTATTTTCTTTTAACAAATTACAATATCACCACAATGACAATTTATCCTTCATTTCCAAGATGGAAACCAATGTGATTCTAATCCCTGTTTGAATGGAGCCACCTGTGAGGACGACGTTGGGGACTATCATTGTTGGTGTGCAGCTGGTTTTGAAGGAAGAAACTGTGAGCTAGGTAAATAACATGAAATGATTGCCTCATTCACTGAGTCACATGGGTATATAAGTAACCAACCATTCTGCATTGGTGCGAAAGGTTATAGGAAAGGTTGGCCATGGAAGAAGCACAGAAGCTCTACTAGAGAAGCTCCAAGAGCTTTACAGCAAAGTCAGGTTCATACCTGCACTTGGTTGCTCCTCACTTGATGACAGATGGATGTGTGAATGGACTCCCTGGAAAAATGTTGGCCGCATTCTCACGTAACGTGAAACTGCAGTTGAATAGGCCTGCGGTTCCATGGACGCTACATCGGATGCGAGCAACCTGGGTTACGTGCGGCAATGAAACTGAGGGTTGCAGACTGAAACTCCAGTCTGAACCCTCGGGTTATAGTGATGTTCGTCACTGCAACCTGAGGTTCCAGGCAGCCTGTGGTACGTCTGAATTTGTGAATGGTCCTAGAACGGGAGTTGAGGGAGGAAACGCCTCCCTCAACTCTGGCAGGATTGGCTGTGTGGGCTGTCCTTCTCACTGACTGCAGAGAGATAGCTCTCCCTCCGAATTCAGATGGGAGAGCGGGGGGGGGAGTGGGCACAGGACATGTGAATGTGTTACATGTGAATGTGGCCATTCTGTTTGAGGTGATGGAGAAATTCTGGCTATAGCATTCAGTGGCCCAATCACACATACAGATCGTAAGAGCACGCCTCCTGGACCAGTGGACATGCAACCTTTTTGTTAACTGGCACAGAAGGCATATTAAAAAATAGTCACACTTCACGACACAACCCAGTTCCACTATAAAAATAAAACAACCACCCACAAAATCATCTACACAAACCAGTTCAGACACAACTTTAAAGGGGCGATGGGATAAGGCCGTAGAAGGCCCATAAACAGAATATGAAGGTGATACCTACTTTTCTAAGCAGAGTTTGCTCTGATTTGCATTTGGATGGGTGACTTCATGTGAATATTGTCTTCTGTGAGGAATTCCCCATAGGGGGATAGGGACATAGCTCAGGGAAAGAACATCTGCTTGGCGTGCAGAAGGTCCCAGGTTCCATCCCTGGCAGCATCTCCAGGTTGGGCTGGGAAATACTCCTGCCTGAAACCTTGGAGAGCTGCTGCCAGTCAGTGTAGACCAGGGATGTCAAACTGTGGCTCTTCTGCAGATGTTGGCCTACAACTCCCATCATCCTTGGCTACTGGCCATTGTTATTGGGGATGTTGGGAGTTGTAGGCCAACAACAGCTGGAGGGCCACAGTTTGACATCCCTGGTGTAGACAATACTGAGCTAGATGGACCAAAGGTCTGACTTGATATAAGGCAACCTCCTATGTTCCCATGTATGTATGTATGAACAATCTTAATACTTGATAGATGACAGGACTCCTCTATTGCCTCCACCTCTTAGCAGCAATCCCTTTGATCCACCACTTATATTTTAAATTTGATTTTGTCCCATCAGATGCTACCTGTTTTACAAAGAATGGAGGTTGCAAGCAGATTTGCAAGCACGATCGAGTGGGGAAAGCCGTCTGCTCTTGTGTTCCTGGTTACAGACTTAAGGCAGATCGGATGAGCTGTGAACCAGCAGGTAATAGATCTTCTAGTGTGTTGGAGCAGTGAATCTCCCAATCTCTTGGCAGATAAATCACCCAAATGTCCACAGCCGATGTGTAAAGGTGCTCCACTGAAATAAAAGGGACTTCACTTCTCTATGATGTTTATGTCAGCATGGCCACTATCCAACAGGTTCCTGCGATTGTCAAACTGGAATGTAGACACACCTACTGCATCATTGAAGATTGGCACCCCTTTTTTGTACCATAAGGGCTGAACATTCTCTCATTCCACTGGTCTTGTTACAAGCAGAGAGCAAAATAGATAGCAATAGCAGATAGCAGATAACAATAGCCCTGTTCACACATTATGCTGAATATTTGTACTAGACTATCGGGCAGCAGCGATATAGGAAGATGCTGAAAAGCATCATCTCTTACTGTGCAGGAGGAGGCAATGGTAAACCCTTCCAAAGAAAAGTATTCTACCAAAGAAAACCACAGGGCTCTGTGGGAGCCAGGAGTTGAAATTGAGTTGATGGCACACTTTACCTTTAATGCTGAACATTTGTACAGGTGTACAGTGTACACAGGTACAGATCCGTACACAGGCACAGCAGTACACTTCCTGTCTGTATCGTGCGTTTGAGGGACCCATACATACCCAGATTCATTTTTAAAATGAACACAGGTACAGTCTGATTCACACAAAACCATGTACCAGTTTGCAGACATCGGTACACTCATACAACATTACATCTGAACAGGGCTAAATTGATCATCACCCACAGTCATCAGAGGTGGGTCACCTCTGCCTCATCTACCAGGGGATTGATTCCCGGGTTCTCCCCTTGCTTGTTCCTTGGAGTATTGCCTGACACCAAACACACCATGGCTGAGTCCCAAGGATGTACAGCGTAGAATCCAAGGGAAAGGGTTGTGGTCTGCAAGGACAAGGCAGCGGAGTAGAATCAGGAATCTTTCTAGGTTAATGAAATAGATATTTTGTGCAGAGAGGCAAGAAACGGTCACCAGGAGTTGAAACCAACTCGACGGCACAGCTTTACTTTACTTTAATAAAGCTGCAGGTCTAAGCATGACCAGTCGACAGCTAAATTCAAAACAATTAGGACTTCGTGTGTGTGGGGGGGGATGTTTAGGATGGGAGCGTTCATGCAAAAACTTGCCATTGTTTTCTCTTCAGAAATCTAACCATGGTAGAAATGCACTTTGCTCCTTTTGCGCCTCCTCTCTCTGCCCCTGCAATATTTTTTTTCTGATCTGCTACAGAGGATAGGACTCAAGACTGGTATTTGGGCCATCACCACATCCAGCGTGATGACAAATGCCATCTGTAGGTGAACCCACCTCTTGTGGCAGACGCTTCCATGGGTCGGAGCCTCCTCCATCCGATGCATTTCTGGTTTTGTATTCCTCCCCAAAGTGAGCTTTCCATGTGGAATGATTGGAGCTCCAGAGGCAAAAGGTGTCGCTACCATCACCAGAGGCCTTTTTGAAAACTGGGACTCCTTTGGCAACGACACCGATGACCTTCCGTCCGCGACAGCGATGACACCAATGGAAAACACAACCACAAGGATCGTTGTCCAGACAGCACATCGTGAACGAGTGGTTGGTGGCACGGACAGCAAGAAGGGGGAAATTCCTTGGCAGGTAGGACCATTAAGTGGGCTGCTCAGCATCCCTGGTAACCCAGCTCACATCAGGCATTGGAAAAGAGAACCAGCAAGAGAACTGGTCTTGTGGTAGGAAGCATGACTTGTCCCCTTTGCTAAGCAGGGTCTGTCCCAGTTTGCATTTCGATGGGAGCCTACATGTGTGAGCACTGTCAGATATTCCCCTTAGGGGATGGAGACACTCTGGGAAGAGCACCTGTCTGCTTACTTGAAGATTCCCCGCCCACTTGGCATCTCCAAGGCAAGGCTGAGAGAGATTTCTGCCTTCAAGCTTGGAGAAGCTGCTGCCAGTCTGTGTAGACAATACTGAGCTAGATGGACCAATGGTCTGACTCGGTAGAAAGCAGCTTCCCAATGACTGCTAGGATTTCACTGGATAGGGATAAGCTAACTCCTCAATCCAAGTCACTTTGATTGACACCAGCATACTCAGTACAGTACAAAAGCAGGAAAGCAATAACAAATAAGTAGTCTTATAAACAACCACATTGTTTTTTAAGCCACCGGAACTCTATTTGACATAGATCGTCCAAAATAAGAAAATGGGCTTCTCTGACAATATTTTAGACCTGGAAAAGGTGTCAGAAGATAGTACATAAAGCAGACCAAAAATCGCCTCTAAAGTTTAAGTTCAGAGGTTTGTGTAGAATTTCTCACTCTGAATCCCCTCTTCATTTTTGTGCCCGTTTTACGTGTATAGTTATTTTGGGGTTCAATGGGCATTGATTAGTTGAACTGTAGCTCTTGCCCTTTATTTTTGGAAGTGGTGGTGGAAAATCTCATATTTCAAGTTGGCTGGAGAAGAGCTAAATACTTTATGCAGTAATTTCAAGACTTTTAAGTCTGTACCATTTGGCCTCTGCTGCTCCCTAGAGGACATCTTCAGTATTTTTAATCTCCCTGTCAAGAGACAAGGACTGCACCAGCCACATAAAAAAGACCAGTTCTTTCTCATCTATCTATGGCCGTATTAGCACATAATGCAGGACCGGAGTTTAAGAGGACCAAGGTTTCCAAACTGTTACATCCGAATGTGTACAATTCTGGTTCGGCGCAAGCCACCTGAGGTTTTCTCTGTGTGACTCCAGTTTGAACCCTCGGGTCTTAGTGAGTTTCATCACCCCAGCCTGGGGTTCAACATGGCCTGTGTTATGTCTGAATTCGTTACCACAGGCTGTGTTACCTTCAACCGGAGTTGAGGGAGGAAGCTTCTCCCTCTCTCTGGCCATGATTGGCTGCGTGGGCTGTCCTTCATGCAAGGAGGAAGCCCGCACAGCCCGTTCTCCCTCCTCTCTGCTGTCTCCATGCTCTCTGCTATATCAGCATTTGGACAGGAGAGCAGGGCGTGTAGCGGAACCGCAGGTCCATTGGACCCATGGTTCCATGTTATGTATGAATGTGGCCAGAGATGGAGTTCCCACCCCTGAGGTCCATGTTCCCTGTAACAGGATGCCCAGATATTGTTGACTTGGATACAACTCCCATCATCCCCAGCTGCAATGCCCTTTGGCTGGGGATGATGGGAGTTGTAGTGAACGTCTAGGTATCCCTGTTGTAGGGAGCACTGCTTGGGGTCTCTAAATGTGTTTGAATTACAGCTCCTATCATCCCCAGCCACAATGGCTTTGTGTTTTGATGAGAGTTGTAGTCCAACAACTAGGACCTCAGGGATCAGATGGCTGATGGACCAGACAGCAGGGCTCACCCGCTGCTCACCCTCATAAATCTATCATATGTCCTTTGCCATTGAGCTGGCATGCATATAGTCCTTCTCCCAATGCCCTGTCCTATCTGCCTTCTTCAGGCAAGCGCCATGTTCCCTTTGAAAATGGACTGTTCCAATTTTGCAACCCTTCTCTGTCCCGGTTTGACGACTTGCCCCTGATCTGGCCCGGTTCCTCTGCTCACAGGTCCATCTGCTGAACGACAAGTGGGTAGGATTCTGTGGAGGCTCAATTGTCAACCAGAAGTGGATCGTGACTGCAGCGCACTGCCTTGAGGATCGGCCACATGCCATTGTAGCCGGTAAGGGATGGAACAGCATCAATGCTGGGACTGTGTTTATTCTCACTACATTTTAGAGAGAGACTCAGTATATGGCAGCTTCTTCTGTTCCCAATCTAAACCAAATCTTCACCTGCTCTTTTCTCAGGTGAACACAACACACAAGCCGAGGACAATACCGAGCAATACCGCACCATATCGAGGACCGTCCTGTTCCCCACATACAACGCCAGCCAAAAATATGACAAGGACATTGCCCTTCTAGAGCTAGATGTGCCCCTGGAACTGAACAGTTACGTCACTCCAATTTGCATAGCAGACAAGGATTTCACCAACAGTCTCCTCCGGCATGGGACAGGCACCGTGAGTGGCTGGGGGAGGCTGACGCACGGAGGCCGGCCGGCCAACATCCTTCAAGTGCTGAAACTCAAGTTCATCGACCGCTCCACCTGTATGAGGAACAGCAGGTATACCATTACGCCGAACATGTTCTGTGCGGGCCACCCCGATTCAAAGGATACCTGCCAGGGAGACAGCGGAGGCCCGTATACCACAGAAGTAGAAGGCACCTGGTTCCTAACCGGGATAACCAGCTGGGGCGAACAGTGTGCCATGAAGGGCAAATATGGCGTCTACACCAAAGTTTCAAGGTACGTCAGGTGGGTGAGAGATACCACCAAGCTGGTATAATTGAGCCCAAGGCAAGATCTTCCTGTTCCTTTCCCAAGAATTTCCAGTGGAGAATAAGGCCACCGAACAGACCAAGCTGCTTTCCTGAAAGAGTTTCACTTTAAAAATAAAATAAAATTGAAGACACTTTAAACAGTTTGCACAGGAGGCGGTGTGCTTGCTCTGGCAACCCAAAACAGGGCCGGTGGGGGGGCACCCAGCCAGGGTAAAAAAGCTGTGCACACAGTTGTGTGTTTGCAAAGATCAAGGTAAGAGGGGGAAGAGTGATTGTGTGGGCAAAGGGAGTTGGGTTGAATGGCTTTCTGCCCACCCTCGATAAAATGCTGGGGAGGGCAGGCAGATTGGCTGCTCCCACCTTACCTAGCTCCAAGCTCCCACACAACCACTCTCCTCTCCTCCTTGACATTCATACGCCCACCAATCAGCTCCCTACCCTGTTTAGGGTTATGAGAATGGGCCCACTATCTGGAAGAGGAAGAAAATGAGAGACAATGGAGTGGCTTGGAATAAGCCACTTTTAATCAGCTGTAGCTCCCTACTGGGTGTTTTTTTTTAAGGTGCCTACCTCACAGGGTTGTTGTGGGGGTAAACATATATTGTAAAGTCCTTTGGAACATGAGAACTGCAAATTCATGAAAATGCAACCTGTGCTCAGTGCATTTATGTTACTGTAATGAAGGGCAATGAAACAAGAAATAAATCGCCGCATTAAATGTTCACCACCATTTGTTGTGAATTCATGCTGCACAAACACCCTCTACACAAGATGAAAAGTTCTCATATACATTTCTTTATTTAACAAGGTTTACAATTCTTCTTAAATATAGATTTAACACATTTGTACAACATCATTTACAGTAATTATAATTTTACTGTCTAGGCCAGGGATGGGGTGGGGACCCCACTTCCCCACCCCTCGTGTCGTCTGGGAGTGCCATATGCATTTTGTAGCTTGAGTGGTAAACCTGTCTACTTTAAGATGCCACCAAGGATTTGTGCAAAAGTTTTAAAAGGCTAAGACTGTACATTCAGATTTGAAGAATTAGCCAGTTTCATGAATGAGAGCATTTAAGTTTCAGATCTAGGAAGACAAGAAAGAATAGAAGACCAGGTTGTGCCGTGTGCTGTGGTTGCTGGGATGAAACAGGTGTGGAGTCAGACATTTGTAACCTACACAGCAGGGCTGGCCCTCCTGTCCTAACAACCTCATCTCCTTTTCAAGCTTCAAAGCAAGTGTTGCTTTTTAAAAATAGAATTCAATATATACACAGATATCTGTTGCAATGGTCCATTAAGAATGCTTGCAGGGGATTGAAACTTCCTAGGACTCTCCATTAAAGTTATAATGGATCTGCAGTACCATTTTCATGTTGGGTGGCATATGAAGTCTAACAAGCTGTGCTGAACTGACATATTAGAGAAGCAGACTAAACCATTACCGCTCAAAGTGAATGTGAAACACACCACAGGCTCAGATAGCAGCACGTTACCTATCCCCGAAATAAATGGATGCATCCTACAAGCAGCTTTATGGCAAAACCAGGGATCCATGGTTCACAAACGAACGTGGATTTTGATGAATATCCTGTTCTCTCCCCTGTAGTCTGTGCAAGGCAATGAGGGTAAAGAGTCACTGTATCTGTTCCATATGCACACATGCAACTTATGTGAGGGATCGTTGTGCGTGTCCCGATCAGAACACCTACCCTGTTTTGTTTTCATCACCAAGGGGAATTAGATTTGTACACATTTATCTGTATACCTTGAACCACCCGTACATACAAATATACACACAGGGTGGGCAGGGGAGAAGCAAAACAGAAAATAAATTATGTAAACATCATTAAAAAGGAGGGAGAGGGAGAGGGAGAGGGAGAGAGAAGGCCCTATTACCTCTCCTCCACATTATTTTCTATCAAGATGCTGAAACATAGTCTTAACAAAGGCAACTTTTCATAGTGCAAATGTGGACACTGAACTCAGTTATGGCACGTGTGTGTGTTCCAAAAAACTGCTGTGTAAACCTGGACACTTCGCTAGATAACCTGGAACCCCTGGGGAACCCAAAGTGACTTCTGACAAACCTGAGTGGCCAGTCAACAAGGTCTTGAACCACACCCCATGGGCTCTGGATCAGACCCTTAGTGCAAAAGGAGACCCTTCTCCCCCTCAACATTATTGCATCATCATGAATAATCTAGCTCAAAAGATGGTCTTAATGCCAAAGTTATCGGAATGTATTCACACCCATTCCAGAACATCCAGCCCAATCAAAAAGCATTGCTTATTATGACTAGTATTTGGTCTAGTCAAGAGCAACCAACCACATTAATGTGCAGTTGCAAAATAAGATAAAGCTTTTCTGTCTGGAAACGTAAGTATTGGGCTTCTTAACCAAGCCAAGGAAACCAGCTAGTTAGTCCGCAAAAAAACCCAATGGATGTCATGGAGAGGAGGGAGATAATCCACCAGTACAGCAAAACAAAATGGCGTCCCATTTTCCACTGGCGGGAAACCAATGAAAAACAGCAAAGAATGGCTTCCGTTGATGATAACAGTCAATGTTGGTGAAGTTGTGATGGGCGGCAAATGTTGATGGGTGATAGCACAGGGAATTCCAGCAACTGTATGTGTTCTCCCTCTTGGGCAACCACTTCAAACCTCCACTGGAGAATTCAGAAATGACATGGCTTAGTTCTCCCTTTAAATTCAGGGAGAGCTTAATTTCCTTGTTTTATACAGGGCAGCGTCTATAAAGCAACAAAGAGCGACGTTAACGTTAGACGAACCGTTGTCCCAAGTATATATGGATGAACATATATTGGAAGAACATATATTCCAAGTATATATGGCTTCTCATGATTACAGAGAACTCCTGCACATTACAGCCAAATCCTCTGCCAAGTAGCTAGGCCCCCCAATTTTGGCCATTGGTGCCAACTCAGAGGATGAATACTCATAGTGATTTCTGGCAACTTTTGCCCCCCTAGAGATGGAGAACTGGTGATAGCATTGTTGCACTGACAGCTGTCTCTGTGTTGTCACTCCTTCTTTATCCCAACCCCCAGATGATTAGGGGTTTTTAAATTGCGGTCATGTTTGAGCAGAAGAAAAGGTTAGAGTCAGGGCTGCGGTAACAGTGAACAAATTGCTGTGTCCTCTCCATGGCGTAATCTTTGGGAAACATTCCTGCCAATTTTCATTTCCATTCCTCTGGCATAGATCAAGTTTTATAGGAGTTTTCACATTTTTAAAACATTCCAAAGCTTTTAAAAAGCCACTGCAAATTTGGCCATTGCAGGCCCGATCAGGACAATCAAAGCATGAAAGCACTCTGAAAAGTGACAGTCTTGCAATGCTATCACCTCTATTCTATCTTCTCGGTCAAAAATCACAATGAGCATTCGTACCCCCAGATGGTACCAACCACCCCAGCTGGCTCATGGGGGTGGATAAAGACCCCACATTCCTACATTGCTGGCTTATCACTTACCCTCTTCATCACTGAGTGCAGCTTAAAAAGAGTCTCAAGCCAGAAGGCTCTCTCAAAAGCCAGCGGTAAAAAAACTAATGCCCAACAACCTTGCATTCCATACACGTCATAAATTAAGGCTACTGTGCAATAAGTTTGCGACTTAAAGTGCATCAAAAGTGCAATCTAGTGTGCTGAACAGTTTTGCAAGTTTACTGAGTGATTTTTGGCTAAATATAAATTGATAAGCTGGTTGATGCAATCCGCATATTTAAGGTGACTCCCAAGTACTCCTTTAAGACCTTCGAATGTATTACTATACCTGGTAAAAACAAACACGCAAATGTTTCAACGTCAAACGCCAGCCTCAGTGTTGTTACTCCATCTTCTGTGGATCGAATACCTTCTGTGGATTTAGACAAGAAATTTATCTCTTGTCTTCTCCTCCCGCCCCACTTTTTAACCTCATTTCTTGATTAAAATCACTGCCAGTGTGTGTGTAATTAAAGTTGTGAACAATATAAGCAGGTGATCAATCCACAGAAGATGGAGGAACCACACTGAGGCCGGCGTTTGATGCCAAAACATTTGTTTGTCTTTACTATGCTTTTACCAATATTTGTAACAACGTTTTTACAAGGTATTGTAATCTGTTTTTACATGATAAATTTGAAGAAATGAGTATTTTGGGCTAACTGTCCCCCCCCCCGCCCCTTGATATGTACAAAACACAGTAAGATGTGCTTGTGAAAGGGTGAGGGGGGAAAAATCAGATATTTTAAACTCAAACTTAAAAGGCCCGCTAATTCCTGTTAAGAACTAAAAGATGAGTTGCACACATAATTTTGGTTCAAATCTCCTTCAATGGATGAAGACATTTTCAGGGAGTTTTAATATAGCCATAAATATGTATCATGATTGGCCATGGAGGCACATTTAGCATTGCTCTACAAGGAATATATTCACTGGGGGACTGTCTCCTAGAATCTTATTTCCTCAGGTGCCTTGAATACCGGGCATATTTTACAACAGACGCACAACCATGTTATGGCTCGAGGATCTTAACACTGCATGCTGTACACCGAGTACAGCCCATCAGATGTTCGAGGGACCACTTATTTGTTGCTGGTCCTAGGCAAACGGCAGCAGTCATGCCGTCTTTGGCATTTAAAAAGAATGAAAGGCAGTGGGGTTGATCACACTTCAGTGCAGGCCAGAACTGAATTTGGATTATATACTGCTATACATTTTTCTACTTTACCACTATTATAGGTTTTTCTCGTTTTCTCATAATATTAGAACTCAGGGTCATCCCTTGAAGCTAAATGCTGGGAGACAGGACAGGGAAGAGGAAGATGATTCTGTGACCTCTTGGCACAGAACGTAGTGAAACTAGGGAATTTGCTGCTGCTGGATGCTGTGATGGCCACCAGTCTAGACTGGTTTCCAAGAGGATTAGATAAATTCATGGACAGCTGGGCTATCAATGGCTACTAGCCTGGATAGCTGTTTAGGTGAGTGCTATAGGCAGGGTGGCCCCTGTGTGGGATGCCAGGCAAGGTGCCACGGCTATCACTCTTTAATACTTTCAAAGGGTATCTCTCATCCTCCCCGTCGCCCACCATGCTGCCCTCACCGGCCACCACCAGCTGTCCCAAAGGATATGAAATCTCTGGAGTGTCTGAACTGGGGTTCCATTAACTAAAGAGTAAAGGAGCGTCTCCTCAGGCACATTCATCCTTTGGTGGCTGAAACATCAAGCGATGACCCACACATATAGAAAAGCCATCACAGGCGAAACAGCTTTCCTCCCACCTCCCCTGATGCCAAACATACAACGACCCTTCCAGTATGCATTCTTAGCGGCGACCTATCCAGCGACTACATGCTTGCGTGCATTCGATTGCAGCCTTCTGCACTCAGCCCATTTTCAATTTGTTTTGCCAATACGTCATTTAAAGAACAAAGCAGGCCCTACTGTGCAAACAAAAACGAAACCAAGGATTGTGCCACACGACGGCTAACTTTTGGAGCAGTTTATATTCTTCTTCCCCCAACCCCTGCTTTTCTCCACTTCATTTGGGACGAGGGCAAAAGCCGGGATAGGGCAAACAAGCAAAGCAGCTGACATCTCCGAACTCCCATATACTCCAAGTCTGAAAGAGTTCAGAGATGCCCATCAGAGGATACCTGCAACTCTAGAATTCCGAAACCTACAGTCCCCGAGGATTATTTGTAGACTGTTGACGGGCACCCAGCCTTCTTTTCTTCGGTTGAGGTTCTTAACCAGCCTTTGAAATGATAAAATAAAAGGATCAGTGAAAAGAGCCATTAAAATGGAAATTAAACCCACAGCACTGCCAACACATTGCCCGACTCAACGGCTGAGGACAGGGATTCTCAAACTCAAGTCCCCAGATGTTGTGGGACTACAACTTCCATCATCCTCAGCAAAGGCCTTTGGGAACCTTTGGTCTTAGGAACATAGGAAGCTGCCTGATACCAAGTCAGACCCTTGGTCCATCTAGCTCAGTATTGTTTACACCAGGGATTCTCAGCGTTGGGTCCCCAGATGTTATTGAACTTCAACTCCCATAATCCCCAACCAAAAGCCACTGGGGCTGGGGATTATGGGAGTTAGTCCAATAACATCTGGGGACCCAATGTTGAGAATCCCTGGTCTACACTGACTGGCAGTGACTCTCCAAGGTGTCAGGCAGGAGTCTCTCCCAGCCCTACCTGGAGATGCTGCCAGGGATTGAACCTGGGACCTTCTGCATGCAAAGCAGATGCTCTTCCACTGAGCTACAGCCCCATCCCCTTATAGCTTGTAGCTCACTTGCTAACCTGCTTCCATCTGAGCTTGCCCCAGGGCTTTGCTCTGCTTCCGAGGCCTCCTCTCTCTCCCCCCTCAACCCCCTGCCCACTGTCAGGGCTTTGGCAAGTGGGCTCAAAAGGAGAGGGCCCACACACTGCAATGGCCTCCCCAAGGAGGTGTGCCTGGTGCCTTCATTTCCCTTGCATGGACATGCACTGAAACCGGTTTCACTTTGCAGCTAAAGAAAAGCACTCTAAGGGCAGATTCAGATGACCGGCAGAAAGGAAGTAGGAGTGCAGTCCCAGCACGAGTCAGTACTTCATAACAACATGCATAAGAAGAGCTTCACTGGATCAGGCCTAAGGCCTGTCTAATCCAGTATCCTCTTTCCCACCGTGGCCCAACAGATGAGATGAAAGCATGCCCCCTCTCCTGCCATAACTCTCCCACAATTGATATTTCATGTCATTTCCAGGTCCTCCAAGCCCAGAAATGTCAGGTGGACAATGTCAAGTTCCTCCGCCACCTGATTATCTCCCGACATCTGTAATCAAGAGTTGAAGTTGGGCAACTGAAGGAACCAGACATTGTCCACCCAACATTTCCAGGTTCGGAGGACAAAAGAATGGCTGGAAGTGTGGGCTCGTTCAAGCATGTCTCTTTGGTTTATTGTGAGCTGTTTTGAGTACATGTGAATGCAGAGAAGCAGGCTATAACATCATACATATAAATTTACTTCAGAGAAAGGGGGAAGAGGAGGAGCAGGGAAAGGGAAGAAAGAAGGAGAAGAAAGAGAAGGAGGAGGAGCAGGGAAAAGGAGGAGCTGGAGAAGGAGCAGGGAAAAGTAGGAGAAAGGGGAGGGGAAGAAAGAAGGAGAAAGAGGAGGGGGAGGGGCAGGGGCAGGGAAAAGGAGGAGTGGCAGGAGGAGGAGGGGAGGAGGAGGGGAAGAAAGAAGGAAAAAGGAGAAGAAAGAGGAGGAGAAGGAGAACCTACCACTGTCCCTCTCCATCTTCATGCAAAAGCTGAATAACATCCCCATTTTTCACAAGCAAGTCTTCCGAGTCGCTCTTCTTGCAGTCTGCTAAGGCCTTATATTTTCCCGGAGACTGCCGTGTTAAGAAACAGATAGGCCAAGCATGTTTACTATTTTTCAAGCAGGGGCCACTTGGGGTAAAAATAACAACCACCACCCTTCAGTGTGAGAGTCTTTTCCCACTGTGCTGACCTGCGCTTTCCTCGTGCTGGGAGGGCCCTTCAAGAGAGACGGAGCCCCCCCCTCTCTGGGGGAAGCCTTAGGTAGGGCTGCCCTCCCCAGCACTCGGAGACAACTCCCTTAAAGAAGCCCCATCAGGCTGGGCGAAGTGTAGCACAGCACGGTGGGAATGGTTGCCTCCACATTGTGCCACGGAGACTGTCCAGAGCATTCAGCTATGGCCGAAGCTTCACACAGGCCCAATGAGCAATTTGTCAGGGAGCTGCCCTTAGGCTCAATGGGGGCCACCACTGGCCCCTGGGCTGTACCATGAAGAACCCTAGTATAGGCCAATCGTTCTTTTAAAGCAGCGACGCTGGTCTTCCAGTCTGCCAGCTATGTCTTCCCAACGCAGAGGTAGCATCCTCATTGGAAAACCAGGCCAGGTTCCTTCAGGGGCGCCACTGGTTAGGACTGGGCTAGAGAGCTTCGTTCTCTCTTGACACTGCAGCACCTGCATTTCCAAATGGATGGGAAGTTGGCCTCCTTCCTTCCTGTCATAGGCTATTTGGAAGGGCATGCAAGGGAGGGACCAAATCTGGATTGAAAAGGCAGGAGAAAATGACCCAGCAGACCAAGTACACGGTGACAGCGTCCCATCGGACTGGAACCACGACATGAAACTTCAGAGACAAAATGGCGGCATGAATTAAGAACATAACTTGGGCCCTGCTGGATCAGATCAAAGGGCCGCCTAGTCCAGCATCCTCCTTCCCACAAGAGCCACAAGCAAGGCACAAAGGCAGCTGCCCTTCTTGCCTCCCGGACACTGACATTCAAGGGTACACTGGCCCTGAAGATGAAGGCTCCATTTGTCAATCAGTGGCTATTAGTCATGACAGCTAAATTCATGGAGGAAGGAAAGTCTCATTCTCTTCTAAAGCCATCTAAGGTATGGGTCATCACCAAATCTTGTGGCAGTGAGTCTAATCAAGGGAAAGGGCAGCAGAACTTATTCCAGGCCACAGAGCACCTCTCTAATCAGTCACTTCTCTCTCAGCCTAGCCTACTTCACAGGGTTGTTGTGAAAGAGAAACTCAAGTATGTAGTACACCGCTCTGGGCTCCTTGGAGGAAGAGCGGGATATAAATGTAAAAATCATCATCATCATCACCATCACACAGCCAATGGAGCAGATAATTCAACTACAATTATATTATATCATATCCATATTACATTATATCATATCCACACAGAGAGCCAGTGTGGTGTAGTGGTTAGAGTGTTGGGCTAGGACCAGGAAGACATGAGTTCAACTCCCCACTCAGCCATGAGACTTGCTGGGTGACTCTGGGCCAGTCACATATCTGTCAGCCTAACCTACCTCCAGGGTTGCTGTGAGGATAAACATAAGCCATGCACATCGCTCTGGGCTCCTTGGAGGAAGAGCGGGGTAGAAATGTAAAAGAAAAAATAATTTTAAAAACCAATGCATTTTGGGGTGTGGGCATGTGGGGCAGGGACAAAGGCTTCTGCTCACCAGCTGATTCCCGTCCTCTTCTTCGGTGTCGGAACACGTTGAGAAGTAGTGGTTGCTGGACCAATCATCAAGCCCCTCGCAGATCTCCAAAGAATGAGACATTGCTGGCCAGGCTACATGGAAAAGCGGATAAATGAGAAAGGTTCTTCAGGATGCTTGCTCGATGGTGAAAATGCAACGTTTGCTCATGGCCAAGCCAGGATTGCATCTGTTGAGACCCATGAAGTCAAGTGGAGTCCAACGGTAGAGTCTGGTGGTCCACAGAGCAGCCAACCATTTCTGCAGTCCCAGGTTGGCAGCAAAAACAAAGGGGTTAGCAAGGCCTTCGGGGTTAATATGTGGCATTTGGTTTGGCTGGACAGGCCTGCTCTGGAAACTGGAAGGGGAGGATTTGGCAGGGGAGGATTCAAAAGGGAGAGTTTTCGGGTCCCCTCTGCCTGTGCAGATCAATACAGGAAGCTGGAAGCTCCATCCCCTGTGAGCACAGAAGGTCAAGCAAGCAAACCTTTTGTGTTTCCCAAAAGTTTTTCCTTTCCTTCTCCTGGGATCCTACCACTTGGCAATGCAGCCGGTGTACTGAGTTTTGTTTTTGTTTCCAAATTAATACTATTTTTAGTTCTCAATACAGTTTCTTAAAACAACGCACAGGAACGAAAGGACAGGTTAAGAGCTGGGAGGGAATAGAGGGCAGGGATAGAAGCACAGTCTTGTTGGAGTTCCAATATATATACAAGCAACCCAAAGTAGGTATATACATTAGGCCTGTGCACGATTGAAAAAAAATCAGATTCAGGTCAGATCTGACCTGATTCGAATTGGAGATGTTGATTTGGGTCCTTTTGGACCCTTAAGAAGGTCAGAATTGGTTAAAAAAAAGGCAAAAAATAAATAAATCCCCATAGAAGTCTATGGGGAAGGGGATAAAATTGGAAAAAAAGGGGGGAAAGCCAAGCTAACCTCAGAGCTCTCAAAGCTTGCACAGAGGAAGGTAAGGATGGTTGGACTCTGTGTATTTAAACAGAAGTGAATCCAATCATCCTTGACTTTTAAATTAATTTCTAAAAGTAACTGAGAAATTATACTCATAGAGAATTTATTTATTTATATTATTTATTTATTCAATTTCTCTACTGCCCTTCCAAAAATGGCTCAGAAGGTTTACACAGAGAAATAATAAATAAATAAGTTGGATCACTGTCCCCAAAGGGTATACACATACACCTACTTGGTTTGTTCTGAGGGGAGGACGTAGAGCTCTCCAGGGTCACCGGGCTGGTGCGTTCGGAATCGTTCTCTTCCGAGCTGACCGACACTCTCGGCTGTTTTCTGGAAGACAGAAAGTCCGTTCAGAGAACTGAAGGAAGCAAGACCTACCAAGTTATGAGCAGGTAATGACCAATCCATTTCTCAGCCTCCATCTCAGTTCTTAGAAAGCAAGTGAAATCTTGGCTTTTTACCCAGGCTTTTCTAGATGAGTGTTGTTTTTCTTGCTGCTGCTCTGTATTTTACAGTCCTATTGTCCATTTTTTAAACTTTTAATTAGAGTTGTATTTTTGCATTCCAGTTTAATATTTTCATTGGGGAACTGTTTTATAGTCTTATATTGTTTTAAATGTTTTGTAAACCACTTTGAGATTGTTTTAATGAAAGCCAGTATAAAAATTCAATGGTAGATAGACCACAACTATAAACAAAACTAGAGTTCTAGGCACATACAATTTTAATATACTGTTACCCAGGAATTAGAATTGTCTACACAGACTGGCAGTGGTTTCTCCAAGGTTTCAGGCAGGAATCTCTCCCAGCCCTACCTGGAGATTCTGTGAGGGATTGAACCTGGGACCTTCTGCAGGCAAGCAGATTCTCTACCAATGAGCTACAGCCCCATCCCCTATGGGGAATAGCTTACAGCGCTCACATGTAGTCACCCTTCCAAATACAAACCAGGGTGGACCCTGCTTAGTAAAGAAGAGAAAGGAAATAGCTGCTTTGCTATCAATTTCATCTCACTTACCCTTCATCCAGAGGTGGGGAAAGCTGGATTTGGTCTGCACATGAAGGTGGCGGCTTTTTTTCAACTGTGTGAGAGAATGATACAAAACTGTATTAGTTTAATCCAGGGGCTCTCAACTGTGCATCCCCAGATTAGGGATGTGCAAATCAATTCAAATTCAAATCAATTCAACTCGAATCTGGGTGTTTTGAGATTCGAATTCAAATCGAATCATCCCTTAAAAGGGCAATTTTATTCAAATTCAATTCAAGATCCATTTGGCACCTTTTAAGAACAATTCAGGCCCCCTGATTGGTTTAAATATATGCCCAAACAGGGTTGAATTGATTCAAATTTGATTCAAATTAAATTTTTGGACCAGATTAGACTCTGATTCAAATTCGAAATGCATTTCTAGAATTCTATTCAAATTTGAAATGACTCAAACAATTCATTTTGTGCACATTACCCCATACGTAGTTGGACTACAACTCCCATCATCTCCAGCCGCAATGGCAATTGCCCTCCATCAATGTCTGGGGACCCAAGGTTGAGAGCTCCTGGATTAATAATGCATTTGTGGGGAATGTAATGGACAAATTGTGGGTGGGGCTGATGGGAGTTGTAGTTCAACAGCTGGAGAGTCAAGGTGGCCTACCCCTGCTCTGGGAGATGAGTTAGAGTTAGTATTTTGTTTATGATATAAATCGAATACATAAATAAATAAAATATTATCCGCAGCGAGACTTTGTATTTCATCTTATGGGAAATTTCCACTTCTGCCCTCATTAACACACTGGTATAAAACTTACCTGGAGCACAACATGACTTCCAAAATTAACTGATTTTTATTTTTTATTTAATGTATTTGTATACCACCCAAAACGCAAATCTCTGGGTGGTTTACAACAGAACACTAAAAACAACAAATAAAAAGGTTAACATGTTACAACAATGTAAAACTTAAAACAACGTTAAAATTATTAAAAACCATCAAACAGTTAAAACAGTATCTAATTAAAAGCCTGGATGAACAAATGTGTCTTGACTGCCCTTTTTAAAGTTGTAAGAGATGGGGAGGCTCTTCTGTTTTGGAAGATAAGAACGGAATGAAAAAGCAGAGAAATGTGTACCACGGTGGTTTTTGTAGATATCATTTTGTAGTTGTAGTTATGAAATAACGACACCATCAAATAGGGCTTTTTTTGTAGGGTGGGACTCTGGTGAGTAACGCCAGCCCCCTCAAAAGCATTCTGCTGTTTGCAAAAGTAGAATTCCTCTGCTGCTTCATTATATAAAAGCAATGGGGTGTCCCCTTTCCCAAAGGAAAATCCAGAGGCTTCATTTTGAAGCAAAGGCTGGTACCCTCAGAAAGGACTATAACAAATGTACCTTGGATAAGTTCTTGCTGCTTGAACAAAACCTTTCTTATTTCGTTTAGCCACGCCATCTTCAGGTCAACCGTTTGAGCCTGAGAGAAGAAAAAGAAACCTGCCTGAAATCAAGCTGTGCCTTCCAAACCAGGGTGAGAAAACAGGTTATCCGCTACAAAAGAACCCGAGACCTGAAGCTGCCCAAGAACCAGAAGGTATGTGAAAAATATAGGGCAGATCACACGATCGGGATGTGCGCCCGATTTTCGGTCGTGTGTTGGATTAAAAACGGGGTCAGAGGTGGGGAGCTTGGTCATGGGCCAAGTAGGACGATTCTCCTGCCTACCTCATTCAGAAGCTGGAGGCGGAATCTGGGGAGGGCGGACTCCTCCCACCCAGCTGGGACTTGACTGACCATAAAAACATAGGACCAGCCCTGCTGGATGAGGCCCAAGGCCTAATCTAGTCCAGCATCCTGTTTCACACAGTGGCCCACCAGATGCCCCTGGGAAGCTTCTTCCAGATTCACAGCATCCTGGTTACTTTTAATTGATTTTATATTGATTGAAAGACTGGTTGGGGAAATACTCAACCCCAACATTCTGAAGGTTCCAACATAAGAACAGCCCTGCTGGATCAGGCTCAAGAATGCCCATCTAGTCCAGCATCCTGTTTCGCACAGTGGCCCACTAGGTGCCTCTGGGGAGCACACAGGCAAGAGGGGAGGGCATGCCCTCTCTCCTGCTGTTGCTCCCCTGAGTTGTAGTCAACAACATCTGGGAATCCCTGTTAGGGGGAACTCTGCTCCTGATGCTGGTCAGGAGGCTACTTGTGTATAGGTGCCGCGTGGAACGGACACACGATCAATTAGCCCGGTTTCTGGGTACCCTTCGTACTACAACCCGGGCGAAGTGGTGAGCTCGCTAAGATGCTTGTTCACCATGCTGCTGCCGGGAGCCATGCAGCTCCTGGCAGTTCACACGCACCAGCAAAACCGGGCTGGGCTTCCTTAGTCCGGTTTTGCCTGCTCGTGTGAATAGCCCCATCATGTAATTTAGAAGGAAACCCACCTGGACCACGTACACCTCTTCCCGCCCGCTGTACCAGATCTCAAACTTCCGATGGTCTCCTTTCACATTTTCAGTGATTCCAACAGCGCTCATCTTAAAAAAACCAAAATAAAAATGCAAGATGCAAAAAATACAGAACACACACAATTTACCCCTTCTTTGTCCCTACTTTCACATGATTAGGGTACCACTGCAGTCATTTTTGCAGATAGAGGAGGCTTAGGGACAGAGTTAGGGTAACAGCTGAACAAATGGTTGTCCTCTCTCCATGGAGTAATCTTTGGAGAACATTCCTGCCAATTTCCATTCCCATCCCTCTGACAACATCAATAAAGTTTTACAGCAGTGTTTGTGTTTTCTAAAATGGTTATAAGCTTTTATAACACCATTGCAGATTTGGCTGCAGCTGGCACAATGGTCAGGACAAAATAAGCATGATAACACAGCGAAAGCTGGACGTCTTGCAATGCAGTCACCTCTTTTCCTTCTCTAGGGGTGTAAAGGTAAAGTTGTGCCATTGAGTTGGTGTCAACTCCTGGCGCCCACAGAGCCCTGTGGTTGTCTTGGGTAGAATACAGGAGGGGTTTACCATTGCCTCCTCCCACACAGTATGAGATAATGCCTTTCAGCATCTTCCTATATCTCTACTGCCCACTATAAGTGTAGAGCTTATCAAAAATCACCATGTGCATCTGTCCCCCGGTGGTACCAACCACGCCGGTTGGCTCATGTACAAATAAGGAAGCAGTTCTTATCCATCACAGTGTTACTTTGAGGGTTGTTAGGGATCTGTAGGTGCCACCTCCTTCCTGGTACCCATTAGGAAGCATGTATTTCCTTGCTGGCTCAGTGCAGACAAGACTCCCATCTGCTTGCTTGCACACAAAATGTGAAACCCTGGTTTCACATTAGGTCTGCAGCTGGTCCTATTTATGGCTACTTCTACTCTTCCCATAGTCTTCCATGAAAAGAAAACTGGACTCATTGGCTTCTGCAATAGGGATGTGCAAATCGATTCGATTTTGAATCGATTCGAATCACTCCTTAAAAGGGCAATTAGATTTTTGAAATTCGATTCGAATTTGATTCAAGGGCCATTTAGCTCCTTTAAAAAACCATGCAGGTCCCGGGTTGGTAAAAAAAAAAAAAAAAGGCACCAATACAGGCTTGAATTGATTTGATTCACAACAAATTTTCAAAATTCAATTCCAATTTGATTCGAATAAAATCAATCAATATTTGCACATCCCTGTTCTGCAACCAGAACTTCTGCTGTACCCAGGTTTTCCTTACTTTCAAAAAGTTCTTAAAACTATACGAGGAGGTCTTGTCGTAGCTGTCGCCATGGTCCTCCCTCTTCTTGCAGAACACAAGGGCTTTCTCATACAGGAAGAGGTGCCTTTGCATCGGCTTGAACCTGGCGAGATCCTTCATTTTCGTTGGCCCTCTCCGGTGCCCCGTCCACACGCTGAAGGATCCTTGCATCAGCACCTTGCCAAGTTCACTGATGTCTCCCTGGAAATAGCAGTTGCAATCAAGGAAGTCAACTGAACCCAGCTATATACCTCAAATGAGCAGGTTGTCCAGATAAATAAAGGCAGGATTTAATTTTTATTTTTTTTAACCCTGTTCATTAAGGAGAGAGCAAGGCTACAGAAAACATGAGGTCCAGAAATTCAAGGAGGCATTAGGCCACTGCACAAAATACACTTTTGTTACACTTAGCCGTATAGCTAAGAAGAAAGCATAGGAAAAGCACTACTGGATCAGACCAAAGGCCCTTCCAGCCCAGCATCCTGTTTCTGTACTCAGGTTAAAGCCAGGAGGTATGCCAAGGTTTGTTCTATCCCTTTTTACATATATATCTCACTCTTCCTGGCCCAGAGTCACCCAGTGAGTTTTATGGCTGAACAGGGATTTGAACTCAGGTCTCCAGGTCCTAGTCCAACACTCTAATCACTACACCACACTGACAGACATGATTCTGCTTCCCCATCCAACCATGAGCTAAATGCATGGGTCAAGGTGAGTGGGGTGTCATATGAAACAGATTGCATGGAAAGACTAGTTGAAAGACTATTCTCTGCCATGTTGGTTCCAACAGCATTCAGCCCAGACTGAACAGCGCCATACAACGTTTTATTTCATTCACTTAGCTCAGTGGAAGAGCATCTGCTTTGCATGCAGAAGATCCCAGGTTCAATTCTGGCAGCATCTCCAGGTAGGGCTGGGAAAGCCCTACCTGAAACCTTGGAGTGCTGCTGCCAGTCAGTGTAGGCAGTTCTGAGTTAGATGGACCAAGGGGCTGACTCAGTATAGAGCAGCTTCATTTGAACGTGGATCCTATAATCCAATTTCTAGTTATGGGACTGACCTTCCATTCCCCAGTTCCATGAAAGGCAACTTACATCATAGCCAGTTATCGAAATCTGATGCATGGAGTCATTGACTGACTTAAGCAAGTCCAGCATCGCAACCAAGGCCTCTTGCAGCTCCTGAACGCCTTCGCAACTTGTACTGTATTTCAGAAGTTCCTACAAATCAAGAGTTTTTAGAGTAAGGTTCACAAATGCAATGGTTTCTCCAGGCTTGGGGCTGCTGCTCAGAATTCATGCTCACCAGTTTGGGGCTACCAAGTCCGACATGCAGTGCGAATGAGCTGTTGCATATCTCACACCCCAGAGAGGGCTTTAGTCTCCAGTGCAAAATTGCTCACCGGAGTCTGTTCACACATTCTGCTGCCAGCCAGTGGGAGCATTTATTTCATAAGCCAGCCCAACCAATTTTGGTCAACAGTACCAACTCAGGGGGCAAATGCTCATTCTGGTTTTCAGAAATATCTACCCCACCCCACACACCCCCAGAGATGGAAAAGAGCTGATAGCATTGTTGTACTTATAGTGTTCTCTGCATTATTGTCCCTTCTTTATCCCTACCCCCAAGCGATTAGGTTAACATTGCAGTCAGAGGAAAGGCTTAGGGAAGCGATGAACAAATTGTTGTACAGTAGAACCTCGTTATTTGAAGTCCTGCATATCTGCAGGGTGTCTGATCGACACCAGTTTACAGTATCCATGGATATGAAAGGGTTAAAACCCATGTATCCGTGGTTCCTGGAGGGCCGGAAGTGACCGTGGAGGTCACTTCTGAATGACATTTTGTCCATCGGAGCCATTTTGTGGCTCATTTCTTGGGAAAAACCCCTCATTTTCCCCACAATTTTTTTCAATTTGGGGACATTTTGCGGCTTTGGGGGTATTCCTGGACATATGGAGTACAGTGCATTACAGAATTCTATGGTTTTTCAGTGTCCCCCCCCCCCCCCTTAAGCACTTTTCCTCCATCCTGGAACCTAACCTCCCGTTTCCCATAGGAGTAATGCCTTGTTAGTCATGGTTCCATTCCTCGTGGTAATAGGCGAGGAACAGAACCCCCGTGAATAATGAGGTTCTCCTGTACTCTCTCCATGAAGTGACCTTTGGAGAACATTCCTGCCAATTTTCAGTCCCATGCCTCTGACATCAATACATTTTTAGAGTAGTTTGTGTGTCTTCAAAACTTTTCAAAGTGTTTACAATGCCATTCCAAATTTGGCCACTCCAGGCCCAATGGTCAGGATAAAAAAGGCATGAGAACACACCAAAAGCTGAAAGGTTTGCAATGCGATCACCTGTTTTCCACCTCTAGGGGGGTTGACCTTGTCAGAAATCACCATAAGCATTCCCCATGGCTCCTGTCCTAATAATGGTGACGTCTAGGAAAACAAGCAACACCACCCCAAAATGATTAGCGGGCCAATCTGGGGCCTTCTCCTTGACGTACTAGCTTGCTGCACGCTGTGAGTGTGTTCTGCATGGCCCCATCTGCATGGCCCCTCCACTTGCATTTTGAAGCATTACAGTCCATCAGATAGGAGGAACTGCTGGATGGTCAAAGCAGTCGACGCGAAAGGATGCAAACCCGTTCCAGCAAACTGTAGCCAAATGGACGAATACCTTGAGAAGCAACTGGTACTTTGTTAACCGCTGCACAGGTTTGAGCAAGTAGGAATCCAGGCCGAGCTTGTGTTCGAGTTTCCTTTGGCACTCCTGAAACACAGCAGAGAAGCCAGTGCAAGGCACCGTGAGTGTCTGAAATATCCATGCATAGAACGTTACCTTATACTGAGTCAGACCACTGGTCTAGCTAGCTCAGAACTGGCTACACTGAGCAACAGCATCTCTCCAGGGCTTCAGACAGGGATCTTTCTGAATCTTCCTTGCAGATGCCAGGGATTGATGCTGTTGCATTCAAAGCAGATGTTCAATCACTGAATGTTGACTCCTTCAGTACAGTATGGATGATGAAGCTGCCTTTTACCGAATCAAACTATTAATCCATCTAGCTCAGCACTGTCTACACCAGGGCTGCACAACTTTGACCCTCCTGCAAATGCTGGACTATATTTCCCAGAATCCCCAACCATTGGCCCATGTGCCTGGGGCTGATGGGAGTTGTAGTCCAACGACTGCTGGAGGGCTGAGGTTTCGCAGCCCTGATCTACACAGACTGGCAGCAGCTCTCCAGTGATCCGGGGTCTTTTCTCGTCCGGCCTGGAGATGCTGCCAAGAATTGAACCCGGGACCTTCTGCATGCAAAGCAGGTACTCTACCACGAAGGAACAGCCCTTAACCATTCAAAACAGATAGCTGATAGAAGTAATATGTAAACCTATAGCAGGGGTTCTCAAACGTGGGTCTCTGGATGCTGTTGGACCACACCTCCCAGCACCCCCAGCCACGTAGGGCTGATGATAGTGGGAGTTGTAATCAACAACATCCAAAGACCCAACAGAACTCCTGCTATACGAGGCAGTGGTGATCCTGATCCAGGGTCAGTGGTGATCAGTTTTAAAAGTAGAATTAAGTCCGACAGTGTTTGGAGAGGAGAGGAGAGCTGGTCTTGTGGTAGCAAGCATGACTTGTCCCCTTAGCTAAGCAGGCTCTGCCCTGGTTGCATATGAATGGGACACTAGAAGTGTGAGCACTGCAAGATATTCCCCCTCAGGGGATGGAGCCACTCTGGGAAGAGCAGAAGGTTATAAGTTCCCTCCCTGGCAGCATCTCCAAGATAGGGCTGAGAGAGATTCCTGCCTGCAACCTTGGAGAAGCCGCTTCCGGTCTGTGTAGACAATACTGAGCTAAATGGACCCATGGTATATGGCAGCTTCCTATATCTAATGGTGGACTAAATCTCATACATCGTGTGGTCTGTCTTCACCCATGCATCACAATACCTTGAGGAATATAATCTGCATACCTGGAAGAAGAGACTTTCTGCGTACTGCCTCCACAGAGATTCTGACCGTGGCTTATTCTGGCAGTATTTCTCATACATTTGGAAGTCTTCCCGCTGCAGAGAGAGAAGAAAGTACATGAGCCCCTCCTTTCTAGAAGCACAGGCTGTAGGGATTTTGAAGAGGAGAGCTACAGAACTTATGGAGGTTCAAGCATCTCTGATGCAACCAGCCTCAGCATCTGGGGCCAGAGGGGTTGTGAAGACAACTGGGGGCGGGGGTCCTTACTAACCCTTTCCAAGAAACAGTATCCTACTCTCTCTGGTGCTTCCAAGCAGCTCTCCAGATGGTGAAGGAAGATCCTGCAAAGAGAGAGGGAGAAGGGAGAAGAAAAGTTGGGTTTATTCCTCTGGAGTCAACTTTTATGACAGGGGTTGGAGGGAGGAAGATAAATGATTTGGAAGTTGCTGCCCCCCTTACCTGTTGTGGAACTCATAAATCTCAGGCATGTTTCCAAAGAGAACGTCCTTCCGGTTTCTCAAGAGGGGTGGCAGGAGGAGAGTCATCGTGGGGTTGTCCATTTCTGCCCTGTAGCCCTGTCCAACAAAAGAGACACACCACACCTTCAGGCAGATGCATGAGCAGCATTCTCAGCTGCAATGGCCTGTGGCTGGGAATTGTGGGAGTTGTTGTCAACAACGTCTGGGAATCCCTGTTAGAGGGAACACTGGACCCAATGGCCTGACTCAGGATACGCCAGCTTCCTATTCTCCTAAGCCTTCTCCTTACATGCTAGCTTATTGGAGAGCACACAGTCATATGAATCTGCACTTTAATAGGCCCGGCTTTCGAAGGTCACATTGAATAATACATTATTCGAACAGAAAAACAGCAGACACCATCATAGCGGAAGAGGGCTTGAGGATAATTTTTGTCGCAGTTAAACATCTGCACACTAGTGTTCCCTCTAAGAGGGATTCCCAGATGTTGTTGACTACGACTCCCAGAATCCCCAAGCAAAAGCCACTGCAGCTGGGGATCCTGGGAGTTGTAGTCAACAACAAGAGACGTGAGTTTTGGGCGGTATAGAAATATGTTAAACAAACAAACACAAACAAACAAACATCTGGGAATCCTTCCTAGAGGGAACAGTGCTGCACACCACTGCACTTATCTCCATGTAAGAGTGGAGGAAAGTAATGTCTGAAGAAGCCCTAATTGCTGGAGCACATGCCATAGTTGGCATGGAGATACCACTCAAAATGGCCACCCTATGGTGACTCATTCTTGTAGAGTACTCATCATGCAGACTGAAACCATCAGGGAGGTACACATCAGTCCTCTGCTACCATATTCCTGGAGGCTGTGTGGAGAATCATCATATTCCCTGAATCATCATGAGGATCATCATGGCCCCAATCCCCAAAAAGAGCCACATGTTATGGCTAGGGATGTCTTACCATGGGGAGCCACTTTCAGTGGTGTCCCTGTGGGAACCATTACTCTGTGCCCCAGCTCTTCGTTTGGCTTCCAGCAAACTCTTTCTAACCCTGGAAATTCCCAAAGATCTCTGCGCTTGATATGCGCATGTCAAGCGAGACAAGGGAAAACAAGTTGCTGAGCAACTTCTTCAGAAGGGAAACACAATTAGCAGCCTCTCCTGAGGTCTAGTGAGCCTACAAGGCAAACACTCCCAGCTATCAAATCCTAGAATCAATGCACTTTTTACTTGTAGGAAATGTCTAGGTCGATTAACCTTAAGTGGCGCAGCGGGGAAATGCTTGACTAACAAGCAGAAGTTTGCCGGTTCGAATCCTTGCTGGTACTAAATCAAGCAGCAGCGATATAGGAAGATGCTGAAAGGCATTATCTCATACTTCAAAGGGAAGAAAGAAGAAACATCAACACACTCACCATCAAGATAGTGAATAGCTCCTCCACATAAACCCGCTCTGTTTCTATTAGTTCGTTTATCACATGGCTAAAATGGAAAAGGAAAAGAGATCAAGGATGTATTTATTCCATAATTCAACAGCAGCATGGAGAAAGTAGAATATGGTATTGGTCCCACAATCCAACTTTCATGTCAAAATAATCCCAAAGGTTCTAGTCTTCATGGATACAAAGCTAAGCTTGAAAGTGGGGGGATTATGCCCTGGATCAACCCTATATAAAAGCCATCCAAATAAATGTTAATTGATTATGTAGAATATATCTTTCTGAAATCAATAACCCACAAATGATTCCGCCACCCACCCCCACCAAGAACTGGAGGAAAAAAATTATTCAGATGAAGCCTAACAATCACTGCAAGTTTCAATAGAGTGTTTCAAAACATCCTGAACGAAAGGAAGAGGGACCCCTGGCAAACAGATGTGTGCTTTTTGCACTAAACAGATAGGTGTCTTTTCCCCTCCTACCACAATTTAGACAATAGGATACAGAGAAGGCACGTGGAAAACTAAAAAAAACCATACCTTTTCAGGATCTCTAAACTGTCTTCACTTTCTGAAATGTAGTACTGCAAGGAATTCTGTTTCTCCTGGTAATCGTGCATGACTTCAATCTGTGGTGGGGAACGGGGAAGAAGAGAATGCGTTATAAAGGACCATGAAAGACTGCTCCTAGAAAGAGAGGAAGTCTTCATTTAATCATAAACTAGCTGATCTGGGGCAGACCATCTGCACCCCTAGTTCTCCCTGTCATTTCCCCCTCTCCCTTAAGTCCCAATCCGTGCTGCGCTTGCCTTGCCTTTCCCTCCCTGCCCACCAGCGGCAGCTTCCCTTGCCGGCTGACATGGCCGGCACTTTCCTTCCCCACCGGCTGGGTTGCGGGAGCTTTCCCTCCCGCCCGCCGGCTACACTTTCCCTCCCTACTGGCCGGCTGCTGCTGCCATATTCTCCCTGTCCCTTTTGCTGTTCCCCAGTGAGAGCTGCCATGCATGGGATTAGCAATGGGTACGTTTAGGAGAATTATATATATAGATTATATAGATAGATAGATAATGTAACAGCAATCATAATAGTACTTTAATTTATTGTTGAGTAAAGGTAAAGTGTGCCGTCGAGTTGATTTCGACTCCTGGCACCCACAGAGCCCTGTGGTTGTCTTTTGGTAGAACACAGGAGGGGTTTACCATTGCCTCCTCCCGCGCAGTATGAGATGATGATGCCTTTCAGCATCTTCCTATATCGCTGCTGCCCAATATAGGTGTTTCCCATAGTCTGGGAAACATACCAGCGGGGATTCGAACTGGCAACCTTCTGCTTGTTAGTCAAGCATTTCCCCACTGTGCCATTACTAAATGAATAAATACATGAAGTATTACATAATACATAAATACTATTTGTTTGGTTGTTTAATGGCTTATATAGTGTCGTCAGAGTACAAGAGATCCCTGCCTCAT
This sequence comes from Hemicordylus capensis, assembly GCF_027244095.1. NCBI lineage: Eukaryota > Metazoa > Chordata > Lepidosauria > Squamata > Cordylidae > Hemicordylus > Hemicordylus capensis. Next base: position 19,696,184 of record NC_069667.1, read on the forward strand.
GGAGCTGAGCATCTAAAATTCGACACAGGGAAGACAACGAGGGAAGAACATGCATTCGAAGGCTAAGCCGAAATGCCTCCCCTCCGTTTCTGATGCCCCATTTGTAGGGGGTTGAGAAAATTAGGGGCAGTTACCAGTGATTGCCATCCCACCCCCCAACCTTTTTTTTTTACCCAGAAGTCCACTCACCATTCTGCTATGTCATCACATAGCATTCTGATGAGGGGGCTTCTGGTTAAAATGAGTGCCATAGGCAGCTCCTAAGAAAAGCAACGACAGTGCAGCTACTTCCAGAAATAAGAAGGCAGAAGCAAAATAAAAGATGTGCCATGGGAGGCCGTTTGGGAGATCATTTGCTCCCCATTTATCCTCATCAAAATTTAGAGCCAAAAATTCTCTTGTGAAAGCTTTTCACCCCACCCCCCTAATTTGCACCTAATTTTTGTTATTTGGCTTTATAATAGGGCAGGGGCTCCCAAACAGTGGTACTTCAGATGTTGATGAACGACAACTCCCATCATTCCCAGCCACAATAAATTGTAGCGTGGGATGATGGGAGTTGTAGTTTAGCAATATCTGGAAAACCACTGGTTTGGAAACCCCTGCTATAGTGGGCTTTGAGGAGCAATTTGAAGGAAATGTTTAATTATATTTCATTATTTACTGACCTTACGGGAACTTTGAGGTTTTCTTGAAGTTTTCTTTCCCGGCAGAGAGATATCAAATGAAAATTTCAAACTGGAATTAAAATCTACACCTTGGAGAGAAGAAAAACAAAATGGCCGGATTATATTCTGTAGGAGGAAAATTATATCTGCATTCACATACCATTTTCAGGGCATGTGTATTCAATTAGCTAATGCTGCAGGTAAAATGAATGCATTTTAAAGAGATTTTTAAAAATCCTTAGAGAGAAAAATTATTATGGGGAAAAATGTATTAACTGTAACAGAATATTAGAACAGAAATAAATACTGTTGAGGAACAGAGAATTATTCCAGCAAGCCAATAATACTGTAATTGCAATGCATAAGATCTGTGGGGGAGAAATTATAATTATATGGCTCTAAATCTTCCAGGAAATATACCACCCCTTATGATGTAGTAAGATTTCCAGATAATGGCCATTTGCTGATAAAGTTAACTGAGCAAAAACTCTATAGCAAACTTCTACAGTGCCTGATCACCATTTTTGTGCAGGGCTGCTATGAATTTATTTACAGAATGTAATGACTGTTTTTCAAGAGAAAACGGTTTGCATGAATTTAAAAAAAAAAATCATACCCCATAAAAATACAATCAAACACAAGAGTTGAAAAGTAGAATTTAATGATTCTGCTCAACATGCAAACTTGCCCACTTGAAAATTCTGCCCTGTTTTGAGTTGGGTCCAGCCCAGGGATGTAGCTATAATTGAGGAGGTGGGTTCAAAGAACCCACCACACAGCCACATTTCAAGGAGGGCCAAAGTCGATATTCATGCTGCTACTATTCTGCACTGCAGTCAACTCTTCCCACCTTCTCCCAAGCAAAGAAACGGGGAACGGGGCAGAGGGAAGCAGGCTGTTGGGAGAACTGCCAGGGAAAGAAAACCCCTCAAGGGGCCATTCCATGAATTCAGAAAATGGATTTCAGGTCAGGCTAGTGCAAGTTGTGACATCACATGTTGCTTTCTAAAAACTGCACAGAAGAGTAAGCATCTCTAATAATGCCCAGACAGAATACAAGTATTTTCAAATGTCTGTTAAGAGAGATCAGGGAGGGATTGACCAATCCCAGGTGCCAGTGAGCCATGGCACCTAAAAATTTTAACTGTGGCACCTAGACTAGGATATTTATAGGCAGGGATATTTAATACAATCTTTATTTCCCCGAAGCAGCCCTATTTCTGTTTGAAGGATTTCACTTGTAAAAGGGATAAAGAGAAGCAGATCCAACCTCCGCCTCTACAATACCTATCGCTAAGTCCGGTAACTTTGTCAAGTGTCCATTGTCTGGCTCCTAAATGCTTGGGCTGGCTCCTAGACCCAAAGAAAATTTGTCACACCATGGCAAACAGAAGAGAGAGCATTCCGCAATTTTGGAATTCCACCCCAAAACCAACCAACACATTATTTTGATTACAACAATCCCTATAAGGAGGATCCAGGAGAAGGACCTCACTAAGAGATCTTAAGGCCACGGGGTGTGGGCGTTGTATGGGAGATATTCCTTGAGAGACTTGAGACCCATACTATATAGAGGATCAAAACTAGCACCACCCACAAGACTGATCCAGGCTGGACCACGCCAAAAGCCCTATTCGCACATTTTAGTAAATATGCTGTTCTCATGTACAGGGTCTAAAGTGGGGCTGGAACGAAGTCCCAAACTGGGCCTGACAATTATCCTCAGCAGCATGCTGCTCATATATCCTAGATCAGGGATTCTCAGTGTTGGGTGCCCAGATGTTATTGGACTTCAGCTCCCATAATCCCCAGCCACAGTGGCCTTTGGTTGGGGATTGTGGGAGTTGAAGTCCAATAACACCTGGGCACCCAACATTGAGAATCCCTGGCCTAGATTATCTAGATATCCTAAGTTATCTAGGATAATCTGCCCATGGTTAAAGCAGGATTCATTTGAAGAAATGAACACAGTACCTGTGATGGTGGGTGTTTCTGTGACTGGGAGCAGTGGCCCCGTTAACAGGGATTCCCAGATGTTGTTGACTACTACTCCCATAGTCCCCACGCCAAAGCCATAGCAGCTGGGGATTCTGGGAGTTGTAGTCAGCAACATCTGGGAATCCCTGTTAGAGGAAACACTGATTGGGAGGCTGGGACATCCCAGCCACCTGACATCACAGATATGGCATTCGCTCTTCAAATGGACACTGCTGAAACCATGAGGAAAGACTGATGGGGCCTGGGAGGGACTGACAGCCCCACTTTAGACTCTGTACGTGAGTTACAGTACCTTGCTAACTGGGCAAAGAGGCACCTTTTTGAAGTGGTGATTCTCTTTGTTGAGCAGGGGGAGAGCAACCGGCCCTATCTGGCCCTAGCACAGCATCCCTTCAGTGGCTGTTGCTGGTGTCTATCTTGTGTTTCCTTTTTAGACTGTGAGCCCTTTGGGGACAGTGAGGCATTATTTATTTCTATGTAAACCGCTTTGAGCACTTTTGTTGAAAAGCGGTGTATAAATATTCTTCCTATATTCATATATACAGCATCTTTATTGTCCAAATAGGGCTAACACGATCCCACTCCCTGTAAAAGTGGTAGACAACTCTGCAACAGAATGGCGGCCAGGAAAGACCACAGAGCTGGTCTATGGGGAGAAAGCTGGTCTTGTGAGAGCGAGCATGCATAGTCTCCTTTGCTAAGCAGAGTCCACCCTGGTTTGCATTTGGATGGGAGACTATGTGTGTGAGCACGGTAAGATATTCCCCTTAGAGGATGGGACCACTCTGGGAAGGACATCTCAGGTTCCTGTTTCCCTCCCTGACATATCTAAGACAGCGCTGAGAGAGACTCCTGCCTGCAACCTTGGAGAAGCCGCTGCCAGTCTGTGTAGACAATACTGAGCTAGATAGACCCATGGTCTGACTCAGTATACGGCAGCTTGCTCAAACACTTAAGATTACATCTCACAAGGCCTTAAATACAGTATATAAATAGTACCTATGATAAAGATCAGAGCAGTTAAGGAAAAAGCAAGAGAGAGATTTTTAGCCAGAAGATGTAAACTACGGCACACACAGAATGGCATCTATTTTACGGTACATTTTAAAAGTGTTGAATATCAGGTATATAGAAGAGGCACCTTTAACGAAGCAATGGGCAAAAGATGTAGGGAGAAAAACTGATGCAGAGGAATGCAAACAGATATGAAGAGAAGGTTCCCCATCTTCCAACTGCGCTGTTTCAAAAAAAAAATAAAACGGTTACACGTTACTATTCCCGCAAGGTCTAAATGACACGGGGCATCATATTTGGGGAAAAAGCAAGCTCCTGGAAAGGAGTCGGGGGCGTGACTGATGGCGGGAGCATGCAGATGATAAGAAGAGGGTCCACGGGTCAGGTCAGGGGCTTATTCAGACCAACCTCCTCGGGCTCAGGCGCAGAGCATATGCGTTGCATGCAGATAGTCCAGGTTCACTCTCTAGGATCTCCAGTTGAAGGATGTAGGGAGGAGGAGAGCTGGTTTGGGGCAGGGAGCATGAGTGGCCCCCTTTGCTAAGCAGGGTCCACCTTGGTTTGCATTTGGAAGGGAGACCACGTTTGCTGTAATATGCTCCCCTTAGGGGATGGGGCCCTAGCTCAGTGGAAGAGCATCTGCAGAAGGTGTTGGAGTTCCAGTGCATCGACCTTTTGCACCAACTATCCTAATGACCACTAGGGGCTTGGGGAGTAGAGATAGTGAGTAAGGGTCTTCCTAGCCCAGATCTGGCCCCTGGCTACTTTTTTACTGCCCCCCTCCCCAGGTAGGAATATCCTGCAGCAACCTGGCAGCAGGAAACTGCCTCACAAAGCCATCCTATGTCTGTTTACTTGGAAAGACATCCGACAGTGTACCCGACTTCATCCCAAGTCAGCATGCCTAGGATTGCAGTCTGACAGCAACAGCCATTTAGGGAGAGGAGAGGACTCAGCCTTTGTTTGGGGTTGGCATGCATTCCAAGTCCCCGACGGACTCAGCAGGGATAAAGCCTCTTTTCTGGCCAATATCCTGGGTTAAAAGCGGTGGGTCCCTTGACCCACGGGTTGGGGTGGGGGCGAACGATTGACAAGTAACTAAGAACTGCTTTCGTTGATGTTCTTGAGAATTGATTTTAATGTAATGATGATTAATGTGCTGAAAATTGATCTTGGCCCTCACCCCCCGCACACCAAGTCGTGGTTGGTTCATTTGGGTTGTGCATCCCTGCGCTAGCTGTTCTACCTGTCTCTCCTCTATAACCCCTGATATGACTCTACAGGTATTTCCTGTGTGGAGTCAGAATCCCTTCCTTTCCTCTTAGAGAGCAGATGGGAACACCTCTCCCCCCCCCATTCATTATGTAGTCCTTTTGATTAAGGATTAGGTCTTTCCTATCCAAAGGTGTACTTCACCCATAAATCTACTTAGCATTTTATTCTACAAAAATCTCCATGTGTCTTCTCTAAATAGCTGCGAAAACTAAACTCTGCCTTCTACTCAGGAACTGGAGTGGGTAGCTTCTTTAGCGCTCTGCTAATTAATCGGGGGGTAAAAATTACAACCCCCAACAGAACGTCCCGGGTTCAGTCCCTGGCAGCATCGCCAGCTAGGGCTGGGAGAGACTCTTGCCTGAAATCTTGAAGAGATGCTGCCGGTCAGTGTTGGCAGCAATACTGAGCTTGATGGAGCAAGGGTCTGTCACCATATAAGGTAGCTTCCTATGTTCCTAGGGGACGGGTCAGTAGGTCAGTGGCAGAGCCTTTAGTCCAGCATTCTAACCACTATACCACACTGGATGCCACTGCCAGTCAGTGTGGACAGTTTTGAGCTAGATGGGCTAAAGCTCAGACTCGGGTATAAAGCAGCTTCCTATGTTTCTACCTCAGGCAGCAGAGTTGGGGGGGAAGTCTCTCTCTGCCCGAGACCTTGCATAGCTGCTGCCAGTCAGAACAGACCATCCTGCACTAGATGGACCAACAGTCTGACTTGGCATAAGCTTTGCCAAAAGACTACTGCAGAGATATTCCGCCCGTATTGACATGCAAATGTCAGCTCAGCTCAGCTTGGTATGTTTCCTGTTTTTGCTGCCTGCCTGGGATTGTATTTTTAAAAAACAAAACAAAACAAAAAACCAGAGTCGCTATCAACCAGCTGGAACATGCAGCTGGAAATCTGTGTTTGGTTTGGTGGGTCACAAATTGTGCAAGCCTGTTTTGCAGGCCTGCTCATCTTAGGCTCCAAAGCTGTTTTTGGACTACAACTCCCATAATCCCCAGCCACAGTGGCCAATAGCCAAGGATTATGAGAATTGTGGGCCAACACTGGCAGGAGGGCCAAAGCTGAGCAGCCCTGCTGGTTTTGGAAGGAGATGTCTAAAGCATTCATAGTCTTTGCGCATGCGGTGCTCTTCTTTACTGATCATGCGTCACATCTATATCCGTTCCTTGCAGATTCCAAACAGCCACGCATTGCAGGTGCAGCACAAATGAGAAATGTAGGTCGCTAAAGGGTTGCTCTCCATACCGAGTTAGGCGGACCACAAGGGAGCTAAATAATAATTAATTCTGGCAACCTGAGGAGAGTTTGCAGGTTATTTAAAATACACTTGCATACCTCCTCTGAGGACTGGAGAGGCAAAAAGCTGGGTTGGCGACAGCACAGGCACTAGCCAATAGGCTCCTTCCACAGTTGATATCCTTCCCCACAAAAAGGAATGAATTCAAACAACATTCTTATCCATATTTTCAAGGCTCGCACTTGAATATTTCTCGATGCCATATCTTTAAAGCATGTTACCGTGTTTGGGGGAGAACAACGGAGATTTCGAGCGAGGCGGGTTTTCGGGCCGAGGGGCTACAAGCTGCACCGGGCGAGCCTGTTTGTCTGCCAGCTTTTTGAAGAAAGTCTGCCTGTTCTCAAACATGCAGCGCACATTCTCCAGCTTGATCTGAACCGTCTGTATTCGGGCCTGCGGATTCCAAAAGGATACCCTGGTAAGCAAAACTCGCCGGACTTGGGTTCTATATTCTATATTTGGGGTACTTTGGAGCTGGCCTATTTTTCTCATGACCTGCTGTCAGGTCCAACTCCTGTGATGCTGAAGGCAGCGTGAGGCAAAGGGCAGGCTGCAATTCACAAGACCAGGTCTCCTAATTAATCAGGTCAATGAGCAAACCTGACTTGGAAACTCGTACGGGAGTCAGGAGGTATCATGTGATCAGCCCCGGAGACTTATTCTCCCTGAAGTGCCTCTCTTTGGCCAGAGGGGGCAGTGGAGCACTGGTTGAATCACCGTCCAACATCCCTGAAGCTACCATGATATAGGGATGTGGGTATTTGAACTGATATAGGGATTCGAATCAATTTGACTCGGAACTATTTGCACAGAATGGCATTCGTTCAAATCGATTCAAATTTGGGTGAATTCACCTCGAATCTGAGCAAATCTGATTCAAGTTCAGGCAAATCTGAATCGATTTGAATGAACCCCATTCTGTGTAAGCAGTTTTGAGTCAAATTGATTCGAATCCGAATCAATTCGGTTGAATTTTTTGCACATCCCTACCATGATACGGCACAACTTTGGCCATCTGGCTGTTGTTGTTCTACAACTTCCATCTTCCCCTGCCAGTGGCTAATAATCAGGGATGATGGGAGTTGTAGTCCAACATGTGCAAGAGGGCCACTATCACATAGCCCTGTTTTAGATGGTTCAGACAACTGCTGATAGACAAGGGGATGACTCTTTTTACCCCCGTAGTCGGTGGAAGTTGAATGGCTTTTGTGGGCTTACCTTCAGTTCAGGAGTTAAAACGAGCTCAAAGTCAGAATACAGGGCTTGGGGGTCCGCGTTTAAATGCAGCGAAGAGCTCTTGAGGAATCTCTCTATGTCTTGAAGAGCTTTTTGGGCACCTTCCTGAGATTGGCATTTATCCATCGGCTGGTTGGCTAGGAGGTACGCACCCTCGTCACAGCACTCCAGGGCCTGATGAAAAATAAAAACGGGAACAGATCCACAAGCTGAATCAGCTAACCCAGGGGTGGTTGACTGGAAGCCAGTGAGCAGGATGGGGCCCTCATAACCCATTACTGGCAGAAGGCTTGGAGCACAGAGGAGAATGGGAGTGCCCAACAGGAAAAATATCAATGTATTATTTTATGTTTTTTTTTTAATAGTTTATTCCATTTTGTAAACAGAAATTCATGATGATACAATATACTAATTGCTATTACTATATACTAATTACTATATAACTTTCTAAATTATATCTTTAAATTCATTTATTATATATAAAATGATAATACCTTTAAATTCACTCAAAAATATACTCTTTTTGTTACAGGATTTGAAGAATTATGCCTAGACACGCTTGCAAAGAACTGTTTAGAAAACAGATAAAACCTCAGTGCAGGAGCAAACTTCACATCACATCTCAGGAGCATTACTTCACTTAATTCATTTCGAATATTTGTATTTTTGTTTTAGAATATACAACAAATGCCTTTTTTTCAACCTTTCGGGTCCTGTGTACGCAGATTCTTTTGGCATCAATAAGACTGAGAAAGGGTCGCCTGCATTCTAAAAAAGAAGCACTGACTTGAAGCACAGCACCGCATGGAGATCAGCGCAGTGGGAAATGGTAGGGATGTGAGAACCGGCTCGAGGTTGAGCCGGTTCACCATCGAACCGGACTTGTTCAATGGCATGTCCTCGAGCCAAACTGGGCCTGGTTGGTTCAACCTCGAGCCAAACACCCCAGGCCGGCTAGGGGGTTCTAAAACTATCTGTCTATGTATAAAAGAAAACTTACTGCCCGGTCTGGCAGCTTCTGGGGGGTGCTCCAAAGGTTCCTGCTCCCCCTCCTGGACCCCCCCCCCAGTCTTTATAGGGCCGGTTTTGGTCCATTTATGGGCCTTTTCAGCCCTCTCTCTGCTTGTGGGGATCATTTTGAAGGCTGCTGCACGTAAGCACTGACCATCCAGGCTGTTGGCTGTCACCACATCTTGTGGCAGAGAATTCCATAGGTTGATTCCAATTCCAAGGACCCCGATTCCAAAGGACCCCAAACCGACATTTACGGGATCCGATGAGATCGGGTCGGACCCAATCTCGACATCTGCATATGTGCACAGCACCAGCCTTAAACTTGGGATCCGATGGCAATACCGGGCCAGGAGGTCCATCTGGAGATGTTACCTGCTGCAGGGTGACGAGGAGGTTCAAGGTTTTCTGGAGCCGCCCGTGCTTCTTCTTGATCTCCTCCAGCAAGATGTCCGAATGGTGCCGTAGCTCGTTGCATTGCTGGCAGATCAAGTTGAGGGCGTAATGGTGGTTCGCAGCCAACTGGTGCCCGTGAAGGATCACCACTTGGGCCTTCCCTGTGATTTCCTGCAACAGAAAAAGCAAAGGAGAAAAATTCAGAGGAGGAAGGACAATACTTCTGGGCCACGCATGCCAAAGGGAGAGCTGTCTTTGTCTGCTGCAGCAAGACGAACACCCACCGCGACAGCAGAAGAAGGGTTTCCAAAGCATGGACTCCACAGACCATGAAAAGGGATTTTCTCTCGGCTTGTGGACTGCTCTTACCGGATGCGGATGGCTCCGTTTCATCACCACCGTCTGGAAGATAACCTTACCTGGGCCATTTTGTCCAAGTTATCCAGGTCCGAGAGCCTCTGTTTCACTTGAGCAACGTTGTCTCCAGTGTCGGGCAGTTCCCCTTGCTGCTCCATTAAAAATTCAATGGTTTTATCGAGCTAAAAGAAAGAAGAGATTTTTTAAAGGGGAGGGACAGCAAATTGCTTACAGACCAAGTTTAAGGCTTCTGTGTGTGGGTCAGCCGAGCATTTGAAAAGTGTTATAAGAGTTGGAAGCGATCTGATGGGAGGGCTGACGAAGTCTGAAGGGGGCTGGGGCCCTAGCTCAGAGGATGATAATCTGTTTTGCACGCAGAAGGTCCCAGGTTCAATCCCTGGCAGCATCTCCAGGTAGGGCTGGGAAAGGCTCCTGCCTGAAACTTTGGAGAGCTGCTACCAGTCAGTGTAGACGACATTGAGCTAGATGGACCAAGAGTCTGACGCGATAATAAGGCAGCTTCCTAGGTTCCAGGCCAATTCCCTCTCTGGGTAAGGAGAGCTGGTCTTATGGTAGTGAGCATGAATTGTCCCTTTTGCTAAGCTGGGCCCCCCTTGGTTTGCATTAGGAGGGGTGACTACATGTGTGAGCACTGTAAGATATTCCCTTCAGAGGATGGAGCTGTAGCCAGTGGTAGAGAATCTGCTCTGCATGCAGAAGATCTTGGGTTCACTCCCTGGCAGCATCTCCTTACAGGGCTGGGAGAGACACCGGCCTGAAATCTTAGAGGAATGCTGCCAGTCAGTACTGAGCTAGGCAGAACAAGGATCTGACTCGATAGAAGGCAGCTTCCTACATCAGCTCTGTCATTTACCTCTTGAAAATGCTGCTCGAATTTCCACAGCTGCAAGTATTGCTCCATCTTCAGCTGGTGTTTCTCCCAGAATCCATCAAATGCCGCTTCCATCTCCTGCAGCTGTGCAAGCAATCTGTTCAAGGAGAGACCGGCAGAGAGAGAACATTTACTGCTCAACGTTTCCAACTGCTTTTCAACCAAGGGCCAAACGGCACGTGATGTTAAGCCCGTGCTGAACCCGACACAGACCCGTAACGGGCTGTGGAACAGAAATGCCCCTGATCCACGAGGTGCTTGGGACTGCAGAAAGGAGCTTAAAACTGTCCCCCATACAACCAACCGAGTTCTCATTTGGTCTCTTCTAACACCTTCTCCCTCCACCACTTCTTCCCCATTTCTAAGTCTGGACCAAAGCAGACACCTTGGAGAAGCTGCTGCCAGTCAGTGGAGACAACCGTGAGCTAGACGGACCAAGGGCCTGACTCAGTAGAAGGCAGCTTCGTTATGTTCAAGGACGTGCCCCACAACCTCTTCCCATCTCAGTCAAGCAGCAGAGAGCTTCGCTCCCCACAGGAGAAAGGGAAGGAGTGACCAGCGTGTATTGTATTGTATTGTATTGTATTGTATTGTATTGTATTGTATTGTATTGTATTGTATTGTATTGTATTGTATTGTATTCTATTCTATTCTATTCTATTCTATTCTATTCTATTCTATTCTATTCTTAAAATATTTATACCCCGCCCATCCAGTGCATGACTGCTCGGGTCAGCTCACAACAATAAGATAGACACAAGATACAATAAAAGTAATAACATTAACTAAATTAAACAAAAAAGGTGTCAGATCAAAAACCACAACCATTATTAGGTCCAAATTAAAGGTTTTTTAAAAAGCTAAAAACTGAAAATTATAAAAAGCTGAAGAACCTACCAGATATAACAAAAAAAAAAAAATATGGAACATTAAAAAGCCTCCTTAAAAAGGTGTGTTTTCAGTTGTTTTTTTAAAAACACTGAGGGAGGGAGCATGGCGAAGCTCTTCAGGGAGGGCGTTCCAAAGCCGAGGGGCCACAACCGAAAAGGCCCTGTCTCTAGTCCCTATCAACCGGATTTCTGTCGGTGGCGGGGCCACTAGCTGGGCCTGAGATGATGAGTGAAGGGCCCTGGCAGATTCATATGGGCAAATGCGATCCAACAGGTACCCGGGCCCCAAGCTGTGTAGGGCTTTAAAGGTCAAGACCAGCACCTTGAATCTAGCCCAGAAGCAGACAGGTAGCCAATGAAGCCAATGCAGGAGGAGTGTAATACTCATGAAGCGACTATATAGCAGAGTTCAATTTGCTACGGACACAGGCACACTCCAAAGAGAGCTCAAAGTGCATTCATAGCACTGTGGGCCTGTTACTGGTATCCACTAACTAGTCTTGGCCCTTGTGATTTCTCCCGTGCTGACCACTGCCAGTGTGGCGTTTCCCCAAGCATCGACCCGATATCAGCTGGTCCCCACGTACAAAAACTCAATGATACTCACCGATTGACGGTTTCCCAGTCCCCGGATCTCTCTTGCGTTTCCTCCTCGCCAGGTTCATCCGTGCCGGGCTCCTCTAAACTGCACAAGAGCATATTTCCTTCTTTGGTGACAGTCGTAATATCTTCCTGCAAAAGAAAATCCAAGCAGGGCTACTTAAGGCATCGTCACCGGCCACAGAGCTGCTAGATTACGGCCACGGGGGACTGGAAAGAACGTAGAAAGCTGCCATCGACCGAGTCAGATAATCCATCTGACTCAGATTGATGATCTTGGTCCATCTTGCTCAGTCTTGCCTACACAGACTGGCAGCGGCTTCTCCAAGGTTTCAGGCAGGAGTCTCGCTTGGCCATGTCTTGGAGTTGCTGCCAGGATTTGAACCTGGAACATTCTGCATGCAAGGCAAGGCTGACGGGCCCAAGACACCCAGTGAATTTCATGGCTGGATGGGGATTTAAAACTGGGTCTTGCTGATCCTAGTCCGACAATCTAACCCCTATACCATGCCAGCTTGTTAGGAACATAGGGAGCTGCCATATACTGAGTCAGACCATTGGTCTATCTAGCTCAGTATTGTCTACACAGACTGGCAGTGGCTTTTCCAAGGTTGCAGGCAGGAGTCTCTCTCAGCCCTATCTTGGAGATGCTGCCAGGGAGGGAACTTGGGACCTTCTGCTCTTCCCAGAGCGGCTCCATCCCTTGAGGGGAATATCTTACAGTGTTCACACTTCTCATCTCCCATTCAAATGCAACCAGGGTGGACCCTGCTTAGCTAAGGGGACCAGTCATGCTTGCTACCACAAGACCAGCTCTCCTCTCCTGTTGGTTTGGATTCTTTGACGGCTTATGAATATAGAGCTGACACTTGATTAAAGAACTGATGATTAATTGATAAAAACTCACCAGATTGCTAAATTAAACCTACATAAAATTGAATAAAATAATTGTGTAGGAGAAAGCAGGCTTCCTTGGGTTTTAGATAATGCATGTCTAGGTTGTGGCAGGCATTCCCTGGGAAGAGGCATTCCCTGGGAAGAGGCATTCCCTGGGAAGAGGTATTCCCTGGGAAGAGGCATTCCCTGGGAAGAGGCATTCCCTGAGCTCAGCTGCCATGACTTCCTTGGACAAAGGATAGGATAAACATGCAATACTCTGCAATTCATCAAATCCTGCCTGAGAACTGATGACTAACTTGAGATCTAGTCAAGTTTCCAAGAAGATTCACCTTCAGCTGGTAGTACTTCTCTGTGCGCAGGGCTAAGAGGCGTTCTATCGAATAGTTGTCATCTGGCAATTCCGTTTCTGCCAGCTCCATTCCAAAGGACTGCAACATCTGGGCAATCTCCTTCACTGTCAGGGCAAAACTTTCTATAGCCTGCGGGGGAGAGACAGTTTCCAGTTCATCAGCTGCACACTTTGCTTCAGCTTGGTAAAAGTTGCAGTGAGGTTGAGGGCGGGATGCCTGGCATGCTATATGCCCGACTAGTCTAGAACTTCCAAGAAGCATGACCCAAATAACTGGGCACTTCTAGGAGAACCAGATGGATGGGTGTAGTAGATGCATGTGTGAGATCCCGCTCAACAAACTTTGCCCTTTCTGAATTCCTGGTCTGTCCCAATGAGAGATCAATGGGGATTCCACATCTCCCGCCACACTACGCTCTGCTTCCTCAGCCTTGAGTAATCTCTTTCTCATGCCCAGAAGCTCTCAGGTAGTCCAACCCCACTGGATCTTGACCACTTGCTTGCCACCAGACTCCCAGCCATACTGCTTTGTTTATATATACACAGATTTTAAAATTTCTCATTGACTAGGGGAAGTGCAGCAAGACCAAAATAAAGTAGCCAGTCCTCCACCCAGTAATTCTTCCTCCAACCCTATTGGGACCAGACTGTAACCCAATGAATATCCCAACATACCATCCAGAACTGGCAACAGAGGAAGCTGCCTTACACCGAGTCAGACCATTGGTCCATCTAGCTCAGTATTGTCTGCACATACTGGCAGCAGCTTCTCCAAGGTTGCAGGCAGGAATCTCTCTCAGCCCTGTCTTGGAGATGCTGCCAGGGAGGGAACTTGGAACCTTCTGCTCTTCCCAGAGTGGCTCCATCCCCTGAGGGGAATATCTTACAGTGCTCACACATGTTGTCTCCCATTCAAATGCAAACCAGGGTGTACCCTGCTTAGCATAGGGAGCAATTTGTGCTTGATACCACAGCACAGCGGGGAAGTAACTTGCCTAGGGAGCAAGAGGTTGCTGGTCTGACTCCTCGCCGGTATGTTTCCCAGAATATGAGAAACACTTATATTGGGCAGCAGTGATATAGGAAGATCCTGAAAGGCATCATCTTACACTGCGCAGGAAGAGGCAATGGTAAACCCTTCCTGTATTCTACCAAAGACAACCACAGGGCTCTGTGGTCGCCAGGAGTCGACACCGACTCGACGGCACAACTCTACTTTTACTTTACCACAAGACCAGCTCTTCTCCCCAGAGGAATTCCCCAGGCCAAATCACCAGCATATTAACAGAGTATAAAGGAGAGACTTACAGTCCTGAAGATCACCCATTCACTATGGCAGTATTCCAAGGTGCCCCCAAATTCGGGCGTCAACTGTTTTTCATCGATATAGGTCAATAAGTCACTGACAGAACTCAGCATTACAACCTAGGGGGAGAGGAAAAGGTCAGGGAACTAAATCCGGCTTACCCTCTTTGTGAAAACTCTGGCACCTTTCCCAAACCCTCCTGTAAGTCCGTCTAAGTACATAAAACCGAAATAAATGCATTTCCGTCCCCTATTCATGCCTGCCTCCATCTCTCTCCCCTTCTTCTGCTGCTGCCTCTCCTGTGTCAAGTTTGGGGTGGGTTCACACATAACGCGGAACCTACTTGCAAAGAGGGTGACCAACTTGTCTGTCTGTGACTGTCTGAACCCACGCCCAAACCAGAGGTTCCCTTGGGGTTTCAAACCTAGATGTGTCACGAAGATCTGAAGCTGGATTGCCAAGGTGCCCGTTATGTCTGAACCCACACTCTTCATGAATGTCTGGTTCATACCCGCTTTGTCATCAAGACCTATGGCCGTCAGGCAGTGCATGGCAGATGGGTATCGCATTTAGGGCTTCACTGGGAGGAGCAGAAAGGGGCATACCTCTGGCTCAACTCAGCTGTGTCCAAAAAACCCAAGAGATGCGATTGCCTGCAGAATGAACTTCAAGCTCTCTTCATATCATAGGAATGTAGGAGTCTGCCTCATACTGAGTCAGACCCTTGGTCCATCTAGCTCAATATTGCCTACACGGACAGGCAGAAGCTTTCCAAGGTTTCAGGCAGGAGTCTCTCCCAGCCTTACCTGGAGAAGCTGACAGGATTTGAACCTGGGACTTTTGCATGCCAAGCAGATGCTCTGCCACTGAGCTATGGCCTCATCCCCTAAGGGGAATATCTTATGGCACTCACATATGGTCTCCCATCCAAATGCCAACCCAGGTGGATGCTGCTTAGTAATTAGATGTTTAACTAATTTTAAAATGAGTTTTAAACTGCGTTGTATTGTATTCTGTATTTTCATTTCTCCCTTTTTGTCTGTCATGACTGAATGCATAACCCCCTCCCTGGCTTCTCCAAGATAGGGCTGAGAGAGACTCCTGCCTGCAACCTTGGAGAAGCCGCTGCCAATCTGTGAAGACAATACTGAGCTTGATAGACCAATGGTCTGACTCAGTATATGGCAGCTCCCTGTGTTCCTATGTAATGTGTTATGTGTTTTTATTGTATATTTTAATCCTGTGTTGTAAGCCGCCCAGAGAACAATTTGTGATGGGGCGGCTAACAAATAAAATTCATTATTATTGTTATTATTAATTCACGCTTGCTACTACAAGACCAGCTCTCTTCCACAAACAATTGTTTCTGTCTTAGGCTGGGGGAACCTCAGGTTCTGTGTTATGTGTGAACCTGGCCTTAGACCTTAAACCTCTCAGGGTACAGTAGCGGTCTGTTTTCTTTTAAAGAGCATGTACACCAAAGATCTAAAGCTGTAACATCAGTAATAATCATCCTGCCGATATTTATCTTGGCTCACTCAGACTGAAGGGCAATCTATAAAAAATGGAATTCCTAGATACCATCTCTTGGTCGCTCTTTTGTGTGACCGTAAAATAGGACCCAGGGAGGAGTTATGCAAATGAAGTTATGGCATTTCAATATCTTGCAATGTAAAACTGCATTATAGTTGCAAAACAAAGGCATGGCTTGGGAAGGAACATACCCCATGAGTAAAGCTAAAGAGTACAAAGGACAGCGTTTGTGCAGTTAAATGAGGCAGCTGTTGTCTGTGTCTTTAACACTCATACCGGCAATTTGAGTAGGAAGTCCTCCTGACTGAATCGAAATCCAATGTCAGTAAAGGTGCGCTGGAAAAATCCGGTGGGGCGCAGAACCATCACGAGGTGAAGGTTGCCAGGGAATGAGGCCTGGAAGAGAAAAAATGCAGAAGCAAACTGAGTCTAGTTTGGACATCTGAACTGTCAAAGTGAACAGTCAATTGACTAAATCTAATACTGGACAAATATTGTCGTCTCTGGTGTTCAAAGTATTAGTATGACTTTATTAGTATAAAGTTGACTTTTTTAAAAAAGGAAAGAAAAAAGAAGACGGAAGTTGACTTTTTTAAACAAGGAAAATAGTTAAGGGGAAAGAACTGCCCTGATCTAGCAGCCAAACATCTTTTACTATACTGGAGGAATGGATTAGCACCATGGATTAGCACAACAACCCTCTCCGTTCTTGTGAACTTTTAAAGGCAAAGGGAAAGTGTGCCGTCAGGTCAGTGTTGACTCCTGGTGACCACAGAGCCCTGTGGTTGTCTTTGGTAGAATACAGGAGGGGTTGGCCATTGCCATCTCCCACACAGTATGAGATGATGCCTTTCAGCATCTTCCTGTATTGCTGCTACTCGATATAGGTGTACCAGTGGGGATTCGAACCAGCAAACTCTGGCTTGCTAGTCCATTCATTGCCCCACTGCGCGGGGAGAAATGAAAAATGTTCTCAACATTTTGAATGTTGACTGGGAAGCCAATGTTTAATTCAGCACTCAACGTTGGCTTGCCATTCTCCAGAACAGGGATTCTCAACGTTGGGTCTCCAGATGTTATTGGACTTCAACTCCCATAATCCCCAGCCCCAGTGGCCTTTGGTTGGGGATGATGGGAGTTGAAGTCCAATAGCATCTGGGGACCCAAGGCTGAGAATCCCTGCTCCAGAAGCCAACACCCCCCAACACAAACACTATATACCACTAAAGGGCTCAGTTTTGAGTCCAACAGAAAGTTCTGAAACCGAATTCTAGAGATAAATAAAAAGAGAGAGGGGGAAAGGTTCCAGGAGGGGAGGAATAGATCTTTTTTGGCCCTCCTGAAACCTCTCATCTCTGCAAGCCACACAGAGCACTACAAAGCCCGTCTAGAGCTAGGTTGCCAGAACCTAAAGGGTATACTCGTGGGTCAAATGGGCCATAACCCAACATTCCTGGTAGGTGTTGGGGATACACAGCCAAATGCAGCAGTATATTTTATATACAACTCCAGGGAGACAGGAATTGCCACCAGAATGCCTTAGATTCACCAGAGCTATTTTTAAAAAACGAGCTTAAAATAATAAATGAATGCAAATTGATTGCCAGATCCTGGCCCTGTTTAAGCCAACGGGAATTCTGCCAGGGACCAAGCATTGGCTCCTGTGACCATAGCAAAGTGCTCCATAGCCTGGGATAATACAGCGTCAGGATCCAACCCCAGCTTCCACTGTTACTGTACTTCCACTGGGAACTGTGAATAAAATTTCGGACAGCCCCAGGTCTAGGCGCCAGTATCACTTACTTCAAAGAATCCTTCAAAAGTTTCAGACACTGCCATTCCTAAAGTATCCTACACTCATCTGGAAGTCAACATAGGGATGGGGCCATAACTTAGTGGCAGAACAAGAAGGTCCCAGGTTCAATCCCCGGTAGTATCTCCTGGGAGTTTTACGCACAGCAGTTTTACTGCGAAGCTTTTGGTTTTAGCTCGCATCTCCTCCGGAATGGAGGGTGCAAGTACACATATCGGCCAGATTTCCCCTGAAGTCCCTGCGAGTTATCGAAGAGCAGTCCACACATGCAAGTCAGGTTTTCCACTGCACCGAAGTGTAGCCCGATTTATCTCCAGAGTAAAAAACTCCACAATTTTCAGTGGTTTTTTTGAGAAGGCTTTAAGTTCGCAGTAAAGCCTCCTGGTAAATGTGCAGTAAAATCTGCTGTGCGTAAAACCTCCAGGTAGGGGTGGGAAAGATTCTTGCCTGGAGACCTTGGAGAGCCTTGGCCAGTCATTGCAGACAATACTGGGCAAGTTGGACCAGGGGACAGGAAACAAGAGGTGAGGTATAAATGGACAGTTCTCTAAATGGAGGGAAGTAAGATGTTGGATCCCCCAGGGATCTGTACTGGGACGGGTGCTTTTTCATTTAATTTATTTTAATTTATTCATAAATGATCTAGGAGTTGGGGTAAGCAGCGAGGTGGCCATATTTGCAGACGACACTAAATTATTTAGGGTAGTGAAATCCCAAACACACTGCGAGTTGCTCCAGAGGCATCTCTCCAAACGGAGGGAGTGGGCAACAAAATGGCAATTGTGGTTCAATGCAAGCAAGTGTCAAGTGATGCATATTGGGGTAAAAAAACCCTCCAACATCACAAATATACTGATGGGGTCTGAGCTGTCGGTGACTGACCAGGAGAGGGATCTTGGGGTGGTGGTGGACAGCTCCTTGGAAGTGTCGACTCAATGTGCGGCAGCTGTGAAAAAGGCCAATTCCACGCTAGGGATCATTAGGAAGGGGATTGAGAACAAAATTGCTACTATCACAATGCCCTTATACAAATCTACGGTGCAGCCATTTGAAGTACTGTGTACAGTTCTCATTACCATAGCTCAAAAAAACACATCATAGTACTGGAGAAGGTGCAGCAGAAGGCAACCAAGATGATCAGGGGCCTGGAGAACCTTCCTTACAAGGCAAGGATATAACACCTGGGGCTTTTAGTTTTGGGTGGGGACGATTCAAGGGAGACATAATAGAGATCTATAAAATTATCCATTGTGTCTAGTACACAGAATCCCACCCCGCCACCCACCACCCACCCACTAGTCATAACACTAGAACCAGGGCTCATTTCATGAAACTGATTGTCAAGAAATTAAACAAACAAAACAAACAAACAAATTTAGGACCGACAAAAGGTTAATGATACATTTCACACACTGTATCATTAACCTATGGAATTCTCTGCCACAAGATATGCTGGCAGCCACCAGCCTGGATGGCTTTAAGAAGGGCTTCGATAAATTCATGGAGGATAAGTCTATTAATGCCTACTAGCCTGTGGGTTATAGGCCACCTCCGGCCTCAGAGGCAGGATGCCTCTCAATCCCAGTTGCAGGGGAGCAACAGCAGGAGAGAGGGCATGCACATAACTCTTGCCTGTGGGCTTCTCAGGGGCATCTGGTGGGCCACTGTGTGAAACAGGATGCTGGACTAGATGGGTCTTGGGCCTGATCCAGCAGGGCTGTTCTTATGTAGCTTTTTACATGAGCTGGTATTTGAATATCAACTGGGTCCAAGTTCAACCTCAGCACAGCATCCTTCCAGTGGCTGTTGCTGGTGTTTATATTATGGTTCGTTTCAGACTGCAAGCCCTTTGAGGCCAGGGATCCATCTTTATTTCTTTATTTTTATTTCTCGTTGTAAACCGCCTTGGGAACTTTTGTTGAAAAGCAGTATATAAATATTCAGAGGAGGAGGAGAACGAAAGCTAGTTCCCAATTCCCACCTTGAAGCTCCTAAGCTGCAAGTATTAACCTCTCTCCCTGTGCTGAGTAAACCATGCTTAATTTCTAAGACAGAAAGTGCCAGCGTCTGTTCTACCTAGAAATCAAATTTTAACCTTGAAGCCTGGTGTTGAGGCAGAGAGGAGACAAGTCAGACAAATTCTGGTTCAGCCAACGAAATGATAAAAAACCCTCTTCTCTTCAGCCTCCCTTTCCTCCTCGAACTAAATCCTTACTACCTTAAATCATCCTCTGAAGCTGGAAATAGGGTGGTGGTGGAAGGTAGGTCTTTTCTCTTTTTTTAACCTTGCCTCCTATCCTTATGTAAGCAAATCTGTTTCATTCAGATTCATTCCCCTCCGGCAGGCTTTCAGACTTGAGATTCCCTTTGGGAGTAATGAAATGGTATATTAAACTACCCCCCACTCCAAAACACTTGCATATTTTCTTTTCTTTTTTTATCTGGGCTTTTAATAATCTTTGAGTGTTTTAAATTGCTGTTTTAACAGTGTGTTTTATTTTGTCTTTATTGTGCTT
Organism: Hemicordylus capensis; assembly: GCF_027244095.1. NCBI lineage: Eukaryota > Metazoa > Chordata > Lepidosauria > Squamata > Cordylidae > Hemicordylus > Hemicordylus capensis. The sequence continues at coordinate 19,716,242 of NC_069667.1, forward strand.
ACTTTTGTGAACTGCCTAAAGCAGGCCCCCCCCAGCTGTGTTTGGACTACAACTCCCATAATCCCCAGCCACAGTGGCCACTAGCCAGGGGTTATGGGAGTTGTAGGGCCAGCATATGCAGGAGGACCAGAATTGAGCAGTCCTGACCTAGAGCCTTTGAAGTCAGGTGGTATATAAATTAAATTCGACGACAACAACAACAACAATAATGCCTACCTGAAATCTCTGGCCAGGATCTAAAGAACCATCACACAACCAGATCCCATTTGACAAAGGCAGGGGATTTCAAGCTTAGGTACCCAGATGTTGTTGAAGTACATCATCCCCGCTGGCTATTGTGACGGGATGACAGGCATTAGACCATTAGACAACATCTTGGTACCCAGGCTTGAGAGCTCTTGGCCCAACGGGACTCTGGACTTGGCCCCTCCCGAGTAGCGACTTCCACCAGGGACAGAAAAGGAAGCAAAGCAAACTGTAATGTCAGTGGGAACGCATGGGTGCCATCCAGATTAATGCTGCTGATAGCTTTTAAATCAGAGCTGCACAACTTTGGCCGGGACGACAACTCCCATCATCTGCCACTATTTGCCACTGTTGCTGGGGACAATGGGAGTTGTGGTCCTAATCCAATCAGCTGGAGGGCTGAGGTTGAGCAGCCCTGCCTGGAAATCAGGGGGAGAAAGCGACACACGGGGTTAACTTTTCACTTTCTGGAATCAACAGGACTTAAACTTCGTTGTAAAGTGTGGTAAACTTAAAAAAAATAAAATAAAGCACAGCTCTTAAATCTCTTCTGTTTGGGGCCTTCTCTTAATTCAGTGGTTTTATTTGACGAGAGAGCGGCTAAGAGAAGGTACAAGTAATTTTTAGAAAGCTAAAGCTTAAGAAAGAAAGAAAGAAAGAAAGAAAGAAAGAAAGAAAGAAAGAAAGAAAGAAAGAAAGAAGCAAGCAAGGACATGCAGATAAACTACCAAAAGCCATAAAAATCACACCAAATGCATGGAGTTTCAAGGTTTTTATGTCTGTGTTAATTTGTTTTATGTTGTTGTAAACCACCCAGAAATGGAAATTTGGGGAGGTGTGCAGTGGGGAATGACTGGACTAGCAAGCCAGAGGTTGCCGGTTCAAATCCCCGCTGGTATGTTTTCCAGACTATGGCAAAATCCTTCTATTCTCAAATGAAACAAGCAAGGGTGGAGGGAGTTGTCCTGGGGCAGGAAGTCAAGATGGGTCCCTGCTCCTGGTTCTTCTCCAAAGAAGCGTGAGGAGGACCATAAAGACCAAGCTGTCATCCAGCTGGTGCCCCCGCCCCGAGACCCAGGGACATTTGTCCCACCATCCCTGCCACAATGTTCAATTGTAGCTACACCCATGAACATCCCTATCCCACACATTATATTTGCAGACGACTTCACATTCACTGATTTACTCTGTAAGGAATTTGTTAGCAAGTGGACCCTTCCTAACCCGTTCCTTTAAAACAACAAGGCGGGGGGGGGGAACACACTCACCAAAAACATGTTCTGCATTTGCCTGAATCCAAGACTAATTCCCCACCCCCAAGTATTTCGATATTAGAAAGCAGCAGGCCATCTTACATCCAGCCCTGTCCCTTTCGAGTAAATGCAGTGCTTAATATGTGAAGTAAATATGTATTTAAGTAAATATGTATTTAGCCTCTACTTTTTAAGGAGGTGGTCTTAGATTCAGAGTCATCTTCGATTCGGGGAACTACGGTACGTGAACGCTGCACTGCCCAGAGTGGCTCCGATTCGACACATGATCCCAACTTAAAATACTCTGTTGAGGTTGCCACTCAAAACACTCAGCAACATTTACTACCTCGAAAGGCAAGGAGATTTTGTGGGGGTGGGGGTGAGGATGGAAGAGACATGCATGTGCATTACAGTGCCCAACTTCTAGAGTCCTGGGGAGAACATGTATGCGCACACTAACAGAAGTTTCAAAAGGCACTCCCCACGAGGTGAGAACAGGAGAAACTATTGACCAGCGACCAAAAAATCGGGTCTGACCCAGGTAAATCAGATTGACCTTCCATGGCCAACATACCAGCACAGGGTGCACAACTTCGGCCCTCCTGCAGATGTTGGACTACAAATCCCATAATCCCTGAATGTTGGTCACTGTGGCTGGGACCGATGGGAGTTGTAGTCCCCAAACAGCTGGAAGGCCAGAGTTGGGCACTACTGATTTAGAAGCAGTTTGCAGCTCAGAAAGCTGGGCCTCTCTTCAGAGCCCACAGAAGGCCCCCCCGAAAGAATCAAATCTTCCTGCTCAATTTATCTCCTCCAAGCCAAAAATATCTATATGATGCAATAAAGGGATGCTGATGTCCCCTCATGTCAGAGAGGGAGGGGAGAGGGCTCTGTTTAAAGTGGGTGCCACTTTGCCATGTCAACGGCGACGCGTCCTTTGGACCATTACGGAAAATGCAATCAAACGGCATTTGGCATTTCCCCATCTGCAAGCAGCAAGCCCAATTCTGTGCTCATCCCTGGCTCATTTCTAAGCGCTACGTTCAGCCGTTTGCGTCCTCCACGACTGCACGGCCAGACTGCAGCTGCATGCAGGCTGCATTTCCACTTGGAATCTGCTTTGCAAAAAAAAAAAAAAAGGAGAAAGAGAGAGAGAGAGAGACTGCAGGCGAACGGAGCTCTTACCGCATTCCTCTGGCACCACATCTTGCTGCCTCTTGGGGGATTCGCTTCGGCCATCTCCCTCACATGCAGGAACTGGCCACCTTGCCTAGCTGTCAATGCGGCACCGGTGAAATACAACCCGTGTCTCATGAGGAGCGGAAGGATCGCCAGGGGCAGCCTGCTGCCTGCAGAGATGCTTCCCCCAACACCACCCCATCAACGCCGGAGAGGGCTCCTTGCTCCTAGCAGTTCCACTGGGCCGGTGAACCGCCAGACACGTTCCCACATAACAGCTAATCCCCCCGCTCAAGCTGGCAAGCAGCTCATCTGGCCCTGGTCTGTCCACGGCCAGGCAGGCATGGAGCGGGTCCGTGCCAAATCCGTGCAGGGCCAGCTCTTGGCTGTGCTACCCGGCAAGAGACAGAGAGAGAAGCTTGGTGGCCAAGAACAGCTGTGCACATTTTTAAGGTGGAATGAGGAAGATCGGAGGCCTGTTTCTGGTTGGCTGCTCCTTTCGTTCACATCATCCAAGAGCCAGGCCCACAAATTTGGACCACTGGTGCCATTTCGGAGGGGGGGGGGAGATGAATGCTCATGGCGATTTGGGCAATGTCGACCACCCCTGCCGCCAGAAATGGAAAACAGACGGTCGCATTGTTGCATTTACTGCTACTATGAATATTTATAGACTGCTCTTCAACCAATGTTCACAAAGTGGTTTACGTAGAAAAACAAATACATACATAAAATGACTCCCTGTCCTCAAAGGGCTCACAATCTAAAAAGAAACATGATAGACATCAGCAACAGCCACTGGAGAGATGCTGTGCTGGGGATGGATAGGGCCAGTTGCTCTCCCCATACTAAACAGAAGAGAATCACCACTTTAAAAGGTGTCTCCTTACTCAGTCAGCAGGGGTGCCACTTTCTGGGTGTTGCCACCCCCTCTTTATCCCTACTCCCAAATGATTAGTGTAAGATTTTTTTTTTTTTTTTGGCACAAAGAAAGGGTTACAGAAACAACCAACAATGGCGCATTAACAGAGAGGCAGAGTAGGCATTTGCCTATGGTGGCAAAATGTAGGAGCAGCAAATTTTGCCATCCCTCTCTGTGGGCAGCGGCAGCTGCAGCAAGGGTGGAGGGGACAAGGAGAAAGTCCCCCCTTTTACCTTAAACAAGAAAGGCAAACTCTTTTTTGTTTAAAGGTAAAAGGGCAGCAAAAAGCTTAATCTGCCCGCCCCTGAGGTCCTCTCTCCGTGGAGGAATCTTTGGATGGAGGACATTCCTGCCAGCGGTCCTTTCCATTCCTCCGACAACCCTGACCAAAACTTTAGTGCAGTTTTTGTGTTTTTTAAAGTTTTTAGAACACCATTGCAGATCTGGCCACGGCGGCCTCATGGTCAGGACAAGAACAGCGTGAGAGTCCCCCGAACGCCTCGCAGTGCTATCACCTCTTTCCCACCGCTAGGAGTGCAGACCTGGTCAAAAACCACACTGAGTGTCGGTGCCCTCCGATGGTACCGACCTCCCCAACTGGCTAATGTAGTAACAGGAGGACTCCACTGGGGACCAGAGTCACTGCTGTAAGCATCCGCTTTGGGGTGCAAAATGACCTGCTCTCAACCCATTGGTAAAACCCGATCACTCAAAAAAGCTTGGTGAAATCTGGTGGCAACTCGGCACCACCAGGGCGCTTTTCAGATTGCACGCTACCAGTGTCATGATTTATCCCTTAAGTGTCTTTCTGTACTGACTGTGTCTTGCTGCAAGGAAGGTGCCATTCACATTTCCAATGCCTTCTTCTGGACTGGACTGCTGCGTTACAGCCCTATACCGTCTGTATAGCTGTATTTGCCCACTGTAGGAGGCTTGCCTCATTGAGCGTTGCAGTGTGCTGCAGTGTGGACGGTTCAAACTGCAGTGTTGATTTGTTGGTTTCTAGAGCTCCTTTCCTCTCCGTTTATGGGTTGGGTTTTTTTTTTTTTTTAAAAAAAATCCCGCTTGGGTTCTTGTGCAATGGTGCAAACTGAACTTGATTTGCTTTCTTCCTTTGTTTTTGATCACATTTTATTTTTGGAGGACTGCACCGCTGAGAGGAGAGCTGGTCTTGTGGTAGCAAGCATGACTTGTCCCCTTAGCTAAGCAGGGTCTGCCCTGGTTGCATATGAATGGGAGACTAGAAGTGTGAGCACTGGAAGATATATTCCCCTCAGGGGATGGAGCTGCTCTGGGAAGAACATCTAGGCTCCAAGTTCCCTCCCTGGCAGCATCTCCAAAATAGGGCTGAGAGAGATTCCTGCCTGCAACCTTGGAGAAGCCACTAGAGCCTCGGAGTCAGGGGGCATATAAATTAAATACATAAATAAACAAAATAAATACATAAATAAGTAAGACAGCCAGCATTTGATGGCTGTTAGCCACTAGCTACTGAATGTACCCCACCTGTCCGGGTGAAACCTGGACACGCTCTTAATCTCATGAGCTGGTCTTGCAGTAGTGAGCATGAATGGGCCCCTTTGCTAAGCAGGGTTCACCTTGGTTTGCATTTGGAGGGGTGACTACATGTGAGCACTGTCAGTGGTAAGATATTCCCTTTAGGGGATGGGGGCTGTGGCTCAGTGGTTAGAGCATCTGCTTTGCGTGCAGAAGGTCCCAGGTTCAATTCCTGGCAGCATCTCCAGGTAGGGCAGGAAAGACCTCGGTCTGAAACTTTGAAGAGCTGCTGACCAAGATACTGACCAAGATGAACCAATGCTCTGACTCAGTAGAAGGAAGCTTCCTATGCACCCATAAGACAACTTGGAGACTTCTATGTTTATTTAATATTGGTATCCACGCCCCCTCCACTATAATACTGCTAGGAGCAGCTCACGGACAATAAAACTAATTAAACACTATAAAATGAATAAAATTCAATTAAAAGACAAGACCGAATTAAAACCAGATTCAGAAATCAGAAACCTACTAGGAGCAAAGAATAAAAATTAAAACATCTCTCTAAGGAAGATGGGCCTTAGTGCTCCTTTAAAACCTTGAGGAAAGGAGCGGGATAATCTAAACCGAGGTGGCATTCCAAAGCCGAGGGGACACAATCAAAAAGGCCCCATCACTGGTCTCAGCCGATTCATACGGGTGGATGCGATCCAACCGATACCTCGGTCGCAAGCCATATACTAAAGAGGTGCTCTGTCTCCCATCTTCCTCTATGCTCTGAATGACAGAAGGCGCACTCACCGCTATTTTCTGGAGAGCCATTTTGACTGACGTCCACGTATCCAACCTTCTGTCCAGGATGAGGATAAATTTGGTGTCGGGTTCACATTGACTATAACACAAGAAAAGAGCTGAAAGGCGGTGAACAAACACCATGCCGTTCACGTCTACACTAAAAGACAAAATCAGGCGGCATTAGGCTAGATGTTCTCCAACTTGACTCCCCAGATTTGCTGGACTACAACTCCCATCACCCCCCACCAAAATGGTGGGGATGACTCCAGCCTGCAACCTTGGAGAAGCCACTGCCAGTCAGTGTAGACAAGACTGAACTAGATGGTCTGACTCAAAATATAGCAGCCTCCTACGTTCCTGTGCCATTGAGGGCTTTCAAGGTCAACACCAGCACTTTGAATTGAATCAGGAAAGCAATAAGAGCCACGTTTTGCAGTTGCTTTTTGCACAGCCCTGGCTTTCTGCCTTGCCCTGTAGCATAGGGCTCGGTTCTGTCGGCGAAACTGTGCAGACCGCGTCCACGCTCATAAGCCACACCCGAACCCTGCCCAGTTGAATTACTCATTTGCTTTCAGGGATTCAGGGAAACCCTTTCCCAAAACACTCCTCAAGACAATTAATGGGAAGATCGCTGGTCTGGTGGTCGCAAGCATGACTTGTCCCCTTAGCTAAGCAGGGTCTGCCCTGGTTGCATATGAATGGGAGACTAGAAGTGTGAGCACTGGAAGATCTTCCCCTTAAGGGATGGAGCCTCTCTGGGAAGAGCATCCAGGTTCCAAGTTCCCTCCCTGGCAGCATCTCCAAGATAGGGCTGAGAGAGACTTCTGCCTGCAACCTTGGAGAAGCCGCTGCCAGTCTGTGTAGACAATACTGAGCTAGATAGACCAATGGTCTGACTCAGTATATGGCAGCTTCCTATGTTCCTAAGTTCACGTGCACCAAACCCTGCTCAGAGACCAATCTGCAGATTCTGCCGAGTCCTGCACACTTTTTGACAATCCACTCTACATCTTTGTCTCTTCAGAAGAGAAGAGGCAGCTGGATCTGGCCCAAGTTCCATCCGGTCCATCATCCTGCTCCCTACAGCGGCCAGGAAGATGCCTCTTGGAATCCCCCAAGCAGGGAATGAAGGACCCCTGCAGGGTGCAACAGAGCCATAACGACTAGCAATAGACGGATGCTAAATATTGCTCCCTAGATTCGTAGTTATTATCACTGCAGATTTTATTAACTGTTTCTTAAACTGCTCTTAGCAGTTCTGCCTGAAGGGTGGGATGCAAGGCTTTTAATTACAGTTAATTTTAAACTGTCTAATTGTTTCGCTCTGCAAAGTTGTCTTGTTTTATTCTGTGAACTGTTTTTAATTGTTCTGTCCTGTGAAAGTTTTTTGTTTTTTTTTTAAATATTGTAACTTGAATTCTGTACTCCACCTAGAGATGTATAAATCAGGCAGTATAGAAATAAATAAAAAACAAAATAAAACAAAATGGTTACAGGCAGAGACTCCTGCCTGCAACCTGGGAGAAGCCACTGCCAGTCTGTGTATACAGTACTGAGCTAGATGGACCAATGGTCTGACTCAGTAGAAGGCAGCTTCCCATGTTCCTAGAACAAAGCACGATTCTAATTATCTCATGTGTTTATGAGTCATTTTTTGACACACGTCTCTGGAACAACTTACAATAAGAAAAAAAAGAGAGGAGAGGAGAAGAGAGCTGGTCTTGTGGTAGCAAGCATGACTTGTTTAAGTCATTAAACCCCTTAGCTAAGCAGGATCTGCTCTGGGTTGCATATAAATGGGAGACCTGATGTGTGAGCACTGTAAGATATTCCCCTTAGGGGATGGGGCCACTCTGGGAAGAGCAGAAGGTTCCAGGTTCCATCCCAGGCAACATCTCCAAGACAGGGCTGAGAGAGACTCCTGCCTGCAATCTTGGAGAAGCCGCTGTCAGTCTGTGAAGACAATAATGAGCTAGATAGACCAATGATCTGACTCAGTATATGGCAGCTTCCTATGGAAAGAAAGAAAGAAAGAAAGAAAGAAAGAAAGAAAGAAAAAGAAAAGGAGCAGCAACCAAGCCATGGGAAAACAAAACTCAACTCGACAAACTAAAGAACACAGCCTTTCTGCAGAAACTGGGACAAGGTTACAGCCAACATGAGCCCTCTATGGGAGAAAGCAGAGACAGGGAGAGATTGGGCATGGAGAAATGAGTCAGGAGGAAGTGTGGGATGCTGGAGGAGGTATCCAGGGAACACAGAGAATCTCTTTGCAAATCAAAGTGCTGGAACCTTGCGATATAACCCTGCTTGGTTTGGGACCCAAGTAGCCACAGGGACCTCTTTTGCAGTATTAATCTGCCCTTGGACCAAAATAATGTGCATGTCCTCTTCCGAGGGCCCCCCTATACGCCTGCGGGAAAGGCGAAGGCCATTTCTGTATTGCTCCCTGCTTACAGAATCCCCTTCCCAGGGATGCTCACTTGCTGCCCGTGCTAAGATCTTTCTTATTTTTATTATTTCTCAAGGGTTTTAATATCAGGAAGGCCTTTGATGGTTTCAATGCCACTATTTCATGGCATGCAGCTGTATACTGTATAGCTACATTTGTATAATCCTGCAAAAGGGGAGGTTTAATCGCTCTGTGAGCTGCCATTCTGCTCCTATGTGCTGAAAGGCAGGATTGTGCATTCATAAAATAAATAAAATAGGTACACTGCAGGACGCATAGAGCGGAAGGGTTCCCTTGAAGGCTATCTAGAACAACCCCTGCTCAGTGCAGGAAATCCACAGGTAGAGCATCCTAGAGCAAATATTAAGGAGAACAATGCAAACTTAGGCCAATGGTCTGACTCAGTATATGGCAGCTATGTTCTTATGAGTTGTAGTCAACAACGTTTTGCCGGGAACACTGGTAGTCACCCATCTGAATGCAGTCCAAGGGGGACCCTGCTTAGCCAATCCGTGCTTGCTACCCACAAGACCGGCTCTCCGCCCTCAAAGAGTTAGCCCTTTTATCTTGTTTCAAGCAGTTTATTTTAAACAGTGTTTGTTTTTATGGTTTTCAAACTTCTTGTGCCTTAACCCTAACCCAGAGCCTTGGGATGGGGTGGTCTAGAAACGTAATGAGATAAACCAACAAACAGATAATAAATAATAAATAAACAGGGATATTTATGCAGATTTGCACTGGCAGAAACATTCCAACACGCAACTTATCATATTCCCATCCCACATATTTCTTTCCCCACTCCTCCTGGGGTCTCTAAAGCACCTGGCACAGGTCATAATCACACCCAGCCGCCCAGCGCAGTACGGCCAGAGGGCAACCACACCACCCAGGACAGACTAAAGAGGATTGCCCCCCCCCCCCCAGTGTGTGTGTGGAGGCCCTGGACTTCAGCCCCAAAGTCCAGGGGTCAGAGCGCCACCGAATGGCATAAATAAGTATTGAATCTATCTAATCTTATGACCATCTTCACATCTTGTGGCAGTGAATTTTTACACCCTTTAAAACATACACATACACACACCCCCAAAACCCATAAATCACTCTGTGTATGTGAACATTTAGCGTCAAGCATCCAACTTGGAGACCTGGCGCTTTTGGAAGCTGTCAGACTCCGAGCAGTAAATTGCTCAACGCGTTGCTTATGTGGGAAGAAGAGACAAGCGGCTGTTAAACCTCCCACCAAACGCTGTTCAGAGCACCTTATGACTACGTACAATTACAGCAGAGCCTGCTAGGCAGGTATGAAGTCGGATGGGTCTGTTCCATCAGTAATGTGGGCCCTGTTACTTTGCTAGCTCTATTGTCTTTTTCTTTCCTTGAGATAACTTGGGTTCTTCTTTCTTACTTTGATTGATTGATTATGTGCCATCAAGCTGGTTTCAACTCTTAGCGACCACCTAGATAGATTCTCCCCAGGATGATCTGTCTTCAACTTGGCCTTTCAGGTCTCTCAGTGGTGCATTCATGGCTGCCGTAATCAAGTCCATCCACCTTGCTGCTGGTCAGCCTTTTCGTCTCTTTCCTTCAACATTTCCCAGCATTATGGACTTCTCAAGGGAGCTGGATCTTCACATAATGTGTCCGAAAAGTCTGATAGTTTGAGCCTGGTCATTTGTGCCTCCAGTGAGAATTCTGGATTGACTTGTTCTATGATCCATTTGTTTGTTTTCCTGGCTGCAAATATGTATACACTGCTTTTCAACAAAAGTTCTCAATACAGTTCTCTCTCTCTCTCTCTCTCTCTCTCTCTCTCTCACACACACACACACACACACACACACACACACACACACACACACACACACACACACACACTCCTAGAAGGTGAGGCCTGACATTGACCGGGCAAAGTCATTATGAATAGATTCTACTTCTAGGCAAGTTCAAGAAATTAAATATTTGAATCATAGTAAATTTGATATTCTGCTTTTCATGGGCCTGATGTCATTTTGGAATTACTGATCTAATTATTGAGAAATATATTGAGAACAGCAGCAGCTGAAATATAATTAATTAAATCCAGAATTTCTTCTTTTTTAAAAAATTAAATGTATGACACGTATTCCAGTATTAAAAAAATAGTGCATTTAGCTAATTTAAGTGGCAGGATTGTCCATGCAAAGATTGGCATCTGCAGGTCATCACTTTATTCTGCACAAACAAAAAAAATTCTTCAAAATATAATCTTTCTCTTTTTAGTTTTTACATTTATACCCCACTCTTCCTCCAAGGAGCCCAAAGCAGTGTACATTATTATGCTTACCCTCAGAAAAACCCTGTGAGATCGGTTAGGCTAAGAAATAAGTGACTGGCCCAAAGTCACCCAGTGAGTTTCATGGCTGAGTGAGGATTTGAACCAGGTCCTTGGATTTCCCGGGTCCTAGTCCAACACTCTAACCACACCGCCACACTGGCTATCAGCAACAGCCACTGGAGGGATGCTGTGCTGGGGTTGGGCAGGGCCAGTTGCTCTCCTCCTGTGACATATAAGATAACCACCCCTGTAAAAGATGCCTCTTTGCTCAGTTAGCAGGAGTTACGTACCCTGGTCTTAGCAAGAGTTACTTCGCCTGGTCTTACTTCCCAGAAGCACAATGCGATGCAATAAATTCAAATGAAGCAGTGACCCATTTGAATGAGTTTGAAAAAAAGTGTATATATCTGTAAAGTTGTTTGTATGTCCGGAGTGGCTTCAGGATAATCTTTTCCAACAGGGGCGTGCCAAGAACTCACAACTGTCAGCAGGAGGCCTTCTCCGAGGCTCATCGGGCCTTAGGAGTAGACAGACAGGTGACTGCAGAGAAGCTATTTTTGATTGTGGTACCCATATATCCAGGATGCGCTCCACAGAGAGGCCCACCAGGAGCATTTTCAGACAGCAGGCTTTACTGTGCGTTCGGCTGCTCAAAACATCAGATGCAAAAAGCGGATTTTGTTTCACCCTAGATATAAATCGGGCTACGAAGCTACTGCCAAAATAGTCTAGCTGCGGAAGATTAGCCTATGCACAAGTGAAGCTGCCATATACTGAGTCAGTTCTTCTAGCCAACACTGTTTGTTCTGACTGGCAGCAGCTTATCTGGCAGAGATCTTTCCCAGACCTCCTGCTTGAGGCCTTCTTAACTGGAGATGCCGGGGATTGAACCTGAGATCTTCTGCATGCAAAACATGGACCGTACCATTCAATGATGACCTCCCCCAAAATTACCACTCCTCTTGTATATTATCTATGCAGAAGGAAAGCTGTCTCTGGACCTAGACCTTTAAAATATAGCTGGCTCGTAGTCTATTTCTGGGCCCCATTCACTTGCTCCCAGTCTGTTTCTGGGCCCAATTCAAAGTGCTGTCTTTAACCTTTAAAGCCCTAAATAGTTTGGGACCAGGTTACCCGAGAGAGCGCCTTGCCCCATATGTTCCTGCTCCAAATACCCCAGCCAAACCAGGTGAGGCAGGCAGCTACTAGGAAGAGGGCCTTCTCAGTGGTGGCATCCCGTTTATAGAACAGCCTTCCTAGTCAGGTTCACTTGGCACTCTCACTTTGTTCTTTTAGATACCAGGTGAAGACCATTCTGTTCACCCAGGTCTTTCAAAAAGGTTGTATTTGATTGTAAGCGTTTGTTTTTATGTGTTTTAATTGTAGATTTTACTCATGCCCAGAAAACAATTTGTTATGGGTCGGCCAACAAATATATTATTATAGCTGGTGCTTACTTTGATGATTGATCTATCAGATTTTTATCCTACCAAAGAGCACATAGCAGCGCATATGCTCCTCCCCTTTTTAATCCTCTCATCAACTCTGTGAAATACTGTCTCTGTCATCTCTAGGTCAAGAGGCAGTAACTGAGCCAAGGATGCCCAGTAAACTTTGTGATGGAGCTAGGATTTGGACCAGGGAGAGATTCCAGAAGCACAGACTCATATCTAACTATGAAGATGGGTTACTCTGGTCATCTTCGTAACTTTCCCTTTTCTTACGATCAGCTTTGAAGTCAGCCCTGATGCAGGATGCTAAGATTATATAACAGCCTGCTACCCACCCACTATGCCTAACGGAAAATCAGTACCTTGGGAGCCAAGTTAAGTAGGTTAAAACTTTTGTCACAACCTCCTCGGGCACATTATTGAACTGGGAATTTTCAGGGAACGTTATGATCCAGCCATTTTCCTTCCCTCGGCCACCTAGGTGGGGCAAAAAGAAAAGACACAGAGCAGCGGCAAGTTAATAGTCAATCCATTCCATCCATGTGCTTCCAACAGTAACCCAAGCGAGGGACCCAGATATACTGCTGGCCACGGTGGGTTTGCAATTTTGCTGGGGTCCCATACTGCACAAACAGTATTCCCTCTAAGGCGTGCACATGTGCACATACACAGAAGTTCTTTTAATGTCTACTCAGTTAATTTTAGGTCCTGCTCAGGTTGAATCAGGAAGGCCCTATTCTGAATGTACATGTGCACACACTGCCTTGATACTGCCACCCAGAAAAAAAAAACATGTTGAACACATAGAAGAAAAAAATTAAAAGAGAGAAAGAGAGAGAAAGAGAGAAAGCTGAAGCTTTGCAGCAAGGAGGTGAAAAAGTTTATTGTACCCACCAGAAAGAAATGCAAACCCTTTCATCAGATCTTCGATAATACCCTTCGCACGGATTGGGAGTGCAGATTCTAGCAAAAGAAGCAAAGAGAAAGCCAGAGTTAATCACTCTACAACTTGATTCCATGTCCCGTCTGCATTCTCCTTAGCTTTTCCTTTCTTTGCCTCGATGTCTCCACTATCCATAGTTCCCTCAAGTGCCTGCTTTCTCCCCTAAACCCCCCCCCCTTTAGCCATCTTGACTCAACGAGCCTCCTTAGGACTCATCATGTCCCTCCTGGGCATTACAGTCTCTCTTCATCATAAATACTATGTGGTTTCTTCAGAGCTTGCTCTTCGATGAGCCACTTTGTGCCTCAATTTTCTGTCTTCTCTACCCTTTCCCTGAAGCTTCATTTTCCATCTGTTTCAAGTGTCTTTTTCATTGCCTACTCTTTATCCTCCTTCCTCTGGGATCCCTCTCCCTTAGTGACCTGGGATGTGGTTTAAATCCCCGCCCAATGACAGCTTTCCCTGCCCTCAGAGAAGCTGGACTACAAACTACCGTGTTCCCTGAGCACCTGAACATTCTGTGTCATCACACCAGCTCAGCCAATCAGTGTCAGAGGCTTCAGTGCCAAAAACACAATTCCTTTATGTCAATCATTTCTACCTCGCTTTTAGGAAACAAAACACAGCAGCAGCACACAAAGATACATCAAAACAATAAAATGAAAAGAGCTAAGAACCATGCAGGAAAACGAGAAGGAAACATAAGGGTAAACGTGATGCCATAGGACAAAAGGCTCCTGGGACAAAACGTGCCATCTAGATATGGCCGGAGTGGAGCAGTGCCCTATGCATTTCGAGGACCTGTGCATGCTCTTGTTTTCTGCTCATGTGCGGAGGGGGGGGGAGGACACAAGGTACGAGGCTCTGGCAGTGACTGTCAGCTAGCTTCCCGCTGGGTAGGGGGGCTGCATCCCACCTAGCTGCGGAATGAGATAGGAGGAAAAATACCCAGAAGGAGCCTCCTGATCGAAATGGGCGAGCCAGAGGTTAGAGCATGCGCCTAATCTGGGTTTTCACAGCATGAGCCTTTATTAATGTCTTTTTAAGAAGGGAGGGCTTGGTCAACACCAGCTGATGTTTCTTTTTCCAGCGGGAACAGCCCACGCCATTAGTAAACAAGAGGTGCAGAACACACCTGTTGAGCCGATGGAGAAGCTCATTCTTTCCCCTTGATAACCATCAGCTGTTCTTTGTCGAGGACAATCCTGCTTATATTCAATTTATAACAGGAAGAGGGGAGGAAAGTAGTCTGACAGCGTCTGGGAGCCGTGAATCCCCAGATGATGCTGGACTACAACTCCCATCATCTGCTGGCCATTGCGGTGAGGGATGATGGGGACTGTAGTCCAACATCTGGGGACCCATGGCTGAGAATCTCTGGCCTAGGTTATATACATATAGGAACATAGGAAGCTGCCATATACCGAGTCAGACCATTGGTCCATCTAGCCCAGTATTGTCTACACAGACTGGCAGCAGCTTCTCCAAGGTTGCAGGAAGGAGTCTCTCCCTACCTGGAGATGCCAGCGAGTGGAACCTGGAACGTTCTACACATTAAGTAGATGCTCTACCGCTGAGCTCTAGCCCCAACCCCTAAGGGATATATCTTACAGTGCTCACACTTCTAGTCTACCATTCAAATGCAAACCAGGGCTGACCCTGCTTAGCAAGAGGGACCACCCGTGCTTGCTACCACAAGGCCAGCTCTCTCCCTGAAATGCCTGCTCGACCATGAGGTTCAGCGAACAACCTTAGAGGCAGCAGCCTCACCCAGTTCTGGGGAGAAGAGCTGGGCATGCAGTGGGGAGCACGAATTGCCCCCTTTGCTAAGCAGGCTCTGCCCTGGTTTGCATTGTGGATGGGTGGCCACAGGTGAGCACAGTCTGCTGTAAGATACGCCTCTTACGGGATGGGGTCGTAATTCAGTGGAAGAGGTTCTGCACGTTCCCCTCCTGGTCTTACACGCCTTTTGCAAGAAGCTTGTACTTTAAACTTTTGATGGATCAGTTTACTACATATGGACCACTGGCTCTATATAACCTCCTAACTTTTACAATATAGAAGAAAGATCTGCAGGATTGTTAATAAGAGGGGAATCTTGGGGAAACTGTGAAATCTTCTTTGGACTAGAAAGAGGCTTGAGTTGCTTTGTCCTCGGGAGAATGCTGCACAAAAACAGTCACTGAGGAAGCCAAAACGCGTCTGACTGCATAAGGAATTACCAAGACATGAACGCACCAGGAACCACAGGAGTACAGGATTCGGTCAGCATAAGCCTGATAACTTTTTATGATGCAAGAATTAAGGAACTAACTGGCAAATATACTCTATGGCTTCTAAACTTTTAAGTATTTCTATTAAGCACCACCAGCTTTTATTATTAAAATACCTATTTATATTTTGGTCTTCTGTATATACATATGAACAACTACATTATAGCTACTCCTGATCTTATATAGGACTTCAGTCCTGGCATCTCCAGCTAGGATTAGGGATGTGCACGAACCGGTTCGAATGTCTGGCGGTTCGGACGGTCTAAAGGTGGGGGGATATCTTTAAGGATGGGGGAGGGTGCTCTTACCCCTCACATCATGTTTCCCCTGCTCGCACTGTCTTTTAAAATGGCTGGGCAGGGTGGCAGATTACGTCCTTGCCGCACTGGTGCCTCCTCGAACCGGAAGTGCCCGGTGCGAGGAGGCACCGAGGAAGCAAGGAGAACTGTTTCAAAAGACAGTGCCAACAGGGGAAACACGGCAGGAGGGCTAAGAGCACCCTCCCCCATCCTTAAAGATGTCCCGCCCCCCACCTTCTAACCGGCAGGTGCCAGTTCCGTGCACACTAGGGCTGGAAAGGACTCCTGTCTGAAACCTTGAAAAGCCGCTGCCAGTCAGTGCAGACAGTACTGAGCTAGATGGACCAATGGCCGGACTCAGTATGTAGCAGCTTCCTATGTCCCTAGCCTACCTCACAAGGCTGCTGTCCAGATAAAACAGAGAAGAGGAAACTGCATTATTTATTTTAAAATTTATTTATTGTTCAATGTATATACCGCCTTTCATTAAAACAATCCCAAGGTGGTTCATTCTGGCCCTTAATTAATTAATCAATCAATTAATTAATTCTGGTCCTGACTTCCAAATAAATATTCAGGGGATTAGGATGCTGGTCAGCCTGCAAATGCCAGAAACTTCACACAAGAGCAAGTGCCAGCCTCTGTCTCTTAGCAAAATGTTTCCATGATCAGCCAGCTAAAGCCGCAGGTGCAAAACACACATCACAGCCCTGAATAAGAGACATAATTGTTGTGCCTTCAGGTGCCTTCCGTTGGGGAACAACCCACCCGCTCCAGAACAGCTCGGCATATTATCCACCACGAAAGCTCTCTTGCATTTGTGGCTTAAGGCTGCAAAATAAGATCTGCAATTATTTTTCCCCTTCCACTAATCCTCTCATGGTTTCCCAGCTTAAAAGAGGGCAGATTCTTAATTACAGCAAGTAAAACTGGATTTTCATTAGTGGGTAAGATTAGCTACGCATCTGCTTGAAAAGAATAAACGGATGCCACTTCGAGCTTGGTTATCCATTCATTCATATCTGCACCTTGTTTTGGTTTTTGTTTGGCCAGGGAAGAACCACTCTTGAGTTTTCAGCTGGATTTATTTCAGGATAAATCAACCTTGGGTTCCCATAGGAACATAAGAAGCTGCCATATACTGAGTCAGACCATGGGTCCATCTGGCTCAGTATTGTCTACACGGACTGGCAGTGGCTTCTCCATGATTGCAGGCAGGAGTCTCTCTCTCAGCCCTGTCTTAGAGATGCTGCCAGGGAGGGGACTTGGAACCTTCTGCTCTTCCCAGAGCGGCCCCATCCCCAAAGGGGAATATCTTACAGTGCTCACACATGTAGTCTCCCATTCAAATGCAAACCAGAGCAGACCCTACTTAGCAAAGGGGACAATTCATGCTTCCTGCCACAAGACCAGGTTTTCTTCCATGACCAAAAGGTCTACTCCTACGAATATTTCTATACCACTTTTCAACAATAGTTCCCCAAGCGGTTTAAAGTAAAAGTGTGCCGTTGAGTCGGTGTCGACTCCTGGCGCCCACAGAACCCTGTGGTTATCTTTGGTAGAATACAGGAGGGGTTGACCATTGCCTCCTCCCGCACAGTGTAAGATGATGCCTTTCAGCATCTTCCTATATCGCTGCTGCCCCGTATAGGTGTTTCCCATAGTCTGGGGAACACACCAGCGGGGATTTGAACTGGCAACCTCATGCTTACTAGGCAAGTCATTTCTCCGCTGCACCATTAGGTGGCTTATCCAAGTGTTTTACATAGAGAATAAAAATAAAATAAAATAAAATAAAAATAAAATAAATATAAATATAAAATAAAGATGGCTTCCTGTCCCCAAAGGGCTCACACTCTAAAAAGAAACATGAGGCAGACACCAGCAACAGCCACTGGAGGAACACTGTGTCGGGGATGGATAAGGCCAGTTGCTCTCCCCCTGCTCAATAAAGAAAATCACCACTTTAAAAAGATGCTGATTTTGCTCAGTAGAATTCCTCAGTTCAAATAAAGTGAACGAGAATGCCCACTTCATACTAGCAGTGAAGGGTGGGGGGGGATCCATCCTTTCACCACACACCTGGTTTGTCCTGGCTCACTTATGGAAAAGCTAACCGGTGCTAAGCTACCTGGACTAGCCAGGGGCCAGTTCTTCTTTGCCACGGGTATCTTTCCATTCCGTCACGCCAGCATGAGATGAAGGGGAAATTTGAGTCCACGCCTAACAATACAGCCGACCGATAGGATGGAAAAAGCATAAAGAGATGGCGGGGATAACCGCTGGGGAGTAAAGCGATACAAGGATTCAATTGAGGAGAGTTGATCCGTATCCAGGCACAGCACCTATCAAAGGCACTTTATGGCCGCAGCAGAGAGCTGGCGTGGCTTAGCAGCTAAGTAAGCTGTGAGCTGGAGAGTCCTCGGCTGAGATCTGACTGCAGCCGAGAGGTCTCGCCGAATGAATACACGAAGCTGCCTCCTACTGAGTCAATCCCTTTGTCTGTCTAGCACAGAATTGCCAACACTGACTGGCAGCTGCTTTTCAGTGTTTTCGAGGGAGAAACCCGGACCCGGACCGACCTGAAAGTGCTACCTGGGACAGTCTGCATGCAGAGCATGTATTCTACCACTGAGCTGTGGATGCTCCTGGTGAACGTAGGAAGCTGCTCTTTTGCTGAGTCAGACCCTTGGTCCATCTAGTTCAGGACTGCCCACACTGACGGGCAGCAGCTCTTCGGGATTTCAGATGGGCATTTCACATCACCATCTGGACACAGCAGGGAACGGATCAGGTGCTCTTAACACTGGGCGACAGCTGCTACTATTCTCTCATCGGCAGACTGGGGGAAATCATTTCGGAAGTTGTAAGGATTACTGGGAGTAAAAGGTAAAGTGCGCCATGAAGTCTATTCCGACTCCCGGCGCTCACAGAGCCCCATGGTTTTCTTTGGAAGAATACAGGAGGGTTTTACCATTGCCTCATCCCGCACAGTATGAGACGATGCCTTTCTGCATCTTCCTATACAATGAATATACAACAAATATTTATATACCGCTTTTCAACTAAAATTGCAAAGTGGTTTACACCGATATAAATGAATAAATATAATGTCTCCCTGTCCCCAAAGGGCTCACCAGCAACAGCCACTGGAGGGGTGCTGTGCTGGGGATGCATAGGGCCAGTTGCTCTCTCCCTGGCTCAATAAAGAGAATCACCACTTTTTAAAGATGCCTCTTTTATCAGTTAGCAGGTATCACTGCTGCCTGATAGAGGTTCCAGTGGGGATTCGAACCAGCAACCTCTGGCTTGCTAGTCAAGTCATTCCCCCACTGTGCCATTAGGTATACTTGCAGAATTTCTTCACAGGCCAAACATTTTGGAAAAAATAGAAATCCTGATTCCTGGTTTGGGATACAGAAAGCAAGGGAAGGGATTGAAGTCTCCAATCCAAAGGGCAGAGTGTCATTAACATTTGAAGACATGGGGAAAGTAGGTCACTGCAACATCAGCACACAGTCACCGTGGGCACAGAAACCCATTTGGGTGCCTTGTGGAAGCCTCTCAACACTACCTCCAGTGGGACACACCAACTCTGAGCTTAAGCAGAGTCTGCTTCAGTTTGCATTTGGATGGCAGACTACAGGTGAGCACTGTAAGATAATCCCCTTAGGGGATGGGTCCACCGCTCAGTGGAAAGCAGGGGCGTATCTAAGGTAGGGCATGCAGGGCACATGCCCTGGGCGCCACTTGAAGGGAGGCACCATTTTTTAAAATGAAAAAAAAATTTTTTAATGGCTACCGAAAACAAAATGGCCACCACGCAAGCTCAAATGGCCTCTGCAAGGCCGTGGTATCTGGAAAAAGTCAAATTCTCCATTTATTTTTAAAACTTATGTAATAGTAATGCTGCAATGCATAGTAGAGAATTAGACAGGCACTTCTGTTTAGTTTTCCAAGTACACCTCCACATAGTATTTGGGTATTTCATGAGCCCCAGCATACTGAAATTTGTAGTTTTCGAGCATTTTTTGGTCTGGTTATGTCCACTGCTAAATAGTTTTTGAAATATTAAAAGATTAATGAGCTTGACTTGTATTTTTGAGCTGATATTATGGTAAAGTTATCTGAAAGATGGGTGTCAGATGTTTGGACAGGGGGCACAATTTCAGTGCTTGCCCTAGGCGCTATTTTCCCTAGATACGCCTCTTGTGGAAGCTTCTGCATCTGTGCATGCAGAAGGTCCCGGGTTCAGTTCCTGCCATCAAGCATCTCCAGGGTGTTTTCCACATAGCAAGTTTACCACAAATCTGAAGTTGCCCCCCAAAAACACCACCAAAAATGGATTGTTGTACCCTGAGACGTTTACACATAGCAGGCTTTGCAGAGGGTTTACTGGGAGGTTTTACTGCAAACTCAACGTTGTCCCCCAAAACTGACACAAACAGAGGATTTTTTTTTTACCCCAGTTATAACTCGGGCTAAGCCACCTAATGGTGCAGCGGGGAAATGACTTGCCTAGTGAGCAAGAGCTTGCTGGTTTGAATCCCCGCGGGTATGTTTCCCAGCACTGTTCCTTCTAACAGGGATTTCCAGATGTTGTTCACTACAACTCCCAGCATCCTCAGCTGCAATGGCCTTTGGCTAGGAATTATGGGAGTTGTAGTCAACATCTGGGAATCCCTATTAGTAAAGCAAAATGTGCCATCAAATTGATTTTGACTCCTGGGGCGCACAGAGCCCTCTGGTTTTCTTTTGGTAGAATACAGGAGGGGTTTACCATTGCCTCCCCCGTGCAGGATGAGATCATGCCTTTCAGCACCTTCCTATATCGCTGCTGCCCGATACAGTATTAGCAGGGATTCGAACCAGCAACCTTCTGCTTGTTAGTCAAGCATTTCCCCACTGCGCCACTGTTTCCCAGGATATGGGAAACAGCGATATAAGAAGGTGTTGAAAGGCATCATCTCATACTGAGCGGGAGATGGTAATGGTAGACCCTTCCTGTATTCTACCTAAGACAACCACAGGGCTCCGTGGTCGCTAGGAGTCGACACCAACTTGAGGGCACAACTTTATAATTCGGGCTACACCCTAACACACAGCGTAACCCTGAATCGTGTGTGCAGTGCTCCCCGATATCCAGGTAAATCTGGCCAACATGTGAACACACACCCTCCATTTTGCAGGAGAGGCAAGCTTAAAAAACCCAGTGTGAATAAGGCCCAAGTAGAGAAAGACTCCTGCCTGAGACCTTGGAGAGCTGCTGCCAGTCACTGAGCAAGATGGACCAAGAGTCTGACTCTGTCTAACGCAGCTTCCCATGTTCCTATGACGAAATGCAGCTCAGCCACAAAAGATGTGCAGCAACCATGAAATTCAGCTGCGTCCTGCCCCAACCCCGATCTCCACTCGAAATTGCCTTCCGCCCACTCAGGCCTGCTGTTACTTCATGCTTTCTTATGGTAAACAGTTATGGCAACAGGGGCGGGGAATTATAGGTTCATCTGACAACAAGAGATGAGCAGGATTTGAAGCCCTGTATGGCTGCAGCCATTTCTGTCCGCCCCTTTCTCCTTCAAATGCTGAAGGTCGGGAAGCAGGCAGGCAGGCAGGAAAAGATTCAAGCACTGGGATGTAGCTGTCTTATATTCTAAGAAGCTCCAAGACAGCATCTGATATATCTATCTTTAATGGAAAGCACAGCTATGGGGTTCGGGGGAAATAACTAGAGACCAAGCAGAGAACAGAAGCACACATCAAAGGTTGTTCTCTCCTCTCAAAAGAGAGGAGAGCTGGTCTTGTGGGAGCAAGCATGATTTGTCCCCTTAGCTAAGCAGGGTCTGCCCTGGTTTGCATTTGAATGGGATACCACATGTGAGCACTGCAGGATATTCCCCTCAGGGGATGGAGCCGCTCTGGGAAGAGCAGAAGGTACCAAGTTCCTTCCCTGGCAGCATCTCCAAGACAGGGCTGAGAGAGATTTCTGACTGCAACCTTGGAGAAGCTGCTGCCAGTCTGGGTAGACAATACTGAGCTAGATGGACCCATGGTCTGACTCAGTATATGGCAGCTTCCTATGCTGTGGCACAAGGAATCATGTTGACCAAGAGTAATATTTCTATACGGGGCACTCTAAATTTGGATCCCACAGCAGGCGGAGTTTTCATGTACATATTTATTCATTCAAAACATTGCTCTCCGATTTCTCAATGCAAAAACAGACTTCCAAAGCTGCTCGCAGCCATTCAGAGAGAAAGTAAGAGATAACAGAGTGCCGAACGCAGCAATTAAAAATCGAATCGACAGTTGTGAAAACGCTGTACAGTCATAAAACAATAGGAGCAGCGTTCAGATATTATCCATTAAAGGTCCAGGAAAGTAAAATGGTCTTGAGCAAGTGCCGGAGAACTAACCAAGTAGGTGCCCAGTAACATGCCTCCAGGGAGGGACAGTCAAGGTGCCACCACCAGGGAGGCCCTGACTCTGGTGATCACAGAATATAGCATAGAAGCAGCTAGTATGTGGACCGGGGGCATCATTAGGGGGCAGCCCATGTGGCACAGGCTCACAGTAAATTGCTCAGAGCCTCGAATCTCATCAGCCCCCTCCCTCCTCCATGACATCTTCCAGAAAAGAAGGCAGCAGTGCACACAGCATGGGAGGTGGGGAGATCCTAGCCTCATCGAGTCTCTGCGGTTTCCACCTTCATGGGTGCTAGATTATAATATAAGAGACTTTTAAAAAACATACACAATTATTCTTGTGGGGGGAGCTTAATTATCAAAAGGGAGGCTGTGGACAAGGGCCCTGGATCTTTATGTACCTAGCAACGCCCCGGTCTGGATCAAAGCAACATTAATGCTGAACATACAATGCCCCGGTGATGAACATTTCGACATAACTGGTGTGGCTCACGATGACATGTTTGGGGGGGACCTAGCATGACCAGAGCCATGTTTGATATAAAGACATATCATAGAGTCTTGGCCCAGATGTGCCCCGTCCTGTCCAGTAAACAAGTCTGACAACACAGACCGTAAGGCAAGGTGCAACTACGAAAAAGAGGTACTTGTGGTAAGCTCGACGCTGGCAGAAAACCACAGGAGGACACCAAGTTCCACGGAAAAACAGAGCGAGGGGCTTGAGGAAGGATGTGGTGGACCATTTCAGGATGTGATGTGATGCAATGTGTGTGTGTGTGTGTGTGTGTATACAAGAAAGATCTACCTGGTCAGGATAAACCAGTCATAATGGGGAATAAAACACCTTTATGAATATGGTCTTTGATTCCTGTGGGGTGGGCTTGGTTATACAAGCGTACCTTGATGAAGAACCGGGGTCTATCTTCTGGGCTGATCCCCGGGTCTGCCATCTTAGCTGACCCATGCTGCTTTAGCATGCTCTTTGGGGTCCAACGTCTTGGCTGACCTGTGCCTTGAAGCACGCTGCTGCCCGTGTGTCATTACGGTTCGATGGGGCAATCCATCCTGTTTCTGCTATAAGCCGCACATGATGCAATCAACGCTACCAATTTCACTTGATTCCTAGTCAATCTTTTATGCTCTGGGCAACCGGCAATCAAGTGGGGAGAGACTTGGAAGTTTGGGGTTCTGAGGTCCAGTTACTGGCCAGAACTGTGGGTGCAGACCTAATGATTAGGAAAGGGGCTTATTAAAATTTCCTACTCAGAGGTTGGCGGCCCTGCCTAGAGTTACCCGTGTTTTAACAAATAGTTCATATTGTCTCACCGTTTCCAAAGACCCCCAAACCACATCAAAAACGTGTCACACGGTAAACATGCAAGGACCACATAAGTTAACAAAAAGGGCACACTGATTCGAGGCTTTCCCAGGTTTCCTAGTTCCTTTGCCTCTGGTCCCAAGCTGCTCTCTGTGACATCAGAGCAGTTCAGCCAATAGCAGCCAGAAGAACCAGGATGCCTCTGCCTGCCCAGGCCCACTCGGTCCACTGGGGCAGATGAGCCGATGACACTGAGAAAGGTGTGGGAGGCAGAAAGATCAGAAGGTATGGAAGCAAGTTCAAACTTCAAACCCTTCAGGGGAGGATCCAAAAAGTGATTCCTGTCATGTATCAGTCTGCTTTCCCATGATCAACTGTCCATATCAAATGAAGAAGGAGGACATATGTGATAAGCTAGTGGCATTTGTATGTCCTCTCTCTCTAGATCAGCAGCAGATGCTGGACTACAACTCCCATCAATGGCGGTTGTGGCTCTGGATGATGGGAGTTGTAGTCCAACAATAGTTGGAGGACTTAAGGTGTGCAGATAGATTTCTAGCTAGATTTCTATTTTTTTAATTTTTGCTGGATTGCTTGCGCAAGGGTGTGACACAGGAGGAGGGAGCAAATAACACGGTTCAAGGAGAATATGGACACCCTTGCCTGGAAACCACGCTGCAGTGGACGGCAATATGAACGGCCACCAGCCTACCACGAAGCATTGAACAAACAACCTTTTACTCGTGGTTTGAAACCATCGCACCATTCTGTTGCACCTTGCAACACTTCTACTGGTGCAAAGCTTGTAATCTTGAAAACTTCCTGATGATGTTTTACCAATGAAGCTTGTGTTTAAGGTGCAAGAACAATTCCAGACAGGCTGGTTATTTGCTTTCTGAATCGAACAGCAACTGCTAAGAGAGATAGTGTGGTGTAATAGCTAGTGCTGGACTAACTACCAGGGAGACTCGAGTTCAAATTCCTATTCAGACATGCAACTCACAGGGTAACTCTGGGCCAACCACTTATCTTTCAGCATAACCTATCAGACAGGGTTGTTCTGAGGATAAGCATAACTATGTACTCCCTGGAGGAAGAGCAGAATATAAATGTAGATAAATAGATACAGAGGCAGAGAGGGAAGAAAAAGAGAGAATATTTAGGGGTATTCCTGCAGCTTACTGAGTTCATGTGCAGAGGTTCAGTTACAGCTGCCACTGGCTTGTTTGGTGACATAGGAAGCCACCTTCTACAGAGTCAGACCATTGGTCCATGTGGCTCAGTATTGTCTTCACAGACTGGCAGCAGCTTCTCCAAGGTTGCAGGTAGGAATCTCTCTCAGTCCTATCTTGGAGATGCTGCCAGGGAGGGAACTTGGAAACTTTTGCTCTTCCCAGAGCATCTCCATCCCCTGAGGGAAATATCTTACAGTGCTCACACATGTAGTCTCCCATTCATATGCAAACCAGGGCAGATCCTGCTTAGCAAAGGGGCTCTCTTTCCTGGGACTGGGCCTTTTCTGTGGCTGCCCCAAGGCTTTGGAATACACTCCTTGTCAACATAAGAGCGCCTCCATCTCTGGCTACCTTCAAAACATGGCTTAAGACACACCTGTTTTCTCAGGCCTTTGATTAAATCTATGGTAAAATGTCATTGGGAGTTTTATCCTATGGTTTCAAATTGCTGTACACCACCTTGGGATGCAGTCCGTTTATAAATATGGGGATCTGGTTTATAACTATGATGGGAGAGGAGGAGAGAGGAGAGATGGAGAAGAAGAGAGAGAGAGGGAGAGAGTGCAGAAAAGGGAGAGAGATGGATGTCAACAACCCCACTGATATTTGTATTATTACTATTATTATTATTTACAAGCGGCATTGCCAACTCGCTCCATTCCTGGAGAGTGTCTCCCCCCGCCCCCCGCAATCCAAATCTCTCTCTCTCTCCCCCCACTTCCCCTCCCCAAAACGAAGCGCCTAAAACCGCCAGCATCACTTCCCAGAGTCCCGCTTCCCAAAGCCGCCGAGCGAGCCAGTCCTGGAGAGGCGGGCGCGCCCGTCTCTCAGGCTGCAGATGCCGCTTTACTCTCGGGGTGCCCGGGTGGGGAGGGGGGGGGAAGGCAAGCAAGCCCACGGCCTCCCTCTCCCCCGCCCCCCTAGATCTCGCCCCCAAGGCACCTTCTCCGCCTGGGACGGGAGAAGAGCCGCCCCGACCCGCGGAGGGAGCCCGGCGCGCCCCCCGCCCAGCCCCGGCCCAGGGTCCCCACCTCCTCCTCCCCCCGCGCTCCCGCTGCAGCGAGACTCACCGGCGGCGGCGGCTGAAGCCTCGGCCCGGGCGGCGGCTCGCAGGAGGCGGTAGTAGAGCTCCATCTCCTCCTCCGAGATCCGGGTCAGCGGCAGGCGCAGCTCCGGCGCCGGGGAGCCGGCCAGGGCCATGCCAGAGGCGGCGGCGGCGGCGGCTACCGCAGGCTGGAGAAGAGGAGGGAGGCGGAGGCGGCAGCAGCGCCCGCTCGCTCCATGCTCCGCCGGGCCGCTCTCGCCTCGTCCAGCTCCAGGCGGCTGCTCCGGCTCCGCGGGCGAGCGCGCAAGGGCCGCCTCGCTCCGGAGAGGCTCACCGGAGGGGCGGAGTCGCGGGCGGCTCCCGCGGCTGCTGGAGGAACCGCGGCTGGTCCCCCCGCCCCAGTGGCAATATGGGGGGGGGGGAGAATCTGAGTGGGTGGGGGGCAAGCTGGGTCCCACATTTCTGAAACAAATGGGGTGGGGGGAGCCCCTTTCCTGGGGGCAGTAGCCCACCCATGTCCCCCTCTGGAGCCGTCTTTGGCAAGCCAGGGTTGTTGGTTTTTTTGGGGGGGGCACCCCAGCCGCTCTTGCCTTCTCCGAGCGCCACTGCTATGTCTGTACCGCTCTTCAGCCCAAGTTCTCGGAGCGCTTTTGCATTCCCCAAGCGACCCCATCCACTATGGGGAATATCTTCGTGTTCACACATGGAGTCTCCCATTCAAATGCAACCAGGGCAGATCCTGCTTCGCTAAGGGGACAAGTCACGCTTGCTTCCACAAGGCCAGCTCTCCTGTCTTGAACCAATACTGATAAAGACCAGATTCTTTTTTATATACCACCTTTCATTAAAAACAGCCCCAAGGCGGTTTACAAAAGTTAAAAACATACAATAAAACGACAGGAAAAACATTAAGCTAAAAATATAAAACAAATCTAATTTAAAAACTATAAAATACATGCATAAAAACTATAAATGGATAAAAACACATAACAGCAGCAATAGAAACAGTCAAGTAAAAGCCTGGATAAAAGGCCAAGATTTAAGAAGCTTTCTAAAAACTGTGATGGAGTCCGAGGAGCGAATGGCCACCAGGAGAGCATTCCAGAGTCCGGGGGCAGCAACAGAGAAGGCCCTGTCCCGAGTGCACGACAGCCGAGCCTCCTTCATTGTTGGCACCCGGAGCAGAGCCCCCTCAGATGACTACATCAAGCAGGCAGCAAACAACCCTTGGGAGCAGACGGTCCCTCAGGTCTCCAGGGCCCAAACCAGATTCCATGTGGCTGGGCTTCTCCATCACGTCTGTAATTCTGAGGTTCTTAAATTTGGGTCTCCAAATGCTGCTGGATGATAGCTCCCATCATCCACAGCTACCATGGCCAAATCCTGTTGTGTCTGTGGGTGATGGGTGTTGTAGTCCAACATCTGGGGACCCATGGCCAAAACCCCCTGGGCTAGTTACTGACTAGTGTTTCCTGGGCCAGGACAAATTTAGCTCCCACGTGATACAAAGGTGCCGTAGCAGTTCTGCAGGCATTGACCCTGGCCCTGCCCCCCCCCCACCCCCCACAATGAACAAGGGTTGCCAACTTGGGTCCCCAGACTATGTTGGAATACAGCTCCCATAATCCATAACCACCATGGCCTTGAGGCTGTGGATAATGGCAGTTGTAGTCCAACATGTGGGGACCCAAGGTTGGCAACCCTGGGTATAAGGCACAAAGACAAATAAGGCAAAACACTTAATCAGAACATACCAAAGTTTATTGAATATTTGAAAACAAAGAATTATTTTTTGTAATGAAAAAAGGGCAATTTGCATTCATAAAAGTTAACATTCACATTCCATTGTCATTATATAAAGCAACGTAAATGTATAAAATTGCAGTTGAAGTGATAAAAATTAAGATTGCAGTCCCATCATTTTTGTTTCATTTTTTGTTTTTTGTTTTTTTTGCAAGAAGCTGAAAAATGTGTCTTAAAATCTGTATATAATGTACACCCTCCTCTGCCGCTTCCTATTTACAAATGTCGTTTTTCAAAAGTGCCATTGCTATTAGTCAGGGTTTACAATATTGACAGGAGCAGCGTCTCTTTGGACTGGCGTGGCACATATGCAAAGTTCAACTTAACATTCTATTTCTTCCAGGAAACTGACCATATAATCCTTCTGCATAGCGTTGGGCAGAAGCACACTCATGATTCGAGGATACAGGGCAAAAGGCAGGAAACATTTGTTGAAAGGATTGTCCAGTCTACAGAAACAACAGATCGCCCCGGATGTTGTCTGACTACAATTCCCAACATCCACTGCCAAAATGCCACTGTGGCAGGGGATGACGGGAGTTGTAGTCAGAGAACATCTGGAGGGACCCGCTTGAGAACCTCTGAGATACAACAAAAACCCCTGGACTGATGCAAAGTCAAAACAGTCCGGTCAAAACAGCACGGGGCCCAACATCCTACCTGGGCTCAAAATTGCTTCTCCCCAGCCTGCAAACCTTTGACAAGGTTCGCCAACCATAAGATTTAAGTCACATTTGTGCAGATTTCGTCTAGGAGCCACAGCTCAAGTCTGCTGCCAATTCCATTTGAAGGGCTGAGGAATAACTCCACCCAAAAAAGGCCACCCCCCGCCCCCGATCAAACAAACAAAGCACAATCCCCGACTAAAGCACCAGCAAACGCAGAATGGACTTGTAGGAAATGGCTTCAGACAGAGGGTTTGTGTGTGGGGACAGCAAGAGCGGAACATTTCAACACCTGTGTTGGGAAAATCTTGTACAAAAAAAAACCCCACCCCCACCCCCCACAAGATGGAACTGTGTGTATGACTAATCCTACGCTCATGATTTGGCACACAGGCTGGGAGTCAGGGGACCTTTCAGGACCGAACTAGCATTGCAGGGATGCTTCCTTGGTGTTATCACACCCCCTGGGTCTGGTGAAGAAACTACATAGTCTGACACCATGCCATTCAGCCTGGCCCTTCCCACTGCAAGCAGCAGCCAATGCCCCCTCTAACGGCGATTCCCAGATGTTGTGGACTACAACTCCCAGAATCCCCAGCCAAAGGCCATTGCAGCTGCGAATGCTGGGAGCTGTAGTCAACAACATCTGGGAATCCCCGTTAGAGGGAACATTAGCAGCAGCTGATAACCTGGGATAGAGACGAGCCGAATACGTCGAGGTCACACCCCACATCTCTTTTTACCTGGTTTTACTTGGAGACCCAGGTGGATGGTAGCCATCTGTCCCAACTTGAGTCTCTGAGACAAACTTTGTACAGCAGTAGGCACAATGGAAATACAGTTGTGATGTACCAGCGCCATCTTGTTTGTAGGCAGGCTGAAGGAAGCAGCTTCTGCCCAAAGCCAGCGAAATGGGTCCATCCATTAAACCCCCACCTGTTCTTATGGCCCATGTGATCGGAGTGAAATGGGTTAACTACAGACGCTGAGCCAGAACCCGTGAGATACCAGTGATCATAACCAGGATTCAACTATGAACAGATCGTCACTGCCGATTGTAGTTTAATCTCAAGTTAAACACGGAGGCAGGACTTTGATAACTGGGATTGCGCGGGTTCTCACATCATGTTCCGTGGCAGCCTGTCAAGCGTCATTAACCCATTAACTACAACGACACAGGGCATAAGAACAGGCCCAGAACCTCCTCACAGCTACAAATGCCTGTTGACTCTTTGTGCATGCCCACATGGCATGGCCCATCCCTGAATATCCCCTGGCTTGGCTCGAGTGACCTTAACAGGCAAATCCGAAGGGAAGGGAAAAAAACAATGCACAACGCACCCAAGCTGTGTGCCATGACTAGGGATTGGGTCTACCCTTCCGGGAGTCACTACGCTCTTCCAGCGAGAGCATACAAATGGTCCAAAGGTGCTTCATCCAAGGCTTCCTCCATGCTACCCAACGTGTAGGAAAGTCAGCGACGCCGGCGGGTGTGTTCTTAAGGCTTCTCCAAGCATGGCAAGGTGTGCGCACCAGCTAGATAGACACTTGAAAACATGCACTCCTTCCACATGCAAATACTATTCGCTGGTGACCGAGTAAAAGATGTCCCAGCGACACCTTAGACATATGCGTGGATCTGCTTTTGGAGGGACCACATGCTGGAGGGCCGAGATCATGCACACTTTGGCAGTGCTTCTTCCTCTCTCTTCCACACACTAAAAAAAGGGAACTGTGCAGGCATTTTGGAGGCGAGAGACAGCAGGGCGAGCATAGCGAAGGAGCACATACCCGGCTTCACTCGCTGACTAGGGATGTTGACTCAACCACCCCCGTGCACGATTCAGCCGACAGATCTGGCATCGGATAACTGCACCCCACCCTGCCAAGGGTGCGATATTCAGGGGTTCAAGTTCCGGCCGGCTGGTCTGACAAGGCTGTGTTAATACTTTGATTTTGACGTGGCCAGTCAGAAGACGGTTGGCCATACATTTTTATTATTATTTTTTTTTTAAAGAGAGGTTTTCCTTTGGGCCACCCGACAGGCTTTTCAGGAGAGAGAGAGAGA
Organism: Hemicordylus capensis; assembly: GCF_027244095.1. Taxonomy (NCBI): domain Eukaryota; kingdom Metazoa; phylum Chordata; class Lepidosauria; order Squamata; family Cordylidae; genus Hemicordylus; species Hemicordylus capensis. The sequence goes on from NC_069667.1 coordinate 19,746,425, forward strand.
GAGAGAAAAGCAGCCCACCAAAAAAGGACAACACAGCAAAGCACGAGGATTTGGGGCAACTTGTTTGCTGTTCAGCATTTTCTCCTTCTCTCCCATGCTTAACGAAAAGAGCGTCCCACGAGTCTACTCTGTCAGCCTAAGGGGTGCCACAGGGGAACACACCCCCATGGTTTTCAAGCACTCCTGATAAATCGATGGCGAGGGGGATTAAAGAGAAAAACATCTTTTTTTAAAAAATGGAAAAAGTCCACATCATGCTTTGAAGCAGCAATACACAATTCTGGTTTGAGTAAGGGCGGGGGGGGGGGAACCACAGAAAAGATGCAGCAGTAGAAGGGACGTGCCTCTAGTGTATGGCCAAGCCATGGAATGGTATAAGAGTCTTCCGAGTACTGTCCACAGGAGGGCGGGCCGCAGCCGCAGCACACACAAAAATTGTGCTATGTCTTTGGTCGGCAAAATTTTTTAAAAAATAATAATAAACCCATTAGCAGCACTTCACCTTTCTTGGATGAATATGAATCATGGCAGAACCGGCAACACGTCTTCCTTTCAGAGTCTGAAGATCTTCTGTGATGTTTCCCACCAGAACAGCAAGTTTATTGCTTCAAACTTGCATTAAGGCGGAAAAAAAATATAGACGTCGCCGTCTTAAAAAAAAAAAAAGATCTGAACGCAAGAGAGTCCTCAACAAAACAAAAAGGCCAGAACAAAGATCTTGGCTTCCTTTGCTGTTGACATGATTGCTTCCAATATTCTTTGAATATTTTGGCCTCAAAGGTAGCAGTTTCTTCACACCTGTGTGCTGGGGTTATATAATCGTTGCATTTGAAGAATCCTGAGTTGGCATCCGGCGGCAAAAGGAGCCACAGCACCCCCTGCCTTCACTTGAGAGGTATAGCCATTCTCCCGTTTGTAGGATACCAGCATCGGCTCCATCTACATTTAAAGGGGGGGGGGGGGAGAGAAATTTCAGTTAAGTTTCTGTTGCCAGTGTAAGAAGCGGAGAGACAGAGGGAACAACAATCCCCGTCCTGGTAAGTCAGAAATCAAGAATTAGGAATTGCTAGGAGGGAAGGAACAAAATGATCTTAGGAAGGCAGAAAAATGCCAAACCGTTTGTGCACTTAAACGGAGAGATACGTTCATGTCTTTTTGTCCTATTCTCATCTAGGGTGCATAAGTGCACACAGACGGATTTACAAGCACCAGTGTTCCCAGTAACAGCGATTCCCAGATGCTGACTACAATTTCTGGGAAGTCTGAGAGTTTTAAAAGTATGTTTTCCAATGAATACATAAAAAGAATATGAGATTCCAACGTGCATATTCTAAATTGCCTTAACTACACCTTAGAGGTTCACTTGTGCCCTGCTCAAGAAATAAAAGGGCCCGGCCGCCAGCCGCTACAGGGCTGCAAAACATCCATGAAAGCTGGGCTCCAGGAATGACAAGATGTTAAAAAAAACAAACTGAAGCCCACTGCAGAGGAGGCCTTAACCCAAGAGATTACAGTAACTTTTTGAAAGCCTAGGTGGTTAACCATCTGAGGCCCTCCAGCTGCTGCTGGACTACAACTCCCATCATCCCCATCTGAAATGTATTGCAGTTGGGGATGATGCAAGTTGTAGTCCAACCCCAGGAGGAGAGCCTAAGATAGCCTAGATCGGGAATTCCCCAACCTTGGGTCTCCAAATGCTCTTGGAGTACAACTCCCATCATCCCCAGCCACAATGGCCAAAGTGCTAGGCATGATGGGAGTTGTAGTCCAACAACCTCTGGCCTAGATGATCTAGGACTCAAATCAGATTCTGCAACAGCAAATTCAAAACAAGATCAGGAACTCCAGTTCACTGAACACAGAGGGACCTGCACTTCGGATTTCCTTTCTTGGTCAATGCAAAATGCAGGTAAAAGGTAAAGTGTGCCGTCAAGTCGATTTCGACTCCTGGCGCCCACAAAGCCCTGTAGACCTTGCCTATATCTGACTGTAGGGAGAGAAGGCAACATTGAATTTCGGACACCGCAAAGATGCAAAGTCACGCTCATTCTCCCCAAACATTGTGTTTCCAACCCAAACTGTTCTAAATCAGCTCTGCAGCCCATGATGAAACTCACGGGCATGAAATGAACTTGTTTACAAACTTCAGATTTTAACTCGAGATGCAATTGGTTTGGCATTTTTCTCTCGGTTACATGTCATAATTAACATACATTTGAGATCAAACAGGAAGGAAGGTGTTGTGCATCAACACGGAAGCACAACAGACCTAAACCCATGTGCGCACACATACGCACCATGGGTTATAGGATACAGACAGGTCAATCAAGCCATTTCATTTCAATTCTGTTCAAAATGAGATTTTGCATGATTAATTCGGACAGAGAACCATGCAATCAAAAGGAGAGATACAATCAAATCATCAGTGCTTCACAGGTGCAATGCCAGAATACTTGGGAGCAAAATTTCATACCGGGGAAAAAAAAATCCACTTCTAGAGTCATCAGTAAAAGCACTGGGCCTTAGAACGGGCCCAATCCACTGGAATCTTCTCAGATCGCACCAAAGCGACTGGAAAATGCACAAGAGCATATCCATGGTCTGTGGAGATCTGAACACACTGAAGATGTCCTTTTGTAAAACTCCACTTAATTTATGCCAGGCTGGGAAACTGTGCAATCGCCAAATTCACCTCTCTGTCTGTGAAAAGGTCTAACTGCTCCAGAGGGGAATACAGAGGTTCTGGCCGGTGTTAGCTGTAACCGGGATTTCCAGATGTGGTCAACTACAAATTCCATCCTCCCCAGCTGTAATAGGCTTTGGTTGGGGGTGATGGAAGTAGCCAAGCTCATCTGAAAATCCATTACAGGGAACGCCGATTCCGGCAACAGGTTCCACCTCATTTGCATGCCCAACAATATCCTTGTAGTGGTTGATGCACCTTCCCTGCTGGTAGTAATGAAACCAATGGCACGAGCTAATATCGTGGGACAAGCAATTGCGGGGAAAGGAGTTGCCAAGCCTGGACAAGCTGGAGGTTTACGGGGGGGTTGCCAGCTGTGGTGGCAGAAATCTGACCATTCACACTGCAGGATGCTGTGGAACGGGTTCGCAATCTTCACCGTGACCCTCTTGTCTAACTGGTTGCTGTCCAAGGTATTCAGCTACATTCCTTATCATAGAACAGGGTGACTCAACTTTGGCCCTTCGGCAGATGTCGGCCTACAACTCCCACAACCCCCAAGTGTTGACCACTGTGGCTGAGGATGATGGGAGTTGTAGTCCAAGTACAGCTGGAGAGCAAAAAAACCCTAACCCTGCCTTAGATCAGGGCTACACAATTTCAGCCCCCCCCCCACTTGCAGGTGTTAGACTACAACTCCCATTCTCCCTGACGATTGGCCACTGTGGCTAGGGATGATGAGAATTGTAGTCCAAAAACTGCTGGAGTGCCAAAGTTGTGCAGCCCTGTCCTGGAATAAGACGACCACTTTAAGAATGGAGAAACCCGTCACAAAATAAAGACGTTCTGTGAACCTATGGAGCTGCCTTCGAGCCTTGATTCTTCTAACCTAGTATTGTTTATTGCAGGGATTCTCAAACTAGAGTCCACAAATGTTGCTGGACTACAATACCATCACCCTCGGGCACAGAGGCCTTTGGCTGGGGATGTCGGGAGCTGTAGTCCAACATCATCTGGAGACCGGAGTTTGAGAATCCCTTGCGATGAGCAAGTTGCTCTCCAAGGGCTCCGGCCGAGGTCTTTTTAGCTGGAGATGCCAGGTATTGAACCTGGTGCCATCTGATCCAGGTGGGGAACAAACACCCCATCCTGGATTCTTGGCTTTTAAGTAGGCACTCCAGTTTCAAAGGAGGAGAGCTGGTCTCGGGGTAGCAAGCATGAATTGTCCCCTTTGCTAAGCAGGGTCCACCCTGGTTTGCATTTGGATGGGAGATGACAGGCATGAGCACTATCCATCACTGAGGGGATGGAGCTGCTCTGGGAAGAGACCCTGAACACTTGCATGCAGAGGGTTCCAAGTTCCCTTCCCGGCATCACCAAGCTGGGCCGAGAGAGACTCCTGCCTTCAACCTTGGAGAAGCCACTGCCAGTCTGTGTAGACAAAACTGAGCCAGATGGACCCATGGTCTGACTCAGTATATGGCAGCTTCCTATGTTCCATCTGCACGGAAATTATGAACTCTGCCACTGAGCTACGGTCCCTGAGGTGACGCTTCCTCAGGCTGGAGGAGAGCCATCTTCAGTCACTGATGGAAAGGTGGTTGATCAAAGGAAACGGAACCCCAAATATGAGAGATCTCCTGTTGTAGGTACCTTTTGGTCCCCAGAAGGTAGCAACTTGCACGCTTTTTCCCTTGGCATGATTCATTTTGATTGTTTCAAGCATTGGGAAGAGGGGATGGGAAGACCCTCGCTCCCTCAGAGAAAAGAGAAGCCCAGAGAACCTGGGGGATGGGAGGTAAAGATCTAGAAGCTAGAAAAAAGGGTGGCGGGAGAGATCACACATCACACTGGTTCCATGCAGAGCTGAGAAGCCAGAGTTAAGCTCCTCTCGCCTCTGAGCTTCCAGTAGAAAATGCCCAGCCATTTTTGAACAGCCCTCCGCCAAGATGGCTACAAAGCTTTTATTTCGATAAAAGCTTCGGTGCTGGGAACACACACACCCCGTTCTAGACCCTTGGCTTTAAGTAGGCAGTCCCAGTTTCAAGAAAAGGGTGGCGGGCATTGTACCTGTTGCACTCAGCAAGCATAGCTGCCTCCACCGACAGCCGAGATTACAAGAACCCAGATTTCAACTGATTTCAGGGATTGCGGGGTTAATCCGTGCCTTCCAAGCCCCTAATTCTCGCAAACAGGATACCTGTTACAATATATTAGATTCATCTGAGAAGGTTCTTAAAAGGAGAGGTCTGACCGAAGGTCTGGCCGGCATCGATTCTGATGCAATTCTATAGTGGGTCACTTTTTTCTGCAAAACGGTGAGGCAAAAACAGTACATGAAGCACATGAAAATGCATCGATCTATGCCGCAATAAAGCTAGGCAGCAAGTTAATGTATTAAAGCAGCTAAGAGAAAACAAAACACAACAGTAACAATACAACCCCAAAAGGCAGTCTTCACAAAAGCTTCTGTGAGACGGAGCTTCCCGTCGGCCGGATCAGGAAAGCACAGATTTCAGATTTTCAAGATCTACTTTGTGTGGTTTTTTGTTTTTTTAAAACTAGAATTCTGAGGTCAATCAGTCAGTCAGATGCATGAATTAAATCAGGGGTTCCCAAACAGTGGTACTCCAAATGCTTCTGAACTACAACTCCCATCACCCCCTGCCACAATTTGTGGCAGGCGTGTGATGGGAGCTGTAGTTCAGCAACATCAGGAGGTTGGAAACTCCTGAATTAAATAATGCTTCAAGGAACAGGTGCCTCTCGGACCATACTCAGCTCAGGAATTGCTTTCCGGTATCAGAACAGAGTCCAGGGCTAGTTCCTTGGATAACACTCCCTTGTGAGGGTTCAAGTCTCAGAGCTTCTTCCGGCCCAGAAGGAACAGGGGTGTGTTGGCAGTCTATGGATTGGCCAGGCCTGGTATAAATCTCAGGAGACTTCTCATCCCCTGGATCATCAGGAAGCATCCTGCTTGGTGCACTTTAGGCAACCTCAAGGATGGAGAACATGCTCTCCAGGGTCTGGATTTGGGCACAGCAGCCCAGTGGCAGGAATACCAGTGAATTCCTTTGCCTGATTATCGACTGGCATATGAAGAGATCAACCTGGGAGATCAGTCTGAACCAGAGGGTTGTTTTTATGTTGCACGGTGTCCATCTAGACCAGTTTTCACTGTGTCCAGTCAGATACCTTCGCATATCTGACCAGGAGAGCTGGTCTTGTGGTGGCAAGCATGACTTGTACCCTTAGATAAGCAGGGTCCACCCAGGTTGCATATGAATGGGAGACTTGATATGAGAGCACTATAAGAGATTCCCCTCAGGGGATGGAGCCACTCTGGGAAGAGCAGAAGGTTCCAAGTTCCCTGCCTGGCAGCATCTCCAAGATAGGGCTGAGAGAGAGTCCTGCCTGCAACCTTGGAGAAGCCGCTGACAGTCTGTGAAGACAATACTGAGCTAGATAGACCAGTGGTCTGACTCAGTATATGGCAGCTTCCTATGCTCCTGTGACAAAGGGGGCCGGAAGGGCCTCCCCTAAACTGCTCCTCCACAACTGGGATTCCTAAGGCAGCAGCCAGTACTCCCTCTAACAGGGATTCCCAGATGTTGTGAACTACAACTCCCAGAATCCCCAAGCCAAAACCATCACAGGGATTCTGGGAGTTGTAGTTCACAACTGCTGGAAATCCCTGTTAAGAGGTAACACTGGACAGCACCTGTGAAAGAAAACACAATGACACTCATCCCACGGGTGAGCGGGCCCTGGTGGGGAAAAGAAAACTTCATCCAAAATATTTCCACAGGGAAGGGAAGGGGAAGCGAACTCCAGTAAAGCAAACCAACAGAACCCCTGAGTAATAATAGCAGAACATCTCTTATTCTCTTTCTGAAACGCGATTGTTACTTAAAGCACAGCCCAGTTATACTGCCAACTCTCCTACGGGTTCTCAAACTTGGGTCTCCAGGTGTCAGACTACAACTCCCACCATCCCTTGCTGCAATTGCAATAGGGGACGATGGGAGTTGTAGTCCAACATCTGGGGACCCATGTTTCATAACCCCTCTTCTAGCTACATAGGGATGTGCACTAAAACAGTTTGCCCGGTTTGGTTTGAATCTACCGGGCAATTTTTGGACCGGGCATGTTTGGTTCTGCCCCCTCAAATGGGGGGCTCAGCTCAGCTCAAATTCAAGACAGTTTTTGCCCGGTTCGGCGGTGGCGAGGGTGCTTCATATCTTTGTAAAATCTATTTTACACTATTTTAACACATGTCCCCCCCCCCAAACCAGGCCAGAACTGGCCCAAAAGGTTCGGTTCTACCTCGGACCGAACCGGGTCCGGTTCACTTCGAGGTCGAACCTCCAAACTGGCTTGGTTTGAGTGGAAACCAGTTCAATATCAAACCAATTTGTACACCTCTAGTGCTACACTTTCTCAGCTCTGGGGAGGTACATACACCAAGAAGCGACAGTTTGTCAATTTGAGCTAACACCAGATAACTTCAATCCACAATTTGCAGTCATTCTGTCGGGCTGGAATATCTGGGCGGTACATGGACTCCGAGTGCATGAATCCTGTCTTCGATACGTGCGTCTGGGAGCCTCAGGAGAACGTCTTGGAGCTTCGCAATCTACTATCTACAGAAGGGCTGCATTTCGAGCAACTCAGAGTCCATTCCAATGCACACCTTCAGCAATCGCTTGACTCCTCCTCAGACGGAGGCTCAATAGCCCACTTCTTGCAGGGGAAGCCCAGACGATGCATACCACCGAATGAGAAAGCAGGGTCCTGAAGAGGCAGAGTGGACTCCCCGGATCATTTCAGATGGCCAGGAGGGCGGGAAGCCATTTTTGAATGCTCCCCCAAGTAAAAAGAAAAAACTCCTTGCAATAAAGACACCCAGCACCTCGGGGAAAGAGGTCTTAGACCAGCCCACTCCCTGCTGTGCTAACTTTTTAACTCGCAGAGAGCTTGGCAGGCACTGCAGGAAGGCCTAGGGAAAGCACTTCACAAAATGCACCATTAATCTGGAGAATTTGCTACCCCAAGATACGGCGATGGCCACAGATGGCTTGAAAAGGAGATTATGCACTTGCAGAGGAGATCCGCCAGTGGCTATCAGAATGACCGTGGGGAACCTCCATGTTCAGAGGCAGCCTGGCAGCAAATATGCATTGCTGGGGATGAAGAATGGGGCAGCCCAGTTGCCTTCTCTGCCCCCCACTGGGGGGCTTCCTAGGTGCACACTGCTTGCCACTGTGGGAAGCAAGCTGCGAGGCCTCGGGTGAGATCCAGCAGGGTCCCTCTTAAGATTTTGGACTTTGCACATTCAAAAATGGAGCTCCCATCTTCCGTCGGAAACCACACGGTCCCTTCTACCAGGATAGGACTCTAGCACCTCTGGTCTGGACAGACCACCCCTGACTATGAACTAAACTGCTGATTAGGATGAGATAATATTGGATCTCTGTATATATTACTATTATATCATATGTGTATTATTATGTATGCTTTAAATTTTGGTCTATGACCGTAAATGAACATGAACATGAACTAAACTCCACTGGTGGGGAGGAGAAAGCAGACCTCTCTAGCAGACAATCTTCAACGTCTCATTCACACAAGCCAGTCAAACACCCGATGCGGCTGCCAGCAAGGGACCAGCACGTGTGCCTGAGCCTCCCGATAGAGAACCCAGTCTGGCAGCAAGAAGCCTTTAAACCCATGACTACTCCCAACAGGCTTTTTAAAATTTTCCCAACAGCAGCTACAGAGTGAGTGGGTGTGTGATCCGATCCAAACGGCCATGATCCGGATCACCTGCTCCTCCGAGCTGGCCATTTACCTTCCCAACGGAAGTTTCATGCAGGAGCAGAATGCCGAGCAGGACTGGGGCGGAGGCCAATTCCCGCTCCCTATACCCGATCCAGATCCCCTCTGTGCCCCACAGCTGCTGTTGACCAAAGGAAAAACTAAGTCTGTTGGTGCGTTTAACATTACATGCTGCTTGGCCTCGAGACGGGAAAGCAGTACGATAATTAAAAGATATGGTGAATGTACAGGCAGCTAGGTTAGGAGGAGAGAGAGAGACACACACACACAGATAGACAGACAGGTTATTGAAGGTTATGCATGTTAGGAGAAAAGGAAAGCCGCTCAGCTCCCAGCTTGCAATTAAGAGAAGAAATCACCTTATTCATTCAGAGAAGCTGTGATTGCTGGAGGTTTGGGAGAGCATGAAGATAGTAGACGTCCCGGAAGAAGGAAGGCGCCTCATTGCCTGGTGCAGAACAACACAAAAGAAAAAGAGAGAAAAGGGAATTGCAGAGAGAAAGAGGAAGGCAGAGAAAAGGCAGAGGACAGACAAAAGAGCTTTCTGCAGCACCACATCCCCATTTTGAAATGCCCAGGATTAAAAAGAGAGAGCGCGAGAGAATAGAATAGACGGATGGAGGAGCACTTTAGAAAGAGGAGCAGAGCAGGTTAATGCCATAGGCTGTGTGTGTGCGTTTGTGTGTGCGTGTGCGTTGAAGGGGCATGGAGGGGTAGCCATTTGCCCTGAAACTAAAACCCTACAGAATTTATCCCAAGAGGACAAAACGGGAGATATTGGGGTCGGGGGGAGATTCCACGGTGAATTACTAGAGAAAAGCTTTGGAAAACATTTTTAAAAGCACAGCAATTGCCTCGTTGGCAATCTACCCAAATGCCCATCTAATCCAGCATCCTGGATTACAAGAGGGGCCTTTCTTGTTCTTTGTCCTCAGAGGTAGACTGTCTCTGAATCTGGAGGGTCCACTTAGCAAATTCCATCAAGCAAGCATATGCGGTGTGTAGAAGTCCTTGTGTTTGTATCTCTTCCGATCAGTTTCATGGCTGACCTCATGTTCCAGCATTATGAGAGGGGGGAGAAAAAACTTTTCCTCACTCTCCATTCCACTCATAAATTGATACCAACTTTACCAGGGGTTCTCAAACTTGGGTCCCCAGATTTCAGACTACAACTCCCATCTTTCTTTTTTAGGTTGTGAACCCTTTCGGGATAAGGAACCATCTTATTTGCTTATTTTGCTATGTAAACCACTTTCAGAACTTTTCTTGATAAGTGACATGTCAATAGTAGTAGGGAAAAAAACGCTCTCTCTTTCCATCTTAATACTCAAAGATGCTTTTAAAAGGTGTGCACAAAGTTAGTGATGAGCAGTGGGACCTCTCACTGTCAGTGTGCTCACTGACATCTGTGTGAAGTGGATAACCTTCTCCTTAGGACACAGTTCTGGGGAAATCAGACCTGCATGTTGGCAGCAGAAGCTGGTTCTGCACAGCACTAGTTGGCCAGAATCTGTGACATCACAACCCCTCCCCTCAGAACAGGTTGTTTGCTTTAAAAAAAAAAAAAAAAGGATAGCGTTTTTAAAAAACGTGATCCAGAACAAAGAGCGGGGAGGAAATAAAAAGCTCCTCTGGATCAATCCACAATTACATCTAGATTAGCTCTTTGGACTCCATCACAGAGCACTTGCAGGGACGGAGCAGAAAAGAGGTCAAATTATGGGGAGTGGGAGAGGTAGGGATTGTGACCTTCTAAAAACCAGTCGCTGAGAGGACCATCAAAAGTAGTAAGGGTGCCAGCCCCGCTCTGCCCCACCCCTTTAAATTTGAGCACTGAATTGTATTCCAAATATGTGAGGAGGTTTCATTCTTTGCAAGTCTGGAATGTAAGCAAAGCAACCTTTAGAAAACGGATGCTCAAAGCGCTTCATGCGTGTTAAGGCCATGCTATCCCCGGATTTCAGACGGGGGTCCGAGGCAGAGAGATGGCAGCTCACCAAAGGTTTCTAGTGAGGGCAAGAAATCTCTAGAAACTCTCATTCAGACTCCATCTCAAAGCCATTACGCTACGTCTGTGAAGCCAACTTGTGCGGTACTCCGTCTAACAAGATCTACCGCTCAGAAGTGTCTAAATTCTCCATAATCTGTTCACTATGTTAGAGTTCCAGCAAAGACAACTCTTCAACAGTTTAAACTGGGTACAGAGTTTACAGTAAAACCACACAACACACAATGTACACTTGGATGTTTAAGAACTTATTGGGGGGGGCATAATCCCATAACGCTTGGCTTAAATTTATCAGATCCTTGCCAAGCCCAATACTTTAAGACGATGAATAGAGGAGCCTGCATTTATAAATGGCTTGTGGACTAGAACCTTAGTGCCAATTAAAAACGCAGCCACAAAGTTTAGGACGATGTTGAGAGAAAGGATCCTCTTCTTTCTCTTTCAAAAAAACCCCATGGTTTGGAGGATTGTAAAGTCACACTGTGCTCCCACACCCTCTAGTTTGCACGCTCAGATGTAATGGCAGAGTATGATTTGGTTAGAATAGCACATAAAGAATTGAGACTTGGGTTCGAGGGGAGAGGAGAAGCGGGACCATGCAAGCACAGTGTTCACTGACAACTCTTCAAACAATGGTGTGGAGGGTCCTCTAAATGCAGCCTATATGTAGAACCAATGAAGATGAAATGGGGCAGATCTTTTAACTGTTACAAGATCACACACCCCCTTTGTCTCTTGCACGAATTCCTCCTCTCTTCCTCCATAAACCTTAGCATGGTTTAATCATCTGCTAACCATGGTTAGCGCTGGCTAGGACTGTTTCATAACCCCAGTTTGCAAGCCAGTATTCAGTCCCCTGTTTCGTGTTGCTAAACCACGGTTAAGGTTGGGAAGGAAGAAAGGAATCATCTCTGCCAGAGAAGAAAGTCCATACCCTGAAGACAGACTTCTAAGCACAGCTCAAGATATCTGGAGTGGGATGTTTCTACCAGGCTATCCTTCCTAGCACCTCAGTCCTGGGAATCCAATATTTTGAAATGGCAGGAGGAGTGTTCATCTAAACTAGTGGTCCAAAGCTACAGAGAAGCATTTTAGCCACAAAATCAGAATCTAGGCGCAGGGTGGCAGATTTATCTAAGAACAAAAAGGCGTGGCTGGGAAAATATCAGTGAAACAAACTGGCAGGCGCTTTCCTTTTCATGTTTAAGGTTGGATTTATTTATTTTAAAAGATAACTACTCTGAAAGTCTGAGCAGCTGGAAGAAACAGAGCGCAACGAGGGAACTTCCTCCACCCACTGCTGGACAAAAATTTTGTTAAAATCCAGAGCTAACGGCTATTCAGCTTGACTAGACAGATCAGTTGCAAGGCAGGGATACACAGTCCGTGAAAAGCAACACAGAGACGAATGGAAGTGCTACAGCCAAGATTCCCATCCTTGGGTTTCCAGATATCGTTCGACTACAACGCCCATCGTCCCTAGGCTCATGGTTGGGGTGTTGGGAGTTGTAGTCCAATGACATCTGTCGGGAAGCCTCTGCTATAGGATCCAGGCCAGTGAACAGATCGTCAATTCAGCCCTAGGAGGTGCCTAGAAACCACCTGGCTGGGGTGGGCAGGATTCAGCTGCCGTCTCAACTTCAGGCTTTTAAAAACCTCACGTCTCCCTGTAACAGAAGCCGTCTCCCTAACTCGGGGGCGGGATGGATTCCTTGGAAGACTGAGCTTGGATAGGACGCTGAGGTTTCGGAAGTCCACCTCTTGGAAACACTTTCCTGAAGGTGCCAGTCTAGACGGGAGAGATGGTTGAACTACTCTGAGGCCGGCAGGATGTATTCAGCAGCTGTTCCACACATGCGGGGCAAAACCACCACCCCCACACACCAAAGATCATTCTTCCTGCCGATCTCTGCGAGGAGAAGCTGGTGTCCTTTGCTACGGCTGGCCCAACACTGACCATTCACAGGACTGCTAACTGATCTGCTCCTGGCCTGCCTTTCCAAGTGTCCTAAGCAGGGCGGTGGAACTGGGAACGCTTCTCCCCGAGTCAGTTCGCGCTGGTCAGCGGGCCTAGAAGAGGGGAATGACCTCATCCGTTTCCATGAAATCGCAAACTTCGGAGTCTTTCCTTACCTGGTGGCTTCTCCTTTTTGTGTTTCTAAAAACTATGATAAGGACTTCTGGGAAAAGGGAAAGGAAGATGAGGAAGAAGATGGCCAGCCAGACAGTCACACACGCCAGCAGGTGGGCAAAGACGTGAAACATTCTTTGCTGGTTCATAGGCCTGGACGGAACACAGAAGAAAAGAGACATATTATACTCCAAAAAAAACAGGCTTGTCTCGGTTGGTTGGTTTTACAGTACTGTTTACTGCTTTACAGCGTACAGTAGAGCCTTATTAACTGCGGACTCACCACCCACGGTTTCATGTATCTGCAGCTGGGTAATAAACACCTGACCTTAGTATACGTGGGGGGAGGCAGAAAAAGGGTTGAACCCACGTATCTGCTGGGGGTGGCTGGAAATTACCACGGAGGTCATTTCTGGCCACCATTTTGAGATCGGGTTGAGGTCAGGAGCCATTTTATGGCTCATTCCCACCCGCACCCCCCCCCAGCAATCCACATGTGATTTTCGGCCAATCTTTGACTACTGGGGGGCAGTGCTGGGACCACAGCGCATAGTAAGCCACTCCCCCTCCTTGAACTTATAGGGTCATTTAACCCATTTTCCCAGCCTCCGGGAACCTAACCCCCAGATTTCCACAGCCCCAATAATCCAGTATTCAGCGTTTCCGTATCCCCGGCAGTAGCGGAGAACGGAACCCCTGTGAGGTTCTCCGGTACACGAGACACTAAGATTAAATACTTTATGCCCCCTCCCCCAATCAACAGTAGGGCGAACATATGAAGCCTCTTCCAAGTCCGACCACTGGTCCATCTAGACTAGTCCAGTCAACCGAATGGCAGCCACCCTCCAGGTAAAGATCTAAGGGGACGAGATGGTGGCTCAGGGGCAGAGCATCTGCTTCGCACGCAGAAGGCCCCAGGTTCGAGCCCTAGTATCTCCAGGTAGGGCCAGGAAAGACCCCTGCCTGGAACATTGGAGAGCTGCTACCAGCCAGCGTAGATAATACTGAGCTAGACGGACCAAGGGTCAGACTCGGCACGTCAGCTCCCCATGTCCCTATCTTCTCCCAGTCCTGATACCCTTGAAGTAGGAGATTCCCAGGAACCAATCCGGACCTTCTGAATGACAAGCAGGGACTCTGCTACTAGGCTACAGACCATCCTCTTGCCTTCAAGGAGCTCAGAACAAAATAGTCTTCTCTCTCTCATACACACACACACACACACACACACACACACACACACACACACACACTTTGTGGTTGAGGGCAGGTTTCAACCTGGGTCTTTTGGTCCAGAACTCTCCTCCGTGCGCCACATTTCTAAGAAGAAAATCCTTACAACGGTTTTATTTCTGTATTTGAACAGACTGGTATCATTTTAACAGGGAAGAGGGGAAAACATTACAAATGGACTTTCCATCTAAAGAGGAGAGGTGGCTTGCGTTGGTTAAAAAAACAAAACACAAGTTTTCACCTGTCAGCAAACTTCCTGGAGGCATCTGGTAGGCCTCCTTCCCGGAGGATGCTGGACTAGATAGGCCTTGAGCCTAAACCAGCAGGGCTGTTCTTATGTTCCTATCTCCAAAGAGAGTGCCTTAAGTTGGGTCTAGGTGTTGTTGGACTACAACTCCCATCATCCCCAGCCACAGCGGCGAAAGGGCGAACGTGCATATTGAGAACTGCAGAGTGCTATATCCAGTCCCCACTCAGACCACAGCAACGCACCCCCCGACAAGATACTTACCAGATGAATCCTCCCCAGAAGAAGGAGAAGATTATATAGAAGATCAAAGAACCCCAAATGACGAAGTGGTTGAACCACGTCCAGTACCGGGTGTCTAATGCCAGCTAGAAGGTTGCATGGAAAAACAAGAAGACTCGTGAGGAGCACTGAGCATGATATTGAATGGGCTGTATGTGTGCCGACACCCCCTGCTAACTAAGCAAAGAGGTGCATTTCAAAGAGGTGGTTCTCTTACATTTAGCGGGGGAGAGCAACTGTTCCTATCCATCCCTAGCACAACATTCCTCCAGGGGTTGTTGCTGGTGTCTACCTTCTGTTTCTTTTTAGATGGTGAGCCCTTGGGGGACCTTTAGATGTGATTTTGAGCCCTTGGGGGACCTTTAGATGTGATTTTGAGCCCTTGGGGGACCTTTAGATGTGATTTTTCTATGTAAACCGCTCTGAGAACTTTTGTTGAAAAGCAGTATGTAAATATTCATAGTAAAGTAGTCGTGCAAAAGATCAGGAACGGGCGGACTTCAAGCCTGCAGGGTCAACTTCATTCCTTACTAGGACCCCTGCGGCCCAGCAAGCTATGGGGCACAGGCCCCCATGAACGGAATCGCATCAGCCCCCTCCCTCTTCCATGACCTCTTCCCAGCAAGGAAGCAGAGCAGTGGAGGGAGAATTCCTAGTTCTCTGCAGTTTCTACCTTCCTATGCGCTGGATTATAATATTAGAGGCTTTAAAAACTACAACAACATGTATTTATTTCCTTTGGGGGGGTGCTTTTTGAGTTTAATCATCAAAAGCGGGGCTGTGAGCCTCGGATCTGGATTGTTTGAACCACGACTTACAGCCAGGTGGAACAAACTGTGGATTGTGAGGATGGAGTTGGATACAAGATGGTGGGGTAGAAAGATACAATTCTACCAAGTTATCACACACCAGGGATTCCGATACAAACCCTCTCAAACTGGCCAACAGAGCTACCCAAAAGACCCAGCCAAAGGCGACCGACTCAATGTGCCCATTTTACAGGTGTGGAACATGGAGGCCGAGAGGCAAGTGACGGACCCAAGCCATTGCAGTCTCTGGGAGTGTTTTACTTGTAGTTTTCAGGAACCGCAAATTGTGTTAGTACTGTTACATAGAAAGTCTAGTTTTTCCAGCTGGGGAACAAGGAGGCTCAGACATACAGAAGTTTGCTCATGTGCAGGCAAGTGTGTACAGGATTGTTACCTTTGTGGTGTTGCTATCAACACACAACTGGGAGCCTGAAATCCTTGCTAATCTGTTGTGTATTATACCCAGAAATCTCAGAGTACTTTCTGCCTACCGTAGATTTTTGTCATCTTCTACAGTAATTCAACACACAGGAGAGGCCAGGGTAGTAAGGTTCTCCACCCGGTCTTTCATGTCCCCCTGGAGCGATGTTGCGCGCAGCCAAGCATGGCGCCGCATTGTGACTGCGGTCACCATGGCCCTTGACTCTGTCTCTGCCAAGTGCTTGAACGTGCTCAGTTGCTGTTTTGTCACCGACGTTGTCTTGTCAAACACCTCATGAAGTTTCACTTGTAGCTCTCCTGGGGACATTGATGTTGAATCATGCAGCAAGTTGTCCCACAGCAGATGGGTGTACCGAGCCATACAAGCTGCATAATTTGCTATTCGTATAGCTAGGCTCGATGTGGCGTATAATCTACGACCCAAAACATCTATCTTCCTCCCCTCCTTGTCTGCAGGAGTTGTATGCCGGCGGCTGCCTTTTGATGTTGACGCGCAATCCACCACCATGGAGTTAGGATCCGGGTGGCGTAACAGGTACGTATTCTCTTCATCAAGGATCCTGTATAAGTTTTCTATGCGCTTTGATGTCGGATTAGCCGATTGTATGCCGTCCCATGCTGATTTAGCCGCCTTGGCAATGGCAGGGATCATTGGTAGAGAAACAGGGTGGGAAGATTTCGACTGAAACATCATGTTGTACACAGGGTCAGCAGACTCCGTTTCAGGTAGTTGCAAGTCCAAACCCAATGCCTCTGCCATTTCTCTGATTAGGGAATGGTAGGCCTTGAGTTCTTCTGTTGGGGATCTTGATAAACGCGGTGGAACCTCAGATGAAGGCTCCACCTGCCGACTGGCGTGATCTGAATCTGAATAGTCAGACTCAAAATCCCGTTGCGTCGAAGTTGGAGACGATTCCTTGGATGAAGGACTTGGAGGAGGCGGGGTGCTCTTTCTCTTTCGCTTTCCACTAGGCTTGTCCTGTGGCGCCCTCACAGGCACAGCCTGCTCCTCCCGGGGGGTGTCTTGTACACCTTCTCCATTCCCAGGTGCAGGTGACACATCACCTCTCACCACCGGTTGTTGTAGGGCAGGTTGCATGGCCTTCCACCTTAGGTACTCAGCATAGTCATGCGGCAAAGAATGTCTGAAACCACAAGTGTGCTCAGGCTGTGAAGTGGGGTGGCGTATACTCCCATCCGCGACGCCTGCCAATGGTTGCACTACAGCCATGGGTGATTGAAGTAAGCTCTCAGCCGCAGCCCTTGGGGAAAGTGATGGAGTCTTAGGAGGTGGAGGACTCTCTACCGCTTCCTCATCATCCTCTTCATCGTCCAATCCGGCACTCAGGAAACCCTGAAAAGTGGACTCAGCTGGAGTGTTAGGGCCAGAGTCCATCAACTTCCTGAGAGCCGAAGTTGCGCTCCCATCAGAGCGTTGGCTACCTTGTTGCCTTGGGGTTGATGGAGATTGCTGTGGTGTATGAGCTGGCGACAGTGAGTGGCGCCTTCTCAGATGAGAGTCCTCACTCGGCCTCGATGTCGAGGAGGCTTTAGTCTTGCTCGCCTTCGATGTCGAGGGTGTCGCAGCCGAGCGATCCTTTCCTCTTTGCTCTCCCTTCGATGTCGAAGGCTTCGATGTCGAAGGCGTCGATGTCGAAGGTGTCGATGTCGAAGGCTTCTTCGATGTCGATGCCGGAGGAGGCTTCGATGTCGATGCTGACGGGGTGCGCGTGCTCTGCGAAGCCGTAGCATCCGCTACTGGACTAGAAGCTTGCACCGATGATGGTGAAGGGGTCTCACGCCTATGTTCACTCCGATTAGAGTGCCCCGTACCGGCAGCTTCCGCAGCCTCCTGACGAAGCCTCTTTTCTCGCCGCTTCTGTTCCTTAGAAGAGATCTGCAAGGGTCTCTTAAAAGGTGTAGCGGTGGACACGGTTTTAGACTGTGAATCTACAGCTCCGTGTACCTCCCTCCCCGATGCCGATGTCGACAGTGTTTCAGGTCGAGGGGTGGGAGGGCGCAGCGCGTCTTCATACAGGGCCGCTCTCAGACGCAGAGCTCGGTTTGTCCTCGTCTGCTTAGAGAAGGCACAACAGATCTTGCAAGCCCCTGTGTTGTGCTCCTCTCCTAGGCATAGCAGACAGGAATCGTGGTGGTCGGTGGAGGGCAACTTAGCCCGACACCTCACACATCGCTTGAAGGTCGTTTTTGTCTCCATTTCTCAAGCGTTTGTCGTTAACAGTCCAGGTCAATCCAAAAAATCCGTCCGATCTTTCTCCAAAACTAGTCCGTAAAGCCTTATTCCAGTCCAAAAACACAGTCCAAAGTCCAAATAGCCGATAATATCCGTCAAGAAAATAAATTACTTTTTGCTACCGAGGAGCCCAAACGAGGTCTGAACGCTATGGCGGTCAAACAGAAACTAACGGAAGACGCCCACCGCCCAGTATAAGTAGTGATCAGTAGCACGTGCAGAAGGGCGGTTGGGCGTCGCGAGGAGCTACCTAGTCGGCCCGAGAGGTGCCTGCGCAGGCGCAGAACCCATCTACTTATGGATTCAACGGATCACTACCAGATCACCTGTTACAGGTAAGCAACCTGTTTTACTTTCTGCCTACCGTAGATTTTTGTCATCTTCTACAGTAATTCAACACACAGGAGAGGCCAGGGTTTGTCAAACCTGGGTGCCCAGGTCATGTTGGACTGCAACTCCCATCACCCTCTTCAACCACTGTGGCAGGGGATGGTGGGAGTTGTAATCCACATCAGCTGGGCACCCAAGTTGGAGAACCCCTGAAGATGGCAATTAATGTGGTCAAGAAATCAACCCGAAACAAGCACCAAGATTATTTAAAGAGGAGTTCTAACCTTTATGGTGACGGTGAACACCAGGACAGTAAAAACCATTGTGCCAAAACTCCAGTTGCCCGACATCTGAAAAACACAAGTCATTTGTGACATTGGTCTCATCAAGATTTTGGGATGGGGGAGAGAGCGAGAGAGAGCGAGAGAGAGCGAGAGAGAGCGAGAGCGAGAGCGAGAGAGAGAGAAAACAATGAGAATGGAGCCGAATACGATTCAGCGATTGAGATGCTTATACACGATTCAACTATATGCAGCTTCTCATAGGGACAAACTTTCAACAGTAATCGAAGAGGCTTTCCCCGACACCTTCCGGAACACAAGAAGTTAAAAACAAGCAACATTTATTGTGCGGCTGCAGTTTAGAAAATACTCCGCTTTCCAAAAAAAGCCCCAACAAAAAATCACAGGAATCTCCTGCTAAGAAAACCAGATGCAAAGAAGCAAGGTGTGCAATCCTTCACGCTGGTGGGGGCGCTGGTGGGGGGGCACCTGATCCTCTGCCACAGCGGGCGCTGGTGGGGCGGGAGGAGAGGTAAGCACCTCCTAATCTACAGTTAAAAAGGTATCTCCCGCCGCCCCAGCACGCAAAGATCAGTGCTGTGGTGTCAGGGCTCAGACTATAACCACCTTTGGGCACCTTGCACGGAACAGCAGCCGCCGCCTTTCCGTTAGTCCAGAGAGGCAGAGGATTCTGGGTAACGTACCAGGCCACACTCTCTGCTCAGGTAAGGCCTGGAGGGATGTCCCATTGCCCCAGAAATCAAGAGCAGGCCTTGTGCACCAGTGCTCCTCTGGGCCTTCGCAACGCAGGGGAAGACTAGCGATATGCAGAATCAACCGGCCACCAAATATTTCATCAAGCGGATGCAGCTTGGATAATCAGCCTGCTTCCGACTTAGGAACTTAAGGCAGGTTGCTATTTACTTCCCCAACCCCAAACCCTTCCTTCGGACATTTTATTTATTTATTTATTTACAGTGATGGCTTGCTCTTCCTCCAAAGAGCCCATAAATACATGGTTATGTTTATCCACACAACGGCCTTGTGAGGTAGGTTGGGCCGATGCACATGCGACTGGCCTGGAATCACCAGTGAGCTTCATGGTGGAATGGGGATTTGAACTCGAGTCTTCCCGATCCTGGTCCAGGACTCTAACCACTACACCACACTGACATGGCCTCCCCTTTCTTTTTTTTATCCTAACAGCCCTGTGAGGCAGGCTAGGCAGAAAGAGAAACTGGCTCAAAGTTGCCTGGTGAACTTCATGGTTGAGCAGGGATTTGAACCCAACACTAGCCACAAAAGCTAGCTCTTTGTTTTTAATCGTCGCTGTCACTTTACTTTTAATTCTATTTTATTTTGGGAGGGTGGAATGATTATAGTCTGAGCTAGTCTGCGATTATACGGAGTGATTATACTCTGATCTCGAGCTGGAGCCTTTGTTTACTCCATAATAAACTCCCGATAGTCGTCCAGTGAATCGTTCACTTTCACAGAAACCGTACCTAAAATTACACACAGCTATAATTAAGTTGATTACATTTCATCAAATGATTTGTTTTTGTAATTAACATTCCTCATCAAGAGGTTTGATACTTAAGTTCTCTTTCTAGTAGTTCTAACAGCATTAATTATTCAAAAATACATTTGACCATATTTATTAGTCAACTGACCAAATCCTTTTTAGTAGGTCAAATGCTTAACCCTAGTTAAATAGCAGGCAATTAGATTTATTTTTCTTTTAATATTTTGAGGGAAATGCTTGCCTCCTGCTAGTGACCCTCTAGCTGAAGAGCTCCTGGGAACGCTGATTAAAAACTTGAAGGCTCTCTAGCACAATGTATTAGGAACACAGGAAGCTGCCATATACTGAGTCAGACCATTGGTCTATCTAGCTCAGTACTGTCTGCACAGACTGGCAGTGGCTTCTCCAAGGTTGCAGGCAGGAGTCTCTCTCTCAGCCCCGTCTTGGAGATGCTGCCAAGGAGGGAACTTGGAACCTTCTGCTCTTCCTAGAGTGACTCCATCCCCCAAAGGGGAATCTCTTCCGGCACTCACACTTCTAGTCTCTCATTCATATGCAACCAGGGCAGACCCTGCTTAGCTATGGGGACAAGTCATGCTTACTACCACAAGACCAGCTCCCCTCTCTAATACTGTGTAGCCCGATGTATGCTGTGGAAAAGAGACCCCCTAATGTGGGGCTTTCTTCTGTTTAAGTGTGGACAGGATTGCAGCCTTAATGAGTTCTAGCCACGCATCATATGTATTCACTATCTGCTGAATAATACGGGGCAATCACGGGGCAATCACAGTTTGCATCTCCCCTCATTACATCTACCTTTCTGTTTAGTTTAGCACTAAAGGGATGAAACGGGACCCTGAGAAAACTCTCATACAGATGAGCCTTTCACAAAGCTACTGCTGTATCCTCCCCTCACCCCACATACTGCTTCCTTCCTTCAGCTCTACACATATCATTGGGGTGCAGGGGATTGTATTTCAAGTTGGAATGATGGCAATGAATGGGACAGTTTGCTTACCAAATTCTGTCAAGATCTGAATGCATACATTGAAACAGAAAGTGACATGTAAAACGTTTATAAAAAGGCGAAAAGAAAAAAAAGGTAAACAGGCGCAAAACCAAGGTGCAATCAAACACACACAAGTCATCGTGATTAACTGCTGGAAGGCCCCACCAGGCACAAATCAGCTTTACAAGGATGGAGAAGAGTGTGCCTACATGGCTCCCTCTCTTTCGAAAGTGTTGACAATGATGATTTAGAAAAACAGAAGATAGCAGTTGCCCCAAACCATGATATTTAGCTTTGATCCATAGGCAATTACACAATTTCTGTCCACAGCTTTAGCAGGGCGGAAGGACCGAAAATATAGCGATCATAGCTCGCTGAACACACTTCAGACTTTAGGCTCACATAGATGTAGGAAAAGATCTCCCACTTAAAAAATAAATAAATTAAGAGCAGCTGTAGTGTGGGAGGAAGCTGGACTGGGGACCCCCAAGGCTACTATTAAACTCTGCAAGGTCCATGAATACCAGCTCCTATATCATATCACACTCTAGTTTAACCCTTAAGTGTTTTAATACTGAAATGGAAACAAAACAAAACAAACTTAAAATGGGACTGGGAACCAACAAAGCCACTTCTGGGTCTCAAGTAATTTAGCCATTTCCTAAAGCTTGAAGCCGGTTGAGTGGGGATGCTGGTCTTTTGTCCTTTTGCCGGCAGATCAGCATGCCACCTCAGCAAAGCCTTCCTTAATGCTTCCCTGAGTTCCGAAAGCGGTTTGCCAGGTAGTAGGGGCAGTTGTTCGGAGAGCTGTTCAAAGGAGTCCTTGGACGTGCAGACCAAGCTGCACCCATCTTTGGCGTAGGTTTGCCTTTAGGAGCCACCTTCCCTCTTACCTTTCCGCTGGTGTCTATCGAATTATCTTGGAAAAGAAAATAAGCCCCAAAGAAAAAGACAAATCCGTCGAAAAGGCCCAGGAAAGTCCAGTATAGAAAAGGCTTCCACTGCAACATGGCGTTGTCAGAAACATTCCTGCAAGTAAGAGGAGAGACCTTTTGAACTTCGGCAGGAAGAAGAAACGTGAAATCGTCAAGAGGCAGGCTCTCAACAATCATCACAGGAATGTAGGAAGCTGCCTCCTACAGAGTCAAACCCTTGGTCCATCTAGCTCAGTACTGTCTACACAGACTGGCAGCGGCTCCTAATTGCAGGCAGGAGTCTCTCTTGGAGATGCCAGGGAGGGAACTTGGAACCTTCTGCATGCAGATGCTCTTCCCAGAGCGGCCCCATCCCCTAAGGGGAATATCTTACAGTGCTCACACTTGTAAGCTCCCATCAAAATGCTCTGACCCTGCTTAGCAAAGGGGACAATTCATGCTTGCTACCACAAGACCAGCGCTCCTCTCATAAGACTCAAGCTACGCCAGGCAAGAATCCTTATCTATAGTAAAAGGGTCAGCCCAAACATCCACAGCAGCAGCAAAAGCAGCTGACGTGGGCATCTCTCCCTCCCTCCCGCGTAGAGAAGAGCTATGAATTCCCCTTCACATTTAAACTGGAAGTGGCAAAAGGAACACAAGATGTCCCTTGATCACAACCCAAGACAGCTGTTTTTGAAGTACTCTAAAAATAGGAACATAAGAAAATGCCATATTTTGATGGTTTGTTTTGATTCTTTGAATGTTTTTTTTTTTTAGAATGTTGTTTTAAAAATTTTAAACTGTTGTGTTTTAAATTTTTTTGTTTTTTTTGTTTTTAACAAATGTTTTACTTTTGTTTTTATCTTGTAAACCGCCACGAGATGTAAGTTTTGGGCGGCATAAAAATATGTTAAATAAATAAAATAAATAAATAAATATTCAGAGCCAGACCATCGGTCCATTAGTCTCGTCTACACTGACTGGCAGCGGCTCTCCGCGGTTTCAGGCAGGAGTCCCTTCCCAGGCCTACCTGCAGAGGCTGCTAGGGATTGAACCTGGGACCTTGTGCATGCAAAGCAGGTGATCTGCCACTGAACTATGACCTCATTACAATCCCTGCTGGGATCTGCACCCAGGATTTCCTGTTCACTGCACAGATGCTTTAACCAACTAAGCCATGGCGCCGTGGAATTAGCTCTGGAATTTCCCCTGCATACACATCTCTGCCTTATAAGCTTATGCACAACATGAGCTGCGAGCTCCCTCTGCTGTGCTTGTGTGGATTTCTGACAACGGCATTCTCCCTTCAGCATATTAAACCAATGCTTAGAATGTACTCGGAAATGACCAAAGAACAGTAGCAGGATCCATTCAGCAGCAGGTCACAAAAAGCTGCGGGAATAGAACC
The DNA here is from genome assembly GCF_027244095.1 of Hemicordylus capensis. Taxonomy (NCBI): domain Eukaryota; kingdom Metazoa; phylum Chordata; class Lepidosauria; order Squamata; family Cordylidae; genus Hemicordylus; species Hemicordylus capensis. The sequence continues at coordinate 19,769,821 of NC_069667.1, forward strand.
TGGTCTCCCAAACGGCAATTTGGCCCTGCATGTCCTCTGCTGAATTCCGTAATTCAGAACATAATCATGGGGGCTGGTCATTTATTGGACCCAGTTAAGAGTCAGATGGGCCGCTGACTGATGCAGTTAGCAGGTTGGTTCGGATGAATCAATTCTGGGTGGTTTTTGTTGTTGTTATTTTTTGACGGGGAGCCGGGGAGCATCATAGATTGAAAGATATGTTTAGAACACATATTGGGTAATAAATCGTTTTTCTTCTAAGCCTAAGGGTCCTTTTTCCTTCCACATAAATTTAGTGTTCACAGTTGTACAATTATGAAATGACATGAATTCACTTGTGTTTTTAATTTTGGGTGCTGCCCTGGGCAGGAGACATATATTTCTTTAAAAAAATGAAAAGATGATTACTGATGACTTGGACCAGCTCCCCGTTATGAGAGCAGGCAATGCCAACACTCCTCCCAACTGCGAGAGCCCCAGTGCTACCATCCCAAGGGGCAAAAGCATACCATCATCATTTGAATCTGGGGAAGGAGATGGATACAGCCTGCTCTGACTAACCATCTCAGTTAAGAGTCCATACGGTGGGGGGTTCTCAAACTTGGGTCCCCAGATAGGGCTGGACTACAACTCCCATCATCCTCCCAGAGCAGGGGGTGATGGGAGTTGTAGTCCAGCCACATCTGGGGACCCCAATTTGAGAACCCCCCCGCCATATGGACTCTTAACTGAGACTCCACAGGGAGTCCTTTGCTGCGTGCCCTCTTCAACAAATGTTGCTAAGCCCCGTGGTCTTTCCTCCAGAAAAAAAACACAGCAGCTCTGAACTGGCTAACTGCAGTGCAGCGAGCTGGCAGCCGAAACAGCATCCGCCCGCCAAGCCCTTTGTATTCAGGGACGCGTTGCCACTCATGAATATTCAAAACCAGGGCCATTTCATTTTCACGATTCGTCTGTTTCCCCGACGGCAATCATGCAAAATGGCACTAGGCAGCATAACGGAGGTGCTTGCTCAGGCTATGAAAGGCTATAAATAGAGCCCAGAGAGATGCCACTGGGCTTGGATGAGGTTTTTAAAAAGGAACAAGAGGACAGGGGATCAGCGGAGGCCACCCCACTTTCTAGAGAAGCTCCCGCCCCCTTTCCCCCCTTCTTACAGAAATCCTCTGGGTGCAGACGAAGATGTTTACGCCAGTCAAGCATCTGATACACAAACAGCGGCAGCCGGCTGGTTGGAGTAGGGCCAGAATCCTGCTCGTTGCTGGAATCGGTTAGCAGCTCATCTAAGCAGAGACACTAAGCATCTGCCATGTAGCTATGGGGAGCTGGATGAGGGTGTGTGTGTGTGAAATGGGATGCGAGGCTCATCCCGGTTCCAGCCTTGGATGGCACCAATTCTGCCCCAGCTGATGCCAGGTGTGACGATGGGGGAAGAACCGGCAAGGACTCAACACGGCTTTAAGAGGGGCTTCTACAAATTCATGGAGGACAGGTCTGTCAACAGCTACTAGTCGGGGGGCTACAGGCCACCTCCAGCCTCAAAGGCAGGATGCCTCTGAGTACCAGTTTCAGGGGAGCAACAGCAGGAGAGAGGGCAGGCCCTCAGCTCCTGCCTGTGAAGTTCTCAGAGGCATCTGGTGGGCCGCCATCTAGGATGCTGGACTCGATGGGCCTTGGGCCTGATCCAGCAGGGCTGTTCTTATGTTCAGCTCGCATCCTCTCCAGCTGAAGTGCCACAGGTTGGGACCTCCTGCCCTACGGGGAGTATCTTGCAACGCTCACATGGAGTCACCCATCCAAATGCAAACCAAGGTAGACTTTGCTTAGCAAAGTTCATGCTCACTGCTATAAGACAAGCTCTCCCCCCTAAAGTTCTCCTGAACATTGGTGCAGGGATACTTCCTTGGCTGGGGTGGTGGGTCTTCCTGCAGTTCGGCTCTTTGGCCAGAGTCCCACTTGGTCTCCTGGCAGCAAGTATGCATTGTCCCTTTTGCTAAGCAGGGCCCACCCTGGTTTGCATTTGAATGGGAGACCACACAGGTGAGCTCTGTAAGATATTCCCCTTCAGGGATGGGGCCGCTCTGAGGAAAAGAACCCACATGCAGCCTACCAGATGCCTCTGAGAACTTCACAGGCAGGAGTTGAGGGCATGCCCTCTCTCCTGCTGTTACTCCCCTACAACTGGTACTCAGAGGAATCCTGCCTTTGAGGCTGGAGGTGGCCTGTAGCCCTCCAACTAGTAGCCGTTGACAGACCTGTCCTCCATGAACTTGTAGAAGCCCCTCTTAAAGCCATCCAGGTTTTGGGCTGCCACCACATCTTGTGGCAGAGGATTCCACAAGTGGATTATGCATCGTGTGAAAAAAAGGACTTCCCATTGCTGAGCCTAAATTTCTTGGCAATTAACCTAGTGCAGCAACATCTGAAGCACCACAGGTTGGGAACTCCTGTCTAAGGGGAGGGGGCCACAACTCAGTGGAAGAGCATCTGCTTGGTGGGCAGAAGGTACCCGGCTCACTCCTGGCAGAATCTTCAGGAAGGATGGAAGAGCCTCCTGCCTGAAACCCTCGACAGCCACTGCCAGTCAGTGCAGACAATGCTGAACTAGATGGCCCAAGGGTCTGACTCAGGATGGCAGCCTCGTGTGTTCCTATGTACGGGTAGGCTGTGGGGGCGCCTTGTGCAAAACCATATACATGTACTCTTTCAGGAACCCCTAACACACCTGTAAGGTATCATGCCCGACTGCAGAGACAGGGCTGAGGTCAAGAATGGGAGTAGCTCATAGCTCTGAGCCTCCACACCAGCTCACCTCCTGTCATGAAAGTGCTGGGGAAAAACCAAGTCATATTTTACTTACAAATAAAATTTGGGGAAGGTCATCAGGGTGTCGATGTGGACGTGTTGCTCCAGGAGACCGTAGGCCACAATTGGCAGCGAAGTGAAGCAGATGTTGAACATGGTAAGGTAAGCAGCATCGTAGAGAGGCTTAAAAACCAAAGAAGTCAGGAAAAGCAGTCAAGGGGGGGAAACTCGTTTCGGCTAAACACAAACAAGACAAGATCTAAAACTGCGTTGGGAGCAGTTAGAATACATCGCCGTTTCCTCTCATTCAGACCTCAGTGGGAATGCATAGGCCCATTCAAAGGTTATGCTCAACACTTGTATGAGTGTACACAAGTCCAGATCTGTAGATAGGTACAGTCATTCACATGTTGTGCTGAATGCAGGATCAGAAGTACACATCCTATCTGTACCACGCATTTGAAGGGCCTGTATCCAGGTTCACTTTTAAAACAAATGCAGGTACGGTCATTCACACAAACACATGTATGAGTGTACAGATATCTACATGTATGGGCGTACAGCATAATGTCTGGATTGGGCTTATGGGTTATACGAAACCCCAAATGGAAGCTTTCAATCCTTTCTCCCTGGGTGTGAAGAAGAAGAGGGGAACTCAGGAATCCAAGGGTCATTCTTGTGATGTCAAACTATGGTTTGGATCAAGGAGGTGGACGTGAGTTTTTCCAAGCTGCTGTTGGGCTACAGTCCCCATCTTCCCCAGCGGTAAGTAACTGCAGCTGGGAGTGATGGGAGTTGTAGTCCAACAGCAGCTTGGAGAAACTCAGGTTTGCCACTTCTGGTTTCGATGATCATGAGCAGAGCCACCCTGCAACCCCAACCCAACAATTTATTGATTTAGTTTTGATCTGCACTTTTCCCCCCTGCACTGAACTTTAACTTTTTAAATATATATATATATTTTATAAACAAAGAAAAATATTAACATCTATATACATATACAGAAATCATTATATCGTTGAAAATCCATTATAAGAATATACACACTCTTGTATCATAGCATTCCAATACTGAATAAATAGAACCCAATTCTGCACACATTTATTTACAGACCTCAGGGCGGTATATAAATCAAATAAACAAACAAACAACAACTAAAAGTGTCGTGAAACTTGGTGCTGTAACAATAATAAGTTCCCTCCAATAATCAGCCATACACGCCTCGTGGTGGCCTTTGGTCCCTGTGGCTGAGGAAGATGGGAATTGTAGCCCAATAACATCTGGGGACGCAAGGTTGAGTTCCCCTGGTATAAAACGAACCACTAACCAACCACCGCACAAACTGAGGATGAGCTTGTCGGGGGGGGGGTGCGGGGGACAGCTGCTTTTGAAGCAGAAAGAATACACCCAATTAGTGGGACTTGGCAAAGACAGTGAATGAATGAGAAATGCTCAGAAGCTGCACATGGTGTGCATTTGTTATACTGCCCCAAACAAAATCAGAAATCCGAATTCATGGAACACAGGAAGGTTTACGAGCCGCTCAGTTTAGGGTTGCCATTAAGGGAGCTAATTGGGAGCCTGGGGCCAGGCTGGTTCAAGAGCACTGCTTCAGGCCCCAGCTCCACTTGAAGGCGAAGAGGGCAGGAGAAGAAAGCCATTCACACTGTGGCTCCAGACACTTCCTGCAACAGCTGCCAACCTGCTTTGTTTTTCACGACTTAAAAAACAAAAAAGGTTGCAGCCACCCAGATGGTCCCCCGCCCCCCGGGTTAAACGTGGCTTCTGGTTTTCAGCTGCCTCTTGCCAGGTTCTTTGTCCCCCAAAAAATGGTTCTGGCTAAGGGGCAATTCTCATTGGGTTTCCACATACACCCTTTCCTGGAGACGCGGGAAGCAAATCCCCAATTGCACTCCGCTCTTGAAGAGACAGAGAGCAGGCAGACCCAGTCCAAACTGCAACTGGGCCCACCGTCTGTTCCAACAAGAATCCACTCCACAACACGATAATTTGAAATTCTCCACTGAGTCCCCCCCCCCCCCCCATCACTCCGGGCAGTGACAGGCAGGGAAAGAGCTTTCTAGGGGGCACACCCCGAATCTGGAAAGCTCTCACCCAGCTGCTTGACTGGAGCACAGTTTAGCTGCAACACCAAGACTTTATTTGCCCAGACATTTAATCAGTAAGTCTAATGCTTGTAACTGGGCAAACAGGCTCCTTTTAAAGAAGCAACTCTCTTATACTTAGCAGCGGAAAAGCAACTGTCCCTATTCAGTCTATCATAGCATCTCTAAGTAGGCAGTGACATCACTTCCTCCTCTGCTTGTGAAAGGAGGAAGTGGCCACTTAACTGGTGCCAAGCATTCTGAACGTTCCCGTCCCATCCCTTAATATGTTGCCTTCTAAGCAGAAGCCAAGAATTTCAAGAGGGGGCTTGTTTGTGGCCACGTATGGCTGGAACTGAAGGCGTCACAAAGCCTTCAAGGCTGTGCAGCCTCCCCTTGACAGAAGCCAAGTGCTAGAGTACCCTGGCAAAGAGACACCTTTTAAAGGGGTGATTCTCTGACATTTATCAGGGGGAGAGCAACCGGCCCTATCCAACCCCAGCACAGCATCCCTCCAGCGGCTGTTGCTGGTGTATCTCATATGTTTCTTTTTAGATTGTGAGCCCCTTTGGGGGACAGGAGACCATCTTCTTTATGTATTATTTATTTTTCTATGTAAACCGCTTTGTGAACTTGGGTTGAAGAGCGGCGTATAAATATTCATCGTCACCGAAGTAGAGCGAGCCAAAGTCTTTGAGAAAGACAATATTCTGAAGCTACAAGCACGGCCTCTCTTTAAATCAGTGAACACAGCACTGGGATCAAGGATGCCGTTCAGATCAGACCACCACGTACCTGTTGCGAAAAACCGCAGAAGAACTGGTACAAAAATTGTGGGAAAATGAAGCAAAGGTTCTAAAAAGAGACAAATGAAAGACATGTTACTAGGAAAATCTCGGCCAATAACCATTCATATGACTGCCGGAAGCTAAGAGCAAAGCAGTCAACCTACTTAAGGAATATGTCTGCCCAGGTAACCCTTCCTGCATTTTGAGAGTTCTTCTGGCACAGCACTCTACTCTGAACCTCCACTATAACAATAATGCAAAAGGATGCCTGTTTCTATCCTGCCCTCCTCCTTCCAAAGAACTCCGGGGGTCGGGGGAGAGCATGATTTTATTTTATCCCCAAAACAAGCCTGCAAGGTAGGTTCGACTGAAACTGTGTGGCTGACTCAGAGTCACCGAGTAAGCTTCCTTTAGTTGCACACATTTATACAAAATATTTACGTTCTCCCCGGTCTGTCTTGAGCCACAGGATAAAAGACAAAACAACAAGAGAGCCAAAGCAAACAAAACCAAGTAAAAAGCAGCAAGAGGATACACCAAGGACCCCTCTTGCAGGACCTCCGCATGGTGGAAGGCCCACAGGAAAAGGGCCTGGTACACCGCCCCCGAGCACAGAGGGCCTTTCTGGGGCCGTGATGCCATGACCAAGGAGATTCTCTCCTATATACCCACCCATGGCCCAGCGGGGATGCAAACCCAGAGGAAAAGAAGGAAGCTGCTTCCTACTGAGTCAGACCATAGGTCCATCTAGCTCAGCACAGCCTACACTGACTGGCAGCAGCTTTCCAGGGTCTTTGTCAGCCTTCCACGGAGATGCAAGGGACTGAAACTGGGGCCTCTCTGCAGACAAAGTAGATGTTTTATGGCCCCCATCCCAAACCCAGCTCTCTATGCTCCAGATCCAAGACTCAAACGGTTTCCCCAGCATGTGCGCATCAGTAAAAACGTGGTAGTCAGGACTGGAAGACTAGAAGCCACTAAACTAGAGGCACCCTAGACCACCCCGAGGGCCCAATGTACAGATCAGAACCACAGTTGTGTGTTTTCCAATGCACACCTCAGCAGACAGGTGACCAACAGGACAGATTACCTTGTAGAAGAAATACTGTACAAGGTGCGCGATTCTCACATAGTACAAATGCCCATGTGCCAACAGCAGTTTTTTCAAGTCTTTAAACTTTGGGATGGCATAGTCGCTATTTCTTGATGCCTGGCGACCCTCTTTGCCTTTTATACCTGGACACACAGATTTAATTAAAAACAACAACAACATTGTGGGCAGATTTGACTAGCTGGGCACATATGTTCCACAAGCAGCTGACCATTATGCAGCTTAAAAACGAACAAACACTCAACTAGCAAGAATTAACACAAACATACATGTATATGCCGCCTTTCTTCCCAAAGGTACTCAAAGGCAGCTCATCTCCCCCCAGCCCCACCATTCATGCTTGCTACAAGACCAGCTCTCCTCCTGTCAGGGATGCGTGGGTGAGCCTTCTCAGTGGTGGCTCTCTGGAACTCCCTGCCACTGGATCATATGCTTGCTCCTTCCCTGTTCCATTTTAAACTGAAGCCGAAGACCTTACTTCAGCAGGCCTTTCCCCAATTTTGAATTCTCTAACAGACTGTCCTGTTTCATTAGCTTTTCTCCCTGCATTTTAAGATTCTAGAGGCTGCTATTCTTACCACATTTTAAAATGAAATTTAGAATTTTGCTGTAAGCTACCATGAAAACACACACACACACACAAACACACACACACACACACACACACACACAGAGCTGCATGAAATCTTTCAGATAAATCCACAAAATTCAGTTACAAACTGTGTAGGAAAGGTCTTTTGCTTGTCTCTTCCGACTCTAGTGCCTATCAATTTCATTGGATGACACCCTCCTCCAAATTCAAATACCATGCCAAGAAGAATAAGAATAATAAGAATTATTCCCTCTTTTTACATCATTTTATAAACCTCTAAACTAAACCTACTCAACTTTCGTCCCCCAGCTGTTTTTGGACTACAGCTCCCATAATCCCCAGCCACAGTGGCCAATAACCAGGGATAATGGGAGTTGTAGGCAAACATCTACAGGAGGGACAAAGTTGAGCAGCCCTGCTCTAAACTAATTCCACCCCCTGCCTCCCCAAGAAACTATGAGCTCTCTAGTGCTTCACCACTGCTAGGTCTTTTCAAGAAGTTTCTTACCTATGCCCACGTGAGCTTCCAAGATCATGCTAACGTCGTTGGCCCCATCTCCTACGGCAAGCGTTATTGGGTCACCCTTTGAACTTTTAACCATTCGAACAATCTAAAACAGATTTAAAAAGACACACAAACCACACATAGAAGACCTGTGCCATAAGAAAACCAACTGAACAGTGCAAATCCATGGGCTCCATCCATCTCTTCCTCCACCCCTGCGTCACTCACACTTTCTGGAGTCCATTTTAAGTTGGCTAAACTGAAGAGGGGAACCTACTGAGATTCGGCTATTACTACATCATCAGGAAAAGAAGCTAAAGAATGTGACGGGATTGCCGACTCAAAAATGAGTTGACTGATGACAGCACAACAGCACAACTTGTCAACCCTTTAGTCCTGGGAAATACATGCTGCTAAGAGCATGCTGAAGGAAAGAGAAGAAGAGGACGGCCAGCAGCAAGGTGGATGGAGTCGATTACGACAACAGTGAATGCACCACCGAGACCTTGACCTTAAAAGGCCAAGTTGAAGACAGATCATCCTGGAGAGATTTTATCTATGTAGTTGCTAAGAGTCGACACCGACTTGACAGCACTCAATCAATCAAGACGACGTGTGAGACACACCTGTGCTTTCTGCAGAGGAGCCATCCGACAGCACAGGACCGCCGTGCACTTCAGGCAGAGCTGGAGGAAGATGCTTTTGTATTTACTAGAATTGGAGTCTCGGGATGGATTCAGTATCAGAGACAGAGTCGCGCCATCGATAACCAATCCATATTCTTGGCTTAGCATCCATTTCCTAAAACAGAAAGCACACTTCTAGTTGAAAACCGATTGCCCAACAGGGATCTTCAAAATGACGAGGCGGTGGCCTCTGGGCATTCACTCAAAAGGCAGAGCGACATTGTCAAAGAGTCTAAAATTAAACTGGAGCGGGAATAAAAGCCGTAGCTGCCTGCTGCAATTACAGCCCTCTGACACAGCCTGCGAGGACTAATTGTAGTGTTTGTTTTGACTATCGTATGACTTCAGACGGTTTTGTTTGGGGTTACCCATGATGTAACTTTTGCTTTCCGCCTTGAGCAATGCAGTTGTTAAATAGATCCCATGGCTGGTACCGGAATTAGTTCATGGCTCCTTCCTAGCTGTTTAAGAGTTTGGAGGAAATGGGAAAGGATGGTTTCGGAAGGAACCCACACCAAATCTCTCCCTTTGAGCTCAGTTTGCTAATACAGTCGTCATCATCAACTGCAAGGGTTCTGTTCCTGGGAAACCCCGCGATCAGCAAATTCACGGTTGGCAAGGCATTAAAATGGGAATGGAAAACAGGGGGTTAGGGGAATTGTGCTTGCAAAAATACCTAATAATAAATTTTTAAAAAACTAGAAAATCAGCAAAAATCTTTAAAATTGCCACGAGTCAGCAAGAGGACTGAGCAGATTGAACCTCTGATCTCACCCTCTCCACCCCCCAGTGAAAAGCCCTCAAAAATCACTAAGAAATCTCACCAACCACAGATACTCAGGTCACAGTCGGCAAGACCGGTCACAATTGCCCAGTTATGGATACTCAAAATCGCGATTGGTGAGGGATGACTAGTATTTTGGATGTAAACATCCCAAAATGCTCCCTTTTAAAATGGGGGCACTTAGATTCTCTCCCCATGCTCCTTTGGACAGCCCCCCATAATCCCCTCCTTGCAGCCGCTTCCCTTGCTTATGCCTTCTCATCCTTCCATGCCCTCTGCCACTCTACCCAGCACAGCAAAACCTTTCTAGATGTCATCAACTCTCAAATAAGGCAGCTGTAAGTATAAGTTTGCTAGGTGGCTTTAAAGGGCACCTGAGAGTGAGAAAATACGGTGGAGGCCGGATACAGCATTCAATCTACTTATTTTATTTACAATATTTGCATCCTGCCTCTCTAGTGCAACACCGCTCGGGGCGACTCACAAAGACGAGAAAACAAACAATATAAAAATTTAAAAGTTAAGTGGAACATCAGATCCAATTAAAACCAGACTCACACAGTTATAACCTAATTAATACAGTATTTACCCAAATCAAATATGATTCTGAGGACAACCCCCTTAAAAAATAAAGGAAGGGGACTCTGAATTTAAGACAACCACCCACTTTCTAGTATCAAGCAATCTGGGGAAAAACCTAGTCTTGGATTCAGGTAAATACTGTAATCCTTTTGCATTGTTATAATTAATAAACGATCATGTATGAGTGAGAGAGACTGACCAGCAGTTTCCCCTGTAACAAGGAATCCCAGATGTCGTTGACTACAATTCCCATAACCTCCAAAGGCCCCAGACTACTGGGGATGCTGGGAGTTGTAGTCAACAAGGTCTGGGAATCCCAGTTATAGAAACGAGGCAGGAGAAATGCTTCCAAGTCAGGTCCCTGCATATGCTCAGAGGCTGCACCTTTCCACACCTACCTTTTCATGCTTTTGGAGACCCCGTTCAGGTGGAGCTTTTTGTGGTACTCCACCAGCAGCTCCTGCAGGCGATACTCTTTGTCCTCTCCCTCGCCCACCGTCTTCATGGTCAGCTGCAGCAACTCGGTGCTGGTCTGGAAGAGCCGGCAGGCGTAGCACGTGGCCTGGGCCGTCTCCAGCTTGTCCCCGGTCAGCACCCAGATCTTCATGCCTGCCGTGTGCAGGGCCTCGATGGTTTCCGCAGCACGGTCCTGGAGCCTGCGGACCGACAGGGTTCAGCTTCCCGAGGAGAACGGCCGGCCGAAAGCGTTTGGGACTGCAAGACCCAGGCAGTGGGGCTGGGTGAAGGATCAACTTCAGGCTGCTCAGACCGGCAACCAAACCTGAATCGGAAGCCTCTATGGGGCCAGACTCAGGTTTACGGACTGTGGCCGCTCACTGCAAGGCAGCCTCCTTGCCTGGAGAAGCCAAACTCAAAGACTGCGAGAAATCAAAGGGGCCTTGGAGGGCATCTAGGCCAACCCGCTGCTCAATACAGGAAAGCCAAAGTGTCACTGTATGAATCGAAGAACAGCCCCGCCGGATCAGCCCCAAGGCCCATCCAGTCCAGCATTCTGTCTCGCACAGTATGCCTTGGGGAGTCACATCAGCAGGAGATGATGGCATGCCCCATCTCCTGCTGTTGCTCCCCTGCAACTGGTATTTAGAGGCCTCCTGCCTCTGAGTCTGCAGGTAGCTGATAGCCATCCAGGCTAGTAGCCATCAATAGACCTGTCATAGGAAGTTGCCATATATAGAACCAGACCATTGGCCCATCTAGCTCAGTATCGTCTACCCAGACTGGCAGTGGCTTCTCCGATATTACAGGCAGGCATCTCTCTCAGCCCTATCTTGGAGATGCTGCCAGGGAGGGAACTTGGAACCTTCTGCTTTTCCCAGAGCAGCCCCATCCCCTGAGGGGAAGATCTTACAGTGTTCACACATGTAGTCTCGTATTCAAATGCAGAGCAGGATGGATCCTGCTTAGCCAAGAGTAAAATTCATGCTTGCTACCACAAGACCAGCTCTCCTCACAGGAATGTCCTCCATGAATTGCCCTGGGTAGCAGTTTGTGTTCTCAGCAATATTCTTTGTATGTGCTTTGTGCCTCCGAATTTGTCGAAGCCCCTTTTAAAGCCACCATCAACATAGTACATGGCAGAGAATTCCAGAGATTAATTCTGCACCGTGTGGGGGGAAAAAGTGCTTCCTTTTGTTGGTCCTACACTTCCTGGCAATCCACTTCATGGGATGACCCCTGGGTCTAGTGTTGTAAGTGGGGGAGAAGAATAACCCACACATAATTGTATAGACCTCTGCCATTTCTCGCCTTTCCCCCGCAAACCGGACTCTACAGACGGTGGTATGTTTGTTTTAATGTAGGACAGCGGCACATTTTCCCCCAACATACCACCCGTAGCCTCTGCCCAAAGGCCTCCAAGTGAGGAAGAGACTACTATGCCCCCAGCTAATCAGTTCCACTGCCAAACAGCTCTTGCTACTCAAACATTTCACCTACTGCTCAACCCAAATCTACCTTCTTGTAACTTAACTACTCTCTGGGGAAGCAGACAGCACATCTTTGCCCTTAGGAACACAGGAAGCTGCCATATTCCGAGTCAGACCACTGGTCCAACTAGCCCAGAATTGACGACACAGACTGGCAGCGGCTTCTCCGATGTGACAGGCAAGAGCCTCCCTCAGCCCTATCTGGAGATGCCAAGGAGGGAACTTGGATCCCTCTGCATGCAGATGCTCTCCCCGGAGCGGCCCCATCCCCTAAGGGGCATATCTTGCAGTGCTCACACAGGCAGTTGCCCATTCAAATGCAAACCAGGGCATGCCCTGCTTAGCAAAGGGGACCGTTCATGCTTGCTGCCACTACCTGGGATCATCTGTACAGAAGCTGACCCTGCTTGTGTGGTCCATCCACCACGAAGAGAGAAGAGGGGCAGATTACGTGGACCGACTGTGTGAACAGGGCCAACTCCGGTTGGTGCTCAGCACTGCTGAAACCCTGCTGGTGCAACATCCATGGCCCTGCCGTGCCTCACCTGTCTTCCACAGCAGTGGCTCCGATCAGATGCATGTTGGTCTCAATTTGGTCAAAAACCATGCCCATCTTGGCTTCTCTGTCCTGCAGGGCCATCGAAGCTTCTTTGATCAGGTAGTCGATGCCGCTGTACTCGCTTTCGGGGATTTCTTTGAAGGCGACGCAAAGAGTCCGATACCCGTCCTGCAGCGGGGGGGACGTGTGTGCATTCCTTGGACACAGGTCTTCAACCCAGCGGAGAGCAAAATGCATGCAACAGAAGCTCTGCGGTCTCTCCAGGCCAATTCAACAACAAAGATTTACATACCGCTTTTCAACAAACGTTCCCAAAGCGGTTCACGCAGAGAAATAATAAATACGTAAACAGGACTGACCCATTCCCAAAGAGCTCACAATCTAAAAAGAAACATAAGATAGACACCAGCAGCACTGGAGGGGTGCTGTGCTAGGGACGGATAGGGCCATTTGCTCTCCCCCGCTCAGTAAAGAGAACCACCACTTTAAAAAGGTGTCTCTTTGCCCAGTTAGCAGGTAGGACATAACCACTCAGTTGGCACATAATGCGGGGTAGGGGTGGAGGGCTGCCAAGGTTGGGGGTCTCTAGATGCTGTTGGACTACAACTCCCATCACGGGCACAATGTCTAGAGAACCCCAACCTTGGAAACCCCTGGAAGAGTGAAACGGAGGCATTCAGGCCTGGCTGGGCATATGCAGTTTGGAGCGGAGAGAGAAAGGAAGTCTTCAAATACTGAGCATCAAATGGTTCGCTTTCCTAAGCAGGGTCTGCCCAGGTTTTCATTGGGATGGGTGACGACAGGCAAGCACTGTCTGCTGTAAGATATCCCCCTACAACTCCCTTTAGCCCTATTGGCCGCAGAGGCTGGGGATGATGGGAACTATAGTCCGACAACAGCTGCAGAGCATCTGCTTGCATGCAGAAGGTCCCAGGTCCACTCCCTGGAGGCAGCTGCCAGTCAGTGAAGACAATGCCAAGGTAGACGGACCAGGGGTCTGACTCAGTAGAAGGCAGCTCCCTATGTCCCGAGGGCAGTCACCAGACTCCGACCTCAGAGAGCCTGGCTTGGAAGGCCTGCATCGATACGGATGCAAGCGGGATGCAGTGAGCGGCTGGAGGCTAAAGTGGATCCATGCAGGCGCGGGAGTGACTCTCTCAGTTCAAATCCCTGCTAACTGGGCAAAGAGGCACCTTTTAACGTGGTGATTTTCTTTTATTTAGCAGGGGGAGAGTAACTGGCCCTATCCACCCCCAGCACAGCATCCCTCCAGGGGCTGTTGCTGGGGTCTATCTCATGTTTCTTTAATTAGATTGTGAGCCCTTTGGGGACAGGGGCCCATTTTGTTTATCTTATTTATTTGTTATTGCTCTGTGCAAACCATCCTGAGCCATTTTTGGAAGGGCGGTATAGAAATCAAATAAAGAAAATTTAAAAAATGAGGAGGAGCCTTGCTGGATTAGCCCGTCTGCACCCAGAGCACAGGATGCAGCCACCTTTCTGAGGCTAAGCAGGTCTCAGTCTGGTTAGTGCCTGGATGGGAGGGCTACCAGCATGTAACAGGAATTCCCAGACGCTGTTGACTACAGCTCCCATCATCCCCAGCAAAAGGCCACTGCACTTATGGGGAACACTGGCTGCTGGAGAACCTTACATGAGCCATCTTCCATTGCACCGCAATGAGTTCCGATCCAGCACATCATCTCTCTCTCTCTCTCTCTCTCTCTCTCAATCTCTCCCATACACACTCCATTGAACAGGAATAAGGCTCACATATAGTCTCCCATCCAAATGGATCCTGCTTAGCAAAGGGGACGATTCAAGCTCGCTAGCTTAAGACCGGCTCTCCTCCCGTTTTGGATTATGGCTGCCCTAAAAAGCTCCAATGCACATTTGTCTGGCGTTCTTACCAACGCGTTCTTCTCCACATGCACTTTGGTTCTCTGCACCTCGGACTCTGGGACTCTTGAGAACACAGCTGAGTCGGCTCCCTTGCAGAAGAGGAATATCCTTCCTAAAACAGTGTGTGCAAAACAGATCGGTAGATTTTAGGAACACAGGAATCTGCCTTATACCGAGTCAAGACCACTGGTCCATCTAGCTCAGTGTTGTCTACACAGACTGGCAGCGGCTTCTTCCCTATCTTAGAGATGCTGCCAGGGAGGGAACTCGGAACCTTCTGCATGCAGGGGCTCTTCCAAGAGCAGCCTCATCTGCGGGGAGAGAGACGGGGAACGCCATTTGAGTCTCCCATTCAAATGCAAACCAGGGCAGACCCTGCTTAGCAACGGGGACAGTTCAGGTTTGCTACCCACAAGACCAGCTCTGCTGGAGAGCCAACTAATTCATAGCTGCTGGCAACTACCCGGATTTCCTTTCTAATGTCTTAATTTGAACTGTTTTATTGTAAACTTCCCAGGGACAGAAGTTTTGAGCGGTATAGAAATATTATCAATCAATCAATCAATCAAAACTCCCAAAAGGGAAGAGCTCCAACGAACCCTCATCTGTCCTCACAAGGACACTCATCCGGCGGCGGACACAATCAAAATCCAAGACATGAAGCAGCTCGAACCTTCGGAGACAAAAAGAGAAGAGATCATTCAGAGGCGTGGAAGAGGAAGGGAGCCAGATCCAGCCATCCTGGCCACAAAGAGAAATAGAAGGGAGTCAGCGTGAACAGGACAGGGCTTTTTTTAAAAAAGGAACATTCAGAACTACACCGTGGGAGGAGTGTGCAATCCACGCACGCAGCACATGCCGCAAAACATCCACACCCAGAAGCGCTCTTGCCAGGGCCATAGCTGGGGGAGAGGGGGGGCATGTTCATTCCCCTCCCTGGTTGCCCCTCGGAGTGACGGGAATAATCAAGAAAATAGGGAGGGTGTGGAGCTGGGACACACCCACAAGAGGCTCCGTCCAGAGCCAGCGATCTCCTTGCGGCGTGTTTGACGGGACCCCAACCCACCGGCGACGCCTCAAAATAGCCCCTCATAAAAAGCTGGCTGCTGATCTGTTTGGCCAAGTTTCCGATGCATTGAATATTCCTATACGGCAAATATTTATACGCCGCTTTTCAACTGAAGTTTCCAAAGTGGTTTACATAGATATAAATCAAATCAAATCAAATGGCCGCCTGTCCCCAAAGGATTCATTGGGGGAGGGGGGAGAGAAAGAAAGAAACGTAAGATTGGCACCAGCAACAGCCACTGGAGGGGTGCTGTGCTGGGGATGGATACAGCCAGTCGCTCTGCCCCTGCTCAATCAAGAGAATCGCCACTTTTAAAAAGTTGTCTCATTGCTATTTTCGCAGGAAGAAACAATATACAAGAACAATAAAGCCTGTGCATACACTGATCTCTGTATCCCTGAAATAGAGCTGAACCACACGGATCTTCGTTCAACTCGCATCCATAAGCAGGTCTGCCAGAAACGGGGGCAAGGAACCCAACCAGTGCTCCCTGAATCGGGATTTCCAGATGTTGACGACAGCTCCGAGAATCCCCAACTACAATGGCCTTTGGCCAAAGATTCTGGGAATTGTAGTCAGCAACATCTGGGAATCCCCGTTACAGGGAACACTGAGCCCAACACCAAAGCTAGGGAATGTGTGCAACGTAAAGAACCGTTTGAACTGCCCTGTATCCGCTGTTCCCCTGAACAGATTTGCCTCCGTCGTACGACACCAGAGGCCAAGCTGCCATTGTGCCTACCTTTCAATTTCGTTGTGTCGGTTCAGTACCAGCATGAAGTTTTGTTCTTGTCCTAGAAAAGTGAAACCATACCTGTCAACGAACAAAAAGGACAGAAGGGCGTTGGGAAAAAAACAAAGATACACACACCAATACACCACTTGTTTCTAGATTTAAAATCCCACCAACACACAATCGACAACAACCCAAACCCAACCCAAAATATCAGAAGAGGACGGTGGACTAAGAACGGAAGGGTTGTACTTCTTTTGAGCCTTTTTGGAAGGGCGGTATACAAAGGCATACAAATCAAATAAATAAACAAACAAATATAAATATTGCAATTTCATGTGGGCATAGAAGTTGAAGCTGGACATCTTGATTTATTGAGAATCTCTGGGGACAAAAAATGTTGGCTCTCTTCAGCAGCCAGACATTTATTTATTTTTAAACTCATCAAGTTATGTTGGTACTTACTCCTTACTACTACTACTACTACTACAAATACTACATTTTATATCCCGCTCTTCCTCCAAGGAGCCCAGAGCGGTGTACTACATACTTAAGTTTCTCCTCACAACAACCCTGTGAAGTAGGTTAGGCTGAGAGAGAAGCGACTGGCCCAGAGTCACCCAGCAAGGCTCATGGCTGAATGGGGATTTATCTCGCTCATCATTGGTTTAAGCGGAACACACAGACTAGCTTCCGAAAGCCTCCTCACCGGTTGGCACCTTGCAGCAAAGCAACTTCATCGGGAGACGAGGCGACGTAGTCAGACTGGCTGCTGGGAATCCACATCTGGCCGTCGGTTTTGTCTCTTTGCGGGACCTGGACGGTGTGGCAGAGACACAAGGCCCGCAGAAATAGTTCCTCACGTTTCTGGTGCAAAGGGAAGCACGTATGTAAGCAGAGGGATCAAAGAGAAGAGGGGAGTGAGCTAATACATGCACAGGAAAAATACGAATATGGGAGAACCTCGTTATCCACAGATTTGCATATCTGCAGTCGGTATACGTGGGAGGAAACTGGGAGATAAAGGGTTAATTCTGCATATCTGCAGGTTGTTGTTGTTGTTGTTGGTGGGGGACTTGGAGATCATTTCCAGCCTCCATTTTGTGTTTGGGAGCCTCAAAATGGCCCTATTATTATTATTATTTTTAAAAACCCACAATTTTTGGCCAATTTTCAGCTATTCGGGGGCACAGCTCAATTTAAGGAGACCAGAGAAGCACGGTAGGCAACTCCCCCCCACATCCCCCCCCCCGAAATTTGGCTGATTTTCCCAATGACCGAGAACCTAAACCCCACCATTCCATAGCTCCAATGACTCAATATTCACAGTCTTGATATGCGCGGATGCAGTGGGGAACGGAAACCCCCGTGAGGTTCTCCTATACAGTGAATATTTATATGCCACTTTTCAACCCAAATCCCCAAAGCAGTTTACACAGATATAAATAAATAAATAGAATGGCTCCCTGTCCCCAAGGGGACTCCAGCAACAGCCACTGGAAGGATGCTGTGCTGGGGACGGATAGGGCCGGTTGCTCTCCCCCTGCTCAATCAAGAGAATCGCCACTTTAAGATGGTGCTTCTTTTGTTCAGTCAGCAGGGAGTATAGGGACCTAGGAAGTTGCCTTATACTGAGCAAGTCCATTGGTCCATCTAAAGCTGCCTGATCGTGAACGACTAAAATTCTAGAACTAAAGCCAACCCTTAAAGGAGGTCCCCTTTACTGACAGAAAGGGCGACTGTGTGCAGTTTTACCGGCTTCGCTCTTTGATGTTTCATCCCGTCAACCTCTGAAAAAGCGCCCCCGTAGTTATAGCCATCTATGTTGCACTCGATGAACTCCATGGTGTTTTCAGTCAACGTCCCGGTTTTGTCTGAGAACACATATTCAACCTACAAAAAACGATAAATCGTCCTGGTTTAGAGAGGCACCTTCTGTAGCATTGCCTCTCATTTTTGTGCTGGAGACAAAACCACTTTGGCTTCTCCTTCAACTGGAAAAGGGCAACGTGCCATTTTTTAAAAAGCATGATGTCCATTATATCTGTGATGCTTGTGTTCAAATTGAAATTTCGGGGAGTGCCAACATTAAACATGTCCACCAACCCAGCTCCTGCCTTCCCATCCCAGGGAATTGTAACTCCCAAGAGAGCTGCCTGGGGGCTCGCTTGTTTACTGTTTACTATAAGTTCACACTATACATTTAGCCTACTCACAACAGGACCCGTTAGCTTCCAGGTGCTGCGCCATCAAGTGAATTACAACCACTAAGCTTCCGGAGGCTTCCAGCTGGTCGCCAGTCTCCGGAACCCTCCCAATGATACCACCGGAAAGATAGGTCATTTACTAAACTGTGTGTGGAAATGGAACATCTTTCTTGACTTGTTGAAATATTGAAGACTAGATTTGCACCTCTAGTTCTCCCTTGTTCTTGACCCTCGTTCTCAGCCCTCCTCACTCCAATGTTTTTTTCTCTCTGGCCAGCTTTTTCTAGCTGCCCGCCACTTCCCCCCCGCCCGCCCCAGCCGCTTTCTCTCCCACCCGCCGCTTTTTCGATTATTCTCCCCCTACCGCCTTCACTTTCTCTCCCTGCCCAGCCGCTTGCTGGCCTGCCCGTTAGCCTTATGTCCTGTCGTTTTCCTCTCCCCCTCCTCTTGCTCGCGAACTCTCGTGAAAGCTGCCACTAATCTGGGATTAGTGATGGGTACGTCTAAGAGAATTAGATAGATCGGTAGATGAATTAAAGGGAGCTTCAAAAGGTCATAAGAAGAGCCTTGCTGAATCAGGCGTAAGACCTAAATATGTAAGCACCATGTTTCACTCAGTGGCCCACCAGATCCCTTGGGAAGCCACACCACCAGGAGATGAAGGGACGCCCTCTCTCCTGCCGCTGCAACTGGTATCCTAGACATCCTGCTTCTGAACATGGAGGTAGCCTGTAGCCATCAGTACTGGCAGCCATTGACGGACTTGTTCTCCGCGATGTCTAAGCCCTGCTTAAAGCCATCCAAGCTGGTCACCATCACCACATCCCAGGGCAGAGAATTCCCTTCTGGGAATTCCCTTCCAACATTGTATGAAAGAGATGGTCGGTTGGGCAGTTCAATCATCAATTGATTTCCTTCCCAAATAAAAGGAACATGGAGGCACACAAAGTTGATCATGAGCCACTTTGGGGGCCCTCAGATGGGAAACAGACTATATAGTCAAATATAAAGAAAACAGGCATCGCTACTACAATTCACATTTATATCCTGCACTTCCTCCAAGGAGGTCAGGAGTCACAGAACTGGAAGGGGGTAACAGAACCAAAGAAAAGGGAGGGGGTTACAGAACCACAGATTGGGGTGGGTGGGTAATGGAATCACAGAACTGGAAGGGATCTTGGAGGTACCTGGTTAGGAACATAGGAAGCTGCCATATACTGAATCAGACCATTGGTCTATCTAGCTCAGTACTGTCTTCACAGACTGGCAACAGCTTCTCCAAGGTTGCAGGCAGGAGTCTCTCTCAGCCCTATCTTGGAGATGCCACCAGGGAGGGAACGTGGAACCTTCTGCTCTTCCCAGAACGGCTCCATCCCCTGAGGGGAATTTCTTACAGTGCTCACATGTGGTCTCCCATTCATATGCAACCAGGGCAGACCCTGCTTAGCTAAGGGGGCTAGTTGTGCTTGCTACCACAAGACCAGCTCTCCTCTCTGATAATGGTTGCATTATCAAACTGCTCTTACAGTCAAGATGTTCCTCCTAATAGGTTATCTCAAATGCATTTTTAAAAGGATTACCTCTTCACTTGGGGGACTAAAATACTGCATGACTGGAAGGCATATGTTAATTTTAAGAAGGGGAAACCCCAACAAGACCAAAGCCAGGCCTCCCAAGTCTCCAAGTCAGAGGAGCCTGAAAAGATGAGTAAATGGAAATTTAACGGTCCTGTTTGCATTTCAGGTATCGGTGCCATAAAAGGAGATGGTTACGGTACCCACTTGAGCAAGCACTCTGTGGCTTAAGAATTCAAGCGTCAACACAGGATTCTGCAGCATCACGGGACATTAGCATAATGTGAGCTTACAGACTCCCCATCCCCTCCACGTTCCTCTTTTGCTTCTAGGCTGGAGTTGGCCTCGGGGTCATTCAGCTCTTGACCTTATATGGTGGAAAACGGTAAAGTAACAAAACATAACCTAACCGAAGCAAATCTAGTTTTGCAGGAGAGAGAGAGAACCAGCTATCTGTGCATGCTTGGTTTTGCCTGCTA
This sequence comes from Hemicordylus capensis, assembly GCF_027244095.1. Classification (NCBI taxonomy): domain Eukaryota; kingdom Metazoa; phylum Chordata; class Lepidosauria; order Squamata; family Cordylidae; genus Hemicordylus; species Hemicordylus capensis. The sequence goes on from NC_069667.1 coordinate 19,790,248, forward strand.
AATCTATCAAGGGAGCCGTTGCAAAAGAGCTGTTTCAACTGAGAGAAGAGGCTGACGCACACAGCGCCGATTCAAAGCCTGGCATTTCCCTGCATGGCAACAAGCATGCAAATCCGACTTAGTATGGGCTAATTATAGCAATGTGCACTCAGGAGCCCACAAGGATCAATCTTTAGCACTAATACATATTTAAACAGTTCTAAAAGAAAAATCCTGTGTTGAAAGGAACATGAGAAGTTTCTGGTTTCGTGACAGGCAGGAGATCAGCTCCTCTGCTACCGTAGCCAAAACGGCCTTGTAGAGCTACCGATACAGCAGGCCGACAATCATCCGCTCTCCGTCGGCTTGGCCCTTCTCATCACACAGCCCAGCCAGTTGTCTTAATTCAACATGCGTGTCTAGCTTCGTGACACTCACGACAGAGGGCAGAAATAAACAGGGCCCAAGGGAGGCGAGGATGCAACTAATCAGGCTAATGAGCTGTCGCTAGGAGACTGGTCTTGTGCCTGGATCAATGGTCCGAGATTCGGGGCCACCCAGAGGGCAGGGTGTAGCTGTAGACCCGGGAGGCCTCTCGGAGGATTGAAGGCAGTGCATTCACCTGCAGAACTGGCCCACATGCAGAGCGTGGCATTGGGATATCCTGTTGCAGTAAAAGGTGAAGTGTGCCGTCGAGTCGGTGTCGACTCCTGAAGACCACAGAGCCCTGTGGTTGTCTTTGGTAGAATACAGGAGGGGTTTCCCATTGCCATCTCCTGCGCAGTACGAGATGATGCCTTTCAGCACCTTCCTATATTGCTGCTGCCCAATTTAGGTGTTTCCCAAAGTCTAGGAAACATACCAGCGGGGATTCGAACTGGCAATCTCTGGCTTGCTAGTCAAGTCATTTCCCCACTGTGCCATTAGGTGGCTTTGTATTAGAGATACATGGGCCTAATTCTGCTTTGCAGCAGGTCACTTGGTCTCCATTTCTTTGAAAAGCATGCCAGGTTAAGCATCTTAATTGTGCAACATGGCTGGATACAGTTACCCGCGACGGGCTTTGGACTCAAAAGGGAAGGGCAGGGGAGAAGTCTCTGACCTGACCGAGCTCTTCGTTGAGGTCGGAGGTGTTCACCAAGGCCCCTTCTTGGATCGACTCATCGTACATCTCTCTGTCCCACGAAATGAAGAAGGAGCCCAAAAATTTCTGCATCTCTACTGTCACGTACATGGAGACGGGAATGATGAAGTTGAACAAGACCATGAAGGACAGAAAGTCGGTGAACATTTTTAAGAGCTAGAAAGAAGAGAAGGAAGACTAGTTCATTTATAGTTCAGTTTCTAAACTGCCTGTTGAAAAACATTTCCCAGGGTGGTTTACAAACACTAGAATACAATAAGGCTTCACAAAATTTACACTAAAGTTAATTTTAAAAACCCAATAAGAACCATAAAAACATCAAAAATCAACAGCCAACAGAAAGAAAGAAAGAAAGAAAAAGAAAGAAAGAAAGAAAGAAAGAAAGAAAGAAAGAAAGAAAGAAAGAAAGAAAGAAAGAAAGAAAAAGAAAGAAAGAAAGACAGACCGCCACCCCTAAGGGGTAAAAGCCTGAACAAATATTTAAAAATGTATTCTGTTGCTTTTTAGAAGCAGCCACAGATATCAGAGAACAGACACCCACTGGGACAGTGTTCCAGAGCCTGGGGGCAAAAACGGAGAGGGCCCTGGTTGTGCCTCTATCCCCCAAAAAGCACAAGCATCAGAAACAGGAATAGCATGTACAACCAGAAGAGCAAAGTAACAGAAGCTCTTCTGGTTGCACATGTTATTCCTGCTTCTGACGCTTGTGCTTTTGGGGGGATAGAGGTAAACCCAATTTACCTTGAAGGTTTCTCTCTCCTTCTGGGTCTTCTGGTTGTACCAGGGCTCATCGTTGTACGGGATGTTTTGCCAGATGTACTTCAAGGTGGTACAAATCACAGCCTTGCTCACGAGAATGCATAAATAGACAATCAAGAAAGCATTGATCGATCTGGAAAATTTGAAACGTTCAGAAGCAACACATTACAGCCATTTCCGGCATGATGCAAACAGGCGCAAAACTGTTCACCGACAAGGCCGGGCAAAAGGGGTGCCCAGATGACCCCAAATCATAATGCACCCACTGGCACCCCTCCTTACAGAGAACGTACTACTAATTCAGAGAACAACAACTAAGAAGCAGCACCCTTTAGGCACCACACTCAACCATTCAAGGCACTTCAGAAACATTCACTTTGTCAGCTTTACAACAGCCTTGTAAGGTAGGCCCTGCATTGTCCTCATATTGCAGATAAGAGACAGAGGTGGAGAAAAGGTTGTGTGACTAGTGGCCACTTAGTAGCCAGATATTTGACCCAAAGACTTCCTGGATCACAATCTTGGTGGGCAACCTGCACCAGTTCACTCTCAGCCTGCTTCCCACTGCCATTATCAGCCCAATGGTTGCTTCGGTGGGCTGGTATCTTTGCCATCAGTTCCCACCCCGTCCAGCAAGTCCACCAATAGTTTCTTCTACCTCCATCCTTTTGGAAGCAGAAGCCCAGAACCTGGACCAGAGCATCAATTGCCAGCAACTGTCTATACACGCCTCCATATCCCTCCATAATACTGTACTTCTGTGTGGATTTTAATTATAATTCACTATCTATATATAGAAAAAGGGAAAACACCCATCCTGGTGCACTTACTTTTCAACAGCAGAGCGCTTCTGAGATTTCCCTTGGTAGTTCAAAGCCATTTTGGTTTCCATTCCAGTATAGACGGCAACTCCTAAGAATAAAAGCACAACCCGTAATGGGCATGCAAATCAGAGAGCAGCAGTTATTTTCAAGGGAGGAAATCAGCCCGGTCCGATTCACACTCCCCCGTATCCTCGCTCAGTCACTCATCTCTGGATGGCTTGCAGCCAGTGGTAGCAACTGCCCCCACTGAAAAGCATTTGTTTGACATAATGCCAGGGAAACAGATCAAGTACTGCATGCAGAGCTTTTCCTGCCACGGCTATTTCACAAATGCAAGTTGTCCTTAAGGAACTCACACGGGGATAGGAAGCTGCCTTCTTCTGAGTCAGACAACTGGACCATCTCACTCAGTACAGGGGAACCTTGCTGTTCACTGAACCGCTATTCACGGTTCTGCGTATCCACAGGGTATCAAATAGACATCCGTTTCCAGTATCCGCAGATACTAAAACCCACGTATCCACGATTCCTAGAGTGTCGGACGTGACCGGAGGAGGTCACTTTCAGCTGCCATTTTGTCTGGAGAAGCCCAGGAAGAGAAAGGAGGAGCCATTTTGTAGCTTATTTCTGGGGGGGGGATGGACTCCCCCCTTGATACTGTGGTGTTTTGGGGGGCATTCTTGGGCATATGGGGACCTGCGGAGCACACCAGAGTAAGTTCTGGGAAATTTTTTGGGGGGGGGTGCTTTTGGGCCATTGATTACATTTCTCCCTCCACCCTGGAACCTAACCCCCCTCCTTTCCCCACTGCCCTAATGCCTCGTTACTCGTGGTAGTAGGTGAGGAACAGGACCCCTGTGAGTAAAGAGGTTCTCCTGTATTCTCTACACCAGGAGTGGGCAAACTTGGTCCTCCAGCTGTTCTTGAACTACAGCTCCCACAATCCCCTGCACAATTTATTGTGGCTGGGGAAGATGGGAGTTGTAGTTCAACAACAGCTGGAGGACCAGGTTTGCCCATCCTTGGTCTACACAGACTGGTAGTGGCCCTAAAGGGTTTCCAGTCTCATCTGGAGGTGCTGCGTTTCGAACCTGGGACTTAGTACATGAAAAATGTAAGCTTCGACCTCTCTTAGATTCCTGATCTATAGCAGAACAGATATGGTTAGGTGTTTAAGAATGCTAGACTTCAATCAAGGAGGTCCTGGGTTCCAACCCCCAGTCAGCCACAAAACCAAGGGGCAATTGCAAGGGTAACAGAATCAGGCATGGAACCACTTTTCCCATGACTGTAGCCATAAGTGAACCTTTAAGTTGATATTATATGTATCTGCGGGCAAAAGAGCCTCTCCTACTATCAGGCCCTAATTTTTTTTTACAAAATCCTTAAATGTTATAGTGTCGGAAACGTGCAAAATACGTTGGTAATGGAACCGGACATTCTGATTCCGTTACTGACTTATTCTGCACACTTCAGACAATATCTATAATATTTTTTTGTAAAAATATGGCCTGATAGTAGATGTTCTCTTGCCAGTAAGTATATATAATATCAACTTAAAAATTTGCTCATGGCTACTGTCATTGAAACAGTGATTCTGTTACTCTTGGCATTGCCCCAAGGCAACCTCACAGGGTTGATGCCGTTCTGAGCTCCATGATGGGGGTGGGGCATGTAACAAACCGGTGCAATAGACTGTCCATGCTCACCATAGACCTTCTTGGTATTTTTTAACTTCGCTCCCTTCAGCAAGAGGTTCTCGGGTCCCAGGGCCCTAGAATGAAGTTGGACTATTAAGTCATTTTCAAAGAGAAGCAGTCGGAACAATCCGAGGTAATTAAGCCTGAGGATTAGGGAAAGCAGTCTTGAGACAAGAATATGATGCTAGTATCGCTAGACAATACAGAGGGTCCAAGTAAAATGGAAGGAAAAAGAGGTCAAAACGTCAGGCTGATTGATATCGACACACTGAGGGGCCAGCTAATTAATTGCAAACACAACACTCATTGATAGGATGTAGCAATAAATGAAGCAATCGACCAACCTGGCTATGGGCTCCTGATTGCCCTTGTAGATGTTGATTCTGCCAACAAACCTGCCACCAGAGAGACAAAAGAGGATGTTCATGAAGTGCTACTTGTATTTGCATGCAAGAAGAAAGGAACAAACGGGCTACAGAAGCCAACCTACCAAGCCAGTGAGCAGGGATTATCCAGCTCCCAGGGTCAACAGCTGCTCCCAAAAGCCATGCCCTGCCAGTTCCGTCCAGATCGGAGTAGGAGTATCCCCACGTTATCGCTATCGTGAAAGAATTTGCTTCGGTGCAGTCCATCCCACACCCGCAAGATCGAATGTCTGACAATTAAAGACTTTAAAGACTTTTTAAAGTCTTTAAAGATGCATTTGTTCACCCAAGCTTTTCAACTAGAATTGTGGGTTTTTTAAATTGTGTCTATGTTTTAACATTTGCCTTGTTTTATTTATTCATTTAATTTGTATACCACCTGACTGCAAAGGCTCTAGGCAGTTCACAAAAATAAACACAACAAAAACAAAACAAGACAGACTGTTAAAAACAATCTGAAAACATTAGAAGATTACTGAAAGCCTAGCTAAAAAAAAATTGTTACAGGGCGGCTACTAATAAAGTTGTATATCAATGGAATGCAAAGTGGGTTGCCATATTCTGGCTCTCCAAATCCCGAGCACCGTAATTTGCATATTATGCGAAATGGCTTGCAAATAATTTGCATATTATGCAAGTTAGCAGGTGCACTTTTCAGTTGACTTGTATTTGCTCTGGATATCTACCAACAATAGTTGGGGAAGATATCTTTGCCTGGCCATTTTCCTTGACATATTAACAGCAGCAATAGAACAACAAAGCACAACCTTTCAGTTAAGGCTGCAATTCTGTACATACTTGAGAGCAGAGCTGATTGAAACCAGCAGTGCTTACTTCTAAGTAGGCATGCATAGAATGTAAAGCCAAAGTCCTTAAACATTACAATACACAGCCAAGAAGGCAGGCAGTAATTTACATTAAAAGCAAGCTATCCTCTCAACTGCCTGATAAGAGATACCCTGCTGATAAAACACAAAGGCAACATTCCTCAGAGGATTACTGTACTTGTTAAACACTCCCAGTTAGCCTCCTGCTTTAATCCAAGTTCAGCAGTTGAGCAGAATCTCATGACTGCATGTTTTGATCCATAACATCACTTCTACAAGGGCCAGAGCTTAGCTTTTTTCTTTCTTTTTTTTTTCTTTAAAAGAAATCTGAAATCTGACAGAATCCGGCTGGGCTAACAGAATCCGGCTGACATGCTTAAAATCTGGGTAATACCCGGGAAATCCAGGGGAAAGGCACTGCTAAATGCAATGCAATATTTGTATATAATAAGTGTATTTCTCTCCAAACAATGGCCATTCAATCCATCTCCCTCCGCATTTATGAAATGCATTGGCTAACATTTCAATGGAATGCTTGCACACACACGAGCAAAACTTCAGTAAAGAAGCAACACTGGTCCGGAGCACAAGGAAAAAAAGCAGGAGTCTCAAGACTTACTTATAGAGGTCCGGCTGTGGCTGTTCACATTCGATGGTGGCAATAAGGCAGCTGATGGCTTCGCAGGTGCGGAGTTCGGCGGTATCCTGCACAGTGTAGTGAGTCTAGTGGGAGACAGCAATGCCAAGTGGTCAGCGGCCGTTGCCTGGCGCCCTGGGAATCCAGAGCGCAAGACGACCTTGCACAGGCGCACCAATTTCGACACTGAACCCAGATCGTAAAAATGCCTGCTTGTGGGGAACATTTGGGGAATGACAGGAGTCTTGATTTCACAGGTGGTGCACGGCCACGAGAAGCTGGGCCATTTCTGGCTGGCTTGGCAGAGACTTTAAAAAGCAGGTGGTGGGCTTCCATACTTCGTGACCATGCCCCCCTGTCTGGGTCCCTCCGGAGCCAGAAGCATAGCTGGTGAGTCGTGGGGGGAAAGGCTGTAGTGCCCAGGAGAGAGAGGTCTGGCCCATCACTGCCTGCCAGTATTATTAGGTCTCTGGACCAGGAGCGAGTAGGGGTGTGCACGGAACCAGGCGGGGGAAGTTCGAAGGCAGGGAGGGGATAACTTTAAGGGCAGGGGAGGGTGCCTTTACCGATGGAACGCCAGCAGGCGAAAAGCAGAGGGAGGGGTAAGTGCACCCTCCCCCACCCTTAAAGTTCTCCCCCCTCCCCGCCTTCGAACCTGTTCGGACACCCGCAAAAGGGCCTCCGAACAGGTTCGTGCACGTCCCTAGGAGTGAGACGATCAGCATGCCTCAGTGGTTATACTCTCTAAGGTTTCACGCTGCTGCTTTTAATTTTATTGGCTGTATTCCGTTTGAAGCGTCTCCAGCTGTTTGCGATAGAGCATTGACAATGAGGTTTTAACACTGAAACGCATTTGCTCGAGTTTGTAAGGTTGTTGTTTTATCTACGTATTAAAAGAGGTCTTAAATCGTGCCTGGAGTAGGGGAGTGAGTACACATATATCAGCGCCACTATATCATCTTGCACAGTTTCTATTATAATTGTTATTTACGGCTGTGGAAGGTGGGTGATCAAATTGCCCTGTTTCCGTTGACCACCCACCTTCCTTTACAAGGCAGGGCCTTCCCACAGGCTTTCTCCCTGTTCAGAGTCACTGAACAAAATATTCCCATGGGCCGATTCCCAAGACCTGTTGGGCAGGAAGTTTTCCCCAATTCATGAACAGCTGCAGATGTTTTCAGTGGGAGTTCTGGCTCCGGCAGAGAAGCAGCCTGGGCTCTCTATACGGTAATCAGGTACGAACGTTAAGTATTAGCGGAGGAAGGAGTTATTCTCAGTAACTCTGGACGTGGAGATTGGAATTTTCTCCTAATTAATTAGAGAGCTGACAACGGATCTAAATCCACCTTTTAAAAGGTTCTATTTCGAGAGGCTGCTGAGGAGCAGTAAATCACTTCTGTCGGCAAGAGACATTGCTGCAATCCATCTTCATAAACAACATTCGCCCGAATGCTTCCCAGGCTCATTATCTCTAAATTTTCCTCATTTCAAGCGGGATGAGGAACAGCTCTATTGCATCAATGGGGGGGTGGGGGCGGGGTGATAAATGGGGTTTTGATGTGCTGGGTTTTTGCAACTCAGAAGGGTAAGAGCTCAGAGGTCTCACACTGTTCAAAGAGCTTCCTCGGCTAAAAGAAAAAGCTCATTCAATATTTATACATCCTTTCCCTTCTGCATCCTGTTGCAGTGTGTCGTGAAAAATGAGGATACAAAACCCACCTGCAAGCAAGCCCAGCTGAAATCAACAGGACCAGCTTGGGGACGGGGCTGTGGCTCAAGTGTTAAAGCATCTACCCTGCATGTAGAAGGTCATAGGAACTCAGGAAGCTGCCATATACCGAGTCAGACCACTGGTCCATCTAGCTCAATATTGTCTACGCAGACTGGCAGCGGCTTCTCCAAGGTTGCAGGCAGGAGTCTCTCCCAGGCGTATCTTGGAGATGCTGCCAGGGAGGGAACTGGGAACCTTCTGCTCTTCTCAGAGCGGCTCCATCCCCTGAGGGGGGAAATCTTACAGTGCTCTCACATCACATCTCCCATCCATATGCAACCAGGGCGGACCGTGCTTAGCTTCCTATGAGAGATGGGGCCATAGCTCAGTGGCAGATCACCTGCTTTGCATGCAGAAGGTCCCCAGTTCAATCCCTGGCAGCATCTCCAGGTAGGGCTGGGAAAGATTCCTGTCTGAAACCTTGGAGGGCTGCTGCCAGTCAGTGTAGACCAGGGTTCCCCAACAAGTGTTTCTCCATAAGTTGCTGAACTACAACTCCCACCATCAATATCTGGGGTACCACCAGTAGGCAATACTGGGGTGGATGGACCAATGGTCAGACACAGCTTCCTACGTTCCTAAGTACACGTGTTGGAGGGAGCACCAATGTCCTACTGTTTTGCTACTATCTTTTCCAAATTTATTAGCATGTAAAGATCACATATAGAAAGGAACTGCTCACCAGGAGTGTATGGGGGGGAGGGAGAGGGAGAGGGAGAGGGAGAGGGAGAGGGAGAGGGAGAGGGAGAGGGAGAGGGAGAGGGAGAGGGAGAGGGAGAGGGAGAGGGAGAAAGAAAGAAAGAAAGAAAGAAAGAAAGAAAGAAAGAAAGAAAGAAAGAAAGAAAGAAAGGGTGTTTCATCACCCTTCAGGTAGAGCCCCAGACACAGATTTATCACCTCCGCAAGAACAAGCCGTCAGGCAACGCTTTGGAAAGATACAGGACTCCCGCTGAAGTATCTGCCGCTGACCCCTTCTGTTACCTTGCAATTCGATTCTCCATCCAGACTAGCCGTAGTGACGTGACAGTTCCCCTCTTTGTTACTTGATGCTAGGAAGACCAGGTCACAGGGAAAGGTGTCCTCTGCTGAGACTTCTACGATGTCACCGACCTTAACAACAAAACAAATTGGTTTCAATTTACAGCCAGCCTTCTGCACTCCAAGTAGGTGCCTTGCCATCAGTCGAGTGACCGGAACAGGTCCACAGTGCCAGCAAGGCCACCTTTAAAAGGGGCAGAAAGCTCAGTTAAACACCACCAGTCCTCAGTGCCCTTCTGAAGGCAGGCAGCGAAAGAGCCAGCTTATTGGATTGGGTGCCGCAGCGGAGGAGGCCCTGTCCTTCACGGACGTCCGCTATGCTTCAGATTGTTGGTGAACAGGAAGGACAATCTTCATAGGGAGCAAAGGGCATGGGCACACATATATGGGAGGACGCAGCTCAGGAGGCAGGATTTAAGGGCTATCCAAAAAAGGACCCTAAGAGGCGTGGGACCAGGATAAAACAAGCTGTTGGAATGAGCCAACAACATTTGGAGACCCATGTTTGAGAACAGTTGTAGGTAATCTGTGGCTCTCCAGATGTTGCTGAACTAAAGTTGTGCCGTTGAGTTGGTGTCGACTCCTGGTGACCACAGAACCATGTGATTTTCTTTGGTAGAATACAGGAGGGGTTTACCATTGCCTCCTCCTGCGCAGTATGAGATGATGCCTTTCAGCACCTTCCTATATCGCTGCTGCCCGATATAGGCGTTTCCCATAGTCTGGGAAACATACCATTGGGGATTCAAACCAGCAACCTCTGGCTTGCTAGTCTAGCATTTCCCCACTGTGCCACTTAGGGTGTTGTTCAGCAACAACAACAACTACAACTGCAATAAATTAAGGCTGGAGTTGCAGTTCAGCAACATCTGGAGAGCTACACATTGCCTACCACAGTTTGAGAAGGTTTTTTTTACCCACAAAATAGAAAATCAGAAGAACGAACATTAAATCACGCCACTGAAAGCCAATTACTGAACCACTTATTCTGAGCCAGCTGAAGCGGTTTACATTGAGCAGCTCCATTCCAATTCACTCTCGAGGGACTGTCAGTTGGGTTCAGGCTCAGTTCACTGAAAGGACTCTCCACCGGTTTTTGGATTGGGTTCAGTTGGACTCCCTGCTTTTGAAGATCTGGAAATCCCCACCTCCACCCCAGCGCAAACAAACTGGGCATTCCGCTTATTTTTCTCACTTGCAAAAACATTGAACTGGCAGAGGCCAGAAGCTTATCAAGGGCATAATCTGTGTTTATGCAGGGGATTCTTGAATACCGCAGAGGTAACCATCAAGGAAAAGTTCTGTGAGTGTTGAAACCATGACATCGGTTCCTTCTCAGCCGGCCTGCAAGGCTGGATTTTTAAACATTAAACACACCCCTTGCCCCCGCATGCTTCTCAGCAGGGATGTGCACGAACCGGCTTGGAGGTCCAGACTTCCAAACAGGTCTGGCGTTTGAGCTGGTTCAGCGGCAGAGCAGGGAGAGTGCTCCCCGCCCCCACCAACCACATTTCCCACACTGGCGCGGTGTCCAAAATTGCTGTGCGGGGTATCCTTCCGGTCAGCATCAGACTGGAAGCGGCTGGTGCACAGGTGTGACGTGCACACATGCACTGATGCTAGCGCCATGCACAGCGATTTTGGTCACAGCGCTGGAGGAGGGAACACGGTGTGGGGGGGAGAACACCCTCCCTGCTCCTTAAAGGTAAACCTCCCCGCTGCCACGAAATCGGCTCTCCGCCAGTCCGTGCACATCCCTACTTCTCAGAGGATGTGCAGGCTGCTCCGTGAAGTTTAAAAGCTTAAACAGCCAACCTCGCACCCCAGCTGAGAAGCGGGCACGCGTGGGTGTTTGAATTTTAAGCTTCCTGCCGCAGGCTGCACGCCACGTCTCAGCTGGTGTGCAGGCCGATCCAGGTATACCAATTAAGTTATGGGGTAGTCAAAGAGCTTTTCCTTACAGAAAAACTTGCAAGTGACCAAAATGACCCCAGTGATAGCTCAACTGGCACGCGGGGAGAAGTTGCCCGCGAATTGGCACAAACGAGGGAGATGAACCTGCGATATACAAGGGCCACCTGTACAGCTACAGGGACCCAAGAGCTCAGAATTTGCCCCTGCGAAGTGGGCAAAGGGGCACCGTTTTAAAGCGGCGGTTCTATTTATTTATTAGCAGGGGAGAGCAAGTGGCCCTCTCCATCCCCGGCACAACATCCCTCCAGTGGCTGTTGCTGGTGCCTATCCTGTGTTTCTTTTTAGAGCCCTTTAGGGACAGGGATCCATCTCACTGATTTATTTCTCTATGTAAACGGCTTTGGAAACTCTTGTTGAAAAGTGGTATATAAATATTTGTTGCAGGATCTGTTCCCGAATCAGCCAAGGGTTCCCATATTGCCTTCCAGGGGAGCTGGAGAGAGCAAATCCCACCTCGCTCTCATTACCTGGATTCCTTCGCAGGCTTTCTTCACCGCCTTTTTGCCTTCAATCACAAACACGGTGCTTTTGTTGACTTCATTGTCGGCCCTGTGCCGCAGCCAATCTTCGTAACCCTGAAGACACAGATGGGGATCAGAACCACCAGAGAAGGGGCAAGGAAAGAAGATCCAGGATTGAAAGGGCCGAGTGGGTGGAGGGAAAATTCTGCTTCTCTATAGAGATCAGAAGAACCGCAGAGATCCTCTTGGCGTAGGGTTTGTTTTCAGAGGGTATGAGGAACAGAAAAAGGGGGAGGTACCTGTTTAAAAGCTGTAACGGTGATGACAAAGAAGAGGGGAAGTCCACTGGTAACGGGGCTCGTTGGTGTGTCTACAATGACCTATAGAGGGGCGGAGGGAGGAAAGACAGGTTAGCTAAATTTTCAAAAGGGGAAGAATATAGATGAGTGAGAATTTATTGTTTGAGATCCTCAGGCATGAACAAGCTGCGCACGTAGAAACTTGGGAAGCTGCCTTATGCAGAGTCAGGTGTCCTTGGCATCTCCAGGTAGGGCTAGGAAAGATCCATACTGCTGCCAGTCAGTGTAGACAATACTGAGTTAGACAGACCAATGGTCTGACTCCGCAGCCAGCAGCTTCACCTGCTGAGCACTTACTAGCTCAGGATAAGGCTTTCTTCATCTGACAAAATAGCCTGCAAGCCACAAAACCTAGACCACAATTCATCTGTTAGCTCTTTTTGTGAATGACATACAGTTCCCTCCTTACCACCACCACAAACATCTTACTCACACAAACACTTAAGTTCATTATTATATCTCCAGGTGTTATTCAACCTAGTTTTTGGCCAGGATTTGCCACTCCCTGGCACAGCTGTGGCATTTTCAGGATGCTGTGGCCAAGGAGTCATTTATATATAAGTCTGTGTAGATAATACTGAACTAGAAGGATCTATGGTCTGACTCAGTATATGGCAGCTTCCTATGTTCCTACCTTTGTGCATGGAAAGGTTAGTCCTAATTCTGGGGTTTTGTTCTAGCCCCACTCGCTCACTGCAACATCCGCAACAGTTAGGAGATGGGCCTAATCGATGAAGCATCATCATCATTTTAATTAGCTAGAGCTTCTTCTCAGAGATCATTAAGGACTCGTTTCTGAAGCAAGGAGGACATGCAAATTGGCAAAGTGTTCCGAATTTTGTCTGCTTTGAAGATGGCTGTTAAGAGCACAGCAGCAGAGAATTCAACAATTCAACACACACTCCACTTAGCATAGACCGAGTCGCTTCCCTTCTGCTAAAACACAAGAGTGCTTTTAACTTGATCAAGCCCATACCGCGGCTATAAATTTGCACGGCGGATACATTACTAAGCAGAGGCTCAGAGCTCTGATCCAACAAAGACTGTTCCCAGGAGCCAAGGCCACAGAGTCCTCAAGAGACAGTGGAAATCCTGCCCGTCTACTGCTTGGCAGGGAAGAGGTTGCTAGATCCCACTCCCCCAATCTCCACCCCCCCCACCACCAAGAACAGCTGGATCAGCAGCATTTCAAGCAAGGCTCTTTCTAAAATGGTGAGAACTTTTAACAGGGATGTGCACAAAACCAGTTTGTCTGGTTCGGTTCGACTCCAAATTGGATTTGGACCGGACTGGGCATGTTTGCCAACCAAACTGGCACCCCCAAATCGGTTTGTTTCTAATTCGAAGCAGTTCGGGCCTGATTTGAGGGTGCCAGGTGCCATGCAATTTTGTGCTTCAGTGGCCTCAGGGGGTGGACATAGGAAACTGCCATATACTGAGTCAGACCATTGGTCTATCTAGCTCAGTATCGTCTTCACAGACTGGCAGCGGCTTCTCCAAGGTTGCAGGCAGGAATCTCTCTCAGTCCTATCTTGGAGATGCTGCCAGGGAGGGAACTTGGAACCTTCTGCTCTTGCCAGAGCGGCTCCATCCCCTGAGGGGAATATCTTGCAGTGCTCACACATCAAGTCTCCCATTCAGATGCAACCAGGGCAGACCCTGCTTAGCTATGGGGACAAGTCATGCTTGCTACCACCAGACCAGCTCTCCTCTCCTGCTGCTGCAGCCACAATCTTCAGGCACAACTCTGGCTCTTGGATCATGAAAGCCACGCAAACACACACACACACACACAGCCCTCCGTTGTACACGTGGTTTCTCCAATCAGCACAGAAGCCTCCGTCCAGACACGGATGGCCCCTAGTTGTATTAGGGGCAGGGCTGCACAATTCCGGCCTACAACTCCCATCATCCCCCAGCCACTGTGGCCTGTAGTCATGGATGATGGGAGCTGTAGTTCAACTTCTGCAGGAGGACAAGTTGTACAGCCCTGTATTAGAAAGACTGTTGAGCGTCTTGTTTTAAATTGCGGGGCGGTGGGGAGTGGGGGGGGGAGAGAGAGAGAGGGGGGGGTGCACCTCTGTTAGTTAAAGATAAGCCTAACTGGACTGCTAAGGGTTTTGACGTCAATGCATGCCACCGATCCTCAATACATGCTCTCCATTCAAACCAGTCATTGTGCTTCGAAAATGCATGTTCTTTCAATGTGTAGGATTGTGGATAACAGTCTAACATCATCCTAGTGAGGTGGTACTCAAATCATTCAAAGCTCAAGTTTCTTTTCTTGGGGGGGGGGCACACAAAAACCATCTTTCCTTTTCAAAAGCAATCTTACCTGTACAAGGAAGATGATAAGAAAGTAGAAGTTTGCAATTCTCCGGAACTGTTCAAAGAGATTCTTTGGGAGAAAGTTCCAAACCGTATACTGCGGGATGGGAGAGAAGAAGGCAGGTCGGAGTCATTAAAACCACCAACAATGACATTTTCTGAAGACTGTACAGCTCTTCCAGAGGTAACAGAGCTATCATCTGTTCGTATCCATCCCAGCCAAAGTAAACAATACGTTTCTAAAACGCGCTTGCACAAAAGAAATTGCACTTTAAGAAGTCTGAAAAGGCCAAGTAATTATAATGGACCACTGCACCCTTGGCTGGGATTTTAGATGAGACGGCACAGGTATTTCTTTTATCAAATCTCCATTCAGAAATATATATCACCATCTCCTTTTGTATTGCCTTTTTCACGGCACTATAAATGGGCCGTGCAGGTGTTATACCAACTTTTGCAAAATGTTTGGGGCAGGAGTTCTCAAACTTGGGTCTCCAGATGTTGGCCCACAACTCCCATTTTCCCTGCGGCCATTTTGGTGGGGGATGATGGGAGCTGTAGTCCAAATATCAGAGGGGAGAGCTGGTCTTGTGGCAGCAAGCATGACTTGACCCCTTTGCTAAGCAGGATCCACCCTGGTTTACATTTGAATGGGGGACCACATGTGTGAACACTGTAAGACATTTCCTCTTAGGGGATGGGGCTGCTCTGGGAAGAGCATCTGTATGCTTGCATGCAGAAGGTTCCAAGTTAATTTGTTTTTCGCAATCTTGAGCCATATGATACAGTACTAGAGTTGAGAACAAATGGAGAAAGGTGGGGTTGAATCCATAATAAGAATTCATAAAACCAGAACATCAGTCAGACAGACGTACAGCAGGCCCACAACCTGAAAACAAGACTAGCAGTTATGCTTCATCCTCAAGATGACCACATCTCAGGCAATACTGAAAACCCCTCTTCAAAACCAAGCTTCCAACTGACGCGCAAAAGGTATACCATGGAGGGCCTGTCCCAATCTCTAAAGAATCGGGGCCATCCTCAAGAAGGATCCGCTCCTTGTTGATGTCTGCCAACTTTTAGAAGGCCCAGGAATTTGGAGTGGTGCCTAAGACACAGATGTGAAAGCCTGGGGAAAAAAACATTTTCCCCTTTCTTTCCCTGGGGAAAAAAGGCTCCCCCTTATTTTCTGTTTAACAAAAGCCCCCTCCCCCACTTTTCTGCCCTTGCTAACTGGGCAAAGAGGCACCTTTTTAATGTGGTGATGCTCTTTATTTAGCAGGGGGAGAGCAACTGGCCCTATCCACCCCCAGCACAGCACCTCCAGTGACTGTTGCCGGTGTCTTTCTCATGTTTCTTTTTAGATTGTGAGCCCTTTGAAGACAGGGATCCATCTTATTTATTCATTATTTCTCTGTGTAAACTGCCCTGAGCCCTTTTTGGAAGGGCGGTATAGAAATCGAATGAACAAGCAAAATAAACAAAATAAATAAATAACCAAACGGGTCCACCCCACAAAGACACTTTCCTGACATCTCTAGTCTCAGGTGACCCAGAAAGCACAGGAAGGCATAAATGAGTGCAAATACCAGATCGTAAACAGTGTCCCCTCTAAGGCATGCACATGTGCACCTGCTCACAAGTTTCTGATACCCACTCAGTTCATTTTAGATCCCACCCACTCAGGCTGAAGAAGGAAGGCCCCATTCTGACTGCAGGGGCACACACACACTGCCTTGACACTAACGCTCAGAACAAAACTCATTCTGCACAGGGGTGAGAAAAATGAGAGGGACACGCTGGACGTATCCCTTTTACGGCTTCCAAGAGGTTAACAAGAGTCCCCCAGACTGAGCCCAGAAAACCAACAGGAAGCTCGGGCAGATTCAACACAGGACTGGCGCAACGTGTCCCAGCACGCAGACTCTGCTAAGAGCCAGACGGCCACATTTCGCACCAACTGCAGTTGCCCGATAAATTTCAAGGTCAGCTTTACCGACATGTTGGAGAATCTAATCTGCAGGCGATAACTGCTGCATTATGGGGAGCTGGCCTTTTCCCAGCACAATCTCAGGGCACTTGTGGACGGGACTGGTTGCCCATCATCTGCCCACCGAGGTGATCACATGGCTTCCTGGGATTCTCCTTGACTGTTTATAACAGCCACCTGTCCCCCACCCTGGGGCTTTCCGTTTTAGACTACTGCAGCCTTTTGTTCTACATCCATTGCTTGAAACAATGAGATCAGGGCCTCCCCGAACCATCTACTGCACGCTTGTTTCTTTGGTGTTTTGTTTTTTAAAACAAATATACAGTATGAAGTTTGGGTGCTGTAAGCCCGACTTTCCCAGATATTGGCAGATACACGAATACAATCCGTTTGCGAAAGACGTAACCGTAGGCAAGGATTTCATCCCAGGCCTCGGTATAATTCCCAACAGTTCCGTATCGTCTCCATATCAGGAAACAGAAAGGGCTGTCAATGTAAAATCACCACGACCAGCCCAGCCCCTCCGAAACAGATAATCTCACGCCATGCTAGAAATTAAAGTTAGCCAATGAGATAGGGACGCAATGCTTGTTCATTGCAAGGTTTCTAGCCTGCCTTTCTTCCACAATGGAGCTCAGCATTGCCCTGTGGCCTCCCATTCAGACACCAACCAGACCTAGACCTGCTTAGCTTCAGCAAGGTGGCTGGGTTTACACCTACACCGGAGCTTTCGAACCTGAGGTCCCCAGATGTAGTTGGAGGGCGAGTCGGAGCCTTGGTCCATGTTGTTCAACATTGCCTACCTACATCAGGCCTGCTCAACCGTACCCCCTTCCCGACCCCAGCAGCTGGTTTTGGACAACAACTCCCATCAGCCCCAGCCACAGTGGACAACAGCAAGGGATTATGGGAGTTGTGGGCCAACAGCTGCAAGAGGGCCGACGTTGAGCAGCCCTGGTCTACACCGATTGGTGGTGGCTCTCCAAAGTTTCAGGCAGGCATCTCTCCCAGCCGGGGCGATGCTGCTAGGGACACCACCTGGGTCTTTCTGCATGCAAACCTAGGTGGCCAGATTTGGCTTTTTAAAAAAAGCCAAATTCTGGCTTACGACCCATTTGGCCCACGAGTATACCCCTTAGGTTCCTGAAAAACATGCAGATCCTCTTCCACTGATCTAGGGCCCCATCCCCTAAGGAGGAATATCTTATGGCCGACAGCACTCACATGTAGTCACCCATCCAAATGCAAACCGGGACCAACCCTGCTTAGCAGAGGGGGCAAGCCATGCTCACTTCCGCAAGCCGAGCTCTCCAGCCAGGGAGCAGCAAGCGAGGAGCAAGATGGACCAAGGCTCTGTCTTGGTATCAAGGCAGCGCCCTAGGTTTGCCCATCATCAGGGAAAGTGGATCAGAGTGGATATTCTGTCTCCAGTTAGTTTCTTTAGGGGTGGGTTGCTCCCTTCTTCCTTGGCTTGGGTCTGTTTGTCGCCTGGATCTGGGGACTTCTTGTTGATGCTGAAAAGCAGTAGAATATTGCTGCATGCTGTAAGGGATTATACCTCACTAAGCACAAACACCACAAACTGGATATACACCCGAAGACCCAGCATAATGACATTGGGTCGCTTATAACGCTGACTCGTGTGAACTATTAGCAGGAAATTTAGCTGTGATCTCTGATACAGCCTTGTTATTAGCTAAGAGGAGATAAGAGACAGGACATCGGGTTATTTTCCGGGCGACATGGCCAGGTGAACCGATGCTTCCTTTACAGGCCAATTTAGAAGATATTCCTAAGTATCCAATTTTGAACAGCAGCTCAACTGACAGCAGGGCTCAAGTTCTCACATTTCCAGGCCTTCGTACAATGACGTTTTCAGCTGCAAGCTCCTTGGGGCAGAGACCCAGATTCTTGTTGCTACTCGAAGGAACCAATCTACCTCAGGAATGGGCAAACGTGGCCCTCCTGCTGTTGATGAACTACAACGTTTGCCGTTCACCCGCCCCGATCTACATGGTCGGGGACAGTTATACTTCCAACATGGCTAAATGCCACTACAAGATTTCTGTGCCACTCCTGCTTTATTGCTACCCAAGCACAACTTATGAAGATTTCAACGGAAGGCTGGTCCTATTGGCATCTTCAAAATTCATGTTGATGGCCTATGTGGAGTGTGTGCGCTGACCCCCTCCACGTGTTCAGCATGTACGTAAGCCAGGCCATGACAGGTCTCCTCTGATCTAGGAGCCAGCCCAAAGATTTTGGAGCCAGACAATGGACACTTGGCAAAGTTACTTTTGTCAAGTGATCTCCAAAACTGAGGAGGAGAGCTGGTCTTCCGGTTGCAAACATGATCTGCCCTCTTTGCTATGCAGGGTCTGCCCTGGTTTGCCTTTGAATGGGAGACTACATGGGTGAGCACTGTAAGAGATTCCCCCTCAGGGGACGGAGCTGCTCTGGGAAGAGTATTTCCATGGAGAAGGTTCCAAGTTCCCTTCCTGGCATCTCCAGATAGGACTGGGCGAGAATCCTGCCTCTTACCTTGGAGAAGCCACTGCCGGTCTGTGCAGACAACAGATGGCCCAATGGTCTGACTCAGTATATGGCAGCTTCAGTGCTTCTATGAACAGAACAGGGCAGCCTGTTCTGCCTGGGGCAAATGAAGATGTTATTAAATACACCTGCCACTGAATATCTAGTCGATTTAGCACAATTAAGTTTCAAGGTGCTGCAGATAAGAGTCAGCGGGCACAATCCTGCTCCCTTTCCCATCCATTAAAAATCCACGTCGACAGAAGGCAAGGACAGGGCCAATGTGTTCACACGAAGAACTTGCACGCCGCTCCGGCAATGACAGCCCTCAAACGAACCGAGCAGACGTACCTTGGAGGAGATGATTCTGTTGTCGCTGAATTGCTGTGGAACGTACGCCTCGGTCTCAGAAGCCGGGTGGTGGCCGACGATCACGGTCCGGGTCCCGACGCGCTTCTCTTCCCCGACAAACTGCAGGAGAGAGGGAGAAAAACCCAAAGCAACTAAGCTTTTTAAAGACCCGAAACTTGTTCGTTTGAAAACATGCTTCCACGTTCGCAGAACGCAGCCTGCTTGGGCCTCTGACCCAAAAGCTCCCCTGCAAACACGCATTCCTGGGTACGTCATGATTTGCTGCCTTCATCGGATTTTGCGCGCCGCTGTGCATGCGCAATTCTTCTGTACTTGAGCTGGTTCCAACCTTACAGCAAATCAGGGCTCCCTTGAAGCACTCAAGGTACAAGAAGCACCCACGAGGCTCCGGATATTTAACAAGACACACATTCAGAGTTCCATCCTCCAGGCTATCTCCCATTACAGCCTTCAGTGGAAACAATGCAGTTTTGTCAATTATATCCTGGGTACCATAAGAAACAATCGCCACTTTCCAGAAGCAAAGAACGTCTCTATTTAGCCCCGTCAGACCTCTGTTGATCTGCTTTTTAGAGTTCTAAACTCTGTGCTTTTTTAGTTTATTTAAAACACGTGTATTCCACCTTTACATCCCACAGGAATCCACCATGTCAACATAAAACAAACCATTAAAATAAAACAAAAAACACAGCAACAGTACATTTGTCACCCCACCTTCATTTCTCTCCCCTTCCTCTATTACCTTCCATGCAGCTAATTTAAGACTGTATGCTCCTTAGGGTCAAAGACCTATCCTTTCGTGCTTTAAAAGGTGCTGCATACATTGATGGTACTATATAACAGTAATAAATATTCATTTAAAAACAAAGCCACAGGAGCAACAGGGAAGAGGCACCCAAAGCAGGGACAAATCTTGGGATTTATTGCAAAATCATAAAACCACAGATTTGGACTTGGGCGCCTGAATCCTAACGAGAGAATCTAGGCAAGCTCCTTCTAAGCGAGCTCTACTATCTCAGCACCATCACCAATAAGGCCCCGTCTTATGCTGTAAAAAAACCCCAAACAGTTTTATGTTATTTCTATATTACCCAACCCCAAATGGCTGCAGGGTTATAGGTTAGTAGAGAACGAGCAGAAAAGCAATTAAAGCAATTAACCAGTTTAAAAAGTTAAATTAAATTAAATTAAATTAAAAAGTTAAATCTACTTGCAAGCTCACTGGTGGCAAGTAAAGCTCACAGGTGATGAAGAATGCCCCCAGCCTTCTGCCGATCAGGAAACCCAGCACCATACAGATCTCCTCCCCAGAAGTTTCATTTCCACTGCCATTTTTGAGGTGGTCAGAAATAGCAGGATCCCACGGTTTCTTACCATCTCCATATCCCAGTGCAAATGGCAGAAGACCCACTACTCACCTAAGAAAAAGTCTCTGGGGGAAGAGAGGGGATGGGTGATGACCACAAATTGTTGGCTGTGCCGGATTGCCAGAACCTAAAGGGTATACTCGTGGGTCAAATGGGCCATAACCCAAAGTTTGGCTTTCAGAAAGCCAAACCTGCCAACCTCTCTAACAGGGATTCCCAGATGATGTTTGTTGACTACAACTCTCAGAATCCCCATCTGCAATAGCTTTTGCTTGGACATTATGGGAGTTGTAGTCAATACCATCTGGGAAACCCTAATACAGGGAACACTGGTGTGGATCCTGCATTTAAGGCCTCCAAAGATGAGCAGGCTTTACCGCAGGTTTTCTGAGAGTTCAAAGTTGCCTCCAAAACCCGATGCAAAAAGTTGATTTTTTAAAATCCAGATATAAATTGGGCTACGCTCCAATTGTGCAGCGGGGAAATGACTTGATTAGCAAGCCAGAGGCTGCCGGTTCGAATCCCCGCTGATGTGTTTCCCAGACTATCGGGAAACACCTCTATCGGGCAGCAGCGATACAGGAAGGTGCTGAAAGGCATCATCTCAGACTGTGCGGGAGATGGCAATGGTCAACCCCTCCTGTATTCTACCAAAGACAACCACAGGGCTTTGTGGGCACCAGGAGTCAACACCGACTCCACGGCACACTTCAGCTTTACAGTCCAATGTGGGATGAAAAGCCCAAATTGTGTGTGAAGTGCTCCCTCAGACCTCACAGGGACTTTGGGGCAAATTTGGCCGATATGTGAACACACAGCTCCATTCTGGAGGAGATGCAAACTAAAAACTGGGTATGAAAACAGACCTCTCCAGCCGGGGGCACTCTCCAAGGCAACCTGGTCCTAGGTCATTTAAGGCTTTAAAAAGATAATACTGGCACGTAGTATTTCACCCAAAAACATATAATCAGTCAATGCAACGGATTTTTTTAAAAAACCAAAACCAAAACCAGGCATAATATAGTTTTTTCCAAGATGTTCCCAATGTGGCTGTCACATTTTGCACTAACCGAAGACGCCCATCCCAATCAGACACCAGAGGTCTACCCAGACCGGGACCAAGAACTTGAGTAGTGGGTCCAGAGAAGAGGAGGACACTCCATCTACCACAGTGCTTTTCAAAGGATTCAAGAGAACGCCAGAGTCCCTCAGCTTATTAGAGATCCCTTAACCAGATGATCAGCAATGACAGATGGGCATTCAGATGAACCCAGTAATGGGGTGGAGAGCTGGTCTTGTGGTAGCAAGCATAAATGGCCCCCTTTGCTAAGCAGGCTTTGCCTTGGTTTGCATTTGGATGGGAGACCACATGTGAACGCTACAAGATATTGCCCTTAGGGGATGGGGCCATAACTCCGGGGAAGAGAAGGTCCTAGGTTCCCTCCCTGGCAGCATCTCCAGATAGGGAAGGGAGAGACTCCTGCCTGGAAACTTGGAGAAGTCACTGCCAGTCTGTGAAGATGATACTGAGCTAGATAGGCCAATGGTCTGACTCAGTATAAAGGCAGCTTCCTATGTTCCTAACCTCTCTGAAAGACAGATTACCTGCCATCACAGTATGGAGGTGTACGAACACACAGACAGCCAGTTTGGCGGTGGCGGGTGGGTCGTTTAAGAAGGAGGGAGGGTGCTCTTACCCCCACCAGCGCTGCGCCGAAAAACACTGGCGTGGTCTTGTCGGGTGACAAGTAGGTATGCTGCTGCCCTGTGCCAGCGATTTTCGGCACAGCGCCAGCAGGGGAGGGTTAAGAGCTCCTTCCTGCTAAAAGGTCACACACACACACCCGCGCGCACCGAACCGGCCCGGACTGTCGAACCGGTCCGGAGGTCCATGAAAGGGCCTCCGAACCGGTCCGTGTACATCCCTACATCCCTGACCTTTCCCTGCGACATGCAACCACAAGGGAGCACTGCACACATGCTAGTTGCCATCTTAACTGCCTGCACAATGCACCCTAAAACATGCACCCCAGAATCCTCTGCAATAAGCATGGCAAACAGCTATACATCCTAAGGGTTATCCTGGAGGCAGAAAGTCTTAAAGTCACTGATTTGCATTCCCTAACAAAGCGCGGGGGAGAGGGGGGGCAAAGTGGAAAGAAGAACATACTGAATCCGATCCACTGTCCATCCCATCCGATCTCCCGTCTCCACCAGTGGCAAGAGAAAAGCAACACACGGAAGAACTCGCAAGGATTTTAAGTAGGTCACCACTAAACTATCTTAATGCAATAGTTTTGAGATTGGCTTCTGCCACGGAGCATTTTATACGCCTGCGTCCAGCCACTCTGCCAGTCGTTTTCGGCATCTCTGACATGGAAAAACTTGCTCACAAGCAAGAAGGCAAGGAAGTTCTTTTCCTTCTCTTGCTTGGGCGGAGGCAACGTTGGGGCTAGTTAAAAATAGTCCTAATGCATCTGGAGGGACACATCTGTCACTGCCTGGGGCTTTGTGCCGGAAGCTCTCAGGAGTGTCCAGAGCGGGGGTTCCACGCACAGACCTTGACACTACAAGTGATGTGGGGCCAGGCCATCATGGGTGTTAGCAGATGCTCTGTTTACTTCCTCCCAACTGCACAGGAAAAAGGTTAAATTAAAACGAGGAGGACACACTCAAAAGCAAAATCCTTCCAAGACATCTCCGTCTAGAATCCACACTGCTGATATTTCTCTGGCTAGGGGGAGCAAGCATGGATTTGTCCCCTTTGCTAAGCAGGGTCTGCCCTGGTTTGCATTTGAATGGGAGACTGCATGCAAGCACCGAGATATTCCCCTCTCTAAGCTTGCAGGCAGAAGCTTCCAAGATCCCTTCCTGGCATTTCCGAGACAGGTCTGAGAGAAAGACTCCTGCTATGTTACAGTGCTCACACATGCAGTCTCCCATTCAAATGCAAACCAGGGCAGGCCTTGCTTAGCACAGAGGACAAGCCGTACTTGCTACCACAAGACCAGCCCTCCTCCTCCTTAGATGAGTCATATGAGATGAAGGAGAATACACTTTTCAAGTTGCTATTCAACTACAATTGGGTTCTCAAAATCCAAGACAAGGAGAGCAGGATACATAAGATGCAAGCCGCACATTACAGCGCACATCCATGACAAAAGCAGTTCTGGGGTGCTACACTGTCTTGTTAGCCAAAATCCCATGATAAGAAACGTCCGACTAAATAGCCGAGAGCTCGCATCTGACAGCAAAACACCTTTGTACAACCGGACCTCAATGCATGGCCATCTGGCCCCAACTCTGGGCAGCATAACCAGTTTAACACCTGCCTTCCAGCTATTTCCACTGTGTCAGGCCGAGCTATGGTGTCAGATTCTGGGTCAGCCAGCTATACCACAGGTTGGGGTAGTTCACCAGTGCACCATAGGTCCAGTGTTCCCTCTAACAGGGATTCCCAGATGTTGTTGACTACAACTCCCAGAATCCCCAGCTGCAATGGCTTTTGCTTGGGGATTCTGGGAGTTGTAGTCAACAACATCTGGGAATCCCTGTTAGAGGGAACACTGCATAGGTCGTCCATACCCCAATTAGTGTTCCCTCTACGTGCTCTGCGCTCACAAGTTTTTTTGATGTCCGCTCAGTTAATTTTAGATCCTGCTCCGGTTGAATCTGGAAAGCCCCAATCTAAATGCATGTGTGCCTTGATATTCCTGCCCAGAACAAATCTCATTCTGCACACAGATGAAAAAAATTAGAGAACACTGACCCCAACATAAACGCACAGGGCACAACCCAATGACAGTGAAGCATTTTAAAGTCCTGCTAATTTCAATAGGAAAGTCGAGCAGATGCAGAAATGTCTTCTCCATCCCGACTAACAGTACTTAACGGTAGCAGAATCTTGACCATCGGGTCACAAGCTCTGGGCAGCTTTCTTTCAAATTCTAGCATAAAAAAAAAAAAAAAAAAAAAGGAGGCGGAAAAGACCTGTTCCACCCCAAAGAAATCCCACCGTTTGCAATAATGAGCTCAAAACGGCTGCCGTGACCTTCAAGCTAAACTCCCATATGACAATAAAAAGAGAGCAAACAAAAAGGACTGGGAAAAATGTGTATTTTTAGTTTGTAAAATACACAGGTCACTCATGGAAAGACTTTCTGACCTCCACGTTTTTTAAAAGAGGGGGCTCATTTTTACACACACCAGGCCAAAAAGCTCTCAAGGGAGAAAACAAGGGGATGCGGGTGTCTGTAGCTGTTTGGGGGGAAATAAAACTGGAAGAGAGGACAGCAGATCACATTTACAACAATTCACAGCTGTGGACTTGAGAACAGGCTAGGTTCAATACAGAAAGGGTTGGGTTTTCCCCTCCCTCCTCAACGTTTGAACTTAAATACAATAATTGAACAAGTGAGATCATCTAGACTGGACGTTCCCAAGCATGGGTTCCCAGGCGGTTTTGGACTACTACAACTCATCATCCCCAGCCACATCCCATCATCCCCAGCCACAACAGCCTCTGGCTCTCGTGGCGGGGGGGTGATGGGAGTCGTAGTCCAACCACATCTGTGGACCCAACTTGAGAACCCCGGATCCAGACCGCGACTCCAGACGGATAAACACGCCAATTTAGCCCTGCTCTGCAAGTCACTGACCCTGGAGGAGAACCTGGACAGCCTAGACAGCCTGGAGCTCTGGACTGACACCCCAATAGTTGCCCTTGAGGGTTGTGTAGCCATGCCAAGGACCTAGAGCCGGGTGGGGGGTGAATGGTCTCCCTTGGGGCAAGCATTGATGGAGGCCAACCCAGGACCAAGCCTCCCTCCCACCCCGCCAAGCAGGCGCTGTGCAGCCTAGGTCATGCTCTGTTGCCACGGCAACGGCTCAGAACCGGACCGGCAGTTGGGCCTGGAACCCCCAAGGTGGAGGGTAGGGAGGAAGGTTCCCAGATGTTGTTGACTACAACTCCCAGAATCCCCAGCTGCAATGGCCCGCCGCACACATCGCACATTGCATGCGCACACACAGCCCGTACTTCTGGTATTTCCGGGCATCAACGGGGGCGGGGGCAGCAGGGAGACATGCTGCCCCCCCCCCAGGGTGGATTTGATTTAAATCAAACTGATTTA
The DNA here is from genome assembly GCF_027244095.1 of Hemicordylus capensis. Taxonomy (NCBI): domain Eukaryota; kingdom Metazoa; phylum Chordata; class Lepidosauria; order Squamata; family Cordylidae; genus Hemicordylus; species Hemicordylus capensis. Next base: position 19,815,867 of record NC_069667.1, read on the forward strand.
AATCACGATTTAAATCACTAGCAGGGTGGATAAAAATTAAAAAAAATCCGATTTAAATCAAAAAAAATCCGATTTTTTTGATTTAAATCGGATTTTTTTATTTAAATCGGATTTTTTTATTTAAATCGGATTTTTTTATTTAAATCGGATTTTTTTATTTAAATCGGATTTTTTTGATTTTTATCCACCCTGCTAGTGATTTAAATCGTGATTTAAATCGTGATTTAAATCAGTTTGATTTAAATCAAATCCACCCTGCCCCCCCCCATTTTTTTTTTTTTTAAACAGAGTGCCGGTGGGAGGAAAGCGGTGGGAGGAGTAAGTGCAAACCCACCCCTTAAAGGGAGACTCACACACCCCACCGGGGTCAAACTTCGAACTGGCACCAGCACAAACCGGTTCGAAGGCCTCTTTCATGGCCTTCGGACCGGTTCGTGCACATCCCTAGTTGCCAGCTGACCATGTAAAAACCACCCTGGCCTGCTCTTGTGCATTTAACAGCTGCCTCACTGGCAGAAACCAGCAATTTCTGGACAGCAAGGAAAAACAGAAAGACAGAAAGCAAAGTAACGTGGGATTCAGGCCTTTAATCGACGGATGGTTGACTGCCACTCTTTTGTGTTGGCTGACGTTTTCCCAGTTGGGTTTCACTTTATTTCTGTGCCATTTTATGGTGACTTGTTATTTTTGTGAAGTGTCCTGAGGAGCCCTGTGCTGCAGGGGCAGGATATAAATATTTTAAGTAAGTCTAAGGAGATATGTTGCTATTACCGCATTTTTTAAAATTACGGTTCCTAATTTCTGTAGTCCAATTTATATATTCGATGGTTGCTAGCTGCCTTTGGTGCTGTATTACATGGAAAGGCAGGTTAGAAATGTTTAGAAATGAATGAGTGAATCTCCTCCCAGTATCTGCAGGTCAAACCGCTGTTAAAATGTTTTAATTTTTGCTGCAACAGACAGCAAACCAGTGACGTTTTCTGGGATGTTCAGAACAAATGTTTATCATCTGTCTGCAAACAAAAAGCACATGTATATCCACTTTCACTTAATTTTATGTCACCTGGAATATCCGTTTACAAAACAGACTCATCAATTGTTATTAGTAGAGAATAAACATTCCTCTATAAGATAGCTCAAGTCTAAACTTTCTGCATATTGCCCAACACAAGCTGTCTTGCAAACTAACACACTCGCAAGTAAGTTTACTGTTGTAACCACAAGTCATAACCCACATATTAAAGCATAGCAAAACAGAAAACACATAACTAATACATCATGCTTAAAGAAAACAGATGTCACAATAAGTTAAAAAAAACAACAAAAAACCTAGCTAAACCACATGCATGAAAATAAAAAGCGATAATCCTAAATACCTAACTGTAGTTACTCTGATGGGTACAACTCAAATAGAAGAGCGATTCCTGAAACTACAACTGGGGTGCATCTACAATTTCAGGGATTCTCAACGTTGGGTCCCCCAGAGGTTATTGGACTTCAATTCCCATAATCTCCAGCCCCAGGGGCCTTCAGTTGGGGATTATGGGAGCTGAAGTCCAATAACATCTGGGGACCCAACGTTGAGAATCCCCGATCTAGATGATTTTGCCGCCTACCGTCTTCCTTTCCAAGTAGTCGACCTCCCCCCCACCCACCGGCGGCGGCTACGGGGGGGGGGGGGGAGCGACCGCTGGGTGTGTCCTCTCTGCCCAGCGGCTGCTGTGAACTGCAAGGCGTGCCTGCACAGTTCAGAAAAAGATCGTCGCTGGCCTGCACCTTGCAGTTCACAGCAACCACTGGCCGGAGAGGACCCCGCCGAAAGCTTCAACAACCTACGCCAGTGATATTCACTATTTTTCAAGAAGGGGCTACTTTAGCACACACACAAAAACCCAAGTTCTTCTGCTAAGAACTAATCGGCCCAATTTTCTTTCACTATCCCTACAACTGGACTAAATTTCGTCCAAATCGGTTAGGCAGCCCACAAATTAGCCCACTTGTGCCTCAACCGTTCACGTGTCCGCCATCTTGAGTAAGGGTGGATAACATCACAAATTTTTGTCTTTAAGGTGCCCCTATGTGTCCCTACAACTGTACCAGTTTATTTCACATGCAGACACGAAGTTTTTCAGGTGAACCTCCCAAAGCGGTTTACAAAAAATTTAAATAAGGAATACATCAAGCCACAGGTCTAGATTTTGACATGGGCCTTCACCTCGTTTCTTTCCTTCCCCTCAGAGCAAGATGGTCCCTGGTCGCTCTGTGGGGGCGCGAGGGGCCCCAACTGCTGAAAATTCCAAATAAATAAATAACTTTATTCCAAAGTAAGCAACTGGGGAAAGAAAGAAAGAAAGAAAGAAAGAAAGAAAGAAAGAAAGAAAGAAAGAAAGAAAGAAAGAAAGAAAGAAAGACTGCAAGCAGAAGCTACCATTAAATGCATTACTAACTAACAATGCAAGTCAATGATCAACACGGCATTTTAGGCACGTCAGCCTAAAAATGCAAGTCAATGATCAACACAGGCCAAGAAATACACACACACACACACACACACACACACACACACCTCCCTGCCCAACATCCTCCCACGTACAAAAATGCTGGGTTTTTTCAACATTCGCTCTCAACAATGCTGATACTTTAAACTTTACAGCCCAGAAACTTTCACGTCTATTGTTGGCCCCTGCCTACGCCCCAGAAATAACCCCCCCGAAACCCAAAATGCCCTGCTCGTACCGCATGCCTGCCGACAGAAAAGGCTAATCAAGACATTCAGCTTACCACCGCCGACCAGACTTTCATCAACGTTTCCGGGGTGAAGGAGAATTCCATTTCCCCGAGACAACGCAAGTTGCCAAATAATCGTTCACAATGGGGAGGCACTCAGGAAAGCAGGAAGAGAGAAACTGAATTGCCGTTTTAAAGCAGGCAAAAAAATGAAAAAGAGAGGAGCAAACGCAAGCTTTGTACAGAAGTTGGGCAACGATCAGATTGCACTGGACTGGAATGCATTCAATTTAAACATGTGCCTTCCAAGCGGAGGGATCTTCTACCTAGAAATCATCAGAGCAAGCCAGCCTGCAATTCTGTACATACTTAGTTCCACGTAAACCCAACTGAACTCAACGGGACTTCGTTTCCAGGAAATATGCATGGAAGTATCCTGCCTGAGTGCGGTCCTAAACCTCACTACAAAGTGTGTCATGTTGAGATCAAAGCAATATTATGGTGGTCGTGTGTTCCGGTCACACTGGCCTACTTCAGATGATAATCTAAGCCACAGATTCCCAAACTTGGGTCCTCGGTCATTCCCTGCTGCTCCATTAGGTGGCTGATATAAAAGTAGTAGTAATTATATGAGCAGACCACAATTCCCCATTATAAACAAATTTAGGAAACTGCAGTTTGTTAAAGTTAAAACAAACAGAGATACCCAAACACAGTTTAGAACATAAGAACAGCCCTGCTGGATCAGGCCCAAGGCCCATCTAGTCCAGCATCCTGTTTCACACAGCGGCCCACCAGATGCCTCTGAGAAGCCCACAGGCAAAAGATAAGAACATGCCCTCTCTCCTGATGTTGCTCCCCTGCAATTGGTATTCAGTGGCATCCTGCCTTTGAGCCTGGAGGTGGCCTATAGACCTCCGACTAGTAGCCACTGATAGATCTCTCCTCCATGAAGTTATCCACCCCTCTTAAAGCCATCTAGGTTGTTAGTTGTCACCACATCTTGTGGCAGAGAATTCCACATTGTGCGTTATGATTATGCATTGTGTGAAAAAGGACTTCTCATTGTTGGTCCTAAATTTCTTGGCAATCACATTCATGGAATGACCCCAGGTTCTACTGTTATGCGAGAGGGAGAAAGATTTCTATCAACTTTCTCCATACCATGCATGATTTTATAGACCTCTAGTTTGCTATCCTGGTGTGCGCCAACTCTGGTTATTGGCAAACCACAGTTCCCTATACTCACACGTAATGCAGAACCTCTCCAAAATGAATTAAAATCTGCACGAAATGGATGAGACAGCACAGTCTGCAGGCACCGTCTCCAATTTGGTCCACTTTCCCATTTGCTCTGAATATGGTTGGCAACTCTGAGGAAAACTACTGAAGATTCCTGTCTCCTGCCTCTCCAGTATTATTTTCACAGCATCAAGTCATTGACTTCCCCAGGGTGCTTTCAGAAGTCCTCAAAGATTGATGCCGGTTCCAGGAAATTCCAAACCAGAACTGGCAACCCTGCCGCTGAAATGGATGCATACCATTTAGTGTAATGCAAGCCCAAAACATCCCTGAAGATAAACCAGGCTCGCTCGCGTTCTCTCTCCACCCCGCCCCCGACACATCAGCAGTTATAATTACCACGTGCATATGTTGTCTGGCTCTGGAATAAATCTGTTGGTGGCAACTTGAGTGTTAAAGAACTATAGTGCAAATTGCCTACAGCAAATGAGCAAAAGTGTGATGGTTCTTCTCTAGGTTGCAGATTAAAGAAAACATCTGGGTAGAGGAGCCACCAAAGCAAGAGAAATGGGTTGCACCTTGCAGGCACCACAAGATCGGATAGCAGATTTAAGCATTTCATTCAGGAAGGATATGAAGTTGCCAACATTTGAACCCGCTCCTGCACCTGCGCCTAGTTAGCAGCTCAGCGTATACACTTTAGCAGGTGAGCAGAGATCAATTCAGACGTTACTTGCATGGCTGGCCTGCCTCCCGAGATAAAGAAAGGCTTTTATGGTGCAACCCATTTGCTCAGAACCTTTATAGCGACTTTGAAATGCCCCTAAGAAATTGCCCTACTGTGGCTTTTGGATTCCCACCAAAATGCAGCATATCTAAGACATTTGTGTCCGTTCATTCAGTTTTTCCCAGCATCTTAGAGACCAATAATTTAAGAGAGGGAAAACAACGCAGAAGCCGAAGCCGCTTCTCTGAGAAGCCACAAGGAAACCACAAAGGGCTTTGTTCAACTTATCAGTCACAAATCGTGCAGTTCCAAAAGAACATTTGTGCAATGCAAAAACTCAAATCCTGCAGAAGCTGTATGATGCTAGATGACGTAAAGGGTGGCTGGTCCTAATGAGAAGAATCAAGCAAGCAGCCGAGCTCTGCTAGGACCCAGAACCTGCCCAAGCACCCCCATTTCTCCCCCCCTCTGCCAGAGACGCTTCCCGCAGACCCCACTGCGACTCCCCTCAGGGTCTTCCCTAATAAATATACACAGCCCTCTTCTGCATATATTCATTTTTAATTTGAAACGTTTTATATATGATGTGATTTTAGCCTATCCTTTAACTTGCTTAACTTTTATTAACCTTTTATTTTACTTTGCATCTATTTGATTAATGTTGTGAGTTGCCCCGAGCAGTACTGGAAGGGCAGGGTATATATATTTTTAAATAAAATAAAAGTTAAAATAAAATAACCTTTGATTCTAACAGTCCCAGTGGCAACTATGTCATGGCTGACATTAATGTGCATGTAAAGGTAACATGGGCCGTCGAATCGGTGTCGACTCCTGGCGACCAAAGAGCCCTTTGGTTTTTCTTTGGTAGGAGGGGTTGACCACTGCCATCTCCCACGCAGTGTGAGATGATGCCTTTCAGCATCTTCCTCTATCGCTGCTGCCCGATATACATGTTCCCCATAGTCTGGGAAACATACTAGCTGGGATTCGAACCGGCAACCTCTGACTTGATAATCAAGTCATTTCCCTGCTGTGCCACTTAAGGTGACAATGTGCAGGTAAGAACAAGCCAAGTCCCTTCTGAGCCAGGCCAAAGGCCCATCTGGCCCATCTCCAATCACTGGGGCAGGGGGTTATGGGAGTTGTATTACAGAAACGGCTGGGGGGGGGGGCCAAAGTTGAGCAGGCCTGTTCTCTCAGGTGTTGCTGCCTTGCCTCATAAGGAAGGTGCTCGAGGCCCCACAGCTTAACAATCCACAAAAGAAGTCCTTCCTTTTGCAGGTTCAGAGGAGGACCCTGGCTTCTAACCCTGCGAGAGAGGGAGAAAAGCCACCTCTCTGCTTGATCCACACGGTGCATTACTGTATTGCACTTATTGCAGGCACGAATTCTGGCGCAGCAGAGGCAGGGGGAAAGGAGGATTTCGAAATCTTCCTGATGCCCACACCCTGCAAACAAAACGGTTCACAGCAGGGAGGAGGAGATAAGAAAATGGCCCCAAGGGAGCAAAGGGAGGGACTCCAGCAGCCGGGCTTTAACAAGGAAGCATGCCCAAGGTTCCTGCTCTCGAGGTCAGCCTCCTTTGCAAACTTGAGGTGAGCCAAAGAGTTAGCCGCTTGCATGCCACCCAAGGAAGAGCCAACAGCATGAACCCGTTTTACATAAAGAGTGGGGAGTGGCTGGGCTTTCTGGCAGCAGCAGGAAGTCAACAAGTTTCTTCCCCTTCCACAGTGACCGGAGTCAGACACAGAAATTAAAAACAGGAGCATAAAAAACCCACTAAAGCTGTGATCATTGCTGCACTCAAAGCACAACCAACCCACCCCGCACAAACATCTGAAATACACACTTTCTGGAATAAGCACTGACAAATATTATTATTTATTCGATTTCTATACCACCCTTCCAAAAATGGCTCAGGGCAGTTTACACAGAGAAATAATAAATCAATGATGGCTCCCTGTCCCCAAAGGGCTCACGATCTAAAAGAAACACAAGATAGACACCAGACCTTCTGTATGCATGTCAAGTGACAGCTGGCTTTTTGATAGGACCGTCGCAGAGACGACTTCCATACTGTCTCACTCCAAACCCAAAGCTTTTCAATAGCACTTATGTACACATTCAATCCCCTCTGGAATACAGGAAGCTGCTTCCTGCAGAGCCAAACCACTGGTCCCTTTAGCTTGGTATCGTCAACCCTGACCGGCAGCAGTTCTCTAGGAAAGACAGGGTCTTTCCCAACCCTACCTGGAGATGTTGCCAAGGATTGAACCTGGGACCTTCTGCAGGTAGATGCTCTTCCACAGAGCTCTGGCCCCATCCCCTAAGGGGCATATCTTTCAGTGCTGACATCTGCCCAAATGCAAACTAAGGGGACCCCAGCTTAGTAACGGGAACAATTCATGCTTGCTACTGCAAGACCAGCTCTCCTCCCCAAAAGCACAACCACTACACTATGGAACCCACCTATGGAGTCTCACAGCTGCTTCAGATATCCCATGAAAGGTGATCAGGGCAGGGAGGAGAAATACATGTGATTCCTGTTGAAAATGCATTGAAAGAAAGAAAGAACTAAAAAACATTCTTTTGGTACTTGCTCCCACTCCTTGTACATGCATGTCAGTATGAGAAGGGGCAGTGTACCGACAAGAGATTGCCCGCTTTGTAGCTCACTAGCCCAGTGGCAGCACCAAAGAAACAAGAAACTGGGATAGAGTTGCCATGCGCTCCCAGCCCCCGGATTTCGGGTTTCACCCGGATTTTAAGCATCTCACTCAGCTTGCTTAGCCCAGATTTCAGCTTTCATTTAAAGAAGGGGGGGGGGGAGAAGCTAAGCTTTTTTGTAGAAGCAGAGTTAGGGAGCAAAATGTGCAATCACTCTTCTGCTAAAAAATTATTTTCATATGATGCAAATTATCCACCCGGATTTGGAAAGCCAGAATGTTGCAGCCCTAAAGTGTGGTTTCCCTTATTTCTACATTAACAGACCCAGAAATATTCGTGTCAGCAAATGGGATATGAATCTACCGCGATTCCCGACTCTGGCCTATCACCTCCCATACCAAACTTTAGAAAGAGGAAATGCAAGCCACGGTCTCTTCCTGTCCCTCACTCCTCCCGAAGTGTCCGACAGCACTCTGACACATGAGGACTAGTCGCTTGAAGCCAAAGAAGAGAAAGCTGACATGACCACAGAAGGGGTGACATTTTAAGATGAGAAGGAGCAGGAAGAAATCCTAAGATCTGGCCGGGGTGGTGGTGGAGAGAAAAATATCCTCATCTCCATATCTTGCTCTTCCGCTTGCAAGCTAAACAGGGGAAGGAAAACTCTCAGCTTCGGTATCCATCTTGCTGGAAAATGGCTCTTTCTTGGGACCTGTATCCACAAAAGGAAAACCTGGGAGGAAATGGAAGAGTTTTCCCACAGGCTCTCCCCATCTCCCTTGGCAAACGGCAAAGTTCTTTTATGAAGAGACCAAACAAGGCTTCTCACATTCCCAAGGTTGACAAAGGCTATTTCCAGGCCTTTGGCACCGATTTCTTCCTTTTATGTCTACACTTTTTATCAGGAAAGTTATCAGGCTAATGGAACAGAGGAGGAGTTCATCATGCTTAAGGCTGAGGAAACAGGACCTTCCTTTTAGATCAGAGCAAAACCCAAAGGCGCTTTAGCACTTGCCATTAAAGTGGGTACAGAAATAGCTCAAGAGAAGTTCATCTGATCTTTTGGAGGCCAAGGAAGTAGGAACAGCAGCCGTACTCAGAGAAAGGTCCTTTTGGAAAGGACACTTGAGATCTATGTGGTTCTCATCCTGTTTACTTCCCAACGTGAGCTTATAATCTATGCTTCTGGATTTTAAGAACCAAGAGCCCCTATACCGTGAATGCCACTGAATGCCACTGATGTTATGTCAAAGGAAGGTCAGATCCCCTGAGGGTGGAGCTTGGGAGGTAAAAGCTGGTGCTCCTTAAGGGTGGAGCCTCATAAGACAAGGGGCAGAGCTTCACAGAGGTGGAGCTTCATAAATCAGGAGGTGGAGCCTGGGAGCTAAGGGGTAGAGAGCCTCATGAGTCAGGGAGTTGAGCCCAGGAGTGAATAGTGGAAGCAGGATAGCACCTCGTGGGATACCTAGCAAAGACAAACACAAGGCTACTATCAAAAGTACCCAATGCTTGCTACTGCAAGATAAACTAGATTGCCCCCTTCGTTCAGGCTTCTCATCCTGCAATCCAACTCCCTCGGGAAAAAGGCCTTCAGCCATTGTGGCAGGGGAAGATGGGAACTGCATTCCAACAACGTCTGGAGACCTAAGGGTCTATAGGCCTGATCGACTCAGGCACCTCCCGCCAGCTGTACTTGGACTACAACTCCCATAACCCCCAGCCACAGTGGTCAATAGCCAGGAATTATGGGAACTGTAGGCCAACATCTGCAGGAGGGCTGAAGTAGAGCAGCCCTGGTCTGCACTGACAGGCAGCAGCTTCTCCAAAACTTTGGGTAGGAGTCTTTCTCAGTCCGACCTGGAGAGGCTGCCAGGGATTGAACCTGGGACCTTCTGCATGCCAAGCAGATGCTCTGCCACTGAGCTATGTAGTAAGCCAGTTAGTCATTCCTGATCTGGCCATTAACTCTGCCTTGGGGCGGTTTCTGGGTTTAATGAGAATTGGCACAGCGGAGAAGCGAAGGGGAGTCCCCGATTCAAACGTTGCCTCTGCCGTGAAAGAACCAATGCCTTCAACCAAGCCTTCAAGAAGTAAAGGTAAAGTTGTGCTGTTGGGTTGGTGTTGACTCCTAGCGGCCCCAGAGCCCTGTGGAGGGAATAAAGAGAAGCCCATTCCACCCACCCACCCACCCAATGTCCACCACTAAGTCTGGTAATTTTGTCAGGTGGGTCCTAAGGTTTTCAGCTGGTTCCTAGATCCAGATAAAAATGGTCAGGGCTTGACTCAATCTCCTAGCTATAAGATCCAGCACACAAACTCAAAGCATGCAAGTGGAGAGCTGGTCTTGTGGTAGCAAGTATATATACCCCTGACAACCTGGCCAAGAGGAACCTTTTAAGGTGGTGCTTCTCTTTATTGAGCAGGGGGAGAGTAACTGGCCCTCTCCACCCCCAGCACAGAACCTCCAGTGACTGTTGCTGGCGTCTATCGTGTTTCTTTTTAGGCTGTGAGCCTTCTGGGGATAGGGATCCATCTTATTTATTTATTATTCCTCTGTGTAAACCGCTTTGGAAACATTTGTTGAAAAGCGGTATATAAATATTTTGTTGTTGTTGATGTCCCCTTAGCTAAGCAGGTTCCGCCCTGGTTGCATATGAAAGGGAGACTAGAAGCCTGAACACTGGAAGATATTCCCCTTAGGGAATGAAGCCACTCTGGGAAGAATAGAAGGTTCCAAGTTCCCTCCCTGGCAGCATCTCCAAGATAGGACAAGATTTATTTTTTTTAATAGGACAAGATTTTTTTTTATTGAACCAACAAACTACCAAAGCATACAGTGTATAGGGCTGAGAGAGATGCCTGCCTGCAACCTTGGAGAAGCCGCTGCCAGTCTGTGAAGACAATACTGAGCTAGATGGACCAAGGGTCTGACTCAGTATATGGCAGCTTCCTATCCAAAGGTAATGTAAAAAGAGCACATAGATAGTATTTAGCTTTCCTTGGCACAGGTTTTTAATTTCTAGCCTCCTTCCCCCAAAACAACACCTCAGTATGTGAACAGTTTAAATACAGAAGACTGCGTTTCTCCAACGCACAATGTCCCAGTCTTCTTTCCTCATTTCCAAAGATGCAGTTCATCTGGTGTGAGCTTATTACCTGTGTTAGCTGCAGCTTAGCGTTAACATTTGTTAGGAACATATTCCATTTAACATACTAGCCCGTGAAGTGTTTAAGTGTGAAGTGAAGCTTGCTCTAAACTACACGTTTTGAAAAAAACCAAAAACGGGGCTTCCTGCTTGTGACAAATGCCAAAATAGTGCAAAAACTCTGAAACTACCAAAAATAAATAAATCTCAATTTCTATCATCTAGCTATTTGGACAAATTAGAATGAGTGCATTAAATAATTTCCTGGGTTTTCTTCCCTTAAATTTGGGACATACATACTATTGTACTGTTAAGTCTTAAAATATTTCCAAGTATTCCAACACATACAAAATTTCCAAGTAAAGCTTTGAAGTGGCTGGAATATACTGGATTCATTTTTCCTTCTTAATTAAATATCTCAATTCAAACACCTTCTTAGTATCAGGAAAAGGAAAGTCTCAGATATTGACACAGTTTGTGAAATTGACAGGGTATTTCTTTTATAGTTGTGTTTCAGAATATGTATACTCCACCTTTCAACCAAAACAAGTTCTCAAAGCACTTTACATAGAAAAGAGAATAGGGGCGATTGTCTGTTCCAAAAAGGCTCACAATCTAAAAAGGAAGACAAGTTAGATACTAGCAACAGCCACCAGAAAGACGCTGGAATAATTGCTCTGCCCCCTGCTAAAAATAAGGGGGCCACTACTTTAAGAAGTGCCTCTTTGACTAATGAACAAGCGTTTAATAGAATGTAACTCAAACACACGCATACACACCCCAAATCAGATCCCAGGCGATTTAAGGCACTGGAAACTTTTCCTATTCAACATTTTTGGAGGAAAACTCACATATAAGAATTCTTCCACCCCTTTATTAGGCAAGATATAAAATACCACCCACCAGATGTTACAAGCCAACAAACAAAACCTTTTTCAATGTCAATACACCATCCTCAGTTGCTTACAGAAACCAAGTATCTCAGCAGTGCTTAAATTCCTTTCTCACAAGGTAAGCAGTATATAGGAACAAATCATAAGAGCACAAGAACAGCCCTGCTGGATCAGGCCCAAGACCTATCTAGTCCAGCATCCTGTTTTCCACAGTGGCCCAACAGCTGCCCCCAAGAAGCCCACAGGCAAGAGCTGAGGGCATGTCCTCTCTCCAGCAGTTGCTCCCCTGCAACTGAGATTGAGAGGCATCTTGCCTCTGAGGCTGGAGGTGGCCTATAGCCATCAAGACTAGTAGCCATTGCTAGACCTCTCCTCCATCTGAAGCCCCCTTTAAAGCCACCCAGGCTGGTGACTGTCACCACATCCTGTGGCAAAGAGTTCCATAGGTTAATTGTGCATTGTATGAAAAAGTACTTTCTTTCTTGCTCAATCACATTTGTACACCGCCCCAAACTTTCATCTCTGGGCGGTTCCAGAGTCCTAAATTTCTGTCAGTCCTAAACGTCTTGACAGTGGCAATCAGTTTCATGGGATGACCCCTGGTTCTAGTGTTGTGAGAGGAGAAAAACGTCTCTCTATTCACTCCCTCCACGCCGTGCATAATTCTACAGACCTCCCCTCATGTCTCTTCTTAGCGGCCTTTTTTCTAAGCTCAAAAGCCCCAGGTGTTGTTGCCTTGCCTCATAAGGAAGGTGCTCTCGGCCCCTGATCATCTTGGCCGCCCTCTTCTGCACGGACTGACTTGGACACAAGCTTAGCAGTCTTTACGGCAGGCCTGCTCAACTAACACCCCCCTCCCCCACCACAGCTGTTTCTGGACTACAACTCCCATGGTCCCCAGGCACAGTGGCCAGCAGCCAGGGATTATGGGAGTTGTAGGCCAACATCTGCAGGAGGGCCGCCGGGTCTTCGCCTGCACTCAAGAGCCCCCACGGTTCAGGAGATGAACAAAACCCTCAACTGAACCTGGTTGTGCAGCTCGTACAAATGACAGTGCTACTTCCGAGCAAGACGACCTCAAACGCTCCAAGTGATGGTCTCCACGTAATTGTGTACACACACACACACACACACACACACACACACACACACACACACACACCAGGGCACCCCGCTGTCCCAGAACCGCCGCCTCCAAAGATGCAGACTTCAACGTCCACTTGCAAGAGGCCAGATCCCGGCTCCAGCCTTTCCCCGCGGAGTCCGAATTAGTGACTGGAGGGTGGATATAGTGTGCGTTCCAGCCCTTCCAACCTGGGGAAGAAAACACACTGTGGGTCCCATTTGCACTCCAGCCCAACCCAACCCAGCCCGGAGTTAAATGGATCCCTGCCAATTATGCAGCAGCGTAAAAAGCCTCATGCCTGCTGTTTCCGCTAGGCATTAATATTCAAGGTTGACTTCAAAGGGAAGCTAAGGTGGTGGAGAAACGCAAAGAGGCTGCAGTGAGACAACACAGAAAGCGGTGGGGGGGGGGGGAGAAGAGCTTTCCCACATTCACGGATGACGCAGCTCTGTTTGCTAGCCCATGCCGTCCCAAGCCGCCGGGCTGAACTGCTCACACCCAGGCTCCCCACCGAGAAACCTCACCATCTAATCCCTCCGAATGCAGCCGGACTCCTCATACTAGACCGGGATCAGCTCCAGAAGCCTGCCTAATCTCCGCGCCTTAGAAAGGGCTATATCCAGATGAGATCAGCTCTCCGGTTTCCCTGGGATGGGAGATCCCATCGAAAGATACCCAACGCACAGCTGCCGGGCGGCCCGAGACCCTGCAGTAAGTACCGTGATAAATAGGATTCCCACGTCAATCGCATTTGGGCCGGCCTAATACCCGATGTATTTAGAACATTTCTCTCCACCCGGCAGGCCCGGGAATCTCAGGGCAGCTGACTAAACAGAGATGAAAAACAAACCAACCTAACGACAATAAAAAGAAACCCTAAAAGAATCATAGGGGAAGGAAAGGTTGTGCCGTCGAGTTGGTGTCGACTCCTGGTGACCACAGAGCCCTGTGGACGTTTTTGGTAGAATACAGGAGGGGTTGACCATTGCCATCTCCCACGCAGTATGAGATGATGATGCCTTTCAGCATCTTCCTATATCGCTGCTGCCCGATATTGGTGTTTACCAGCCAGGATTCGAACCAACAACCTCTTGCTCCCTAGGCAAGTTTGTTTGTTTGTTTGACATTTTATATCCCGCTCTTCCTCCAAGGAGCCCAGAGTGGTGTACTACATACTTGAGTTTCTCCTCACAACAACCCTGTGAAGTAGGTTAGGCTGAGACACAAGTGACTGGCCCAGAGTCACCCTGCTAGTATCATGTCTGAATGGGGATTTGAACTCGGGTCTCCCCGGTCCCCGTCCAGCACTCTAACCACTATACCACGCTGGCTCTCATGCCAGTTACCACGCCACTGCTCCATTAGGTGGCTGGTCTTGTGACAGCAAGCAAGAATTGTCCCCTTTGGTAAGCAGGCTCCAACCTGGTTTGCATTTGAATGGGAGACTATGTGTGTGAGCACTGCAAGATATTCCCCTTAGTGGATGGGGCTTCTCGGGGAAGCATAGGTCTCAAGTTCTCTCCCGGGGAATCTCCAAGATAGGGTGGAGAGAGACTCCTGCCTGCAGCCACGGAGAAGCTGCTGCCAGTCTGTGAATACCTTACTGAACTAGACGGACCAATGGTCTGACTCCGTAAAAGGCAGCTTCCTATGTTCCAAATATGTCAGGTTCAATTCCTGGTCTCCATATAGTACATGAGCCAGGCCCACAAATTTTAGCTAGCACTGCCATCTCAGAAAATGAATGCTCATAGCGATTGCCCCTGTAGAGACGGAAAAGAGGCAACATCATTGTATTTAGCTTTCACTGTGTAATCCCCCCTTTTTTTATCCCCATCCACAAACAATTAGGGTAAAACTGCCGTCGTTTTTTGCACAGAGCGAAGGCTTATGGCAACAATGGACAAATTGTTGTCCTTTCTCCATGGAGTAATGTTTGGAGAACATTCCTGCCCATTGTTATTTCCATTCCTCCGAGAACATCAATACATTTTTTGTTGGTGTTTTTATGACTTCTGAAAGCTTCTAAAACACCCTTGTACTTTTGGCCGCTACAGGCCTGATGGTCAGCGCAAGAAAAGCATGCTAACCCACTGAAAACTGAAGATCTCACAATGCGTCTCCTCTTTCCCGTGTCAAAAATCACAAGCAGCATCGGTCCCGCCAGATGGTGCTTGGCTAATGCACTAATTCACCATCTCGCTTGTGGCAGTGAAGCCTGGTGCACTGGTCAAGGCGAGAACGTTATTTTTAATTTTATTCATCGTTAAACTTATATACCGCCTTTCATTAAAACAATCCCAAGGCGGTTCATGCAGAAAAATTTAACACAAGGCTATAAAAATACACACTTAAAATATTAAGCTAAAATATAAAAACATGAATCCGACTAAAAAGATTTAAAATACAAACATAAAATAACGATACAAAATACAAAATACAAAGCAGCAGCAGTAGAGACAATCATATAAAAGCCTGGGTAAACGTGCTTTCTAAAAACTGTGATGGAGACTGAGGAGCGAATGGCCACTGGGAGAGCATTCCAGAGTCTGGGGGCAGCCACAGAGAAGGCCCTGTCCCGCGTGCACGACAGCAGAGCCTCCCTTGTTGTCGGCACCCGGAGCAGAGCCCCCTCAGGTGACCACATCAAGCAGGCAGCAAACAACCCTTGGGAGCAGACGGTCCCTCAGGTCTCCAGGGCCCAAACCGTTCAGGGCTTTAAAGACCAAAAACAGCACCTTGAATTGGACCCGGAAACAAATTGGCAGGCCGTGCAGCTCTTTCAAAATGGGTGTGATGTGATCCCAGCGGGCAGCTCCAGATAAAATCCTAGCTACCGCATTTTGCACTAGTAGCTGCAGTTTCAGAATACTCTTCAAGGGCAGCCCCACATAGAGTGTGTTACAGTAATCTAGCCGCGACGTGGCTAAGGCATGGGTAACTTCCCACGTGCCTGCTCGTAGATACACTCTCAAATGTCCTGCCGCTTTAAGGCTCTCCCTCCCACTTCTGCTATCACCACCCCGTTCTTTATTTTCTTTGGACAGGCAGGAGTGTGGAGGCTGGTTGCTAGAGAAGATGCTTTACGGGCCGGGTTTCCAGGAAGCTCCCATCTGCCATGTATTTGTGCAACAGAAGGAGGTGGGAGGGAACTGGCAGTGTGCAGAAGCAAGCACCATCCCAAGCCAAAAAGGGCAAGAAGCAGTAAAAGCATCTACTCTCGACAACCTGAAAGGCGAATTGTTGCTTTTAAGTAATTTTAAATGGCAACCTACTCTTTCAACATAAAGGGTCCAACAGGGTTTCTTCACAGGAGCTGTGTCATGCTCAACTCATGCTAACTCCAACCGCATAGGAAGCTGCCGTATACTGAGTCAGGCCCTTGGGCCCTCTGGATCAGTACTGTCTACACTGACCGGCAGCAGCTTTGCAGGGCTTCAGATTTTACCAGCCTTATTTAAGGAAGCCAGGTTTGGAACCTAGGTCTCTCTGCATGCTAAGAATGTGCTCTACTGCCAAGATATGAACGTTCCTGATGAACATGTGCAGCTGCCTTCTGAGTCTTTCCCTTGGTCCATCAAGCTCAGCATTGTCTACACTGACTGGCAGCAGCTCTCCAAGGCTTCGGGAGGAGTCTCTCCCAGCCCTATCTGGAAATGCCAAGGACTGGATCTGGGACCTTCCGCATGCAAAGCAGATGCTCTACCACTGAGCAACAGAGCCAAAACCCCATCTCAAATGAATCATGGGGGAAAAGGCATGCCACAATCTATGGGAGGAGAGCTGATCTTGTAGTAAAGTTGTGCCATTGAGTCGGTGTCAACTCCTGCAACTCACAGAGCCCTGTGGTTTTCTTGGGTAGAATACAGGAGGGGTTTCCCATTGCCTCCTCCCTCACAGTATGAGATGATAATGCCATTCAGTATCTTCCTATCACTGCTGCCCAATATGAGTGTTTCCCATAGTCTGGGAAACATACCAGCAGGGATTCAAACCAGCAACCTCTGGCTTGCTAATCAAGTCATTTCCCTGCTGCGCCATTCGGTGGTAGTAAGCATGAATTGTCCCCTTTGCTAAGCACAGTCTGCTCGAGTTTGCATTTGGATGGGAGACCACATAGGAAGCTGCCATACTGAGTCAGACCCTTGGTCCATCTAGCTCAGTATTGTCTACCCAGACTGGCAGTGGCTTCTCCAAGGTTGCAGGCAGGAGTCTCTCTCAGCCCTCTCTTGGAGAAGCCGCCAGGGAGGGAACTTGGAACCTAAATGCTTCTCCCACGTGAGCACTCTACGATGTGGTGCTGCTCTGGGAAGAGCATCTGCATGCAGAAAGTTCCAAGTTCCCTCCCTGGCAGCATCTCCAAGATCGGACTGAGAGAGACTCCTGCCTGCAACCTTGGAGAAGCCGCTGCCAGTCTGGGTAGACAATACTGAGCTAGATGGACCAAGGGTCTGACTCAGCAGAAGCCAGAGGCAGCTTCCTATGTAGGTCAAACCTGAACATGCCACCATGAAACAGTTATCCATTCTAAAGATGCTGGGAAACCATAAAGCACAGCTTTGATTCTCTCAACCCCTTTTTAGGATTAACGTCAACACTGTCTGCAAACTGAAGCCTCACCTCTACGCAATCAGGCCACATTCTTGCAGGCTTAGTATCCAAGGCGTTAAGTATTTCCAGAAGATTTTTTTTTTTTGGCAGGATAATGATTTCCACAGGGCAGGGAGGGTGGGTGAGAAACCCCTCGCGTGCCCCATGGACTTTACCCAGAGTTTCATGATGGAAGGAAGGCAGGACAGAAGTTTTATATCAACACTAGTATTTTTTAGCCCGTTATAATAACGGGCGCCAGCCTTCCCTTCCCCCCCTCCCTTGCCTCTTTCCTCTCCCTTGCCCCTTCTCACTTTTTTCCCCCTGTCCAGTTTCCCTCTCCGCCGCAGCTCATGGCCGAGGTTCTGGGCTCCGGACCTGCCACCACCATTCTCCCTCCCGCCCCCGCCTGCCTCCATGCCGCGGCCTGTCTTCATCCCTCCTGCCCCCGCCTGCCTCCATGCCCGCCTGCCTCCATGCCACGGCAAGGGCCCCTGGGCCGGGCACCTCCGTCTTTGGAGTCTGTGGCCAGCGCGGGCCCTTCGCTTTCGGCCTCCGTGCCGCCGCCGGTCTCCCCGGCCGGGCCAGGGCCGCCCGCCACCGCCGGCCTCCACTCCGGCCCCCCGCCGGCCCAGTCTCTGTCTCTTCTGGCCGTGGCGGCGGCTCTGCCGCCGCCTCAGCCAATTTTCTCCGCAGCCCCTTCCCGGCTTCTTCTGGGCGGCCGCTTGGCCACCCAACATGGCCGCCGGGTGCCGGCGGTTGTGTCTCCCTGCCCTGTCGCATGCCCAGAACAACCATCGGAGGCACGGACACACGCTTGGTGTCCGTCCACGGACGGACACCAAGCCTTTTATTATAGAGGATGTAAATCAAATCACTCAGAACGATCTATGATCATTCGCAATATCGCTTTTGTGGAATTGCCCTAATTAACAGAATGACAACATGACGACCTACCATAGGCCTTGACAAACTTTCGGTGGATCTGGGAACCAGCCCAATATTTTAGGAGCCGGACAACAGACACTTGGCAAAACTACCGGCAATAAAAGGACTTCGCTTGATCCCCTTTGCAAGTAACATATTTAGAACAGACACAGCGTTGCCTAGGAAAAGTAAGGATTTTCTCAAATAACTCTCCCTCTGAATATCCTAGTCTATGCACCATGGTTAAATTTCTAGGCTCCAGGGCTGCCTGGGATGTCTCAGACCCTGACATACCATTAACTCAGTTTCCAAAAATGATTTATGCATTCAGCGTATACCTTTCTCAAATACAGTATCAGGTGGATGGACTACATTCCATGAAGACGGGAGCTGGACTGGGGAGACACTGGCCCAATCCAGCAAACCAGGTCTCGTGGTTCAGAAACTGGTTTCTGACCCTGGTTTCTGCTGGCTCTGACCAAAAATCCAGTGGTAGATTGCCTCCTAACATGGAGGTTCCATAGAGCAATTAGGGCTAGTACCCACCTGTAGACCTCTCCTCCTCTACTCATTTGCCTAAATGCCCTTTGAAAACCATCTAAAACAAGCAGGCATCCTATCTTGTGGCAGTGAGTTCCACAGAATAATTCTGTGTTATGTGAAGGAGGGGCTTGTTTTTGCCCGTTCTGACTCCACTGTCAGTCCAGTCGCATTGGGTAACCTTAAGCTCTAGCACAGGCCTGCACAATGTAAGGCCTGGGGACCCGAATCTGGCCCGCAGGGACTTTTCTGCTGGCCCACATTCTGGAACAACACCAGGAGCCGAAGAATCCTTGGCCTGTCCTGCTAAGGAGGGCAGTGGCTCAATGCAGTTGCCTGCTTGAGATCAGATGGCCCCCATTCTGGGGCCAGAGCCCATTGGCACAATCCCTCTGTGCCCTCCTCTTCTGCCTCCTCACTTCCATTAACATGTTTAATAATTAATTTTAAAGTAATAATTAATGTGCTCCAAGTTGACATCAGGTCCTGCACACCAAGTCACGGCTGGTTCCGGGCATTTCAGTTGTGCACCGCTGCTCTCGTGGGATGGTCGTGGCAAAGCGTCTGTTTATCCCTCCCTCCATCCATCCGCCGTACTCTTGATTTCATAAGCCTCAATCCTGTTGCTCAGACATTCAGTAGCAGAGCACTTGCTGTGCACACAGAAGCTCTCAGGTTCAACGCCTGGCATCTCCATACAGGACAGAGAAAGACCCCACTCCGAAACCCCGGAGAGCTGCTGCCAGCCAAAGTAGACAACGCTAAGCTGGACGGACCATGGGTCAGACTCAGTCGGCAGCAGCTTCCTAGCCAAGAAGCTCCCAACCACTTAGCCTCTCCTGGCAGGGAAGGTGCTTTCCTCCTCTCCCTCCCCTGGTGTTTTCTGCTTGCTCTTTTCAGCAGGTTTCCCACAGACTCCAGATACAATCCAACCACCCAGTGATTCCAGGCCAATGCTGACAGTGACACCCACCAGCTCCCGGACAAAAAGGACAAAAGCAAAGTGCGCCCAATCAAACCCCATCTCCCCCCCCCCCTTTCTGCAGTGTCCTGAAGCCTCCAAGGCTGCAATCCTGTGCAAGTTCCCCCTACGGGACACAACAGGCGCCCCTTCCAAAGTAAATGGTGCCGGCCAGCTCCAATCGCGCGCGCAGGGGCCGGCGCCGAGTCTGTCCCATTGCATGCACACAGTGGGGCTTGCTCGCGAGTAAGCCTAGCCCACCGCCAGGCTGGCAGCGAGGCGCCTTCCCATCTCTGCACGCCTGCCGAGGCATGGCAAAGCGCCGCGGGTTCCTCGGGCACAGGCCACAAAGGTCGTGGGGGACAAGCCCGACCCCCTCCGAAAAGTCGTCGGCCCCCTATTTTCGGTTCGGAAATCTAATACGCGGGGCACAGCCCGCCCGGCCGCCCAGAAACGCACTTGGCCGCTTTTGTGTCCCCCCCCCCCAATATATCTTTTCCTGCCCCCCCCCCCGCCCAATGCGGAGGTACTTACGAAGCGATTGATCTGCCGGCGAAGCATCGCTGAACTGCCGCAGCGCCTTGGAGAGCGGGGCGGAGTGGAGGCAGCGGGGCGGCGGCTCTTCTCCGGCGGGCGGGCGGCACAGGCTCCCTCTGCCCCAGCCTGGCCGAGGGGACGCTGCGGAGCCCGGGCCGGCGGCAGGCAGGCAGGGTCCCCAGCCCCGCGGTCACCGGCGCGTCGCCGGCAGCCGCATTGTGGCTACTCCGGAGCGCCTCCCGAACGCCCCCTAAGCCAGCCGGGGGCGAGCGCTGGGCGGCATCGCGCCGGAGGAGGAGCAGCAGCAGCAACAGCCCAGGGAGAGGCGGGCGGGCTGCCTGCCAGGAAGCCAGGGGGGCTGCGGGAGCCTGAGGAGCCGCCGGAGTTCAGCCCCTTCCTCTCCCGCCCTCGCCGGCAGGGGAGCCTCCAGGAAGCTGGCGAGCAACAGCGGCCGCCGAGGCGACGGAGCTCGCTCCCGCGCGGTCCGCCGAGGCCCGAGCACCGCTGCCAGCCCCACCTCTCCAAGGCAAGAGCGCGCCGTGCGCCCACCTCTCCAAGGGGCCCCCTCTCCAAAGCGCACGTGGCGCACAACAACGCAGGGCCTGCCTTGCTGCTGCCCTGTGGCCGCTTCCCCTCGCCTGCCAGCGGTCCCCTCGAACTCCGCTTTTTGCTGTGGGCGGAACCCTCTGCTTCTCGCCCTCCCTCCTCCCTCCCCTGAGCAGCCTGGGAGCTGTAGTATGCGTTAGGCCTGGGGCTCCGTCCTACCGTGGGTGGTGCCTGCTTAGGCCGATGCCTGCCTGTTGCTGTTGCTCCTCCTCCTCTCATCCAGCCCGGTTGACCGGCGGCCAAGCGGGCTTCGGGACTTGCCGAGGCCTCGGGTGCCGAGCGTTGCGGCTCGTATCTGAAGCTCCCTTGCAAACTCTTCCTTTCGGCAAAGGTGCATCCGCTGCACTGCTTGAGGCTGCGGAGTCGTGTGCCTCGTACGGAGGAAAACGGCCGCCTTCAAGACTGACAAGCCACGCCGTCCTGTTTGGTGACTCCGAAGTACCAAGCGAGCCTAAAAGTTGGGTGGGGGGGGTCAGAAAAGGCGGGTGTGGGGGGAGGCTTATCTGCCCCCCAGCAGTCCTGAGTACAAGCAACATTCCGATATTTTACAAGGATTTGCTTGCAAGAAAATGGGGGGCGGTTTGGGGGACCGCCCCCCCCGTAGCAAGTCTGATAAGTACGGACGTGAACCCCCAAACTGGTTCAGAATCGTTTTTCAATTAACTGCAACGGAACCTGAAGTTTGTCTTGAAGAAAAGGCAGAACCAATCCCCTAAGGCAGGGCTGATCAGCTTTGGGGCTCCTGCAGATGTTGGCCTGATTGATTGATTAAGTGCTGTCAAGTCAGTGTCTACTCTTAGAGACCACATAGATAGATTCTCTCCAGGATGATCTGTCTGCAACTTGGCCTTGAAGGTCTCTCAGTGGTGCAGTCAATGCTGTCGTAATCAAGTCCATCCACCTTGCTGCTGGTCAGCCTCTTCTTCTCTTTCCTTCCACTTTCCCCAGCATGATGGACTTCTCAAGGGAGCTGGATCTTCGGGTAATGTGTCCAAAGTATGAGAGTTTGAGCCTGGTCACTTGTCTCTCGAGTGAAAATTCTGGATTGATTTGTTTGCTTGTTTTCCTGGCTGACCATGGTCTCCTCAAAAGTCTTCTCCAGAACCAAACTTCAAGTGTCAATGCTTTTTCTGTCTTGCTTCTTCAAAGATGTTGGCCTGCAACTCCCATCATCCCTGGCTGTTGGCCGCTGTGACTGGGGATCAGTGGTCCCTCTTAATTTTTTCCATCTCTGTGCAAATGAGTTTTGTTCTGGGCAGCAATATCAAGGCAGTGTGTGTGCACGTGCATTCAGATTGCTAATTCAAGCTGAGCTGAGCGGGATCTAAAATTAACTGAGCGGACATCAGAAAACTTGTGAGCGTACACACACATGCCCTAGTAGGAACAGTGCTGGGGACTGTGGAAGTTGTCGTCCAAAAACAGCCAAGGTGGCAAAGTTGAGCAGATCTGCCCTAAGACAGTGGTTCCCAACCTGTGGTCCGCCAGATGTTGCCGCCACCAGCTACAATTTTTATTGGGGGGATGATGGGAGCTGTAGTTCATCGACATCTGGAGGGCCACAGGTTGGGAATCCCTGCTCTTAAGACAGGGATTCTCAAAACTTGAGTCCCCATGATATGATCTGGAAATGTTTCATACAGGCTCATCAATAATCAATAAGTGTAAAGTTTGTTTCAGGCTGCTAACAGCAATTTTGTATGTTGGGGGGAGATATGAGAGGAGAGCTGGTCTGGTGGTGGCGAGCATGACTTGTCCCCTTAGCTAAGCAATGTCTGCCCTGGTTGCATCTGAATGGGAGACTTGATGTGTGAGCACAGAGCACCTGCCTGCTTGCCTGCAGAAGGTTCCAAGTTCCCTCCCTGGCAGCATCTCCAAGATAGGGCTGAGAGAGAGAGATTCCTGCCTGTAACCTTGGAGAAGCCGCTGCCGGTCTGTGAAGACAATACTGAGCTAGATGCACCTATGGTCTGACTCAGTATATGGCACCTTCCTATGTATGTTCCTATCTTGTTTGTTTATGGCCAGAAAGCCTGAACAAGATTGTTAAAGAATGTAAGGTCACTCTCTCCCTGCCAAGAGATAGCAAAATACGAGAGCCTAACAAAAGACACTGTATGTAGCCAAGGGCCTGAGACAATTCTCCACTCAGCAGAAGAAGAAGCAAAGCCAGCGTGGTGTAGTGGTTAGAGTGCTTGGCTAGGACCGGGGAGACCCGAGTTCAAATCCCCATTCAGCCATGAGACTTGCTGGGTGTCTCTGGGCCAGTCACTTCTCTCTCAGCCTAACCTACTTCACAGGGTGGTTGTGAGGAGAAACCTAAGTATGTAGTACACCATTCTGGGCTCCTTGGAGGAAGAGCGGGAAATAAATAAATAAATAAAAGTAAACTGTAAAGCTGGTACCCGAAGATACCAGAAGATACCAATTGGAGTAGAGAGGGTGGATAGGCCAAACAGTGGCTCATGTCCAAAGTTAGCTGGCACCTCATGAATACATCTGTTTATTCACAAAGGCATCTATTGTAAGATTTACTGATTTGCTTGCTGTTTTGAATCTATATAAGCTAGCTACTGCTTAGCCTCGGGGCACAGTGCCTGTCAGATTTTTGACCTGTACTGTGTCTTTCATGATCATGAAATAAGGGCTTATTTGAGCACACACCCTCGCTGTTTCTGACTCAATTCTGTCAGAGAAGGAGTTCAATTGTGGGAAGCTTGCCTAATTCTCTTTGGTTCAGTAAGACGCCCCATTCTCTGTCAAACTGATGGAAGGATGAAAGCAAGGGACTGAATCAAACAGGAGGGCAGGGTTCCAGAGGATTTTTCCCACAACACCCAGATGGTGTGGAACTACAACTCCCACCATCCCCAGCCACCAAGTCGGGATAATGAGATTTCCTCCACATCTGGACCTCCGCCCCCAAGGATTCCCAACATCTGGGGACATCTGGGGTCCCCAGATGTTGTTGAACGACAGCTGCCATCATCCTGGGCCATACTGGCCAACGGCTGATGATGGGAGTTGTAGTCCAAGAGCATCTGGAAATCTCAGAAAGTGGGAACTGGTTTGAAATTGTTGGTAGGCATCGGAGCAAGGATGCAGCAAGAGAGGAGCCTAACGGGACTTCCCAAGGGTCCTCTGAAGTGGCTGCTCTTGAGACCTTGCCAGAAAGTCCTCTGAGCCATCCGCAAATATGTCCCCGAAGGTTGCACAACTGTTAGGCTGTTCTTTTTTGCTGCATCCTTCCTCTGTATCTCAGCCAGGGGTTTAGTGCTCAGGCACTCGGCCTGCACTTACCCAGTTAACTGCTTATATTGTGAGCCCTTTGGGGGCAGGGATCCATCTTATTTATTATTATTGGTTGGTTGGTGCCAACCTCCTTATGTTGACATCATTCATGCTGTAAAGCAGGGATGCTCAACTTCGGCCCTTCTGCAGATGTTGGCCTACAGTTCCCATAATCCCTTGCTATTGACTGCTGTAGCTGGGAATTATGGGAGTTGTCGTCCAAAAACCGCTGGAGGGCCGAAGTGGGACAGCCCTGCTAGAGGCTTATTTTGACACACTCAACAAGTCCTTGTCTGCTGATGGGATAACGGTGTTGGAGCACCACTCAACAAAGTACTTAGCAGGGGACTATGTTGAGAAGAAGCCCCTATGTTTTTCCAAAGGTGGATTCCTTCATAGTCAGGCTATGAGCCTTTGGGACACCCCTCATGTCTTGTATTTTGCTGGTCTTGGGCTATAATAAGAAACTCCACTTTTCTAAGAAAAAACTCAAAGTAGGTTACATAGTGAAAAGGAATGAGAGGGTTCCATGTTCCCAAGGTGCTCCCAGTCTAAAGAGAAACAGGAGACATCAGCAGTCATGGAGAGAAATGCTGGGCTGGGCTGAACAAATCCAGTTATACAGGAACATAGGAAGCTGCCAAATACTGAGTCAGACCATAGGTCCATCTAGCTCAGTATTGTCTACACAGACTGGCAGCGGCTTCTCCAAGGTTGCAGACAGGAATCTCTCTCTCAGCCCTATCTTGGAGATGCTGCCACAGAGGGAACTTGGAACCTAGATGCTCTTCCCAAAGCGGCTCCATCCCCTCATGGGAATATCTGACAGTGCTCAGACTTCTAGTCTCCCATTCATATGCAACCAGGGCAGACCCTGCTTAGCTAAGGGGACAAGTCATGCTTGCTACCACAAGACCAACAGTCAGTTGCGCTCTGCCTCCTCAACAGGACAGCATCCATTTTAAGGGGGTGCTCTCTGGTCCCAATCAGCAGACACTTAAGGAGGCCAGCTTTTGCCTGAGAGGAACACTCATTTAGCCTGCCTTCCAGTAGGCCTAGGAGATCATCCGGCATGCTCTGTGTGAGTCCTTGTGTCCCTCCCATCAACTTTGCAATGCCTGGACCAATATGAACCAAATCAAGTACAGTTGTAGGGACACACACAGGGACACCTCAACAGCGTGGTTTGTGATGATGCCATGCACTCCGATCCAAGATGGCGGACACATAAAATTTTGAAGCACAAGTGAGCTAACGTGTGAACCGCTTCACCAATTTGAACCAAATTTGCAGCACATAGGGAAACCTCAACGGCATAGATTGTGACGATGTCATCCAAGCCAATTCAAGATGGCAGACACATAAAATTTTGAGGCGCAGGTGCACTGACTTGTGGACAGTCTAACTGATTTGAACCAAATTTGCTACAGCTGTATGGACACGTAGGGATGCTCCAATGGTGTAGTTGGTGATGATGTCATCCACCCCGATCCAAGATGGTGGGCGTGTGACCCTTTGAGGCGCAAGTGCACTAACTTGAGAACTGTCTAACCGATTTGAACCAAATTTGGTACAGTTGCAGTGAGTGACACACAGGGACACCGCAATGATGTAGTTTGTAATGATGTCATCCACCCCGATCCAAGATGGCAGATGCATGAACATTTGAGGGGCAAGATATCTAACTTGTGGACCTCGGTTTGAACCACATTTAGTCCAGTTGTAGAGACTGTGAAAGGAAAGTAGGCGGACTAGTTCTTACTAGAACAACTTGTTTATTAAGCTGCTGTCCATTCTGCTTTCCCACACATTCAAAATTCCTAAAGTCGTTTCCATAGCAAAGGGAATGAGAAGATGGTTGTCTGCCCCATTTTTAAAAAGTTTAAAAAGACACACAAGGGAGACACCAGCCAGAGCCATGGGAGAGAGATGTTATCCTGAGTTTAGATGGGGAGCAGGTCACACATAATTTGGGGTTTCCCCTCCATATTGGAACCTAGCCTGATGGTACCATGGTAAACCCATGGTAAGCCACCTAATGGCTCAGCGGGGAAATGACTTGACTAGCAATCCAGAGGTTGCTGGTTTGAATCCCTGCTGGTATATTTCCCAGACGATGGGAAACACCTATATTGGGCAGCAGCGATCTAGGAAGATGCTGAAAGGCATCATCTCATACTGCACGGGAGGAGGCAATGGTCAACCCCTCCTGTATGCTACCAAAGACAACCACAGGGCTCTGTGGGCTCCAGGAGTTGACACCAACTCAACGGTACACTTTACCTAAACCTGGGGTAAAACCTGCTGTCTGAAAACCCTCCTGCTAAATATGAGAGAACCACCTCTTTGAAAGGTTTCTCTTTGACTAGTTAGAAGGAATTAGATATTTATCAGGTGGTACCTCCACCTAGTGGCAGCCTGTGGCAATAGGCTTATAAGGATTAATCGGGCTCTGGAGGTGGATTCCCCGGCTAACTGAGCAAAGAGGCACCTTTTCAAGTGGGGGTTCTCTTTATATTTAGCAAGGGGAGAGCAACTGGCCCTACCCAACCTCAGCACAGCATCCCTCCAGGGCCTGTTGCTGATGTCTACAATATATTTATGTTTTTAAGACCCTAAGCCCTTTGGGGACAGGGACCCATCCATTTATTGGATTGTCTTTCTGTGTAAACTGCTTTGAAAATTTTGGTTAAGAAGTGGTCTAGAAGAAGAGGAGGAGGAGGAGGAGAAGCAGTTATGAAGAAGAAGAAGAAGATGATGATGATGATGTTGGAAGAGGAGGAGACAGAAGGAAGAAGAAGAAGGAAGAAAGAAGGAGGAGGAAGTTGAAGTTGGAAGAGGAGGTGGAAAAGGAAGATGGAGGAAGAAGAAGAAGAAGAATTATTAATCTTATTATTATTGGATCCCCCTCCCGCATGGACCAACTTTTAACTAACTTAGTTGATCGATTAATTAGAACATGCACTCTCATCTGGGGTCCCCAGAGGTCAAACTACAAACCCCCATCACCCCTTTGGCCATTCTAGCTGGGGATGATGGGCATTGTAGTACAACAGCATCTAGGGAGCCGAGGTTGGCTTATGTTTTTATCTTGCCTTTCCTCCATGCGGCATGCATGATGGATTTCCCCCCCAGCCCTCCATTTTATCCCCACAACAAGCCTGAGAGAGTAACTGGTCCATGGTCACCCACTGAGTTTCAAGGATGAACAGGGATTTGAACCTGGGTCTCCCTTGTTTACATACAGCACCCCTCTTAGCCTCTTTACCTGCAAGAATCACACTACATCATGAATTGGCCCCTTTGCTAAGCAGGGTCCACCCAGGTTTGCATTTGAATGGGAGATGTGAGCACTGTAAGATATTCCCCTCAGGGGATGGGGCTGCTTTGGGAAGAGCAGAAGGTTTCAAGTTCCCTCCCTGGCAGCATCTCCAAGATCGGGCTGAGAGAGATTCCTGTCTGCAACCTTGGAGAAGCCGCTGCCAGCCTGGGTAGACAATACTGAGTTAGATGGACCAAGGGTCTGACTCGGTATATGGCAGCTTCCTGTGTTCCTATCTGGAGGAGCCTTTGCGCTATTTATTATTCTTTTTTAAAAATGTAAACCACTCTGAGAATTTTTAATTGCTTCCCCCTCCCCATAAACAACAGTTGAAGGAGGTCATGATCCAGACAGTGCCACGGGGTAGCTGGCCTTAAACCCTAGCCATGGTGCCTGTCTGCATTAACAGCACACATGCATAGTATCTGCAACAACAACAAAAAATATTTATATACGGCTTTCCAACAAAAATGTTTGCAAAGCAGTTTACATAGAGCAATAATAAATAAATAAATAAATGAGGTGGCTCCCTGTCCCCGAAGGGCTCACACTCTAAAAAGACACCTAAGATCGACACCAGCAACAGTCACTGGAGGTCCTGTGCTGGGGGTGGAGAGGGCCAGTTACTCCCCCTCTGCTAAATAAAGAGCATCACCAGGGTAAAAAAAGTGCCCCTTTGCCCAGTTTCGCAGGGGTTAACTTTGAAATGTGCAAGGCAAATTTCAAAAGTTTGGAAAGCTTTTCAAAATTTCAAAAAAGCAAGGACGATGCTAACATTTTACTGATGTTGCCGGAGAAATGGGAATGAAAATTGGCAGAAATATTCTCCAAAGATTACTCCATGGAGAGAGGACAAGAATTTGTTCATTGTTCCCCGAACCCTGACCGTAACCGTTTCTTCTGTGCAAACACGCCTGCAATTTTACCCTATTCAGTGGGGGTGGAGGGGTTGGGATAAAGATGGGCTGATAACACAGAGAAGACTGTAAGGGCAACAATATTTTTCACGTTTTTTCCATCTCGGGGGGGGGGGGCTGTATACATTGCCCAAAATCACTTGCAAGCATTTGTCCCTTGATCAATGCCCCAAATGTGTGGGTCTGGCTCATGGAATTCTGATGTCGGGGATGGGGATACTTATTGGAAGGTCAGCTTGAATCCTGCAGCTGTTTTGTGTTCTTTCAAAAGCAAGCAGAATGGAAGGGACTCTAGGGCGAGAAGATATTCTTAATCCTTGGGGCAGGAATATCTCAAGGCGGATGGTCCATTTGGCCCCCTCTCAAAAGAGACACAAGAGACAGAAAGCACAGAGGAGCAAAAGCGAAATTCCGTAAAGGGATCGAGCACGTCTTCCGAAAGGATGAAAGGCCTTTTTGTCCTGAAAAAGAGATGATGAGGTGAGGTTAAGTGGAATGCAGAAGCTGCAGGAAACTTTCTCATTATATAAGGTGGCAAGGGGGTCCCCCGTTGAAAATTCACAGGTGCAAACAAAAGCCAGACTCCCCCTCCACACACTTTTTTTTAACACACCACACAATTAGCCGGTGGCTGGAATGTTGCGAAGGTCAAAAGTTTAATTGGGTTTTAAACCGGAGTACACAAAATAATCAGACTCCTCGTTATCCTTAGGTGGGGCGCTGCTAATCACGGTGTGAATTCGAGAAGGTGGCTTCTCGGCACATCTGCTGAATTCCTCCTTTATTTATTTATTTATTTTTAAATTTGGTATAGTAATAGTTCAGAGTTGCAGAATTGCGCTTTATTTTATTCTAAATCAAAGCGGTCGGTTTTGAAACTGCAGCCGACACCCTGGTCCACGTTTTCCTTAGGAAACCGTGTCTGAAAGCATTGTGACCAGGCCAGTTATAAACTTTTATCAATCATCGATTTTTTTAAAAAAATTAAAAGTTTTATTTTTTTTAGAAGAAGTTGAATTAATCCGATCTCAAAGGGATGTGTCTACGTTCAGAAGAGGACAACCAAAATGTCAATTTTTAAAAATTATTCATCTTTCTGCTTTGAGAACTTTTGTTAGCAAGTGGTATATAAATATTCATAGCCAAAGGCGTTAAGTACCTTTCCTACAAAGAAAGGTTAAAGTCTAGAAAAAATATGGGGGTGGGCGGGAAGGACGACATGACTGAGGTTTAAAACATGGTGCATGGAGAAAGTAGATAAGAGACAAATTTCAGGGCAAGACCAAAAGTACTCCTTCCCAGAATGACTGACTAGTTTGTGGAACTCACTGCCACAAGATGTGGTGATGACCACCAACTTGAGTCCTGGTAATGTTGCAAAGAGCAAAAGGCACCTTTTAAAGGGCTGGTTCTCTTCTATTTAGCAGGGGGAGAACAACTGGCCCTCTCCAACCCCAACACAGCATCCCTCCAGTGTCACCACCTCATTAGCAAGCTACCCCTGTGTAAATATTTGTAGAAATGTAGTACTTGCTGGTTTCAAAGGGGGGTTAGAAAGATTCATGGAGAAAGTGGCAGAGGGAGCTATACTGGCCATGCAGAGCCTCCATGTTTAGGGGCACTATACCTCAGAACAGCAATTGCAAGGGAGCAACAGCAGGTGAGAATTATTGCTGCTGTGCCTTGCTGGTGGTCTTCCCAGAGGCATCTGACTGTCCACTGCTGGAAACAGGTTGCTGGGCTTGATGGACCCGGGAGGTGGTATGCTTGCCACCTTGGTAAAGGAATAGATTATGCTGTCAGAATGTTGTTAAGAATGCTGGGGGTGTCATTGGGTGTCATCTTATGCTGCGATTCCATGGCAAGTCACTGTGAAGTCAGCATGGGGACAGGCAAAGACTAAAGAAACAATGACCAGGTTATCCAATACTTTCCTACTGTTCTCCATCTTTATAAGGCAAAACTTATGTCAAGGTAAGGTAGGATCACCATCAAGTGAGAATGACATACACACACTATTCGTTTGGGTCCTCTTAGGTGTGTATATCACTTGACACACAATTCATTCTTATGCCTATTTAAGTCTCCTGGTCTCCGACAAAGGATCTTGTTATTGAGGCCCAACAGATGCTGTTTGAGCTCTCTGTACTGACGCTAAGCAGGTGTGGGTGAGGTCAGACCCCTTGCTGGTCAACAACTGGGAGAGCCACAAACCAAGATATACACATGATTATATTTGTGAATGAACCTAATTGTTGTTTGTGGCTTAGGAATTGCATTTTGTAGCTTGGGATTTGCAGTTCGTAGCTTGGGAATTATATTTGTAGCTTGGGAATTGTAGTTCATTGCTTCAGAATTGTAGTTCTTCGTAGCTTGGGAATTATATTTGTAGCTTGGGAATTGTAGTTTATGGCTTCAGAATTGTAGTTCACAGCTTGAGAATTGCAGCTCACAGCTTGGGAATTGTAGTTCATAGCTTGGGAAATACTTGTAGCTTGGGAATTGTAGTTCATAGCTTGGGAATTGTAGTTCGTAGCTTGGGGATTGTAGTTCGTAGCTTGGGAATTGTAGTTCATAGCTTGGGAAATACTTGTAGCTTGGGAATTGTAGTTCATAGCTTGGGAATTGTAGTTTATCGTTTGGGAAATATTTGTAGCTTGGGAATTGTAGTTCATAGCTTCAGAATTTCATTTTGTAGCTTGGGATTTGCAGTTCGTAGCTTGGGAATTATATTTGTAGCTTGGGAATTGTAGTTTATAACTTCAGAATTTTAGTTTGCAGCTTGGGAATTGTAGTTCGTAGCTTGGGAATTGTAGTTCGTAGCTTGGGAATTGTAGTTCGTAGCTTGGGAATTGTAGTTCACACCTTGGGATGGGAGCTCACAGCTTGGGAATTGCCGTTTGTAGCTTGGGAATTGCAGTTTGAAGCATGGGAACTGAAGTTTGTCAATGTAGATGCTGAACAACTAAGATGCCTGGCTCCCTGAACCCAAGCAGATCAGGGTCACTGGCTACCCCTAAAATGTGGACCAAAGCATTAAGGCAGGACCTAGACTGCAATCCCAAACATGCTTACTAGGGAGTAAGATTTATTACACAGAGTAGGTCACATAGCATAACACGGTAGGTTAGAAAGTCACCTGAGCTGCTGAAATGGTTCTAATAAAATAGTCCATGTTGCTGCAAAGACGGGCTTCTCTATTCCTACTAAGCATTGCTCGGTCACAGTTTAGATCAGGGCTGCCCAAAATTGGCCCTCCTGCAGATGTTGGCCTACAACTCCCATAATCCCTGGCTATTGGCCACTGTGCCTGGGGATTATGGGAGTTGTAGTCCAAAGACAGCTGGGGGGGGCCAAAGTTGAGCAGGCCTAGTTTAGATGCTACGAATGTTCAATGGTGTCGTATGGCAGGGATGGTCGGAGACACACTCCCAGGGTACCTTTCCCCTCTCCAGGGTCTCAGCAGAGACACAAAATCCTTTGCTTTCCAAATGGAAATCATATGCTGTTCTTGCTATTCCAACGGTTTGCTACATAATTGAATATTGGACTAAAATTGGTTTTATTACCCTATAATTACCCTTTTAAAAAAAGTTTAAAAAAACTTTTCGCCTCCCCGCCTCGAGCCAGGCCCAAACTGGCTCGGATTCGAGCTGGCCCAGGGCCCGGCTCGACGTGCACTAAACCGGGCCCGGTTCGGCTCGAGTCCAGTCCGGCTCGAACCGAACTGGCCCAACCAGTTTTGTGCACATCGCGATTCGTTTTGAAATTGGTGTTGATATTTCTGTATTTCTGTTTGAGTTGTTTTTAATGATTTCTGGTTTTTCATGGTAAACCGCACTCTGAGCCAGCTCGGAAGGGCGGTATAAAAATTAATTAATTAATTATTGGGCCATACTTCTGAATAAGTATGTGAAATGGCTGCACAGGAAAAGAGCCTGAGGCCTTTCTTGTTGGCAGGCATGATGCCTGGGGGTGGGTGGGAAGAGGAGCACCGATTGGAACGGGATTTTGCGCCCGTGCTTTAAACCCGCTTCCTTTGCCACCAGACACCATGGAAAAGCAGAAGGCCAAGCAAGACCTCCTCGTGGCGGTGCTGTGCGTCTTTATGCTCCTCCTGGTTCTGCTCATCGCAAGCTGCATCTTCATCCACTACAAGCTGATATCAAACGCCACGTACGTAGGACGTGGTCTGCCTTCTCCGTGTACTGCGAGCTTTTGCTGGGGGGTGGAGGGTTGGCGCGGGGGGTCATAGCTCAGCAAAGCACTTGGTTTGCTCGCAGATGGTCCCGGGTTCACTCCTCACCCTTCCCAGTGAAAAGGATGTCTGGCAGAAATATTGGCAAGATCTGAGGTCAGGGGTGTAGCTATAATGGAGTGAAAGGGTTCCTAGAACTGGGGGCCCCAACTCCTGATGTCCCCCCAACTCCACTCCTCCCTATTTTTCTTCTTTATCTCCCTCACTCTGTGGGGCTGCAAGAGAGTGGGGTGAACATGGGGTGATCACGGGCCCTCAGACTTTGTCTGATGTCTTGGAAAGCTGTTGTCAGAGGAGACCAGGAGTTCCAAGTTCCCTCCCTGGCAGCATCTCCAAGATAGGACAAGATTTTTTGATTTTTTTTTTTAATAGGACAAGATTTTTTTATTGAACCAACCAACTACCAAAGCATACAGTACGTTGCCAAAGCACAATTATATACACAGTAGTTGCTTGTACATGATATATCTACAAAGATTTACACACAGGGATTTGGAAACCCACAAGAGAGGGCTGAGAGAGAGTCCTGCCTGCAGCCTTGGAGAACCCGCTGCCAGTCTGTGAAGACAATACTGAGCTAGATAGACCAAGGATCTGACTCAGTATGTGGCAGCTTCCTATGTTCCTATGTTCCCAACCTGTGGGACTCCAGCTGTTGCTGAACTACAACTCCCAGCATCCCCAGCTTCACTCCCTCCCCAACTAAGGACTAGTGACAGGTCTGCCGATCACACCTGCAGCGCAGATCCATCTCACACAGCTTTGGCACATCATTCGTTAAGATAATACTGCTTCTTCTTTTTATATATGTATATATACCCCTGGGAGCCACCTAATGGTGCAGCGGGGAAATGACTTGACTATCAAGCCAGAGGTTGCCGGTTTGAATCCCCCCTGGTATGTTCCTCAGACTAAGGGAAACACCTCCATCGGGCAGCAGCGATATAGGAAGATGCTGAAAGGCATCACCATCTCATACTGCGTGGGAGATGGCCATGGTCAACCCCTCCTGTAGTCTACCAAGAGAAAACCGCAGTTCTCTGTGGTCGCCAGGAGTCGATACCGACTCGGCATCACACGTTACCTTTATTTATACCCCATCTTCTAGGTGGGCTATACAACTCCACAAGAGCTGGTCTTGTGGTCACAGGCATGAATGGTCCCCTTTGCTATGCAGATTCTGCCCTGGTTTGCATTTGGATGGGAGACTCCATGTGAGCGCTGAAAGATATTCTCCTTAAGGGATGGGGCCGCTCTGGGAAGAACACCTGCCTGCTTGCATGCAGAAGGTCCCAAGTCAGCATCTCCAAGACAAGGCTAGGGGTTTTGGGGTTTGGTTTTTTTTGGTGAGTTCACGCAATCATGCAGAGCAAGGTAGCATCCTCCCGACCTTGATTTTGATGATTGTGTGGACAGGCCAACTGTCTGCTGTTTTTAGAAGTACAGTACTTGTATTAAAAATAATTTATATATTCATTCATTCATTCATTCAAAAATGTGCTGGCCAGTTCGTTGGGAGCGCCTTGGGGGACGGCCGACCTGTTTCCAGTCTGTTCCTCTGACCGATGCATCCCCTTCCTGTTCCCAGCCCTACAGAAAAGCCCACGTTCCCTTCTACGTCCAACTCCACGAAGAACGTCCTGAAGTCGTTTTCCCTCCAGGCGCACAGCGTGGAGACGAGGATCCTTCTGTCCCCTGCAGATGCGAAGAAGTTTGCCACCTCTCCGGGGACCCCGCCCGTTCCTCAACCACAGCCAGGACCCCCGTCGCCCACTCCTGAGGGCTCCACCGTGAAGCCAAACCAACAGTCCGTCTGCCACGTCTACCGAAGCCATTCCGACGACAGCTTGCATTCCGACGACTCTGGGAGCATTTATTCTCTGGAGCATTTCCACTCCTTGTATGGGTCTTCGAGGAGCATGTCCAGAGAGTCCCTGTGCAGCACGGAACGCCGGGGCGAAGAGCCCGGAGGAAGCGACGACTCCGAAAGTGTGGTGCTTTGTGCTATCCACCACGAGATGTGACGCATAAGGTCACGCCCGTGAGAAACTGCACGGACAGTGGATTTCCTCTGCGCGGTGACTTCCTTCCGGCGAACCAAGGACCCACTTGCGCATGTGAAGACGCTCGACTTCACGTGGAGGCCACGCCAGCCACGGACCGGTGGCTTCCCGCCGCCCACCCGCAGGCATCAAAGCAAACCGGAGGTGAACCTCCTTTCATTTTCTATCTCACTAATCATAGCAAGGACCTGATCGATGGAACTCCCCACCCAGAGACTGACAAGGGGCCCAATCATTGTGACTTTAAATCGGAAGCAGACTTCTGAAACCAACGAGTTCTTAGACGGATTTTCCAGTCAATGAGACGCATCAATAAAAGGAGTGTCGTTGGAATCACGTCGGAGGTGTGGGGATCGCGAGTCGAGAACTCAGCGGTGGTTTGTCTCTGGTGGGTCTAGATCAGGCCTGCTCAACTTAAGCCCCCAGCTGTTTTTTGGACTACAACTCCCCGAATCCCCAGCCACAGTGGTCAGTAGTCAGGGATTATGGGAATTGTAGGCCAACATCTGCGGGGGGGCCGAATCTGAGAAGCCCTGGTCTAGATCAGGGATTCTCAACATTGGGTCCCCAGATGTTTTTGGACTTCAACTCCCATAATCCCCAATCAAAAGCCTCTGGGGCTAGGGATTATGGGAGTTGAAGTCCAATAACATCTGAGGCCCCAACATTGAGAAGACCTGGTCTAGATGCTGTGTGCAGCTGGGGTGCCTAATGGTGAATTTGGAGACCCAACCATCTCATCTTTCACCATCAATGTTCTAGTCCTCATTGTGGTGGAGATAGAGAACCTGCCTATAATTTAAGGGAATAGAGCTCGTCTTGCAGTAGCAAGCAGGAGTTGTCCCCTTAGCTAAGCAGAGTCTGCCCTGATTTGCATTTGGATAGGTGACTGCATGTGAGTTCTGTAAAATATTCCCCTTAGGGGATGGGTCCATAGCTCAGTGGTAGAGCATCTGCTTGTCATGCAGAAGGTCCAAGGTTCAATCTCTGGCGTCATCTTCTGGTAGGGCTGGGAAGGACTCCTGACTGAAACAGAGCCTTGGAGAGCTGCTGCCAGTCAGTGTAGGCAATGCTGAACTAGATGGACCAATGGTCTGACTCAGTAGGAGGCAGCTTCCTATGTTCCTATGATCAAACTGCACCTCCCCACCCATTAAAGTCCCTTCCCGTGAAAGTCCTTCTTTCCTTCCCCGTGAAAGTCTGCCTGGCCTCACCTCCATTTTTAGATATTTCTGCACATTTTGAATCTGTAGTTGTAACAACGTGCCAATGCCTTGGGAGTCCTGGCTTGGTTCTTCATTCGTTTTTGGTGGTTTCATTGCCTCTGTGGTCCTTTTCCGCATTTTATTTTCATTGTATTGCATTTGTTTGTAATTTTTCTAAGTCATGTCATGTGTGTTCCAACAGAAAAGTATAATAATAATAATAATAATAATAATAATAATAATAATAATAATAATACAAAATCTACAAATTGAAATTGAAAGGCTGTGGCAGAAGAAGATCAAAATAATCCCAGTGGTAATTGGCACCCTCGGTGCAATTCCAAAACATCTTGAAGAGCACCTCAACGTCATAGGGGCCACAGAAATCACCATCAGCCGATTACAAAACAACCAACTTTACTGGGAACAGACTACATTTTGCGGTGATACCTATAACAACAATATTGATGATAAACTTCTGGCATCCCAGGTCCTTGGGAAGGACTCGATGTCTGCATAAAACAAACCGGTCAATAACACCTGTCTGACTGTGTGAACAAGAAATAATAATAAATAATGCTCAGTAGGGCAAAGCATCCAGCTCTTATGCAAGGTTAATAGTAGCCCTTTCCAGCACTTAATTAAAAAAATAATAATAACCATTGATTTAATTGATCTCATCTAGCCTCGCCCCTAACAGGGAGAGCCAAACTGGGAGGAATATTAGAATGGAACAATGCAGAATGTGAACACCAGAGGGTGCTATTTTCACAGTTTGGGAAGTTATGGTGGTGAATCTTTTGATACTACCTGATTTCAGATGTGTGTGTGTATACACACACACAATATGAATGAATATGTAGGACCACTTCCAAGAGTCAAATGCTTGTAGGGGAACTGGCCAGAGAAGGAAGATCGAGCCCTATAATATGCCCTTTCTCTTTCGATACAGAGACATGCCAGTGCAGCATCCTGAGCAGAGAGACCCAGATTCAAATCCCCACCAAACGCCTACAGCACTGGAAGTGGCACGGGGGACAGGGAGCAGGACAGGTTGCCAGCAACCTCCCCTTCTCACCTTGTGTTTCTCGTGAGGAGAGGGCTCCTTGCAAAGTCTGCAAGGGTCAGATCCATCCCAAAGAGCCGCTCTGATGATGGCAGCAGAGAGGACCTTGCTGCTCTGCTGGAACCTCGATCATCTGCCCCCTGAGGCAAGCCCCTCACTTCACCTCCCGAAAGGACCACCCCTAACTCCTAGTCACCCTCCCTCAGTCTGACCTGAAAAGAGAGATTGTAGAACTGGAGAAGGTGCAGAAGAGGGCAACCCAGATGATCAGGGGCCTGGAGCACCTTTCTTAGGAGGCAAGGCTACAAAACCCTGGGGCTTTTTAGTTTAGAAAAAGACAACTGTGGGGAGACATGATAGAGGTCTATAAAACCATGCATGGTGTGGAGAAATTCTTCTCCCTCTCACATAACACGAGGATCAGGTCATCCCATGAAACTGAATGCCAGGAGGATTAGGACCGTGAAAAGGAAGCACTTTCCCACACAATGCATCATCAACCTGTGGAATTCTCTGCCACAAGATGTGGTGGCAGCCAACAGCCTGAATGGCTTTAAGAGGGGTTTAGATAGATTCATGGGGGACAGGTCTATCAATGGCTACTAGTCTGAGGGTTATAGGCCGCCTCCAGCCTCAGAGGAAAGATGCCTCTAAATACCAGTTGCAGGGGAGTCACAGCAGGAGAGAGGGCATGCCCTCAGCTCTTGCCTGTGAGCTTCCAAGAGGCATCTGGTGGGCCACAATGGGAAACAGGATGCTGGACTAGATGGGCTTCCTTGGGCCTGATCCAGCAGGGCTGTTCTTATGCTCTTAAGGCTGTCCTGCATACACACTGAATGAGCAGAGCCACATCAGAATATTGTGGAAGGACCGTCACGCGCTGGTAGTGCCTGAAATCCTGAAGAAGTCGCTGCCAGTCAGAGTTGGCAATATTCAACTAGATGGACCAATGGTCTGACTCAGTAGGAGGCAGCTGCCTATGTTCCTATGAGAGCCAGGCATGTTTGACCAGCCCTGGGGACTCTAGAATCCAAGATGGCAGTGGACCATTAAGGAGGAGGCCACAGCCAAGCGAGGCCCTCTCATGCTGGGAAGTCCAAACATCCTCTCTCTCTCTCCCCGCCAGCCTGCAAATGCCAATCTCACGTGAAACCTGAAACATGTTGTTTTGACTAGCGCAGCGGAACTCACTAAGTCCCTTCAGGGGGAGAGGACATCTCTGCATTTTCATCCTGCCAGCAGAGAGATGTTATCACCCCACTGATGCGCCAGTTAAGCATGTCCCAAGTCAGCGTTTTCCTCTTCCTGGCCTGAAGCTGCCATCCAGCTAAATGTCTCCGGGCTCGTTAAAAAGAGTTCGTTAATTACCCAGTGGGTGCAGTCCTCCTTCACCCCCATGCAAGCTGAGAAAGAACCCCTTTGTTGCTCTTTAAATGGTTCGGATTGCACTCATTTCAGCCCCAATCCAGAACGTGTATCCACGTTCAGACATAGATGCAGTTCCTGAAAGAGAACTCTCCTCTCCTTGAAAAGCCCAGAGTGGTGCACATGGTTATATCATTTATCCTCACAACGACCCTGCAAGTTAGGTGAGGCTACGAGACAAGTGCCTGGCCCAGAGTCACCTAGCGAGTTTCATGGCTGAAACAGGATTTGAACTCAGGTCTCCCCGGTCTCCTCGTCCAACACTCTAACCACCACACCACAGCCCTTCACTTTTAAGAAGTAACTTCTGAGTGCAATCCTTCCATGAGACTTTGTCCCCAGTGCTGGTTAAACCCTCCAGGCGAGGACTGTACCATGTCTGGCTCTAGTGCAGGCCCTTTTTTCATTCAATGTATTTTAAGTCATCGCTTCAAGTTTACAGAGTTTTATGGCTCCGCTTGTGATGGACAATGTTCCTAGCTGGGCCTTGACTGTTTCGGAAGGACAGCCCCTGACACCTCCATCTCCCTCCCCTCTGCCCTGGCCTTTTGCTGTGCTGAGTTAACATTTCACTCTCAGCCTCATCTGACCAATATCCTCTCTTTGAGTTCCTTGCTCTGAAAAAGCTTTGTGCACCTTTGCTAACGCGATCTAAACAAGCAAGCAAAGCCTCTTCTCCTGCATATTCCCTGTGCGTTCCCAACATGGCAAGCAAATGACTTAGGAACATAGGAAGCTGCCATATACTGAGTCAGACCCTTGGTCTATCTAGCTCAGTATTGTCTTCACAGACTGGCAGCGGCTTCTCCAAGGTTGCCGCCCAACCCTGAACTTCTCTACCTAGAAGCCCGTTCCAAGAGGCTTACTCTTGGGTAAAACATACATAGGATTGCTGTGGCGAGATGCAATCCTTCACGTGTTTACTCAGAAGTAAGCCTCACTGTGTTCAAGGAGAGTTTAAAGGTAAAGGTAAAGTGTGCCGTCAAGTCGATTTCGACTCCTGGCACCCACAGAGCCCTGTGGTTGTCTTTATTTATTTTATTTTTATTTATCAGATTTGTGCACTGCCCCAAACTTTCATCTCTGGGCGGTTAACAATCTTTGGTAGAAAACAGGAGGGGTTGACCATGGCCGTCTCCTGTGCAGTCTGAGATGATGATGCCTTTCAGAATCTTCCTCTATCGCTGCTGCCGGATATAGGTGTTTCCCATAGTTGGGGAAACATGCCAGTGGGGATTCGAACCGGCAACCTTTGGCTTGCCATTCAAGTCATTTCCCCACTGCGCCATTAGGTGGCTATTCAAGGAGAGTTTACTCCCTGGGACATGTGTCTAAGTTTGCAGTTGTGGTGTACCATATTAATCATGTTTACTCAGAGGTGTTCAGTTTACTCCCAGGAAAGCATGTCCAGGCTTGCCCTGAGCCGGGCACTTCTCAGAACAAGGGCGTGTATAAATTCCCTCTGTGTTTTTGCACAACGTGCGTGCGATTGCACAAGAGTCCTCTAGTGCAAATGCCCCCCAACTGTGCCACAATTCGAGTTGCACACATGACACATTTGCACAAGTTGCACAACTCCATTTCCCTTACTTCCAACAGCCACCTGTCCCTCCGCCCCATTTTGCACGTTCCCACAAAAGCACCATTGCGCGCAGACAACGGCACGGACGGAATCTTGTGCTGTGTGTGTCAGCCGCCGGCTTTGACTCCGTGCTTCTTTCCCTCTCCTTCAGTTCTCTACATTAATGATTTCATTTTTAGTGGGGACCCACGTGCCCTGAAGCACCCTTTACATATCCTGCTACATTTTGAACTGAACTGATTTAAAAGCAAACAAACTTCGCTAACCGCACCCCTCCCAATGGCTTAGGCCACAACGCCACCGGTTCTCTCCGCGCATCGGTGGTGGGGCTTTTTGTGTGTGTGTCTCGTGTTTTCTTTTTAATTGGGCCTATCGGACAGAGTTAAAAATAGACAGCAATTGTTTGTAAATGACTTTACCCCCTCACCCTCTACCATCTGTTTGAGGGCCCCCCCTCTCCACAGCCCCACACCGCCCCCTCTTCCCACAGGGCGAACATTGTCCACAATTCCTGCTTCTCAGGGGCGGAGCTGGGGGGGCGCAACTTTGGGTGCTGTAACCAACACCTGCGGCCCGCACAATGGGGCTGTGAGTGCCTGTTCTGGTGGGGTGGGGGGAGAGAGATTGATGCGTTGCTGGCGGGGGGTGGCGGCGAAGGGGGCTGTCATTTGAATCCATGTGAACTCCTGGCTTTGGAGGGCAAGGCTTGATTGGCAGGTTTTGTGGATGGCCGTTCAGTTTTGAAAAGGCCTGCTTTAACAGAGGTTCAGGGGGGTTTGGGGAGAGGGGAGAAAGGGGGGGCGAGGGCGAGCTTTCTCTCCCATAACTCCAACAGGGCAACTGCACTCACTGGGAATGTCTCTCTCTCTCTCTCTCTTTCTCTCCTGCGGCCTCTTACACCACTTGTTATGCATTGAGCAGCGTGCAGTGCCGGAATCCGTAGCATAAATTAGAATTGCATCACAGATTTGGAAACGGGGGGGGGGGGGGGAGAGTTTCTTCCTGACAACTATCGGAGGCATCCGGGGGGGTGGGGTACAAAAGCAGTTTTGTCTCCGGTCCTCCCGTTACATTATCAGTGCAATATGTAAGGTAGTTAGTTGCCCTTGTCATCGAAATTAAGTGGAAAACAACTAAACCTTGTTTTCTCCTCTCTCTCCACGGACCCCCTCCCCGAAGGGGGTTCTTTTAGTGCTCACTTTCCGACTTCTTGCATTTCGTTGGGTTACCTCTATACCTTGAACATGTGCAAGCGCTCCGAGGTTGTACATCTGTGTAACCTTGGGCTTCTATCAGGGGGCCGCACATCATATCATCATACTTTGGGTATCAAAGCAGCACGGTGATCCGAAATGAACGGACACGTGATGCCGTTCAGCTTTGTGGCATTGTCTGTAAAACTTTGCCCAAGTGCCACAAGGAGGCCCCAATCCAGAGAACACAACAGGGCCATTCCAAAGAGGTTTACTTGGGTAGTAAACCTCATTGCTTTCAATGGGACTTATACCCAGGGAAATGTGAAGAAGAAGAAGAAGAAGAAGAAGAAGAAGAAGAAGAAGAAGAA
Source organism: Hemicordylus capensis (assembly GCF_027244095.1). Lineage (NCBI taxonomy): Eukaryota > Metazoa > Chordata > Lepidosauria > Squamata > Cordylidae > Hemicordylus > Hemicordylus capensis. The sequence continues at coordinate 19,857,249 of NC_069667.1, forward strand.
GAAGAAGAAGAAGATCAACATTTTATATCCTGCTCTTCCTCCGAGGAGCCCAGAGCAGTGTATTACATACTTACGTTTCTCCTCACAACAACCCTGTGAAGTAGATTAGGCCGAGAGAGAAGTGACAGGCCCAGAGTCACCCTGCAAGTAGCATGGCTGAATGGGGATTTGAACTCAGGTCTCCCCAGTCCTAAGCCTATACATGTGAGCTGCTGCTGTGTTAAATGCTGCTTGCTCCTGAGTAAACATGTCTATGTCTGTAGCCTTTATGCTAAACAAAACTTTATGTTAAATGCATGGTGTGTGTGTGTGTGTGTGTGTGTGTGTGTGTGTGTATAAGTGTGTGACATAAATAGCAACCACAGAGGAGGAGCTAATCAGGATCAAGATTGATGGGTTTGGGAAATGTTATTAAATAACATTAATAATGTTGTCAGTCACATTAAAAATGTTTAAAATTGAATTTTTAGTTCTACAATGTTTAGAGGAAGTATGGCAGGAATTGGGAGTGGGATGTGGCAGGGATGTTGAAGAGCATCTGTTCAGCTTGCAGCATCTTCAGGTAAGTAGGGAGAGTGGATGGGGAGAAATTTGTCTCCTTCTCTCACAACACTAGAACCAGGGGTCATCCCATGAAACTGAAGGCAGGGGCATATCTAGGGTAGGGCAGGCAGGGCACGTGCCCCGGGCGCCACTTGAAGGGGGGTGCCATTTTTTAAAATTTAAAAAATGGCCGCTGAAAACAAAATGGCCACCATGCATGCTCAAATGGCCTCTGTGAGGCCCTAGGCCATGCCAGGCCTCACAGAGGCCATTTGAGCATGTGTGGTGGCCATTTTGTTTTCAGCAGCCATTTTTTTAAAAAAATATATTTTTAAAAATGGCCACCGCACATGCTCAAATGATGCCTGTGAGGCCCTAGAGGCCAGCAGAGGGAGGGGGAACCTCTGCAGACCCCCCCCCCCACAGCCTTTAGGAAGCCTCCCAAAGGGGCTACAGTTAAAAATATTTTTTTAAAATTAAATATAATATAAATCACTGTACACATATTCAGTTTGGCATTATGTACAGAGAATCAGCATTCCCTGTCCTGCATCTTTTGGTCTGGCTACATCCACTGCTAAATAGTTTTTGAAATATTAAAAGATTAACGAGCTTGACTTGTATTTTCTAAGCTGATATTACAGTAAAGTTATCTGAAAGATGTGCGTCAGATGTTTGGACAGGGGGCGCAATTTCAGTGCTTGCCCAAGGCACTATTTTCCCTAGATACACCTCTGACTGAAGGCCAGGAAATTTAGGACCGACAAAAGGAAGTTCTTCTTCACCCAGTGCGTAATTAATCTTTGGAACTCTCTGCCACAGGATGTGGAGATGGCCACTAGCTTGGATGGCTTTAAGAGGGGCTTAGACAAAGTTATGGAGGTCAAGTCTAACAGTGGCTACTAGTCTGGTGGCTATGGGCTACCTCCCTCCTCAAAGGCAAGACACCTCTAAATACAAATCACAGGGGAGCAGCAGGAGGAGAGAGGGCATGCCCTCCCCTCTTGCCGGTGGGCTTCTCAGAGGCATCTGGTGGGCCATTGTGTGAAACAGGATGTTGGACTAGAAGGGCTTTGGGCCTGATCCAGCAGGGCTGTTCTTATATTCTTCAGGCTGGGAGGGACTCTTTCCTGAAACCATGGAAAGCCTCTGCCGGTCAGTGTGGGCAGTACTGAGCTAGACGGACCCAAGCTCTGACCGTAGAAGGCGACTTCCTGATGAGGCAGTGCAGCTCTACCTGTTGAATGGCCAGCCTGCAGGCAGTTCGGGAGCAACCTGAGCTGCTGCCAGGAAGCAGAGGCAGCTGCGCCCCCATTGGTCCCCCCCACCCCCCGCTGCCGGCTCATTAGCTACTGGTTGCCCCCATATTTTATGGCAACTTGTACAGTGACTACAGATGTGCAGGAATTCGGCGCCCACAGCTAGGCTGCTGCCAACCCACGGGGTTAAAAATGAGGAGGGGCCGAAAGGCAGAACCAGAAGCCAATCAGCCCCCTTCTGCCGCCTGTGCCCCCCCCCCCAGCCTCAGGCCCCCTGGAATTGCATAACAGGGCCAGTCTTCTCGGAGGCCTAATTAACTAATTAATCAGGTGCTGAAACCCACTGAATAGAGGTTCTCAGGCAGACAGGCCAGGCTGTAAGAGAAGCACTCGGCCATCTCCAAGACAGAGCAGGCTTTCTTTCCTTCTTTACGAGGCCCTCCGCCCATTCAGATGGGTTGTGTTTTTTTTTGGTGGGTTTTTTGGTGGTTTTTTTGGTCGGGGTGTTGACAAAGCCGACGACGTGCCACCATCAGCTGGGCCACCGCAAACATTTCGAAGGGGAGGAAATCAAATAGACGTGTTCTACTTGGAGATGGTGGGCCAAGATCGTCCGTCCCGGGCTCTGAGCATCGGGAGCCGGGGGGCGGGGGGGGGACCTGTTGCCGACCTTGGTTGTGGTGTGCTTCCCCGAAGGCCATGTTGTGAGTCTCCTGAGAAGGGCCGCCTTCCCCTCTTCCTCTCTCTCTCTCCCTCCCTCCCTCTGGGGGCTCTATTGTGCCTGCTTCAGAATTACAGCGCCCTTGTGCATGTCAATGAGGACGCTCTCCTTGCACGGAGGGGTGAAGAGATTTAATGAATCATAAAGTAGGAGAAGGAGGAGGAAAGGGGGGCAGGATGGCTCCATAAAGAAAAGGTCATGGTTTCACCATTCTTCTTCGGAACCGTACCCAGAGAACGCTGGTAAAAAAAATAGACAGGCACAATAAAGTTAAGGGAGGAGATGTCTTAGGAACATAGGGAGCTGCCGTATACTGAGTCAGACCATTGGTCTATCTCGCTCAGTATTGTCTTCACAGATTGGCAGCGGCTTCTCCGAGGTTGCAGGCAGGATTCTCTCTCAGCCCTATCTTGGAGATGCTGCCAGGGAGGGAACTTGGAACCTTCAGCTCTTCCCAGAGTGGCTCCATCCCCTCAGGGGAATATCTTACAGTGCTCACACTTCCAGTCTCCCATTCATATGCAACCAGGGTGGACCCTGCTTAGCTAAGGGGACAAGTCATGCTTGCTCCCATAAGACCAGCTCTCCTCAAGACCATCTTCCATGATGGCATTTGTAAGGGGGACATTAGGATCATAGGAACATTCTGCTGAGTCAGACCATAGGGCCATCTAGCTCAGTATTGTCTACCCAGACTGGCAGCGGCTTCTCCAAGCTTACCGGCAGGAGTCCTCTCTGGAGATGCCAAGGAGGGAACCTGGAACCTTCTGCATGAAGGTGCTCTTCCCAGAGAAGACCCCATTACCCAGACCATGGGTGGGCTGTACTTCACTCGAAGCCTCCCCTCGCTCCCTTCAAGGGAACTCGGTCCTGCCTTCTGCCACAATTTGAAAATGCACCCCTGCCTTCGTCCTCTCACCTGGAGGAACTAGAGATGCCCCACTGCAATCACCTAAGTCAGAGCCTCCAAAATTAGGCCAGGCCCTTTTAAGCTTCTCCAGGGAAAGGGTGGGGCACTGGGGCCAAACCACTCTCTCAGCCGCCACTATAAATACCTGGATTCATTCATTCATCCATTTATTCATTCACTGATTTGATTTGATTTGATTTATATACAGCCCTTCCAAAAATGGCTCAGGGCGGTTTAGCTCCAGGCACCTGCTGGAGCAACCTCCATCCTGCTCTATTGGATGCAGCTCCTTCTTGGAGCTATCCAAGGTCCTGACCGCATTGCCTGACTTGGGTTTCTTTAGGAGCTTGTCTGAGGTCCGTGCCCCTTCTGCCAAAACTCAGAGCCCTGCTTGGTCCTCAGCCCCGACCTGGAAAAGGATACCAGGACAGAGCTGCAGTGCCTTTACTAGCACCGAGCAGAAACCTTGCTCTGACAATGTCCAGAACTTTGCTGAGCTTTGATGTAGCCTCCAGAGCCAACCTCAGCCTCTTCAATGCCATTAATGTAACCCATGTACCCACATGGGTTGTTTGATGGGTAGAGTGTCTCCTTTGCATGTAAAAGGTCCCAGGTTCAATCCCTGGCAGAGGCATTTCCAGGGCATTTCCCAAACTAGACTCTGCAACAGGGTCGCATCTGCGAAGTGTGCTTCTGCACTTCCTGTGTTGTGACACCACAGTCCCTGCGCTGTCCACAGGGCACCGTTCACATTTCCGACACCTTGTTTCGGACTTAAGCACTGTGATTTATTGCTATCATGTTGTATGTCCGACTTTAAAAGCTTGCTGTATTTCCCAGTTCTTAGTTTTCGCGAGACTGCTCCCCCTGCTGGGCTCTTTGTGATGTACGGTTTTGAATGCGATTGGCTCAAAGAGAAGCATTTTGCTGCTGTTGAGTGCGTCCAGGTAGGGCTGGGAGAGACTCCTGCCCAAAACCTTGGAGAGCTGCTGCCAGTCAGAGTAGGCAATATTAAGCTTGATGTACCAATGGGTTGACTCAGTAGAAAGCAGCTACCTATGTTCCATCAATTCTGGATTCTGTTTTCAAAATTAAAATTGAGGCATGCCAGGTCATTAACGAAACTCTGTGTGTCTCTCTGTGTGTGTGTCCGTCCTTTGAGCAATAACAACTCTGGTGGCCATGACCTCAGTCAGAAGAGGACGGCTGTGATATCACCCCATCCGCAGGCCTCCACTTTCACGGACAGTGTCTCTGAATGGACTTGTTGAAGAGATGCTGTGCCCAGCAAAGAGTTCACATGATGGTCTTTCACTCGGAGCCCAGCAGGACGGAGCTAATTGGGAAGGAAGCATTCCAAGCTCCCCGTTGGCCCACAGGGGAAGGTATTTAGCAAGGATTTGAAATGGAAAATGTCCTGGCCCTGAACAATACCCCAAGACGTCGGGACATGGTTTGCTCGACGCTGGACAAGGCCACGTTGAGCACCAGCGAAATGTCGGATAAAAACAAGGTGACTCTTCGTCATAGAGATGAGCAGGGCTAGAAGGACGTCTTTGTTTTGTTATCTTTATACTCAGCTGTTCCGCCAAACTTGACTCCCAACACAGCCTACAAAGGAAATCTGTGGAGAAGTACAATATAATCAGGAATATATCAGGGAAGTCGATGATGCAGTCCAGGTTAGAACCTAAGAACAGCCCTGCTGGATCAGGCCCAAGAAGGCCTATCTAGTCCAGCATCCTGTTTCACACAGTGGCCCACCAGATGCTTCTGGGAAACCTACAGGCAAGAGGTGACAATATGCCTACTCTCCTGCTGTTGCTCCCTTGAAACTAGTATTCAGAGGCATCTTGACTCTGAACCTGGAGGTAGTCTATAGCCATCAAGACCAGTAGTCATTGATAGACCTGTCCTCCACGAATTTGTCCATCCCCTTTTAAAGCCATTCAAGTTAGTGGCCATCCCCACATCCACTGGCAGAGGATTCCATAGATTAACTATGCGCTATTTGAAAAAGTACTTCCTTTTGTTGGTCCTAAATTTCCCAGCCAGCAGGACTGATGGGAGTTGTAGTCCTTGGATAAATAGCACCCTGGACAAGGGCGCCCTCCTCACTGGTTAGTTTTTCAGTGTGACAAGTTGTGTGTCCTGTCTAAACTCAGCTCCGTGCCCCCTTCTGGAAGGTGTCTTGGGCAACTAATGGGTGAACCCATTCTAAGTGGGTGAGCCCAATGGGTTCACCCAGTCCTGATCCCCAGCACAATGGCTGAAAAAGGGGATGCTGAAAGTTGATGGCTGGGGATAATGTAGTCCAACAACAACTGGGTTCCAAGGTTGGGAGCCCTTTTTCTAGAGAGAAAAGGCAGAAGGAAATTCTTGGAAGCTTCTCAGAGCCATTTGGTTGGCCGCTGTCGGAAATAGCATGCGAGGTTACATCGTCCTTTGGTCCAATTGAGCAGGAATCTTTTATACTCTTGAGTCAGCTGCATCTAACCAGCACTGATCTGATCTGGGAGGAGAGCTGGTCTTGTGGTAGCAAGCATGACCTGTCCCCTTTGCTAAGCAGGTTCCGCACTGGTTGTATTTGAATGGGAGACTCGATGAGTGAGCACTGTAAGATATTCCCCTTAGGGGATGGAGCTGCTCTGGGAAGAGCAGAAGGTTCCAAGTTCCAACGTATACTTCAAGTATACATTGATGGGATCTGAGCTGTCGGTGACTGACCAGGAGAGGGAACTTGGGGTTGTGGTGGACAGCTCATTGAAAGTGTCAACTTAATGTGCGGCAGCTGTGAAAAAAGGCCAATTCCATGCCAGGGATCATTAAGAAAGGGATTGAAAATAAAACTGCTAATATTATAATGCCCTTATACAAAACTATGGTACGGTCGCACCTGGAGAACTGCATACAATTCTGGTCACCACATCTAAAAAAGGACATTGTAGAACTGGAAAAAGTGCAGAAGAGGGCAACTAAGATGATCAGTCATCTAAAACACCTTCCGTATGAGGCAAGGCTACAACACTTGGGGCTCTTTAGTTTAGAAAAAAGATGACTGTGGGGAGACATGATAGAGGTCTATAAAAACATGCATGGTGTGGAGAAAGTGGATAGAAAGAAATTCTTCTCCCTCTCACAGAACACTAGAACCAGGGGTCATCCCATAAAATTGATTGCCAGAAAATTTAGGACCAACCAACAGAGGTACTTTTTCACACAATACATAATCAACTTATGGAATTCTCTGCCACAAGATTATCCTGGTCACACAGACCAATTTTATTTGGAAATTATGCTGTCAAATTTCAAACTTGTAATTTCAGATAATGTGGCAAAGTTTTGTTTTGTGGCGTCAAAGCTCCATAAAGACTGTATTAGTAATTTGAACAGTTTGTAATTTTTAAATGTTGAATTTTCTTGAATTTTGTTATTGATTTTATTATTTGTTATCAATTGTTAATAAGGTCTGTGACCATAATAAACTAAACTATAACTCTGCCACAAGATGTGGTGACAGCCAACAACCTGGATGGCTTTAAGAGGGGTTTGGATAACTTCATGGAGGAGAGGTCTATCAATGGCTACTAGTTGGAGGGCTACAGGCCACCTCCAACCTCAAAGGCAGGATGCCTCTGAGTACCAGTTGCAGGGGAGTAACAGCAGGAGGGAGGACATGCCCTCAACTCCTGCCTGTGGCTTCCAGCGGCATCTGGTGGGCCACTGTGTGAAACAGGCTGCTGTTCTAAGTTCCCTCCCTGGCATCTCCAAGATAGGGCTGAGAGAGACTCCTGCCTGCAACCTTGGAGAAGCCGCTGCCAGTCTGTGTAGACAATACTGAGCTAGATGGACCAAGGGTTCAACTTGGTATATGGCAGTGTCCTATGTTCCTTTGATTCACGTTACAGTTAACCCAAGTCAGTCCACAGTCTATAGTCATGATTTCAGCTTCCTCGAAACCTGGGGAAAGAATGCCTCTTTGATGTCCGTTGGGAATGAAAACATCCCTAATAAACATTTCTTCAGTGAAGTTCACGAAACTTTTCAGCAACACAGAATAAAGCTCTTGGTATCAACGCTGTTGCTCTCAGGGCCAGTGTATGAGCCCCAACGGCATCACTCTGGAGAATAAGATGATCTCTTCTCTTTGTCACTAGAAGTTCCTCCTTTGGAGAGAGCCATGTCTACGGCAAGGTAATTGCTGGTTCATGAACCAATTAAGTTGCTGGGGAAGAAACAGCGAAGGGGGAGACTGGGAAATGAGTTCAGGTAGGGTAGAGTATAATGCATTAAGGGTTAACGACGTTAGGGATCCTTTCAGAAGGATTAGGTCGTACCTTCACCAATTTTCTTTCCTTCATTCATTCTTTTGTGGCCATCCTTTCTCTCTGCTTTCCAATTCGTAATTGTTTGTCCCCCCTAATTGGCTGATTAACCAGTTATTACATCCAGACCTGGGGGTATGAAGGTCCCATTCACCACTAGCCTCCTCCTTTCCTTCCAAATTGAAATAATCTGGAAAACAGCAGCGAGGATTTTGTCCAGCTCGTTAAGTTTCTGCCCGTTGCGTTTGACAACCTGGACCCGAGCAGCATTTGCATGTTTAACGGTTGCATTTTAATACAGCTGCTGTTTTAATTATTTGAAGAAGTGGCACACAGGAATATGTGACTTTTAGAAATGACTGGCTAACAGATGGTTAAAAATTTATTTCTTGTCTTCCTTTTAAAAAGAAAAGAAAAGAATGATCCCATCAGTTAGAAGAAATCACAGTATCTCAATGGGAGTCGATCTTCGGGGGCTGTGTAAGGGCTGATGTTCTCTTCTGAGTAATAGCCATGAGCGCTGATAGTGGGGAAATCATGTGAAATGCATTGTTTAAATCCAGAGAAGAGAAATCATTTGCAAAAAAGAAAAAAAAGTTTAAAAAAGCACACTGGCAGTGAAAGCTATTCAGGGAGGCCAGCTGCAATTAAAATCCAATTAAGAACCCACATTTTAATCAACCATTAATGAATTATTTGAACCTATTAATTGATTACTGCTCTGAGTGCTGTCGGCAAATGAAGCCCTCCGCTGACTAGAATGCCAAATTCCCCATTCAAGTCTGAACAAAGTTAGTTTCCCCACACTCCGTCACACTCAGGAGTGACCAAGCCCTCACTAAAATGAGACAATGTAGATCAGGGGTCTGAAACTTCTAACAGCTCCCATAAATTGCTCTGAGCCATTTTTGGAAGGGCAGTATAGAAACTGAATTATTATTATTATTAATAATAATAATAAATAAATAAATAAATAAATAAATAAATAAATAAACCCAAGTCACAATGGCCAGTAGGCAGAGATCATGGGAGTTGTAGGCCAACATCGGCAGGAGGGTCGAGTCAGGAGCTGGGAAGCTTGTGTTAGGAACATAGGAAGCTGCCATATACGGAGTCAGACCCTTGGTCCATCTTGCTCAGTATTGTCTACCCAGACTGCCAGCAGCTTCTCCAAGGTTACAGGCAGGAATCTCTCTCAGCCTTATCTTGCAGATGCTGCCAGGGAGGGAACTTGGAACCTTCTTGGAACACAACCGCCACATTATAGCTCTGCCCCTGGAGAGGAAGAAGGATACTAAAATCAATTCTCGTCTGATATTCAGTTATTATATCACAAACGGTTGGAAATAGCAAAAGAAGCCGATGATTTCCATTTAGAAAGGAAAGCGCTTTGGGTCCCTGTTGAGACCCTGGAGTGGAGAAAGTACCAGGAGAGCGTCCCTGCCTGACCCTGGGGTACTAGACCACTGCTTTCAACCGTCACCTGGGATGTGATGCTGATTTAGAGTTGCAATTCGGACTGAAGCTCTGCCTGGAGATGGGTCCCCCCAAAATATTTTACAATGGCAAGCGTGGAAATCTCCAGCATTGCTTTCAAGAGCCACCTGGAGACTGATGCCAATTCCATTCTACGCATGGCAATTCTGATTGGTCAGCTTCTTCCTCTCCACTGGGCAGCTGGGTGAGCGGTTTTGTGCCCCCGCCCCCCGCATAGATCTGCCCAGGGAACCTTAAAGCATTCCTCTACTTCTAAAAAATTAATAAAAATAAATCAAATGCACTAGTCCAGGATGGCGGAGACCTGGCTTGGGGACAGTACATGTTCAAAGGGACATCGGTCTCTCAGTGGACTTGAGCCAGCGGTGTGATGCTGCGGCGAAAACAGCGAAAACGATCTCGGGATGCATTAACAGAAGTGTCCAGGTCACAAGAAGTCATCACTCCACTCTCTTCCATGCTGGTCAGACCTCCATGGGGATCAGGGGCCTGTTGTGGACAATGGAGCAGAGGGGGACAAGTGTCCCTTGGCCACCAAGGTCGGGGGGGACACCAAAGCACCTCCTCATCGCTGGCTGGGAGCTGAAGGCGCACCCCTCTCCTTCCCAGCCAGCATTCCTTAGCGAGGCAGAGAGGGTCAGGGGAAAGAGCAGCCAATGAAATGCTGGCTGGGAAGGATCCCTAGTGGTCACTCACCCTGCATCCACGTTGGATGGAAGCAGGGGGCGTTCTCAGTGCTCAGATGGGGCCAATGAGCCCTGTTGCCGTTTCCCCACCCCAGTCAGCGAGTCAACAAACCGCTGATTGGGAGGGGAAACTTTGCACCGGGGCTGAATAGCCCAATCCTGGCACAGACCACGCCCCCTGCATCTGCTGTGGATGCAGGGGGTGTGGCTTGGGCACTCTTATGTGCACGGGGAAATCCGTGAAGAAGGGAGCTACCAGTGGGACCATGTCCCTCAGTGCCGGTGATGGGGATACTAGACATGAGGAAGAATTTCCTAATGTGTGACAGTGGAACAGCCCGCCTCATGAAGCGGTGAGATCCTTTCAGATCGGCTGTAATATTTCCTGCAGTGATATTCTAGAGGCCAACAAATGTTGGCCATTGGTATTACCTCAAGGGACGAATGCTCCTATTGATTTCTGGCAACATCTATCCTTCTAGAGATGGGAAATAAATGATCCCATTCTTGCACTTACGGCTTTCCCTGTGTGATCACCCCTTCTTTATCCCGATCCCCAAAGGATTAGTCTAAAATTGCAGGCATTTCTTGCACAGAGGAAAGGGTTAGGGTAACAATGAATAAATCCTTGTCCTCTCTCTCCATGGAGTGATCTTTGGAGGACATTCGGGCCCATTCTCATTTCCATTCCTCTGACAACATCGATACAATTTGGTAGCAGCATTTGTGTTTTTAAAGACATGTATGGCGCATGGGAAAGGCCTACTGTGATGAAGGGAAGTGGCATCGGAGATGCAGAGAAAGGAAGACTTGCGCCTGAACACCTGTTTAGCCCTGCAGCTTGCTGAATTGCTTTGGCTACGCAACTGCTTTCTTGCTTGGCCCACCTCACAGGACTGTTGTGAAGATGAAATGGGATAAACCCCATATATGTCACCCTGAGCACTTTCCTAGCCCAGCCTACCTCACAGGACCAATGTGAGGATAAAACAGGATAAACCCTGTATATGTCACCCTGAGCTGGTGGAGAGGAGAGCTGGTCTGGTGGTAGCAAGCATGACTTGTCCCCATAGCTAAGCAGGGTCTGCCCTGGTTGCATCTGAGTGGGAGACTTGATGTGTGAGCACAGAGCACCTGCCTGCTTGCATGCAGAAGGTTCCAAGTTCCCTCCCTGGCAGCATCTCCAAGATAGGGCTGAGAGAGATTCCTGCCTGCAACCTTGGAGAAGCCGCTGCCAGTCTGGGTAGACAATACTGAGCTAGATGGACCAATGGTCTGACTCAGTATATGGCAGCTTCCTTTGTTCCTAGCTCTTTCCTAGCGCAGCCTACCTCACAGGACTGTTGTGAGGATAAAATGGGATAATCCTTGTATATGTCACCCTGAGCTGCTTGTAGGACAGTGGGATTTTTTTATTTTTTTTTAAGTAGGATACATAGATAAAAATGCTTTATTCATCCCTGTCTAGTGTGTAACAATCCATGCAATTATGAGGACGAAATAAGTGTTCCTCTCTATATTTCTGCCAGTTCTAAAGATTTCTGCAAGCCCTGAAGGATCTGGAGGAATTTGCAGGATTGTAGCCACGTCGCGCTAGAAAGGCACGCTAAATTAAATCAATTTGCTTGTGAAAGGACCGAGTCTATTCTTCATGTCACTGCTCCGTCACATCAAATTGAAGGAGTGGAGAAAATCTTTTTCTTAAAAAAAAAAAGAAAAAGAAAGAAAAAGCAAGCAAGCAAGAAAGTGAATGCGTGTTTAGTACCGAAGAGAAGAAGAAGAAAATCCCAAGCAGTAAGAGACTGCATTTCAAGTGGGAGAAAGTCAGTCTAAAGCCCGGGGGGGGGGCGGGCGGGGGGAGATGGGGTAGAGAAGCTGGCCAATTGTCTAATGTTGAAAATCTGCAAAGAGGAATGTGATTTCGCTTGGCTGAGACTGTTTTCTGCCCTTTGCGGACCAGATTGAAAGTTTAGCGCAGAAATCACCTCCACGAGACCAAGGTAGTTCTCTTTGTAGAAACTTAGACAGGGGGGGAAAAACCACCACTTAAATAATCTTGAAGTCCAATGATTTTCCTGGAGACTTTATGAAGCAAAATCCACGTAAGATCGCTGTGTCTTGTACAGAGCACGCCATGCCATCCTACATAGGTTTACTCAGGAGTCAGTCTGGCTGTGACTGCTGCAGAGATTATAAACTGCTTTTCAACAAAGTTCTCAGAGTGGTTAACACAGAAAAATAAATCATCCAAGACTAGTTTTTTCTCTTCAACATCTTTGATGTTAGAAATCAGGGGGTCATCTTCAATTCAGAGTCATCTTCTATTTTGGGTAAATACAGTCAATAAATAATAAATAAGATGGTTCCCTGTCCCAAAAGGGCTCACAAATAAAATACATACATACATACATAAATGAATGAATAATAATAAATAAAATGAATAAAATAACATAAATAAAATAAACGAGGTAGACACCCACAACAGCCCCTGAAGGGATGTTGTGCTGGGGATGGATAGGGCCAGTTGCTCTCCCCCTGCTAAATATAAGAGAAGCATTACTTGAAAAGGTGCCTCTTAGCTCAGTTAGCAGGGGAGATGATGTTATAGTTTTCAGTGCATCTATTTACGAAGCGAGATCATTTTTTAGAAGAGTATCGTTTAATTTAAACATGTCATTGACTCCTGCAAACATGTCATAGACACCACTGACACATTTTGAACATCTAACCTTTCTGTATGCCCATCTCTGTCCTGATCATTTTTATAAATATATAAAGTCCACTTTTTAAAAAATCTTTGCCTCTCTCATTGTGCCTAATGCGTGATTTCCCCCACTGCTGCTCTGTATCCCATCCCACTGAGTTCTAGGAATCCTCTTTTTAGGAATGCCACCTTAGTGCTTCCAGGATTAACATGTCCGGTAAATTCACAATTACATGTGTGGTGTCTGTCCTGAATTTATCATTGCTATCCTGGTTAGAGATCAAAGGAAATTGACATTGAAACTTACAATTCTAACAGGACACAAGAAAATGAATGCACATGTATAGAAACTACATCGGGTTTCCAGTGAATGTTATTGATGTGCACATTCACAGTCCCACATGCAAATGTTGTGGCTTTCCCCCCTTCCCTCACCCGCCTCCTCTAAACACATACCATCACCAATGGCAAAGAATGGCTTGAAGACCCATTGGCTGATCCAACCCCAACACTAGGTCCCTTGTGAGACTTGCAGATTATCACCGGCTGAGTACTCCGCTGAGCCCGAGAAACTTGGAATTGTTTTCTTTAAAGCAACCGTGCATTCTTAAGATGGGACTGCGGATTTTGCTCACCACATCAGCAGGCATCCGACTGGTCCTGCCCGCCAGAGATTGTCCCATGTGGGTGTCCTTCCCCATCAGATAGACGGACAGACAGACAGAGGAAGGAGATAGATAGATAGATAGATAGATAGATAGATAGATAGATAGATAGATAGATAGATAGATAGATACTCTATCTATCCCCTGCTAACTTGGCAAAGAGGCACCTTTTTAACGTGGCGATTCTCTTTATTTAGCAGGGGGGGAGTAACTGGCCCTATCCACCCCCAGCACAGTATCTCCAGTTACTGTTGCTGGGGTCTATCTTGTGGGTTTTTTTGTTGTTGTTTTTTAGAATGTGAGCCCTTTGGGGACAGGGAGCCATCTTATTTATTTGTTTTTTCTCTGTGTAAATGGCCCGGAGCCATTTTTGGAAGGGCGGAATAGAAATCAAATAAATAAATAGATAGATAAATAGTTAAATAAATAAATAAATAAATGAGATCTCTTTGTTTTTGAATGACTGGACTATGCAAGTGAACATAAGGACATAAGAGCAGGTCTGCTGGATCAAGCCCAAGGCCCACCTAGTCCCGCATCCTGTTTCCTACAGTGGCCCACCAGATGCCGCTGGAAGCCTACAACTAGCAATAAACTGTGAGCAAACAGCAAATATATATAAACATACAAACTCAGAAATTAAATAATTATATTTGTATATGCCTACAGGCAGGAGTTGAGAACATGTCGTCTCTCTTGCTGTTACTCCCCTGTATCTGGCATTTAGAGGCATCTTGCCTCTGAGGCTGGAGGTGGCCTATGGCCATCAGATTAGTAGGCATTGATAGACTAGACCTCCATGAATTTGTGAAAGTCCTTTTTAAGGACTTTCAGGTTGGTGGCCACCACCACATCCCGTGGCAGAGAGTTCCGCGGATTAATGATGTGCTGTGTGGAAAACTGCTTCCTTTTGTTGGCCCTACATTTCCTGGCCTTCAATTTCATGGGATGACCTCTGGTTCTAGCGCTGTGAGAGAGGGAGACAAATTTCTTTTCCTCCACTCTCTCCACAATGGTTAACCCAAGGTTTCTCTTCCTCAATTAACTGTCTTTGAGAGCCCTGCAATTTTTCCTCCATCCACCCTCATCTGTCTTACCAAACAGTGAATTTTTTCTCAGACCCATAGCTGGGAGAGCTGGAGTAGGCCTCCCCCTGCCCCCAATTTTTCCTCTGCCCCCTAATCTATGTTTTGTTTTATTTTACTAACAAATAATTTTAAATAACTGAGTGTTGCTTGCACCTAGGACTGATGGGAGACCAGGTAAACTGCCCCCTAAATTTTGGCAGCCCCCTAACCTTTTAGGCTGGCTATGGGCCTGTAAACTTTCCCCCACTGCACAGTTTCCAAAATCAGAATTTCCACAATAAATCACTGAGATGAGAAAATATTACAAGGGTTCGGTGGTCTCTTCTGCTGACAATGTCGAGCCTTCTGTCTTAGCAACAGCCAGCAACTTGTTGATTCTTTCGAGCAGGAGGTAATGTGGCGTTCTTGAGTTGATTTGAAAATTACAGCCAGTGTAAATAAGGGGTTAGGGGCATTCTCTCTCACAAAAGGGAATTAACTCTTGGAGTGGCTGCATTGTGGTAAATAAGGTGAACGAGAAAGTTGGGAGAAAGACAAGGAGAGGCCTTGTTCCCTGGAGGTCCCATTGGAAGAAGGACGAATTAAGACATGGTTTGGTTTTTGCTGTGTCCCCAAAAGTGAGTTTATGAGAATAAAGGGGGGGTATTAAAAAGGGGGATCAGTATAGCAAAACAAAAATCAGAGAAGAAAAGACGTGAATTTGGTTCATATGGCAGGAAATGAGAACCATCTTTTTTGGCTTGGGTTGTCAGCTCTAGATGACCTACTGCGTGATGTCCCATCCGCCTTGTGGCGGCACATACGTGCAGCTGCGCATGTGCGCTTGTGCGCAAAACCAACGCTTGCGCAAATGCAGTCATGTGATGGCCAGGCATTCCTTTCAAAAACCGCCCATCACGCAAGTTCTTGCATTTTGCACAAGTGCACTTGGTTTATTTATTTTTACGTTTATGTCCTCCTCTTCCTCAGAGGAAACCAGAGCGGTGCACATGGTTTTCGGTTGATCCTCATAACAACCCTGCGAGGGAGGTTAGGCTGAGAGAGAAGTGACTGGCCCAGAGTCACCCAGTGAGTTTCATGGCTGAATGGGGATTTGAACTCGGGACTCCCTTGTCCTCCGAAGGATTTGAACTCGGGTCTTCCTGGCACACAAGCTCTGTTACAAGCTCTGAAACATTGCTCAGAATGTCAGCCTCTGATGGAAGCTATTCTTGATAATCTACCCCCCGCCACACACACACCATTTTATTTCACAATAGCAAGCCCTTAAAATCTCTGGGATTATGTTCAACAGTTTCTTGAAGGTTGGCAACCCTCAGCATTGGGTTGGGTGTACGTTGGCGGGGGGGGGGGGGAATCGCTTATGGGTCTTGTTGGCCTTGGAACCTTCTGCATGCAAGCCGCAGGTGCTCTTCCCAGAGCGGCTCCATCCCCTGAGGGGGAATATCTTCCAGTGCTCACACATGTAGTCTCCCATTCATATGCAACCAGGGCAGACATTGTGGACGGTCTTGTGGTAGCAAGCATGACTTGTCCCCTTTGCTAAGGAGGGTCCACCCTGGTTTGCATTTGAATGGGAGACTTGATGTCTGAGCACTGTAAAATATTCCCCTGGGGCCGCTCTGGGAAGAGCACCTCTCTGCTTGCATGAAGAAGGTTCCAAATTCTCTCTCTGGCATCTCTGAGATAGGGCTGAGAGAGACTCCTGCCTGCAATCTTGGAGGAGCCGCTGCCAGTCTGTGAAGTCAATACTGAGCTAGATGGACCAAGGGTCTGACTCTGTATAAGGCAGCGTCCTATGTTCCTATAATGAAATATGTGAATAGCCGTAGTAGCATGTCCTGTTGCTATACTGTGTGCCAACTCTACTGCTCTCTAATTCAAACGTCTGTAAGCACAGCTCATTTGAAATATTCACTGCCTCTTTTTTCATCAGGTGTCGGACTGTTCTTCCGCTCGATGGTTAAAGTGAATCGGAGATCAGGGGCTCATCCATCAGATTTGGAAATGATCTTGTAATTGATGCGAGTGTTTAACAGCTAAGTGAGCAGGGCTACTGTCTGTGATCTCAGAAACGTTTGGAAGAACGGAGACGGAAAGGTCCACTGGAATGATCCCTTATTCCAGAAGTGTTCCAAAAGTTCACAGGAGGAACGCTTTCTAACTTGTTCTGTGTATGTGCTCAGCTGAATCAAGAAGCAATGTGTCTCGTGGAGTGTATCATGTCAAGCTGAAGGATAGGAACATAGGAACATAGGAAGCTGCCATATACTGAGTCAGACCATTGGTCATTCTAGCTCAGTGTTGTCTACACTGACTGGCAGCAGCTTCTCCAAGGTTGCAGGTGGGATTTCAGTCCTCTCTTGGAGATGCCAGGGCGGGAACATGGAACCTTCTGCATGCAATCATGCAGATGCTCTTCCCAGAGCAGTCTCATCCCTTGAGGCGAATATCTTACAGTGCTTAGATCAGGCCTAAAGCCCATCTAGTCCAGCATCCTGTTTCACACAGTGGCCCACCAGATGCTGCTGGAAGCCTACAGGCAGGAGTTGAGGGCATACCCTCCCTCCTGCTGTTACTCCCCTGCAATGGGTCCCCAGAGGCATCCTGGCTTTGAGGCTGGAGGTGGCCTATAGCCCTCCGACTAGTAGCCGTTGATAGACCATGAAGTGATCCAAACCCCTCTTAAAGCCATCCAGGTTGTTGGCTGTCACCACATCTTGTGGCAGAGAATTCCACAAGTTGATTACGTGTTGTATGAAAAAGTACTTCTGTTTGCTGGTCCTGAATTTCCTGGCAATCAATTTCATGGGATGACCCCTGGTTCTAGTGTTATGGGAGAGGGAGAAGAATTTCTCTCGATCCACTTTCTCCACACCATGCATGATTTTATAGACCTCTATCAGGTCTCCCCGCAGTTGTCTTTTTTCTAAACTAAAGAGCCCCAAGTGTTGTAGCCTTGCCTCATAAGGAAGGTGTCCTAGCCTGCTTTCTAGGCTCTCTTTTTAAAATCTGGTTGTACCTTTTATAAAGCCCTGTTACATGCCCTGTATATATGACTGATGTGCCAAATGTTTAAATGGGCACCTTTCAAAACGTGCCCGCCGAACGATTCGACAGCCAACACTGCGTCGCTTGGGAAAGATTACACAATCCGAGCTTCCCGAGGGCATCCTGTGTCTGTATGGATGTACAAATATTTACTGATTCTCTTTTTTAAAAGTAAAGATCGGCTCTGCGGCGATCAGCTTACGCACAGTATATTGTCAATATACACAGTGACCTCTGGGATTTTTCTTCTTTCTTTCTCTTGCTTTCTTTCGGGCGTTAATGCTATGGTATGTTGAACTCTGCTAGATCTCCATAGAGGGCGACTCGGAATGTTTTGCAGAACAATACCGGAGGGCGGCAAAGAGGAAAGAATGAAAGGCGACCAAGTTTGATAACCACATTAAAGCACTCCCAACATCTGTTCAGGCCAAAGACAACACTATCGCCAAGAATTAACCTTCTGAACCACTTAATCATTAACCACGGCTTGGAGAAAGTTAGGCAACAAGGCCCCGTTTGTTGGATGCCGTCCCTCAAGAGGTGCGGCAAGCCATATTTTATGGGGAACAGCGTGAGAAGAGCCCGGCCAGCTTTAGACATTTTAAACACGGCATATATTTCGGTGGGAAACCGGGAGACAATGGAAGCCGCTCTCCAGCTGATTGCCTGTCCCTTGGCTTCAGCTCATTGGAAACTGAGAGGTGCATCTGGAAACGTCACGAAATAAGACTTTGGAATCCTTGCGAGATATTTTAGCGGCTTCTTGCTAGAGAGTAATACTTTCTTGCCTTTTTTCTTGCGGAACGGGAGGCATTCGGAGTGCCTGTCAAAGGCTTTTTTCTTTCCTTTAAAAAAATAAGAGCCAGTGTAGTGTAGTGGTTAGAGTGCTGGACTAGGACTGGGGAGACCCGAGTTCAAATCCCCATTCAACCATGAAACTCACTGGGTGACTCTGGGCCAGGCACTTCTCTCTCAGCCTAACCTACTTCACAGGGTTGTTGTGAAGAGAAACTTAGGTATGTAGTACCCTGCTCTGGGCTCCTTGGAGGAAAAGCGGGATCTAAATGTAAATAACAATAATAATAACAAATAAATCGTGTCCAAGAAATGTGAGGAGATGTGGTCTGGTGGATCTGAAAGCAAACGAACCATCTCCAGGAATTTAATTTGCATGCAAACAGAGAAGAGGCCCATTCATATGTTATGCTCAGCGCTCGTGCAATGAGTGTAGACTCATTCACATGTTATGTTGTACGCAGGTACAGAAGTACACTTCCAATCTGTACTATGTATTCGAAGGGCCTGTTTCCAGGTTTCCATTTAAAATGAACGCAGGTGCGGTTATTCAGACAAACGCGTGTACAGTGCAGAGACATCTATACCCTCGTACAGCATAATGTCTGAATTGAGCTAAGGTGTCTGTTAAAAGACTTTGTACACCACCTAGAGATGTCTATATCAGGTGCTATAGAAATATGATAGATAGAAAGGAACATAGGAACATAGGAAGCTGCCATATACTGAGTCAGACCCTTGGTCTATCTAGCTCAGTATTGTCTTCACAGACTGGCAGCGGCTTCTCCAAGGTTTTAGGCAGGAATGTCTCTCAGCCCTATCTTGGAGATGCTGCCAGGGATGGAAGCAGATGCTCTTCCCAGAGCAGCCCCATTCCTTAAGGGGAATATCTTACAGTGCTCACACGTCTCCCATCCAAATCCAAAACCAGGGTGGACCCTGCTTAGCAAAAGAGACAATTCATGTTTGCTACCAGAAGATCTATAGATGCAGCCTCGTGCATCTAAGCCAGGGCTGCACAATTCTGGCCTGCCTGAAGATGTTGGACTACAGGTCCCATCATCCCTCATTATTGGTGACTATGGCAGGGGGTGATGGAGGTTGTAGTCCAAGTTGTGCCGGCCTGATCTAAACAAACATGCCTCCAAGTGAATGATTTTTTTTTTTTAAGATCCCTTCTTTAAGCTGTCCCCCAGAACTTTGTGTCTGCCTTTATCCACTCCCTGGGAGACGGAGGGCTCACTACCAGCCAGTGAGCAGCGATCTCAGCAGAAGATGTCAACCTGCCTAATTAATTGGGACCTCCGAGCGCTTCTTTTGTAAGCTTACAAGGAGTCACCCTGGCGACCCCCCGCTCACCTGGAGGACCCTAGGAAACACCTGCTGCTTATAATTAAGACCTGTGTTGTCCCTGTTTCCTCATCTTCATTTCTATCGTCCAAGGAGGGGGAACATATACAGCATAATCAGAGGGCCGAGATTCAGCCGGTCCTCAAAATCTTTAGGCAGCTGCTGTCCCTTCAAAGAAACTCCCGAATGAAACCATGGAGTGTTTCTATCCCCCCCCCTTCTTTTCAGTGTACGTTTGGACTGAAGTGCAACCCCCCCTGTTCCCCACCCCCACATATTTAGGTTTTCCTCCTCTTGAAGGGATAATAGCCTTTTCATTGGATAACAAACATCCAACAGATTGGACGCTTCCATGCTTGCCGTTGGCTTGGAGAGAAGGAACAGATTTTGTTTATTGAGGAGTGACGGGAAAGGACAAGGGCGAAGCAGAGAAACGGAATTGCTGGCCCTCAGCGATGGTTGAAAACCCGTCATCAACTAGGAAATAGCCCCCGCAGGTTCCTGAGTATCAGTAGAGCATCTGCTTTCATGCAGAAGGTCCCAGGTTCAATTCCTGGCAACATCTCCAGGTAGGGTTGGGAGAGACTCCTGCCTGCAACCTTTGAGAGACGCTGCCAGTCAGAGTAAATAATACTGAGCTAGATCTAGCAAGGGTCTGACTCGGTATGCAGCAGCTTCCTATGAGTCCAAATATGCACCGAGGTGTTTTTTTAAACACTCGTTTCAGCCAAATAATGTAGTAGAATTCTTCTGGGATTGTACCACAAACTGTGAGTTATTAGAGAGAGAGAGAGAGAGAGAGAGAGAGAGAGAGAGAGAGAGAGAGAGAGAGAGAGAGAACAGAAAGAAATAGGAGGAGTTATCATGGGTGTTGGTAGGACATTTTTCATTTTTCATTGGGAGGCAAAGACTGCAACCATATACCCACTTACTAGGGATGTACAAAATGTTTCAACATCGAAATGTTTCAACTCAAAATGGGCCGTTCCTCGAGTGTTTTGAGCTTGAAACAAAACACCCTCTAAATAAAGGGTCTGTTTTGCGCTTGGAAAGCCACCTTAAGTGGCGCAGCGGGGGAAATGCTTGACTAACAAGCAGAAGGTTGCCGGTTCGAATCCCCGCTGGTCTGTTTCCCAGACTATGGGAAACACCTCTATCGGGCAGCAGCGATATAGGAAGATGCTGAAAGGCATCATCGGGAGGAGGCAATGGTGAACCCCTCCTGGATTCTACCAAAGACAACCACAGGGCTCTGTGGTCACCAGGAGCTGACTTGACGGCACACTTTATCTTTTGTGCTTGGAACAAAACAACCCTGTTTTGAGCAAACGGTTTCAATGTTTCGAGCACCATTTTGGCGGCCTGTTTTCCCCTTGCTGATTGGTTTTGGGGCAGTGGCTTCCGATTGGCTGGTTATCTCCTTGCTTCTTGGTTGGCTTATAGTACACTCTGTGAAGGCAGCTTGTTCCAGCCATAGGGAACCATGGGGAAACTTGAAACACCCCATTGTCCCCCCCCCCGTGGGTAGCTCCTAGGGACGCCAAAGTGGGTTGTGTGGTAGAGCACGAGGGGTGCTCCCTACCACCCAACCCACACAAGAAATGGGCAAGTGGGCAAGTTTTCACAGTGTGCCACGAGAAATGCCTTTCGTGGAGCTTCTCTAACAGAAATGGGAGCCTTTCTGGTCAAACAGAGACAAAACATCGAAGGCGGACAATATCGCAAGCCTCGGCTTTGGGTGTGCACTCTCGCAGCTGCCCTGTCACCTCACATGCGGTCAGTCATAAGATGTGGAGCCATTCAGCCATGCGACTTTATGGCTTGGAGACATAATTCCAGAACGGCCCGAGACATCTTTCTGTTCTGCATTACCAAATCACTCGCCCTCCGGGAAACTGCACACAACAAGGAGCTTTGGGGCGCAGGTTAACCCTTTAATACTGGAAGTGCGAGTTGACTGGCCACACTTCGGAAATGCTTGAAAGGAGATATGTTGACCGCTGGCCACTGAAGTGTGAAGGGCTTTGCAAAGAGAATATTGCTCCGTGAACATTTTTTAAACGTTCTAAGCCGGCATCCCGAGCTCAGATATTACTGCGCGCAAACCCCAGAGTAACACCTTCTGTGCTGCATTTCAGACTGTATACTCCTCGGGGCAGGGAGCTGACCCTTTGTTCTTTGCCTATAGGAATCTACCCAGGCTTTCAAGCTCGGTCTAGGGATGTGCCCGAACAGGTGCGGCACCTCCTTAGGGAAGCGCCGAACCGGTTTGGGCGCTAGCATTCGAACTGGCTTGGTGGGGCACGAGTCGGTTTCTTTAAAAAGCAGGTAAGCAGGACCTTACCTGATTCTGCACCACCCACCGCTTTTCTGGGCATGGTGCTCGCTATTCAAAAGGCCACGTGTGACTACAGCGCTACTCCCAGCACCCTGTGCATGGCATCGGCATGCACATGACCGCTGTACACACGGCTAAGAGTTGCAGCCTTTTGAACAGCAAGAGCCATGCCCGGAAAAGTGGTGGGGTGGTAGAAGAGTAGATCAAGTCCTGCTTACCGGCTCTTTAAAGGAACCAACCTCTGCCCTGCCTGCGGCTGCACGAGCCATTCATGTACATCTCTACCCTGCTCTCTGGTCCACCTTTACTTCAGATTTGACTGATGGGTACCCAAGATGAAGCTTTTTCAATAGCAGCACCGCAGCACTGCAAAACTCCCTCCTAGTACAAAGTGAGGCCAAAAATTGTGGCCATTGGTACCATCCAAGGGTGGCTCCAGCAGGCGGGCAGGAAAAGTGGCTTGCCCCCTCACACACACACACCCCGTTTCTCTTTCAGAAATCTAATATGTGGTGGGACACAGCTTCCTCACCCATAAATGGACTTTGCCCTTTCTGTGCCTCCCTCAGTTTTAGTCTGGTGCTGCCTCTGGTACCATCCCAGGGGAGAAATGCTCACCATTGTTTTTGGCAACGTCTCCCATCCTAGAGATGGGAAAGACATGATAGCATTGCTGCACTTACAGTTTTCTGTGTGTTATCAACCCTTTTTTTATCCCTACTCCCAAATGGTTAGGGTAAACCTGCAGTCATTTTTGCACAAGGAATTTAGGAGCATAGGATCAGAGTTAGGGTAACAGTGAACAAATGATTGTCCTCTCTCCATGGAGTAATCTTTGGAGGACATTCTTGCCAATTTCCATTTCAATTCCTCTGACAACATCGATAAAGTTTTGTAGTGGTTTTGTGTGTGTGTGTTTAAAACTCTTTAGAGCTTTTGGAAAGGATATTTAGATGCAATGAGGTGTCTATACCTACAAAGATTAGAATCGTTCAGAAAATAGGTTTTCCCATGACACTCTGTAGAGGCGAAAGCTGGACTTTGAAGAAACGAGATAGAAAAAGTATTGACACTTTTGAACTTTGGTGCTGGAGAAGATGTTTGAGGATACCATGGACAGCCAGGAAAACAAACAAATGGATCATAGAACAAATGAATCCAAATTTTCACTCGAGGCACAAAGGACTAGGCTCAAACTATCATACTTCGGACACATCATGCGAAGACCCAGCTCCCTTGAGAAGTCCATAATGCTGGGGGAAGTAGAAGAAAAGAGAAGAAGAGAACGACCAGCAGCAAGGTGGATGAACTCGATGACGACAGCCATGAATGCACCACTGAGAGACCTGAAAGGCCAAGTTGAAGACTGATCATCCTGGAGAGAATCTATCGATGTGGTTGCTAAGAGTTGACACCAACTTGATGGCACTTAATCACTCACTCACTTACTCAATCAATCAAAGCTTTTAAAACAATCCCACAAATTTGGCCCTCTGCAGGATAATAAAAACATGACAACATGCTGAACCTATTCCAGTGCTATACCTCTTTTCCTTCTCTAGGGATGTAGAGCTTTCAAAAATAACCATGAGCATTGGTACCCCCAGATGGTACCAGCTATCCCAGATGGCTCATAGATTGTCCCTGGAGAGATCCACCACACCACTCCACTCTTCTTGCTTTTAAGTAGGCTGCCGAGAGAGTTACCTATTTGCAAGGCATTCACAGACTGTGAAGCAGCCAGCAATTCATCTTTCAGGGAAGCATGGCCACAGTCTTCTGACAGAGGAACTTCAAGCTTCTGAGGAACCTCAAGTTTTCCTGCAGAACACAGTTTCATAATCAATGTATTGGTAAGGCAGAACAATTTAGGGTTTTCCAGCAAAATATTAATTGCCCTGGAAACACTCCATTCCTTCTTGCATTTAATAACCAAAGTGCATCTTGTATCTCTACACAAGATCCCTCCACTCACTTCTGGGTTGACATATTTCTTCAGATTTTGGAAGTAATTTGATATTCATTTCCTACAGACAAAGGCATTCGGCGAGCAATACACCTTTTAGTAGTATATTCATCAGACATTTTGGTCCTTTTCTTCCCCCTATATATATTACCAAAAGCTGGCAGCGAATTCTAGTTAGATGTACCCCAGTGATGCTGAAATAATTGTACTTTTATCAATGTAATGCTGGTATTTTATCCATCTGGCTAACACGTTTTCTCATTAGCTATTATGATATCGAACAATGGCATTGCATTTTTACAGTCTACAGTGATTGCCGTTGGAGGTCATTTTGTTTACCAAAAGGGTTCCTGCTTTCATATATATATTCTGTATTTCAGACACAATGTGATGGTCCTTTGGGGAGCACTCCCCTGCCTATGTTCACCTTTTCAAAGTGGTGATTCTCCTTTTTGAGCAGGGGGAGAGCAACTGGACGTATCCATCCCCAGCACAGCATCCTTCCAGTGGCTGTTGCTGGTGTCTACCTTATGTTTCTTTTTTAGACTGCAAACCCTTTGGGGATAGGGAGACATTTTATTTATTGACATTATCTGTCTATGTAAACCACTTTGGGAACTTGGGTTGAAAAGCTGTATATGAATATCTGTCATATTTGTATTTGTATGCTCGTAGTGAGGCCTGCTGCCAGATAATCTGAAGTCCTCCCTAATGAAATGATTGGACCGACTTTCTCCTCCAGTGGCCTCTTCATGGTCTCCATGAAACTCTGTGAGGCTGGGGCAGATTGTAAGCTCCTTGGGGCAGGGAATCTCTGTATAGAAATACAGCCAGAAAGATGATCTGTGCCCGGCCCAGGTAGTTTAGGAATATAGGGTCAAAGAAAGCTGCCTTATTATACTGATTCAGATTTGGGGTCCATCTAGCTTGGTACTGCCGACACTGACCCGTGGCATCTCTCCGAGGCTGCAGGAGGAAGTCTTGGAGGTGCTGCCAGGGATTGAACCTGGGGCCTTCTGCATGCAAAGCAGATGCTCTGCCACTCAGCTTCAGCCCCACCCCCAACGAGAATAGCTTAGAGCCAATCATGCTCATGTATTGTCACTCATCCAAGTGCCAGCTAAGGCCCACCCTGCTTAGCAAAAGGGACAATTCATGCTCGCTACCCCCAGACCGGCTTAATCCCTGAACTTCAGAAGGGGTAAAGGAGGGGGGATTCACCAACATGTTGCGACCCCTGCTAACTGGGCAAAGAGGCACTTTTTTAACGTGGTGGTTCTCTTTCTTGAGCAGGGGGAGAGCAACTGGCCCTATCCGTCCCCAGCACAGCATCCCTCCAGGGGCTGTTGCTGGTGTCTGTCTTGTGTTTCTTTTTAGATTGAGAGCCCTTTGGGGACAGAAAAAAAAATCTAATTTTTCTTGATTATTTCCCTGTGTAAACTGCTTTGGAAACTTGTGTTGAAAAGCAGTATATAAATATCGTCATTGTTGACTGTTGTTGTAAGGCGCTAGTGTCCATCCTAAATCCTTCCCCTTCTTCCCAAATATAAGGGTTATTGTGGTGGATGGAACCATTTCCAGGGCCAGGATGTAGCGTGCCCCAAACCGAAAGGTTTGGGGCAGGAAGCCCAGGAAACGGCAAGAGACAACACCTTTGGGGGCTTGACTTTAAGTGCTGCTACATTCCCAGCTGGACCAAACACTCTTATCTTCTTCCTGCTTCTCGCACGGTCTTGCACTCACCTGGAACTGAAGGCTTCCTCTGGGCATTATCTTATCGAGGAAACAAGGAAATACCACAAGGTACATGTCAATATGACCTTTGCGGAGCAGGGCAGGGAGCGGGGAAGAGCTGCCCAGTGTCACACTTGCTGGCTCCATTAAGTTAATTAAAGGTGCATCAGGGATTTTGACAGCCAGAGACAAGGAGAAGCTCTCCCCATTTCAGCTGGGACTCGACCTCCTGCCGGGCATAAGAAATCATGGCCACGGAGACAATGCAGCTAGTGGTTGGCCAACCATCACGCATGTCAAAGCATCCCCTTCTAAAAAGGATGGCAAAGGTGAGCTGGGAGCCACCTAATGGCACGGCGGGGAAATGACTGGACTAGCAAGCCAGAGGTTGCCAGTTCGAATCCCTGCTGGTGTGTTCCCCAAAATTTGGGGAACTCCTAGATCAGGCAGCCACGATATAGGAAGGTGCTGAAAGGCATCATCTCACACTGAGCGGGAGGAGGCAAGGGTTAACCCCTCCTGTATTCTACCAAGAAAAACACATGGCTCTGTGGTCACCAGGAGTTGACACCGACTCAATGGCACAACCTAACCTTTCCTTTCCTTTCCTTTCCTTTCCTTTCCTTTCCTTTCCTTTCCTTTCCTTTCCTTTCCTTTCCACAAGCAAAGTCTGAAGGCAAGCCCCAGACAGTGATGGCCGAAACAGGCCACCAGCAACTGGTCCAAAGGTGCAAGGAGCAGATTAAAAAAAAACAAAAAAAGAGATTTGTCAGTCAGGCATCTGGAATGGTAGGTCACACTTATGAACTTTGTATTGAGACGTGCATTTGGAAGGAAAGAACATAGAACGGTGGGATATATTTATGAACTTTCATGAAAAGAGTAGTAGGATATCATTGATGGAGGTGAGGATTCAAAATATTGCTGGCCCGCTTCCAAAAACCAGTCACTTGTCAAGGATCTCCACCTGGCCAGAAATTCCAGGTGGCAGCTGCTGAAGCATCTTCCCTGCTAGCGTGTCTTGTGAACTGTTGCTTACTTGGTTCACCCAGAATGTTCCTCTTCCCCCCCACTCCACTTGGAAGGTCAACAAAGCACCTTCCCTCTGGGCCAATCTCGCTTTGGAGAGGAGATCGTGACAGCTTGGGGTTACCTGATCTGGGATGAAAAGAAGTGGTGTGCTTCTGACAAACAGGACAAGTGTTAGCCAAACATGAGGCCTGCCCTCACTGTTGATCCCAGATTGGACATCCCAGAAAAACACATATAGGTGTTCTTCTGTGTTGAGTGAGCACAAAAGAGCAATCAAAATGTTCTGGAGGATGAAGATCAAATCAAATCATCTTTATTATTACGATTTTTGACCTGCATAAACAGCCCACAGTTTAGTATGACAGAGATTGGTTGACATAGACATTCAGGAACAGAAGGCTTGTTTACCACCGACCTTTTTATAAACAAATCAAGTATATGCTAAGACGGATCTTGCCCCAGCAACGTATTTATTTACAATCACCTTGAATAAATTCAGATGGGCCTTCTCCAGGGCCAGGTTCAATGCTTTTCCCATCTGCAATGCTTTATGGGAAATATTTGCTCTCTAAGACCACCTGAGGGGACTTTGGCCACAGAGAGGAGAGTTGGTCTTGTGCTAGGCAGAGATGTGCATGAACCGGTTCAGCACTCCTTTCAAGGAGCGCTGAACCGGTTCGGCAGTCTGGCGTTTGAGTCGGTTCGGAGGCGGGGGGCCTTTAAAGGGCAGGGAGGGTGCCCTTACCTTCCCCACTGCTTCCCCCCCGTCGGTGCTCTCCCCAAAACCGGTGATATGCGGCCGCAGTGTACCTCCCTGCAGCCCCAGTAAGCGTCATACCAGAAGTGGTTGGTTAGTTAGCTTTCGGCCCGTAACAGTGGTTTCGTGCGCTTGGGCGAACTGGAGTTACAACCTTGGCCCACTCTAATTGCCGTTATCCTGTATGTCTGAACATGGACAAAGTAGGACAGCAGGTGCAAATGGGGCAGCCATTTTGTGCATTTATCTCTCCCGCTTTTAGCCAGCCACTTCAATCTACTCTTTTAGGGGACCAGAAAAACATGTTGCTGCTCTCTCAGACATGCCACTGAAAACAGCGTTTATGTCAAATCGCATCAGAGGTATTACGGCTGCCTCCCCAGAGCCACATTTGCACAAAAGGAAATGAGACAGGAAAATTGCAGCAATATTCACTTTCTCCCTCATAGTCCAGGATGTCTTAGTGAGCGAAAGCACAACAGCCCCGGGTCACATTATTCGCTTGCAGGGTTAAGAGAGATGGCTGCTGGGCGTCAGTTTTTTGCTTTGCAAACAGAAATTATGGGAGAGTGAACTAAAAGCCAAAGGACCGCTAGCACAAAAGTCCAGGATACTCCAGTTTCATTAGAACAAGGCGTTTTCTAACAGAACTTGATATTCTACAAAGATTCCAGAGATCTACCAGTAGATCCTGATCTACCTTCCACCTGCTTTCCTTCACCCCTCAGGGAGCTGGCCGGTGGAGAAAATGGCTGGCCTGATTCCTCTTGCTCTACAGCGCCACCCTGATAATGGCAGGATGGTATATTGCACTTTATTCGTCCAGCTGGATCCAGTGATCAAATGTAATTAGCCATTATTCATTATTAACCAGGGGCATCTTTGTGTCAATCAAAAGGGTTTTAAGCCAATTAATTGATTGATTGACACTGCAGCCCTATTAACTCCCCACCCCACCCCTTGATCCTGTAGGTTTGTTGCCTGGAACATAGGAAGCTGCCTTTTACTGAGTCAGACCATTGGTTCATCTAGCTCAGTATTCTCTACACTGACTGGCAGCGGCTCTCCAAGGTTTTAGACAGGAGTCTTTCCCAGTCCTACCTGGAGATGCTGCCAAGAATGGAACCTGGGACCTTCTGCAAGCAAACAGATGCTCTAGCATTGAGCTACAGTCTCATTCTCAAAGGAAAATAGCTCACACCAGATAGCACTCATGTATAGCCACCCATCCAAATTCAAACCAAGGCAGACCTTGCTTAGCAAAGAGAACAATTCATGCTTGCAACGGCCAGCTCCACTGAACTTCCATTGAGTCACGTGGGTTATAAATAAAGCACCGTTGACTGGAACATTCATTTGAGTGACCTCACCAAAATGGGTGTCCGTGTGGCTCTCGTTGATTTCAGTGGGGATTGTGCAGGAGACCTTCCCGCTCAATCGTATTTGCAGCACATTGGCTCCAAGAAGAAGCAGGAAAACCAGAGTTGCTTTTTCCTTCCTGCTCTGGGTCAATCTTCTGCAAGAGCTCATCAAGATCGCCTCTGAACAATGGGAGGCTTGTTAAAGTTAGAGAGTGAAGTATGTGAGAGGTTCTTTGCAACGCTTTTGTCGTTCCCCCAAACCTCTCAAGGAAATAATACGTGGAGTTCCTGTAAATCAGAAGGTTCCTCTCCAGCTGATGCCACAGCACAGAATCACTCCTTTGCCGCTTAGTCATAATTTTTCTAACTACAGGCCCAAATGGATTCCCTTGTCATCCGTCCAGGAAGTCCTTCACAATCATGGGACCTCAATTCCATCCCAGGAGCAGTACAACACTTGTCAGCAGGTGATAAAGAAGTCGGTTTCTTTAAAAGCTT
Source organism: Hemicordylus capensis (assembly GCF_027244095.1). NCBI lineage: Eukaryota > Metazoa > Chordata > Lepidosauria > Squamata > Cordylidae > Hemicordylus > Hemicordylus capensis. The sequence goes on from NC_069667.1 coordinate 19,886,529, forward strand.
GCCAAAATCCTTTGGTGGGAAAGCAGCAGCTGTTGGGCAGGCGAGTTTGAGTCCAACAACGAGAAGCCACCCCCCAAAAAAAGCATGATTACCCAAAGTAAAGAAATGTTTGCTAAAAACAAAACAAAAATTACATTCTTGTGGCGAAAGCTCTGTGTGTTTTTAAAAGTCCCCTTTGTTTCGGAAGAGCCGCGGGTGTTTCCAGAGGTTGTCATCAATGTTTTCGATAGGGCAAGAGACTTTTACAAATGTATGCAACTCCCTCTGTCAGGAAATCTTGATTCAGATTTATAGGGGTTAATAGGGATAAGAACGTAAGAACAGCCCTGTTGGATCAGGCTCAAGGTACATCTAGTCCAGCATCCTGTTTTGCACAGTGGCCCACCAGATGCCGCTGGAAGCCACAGGCAGGAGTTGAGGGCATGCCCTCTCTCCTGCTGTGACTCCCCTGCCTTTGAGGCTGGAGGTGGCCTGTAGCCCTCTGACTAGTAGCCATTGATAGACCTCTCCTCCATGAAGTGATCCAAACCCCTTCCTTCCCTGCACAACACGATGTGCAGTCATGTTGGTCCGACAAGCATATACCCGATATGCCCTCTGTTGGGCATTATCAGAATGAGTTTCTCAATCACAGGAAGGACCCTCGACTGTCGGAACTCCAACAAAAATCCCCTCCTCTCGATTTATCGGAGAAAATGTTCCAAATGAATTATTTGGCCAAAATTTAACTTGATCTTACAAGAGTCTACCAACTGGAATTATAAAATGCAGTGGATCCTGCATAAAGATCCTAACTGTGATTCTCCTGCCTGTTCTTAAACACATCTGCTTATAAGTAAAGGAACTTTTCTGGGACTACTTCTATGGGAATGTTGCATATCACAGAGGTGGAGGATTTGCACAAATGTGCAAAGGAGTCCCCAACTCTCTTGCGATCACATGGGCATTGGAAATCATTGCCGTGCATGCATGAAACTCCCTCGTGTGCAAAACTCCCCCGAGAAGCTGTACATTATGTGAGCCATGGTTCTTTGTCAGGAAACCACGATAGTTAAACTGATATAAAACTAGTGTCCAACATCCTGACGAACACTGCTCATGCACAAAGACATCACACTCACATATGGCTGTTGTGCCAAGTATGCAACTTGCATTCCAGACTAGAGATTCACAACCTCTAACATGGTTGCATGAGTACAACCAGGTGCACAACCTGTGGCATGCCTCCTCTCTTTTGCAGGGAGCTCGTGCACAAGAGAATCCCCATTATTTTGCACAGCTATGGCGTTGTCTTGCACTAGTGCAACTGTGTTCATTGCACATGCGCAGCTGGGACGTTGCCTGACACATTTTTGTAGTGTGATGATGCTCCAGTCTACTTAAGAAGGACAGAAACAGAAGGGGGTTTGGGGGTGGGATGGGGTGGGGGGAGAGGGAAATAACAATGAGAAATGTGTTGATAAAGGATGGACCCTTTAGTTTAGATAGGGATTTAAAGTTACTCTCCAGGGGAGGTCTCCGAGAGAAAGATTAATGACTTAATCGTGATGAAGCAGCTCTAAAGAGCTTGCTTTTCTCTGTCTCTCTCTTTTTAAGCAACTGAGCTTAAAATATAAAAAGTGCAAAGGTCTTCCGAAGAAGAGCTTTCTCTCCATTCCCTGAGGAATTTTCTCTGACTGAGCAGGATAGAAATATATGTAGAAGGAGTTTCTCCAGCAACTGGGATCCACTTTATGGGATGTTTCCCTGCAAGAGTGGCATTGTCAACTGAGTTTGAGTTTGGGATGGTGGACCATTTTGAGAAGCACCATGGCGGAGAAAGCATGGTGTGTGCAAAGAACAGAGAATATAGAAATACATGATTTAGCAGGGGGAGAGCAACTGGCCCTATCCATCCCCAGCACAGCATCCCTCCAGTGGCTATTACTGGTGTCTTCTTCTTCTTCTTCTTCTTCTTCTTCTTCTTCTTCTTCTTCTTCTTCTTCTTCAGACTGTGAGCCCTTTGGGGATAGGGAGCCATTTTGTTTTGCCTTATTATTTATTTATATCTACGTATGAGACTTTTGGCTGAAAAGTGGTATATAAATATCCAGTGTATTTGTACGAGTGGGGAAGAGGGCCATGTTTCCACACAGAGACCAGCATGTTCATGGTCACCATTCGGGTTACTTTAAGAAGGAACTTTTTTTCCCCCTGTTGTGAACTCTGTGTTGAAATGATTAAATAAACATCAATGTTTTCTCGATGGGTGATATCCTGCCACCTCTCTCTCTCTCTCTCTCTCTCTCTCTCTCTCTCTCTCTCTCTCTCTCTCGGATCCGTGGCTGAGGCGTACTTGAAGCGAGAATATTTCCCTCCCTCGCTTTGTAGGGAAATCAATATCTTGTTTTCAGTTGTGTAAATGTGGCCGTCTCTCGAAAGTGCCCCGGTCAGGGGACGGCACGTTCAGCAGCTGCTTCCTTCCACATTTCCCAGGCTAGCGGGATTGACAAGGCAGGAGTAAACTGAGGTCCCCCCTTGGTTTTGTGTGGTGGCCATTGTTCCTGCAGCTGAGACCCTCTGCTTCTGTTTGGTTTCTCCCACATGCATTATTCAACAGCACAGGAAAAGGCCAAGAACCTCTTTCATTCAGGAATTCTGTATTAAAATAATCAATTTCCAACTGGAGGTGGGGAGGGGAAGGTTGGCTACCAGTTGGGGGCTTTAATAAGACACCACCCGCCCTATCTGCATGGGAAGCGGATACGGGCAGAAGTACTGGACCAGTCCTTGTTTTGCTAAAAAATGACAACCAGGATGGTTCTTTTTGGAACCACCTTGAAAATGTTAAGACTTGGACATTCAGATTCTGCAATGATCTCTCTCTCTCTCTCTCTCTCTCTCTCTCTCTCTCTCTCTCTCACACACACACACACACACACACACACACACTTACCAAAGAAACAGGGAAGAGCATCTAGGTTCCAAGTTCCCTCCCTGACAGCATCTCCAAGAGAGGGCAGAGAGAGATTCCTGCCTGCGACCTTGGAGAAGCCGCTGCCAGTCTGTGAAGACAATTCTGAGCTAGATAGACTAATGGTCTGACTCAGTATATGGCAGCTTCCTATGTACCGGATACAATACGGTATAGGTAAACAAGGTCAGAGAAATAATAATGGTGAGCCTTTAAACAGCACTTCAGAGCATTCAAAACATTTCACATATAGTTGTAATAACCTCTCTTTAATTTAGTGATTAAATTAAATATTTTGGATTTAAACATTAAAATTAACGATGTCAATGTTTAAATGGGTTTATTTTATTTTATTTATTTATTTATTTTATATATAAACCGCCCTGAGCCATTTTTGGAAGGGTATATAAATCAAAGAAATAAAATAAATAAATAAAATAACCTCTGTCTTCCTTACAACAATCTTGTAAGGGGAGTCACTATTACGATCCATGTCCATAATGCAGGTGGGAAGGCTCAGGCAAACCAAAGACTACCTAGTGAGTTAGCGGCAGAGGGGAGATTCAGACTAGAAGTTTCCTAATTATTAGCTCATTGTTCTTGACACTACCTTAAGTCACTACCTTAAGTCACTACCTTGACCAGGCTTCCCCAAACTGCGGCCCTCCAGATGTTGCTGAACTACAACACCCAGCATACCCAGCCACAATAAATTGTGGCTAGGGATGCTGGGAGTTGTAGTTCAACAACATCTGGAGGGCTGCAGTTTGGGGAAGCCTGACCTTGACTAACAAGCAGAAGGTTGCCGGTTCGAATCTCCGCTGCTACTATATTGGGCAGCAGCGATATAGGAAGATGCTGAAAGGCATCATCTCATACTGCACGGCCAGAGGCAATGGTCAACCCCTCCTGTATTCTACCAAGGACAACTACAGGGGCTCTGTGGGTGCCAAGAGTCGGAATCGACTTGACGGCACACTTTACCTTTACCTCTTGACACTAGACTACACGGTGTGATCTCAATGTGTAGACAACTATCTCCCCCATTAGGAACCAGCACAATATCCATAATCACCTCGGGGGAAATTCACTCTACAAAGCAAGTGCATTTGCTTCCGTGTGGACCAGTATTAGTGTCAGCCACAGGCTCAAGTTAAACATAGGGGCGCAGGAAGCTGTTTCATACTGAGTCAGACCACTCAGCCATCTAGCTCTGTATTGCCTACCCTGACTGGCTCCAAGGTTACAGGCAGCAGTCTCTCCCAGCCTGACCTGGAGATTCCTGGGAATGAATCTGAGGCCTTCTGCATTCCAGCATGCAGATGCTCTTCCCCTGAGCTAAGCCCCCATCTAGAAGATTAGAAAGGCAGGGGTTCCCAACCTGTGGCACTCCAGATGTTGCTAACTACAATGCCCATCATCCTCAGGCTGGGGATGACGGGAGTTGTAATTTAGCCATATCTGGAGCCCCACAAGTTGGGCATATCTTGCAACGGTCACACTTAATCACCCCTCCAAATGCAAACCAAGATGGATCCTGTTTAGAAAAGTGGGACAATTCATGCTCATTACCTTCTCCCCTAAATATGAATGTATGAAGTGTCCTCTGACTAGAATTGACAAGCAGTGTCTCTCCAAATTCTCAGGCAAGGGCCTTCCTTCCTGAGACATTTTAACTGACCATGTCAGAACCTGAACCCAGGACCTAAAATCCATGTTCCACCACTACAGTTCAGGAAGACTCTAGGTGTCCAGAGAAGCGTGCCACTGGGCTGAGAGCCAATCACTTCTTCTCTTCCCACTCTGTAGCACCCACCTGGTGATGTCAGCGCTGGTGGCCCAGGCAAAAGCAGGCGACAGGAATGGGCAGTCCATTATGAGCCCAACCTGATAATAAATTGCTCACACTGAGAAGCCAGGCTGATGGCAACAGATGGAACCCTACTGGCTGCTTGCAGGCTTTGATCTCTGCTGGATTCTTAGTTGCAGTACCACTCTCTGGCCATCTGCAGTGGAGGCGCTGTAGTGCAGCAGAGACCGTACAGCAGAGACCCAGCTGCAGTTCCTTTCTCTGGCAAGCAGGCAGATGGCACCAGGGTTCTCTCTATTTATTTATTTTTCCATCTGTGCATGGAATGAGTTTTGTTCTGGGCAGCAGGATCAAGTGTGTGTGCACGTGCATTCAGAGTGGGGCCTTCCTGATTCAACCTGAGCAGGATCGACAATTAACTGAGTGGACATCGAAAAACCTGTGAGTGCATGCCCAGCAGGGCTGCTCCACTTCGGCCCTCCTGCAGATGTTAGCCTACAACTCCCATAATCCCTAGCTATTGGCCACACAGTGGCCAGCTAGATGCCTCCAGGAAACCTGTACACATGGTTTGAAGCTAACAGATGTCTGCAGCTGCTGCTTCCTAGCCACTGGTATCCAGAGAAATACTGCCTCTGGAACATAGGAACATAGAGAGCTGCTTACTGAGTCAGACCATTGGTCTATCTAGCTCAGTATTGTCTTCACAGACTGGCAGCAGCTTCTCCAAGGTTGCAAGCAGGAATCTCTCTCAGCCCTATCTTGGAGATGCTGCCAAGGAGGGAACTTGGAACCCTTCTGCCCTTCCCAGAGTGGCTCCATCCCCTGAGGGGAATCTCTTCCAGGGCTCACACTTCTAGTCTCCCATTCATATGCAACCAGGGTGGACCCTGCTTAGCAAGGGGACAAGTCATGCTTGCTACCACAAGACCAGCTCTCCTCTGAACATGGAGGTTCCATTCAGCTATCATGACCAATAGCTATTGCTAGCCCTCTCCTCCTCCAAATATGTGTCTAATTCCCCTTTAACACCATCTAAACCAGTGGCCATCTCGTGGCAGGAAGTTCCACTGATTAACTCGGTTTCGTGTGAAGAAGCTCTTCCTTTTGTCCATCCTGGATCTCCAATTTATTTAGTTGGGTGACTCAGAGTTCTGGTATTATGGAAGGTGGGAGAAATGCTTTCTCCATCCCATGGCTGAGCTGGTCCACAGACAAAAAAGACACTTTACTGCTTAATGCCACAGTTTGCATTAACTGGCCCCAAGCCAAGGGCCTGAAGTAGCTTCATTCCAGAGCAAATCAGTTCACACACCTTCCAGAGGAGCACATTTGGGGGCATATATTACCATCAGTGGGAAGGGAGATTTTGGAGAGGGAGCAAGGAGAGAATGCGAAAGAGTCCACGTCTCTACGTGTTTTCGGTGCTAATCGGGAGCTGGATCAACTCCCAGTCTTTGGGTCACTGGCGTACAAAGTTTCCATTGTGAAACTGGGCCGAAAATGGCAGTCTCTTAGTGTGCCTTTGAGAGTATGCGTTTTGAAAAGGAAACTTGTGTATGCATAAGCCTCTTCTTTCATGAATGATTCCCTTTGTGTTTACATGTTCCACGATCCACGGGACAAATAGAGCTTAGTCATCGGAGAGTGAAAACTTGGAGTCCTCTAGGGGGAAAAGACAGAAAGAAGGGAAAGGGGGAGTGGTGTGTGGAAGGGGGGGGGGAGAGAAAGCCCAAACAGAAGGAAGCCTTTTCCAGAGGTGGCGAAAATGAGTTTGCTTCAAGTTTAGTCCCACACCTGATCCTGGCTCGATACGCTTGTCATGGCAGAGGTCTCCCTTTCCAAGTGTTCTGGAAACTGAAAGATATCCCAAAGGACTGAACCCAGATGAAATCCTGTGTGGGGCTGAATTAATGAGACCACAGTTCAGCTTGCAAGGGAGCGGGAGGAGAGTTGGGAGAAGTTGCTTCAGGTTTATTTGCACCCACGTCTGAAATTCAGCCAGTCTTAAACATAACCTCCAGGGCACCCTTTGGGTTAGGGTGCTCCGGCAGGGGTGGGGTGGGGAGGCTCCAAATGTCCCCCTGCTGTTCTTTGGCATTAGATTTGATTTTTTAAAAACGTTTTTTCCTCCTACCTCGTTCAATAGGTGGGTAGAACTGCTGGGTCGGATGGAGCCCCCTCCCTACCTGGCAAAAGCCTTGCACACAATCACTTCTCCCACTTCCTACTTTGCTTTTCACACACACACACAATCACGTAATGGCTCACAGTTCCCGAACTTGGGTAGGCTGCCTGTCCTAGCCTATTGCTGGTCATGAGAACCATCTTAGCTATTGGCCGTCAACACTCCTTGGTTCTTTCCAGATGTCAGCAAATGGTGGGATCGTCAAAGCTTTCATGCAGGTCCCAAGCATGAACTTACTCCCTGTGCACACGCTGAGCAAGGACCTTGCGTAACCTTCACAGTTCCACCTGCTGGTCAGCTCTTGCATTCCAACAAGAACTTGCCTCTTTCCATAAGTAGTAATGAAGAAGGGTCTTCCTGCAAGGCAAGAACTGGCCAGCAGGTGGCGATGCAGAAATTGCGTGATTCCCTCGCTCAGGATGTATACAGAGGATAAGCATGTGCTAGGACATAGTGTGGAAACAATGTTTCTATGTGGAGTAAGATCATGCTTGGAACTCACACAAAACCGTTGAACACAGCAATTTATTGCAGTCTGGAAAGACCCCTTGGGGTGGCAAATTTTCACAAATGATGTTGTGTCATGTAAAGAAGAGCTTCTGCTCTGCCCACCAACTTCATAGGATGGCCTGAAAATTTGGAACGTGAGTCAGGTCTCTGTGAGGTAGGTTAGACTGAGCGAGGGTGAACCAGGGAGATTGCTAAACAGGGTTTGTCTTGGTTGGCATTCGACTGGGCAACTACTAGAGATAACTGGGCAAAGAGGCACCTTTCTAAAGTGGTGATTTTCTTTACTGAGCAGAGAGAGAGCAACTGTCCCTATCCATCCCCAGCGCAGCACCCCTCCAGTGGCTGTTGCTGGTGTCTGTCTTCTCTTTCTTTTTTAGATTGTGAGCCCTTTGGGGAGAGGGGGCCATTTTAGGAACATAGGAAGTTGCCATATACTGAGTCAGACCCTTGGTCCATCTAGCTCAGTACTGTCTACACAGACTGGCAGCGGCTTCTCCAAGGTGGCAGGAAGGCGTCTCTCTCAGCCCTCTCTTGGAGATGCTGCCAGGGAGGGAACTTGGAACTTAGATGCTCTTCCCAGAGCGGCTCCATCCCCTAAGGGGAAGATCTGACAGTGCTCACACATCAAGTCTCCCATTCATATGCAACCAGGGCAGAACCTGCTTAGTTAAGGGTCATGCTTGCTACCACAAGACCAGCTTTTGTTTATTTATTTTTATTTCTCTGTGTAAACCGTTTAGGAAACTTTCATTGAAAAGCGGAATATAAATATTCGTAGTAATAGTAGTAGGAATGGGAAGGCCTGGGGGGAAACCTGGGTTGAGGGAACAGTTTTCTTTTCTTTTCTTTTTTTCTGGAAAAAAAATACCAGTTTTCTTTCTGAAGAAAAAAGATGCAATGTTTTTCATTCTCTCCTGCCCCCCCCAAGCCTTTACATCTCTAGTGACTACACGTGAGCACTGTAAGATATCTCTCTTAAGAGATGGGGCTTTAGAGCATCTGCTTGCATCCAGAATGTCCCGTTTTCAATCCTTGGCAGTATTTCCAGGTACGGCTGGGAGAGACTCGTGCCTGAAACTTTGAAGAGCCGCTGCCAGTTTGTGTAGACAATACTGAGCTAGATGGACCAAGGGTCTGACTCAGTATATGGCAGCTTCCTGTGTTCTTATGTATGTTCCCATGGCTGAGAGGGGGATAAAACCCAGGGAATGAATCCTACCATCTAATCAGTCTGCTGCAACCATTTAATTTTTTTAAAAAAATAAAAATCTGGGATATGATGAGGTCAAAGCGAATTGCATCCAAAAGTACAGGAATAGTTTTGGGCTTGTTGTTTTCTTTGTGGCCATAAATTCCAAAGGAAAGTAGTTATAACTTCATTCTCACCCTCGACAACTGCTTTAGAATTGCAGCTGAAGAGACCCTCCCATATTAATTAGCAGCCGGCAAATTTGTAGGGGGTGAAATTATGAGAACGACCCTTCTCCGTGGCACCCGAGAGCTCTAAGTTATCATTTTCTTTTAATCCTCCATCTCGAAGCGTGAATTATTTTTGTATTTCCATATTTCTCAAGTAGCACTTAATTTAATCTCAGCCCCATTCCCTTCAATAAGCTATTGTTGCATCTGTTAAAGCGGGCCCCAACTCCCTCCTTCTGGCTCATATACCCATGAAATTGGTTTAATGAAGCATAAAAGTAAGAGGCATTAACAACAGTGGAATTCAGGTGGCTGCTCTCCATTTTTCAGAGGCCGTGCACATTTCCTGCCTAATTTATAAAATCAGCGCACAAATGATTTTTATCACGGCCATAACATCAGTATAAATGACTGCCTCTCTGTCGGGATTCAGCACTTCGTCAAACAGTTGAAATGATATCTATTAGTCAAGATGGAAGGACAGGGAAGAAGATGCCCCCCTCCCATCCAAGAACAGAAATGAGTGTGGGACGATGAAAGCAGAGAACCCAACTCAGTCAAAACTCTCAGCGGCCTTTCATAGAAGAAGAGAATGTTAGCGTTGGGAGGGAACTTAGAGGGCTTCTAATCCACCTCGCTGAGCGGTGCAGGAAACTGCTTCTAAGAACATACATAAGGACAGCCCTACTGGATCAGGCCCAAAGCCCATCTAGTCCAGCATCCTGCTTCACACAGTGGCCGACCAGATGCCTCTTGGAAGCCCACAGGCAAGAGCTGGGGACATGCCCCTCCTGGAACTGATATTTATCTTGCCTCTGAGGCTGGAGGTGGCCTATAGCCCTCAGACTAGTAGCATTGCTAGACCTCTCCTCCATGAATTTATCTAAGCCTTTACTTAAAGCCATCCAGGCTGCTGGCTGTCACCAAATCTTGTGGCAGAGAATTCCAGCCATGATACTAGCTGAATAGATACTAGACTGGCCCAGGGTGACTCTGGGCCAGTCACTTCTCTCTCAGCCTAACCTACTTCACAGGGTTGTTGTGAGGAGAAACTCAAGTATGTAGTACACCGCTCTGGGCTCCTTGGAGGAAGAGTGGGATATATATATATATATATATATATATATATATATATATATATATATATATAAAATAAAATAATAACTAGTACCTTGCATTTTGCCCAGAAACCTATTGGCACCTAATTATGTGTTTTGTGAAAAAGTACTTCCTTTTATCGGTCCTAAATTTCTTGGCAATCAGTTTCATGGGATGACCCCTGGTTCTAGTGTTATGAGAAATGGAGAAAAAATTCTCTCTGGTGGACTACAATGCCCATCATTCCCAGTCACAGTGGCCAATAGTCAGAGATGATGGGAGTTGTAGTCCAACAACAGCTGGAGGGCCAACGTTGTGCAGCGCCCTGGCCCCCTGACACAGACTATCAAAATACCAAGACACACCTCAACAGCAAGCTTTGATGTTTTCAATATATAATGAATTCAAACATGATGAATTCAATATAATTTACAATTAATAGAAATACAGTAAAACATAAAATAATTATTAAAAATAAATATTGACAACTACATATTCTGATTTAAGACAATATTTTATAAAATGTTTGAAACTCTCTGTGTAGCTGCTAATTTTGGACAGATTTTTAAAAAGTAAATAACTTTTATTGCGAGTATGTACCAAAAAAGGCAGGTAGCAAGGAATATCTTGGAAGAAGTATTCTTGGAAGAAGTATCCTCGCATACAGGAGGGAATGCCTCTTCTGTACATGGGAGGGAATGCCTCTTCTGAAATGGTAACTTCATCACCTTAAAACACAGAAAGGTATGCTTCCCTCCCTTCAGAATTTTTGCTTTTGTGCTAAAGTATTCAGACTCATCTGACAAATCAATCAGTCTAGGAAGACTCTCACAATTACTTGACGAAGATTCTTTTCCTTGGGTGATAGTCGGAGATGTGAAGCTATCTGTTTTGCTTCCCTATCAGTTCCGAAGTCAGCTTCATTTCATACATCTGCCGGGCAGACGTAAAAGTTATCAACAGCTTAAGTGTTTTCAGGGGGAATCAAGTATCATGCCACATGCCAAACAAACAGCCAGACATACAGCTTCTTGTATAAACATTACGGAAGAGAAGCTTAGCCAGTGTGTTGGCAGACAAGGTGTTGAAAACTGTGCATAAATGTTAGCTGGACAAAGTGGTGGAACTGATACGGGGACATTTTGCTGGGATTGAATTTTGGATACACTTTTGGAATCTTAGAGGGAAAACAAGAGAGGCTTCTCCGCACATTTACTTGGTTTTCTGAAATTTGAAGATGGAACAGCCAACTGTCGCTCAATGGAAGAGCTTCAACGCTGCATGCACACAATGCCAGGTTACAAAGGAACATAGGAAGCTGCTTTATCCCAAGTCAGACCATTGGTCCATCTAGCTCAGTAACGTCCAGGAACATAGGAAGCTGCCATATACTGAGTCAGACCATTGGTCTAGCTAGCTCAGTATTGTCTACTCAGACTGGCAGCAGCTTCTCCAAGGTCGCAGGCAGGAATCTCTCTCAGCCCTATCTTGGAGATGCTGCCAGGGAGCGAACTTGGAACTTCTTGCATGCAAGCAGGCAGGTGCTCTTCCCAGAGCGGCCCCATCCCCTAAGGGGAATATCTTATAGTGCTCACATGTAGCACATGTATGTAACAAGTCACAGGTTTGATCCTGGCGTCTCCAAGTTAGGGCTGGGGGAAATCCTGGCCTGGAGAACTGCTGCCGGTCAGTGTAGATCAGTGTTTCTCAACTGCTGGTCCGTGGACCAGTGCCGGTCCACGAGGCATTGAGTACTGGTCCATGAAGAATTTACCCCTCCCTCCAGAAAACAACAACAAAACAACAACTTTGGGCTGGCGGGGACTGCTAACTACCCCTGCTAACTGGACAAAGAGGCACCATTTAACTTGTCGATTCTCTTTAATTAGCAGGAGGAGAGTAACTGGCTCTATCCACCCCCAGCACAGGACCTCCAGTGACTGTTGCTGGTGTCTATCTTGTGTTTCTTATTAGATTGTGAGCCCTTTGAGGACAGGGAGCCATCTTATTTATTTGTTATTTCTCTATGTAAACCACCCTGAGCCATTTTTGGAAGGGCAGTATAGAAACCGAATGAATGAATGAATGAATGAATGACTGCTACTGCCGAGAGCTCTCCAGAGTTAATTTCTAGGCAGGCAGCCCTTGCTGCTGGATAACATTCATTTTGCTTCCTCGAAATGACTTTACTTGTTGCTGGTCCAGGAAAGTGCCAGGCTCCAAAAAACACTGAGAAACAGTGGTATAGATCATAGTGAGCTGGATGGATCAATGGTCTGACTCAGTAGACAGCAACTTCCTTGGTAGACGCTGCTCTGTATGCAGAAGGCCCCAAGTTCAGTCTCTGACACCTGAGGAAAACCCCTCTCTGAAACCGTGGAGAGTCACTGGCAGTCAGTGTAGATAACACGGCACTATATGGATCGAAGGCTCAGCAGAAGGCAGTTTCCTCTCTCTGTAAGCGGGACAAAAAATGGGTGGCATCATGCGATTGGTGGAGTCTGCACTTTGGGTGGGTGTGTTGGGTAAGTTCCCGAGCCTTCCACCTGGCATTCTCTGCCCAACTTCAGATGTTGGTTGCAAATGTCGGGTAGAAGGCTTGAGATCTGGAATTTGGTGGGTTGGAAGGAGAACTCCCTGGGGAACTGGGCTTTGTGTGAAGGCACCTGGTTCAGAAGTTGGGGACGTAAGCAACAAGAACATTGCTCCTGGATATTTGGTTTGGTCTGCTGCAAAAGAAAGGTTTTCAGCAGGAGCATTTTCAGACAGCAGGCTTTACTGAGAGTTCAAAGTTGCCCCGCAAAAACCCGACACAAAAAGTGGGGTTTTTTTTTCAGCCTGGATATAAATTGGGCTATACTCTTAACACACAATTTAAAACCTGAGTCATGTGTGCAGTGCTCCCCGATAGCTTGCAGGGAATTTGGGGTAAATCTTGCCAATATGTGAACGCACACCCTCCATTCTGGAGTAGGTGCGAACTTTTTGCTGTGTGAAAAAGCTCCAGGTGATGGAACACTAGGATGGATGAACAGACCTGATTTCATGGGTTAGGGAGTACCATAAACTAGCTGCCATCATGGAAAAGGTCCTGCCATGCATCACATCACCACCAATTACATTCAGATGGTGGTGGTGGGATGGACCAAAGATACTCTCCAAATAATTTCAGGGAATGGACAGGTGTGTGTGTGTGTGTGTGTGCGCCTCTGAAAGATGCAGGGCCTTTTCCACATCAGCCCCCCTGTTTTAGAATTCCCACCCTCGAGAACTTTACATGATCCCCTCTCTACTCTTTTGCAAAGGCAAGTCAGTTCTTTTCTTTCTAAGCAGCATTATTTAATTGGCTGCGCTTTGGTTGAGTTGATCTGAGACTGGTTTGTTTGGCTGTGGTTTGTTTGTTTTTATCCTTGGTCTTAAGTATTCTAACTTTTCCCGTCTTTGTTACACCCCCTTGGGCAGTGTGTAGAAAAAGGACAGTCTAGACATTTTAAAAACCCACAAATAAAATCCTTTTGCTTGGTTTAGTACTCCTTACATTTGGAGACGGGAAGTGTCTGGTGGCAGCCAGGAACATAACTATGGCTGTGGCGCACAAACACCATTTACAAGTGTCAGGCTGGAAATAAACAAGAAGGAGAAGAAGATTCTCTTCTGCTTCTCACAGATACCTTTGAAGCGGAGATGGAAATAGGAAAATAAAGTGGTTGAGTTGCTTTATTTGCTTAGTGCAATAGTTTCCTAGTGGCCAGCGATGGCTGGGAATTGTCAGCTTGACTGTTTTGTGTGGTTTTTTTAAACCCTTGGTGTGTTGTTTTTGCAGAGGTGAGAACTTTTGATTTGTCTAGGAGGAACTGAAGTGAAGCTCGCTTTTTGCTCTGCAGAACTGCTCTCACAGCCCCGAGTTAATAATGCCCCTCAGAAGAATTAATGCAGCCAGGATGGGTTCCAGAATTTGGGTTGGTGATTTTTGTAAAAGAGGAGACATTTGCCGCTCTGAACACGGAAGGCTCATCTTTTACCTTTTTGTGCAAATAACTTTCTTTTTTTCCTGGGGCGTCCTTCATCAGCCAAACCTTCAAATGCATGGCAGTCTGCTTAGCAATATTCAATCAATGGGGGGATTAAAGGTGAAATCAGTCACACAGAGGAAACCGGCTGCTGCTTCTCCGCAGTGTGGCTTCTCTAATCTCCCTCCAAGAGACAAAAGATCATAACTGATTTACTTCTACTCCCTGGGGGACAATTTGCTGTAGCCTGAAGCAATCAGGAAACATACTGAATCACTTTCATACCCAGGGGAAGGAGGACTGCCAAAAGAGACCTAGGCCATTGCATTTCCATCCTTGTAATTTCTCCGAGACCAATTTGGCAGGTAGGTTTTCTAGTGTCACCAGCTGAACTTGTCACAGAAAACTTTCTGAGTTCGTGATCCTTCCTTCCTTCCCACCATCTTATATTTCCTTCCTTCCTTCCTTCCTTCCAAAATCCTTTTATTTAAGCATCTGATCAAAAGAAATAAGACATACATGGGCACCCCCCAGCCCAACTGAAGAACTTTTCTGCCACACTGCTATCAAGGAGAGAGTTAAGCTAAGCAATCCCCGTAACATAAATGGATGCCAACCAGACTAAATTACTCAGAAGTACCACTCAGAAGTTTCTCTAAAAAGCAACTTAATAGGACTACTAGGGAGTAATTTATACTGGTTGTCATCCAATGGGACTGAAGTGCTTCATTTGGGCTGTAATCTCATGCACACTTTCTTGGGAGTAAGGCTGAAATCCTACCCAAGCCACTTGAGAGACCAGAAAGGAGGGTGAATTATGAATGATGGAAGCCATATGAGATTTTACTGGGGGAGGAGATCACTATCTGGATATCATACTCCATTTTATCCTTGATGTTGTCCTCACCCTTTTCAATTAACACTGATTCTGTAGCTGATTCATTGGTTTCCAGTTTGCTTCCAGGATAGATTCAAAGCGCTGGACTTGACCTTTAAGGTTTACTACATGCCTTGGGACCGGGGTACTGGTTGGACCACATTCACCCATATGAACCCACCAGGTTCTTCCATTCAGCATCTCAGGCCCTGCTCATGGCCCCTCCACTAACAGAGATCCGATTGGCAGGACTAGAGGCAGGGACTTTTTGGTTGTGGCCCCTCAACTTTGGAACGCCCTCCGGAAAGAGCTTCTCTGGGGTCTTTGCTTGTTTTGTTTGTTCATTTTTAAACAGTTAAAAGCCCATCTTTTTAGACAGGCTTCTTCGTGTTTTATCTGAAGTTCATATCTGGTTGGTTTTAACTTCTTTTAACTTGCTACTTTTCAAATGGATTTCTCTTACTTTTATACTATGTTTATATGGGTTCCCACCCTCCACCCCCGCCTTGTTCCACTCATTTTGTGAGATGCCACAAGCAGTAGCACCCGGGAGTGGCAGGAGGGGATATGTCTTTAAAATAAATAAATAAATAAATAAATTCCAGAATATTCCAGAGCCACCCAGAACAGTCTCCAAGCCACCTTGTCCTGAAGCTTGCCTTCCCTGGCCAGAGCACTAGAAGCCAGCTTCATTTCTTATTATATCATTGGGTCAGCCACAGCCACAATGTGTTTCTCATATCTCCATTCAGAACATAAGAATAACCATGCAGGATCTGGTCATGGGCTCAGTCTAATCCAGTACCCTATTTCCCATAATATTCAGCTAGATGCCTGCAGGAAGCCCAGAAATGGGGACACAAAGGCATCAGCGTTCACCAGTCATTTGTCCTCAGTGGCTGATAGTCAGAGGTAGACTGCCTCTGAAGGCAGAGGCTCCATTTCCTATCATAGCTGTTGATAGGCAAAGTAGGCACTTGCCTATGGCGGCCAAATTTGAGGAGTGGCACATTTTGCCACCCCTCTCTGGGAGGCAGGAGGAGAGCTGGAAGAAGCTCTTGCTGCCCTCTCTATCCCCATTCTGCCATGCAGCAATGGCTTGTTAAAAGATAAAAGGGAGGACATTCCCCTCACCCCTCTCCCTGTAGCCACTGAGGCCACCCCCAGAGCCGGGCAGCAAATCCTTGGCTGCCTATGGGTGGCAAAAAGCTTAATCCACCCCTGGACTTCTCCTCTGGGAATCTTCCCTATCCCCTTTTACATTGGTCTAAGTCAATAACCGTTATCACATCCTGTGGCAGAGAGTTGCTTACATTAATTATACCTTCCTTTTCCTGCCCTGCCAATGAAATCTCTCATTCTAGTCATTCTCCCTCTTTCTCTCTCTCTCTTATGACCCATACCAGCAAGAGGATCCCCCCCCCCCCACATTAAAAACAACAACAACCCTGACACAAACCTCAGAGGATATTTGTTGCAACTCCAAGAAGGTTCTCCTGATTCTAATCCAGTATGCATGAACGAAAGTCAAGCTCTTAATTGACTTCTTTCTTCACTATAAACTAGTATCTCTAATGGTCATCTGATAGTATTCAGTAATGTTAGACGTTGGGATGTTGGTCAACGGGCTTCTAAACTGTGTCCAAACATGTAAATGCAGGTGATTTCTCATTCCCTTGTCCAGTCCTGACAGATATTCAGGAAGCTATATTCTTATGTACAAGAAGGGGTGCCTTCTTTTCATTCAGGATGTGTGTCGCTGGCTTAGAAAGACATCAAGTAAGAACATTTACAACAGAGAAAAAGGATAACACCTGATAATATTCTGCTTGCCATTCCAGAAGACTTGGATTTCCCCTCAAACGTATCTCTTCGAAATGTCATAGGAACATAGAAACAGAGGAAGCTGCCACATACTGAGTCAGACCCTTGGTCCATCTAGCTCAGTATTGTCTACACTGACTGGCAGCGGCTTCTCCAAGGTTGCAGGCAGGAGTCTCTCCCAGGCCTATCTTGGAGATGCTGCCAGAGAGGGAACTTGGAACCTTCTGCAGGCAAGTAGGCAGGTGCTCTTCCCAGAGCGGCTCCATCCCCAAAGAAGAATATCTCACAGTGCTCACACATGCAGTCTCCCCTTCAAATGCAACCAGGGCAGACCCTGCTTAGCAAAGGGGACAATTCATGCTTGCTACCACAAGACCAACTCTCCCTTATTAGGAAAATAGTGTGTGATCTTATTTGTGATAGGGTCTCTGCATCCTATTGAACCAAGAATTGTTTCCAAGGTAATGCAAGCCCTATTGGAGCATCTTTCTCGAGAAGTGATTCGGGAGACAAAAGCCTCCAATTCTTCCAAGATCAGCACCCAATTTGATACCATACTGGTATCAAGTTGGTTGCCGATATTGGGATCCTATAGAATAAGATCAATACCCTACTGAATTGTATTGGTATAGTATTTAATAGGATCAGAGCTGGGCAAGGCATTCCTTAAACAAGGAGCCAGCTTTTGTGAAGAATGTGGCTTCAAGGAACACAAGAAGCTGCCTTCTACCGAGTCAGACCCTTGGTCCATCTAGCTCAGTATTGTCCACACCAGAGATTCTCAAGGTTGGGTCCCCAGATGTTCTTGGACTTCCATAATCCCCAACCAAAGGCCGCAGGGGCTGGGGATTATGGGAGTTGAAGTGCAAAAACATCTGGGGACCCAACATTGAGAACCCCTGGTCTACACTGACTGGCAGCAGCTTCTTGAAGGTTTCAGGCCTTCCAGCCCTACCAGGAGATGTTGTCAGGGAGTACACCTGGGACCTAGATATTCTTCCACTGGCCCCACCTCCTAGGGAAAATATTTGCATTTGTTGGTCTCCCATCCAAATGCAAGCCAAGGCAGAGCCTGCTTAGCAAAGGGGACTGTTGCTACAATAAGACCAGCTCTCTGTCTCTGTGAAGACAGTAGCTGGAACAGGGAGCTATTCCTTTTGGGGGGGCATAGTTCAATGACAGAGCACCTGGGTCAATCCCTGGCAGTATCTCCAGGTGGGGCTGTGAAAGACGCCTGGATGAAATCCCAGAGAGAGCAGCTGCCAGTCAGTGCAGGCATTCCAGAGCTTGCTAGACCAAAGGCCGGGCTGTCAGGTCGTGCTGTGAAGTGCAAGGCCTCTGTTCCTAGGAGGAGTCCACCTCAGTAGCGCCACAAGCACAACCCAGCAACATGGGAGCAAAAATCATGAGCTGGATGCCAAGGTGTCCTTCTGCTCGGAGAAGGAGGTGTCCACTCCCAGAAGGGCTTCTTTCCAAGAGCACGGTGTGAAAAAAAGTGAAAGAAAATCTGTACAGGAAAAGCACACGCAGTGCCACAAAGCGTACCAGTTACAGCACTCTGCACTCTTAAGCATTTCCAGAATGGTCCTAGGGCCCATTTCCCATTCACTCAGAGTCATTGGGATACCTAGATAGATAGATCGATCGATAGACACTGCATTTCCCCAAAGAGAAAACAACTCTGAATTTAAGATGACCTCCTTAAAAAATAGAAGTTAAATACAGGTTTACCCCAAAGGAAGAGGTCTCTGAACTGAAAGCGACCCCTCAATTTCTAACTTTACAGAACTGGGGTGGGGACTAATCTTGGATCCAGGCAAAGGGGAGATAGATAGATATGGGAGGGAGGGAAGGAAGGAAGGAAGAGATAGATAGATGGATAGATGGATGGATAAGCGAGGGAGAGATGCAGGGAGGGAAGGAAGGAAGGAAGGAATAGATAAATAGGTAGGTAGGTAGGTAGGTAGGAAGGAGGGAGAGATGCAGGGAATGAATATATATATATATATATATATATATATATATATATATATATATATATATATATATATATATATAGGAGAGAGAGAGAGAAGAGAGAGAAGGAAGGAAGGAAGGAAGGAATAGATAGATAGATAGATAGATAGATAGATGGCAGTGTGTGCTGCTTTTGACCCTGGAGATGCTGGCCGGTCCACAGGGCTGCCCTGGCAAGGCGGCTTTAGGCCGGGCTCCCCTCCTCTCCGCTCCCCCAGCAACAAACAGAGCGCGTTTTGTGTTTGCTAAACAAAGCATGAAAGGGGAGCGACAAAAGTAGGAGGGGCCGAGGGGGCGCAGACAAAAGCCGGGGGAGGAGCCCTCCTGCCATGGAAATGCAGTTCAGTGGTCCTGAATTGATCTGCTCATCCTTTCAAGCCGCAGGGCTGGGAGATCACAGGGGCTGAAAGTCCATCAAAGACCACTTGGCTGCACTGATCCTTCCATGCCGGAGCGGAAGGCTGGCGGGGCGGGGGGGGGCACGGTCTGCTCAGGCCAGATGAGGCTGCCTCTCCACGCAAAGAGGCTTTGCTGCTTTGGAAAGTGGGGGACCCTGGGCTCCAGAATTGGAGGGGTTTTGCCACTTTGCAATGTCTAAAGATGCGAGCCAACCTGGGAACCTCCTCCAGATGGGTTTCGAACTCGCCCCACTGACTCTGATGCAGCCTGTTGTCGATCTTCCCAAAGCATTCTCAGCCCTTTTCATTGACGAAAGGCAGATGAGAAGTTTTTGCATGAGCTGGAGCGGCCGTGATTTATTTATACATTTGTCTGTTGGAAATATTTATGCCTCGCCCTTCCAGCGCCGCTCGGGACGGCTCCCAAAATGAGTAAAAAAAAAGATTAAAACGACATCGAGTGCGTATCAAATTAATAAGATTGAGAGAAACCAAATTTACAAAACCATATCCAAGTCACAGCATGGGTAGGATCAAATTCTACTCCAGTATGAGTGGGATCAAAAAAACAGTATCAAATCCATAACATTAAGAGAAATCCAATTTAAAAGAAGCCAGTTTAAAAAAGGTAAAACTCACCAGGTATGAGATGCAGATAGAACATTTTAAAAAACATCTCTAAAATGATGGGTTTTTAGCTTTTTAAAAAACTGAGGAAGGAAGCATGGCGAAGCTTTTAGGAGAGAGTGTTCCAAAGGAAAGGGGCCACAACTGAAAAGGCCCTGTCTCTGGTCCTCTAGGATCTCAGTTGCGGGGGGGGGGGGATAGCAGGGCCTGAGATGCAGAATGGAGGGTCCTGGCAGGTACGTATGGGTGGATGTGGTCTACCAGATACCCTGACTCCAAGCCATGTAGATCTTGAAGAGTCAAGACCAGCATTTTGAATCTAGCCCAGAAGCAAACTGGTAACCAATGAAGCTGCTACAGCATTGATGTGATAATGTGACCAACATTGCCACCTGGCAGCCTTTCCGTTGATTAATCAGATTAATCTATTAATATGCAACTAATATACAATTGATTAATATGCGACTTTTTAACAGCATAGCTAAGCTGTTAAGAAGTATAATAATTATCTGCTTTGTAAACCACTTCCCCTGAAGAAGAGTTCCACTCGAAACACATCAGGGTCTACTCTTTAATTAACTGCTATTGCACCGTTCCTGTTTTCCTCCTTCTTATTTGTTGCCGTGGCTATTTTCCCTCCCGTGTGCTTCTTCCATTGTTAGAAGAGGCATTCCCCTCCATTCTCACAGAGGAGGGAATGCCTCTTCTAAAATGGCAGGTGGGAGGCATTACGTTAGAAGAGGTCTTTCTCCTCCATTCTCACATAGGAGGGAATGCCTCTTCTAAAATGCCACCTGCTGCAACATATTCATGCACCACCTTAAAGCATCCTTGTAAAAGAGGAATTCCTGCTTCTCCTTTACGCAGGAGCAAATGCCTCTTCTAAGATGGTGCCTGCTGGAACAAATACATGTGCCACTGCACAACAAAGTCTTGGATCAAAAAATTCAGAAAGCCTCTTCTGTTAGTGGAAGTGCATTGTCCTGCATAGCAGAAGAGCACTGCACGAGAAAAGTGACTCCACAACTTGAGGAATTATTGGTGTAAGCTAGGGGTGCCAAACTCAAATCGCCGTGGTGGGCTAGATTTGCATTTTTACGGGGCTGCATCTGTCTCGCGCCCCATTCTTGCAATCTTCTCGCACCCGCCTCATGCCGCCTTCTCGCACCTCCCCCTCGCCTTTTGTTTCCCTCCTTCTCCACCCTTCTTATATCACTCTCTTCCTTTCTTCCACCCTCTCTCTTCTTTTTACACCAGAATATACTCAGGGAAAGGTTGATTTTTATTTTTTTATTTTTTTAAAGAAGAAATTCTGAACAACATACTTCCTCATGACCTGCAGCCACAACATTTTGCATGGACAAGTTTGGGGCTGGACTGTCGACTTTCATGGGCCTCGTTTGGCAAATGATAGGTCGGGCCATTTTCGGCGAATTTTCAGCCTGTCTTTGCAAGGGAAAAAGATTTAACTCCCCCCCGCCCCCGTCACAAGCCCTTTACTTGTAAAGGGGAATCCTTGCTGGATTCCCCTATACAAGTATAGCTGCTGAGCCCCTCAAATTGGAGCAGCAAATCTTTGGTTGCCTAAGGGGGCAAAAAGCTTAATCCGCCCCTGGGCCTGAGGTGGTGCCCGCATCCGAGGGTGGAGAGTACAGGCTTCAGGCCCCGGCCCCGCTTACCACCTCACCCACCTGTCGCTTCCCATGCCGCCCACCCCCTTCCCTTTCTTACTTCTTGTGCTGCTGTAGCTTCTGAGCATGCACAGAGTTAAAACATCTAGGTTCCTATGGCACAAGACAACAAGCTGACTAGCAGCCTTGAGAGGAGCGACGTTTTCTTCTTCCACACTATGGCTTTAGCTGTATGCAAATGCAGGCCCATGGGATGGATTAAATAATCAATCGATTGATTGACTGCCACTTGGCAAGCCAATTGTGCTGCCTTGGATCAGCTGGGAGCTCTAATCACGGCCCAGCTTCTTTGGGACACAAAGAAATACATTCTAAGCGGTATCACGTGTGTTAGTTTCAAGTGACGGGCACAAATGTGCTTCGAATCCAGGCACGGGGAGATAGCCCCAGTTGGGATTTCCCAGTAAGCGAAATGGGCATGCGGGTGTGTGTGCATCATACATCTCAGAGTACAAGCAGAGTGTCAATAATGTCAGTGACAGACACCCTATCTGCATAAAACATCTCTTCCCACAGTGGCCTCTGGGAAGCCCATGAGCACAGGGACAACAGAGGAAGCCGCTTTAGGCTGAGCCTTGGTTTATCGGGCCCAGTATCGTCTGCACTGACCGGCAGCAGCTTCCCGAGGTTTCAGGCAGGGATCTTTCAGAGCTCTATGGGGAGCAGCTGCCAGGTATTCAAGCTAGGGCCTTCTGCATGAAAAGCAGGTGCTTTGTTCTTATCCCATGAAATGGATTGCCAGGCAATTTCGGACCAGCCCATGGAGGTACTTTTTCACACCACGCGTAATCAACTGGTGGAACTCTCTGCAACAAGATGTGGTGACAGCTGACAACCTGGATGGCTTGAAGAGGGGTTTGGATCACTTCATGGAGGAGAATTCTATCAACAGCTACTAGTTGGAGGGCTACAGTCCACCTCCAGCCTCAAAGGTAGGATGCCTCTGAGTACCAGTTGCAGGGGAGTAATGGCAGGAGGGAGGGCATGCCCTCAACTCCTGCCTGTGGCTTCTGGCATCATCTGGTGGACCACTGTGGGAAACAGGATGCTGAACTAGATTGGCCATGGGCCTGATCCAGCAAGGCTGTTCTTATGTTCTTCTTACCATTGAGCTATAGATGTTCATGATGAACTTAAGCAGCCTCCTTCTGGGGAATTAAACTGGGGCATCATAGGCGGCTACTTGCACAGGATTGCCTATAGGAACAAAGGAAGCTTCCATATGCTGAGTCAGACCCTTGCTCCATCTCGCCCAGTACTGCCAACACTGACTGACAGCAGCACTCCCAAGATTTCAGGCAGGCATCTTTCCCAGTCCTACCTGGAGATGCTGCCAGGATCAAACTTGGGACCTTCTGAATGCCAAAACTCTCTGCCAGAACAACTGAGCCCAACTGAAGTGCTTCAACACCACTTCAGCATCAAGGGTGTGCTTAGAGCCCTCCCAATGAAGTCAATGGGACAGCACAGGACTTGGCGGATCATGCCCACAGCCAACTTGGTCGCTTTGGGTGCATTCACCCATCCCTCTGGGCCTTCCCCTCTTGTTAATATTTATTGTGTGGGGAGAACTTGATACCTTAGTCCCTGAACATGCAGTGATGGTCCATATTTGATTTGATTCAGCCTTCGTTGATGTTATGATTGTTCCGTCCCAGGATAATGAAGATATGCCGTGATTCAATTATGGCGGAGCAGGATTTAATAAGTCTCCCCTCCCCCTTAAAGCACAGCATGCATGCAAACACTCAGGAGGACAGGATCCACCCAGCCTGTGTTTAGAACTTGTCTCAAGCCCCCACCACTCTGAATGATACAAGGAACCAGCGTTCCTCCAACTCTCTCTCTCTCTCTCGTTGGCGCTCTGCTTCATTAGGACCATCTTACAAAGGAGAGAGAAGAAGAAATGGGACTCATCAGATCCGCTGGTTTTTATGGCACCTGATTAGGCTCCTATTTTCCCAGCGGGTCCTTTTTCTTTAAACTGTTGACTATGGATAGCTTGCTGAATGGGATGAACTTTGGACCGGTAAATTGCAGCATTATGGTTATTTAGTGTAATTTCCAGGGGGGAAGGAAACGAGGGAAGTCGTGATCACCTCCTTCACGTCGCTAATGATATCCCTATTTATCAGAACAGGTGGGAGTTGGGAACATTATTCTCTCCCGCCTAGAATCACCGAACACTGGCCAATTAGATCCCCCTAGGAGCTGATGTTTACCCATAGGGCACTAATGAGTTCGGAGTTAGGATTTAATACCCTTTACATAAGCATTTATTACCATTGACCATTTGCGCTCACCTGGCATTAAAACTCCACATCTCCGCCCTCCTCTTATTTCCCAGGGGCTCTTGATGTAGTTTCTTTCCCCACAATTTACTAAAACTGGTTAAACAGCCAAACTCTCGCCCGGACAGTTCCTGCATGAAACCAGCATCTCGGCACAAGCCGTCAGATGGTCAGGAACCCACGGGCCGATGCTGCACGGCACGGACCGATGCTTCATGGCAGTCCCATCTTGACTGTGTGAGAAGAGGCACTCGTGTAAAGCTGGCAAGGGTCAGATTCGTCCTGAAGAGCTGCTCTACTGGTGAAAGTAGGGCACATTTTGCTGCCCAGCTGGCGTCCCAATAACCTGCCACCTGAGGCAACGGTGGCCTCACCTAGCCTCATGAAAGCGCTGCCTCTGGACAAAGGTGGTCTAGGACAGGGATTCTCAACGTTGGGTCCCCAGATGTTATTAGACTTCAACTCCCACAATCCCCGGCCCCAGTGGCCTTTGGTAGGGGATTATGGGAGTTGAAGTCCAATAACATCTGGGGACCCAACGTTGAGAATCCCTGGTCTAGAAGATGTGAGAGAAAGAGCTGAAGGAGGCATCCTTCAGGATGGGAGGAGAGCTGGTCTTGTGGCAGCAAGCACCCATTGTCCCTTTTTCTAAGCAGGGTATGCCCTGGCTTGTATTTGAATGGGAGACTACATGTGAGCGCTGTAAGATCTTCCCCTTGGGAGATGGGGCCACTCTGGGAAGAGCATCTGCCTGCTTGCATGCAGAAGATCCCAAGTTCCCTCCCTGGCAGCATCTCCAAGATAGGGCTGAGAGAGACTCCTGCCTGCAACCTTGGAGAAGCTGCTGCCAGCCTGTGAAGAACAGACCTGCTCAACTTTGCCCCCTCCCAGCTACTTTTGGACTACAACTCCCATAATCTCCAGCCTTAGTGGCCAATAGCCAGGGATTATGGGTATTGTAGGCCAATATCTACAGGCGATCCAAAGTTGTGCAGCCCTGGGTGTAGATAAAACTGGGCTAGATGGACCGATGGCGTGACTCGGTATAAGGCCGTTTCCGATGTTCCTATCCCCAAATCCACAGAGGGTACAATCAGTGACCATTGGGCTTCCAGGTTGAGAGAGCTGCTGATGCAGATCTCTAGGTCTGGAAACCTAGGCAACAGGACCACAGACGTGCGCTGGAGGGCATATCGCTCAGAGAACCCTACTCAGAGAGGAATCCTTAATGTAGGTCACCTCTTCATTACAGTTGTACATAATCTGGACATGCTGTTCACCTGTTAATGGCAGCGTCGGCTATAGCATTACTGGCTGACACCACTCCTCTGTCCGCCCTTGTAAAGCGATAGGGCTGTTGATCTACGACTGGTGTGGTAAATAACAGAGGTGCTCCTGTCAAGTTGCTGATCCTCATGGCGGACACAGAAGGGCAAATAATGTTGGGTGCTCCTTTCCCCGCATAGAAAGAACAGGCAGAGGAAGAGGACGGCAATGTCATGGTCAGGGCGCATAAGTGTGTGCTGAAGTGTCAAGAGGCAGTTATCAATGTTGCTGTCTGTGGGGATGCAGTTCATTTCTAGCACAGGGTCTCAACCTTTCTCCTAAGGAGAATGCGCCCCCCCCCCCAACTGTTGGCGGTCTGCAAGTGTCAGAATCATCCACCTATAACGGTTTTCCTCCAATGGAGGATCAGTAAATAGACACATCTTTAGAAGCTGCCATATACCAAGTCAGACCACTGTTCCATCTAGCTCAGTGTTGTCTACCCAGAATGGCAGCGGCTTCTCCAAGGTTGCAGGCAGGAGTCTCTCTCTCTCAGCCCTATTTTGGAGATGCTGCCAGAGAGGGAGCTTGGAACCCTCTACATGTAAGCAGGCAGGTGCTCTTCCCAGAGCGGCCCCATCCCCTCAGGGGAATATCTTACAATGTTCACACTTGTAGTCTCCCCTTGAAATGCAAACCAGGGTGGAGTCTGCTTAGCAAAGGGGACAATTCGTGCTTGCTACCACAAGACCAACTCTTCTTCCCATCTTCTGTGGTGAACATCTTGTGATCCACCAGGTTCCTTCCACAATCTGCAGAACTTGAGGGAAAGACTTATTGTAATGGAAGAAGGGCCCATACTCCATTACTCACTGGCCAAGATAGGGCCCAAATCACTGGATACTTCTTCTTTCCCCCAAACTGTAAATGGTCATTCACATTCACTCAAACTGTAACATGAGGATAAAAGGGGATGCTGGTAATCTGTATCATTTTGTCAAGATCACATTACTAATTATTATTATTATTATTATTATTATTATTATTATTATTATTATTATTATTATTAATTCTATGCTGCATTATAGCAACCACTCCCACCCACCTAATTTCCCATCCCCTAAGAAGGAACGGAGTGAATAAATATTAATTAATTAATTAACAAATTATTATTATTATTATTATTGATGATAATAATAATAATAATAATAAATAGTGACTTTTAAAAATATATACACATGCATATACACAACATTATTTTCACACAAGTTCTGAGTGCTGAATGTTGCTTGAAATGTCCATGATTTATAGATCAAGCTAATGAATGTGAATGTTTTTTCTTCATGTGAAAATACAATCATGACAATGCAAAATTCACTGTCAGATCATGACAATGCAAAATTGTCATGAAAACCTGATCTTTTTCCTTTCTCTCGTGCTTCTTTTTTTTGTTCCTTTGTTGAAAAGCAGTATATAAATATTAACAATGCCAACAATGAGAGTTTCATTATTAAAAAAAAAAGTGTTATACAAAGCAAGAAGCAGGAAGGGGTAAAAAAGAAATAGAAAAAGGGTTTCAATGACTCTGGAAGTCTGTGGGCCAGCTCAGATGTCTGTACCAGCACATCTGCTTTGCATGCAGATGGTCCCAGGTTCAATCCCTGGCAGCATCTCCAGGTAGGGCTGGGAGAGACTCCTGCCTGAAATCTTGGAGAGCCAATGCCAGTCAGTGTAGAGACAGTACTGAGCTAGATGGACCAATGATCCATGGATCAAGGATCCAGAAAGACTAATGACCAATAATCCAGCACTGAGCTAGACAGATCAATAAGGCAGCTTCCTATGGTCCTATATTCCTAATCCAGCCATCACATGGCAAAGAGCAATGGGATCTGAGCTGTCAGTGACGGACCAGGAGAGGGATCTTGGGGTCCTGGTGGACAGCATTTTGAAAGTGTCGACTCAATGTGCAGCAGCTGTGAAAAAGGCCAATTCCATGCTAGGGATCATTAGGAAGGGGGTTGAAAATAAAACGGCTAATATTATAATGCCCTTATACAAAATGATGGTGCAACCACACTTGGAGTACTGCGTACAATTCTGGTCACCACATCTAAAAAAGGACATTGTAGAACTGGAAAAGGTACAGAAGAGAGCAACCAAGATGAACAGGGGCCTAGAGCAACTTTCTTATGATGTAAGACTACAGCACCTGGGGCTTTTTAGTTTCGAAAAAAGACAACTGTGGGGAGACATGATAGAGGTCTATAAAATAATGAATGGTGTGGAGAAAGTGGAGAGAGATAAATTCTTCTCCCTCTCCCATAATACTAGAACCAGGGGTTACCCCATGAAATTGATTGCCAGGAAATCTAGGACCAACAAACGGAGGTACTTTTTCACACAATGTATAAGCAACTTGTGGAGTTTTCTGCCACAAGATGTGGTGACAGCCAACAACCTGGATGGCTTTAAGAGGGATTTGGATCACCTCATGGAGGAGAGATCTATCAACAGTTACTAGTTGGAGGGCTAAGGGCCACCTCCAGCCCCAAAGGCAGGATTCCTCTGAGTACCAGTTGTAGGGGAGTAACAGCAGGAGAGGAGGCATGCCCTCAGCTCCTTCCTGTGGCTTCTGGCGTCATCTGGTGGACCACTGTGCAAAACAGGATGCTGGACTAGATGGGCTTCCTTGGGCCTGGTCCAGCAGGGCTGTTCTTATGTTCTTATGACACAGATTTGTCTACCCATCCCTCTATCTGGAGCGCCATACCTGCCTCTCCCATCCAGTGGGAACATCCTGCCCAAATTACAGTCTCTAGGCATAAGACCTTACAGCATGGGTTCCCAGTCCTCGGCTCCCAGATCTTGTTGGACTACAACTCCTATCACCCCCTACCACAATGGCCTTGGGTTGATGGGAGTTGTAGACCAACAACATCTGAAGACCCTGAGGTTGGGAACCTCTGCCTTCCTGCATGATTCAACTTATGGGATTCACTATCCCAAGGTGTAGTGGATTTGATACATTAATGACACTGTATGTGAAGAAATACTTCGTATGGTCAGTCCTGAATCTCCTGCTAAACCATTTCATTGGTTGATCCCACATCCTAGTGCATGGGGTTTCGCATACATAAAAACCTACATGCACAGGCCAGAGTTAGAGTCATTGATAGCCTTGTCTTCCATGAATCTGGCATGACTCCTTCTAAAGCCATCTAAGACAAATTCAGGGAGGACCAATCTATCAATGGCGGTGATCCATGATGGAAATATGGACCCATGGTGGATGGCAATATGGAGCCTGTATGCAGTATGCCACTGAATACCAGTTGATATGGGGTTAGGAACACAGGACAGGTTTTGCTTCAAGAACATAAGGACACAGGAAGCTTCCTTCTACTGAGTCAGACCATTGGTCAATCTAGCTCAGTATTGTCTACACAGACTGGCAGCAGCTTCTCTGAGGTTACAGGCGGGAATCTTTCTCAGCCCTGTCTTGGAGATGCTGCCAGGGAGGGAACTTTGGAACTTAGATGCTCTTCCCAGAGCCGTCACATCCCCTAAGCAGAATGTCCTGCAGTGCTCATGCATGTAGTCTCCCATCTAGATGTCAACTAGGGTGGACCCTGCTTAGCAAAGGGGAGAATTCATGCTTGCTTCCACAAGATTCAGCTCTCCCCCCATAATTTAAGAATATAAGAAAAGTCCTTCTGCATCATGACCTGTCTAGTCCTGCATCCTGCCTTATGCAGCAGTCAACCAGATCTACTCAGGAAGCCTATAAATGGGCGAAAGAGGGCAACAGACCCTCCTACTGGTATTCCCTAGCACCTGGTATTCGGGGCCATGCCCCCTCTGATCCTGATGGAATTATATGGCTTCCAAGCCTAGTAGCCATTGATAGCTTTATCCTCCATGAATTAGTCTAATTCCCCTTTTAACCCATCTAGATTGGTGGCTATCAGCACACCCAGTGGCAGTGAATTCCACAGTTTAACTACACATTGTGTGAAGAAGCACTTCCTTTTGTCTGTCCTGAATCTCCCAACATTCAGCTTCAATTGATGACCCCGAGTTCCAATACTATGAGGGAGGGGGAGTCCTGTCTATCCACTTTATCCACACTGTGCATAATTTTATTTCACCTTCAATGAAATAATTCATTTCATTTTTATGCTCAGACCCTCCTTGTGAATTTCTATCTATCTATCCATCTATCTATCTATCCATCCATCCATCCATCCATCCATCCATCCATCCATCCATCTATCAGATTTGTATACCACCCCAAACTTTCGTCTCTGGATGGTTTACAATATTTCCCAGCAGCATCTGATTCACCACAGTTGGAACATAGATGGACCTTTGGTCAGATCCAGCTGAACACTTCTTATGTTCTTCGGATGCTTAAAAGGTATCTGCAAGGAAGCTCAGTGACCACATTTTATCTTCTGTTGGCTATGATCCAAGAAAACTCCAACTGCACATGGGTGTGTGAACTTGTGAAGCATGTGCATTGCTAAGGGCTTGTTTGAAGATTCTGCTGCAGATGCTCACCTCACTGAAGAGGCAAGCTGTTTCCCCACTTTAAATGTAAGACTTGAACTGGAAAGGGGCTTGCCTCTTCAGCCTCCAATGAAAACTTCAAAGCTCTGGTGTAGTTTTTGTTTGTTTGTTTGTTTGTTTTGTTAATTAAATTAACACTGGTTGCTTTAAAGGGCTTCATCATTGACAGCAAGCAGGAAAGATCACGTTGGCTTCCTTTTTTGCTTGACATTTTTTCTTTATGGGAACATATACATTTATTTCACTTTGTTTACACCTTTCTTCCATGCATCAAATCCAACTCTCAAAGCACGGAGTGACAGCATGTCTGGTCACATGAGACCAGTTCGGCAAATTTGTCTGAGAGTGACGCTGTAGGCCAAAATTATGAAAAAAAATGACGAATTAGCAATGGCAACTAATCAATACATGACACAGTATGGAATCCATGAAGCTGATAATGCAACTTCACAATTCCCCGCTTTCGACCACATAAATAATTAGAGCTAACATTGGCATAGCTACCGTTTATTTCCACTGATATGATTCCTGTTTTTTCTTCTCCGACAATGGTGACCGTCTGCAATTGTTCAGATTTTAAACTCTAATTTCACCCAAGCTAACATGACTCAATTTTTGCTGGACAGCACAGCTGGGGTACCAGACATCCTTTATTCGAAAGAGGAGTCTTTGGTTTTGAAAAGGACGTCCCTTCGTCCGGATTATTGCAGCTCTGTAGAACGATTTGAAAAGCTATTGGTGGCATTCTATGTGCAAGAGATCATTCATTCATCCAAAAACCTTCGGTTTAAGATGAGTGTTAAGATGCTTTACATTTTCACTTGTGCTCTAAAAACAATGAAAATTGCAAGTTAAGGTGTCCATATTAACATCCGTGCCATATAAGCTGTAAAGACTATACAGTCTGGTATATGACGATGGCTTTAGAAATGAGGCTCCATGCACCCACACTTTGCCTTGATCAGAGATGGATCAGGCAGAAGTCCACCAGGGCCATCTCAAAGAAGTGATTAGGGAAACTGCACCTGTTAAATTTCTGCATGGAGGCATCTCTCCCCAGCCCACTGGCAAACTGTAAAACCAAGGCAAAAAGTGTGGTTGTATGGAGCCTCATCCAGAGGGATTGGATGGATACTTTTGACATTATAAGCAATAGAAGGTTCAGGGCTTATAATGGCAGAATGTTGACAATGATCCTCATCTTAACCACACTGGCATGACTGTGCCAGGTTAATATCCAAATGCTTCTTCCCAGATTTGGATGCTTTTAAATGGTTTTTGAAAAGCAAAATTAAAGATGAATAAATCATTCATGGCCAACAAGGTTTTACTTCAAAACACTTTAAGAGGGGGTAAATAAGAAAATAATAGGCTGGTGCACACGACCATTAAAATCAGAGTAGAAGCTGGTCTGCCCTGATTTGTATAATCATCAGAGGTGTATCTAGGGAAAATAGCGCCTAGGGCAAGCACTGAAATTGTGCCCTCTGTCCAAACATCTGACACCCATCTTTCAGATAACTTTACCGTAATATCAGCTCAAAAATACAAGTCAAGCTCGTTAATCTTTTAATATTTCAAAAACTATTTAGCGGATGTAGCCACACCAAAAAATGCTCAAAAACTACAAATTTCAGTATGCTGGGGCTCATGAAATACCCAAATACTGTGTGGAGGTGTACTTGGAAAACTAAACAGAAGTGCCTGTCTAATTCTCTACTATGCATTGTAGCATCACTATTACATACGTTTTAAAAATAAATGGAGAATTTGACTTTTCCCAGATACTAGGGTCTTGCAGAGGCCATTTGAGCATGTGTGGTGGCCATTTTTTTCCAGTGGCCATTTAAAAAAACCCTTCATTTAAAAAAATGGCGCCCCCTTCAGGTGGCGCCCGGGGCATGTGCCCTGCCTGCCCCATGATAGATACGCCCATGATGATTACAAGATCCCATGCAAATCCCTCCAGCCCAGGTTGCTCAAAGCAGGGCAGCCCACCTTTTCTACCCTGCTTTTATCTGAGGGCAAAGGAGAGGACAGACCTGTTGTTGATTCTATAGTCCTGTGGCTCTTCTATCCAGCCATCACACAGAGCATGCCCTCCCACCACATGGGAACCATAGAGAACTGTGGCTACTGTGGCTGCCATCCATGGACATGCCACTCAGCAAGACACACTCTATGATCCTGACACTGGAACAGCTTCAGTAGGGCTATGTCTGCCTCCTGCTCCTTGGTGACCAATCAGAGACCAGCCACTGAAGTCATGAAGCTTTCCCATTCTGATGGAACCCAAAGCATGCTGGGAAGACAGAAACGCCTTTGAAGGACTTTCTGTGGAGGGGTGGGGCTTGCAACTGTCGAGTTCAACCATGAACACTGCAACTGCCTTGCTTGTTTGTTACCTAGGTTTGTGGACCCAAATGGAGGAGCTACCCATGTGTTGCTAGTGGGGTAGGAGCCCCAAATAGTTGTGCAAACTGCCCCAGTATATCCTAACTAACTAGAGAGGGGCCTGTCAGATGTTACTTACTAGGAATAAATCTCATTGTCCTAAAAGTCTCGGGGTCTCATGCACCTCAAACAAAAGAGGGGGGAAAGAAATTCAAGGATACTTGAACTAGATTGTAATGGCTAATTGAAGAATTGGTGCAGTCAATCAATTGGTTCAGCTAATCAATCAGTTAAAAACCTTTTGGGCATAGCCCTGCATCTCTGAATAATCAAGGGGCATGAAGAAGAAGAAGAAGAAGAAGAAGAAGAAGAAGAAGAAGAAGAAGAAGAAGAAGAAGAAGAAGAAGAAGAAGAAGACAACAACTCAGGACTTCTTTTTTTAATACTGTATTTTCCAAATAGAAGGCGATTTAAGACCTATCTGTAGATAGATTCTTTTAGTACGGTCCTCGACCAGCTAAATAATATGATACAATAATCATCATACATAACAAACTGGAAAGGGGGATACCTACATTAAGTAAGTATCTCTTTACGAATTTTACAAGCTACAAACCTAAACTTTTGGCTTGTGATCCTATATTAAGTATTCTGTCGTGTGACCATGACAATACTAGGGTGATGAAACTCAATGGGGCTGATTGCAGAGGCATCTTCCTTTCATCGGAAGAGCGGGCAAGCTATTTACCATAGTACAGAGAAGAACATCTCCTGTATACCACAAAAGAGGCTCAGGGATGAGACAGCTTTTTCACTGGTCTTATGGGGGGTGGGGGTGGGGAGACAAACTACTCATTAGCTTTCTCATCCCATATGGATGAGGCACAGCTGAGGGAGATGGGTGTGCTTAGCCTGGAGGCCTGAGGTGGGATATGAGAGCTGCCTTTAAATATCTGAAGGTCTGTCACATAAAAGAAGGTGCGGTCTTGTCCCTGAGACTCCTGAAGGCGGGATTAGAACCAATGGATTGAAATTGCATAGAAACAGATTCAAGGTTGACATTAGGAGGAATTGCCTAACTCTTAGAGCTGTTTGACAACAGAACATGTAGGATTCTACATGGAAGATTCTATATGAAAGGGAAAGTGTTGTGGTGTGCAAAGACAAGGCAGTGGAATCAGGGATATTAATCGTTTAATGGTATAGGTATTATGTACAGAGAAGCAAGTGCTGACTGCTTTTCAGGGCTCTTGCTGCTGGCTGTTTGTTAGCCCCGCCTCCACTCCAGGACTGGAATACAGCAGGTAACTAAAGCCCCATTCAAAAGCTGGCCTGGATCAAGGAATGGATTAACTAAAAACACCACAGAACTATCTGCCTCATGCAGTGGTGGGCTCTCCTTCCTTCCTTGGAGGTTTTCAAGCAGAAGTTGGATGGTAAAGTAAAGGTAAAGTGTGAAGTCGAGTTTATTACATTTTATAACCCGCTCTTCCTCCAAGGAGCCCAGAGCGGTGTACTACATATTTAGGTTTCTCCTCACAACAACCCTGTGAAGTAGGTTAGGCTGAGAGAGAAGTGACTGGCCCAGAGTCACCCAGAAAGTCTCATGGCTGAATGGAGATTTGAACTTGGGTCTCCCCAGTCCTAGTCCAGCACTCTAACCACTACACCACGCTGGCTCTACATTGGGGCTTACACAAATTCATGGAGAACAGGTCTATCAATGGCTACTAGTCTGGTGGCTGTGGGCCACCTCCAGCCTCAGAGGCAAGATGCCTCTTAATACCTTAGCTTGCTAATAGCTTGCATTGACTTTTCAGGAGGAGAGCTGGTCTTGTGGTAGCAAGCATGACTTGTCCCCATAGCTAAGCAGGGTCTGCCCTGGTTGCATATGAATGGGAGACTTGATGTGTGAGCACTGCGAGATATTCCCCTTAAGGGATGGAGCCGCTCTGGCAAGAGCAGAAGGTTCCCAGTTCCCTCCCTGGCAGGATCTCCAAGATAGGGGTGAGAGAGATTCCTGCCTGCAACCTTGGAGAAGCCGCTGCCAGTCTGTGAAGACAATACTGAGCTAGATAGACCAATGGTCTGACTCAGTATATGGCAGTTTCCTATGTTCCTACCAGTTGCAGGGGAGCAACTGCTGGAGAGAGGACATGCCCTCAACTCTTGCCTGTGGGCTTCTTGGGGGCATCTGGTGGGCCACTGTGGGGAACAGGATGCTGGACTAGATAGGCCTTGGGCCTGATCCAGCAGGGCTGTTCTTATGTTCTTCGATTCCCAGCTCAGAAGATTTTCTCCCACTCTTTGAAGGCTTCTAAATGCCATGGAATGTGACTCTAGGCAACAAGTATGTGTGCACAGAGTTTACAAAGAAAATGTGTTGCGCACACAAATTACGCTCACATGCTATTGTGTGAGTTCTGGATTTTCCTTTTGAACAAACCTGCTGTGGTTACTTGAAGGAATGGGTGCTGAAGGGTGGGAATTCCCATTTCCCGCTTCACCCTTTGTCTGTCAAATGTAAATTGTAAACTCTGGGGGTCTTTTTTTGTTGTTATGTCACTCATTAACTTGCCCTGCAGAGGGACAGCAGCCCTGATGATGCTAATAATAGCAAGTAATAACCCTAATAAAGTCAAGTGGTTAAGGAAAACTGGAGAATCACACATCACATAAAGTCTGTCACTAAGGACCAAGCAATTTCTGCAGCCAGAGGTTAGGGATATGCCCTGAAATGGCTTGCCCGGTTCAGTTCGAATCCGAACCAGATTCTATATCGGGGTACTAAAAATTCACAATGTAGCCTATGATGGTTTTAACAGGATATCATTAGGGCTTCAACTTGTCAGAAGTGTCTGTCTGTTGTCTTGTAGAGTCCATTTTGAATGTTGGCCATTATGTTTTTGTAAAAGGGAAAGATGCTCTCGTGGTAGTGAGCATGAATTGTTCCCTTTCCTAAGTATGGTCTCCCTTGGTTTATATTTGGATGGGTGACTACATGTGAGTGCTGTAAAATATTCCCCTTAGGGGATGAGGCCATAGCTCAGTGGAAGAGCATCGGCATGTTTGTTTGCAGAAGGTCCCAGGTTCACTTCTTGGCATCTCATAGGGACATACAGTAGGAAGCTGCCATATACTGAGTCAGACCCTTGGTCCATCTAGCTCAGTATTGTCTACACAGACTGGCAGCAGCTTCTCCAAGGAAGGGAAGGAACTTGGAACCTAGATGCTCTTCCCAGAGTGGTTTTATCCCCTAAGGGAAATATCTTACAGTGCTAACACATGTTGTCTCCTATTCATATGCAAACCAGCGTGCACCCTGATTAGCAAAGGGGACAATTCATTCTCACTACCACAAGACCAGCTCCAAATAGGGCTGGAAGAAACTCCTGCCTTCAACCTTGGAGAAGTTGCTGCCAGTCTGTGCAGACAATACGGAGCTGGATGGACCAAGGGTCTGACTCATTATGAGGCAGCTTTCTATGTTCCTCTGTTCCTAAAAGTGCACCTTTCATAATAAACGATAATAACTTTTTAAAAAGGACCATTAACTGCTGCTCCAAGCCTTTTCTTATAGACTGGCACTGGGGTTGTGCAAACTTCTGCTTTTGTGACAGGCGGTGAATCTGATGTATATTTGCAAACAGACAGGGAGTGTCTGGAAACGGTCCGTCCCGAGATTCAGTTTGGGATGCAGAATCTCAATCTGTAGAGCATCACCCCTGGGCCTGGGTCGGAAAATGCTGTTGTGGAAGAATGGAAGGGCTGAATGAATCGCGCAGCCAATTACATGGTCATTGGACGGTGAAAAGGCTGCCTCCTGGAATTCCACAGCCGCTCGCTGATTCAAGCAATCCCGCACAGCAGCCACAAATGTTGTGACAATTCCCCAGCTCTGTAACTGCATTTTCAGGGCCAGACAAACACATTGGGCTTGTACACAGTTCTTGTTCAGAATAGCAGAATCAGTGCTAGATTTAGGCACCGGCTAAGTCTGCAGGCAGCTTAGGGTCGGGTTCCCTTCTTTTGCAAACCTTCCGCTTAGGTATTACATAGAGCTTGTGTGTCTGTGTCTGCATGACTGTGTGTGTCTCTGTGTGTATATATGCACACACAGTTTTAAATGTCAGAGTTATGAGACAGGCTATTCCAGTCTCTGGCGCACATCCACACTAAGACACACATAAACTTGTCCCATCAATTTCAGTGGGAGTGCTCTTGACTAACAAGCAGAAGGCTGCCGGTTCAAATCCCCACTGGTACTATATCGGGCAGCAGCGATATAGGAAGACGTTGAAAGGCATCATCTCATACGGCATGGGAGGAGGCCATGGTCAACTTCTCCTGTGTTCCGCCAAAGAAAACCACAGAGCTCTGTGGGTGCCAGGAGTCGAAATCGACTTGATGGCACACTTTACTTTACTCTTGAGTACTCCCACTGAAATTATGTCCCATCAGTTTCAGTGGGAGTACTCAAGAGTACGCCCCACCTAATGGCGCAGCAGGGAAATGACTTGACTAGCAAGCCAGAGGTTGCCAGTTCGAATCCCCACTGGTATGTTTCCCAGACTATGGGAAACACCTATATCAGATACAGGATATCGGATATAGGAAGATGTTGAAAGGCATCATCTCAGACTGCATAGGAAGAGGCAATGGTAAACCCCTACTTTATTCTACCAAACCACAGGGCTTTATGGTTGCACACTTTACCTTTACTCTTGAATAACATGGTCTAGATCAGGGCTGCTCAACTTCGGCCCTCCTGCAGATGTTGGCCTACAACTCCCATAATTCCTGTCTGTTGGCCACTGTGGCTGGGAATTATGGGAGTTGTAGTCCAAAAACAGCTGGGGGGCCTAAGTTGAGCAGGTTGGTCTAGATGAAAGCCAGTGTCTATAGACCATCTGATAATTGTGACATTTGTGTGTGTGTGTGTGTGTGTGTGTGTGTGTGTGTGTGTGTGTGTGGACTAGGTGGCTCATAAACCCAAACCGTTCATATCATTTGAACTCGAACTGATCCGGTTCAACTCTGTGCCAGTTCCGTGCATGCGCTTACCACTCAGCTAAGGCCCCATCCCCAATCATTTTAGGAACATAGGCAGCTGCTGTCTACTAAATCAGATCCTTGGTCCACCTAGCTCAGTATTGCATACACTGACTGGCAGCGATTCTTCAGGACATTAGGCAGGAATTTTTCTCAGCACGGAGATACTGGGAATCGAACCTGGGGCCTTCTGCATGCAAAGCAGATGCTCTAAAGGCCCACATCCTCCATCCTAACATCACTCCATCTGCATTCCAGAGGGCGGGTCAGATTCCAAAGTGCCCACTTGAAAGGCATACAGGGCATTTCACAAGTTATGCATTCAAGTTGCATTGCAGGCCTGATTGGATTAGTTAATTCTTTGGGGGTTTTGGTCTCCATATCCTCAAAGTTAGTTCTCAGCCCTAGAGGCTAAACTGATAGAATGTATCAGCAATACATTAGTCATTGAAAGGTTGGCACTCCACATTCCAGATAGCTTCTTGGGGCCAAAATGTTATCTCTGGAACACCCTACCTCTCGTGGAGAGCAAAGGAATTCCTTCCTCAGGTTTTGAGCCATTTCTACATGGTAGGCTCAACTATATTGAAGCATTTCCTCCATCTTCTTTTTCTCTCCTGCTGCTTGTAGTCATGGTAATGAAAAGTTGCAAACAAGAAGGTAGGAATAAATGGACAGTTTTCACAATGGAGGGAAGTAAGAAGTGGGATCTCCCAGGGATCGGTACTGGGACCAGTGCTCTTTAACTGGTTCATAAATCAACTAGGGGTAAGCAGCGAGGTGGCCCAATTTGCATATGACACTCAACTATTTAGGATAGTGAAAAATCCAGAACAGATTCTGAGAAGCTCCAAAAGGATCTCTCCAAACTGGGGGAGTGGGTGACAAAATAGCAAATGCGATTCAATAGCAAGTGAAAAGTGATGCATATTGAGGCAAAAAACCCAACTTCACATATACACTGATGGGGTCTGAGCTGTCAGTGACTGACCAGGAGAGAGATCTTGGGGTCGTGGTGGACAGCTCATTGAAAGAATTGACTCAGTGCAAGGCAGCTGTGAAAAAGGCCAATTCCATGCTAGGGATCACTAGGAAGGGGACTGAAATTAAAAATGCTAATATTACAATGCCCTTTTTACAAATCTATGGTGTGATCACAGTTGGAGTACTATGTACAGTTCTGATGACCATAGCTCAAAAAGGACGTTATAGAACTGAAGAAGGTATAGAAGAGAGGAACCCAGATGATCAGGGGCCTGGAGCACCTTCCTTCTGAGGCAAAGCTACAGCATCTGGGGCTTTTTAGTTTGGAAAAGAGGTGACTACGGGGAGGCATAATAGTAAAAGTCAAGTTGTGCCGTTGAGTCAGTGTCGACTCCCATCAACCACAGAGCCCTGTGGTTGTCTTTGGTAGAATACAGGAGGGATTGACCATTGCCTTCTCCCACACAGTGTGAGATGATGCCTTTCAGCATCTTCCTATATTGCTGCTGCCCCATATGGGTGTTTCCCATAGAGGGGTATAAAATTATGCATGGAGTAGAGAGAGTGGAAAGAGATAAAATTTTCTCCCTCTCTCAAGGCACTAGAACTAGGGGTCATCCCATGAAACTGAAGGGCAGGAAATTTAGGACCAAAAAGAGAAAGTACTTTTTGACACTGCACAAAATTAATCTATGCAATTCTGTGCCACGGGATGTGATGATGGCCACCAGCTTGGATGGCTTTAAAAGGCGCTTGGGCCATTCATGGAGGACAGGTCGATCAATGGCTACTAGTCTGGTGGCTAGAGGCCACCTCCAGCCTCAGAGACAAAATGCCTTTAAATACTAGTTGCAGGGGAGCAACAGCAGGAAAGAAGGCGTGCCTTTTGCTCTTTCCTGTGGGCTTCTTCTCAGAGGCATCTGGTGAGCCACTGCGGGGAAACAGGATGCTGGACTAGATAGACCTTGGACCTACCTTAAGAAGGGCACCGGTCATCCCTTTCATTGGCAGAATGCCTGCTCTGTATGCACAAGAAGATATGCAGAGTGGAGGCCCCAAACTGTGAGCAGCGATTTCTGACAAGGATGAGCCTCGCAGGTACAAAAGGGAGAATCCAGGAAGGATGGTGCAATCATCGCGGAAAGGAACTCTTCTCCAGGGGTCTTGAAAGCATGTATGCTAAGCAGTTCAGGGGACAATGGAAGATACTCAGTGAAGGTGGAGGCCTCCCAAAAAAGAGAAAGCGCATTCCAAATGACAAGGCACCTCAAACTTTTCCACTGTACTTAGCCCCAGTTCAAGGAATATAAGAATCCCCTTGCTAGATAAGGCCAACATCCCCCTAGCCTAACCTTCACTTGTCAATGGCCGGCAGCTAGATACTTTGGTACAGTGCTTCTCTCACCAACCTAAATTCTAAGAACATAAAAAGGGCCCTTCTGGGTCAGACCACATATCCAGCATCCGGCTTCCCAGAGCAGCCAGTCAGATGCCTCCAGGAAGCCCATAAAGCAAGGCACAAAGGAAACAGCTCTCCCCAGCCATTATTCTCCAGCAACTGGTATTCACAGGTAGACTGCCCCTGGGCATGGAAGTTCCACTTCCTCATCAGCTCACAGTCACTGATAAGCATCTCGTCCTCTGTGATTCTGTCTAACCCCCTTTTAAAGTCATCTAAACAAGTCAAAATTAATTTTCGATTGTGAGCCCTTTGGGGACAGGAAACCAGAGCTCAGCTCTAACTGAGGTTCATGTGACAGCTGAACCAGCCCTTGTTATTCGGCCTGGTGGGGTGAGGAGTCAAACACTTGCTGTGAACTGCAATCAAAAGACGTGCAGGGACCTTCACATATTTCTCCACTGATATTAAAATAAATAATAATAATATTAAAAAGTGGTTTGGATTGTAAGCTCCTTGGAGCAGGAACATAGGAAGCTGCCATATACTGATGTGTTCACACATCAAATCTCCCATTCATAGGCAATCAGAGTGGACCCTGCTTAGCTAAGGGAACAAATCATGCTTGCTACCACAAGACCAGCGACCTTTCATCTCTTATAGAGCACCATCTACATGGATGGCAGGACAGACCCATGATTCTAACATGAGTTTTTTATTTGGCTGGAAAATTGAGAAAGCCAAAGAATACCAAAAAGAAGTCAATATGTGCTTTATTGACTACAGAAAAGCCTTCGATTGTGTCAACCATGTCAAGTTGTGGAATATCCTTAGGATTTTTGGCATCCCAGAACACCTTATTGTTCTCATGAGTAAACTATACACTGGACAGGAAGCCACAGTCCAGACGGAACCTGGTGAAACAGACTGGTCCAAGATCAGCAAAGGAGTAAGACAAGGCTGTACACTTTCTCCTTCTTTTTCAATTTATATGCTGAACATATATTGAGATAAGCTGGATTGGAAGAAGATCAGTGTGGTTTTAAAGTTGGAGGAAGAAACATCAATAACCTGTGCTACGCTGATAACAGCACTCTGATGGTTGAGAATGCGGATGATCTGCAAGCTCTAGTAATGAAAGTCAAGGAGCACAGTGAAAAAATGGGACTACAACTAACTGTAAAGAAGACTAAACTAATGACAATTAGTACAGCAACCAGCCTCAGAAGTGATAATGAAGTCATTGAAGTGGTGGATAGCTTCTGCCTTTTAGGATCGACCATTGACAGGAAAGGATCCAGCAGTCGAGAAATACGCCGCAGACTAGCATTTGGTAGGGTTGCAATGAAGGCCTTGGAAAGGATATTTAGATGCCATGATGTGTCTATACCTACAAAGATTAGAATCATTCGGACCATGGTTTTTCCCATGATACTTGATGGATGCGAAAGCTGGACTTCGAAGAAGCAAGATAGGAAAAGATATTGACGCTTTTGAACTTTGGTACTGGAGAAGACTTTTTAGGATACCATGGACAGTCAGGAAAACAAACAAATGGATCATAGAACAAATCAATCCAGAATTCTCACTCGAGGCACAAATGACCAGGCTCAAACTCTCATACTTTGGACACATTATGTGAAAACCCAGCTCCCTCGAGAAGTCCATCATGCTGGAAAAGTTGAAGAGAAGAAGAGGATGACCTGCAGGAAAGTGGATGGACTCAATTATGACAGCCATGAATGCACCACTGAGAAACCTTAAAGGCCAAGCTGAAGACAGATAATCCTTGAGATAATCTATCTATGTGGTCACTAAGAGTCGACACTGACTTGATGGCACTTAACCAACCAACCAATCAGTCTGTAATATTTCACTTTCCTTTGGTTAACTAGAAGCTCCTCTCAAGAAAGATATCGAACTAGAGGTCCAAGTCAGTACCCTGAAAAGGAGAGGCTTCATTCCCAATACCCTGAAATCTCAAACCTAAGAACACTCATCGGGAAAGTCAGTTTCACTTATACTAGTTGATTTTCCTTCCGAGTAAACAAAAGGTTGCAAACTTAATCACATCTGCATGGTCACAGGAATTTCTCCCAAGCCAAAACATTCCTAGAAAAAATGCATAATCAATGCATTTTAGCTCTATCACAAACCTTCAAAATTCAATACAATTTTGAATTTCCGGAAGCATCCTTACTTCTTGCCCTGGTGTGTTAAACTAATCAGTAAGTCTAATTATATTTGGTTTAGATAAGCAATGATTCATTCACTTCAGGTGAGTGAATACTTTTTAAGGGTGTTACATTCCTGTCTGGGGAGTCATCAACCAGACAGAGAGGAAAGTCAAGTGTTGGTGTCACCAAGGTGCTTATACAGCATGCAACATTTTATTTTTTACCTACCTACCTACCTACCTACCTATCTAAAATTGCTGGCATTTTTAATTAGTTCTTTGCTGAGGTACTTTAAACTTACTAAAACCTTAGAAGGTAAGAAGAACAGAAGGCAGAGAAAAGAGGCACTGCTATCAGTTTATGGGAGTTGAAGCCCACTAACAGCTGGGAACCCAACATTGAGAATCCCTGAGTTAGAGCAGGATGGAAGCATATAAGCATGCACAATTACTTTTCCAGAAGGGGAAATCATATGACG
Source organism: Hemicordylus capensis (assembly GCF_027244095.1). NCBI lineage: Eukaryota > Metazoa > Chordata > Lepidosauria > Squamata > Cordylidae > Hemicordylus > Hemicordylus capensis. The sequence continues at coordinate 19,928,563 of NC_069667.1, forward strand.
GTGGCTACAGTCTACGTACAGTTACTAGGGAGTAAGCAATATTTTGCTGACTCAGGCTTTCTTCTGAGCAAGCATGTCTAAGGAGTCAAACCACCCCAGTCTGAAACAGATTTATGTTATTTTATTTATTTTACATCCTTCTCCCGCTTTTCCTCCAAAAAGCCCAGGGCGGCATCCATGGTTATGTTTATCCCCACAACACGCCTGTGAGGTAGGTTTGGCTGAGAGAGAAGTGACGGGCCCAGAATCAACCAGTGAATTTCATGGCTCAAGGGGGATTTGAACTCAGATCTCCCCGGTCCTACTTCAAGCACTTCACCACAATTGATTCCATTTGATTTGATTTTGAAGTGTGTGCTGTCCTAGGAGTCCTTGATTTTGAAGTGTGTGCTGACGTTGTCTGACACAACTAATAAATAACCAACCAACCAACCAATCACATCTGTTGGGAAGTCTGCTAACTGATATTGATGCCAAGCGAGTCATGTTTTGGCTAATTTTCCTAGACTTGGGCCTCCTCCATACACTTAAAATTGACAGTACTCCCACGGCAAACAGAGAGCTGAGATTTGGTGTACCTGTCATTCAACTCATCCTGATTACTTGTAGCATCTGGAATATAGGAACATAGGAAGCTGCCATATACTGAGTCAGACCATTGGTCCAGCTAGCTCATTACTGTCTACCCAGACTGGCAGCAGCTTCTCCAAGGTTGAAAGCAGGAGTCTCTCTCAGCCCTATCTTGGAGAAGCCAGAGAGGGAACTTGGAACCTTCTGCATGCAAGCCTGCAGGTGCTTTTCCCAGAATGGCCACATCACCTAAGGGGAACATCTTACAGTGTGTACAATGCACACACGTAGTCTCCCCTTCAAATGCAACCAGGGCAGACCCTGCTTAGCAAAGGGTACAATTCGTGCTTGCTACCACAAGACCAGCTCTCCCTTAATAGGAAAATAGTGTGTCATCATATTTGTTATAGGGTCTGTGTATCCTATTGAACCAAGAACTGTTTCCAAGGTAATGCAAGCCCTATTGGAGCATCTTTCTCTAGAAGCGATGAGAGACACTCTAATCTAGATACTCCTATCTTTTAACAAAAAAATGTTTTGTTCCACCTTATTTGGTTGTGCAAGTGAGATTGTTGTAACACAATCTTTCATGGACTTTGGTTCACTTAAGTTCCCCTGCTCTGGCTCAGAAGTAGAGAAACACGCATGATCCAGAGTTACCTCTTGTACTTTGGTTGGGGATGTTACAGAGATTGCACTCAGATCGGATTTATTGTTTGGGCAATAAGGTAAAGGAACTGTTGATGTGGTGTGTTTCAGCCCTGACTAATTTTTCTGGCAAGCTGGTCATCTTTTTTTGCCTTCCAGTTACTGAGATTTTAACCTCATTGGTGAGCAGTAAAATTCTTCTGCTCTTTTGCAAGATGACTCCAGAGGAGCAAGTTATTTAGATGCACAGAGCTGAAGGTAGTTGTCTGCATTCTGCCTTTGTTATGAAGTTTCAGCTGTCTCGCTAACTAAAATCAGGGTTTATCTACTCCATTTTCTGCAGCAGCCAACCAGAGGAAATGGACAAGACAGGCACCAAAGCATTTAAGCACAACTTAAATGCCCCAGTGGGCCAGAACCAACTGTGAATTAGTGTGTGGGGACAGAGATAAATTTTCAGCACATCAATTGGGTACATAGGAAGCTGCCATATACGGAGTCAGACCATTGGCCCATCTAGTTCATATTGTCTTAACAGACTGGCAGCGGCTTCTCCAAGGCTGCAGGCAGGAATCTCTCTCAGCTCTATCTTGGAGAAGCCAGGGAGGAAACTTGGAACCTTCTTCATGTAAGCATGCATGTACTTTTACCAGAATGGCCCATCCCCTAAAGGGAATATCTTCTAGTGCTCACAGGTAGTCTCTCCTTCAAAAGCAAACCAGGGTAGACCCTGCTTAGCAAGGGGACAATTCATACTTTCTGCCACAAGACCATATTAAGAATATTAATGAGCACAGTTATTTGTGACTTGTGGATCAATTTTGACTAAGTAAGGTGGCCAGGAAATAAATAAATAGATAGATAGATAGATAGATAGATAGATAGATAGATAGAAAGAATATATTTACACTTGTATCCCACTCTTCCTCCGAGGAGCTCATGGTGTGCATGGTTATTTTTATCCTCACAACAACCCTGTGAGGTAGGTTAGGCTGAGAGATACATGACTGGCCCAGAGTCACCCAGTGAGTTTCATGGTCGTTGAAGGGGGATTTGAACTCGGGTCTTCCTGGTCCTAGTACAACACTCTAACCTGGATTCCATGCCAGTCGCAAACCAACCAATGCCAAAATTCCTGATGCTTTCCGGCTGTAATTCTAGGCATGCTTACTCAGGAGTAAACCTCACTTCATATACCATGGGACATGTCTCTGAGTAGACATGCATAAGATGTTGCTGTAAGGCCATTTCTAGCACCTATGTTGCTGCAGGATATTTCCTATCTGGGGCCACCTTTAAAAAGCCCCTGCAGGCCAAATCAGCCCCCAGAGCTTTTAGCATGCTGTCCTGCCCTAAGAAGAGTCCCAGTTTCACTCCTGGGTATTTCCAGGTAGGGCTGGTAGATACTCCTACCTGTAACCTTGGAGAGCTGCCAGTCAGTGTTGACAATACAGAGATGGACCAATGGTCTGACTCAATATGTAGCAGCTTCCGCTGTGATACTCCTCTATTTCAAAAAAAGAAATGCCTTGTACCACTTTATTGCATTTGTAGTAGCATAACCTTTCGTGGACTATGGTTCACTTAAATTCCCTACTCTGGCACAGAAGCAGAAAACACAGGGAATTCAGAGTTACCTGTTGTGCTTTGGTTGGGGGATGTTAAACTTGTTATAATAATGAAATTTCACTCGGATCTGGTTTATTGTTTGGGAAAGAAGGTGAAGAAACTGTTGGTGTGGTGTGTCTGAGCCCTGAGTAATTTTGCAGCAAAAAAAGGGGAAAAAGAGAGAAACATGACTTCAAGAAGCTACTTAATGTTTCTTTCTTTCTTTGACATCTTGAAATGGCTCTTGATTATTGAAGACTTGGGTTCTCAAGCTTGGATCCCTAGATGTTGTGGGACTACAACTCCTATCAGGATGATGGGAGTTGTAGTCCCACATCATCTAGGGATCCAAGCTTGAGAAGCCTTGCTTTAAGGACAAGATGGATTGTCTTGAGTTGCTTAAAGTTTCCAGAAGGCTTTTATTTCCTAGAACAGGGACTTTTCTATGGATTCGGCTACCCTAGAAGCCAGTCTGTGCAGGGGCTGTGCTATGAACGGATTCAGTGGAAGGGAGATGGTGAGTGGTTTCTGATGAGGCTGCAAACCTTAACAGAAACTGCCTCCAAAGCAGAAAGATGGGCTGGCTTCCCTGGGAATTTATTTTCTCTCGCCCCTGTGAATCAATGGCAGGCATTTCGCCTCAACCCCAGGCAATACCATTGCAAAGGATAGCGAGCAGGGCATAGAGATACAAAGAAGCTTGGGAAGAGGGGAAAAGAAACAGGTGGTTGGGCTGGCTAATTCTTTGGCTCACTCCCTTTGCCAGGAGGGGAAAACCAGCAATGGGAAATGGAGACTGGAGGGTCCCTTCCTTACAGAAATTGGCCAGCTTCAGCCTTACCATATTTTACGGACTATAAGACGATACGGACTATAAGATGCACCTTAATTTTAATCCAGTTTTTCAGAGTTTTAACATATTAAACTGTTAAAACATATAAGACGCTCCTGAATTTTGGCGGATATTTTTCGAGGAAAAAAGTGAGTCTTATAGTCCATAAAATACGGTACTTCTTTATGTGTCTTTCCACACTTTCCCAATGCTTTCTCTAGGGAAGCTTTTTCTATCCTTACCCTAGGCCAGGAAATTTTTTTAAAAGGTTGGGATTCTCAGAACTCAGCACTTGCTCTAGAGTAGCTGCAGAGGATGCCAACTGATCAGAGAGGCACTTTTAAAAGCAATGATCCTGTTACATTTAGCAGAAGGAGAGCAACTGGCCCTATCCATCCCCAACACATCCCCTTTACATTTCTTTTTAGATCGTGGTGCCTTTTGGGGACAGGGAGCCATCTTATTTATCCCCCACCCGCATGCAAACCACTTTAAGAACTTTCTTTGAAAAGTGGGGTGTCTATAGTCATTGAAGAGCTGTATATCAATAGTCATCGTGGTATAGAATAGTTATGGCATTTTGTGGGGCTATTACATATTAGTTCAGGCGAGATGAAAAGCTTGTGTGTGCCTCTAAGAGAGGAAGAAAACCAGAGAGGCTGGAGGTTTGTCCTGAAAAAATCTCTTCCTTGGGTGGTGGTGGTGGTGATGGGTGGGGGGAGAGAGGATCACCCAGATATTTCTCATCCCTTTGCTGTTTATCCCCCGTCCAAAAATATTTTAGACACACACCTTAGGATACAAGTGCTGCAGGATTTAGAGCGGAGGCAGAGAAACCTGTTGGATTTGTAGGTGCAAAATGGGATTTTCTTTAAAAATTATCATTGAAGTAGGTTAGATCTAAGTTATTTTAAAAATCTATATAAAGTTTTTTTTAAAAACCCTCTAACTTCACCAACAAACTTACTTGTTGCTGGGGGCGGGGCCGGGAAATCGATTTCAGAACGCAATTTGGTTCAAGTTCTTCCGAAAGCTGCAATGTTAGAGATCCTTTTGCGAGTTCGAGGTGGGTTTATTTTGGACAGGGGAGGTATATTTTATTCCCGGGGTGGGAGAAGAGTGTAGATAGAAAACTGCTGAAAGGAGCCCAAAACATAGCAGTTTTTCTAACCCTCCAGTCACAAGCACGACCAAACTTCCTTTGGCGAAAATCGTGTTGAAATCAAGAGACTTACTCCTGCGTAAACACACCGAGCCTCGCACTGCAAACCCCATCCCCGCCTCGCCCCCAAAGATGGGGGGAAACTGATAATATGTGAACAGCAGGTAGGAGGAACAGATTCTGGGAGAACCCATATCCTTATATTATATCTAAAAGCATAGTTGCAATAGCTACATACAAGAAGTTTGGTCCATTTATTTAGGCTGTGGATGATTTAAAACAAGTTTAAAAAACAAAACAAAACACCAGATACTTGAAAGATGGTGGCTTTCGTATAAAGGACTCCATATACACCCCAAGGAAAATCCAGCCATATAGTAAGAATTGACATCTTTACTCAAGAGTCACTCCCATTGATCTCGGTGGAATTCACTTCCTGGAAAATGCGTTTACTCGGGAGGAAGCGTCACTGAAGGCAGGAATTTAGTTCTGAATAATCCGGCGCAGGAAAGAACTACAAGTAACTTGAGGTCTCTCTCTCTGTCTCTAAACCGGCGTAAGAAACAGGACCGCAGAAAGGAATGCGCCTTGAGATAATCCTAAATTGGTTTTATCATTGTGTGTAGAGGTTAGGAAATGCATTAGAATTGACAGAAGTCGAAGGTGAAATGCTCCGTCGCAACTAAACAGGTGTCTCGACAGAAAACCCCGGAGGGCGAACAGGTTGATAACGCTTCTCCCCTACCCATCCCCGATATTACCCCCTTTCTCTTCTTGTGGGGCGGGTGTGGGGGAGAGAGCCAAACTCCAGGGTTTGGTTTGGTTTTTTAAAGTAAGATCACCCTTATGCATCTAGCCCAGACCAAAAGGGGTGGGAAAAACGGAGTAAACACGCATTAAATACAACGCAGGGTTTGAAATTCGTTTTCTTCCCATTTCCTGTTTTAGGTCTGCGGGGCAGAGACCTGACCGCTGCGTTCGATACTTAAATAAAAAGCCCAAAGGCGGCATTTATTTCGGTCGGCCACTATTTCAGACCACGGTTTAAATACAAGGATCCAACTTATATTTTACATCTAAAGTTTGAATCAGACTACAGCTTTCGGATTTTGAGCCTACCTATTCAAGAAAAGTAACTGAAACAAAGTGAAATTGGATTCCAACACACAATTAAAGCAGTTCAATTATTCAGAGTTTCTGAGAATCCTGTACCGAATTTATTTTTAATGGGGTCTAATTAAGGTTTCTCCAACCGGATTTACCTCTGTTAATATTTCAGAGCTAGACACAGTTTTTCCAGCGCTGAACAAGCCTCTCTCAAGTTACTTCTTCAGGCGAAAATGGATGTGGTAATGAAATCTGCGGAAGGTGCTTTGTTTTGGAGGGAGAAAAATCATCGTTTCGAGGAGGCAACAAGGGTTAGAAAGAGAAAGTATTTGTTTAGAGGGGAGGTGGACCACACAAGAAACCCCTCGCCTTTCCCTTCCCGATTCGGAATTCGCTTCCTTTGCAAAATACTTCTAAGGTTTCTAGTCCTCTGCAACATTTACGTGGGAATAAGTCACACACACGCACCAATAGTGAGACTTACTTGCGAGGAAAAGTGGAGAGGGACTCAGAGAGTACCCCACAAAGTGAGAACACCGGTCACTCCCCGGTATGCAAGTCTCAGAAGTTCTGTGGGATTTACTCCTACGTAAACGCACCTAGGATCGTGCCCTTTGGCCTCCGCCTCCACCACGTTGTAAAGCTTCCTTCCTAGGCAGAAGAGCGGACGCTTAGCTCTGCGCCGACTCGGCTTTCTGCAAGTCCTCCAATTTTCAAAGTGAGTGACTCCGAGTTATTTGCTTCCTCTGAAGTAAATCGAGACGGAAGGGAAAGGCCCGATCCCTGTCTTCCGCTGTAGAGTAAATCAAAGCACTGCCTCCATAATTATCTGAAAGAGGGGAAGAGTTAGAAGTCTCCACTTAAAGTGGATTGAAATTCACTGGAAATTCCATAAGCGGGGCGCAGTCAGAAAGCTTTCTGCGGCCGCCATCTACTGGGCCCGTTTACTCGGAATCGGGTCCGCCCAAGTTCCCGGGAGACTTACTCATGTAAGCGCACAGTTGCTGTAGTCTCAATGCGTCATGCGTGAACGTTGTTTATGAAGTAAAGAAAAGACATCGGGAAGTTATATTTACATGGAAAAAATATATTTTTAAATCGAATTGCAGATCTGCTAAAGAAAAGTTGGATCATCACTTGTGGAATGTTCGGGTCGCATCCATATTCATTTAGGGCTCATTTCAGACCCCCTTATAGAGGTGTCTGCTCTTGCCTCGCTCCTACGCACGTTTACTCAGAAGCAAGTCCTATACTCGGTTCAGGGAAGAAGTTTACCCCTGAATACAGAAAACCGGCTTTCGCGCAAGAGCAGAGATGCTCACGGCGATGGAGTTACTACTAAGCTCTCCAACTTTACTCTCGAATACTGTATCCCTTTAGGAAGCCACTTTACCAACTTCTAGGATCACCCAGCACCAAACGCCTTAGAACTGCTGTAAAATTCCTTGGAAACAAGTCCCATTGAACAATGTTAGAATCAAACCAGAGTAAAGGCGCATAGGATCGGGATAAAACCTCCGCGCAAACCCGATCCTAAACACGTCCACTCAGAAACAAATCTTATTCCAGATTATGAGACCTCCTTCCGAGGAAGCGGGCTGAAGAATTCGGGTCGTCATTTTAATATTTAATTCGGAAGAAATAGGAGCTGTTAAAGTGAATCGGGAGCCTTAATCAGCACTTAATCCGGAATCTCGTGTTAAAGAAATGCTAGACACACATCTGAAGCGCCTGTTATAAAATTTATTGTCCTCTTTTAAAGTTTTTTTTTTCTTTGAGGGGAGGAAGGAAGGGGAATCGAGGAGAGGCAAGATCTCTTCAAAGAAACCCGACAGACAACAAACGTAAACCGCCCGATCCGTGGGGCCGATATGTTCTCCAAACTATCCCACGATCAAATTCAGAAAAGAAAATTTACAAAAATGTACAAGCGCCAAGAATTAAAACCAGAATACCCCCCCCCCTTAAGTTATACGCCTCTTCTTTCAAGGAAGGAAAAAAGATCGCACAGGACTTTTCCATTAAGTCCATTAGATTCGAATTCACTCCCGTTCACACATACGGCTCAGTCGTGCGTACTAGTAGGCACCTTAGTTGAACGCCCCGTCCGAGCGGAATTAGCTTCCTTTCCTCTGAAGCAGGTTTACTTGGGAGTAAGCCTCCCCAGATTTCAAGAGGAACCGACTCCCGAGAAAAGGTAGGAGTGAAGCCGGAGCCAGTTGAGCCCAGATGTTCGTGTGAACTACAATCGAGATTGTTAGAGAAAAGGCATTTACAGATTTTTATTTTTTAAAAACAAACCATAAGACCTCAGGAAGGATTATAAAGGATGGGCGGGAAGAACCTTTCACCCCTCCCCAACAAAAATGTAAACATTTAAGATGTAGGCCGGTGACCCAACTCCACCATTAAGAACCTCCCGAAGTCCTCTCTCTTAAAAAAGCAACCCCCCCCAAGTTAAAATACCAGACACCCCCCCCTCCCCAAAGCTTATCCAGAAACCTGCTGTAGATCTTGGGGTTGGGGCGAGGGAGAAAAGAGAATCTCACAGCGGCTCCCGTTAGAAATAATTTGTGCTCTATTCAGACAAGTAAATTCACTTTTACACATATAACAAAAAAGGCGATTTGGGGGGGGGGGGAGAGAAGGAGATCTCCTTCGACCAGTTCGTGGGGAAAGTCCCTTTGTCCTCGCTTTGCGCCCTCCTCCCTCCCCCCCACCAAAAACTTCGGTGGCGTGGAAGTTAAAGCGGCAGAGGCGGGTTCGGTGGCCACCCTCGGGGTACCGCCTAGACGTGCGGAGGCGAGTTTGGGAGAAGTCCGTGCCTGGCTGGCATCCGGGGCCCCCGACGGGTGTCAGCGTCTTGTGGGGCGGGGGAGACCTTAGAGGGACCCGCGCGGCTAGATATGAGTCAGCGGTACGGTCCCGTTGACGCCAGTCCCGGCGCTAGGGTAGTGTTGGTGGACGCTGTGTAGCCGGGTGCCCTGCAGCGTCGACGGGTCGGCCGCGTCTCCCCCCGGGGGCAGGTACATGCTGATCATATCCCGCAAGTCGCCCAAGCAGGCGCGCTGGGAGTGAGAGGCGATGGCCGGCGGCGGCGAGCTGGGCTCGGATTTCACCACCGAGCCCATAGTCCCCAAGCTCATGGCGTGGCCGGACGCCTGCTGCCCGTAGGCGGCGGCGGCGGCCGCCGACATGCTATAGGTGGAGGCGGCGGCCGCGGCGCTCATGTAGGGCTGCGAGCTGGACATGATGGGGCTGTACTGGAGGCCGCTCACGTCGTAGCGGTGCATGGGCTGCAGCTGCGCGTTGCCCATGGCCGGGTGCTGGCTGTAGCCCAGCTGCTCGGGCATCAGCGAGGCGTACGCGCCGTTGGGCCAGCCGTTCATGTGGGCGTACGAGTCCAGGCGCTGGCCCACCCCGACGGGGCTGCTCACGCCGCCGCCGCCGCCGCCGGGGGCCAGCAGGTTGCCCGGCAGCGAGTACTTGTCTTTCTTGAGCAGCGTCTTGGTCTTCCGACGGGGCCGGTATTTGTAATCCGGATACTCCTTCATGTGGACGGCGCGGAGCCGCTTGGCCTCGTCGATGAAGGGCCGCTTCTCCGAGTCGCTCAGCAGCTTCCAGTCGGCGCCCAGGCGCTTGGAGATCTCCGAGTTGTGCATCTTGGGGTTCTCCTGGGCCATCTTGCGCCGCTGGCCCCGCGACCACACCATGAAGGCGTTCATGGGCCGCTTCACCCGGTCCTGGTCCGTCGCGCCGCCTCCGCCGCCGCCGCCTCCACCTCCTCCACCGCCACCACCTCCGACGCCTTTGCTGTTGCTCCCCGGGCCGCCGGTTCCAGCCGAGTTCCCGCCAGGATTCGGCTGCGGGGGCTTGAGTTCGCCCTCCAACATGCTATACATGGCCGGGGCGGACAGGAGATGCGCCAGCGTGGCTGCCAGGTAGGGGGGGTCACTCAGGCAAGGAAATGGACCCCAAGCTCGGCCCAGGCTCACCGGCCCCCGCGGCGTGCTGCTCAGCCGCTGGGAGACGCAGAAAGGCGAGTCTCCCGCCCTCTTCCGACGGCTGCCTGCTTCTCCGACGCCTGTCCAAGCTCGCACGCGCGCTCCCTCCGGCCCCTCTGAACGCTTCGCTCTTTCTCTCGGGGGGCAGATGATTGACGGGCTATAAATGAGAAGAGGGCGGCCAATCAGCGCGCAGAGCCAGCCGGGCCCCTGACGCAGGGTGACGGAGCAGGCTGCTTCCTCCCCCCCCCGCCCCGTCCAAAGTTGCAACTTTTTCTGGAGGTGGGGCTCCTCTTTCCTCTGCGCACCCCAACATCTCTTCCTTTGCCCCCCGCCGCGAAATTGCATACATTTAAATGGAGAGCTGATTTTCGGCCATAATGCATATAATGTGCGCTGGTCATCATTACTATTATTACTAATTATCATTATTATTGTTATTATTAAAATGCCTGACTGCATAGCATAAGCCTATCTGCATATACTCGGCCTCTTGGTACCCATTATTTACTAGATCAGTTCTGAGGTCGGACAATTGCGCAAGAAAGGAACACAGAAATTAAGAAGAAGGTATGTTTCCACTTAGGCATATTGACTCCGCATTAAATCTCTCTGCTCTTCAGTAGGGTTTAAGAGAGTTTGGGCTGTCACCCTTTATGCCCGAGGTTGCTTTCAATCTCCCCTTGTTCCTAATTTCCAGGGGAGATTGCGGCCAGATCCACTCCGAACTTACTCAGAAGTAACTCCAGATCCACTCTTAGTTACTCCGAAGTGACCAAGTTCCTCTGAAATCCAAGAAAGCTTCCTGCTGATTCAGGGGTGGCTCGCATGAGGCTCTGTCCAATTTCAGTTTAATTTGGGTGGGTAAGAAGGGAAATAATCCCTGTTTTCTTTCTGCACTCCCTCAAATGACCTCAGCTGAACGCAGGTGCAGAAGAGCCCCGCCAGGAAAAAAAGTTGGCAGCCATCGTGAGAACAAGGAAGCAGATCTGGGAGAGATGGATGGACCGAAGCGCGGGGGAGGGAGGAATGGTGGTGCCGAGAGCTGATTGGATGGAAGGGAGTTGTTGCTACTACTATTACAAATATTTATATACCACTTTTCAAGAGTTTTCAAATACATAGAAAAATAAATAAGCAATAAGATGGTTCCTTAAGAGTGGTACGATTCTGTAGTGTTGTGAATGGATTTGTGTGTACATCTTATTTTCACGAATACAATTATACAAAGAATAAGGGGGGGTGGGGGTGGAGATGATTCCCTTTCCCAAAAGGACTCGCAGGTAGAAGAAGCAAAAGGTAGACCCCAGCAACAGCCACTGGAGGGATGCTGTGCTGGGGTTGGATAGGGCCAATTGCTCTCCCCCTGCTCCATCTAAGAGAATCACCACTTTGAAAGCGCTGCCTCTGTTCAGTTAGCAGGGCTACTCAAGAGTAGGGTTTGGGGAAGACTGCGGGGGAAACCCACCGGCTCCTGAAGGCAAAAAGAGAGAAGATTTCAGGGTGTGTGTGTGTGAGTGAGATTCAGAACAGATTGGGGGGCGGGGTGTATGAGAGTGAGACAGAAGAAGTGTGTGTGTGTGTGTGTGTGTGTGTGAGAGAGAGAGAGAGAGAGAGAGAGAAAGTGTGTGACAGTGGGAGAGATTGTGTGTGAGAGAGTGTGTGTGTGAGAGGGTTTGTGAAAGAGTGTGTGCGAGAAACAGTGTGTGTGTGTGTGTGAGAGAGAGAGAGAGAGAGAGAGAGAGAGAGAGAGTGTGTGTGTGTGACAGAGATTGTGTGTGTGAGAGAGGGTTTGTGAAAGAGTGTGTGAGATACAGAGTGCGAGTGTGTGTGTGTGAGAGAGCGAGGGTTTGTGAAAGAGTGCGGGTGCAAGAAACAGTGTGTGTGTGTGTGTGTGTGTGTGTGCGAGAAAGAGAGAATGAGAGAAAGTGTGTGTGTGGGAGTGAGAGAGAGATTGTGTGTGTGAGAGAGAAGTGTGGGATGCAGAACAGACTGAGAGTCCTGGTTTCCCAAATCGCCTGCCCGCCCCTTCCCCCACCCCCCACCCCGGGCTAAGCAGGCCTGCGGGGGGGGGGGGAAGGGGCCCGGGGTGCCCCCCTCCCTCCAGCCTGGGAAGCCAGCGGCGGGGGCGCGGACAGAAGCCAGAGTGGCCGGTGCCCACACAGCTCGCCGCCGCTCGGGCCTCTCCTTTCTCAACGCTTCTTTCCCACTCCAGCGTTTCCACTTGGCTGCCCTGCAGAGAGATGGGGGGCGTGGGGGGGAGGACACGATTTGGGACAGGGTGTGTGTGTGGGGGGGGGCCGGGAATCCGTTCGCATGGCAACCACCCAGCAGCGCCCGCGGAGAGAGAAAAGAAACTTTTGTGGGGGCGGCGGGAGCAGCGGCTCGCTGGGGCTGTCAATCAAGGGGGCCTCCCCTCTTTCTCTCTCTCTCGCCGCCGCCGCCTCCTCTCCCCCCACACCTGCGAGGCCCACTGAATTTCAGGCTGAGAGCACAAGTCTTAAAGGACCAGCATCAACGCCCCCCCCCCACTCCAACCCATGAGAAAGGGGTATGCAGATACGCAAGAGATTCTCTCCTTTAGAGGAGGTCTATTCAGGTCACTGAAATGATTGCGGAGTAAGCTTTCGGAGAGGACTGAACTCCAAGCCTGATCGGGTTCCCCCCCGCCCCCCGCCCGCCCGCAGACAGACAAGATAGTGGAAGGGAAGTTGCTGGAAGAAAGCTGATGCCCCCTCTCCTCCTCGCAAAAACAAAGACGTGGACTGGGTGGGGATGCATGAGGTCCCCGCGTGGCAAAATGGGGGCAGGCGAGGCCTTTTCCCAACTGGGTGGCGCTAAGGGGCAGATGGCCCCGGGTTGCAGTGCGAGATGGATTTCACCCAACGGATTTGTTGGGGCTTCATTAGGGGGGACGGTACCCAAGGGGAGGAATGAGGGAGAAGGGGCAGGAGAGATGGCGTGTGAAGAGGAGACGCGGGGGACTGGACACGGGAAAAGAGCTGGCGTCCTGAGCACGTGTGAATGGATCTGGCAAATGAGACACGCGCAAGGGAGCTAGCCCGGGTGGGCTAGCCCCTCCCACGTGGGGGTGGATGCTGTCCGGCGACAATCCAAGCGCCTGAAAAACTGGGGGTATCAAAGGAGACTGCGCCTACTCACCCTGGTGGTGCCTAAATTACCCATGCGGATATTTAGATTGTAGCCTTCTCGGGGCAGAGATAGATTTGCTGCTTATGAAACTGTACAGCGTCTCGTGTGCCCAGAAAAGGGCTCTCTCTAGGCCATGCAATTTGTCTCTGCGATACCACAAAACGCTTCTTTTTGTCCTGGGAAGATGTGCACAGAATTGCAGTCTTCCTTGTGGGAGTAAGTTCCATCGGCTTCATAGCACTTCTCAGATAAACACGGCTTGGGATGCAATCTGAGGCACGCTTACTTGGGAGTAAGCCTCATTAACCACAGTGGGGTTTCTTTCCGCGCAAACAGGCACAGGATCGGGGCTGTAATACGGCTTCTCCCACTATGGAGCTGTCTGTGTAAGTATGCAATACCGATTCTGGAATATTTCATTATTTAATAGGCAATAATGTGAATTAATGCAACGGCAAGCAGAAATCCGTCCGGTTTAACTTCCCCGGCACGGGCTTGCTTTCAAGAGGAAATCACCTGCAGGATTTCTGCCTGCCACGCAGCTGTTAAAGCACAGAAGCTTGGGTAGACCCAAAATTGGCAACTTCGGTCCAGAAAAACGCTCCTATAATTCCTTCGAGACTTTTCTTAGAAGACAGATCCACCCATGGCAGTGAGGCTTACTTCCGAGTAAAGTATAGAGAAAGACCCGATCCGCAGTGCTCGCTTTTTGCAGCCATGGGGAGAAAAAACAATAATTTCGGATAAGCACCGGTTGTCAGCCTTGCTTAGAGGTCGCCGCCAGCGATTTTTTTTTTTTTTTTTGGCGGGAGGCTATTAAGAATCTTATTAGAGATGCAGATACAAAATAATTACTACAGATCGAAGAATCCCGCCCCCCTTCGAGATCACAGTTATTCATAGGAGCTCCGTCCCCTCGCATAATCTCTCTTCCTCCATTCCAATGAGGCAATGTGATTGATTGATTGATTGATTGATTGATTTTTGTAGCGGGACCTCTTGCTTTGTAAACTAAACTAAATCAAATCTGATTGAGGATCCATTTGAACAACATTTAGCATATTCCCGGGTCTGAGAGAGCGCCTCTGGTTGCACTGAGAGAGTCAAAGACACTCTGTACATGCTCCGGAGCACTGCCGCCGCGTGTCTACATCTTCCAAGACCACCCAACCTGCAGGCGCGCCGGATTTTCAAAAGAAGGCGTTCAGACGTACAAGACAAAGCATCGATTTCGGCGCTGTTGTCTGTATCTTTTAAAAGCATCTTGTAAACAGCCAAGAAGAAGTCGCAGATCAGCTCTGTGGTTTTTTCCTTTTAAACTCTTGCAACAGTTTTCTTGAAGCACCCAACCGTGACCTTCTCACCAGATTTACCGGTAATCCTAGCAATGACAACGCCTTACGTTCCCCCCAAACGTTCACCTTTGAAACTCTGTCCTTTGCATGCGATTCAATGGGGCTTAAACACAGACTGTAGCCATAATAAAATTATCATGAATATTAATTAAGAAACCCTAGTAAATCCAGTTTAAACTGCAGGACACATCAAATCCTATAGAAGTGCCCCGAGGATTGGGGCCTTATTGATTCCGAGCAAGTACCATTTCTAACATCTCGAGGGGCAATTTAGCGATCTTCAAAATCAGTGGGAGTTAACTTTCAAGAGGTGAAAGGGGTTTTTTGGGGCGGGGGGGAGAGAGAGAAGGAGAGAGAAGATTATTCACTTTCCCAGAGGTAAGTTCGACTGAAAGTAAAAGAAGGGGCGAACTCCTCCAACTCCTAAATGCACTGTTCGGGGGGCGGGGGGAGTCCAGGGGATTCCACATTTCAAAATGTCCTTCTACATCCAGAGGATCGGGGCCATGGTTTCATGCAAACAGTATCTTTCCACATGTAGTCGCCTCTCACACAAACCCGTCGCCTCTGCGATTTTTATCCGATTCTACTCCGTTAATTTCTCTTGAATATCCCGCAGATATAATCTAGCTATCTGTAGATACACACAACCAAAATTCGATTTAAAGAAACAAAGATGGATATTCATCATCATCATCATCAATCATCACCATCACCATCATTATTTATTGTTATGGGGGCGAGGGGGTGTCCCCCTCCTCCCTAGTTGTCTTTCATGAAAAGTTCTGCTTAGCAACTGGAAGAGCTTTTCCCGGAACGATCCTCTGCTTGGTTACTCCGGAGTAAGCCCACTGATCGAATACAATGCACTGGTCTCCATAAAAATGTTTACGTACACACACGCTTGTTCCAAAGCACGCCCCCTTTTTTGTGCAATAATTGTTCAATAAGACTTGCAAACGTCTCGGGAAGAACCTAGCCAGGTTTACTCGGAAGTAAGCCAAACTGATAGCAATAAGGCTTACCCCCAGGTAAATGCATTTAGCATGCCTACTTACTCCGAAGCTGCTCTGATTAGTATGGCCAGCACTAGTCCTGTTTACTCGGAAACAAGTCCGACCGAATTCAGCAGCACTTACTTCCAAGCAAGGGTGCAAAAGATTGCAGCCTCATAGTTCGTCGACCTAAAAAATAAATAAATCTCCAAATCTTCTTTGGAATTAGGAAGACTTTTCATGTATTTACTGCTCTGATTCCACCTGTTTTAATAAACCCCCTGATTGTTGTTGTTGTTGTTGTTGTTGTTTTAATAATGATCAGGACCTTTATTAAGACCTGTGCTGGATTTTTATTTTTAATTTATTAATTTTTAATAATAACAATAATAATAATAATAATAATTATTGCTGAGTTTAAAATAAGGTATTCAGGCATGTTCGTTCCCAGCCCACGAAACTTTCCAAATTGATGTGAGCCTAGAAATTCTTTTATAAAAGAAGTTGTCTGTCACTTTTTAAATTCTCGCTTGACGTTTCTGATCTACGCCCCTTCTCTCCCCCCCCCCAGTAGGTCCACCCACATTTAGTGCTGAGCTGGATGCATTTTTTTGGGGGGGGCCTCAATCCCCCGCTGAGCAGGGGGGAAGTTAACCCCTTCCTGAACTGCTTGAAAGGTGAAAGGTGTTCTCAGTAAAGGTGACCTCTGAAACCTGAAGTCTGGTCACTCTGTTTCTTATTATTCGTTGTATAAGGGTTCTCAACCTTGGGTCCTCAAATGTCACTAGACTACAAATCCCATCATCTCCAGTCACAGTGGATGATGGGAGTTGTAGTTGGACAGCACCTCTGGACCTGAGGTTGGGCACTCTTGCATTATATTTTAATCCCAGTTTTCTTCTGAAGTGCATGAAGTTCCTCCCTTTTCCATGCTAACCTCATCACAACCACCTGTGGAGCAGGTAAAGCTGAGTGAGAGCGACTAAACAAGGGTCACTCAGAAAGCTTAATGGCTAAGGAGGGATTTGAACCTGGTGCTTTCCATCCTAGACCGACATCCTAACCACTACCCAATGCTGCCTCCTCATCTCAAGTACAAAAAATAGATGATTCAAGATGATGATGAGGATGATGCTACTTGCTGTAGCAAAGGGGATAAAAATTGATTCCTATCTATGTAAGCTGACTCATGAATAACCCCTATGGGGTTCAGTGGGATTGAGTAATGGCATACCTCCTAAGCACACTTACCAAGGAAGAAGTCCAGTGGAACTCAGTGGGACTTGGGAGGATCAAAAGTATGTTTAGGATCACAACTAAAGTAAAGGTGAAGTCTGTCGTCGAGTCAGTGCCGACTCTTGGCCCTGTGATTTTTCTTTGGTAGAATACAGGAGGGGTTTACCATTGCCATCTCCCGTGCAGTATGAGATGATGCCTTTCAGCATCTTCCTATGTTGCTGCTGCCCAATATAGATGTTTCCCATAGTCTGGGAAACGTACCAGTGGGGATTCGAACCGGCAAACTCTGGCTCGCTAATCAAGTCATTTTCCCGCTGCACCATTTGGTGGCCCAGGATCAAAACGACACATCAGGAAATTCTCCACCAGGCTCTCTCCTCTGCCACTGACTCTCTAGGTGGCCTTAGGGAAGACACCTTCTGCTGTGGTGATAATAAAACTGGGCTTCACAAGAAGGATGCTGTAAGAATTACAAGAACATGTAAGGGAAGCAGTTGAGATACTCTACAGCGGTATAACATGGGTTTCTCACCTCCAGTCCCCAAGTGTTGTTCAACTACAACACCCATCATCCCTACCCACAATGGTTGAAGGGTTCCCAATGTTGGGTCCCTGAATGTTTCTGGATCTCCCAACCCCAGATCTCTCAGCCCCTATCCCACACTGCTCTAAATGTGTCCTATATGACACAACCACAATGTCACATTGTTTTAGTTCACGAGCCAGGTACACACATTTGGACCATTGGTACCATCTCACTAAACCACCTAACGGCACAGCTGGGAAATGTCTTGACTAGCAAGCCAGAGGCTGCCAGTTGGAAACCCCACTGGTATGTTTCCCAGACTATGGGAAACACCGATATCGGGCAGCAACGATATAGGAAGATGCCGAAAGGCATCATCTCATACTGTGCGGGAGGAGGCAATGGGAAACCCCTCCTGTATTCTACCAAAGACAACCACAGGACTCTGTAGTCGCCAGGAGCCGACACTTTATCTTTACCATCTCACTGGATGGATGCTCATCAGGATTTTTTGTGTTCACCTCCCTAGGGATGGGAAATAGGTGATAACATGGTTGCACTTACAACTCTCTCTGTGTCATCACCCCTTCTTTTCCCCTAAGTAAAGTTGTGCCTTTGAATCAGAGTCAACTCTTTCCCATAGTCTGGGAAACATACCAGAGGGGATTCGAACCGGCAACCTCTTGCTTGCTAGGCATGTTACTTCCCCACTGTGCCATTAGGTGCCTCCTAGTACCTACCCCCTCCCAAACAATTAGGGTAAAATTGCAGTCATTGTTGCACATAGGAAAGGGTCAGTGTCAAGGTTAAGTTAGGGTAACAATGAACAAACCATTGTACTCGCTCCATGGAGTAATCCTGCCAATTTCCCTGCCAGTTTTTATTTCCATTACTCTGACACCATGGATACAATTTTATAGCAGCTGTTATGTTTTAAAAACTTTTAAAAGTTTTAAAAACACCATTGCAGATTTGGCCTCTGCAGGACCGGTGCCGTCAGGACAATCAAAGTATGGGAACACATTGAAAAAAGAAAGTTTTGCAATGCGATCACCTCTTTCTCATCTTTAGGGGTGCCCACCTTGTCAAAAATTGCAATGGGCATTTGGCTCCCCCAGATGGTACCTACACCACCCCAGCTGGCTCATGTCCTAGTTATATCTCCTCCTCATCTTGACCAAATGATCTTGGTAGCTACTTTAAGGAAGGAAAATAATGTTACAATGCATGAACAAGTTTCCCCAAGAACTCTGGACTGAGAACTCAAAAGGATTTAATGTTGAGAAAACATAGGATACTATTGCAAAAAATCCCTCTTTTCATTAGCCAGAGGGTTACAACCCAGTCTGGGATTCGTCCTGGTACTCACAGCTAGACTGCCTTTGAATATGGAGGCTCCACAGCACCCAGTTTTCTAGCTAGACTCACAATCCCATGAAGGTTTATTTGCTTTGAAGCAAATTTGTTTCACACAAAGCCCCAGTATCACCTATGAGTCAGATAATAATTTTCCGTTTGGTGAATCAGCTGATCTTGAGGGGGCTTGAAGTCTATCGCTAGATTTCCCCCTGCGGGCATCCTGTAGGAATAAGGGCCACGGAACTCAATGCAATTCATCTTTAGATAAATAAATGAGTTTGGGGTAGGCGTTATTAGCCAAATGAAGCCCAACAGTTTAGTTTTTCATGTCAGGAAATGCCACACCGTCTCAAAATGTCCATGAACAGCTGCAGATAATTTCATTTTAAGTGCTTTCATTTTAAGTGCTAACTTGGCAAAGAGGCACATTTTTAACGCGGTGATTCTCTTTATTTATCAGGGAGAGAGTAACTGGCCCTCTCCACCCCCAGCACAGGACCTCCAGTGATTGTTGCTGGTGTCTGTCTTGTGTTTCTTTTTAGATTGTGAGCCCTTTGGCGACAGGGATCCATCTTATTTCTTTATTATTTTTCTGTGTAAACCACTTTGGGAACTTTTGTTGAAAAGCAGTATATAAATATTGTTGTTGTTGGTTTGCTGTGCACATTGTGTCTATAATACAGGGCACTGCAATGTCAATTTTGTAATACAGTCATTCCTTGCCAACTGCCAGGGTTCCGTTCTGGCAAAACCTCGCAGTTGGCAAATTCGCGGTTGGTGAAGCATTAAAGTCTATGGGAAACAGGGGGTTAGGAGAACAATGACTGCAAAAAAGACCTAAAAATATAACATTTTTGCTAAAAATCACACACACACAAATCCTGTAATATCACCAAGAGTCACCAAGAGGAATGAGCAGATTGAACCTCTGAACTCCCTCAAATCACTGAAACCTCTCCAAAATCACTTAAAAAAAAAAAAAAAAGCCCTTCACCAAACGTCAGTACTCAGGTCCCGGCTGGCAAGACAATTTCCCATTTGCATATACTCAAAACCAAGGTTGGTATAGGGATCTTAAATAACTACCCCTGCTTTTAATATGTTGTATTTCCTCCCCACAATAGCTCACGTACTTTTGACTGTTGCAGAAGTGAGGAACCCCTTTTGATTACAAGCAAAATGAACACTGCTTGATTTCTCCTTAACAAGCCCAGCACACACACACCTACAATACTCATTCAACAATTAAAAGACCTCCTTTGTGGGAAATTTCTCTTCTTCTGTTCTTAATTTTTGTTTTTATTTCCAAGCACCTTATCATCTTTCCTTCCATGAAAGGCCTCTTTCTGAAACGTTTTGTTATTAGTGGAAATCAGACACTAATTGTACAGATCTAACATGCTGAGTTCCAAATAAACTCTCTATTAAGGGCAAATTCCCTTCCAAATGCATGTTAGCCCACATTATGAAGAAACGGGTGTGTTTGTGTGATTTCCATATTGTCCCTCCTTATCATAGCAAATTGAGATCTTGAAAAGCCTTCTGTAAGGGAGACATAATTAAAATATAGTCAACTTTAATTGACATTAGAGAGGCCATAAATTAGCATTCCCCTTTTTAAAAAACCAAAAAGAAAAAAAAGAGAAAAAAAGAGGGAGAAAGACAAAAAAGGGAGTGAGAAAGAAAGAAAAGAAAGATAGCAGTTGCTAAATTAAGCCCACAGAATAGAGGTCTCAAGCACATGAAAAGTCATTACTATTACATTTTCAATGATGTGGGTCTTTTGATCAGCCCAGAAATTAGCTGGGAAGGACAGACAATAGGGAGCTTCCCTGCCATACAAAGAGAACAGAGATTTCCAAAGCTTTTAACAACATCTCTTTCTGTAAACTGAAAGGGTCTTGCTTTTTTCAATTACAGCTGTTCCTTTCGTGTCAGGAGGGTAGCCCAGTGTGACGAGATGGGGGTTACTCTGTGCTTTCCAGGGATGTACCCACAGGAGAGAGATTGCTCTGATCCCAATCTAGGAGCACGCCACTCCTTCGAGGTAGGCTGCCACTAGTTGAAGACTAATCTAAAACCACTGACCAGGCTTAGACAAGGCTTCAACTACCTAGAACTGTCTAGCTTGGGACTTACAAGCACTGTCCACACAACCCAGCTCTGGACAACAATATATTATTCTGAAAACAACTCAACAGTAGTACATGACCTTAGGAACATAGGAAGCTGCCATATACGGAGTCGGACCATTCATCTATCTAGCTCAGTATTGTCTTCACAGACTGGCAGTGGCTTCTCCGAGGTTGCAGGCAGGAATCTCTCTCAGTCCTATCCTGGAGATGCCAGGGAGGGAACTTGGAACCTAGATGCTCTTCCCAGAGCAGCTCCATCCCCTAAGGGGAATATCTTTCAGTGCTCTCACTTCTAGTCTCCCATTCATATGCAAACCAGAGCAGACCCTGCTTAGCAAAGGGGACAAGTCATGCTTGCTGCCACAAGACCAGCTTTCCTCTCTGCTGGTCTTGTGGTAGCATGGTTCTGGGCACCTTAGAAGAAGAGCAGGACATGAGCAGGATATAAATGTAAGCATAAAATATATTGTAGAATCCACATTTTTCTACAATAATTTTCATTTGTCCAGGAAAGGGTGAAATTACTACCCAGTTTCTACAATGATTTTGGTTGTGGGAATACCATATTCCGTAACCTGTTAGCAGAAGAACTGAATGGGATTGTTTTCCCATTGACCAGGCAAAGTCATTTTGCATAAAATCATTATTTAAATCTTTCACCCAGCATATTCTGTTGTAAAATGTAGTACATTCAGCTGCTTTAAGTGGCCAGATGGTTTATGCAAAATTTTGTATCTGTAGGTAATTGGGGAAGGGTGACTATATTTTGCACAAATAAATCCACAAACAAACTTCAAAATATAGAACAGATTCATTTTTTTTTATATTTGTAAGAGAATTTTTTATGAACATGCTTGCAAAAGGCAAGCAAAAGAACAGTTTGAAATTTGTAGGATGTCAACTTCCAACATTCTTCGTTTTATTGAATAATTACAATATATGGTGAATTTGGATCCTGGTAAATTTGATTCAGAGAAAGATCTTCCACTTCTCTTGGGCATGGGGTCATTTTCAAATGGGACTGGGGAGGTCTGGACATTTACTGTGCACAAGGACTTGCAAACTCCTTTTGATTGGAAATGATCTGAGCAACCATGTTGCCCGGCATGCCTGTGTCAGTGTGGTCACCCCCAGCCAGGCCCAAGCAAGCTCCAATGAGATGGCACCTAGGGACACAGAAGCCCTGCTCTCAGACCCACCAAACCTCACTGAGGACCAGCCACTTGCATCACTCTCAAGTTCAAGTGATGGCTTGCAAAAGGAAGAACAGGTGCCCAGAGTTAACCCACAGACCAATCTAGTAGTGTGGGGCAAGAGGATCTTACTGTCCAGATCTTGCCGAATTGGGGAGCAGAGAGTGTTGGTCTAAGACTGGGGAGACCCGAGTTCAAATCCCCATTCAGCCATGAAATTCTCGGGGTGACTCTGGGCCAGTCACTTCTCTCCCAGCCTAATAAACCTCACAAGATTGTTGTGAGGAGAAACATAACCATGTATACTGCTCTGAGCTCCATGGAGGAAGAGTGGGATATAAATGTGTGTGTGTTTTTTTTTAAAAAAAATCTGTCCAGAACAATAACAATTAAAATCTGATGATTATATCCAGAATTTCTTCTAAAAATACAACACAATAAAATAAAATACAAAAACGAAACCACCATGCCTAAAACCTTTACCTCAGTACAGTATGGTGTAAAAAGTAGCACATATGGCCAATTCCAGTGGCAGGACCGTGCATGCAAAATTTGGTATCTGTACATATTCAGAAGAAGAAGCAGCAAGATAGCAAAAGCACTGATGCTTTTGAACTTTGGTGCTGGAGAAGACTTTTGATGAGACCGTGGACAGCCAGGAAAACAAACAAATGGATCAGAGAACAAATCAATCCAGAATTTTCACTCAAGGCACAAATGACCAGGCTCAAACTCTCATACTACGGACACATTATGCAAAGATCCAGCTCCTTTGAGAAGTCCATAATGCTGCGAAAAATTGAAGGAAAGAGAAGAAGAGGATGACCAGCAGCAAGGTGGATGGCCTCGATGACGACAGCAATGAATGCACCACTGAGAGACCTGAAAGGCCAAGTTGAAGACAGATCATCCTGGAGATAACCTATCTAGGTGGTCGCTAAGAGTTGACTTGACAGCACAATCAATCAATCAATCAATCAATCAATCAGATATTTGGGAAATATGACTTTCAAACACACCCACAAAAGACTGTTGGAGAGACAGAGTATTGATCTGAGATTCAGGTGATCCAGCTTCAAATTCCTACTGTATCGAAGTTTTGCTGGGTAAATTGAGTCAGTTCACCTGCTCTCTGCATGACCTTGGGGTACTCCGTTTCTATGAGCCACATTTCTTTATCTGAGAAGTTGAAAGTGACAATAAATGGCCCCTTTCCTCTCTTATCTGCACTGAATCTTAAATCTAAGCAATCTAAGTCCTAAGGTATGTGTGTGTGGAGGGAAACACTGGGACTCATTAGACATTTCCTTAAGTCATTTAGTGGTTATATAGTTAAGTACTTCACCCAAGGGCACTTGGTGATTTGCCTACAGCGACAGAGAGCAGAAGGTCAAAGATAAGTGGAACACAGGAAGCTTCTCTCTGCTGAGTCAGACCCTTGCTACATCTAGCTCAGTATTATCTACTCTGACTGGCAGCATCTCTCCAAGGTTTCAGGCAAGAGGGGAATATCTTACAGTGCATATAGTCTCCCATTCAAATGCAAACCAGGGCAGACCCTGCTTATCCAAGGGGACAATTCATGCTTGCTACTACCACACGAACAACTCTCCTCTCATAACTACCACTTCCATTCTCCCTGGCCACAGAAGGCCATTGTGACTGGGGATGATGGGAGTTGTAGTCCAGCAATATTGGGGGCTCAAGGCTGGGAAACTGGATTAAGCCTTCGATACATTTGAGAACCTTCAACCAGGTAAAGGAAGGAAATTCTCAGGGATTCCAGAAGAGGGCGCCCAGTTGCAATGTCATCCCAGCACAGTAAACAGACTTTCTGAGCTAACACCAGAACCTCCGCGCTTCAGCTGATAAAATGCATTTCCCATCCTGCAAGTGACTAGATCAATTGGTAGGACCACCTAAGAAGAAGACAAAATGACCATTTTTTTAGACACAAACTTGTCCTCAGAAAGGTTGCCTTAGGCAACCTGTGCCAATGGTAGCTGGGATCTATGGAGATCATTTATCTCCATAGATCTCCCCCTCTCCTCCCTGGTGGGGGGGTGCTTTAGCTTCTTAGAACGAGCAGATCCTCCCACCACCACCAATAGGAGGAGGAGTTGGTCTTGTGGCTGCAAGCATGAATTCGCCCCTTTGCCAAACAGGGTCAGATCTGGTTTGCATTTGGATGGGTGCCTACATGTGAACACTGTCAGTGGTAAGTTGTGGCTCATTGGAAGAGCATCTGCTTTGCATGCAGAAGGTCCCAGTTTCAGCATCTTCAACAGGGCTGGGAGAGACTCCTGCCTGGAGCCAAGGAAAGGCACTGCCAGTCTGTGTAGTTAATAC
The DNA here is from genome assembly GCF_027244095.1 of Hemicordylus capensis. Taxonomy (NCBI): domain Eukaryota; kingdom Metazoa; phylum Chordata; class Lepidosauria; order Squamata; family Cordylidae; genus Hemicordylus; species Hemicordylus capensis. Next base: position 19,952,798 of record NC_069667.1, read on the forward strand.
TGAGATAGATGGACCCATGGTCTGACTCAGCATAGGGCAGTGTCCTAAGTGCTTTTGAAAGTCCTCTCAGTTTTAAAAATGATTTGCTAAGAGGCATATGTGTGAGGCTTGGGGTTAGGAACATAGCAAGCTGCCATATACTGAGTCAGACCATTGGTCTATCTAGCTCAGTATTGTCTACCCAGACTGGCAGCGGCTTCTCCAAGGTTGCAGGCAGGAGTCTCTCTCAGCCCTCTCTGGGAGATGCTGCCAGGGAGGGAACTTGGAACCTGGATGCTCTTCCCAGAGAGGCTCCATCCCTTAAGGGGAAGATCTTCCAGTGCTCCCACTTCTAGTCTCCCATTCATATGCAACCAGGGCGGACCCTGCTTAGCTAAGGGGACAAGTCATGCTTGCTACCCACAAGACCAGCTCTCCTCTCATTAGTCTTTGATTGAGAAATTTAAATCGTAGCTGCCCCCTTCCCTGAGGAGAGGAGAGCTAGTCTTGTGGGCAAGAATTAGAGTTAGAGCTAGAGCTTAGCTGTTGGTTTGTTATTTTTTTAAAAAAAAGAAAGCTGAAATCCAGGAGAAACTGGGTGGGCTAAGCAATCTGAGTGAGATGCTTAAAATCTGGGTGAAACCTGAAATTTTTTTTGGGGGGGGGGCATGGGAACTCTACTTAAAGATAAAGTTGTGCTGTCGAGTCGGTGTCAACTCCTGGTGACCACAGATCCCTGTGATTGTCTTTGGTAGAATACAGGAGGGGTTGACCATGGCCTCCTCCCGCACAGTATGAGATGATGCCTTTCAGCATCTTCCTGTATCGCTGCTGCCTGATATCAGAGTCTACCATAGTCTGGGAAACATACCAGCGGGGATTGGAACCGGCAACCTCTTGCTCTCTAGGCAAGTTACTTCCCTGCTGTGCCATTAGGTGGCTATACATGAGGCTTACTCCCAAGCAAATGTGCCTACTTAAGAGGGCAGTCTTAATATGCTTCTAAATATACTGGGTTTCTCCTAAACACATTTCTAAAGAAAGGGAAGGAGATCATAAGGGGCTTCTTGCAGCTGGCCCTACTCTCTCTCTCTCTCTCTCTCTCTCTCTCTCTCTCTCTCTCTCTCTCTCTCTCTCGGCCCAGGTCAACATGCAAATCGGAGCCACTATTTGCAAGTGGAATGACTCCACTGATGGGCGCATATGAGGCATTAGGAGGTCTGAATGGCTCGCTGGTTTATGCATGCAGGCAAGCACATTAAGCACATATTTGCAAACATCCATTATGCAGGTATGAGCAGCCCACTTTTTTTCCTGCTGCAAAAATCCAGCCAAGTTATCTTGAATTAATTTGCCTAATGCTTAGTTCCTCCAGAGACCACACAAACATAACGAGAGGCCAAACTTTGGGCTCACTTTTATTGGACACTGTAAATTCTTTTTTAAACAATATAACTTTATTTTTGAAAACACTGAGGGCATGCCCTCTCTCCAGCAGTTACTCCCCTGCAACTGGTATTCAGAGGCATCTTGCCTCTGAGGCTGGAGGTGGCCCACAGACACCAGACTAGGAGCCATTGATAGACCTGCCCTGCATGAATTTGTGTAAGCCCCACTGTAGAGCCAGCGTGGTGTAGTGGTTAGAGTGCTGGACTAGGACCGGGGAGACCCGAGTTCAAATCCCCATTCAGCCATGAGACTTTCTGGGTGACTCTGGGCCAGTCACTTCTCTCTCAGCCTAGCCTACTTCACAGGGTTGTTGTGACGAGAAACTCAGGTATGTAGTACACCGCTCTGGGCTCCTTGGAGGAAGAGCAGGATATATAATGCAAAATAATAAGAATAACAACAACAACAACTGGGACTTGTTATTACAACAACATGGATTGTTGTATCTATGGGAGCCAGCAATAGTGTAGTGGTTAAAGTGCTGGACTAGGACTGGGAAGACCCGAATTCGAATTCCCATTCAACCATGAAACTCACTGAGTGACTCTGGGCCAGTCATGTCTCTCTCAGCCTAATGTACCTCACAGGGTTATTGTGAGGATAAAAATAGCCATGTACACCACTCTGAGCTCCTCGGAGGAAGAGCGGGACCTAAAGGTTAAATAAATAAACAAACTAAATAACATCAAAATCATTCACAACATCAAGATCATGGGAGGAGAGCTGGTCTTATGGCAGCAAGCATGACTTGTCCCCTTTGCTAAGCAGGGTCCACCCTGGTTGGCATTTGAATGGGAGACTACATGGGTGAGCACTGAAAGGTATTCCCTTGGGGAAGGGGGCCACTCTGGGAAGAGCTAAGAGCAGACAGTGCCAAGTTCCCTCCCTGGCATCTCCAAGATAGGACTGAGAGAGATTCCTGCTCAGGGGTGTAGCTGTAATTGAGGAGATGGGATCAAAGAATCTGGGGGCCCCAGCTACACCCCTCCCTATTTTCTTCATTCCTCACTCCCTCTCCCCTAGCTACACCCCTCTTCTACAACCTTAGAGAAGCTGCTGCCAGTCTGTGTAGACAATGCTGAGCAAGATGGACCAATGGCCTGGCTCAGTATAAGGCAGCTTCCTATCTCCCTTGAATAAACTGAATTGTTCCATACGCTGCAAATCCCCGTCGCATTCCAAGCTGTCTTAGATCAAATCTTTGACGGGCAGCAGCTTTCCAACCTTGACTGGCAGCAGCTTTTCAGGGTTCAACCTTGACTGGCAGCAGCTTTTCAGGGTTCTCACCCAGGAATCCTTCCCAGCTATACTTATTTGAAATATTCGGGACTGGAGAAGCTGTAATGGGGATGGAATCCGGGGCCTTTGGCATATAAAGCAGGTATTCCATCACTGAGCTTCGGATGATCTTTCCTGATGGACATCAGAAGCTTCTTGTCTGTGCACAAGCTTCCTGTTCCCTCGGCACAAGCCTCACAATCCCTGGACATATGGGTCTCACAATGGTTGCCATTGGTTATGTGAGTGGCCGTTGATCTGCTTGCCGCTCAGAAGGGTAGGAAAGCTCATCTTGTGATAAAGTAAAGTGTGCCGATGAATCGGTGTCGACTCGGGGCGACCACAGAGCCCTGTGGTTGTCTTGGGTAGAATACAGGAGGGGTTGACCATGGCCATCTCCCGCACCGTATGAGAGGATGATGCCTTTCAGCACCTTCCAATATCACTGCTGCCCGATTTAGGAGTTTCCCATAGTCGGGGGAACACACCAGCGGGGATTCGAACCGGCAGCCTCCTGCTCCTTAGGCAGGTTGCTTCCCCACTGCGCTATTAGGTGGCCGACTTCAGTGCGGGTACTCTATGGGTCTCTGAATCAGGCTGCAGGCTGCATTAGTCTGTCTCATACATGGAAATATTTAAAGTGTGTGTGTGTGTGTGTGTGTGTGTGCGCGCACTATATGGCGTACCAGAGCTGAAGGTCTGATACAGAAGGGATTTGCCTGTTTAAAGACAGGTGGGGACCGCTGCCATAACAGATCACAGTCTGAAAGAAACATAAGGTAGACACCAGCAGCCGCTGGAGGGATGTTTTGCTGGGGATGGAGAGGGCCAGTTGCTCTCCCCCTGCTGAATATAAAAGAGCCACTACTTGAAAAGCTGTGTCTTAGCCCGGTTTGCAGAGGGCATTAATGTCCATGTGCATGTGGGCTACCAAAGAGATAAGGGCTGATAAGGTATGTCACACAAGGGTACTGTCAGCCCAGTTAACAACGCCTGCATGCAAGTTCTTTAAATTGCACACATGCAGGGAGGAGAGCTGGTCTTGTGGTAGCAAGCATGAACTGTCCCCTTTGCTAAGCAGGGTCTGCCCTGGTTTGCATTTGAATGGGAGACTACATGGGTGAGCGCTGTAAGATATCCCCCTCAGGGGATGGAGCCACTCTGGGAAGAGCAGAAGGTTCCAAGTTCCCTCCCTGGTAATATCTCCAAGATAGGGCTGAGAGAAATTCCTGCCTGCAACCTTGGCGAAGCTGCTGCCAGTCAGCGTAGAACAGAGTTTCTTTGTTGATGGACTACAACTCCCATCATTCCCAGTCACAATGGACATGGCTGGGGATGTTGGGAGTTGTAGTCCATCAACATTTGGGGGTCCAAGGTTAAGAAATCCTGGTGTAGGAAATACTGAGCTAGTGGTCTGACTCAGTATCAGACAGCTTCCTATGTTTTTAAGAATTATGTAGATAACATTATGCAAGAGTAAGCCCACTGGAGATTATAGGCTTACTCTTTTGTAACACCACATGTGCCATTTCTGCATGTGCTTGGCCTGCATGCACACAACATTACTGGGCTGGTGCACTCAGCCCCCGTCTGCAAAGACTACAACTCCCAACATCCACCCCGGAGATCCGTGTAACAAAATTAATCCGCCCGTACATCCAAAGACAGCCCTTCCCCACAGACAGCATCACCTGTTTTCTGAGCTGCTTTTTCTCTGGCAGATCAAAAACGGCCGGAATTCCTGGCACCAGCCGAGCAAGTTTTGGAAAGGTGTTAGATTTTTCAAGAAACCCCATGCAAGTCTGCCTTTCCACTTAATGGGAGCCATTGAGGTCGTCTGCCATAAATTGACATGTCTTGACAAGACAGTCTGTTTGCTTTTATTGTTCACGCACCCAAAGCACTCCCTGTCTGCCTCGCCACTTGTCTTTAATGTTTGATTAAGCACTGTGAGAATTGTCACTATTGATCAGCTTCTCGCCAGCGCATTCATCGGCCTAATCCCTACCCGTCCCACGATATCTTCATTGCCAAATTATTTCGCTCCTTCAAACCCTACGTTTGACCAGCTGCCTATCAGAAATGGGCTGGAAGTCAAACCAGTGCGGCAGAATACCTGGCTTTTCGTCTTGGGATGATTTGTTTTCTATTCTTGGTATTTTTAAAAATATATTCCACGAGCCAAGCCCACAAATTGGGGTCACTGGTACCATCTCAGAGCAGCCACCTAAGGGCGCAGTGGGGAAATGACTTGACTAGCAAGCCAGAGGTTGCTGGTTCAACTCCCTGCTGGTAGGTTTCCCAGACTATGGGAAACATCTGTATCGGGCAGCAGCGATATAGGCAGATGCTGAAAGGCATCATCTCATACTGCGCGGGAGAGAGCAATGGCAAACCCCTCCTGGATTCTACCAAAGACAACCACAGGGCTCTGTGGGCACCAGGAGTTGACACCGACTCAACAGCACACTTTTGCTTTACCCCACTAGCGATGGAAAAGAGGTGATAGTTCTGTTGCACTTACAGCTTTTTCAGCATTCTCGCCTCATCTTTATCCCTACCCCCAAACGATTAGAGTAAAATTGTTGTCATTTTTGCATGGAGAAAAAGGTTGGCACAACAACAATAACAACAACAGCAGCAGCAGCAGCAGCAACAGCAATAGCAAAAGCAAAAGCAAAAGCAACAGCAAAAGCAAAAGCAACAGCAAAAGCAAAAGCAACAGCAACAAATATTTATATACCGCGTTTCAACAAAAATTTCCAAAGAGGTTTACATAGAGAAATAATAAATACATAAATAAGATGGATCCCTGTCTCCAAAGGGCTCTCAATCTGAAAAGAAACATGACAGACACCAGTAACAGTCACTGGAGGGATGCTGTGCTGGGGACGGATAGGGCCAGTTGTTCTCCCCCTGCTAAATAAAGAGAATCACCATATTAAAAAGGTGCCTCTTGGCTCAGTTAGCAGGGGTAGCAATGAACAAACTGCACTCTCCCCATGGAGAAATCTTTGGAGGACATTCCTCGGAGGTGGTAAGTCAGCTTTAAAATGAATAAATAAAATGTAACATTGATGGCACTCCTGAACCGTCCCGGTGGGTTCGGCTCGACCTCGAGCCGAACCGGGCCCAGTCCAGCTTGAGGTCAAACCGGCTCGCATATCCCTAGACATTTCTGCCAATATTCATTTCCATTCCTCCACGGTCGGGTCGAGAAAACCTGATCCTCGTTTTTGTGTTTTTTAAAACTTCTAAAAGCTTTTAAAGCACCATTAGAAATGTGGCCGCCACATTCCGGGACAATGCAAGCAAGAGAACAACGCTCTGCAAACTGAACGTCGTGCAATGCAATCACCCAGCTGGCTCGTGTACGAATCGTTCTGTCTTTGCAATTTGTGGTTTGCAAACGGAAAGCAGGATATAAATATATCAGCAAGCTTTTGATACGATGCATCACCGGTGCAGCAGAGTGCACAACGGCTTTCCCATCCCCTGCACCCTACTGAAACTCCCTGGGCCACTGAGAAAGCCATTGTAGAGGGTTGCGGGACCTTCGCCAATGGCATGGGGTGCATGTACAGAAACACACACACCACATCAGCTTCGGAGGACACTTCCTGCCTCTGAGGAAGGGGACTCTAGTCCCCAAAGACCTCGGGCAGAGTGCAATCATTCTTCTGTAAGGGGAGACTAGTTTTTATATTTAAAACAGAGAAAAGAGACTAAATTATATATTGTTTTGTCTACATTTCTATCCCGCTCATTGTTCAAGGAACCTAGTACATGGTTAAGAACATAAGAACAGCCCTGCTGGATCAGGCCCAAGGAAGCCCATCTAGTCCAGCATCCTGTTTCACACAGTGGCCCACCAGATGCCGCTGGGAAGCCCACAGGCAAGAGGTGAGGGCATACGTTCTCTCCTGATGTTACTCCTTGTGAGGAGGAACATGGTTATGTTACTGTGTGTATGTGTGTGTGTGAGAGAGAGAGAAAGTGGGGGGCAATATGGTGTAATGGTTAGAGCCCTGGACTAAGACCGAGGGGACCTGAGTTCAAATCCCCATTCAGCCACAAAACTCCCTGGATGACTCTGGGCCAGTCACTTATCTCGGAGCCTAGCTCTCCTCAGAGGGTGCCATAGCCATCTGCACTACTCAGGGCTACTTGGAGGAAGAGTGGGAGAAATGTAAAAATAAATAAAATCAAGTGACTGGCCCAAAGCAAATAAAAACAAGTGATTGGATGACTCAATGCTACCCAGTGAGTTTCACGGGCTCCTTGGCAGGACAGCAGGGTATAACTGGAGATGATGATGATGATGATGATATTTATTTATCTATGTTACATATTTATATACCGCCCACTACCCAAGTCTCTAGGTAGTTTACAGTAATAACACAAACCAAGAAATTTTAACAACAACAATTTAATAATAACAATTATTAATTATTAATTATTAATTCTGATGTTTACAATGTGCCCTTCGTTACCCTTACCAAAAATATATTGCTATTGATATTTTTGCTTGGCACCAACATCTCTTTGTCACTCTCCAAACCAAATGGACTAGCTTCTCAATTCTTCACCCCATTTCCAGCCCAACAGGTATAGACAACTGCTTGGCCAATCCCTCCCCAATTCTCTTGCCTCTGACTTGTGAAAAATGAGCGAATATTTAGAAACCACGATGCCTCTACTTGGCAACTTTCCCTCTGCCTCTTTTTCTGGAGAAGGGAAAGGGGGTTCTTTTCTTGTGTGCATCAATGGAAATGTAACCCGAGTAAATACGACAGAATCTGGCTTCACGGTGTAATTTCTTTTTGTACAAAAAATTGAAATACTTCGCTCGGGTTCATTTTAATAAAATAGCCGGCCTGCCTTTTGTCTGCGGTGCTAATAAGAAAAATATGATAGAGCAGAAGATAATTGCCACGAGGTATGCATCCCATTTTTCTCAATTTTTGCTCATTTTTCTTTGATAGGATTACAGATGTCTTCGACATAAGTGCTGCTGCCAGCTCGGCCAGACTTGATTAGTTCCGCGAGTTGCACATCTTTTGAGTGCAGGGACGGTGTGTGCAGAGGTAGTAGCCAGAATACAAGGTTGTAGCAGCAACACTCTCTCCCTCCAGAACATTTTGCCTGTAGCTTCCATTCAGAAGAGCATGGCTTACTCACAATCACGTCCAGTTACTCTGGATCCAAGTACAATTTGTGAGGAACATAGCAACATAGGAAGTTGCTTGACCATTAAGTAAGACCATCTAGCTCAGTATTGTCTACACTGACTGGCAGCAGCTCTCCAAGGAAGGAGTCTTTCCTAGCTACTTGCGGATACCAAGGATTGGACTTTGGACCGTCTGTATCCAAGGTAGATGTTCTGCCATGGAGCTTTGGTTCTATCATCGGAAGCTGCCATATACTGAGTCTTTCCCTTGGTCCATCTAGCTCAGTATTGTCTACACTGACTGGCAGCAGCTCTTTAAGGTTTCAGGCAGGAGTCTTTCTCAGCCCTACCAGGAAATGCTGCCAGGAACTGAACTTGGGACCTTCTGCATGCAAGCAATTTCTCTTCCACTGAGCTACAGCCCCATCCCCTAAGGGAATACCTTAAAGTGCTCACATGTATTCTCCCATTCAAATGCAAGCCAGGGCAGACCCTGCTTAGCAAAGGGGGCAATTCATGCTTGCTGCCATAAGATGAGATCTCCTCCCCTAAACAGATGAGGGGAACATAGGAAGCTGCCTTATACTGAGTCAGACCCTTGGTCCATCGAGCTGTGTATTGTCTACACAGACTGGCAGCAGCTTCTCCAAGGTTGCAGGCAGGAATCTCTCTCAGCCCGATCTTGGAGATGCTGCCAGGGAGGGAACTTGGAACTTTCTGCATGTAAGTATGCAGATGCTCTTCCCAGAGAGGGCCCCATCCCCTCAGGGGAATATCTTGCAGTGCTCTCATGTAGTCCCCCATTCAAATGCAAACTGGGGCACACACTGTTTTGCAAAGGAAACAATTCATGCTTGCTACCACAGGACCAGCTACCTAATGGCACATTGGAGAAATGACTTGCCTAGCGAGCAAGAGGTTGCTGGTTCGAATCCCCGCTGGTGTGTTTCCCAGACTATGGGAAACACCTCTATCGGGCAGCAGTGATATAGGAAGATGCTGAAAGGCATCATCTCACACTGTGCGGGAGGAGGCAATGGTCAACCCCTCCTGTATTCTGCCAAAGAAAACCACAGGGCTCTGTGGTTGCCAGGAGTTGACACTGAGGGCTCAACTTTACTCACACAAGGCCAGCTCTCCTCTCTTGGCATGAGAATTGGTTGTTACGGGGTGTCCCTGTTTTCCCCTGCAAAACGCTAGAGGGGAAACACTCTTCTGCTTTGAAAATCTGGAATAATGCCCTCTGGACGCGTTTTATGACCTGCTTTCCCACTTGTGGCGTGCTTGAGGTCAGACCTGGATTGGCCACACCCCCTACAGAGTCACTGCCATACCCTTCTCTTCATCTGTGAAAGACTGCAGTTCACATGTTCAGGGGAGTCACCTCCTATGAAGAACCATGTGATTCTGGGCTGCTCAACTTCGGCCCTCCTGCAGATGTTGGCCTACAAGCCCCATAATCTCTGGCTATAGGCCACTGCGGCTGGGGATTCTGGGAGTTGTAGTCCAAAAACAGCTGGTGGGGGGATAAATTGAGCAGACCCGGATTAGATGTTGAGTGGCTGTGTGAATCAGTTTTAACTGTTTCTTCTTGTTTCTAACTGAACAAAGAAGCACCTTTTAAAAGGGGTGATTCTCTTTATTAGCATAAGAACAGAAGAACAGCCTTGCTGGATCAGGCCCAAGGACTATCTAGTCCAGCATCCCACTTCACACAGTGGCCCACCAGATGCCTCTGAGATGCCCACAGGCAAGAGCTGAAGACCTTCCCTCTCTCCTACTGCTACTCCCCTGCAACTCCTCTTTAGAGGCATCTTGCCTCTGAGGCTGGAGGTGGCCTATAGCCCTCCATTGATAGACCTCTCCTCCATGAATTTGTAGAAGCCCCTCTTAAAGCCATCCAGGCTGTTGGCTGTCACCACATCTTGTGGCAGAGAATTCCACAAGTGGATTATGCATTGTGTGGAAAAGTACTTCTGTTTGTTGGTCCTAGATTTCCTGGCAATCAATTTCATGGGATGACCCCTGGTTCTAGTGTTATATGAGAGGAAGAAAAATTTCTCTCTGTCCACTTTCTCCACTCCATGCGTGATTTTATAGACCTCTACCATGTCTCCCCGCAGTTGTCTTTTTTTCTAAACTAAAAAGCCCCAGGTGTTGTAGCCTTGCCTCATAAGGGAGGTACTCTAGGCCCCTGATCATCTTGGTTGCCCTCTTCTCCACCTTTTCCAGTTCTACAATGTCCTTCTTTGGATGTGGTAACCAGAATTGTACGCAGTACTCCAAGTGTGGCTGCACCATCATTTTGTATGAGGGCATTATAATATTAGCAGTTTTATTTTCAATCCCCTTCCTAATGAACCCTAGCATGGAATTGGCCTTTTTTTACAGCTGCCGCACATTGAGTGAGGATTCTACATATATATATCATATCTTGGAGAGAGGGGCTGGTCTTGTGGTAGCAAGCATGACTTGTCCCCTTAGCTAAGCAGGGTCCACCCTGGTTGCATATGAATGGGAGACTTAACGTGTGAGCTGCAACCTTGGAGAAGCTGCTACCAGTCTGTGTATAGACAATACTGAGCAAGGTGGACCTATGGTCTGACTCAGTATATGCCAGCTTCCTATGTTCCTATGTACCCTAAAAAGTTTGGTGTCATCTACAAATCTGGCCACCTTGCTGCTTACCCCAATGTCTAGATCATTTATGAATAAATTCATAAGGGGGAGAGCAACTGGCCCTATCCATCCCCAGCACAGCATCCCCCCAGTGGCTGTATTATTATTATTATTATTATTATTATTATTATTATTATTATTATTATTATTATTATTTTGATTTAATTTGATTTAATTCAATTTTATTCAGCTGTAGCTGGTGTCTATCTTATGTTTCTTTTTCAGATTGTGAGCACTTTGGGGACAGGGAACCATATTTATTTATTTATATATATCTGTAAACCACTTTGGGGACTTTTGTTGAAAAGCAGTATATAAGTATTCATTGTATTCTTGGAGAACTCAATAATTCATTTAGAAGAGAAACAAAACGCCCTGCTTAGAACTTGGTAAGGCTTCAAACCATCGCCAGATATTCTTAATAGGATGGTTCATTATTTTCCATATCTTAAAAGATTGAGCCCATCACCATGATTAATAAAGTGCTGTTGGTTATCACCATTTCATGGAGCATACACAGACAAAACCTCCAATACTCTATAGAAATACTTTTTTTGTTTAAAATTTTTTAACAATTAGAAGCATCGTGCCGTACAATTGTACTACCGCTGCTAATTAAAAGCCTTAACTTATTAGGCTTTGAGGAGAGGGGAAGAAAGAAACAAACAAGTCTAATTTGCTAGATTAATTTTATGGCCTGTTCTATTTAGTAAGACTGCACCTTTTAGTAAAAATGACAAATCTCAATTGTCATAGAGGGCTTGATAAGGAAGATAAAGGTCATATATTTTAATGTCACAGAAGGTCTTATTAAAGGAATCTTAATTACGTGAGGTATCTATGAAACATTAATTAAATACTGTCGGGAATAATTAGGTCCAGTTACTGATAGTTTAATTAAAGTTGGTTTCCTATTTTATAAGAAAAATCTAGGAGTCCAGACCAGTATCTGTCTCCTGGCAGGATAATTGATAATATGTCAAGGAAAGAACCCTAAACAGTAACCTTGAGCAACTTCATGAGAAGGCAAATGCAGCACAGGGAGAGAAAAAATCTCAGCCTTTTTCTTATGCTTTTAGAAAGGTAAAGACACAGAAGGAACATTTGCCACGCTGAAGCTATAATCAATTCTTCCATTTGGCCATCAATACATTTCTTTGACTTCCAAGGTGATTGGATATAAAGGCAGACAGGATTCCTAAGAACATAAGAAGAGTCCCACGGGCTGGTTCAGAACCAAAGTCCACCTAATCCAGCATCTTGTTCCCCATAGAAGCCAGCTGGATATCCATGGAAGCCCACAAACAGGACAGGAAAAGGATGGACCATGGTTTCAGTGGCAGAGCATCTCACTTACATGCAGAAAGTCCCAGGTTCAATCCCTGGCAGCATCTCCAGGTAGGACTGGGAGAGAGACTCCTGCCTGAAACCTTGGATGGCCAGTGCCAGTCAGTGTAGACCAGGGATTCTCAACGTTGGGTTCCCAGATGTTACTGGACTTCAACTCCCATAATCCCCAGCTCCAGTGGCCTTTGGTTGGGGATTATGGGAGTTGAAGTCCAAGAACATCTGGAGATCCAGCAATGAGAATCCCTGGTGTAGACAATACTCGGCAGAAGGCAGCTTCTAGGGATGTGCTGTGCATGAACCGTGGTTCGAAGCACGGTTCGAGCACGGTTCGAGCACAGTTCGGGAGCACAGTTCGGGAGCTTTAAGAAAGAGGAGAGCAGGTCTTTATCTGCTAGCCGCAGCCCCATGCAGCTTCCTGCTGGGGCGGGGCATATCACAAGAACCCCAACACGGCCAGCAAGCACATGGCATCCGTGCATGCTCAGATGCCATTTGCGTGGTCATCATGGGGTAGCTTAGTGTTAGAGCATCTGCTTTTGCATGCAGGAGGTCTCCAGGTAAGACTGGGAGAGACTCCTGCCTGAAACTTTGGAGAGTTGCTGCCAGTCAGTGTAGACAATTCTAAGCTGGATGGAACAAGGGTCTGACTCGATATAAGGCAGCTTCCTATGCTCCCAACTTGCTTCCCCTGTCTCTGCTGCCCCCAGCAACTGGTACTCAGGGGCAGACTGCTGCCACACTTGGAGATGCCATAATGACTAACAGTCATTGACAGACCACATAGGATCATAGCAGATCATTAGAATGTTTGGGTGGGAAGGGGACCTCAGAGGTCTTCTATTCCAACCCACTGCTCAATGCAGTAGTTGCTACAGCAGCCCTGCCAGTGGTGGTTTAATGGAGAGGCAGAGTCGGCATTTGCCTATGGCTCCAAAATTTGAAGAGCAGCAACTTATTCCGCCCCTGAGCCCTGAAGATGGCTGCTCAGCTTCCATTTGGAGACATTCAGTGAGGGAGAGCCCTCCACTGCACGAGGCAGATGGTTCCACCACCAAACAGCTCCTACCATTAGGAAATTCTTCCAACAGCCTAATCTAAATCGGCTTCCTACTAGGGAGACCTGAGTTCAAATCCTCCTTCAGCCCTGGCACTCACTGGGTGAACTCTGGGCCAGTCAATTCTCTCTCGGCCTAACCTACCTCACAAGGTTGTAGTGAGGATGAAAACAACCATGTACATCGCTCTGGGCTCCTCAGAAGAAGAGTGGGATGTAAATGGAGAAATAAAATAAAATAAAATAAAATAATTCAACCTGTGGACCTGCCCTAAAGAGCAAAAAAGAGAGAGAAAGTCTTCTCTATTTGACTCATAGGAACATAGGAAGCTGCCATATACTGAGTCAGACCACTGGTCCAGCTAACTCAGTATTGTCTACACAGACTGGCAGCAGCTTCTCTAAGGTTGCAGGCAGGAGTCTCTCTCAGCCTTCTTGGAGATGCTGCCTGGGAGGGAATCTGGGATCTCAGATGCTCTTCCCAGAGTGGCTCCATCCCCTGAGGGGAATCTTTTACAGTGCTCACACATGTCGTCTCCCATTCATATGCAACCAGGGCAGACCCTGCTTAGCTACAGGGAAAGGTCATGTTTACTACTACAAGACCAGCTCTCCTCCTATCTTATCTCTCCTTCGTCTTCTTTTCTCAAGAATAAACATACCCTCTCCTTCCACCATTCCTCATAGGGCTTGGCTTCTAGACATCTTGGTTGTCCTCTTCTGTACCCCGAGGAACATAGGAAGCTGCCTTACACCGAGTCTGATCCTTGGTCTATCTAGCTCAGCATTCTCTGCACTGACTGGCAGTGGCTCTCCAAGGATTCAGGCAGGACTCTTTCCCAGTCCTACTTGAAGATGCTGCCAGGAATCAAACCTGGGACCTTCTGCAAGGAAGAAAGATGCTCTACCCCTGAGCGATAGCTCCATTGGGGATATCTTATAGCACAGGGGTTCCCAACCTGTGGTACTCCAGGGATTCTCAACATTGGGTCTCCAGAGGTCATTGGACTTCAACTCCCATAATCCCCAGCCTCAGTGGCCTTTGGTTGAGGATTATGGGAGCTGAAGTCCAATGACATCTGGGGATCCAACATTGAGAATCCCTGCTCCAGATGTTGCTGAACTACTCTCACCACCCTCGCCACAATAAACTGTAAGCTGGGGATGATGGGAGTTGTCGTTCAGCAACATTTGGAAGGCCACTTAGGTTGGGAACCCTTGGAGCAGGCAGCGCTCACATGGAGTCTCCCATCTAAATGCCAACCCGGGCAGGCCCTGCTTAGCAAAGGAGGCCATCCACCCTTGCTCTCGCAAGACCAGCTCTCCTCCCATGACCCCATTCCCCTTGATCAACATCCTTCTGAAAATGCAGGACCCGGAATTGGACGCAGTATTCCCAGTGAACTCTGACCAGTGCAGAATAGAGCGAGACGGTCACTTCTCATGAGCTGGGCATTATGTACTGTCCCATACGAAGCTGTTATCCTCTTCTAAAGCCGCCTAAGCTGACGACTGATGCCACAGCTTGTGGCAGCAAATTCCATAAATGAGTTCTCCTGTAAAGAAATCCTCTCTTTGTCTATCCTGATGAGCCTATCCATCGGTTTCACTGAATGACCCTACAAGAAAAATGTCTCTCTCCACTGTCTCCGCCCAAGCATAATTTTATAAGCCCTAAACATCTTCCCTGTTAGTAATCTACCCCCCCTTTCAATGGAAAAGCCCCCAAATACTTCCCATCCCGCATAGGGAAGGGGTTACATCTCTTGGATCATTTTGGTTGCTTTTTCTCCCTGCATCCTTTCCAGTTCGGTGATAACGTTTTAGAGAAAGAGTGATAAGAAAAGCATACATGGCATTCCAGAATGCACAATATTCTGCTCCTTTAATTGTGGCACAGAAGGGCACATTTTATCAAGCAGTCTTTCTCACCCCTGCTGTACCTTCACCTTCTCCTTCTGGCCTCTCCGCTCTTTACTGGTACTGATACCTGTCACTGGAGGAAACGGTCAACGGTGATTCCTGTCCCTGGATGGACGTAGTATGGATGTCCACAGTGGCATTGTTGCTGTTTCTCATCGCTGAACTTGCCTCCTATGACCATTTTCTACACTGCCAATTTCTCAGTGGCGTGCATGGGGAAATGGCATTTTCTGCCCCCCTAATGTGATTCACTGCACTTCCTTATATCGATTCTCACATCTTCCATCCTTCCTGTCACCCTTTGTAGAGACATCCCGATTTCACGGGCTTTCGGCATTTGGACAACTTGATGTCATCTGCAGACTTGACTACCTTACTCTGCACCCTGACTCCAGGTAATATAAGAAAAAGACAAGTAGCACACTGACAGATGCTTGGGGGGATTCCCACTGCTAACACCCTTCCGTTGTGAAAATGCCCCATTTGTTACTAATCTCTGTTTTCTGGCTTATATATCTATCAGTCCCTAAGAGGACATTGACCACTTCTTCTCCCATGACTGATAAGGCTGAGATCCTATGTACACTTTCCTGAGAGAAAGTTGCACTGAACACATTGGGGCTTACTTCTGAGTAAATGCACAGAGGCTTGTAAAGGCAAGGTTCATTAGCAGCCTGTGGTGGAAAAACTTCAGCCTTTTCTGTCTCCTGGAAAGCAACATGTCCCTTGAAACACGCAAGACATTCACAAATGACAGTGATGCAAAAGTTTCTTTTGTGGAAGCCTTACTATTTATTTAATTGTTTGGTATATTCATAATTTCTAAACTAAAGACTGTTTGCTTACAGCAGATAGGAAACAGAGGAGAGGAAAATGGAATTCTATGTTTTTAAAAAATGGAAGTGCAAATTTACTTCTTGAAGCATCAGACACCTTTGTTTTTCTGTGTGCTTTTGGATAAAAATATCAATTAAATATAAGAATCCTGGAGAGAGAGAGAGAGAGAGAGAGAGAGAGAGAGAGGGAGAGAGAGAGAGAGCGCATTTACCCCAATTAAACAGATTGGCTGCAAGTTTTACACAGTGCTAAAATGGTAACAAGCTTTTTAATTACACAGAGATGGTTTCCAGCCACAATCCAGAACATTGTGGATGCAACCACAGGCAACTTAAACAGCACTCCAGGGATAGAATAAAAATCCCAGAATAGTGAGATTGAGGCTAGATTATTTACACACACACACTGATGAGATGAGAACAAATGATTCCTTTTCTTCTTAAATGGCACACTTACTGTAAATCTCTCTGCATACAAAGCATACGTTACTGAATTTACATACACAATATAGATTTCTGTAAAGTTTACTTTCGACTAAGCATACTCAGATCATAGCCTAGATCAGTCCGATGTTCAACATGAGTCTGGTGTGATCTTTGAAAGGTCTTTAGGCAAGGAACCCAAGGGAAAGATGTTTGCCATCAACACATGTACAATTAACAGAACAACTCAGAGAGGGGACTTCTCTCTCGCTCCCTCGCTCCCCTCCCCGAGGTCTGTGGAAGACGAGCACTTACCTGGTGTCTTGTGCAATTTGCTGTGAAGATTTTCCCTAAAAGATTTTGGCAAAATGAATAATGTGGATGAAATGCAATAACGAAAAGTCGAAATTCGTCCCGTTATCAGCCGTCCACATTCAAGCAGGAATCCAGCGCAGCTCAGGGGAGGAAAAGAAAAAGACTATAAGCCCTGGGATCGTCTCATTCAACCAAGATTGCTTCATACAAAAGTTGACAATACACTCGCGAAATCTATTGTTGATATTCAACATTTTTTAAATAGCTGCACAGAATAGACAATAAGGTGGGATGGAAAACTTGGAAAGGAGGCTGGCCCGGACTGTCGCTTCAGCAAGTGAAACACTGTCAAAAACGGCTCATTGTTAATATGGGTCTCACATTTTAAATGACCTGAAAATATCAATTAAAACCACTTTTTGTATTTTTTTTTAAAATGGAGTTTAATCGGCCATCTTAAGGTGCAAACTCTGTATTCTTTCATGGCCAGGAAGAAGGCGCGGTATTGACTGATAGTATTGATTTATAATGTATCCATCACAGATTATACTTTGGATTTTTATTGGAAGGGTGCCCATCAAGAAGGATTATTGGTTCCAATGATTCACTGATAGGAACGAACAACTGTAACAATAGTTTAACAGCCACTGGGAACTGCTTCCAAAAAAACCAGATCATTATTACTAGCTAGCTATGATTAGGCACTAGTTACATTATCACTACTCGTTAATTTCATTTTAGTAAAACTCATAAGAACCACCGTTAAAAAAAACCTCCTTTGAAGCTGTTAAGCAGTTGTAATTATATTTTTATTAAAAAAAAAAGACTTTCTCCCCTTCTACCCCAATTGAAAATTAAGCCTTCTTTGTGTCATTGAACCCCTGCTAACTTGGCAAAGAGGCACTTTTTAAGGTGGTGATTCTCTTTATTGAGCAGGGGGAGAGCAACTGGCCTTATCCACCCCCAGCACAGCATCCCTTCAGTGGCTGTTGCTGGTGTCGATCTGTTTCTATTTAGATTGTGAGTCCTTTGGGGACAGGGAGCCATCTTATTTATTTGTTATTTCTCTGTGTAAACCACCCTGAGCCATTTGTGGAAGGGTGGTATAGAAACAGAATCAATCAAAACAGTTTACTAGAGTTTAGGAACTTCAGGCATTCCTTTTACTCAAATAATTCACTATATTATTATTATTATTATTATTATTATTCTTATTATTAATTCAATTCCTATACCGCCCTTCCAAAAATGGCTCAGGGCGGTTCATCATTCCGGGGCACTCCAATAACCATCCTTCCGGGGCACTCAAATCATGTAAGAGGCCAAAACAGGCCTCTCTCTCAGCAGCAAACTCTCCACAGCTGAGCTGATAGAATATTCTCCAGCAATTTAGCAATGCTGTGCTCTAAGCATGTTCCTAGCAACTGCCTGTAAGCATGGAAGAGAGGTTATCACTTTCTCTGCTGGTAATGGTAGACACGGCAGCATCCTTCTTAGTGACTGATCTGGTATTTCTGTTGGTATTTATATGTTGCCTTCCGCATGATAATAAATAATGAATTAGTTAAGTCGGTTTTTTTCCTTCACACAGGCAAGATTTATTAGCCGTTCAGGAGGCTCTCATTTTCTACAGGTTCCTACATCCCTGCTTCGCTTACTCACACTCAGGCCATATTGACCACGGTTCCAGCATCCTTTGTGGTTATTTTCAGCTATCCGTGGTTCCTGTGTGCGATTTTCACACTTCTGGTGTCATTGTGACGGGGTATTGTCAGAGGTGCTCTTACCCTTGGACTTAGGGGCCGAGGTCCAGGGCCTCCACACCCCCTGGGGCCCCCCAAATCCTCTTTAGTCTGTCCTGAGTGGTGTGGTTTTGTTCCCTCAAGAACCTAGGTGTTAAAAAATGATGCTTAACTTGCAGTGAGAGGCCTCCAAAGGCCTTTAGGTCCAGGCTCCAAAATGACCTAGATGCACCTGTGATGTGGTTCACCGCCTAGAGTCTTTGGAGGAGGTGGTATACACGAAATTCTGAATAGATAAATAAATTTCCAGTGTCATTTCCAGCTTGGAGGCAGTGTGGGGCCATTTCGGGGCTTCCCCGCACTTCTTTGGTAGGCTTTGGGGGCGAAAATGGAGGATTTAGGGGTTGGGGGGACATTACCGGAGGAGCTGGAGACCTGGAGGGTTAAGGGTAATGTGCTGGGTAGTCTTCTTATTTTGCTCCCCCCTTCTATTATTCCTGCCCCCCCCCAATTTGGGGCACTTAAAAAATGTCAGAGGAACGTAATCCCTGGGTTCCCATAGGCCCAAGGTTTCCAATATCATGTTTTTCTGTATGTGCAATTGTAGGTGGGAATGTAGCAAAAAAATGAGGGTCTTCTGTAATTAAATTACTGTAGTAACTACCAACAAAGGCAGATTAATTAATTGAGTTACTTCTCATAAGACCCACACTCATAAGTTAGATGTAATTACCATTCGATTAGACAAAATGTTGCTTAATCTTGCTAACCACTTGTAGTTTAACGACTGGCCATCATTAGTAACATAGGAACGTAGGAAGCTGACATATACTGAGTCAGACCACTGGTCCATCTAGCTCAGTATTGGCTACACAGACTGGCAGCAGCTTCTCCAAGGTTGCAGGCAAGAGTCTGTCCAAGCCCTATTTTGGATATACCCGGGACAAACTTGGAACCTTCTTCATGCAAGCATTCAGATGCAATTCACAGAGTGGCTCCATCCCCTAAGGGGAATATCTTACAGGGCTCAGACATGTAGTCTCCCATCCAGATACAAACCAGGGTGGATCCTGCTTAGCAAAGGGGACAAGTCATGGTTACTCCCACAAGACCAGCTCTCCTCCCATTGCAGTTATCATAGTGTATACACATATATTTGTTCTCCACCACCCTTTCATCATCAGCTAGCTACATAAAAACATAGCTACATAAGGACATAGGAAGCTGCCATATACCGAGTCAGACTATTGGTCTATCTAACTCAGTATTGTCTTCACAGACTGGCAGTGGCTTCTCCAAGGTTGCAGGCAGGAATCTCTCTCAGCTCTGTCTTGGAGATGCTGCCAGGGAAGGAACTTGGAACCTAGATGCTCTTCCCAGAGAGGTTCCATCCCCTGAGGGGAATATCTTCCAGTGCTCACACTTCTAGTCTCCCATTCATATGTAATCAGGGCAGACCCTGCTTAGCTAAGGGGACAAGTCATGCTTGCTACCACAAGACCAGCTCTCCTCTCCTAGACTAGTGCTATCTGTTCTGACTGGCAGCAGTTCTCCCTGGTCTACAGCAAGGATAGGCCCTTTTAAGACCTCTTAACTTTATTGGAAAAGCTGGCACCTTACATATGCCAAGCACACACTCTGCTCCTGAACTGAGAGGAAGTTCGATACTGACAGCCGGAATCAACTTCACTGAATATCAAAGAGCTCTCTTATAAGATAATATGGCAATGGTATATATAGAACACCTTTATGGCTGTCCCACCACCTAAACCCTTCAAAGACATCTGTATGTTGGAGAACTTGCGGTGGGACAGATAGATACTATCATATGTGGTGGTCTTGTCCATGCACAATGCCGATGAGGACAAATATTTATATACCGCTTTTCAACAAAAGTTGAATGGCTTTAAAGCTTGGATGGCTTTAAGAGGGACTTCAACAAATTCATGGAGGACAGGACTATCAGTGGCTACTATTCAGAGGGCTACAGGCCACCTCCAGCCTCAGAGGCATGATGCCTCTAAACACCAGTTGCAAGGGAACAACAGCAAGAGAGAGGGCATCCCCTCAGCTCTTGCCTGTGAGCTTCTCAGAGGCATCTGGTGGGTCATTGTGTGAAACAGGATACTGGACTAGAAGGGCATTGGGCCTGATCCAGCAGATCTCCTTATGTTCTTATCCAGTGGCAGCAAATTATGAGACATTTATTTTTAGGACTATTATTTCTAACATTTTGAGATGGAGAGAAAAACTCGTAAACACCTCTGTCATTTCCCCTCTTACCCTCCTTCTTCCTGAACTAAAAAAGCCCAAGCGTTGTGGTCTTTCCTCATAGTGGGGAGTTGCTCCAAGCCCCTGATCATTGCTGAGTCCCTTGGGACTCCCCCATTGCCTGCTATAATTCAGTAAATTAGGTCTACAAGGAAATTGTGGTGTCTGTCTTCTGGAAGGGAGGGGATGTACATCCTGCTGTGAGCCAACGCTCACGAAATCGCCCTGCAAGGTTGCTCTTGGCAAGTCCACAAACCCACACTTGTCAAAGGGCGAAGGCAAACATTGTAAGCAGCCCCAATTGAATGATAACGTTACACTGGTTTCTGCTCTTCTCCTCTGAGCCTTGCCCGGAGACTGTGAATTTGTGGGAAAGAGATATTCAATACCAGGTCTTTGGCGAACAATGAAGAAAATGACAGATCTCTGTTCGGGGGATATAACACACACCTTGTCCACACTGCCCTTGTATTCCTTTAAATGGCTGCCAAGCCCCACTTTTCCAGATAAGTACAGGGACATTACATGTATTCAGTGGCCGTTTAAGTTATTTCAAAGTTTTAGGTTACTGCTTTAATTGCAAAGTCTTAATTTCCTGCTGCTAACTAAAGCCACGATATGAATTCCATCCCCATTGTTATAATTTCCTGATACATGCCGGCTTCAATTTAGCACTCAACTGAATTCCATTATGAACATTCCTCTTATATCGTGAAGAATATAGCGCGGAAAATGCTTACTCCAGCACGGAGTGGGTGTGTGTGGGGGGGACGTCTCATCTACTTGGTTCGATTGCTATGGTTGCATTTTTGGCAGGGGTCTCTCCTTAGCAAGATAATGCCAACCCTATTTTCTGAATGAAGGACATCCCAGGTATATCAGAGATAGAGAAATACACGACCTTCACAAAAGTTAATTAAATTTAGAAGGGGGAAAAAAAACCCAGTTATTTCTAAGAAGTTGATATTCCTGACAGTTTCCCCACTCCCCCAACTGATAAGGGGATAAAGCTCCTTTCCCCTTTTGCAAAGGTCTCCTTGGAAATGTTCACCTTTGGACATGATTTTTGTTCTTCTGTTTATTCAGGGGGAAGTTCAGTTGCATCCTCCCCAGTGCTGCTTTCTAGTGAAGAGACCACACCGGCAGCGAGGGATGTCCTTACATCTGCCAGAGAAGAAGACCCCACCCACGCAATCCTTTGCAGCTTTCATTTGCTGCTGCCATCTTCCTTTGGGTGGACGTTTTCCTGGGCATTGCCTACATTGGGCCTGCTGCATCTTCACACCCCCAAACCGGGTGATTGCATTTTTATTTTTAATGGAAAGTTTTGGTATTTGATTTAGCATGTAAACTGCTTTGAGAGGCCTTGCTTGGAAAGACAGTATGTAAGAAGCTCACATAAACAGACAGACAGACACATACACACTTGCACACATACATAAATACATACAACTTCTCTTCTTCCCAGAAAGGCTCTATCCCATGAGGGGAATATCTTATAGTGTTCACACTTCTAGTGTCCTATTCATATGCAACCAGGGCGAACCCTGCTTAGCTAAGGGGACAAGTCAAGCTGGCTACCACAAGACCAACTTAATAAGGTTTCAATCCCCATTATTTCAAATGTAAGATTTCCCCCTGGTTTTTCCAGAAAGATATGAATTTTTTCAGAGCTTTGGTTTTCTTTGGCAGTCTGGATGGGGGTCTTGAACCAACCTGTGAAAATGGCCTTTTTCTATCCCCTGCAGTTTCTTCCTGCAGTTTCAAGACAGTGAGTGAGTGAATCGGTGGGTGTCTTTGGATGTACCTTTTTAAAACTGTGGGTTCAACAAACCTGCCGTTTCCCGGTGCACTCCCACACAATTGCAATCTGTAGTCTGGGAGACTGCAAAGGGAGCAGAACTGAATGCGTGGACATTCCGAGAGCCAGGCTGGAAAGCTGAGCCAGCCAAAGAAATTTAAGCAGTGGGAGGAGCTTCCACACTTAACCAAGTTGCCCAAACCAGATGACACTCTCCAGCCTCCAGACCCTCGGCTTGGTACAACTTACAACCGAGGGTTTAATGGAAGGCTGGGGGTGGGAATCGGAGGCACAGTTGGGTCCTGGAACCGTAGCTTTGACGGTTCAGACATCACGTAGGCCCAACCTGATGTGAGTTTGCCTCCAGTTTCCCGTGACATCCGAAAGTGGCCAGTACGTCAGCCAGTGAGGCCAAAGTGGCTTTATATTATAGATGTACAGTCAAGGACTTGCTGTTTGCAAGCCAGCCTCCAGGGCGCATCTGTGAGTCTTTCTATAGCTCAATGAAGTCTCATTCCCCATAGTTTATCCAATGTGATAATCTATCTATATGTTTATCTTAGGTGTACCTGTCGCTAATCTCATGCGTGGCAGCTCTCATGAGAGTTTGTGAGCTGTTGGCAGGGGAAGAGGAGAATGGCGGTTTGGGACAGGTTTGCTTGCGGGTGGGCAGGGAGAAGATGGTGGTGGGTGGACAGGTGGGGCAAGAAAATGATGGAGGTGGTGGGTGGGTGCAAACAACAGTGGTGGCAGCGGGCAGGTGGTGGTGTGCAGGCAAAGAAAATGGTGGCACTGGCGGGTGGGCAGGGGAGAAATGGCGGCAGGGAGAGAACTAGAGGTGCAAATGCTTTGTGCATGGCCCAGCTAGTTTGTCTGTTTTTTCCCCAGGAAAGTAATTAATTTTCCTTGGGTTTTGAATTTTTGGCGTGGTCTGGGCCAGGTCTGGGTCCAGTGTTCCTTCTAACAGAAATTCCCGGATGTGGTTCACTACAACTCCCAGCATCCCCAGCTGCAATGGCCTTTGGTAGGGGATTCTGGGAGTTGTAGTCAGGTACATCTGGGAATCACTGTTAGAGGGATCACTGTCTGGGACCTCTCTGTGAAAAATGCACATTTCTATTTTTTGCAGTTTGGTCTGGGAGTTCATACGTGCCAACATGTCCTGCTAACTGGGCAAAGAGGCAGCTTTTCAACATGGTGATCCTCTTTATTCAGCAGGGGGAGAGTAACTGGCCCTATCCACCCCCAGCACAGCACCTCCAGTGACTGTTGCTGGTGTTGACCTTAGGTTTCTTTTTAGATTGTGAGCCCTTTGGGAACAGGGATCAATCTTATTTATGTCTTATTATTTCTTTATGTAAACTGCTTTGGAAATGTTTGTTGAAAAGCGGTATATACATATTTGTTGTTGTTGTTGTCCCTGGTGAATGGGGAAATAGGGTCATATTGGCAGGTAAGGGAGTTTCATGTCGGTTGTTGGGTGAGTGAGGTGAAAGCAGCCTTCCATTACAGAGATCAAATGGCATCATACTGATGTATGAGGCACATTGCTAATAGGAAACTGCCTTCTGTTGAATCAGAGCCTTGCCTGAAAATGCTCTGGATGAGGACTCAGGACCAATAACTTGGATTTTTGCATCTTTCCCTGCCCAATTTCTTTGTTTATTCCATATGCACATAGGAAGCTGCCTTATACTGAGTCAGAGCTTTGGTCCATCTAGTTCATTATGGTCTACTCAGACCAGCATGAGCTCTCCAGGCAGGAATTTTTCTACCTGGGATGTTTTACCTGGAGATGTTGCCTGGGATTGAACCTCAGACCATGGGTGTCAGCCGGACTTTTTCCAGAGGGGGCAAAAGGTTGCAGTCCTATACCTATTTACCCGGGAGTAGGTGTTCTACCAAAGAAAACCACATGGCTCTGTGTCGCCACGAGTCGACACCGACTCGACAGCGCAACTTTACTTTATGCCCCATTGAATTCAGTAAAAGTAAGGTGTTTCATTGAGTCGGTTCCGACTCCTGGCGACCACAGAGCCCTGTGATTGTCTTTGGTAGAATACAAGAGGGGTTTACCATTGCCTCCTCCTCAGTATGGGATGATGGCTTTCAGCATCTTCCTATATCGCTGCTGCCCGTTATAGGTGTACCAGCAGGGATTCGAACCGGCAACCTCTTCCATGATAATCAAGCATTTCCCCACTGAACCATTAGGTGAATTCAGTGGGGCTGGCAAATTCGGGAGGGGGGGACTTCCCCTTCTTGCCCTCCACTAATCTGGATGCCCCCACACCTGGAACCTTCTGCTTTGGAACCTTCATGAGAGGAGAACTGGTCTTGTGGTAGCAAGCATGACTTGTCCCCTTAGCCAAGCAGGGTCTGCTCTGGTTGCATTTGAATGGGAGACTACATATGTGAGCACTGTAAGAAATTCCCCTCAGGGGATGGAGCCACTCTGGGAAGAGCAGAAGGTTCCAAGATCCCTCCCTGGCAGCATCTCCAAGACAGGGCTGAGAGAGATTCCTGCCTGCAACCTTGGAGAAGCCACTGCCAGTCTGTGAAGAAAATACTGAGCTAGATAGACCAATGGTTTGACTCAGTATATGGCAGCTTCCTATGTTCCTATGCATGCCAAGGAGAAGCAGTTGCTCTACCACTGAACTACGGCCCCATACCGGATCCTCTTCTCCCATATTAGTGCAACTCAGAAAACACGAAACACTTATTATTATTATTATTTGTTTGTGCAAGACATCACCAAGACCTGGCAATGGCTTAAGAATGGCAACTTGAAGAAAGAAACAGAGGGTGTAATACTGGCTGCACAAGAACAGGCACTAAGAAAAAATGCAATAAGAGCAAAAGTTGAAAAGTCAACAACAAACAGCAAGTGCCGACTTTGTAAAGATGCTGATGAAACAGTGGACCACCTAATCAGCTGTTGTAAAAAGATCGCACAGACTGACTACAAACAAAGGCATGACAAGGTAGCAGGGATGATACACTGGAACATCTGCAAAAACATACAAGCTACCTGTAGCCAAAGATTGGTGGGACCATAAAATTGAAAAAGTTGTCAAAAATGAAGATGCAAAAATATTATGGGACTTCTGACTACAAACAGACAAATATCTGCCACACAATACACCAGATATAACTGTAGTCGAGAAGAAAGAAAAACAAGTCAAAATAATCGACATAGTAATACCAGGGGATAGCAGAATAGAAGAAAAAGAAATAGAAAAAAATCACAAAATACAAAGATCTACAAAATGAAATTGAAAGGCTGTGGCAGAAAAAGACCAAAATAATCCCAGTGGTAATTGGCGCCCTAGGTGCAATTTCAAAAGACCTTGAAGAGCACCTCAACACCATCGGGGCCACAGAAATCACCATCAGCCAATTACAAAAAGCACCTTTACTGGGAACAGTCTATATTCTGCGACGAGATCTATAATAACCAACAGTATTGATGATAAAATTCAGCCATCCTGGGTCCTTGGGAAGGACTCGATGTCTGGATAAAACAAACCAATCAATAACACCTGTCTGACTGTGTAAACAAGAAATAATAATAATTAGCTGTAATAGAATTCCGTCTGTCTGCATGGTGGGCTTTCCAAAGAAGGAGAAGGCTCCTTCCAAAGAGTCCCAAAGAGGTATCACAATGCAAAAGCCTTCTCTTCTCCTCCAACCCTCTTTATTGTGCCACTTTCAACAGCCCTTGACGCTTTGCTCGTCAAAACATGAAACAAGCATACCAGCCCAAGAGATATGTAAAAGGAGGCTCTGTTTTGCAAAGCACTGCACAGTCCCATTCAATAGTTAATATTAGCTTGCACATCGATCTTCACAATAGATGAGCCAGTTAACACTGCCCGCTTCCCAACAGAAACCTATATGTTTCCCCCACCGTGAAAAACCAGTACGAGAGTGGGCAGCAGAAGAATCTCATGTAATAAACAAGAGTGTTTGGAGGTTGGTGGGGGTCCCCCCACCTTCAGATTTTTTTTTGGGCAACAAATGAAGTTGAATATGTGTAAAGGAAGGCCATGTTACCAATGCAGCCTATGACAATGAATTTGATTATTATTTTTAATGCAAGGGGGGGGAAATGCAGATAATCTTGTCCTGCAAAAATACTGCATTTTTAAATTCTCCAGAGAGCTGACAGGCACCCCGGGTCTCTTAGAGCTGGATCTGGTAGTGAGTCTCTGCTTCTTGTCAAAATTTAATGAGAGGACCAGTTCTAAAATAATTGAATTTTCATATCAGAGCGAACCAGGATTACTCAGACAATAAAACTGCTGAGTCCTGTACTGTTACTGGCAAATACCTTTTGCTTTGCTCATGAAATCAGTATGTAAATGTTCAGGACCTGTATTTAAGGCATCTTATGCATTTAGAGTTGTAGTAGCAGCAATAATTTCAAATGGTACCCTTGATAAGTAAGTAGCTACGCTTCTCTTCGGCCTCCACCCTTCGCTCTCTCTCTCTCTCTTTTTATAATGTTCCAGCTGTAATTTGTTTGGCGATTCGGGATAAGCAATGGGTTTATATTTTATATAAATGTTAATGTCGTTGCAGTTTAATTATGTTTCTTAACTTTTAGTGGCTCCAAAGAAAGTAGAATTTCAAGCAGGACCCTCGATCAGATGGCCTCGCGCATGTAAGAACGGCTAAAGTGAGAAGCCAGTCGCTCCCTATAATCTTTTCTCCATGGGATGGAGGGTTTTCTTTTGATATTAAAAAAGAAGGCACAGCTGCCATTAAATCGGAAAATGGAAACTGAAGACTACCCAGCCAATCTCTGGCCTGAACAGCCCAGGGCCTATATGGTCCAGCATCCCTGTTTCACATAATAGCCCACCAGATGCCTCTGAGAAGCTCACAGGCAAGAGGTGAGGGCATGCCCTCTCTCCTGCTGTTGCTCCCCTGCAACTGGTATTCAGAGGCGTCTTGCCTCTGGAGCTAGCCTACAGCCATCAGGATGAGTAGCCACTGATAGACTTGTCCTCCATGAATTTGTTTAAACCCCACCTAAAGCCATCCAAGCTATTGGCCATATCCTGTGGCAGAGAATTTCCTGGCAATCAGTTGTGTGTGTGTGTGTGTGTGTGTGTGTGTGAGTGTGAGTGTGTGATTGTCTGTCTGTAGCAAACATTTTATCACTGGCATCCCACCGATGAAAATACAACTTCTCTTTTAACACCACTTATACCCAAATATAAAGTGTTAACCTGCTTCCTATGGTCACATAACACAAAGCTGAAAGTTCAGCAACTCTTGTTGTCGGCAACCGTGGAAGGCATTGAGTCAACAGAAGCACAGAGCCCAGATCATGAGAAGGACTCAATCTGCTTCACTCGGGCACTGGTTAGACATCACTTAAAATAAGGTATCCAGACCTGGGTCCTAGATATGCCTGAATCAGGAACATGAGGCAGGGAGTATTTGGGAAACCTGTGGTAGTCTTGTGGTTGCAAGCATGAATTCTCCCCTTTGCTAAGCAGGGTCTGCCCTGGTTTGCATTTGGATGGGAGACTCCATGTGTAAGCACCATGAGATATTCCCCTTAGGGGATGGGGTCTCTCTGGGAAGGGCATCTGCATGATTGCATGCCGAATGCGCCAAGCTTCCTCCTGCCTGCAACCTTGGAGAAGCTGCTGCCAGCCTGTGTAGGCAATCCTGAGCTAGATGGACCAATGATCTGACTCAGTATATGGCAGTTCCCTATGTTCCTGTGTTCCTAACCCTAGCCCTAAGGACAATGATAAACTGGTACGGATTCAGAGAAGACAACCAATATGGTGAGGAATATGGAAACCACCAAGTCCTACAAGGAACAGACAACAAGTCATTTTAGCCCAGAGAAGGGAAAAGTACATAGGAATAGATGCTGCCATATACTGAGTCAGGCCAGTAGTCCATCGATCTCAGAATTGTCTACACAGACTGGCAGCAGGTTCTGCAAGATTACAGGCAGGAGTCTCTCTCCGCCCTATCTTGGAAATGCTGCCAGGGAAGGAACCTGAAACCTTCGACTCTTCCCAGAGTGGCTCCATCCCCTGAGGGGAGTATCTTCCAGTGCTCACACATCAAGTCTCCCATTCAAATGCAAGCAGGGTAGACCCTGCTTAGCTAAGGGGACAAGTCATGCTTGCTATCACAAGGCCAGCTCTCCTAGGTTAAGGTGAGATATGATTGCTGCCTTCAAATAACTGAAGGCCTGTCAGTTGATTGAGCAGTTCTACCTGACAAATGGCTGCCTGCAGGCAGCAAGGGAAAGAGAATCCACTGGAGCTGTTTCCTTTGGTGCCTCCTCGCCCCATGTCTGAGAGTGTAATGCCAATCACCAGTAATTAGGTGTTAGTGAATGGTATGTGGGTGTGAATGAAAACCATGTTGGACCATTAACTGGTGCTTTGCAAGTATTCTAGAGACAAGTACCCCTTCGGGTCAATTAGCTGCCGAGATTTATTAGCTGAGTGAGGAGTGTGAGGTCTTGAAACTGTTATGGACTTTTACCTGCTTTCCTCAGTCCTAGAGACAAATATGCTTATGATAAATACTTATATTCCGCTTTTCGTCAAAGGTTTCCAAAGCAGTTTACAGAGATATAAATAAATCAATGAAATGGCTTCCCTGTCCTGAAAGGGCTCACAATCGGAAAAAGAAACATAAGCTAGACCCCAGCAACAGCCACTGGAGGGATGCTGTGCTGGGGACGGATAGGGCTAGTGGTTCTCCTCCTGCTAAAGGTAGGAGAACCACCACTTTAGAAAGGTGCCTCTTTGCTCAGTTAGCAGGTGGCAATGTAAGGGCATTTCTTTACATTGAGGCAAAGCTGATTTGCAGTGTGAGTCTGAGCACAGAAGTAAATTGACCCTTGCTAATTGGACAAAGGGGCACTTTTTACATCAGTGGCTGCCTTATTTTTAGCAAGGGGGAGAGCAACTGTTACTATTTGGCATTGGTTCAGCATCTCTCCAGTGGCTGATGCTGGTATCTAACTTATATACAGAAAAATGCAAAGAATATTTATATACCGCTTTTCAGTCAGAGTTCCCAAAGTGGTTTATAGAGCTATCAATCAATCAATAAAGATGGATCTCTGTCCCCAAAGGGCTCACAATTTGAAAAAGAAACTTCTTCTTCTTCTTCTTCTTCTTCTTCTTCTTCTTCTTCTTCTTCTTCTTCTTCTTCTTCTTCTTCTTCTTCTTATTATTATTATTATTATTATTATTATTATTATAATATTTATATTCCGCTCTTCCTCCAAGGAGCCCAGAGGAAGGAAGAAGAAGAAGGAAGGAGGAGGAGGAGGAGGAAGATGGAAGAAGAAGGAGGAGGAGGAAGAGGAGAAGAAGGAAGGAAGGAAGGAGGAGGAAGATGGAAGAAGAAGAACAAGAAGAAGAAGAAGAAGAAGAAGAAGAAGAAGAAGAAGAAGAAGAAGAAAGATGGAAGGAAGAGGAGGAGGAAGAAGAAGAAGAAGGAAGGAGGAGGAGGAAGATGGAAGAAGAAGAAGAAGGAAGATGGAAGGAGGAGGAGGAAGAAGAAGGGAGGAGGAGGAGGAAGGAGGAGGAGGAGGAAGATGGATTATGGAAGAAGAAGAAGAAGAAGAAGAAGAAGAAGAAGAAGAAGAAGAAGAAGAAGAAGAAGAAGAAGAAGAATGATGTTGTTTTTGGATCCTAACCTGTATGAATGAAAACTCCTTTTGTTCCTTTTGAAGGACAGCTGGTTGCCTCTTAACCTAATACTTTCTCACACAGCACATTGTTAATCTATGGAAACTCCTCCCCTGAGCAAGTAGAAACAGCTAGTCTCAAGGGAGGGGTGTGGCTTCATCACAATCTGAGTTCCCTCTCTGTGAGAGAGATCTCCCCGCAGCTAGAAAAGTGCCCCAGCAAGACTGGGATAGAATCCATTGTCCTGATGTGCTAGGTTTTGCATCTGCAAGGGGCTGTGACATGACGAAGCCTCCAAAAGGAATACCACTCTACTGCCCCAGGGTTCTATCTCATCATCCTGTTTATTAATTGATTTAGCATGTTTAGACACTCTCATCTCTGGGCAATGAAACACCACCAATGTTTACAATGAAACACCACCGATTAAAAAAACAAAACAAAACCACACAACCAAACACAAATCCAACCATCACAACAATTGAAACGCAAGGAGGGATTCGAGAATCTTTTGCAAGTCATAGGCAGCTTTGCCATCCCTGAAAGAGCCCAAGTCAGGACATTTCTCCTTTAACCTTGGGGGCTGCTGAGGTCTGTGCCAGTTCCTAGCAACTGGGAACTTGACAGCAGTCAGCAAGCTCTGTGCAAAATAGTTTCTCGCCTTTTTTTTTTTTTTTGACTGCAAGATTTGCTGCAGGGGTTTATGCAGATTTGCTTGAAAGTCAACAACCCCACCAATCAGCTGAATTGGCTGCCATCTCAGGGCCATCCCTTTGGGAGCTGTGACATCAGTGATTCAGTTGGATAAATGAATTAACAGCCTCTTGCATGCCTAAACAAGTGGTCCCCAACTAACCAGTACATAGGAAGCTGCCATTGACTGAGTCAGACCATTGGTCCATCTAGCTCAGTAATATCATCTACACATGGACAAATCTTGGACTGGCCCAGAAAGTGGAAGATCTTTGTGAACCACCCATGTTTGGTTAAAGAAGGATGGATATTCCAAGACAAAAAGAGGTGGTATTTTTTTTAACCCTGGACATAAATCGGGCTAGGTTCCAATATGGAAGGAAAGACCCAAATCGTGTGCGAAATGATCTCTGAAATATCTCATGGACTTTGGGGTAAATCAGGCCGATATGTGAACGCACACACACCCTCCCAAAGTAAAGTCACGGTCCTGGAGATGCTTCCAGAGATTCCATCTGGGGCTACCCGCAAGCAAGGCAGATGCTCTACCACTGAGATACAACCTCATCTCGGAAGGCTGGGGTGAGCAAACTCGTCTCTTCATTGGCCCTTAAACTACATCTCCCATCATCCACTGGCACAAATTGGCTGTGGCCAGGCTCCCTACACCCTTGGGTGTAGGCCTTTTCAAGAATGACAGTGAACATTTGTCTCCCCAGATGGTATTGACCACACCAGCTGGTACATGTGTACTAATGGGAAATAACAGAGATTTGAGGGTACAGAGAGGCAACCATTTCTAAATTATATTGCCCATTAAAAAAAAAGAAATCCCCACACTTATAGGCAGAGGCCTCGCATTTCATGGCCTCTTCCTATGAATATTTTTTTCGTAGTGTTCTCATACGTGATTGTTAGCAACATCTTATAGTCTTATCTTGGCTCGTGCAGCTCCTCATTAATATTCCCTACATATGGAAGAGTTTTCTATATCATTGTCCATTAACACGGCGGATAATCACTCATTCAGTTATCAGACCGTCAGCTACGGCCTCTCCTTCAGCCCCCTGGAGCAAGGAATGCTGGGAGATCAAAGAAGGTTAAATGTGTCCAACATTGTGATCGTTACATTTTTATATAATTATATGTCTATAATAATGTTGATCGCAGATAAGGAAATGGTATTAAAGTCGTTTAGGCCTAAAAGACCATATTAGTGCCTCTTTACCTTTTGTGGTAATAAGACAGGGGAGGGGAAAACGTATTCCGGCTGATACATATATAAAAAAGCATCCTTTTGTGGCAAACAAGGAAAGGTCAGAAGTTTACACACAAGTGATGTATTATTTCCGACGCGCCTCCACAAAGGTGCGTGTTGCACTCAGAACTGCCGTGTCGATGGAGGGGGAATGTTTGGTTGCAGTTCGAAATAGCCACTATTGAAGACATTGTAGGCTGATTCTCACGACTCTAATCAGGGTAGGAGATGCATCCTACCCTCATTCAGGAGCTGTACACTCTCTGGTTTGGTTGAGCATTTTCAAGGGGAAAAGCAAAGTCGCAGGTGGAGGAAGTGACTGTCTGGGAGGGATCATTTGAATCGGATGGTGCTGTCCTACCTGGGGTGTGCAGGAAAACCCAAAATCATGTTTTGGTTCGAATTCGGATCGAATTCAAACCGAATCATGTGCATCCGAATCCGATCCCTAATTCTAGCCCTAATCTTGATCCTAACCCTTACCCTAACCCTAACCAGTTCGACATCAAATGGTTTGTGCCCAATCCTTTGAAACCATTGTGCTTTTTAGACCATGCTTTAATCTGCCTTGGCATATCTTTGCTCTGCTTGTGTGTACCGCATGCCTTCTGTTTCATTCTTGTGTTGTTAATTATCGTTCGCTCTTCGGAAGTCCTTTGGGCTGGAGAGCCGAAGAAGAAAACTCCCAAAGAAAAACAAAAGAATTAAGACCCCCCACTTTATTCTCTTCAGAACTATTGTTTTTACTCACATACCCATTTAATTGATTAACGAAGCAACCCAAACTCCACAAAGATCGCTTTAATGGGGTGACAACCCTAGTTATAAGCAAGAGGCCTAAACGGAGCTAAATTCTGAGGCACAGTCACAACACAGTTCCTGGGAAGACAAATCTTTTGATTTTGGCATGACTATAGCCATGCTTACAGCTGTCCACCAAGAATCTGCTACTCCAGAGGAGGAGCGAGCTCACAACATTGGCTAGTTGGCAGAAACTCGGTTCTGGAGATGTCCTGTTTCCATTTCTGGAGGGGGTGGCTATTTCTTACAGGGCTTCTGGGACTGAAATAGAGCCTTAGGAGAAAGTGGCTGGAACATCTGAGTACATAGGAAGCTGCCATATACTGAGTCAGACCATTGGTCTATCTAGCTCAGTAATGTGTTCACAGACTGGCAGCGGTGTCTCCAAGGTTGCAGGCAGGAGTCTCTCTCAGCCCTATCTTGGAGATGCTGCCAGGGAACTTGGAACCTATTCCATCCCCTCAGGGGGAATATTTTACAGTGCTCACACTTCTTGTCTCCCTTTCATTTGGAACCAGAGTGGACCCTGCTTAGCTAAGGGGACAAGCCATGCTTGCTACCACCAGACCAGCTCTCCTCTCCAAGTAGCTTCAAGGAGGTGGACAGAGTTGCTTTGAGAGGCACTCCCACTTTGAGGAGGACTGAAAAGGCAGCAGCTTTCACCAGCCAGTTATTTAGTCATTCATTAATAAATTGATTGATTGATTGATAGCTCATATTTATATACCTCCCAAAACTTATGTGCCTGGGCATTTTACAATAAAAATAATACAAATTAAAACAACAAAACATTAACACAATCTAAAATGTAACACCAAGTTGAAACCATAGGAATGGTTAACAACTATAGATCTAATTAAAAGCCTGGGAGCCAGTGTGGTGTAGTGGTTAGAGTGCTGGACTAGGACCAGGGAGACACGAGTTCAAATCCCCATTCAGCCATGAGACTTGCTGGGTGACTCTGGGCCAGTCGCTTCTCTCTCAGCCTAACCTACTTCACAGGGTTGTTGCAAGGAGAAACCTAAGTATGTAGTACACTGCTCTGGGCTCCTTGGAGGAAGAGCGGGATATAAAATGAATTTTAAAAAAAATACTCAATGCTTTGTGGGTTATTTTGCATACAAAGCTTGTAGGTTGCTTTGAGTACTTATTAAGGCGGGGTGCATTAATTAAAGTGGGGTGTATGTGTATGCACTGCAGACTAATAGGATTCAGATCCCAGATTATATTATTATTATCTCTTGTTTACACCGTCAGACAGGTGTTATTGACTGGTTTGTTTTACCCAGACATCGAGTCCTTCCCAAGGACCTAGGATGGCTGAATTTTATTGTCAATGTTGTTGCTGTTGTTATAGATATCATCACAGAATATAGGCTGTTCCCAGTAAAGTTGGTTTTTGTAATTGGCTGATGGTGATTTCTGTGGCCCCGATGGTGTTGAGGTGCTCTTCAAGGTCTTTTGGAACTGCACCCAGGGCGCCAATTACCACTGGGATTATTTTGGTCTTTTTCTGCCACAGCCTTTCAATTTCAATTTGTAGATCTTTGCATTTGGTGATTTGAACTCAGGTCTCCCCAGTCCTAGTCCAGCACTCTAGCCACTACACCACGCTGGCTCAGGTGTTTCCCGTAGTCTGGGAAACATACAAGTGGGAATTCAAAGCAACAACCTATTGCTCCCTAGGCAAGTTACTTCCCTGCTGGGCCATTAGGTGGCTAGTAGATGAACGGAAGGGCATTTCTGCAGACCTGTCTTCTTTTTCATAGGGCAGCATTAGGCAAGCTCACCAAGCAGGGTATGGTAGTAGTGAATCAGTGTTGCACTCCAAATGTTTCTGTCTCCCCAGATCACCTTTGCACCACCTCTTTAGTTCATTCTCTGAATCTAAATCATCAGGAGCCCTTAATGTAAATAATGTGATGACTGGGCATTCCTTCCTTTGGGGCCAGCCCAGAGGGCACCTGAGAACATCCTTATTTTGCAATAATCCTGCAGGGATTATGGTCATTAGAGAGCAATCCTGGGATGTCCCTTAATTTGCCTCCATTGGGGGGGGGGGAAGCCTGCTCTCCTTCGCATCACAAAGGAGAGAAAAGGAGGTGTGAAGGAGGACGGGCTGAGCAGTTCCTTTGAGCCTCTCTTGCATCTGAAGGGGCACAGTTGGAGCCAGAGAAGCCAGGGGGAGGCCTTCCCAAGTGGCCTGCTGAATTAAGACCTTTTGTGTGTGTGAATCACTGTTAAAAAAACAAAACAAAACCAACAAAACCGTATAGTACAATATTTGGCATGCCTGTTCTGTGGTCATGATAACGTCTCTGGGATATCTGGAGAAGAAGCCAGATAGGAAAGGTATTGATGCTTTTGAACTTTGGTGCTGGAGAAAACCTTTGAGGAGACCATGGACAGCCAGGAAAACAAACAAATAGATCACAGAACAAATCAATCCAGAATTTTCACTCGAGGCACAAATGACCAGGCTCAAACTATCATACTTCGGACTTCTTCTTCTTCTTCTTCTTCTTCTTATACATTTATATCCCGCTCTTCCTCCAAGGAGCCCAGAGCAGTGTACTACCCTAGTGCATTTTTTGGGGCTAAAATTAATACAAGACACTGTCTTATTTTCAGGGAAACATGGTACATACTTGAGTTTCTCTTTCACAAAAACCCTGTGAAGTAGGTTAGGCTGAGAGAGAAGTGACTGGCCCAGAGTCACCCAGCTAGTTTCATGGCTGAATGGGGATTGGAACTCGGGTCTCCCCGGTCCTAGTCCAGCACTCTAACCACTACACCACACTGGCTCTCTTATGTGAAGATCCAATCCCTTGAGAAGTCCGTAATGCTGGGGAAAGTGGAAGGAAAGAGAAGAAGAGGACGACCAGCAGCCAGGTGGATGGACTCAATGACGACAGCCATGAATGCACCACTGAGAGACCTGAAAGGCCAAGCTGAAGACAGATCATCCTGGAGAGAATCTATCTATGTGGTCGCTAAGAGTTGACACTGACTTGATGGCACATAATCAATCAATCTCAATCAATCAATCAATCAATCAAGATTCATAGGAAATTGTGAATTAATCCCAGCTCTATTTCAAGACGGCCCCAAATGCATACACGGCTAATACAACCAATATTGATATTCTTCTTTTCATCAAAAGTTCTCAAAGTGGTTTGCATAGGGAAATAAATATACGAATTTGACAAATATGACAACTATTTATATAGTGCATTATAACAAAAGCTTCCAAAGTGGTTTGCACAGATCTTAATCAATAAATAAGTAAAATGGCTGCCTGTCCCCAAAGGACTCACAATCTAAAAAAGGGAAACATCAGATAGACCCCAGAAACAGCAACTGGAGGGATGCTGTGCTGGGGATGGATAGGGCCAGTTACTCACCCCTGCTAAACAGAAGAGAATCAGCATTCTAAAAGGTGCTTCTTTGCTCAGATATATAAATTTCTAGTTCCCGACATTTTGGATGGTCGAGTTGCCATCTCTCCAGGATTACTTTGGAACACAGGGAGCTGCCATATACTGAGTCAGACCATTGGTCTATCTAGCTCAGTATTGTCTACACTGACTGGCAGCGGCTTCTCCAAGGTTGCAGGCTGGTGTCTTTCCCAACCAGGAGATGCCAGGGACATTAAGTATGCAAAGCAGCTGCTCTGCCACTGAACTATGCCCCCATCTAGGGGTGTGCACAAAACTGGTTTGCCCGGTTCGAGGCCGGTCTGGACTCGAACCGGACCAGGCATGTTCAGTTTTGCAAACCTTCGAACACTTCCCTTGCTTGGCTCAAGTTGGCTCAGGGTTCTAAATGTAAATAACAACAACAGCAGCAGCAGCAGCAGCAGCAGCAGCAGCAGCAGCAGCAGCAGCAGCAGCAACATTGACAATAAAATTCAGCCATCCTAGGTCCTTGGGAAGGACTCGGTGTCTGGATAAAACAAACCAGTCAATAACACCTGTCTGACTGTATAAATAAATAAATAATAATAATAAATACTATTAATAGTAGTAGTAGTAGTAATTATTATTATTATAATAACCTCGAGCCAGTTCGCACATCCCTACCCTCATCTCCTGGCTGGGTTTCTTAACCTTGGATCCCCAGATGTGGTTGGATTACAACTCCCATCATCCCCAGCCAAGTCTGGGGATGATGGGAGTTATAGTCCAACCACATCTGGGGACCCAAGGTATAGAAAGCCTGCCTAAGGGGAATATCTTACAACATACAGTGCTCACATGTAGTTACCCATCTACATGCAAACCAGGGCAGACCATGTTTAGGAAAAGGGACAATTCATGCTCACTTCCACAAGACTGGGTGTCTGCCCCTGTGCACATATCATAGTAGGAAGCAAGCCTGGGTTCGCAGTCCAGCATACACTCCACACATAGCTACAGCCCAGCTCTCCACTCAGAATGCCTGTGTGATACACAACTTTTCAAACACCCGATATTCACCTGCACACTTACTGGGAAACCCTGCTTCTCCTAATCACGCATGGAACCTTTTTGCTGGATGCTGAAGATCTCTTGGGGGCCTATTTAGAAACATCGACTGAGATCCTGACGAAGCCTGTGCTTACGCAGTGAACACAGTTGTGCTAGAGAAAGAAGATTGCACAGCTGTGCTAAGTTAGGCAAACTTTTAGAATTGCACTCTTGTCCAAAAAAAGGGGGGGTGGGGAGAAAAGCTGGTCTTGTGGTAGCAAACATGGATTGTCCCCTTTGCTAAACAGGGTTCACTCTGGTTTGCATCTGAATGGGAGACTTGATGTGTTAGCACTGTAAGAGATTCCCCTCAGGGGATGTAGCTGCTTTGGGAAGAGCAGAAGGTTCCAGGTTCCCTCCCTGACATCTCCAAGATAGGGCTGAGAGAGAGAGATTCCTGCCTGCAACCTTGGAGAAGCCGCTGCCAGTCTGTGAAGACAATACTGAGCTGGATGGACCAATGGTTTGACTCAGTATATCACAGCTTCCTACGTTCCTATGTTCCCAAGCATGAATTGTTTCCTTTGCTAAGCAGGGTCCGCCCCTGGTTTATTTATTTATTTATCATTAAATTTATATACCGCCTTTCATTAAAAAAAAAAAAAATCTCAAGCCTGTATATGAGTGGGAGACTAGAAGTGTGAACACTGTAAGATATTCCCCTCAGGGGATGGAGCAGCTCTGGGAAGAGCAGAAGCTTCCAAGTTCCTTCCCTGGTGGCTTCTCCAAGAGAGGGCTGAGAGAGACCTTCAAGAAGCTTCTGCCAGTCTGGGCAGACAATACTGAGCTAGATGGACCAATGGTCGGAACATAGGAAGCTGCCATATACTGAGCCAGACCATTGCTGCCAGGGAGGGAACTTGGAACCTTCTGCACATCAAGCAGGCAGGTGCTCATCCCAGAGCGGCCCCATCCCCTAAGGAGAATCTCTTCCAGTGCTCACATGTCTCCCATTCAAATGCAACCGGGGCAGACCCTGCTTAGCAAAGGGGACAAGTCACGCTTGCTGCCACAAGACCAGCTCGCCTCCCGTGTGACCACCCTGGAATGCCTGGTTTGTAGATCTTCCCAAGCAGTCAGAAGACCGACTGTGGCTTCTTGTGTGAAATGTCCATCAGCGCCAGTTGGAATAAGAAACACGTCTTCTGTGCCTGGCATATTGGCGAGTCGTCTCCCCCCCCCCGATTACTTGGCAAGCATTCTGAGGCAGGTGTTCCACATTCAATCATTTTAAAGATGCTCCAAGAATGATGGCTGCACGATACACATTTATCTTTAATCTAATATAGTTTACGGAAGATGCTTGGCTCCCCCCCCTCCCTCCTGACAAATTACACTACACTTTATGGAAATGTAACATTTTCTATGAATGGCTTCCAGCGGTCATGCTGCATGCTAATCAGGGAGACAAAGTAGCCCGCTCCGTCTCCGCAACTGGCTCGGTCCTTTCCATTAGCAAATTAAAATCTGTTCAAATTTATTTACTAATATATTAGAAGAAGCTCCCAGCTGACCCAGCGACCCGTATTATGGAGCAAACAACAGCGGCTGCGAAAATAATTATTAGGAAGTTCGACGCCTCCTGTTCGTTTGCTATTTTAATCATAAAGCGGGGTCAGCCGTACGGCAGGTTTACCGTCGGCATTCTGTTCGAAGGCCACATTTACTTAAAAATTATCAATTACATTGTCCATGGGCTCCTTCCCCTTGTGGGACTCTGTTTAATCAAGTGAGCACAGCTTTGTCAAATAAGCCCCCCTCCACCCCGCAATAAGTAATCGGAAACACTTTCCCCTTTCAGTATAAGGGGATATGTGTGACATCACGGCCCTGTTGCTTGACAATGGCAACCATCAAATGCACGGCATGAGGTCCACACAAATGCACTGGGGAGGGAAGGTTCCGGAAGCAACAGGCCTCGCTTCCTGTTCCACCAGTGTTTCCCAGCACCTCACTTCCTGTCCCAGCAGCATGCCGTTCGCGCTGCCCTTTGAAGGGCGCCACCCAGACTGCAGTACTGGTCTACCTGAGCATTCCATCAGCTGACCCTCCAAGAGCCAATCCTTGCTCACCAGACATGGAAGCCCTGTTCGGACGTTATGTTCAATGCACGTGCAAGCGGAGGACGGTGTACACATGTAACGATCTCTAGGCATGTCAGAGCAGAAGTGCTAAGTTAGCTCTCCCTTCAGCATGCTACCTTTGGGTGTCTGTGTGGCATATGGAGCAACATTCTCTTATATTTAGCAAGGGGACAGTAACTGTCCCTATCCAACCCCAACACAGCATCCCTTCAGGGGTTGTTGTTGGTGTATGCTTTATTTCTTTTCTGATGGTGAGCCCTTTTACGACAGCTTTCCTTCCTTCCTTCCTTCCTTCCTTCCTTCCTTCCTTCCTTCCGTCTCTTTTCTCCCTTATCTCTCTTTTCTCTCTCTCTATCCTTTCTGTTTTCCTCTCTCTTCTCTTCTCTTCTCTTCTCTTCTCTTCTCTTCTCTTCTCTTCTCTTCTCCCTCCCTCCCTCCCTTCTCCTCTCTAATCACCTTGAGAAGTGAACAGTGGTATAGAAATATCAGTAGTAGTAGCTACCTAATGGTGCAGCGGGGAAATGACCTGATTAACAAGCCAGAGGTTGCCGGTTCAAATCCCCACTGGTATCTATATCGGGCAACAGCAGCGATATAGGAAGGTGCTGAAAGGTATCATCTCATACTGCGTGGGAGGAGGCAATGGCAAACCCCTCTTGTATTCTACCAAAGACAACCACAGGGCTCTGTGGTCACTAGGAGTCGACACCAATGGCAAACTTTACCTGTACAACCCCACCAGCAACTTCCTGATTTGATTTGATTTTTCTTGCTTTTCAAATGGTGATTTAAAAGCAT
Organism: Hemicordylus capensis; assembly: GCF_027244095.1. Classification (NCBI taxonomy): domain Eukaryota; kingdom Metazoa; phylum Chordata; class Lepidosauria; order Squamata; family Cordylidae; genus Hemicordylus; species Hemicordylus capensis. Next base: position 19,992,898 of record NC_069667.1, read on the forward strand.
ACAAAGAGGCCTACTGGATCTGAGCAAAGTTACATTTAGATATAATGTAAGAAAGTATTGCTGGTGATGGTTTGATGACTTGTTTAGCTTCCATGTGTCAGTAAGAGCTGGATGTATCTAAAGAGAGAATCAAAGATATAGAAAACCAACAGAGCTGGAAAAATCTTAATATGATTTTGGATGTGTTGTTGGCTCCCCCTAGTGGCAATGTCTTGATATTACTTGTAAAACCTATCCTTTTCTAAAGCTGAAATTGATTCTGTAAAAAAGAAAGGAACATTCCTTCCCTGTTCCCAAATGTTGGGAAAACATGCACATCTAATTGGCAATGGTGAATTCTTTTAGATCAGGGGTCCTCAGCTTAGGTCCTCAGATGTTTTTGAACTACTACTCCCACGACCCCAACCACAAGAGCCATTGTGATTGCGGGTGATGGGTCTTGTAGTCCAATAACCTGAGTAACCAAGTTAGGAACATGGGAAGCTGCCTTTTACTGAGTCAGACCACTAGTCCATCTAGCTCAGTATCATCTACACTGAATGGTGATGGCTTCTCCAGAGTTATTTTATTTTATTTATTTATTGAGCCCCTGGTGGCGCAGTGGTAAAAACTGACGCCCTGTAACCAGAAGGTTACAAGTTCGATCCTGACCAGGGGCTCAAGGTTGACTCAGCCTTCCATCCTTCCGAGGTCGGTAAAATGAGTACCCAGAATGTTGGGGGCAATATGCTAAATCATTGTAAACCGCTTAGAGAGCTCCGGCTATAAAGCGGTATATAAATGTAAGTGCTATTGCTATTGCTATTGCTATTTAAAATAATTATATCCTGCTCCTTCAGTGCAATACTGCTTAGGGAGGCTCACAAAATTAGTAATTGGTAAACAGTAGATTATTTAAAAATGTAAAATTAATTTTAAAAAGTAAATAAAAACAGGACTCAGTTAAAACCAAATTTAGAAACTGAAAGCTAAAAAGTTAAAAATCCACCAGATGTGAGCTGCAGGTAAAACAGTTTAAAATCCTCTCTAAAAAGATGGGTCTTCATATTTTCATTTTTTAAGGCAGGATTCTTAGGAGCATAAGAACATAGGAAGATATGAAGCTGCCTTCTACTGAGTCAGACCATTGGTCAATCTAGCTCAGTATTGTCTCCCCAGACTGGCAGCGGCTTCTCCAAGGTTGCAGGCAGGAGTCTCTCCCAGCCTTATCTTGGAGATGCTGCCATGGAGGGAACTTGGGACCTTCTGCATGCAAGCCTGCAGATGCTTTTCCCAGAGCAGCGCCATCCCCTAAGGGGAATAACTTACAGTGCTCACAGGGTAGTCTCCTATTCAAATGCAAACCAGGGCTGACCCTGCTTAGCTAAGGGGACAAGTCATGCTTGCTACTGCAGGACCAGCTCTCCTCCTAGATAGGGTTGGGTCTTCCCCAACCCTATCTGGAAATGCACATCTTGGCTGTGCTGCCCTTAGAGGCTTGGCATAGGATGGAAGCTCTTGTATAGTGCAAGAGGGAAGTCCATGATTTGCTGGTGATCTTGGACAGCCAGTATCGAGAGACAATACTAAGTGAGGTGGACCAACAATCTGCTTCATTAGAAGGCAGCATCATATATTTATTGCCAATTAAAGCGGAAAACCCTGTTGGTTTACAGGGATAGTGATAATCGGGGCATAGCAGTGGGAGAGTGGGCCTGTGTTCACATAGTTGAGATGGTTGGCCTCCCCACTTGCAGTGGCACCCCCCATGGAGGCGCATGCGCATCCACCACGCTCACCTCCCAACTCCAGGTGGCCACCTGCCTGCCCAGCCGTCACCCCTGCCATCGCCTCTGCCGCCAGCCACCTCGGCCCATCCAGAGTGTGTGCGCATGTGCAATCCTCCTTTCATAGCTGTGAGACTGGCAGACGGAAGAGGGATGGGTCTAGGAGGTGGCCAGCTGGAGGGGTAAAGGGATGTTCAGTGGCTCTCAGATGTCAGCGTGGTGTAGTGGTTAGAGTGCTGGACTAGGACCGGGGAGACCCGAGTTCAAATCCCCGTTCAGCCATGAGACTTGCTGGGTGACTCTGGGCCGGTCACTTCTCTCTCAGCCTAACCTACTCCACAGGGTTGTTGTGAGGAGAAACTCAAGTATGTAGTACACCGCTCTGGGCTCCTTGGAGGAAGAGCGGGATATAAATGTAAAAATAAAAATAAATAAATAAATAAAAATGTCAGCAGCTCCCCAACACAGGGCAGCTCGAGTTCTTTGAACTCACCCTGTTATCGCTCTGCCCCTGACATCATGGGATGCTTGTTTGTTGCAGTGCGCTGCCATGGGGAAGTTGGAAGCAGTACCTTAGCCACTGCTCAGCTCTCAGCCCCCACCCCCTGGCCCAGCAACCCATTATAGGAGATTGGGTGGGCCATGAGTGTGGGTGGGCTGACCTCAGAGAAAGTAGTGTGCTCAGCAGTCTGGGACATTTGGAGCCCCCCCCCCGGTGCCCCCTCCTGGTTCTGAGGACAGGACTTCTGCCCAGAAGTCCGGTCCAAAGAATGCCTCAGATTCAGATTAGTTTTTCGCTGCTGACTAAGCACAGCTTATTGTTGTCTCAAATGTGTGATTTTATGACTGATCATATGACTGTTACTTGCCTTGAGAATATTTTATTGAAAGGTGGGTTATTCTCTTCCCCCTCTCCACGTTAAACATAGGAATAGGCTGGTGAGTGTCAAGGTGACTCCCTTAACAACAGTCTCGCCTCCTTAAGGGGTCTGCCTCTTGCTTTGAGAAAGAGACCCTCCCTTGTTTTCTCTCCAGTGAGAAAACAACTGTTGGATACGGTGTTAGAAGTTCATTTCATTTTGTTGAATCAAATCTCACCAGTAGGAGGCAGTGCAGCATTCTCCAAAAGGAGAAGAGGAAGAGCTCAGAGAGGAAATCCCACCATTGTTTTCAAGCTAGGTGGATGGGCAAGATGCAGAGTCATCTCCATCCTAGCCATCAGTCTTTGGGGATGATGCAATTTGCTTGGTCACTTCCTTTCATTTTCCAGTCCATCATTCTGGAGGCTTCAGGAGGATTCAGTCTCATCAGATTCCTCTTCTTCCTTAATCTTTACTTTTCCTTTCTTGTCTTTCACCTGACTTCCCTTCTTTTTCTTAGAAGTCTTCTCTTCCAGTTTCTTCTTCCCATCTTTCTTCTCCTTCTTGAGAACTTCCTTAGGAGCCTTCTTCTCCTTCTTGAGGCCCTTTTTCTTTGCTATCTTCTTAATTAACGCAACGTGCTTTTGTACGGCCTCTGATTTTGCTACTTTCTTAATCTTCCCAATGGGCTTTCGAATAGCCTTCGATTTCATGACCTTCTTAATCTTCCCAACATGCTTCCGAACAGCCTCTGGTCGGGCTGCTTTCTTAATCTTCCCAACGTGCTTCCGAACAGCCTCTGATTTAACTGCTTTCTTCAGCTTACTGATAGGCTTCTGAATGGCCTTCGATTTCGCTACCTTCTTAATTTTACCAACCTGCTTTTGAACGGCCTTTGATTTTGCTGCCTTCTTAATCTTCCCAAGGCCCTTTTGTATCGCCTTGCTCCGTGCAACCTTCTTAAGCTTACCCAGTTGCTTTTTCACTGCATGCCTTTTCCCTTTCTTCTTTTTCTTTCCTTTTCTGGACAACTTTCCTTCCTCTTGCATGTGTGCAAGGAGTCTCTCTTGGACCGTCTCAGCTGCAATATAATAGAACATTTTAGCAAAATAATGTCATATCAACTTGTCGTATCATGATGTAATATTGTGATGTCACAATGTCATAATGTCGTATCACTTTCCGATCCAAACCCAGTCATGAGTTTGTGAGTTTGGGTCATATTGCTTAAGTCCCACCTAAGCCCGAGACTGGCTTTACAGTTTCAAGACCCCTTGCTTTGGAAGAGCCATATTATCTGGGGTACTGCTTCAGTCTTAAACATGCCCCACACTGAGTGAGAGTTAAGATGGCGGTGGACTCTGGCAACTGCCTGATAATACCAGTCCTCTAAAGCAGGAGTTCCCAACCTGCAGTACTCCAGATGTTTCTGAACTTCAACTCCCATCATCACAAGCCACAATAAATTGTACCTGGGGATGATGGGAGTTGTAGTTCAGCAACATATGGAGTACCACAGGTTGGAAATCCCTGCTTTAGTGCAAGCAATACCAAAATAAAATGGGAATAAATCCCTAAATTAACCCTGCTAACTGAGCAAAGGAACACCTTTAAAAGGGGTAATTCTCTTACATTTATCAGGGGGAGAGCAACTGGCCCTATCCAGCCTCATCACAGCATCCCTCTGGTGGCTGTTGCTGGTATCTGCCTTATGTGTCTTTTTAGATTGCGAGCCGTACGGGGACAGGGGACCATCTTATTTATGTATTACTTTATTTTTCTCTGTAAACCACTTGGAGAACTTTGGTTGAAGATGGTATATAAATATCCGTAGGAAAAAATAATAAATAAGATGGGAAGAACAATGCCCTTCCCACCACACATTAGGGCAGATCTCATGCCGTACAGTTTTCAGAACATCACAAACCTTCCTAAGGGAATTAAACTGGGAAGGTCATTTTTAGTCTCCAGTTTCATTATCAAAGTATTGATGGTCAAAATACATCCAGAAATCATTAGTGCTTATAAAAAGATAATATAAACAAACAAACAAACAAACAAACAAACAAACAAACAAATATGCAATAGTAGCTGATATGATGAGGGAATTTGCTCAGAGTAGTCCCATTGAAATTAAAAGGACCAGTTGGTCATTGCCCAATTTATCCTTTTAATCCCAGGGGGACTACTTTGAGTCATTTCCCCCCATCATTTCAGCCAATGGAGCTATTCAGACAACTGTTTCGGAGGGTGGGGTGGGGTGGGTTGGGGGGGAAGGCTGAAAAACCTTCGCTTCCTCCCAGATGATCCTTCATACATTACTGGGAGTGCGGAGCATACTCCTCGATGAGCAACACTGCACCAGGCAGCATGGAGCTCTGGAGGCCAGGACAACACGTCCCAGCCTCTGGGTATCCCACAATGCACCACTCGCTGAGTGCATTGGGAGAGAACCCCATCAGATGGGCACACTAGGGGTCCATCTCTGTGTCTCATCTGGGCTGCGTTCAGCCCGAGGAGACGGACGATCCTGGCAGCTTTACCTTGGCTAAGAGCCAGCCTTAAGAGTGAGGTTTGGCTGGGTGGGAGTGCCAGGATCTCTGTGAATCCCAGCATGCCGCATGGGTAGCGGAGTCCCCCTAACCTAGGTTAGGCTGCTCGTGAGAACAGCCTCGATGTCCGTTTTCACCAACTTGGAACGGATAATCGACCATCCAACCTGCTTGCACGAGCAATGCACATCAGTAAGGCATGTTGATCCACAGGTGCATCATCCACACTCATCTCACCTTTCCCAACGGAACCTTCGTATGCCTTCTCTTTCTGTAGCTGGATTCTGGCTGCCTCTTTTTGGTTCTGGATTTGTCTCAAGAAGAAATTCTTCTGGGCGAAGACCTTGAGAGCAGGGCCAAACGTCTTCAGGTAAGCCGATTTGGAGCTGAAAGAGGAAGCAGTTGCATCAAAAGGTGGGTGAACTGATGCACTTCCTGTTGGACTTCCTTTCTGCCAACTTCTGAGCCCTTTCACACGATCGTGTGGGGGGTGGTTTGGAAGTGGTGGTAAAGAGCGCCTGCTCTGGTAGCCCCAGATGAGCAGACTCTCTGTGTGGGTCTGCACACTCAGACGATCGAGCCAGTCATGGTCCCCATTGCAGAAATCAGGAGTTGGGTCCTCCGTTGATTGAGTCAGGCTTCCCAGCATGCATTGCACTGCCAGTCGATTGGCAACCCTCATTACATCATCATCTGCTCTCTGATGGGCCACACTGATGATGTAATGAGCAGTTTATACAGTCGATACAGTACTGACTGTATTGCAAGCAATAGAATCATAGAGTGTGCTTTGCAGAGTGGCACATCCATAAATGCCAGCCCCTGTGGCCATAGTTCTCTGTGGTTAACGTTGCCACTCGGTCTCGGGAGCTGCTAGGAAAGATAAGTGCACCCAAATGATAGGAAGCTGGTAGGAGTGCCATCTTTTCCTATTCTTTACCTGGGTAAAGAACAGGGTACAGAACTAGGGTTACCCTTCTTTTTAACCACTTGAGTAGGAGGGATTCCTGTTGGTTCACACAGTCATGGATCCCTGGGTATACGGCCTTCTACCCTCTTTTTCATGGATTTGTGAATAGGGTCCCTGTCTCTCATCAATCTGCTACATGCAGGCACATATTTAATAATAATAATAATAATAATAATAATAATAATAATAATAAAATTAATGAATTAAATTTATATACCACCCTTCCAAAAATCTACTCACTACAAGACACACCACACGACGATTGCAATCAGGAGAGCAAAACTGAATGCTATTGAGCCTTCAACGACAATCTTTGCTAAGGCAGGCCGGTTTGGAATCACTGTACCGAGTAAAGAAAACAGTTTGATCTATCTGTGCAAGAATCCATTGGCACAATCCTCAGCACAGGTTTCCATGACATTCTTCAGTTAATCTCTTTTACCAAATCCCCCCCCGCCCCCACCACTGGTAGCCATATCACCACCCACCCGCCCATCTGGTCTTCCTTGCAGGTTTTCAGCTGAGGACCTTCCCCTTGGACGCTTGAAACTTTTTTCTGAGATCCAAAGCAGATTGATTATTCAGAAAAACAAGGTGCTACAGTCCAAAGGTGCTAGAGTCCAAGCAGGACTGTACCACTTCAGAATATAGGTGGGGAGTGATACATCTGGAAGCTCTTCCATGTCAAAGGCACTAGTCATATGGACCCCAAACATCACTCCTGGGTGAATCATTTTCCCGAAAGTCACAGGCTCAGGGGAACTGGAGCAGTTTCTTGCTGCTTAGTAGACCTGGAGTTGCAGGTTTGAATTCCTAATGAAGCCCCACATGGAATGCTTGCATGCAAGGGAGACGTACTCCAGCCTACCTAGCGTGTGACTGTTCCCCGTGGGATTTTAGCTGCTTTGCATGCAGAAGGTCCCCGGTTCGATCCCTGGCAGCATCTCCAGGTCGGGCTGGGAAAACCTCCTGCCTGAAAATTTGGAGAGCTGCTGTCAGTCAGGGTGGGCGATATTCAACTAGATTGACCACTGGTCTCACTCAGTACGAGGCATTCTGATGTGGTGCAAGTGTGAACATTGCATAGGAACATAGGAAGCTGTCGCATGGAGTCAGACCAGTGGTGTGCCTAGCCTATTACTGACTGGCAGTGGCTTCTCCAAGGTTCTAGGCAGGAGTCCTTCCCAGCCTTATCTGGAGATGCTGCCAGGAATCGAACCTGGGGCCTTCTGCATGCAAAGCAGAGGCTCTTCCACTTAGCTATAGCCCCATCCTGACAGGAAGCTGCCTTATACTGAGTCAGACTCTTGGTCCATCTAGCTCAGTATTGTCTACACCAGAGATTCTCAACGTTGGGTCCCCAGGTGTTATTGGACTTCAACTCCCATAATCCCCAGCCCCAGTGGTTGGGGATTATGGGAACTGAAGTCCAATAACATCTGGGGACCCAACATTGAAAATCCCTGGTCTACACTGACTGGCAGCAGCTCCTCCAAGGCTTCAGGCAGGAGTCTTTCTCAGCCCTACCTGGAGACACTGCCATGGATCGAACCTGGGGCCTTCTACATGCAAAGCAGATGCTCTGCCACCATAATATGGGCCCCATCCCCTAAGGGGAATACCTTACAGCCAACAGTGCTCACATGCAGTCACGCACCCAAATGCCAACCAAGGCAAACCCTGCTTAGCAAAGGGGAGAATTCATGCTCGCTACTGCAAAACCGGCTCTCCACTCTGCACATCTGAAGGCGTTCTCTGCTCCTTCTGTTTGTTATTACGGCCACAGGGAAGACTGATCGTACGACACCTGACTCCATTGCATGACAATCCGATCTCATATACTAATATATGGATTGGGAAAACAGATGCCCTTCAAGCATGTTCCTCTTAAAAGCCAATTCTGATGCCAGTAAGGCCGAAGGCACTATGCCTACCCACCCTCCCGTCCTTAAATAAAAGTGACCCTCACTTACCTTTGTTCCAGTTAATGCATCTTTTGACGATCACATGTAGCCGAGGAAGTTCTGTCTTGTGTGGGGTGCTTCTGACTTCCACAAAAAGGACCGATTAAAATGGTGCAAAACAAGATCAAGAGGACATGAGCCATTCAGTATCTGACTCCTACGGCTTCATCTGGAGTGCATTCACATCAATTAGACTATATCAATTTGGGCCAGGGGTTCTCAAATTGGGGGTCCAAAATATGTTCTTGGACAAAACCCCCCATCACCTCTGGCCTTTGGCCACTGCAGCAGGGGATGATGGGAGTTGTAGAGCAGAGTTGACCCCTGCTAAGTGCGCAGAGAGGCATCCTTTCAAGAGGTGATTCTCTTACATTTATCAGGGGGAGAGCAACTGGCCTTATCCAACCCCAGCACAGCATCCCTCCAGTGGCTGCTGCTGGTATCTGCCTTATGTTTAGTTTTAAACTGTGAGCCCTTTTGGCCCGTCTTATTTATGATTTTTCTATGTAAACCTCTTTGGGAACTTTGGTTGAAGAGCAGTATATAAATACTTGTAGTCGTCAATGTAGTAGTAGTAGCAGCAGCAGCAGTTCCTACATATGGGGACCCAAGTTCGAGAACTCCTGTACTGGGCAGTTACTTGTTAGCTAAAGAGGTGGTTTCACAGGTATGACTAATACTTCACTCTCTTATCACATCAAGGGGCAATTCAGTCTTTGGACATAATAGTCTGGACAAAGGACATTGCACAATGGTAATTATTTGAGGAAACAATAATCAATCAGCCAGCACCTAATTAGTGATTTCCTGTTTTGTCAGGAGGGAAGGTTGTGTGAATTGTGTGTCGCACAACTGTGGGTCAGCATGTGGGTCATGTGCATGCAAGGTCATGTGCATGGTGGAGGGGAATGGCAAAGAAGCGGTTGATGGCCATTGGCTAAGTGTTTTAAAAGGGGGCTAGACACATTAATGGAGGAGGTGGAAGAGGAGGAGAGGAGGAGGAGGAGGTGGTGGTGGTGCTGGACTATCAACATCCATTAGTCACAATGGCTATGTGGAACCTCCACGTTCAGGAGCAGTATACCTCTGAATATTAAGTAACAGTGGAGAACAACAGAAGGAGAGGGCTATTGGCCTTCAGGCATTTCTTTGGGGCACCCTTGAGTCACCCAGTTGGCCAGTTTGAGATACAGGATGCTCATCTGGATTGGGGCCCCTGGACTAATCCATCACGGCGCCCCTTACATTGTAATGAATCCTGCTCCAGGTAACACATGAACTGGGTCTGAGAGTTCAAATATAACTGACTGGAAATAATAAGTATAAACTGGTCTGCTAAAAATTTTAACAGTTTATAAAATAAAATAAACAGTTTTAAATTGTTTAGACTTCTGACTATTCATATGAATGTTCAGGTAATCATGAACTAAAATTTGTCTCACCCACAGAGTCCACACGTGACCAAGAGTCTGATGAATCCCCCTCTGTGTCAGATTTTGGAACTGGACGATTTTGGTCGACCTTCAGGAGTTCTTCATCACCTCTGACGAGACCTAAAATATTTTTCGGGGAGAATCGGAAATCAGACGGTAGAATGCAAAGCATGCGGTATATGCTAAGTACAGTTTTGGGGAAGGCGCCATCACTCATTGGTATATTGCACAGGTATTGGAAGTCCCTGGTTCTATCTCTGGTCCCTTCAATTAACAAGATCAGGTCCCAGGTGATGGAAAATACCTGTCTCTCAGAACCTGGAAAGCCATTACCAGCCAGAATACTTAGTACTGGGCTGAATGGACCAATTATCTGCTGCAGTACATCTTCATCTATCCATATATCCTTTATATATTCTTTCCTCCCCATCCTCTCTTTTATCTTCTGTGTTCATATATTCTCTTTTAATGCCCCCACATCGGCATTACGTGAAAAACAGTGGGGTGAGAACTTACCATCCTGGTGTGGGGGTAAGGGGACACTTGGAAGAGTGAACGTACAGGCAGAAGGAGGGGCTTCTTCCACCACCCACCCCTTCAGTGTTGAAAAGTGCCACCCTTTCCAGCATTTTTAGGAGGTTTCTATGAAGATGGATGGACATGTGCCCCTCTCCAAAAAACAGTACCCTCACTCACATGTCCCCCCCCCGGTCTGGAAAACAGTACCCTCACTCTGAATTGGCTTTGTTTGCTTTCATTGATACAAGCATGTAGCCAGATCTGATTGTCTATGGCAAACGGTAATATAATCAAATCACATTCACTATGCTGGCTGTGATCATTCAAGAAAGGAAAAAGGAACCCTTAAAAAAAATGTGACAAAATAGCAGCCAAGAGGGGAAACAATGGCAGTGAGCAGCTTTAAAACAACAACAACAACAACAACAACAACAACACAAACCTTTGTACCTTTAAGGATTCTTTCATGACATATTCCTGCTTCCTTGAAAACACTACTTGTTACCTGACTGTAGTAATGGGCAAAAATGACTCGATTATCAAGCCACAGGTTGCTGGTTCGAATCCCCGCTGGTATATGTCCCAGGCTATAGGAAACACCTATATCAGGCAGCAGCGATATAGGAAGATGCTGAAAAGCATCATCTCAGACTGCATGGGAGGAGGCCATGGTCAATCCCTCCTGTTTTCTACCAAAGACAACCACAGGGCTCTGTGGTCAACACCGCTTAAACAGCACACTTTACCTTTACCTTTACCTTTAGTAATGGGCAAACCTTCAGTGCAGTCATATACAGAACCAGGCCTGTGCAAATTGTGACTGTCAGGAGTCCCCCGAAGAAGGCTTGCCTGATGACAGTGGGGAGCTGAAGGAAAAGAGAAGCTTACCCCGTTCCTTCTCTCCCGTCTCTTCAACCCCAGCAGTAGCCGAAACCGTGGGAGTGGAGTCTTCAACCTGAGACTCAGAATGGAGGGCAGTAGTACCTAAGGAGGGAGTACAAAGAATCAGAGAAGGGAAAGGGAATGCAAGCAAGTTGTGGATTGGGACCCTGGGGGAGGCACAAGCCAGGAGAAGTAGCAGCATTGAGGAAGTCGACCATATAAGGAAATAAAGGCCAAGGATGAAGGCTGCTGTGGACTGAGGTCTGGGTCACCCAGAGAGGTGCCAGGCTTGCGAGAAACAAAGTGCCGCCAGGAGAGGAGGAGGAAGTGGGGTGCTGTAAAGGTGGTGCCCCTCCCACTAAGTCTGAGGGTGTATAGGTCCAAGGCAGGAGCCACAAGAAGGGACCTTCAACAGTGACCCCCAAGCCAAAGGTTACCCACAAGCCATGGATGGCTTCCCTGAAGAAGGCTCGCCTGATGACTGCTGGGAGCTGAAGGAAAAAAAGAAGCTTACCCCGTTCCTTCTCTCCCGTCTCTTCGACCCCAGCAGTCGTCGAAACTGTGGGGGTGGAGTCTTCAACCCGAGACTCAGAATGGAGGGCAGTAGTACCTAAGGGGGAAGTACAGAGAATCAGAGAAAACTTTCCCAACGATCGCCAGGACTCAAGGGACAAGAGAAGCTTACCAGATTGTGTGACTCCGATCTCTGGGTTCCCGGAAACGGAGAGAAGTGCAGGGGTGGAATCTCCAGTGTGAGACGCAGAATGGAGGGCAGTGCCTAAGGGGAAAGAATATAGATCAGGATGTATATCATGGAAGGGAAAGGAAGGGAAGGGAAACATGGGCAAGATGGGGAATTGGGCCGTGAGGGGAGGCAGCAACTGGGAGTAGGGGTGTGCAAACAGGTTTGAATCTGAACTGCTTCGATATCAAACTGGTTTGGTTCGAAGGTTCGGGCTCGAGCCAAACCACCCCCAGTTCAGCTTGACCCCGGACCAACACTCCCCACCCCCAGTTTGGGGGTTCGTCAAGCTTTTAAGATTTTTTTTTAACTTATCCCCTCTGGGTGGGCTTCTCCAAAGTGGTGGTGGTGGGTCTACGGAGGTCCCCCCTCCCACTGCTGACCTTCTTTTTTTGTAGAAATCACCCAGTTTGGGTGTTTGGGGCCATTCCAAGCCGATTCCCTGGTGCGGTGGCCATTTTGGAGCCCACCATGCATGCCCAGTGGGACCCCGCACAGCCAGGTCATGACCAAGGCCATGCAAGGTCCCACTGCACAGGTGCGGCAGCTTCCAAAATGGCCACCGTGCCAGGGAATAGGCCCAGAAAGGGCCAAAGACTCCCAAACCGGGCAATTTTTACAAAAAGGAAGGCCAGCGGGGGAAAGGGGGACCTCTGCAGACCCCCCTGCCACCTCAGAGAAGCCCCCCCAGAGGGGGTGAGTTAGAAAAAGATTTTTTTTAAAAAAATATGTTCAATGACCCCCCCCCCCAAACTGAACCAATTGGTTGGGGGCGTTTTGATTGGGACCAAAACTAAACTGGCCTGGTCCAGTTCAAGTCTGGTTCGAACTCTAACTGAACTGGGCCATGCGTTTATGTGCACACCCCTAACTGGGAGGAGCAGCAGCAGAGCGGGGGACAAGAATGGCCTGAAACTCATCTCACCCACAGAGTCCAGAAGCGACCATGAAGATGATTGTCGTGCTGCTGTGTCGGTCGTTGGAACCGGACTACTCGAGACAATCTTCTGGAGATATTCATAAGCTCTGATGGGAGCTAGAACATTTTTAGGGGGAAATGACTTCAGTGGAAACCCAACAGTGGAATGTGAAACACAGTTCCTGTATTTACCTTAATCCCAGACTAGTTTCCCCCTTTTTAATATTAGAAATTGGGAGGCTGTCTTAAATTCAGAGTCCTGTTCCCATATTTTGCTACTTTTTAAGGGGGTTGTCTTAAATGCAGAGTTGAATTGGGTTCAGGTAAAAATGGTAATATCCTAAGAATAAAATTTGGGGTCCAAATATGACAGTACAGTCATACAGACCAATGGAACTTGTGACCACCAAACCAGAAGCTGCCCACCAAACATGTACAGCAGCCCAACAGGGTCATGATAGACCCTGTGGTTCTGCTGCCTGCCTGGGTTGTCAAGTACCCAGTCAGGCAGCACCATTCAGTTTGGCGGATCACCTATCGTGCATATTTTGCTTAAAATGAACAGCTCGGTCTACTGTTTTCTGGACAGAGCGACTGAGTACAGCCGCAGTGCAGGTGGGAACTATGGGGGGATTCTCTTCGGCTTTGGCAGCGGTCATGTTCTGGGACCTTGTGGGAGTTGGCTGTCACTCCAAGCAGGGAAGAAACCCATGCCTGGTCCAAAGTAGGCAGATTCAAAGTAGGCAAAAGCTCTAGGGCTAGGAGTTCATAGGACTTGGTGGCCAGGGATTGGGTCTCAGGGGTCAGCTGACTGAGTGGTCAGATAGGCTGGTACTTCAGCCTAGATAGTGCTCTTGGGACCCAGAGCTCAGCCTGTCAGTCTTTCAATGGAAACAGTGGTGATCAGGGGTGGAGCCACTATTGGGCCAGCGGGTTCAAAGAACCAATCAGGGGCCGCGTCTTGCGGCCCTGACATCCCCCCGCATCTGACGTCAGACGCAGGGGTGCTAGTTTAGCTTCCGAGTGGGGGCCGTACGGCCCCTTTGGGAGTTGAACTCCAACTCCCAAACAGAGTCTAGGGAGACCAGCCCAGACCCTGCTTAGCAAAGGGGACAATTCATGCTCACTACCACAAGACCAGCTGTCCTCCCCACTATAGGAAGGATATATTTCGGCTCACCTGAATGCACATATTTAGGAGAGGATGAAATTTCCACAGAAAGGAGTGCACAAAAAGACAGAATGATCTGGTTCATAGTCAAAATATCCCCCAGGTTCTTTAGGGCATGAAGATGAAGGTGAGATCAAGAAATGTGAGTGCACCACCACCACAGTTCTAATTCTATTTTCCTTCCTACCAAGCCTGGGATCCTTGCAATACTTGCTTTGGTTTACCACTTGGAGTTCACACACCCACTCTCTGAGTCTCTGTTACATCACAATGATCTGATCCTTTGCTAGGCTGATTCTAGAACTAACAGAAGTGGACCTGGAGGAAGAACCATCTGCAGCAGGAAAGATGAGGAGAGCTGAGTCTGCCCTAGTTTGCATTTGGATGGAAGACGACATGCGTCAGCACTGTCAGATATTCCCCTTAGGGGATGGGGCTGCTCTGGAAAGAGCAGAAGGTTCCAAGTTCCCTCCCTGGCAGCATCTCCAAGATCGGGCTGAGAGAGATTCCTGCCTGCAACCTTGGAGAAGCTGCTGCTAGTCTGTGTAGACAATGCTGAGCTAGATGGACCAAGGGTCTGACTCAGTATATGGCAGCTCCCTATATTCCTATAAAAAGAAAGGCATGATCCTCATGCAGATTTCCATACTCAACAAGTTCAACATCCCTCTGAAATCCGATTAGCTAGATAGCAAGCCCTGCCTAGCATTAATAGTTTCGTTATAGCTGTTTTCATAATATCCTCAAACTGGACCATTCTTGAATTTCCCACGATGGCCACTAGGTGACAGACCAAGACTTTTAACCAGGTTTTCAAACTTCCAAAAGCAACTCAGTGAGGAGAGTGAGGATGATCGGAAATAAATGTCTGAAATGTAAATCAATATTATTCCAAAGAAATACTCTAAAGAAACAAACAAGCACAGATGATTTGGGAGGGGAAGACAGAAGCACAGGAAGAAGAAGGAGAAGGAAGAGGAGGAGGAGGAGGAGGAGGAGGAGGAGGAAGAAATAATCTCTGATTTTTACCTGGTGATACTGATCTGCTTTTCAAATTTGTTGATGCTGAACTTCTGCTTTATCTTGTGATGCATTTATAATTGTTTTGATCACTCCTGTTGCTGTTAGATGTTCTGGGAGTCCTAGTTGAAGAATGTGGCATAAATGTTTAAAATAAAATACATAAATAAGGGGGTGCAGGGAGGGGAAAGAAAGAAAGTTTAACAGAGAATGAAGGCTGGATGAGTTTTGTGGATGGAACTCATGTCCTCACAATATTAAAAATAAGTCAAAATAGAAAATCAGAAAAAGAATAAAGAAATTTCCCCACCTTGATGACTTCTTGCTCTCCCTTCTCCTGCTCCTAGGACTGTTGGTGGTCCTACTGGCTTCTGAGAAGGGAGGTAGATTCCAGGTGGAGTTTTTTTGGGGGGGGGGTTATGCCAATGAATCAGTGAGGGATCAAAGGGTTAATCCCCTTCATCTTGAGAAATGGCCCCGATTCAGTCAGTCCCCCACCCTTCTGGTGCATTTCGGGGGGGGGGGGGAAGTAACACTGGAAGGTCCAGTCATAGGGAGGAGAATTAGTCTTGTGGTAGTGAGTATGAATTGTCCCCTTTGCTAAGCAGGCTCAGTTTGCATTCGGATTGGAGGCTACATGTGTGTGTTGTAAGATTTTCTCCTTAGGGGATGGGGCCGTATCTCAGTGGTAGAACATCGGCATCTTTGCATGCAGAAGGTCCCAGGTTCAATCCCTGGCAGCATCTCCAGGTAGGGCTGGGAGAGACTCCTGCCTGCAACCTTGGAGAAAGTGCTGCCAATCTGTGTAGACGATACTGAGCTTGATGGATCAAGGGTCTGCCTCGGAAAAGGCCGCTTCCAATGTTCCTGAGTTCCTAATCATGGAATCCCAACATCTGCGGCAGTTAAGCCTTGCATTAAAATTAGAATACTGGGTTAAACTTGTACGAAAAATTGCTTTTCCTTAGCTAACGAGGTGGCATGACCCTCTTGATATAATAATTAGAAAGGTAGTCTGCCGAATGATTTGGGTTGTGTGCTCCTGCAGTAGAGGATGAAGTTTGGTTTAGAATCCAGATTAACGTTGACTGAACAGACTTCCAAAGCCAAATTGTCATACATCAGAATTGTTTCCTTATCATTACCTTGTATCTCTCATCTGGGGCAATGAATTATTTAGCTGTTTTCTTCTGCACAGCTAGCTATTTATACACGTTGGTAGTGAGATGTCTACAGATTGCCTTTAAAATGTGTCCTCTCAACTTTCTGTGGTTTCTTCACCTCCTCCATTACTGAACAATAGACATTTTATGAGTGCTAATATTTACATAAAAGCTAATTAGAGGCTGTATGTAATTGCAGTGATTAACCCCCATTGCTGAGCAAAAGGCCCCTCTTGAGACCTCCCCGTCAACTTTTAAAAATTTGTTTACAATTGTAAAACGGAATTTAGAGATTCTAACTCCACACTCCCGAGTAACCAGCTCACTTTTTATTTAAATGAAATTTTCATGGCTTTAAAATCCAATTTAAATATTCATGATGAGAATGCTTCTGATTTAGGAAGAAATGCATGCATTAGACAGAAACTTGATTAAATTCAATGCTGTTTTAATGGAAAACAGGTAAACACTTGATTAGTGGCCGGTACAAATCGGTTTTAATTTACATTAAAACTACTTCCTCCCTTTGAACCCACTGAGTCTCGCTCACTTCATTTTCAGTTCCTTGACATAAATAATTTCAGTATTGTTATTCTATTCCTAATGACATTCAGTGGAATCTTATCATATATTCCCACACAGGATTTGGAAGTTCAGGTTCAGAAAGAAGAAACGAAAAGGCAGTTACAAGCAAAGAAGAAGAAGAAGAAGAAGAAGAAGAAGAAGAAGAAGAAGAAGAAGAAGAAGAAGAAGAAGAAGGATATTTGGATCCCACTGTACCTTATTTTAAAACTTTTAGTGTTGGGCTCTTTTGCACTTGATAAAAGGTGCTCCTGGAACTTTTCACCTTGGAATGTCAAAGTGGTAGAATATTTGAGGGAGAGTTTTCTTCCAGAGGCCAGAGATACCTTCCTTGAGTTGCCCCCATGAACTGAGATCAGGTAATAAGACTCTTCTTCTTCAGGTATTTCTACTCTCTGGGATGCAACTAGAGTTTTCTGTTATATGCTACATTCTGGTGGTTCGGAAACATTATCTGCATCCTTGGATATGGGTTTTCAGAACAGAAAATTGTAGGATTATTAAGAACATCCAGCCCTGCTGGATCAGGCTCAAGGCCTATCTAGGCTAGCATCCTGTTTCACACAGTGGCCCATCAGATGCCCCTGAGAAGCCCACAGGCAAGAAGTGAGGGCATGCCCTCTCTCCTGCTGTTGCTTCCCTGCAACTGGTATTTGGAGACATCCAGCCTCTGAAGTTGGAGGTGGCCTATAGCCACCGAACTAGTAGCCACTGATAGGCCTGTTCTCCCTGAATTTGTCTAAGCCTCTTAAAGCCATCCAAGCTAGTGTCCATCACTCTGTCCTGTGGCAGAGAATCCCATAGATTAACTATGCTTTGTGTAAAAAAGCACTTCCTTCCTTTAGCGCCATCTATGGTTCTGGGGAGGAGAGCTGGTCTTGTGGTAGCAAGCATGACTTGTCCCCTTAGCTAAGCAGGGTCTGCCCAGATTGCATATGAAAGGGAGACTAGAAATGTGAGCACTGTAAGATATTCCCCTCAGGGGATGGAGCTGCTCTGGGAAGAGCAGAAGGTTCCAAGTCCCCTCCCTGGCAGCATCTCCAAGATAGGGCTGAGAGAGATTCCTGCCTGCAACCTTGGAGAAGCCGCTGCCAGTCTGTGAAGACAATACTGAGCTAGATAGACCAATGGTCTGACTCAGTATATAGCAGCTTCCTATGCTCCTATGTAAACTGGATGGGTCAAGAAATGAAGAATGAAGAATGGTTGAAGGAGAGGGGAATATTTAGCCTGGAGAAGAGGAGACGAAGTGGGTGATCACTGAATTTAAATATTCAAACACGGTCTGCCTTGTGCAGTGCTGGGCTCTCCCTTGCAGGAGGTTTCCAACCAGAGCTTGGACAGCCATCTGACAGGGATTCCGCAGCCGTTTCCTGCACAGAGCAGAGGGTTGGACTAAATGACCACTAAGCTCCCTTCTAGCTCTAAGATTCTATGATTCTTCTCTGAAAGGTCCATCATCCTGCCCCACCACGGCCAGCCAGATGCCTCTGGGAAGCCCACCAGCAGGGCATGAGACAACAGACCTCTCCTACAGTTGCTCCTCAAGAACCAGTCTTTAGTGGCATACTACCTCTGATTATGGAGCTTCTCTTTCACAACCAAGACCTCAAGCTGTTGATACACTTCTCCTTTCCATACTTGGCTAATCCCCTTTTGAAGCCATCCTAAACTCGTGTCTATCATCATGTCATGTGGCAGTGAGTTCCA
The DNA here is from genome assembly GCF_027244095.1 of Hemicordylus capensis. NCBI lineage: Eukaryota > Metazoa > Chordata > Lepidosauria > Squamata > Cordylidae > Hemicordylus > Hemicordylus capensis. The sequence continues at coordinate 20,011,151 of NC_069667.1, forward strand.
TCAATCAATTATGTGCTTGGTGAAGAAGGATTTCGATGCATGTTGCTTCTGAACCTCTTGCCAATTAACTTCATTGGATGACCCCAAATCTATTCTTGAGGGGTGGGGTGGGGGGAGAGAAAGACTGCTGTCTGTCTTCACCCTAAATTAATAATAGTATTTCCTCTGTCTTCATCATCATCGTCATCATCATCATCATCAGATTTTATATGATTGTCTCTACTGCGGCTTCTTTGTATTTTGTACAGTTTTTATGTTTGTATTTTAAATCTTTTTAATCAGATTTGTTTATATTTTAGCTTAATATTTTAATTGTGTCATTTTTTATAGTCTTATTTTTAATTTTTGTGTAAACCGCCTTGGGATTGTTTTAAGGAAAGGCAGTATATAAATGTAACAATAATTTTTTTAAAAAGTCATCATCATTATCATCACTACTACTACTACACAAGTATTTCTATATCATTCTTCAACAAATATTTATACGCCACTCTTCAACTCTTCAATTTAAATTGGTTTTTAATTTGTTTTGTGTTGTATTTTTTTTCTTTTTTGGTGTGTTGTGATTGCATGTGTTATGTGTTTTTACTTGATGTTCTAATGCTGTGGTGTGAGCTGCTCAGAGAACAATTTTTATGGGGTGGCTAACAAATAAAAGAGCATTATTAATTAATTAACAACAACAAAAACAACAACAACAATAATAATGATAATAATAATAATAATTTATCAATAAATCAATTCCACACCTTGCCTTAGACACCATTATGCCTTGGAGCATACCTGGGTTGAGTTTATATTTATGGATAAAATATTTCTTTGCAAACCTCAAAGATGGGGGTTAGCAGGGGGCACTTATTTCTTCTCCGTTAGAAAAACTTTCACTGGTGAAATTTTAAAAAGATAATTTAGGAACAATTTTTGCTTTAAAAGCTGGAAACCGGGGTGTTAGTTGGGCTGAAACCCGGGGTCATTGCCTTCTGAAACAGACCCGCCTTGGTACAGAATGGATATCAAAGATTCTAGGTTGTGACTTTAAATGTAGCAGCCGTCTTCTGAATCCACCTTTTATAAATTTATAAAATTAGCTAAGAGATATGAAACCGTCATTACAGAAAACCATGGGACAGCTTGGAAATGTTAAGTTCCTCTCTCTCCCCCACCATTACAAATCAATATTTAATTTACCTTAGCAAGGCTTTAGGAAAATTCACTGAAAATGACGCTGGGTTTATAGTATGAAAATCAATTCCATAGAAATGCATTGCAATCAAAAGACCAGAGAGAGAGAGAGAGAGAGAGAGAGAGAGAGAGAGAGAGAGAGAGAGAGAGAGAGAGAGAGAGAGGTGAATCTATATATATAATTCTCTAAGGCATACCCGTGGCTAATCCCATGTGTGGCAGCTCTCATGAGAGTTTGGAGAGCTGCCGGATAGGCTAGCCATGGGATGGGTGAGAGAGGAAAGATGGTGGTGGCAGTGGCAGCCGAAAAAACCTGTGGCAGGCCGCCGGCCAGTGGCAGGATGAGCAGGAGGACAAAACGGTGGTGGGAATGCAGGGGGCCAAAACAGCAGGTGGGGGGACGGGTGGGCAAAACAGCAGTGATGGTGGCCAGCTGGCCGGTGGGCCAGTGGGCAGGGGAAGGAAGAAGCTGGGCTGGCGGGGTTGGTGGGAGAGAAAACAACAGCGACGGGGGAAACGGCAGCACCGGGTTGGGGGGAGACACCCAACGGCAGATGATGCTGTTCTATAGAACAATGCCCGGTCTACATGTGAGCACTGTAAGATATTCCCCTTAGGGCATGGGGGCACTCTGGGAAGAGGACTTGTATGCTTTCATATAGAAGGTTCCTGGCATCTGCAAGATAGGCCTGAGCGAGATTCCTGCCTGCAGTCTTGGAGAAGCTGCTGCCAGTCTGGGTAGACAACACTGAGCCAGATGGGCTAAGGATCTGGCTCAGAATCTGGCAGCTTCCTAGGTTCCATGCTCTTAGAAGCAGCCCACCCACCCAGGCTCTTTCAGTCAGCTATAACATTCAAATCTCACCCATTCACTGGCTGAACAACTCCCTCCCTCCCTCCCTTGTCAGTGCTGGCAACAAGCTCAACACACAATAAGCCAGGACTTGGGGAACCCCCTACCCACCTCTCCCCCTCCGCCCTCACACACAGGCCAATGACGTCACTGCCTGGGGATATGCCCCCACCGGGTGGAAACCTAGATTGTTATCTGGCTCTTTGCCAGCGTGAGGGCGGAGGTAGAGAAGGGAGCTGAGGAAGAGAGGCCGGCAGGCGGGCAGGCAGTTGGAGCGGCAGGGGTTGGGTGGCTCTGCCTGTCCTGGCCCCATGTATGCTGGCTCTTTAAATCATCAGCAGGCCAATGAGAGCGGGAGCTGGCTGTGGAGACCAGTGGTGGGAGCAAGAGCTCCTAGGAAATCTAGCTACAGGCTGCTGCCCACTTTGCTATGCCACTGCTGCAAGTCCCATTTTAATGAAACAAAACAATTTGTAAACAGGTTTCCTTCCTTCCTTCCTTCCTTCCTTCCTTCCTTCCTTCCTTCCTTCCTTCCTTTCTCTCTTTCCTTCTTTCTCTCTCTTCCTTCTCTCTCTCCCTTTCTCTCTCTCCTTTCTTTTTTCCTCTCTTCTCTCTGTCACTATTCTTTCTCTCTCTCCTCTCTCTCTCCCCTCTCTTTTCTTTTCCTTCCTTCACTCTTTCTCTCTTTCCCCCTTTCTTTCCTTCCTTCCCTCTCTTTTCTTCCTTCTCTCTCTCCTTTCTTTTTTCCTTTTCTCTCTGTCACTTCTCTCTCTCCTCTCTTTTCCCTCCCTCCCTCCCTCCCTCCCTTCCTTCTCTCTTTCTCCCCTTTCTTTCTCTTCTTTCCTTTTCTCTCTTTTCTCTCTCTTTTCTTTCTCTCCCTCCCTCTTTCCCTTCCTTCCTCCTCATCAGCGAGCCGACAGATCTTACAGTCAACAGGTATACAATAAAAACAAACCCCTTTCTCCTATGTGCCTCCCACCTGCGGAATATTCTACAAAACAGTCATGTCTGTGTAACGCAACAGAAAGTCAGGGCTGATGGGGCTAAATGAGACTTTTCTGGAGGGTGTTTCACAACTGGGAGGCCACACAAGCATGCCCACCTACCTGGGGGAAAAAAGGCATGCCTACCTACCTGGTGCACTGCAGATGCTGGGGGAGGTGTAGCGAAAAGCCTGTGAGACAGACCAACATGAGAGCAGCCATGCTGGATCAGACCCAACGGCTGTCTAGTCTAGGATCCTGCTTCTCATCATGGGCAACCAGATGTTTCTGGAAAACTCAGAGCCTGGATATTAAGGTCTGCCCCCTCTCTTGCTGTGGCTCCTCTGGGCAGAAAAGCATTCTGAAGTACGTGTGTGAAAGCCAGCAATGGCCACAAGGTGGCACTTCAGGACAGCGGCTTTGGCCGTGCAGAAAAAAGCAATGGTGAGAACAGAAGGATCCGGGCTGATGAAGACGAAGTGCACCATGCGATGGAAATGGGTGCCTGTCTTTTCTGAGCGAGGCTGATTGATCGCAAAGAGGCAAATGAGTCCAAAGTGATACTGGGTGATCAGCACAAAGCACAAAGTAACACTCTTAAGAATAAAATGTGGTCCTCCAAAATGTGTCTCCGAGTTTGGGGATAGGCTCATAGGAAGTTGCCTTATACCGAGTCAGATCCTTGGGTCCATCTAGCTCAGTATTGCCTACACTGACTGGCAGCAGCTTCTCCAAGGTTTCAGGCAGGAGTCTCTCCCAGCCCTTTTAAAAAGTCTTTAAAGATGCGTCTGTTCGCCCAGGCTTTTAAATAAATATTGTTTTCATAGTTTTGAAATATTGTTTTATTGTTGTAAAAAAGTGTTGTAATGTTAACTTTTCCCATTATCGTTTATTTTGTTTTAACTAATGTTTTCACTTTTTCTGTTGTTTATTTTGCTTCGTTGTAAACCACCCAGAGATGTAAGTTTTGGGTGGTATAAAAATATGTTAAACAAACACATAAATAAATAAATAAATATCGGGTGATGCTGCCAGGGATTGAACCTGGGACCTTCTGCATGCAAAGCAGCTGCTCTTCCACTCCCCTGTATTCCCACTCCACGGCCCCATCCCCAGTATCCTGAAGTCCTCAGCAACCAAGATGCTCCGCAACCAATCCAAGATGCTCTTATCCCTGGACTTCTGGGCCAATGTCCAGGGCCTCCACACCTTCTCTCTCCCTCTCTCTCCCTCCTGCCCTCTTCCCCCCTCTCTTTCCTTTCACCCCTCCCTCCCTCCCTCCTGCCCCTCTCTCCATCTCTCTCCCTCCCTCCTTCCCGCCTCCTCTCTCCCTCCCCTCCCTCCCTCTCTCCCTCATACCCTCCTCCCCCTCTCTTTCCTTCCCTCCCTCCCTCCTGCCCCTCTCTCCATCTCCCTCCCTCCCTCCCTCCTTCTCACCTCCTCTCTCACTCCCCCATCTCTCCCTCCCTCCCTCCCTCTCTCCTGCCCTCTTTCTCCCTCCCTCCCTCCTGCCCTCTTTCTCCCTCTCTCTTCCCTCCCCTCCCCCTTCTCTCTCTCCCTCACTCCCCCCTCTCTCTAGGGGGAGAATGATGCTTAACTTGGAGCCTTTAGATCCAGGCTCCAAAATTACCTAGGTGCACCTCTGCCCAGAATTCAGAGGGGCTGTTTTAACCCCCCTGAAAAGGCCTCTGTTTCTTCAGCTTGACCCGGTTTTCATTCCTGGCAGATCCTGGCTGACTGCACCATTCAGGTTTCATATTTCTGCCATAGCACCTGTATGCAATCTCGTCATGCCCTTTCACATGCATCCCAGAGAGAATAAGCTATCATGGTCGACCCTGTGTTTACCTGTTTAGGAACCGTCTGCATTATTCAAGAGCTTGGGGAAGAGGGCTGGTTATATCACTCCCTCTGCTGGCTCGGAGATGGTGAGAACCTAGTGGTGGAAAAGCTTTTATCCCAAAGTGTTTCCCATGAGGCAATGGGATTTATTTTTTGATTGGTATGACTTATTTATCAAATTTCCCTTTCTGAGTAGCGTATCCCCATTCATGGAAATGCTCAAAGGCATGTAGGCTGAGTGCCACCATTGTGCAAAACCAAGGTTGTTAAAAAACCACACCCCAGTTTGTTATGTTATTATAATTTAGAATAAGAACCAAAAACAACAAGTGTTAAAATAGCCCATTAAAAATAGTCTGAAATATGCTTAATCTGATTTTTTCAAGCACTCTCTCTCTCTATGCCACCAATTTTGATTTTAAAAAAGGACTCCCTATCTGAATTAAAAGACGTTCCTGTAGAGAGGCAAATTCATGGGAAGAGAAAAGAAATAGAAGAGATGTGAGGATATATAAAAGGCCATCTCCTCCCACATTTCTTTGATGAAGGTTTTGACAGAAACACAGTTGGTGGATAGGGCCTTTTGCGTGGGGGGGGGGTCTGGATTGAGGAATCCCCCCCACCCAGGGGTACTTAGGAACATAGGAAGCTGCCATATACTGAGTCAGACCATTTGTCCATCTAGCTTAGAACTGTCTGCTCTAACTGGCAGTAGCTTTCCAAAATAACAACAGCAACATTGATAATAAAATTCAGCCATCCCAGGTCCTTGGGAAGGACTCGATATCTGGATAAAACAAACCAGTCAATAATACCTGCCTGACTGTGTTAATAAATAAATAAATAAATAATAGCAATTGTTGTTGTTCTTTTAGTAGCACCAAGGCTGAAGACTTGATGGCAATGTTACATGATATTACAAACATAGGAAGCTGCCTTATACTGAGTCAGACCATTGGTCCATCTAGCTTAGTACTGTCAGCTCTGACTGGCAGCATCATTCCCTAAGGCCGGGGTTGGCAACCTTTCAGAAGCAGGATGCCAAACCTTCATTTATTCACTCTAATCTAAGGTTCATGTGCCAGTAGAAGGTTTCTTTCTATATATAATTAAACTGTTTTTGTATGTAAAATAAACTGTGTTCTCAGAATGCTTAAGTTTAGCTGAAAACCAGTTAAAATGCAGAACTTACCTGTTTAGTTGATCCCAGACAAGCATAATTTCTGAGAAACACTACCTAACAATGTCCATCCCTGGATACAGATGTGGATAAACTTCCCTAAGGGGAATATTTTACAGCTGACAGCACTCACATTCACTTCCCCATCCAAATGCAAACCAAGGAGGACCCTGCTTAGCAAAAGGGACAATTTATGCTTGCTACAGCAAGACCGGCTCTCCTCCCTTTGAAGGGGTCTCACACCCCTTGAAAATCATGCATGGTGTGGAGAAAGTGGATAGAGAGAAATTCGTCTCCTTTTCACATCACACTAGAACCAGGGGTCATCCCATGAAATTGATTGCCAGGAAATTTAGGACCAACCAATGGAGGTACTTCTTCACACAATGCATAATCAACTTGTGGAATTCTCTGCCACAAGATGTGGTGACAGCCAACAACCTGGATGGCTTTCAGAGGGGTTTTGGATCACTTCATGGAGGAGGTCTATCAATGGCTACTAGTCAGAGGGCTACAGGCCACCTCCAGCCTCAAAGGCAGGATGCCTCTGAGTAACAGTTGCAGGGGAGTAACAGCAGGAGAGAGGGCATGCCCTCAACTCCTGCCTTTGGGCTCCCAGCGGCATCTGGTTGGCCACTGTGTGAAACAGGATGCTGGACTAGATGGGCTTCCTTGGGCCTGATCCAGCAGGGCTGTTCTTATGTTCTTATACTGCCCTGCATGGCCTCCTTCTGGCCTGCCCCCCTCGAGGTCATAATGCGGTGAGAGAGGGACAAATAACTCTATCTTTTAAATCTCCTTTTAAGATTTATGAATCACTTTGCTGCCCTCGGCAGTTGGTGTTAATGGCCTGGAATACCTTGTAGGGAAAGACCTTATAAATTTTAGATTTTGTAATGGAGTGGGGTTAATTATTTAGACCCTAAACACTTAGTTTATAATTTATTTGGGCACATTTGATGCTTGGCTCGAAATATGGACTTAGCTGCAACAATGCAGCAATATCATCTCATCCCAATGGAAGGAGAGTGAGCTAGCCGTTTCAACTATTCTGCTTCGAGAACAGAGCAATGAGAATACTTCCAAAGACTGTAGATCTGAAGGCCTTTTTCTTGAGTGTGTTGATCCCACATTTCCCCTCTAAGTTAGGGATGGGCTGAAGACAGACCGTGATCAACTGATGGACCACTGGCCAGTTACTCGTGGACGAGTGAGTGTCTGCTGGTGTCTTGGGTTCTTGGAAAGCATGTGATGTGATGTGGACCCTGATTTGCTCTTTCAAGGTACTTCCTAAGCAGGAGTGCAAACTCGAGATCACCCGACACCAGTTAATTATCTAATAATTAATAATTAATCTAATACTTAGATATTGTGTGCACACTTCTGCTTTGTAAATTTAACAGACATTGGTGGACCATAGCAAAGTTCCCATGCTTGAGTCCTCAGATTTTTTTTGGACTACAAATCCCATCATCTCCAGCTAATGTGGCAGGGTATGATGGAAGTTAGGAACATAGGAGGCTGCCCTCTACCAAGTCAGACCCTTGGTCCATCTAGCACAGTATTGTCTACACAGACTGACAGCGGCGTCTCCAAGTTTGCAGGCAGGAATCTCTCTCAGCCCATATCTTGGAGATGCTGCCAGGGAGGGAACTTGGAACCTAGATGCTTTTCCCAGAGTGGCTCCATTCCCTATGGGGATTATTTCACAGTGCTCACATTTCTAATCTCCCTTTCGTATGCAACCAGGGCAGACCCTGCTTAGCTAAGGGGACAAGTCACGCTTGCTACCACAAGATCAGCTCTCTTCCCTAAGCCGCTTTCAGAACTTTTTTTTGTTTAAAAGAGGTGCATACATAATAATAAATAAATAAATACAATGTCATCTCTGCTCCAAACCATTCTCATCTTGAGATGTCAGTCAACTAGCAAACAAATAATATCCATTTGTTTGTTATTGCTGCATGCTCCCTGTGAAACCTAGTGGTGGGTAGTTCCAGGGACACCACCAGAGACTTTAGTTTGGAGGAGAGAACACTGGAGACTTCTACTGTCTTACAAGAGATGATAAGTACATTAACACTGGTGACCAATGTAAAGCACACAATTTAAATATTAGTGCTATTAGTGTAACATTCAGCTTGGCCCGTAATCAGAATGTATAGGAATGGAAGAGAAAACGACTATTTGACTCATCCTAGAATTTTGCTTGGTGCAGAAGGATTCAGCAAAGCAACAACAACAAAAAAGCAGATATATAAAAAGAAAATTTCTCACATACATAGGAAATAGAAACTCTCTCCCACCCTGTACCAAACACCGAGAAACATTCCTCAGGCAAAAGGACCAACTGCCTGCAAATTATCAACCGCAGCTCCTGGATTAAAAGAGAATAGGTCATGGGAGATCAGTGGATGCACACATTAACAGAGGTGTGTGCAATGTGGTCTCATACATTATACAAGATGACAGCTGCAATTGCTGGTTTCCCTTTGCAGGAAGGCTCTGTTCCAAACAGAGGGAAACAAAGGTTTGGTTAAAGAGAGAGAGAGAGAGAGAGAGAGAGAGAGAGAGAGAGAGAGAGAGAGAGAGAGAGAGAGGCTGCATTCATACGTAATGTGGGATTGAGGCTCTGATGGATCCTTGGTTCTGCCCCCTCCTGTACGTTTATCTGTCTGCATTTGCTGAGGACTCAAACTTCAGTCAACGAGACTGCAGAAAGGAGGGGGAAACTGGCTGTGCGGGCTTCCTGCTGGCATGAAGGACAGCCCTGACAGCCAATCACAGCTGGAGAGAGGGAGGAGGTTCCTCCCTCAACTCCGGTTACAGCGAGTGCAGCTCACAGTTCTGTATTTGAATGTAATGCTCCTGGCTGGAAACCTTGGGTAGCAAAACTCGGGTAGTGAAACTCACAACAACCCGAGTTTTCGAACTGGAGTTTGGCAAGGGAAACCTCGGGTTGCTTTTCTGACAGGACCGGGGTTTCACACATTCACAAGTACAGGTTTGTCAAGCTCAGGCTCCTTCACTTCTGGTTTCCCGTTATGTGCGAATGCGGCCAGAGAGAACAGATTGAGGGAGACAGCGGTTGGAGAAAGAGAGAGAGAGAGAGAGAGAGAGAGAGAAACCTCGGAATGCACTCCATGTATTGGTTGTTTCAAAAGACATATCCCTGTTAGGAGAGCTGGTCTTGTGGTAGCTACATGAATTATCCCCTTTGCTAAGGAGGATCCACCCTGGTTTATATTTGAATGGGGTACTACATGTGTGAGCACGGTAAGATATTGCCTTTAGAGGATGGGGTTGATCTGGGAAGAGCATCTGAATGCTTGTGTGGAACTTGTGTTCCACCCTGGCATCTCCACATAGGGCTGAGAGAGACTCCTGTCTGTTATCTTGGAGAAGCCGCTGCCAGTCTGTGTAGACAAAACTGAGCTAGATGGACCAAGGGTCTGATTCAGTATATGGCAGCTTCCAATGTCCCTAACCACTATTTATTTATTTATTTGTTTATTTGTTTGTTTAACATATTTGAATACCACCCCAAATGCAAGTCTCGGGGCGGTTTACAACAAAACAATAAAAACAAGTAAAAAGGTTAAAACATTACATCAATTTAAAATTTAAAATATTAGAACTATTACAAACCATCAAACTTTAAAAACAGTATCTAATTAAAAGCCTGGGTGAACAAATGCGTCTTGACTGCCTTTTTAAAAGTTGTCAGGGATGGGGAGGCTCTTATTTCAGTAGGTAATAGTAGCGAATTTCAGTAGTAGTGAGTTGAATTACCCTTTTAAGGGGTGAATCGATTTGAATTTACTCGAATCACCTGAATTTTAGTTGAATTGATTCAAACTGTCTCCTTTGATAAGCAGCATCTGCCTTGGTTTGCATTTGGATGGGAGACAACATGTGAGCACAGTAAGACCAGAACTCCGGGGCAGCAATGGAGAAGGCCCGCCCCTGAGTAGCCACCAGACGAGCTGGTGACAACTGCAGATGAACCAGTCCTGATTATCTCAATGGGTGGTGTGGCTCATAGTGAAGAAAAGGTTCTCTAGGATACACTACACTAGGAAGTTCTCTATGCATACACTAGGAATACACTAGGAAGTTCTCTATGCAGATATCACTGAAATTCATGGGAGCTGTGTGAGGGAATTACGAATCATGCATACCCCGTATCTACAGGTAAATCTATGGAAGTGCTTGACTAAGATAAGATCGGGAGCATCCATACATTTGGTAAGCAAGACCCTTCTAGGCCTGGGAGAGACTCCTGCCTGCAACATCGGAGAAGCTGCTGCCAGTCTGTGTAGACAATACTGAGCTAAACAGACCAATGGTCTGACTCAGTATTTATTTATTTATTTATTTATTTATTTATTCGATTTCTATACCGCCCTTCCAAAAATGACTCAGGGCGGTTTACACAGAGAAATAACACATAAATAAGACGGCTCCCTGTCCCCAAAGGGCTCACAATCTAAAAAGAAACACAAGATAGACACCAGCAACAGTCACTGGAGGTCCTGTGCTGGGGGTGGAGAGGGCCAGTTACTCTCCCCCTGCTAAAGAAAGAGAATCACCTCGGTAAAAGGTGCCTCTTTGCCAAGTTAGCAGTATATGGCAGCTTTTTGTGTTCTTATATTCCTGTGAAGATCCAGTGTGTGAACACTTGTGTGCCAGTGGTCCAATGCAGAGTTTTGTCCCAGAGTCCCCGGGCACCAATTTTAGAGCACAGCTTTCAACTTCACACACAGCAGCAGTTGAGCTATAGATAATAAAGCACTGATAATACCTTGCGGAATAACAAAGTTTCTCTTTAACCGGAAGAAAAATGCTCTCTTTGCTTTCAGATTAATGGAGGAGAGGCCGTCGCAGAATACATGAATACATCAGGCACAGTAGCGCCTTCAGCAACATGTAATAATGGAGCAGGAGTTCAGCCAGTGATATTTGTTGTTAGGAAATGGAGACGTCGCAAATTCCATCTAAGACATGTTGGAGAATATGATATTCTGACAAATATATGCTACTTCCTATAGGAAGACAATGCATGTAGCTTCAGCATCCTTTCAGCCCAGCCACTGGAAAGCCTGCTTATCTCAACCTCTCAACCTTAAGGATTAGAACCTTTATTTGAAAGGAAAGCAGAGATTCTCAGTATATTCAATTCTTCAGCCTCTCTAGTGGCAATTTTAACATTGCCACTAGAGATCTATACAAAACGACATTTCCGAGTCATTTTGAATTAAAACCGAATTCCGAAAATTCATTTCAAATTCGAATCAGATTCTAATCTGGTCCGAAAATTCGATTCAAGTTTGAATCAAATTTGTATCAATTTGAATCTGTTTGAGTGCCTTTTTTAACCAATCAGGGAGCCTGAATGGTTTTTTTTTGTTGTTTAAGAAGTGCCAAATGGCCCTCAAATCAAATTGGAATAGAATTTCAAAAACCTGTTTTGAATTTGAATTGAATTGCCCTTTAAAGGGGTGAATCAATTCAAATTCACTCAAATCATCCAACTTTAAATTGAATTGATTCGAATTGTCTCCTTTGCTAAGCAGTATCTGCCTTGGTCTACATTTGGATGGGAGACATTTGACACCGTAAGACATTCCTTTTAGGGGATGGGTCCATTGCGCTAGGCAGAGCATCTGCTTGTGTGTAGAAATTCTCAGGTTCCCTTCCTGGCATCACCAAGAGAGGGCTGAGAAAGACTTCTGCCTGAATCCTTGGAAATGCTGCTGCCAGTCTGTGTAGTGTAGACAATACTGGGCTAGATAGATAGCTTCCTATGTTTCAGTCTTACTAGGAGTAATTGGAAATGGACTCCTGGGACCTACCACTTGTAAAACAGGTCTTGAGCTACAGCCCTATTCCTGTTAGCAATGACCCTTGACTCTGAGAAAAAACAAACATGTTCAGGATTTGAATGCAGGACTTTAAAATACACACAGTTGCTGCCTCCGGATTTTCCTACAACAGCAAGGGTTCTCAATATGGGTCCCCATATGTGGGTCCCCATATATGGGTGGGCTACAATTCTTATCACCCCCTGCCAGGGGATGATGGGAGTTGTAGTGCAACAACATCTGGGAACCCATTGCTGAGCCCGCCTGCTCTACAGAATGCCCCTATCCTGTCTCCCCTGAGATTAGAACAAACCCTGGGAAATCTGCTCATGTCTGCATCGATCGGGATTTGTAAGAGTCAATCAGATCTGCAGATCTTGCATGTTAGAGACCAGTAGAGGTCACAGTTGTTCTGCAATATGATGGGTAGCTTCTGGATGTGGAGAAAAGTGATTTTAGAAATGAAACCCCAGGAGGGATCCAAAGACTTGGGGGCCTCATTGGAAACAAAACAGGCAGGGATGGTGAGCCGCTATAAAAGGCATCAACTTGGTTTTCACTCAGAGAAAAAAAATGAAGGAACAGTCTGCTTTATTGTCAGCGTCTTTGTAGAGGAAAGTCTTTAGAGGATGGACTCATATTTCCCCCACCCTCCAACTATGTATAACTCATTATGGGTACAATCTTACATATTTAGGTTTGTCTGAGAATCTAACACAGGAAGCATGAACATAGAAAGCAGCCATATACTGAGTCAGACCCTTGGCCCATCTAGCTCAGTATTGTCTACACAGACTGGCAGCAGCTTCTCCAAGGTTACAGGCAGGAGTCAGTGCTACCTGGAGATGCCAGGGAGGGAACTTGGAACTTCCGGCATGCAAGCATTCAGCAGCTTTTCCCAGGGTGGCATCATCCCCTAAGGGGAAAATCTCGCAGCGCCCACACATGTAGTCTCCCATTCAAATGCAAACCAGGGCAGACCCTGCATAGCAAATCGGATGGTTTATGCTTGCCATGAGATGCTGTAGTAGTTTCATCCAAGGTCCCTTCCAATTCTAAAATGCTATGATTTGGAAAACAATTCTGGTGGCCTGATCTCAACCACAATATTGTAGAGCTGGGGAAAGTACAGAAAGGGGCAACAAAAATAATCATGGTGGTGGTGTGCCTTCTCTGCGGAAAAAGGTGAAATACTGGATTTTTTAAGTTAAGGAAATTGGACGACCTGGGGACGCAATAGAACAGACTTGGCCAGCCTGAGGCTCTCCAGGTTGTTCTATGAAAACCCCCATCATCCCCAGTGACAATGTACTGCAGCTGGGGATGATGGGAGTTGTAGTCTGATAAGAGCCAAAGAACTACAGCCCCATCCCATTCAGGCAATGACCACACCACCCGGCTTAGTTTCAGCAAAGTGGCTGTACCGTGTGCCCTTAGACAAGGGTAGGCAAGCTCCAGTTGCTTTTGAACTACAACTCCCAGCACCCCCAGTCACTGAAGATGATGGGAGTTGTAGTTCAACCACAGCTGGAGAGACAAGGTCTGCCTCAGACAATATTCTGCTCTCTGTTGATTGCTTTCAGGTCCCTATTAAGTGCTTAATTGCGAGAGCTGTTTACTCTTTTTAAGTAATTTATTATGAGTGATTGTATTCTGTTTTCTTGTGTTTTAGCATTGTTTATTGATCGTTGTATTGGACATATTTGTTATTCTTATTTCTGCTGGCCAATGGCCGTAATAAAATTGATGGTGATGATTGCTTTCAGTGGGACTTGACCAGAAAACTTCCTGCTGGCTTTTCCCAGTGACGGGGACCTGTCTGTCTCTCACTCCGATACGCCGAATGGCACCCTGAGTCCGCCGCTGCGCTTCTCTTCGCTTCGCTTCTCTCCAGGGCCGCCCCTGGACCTTCTAATGAGGTGGTCTGACTGAGGGCAACAAATGACTCCATTTAGTCTCTTTTCGAGACACAGATGGCCAGTGCACCTGTAGGAAATTTGTTGGAACAAGCTCACTGTTAATTGTGACCGCGGTGTTGACAGCGATTAATTACGGCACCGTAGGGGAAACCACAACGACAGTAATGATGTTTGGATCCCGGCAGCTGGCTGACAGTCCGCTTTCAGATGTTTATGTGTATCTTATCTCAGCACAATATGGCCAGATTCTAATTACTCGGAAGCGACTGCCAGTGCTTTCATTGTAGCATTGTGGTGGGTGGACGAGAGGGAATATGATTGTGTTTGGTGGGTTCCCCCCCCTCCCCGGAGAAAGCCTTATCTATCTGTCTTTAAATTTCTGCCTCCTCCTTTTGTATCTTTTGGGACCACGGTGTGGAATATTAATGAGAAGTCACTCAGCAGGACCTAGGATGCATGCACGCACACAGGCATACGCACAGAGAAGCATGAGGATAGTCCACCAAGGAACATTGGGACATAGGAAGTTGCCTTATACTGAGTCAGACCATTGGTCCATCTAGCTCAGTACTGTCTACACAGACTGGCAGTGGCTTCTCCAAGGTTGCAGGCAGGGATCCCTCTCAGCTCTATCTGGAGATGCTGCAAGGGAGGGAACTTGGAAGCTTCTGCATTAGGGATGTTAACAAAACTGTTTTGCCCGGTTCGGTTCGAATTCAAACAGGGTTCGAACCAGGAGGGGGAGATTCAGTTTTGGTTTTGCTTGAAACCCACCCCCCCAGTTCGGTTTGAATTTGAACCAGTTTGCACATCCCTATTCTGCATGTAACCATGCAGGTGCTCTTCCTAGAGCGGCCCCATCCCCTAAGGGAAATTCCTTACAGTACTCACACATGTAGTCTCCCATTCAGATGCAAACCAGGATGGACCCTGCTTAGCAAAGGGGACAATTCATGCTTGCTACCACAAGACCAGCTCTCCTCCCTTGACTGGGAAAAGCTCCCCGCTTCCCACCTGCAAATGTCTGCCACCCAAAGCCAATTGGAAGCAGGAAAACGGTGTAAAACCAGAGCTAGCAAATGAGACCCCCGATGGATAAAGCCTGCTTCAGAGTCCGTCTCTCAGTCTCTGCACATATAAACCAGCAAGCAAGCTTGTTATTGCAAGAGAGTCCCCTCTGAAACATCAGAAATAAATCAAAGTGTGTCAATACACATCAGTCCGGGACCATGACTTATAATGGTGTCAGA
Organism: Hemicordylus capensis; assembly: GCF_027244095.1. Taxonomy (NCBI): domain Eukaryota; kingdom Metazoa; phylum Chordata; class Lepidosauria; order Squamata; family Cordylidae; genus Hemicordylus; species Hemicordylus capensis. The sequence continues at coordinate 20,026,224 of NC_069667.1, forward strand.
TGAGACCAATGTGGGGATCTGGAATGTTAGACTGCTAGGAACACAGAGAGCCCAAAGAGGTAAAGAACAGGAGGTGGTGGCAGAAACAGGGGCATGTCTGGCTCTGTTTCTTTCTGTTTGGGTTATCACAGTGTTTCAGGGGAGCAGGAGAGAAGGAGACAGTGGTATCTGTGTCCAGGTTTCCATCTCATGCATTCTTGTAACATGCAATTCTTGTTTTGCTTAGAAACATAGGAACATAGGAATATAGGAAGCTGCCATATAAGGAGTCAGACCATTGGTCTATCTAGCTCAGTATTGTCTTCACAGACCGGCAGCGGCTTCTTCAACGTTGCAGGCAGGAATCTCTCTTGGCCCTATCTTGGAGATGCTGCCAGGGAGGGAACTTGGGACCCAGATGCTCTTCCCAGAGCGGCTCCATACCCGAAGGGGAATATCTTGCAGTGCTCACACTCCTAGTCTCCCATTCTTATGCAACCAGGATGGACCCTGCTTAGCTAAGGGGACAAGTCATGCTTGCTACCACAAGAGAAGCTCTCTGTGGCTTGTAAAGTCACTAGCAAATACCAGGTGAACAGATGCAAAAGAGAACTGGGCCCCTGTACTCTTTACAGTCAACAGGTGCAACTTGGGTTACCTCTGCAAAATCATATTTATTTATTTATTTGATTAATATACTGCCCTTCAAAAATGGTTCAAGGTGGTTTACATCAAAATGAAACAATTAAAATCAAAACTATATCAATTAAACAATTAAAATCATGTAAACATTAAAATCACATTATGGCACAAGACTCTTATTACTGCTGAGCCTGTCATACTTCTACTCCTGGAACATGGGCCCCTGGAGATGAAGAACATAGTAACATAGGAGGCTGCTTAGACTGAGTCAGACCATTGGTCCATCTAGCTCAGTAACATCAACACTGGCCTGATTCACACAATCATTTCAGTCCAGGCTTAATATGGGTTACTGACATTAGCATGATGGTCAGCCTCCAGATATCCCACAATGCACTGCACCATGAGCCTGGTGGATTGATGGGTTCCCAGATCCGATGGCCACTCTAGGTGCTTGAGTGGGGTTAGGCTGGGCGGAAGCACCAGGATCCACGTGGATCCTTGCGTCCCACACGTGCAGCCTAGCCCACTCAAATGCAAACCAGGGTGGACCCTGCTTAGCAAAGGAGACAATGCATGCTTGCTACCACCAGGTCAGCTCTCCTTCCAAACTCCAGGACAAGTCCTTATGGGTAGTAAAAGGGCCGGCGTTTCCCAGAACGGACTGGTCCCCTCCCCTTCGTCTTGCCATCCCCAAATAGAGCTGGGTTGCTAAGAGCCTAAGCCCAGCCTTACTTTTCTGGTTGCAGCGAGGGTTCTCGTGCTTATCCTGTTGGCTGCTATAAATAGAGATTGACAGATTGGAGACAGAGATGGGGAAAACATTAATTGGAGCAACATGAGAGAGAAAGAAACGAGTTGCCCACCCACACAGCAGGGGACTCTGCTATCCATCCCTTTCATAGATTTCAGACTCCTTTGCTGCATAATGAAAGAACACGGAGCATCTTCGCTGACAGATCTGGGCTGAGAGGAGCAAGGAAAACATTGTGCTGAGGGGAAGCGTCGGGCAAAAGGAAATGACACCTGAGATCCCATGCATGCAAAGTTAGCCTTTGCTAACCATTAGTGATTACGCCATGGCTCAGTGGTAGAGCATCTGCTTAGCATGCGGAAGGTTCCAGGTTCAAACCCCAGCATCTCCAGGCAGAGACCCCTGCTTGAAGCCCGAGAGAGCTGCTGCCAGTCAGAGTAGATAACACTGAGTTAGATGGACTGATGGTCTGACTCAGTAGGCAGCAGCTTCTTATGTTACTGTGTTCCTAGCTAGGCTACCTGTGGAAACATCTTTTCTTGCAATCAAAGTGGGTTATATAGGTAGCTGCCATATACTGAGTCAGACCATTGGTCTATCTAGCTCAGTAGTGTCTACCCAGACTGGCAGTGGCTTCTCCAAGCTTGCAGGCAGGAATCTCTCTCAGCCCTATCTTGGAGATGCTTCCATCCAGGCAGGGAACTTGAAACCTTCTGCTCTTCCCAGAGCAGCTCCATCTCCTGGGGGGAAGATCTTACAGTGCTCACACTTCTAGTCTCCCATTCATATGCAACCAGGGTGGACCCTGCTTAGCTAAGGGGACAAGTCACAGGTTGTTAAGCAATGGGTTAGGAAGCTGCCATATACTGAGTCAGACCCTTGGTCCATCTAGCTCAGGTCTGTCAACATTGATTGCCAGCAGCTCTCCAAGGTTTCAGGCAAGAGTCTCTCCTAGTCCTACTTGGAGATGCTGCCAGGGATTGAACCTGGGACCTCCTGCAAGCAAGCAGATGATCTTCCACAGAGCTATGGCCCCATCCCCTAAGATAGGCCTGCACAAGAGAAGGCCCAGTGGCCAGATCTGGCCCACAGGGACTTTTTTGCTGGCCCGTGGGAAGGAACATCTTGCAGCAGCAGCAAGAGCCACGAAGAGCCTTTGACCTGTTATTTGACAAGCAGTATCAACTCAATACATTGGTCTGCTTGAGATAAGATGTTCCTCACCCGCCTTGCTAGTCCCACCCACTAACACCATCCCTCATCTCTTTTTCCTCTCGCCTTTCCCCCTGAATCCAACCCTTTCATTCATTCTCAAAGAATTAATTTTAATGTAATACTTATCATGCCGAAAATTCACCTCGGCCCCTGCACTCCAAGTCCTGGTTGGTTCTGGCCCACCAGTGCATTTGGGTTGTGCACTCTGGAAAGAGAAACATCTCACCATATTCACAGGTAGTCTCCCATCCAAATGCAAACCAAGGTGGGCTCTGCTTGGCAAAGGGGACTATGCATGCTCTCTACCGGCAGACCAGCTCTTATCCATGAGGTTGTGGAGCATCCACAGTATCTGTGTCTTCCTACAAGCTGATCCAGGAGAAGAGGAGCATGAAATTCTAGACCGTGGAATCCAAGCACTTCTCCATCCAAAAGCAGTTACTTTTTCCCTGCTAGAGAATCAAGGCTGGCTGATGAGGAAGGTCCTGTTCTTGAGCAGAGGGCCAAGGAATGGAGTTGGAATTGGGCATGGCTTATAGGCCTAAGTATAAGAGAGAGAAGAAGGTTTTCTTGAATTGCTTTGTTGTGCTGATCTGAGACCATAATAAAGATTGGTTGGTTGGTTGATTGGTTGGTTGATTGGTTGGTTGGTTGATTGGTTGATTGATTGGTTGATTGGTTGGTTGGTTGGTTGATTAAGTTGCTATTGGTGTGTGGATACTAGGCAACTCCTTTCCTCCTTCTGAGCATCCAGCTGGGATTGGTTAGGCCTCCATGGAGAAGTGTGGAAGATACCACGCACACAACAGAAGCTTTTTTTTCCTGTGGCAAATGGCAGACCAGGGGAAAGTGACACTCTGCATCAGGATGCGGTGATGGCCAAGGGTTAGAGAACCCCTCTTCCTTGCCAGGCTGAATCTGTGAGGGGCCAGTCCAGCTGCTAGTTAGAAAAGAAAACAAGACACCCAAGGACCCGGCATGCTGGTAGTGTATCATCTGGCTTGACCCTTAGCTGCTATTTTCGAGGAAAATGGCTCAGGACCAAGGTTTCTAGACTGTATCATGTTGGGTCATGAATGAAACCACCAGTGGGGGAGTGCTGGCAGGGTCTAGAGGAGTCACCACTGCCCTGCCACCACCACTGCTACAGTGGAGCTGCAGTGGCTAAGTGACCTCCTACTCACCCTTCATCGCTTTTCTCAACACTAATTCAGTTGCTAGGGACCCCCTTGATGCTTGTAAAGGTGAATCGTTACTGGATTACCCTTTACAAGCAGCCTGAACTGGTTGAACTAGGCTGAGCTGGTTCGATCCAAACTGCTGGAACCGGGGAGGTTCGAATCGAACCAGGTTTGATTTGAACTGGTTCTGCACACCCCTAGTATCATGCAGGATCCAACTCTCACAATATGCCCACTATGCTCCATGATATTCTAAGCAGCTTGGTTTATGGAACCATTTCCCCCAATATGATAGGTTAGTCATTGTACCTGGAAGAAGGTCTGGTGATCCTCCTTCTATCTAGCTATAGGTGTTGGATTAGCAAATGTGGATTTTGCAGGTATATCAGATGCTTTGAGATTTATGAATATCACTAGACTCCATCCCCCTTCATGCAAACCACCAATTTTCTCATGGTGCCTCTGACATTCCTGGGGGCCCTAGACCTGGTCCCCCTGCTACTGAGATCAACAGAAGCCCCTTGGAAGGGAAGGAGAGCTGGTCTTGTGGTAGCAAGCATGAATGGTTCCCTTTGCTAAGCAGTGTCCACTATGGTTTACATTTGGATGAGTGACTGCATAGGAGCATGGTCTGCTTTGGGATGGGGACAGAGCTAAGTGGTAGAGCATCTGCTTTGCATGCAGAAGGTCCCAGGTTCAATCCCTGGCATTGCCTGGTAGAGCTGGGAAAGACACTTGCCCGGCATAATGGAGAACTGCTGCCAGTCAGTGTAGACCATTGCTGCTGAGCTTCGGCCCTTCTGTGGATGTTGGCCCACAACTCCCATAATCCCTGGCTATTGGCCACTGTGGCTGGGGAGTATGGGAGTTGAAGTCCTAAAACAAGGCTGGGGGGGCCTAAGTCAATCAGGCCTGGTATAGACAATACTGAGCTAGATGCACCAATGGTCTGCCTTGGTAAATGGCCACTTCCTATGTTCCATTGGGAGTTGATACTGACCCCACCAGTTTCACTGATGCTTATATCTTTGTGAACTGCAATCAGTCAGTTAGCTTACTCAATATAGCAGAAGGCAACCGTGCTTGTGTGGCTTTCTTTTTAAGCCACTCTCCTAAAGTCCCCTCAGTGCAAATGATTTTCTTGAAAACACAGTACAAATCATGGCTTCCAACAGCGAGTCCATGGGGTACTGATCTACACACCAGACATGTGCTACCACTTTGCAAAGGCAAATAATTAAAAATGCCCCGGTGGTGGCCGTATTTTGAGTGGAGGGAGTCTCTCGAAATATATCTATCAGGGGAACAAGTTTCCAAATATTTGCCGATCTCAAATTAGAACCCATTTCCATGGCAACCTCTAGCTAAGAACCACATTTTCTGCAATTCCGGGAATGGGGTGTGCAATCTGTTCCATCTGGATTTAAGGTAGATTGGTTTCCTTTTAAACTGGGAGGGGGGGGAAGAGTCCACAACTCAAGATCAGGTTGTGTTGTTTAGAAGCAAACTGGGAAAGCAGATGGGACCATAAGCCACATGGCTCACATAACTGAGATTGGGATTGTTCTGTAGAGCCAAGTTACGGGTATGCTTAACTTGGGAAGGATGAAGAGTTGATAGCCAACATATGCAGTCCGGTTTGCCCTAGGAAAATATGGGACAGTTCATGATCATCAGGTTCAAATGGTAGAAGCTTTTCTGGACAATCTTACTTCAGTCTTCACGATGGGAGATCAAATATTAGAGCACATCTTCATGATTCAAAACCTTCCTGCATATTGAAAAGTTAAGATTAGTCTTCCCTAGCATTTTATTTTTCAAAGTACAGATTTCTTTTGAAAAGTGAAAGCATTTGAATGTGCAATCAGCCTAGCTGCCTACAAGCAGACAGAGCAATAACAGTCTAAAGGCTGTTAAATAAATAATATGATTGATTGATTGATTGATTGATTGATAAAGGAAGGAAGGAAGGAAGGAAGGAAGGAAGGAAGGAAGAGCCTGGTGGGAAGGGCAGAGTCTCTTTAGAATTTACCCTCAGTCCAAGAACTATGTTCCATCTCTGAGACCCTCTTCACCACCTCCCTCCCCCGCCCACACCAGATGTATGGTGGGTGGACATTAGAGACAGGACATTTTTGGTGGTGGCACCCCAAATTTAGAACAACCTCACAAGAAAGGTTAGAATGGCTCCATTTTCTTCACTTTTCAACAGGCAGTGAAGATGGTTTTAAACCAGGGGACATTCTACGGATCTCATTTTTTTAAACAAAACCCCATCTCCTTCATTTTTTATCTCTTAATTTTGCTGTGAAGTTTTTAAATTTTGTATTTACCTAAATACAAGATGACTCTGAATTTTAGACGAGCCCCTTAAAAAGTAGAATTACATACAGATTTTACCTATATTGACCCCAAAGGAAGAGGACTCCCTATTTAAGATGATGCCCTGATATCTAACATCAAAGAACTTGGGGAAAAACTTGTCCTGAATTCAGGTAAATACAGTAGCAAGATGTGTGTGTGTGTATGTGAACACATTTCGTGGCTCTTTGGCTTACTTGATTTTTAAAAAAAGGAAAAAGAAATGCAGGATAAAATATATGACAAACATATACATAACTGCAAACGTTTTTTGTTTTTTAATTTTTTTAAAAATACATATTTTTCCAAAAAATGTATTAGAAAATAAACCAATTGCTGTCAAACTTTGCTTATGTACACCCATCTATAACAACCCACGGTATCAATATTTCCTTCGTATCTAAAAGAGGCAGTAGCTATAAAGCCAGGGGTAGGGTAGGGTAGATTGGTGAGAACCCGCCCCCTTCAAAAATATGCCACCCCCCTAGGTAATTCCTGGTCTTCCATACCTCTCTGCAGATGGAAAAAGAACATGATATAAGAAGGCTACCCTTAACTCTTCTCCCTATGGTTTCTTATCTGAGGTCAAGGGAGATGTTCAATGGTATCAGCAAGGCTCCTGCAAAGTCAGAGGGCTGAGGGCTGAGCAGTAGGGGTATACACAAATTCCTGGAAGCAGGAAAATGGTAGCAAACGAGCGCTGGCCGGGTAACTTCGAGCCCCTTCTTGAGACAACCAGCTCAGCAACTGAGGGGGACTTATTTTAATATTGACTAAGGTTCCTTCTATCTCGAGTCAGGTTTGTATCTGAAGATTCCCACTGCCTCATCAACTCTGACTAACGGGGCATGGGGGGGACATTTATAATGCACAAGGCTGCAGGCAAATCCCCTGATGTGTTTCTCACTCATCTTTCGAAAGCAGCCGACTTTATTTAGGCCATTTGAAGCTCCGGATGGAACTCAGGGGTGCTGGCATGGGAAGCTCTTTCATGGACGGGGAGCTGATTCATCTCCGAAGGAAATCGTTTCAGCCCACCGATCTGGCCCTTGGATCTTCGCCGCCGCTCCTTGCCTTCGGGGCCCCCCATCGCTTACCTAAATGAGTATTTTGCAGCGAGTCTGTAAATATTGCAGTATCTCTTCAAACGCAGAAATCATTGTTAACTACAGCTCCCTTTGTCACCACAAAGTCATGTCTCCTCTGTCTGCAAGCTCGGCTTTGGCAAGTTTCGACAGGGCTGCCAGTCACACAAAAAATCGGGCGACCGTGCAGAACGCACTGTTCATGACAAGCAACAATCTTGGATGCTCATGCGATGCCTGCTTTCTTCATTCGCAAGGGTGATGGGTGCTTTTCCTTCCTGGCTGCATCAGAGCTGGGATAGCGCTAGAGGGGAAAAGGAGGAACACAGGAAGCTGCCTTCTACCGAGTCAGACCATGCGTCGGTCTAACTCAGTATTGTGTACACTGATTGGCAGCGGCTTTCTCTCTCTGGCAGCGGCTCTCACTCAGGAGTCTCTCTTAGCCCTATCTGGAGATGCCAGGGAGTGAATCTGGGACATTCTGCATGCAAGGAGATGCTCTACTACCACTGAGCTATGGATGCTGCTAATGAACATAGGATACTGCCTAATAGCAAGTCAGATCTTTGGTCTATCGAGCACAGTATTGTCTGCTAGGGGTATGGAGCCAGGTCAGTTTGAACCAGGCTCAACATCGAACCGGCATGGTTCGACAGGTTCGGGGTTGAACTGGTGCCAAAACTGAGCCGAAACAAGTTGATTCAAATCTGGCCCAGATTCGAATTGAACCGGCCTGGCCAGTTTTATAGTTTTATTGTTACTGTTAAATTTCTATACTGGCCTTCATTAAACGATCTCAAGGTGGTTCACACAATGGTTAGAACAAGACTACAAAAATTACACAATTAAAATATCAGCTAGTATATGAAAATACAGATCTTATTAAAAGATTTTAAAAAATAAGCACAATGTAACCATAAAAGGTACAAAGAAGCAGCAATAGGAACAATCATATAAAATACTGGGTAAAAAGCCAAGATTCCTCACGCTTTCTAGTGATTCGCGCTGATTAGTGAGCTGGAAGTCAATTTTTTGTTTAATGTGTGATGTAATGAGATTCTTAAGATATTGTAAAAATCAATAAAATTTAAAGCAAAAAGAAAAAGATTCCTCACGCTTTCTAAAAATTGTGATTGAGACTGAGGAGCGGATGGCCACCAGGAGAGCATTCCAGAGTCTGGGGGCAACAACTGAGAAGGCCCTGTCAGGTGTGCACAAGAGATGAGGCTCCCTCATTGTTGGCACCCGGAGAAGAGTCCCCCCAGATGACCTCATCAAGTGGGCAGCAACCCTTGGGAGTAGATGGTCCCTCAGGTATCCAGGGCCCAAACCGTTAAGGGCTTTAAAGGTCAAAACCAGCACCTTGAATTGGATCCGGAAACAAACTGGCAGCCAGTGCAGCTCTTTCAAAATGCGTGTGATGTGATCCCAGCAGGCAGCTCCAGATAAAATCCTGGCTGCTGCATTTTGCACTAGCTGCATTTTCTGAATATTCTTCAAGGGCAGCCATGTAGAATACGTTACAGTAATCCAGCTGTGATGTGGCTAAGGATTGGTTACTCGTGGCCATATCTGTCATCTTGGTTTTGTGCACATCCCTATTATCTGTATTGAATGGGAGACTACATGTTAGCACTGTAAAATATTCCCCTCAGGGGATGGGGATGTAGCTCAGTGAAAGAGCACCTGCCTACTTGCATGCAGAAGGTTCCAAGTTCCCTTCCTGGCAGCATCTCCAGATAGGCCTGAGAGAGACTCCTGCCTTCAACCTTAGAGAAGCCGCTGCCAGTTTGGGTAGATAGACAACACTGAGCTAGATGGACCAATGGTCTGACTCGGTAGAAGGCAGCTTCCAATGTTACTATAAGCTTAGCCGTTTGTGTGTGTGTTGAAAGGACACCAAACACAAGCCTAGCAAGATTACAAAGAACAGGGCTTTAAGGACTGACAAACAGTTTCCATGTTTCAAACTCTGACCCACCTATGGGCTTGTAATTGCTCCTTTCAAAAACCTCTTTTTGATTCTTTTTATCTCACTCCCCTTGATGCATTTTATGGGAAAATGTGGTCTGACCACACAGGTAACCTGACAGCAAGAGATCATTCAGATGGATATTGTAGTTTGCTGTTCTTTTCTTTTCTACTTGCGATTCAGCTCCCCCCCCCACACACACACCTTTTTCATTTGTTCAGTCATCGTGACCTTGAGAACTTTATTTGTGAAGCTGGAAAAAAATAATAATAACCCAAAAGTGGTTGTGACAGCTCAAATGGGCAGAACTGAGCCTGCAAAATGCAATGTTTATGAGCCTGGCTGGGATAATTGGGGTCTGTTCCTAAGTACTGTCAAGACCGTGCCAGGAGCTGTACAGAACACATTGGCATGGTTCTGCCTGTGAGGTTTTCAAACCGGAGTTAGATTTGCAAGACACATTGGGGGCAGGGACAGAAATGAATCCCCGGCATTTCCAGATAGGGCCGGAATAAGACCTCTGCCTGGAACCTTGCAGAACTGCTGCCTGTCTGTGCGCTCCTTTTTGTTTGGTTGGAGAAGTGTACAGCCCTGGTGTAGACAATACTGAGCTAGATTGCCCGACTGTCTGACTTCGAATAAGGCAGCTTCTTATATCCCTTCTGGGATGGAGACTCTTCCAGGCACAGAAACATTATCAATCTGGACCCCGGCTCCACTACTAGGCCCGGTTCAGACGTAACACGGGACCACCGATCCAATGGACCCATGGTTCTGTGCTCCCCTCTCCAAGCTCTACCGCCTGCGTTTGAAGTCTCTGCAATCAGTGAGACTGCAGAGAGGTGGGGAGAGCTGGTTGTGTGACCTTCCTACTGAATGATGTCCCACACAGCCAATCAGGCCAGAGTGAGGGAGGAGCTTCCACCCTCAACTCTGGTTGTGTGGTGCTGAAACTGCAGTGCCAGAGTTTGGATGTAACGCTGGCACCACAGAAATTGAGCTTCCAGCGGCGAAACTCCACTCCAGCTGAAGGTTCAGAGTGGAGTTTCATTCTCCAAAACTCTACTCTGACAAAAGGTTCCGAGTGGAATTTGGTGAGAGAAACAGCGGATCGCTTCCCCCCACAAATTCCATTTCCACGAATTTGGACGTTCAGGTTAGGAAACTGGAAGTGAAGGACCTCCAGTTTCCTGTTATGTCTGAACCGGGCCCTAGTTTTTGAACCAATGGGAGCTTTTCTCCAGGAGTAAATAACAGCCGCAGGGAAAACTGATCTAGAGCAGATCTGGAGTGGAAGAAAACCCCTTCTCTGTGCACTGAAGTTCAGTCTCAAGCTTTATTCCAGCCATAACTTCCAATTACTAAAGAAAAAAATAAACAAGCATGTCAGGACCAATTATTTGTCTACTGTAATGTTTAGGTTGTCCCTGAATCTGTCTGTGCACAGATGTAAGAAAGACTTTAATATGATGCTCTGAAATATGCATTGACCCTGAGTAAATGCATTTCTTATTGAAACAGCCGAGAGAGGGCTCTGTGGAGAGTGAAAGCTTGCCCATTGCATGATGAACATTGTTTGGTCCTGATACATAGGGAGGAGAGCTAGTCCTGTGGTAGCAAGCATGACTTGTCTCCTTAGCTAAGCAGGGCCTGCCCTGGTTCCTTTTGAATGGGAGACTACATATGTGAGCACTGCAAGATAATCCATTCAAGGGATAGGGCCACTCTGAGAAGAGCATCTAGGTTCCAAGTTCCCTCCCTGGCATCTCCACAGTAGGGTTGAGAGAGATTCCTGCTTGCAACCTTGGAGAAGCTGCTACCAGTCTGTGTAGACAATACTTGGCTGGATAGATCAAGGGTCTGACTCAGTATATGGCAGCTTCCTATGTTCCTATCATAAGAACAGCCCTTCTGGATCAGGCTCTAGGCCCATCTAGAGTCTGTTTCTACAGTGGCCCACCAGATGCCTCTGGGAAGTCCACAGGCAAGAGATGAGGGCATGCCCCCTCTCCTGCTGTTGCTCCCCTGCAACTGGTATTTAGAGGCCACCTGCCTCTAAGTCTGGAGGTAGCCTATAGCTGATTGACAGGGTGGTCCTTTCATGGGTCGTCCCAGGTAGCAGATTATTGGCCTAATAGGCTGCTGACACCCACCCCTCCTCCCCACTCCTGCATCACTTCCAAAGCTTGCAAGGGTCAGTTTGAAAAGGGGGCTGGCCCCCACCAGGGGCATGGGGCAAGGCACCATTTGGAGCCTCAACTCAGGAACCACAATACCTTGGGCCACCGCTGATGATGAACTGCACCCAACGTTAGTCATGACTACGTCCCATCAAAATTAATGGGATTTAAGTGAGTCATGACTAACTCGACCCATTCATTTTAAAGCTGCTTAGTCATGACTAGCTAGTTTGGATGCTGTACCTTATTTTACAAGTCCCCTGCATCATACATCTCCCCTATATCGCCATTACTGCTTTCAGGTTCCTCAGTATCCTCGCTGGAGGACAACTCTTGTGGATAATTAGTCAATGGGTTAGTCAGTTAGTCATTCCAAACAGAGCTATTTCCTGGCTCTCCCTTCCCACCATGGCCACATTTATTTATAATGGATTATGCCACACTTTTTTCTGGAGGTGGCAGCTTCTTTTCTCTCTCCTCCCAACGGTGTCGTTTGGAGGAGATCCCTTTCCGTAAAGACAATTGCTGGCCAGCAGCAAGGTCATGCAGAACAGCGAGTCAGGGTGGTCCTGTCTCCCTTCGTATTAAATGCCGGGTGAAATATACCTTGTCAATGTCTGAGATTAATGGCTCTTGTTTTTCTCTCTCTCCTCCCTCTCTCACTGTATTTTGCGAAGCTCCAATTGTCTGGGTAATGTCATGGAAGAACTTCTCATTATCAAGGTCATTCCCCCACTGCCAGAGTCTATTATGGCTGCCTCCCACTAGAGCCCTTCGGAACATAGGGAGCTGCCTTATACTGAGTCAGACCCTTGGTCTGTCAAGCTCAGTATTGTCTACACAGACTGGCAGCAGCTTCGCCAAGACTGCAGGAAGGAATCTCTGTCAGCCCTATCTGGAGATGCCAGGGAGGGAACTTGGAACCTTCGACATGTAAGAACATAGGTGCCCTTCCCAGATCTTAGAGTAGTGGTGTGCAAACAGGCTCGACGTCGAACCCAGGCCATGCAGATGCCATTTTTGCAGGTATGGCGGCCTCCCAAATGGCTGCTGCACCAGAGGGGGAAAGCCCAAACAGGCCAAAGAGCTGGCTGAACAGCTGGTTAGGGTGGCAAGGAGGCTGGTGGGGGGAGAGGGAACCCCTGCAGACACCTCTGCCACCTAGAGAAAGTCCCCTGGAGGGGGTAAGTGGTAAAAATTTTTTTTTTTCGGAGAGAGAAAAATATGCGTGAACTGGAGGTAGAGCTGGGGGGGACCTCAGGAGCTGGGGCCCCAGTTTCTTTGAACCTACACTGCTGTACGTATACACTAGGTTCCATTGTGAACCCCTTGGTGTTTTTTTAAAAAAACCATCATCATTTTTCTTATCAAAGAAAAGCACTCTGTGTGTGTGTGTGTGTGTGTGTGTGTGTGTGTGTGTGTGTGTATACATACACACCGAGCTCTGCAATTGTTTGGCATTGCTTTAAATTTCCTCTTGATGTACTTTTGTGTGTGCGTCTCTAAGCTTAAAGGCATTTTTTTTTTTTTTGTTCTTCTGAAAAAGGATGCTATCCCAGCTGCTGGGATTTCATAGCATTTTGATTTAATTTGCTAACACAAAGGCAAATATTTAAAAAGTCTCCTGGTCCTCAGCCTTCTGAAAAAATGTCATTCTTTGAATCTTTCCGAGGGAGAAAAAAGCAAAGCAAAGCAAAGATTTCCCTCCCTTCTGTCACTTCTCGGTTGTTTCCCCAACCCATTTATAAAATGCAAAGTTGACCTTTGTCAGATTTTAAGGTAGCATGTTGAATTTCTTTGTGCCGAGACTAGCAAACCTGTTTTTATACCTGAATCTTCCCCAGGCTACAAAAAAGAGTTCCATCCTTGCATTTCTAGTCAGAATCCCCCCTCCCTTTCCCCAGACTTTGTTCATCTTCCAAGTGAGCCAATAATAATTTGCTGTGATGCTGTTAACACAGAATGATTATTTCATATCAGGACGAACATGTTTCCCGAAGCCCAAAGGTCATGTGGTATCAAATTTTAAATTGAGAAATTAAAGGTATTTAAATTACATAGAGGGAGGCTCCGATTAACAGCCATTGACATTCAGCTTGGTACTTCTTGGAATTTTTTTTAAAAAAGCATGCAGGCAAAATATGCTACATTTGCCTCTCTCTCTCTCTCTCTCTCTCTCTCTCTCTCTCTCTCTCTCTCTCTCTCTCTCTCTCTGTGAAAAATTCTGTTATTAGGAATCCAAATATACCCCAGGCCTCTATTAATGGTCACAACATGGGATTATCCTGTTTTCTGGCTACTAGTCTGGTGGCTATGGGCCACCTCCAGCCTCAATGTAGATGCCTCTGAGTACCAGTTGCAGGGGAGTAAGAGCAGGAGAGAGGGCATGCCCTCAACTCCTGCCTGCAGGCTCCCAGTGGCATCTGGTGGGCCACTGTGTGAAACAAGATGCTGGACTAGTTGGGCTTCCTTGGGCCTGATCCAGCAGGGCTATTCTTACATTTCTTCCTTTAGTGAAAAAAAAAATCCAAAAACTACTTTGGATCAAGATTTTCAGGGATGACAACCACAAAGGGACAGAGAAAGCTTGCTGTCTCCTGAGTCCAGCCCTTTGTCCATCAAGCTCAGTGCCATCTGCACTGACCGGCAGTGGCTCTCCAAGGTTTCAGGCAGGAGTCTCTCCCAGCCCTACCTGGAGATACAGGGAGTGAATCTGAAACCTTCTGCAAGCATATAGTTGTTCTTCCACTGGTCTACGGTCCTACCCCCTAAGGGGAATCAAATTTGAAAACCAAGTAAGGAGGGGTGTAGCTGCCGTTGAAAAAGAGGGGGCAAATATCTGGGGGATCACTCCAGATATCTGGGGGATCACTAGCTGGGGTTCACCTGCTATCACCCCTCCTCCCTAGAGTGAGGGTTCCTTCCTGCATCCCAGTCCCTGGCCATGGGCTCCCTTTCACATTGTCTGTCATTCTTGCACATGAGCTGTAGGGGAGAATTTGAGTCAACCCCCTATTTCACAGAGAAACCCAGTTTGATGCCAACAGAGCTCAGAGGGGAGATCTGGAGACAACGGCCTGAGGTCAAAAACAAGTAGAGGATTATTCAAACAAGTTACAAACTTGGATAGAAAGCCTGTACCCTGTTCTGATGCCCCCAGGCCGCCAGAAGCAGCCCATTGATTCATTTACCTCTTGAACTTCGAAGAGCATCTGAGATGAAGGATACCTGCTAAGAAGCCATGCTGGCTAGGTGATGTTAAGTGCCTTTTGCTTGTCTGCTTGTTAAATTCCTTTTGCTTGTTTGCTTGTGAAAGGGAATCCCTAAGGTGGAGCTGAACGAGCTTCTTGTCTGGGCTCCCCCCACCTGATTCTTGCAGGGATGACCCTATCGTGTGGGGAAAGAAGTAAACACCAATACGCCTACTTGGACGAGTTCATGTTGGCTGTGTCAGGGAGATGTTGCCTTTCCATCAACAGATGATGTAGTGTCTCAGGATCAGGAGCAGCTCTCGTGAGATCTCAGGGCAAGATCTTGTGAGACTTTCCCCAGCTGTCAGGAACTATATAAGGGAGGACTGGCCATTGATGAGGGGCCAGTCCAGGAGGAGGGCTTGGTGTAGAAGTTGCTCTTGGACGCTGGCTGAGATTTGGAGGTAGCAGGGCTGGTGAATGGATCAAGTTCTGTCTGTAAGCCGCAAAAGCTCCCCTGACCGGAAACTCTGAGGCCAGCTCAACCTCCTTTGGCATTGGAAAGTGGATGGCTGTACAAGCCTGACAGCTTGTTGTGTGCCTTTTAGGATTGGAGCTTCTTATATTAGGATCTGTGGTACTGGTGTCTCTGCTAGGTTTGCCACCTGTTCCTTATTTCAGGGAACTTTTCCTTCCTTTGGAGTAAAATGTTATGCAGTGGTCTTTTGCAAGTCAATACATTATGTGCATTCGGATGCAGCAAAGACATTGAGGCTGGGGGGGTGGGCAGGGGAAGGAGAAGAAGAAATTGTCCCAGGGCTCACTTCAGCCTTGCTACCCAGGACCAAGCTTGTCCCAGGACCTTACTACCCAGGACTAGGGGTGTGCATGAAACCAGTATGCCTAGTCTGGTTTGAGTCCAAATCTGACTCAAACAGAACCAGGCATGTCCGGTTTTGCCACCCCCCCAACATATCCCCCGGTTCGGCTCTAATTCAAGCCAGTCCAGGGGTTCTAAGAACAACTTTTTTTTTTAACAACTCACTGCCTCCATGGGGGTGCTGCTGGGGCCATGACCCAGCCATGCAGATGGCCAGTACGCATGCTCGGCAGCTTCCAAAATGGCTGCAACCAGCACTAAGAGGCCCAGAATGGGCCAAACACAGACTAAAATGGCACAAACCAGGCCAATTGGAGACTGGAGGAGCCCGGCAGGGTAGTGGCGGCAAGGGCCATCTCAGGTCTGAACCAAATTTAATAAATAAATAAATAAATAAATAAATAAATAAATAAATAAATAAATAGGGTCTGGTTTGACTTGAGCGCGAGCCGGGGGTGAGACCTCGAGCCGGCCAAGTTTAATGTCATACTGGCTTGAACTCAATCCAGTCTGCACATCCCTACCCAGGACTGCTTCAACCTCGTCCCAGGACCAAGCTTGAAACTAGAGGTGTGGAGAATATGCCCTCCATTTCAGGGCCTTGACTGGGCATGGAAATGTAGAATCTCTGTTTCTGACAACCTGAAAAGTGCTCTCCTCAGTGTTTTTTTGCTATCGGGGGAACAATAAATTTGACCGAGGAGCTATATCTAGCCTCTAGTCTTCCTCAGGCCATCTCTGATCCAAGGTTACAAATACAACACTAATAAGAATTTCATTTTGCAAGTCCCCCTATCAATTGATTTCCAGGCTTCTTGGGCATGGGTGTTTGGAACCAAGCAATTTCTTCCTGTGGATAATAGCGGGGGGAAAGCCATCATCCAGTAATGCACATTGAAAAGGTCACCCATTAATAATGCTGAGATGCTGGAGCAACGGCAAGCAGGCATAGCCTATTTGGAGTCTCCAGGCATCAAAGAGAAATCAAAATTCAAATGAGATCTGGTAGCAGTGCCTTGAGTGCAAAAAGGATTGGCCGGTGACTTTTTCTTTCACGGTTAAGATCAAGCTAATGCTTGGCTCTCATTAAGAGATCAGTTTGTTGTGTCTTCTCCTAACTGGAAATAGTGTTGATCTTGTTGATTAGTAATAATCAACAAGGTGTTTGGTTTGGTTTTTAACACACAAGGGAATATCTCTGCCCCCTGTGCTTCTGTTAAGTATCCCCCAGACAAAAGTCTTGTCCGGGCTGTTCTTTTAGCTCATAAAATATGATTGACTAGTGTGTGAGGCTCATCTTTGACTGGGCAAAAGCTTTTGCATAGGTCAAACTGCTAGGAAAGTTCAAGGAAGTAAATATATGGATTTTTTTTTAAAAAAGTAATGTGCTTGCAAAAGGGAAGTAAAACAACCATCTGAAATTTCTAGGATTTCAACTTCTGACATTATTCATTTTATTGCATAATTGCCATAAATAGTAAATTTGGATCGTAGTAAATTTGAATCAGAGAAAGATCTTCTGCTTGATATCGTTTTTGAACTGTTGATTTGAGTATTGAGTGTTAAAAACCTATTAAGACACATAACTGTTAAAATATGATGAAATATGATGAGGCAGTGAGTTGTTAAAAAAAAGTTGTTGTTAGAACCCTTGGACTGGCTTGAATTCAAGCCGAACCGGGGGATATGTTGGTGGAGGAGGGACGAAACCAAGCGTGCCTGGTTCTGTTTGAGTCAGATTCGGACTCGAACCGGAGTGGGCATACTCGAACCAGTCCTGGGTAGTAAGGTCCTGGGGCAAGCTTGGTCCAGAATTTCTTCTAAAAAATGCAACCAAAACCTTTCACCAGCGTATTCCAGTGTAAAAAGTAGTGCATTCAGCTAATTTAAGTGGCAGATCTATTCATGCAAAATTTAGTATCTGTAGGTACTTGGGAAGTATGTTTGTATTACTTACAAACAAATTCACAAACAAACAAACAAACTTTTCAAAATATATAATAGATGAGGAGCTTTCAGTGTGGTGGATTGTAAATTGTGCAGGCCTAGATGAACTACTGGTATCCCTGTGTGGACATATCTAATGAAGATTTATTTCAATATTGTGTCTACTTACTGCTGTGAATATACATTCTATGTATATGACTGGCCTTCCCTCAAAAGACCTTTTCAATCTATCATATCAATTTAGCCTCGGATACCGAAGCAAGCCATGGCTGTAAAAAATAACTAGGCTAAGTAGAGAATGATTTAAGGACCTAATAGAAAAATTATTGCACAAAGATTTCATTTGAAGAATAGAGGTATTTTTCCCACCTCCTGCAGTAATTTTTATAGACTCTGTATTACGATAAATACCTTCTTCTGGCCACGACCAACAAACAGAACAAGGTTTAATAGTGTGTGGTGAAATAAAGCCATTCCGATGCTTTGCAGTTGTGTAGAAAGTAGCTCATCTTTTTACATGAGGTTGGTAACAGCTGATAATATGTTCATGAATAGAACTTGATGTTGATGGAGTTTGGAGTTTAGCATGCCAGCTCAGGTAGCCGGGTGCCTATCTTTTTGGATACTAAATGGTGCCACGCGAAAAATGAGGTGGTCATTTCAACATACTTGGGGGATTCCCAAGGTATACAGAAGGATATAAGTTTGGTCATGGACCAATAGAAGCTGGTTGTGGACCATAATAATTTTGACTTATTTTTACTGAGAATTAAATTAAAATAATAATAATAAAGTGATAGTGCTGTCTTCATTGGCTCCAGCCTCCCTTCTCCCTGCCCAACTTAGCACAGCCTTAGGTTCAGGGGGCAGGAACATAGGAAGCTGCCATATACTGAATCAGACCATGGGTCCATCTACTGTAGCTCAGTATTGTCTACCCAGACTGGCAGCTGCTTCTCCAAGGCTGCAGGCAGGCGTCTCTCCCACCCCTATCTGGAGATAGGGATGTGCGGACAGGTTTGAATCCTAACCTGTTTGAAGTCGAACTGGTTCAATTCGAATTCGAATTGAATTCAATTTGAATTCAATTTTTCAATTTGATTTTTTTCAATTTTTTCAATTTGAATTCAATTTGAATTCAATTTGAATTCAATTTGAATTTGAATTCGAACTGGTTCAATCGGATCGAAACCTCCCCGCACAACACACACAGAGTCTCTCTCACACATGCACAAATTAATTTTTTGGGGGAGTACTTACTCCCTCTGGGGGGCTTGTCTCAGGCTGCAGGGTGTGTGTGTGTGCACACGCGTAAGTTCCCCCTTCCCCCTCTGGCCTCTGTTTTGCGATAATGCACCCAGTTTGGGCAATCTTTGCCCCCTTTCTGGGCCTTTCCCCCATTGTGGTGGCCATTTTTGAGGCTGCCGTGCATGTGCATTGGGCCCCTGCATGGGCTGGGTCATGACCCTGTGCCCAGGTTCACTTATAAACTGAATGCAGAAACAGGAGAGCTGGTCTTGTGGTTGCAAGCATGAATGGTCCCCTTTGCTAAGCAGGTTCTGCCCTGGTTTGCATTTGAATGGGAGACTCCATGTGTGAGTACTGTAAGATATTCCCCTTAGGGGATGAGGCTGCTCTGGGAAGAACACCTGCCTGCTTGCAGGCAGAAGGTTCCAAGTTCCCTCCTTGGCATCTCCAAGATAGGGCTGAGAGAGAGAGACTCCTGCCTGCAACCTTGGAGAAGCCGCTGCCACTCTGCGTAGGCAATACTGAACTAGATGGACCAGTGGTCTGATTCAGTATGAAGTAGCTTTAGAGTGTATGTTCTTAAGTTTTAGAATTCCTGACTCTGAAGAGGGCCTGGCCCAACCAGCCTGTGTGGTATCCCAGGCGTCTCATGCTGTGGTGATAGACGGGAACAAATTACAAAAGGCAGGCCCCAGTGATTACGAGGGAGCAGAGATAACCAGGCAAATGGCCACCGTGCTTCGGCAGACTGACGGGTTGTGGAACGGCCTGAAACTTGTTCAGCAGGCTACCTGGGGCTGGAACTGTCACACAGCTTAGCTTTAATAGAAGAGGGAAGAGATTAACTAGTGTCACTCAAGAAACAGCCACTCTCTTCCCCACTGGCAGGTCACCATCCTTGACAGCGGCTGGGAGAACAACAACATAGAAGTCAGAAAGGAAAATCTTCATCCACCGGGAGTTGCTTCAGATAAGAGAGCCAGGATGGGGAATGCTGCATTTTGCTGACCTAATATCCATAAAATCTTGTATGGACTCTTGGGCAGCATATAGACATATGTAGCTTTGAAGGTGAACCTGTTGTGGAATTGCATTCATTGCCATTCAGACACACATACAGGCTGTTCACCCAGATCACGCGCCAGTGGAACCCATCTGGTGGCTGGCAGAAGCTGAATGCGCACCATGCTGATTGGCAAAGCCGTGTGTCAGTCACGAAGCAACACCTCCCCTTTTTGAAGAGTGCTTCTCTCCATGCTGATTGGGTGGCCCCTCATGCCAATCACAAAGCTCTCCCCTCCCTTTTTAGAACAGGACTGTGCATAGCATTGATTGACTGATCCTCAACCCAATGTTGCCTTGCCTCATGCCCCTGGTGGGGGGCAGCCCCCGTCAAAAACAACCTTTCTGAGCTTTGAAAGTGGTGCAGGGGACAGGAAAGAGAGGAGAGGCACATCTTACATGACCTGCAAGGGTCAGATAGAACTGGTCTGGTGGAGGCAGTAGGGGGCATTTTATCACTCAGCTGCCACCCCAATAATCTGTCAACTGAGGCAGTTGCCTCACCTTGCCTCATGAAAGAGCCACCACTGGCCTGACATTCCTCTTGATTTTTTAAAAAATACTTTATTTACCCAAATAGAAGTTGACTCTGAATTTAGAAATTAAGAAGTTGACTCTGAATTTTTTAAATCCCTTTAAAAATGCAGGTTGAAAACAGGTTGTACTTGCGTTTACCCCAAAGGAAGAGAGCTGGTCTTGTGCTAGAAAGCATGACTTGTCCCTTTAGCTAAGAAGGATCTGCCCTGGTTGCATCTAAATGGGAGAGTTGATGTATGAGCACTGGAAGATATTCCCTTTAGGTGATGGAGCCGCTCTGGGAAGAACAGAAGGTTCCACACTCCCTCCCTGGCAGCATCTCCAAGATAAGGCTGAGAGAGATTCCTGCCTGCAACCTTGGAGAAGCTGCTGACAGTCTGTGTAGACAATACTGAGCTAGATGGACCAGTGGTCTGACTCCGTATATGGCAGCTTCCTATGTTCCTATGAAGAGGACTCTGAATTTGAGATGATCCCTTCATTTCTAACATCAGAGATCTTGGAAAAAACCTAGACTAGGGTTCAGGTAAATATGGTCGTCTGTATTGTCACAGTAAGCCTCAGTGGTGAGCCCAAGTCGGCCTCTATCACATCAGAAATGGCCCTACGTAATTAGGGACTTCTGCTGTTTGCATGGAAAGAAAAGGAAAAATACAGACTTTTTAATAAGAGCTGATAAACCGGGCACCACAAGGTGGCACTGATGCCATTTGATGGTTGCTTTCTGAAGGCTGAAGTTGCAGACATCACACCACGGGAATCTGATCAGAAGCCAAGAGTTCTGATTGCACATGTCCCTCCCACCTTGAGAGGGCTTTGCTTTGCTTTGCCACAGCAAAAGGTGTATAAGCTCCATAGGCATTTGTACACTCTTATATACGTCACAGATCAAACCACAGCGTTGCCTCCATATGATTTAGACTGATCACGTTGTGGCGAAGGAGTCAGGGCATCTGCATCAATGACCCGCCACCATTTTCAGCCGAGTCAGGCACACATCAGCCTGCATCACTCATCGGCCACATCCTGTTCTGCTTTTGAAATTCCAACACTAGAGTACTTACATGAGCAAGATCCCAATTGCTGTAGCGAGAGAAGCTTGCTGTGTGTCCATTGAAAACCACCGGCCTGGTTCACACAATGGGGCAATTCTCACAGTTGCCAAGAGCAGGCGGGGAGTTTGTGGCAGAGAGAGGCTGCGTTTAACTCACCTTCCCCCCAGATGCCCGAGGTTTGTTGGGAGCTCGAACAGATAAGCTGTTCTGTGTGCCAGCAGCGCTGAGCTCTGGAGGTCCCACAATGCATTGCGCGAGTGAGAGGTGCATTGCGGGGATTTCCACAGCAATGGGTAGGCACCTGTCGGTGCTTCAGCGGAAGCTGAGAAGGTATATCTAACAGAATTAGATAGATAGATAGATAGAGAGAGAGAGAGAGAGAGAGAGAGAGAGAGAGAGAGAGAGATGATAGAGTCTATTGCATATATTTATTTTCTTGAACTTCCCTGTAAGTATAATCTATACATAATGGCTTTGCTAAGCCAAAACCAGACAATCTAGACCTGCCGCCAGTCGACAATACGGGACTAATGTCTTGTAGGGATGGCGCTTCCTTTCTTTTGTTTGGCGCTTCCTTTCCAAGTACTGAAACAGCTTGAACGCCAGCGTTTGAGCCTTCACAACGGGCGGGGAGGGATACCTTTAAGATGCAGGTAAGGCGCTCCTTACTGTTTTGTCTCTCCTGCAGCCCTGTGGCAACTTAAACAGCTCTCCCAGCTGGGCCAGTACTCTGAGTCCCCACCCCATAGGGTGGAGCAACACGGCCCTAATGAAGGGCCTCACAGTATGTTTCACTGTGCTTTTATAGTGTTGTTATTTTCAGCCGATGGTGAGCTCCTTTGGGTTCCTCTTCTTGGAAAGCAAAGCTGGGTGTACCTTTAAATAGAAAGAAAACTAAACTATTCTGTGCTAGATCTGAGTCCCAGCACTGTTTAGCCAGGCTTCTTTTCAGGGTCCTCCCTTGTAGTTTCTTTCCATTTGCTCTTTTACAATATACCGTTTCATTCAAGACTCTCCAAGTATTTAACTTTGCCAGCTTCTGTATATAAGCCTCATACCCACGAGCAGTTAAAAGATAAATGCTTCATTTAAAACCGACTTTCGGCGTGGTGCCCTTTATGAGCGAAAAGTGACACGTACCAAAATGTAACGCTGCTTAAGTGCTCCTTGCCAAAATGATGGAGGAAGTTAAGTGCTGGGTATCAACCGGCAATGCAGATGTTCTGGGGCTGAGGCAGTAAAGAGCTGGAATCAATAATTAAAAAAAAAAAAAAAAAGGAAGAAGAGAAGTAAGCCAGACTTTTCAACCTGTCCCTCTGCTTTTAAATGCAGCATATGTATTATGAAGGATTACTGCGAAGGGAATAAACAAAACAGCACAGACCAGCTGCAGGAATTGTGGGGAGGAAAACACAGGAATATTGGTGGCCCCGGTTCTAAGCACCACTGTGGTTTCCCTGGTGCCCCTTTTGATTGGATTTATAGAGACCATCCACACGTTCAGGCAAAACTGGGCTAGGAAAGCCCAGCTCAGTTTTACTGGCATGTGTGAATTGTCAAGAGCTGCATGCCTCCCAGCAGTGGAATGGGGGCAAACCCTGTTGGGTGCACCAGCTGTTAGCCAGGGGTCAGAGCACAAATGCGCTGGAAACCCGGGCTAACAGATTGTGAGGCGAGTCTCACGATCAGTGAGACCCACCTTGAGAGGGTTTGCGGGGAGAGCGGGCTTAGCCCTCTCTCCCCACAGACGATCCCCAGACAGCCCTGGGAGGCCGGATTGGCCATCCACATGACTGCCAGCTCCATCATGGAGCCAGTGGGGGCTGAAGGGATCGGGGGTCGCATGGTCCCCGGAAGTTCCAGGATGCCCCGTGCAAGTTTACAGGGCATCCTAGAGACACACCCAGGGCCGGGAGGCTTGTGTCAGCCTCCCGGCAAGGGTCTCCTCATGTGTTGCTGCAGGGTGGAGGCATGGAGCAGCAACACACAATCAAAAAGACAAGGTTAACAGAACGCTTGCTCCGTTAACCTCGGCTAAGGGGAGGGGTACTTTAGGAGATTTCCTGCTGGGAGTCCGCTTTTTGCTGATTGTGAGAATCTCCTCTGTGTGTCATGTCGTGTGGCTCAGCACAGCACCAACACATGAGTAGCCTCCCAACCGGCATCGGATGAGCTGCTTGGAGCTGCAGAGTTGTGCAAGTACTATGGTCTTGCAGGTGAAAATAGGAAACTGCCTTATACTGAGTCACAACCTTGGGCCATCGAGCTCAGTGCTGTCTACACTGACTGGCAATAGCTCTCCAAGGTTTCAGACAGGAGTCTCGTCCAGTTCTTCCCAGAGATGCCAGGGAGTGAACCTGGGGCCTTCTGCATGCAAGGAGATGCTCTTCCACTGAGAGATAGCCCCATCCTCTAAAGGGAATATCTAACAGCACTCACATGTAGTCACCCATCCAAAGATGTGGTGACAGCCAACAACCTGGATGGCTCTAAGAGGGGTTTGGATAACTTCATGGAGGAGAGGTCTATCATTGGCTACTAGTTGGAGGGCTATAGGCCACCTCCAGCCTCAAAGGCAGGATGCCTCTGAGTACCAGTTGCAGGGGAGTAACAGCAGGAGAGAGGGCATGCCTTCAACTCCTGCCTGTGGCTTCCAGCAGCATCTGGTGGGCCACTGTGTGAAACAGGATGCTGGACTGGATGGGCCTTGGGCCTGATCCAGGAGGTCTATTCTTATGTTCTTATGCAAACCAGGGCAGGGACAGCTTAGCAAATGGGGACATTTCATGCTTGCTACCCTATCAAAGGTGTCAATCTGACTCTGCCCTCTGGCAACTGATTGGTTCCTCTTTGGGCTTGAACTAAATGTTTGACTGGCACTAAAAGGACAGTTTCTTTAGGGAGAGCATTCTAGAAGTGGAGTGCTGTAATTGCAAGGCACTGTAACTGGCCAATACTCCCTGGAACCAATGCAACCTCAGTTCAACTGAGGCCTGCTGTTGAGCAACTTATCTGTTAGTGGTATGTAGATATTGCATGAAATAGATGTTTTGATTCATTTCAAATCAAATTAGAATGTGCTCTGAAAATTCTATCCGAATCCGAATCAAATTGAATTCTATTTGACCCTGTTTTGGCGGCCCTTTAAACCAATCAGAGGGCCCAAATGGTTAAAAAAATGTGCGAAACGGCTCTCAAATTGAATCAAATTGACCTTTTAAGGGGTCATTTAATTCGAATTCGAATTACCCAGATTTGAATCAAATTGATTCAAATTCAAATCGATGTGCACATCCTTAGTAGGATGATCGTGCCAGACTGAAGTCTTTCTCTCCACCACTTTTTGTTCTCCATTCCAGGAACCTACCTGACAATTTGCCCACCTGGGACTACATTCTGGACCCTACCTGGCTAGCACCCGAAAGCAGTCCTCATTAACAGTATTTAGTTAAGTTCCAGATTTGTTTCCTTTGATGGCTCCAATGAAGTAACACTTCATCTGCACGCATTTTGAACACATTTTGTCCTTATTTCAGTTACAATCGGAGGATCTTGCAACAGTTTTAGTAACGCAATGAATCAAACGGATCTCATCAGGCTTTCACATGTAAGCGTCTTCAAACAGAGCTGCTGGTTCACATGTAAGTTCATACTGGAGGTAGTTGGCAATGTCTCCATTTCCTTTTGTAATAATAATCAGTTGCCAGAACAGAGTGTCAGTGCTCACATGAAGGATTGCAGGCTCAACTTTGATACAGGCACCAATTCAGTGCCAGAATAAAGCATTCTCTCTCTCATTCTTATATTGCACTTCTGAAGTACTGCAACATGGTGTAGGAAAGTAAGATGTCAGAGGAACATGAGAACATAGGAAGCTGCCTTATACCAAGTCAGATCCTTGGTCCATCTAGCTCAGTATTGTCTACACAGAATGGCAGCGGCTTCTCCAAGGTTGCAGGCAAGAGTCTCTCTCAGCCCTATCTTGGAGATGCTGCCAAGGAAGGAACTTGGAAACTTCTGCTCTTCCCAGAGTGGCTCCATCCCCCCCAGGAACCTCCCACGGCCTCGGAGAAGCCCCCCAGAGGTGTTAAATCAATTTTTTTAAAATAAATAAATAAAAAGAGTTTGCAATCCCCCCTCCCAAGCCAAACTGAACTTTACCAGAGGGGTTCAAGGGGGGCAAATTCGAACTGGCTCAGTCCTATTTCTGGTCGAACCGAACTTATTTCTGGTCGAACCTATTTCTGGTCGAACCGTAACCTACCAACGGTCTGACTTGGTATAAAGCAGCTTCATATGTTCCTATGACTGTGAATCAGATCCCACTGTGATGCCATATTTTACTTTTTTTTTGTCAACAACTAAGATTTAATCCCAAGGAGATAACGCCTACATTTAAAAAAATTTACATTAGAACTTGGCTTTACAATTTCACCTACTTAACTCATTTTGTACAAAATAGCATTATCATCTATATTACTGGTCAGCACGCTCTAAAGATGTTAACTTTTACAACCCATGTAAAGGTACTGTGAGACTTGCAAATAATGACTTAAGGACTTTCTTAAGTGATCCAGAAAAAAAAGGAACACTGTTTTTGCTTTGGCTCTCTAAACTTTTTATTGATGAGTTTTAAAAAATTTATGAGGCGAAAAACAATGTTTTGAAAACAAGACCACTTAAATCAAACAAACAAACAAAAAAGAAACACATTCCTACTGAGAAGATGAAAAAAACAAACCATTTGCTTTGTAACTTGAAGATCTGTATTCTGTTTTATGTATTCTGCGAACCCAAATGCAAATGCAAATATAAAGCTGAATAATGGCATTAATTCAGCAAAATTACAGAATGTATTTACAAAGGGGGGTGAGGTTTTGTTTTTTAAAAGATGCTAGTTATCTGTGGGACAGAGTTGTTATTTTTTCCAATGGCTTCCCCCTGGGAGTGAGGAGCTAGTTTGCAGTGAGATTGAGGGCTAGGCAAGGAGGCCAAACCAGGCCGTTTTGATTTTGGGACTGCAACACAGCCACATTTGCCTCTTCTGATGGTGCTTCTCGAAAGCTTCCTAAGCAGAAAGTGCATTTGCTGGATGCTTTGCCCTCATATCAGAACATATCCCTGGCTTTCGCCATTGTTCTTGGGTGGAGAGCCAGTCTGGGGTGAAGCGATGGCAAAAGCAGGACTTGTCCCCCTTGCTAAGCTGGGTTCCCCTTGATTTGCACTTAGATGGGTGACTACATGTGAGCATATCTGTCTGCTGTAAGGTATTGGTGTAAGATATTGCCATTAGGGGATAGGGCTGTAGCTCAGTGAAAGAGCACCTGCATGCTTGAATGTAAAAGGTCTCAAGTTCTCTCCCTGCAGCGTCCCTAGGTGTTGCCAAATTTGGCTTATTTTAAGCTAAATTCTGAGTTACGGCCCATTTGACCCACGAGTATACCCCTCTGGGAAGAGCATCTGCATGCTTCCATGCAGAAGGTTCCAAGTTCAATCCCTGACAGCATCTCCAAGATAGGCCTGAGAGAGATTCCTGCCTGCAACCTTGGAGAAGCCGCAGCAAGTCTGTGAAGACAATACTGAAGATGGACCAATGGTCTGACTCAGTATATGGCAGCTTCCTATATTACTATACAAATAAATACGATGGATCCCTGTCTCTAAAGGGCTCACACAATCTAAATAGAATCATAAAATAGATACCAGCAGCAGCCACTAGAGTGGTACTGTGCTGGGGGTGGATAGGACCAGTTACTCTCCCCCTGCTAAATAAAGAGAATCACCATGTTAAAAAGGTGCCTCTTTGCCTGCTTAGAAGGAGTTAGGGCTCTCTAATGAAGAGTGGGTGAACCCACCCACTCAATTATAACTATACCCCTGGCAGGTACATAACAATATGCACAAGTTTGCACGTCTCTCATACTGATGCATTCCTCAATGAGCGCCATCTAAGGAGGCAACCCGCATCTCAGTTATGCATTTTGCAAAGAAGTAAAAGCCTCCAGCAGGCTGTGAGAAATGCATGCCATATCCCCCCGCTCTCCTCACATCAGGTACTGTTTTCTGATCTTGGTAGATGAGGGCTTACCTGCATGGTTTCTCGCAATCACAACCCAGCAGGTACAATGGTCCCAACTGGAGACAAACATTCTTCAAAGCCATGTGTCATCCCGAAATCTGCTAACAAAACGCCTCTCAACAGATGGATCCTGATCACAGGGCCGGAAAGGTGGAATGCAGCAAGGATTGAAGATTGATACCTGCGCACAAAGCTGCAATTTGGGGACTGGAAACAGCAGGTTGCAACAGAGATTCCAGCATATTTATTGTCGCATTAAAGGGGATTCATGGTTTTG
Source organism: Hemicordylus capensis (assembly GCF_027244095.1). NCBI lineage: Eukaryota > Metazoa > Chordata > Lepidosauria > Squamata > Cordylidae > Hemicordylus > Hemicordylus capensis. The sequence goes on from NC_069667.1 coordinate 20,053,869, forward strand.
CTAACTAATATATATACAGGGCTACATAAAACCCCAAGTATATTAAGCTTTCCGTCTCAACACTGAGTTATACTGAGTAGCTTAAAACACAATAAAGTCTAAGTAATACCCGCTTTAAGGCTGGGCTGTAAATTGACTGCCTGCAAATGTGACGGGATTTTGCACTTCACAAATGCCAGCATTATTTGCAGCCCAGAAGCATCTGTCCTGATCAGCTCTCCCTGTGCACAGTGTTAAAAAAACAAAGCAGAAACCTCAGACCAGTATAAGGGGTGCAGAAACAGACCACTGGCGTTTCCGAGGTGCTGTTTCCGAGGGCTGTTTCCGACGTGCTCAGTTTCACAGGGATTGTTTGGGCTGTTGGTTTCTGTGCTCAGAAACTGGGGTGCTCAGTTTCTTTCTCAGAAGAAGAAATTATATGTTGGTTCGATAAAATTTGGAAGTCACTAGTGCAGGACAAACCCTCTTCCCAGCTAAAAGCCTCTGCTCATCCAAATTATGCATGTTTCTTTTTAGAGTGCTGGAGATACCCTTTTGAAATGTTATTGCTGCCAAAAAAAACCCCTGTGCATACAAGACCTGAAAGGCTGAAAATGATTTTTATTTTATAATTTAATTTGCAAGTATTCTAAATAGATTAAGTGAAGAGATGATCCGGAGGTGCTATATTTGTTCCTGCACTGAGTTTTCTCTATTTTATTTTTTTTGTAATTTGTTTTCTTTTGTACAATTCTGCAAAAATAAAAAAATAAAAATTATCTATCTATCTATCTAGATGTATATGTATTAACACACACTTTTTATTTTTAATTTAATTGGTATTTGATATGAATTAAATTAATATTTTAATAATCATTTCATTTCATTTTATATATTATTTGTATAATATATATACTATAATATTATATATAATTAGTTTAATAAGTACACACACACACACACACACACACACACACACACACCCTAATTATGGGGTACAGTCTCTATTTCCTGCTCCCTCCTTAAAACCCTAGACATTTCTTTATTTATTGGTTGCTTTTTTACTCCAAAAGCACCCTCAAAGCAGCATACAAATAAAAAATTAAGAATCATTTTTTTCAAAACTAGCATTAAATAAGGATAATAGGATTTGAAGCAGTACAAGCCCACAAGCAGCATTCTCCACAGAACCCATGGGGTAGGGGGAGGCATGTCTAAAAAGGAAAAATTTGTCCAGGGCAAATAGTATGAGGTGAGGCAGAAAGTGTCACCATGTCCCCAATGCCAGGTAGGCACCAGACCCCTTTCAAAACTGACCCTGGGAAGCTTTGGAAGTGCATGAGGAGCAGGGAGGAGGGACAGTTGCCGGTAGCCTCCTCTTCTCTCCTTGTGCTTCTTGCAAGCTTTGGAAGACATTTGTGGAGATTTACTCTGTGCCAAGTTTGCAAGGGTCCCGAAGAGATGCTGTGATGGCAGGCGGCATCTTGCTGCCTGCTGCCCCCCTCCCCATAAACTGCCGCCTGAAGCCATTGCCTCATCTTGCCTCATGAAAAGGCAGCCCTTGCAGAGAAGAGCATTAGTTGTGTCCCATAGAGACTTGGGAAAGTTGCCAACTGACTTTTCTGAGAAACCGCCAACCACAGTGAGAACATTTTGGAGGGAAAGCAGTATATAAGTCATTCAGTTCAATTTTAGTTCAGTTCCGTCCAGTTTTATTACAGTCATTGATAAGTATATAAGTACTCCTGTTCATCTTCAGTATCACCAACATCTGCTTCTATGTCAGGCTGCTGATCAAGGCACTGCTTCTTTTAAAATAATTTTAAAAAGTAGTAACATTCATAAAAGATGCAGTTAAGATTGCCAAATTTTGAATTGGCTTCTGCTCCTCTGCCTTCAGCCACCAGTTCCTCTGTTGGCAATTGATAAGTGCTAATTATCCCATGCCTTGAAAAGTTTCACTCACAAAGTCCTGCTTATCAAGCTGCTTCTGACAGAAGAGCACACTAGGGAAGTTCTTTTCTGGTTAGCTGGCAACCATAGCACCACCTGTTTAAAAACACATTTGGCTCTTTCTCTCCTCCAGGGATTAAAAAGCTTATTATGGTGCAAAAACATGGTAAATCACCTGCAAAAAGAAACTCATGAGTCCTTTGCTTCAGATCAATGGGAGTTTTAAAATAAAAACAGTGTCTTCTCATCCAATGCAGAAGAGCTATGAATCAAAACCCTTCAGGGATCTGAAGGAAGCTGTGAATCCACTTGTCCAGGTCAGAGGCTTATTTTCTCTCATTATCGGAGTCTCAACATCCTCCAAAGCCTTTCAACCTTTCCTAGTGAACTCCTGTTTTGTATTGCGTTGCCATAAAATATCTTTGCTACAAGAGAGTTACGTCTATCAAAGGGTTCAGTTCCCAGGACATGGCCCCGATCCAACTGTTGAGTTGCACGTATGCAGTCCTGACTGAAAGGCAACCCATAGGCTCTTTGGTGGGAAGGCAAAAAATGGCAGGCAGTCTGTGGGATTAGGGAAGTGCGAACCAGCTCGATTTGGAGCCAGTTCAAGCTTGAACTGGCTCGGTTCGAGGGCTTGGCCTCAAAACAAACTGGGTCTGGTTTGGCTTGAGGTTGAGCCGAACCTAGATTCAAATGATTATGTGATGCGACCACAGTCATGCTTTGCCTGTGAAAACTTTCCAGAGGTATCTAGCTATCTGTTGTCTAGAACAAAATTGCTAGAGCAAACCCCTGCCAACTGGGCAAAGAGGCAGCTTTTAACGTGGTGATTCTCTTTATTTAGCAGGGGGAGAGTAACTGGCCCTATCCACCCCCAGCACAGGACCTCCAGTGACTGTTGCTGGTGTCTATCTTATGTTTCTTTTTAGACTGTGAGCCCTTTGGGGACAGGGAGCCATCTTATTTATTTATTATTTCTCTGTGTAAACCACCCTGAGCCATTTTTGGAAGGGCGGTATAGCAATCAATCAATCAATCAATCAATCAAATAAATAAATAAATAAATAAATAAATAGAGCAGATGCAATTTGGTAACAATTTAGCAACGCAGTTCTGATATTTTTATGTAATAATAGAGCTAAGCCGAAGGATCTTGCAATTTCCCCTGTTTTACCATGGTTGATACCATCAGGTCAGGTGAGGAGAAACCCTTGACCTCATTTTGCATTTTCTAGGTCTGGTGTCCATTAACACACTTCCTGGCCAGGTAAGACGTCTGTTCCCCTATGACTATTACCAGAGTTGGCATTAGGGTGTGTGAGCTGTATAATCACCCAGGAAGCTACCAAAAGGGCCACCAAGCTGATAAAGTAACCATGGGGGTTATCCTAGAGCCAGCCCCGTACCTGACAAAGCAGTGACAACAATAGAAGCCCCACAATTAATGAAGGCCAACTGTACTGCCAAAGCCCTGCTCACTCCACCAAGAGTCAACAAGTGATGTGGCCTCCCCGGGACCTAGCTTCTGTGGTTCCTAGCCTGGTAGCCAGCTTCAGGATGCTCTATGCATTCTCATCTACAAAAGCCAAGCTATTGGGCAGGGCCTCCCAAGAGAGGTGCACCTACCTGGCCTCTTCATAGCTCATTTCTAAGTCAGTCTTGAAAACTCTTGTATTTCACTGGGCTTTTCTTTTAAGTTAAGGCCATGATATAGTTGTACTTTCATGCCAGGGTTCAGATCTCCCACTGCACAAGCATATGAAGAGTTCTCCCCTCATTTTACTGAACTCCCACAAACATATCCCCCCCAAGTGTCTTTCCTCTCCCCCCACAAATCCTAGTGATGAGTTGTTCCTCAAGCTTTCCTTCTGTCCTTGCTCCCGCTTTATGAACTTGGTTTTTCTATTTTCTTCTTGTATTTTAGTTTAACATATTATTGTTCAGGTGGACCTCATTATCCGTGGATTCCATATCCATGGATTTGTGTATCCGGGGTCAGGAAAAGGACACCCAACCTCGGCATACGTGAAAACAAACAAAAAATGCCATCCTTGCGTATCCGTGGGTGAGAGGTGGCTAGAAATGACTGCAGAGGTCATTTCTGGCCACCATTTTCTTTGACGGAGCCACAAAATGGCTCCCGTGCTTGTAAAACAATAGGGGGGAAATGCCAATCTTCAACCAATTTGGGGGCAATTTGGGGCCACAGCATGATTCATGGGGAGCAGCAGAGCAAGGTAAGAAGCTCCCACCCATGCAGTTCATCCAATTTTCAGCCATTTCCATCTGGCTGGGAACTGATTCCACACGATATTCATGGTTTCCATATCCACAGCTGCAGCCTGGAATGGAACCCCTGTGAATATCGAGGTCCACCTGTATAGCTTTTGACTTAGACACGACTTTGACTTTAACCGTATTGCTTCTGACTTTGACATGACATATGAGTTTACATATGTACAGAATGGCAGGATATAAATTCTGTAATAAATACAATACATTAATTGAGATCTGAGCCATCTTCTGTCCACCTGCTTTTTCAGAGAGGTTTGCCATTCTTTCATGTCATTCCCTTTTCCTTTCTCCCTCTGATTTTTCACCATCTTATCCCTTCTCCCCCAGAACTATTATGAAAATCACGTGCAGATTCCCTCCCCCCGAGCATTCAGCTAACTCTGCCTTTTGCCTGCAGTTTCACATACATATTTAGTCAGTTCTATGACTCACAAGTGCTGTCTCTATTTAGCAGCTTTCTGCCCTCGACACCGTTTCACTTATTATTATTATTATTATTTTCCAGCTGATCACCCAGTGTGCATTTCTTTTCAAAGAGTTTCTTATGGAGTGACCTTGTGTGACATTCATGTGACTCATTCAAACTGTGGGCTTGGATGATATTGCAGAAGGGCAGAATAATACCAGAAACTAGAACAGGAACATAGGAAGCTGCCTTATACTGAGACAGACCATTGGTCCATCAGGCTCAGTATTGTCCACACTAGCTGGCAGCAGCTTTCCAAGCTTTCAGTCCAGAGTCTTTCCCAGCCTTACCTGGAGATGCTGCCAGGGATTAAACCAGGATGCAAAGCAGGGTCCCCATTCCCCAAATGGTGGCCCACTTTATATAGGAAGCAGCCTTATACTGAGTCAGACCATAACAACATAAGAACAGCCCTGCTGGATCAGGCCCAAGGCCCATCTAGTCCAGCATCCTGTTTCCCACGGTAGCCCACCAGATGCCTCTGGGGAGCCCACAGGCAAGAGGTATGTGCATGCCTGCTCTCCTGCTGTTGCTCCCCTGCAGCTGGTATTGAGAAGCATCATGCCTCTGAGGCTAGAGGTGGCCCACAGCCACCAGAGTAGTAGCCATTGATAGATCTGTCCACCAGCCCCTTTTCAAGCCCTCCAAGCTGGTGGCCATCAACACATCCTATGGCAAAGAATTCCATATATTAATTATGCACTGTGTGAAAAAGTACTTCCTTTTGTCAGTCCTAAATTTCCCAACCTTTAGTTTCAGGCCCTATTCACCCCCAGCACAGCAGCTCCAGTGACTGTTGCTGGTGTCTATCTTATGTTTCTTTTAGATTGTGAGCCCTTTGGGGACAGGGAGCCATCTTATTTATTTATTATTTCTCTGTGTAAACCACCCTGAGCCATTTTTGGAAGGGCAGTATAGAAATTGAATAAACAAACAACAATAACAACAACAATAATGGGGTGATCCCTTGTTCTAGTGTTGTGAGAGAGGGAGAAAAATTTCTCTCTGTCTACCCTCTCCACTCCATGCATAATTTTATACACCTCAATCATCTCTCCCCCTAGTCGCCTCTTTTCCAAGGTAAAGAGCCCCAGACGCGGTAGCCTAGCCTCATAAGGAAGGTGCTCCAGGCCCCTGATCATTTCAGTTGCCCTCTTCTGCACTGGTCTATCTAGTTCAGTATTATTTTCATTGAATGTCATTGGCCCAGTTCATATGTAACATGGAACCATGAGCCCAATGGACCTGCTATCCCATCTATATTCGGACATTGGAGAGAACATCTCTCTGCGGTCTTTGAGAGGCAGGGGAGCTGGTTGTGTGGGCTTCCCTCTTGACAGAAGGACGACCTGCACAGCAAATTGGGCCAGAGTGAGGGAGGAGCTTCCTCTCTCAACTACGCCTCCATGGGCCCCAAATTGCAGTGCCAGTGTTTTTATGCAATGTTGGCACTTCAGAAATGGAGTTTGCGGTGGTGAAACTCCACTCTGACCTAAGGTTCAGAGTTGAGTTTGGGAGGAAAACTGTGGGTCGCTTTCCCCCAAAAACTCCAATTGCCCAGATTCTTATGTTCAGGTTTGGAAACTGGAGGGGAAGGTGCCTCATTAAGTTTCCCATTATGTATGAGCTGGGCTGGTGGCTCTCCAAGGTTTCAGGCAGGGGTCTTTCCCAGTCCAACCTGGAGGTGCCAGGGATTGAACCTGGGACCTTCTGCATGAAAAGCAGATGCTCTACCACTGAGATACGGCCTCATCCCCTAAGCCTTAGGGTCTAAGGGAAATCGTACAGCAGACAGAGCTTACATATAGTCACCCATCCAAGTTGCCACAAGGGGCAGCACTATGCAGAGCCTCCAACCAGGCCGAACATGGCACATGGTTTTAGAGCTGAACCAGACATATAGCCCATTCCCAAGCCCAGATTTTGTTAGAGGGAAATGGAAAATAATTGCATGAAAGGAGATAAAAAGCTTTTTAATTTATCCAGGAATGAATGCAGAGAGAATGTCATTAGCAGTCTGACCAACTGGACTTGTAAAACCGTGGGCAGTTGGGAATGCTAGCCATTAGCTCAATAACCAAGAACAAAATTTGTTATGAACTCCACCACCTATTAAGATCTTCAGGGGAGATTCATCTGAGGGTGCTCGTGTGGTGACGACTGAAAGGCAAGCCTTCTCTGCAGTTGCCCCAGAGCTGTGGAATGCTCTTCCTGCTGAGATTAGAGCTGCTCCATCCCTTTTGGCTTTTTAGCAAACAACGGAAGCCACATCTCTTCAGCCAAGCTTTTTAGCTATCTAGTAGTTTTTATGGGCAGCTATTTTCATTTGAACTCTTTATCTTTATATAGGATTCTCTTAAACGTACCCGCCGCTAATCCCATGTGTGGGAACTCTCGTGAGAGTTTGCCAGCCAGATAGTGATGGGGACGAATGGGCTGGCTGGGGGGAGAAACCGGTTTCGGGAGTGGGTAGGCAGGCGGGTGGGGGAGAAACTGGTGATGAGGGTGGGAGGCCAGCGAGTAGGCGGGGGGGGAGAGAAACCAGCGATGGGGGCTGTCAGTTGGGACGGCAATGGGGAGGGTGAGTGGCCAGCGGGCAGGAGGAGACGGGGTGGGGGGGTGGCCAGCCACCAGGAAAGAAAGCAGCGGCTGTGGGCGGAAAGAAAATGGTGGTGCTGGGGAACTGGCTATGGAGGGGAGGGTGGTGGAGAAAACGGGGGTGGGTGGGCAGCCAGCGAAGGTGAAGAAAATGGAGGCTGCGGCAAACTAGAGGCCCAGCAAGTATTTTTAAATTGTTTTAAAATTAATTGGTTTGTCTTATGGCTGTAAACTGTTTAGAGACTTCAGTAGTGGGCAGTATACAAATCTGGTAAGTAAGTAAGTAAGTCGGGAGCATAACTATAATAGGGCAAGGGGAGACAGTTGTCTGGGGGCTCACTGCCTTTGCGGGGGGGCCCGGAGGCAAGTCACATGACTGACTCCACCAGCCGCACACCTGCCCGGGCTTCCTTCAGTTGTATTCATCCTCCGAAACTGATGTGAGTGTTGAGACCTGGAGCTACCAGAACAGCAGGTCTTTCTCTAGTACCATTAAATGACTTGCATCATCCACAATTTACAAAACCTTTAAAAAATAATTTAGGATGATGTTCTATTGTGGCACATAGGTTAAATAAACAAACAAACAAACAAACAAACAAAACAAACAAACAAAACAAACAAATTTCACTATGCTTTTTGTTACCACTATCCAGCCTAATTTAAGATTTCTTTACTTCATGAGCTGAGCTTCAGTGAAGGGGAGGGCATTTTAAAATCTTGTCTCTGGGCCCACTCCAACCTTGCTACGCCCCTGAAGTAAGTAAATAAATAAATAAAATGGTGTCCAAATTTCCTTGGGCGTCTCAGCAGATCCTACATCAGAGTTGGGAAGCCCAGAGACAACCGGGTAAGCTCGTCTGGTGAAGCCGAATTCAATAGTGGTGCTGAGATTTGCTGTGAGAACTTCATTACTGACACAACATCGTTTGATGAACTCAGAGTTCATGTTTATGTACAGACGGAGAGTTAAACCTAAAGCACTGTTGGCAAACGGAAGGTAGCAGAACACCAAGTTGTATCATTTAGTTCAAAGCGCATTTCCTGAATGCACATATGTTTCCTTTAAAACAGCATATGGCTGACTGACCTATACATTGACAGCCTCTTTTGCTTCATTCAAGAAAGAGAACCACGTTTCAGGAAGGGTGGTAGCCATACATAAATGGCTGCTGACTCATTGCGCATTGAGAAAAATGAGCCAACTTGGTGTTTTCTTTGTGGAAAAGAGAAAAAAAAAGTTGCTGGTCTACAATTCCCCCCCCCCCTTTTCCTACAGAACTGAGAACTTCAGTCCAGTCGTAATGCATCCCACAGGAATGATTGATTGATTGTTCAATTTATATACTGCTTTTCATTAAGATAATCTCAAAGTAGTTTACAATATAATTAAAACAATGCATAATTAAAATACAAAGGTACAGATGACCTCAAAAATTAAAATGATACATAATTACCGTACAAAAATACAGATAATAGAGATATAAAAACAATCTCTATGTAAAAATTTAATAACCCTTTAAAAAAAAATACATAAAACCAGAGGTGCACCTGGGTAATGTTGGAGCCTGGACCTAAAGGCCTGTGGAGGCCCCCCTGCTGCAAGTTAAGCATCATTTTTTTAAACATGTAGGTTCTTGAGGACACAAACCACACCACTCAGGGCAGACTAAAGAGGGTCTGGGGCCCCCAGGTGGTTTGGAGGACGTGGACTTCAGCCCCAAAGTCCAGGGGTAAGAGCACCTCTGCATAAAACACAAAGCAGCAGCAGCAACAGTAAAAACAATACATTCATTCAAAAGCCTGGGTGAAGAGCCCTGTCTTTGCTTTCCCCTGAAAACTGTCAAGGAGACTGAAGAGTGAATGCCAGCCAGGAGAGCATTCCTAAGCCAGGGGGCAATGACTGAGAAGGCCCTGTCTTGTGTGCCTGACAACCGAGCCTCTCTCACCGTCGGCATGCCGGGTAGAGCCTCCTCCGATGATCTTGTCAAGTGGGCTGAAACCCAGGTGGTCCTTCAGATATCTAGATATAATGCTAAGAACAGCAATGGTGATGAAAGATAGGGTCTGGAAAAGGGTTTTGTGTGCAGCTGGAGTCCATCTTGGAGTCACAGAAGGAGTCCGGGGGATGGCAAGGATCTGGATGGATACATGCTGCATTTTGTAAACTCTGTGGAAAGTTGCAGGTCTAGAAATCCTTACCAGCATTGCTTGCTTGCTCTGTTCCTTCACTCTGATCATTTGGGCTTTTCTGTTTCCACATGTGTGCTATTCTGTATGGACCCCAAAGTCTGTTAGAGAGGGGGCAGGCAGGTGGGAAACTGGATTCCATAGCTAAGTCTCTAGGTGATCTGCAAGCCATTGGCAAGCATTTCTCCTTGCCAGTAATTTCACAATGGCAAGTACATTGGCATGTTAGAATACACACTCCCAAATACATGCTGCCATTATTGGCATTGGGCTAACACTGCTCTCAGTGTTCCTCACCTGTAAAATGGGAGTATGGATCAGTTCCCTTTGGCCATTGTGGCTGGAGATGATGGGAGTTGTAGTCCAATATCTGGGGACCCAAGGATGGGAACCTCAAATCTAGGTAAAGCGAAGATGTGATGACATCATTGTGTGGATACTGATGCACAAAATGCCACTCTAAACACAGATATACGTTGCATACCATTTCCTATGTCTGTTAATAAATTTATATTTAGGATTAAAACTGTCTGGAATCACAAATCTGTATTCTTCCTTCATATAAGGCAGATCTAACAGTGATCTGAATAAAACCTGTATAAATCCAAATCAAATATATTCCAAGACAATAAACGAAATATACACTCCAAGGTGAAAAAACACACATCAAATATATGTAAAGAGATCTATAAAAGTATGAAATGTGTATTAAAAAGTCCATAAAGGATATTCCAATGGGAGTCCAAAGTTATGCAGGAGTTAACAAGTTTCTTTATTCATAATGTAGGGTGAACTATTCCACATGTCATGGAACCCCCACCCACATGTTGCTTGTCCTCATTATTTATTTGTTTGTTTTTTTATTTATTAAATGTATATGCCACCTGACTCCAAAGGCTCTAGGCATTTCAAAGGCTCTAGGCAGAATCATACTCCTTGGGTTCCCATGGAATGATTTAAACATTGAGCATTTGGGTCTACTTCAGCCCAGACCTGTAGCTGTGGAACTCCTCTCTGGAGGACATACCACTGGAGGCTGAATTCGGTCAGACTGGAGTTGAGGGAGGAAGCTTCTCTCTCCCTCCCTCTGCGATTGGCTGTGTGGGCTGTTCTTCAAGCAAGAAGGAAGCCTGCACAGCCAGTTCCCCCTCCTCTCTTCAGTATCGCTGACTGGTCTCCCTCTCATCCAAATGCGGACAGGAGAGTAGTGTGTGCCCATGTGTGGCAGATTTTGCAAGTGTTCATGAGAGAGGGGATGGGGAGATGAAAGCAATGGTGCCAAGGAACCTTGGCCAATGGACAGGCCAGTGAACGGGCAGGCAGGCAGGCCCCTTAACAATGGGAAGGATCTGGATTCTTACACACTTGGGCGAGGGCTGGCTTTTAAGGCCATGTAATTTTTCAGGGGCTTCGGAAAATGATACAGGATGTGTGGAGATGTCACCAATCCATGGTCCATGGAGATCCTTCCAGTTGTTAAGAGGAGAAAACCTTTTTGGAGGAATCGCTCGTGTCTTACCAATAAGGAGAAAGAAAAGGACGATGTTGTGGGTGAGCAGCTGTTGTTTCTTTTTTATTTGTCTGCTGCCAGACACTGATTTACCATATACCCCCATCCATCTGGCATTCCGTTCATCTGAAGATGAATCTATCTGTTCAGAAATAGCTTCTGAAATCAGAGACACTCAGAACTTGTCAATAGATTCGCCCCTCCACAGAATCGCACATCCACATCTCCCTAGTGTGCCAAGCAAAAGTTCTTGCAAAGAAAATCAACTGGAACTTTTTTTTTAACAGGAATTCAGTTTGGCACCATTATTTTCTATATACTGCACAGAAAGTAGTTGATGGAAAGTCCCCAAATGGATTATTTTAATGATTACAACTTTTTTTGTTGCCCAATTTATGTATACAAAAGTTTTTGAATGTTTTAAAAACCTCTTTAATACTCTAAATAAACTGAATCAATTTTCAGGGAGCTGTCTAAAGTGGTTAACAGCTTGTCAGATCTGCTGTTGGAAGTAAAGTGCTATTTACCAACTTCAGCCAAGAAAGGGGGGGAAATGAAGATATAAAAGATTTCATAACCAAGACTGCACTCCTATACACGTTTACTTAGAATGAATTGAGTTTAGACAAATTCAAGGAGGATAGGTCTAACAATGGGTAGTAGCCATGACAGTTAAATTGAGCCTGGAGGATCAGGGGCAGTATACCTTAGAATGTAAGTCATTGGGAAGCAGCATTAAGAGAGGGCTATTTTTCCTCAGTAGTGGTCTGGAAATAATGTGGAGAAAGAATGTAGACGATACCAGGGTAGCCGAATGAAACTGACTGGCAGGGCAGTAAGAATAAAGAAAAGACAGCACACCCTCATGAAATGCAGAATGAACTGATGGAACTCACTGCGACAAGATGTGGGAGGTGATCATGCTGTTTTGGGGTCAATTTGTGGAGGAGAAGAGCTTTGCCGAGGTCTGTTAGCTATGATGGGCCCATCTCCAGAAGTAAAATGCCACTGAACAATGGCTGCTGGTAGGAAATAGCATGGGAGAAGTATTCCTTCTGGGCTTCTTGAAGCCTTCTGGTTGACCACTATGGAATACAGGTTGCTGCATTAGATGGTTGTTGTACTAGATAAATCATTTTCACTAGAAGAGACTAGACGTGTGAGCACTGGAAGATCTTTCCCTCAGGGGATGGAGCTGCTCTGGGAAGAGCAGAAGGTTTCAAGTTCCCTCCCTGGCAGCATCTCTGTCAGGATATATCTCTGTTAGGTGTTGTAGTAACATGCCTTCAGGTGAAAACTGCAAGTCACTGTATTTACTGTGATTAGTGACTAGCAACATGTGAGGCCAATTACAAGCTGCTTAGTAATGATCTGCAGTGATTGGCCAAGGCCAGTATAAGAAGGAGGCTCAGAGAAGAGCAAAGCGTACACAGTGGCAGATGCTGCTACACTGTGGTCCACCTGGCTGAACTATGTGAATGCTGTATCCATGTGCCTGATGTATATACTTATTTACATGTAATGGACTTACTGAGCTGCAATATCACGTGAGTGCCTTTTCTACAATATATTCTTCAGTTTAAAACCCTTGCCTGTGTGTTGGAGTCTTCTTAGATTTCTACTGGGGTACTGGAACGTGACTCTGCGAGTAGGGTGCAACACCAACAATCTCCATGATAGGGCTGAGAGAGATTCCTGCCTGCAACCTTGGAGAAGCCACTGCCAGTCTGTGAAGCCAATACTGAGCTAAATGGACCAAATGGTCTGACTCAGTATATGGCAGATTCCTATGTTCCACTATGCTATGCACAGATGGTTCAACAGTGGGCATTTTGGCTTGTTTGAGGGGTTGAAAGTAGATGCAAATCTACAACTGCATTCCTTTAGACCAGGGATGGCGATTCTCCTCCTCCTTCCCCTTCTCCTCTTCCTCCTTCCAATTATACACCCCTTATCAACAAAGTTCACAAAGCGGTTTACACAGAAAAAAACAATAAACAATGAATAAGGTGGTCCCCCTGTCCCAAAAAAGCTCATGCTCTAAAAGCAACACAGAGCACAAACCAGCAACAGCCACTGGTGGGATGCTGTGCTGGAGGTGAATTGAGTCAGCTGGTCTCCCCCTGCTAAATATAAGAGAGTACAACACTCTCAAACTGGCCAGCAGAGCTGCACAAAGCTGTGGTCAACATCTGGGGCCTCAAGAAGCCCTCTTTCAGAGTATACACTTGGTAGCTAACCTAGAGTTACCATATAATAGCTAAACCTTGGTAGGGTAACTATTATATTATTGGCAGCTAACCTTGGTTTACCAGCCAAAATAGTGTAGCCTTCTCATGGACATACTAATCAACTCTGTGCAGTTCTTTCGTTATAGCCCTGTGGTTGTCTTTGGTAGAATACAGGAGGGGTTGACCACTGCCATCTCCCGTGCAGTATGAGATGATGCCTTTCAGCATCTTCCTATTTCCCTGCTGCACCATTAAGTGGCGAAAGGGACTGTACCACGATGTTTTTTAATGGGTCTGCCGAATTGTTCTAGGGGAGATTATAGGACATCTCCACTCCCAGGATATCTCAGGGCTGTATTCTTAAGGACCAGCATCCTCTAGCCAGGATTTCTGCTCTGGTCCTCTAAGAGATAATGAGGCGGTTTTCATGCACAGCCTAACCCAGGCTACAGATGCCGGTAGGGCAGCACTGCCCAGCCCCACTTTTTACCCCAGCTGTTAGCTGAGATTAAGGGGGCAAGCACTCCCTTGCGCCCAGCCATTTGCTTGTGTGAGAGCAAAAGCTGCTTTCAGCTTTCTGGCTACCTTATAAAACAACATGGCTCTATGCACCCTTGCACCCAGTTTGTGCTAATTTCCCCTACTTTTGCCAAAATGTGCATTAACAATCATGCATCAGAACAGACAGGTTTGTAAACAGTTTAAATCTCCGGGCTGGCAATCTTCTGCACCCAAAGACTTGTACCTTTGGGTGAAATCTTAAGCTTGAAGTGTGTTATGCAAGCAGTCTGCAAAAAGAATGCAGAAGAAGCGGAGTGAAAAATGGGTCCTTGCCCCAAGGAGCTTGCAAGCTAAATTTAGACTCGGGGAAGGAGGTCAACAAAGAGCAAGAGAAAGGAGGGAGAGACAAGGGTAACTATCCTGTGATTTCTCGGATGATGTCTGGAGAAAACAATTAGCTCTCATCACACAAAGTACCGTGGAGCTGATGAATTAGTCCTAAATGATGTGTTCCTTTATTTTATCATCCTCCACTGCCTTTTCTTTTAGCAGCTGAAAAGAGAATCACTTTGACAAATAAAAGAGAATCATTTTGACAAAAGAGAAGCATTTTGACAAATATGCTTAAGGGATGCCATCTTGGTTCATTCACACACACACACAAACATTAAGAGGATGTTTTCTTCACCATGAGCCTCACCACCTGTTAAGATCTTCTGGAGAGGTTCGATTGTGGTTGCCACCAACTCATCTGGTGGCTACTAAGGAATGGGCCTTTTCCGTTGCTGCCCCTGGACTTTGGAATGGGCTCCTGGTTGAAATAAGAGCCTCCCCATCTCTGGCAACTTTTTAAAAAGGCACGGAAGACACATTTGTTCACCCAGGCTTTTAATTAGATTGAAGGTTTTAGTGTTTTTGAAAATGTTCTTGATGGTAATTGTTAATTGATTTCATGTTTTAAATGATTTTAATTGTAAACCACCCAGAGATGCAAGTTTTGGGTGGCATAGAAATATTTCAAATAAATAAATAAATAAATAAATAAATAAATCCTTCCCCATTGCCAAATGTCTAACATATTGCCCCATGCTGAGAAGCCAGTGATCCCGCCGTGCTAAATGAAGCAGAAGTCTCACAGCAGAAATGGCCCATTTCTCTCGATGTCTCTGTTGATTATTTGCTGAAGATAATTCCCATTGTAAACTTCAGCTCCCCCCATCCCAACAAGGGTTGCTGTTGTTGTTGTTATAACAGTGTCATTTTCAACAAATGAGTCCCACATTCAAGAGCGATTGGTCAAATGGTAGAAAGGATTCATTCAAGCACGCCACAGTTTGGCAGTGGGCTATATGGACAGTCTTGGGCAAGTGGCTGCATCCTGAAGTCTTGATGGCCTCCGAGAAAATCCCTGCACCCTGAACCATTATGGCTCTGCTGTCAATGATAATGTTTGGGGATGCTGCCATAGCTCAGTCGTACAGCATCTGCTTTGAACATTGAAGGCCCCGGTTCAATACCCAGCAGCATCTCCAAGTAGGACAGAGGAAGGTTCTTGCCTGGAAACCTTGGAGAGCCTCTGCCAGTCAGTGTAGACCAGGGATTCTCAATGTTGGGACCCCAGATATTATTGTACTTCAATCCCCAGCCCCACTGGCCTTTGGTTGGGGATTATGGGAGCTGAAGTCCAATATCATCTGGGGACCCAACGTTGAGGATCCCTGGTGTAGACAATTCTGGGCTAGAGGGAACAGCGGACTGATTCAGTTTTACAGAAGAAAATTGCATGACTCGGCCAAAGATTCAGATAAAAGAATGAAACTCATTCCTCTTGACAGAAGATGTTATGAGGAATTCAACAAACACATTAAATTTGGTATTGCCTTAATACAAATATGCATACGAATACGGCAAGTATTTATATACCGCTTTTCAACCCAAGTTCCCAAAGCGGTTGACATACAGTAATTAATTAATTAAATGGCTGCCCGTCCCCAAAGGGCTCACAGTCTAAAAAAGAAAGATAAGAAAGATACCAGCCACAGCCCTACTTGGAGGGATGCTGTGCTGGGGTTGGATAGGGCCGTTTGCTTTCCCCCTGCTTAATAATATAGGAGAATAACCACTTTAAAAGGTGCCTCTTTGCTCAGTTAGTAGGGGTAACTGAGATGGAAAAAAAAAATTAAAACCACAGTATGGTTCAATACATGTTGATCAAAACCAATATGGCATCATAGCAAACCTTCGCACCAGGTGCAGAATGTCTACCCCAATTTCCCCCCCTTCATTTAGGAATGTCCTTACAGGATCCAGTGGGAAACCTTGTCCACTTTGAAATTCCTACGGGTCCTATGCAGGGTGGCCAGAACATAAGGGGTATACTCGTGGGTCAAATGGGCCGTAAGCCAGAATTTGGCTTTTAAAAGCCTAATCTGGCCACCTTGGTCCTATGGCCAGGGACTGAACTATAACCGGTGGGCTCCATAGGTGGGTTTGGCACCACAGTGCCACCAGGATCCACAAGGATCACAGCTGTTCTCATGGGCAGACAAACCCGGGCTTGACTGCTTTAGCCTGGTCTCAGCTGCTCATGAGACGCCTCTATGTAAAACTTGTTCAGTCATTTTTCTTCTTTTCTTCACAATTCAGAATTGCCTTATAATGTGAGGCCCTAAGCTGTAGCTAACTTAGCGTGTGCCTAAATCTGGCACCACCTGGCTGGGCAGTTCTCTGATCCTGTTTAGGCTTGCATGAGCAGTCCTAGTATAAAGCAGCTTCATCTGTTCACTTGGAGCATCCATAGCTGAGTGACAGAGTATCTACGTTGCATGCAGAAGGTCCCAGGTTCAGTCCTTGGCAGCATCTCAAGGTAGGGGTGGGAAAGACTCCTACTTGAAACCTTGGAGTGCCACTGCCAGTCAGTGTAACCAATACCAAGCTAGATGGACCAAGTGTCTCACTCCATAGAAAGCAGCTTCCCATGTTCTTATGCCCTTTGGTCTGATCCAGCAGGATTCTTCTGATCTTCATAGATTTTAAGCCCTTTCTCATGATCGGTAAGAAAGCGCTCGAGAGATTGCTGGGAGGAAGGCTGTTTGCACTTATCTTCCTGCAGACGATCCCTCTTTGCAGATTGTCCATCCACACGATTGCTGGCGATCGCAGGCAGCATGGAGGCTTGGGGGCTGGGACGCTTCATCCCAGCCCCTGAAACTCCCACAATGCACTTCTCACTTACCCAAATGGCTATTTAGTTTAGAAAAAAGACAACTGCGGGGAGACAGGATAGAGGTCTATAAAATCATACATGGACTAGAGAAAGTGGAGAGAGAGAAATTCTTCTCCCTCTCACATAACTCTAGAACCAGGGGTCATCCCATGAAACTGATTGCTGGGAAATTTAGGACCGACAAATGGAAGTACTTTTTCGCACAATGCATAATCAGCTTGTGGAATTTTCTGTCAGAAGATGTGGTGACAGCCAACAACCTGGATGACTTTAAGAGGGGCTTGGGTAACCATGGAGGAAAGGTCTATCAACGGCTACTAGTTGGAGGGCTATAGGCCACCTCCAGCCTCAAAGGGAGGATGTCTCTGAGTACCAGTTGCAGAGGAGTAACAGCGGGAGGGAGGGCATGCCCTCAACTCCTGCTGTAGGCTTCCAGTGGCATCTAGTGGGCCACTGTGTGAAACAGGATGCTGGACTAGATGGGCCTTGGGTCTGATCCAGCTGGGCTGTTCTTATGTGTGTGGTGCATTATGGGGATTCCCCCAACACCAGTTGAGAGGCCCGCAGTCTCCCAGCCCTGACTGCAAGCAGCTGGGCCTGGCAGATAATCCAAATAAATGTGGCTAAGAGACTTTGCTGTCAAAGCACTGCTGGGATCAGGCATGATCTCAGTTGCCCGGGCTTGGCTATGTTAGCCCAGTTTTGCTTTGCAGGTGAGAACATCCTTGTAATGAATGGAGACTGGCAAATGGTGGATTTAAGCCTCAGAGCAAGTCCACATAGGGAAAAGAAAAATGCTGATTCATTCCCACCATGTTTGCTCAACAAGGCTGTCCTTCTGGTAATTGCTGCCACCACACCCAAATTATTACAGAGTTTGAACCCACCCACTCCCGGATTTGGGTGAATATCCAGGGAACTTTCCTCCTCATTTACCCAAATGGAAAAATATAAAAAACCTCCCACATGCAGCGTACACATGGTGAGAAAACTTGGTAGATTGCTGCACAATTAACCTTGAGGCGTGTCTGCACCAGAGTAAAAACCCCTTTTCCTGAGTTTTTAAAAAATCCACTCAGAGACAGGTGAAATTACAAAGAATAAAAAAGAGAAAACTTTATTCAAAAGACTACAGATTGCTTTGGTCTGAGGCTCTAGCAGCTTCCGTTACAGATTTAGAAAAACACAAGGAACACTCAGTACTTGCAAGAATACTTCCAAAAAGCACTCCAGTTGATCATTGGAGTGGTACACTTTAAAATCTTGGCTACCCAGTTGCAAAGATAATTCAAAAATCACCCCCAGTCGTAAGGAACCTTTAAAAGCACCTTTAAAGGTTACAGAGACTTCTACAGAACCTTAGTTGGAAAAAAGGATTCAGGCTAGTGTTGCTTAGAAGGTTACTTTACAAAATAAAACACAATAGACCAGTTGTAAGGATCTGCAAAGAAATAAAGAAATAAAGAAAATCTGACGCCAGCTACCTAACTCATAGTTCCCTGGCTAAACCTTTCAGAAGCCCAGAAGCCCTGGCTTCCTTCCCCCTTGAACTCACTCCAAACTCCAGGGGAGAATTCCAGCTTCCTGCAATCCTGTCTCCGAAGGATCTGCAGATGTCCTTCCATGAGAGAGGTCTTCAGGCTAGCTTTTGCCATGAGCCGCAAACCCAATTGCTCCCCACTAAGCCTTCCGCCCAACCTCTCTCACCTCCAGCCTGGCTCCCAGTCCATGAGAACAAAGAATCCCTTCACCTCCTGCCGCCAGGCCCTCTAAGTCCCAGTCACCATGTGCTGAGTGTCTGATCCCTAGAGGTCAAGGCCTGAAAGACAGGACGGGGTTCCCTTCTGGTTCACTCTTTAGGGAAAAAGGAAAAGCTGTATCTGACTGATCACAACAATCCTCTTTATCTCTGTCGTTTAATAGCACTCATTAAAAAAGAAATCTTTGTGGATTATGATGTTGTTGTTTGCATATATGTCAATAGCCATCTTGGAATTCGTTGATTGCTAGAGACAGGGAGGCTCTTCAGATGATTAGTGTGAAGAGCTATAAGGGGGTTTGCAGGGAGAGCAGATGATCCAAAGGCCACCCTGGGCAGACGGATAGGCTGCCCACACGAATGCTGGTTCTGTCACGGAACCGGCAGGGGCTGCGGGGATCGGGGGCTGCGTGGCCCCCGGAAGTTCCAGGATGCCCCACATGAGCACGGGGAGCATCCTGGAGAGACCCCTCGAGCCCAGGAGGCTGCTTGCAGCCTACCGGTTGGGAGTCTACTCATGTGTCGCTCTGTTAACCTTGTCTAAGGGGAGGGGTACTTAGAGAGGTTTGCTGCCGGGAGCCCATTGCATCACACAATCGCCCAAAAGTGGGCTACCATTTTGGGGCAATCGTGAGAATAGCCTCAGGGTCTGCGTACTGAAATATGTAAATACAGTTTGGGGAATTTTTTGCAGTGGGGGAATTTTTAAGATCAACATGGTTTCTGCTGTAGCATTGGTTCTCTCTGTATAAGAAACTGTCCTCCCTGCTTCATGTTTTCCTCCTCAACTTGCAGCAAACCTAATCATAACAGGGTGGCAAACCAGTCTTCAGAGAACTAATTTAGAATGTGAAAGCAAATTAGACTAAGAATTTAGGTCATGCATTAGCATTCAAGGTAATCTGTAAAATACAGGTCTGTTAAGACAGCATCCTTGCCTGTCAATAGTTTATTATGAAATTCAATGGACTCAAACAGGTGAAACATAATTGGATTACAGAAAGAATAGATAATGACGCACAGATAAAGGCTGCTATTGCCTTCCATTCGTAAACTTAAGCAAAGATAAATGGCAAGAAAACAAAAGTGCTTTTGTCATTGGAATAAAAGTCATTTGCAGACTCAGATCCTGCAGACGTAACACTGTTTAACTCCCGCGGCTCCTGAATTCTCCTTCTGAAAGCCACTGGCCTTGTGCAATGTGCAAAGAACGGCAGGTCTGTTCCTATGTTCTTATTAGCTTGGATGGTTTTAAAAGGGGCTTAGACAAATTCATGGAGGACAGGTCTATCAATGGCTATTAGTCCGGTGGCTATGGGCCACCTCCAGTCTCAGGGGCACTAATACCAGTTGCAAGGGAGCAACAGCAAGAGAAAGGGCATGCCCTCAGTTCTTGCCTGTGGGCTTCTTGAAGGCATTTGGTGGGCCACTGTGTGAAACAGGATGCTGGACTAGATAGGCCTTGCAGGGCTGTTCTTGTGTTCTTAATGCACATTATGATGAAATGTCAGTCTACATTTCATCATAACACTGTTCTTTGAACCCATTCGCACAATGATGGCTACGCCCCTGCCTTGTGCCATTTTAGGCTGTCCATGAGGAGGTTGTATCATTTCAATATTCCCTTGCACCCAAACCTTTCTGCCCAAGGGGGAAAAGAACCTAGAATGCTAGCCTAATATGTCTTACCTCCCCCAAGTTATGTAAAGCATTCTTCAGAGCCAGATTTGATGGGCTCCCCTCAGCAGTACTTTCTGGCAGGTAGAATCAAACACCTGAAGCCAATAGGATCTGTCTTTGGGGTGAAGGAATGCTTGAGACAATACAACATGTTCTTCTGTACTGCTCCTTCTGTAAAGACTCACGTGCCAGATTGATTACACCCTTGTTATTGAACAGGCCAGTTAGGGACGGGTCTTCCTGCACATGTTTTCTCCTCTCTGATGAGTGTGTAGATATTACCTGAAAGGTAGCCAACTTTTGTTTGACAGCCACGAAAATTAGGCAGCAAAGGACTGCCAATGAGATGTAATTTGATCTCGCTACCACTATACTTAATTTGATTTGCTGTACCTATTGTACTGCACTGTATGGTATTGTGTATGTTTGGCTTTTGATTTTTGTGCATCCGAGCATTGATTATAAATAAAGTGGTGGTGGTGGAGGTGGTGGTTCTTCTTCTTCTTCTTCTTCTTCTTCTTCTTCTTCTTCTTCTTCTTCTTCTGTCAGAGTATCAGACTAGTACTGGGGAGACCCAGGTTCAAATCCTATTCTGCAATGCAGTTTACTGCGTGAGCTTCCGACAATAACCATTTCTCCCCCCAGCCTACCTCACAGGGTTGTTGTGAGGATACAGTGGGGAGGAAAGAGCCATGCACATCACCCTGAGCTTGTTGGCAAGGGTTGTATATAGGGATGTATGAGTATTCCACTGATTGAACTCAAAGAGGTCCAGGGTCTGCACACATTCCAGCGGAATGATCACAGATCCTCAATGTGGATGCTCACAAAGTGCTCACAGCTATGCTCGCCCGACCTCTTTCCCTTCCCAGCCTGAAAACTCTCCAGAAAGTTACCTCTAGCTTTTTCAGAGAACAGGCTTGACTGTGAGTTTGGGGCATAATGGATACTCCGACTCAGGGGCGTAGCAAGGAGAGAGGGAACCCCTGTTCACCCCTCTCCCTGGCGGCCCCTCGGAGTGAGGGTGATAAGGAAGAAAATGGGGAGGGGTGGAGCTGCCCCACCGCCAGTTCTTTGAACCCATCCGCTCAATTATAGCTATACCCCTGCTCTAATGGTGGTGGGGGGGAGGTGTTTTTTAACCCCAGAAACAAATTGGGCCAGATTCCAATACCGAAGGAAAAACCAGAATTGTGTGTGAAGTGCTATATAAATATGCTGAATAAATAATAAAAATAAGTGCTTTCTGAAATATTGCATAGACTTTGGGGTAAATTTGTTCGATATGAGGACATACTCATGAGGACAACTGGTCTTGTGGTAGCAAGCATGACTGGTCCCCTTAGCTAAGCATGGTCTGCCCTGGTTGCCTATGAATGGGAGACCTGATGTGTGAGCACTGCAAGATATTCCCCTCAGGGGATGGGGCCACTCTGGGAAGAGCATCTGCGGTTCCAAGTTCCCTCCCTGGCAGCATCTCCGAGATAGGGCTGAGAGAGATTCCTGCCTGCAGCCTTGGAGAAGCCGCTGCCAGTCTGGGTAGACAATGCTTAGCGAGATGGACCTATGGCCTGACTCAGTATACGGCAGCTTCCTATGTTCCTATGTAAACGCACACCCACCCTCCCAAAGTAAAGTCGCGGTAAAGTCGCCGTCTGAAAAAGCTCCTGGGGAGCTTATTAGTGAGAATGATTGCAATGTTTCATTTTTCTACCACAGGGATGTTGGAACTTGTAGTCCTGGTTGAGATCCCAGTGGGAAAAGATACTCTGCCAGGGTCTTTGCCTTTGCAAACTCCGAGGTAAGCTTCTGGGGAGAAAGTGGAGGAGTTGGTGACAGAGGGTTTTCAGGATTGGGATGAACACAGCTCATGATGTACATGCTGCTTTTTATCTTTCTTTATTAGGGCCCTTTTTCTTTTGTCTTTAGCACACATCCCTCTGTTCTTGTCAATGTATTTATTAGATCGGCTCTAATCCCCTCATGGCTTTCTAGGTCCTTACATCTATATTTTGCCAATGAAGCTAGGGACAGAAGAAATGCCTTTCATGCAATTACAAGGAAAAAAGGACAGTATTCACAAAAATCTGTCTGCATCTGAAATTCTGTTTAATCCAATTACTTTTAAATTGATATAAACTAGTGTTAATTCCCCTGGTGGAAACCACGGGGAAATATTCAAGGTCAGTAACGCTACTGGGTTCCCGAGTGACTGAGCCTTGTATAATTACAACAGACCCCCTGAGTTCCTTATTGTTTTAAGACAAAGGCAACACTCCATTGTGTATGTAATTACCAATCCCGCCGAACGGAAGGTCCAGGCTTTGATCCCCCCTGCTTCCTGTCAGATCAGAATTGTGGGACGAGAAATTGAAAACCAGCCCCTGAATCTCAATGCACTGAGAGCCTAGTGTTAGCTCTCCAGGGGAGTCACTTGCCCTGAGAAGGAGGAAATAACCGTCTGTTGTGTGTGCACGCATCCTTTGGCGTCATTGTGTAAATATAGGTTGAAGAAGCGAGAGGAAGAGAAACTTGGAGGGAGCTGTTCTTATTCTCAGTAGCTTTGCCATGTGAGTATTTATTATCCAGGCCTACCCAAGACTTGTAGCAAATGGAAGCTGGAAGGAACCACAAGGTTTGGAGGAAGGGACTGTGTGTGTCCTGAGCTGGGGTTCTGAAGATCCAAGGCTCTGGCAACTTACCACCATCATGTGGTAACCCAGCGTGGCATAGTGGTTAGAGTGATGGACTAGGACCGGGGAGACCCGGGTTCAAATCCCCATTCAGCCATGAGACTTGCTGGCTGACTCTGGGCCAGTCACTTCTCTCTCAGCCTAACCTACTTCACAAGGTTGTTATGAGGAGAAACTTAAGTATGTAGAACACCGCTCTGGGCTCCTTGGAGGAAGGGCGGGATAGAAATGTAAATAAATAAATAAATAAATAAAGTAAATGTTGCCTCCATCATGATGTCGATGCTGCAGGCCTGGCAGACTGAACACTGTGCTTTGAGGGCTCCACTTACGCTGCAGTATCAGCCTGCCTGAGCATTGTCATCTGATCCTGAGCTGATTGATTGGCTATCCCTGTCCAACAGGCCCTGTACAGCTGACTGGCTATCCTCATTCAACATCTATATCTATATCTTAAACATCTATATCTTAAATATCCATCGCTAATCCCATGTGTGGCAGCTCTCACGAGAGTTCAAGAGCAGCTGCCAGATAGCGGCCGGGATGGGCTGATGGTGGCTAGGTTAGCCGGCCGGCAGGCAGTGAGGGAAAGCACTGGCCTGTAGGTCGTGAGAGAAAGCAGACTGGGAGTGGGACAAGGGACTGGGGCTGAAGGAAGGAGGAGAGAATGGATTGCATCTGAAGGGGGGCAGAATGGACTGGGGCTGAAGGGAAGGGGGAGAACGGACTGGGGCTGAAGACAAAATGAGGAGAGAGGGAGAACTAGGGGTGCAGATGTTCTGCACCGGCTCTGCTAATTTCCTCTAAAGTTGATTGGCTACCTCTCCAACAGTTTCTATGAAGATGATAGGCTATGACTTTTCAACATGTCCTATGAGGCTGATTGGCCATCCCTGACCAACAGGCCCTATAAAGCCCTAGCCTCAGAGCCTGCACCTCAGTCGGAGCAATTTGCCTCCAATAATGAGGACTCTGGCTGCGCTTTTCCTCCTGTTTCCTGATTGTCGCCTTGGGGCTTGACCCCTGCCTGACCCTGACTTTGCCTTCAACCTCCTCCCATATTACTGTGTTGGATCATGACCTCTGCCTGTTTTTATATATTCACCTGCCCCAGTGATCCTTGTTTGCTCTTCAGAGCTGGAACAATGGAGTCTTCAGACTTCTTGGGTAGGGAAATCTTCTGGGGTGGTGAACCTGGGGTATTCAACAAGGTATACTAATATTTCTTGGTTGCAATACATGGTGTGTGTGTGTGTGTGTGTGTGTGTGTGTGTGTGTGTGTGTGTGTAGGTGCAGTTCTCCTCCAGGGAGAAGATGCCATGCAGTTCTGGATCTGGTCATGAGCTGGAAGTGTGAATTGAAAGAGCCGTAGAAAACCAATTCTTCTGAAATGTGGCTATGTTGCAGAAGCATATTGGTGTTAAATTGCAAACCAGTGTGGTGTAGTGGATAGACTGCTGGACTGGGGATGGGGAGACCCAAATTCAAGTCCCCGTTCTGCCATGAAACTCACTGGGTTACTCTGGGCCACTCACTTATCTTCCTAACCTATCCTACCTCGCAGGGTTGTTGTGAGGATAAACATAACTATGTGCACCACTCTGGACTCCTCAGAGGAAGAGAGGGATAGAAACAAACATACCCTAGCCTATACACTTTCCAGGAACCCCAGAATTGCCTCGAATACAATTTGCTGACCATCAGTCTAAAGGATTTCCAGACAATGGGTTGTTTCCCCCATGGAAATTATGTGGGACAGGATCGTGATTACTGTTATCCCAATGAATGGCAGCTTGGAAGGAGACTCTCTAATTAAATTGCAAACTCCAGCTTCCATTATTTTAAGAACCTCTCTTGCTAATTTACGGAGTTGTTCACACAGATCTACCTTATGCATAATTGCTTTTCAGTCAATAACAAATGGAGAGTGCAACCAATATGGTCCAAATCTTGTGCACAGCTAAGCCAGCTGGCAAGCACACATTACTCTCAGAATACCTGCTTACCCATGGGGTTTTAAGAAACAGCTTGGAAAGAATGTCATTTCCAGAATTAGAAGTCTCTTTCCAGCCTGCCAAATCTCTAATATTTCAAGTGGACGCATTGAGGGGGACCAATATTTCTGCTTGGAGGTTGTTTCCACTAGATGTTTATCATACATCGATGCTGAAACCAGACATTTGGAACATCCATCTCCTCTGGCCGATCTGCTCTTTGATCATCTGGGCTGACATCAATTAAGACTCACTGGAGATGGAAAGCTTTCTAAATAGCTCTGTGCTGAAAAGGGGCAACCCCCTCCCCACCAGCTAGAAGTCAAGGTACCAAGACAGAACCACCCTTTCCCTTTCAGAAGGTGAAACACTGACACACCAGCTTATTTCATTGACACACCTGCTTCTTTCCTCTGTGTCTGGCTATTGCGGGAGGCCCATGAGCAAGGCTACTGTCTAAGCAACGATTGCCAGGGTGTGAAATGTTGGGAAGGAGGCCGTTAAGGAGGGTTGGAGAAGAAGGGAGAGGAGAAGAGGTGAAAGGAAGAAGCAATAGAGGGGAGAAGAGAAGAGCTGTTGTACTGGTGAATCATCAGGAGACCAGTGTTGGACAGACTGGCAGTGAGGAGCAGGCAGGAGGCCTGCCATCCAAACATCTACCACTGTCGGACTGAATCCTGAGATTAAAAAGGGGAGTATATTTGCCTTTAAGGGGAATGGGATTTTTGTAAACGTTAAAGTCTCAACAGATAAAGAAAACCTTTATTTATCCAAAGCATTCTTTGGATTCTCTAACCCCTCCTCAGATGAATTTTAACAAACCTGTGGCTTCCACGTGCCACACAGCACATCCACTTTATCACCACACGATAAAAATCCCCCTTTCCTTGCTAACGTACTCCCACCAACAACGAGTTCCCTTGAATGGGTGCCTCATTTGCTGTTGACGATAATGGGCATCTCAAATATTTATGACTGTGCAATCAATGGTACCATTTGTTTTGCTCTGTCCATTAGCAAGCCACCCTTCCATTTTTTACATTGTTAGAGATTGTGTTGTCTTAAAACTATTAACGGCCGAGTCCTCTACAATACCCTGACTCCATTAAACAAATGGCATTTGCCTCTGGTGCTGTGATCGAGGATCAGGATGAACTCTTTAAAGCAAATACTGATAATTTTTCTGCATTAGGGTAAGTATGATATTTTCATGACCGATTACTTAAAGAGTTCCAGGCTTAATGTTGTGATCCGAAATGCTGTGGTGCGTCACTGCCGCAACTCCATTAGCTCCAGTACATGACAACTGCTGTGCCTAGCTATTATAGAGTTTCCAAACTATTTATTTTGCTAAATTCAGTTATCATACCAAGTGCCGCATTACAGCAATAATCATAATTAATATGCCAGCGTTTTGGCTATTCCACATTTTGCTCTTTCCCCCTGTGAAGATTAGTCAGTTGACTGCCTATTAGTACATCATCCAGCTGGGGTGGTTGGTACCATCTGAGGGGATGGATGTTCATGGTGATTTTTGATGAAGTCTATACTAGGGGTGCGCACGAAATCGCTCTGGGCAGTTAGGTTCCAGTTTGAACCAAACTCGAACCAAGCCGCACAGTCTGCATACCAATTCTAACGAATCGGCTGGCAGTTTGGTTTGTGCCAAGAACCAGGGTTGTGCTGGGTCAAACCAGTTCAACACCGGTTCTAGTGCTTGTAAAGGGGAATCCGATAAGGATTCTATAACCCCAGAGATGGAAAAGAGGTTTCCATCCCAGTCTATTCTAGGGGTGTGCACGAAACCGCTCTGGCCAGTTCAGTTCGAGTTCAAACCAAACTCAAACCAAGCTGCACAGTCCCACATACCAGTTCTAATGAACCGGCTGACAGTTTGTGCCTAGAACTGAGGTCAAACTGGATCAAATCAGTTCAGCCCTGGTTCTAGTGCTTGTAAAGGGGAATCAAATAAGGATTCAATACCCCTTGAGATGGAGAAGAGCTTTTCCCATAGGCATAATGCCTGATTACTCACGGTTTCATTACATGTGGTAGTAGGCGAGGAACGGAAACACTGTGAGTAATGAGGTGTGCCTGTAGTAGTTTAACCTAACATCTAGTGTGGTGACCCAAATTTGAGAACCCCTGCCTTAAGTGATTTCCTACTTTGATCAGCTTCTTTGCTGGCCTAGGCCTTCTTTCCCCAGAATCGTCTTCTGTCAGACTGGGCCTTTGCCAGCTGGTGAGACCCTCTCCTCCCTACTCCCCTTCTTAGCTAAGTACCTCTTGGCAGGATTGTTGCCTCTTCAAAAGTTTACATGAGTGCAGCCTCTGCAGATTCTAGTGGATCAGAGCCAGTGGTCTGTTCTTTTCCCATCGATTCCTTAGAACATGTTCAGTCCTTTCAGATTTTCTCCTTTCGCTGCCACCTGTGTTGAAACAGGCCAAGTTTACCAGAATGCTAAGTAGCTGTCCGTGGTACTGAATTGTCAAGGCTGATCTTAGAAAACCAGCAGGCTTGCTGATAGTTTCGAGGGACTGGGGGGGAAGGCTGACTGTGCTCTGTAGTAGGTGTAATGATTTTGGCCTTGTTCTGCCTGAAAATCTATATTTAACACTCATAACACAGATAAAGAGCTGTATGACAAGTGCCTTATCGTATCCATCAGCAAAAAAATGGACTTGGCGTGACTGAATGCCAGCAGTGGCAATGCTTACGTTTAAAAATACATCTTTAAAACACCACGGTAATAAACATTTTAAAAAGGGGGGCCCTTATTCACTTTCAGTAATAGAGACTACTACTCTGCTGCAATAGATTCACTTGACAGAGGCTGTATTTCTCCAGTTAGATTTATCGAGATGAGGAAAATTGCTCTTGTGAATAGGAGTAATATAGACATACACTATTACTGTAGCAAAGGGTGATATTAATTCATATCCTGCATTCCTCTTTCGCTCCAGCTCTTGAAGGAGGAAATGATGACAATCGCTTTCTAAAGCAATATCTGAAACCAGGCCTAGATTCACTGTTGTATTGAGACTCAGTTTGAGCTGGGGCGCATCAGGTGGTCTCAGTGGGTGCCTCACATTTGCGAAATTCTCTGCCCTGTCCAAGCCATCGACTCTGGAAATTGGCAACGTATACTGTAAGACCTTTTTTTGCTTGGCTTGGCTTTTAACACCCAGGATTTAGAAGAAGATGGTGAGGGAGGTATCTGGAACCTGTTTTTAACTCTCTCAGAATCAGGCTTGCTTCCAATGCTGCATTTTGAAAAATGATTGTAACCAGCATTCCCCATAAAAGGGATTCCCAGATGATGTTGATCACAAGTCCTACCATCCCTAGCCAAAGGCCATTGCAGCTGTGGATGATGGAAGCTGTAGTCAACAACACCTGGAGATCCCTGTTACAGAGAACACTGCCTATAACACATTCCTCTTCTTTTTCATTATTATTATTATTATTATTATTATTATTATTATTAATAATTCAATTTCGATACCGCCCTTCCAAAAATGGCTCAGGGCAGTTTACACAGAGAAAAAATAAATAAATGAGATGGATCCCTGTCTCCAAAGGGCTCACAATTCTAACAATGTAAGAACTTTATAAGAGCCCTGATGGGCTAGATCCAAAGTCCAGCATCCTATTGCCCACAGTGGTCAACCGTTTACCCCTAAGGGAACTATTATGATGATGATGATGATGATTGATGATGCTATTTACACACAGTCTATGTTATTGACTGGATTTAGTACTTGAATTATCGGGCCCTTTCCAAGGGTCTAGGATAACTAAAGAATAATTAAAGATATCTTCATAGTATTTATGCTGTCCTGAGTAGTGTGGCCTTCTGTAGTTGATGTGTTGTAATTTTATTGATGCCTAAGGTGTCGAGATGGCATTCAAGTCCATTTGGTACTGCATTGAAGGCACTCACAACTATTGGCACCACTATTGTTTTCTTTTTCCAGAGCCGCTCAATTTCAGTCTGAAGGTCCTTGTATTTAATTATTTTTTCCAGTTGTTTTTCATCAACCCGTCTATCCCCTGGGATTGCAATATCATCATCATCATCATCATCATCATCAATAATAATAATATACAAATTTTTACATACTGTTTCTCAAAAATGTTTCACAAAGTAGTTTACTTAGAAAAAGGAATAGGATCATTCCCTGCCCCCAAAGGGCTCACAATCTAAAAAGAAACACAAAGTAGACACCAGCAGCAGCCACTGGAAAAACACTGTGCTGGAGTTGGATGGTACAGATGTTCTCTTCCTGCTAAACAGAAGAGAATCACCACTTTCAAAGGTGCCCCTTTGCTCAGTTAACTCAAGAATTCTACAGTTGCTTCCAAGTAACTGGTATTCAGTGGCATACAGCTTCTGACCATATAGGCCAAGATGAGTAAAAACCATTGGTGGACACCTCCTCCTCTCCCCCCCCAACTTCCTCCAATATGTCTTATCCTCTTCTACAGCCATCCCAGCTAGGCATCGCAATCTCATCTTGTGGCAGTTAGTTCCATAAATTATAATCCTGCATTCTGAGAAAGGAGGACCATCTTGACTCTGTTTCAGGCCCTGCTTATGACCCTGGCACTAACAGAGATTCGCTTGGTGGGGTCTAGAGACAGGGCCTTTTCGGCTGTGGCCCCTCGGCTTTGGAACCCCCTACCTGAAGACTATCGCCATGCTCCCTCCCTCAGTGTTTTAAAAAAACTTCTTAAAGCTCAAGGCCATGTCTGAGGGATTCTGGGAGTTGTAGTCCAACAACATCTGGGGGCCCGAGGTTAAGAAAACCTGAGCTATTGCATCCCTGTCTAGACTCTGTTTGAAATCCTCCAGCAAAGCAGAGCAAAGCTTTTCTGCCTGGGTTTGACTGCTCCATAGTCAAGCAGCCTGCACAGTTAGGTAATTCGTCCTAGAATCTAGCCTAAATATGCTTTTTTGTAATTTTAGGCAGTACTAACATCATGTGGAACATTGCCTAATGAAAGGATAATCAAGAATGTGCCAACTATGTTTTAAAAACATATCCAAGGAAAGCTAATCTTGTGGTAGCAAGCATGACTTGTCCCCTTAGCTAAGCAGGGTCTGCCCTGGTTGCATATGAATGGGAGACTAGAAGTGTGAGCACTGCAAGATATTCCCCACAGGGGATGGAGCCGCTCTGGGAAGAGCAGAAGGTTTCAAGTTCCCTCCCTGGCTTCTCCTCCAAGATAGGGCAGAGAGAGATTCCTGCCTGCAACCTTGGAGAAGCCGCTGCCAGTCTGTGAAGAAAATATTGAGCAAGATAGACCAATGGTCTGACAGTATATGACAGCTTCCTATATTCATAAAGTCACAAGTTCCCTCCCTGGCAGCTCCAAGAGAGGGCTGAGAGAGACTCCTGCCTGCAGCCTTAGAGAAGCTGCTGCCAGTCTGTGAAGACAATACTGAGCTAGATGGACCAAGGGTCTGACTCAGTATATGGCGGCTTCTTATGTTCCTATTCTATGATGCTTTAAAAGACCTGCAAGTTCTTAAAGTAAATCAATGATAATTATAAGAAGCCCAGTCACTTATGCTAAAACTCAGAATCTCTTGGGGTGCCTCAATGAGCTCTCATGTGAGCTATATTGAAGACTTTTCATGGGGGTAGGACATGGAGCTGAAGCCCCAATGAACAGCTTAGAGTCCTGAATCTCTTCAGCCATCTCCAGATGAGACCGGGTTCCTGATGAGACAGAGGTGGTCATCTCTACGGTTGCTTAGCACAGGGGTGCACAACTTTGCCTCCTCCCCGTATATCTTGGAGATGGTACCAGAGAGAGAACTTCTGCATGCAAGCAACACCAAGGCTTCAGGTAGGAGTCTTCCCCCAAGACCTGTCTGGAGATGCCAGGGATTGAACTGGGGACCTTCTGCATCCAAAGCAGATACTCTACCACTGAGCTATATATGGGCCCATCTCTGAGGAAGAGCTACCATAGTTACCTAAATAGAAGATGTATGACACACACACCCCACACTAAAAATATAGGTGAAATGTAGGTTATACTTATATTTACCCAGAAGGAACAGGACTCTGAATTTATGATAAAATGCCCCCTGCCACAATTCCTGTCTATTGGCCACTATGACTGGGGATGATGGGCGGCGTAGTCCCCCAAACCTCTGGAAGGCCAAAGTTATGGACTTATGGCTTCTCGTCTCTGTCTCCTCCCTAAAAAGTGCTGTGCTGGACACAAAACAGACATTTTCGCTCCCAGTACAGCATTTGTTTCATCCAATTTTCCTTTGGGGATGGAGAGGAGTCAGATGTAATTATTCTTGGGGGATCATTATTGAGTTTGATTATCGCATTGTGGTCCCAGGCCCTAGATCTTTTGAGTATATAGGAATGTAGGAAGCTGCCTTATACCAAGTCAGACCATTTGTGGAGTTACCAGGGAGGGAACTTGGAACTTTCTGCATGAAACACACAGATGCTCTTCCCAGAGTGGCCCCATCCCCTATGGCAGGCCTGCTCAACCTCCTGCAGATGTTGGCCTACAACTCCATAATCGCTGGTTATTGGCCACTATGGCTGGGAATTATGGGAGCTGTAGTCCAAAAACAGCCAGGCCAAAGCTGAGCAGGCCTGCCCTAAGGGGAACATCTTACAGTGCTCACGCATGTAGTCTCCCATCCAAATGCAAACCAGGGTGGACCCTGCTTAGCAAAGGGATTTTTGCATGCTTGCTACCACAAGACCAGCGCTCCTCCCATAATCTAGCAAGTCCCCTGCATGGGCTTGTCTTTTGGGCTTTGCATCATCCTTTTGTTTCTACAGGTGAACTGGCAGGTGCAATAGGGTGGGTTGGAAGCCTTAGCATATCAAGAGAAGCAGGCAGGTGAACTGGTGGGGAAAATGGACTCATACCGATCCTCAGAGTAGCATTTGATGAAACGGCTGTTCCAAAGCAAAGATTTCTCTTTCTTTAATGGCCACCTGGCTGATTCTATATGCTGGCAAATTTTGCACCCAGCGTGAATCTGCCAAATAATTTCAGGCACTTTTGCTCTCATTTATCCGGCTTCAGATTTGCTTGAGCTATCACCGAGCTGTAAATAAAATGTTATCATCCCAATTCTTCTGCACACTCTCCTTTTTTGTGGAAAACATGTCTCCTTGGGCACTTCTCTCTTATCAACAAATTTCATAAATGTGTCGCTGTCTTCCAATTCTCAAAGCACTGAGTTTTGAAAATATGGGTAATGTACCTGTGGGTAAAGAAACTGCCCTCTCTTTTCCTCCTGCTCCTGCTTCTGCCCCTGCTCCCCATCCTCCTCCTCTCCTCCTCCTCCTCCTCCTCCTTCTCCTTCTCCTTCTCCTTCTCCTTCTCCCTCTCTCTTTCTAATTATAGATCTATTGGTACCTTTCCATTTATCTCCAAGGTTCAGAACATTTTTGTTAGTCTTGCCTTTCACTTTTGATTAATTCTTCTCTCCTTAAACATCAGTTTGAATTGAAATGCGGTGTGACCTAGTGGTCGGAGGGCTTCTGCATGAAATAGTACTCACTTGGTAATATAATAGATCTGAGTACTACAAAGTGGATGTGTGTGTTTATTAAACCAGTATTAAATATGCATTTTAGTGACAACACCAATTCATAGATATATTTGTCCCAATTAGTGGTCTGGGGGCAGGTGAGCAGCCTAGAAGGAACAAAGCAGCTGAGTTCACTAGGTGCTTGGCCAACAAGACTCAGACTGAGGAGCGAGCGTCTGCCCTGGTTGCATATGAAGTTTCCCAAGGGAGACTGAGGAGGACAGCTAGTCTTGTGGTAGCAAGCATGACTTGTCCACTTAGCTAAGCAGGGTCCACCCTGGTTGCATTTGAATGGGAGACTAGAAGTGTGAGCACTGGAAGATCTTCTCTTCAGGGGATGGAGCCATGCTGGGAAGAACAGAAGGTTCCAAGTTCCCTCCCTGGCAGCATCTCCCAGATAGGGCTGAGAGAGATTCCTGCCTGCAACCTTGGAGAAGCCACTGCCAGTCTGTGAAGACAATACTGAGCTAGATGGACTAATGGTCTGACTCAGTATATGACAGGTTCCTATGCCTCTATGTTGTGTCACTTGATTTCTATTGAGCTGGTAGCTGCTATGCCTTCTTCCAACCCCAATGATGGTGCCGTAGTAGAGCAGAGAATAGGCCAGAAGTTTCTTCTGTGGTAGGGAGGAGAGGTCTTGCTGCTAGAGTCCACAGTTCCAGACTTCTCCATCATGTGAAGAGGATCATAGACTCATTAAGTCAGGGCTGAGCACACTTGGCCCTCCAGATGTTGAACTACAACTCTTAGCATCCCCTGCCCGAGTTTATTGGGTGGAAGTTCAACAACTTCAGCAGGGCCAAGTTTCCTCATCTCTGCATTAAGTGTATGAAGGTGGTCTGAAAGAACTCGACTGTAGGAGCTTATCACTCCAGTAAATGATTTGTTCATTTCAACCTGAAAAAGAAAACTCCTTCATAAGTTGCACTTGTTACACAGGAACATAGGAAGCTGACTTATACTGAGCCAGATCATTGCTCCATCTAGTTTCACATTGTCTTCACTGACTGGCAGAGGCTCTTCAAGGTTTCAGGCAGGAGTCTCTCCCAGCCCTACTTGGAGATGCCAGAGGGTGAACCAGGGACCTTCTGCATGCAAAGCAGATGCTCTTCCACTGAGTAGGGGTATGCATGTACCCAAAATCATGGTTCGGTTCAAATTTGTATTGGATTTGAACCTAACCACATTGTGCCAAATGGGTTCCGTAGAATTGGACTGGTCTGGTCCGTTTGACTGAACCGGTTCGGCAGTTTGAGCAGCTAATACTTGCAAAGGGCAATCTGGTGGGGATTCCGCTTTACCAGTAAAGGGGTGGGGGTTGTGGGAATGAATGTCAAAGGGGTAGCCAGTGGGGGCAGTGAGAGAAGTAGTAAGGTTTCTACCTTCAGGCTGTGCCACTCCCCCTTCCCTCCAGAGCAGTCCAAGAGCCCATGATGTCTTGTTAGCAAGCTGCCACCAGTTCTGGTACTTGCAGATGCACAGAGGCTATTTGCCATGCAATTTATGCAGCCACACAAATGGTCTCCGTGCATCCGTGGAAACTAGAACCGTGCCACCACTGAGCGGGCAGCTTGCTAACAAGGCACCGTGCACACTTGCGTTGTGCCAGGTGGGCAAGCGATGGCACCAGTAGCCACTCCGGCCAGGTAAGAACTTTATTGCTTCTTTATTGCTTTATGCTGAACTGGTTCAACTGAACCAGGCTTGGTTTGGTTAGAGACTAAACTGTCCCCAGTTTGGCTCACAATAGAGCCACCGAACCAGCCCAGTTTGAGGAGAACCGGTTTGGCATCAAATAATGGTGTGCAAACAGGTTCGATGTTGACCATTGGGGTTTTTGTTTTGTCCCCCCCCCCAAAATATATTTTAATCATTTACCCCCTCCTGGGGACTTCCTCTAGGTGGTGGAGGTGTGGGTGGGGGGTCCGCGGGCATTCCCTCTCCCCTCACCGGCCTTTTTGGCTGGCTCTTTGGCCTGTTTGGGCCTTACCCCTCCAGCGTGGTGGCCAATTTGGAGGCCTCCATGCCTGCACAATGGGCCTCTGCGTGGCCTGGGATGACCAAATTTCCCCCCCGCGAAGCCCACCCCCGGACCAAACCAAACCAGGGGGGGTTGAGGGGGTGCTGTACTGAACTGGCCTGGTCTGGTGGTTCGGATTTGAATTGAAATGGACCAGCTGGTTCATGCACACCCCAACGACTGAACTATGACCCCTCCTCCTGAGGGGAATATCTTACGGTGATCTCGTGTATTCACTCATCCAAATGCAAACCAAGGTGGACTCCACTTAGCAATGAGGACAATACATGCTCACTACCAGAAGACCAGCTCTCTTCCCCATTATGTGACATACCTATCCAAATACCTAGAACTAGTTTATTTTGAAGTGGAAATGTCTGTATTCTTCTGACTTTTAGTTCTGCATAAGTGTAATTGGTTTAGAGAAGCTAACAGCACATGTAATGCCATAATTAAAACCAAGGTAGCATCTTTAAAAAAATTAATCTAAAATAATTTCTGCCTTATTATGATACACTGATTAAACACAATACAAATCTCATTTAAACTGCCTTTTATTCAGAAACAATGCTAGGCTGTAATTGACTTGTGTTTGATCTATGCTCTCTTGAAATTAAAAAGAACAAAGACTATCTGATAAAAAGTAAATAGCACAAGAAATATATATTTCCGCCACCCTCTTTGAAATGCAAATGCCTTGAAAAAGAGAGTTTAATATTCCAGGGCTGCATTTTTGATATTTCTGCTGATTGACTGCCGCTGTTCTTAAGTGAAAAGTGAATTAATTACATTAGGGATAACCTTGGTGCCATTGGATATTATCGGATATTATTAAACAAAACTGACATTCTCAGCATGCTACAAGGAGGTGAGTTCCTTTGAGAGGGAATGAGTTCGGATTACATAGAATGGGCCAGATCCCGAAAGCACCAGAAAACATCAGCTTCCTTGTGGTGAAAGCTGCTTTTAAGTTTTGAGTGAGGTTTTTTTAAAAAGCTTGGTGAACAGTAGAGGTCAGTGTGGTGCCAGTGCTGGTGTGCTGTAGTTTAGTGGTTAGAGCAGGAATTCTCAGATTGGGTCACCTGATATTGTTGGACTACAACTACCATCATGGTGGGACTTGTAGTTTAACATCTAGGGACCCAGCATTCCAAACCCCTGAGTTAGAGAGTTCGCTATTTCAAAGGTGGTCAGATTTCTTCTGTGATAAGTTCTGAGGTATGTTCTATGGTATTTTCTGAGGTAAATTGTATGGGATATTCCAAGGTAAGCTCTCTACGGTAAACTCCGGGGCAAGTTCTTTAAGAAGTTCCTCAGTAGGCCTCATGATAGGTTCTGAGGTAAGTTTATGATAAGATCTATGGTAAGTTCCTAGGTAGGTTCTATGGCAAGTACTTTGATAAGTTCTAAGGTAAATTTCTAGATAAGTACAGGCAAACTTGTTCCATGAATAACAAGTTTGCCTGTACTTATCTAGAAATTGTCTAGAAATTGTCTAATAATCGACACACGTTTTCATTATCCGTGGACAAAAAGGGGTTAAAACCCACATATCAGCAGTTCCTAGAGGGCCGGAAATGACCGTGGAGGTCACTTCCGGCTGCCATTTTGTCAGGAGGAGTCATTTTGTGGCTCATTTCTTTTTTTAAAAGGTATTTTTTCTGCATTATTTTTTGTGGTTTGGGAGGCATTCCTGGGTACACGTAGACCCCACAGAGCATGGTATAGTAAACATTTTCAATCATTTTTGCCTTTTTTTGGCCTTTCCCTCGCTGTCCCCCCCTATTTTTTAACCTTTTTTGTCCATTCTGGAACCTAACCCCCCATTTCCCATAGACATAATGCCTCATTACTTGCGGTTTCATTACTCATGATAGTAGGTGAGGAACGGAACCCCAGTGAGTAACAGAATTTGCCCAGGCATGGATTAATGCAGAGGCAGAGGAGGCATCTGCCTACGGCGGCAAAATTTGAGGAGCAGCGGAAGTCGCTCTGGGGAGTGGGGGTGAAGGGAA
The DNA here is from genome assembly GCF_027244095.1 of Hemicordylus capensis. Classification (NCBI taxonomy): domain Eukaryota; kingdom Metazoa; phylum Chordata; class Lepidosauria; order Squamata; family Cordylidae; genus Hemicordylus; species Hemicordylus capensis. The sequence goes on from NC_069667.1 coordinate 20,090,571, forward strand.
AGTTCCCCCTTTTACTTTCATTTTTTTAAAAGCCTCAGTGGCAGTAGGTTAGGGATAACCTAACTATTCGGTTGGGAGGGAGCGACCAGGTGAGGGGAAAGTCCCCCCCCCCCCAAAGATCGCTGGCAGTGGTATGGGGCATGGTGGCAATGGCTGCCTGCAGGAAGGGAGGGGGTCGAGGAGAGCAGAGTCACAGTTTGCCCCCCTTTCTACCTCTAAGCCCACTGTGTGGGCGGAAGTGGTGAGCTCCTCCCTCATCCCCCCCTACTAGGTGACTCAATGGTCACTGGACTCTTTTTGCAGCCCGTTTCCGGCTTTCCTTCCACATGAAAAGAGAGCCGGAAATTGGCTGCAGATAGCAGAGCCTGCCTGTTCAGTCACCTAGCAGGAGGGGAGGAGGAAGGTGTTTGCCGCTGCCGCCCACACAGCGAGGTTAGAGGTAAAAAGTGGGGCACACAGTAAGGGCAATTCTGTTCATGCATTACCATGTTCATCCCTGCGGTATCCCTATGGTAAAAGTTCCTCTTTTACTAATTGTGTTGATTGTAGTTGTTGCCTGCTGGCGCAACAGGACTCACCATCTGCTCAGAAGGACATGATACCAAATTGTTATTTAAGATTAGTAAAGTGTGCCGTCGAGTTGGTTTCGACTCCTGGCGGCCACAGAGCCCTGTGGTTGCCTTTGGTAGAACAGAGGAGGGGTTTACCATTTTGCCTCCTCCCAGCAGTATGATGCCTTTCAGCATCTTCCTATATCGCTGCTGCCCAATAGAGGTGTTTCCCATAGTCTGGGAAACAGACCAGTGGAGATTCGAACCGGCCACCTCTGGCTTGATGATCAAGTCATTTCCATGCTGTGCCAACTAAAAGGTGCATTGGGGTAATTGTAACACTAATCCTCAGCTGTCGCTGTTGCTACCTGCCTAGCCAAATTGTCTTTCCATGGTCATGATTTTGTAGGCCAGGAGAATATCTCAAAGTGGACATCAAGGGCCATTGAATTTACTCACTGCTTGGAGTTCAGTTGGAGCTGCCAGACCCTTGAACTATCCCTGTAAACCAATTCCTTTAATTGAATACATATATATGCATATGTAAATAGATTCAACCATACACGACTCTTTCCCTTCTTAAGCTATGTCCAGAGCTCATTTTCATTATATTATAGAATCCTTTCTCTTCTTTTCAGTCCTGGGGAGTTGATATCTTCTCAATTAGTCTTCTTCACCCTTGAAGGATTTGTCCTCTTCTGGTTATCCAAGCGTCAACTGAAACACTAACCTTTTAACTGCAGAGCAACAGCCTTTATATAAAGTCACTCGGGGAACATCCCTATGGACATGGAAGAATTAGTCATTATAGCATGAATGTCATCTCCGTGTAAAATAGCAAACTGAAATATAGGTCACAGTAGTATCACCATCGCTTGTTGATTTACTATGAACAGAAATAATATTTCCAGGTGGGAAGGGGGAACTGCACATTTCTATTCTCAGTGCAAAATTCTGCATTCCAAATCCCTCCGACTCTTTAATCAGGATGAATTACACACATATGCTGCGTTTTGTGCATAAAAAATTAATTTGCCTAATGAATTCCAATTGCTGTAGTTTTTCCTACTCCCATATAATGAGATCTCCTGGGTCTAAATCCCGATTTACCCCACAATGCTTCCCAATAATCTACAGCGCACCTCGGAAGCTGCAGTTCCACCAGGAGAGACAGGGAACTTTCTGTCTTTCCACAGGGAGAAACCAAAGGATCAGGATGGTCTCCGGTGGAATGAAAAATCTATAAATGGAAGATCACGGGGTTTCCTGGGAAACGACGGAATTGTGAAATATGCTACAGCTGGAAATAGAATTTCAACAAAATATTCAGCTGCTGAAATGGATCTGCCAATGATGGGTTTTCAAGGAAGCATAATTATTCACCAGCTGTTTTGCTTGCTGGTTGAAATATATTTCCTTCAACCAGCACAGACTACCTTCCAACCTGCCCTCCCAAGTATAAAAATGAAACTACCCAAATCATCGCATATGCAGTCACTTGCCTTTTCCTAGTTATTGAGCAGTCATTGTGTTTGCAATAAATGCACGCCAGGGCTTCTTTCTTTCTTATTTGACATATTAAGTTAGCATTGCAGATTTTAAGGCAGAGAATTTGCAATACTGTCAGGGGTGATTGCTTGAGGCAGCTTCCCATGGCATTTACTTTTGAAGCTGTTTGGGTTTAATTTCTCATGTCAAACACTGCCTCTGGAGTTCTGCTCCAAGTGGATACCCAGTTTCAGAGCTAAGCCACACTCTCTGAAATGGGGTGACATCACTGCATTGTGAGTAGGGGTGTGCACAAAACCAGGTTGCTCAGTTCAATTTGAGTCCAGACCGGACTTGAACTGGACTGGGCATGCTCAGTTTTGGCAAACCCCAAACCACCCCTCCACCAGTTGGGTTCGGGAATTTGTGATGATTTTCTTTCAAACATACTCACCCCCCTCTGGAGGCTGCTGCCGTGACCACAGGGAGGTATTCAGAGGTTCCCCCTCTTCCTGCTGGTCTCCAATCACCTGGTTTGTCCCAATTGCCCAGTTTGGGTGACCTTCAGCCCATTCCAGCCTGCTCTCCATGGTGGCAGCCATTTTGGAGGCCCCTGAACATGCCCAATGGGCCTCTACATTGCCTGGGTCATGATCCGACCATACAGAGGCCCATTGGGCATGCTCGGTGGCCTCCGGAATGGCTGCCGCCACAGAGAGAAAGCCTGGAATGGGCCGAAGGCTGCCCAACTGGGTGATTGGGACATATATGGAGGCCAGTGGGGGGAGGGGGAACCTTTGGAGACTTCCCCATGGCATTTAGGGACGTGCAAACAGGTTCGACCACTAGCCTGAAGGAGGTCGAACCGAACCCCCCCTATTTGGTCCAACCTTGGACTGACCCCCCCCCAGTTCGGGGGTTCACGGGCGTTTAAAGTCTTTTTAAAAATTACCTTTGCATTCCCTTGTGGGGTTCCTGGAGGCAGCGAGGGGGGGGCCTACGGGGGTCCCCCTCCCCCCACCGGCATTCTATATGTCCCCCAAGAGCCCATTCACCCAGCTCTGCACCAGTTCAAGCAGTCTTCGGATGGTTTTTGGCCTTCTCCCAGCAGAGCGGCAGCCATGTTGGGGGCTGGGTGCCTGCGCAATAGGCCTCTGAATGGCCCGCCCTGCTGGGAGAAGGGCAAAAACTGGCCGAAGACTGCCTGAACGAGAGCAGAGCTGGCCAAACCAGTTCTCAAGGCAATTTACATAGAAAAATAAAGTAAATAAATAGGATGGCTCCCTGTCCCAAAGGGCTCACAATCTTAAATGAAACATAAGGTAGACACCATCACACTAGCAACAGCCACTGGAGGGATGCTGTACTTGGGTTGAATAGGACCAGTTGCTCTTCCTCTAGTAAATATCAGAGAATCGCTGTAAAAGGTGCCTCATTGCTCAGTTAGCAGGGGATCTAAACCTTTTCCCCACCCAGTTTCCAAATCTGGGGAGTTTGGATTTAAAATAAAATAAAGAGAGTGATTTCTGGACTTTCTAAAAGTACTTCAGCTTATTTCAGAGCAAATCGAAGGCAGGCTGGGGCAGGGAGGACCTCCCCCATATTTATATGAGCCCCCAATTTTACAGCCCATATACAGGTTTTTCCCCTCAGTGAAAACTAAACGTTGGATTCTCAGTGTTAAGGTGGTGATCATTCAAATGCCAAAACCCTCATTCCAAATAATTGTGTCTTGTCTTAACCCCGTAATGCATCACCACAGCTGTAGATGTTTCAGATTCCCCTTGGATTCTAATGACATGGCCTTGCCTGTCACAGTCAACTTCCAGTTTAGTGGGATATTGAAATCATATTTCAAGACCTATAATTTGCAGTAAGTGTCTGAGATCTGTCTGGCAAAATAAATGCTATTGTTGCTGCTTTAAAGTAGGTGAGTCACCAGTCGAAATACAGATACTGAAATGCAACATCCCCCGGCTTCAAATAAAATCTAGTGGAAACATAAGGGCACCATCTTGCTCTTTACTTGAAGACTCAGCAATTGGGCAAGGGAGGAAGGAGGAGAGAGCATGTTGGGCTGGTGCTGGATCTTGAATTAATGATCTGGTTACTCACTTGTGGTCAGGGGCATCGTCATAAATTCAGAAGTTCAGGTGCTTTCAATGACAGCCCCATAGTCAAGCTCACCCCAACAGCCAGCCTACCCCAGTGACCACATACTTCACTTAGATAGATGCAATAATTTGGGGATGCTGTTACAATATGGGATGTGCAAATTGACTCAAATTTGGTTGATTTGAGTGTTTCAAATTCAAATCGAATCACCCCTTGAATTCAATTAGAATCCGAAATAGATTTTCAAAATTTGAATTCGATTTGAGAGCCGTTTGGCACCTTTTAAAAACTATTCATGACCCTTGATAAGTTAAAAATGTGCCCAAAAAGGGTTGAATTGATTCAAATTTGAATCAAATCTTCAGACCAAATTCTAATCTGATTCAAATTTGAAACAAATATTCAGAACTTGGGTTGAATTCAAAATGAATCAAAAATTCATTTTGTGCACATCTCTAGTTACAAGAAGTCAAAGATAGTTTCCCAATCCTAGAGAGCTTGAACCTTACCTGGCTATGCATCTAGAATCACAGTCTGGATTGTCAACCACAAAAGATGGAGGATACTTCTTGTAACAGAAGACAGGAAGAAGGGTAATAAAATCAGTCAAAGTCCTATATTTGGTTATGTAACAAACTGTTGGAATAGCAAGAGCTGCATATTATCCCCATTTAGAATCCACACTGGATTCCTCTTTACAAGTATTAGATGTCCGAACCACCAAACCACTTCAATTAAACAGACTGGACTGGCCGGTCCGTTCGACCAAGCCGGTTCAGCAGCATGCAGTTTGACTTGAGTTTGATTCAAATTTGAGCCAAACCACTTTTGTGTGTGTGTGTGTGCACACACCCCTATACACCACTGCTAATGATGCGACTACAGTTACCCTCCATCTCCATGTTCTCATTCACCTGCCATTGTGACCAGGGGCTAGTCTAATTAAAGCCCCAATGACTTCTGAGCATGTTACCTGAGAAAGTGCCTTGCCCCATATAGCAATAGCAATAGCACTTACATTTATATACTGCTCTATAGCTGGAAGCTCTCTAAGCGGTTTACAATGATTTAGCATATTGCCCCCCAACATTCTGGGTACTCTGACCTTAAGATCTTCTTTAGAGGCTCTGCTCCCATGTGCCTCTGCCCAATGAGGTGAGGGAGAGGGCCATTACTAGGGAGAGGGCCTTTTTGATGGTGGCACTCCATTTATGGAATAGCCTCCCCAGTGAGGCTCACCTGGCATCGTCACTTTATTCTTTTAGACACCAGGTTTAGACCTTTCTGTTCATTCAGGCTTTAAAAATTTTGTTTTTAAAATTGGTTTTCTTTTTTAAAAGTTTTAGAAAATGTTTTGTATTGTGTTTTGTCTTGTGATTTGTTTGTGGTGTTTTATGTGTTTTTATTGGATGTTTTTAATGTGTTGTGAGCTGCCCAGAGAATGTATTGTGAGCTGCCCAGATTTGTTAAAGTTGTATCATCATCATCATAAGCAGCAGCAGCAGCAGCAGTGTTAAGATCACAGTGCCTTTAAAACACATCAGTGCAGATGAAAAATCCTCAACAAAAGCTGATCAAGAAAGAGAACCAAAATTTCTACTCAGCCCTAGATATGTGCATGAAACAATTTTTCAAAAATCCAATTTAAATTCAAATCAAATTGCCCTTTTAGGTGGTGATTCTATTTGAATTTGATTCAGATCGAGTCAGATTCGAGTCAAATTTATTCAAATTCTGAATTGATTTGAACATCCCTACTCAGCCTCAATGGAGACTGGCTTCCCCATGCTGACAAATTAAAAGGTGAACGCTTACCAAGCTAAAACGAAAGAGGGCAAGTGTGAGCCCAGGACTATTCATTCATTCATTCATTCATTCATTCATTCATTCATTCATTCATTCAATTTCTATACCGTCCTTCCAAAAATGGTGCAGGGTGGTTTACACAGAGAAATAACAAATAAATAAGATGGCTCCCTGTCCCCAAAGGGCTCACAATCTAAAAAGAAACATAAGATAGACACCAGCAACAGTCATTGGAGGTACTGTGCTCGGGATGGATTGGTCCAGTTACTCTCTCTCCATTAAACTGAGAGAATCAGCACATTAAAAGGTGCCTCTTTGCCAAGTTAGCAGGGGACTAACTTATATAGCCCGGAATAAATGCTGTTCCCAATCCCTTGTCTGACATCTTTATGATTAGCACAATGCACCCTACCAGGTATAGTAAAATAGGGCAAGGGGAGAGAGTTGTCTGGGGCCCCACTGCCTTGCCCCCCCCGAGGCAAGTCACATGACTGACTCCCCCAGCCACGCACCCGCCCGGGCTTCCTTCAGTTGCATTCATCCTCCAAAATTGATGTGAGTGTTCAGACCTGGAGCTACCAGAACAGCATGCCTTTCCCTAGTACCATTAAATGACTTGCAGCGTCCACAATTGACAAAACCTTTTTACAACCTTGCTATGCCCCTGCACCCTACTTCACTGGTGGCTGGATGCCACTCCCTACCACCTCAGCATTCCTTTGGGAGTTCAGTGGAAAGAGTGGCTAACTGGTATGGGATTTTTCTCCCTCTCTCAGACTCTTACACCTCTGGGTCACCCAACACAATTGATTTGACGATACCAATAAAATGGTTCATATGCAAATAAATGGTTCTTCTTACAATGCCTGATTCACTTATGAAATTCCAGGATGTGCAGATCTCACCACTAGCTTAGAGGGCTTGGAGACCTAGCAACAGCTTTAAACCATGACAGACAGATGGAACCTCCATGGTCAGAGACAGTATACTGTGGGGCCAAACAACCAGAAACGCTTTCTGTCTCCATGCCCTGTTTTTTTGCCTTTTCAGAGGAATCTGGTTGGCCGTTTTTGGAAACAGAATGCCGGTGCTTTGGCTCAATTCTGCACCACTTCTCCTGTGATTTAGTGAGTAGGAAGAAGACGTATGAGGACGGGGGAATTACATTCCAAATCTAATGATATCCTTAATGTGGAAATAATTTAGAAGAAATGGTATAGGCTTTGTGACTCCTTGCACAGAGTTATCTTTCATCTGTTTTCTGCCCGATGTACCTTACAAATTCAAGTCATATATCTCAGGTTGTTCAAATGAAACCTTCACTCAGAGCTCCATTCTGACTGCTGTATTTAATCTAAATCATTTCCAATGCAAAATGTTTTCCCCTGCATGATGTTTGCAAAAGACGAGATGGTAAGCCACAGATGACCTGTGAACGTCTGTTTTATATTATTCCATTTGAATTGTCTCAAATGTCAAATAAACCCTCTTGTTTTCTTCTTCTTCCTGAAAATGGAGGATTTATTGCTCTGATTTAACTCAAGTTGCTCATTATGGGGTCGGATCCTTCCTCATGGCTTCAGCCTTGGCAGCATTATTACCACTCGCAGTCCTACTAAACAGCTTGCGACACACTTTACAAACTGTGTTAAGTAGTTCAGGTGCCAGATGATAAACCTTGCCTTTAAAAAAAAACAAAAAACAGGGCTTCTCAACCTTGGATTCCCAGAGGCTATGGGATGACCGCACAATGGTCTGTCCTGGTTTGCATTTGAATGGTGGACTACACATGAGTGCAGTCTCCTGTAAAACATGCCCCTCAGGGGATGAGGATATAGTTCAGTGGTAGAACATCTGCTTATATGCAGAAGGTTCCAGGTTCAATCCCTGGCATCTCCAGATAGGGCTGGGAGTAGAGATGCGCACAAATGGAATTTTGCAATTCCATTTGAGCTCAGGTCTGCTGGCCTCAAATCTGAGTTGTTTCGATTCAAAAAGATTTTATTCTATTTGAATTCAAATAGATTCAGCCTAATTTTTAAGGGCTAGAGGGCACCAAAATGGGTTGGGTGGCAGGGCACCATGGGTGCTGCCTACTGCAGGTGATTTTGGGGGGATTTTTTTTTTTTTTAGATCTTCCTGTGTTTGCCTATGTTAGTGTTAGATTCTTGATATATATCTATATCTATCTATCTATCTATCTAATTTCTGCCATAGGGAATAATGAGGATTCGAAGTGGCCCATGACTCCCCACAAGTAGTGCTTAGGTGCACCAAAACCATTTGGGTGGTAGGTGCCAACTATCACCCAAGCCCAAAAGGAATTGGGCAAAGGGGTGATTTTTTAAGGAATTTTTATGTATTGTCGATTCTCTGTTTGTAATGACTTCTTTAGGGAAGTGTCATTTACCACACTGCTCGCTATGAAGAAGTCATTACAAACCGAGAACCCACACATGATGACTGCCTTGTAAATCTGGGGGCTGCTCTCTTTGTTGGGTTGAGTCTGTCAGGAGCTCTGCCTCTGACCGCTTCTGACATCTTGTTTCAAGTATGCTACTTGACAGCACGAAAATTGGTCTGCCGGTGGAGGCAAAAAGCTTCACTCAATTTCCTGCCACAAGACACTGCTCCCCACGCTTCTCAAGATGTCAGTAAGTAACTGGAGACAAACTTCCAGGAGGGGGTATGTTCTCCTTGTTGGGAAACAGGATTGTCTGCAAAGCAAAGCAATTATACAAGATTGACAAGAAGTCGTTGCTGTGTTATTGGTCAAAAGGGATTCATGCAGAGGGAGGAAACTAGAACTTGCAGTATGGCCTGTCAATGAAAAACTCTTTGGATCTGTCTGTTATCATTATCATTATAATATTTTTGAAATTGGATTCAAATTCAATTTGAGACCTGCTTGGCAGCTTTTACAAACTATCCAGGACCCCTGATTAGTTAGAAATGCACCCAATAGTGTTGAGTCGATTCAAATTAGATTCAAATTCAAATCAAATTTTTGGACTGGATTCAAATTTGATTTGAATTTGGAACAAATTTTCGGAATCCGATTCGAATTCAAAACAAAGTGAAAAATTCATTTTGTGCACATCTCTACTCACATTCTACATGTTGGGACAAGTAAGGCAAGATGTGAAGGGGAGAGAAATAGAGATAGAGCAAGCAAAGGAAGAAAATGCACCTGAAGCACCTATTCAAAGTGAAAGATGCCTGTTGTGTCTCTGTGTGAATTATCATTCTGGATTGTCCTCTTTCCAGTCAGGAAGCATAAGCAGATCAGGTTCAAGGTTTTTAAAATTAATTTTTAAAAATGCACCTTAGTGATCTGAAGTTTGACATCCCTGTGATGCATGGATGGATGGATGGCTGGAAGGAAGGAAGGAAGGAAGGAAGGAAGGAAGGAAGGAAGGAAGGAAGGAAGATAATTTTACAGTATGTAACTAAAATATACTTCGGTTTAGCCTTCCTTCCTTCCTTCCTTCCTTCCTTCCTTCCTTCCTTCCCCTCTCCCTCTCCCTCTCCCTCTCCCTCTCTTCTTTCCTTCCTTCTTCCTTGCATCTCCCCCCCTCCCTCCCTCTCTTAACTATCTATCCATCCATCCATCTGTCTCTTCCTTCCTTCCTTCCTTCCTTCCCTCCATATCTCCCTCCCTCCCTCCCTTCCTTGTCCCTCCCTCCCTCCTTCAAACTTCAAGATTGCTGAGGTTCAATTTTCAAAATTAATTAAAAAAAAACTTGCACCTGATCTGCTTATGCTTCCCTGTTGGAAAGAGGACAAGCCAGACCAGTAACTCACACCAAGATGCAATGGACACCCTCTGCTTTGCACAGGTGCTTCAGAGTTCACTATAGCTTGCAAATCTTTCATTAATTTATTTCTCCTGGAACACAGCTCAGGAATATCCAATATAAAGACTTGCAAGGGAAGGATTTAAAGAAAAGATCAGCAATTCTGGCTTCAGTGTCCATGAACGGCAGCTGAAAATGGCTTGAACAAGAACAGACAAGAGGGTTCTGCTCTGCAAGCAGCATTTTGTTTTCTAGGTTCACTGAGTCTTACTAAGAGGTGGCTGGTGCCAGAGAAGACAGCAAGGATTTGGAGGCTATCCTGAGGACAACTGCCAAGATGGTAAATTGTACTGCGGTCCTCAGCGCCGTATCCCTGCCAAGTTGAGAGTCTCCTTGATGTAGATCGGTCACACCACTTAACTTTGCTATTATGCAGCATTGGCCTGGTCTTTGGCATGGACGGTGCTGGAGCGTGGCTTGATAAGATAAGGGCCCTTCTTTCTTTGAGGGAAGGAAGGCTGCAGATGGCCATGAAAGGAAAGAACTGGGATTTGCCATCCTCTAGTGCCTGAGAAAACCTTCCCAGCCGAAATCTCCAGGCAGAATGACATCTCCACAAAATGGTCAAGGAGGCCTCTGAGGTTGCCTCGTCGGACCACTGACACCTTGCCTTCTTCATCAGCTGTTTTGCTTCCATGTTGTATGGCCCTTCTGTCACATATTCTTTCTGCAGCACAATCTGATGTGAGTTTTTGCTCTTTTCCCATCCTGGTTACAAATGTAGCTGCCCTCAGGAGGACTGCAATTAATTCGTTGGTGAGTTCAATTCCATTGATCAAGGGCTGGTTTGGGGAAAAAATTGAGACATTCTAATTACGGACAAAAGCTCTTCACAAATAAAAATCAACCCCCAACCTAAAGCTAACTTTTTACCTTGTTGGATACCTTTCTCGAACTATATTGACAAGTCTAAAATAACACACAAGAAACAAGAACGTTTGGAATCCATCCTCATTTTCCAATAAGCCAAACAAAAATATGAATAAGTCTTTTTGTTTGGCTTATTGAAAAATGAGGATCTATTCCAAATGTTCTTGTTTCTTGTGTGTTATTTTAGACTTTCTTGTGTGTTATTTTAGACTTATTGATAACTTATTTCCATTACCAATAACAGAAACATAAACACATCACTTGATAGAATTGATAATGACCGTTCTTACTTGACAATCTTCCTCTTTTTATTGTGAAAATACCAAAATAAAAAGTATTTTTTTCAAAAAACAAAATCTTATGTTTTTGTGCTTAAAATCCCACTGTGTTCAGCTGGACTCCCTCTTTCTTGACATTTATATGGATGCCTCACTTTTCAGCTGAGATTGGTTGCATAGGAAGCTGCCTTCTACTGAGTAGACCATTGGTTTTTCTAGCTCAGTACTGTCTACATGAACTGGCAGAAACTCTCCAGGGTTTCAGATGGGTATTTCCCAGTCCTACCGAATAATCCCAGGGTTTCAACCTGGGCCACTACATGCAAAGCAGATGCTATTCCACTTAGCTACCAGCCTTCCTTAACTTATAGTCTTTCCCCAAGATTTGAGAGCTGGTCTTGTGGTAACAAGCATGACTTGTCCCCTTTGCTAAGCAGGGTCCACCCTGGTTCACATTTGAATGGGAGACTACATGTGTGAGCACTGTCAGATATTCCCCTTAGAGGATGGAGCTGCTCTGGGGAGAGCATCTAGGTTCCAAGTTCCCTCCCCGGCAGCATCTCCAAGATAGGACTGAGAGAGATCCCTGCCTGCAACCTTGGAGAAGCCACTGCCAGTGTCTGTAGACAATAGTGAGCTAGATGGACCAATGGACTGACTCAGTCCATGGCAGCTTTCTATGTCGTTATGTTCCTAAAGCGGTTCAAAATAAGTTCACTAGATGCTTGACCAACAAGACTCAGACTGAGGAGTGAGCATCCATAGCTTTACAGCACCAGGTGGGATCCTGTTGGCGACAGCTCAGTGGTAGAGCATCTACCTTCCACGCACAAAGGTGGAGAATGGATCTTGTGGAAGAAAGCATGAATTATTCCTTTTGCTAAGCAGGATCCACCTTGTTTTGCATTTGAATGGGAGATGATGTGTGAGTGCTGTAAGATATGCCGCTTAGGTGATGGGGCCACTCTGGGAAGAGCATCTGGGTTCCAAGTTCCCTCTCTGGCAGCATCTCCAAGATAGGGCTGAGAGAGATTCCTGCCTGCAACCTTGGAGAAGCCGCTGCCGGTCTGTGAAGACAATACTGAGTTAGATCAGGGATTCTCAATGTTGGGTCCCCAGATGATATTGGACTTCAACTCTCATAATCCCCAGCCCCAGTGGCCTTTGGTTGGGGATTATAGGAGTTGGAGTCCAATAACATCTGGGGACCCAATGTTGAGAATACCTGAGCTAGATAGACCAATGGTCCAACACAGTATATGGCAGCTTCCTATGTATGTTCTTTTCCCACAGCTGCCCTTGATCGTTGCCTATCCACTTTTTGGCTTACTGACTGATTATACTGGCTGACATACTATTACTCAATAGTATGACTCAGGAATACTTCAAAACAGCCCTGCTGGATCAGGCCCAAGACCAAGACCAAGCCCATCTAGTCCAGCATTCTGTTTCCCATTGTGGCGCACCAGATGCCTCTGAGAAGCCCAAAGGGAAGAGTTGAGGACATGGCCCCTATCCTGCTGTTGCTCCCCTACAATTGGTATTAGGAAGCATCTTGCCTTGGAGGCTGGAGGTACTGAGGCTATCAATATTGCTTAATTTCAACAGGACTAATAATTTAGTCTGGATGTCAGTCACTGTGTGAGCTCAGGGCCATCTAAGTGTATCTGGGGAAAATATGGAAAGTGCCAAATATTGAGAAAGGGGAAAAAATCATTTTCTTTATAAGCAAAGGATTTTGGAAGTGTAAGTGCAAAAGATTGGTTAATATAGCTAGCTATTTAGGAGGAGAAAATAGGCTTTTGCCTTCCTCATAAAGTGCTGCAAATGCCTCCAATTGCCATGATTTCGATACAGATCTGCTAGATCTTTGTGGGAAGAAACTGAAGTCCATCAGATTAGCTGTCGATACTAATGGTGCAGTGGGGAAATGACTTGATTATCAAGCCAGAGGTTGACGGTTTGAATCCCCGCTGGTGTGTTTCCCAGACTATGGGAAACACATATCGGACAGCAGCGATTTAGGAAGATGCTGAAAGGCATGTAAGAAAGAAAGAAAAAAGAAAGATATGGGAGTTGTGATGCGACACCCCCCTCTTTATTTTATCCTAACAGCAACCCTACAAGGTAGATTAGGCTTATCGAGTGGCTCAAGCTCAAGCTGTGAATTTTATGGCTGAGTGGGGATTTGAACCCAAATATAGGGAGATGCTGAAAGGCATAATCTCAAACTGTGCGGGAGGAGGCAATGGTCAACCCCTCCTGTATTCTACCAAAGACAACCACAGGGCTCTGTGGTCGCCAGGAGTTGATGCCGACTCAGTGGTACACTTTACCTTTACTTTTGATATGTCATGCTGTCTAGTTCAGGTCAAAGGGAGGGACAGCTTTCAGAAAGCATCATTGTGCAAATCCAGAGGCAAGAGTTGTGGTATGCAAGGATGAGACAGAGAAGTTGAATCAGGAAATTAACGGTTTGATGGGATATATACTATTACAGAGAGACACGTGCAGTCTGCCTACAGCGCTCCTCCTGCTGTTGGTTAGCCCTGTCTCTACTTCTCTAGGACTGGAATTCAAGTAACTAAAGCATCATAAACTGGCCTGGATCAACGAATGGATTAATCAAAAACACCACAGTGCAAATTCATATCCTGGGCACAAGAGTTATGGGAGTGAGTTCTGATTACCAGAATGTAGATGGTGCAACCAGAGCAAAAGGGATGTGTGAACCAGTTCAGATTTGAACTGGCTGGCTCTACATAGAACATGTCTGGTTCAAGGGCTTGACTTCAAGCCAGCCTCGAGCTGAACCTGCCACGGTTCGGCTCGAGATCCAGCCAAACACCCCCAGCTGGTTCAGGGTTGCTAACTGTTAATTTTTTAAAAAACAAACTCACCACCTCTGGGGGCACCGCCGTGGCCATGGGGGTAGGTAGTCTACAGAAGTCTCCCTTCCTCCCACTGGCCTCCCCTGATATCATAACAATCTGGTTCAGGCAGTTTTTGGGGATGTAGCTGGGGATGCTGGGAGTTGTAGTTCAGCAACATCTGGAGTAGTTGGGAACTACTGTCCTAGATTAGTCTCGGCCTGTCTCATCTCCTGAACTCTCAGTATCATCCCGCAGGCAGGGTGGTGGTTTCTTGTAGGGGTGTGCATGGAATGGATTCGGCCAATTTGGTTCGAATCACGAGGCCAGTATTGAGCCGCCTCCAAGCTGGTGACTTGGTAAAAGGAGCAGGGAGCATGCTTGGGGCGGCCAGCAGCAGTACCTGCAGCCACGCCCGCAGGGTAAGCTCTTTACATCTCTGGCCCCACCAGCCCAGCCGCCACGTACTGTGCAGACCCATTTCACTCCTGGTTCAGTCCATGTTTGAACCTTCGAACCGCTCCGGTTCGAGGAGAACTGGTTCTGCACAAACTGTTCATGCACACCCCTAGTTTCTTGCACCAGGAGTCAGGGCAGTAAAGTGTACTTCATCACTGAGCTATTGCTCATCCTCAATTTTCTTCACTTGATGACTGTACTTCTGTGTGACATTTTCAGTGTCTTCTCTTGGTTCCTCTTCCAACCTCTGTATGGTTTGGAAGGTAGTGAACAGTTTCTCCATGCATTACGGCAGCTGGCAGGGGTAGATAGGCAAGTCTCTAGACCTTGCCAGGGTGGAATTTTCCTTTTAGATTCTAGGTCCAGTCAGCTTATCATTTAGACATCTATAACACCCCCTAATTTGTATTGACAGTTTTGCTGACACGCTGTTTAAGCAGCAGCCAAGTCTGGCGTTTTTGTGACAGCTAGCAAATTCTCTCGTGGGGATCTCAGACCTGCTTCAGATGCCCGGACACTTTCCTTTTTCTTTTTTGACCCGGGTGTAACAATATTTTTGGCTGGGGCACGTGATGGATTACTGAAAGGCAGCAGTATCCATTAGATTTTCAGGCTGCCTGCTTGGCATTCTGTATAAATCTCCTTGAAAGAGGAGCAGCATTACCACTGCATGGCTTCTGGCCAGGCTGACTCCCATATAGGGAGCAGAGGATACTTCACAACTTGGCAGCCACCGGCCTGTATACTGTCTCTGCTACCAGAATCATGGCACTGCCAGCAATTAAAGAAGTATGAGCTCTGCAGTGGGATTTATAAGGGGAAAGAGCCTATCCATCCTTCAGGGGGGGATTGGTAACTAGGCTAGGCGTGCACTAAAGTTGGATTTGGTTTTTTGCCAACTGATTCTCTCTTGGTTGGTTGCTTGGTTTGTTTGTTTGTTTGTTTGTTTGTTTACCAATGGCTTCTTTCATACAAAAATATTATATCAATTATTTATTATTTGTTATTCATTTATTAAGTATTAATAATTATTAGTGATGATGATGATGATGATGATGATAAAATAATAATAATAACAACAACATGCTGGGCCAGGCGCAGAACATCTGTGCCTCTAGTTCTCCCCTCGCCTGCCCACCTCCATTTTCTCCCCCCGCCACCTGCTGCCCACCCGCCACAGCCTAAGAGATTCTGGTTTATAGGGACAGTTGGCATGTTTTGCTGCCTTGTTTACTGCTTTTCTGGTGGCATAGATCCACAAGATAATGCTAAGGTCATATTCAAACAGCACATTATCGATATGTAACATCAGATAGAACTAAGCCAGGCATCGTTACATGCGGTTTGGAGCTGTTAAGCCCTTGCAAAAACCAGCTAAAAATATGTATAATCTGACATACCCAACACAAGGAAGAGCCCTGACATTAGCTCAGCTGGATGTGTTGGCCTCTGTGGTATTAGAAGGTACGTATAGGAGAGTCCTTTATTTGGAGAAACTGTGTCCTTGTGGCAATGGGGACGTTGAGAGAGTTTGCTATGTGCTTTTGTATTATTCCTTTTATCATGATTTGTGTTTGAGATATATTGCCCCTCTTGTTTTTAGATACCCAAATAATTCTGATAGTTTTATATAAACATACTTCCTTATGTTAAATACACCAATTTATCACATTTAGTAGCCAAATTCTGTACGGCTGCAATTAAGATCCTCACATGGTGTGTTAGAAATGGTTAATTTGGGTTTTTCGTTGGTTCCATTCCATTCCATTTTATTTTAGTTGTATGTAAACAGTTCCTATATGTGTACATATATATACACATCTGTATCAATATTCACCTTTAAGTCGTCCTTTTATCTGGGTTTGGACTGAAATCTGTTTATTTGTTCAATGATCACAATGAGTCAAACCAATTTGAACTGATCCACAGTTGGGATTGCCAGCCCTTCAGACTGGTGGTGTGTCCAGGAACTGGCATCAATTTCCTGGCTCTTGAAAGTGGACCTGCAGGTTCGAATGCTTCGATCGTGTGAAAAAGATCGGGAGAGAAATATTCCAGGAATAGCTTCAGTCAGAGCTAGTGACCCTGCTCACGATCTGTGGATCTTTGCAAAGCACAATGCTTCAAAATAGCAGGAACTGTGGTTGAGTGAGAACTGTTTGGGAAGGCTCTCTTCACTGGAATGTACTGTTCGAATCTACATTAGCCATGTTGATAGACACAGCGTTCGCACCTTAAACCAGTATTTCGGCAGCCTGTGTGACCAGCCTCTGTTGCCGTTAGCTTATTTCTTGATGGGCTGATAGCATCATTCACAAACATTTCTGTCTGGGGGCGGGGGGGGTTTAAATTGAAAATACATCGTGTGGCAGAAAACACAATTAAAATTGACTCGCTTCCCAGGTCAGTTCTCCATCCATTGCATCTTCCTTTCACGATAGAAATGACAATTCTCACCGTCCGCTTACACTCCAATGTGCTCTTTTGTGCTGGAGATAATCTTTTCTTCACAGTGGTTAGTGGGAAAGCAACTAGCATTTGACAGACAATATTAGATTCACTTTGCAGAGGAGGCTCTGTTTTCCTCTCAGTAGCTTCCAGAGAACAACAATAAAAACACCTCCTGCAGAAACCTTCTCTTCTTCCCATCTCGTCTCCTAGTCCCAAATATGTATTGTCTCCTCTGGTAATAAACTGTTGCATTACCGCCGGACTTGCCTGTCCTGCTTGTCT
The DNA here is from genome assembly GCF_027244095.1 of Hemicordylus capensis. Classification (NCBI taxonomy): domain Eukaryota; kingdom Metazoa; phylum Chordata; class Lepidosauria; order Squamata; family Cordylidae; genus Hemicordylus; species Hemicordylus capensis. The sequence goes on from NC_069667.1 coordinate 20,107,598, forward strand.
CACCTATAATAGATTTGTAGCAATCTTGCATTTCGAGCAGGCCCTGGCAATGTTTTATCAAAAATTGGCTTCTCCGAGGCAGGTCGGACTCCAAACCCAGCACGCAATCTGCAAAGTTACCTGCTTTTCCTCCAGGGGTTGCTTAGCCTTGCTAGGCTGGTTTCTTTCTTTTATTTTAAACATTTATTTACCACATTTTGGCCAACTTCAGGCTGCCAAGACTGCTTTCTTCAAAATAATGATGATATTGAAATTATCGGGTTGAGTGCTGAATGGAAAAATGTTGATTTTGTAAATCTGCTGTTACTCTCTGTTATGAAGCACTTATATTTCTATTATTTCTACCTGTGTGCCCTGCTGTGTAATTTGTTTGCATTGGATTTTATTATTGGCCGACATCTAGATGAAATTTCTCCTGAGCAGTCCTACTGAAATTACATAGTCCTTTACAGTAATTCCTGAGTAGTCACAATCTGTGGCTCTGTGCCGACACAGTGGACGCTCCAAAGTGAGTCACACAAGAGAAACAACTTTTTAACACAACAGAAGACGTTCTTTCCCAAGCTGTAGTAGAGCTCTGCTTATGATGTGCTCGGGTAATTTGTACAGCAAATGCAACACAGACGACAACTGTGGAGTCAAATGCAGAATTTAACAAGGCAGATGTTTCCCTGTCTCCCTCATTTGAATCTGACATCCACAACGAGAAAAGGAGAGGCTCTTTGTTTCATGATCACTCCCTTTGTCACTCTTCTTGACTGATCAGCACCAGCGAACAGACATTGTGGTGGGAAGGTAAGAAAGAAACAGAAACAGGCTTTCAACAGGCCACAGCCAAACTGCAGTGATAGTGCTGTTACCATCTCACACACACCCCGCTACCCACAGCTACGTCATCTTGTGCAATAACCAGGATAGCAACATCAAGAGTGAGCCAAGGTATTTTGGCACCTTGAGACAAGTTCAGTTCAGTTCAATTTTATTACAGTCATTGGCCAGAAAAGAAAACATTTTTAAAAAATTAATATATCAATATCAATATCACAAATAGAAAAGAAAATAAAGGAATAAGATTATAAGTAAGGTTGGTAAGATAACCAACGAAGGAGCATTCAAAACCTTCAGACGTATCCTACTCACAACGTAACAAAATCTGGCAACCTTCTATAATCTGGCTACGTTCTGTTCAGCTAAAAGACGAGATAAACATAAGTTCTCATCCAAATCTGGGTATAAGGCAAGTTCTGGGCAAATAAGCTCAAATCTAGCATCATTATAGAACTGGCAGTGTAAAAGAATGTGGGCCGTACTTTCCATCTCTCCCGAACCACATTGAGGCAAGGGAGCTCTTCTTACGATCCATGAGAAGAGCTCTGGGACCCTCCCTGCAGACGATTGCCCCTGTTTCTCTGGTTGGGCATAACACCCGCCCAGACAACCGGCAGCTGCTCCCTGTAGCTCTGAGGGTTGGGGTGCAGGGAAGTGCTGCCATACATTGTACCACCCCCTGGAGTTCCAATAATGGACTGTGCAAGTGTGCAGTGCGTTATTGGGATGCCTCCTCCCCCGGGTGTGCCAGCCACAGCTGCAAGCAGTTATGGCTGGCACATGAGCAGGAAAACTAGGTTAAGGGAGTGCTCACTCCCATAACTTCATTTTAAGAGGAGGCTACTTAGGCGGGTTTGCCACTGTGTAGCCACCGGGATCGGGCCCGATCCCGGCAGTTTTGCCCACACACATGGGCAAAACCAAGCTGGGCTCCCTTGTTGCCTCACCTCCTGGTCTGGTGGGGGACAGCCCCTTTTCAAAACCAAACCTGGCAAGTTTTGAAAATGATGCAGACAGGGGTGGAGCCACCATTGAGCAGACAGGTTCAAAGGACTCAGGCCACCACCCCTCAGAATTCGTGCCTTGCAGCTCCTGATGGCAGACCTGGGGGGCTGTGATTTAGCTCCCAAATGGGACTGTGCGGGCCCATTGGGGAGCTGAATCTACCAGTGCTGTATTTTCAGTATGGCCAGAGAGACTCTCCCTGCCTTTTAAAGGCAGGGGAAGCTGCTCCTGGCCACGCTGCAAATGCAGTGTTGGCCAATTCAGCTCCCAAATGGGGTCATGCAGCACTGTTAGGGAACTAATCCATTTCCCTGCATCTGACGTCAGATGTGGGGGGCATGGCTAAATGCCTCCTTCATCTGACATCAGACGCAGGGGGTGGGGCTAGGGTGGCCACAGAGGCGGCTTAATTGGGGCCGCCTCTGGCCTCCCTCCACTCCTGGATGCAGAGATGGGGAAGTGGCCAGCAGTTTCATCTCTTCCCCTCTCTTCCCCCTCCCCTCCCTTTCCCTCCCCTCCTGTTAGCCCTTCCCCTCCCCTCCCCTCCCCTTTTCTCTTCTCCCATCCCTTCCCCTCCCCTATCCCCTCCTTCCTTCCCTTCCCCTCCCCTCCCCTCTCCTCTCCTCCCATCCCTTCTACTCCTTTCTCATGTCCTCTCCTTCCCTCTCCTCCCTATTCCTTCTTTCTCCTCCCTCCTCCTACCACCCCCTCTCCTCTCCTCATGTTTCTTGTGAGCTTTTCAAGGATCATGAGGAGAGGTCCTCCTTGCCAAGCTTGCAAAGGTCAGACCAGTCCTGAAGAGCAGCTCTGATGGTGGCAGCAGGATTTTGCCACCCTTCTGGTACTCCAATAATCTGCCACCTGAAGCCACTGCCTCTCTTTGCCTCATGAAAGGGCTGACCCTCAGCAAAATTATTATTACTTTTGTTGCACTCATATCCTACCTTTCTGCAAGGAGCTTGGGGTGTCAAACTATGTTCTTCCACTACCTATGATGTCCTCACAACAACCCTGTGAGGTAGGTTTGATTGAGAGGGAGTGAGAGGCCTAGGGTCACCCAGTTCGCTTTTCATCTGAGTGGGGATGTCTGCCTGGGTCTGGACCAACACACTAGCCATGACAGCATACTGGTTTCAAACCAAATGGAAATTCCATGTTCAGAGAAAGTGCACCTTTAGGGATATAGGCACATTGGAAGCTGACTTATACCTAGTCAGACCATTGGTTCCCTTCACTCAATATTGTCTGCACAATATGGCAGCATTTCAGGCAGGAGTCTCTCTCAACCCTATCTTGGAGATGCCAAGCTGTGGACTGAGGACCTTCTGCATGCAAGCAGAGGCTCCACCACTGAGCTATGATTGTGCCCCTTAAGGGGAATATCTTACAGCACTCACATGTGGTCTCCCCTCCAAATGAAAACCAAGTCAGACCCTGCTTAGCCAGAGAGACAATTCATGCTTGCTAGCACAAGACCAGCTCTCCTCCCCACCTGCTTGTGGGCTTCCAGGAAGTCTCACAAGCCCTAATTGGCCACCATTGGAAACAGGATACTTGACCAGATGGACCCTTAGTCTGATCTAGCAGGGCTTTATTGAAGCATCCATTTGATACAAAGACCTGCAAATCTACAGAGTGAATGCAAGGCTCATCTGTCTAAGGAGGCATGAAGGCCATGTAGGAAGCACTGAAGCAAGCAAGCCACCGGTCAAACGGCAGCGTCGGTGTCAGGGGACACAGTTAATGGCACGTTCCCTCCCACAGTTGCCTTTTCACGCCTTTAATCCTGGCAACGAATTCACAAGATGAAATGCTCTGGTGAGACCCATTGAACTGTCCTTGCCTCCTGCCCAGGCAAGGACAGTTAATTGGCCGTAACTAATTGGAACCCTTCCAGCATATTAATAATATGAAAAATGAAAGCCCCAACTTTGGTTGCACAAAGTCGCACAAAGGACTTTGTGGCAACCAACAAGTTGGTTGCACATAGGTCTGGTGCTTCGGGAGGCAGCAGCAGAGTTGCTGAGGGTGCTTTGAACTCTGCACCAGTTGTGGATATGAGGTGTCCTCCTGTGAAGTCCTAAACATGCATTTCGTATATATTTCTCCTCCTCCTCTCACTGTTCTGAATAAAAGTCTTAGAAAGCCCAGCAAACAGCTCTAAACATTCCTTCCTGTGATGCAAAATACAAGATATCAAAAAGGAAAGCTATGCAGAGGCACTCAGACCTTAGCCCCATGGGTGGACTCCTAGGCAGATTGTGCACAGCAGAGTTTTTTCTAATATGGAGCTTTACACATTTTGTGCCGAGGGGAAAAATGCTGCGGTGGGAACTACTGGATTTACCTGAATCCAAGACTAGGTCCTCCCCCTGCCCCCAAGTTCTGTTAGAAATGAGGGGGTTGTTGGTAGGCTTTTTTTGCAACTGGGAATATCGGGGGTTAATAGGGAACAGAGTTGTAGAAATAGATGGAAATTCTTGTTGGTTGGTTTGATGTTTGTTGCATAGGGAGAGAGAAAGGAAGGAAGAAAAAGAGAGAGAGAAAAGAAGGAAGGAAAGGGAGAGAGAGAGAGTGAAAGAAAGAAAGAAAGAAAATGCATTGATAACTGTTTCCTTTCAACCTTCATAATGATATCTTGATAGTGTATTATTAGGACCAACTACTTGAGTACCGTGAAGCATTTATTAACTCATTGAATTCTATAGATAAACAGTATATAAAGGTATACAAAAGTTACAAAGCAGTAAAAATGATTCCCAGGATAGTGCCATACAGTATGACACACCTCCTCTCATATTATATTAATCACTGTTATGGTTTTCTTTCTTTCTTTTTCAATTAGAAAATGTTTGGGAAGTGCTCATAGAGTAGGAATGAGAGGCTGGACTTGTAAGTTTTTAAACTCCAAAATGGCCGCTGCTCAGGGGAATAGGCCCAGAAAGGGCTGAGGATGCCTGAACTGGATGATTTTTTAAAACGAGGAAGCCCAGTGGGGGGAGGGGGTACCTCTGTGGACCCCTCTGCCTGCCACCTTGGAGAAGCCCCTGGAGGGGGTACGTTTTTTAAAAAGACAACTTTTTAAAACAAAAATTCTTGACGAATCCCCCGAACTGAGCTGAATGGGGGGGGGCTGTTTTGAAGGGTGCAAAACCAAACTGGCCCAATCTGGTTCGGGTCTGGTTCAAACTTGAACCGAACCGGGCCAGGTGGTTTTGTGTACAGCCCTAGTCCAAAGTTCTCAGTGAATATCTTTCAGGTTGAAGTTGAGCAGGCTGGGTGGGGGTGAATGGGGACACCCAACCACCCCGTGACTCACTTTATTTCACTGTTGACTCTTGTGCAGCGACCACACTTTTCCAGCTTGCAGCTGTGGCAATGTCCCTGCTCTTGGCTGACAGCCATAACTGCTCCCCCACCTCTCTCAGAATGATGTTAGGCAATGTCATTCCAGGTGGAATTGGAGAAGAGGAAATTGATTCTACTAGTTGGGAAGGGGCACACTATTGGTAAAGGTCAAGCCTCTGAAAAAAATCACAAAAGACTATCAATTTCATCAATTGCAGATGGGCTAGCAAAATTGCTAGCAAAACTGCAGATGGGCTAGCAAAACTGCAGATGAGGTAGCAAAATTGCAGATGGGCAAGCAAAATTGCTTTTATCACCTGCAGATGGGCCAGCACAATCAACCAGACTTTTTCAGCTCAGTCCTGAATGCTGACAGACGCCACATCCAGAGTGTTGTGTGTGGTATCTAAAAAACCAGTTCTGAGCACGAAAGACTACATCCTCTGACCTGCCTGTATTATGCAAATCAAGAGCCTTTGCTGAAACTCACCTGCTTTGCATAATATATTCGGCAATGTTTGCTATTTTGCATACTTTATTCTGCTCTTTTAAAAGCATTCTGGATTCCCTATCAGGAGAGGGAGCCCTGCAGGACAGTCAAGGTCCTGCCTCTAAGTTCTGGCTAGAAATCTCTCTCTCTCTCTCTCTCTCTCTCTCTCTCTCTCTCTCTCTCTCTCTCTCTCTCTCTCTCTCTCTCTCACATAGAGGTTCGGGGGAAATGCAAAATCCTGCACCTGCTCCTGTATCATGTGATTTTTCTGCACTCTGACTAACAGCCCGCATACAGCTTCTTACTCTATAGGGCCAACCCTGCAAATTAGAAGCAAATTCCACTCTGCCGTGTTCCCTGATCATCAGCTGCTGCCCAAGAGCTGCTGTTGCCATCTGATGTTCAAACTGTCTGCGAGGTGTTGTGCCGCTTTCCTCAGCTCGGCAGATGGTGGTTTGTTGAATAGATGCCGGTTCGGCTACACAGCGAGGCATCTGCAAGCGAGGGACCTGCTCCCGACAAAGCCTGTCTCTCCTTTCGGCTCTGTACCCATCTGCATGCCCATGCCGGCTGACTCCTTCCACCTCTCCCCTGCTCCACTTGTGTTTAGAGGCGGCATCTGCTCTCCCCTGCACAGATGCTTCAGTCTTTCAGTTGTCTAGCAAATAGTGAAAAGGAGGCACACAGCAGCTCCCCGCAGGTCGGTTTCTTTCTTTTTCCTCTCTTGCTCCAGAAACAGCCGATGAATCGACACAGTTCAAATCTCACTGCTAGGCAGTGGAAACTCTTTGTTTTCCTAGGCAAGGGCTTATCCAGCTTATAAAGGTAACGTGTGCTGTCGAGTCGGTGTCGAATCGAGCCCTGTGGCTCGATTCGACACCGAATCAATTCGAATCAGAGCCCTGTGGTTGTCTTGGGTAGAATACAGGAAGGGTTTACCAGTGCCTCCTACGACACCTTTCAGCATCTTCCTATATTGCTGCTGCCCTATAGGTATTTGTACTTGGGTTCAAATCCCCACTCAGCCATGAAATTCATAGCATGACCTTGAGCAAATCAACCAACCTAATCTGCTTTGTAAGGTTGCTGTTAGGATAAAATGAAGAGGGGGTGTCACATCACACCTTCCATATCTTATTTTCCTTCCTTCCTTCCTTCCTTCCTTCCTTCCTTCCTTCCTTCCTTCCTTCCTTCCTTCCTTCCTTCCTTCCTTCCTGATACCACCCCATACAAACAAGACCCTGGGCAGTTCACAATATAAAAGCATCAAAACATTAACACAATTAAAAATGCCTTCATGTAACCCCTCGTGAACTTTGTTGTCACAGGAACCTAGGAGGCTGCCATATACTGAGTCAGACCATTGGTCCATCTAGCTCAGCATTGTCAACACTGACTGGCAGCGGCTCTCCAAAGTTTCAGGCAGGAGTCTTACCTGGAGATGCCAGGGAGTAAACCTTCTGCATGCAAAGATATGCTCCACATAGGAACATAGGGAACTGCCATATACTGAGTCAGACCATTGGTCTATCTAGCTCAGTATTGTCTTCACAGACTGGCAGCAGCTTCTCCAAGGTTGCAGGCAGGAATCTCTCTCAGCCCTAGCTTGGAGATGCTGCCAGGGAGGGAACTTGGAACCTTCTGCTCTTCCCAGAGCGGCTTCATCCCCTGAGGGGAATATCCTGTAGTGCTCACACATCAAGTCTCCCATTCAGATGCAACCAGGGCAGACCCTGCTTAGCTATGGGGACAAGTCATGCTTGCTACCACAAGACCAGCTCTCCTCTCCACCACTGAGTTATGACCGTGTCCCTTAAGGGGAATATCTTACAGCAATCACATGTAATCTCCCATCCAAATACAAACCAAGACAGACCGTGCTTAGCAAGAGAGACAATTCATGCTTGCTTGCTACCACAAGACCAGCTCTCCTCCCCACCTAAGAGGAATATCTTACAGCAGACAGTGCTCACATGTGGTCACCCATCCAAATGCATACCCAAATGAACCCTGCTTAACAAACAGAGAGGACAATTCACACTCGCTGCCACAAAGCTGACTGGCTCCATCAATGTGTGAAATTCTTTACCAAATACAAGAAAAGAGACCCTTGCTCTGAGGAGCTTACAATCTAAAATTGGACGCTGGGAAGGCAACAGAGGACGTGGAGGGAAAATTGAAGCAGGGATAAAGGGTCCATCTCAGATCTAAAAACTAATCAAGTTCTGTAACAGGGCTAGTTAAGCCTAAGTAGGATCCTCCAGATTTTTACTTGTGGAAATGTTATTTCTGTGTGCCTGCCTTCCAGCTGTTTCAATTCAACTGGAACAGCCATGGTTTTCAGAAAGAAAGAAAAATACTCTCAAACCATCCAGATTTTAAAGAAGCATTTGCAGAGACCTGGGTCCCCAGATGGGTCTCGACCTGGGTCTCAACCTGGGTCCCCAGATCAAGGTGTACTTCAGCTCCCAGGGATGTTGTTGTACTACAGCTCCCAGGGTCCCCAGCTGTTGTTGTACTACAACTCCCAGGGACTTCAGTTGTTGTACTACAACTCCCAAGGTCCACATATATTGTTGTACTACAGCTCCCAGGGACCCCAGTTGCACTACAACTCCCAGAGTCCGCAGCTGCTGTTGTACTACAACTCCCAGGCATCCCAGCTGTTGTTGTACTACAACTCCCAAGGTCCACATATATTGTTGTACTATAGCTCCCAGGGTCCCCTGCTGTTGTTGCACTACAACTCCCAGGGTCCACAGATATTGTTGTAGCACAATGGCCTTCATCCTCAGCCACAATGGCCTTTGGCCTTGTGGCGGCGGATAATGGGAGCTGTAGTCCTACATCACCTGGGAACCCAAAATTAGGAACCTTGGAGCTACAGACATCAGTGCTGTATTCACACCTAGAAGTAGAGAACTGCTAAGGGAACTCATGCAGAGACTTATGTGCATACCAAAAAAGTCCAAATGTCTCAACAGGGCTTCTAAAACTGGCAGCTGATGGTGTGAATGGATTCCACTGTAAAACACTTGTAATTGTTTTTATACTTGTAACATATAAATAAACAAGTATAAAAACAACCCACAGCATATAACAAAATACAGTGTTCAAACAAAAGCAAAACATAACAAAATCCCAACTGGTGCTGGGAAATTTGTTGGAGTCTCTTATCAAATTAAAAAGGCATCTTCAAAGCTGGCAACTCCAGTGATTACAAACACAGTGAAAGTACTGACTTGTTATTTCTCTGTATATTTTATATTCCTGTCTATGTATTTCAAAACAGGAATTTTTTTTAAAGAACCAAATAAAATGAATAGATATATAAAATGATTATGGTGTTTTACAAGTCCTTGATCTTGGCAGAAACTGACATTAAAAGTAAATTATTTACATTAATTCTGATTTATTTACATTAATTCAGTGCTACAGAATATAGTGATGGCCACTCCCATAGATAGCTTTGAACAGGGATTGGGCATCTTAATTGGAGAGCATCTTAACGGACTATTAATTATGATTATGTGGAACCTCCATGTTCAGAGGAAGTCTACCTGTGAATGCCATTTGTTTTGCACATGTGAGTAATGGCTGCTTTAAACATGGTGGCATCCAGTAGTGGTGGCCCAACCTTGATTCCTGTTCCCCACACCTTTCACAGGGACACGTGACCCAGTCATGATTATGTTCCTAAATAATGCCAAGGCTCATTAAATCAAACTAAAGTAAGTGCGAAAGGAAAAATGAATTATTTATTTATTTAAAAGATGCATGTTAGCTCTGCAGTGTTAAGCAGGATGTTGGGGTTTTGTTTTTGGTTTGTTTCTTTGTTTGTTCTTAAATCTCTGTTACTTCAGGGGCTGCAGTTTTCAGGATTTATTCCGAATTAGCTTAACCTGCGCAGAGCATCTGTGCACTGGTACTTGATTGCTCCCCTCACCCCCTGCCACAGCCCCCCTCACCCCAGAGATCTCTCCACCCTCACCCCTGCTCCTCCTCCTCCATCCCCCTCACCCCTCTTGGTCACTCCTCCATCCCTTTACTCCCTCCCCTCACCCTTCTTGGTCGCGGCTGCCGTGTTGCTGGTGCCGATTAGCCAAGCTGCAGCCCCTAGTCCCCAGAGACCTCCCCTCCCTCACCCAAATTCTGCTCCTGCTCCTCCCCACAGGAGCGGCAGCTGCGGTTGACCGTGCCCTTCCTCACTGCTGCCACCGTCATGGCCGTTCATTCCCCTCAGGCTGCTGGCAGGCCTGGGCCCGTCTCTTGACCATCTGCCTCCCTCTGCCATATCCTCAGTAGCCCCAAACAGCAGCAGTGATTGACTGGGCCCTTCCTTGCTGCCGCCGCCACCATGGCCATCCGTTCCCCTCAGGCCGCTGACAGGCTCTGCCCATCCCTCGCCCTTCCTTCTTTCTCTCTCTTTCTCTCTCCTCCACTCACTCTTCACCTCTGTCTTTCGTCCCCTCCTTTCTTTTCTCTCTCTCTCTTTCTCCCTCCCCCTTCCTGAGTTCATCTTGTTTCTTCATCTAATTCACACAATGGCAAGATAGGACTGAGAGAGACTCCTGCCTGCAACCTTGGAGAAGCCACTGCCAATCTGTGTAGATAATACTGAGCTAGATGGACCAATGGTCTGATTTGGTCTAAGGCAGCTCCCTATGTTACTATGTTCTCCAATAATCTGCTTACTAAGGCAATTGCCTCACCTTGACTCATAGAACAGTCACCCCTGGTTTCAGTCATCAGGTGATGGGGCACACATTCGCGGAATAACCTTTACATCCTGTGCATGCAAACCCTTGGTGTAGGCATATAAGCTGTGGGTGTCTCCCTGAGAGAATCAGATATGACTGTCTCATCTGGAAAAGCGCTGGTGACATCCGTGGACCAAGGACTTTGCTTCCGCTCTCGTAAATTACAGACATTTGCAAACTCTGTGGGATGTACAATAATACACGGTGCCCATCCTGACCCTCCATTCTCTGTGGATTACATTGTCATTAGAAGCAGGTGGCTTGGTTTTTACATGAGAAGCAGAACACCTGCAATTAACGGTCAGCAGCTGCTAGTTAACTAGAGTGAAAAATGGAAGCCTTGTACATCTAAAACAAAAGGTAATCTCTTCTTCTCACTGCTTTTGTGTATCAGTACATTTTAAAAACATATACGCTTTCTATCCATGACAGTGTTTTCCTACAAAATGTTTGGCAAATCTCAAGTGAGTTGAATGCATCAAATCAATCCAACCATCGAATAAAAGCAATGAATGTGAATGTTCCAGATTGTATTGGTCCTAGGTCGCTGAACAACCTCACCTCTACCTTTGCTGCAGTCAGGTCAAATGGCCATGGAAGGAGACATTTTAGGAACATAGGAAGCTGCCTTCTATTGAGTCAGACCATTGGTCCATCTCACTTAGTATTGTCTACACAGACTGGCAGCAGCTTCTCCAAGGTTTCTGCAGCTTCTGCCAGCAGGGGTCTCTCTCAGTCCCTTCTGGAGATGCTGACTCTTAGAAATTTTGGATGCTTCGTAGTATGCTGGAATCTCCCTGTCTATCAAGACCATGTGAAGGGAAAAGAAGATACTCAAATCCCCAAATATCTGCACTCCACCTACAATTCAGATGTCTTCATAGATTAGACTCCGGTCTCTGAGACCCAGGAGGAAAAGAGACCCAGCTCATGGTTCTCAATGGATATCCATTGGTTCTCCATGATTCTTCATTGGGTTATCTCATGATTCCCCACTGGTATGCATTGGTTCTCCATTAGTATTAATAGTAGTAGTATTGGTTCTCCATGTATCGTATTGTATCATATCGCATCACATCGCATTGCATGGCATCACATATATTGATTCTCCATTAGTCCTCTGTGGATATGTGTTCTCCATGGATATCCATTTGATATCATTTGGTTCTCCTTGGTTCTCCATTGGTTCTCTTGTGGTTCTCCATGGTATGCATTGGTTCTGGGAACCGGGTGGAGAGAGAACTTGTGCATGTTGAGCAGATGTGCCATCCAAGATAGGCTGTGATTGAGACTTAGGGCTGCAAACAAAGATCAAAGGGGCCAGAAGCAGTTATTTGGTCCAGCACCCGGCTGGAGTCAAGATCCAAGGCACTCAAGAAAAGAATTCAGCATCCTGGGGATAGGAACACTGGGAGGATGCCTTAGGAGCCCCTGGTGGCGCAGTGGTAAAACTGCCGCCCTGTAACCAGAAGGTTACAAGTTCGATCCTGACCAGGGGCTCAAGGTTGACTCAGCCTTCCATCTTTCCGAGGTCGGTAAAATGAGTACCCAGAATGTTGGGGGCAATATGCTAAATCATTGTAAACCGCTTAGAGAGCTTCGGCTATAAAGCGGTATATAAATGTAAGTGCTATTGCTATTATAATGAGTCAGACCATTGGTCCATCTAGCTCAGCTCCCATAGACCAGCTCTCAGTCTCTTTGGATGGCAGTTTTGTGGGAATAGTTTTGCCTGATGTATCCACATATTCATTCATTCACTTGATTTCTATACTGCCTTTCCAAAAATGGCTCAGGGTGGTTTAAACAGAGAAATTATTAATAAATAAGATGGCTCCCTGTCCCCAAAGGGCTCACAATCTAAAAGGAAACACAAGATAGACACCTGCAAAACACTCACTGGAGGGATGCTGTGCTGGGGACGGATAGGGCCAGTTACTCTTCCTCTGCTAAATAAAGAGAACCACCATGTTAAAAGGTGCCTCTTTGACAAGCAAACACCCCCCTCCCCACCGCATTTCCAGCTCACTATCCTTTCCAGTTCTGAGACTCTGCTAATACAATCTGGTCTATAATGCATATCGGAGTATTAGATCTTCTCTCCCCACTCCTTCCTTTTGTTTCTTTATGAGTCATGACTGTGGCATGCTTCATTGATCTCAAATATCAGCTTGAAGAGTTTAGAAGAAGTAGTAGAAGAAGAAAAAGGTTGGAGATGCTTTCAGTGCCTTTCTGCACCAAGCATCCTAGGGAATTGGTCCAGACTGGAGTCTGTTCTTAAAAGAATTCCTTGGCATTCCGATGAAAAAGGTATCACAGGTAATGGACTGCATCTTTCTTCTTGAAAGAGCCTCTCCCCTCTAGATCCTTTGAAAGGCTGTAAATGCTTGCTAATGTAGAAGAATTGGATTTGTTTTCAAAGGCAATATTTTACTTAAAAGAAATTCATTTAGGGCACGACCCAGCAAAATCAGAATGCTTTGAAAAGCCATATTTATTTCAATAAGACGTTGAGTAAATGTTTACCATCCTCACATTGAAAACAATGGGACAAAGGTTCTTAACTTTGGCTGGATTGTGCCATAGGTGCTTATTTTTCATGCATGGTCTTATACTTTACAATTTCTGCTCTTATCCCCTTTGCTAAGCAGGTTATGCCTTGGTTTGCATTTAGATGGGGAATAAGTAGCCTGTAGTTCCTAATTCGGACATACTGCAGGCTGCCTCGAACCTTGGGTTGCAGCGATGTAACTCACTACAACCCAAGGGTTCAGGTTCCAAATCTGAACCCTCAGTTTTGTTACTGCACCAAACCCAATTTGGATGTAACGTCTGTCGAACTGCTGACCCATTCAACTGCAATTCAGTGTTATGTGTGAATGTGGCCACTGTATATTTCTGGGCTCATAGGTTACATAGGAAGCTGCCTTATACTGAGTCAGGCCATTGGTCCATCTAGCTCAGTATTTTCTACAGAAAGAGGTAGCAACTCTTCAGAGTTTCAGACAAGTATTTGCCAGGTTTACCTGCAGATGCCAGGTATCGAACCAGGGATCTTCAGTATGAAAAACAGATCCACTTCCACTGAGCTACAGCCCCATCAGATTGACCCATTTAGCTCAGATAACTACCCAACTGGCAGTAGTTATCCATGTTTTCAGGCAGGAGTCATTCCCAGCCCTACTTGGAGATGCTGCCAGGGAGTGAAGCTGGGACCTTCTGCATGCCAAACGGATGCTCTACCACTAAGCTATGGCCCCGTCTCCAAAATTTCAGCATAGGAAGGAAGCTACCTCACACTAAGTCAGACCCTTAGTCCATCTAGCTCAGTACTGTTTACACCAGGGATTCTCAGCATTGGGTCCCCAGATGTTATTGGACTTAAACTCCCACAATCCCCAGCCCCAGTGGCCTTTGGTTGGGGATTCTGGGAGTTGAAGTCCTATAACATCTGGGGAGCCAACATTGAGAATCCCTGGTCTACACTGACTGGCAGCAGCTCTCCAAGGTTTCAGGCAGGAATCCAGCTCTACTTTCCCAGGTCTACTAGGAGATGCTGCCAGGGAGTGGACATGGGACCTTCTGCATGCAAGCAGATGCTCTCCCACTGAGCTATGGTCCTTCTCATACAGTTCAGCAATCCTCCCAAACTGCATTTGACAGCCTGTATGGGGAAATGCTTGTCTAACAAGCAGAAGTTTGCCGGTTCAAATCCCCACTGGTACTATATTGGGCAGCAGCGATATAGGAAGATGCTGAAAAGCATCATCTCATACTGCACCAGAGGAGGCAATGATAAACCCCTCCTGTATTCTACCAAAAGACAACCACAGGGCTCTGCGGGCGCTAGGAGTCGAAGTTGACTTGACAGCACACTTTACCTTACCACCTAATGGCACAGCAGGAAATGACTTGCCTAGTGAGCCAGAGGTTGCTGGTTCAAATCCCCGCTGGTATGTTTCCCAGACTATGGGAAACACCCCTATCGGGCAGCAGCGATATAGGAAGATGCTGAAAGGCATCATCTCATACTGCTCCGGAGATGGCAGTGATAAACCCCTCCTGTTATCTACCAAATAAATACCAAAGGGCTCTGTGGTTTCCAGGAGTCGACACTGACTCGACGGCACACTTTACCTTTAGCTCAACTTATTTCTGAGCCAATACAATTAAGGTCTGAATATGCTTACCCACCATAAGTATTCACGATTCTTCATACAGGGACCCAGGGCCTGGAAGTGTATTCCACTGCACAAGTAGACATGTGCAGATGCTATTACAAAATTGTGCACCAATGTTTGCCATACCTCGATTAAAATCTGGTAGAGCTATCAGGGGCTGGATTTGGCTGTGGGGCCAAGGGTTGTCCATCCCTGTTTAGAAGGCTGAATCCAGCCCCTTTAAAAGCTCCTGATACCGAGAGAAGCTGATATGCAAGCCAAAGTGTTGTGATCTCGGTACGTGCACCATGCTCATAATGCTTCCACGGTGTCTAGAGTCTACAGAGTGCCAGATCTGATCTCCACTGATCCCAGCAGGATATGGCAGTAACCCACGGCTCTACAAAAAGTTCAAATATTTTGGGAAGCTTTTGAAAGGGAATGGGTGAGTGAATCACAGACGCAGTGAATCTGCACTACAAAGGCGGATGAGACAGCTTGTGGCTGATCAAGAGACTGGAGCCACTGTGTTAAGTAGCATCCACTCTAAGGGGAAATATTGTGAGCAATAGGCCAAAACACAATGTGTCCACAAACATTAATTAATCCCAAAACACTCAGATATTTTTCACCTGAAGGCTAGAGTTGCAGGCTTCTTAAAGCTCTAGCATGCCATCATCTAGAGAACATAGGAAGCTGCCTTATACTGAGTCAGACCATTGGTCTACCTAACTCAGTATCGTCTACACTGACTGGCATCAGCTCTACAAGGTTTCAGGGAAGAGTTTGTATGTATGTAATATGCATGTATGTATGTATGTAACACATTTCTATACCACCCTATATAAAATCTCAGGGAGGTTTACAATCTAAAAAACCAGCAACTATAACCTAAAAATCATATAAAACATGAGGCGCTTTTACCCCTGGACCTTGGGGCCCTGGCCCGTGGCCTCCAAGATCCGAGGGCGGGTCCTCCTGCCTGCATCCTCCCCACTGCCCCACCATGAGGCCCAACTGCCAATTCTTTCAATAATACCTCAGAGAGCACCTTCTTTGGTATGATCCCCATTGCTTGTTGAGGTCATCTGGAGAGGTCCGTCTCCAGTTGCCACCGGTGTGTCTGGTGGCAACTCGGAACTGGGCCTTTTCTGCAGCTGCTCTTGGCCTATGGAATGCACTCCCAGCAGATATCCGCTGTTTAGGCTCGCTGTCGGCCTTTAAGAGAGCCCTAAAAACTCACTTGTTTGGCCTGGCATTCAAAGGTTTGTGAATTTTTTTTAAAAAAGTATTTTAATTAGTGTTAAATGGTTTTGAAAATAGTTTTTGAATTGTTTCTTATATTGTTTCTAGAACTGTGTTTTAAATGGTGTGTGGTTTTAGGTCTTTTTAAATTTGTTGTGCACTGCCCAGAGCCTTTAGATGGGGCGGTTTAGAAATGAAATGGAATGAATGAATGAATGAATGAATAAATAAATAAATAAAACTAGCCGCCGTGGGTGGGGTTGGGTTGGGGGTGAGCCGAGCAGGCCTCCCCGGCCTTCCCCCATGGTGGTGGTAGTGGGTGGAGCAGGAGCGGCCTCTAGGCCTGACCACCTGGCCCAGTGGCCCTTGAGAAATGTTAGGCACCCCAGCACACCTGTGCAGTTGGTACAGACTGAGCATCATGATGCTCTATTATACCTGCTCAGGTGCACAGATGGTCAGGCCCAGTGGCTGCTCCACAAGCAAGGTCTGGCAGCCAAAATTGGACCTCCCCTGATGATCTTAATAGGTGGCGGGGTTTGTGAAGAAGATGGCACTCTCTTAAATATGCACTCTCTGAAATAAAGGCCCAGGTGATTTGGGGCTTTGTAGGTAATAACCAGCACTTTCTATTTTGTCCAGAAACTAAATGGCAGCCAGTGTAGTTCTTTCTACCATGGTTCGTTGTTAGTTATTCTTCCACTCTTTGATCAGATCATAGTTTGTCCTCTTGTGTGTACGTTTTTAAATTTCTGTCGTTTCAATAGGTTTCAAAACTTTTCAGAATTACTATGTAAACTATGCATGAAGACCCTCGGCACACAAGCATCCCCTAAGGGGAATAACTTACAGCTGACGGAGATCACACGTGGCCACCCATCCATCTTAAGACTGCCTCTGAAAACACAGATCTGCCTCTCATGATCACAGATCTCTGGGGAGCATGGGGTTGGACCCACGCTTCTATGCCCCCTTTCCCCTGCTCTCCCATCTAGATTCGGACATCCTGGAGAGCAGTTTCTCTGCAGCAAGACTGCAGAGAGGAGAGGCATCTGGCTGTGCAAGCTTCCTTCTTGACTGAAGGACAGCCTGCACAGCCTATCACACCAGAGCTGAAGGAGGAGCTTCCTCCCTGTTGCAGGGGAAGCAGCCTCCAGTTCTGAATTTAGACATACCGCAGGCTGCCTAGAACCCTGGGTTGCAGCAATGAAATTCACTACAACTCAACGGTTCAGGTTCCAAATCTGAACCCTCGGTTTTGTCACTTTACCAAACCCAATTTGGATGGAACATCTGTCGAACCGCTGGCCCATTCAACCACAATTCTGTGTTATGTGTGAATGTGGACACTGTGTATTAAGGGTTCAGATCCAAATGCAAACTAGAATGGGCCCTGCTTAGCAAAGGGGACAATATAGGCTCACTAGTGCAAGATCAGCTTTCCTTCCCAGTTAGGGGAGCACCTGAGTTATTTCAGCCACAGAAACTGGAGCCCCACTTCTGTCCCCTGAAAATGGGGTGGAGAAAATGGAAGGAATCTTGGATCAGTCTTAATCTAAACACAGAGGAGCATGACATCACCAGGATCACCCTTTTCCCCGTTGAGAAAGGGCAGTGCAACATTCAACCAGCCCTCCGCATACTGATAGTTCTGCAATAACTTTTGGTGCCAAATGGCATTTACTTTATTAATCAGGCCACATAAATCTTCAGCAAGGGGATGTGAAGAGTAACTTATTCGTACCAGGACTACAAGAGAATATTAGGCTGAGCTCAATTACTTAAGCTGGAAAGTGGCCAGAACATCGGGGTTAATTAAAAAATGTTATAAAATCTTCAATGGCCCTGAGTAATCGGCGTGTGCTGCAAAGGGAAGACAGCACGTCTGGGACAATGTAATTCTCTAATGTCATCTCCCTTGGGGAATAGCAGAGTGCCCTTTCTCCAGATACATAATCATGAGGATACCTGCAGAACTGGAACATCAGGACTATTCTCCAGAAGAGTCATTGATAGATACTAAAGAGATCCTGTTGCTGGACCCAAAGCCCCCCTTTTGATACCTGAAGCCAATCATGCTCCCACAAAAACAATTATGTTAAGATTAAAAAAATAAAAATAAAGTCTCTATGAAGGTGGAAAGAGCAGAGAGCTGATTGATGTGCCTTCATTGATACACTTCCTTTCTGGAAGAGGCTATGGAGCAGAAAAGTGCCTGGTCAGATTTGGGGCTCTTGGAGTCATTCACTGGTGGCCCTTGCCCATGGGCCAGTTAACCCCAACCCTAACCCTTAATGACACCCCTGGTCTCATTAGAGAGGAAAGCTGGTCTTGTGGTAGCAAGCATGACTTGCCCCCTTAGCTAAGCAGAGTCTGCCCTGGTTGCATATGAATGGGAGACTTCATGTATGAGGACTGTGAGATATTCGCCTTAGGGGATGGAGATGCTCTGGGAAGAGCAGAAGGTTCAAAGTTCCCTCCCTGGCAGTATCTCCAAGAGAGGGCTGGGAAAGATCCCTGCCTGCAGCCTTGGAGAAGCCGCTGCCAATCTGGGTAGACAATAATGAGCTAGGTGGACCAATGGTCTGATGCAGTATATGGCAGCTTCCTGTGTTCCTATGTTCCTAATGAACAGCGCCCTTTTCATCTAGGCGCACAGGGCAACCGCCCAGTCTGCCCATCCCTACACATGAAAAATGGCTCAGTGTCTCTGCATTTCATCAAGTTTCCTTCAGTCTTGGTACATTGCTAGAAAACTTGTCCTGAAAATGTACCATTGGCTTGCAGCGTTCTGAGCAAACAAAGCCATTGAGTCGTTCCATAGCATGTTTTCCTAATTGTGCATAAAGCAGATTAAATTAGGTGCATATGATGGCTAGCTGATGCAGGAAAAAGAAGTATAGGGGTGGTAGAACTTCTCCTTGCAGATATTCAGGTAAGGAACACACTATGAATAAGAAGTGGGGAAGTGGGAGGGGTGGTGGTGACAGATTCCCAGCAGCAGATAAGATGCAACGTTTTTTCGGAAAGTATTCTCATCACTTTGGGACAGAGCCATCTCAGACCATGATAAATAACAACTCACCAGAAGCAGAACCCTGCGCCAGTGGGGAAGGTACAGAGGATGACTCAGAAGCAAAATTAATTTCCCCCCTGCCACTAGTTTTTAATTAATCAACTTTTTGCAGAGGGTTCGAAGTGCATCTTCCAGAATCAAATGCACGACAAGATGGTTTGCTACCATAAGATGCAGGAAGAGGCCACTGGCTTAAGCAGTTTTACAAGGGGATAAGGCAATTTCATGGAGGCAGAAGCAGCAGAAAGGTATATTAGTGGCTGAGGAGGAAAAGTCTGTTTGGATAGACAAATGGAGCCTCCATGTCCAAAGGCAGCCTATCATTGAATATCAGTCGGCTGTATCATTATCATTATCATTATTTTACATTTTATATCCCGCTCTTCCTCCAAGGAGCCCAGAATGGTGTACTACATACTTATGTTTCTCCTCACAACAACCCTGTGAAGTAGGTTAGGCTGAGAGAGAAGTGACTGGCCCCGAGTCACCCAGCTAGTATCATGGCTGAATGGGGATTTGAACTCGGGTCTCCCCGGTCCTAGTCCGGCACTCTAACCACTACACCATGCTGGCTCTCTTTCCACTGCCAGCTAAGGGGAAGCTGTCATATAGCTTAATCTTTATGATGCAAGCACAGGCAGACCATTCAACTTCTCTTGTATCATGTCCCACAGTCACAGCTGTTGGGGCCTTGGGTGTGATGGGATCCTTTCCCCCTGCTAAATGAGCAAAGATGCACTTTTCTAAAGTGGCAATTCTCTTTATTTAGCAGGGGGAGAACACCTGGCCCTATCCGTCTCCAGCACAGCATCCCTCCAGGGGCTGTTGCTGGTGTCTATCTCATGCTTCCTTTTAAGATTGTGAGCCCTTTGGGGACAGGGAGTCATCTTATCTATCTATCTATCTATCTATCTATCTATCTATCTATCTATCTATCTATCTATCTATTTCGCTTTGGGGACTTTTGTTGAAAAGCGGTATATAAATATTTGTCACATTCGTATTCTGCTCGGGAGCACCTCCTCTGGCTTTAGACTGTCCTCAGTCTGACTTCCCCCACCTTTGAGAAGTTGATCCCTCATTTCCACATCACAAAATGCTTTCAAAGGTCTCCTGGGTCTCAAAAGGAGATTGGCATGTAGCATATTGAGGAAAGAGTGTTTTCTGAGAAACATAAGCCCTCCCGTCCCGCTGGGCATGCAGGACTAGTTGTATGGTCCTTTGGATCCTCACCATTGTTTGGCCCTATTGATTGGTTGGTTGGTTGGTTGGTTGATTGATCTATTTCTATACCGCTTTTCATTAAAATAACCCCCAAACAGTTTGCAATATAATTAAGACAGTACACAATTATAATACAAATTAAAAGTATGTGCATTAAATAGAAAAAGTATATCTCAGTTTAAAAGTTTGAAACCTATATAATTGATTAAAACCTATACTGATTGGTTGAAAAAGGCCAAAACAGGGTCGAATCGATGCAAATCTGATTCAAATTCGAATATAATTTTCAGACCTGATTCGAATTTGATTTGAATTTGAAATGAATTTTCAGAATTCGATTCAAATTTGAAATCAATCAAGAAATTCATGTTGTGTGTCTCTCTATTGGTGACATTGCACAGCATCATTACTGATCATGTAGCACATCTGTTAAAGCATCAGCCGTGCTGAGCTAGCAATACCCTTTTAACTGAACAGAGAGACACCTTCAAAAATGGCAATTCGCTTATATTTAGCCAGGAGAGAGCAACTGTCTATATCCAGTCCCAGCACAGCATCCCTCCAGTGGCTGTTGCTGGTGTCTACCTTGTGTTTTCTTTTTGGATTTTGAGCCCTTTGGGAGCAGGGGACTCTCTTATTTATTGTATTATTTATTTTTCATTGGAAACTGCTTTGAGAACTTAGATTGAAGAGTGGTATATAAATATTCGTCTTCGTCGTCATCATCGTTGTCGTCGTCATAGTAGCCTTAGGTTCCAATTTCCCAGCTTTGTGGAACCTGAGCCAAAATGAGACAGACTTAATTCTGGTCTTAAATCGGCAGGGATTTTTAGCCATCAAATCCATATCTGTCTCAGGACATTTCTCAATGTTTCGTACTCACCTGCATATAATGTGCGGCTCTGACAATTGCCATCTCTCATGTCGAAGGAGTTTTGCTATGAAATGTGTCTTGAAGAGGAGAAAATTAATCATGAAGGAGCTCAGAACAGGAAAAACACAAAGCAGGAGAGGTGATCAAATGGCCGAGTGTTAGGAACAGATGAGAGGACGTAGAAATGGATCATTTGGGCAGCTGAGGAGAAGCAAAAGTGCAGACGGTGAAGAGGAGTCGTGGCATCAAGCAAGGAAGCAGCTTGGCAGATGGGAAGTCAGGCCAAGTGAAAAGAATGCAGAGAAGCATGCTGGGAAATGGAATTGTGCCCCTAGGGTTAGGCTGCTGGAAACATCCAGCAGGAAGGAAGCAACGTACATATAGGAGCTGGAGAGTGAATGCATGAGTGTGTGTGTGTTGCCATAGTAACCAGGCATGGAATGTTCAAGGGGAGAGCAACTGGCCCTATCCGTCCCCAGCACAGAATCCCTCCAGTGGCTGTTGATGGTGTCTCTCGTATGTTTCTTTCTTTCTTTTTTTTAGATTGTGAGCCCTTTGGGGACAAGGAGCCTATTTATTTATTTATTTATTTATATCAATGCAAACCGCGTTGGGAACTTTTGTTGAATATAAATCTGCATTGTATCCATGATAGGTAGGTAGGTAGGTAGGTAGATGGATAGATAGATAGATAGATAGATAGATAGATAGATAGATAGATATCAGTTAGGCTTTGTAGAAAGAAGGATTTTCCACATCTGTCTGTCCTAAAGGAATCTGTCTCCTATTGTATTACCAATTTCACTGGGTGTTCTAGTCTCAATGAAAGGAGGGGGGGGCCTTCTTTCCATCTCATTTCTCTTGACTGTGCACAGTTTTGTAAGCTTTTATTATGTCCCTTCTGCATAGCTGTATTTCCCCCTAGACTAACCGCTCCATGCTTTAGCCTTTCCACACAGAATGAGAAAAATGCATTTCCCTGTTGCAAATTCCAGAAGCTAGGAATGAAACCCCAAGGAAGCCCCCTCAGTAGTCATGGGAGAGATGCTATACTAGGGTTGTATGGAGACAGTTGCTCCTCTGCATAGGATGGTCACTCCTTGAAAACACCTCTTTGTCCAGCTGGCAAAAGTTTGATCCCAAAGGGCCTGAAAGAGAGGAGCATCCAGCAAAGGGAAACTGGGAAAGGACCACAGAGAAGCACAGAGGAACAAGCAATCAAAACGGTCAAATTCTGCAGCTTGCTTCTGGGAGATCTGTTGGGATTACCAGCAGCTTTCTGGGATCCCCTAGGGGTCACCGTATGCTTCTTGGTGGAAACCTTCTGGGCAGAAGACACTCACCTGGGGCTACTGATTGTTCTTTCTAGTGCCTGCAGGAATAGAGGCTTTCCCCAAGGGCACTGGCAGCTGAAGAGCTGGAAACGTGCGAGAAGTCCAGGTTTCCTGCTGTGTGCGGGAATAAGCAGTGAAGTGCTTTAAAGGAAGCCGTGCAGCCATAGGGGGCAGGCATCACAGATCGGAGCTGTCAGCTTGGATAAGGGAGCTCTCTGACTTCCTCACTGCTGAATTCTCCTGGGGTCCTCACTTCTCTTCCCAAAGTTACTGAGGAACAGCGGCTGCAGAACAACTGCCGAAAGGGGACTCGTTGTGAATGCTAAGCCAAGTTTTCACAAAGGTTTTCACCATTGGTCCATCTAGCTCGGTATTGTCTACACAGACTGGCAGCAGCTTCTCCAAGGATGCAGGCAGGAGTCTCTCTCAGCCTTATCTTGGAGATGCTGCGAGGGAGGGCACGTGGAACCTTCTGCATGCAAGCATGCAGATGCTCTTCCCAGAGTGACTCCACCCCCGAAGGGAAAGAAAGAACAGAGGGAGGGTCTCTCCCTTACCAATACTATGCAGCATGCCAGACACAAGAAGCCCCTGGGAAACATAGTTTCCCCAAGGCCTGCTGAGATGCCAGTTGGCCCCTGAGAAATGTAGTTTGGGGGTAAAGCCCAAGTGATTGGAAACCAAAAGTCTGTGCCACTGGATCTCAATCCTTGTGGGGCCCCTTCTTCTGGGAAGAAGGCTTACGGCACCCATATTCTTCCTCCAGCCAGACAAGCTCCTTGTTGAGACTCCTTGTTGAGACTCTTTCCCCCCATTGTGCCCAGAGGAGCCACCTTCATCTCTAAATAGCCCTGAGCAGACTTGGGAAGATAGTCCTACCCCCAGAAGTCCTGCCCCCTTGGGTACCTCTGGTTTCCCTACTTCTGTTTCCATCAGACCCATGTTCAGGCTCAGCCCTGAGGCACTGACTCCCCACATTGAGTTTGCTAGGCCCCACTGCTGTCACCCGTGGCTTTGCAGGCATGCCCAAAGGAGAAGGGGATCTTGCCACCGCCAAGGCCATCCCAACAGGGCCGGATTAAGCGAGTGTGGGGCCTGTAGCATATAAAGGGGCCCTAAATTAAAAAATATATATATGCACATAAACACTAAAACATAAATTATTTACTTGCATAATAAAGTAATTCAATTTTTTTATTTGCTATATTTTGGAGTATGGGAGAACAAGCCACAAACCCATGCTTACTACCACAACAGTGAACATTTATATATTCTCAAAGTGCTTTACATAGAAAAATAAAGAGTGGGTCGATGATTCTCTGTCTCCAAAGGGTGCACACTCTAAAAAGAAAAATGTAGTAGGCACCAGCAACAACCACTGGATTAATGCTGTGCTGGGCCTTCTCTTAAAAGGCACATTTAGCAGAAAAGGGATATTTTATCTAACATGGACAAAAAAAAAAAGGTACAGTTTTAACTTTAATTCCCAGTTGGAAGCTGGGCGTGCAGGGTCTTCAAAAATGTGGGGCCCGTAGCAAATGCTACATTTGCTACTACGTTTATCCGCCATAGCCCCCAGGGATAGTTGAGTCCTTTGTGCCAGGCATGGCAACCCCCAACACCAGATAAGATTTTCCCCACCCCTGATTTTTTGGACTGCAATAACATGGAATAATTCATTTGGCTTCCTAGGAGCCAATCTGATTTGAGCTAGGGGGAGCATATGGATCAACTGGCAGAACAAAAGATATATTTGGGTAGAAATATGGAAATATGGAAAACTACCCGTGCCATCCAAATGCTGTCGCTCTTGAGACTTTCTTCACTTGTTGGCCAACTTTGGGTTAGCTCCCCCCGGCTCATACAATGTACAAAAATTGCAAACACTTTTAAGCTATTGTGACATAAATCAAGGTAAGTCTTTGCATTATTCAGTGTGCAAATATGTAAACATCTCTGCGCTCTTGCCCTTAAATTCCAAACAGGAATATGTTATAATCAGACTGCTTGAGGTAGAACTCACTCTGGCAGATCGGAGTAATCCTGGGGAGGACCTTCAAGGCGCTGTATCAAATTGTTTTTCTATGCATGTACTAGGGAACACTGAGTATATAAATCTAAGCCATCTGCTCCAGTGGAAATCTAGTTCTGTGTTAAATGTTTTATATGTAATTGGCTTCCTTTAATGCTTAAAAATTATTATAGACACAGGGTTTATGTAGGTGGTGGCAATTTAATATTCTGCTCCGACACAAGCTGTAAAAATGGGCGGCCGTTTCAGGAGACATATACGCATATTTGCCAAAGTGAGATTTTTATGTCTTTCTCTGGCTGCAGGTAGATTGAATTAACTGCACATGCACCGCTCTGTAAACATGGGAGGAGAGCTGGTCTTGTGGCAGCAAGCATGAACTGTCCTCTTTGCTAAGTAGGGGCCACCTTGGTTTGCATTTGAATGGGAGACTATGGCTGCATTCGCACATAATGCAGAACTGCAGTTGAAGGGGCCAGAGGTTCCGCGAAACGTGAGCAATAGGAGTTTGGTATGGCAACGAATTTGAGGTTTCAGATGTGGAACTCCAGTTTGAGCCCTCGGGTTGTACTGAGTTTTGCCGAGGTTGGATTCAGTCTGCAGTATGTCCGAATGTGTAACCGCAGGCTGCGTCCCCTTCAACTGGAGTTGGCACAGGAAGGAAACCACTGGGAAATGTAGTTTTCCCAAGGGCTTCTGACATCAGTAGCCCCTGGGAAATGTAGTTTGGAGGGCAAAGCCCAGGTGTTTGGAAATCAGACAAGGACCCCACCCCACCCCGGTTTTTTCAATTGTCATAAAATGGAATAACTCACTTGGCTTATTAGGAGTCAATCTGATTGCAAAGCCATAATTGGCTGTGTGGGCTGTCATTCAGTCAAGAAGGAAGGCTGCACAGCCAGCTCCTCCTCCTCTCTGCTGTCTCACTGACTGCAGGAGGATGCTTTTTGTTATGTCCGAATTCAAACAGGAGAGCAGGAGGTAATGATGGGTGTTGTACTGCAACAATAACATATGGGGACCCAAGTTCAAGAACAAAAGAGAAAGTATGGCTCTCTGAAAGCTGCAGAGATATGATTGTTATGAGCCCGATTCAGACCTTATGCCTCACAAGTGTATAGATGTCTGTACACTCATAAACTTGTTTATGTGAATGACTGTACCTGTGTTCACTTTAAAAGTGGACCTGGATACAGGCCCTTCAAATACATGGTACAGATAGGAAGTGTTCTTCTGTACCGGCATTCGGCCTAATGTGAATGGCTATATCTGTTTACGGATCTGTACCTGTGCACACTGTACACTTGTTGTGAGAGTGCTGAACGTAATGTGTGGCTAGGCATATTGTCAAGTCATCCTTGGAACACTTTGGAATTTGGAAATGAATTTCACAATTCAGTCTTTCACCATTTCTCCTGATGAAGGCTGACACTATGTGTTAATCTAGGGGTTCTCAGATTTGAGTCCCCAGATGTTGTTGCACTACAACTCCCATCATCCCCTTCAGCAATTGTGACTGGGGACACAGGAACTTAGGATGCTGCCTTATAATGAATCAGATCTTTGGTCCACCTAGCTCAGTACTATCTTCACTGACTGGTAGAGGCTCTCCAAGGCTTCAGGTAGTGCCTTTCCTGGCCCTACCTGGAGATGCTGCGTGCCAGGAATTGAACCTGTGGCCTTCTCCATGCAAAGCAAATGCTCTCCCACTGAGCTACAGCCCCATTTCCACAGGGATGATGACAGCTGTAGTCCAACACCATCTAAGGCCACAAGGTTGAGAATCCCTGCTTTAATGAAGACATTAGGGATGTGTAGAGAGGTTTGGAACTGAACCAATTTGAAGTCAAACCGGTTTGGTCTGAAGGCTCGGGGTTAAGCCAAACCACTCCTGGTTCGGCTCGACCCTGGACCGAATCTGTTTGGGGGGTCCATGAACATTTTTAACCTAAATTTTTAATTTTAAAAACATACACCTTATCCCCTCCGGGGGTGTTCTCCAAGGCGATGGTGGTGTGTGTGTGTCTGTGTGTCCATGGAGGTTTCCCCCTCCCACCACCAGCCTCACTTTGGTCCATAACCAGCCTGTTCAGCTATTCTTTGGCCCATTTGGGCCTCTCCCCTCAGTGTGGTGGCCATTTTGGAGGCTGCTGCACCTGCGCAATGGGTCTCTGTGTGACCTAGACATGACCCAGGCCATGCAGAGGCCCATTGAGCAGGTGCTGTGACCTCCAAAATGGCCACCATGCTGGGGGAAAGGCCTGAATGGGCTGAATAGGGCAGTTTTTGAAGGCAGGGAGGCCGGCAGGGGGAGGAGGAACCTCTGCAGACCACTCCCCACACCGCCTCGGCAAATCACCCAGGGGGTGGGTAAGTTAAAAAAAAGTTTTAATTTTTTTTAACCTAAAATGTTTGGACCCTCCAGGAACAAACCGAACCAGGGGAGTTCAAGGGGGGTGCCAGACTGAACTGGCCCAGTCCAGTTTGTGTCTGGTTCGGACTCAAACCAAACTGGAACAGCCGGTTCCATGCACAACCCTAGAAGATATCAGTTTGTCATAATTCAGCAAGTGTGAAAAGAGCAACAAACTTTAGAAGGGGATAATGGGAGTGGTAGTCGAACAACATCTCGGAACCCTGACCAAGAGGGAGAAAAACTTGTCTTTTTTCCTCCCTGCATGCAATGCATACTTTTATAAACCTCTACTATATCCCTAGCCATGAAGCATGTGATGAGAAAATTCCTATCACTCCAAATGACCAGTGTGGTAAATAAAATTTCTGCTCTGCAATGTACGATACCCTGCAGAGTTACCAAATGCTTAATGGATGCATTTGACTCCCCCCCCCCTTTCCAAGAGAAAAAACCCACAATGGATCTGGAATACAATCAACTTCAAGGTAGCGTAACATAATTTGTGCACTGAAGAGAATACATTGCGTTCGCTCATTACTGAAAATGGCCGAAGGCTTGAGAGAGATGGAGAACCTGGCACAAGCGTGCTTTATTTTGAATCCAAGACATTTACCAGACCGGTTGTTTCTTCGGGGGAGCCTCATCCATTCCAAAGAACCGTGACTTAATTAGTTTCCATCCCACAAAAAAAACGGCATTCGTAACTCATTCAAAGGCAGACAGACATCTCCGGCATCCTTTCCCCCACTTTGGCTGATGCATGCTTTGAAATGAATAGTTTACTACATCACTTTGGTCAAATTCGGATGTAATAGGTAACTGGAGGTCCCTTCACCTCTAGTTTCCGAAGCCACATGCCCTAATTCAGCAAACTGGAGTAAAGGGCAAAAAGGGACCTGTGTTTTCCCTCCCCAAACTCCACTCTGAATCTTTGGTCAGAGTGGAGTTTTTTGCAACCCTTAACCCAGGTTTTGTAGTGCCAGAGTTATATCCGAATGCTGGCACCACAGTTTCAGCCCCACGGAACTGGAGTTGAGAAAGGAAGCTCCTCCTTCACTCTAGCCTGATTGGCTGTGCTGTCTGTCCTTCTGTCAAGAAGGAAGCCCACACAGCCAGCTCTCTCTGACTATAGAGAGATATGCTTACTGTCGTCCAAAGGTGGACGGGAGAGCGGAGCAAGGGGGGCATGATGGAACCATGGGTCCACTGGATCCACTGTTCTGTGTTAAATCTCAAGGGGGGAAATCTTTGCCCATGCAGCTTTCTCAGTGGGATTTCTCATCGATATCAAGGTTGACGCATCTCGGTTCATTACTGCACACTCAACCCAGAATTTAGTGCTGATATTATCTAGCATTGAAAGTCCCTTTGCTAGCTCAGCTGGTAGATCAGAGGATGGTCTCCTTTGCTAAACAGGTTGATTATGTCTTAGTTTGCATTTAGATGGGTGACTACATGTGAACACAGGAAGATAAGAGACCAATTCAGACATTATGCTGTACGAGTGCACAGATGCCTGTACACTCGTACACATGCTTGTGTGAATGACTGTAGATGTGTTCATTTAAAAAGTGAACCTGGATACAGGCCCTTCAAATGCATGGTGCTGATAGGAACTGTACCTGCATTCAGCAGAACTTATGAATGACTGTACCTGTGTACAGATCTGTGCCTGTGTAAACTGTACACTCGTCGTACGAGTGTTTATTTATTGTATTTATTTAGCATGTTTTTATACCACCCCATACACAATTCCCTGGGTGGTTCACAAACACAACAATTAAAACATTAACACAATTAAAGAGTTTACAATCCGGATAAGGCTTCTCAAATGTAAAACTTAAAACTATAAACTACAAAACTTATTGACCTTAGGGCAGTGATCTTCACTGTTTTTGGAGTGGGGGCCGCTTTGGCAAAATCCAAACATAAACCCAAACTAAACTTTCAAAGTGAGAGCCGTTTCCCACTGTGCCGACCTCCACACAGTACTGTGCTTTTCTCAGTGCTGGGAGGACCCTTTAAGGACCCTTTAAGAGAGAGGGAACCCACTCTTAAGAGTTCTAGGAGGAAAACACAGGGCACACCTTCCAAGATGGTGAAGGGCTCAAGAGGGCTTGGGTTCCTGGATTACGTTGGACTACAATTCCCATCATCCCAGACCATTGTGGCTGGGAAAGGTGGGAGTTGTAATGGAACATCATCAGGGAATCTAAGGTTGGGACTTCTTAGGTTAGGGTCAAACAGCTTTTTGCTCTTGTATCCCAGTGAGAGGGGCCATTATTTTCACTTCTTCTGTCTGCCTCCTGTTAAATTTGCATCCTGTTAAAATATAGTTGCCGACCGTAAAGTTCCAACCTTCCTCTCCCTTTGACTTGCAGTTGTTAGCACCGTAATGAGCTTTGCCAAGCAATTACTTGAGCAATGTAATTGTTACTTCCGGCGATGGTGTTAGCCAATTAATTGATGGAGTCGTTCACTAACATCCATTAAGCAGATATGACAGATATGGCGAGGATTACAAATATCTCCCCCCCCCCACAAAAAAGGGGCTGGATAAGTAGGTCTATCAATGGCAAATGAGCCTGAGGTTCGGTTTCATGGTCTCCCTCCCCCAACCATAATTTCATCCTTAGGTTGGCAGTGAGTTTTGCTGCTCTAATCTCAAGTTTGAAGGTGGGGTTCTGTCATCCAAATTCTACCACCATCATAGGAACATAGGGAGCTGCCGTTGGTCTATCTAGCTCAGTATTGTCTTCACAGACTGGCAGTGGCTTCTCCATGATTGCAGGAAGGAGTCTCTCTCAGCCCTATCTTGGAGATGCTGCCAGGGAGGGAACTTGGAACCTTCTGCTCTTCCCAGAGCGGCTCCATCCCCTCAGAACCATTGGTTCTGCGTTACATCCGAAAGCTGCCACTGTCTCTGCTATTAGTGTCAGATCAGAAAATAGAGAACATTGTATTTATGATCAGTATGGTATCTTTTTCACTGCCAATAGTTTTGTCTCCAGCTGAACCGTTGTGATGTGATGCATGGCAGGTCAAAAGGGAGGTAATGTTATAATTGTAACGGAGAGAGAGAGAGAGAGAGAGAGAGAGAGAGAGAGAGAGAGAGAGAGAGATGTGCTTTTAGGCTTGTCTTGACTGCCCCAAACCACTTTAATAGATATACCATATAAGCTCCTTTGTACTCGGTAATTGAATACTGGCAATTTTGCAGGTTCTCCTTCCAGACCAATAGCTGGCATACTGTATTGGTTACGTGTGAGGTTTGCATAACATCTCTGGCGCAAAGGGATCCCCACTTCAAACTCAGTGGGTGGCCATGGGCAAACTGCTGTACTGTCACCTAACCTCGGTGATCCATTTAGAGGATATATTGGGCTAAACTTGGTGAGTCATGGAAGATTAATGACTGTTTCTTGAAAGCAGCTTAAGAAGTTTGAAAGCAGCTGTGTGGAGGGGGATTGGATCAGAGAAGGTTAACACTTTTTTTCTCTGTCATTTCCCCAGTCAAAATCACATACACCTTCCAAAGCAGGAGGAGTACAGACAGGGAGGAATGTAGGAAGCTGCTTTATACTGAGTCAGACCATTGGTCCATTTAGCTCAGCATTGTCTGCACTGACTGACAGTGGCTTTCTAAGGTTCCAGGCAGAAGTCCTTCCCAGACCTACCTGGAGATACTGCCAAGGGCTGAACCTGGGACTAGGGGTATGCACAAAAGTAGCTTGGCCTGTTTGGTGCGAATTTGAGCCCAACTGGAACCAGGGTGGGTAGGTCCAGTTTTTATTTTCCTCAAAGGCACCCTTGGTTTGGTTTGAATTCAAATTCAATTCAAACCAGTTCAAAAGGCTCTACCTAGGATATAATGGGGACTCGAATTGGCCCATTATTCCCTATGCAGAGTACCTAGGGGCACAACACTCGCATGGGTGGTAGGCACCCATGGGTGCCAACAAACCGACAAACCCCAAGGCAATCGGACACTTCTGCAATTATATATCTATCTATATCTATCTATATCTATCTATCTATCTATCTATCTATCTATCTATCTATCTATCTATCTATATCTATATCTATCTATTTATCTATATATAATTTTTACACATTTTTTGCATTTTCCCCATAGGGGATAATGGGGATTTGAAGATGCCCCATCTGCCTCCTTGTGGGGTGCCTGGGCAAGACACATTGTGCCACAACCCCTCCCCCACAAAGCCATGTTTTCAGTTGTTTTTTGTTTTCATTGTTTTAAAAATTAAATTACTCTGTCAAACATTCTGTCAATGCTATGCCAGTGCAATGAATATCAATGCAATGAACAGGAATCCCTCTCCACATTCAGAAAAAAAGAGAGCAGTGATTGCTGTGAACTCTGTGAACTGGAAATGGAAGGGGATGTCTGGATACCAAGAATGACCCATCAACGTCTAGCTCCAAAGGCTGCACTTCAATTGGAGAGGTGTGAACACACTACCTCCAGACACCAGGGAGGAAGATGCCGCTGTTGTAAAGCAGGGTTGATCTGTTGACGTGTGTTCTTGTGCATCTCAAAATACACAGAATGAATGAATGAATGAAGAGGATCCTTGTGACAACATGATGGAGTATGAAGATCCAGAAGACAAGGAGCTAGAGGAAGACGATGATGAGGATCTCTGGGAAGAAGCAAATTAATACACGTAAGGTGATGCACCAAAGTGCAACACCCCTTTTAATTAATTATGAACATTTTCCATATGCTGAAATATTAATTAGGTATAAGGTAGTTCATTTTTGTAAAAGAAAAAAAAAACTTATGCAAAACTTGTAGTAAAAGTCACTTGTGCGAAATGTTTTTTATCCCTCATTTAATTATTCATTAACAACTTTCACAGACCAGCATGGCAGTCAGAGTAGATTCTCAGACTGCCAACATGTTGTTTCTTATTCTTTGAGGTATGTTGAAGAGAACTGTGTAGGTGGTTTGCTTTCATCGCAAAAATCCCATGGCATTGTTCATGCTCTCGTATTACCAGCTTTGGAAGGCGTTATGTGATTTTGACTGGTGTCAGGATGTCGGGTGTCAGGATCTAGCTAAGCCTGAATTGAGAATGCAAGCACTCTGGGCTGCCCTCGTAGGGAAGGTGCTCCAACCCTCTGATCATTTGGGTCACAGAAAAGAGTCACGCCAATGAGCAAAGGGTTGCTGGAGAACCCATGAGGCAAGCCTAAAGTGATTGGGGTTCTTTCGTTTAGAATAAAAGATGACAAAGGATGATGAAATGAGACAGAGTACTAAGAAAGTGGGTCTCAGAAATAATATAACCTGAAGTCACCCAGTTAAACTGATGGGCTATAGATAGGGGGCATGCTAAAGAAATGATTTATTCAGCTTGGGATGGGGCTTTAGATCAGTGGAAGAGCATCTGCTTTGCATGCAGAAGGTACCAGGTTCAATCCCTGGTAGCATCTCCAGGTAAGGCTGGCAAAGACACCTGCCTGAAACCTCAGAGAAGCCACTGCCAGTCAGTGTAAACAATACTGAGCTGGATAGGAACATAGGAAGCTGCCATATACTGAGTCAGACCCTTGGTCCATCTAGCTCAGTATTGTCTTCACAGACTGGCAGCAGCTTCTCCAAGGTTGCAGGCAGGAATTTCTCTCAGCCCTATCTTGGAGATGCTGCCAGGGAGGGAACTTGGAACCTTCTTCTCTTCCTAGAGCAGCTCCACCCGCTGAGGGGAATATCTCACAGTGCTCACACTTCTAGTCTCCCATTCAAATGCAACCAGGGCAGAACATGTTTATCAATGGGTACAAGTCATTCTCACTACCCACAAGACCAGCTCTCCTCTCCATATGTGCCAGTGATCTGACTCAGGTACCTTCCTGGGTTCCTGTGTTGTTAAAGCACGGCCTGTTGGGACTGCTTATATACAAAATATTAGGAGGGTTTTCAAAAATAGAATAATGTCTATAGCGCACCATTTTTATTTCATTTGGCCTCTTTTATCCTGCAAGCCCTTCTGGGCTGTATATTGTGAGGACAGAAGAAGCTCCCTTGGGGACAGAAAGATTTGCATTTGGAAAACTGCCTTCAGCTGCTATGAACCGAGCAGATAGAGCAAAATAGGCATCTTCTAAAGAAAATAATAAATAAAATAGCCTAACTACCCCAGCCCCCGACACCGGGGCTAAAATAATCTTCTGAGAAACTGCCATGTGTTGTTTGTTCCTTAAGTTTTTGTTTTTGTTTTTAATTCAGTGTGCCAAAATACAGCCCAATGCAGTTGCTGCAGATGAAAACAGAGGAAAGTAGAAGGGGAAAGTTGCTTTTTCTTCCTTCTTTAAAAAAGGGAAAATGTCAGTCCCCTCCCCTCGTGGATCCAAAAACCAAGGGTATACTTCGATCTTATGTGCAAACCAAAAGACAAAAAGATGCATAAACATTCAAATGCAACCAGGGCAGAACATGTTTATCAATGGGGACAAGTTATTCTCACTACCCACAAGACCAGCTCCCCTTAGGACTGGGGAGACCCGAGTTCAAATCCCTATTCAGCCATGATACTTGCTGGGTGACTCTGGACCAGTCACTTCTCTCTCAGCCTAACCTACCTCGCAGATTTGTTGTGAGGAGAAACCTAACTATGTACACTGCTCTGGGCTCCTTGGAGGAAGAGCAGAATATAAATGTAAAAGCAAACAAATAAATTACAATAGCCATCCTATAACTATTTCCAAAAGAGCCGGAAATGTTACAGTTCTTATGGACACATAACCGAAGCACCTGAGGGCCAGAGGGAGGTACTGACAGCCTTGGGGTCACCCCCAGATAGCCAGTTGGACACAAATCTGAAGAAAAAACACCTAAGTGGGGAAAAACTCCCTAAAACTGTTCCAATATAACTCAATGGAGTAGAATGTTCACAGATTCAAAGGACAGTTAACAGACAAGCAGGTGGGCAGAGTTAATGGGATTCAGTGATGGGAGGGAGGACTTCAACAAAAAGAGTGGGAAATTACTCTGCTTGACGAATACTCCCTCAAGACAGTCACAACCCCTGATTCTGAGGGGGGAAATTGAGTAAAATGCACTTTCACCATGCTCAAATACAGGCTTAGGTAACACATGCACACCAGGGATCTATGGCAACATTTTGCTGTGGTTCCAAACTTGTGTATAACCCTCCTCCTCCTCCTCCTCCTCCTCCTCCTCCTCCTCCTCCTCGCAACAGAACAATCTGGAACAACCATAGGAATCAGTCTGTCGAAAAAGAAATCAATCCTTTTGATTGTCTACATACTTGCAAGATCATTTTGCAACAAATAAAGAAATTGACGAATAAATATTAGGACTGGGGAGTAAAACCTCCCCGCCACCAACACTCAGTTGGATCTAGAAGAGAAAAAAAATCCGAGAAGAGAACAATTGTAGCCTCCGGCAAAGTGCTGGGGATATGAGATTCTGAAGCAAGGGAGAAAGGGGGGAAACATCCTAGAAACAATCCATGCAGTCTGTCAGCCTCCAGGCACTGAAGACAAACTCAGCAGTCCCAAACAGACAGTCAGCAATGGGCTAGAACTGCAGCATTTTTCCAGGGGGGAAAAAATATCCTGGTCATGTCTGCTGGCAGATTAAGCACAAATAAGAAACATCACAAGAGCGAGTGGAGCAGAGTTTGGAAGAGGCTGAGCTGTGAGTCAGGAACTTCCCTACTCAGATCTCGCCTAGGTGGCCTTAGACAAGACACTCCGGCTCTCACAGCCTCAGGAGTGGCTTCAGAAGGGGTGAGCTTGTCTTGTGGTGATCGATTGATTGATTAAGTGCCGTCAAACTGGTGTCAACTCTTAGTGACCACATCGATAGATTCTCTCCAGGATGATCTGTCTTGAACTTGGCCTTTAAGGTCTCTCAGTGGTGCCTTCATTGCTGTTGTCATTGAGTCCATCCACCTTGCTGCTGGTCGTCCTCTTCTTTTCTTGAATTGTCCCCTGTGCTAAGCAGGGTCCACCCTAGTTCACAGTTGAATGGGAGACTACATGTGTGAGCACTGTAAGATATGGGGCCACTCTGGGAAGAGCACCTGCATGCTTGCATGAAGAAGGTTCCACGTTCCCTCCTGGGCATCTCCAAAGAGGGCCAAGTGAGACTCCTGCCTGTAAACTTGGAGATGCCACTGCCAGTCTGTGTAGAGAATACTGAGCTAGATGGACCAAGGGACTGACTTGGTAGAAGGCAGCTTAGGAACATAGGGACATAGGAAGCTGCCATATACTGAGTCAGACCCTTGGTCTATCTAGCTCCGTATTGTCTTCACAGACTGGCAGCAGCTTCTCCAAGGTTACAGGCAGGAGTCTCTATCAGCCTTATATTGGAGATGCCCAGGAGGGAACGTGGAACCTTGCTGCATGCAAGCATGCAGATGCTCTTCCCAGAGTGGCTCCTTGAGGGGAATGTCTCACAGTACTCACATGTAGTCTCCCACTCAAATGCAAACCAGGGCAGACCCAG
The DNA here is from genome assembly GCF_027244095.1 of Hemicordylus capensis. Taxonomy (NCBI): domain Eukaryota; kingdom Metazoa; phylum Chordata; class Lepidosauria; order Squamata; family Cordylidae; genus Hemicordylus; species Hemicordylus capensis. The sequence continues at coordinate 20,142,893 of NC_069667.1, forward strand.
CTTAGCCAAGGGGACAACCCATGCTTGTTACCACAAGATCATCTGGAACAAACCAGAAGTTCATGAAAAGCATGGGTTCGGACATCACACACACCTCATGGCAAATGGTTCTTGAATTGGCAAGCCAATTTCAAATCTTGGTTATGCATCTAGGTTTCCTAACTCAAGGGAACATGCCTGTTCCTGCTATAGGGTGGGCTCAAACAACTGCAGACAGCTGGGTAACCAAGATTGCAGATAGCTTGAACCGACCCTCTCTCTTTCCCTCCAAGGCTGAAACTAGCTGTTTCAAAGACTGCCAATGAAATAGAACAGAAGGGGAAAGGGTCCAGATTTGTTGGGGAAGAAACCAATCCCTCTCAATCAAGAACCGGTTTGATAACATTCTGTTCCACATTTTAGTCTACTGATGAATGGATTTCTCCCATACACAATGTTCACAATAGCGCATTTTGATATTGGAGGAGATTATGCCTATAACTACGTTATCCCAAACTCTGTCGAACCAGTTATTGATGGAAGGCCTCTCTCTTTTTCTCAACCCATTCTGAACCTTTCCCCTCTGCACTGTTTCCTCAGTTGTTTACTACCTCTTTAAGAGCAAAGCCCAGGAGATCCCAGGAATCAGGAAGATAAAGTTCATGTAAGAGAAATAGAAAAGCTATTTCAATTTCACAGCAGACGCCTGTGTGAGTGGATGGGCCTCCATGATCTCGCCAGGGGCCTAAACAAGACTAGATCATCAGAATCTCCAAAATCTGGGGGAGAATTCAGATGATAATTTGGGATGCTTCCTTCCATTTGCGTGATCTCACAATGGGAAGAAGAGGGAGAGATGCAGGCTTTAGCCTCTAGCAACAGCCACACCAACACTAGAATATCTAATATGGGCATTAGTCTTCTGGAGGAGACCCATTAAAGTCTCAAGGTGAATGATGACTAGGGATGTGCAAATTGATGCAAATTTGGATCAATTTGACTTGAATCAGGGTGATTTGAGTCATTCAAATTTGAATCAAATCACCCCTTAAAAGCGCAATTTGGTTTGAATTTGAATTGAAATTTTGAAATTTGATTTGAGAACCCTTTGGCACCTTTTAAAAACCATTCACGCCCCCTGATTGGCGCCAAAACAGGGTCAAATTAGATCCAAATTTGAACCAAATTTTCAGACCCGATTCAAATGCGATTCGAATTCGAAATACATTTTTGAATTCTATTTGAATTCAATACGAAGCAAATAAATTGTTTTGTGCACAATATCCTAATGAGTCCATGGTCTGAGAGGAGCCACTTTGCTGAACCTAAGCAGGTTTAAGTCTGGTCACTGCCTGGATGGGTGACCACCTGGGAATCATTGTCTATGCTGCCTTGAGTATAATAAATAATAATAACATCAACTGTAAAGCAGGTTTAATATCCCAAGTACTTTTTATAGAAAACTCTGGATGTTTCTATCAATCAGGATTAATTGGACTCAACGTGATAAATTCAGAGCTGGTTCAAGTGAAGGGACTTATCTCAAGTACCCCTTCAGTCAACAACCCCTTCAAAAAGATACCAGCACATATATAATTCTTTGGCATTCATCAAGAGGTGCTTTTGAGAGGACACATTTAAATTTCCATAGAATCCTTTGAATGAAAGATGGGCCAGATTCTTCTCCAGAATCTGCTTTCGGCTTGAATAACTTGCCATAGGAGTTTCTCAGCGGTGCAAAGGGAGGCGAATCGGGCCCCTGTATTACCAACGCGACAAATCTCCACTTAGAAATAATGGTTTGAGGAGTGAAAGGAAAAGAAAAGAAAATCTACCTGTTCCTTTCATCAGCAGTGAGCTTAACTGCAGTTAATTTCTTTGCATTCAGGAATCCTGAAATCCTGAAAGAAAGCTCCGATTGCCTTTGAAGTATATATCCTAAAATGCTGTACAGTATGCTTGGTGAAAGCAGCTATACTCGTCTTTTCAAAAGATGGAAATAGAAAGATATGAACAAATCAAGGACTCTCTAAGGATTAGCACTGCTGCCAGCATATGAAACTGCCTTATATTGTGGAGGTTCTTAAACATGGGTCACCAGAGGCTGTTGGATTTCAACTCCCATCATTCCCAGGCACAAAAAGGGCCACTGCGGCTGGGGGTGATGGGATATGTAGTCCAGCAACCTCTGCAGACCCATGTTTAAGAACCCTTGTGTTACCGGAGATGCTTTTAAATGTTGGTACCAGGGAGTGAACCAAGGACTTTCTGAAGGCTAAGTGTGCTGTACTATTGAGCTATGATCTCTAGGCTACTCACTCGGGAATTTTATTTGCTCAAATATAAGGCCAAAGGTCTATCTAAGAAGAAAGGTCTTTTACAGCTCCTTCTAAAAGAACAAAGCACCCAGAACTATTTGTTTACTTGAAACAATGTCCTCCTACTTTCTCCCAAGATAAAAAAGGGCTCACAATCCCAACTGTTAAAATAATACATAAGAACATAGGAAGCTGCCATCTACTGAGTCATTCCCTTGGTCCATCTAGCTCAGTATTGTCTACACAGACTGGCAGTGACTTCTCTAAGGTTGCAGGCAGGAATCCCTCTCAGCCCCATCTGGAGATGTTGCCAGGAAGGGAACATGGAACCTTCTGCATGAAAGCATGCAGATACTCTTCCCAGAGTGACTCCACCCCCTGAAGGGAATCACACCTGCAGTGCTCACACCTGCAGTCTCCACTTCAAATGCAACCAGGGCAGACCCTGCTTAGCAAAGGGGACAATTCATGCTTGCTACCACAAGACCAGCTCTCCCTTAATAGGAAAATACTGTGTGATCTTATTTGTGATAGGGTCTGTGCATCCTACTGAACCAATAATTGTTTCCAAGGTAATGCAAGCCCTATTGGAGCATCTTTCTCTAGAAGTGATATTGGAGACAAAATCCTCTGATTCTTCCAATATCGGAACCTAATTTGATACCATACTGGTATCACGTTGTGTACCGATACTGGGATCCTATGGAATAGGATCGATACCCTACTGAATTGTATTGGTATAGTATATAATAGGATCAGAGCAGGGCAAGGCTTTCCTTAAACAAGGAGCCAGATTCTGTGAAGAAATTGGCTTCACGGAACATAGGCAGCTGCCTTCTACCCAGTCAGAACCTTGGTCTATCTAGCTCAGTATTGTCTACACAGACTGGCCGCGGCATCTCCAAGGTTGCAGGCAGGAATCTTTCTCAGCTCTATCTTGGAGAAGCCAGAGAGGGAACTTGAAACCTTCTGCTCTTCCCAGAGCGGCTCCATCCCTTGAGGGGCATATCTTCCAGGGCTCACGCTTCTAGGCTCCCACTCATATGCAACCAAGGCAGACCCTGCTTAGCTAAGGGGACAAGTCATGTTGCTACCACAAGACCAGCTCTCCTCTCTCTGTGTAGACAACACTGAGCTAGATGGACCAATGGTCTGAGTCAGTATAAGGCAGCTTCCTATGTTCCTATGAAGAAAGAATGGTTTACAATGAGCAGAAGATTACTTCTCACAAAGATGGATTTAATCGTAAATGAATGAGGAAATAACTGTGATGAAATCCAAATGGAGAAATAAGTGTAATGACTGAGAGAAAACAATTCTAAGATACTATAGTTAGTTAGCAGAAGGGAGGGGTATTTTTTTTTAAGTAACTTGATTAATAAGGTAGAAGTTTCAAATTTACACTCACTGTGGTCAGTCCCAAAATAATTTTATCAGCTTGTCTGCCATTTGTGAGAACTCCACATTAAGTCTAGCTCAGCTGCCCACACATATCAAAATTAAAATTTATTTATTTTAACACATTTTGATACCAGCAAAGCATGTGTCTCAAGGCAGCATACACATAGATAAAATATTCAAAACCCACCAAAATTGCAACAGACTAACAATTAAAACAGTACAACTTTTAAAACAAATGAAAACATTTTAGAAAAATTTAACCAAAAGCCTGTTTGAAGAGATGCATCTTAAGGGTTTTTCTAAAAGTTTCCAGAGATGTTGACGTTCTTTTGATCTGCAGCAGTTTGCTTCTGCTTCTGTCAGTTTCTTTGCATTTTTGCTTTGCTACCTTATCTATATGTGCCTTTTGGCATTAATAATACACTGCAAAAAAGCAGTCTTGATAGAATGCCATGAATTAAAGGATTACTTTTGTGAGGTATGTTGCTGGCATGCAGAAACGTTCTTGTGCACCGCTAAAACGTCAGACAAAAGCATACTGGTATGCAATAGAACCATAAGGGGAAGTGTGCTATCGAGTTGGTTTTCGAGTTAGTTTCCTGGTGACCACAGAGCCCTGTGGTTGTCTTTGGTAGAATACAGGAGGGGTTTACCATTGCCATCTCCCATGCAGTATGATGCTTTTCAGCATCTTCCTATATTGCTGCTGCCCGATAAACTGTAGGTGTTTCCCATAGTCTGGGAAATATCCCAGCAGGGATTCGAACCGGCAAGCTCTGGCTTGCTAGTCAAGTCATTTCCCCATACTTTCACTTCAGAAGCAAGGTGGTTTGGAACTCCAAACTCCACAGCAACATATGAAAGAACAGAATTTCAGAGCATCCCTGCAAAAGAGGGCCCCGAGAAAATGGGTTCCTGACCCTTCTCCTCCATATTATTATTTTATCCTGCTACTTTAACAAGTGCAGGATTGAAAAAAGAGTCCCAAAGTTTCTTTAATTTAAGATATTTTCAGCTCTGTTTCAGCTTCAGGAGGCATGAGGCTCAGGGATATTCATAGCGATGCCCCTGTATGCAAGCAATATGAATGCAATTTGAACAATGCAACACTTTTGGAAGTTTGATGGTGAGCCGCCCTCTTCCCAGATGACGGTCTGCAAAACAGATCAGTGGAGACTCCCTTAAATGGAAAAAAGGGGCAAAGCTTAAAAAGAAATCCCACATCTCCTCCAGCTTGATCATGCAAGTCCTTGCTGAAATAAGTTGCCTGCTGCATTGATGAATGAGGAATCAATAGGCGCTTGGGTGTCCAAGGGAACGTTGCCACCAGGAATTTTCTTGAGTAAGCAGTTCCTGTCCGGCCCTTAAATAAAACAACAGCCTGTCCATTTGAAACAACACCAAAGTCACCAGGGCTCTGCGTCCCCAAACGAGGCCGCGTGCTGTGAATTAATCAGGAGGACATTTGGAAGTTATAGTAATTGATTGGTTTTCCTGCCAATGGAAAGGTACTTTGTTATTTCCAATACACAATCCCTCTGCAATCGTGGCAAGAAGCTAGGGGAAACAGAGGACTAGGATGAGGCTGTAAATAAGCCTACTTGGAGTGGGGAGGAGGGAATATTCCCCCCTCCACTATTTTCATCACACTCTTCCTCCATGGCTCTCAGGATGGCATGAGTGACTTCTTCCTTTTATCCTTATGAAGTCATAGCAGCAAAGAAACATAGGCAGCTGCCTTATACCGATGCAGATCATTGCTCCATCTACCTCACTACTGTCTACTCCAGGGTTGCTCAACTTAGACCCTCCTGCAGATGTTAACCTACAACTCCCATAATCCCTGGTTATTTGCTACTGTGCCTGGGGATTATGGTTTGTAGTCCAAAAACATCTGGGAGGACTAAGTTGAACAGGTCTGGTCTATTCTGACCCAGTCCTTTTCCAGCTCTGCCTGGAGATTCTTCCAAGGATTGAACCTGGGACCTTCTGCATGCAAGCAGATGCTCTACCACTGAGCTAAAGCTCCATTGCCAACACAGGAAGCTGCCTTATACAGCCTCAGACCCTTGGTCTGTCTAGCTCAGTATTGTCTATGGTGACTGGCAACTAGGGATGTACAAATATGTTTGATGTTGAATGTGTTCGACGTCAAACCGGATCAGTTTGATGGTTCAGTGTTGAACCCCGCCCCCCGGCCTGTTTGGGGGGTTTGCAAGTGTGTGTGTGTTTAAATTTTAAACTTACCACTTCCGGGGGTGTTCTCCCAGGTGGCGAACAGGCCAAACAATGACCAAATGGGCGTGTTTTGGACTGAAGGGATGCCAATGGGGGAGGGGAGCCTCTGTGGACCCTCCCCACCACCTTGGAGAACACCCCCAGAGGGAGTATGTTAATTTTTTTTAAAAAAAAAATGTTCACGAACCTCCCCAGAACAAACTGAACTGGTGTGGGGGCGTGATTCAAGGCCTGGTCTGGTTCGGCTCCGGTTCAGACTCGAAGCGAACCAGACTAGCTGGGTCCATGCACACCCCTACTGGCAGCAGCTCTCCAAAATTGTGAGCAAGGAGTCTTACCCAGTCCTTCCTGGAGGAGATGCCAGGGAGTGAACCTGGGACCTCCTGCATGCAAAGCAGATGCTCTACCACTGAGTTACAGCCCTATCCCCTGAAGGGAGTATCTTACAGCAGATAGTACTCCCAAGTTTGGTTCAGGAGGTCATTTTACTTACAACGGCATCACTCCCCATCAGTATGGGCCGACGAGGGACCAGTTCAGGCCTCCAGATAAGCAAGGAAACCATTAGAGTGACCTCTGCACATGCACAGAGGTCAATCTAATGGCCTCTGCACTTTTGTGGAGGCCCAAACTGGGTCCCACCGGCACACCACTGACACCACTGAGGAGATGCCACCACGCAAGGTGACCTCCCGCCCGCCCCACCCTCACTTTTCAACCCTGCCTCAATATGTCTTCTAGAGCATTCTGTTTCTCTAGATACATCTAGCTATTTCTAGAGCCAGCTATGCCAAAAGCAAGCTGGATGACTAGAGAATGCCCTCCGCATTCCATTAAAGCAAGACTTTTCCTATCTGTGTTTTCCAAACCAAAAGGATGCAATGCTCTGATTTATGCAACAGTTGATGACAGCAGAAACCTGTCCAGCAGGGAGCACATTACATTCAGCAAAAGTCTGCTTCCTGAAAACCTCCTGGGAATCTCTTCACACACACACACACACACACACACACACACACACACACACACCCACCATTGTGCCTTGAAGACAAGATGACTGATCTTGCTGCAATTTACTTTCAGTATCAAAACCTTATTATAATTACTCTTTTTCTGGCTGGAATAAATAAAATTCCTACCTGCAAGCATTTCTGAGGAGGATGTAATTACCCTGGTAAAAATAGAAACATTCTGCTTCTTTAAGGACTTCATTTGGAGCAGATCTTTTTTAATTAAACAGTATTTCAAAGTCAAGATGCCAAAAGGAAAAGAACAGTTGATCTGCCAGGTTGAGCAAAGCTGATGTTGTTTAATAGGGAACTAAACAGATATGGCATATACTTCTTTTACATTCGATGGAATGGTTGGTTCTCTTGGGCTATCTTCACATGAGAAGGCATGCATGTGCACAGAGGCCTGAACTGGGCCAGAGAAGGCCTGAACCAGCCCAGAGAAGGCCCGAACCGGGCTATTGGCAGCCCTGGCTACTAAGGGGGAGGCCAGCAGAGGTGGGGGGCTGCCACCTCCTCCCCCCACCATCCCGCCACTGTTTGTAAGTCTCCCCTCCCACCCCCTCTAGGCTTAGGAAAGCCCTCTGGCCCCTTTGCTGGTAAAGGGAATCCTCACCAGATTCCCCTTTACTAGTATTTCCCTGAAATGGTCCATGAACAAGTTCGAATCAGTCCAGAGGATGAACTGGAACCGAATCAGGCTGGGTTGTTCGAATCCAGTTCAGATTCTATCCAAACTAGCAAAACTGGTTTTGTGCACACCCTTACTTCTTTGGAATGAACCCCGCCACTTACTGAGATCACACGGGGAGGTTCAGTTATGGCTGCCACTGGCTCATTTGGAGGCTACTTGAGACAGGGCCTTCTCTGTGGCTGCCCCAGGGCTTTGGAATGTGTTCCTTGTCAATATAAGAGCATTTCCATCTCTGCCTGCCTTTAAAAAAATTCACTTAAGACACACCTGTTTTCTCAGGTCTTTTGCTAAAGCTTTTTTTTTTTTTTTTTTTTGGTTAAAGCTATTTTAAAAAATTATATGATTTTAAAATGTGGGTTTTTTGAGTTTTATTTATTGTTTTAAGTTGTGTACAGAGCCTTGAGATTTAGGTGCTTGGCTATTTTAAAATATACTACATAGTAATACATAATACGTCCAACTTGTCCTTTTAATTTCAATGGGACTACTTTGAGTCCTTTCACTCATCGTGTCAGCTAGTAGTAATAATAATAAAAGTGTCAAGCAGTTGCTGTGGTATTCTAGAGATAGAAAAATAAAGGCAATGAAAGTCAATAATAACACTTCTTTTACACAACTGAAATGCTATAACCCACTTGAAGGTGAATAAATGGATGTAAACATTTTCAGTAGCCTGGCTTAGTATATTCTTTAATGCTAATTGCATTTCAATTTAATGGAAGTCAGCTCCATTTCCATTAAATTAGTGTGCCTGCTCTCCTAATGTTCCACTCCTTCCCCCTTCTCCGAGAGCACATATCAGAGGCTGTCTGAACAGCCAACGTTTCAGATCCAACTGTTGATCTCTGGCAATTGCTGCGTTTTACTCGCTTTGAAGTAACGATGCTTAATTTACTTCTTCATAACTGGTCTTCCTTCTTGCAACTGTTTCATCTCCTTTTGCAAAGCAGCAAAGAAAAACGACCATTTTCTACCTGAAAGAAGAAGGAAATGAAAACACCTTTTGAAACCAAAACCTCCCCCACCTTTTGAGGAGCATCTAATTACACTGTGCAAAAGGTGGAAAGTCCTTTTTTTAAAAAAAATAACGTTATTCTGAATGCAATTTGTTGGTATCAAGAAAAAATGTTGAGTGCTTGCAACATCTAGGATGAAGTTCTGAACTGAACCTCTTGATTGCATAGCACAATAAACCCAGAGTGGGACCTTGCCTTGATCCAGGTAAGTGCAGTTGTTGAGTGTCAGAGCTGTCTTGTGTGGGTTTATTGTGCTATGCAATCAAGTTCAGTTCAGAACTTTACCCTAGATGTTGCAAGGGTGTGGCTGAGCCCTTCCCTGCTTGAAGGTAACAACCTGCCACAATCTTCTTGTACATTTCTCTTGAGCAAAGCAGAGTTCTGGGGTCCAAGAAAGTACAAGTGGCAATAAGGTATTGCATCTACTTTTTGCCTCTGACATTAGCCTACATACACACGTAAAGATTGTTCACTTGTTCTCAGACTCCTAGGGGATGAGGTGGGCTCCTGGCCCTTCTTGAACCCTAGAATGACTGGGGAAGTACAGAAAAGGTCAGTCTGTCATGGGCATGCTATTCGACTCCGAGGATGAGGAGGAGACAGGCAGTGTGACTGTGGAGGGGAAAGTGCAGCAACTTCGAAGGCAAGAAGTTGCAGAGGCAAGCGGGACTGACTCACAGGAGGTTGAAAAAGAAACAGAGCCTAGTACAACAGCTCCTGTGGAGGAGGCACAGCTGATCTCAGCTGTGTAGAGGCATCAGTCGAAGAGACAGGAGAAGATGAGGAGATTCAGGCAAAGAACGGCTCAAATAACAATGAGAGCTACTGAATCAGGGACCCATGATTGAAAGCACATGGCTTCAGCCAATTTAAGTTGGCTTCGCCGCAGCCGCATTGCTGGTAGCAACGTCGTACTTTGGTGAGTGACCCAGCTGTGTTCCTGTTTGTTTTGACTGTGCTTTGACTCTGGACCGTTTGGACTCTGTTTGTGGAATTCGACTTGGACGTGGTTTGACTGACAGAATATTGTAATGACTCAGACTGGCTTTGGTTTGGAAATTATTTACTGCTTGGCTCTGACATTCTCCTTTTGACACTTTGCCAACTTCACGCTCTGTCTGCTGATATATAGCTCTAGATTAGCCTGACAGGTTTACTACACAGTTTCAGGAGGAGGAGTTTAGCTGGGGAGGAGTTTAGTTTGTCACCTGGTTTCCTGCATTCAGTCGGTTCCCTTTCCTGGGGAACTCCCGGTTTCCCTACTCCAAAGGCAGCCCCTCATCTTTGGCTGCCTTGTCTTTGAATGCCCCAGTGCAGGGATGACAGGGCTTAATGCCTACTTCCAGCCCCTCCCCCTTGTTTCCTGCCCTGCCCAACCTAGCTGGCCAACCTAGCAGCTTCCTATGTTCCTATGCTTAATTTAGCAGGGGACTGGAAGAGCTTAGAAACTTACACCAGCTTGGATGGCTTTAAAATGGGCTTGGACAAATGAATGGAGTCAATCAATGAATGGAGTCAATCAATGGCTACTAGTCTGAGGGCTATAGGCCACCTCCAACCTCAGAGGCCGGTCCTTTTACCTCACCTTTAGCCAGGGAGGAGCATTGGAATCAGGAATGATCTTGTCATTTCTCTTGAGCAGCCCTACTCGGGCTAGTTTCTGCCCTACCTGGGGAGGGCTGGTCATATAAATAGCGACATTATGTTCAATACTCATACAACCTAGCCCTATCCAGCCATTATTCAGACATCTCACATGAGACCTTCAAGCCAAGATTTGGAGTGTTTTCAAAGGAGCCCGAAGACCCCCTTTTGCATTTCTTTGCTGCTACCCGTGTTCTGGTGATGGCAGCAATAGTGATTCTTTCAGATGCCAGAAACCACTCTCTCTGTAATAAAAACATCATGATGTGGTGGGTGTGACTGCTTCTGTGACTACCATCACCAGGTATCCTGTTCCAGGAGTCCAAGGAAGGGGACCTGTTCAGGGGAGGAAACTGACAGAGTTTGGAAACTTAAACCAGCTTGGATGGCTTTAAGAAGGGCTTCAATAAATTCATGGAGGAAAGGTCTATCAATGGCTACTAGTCTGAGGGCTATAGGCCACATCCAGCCTCAGAGGCAAGATGCCTCTAAATACTAGTTGCAGGGGAGCAACAGCAGGAGAGCAACATGCCCTCACCTCTTTCCTGTGGGCTTCCCAGAGGCATCTGGTGGACTACTATGTGAAACAGGATGCTGGATTAGATGGGCCTTGGGCCTGATCCAGCAGGGCTGTTCTTATGTTAGAGGAAGAGGGCCAAGACTACCTCCCTGGGCAGGATCAGAACTTGAAGAGCTGCAAGGGCTGTAGGCAGGAGGACATCTACCAAGGGATAAGAGGATGTTGTTTCAGCAGAGATCTTGTCCCAGCTGAGCCTTCAACTTGCTCTGCTCTCCAGTTCCTATCTCGAGCTCTGCCCTCTAAGGAGTTGCCAGAGCTTAGAGGAGAAACACTCAATTTTGTAGGCACAGGCTACAAAAGAGCAAGGGAGTACTTCATCATTAAATTTTGAATTCCAAAAAGTAATGAACAGAATCCATCACTGTACACATTTGTCTGCTTTCACATTCATTTCTGATATTCTAAAATAAGGTAATTTTGTAAGGAGTGCAATGTCCCAAATATGTTTATACCAATCGGTTAATGAAGGTGGATGTGAACAATTCCCAAAAGAAGAAATACAGAGACTTGCAGCTGATTTTAAAAACACACAAACCCAACTCTAAGTCATCCTCTAAAACTGCCCCTTTGACATAACCAAAGAGGAACATTTTTGGATCATATGTTAAGATGTATCCTGATCTCCTTTATAATATCCAGAATGTTCTGTGTGGTTAAATTCTGTGCCACAGCCTTCAAGGTTGGTTCAAGATCTTAATTATAACTAAAATTTAAAGCATAATAGCATTTTTATTTAGCTTAAACATTCTGGCAATTAGCACTTAGTATATAGAGTTAATAGGTGAAGAGCAGTTTCTATATTCTGTCCAAATTTTGTAAACTGGTCAGTTTTGTTGTTGATGGCTATCTGTTTGTTGGTTCTCATCAATGATGGTAAGACAGTAATCTAATCTGGTGCAAGGGTATATCTGCTCAAATTTGCATGACCAAATTTGAGTGAAATGTCACCCATTCCAAGTGCCTACAAATGGGGTAGCAAAATACGAGGGGGATTCAGCTCTGCCCTAGTTGCTGGTTATTGTAGCCCCTTCCTTTTCCTTAGAGAAATTGCTAACCAATGGCCAAGTCAATTTGCTTCCGTTTTTGACAGTCATATAAATGCTTTCCCTGCAGTGCAAAGTTCAAAATTGCCTGCCTGTCGCAAGATGTTTATTTTATACATGAGGCCTGTAAGTCGAAGCTCAGCAATCAGGCTTTTAATTATTTCAGTTTGGGGGCAGCGGAAAATCCTGCAGTAGGAATTCACATTTCATCACCCTGAATCACGCCACGCCAATAATATAATTTAAAACTTGGCAAAGACAGATTCCCTTTCCACTCACGTTGGCAACGTCACTTTCCACTTTCTTACTTTAGTCAACCTTAAAAGTGCCAAGCAAAAAGGGGGAGAAAATGCTTTTATGCATTCATTTTGATTCAGAAGAAACTGGAATGCTGATGAGTGGAACTTGCCAGGGAGAGAAATATTTAAATGTCACAAAAACATTGATTAACTTATACTAAAAAAAAAAAAAAAAAGCAGGGGGTGCGGGGATACACAAGGTTATAATTTTTTCCATTTAGATAACTGGAACTGCAAAATATTTGTGTCTAGTTAATTCCAGAGGCTGCCATTCAGATTAATACTGCATTGGTGCATACATGTACAGGTTCAATTGTGGGCAGCATCTTCAAGATAGGGCTGAGAGAGATTCCTGCCTGCAACTGTGGAGAAGCCGCTGCCAGTCAGTGTAGACCATACTGAGTTGTAGGCCATACTGAGTTAGATGGACCAATGATCTGACTCAATATAAGGCAGCTTCTTGCAGATCTAAGATTAGGAACAGTTCCTTCCTATGAACCTCTGTCAGGAAGAAGGAGAGAGGCCCGTGGGGATTAGGAACATAGGAAAAGAGAAAGTTGCCTTATCCTGAGTCATAAGAACATAAGAATTGCCCTGCTGGATCAAGCCCAAGGCCTATCCAGTCAGCATCCTGTTTCCCACAGTAGCCCACCACAAGTCTTTGAGAACACCAGAGGGTTTCTCTCTATCTCTCTCCTGCTGTTACTCCTCTGCAACTGGTATTCAGAGGCATCCTGCCTTTGAGGCTGGAAGTGGCCTATAGCCCTCTGACTAGTAGCCATTGATTGACCTCTCCTCCATGAAGTGATCCAAGCCCCTCTTAAAGGAAGCCAGGTTGTTGGCTGCTGTCACCACATCTTGTGGCAGAGAATTCCACAAGTTCCGGATACATGCAGGAGTCTTCAGCCTAGCTGGAGATATCAGGCAGTGAACTTGGGACTTTCTGCATGCATGCAGAACTGGTCTTGTGGTAGTAAGTATGACTTGTCCCCTTAGCTAAGCAGGGTCCACCCTGGTTGCATATGAAATGGAGACTAGAAGTGTGAGCACTGGAAGATATTCCCCTCAGGGGATGGAGCCATTCTGGGAAGAGCCCAAGGTTTCAAGTTCCCTCTCTGGCTTCTCCAAGGTAGGGCTGAGAGAAATTCCTGCGTGCAACCTTGGAGAAGCCGCTGCCAGTCTGTGAAGACAATACTGAGCTAGATAGACCAATGGTCTGACTCAGTATATGGCAGCTTCCTATGTTCCTATGTTCCTAAGCATACAAATGCTCTTCCACTGTGCTATGGCCCTGTTCTGGGGGAATGTGTTACAGTGCTAGCACATGTAGTTTCCCATACAACTCAAACTAAGACTGGCCCTGCTGAGCAAGGGGAAAATTCATGCTTGCTCCAGCCACCCAATGGCACAGCAGGGAAGTAAATTGCCTAGGGAGCAAGAGGTTGCTGGTTCGAATCCCCGCTGGTATGTTTCTCAGACTATGGGAAACACCTATATCGGGCAGCAGTGATATAAGATGCTGAAAGGCATCATCTCATACTGCACAGGAGATGGAAATGGTAAACCACTCCTGTATTTTACCAAAGACAACCACAGGGCTCTGTGGTTGCCAGGAGTCGACACCGACTCGACGGTGCAACTTTACCTTTATTTGACCACATGACCAGTTCTCCTCTCTATGGAGAGGAGGGAGCGGGCCCTTGAAACTGTCGGCCACAGAGACGACGTCACTTTCCCTGTCTCCCAGCCTCCCTCCTGCATAATGCAATGTCATTTATTTCAGCTGATGGAAAATGTGGGAAGCTTACTGTCACTACGCCTAGATTAGCTTAAAAATAAAAAAATTAACCCCACAACACCATGCGTTGAGATAAATGCCAAACACACCCCAAGCCTATTTGTACAAATCTCCTTAAATAAAAGCAAAGGAAATACAGTGCAATCAAGCTCTGGATAGCATTTGACCGTGTTATTTTGCCATATTATCATCTCACATCTGAGCAGAATTATAGTTATTTTGGAGTCACATTGCTGTCACATTAGAACCGTGCGGCACAGCCCAGATGCCATGTGAGTGTTTATTTTCTGGTCGGATCTCCTACTGGCTGGCGGAACCGTGTTTTGCCCCTGTTAATACATCTGAAGGGAAACAAACATTTCTTGAACGCCTGCTTGGAAAGTCACATGGGCCAAGTTCTTGCATCTTTTTAAAAAAAGGAATTAATTATCACTTTGTATTAAGCCTGCAGGTGGTGAACTCCAGGGAGCTGTTTTTAGTCATTGTAACTAGGGCTCTTCAGAGCAAATCTCAGCTTAGCCTGGAAATTGTGTAAGTCCCCCCCCCCCCCCGCCCACAAAAAAATAGATCTTTTGCTGATTCATTCCAAGTTGGGCAAGTTCTTCCTCCTCCCAAAACAAAGATCATTTGCACGTTCATTCCAAGATGGGCAAGTTCTCACCCTCCCATGCCCCCAAAACAGATCATTTGTTGATTTACACCAAGATGACTTAGAATTCTCCATCCCCTTCCTACTGGACCCGGCATTGCATTGCACATTGCAAGAGCCCTTGGAAAGACTACAGTTCCCAAGGGCTGATATGTCTTTGCTCAGTAGAAACAGGGAAATGTCCCAGTCTTTACATGGCAGTACTACTTTAGAGGAAATCTCAGCTTAGCCTGGAAATTGTGTAAGTTCTCCCCCCACCGCCACAAAAAAAAAGAAAAAAAAAGATCTTTTGCTGATTCATTCCAAGTTGGGCAAGTTCTTCCTCCCCGAAAAACCAAGATCATTTGCTGGTTCATTCCAAGATCGGCAAGTTCTCACCCTCCCATGTACCCCAAAACAGATCATTTACTGTTTTACACCAACATGACTTAGTGTTCTCCACCCCCTTCCTACTGGGCCCAGCATTAGATTGCACATTGCATAGCCCCTGGGAAGACTACTGTTCCCAAAGGTTGATATGTCATTGCTCAGTAGCAACAGGGAAATGTCCCATCTTTGCATGGCAGTACTACTGTTATTTTTCTCCTAGCATGCTGAAAGGATTGCTAGATTGTACAGCAGGGTTGCACAACTTTGCTAGATTGTACAGCAGAGCTGCATAATTTTGGACCTCCAGCTGTTGTTGAACTACAGTTCCCATATTCCCCAGTCATCTTTGGTCCTGTAGTCCCACAACAGCTGGAGGGCTGAAATTATGCAGCTCTGTTGTAGAGGGGAGGAGAGCTAGCATCAATGGTCCCTCTTGCTAAGCAGGGTCTATTCTGGTTTGCATTTGGATGGGTGACTACATGAGAGCTCTGACTGCTGAAATAGATGATCTTTAGGGAATGGGGCCATAGCTCAGTGGTACAGCATCTGCTTGCATGCAGAAGGTTCCAAGTTCCCTCCCTGGCAGCATCTCCAAGATAGGACTGAGAGAGACTCCTGCCTGCAACCTTGGAGAAGCCGCTGCCAGTCAGTGTAGACAATGCTAAACTAGATGGACCAAGGGTCTGACGTGGTAGGAGGCAGCTTCCAATGTCCCTATGTACACTTGGCCTGACCCTGTGTTGATATGTTACCCTTATCTTTGTTGTGCTTGGTGTTAAATACATTCCCAAACAATCATGAAGACCTTTTGGAGCAAAGAAGTATAATGTTGCAAAACTAAAAGCTCTCTACATGCATTACCCTTTTAATGCTGACATTTTCTTAGTGGATGATAAAGGTTAATCACACTTTGGTTCTCCCCCCCCCCACCGCAAAGGGTAGCTCTCTTTTTGTCAGAGTCACCTAGCTGGTGGATTCTGTTCACATTCAGATAAATGGACCGATTCTTTTCTCTTTGCTGCTGTACAAGGACAGTAATCTAGAGGTCTTTCCATTACTGGCAGATAAGAAAACCACTTCCTTTGACATGAGCTGATGCTAGTACCAATAGTACTACAAAATCAGATGTGTAGGACAGGAAAATAGGAAGCTGCCTTATACCAAGTCTGACCAGCTAGCTCAGGGCTCCTCAACTTTGGCCCTCCTGCAGATGTTGGCCTACAACTTCCATAATCCCTGGTTATTGGCCACTGGGGTTTGGCTGGGGATTATGGGAGCTGTAGTCCAAAAACAGCTGGTGACGGGGGGCCAAGTTGAGCAGGCCTGGTTTAGCTCAATATTGTCTACACTGACTGGCAGTGGCTCTCTAACATTTCAGGCAGGAGTCTCACCCAGCCCTACCTGGAGATGCTGCCAGGGAGTGAACTTGAACCTTCTGCTAGCAAAGAGATGTTCTTCCCTTGAGCTATGGCCCTATCACCTAAGGAGAAGATCTTACGACATTCACAGGTAATCATCCAAGGCAGATCCAAGTAAACCAAGGCAGATCCTGCCGAACAAAGGGACAATTTGTGCTTGCGACCACATGGGAACTTCTGCATGCAAAGCAGATGCTCCACACTAAGCTATGGCCCAATACCTGAGCATGTAAGGCCTCCCAAGAGCATTTAAGAACACAAACAAGTCCTACAGGATCAGACCAGAATCCTGTCTAGTTCAGTGTTTCCAACAGCAAGCAAACAGTCACATACTCCCAAGAAACTCACAAGCAGGGTATTGCCTTCAATAACTCTTTCTTAGCGATATCCCAGGGGTATTCAGTGATATACTCTTCAGAATATGGAGGCTCCATTTATTATTATTATTATTATTATTAATTGTTATTTATTCGATTTCTATACTGCCCTTCCAAAAATGGCTCAGGGCAGTTTACACAGAGAAATAACAAACAAATAAGATGGAATCCTGTCCCCAAACGGCTCACAATCAAAAAAGAAACACAAGATAGACACCAGCAACAGTCACTGGAGGGATGCTGTGCTGGGAGTGGATAGTTTAGCAATCTTTGCTTTAGTCCTTGACACATCTCCTCCATGATTCTATCTGATCCCCTTTTAAAGTCATCTAAGCCAGCAGTCAACACATCTTGTGTCAGCTGCCTTTTATAAGCATTCACTTCGACTTGATAGTGCCACTCCCAGTTTCCATACATTCTAGCCAAATTTGTATTTTCATGATCTTAAATAATCTCCAGTTGACTTGTATAGCTATGTCCCCTCTTGACTCTCCCTTTCAGTATCTTTCACCTTTTAAATTGATTAGTGTATGTTGCCATAGGGACCTTTGGGAAATTGGAACTGGAAGCCAGGATATGAATATCAAAATAAATTAAAATAAAATAAATGGGGAGGCACTGGCTGCATACACACATAACGTGGAACTGCAGTTGAATAGGCCTGTGGTTCTGCAGAAATTACGACCAAATGCGGGGAACTGGAGACTGGTGCAGCAAGCAAACTGAGGGTTCAGAATGGAAACTCCAACCAGGACCCTCAAATTATAGTGACTCTTGTTGCCACAACCCAAGGTTCTAGGCAGCCTGTGGTACGTCCAAATTCAGCTCCTCCATCAACTTTAGCATGATTGGCTGTACAGGCTGACCTTCTGTAAAAAAGGATAAGCAGGGTCCATACTGGTAGCATTTGAATGGGAGACTTACATGTTTGGGTACTGTAAGATATTCCAGTTAGGGGATGGAGCTGCTCTGGGAAGAGCCTCTGCATGCAGAAGGTTCCAAGTTCCCTCCTTGGCAGCTCCAGATAGGGCTGGAAGAGATTTCTGCCTGCAGTCTCAGAGAAGGCACTGCCAGTCCGTGTAGACAATACTAAGCTCAATTGACCTATGCTCTGACTCAGCATATGGCAGCTTTCTATGTTCCTATGTACCACAGGTCCATTGGATTCATGGTTCTATGTTATATCTGAAGGCAGCCACTGTTTACTCCAAAAATTCATTTGTGGACTTTCATGGGCACCAACATTTAATTGACTTTTTGTAATAATCGCTAGCATTGTATGCTTATGGAGCAATTATGTGAAATGTCAGGCCTTCCTGTTATTCCCTTACACCTTGCAAAAAACAAAGGAGACGGTGAAATGTCATCTCTTTGTCAAGCTTCTTCAGATATATTGCTCATGTTCATTTGTCAGGGTTTGTAACATTTTGATTATGGCTACGTTTCCTAAGACCCCGAGTTGTAAAGGTCTTCCCCGTGAAAACAAATGAGAACATACAGGTATACAGAAGATTATAGCGATTTTTCTCTCTGCCTCAGCTTCACAGCAGAAAATTCATAGTGGCAAATGGATTTTCATTGTGGACCTAAGCTTTCTGATTTGCTTTCAGGGTTATCATGAAGCAGGGTGAAGCAGGCCACTCCAGGTGATGGATTGTAGGCTTCATGGAAGTGCTTTAGGGAAAGATGGGAGAAATTTAATCACACTGGTTTTCTTCCTCCCTGACTAATAGGAAATCGAGCAGGAGTAGAGGACTGATAGAAAGATGGGGTAGCACCCCCTTTCCACAGACTTTGGCTATCACAAGGCCAAATTCTCAATTATACTGGAGATCTGGTTGCAGTTGCCACTGGCTTATTTGATGGCTTCTTGGGACTGGGCCTTTTCTGTGGCTGCCCCAGTGCTCCCTGTCAAAATAAGAGCTTCTCCATCTCTGGCCACTGTTCAAAAGATCCTTAAGATGCAGCTGTTTCTCAGGCTTTTCACTGATTGATTTTAAACTGCTTGTTTTATTTTGTAAAATTGTGTTATAACATTTTATTCTATTTTATACTTGTTATATTTTAAATTATGTGCACTGCCAAGAGACACACATTTCAGGCACTATATAAATATGAGAAATACATAAACAACAGATATGGGATATAGAATCCCAGCAACATGAAAGTTTAGTTTCTATACACCCCATTTTTGAGAGCATTAGGAATTCATTTGCCCCTGCTAAATACTTGATGGACTTAACAATCCCAAAATTTTGGAGGGCATTCATGTTAGCTAGATTTAATGTGTTGGAAGAAGATGAGCATGGTTTTAAAGCTGGAGGAAGAAACATCAATAACCTGCACTATGCTGATGACACCACTGATAGCTGAGAATGCAGATGATCTGCAAGCTCTAGTAATGAAAGTCAAGGAGCAGAGTGAAAAAATGGGTATACTGTATGACTAAATGTATGACTCCAAACTAATGACAATGGGTACAGCAACCAGCCTCAGAACTGATAATGAAGACATTGAAGTGGTGGATAGGTTCTGCCTTTTAGGACTGACCATCAACAGTAAAGGATCCAGCAGTCAAGAAATATGCCACAGACTAGCACTTGATAGGGCTGCACTGAAGGCCTTGGGAAGGATAATGAGATGCCATGATGTGTCTATACCTACCAAGATTAGAATCGTTTGGACAATGGTTTTCCCCCATGATGCTCTATGGGTGCGTAAGCTGGACTTTGAAGAAGCAAGATAGAAAAAGCATTGATGCTTTTGAACTTTGGTGCTGGAGAAGACTTTTGAGGATACCATGGACAGCCAGGAAAACCAACAAATGGATCATAGAACAAATCAATCCAGAATTTTCACTCGAGGGACAAATGACCAGGCTCAAACTATCATACTTCGGACACATTATGCAAAGACCCAGCTCCCTTAAGAAGTCCATAATGCTGGGAAAAGTTGAAGGAAAGAGAAGAAGAGGACGACCAGCAGCAAGGTGGATGGACTCGATGACGACAGCAATGTATGCAGCACTGAGAGACCTGAAAGGCCAAGTTGAAAACAGATCATCCTGGAGAGGATCTATCTATTTATCCGGTAAGAGTTGACACTGACTTGATGGCACCTAATCAATCAATCATCTGCTCTTTTGGAAGGGAGATACCAGAGGGTACTCCATTAGGAGTGCTTATGCCCCTGTGGTTGTGGGGCTGTGAAGACTGCGGAACATGTCCTTTTTCATTGCCACTTTTATTGCAATATTCACATGGAAGTGCCAGGCACTGCTACTTGTTTCATCCAGCCTGTGACATGCAGGCTTCAGGTGCTCCAAGAAGTCCCAACCTCATCAGATTGACCACTTCAGCTGATGTGGAAAGTGGGATTTGGATGAGGCCCAGACATAAGGACTTGAGTTTGTGATTTTAATCAATAAAGAAAACTGGAACATAAGGAAGGGGCACCTTTTAGTGTTCTGCACCTTTTCGTGTTCTGCTTCTGAGCAGTACTGCTTGTGCATCCCCTTCCACTAATGTTATGGAATCTACACAGATATTCTAACTGCTGAGGAAGAAGGACAAGCTGAAAATACCATGAAGAGTATAGAAAGGGAAGCTGGACTTGGGAATTAGAGAGGTTGTGGATTATGGGGGAAGAGAGCAGAAATGCCTAGGAGATTGGGGGGAATTGTAGAAAAACTCATACAGGCTTGCTGAGAAGCAGGTGAAAATGAGTGCTGCAGGGTTAGAATGGGACAGGGGAGGAGGGGAAGATCGAGAACTTGGGATCCAAGCAGGGGTGTGCATGGAGCCAGTTCGGCTGGTTCGGATAGAACCTGAACTGGATTTGAACCAACCTGGCCTGGTTCAGTTCTGGGTCCAGCCGAACTGGGTTCCAGTCTGGTTCAGGCACTGAACAGGGCTGAACCGGTTTGGGGGATATACTTGTAAAGGGTAATCCGGTGAGGATCCCCTTTATAAGTACACAGGATGGGGGCTCTTCAAGAAGTAAGGGTTGGCTTGGTGGGGGCAGTGAGAGAGGGAAAAAGCTGATTAACTGGGCTGATGTAGCATGGCCCCAAGCATGCCCCCGCCTTAACATGCCACTAGCACTGTATCTAGTTTCATGTGAAAGGATGCAGAGAAAGGAGTAAGACTAGATTTCCAATCACCAACTCAATCATGGCTGCAGGCATTTCACTTTTAAAATTAAATTCCTAATCATACTGTTTAAACAGAGATGCTGGAACTTTAACCCGAAATGTTAACCACTCAAATGAAAAAGAGAAATTACTGTGCTATTAAAATGTTCATTCTTGGACTGATGTCGATGCTCTCCCTGACTTGCTGCTTTCCCTTGGTTCATCTGTGAAGTTGTCTGCATTGTGGTGTTTAACACGCAGAATGCATGACACTTGATGGCGTCCATTTATACCGCATCACGTCCTGCTGTGATTCATTATCCAGGAAATAAATGGCCAAACAAATGTTCAAGCCCTCTCCATTTAACTGTCAAAAGGATTTCCAAAACTGCCAACGTCATCCATATAAATACAAACAAATGAAATTTATAAGCCTATAACTTCTCTCACGCCGGATTATATCGTGTGCTATTTAGCATGTTTGCAGACAGTTGGGTAATTAGTTCACCGCAGAGACGGGGAGTAAAATATTTTTCCATCCATTTCCAGCCTGTTGTTATCAGAACAATCAATCTTCCACCATAAATCCAGATGGCTCCAGACCAAACATTGTCCCACAGATATCACACTCTCTCAATACGAATGAGTACAAATTACTTTCTTGTGACCTCCAACTGGCCAATTCGGACAGAGCTGAAGAATGGTGGTGGGGGAAGGAGGTTCTTCTATTGATATCTTGACCACAGCATCCAGTTAACTCAAGCAAATAAGCCAAGTCATGTGAAGGAAGGTAGGAAGCTGCAATATACTGAGTCAGACCCTTGGTCCATCTGGCTCAGGACTCTCTACACGGACTGACAGCTGCTCTCCAAGGAGTCTTTCCCAGTCTGATCTGGATATGGATCCGGTCCCGGGATACTTGAGGGACTGCCTGCTCCCAAGCATTGCCGCCTGCCTGACAAGATCATCCGAGGGGGCTCTGCTTCGGGTGCCAACAATAAGGGAGGCTCAGCTGTTGTGCACATGGGACAGGGCCTTCTCTGTTGCTGCCCCCAGACTTTGGAATGCTCTCCCAGTGGTCATTCGCTCCTCGGACTCCATCACAGTTTTTAGAAAGCTGGTTAAACCTTGGCTTTTTATCCAGGCCTTTACATGATTGTTTTATTGCTGCTTCTGTGTGTTTTTATTTGTGTATAGTTCTTATGTTTGTATTTTATATATTTTAAATCAGATTTTGTTGTCATATTTTTAGCTTAATACTTTTGTCATTTTTATGATGTGTTTTTTAACTTTTGTAAACTGCCTTGGGATTGTTTTTATGAAAGGCGGTATATAAATTTAACAATAAAATAAATATAAATAAAACATGCCAGGGAGTGATCCTGGGACCTTCTGCATGCAAATAAGTGCTTTCCCACTGAATGGCCTGCAAGCATGAATTTTCCCAGTGCACGACACTGCTGGCACAGTGCATTGTGGGATTCTTGGCAGCCCTGCTTCCTCCCCACCCACTCCTTCCTTTCCCTCGCATCCCCCCGATTCCTTCCCCCACACTTCCATAATCCCCATCCATTCCACCCATCCTGTCCGTCCCCCCACTTTCTGTCCCCCCACTTTCTTCTCCCCCCCTCCAGCTTCTTCCCTCCTCACTTCATTCTCCCCCACTCCCATTCTCTGCAATGCTGCTCATCGGATCATGTAGATGGCAGAACACAGAAGAGGCTTTGATCACTTGGGGGAAAGCAGGTAGGCTCCATCCTCCACCCCTCTGCCATCCCCACTTTGCTCATGTGAATGACCTTACTTTCTGCCCTTTTTATGTGCTTTACCCCAAGAGAGTATGGTGGCTCTCTGAGCAGCTGATTCTTCCACTTGCTGGGGTCCCAATACATGCTTTCTGTGAACTGGCTCTCACCATAGCAGGACAGGTGCTTTGGAGGTACTTGTGACAATAAACATATGGGAAACTGCAAGAGTAAATACACCCCAAGAGGAGAGAAAAGTTCTATTGACAGGTGAAGAAGCTATAAGTAGAAATGATTAATCAGTGATTCCTGGGGGCTGATGTGGACCGCAGATTCAAGCAAATCGCTGCAACTGTCTCTTGGGGGAATATAAATAATGCTACATGCCATGTCTATTTGTCAACCCAGGCTTGCCTCCTGTATTACAAATAGGATGGCAGAGATGGAAAGGGTGATATGGGAGAAGTACAGGAGAATTCTGGCTCTCCTGTTAAAAAAGGAACTCTCAGAATTCTCTCGGAGGAAAGCAGGGAGAACGATGCATTCCTAGAAAGAAAAAGAGCAAGAAGAGACTCCTTCATGGACAGGAAATGAAAGCCTACAAGAGAATCAGAGGGGATAAAGGTAACAAGGTTATTGGCATCTGGGACAGAACCAAGAGCTACTGTTCTGTGCAGTGCAGCTGGGACACCAAATGTTCTCTTAGCGGTTGTTTTTCTTTTCTGTCTAGGATGCTGTGAGAATTATGATGGGATCATGAGCCAATGAGCTTGCTCACATGACCCAATTGGGGGAGGGGGCGCTGGAGGGGAGGCAGGATCCTACCTTCCTGCTAGGGTTTTTTTTAAAAAAAATTCCCTTTTCCCTTTTTAACTTACCCCCTTCGGGGGGCTTCTCTGAGGTGGTGGGAGGGGGGTGCCTGCAGAGGCTCCTCCTCCCCCACACCGGCCTTCCTTTTTGTAAAAATCACCCTGTTCGGGTGTCTTCAGTCCGAACCGGGCCTAACAGCCATTTTTGAGGCCACCACTCCTGCACAGTGGGACTGGGTCAACCACAGCACTGCTGTCCATGGGCTCCTAAGACTCAGAACTCTATGGTAAACATGGCCGCCGGCACCTGGAAGCAATTCAAAAGCAGTGATGGGACAGACAACCAGAGGAAGAGGTAGGATGTAGGGATGCAGGGAAGCTTGAACTGGCTTGCTTCGAGAGCTCAAGCCCAAGCCGAACCCCCTGGGCTGTTTGGGTCCGGTTCGGGGGTGCTATCCATGTTATTATTATTATTTTTAAAAAGGCAAACATACCACAGCTGTGGCCTTTGGCAGCCCGGGAGTTGCTGCTGTGGCCATGGGGGGGTGTCTCTGGTGGTTCCCCTCCCTCTGCCAGCCTCCCCCAGCCTCCTACAGGCCAGTTCGGCCCATTTCAGGGTCACTTCAGCCCTCTGTGAGTGTACAGTGATCATTTTTAAGGCTGCCATGCATGTGTGTGGGCCATTTGCTTGAACCAAACTGGGCAAAGCAGTTTTGTGCACATCCCTAGGAGGACGGGCTCTCACTTTTAGCCTGGGTAAACCTCACTTTTAGCCTGGGTAGTGGATCTGGGCTATCCAGGCTCAGAGTTGCTGGGTTGGGAGGACTCCCGATGTCCCAGAAGACCAAAGATCCCTGGGTTAACCCACTCCTACCCAGGAACCTCTGGTTGTGAGAACAATCTTAATGTGTTGGGCTTTAAGACATTGTCCCGTTGAATATACCTCTCCAAAAGCTCCCTCAAAGGACACACACCTGTAATTCCCAGACAGTAGGCTGGTTCACACTGCCAGTAAAATAAAATAGAAGCTGGGCTACCTTGCTTTTTACGATAATCAAAGCCCAGTCCATGTTTTTCCAAGCACGGTAACCCAGCTTTCCTACCCTGCTCTTAACTGAGGGTGGACGAGAGCTCTCCTGTCTTGATCCTCCCGTCATAAGAACTCAGGCAGCTTTTTAAATCTAGTTGAACGGTGTCATGCCTGCCTGTCCTCCCCCACATAGTAACCATAGAGATCTGTGGACAACTCAACTGTTGGCAAGGGGCGTGCTCCCCTGCAAAGCACACTCTATGACCCTGAAGTTGCAGCAGCTTTGGCAGGACTGAGTTCACTTTCTGTTCCTTTATGGTCAACGGGTGGGCAGCCACTGGTATAACGAGGCTTCCCCAGTCTGCTAGCACTGCAAAGCATGCTGGGAAGGCAGAGGCACCTTTGGAGGTCTTTCAATGGAGGTACCTGGCTTGCAGCTGTTGAATTTAGCAATGGACACAGCAGCTGGCTTGATTGTCTGTTTCCCGGGTTTGCGGGTCAGAACGGAGGTTCTGCTCATGTGCTGCTACTGGGGTAGACACTCTCCTTCCCTCCTACCCACCCCTCAAATGGTCGTATGAACAAGCCTGGTAGGACAGAGCATACAATGCTCTATGAGAGGCTTCCTAATGAAAAAGACCTTGAAACTAATTAAATCTATAAAGCTTCTTGAGAGCCTAAGGTACCTAATTACTAAATTAAAGTAATTACCTAAATTAAGGTACCTAATTTTTATTGGGGCAAACATTGGACAATTCTGGGTAAACCAGTTAGGGTAAGGTTTTGAGCCAGAGGAGTGCATGCATGTAAGGGGAGAGAGATTAACAGGAGGCCAATTGAAATCTCTACACTTTATTGTTTATGGCTGGGAGGCTGTAGCAGGTACCTGCACTGAACAGGGAGGTGGACCAGTATTGTCAGGTTCTGCCTACACTGAAGCTCCCCCTTGTGGCTAGTTGCTCTACTGCGGTGGTCCTGGAGTCCTTAATGCCCTCCCTGACCTCATTCGTTATAATCAGCTCTTTTGTTCTTCTGCTCTTCACAGATGACCAACAAGTATTTCTTCTTAGATATATAACAGTTTTATTTTAACAACTAAACAAATACATACTCTAGACCAGGGATTCTCAGCGTTGGGTCCCCAGATGTTATTGGACTTCAACTCCCACAATCCCCAACCAAAGGCAACTGGGGCTGGGGATTATGGGAGTTGAAGCCCAATAACAACTGGGGACCCGATGTTGAGAATCCCTGATCTAGACACCAGAAGCTTCAGAAACCCAACAGCCATCTTGAGGTTTCTTCCAGACTACTCCTAGGAGCCCTCTCCCTGACAGCCGGTGGAGGAACCAGGTGACAATTAACCCCCTCACCAGCACTTCTGAGGCCACCAATAGATTTTGGAGCAAAAGGAGGGAGTTGGAGACTTGACTATGGGACTTGGCCATAGGCAAGGGTGTGACAATGATGATGATGAAGAACTGCCCTATGGACTAGTCCAAGATGATGATAATGAAGATGAAGATGATCGATGATCGATGATGACAATGACCCTCTCCATCCATGGCAACCACAAGTCAAAACAGATCTTCTTACTTCCACCCACCACCAATGTCTTGATCCGTGGACCAGCCTCCCAGTGGCTGATTTTCCACCTCTTACCCAGCAAACCACATCCAAGAGATTGGCAAAATGTATACCATTTTATTTCCAGCTGCATATGCTTATCCAAGAGATATTGCTAGTCCTGATGGAGCCATTCTGTGCTCTCATATCAATATGTAATTAGGGAGCTTTTCAGACCACAGACGACAATATTTACTAGCTAGGCTGCAGACACTGCAATAAAGTCATCAGGGCCATCACAGAAACACATATTTAGTCACTTTGAGAAATACCAGCCCAGCAATATGTACCTGGCAGAGCAGCCTGATGACCCCAGAGGGAACCGATCAGATAAATATGCATAGGGGGCTTGGGAGAGCATTTTAGATTGCTGGAATATGGTTGGGGAGGATCAACATAATCACAGGGATTTTAAAACCAGTAGTAAACTGATCAGATGCATCTATTTAAACAGGGATTCTACTTCAATCACACATGTGTTTATCAGTTGATGAGAGTTGAACTGAGTGTTGAAATGTACTAATGAAAAGGCAGTTGCAGATTAGAGACCCAGAGAGCTGCTGGTAGTCAGTGTCGTTGATCCTGAGCTAAATGGGCCACCATAGCGTAGTAGTTAGAGTGTTGGACTAGGACTGGGAAGACACGAGTTCGAATCCCCATTCAACCATGAAACTCACTGGGTGACTCTTGGCCAGTCATGTATCTCTCAGCCTAACCTACCTCACAGGGTTGTTGTAAGGATAAACATAATCATGTACACCGCTCTGAGCTCCTCGGAGGAAAAGTGGGATATAAATAAAATAAAATAAAATAAAATAAAATATGTTCGTCAAATCCAGTATACAGTTTCCTGCAGTAGCTAAGAGATGGATCCAGCAATTCAGCAAACATGTTGTGAAGAGAACATTTAGGCTTTCACTGCACAGCTGCCACCCCATCTGTTGTAAATAAACACCACTGCATGCCATGGGGATTACTTCTGAGTAAACATGCATAGGCTTGAACTGCAAATGTGTTAGTCTTCAGAGTATGACAGGTGTATAGTTTGCACCCAGACAATAAGGACACGAGACACTATAATTTTGGTTATAAAGGTAAAGTGTGCCGTTGAGTCGGTGTCGACACCTGGAGGCCTCATCTTGAGATCTCACGAGAGTCACTCCTGATCCTGCGAAGCTACGCTGTCTGTTGACAACGAGGCAATATCTCCCTGCTGGGGCCAGCATGAACACTTCCAGGTGGGTGTATTGATTCTACTTCTTCCCCTGCCCAATAGGATCCTCCCTGCAAGGTGGGGGAAGCCCCAAAATGAAGCTTGCCATGCTTACCTGAGGCAATTGGCTCCACCTCGGGGATTTCCCTACACGTTTCCTCCTTCCTTGGGAACATGCTAGGTAAATGTGCTGGGTGGGATGAGCCTGCACCCAACCCCCACATGTTCAATTTCCCCTCTTCTGACCTCATTTTTAACTAAAGACTTTGAATAGGACACGTGTCCCACCCAGTTAATGGTCATGAGCATAGGGGCAAACCTACGTGATTTGGGCGCCTGGACCTCCCAGCCGCAAGGGGGCCCTCCACGTGAGCCCCCCCTACTTTTTGTGGGCCTCACCAAAGAGCCATTTTTTCATTTTATTACAGCCACCGTATGGCTGAGGGTGAGTGGAGCAGTCCTTCTCCGCTCTCCCTCCTCCAGCAGTGGTGGCGGTAGCAGCCAGAGCGACACTGGGCCCATCTGCTTGGGCTAGTGTCTTCTAACTGTGAGGTTCACCTGCGCAGTTGAGAGATTGTTGCAAGCCTGTGATGTCACAGGTGTGCCTCACAGTTGGCAGAAGATGCTGGACCAAGCGGGCAGGCCCAGAGTCGCTCCAGCCACTGCCAGTGGAGGGGAGATAGGGGAGACCAGAGAAGGACTGTTCTGCTCACCACTTGGCAGACATCCTTCAGCCATGTGGAGGCTGTAATAAAATAAAACTAAGGAGGTTGAGCGGGGTGGGGGTGGGGTGGCTTGCGGAGGCCTCCAGTCATTTGGAGCCCCCCCGGACCTTGGAGGCCATAGACCGGGGCCCCAAGGTCCAGGGGTTAGAGCGCCTCTGCATGAGCACAGCCCTAGTATCTCATTCAGTCTAATATGTAATAACCATCACTGGGAGACAAAATTCCCCAAACATTACATAGATATTTGAATAGATATATAAAATTTATCATTCATAAATCACGAACCCCTGAGTTCTTGAACACAAGAGGCTTTTTTTCTCTGTTCTCTCCCCCTCTTTTACCTTCAAAAGCTCTTGAATAACAAACAGAACCGTCATAAACACGTCCCATCACTTGGGTGGCTCCTCTCTGCCTGTCGCAGCGGCAGAAATGTTGCTTTACATTTTAATCTAGCCATCTGGATATGAAAGACATTTCCACGGCAAAGCAATCATAGTCGACAGTGCCATAAACTCTGTACTGAGGCTCAGCAACTTTGCAGATTCTTGAACTCCCGACATGTTAAGCAGTTGAGTGAAGAGCAGTAGAATTCCCATTGAATTTAATTGGCACCGTGGAGAGATGACTCTGGAAAGGAGGAGAAATATTAACAGTTTCAAGAACGCAGCCAAAAACTCTATGCCCACCAGTGCTGTGTGTTAAAAAAACACACAATCCTGATTAGAATTTTGGGATTTGAGATATACATTTCTTTCCCGTATATTGGAGGCTTCCTTTTATTCTGAAGGGGGCTAAGAAGCAGATGGAATTTATCCTTTTGGCAAAAGTGACAAATTGGGTTAGATTTTTAAAAGACAGGGGTTGTTTTGTAATTAATTGGATGTCCTTTATTAAGCTTTGTATATTCATCAGTTTGCCTCCAAAACTATGGTTTTCCTATTTAACAGCATACTGGTATTTAAATACTTTTAAAACAACAACTGGTATTTTTAAAAAACTTCCCTGCCAATTGAACAAAGAGGCAGCTTCTAAAATAATGGTTTTCTTATATTTAGCCAAGGAAGAACAACTAGCCCTGTTCAGTCCCAACAGAGAATTCGACCAATAGCAGCTGTGCTGGGTGGGTCTAACTTAGGAACATAGGAAGTTGCTATATCCACTGTAGTCAGAACCTAAGGGGTATACTCGTGGGTCAAATGGGCCGTAACCCAAAGTTTGGCTTTTAAAAAAGCCAAACTTGCCAACAGAGCTATATACTGAGTCAGACCATTGGTCTATCTAGCTCAGCATTGTCTTCACAGACTGGCAGTGGCTTCTCCAAGGCTGCAGGCAAGAATATCTCTTAGCCCTATGTTGGAGATGCCAAAGAGGGAACTTGGAACCTTCTGATGCTCTTCCCAGAGCGGCTGCATCCCGAGGGGAATATCTTACAGTGCTCACACTTCTTGTCTCCCATTCATATGTAACCAAGGTGGACTCTGCTTAGCAACCTCTGGCTTGCTAGTCAAATCATTTCCCTGCTGTGCCATTATCTGGCTGTTTGTAGATCTCACTGATTGTAGATCTCACTATTTGTAGCAAGTTGATAAGGTTATTGCCAATAGTAGGCAGCAATAGGGTATTGCCAATGGAAGATGCCTGGGGAATTCTTGCCCCTTGCCCCAATATAAGGCTTTCCATGCTAATACGATTATTTCCCTCTTGGATTTTACATACACATTTTATGCCAAACTCACTAGAATTAAGACATATTCACTCTCTGCTCCCCCACAAAATGACTTTTTAAATTTAAGCTTTTTGTTAAACATCAAACTGACTGAGTTCTCCACCCCTGCCGTCAAATCCCACACTAATACAAGGATATAGTGTCTCAGTATTAACTCCATTGCTTGGGGGACCGTCCCAAAACAGTGAGATAGTCATGCATTTGGAATTAATTAGAAACGCACACGGACGCCTTGGTTGCCAGGCATGGTGCATAGCCATAAGAAGTGGTTCTGATGCTACGGGACTTGGGCAGGCCTCAGAAACACCAGCCCCACAGAAGTGTCTTCTGCTCATTAAAAGATCCCAGTTGGGTTCTCAAATGCTCTTCTAAGGGCCATGGAGATTTCTCATCGCCCTTAGCAATCTCTGTAAGGCATCAGCCATCTCAACAACCACATGATGGTATCTTCCCTCCCACTCCTTCTGAAGTCCCAACAGCCTCTCCAGTGTGCAGCTGATCTCTGAAGATCAAGTGCTGACCACCTGATGTCAGAGCCCTGAGAATATAATCCTTGCCTTCTTTCTCTAGTTCTCGACTGCAACTACAGTACCTCAATCCTTTTTGTTGTTGAGCAGACTTATGCATACAATAGGAGGATTATGTTTCCCAATACTTCTTCATGCTGCTCCACTAGTTTTTGCATGCACATGTATTTTCGAGATAAAAACACCCTTTAATTTCCCACAAACTGGCCCAGGTGCCTTGAAAAATATTTTTCCCCAGTTCCAATGATAAATAGCTTGTGTAGGGAGTCATGGTGGGTCAGTACACAACAGAATCAAGTACTGCATTATAACACATAGGAACATAGAAAGCTGCCTAATACTGAGTCAGACCATTGGTTCTTCTAGCTCTGTATTGTCTACACTGACTGGCAGCAGCTTCTGCAAGTTTTCAGACAAAGACACCATCTTGGCCCTTCCTAGAGATGCTGCCAGGGAATCAATCAGTCAACCAACCAACCAACCAATCAATCAATCTTTATTACAGTCCCAGGCATAAAGTATAAGGGTGATTACATGTTAAAAGTAAGATTAGATAAAAACTGACTGCATATAAAATAGTACATATTAATACTAAAAAGACTAAGAATACTCTTTTATTATTATTATTTACATTTTATAACCCGCTCTTCCTCCAAGGAGCCCAGAGCGGTGTACTATGTACTTAGGTTTCTCCTCACAACAACCCTGTGAAGTAGGTTAGGCTGAGAGAGAAGTGACTGGCCCAGAGTCACCCAGCTAGTCTCATGGCTGAATGGGGATTTGAACTCGGGTCTCCCCGGTCCTAGTGCAGCACTCTAACCACTACACCACACTGGGTCTCTTAAAAATACTAAGCCAATGTTAAAGTATAAGGGTGATTACATGCTAAAAGTGAGATTAGATAAAAAATTATTACATATACTAAAAGAACTAAAAATACTGTCAGGGATTGAACCTGGGACCTTTGGCATGTCAAACAGATGTTCGACCACTGAGCTATAGCCCCATCCCCTAAGGGGGATATCTTACAGTGTCCAAATGTAGTCACCCCATCCCCCAATGTAAACCAAGGTGGACCCTGTGTAGCAAAGGGGACAATACATGTTCATTACTGCAGGACCAACTCTCCTCCCCAGTCTAGACCTCTTCCCCATGGAAGAAAGCACTGGAATTGAGGATCCTCATCACTGAGTTGTTTGTAGAGGATGATAGACTTTGGCCAAAAGAGGGGAATGGGTTGTGATTTCACCGCAAAAGACTTTCCTCCTGTCAACATCGCACCTTTCTCAAAGAAACACAAACTCGGCAAAAATTCAGTGCAGCCGAATGCAGGTCTAGTGTCAAGAGCTGAACCATGGGCAGTGACCATATTGGGCACAAGTCTGGGGCTGGGACTGGGAGAGTCAGGAAGTTGCCAGATGATCTGTTGAATAGCCAGTCTAGGGCCAGAGGGCCAAGCCCGGATTTGAGAGCCAGAGACATGCAAGAAGTCATGGCAAGAAGCAGCCAGTAGCCAGAGGACCAGGCCTTAGTCAGGAACTAGGAAGCTGCTGAAGGTCAAACTGAGCAGAAGTCAGGAGCCCAGAAGGTCAGAGAGAAGTCGGGAATACACCAAAGGTCAAACAGAGTAACAGTCAGGAGGCAGAGAGCAACCAGGGTCAGAAAGAAGAGAGGAAGTAGAAAGCTGTTGATTCCTGGTTCCTGACTACTCTTGAGTAATAGTCAGGAGCCAGAGGTTCGGAGAGGAGTCAGGAACACACCAAAGGTCAATCAATCAACTTTATTACAGTCAAAGACCAGTGTAGGTAATAATACAGTAAAATAGTTAATAGAGCCATATTGAAATTTGCTACAGCACAGATTCATAAATGCATACAACTATCAAAGAATATAAAAATGTCCAAGAAGTATAAAATATTTAAAATAAACTATAAGATGTCCTAAAGGGTAAAAGCGGGATAGCTAAAACAAAAAATAAATAAATAAGGGAAGACAGTTAACTGATAAAACTAATAAAACTGATAAGACATCTAACTAGTATAAGCAATATAGTGCAATCTATATAAAAATTGGTCTATAGAGAAATACAACTCTAATGGGATCACTAGTAAAATGGAAGTAAAATATGGTCACATATGTAAGTACATATAACTATCTATGAGTTAAAAGTGTCTAGGACAGTAAAAGTATTTTAAAAGACATGCCAGGGTGTACTATAGGGTAAATTGGTCAGTAGTTAAAATCATGGGTTATGGGCTGACAGTCAGAGTCCGATGGATCTTGCATGCTGCCGCACAGAACCCAGCACAAGAGGACCTGGATACTGAGGCAAGGCTTGCTTCAGTCAGGAAGCCTTTTATGCTTTCTGCTTTAGGGAAAGGCCAACGAGTGACCCCATAGGGTGGGGCCTGTCCCAAGGTTTTACATGTCTAGGAGTCTAGTGTAATGCAGCAGGTTGCCACAAGGGGGCAGCAAAACACAGGACCTTGGGGTAGGCATGGCATAACACCTAGGCCGCATTCGCACGTAACATGAAACCAGAGGTTTCATGTGAAACCGGAGGCTGCGTTATGTTCAAACATGGCCCTAGGCTCTTCCTTTAAATTGTAAAGTCTTCTCCACAGATGAACATTTGTGAGATGCAGCTGGACCCCCACCTTCTCCCCTGTAAGGGGAGACCAAAGATCCCCCGCCCTCATAGGGTCAGCGACACCCCCCCCCCGCCACTTTCAACCCTATCTACATTCCTAGTTCAATTCTTCTACTAATATAAACCTCCCACCCTGAGCAAAAAAAAAGAGAGACGTGCATGAGAGAGGGTGGATCCCAGTTTGCTTATGGATCTGCTAAGCACAATTAGGCAGAGACATTAAGGCAGATGCGATACTGTATGGAATCTGATCGTCTGTCAGGATTCAACAGTGTTTTGTAACTGTGATGCAGATGTCTGGTGGGATTCTTTATCCCAGCTTCAGTAATTTTTGCTCAAGGTACATTAAGCATATAATTAACAGCGATTACATGATAATTGCAGTCTCCCCCACCCTCAGTAAAACTGCTTGTTTGTGCTTCTACAGTTTGCACATGGGTTTTATATTGTATGTGCCATAGGTTGGCTGGAACTTAGAGGTGTTAAAAGAAGTTCCAAAGAAATAATTGCCATTAATTACAAAGTGATTGCAGACTAATGTATGCTCTGGTTTAAATAAGGTGCTATATGCATTTTGATTAGATATCATTTTGCAGAGTATTTTACTCCAAAAAACTATGTAGATTTGGGAAATAAATTAGAACCCCAAACAACTGTATTTAAGCACAACAGTAGGCTATTAAAGCAAACAATCATATTCACTTAATTTGGGGGAAAAAATATGTCTCTTTGTGATGTCTATAGAAGCCCATTAATTGCACTTACTGTATTTACCTGAATCCAAGACTAGTTTCTTTCTAAGTTCTTAGGAGTTAGGAATTGGTGGGGAGGGGTCGTCTTAAATTCTTTTTGGGTATATGCAGGTATAACCTGCATTTAACCTTTATTTAAGGTTAGCAGGCAGGGAGTGACAAACTTTTGGAGAAGTTCTGTGTGGGACTACAATCCCCAGAAACCCATGCATCCGCCACACAGGCTTCCCAGGGAGATATTCAGCACTCCCAGTCCACCCCGCGAACTCCCAAACTTCACTGCGCCACCCAGCCTCTCCAACACCAGTGCTGGGTTGCCAGTTAAAGGGCTACCACCACCAATGGGCTACCGAGGGCACTCGCCTCATGCTGTAGTGCCTCCTGGTGGTGGCGGGTGGGAATTCCGACATCAGAATTCCTTCTTTTCTGAAGTGTACAGGCTCAGTGGGAAAATGACTTGACTAGCAAGCCAGAGGTCACTGGTTCGAATCCTCCTGGTATGTTTCCCAGACTATGGGGAAACAACTATATTGGGCCGCAGATATAGATTCTATATAGGAGCGTCTATATAGCATATTCTAGTGAGTTTGGTATAAAATGTGTCTGTAAAATACGAGAGGAAAACAATCATATTAGCATGGAGAGCTTTATATTGGAGTGAAGGCCAAGGGATTCCCCAGACATCTTCCATTGGCAATAACCCTCTTGCTGTCTACTATTGGCAATAACCTTATCACCTTGCTACAAATAGTGAGATCTACAAATAGTAAGATCTACAAATAGTGAGATCTACAAACAGACACCTAATGGCACAGCAGGGAAATGACTTGACTAGCAAGCTAGAGGTTGGTGGTTCAAATTCCTGACGGTATATTTCCCAGACCATGGGAAACACCTCTATCGGGCAGCAGAGAAATAGGAAAAGATGCTGAAAGGCATCATCTCATACTGCACGGGACGAGGCAATGGTAAACCCCTCTCTGTATTCTGCCAAAGACAACCGTGGGGGTCTGTGATCATCAGGAGTTGACACCGACTCAACGAGTCAACACCGACTCGACACCGACCCGACTTTACCTTTTGCTTGACAGCTGATAGAATGTTCCGGCAGCCTGGTACTGCCTGGTATAGCCTGGTACAGCCTAGAGGGTGCTCTTGCTACACAGGGCTCAGTTGGCTGGGTATGAAGAAGAAACAGAGTCCTAGTGGTTCAGGAAGCCAGGCACCAGAGCCCCTAGGCACCTTCCAGTATCTCAGCAGCTTAGCCAATTGCAGCCAGAGTGGGTGGTCTTGAAGGTGTGTAGTAACAGCCCACCGCTCCAATTTGTTGAGGAGACACACGTTTCCAGCTCATTGCATCCTTCCACCATGGCCTGCTGCGCTGAACATGTTGCCCTCCCCTGGTCCACAGATTAGCACTTTACTAATTTTGTTTCTTAATTGATTTCTTTCAGCCCTTCTTTGTGCTGCTGTGGCAAGGGCACTGAAGCGTATCTCTGGCAGCGCAGAAGGCATGTGAAATCTGGACGGCTTTGTTGATTTGCATTTCCATCTTTTGCTTTCCCACCGCATTTTGAAGTCCTGCGGAGACCAGTCTGAAGCCTGAGCTTAACCTCCATTCCCCTTAGCCTCTGCTGCTAAGGAGGAAAAACAAGACTGTACTAAGTTGTAACTTGCTGATTCGGTTTCAAAGGGAAGGGGAGCCATTTTTTCCACTGGCAATGCACACAGCATATGCCCGATGCTAACTTAGACATGGAGCTAACTTCAACTGAACAAGAAATAATGATGGAGAGAGCTCTTGAATGTTGACAGAAATTGATAGTGTGGAGAAACATAGGAACATAGGAAGCTGCCATATACTGAGTCAGACCATTGGTCTAGCTAGCTCAGTATTGTCTTCACAGGCTGGCAGCGGCTTCTCCAAGGTTGCAGGCAGGAGTCTCTCTCAGCCCTATCTTGGAGATGCTGCCAGGGAGAGAACTTGGGATATAGATATAGATATAGATATAGATATAGATATAGATATAGATATAGATATAGATATAGATATAGATATAGATATAGATATAGATATAGATATAGATATAGATCTACCCCTGCTAACTTGGCAAAGAGGCACTTTTTAAATGTGGTAATTCTCTTTATTTAGCAGGGGGGAGAGTAACTGGCTCAACTGACCCCCAGCACAGTACCTCCGGTGACTGTTGCTAGTGTCTATTAGGGATGGGCACGAACTGGTTAGTAGGCCCTGTTGGAGGCCGGCGAACCGGTTCGCTGGTCCGGCAGTCCGACAGACCGTCGCCGGTGTGTGTGTTGCTTTAAGGGCAGGGGGATTGTACTTACCCCTCCCGCGGCTTTTCCCTTTCCTGAGCTCCATTTTCAAGTAAAACCTTCGGGGCGGCAGTGGTTGTCCCTGCCGCCCCTGCCCTCTTGTTGTCTGCTAAAAGCAGAAGTAACTTCTGCACATGCGCCCCCGCCACCATCGTGTGTGTCACGCATGTCACTGTGATGTGCGCAGGGTGTGTGCGCACGTCAGCAGCGCGGGCACATGTGCGGAAGTTACCCATCCAAAAGCAAACCAAGGTGGACCCTGCTTAGCAAAGAGGAGAATTTATGCTCGCTACCACAAGATCAGGTCTTCCTTCCCACTTCCTTCCCTGGCCCTCCTCCCGACACCCCACTTTCGTATCATGTACCTTAGATTGTAAGCCAGTATT
Source organism: Hemicordylus capensis (assembly GCF_027244095.1). Classification (NCBI taxonomy): domain Eukaryota; kingdom Metazoa; phylum Chordata; class Lepidosauria; order Squamata; family Cordylidae; genus Hemicordylus; species Hemicordylus capensis. The sequence goes on from NC_069667.1 coordinate 20,179,381, forward strand.
TTAAATGCCAAACTTCTGTGATTTTTTCGGTGGAAAGGTGAAATATAACTGGGGTGCGTAAAATAATACATACATACATGAATGTAGGTGGAAAGCTGGTTATGATCCAATGAGGTTGCCTTTTGTGGTTATTAATAAGCCCATGTATTCAGTGATATATCTTGGTGTTTTCTTGAAAGCTTAAAGAGGGAAGACACAGTGAGTTGTGGAAAACAGCAGATTTGCTTTGAAACACAAATATTTCTCTCATTTTTTTTTATGATTGAAAATACATCCAGAGACAAAGCTGAGAGGCTCCGGGTTCATGCCAAAGAATAAAGCTCTGTGCACAGATGGCTTTGGTGCAGCTTTGCTACAAAGCTTTTGCCCATATGTTGTTCCCCACTCCACAATATACTTTGAGTGTTCACAGGCGTGTGAGGAATCACAGGGTTGTTGGTTTTTTTTTTGAGGAGGGGGGAGATGTCATGCCATGCTTTCTTTTCCTGTCATATGGATGACCAATTGTGCCCTACTTGGAAATGTCTGCTGTTTTCCCACTTGAATAAATTGAAACATTTATATTTGACCACAGTGCACTCTGAAAGGGGCTCTAAATTGGGTTGCAAACGATCTAATTAATCAATTAATCCCTTAAAAGCATTTAGATTGGCTACATCAAATGCCCCTGATTAATTTTTCAGCAGATGGAAAACATTTTTTTTAAAAAACAAAATATTGTTAATCCAAGAAATTATGAGAATTGCAAATGGTGAGTACCATTTTAGGAGGAACATTTCCTCTTGTGAAAGACACAATTGCCCTATGCAGATCTTGTTTTAAAAAATGCTGTACACAATGTGTGCATGGAAGCCCGAACTGCTGTTCAGGAGGCTGGTGAGGGGAAGGGTTGGAGGAGCCCTCACCACCGCCAATGTCTCTGCTGCCACCTCAAAGTTAAAGGTAAAAAGTAGCCTTTCTCTCCCCCGCCCTGCAATACTATAGGGAATGTCATTTACTTGTAAAGGGGAATCCTCATTGAATTCCCCTTTACAAGTATAGTCCGTGAATCAACCCGTGAACTGGTTTGGCACTGTTCGAGGGTCGAACCGGACCCGACGCGGTTCGGCCAAATCCGGGCCGGATTTAAACCGAACCAGCCAAACAGTTGGCTCGCACATCCCTATTGGTAGCCTGGGGCACTTCAGCCTCCCTAACTTGGAAGTGCCCACCATCACAGTTACGGTGTTGCCTCTTCAGACAAGCACTGCCATAACTGTGAAGAGTGCAGTGAGTGATGTACAAGTGCAGGACACGGTAATTGTGTACAAAGGTTTTGTTGTAAATAATGAGGCTGTTCAAAGAACCGAAAACTGGGTAGGACGAGAGTCCTTCCCAGATTGGAGAGCTGTGCGTGCTCCCACTTTTTAGTTTGTGTGGGAGCAAACAACTACTGTAGTAGGTAGGAGGAGGGAGAAGTGAGCTACTGATGAGCAGAAGACATCCATAAAGGACACTTGTAGCCTGGCTGAACCAGCCACTCAGTCTGGGGAGGAAGAGGTTGTGGGGAAACGCTGCCTCCAGACTTGACAGGGATGACCCCAAGGGGTAGTAGCAATTTCCCCTTTCCCCTTTCGCTCCCCCATTCGTCAGACTGGAACTTTGCAACCAAGCATCATACAATGCACTCATAATATATGATGGTCGCAGAGGGTGAATTATTCATTTTCAAAGGCCTCTGTTGTTTAAAGAGGACTCATCCACTCATTGCTCCACCCCGGAACCCTAGAACATGCAGCATAACCCAGGGCAATCAGGCAGGTAGAAGACTCCTCCAGCCTCCCAGGACCCAGGCCAACCTCTTCGCTTCCTTCCTGGCCAGGAACTGGACTCAGAAAGACCATGTCTGCAGTGGGGTCTTGGGTCATCTGCCTTGCAGATTTATGCTGGACCTTCTTCATTCCCAAGGATTCATCATTACATTTTCTGCAATGCGTGCCATACCTTATTGCTGTTTTCCATTTTATCTCTTTCTTCTCTCCATTTCTGGCCTAGCATATCCCCACCCTTCCTTTTCCTCCCTCGCATGGGCTTCTCTGCATTTCCAAAACATTTATTTATGATGGCATTTGGTTATTGCTCTAATGTAATGCCCTGAAGGGTCAGGTATATTGTGTTTATGTCTACTGCCGCACAGTATCGGATGTCAAGTGAATTTACTTGGGTACCTCCAAGTGGTCTAGTTTGTTGTCATGCTTCTGTCTGTTCTCATAAAAGAAATAATGAACACAAGGACTCCCTTCTGGGCTGAGAACCTACTTCAGCTGGGGCTGAGTTGAAACCACACATTATAGTCTGGAAATGCATTATACAGCATGGAAAAGTGTCCCCTACTTTCAACAAGGTTTTCAGCCTGTCCTGCAAAAACGTTTACCGGTTCATTTGTAGTGCTCTCTCTTGTTGTCTCTGAGTCACCTCATTGGCTCACAGTGACATTTCAACATAGGCAAGTATGAGGGGCTACACAACATTACATAAGCCTTTTCATGATGTGATCCCCAATTGGTTGGGATGGCCCATGTGAGTGATACAGGAAACATTGCCCTTACTCATAATCGACTTAATTTGCCCTCACTGGCATAATCAGACAGTCAAATGTGATGGAGAACATAGTGTCATTTTCATGACATGATCCCTGATTGTCTAGGATTCTCCATGTAAGTAATCCAGAAAGGAGAAGTAACTTGAAGTAACAAGGACAGTTTACCGGTTGGTAGTTTTTATCAACATTAAAGGTAGTTTGTCTCATCACCGAAAGGTATTTCAGATAATATTTCTACTCATCTTCTAACTTTGTTTTTGATCCAGAAATTAAAATGGGAGATGATTCAAAGCAGTTGTAACTTCAGCTCAGAACGTCTTTGATGATACAATGGGGGGATGCTGGTTATGTTCTTGTTTGCAGGAGCATTAATACAACATCTGGTAATCTTTAAACACCTTGTGCCCTAACTCTGGAGAATTACGACAACTGTGATTCGGAGGCACCGATGCAGGAAAACAAAACACGATGCAAGCATGTTATGTGCCATTATTTCAGGGTCAGCTTGTAAGAAATTAAACTAAATGGCAGCCAGCATTCCAACAGATGGCAGGTAAAATTACTTATATTGGAAGAGCTGCTTTGAGAACTCTTGGTTGTGTTTGCCACCAGTTTGCAGATTCTCCATGAAATGGCCTCCAAAACCTGAAATAAATGGTTTTATTTCAACAAGAAAAGTCACAACAGAGAAAAAAATTGGCAACAGAAGTGTTTGGAAGTCCACACCATGTTTAAAGGTCACAAAGTGGTCCCAAGACATTTTGAGTGAATAATTCCTGCATCTTCAGCTGTTTGAGCTCCTTTGAAGGCATGGTTTCCTAGGAAACCACCATCCTGTCTCCTAGGGAGTGCCTTCTTCTTCATGAGTCCAGAGCCCATGTGACCAGCATGGTGGCAGACTCCCAAGGTCCTCCCATATCCCACAATGCAACACACAGTGGAGAGGAGGTCCTTTGCAATGCAGCAGCATGCCTCTCCCTAGCCCCTCTTTCCTCTGGACTCTCTGTAAACATGGCTGCCAGCTCCTGAGAGCTGCAGTAGCAGCTCCAATCACCATCACAATCAAAAGCTGAGGTAGGACAGCAGGGGGTTCGGTCCTTCCTTGGTTAAAGCATGGGTCCAAAAGTCAAGCTATCCACTTAGCAGGAGCTGTGTAGGAAAGTTTCCCGTGATACCAGAGGAGCTTCTGTTTTTGGCTTAACCTTCTCCTGCCCACCAAAAGGCTGGTTGGAAGAATGAGCACACTCATTGGTTGGTCTCCAATATGCATGTTTCAAGCACAGTGACTCCAGTGCCTGGCTGTGAATGTGTACAGCCCAGCGCAACTCCACTGCGCCTGCACAAGGCTGTTGGAAGCATTTTGATAATTTCCCATAAATAGAGAGCAAGGCATTTGATTACTTTAAGAACAAGGGTACACCGTTTCCATCTTTCTTTCTCTCTTTTTTTTGGGTGCATTTTCTATAATCTACACATCACATTTCCGTTGTGAACAAGAGATTGTGACATTTTTTAGTATTACCATTGCACGTGCCGCGTATACCAATCATCCTCCCTGATCTCCCAGACAGCATATTTTCTTCCTATGGATTTCCACTTTAATCCTCGTCAAATGTTCATATCGGAAATATAGGTTAAGCATTTGAAAAGCTGGAAATGAACAAGGATACATTTTTCTTCATATAAATGTATACAAGCCTCAATTACCCTGCTCCTGACCGTAGTCAATGCCTTGTGTTGCAAAATAGGATTTCGTAGATAAATATGAAATCGGCGCAGTATAGTACATCTTCCTTGTTGCTTCAGGGTACGAAAGACTGGAAATAGATATGGCTGATTTATTCAGACTGCCATGTTATGTTTTCCAAGCAGCATCGGGTATGTGTATTGATCGGGGGCGAGGGAGACATAATTCAAGGGGAAAGGAGGACGTTGGTCTCTGGTCTCTGTTAGTCCTTGGCAGGGGTCTGCACTTGGTTGCTGCCTGCTAAGATAATGGCACAATTGAACTAGGCAAACTTGAATCAGGAGCATAGTTAAGGCCAGGCTGAAAGGAGATAGGGGTATCCAAGGGTATTAGGAACATAGGGAAGGATACAAATATGACAAACATTTATATACTGCGTTTACTATAAGATGTCTTATATTGAGTAGGGATGTGCAAATCGATTCTGGTACAAAATGATTTGTACCCAAGTCTACCTGTTCTGCTGATTTGTGGACAAAACAAATGCTCCTGTGCTAGCCAGCCAGTTTCGGGTCCGAAACGAATCGTCCAGATTTCACACCGGAACAATTTGTAGATTCAGACTTCCATTTTGTGGTGATCTCTCTTGCTGTCTCCATTTTGTGTCAGGAAATGTTTTTGAAAATCCCGCGAGTCATTCGCACAAACACATGTACAAGTGTACAGACATCTGTACACTCATACAACAGAATGTCTGAATAGGGTTTATGTCTCTTGTTTCTCTGGGGCACCTTTGAATTGACATTTGCTCGTTTCCAGACTATGATTCCTTTTTATGAATACTTGCAAGATTGGGTTTCAGAGTTAATTCCCCCAAATCTCGCCAAAGCATACCTTTGCATGTAGGTAGTGTGTTCATGTGTTTGAGCATGTAACAGTTTCAGGATACCTTTTGCCCTGCCCATGTAGACTCCACCTTCATTTCCACAAGCCCAAGCCAGAAGCTTCATACTGACTGCCAGTGGCAGATATACATCACCATTCCCTTTTCCCATGCCCAAAGACATTCTGAGGCCTTGGCATAGTTCGTATCACAGTCCCAGAATCCCTTACAACAGGAGTTGCCAAGCTTGGTTGCCCAGAGGTTTGTGGACTACAAATCCTATCATCCATGGCAACAGTGGATGGTGGGAATTGTAGTCCAATAACCTACGCGCATGTTTGGCAACCCTTGCCCCACAATACAATTTCCCCCATATTCACATCTTGCATGCTGTGTTATGGATTGGCTCTTTCCTGCCTCTCTTCAGCCAAATACTGTACTTATTTCCAAATAATAAGATGACTCTAATAGGATAGTAACAGACACCACAGAATTTGGAGGGAGCTTAACATGCCATTTTAGCTCTTTGATTCCAGCCCAAGCAGTTGGCAGACAACTACATAGAACCCGAGTGGATGATGAGGTTAAAATCGGACTGAGCCATTTAATTTAGCCCTTTGGCAAGGTTGCTTCTGGGCCTGATGGCCACATTAAAACAAAAGCATTTGACTGCAATCACTTGGACGGCTTTTGATTTGTAAGCCTGGCTTTGATTCCAGAAACTGTAATTCAAGGATTCATCTATTTTAAATTCAGTATTTAAAAAATGGGATTGGTTGCCAGGGAAACCACCAGTTTAGAAAAGCAGGGGAATCTAAACCGATGGGTTGAGCCTTGTTAGGAAAGCGGGATAGGCATTAGTGACTCTGGGTGGGTCCCCTTTTAAAGGACAATATATACATTTCCAAAATGGAATGTTAATTGTTGGCCTATTTAAAAGTTCTGACATGTCTCTGTTGAAAAACGATCTGCCTACTGCAAAAATGCTTGGACCATCACCAAAGGTCTGTCTAGTCCAGGGCTGCCCAACCTTAGCCTCCAGCTGTTGGACAACAACTCTCATCATCCCCTGCCACAGTGGCTAATAGTCAGGGATGATGGTAGTTGTAGTCCAGCAACAAAGTTGTGCCGCTCTGATCTAGTCCATCATAAGCATGACGTCAGTGCTGTGCAGTGGACCTCTGTGTTGCTGATGGATGACAGAGACGGGAAAGAGTTTGGGTTGATATGATGAGGCTGTTATGTTCTGTTTTCCAAGTAGCATTAAGTATCCTAAGCTACCTAATGGTGCAGTGTGGTAATGCTTGACTAACAAGCAGAAGGTTGCCGCTTCGAATCCCCGCGGGTACAATATCAGGCAGCAGCAATATAGGAAGATGCTGAAAGGCATCATCTCATACTGTGTGGGAGGAGGCAATGGTCAACCCCTCCTGTATTCTACCAAAGAAAACCACAGGGCTCTGTGGGCTCCAGGAGTAGAAATCGACTTGACAGCACACTTTACCTTTATTAAGTATTCTACATTATATATGTAGGAGGAGGGCTGATCTTGTGGTAACAAGTGTGAATTGTCCTCTTTGCTAAGTAGGGTCCACCCTGGTTTGCATTTGAATGGGGGACTACATGTGTGAGCACTGTAAGAGAGTCCACTTAGGGGATGGGGCCGCTCTGGGAAGAGTGCCTGCCTGCTTGCATGCAGAATATTCCAAGTTTCCTCAGTGGTAGAGCATCTGCTTTACATTCAGAAGGTCCAAGATCAATCTCTGGCAGCATAAGAATACATAAGAACTTAAGAACAGCCTTGCTGGATCAGGCCCAAGGAAGCCCATCTAGTCTATTTATTACATTTAATATCCTAGTCTTCCTCCGAGGAGCCCAGAGCAGTGCACTACATGCATAAGTTACTCTTTCACAACAACCCTGTGAAGTAGGTTAGGCTGAGAGAGAAGTGACTGGCCTAGAGTCACCCAGCAAGTCTCATGGCTGAATGGGGATTTGAACTCGGGTCTCCCTGGTCCTAGTCCAACACTCTAACCACTACACCACGCTGGCAGTAGGGTAACACAAACTCGGCTGCTGCTGGAGCACAACTGCCATCATCCCTCACTATTGGTCACTGTGGCTGAGGATGATGGGAGTTGTAGTTCAACAACAGCTAGAGGGCCAAGTTTGCCCATCACCTCTGCCTAAGGACTTCAAGGCTGATGCTGTTCAGTCACTTGCCACAAGGGGCAGCATCATACGGGTCCCCAGCCTAGTCAGAATCTGAGAATCCTTGCCCGGTCTTAAGTGGCATTCTGTTTCTAAACATGAAGCTTCATATAGCCACCATGTTGAGTCATGGCTGTTGATGGACCTCTTTTGTCCAGAAGCATGTGTCATTTCCTCTTAAAGCCATGGAAGACAGTAGCCATTACCGCATCCGATTCCATGCATTACAATAAAAATTAGATGAGATTGCCTCAAAGCCTAGAGGTATCAAGGTCATAGTCACTGACAGCAGTTGGCAACTCTTATTTATCCATTTGTTTGTTTAGTTGTTTATTTAAATTATGTGCATCCCTGCTTCTTGACCTTGGTTATCAAGATGGCATGAGATTATGGCTGCATTCGCACCTAACGCAAGACCACAGTTGCATGGGCCAGCGGTTCCATGGACGTTAGGTCTGAATCTGGAGAAATACAGTTAGATGTGGCGAGGAAACTGAGGGTCCAGATTTGGATTTCCAATCTGAACCTTTGGGTTGTAGTGAGTTTCATTGCCAAAACATGAGGTTGGACACAGCCTGCAGTACATCTAAATGCGAAACTGCATGTTGCATCCACTGGAACTGGAGTTGGCTGTTCAGACTGTCCTTCAGTCAAGAAGGAAGCCTGCACAGACAGTTCCCCCTCCTCTCTGCAGTCTCTCAGGGTGATAGTTTCCCCTGGTTTGAACTTCCTACACTTAACCATCCTTCCGCTAACCATCTTTCCCTGTGATGTGGAAGGGGGGGAAGCAATGACCCACAACACACTTAGCTGAAACATCTGAAATCCAGCATAGGTCAACTTCTCACCAGCTGACATTTTCCACTAAGAAAGACCATGCACCAAAGGTCTTTCTTTAGACATGCACCAAGATTTAGACATGCACCAAAGCTTCTTTTCCATTATAAGCAAATGACACAGTAAGTTTCTTCTTTTTCATCGAGGCATGGAGCAAGGCAAGGCATGGGCCAGGTCACACATGCTGGCATCCCAAACAAAGGTGGAGATGGATGCCGTCTCTTGGTGACCTTAGCCAGATCACCTGCCACTTTGTTCGGAGACTTTCCAATTACTGGGCTTCATACATACATGCGGAGACATTAGCCACCTCGCTGGCATTTAGCAGTACATGCCGAATTTAAACAGCCACTAAACAGATGAAGAGTCTAATCAACAAGGCCTTTCTTTTTGTAGCACAGTGAAATGTTCTGGGCTCCTCGCCAGTTTCTCCCTAAGCTCCTTTTCCAAATCGAAGTCATGTGGATTTCTCCCACCCCTGTTTGTTCTTTTCTGATATCTTTCCTTTAAAATCCTGAGAACTCTATATCACCTCTGACAGATGAGTAAAATGCCCAATGTCTTATTCCAGGCCTGCTCAACTTGGGTCCCCTAGCTGTTTATGGACTACAACTCCCATAATCCCTAGCCACAGTGGCCAATAACCAGGGATTATGGGAGCTGTAGGCCAACATCTGCAGGAGGGCCAAAAGTGAGCAGTCTTGCCTTATACTATACAATGAGACCAGGGCTGCATCAGATATTTCCATTTCAATGAAGTTGTCAAAAGTAGTGCTTAGGGAATTTTCATCCCATTGGCTGTTGCTGTTTCCCTTCTGCGTTTTTGCTTTGGCACCAACTTTTAAAAGCTCATTGCTGTGAATGCTTCTCCCTCAGCTACTCACATGAGGATTCCCTGGCAATGGGGATTGTGTAGTTCAGGGATTCTCAACATCGAGTTCCCAGATGTTATTGGACTTCAACTCCCATAATCCCCAACCAAAGGCCACTGGGGCTGGGGATTATGGAAGTCCAATAACATCTGTGGGCCCGACACTGAGAATCTCTGGTGTAGTGAAAGAGATTATGTGCAATGCTATGCAGCCAATCAGATATTTTTAGAAGTAAGGATGTCTCTCGGGCAAACCAAGACAATTCAGAGTGAGGGCAGCATTTCCTGGGGCAATCACAGGTGTGATGCAAGTCAATCAGGGATCATGAAGTGAAAGGGGATAGTGTCTCAAAACTATATTGCTAGTTGGATTTGCCAGTTTGCTGACATAAATGAGACCAAATTAAGCCAATTCAAGGAAGTTTTGGTCTGATCTACCAGGGCTCTACTTTCCTTATGATATACAGATTCCATATCTGCCACTCTCTCTCACAATGAGCAATTCACTGCTGAGGGAGGCCTCCCTGCCTTTGAGGAACATAAGAAGCTGCCACCTTGAGTCAGACATTGCTTTCGCTAACTCTTGTGTTGTCTACACTGACTGGCAGTGCATTTCCGGGGCTTCAGTCAGGAATTTCTCTCAGCCCTACCTTGAGATCCTGGAGGTTGACCTTGTGCATGCCAAGCAGATACTCTGCCACTAAGCTATGGACCCATCCTTGCCCCCTCGAACCCTAGCTGCTTGTGATCTCTTAGATCTGAACATATTGTAGGCTTAACTGAAAAAAACACTACAAAGCAGATCTATTATTCTAATACCTTGCCAGGAATACCTTTGTGAATAATGGATGGGGTTGTGTGGGGTTTTCTAAAAATAAAATGTCCAGGAGAATTGTCCGCTTTCTAAGATATTGATAAGATGAATTTTTTAGTTTGTCTGCATCGTTTTGATCCTCACTTGAAGGTAGAATTACGTTCTAAAGAAATGTTTTCCAGCAATCCAATGTTGAATTTTGCTTAAATTGTACTACTCCCCACAGAAGAATTTTTTCAATACATTCTGCTTGTATTGGAGAGGTTTACCAATATATCATTACGAGGTTTACCTGTATCATGTTGGAAGCTGAGCTTCCTATATAGGAAACAAAATACTGTACTGGATGGATATTTGCACTGCAATTACTTTACTGAACTAAGCTGAATTAGCCGTTCTGACCTTAGCAAATTCCAGCTTCTGCAATGCCCCAAACACCCTCTCCTTTCACTTAAAAAAACCTATCGGCACTAGTGGTGAAATCCAAACTTGGGATGATAGAAAGAGGGCGATCCGGGTTCTCCTTCCCTCAGCTTTCTGGGGTCCTGAAAGAGATGAGTATGTTGAGGCAAGAACCAGAAGGTCTTGACCATCAAAATCAACAAGATATTTGCTTAGGAATATAACATAGGGACATAGGAAGCTGCCATATACTGAGTCAGACCATTGGTCTATCTAGTTCAGTATTGTCTACACAGATTGGCAGTGGCTTCTCCAAGGTTGCAGGCAGGAGTCTCTCTCAGCCCTGTCTTGGAGATGCTGCCAGGGAGGGAACTTGGAACCTTCTTCTCTTCCTAGAGCAGCTCCACCCGCTGAGGGGAACCTTCTGCTCTTCCCAGAGTGGCTCCATACCCTGAGGGAAATATCTTACAGTGCTCACACTTCTAGTCTCCCATTCATATGCAACCAGGGTGGACCCTGCTTAGCTAAGGGGACAAGTCATGCTTTCTACCACAAGACCAGCTCTCCTCTCCTCTATAAGTGGAGCCCTCATTCTTATCTGGAAATGTGTCCTTTGGGCATAGAAAGCTGTCTTACACCGAGTCAGACATTGGTCCATCTAGCCCTGTATTGAGAACACTGACTGTCGGCAGCTTGTCCAAATTTGCAGGCAGGTGTCTCTCTCAGACCTATTTGGAGATGCCACGGAGGGAAATTGGAGCCTTCTGCATACAAGCATGAAGATGCTCTTTCCAGAGCAGCCCCATCCCCTAAAGGGAATATCTTATAGTGCTCACATGTTCCCCATTCAAATGCAAACCAGGGCAGACCCTTGCTTAACAAAAGGGAAAATTCATGCTTGTGACCACAGGACCAGCTCTCCTCCTTTTGTGTGATTGCCAAACCCATTTGGGACATCGCTGACATATAAACTGCCAAATTGTGCATTTTTGTCCTGCCCTGGACCCCCACACAACATAAGGCTGGAGAGCTGGTCTTCCAGGAGGAAGCATGAATTGCCCTTTTCCTAAGAAGGGTCTGCCCTGATTTGCATTTGGATGGGCAACTACATGTGAAGGTCCCAGCTTCATTGCTTGACATCTCCAGATAGGGCTGGGGGAGACTCCTGCCTGTAACCTTGGAGAAGCTGCTGTCAGTCTGGGTAGACAATACGGAGCTAGATGGACCAATGGTTGGACTCCATATACAGCAGCTTCCTATGGAGAAACTTCCTTTTGCGGGATGGGAACATAACTTAGTGGTAGAGCATCTACTTTCATGCAGAAGGTCCCCAGGTTTGCTCCCTGGCATCTCCAAGTAGGTCTGGAAGAGATTTCTGCCTGAAGGCTCAAGAGCTGTTGCCAGTCAGTGTAGACAATACTGAGCTAGACAGACCAAGGGCCTCACTCTGTATAATGCAAGGGCAAATGGGAACAATTTGCAGTGGTAATGGCGTGACTGTTTGACAGGTCAAATTACCCATACAAAGTGACAAACATTGGTGAAGTTGTTGTTGTTGTTGTTGTTATTATTTTACATTTATACCCCACTCTTCCTCCAAGAAGCCCAGAGCGGTGTACTACATACTTAAGTTTCTCTTTCACAACAACCCTGTGAAGTAGGCTAGGCTGAGAGAGAAGTGACTGGCCCAGAGTCACCCAGCTAGTTTTATGGCTGAATGGGGATTTGAACTCGGGTCTCCCCGGTCCTAGTCCAGCACTCTACCCACTACACCACGCTGGCTCTTGGTTGGACAAGCTAACTCTTCCCTTCCCTCTCTGTATACCAGATCTCTCTTTGCAAATGCTTGCTTCCAATCAATGCAAATGCTTGCTTCCCACCATAGATCTCTGCAAAAGCAAGCTGGAGCCATGGAGGAGATGTAAAGCAATGCTGGCAAATATATATGAAAAGCACGCTGACTGAGCTGGGGACAGAAGATGAGAAGCAGAGAGCAGGTGAGAAATCTTGACTTTGTTCTGCGCTTAGAGGTCATGCTAGCAATGACAGAACATTATATCAGGCCTGAGTTTCTCTCGCTGGTTTATTCACTCTCTTCCACCCAGCCTGCCGTGCGCAAGGCCACGCGCGGCGAAGGAAAACAACCTGTGAGCAAAGCATTTGGCAACGAATCCACACTGTTTCTACCAGGTGTGGGGATGTTGTTTCCAAGAGACCCCTTTGTTGAGAGGGCTGAACGAGACATGTGCGAAAACAACAATCAACCTGAAGCAAGGCATTTGGAAACGCTTAATTAGAAATCTGAAGGTTATGAGGAATTGTTTAGTGGGGGCTTGCTGTGCTGTGCAAAGACCTTTCCTTGCCTTTGTTCGTTAGGAACACAAACATGCCAGAACAGCATGTTTCCCGGGAGCTTCCATTGCTGCTTGAACAGCAGCAGTGATTGGCTTCAGCTCTCAAGAACAGTGGATTCCACAGCATCAGAGCCAGTGAGGACGTTGAGGGCATGAGAACAGCCCCACTGGATCAGGCCCAAGGCCTATCTGATACAATAACAGTGTGTGGAGGTATAAAAGAGGGTTGGAAAAAGAGGAGAACGTGTGGGCCTGGTTGGGCTGGTATGATGCATCCCATCTTGGACTTTCCTTTCTTTTTAAAATGTCTATGTGGGTGGCTTCCCATAGATAGATAGATAGATAGATAGAGATAGAGATAGAGATAGAGATAGAGATAGAGATAGAGACAGATACAGATACAGATACTGATACAGATACAGATACAGATACAGATACAGATACAGATACAGATACAGATACAGATACAGATATAGATATAGATATAGATATAGATATAGATATAGATATATGAATGAAGTTCTTCATAGGGATTCATTGCGAGAACTCAATACCAAGAATCCAATTTGTGTTTGGACTTGCTGCTGACCGTTTCGGGTCATATGAATTGCTCCAGTTTATAGAACAGGCCCAGTTGTGATATGTTATCACATCATAACACAAGGCTGGGCGCCTTTTTAAAAAAAGCGTTCATTTGTTTAACTGCTTATGTTTTTCGCATGATCTTTACTACTTACAATCATATTTATCTGCTTCTTTGAATATATTTTATGTAGGCAAATGGGGCAGCAATAATTGCATTCATGTGCACATACATATATACATACAGTGTATACATTTGTGGCCCCATGGCAGACATTTTAACAAAAGCACCAGAAATATCCAGTGCTCTTTGCTGTGTTTCGTTAAAGGGAAAAATCCATTTTGTTTCTCTTTTCTTTGTGTTTATTTGCCTACATGTGCCTGAACAGAAGGGTGCTTAAGCACAAGCTATTTATGCATCAGAGCTTGGTTAGTCTAACAGATAAAATTTGTTTGAGGTGCATGACAAGAATCAAATGCCTTGATTATAAAGTTCAGAGCGATCACAAATTGCATCACCAATAAAGTTTTTGTCGGGCTCAGCTGCAGCTGGGGGAATGCCACCATCTCAGACAAAGGGCCAGAGGGGATAGAGGGCTGAAATCTCACAAGGGCTTGGGATCTCACAAGATGGGATCCCGAACTCTTGCTAGATGTCTATTGGCTGCCAGGAAGTATTTAAATGCCAGGCTGATTATGAAGTGGCCATGGAGGATGTGGCAGGGACCAAGGGTTCCTAATGAACTCACAGGAAGACACAGAGAGAAGGTGACAGGAGTCAAGCCTGGGAGATGGGTACCCAGATGAAGAAACCTCTCCACTCCCCTACAACCTCCATAGCCTGCTGAAGAGGATGCATGTTGCAATCAGAAGTTTCCAGATTCAATCCCCACCAGGGTGCTTTCCAGAGTAGCTGCTCAACAGCAACAAAATGCCTTCATTCAGGCAAGTCACATTCAAAATGTAAACAGCAGGGAGCGCAGTCTTGCGGAAACTAACATCCCGAAAAAACAGCAACCTTTTTACGCTGGATATACAACATCCTAGCTCTATATTGCAGTGATTAAATTCAAAATAAAGCATTGGAAATGTGAACGGCACCCTGCTGTCTGCATAGGGACTGTTGTGTCACAATGCAGGAAGTGTGGAAGCACACTTCTGAGATACGACTTGACCCCATCGCAAGCTCTAATCTGGAAAGTGCCCAGCTCTGGTTCAAAAAGCCTGAGCTGTTTAGCAGGACTGGGAAAGACCTCTCTGAGCTTCAGGACCCTGGACAGCTCCTGCCAATAGATGTGCACAGCACTTTTGCACCAGCTAATGGTCTGGCTTGGTATAAGGCAGTCTAAAATGTTCAGCTTGGGGAAAGGGCCATAATTCAGAGGGGCAACACATGCTTTGTGTGCTGGTTCTTTAGTTAATCATAGATAGGAGGTCAAAGAAAGCCCCCTGGTTGAGATCCTTGAGGACTGCTGCCAATCAGAAGAGATACTTCTATGCTAGTTGGACCAGTGATCTGACTCAGTATGAAGTAGCATCATATGAAGCAGCTCAGAAGCTTTGAAGGCTCCCCTCAAAGATCAACATTGCATATAGGCATAGCAGTGTGTTAGTACTAGAGGGGAGAGAGAGTTCCTGCTACCACCAAAGCCAGATTAGGGGAAGGAGGGGCTGGGAGGCTTGTGGGAGAAATAAGGGAAGGAAGGAAGAAAAGACTGGAGCCTCAGGGGGATGTTAGCCCTCATCACTCTCCCAATGACAATGGAGTCCACTTGGTCTCAGAGTAAACAGAATTGTTTTCTCAGCTTAGGGGGAAATAGTTTGCCTGGGGAGCAGTCACTAGGGCAGTGGGTAATTTAAGGTCCTGATGTCTTCTCTGACATGCTCTTTGTTGAGGGTTAATGGTGGTGGTGGTGGTGGGGTAGTTCTGGCATGACTGTACCCACTGGAGAATCTACAAATCCCAGAGGCTACGGTGCCACTCAGGGACCTAAAAGAGAATCTGCAGGTAGAATGTACTTTTTAAATAGGAGCTTCAGAACACAGAGTGGTGTGTGTATGTGTGTGTGTGTGTGTGTGTGTGTGTGAGAGAGAGAGAGGGGGGGGGGAGAGGGAGAGGGAGGTCCTCCCTCTGGAATGAAGAGGAAATGATACAGCCTGTCCTCTGTGCCTTTCCACAGTCAAAGGTAGAGGTGGGGGCAGTGAAGGATAGAGAGGTCCAACAAGTCTGATAGCCTTATCAGATCTCTGACCTGATACACACAACACCATAGTGGGGTTGTGTCAGGCCAGAATCTGGCATTTTGAGCCATGCACAAGCCTAGAATTCACCCCATCTCTAGCTGCAAATGTTTCCTGTGCCCATTTCTTTTTGTCTATAGGCACCGTGCAGCAAAGATCTGTTTGAATGGGTTTTTTCCCCTCCCTTAGCGAACAGCTCCTGAAATCCAATTTGGAGCCGATTTAATGCTCCCCCCATCAACGCCTCCTCTTCCCTGATGCAATGCCTCATTTGCAAATAATAATTTGCATTTCTGATGGGTTTTAATAAAACACACTTGTCGACAGATCATTTTCATTTCACCCTCCTGGTATGAGTCAAGCTGAA
Organism: Hemicordylus capensis; assembly: GCF_027244095.1. Classification (NCBI taxonomy): domain Eukaryota; kingdom Metazoa; phylum Chordata; class Lepidosauria; order Squamata; family Cordylidae; genus Hemicordylus; species Hemicordylus capensis. Next base: position 20,195,211 of record NC_069667.1, read on the forward strand.
GATTCAAAGGAGAAATCCATTCCCCACCCTATCGCTTTCTGTGTAGGTAGATTGGATTAGTAAGTCTAGTCCTTTTTATCAAAATCATGCAAAGAAATGAACGCAGCATTCTTTGAGTTTATCCATGGAATAGACTCACATCTACAGCTGGATATTAAATGAGCAGTTATACCTGGTGATGGCTTACTTGCTTGGCTGGTACACCAGCGCTTTAGAAATACTGTTGATGTGCTCATGAAGGACTATTGAAATAAGAATATAAAAATGGAAGAGGAACCCGGCTATTTCAGAGTTCCATTCAGTGCAACATCAAAGAGGCCAACCGGATGGATTTGGAAAGCCCACAAACAGGAGCTGAGGCCATCGCTCAGTGGTGGGTGCTCTATCTGAATTGGCTTTGTCGACTCTTGCTCTCAATTGTCTTTGGCCTTCAGTGACATGATTATGTAGCTAGTCTAGCTATTCATAATTCACACAAGTCATCATGCTCACTATGTGATCCCTGACTGATTGTGCTACAAACACGGATGGTTATAAAATGTGTTTTTTAAAAAAGGCGGTGGTGGGGAGTGCTGAAGAAGGCTGAAGGGGAATGGGGCCATAGTTCAATAGAACAGAATCTACTCTGTATGCAGAAGGTTCCAGGTTCAATCCCTGGCAGCACCTCCAGGTAGGGCTGGGAAAGTCTCCTGCCTGAAATCTTTGAGATCTGCTGCCAGTCAGTGTAGACAATACTGTGCTCGATGGACCGATGCTCTGACTCAGTAGAAGGCAGCTTCCTATGTTCCGATGGCCCCAGCAACCAGTGTTCTGTGCAGCTGGCAATCATCTGGGAGGGTGATCCACCCACCCAGCAAAGACAGAGGGATCATCTTCAGAGAGGTAAGTGCCTCCCTCCCCACTCTCCCTTGAGCCCTTTCTCACTGATCATGTGAAAGGGCTCAGATTCTAATACTTATTCCAATTGTTATACTTCAGGATGAATTGTTATTAATGCTTGAAGTTTTGAATCTGTCTGCACCTTAAGTGACGCAGTGGGGAAATGCTTGACTAACAAGCAGAAGGTTGGCGGTTCGAATCCCCACTGGGACTATATTGGGCAGCAGCAATATAGGAAGATGCTGTAAGGCATCATCTCATACTATGTGGGAAGAGGCAATGGTAAACCCCTCCTGTATTCTACCAAAGAAAACCACATGGTGCTGTGGGTGCCAAAAGTCAAAATCGACTTGACGGCACACTTTACCTTACTTTGCATTGCTGGCCAGAGACTGAAATAAAACTGAACAGAACTGAATTCAGTCAGGGGTCATCATCCTGACCCATAGAAGGGAGTTAAGGAGAAGTTCTGGACTCCTCCAGCAGATGCATTCCTAAGGAGACCAGCCTTTCACTTTGCCACCACCACTTTCAGGAAGGATACATATTCAGAGCTGGTTGCTCATCCAAGCTAAATACGCTGCATATGAAGCTCTCCAGGAAATAGATTTCTAGTTCTTTTCAGTACATTTGTGGCTGGAAAATTCACTGCTGGCATTTCAATCACCTGCATCCATCCCTGAAAAGTTGACAGTTTCACAGCACACCCTCCATTTCTATGGTGTTTGTAAGCTTAGAGCTCCTGGAGTGGTTGTGGTGGTGGTGGTGGGGGGAGCAAAAGAAGGGGGAAGAAATATATCCCAAGATATCTCTAACCCCGCTTACATTGATTACGAGTCCCAGGATTTTTTTTAAAATGTTACTTTTGTTTAGAAAGTGACACTTTTGACACATTATAGCTAAACACACTCCACATTCTGGGGGGGGGGAGTATAAAAGGTGTATAATTGAACATAAGAATAATACTCGAGAGAAGTAAGTGATCCTTAAAGATGCTGTTTTTGATCAGATGGAGTGGCATCTCTAGGCACCAAAGAGTGAAAAGAAGAAAAGGATATAATTTTCAGGGACTTTGCCAGCAGTAATTGGTACATTCTGTGACTGTAAAGTAGCTCTTAGGTAGATTAACTTTGTAATCCCTTTTGCTAACACACACACACACGCACGCACACACGCACGCACAAACCTCATCATGAGCTGGCACTGCTAAAGCCACAAAAGAGTCAGATATCCGACTGTGTAATTCTAAGGCGTGTCTTTTCCGTCACTTTAAAGCTGGAAGCCATCTTCACAAACGCTACATGCTTCCTCAGTCAACAATGAGCTAGAGTGTTGTGTAGGAATTGATGCCAGACCACCTGTGTTCAAATCAGGGCTGTAAAATCCACTCCTATTTGTTAGGGGCATTGCTAGATACTTAAAATATCTAGGGGTTCAGGCCCAGAGCCCTCCTTTTGATAATTAAACTTAATCACACACACCCCCACCATACACAAAAATGGTCTGGTCTATCTAGCTCAGTATTGTCTGCCCAGACTGGCTGCGGCTTCTCCAAGGTTGCAGGCAGGAGTCTCTCTCAGCCCTATCTTGGAGATGCCATGGAGGGAATTTGGAACCTTCTGCAGGCAAGTACACAGGTGCTCTTTCCTCGTCCCCTCAGGAGAATATCATCCAGTGCTCAGACATGTTGTCTCCCATTCAAATGCATACCAGGGCAGACCCTGCTTAGCAAAAGGTACAATTCATACATGCTTCCACAAGACGAGCTCTGTGCAGATGCCGCCATTGCTGCTCCTCCTTCCCGACCTCAAGCCCTTCCGCACATCCCTCCATGCATCTCCAGGTAGAAAGACCTCTGCTTGAAATTGGAGTGCTGCTGCCAATCAGAGTGGCATATACTGAGCTAGACAGAGCAAGGGTCTGACTCAGCATAAGGTAGCTTCATTTCACACAATGGATAATTAACCTATGGGATTTTTGGCCACACGATGTGATGACAGCCAGCAGCCTGGATGGCTTTAAGAGGAGTTTAAACAAATTCATGGAGGACAAGACTGTCGATGGCTACTAGTCTTATAGGCCACCTCCGGCCTCAGAGGCAGGATGCCTCTCAATCCCAGTTGCAGGGGAGCAACAGCAGGAGAGAGGGCATGCACATAACTCTTGCCTGTGGGCTTCTCAGAGGCATCTGGTGGGCCACTGTGTGAAGCAGGATGCTGGACTAGATGGGCCTTGGGCCTGATCCATCAGGGCTGTCCTTATGTTCTTATGTGTTACCACAAGAAAGATTAGGCTAGACACACTTTAAGCATATGAGAGAATCTGATCTCCCAGTTACAATTGCTTTTAGAAAGTTATTTTAAAAATGAAACCCAGTCTGTAATTATTGCTTGAGCACAAGAGGCACAGAGAATCTGTTGCCTTCCATCTCAGAGCAGATCTGAATAGCACACTCCATGTTAGTATTTTTTTTCCAGCAGAAGAAAATTCCTTCAGATCAGACTTAATGGCATCGTTATTAATTTAGAAACATGGAGTAAATCACAGCAAAATGCAATATGAGTGCAGAGAATAAACAAACTGGTAATTTGGAGGAGCAGCATTCAAAGCAGTGCAGAAAAAGACAAGGAGACCCTATGGGAGTATTTGAGGATTTAGGGGCTGAAGAAAGCGGCTGGCAGGGTCCGGCCCCCCCCCACACACTACCAAGTAAACTTCTTAGGGAGATTTTATTTCTGATCTTCAATCAAACTTGCATGAATAAAAGATTATCTGAACTTGGAGACATCAAGAGAAACTGTATCATCATCCCAGAGTCTCTTTCAGAAACCCACAGCCTAGCTATTTGCAGAAATGATCTATATAGATACAGAACGTTCTACTGCACATCTCGTGTGAGAATGTTCAGGTTATTTACAAATGGATTTTTTAAAAAAAGACTAATGAGATTGTAGGTGCAAATTTTCTCTCTAGAGAAGCAATTTTTCATCCCTGCATCTTTCTACAAAGAACTGTAAAAGTGGGGGTTGGCGGGAGGGAAGCAATACTAAGCCCCTGCCCCCATCCAAATTCAGGCATACTGGAGAGCTCCCTCTCTGCAGTCAGAGAGACTGCAGACAGGAAGGGGAACTGACTGTGAGGCCTTCCTTCTTGCCTGAAGAACAGCCCACCCAGCCAATCACACTGGAGTTGAGGGAGGAGCTTCCTCCTTCAGCCCCAACTCCACGGGACTCAACCTGCGGTTCAGCATTCGTTCGTACCGCAGGTTGTGTGGAACCTCAGCTTGTGGTCATGAAACTCACTACAAGCTGAAAGTTCCAATTGGAGTCCCAGATCGGAACCTTCATTTTCATCAATGCTCCAAACCCAATTTGCCCACATTCAGACGTAACATCTGCATAACCACTGGCCCATTCAACTGTGGTTCAGTTCCATGTTACGTGCAAATGTGGCCTAAATGTCCGCCCCTTTCCCACTTCAGGTTATCTGCACACAGCCAACCTCCCTCCTTTTCTCTGGGAGTCTAAAAATCCAGTGCTCCACACTATGATGAAACCCCAGCAGTTGGTATCAACCCCTAAACATCATTAAACAGGCAAGTGAGGGAACTATGTTCCACCCCAAGCTGTTCTTCCTCCCTCCACCACTGCTTCCTCCATCTTTGGCATGGGCAAGTGGAGCAGATTCGGTTCCACACAACCCCAATGGTGGCACCTTGCCATAGTACACTAATGGGAAATATCTAGTTGCACAATTTTGGCCCTCCAGCCAGTTTTGAACGAAAACTCCCATCACCCTCAGCCACAGTGACCAATAGGCAGGAATTATGGGACTTGTAGACCATCATCTGCAGGAGGGTTGACTTTGTGCAGCCCTGGTGGAGGCAGTGTTGGGCTAGACCAGGCCTGCTCAGCCTTGGCCCCACAGCTGTTTTTGGACTACAGCTCCCATCATCCCTAGCCACAGTGGCCAATAGCTAGGGATTATGGGATTTGTAGGCTAACATCTGCAGAAGGGCCGAAGTTGAGTAGGATTGGTGTAGACAGTACTGACGAGATGTAGACAATCTCACTGTAGACAATATTGAGCTAGACCAGGCCTGCTCAATTTAGCCCCACCCCCAGCTGTTTTTGGACTATAGCTCCCATAATCCCCAGCCAATCCCCAGTGGCCAATGGAAGTGGCCAGGGATTATGGAAATTGAAGGGATTATGGAAGTTGGCCAACATCTGCAGGAGGGCCAAATTTGAGGAGCCCTGGGCTAGACCCACAGAAACACTTCTCCCCCACTTCACGAGCTTAATTTGTCAACTCTATTCTGATGGAAGCCAATGTCCCCCTGGCCGTGTTGTTGCCAATTAATTACAAGATGTAGTCCAAACAAGCTGTAAACCACCATCCCTAGAGACCAAACATGGTTTCCGTCACGCTCTCCGACATCCAGGGCCACTCTTTTGAAGGATGTGGTTTTCCCCAACAACAGCTCTTTGGGGAGTGTGACAATTGGTTTAATGCATTAATTAGGTGGATGGAAGTGCAGGTAGCCCTCCGCCAGTCAATACAAGATTTGCTTTGGTTTCTCACCCAGCAGTCACTCAAAGTCACTGCAGTCAGTGAGACTACAGAGAAGCGGGAAAGCTGGTGATGCGGGCTTCCTTCTTTACTGAAGGATGGCCAACACAGCCAATCATGTCAGAGCTGAGGGAGGAGCTTCCTCCCTCAACTCCGATTCTACAGGATGCAGCCTGCGGTTCCGAATTCAGACGTAACGCAAGCTGCCTGGAACCTTGGGTTGTGGTGATGAACCTCACTACCACCTGAGGGTTCCGATTGGAGTCCCAAATCGAAACCCTTGGTTTCGTCGCCATGCGTAACCCGGGTTGCCTGCATGCGGACATAACATCTGCGGAACCACAGGCCCATTCCACTGCAGTTCAGTATTACATGCGAATGTGGCCATACCTTATTACGGACATAGACCAGAATAGTGCTGGGTTGAATAGAGACAGTTAGCACCCCCCCCCCCAGCTAAATATATGACACCAACCACTTTAAAAGGTGCCTCCTTCCCCACTTAGCAGCATTTACACTCTTCTCTACACTGCCTTCCAGGAGAACTGTTGCCTTTGTTTGCTGCAAGCACATAAATAGCAAAATACCAGCTGAGAACAACAGAGTGTTTGCTATTAAGTGAACCAGGTGCAAGACGCTGCCTTGACCTCGCTTGACACAGAGAAGCCTATCAGAGGACACGGTAATTAATGGGCTAATGATGCCATAAAGACACCACAGAATGTCACCCTCATGTTTGGGAGCACATCAGGGCACAGAGCATGGAGAGCGGCCTTGAAAAGGAGAGACATTCTTGTGCAGTATTCACTCAGAAGTCAGCCCCGCTGAACAATGGAATGTGCTCTCAAAGAAATGTTGACAGGGCTGCAGTCTTAACATGACACACTCCCAAAGCCAAATGGCCTCTTACCACAAGAAGTGGGCAGTCACCCACTTGTATAAATATGTTCCTGAAGATCACGCAGCCCTGTAGCTCAGTGGTAGAGCATCTGCTCTGCATCCGGAAGGTCCCAGGTTCAATCTCCAGCCACATCTCCAGGTAGGGAGAGAGACTCTTGCCTGAAAACTTGGAGAGCCTCTGCCAGTCAGTGTAGACCAGGGCTGCTCAGCTTTGGCCCTCCAGCTGTTTTTGGACTACAACTCCCATAATCCCCAGTCCCAGTAGTCAATAGTCAGGTATTTTGGGGATTGTAGGCCAACGTCTGCAGAAGGGCCAAAGTTGAGTAGGCCTGGTGTAGACACTACTGAGCTAAATGGACAAAGGGCCCATGGTCCTATGAGCTTCTGCATGGAGCTACAGTCCTTTCCAGGGGTGTAACTATAATAGGGCAAGGGGAGACAGTTGTCTGGGGGCACACTGCCTTGCTCCCCCTGAGTCAAGTCACATGACTGACTCCCCCAGCTGCGCACCTGCCCAGGCTTCCTTCAGTTGTATTCATCCTCTGAAATTGATGTGAGTGTTAAGACCTGGAGTTAGCAGAACAGCATGTCTTTCTCTGGTACCATTCAATGACTTGCATCATCCACAATTTACAAAACCTTAAAAAAAAAATTTAGGATTATGTTCTATTGTGGCATATATATATATAGAGAGAGAGAGAGATTGGGGGGGGGGGCATTTTAAAATCTTGTCTCTGGGTCCACTCCAACCTTGCTACGCCCCTGGTCCTTTCCCAAAGAGTAACAGAGGCACAGAGGCAGGCTTTGGGATTGAGGGATCAGGGCCCTCAGCTGTTGCTCAATGATGCCTATCCCTGGGGTGAGGGTGCTAAGCTGAGCAGGTCTGGTCTAGCTCAATATTGTCTACAGTGAGATTGTCTACATCTACTCAGTACTGTCTGAACCAGGCCTACTCAACTTTGGCCCTCCTGCAGATATTAGCCTACAACTCCCATAATCTCTGGCTATTGGCCACTGTGGCTGGGGATTATGGGAGTTGTAGTCCAAAAACAGTGGCGGGGCCAAGGTTGAGCAGGTCTGATGTAGACCCTCTACTCAGCTGGAAATACTCTTCAATCGGGGCTCCTGTGTATGTTTAGTAATGTACTATCAAATAAGCATGCTTAGGATCAGGCTATTAAAGTGGAATCTATAGCATCCTTACCTGGACATAAATCCCATTGAAATCGAAAGGATTTACCTTTTGGATAACGTGGTTAGAAACATGCTCCCTTGGCTACTTTTGCCTTGTCTCTTTTTATTGTTGATGCTTAATAAAACTAAATGACTAGGGAAGGACACCGTGAGAAAGAAAACCTTTTGCACTGTGTTCTCTGAGCAACATCATCGATGAAAACTTGTCCTGACCTTTTGTGGCTAATAAAATAATAAACAAAGAATAAAGGCATGGAGGCTACACTAACCACAGGCCATTTTTGCAAGCATTCCTACCAAGAGTCCTCTGTGCATTGTTTTGTTTTCCCCTCTCTGAACTGTTTTTGCTTTCACCGCAAATTCTGCCAGTTGTGGAAATGTCTGATGATCAGAACCTCTGATGAGCAGTCTCAGCGTGGGTATCATCATCAGTAGTGGTTTGCAATAATTTTTTTGCTGTGACTCTCTTCATTTTTGCCATCTGAAGTTTGGCTCATGTTGGTGTTCTGTTGTGGTCTCCATGAGGCCCACAAGGGGAACTGGGCCTAAGGCACCAAACAGTGGCAACGTCCTGGGTCAGATGCTACTTGAAGCAAAAGCAGAGCTGGCCGGCCTGCTCGGTGGACTTAGGCAGATGCCTGGGGCAGAAACAAGGGCAGTCATGGGAAAACAACAAAGCAAAAACAGAAGGAGCAAAACCCACCCATGACTAAAACAAAACTAGTATTAAGAGATCATGTATTGTGTTCTAGCAGCTAAAAATATATACTAATGACCAATCAAAGAGTGGTGGGAAGAATGATAGCTGGAACCAGAAATTGTAGATGACAACTGATACTGGAACATAAATGATTACAGCCAAAACAATCTTGCGGAGATACTGCTGAACAAAACATACGTGGGGCTGCAAAAGAACAAATCCATCAATCAGAATAAATCAAATCAATCAATCAAATAGATAGATAGATAGATAGATAGATAGATAGATAGATAGATAGAGGGCTGAGGTCAGCATTACAAATTCCCAAAGCCAAATACCCTCTTCCCACAAACAGGGGACTGTCACCCACTTGTATAAATAGATTCCTGAGCATCAATTGTCCCCTTTGCAAAGCAGGGTAAAGCACTGGATTGCATTTGGATGGGTGACGACATGTGGGTGCTGTCTGCTGCAAGATAACCCCCTTAGGGGTAGCTATGGAAGAGTATCTGCTTTGTGTGCAGAAGGTTCTAAGTTCAATCCCTGGCAGCATCTCCAGGGAGGACTGAGTAAGACTCCTGCCTGAAGCCTTGGAGAAGCTGCTGCCAGTCAGTGTAGACCATACTGAGCTAGATAGATCAAGGGTCTGACTCAGTATAAGGAAACTTCCTGCCTAATACTGAAGGGGAATAGTGAAAGTGGGGTTAGTGGAGGTGTGAGTGGGGCTGATGTGAGTGCTGCTGTGACGTTGGATGGTGTGGACCTTGGCTTGTGCCTTTGGAAACACTTTTTAAAAAGGCCAGTGGGGCAGAAAGGCTTGGCATGGTGAATGACTCATGCTTTGCCTGAGCGTGATGTTTTGAAGGACATTTAATGGCATCTTGAATTGATTAATCATTACGTGGAGACTTCATGGGTGATTTATGATCTATAAAAATGCTTTCTGTTTAGAAAGCCCCCAGCCCTGTTCAAGCTGGATGAAATGGAAACTGGAGCTAACCTTATCGCTTTCTCCTTCTTCTCCTTCTTCTCCTTCTTCTTCTTCTTCTTCTTCTTCTTCTTCTTCCTCCTCCTCCTCCTCCTCCTCCTCCTCCTCCTCCTCCTCCTCCTCCAGCAATATCAGTTTAGCCCCCCAAATAACAGTTTACACTTTATCTTTTAAAATGATCACGATGAATCCCACCTGCTAACTGAGCAAAGAGGCACCTTTTTAATGTGATGATTCTCTTTATGAAGCAGGGCGAGAGCAACTGGCCCTATCCATCCCCAGCACAGCATCCGTCCAGTGGCTGTTGTTGGTGTCTATCCTTCCTCCTCCTCCTCCTCCTCCTCCGGGGACAGGGTGACTTTTTATTTATTTATTTACATCAATGTAAACTGCTTTGGGAACGTTTTTTGAATAGCAGTGTTTAAATATCTGTCATATTTGTATTTGCATTTCATATTTATTTCCTCGTCACCCGCTTCAAAGGAAAGCAAAAGCGATTTCATGTAAGACCAGATTTTAAGGGATAGGTGGACAGATGGATGGCAAAACCACGTTGAAAAAGCAGGACTTAGCAAAGCGAAGGGGTTATTCCTCCCCTTTTAAGTCAGGATGAATGCCTGCATTTGTATTCCCCTCTGTACAATTCACTGAACTTCATTTCCGAAATGTCAAGGAGAAATATCCTTCAAGTGCTTCCACTGGAAGGGGGAAATTTTCTGTGTGTCATGGGCTTGACTCTGTCTATATTGCTCTGCTTTCCATCTCCTATGAGTTTGTTGGGCAACGAGATCGACGCAAACAAGGCAAAATGAGGAAAATGAATGAAATGGTGCATCAGAAAACCAGTGGTGCATGGAGACTGGAGGATCATCTTCCTCTTGAACTCCATCCGGCAGCCGTCAAAATTTACACAGTGACAAAATCCTTTACACTTCTATGGATGTTAAGCATAAAACAAAAGCCTTAGGAACAAAGGAAGCTTCCTGATCCCGAGTCAAACCCTTAATCCATTGAGCTCAGCATTGTCCACACTGACTGGCAGCAGCTCTCCAAAGTTTCAGAGAGGAGTCTTTCCCAGCCCTACATGGAGATACTGCCAGTGCGTGAACCTGGGACCTTCTGAATGCAAACAGGTGCATTACCACTGAGCTACAGCCCCAGGTTTTGCCCCTCCCCGAATGGACACACACACCACGGTTCGGCTTGAATTTGAACAGGTCTGGGGGTTCTAACCGAATTTTTAAAAAAGCAACTCACTGCCTCCAGGGGGTGCTGCCGTGGCCATGGGGGGGTGTGTCCTCTGGTGGTTTCTCCTCCTCCCTCTGGCCTCCCTCGATATCAAGTTCGGGCTGTTTTCTTCTGTCCGGCCCATTCTGGGCTTTTTTGTTCTGGCGGTGGCCATTTTGGAGGCCTCTGTGCATGCAAACTGGCCATCCGCGTGGTCTGGTCATCATGAGACCATTGAACCTGCCTGCTTCAATGGCAAACCGGCTTGAACCTGAACCAGTTTGCCCATGTCTACGCACTACAGCACACTGAATGACTCTCCAGGGGCTTTACCTTAGGTAAGAACATTGGAAATAGGCCTCGAATTTCCCTTGCAGGGAAATTCAGTGGAAACGCTGGTTGAGAAAATATTTGTCAATGTGAGTTGTGTGTGTCGAGGGGTGGGTGGGAATGAGGCAACCACCTGTAGATATTGCTTGAGGAGGTAATTATAACCAGCTATTTCTGTTGTCTTAATTCTGCTAGAAACACGAAAACACACTTGACTAATGCACCAAGTAATTTATCCAGCTGGTTATTGCCGGCTGCAGAACTAGCAAAGAAGTGTCTGTGTTTTTTTAAAAACAGTGATCATCCTCGATATACTGGATACTTCTAATTTACAATAAGATCACCATTCTGTGAACATTAGCTTCCTTACTTCTCTTAATACTTCTCCAATAGCATCAGGGGCGTAACTATAATTGGGCAAGAGGAGACAGTGGTCTGGGGGCCCACTGCCTTGGGGGGACCCCCAGAGGCAAGTCACATGACTGACTCCCCCAGCCGCGCACCCACCTGGGCTTCTTTCATTTGTATTCATCCTCTGAAATTGATGGGAGTGTGAAGACCTGGAGCTACCAGAACAGCATGTCTTTCTCTAGTACCATTAAATTACTTGCATCACCCATAATTTACAAAACCTTTTAAAAAATAATTTAGCATGATGTTCTATTGTGGCACATAGGATATGTGTGTGTGTGTGTTTGTGTGTGTGTATTTTCCACTATGAAAATACACACTACTTTTTGTTACCACTACTCAGCCTCATTTAAGATTTCTTTAGTGAGGGGAGGGGCATTTTAAAATATTGTCTCTGGGCCCACTCCAACCTTGCTATGCCCCTGAACATCCTTTGCTTCACCCTCGCTCCCCAAAACTCATCATTCCAGAGTTCTAGAGTTGCTGCTCACCATAACTGTGTATGATGATATAGCATGATGTTCTGAGAGGGCTTCTGGGTTTTAAAAAAAATGTCTTCCAGAAACGGCAAGGATAACTGTGATAGTTGGCACTACCAGCAAGGTCACCTGGCTTCTCCCCCAGTTCTAAATCAACCCTGCTCCATTTTGTTTCCAGTATATGGGCTGGCGAGGTTAGAAATGGTGGGAATTCACCGCAGCCTGAAGTCTGCTCCTATGCCCATGGCTGGCACAGCAACCAGCCAGCCTCTTGCATTTCCTTCTTGCTGAAAATCTTTTTTAAAAAAACATGTCTGTTCCATTGACCTAACACTTCCTTAAAAACAAAATGAATGTTGCTGATAAGCCAAATTCTGGGTTAAAAATGTATAATTTATAATGCATTTGCTTGTTAATGGGATAATAACTACTTGAGATAACTTTGATCTCAGCAACCACCAGATTCCAAAAAGTATATATAACCATGTTGTTCAGTCAACATTCTCCAGAGCCACACCGGAATTAGATATACAGTGATGCTAGTTATTAAGGAATCATTCAACTTTAATGAAGATGACTCACGAGCTGGATTTAATTAACTGTTATATATTGTGTAGTGCATCGCTTCATCAATAAATCATCGTGCATTCATAATTGTAAATGAACATTTCTGAAATATGTATTCAGGTAATTAACAATTGAAGCGCCAGCATTCTCTCTCTCTCTCTCTCTCTCTCTCTCTCATTGCCCCACCTTCAAATACCAAAGGAGAAGGATCTGGCCTCTGAGCTAATCATGCTTCAAAATGTCCACCTAACCATTTAGCAGGAAGAACCATGTGGGTGTTGAGAGAGGAGGCCATAAGTATATTGTGTATCTGCTTGAATTGAGTCAGAGCAGTAATCATTATTTCTCCAGCAGCTTTGGAGCGAACATGTTCCAAATCAATTTATCCTTAATACTCCTAAGAACATAGGAAGCTGCCATATACTGAGTCAGACCATTGGTCCATCTAGCTCAGTATTGTCCACACAAACTGGCAGCAGCTTCTCCAAGATTGCAGGCAGGAGTATCTCTCTCAGCCCTGTCTTGAAGATGCCAGGGAGGGGACCTGGCACCTCAGATCTACTTCCCAGACCAACCCCAACCCTTAAGGGGGTGGGATGTCTTGCAGTGCTCACACATTTAGTATCCCATTCAAGTTCAAGCCAGGGTGGACCCTGCTTAGCAAAGGGGATGATTCATGCTTGCTGCCACAAGACCAGCTCTCCCTCCAAAGGAGATCATTTCCGGCAGTCTCCTCTGCTTGGCCCCTCTATACACACAACAGAGAGGTGATTTAGATGATCACTCCCTCACACGTGATCGAAGGTGAAGGTAAAGTGTTCCATTAAGTCGGCGTCGACTCCTGGCGACCACAAAGCCCGGTGGTTGTCTTTGGTAGAATACAGGAGGGGTTGACCATTACTGCCTCCCACACAGTATGAGATGACGCCTTTCAGCATCTTCCTAGAGCGCTGCTGCCCAATAGAGATGTTTCCCATAGTCTGGGAAACATACCAGTGGAGTTTCCAACTGGAAGCCTCTGGCTTGAGAATCAAGTCATTTCCGTGAGTGAAGGATGTGCCAGGAATTCATCATCACATTCTTGAATGATTTTGGGGTTCCGATGTATTAACAATGGTGCTTGAACCTTATTGTGTGTAATAGGGGCAGGGGGAGAACATTCATCTGAAGGGGTCCATGACACTCATAACATGCCAACAGTGTTACACAGACAGCATAAACACCTCTCTGTTCCCATGGAGCTTATCATCTGGAACAGACTATGGGGACAAACAAGGGCAAGCAGGGAAGAGTGCAGTGAAAAGGCCACTAAATGTACTTAAAGCGTGAGGATTATTCTGCATGTGTGGAAGGAATCTGGTTCATGGTGTTCAGGGTCGAGCTTCTGGCACTCAAGGTACGCGGGAGGGGCTGTCTGTCAGTCCAATTGGGCCAGAAGCAGGTGTGTGGCCCAGAATTATGTGTGTGCTCCAAACCTGAAAACCCGAAAATCAGCTGCTTGTGAGTGAAAAATGGGTTTCCATTTTCCTTAGAATCAGATCAAGGGTTTCCTGATGAGAAAATGGCAAACAAGCTTCTCTTTGCTGGTCATTGTCTGTAGTAAAGACAAGCTGCTCAAAGAGAACAGAACTTTCCTTGCATCATGAAACTGCAGGAGAGTGTTGTTGGGTTGGGTGCATTTAAGGTATTGCTCTTACTCAGTTCATGTGGTTCAACTATGAGTTCTGGCCAGATCCACATGAACTGAATATGCACCCTGGAACATGACCCTGCATCCTCTGCACCTCCTCAATGTTCACGTTTTCCATTGTAGACATGCAGGGTTGTCTTGAGGAGACACATCAATATTGAAGCACTTTCACGTATAGGAAGTTTGGGAGAAAACCTCTGCGCAAACAGAAGACTGATAAATTAAGTGAGTATTTCTTTGCCAGATATAAGCACGAACGGAGCAGAACTAATGTGAGGGAATTTGAAGTCCCGCTATCTTTTAAACAGATTAGAGGAGCAGGGTGATTCAGATCATGTATTCTGTTCCAGTAATTTGCTGTTATTAAGACTAATTTATTATGGACCGAATGTGGCCATAACCTATTGCTTGGATAACAAAACCAAACACACCTTGAGGAACAACTTTCCAAGCCTGGAAGAACTGAGGCACGTAATTTCAGGAATGTACGCCACATTTAAGTAATAGAGCATGTGAATTTAATCGAGAATAATAAGAAAATTCAATTACAGCAAATAGAAGGTTGAACCCGACCATCACTCGGAGGAGTAGCAGTCTGTAATTGAAGCAACCTTCCCGTCTGCTTAGGTGTTTGGTCTTTGATCCTTCCAGAATTTACATTCTTTGCTGGTTCTAAATAACTCCGGATGAAATTGAAATTTAAGATCTCAGAGCAAGGCGGACGCAAGACCCATGCAGATCAGATGCGTTGACTTCCACAGCCTGAGCAAGAACTTGCGTTGACTTGCACAGCCTGAGCAAGAGCCCCTGGTGGTGCAGTGGTAAAACTGCCGCCCTGTAACCAGAAGGTTACAAGTTCAATCCTGACCAGGGGCTCAAGGTTGACTCAGCCTTCCATCCTTCCGAGGTCGGTAAAATGAGTACCCAGAATGTTGGGGGCAATATGCTAAATCATAGTAAACCGCTTAGAGAGCTCCGGCTATAGAGCGGTATATAAATGTAAGTGCTATTGCTAACTTTGAGGGAAAGAGTTGTGAATATGTCTTAGAAGCGATTGCTTGAAACCGGGCTAAAGGCGTTTCAAGCAATCATGAAAACCACCGGCTAACCTGCCAAAGAAGCCCTCCCCTTAAATGGGGTTAGAGGAGCGAGTGCTCCACTAATCCCATTTCCCCGAATCGCCACAGCACGGCTCCACGACATGGTGACCCATGAGAAGATCCCCACTGGGAAGCTAAAATGAACCTCCCAGTGTCGGGGGTCTCCCCAGGATGACCCATGCACTCATGAGGGGCATCCTGGGATTTCTGGGGGCCAGGTGGCCCCCGATCCCTGCCGACCCCACCCCAGGCTCAAAGATGGAAGCACGGTAAGAGGAAAACTTGGCTAGAAGTGTTTGTGTGGAAGCAAGGTAGGAGGAAAAGCTACCCAGCAATGAAGGTGAAACACACACCCAGCAACGAAGACAGCTGGGAAATGAACTTCAGGGGGATGGGCGGGTCAGGCGGCCCCTAGGACCTGGGCAGCTCAGATGCTTTGAACCCATCTGGCCTATTATAGCTCTGCCCCTGATAAGCATGAGCTGGGGGTGGGGGATTGATGTTCCGAGCAGAGCTGATGCATGTACTGTCTCCTTTTTCGAACATCGGAATAAGAGTAGAACTCAAATATAATGCTAGTGAGACAGGGGGCAGGGTTGTGCCCCCATCACATGAGGCAGGCATGGGCCACCATCTGGTGTCCCCCTCAACGTGGCCGGGATCGACCAATTAGGGAAGAAGGCTGGCCGATTGGGTTCCAGCTGCCTCCATTTCATCCAGGTGCTCCGCACCTTGGCACTCACCCACCCACCCTGTCCTCAAAGAGGGATAGCTGGTCACCCATGGGGCCAAGTAGGGATTTTTGGGGTTGCACCAGATTGGCACTAGGCATGGTCTTTTCCCTCCTACTTCTCACTGAGTCCTTTGAGTTTGGGGTCATAGGTAGGCAACAAAGGTAACCGGTCACTTGGCAGGAGAGTGCGGGTGTTGGGTAGGTAGATTGATTAACGGTGTTCAGTTGGAGGGTCACTTGGGGTTTAGTGGGGCCAAGGACCAGCCCTTCAGGGCTTTTGCAGCCCTGAGGGCTGGGAAGGACCACTGCTTGTGGGGTGGCTTGAATCGCCAGCTCAGAGCTTGGCAGCTTGAGTAGGGGGTGGGTGGGTCAGGTTGCCCCCCCAGTAGGGTAAAGCCTCGTGCTGTGAGGGAGTGAGGACCTGGTGCCTGACTGAATCAGTACTCAGCCCTTCACCGTGGTGTGGGATGGCCCTCCCTAGTAGGCGGTCCCACACGGGAGAGGTATCCACACTATGTCTTACTATGCTGCACATTAATAATTGTGGCCCTCTTTTACTCCAACTAAGTGTCTTCATTAGGGATGGGGGTTCAACCATTTCTTCCAATAAAGAAAGAAGGAAGGAAGGAAGGAAGGAAGGAAGGAAGGAAGGAAGGAAGGAAGGAAGGAAGGAAGAGCATTTGTAATATCACTAATGGTTCTCTTCTTCATGTATGTATGCACCATCAAACCCATACGTTTGGTGTTACAGCACATCTATCAAAACCACCTGCCTTGTCCTCACGTTATGTGATGTCTCCTACCTTTATTGCCCAATTTGCATTGATTAGGACACGGAGAAGCCCACTTTCCAACAGCAAATACTAGATCATTGCTAAGGGAAACATTCCCACAAATCACGCTGGCAAAGTAAACAACTTGAATGCTATTAAATAATTCATATGCACAACTCCTTGACATTGGGAAGCCGGCACTGCACCAGCAACACAGCTGAGCTTGCAGGCTGATTAATCTGCCAAAAATATATTAAGAGAGAAGGAAGCAGGATGACACATGGGGAGGAGGGTTTTTTTTTCCTCCTCCAGGAAAAAAAATGACAAAATACTGACCAGCACTGTACGGCATGCAAGGAATTCAGTGGATAATACATCAGCACAATCAAGGTGAAGCTTTCTAAAGCTTTGAGAGAGAAACCAGTCTGTAGAGAGACATCCAAGTGTTGAACATACAGGCTTAGGAACATAGGAAACAGCCTTATTCTGAGTCAGACCATTGGTGCATTTAGCCAGTATTGCTTACACTGACTGGCAGCAGCTCTCCAAGGTTCCAGGCAGGAGTCTCTCCCAGCCCTACACAGAGATGCTACCAGGGATTGAACCAGGGACTTTCTGCATGTAAGCAGATGCTCTACAACTCAGCAACGGGTCCATCCCTTAGGGGAATATCTTACAGCAGACATTATTACCCATCCAAATGCAAACCAAGGTGGACCCTGCTTAGTGGAGGGGACAATTCATGCTTGCTACTGCACAATCAGCTCTCCTCCCCTTTGATATCAGAAATGTGAATATCTGTGACTCCAAAGGTTACCCTTCCTGGTGTGCATGGATTACACTGTAGAGTTCTCTTATATACAGCAATACAGTAATAGTTATGTAAAGGGAGTAACTCATCCAGTAATTTGATGTTATTAATCCTGACATTCTATAGATGAGTGGCAACTGTCCAGGTAATATTAGTTCAATCCTTTACACCAGGGATGGCCACTTGTCCAACAACATTAATCTCACTTTTTATCATGACTGTTCAATATCCTTTGCTTCCCCTCCACCCACTTTGCTGCTGCTCCTCACCTATTTTCTCTCTCTGTTTAATTCCTCCTGCAGTGATCCCAGCCAATCAGGGAACAAACACTGGGCAATACACAACACTATGTAACCAATTAGCTTTGGCTGTTTGCTTACTTTGTGAAGCAGGAACTGAAATCCTCTATGTAGAGGGAAGGCAGTCAGTACTTCCTATGCAAGCCAAATGGCTATCCTGGTTTAAAACCATCTCTTGGTCCTAGTTGTGTGTTTTCCAAGCAAATCTGCACCATGGTAGGTGAGACCAAACTACAGTTCCAGGGGGCAATGTGATAATGTGCAGTGTCATCAGCATGCACCCCACCATTATGAGCTGGGAGAGAACTCTTGGAACATAGACAACTGTATTTGGGAAAGCTAATAAATATTGAGCTCATTCTGAGTAGAGATGGGGGGATCTCGCCCATCACCCTTTTCTTTTTGCAGTATGGCCCCTTTTTGAATGACAGAAATATCCTGTTTGAGCCAGTTATTCTCCAGAGGAAATGCACTGCAATCAATATTTCAGATGCAGCAAAAGTGGATGATCTATGGATCCTGTTTAGAAAACGTGAGCCAGTATTGAAGAAATTAAATTAAATTGCTTGGCTATTTAGTTCTCTTCTAATGGCATCTGAACAATCTAAGCTCTTTTGAAAAATCTTCCTCTAAAGAATGTTGTTTTCCCAGGGCACTTATAATTACAGCTGATGGATGGCTGGGGATTGAAGAAATAGTGACTTTTCTGCATAATTTCCAGTGTTTCCTTGCTGCCCAGCCAGCAAACTATTGGATGGCACCAAGAGAGGGGCTGACCTGACAACCTTACAGAAAGCATTACACTCACACAGGGGTTCCCAACAGCACTACTTGGACCCCTAGGGGTACCAGCAGGGCTCCCAGCTAGCTTGAAGCTGATGCATCCTCTGCAGAAAGGGAGGGAGACATCTGAAGACCACCCCCATGCACCTGATTGGCTGGCTACATGCTGAAACTCAGGGTACCCCTCCCCTAAGTCTGATAGACAGGTTTCAGAAAATTAGCACTTCGATTGAAATTAATAGGATCCCATTATAGTCATATGACTGCTTAAGAGTAACCTAAGCGCGACCCAGACATTGAGGCTATTCTCATGACCGTGTTGAACCGGGAGGCCAGCCTGGTTCCACGAGGTTGTGTGCTGCAACGGGAGAAATAACAAATAAATAAGATGGCTCCCTGTCCTCAAAGGGCTCACAGTCTAAAAAGAAACATAAGACAGATGCCAGCAACAGTCACTGGAGGTACTGTGCTGGGGGTGGATAGGGCCAGTTACTCTCCCCCTGTGAAATAAAGAGAATCACCACGTTAAAAGGTGCCTCTTTGCCAAGTTAGCAAGGGCAACTTGAATTTACAACACTTACATTTGTGTTTTAATGTAGATACGTAGATATGTACACACACGGAGAGGCTATTCTCACATGCAACCTAACCCAGGCTGGGTTAGCCTGCGCATGGGAACTGCCAGAATCAGGCCCAATCCTGGCAGGACAGGACTTCCTAGTCCTGCTTTTAAACCCGACTCTCAGCCATGGTTAAGGGCTCAAGCAAGCCCTTACCCCGAGCTCTGGGGTCATGTGTGTTCACTGGGGCTATGTTCCCCTCTAGCGGTCACAGAAATGGACACCTCGGGCGATCATCTCCTCAAGGAACCCTCCCCAATGCTTTGGGCATGTCAAGCAGTGCATTGTGGGATACCCAGAGGCCAGAACGCATTGTTACGGCCTCTGGAGCTCCGTGCTGCGGCCATTTGCATGGTCAGCGACACGGCAGGAAGTAGCACCACAGCTGCGTGTGGACTTTTGCAGAGCAACCATCATGCCCAGAAAAGCAATGGGGTGGTTCAAGAGCAGGCAAGGACCTGCTTACCTGCTTCTTAGGGGGACCACCCCTGGCCCGCCCACGGCTGCCCAAGCCTGTTTGGGCTCATACCTAATGTGGGGGGCAGTGTGTGGGCAGCTCCTCCAACTAGAGGGCCGTTCTTTCCAACAGAACTGTTAGTTTCTACCATCTGTGCAGGTCACAGGCTTGCTGTCAGCCTCAACACCAGCAGATGCTGTAAACGACTTGTCCAACTGTACATGCCCAAATTTGCACCTCATTCAGTCACTGGCCAGTTTACCACTCTCCTGCTTCATTCTCTTTCTTGTCCTGCCTGACACATTGCCCTGTTATGTTAGGAACTAATCACAGGATTTCTAATTTATTTGCTGGAGAAGGGTTGCACCCATCTAGCATAATCTGTGCCTATAAACGGCTGTTAATCATGAGCCACTCGGCTTGGATTTCTTCGCATCAACCCTGCACTCATGGTCCCGGCATTCTGGGGAGGTAAATGAGGTATTTTGCATTCACAGAGAGTGTCCTGCTGCCTGCATGATGATTCCTGCAAAATCAGCCCCCACTGTGTCAAATTGCAGGTGAACTTCTTATTAATTCAATAGCATCTGAGTTTTGATTATGAAATGAATGCAGCATAAAAAGAAGGGAAGAGGAAAAGTCACGTCATGGCTGGAGCAGGGAGAGGGAAGACACTAGAATGAAGAGGCCCTTTCAAAGTTTTATTCACTGATCTGTGTGAACGTTATAGCAACTTTTGATAAAGGAGAGATCATTCTGGCTAGTTGTTGTTGTTGTTGTTGTTGTTGTTGTTACATTTATATCCTGCTCTTCCTCCAAGGAGCCTAGAGCAGAGTACTATATACTTAAGTTTCTCTTTCACAACAACCCTGTGAAGTAGGCTAGGCTGAGAGAGAAGTGACTGGCCCAGAGTCACCCAGCAAGTATCATGGCTGAATGGGAATTTGAATTCGGGTCTCCCTGGTCCTAGTCCAGCACTCTAACCACTACACCACGCTGGCTCTCCTCGAACCTCCCCAGCCAGACTCAAAAATAGCTCAGTTAACACAAATCCAATGAATTCTCCCCTTTTCTAAGCAGGGTCTACCTTGGTTGGCTTTTAAATGGGTGACTATACGTGAGCACAGTAAGATATTCTCTGGAGGGGATGGGGTCAGAGCTGAGAGAGCTTCTACATGTTTGAACACAGAAGGTCCCAGATTCACTCTCTGGCAGCAACTCCAAGTAGGGCTGGAAAAAGATCCTATCAGAAACCTTCGAGAAATGCTGCCAGTCAGTGTAGACAATACTAAGCTAGCAGGAGCAATGGTCTGATTTGGCATTCAGCAGCTTCCTATGTTCCTATGGATTTTGGTCAGATTCCTGATCCACTGGGAGCACAACAGGTTATGATCTGTCCTCAACACTCTCTCTCAAGGATGAGCATTCAACTCAATCCCTCTCTCCAGGATAAGCATCCAACTCAAACTCATCCTTCCATCCCTCTGCCTGACAGTTTTTACAGCCCTATCCCTCTTGGAACTCAGCTCATGGCACTGAGTTAAGCAGCTCCACCTTAAGTGGCACAGCAGGGAAATGCTTGACTAACAAGCAGAATGTTGCCGGTTCGAATCCCCGCTGGTACTATATCGAGCAGCAGCGATATAGGAAGATGCTGAAAGACATCATCTCATACTGTGTGGGGGGAGGCAATGGTCAACCCCTCCTGTATTCTACCAAAGAAAACCACAGGGCTCTGTGGCTTCTAGGAGTCGAAATCAACTTGATGGCACACTTTACCTTAAAGGTGTATTTTCTTACTCAGATTTTTTAGCCACTACACAACATAAAAATTTCAGGCAGGCTACAGCTGGGAAATAGGAACATAGGAAAATAAGAAGCTGCCATATACTGAGTCAGATCATTGGTCCATCTAGCTCAGTATAATCTACACAGGCTGGCAGCAACTTCTCCAAAGTTTCAGGCAGGAGTCTCTCTCAGCCCTATTTGGAGATGCCAGGGAGGGAACTTGGAACTCTTCCCAGAATGGCCCCATCCCCAAGGGGAATATCGTGCTGTGTTCACACATGTAGTCTCCCATTCCAATGCAAACCAGGGTGTAAGCTAAACCCTGCTTAAAAGGGGACAAATCATGGTTGCTACCACAAGACCAGCTCTACTCTCTTAATAATAATAATAATAATAATAATAATAATAATAATAATAATAATAAAGCCACACAGAGACCTAGTCTTGTGGTAACAAGCATGACTTGTCTCCTTAGCTAAGCAGAGTCTGCCCTGGTTGCATATGAAAGGGAGACTAGAAGTGTGAGCATTGTAAGATATTCCCCTTAGGCCCGTAGGGGAGTCAAACTGAGGCTCTCCAGATGTTGCTGGCCAACAACTCCCATCATCCCTGGCTACTGGCCATGATGACTGGGGATGATGGGAGTTGTAGACCAACAACAGCTGGAGGGCCACAGTTTGACACCCCTGCCTTAGGGGATGGGGCCACTCTGGGAAGAGCAGAAGGTTTCAAGTTCCCTCCCTAGCACCTAAAAGATAGGGCTGAGAGAGATTCCTGCCTGCAGCCTTGGAGAAGCCACTGCCAGTGTGGTTAGACAATATTGAGCTAGATGGACCAATGGTCTGACTTGGTATATGGCAGTTTCCTATGTTCCTATGACAAAATATATGAGTTGAGAGAACTTTGATGTTTTTCCCATCAACCTCTCAAAGATAACTACCATAGTACCCCATCCCTCTTATATGCTGTACACTGTATTTCATTACCCTGCCATAGCCTATCCTTCACCAGTTTCCAAAAGGTGGTGATTTGGACACATCTTTGTGGTTAAAGATGTGTCAGAAAAAAAAATATTGACCTGCAGTCTGTTATCATTGGTTCAAAATAAACACATAACCAGCTATAGCCTGTGAAATGACAGATTAGGCCAGTATGTTGCTGAACTACAATTCCCATCATCCCCAGCTGTCTGGGATGGTTATCACATGCAGCAGAAACTGGGATGGGCTCTCTTAGCCTGGTTTCTGCTGCGCGTGTGAACAGCCTCAATGTCTGGATGAGGCTGAGATGTTTCGGCATCCCACACGAAGTTCTAATATTTAGATTCCCTGGAGAAAATCTGGACCTTGCAGGATAACAATGCTAGCAACTGACACTCCAAAAATTTAGAGATTCCCCGCCCCCACCCCACCCCACCCCACCCCACCCAGCAAAAATTGGAACAGAAGTGGGACAGTGATGCATGAGGAACTTCTACCAGAAAATACGGACTGTCTCTTGTCAATAGGGTCAAATGGCACCCATGAGAGCATAGAGGGTGTCTGAGTAATTATGAGCAATCTGGGTGGATGGGTAATAGCTGCAGCCTTTAGGAGCTAGGCAGGAGATGTTTTTCAAGATGGCGTTTAGGGATCAAAACAGAACTCAAGAGACTTGTTCTACTCTGTCTAGTGGCTAAGCTCCCTCCAATGCAGGCCAATGACCCCTACCAACCATTTGATATGAAGAGGAAGAGACAAAGGAAATAACATTTCATTTTTGTGCTGGAAAAAGCCATGGCCTGCATCAGCATTATTCATTACACGTTCCGCAATTGCTTTTCATGCAGTCTACAACCCACATAGTGAATACAATTGGCATAGATCATGTTTTCTGCCTTCTTGCAGACTCCAGCATCTCGGAGTCAGATCAGCTAATGAAGATCTCTCTTCCTGTTATCTTGGAGGAGCATGCATCGCTAAGAACTTCAGTATCTATAAGTGGATTAGAGGAGGGAGAAAAATGACCCTTTCCTACTGCTGTCTAGCAGAGATTGGAAGATAAAGACCGCTTGGTTTCTAGGTTCTGGATCACATGACATTTTTTAAAAAAATTAAGGGTCTTTTTTGGTTGAATCACCACCCTGAGATGGTGACAGAAATAAACTGAAAGTGCAGAGGTATCACTGCATGGAAGATGAGACACATTACCCGTATTTCAAAAGGGAAATTTGTCTAGAGGAGACTCTGCATCTCTCGGTGGGAAAAACTAATAAATACACTAAAAGTTTAGCTTCCAGGAATAAGGTAAGAGAAACCAACGAGCTGAGTGTGTTGCATAACGCTCATCACAAACACTGACCACATTCTGGTTAAGTCAAGGTATCAGGTGATAAATGATTGCATGAGAAATGGTGAAAGAGGGATGCTAAATTGGGACAAGGAGGCAGAAATGATAGAATCCTGTTTACATTGAGATGCTCTTAATTCAATGAATGGAAAGCATCTGGAGTAGAACACTATTTGTCAAGGGCATGCTATCAATAGAGAGATATCCACTGCAATCTGCTCAGTGGTAAGAGCCAGGGATGCCTAATACCAAGGACAGCACTCAGGACAGCTCCCAGGGGAAGTGGTCAGTACCATGGACAGAGATATTTCCTCTGGTTGCAGTGGCCATTTTGGAAGCTGCCATGCATGTGCCCTGGCCCTCTGGCCATGCAAATGGCCAGGGTGCATGTGCAGCAGCCTCTAACATAGATGCCATGACCAGAGGAAGAGCTGGAACGGCCTGAAAATGGACCAAAACAGCCCTTTGAAGAGTGGGGGAAGGCTGACAGGAAGAGGGGGAGACGGCAGATATCCGCACCACGGTTGCAGCAGCACCCTCAAACCCGGAGGTAAGTCCTTAACCTTAGAACCCCCAAACCGTCTCGAATTTGAGCCAAGCCAGTCGTCTGTTTGAGCCGCACCGAACTGAACATGCCCAGTTCAGTTCGAGTCCGGTTCAAACTCAAACCGAATTGGGCAAACTGGTTTTGTGGACAACAGTCCCCTGCTACCTGGGCAAAGATACACCTTTTAAAACGACAATACATTTAGCAGGGGGAGAGCAACTGGCCCTGTTCAGTCACAGCATAGTGTCCTTCAGGTGGCTGTTTCTGGAATCTAGCTGGTGTGTGTGTGCATGCGTGCGTGCGTGCGTGCGTGCATATTAGGATTATAAGTCCTTTGTGAACAGGGTTCCTTCTGATCCTCCTCCTCCTCCTCCTCCTCCACATCTCCTTCTCCTTCTCCTTCTTCTTCCACCACCTCTTTGAGAACTTTTTCTTTGAAAAGTGGCATAGTGATACTAAAACTAATAACAAATAATGAACTAGATGGACCAATGATTTGACAGTATAAATCAGCTTCATATATTCAGTTTCTGGTGTGAGCATCCCGTCCTTCTGAGGCTAGATTGATGCAGAATGGATTGTTCTCTTCTTGGCACCCCACATTTATGGCGTTTGTTACTGCTTCAGATCCCCCAATTTGGAGAGCTCTGCCCATTGAGATGAGTGATTATGACTGTCTTTTGTAAACAGGCTTTTAGTCTCCAAATGCAATGGAGTTTAGCTGGGTTGATATTATTCTCCCTGCTGTTCAGATAACGCTGCTAATTTATTTTACATTTTTCCCCCCTTGGATGTTTTAATGCATTTTGGGGTTTGTTTTTAATATTGTTCTCTGCTTTGAGAACTCATTTGAGTTGAACAGCTGATTATACACCCTCAAGTAAGTCAGTAAATAAATAAATCATAGCTAGCAGTGACAGATAGACCCAATAATGTAACGCATTCCTCTAATCTATTCTCAGCTCCATTTGTGCTGATAGCCATCAGTACCTTCTCTAGTAATGCTTCCTTTGGTTGATTAACCCCACAGTTATGCAATTAATAAATATTCCCTTTGTGGTTGGAAAAGTCTCATAGGCAGTGTTCCCTATCAGAAGGATTCCCAGATGTTGTTGACAACAAACCCCATCATCCCCAGTTTCAATGGCCTTTGGTTGGAGACGATGGGAGTTGCAGTCAACCACATCGTGGATTTTCTCTTCCAGGGAACATTGCCCATGGCTCATTGGATTTCAACGGCTGGATTGGGTAACTTACCCTAGACTAGGATCATGGCCTCCTCCATGGTAATTAACATGTGGCTCTCCAGCTGTTGTTGAATTAACAACAACAACAACAACAAAGTTCTGCAAGAATTACAAATTGCCAGCAAGCAATAACTGGTGGAATCATCCGATTGAGAAGGTCTCAGAAAATGAAGAGGCAAAAATCCTTTAGGATTTTCAAATATAAACTGATAGGCATTTAGTGCCCAATACGCCTGATCTGACAGTCATTGAGAAGAATTGGGTTCTGATAACTGATATTTGTCAGACTCCCAGGGGACGGGGTGGGCTCCTAGCCTTTCTTAGACTCAAGAATGACTGGTGCAGCACCAAAAAAAAAGAAGAAGAAAGAAAAAAAAGGTCAGCCTCAGGAACAGAGGTTAGTTTGTCAACTGAGTCATCAGTGATGATGTATCATCAGCTGCCTTGTCTTTAAATACCCCAGTGCAGAGCTGACAGTGCTTAAAGCCTACTTCCAGCCTCGCCCCCTTCCTGACCTTGCTTCCTGTTTCCTGCCACACCCAAACTAGCTGTCTCCCTAGAGCTGTTTCCTGCAGCTATCCCTGTCTTGCCCTCTCAACCCCATTGAGATCTGACCAGCCTGGACCCGTCTCCTCCCTACTGCCCCCTGAACAGTAGTGGTGTGCCCGAACCGGTCCGGCGGCCATTCCAAAGAATGGTCGAACTGCCGGACCGGTCCGGCCCTGCCTGGTCCGGGTCCGGGTGGGGGGTATGCCTTTAAGGGCGGGAGGGCTTGCTTAGCCCTCCCGCCTCCTTGCCCCCGCCAGCGCCCGTATTTTCTATTATAGGGCCGCTGGAAACCAACCGCTCCCCCCGCCGCCGCCGCAGCGAAAGAACTCCCCATGCCAGCCCTCCCTCCCTCCCAGCTAGCTGCCCGCCCGCCCTCCCGCCCGCTGCTCACCCGCTCACCGGATAGTAAACGAGAGGAGCTCCGGCACAGAGCTCCTCTCGTTTGGAAGGCCTCCGGCAGAATGGTGTTTTGCGTGCGTGCGCATGCGCGCGCCACAAAGCACGCCATTTGCCGGAGGCCCGGTCTACCCGCTGGGAAAGGGCCGGGTAGACCAGGCCTCCGATCGCTGGGTAGACCAGGCCTCCGATCGCCGGAGGCCCGGTCTACCCAGTGACCGGAGGCCCGGTCTACCCGCCAGGAAAGGGCCGGGTAGACCGGGCCTCCGATCGCCGGAGGCCCGGTCTACCCAGCGATCGGAGGCCCGGTCTACCCGCCGGGAAAGGGCCGGGTAGACCGGGCCTCCGGCAATCGGAGGCCCGGTCTACCCAGCGATCAGAGGCCCGGTCTACCCGGCCCTTTCCCGGCGGGTAGACCGGGCCTCCGGCGAACGGCGTGCTTTGTGGCACGCGCATGCGCGCGCGCGCAAAACACCATTCTGCCGGAGGCCTTCCAAACGAGAGGAGCTCTGTGCTGGAGCTCCTCTCGTTTACTATCCGGTGAGCGGGTGAGCAGCGGGCGGGAGGGCGGGAGGGCGGGCGGGCAGCTAGCTGGGAGGGAGGGAGGGCTGGTATGGGGAGTTCTTTCGCTACGGTGGTGGCGGCGGGGGGAGCGGCTGGTTTCCAGCGCCCCTATAATAGAAAATACGGGTGCTGGCGGGGGCAAGGAGGCAGGAGGGCTAAGCAAGCCCTCCCCGCCCTAAAAACAAGGCCCCCCTTCGGTGCTGGTCCGGACTTCTCCGGACCGTGCACATCACTACTGAACAGAATGAAAGCCCCACAGTCGGGATGCCACGCCCTTCTGCAGATTCCACAGGGCCACCCAAGCAACCAGGTAACATGGTGGAACCGCCTGTGTGTGTAAATATCATCATCATCACCACCATCATAATCATCAAACTTTGTTAGCCCCTCCAAATTGTTCTCTGGGTAGATCACAATGCAACATTTTAAAAATCCAATAAAAACTCATAAAATGTGACAAAACAAATTACAACACAAAACACCAAATACAAAACACAATGAATCAATTAAAAGCAATTTTCTTGTTTAAAAAAAGTCTGAGTGAACAGAAAACTCCCTCAGAACAGAGGGAGTTTTCTGAGTGAACAGAAATCTCCCTCCCTCTTTCAGAAAACTCAATAAGTTTTGGTTGAAAGCTGGTCTTGTGGTAGCAAGCATGACTTGTCCCCTTAGCTAAGCAGGGTCTGCCCTGGTTGCATATGAATGGGAGACTGGATGTGTGAGCACTGGAAGAGATTCCCCTCAGGGGATGGAGCTGCTCTGGGAAGAGCAGGAGGTTCCAAGTTCGCTCCCTGGCAGCATCTCCAAGATAGGGCTGAGAGAGATGCCTGCCTCCAGCATTGGAGAAGCCGCTGCCAGTCTGTGCAGACAACACTGAGCTAGAGAGACCAATGTTCTGACTCAGTATATGGCAGCTTCCTCTGTCTCTCTCTATATATTTTAGAGCTGTGCCTTTTGTGCCTGGCTGCACATTATTTTGAAAAAAAGGGGGAAAAGCCCCTATTCTGTGGCATCTTAGTGCCTTTTACAGCAGCAGAAGTCCTTTACAGCAGAGCTCTTCACACCAGTGCTACTGATGCAGAGCAGCTTTGCTGCAGTTTTGCAACATGGTGATTCAGTCCTAGACACACGGCTTTCAGGCAGTAGACAGTACTGACTTCATTATCTCAAGGGCACAGGGAGCGAGCTATGCTGGAAGGCGAGCTGAGAGAAGACAAATGTCTGCAACATTCGACGGATTGCCCTGGATTTCCAGACCCTTTGTGATACATAAATAGTGTCTAGTTGTGTATGGGAATTCAGAGATTGCTCTGCTCTTCTCACTATCCAGCATATATGGTAAACAAATCAACAAACCGGGACTCCAAGTCTGAAAAAGTTAAAGATGCCTGTCACTGATTCTACAGTGCTTGGATGGGAGGATCAAACAAAAAGCTACAATGTTTCACTGAGCAAAATAGAGACATCCTTCGGACACCCCAGTTCTCAGGGGACCATACATAGGAACACAGGAGACTGTCTTATACCAAATCAGAGATTTTAAAAATGCATACTGGGATCTCTACGGTCAAGCAAAAAAGAAACAATAAGATCCCCACCACACTATGCACAATGTAAGGGTACAGTGTGCCGTCGAGTTGGTGTCGATTCCTGGTGACCACAGAGAATACAGGAGGGGTTTACCATTGCCTCCTCCCGTGCAGTATGAGATGATGCCTCTCAGCACCTTCCTATATTGCTGCTGCCCAATATAATACCAGCGGGGATTTGAATCAGCAACCTTCTGCTTGTTAGTCAAGCATTTCCCTGCTGCGCCACTTACGGTGACCTCACGGCACCATTAGGTGGCTATAATAACAACTACTGAATCTAGTATAATTTTATAATCTTTCAAGGGGGTTAGTGGGACCAAGCCTCGGAAGGCTTCACTTCTTGCAGAGGAGTAGGTCCTTCCTTCTGGATGGGTGGATTGCCCGCCCAGATGACCAGCTGCTGCTGGTTGCTCTGAGGGTCGGGGTGCTAGACAATTTGCCCCACGTCGCCGAGCCCCCGGAGCTCTAATAATGCACTGTGCAAGTGTGCAGTGCATTATGGGAATCCTAACCCTAACCGGGAGCCGATCGAGAGCCACGGCTGACAGACAATCAAAAAAATGGGAGAGTCCTCGCTCTCTTGACCTCATTATAGAGGAGGCTCCATCGGTGGGTTTGCAATCATGGTGATTGGGTGAGCAATCCCACCCAGGAAGGAACCTGCTTGTCTGCGGGAAGGTAAGCTTTGCAACATTTCTTCCACGCTAACCCTCTTCCCCTTTCTCACTGCAGGTGAGAAAGGGCTCATTGTATGGTTTATGCATAGTGTGGTGGGGATCTTGTCGTTTGCTTTATACCAAATCAGACCATTGGCTAACTCAGATCAGACCTGTCTAACTCAATATTGTCTACACTGAATACAGCAGGTGGAGTAGACTCGTCAACAAATATTTAATAGTCAGGGAGACGTGAGGCTCTTGAAGTAATCATTGCTATGGGAATAGGGGAGCTGCAAGCATGCCTGGCTGTAAAATGTTAGAGGGCGGACAATTATTATTTAAAGCACATATATTAAATGAAGTCACTTGTGGGCTCCCACCTCCCTTTCCTCCCTTTAGTAAATTGTCGCCAGTGTGAGTTCCCAATAAGATTGAGGAAGATGGAAATACCCAGCTATCCCCATCTTCTGAACTTGGGGGAGTATAATTCGCCTCATATGGTTGTGCCCAAATTCATCATGCTGTCCTCTGCTCAGTTAGGAACATAGGAAGCTGCCGTATACTGAGTCAGACCATTGGTCCATCTAGCTCAGTATTGTCTACGCAGACTGGCAGCGGCTTCTCCAAAGTTGCTGGCAGGAGTCTCTCCCAGCTCTGTCTGAAGATGCGAAGGAGGGACCTTGGAATCTTCGGCATGCAAGCCTGCCAATGCTCTTCCCAGAGCAGCCCTGTCCCCTGAGGCAAATATCACACCATACTCACAAAAGTTGTCTCCCATTCATATGCAAACTAGGGTGGACCCTGCTTAGCAAAGCGGACAAGTTAGATGCTGGTCTTGACCTTTAAAAAGCTATATGGCTTGGGGCCGGGGTACCCAAGGACCACATTTGGCCATATGAACCTGCCAGGGCCCTCTGCTTGGCCTCTCAGGCCCTGCTCATGGCCTTCCTCAGAAGTCTAGCTTCTTGAGATACCAAGGATGAAGCTGTGCCCTAAAACTCTGTATCAAAATTGTGTGTGTGTGTGAGTGTGTGTGCTGGGGACGGGAGGCGGAATAGAGATAACTGGTTGGCATCAGTGATCAGGCAAAATCCTTTTGTGTAGATAACACTTATAGGGAAGTTCAGGAATATATATATATATATATATATATATATATATATATATATATATATACGCTTGCAAAAGAGAAGTAAAAGAACAGTGTGAAATCTGTAGGATTTCAACTTCATACATTATTCACTCTATGTTAATTTGGATCATTGCATATTTGAAACTGAAAAATCTTGTCCGCCTCTTTGGGGCATGATGCCATTTTTGCATCACTGAACTGATTATTGAGGGTTAAAGGTCTGTTGTGAACAATAGCCATTAAAATCTTATGGTTATATTCAGACCCTCTTCTCAAGATCCACGAGAAGGACTCCAGAGAGGGCTGCAGGGAAGGTGGGTTAAACCTACCTTCCCTGCAGATGATCGCAGCGCCACTGGGTTCACTTCCCGCACACCCAGACCATGCCCCACAAACCCAGGCATTGGGGAGGACGAGGAGCCGGGATGTGTCATCCCAGCCCCAGGAAATACCATGATGCACTGCGTGAGTTTGCGGTACTTCATGGGGGCTCCCCCCTCTCCTCCTCCGGCTGCCACACAAGCAAAAAAACTATGTTAAGGGAGCACTCACTTCCTTAATCTCATTTTGAAGGGTAGCTATTTAGGTGGGTTTGATACCATGGAGCCACCATGATCAGCCTGATCCCCATGGTTCACATAGACATGCCAACCGGGCTGGGTTCCCTTAGCCCAGTTTCGCACGTCCGTGTGAACCCTTCTCGGGATTTCTTCTAAAAAATCTAAAACAAGATGTAAACCTTTCTCCCAGCATATTCTGGGGTAACAAGTTGTGTATTCAACTAATTTAAGTGGCAGGATTGTGTATGCAAAATTTAGTATCTGCAGGTAATTGGGGAATATGACTTTCTGTCACACAAATACACCCACTAACAGACGCTTCACCAGCTCGTCTGGTGGCGACTCAGAGGTGGGCCTTCTCTATAGCTGCTCCGGGGCTGTGGAATGCACTCCCTGCAGAAATCCATAATTTGAATTCTCTATTAGCCTTCAGGAGAGCCCTTTAAACGTATCTGTTTGGCCTGGCTTTCCAGGGTGTTTAAATCGGTTTTATTATTTTAACCTGGTTTCAGGGTTTTTAATTACTGCGATGGTTTAATTGTTGTTTTAAAATGTTTTAAAATTGTTAATTGTTGTTATATTGTTTCTTTTAATTTTTTGTTTTAGCTCTTCACTGTTTTAATGGTTTATTTTAATTGTAAACCGCCCTGAGCCATTTTGAAAGGGCGGTATAAAAATCCATTAAATAAAAATATATATTTCATGGTGTACCAGTGTCTTGAAAACTGGCATGGTCCATGGTGAATCTGGATAGCTGCAGCCAAATTTGAGTCTCTAATTTTGTTTGAAATTGGGCACCCAGAATATAGGAACATAGGAAGCTGCCAAATACTGAGTCATACCATTGGTCCATCTATCTCAGAATAGTCTACACAGACCTGGCAGAAGCTTCTCCAAGGTTGCAGGCAGGAGTCTCGCTCAGTCCTAACCTGGAGGCACCAGGAATGGAACTTGGAGCCTTCTGAATGCAACCGTGCAGGTGCCTTTCCCAGAGCAGCTCCATCCCCGAAGGCACCTGAACATTGGGATGATCCATGGTAAATTTGGATAGCTGAAGCAAAATTTGTGTCTGCTGGCACACAGAAGTTTCTTATGCAGGCTCCTGACAGTTACAGATAAAAATACGGCGGATGGTTCAGAAACATGTGGGGAAGATTTAAATATTGATCGTAACTCAGATCACTGCTAAAAGAACATCATCTGGAATATAGGGGAAACATATGGCAAAGAAGTCAAAAACAATGTAGCGGCTCAGGAAAATATAGCTATTTGTTCTGTCAAGAGAAAAAGCTGTTAGCGGAAGAGACAGCCATGTACGAAAATGCATATCTTCTCAAAAGTGACTTGTACGTTTCTTTGTTATTGGTATTAGGCGGCGTAGGAGATTGATATGGGAGATGTGAGGCACCTCGTTGATATGCAAAGGGATAAGATTCAGTTCTCAGTGGTCACCCAAATGGGAGCAACTCTAGAACAACTCATTTGGGGGAGCAATGGGATGACAGAGCCTTTAAGGGAGTTTTGGATATTAAGGGAGTAAGGACTTTGTTCTAAATTGAATACCTATAGAAGTGAGGAAATTAATTATGTTCTTTCCCTTATTAATGAAGCATGATTGGAATTTTCAGACTTATTCAGGAAATGGGCAAGATTCATAAGAACATAAGTCCATCTGGGAACGCAGCTTTGAAAACCCCTGGAGGAGATTCTTAAACTTTACCAAGTAGATCATGTTGTTTGTTGATTTATTTTCACATTTATATCCCGCTGTTCCTACAAGGAGCCCAGGGCAGTGTACATGGCTATGTTTATCCTCACAACAATCCTATGGGGGAGGTTAGGCTGAGATAGAAGTGACTGGCCCAGAGTCACCCAATGTGTTTCATGGCTGAATGGGGATTTGAACTCAGGCCTCCACGGTGTGCTAGTCCAACACTCTGACCATAAATCTGAACTGTGACAAGACTAAGACTAATATAAAGGTTTGCTCATCAGGGCCCATTAGCTGACATCCTGAATAACTTACTCCTGGGTAGCCCTATTGAAGAGCCACCTAATGGCGCAGTGGGCAAATGGTTTGGCTACCAAGCCAGAGGTTGCCAATTGGAAATTCCTATATTGGGCAACAGTGATATAGGAACATCCTGAAAGGAATCATCTCATACTGCATGGGAGGAGGCCATGGTAAACCCCTCCTGTGTTCTACCAAAGACAACCACAGGGTTCTGTGGTTGCCAGGAGTCTATGCCGACTTGACAGCACAACTTTACTTTAGCCCTATTGAAAGCAATAAATCCTTTAGAATAACTCCTGAGTAGTACTATTGAGTAGCATAATCTGGATGTCAGCCACTGAGGTCACATTCGCATGTAATGCTGAACCGCAGTTGAATGGGCCAGAGGTTTCGCGTTAAGTTCGAATGCGAACAATTGGAATTTGGCACACCGATAAGATTTGTAACTACAATCTGAGTTACAGCTGTATCAGATGAAAAAAAAAAAAAAAAACCCAGGAAGCACCCGACCAGTAGTGAGTTTCATAGCTGGAACCCAAGGTTGGACACAGTCTGTAGTATGTACAAATTTGGGACCAAAGGTTGCATTTCCTGAAACCTGAAGATGGAAACTCATCCCTCAACTCCAGTTGTGATTTGCTGTGCTGTCTGTCCTTCATGACAAGAGGAAGCCTGAACAGCCAGTCCCCTCTCATCTCTCCAGTCTCGCTGACTGCAGAAAGGGAGCTTTCCATTAAGTCCAAATTTGGATGGGAGAGCAGGGGGAGGTGGCAGCAGAACAGTGGGACTATCAAACCCAAGGTTCTGCTTTACGTGTGGATGTGGGCGTGGCCTTCATCAGACTCTGCTTAAGTCATGTCCCACCTGTTGTGCTTCGTTGTTGATTTGTTAAAACATCTGTTGCAATCACAATAGTTCCTGGCCTTTAATTGCCATTTTTTGTTTAAGAAAACACAACAAACTGGAAGAAATTTGTCAAGAGCTAATTAAGAATCTTGGGTTGAACTTTAAAGCTTGGAAACAAGTTGTACCGAGATTAATGAAGACCTAAACATTTGTAATAATAAAGGCAAGGGAATGTGAACATTGTGTCTGTGTGTTGGGGAGATGTCCAATCATAGCCTTAAAGCAGTATCTGTTTTTAGATTCATGTGTTGGGCTTTGCTGGCATTATTGTTAAACATGCAACATGGCTAAATCCAAAGGATTATGCAACATAATTAAATGCCCTGAACTGCTCATTTCTTAATGCTTGCCAATATCAGAGTCTGGCTGCACTTAATATATGCTAGTCAAAATTCAGCAGCAAGGAATTCAATAGATACATTTCAGTTTGATTCCCATGACCAGTGGGACCATGTTTAGACTGGGTCACAACTTGGGATACACTCAGGAGCGATACAGACCTTGCCCAGGCAAGTGAGCAAACTTGAACTGGAAGTTTTTGTAGAGCAAAAATGCAAAAATGTAGAAATCTTCAAATAATAATAATAATCAAACATTGCAGGAGTGTCCAATCGCTTTGGGGTTCAGTGGGTGGTAGGCACCCCTGGGTACCTATCACCCACCCTGGTTTTGTGCCCCTAGGTGCTCTGCATAGGGAATAATGGGCCAGTTCGGGTCCCCATTAACTCTATGGGGGAAATGCAAAAATTAAGAAAAATCTTCAAAAAATCATTAAAAATTGCAGGAGTGTCCAATTGCTTTTGGGTTTGGGTGGTCGTTGGCACCCATGGATGCCTATCTCCCCAATCCAGTTTTGGAGGCTCAACACTTTGAACCAGTTCAAACTGGTTCAAAGAGAACCAGGCTATGTTTGGTACAGACTCGGACTGGCATTGCCAATTCAATGCCCTGTTTGGTTTGAATTCAAACCTTATAACTGAACCAGTTCAAATTTGAACTGGTTCAAATTCAAACCTGTTTACAAATCCCTACTGCATGCAAGCAGTCAGATGCTCTCCCCAGAGCGACCACATAATCTTTCAGTGCTCTCACATGTAGTCTCTCATTCCAAAGCAAAATAGGGTGGACCCTGCTAAGCAAAGGGGACGATAAACGCTTGCTACCACAAGACCAGATGTCCTCCCTTTGAAGACCCGGCCATGCAGTTGCTCTTCACATCCCTTAAGGGGAATATATTACAGGGCTCACACATGTAGTCTCTCATTTAAATACAAAACAGGGAGGACCCTGCTTAGCAAAGGGAACAAATCATGCTTGCTTCCACAAGACCCCACTCTCCTCCCTACCTTTGGTCATCTGGAAAGGATGGTGTGAAGGATAAACCCAATGCACATCTTTTGCAAGACCCAATAGTGAGAGTTCAACAGCATTTTGGCTCTCCCAGTTTGGCTCTCCCAGTCCCTCCAAGTCCAGCAGGAAGGAGAATTCTCTTCCACTACCATATGGCCTTCCAAGGCAAACCTTCTGCCTCTCTCTTTCGCTGCCGAAGCCCAATATGTGGAGTGTACGGAGCTGATCATTAGGGATGGTTAGGCTGCAGAATTTTGCAAGCTGGCCAAGAAATTAAAATGTACGCGGGTGCACACACAAAGCTAACAGTGAACCCTAGGGAGGGAAAGACTGTATTTACAGTGAGTTCAAGCGCAGCAGAAAAGAGCTACCCATTTCCAAGCTAATAAAGAAGATGCAATTAGATTAAAGATTTCAAAGGGACGCTGCGCTGATACAGACGATGCTGTGAGCGGAACAGGAGCGGAGGAAACTCATAAGTAGACCAGATATGGATCTCGGGAGAGATGTGTTGTGCTGATTGCTGACTCCACGTCTGCTTCTCCTACCCCAAGGGGTGAGAACTTTCCATAAAGTTGATAAAGAGCCCGTGCGTGAGGCAGATGGAAGATTATTTTATTAATTTAAACATTAAAACGTATTAAATGTTATCTGCCTATAAATTGAATGAATCAAACTGTTGTGTCTTAAAGTATTAATAAATTTTCAATTAAATTTTGCTGGGCTGTTCTGCCTCACTTACTCTTTCTATGAGCAGGGGGTGGGTGGGGAGAAAGTTACCCGCGCCAAGCCCCTTTTACAATGCCACATTAAACTACAGCCAACCACACACACCCGCCATGGAGCAGTTTTATGGGATAAAAATGGAATACACATTTTTGTAAAGTCTCCATAATTACCCATGTCTCTGTGGATTCCTATTGCCTGCTCCAGTAAAGGTACATAAGAACATACCCTTGTTAGTTATGTGGGGGCAGCTAGGTCTGAGTTTTCACATTACTGTAACACTAATTTGTATTTCATATCATCTGGTGCCTCCTTTCTGATTACATTATATAATAAGATGTGTCAGGATTAGCTCTCAGATTGATACTTCATTTGCATAATAAGCTAATTGAATCTTCAGAGACTGGAAATCATCATTGCAGCACCTTGTTTCTGAGGATCCAATGTTACGAACACCAAGGACAATCACAGCTTCAGGATGGCAAGGTGAAATTTCTTTGGAAGCTCACATGAATTTCAGGGCAGTGGATACAGATGAGGCTCTATGGTGAGATCTTAACTGGACTACCAGTTCATTAACAGGAACGTCAGGAGCCCATTTTGTCCACGCGACCCTTCCAAGGTTGACGCCAAAGTAGTTCTATTCAAACAGTAGCCTGGTCCACACAACCATTCGCATCTAGCCTTATTGGGGGTCACCAACATTCACATGATTGTGTGAACCCACACCAAGCTGGGAATGTCAGATTCATCTCAGGTCATAAACCAGCTTGATGAGGATTCACACAATCATGTTAATGTCAGTAACTGACATTCAACCTAGATTGGAGTGACTGGAGTTCTTCTCACGATCGACGAGAAGAGCTCTGTGGAGGTCTGCAAGGAGAGTAAGTTTGACTCACCCTCCCTGCAGACGATCTCATTGCCTTCCTGCAGCTGACACACAATTGAAAAAATGAGGTCAAGGGAGCATTCGCTCCCTTAACCTCATTTAAGAGGGAGGCTTCACAACCAGGTTTGCCACTGTGTAGCCACCGGGATCAGGCCCAATCCTGGTTTTGCAGGCTCATGTGAATACCTGGTTTTGCATTTTCGTGTTCCTCACCCAGGTGATCCTAGAGCTGATCCTAGAGCGCCCCGCCAGAGCCGCTGCACCGGACATCAAGGCCTCCCTCCCCTCCACATAGCAGCAGCAGCAGCAGTCTGTCCACCAGTGAATAGGGACAGGGCCTTCTCTGTTGCTGCCCCCAGATTCTGGAATGCTCTCCTGGTGAGTATCCGCTCCTCAGTCACCATCACAGTGTTTAGAAAGCATGTCAAATCATGGCTTTTTACCAAGGCTTTTCTATGATTGTCTCCACTGCTCCTTCTTTTATTTTGTACTGTTTTTGTTTGTTTGTTTGAAATCAGATTAGTCTTTGTATTTTTTAGCCCAGTGTTTTAATGTGTCTTTTAAATAATTTTGTGTTTAAATTTTATTGTGAGCCGCCTTGGGATTTTCATAGTGAAAGGTGGGGTATAAATTTAACAATAAAACAAACAAACAAACAAATAAATAGCCGCACTGTGTGAACCAGACCATTATGTTGTCCATGTTTTTGTGCGAATGACTGTTCCTGTGTACATTTTAAAAGCGAATGGGGGTATAGGCTTTCCAAATGCACAATGCAGATATGTAGTGTAGTACTGTATGTAGTATTCACACATTGACACAGCATGAGACATTGGACTTACCTGAAGTATTCATTCTGTGGCAGTGGACTCTCTCTCTCTCTCTCTCTCTCTCTCTCTCTCTCTCTCTCTCTCTCTCTCTCTCTCTCTCATCTTATGCCTGGTTATGGGTGATCTTTGTCATCCCAGGACCAGCTAGTGCAGTTGTTAATAGTTCCATGAAGTTTTTCTTTAACCCATATTTTTGTTGCATCATTCTCATTTTCCTGTTGTTAGTTTTTTTATTTGTCACAGGCACAGAAGCAACTGCCTTAGAACATAAGAACAGCCCTGCTGGATCAGGCCCAAGGACTATCTAGTCCAGCATCCCGTTCCCCTCAGTGGCCCACCAGATGCCTCTGAAAAGCCCACAGGCAAGAACTGAAGCCATGCTCTCTTTACTGCTGCTGCTCCCATGTGGCGGGACAATCTAATTGGGTTTTAAAGGGGATTCGACAAATCCATGGAGGATAGGAGGATAAGAACATAGGAAGCTACCATATACTGAGTCAGACCCTTGGTCCATCTAGGTCAGTATTATCTACACAGACTGGCAGCAACTTCTCCAAGATTGCAGGCAGGAATCTCTCTCAGCCCTATCTTGAAGATGCTGCCAGGCAGGGAACTTGGAGCCTAGATGCTCTGGCTACTAGCCTGGAT
The DNA here is from genome assembly GCF_027244095.1 of Hemicordylus capensis. Taxonomy (NCBI): domain Eukaryota; kingdom Metazoa; phylum Chordata; class Lepidosauria; order Squamata; family Cordylidae; genus Hemicordylus; species Hemicordylus capensis. Next base: position 20,233,452 of record NC_069667.1, read on the forward strand.
TGCTGCTGAGTTCCTTCATGCTCCAAGGGAACATGCTCCAGAATACCAGGTGCTGGGGAACATCAATAGGAAGGAGTGTTGCCCTCTTTCCCCCGCTTGTGGGCTTCCGAGATTCACCTGGTTGGCCACTGCATGAAGCAGGATGCTGGTTTAGATGGCCTTTGGCCTGATCCAGCAGGGCTATTCTTATGTTCTTAAACCCTAGCATCTCCAGGTAAAATGTTTCCAGCACTGAGCAAGAGGTTGGGCTAGATGACCTTCAAGGTTCCTTCCAACCCTAAAATCCTGGGAATCTGTTCTCTCAGGTGGCAAGGCTGGGAAAGACCCCAGTAGGAAGCCATAGAGAAGACATCAATAGACATGCCGCTGAGCTAGATGGGCCAATAATAGTTTGACTCGGAACATAAGGCAGCTTCAGCGTCATACAGCTATTTCTAGACAGACGGATGACTACAGTGTCAAACGCTCCTTGCTCCAATGCAAATTGCTAGTCAAATTGACACAGAATGCAGTTAAACTCAGGGTAGAAACGGGGCTCCCAGCAGCTTTTGCGAGTTATTATTACTTCTAAAAAATATTATGTAAAGGAGCATGAGGGAAATGAAACATTCTGGGATACTGGCATCTTTAATGTTCAATTTCAGTTCAAACTGAATGTTTATAGTGGAGCAATAAACCAGCCAATGAAAAGGGGCTTGTGTGAAAAAGGGCTTGTCTTCCACTGGCGGTTGAAGAGATTCAGTGCGAATCGCTCTTCAAGGATTGTTCTATGTTGCAGTGAAAGAATCCATGCGGGTCCATGGTTCCCAACCTGTGGTCTTCCAGATGGTGTTGGACTACAACTCCCATTACCCCAGCCTCAATTTATTGTGGCTGGGGGTGATAGGTATTGTAGTTCAGCTACATCTGGAGGACCACAGGTTGAGAGCCACTGATGTAGGTCTATGCCAGGGGCGTAGCTAGGGGAGAGGGGGCCCGTGCTCACCCCTTTTCCGGGTGATCCCTCAGAGTGAGGGAGATAATGAAGAGTGGAGGGTGGAGTTGGGGGGGAGGCTTTAGAGTAGGGGCCCCGGGTTCTTTGGACCCATCCACTCAATTATAGCTACACCCTTGGTCAACATTGTTTTTCCAGAAATGACCATCTAGATCAGGGCTGCTCAACTTCGGCCCTCCTGCAGATGTTGGCCTACAACTCCCATAATCCCTGGCTATTGGCCACTGTGGCTGGGGATTATGGGGTTGTAGTCCAAAAACAGTTGGGGGGGGTGGCTTGGTTGAGCAGACCTGATCTAGATGCTCTTGCTATGATAGATTAACTATCCCTTGTAGTAGATGGATGTTCAGTCAAATGCCATGAGGCTCTCTTTAAGTTATGTTCTTCAGCTAAGACATGGTGCCTGCAATCTTTCTGCCTCACCTGATGCACTTGGGCCTGGAACATAGGCATTTGCCTGTGTCTGAATTTTGGTCTATCTAGCTCATTGTCATCTACACTGCCCGGTACTGATTCTCCACTGAGTGAGTCATTCCCAGTCCTACCTGGAGATGCTGTCAGGGATTGAACCTGTGACCTTCTGGATGCAAAGCAGATGCTCTACAACTAAGCTACTGTCCCATCCTTGTAGTTTATAGCAGGCAACCTTAACTCTCCAGCTGTTGTTGAAGTACAAATCCTATCACCCCCAGCTCAATGGGGCTGATTGGCGTTGCAGTTCAAGAACAGCTGGAGGGCCAGATTTATTGTGGTTTTTCTTCCAAAAGAGTTGTGAATTGTATTTGTTCTGTTTCACAGTAGAAAATTGTCCTGCGATGGATGGACTGCATCATCATGCAGAAGGCAGAGTTAAAACTGCATCGCGGCCTATTGAGACCAACCCCCTTGCTGGGTAGATTCATGCCCCGGCAACTTACTTAACATTGTTTTACCTTCTCTAAAACATTGTGCGTTGTCCCCAGTCATCTGTTGGATGCTATTATTTCGTCGCTCTGCCGGCCCAAGCCTGTGTAATTCAATGTGCTTCGTACATGGGGATTCAAAACGAATCGAAGACCTTTTGTATTTCAAAGGCAGGATATGTATCATGGGGAATTAAGTGGAAATTGCCATTGTCTAATGAATACTTCACCGATTTGGTAAAGTAATTATATCCTGTAATTAAATTATTTGAAATTCAGTTTTCAACTCTGTACCTTGAATAGACATAATTTGCTCTTTTTAGGGCTGGGGAGTGACTTCCTTTCAGCCCAAGCCTCTGTAGGCAGAGCAGAAAATTTGTCATTTGAACATCAGCAACAAGGGACCTAATGAGTCACAAAAAGAAAGCAAAGACTTCCCTGGTTCTGAACTATTCTTCTTTTTGCTAAGAGCGGGCTCAGCACAGGGAAGCCATGTAATCTCCATGCAGCTGCGCATTGAATTAGCCTATTTAAAATTCTGCAGCCTGTGACACAGCTATTGACAAAAGAATAGAAACAGGAATGATATTCACCTGCTGTTTCATAAGGAGGCTTCCGCTTGTGATGGAAGCAATGCATGGGAATCTGTTTGAGGGCTGAACTATTGTGCTTAACATTGGCGACTGGAATTCCCGACCTCATTTTCTGTTTCAAAGCAGCTGTGTAGACCCACTGTTTTGTTCAGGGGTGTAAGGTGGGAGGGGGAAGAGGTTCCAACTCCCCCCACCCCCAATGCCACAGACCCCATGGAAATCACTTCCATCCCTATTAGCCATTGGGAGGAATACTTATGGAGACCAAACTGTGGAAGGATGGTGTCGGGATGCCATGCTACCTGGTTGCTTGAGAGTGGCACTGTGGAGTCTTGAGAAGGGTGTGGCATCCCTACTGTGGGACGTCCGTTGCCTTCAAGGGGCAGTAGGGAGGAGAAGGGTCCAGGCTGGTTGGATCCCAGTGGGGTTGACAGGGCAAGGCAAGGAGAGCTACAGGAAACAGCTCTAGGGAAACAGCTAGGTTGGGTGGGGCAGGAAACAGGAAGTGAGGTCAGGAAGGGGGTGGTGCTGGAAGTCGGCTTTAAGCCCCATCAGCCCAGCACTGAGGTATTTAAAGACAAGGCAGCCAATGATGATGGGTTGCTTTTGAGTAGGGGAGCCTGGAGTTCTCCAGGAGAGGGAACCAGCTGAATGCAGCAAGCCAGGAGGAGGACTCAGGTGACCAACTAACCTCCTCCCCTGGCTGTTCAGGAGGCTGGCCTTTTCTGTGCCTATCCAGTCATTCTAGGGTGCAAGAAGGGCCAGGAGCCCACCTCGTCCCCTGGGAGTTTGACAGGCGGTGACTCAATGGTAGAGCATCTGTTTTGCATGCAGAAGGTCCCAGGTTCCATCTCTGGCATCTCCAGGTAGGGCTCAGGTAGATTCAAGTCTCCTGCTTGAAACCTTGCAGGGTCACCATCATTCAGTGTGGATCAGAGCCTCTCAGCTTTGGCCCTCCTGCAGATGTTGACCTACAGTTCCCATGATCCCTGGCTATTGGCCACTGTGGCTGGGGATTATGGGAGTTGAAGACCCAAAACAGCTGGTTGGTGGCTAAGTTGATTAGGCCTGGTGTAGATCATTCTGAGCAAGATGGATGAATGGTCTGACTCAGTATAAGGCAGCTTCCTATGCATGCAAAATCTTCTTTCCTCCTGTGATCTGCACACACTTTATGAGGCTGTTCTCATGTGCAGTCCCAGGCTAGGGAAGCCCAGCCTGGGTTAGGCTGCATGTGAGAACCACTGGAATCAGGTCCGATCCTGGCAGAGCATTGCAACCTAGCCTGGCCTTTTAGCCTTGCTGTTAATGTTAAAGTTGCGCCATTGAGTCAGTGTCGCTCCTGGAGCCCACAGAGCCCTGTGGTTTCCTTTGGTAGAATACAGGAGGGGTTGACCATTGCCTCTTCCCGCGCAGTGTGAGATGATGCCTTCCAACATCTTTCTATATCGCTGCTGCCCAATATAGGTGTTAAACATACCAGCAGGGATGCGAACCAGCAACCTCTTGCTCCCTAGGCAAGTTACTTACCTGCTGTGCCATTAGGTGGTCTCAGCCTGGGTTAACAGCTGGAGCCAGTTTTATCCTGGCTCTGGGATTGTGTGTCTCCTTGGGCTATGTTTAGTCATCTATTCAGACTATGTTTATTCATTGTATTCATCAAGCATCTGGAGAACCTGATGGCTCTTGTTGGAATGTACAGCAAAATATCAGAATGGGAAGAGTATTTCTGCAAAGGCCTGCGGAAAACCAACCCACTATTCATAGGCCAAGTTCTCCATTGCTGATCTGGCCAAAGCACTGGGAGATTTGAAATATACTTGGAAATAAACACTCTTCCTAAGTCCCCTGGCATGTTATATGCCACATTTTCCATATGTTTCTTTTTGACATTCAAGGCAAGATTTTTTAACAGAAGCAGAGCTCTCATAACGGTATCTCTGACCTCTCTAATCTTATAAACCAGGCATTACCGGGTCTATCAGTGGCTACTAGTCTGATGGCTATAGGCTACCTCCAGCCTCAGAGGCTAGATGGTTCCACATACCAGTTGCAGAGGAGTAACAGCAGGAGAGAGGGCATGCCCTCACCTCTTGCTTGTGAGCTTCTCAGAGGCTCCTAGTGGGCCACTATGGGAAACGGGATGCTGGACTAGATGGGCCTTGGGCCTGATCCAGCAGGACTGTTCATATGTACTTAAGCTTGGATTCTCTGACGTTGTTGGACTACAGTTCCCATTTTTCCCAGCCCGAATTGCCCTGAGAGAGTTAGGAACATAGAAAGTGGCCTTATACTGAGTCAGTACTGTCTCCACTGACTGGCAGTGTCTCTACAAGGTTTCAGGCAGGAGTCTATCCCAGCCCTACTTGGAGATGCTGGGGATTGAACCTGGGACCTTCTGCATGCCAAACCAATGCTCTTCCGCTGGTGATGGGAACTATCATCCAACAACACCTGAGGACCCAGGTCTGAGCACCTGTGCTATGAACTATTTTGGGCTACTCTCACGAACAAGATCAAGGTAGGAGGAGGGGAGAGTGATTGTGTGGGAGACAGGAATTGGGTAGGACAGGCATGGCCAACCAACATCTATCTCCAGCATTTTAGCGAGGGTGGACAAAAAGCTGTCCTACCCAGCCCCCACATGATCACTCTTCCCTCCTCCGACCTTGATCTTTGCAAACATACCAGTGCTCATCTAGGTGCACCTCTGATTCTGTTTCGGGTTGTGAGAATAGCCCTTCTGTCCCAGACATCCACTAATTTTAACCTCGCAAAAATGCTATGGTCCCAGCCTCTTTAGTTCTCCTCAAAGAACTCAGAAAGATACACCCAGTAAACATCTGGAATTTCAGTCTGGAGGCTAAACAGATTGTGAGGTCATTCAAACAATTGAAAACTGTGTTCTATGTGGGTTTGGGAGCTGTGTGTGCTCCGTTTTTGGTTGTGTAGAAGCAAGGCAGGAGGAAAAGCTACCCAGGTTCTCCTCCCACCTTGCTTCCACACAATAACTTCTACCCAGGTTTTCCTCTTACCTTGCTTCCACACAACTGAAAATTGGGAGCCTCGTTCAGCTCCCAAACCCAGGTAGAACACAGTTTTTGACTGTGTGAATGACCTCTGTGAGTAGGCAAGCTGGAATGGGTAACCTAAGTATGATAAATAGAGAGAGATTATTATAAATAAAGATGATAAATAGATAGATATGATAGATAAATAATATACATACACACCCTAGCAAGTTGTTTTGGTAAGAACTAATTTGCCTATTTTCCTTTGACTATAACCTTAATTGATAATTACAAGTTAGTCCACTTCAGCCTTAAACATTCACATGTCTGCCATCTTTATTTATTTATTTATTTATTTATTCATTCAATTTCTATACTGCCCTTCCAAAAATGGCTCAGGGCGGTTTACACAGAGAAATAACAAACAAATAAGGTGGAACTCTGTCCCTGAAGGGCTCACAATCTAAAAAGAAACATAAAACAAAATAGACACCAGCAACAGTCACTGTAGGTACTGTGCTGTGGGTGGATTGGGCCAGTTACTCTCCCCCTGCTATATAAAGAGAATCACCACATTAAAAGATGCCTCTTTGCCAAGTTAGCAGGGGTTGATTTCATCTTGATTTGGGATGAATGACATCATTACAAGTTACGCCCTTGAGCTCTCCCTATGTGTCCCTACAGCTGTAGCAAATTTGGTTCAAATTGGCTAGGCGGTTCACAAGTAAGCCCACCTGCACCTCAAACATTCACATATCCACCATCTTGAATTGGGGTGGATGACATCACCACAAACTATGCTGCTGAGATATTCCTAAGTGTCCCAACAACTGTACCCAATTTGGTTCCTATTGGTCCAGGCATTGCAAAGTTGATGGGGTGTGGGAACACATAGACACAGAAACACAGACAGACCCAGAAACACGGACAGACACAGACACAGATACACACACACACACACACACACACAATGCCGGGTGATCTCATAAGCTCACTTTCCTTAAGGAAAATAGGCTAAAAAGCAGCATGGGGAAAAGGATTAATCCTTTCTCCATCCCATGCCATGATTCCAAACTGGATTACCTTCACCTGCTATCTTTTATTTTATTTTAAATCATAAGTAGGCAAAAAAAATGCAATCCTGCATCTCTGGTCCCGTCTAGGTTGGCCCTTGGAGAACACTCCAGTCTTCTGTTTGTCAAGGTTATATGCAGAATATTATAAATCTGGGTATTAAGAAATGACAGCATCTCTGCATGCCAGCAAATTGATTTAGACAAAATTGTAAAAAGGTATCCCTTTGGGGGTGGGAAACAGGACTGGAATGAGTGGCATTTTGCCAGACATGAATTTAGCTGATCGGGCCTGTCTTTCGGAGGCAGAAGGTGGTTTCCTGATGAAGCTAATTTAGCAGATATTCCGGTGGCTTCGCTAAACAGGAGGACATCTGGGACAGTTGTTGTCTGGGGACCACGAGGGTCATGGGTGATGTCCAGATGCGCCAATCCAGACGGCTGCATGCAAGGTTACGCTAACCAGTTTGGACAGCTTGCAAAGAGCATGGTCCACAGAGGGAAGCCTGCCGATTCAGCCTTTTTTTTGCAAGCTAGAAACAAAACACAATGCTCTATTTTTCTGCTAATTTCCTTCAGAAATGCAACCAACGTGGAATTATTCTTAAAAACTCTAACTTAAGGATGAGCTTAATCAACCTGTTTGGGGCGATTTGTGGACAAAACAAATCACCCAGATTTCAGACCTGAAAAATTTGTAGATTCAGACTTCCATTTTGTGGCAATCTCTCTTGCTGTCTCCATTTTGTATCTGGACATTTTTTTTGACAATCCCGCCCTCCCAAGCTTCAGATTGGTGACTTACAGTATGCAATGATTGGCTGATGATTCTCCCCTGTTTCCAGATTGGCCCGTTTCCATTCAAATCTTGTGTTGCCAGGGGTGACTGACCCCGCTTTGGCTAGGGGAAGGGTCAAAGAAGGGACAAGGGTGGGGGGAGTTCAAAGGAGGGGTTTTCAAATGTACTTAAGGAGGCAGCCAGCCACCATTCTGCCTTTCTGCCTCATGGGAGAAGAGAGAGTGAGTGAGAGAGAGCGCTAGAGGAGCTTTGCTTTGCCTTTCCTGCCTGCTGCCTGGAGTAGACCGTCTGCTTTTTATTTCTGCTTCCTTGGTTGAGAAAAAGAAAAGAGAATTTATTTTCACCCCTTCCTGCTACTGAGAGAATCACTGCCTGTGCATATCCCACTCCCCTCCTGTCTCGGCCAAAATAAATAACTCCTTTTCAAAGTGTGTTTCTGCTGTGGGGAATAAAAGAAACAGCAATAATCCAACATGTTCCATGGAGAGTTTCCCGGGATGCTTCTGCATTTGGTTTTATGGATCTTTCAAGGGCCCTTGATACTTTCTTCACTGCACAGCTCCAAATTAATTGAACTTTGCCACGACGGTCTCATCAGCCTCTCTCCATCTCTTTTAAATATCACACAGCTACCAGAAGCCGTTCGATGTAATGCAAAAGGGAGGGGGGTCTTCCAAGATTCCGTCTGGGCTTTGAAGAGATAAGACTAATCTCTTAAAGATACTTCACAGACCGCACAGGTGTCATATCAATAGATCACACCGAAAGAAGGCAGAAATTTGTCTCCCCCCCCCAATTACGGCCCCACAAAATAGAAGCTTAAGCTCACAGGCTGATAAAGGTTCATAGAGCTTCCAGGGGTCTTCAGTCAAGGTCAATACTCATGGATGTGACCACACAAGGTGCTCCCAGACCATCCATTGTACCTGTGATTGGTGGAGAGCCGGTCTTGCGGTAACGGGCATGTATTGTCCCCTTTGTTAAGCAATAAATAAATAGTTTGTCATTGGATGGGTGCCCACATGTGAGCAATGTCTGCTGTAAGAAATTCCCTTTGGGATGGGGTTGTAGCTCAGTAGAAGAGGATTTGCTTGCATGCAGAAGGTCCCAGGTTAAACCTTTGGCATCTCCAGGTAGAGCTGACGAAGACTCCTACCTGAACGCTTGGAGAGATGCTGCCAGCTAGAGCAGGCAATACTGAGTTAGAGGAACCACTGTTCTGACTCAGTATATGGTAGCTTCCTACATTTTTATGAGAATAGGACTGTAGCTCAGTGGAAGGTCCCAGGTTCAATCCCTGGCAGTATCTCCAGGTAGGGCTGGGAAAGACTCCTGCCTAAAACTGCTGCCAGTCAGTGTAGACAATACTGAGTTATATGGGTGAAGGATCTGACTCAGTATAAGGCAGCTTCCTACATTCCTTTGATGTGGGTAGCTGCTACCTCCCCTTTTATACATTTTAAAATCTTATAGCTCAGCTAATTTCTGCTGCTGAATCCTTGAATTGCTCTGTGGATTAGGTCTTCTAGGGAAACCACATATTAGCCTTTGAAGGGCATGCATTGCACCAAATCCCAGTTTACGACATGCTTTTGTGTTTTCAGTAATATCCTGATATGTGCTACATCGAAACAGCAATGAATCGTGTTATGCAGACTCCTTCCAAAAGTGCCATTTGTTTAGGCCTGAGATGACTAGGAGGTGCTTTTCATTAAAAAAGCAATGGTGAAAAGCTGGGTTTTTGGTGGTGGGGATGATCCAAAAATGAGGCAATCATGTTTGCCTATTCAGAGGGAAGGCAACGCTAGTCAAGAAACATTGCCCACACTCTTGGTTGTCTTTGTGACATCCTCATGCAGCCAGCTGTGATTGGCTACATACACAACATCATTCTACATGATCCCTGATTGGCTGGGATTACTCAGTGTAGGAAAAGGAAAAGTTGGCTAAAGTGGGGGGCGGGGGAGAGCCCAAGTAGAAACATATCAAGGAATATGCGTTCTGTCTGTCTGTCTACATATGATTTATTTTTATATATAAGATAGATAGATAGATAGATAGATAGATAGATAGATAGATAGATAGATAGATAGATAGATAGATAGATCGATAGATAGATGCAGTAAATGAGATGAACACCGAAGGGCTCAGGAAATATATCAGCAAAGAACTATTCCCCTCCCACAACCCCCCCCGGAAACATTCTTCAACCCACCCCCCAAAAAACCACCCCTTCCTTTTAAATTACTTCCACTCTCAATCAATAGTAGTTCACTGGAGAGCATTAACACGTCTTTCCCTGATGAAAAGTTCTTCTTCCCTTCCTGCGCGGGCATGACTCACTTTTGCGGTGCAGTGCCTCATCTTGTATTTGGTGGAGAAACGGCAATTAAAAACCAGATTGGGAACAAGGCGGGATAGAAAGGCACGTAAAGAGTGCTCTCATAAGAAGCTGTTGGAAATATCCTCTGCTGCTTCCATTAAGCTTGAAGGAGACTCACTCGTTCCAGGTCAACCAAACATTTTGCACCAATACAGTACATTTTTTATCACTCCTTCCACAAGATGTATCGGTGTCCTCATTTATCCTCACAGTGACCCAGTGAAGAAGGTCAGGGGATGAGAAAGAGTGGTGTCCCCCAGTAAAAGCTGAGCTTTGATTCCAGGTCTGCCTGGTCTTAGCCCACACTGTAAGAACTGGCTAATGTGCATATATTAAAAGGGTATACAAAGGCTGTAATCAAAGTGGCATATGAAGCCATGGAGCATAGCATGTGCCCCCTGTTTTTTGGGCAATCAGGGGACATTTTAAGCACTTTTGGGTAGGGGGTTGGGGAAGATGGTTATCTGCTTGGACCAGCCTGTTTCCTACACCAGTTGTCTGGGAGTCCACTCTGGACCTTGATACCCCATAGAGCTCACGGAAGCTTACAAAAGTCTCTTCTCACCCCCTCCTTTTAACTGTACAACATCGCTGGCGCAACATCCCTGCGAGGTGGGCCATGATGTGTGATGCTCACTGGTCCAAGTGGGAGATGTGCTGGTCTTGTGGTCGCAAGCATGGATTTCCCCCTTTGCTAAGCAGGGTCCACCCTGGTTTGCATCTGAATGGGAGACTACATGTGAGCACTGTAAGATATTCCCCTTGGTGATGGGGCTGCTCTGGGATGAGCATCTCCATGCTTGCATGCAGAAGGTTCCAAGTTTCCTCACATCTCCAGCTAGGGCTGGGAGAGAGACCCCTGCCTGTAACCTTGAAGCTGCTGTCGGTCTGTGTAGACAATATTGAGCTGGATGGACCAATGGTTTCACTCAATATAGGGCAGCTGAATAAGTTCCTAAGGTCATCCACTGGGCTTCATAGCTGAGAGGAAATTTGAGCCCGAGTCTCTCATTTCCTTGTCTGACACTCTGACCACTACACCATACTCTCTCCCTGCCAGAGGATGAGCCCTTGTGTTTCTCCGGGAGTGGAGTGTACAAATATATCCTTGACAACATTCTAGTTGAAAGAAGCCCTTGGAGGAATTTCTTAACAAAACCTCAACCTATTCCTGTTTTATGGGTCAGGAAGAAATCACCCACAACCCAGTTTTCATTCTCAGAGCCTCTCAAACTCAATCACAGAAATATCTGCTCGGGACTATGTTTTCCTTTTGACTCACCCCCTGGAAGGCATCCCCTTAACTATTTTGCTAGTGCGCCATGTTGGATCTTAGACGTGACTGCAGATTTTTCTGACAGCTTAAATTAAGGCGTCTGCCAGCTGCTTCATGCTGTAAGACCCGGTGACAGCTCAGAACACAGAAGCATGTGTGATCATGGCTGAATTTGCACTATCCTTAGGCTGCTGTGACTGCCTGAGGATCATTTGCCAAGCAAATATATATATATATATCTCAGGATCATAGCCAGAAGAACTGGGCATCACTGCTGAACAGTTAGATCACAGCAGAACCTATGAGAGTATTGAATTTATTTACGTACTACTTACTTACTAAGTGCTGGGACGTGAAGCCGCATGTAACTTTGCCCCCCAAATACCCAATAATGCACTAGTGTGAGTGTCCGGGGAAATCCTGGGATCCCCCCTCCCTCCGAGTGTGCCAGCCATGGCAGCTGATACACGCTCACCCCCTTAACCTCATTTAACTGCCTCGTGGGCTCCCTTAGCCAAGTTTTGCACACTCATGTGAATAGCCTTTATCTCTTAATGGCATGGATTCTCACAAATTGGGACTACCAAGGCAGATTTGCCAGCTAAAGGAGGCCCGGATGTGATGGACCTATAGAGATATTGGTGTGTATTAAATATTATGAGTAGCATCCAAACTGATTTGTTTCTGGATCAGCTGTTATCACTCTTAAAGCCATTAGCAGTTGGACCCTTGATATCTGAAGGGCTACCTGCTTCTGAACATTTCTGCCATCAAGTGGGCAGAAACGTTCGGGAGCAGGAAGAGAGCAAAGTTCCCTCTTATGATCTTATCATCGTAAGAGGGGACTCTGCTCTGTGTTGCAACATTGAAAGTTGCTTGTCATGCCTTCTTGATGATCCCCGCGCCCAAGATCTTTGAAAGCATTCCCAATGAACATCAGCTATGCAGTTTCCTTTGCTTTACCTGAGGCAGGTAAAGACCTGGTTGTTAGGGATGTGAATATTGATTCGAATTTGAATTGATATGACTCAAATATGGGTGATTTGAGGGATTCAAATTTGAATTGAATCACTCCTTAAAAGGATAATTCAATTCAAATTCGAATCGTATTCGGTAACAAATCGTTTTGTACCCAAATCGATTCACACAGAGAGCAGACAAAGGCAGTGATTCTCTCAGCAGCAAAAAAGGAGTAGAAAAAAAAATCTCTTTTCTTTTCCTCAATCAGGTAAGCAGGAATAAAAAGGAGAGGATCCACTCTAGGCAACAGGCAGGCAAGGCAAGGCAAAGCTTCTCTTCTCTCTCTCTTCTCCCAAGAGGCAGAAAGGCAGAATGGTGGCTGGTTGCCTCCTTAAGTACATTTGAAAATATCTCCTTCAAACTTTCCCCACCCTTGTCCCTTCTCTGACCAATACAGGGTCAGTCACCCCGGCAACACAAGATCTGAATGGAAATGAGCCAATCCTGAACCGGGGTGGGGACCACCAGCCAATCATTGCACACTGTGAGTCACCAATCTAAAGTTTTGGAGGGCAGGGTTTTCAAAAACATTTCCTGACACAAAATGGAAACAGCAAGACAGATTGCCACAACATAGAGGTCTGAATGTACAAATTTTTCAGGTCCAAAATCTGGGCGATTTGTTTTGGACCCGAATCTGGCCAGCTAGCACAGGGGCGATTTGTTTTGTCCACAGTTCACCCCAAACAGGTCGATTTGGGTACAAATCATTTTGTACCTGAATCGATCTGCACATCCCCAATCCTTTATGAGTCCTTTATTATTGCATCCTTTATTAAAGTTTGTTCGTTTGTTTCTTACATTTCTATACCGCCCCATACGAAAAGGTCCCTGGGCGGTTCTCAAATCCGAGTTTCCCGACTGGGCCAGTCTCCTCACTCCTGAGACCTTGTATTTTTCTGCTAAAGAATCCCGATTCTCACTAGTCGCCTCCCTCCGCCCAACCCTTTGCTGTCTGTGAGCTATGGGACATGTTATCTCCGTAATAAATTGCAGCCATCCAGGCACAAAGCATGAAAATGTGGACGCGGAGGGATGGAGCTGTGAGAGCAGCTCACAAACATACGAGCAGCCGTTCTGTTGGGAATTGGCATGTCGCTTGGCATCTGACTTGTTTGTTACAACAGGTTAATCTGTTCCTCCCGCTGTTTCTTTTCATTGCTGACAACAATTCCCAGCAGCCGGTATTCTCCGGGAACAGCAAATGACAATTTGTGTCTCTCTCTCATTTGTAGCCCATGGTTCCTCCAATTAGCTCCAAGAAGGGCCCTGCATGGGGATTACTAACTTTATTTTCACAACAATCCTCTCAGGTAGACTAGGCTGGGAGAGAGAAGCAATTGACTGGCATGGGGATTTGTGGATAAGAATGTGGCTATGAATCCATACTCTGGCCCAGGGCTGGTCTGCCCACTAGTCAGACCTAGACAGTTGCTTAGGGCACCTGTTGGGGGGGGGGCACATAAACAGTGCTAGAATATATCCAGTTCTATGCATATATGACAATCATCCTTTCTATTTATACCTGGTGCTGACAAGGCTAGCTTGTCCACTAAGCAGAACTAGGCAGTTCTGTTGGCGGGGAGGTGTGTAAGTAGTGCCAGAATATAGCACTGCCAATTCTTTTCTCTTTCCTTGTTGTATTGCACCCCTGAAGGACTGTACAATGGTGTAGGAATGTAAGATTATGCTTGGAGTAGAGAAAGTGGGTGGAGAGAACAATTGCTCCCTCTCTCACAACACGAGAACCAGGGGTCATCCCATGAAACATGGCAGGAAATTTAGGACCAACAAAAGGAAGAACTTCTTCACACAGCATGCCATTAATCTATGGGATTCTCTGCCGCAGGATGTAGTGATGGTCAGTAGCTTAGATGGCTTTCAAAGAGGCTCAGACAAATTCATGGAGGACAGGTCTATCAGTGGCCACTAGTGTGGATAGCTATTGGCTACCTCCAGCCTCAGAGGCAAGATGTAGAAAGATTGTAATAACACAAACAATAAAGCCATAAATTACTGTGCACAAAAACAGCAGTATGAGCAGAAACAGCATCCTGATTGAACAGTCGAGATATGCATGAAATGAATTTTGCAATTTGTTTAAAATTCAAATCAAATTCTGAAAATTTGTTTCAAATGTGCATCAAATTTGAATCTGTTCAGAAAATTTGGTTCTAATTCAAAACAAATTTGAATTAATTCAACCCTGTTTGGTGCCTTTGTAACCAATCAGGGGGCCTGAATGATTTTTTAAAGTTTCCAAATGGCTTTCGAATTGAATACAATTCGAATTTGAATCAAATTGCCCTTTTAAATAAGGGTAAAGGTTAAAATACCAGTTGCAGGGGAGTAAAAGCAGGAGAGAGGGCATGCCCTCCCCTCTTGCCTGTGGGCTTCTTAGAGGCATCTGGTGGGCCACTGTGGGAAACAGGACACTGGACTAAATAGGAGAATGCTGGACTAGATAGGGTGAAGAGCTGGTCTTGTGGTAGCAACCATGAATGGTCCCCTTTGCTAAGCAAAGTCTTCCCTGGTTTGCATTTGAATGGGAGAAATGTGTGCTATCATATATTCCCCTCAGGGGATGGGGCTGCTCTGGGAAGAGCATCTGCATGCTTGCATGCAGAAGGTTCCAAGTTCCCTCCCTGGCAGCATCTCCCAAACAGGGCTGAGAAAGACTCCTGCCTGCAATTTTGGAGAAGCCGCTGCCAGTTTATGAAGACAATACTGAGCTAGATAGAGCAATGGTCTGACTCGGTAGATGGCAACTTCCTCTGTCCCTAGGCCTCCTTGGGCCTGATCCAACAGGGCTGTCCTTATGTTCTTCAGATGTAATTCTACAGCCTACACCCCCAAATGCAGCCTTGTTTGCTCATTCCAATGCAGCCTCAATAAACAGCTAGCCTCATACATGTTATTTGTAGCTTCTGCTGTGCACTGGGACCAGTAAAGTGAAACTGGTGGGGTCTCGGGGCTGGGCAAGTCTCCTACAACTAAATTCTAATGGCAATCAGAAGTCAAGCAGAAGCGAGAGGAAAGGGCCATTCTGATGACTCGCGGTAATGCTTAAACAAGCAGAAATGCAAGTGAAAGATGCAAGAAGCAGAGTCCAAGAGGCTGAGTAGCAATCTGTTCTGGTAATTGTTCTATCCCTGCCATATCCGATGTATCACCCTTTAATAAATCTTCCCGAGTATGCTCTGCATTTGGTACAACCCTAGACACTAATATTGTATTCTTTTCTATTAATAACTTCCTAAGCTGACAATGGACATAAGCTATAAAGATGAACTCCACTGGACAACTTTCAGATAAATCCTCAGATATATGTTTGACTGAGCAGCTAACAGTATTTCAGGGTGATGGGAGGAGAATTTGTATTCCTAAACTAGTCATAAGAACATAAGAAGGATCCCTGCTGAATCAAGCCAAAGGTCCATCTTGTCCAGCATCCTGCTTCATGGAATGTCCAGCCAGGTGCATCTGGAAAGCCCAGAAATGCCCCCTTCTGCTGGAGCGATGAGCCTGGTCTGGACAATTTGGAGGCGCCATGCCCATGTCATATACAGGTGCCCTCTCGCCGCCCCCTTAGGGTCATTTTCAAGGTAGTCAGGGGTCCCCTCTTTACTTTCATTAGAATTAGGGCCTGTTTGGCTCAGACTCGGACTGGAACCTTTTTTTGTGGGTCCGGATCGGTTTGAGTCTGAACCGATTGAACTGGGCTGGTTCTATTCAGACCAGGTTCAGATAGAGCCAGTTCTGCACATTTCTACATCCAGAGAAGTTTCATAGTTTAACGACAAGTTCTGTAAGTGCTTTATTTTGCGTACGCTGAATCTGCCAGCATTTAGCTCCAATGGATGACTCCAGGTTCTACAATTTTGAGGGTGTTGATGGATGTCTCTCTATCCACTCAATCCACACAGTGCATAATTTTATAAACCTCTGCCATGTTCCCCCGTACGCTCCTTCTTTCTAAACTTAAAATGTCAAAGGGTCATGGGGGAGACACTCCAGTGCTTCTTAAAGAAGGCTTGACTGATTTTTTAAATTGCTGGGAGTGAGGCTCTGATAAGAACAGCAGGTCCTCAGGTGACTCTTTTGAGTCAGGGTTGTAGCAGGGGTACTGGCTTGGTGTCCCCCCCTCCTGGCGTGAGGGGGTCCCAATGGCATGGGGTCACTGGGATCTGTATCTGAATTCATTTTCATCTTGTCTTAGCCCCTGAAAGAGAGAGATATTCCTTTAAGCCAACATTCTCACCAGTTGCTGGAAAAGGTAAAGTGTGCTGTCAAGTTGATTTCAACTCCTGGTGCCCACTGAGCCCTGTGGTTTTCTTTGGTAGAGTACAGAAGGGGTTTACCATTGCCTCCTCCCACGCAGTATGAGAAGATGCTTTTCAGCATCTTCCTATATCTCTGCTGCCCGATATAGGTGTTTCCCATAGTCTGGGAAACATACCAGCAGGGATTCGAACTTGCTGGTACAGAACAGTAAACAAACCCCAGATCCATAATCTCTCTCAGTGAAAAAAAGAGCAGTGATCTTTGAAAAGCATTTGACTAAAAAGTCTTCCCTTTCAAAGAGGTTCATTTAGCAAAAAAAAACCAAAAAAAACAAAACAGTGTATGTTCTCGTTCTCTCTCTCTCTCTCTCTCTCTCTCTCTCTCTCTCTCTCTGTTGCCTCTGCAATAAATTGCTTTTCATTTCCAGACTTATTTTCAATTCCATATTTTAAGGGAGAATTCTAAAAGGCTGTGCCTCTTTCTTAAAATGGAGATTTACAGTTAACGTTTGCCTCTGCAGCCCCGATCAATGATCAAGATAAGGCTTCAGACTTACAAGGACTGCTTTTATGTTTGGATTTGAAAGCTGTAGGCAACCTATTAATCTGATCGTGGAATCAAACCCCAAGAAAGTGCGCCATTGAGTCTGGGAGTGGGGAGGTTTTGATATGCAGAAGATGGAAATCAGGATGCCGTATAAAACAAGATTCCAGCATCCTTTCTGCCAATGATGCTTTAACATATTGCTACCTCACAACTTGCAAATGGCCTTGAGTCATTTTCAGTGATGTTGCCCACAGATTTATAGCTGCAGTCCAGATAGCCATACTCCTTGTATTATAAGGTGGCATCACCATGGACAATATCTCTAAGAAGCCTGCACACAATAAGCATACCTAGGGCCATCTTGGTTTCCTCCCAGGTTTAGGGTCAAGGTTATGATTCTATTGTGAACCGAATGTATCATACCATATAAGCATACAGATCCACTGTGTTGTAGTGGGTTAGACCAGAGATTTCCAATCAGTAGTCCTCTGGATGTTGCTGAACTACAGCTCCCATCATTCTCAGCTACTTTATTGTGGCTGGGGATGATGGAAATTGTAGTTCAACAAAATCTGGAGGACCACAGGTTGGGAACCTCTGGGTTAGACCTACAACACTGCTAACCTCCTCTTCCTCTCACTTGCTCTAGGCCACTATCTCCTTTCCTCCACACTTTCTCTTCTGTTCCCTTCCACCTTTTTAAGATTAGGAGGATCAAGAGATGGCCATTAGCAGGGGTGGCATGCCACTGGTACACTGCTGGGGAGTGAGGGGAGGCTAGCCAGGACCAGCAGGTCCATCCACCACCTGAAGTGACATCAATCAGCCTCCTGGGTGGGCCGCCACTGGAAACAACCATCTTTCTAAGCAGGTTTAGAAAGACTTCTCAATCTATGGATGGAAGGCTTCCTGGAACACCAGATAGGTCAGCTTGAGTTCTATGATGGAAGGCAGGTGGGATATAAATGTAAGCACATAATTAAATGTGGGAGAAGTGTTGGGGATGTGACTCCTCAAGCATCAGCTCTCTGTACCTGTTTATCCTACTGACCACTAGGTAGAGATGTGACACAATTCACACGATTCAAATTCAAATCAATTCAGTTTGGAACCACTGAATAGAGTGGCGATTCATTCAAATCTATTTGAATTTCCCAAATCTGAATTGAATTTGGGATAATTTGCTTGAATTCGATCCGAATTCAGGAAAATTTGAATCGATTTGAACACATCTCCACTCTGTTCAATGGCTCCAAATCAAATGGATTCAAATTGGATTTGAATGTAAATCTATTTGCACAAATTTCATGGGCATCCCTACCAATAGCGGCTTTAGGAGTAGAGGTACTGAGTAAGGGAATCGTTCGATTCTGCTCTCTGTCTCTGCTCTGAGCTCACCTGACAGGTAGACTGATATTCTCAGGCTACTTCCTTCCAGTTTCTTCTTTCTTCCATAGCACCATGACGTTGCTATAGTGAGGGACACAGGTTTTCTGTCCTAACATGTGATTTCCCTAATAAACCTTTTGGACCGTAAACATCAGTCCCCAAGGAGTCTTAATGAACTGCTCTCTACTCACACACACATACTCTCCTGCATAAAACTTTCCCTTCAGCAAGAAGTTGTCCAGTTTTCAACTCAAATAGGCTTCCTCCGGCCAAAGTACCATTTCACTAGTGAGGGACAATCCAGGAATGGGTAGGGCAAGAGGGCCATTTGGCTTGGGGTTCAAGCTCAGTGGGAACTTCAAATTTTGACACTTGTAAAATTTGGGGACATTTGATCAATTTCAAAACTTGTTTTTATGCTCATCTCCATTGGACCAAAATGTAACACACACTCTCATCTTACAGCTGAACTCTCTGGAGTGTTTCCTGATATCATACTACATATTTTAGACTGTTTGCCTATATCATTGGCTTCAGGTGAATGCACCTTCAATTTGATGAAGCAGGTAGAATACTACTACCATTCAGTGCTGGGACTAGGGCATTTGAATGGGCTGGCCATGCGTCATAACAACTGTGACATTGCACAGAAGCTAGCTTTTCCTCAGTAATTATTAGGAACATAGGAAGCTGCCATATACTGAGTCAGACCATTGGTCCATCTAGTTCAGTATTAACTACACAGACTGGCAGCGGCTTCTCCAAGGTTGCAGGCAGGAATCTCTCTCAGTCCTATCTTGGAGAAGCCAGGGAAGGAACTTGAAACCTTCTGCTCTTCCCAGAGCAGCTCCCTCCCCTGAGGGGAATATCTTACAGTGCTCACACATCAAGTCTCCCATTCAAATGCAACCATGGCAGACCTTGCTTAGCTAAGGGGACAAGTCATGCTTGCTACCACAAGACCAGCTCCCCTATTTTGCACAGAAAATGCACAGAGAAACATTTGATAAATTTAAAAAAGATAAACCATTGGATTCTCAATTAGATAAATATTTGATTTTTTTAAAAAGAAATCAAATTATTTCTCACTCTTCATTCGGTACCTTATTTTGCTTGCATATGTTGTCAGTTTGAATTTTTTTAAAAACATTATGGCTAAGAATCTCAAAAAACTGGAACTAGCCTAGGCCTCTCTGGACCTCTCAAAGGGTCTGTCACCAGCCAAAAAGACCATCACAAAATTGAATATACTTCCTAGCAGGTAGCAAGCCACCTAGTGGTACAGCAGGGAAATGACTTGAACAGCAAGCCAGAGGCTGCCGGTTCGAATCCCTGCTGGTATGTTTCCCAGAGTATGGGAAACACCTTTATTGGGCAGCAGCGATATAGGAAGATGCTGAAAGGCATCATCTCACACTACACGGGAGGAGGCAATGGTAAACCCATTCTGGATTCTACCAAAGGCAACCACAGGGCTTTCTGGGCACCAGGAGTCAACACTGACTCGATGGCACACTTTACCTTTACTTTACCTAGCAGGTGCTAAAGGCCTGTCTCTCAGCAAGTTGTCGCCATCATCAAATTCACTTTGTACCTGGGTTATGGGATATTTAATGTATGTGAAATTAAGGCAGTGAGCTTCTTTTTTCCACTTTTGTGCAAGAATGTCTTCCTTCCTGCTCTGCTTAACATTTAATGGCATGCATTACCCACAGGGCTCTCTAGGATGGATACTGGTCATTTGGTCAGCAGGGTTAGGGGTCAATGGATTTCTGTTCTGTCTTCCTAGATTTGCTCCACTTAACATGAACGCAGAAGACAGACCTCCTATGGCAGTGTCATCAAGAGTTTTGAAGAATTGTGGACAAGGAAACAAGGCTGGGTTTTCTAAAGGTCTAAAGGGCAGGGCATATGAAGCCGAAAAGCAGTGCACTTTTATAGGTCCTTTGGCGTGACTAATATTCTCTGTCCATCTGGAGAGGAGAGCTGGTCTTGTGGTAGCAAGCATGACTTGTCCCCATAGCTAAGCAGGGTCTGCCCTGGTTTCATATGAAAGGGAGACTTGATGTGTGAGCACTGTAAGATATTCCCCTCAGGGTAGGGAGCTGCTCTGGGAAGAGCAGAAGGTTCCAAGCTCCCTCCCTGGCAGCATCTCCAAGATAGGGCTGAGAGAGATTCCTGCCTGCAACCTTGGAGAAGCCGCTGCCAGTCTGTGAAGACAATAATGAGCTAGATGGACCAATGGTCTGACTCAATATATGGCAGTTTCCTATGTTCCTATCTACACAAACCTAGTACTTGGCTCATGCCTGGAGAATCCTGAAAAATGACAACCCTAGCGACCCATGTGAAACATTTGAAGAAGGTATTCCCCTTAGAGAGGAAAAGATGGTGGGAGTAGGGAGGAGTAGCAATGATAGTTTACCAGGGACAGGCACCAGAAAATAGACCCGGTTGGAGCAAATGTCAACGTTAATTAATAGCATTGTTCTTCCAATGTAATGGGAGCTCTGTGGGATTCTTGAGCCCCTGTAGATTTATGGGTAAATGGCTAATGTTTCCTTGGCTGGTTACTGACTGTTGATAAAGTTTTGTGTACTCTGCATCCTCAGCAACTAAGGAGAACCATTCCAGATTGGTTTCACTTTCCATAGATCACTACCTTGCATTTCAGGGAGAAACTCCAGAGATAGCAGGCACAAAATCTCAGTAAGGAAATGTCTCGGATGACCTTCTGCAACTCGACTTACTCTGACCCAAGTCAGAAATGGCCCCTCCAAAGAGTTCTCTAAGTAAATAAGCCTCACTTTCCCCCTCTCCTCCGCTGTTTAATTACTGCAGTTAGCTCAGTATGTCCTAGGCAAACTAACAAGCAAACAACTCCCCCTGCACAGGTGGGTTCTGTTTGGAGGCAAAGAAAGGACACCTCGGATGGCATGTAAATTAGTGTTGCTCCCAGCATGTGGAGTCAGCACCACAGCGCCATTCTTCTTTGGATGGAGCGGAGCAATTAGTCCTTTTGATGTTTGTCCCATAACTTGTTCAGCAGGAGGGAGGAATAAAGAACAACATGACCCACTGGGGGTGGAGGGGCAGTGAACACAAGAGACACTCTTCATAGAACTCAAGGCATTGCCTTAACTCGGTCTTTCGGAGGTACTGGAGTTTGCATAGTTAGGCTGCTGAAATGCCATTGATACTAGGATGGTTCACACAATCATCAAAAGGAGGTTAAATGCTGAGCTACCTACATTTTAATGCTTGTGTGAACTCACAAACGTCCCTCTAGTCTTGCTTTCGCAAACCAGGGTAACCCAGATTCTATACCCTGCTCTTGACCAAGGTAGGAGGAAAAGAGAGCCCTCCTACCTTGCTTGTCTGGTCATGTGAACTCACTCACCTTTTCTACCCTGGAAATAGACCTGGAAACAAAAGAGAGCTGTGGCTACAGGGGCTGCCGACCATCCAGTCTATGCAGTAGCTTTAGCAGCGCTGCGTTCACCTCCTGCTTCTCATGGCTGGTTACAAGTCCCTACTGTTACATCTGAATGCATGCAACTCTGGTCCCACTCATCCAGCAACCTGCAGTTGCACTCAGCAGACTCCAATTTGAACCCTCAGTTTGTGGTGAGTTTCGCTGCTCATAACTGGGCTTCCAGTCTGCTGCCATCACATCTGAATGGAAGCACTGGAGGCTGCATTTGGTCAGAATTGATTTGAGGGAGGAAACTCCTCTCTCTCTCTCTCTCTCTCTCTCTCTCTCTCTCTCTCTCTCTCTCTCATTGGCTGTGCAGGC
The DNA here is from genome assembly GCF_027244095.1 of Hemicordylus capensis. Lineage (NCBI taxonomy): Eukaryota > Metazoa > Chordata > Lepidosauria > Squamata > Cordylidae > Hemicordylus > Hemicordylus capensis. Next base: position 20,255,518 of record NC_069667.1, read on the forward strand.
TGTCCTTCAAGCAAGCAAGATGCCTGCACACCCAGTTCCCCCTCTTCTCTGCAGTCTCCCTGATTGCATAGAGACTGCTCTCCATCTCTTCTGAACACGGACAGGTGAGTGGTGGGGGACCATGGTTCTGCATTATGTGTGAATGCGGCCAATGTCACAAGATGTTTTACTGTCTTGGAAAGAAGGACTTGATGGAATCTTATGGTGAGATAGAACATACTTTTCCATGCTTACTGAAAGATCCTCATCCTGTTAGTGTATATCTGATTGTTCTTAATTCATCAAACAAATACAGGAGCCTGTTTAGGTTTCATTTCATTAAAGTATAGCACTCCAGAAAGCACTGATATCAGATTGAGAAGGTGCCAAATGGATATCTAAAATAAACAGCCCTGAACCACCCAAAGAGGTCAATGTGGTTCTTGCAGCAGGAGAGCTCAGTGATGGAAAATAAGGAGCATCAGTAGATCTTTGGAAGAGTAATACCCTGCCTATGAAACAGTGCTGTGTTTCAGATTCCCAGATTATTGCCAAACCTTTGAGCAGAGCTCATATGGGATTCAGAATGTTTACATTACGAAAATAACTGCCGTGTCATGAACAGCATAAAAACGCAACCAAATTAAATCCACCCACAGACACTTTCTAATTACAAGGTGTGCGTGTATATTTCAACAGATGTTACTCAAAATCTGCCTACTACTTTACTCTTATGTAAAGACATATTGCCAGCTTATAATCATTGTCCTGGAACGTAGTATGCGAATCAGCCCTGCAATAATCCAACAAGTGGCTCAAAGTGCGTCAATCATGGAAAGTACCCGAATAGCTGCTAACCTCTTGCTTGTATTTAATTCTGGACTAGCGTGGCCCCTGATGATTGGTTCTGGCTGAACATCACCTGCCAGATTGCTTTGCGATGCATCTGCTGCCCTTCTCAGACATGACACTTGGATGTCAAGTTTGGATTGCCAACCCATAAGAACATAAGAACAGCCCTGCTGAATCAGACCCAAGGCCCAACTAGTCCAGCATCCTGTTTCACACAGTGGCCCACCAGATGCATCTAGGAAGCCCACAGTCAAGAGGTGAGGGTGTGCTCTCTCTCTTGCTGCTACCCCCCTGCAATTGGTATCCAGAGGCATCCTGCCTTTGAGGCTGGAGGTGGCCTATATCCCTCATATTAGTAGCCGTTGATAGACCTCTTCTCCATGAAGTTAACCAAACCCCTCTTAAAGCCATCCAGGTTGTTGACTGTACCCACATCTTGTGGCAGAGAATTCCACAAGTTGATTATTTGTTGGGTGATAAAGTGCTTTCTTTGGTTGGTCCTAAATTTCTTGCCAATCAATTTCATGGGATGACTCCTGGTTCTGGTGTTATGCAAAATGGAGAAATTTCTCTCTCTATCCACTTTCTCCACACCATACATGAATTTATAGACCTCTATCATTTCTCCCCGCAGTTGTCTTTTTTCTAAACTAAAAAGCCATCACTTAGCCTTAAAATTCACCTCTTGTAATGCTACAGGAAGACCTCATTAAAGGCAGTTTCAACAACCGTGCTTCTGTGTATCTGTGGATGGGTCTTAGAGACTCGGTTTCTTTATCCGCGGTATAAAAAACAGGTGAAATTCTCCCATACCTGAGTGGCTATTTCAGAGTTTGAGTGGGCAGTGCTGGATAGCTGGAGAACCAGAGAGCAATGCCTTTCTCCTTTTATTTCTGTCCCCCCTCACTTCTTTGATCTTTCTTTTGGTATTCTTTATTTGTAGTTTCCATATTCATGTCTATAGGTGAGAACGGAACCCCCTGTATTTCTAGTGAGAGAGCCTAAAAGATATCTGATGAAGTTACCTCCTGGTAAAGCAATCAAGGATTGCAACAGATGGGACTTAAAACCTTAATATCAAGGCTTTAGCTTTTAAAAAATACATTCTGACTTTTAATATTTTTTGGAAACTTCTGTCTTGGAGATTGGCAAGATATTCTGATTGTCTTAGTTAAATGCGACATCAGATAGCAGAACACATCAGTGACGGCAAAGCACCGTCTGTAAATTCTATTTCCTCTGGGGTGGGCAGCGATTTTTTTCATTTCATACATCATTCACAAAGTGCTGCAGCAATGCTGCAAAGTCACTCAAGAGGTGTTAGGAAGTTAATGGAAAAGAAAAACTTTATTTTAGAGAGAATCTCTCCCCCCACTCTCCTTTCCATCTTTCCATTTCCACCTCTGGAAATTTAGAGTGACAGAATAAGAAGAGCTCTATAGAAGTGATGAGCTTCATCAAGCAGAAAGGAATCACTTTGCGAGCTCACCAAAGAGACAGTTAGCAGTTGGGGGGAAGAGGTTGTGGCACCAACAACCTGAATGGTACATAGGAAGCTGCCATATACTGAATTAGACCATTGGTCCATCTAGTTCAGTATTGTCTACACAGACTGGCAGTGGCTTCTCCAAGGTTGCAGAAAGGAATTTATCTCAGCCATAACTTGGAGATGCTGCCAGGGTGGGAACTTGGAACCTAGATGCTCTTCCCAGAGTTGCCGCATCCACTATGGGGAATATCTTACAGTGCTCACACTTCTAGTCTCTCATTCGTATGCAACCAGGACAGACCCTGCTTAGCAAAGGGGACAAGTCATGCTTGCTACCACAAGACCAGCTCTCCTGGTCATCAAATCAGAAGGCTGAGGATGCTGCCTAGGGCAGGGTTTCTTAACCTTGGGCCCCCAGATGTTTTTGGACTACAACTCCCAGAATCCTCCAATGCAATGGCTTTTACTTGGGGATTCTGGGAGTTGTAGTCCAACAACAACTGGGGGCCCAAGGGTAATAATCCCTGGCTTAGGGAAAGCCCAGAGGAAGAAATGAAGGAATGCAAACAAATACATTTTTAAAAATGTAAGTCGTAATGTATGTGTGGATCACAGGAGGAAACAATATTTTGCATGCATAGAAGCTGCCTTATACTGAGTCAGAACCTTGGTCCATCTAGCACAGTCTTGTCTACACTGACTGGCAGAGGCTCTCCAGGGTTTCAGGCAGAAGTCTCTCCCAGCCCTACCTGAAGATGCTCCCAAGGATTGAACCAGAAACCTTCTGCACGCAGAGCAGATATTCATCCACTGAATTATGTCCCCATCCAAACAGCATCACGGAGCCTGTATGCATAACTGAGCCTTTGTGTAAAGGGCCACATGGCTGGGGTGTGGGGAAGGGAACTGTTTTTAATTATTTTTATCATATTGGGTTTTTTAAAATGTTGATTGTTGTTGCTGTTTCTTTTCAATATGCCTCTTTTCAAGGACAATGGCTCCCAAAGTGGTTCACAATACCAACAGATTTATAGGTAAAATATTTTGGCCTCACACACGCTTTATGTACATGTTATTTGTCATGCATATACAATCTGTGTACAGTGAATGCACATACTGATCTATATGCATGTACAGTTGTTCAGACATTATGTTCAATAATGGGCACTTTCTACACGTGCACTTCATGCCTGTACTCTTCCAAGGGGGTCTTTGCTTTTAACCTGAACACATGTTCAGTTGTCCACACAAACACACACATGTGTGTACAGACACTAGTATGCACATACCACCAAATGCCTGACTTAGGGATGTGTAGAACATTCCGAGCGTTCTCGGAAGGTTCCCACTGGAAATAGGCTCTTGTGAGTGTTCGGTTCTGAAAAAGAGCGCCCTTCAGATGAAGGGCTCGTTCCATCAGAACAACCTGTTGAGCTGGTTGTTCTGACAGAAGTAGTCCTTAATTTGAATTGTGTTCCATTTCGGAATGGAACGCTCACAACGGCTTGTTTCGAGTGAGAACATTCTGAGCTGGGAACATTCGGCACATCCCTAGTCTGAACAGGGCTAAAGACAGATCCAGAATACTAGTGGGCTAAGAACAAAGGACGTAAGGGAACGGTTTCATGGAAGAGCTTGGCTTTAAGGAGGGGTCTTCAGGAAGAAAGGGAAGTGATGGCCCAGAGGCATTCTGGGAGGGAAATCCAGTAGTGGCAGCACCATAAAAATGGGAGGGGAGCACAGAAGGCTATAGTACATGTATGGGTGGGCAAGCTTGTCCCACAGCCAGGGAGTACGCATGGAGCTGTTTAAAGCCTAGAGTAGGTCTTGACTGTGAATTCCATGCAACTAGGTGTGCAGAAATCTATGCAGCTGAACCAACCTACTGTTTTGCTTTGTTTTTTGGTTTTGTTTTGTAATTCCACAAATCTCTGCAGGGACTGGTTCAAATGTTTGCTAATTTGGCAAAAGCTCAACAAGATGCACGCTGGGTAATAATGAGCCCTACACAGCTAAGGTATGCAATCTGTGCAGTGGCATATTACCTGGCAAAGTTTCCCACAGGTGGGAAGGCTAGGGTAATGCTAACAGGTTGCTATAGAGATGGGACTGCTATCCTCATGGCAACAGATGCTGCTTCCTAGATTCTCTCTTCTCATTGCTTTTGCAGCATCTGCAGTCCAGTCTGTGGCTGACACAGAGAGTGAGGCCTCATTCGCCGTCTTTGGACATTGTGTTTTATGAGTGTACATGTTTTTGTGTGAATGAATGAACCTGTGTACATTTGAAAAAGTTGACCTGGGTACAGGTCCCCTGAACTGCAGGATGCAGACAGGCAGTGTACTGCCGTACTTGTGTTCAGCATAACATGTGGATCACTGTAAGTGTGTATCGAGCTGTACATGTGTACTCTGTACACAGATTGTACACACATGGGAAATCACGTGTGAAGAGGGATTCAGAGATGGATTATACATGCAGACTCATCCTGTGATAGTTGCAATATCACCTGTGCACGTATATTAGCTCTATTCAGACATTAGTCTTGTTCACACAACCATCTAGGGATGGGGAGGGAGGGTCTTCTACCCCTGATTCTAAAAAATGAGTAGAGCCTCATAGGAACATAGGAAGCTGCCATATACTGAGTCAGACCATTGGTCTATCTAGTTCAGTATTGCCTTCACAGACTGGCAGTGGCTTCTCCAAGGTTACAGTGCTCACACTTCTAGTCTCCCATTCATATGCAACCAGGGTGGACCCTGCTTAGCTAGGGTGACAAGTCATGCTTGCTGCCACAAAACCAGCTCTCCTCTCCCTGTGGCTCTGCTAACTCACCACTCAGACAATCTGGCATCCACATGCTCCATTTCTTCAAAGCAGAGCTATGTCTTTCAAGAATTGAACACTGGGTCCCAAAGTGCATTGCATGCACAGTCGTGAGGCACCCTTCAGTACACCAGGAGCTTTTCTCTACTGGGCCTCTCTAGCCTCAGAACTCTATGATAAAGATGGCTGCCGGCAGCTGTGGACAGTTTGAAACAGCACATGCACCCACATGACCACACTCCAAGATAGAACAGCTGCTCTTTTTGCCTTACCTTGGTTATTTCCTAGGTAGAAAGATCAGGCTACCCAGAGTTGAATGGACTGGCTTGGTGGCAGTCCTGATAGTTCTCATGACCAGCAATAGCTGGCTTTATTGCCTTCAACCCTCCAGTTCCTGGTCATGTGAATGGGGTTCCTATATTGTACAACAGATGCCTGAATACTTGTACATGATTTCATGTGAATGACACTACCTGCATTCATTTTAAAAGTTTACCTAGGAAGAGGCCCCTCAAATGCATGGTACAGATAGGAAATGTACTGCTGTACCTCTGTTCAGCAGAACATGTGAATACCTGTATCTGTGTACAGATCTGTACCTGTGTACACTGTACATGTTTTGGTCACAACATGTGAAGTGGGCTATTATGTACATGTGTGAATGTGTGAATCACAGACCTTTAAGTCCGCAGACACTCATATTTTCTCACACACAGGAGAAATATGGGTCTCATTTTAAAATATGGGAAGATCTGTTGCATGCATCTCCCAAGTAACATTTAATCTGGTCCTTCTTCAGAGGCACTTGAAAATGAGACATGCATCTTTGATCTTGCTAGGCTCCAGCAGCTCAGCTCTTGCACAGCTGATCTTGCTCATGAGATGTATTGTCACCATTTGACATTACATCTGAATGGATGCATGCAATGAATATTAGCCCCCTTTCCTAGGAAGCACAGATGAAAGTTACCAGTCCCATCATGGTGCATGGCAGGGGGGAAGCATACACCACACAATTTATGAATTTAGTTCTGCAACTTATTCTCAGGCAGTTTATTATTCATATATATCCAGCAGAATTGTTGTGCTAAATCCAATAAAAAAGTTAAATTAAGAGTCTAAATTATAACTTTAATCAGAGTCTTTGGTGGCAAAGGAGCCTCTGATTTGCATACTTCCAGGTTGAGAAATGTTTCGTGCAAGATGAACATCACACTTTTGTGCAGCCTCAGCTCTATTAGTTATTTCTGCGGCATAAATGGCACTCTATCAGCTGCATTATGTGCTTTCCCCTGAGATTGCAGCTTCACAGCCTCTCTCCTCCCTCTTCATCTTCCAGTTCTTGAACCACTCAACCAAGGGGATGAACCAAGCAGGAGCTTGCTAACTCTCTTGTAGAGAAACTGTGTACATAAGAACAGCCCTGCTGGATCAGGCCCAAGGCCTACCTAGTATGGCATCCTGTTTTCCACAGTGGCCCACCAGATGCTTCTGAGAAGCCCACAGGCAAGAGGTGAAGATATGCCCTCTCTCCTGTTCCTGCTCCCCTGTAGTATTTAGAGCCATCTGGCCTCTAAGCCTGGAGGTGGCATATAGCCACCAGATTAGTAGCCATTGATAGACTCTATCCTCCATGAATGTCCTCCATTGTTAGACTCTATCCTCTAAGCCTCTTTTAAAACCATCCAAGCTAGTGCCGTGCTTCCTCTGGCAGAGGCTTCCATAGATCAGGGTTTCTTAACCTTGGGCTCCCAGATGTTGTGGGACTACAACTCCCATCATCCCCAGACATGGCCTTTGTGGCTGAGGATGATGGGAGTTGTAGTCCAACAACATCTGGGGGCCCAAGGTTAAGAAACCCTGCCATCGATTAATGATGCACTGTGTGAAAGAAAGTCCTTCCTTTTGTTGGTCCCAAATTTCCTGGCAATCAGTTTCATGGCCTGTACATATGTGAACTCGCTATCAGTCCTGTGGATAATATGTAACTATGTTCCATCAAAGGGAATGTTTTCATCTCTCTTACAGCAAAAGTAGACAGAAATTTTGAAAGTCCAGAGTGGGGTCTTTTCTGTGGTGCCCCCCCCCCCCCCGCCCGTCATACATAATTGCTGGCCTTGAGAACATTTTCTTAAGAGACCAAGAGGAACATGCAGGAGGTGTGCCTCTCTTGCTGCAACCTGATAACTACGGACTCCATAGCCATTCTTACCTTCTTCTTCTATTTATTATTTCATTCTTCCACCCACTCCCAGCAAACCTAATTCACTCCCTAGTCATAAATAAACTCTCTGGATGTGTTGTTTTTCTACCTAATCAAAATATTTCTCAGTCTCTTTAGGCCATGTTTGCATTTCTGACCTACCTCTCAAAGATTTCAAATGCAGAAGAGGTTGCCACACATTCCTATGTGGTGTGCAGGAGCCAATCACAGTTGAAATAAATATGCATGTGTGTGGGGAAAATATACTAAAAAGAAGTACCCCCTCAAAAAAAAACACCCATTCAGGATGTAAACAGTAAACAGAAGCTACTGCAAGAGACAAAAAAAAAAAAGAAAAGAAAGAAAAGAAAAGAAAAAGAAAAAGAAGCCAGAATATATGAGGCTGTTCTTCTAAAGTTGGTAATTCACATCCCAGAAGATAAATTTCTTCCTCCAGCAGAGATCCAGATGGATTTGCAGTTACCTTGTTGAGCCTCCATTATTCTGAGCATTGCACAGTCCTAAAGCCTGCATTACCATCTCTCTTTAACTAGTGCGGTTAAGTCCGCCTGAGAAGAAACATCTCTTCTCACATAAACCAGACTGCAGTTCCATGATGTATAAGAAGGGATATCCAGAGCGTTTAAACATGTCTATAAACTTCCCCTGCAGAATTTGGTTGGGTGGAAATTTGCCTAGGCAAAGCATAAAAAACTAAGGACCCAGAACCGGAGCAGACGTTGTGTTACCCACACAGATCAGCCACGATGGCTATTTATTCCATTATTGAGCAATACAAAATGAGGTCATTCACACAACGAGGCTGTTCTCACAAGCAGCTTAGCCTGGGCTACTCATGTGGAGCACTGGGATCCACACGGATCCTGGCACCACCTGGCTCTTAAAGGTAAAGTGTGCTGTCGAGTTGGTGTCGACTCGTAGTGACCACAGAGCCCGGTGGTTCTCTTTGGTAGAATACAGGAGGGGTTTACCATTGCCTCCTCCTGCGCAGTATGAGGTGATGCCTTTCAGCATCTTCCTATATTGCTGCTGCCTGATATAGGTGTTTGGGAAACATACCAGCGGGGAGTCGAAATGGGAACCTTCTGTTTGTAAGTCAAGCATTTCCCTGACTCTTAGCTGAGTTTAAAGGAGCAATCATCCCCTTAACCCAGCTGCCAGGATCAGGCGGCATGCAGCCCTAGGAGACACAGAGACAGATGCCTAAGTACCCGTCTGATGGGGGATCCTGTCAATGCACCGTGCTCATGGACCATGGCGCATGGTCAGCATACCATGCAAATGGCTGGTGCTGCACATGCATGCCGGCCATGTGCATGCTAATGCCAATCAGGGTGCAGGAAGGAATGTTGCAGCCCCACATATCTCTTTCAAAATTGAGTGCCGGTGGGGGGAAAGTGGCAGGAAGTGGGTGGACAGGTAAGGAGTGCCTTAACCTGTTCACTTAAAGGCATCCCTCATGTCACCTGAGGTTGTGCATGAATTGTTTGTGCAGTGTGTGTGTGTGTGTGTGTGTGTGTGTGTGAGAGAGAGAGAGAGAGAGAGAGAGAGAGAGAGAGAGAGAGAGAGAGAGAGAGAGAGGAAAGAAAAGGAAGGAAGGAAGGAAAAACAAGGAAGAGAGAGAGGGAAGGAAGGAAGGAAGGAAGGAAGGAAGGAAAAGGAAGAGGGAGAAAGAGGAAAGAAAAAGAAGGGGGGAGAGAGAGCACCCTTAGAACAGGGGTAGGTGACCTTGATTCTCCTCCTGTTGCTGAGCTACAAATAAATGATGGCCAAGCTACCAAGGATGATGGGAGTTGTAGTTCAAGAGCTGGAGAGCCATGGTTGCCTACTCCTACTTTAGAGACTGTTCATTGTTCATCTTCATGGAACAGCAAGCCAGAACAGCCTACCTCTTTTTGACACATCCCTCCGGAGTGATGTCCGCCTCCTTATCCAAAGCTGTATATTATTAAAAAAATATTTGGGAACAGCAGTGGCTCGCCACATGTGGCAGCCAATTTTCAAGGTTAACGATCTCATCTACGTGATTTATTTATTACCTCGAAGAGAACAAAAGTGAGAGGAACACAGTGAGACAACCGGCTTGCCAAGTGCCGCTGAAAGCGGAAAGCCATTTATATATGCACAAGTATTGAAATGGCAGGATCCTCTCGTTATTGTCTTTTCTGCAAATGAGTTGGATTCCTCCCCAAGGGCTTCGTGGATGACTCTGTACAGTCATAGTAATGAATACGCTTGGTCACACAACCATATGGTAGGGAGTTGTGAGCTGGCTCGAGGCCGGACCGGACCCGTTTAGGTTTGAGGTCGAGCTGAACCTACCAGGCCAGTACGGGGCTGGTTAATTTCTTAAACAAAAAAATGGTGGACCCCGCTATAGCGGGGCTTTGGGGGGCTGCTGCCATGGCTCGGGGGTGTGTGTGTCTCCTGAGGTCCCCCCTCCCCCGCTGGCCTCCTCCTGTCTCACATGGCCCTTTTGGGGCCATTTTGGTCTGTTCTGGGCCTCTCTGTGCTGGAGGTGGCCATTTTGGAGGACGCCATGCATGGGCACTGGCCATCTGCATTACCATGTGCATGTGCAGCAGGCCCAAAATGGCCACTGCCAGCACAGAGGGGCCTGGAACGGCCCAGAAACAGCCTGAAATGGGCCATTTGAGACTGTGGGGGACATCGGCGAGGGGGGGGACACCTCAAGAGGCACCCCCCCCTTGGCTGTGGCAGCACCCCCAGAAGCCCTGCAATGGCAGTAAATCTGACATTTGTTCATTGATTTTTTAAAAAAATTCCCCCTCCTGCCCCTGTTATTTAAATAGTGTGATTTAAATAACATCTGATTTGGCCCTTAGATTTCCAGGGTCTGGAAAGAACCAATTTTGCTGCTATCCATTCAGTAATGTACTCTCAAGCGTCAGAAATGCAGAGGAGACTAGTGACCATGCTCAGTTCTGACAATTGGCTTGGAAAGCCATTTTCTCCCAAAGTTCCACAATTTATTTATTTTTTTTAAAAAAACTTGCTTTTCCTAAGAAAAGTGGTGTGACCGCTTCGGTGCTGGAGGAAGCTAAGTGGCCGGAAAGCTCCGAGACTTATGTTACTGGACAGAAATTGCAGTTGCGAGTTTGATAGCCAAAGTAAATTCAAAGTCTGTGCAAGGAGCTGGTAGACCATGTCAAGCTGAAGCTAATGAAACATTTGATGAGCAGTAATGAAAAAGAGAATATGGGCATCATCCTTGGGTTGCAAACACTGAGCTGAGATGAAAGAAGACGTCCTCCTTGCTTGTGAAATCCCCCATTGCTTGAGAATGGAGTGAAGGGAACGTTTCTATTTTGGGGGAACTAAATGGGCAAGGATATTAAAAATAAAAATGGCTCTGGATGACCCAAGAGGTGGTGTGACCTAGGAGCCATCATACCCTGGAACATTCCCCATGGTTCTGTATATGGTGCTGTCTGAAGTGCCTGGACCTCGCCTCATTGCCCAGACCTTGCCTCATTGCCCGGACCTCCCCTTGCCTGTCTTATTGCCTGAACTGTGATGTATTGTCTTGCCTGACCATCAGACCCCAGGACACGGTAAGATATTCCCCTTAGTGGGTGAGGCCATAGCTCAGTAGAAGAGCATCTGCTTTGCATGCAGAGGGTCCCAGGTTTACTCCCTGGCAGCATCTCCAAGATAGAGCTGGGAGAGACTCCTGCCTGCAACCCTGGAGAAGCTGCTGAAAGTCAGTGTAGACAATACCCAGCTAGAATGACCAATGGTCTGACTCAGTATAAGGCAGCTTCCTATGTTCTGATGCCTCTAAGAAACACACAAGCAGGGCATGCCTCTCCCCTGCAACTAGCATTGATTGGCATTCTGCCTTTGACCTTCAAAGAAACCTATAGCCATCACAACTACTAGTCCTTGATGAATTTGTCCTCCATGTGTTTGTCAGATCCCCCTTTAAAGCCATCTAAGCTAGTGGCCATCACATCATCTGGCAGCAAGTTCCAGAGATCAGTGAAGCAATGTGTGAAGTCCTTCCTTTGATCTGTCCTAAATCTCCCAGCAGTCAGTTTCATGGAATGACCCCCTGTATTAATTGTCCTTAGGCATTTCTGGACAATGCTTGGTAGAACATTTGGAACCAACCAGATGAAACCATGGGGGATTCCCAATAAACCATTGGTGCCACATCAGAAACAAATCAGAGGAATTCAGAACTCCAAAGCCAAGGAGAAATACAGAGGGGGAGAATTTTGGAAACACCCCTGTCTTCAACTAGTTGTTTATAAGGTTTATAGTTGCTTCAGACCCACACAGATCTTCAGTAAATCATCCATGTGGCGGCCTGGGAATTTACGACTCTGTTCCATCATCATAAATGGAGGGGACTCTTCGATGTTGTTTACAAATGACACGCATCTCTGGATGAAAACAGCATCCACACCATTCTGCAATGACAGCTCTGAGAAGAGCTGTGTGAAGCTAAGCATGGTTGACATTGCCCATTTGCAAAGTTCAAATGGCACACAGAAAACATCTCCAATGTGACACAGACAGACATGGCTTATCTTTTGCACTTAATTGGAATACCTGAGGGTAAAAAAAAGGCAGGAGAAAATGCAATCATGCCAAGTTACAAGGTTTCCTTCGACATCACTTAAAGACATTGCGGCACAGAGAGGAAAAATTCACAGGGTGGGCTGTGTGAGGTGATGATGGCTCAACTGTATTTATAAGTTGCCACTGGTGTGAAGTCTGTTTAGTGGGAATCTGAGATGCCCAAGGCACACATACTGTTGTGGAGAGTGTCATGAGAATATGGAAATTACTGGGAATCTGATACATGCCACTTGACACTGCAATGAAGTTAAGGTTGTGAGGCAAAGTTCAGCATTGCAAACTTTGGGGAGAAGACAGGAACACAGAACAGAACACAGGAAGCTGCCTTATACCAAGTCAGACCCTTGGTCCATAGGAACGTAGGAACATAGGAAGCTGCCGTATATTGAGTCAGACCATTGGTCTATCTAGCTCACTAACGTCTTCACAGACTGGCAGCAGCTTCTTCAAGGTTGCAGGCAAGAATCTCTCTTAGCCCTATCTTGGAGAAGCCAGGGAGGGAACTTGGAACCTTCTGCTCTTCCCAGAGCAGCTCCATCCCCTGAGAGGAATATCTTCCAGTGCTCACACTTCTAGTCTCCCATTCATATGCAACCAGGGAGGACCCTGCTTAGCTAAGGGGACAAGTCATGCTTGCCACCACAAGACCAGCTCTCCTCTCCATCTAGCTCAGTATTGTCCACACACACTGGCAGTGGCTTCTCCAAGGTATCAGGCAGGAGTAAGTTTAGATGATGATGATGATGATGATGATGATGATGATGATGATGATGATGATGATTTAAAAAAATTAAATTACAAACCCCCTGAACAGGCAAGGGGAGTTCTTTATTCTTTATTATTCTTTTGGTCCAGGTTCGGACTGAACAGAGGGTGGTTCAGTTTGACTCCAAACCTTCGAACCTGTTTGCACATCCCTAATCTAGATTTCTACTTTACTTTCATGGTTTGCCCTTTCTGTTGTTGGTTGTGTCGATATACCTAGATGGATCACACAGCCAAACGTTCCTTGCTTCTTGCGGCTGGTAGGGCTGCCAGGGATGAAATCCAGGAAATTCTCCCTTCCCGAGAGGCAGCTGAGCATCTTCCATCTATTCAGCCAAGTTGTCAGGAGGTCTAACACATCCCTTATTAATGACTGCTAACACTTTGTTAGAATAAACCAACGTTCACTTCTCATTATCTGCAACGGTAACGAACTCCAGCCCACAATTATACCACAAGAATAAAGAATGAGCGGTGACATTATTTACTCTGGTCTGAAGCTGAAGCTCGATGGGAATTTTGAGCATGTATTTACATAGTATGTATTGGTTTGATTGAGATCTTACTCTGTCTCCTAGGCTTGGGGCAGCTTACAGCGTGGTTTGGAAAAAAGAATACCCTGCCCACAAGGCACTTACAATTTCAAAATGCGGGTTGGATGAGCTGGAGCCAGAGTCCAGTCCTTGGGATGATGTGTTCCCCAAGGCTCCACCCAGGAGTGAGGAAGGAGTTCACTCACAGCTTCCAGACAGTGTAGAATCCAAGGGAAAGAGCTCTGGTATGCAAGGACAAAGCAGTGGAGTGCAATCAAGAATGTTAATAGTTTCATCCATCCATCCATCCATCCATCCATCCATCCATCCATCCATCCATCCATCCATTCATTCATTCATGTGGAGATTTAATATACCGCCCAATCCACAGTCTCAGGGTGGTGTACAAACAAGAACAGCATCCGAGATTTTAAAAACAAAGCAACACAAAAAACCAAAAACCAATGCACGCCAAGGTGAACTCTGCTTAGCAAAGGGGACCATTCATGCTCACTCATGCTTACTTGTGCACATATGGTGGCCTACATGGGACTAGGCAAAGCTCCTGATTTGGCTGCTGGTCTGGGATTGAAAAGGTAGAGGGGATGTCTGTCAAGATATTGGCACATCATAAGAACATAAGAACCACCCTGCTGGATCAGGCCCAAAGCCCAACTAGTCCAGCATCCTGTTTCACACAGCGGCCCACCAGATGCCACTGGAAGCCACAGGCAGGAGTTGAGGGCATGCCCTCTCTCCTACTGTTATTCCTCTGCAACTGGTACTCATCCTGCCTCTGAGGTTGGAGGTGGCCCATAGCCCTCCGACTAGTAGCTGTTGATAGACCCTCCTCCATGAAGTGATCCCAACCCCTCTTAAAGCCATCCAGGTTTTTGGCTGTCACCACATCTTGTGGCAGAGAATTCCACAAGTTAATTATGCGTTGTGTCAAAAAGTACTTCCGTTGGTTGGTCCTAAATATCCCGGCAATCAATTTCATGGGATGACCCCTGGTTCTAGTGTTATGTGAGAGGGAGAAGAATTTCTCTCTGTCTAAATAACTGCTTGACTAAGAAGCAGAAGGTTGCCGGTTCGAATCCCCGCTGGTAGTATATTGGGCAGCAGCGATATAGGAAGATGCTGAAAGGCATCATCTCATATTGTGTGGGAGGAGGCCATGGCAAACCCCTCCTGTATTCTACCAAAGAAAACCACAGGGCTCTGTGGGCGCCAGGAGTCGAAATCGACTTGACAGCACACTTTACCTTTACTTTTAACACTTTCATCTTTTGTTTTTGTTGTGTTTATTTTTGTGAACCGCCTAGAGCCTTTGGGGTCAGGCAGTATATAAGCCGAATAAACAAACAAACAAACAAACATATACATAATTCCACATTTCTGTCTGCCGGCCTCTAGAGGTGTCCCCCCCCCCTGCTACCCTCTGATCCAACACTTCCCCCGGGAAGAGAGGCCGTTCAGAGGCGCATTACCTACCTTTTCTTTTTGCCACATTTATAGCATGGTGCAGATCAATCGCTGCACTCAGGATTGAATTGTTCTTCATGGCTGTCTGTACGGTACCAAGCCCTTTTAATAAGCCCAACTGAAATGTAACTTGGGAGCTGTTTTCCTAAAATCCATTTTAAAAAGTGGCATAAAACCATGGTTTTACAACAGCCATCTCTCCGGTTCTGCTCAGACTGGAAATGAAATGTGTGTCGTCTTGGAGCAGGCAAGCTGGAAATCAGAAGCTCTTTTTTCCGTTTACTGCCGTAGGCTTTTGCAGAACAAATGCGAAACCTGTAGAAACAGCAACGGTCTGGCTGTAGGTTGGGACCAGATTGGGGGACTGCGGACAACAGGTGGATGCTTTCAGAATGTCGATGAGCATCATAAAAGCCTTGCTGGATCAGACCAAAGACCCATCTTGTCCATATGGCCAAGCAGATACCTCCAGGAACTGTGCAAGCAGTATGTTGTTTTCCTCTAGCAACTGCTATTCAGAGAGACTGCATCTAAACATGGAGATTCCATTTAGTTGTCATGGCTAATTAACCAGTACTGGATCCAACATACGTGGAATCTGTCTAAGACACTGGCCGTCACCGCAGAGGATAATAGCTCAGTGATAGAGCATCTGCGTTGCATGCAGAAGGTGCCAGCTTCCATGCCTGTCACCTCCAGGTAGGGCAGGGGAAGGTTCCTGCCAGATAGCTCAGAGAACTGCTGCCAGTCAGTGTAGACAATACTGAGTTAGATGGAGCAATGGTCTGACTCAGTATATGGCAGCTTCCTAGGGGGATGAAGCTGTAGCTCAGCGATAGAGCATCTGCTTTGTATTCAAAAGGTGCCAGGTTCAATCCCTGGCAGCATCCTTAGGAAGAGTTGGGAAAGACTCGTGCCTGTAACCTTGGAGAAGCTGCTGCCAGTCAGTGTAGACCAGGGATTCTCAACATTGGGTCTCCAGATGTTATTGGACTTCAACTCCCATAATCCCCAACCAAAGGCCACTGGGGCTGGGGATTATGGGAGTTCAAATCCAATAACATCTGGGGACCCAACGTTGAGAATCCCTGGTGTAGACAATACTGAGCTAGATGGGACAAGGGTCTGACTAAGTAATAAGGTATTTTCCTATTCACTGGCAGCAAATTTCTGTAGTTAAGTATGTGTTGTGTTTAGAAGTGCCTTTATTTGGTCTGTCCTAAACTTACTGCTACTGAGTTTCATTGGGTAATTCCAAATTCTATTGTTTAGAGAAAATAAAAAATATGATTCTGCTTTAACATGAGTCAAACTACTGATCCATTGATTAATTGATTGATTGATTAAGTGCCGTCAAGTTGGTGTCAACTCTTGGCGACCACATCAATAGATTCTCTCCAGGATGATCTGTCTTCAACTTGGCCTTTAAGGTCTCTCAGTGGTGCATTCATTGCTGTTGTCATCGAGTCCATCCACCTTGCTGCTGGTCGTCCTCTTCCTCTCTTTCCTTCAACTTTTCCCAGCATTATGGACTTCTCCAGGGCGCTGGACTGATCCATATAGGTCAATATTGTGCCCTTTCTCACGTGCAGTAAGAAAGGGCTACCCGGTTTGCAGGGAAGGAGCCAGAAAGCACTTACCTACTTGCACACAAGCAGGCTGCCATCCCTGGGCAGGCAGGTTGCCCACCTAGACAAGCACTGGCTCCTGCTGGTAGCTCTAAGGGTTGGGGTGCCCAGACACGCCCTCCTGCATTGTCCCTCCCTGGAGCTCCAATAATGAACCATGAAGTGTATTTGGGGGATCCCCCCTCCCCAAGACTCCCAGCCATGGCTGCAAGCAGCTGTGGCTGACACATGATCGCTGAAACAGGGCTAGGAGAGTGCTTACTCTCCTAACCCCGTTTAGAAGAGGAGTTCCATAGGTGGGTTTTCCGCCATGATGCTGCTGAGATCAGGTGTGATCCTGGCGGTTCACGCATGCAAACGGGCAGGCCCCATTTTGCACGCATGTGTGAATAGCCTCACTGTCTACACCAAGCCTGCTCAACGTAAGCCCTCCAGCTGTTTTTGGACTACAACTCCCATAATCCCCAGCCACAGTGGCCAATAGCCAGGATTATGGGAATTTTAGGCCAACATCTGCAGGAGGGCCGAAGTTGAGCAGCCCTGGTCTACACTGACTGGTCGTGACTTTACCAAGGCAGGGGGCTTCCCCCGCCCTACCTGGAGATGCTGCCAGGGAGGAAACCTATTAGATGTAGGGTATTTGCCCCACAATTTTGCCCCTTCCCTTAGTTAATATCTAACCCTTACATATTAAGTGTTGGCCCACACGGAAGTCTACGTTCAGTTCCTCTGGTGAAGCACTAGCAGTTCCAAACAAAATCAGGAAGTCAGGAAAGTTTGGAAAGCATCAAAACTTTCTAACTCTCTTGCTTAAGCTCTTCTCAGTCCTTGATTGGTTCCTGATCTAATCTTCTGATTAACCTCTCTTCATTAACCCTTCCAGGTCAGTTCAATCCCAGTCTTTGATGTTGTGTTGGCCACACAGAGCTGATAAACTGGACTTTCCAGCTTCAAACAGTTCACTTGTGTTCTTCAATGTTCAGTTTATCTTCCTCACCTTTCTATTGGCCTTGCTTTATTTCTGTCTGCTTAGATTTGAGTCTTTGGTTTTGTGCCACTTGTCCACAGAACTTATTTCAGTCCTAACTGGAGCAGGTATGGATTTCCATTATGAATCTGAAGTAGTATCCATGGCTAAACCGCCAGCCCTAACTGCTAAATTCATTCTAGTCCACTCTTTCTAAGAGTAGGCTTGGGAAACCTACTAGAAAAGGTGCTAAAAATAATGGACGCCATCATCTTTCCTTGCTCCAAAACTTCTCACAAGAAGTGCCACTTACTCCCTGAAAAACATGAACATCTCTTCATCGGTGGAATGTTAAAGACTACATGGTTTCAGAAGTGAAGTGGACATTTCCGCAGTTGTGCTCCTGTTGGTTTTATTTTTATTATCTGGAGTAGCTTGGGATTTGTAGCACATGTAGGCATAATCACAACCCATTCGAAAACTACAGATAAAAATACCTCTTTTGTAAAGTTTGTATGAGGAGCCTCTTCTGTGCCATTGATCTGCTTTTCTGGAAAAAGAGGGGAAATGTTTAATTTAATGCAGGATCCAGTTGGGGTGGTCAGTACCTTCTGGGGGAAGGAATGCTCATTGTCACTTTTGAAAAGGTCTACACTCCTAAAGATAGAACAGAGGTGATCGCATTGCAAGACTTTCCATTTTCAATGTGTCCTCATGCTTTGATTGTTCTGAATGGAAATGAATATAGGCAGGAATGCCCTCCAGAGATTACTCCAAAGAGAGAGTGCAACCATTTTTACCTTAACCATGACCCTAACCCTTTCCTTTGTCCAACATAACTGTAATTTTCCCCTAATCATTTGGGGGTAGAGATAAAGAAGGGGTTATATCACAGAGGAAGCTGTACGCGTAACAATGCTATTACCTATTTTCCATCTCTAGAGTTGGAGACATTGCCAGCAGTAACGATGAGCATTCGTCCACTGAGATGGGACCATGGCCAAAATTTGTGGGCCAGTTAGGACTAATGGACTAATTAGTCCATGGACTAATTCCAAAATGTGACCAAAGCAGGCCCATCATAGGCACAATTAGAAGTGTCTTTTTAAAACCAAAGCTTATATTTTAACTAGAAGAAGAGCTTCCACATCTCTTTCAACTTTTAAAAAGGCAGTCAAGATGCATTTGTTCACCCAGGCTTTTAATTAGATATTGTTTTAATTGTGTTTTTAATAGTTAATGTTCTAAATTGTAATTGTTGTAATGTTTTAATCATTTTATCTGGTTTTTTAAAAAAGTTTTGTTGTAAACCACCCAGAGACCTGCATTTTGGGTGGTATCCAAATGTGTTAGAAAGATAGAGAGATAGATAGATAGATAGACAGATAGATAGATAGATAGATAGAACACGTAAATAGAACACGGGAGCCAGCGTGGTGTAGTGGTTAGAGTGCTGGACTAGGACCGGGGAGACTCGAGTTCAAATCCCCATTCAGCCATGAAACTAGCTGGGTGACTCTGGGCCAGTCACTTCTCTCTCAGCCTAACCTACTTCACAGGGTTGTTGTGAAAGAGAAACTCAAGTATGTAGTACACCGCTCTGGGCTCCTTGGAGGAAGAGCGGGATAGAAATGTAATAATAGTAATAGTAATAATAATAATAATAATAAATAAATAAATAAATAAATAAATAAACTATATGAAAATAAATAAAAAGTGCACAGATTCCTTTCCATTAATAAAGAGGATGGTATAAATCATTAAGAAGTAAAAACTTGAGTCAAATTCAACACCAAACACTTCCTAGAAATATCTTGCTGCTTTCCAATACTGATAAATTGTGGGTATTTTTTATTTGTTGCTCCAAAGGCTGTTAATTTGACAAGTACACATAGTTGTTGAGTAATTTTCTGCCCCTCGGTTTCAGGCGGCTCATCAATTCTCTTTCAATATTCTGCAGTGAGAAGTTAAGAAATCTATTTGTCTGAGCACTCCAAAAAATTTATTATGCCTGACGCGTTTCGAGTATGATATAACTCTTCATCAGAGGTCATGGACATTTATTTTGCATTGCTAGCCTGAGATGTTTTCTCCTTGAGCGAATGCTTGCAAAAAGACATGGAATGACCATTACTTCTGATGAAAAGTTATATCATACCAGGATGGCTTCAGGCATAACAAATCTTCTGGAGTGCCTTGACAAATAGATTTATCAGCATCTTTTATGGGTTCACCACATGGTGTTGGTTTCTTAAAAGTGGAATTAATGCCTATGCGTCGATCAGCCCGTGTTTCTGGATGTTTGTTAATTGACAGCCAGAACTAAATTTGAGAAACACATAATTCTGCAGCCTCCCTTTTCAGTATTTTCTTATTAGAAAGTGTCATCTTTTGAAATAAGAGAATTGCTCAGTTTGTAAGTTGAAATTCAACATAAGAACACAGAAACATCAGAAGAAACCTGGTGGATGAGACCCAAAGATCATCTAGCTCATCATCGTCCTTCTCACAGCAGTCAGCCAGATGCCTCTGTGAAGCCCACAAGCAGGGGCAGATTAAGTTTGAGGGGCCCGGGGAGTTAAATCTTTTCCCCATGTGCAGAGAGCCCTGAAATGGGCTGGAGATGGCCCAACCTCTGGGAGGCAGATGGGTCCCTGGAAGGAGCTCTCACCATCGTCCCCGCCACCACCATCCTGCCACCATCCAGATTTAACTTCCCCCCAACCCAAGCCCTTTACTTGCACACCACTCTCAAACTTTGCCACCCCTCAAAATTTGCCGCCAGAGGCAAGTGCCTATATTGCCTATGCAATAGGATTCCACCCCTGCCTGCAAACATGGCATGATGGAAATGTTCTCCCCACTATTGCCCACCAGTGACTGATGTGGTAGACTGCCTCAGAACATGGAGGTTCAGTTTAGCTATCATAACTAATAGCCTTTGATAGACCATTCTTGTGAATGTGTTCAATCTCATTTTAAAACTTTCTGTGCCACTGGTCATCACCACATCTTCCAACCATAAATGCATCACATTAATTATTTTCATTCGTCTGGCCTGAATCGACTGCCTATCAAATTATTTGTGTGACCTGGAGAAGGAACATGACCCACTCATAGCTAGCTGCCATGTACTGAGTCAGAACATTAATCCATTATTTGCACTGGATAATCTCTACAATCTCCTCAGTGGCAAAGACCAGAGATGTCTCATGACCCTGGACAGCTCACAGGATAACCAGTCAGCACCATGGCCAGAGCTAATCAGAAACTACAGGACCTGGGTACTGGAACAAGGGAATGTTACTCCAGTGGTGTATATGGAGACTGCTGGGTTTAAAGCCTCTTGGATGACTTGGCTCCACCTCTAGTGAAAATCCTAGATTGATTTGTTCTATGATCCATTTGTTTGTTTTCCTGGCTGTCCATGGTATCCTCAAAAGTCTTCTCCAGCACCAAAGTTCAAAAGCATCAGTGCTTTTTCTAGCTTGCTTCTTCAAAGTCCAGCTTTCACATCCATAGAGTGTCATGGAGAAAAACCATGGTCCGAAGGATTCTAATCTTTGTAGGTATAGACACATCATGGCATCTAAATATCCTTTCCAAGGCCTTCATTGCAACCCTACCAAGTGCTAGTGTGCAGCGTATTTCTTGACTGCTAGATCCTTTACGTTGACAGTTGATCCTAAAAGGCAGAAGCTACCCACCACTTCAATGTCTTCATTGTCAATTCTGAGAGGCGGGTCTCACAATCAGTGAGACCCGCTTTTGATGATACTGCGGGGAGAGCGGGCTAAGCTCGCTCTCCCTGCAGACGATCGGGGCAGTAGCCCTGGGTGGCTGGATCGGCCGCCCACACAATTGCCGGCTCCATGATGGAGCCGGCGGGGGGTAGGGGGGAGCGGGGGCCGATCAGCCCCCACAAGCTCCAGCATGCCCTTGTGTCTTGAGTAGTAAACGGTATGATTTTCTGACTGAAAGTGTCCCATTCAAGTCCATTTTAATTGACTGATGCCCAAGATGTCAATCTGTGGTCGATTCATTTCATCTTTCACTGTGTCGAGCTTTCCCATATTTATGCTTCTTAGGTTCCACATTCCCATTGTGATTCTGTCTTTGCAGCTCCCTTGAACTCCCTTGAACTCACCCAAAACTCCAGGAGATAATTCAAGCTTCTTGCAATCCTGTCTCTCAAGGAACTGCAGACATCTCTTTTGCAGCCATTTCCCCGGCTGCATGTCCTGCTGCTGTCCCCTTCAATCTAGCTTCTTCTGCACAAAGGAACTCTCTCTTCCTGCCTCGTGGCCCTCTAGGATCCACCCAGCATGTGCTGAGTGGCTGATCGCTAGATGTTACCGCCTGTCAGGACAGGGTTCATTTCCGATTCACTCTTTAGTGAAAAAGGAGGAGCTGTTCAGTGATTGATCACTACACTCTTCTTTCTGTTTCTTCCTCTGGACTCTCTGTCCCACCCACCCCCACCCCATCTAGAGGATTCTAGGATCTGAGGTCATGACATCCATCTAACTAACTCAACATTGTCTACACTGACCAGTAATATCTCTGCAGGGTTTCAGAAAGTAATTTCCTCCAGACCTTCTTGGGGGGAAAGCCTGGGACCTTCTGCATGTAGAGCAGATGTTCTACCACTGACCTATGCCCCAATCCCAGGTTCTAATACGTGAGAGAGGGGAAAAATAACCTCTCTTTATCCATTTTTTCCACATCATCAATCATTTTAAAAACCTCTTTGATTCTTCCTAGTGACCATTCCCCTCTAAATCAAAACCTACTGCTTTTATTCTTTACAGGAGGCTTACATCTTATTTGAAAGAGTCTTGTGGCTCTCTTGGTATACATTAAAAAAAACACAACCCTGCACAATAGTCCAGTATTTATGTATTCAGATATACAGCTGGGGCAAGATCTTTAAGGGGCAATGGGAAATTCCAGGTCTTATACGGATTTACAGCCACTGGCTCCAACCATGTTGGGAAAGGAACAGAAAAGTATTCTTGTCAGTCGAGGACTTGGATGTGTGCAACCTTATTGCCCAGAGAGACTATCCATCTTCGCCCATTACCTTAGAACAATGTTACTTTGTTAAGCAATCAATAATGCCTACTTTAGATGCAAAGATTCATTATGGACTTCCTGCCAAAATCAGCTGCTCTGTGCTCAGTCCTGCTGTATCCTGGAGAAGGGACTAATTCCATCAATGCCAGTCCGCTTCGGATAACACCGCAGTCCACAGGTCCCTTTCGGTAACCTCTGAACAGTTCTAGCATTCCCAACCCTTTTCAGCGTGGGTAGATGTAATGAAATGTGACTCCTAGGGCTTTGGATCAATTCGCCAGAGCAGAGTGGGACCTACTTCCAGCATCCTGATCTGGAAAATAGCCACATCAGTCAGCCATACATACAATTGCTTCCTACAGACATTACCAGAAGGATTTGGGATCCAGACAGGCAGAAGTGGTGCTAACATATGAATGGGTAGGAAAGGATGTCCCTTCAACCCATTTCTTAGTTTGATTATTAGTATTAAAATATTTATACACTAGGCCCATCCACGCATCATCACCACCACCACCATCATCATCATCATCACCATCCTCATCATCCTCATCAAAAATATTTATACCCTGCCCTTTCAGTGCACTACAGCTCAGGGTGGCTTACAAAATTAAAAATATATATACAATATAAAATAAAAATTAATAAGCTAAACAAATTAAGACATTATGTTCAACACTTGTACGAGTGTACAGTGCACACAGGTACAAATCTGTACACCAGTACAGTCGTTCACATGTTGTGCTGAACGCAGGCACAGAAGCACACTTCCTATCTGTACCATTCGTTTGAAGGGCCTGTATCCATTTTGGCTTTTAAAATGAACACAGGTTACAGTCATTCACACAAAAACATATACGAGTGTACAGATATCTGTACATTTATACAGCATAATGCCTGAACTGGGCTACTATTTTTCAAGAAAGAAGTTCTCAAAGCAGTTTGTTTGTTTGTTTGTTTGTTTGTTTTAATTTTGCATTTCTATCCCGCTCTTCCCCCAAGGAGCCCAGAGTGGTGTACATGTTTATGTTTATCCTTACAACAACCCTGTGAGGTAAGTTAGTTGAGAGAGAAGTGACTGGCCAAGAGTCACTCAGCTAGTTTCATGGCTGAATGGGGATTTGAACTCAGGTCTCTTTGGTTCTAGTCCAACAGTCTAACCACTACACCACACTGGCTTCTTACGCAGAAGGAGAAAGAATATGGTTCCTTCCTTGTCCCCAAAAGTCTCATAATCTAAGGAAATGCAAGGGATACTCTAGCAATAGCCAGCGGAATGGATATTATGCTGAGCTAAAAAGAGACAGTTAGGAAAACAGGAAGAACATGGGAAGTTGCCTTATACCACGTCAGATGTTATTGGACTTCAACTCCCATAATTCCCAGCCCCAGTGGCCTTTGGTTGGGGATTATGGGAGTTGAAGTCCAATAACATCTGGGGACCCAACGTTGAAAATCCTTGCTCAACAACAACCCCTCTCCCAGATAGACCCTCAAAAAAGGGTCAAGAGAACAGGAGGTAGGTCACATTTTTCCAAGCAGCTTATCCTCCTCATAAGGAGTCACTGATTGAAACTGATCCAGCAGAACCACATAAGAGGAGATGCTGGATGCCTCGGCATTACACTCTGCAATAATGGTGGGGTCTGAGTCAAAGTCGGCCCAAATATGAGATATGTTATCCCCAAAGAACTCATTAAAAACATCACAATGGATAACTGATCATTCCAAATGCTGGTTCAAGGGAGGAGGAGCATGTATTAGCCCTCTCACAACCCTCAAGAACTCTGCTGGGTGTCAGCTTGCAGATGCAATACAGGCAGAAAAGAATAGTTTCTTTGCTGCACGTATTGCCTGAGCAAAAGGTCTTCAAATGCGCTCTATGTTGTAATCTGTCCGATTTGAGTCGAATCTTTCTCCACTTGCGCTCCAGTCATTTTAGGGGGGAGAGGGCACTTTGCTGACTTCTGCTTCCTGAAGTGACCACCCCATCCCTTCATTGTTGCCTCTGGTATAGTGTTCCCTCCTTTGTTTTACAAAACATGGACCAGTTGAAAAAATCCCTAATGCATCGGCTCCAGTTCAGAAACAAGACCAGGTAATGGCCAATCCACCCATTATGCCCAATGCACATATAACCTGTGTGCATACAAATTGGTACGGACGTGCATTTATACTCACATCACATTCCAGCATACAGATCTGTATATACATATAGTTATACTAACATTACATTGCATGGACAGTATACACTTAGGAACACAGGAAGCTGCCATATACTGAGTCAGACCGTTGGTCCATCTAGCTCAGTATTGTCTACACAGGCTGGCAGCAGCTTCTCCAAGATTGCAGGCAGGAATCTCTATCACCCCAATCTTGGAGATGCTGCCAAGGAGGGAACTTGGAACCTTCTGCTCTTTCCAGAGCGGCTCCATCCCCTGAGGGGAATATCTTGCAGTGCTCACAAACCAAGTCGCCCATTCATATGAAACCAGGGCAGACCCTGCTTAGCTAAGGGGACAAGTCATGCTTGCAACCACAAGACCAGCTCTCCTCTCTTAACTAGATCCTGCATTTGAGGGGGCCTGTACCTTCGTTCACTTTTAAAATGACCATGTGTACAGTCCTTCACACAAACAGGTCCATGTGTACAAACACTAACATGTCCATGTGTACAGACAAATGTGTGTATAGCCCCAAGGTTAGCATGTGAACAGACATGGGGGATTCTCACACAACTGATGTGTCTGGTCCAGGTTTGGGAGCTGTGTGGGAGCTGTGTGGGAGCTGTGGGAGAAGTAATTGTGTGGGAGGCAGGAGCTGGGTAGGACTGTACCACACCACACCACACGACTTTCATACCCAGCAGGTGAACAAGGAGATGAAAAGTTTGGGGCGGTGTACAAATGTGACAAACAAAGAAAGAAATAAGCTGTCCTATCCAGCTCCTGCCTCCCACACAATCACTTCTCTCTCCTCCTACCTAGGTGTTTCCACCCGCAGAACCAAAAATTGGGAGCTCACACGATATAACTTCTTCTACCCATGGTTCAACTTGTCCTGCCCAGTTTTCAGTTGTGGGATCAGCCTCGTAGTTTGCATTGGGCTAATTTGGTACTCCAAATTCCAGAGAGAAATTCAGAGGATAAAATCTTTGGAAACATCACTGAATTATAGTCATTCCACAGACTGCATGGCAGAAAACCTGAGTTTGTCATTGAATATACCTATGACAAGGAATCTTGGCTCTCTGGCAAATGTACCTCTATGATATTTGCATTTCCAAGGATGAGTTTGTCTCATTCACAGTTTACATGTCAGGTCTATTTTTTTAAAGAAAAAACAACACCACAAAAATAACAATAATAACTATACCCTCAAGTATACTCACCTAAAATGTAATCTGTAAGTGGCCTTTATAATTTAGCACCCAGTTTCAGCTATGAAAAAAAATTGTAATGTTGGAGGTCTTTGCTTGGCAATTGTGAGGGAAGCAAGAAGAATCTTGTTCAGATTACTGCTATTTCTCAAGAGGGCTCCACACACTGTGAATCAAACTTGAGCCATTAACACGAGGGAGTTTCTTGCTAGAGGGAGATACTTCTTTGACTGCTGCAGTCCCTATTAATGGCATCTCAAGATTCTTACCCCAGTCATGCACAAAAACATATGACTGTGTTTCCCCCCACTTTGTTCTTTTTTGAAACCTTCTCCGAGAAGTGTGCCCAAGGCTTGCAGCTGTTTACAAGGCTGTCTGGTGGATGTTTTTCCCGGATAGCAGAAGGTCTTGTTCAGCTAAGAGAAAGATGTCATTCATGTTGTTGCTTCGAGTGAGTCCTAGGAATGACAGAGTTCATCTCCAGACTTTCATCTGCCGAAAAGACCATCTGCTTCATCCTTGAGGGGAAGAAAAGGATGGCTCTTGTTGAAAGGCTTGCATCAGAGGGAGAAGAAGGACCTCCTTGCTTTGTGGTGGTCTCATGGCTGGTTCCAGCTGTTGAGGGGTGTGAGGAGAAAGATTAAAAGCCTCATACAGCAGAGTATGTTCTGGTGATAAAGAGGTTTAGCCCAAGCGATGGTGCCTGGTCTGAAAACACCAGGAGGTTGTGCAATGAGTCCCACCATCCAGAGGTCCATGCCGCCTAGTTTGATTGTGTGAATCGGCTTTAGGTTGCATAAAAAAAAACAAATAAAGCTTTACTAAGAAACGAAAACATCACATACTGAGAGAGACATAGAACAACATGAAAGCACTAGCCTTCAATGGCAACTGAACAGTTCTAACTGACTCTAACTGACCAAGAGAGACCTATTAACATCTCATCATGCCTCTAGTGGCCAGAAGAGGTTACTGCAGGGCTAATAACAATCCTTTAGATTTCTCACTTCTGACAAATGCTCGTTCCAAAAATTCTCAAAGTGCAGTCGTTGCTGGAGCCCCCAAGGTCAGAAAAAGTCTGAGGGAAATGAACAAGACCTTCAAAGCCACCCTGAGATCTCTACTATCCATTTGGTTCTCCTGAGCAAACTCAATAATGAGAAATCTCAATAAAATATAACTAGTAAGACAATATAATACAATAGTAATTAGTACAGCAAGACAACAGTAATAGTAAGACAATAAAATATAACTAGTAAAACAACAATAAAGGATCTAGCAGTCAAGAAATATGCCACAGACTAGCACTTGGTAGAGTTGCAATGAAGGCCTTGGAAAGGATATTTAGATGCCGTGGCATGTCTGCACCTACAAAGATTAGAATCATTCGGACAATGGTTTTTCCCATGACACTCTATGGATGTGAACCTTACAGAACTTTTTGAACCCTTTTATATATCAATGAATGCCATTGCCTCTTTATGAAAACCTTGTTTGCACAACTCCTCTTTCATGTTTTCCCTTCATATGCTTTGCCCAGGGTTTCAGCCCCTTTTGATTATGCTGCATGTCTGCCAAATGTTCTTTATACCTTTTGAGCAGAGGTCTTCCTTTCTCTTCAATGTAAAAACCAACTGAGTATAGAGTTACAGTATTAGAATACTGTGACCTCTCCACTTCAACAACAACAACAGCAGCAACAACAACGATTTATAAATTGCTTTTCAACAAAAGTGCTCGGAAAATAAATAAACAAGACATTTCCCCATCTGAAAGGGCTCACAATCTGAAAGGAAACAGAAGTTAGAAAGCAGCAACAGCCACTGGAGGTGTGCTGGGGTTAGATAGGGTCAGCTGTGCTGGGGTTAGATAGGGTCAGTCGCTTCCCCCCCTGCTAAATAAAAAGAGGTTAACTATACAAGCACTTATAGTACCTGCCAATGCATATATAAAATATATATTGTTGAATTAAACCCTGAACTTGATCCTATTTTAGCTTTGAAAGTTACTTCTGCACACAAGCCTATCTGGAGAATATTATATTCCCCCCAATTAAAGGACTTGACTGTAGAGCAGATGAATTGATTCCCCCATGGCTGTGCCAGCAGGGATCTCTTTCCCCACTAAACACTGTGCAACGTGATGCTCTTTAAACTATTTATAATCCTTTAAAAAATAGTTTACCATTTACTGTGTTCTTGTTTCATTGCAGGGAATGACAGGTGGTCTGATTGTGGGAGGGGGGACACAACCTTGTGGCAATAATTTGCATTCACGAGGGCACAAATTAGTGGTGATTCATTTATAAACCTGCACTGCAAACAGGAGTGTGTCTTATTGGAAAGCTTTATGGCTTCCTCTCAATTCCATTTGTAAAGTGTAATTGTTTATAAACTTATTATAATTGCTTGTGAGGTTATCAGGCGACTGGAATAGCAGCTTTATTAGACAGCAATCTGCCTGTAAAAGTCATCCCTGCTGTTATTGCGAAGAGGTAACTGAAAATGTGTTTCCCCTCTTTAAGATCGTTGTCCTAGCAATTATGGATGGGGCATCATTTCCAGATAACACACATTGTTGCCTAATTGTCATGATTATGCAGAATGGCTCCTCATAAATGTATTCAATGTGACGGAGAGTAATCTTCATAATTTGGTTTATTTATGAAGTGGGGTTTCGCCCTCCCATTTGTCCTCGGGAGCCATAGGACCAAGAGATGCTGAGAACCAAACTCTCTCAAAGCTCAGTAGTATAACTGACACAACTGAGCATGGACACAGCCAGGCTGCAAGAGATGTGGCACAGCTGACAATGAGCTTGGAGGAACACTCACTCTGGCCTCAAACCTGTCCCATTCGCACAAAAGCAAGAGGTGAGAGGCCTGAATCAAGGAAAAAAGGGGGAAAGCCCCCCAAATGCTGGGTGGGTATTGATTGGTCCCTTATTCAATCATTGTCCGACATGTTTCAAGTATAGAAGTGCTTTTAGGAACATAGAACATAGGAAGCTGCCTTATACTGAGTCAGAACATTGGTTCACCTTGCTCAGTATTGTCTACCCAGACTGGCAGCGGCTTCTCCAAGGTAACAGGCAGAGGTCTCTCTCAGCTCATTCTTGGAGACACCAGGGAGGGAATCTGGGACCTTCTGCATGGAAGCAGGCAGGTGCTCTTCCCAGAGCGGCCCCATCCCCTCTAGGGAATATCTTACAGTACTCACACTTGTAGTCTCCCATTCAAATGCAAACCAGGGTAGACACTTGCATCTCCAAAATAGGGCTGAGAGAGACTCCTGCCTGCAACCTCGGAGAAGCTACTGCCAGCCTGTGCAGACAATACTGAGATAGATGGACTAATGGTCTGACTCTGCATGAGGCAGTTTCCCATGTTCCTGTCTTCCCACCTTTCCTGGGGGAATGGAAAATCCCCCGCCGGCCTTCCAAATGACAGCCTGGGCTGGCTGTGGCCCGTTTTGGGCCTCTGTGCATTTTTGTGACCCCCATATGTGAGCAGAGGCCATTTTAATCAACACATGATTTGCATCACCGTGTATGCACAGAGGCCTGAATTGGGCCCCAGCCGGCTTGGGCTACCATTCGGGAGGCTGGCAGGGTTGGGGTTGGAGGAGCCCATGCTGCCACCATCATCTATCACCACCACCACCTCCGGGTCCCCACCATCCCCTGGGAATTAAAGGTAGATATTCCCCCTTTGCTTGCACACCCTCCTTAGACTAGGGAATTTCCCTTTACAAGTATAGCCCTGAATTGGCCCATGAACCAGTTCGTAGAACTGGACCCAATCTGGTTTGAACATGGACCACCTGAACTGGGCTGGTTTGATGTCGAACCCATCTTGAATTGAGCCGACTCACACAGTCCTACCTCTGAGGAAGACTCATCTCTGGGTCCAGCCTGGTTCTGTCATCCTCTCATCTCCATTTCTCCCCCCCCCCAGTGCTAAAATGGCCCCCAAATGGCACCTGCAAATAGGTGGCATATTTGACTGTGGGGAAGCCATTTATTCTCAGCCCTGCTTGGAACCATGAGCAGAACGCCGTTTGTGTTGAACAGTGTGGCAACATACCCACATGCCTTAGCAAGCTTTTAATCTTGCATCCTCTTGATCTGCAGAGTTTTGGAGCCCCCTGAATGTTGATTCTGTCATTAGGGGTAATATAATACAGCTGGCTTCTTACCATTTTATTTGTTCAATAAATAGATACTATCTCAAATGGCTTCCTTTTCTGGTTGGATGGGAGTTTACGGCCTCTGAATATTCATCGAGGAAATGGCAAGAATTCCAAATCGGAATCATTCTCCCCAGTCTCTTATTGCTTCCTCCAAATATTTGAATTTCTGTCAGTCCAAATACACGTAATATATGTAGTCTATTTGTAGTTTTGTGTGTGTGTGTGTAGAGTAATATATACGTGTGTGTATATTACTACATGGTTAACCTACACTTCTTCCAAGGAGCTCAGGAGAGAACACATGATTCTCACTAAACCCGTGCATTTACTCTCACCAAAACCCTGTAAGACAACAACAACAACAACAACAATGACAATTTATATTCCACTTTTCAACAAAAGTCTCCAAAGCTGCTTACATAGAGAAATAATAAATAAATAAGATGGATCCCTGCCCGCAAAGGGTTCACCATCTAAAAAGAAACATAAGACAGACATCAGCAACAGTCACTGGAAGTACTGTGCTGGGAGTGGACAGGGCCAGTTACTCTCCCCCTGCTAAATAAAGAGCATCACCACATTAAAAAGGTGCCTTGTTGCCCAATTAGCAAGGGCAAGATAGGGTTGCCAGACTACCAGGACTGTAGGAGAGACTCCCAGAGGGAAAAACCTGCAAGAGTAGCTTCAGTCAGTGTTAAGGACATAAGGACATAGGAAGCTGCTTTCTGCTGAGTCAGATCATTGGTCCATCTAGCTCAGTATTGTCTACACAGACTGGCAGCGGCTTCTCTAAGGTTGAAGGCAGGAATCTCTCCCAGCCCTACTTGGAGATGCCTGGGAGGGAGCTTTCTGGATGCAAGCTGGCAGATGTTCTTCCACAAAGCTACAGCCCCATTCTCTAAGGGGAATATCTTACAAATGCTCACATGTAGTCTCCCTTTCAAATACAAACAAGGACAGACCCTGCTTGGCAAAGGGGGAAATCATGCTTGCTGCCACAAGACCAGCTATCCTCCTTTAGATGAATGGGAGTGATCATATGTGAGATCGGAGCTAGATAGGATGGCTTATGCTCCTACCTTGTTAAAGGGTACCAGTACTGAGTAGCACAGCTACTCCCTGAGTAGCATAGCTACTCCAAGTTCCCTCCCTGGTAGCATCTCCAAGACAGGGCTGAGAGAGACTCCTGCCTGCAACCTTGGAGAAGCTGCTGCCAGTCTGTGAAGACAATACTGAGCTAGAAGGACCAATGGTCTAACTCAGTATATGGCAGCTTCCTATGTTCCTACAACTGAAGCTGGATAGGATGCTTGTCGTTCCCCATTAACAGTCATGTGGATCACCCTTGTGTGCAGGGATGTAGCAAGGGTGGAGTGGGCCCAGAGACAAGATTTTAAAATGCCCCCCCCCCAAGTCCAAGGCCTCCACACACCCCAGGCCCTCAAGGATTTAAGTCTGATATTTCAAAATAAGTATGCTGCCTGGAAATACATTTCACTGAATACACACATGCATACTTCACAATATATAGTTATATACATTGAATACTATACATTTGTGCAACCTTTAATGCCTAGAACACACTAGAAACACTAATTATTAAAATGGGCCCCTCGCTGCAGATTAGCAAAGGAGACTTTCAGCCATGCAGTGTGAGCCTATGTATGTCTTCTCAGAATTCTGAACAAATTGAGTAAAGGGGAGTCATGTGACATGTCTCGGGGGGGCCCTGGAGGCAGCGGGCCCCAAGACAACTGTCTCCCCTTGCCCAATTATAGTTACGCCCCTGCTTGTGTGTCTTCTGAGGTGGCAGTCATATAGAAGGATTGAAGCCCTCAGAACCCAACTGGAGCCATGGATGACTGCGATCCAGACCTTCAGTCTGTAATCTTGGGATTATTATGAATGGATTGGGCCCTGAGGGGTGTATTCCTCCTATACAACTGCAACCTTAGAGTACGGAGAGGATACAAACTCAAAATATGCAGGTTGTATTCTCTACCAATCTGCTTCCAAGTAATATTGCTTACACAGTCTCCTGCTTATTAGATTCCACTGAATGTTCCCTCAGATTGATTGCTCAAAAAATCCAACTGCCGGTCCAATATTTTGCCACAAGCTTTCTTAGGAATAGCAAGAAATTTTTACGGTGGAATAGAATGTGACATTTTAATAAAGAGGAAGGGGGATGTGATGTAATCGTCAAACAGCAAGCAAGAACCCTCCAGTGTGGAGATGATAATAAAGCTTCTTCTGGGTGTCTTTAGCTTTGAATCAAGCAATCAGGAGATTGATTGAGTTCCCAGACTTAATTGGAAGACAATAATCTCAGTATATTTTTAAAGCATCTAGTTTGGGTTTCTAATCTTTCGGATTAGTTTGGCTGAAGGATTGGTTATATTCCTGTGCTTAGATATTCTGGCATGTGTGAGAGGCAGCTCAGTACTCTGGGGTTGGATCTTGCCAGCACACTACCAGGGCTGGCTCTTCCATGAGGCAAGGTGAGGCAATGGCCTCAGGCAGTAGGTCATTAGAGGTCAGCATGGTGGCAAGATGCTCTAAAAAAGGGGGGGGGAGAGACACAGGGGGAAGGCAATATTTAGCCCCCTGCCAGGGGCATGGCTATAAGTGAATGGAGTGGAGCAAATGCCCTGGGTCCCTGAGAGAGGGGAACCCACTGGCTGGGCAACCGCTTGCTCTACACTCTCTCCCTCTCCAGCGCCAGCACCAAAAATAAGATTGGAGGGTCACAAAAGGGGCAAAGCGCCTTTGATGATGGTGATGGTGATGGTGATGGTGATGCTGATGCTGATGATGGTGATGGTGAGGATGAGGATGATAATTGCCTCTACTGAAGCTCATTTCTGTAGAATGTCTTTCCTGAACTTGCATTCAGCTTCAAATGCAGTTTAAACTCCCCGCATTTTGGGCTGACTTGCTTCCTTCTGCACCAGGAGGGATGCTTCCTTCCTGCGGCATTATGGGCCATGTCAGCTCCCAAAGTGGGGTGTTTTAACTATGCCACATGATCAGATGATGCTTAGGAGAACTGATTTGTTTGACTAGCGGGATGGAGGCACCAGGACAAAGAAATCCTTCCTTCTTCAAAACCAAATATTGGGTGCTATCGAAAACAATTGGCATCCACATTTCCCCCTGTTCTATCAGGATGTGTCTGTATAAACAGAAACACCCAATTCATTTTTAAATTTAAGGAAAGAGAGCTGTAAAAGAAGAAACTACAGATGTACTTAGCATGATTTAAAGAGGTTTAAATGGCTTCTTTATTAAATTATCGGCACACGAGCTGTTTCCTGTTTATGGAGCGCAGTTCCATAGCAAGACTCATGAGGAATAGCTGCTGATATCGGGCCATGGAGATAATTGCATCATCTCACATCAGGATCGACGCCATTTCCCTCGTATGAAAGGAAAGCCTGCTCTGAACAGCTGAACATGCTGCCGTCTTTGTCAAAGAATCTTTGCCTTGGAAGTGATCATCTTAATGCATAATGCAACTCTAGATGGATGGGCCTAATAAAGCTTCTAGTTTGGGTGTAAGCACACTCATTTTTTAATTCCATGGTGCTACGGTGCTTCTCCAAAGTGTCATGAAGGATAAACGGTGGCATAAATAACGTTTGCCGGAATTGCTGAACTAAGCTTTGGATTGAAGAGAAGGAAAGACGGTGGGAAGTTGCATTGCTGCCTAGCACGGGTTCAGCATTCCTCATCCCCCTTTATATTTTCTGTAGGGCTCGGCCTCCTCACTTCCTGTTGTGCCTAGTTATGCTGCTGTGCTTTATTGGTACTGCTTACATATAACTAATAGAGTGTCCTTGGTTAATCCATTCCTTGATCCAGGCCAGCTTTTGAATGGTGCTTTAGTTACTTGTATTCCTGTCCTGGGGTAGAGGAGGGGCTAACAAACAGCCAGCAGCAAGAGCACTGAAAAGGAGTCTGCACTTGCTTTCTGTACATGGAACATAGGAAGCTGCCATATACTGAGTCAGGCCATTGGTCCATCTAGCTCAGTATTGTCTACACAGACTGGCAGCGGCTTCTCCAAGGTTGCAGGCAGGAAACATATGATACCCCTAGTTGCATTATGGGAAAGCAACAAAAATCTGGGATGCAGCAGTGGGTATCTGTCATTCATTACCTGTCTGTCCTCCCTCTCATAAATGAACTATTTTTTTAAAAAGTACTTCAAAGCTTTGTCTGCTGCAAAGAGTTTGTTGAAAACTCACAGCAAAACATAAATTCAACCCTTTGCTTGTCTTTCAGCTTAGTTTAGCTCCTGACCCCTGAGATGATTAAGTAGCAATTCCTACTGCCTAGAAGCAGAGTGCCTACTGGCTGAATCAAGTGCTGCACAACTGCCATATCACTTGACAGCCGTCAGACTAGATTACTCCTGAGTAGTCATATTGAATTGAAGTAGTCCTTTGGAGCAGGGGTTCCCAAGCTGGGATCCTCCAGATGTTGTTGAACTACAACTCCCATCATCCCCGGCTACAATCAGTTGCAGCTGGGGGTGATGGGAGTTGTAGTTCAGCAACATCTGGAGGACCCCAGCTTGGGAACCCGTGCTTTAGAGTGACTCTTTAATCGCACTGGTGAGTAATATAATTTGGATGTCAGTCACTTCTCAACCACGTGCTATTGTGAAGCCTTCACCTGGAAAACAGTAGTGGTGGAAAATGGGGTAAAACATCACAATCCCCATCCAAAGACCTGGCTCCTGTGTACTGTTGATAATTTCTGATCAGTGGGAGGCTGTCCTGCACTGAAGGTGTCCAATAGCTGTCCACTGGAACTTGGCTCCTCAGATGTGCTGGATGTCAACTCCCATCATTTCCAATGACTTTGGTCACTGTGGCTTGGGATGCTGGGAGTTGTAGTCCAGCATCATCTGAGGACCAGTGTTCCCTCTATTTCTTCTTCTTCATTTTTGTTAAGAATCAGTTTTGTTCTGGGTAGCACTGTCAAGGCCGCGTGGAACCTTCCTGATCCAACCTGAGTGGGATATAAAATTAACTCAGTGGACATTTAGAAAAAAAACATGTGTGTGCACACTTATGCTGCAGCATACTTTAGAGCAGCCTGCTCAGGTTTGCCCCCCCTCCCAGCTATTTTTGAGCACAACTCCCATCGGCCCCAGCGGCCAACAGCCAGGGATTATGGGAGTTGTAGGCCAAAATCTGCAGGAGGACCGAAGCTGTGCAGGCCCGTCTTAGAGGGTACACTAGTTAGAAGACCCAAGTTTGAGGATCCTTATCCTATGGCAGGTTCCTGCACTGAGCATGCAGGTGGTCTAGCAGACCTTCAGTGCCCCTTCTGACTCTCACATTTATGATTCATTGATCCTTGGAGACCATCTTCTGAAAGGAAACAAAACAAAAAGCAAAATCAGAAATTTCCGGTGCCCTATGGCAAGGCAGCTCAGCTTCGACCCTCCTGCAGATGTTGGCCTACAAGTCCCATAATCCATGGCTATTGGCTGCTGTGGCTGGGGAGTATGGGAGTTGTAGTCCAAAAACAGCTGGGGCACCTAAGATGAGCAAGCCCGCCCTATGGGTTTGCTTCCAGAGGTGAGTTCCATTCTTGATCTTCAACTTTAACCAAGGTTTCCAACCAGCTCGTTTGATAGAGTTCTCCTCGGTGTCTGTAAACGGAGCATCGATCTGGATGCCTTCAGAAGACGTTGGCTGCTCTCTTCCATGTAAAACAAACCCCGAGTTAATGGAATCCCCTCACTGCAAAGGAGGCATAAGTGGCGCTCTCCGTATTTAAGATTTACATGTCTAATTACAGAAGGGTGCTGCATCGCTCAGCCACTTAAAAGTCCCCGCTTTAGTCTGTCTGACAGCTTCTTTCTTCTGCTGCGTCGAAGCTGAAATGACAAATGCAGGAAGACAATCGCTCCTACCACGAGGCCCCAAACACGAGCTTTGTAAAGCAAGAAATAACAAACTGAGCCGGAGCTAATGAGTTATCTGCTACGAACTGTACTTCCACAGGCTTGCCAAGTGGAAAGCAATACAACATGATCATCATTTGTAAGCATCACTCCTTGACGATGAGAGATGTCTCTCTCTCCCTGGCTAGCTTTATGGATGGTCCTTTTACATGTTTTTGAATAGCCGAGGAGAAGCCATTTACTTCTGCCTGTCGCATACAGAATTTGCCAGGGGTGGGGAGGGAGGGAGGGTGTGGAGGTAGCCCAATGGGAATAATATATAGACGTTGCTGGGATTCACCAGTAAAGAGCTTCAGTGAGTGGCATAAATGGAGTGCAGAGTAACCAGCCCTCTCCGTCCCCAACACAGCATCCCTCCAGAGGCCATCATTGGGGTATATAGTATGTTTCTTTCTTTTTATTGTGAGCTTAGGACACTTAAAAAACAGAGCTAAAGATGCAAAGACATGCTGCTGGCCACTAGCTTAGATGGCTTTAAAAAGGAACTATTTGTGTACTTTAGGACTACCGATTGATATTAGTTACAATGGCTAAATGGAACCTCCATGTTGCAAGGCAGTATACCACTGAATACCACTTGCTGGAGAGAGATGGCCAGAAGGGTCTATTGTCTTCATATCCTAAGGCAGTTCGTACAATCTAAAACTGGGTAGGGCAAGTGTCCTACCCAGGCTTGGGAGCTGTGTGAGCTCCCAATTTTTGCTTGTGTGTGAGCCAACAACTAGGTAGGAGGAGGGAGAAGTGATTGTGGGTAGGACAACTTTTCATCCTACCTTGGTCAAATGCTGGGTAGGAAAGCTGGGTAGAACAGTGCTGTCCTACCCAATACCTCTCCCACTGTCCTACCCAATACCTCTACCACACAATCACTTCTCCCTCCTTCTACCTATGTGTTAGCTCACACACAAGCAAAAAATGGGAACTCACACAGCTCCTAAACCTGGGTAGGACAATTGTCCTACCAAGTTTTTGAATATGTGAGTGGCCTTCCTGTAGGGCTGCTTGTAAGAATCTCAGAAACATCTGCCTTCCCACTGTGGGGAGCAGAATGCTGGATTGGGTGTACCTTTGATCAGATCTAGCAGGGATTGTTGTCCTTAAGTTAACTTGTCCCATTGTTTACCTAAAACTGCACCTCACTCTTCCAGAAAGAAACTTGCTTCTAGTCCACATGCAAAAAGCTTGTCTGCGCTTCTATAAGAAAAGAAATAAATAGAGGTAGGTTCCCCTTCCCCTTTGGGAAGACAGGTACCATAACTGAATAGGTGCAGAAGAAGGCAACCAAGATGATCAAGGGCCTAGAGCACCTTTCTTATAAGGCTAGGCTACAACACCTGGGGCTTTTTAGTTTAGAAAAAAGACAATTGTGGGGAGGCATGATAGAGGTCTATAAAATCATGCATGGTGTGGAGAAAGTGGAGAGAGAGAAATTCTTCTCCCTCTCACAGAACACTGGAACAAGGGGTCATCCCATGAAATTGATTGCCAGGAAATCTAGGACGAACAAACGGAAGTAATTTTTCACACAACACACCATCAACTTGTGGAATTCTCTGCCACGAGATGTGGTGACAGCCAACAACCTGGATGGCGTTAAGATGGGTTTGGATAACTTTGTGGAGAAGAAGTCTATCAATGGCTACTAGTTGGAGGGCTATAGGCCACCTCCAGCCTCAAAGGCAGGATGCCTCTGGGGACCAGTTGCTAGGGGAGCAACAGCAGGAGAGAGGGCATGCCCTCAACTCTTGTCTGTAGGCTTCCAGTGGCATCTGGTGGGCCACTGTGTGAAAGAGGATGCTGGACTGAATGGGCCTTGGGCCTGACCCATCAAGTCTGTTCTTATGAATAGAAATTTCTTTTGGAGGCAGCAAAGGCATTCAGCAACCCCAAACTTATTTCCCCAGCACATTTCGCACGTTGGTGGTGGTGTGCTTTCTCATTTATGAGCTTTCCTGATTGCCTGTCACCACCGCCAGCTGGTAAGCATAACAATAGTGGGTTCATAGATTTTTATTACTCAGTAGGTAGCTCTAATTTTATCTGCGCGAAAAGGATTTGGGAGATTTAATCCCTCTTCCCCCCTTCAATACTGTCAAGAGATTTCCTTCTTCTCGAAACAGCATGAATTCAAGGCAGCTCTAATTTCTGTGAGAACGAGATTATCTATAAGGAGCGAAAGTTGGGTGTCTATGTGTCTATTTTCATTTTCTGCCATTGTATTATTATTATTATTTTAAAAAATCAGCTCCTGTACACAGAGAATTGTACTGGCTTCCAGTCAATTTCTGAACCATGTTCAACGTGCTGATATTGACTTAAACATAGGAAACATAGGAAGCTGCCATATAATGAGTCAGACCATTAGTCTATCTAGCTCAGTATTGTCTTCACAGACTGGCAGCGGCTTCTCCAAGGTTGCAGGCAGGAATCTCTCTCAGCCCTGTCTTGGAGATGCTGCCAGGGAGGGAACTTGGAACCTTCTGCTCTTCCCAGAGCGGCTCCATCCCCTGAGGGGAATATCTTGCAGTGCTCACACATCAAGTCTCCCATACATATGCAACCAGGGCAGACCCTGCTTAGCTATGGGGACAAGTCATGCTTGCTACCACAAGACCAGCTCTCCTGGTCTTTTAAGGCCCTAGCTTGGGATGAGATACATACGTAGCTGGACAACACTTAGTGGTTCCCAAGGAAAAGCCTGGTTTTGGTGTCCCTTGTTCCTTTTGCCCATGTTGGGCAGGTGGTCTCCATGGCCCACCTGGCCACCCACTCACTCTCCTTGCCACCTCCACCTGCTGCTGGCAGCCAGCCTACTGCAATGGATTATAATGATGTTGCCACACAACATCGCAACATGATTATAATGCGCTGTGGCAGGCTGGCTGCCCAGAAACAGCTGACAGTGACAGAAGCCGTGGACGGATTTGGTGAGGAGATTAAGAGTGCGGTTGGGCAGGAAACAGGGATGGAGGCCACCCAGTCGTCTGCCCACTCGCTCCGAGAATGGGACGTGCACCTGTCCACGGGGGTAGAGGGCACACTCGTGGTTGGCGCATGACCCAGCCCATCCACACCCCATCAGGAAAATAGGAACATAAGAAGCTGCCATATAGTGAGTCAGACCATTGGTCGATCCAGTTCAGAACTGCCCACACTGACTGTCAGCAGCTCTCCAAGGTTTCAGGCAGGAGTCTCTCCCAGGCCTACATGGAGATGCTGCCAGGGACTGAACCAGACCTTCCATGTTAAACTATGACCCCATCCCATACAGTACATCTTCTTTTTGATCTCCTCTGTTCTTCCAACCTGTTAACTGGGCAAAGAGGCACTTCTTCAAGTGGCGTTTCTCTTGAATTTAGCAGGGGGAGATCAACTTCCTTGCTGAGCCACCACTGTTGGTAAAGCCAGCTAAATAATTTCCAGAAGTTCACATTGTTAATTTTCTTGCAGAGTTTCATCTGCAGGTTCTTGAAATCAAAATTTCCCCTGCTTCCGGTTGAATTAAGCACACTTTGAATCTTATCAAGATATATTTACACTAGGTGAACATTTAAAAAATACCTCAACATCATAATCTCTCTGTGACTTTCAATAATCTCATAATGAGTTTGATTTCATACCTTTTGCATTTTTATCTTCCACCCCCCTTGGAAGCTAGTTCAATTACTTTAAAGAAGAAAGGGGAGGTTAGATTTGGTGACCTCCCTTTTAACCTATCTGATATTTTACTAGAGTTTTCCTGCAGAGAGCAGAGAGGATTTAAAACAATAATCTCACCCTTGAAAGTACTGAACAGTTCCACATAGTTATCTTGGGGTGTGCACTACCCATCAAAATGATAGTTGAGCGATATATATGGTTGGATGCAACGGCAGTGAGTGAGAGGAAACAAATTATTATTATTTATTATTATTTTACACAGTCAGACAGGTGGTATTGACTGGTTTGTTTTATCCAGGCATCGAATCCTTCCCAAGGACCTGGCCCAAGGACCAACAATAATGTTGTTGCTGTTATAGATATCATTGCAGAATATAGGCTGTTCCCAGTAAAGCTGCTTTTTGTAATTGGCTGATGGTGATTTCTGTGGCCCCTATGGTTGTTGTTGTTGTTGTTGTTGTTGTTGTTATTATTATTTTACATTTATATCCTGCTCTACCTCCAAGGAGCCCAGAGCGGTGTACTACATACTTGAGTTTCTCTTTCACAACAACCCTGTGAAGTAGGCTAGGCTGAGAGAGAAGTGACTGGCCCAGAGTCACCCAGCTAGTTTCATGGCTGAATGGGGATTTGAACTCGGGTCTCCCCGGTCCTAGTCCAGCACTCTAATATTTTTATACCACCCCAAACTTACATCTCTGTATGTTCCCTTCATTTCCCCCTATAATGAAGGGAAAGGACAAGTTAACTGAGGATGGAGAGAGAGAGAGGGGAGGAGGAGGAAGAAGAGGAGGAGGAGAAGGAAACATAAAGTCCAAAAGTAAAAGTTAATTCCATGTCTCACTTGGAGCTATAAAGTGGATCAGCTATCTTATTCCCACCACTGCGGTGTGACTTGGATTCCCCATCTTATTGGCAGTGAGATGTTGTCCAGCCAGCAAGAAGTAGATCTTGCTATGAAGCAGCAGGGAAACTGTCCCACTAAGAAGTCAGATCTAGGAGCTTGGTAGAAGGTGGTGGTGCATAAGCAAGAGCTGGGCCAAAAGGAAGTGT
This sequence comes from Hemicordylus capensis, assembly GCF_027244095.1. Lineage (NCBI taxonomy): Eukaryota > Metazoa > Chordata > Lepidosauria > Squamata > Cordylidae > Hemicordylus > Hemicordylus capensis. The sequence continues at coordinate 20,296,218 of NC_069667.1, forward strand.
TTTATAGTTAATCTGGATGTCCTACTCCTCCCTGGACCATAAGAACAGCCCTGCTGGATCAGACCCAAGGCCTATCCATCCCAGTATCCTGCTTCCCACAGTGGCCCACCAGATGCCTCTGAGAAGCCCACAGGCAAGAGATGAGGGCATGCCCCCTCTCCTGCTGCTGCTCCCCTGCAACTGGTATTTGGAGGTATCCTGCCTCTGAGGCTGGAGGTGGCCTATAGCCACCAGATTACTAGCCACTGATAGACTTGTCCTCTGTGAATTTGCCTAGTCCCTTTTAAAGCCATCCAAGCTAGGGGGCATCGTCACATCCAGTGACAGAGAATTCCATAGATTAATTATGCGCTGTGTGAACAAGTACTTCCTTTGGTCATTCCCAAATCTCCTGGCAATCAGTTTCATGGGATGACCCCTGGGTCTAGTGTTGTGAGAGAGGGAGAAAATTTCCTCTCTGTCCACTCTCTCAACTCCATGAATAATTTTATAAACTTTTACCATGTCTCCCCATAGTTGCCTCTTTGCGGGGTCCTGACCAGTGCTCCCTGTAACAGGGATTCTCAGATGTCACTGACTACAACTCCCATGATCCCCAGCCAAAGGCCATGGCAGTGGAGGATGCTGGGACTTGTAGTCAACAGCATCTTGGAATCTCACTGGTCCTGACACAGAGTACATTTTGGTTCATGGTTCCTGTTCCTTGACAGCCAATCCATTTCATCCTCTTTGGAAGCAATCAGCAAGCATGCAAAGTCTACCAGCCTTCAGCTCAGTTGTAACTGACTAGCATTGCCTATCTGCAGGGGCGGTCCTTCCATGAGGCAAGATGAGGCATTGCCTCAGATGGCAGATTATGGGGGCACCACCAGGACAGCAAGATGCTCCTGCCACGCCACATTCAAAGCTTGGAAGGGTCGGTTTGGAAAGGGGGAAAGGCAACCAAGAGGCATATAATGAGCCTCTTCTGTGTATTTGTTCTACACATTCTCTACCTGTAGATTTATTTGTAAATAAATAGCTATTAGTACCAGACTCTCTGGAACTTCTGTGGCCTGGAGATCTGGAAAGAGTGAAACCATATCTCATGGATAGAATTCCTTATTCAAGGGCACTTGACATTTCCTTATTTGTCTTAAAGGAGCTATTGCTATGAATGAAACTCATTTTAAAACACAAGATAAAGTATATGCAGAATGTACCAAAGCAGGTTCTGCTTCGCTTTAGACAGTTTATTTCCTGGTATTATGGCATTTGTGTATGGGTCTATTTGTGTTTGAGTATATAAACACATATAAAAATACACTCAGACATTTGCTTGGTTGTGATCTCTATCTCCGTCTATCAGCTCTTATCCATATAATCTTGATCTATAATACAGTCCATGCTGGTTGATCATAGGAATGCTAAGAATTAGGGGTTATTTCAAAGGTGAGCCAGTTATGATGAAATGGACTTAGGAGAGCATCTTAAATCTTCAGTGGCTATTCCCATAAATAACACTTTTACGATTTCCTATCCGTCATCCTCTATGAAGATTTGTGGCACCCTTTGATCAGATGACTTGTCCTTGAAGTACGGTTAGCTTCCCCCCCCCTTCCTGGTGTGAAATATCAACTGTTCTGCTGTGACAGAATGAGTTCAACCAGGAAGCATCGAAATGTTTTGTGGAGCCCTTATAAGAATGGGAGAATAAGAAAGAAATTTCCAGTCAAGGCAGAACAAACCACCACTGTTTCAGGGGTGGAAACCTTAATTTTGACAGTGAATTAATGTGGGTGATGAGACTATTTAGCAGCTAATGTCTTCTATCAAATAAGTCAATGAACTGTGGCTGATGCTCTTGACAAAATCTTACTGTTGTTGTTAAGAGTCTCCACCTTTTCATTTCATCTGTCTACTGGTGTCTATCCACCCATCCATCCATTTTGCTTCTGGGCCTTGTCTATGGTTAGCCCGGAGTTTTGGGATGTGCTCCCTGTCAAAATAAGAGCTTCTCTGTCTCTGTCTGCCTTTAAAAAGACCTTATGATGCACTTGTTTTCTCAGGCTTTTAGTTAAACATATTTTAAAAACTGTTTTAACTGTTTTATTCTATTATTATTTTTTGTTGTTGCTGTGGTTTTCAGTGATGTGCACTGCCTGAAGATGCATTTATCAGGCAGTTCACAAATATTTATTTATTTATTTATTTGCCATGTTTGTATACCACCCAAAACGCAAGTCTCTAATAATATGTAATATGGTATAATATGTAACAATAAGCCTGTCAAATCATGGCTTTTTTTTTAACCCAGGCTTTTATATGATTGTTTCCGCTGCTGCTTCTTGTATTTTGTACTGTTTTTATGCTTGTGTTTTATTTACTTATTTTTTAATCAGATTTGTTGTTATATTTTTTAGTTCAATATTTTAATGTGTCTTTTTTATAACCTTGTTTTTAAATTTTATTGTGAGCCGCCTTGGGATTTTCTTAATGAAAAGCGGGGAATAACTTTAACAATAAATAAAATAAAATAAAATAAAATAAAATAAAATAATATGACAAATTATCTATCTGTCTGTCCATCCATCCATCCATCCATCCACCCACAGAAAGGCCTACAAGCAATAGTGCTGTTTTCATAAAGACCAGTGTGATTCCCAGGGCCAGGTTCAGAAGGTCCTTGCAAAATTGCTCTCTGTAGAGCCTTTCCATTCACACACCCCCCCACCAGCTTGAATGGGCACAATGGTAGAGGCGACTCTAAAGCAACTAGTTTGGAGGAGCAAAGTTCATACAAAGAACGTTGTTTGGGGCCTGAGGATTTCACTATAGATGAAATACTTACAGAGGTGAGAGAAGTAATGTTGTTAATGTTTGCCCACCCCGATACACATACACACACACACACGCCTACACACACGCACACACACAGACACAGAGTATCTATTTAAAAGCCACAACAGTTGAAAATTTCCATGGCACAACCGAGTTTCACATCCTAGGCTGCAAGAAAGATCCTTTGAGATAAAGTTCAAGAAGCTCCCTGTAGTGCCTTGATCCACACTTGCAAATGTGTGTTCTCTTTTGTGGGTGGGGGGAACCAAACGGCCTTTTCTGAAAATGGAAAACAAGATGCTGTTCTAGAGACGCATTCACAGGCGGCGCCATCAAAAGCAGCATGTTGCCTATTTAAAGGCCATCCAAAAGAAATATATTTTGCTGAAGAGGGAGTCAATACCTCCTTATGGAATAATAAATGCTTTGGGAATTGCACCTGAAACTTCTCTACAAAAGAAGGTAATTGTTATTCTCTTCCTATCATTCCAGCTGCAAGTCTTTCTCCAAAGACTCGGGCTTCAGACCCTCTTCTGAAACACCTTGGAGGTCCAGTTCAAATAAACATTCCTCTCAATATTTATGTGTGCGTGTGTGTGTTTTAAAGGATATAGATTTTTTAAAGAAAAAAAATGAATAGCAGTTAGAATTCAGACTTCACACCTCATGTGTGAAGTCTGGCTTCAGTCACTGTTTGGGGAATAGCAAGAAGACGCATACATGGAGGGTGGGGGAGAGAGAAACTGAAAGGAAAACAAAGAAGGGGGGATGCAAAAACTAACGAGGGGGACGACATTTCAAGAAACCAAAAAGGAAATGTGAAGGGAATCAAAGTGCAAAAACAATTGCTACAAAATGCGGCAGCCTGGTCTGTCTCCGGGGCAACCTGGAGAGAAAATATGACTCCTATTTTAAAAGCATTATGCTGGCTGCCCATACGTTTCCAGGCAAAATAGCGTAACACAGGACACAGTAACATAGGAAGCTGCCATATACCGAGTCAGACCATTGGTCCATCTAGACCAGTATTGTCTACCCAGACTGGCAGCGGCTTCTCCAGTGTTACAGGCAGGAGTCTCTTCCATCCCTACCTTGAGATACCAGGGAGGGAACCTGAAACCTTCTGTTGTTGTAAGAACTTTTCCATCTCTAGTATGCTTTAAAAGAGCAATCAAGACATATTTATTTCATCAAGCCTTTGTTTAGCTGGTTTGATTAGTTGGTTTTTATGGTTGTTTATCTGCCGTTTTAAATTCTTTTACATTTTTTTAAAAAAACTGTTTTAATTCTGTTTTCATCATTTGTCTTGTGAACCACCGCAAGACGTTGCTATGTGGTGATAAAGAAATGTAACCGATACATAAGGATACAGTGACTATTTATATACCGCTTTCTCACAAAAGTCCCCAGAGCAGTTTACACCGATATGAATAAATAAATATATAAAATGGCTCCCTGTCCCCCAAAGGGCTCACAGTCTAAAAAGAAAGAAAGAAAGAAAGCTAGACACCAGCAACAGCCCCTGGAGGGATGCTGTGCTGGGGGTGGATAGAACCAGTTGCTCTCCCCCTGCTCAATAAAGAGAATCGCCATGTTAAAAAGGTGCCTCTTTGCCCTCCTAAGCAGGGGAATAAAATAATTAATATATACATAAAGCAGAGGCATCATCTGTCGAAAGGCAGGGTTCGTGCAGTGGTTAGAGTGCACTGCCCTGGATAACTTTGGTTCAAACACCACTCAGATGCAGTGGTGGATTAGCGGAGAGGCAGAATAGGCATTTACCTATGGTGGCAAAATTCAAGGAGCAGCAAATTTGGCCGCTCCTCAAATCTGGCCGTCCCTCTCTGTGGGCAGTGGTGGCTGCAGCAAGGCTGGAGTAGGCAAGGAGAAAGTTCCCCCTTTTACCTTTTTTTTAAAAAGCCAAACTTTTTTTTTTAAGGTAAAAGGGAAGCAAAAGCCTTTTTGCCTATGGAAGGCAACCAGCGTTCTCAACCAGCCGCATAGTATATCACCCTGTCCATTACCATGGAGAGCCACTGCTAATCGACGATGGGAATAGACAGGTTCATGCAACCATTAAAATCAGGGCAGGAGATGGGCTACCCAGATTTGCTTAACCATCAGGCCGAAGGCTACCTTGCTTTCTACCCAGTTTGGTGGATTGCAGAGGCCTCCGACCCTGATTGTTTTAGAACCTGCTCATCGCTCCTAGCTGGGCTACTGGCACCAGTCCCACTCACACCTACATGGCAGCCATAGACACCAGAGCCCAGAGCGGCCATCAGCCAGGACACACTCGCCTCCAAAGCACCCTCTATGCTCCCGAAGCTGAAATATCTTCAGCAGGGCTCATCTACTTCCTGATCCTTCATGGCCAATGGAAGGTTGGGAACCTCCACTCTAAATCAGAATTGACTGGTCTCAGATAAACATTCAGCTGCTGGGCCTCTCAAAATCTGAAAAAGGACACCAGTGTTAGGTTGAGTTATCATCAATACTGATATTCCCCAGCTAGGAAATATGATTCTCTGAGGCTTCTAATGCTCATCTCACATTTTAATTGGATTTAGGGAAAAATCCCACTCTCAGGAACTTGCAGAAGACAGTACCCCCATACCTGAAGATCTACACAAGGTCCTGTCTCAGGTTTATTTCTTTAGGGAGGAAGCGTTGTTAGCTACAGCAGGGTCTTTTCTGTGGTAGCTCCAGTTTAATGAAATATTATCCAACCGAGAGATCCCTAAGTATTATTCCCTGATTTCCTTTGGAGACAGATGCAATCACATTTGTTCTACTGGATGTTTGGGGAGTACAGGAGATAATGTCTTTTAATAGAGCTAATTTTTATTGCTTCAGTTGGTATTTCCCCCCATTTGTATGTATTACTTTTATTTGTATTTTTAAATTGCTGCAAACCACCTTGTTAACAATTGTCATTGTTGCTGTTGAAAGGTGGCCTATATATAAAGCATATCTATCTATCTATCTATCTATCTATCTATCTATCTATCTATCCATCTATATGAGAGAGTCTGTGTCAATGCAACTCAGGCAGCTGAGACCTCAGTCTGATATTTGCATATATTACTTGCAAATAATAATTATATATATATAATGCAAATATCAGACTGCAGTCTCAGCTGCCTCTTAGCTGAGCTGCATTGGCACAGACTCTCTTAAAGACAGTAGATGGCATGTTTTCTTCTCTGCAAGGATGGTGTGTTTTGGCTGGAATGTAGCTCCAGGCAGATGTGTTTGAAATTAATTGAGCACTTCTTCTTAATCGGCAAGCAATACGAATTGCAATTTTAATTCCAATAAGTTGTGCAAATGAATTAATACCATTTGACCTTTCGCTAATATTCCAGAAAGATTTATAGCTTCTCTTCTCTTGAACATTGATCATGGAACCCTGTTGCAATCAATCCAGGGATTTATATGTTTAAAATCTTGCTTTCCAGGCTTGATGTATTGCATGTTTGTTTATTACTTTTTTTTTAATGGTTGGTGGCCATGCTGTGATAGAAATTGAAATAATAATAATAATAATAATAATAATAATAATAATAATAATAATAATGGCATATGTATTCAGTAAAGATAGTGACATTTTCCCTATGTCTGATTGCAAAGGGAAAAGATTTGAATTTAGCCTAAAAACCAAAATTATTATTCTGTGTGTGTGTGTGTGTGTGTGTGTGTGTGTGTTGGATGTTAAGCAAAATAAGAGGAGGGGTGCCATGAGCCTGGATCTGGGGACTCCGCCTCTGAACTGTGCAGCTGTCATAAATACTAACAGACTGCTCCAAGTTTCCTCTGGAGCAGGGGTGCACAACTCAAATGCAGCCCTTCGGGAAGATCCTTTCCTATATTCCCATCACTAGCTAGTGATGGCCACTAGCTCTGATGGCTTTAAAAGGGACTTAGACAAATTCATGGAGGGCAGGTCTATCAATGGCTACTAGTCTGATGGCTGTGGGCCACCTCCAGACTCAGAGGCAAGATGCCTCTCAATACCAGTTGCAGGGCAGCATCAGAAGGAGAGAGGACAAGCCCTTACCTCTTGCCTGACAGCTTCTCGGAGGCATCTGGTGGACCACTGTGGGAAACAGGATGCTAGACTAGATAAGTCTTGGGCCTGATCAAGCAGGGCTGTTCTTATGTTCTAAGATCTGGTGAGACAAGACTTTGCTACAAATAGGACACTGCTTCAGGAAGAAGCACTGCATTTTGTGAGCTTTCTTTGTGGATCATGTGGGAAAGGATATAAGAATCTGGAGCAAAACCACTTTGTTCACCAGACAGCAGAAGAAACCATTCCGCCAACGTCTGTGGTCCTTCACTCCAGCCTCATTGGAGAACAGCTTCCCATTGATTTCATGTCATGGAGCAACCTGGCAGAATGAGCTACAGAGCTACTAAGGGATGCATTACCAATGCCTCTAAATACATATTGTGGTGGAGCAACAGCAGGAGAGAGGGCATGCATATACCTCTTACCTTTTGGCCTCAGAGGCATCTGGTGGGCCACTTTGGGAAACAGGATGCTAGACTAGAGAGGCCTCCTTGGGCCTAATGTTCTTATGTTCATCAATCAAATTGGGTGGTTGGACAAACAAAGGGCCCTTCCTTGCTGACCAAAATGGCTGGACAAGCTTATGTGGGAGGAGATGACCCTCCAGGGCATCAGGTCGCAGAGTAGGTCAGTGGTTCCCAACCTGGTTTCTTTCAGATGTTGTCAAACTACAACTCCCATCATGCCCAACCACAGTAAATTATAGCTGGGAATGATGGGAGTTGTAGTTCAGCAACATCTGGAGGAACCCAGGTTGGGAACCACTGGAATAAGTAATCTTTCAGGCTAAGGATGGGGAAGAGAGACCTGACAGAAGAATGCTATTTCCCCCAGCAGTGCTGTGTCAATGTACAATGTAATACTACCCTCCTCCTTAGTATCTCTACAGTCCCAGGAAATTATCCAAAACAGCTCATCCAGAAGATTCTGTTTGTTACCTGCCATGCATTCTGCTGTAGATACATTCCCCCCCACAAAATGCTTTCTAGATGATCAAAACTCACGGGGAGGAAGACAGATCATGGAACTCTAGCCACAGAAAAAGCAAAGGTTGTTTGATGAATCATCTAAAGATAAGTTTAGCCATCTCAAAACGGAATTGCTCCTTCTGACGTTTCGATTTCTAAATTAAGGAAAGTCACAGCTGGCCCTTTGCTGACATAGTAGTATTTTTTTTTAAAGCCCTAAGCAAATAATCAAAACTTTCTTGGATTCAGGTTTTTTTATTCCTTTTCTCCCTCTCCTTTTAATAAGGTTAAAAGTGCACTGCTAGTGTCTACATCTTTCTAACAAAGAGTGCTGCATCCTTGCTTATTCATTCATTTCTAGCTCAAGCTAGCAAAAAGCCATTCATCTCGACAGTTCCTTGCAGCTCTGAGCAAAAAGGCTCTTCCATGGACACAACACTACTGCCTCAGGGCAAACATGTTACTGGAGATCTAATGAAGTTAATGTATTAAATTCATGTTCATAAATGTATACCTTAATTTCATTTTCTGACAGTTTGGGATGCCAGATTTTGAAATGTGGATATGTCAGGATGCATATCCATTATGCCATAATTTTATATGCCAATATTTCACAGGGGATTATAGGAGTAGGCTTCTAACTCCCTTTCATCAGTCAATATTTCCAACTGAGATGGCCTCTCCTTCCCTCAACTGCCACCACAGAGAAACCAGGGACCATCTTGCTCTGAGGAGGGGAGAGGAGAGGAGGGAGAGGAGAGGAGAGAGAAGACACAGACCCTAAAAAGTACAACATGTAAGATGTAAACATGCCTTTTTAGGGTGACTCATTATTCACTTCATAAGATGTGAACTATATACCACCGGAAGAGTGGTATATGAGTGCCAAGACTAACTAACCAAATGTCAGTTCTCCTGGGCATTAGTCAGGGCTTCCCCCAAGCCACAGAAGATGTCCAGGGAGGGGTTTTTCTTCACCTAGCATTTCTCCTTCGGAGACTTCTGCCAAGCATTAGCCGGTCATCTCCTTGAAGATACATCAGCTCCCGTCTATCTCTCAGCAGCCTTCATAATTGGCTACCTCCCTTCTAAATAAGTCCGTACAGCTCTGACAACCCTCAAAGGCCTGTCTAAGCTCAGCCTCTTCCAGTTCCTGCTTCCTCCCTGGCCTGAAACTTTGCTTCTCTCACCAGCGTTCCAATGCTCCCTGCACTGGAGCTTGGCCAGCCTGAGGCGAGGCATCCCAACCGCCGCCTCCATCACTCCCGGCCTTGCCAGATCTGCCTGCTGTCAGGCGAAAAGGAAGGAAGCTCCATGTTTCATCGCTGCCACCCGTGCTTCCTGGTACATGATCAGAGTTGGAAGGCACGACATGCTGACTCTAACTAACTTATTAAACAAACAAACAAACAAACAAACAAACAAACAAACAGGCTCCTTCTCACAACCCACAGCTAGGTAGGATGCCCGTCATCCCAAGAAATGGTAGTGCGTTGGGGAAAATCAAGGTAGAAGTGTAGGGGAAGTGATCGTGTGCTAGCCACAATCTGCGTAGGGTGGTGCAGAACATGCTTCACCTTCCAAAGAGTATATATCATATATAATAACATATGGCTTGTGGCATATGATATTATTATATGTAATAATAAGATAAACATATAACATTTGGCATATGACATTTATATATAATAATATAACTGGGTGCAGTTCCAAAAGAAGACCATAGGGGTCACAGAAATCACCACCAGCCAATTACAAAAAGCAGCTTTACTGGGAACAGTCTTTATTCTGCGACAATATCTATAACAGCGACAACATTGACAATAAAATTCAGCCATCCCAGGTCCTTGGGAAGGACTCGATGTCTGGATAAAACAAACCAGTCAATAACACCTGTCTGACTGTGCAAACAAGAAATAACATATAAGAACATAAGAATAGCCCTGCTTTGATCAGGCCCAACACCCATCAAGTCGAGCATCCTGTTTCTCACAGTGGCCCACCAGATGCCGCTGAGAACTTCACAGGCTGGAGTTGAAGGCATGCCCTCTCTCCTGCTATTGCTCCCCTGCAACTGGTACTCAGAGGCATCTACGCTGAGGCTGGAGGTGGCCTTTAGCCCTCCAGTAAAATAAGCTCATTCACACCTACTTCTGTAGGGTGCACCAACTTCCCCACCCCACAATGATCCGGAGGTGATTGTAGCCACGCAGCTTGTGCACCCACATGACTGGTGCTGCTGTGAGCCATGTGCCCTTCTGGAGGCTGGGAAAATGCATTCTAGCCTCCAGATATCCCACAATGCATTGTGCGATAAGCAGTGCCTGGCTCTGTGCATGCTCAAGCTTCGTGCATCCTGAGCATTCACACAACCCTGTACCTGGGTAAAAGGGTATGCGCACATCTTTAACCCAGGTACAAGCACAGGATAAATTCCCAGGCTACCCAGCAGGGCAGTGCTAGGATGCGCGCGCGCGCGCACGCACACACACACACACACACACACACCAATATGGTGCTAGGATGCACACACACACACACCCCAATATTAGGATTCTCCTCCTACTCAACTGTCAGTCATGAGAACCAGCCCAATGGTTAACCCGAGTGAATTTCTGAATGTCTGTATAATATGTGAAATGGCCCTTAGTCTTTGCTTTACCTGTCTATTTGTCCCTCCTAGATAAGAGAGCAAATTCCATGGATGGGCCAGAATTATGTCTCTTATATAATAATGGAAGAGAAGAGTAAATTAATTAGCAGAGCTGACTGAATCATGGCGAGAAGAATTCATTAAACATTGTATCAGGGAAGGGGGGTGGGGACTCTATCACCTTGCCTTATTTGCCGTGAGAATAATTGAAACATTCTGTTAATTACCAGTTAATGATCTCACCTAGGAACGGAAGAGGTAAAGTGCCACAGAAGTGTTAAGTGTTCACAGTAGTTTAGTTACACCCTCTTCTCACATTGCTGCATTGGAATTTGCATAATTGCTGGAAGGTACGTATTACTGATGTGAAGATGGGACTAGTAGCTTGGAAGTTCTCAGGTTTGCACCAGAATAAGGAGACAGCCATCAGTCATCACTGAAGGCAAGGGTCAAAGCCAAACAGACAAACCTCTGGATCATAGACAAAAAGTACAATGAAGAAGACATGACAGAACTGGAGAAGGTGCAGAAGAGGGTGACCAAGATTATCAGGGGCCTGGAGCGCCTTCCTTATGAGGTAAGGCTACAGAATCTGAGGATTTTTAGTTTGGAAAAGAGGCAACTACGGGGAGACATGATAGAGGTGTAGAAAAGTATGCATGGAGTAAGAAGAGTGGATAGAGAGGAATATTTCTCACAGCATTAGGACTAGGGGTCATCCCATGAAACCGAAGGCCAGGAAATGCAGGACCAACAAAAGGAAGTACCTTTTTCACACAACACATAATTAATCTATGGAATTATCTGCCATGAGAGCTGGTGATGGCCACTAGTTTGGATGGCTTTAAAGTGGGGTTAAGATGAATTCATAGAGGACATGGCTCTATCAATGGCTACTAGTCTGGTGGGCAGAGGCCACCTCCAGCTTCAGAGGCAAAATGCCTCTAAATACCAATTGCAGGGGAGCATCAGCAGGAGAGAGGGCATGCCTACACCTCTTGGCTGTGGGCTTCTCAGAGGCATCTGGTGGGCCACTGTGGGAAACAGGAAGCTGGACGAGATAAGCCTTGGCCCTTATCCAGAAGGGCTGTTCTTATGGTCTAAGATCTGGTGAGACAGGGCTCTGCTCCAAATAGGACACTGCTTCAGGAGGAAGCACTGAATTCTGAGAGCTCTCTTTGTGGATCATGTGGGAAAGGATGTGAGAATCTGAAGCAAAACCACCTTGATCACCAGACAGCAGAAGCCAACCATTCAGCCAACGTCTGTGGTCCTTCATTCCAGCCTCGTTGGAGAACAGCTTCCTATTGATTTCATGTCATGGAGCAACCTGGCAGAATGAGCTACGGAGCTACTAAGGGATGCATTACCAATTTATCCCTCTTCCACTAAAAATGGAACATGGTGGGGGGAGATGTCAATAAAGCCCAGTCCTGAAAAGGAGAGGACACGGTTTGTACAGTCATGTCAAGACAGCAGCACAAAATGGTTTTGAGTGTTCTGTCTTTGGAGAGGAAGAGAAAAAACACATCTTTATTTTTAACTGAAGAGTTTTATCCCTCTCTAAGCTCTTTGGAGCAATTGAAAAGCAATGATGTGGAGGTGCTTGTAGGAAACCTGCAGTTGCTATGAGCATTGTGTTACATCATGCACGTTTCATCCAGTTTAAGGAAGGAGGGGAGAGGAGAGTCCCACTGTTGTACTAGCTTCTGTAGCAACAAAAGCTACCCTGGCCTGTGACTCTGTGTGGAGTATCTAGAAAGGTAACTTGAAAGCAAATGACTAAACAATCTGTAATATTGGGAACAATGAAAGGAAAACCAATTTTCACTCACAAGAGTGCACTCTCGGCAGATGATGACTACTATAACTCAGCCTTGGATTGCATGCAATTTTACCACACGGCGCTTCGTAGATCTCTGATTTTATCCGGCGGTCATTATTTCAGTGTCCTCTGGACAGAGGCCTAGGGCGAAGTTCTTTGCTGCTAGGAGCTTTGCAGCTTGAGGTTTGATCCCTGCCTAGCAAGCTAACTGGGGAGCTAAATGTGTCTGGAATGCAGAGCCCTCTGCAGGCACAGAGGGGAATAACAGTGCAAAATGTCTGTCCAGCAGGGGCAGAGCTTTCATTGGGCAGATGTGTTCAAAGGATTCAAGCCACCCGGTTCCTGGGAACAGCATGGTTTGCCCCTCCAAGCTCCAACCAGTTAATCCCCAGCCAGCTTCTTTGTTGGCTACATGTTTTCTTTGTTTTCACTCTGAGCAAGGGAGAGAAAGTGCAGCCGACAATGAAGCCTGCTGGGAAATGATCTCCAGACAGCCATGTGGGCCCTTCTCGGAGCTGGCCATGCCCCCTGCATGTGATGTCACATCCAGGGGCATGGCTAGTTTGTGTGAGGGGCCACCAGGGAGAGGGGGGAACATGAGTCCACTCTTCTCTAGCTAGATACCTTCTGTTTAGCACTTGAAAAGCATTATTGAACCTGGATTGTCCAGGCCAATATTTGTAGCCTGGACTTTTGCTTTGGCCTGATCTTCAGAACACATGCAGTGTAAGGTGATATGGGCAGCTGGAGGACCGCCTGTGCTGCTCTGTGTTTCTAACCACCACTATCACCAGTGCTGAGCAAAAGGTCAATTCTGCTCCATCAGAAAGTTGCGCGAATGCAGCTTCTCAATGGGATGCGCACTGGACAGAATGGCTGTCCTGTTGGGCAACTGCATTTGTGCCACTTTCGGGAGAATCAGAACAGCCCTGTTGTGCCACACTGGTGGTGATGTGCGTGGCTAGACACACATAGCGGCATGGGCGGTGCTCCAGCTGCTCGACGTTGCCTGCACAGTATGTGAGCCAAGACCTTCTACACTTCTGTCCTTTGTCCTCCAGCAATTGACTCCAGGGGTCCTGATTTGGAGAACATACATTCCAGGTTTAGTTATAGCTGACTACAGACCTAACTTAGCCTTCCCATCACCAACCTAAGATCTTCCTAAAGTTATTGTCTTTGTTCTCTGTGACCTATCTGGCAAGACATAACCAAGTGGCCCTCCTCCACATCTTCCTTTATTTTATGAGGACCACATTTCTCCCTACCTTCTGCCCTCTCGACTTTCTGCCTCCCATTGTGTGCCACCAATTAGTGGAGAGCTACCAATGGCAATCATTGCCAATCATCAAATAAAAGGACTGGACTGAATAATCTATGAATAATCTAGGCACTGAGATTAGAATAATCATCAACCAATATTGATTACAGAAAGGAACTGCATGGTGTACAAGGAGAAAATATTCAATAAAAGCCCTTGATCTTTATTCGGCCAGTGGATGCTTGAGGAAGGATTTAAGTACCTGGCCCACCTCAGATTGGAAACTTATATCAAGACAGCTTATGAGCCACTTAGTGTGGATGTTAGCCAGTGACATACCTCATAACTGTAACATTTAAATTTGTGTGTGCATACATACACAAGCATTATGAGGTACTAAGCTAAAGGTATGGTACAGAATGGGTACACTTATTTTAAAAAGGTTGGGAACCCCTAACCTCAATAGATTTATAGAGTGCCACTAAGTCAGGATACTTTACTTTGGATTGATTTGGATGCTCAAAGATTATAAAGTAGCTGGATTCTTGAAGGAAGTGGTTTCCTGGCAGTGCCCTGAATTTGAACTAAGATGTATTATTGTTTTGGTTTTCTAAGAAGTGAACATAGGCCTTGGGATCTATCTAGTCCAGCATCCTGCTGTACCCACCAGATACCTGCTGGAAGTCCACAGGCAAGAGCTGAAGGCAGGCCCTCTCTCCTACTGCTACTCTCCTGCAACTGGTATTGAGAAGCATCATGCCTCTGAGGTTGGAGAGACCTCAGACTAGTAGCCATTGATAGACTTGTCTTCCACGGATTAATCTAAACACCTCTTAAAGCCATCTAGGCTGTTGGCTGTCACCACATTTTGTGGCAGAGAATTCCTTCGGTTGATTATGCGTTGTCTGAAAAAGTAGTTCCTTTTGTTGGTCCTAGATTTCTTGGCAATCAGTTTCATTTGATAACCCCTGGTTCTAGTGTTTTGAGACAGGGACAAACATTGGTCTCTCTCCATTCTCTTCACACCATGCATGATTTTATAGACCTCTATCATGCCTCCCTTTCTCAAGTGGAGAAAGTTGGAGTTCTCAAGTGGTATATTTAATGGGTAGAGTTGTCTTGCTCCTCGTTTATTCAGAAATGTCTTTTTAATGAAAGCACACATGAATAGAGAGGGCACCTGAGCACCTTTGAAGCTGGAGTTCAAGAGCTTCTGTAATAATGAGAGTGTTTTCCTCCCTGATGGAATATACCTTTTCTACTAAAATGGTACTTGCTTGTCCATTTCAGTTCAAAATCCTGGAGAGGGGACTATCCTTCAGCTGCTCACAGTGTACTCCAGATTTCTGACTTAACACCTCTACTTTTAATAAGTAGAAAGTTTAACAGACCTGGCTAAAGAAATCCACCTGGGTAGGGCAGCATCTCCAAATGCAATAAATGAATGTAAGTGGATCTCCGAGGCAGACACATAAATCAGAAGAGAATTCCTGAAAGGCAAAATGGAACAAGCTCAGAAATATGGTACACAGTGCTGGGCTATCTTATTGGGGCTCTTTGTAAAAAAATATTAATATCTGAAGTGTATCGAATGCTTGAAATGCACTGTATAAGAACAATGTTTGAGATTCAGATCAGGTGCACAGGGACAATTGGGCAGAGAGGGACAATTGTCCTGCGGCCACCGAGCCCGGGGGGGCCCAAAGGTGCTCCCTTGCTCCACCGCACCCCATTTTCCTTCCCTCCAGTTCCCCCCACTGTACTTTCCACATACCACCTAGGTCAGAAGTGTGGCCAGCAGCACTGGGGAGAATGCACGGTGGCCCCTCACCCTCTCCATTTGGTGAAGTATTTTCTCAGCTGGCTGGATGCTTTCTCTTTATCCCTTGCAAAGGAGAAACAGGAACCATCCAGCAGGCAGAGAAAGTGCTCCACTGATTGGAGAGGGCCAGGGGCAACTGCAGCCCATTCCCTGCACTGGCCAATCTCCTTGCATTGGCATGATGGGAGAGGGAGAGGGACATGGCCAGCATGCTTGGTGGCTTGTCCCTGGGCTGCTGGGACCCTCCCTTTGCCCCTGATCCAGACTAATGTGTACTCTGAATAATAGTTCATGTACACAACAGGGAAGGACGGGCTTTCAGCAGTCCTCCCTTCCCTCTGCAGCCCTGTGTGCCTTCAGAAGATATGTCCCTGAGAGTTCTGTAGTCCTTGGGGACATATTTTTGGGAGACCCAGAGGGCTGCAGAGAGGGAATGCAGAATCTGCAAATTTCACCACTGTTGTGCACACCAAACAATTTTCTAGAAGGTATCCAGTAGATGCACATTTTTTATTATTTATTTCTCAGCTCATTTTAATGCACTCAAGGCAGTAGTGATTTTTAGTGGTGACGAGCTAACCTGCAAGGTTTAGAACAACAGTATTACTTTGCCGTGTCTGTTTCAGTCAGATATTGTTGTGCTCTTATTAAATTCCTTGCATCTGATCCTTGGGGCTGGCTTTGTGTTTCTGCAAATCTCTGCCTTATGTCCAATATGTCCTGCATGATTTTTTTTTTTAAAAATGATGGGTTATTTAATTTGCATAATGGCTTATGGCCCAAACTGATACAGTTGTACTTTACTAAATAAATTCTAATTATTTAAGAAAGAATTGGTGGAGTGTGTTACTCCAAGGCATCACCTGAATTGGCTTCTGGTCTATTAGTCAGTCTATTAAAAGTGTTGGTTATTACCTGTCAAGTTCCAAATGTTTCTGCATTACTGGACCGGCTTTGGCTTTAGTAGGCTCTCCATGGGCCCTGCTAATAAATGCTGGCCTCTTTCACCATTCCCAAGAACTATGACATTCAGGGGCAGTCTTTTCATGAGCACCTATAGATGATTGGAGCACCTACAAGACAGCAGGTTTGCCTTCTATTCTTGCCATTGGAGCAGCTCTTTGGGAATGTTTTGACCCTTGCAAGCCAGCTGGTCTTGTGGGGGTGAGCATGAATGGCTGCCTTTGTTAAGCAGGGTCCACTTTGGTTTGTTTTTGGATGGGTGACTACATGTGAGCACTGTAAGATATTCATCTTAGGGGGTGGATCCATAGCTCAGCGGCAGAACATCTGTTTGCATGCATGCAGAAGGTCCTCAGTTCAATCCCTGGCAGCATCTCCAGGTGGGGCTGGGAAAGACTCCTGCCTGAAACCTTGGACAGCTGGCTCCCTATAAGCCAGCTTCCTATGTTCCTGTGTACACTTCTTGCAGAGAGCATGAGGAGAGAAGAAGAGATTGCTAGGAACCTTCCCTCTCTCCACCCACCGCCGCTATGCTCTTTCAAAGCTTGCAAGGGTTCCATAGATTAATGTGTGGGGAAGTTCTTCAGTCCCAAAATTCTCAAGATCAGTTGTATGGGATGACCCTTGTTTCTGGTGTTGTGAGAGAGGGAGAAAAATTCCTCTCTACTTATTCTCTCCCCACTATGAATAATTTTATAGACCTCTATCATGTCTCCTGTCAGTTTCCTCTTTTCTAAACTGTCGAGATGCCATGTTACCTGGTTGCATGGGTGGCCCTGTGGAGGCTGAATTCCTCTTCTGAGGCTTTCGTTCCCTTTAGGGGGAACCCAGTGGGGATGAGAAGGTCCCAGGCTGGTTGGATCCCAGTGGGGCTGAGAGGGCAAGGCAGAGAAAGCTGTAAGAAAGAGCTCTAGGGAGACAGTTAGCTTGGGTGTGGCATGAAACAGGGTCAGGAAGGGGGCAGGGCTGGAAGTAGGCTTTAAGCCCTGTCAGCTGTGCACTGGGGTATTTAAAGATGAGGCAGCTAATGAGGAAGAGCTGCTTCTGAGTATGGGAGCTAGGAGTTCTCCAGGAGACGGAACTGGCTGAATGCAGCAAGCCAGATGGAGGACTCAGGTGACAAGCTAACCTCCTCCCCTGGTGGTTCCGGAGGCTGAACTTTTTGGGGTTGCACCAGCCATTCTGGAGTTCAAGAAGGGCTAGGAGTCCACCTCGTCCCCTGGGAGCCTGACAAAAACTCAAAAGCCCCAGATGTTGTCGCCTTGCCTCATAAAGAAGGTGTCCTGGGCCACTGATCATGTTGGTTGCCCTCTTCTGCACCTTTCCCAATTCTATAAGGTCCATTTGGAGATATGGTGGCCAGAAATCTACACAGTACTCCAAATGTGGCTGCACCAGAGATTTGTATAAAGGGGTTATTATACTAGCAGATTCATTGCTGCATAAAGGAAATATTTTGGGTTGCTCCAGTTTCCTGACTGGCTGTCCTGTCTGCTGCTCTGTAGTATATTTTTATTATTCAATTAGGTTATATGATTCTGATTGCTTAATTATTCTAATTGTGCATGTTGCCGCAAACGCCTCCATCTGGAAGTGGGAAAGCAGAACAGAAACAAATCTATAATAAATATAGTGTAATAAAATATAATGTAATGCAATTTAACAACTGATATTTTCAAGATCGTTCCTGTGTTTGCCTGAGGCTTTGCTGCAATACAGTCAAGCCCAGCCAGTGTGCATTCAGATATACACACACTTTGTCCATAAAACAGAATCATTTTTCAGCATTTGTACGCTGGACACTCACGCTCCGGCAGCCTGGGAAAATTACTTAAAATTACTGGGGAAATTACTCATCGTTGAAGAGAGCTTCAGGGCCACATGGCATACTGGTGAACGGATTCTAATTTAGACTGGTACAGAACTCTCGGATTTCATACTACCAACCATGCCAATTTGTTTCCCTTTAAACTGAACAATGTTTCAGATTTCAAGGTTACCTAATGATAAGGGGCGGGTCAATGCAAAAGGGAAGCTTTATCGTGAGTGAACGTGAACTCTGGCAGTATTCCTTTCATAAAACAAGGAGCAATCCTTTTGATATCTCCAAAGCAACTTGTCTTTCTTTTGCTCCTTTTTAGTACTCGCAGGTTAAGGTAGATCAAGTCCTTGATCTTCAAGCTGCATGGTGAGCATATTTTCAATTGACTTCGATAGAGATCCCATCTGTTCAGGAGCTTTGAGGATCAGGTGCGCCATGTTTTAAGTTTACTCCAGGAGAATGGGCTCTTGGCTTCATTATGCCTGGCTGAAGGGTGACACATTTCCAGGTGCAGATCTATTATTGGGCTTCCATGTTCCAAGAATAGGCCTCAGACACTATAGAACACTGCTACATTGACTGCATTAAAATGAACTCAGCAACATAAAAGAATGTGTATATAGTGGGCAACTTATAGAAAATGCTTTGGCATGCTGAATAATATTTCACATGCACAACAGAGGAGTGGCAATTTTTGTGGATCCTGCTTTCCCTCTGCAGTCCTCTGGGTCTCCCAAAGAATATGTCCCTGAGGGCTGCAGAACTCTCAAGGACAAATTTTCAGAAGGCACCTGAGGCTTGCAGGGGAAGGGGTTTACCTGGGGCCCCATAACAGGGAAGGGAAGTCACTGCAGGTCCCAGATATCACCATCTCCACATCAGGACACTCACCAGCCCACCATTTTGCACCTACTGCCTCAGGCCCATTGCCCCTCCCTTCTCTCTCTCGCCAATTAGCTGCTGGCATCTGAAGGCCCATCCAGCAAAGGGCAGCAAGCCAGCTATGGCATGAAATCATAATGTTACCATACTGTGCCATGGATGGGGCTGTGGCAACAGTGGTGGGTGAGTGTGGGGTGGAGGTGGTGGGCAACCTGAACATGAGTCACCCCCAACACCGCTGTGCCATGGCACATTTCACACGCAACAGGTAGGCAACTTTCCCATTCATCGTCCACCCCAAATGTAATACAGACATTCATTCATCCATTAAAAGAGAGTGACAGTGTAGCTTCTCTTGCTTGGAGTTCTTTTCACACATTCAGTGAACAGATGGAGGGGAGAGAACTGGGATCATATTGACTGTCTCCTCTTCCAAACTCCATGCCTTCATCTGAAGGCTCAACTCAGTTTAGGCATGGCTCTGTATGCGTGATTGTGAACGTCTCCTTTTGTAGGTTACCTGGTTTTGTGGAGAGAGCCTACACACACACACACCTTGACCATAACAAGTTGCTTGCTTATAGGAACATAGGAAGCTGCCATATACTGAGTCAGACCATTGATCTTCTAGCTCAGTATCATCTACACAGACTGGCATCAGCTTCTCCAGGGTTACAGGCAGGAGTCTCTCTCAGCCCCATCTTGGAGATGCCAGGGAGGCAACTTTGAGCCTTCTGCATGCAAGCATGCAGATGCTCTCCCCAGAGCTCTCCCATCCCCTAAGGGGAATATCTTACAGTGCTTATATGTAGTCTCCCATTCAAATGCAAACCAGGGTGTACCATGCTTAGCAAAGTGGGCAAGTCATGCTTGCTACCACAAGACCAGCTCTCGTTCTATAGTACAGGGTGCACAACTCAAATGCCTCGGTGGCCAGAACCAACCACAATGCAGTGTTTGGGGGCTGAGGTCAATTGTCAGTAATTATTACATTCAAATTAATTCAGAAAAATAGTATCCCCCCCCATTATTAGCTACTTGTGAATCTTATCCCCTCAACAAGGGACCCACAATTTTATTTAAGAACAGTGGCCAGAAAATAGGTCTTACCCTGCTCATTCAGTGGGGCATCTGGAGTGCATGCCAGCCCCAAACAAATGTCAGGTCCTCACCTCTTCCTAAATCACTTGTTGCTTTCAGGTTGCAATCCTCTGCATACTTACTTAGGAGTAAGCCTCACTGGGAACATTGTGAGACTAGTTTTGATGACGTGCATAGGATGGTGCTATAAGAAAGTTCCAGAGAGGGCAGAGGCTCCCTTGGAGGAAAGGGAACTGCCCCAAAGAGTGGCCTTCTGCCTATCTGGGGTGCTGTTGCTGTATGCTATTACTGCCTGTGGGCCTTCAAAAAAGAACCTGCAGGCCACATCCGGCCCCTGGGCCTAAGGTTGTGCAGGCCTGCTATGGAGGAATATCCATCTCATGATCATCCAGCTCTTGTGGATACCTGCTTGGAGCTGTCCAGGGTTCTGAACCTTTTCTCTTGGAGCTTTCTGAAGTCTGTGCCTTGGCATAAATTTATGAGGCCTTATGTTGTGCAGGCCAGTTAGGGATACTATCTGCACTGTTGGGAATTCTGGGGCAGTAGAAAGTATATACTTTCTACATGTTTTCTGTAGGCTTTGTTCAGCCTTTCAGATATGACCGAGACTGCCACCCATATTCCACCTTCCATCCATCCATATTCACTGAACATGTGGAAAAAAAGACTAATTTTGGCCCCAATCCAGCTAAAATCAGGCATGACTAAGTCCTATGGAAGCCAATGGGATAAGTTAGCCATGGTCATCTTTAGCTTTTCCTTGCTGTCAGCTCTTCCTCTTCCTCTTCCTCTTCTTTCTCCTCCTCCTCACCAACGTCAGCTACCAAGAAGTTTAGTGAGTGAGAGCTAGCAGGTAGCAACTACTGATCCCCCTCCTCACCTCAATCATTCTCTTGTTCATCCTCTTTAAGCCAGAGAGAAAAATCAGATGGATTCATAGACAGGTGTCAATTGCCTGAAAGAGCAGCAGCTGGACAAGGGGGCCTTGAACAAAAGTATGGGTCTCAGTAGACACCATCTAGGCTGACCCCTGTGTCAAGGTTGAGTCAGAGGATAAGTCAGTAATAAGGCCCAATGAATACACACCAGAGACCATTGCTGGAAGTTGTGCATAACTCTTCCTGGCTGGGAGGGCCAATGGCCATCCTCAGTGGGTGTGGATGATCCAGAACCCGACAAGGCTTTACTTCACAGGAAGATTTCCCAGCCTATGCCCTGATAGCTCATCACATGGGGCATCTACATCCTTTTGCATTTTAAATTATGTACACCACCTAGGGATACACATATCAGCCAGTATATAAATTAGATAGATAGATAGATAGATAGATAGATAGATAGATAGGAAAGCAAGATAGGATGGGGAAAGAGAGGGAAGGAAGGGGGGAGAGGGAGAGAGAGAGATTTGTGGATAAGTATATTTCCAGAATCAAACATTTTCTAGTACAATTTTTCTTAATTGAACCATTGCTTGGAGAAATAAGCAGTCATGGTAGTTATATACTTGACTCCATTATTATTTAACATCAGACTCTAAGTGTAGTCTCTTAACTAATGCTTGTCAAGTATTTTGGAAATTTCCCAGCAAAAGAAGGCTAATGCATGAAAGTACCAGGTGTTTATTCATTATGGATCTCATTACTGGAATGTTCCCTCTAAAGGACCATTTTGTGGTTTTTAATTTTTCTTTTAAAATAGTTTTCACTTTCAGGCTTTACTAAAAAAAAAAGACAGAATTACATTGCTGATTTTTGAAATAATGGACAGCAATAAGTGTGTTCAGTACAGAGGAGGAAAATTTAACTAAATAAATGTAGCATGCAGCAAATTTGTATTTTGGATTTCTGATGGCTCAGAATAAACTGGGTTCTTAAATAAACCAAGAGCTCCCAAACATAAAAAGAACAAGTTTACCCCTTCTGTTATAACTGCCAACTCATGTACCCCATAGTGTGATGTGTGTAAACAAATTTAAATGTTACAGTTAAGAGACAGCCTACTCATATCACTGGTTGACATCCAGACTAAATTACTCATGAGTCTCTTACTGAAATTAATAGAAGAAGCAAACATGTCCCTTTAATTTCTATGAGACTGTTTATGGGTAAGTTAGCCTGGATGTAAGCCAGGGACTGGAGTAGTTCATCACATAACTGTACATAAGAACATAAGAACAGCCCTGCTGGATCAGGCCCAATGCCCATCTAGTCCAGCATCCTCTTTCACACAGTGGCCCAACAGATGCCTCTGGGGAGCCCACAGGCAAGAGGTGAAAGCATGCCCTCCCTCCTGCTGTTGCTCCCCTGCAACTGGTATTCAGAGGCATCCTGCCTCTGAGGCTGGAGATGGAACAGCCACCAGACTAGTAGCCCTTGATAGACCTGTCCTCCATGAATCTGTCTAAGCCCCTTTTAAAGCCATCCAAGCTGGTGGCCATCACCACATCCCATGGCAATGAATTCCATAGATTAATTATGTGCTGTGTGAAAAAGTAATTCCTCTAGTCAGTCCTAAATTTCCCAGCCTTCAGTTTCATGGGGTGACCCCTGGTTCTAGTGTCTACCGCCTCATACAAAAAAGTCCCTGGGCAGTTCAGAACATACTTCAAAATACATAACATTTTAATCTCCATATGTATAGCTGGATGTACGTAGTACATATGTATAGCTTAACAAATTCCCTCTTCTCCCAAGAAACTTGCGAACTAGTGCCAATGTTATGTGTGTCCTCCTCCAGTGGGAATAATTGATACACGCTCTCCGGGGTTCAGAGAGTACCTCTGGCCTCCTACAATATTTAGGCCTTGGGAATAAATCTGGTTGCCCCCACAACATCCTTCGCAGTGCCACAGAAAGAATCCCGACAACATGCCCTGTGCTTCACATTACACAATATAGCTGTTAAATCTGGGATATCTTTCGGAATGTGAGGCAGAGATTAATGAGTCCAGCTCAAATGATGAATTGGAGGAGGTGCAATTCCACTCCAGTGCAGGAAATGGAAACGAAGGCAGAAATATTAAAGTGAAATTAATAGAGCCATGTTTGCGAGGTCAGTAAAAGATTCTTGCCTCTCTAGGAGGGAGATGGCTTCTTTTTTACATTGACATATTAGGCCAGCAGAGAATTATCTGGACGGTTTAATTTCTGTGGTGCCAACCTGCCCCTTGGCTGTATTCTATGCCTGTTTGCCATTATGACAATTGGGGTGACTCGACAGAGAGAACCTGAGGCAGAATCACTGCAGGCATGTTTTCCATATGGCCATCATGAGAATTATCTGTTATGACTCCAACTATAAATACTCCTTCCTGAATTTCTATTGGTCCAGCGAGATATACAGTTAGTAATTAGGTCTCGAGGAAGCCTCAAGGGGAGCAGGATTTTGTGACCCTCATGACAATTTTTTATTGGTTGGTGGAGGAGTTCAGCTAGAATGTTCCTGACAAATGTGACTCTCTTGCTCTTACAGAGTACTTGCATTGGGAACCAGAGCTGAGGGGAAATTTCAGTACGTTCAGTGTTTCACCTTGCTTTATAGCATTGCTAGGAAAGATGAACTTTAAAAAAATGGTTGTTTCACATTACTCTGCTAAGAAACCCAAAGGCTGAATCAAAAGTTTGCATAAACCCACTTCCAATTCAACATTTGGAAGATAAGGGAGATAACTGGAGGTGAGTTGGTCTTGTGGTAGCAAGCATGAATTGTCCCCTTTGCTAAGCTGGGTCTGCCCTGGTTTGCATTTAGGAACAGAGGAAGCTGCCATTCACTAAGTCAGACCATTGGTCTATCTAGCTCAGTATCGTCTTCACAGACTGGCAGCAGCTTCTCCAAGAGTGCAGGCAGGAATCTCTCTCAGCCCTATCTTGGAGAAGCCAGGAGGGAACTTGGAACCTTCTGCTCTTCCCAGAGAGGCCCCATCCCCTGAGGGGAATATCTTGCAGTGCTCACACATCAAGTCTCCCATTCATACGCAACCAGGGCAGATGCCACTTAGCTAAGGGGACAAGTCATGCTTGCTAGCACAAAACAAGCTCTCCTCATTTGAATGGGAGGCATGTGTGAGCACTGTAAGATACTCCCCTCAGGGGATGGGGCCACACACTGGAAAGAGCATCTGCATCCCTGCATGCAGAAGGTTCCTTCTTGGCACTTCCAGATAGGGCAGAGAGAGATTCCTGCCACCATGCTTGGGGAAGCCGCTGCTAGTCTGTCTAGACAATATTGAGCTAGATGGACTAACGGTCCACCTCTGTATAAGGCAGCTTCCTTTGTGAAACTGTAGTGCAAAAGAAAAGATCAGTAATGGTGGTACTAGGGCAATACTCACCAAGACCCCTGGGAACAAGTACATCACATGAGCTTTATTGCTATAGGGGATCACAGATAATGGTTGCAGACAAGTTGGATGGTTCCTGGTGTTTATAAAGGAAAATGTTTAACTGTGTTAACACACCATTTGGTTCAACATTCAGTCTGTATCTGTAGATCTCATCTGGTCATCGAGAATCAAGCCTTCCCAACTGTTAGACGTTTATTCCCTGCTCCAATAGTACTTGTAATGTCTGTAACTTCATAGAACAAGAGGCAATTGCTGCTGGTGTTTTGTTCTCCAAAAAGATTTGGCCGAGATAAATTGTCCTCTTGTTCAGGCACTCTCATTTCCGGACTTGATATCCTGCTGCCAGAAATGTGTTCAGATTTTCTGTCTGGGATTAATACACTGACCATCTGCCCTTCTTGTCCCTGGAACTGATGAAACCTTGCCTGGTCTGAACAGTTGATTCATAAACACCTCCTGTTTGAAGGAACCCAATAAAGTGTACAGTACATTAAAAAGTCATTTGTGCTTGCTCCAAAAATGGCTTGCATGTGACTTGATCCAGAAATGGAATTCTGCACATGAATTCAGGTTTCTGCACGTAATAATACCCCCTACTGGATCAGGAACCATTGGACCATACCTGATACTGAAGTGCATCTGGATGAACCTCTATATCATGATGCGTATCCAGCCATGATGTATCTCACACAGTTCCCCATATCCGCTTCGGTTAATGGATGCAAATATGCCTTCCCGAATATTTTATGATGTGGCCAGGAATGTACTTCTTCCCTTTTTCTTAACTAACAAAATACACAGTTGATATGAGCTGCGCTAAATAGACATGATAAAATAGATTGTGCAAAAAGGAAGGTTGAGGAGGGTTAACATAAGAACAGTCATAGGAACATAGGAAGCTGCCATATACTGAGTCAGACCATTGGTCAGTATTGTCTTCACAGACTGGCAGAGGCTTTTCTAAGGTTGCAGGCAAGAATCTCTCTCAGCCCTATCTTGGAGAGGCTGTCAGGGAGGCAACTTGGAACTTTCTGCTCTTCCCAGAGTGGTTCCATCCCCTGAGGGGAATATCTTACAGTGCTCACACATCGTCTTCAATTTATATGCAACCAGGGTGGACCCTGCTTAGCTAAGGAGACAAGTCATGCTTGCTACCACAAGAACAGTTGTTTTCTCCTTGCTGGATAAGAACATAAAAACATAAGAACAGCCCTGCTGGATCAGGCCCAAGGCCCATCTAGTCCAGGATCCTGTTTCAGACAGTGGCCCACCAGATGCCATGGAAGCCTACAGCAGGAGTTGAGGGCATGCCCTCTCTCCTGATGTTACTCCCCTGCAACTGGTACTCAGAGGCATCCTGCCTTTGAGGCTGGAGATGGCCTATAGCCCCAAACATCTCAGAAATCAGGGACTGACAGAAGGGCCATCTGAGATGATCTAACCGGATGGGATGTAACTGGATGGGAGAGGCAGGTCTGTAGGTAGACAGGCACCAGGCCCTGCAAGGCTTTGAAGGTTAGCAGAGTGACCACCACCTCTGCAAACAAGGCACTATGGAAGCTTAGTGCCCAGGGGTGAACTTGATATAGATAAGCACTAATTTCCAGGAGGAAAGTGGTAGGCAATTTTGAAAGTAGGTTTTATATCGAAAGCAGCATAACTCATCAACCAGCTTCTCAAAGAGTCTGCCTGGATTTCAGGAACCTGCTCCATTGACGAGGGAAATGGCAGCATGCCACCTTCTTGGGATGTGACATGCATGCTTTAGAGGGAGGGGAATCTATCCCGAGAAGTGATTGAGATGGTCTGGGCATCAGCAAATAACTTGCAGCTCTGCTGCAGAACCTCCGCAACGAGACAGCCTCACCTCGGCTGAAAACTAATGCTGGAAACTGCTGACTCAAGCCATAATAGAGGAATAGGGGGGAAAGCGAGATTCCAGATGGATTCACCAGGCATCTCAGCCTACTGGAGCTAGATAAATTAATTAGAAGGGGGGAGTTAAGTAGCAGGGAATCCATTTCAAGGAGACATTAAGCTGGAGGAAAACAACTTTGAAAGGGGGAAAAAAGGTTGGTAACTGGAACAATCAGTATTCAGGTTTGTTGTAGGGGTGTGCATGGAACTGGCTGGTCCGGTTCGGTCCGGTTCGAGTCTGAACTGGACCCAAACTAGACCAGGCCAGTTCGGCCTGGCACCCCCTCAAACCCCCCCCCCCCACGGTCTGGTCTAGTCTGGGGGTGGTGGTGGTTTGTGGACCTTTTATGGATTGTTAATTTTTTTAAATAGAAAACTTAATTCAAGAGGTTCCTCCGAGGTTCCGAGGGGTGGTGTGCAGAGGTTCCCCCTCCCC
Organism: Hemicordylus capensis; assembly: GCF_027244095.1. Lineage (NCBI taxonomy): Eukaryota > Metazoa > Chordata > Lepidosauria > Squamata > Cordylidae > Hemicordylus > Hemicordylus capensis. Next base: position 20,323,105 of record NC_069667.1, read on the forward strand.
TGCTGGCCTTCCTTCCTTCAAAAAATGGCCCCCGTCCAGCTATTCTTTGGCCCATTTGGGCCTTTCCCCCAGCACGGTGGCCATTTTGGAGTCCGCTGTGCCTGTGCAATGCGCCTCTGTGTGGCATGGGTCATGCTCAACCCCGAGCCTTCAAACCGAACCGGTTTGATTTTGTTCCAAATTCAATTTTTATTAATTTTAACAGTAGTAATATTGTCATTCATTGCAAAGATGGAAAGGTTAACTTAGGCTTCCCCCTCCCCCAATGGTACATTGATTTATTTTACAAATAATTAGAAGATCCCAACAAGTCCATTGGCAAAAAAACATGCTTAAAAAATAAAGGCCTTTGGAGTAGTCCACGATCATCAGCTGCAAGTAGCATCAGTGTGTTCAGTTTTTCATCCTTTGTTTTTAATTAAATGGATTCTAGGATGTAAAACACATTGCCCTGGCCAAAAATAGGGCTGCAGTGCTGAATTATGAATATTGCTTTGATCATTTCTCATCGTGGCTAAATTTTAAGGGGATAAATGCTATGAAATTAATTTGCATTGAATCCTACTGAAAAGCTTGCGAACTCAAATCCAAATAAACATTGAGGCAGCCTAAACAGCAGGAAAGGTTAGCTGTGTTTAAGACATTGATATCATCAAATGAAAAATAAAGGGTTGTGTTTTTTTTTTAAGATTAGGTGCCTATAATTCAACTCGTAATGGACAATCATTTCAGTACTGGCCATAACTCAGAGGAAAAGCACAGGCTTGGTCAATGTGGCTGCCAGGGATCAGCATAACTGGGCAACAGCTGAGGGTCCTCAGAAAGGCTGCCAATTGCTAAGGCCAGTTCTGTGCCCATAACCTTTGTTCAGTGGTGATGGAGGGACTCTTTTAGTTTAGAAAAAAAGATGACTAAGGGGAGACAAGGTAGAGATCTATGAAATCATGCATGGTAGAAAGAGAGAGTAGAGAGAAATATTTCTCCCTCATTCATAACACTGGAACCAGGTGTCATCCCATGAAACTGATCTTGTGTTAGGAAGCATGAATTGTTCCCTTTGCTAACTAGGGTCCACCCTGGTTTTCATTTGAATGGGAGACTTGATGTGTGACCACTGTCAGGTATTCCCCTTAGGGGATGGGCCCGCTCTGGGAAGAGCAGAAGGTTCCAAGTTCCCTCCCTGGCAGCATCTCCAAGATAGGGCTGAGAGAGAGTCCTGCCTGCAACCTTGGAGAAGCCGCTGCCAGTCTGTGAAGACAATACTGAGCTAGATAGACCAATGGTCTGACTCAGTATATGGCAACTTCCTATGTTCCTATGTAAACCGGATTGAGGTCATCTGAGGAGGTCCGTCTTCAGCTGCCGCCAACTCGTTTGGTGGCTACACAGAGACGGGCCTTCTCAGCTGCTGCCCCAAGATTGTGGAATGCGCTCCCTACTAAGATACGAACCTCCCCATCTCTGGCAATTTTTAAGAAACTTCTGAAAGCACATCTCTTCAACCAAGCTTGCTCAGCTTTTTAAAACTTGTTTTTAAATTGTTTTGGCTGTTTTATTGGTGTTTTATGAAGTTTTAATTGTTAATTATTTTATGCAGTTTTATAATTTCTCTTTTAGTTGTTAGTTGATTATAATGGTGTTTTAATGTAAACTGCCCTGAGCCTTTTGGAAGGGCGGTATAAAATTTTTAATAGTAAATAAAATAAAATAAAAAATACAGGGACCAGTGGTCTGAGTCAGAATAAGGACATTTCTTATGTTCCTTAGGGGATAGGGCTGCTCTGGGAAGAGCATCTACATGCATGCATGCATGAAGAAGTTTCCAAGTTCCTTACCTGGCATCTCCAAGATATGTCTGAGAGAGGCTCATGTTTGGTTTCTCCTGGAGGAAGACTTCTCCTTCCCTTTGGAGAAGCCGCTGCCAGTCTGTGTAGATGATAATGAGCTTTATGAAGGAACGACGAAGGAAGGAAGGGAGGGAGGGAAGGGAGGAACAAACGAAGGAAGGAAGGAGGGAAGGAAGGAAGGAAGGACAGAAGGATGGACGGAATGAGGGAGGGAGGGAGGGAAGGAAGGAAGGAACAAATGAAGGAAGGAAGGATGGAAGGAAGGAAGGAGGGAGGGAAGGATGGAAGGAAGGAAGGAAGGAATGAGGGAAGGAAGGAATGAGGGAAGGAAGGAAGGAAGGAAGGAAGGAAGGAATGAATGAGGGAAGGAAGGAATGAGGGAAGGAAGGAAGGAAGGAAGGAAGGAAGGAGGGAAGGAAGGAAGGAAGGACAGAAGGATGGACGGAATGAGGGAGGGAGGGAGGGAGGGAGGGAAGGAAGGAACAAATGAAGGAAGGAAGGAGGGAAGGAAGGAAGGAAGGAGGGAGGGAAGGAAGGAAAGGAATTAGGGAGGGAGGGAAGGAAGGAACGAATGAACGAATGGATAGACGGATGGACGGACAAAGGAAGGGCTTAATCAGTGAAATAATATTTTCCTGAGAACAAATGACACAATCTATGGTCTCAAAAAGCAAAAGGATTTGCAGACAGGTCTGCTATGAGAGGTCTGCACTCTAGTTGTGTACATAGCAAGCACCCTTCAGAAATCCAACGTCATCAGTTTGGCCAGAGGGAGCAAACTTTCCTGGACACGAGTGGAGGCAGAATGTTTTGGAGATTGCATTTGGTTCCATTGGCACTGAGACAGAGACAAGAGGGGGTTACACATCGCCTGAGGTTCTCAGCGCAAATGCCAAGTGGCAGAGAAAATTACTTTCTCTTGGAAAAAAGCAGAAATCGGAGTTGACACATTTCAGTCAAAGGCAGAAAAGAACAGCCAGGGGGCTCAAAGGGTGCTGCATGTGTCTCTATGATAGGCAAAACTTTATGTGGCTAATAACTCAATACTGTCAATGAAAGTAGGGATTGAGCATTAAAGGCAGACCTAGCAGCACAGATGTGTGGAGCAGCTGCAGTTCCTTTTTAGAGCCCACAGAAAATGCTCGGAACCCAAGGTTGCTTGCTTGTTGGATGTTTGGATGAATTAAGAATTGCTCCTTGTTTTTGTGTGAGTGCCTTTTTATGACAATGCAACAAATATTTACAGTATATACTGCTTCTCAACAAAAGTTCCCTAAGTAGGTAAGTAAGTAAATTGTATTATCTAAATTGTTTTAAGTATTTGTGTATGTTTTAAACTTGTGTTTATGTTATTGTTAACCACCCAGAGATGAAAGTTTGGGGTGGTGTACAAATCTGATAGACAAAAAATAAAATAAAATAAAATGGCTCCCTGACCCCAAAGGGCTCACAATCTAAGAAAGAAACAGCACTAGGCACCAGCAACAGCCACTGGAGGGATGCTGTGCTGGGGCTGGATAGGGTCAGTTGCTCTCCCCCTGTTAAATAAAGGGAATCACCACTTTTAAAAGGTGCCTCTTTGCTCAGTTAGCAGAGCAATATTACTATACATATTCACAAATAACTGTACTGAGATTCTGTATTAAGATATCTTGTTTAAAAGATATTGTAAATAGTAGTTACAGACCACAAGAAAGTGAAAGTAAAGTAAATGTGGGAGCCAGAAACTAGGGAGGTCAGATAAGATCAGATCTTTTAGTACGGTCGATGGCAAGCCTTTAGCACACCACTTGAAACACCAGAAAGACACGCAAAGCAAAATAAGATAACATAAAACAAAACAGGAATGAAACAATAATCAGAAAACCAGCTGCAATTTATATACATTGGTGTTTTAGTTACTACTAATGAACTATTGACATCACCTGCAAGTTGAGGCACAGAGTTTCTGGGGCGTTACTATTGGCCTCAAGGAGTTAGGGATGTGCATAAACTATCCGACCGGAGGTGTGGCAGGCAGTTACCTTTAAGGGACAGGGAGGGTTCTCTCTCCCTCCCTCCACCGCTGTGTTTCTCCTGCTGGCGCTCTTGTCAAAATCGCTGACACAAGCTGATAGCATACTTTCTTGCCACCCTGGTCAGCATCAAACCAGAAGTGCCCAATGCACGTGCACAACCACCTTCCCCAATGAACCGGTCTGAACTGGTCCAGAAAAGGACCACCAAACTGGTTCAGGCACATCCCTACAGGGAGGTGGAGAGAGCTCCTGTTGCCTTCAAGGCCCTTATAAGTAGGACTGCTTCTGGCTCCCTATGAATCCCAGGGCTCTTGACAGGTTGAGCCCTCATCGTATTCTGGTTCCTCATCACTGGCCATTAGTCCTATAAATACTTCCTGACCACTGGTACAACTCTCGTGAGATCTTGGCCAACTCCGAGATTTTGGACAGATCTTGCAAGAGCCCCCCAAGCTTACCACAACTGGAAGGTGGGGTGTGTGCCTCAGTGCTGCTGCCATAGCTGATGCCACAGACTGGCCTGGAAGGCAAGTGGGTGAGATCTTGCCTGAGAATGGTATGGATTCGCGAGAGCGTGGGGGCTTGGTCAATATTTCACAGATGGAAATAAGGGCATGCTTGTAGCACTCTTATGACCTCCTTTTTGTGAGTTTCCTTTCTCCACAACTTAACCTATTATTGAAGGTAATGTGGAAGATGAACCAGCATTTTCCCCAGAAACCCCCATCAGAGTGACAGTGCATTATTATGTTGCACAGAGCTACACAACATTAGCCCACCAGCTGTTTTTGGACCACGACTCCCATAATCCCCAGCCACAGTGCCCAATAGTCAAGGATTCTTTGGGTTGCACTCCAACATCTATAGATGGGCTGAAGTTGGCCAGCCCTAGTGTATCATCATTCTTGGAGCTTTTGGAGGAAAAATGGGAGCCCCAGTCCATATCCAAGAGGAAAGTGCTTCTGCTGCTTAATAGGTGAAAATAAATAAGTTGGAGGATGATTCCAGCCACCCTTTTGCTCTCTTTACTATGCAATTTTCAAGCCAAAAGGCCTCTCTTGAGACCTTTCTTCTCAATTCTATTTAAAATCCAGGACTTTAGAAATGCAAGCAATTCAATCCCCTTAAATTATGCCCACATTCAAAAGCCACCTTGAAAACAAGAAGCAAGACAATTCCCCTTCATTTGTCAAAGTTTGCATCAGTCGTGAAAATATGTCTCGAATTAATGAGACTATCCCCCCAAAGGCACAGAACAGATTTTTGCCTTGGGGGGACATTAAAAGTAACCTCTCTGTGCCATTCAGATGAAATTGCATCCACAGTATGGCTTTAATTGGTCCAGATGTTTCAAAAAGAGCAACTGACATTCCGACTAAACACTCCCAGATTTCGGCCTGACAAATCAGTTTTTAAAAAAGATGATACACATCCATAGTCGGGCAAACAAAATAAATACTGATGGGGAAAAAAAAGACCGAAGAATATATTCTAAAGACAAATGCAGCATGCATTCAATTCAGACATAGAAGTCAAGAAGTCAAATTGATATACTTGGGTGTAACTTCCCTTCCACAAAGGTAAGTCCCATGATTGTTAATTGCATTTTGAAGACCCTGATATTTATACATCCACCCCACCTCCCCTGGCTGCTTCTGGTCTCCTCTGACTCACATTATTGTGATGCCTGAACAAAAGTCTGCTAAGTAATTTAATCCTGCTGGCAAACTGGTCATCATCTTGACCATTAGGCTACATATAGAAGTTTGAACTCACTGTTGGGGATGTATAGAAGTTTGAACTTCACTCATGAAGGACGGGGCCTTCTCTGTGGCTGCCCCAGGGCTTCGGAACTTGCTCTCTGCTGAAATAAGAAATCTCCTTCTCTGTTTGTTTTTAGGAGACATACCTGTTTTCCCAGGCTTTTAACTGAACTCTAATTTTTAAATTTTAATGTGTTTTTATCTATTATGATTTGTATCTTTTTATGAATTTTAAATGTTTTATATTATATTATGTTTTAATTCTGTACACCGCCTAGAGATTTCAATGTTAGGCAGTATATAAATTCAATCAATCAATATAGTTCTACCAAGCCTGTGAGATCATAGGCCAGTTCCCATGATCCGAAGCTGGGTGGGAGGAGTATTCACCAAGGCTCCAAGCACCTTGCATGTACCCAAGAAGTGATCGTGTGCCACGAAAAATTAAGGCAGGAGGAGTGAGGAGTGAGCATGTACTAGCCATGATCTGGGTAAGACAGGGAGGCTATTCACATGATTGTAGAAAAGCCGAGTGGTTCTTGATTGGATAACCCGCTCAAGTAGCCTGCCCCTTAAACTGGGTTTGCGGAGCGAGCACTCTGCAAACCCGGTTTTTGGAATTGTGAGTAGCTGCAGCATGGCTCTGTGCCATGGCTACTCACGAGTAGACCCCTGGCAGGAGGCTGACGCAGGGGTCTCCCCGGTATTTCAGCTCCCGTGAGAATTCATGAGTGAGGGGAGGGGGAGAGGAAAGCAATGGTTGCAGGGAACATAAGGCCAATGGATAGGCCAATGAACGAATGGGTGGACGGGTGGGGTGGGAGAAAAAGCAGTGGATGTGGTGGGGGGGAGAAAAGTGAAATTGGCAGGGGGGAGTGAAAATGGCAGGGGGGAGTGAAATTGGCAGGGGGGAGTGAAAATGGCAGGGGGGAGAAAGTGGCGGCAGCTGGTGGGAAGAAAGTAGAAGCCAGCTGGAAAAAGCAACTGGCCAGCAACTGGAGGGGCGGGAGAGGGAAGAGGAGGGGGAGGGCTAAGAACAAGGGGTTGAGGATGAGGGAGAACTAGAGGCACAGATGCTCTGCACCTGAACCAACTAGTATCTTTTAAACCATCAAACAAATACTGTACCAGTGGGGACTAGGCTAACTAATGAAGAGAAGGGACTGTGTGTTTGGTGAGGGGGGCGATAAGGAGGGAGAACGGGAGGGCAGAGATAGAAGAGAAGGATCCATTCAGGTGGGTGAAGAGGAGGCTAAAGGTCCATTTGGGCACAAGGAGGGAAAGTCTTCCACCGCGCACTTTCCAGACCGTGAAGCCTTTCTCACAATAGGTGAGAAAGGGCACGACGGAGAGTGGGGAGGAAGGCTGCTTGCACTTACCTCCCCGCAGACAGGGGGTTAAAGAAGGTGGCTGGTTTGGTGGGTTTGTTGTTGTGCAAGAGAGTGGCGTGATCCGGGTGGTTCTCACATGTCGGCAAGAACAGGATTGGCTTAGCTAGCCCGGTTTTGCCTGCGTGTGAGAACAGCCTCCATGAGGATAGGGATGGTGACTCACCAAGCCACCTCAGCTGCCAGTGGGACATTAATTAGGCCTGGGAGTCCTCTTCCCACCTCCCCTCCCACCTGTGAAATTTCAAAGGCTCTCTGCTTGCATTTGAGATTGTTCACCAGCTTATATTGTCATTAAGCCAAGTGCAATCGCATAATGGAACGTTCCCTTCCCACATACTTCTCCCAAGCCCGCAACACTTCAGATGTCTTCAATTGCTAGGGAGTAAATCTGTTTTTCAACCAATCTGTTATAAAACAGGAAGACTTCAGAGAGGCAAAAGCCCAAGGAAATGCGGCAATATTTCATCCAGAGTAAACTTTGGAACCCCTGGCTAAAATTGTTTAATTGGCACTTAATATAATATGTGGTGCTTGTTTCTCCAGCTTATTCAACAGCTTCATTAGTTTTGCATGTAAGTTAAGGGAAGATTGACCCGTTTGCCGCTTATAGTTTAATGAATGTGGCTGGAATATCTGTTACGTTTCTTGATTAACTGTGGACCATGAATCTTGGTAACAGAAAATCTCTCCCTACAATTTTCGGCAGTTTCGAAGGCTGTGTCAGAAATTAAACCTAGTGATATTATAACCCCTTTTTGTCCGGGGTTATCTAGATATGGCTGGGAGGAGCCATTTGCTTTCTGCATCCAAAGGTTTTGGCAGAGAACTAAATTAACCATTTCTATTATATCTGTGTTCTTCATGGCAAGACCCAGGAACAAGTGGCAGCTTCCATCTACCTTAAGTGAGTCTCCCTAAGCCTGTGTAAAGAGGGATCTATACTCACGGTGAAGTGCTGAGCTTCCCCCAGCACTGGCGGGGCTTTTTAAAAGAAAGGGGCTCTCTTGACCACCTTCAAAGGTGTGCATGGACTGCTGGGAAGTGTAGTCCTTTCAAGAACTTTCTCCATAGAGTCCTATGGGGCAAGTGCTGGAAAGGACCATGCTTTCCAGTAGTCCATGTGCACCTTCCAAATGGCGCTGTCTAAAATGACAGGGCTTTGTTTCTCTTAAGGTCCACCCCACTCATGACATGGCTTTGGGGAAAGCACAACACTCGCAGGAGGGAAATGGCTCTCATGCAGAGCATGGTTTGCCAAAGTAGCCAGAAAGGAGTCCACATCTGGCTTCAGGCATGGACAGAGCTGCATTGGGCCTCTTTGCACATGCTCTAATTCCCAGATACTTCCTGAGTTCAGGAAAGAATCCAGCCATTATGAGAAAGGATGGCTTTCCTTCCAGATATCCCTTATTCCCCCCCCTGTCCTGACTGCAAGCAGAACCAGGGTAACCAGGCAGACACAGGATAACAAGCAGTGTCAGACTAGAACATCAGGACCCTGGACAGCTCCTGGCTAGCACCCTGCTCTAACAACTGATGCTTCAAAGAAGCTGTTATCTCAGGCTGCACAACCCATCATCCCCAGCCACAGTGGTCAATAATAATGAGGGACTATGGTAGTCCAATATCTGCAAGAGCACTGAAGGTGCACAGTGTTGCCTTAGTGCTGTTTTGTTGTAAACCACCCAGAGACTTGCATTTCGGGCAGTATACAAATGGGTTAAATAAATAAATAAAATAAACTAGGAGAGCTGGTCTTGAGGTAGCAAGCATGAATTGTCTGTTTTGCTAAGCAGGGTCAACCCTGTTTTTTATTTGAATGGGAGACACATGTGAGCACTGTAAGATATTCCCCTTATGGGGTGGAGCCACTCTGGGAAGACAATCTGCCTGCTTGGATGCAGAAGGTTGCAAGTTCCCTCCCTGGCATCTCCAGATAGGGCTGGGAGAGACTCCTGCCTGCAACCCTGGAGAAGCCACTGCCAGACTTTGTAGACAATACTGAGCTAGGTAGACCAATGGTCTGAATCAGTAGAAGGCAACTTCCTATGTCCCTATGTCCCTCTTGGCCATGATGACCCTCCCAGACTCTACCCTCTCGATGAGGAGTGGAATGTCTTACAAGGAGAGCTGTCTCCTCTGGATTAGAGTTGTCAAGGCATGGTGGAGAGATTTTCCCCCTTTCTTTTTTTCCTGGGGGGATACTGGGCGGTGGGGGGGAGAAGGTTTTTTTCTGTTCTTCACATCTCTGGTCTGAAGCCGTACACTCCATTATACCTTTCTGCTGTTGCATTTATCTTTCTTTTAAGTAATGTATTATTATTTATACCCCCTTCCTCCCCTTCCTAATATGCATATAATATGAAATGAAATACAGGGAGCTATCAATAGAGACAAATAAAAATCAAATCATGCCACAATGTTAAAATAATCATCACTATAACAATAATATTATGTAAACAGTGCACAGAAAACAATTCAATAGCATATCAACAAACATTGAAATCCAACTCCCGACAGCAATATATCAAGAAAAAATAAATTAAGAATGCATTGGATAAATACAGTTTCCAAATGTAACTTCAGAAGCATAGCAACAGTAATACAAAAATGGAAAGGGGAAAAAAACCAACCCTTCTCATGACAACAGTGTCCCTAGAATATCCCTAGTTACCTGGTTACCCAAACTCAGCATGAACATATTGTGATCAACAACTTTTTAACAATTCACCCCTCAGAATCAGTCACAAGAAATACTCAGTACATTTGGTATATTCTCAGGCCAACCAAGAGTCTAGGAATGGGAGTTTTTGCAACCCAACTATCCAGGGATAGAGGAAAACCAAGAGAGAGATCCAGGGATAGAGAACAACCAATATCCAACCAAGAGATACATCAACCAAGAGATTCAACCAAGATCAGCCAAGAGATCGATCCAGGGATAGAGAACAACCGATAGCTTTTGCAATAGTTTCAGGCATCACCCCTACCAAGAGTCCAGGGATGGGAATTTTCACAACCCAACTATCTGGCTTGGCAAGCCTGTCACTAACCAGGTTGCCTCCCCATCATCTACTTGGGTGATGAGGGGGATGCTGGGTTGAACAGCATATTTGGAACTATGCTGTTCAACCCAGAGACCTTTGAAGTGTATATGTTAGGAGTCTCAAATGTGGGTCTCCAGATGTTGTTGGAGTCCAAGTTCTAGCCCAGTCAGACTAGTTGGAACTTGACTGCTCCAGAGGCTGCTAGTATCCAAAGATTGAAAGTTCCCAGTAATTCAAGTTGGATCACTGTCATTCTTAGTTTCTCTTCCAATATGTTAACTTGTGATGCATTGTGTTGCCATTAGGGCTGGGGGTGATGGGAGTTGTAGTCTAACAAAATCTGGGGGACCCTGGAATAATCCATTATGGAATTATACTACAGAGTTATAGTATTTCTATAAACCCATTCACTATAAACTACCATGTATCATTTTTTAAAATGATTGAAAAACTGTTGTAAATAGTTTTAAATTGCTGCCCTGATTTTCCAGGGTGTTTTTTTTTAGCTGTTTGAATTGTTTAATTGTTTATATTCGGTTTTTATAGTTGGATTTTAACTGTTAACTTGTTTTAATTGTTTTACCATGTTGTAAACTTCCCTGAGCCATTTTGGAAGGGCGGTATATAAATCTAATAAATAAATAAATAATAAATTAAAATACAGAGATGACCATGAGGATGACTACTAAAATAATAAGACATATGCAGACTCATATGCTAAATGAGCAAAGAGGTGCCTGTTAAAAGTGGGGATTCTCTTTATTTAGCAGTGGGAGAGCAACTGGCCTTATCCATCCCCAGCACAGCATCCCTTCAGTGGCTGTTGCTGGTATCTATCTTATGTTTCTTTTTTAGATTCTGAGCTCTCTGGGGACAGGGAGCCATTTGATTGATTTATTTATATCTGTGTAGACCACTTTGAGAACTTTTGTTGAAAAGCAGTATATAAATATTTGTCACATCGTACCATAGTAAACATGTTTGTTTGTTTTTTAAGTAAAAGTCGTCAAGTTGGTGGCCATCATTACATCTTATGCTAGTCATTTTTGCAAGTTAATTATAAAGTAGTTTTGTCGAGGACAACAAATTATACCAGCTGAGGATCTGACCTCTTTTTTGGTCTTCTCTGCTTATTTCTGCATATATTGGTGGAAGGTTGCAATTTCGCTTCTGATGCATCATCCTTTTAAAAACCAGTGGGGCAATAATTTGTACTCATCAACATTGTCAGACTTTTTTTTAATTAATTACTTCCCTTCCAAACTGAGTAGCTGGAGCCTGACTCCTACAGATGTTGTCAGTCCCCTAAGATTCAAAGTTCCAAATAATTCATGTTGTTTCCCTGTCATTCTTCGAAGGCTTCTCTTTCAATATGTCAACTTGTGACACATTATTTTTGCGTTTCTTGGGATGCTTCTCCAGTCAGGGGATCGCTCCAGTGTTTAGAATGCAATCCAGGGAGGGGGGCATACATGCGCCTTCCTAAGCAAGGCAGAGGGATTCTTGCCAGGCATCCATCAGATTTAATTAATACGGAATGACAAGGACTGGAACCCAAATTGCTCATTCTGCTTTGTCAACATATTGATCTGAAAAATCAAAAACAGTGGAGGCTCAGAAGAGCAAGCAACACTTCAATCCGTGTGCGTACAAACTACTACTCTAAGTAGTACCTTTTTTTATGCAGAAGGACTTTTGTGTAGCTTTTGCTGCCAGCTGGACTGTGTTCATATTTCTTATTTTTCAGAATGTTATGTTTATTTATTTATTTATGCGATTCGATTTGATTCGAGCAGCCCTTCCAAAAATGGCTCCAAGCGGTTTACACGGAGAAATAATAATAATAATAATAATAAATAAATAAATAATAATCCCTGCCCGCAAAGGGTTCACAATCTAAAAAGAAACATAAGACAGAAACCAGCAACAGTCACTGGAGGTACTGTGCTGGGGGTGGACCAGTATCAGGAATATGCAAAAATTCCCTAAATAAATAGAAATTCTAATGCAAACTCTTACTAAACCACTTTCTCCTGCCCTAAACTCCTGAAGCCACTAGCCTTGGCTTCCTTTTCCCTTGAACTCACCAAACTGTGGTTGAGAATCAAGCCCCTGCAGTTCCAAGAGCTGCAGTCATTCCTTCTTCTTGGCAACAGCTCTCTAGGTCTCACCTACCTGGTGTACTGATTGGCTGAGCCCTGGAGTTCACCAGCCTGTCAGTCAAGACAGGGTTCACTTCCAGTTGACTCTTTAGTGGGATGGAAGTCTGATCACAACAGTACCATTCAGAAAAGTGGGGTAAGGAATCTAGAGATAATTCTCGGCATTCTCATCCAACCCAACCCTGGTATAAAAACTGATAGAAATCTGTAGTGTAACCAACTACACCCTTACTCAAACCCAAACAAGAAAAGAGCACTTTCTATTCTTTCACATGCTAAGAAAACAATTCCCAGAGGTTTAGTACCAAACTGACAGGAAGCAACGGCAATTTCCAAATTAAAGACGGGAATCAAAGGAGTCCGGCTTCAAAAAGTCAACTCCACTTTCTTTGATCTTCACCTCACCTATTTTTCTGACAGTTTGTATAATAAGTCTTCTTATACCTGTTCCAGATGTTTACCATAGGGATATGTAGCCCTTCAGATGCTTGGAAATCTTTGATTAGTGCCCTTAAATTTCTTTCCTTCGTCATTGTCCTGTTCCACCTTCAGCTATTCAGTCTGCATCGGTTCTGGCCTTGAAATACACACTAAAAAAGATCTAAGCACTTCAAATAGGATTCTCTGTGACTTCTTTCCTCATTCTGGGTCTTTCTGATCTGAAATGACTAAAAATCTCTTCCCCACCCCCTCTTTGTCTTTTTCTTTCTTTCTGAATATCTCAGAAATAGGACGTCAAATGTGTTTTCTCGGTTTTGGCTGCCAGTCAATATACCTTCATCTTTGCTTTGAGGACATGGTTGCTTTGGTTTTTGCATTGTGGATTGTGCACACAGGAAAGCATAGACCATGCTTCAAGTTATGAATTAATATCTAAAATGTCCCTGAAGACTTATTCTCCTGATGTACTTTTCTTTTTTAATTCCTCTGTCGGTTATCCGAGATCCATCTTCTTGTTTTCTTTTCACTTAATCAATTATTTGAAATTATGTGAATTTATTATTCGTTTTTTGTATATGAACAATGATGTATTGGATAATTAAAATAGCCTGGTTCACACACGACTCTAGTTCACATACCCTAATAGGAGAAGCATCCCATCCATTTTTGGGATCTGTACTAAACTAATGACAATGGGCACAGCAACCAGCCTCAGAATTGATAATGAAGACATTGAAGTGGTGGATAGCTTCTGCCTTTTAGGATCGAACATCGACAGGAAAGGATCCAGCAGTCAAGAAACACGCCACAGACTAGCACTTGGTAGGACTGCAATGGGGGCCTTGGAAAGGAGATTTAGATGCTGTGACATGTCTATACCTACAAAGATTAGAATCATTTGGACAATGGTTTTTTCCTGTGACACTCTATGGATGTGAAAGCTGGACTTTGAAGAAGTAAGATAGAAAAAGCATTGATGCTTTTGAACTTTGGTGCTGGAGAAGACTTTTGAGGATGCCACGGACAGCCAGGAAAACCAACAAATGGATCATAGAACAAATCAATCCAGAATTCTCACTCCAGGCACAAATGATCAGGCTCAATCTATCATACTTTGGACACATGATGTGAAAATAGAAGTCCATAATGCTGGGGAAAGTTGAAGGAACGAGAAGAAGAGGACGACCACCAGCAAGGTAGATGGACTCAGTTACAACAGCAATGAATGCACCACTGATAAACCTTAAAGGCCAAGTTGAAGACAGATCATCTTGGAGAGAATCTATCTATGTTGTTACTTAGAGTTGACACCAACTTGACGGCACTTAATCAATCACACACTCTCAATTTTTGACTGTGTGTGAGTAGGGCTTTGCAGAACATTCCAAGATTGGAATATTCCACCTCAAAATGGGCCACTTTGAGGGTTCCAAGCTTAGAACAGAACACCCCTAAAAGTGGGGGGGGGGGGTGCTCAGATCTTGGAAAGGAATGACCCACTCTGAGGCGGGATGTGTTGAACCCATTCCAAGTGCCATTCGATGCTTGGAATGGGGTTGATCCATTCTGATGGACCAAGGTCATTCCGTCAGGACAATCAGCTCACCCTTTTGTTCCAATGGAACATTTTGCCTTTTGTTGCTAGCTCAGAATGGAATGCAAAATGTTTTTCGTGCACATCCCTATGTGTCGGTAAAAACCTAGGTAGAAAGAGTGGGGGGAGTAATCATGTGGGAGCCTTGTGCTGGGTAGGATGAAGCTGTCCTACCCAACACCTACCTAATGAGGAAGGAGGAAACCCACTCTACCCAGAGCCCCCACATGATCACTCCCCCTCTTTCTCCCTTTTGAGTTAGGAGGAAATCCACCCCACCCAGAGCTCTCACATGATCATTCCTTCCTCTTCCTAGCTATATTTTTATAGGCACATGATCAAAAATCGTAAGTGTTCACAGTTCTTGAAGCTGGCTAGGACACTTCTCAGTACTTGTGAGAGCCAACCTAGTATGTTCAACACTCATACCAGTGTACATAGGTACAGATCTGTACACAGGTACAATGATTCACATGTTATGTTATGTTGAACACAGATACAGCAGTACACTTCCTATCTGTATCATGCATTTGAGGAACCTGTACACTGGTTCACTTTTTAAATGAATGCAGATACAGTTGTTCACACAAAAAGTGTACATTCGTATCACATGATGGCCTGGCTCAGACAATTGTTCAAATCTTGGTTTAATGTGTGTTACCAACATTAGTGTGATTGTGTGAGCCCAACCAAATGGTTTATGGCCCGAGATGAATCAGAGACTCCAGTACTGGCACAGATTAACACAATTACACTAATGTCAGTTTGTTAAACCATGTTAATCCTCAATTTGAACAATTGTGTGAACCAGGCCAATATCTGAATATGGCTAATGTCTAAACTATATATAATCCTAATTAGTGAAATCTCTGCCATTGTGGGAGGGAGTGCTTCCCAAATAGCCTGAGCCAAGATGGAAGGCTATATTTCATGAAAACATTGCCTTGAAAATATTGCCTTATATTACATATCCTCCCCCACAATTTCAGCAATACTTTAGGAAGCCTAGAAAACGGAATGGGATTTTTCTCCCATTCAGAGCAAAGGCAGGAAGAATGCCATCACTCTGATGTGACTTCATGATAGCTTCCCATTGCCAAAGTTGATTGGTTGCAAGCAACTCTAATGTTATCTCTCATCTGAAAAAATACATCAAAGCAGCTGCTGATATATTTGCTCCATGGGTCCAACAAAGCATACATTACAGATACCATAGGGACCACGCACCTCAAGGGACAAATGCCAGCTCTGAAGCTAGGCAACAGCCCAGTGAAAGAGTTAAATCCACCTCCCCCAGCACCACTTCATCAAACTGAACCCCCCCCCCCAGGTTGCATTTGAATGATTTTAAAAGAAAACCAATAGAAGATTCATTCACAGGCCTCCTGCTACCTGATCTGGTTGTGCTCTCAGGCAGATGCAAACCATGGTGTTAAACATGATTTTTTAAAAATCCCTTTTAAAAACTGACTTTAAAAACAGGTTTTTGAATTGCATTGTAGTGTGTGTGGGGTGCTTGGTGGTGTGTTTTGATTTCATGTGTTATGTGTTTTTACTTGATATTTTAATGCTGCATTGTGCACCTCCCAGAGAACAATTTGTTATGGGGCAGCTAACAAATAAAGTTTAATATTGGTAATGATATACTATTGATGATAATATTATCAGTATTAATAATTATTAAAATTTAGTGATAATATGATCGATGGTTTATTATAATTAATTTTATCAATAGTAATAACAATAATAAAATATTGATGTTATTATCCATAATATGATAATTTCATCATGATCATCATCATGATCATCATCATCATCATCATCATCATCATCATCATCATCATCAAATGTAATAGCAATGACAGGCTCTCTTTGGCTTGGGGCATCACAACTTTTGCAGGCCTCATCCAGTACTTGGTTATTAACTAAAAATACATCCATTTTTTGGAAGCAGAGATGGCTGGCAGTGTAATAATCTCTTACCCAGCACACCCTGTTGTTACTTAACAGTGTTCCATCATTATCATGTTCATTTGATGTCTGTGTTTCTTGCTACTCTTCTATTCATTCCAGTCCCCACCATAACAAGATTCCCGGATGAGCAGGTTGGGAAAACATTGCTTCTGACAACAAAGCAGCAAAGTGTATCGATATCCAAAAGAAACAGCCTTTGCTGTGCCCGCTTTTGTGTATTATGGCTGAAGAAGAAAAAATCATCAGCAATTGGGGGCTGCTACATGCTTTTATCCCGATTTTCATCTGCCACAAATAGCACAAGATTGCAGGTTTAGGAATTCACCGATTAAATGAATGACTTTCTTCTTCTGTGATCGCTTTGATCGGCTGTCAGAGGTTTTGATCTATTTCTAGCCTGAGTCATCTTCAGCCAGGGATGGAGCTGCTGTTTCAGGAGAGATCCCGATGCCCCAGATGACCAGAGGATTCAACTGGACTAGAGATTCCTGGGTTAACCCTCTCCTACCCAGGAATCTCTGGTCTTGAGAATATCTCTGATGTACTACACTCAAGAGTTGCTTTGCACTTTCAGGAGCAGCTGGTGTGGGGAAGGGCTTGCATTAGGTACTGGGACCAAGAAAGCCCCATTGCACCTACAACACTCTGTACACAGACTAGTCATGCTTCAACTGTCACTATAAACAGCATCCAAACACTGGTAGAGGTGTAACCAGTGGGATTTGGGTTTTATTCCTTGTAACAGCAGTCCCTGCCACCCAGTTCCAAGAAACAAAGTCAAAATCCCACAGAGTCTGAAGGCATCTGAACCTTCAAGTTAAAGTTTTTTCTGGTCTTGTTAGCTGCCTATACAAGGAGACAGAGAAGCAACCAGATGTAAGCTGATCTGAGTTATTAGGTGGATTACTCTTTCTGTGTGTGTGTGTGTGTGTGTGTGTGTGTGTGTGTGTGTGTGTGAAATAATTCAAATTATTTAAATAAATAAAGCAATCAAGAAGCCAACAAACAAAGGCTGCGTGGAGCCCAGATGGTTCATTTTGGAGGTGCTTTTTCATTCCTCTTCTCTCCACCCTTTTCTTCCACCGAGCCTTTTTACTGTGCTTGAATAACAAGATTTCCCAAAGCAGTCCATTACAGAATTCAATTTTTCTTGCCACTGTCATGCTGTTCATTTCCAATCACACTACTAGTCCAAATTACAGGCTTACCTCGTCTCTCCTCGGAAACGTAGAAGTTGTTTATCAAAATCCATCAGAGTCTATCATGGGCGATGAGTGGCAGAGAAAGAGAGTAGGAAGGGGAACATTTGTGAGGATGGCGGGTGGGGTGGGGAGGGAACACATTCAAGGGGATACAGCAAAGTCACACGTGCTGGAGAGAAGCAGTTTGCATGAGCAAGGGATGGGGGAGCTAGTCTGTTTGTAGACTTGAGATGGGTCCCCTTGGGATATAGAGAAAGTTCTACAAATGCAACATTTGCCGGTCCACCCAACCCTCCCCAAATTTAATTCAACACAGTTTAGATAAACAACTGTCTTTCTCAGCACAGTAGGTGCAAGGGCATCATAAATCAAATCTAAAAATTACACAGCCTGGATTTATTCACACATTATGATGCATACACGGGCAATCTGTGTACACAATCTGTATAGAGTGCCTTATTTACCCACATAGAAGACAATGTTGAATTTAAGATTCTGATTTCTAACTTCAAAAAAAAAATGGAAAAATCCTAGAGGTTGTGCACATGGCCATGAGAGGGCATGGAGGGCAGATGAGGGGGAGGCAGGGATGAACCTACCTCCCCCCACTCATTACCATGCTCCTCTTCAGTGCAGGGATCACTGGAGGCAGAAAAACAAGTCCCGGCCTCCAGGAATCCCCAAACCAGTGGTTCTTAATGTGGAGTCTATCAGAAGTTGCTGAACTAAAACTCCCAGCATCCCCAGCCACAAAAATTGTGCTTGTGGATGCTGGGAGTTCTAGTTCAGCAACAACTGGCATACCCCACCTTTAGAGCCATGAGCAGTGTGGTGCGTTGGGGGCTTCCCCCAGGAATTGGACTCTCTAGGCACCCAACTCTGTGTATGTTCGGCTTGCATGCAACCCAAGCATACACATGACCTTGGTGCCAGTTTTAAGGGTGCGCTCACACCCTTTAACTCAGTGGGACTGAGGGCTGGGGTGGGATTTCCTGATAGCAGTGTACCGTTGCCTTATTATTGGTTGTGTCTGGTACAGGTATGTGTCTTGGGATGTCCAGAGCTGGGGAGATGGGAGGTGACTTTGAGGTGGCCATTCCAGTGGTGATGGGGAGACAATGAAGACATTGCATTGGTAGGTTAACAGGCTGTTACAGGGGAAGGGAAATCAGAAATTTAATAGCTATTTCCCCTTCCAGCTGTCCAATCAACACTTTGAGATTGGCAGTGCCAATCAGCCACAGAGCCTCACCTTGCTACTTTGTAATGCCAGGTTGGTCCAAAACCAACTGGAGATCATCCATGATTTGATATTGGATGAAGGAGCTGACCTGCTATGCATTACAGAGATCTGGTCATGGGAGGCTAGTGGTCGAGTAGGGACCCAGCTTCTTCCAGCAGGATACTCTGTGGTGGACAAGGTGAGAATATGTGGGTGTGGAGGTGGTGTGGCTGTCATCTACCTGTATAAGGACACTGTCTCCCTTATCAGGATCTCTGTTGGGGAATTGGCCCATATCAAGTGCCTGTACCTAATCCTAGTTAAGGGCTAAGCAGAGGATCTGGGTTATCCTAGTTTTCAGGACCTGGACCTGGGGAATTCCCATGAGTTATCAGGACCATGGTGCCCTGAAGACACTTTTTCACGGTCATATGTATGAGCCTATAGAGATGTTGGTATTTCCCTGGTGCCATGATTCATGAATTCTGTAACAACCTGTAATACTTTTTAATATTCAATGTGTAACTTTTTTCTTATTTTGTGGTGAATTCTGAATAATATCAAGTTGCTATATTACAGTAAATACACTTGGAGACTTGGACTTCTTACTTATATGTGAATTCCACTCCCTAGTGAATCATACTCAGGCCACTAACTATAAGAATTCTCTGCATATTTTTTTTTAAGATAGCTTTTCCAAGAGTTCAAAACGTGCATGGCCGTTGCTGCTTGGGAATAATAGTATGGAGTGTCCAGCAGAAGTGTCCATCTTCTGTGCCTGAAGAACTCAAATCAGCCTTTGAAGAAGACTCTTTTGTACATTTCCACTGTGAATTGTGAAATCCATTTTTAATGGGGTAACATAAGCATGGGTCAGTATTAGGTGCTACCGCAACTGTGCACAGATTTACTAGCAGATAGGAACATAAAAACTTAGGAAACTGCCTTATATTGAGTCAGACCACTGGTCCATCTAACTCAGTATTGTCTACCCAGACTGGCAGTGGCTTCTCTGAGGTTTCAGGCAGGAGTCTCTCTCAGCCCTCTCTGGAGATGCCAGGGAACCTTCTTGGAAGGTTCTTCCAAGTTTCCAAGTTCTTCCAAGGTTCCAACTTGGAACCTTCTGTATGCAAGCAGGCAGACGCTCTTCCCAGATCAGCCTCATCCCCTAAGGGGAATATCTTACAGTGCTCACATGTAGTCTCCCATTCAAATGCAAGGCAGAGCAGACCCTGCTTAGCAAATGGGGCAATCCATGCTTGCTACCATGAAACCAGCTCTCCCTCAATAGAAGTGGTTATATTCCACTTATGCCACTTTATATTCCTTTTTACATTTAAAATATATACTTCTTTTCAGCAAAACTTCACTAAGCAATTTACAAAGCAGAGACATTTTTTAAAAAATGAGGCTTACAATGTCACAGGGTGAGCACATCAGCCACAGGGAAAGACATTTTACTGGTGACCCCCCGTGCTAAATATATGAGCACCATCACTTGAAAGGCACCTCTTTGCCAAGTTCGCAGAGGTTCTATGGGTGTGTTTGTACCATTTCTCTTCTGACACTAGATTTCCCTTCTTGAAACACCAACTAAAAAAAAATGTTGAAAGAAACATTGACCCCGACATCTGCTGCTGTTTTGTCACAGCAAGATTAGTCAGGGGAAAAAAAAGCTTTTTTTGTAAAATCAGAGCAGCCCAAAGTTGATGTATTATAAGGCAGCGTTTCTGCCTCATTAGATGTAGCCACAATTCAGTCTAGTGTTCATACACATGCCGTTGATAAGAAATATACATACAATCAATCAGGTTAGATAGGAGGAGACACACTCTATTAAGGAGAGCAGCATTAAAACAAAAACAAAAAAACAGGCAAACAATAAAATACCACCAGTGGAAATGTTTTCGTTTTGGACAGCTGATTAGGCTAGGTGGATTAGGGCATCAAATAAAAGATGTCAACTCATGTATTCAAGTCTAATTTAGTCAATTTTCAGCTTCTTCACTTTATTAATGTGTATCATATACTGGCCCATTAAACTCCCAAGAAACCTGAAGCTGGTTCACACAATCATGAAAACCAGGTTAAAAGCTGGCTACCTACATTTTGTGAGTTCACAATGCTTGTATGAATTCACAAAAATCCATCCAGCCCAGGTTTCTTAAATCAGGATCACTCAAACCAGGTTTCTCAAACCAGGATTATTTACCCAGCTCTTAACCAAGGGAAAGAGAATGCTTCTATCTTGCTCTTCTGGTCATGTGAACTAATTCTCATTTTCTATCCTGGAATCAGGCCTGGAAACAATAGAGAGCTGTGACTACAGAGGCTGTCAGCCATTGATGTGCCACTCTGCAAAGTACGCAGAGTGATCCAGTCTACGCAGCTGCTTCAGCAGGGCTGGGTCCTCCTCCTGCTCCACATGACCATGATTTCATGAGGCTTTTCCCTTCTGCTGCCAGTGCAAAGAATGCTAGGAAGGTCTGCAAGGCTTTTGGAGGATCTTCTATGCTTCCATCTCCCTACTTCAGCAGCGGAGGCCTTGCCTGGTTTAATCACATGGATCCAAACAGAGGTTCTGGCCATCTGTTGCAACTAGTGTTGCAGTTCCCGGCCCCTCCAACCCCTCCCCCATGGTCATGTCAACAGGAAGTTGTATAATAATAATAATAATAATAATAATAATAATAATAAAGCTGCTTTTTGTAATTGGCTGATGGTGATTTCTGTGGCCCCTATGGTGTTGAGGTGCTCTTCAAGGTCTTTTGGAACTGCACCCAGGGCGCCAATTACCACTGGGATTATTTTGGTCTTTTTCTGCCACAGCCTTTCAATTTCAATTTGTAGATCTATCTATAACAATTGACAATAAAATTCAGCCATCCCAGGTCCTTGGGAAGGGCTCGATGTCTGGATAAACAAACCAGTCAATAACACCTGTCTGACTGTGTAAACAAGAAATAATAATAATAATTCCACAACCAAAAGAGTGCCAACAAACATATTAACATACAAGGAGGAAACAGAAAATCAAACATCAGGCTACAGGTGATGGCAGAAGCCCATCAGACAGGATGAGCTGAATCCCTCAATTTGCAGAGTTCCACATTCTGGATATCACCTTTGAGAAAGATATTCACCTCATTCCCACTAACTTTATTTTAATACTATTTTCTAAAAGTGCTAAAATGTGGGACTCTTATGGATGGAGAATTGTAGTGCCTGCCGGCAAGGTGTTGGTATTCAAAACGTCAGAAGAAAAAAAACCCAAAAGAAAAAACCCCAAGGAGGCCCCAAACCCTCCAAACTAACCCCATGTTAGTAAATGGGACAGAATGTTCATGAGCTCAGATACCAAACAGTTAATAGACAAGCAGGTGGGCAGAGGTAATGAAACTCTGTGGCCAGATAGGGGGAGAGGGGTGCTTGAAAAAAAGAACAGGGAATTTATCAGCCGGAAGTCCATTAAGGCGGTCACAAGGTCTTCTGCTTCTGAGGGGGAAGGTATGTAAAATTCTCTTGTTTTCTCACCAGCTATTTCACAGCTTTGTGTTTCTGAGGGGGGAGGGCTCTGAAAAGCATCTGGGACTAAGCACCAGTACCTCTCCCTCCAGAAAACCACCCAGAAAACGGGGGGGGGGATATAAGTTACATATGAAATAAGACCCAAGTTAGAACAGAGATTCCCATCTTTGTTGCTAACATTTGCTTTTTCACCACGGGGTCAGATCAACACTTGCACATCTGGAAAATACTGCAATTTTTTCTCGTGAGTCCATTCTTGCCTTTCCCCCCCCTCCATGTGAATCTTGGACCTTTTCCACTGCTGAAATTTAAATTAAAAGCCAGCATTAAAAAAAAAAGCCCTTGTATAATTGCCGAGTTTACCAATTTAACAGAGCTTACAGAACACCTGGTCATCTGGCAGTCTTTTTGGAATGGTTGAGAACAGAGAATACCAAACAACTGTTACCCCAAACCGGTGTAATATGTTTTATTAACTTTCGCTCTGAATTTAACATGCAGGCAAGCAGAAATGCCACCAACGTGCTATTTTCAAATTTAAAGGATGAGCTGCTGCTTGGATGTCTCCCTCAGTCGCTTTCCCATGCCGTTCTCGAAGTTTTCTCTTTAAATTATCCGATTATTCTGTCCTCTGGCAGGCAGCTTGGCTAATTAGTCATATGTAAAGAAAAATACGTTCTGATTGCTGCAAAGTGGAAATGCCAAACTATTGTTTCTGGGAAGCAGTTTGGGAATGTTCCGGAATACAACCCTCCATAAACACTACTGAAACATTTGTGCTGATAACTGGAACAAACGTTTTGGAACATGGAGACCTCCAGTTTGCACATGCCACCATTAGGAAATGTGCCAACCATTTAGGTCATCTGCAACCCACTTGACTTTGGGAACACATTTATTTGGGTTGACCAATTATAAAAGGTGCAGTCTGAAGAAAATAAGCTGGAGTTTAGATGTCGGCCTGCTTGCCCAAGGAAGTGCCATAATTTCAAAAACCCAACTGTTGATGGTTGCTAAATTGTGTGATCTCAGGGTTGGAGAGAGAGAGAGAGAGAGAGAGAGAGAGAGAGAGAGAGAGAGAGAGAGAGAGTTTTGCTCACTCCCTCTCTGCCCAGTCTCTCTCTTCCCATATCTTTCTCAGCTCTAATTCCCCTTGACCTGGGAGCTGCTTCTCCCCCTCCTCCTCCTCCTCCTCCTCCTCCTCCTCCTCCTCTTCTTCTTCTTCTTCTTCTTCTTCTTCTTCTTCTTCTTCTTCTTCTTCTTCTTCCTTTGCATGACTGAAGTATCCTAGACTCCCTTTCTACTGAAATGCTGCCAGGTGTTTCTGGACGTCCAGTACGCCTGAAGTGGGTCCCTATAAATTTCCCCTGAAAAGATTTACTGCATTGCTAACTCAATTTTCCAGTATTAATCTGGCAGGGCTCCAAGTAGGCTTCTGTGAAATGCTGGGTCAATTCTCTCTGCTTGGCTTCAAGCTAAAAAATCTGCCCTCCTCATTGTTGTCTGCAAAGCCAAGAGATTGCTCATCCAGTTATTAGTATTCTCTCTTGATCATTTGCAAACGTGAGGGGAAATACTTTCCCAGCTTGCTTCAGCTTTACTGCTCTCTGTGTAACAACAGTATTAGCCACTTGACACATTCATTTAAAAATATATATCTCTGTGCGAGTCTTCTTGTAGCTTCAGGATTCTTCCCAAGGCATCAACAGTTTGATAATGTAATCATGAAATATGCTTGCCAATGACACAAAACAATTTAGCGTGTCTGAAGGAGAAAAGGAAAGATGAGATGATACATTATTTTATCAAAAGATAAAGTTGGGAGATCTGCAGGTAAAAATCCCACAGATATATTAACGCTGGAGGGCAATGTAACCTTCTGTTATTGGTTCAGAGGAAGAGCAAATTAGAGTCTGTCTCCGCAGCCTTCTGGAAAAGGGTTTTCTGTCATTTTGAGTCAACAGCCCCAGTTCACATGTTATCTTCAGTGCATTTACAATATGCATACAAGTGTGCATGTACAGATGGATATGCATGTACAGGTAGTCACACATTATGTGAGTTTTTATTTTATAGATTTTATTCATTTATTTTTACATTTATATCCCGCTCTTCCTCCAAGGTGTACATGGTTATATTAATCCTCACAACAACCTTGAGAGAGAGAAAAATGCTTTCTAGCTGTCCCCTGCATTTGAGGGGGGCTGTACCCAGGTGCACTAGTAAAGTTATCCGAGTTATCTTAGAGAGCGTCTTCTTCTGCATGATCCCCACCACACATTAAGGTCATCTGAGGAGGTCTGTCTCCAGTTACCACCAGTTCATCTGGTGGCAACTCAGAGGCGGGTCTTCTCTGTAGCTGCTCCTGGGCTGTGGAATAAACTCCTGGCAGAAACCAGCAATTTGAATTCTTTACTGGCCTTCAGGAGAGCCCTTAAAACCTATCTGTTTGGTCTGGCCTTCCAGGGTTTTTAAATAGTCTCAATTGATCTTTTAACTTGGGTCTCAGGTCAACAACTTTGAACCCTAGACTGCAAGTTCCCAACATTGGCTCCCCAGATGCTCAAGGCTATTGTGGCTTGGGATCATCATCCGATAACAACTGGGGACCCAAGGTTCTGTTTGGTCATTGTGACTTGAGATGATGGGAGATGTAGAATATAGAACATAGGAAGCTGCTATATACTGAGTCAGACCCTTGGTCCATCTAGCTCAGTATTGTCTACACAGACTGGTAGTGGCTTCTCCAAGGCTGCAAGCAGGAGTCTCCCTCAGCCCTATCTTGGAGATGCTGCCGGGGAGGGAACTTGGAATCTTCTGCATGCAAGCAGGCAGGTGCTCATTCCACAGTGGCCCATTCCCCAAAGGGAATACCTTACAATGCTCACACACGTCATCTCCCATTCAAATGCAAACCAGAATGGTCCCTGCTTAGCAAAGGGGACAATTCACCTTTGCTAACCCAAGACCAGCTCTCCTCCACTGACCAGTCCAATAACATCTGATCAGGAAACTTTGCTCTAGAAAGGCTGCCTTCCTAACTGGTCTTGCCGTTGCAGCTGGAGTTGCTTGTAGGTGAAGAACATTTCCTTATTTGAAGTTCACTTTTTGGGTGCATTTTAAAACTCAGATTATTTCATTTAAAAAAGAAGAAAGTCTATCTAAGTATATTCTGCGGCTCACGCCATGTAGGAAGACAGGCATTATTCAAAGCCTAAGAATGCCATTAACTAACAAAAAAACCCAAAACCAAAACCCGGTGACAGGATGCATTTTCTTCTCTGCGAACTAATTCATATTGATCCAGGAAGAATAAAATCAGTGTAAACACTTGTTTTAAAACAATAAAGGCAGAAAAATGCTGATTTAGAGCTTAGGCGGCAAAAAATGTCAGCATAAAATCTCAAACAATATAGCATTTTGTGATTGTCCCCCACCCCAACCCACGGCGCCCTGCACTGTCTTTTCAATCTAGACTGGTGTTTGATCATCCAAGTTCATCACAGTGAGAATTGCTCATCAGAAGAGTGTGTCATGCACAACGAGGGATGCAAAAATATAGTGATCAGTGATAGGGCTGTGCAAACAGGTTCGACTGTTCGGGGTCAAACCAAACCACCCCGTGTTCGGTCCGAACCCGGAACACGCACACACGCTCGCCCAGTTTGTGAGGTTCACAAGCTTTTTCTATTTAAAAAATCCCCTCGGGGGGAGTTGACCGAGATGGCAGCAGGGTGTGTGTGTGTGTGTGTGTGTGTGTGTGTCCCTCCCCCTGCTGGCCTCCCTTAGTAA
The DNA here is from genome assembly GCF_027244095.1 of Hemicordylus capensis. NCBI lineage: Eukaryota > Metazoa > Chordata > Lepidosauria > Squamata > Cordylidae > Hemicordylus > Hemicordylus capensis. The sequence goes on from NC_069667.1 coordinate 20,349,086, forward strand.
AAAAATCAGCCATTTTTCAGCCTTTCTCCCCAGCATGGCAGCATGACCCAGGCCACACACAGGCCTGTTCTGCTGGTGCAGCAGCTTCCATAATAGGTGCCATGCCAGGGGGAAGGGGTGAAAACTGGCTGAAGAATGTTTGTTTGACTAAGGGAGGCTGGTGGGGGGAGGAGAACACCCTCTCCCCCGTGCTCCGCCTTGGACAACTCCCCCAGACGGGCTACGTTTGTGTGTGTGTGTATGTATGTGTATATATATAGCTAGTGCCTTCATGCCCAAGGATTGCTGGTGCCTGGCGCTGCAGCCACACCCAGTGTATCACATGCAAAGGGGCATGATCAGGTTTGCAAATGGGGCCACGTGCCCCATTTGTGAGTAAATAACATCCAGTGACGTGTTAGCAGTGGTGGCAGGGAGTGCCTTTCTCTGCCTGTAAATGCAAGGAGACACATTCCTGGCCAGAATGGGAACCCAGCACTGGCTGAAGCATTTCAAAAACACGGTGCTGGATGTTATTTACTTGCAAATGGGCTGTGCAGCCCAGTTGGGAAACCTGACCTTGCCCCTTGCTTGGAGAAGCCACTGCCAGTCTGTGAAGACAATACTGAGCTTCATGGAACAAGGGTCTGACTTGGTAGAAAGCAGATTCCTATGTCCCTAAATCCAAGTTGAGTCCCCCCGCCCTCAGTTCCTTCCTGTTACATATGGGGGAGGGGGTCATTTTGAATTCAAGACCTCTTTCTTTGGAGTCAATACAAGTATAACCTGTTTTTAACTTCTAGCTTTTAAGGCGTTGAGACACTTCACACCATTACCCCTCTCTCCCCGCACACAAGCAGTCTCTTAGCCCTGGGCAGCCAGATCGGCTGCCCACACTATTACTGGCTCCATCACGGAGCTGGTAGGGGCTGTGGGGATCAGGGGCCACCTGGCCCCCGGAAGTCCCAAAACTTTCTGAGGAGACCTCCCGAGGCCAGGAGGCTTGTTGGAGCCTCCCGGCTGGGGGGTCTTCTTGTGAGCCACCATGGCGTGGAGATGCACCACAGTGTTTCACGACCAAACAAATTAATGGAACATTCACTCCGTTAACCTGGTTTAAGGGAGGCGTTCTCAGGCAGGCTAGCTGCCGTAGAGCCTGGTGGTTCAGATTGTCACTAGAAAGTGAGTTAGGCTCCCTTAGCCCGCTTTCTAGTGATCATGGGAATCGCCTCATTGTCTTAAATTCAGAGTCATCTTCTATTTGGATAAATACGGTAAGATGAATCCCTGATCTTTTACAGTTTCCCCTTTCAGTTCATTGCATAAGTCCCGTCACAACTGAGATCCTCCCATTAGCTGGCGTTGTATATACAGATGTTCTGGGTTGAACTATTAAGGCACGGAAACCCAAAGGGTCGGTTTATTTACGGCAGCATATCAGCCATCCATTATCAAGCTGCAACACCTGAGTGCCTGAGCTGCCTTTTTGAGACGGAGACTGTCTTAGGAGGAGAATAGCTTGGAGGAGAAAACAGTTTAAAGGAGCCGGGAGGTGGATTAAGTACAGTATGTAGCAAATGTCAAAAGCTTCTAGGGGATTTATGACCTTACATCAATCGGCATTGTAACTATGAAATTGGAAAATGGTAACAAAATCCCAGCCCATTGTGTTAACAAAACTGACCCTTCACCTCCATTAAATGTGCCGGGGAATGCCACAGAGAGCATTAGCTAAGAAAATCTCAGCTTTGAAAGTCAGGGCATTTACATGGGCCTGCCCTACATCGTGGAGGTGTGAGGTCATAAATAAAGCCTGAGGGTACACGCTCATGGCTGGATAGATCAGGTGTGTGGTGGAAGCTGGATATTACAAAGGTGGATTGTGATTGACGTTAAGGGTGTGCACGAACCGCTCAATGCCGAACCCGTTCACCGCCAGATCGGCGGCTCGATCGCTAACCTGTGATTACTGGCCCGGCATGGTTGCTGGCACTGCCACTCACTCCCACCAGCACTGACACACACACACACACACACACACACACACACACACACACACACACGTGCAGCCCAAATGCACAGAGATCCCTCTTCAACAAGGGATCAAGTTACCATGCCGGGAAAGTAAGCACTTTTTTGCCAACCTCCCTCACGCCCAAACACACACACACACACACACACACACACACACACACACACACACACACACTGCCTTTCAGTGCTGAACTGGTCCTTCCAAACTGGGCTTGGTTCAGTTTGATTGTGTAATACTGAACTAGATGGACCAATGTTCTGATTCAGTATATGGCATCTTCCTATATTTTAGACTACACACTTTAACATACTCAGCTTTCCGGGAAGAATAAGAATCAGATCTGTATTATGGTCATAGGCCAGTACAGTTTTCCTGGAAGGTATATAGGAGTCTTGGACCATGGGTCCTGGGAGAATGGCCAACTAGCTTTGGACCAGATTAGGCAATAAATTTTTGTGTGGCTGTTATTTGTTTCCCCCCTCTCTAACAGCGGTATAGGAGAAGGACCATAGCTCAGGTGTAGACCATCCGCTTAGCATGCAGAAGATCCCAGGTAGGGCTGGGGAAAACAAGCAAACAGGATCTGAAACCCCTAAGAGTTGAGAGAACAATGAACCAATGGCCTGACACAGTGGTCTGGTTCACATGATCATTTAAACCTAGGTTTAATGTGGGGTACCATCAGTTTGATTGTGTGAATCTAAGGTGGGGATCTCAGATTAAGTTTGGGCCATAAACCACTTTGGCCTAGGTTCACACAATCACCATTACCAATGTTGGTAATCCACATCAAACTTAGATTTGAACAATTGTGTGAACAAGGACAGTGAAAGAGCTTCCCATGTTCCTATATAGTGGTCCATGCTACAAATGGAAATCAGCCAATAAAGCCCTTGAAGAGCATTTGATTCCATGTTACCCAAGCAGATGTGTTCAGTGAATTGTGGACATTCCCCACCCCCTGACAACAGGGGGAATTAACATCTCCAGTCATTAACATCTGCAGGATTACTTGCAATAGTCACCTGGAGATTGATACCATTATGAATACGATGGATATTTATATACCGCTTTTCAACAGATGCTCCTAAAGCGATTTATGTAAATATAAACAATCAATCAACCAAAGAAATAAATAAAATGGCTCCCCGTCCCCTAAGGGTTCACAATCTGAAAAGGAAACTTAAGATAGACACCAGTAACAGCCACTGGAAGGATGCTGTGCTGAGGATGGATAGGGCCAGTTGTTCTCCCCCTGCTAAATAAAGAGAATGCTGCTGATCACTGATTGGCACTCTGGGCCAATCTTGAAGAGTTAGAAACCTTCAGAATGCCAGGCAGGGATGTAGCTAGGGGAACAGGGGCCCTTGTTCACACCATTCCCGGTGGCCCGGCTGGTGGATGTTTTTTTTGGGGGGGGGCTTCTGGGGCTCAGTCCATAACATGCAATGGCCCTGGAGGGTTCTCTAGCAGGCAATCCATTCTGAAGGCTTCCGTGACTATAGCCACAAGTTGTGGACCACAACACTGGCACAAAACGTCACACACAAGGGCATGGCCAGACCCCTGGAAGAAACATGTGAGCCCTCCAGAGCTGGGTGCACAATTTATGGGAAATGAGCACCAGCTAGAACAAGGGGCAAATTAGGTGGCCCTCAGAATCTGGGTGGCTCGGGTTCTTTGAACCCTTCCGCCCTATTATAGCTCTGTCCCTGATCCCAGGGCTTGGGGTCCTTGTCCCTTTCCCTCTGCCAACCTGAAGCACACACGCTTTTCTGCTGGGGTCACAAATCACCGAGTTGTGCTAAGATGTTGAAACTGAAGCACGCTTCGGGAAGAGTGAGATGAGCTGTAAATAAAGCTGAGCTCATTTGCAGGGACACATGGACTCTCCACTGGCGCGATTGATTATATTGCTCACCAAGAGCAAGTGCTTTGTAATGCCGAAGGAGTTTCATAAGCCATCTCTTGTCATGCATCCTTGGATTTTTTTTTTTTAATTGCTGAAATGGGTAGGAAACTTGACTGATCTCTGGAAGACTTTTGAATCCTATGCGGCCTGCTAAGATATACTGATGAGTCACTCAGTTTCCAGGGTAGCAATTGTTAAATCCAAGTTGCAAATGTGGTCTTAGAAGAGGAATGTGATGCTTTGCTCATTAAAAAAATTTTTTTTGGGGGGGGGGGGTATATGGACCCTGACTGGAAGACTGGGCGGGGGGGGGAGCAGGAAGAATGTATTGGCAGGATTAGAAGCTTTTGAAGCTTTTTTTCATCAGAGTTTTGCACACACAGTACAATCAAACCATTGGTCGAGAAATGGATCTTCCTGGTTACTGGACTGCAAGTCCAGATGAACATCTGACTTTACAGTTTGCAAGAGAGGCTGTAACTGAGGCAAGAAGTTGACTAAGAGCAGGGGAAAGAATATCAAGATATCAGCTCTCCTTTTTGCACTCTATTCATGTTTGTATTGTGGGCTGGTTTTCCAGGAGAGGAGAGCTGGTCTTGTGGTAGCAAGCATGACTTGTCCCCTTAGCTAAGCAGGGTCTGTCCTGGTTGCATTTGAATGGGAGACTTGATGTGTGAGCACTGCAAGATATCCCCCCCCCCCTTAGGGGATGGAGACACTCTAGGAAGAGCAGAAGGTTCCATGTTCCCTCTCTGGCTCCTCCAAGATAGGACGGAGAGAGATTCCTGCCTGCAGCCTTGGAGAAGCCGCTGCCAGTCTGTGTAGACCAGGGATTCTCAACATTGGGTCCCCAGATTTTATTGGACTTCAACTCCCATAATCCTCAGCCCCAGTGGTCTTTGGTTGGGGATTGTGGGAGTTGAAGTCCATCTGGAGACCCAGCATCTGGAGACCAAATGTTGAAAATCTCTGGTGTAGACAGTACTGAGCTAGATAGAGCAACGGTCTGACTCAGTATATGGCGGTTTCCTATGTTCCATCTCTTTTTACCCGACTTTCCTTAAGGAATGCCATGCTGGCCATGCAAATGGCCACCATGCATGCACGTAGGCAATATGCGTACCACCGCATGAGGGCTGTTGGATGAAGCGCCACCAGCACATTTAAACCAGCTCATTTAAGGACCTGCTGTTATGTGCCCCTTCCTCCACTCTCCCATCTGCATTCCAATGACAGGAAGAGACAGTGAGACAGCAAAGAGGTAGGGAAAGCACACACAGCCTGTAGTTAGGGAAGATTTTCCTCTCTCAATTGCAGCTCCGTGGGTCACTAACTGCAGTGCCAGTGTTCGTACGTAACGCTGGCATCACAGAACCAGAGTTAAGGGTGGCAAAACTCCATTCTGACCAAAGGTTCAGAGTTGAGTATGGCCAGGGAACCCACGAGTCCCTTTTCACCCTTAACTCTGGTTTTCCTAGTTTGGACAACCAGCTTCGGAAACCGGAAACCATTGGTGGTGGATCTGCCAATTTCCTATGAACTTTGACAGTATGTGCAGACAATTCTGAACTAGATGGGCCAAGGGTATGAATTGGTATAAGGCAGGTTCCCATGTTCCTATGCCCCTGCTAACTTGGCAAAGAGGCACCTTATAATGTGGTGATTCTCTTTATTTAGCAGGGGGAGAGCAACTGGCCCTATCCACCCAGAGCACAGTACCTCCAGTGACTGTTGCTGGTATCTACTGTATCTTATGTTTCCTTTTAGATTGTAAGCCCTTTGGGGACAGAGATCCATCTTATTTATGTCTTATTATTTCTTTATGTAAACGCCCTGAACCATTTTTGGAAGGACGGTATAGAAATTGAATGAATGAATGTAAGCACACACTGAACTCTCAGCACATCAACAACTTCGTAGCCTGTAAGAGCTTGAGAAAAAAATGCAGATAACATTTTTGCAACATTCAGCTATGTTTCAAGTTAGGATAAAATGTCATCAGTTTGAAGAGCTTTGATATATCGGTCACCATCAGATGCACCCACAAGCCTTTGTATGTATGGGAAACATATGTATGGGAACAAGAATTCACTTCGTAATTAGCAGGTGATCTCCTAGCATCTGTTGTGGGTTACCAACTCCCTCCCCAAGGCCTTTGGGCAGCTTTAATGTTACTTATTCCTTGTAACAGACCAAACCTGACTAATTTATTATCCCCTAGATGTTAGAAGCTTCTTCCACCCTCACTTCAGTCTGTCTCCTGCATCTGCTACTGAAAAGGAGAGGAGTTTACATTCAATTGTCTTTCAGAATGATGTTTGACAAAAAGCTATGGATGCCATTGCATTTAAGCAGCAAAAGTCCACAAATGTTGGGCATTGGTTCCATCTTAGAGGATGAATGCTCATAGTGATAAAAGAGGTGATAACATTATTGCACTTACAGCTTTGTATGGGCTATCGCCCCTTCTTTATCCTGCCCCTTCTTTATCCTACCAACCCCAACAAATAGGAATTAATATTGCTGTTATTTTTGCACAGAAGAAGGTGTTAGGGTCAGGGTAACAATGAGCCAATGGTACTACTCTCTCCATGGCGTAATCTTGGGAGGACATTCCTGCCAATTTTCATTTCTATTCCTCTCATGACTTCAATAATATAGTATTTTTCATGTTTTAAACACTTCCCCCCTTTTTTATTACAACAAAATTACTTCAGGTGGAGGCAGTAGCCAGGAGTGCTTACTATAAGCTTTGGCTGGTTCACCAATTGCACCCTTTCCTGGAAGTGAGTGACCTTAAGACAGTGGTGCACATGCTGTTAACCTACAGCCTTGACTACTGCAAGGCACTCTACATGGGTCTGCCTTTGTATGCAGTCTGGAAGCTGCAATTGGTGCAGAATGCTGCTGACAGATTGGTCTCTGGGATGTCCCATAGAGACCATATAACTTTGGAGAGAGATTCCTGCCTGCAACCTTGGAAAAACCGCTGCCAGTCTGGGAAGACAATACTTATCTAGATAGACCAATGGTCTGACTCAGTATATGGCAGCTTCCTATGTAGGAAACAACTAAAGACACATCTCTTCAGCCAAGATTCTGGTGCATTTTTATGGATATTTTAATCTGATTTTTATAGGGTTTAACTAATTCTTGGTTTGTTTTATGCTGTAAACTGCCTAGAGACTTTGGTAGTGGGCAGTATACAAATTCATCAAACAAACAAACAAATAAAAGAACAGTGCATGTAACATACTGTAACAATGATAGCAATAATATATGTGAGTATGACAGAAAAAATAAAGAAAGATCCCTTAAACATAATACTAACATAATAAGCTACAACCTACCGCTGCTGGTGGTGGTGGTGGTGGTGGGGAGAAATGGAAGGGGTGTTGGGGGAACCCACCTTCTTCTAAGGATATCTATTTCTTTTATTTTCAAAGCATAAACAATTCATTAAAATTCAACCAAATAGCTGAAAATTTCTCTTCTTTACCTTTCTGTTGCAAATAAAAACCCAGTTCAAATGCTGACAAGAAACACATGTCAGTTATCCAAAGTTGCAGTTCAGGAGTAAAATTATAAAATAACCTTCCAGTGCTAAATTATAATCCTTTTGGCGACCCCCCACCCCCAAGCATGAAGAAGCCACAATTCTTGATATAATGCTAGATTCCATATGCTGGGGATGTACCCCAACAAAACATGAATGTCCTTGACAGGCAATAACTGCAATGTCATATTAACTACCATATTAATTTCAAGCCAAAATGGTGCAATAACTGGACAGGACCAAACCATATGGTCCTCATACAGATGACACCTCCAACATCTAGAAGTCTGTGACCATCCCTTGTTAAACGCCATGCCCAATAAACATGAAATAAAAGTTTCTGCTGTATTAGCCACATTTTGAGATCCAAAGAGGCATGTTTCACTGCCTTCAAAGAAATCCACCATTGATTTAATAAGATAGCATATTCAAAATCATTGTTCAAAAGATCTTGGATATAATCAACATCAATCTTCTCAATATCTTTAAGTTTAGGAAAGAGCAAGGTTACAGACTTAAGTGCACCCAATAGATGTTCCAGGCCTGATAACAGAAATGGAGTTCCAGAGGCTAAAAATTCTTCTAAAACTTAAAAGTTACTCTACCTTACTGGGCATTCTCTAAGTTATCCTTTGTGAGAATTCTAACTGCAAAGTAGATGGAAGTGGAGATTATTGTGAGCTGGTTATGGAGGTGGGAGGCACAGGAAGTCCATTCCCTTCACTGGATCTGGGCAGACGTTCTGGGCTCAGAACTTCAGGAGAGCTGGTCTTGTGGTAGCAAGCATGAATTGTCCCCTTTGCGAAGCAGAGTCTGCTCTGGTTTGCATTTGAATGGGAGAAGTGTGAGCACTGGAAGATATTCCCCTCAGGGGATGGGGCTGCTCTGGGAAGCCCATCTGCATGCAGAAGGTTCCATGTTCCCTCCCTGGCAGTATCTCCAAGACAGGGCTGAGAGAGACTCCTGCCTGCAACCTTGGAGAAGCCACTGCCAGTCTGTGTAGACAATACTGAGCTAGATGGACCAAGGGTCCGACTCAGTCTAAGACAGCTACCTATGTTCCTGTGTTCCTATGGTGCCACCTACCTCCATGCCTGCAAATGATCATTTCCCCTTCCTCCAACATTGCTTGAAGGACTCTCACAAGGGCCAATCAGGAGTGTGCTTCTGAATTAGAGGAGGCAGCATCTCTTACCCTAATGGCAATTGTGAGAACTACCCTATTGATGCCAATGCAAACATCATGGCTTTATGGTTAAGTTTTGTTTTCCTGGCTCTGCTACCGTCTGGTACATCCCTACGGAGCCAAAAGTATTTTGACTTTTCTCCCCTGAAGCTGCTGTCCATTCTGTTTCCCCAAAGACTTGAGCAGAACGGACACACTTTACCTGGGTGCCACGAGCAACTTAAGGCAGGTTGAGGAATTTCATCCGAGCCCATCTCTATTCAGTGGTAATGAAAAAAAAGCGATGAGAAATTGTACCTGTCATATCTGTCAGTGGCTAAAAGCGGCAGGAGATGTTTCTGACAGCTCGCAGCAGATTCTCTGCTGATCACCGGTGTTACCACTCAACTGTGCTCCCGGGAACGGTGATGGGCAAGCTTGTGTTTTCGGAACCACCTCAAAAAAGGATTTTCTTTCTCTTCCTTTCATTTTGTTTTTCAGGGTCTATTTGTTTAATTCCAGTTGAGTCTTGAGAAACTCTCTCTCTCTCTCTCTCTCTCGGCTTTTGTTTTGCTTCAAAATACAATGGCCCTTTGTATTAGGAGAAGAAAATATGAGTGTTCAAAACTTGCAGATCTTGCTTGAATACAGAAGGACCATAAAATACCATTGTTTGCCTTATGCAGTTCTCTTCTTGATTTGCTTTTGCTTGGCTAGGAAATTGAGACACAGTTTCAACTGTCTCAGAGCCCCATGTTGTCCCTCCATTATTTCTTTTTTCAATTCCTAGACTGTAGGCTTCCACTATTTATACCAAGGCAGGCCAATCCAGAGGCTTTTTCTGGTGCGCACTAATCACAGGAGGCAATATTGCACTCTCTTCTTCCATTCAGTGCCTCATGGGACACAGTCCCATAAGGCTGGTCCAAAACTCATTTACTAGCAGTCCGTTCTGGCTGGCGGCAGTGGATCTCTAGAGTCTCAGGGCAGGTCTTTTCTCATCTCTCTCTTCTGAGTATTGAGCTTAGGACCTGTCAGTCACAAGCTGAACATGAGCCAGTAGTGTGATGCAGCTGCAAAAAAAGATTAATGTGATTTTAGGCTGCATTAACTGAGCAAAGAGGCACCAGTTAAACATGGAGATTCTCTTTATTTATTTATTTATTTATTTATTACATTTCTATTCTGCTCTCCCTCCAAGAAGCCCGAGTGGTTAACTTACCGAAACTTACGAGTGGTTAACTAACCAAAACTTATATAGTTAAGTTTCTTCTCACAACAACCCTGTGAAGTAGGTTAGGCTGAGAGAGAAGTGACTGGCCCAGCGTCACCCAGCAAGTATCATGAATGGGGATTTGAACTCGGATCTCCCCGGTCCTAGTCCAGCACTCTAACCACTACACCACACTGGCTCTATCCACCCCCAGCACAGTACCATCAGTGACTGTTGCTGGTGTCTATCTTATGTTTCTTTTTTAGATTGGGAGCCCTTTGGGGACAGGGGGCAGGAAGCCATCCTATTAATTAAGTAATTAATTCTCGATGTAAACTGCTTTGGAAACATTTGTCAAAAAATGGTATATCAACATTTTGAGGCAGTTCCCACGACCAGTGGGAGCCACCTGGGGAGGGTTTGCAGGGAGAGCGGGCTTAGCCCACTCTCCCCACAGACAAGCAGTCAGTCTGCTCTGGGTGGCCGCAGGGGCCACCCACACAACTGCTGGCTCCATCACAGAGCCAGCAGGTGCTGGGGAGTTTGGGGGCCACATGGTCCCCGGAAGCTTTAACATGCCCTGCGTGAGCACACAGGGAATGCTGGAGAGACCCCCAAGCCGGGAGGCTGCTTTTGAGCCTCCCGGTCGGGGTCTACTCATGAGTAGCTGTGCTGCAGAGCCGCACTGCAGCAACTCACGATTGCAAAACCCGGGTTTGTGGAGCACTCACTCCACAAACCCGGTTAAAGAAATGGGCTACTTAAGCAGGTGACCCACCTAAGAACCACTGGGCTTGCAGCCGAGGCCAGTGGTTCTCGCGGTGTGAGAAAATCAGGCTAGCCTCTGCTAGCCTGATTTTCTCCAATTGTGTGAATAGCCTCCTTGCTGTTGTTTTAAAAGTGGTGATTCTCTTTATTTGGGGGAGGGGGGAGCAACTGGTCCTATCCATCCCCAGCACAGCATCCCTCCAGTGGCTTTTGATGATGTCGATCTCATGTTCCTTTTTTCGATGTTGAGCCCCTTGGGGACAGGGAGCCATTCTAAGATGACACTATGATGATAAAGAACTGGGTATGTAGAGGAAAAGACAGAGAGAGGGCGTGATAGCATTCTTCAAACACCTGGAAGGTTGTCACATGAAAAAGGACAAAGACTTGTTCCCTGAGCAGCTCACAACAAGATAACACAGATATAAAAACCCTGCCACAGTTTAAAACCACAATTAAATTAAAAAGCTTGGGTGAAAAGGTAGGTCTTTAACGATTTTTTAAAGGTTGTCAGAGATGGGGGCGGGCACTCAACTCAACAGGGATTTCCTTCCAGAGCCTCGGGAAAACAGCAGAGAATATGAAGGCATGGTGGAGTGTGTGTATGTGTGTGTGTGTGTGTGTGTGTGTGAAAAAATGGGGGGAACAGCCCCCCATTCTCTGGGGGGGAAACCCACCAGTTTTTCAAGTTTTTTATCCAGGCTTTTACATGATTGTTTTTATTGCTGCTTCTATGTGTTTTAACCCGTGTATAGTTTTTATGCTTTATTTTAGAGATTTTAAATTTGGTTTGTTTTTATATTTTTAGCTTAATATTCTTATTGTCATTTTATTGTATGTTTTTTAACTTTTGTAAACCGCCTTGAGATTGTTTTTAATGAAAGGCGGTATATAAATCCAACAATAAATAAAATAAAATATATAAAAGTCCACTCTCCCCCCCGCCCCCAGGTCTTCACATCTCTAGGTCTGGCTCAGTATAAGGCAGTTTCCTAAGTCTCCGTGTCTGGATACATTTGTTAATCTAGGCTTCGTATCTTTGAGGTTCCATTTGTAGAAACATGTCACTATCCTACATAGCATCTACTAGTTCTCTCTGACCACTTCTGTGCTGTGGAAATGCTTCTGAACCATCTTCCAGGCAGCAAGGCAATCGGTTCACTGTTCCAGCTGCATCTGACACCTGTCTGGAGGCTCTAAGCTATATTCCCTTAAGGGCCTGTTCAGCTGGGAAGCCGAGGTGTAGAAACTGTACAGGTTAAAAAAAAAAGCAGGGATTTTAAAATAAGCTCAAAATGAGGTGTACTCCTGTGCTCTGGCTGACAGGGAAGCAAGCAGAGGGCAGCGCGGCTGCAGCTGAAGAGATGACATAATGAACAGGTGTTTGCCGTGAGATCCATCATCGAGAACACAATTGAGAGAAAAAGATGTTGTTTCCTTAAACACAACGCTCAGCTGACATTGAGATGATCTGTGGCAGCTTGGAGAAGGATGGCGGGGAACCCTGTTTTCTAAGATAGTATAAAATCTATCTTATAATACTTGAGCCCAAATCACCATGTGTGGCAAACTGGATACAACACTTTACTAACGGAAGTTTCCACCTGTTATTGAACTGCTGCTGGCAACTTGAGTCAAACATGTTGGGTTTTTGACAAAAATCAGTGAGAGAAAACATGTCAAAGGTAATGTCTACCAGGAAATGTGGGTGAAAAGTCTTTTTTCTGAACTGTGACTTCTTCAAAATAAAATTAAGGAACTTGAAAGGGAACAATGCCCAACATACAGGAGGAGGTAGTGGCTTTATTATTATTATTATTATTATTATCATCATCATCATCATCATCATCATCATCATCATCATTATCATCAAGATCAACAACAACTTTATTTGTTAGCCACAGATAACAAACTTTATTCGTTAGCCACACATAGCAAATTGCTCTCTGGGCATCTCACAACAACACAACCTTTTAAAAAATCCAATAAAAACACATAGAACACAAAAAACAAATTACAAGGCAAAATTTAAAAAATGCAATCTTTTTTTAAAGTTTTGTGCATGTGTTTAACTTGTTTTATGTTATTGTTAACCACCCAGAGATGAAAGTTTGGGGCAGTGTACAAATTTGATAGATAAATATATAATAAATAAATACACTACAATACAAAACATTTTAATTTCTTTTTTAAAAAAACCAGTTTAAAAAGCCTGAATGAACAGAAAGGTCTTCACCTGGCATTCAAAAGAACAAAGTGATTGTAATCATTGGGGAGGCTATTCCATAGATGGAGTGCCACCACTGAAAAGGCCCTCTCCCTATAAGCTATCTGCCTCACCTCATTTAGGAGGGCAGCCTTTTAGCCACAGAGAAGGGGAGTGACTCAGACTCTGGCAACACAAGATTTGAATGGAAATGAGCCAATCTGGAACCAGGGAGTAATTGCCATCCAATCATCGCACACTGTAAGTCACCAATCTGAAGCTTGGGAGGGCAGGATTTTTTTTAAAAAAAATCCTGACACAAAATGGAGACTGTAAGATCATTCGCCACAAAATGGAGGTCTGAATCTACACATTTTTCAAGTCCCAAATCTGGGTGATTTGTTTTGGACCCGAATCTGGCCATCTAGCACAGGGACAATATGTTTTGTCCACAAATAGCCCCAAACAGGTCAATTTGGGTACAAATAGTTTTGTACCTAAATCAATTTGCACATCCCTACTGCACCATGTTGTCCTGATGTTCAAGTTGGTTCCAAAGAGGGACCAGTATCCTGTCACTTTATCTAAAACTTTTGTATGTAATAAATGTGTAAATATCTCTGCCTTTCTATTCCCCAGTGTTCCTTCTGAGAAGGTCACTGCTGCTTCTGCGACTCTCTGAGAAACGGCCATTAATAATGTATAAGCCTTCTTAAAACAGAATATTACTCCTTCCTTCTTTTGTGCTCACAGAAGGAGCTCCCCGCAGCTTTAATAAACTCATTTAGATAATTAGCGCAGTAATTTTCTCCAGTGTTTGAATTTTTAATATGTTTCTTGTTTTGTACCTCCGCGTGAAAATGCAAAAATGCACGCTACACTCGGAGGGATCAAGCTAAAAATTGCCGACAGGCCCTCAAATATTTTGATGTCAAGCTGCTGTGAAACTTGAGGGATTAGAAGAGGTTTGCTGGTTTTTTCAAAGAAGAATGTTAGAGATGTCCGGTGAAGGCAGGCCTGCGGAACTTTGATCAACGGAGCCAAATACAGCCTTTTAGCCACAGAGAAGGGGAGGGTTCATAGCTCCACAGTGGACACATGTCTACCATTTTGAAGCTAATTTTCAATTTATCTATTTTTTCATTAGATACTGTTTTAATAGTTTGATCATTTTAAGTAATTTTAACACTGTTTTCAGTTTTACATTGTAATGAAAGAGAGCCAGTGTGGTGTAGTGGTTAGAGTGCTGGACGAGGACCGGGGAGACCCGAGTTCAAATTCCTCATTCAGCCATGAGACTTGCTGGGTGACTCTGAGCCAGTCACTTCTCTCTCAGCTTACCTACTTCTCGAGGTTGTTGTGAGGAGAAACCTAAGTATGTAGTACACCGCTCTGGGCTGCTGCTCTGACAGATGTGCATAGCATCCTTTCTAGCTGGTGATCATCTCCCACAAATGTCCAGAGTATCTTTTCCTGCTGATCCTTGGCAGGAATAGACACCCTAGGCATCTGTGGGAGGAACCAACCCCAATGCCTTCCCCCTTTCCCCAAGGTTTGCAGAAAGCAGTGAGCAGCAGAGTGATGCTGACCTTTTTAGAGCTGTGGTTCCCAACTTGGGGGCCCCCAGATGCTGCTGAACTACAACTCTCATCACCCCCAGCCACAATAAATTATAGCTGAGAATGATGGGAATTGTAGTTCAGCAATGTCTGGTGTCCCCCAGCTTGGGAACCACATTTTAGAACATTCAGAGAAACATATGCAAAGCTTTGGAGGTGAATAGCAGCCTCCGTTTATTAATCTATGCCTGGTCCATTATTGTCTTCGGATCATTTTCTGGCTACGTGTGCCTATTTATTTGTTTGTATTTGGTCAAGACGTTTCTCTTTCTTTCCCTGGGCTTCTGAGAACCCAAAGGATCTGTCATAGTGTATATACAGCCAGTCATGAGTTCATAATCGATTGGGGCTTTGGGGTGCTGCTGTAATTAATGTTATGAGTTTAGGGAATATTTGTTTAATACCTGTAGCAAGAAATCTACTTGAATTGCCAGACGGGAATTCCCTTTGGGCCCAGAATGTACAAGTACAGGCCTTTGGCCACGATGCAATATTTGGACTGAAAAATTGTCTTCTCCCCGGTCACTTCGTTCATTTGTTTTGGAAAAGTTAGCACAGCCATTGTTGACACTCCATCAATTATTGAAACAATGATTTTTCTGTGTGTGTGTGTTGCCATTATTATGTGTCCCAGTTGGTCCCTAATAAAATCGAATATTGTCCCTCGGCTTCCCTCCGCAAATCACAAGGATGTCCAAACATCTGTCCAAGAGAGTGTCTGCTTGCTCCAGAAGCTGTGGCTAGTACGTGCCAATAAAGCAATAAAAGTACCGTCTGGAACTAGTGAGCTCACTACCCAATGGGGAGAATATTAAATGCTGAAATATGGCCCAGTTTGCTCCTATGAGGCTGGCATTTTCAAACATGCAAATAGGAGAGTGGGCAATGATTGGTCCATAGCCTGCTGATGTCACAATGCCCCTAAGTGGTCTGGAACCAATGTGAATGGGGGACCACATACCCATGTATGCAAGTGTGAAGGAACGAGGTCTAGATCCCTTGGGTTTCTGTAAATAAGCCCCTATATATGTTTCCCAGACTATGGGAAACACCTACATCAGGCAGCAGCAATATAGGAAGATGCTGAAAGGCATCATCTCATATTGTGTGGGAGGAGGCAATGGTAAACCCCTCCTGTATTCTACCAAAGACAACCACAGGGCTCTGTGGGCACCAGGAGTCAACGCTGACTCGACGGCACAACTTTACCTTTGCCTTTTTATTGTGCAGTAGAGGGTTATATTCTCAGGGATGGTTCTGGGAGGAGTAGGAAGCGGTGCTACAGGAAGCGTCTTTGGCAGGGGGAGGAGAAATGGGTGCACTTGATAAGGGTCCTGGTGCTGAAGGAGACAGAAGTCCTCATGGCAGTTATTCTTGTCATTCCCTTTTAGATCATCAGCTGTTGCTGAACTACAACTCCCATCATCCTCATCTACAATTTATTGTGACTGGAGGTGATGGGAGTTGTTGTCCAGCAACATGTGGAGCACCATAGGTTGGGGAACCCCTGATCTAATATAAAATGACATTTGCATGCCTCTGATTTTTGAACTGCACAGATCATCAGGAGAGGAGACCTGGTCTTGTGGTCTCAAGCAGGACTTGTCTCCTTAGCTAAGCAGGTTCCTCCTTGGTTGCATTTGAATGGGAGACTTGATGTGTGAGCACTGGAAGATATTCCCCTCAGGGGATGGAGCCACTCTGGGAAGAGCAGAAGGTTCCAAGTTCCCTCCCTGGCAGCATCTCCAAGATAGGGCTGAGAGAGAGATTCCTGCCTGCAACCTTGGAGAAGCTGCTGCCCGTCTGTGAAGACAATACTGAGCTAGCTAGACCAATGGTCTGACTCAGTATATGGCCACTTCCTATGTCCCTATGTCCCTATCTTTTAGAACTGTATTTTTATTTTTATTTTTTGAATTGCACGTCTTGGCTCCATCCACACATTAGCAGGAAACCAGAGCTGAAGGGGCCAGAGGCAGATGATATACTTTTTATACTCCCACTGAGGGAGAGAGGTGATATACATTTTAAACATAAAACAATAAGTCTGCATAAAACGAACCTTGCTGTATGTGCTGTATGTGCTGATGTCACCTCCTAAGGCAGGTTTGGGCAACAGCCCATCAGCTGTTGTTGAACTACAGTTCCTAGTACGTCCTGAGCTATTTTTGGAAGGGCAATATAGAAATTGAAATAATAATAATAATAATAATAATAATAATAATAATAATAAGAAGAAGAAGAAGAAGAAGAAGAAGAAGAAGAAGAAGAAGAAGAAGAAGTGTGTGTGACCAAACTAGGGGGATTCAAGGGGGTGCCAGACAGAACTGGCCTGGTCCAGTTCGGGTCTGGTCTGGACTCAAACCGGACCGGACCAGCTGGTTCTGTGTACACCCCTAACAAACATTTGCAAAGCTAGCAACATCTGAGACAATCTCGTAGAAGATAATTTATGTTGAAACATACAGACCCCTCGAAGGCAAACCTAATTCCTGGAAGATGTTTCAGCTCTCATTACAGCATCCATATTGATGCTGGCTGCATTTCCTCCCTCTTCAATTAGGGCACTCAGCTGAAATGAATGCAGAAAACATTCAAATTTAAAGGGCGTGGGGAAATAAGCATGGATGATACAATGTTGCAAACAAAGACTCAAAGGCTTTGAACCTGGAGCTCAAAGATGAGTCCCATGGAGAGGTGCTGAGTGACTAAACCATACACTGGCAAATCAAAGTCTAGGGAACTTCAAAGCAATTGGTCTACATCTGAATTGCTCAGAGCTTAAGTTGTTGGATTGCAATGTATGAAGATTGCCAAAGAGGTGCATAAAGGTGGCCCTTGTTATTCGTGGTCCTGGCACCCATGGTTTCACATGTCTAACTTGACAAACCCTGCTAACTTGGCAAAGAGGCACCTTTCAATGTGGTGATTCTCTTTATTTAGCAGGAGGAGAGTAACTGGCCCTCTCCACCCCCAGCACAGGACCTCCAGTGATTACTGCTGGTGTCTATCTTATGTTTCTTTTTAGACTGTGAGCCCTTTGAGGACAGGGAGCCATTTTGTTTATCTTATTTATTTGTTTATCATTTCTCTGTGTAAACCACCCTGAGCCATTTTTGGAAGGGCAGTATAGAAACTGAATGAATGAATGAATGAATGAATGTCTAAAGTTGTGTCATGGGGACAGTTTCTTTATCCGCAGTTTTTAAAAGAAGGCAAAATTTGTCCGTCTGTGGTTCCTAGATGGCCAGAAATGATTTACGGTGTCATTTCTGGGCTGGCCACCATTTTGCAGCACAGTTTCGCATGGAGGAGAGGTCTATCAATGGCTACTAGTCAGAGGGCTATAGGCCACCTCCAGCCTCAGAGGCAGGATGCCTCTGAGTACCAGTTGCAGGGGAGTAACAGCAGGAGAGAGGACATGCCCTCAACTCCTGCCTGTAGGCTTCCAGTGGCATCTGGTGGGCTACTGTGAGAAACAGGATGCTGGACTAGATAGGCCTTGGGCCTGATCCAACAGGGCTGTTCATATATTTTATGTTCTTATATCTGCGGTTGGGCCACAGGGACCCAGTTTCTTTATCTGCAGTTTCAAAAACTAGGCAAAATCCGCTCATCCCTGGTTCCTGGGTGGGCGATGACTTCTGATGTCATTTCCGGCCATCATTTTGTAGCATGGAGCCATTTTGTGGCTCCCCCCCCCAAAAGAACCCCTTACCCCCAAGAACATTTGAAAAAAATCTCAAAAATGTTAATTTGTGAGTTTGGGTGATCCTTTCTGGAGAGCTGGAGGCCTAGAGAGCAAGGTACTATACCTTATTCCCTTTATTTCTGCTTTGTTGGACCCTTTTTAAGCTCAAGGAACCTAACCACCAATTCCTATTGTCTCAGGGTTGTGTTATTCATGGTTTCCATATGCGGGCCGTGAGCAAGATAAAATAGGGCCACCAGTATCTTCAAGTCAACCCCTTATGCATGCAACCATATGCTTCACATCCAAATCATTTACAGACCCCTGAACGTGGCAGTGTGGGGAAAAAAAGAATAATACGGTTCCACATAGCCAATTAGGTCACTGATATGCTTTCCTTTCTCTCTTCCTTTGGGACTATTTATCTCTTCTGCAGATAGCAGTATATAGCTCACAGTCTACAACGGGGAGTTCCTCGACCATAATTCATAAGGCAAAAGAAGTTTGCAGCCTATTGTGTATGCATTTGGGTCCCCACTTCCCCCCTGTATATTTCATTTCTTGATTTATTTTGCAAGAGGGGACAAAAAAAAGGAGATATCATAATTTCTATTGGCGCCCAGGGTTTCTACATTCTTTGGAAACAGCGGAAATTGGGGGATGAAGCGTTAGAATATCTAAAGATAAGAATTGCCCTCCTAGATACATCTATGTCCATCTAGATCAGGCCTGCTCAACTTGGGCCCCCCAGCTGTTTTTGGACTACAACTCCCATAAGCACCAGCCACAGGGGCCAATAGCCAGGGATTATGGGAGTTGTAGGCCAACATCTGCAGGAGGGCCGAAGTTGAGCAGGCCTGATCTAGATGTATGAACACAATCATTTACTGAGATCACATGGGGAGGTTTGGTCACAGCTGCCACTGGTGCATTTGGTGGGGACACGGGACCGGGCCTTTTCTATGGCTGCTGCAGGGCTTTGGAATGTGCTCCCTATCAATAGAGGAGCATAGGAACATAGGAGGCTGCCATATACTGAGTCAGACCATT
The DNA here is from genome assembly GCF_027244095.1 of Hemicordylus capensis. Taxonomy (NCBI): domain Eukaryota; kingdom Metazoa; phylum Chordata; class Lepidosauria; order Squamata; family Cordylidae; genus Hemicordylus; species Hemicordylus capensis. Next base: position 20,368,280 of record NC_069667.1, read on the forward strand.
GGTCCATCTAGCTCAGTATTAAATAGCTCTGTATCAAGTAGCTCCTATCTTGGAGCTGCCAGAAAGGGAACTTGGAACCTTCTGCATGCAAGCATGCAGATGCTCTTCCCAGAGCAGCTCCATCCCCTAAGGAGAATCTCTTCCAGTGCTCACACTTCTAGTCTCCCATTCATATGCAACCAGGGCATAGCCTGCTTAGCTAAGGGGACAAGTCATGCTTGCTACCAGAAGACCGTCTCTCCTCTCCCTATAAGAACTTCTCCCTCTCTGTCTGCCTTCAAAAAACCACTTAAGTCATACCTCTTTTCTCAGGCCTTTTCTTAGGCCAGTGTTTTCTTTTAAAATTATTTTTAAAATGTTATAATTTTAAAGTTATTTTAATTGTTATTAGGTTTTGTTTATTGGTTCACATAGTGTACTAGAGATCTGCATGAAACCATTTTTTCAATTTGTTTCAATTTAAAACAAATTCTGAATATTCATTTTGAATTCAAACCAAATTGAATCTGGTCTGAACATTCATTTCAAATTTGAATTAAATTTGAATTGATTCAACCCTTCCTTGGCACCTTTTAAAAATAATCGGGGGAGGGGGGTTGAATAGTTTTTTAAAAGGTGCCAAATGACTCTTGAATTGAATTTGAATTGGATTTTAAAAATTTGAATTCAAATCAAATTGCCTTTTAAAGGGGTGATTTGTTTCAAATTTGAATCGCTCGAATCACCGCAATTTGCATCAAATGGATTTGAAGTTGAATCAATTTGCACATCCCTGTTCTGTAAGCCACTGTGAGATTTAGGTGTTAAGCGGTTTATAATATAATAGATAAATAAAAATAAACCATACTAGGTCTATTTGGACCAATGGTCCATCTAGTCCAGAACTGTGTTTAAGATTAAGCATTTTAGATTGCATGAGCTACTGGTTGCCAAGAGGGAGTAATCATACCCCTAGAGGTATTGAAAGATTCCCAGGGGTTGTTTGGAGTCCTCCTGCCTCCGCACACTCTAGCCGCACTATTTGTTCCCCATCTGAGGATCACCGGTTTGAAGTCAGTGTGTCCTCAGCAATGTTTCTGCTGAAGAAGGGGAGGGGGGGAGATGAAAATGCTCCTCCTCTGTTCCTTATTGGCTGGCTTTGTGCTGAAAATAGTGTGATTGAAAACCATCAATCAGACTCCTCCCCTCAGTCTGATTGATAGTTGCACAAAATTAACACTGAGCAGTCAGTTATGAGACAGGCTACTCCAGTTACTGGCTTATATCCAGATTAAATTAATCATAAGCAGTCTTGTTGAAATTAATGGGACAAGTTTACTTCCCCCCATTAATTTCAGTGGGACTACTAATGAGTAACTTAACCTCGATATATGCCAGTGGGTGGAGTAGCCTGTCTCATCATTCATTCATTCATTCATATATGCATGCATGCATTCTTTCTTTCTTTCTTTCATTGTATTTGGTACATTTCTGTACTACTCCATATGCAAAATCTCTGGGAGGTTCATGGTCTAAAACACAAACAATTAAAACATTAACACCAAACAATTTAAAAAATAGATAAAAACTCTCCAACTTTAAAATGATACAGTTCCATGACTGCAAAATTAAAATTTAAGTGTGTGTGTGCAAGCACGCACACACACACATCTCTATGGGGTACCTCAGCTGAAGGTTTATGACAGAAGGAGTACACTGGTTAAAAAAGGTTGGGAATTCCCCAAGCTACTCCAACAGCATAATGTACCTTTGTCTTCCCTTGTGCATGCTAGTAAACATTCCCATTTATCCACTTAACTAGTATATGGCCATATAATATTCAACATCAGAGACTCTATCCATGAAATATTGTAGCATGTGGATTAGGTTCTCCTTGGGCTAAAAGTTGATCTGTTAATTTATCTGCTACACACCAGCGAATGAGGACACCAAGTCATTATTGCAAAGGCATCTTTCTGCATGATCACTTTAATCCTTTGCTATTGTAAAGTGAAAACCTGAACGAGGGAGAACGATACTCATTACTAGGGCTATGCAAGAAATTGTCTCATTTTGATTGGAGGGCAATAGTAACTAGAAAGGGATTTAAAACAAAACAAAACAAAAAACAATTTGAGGCTATTCACATGATGGAGGAAAACTGTGCTAAAGGAGCCCAGCCCAGTTTCCCTCCATCATGAGAACCACTGGGCTCACGGTTGGGCCCAGTGGTTCAGTGGTAGCTAGCCCGCCCAAGTAGCCCTCCCCTTAAATGAGGTTAGCAGAGAGAGTTGATAATACATGCCTCTGGGCTACCAGACCACCTGCCTGCTGACTGCATCTACTGCATGACTGGCAATGTTCCCTGCTTGAGAGCTGGGGCATGTGCCTTGCTGCAGCTAGTCAAGGGCACACCAGGTGGCCAAGCGCTACCAGCAGGAGCAAGTTCTCCTGGATGAAGCTACTGCAGCTGCAACAGCATCACTGATGTCCCGAGATGCTTAGTGAGCTTGCCCCTGTTGTCCTGCGCCTTACAGTGGTTGCAGACAGCATGTGTAGGGTAACTTTGACGGAGCTCGAAGCGGTCCCACACCATGCTTTTGTCAATCCTGGACCATTTTTGGTGGGGCTGATGGATCTTTCTGGGAGCCACCACCGACCTCTGTCCAGGGCTAATTTTCTTTCTCAGCACTGCTTATCATATGCTTGATAGATATCATATTGCTGCTATTATGCTTGCTGATGCTTTCAGGTCTCAGATGGAGGAAGGCGGGACTTGAGTGCCAGCCTGTGTCTTCCTTGAGTTGTGGTGGCTTCAGGCTTGCTTTGTCTGTGAGATGAACAGTGGCACATGCGTGTATGTGTGTGTGTGTTTCTGTGTGATTTTTTGTGGTGACTGCTGTGAGCTCCGTGTCCCGACTTGTGCTTCACTCTCTGGTGGCACAGCTCTGCAATCTGATTCTACATTGGTTTGCAAGGTATACTAGCACTCTTACCATTTGGCTGAAGTGGAAGATGCTCGCTGGTGGTCTGTCTGCATCTGCCTTGCAAGCTCAGGCTGAAAAGGTTGTTCCAAGATGAGCGTATGCCTATGCTTGCAAAGTCTGTCACTGCTTTTGCGATGGAGTCATAATTGTGCGTCAGTGTGTGAGAGCAGCTTGTGCCAATGATGCAGTCGGCACCTGGCATTGTGGCTTCCAGATTTGAGGTCAGACTCAGTGATTCTTTCTTGGACTGTGTTTTGCACCATGTTGGATATTGCCTTTTCCTGTACTGTCTTTTACTGTGGGACACCTCACTATTTCACCCATAAGGAATAATAGGGAACTGAAACCGCACCATTCCCCATGGGTAGTGCCTCGGGACACCAAAGCAGGTTGAGTGTTAGGGCACAATGGGTGCTACTTACCACCCAACTTGCAAAGCAATCAGACATTTTAAAAGGAATTTTTGGATTTCATCTGGGTCGGTAGGTCAATGACCTGCAATGACACCAAGATAAAAATTTAAAAATACTTTAAAACTGCCCAATTGCCTGATTGTTTTGTGGGTTGGGTGGTAGGTAGCCCCCATTGTCCCATACCACCCAGCCTGCTTTGGTGTTCCTATGCACAACCCATGGAGGAAAATGGGGCATTTAAAATTCCCCATTATTTCCTATGGGCAAACCAATTCAAACTGGACTGGGGGCTGGTTTGGTGGAACTGCTCCATGAACCCTCCATCTGGTTCAGATCAAATTCTAACCAACCATGGAAAATGGTTCTGCTCAGACCCCTGGTATATATCAAAGTCTTCTGAGGTTGTTTTTCCTCTCCTAGCTCATGCTTCCTTAAATAGAAAGCCTTCGTCAGAATGATGTGTGATGCTCCCAAGTTTGAAGAATGACACTTCTAACAGGGAGAGAAATCCCCCAAGGCTGAAGTGGGGGAAAGGATCTCTCTCTCTCTCTCTCTCTCTCTCTCTCTCTCTCTCTCTCTCTCTCTCTGAAAGAAATTATAGGTTTCAAACAGAAGCAGACTGAGAAAGGATTTGAAGAGGGAAAACAGGGCTCTTCAACTTCAGCCCTCCAGCTGTTTTTGGACTACAACTCCCATAATCCGCAACCACAGTGTTCAATAGACAAGGGTGATGGGAGTTGTAGGTCATCATTTGCAGGAGGGCCAAAGTTGAGCAGCCCTGGCCTAGAAGAAACATAAGCCAAGGAGAGAGCAGAGGCCAGTGGAGCTCTTTGGACCGGACTTCCTGGCAGAGGTCCAGTCTCCTGCAGGTCTAGGGGGCATCCAAATGCTGAGTGGCTTCCTAATTTAAGTGGCAGGATTGTCCTTGCAAAATGTGACATCTCTCTGCAAATCAGTGGGAAGTATCTTATTCAGAATCTCTTCTAAAACAACAAGAACAGAGTTTTCAGCTTTCCCTGAGCATGTTTTGGTGTGAAAAATAGTACATTGCAACTTATCTTGCACCTGGGGCAGTGGCAGCACCCCCTCCCCCCAATTAATTAATTATTTGGTGGCGCCAACATTATCTAAGTGCACCTCTGGCAGAAGGATCTTGGGATACAAAGTTTGGCCTCTCTGGTGTGACCTATTGCTAACTGAATGCTCTGCTATGTTTCACCCTCCTTCAGTGCTCCAGTGTTCATCTTGTGTATTTATTGCAAAGACATCAGGCTGGTTCTCACAACCAACAATTTCCCTACCCAGGTTAGAGAGCTGTGTGCATTCACATTTCGTGAGTGTGTGCTCAGAAAAAGCAAGGTAGGAGGTGGGGAGAAGTGATTGAGGACTTTCACATGACCACCCGTATGGGGATAGAACAGGGCTACCCCAGGTAGGGCTGGTCATCTGCAGCCCCAGGATCGCTCCTGAAGCCGGTGCTCCCAGGTATCACAAACTCAGATATTTGACGTTCTATGTTTCTCTGCAAGGATTTACCTAATTTTAAACTGAGATAATGCAGATGGGGGGGGGTGATGTCCTCTCTATTGAACGGCATCTCATTTTAATTTTAGACAAAGAACAAATAGGATAATGATGATGAGAGTTTACGGAGGATCAGTTGCCCATGGTAGCTCTATAAACATTTGCTCTACAGATCAGCCACATGTGGAGCTGAAATAAGAGGATGTTCTTGAAGAATATAAGAACAGCCCTGCTGGATCAGGCCAAGGGCATTCTAGCTCAACATTCTGTTTCTCACAGTGGCCTACTACATGCCTCTGGGAAGCCCATAAGCAAGAGATGAAGGCATTCCCCCTCTCCTGCCATTGCTCCCCTGTAACTGGTATTTGGAGGCATGCAATCCCACCTGCACAGCCCCCCACTGCCACTAGAGGTGTGTAAACTGCCTCAAATCTGAACAGGTTCGACATTGAACTGGTTCGGTTCGATGGTTCGAGGTTGAGAGAAACCATCCCCTGGTTCGGGCGTCTTCAGCCCTTTCTGGGCCTATTCCCTGGCATGGATGGCCATTTTGGAATCTGCTGCACCTGCTCAGTGGGACCCTGTGTGGCAGAGAAGGCCCACCTCTGAGTCGCCACCAGACACACTGGTGGTAGCTGGAAATGGACCTCTTCAGATGACCTCAATGTGCAGTGGACATCATGCAGAAGAAGGCGCTCTCTGTGGTAAGAATATACCTTAAAAGTCTTTGTTGAGCTAGACATTTTCACCACCTTGGACTGATGTGGTCCCTTGGGCAGCCAAAGATTTGAATATGCTGTTGTTAAGGAGCACATGTGAGCACAACTTTACAATGAAGGACAGAACAAGAGAAATAAATTGCATCAAGGGTCTTTTTATTGGGTTATCCTGAATAGCCTGTTAGAAAAAATAAATAAATCCAGGTATATTTTGAGGGAACAAAAGCCAAAAGCTGGTGTAAGGCATATCTCTGTATACAGCTTCACCATGGGGAAATCTAATTCATGTTTGCTTAGATTTACTAGAAGGAAAGACCTTGAAAATGAAACAATCTTTGTTCTCGTAGCCCTGCTTAATCCACAAATGACTGGACTGTGATAATATTTTACTCAGATGATTTGTGAGTATCTTTCTCACTCTTCTCATAGTATCTGACAATTCGGCTTTATCTCACAATATTGAGAGTCCTTGAAAAAATGACTGCAGATTGCGAGAAGTTACACAGCCCTGGGGGCAACTTGTCCTGCATATTGCTGAAGGAAGTCCAAAGGTGTTCAAGGTTTGTACTTTCCAGAACTGACCAGGTGATCTTCATTTTAGCCCTCTCCAGGTGTGCAAACATTGATATATTCCACATTCCTGAAGTGCCGGGTTATGATTCAGTCAGGTGCCAAGTCCTGACTTCCTCTCACCACGAGGCTTTCCCCCACTGAGGTGGGGGGGGGGCAACCCGGCCCACCCCCAACTCAAGCCGCCAAAGCTCTGAGTTGGTGAGTCGAGCCACCCCCTGAGAGGGGGCCATTCCCAACCCTCCGGGCCCCGGAGGATTGGGAATTCTTTGCTATGAACTGCACTGCCCTTTTAGATCATCTGGAGAGGTTCGTCTGCAGTTGCCATTGGCTCATCTGATGGCTACTCGGGGACGGGCCTTCTCCACTGCTGCCCCGAGGCTTTGGAACACACTTCCTGCTGAATGAAGAGCTTCCCCATTATTGGTGTGCTCGGACTGGTCTGGGGCCATAGAAGAGGTGAAGGGCGCATGCGCGCCACCAGCCCTTCATAGTTTAAGGCTTACAGAGACAACGACGGGTGCAGGGGTGACAGGGAGGAACTCTGCCGCCCCAAGAATGTTTTTAGAAGCACCAGCGCCGGAGGGGGAAGAGTGGTGGGAGGGGGAGTACTACCACCACCCCCTTAAAGAGACACTCCCCCCAGTGCCGGACCATACTTCTGTGGTTCGGTGGACATCCCTATTCCCCATCTCTGACAACTTTTAGAAAGGCAGTCAAGACGCATTTGTTCACTCAGGCTTTTAATTAGATATTGTTTGAAATGTGTTTTAATAGTTTAAAATTTTTAAATTTTAATTGTTGAAAGATGTTAATCTTTTTATTGTCTTGTAAACCACCACGAGAACTTGCGTTTTGGGCAGTATAAACATGTGCTAAATAAATAAATAAATAAATAACCTGAAGGGCTGTCCCCCCACCCCCATGGCCCTCCAGCTGAGCAACCTTCGCCTAAGGTCTATATAAGAGACACACCGCAGGAGCACACGTGCAACTGATTCAATCTCATTGGAGTTACAGGGTCAATATCTCTGATCAATTAGAATTCTATTGTATCTACCAACCAGAAATTCCAAAGGGAGGGTATTCATACCAGCCCTCAAAAAGGCCCATCTATGTTTGGGGAAAGTAAGGAGAAATAGATAATCTGCTGGCCGAGTTCTGAACCTGCTGTTGAGCAAGTGGAGGCCTACAATAATCTTTTTGTGTCCTTGAAAGAGGGAGCGCTGAGGTCAAATTCTTATGCAACCTTGCCGTGGAGAAGTAAACATCTCTCTTCCTCCCACTCCAAACACTAAACATTTGTTTCTGTTCCCCTTCAAACATGAACACTTTAGTTTCCTTGGAATGAATCCGAGTTAAGACATTAGTTACCGCCCCTGAAGGACAGAACAAAGGAAGTTACAGCCAAGCCAATTCTATACCTGCCAGGATTAGTAAGGCGGGAAAGAAAGAAAGAAATCTCCTATTGTTTGGCACAAGAGGGAAGCAGTACTAATGCTTTTGATTATGCGGCATTTGTTGGTGTGTTCCAAGGTTGCGGTCGACAGTGTTAGGATATCAGTATAGACAGCTTGAATACATTTTCTTGATTCTCCCGATCCATGTGAGAAGGGGAATAGAGTTGTTGGTTCTCGGTCATCACGGCAAAACACAAATGAATTATTGTGCCGTGACACAGTTCAGTAAGCAGGAGAGGCATCAGGTGAAATCGGAGAGATGAGCCATTCAACGGGGAAGGGAATGTCCTGTGTGATTCCAACTGAAGGGCAAACGATTCTGCAGCCAGAATGCTGTTCCACATCTGAAGAGCAGCATCTGTATGTCTGTTATGTCTGGAACGTGAATCCACAGCAGAGGATGCAAGCAAACTTCAAGCCATCTTGAAAAGGCGTACAATGCATTGGATGCCTCCCATGCAGAGCTAACAACTATGGCTGTGGTGCTTATGGCGAGGAGGAAGAATAATAACAGGAAACCGGTGTACTACATACTTAAGGTTCTCCTCTCAACAACCCTGCAAAGTAGGCTAGGTTGAGAGAGAAGTGATTGGCCCAGATCTTGTTTCCCACAGTGGCCAACCAGATACTTCTGGGATGTCTACAAATATGGCAAAGGTGCAGTGGTTAGGCAAACCTTAGCCAGTTGCTGCAGCTCATAGGAACATAGGAACATAGGAAGCTGCCATATACTGAGTCAGACCCTAGGTCCGTCTAGCTCAGTATTGTCTACACAGACTGGCAGCGGCTTCTCCAAGGTTGCAGGCAGAAGTCTCTCTCAGCCCTATTTTGGATATGCCAGGGAGGCAAACTGGAACCTTCTGCTATTCCCAGAGCAGCTCCACCCCCTAAGGGGAATATCTTCCAGTGCTCACACATCAAGTCTCCCATTCAGATGCAACCAGGGTGGACCCTGCTTAGCTAAGGGGACAAGTCATTCTTGCTACCACAAGACCAGCTCTCCTCTCCAGCTCCTAGAAGCATAGTGGCTAGCATGGGGGTGGAGGCAGCCTGGGGGGAGGACAGGGGAGGTGGAAGGGGCCTTGGGGTGGGAAGAATGTGGCCCCTGGCAAATGATCCCTGGTGGTGAGCGGCCCGTGTTCAAGGAACACGTCTACTCAATTATAGTTCTGCCACTGCCCTGTCTGATTCTTCTGAAGAAGGATGTCCACTGGAAGTTATTTAAAAAGTTGACAACGCCTGAAGCCAAGATTAATTTAATTTAAAGAATTCATCCACAAAATATCAAGGCAAAAAAAGAGAGAGCAAGAGCCCTTGGGCCAGTTATTTTTGATGGATTGCAGAGGACGTGGGAGAAAAGACAAGAAGATTTCCTGAATGACCTCCTTCCCTTCATCCTTATGAGCTGCTTTTATGTAAATCACGAAGCATTAAGGACCATTAATGAAGGCTTGGCTGCTGTGATGATGGAAGTGGAACCACTGAGCTATAATGTGATGGCCCTGCATAGGGAAGTGAGAATGGCATGACAGTAACTGTTGCTGTGATTAATATTAGTACTGGTTTTCAGATTATGCATGGAATGCTAGCAAGTTTATTTAGCAATTGAGTAAACTGGTAAATGAGGACAGAAATGAGCAGCTCTAGAAATCTGCAGCCCAACAACTGGCTAGTCAATTCACATCAATGAAGATTCAGACATCAGATTAAAACACGGTTTATTTTGTCTAACTGTGGTCCGTTTGCATGTCTGAACCCGTACCAGTTGATAAACTATGGTATATATGTGGCAGTCAAACCACAATCTGAATGCAACATAGGAAGCTTCCATATACTGAGTCAGATCTTAGGTCCATCTAGCTCAGTATTGTCTACACAGACTGGCAGTGGCTTCTCCAAGGTTGCAGGCAGAAACCTCTCTCAGGCTTATCTTGGAGAGGCCAGGGAGGGAACATGGAACCTAGATGCTCTTCCCAGAGTGGCTCCATCCCCTGAGGGGAATATCTTACAGTGCTCACACATGTAGTCTCCCATCCATATGCAACCAGGGTGGACCCTGCTTAGCTAAGGGGACAAGTCTTGCTTCCTACCACAAGACCAGCTCTCCTTTGGTTTGCTTGTCCTAACCACAGTCTTGCGAGTGCGCAGGGCATACTGGAGAGACCCCCGAGCCGGGAGGCTGCTTTTAAGCCTCCCGGTTGGGGGTCTACTCGTGAGTTGCTGTGGTGCGGAGCGACGCCGCAGCAACCCATGATTAGAAAAACCGGGTTTATGGAGTGTTCACTCTGCAAACCCAGTTTAAGTGGCGGGCTACTTTAACGGGCTAGCCACATATAAGCCACCGGGCTCGACTGTGAGCCCAGTGGTTTACACAAGAAGCAAAAATTGGGCTGGGCTCTCCTAGCCCAATTTTTGCTGCTCGTGGGAATAGCCCCATTATATTTTTATTTGGCCTTCCTCTCAGGAGCTCAGGGCAGTGTGTAAGGTTTTTCCTTTCCCCAAAGAAGTAGGTTAGGCTGAGACAGAATATCTGACTCATGGTTGCCCAGTTAATGTTATGGGGAGGAGAGCTGGTCTTGTGGTAGCAAGCATGTTTTGTCCATTTTGCTAAGCAGAGTCTGCCCTGGCTTTGCATTTGAATGGGAAACTACACGTAAGCACTGTACAATATTTCCCTTGGGGGATGAGGCTGCTCTGAGAAGAGCATTTGGAGGCAGAAGGTACCAAGTTCCCTCCCTGCCAGCATCTCCAAGATTGGGCTGGGAGAGACTCCTGCCTGCAACCTTGGAGAAGCCGCTGCCAGTCTGTGAAGACAATACTGAGCTAGATGGACCCATGGTCTGACTCGGTATAAGGCAGCTTCCTGTGATCCTGTGTTCTTATTTGGTTGCATCCAGTCCTAGTCTAACACTTTAAATAAACATTCTACTCTGCTACTTCCTAATGGAGCAGATAGAAAGTGATGTGCAGATCAAAATTTAAGGAAAGGACTGTAGCACTGAACCGAAAACGGAAAATGCCTTCATGATCATTAGGGGAGTGATCTATTTTCAGTACCCTTAATCATCGGAACAGTTAGATTCAAAGGCACTACATCCATGTAGCTTTGTCATGATGAACACACCACTGGAAGATCACAAAACAAGCAGTTTCGTTTCCCTCCTCTAATGAGCTTGCGTCTCCGTTTTGCAAATGACTCCCAAAATGAATCCCAGGGTTGAAACGACGTTACGTTGTTAATTATCTGACAACCTCTTCCTTTCGCCTGTATCCTTCTTGTGTTACATGCTAATGTACTTCTGCTTGAGTCAATTCGATTTATCAGGAGGCAAACAGCACGTGGACACCCTGATTCGCTTTGAGCCTCCTTACAAATAAACTAGAAAACTCAATTTTGAGTTAGATTCTCCCCCCTCTTCTTCTTCAATCCGATACACAGGAGAAGAACCATAACTGAATTTTTAGATGCCATTATTCTTCACAGAGGTCTAATGTACACCAAAAGGCAGTGCTGGAAACTACCAACAATGAGGCGATTCTCACGATCAGTGGAAAGCGGGCTAAAGGAGCTTAGTCTACTTTCCATGGACCATGGGAACCACTGGGCTTGCAGGTGAGCCCGGTTTCCCCAAAGCAGGTAACCCGCAGAAATATGCCTCCGCTTAGCCCAGGTTAGTGGAGGGAGCGCTCCACTAACCCGGGTTTTCTGATCCTGTATTCCTGCGGTGCAGCTCTGAGCCATGGCAACACACGAGGAGACCCCCATTGGGAGGCTGCAAGCAGCCTCCTGGGCTCAGGGGTCTTTCCAGTATGCCCCTGCACGCTTGTGCAGGACATCCTGGAAGTTCCAGGGGCCGCACAGCCCCTGATCCCCGCAGCCTCCACCGGCTCCATAATGGAGCCAGCTCTTGTGTGGGTGGCCAATCCGGCCACCCAGGGATGCAGCCTTGAGTGTCTGTGGGGAGAGCGGGCTAAGCCCACTCTCCCTGCACAGCCCCCTCTGGCGGGTCTCACTGATTGTGAGACTCACCTCAATGTGTTCTTCTCTCCCCTGGGGAACACATGCTCAGCATTTCTTTACTGCATCCACAAGGGGTGTGTGGGCTGTAGCACAACTTCCAGGCAAAGACTGGAACATAGGAAGCTGTCAGATACCAAGTCAGACCCTTGGTCCATCTAGCTCAGTATTGTCTACCCGGACTGGCAGTGGCTTCTCCAAGATTGCAGGCAGGAGTATCTCTCTCAGCCCTATCTAGGAGATTCCAGGGAAGGAACTTGGGACCTTCTGCATTCAGATTCAATTCCCCCATCCGCTGAGAAGGATATCTTACATTGCTGACACATGTAGTCCCCCATTCATATGCAACCAGGGTGGACCTTGCTTAGCAAAGGGCATAAATCATGCTTGCTACCACAAGACCAACTCTCTTCCAGTAGGCCTAGCTTGAATGACAGTTGGCCTCTTTGGACTTTACCACTAGAAACTGCTGGGGTAAGAACATAGAAACAGCCCTGCTGGATCAGGCCCAAGGCCCATCGAGTCCAGCATACGATTTCCCACAGTGGCCCACCAAATGCCTCTGGGAATCCCTCGGGCAAGAGATGAGATCATGCCCTTTCTTCTGCTGTTGTTCCCATACAACTGGTATTTAGATGCATTTTGCCTGGAGTGGCAGTGGGGGCTCATAGATATCAGACTAGTAGCCATCAAAAGACCTGTCCTCCATGAATTTGTCTAAACATAACTATGTACCCTGCTCTGGGCTCCTTGGAGGTAGAGCAGGATATAAATGTAAATAAATTAAATTTAAAATATGAAAAGACAATGGGAACAATGTACTCATTTTCCAAGTTGAAAATATTGCATTCACCTGAATCCAAGTTGAAGTTTTCCCCCCAAGTTCTTTGATGTTAGAAATTCAGGGGTCATCTTAAATAGAGAGTGTTGTTCCTTTTGAGTAAATACAACTGTAACCCATATTTAACCTCCATCTAAAATTCAGAGGTCATCGTAAATTCAGGGTCACCTTCTATTCAGGTAAATATGATATTTGAAAGTACAGACCTCAACCTGGGGGGTCAGGTGGCAAGGTCTCACCCCCAATGAAAACATGGGGGAGAGGAATCAATCCAGTCTGTTTGGGTGTGAGTAAAGGTGTAATATTAACAAATTCTGATACATGGAACTCAAAAGGGTTCTGCTGCACACTGACTCTATGCACACAGAATCTTGTTTTATACTTTGAGCTTTAGAAGAAAGTTTTGGAGGGAATGATACTTGATTCATAATGCAGTCAAGCATTCTGGGCTGGACAAATATTACCAAACAGAACATTTTGTATGTAATTGCAAAATTTCATTCAATTCTGAATTTCGGAATACCTATTTGATCCAACTGGGCTAATCTCCTGTGATGGGAAAACCAAAAACGGTTGGGCTTCATGGGCCAAGTACATTACCAAGAATAATGTGTTTAACAGATTGTAGCCAGCAACAAAAGTTAATGTTCATGTTAAACAGCTGAGGGAGAGAAGAAAAAGTACCATGGCTTAATGGATTGGAAAATAGCTAAAGGGGAACAGAGAATAATCATAAGGGGAACCTTTTGCTCATGTGCTGTTAGTTCTGTTCAAGGCATAAACAATGCTTTGGTGAGTGAATAAAGAGTACTTGATAAAATTGCTGTTAAAACCAATTATTACAGCTGTGATCTAGAGGAACCTGGTGTGTCCATCCATACACAAAGGATTCATATGTACAATTGAGGTTTTCTCCTTAATTACAGGAACCTTACACAGAGATTGTAATGTATGAAATTGGTACGTGTGGATCCAGCCCTTAAGCCTTCATACCAGCAATGCTGACTCCAAATAAGGTGACTCCATGGTGAGGATATTTCACACACATTTGGGGAGATCTGCTTGCACAGACTGGGAACATAAGAAGTTGCCTTATACTAAGTCAGACCATTGGTCCATCTATCTCAGTATTGTCTACACTGTCTGGCACCGGATCTCCTAGTCCTTCCTAGAAATGACGGAGTAGTGTTGGAACCTCCTGCATGCAAGAATGGAGATGCTCTTCCACTGAGCTATGGTTGCATCCTCTAAGGGGAATATCCTGCAGTGCTCAAATGTAATCACCTATCCAAATGCAAAACAAGGTGGTCTCTGCTTAGCAAATCCATGCTCACTACCACAAGACCAGCTATCATCCACCACCATGAAGTCCTTGGAATATAGGAATATAGGAAGCTGCCTTATACCGAGTCAGATGCTTGGTCCATCTAGCTCCGTATTGTCTACACTAACTGGCAGCAGATGTCCAAGGTTTCAGGTGGGAATCTTTCCTGATCTTACCTGGAGATGCCAGAGATTGAACCCGTGACCTTCTGCATGCATGCAAACAGATGTTCTGCCACTGAGCTATGGCCCCATCACTATTATTAGTCATGCCACCTAAACATGAATTTCTTGGCTCAGGATATGAGTTTCATTGGTTCACAATCCTCACTTAAAGGGTAAATCAATACCAAAATCCCCTATTGGAATTTGGGGGGGGAAATGGAACCAGGTGTCTGGATTTACATACTGATTGATTCAATTGTTTGATTTATATACCGCTTTCCATTAAAATAATCTCAAAGCGGTTTGCAATATAATTAAAACAATGCATGACTAAAATACAAAAGTACAGATGATCTCAAAGCAGTTTACAGTATAATTAAAGCAATACACAATTAAAATGCAAAAGTACAGATAATATAAATATAAAAATAATATCACTATTTAAAAATGTATTAAATCATTTATTAACCCGTGTCAGGGTCCCTCCCTGATGCCTCTCTCAATTCCAGGGAGGTGATTTGTTTTTATTGTTCTATGAAAGTTTAGTCTCCAGGTTCTGGGAATTCATTCAGTTTTTACTTTCCCTCGCTGCCACCATATACGTTCTTGTTACCCTGCTCTCGGTACTCAACACCTGTGGCTGCATAGCCTCGCGAGTGCAAGATAGGCATATATATTCAGGATATAAAATGAAACCAAACTTGAGGTACAAAATGAAAACAAGAATAAGTTTATTATGTATTGATTAGAATAAAGATCTCTTCAAAGCAAGGCACATAAGCTTATCTCCCAAGTTACTAGGTACATCCACTGTTCAACTTTCTGGGTGTTTCTTTTCCTTTGGATAAAATGTAACATATAAGGAGGTGAGATAACTGGGACAGAGGTAATTAAAATTGGGTTTGTATACTTAGTAAATTCTTCCAGACCTTCTTGTATGTTACTAGGAGCTGCCCAGAACACTGCTGGTTCTCTAGCCTCCTCACATTCACCCTTCAAGTTCCAATGAACCCCCCTGAACAATGTTTCCTGTTCAGAAAACAACCAATCTCTTAACCCTCAATCCAAAATACAACTAACTCCAACTCTCCCTCTCCTCTCTCTTTATTTTAAAGCCTTCCCCCTCTGAACTTTTCATGCCGGGTTACTAGGGTCACCGACATACACTCACACACTCACTCACCAGCTCTAACCCTATATACATCCCATCACAACCCATTAAAAACAACCATACATAAAAACACAAAGCAGCAGCAGTAAAAACAATACTTCCATTTAAAAGCTTGGGTGAAGAGCCATGTCTTTACTTCCCCCCTAAAAACTGCAAAGGAGATTGAGGAGCAGAAGCCAGCTCACTTACTTATTTACTACTATTACTTTTTACTATTATGTATATATTGCTTTTCAATGAAAAAATTTCAAAATGAAAGGAAGAGGAGGAGGAAATGGAGGAGAAGGAGGAAATGGAGGAGGAGAAGGAGGCAGAGATGGAGAAGGAGGAGGAGGAGCAGCAGCAGCAGCAGCAGCAGCAGCAGGAGGAATAAAAGAAGAGGAAGTTTTCTGTCCCTCAAAGGGTTAAGAGTCTAAAAAGAAACACACGGTAGATATCAGCCACAGCTACAGAAGGAATGCTGTGCTGGGGTTGGATAGGGCCAGCTGAGGAGGAGAGTTGGTCTTATGGTAGCAAGCATGAATCATTTCCTTTGCTAAGCAGTGTCTTCCCTTGTTTGTATTGGAAGCAGTGGATACATATGAGCACTGTAAAATATTCCCCTTATGGGATGGGTCTTGTAGCTCAGTGACAGAGGACCTGCTTTTAATGCAGAAAATCCCAAGCTTACTCCCTGGCAGCATCTCCAGGAAGGTCTGGAAAAGACTCCTGCCTGAAACCTTGAAGAGCTAGTGGGACGAGCACCTGCATGCTTGCATGCAGAAGGTTCCTCCTTGGCATCTCCAAACAGGGCTGACTGAGAGACTCCTGCCTATCACCTTGGAGAAGCTGCTCCCAGTCTGTGAAGGCAATACTGAGCTAGATCGAGGAATAGTCTGACTCCGTCAAAGGTAACTTCTTATGTTCCTCTCCCTGTGCTAAATATACGAGAATCACCAGTTTGGAACATACACCTTTGCCAAGTTAGAAGTGACTGTGTCTTAGCAACTATGCTACACTGTAGTTTAAGTTACAGTTCAGAACTTTTTCGGTTTATAAATACCACCCTCCTTACCCTATAGAAAAGACCCAAGCAAAAAAACATTCAGCTTGGTCTCATATTGTCTAAACCTGAGGTTGATAAGGAAACATCTCATTAGAGCCTAAATAATCCTATTAGTTTACATAGACATTAATCCTCCTAATTACACACACTCCTGGGATATTTCAACTGGCACACCAAATTGCTCTGCTATTGGAAGGGTCCAAATCATCATGGCTTGGTGGCCACATTTGTAATTTGTCAGATCCAGAATCCTTGAAGTTTTTCCCCAAAGGAGGGTCAAAATAAGGACAGTTATTTACTCTCTCTTCTATACAGAGAGAGTCAGAGCATGTGCCTAAGATCTGCAAAATGAATGCAGCATTAATGTGTATTTTTAAAATATGGAAAATAGGAAAAGCTGCCTTCTACTGAGTCAGACCATTGGCCCATCTAGTTTAGTATTGTCTTCACTGACTGGCAGCAGCTCTCAAAGGTTTCAGGCAGGTGTCTCTAACAGCCCTACCTGGAGATGCTGGCAGGGAGTGAACCTGGGACCTTCTACATGCAATCATGCAGATGCTTTCCCCCTGAGCTAGGGCCCAGTCCTCTAAGAGGAGTATCTTACAGTGCTTATAGGTAGTCACCCATCCAAATGCAAACCAAGGTGGAGTGTCTTTAGCAAATTCATGTTTGCTACCACGAGACCAGCTCTCCTCTCCTGATCTGAATACTGTCAGATGATGTTTCAGATTAATGCAATATACACCTGATGTTTAGGCAGTATATGTTTCCCATTCCTGCAACTGTTTGCATGTTTCTAGCAGTCAAAAATGACCCTGTTCTGTGCTGTGCCACCATCTCCTCAATATGAGGGACAAAGGTTACTCAGACCCAGGACAGTTCCCTGAATAATGAGTCAGGACCATGGACAGAGCTCCTCACAAACTGCAGGAGCTGGATACTACAAGACAGAAATGTTGCTCCAGTCGAGTGTCTCTGGAGGCAGTTTTCTGCTGGTAAGGTAGGGTGACTTGGCCTATAGGCAAGCCTTGGTATTTGAAGAGACCTTGTAGAGGGGCTTCTGCCATCTCTGGGAGGTCCCCAGGTGACTGCCCTGACTTGGAGGATATGGGCAAGGGAGAGTTCTCAAGTTTGGGTGGGGTTGCCTGCAGGGTTAGGAAGATAGCCAGTGTTTTATAATGAGTCAGACCACGGGTCTTCGTAGATCCATATTATCCACGCAGCTCTGCTAGGTTTAGGAACATAGGAACATTGGAAGCTGTCATATACTAAGTCAGACCATTGGTCCATCTAGCTCAGTATTTACACCGTCTGGCAGCGGCTTCTCCAAGGTTGCAGGCAGGAGTCTCTCTCACCCCTAGCTTGGAGATGCCAGGGAGGGAACTTGGAACCTTCTGCATGGAAGCAGGCAGGTGCTCTTTCCAGAGTGGCCTCATCCCCTAAGGGGAATATCTTACAGTGCTCACATACTGTATATAGGTGCAACCAGGCCATAGCCTGCTTAGAAAATGGGATAATTCATGTTTATGATAACAAGACCAGCTCTCAGGCAGAGATCTTTCTAAAGCCTACCTGGAGATGTGAAGGGTTGAAACTGTGACCTTCTGCATGGAAGAGAAGTGTTTTACCACTGAATGAAGGATGATGCTGATGAATATATGAAGCTTTCTTATACAGTGTTGTACTGCTGGTCCATGTTGATCAGTATTGTGTGCATTGACTGACATTGATTCCTGTGGACTTCAGACATGGGTAGTTTTGAGCTCTTCCATCCTGCCAGGGATGGGACCTATAACCTCCTGCATCCAAAATAGAAGTTCTATCACAGAGTTACAACATTGTGCCCTTTGTGGGGAATGGTACTGGACCACACATGCAGAGAGCTCTAGACCCTTTTTGTACCTTCTGCTGAACATGTGGAGATTAGGGGCAGGGCCAATGGACATCCAGAGGTCTACAAACATATCAGTCACTGCCTGCATTTTGAGAACTAGTAAGAAATGGCCAACTGGGATGGATCTTTCCCTTTGAAATAATCATATCTGTCCTTCTAAGCAGAGAAGGAGAGAAAAATATACTATGTCTTGAGAGAGATGTCTCCCCCCTCCCTCCGCTCCAGGGCATGGGATATAACTTCTTTTCTTTTGTTTTGGTTAATGCTTATCATTAATGTATGTTAACATGTGGCAGAGTGATATAAATTCAATTAAATGTTAATGTGAGCATCTGTTCAGCTTCACTTCTGTTGAGAGAGTGAAAATAGTTACATTTTAACACCAACAGGAAGCGCGTTTCTCTCCTCAGAAGCAGCCCTGAGGAAGACAGTAAGCACCGAGTGGGAAACTACTGCCTTACTGGACACCGGGCAGCTAGAAAGCTCTCGGAATTACTGGAACTTTAAAAAGAAGGAGATCAAAATGATTGTCATCAAAGACACGATGGCTGAGAGAAGCCGGTGGCCAGGCCCAGAATACCAATAGCTGTTTAAAGTATGAAACAATTACGCTTACAAAGAGGATGTGAGGGGCATTGTGATAGTGCAGGAAGCAGAGAGAGAGAAAGAGGGAGGATGGAAATACTGGAACAGGGCATCCCCACTTGACTAATATTGAGGCCCTGCTGGATCAGGCCCAAGGCCCATCTAGTCCAGCATCCTGTTTCGTACAGTGGCCCACCAGATGCTGCTGGAAGCCACAGGCAAGAGTTGAGGGCATGTCCTCCCTCCTGCTGTTACTCCCCTGCTACTAGTCATTCACACAACCTAAAAGTAGGTAGGACACTTGCTCCCAATTTTTGGTTGCATGGGAGCAAACACCTAGTTAAGAGCAGGGGGAAGTGATTATTTGGAATCCAGGTAGGAGGAAAAGCTGGGTAAGACAACAGTGGGTAGGACAGCACTCTACCCTACCCTTTGATCCTACCATTTGATCAAGGTAGGTGGAAAAGCTGTCCGACCCACAATCACTTCTCTCTCCTCCTATTTAGTTTGCTTCCACATTACCAAAAACCAAGAGCAACCACAGTTAGCAAACCTCTCAGTTTCCGGCTATGTGAATGACCTCATTATCTGCTGTATCTAGGAGGTCAAGATGGTTTCAGAAGACTTGCTATCAAAAATTTAGGGAATTGATTCCAGGAGGGCAGGGGGTAGAACTTTATTTCTGTCATGTGGAAGTCCCCAGGTGTGAGTGTGGGGGGGATAGGGCATAGAGTTCCAGGAGGAGACCAATTTCAAGATGCCAGAAACCTCGGCACAGGATGATCCCACACTGTTGGGACTGCCCCCACCCACACACACACCAGGTGAACCACGGTGTCTCCCAAACAAGGGGAGGAGAGCTGGTCTTGCAGTAGTGAGCATGAATTGTCCCTTTTGCCAAGCAGGTTCTGCCCTTGTTTCAGTTTGGATATTGACCTACATGGACCAGTGGTCTCACACAGTATAAGAGAGCTTCATAAGTTCTTCAGGAGCATCCTTAGCTCAGTGATAGAGCACCTGCTTTCCATGGGAAAAGTTGCAAGTTTAATCCTTGGCATCTCCAGGGTCAGAAAGAACTCTGCCTGAAACCTAGGAAAGCTATATTGCCCCTGTGTTGATAAAATGGACCACCATGGACCAGTGCCCTGACTCATCAGAAGACACCTTAATATTTTCCTCAGGAGTATCTTTAGCAAAGTGGAAGAGTGTTGTTTTGCATGCAGAAGGTCCCATATTCATCCTCTAAAATCTCCTGTAGGGCTGGGAAAGACAACAAATACCGAAAATAATCAGCATGAACAGGGCAGCTGGTAAGACACGTGTTCCCAACTTGTTTTGAGTCTCAACATTATTCACATGAGTAGTCTATTCCTTCATTAAAAAGCTCAATAAAATGGCATAGTGAGGATCTGTGTAACAAACTGAAGTTAGGAAAACACCTTTTTGAAATCCTAGAGAGTCACGGGATGTCACTGAAGAACTGGGTTCCCAACACTGGGTCTTAACATAAGGCCACTGTGGCTGGAAATGACTGGGATTGTAGTCCAAAAATATCTAGGAACCTAAAGTCGGGAACCACTGGTGTAGATATTAAACTGGATGGAGCAATGAGCTGGATCCATATAAGATAGGTTCAATTGGAAACTAATTGGAGGCTTGAGTCAAACTAATTTCTGAATCTGACCTTGGTAATAAGACCATAGGAAGCTGCCACACATTGAGTCAGACCATTGGTCCATATAGCTCAGTGTTGTCTACCCAGACTAGCAGCGGCTTCTCCAAGGTTGCAGGCGGAGTATCTCTCAGCCCTATCTTGGAGATACCAACGAGGGAACCTGGAACCTAGATGCTCTTCCCAGAGCAGCCCCATCCCCTAAGGGGAATATCTTACAGTGCTCACATGTAGACTCTCATTCAAATGCAACCAGGGTGGACACTGCTTAGCTAAGGGGACAAGTTATGCTTGCTACCAGAAGACCAGTGCTCCTCACTATATCTTTGGCCTGTCATAAGAAGGTAAGAAAATAAGGACAACCCTGCTGGATCATGCCCAAGGCCTATCTAGTCCAGCATCCTGTCTCCCACAGTGAGCCACCAGATGCCTCAGAGAAGTTCACAAGCAAGAGGTGAGAGTATGTCCTCTCTCCTGCTGTTGCTCTCCTGCAACTGATATTGAGAGGCATCTTGCCTATGAGGCTGGAGGTAGTCTATAGTCATAGACTAGCAGCCACTGATGGACCTGTCCTCCATGAATTTATCTAAGCCCCCTTTCAAAGCCATCCAAGCTAGTGGCCATCACCACATCCCATGGCAGAGAATTTCACAGATTAATTATGCACAGTGTGCAAAAATAGTCCTTTTACTGGTCCTGAATTTCCTAGCAATCTGATTCATGGGATGACCCCTGGTTCTAGTGTTGTGAGAGAAGGAGAAAAATTTCTCTCTGCCCACTCTCTTTAGTTCATGCATAATTTTATCGACCTCTACCATGTTTCCCTGTAGCTGCCTCTTTTCCAAACTAAAAAGCCCCAGGTGCTTTTTACCTCGTGAAGGTGGTCATGCACCAATTTTATTACTGAGTCTTAGCTGAGCTTTAAGAAATCATTTTCAGGACATAGTTCACCTATGAACAGCCTAGGGGGAACCTTCCAATATATCATAAGTAGATGAAGGTCAGTGAAAACTTTGCACCACACTTATTTCACTTCCCTCCCCGTCTTCCGCTGTTTTCATTGTATGGATTGCATGCTATATTGGGAAATTGGATGGTTCTAGAAAAGATTATCATTAAATTCAAATAGATTTTGATGTCAGCCCGTGAAATATGATTACAAAGAAGTGATTTGACAGCAGTCAGGCTCGGCACAAAGTTAATATTCTGGAGTGGCAGGAATGCCGTCAGTTTTCAAACCCCGTTTAATTAAAAGTTGTACCTACAATGTGCATTGCCTTTTACAGAATCAGGACATTACAGAATATTATCAGGGTATGTCAGACCTGTTCTTGAAGGGTGTGCTCTCACCCTCCAGTCAGCTGATACCAGAAGCCAATGGCATTCCTTCAGGCTGTTGATTTGCCTATTTCCTCAGTACAAGCAACTTGTGGATGCCCTATTCAGGGCATCATAACTTTGGACCTCCTGAATATTTGGACTACAACTCCCACAATTCCTGACTACTGGCCATGGTGGATGGGGTTTATGGGAGTTGTAGTCCAAAAGCAGCTCTTCTAAGCTCTCTTCCTGTCTTAAGGCCATCAGTTCCGACAGTGACAGACATCTTGGCTAACAGGGCCCTAGACCAAGACAAAGTCGCTCTCATGTAAGAAAGTTGCACAGCTGTGTGAAATTGTGGTGATTCATGATATCATACAACAGCCAATGGATATCCTTCTCCAGGACATACAACCTCATGGAACCTCTTGAGCAATGATGCTGTGGTCTTCAGAGCAATCTTAAGAACATAATGAGGCTATTCTCCTGATGGAGAAAAACCGGGCTAAAGAAGCCCAGCCCAGTTTTTCTCCATTGTGAGAACCAACGGGCTCACAGGCAAGCCCTGTGTTTCTCTGGCAGCTAGCCCTCCAAAGTAGCCCTCCCCTTAGCCCAGGTTAGCAGAGTGAGCATTCCACTAACCTGGGTTTTCTGATCGTGTGCCTCCATGGCATGGCTCTGCACCATGGTGACACATGAGGAGACCACAGCCAGGAGGCTGCAAGCAGCCTCCCAGGTACAGAGATCTCTGGAGGATGCCCTGAATGTTCATGTGGGGCATCCTGGAACTTCCAGGGGGCACAGCGCCCTCGATCCCCACCGCCCCCAGTTGTGACGGAACCGGCAGTCGTGTGGGTGGACGATCCGGCCACACAGCTATGAGTGGCTGCTCGTCTGCGGAGAGAGTGGGCTAAGCCCACTCTCCCCACAGAACCCCCTCAGGTGCTTCACACCAATCATGTGAAGCCCCTCAATATTTGTCCTACTTATTTGTCACTCCATCCCCTTAAAGGGGCTTCCCCTCCTTATGTGTGGTGAGTAAGCAAGGCATGCCTGTTAGGAGAGGATAGGTCCTCATCACCCCTTGGTCTTCTCTTGCTTCTCTTGGTCCTCCCATTCCAACAGAAATGTTCATAGGAACATAAGAAGCTGCCTTGTATCAAGACACTTGGTCCATCTAGCCCAGTATTGTCTCCACTGACTGGCAATAGGGCTCCAAGGTTTATGGGAGGAGTATCTCCCAGCCCTACTGGAGGTGCTGCTTATCTCTCCATTGGCTGATGCTGGTGTCTATCTTTTGTTTCTTTTAGATTGTGATTCCTTTGGGGACAGGGATCCATTCATTTATTTCTTATTTCTCTATGTAAACCTCTTTGGAAACTTTTGTTGAAAAGCGGTATATAAATATTTGTTGTTGTTTTTCTGAATGTTATGTAAACTGCCTGGAGAGATGCTTTATATCCAGCAGTTTATAAGTCTAATAAACAAACAAACAAGAACTTCTGGTAAGAAATAACCTACCTACTTTCCTTTCAGTGTAATCTTAACTGATAATTACCATCTTGAAAAGTTAGCCTAGTTTCCAAGTTTCTCCTCAAATGTTCACATATCTGCCATCTTGAACTGGGGTGGATGACATCCTCATAAACTATGCTGATGAGGCTTCCCTATGGGTCACTACAAGTGTACCAAACTTGGTCCAAATCGGATAGGCGGTTCACAAATTAGCCCATTTGCAACTGAAAGATTCGTTCATCCGCCATCTTGGCTTAGGGTGGATGACTGTAGGGGAAGAATGGCAGTTCAGTCTCCAGATAGCAAAGCAAAACCAGTTTGATGAGAAAGCAGCAAAGCAAGAGGTCCTGAGATTGTTCTTTAGTATGGAAGAACTACAAGGATTTATTTAAAGAAAGGGTTATAAACAAATGTGGGAAAACCTGCAGCTTCATTTCAGCTGTAGCTCATGGCTCAAGAGAGAGACCAAAACAAAACAAACAGCCATCTCTGGAGAGACAAAATGGAGACTAACACTGGAAGAACAAAGAGGGGAAGAGTCCAGCACCCTAACCCTCAACAGTGGTCACTATGAGACACTGCAGTTGAGAGCTGATGCTGAGCTCCAGCAATGACATCATCAAAACCCACACCATTTAGATGTCCCCACGTGTCCCTACAACGGTACCAAATTTGTTTCAAATTGGTCCAGGCAATGTGAAGTTTATAGTAGGGACACACACACAGCTGTGTGATCTCATAAGCTTACTTTCCTTAAGGAAAATAGGCAAATAAACATTTGGGATGGGATGATATAAGCCTTCCTTACAGTCTCCCTATTAGGTCATATTGGGTCAGATCAAACCTGATATTTTGGGCTATGCACAGATCTATCCTAAGGATTTACACAGTCCCATTTTCAATTGGGATTCTGGTGATTTCTACCACCTGGGAGTCAAAATATCTACTTTTGGCAATCCTGGGCAGCATGCCCTCTCTTCGTCTCCTTTGATTTGCTTCCACCATCTGTCCTGTCCGCGTCGTGCCTACCTTTGTGACACTGTAAACAAAACTCTCACTCTTTAAAAGAAGTTGAAGTGGGTAATTTCCCTTAAAAGCCAATAATTGGCCCATAGGCTTTGCAGAGAAGATAGCTGGCACATAATCACTAGCAATCTATTTGCCACCAAATGCAGAATTAAACATAACAGGGTTTTTTTGTTTTGTTTTTTTAAAGACCCCGAGGTTTCCAGAAAGTCAGGGAAAAGAAAGGGAAAAATTCTATCTGAAAGAGTATAAGTTTATTTCACAAGGTCACACTATTTCTTTGGCAGGGGCGGGGGAACGACAATATACCAGGCTAGTTAAACACTTTAAACTTATTGCTTCTTGTAGGATTTTATTACATCAAATACTAATTTACAGCCATGTGGGTGTCATGATTTCTGAGCCATCAGATGTCTAGAACACCAGCAGGGTGGGAATCAGAAAGCAGACAATTGAGCAAGCCAATGGTCATGGAACAAAGGTGAAACAAACTGTGTTTTATTCAATTGTGTTATTGATTTACTTCCTGAGCCTCCCAGAGAACAATTCTTATGGGGCAGCCAACAAAGTTGTTGTTGTTATCTGCGTAGGGCCAAAGATGACTTATAATGGTCTTGTGGTAGCAAGCAGAACTTGTCCCCTTTGCTAAGCAGGGATGGCCCTGATTGCAGATGAATGGGAGACCTACATGTATGAGCACTGTAAGATATTCCCCTTAGGGGTTGGGGCCGCTCTGGAAAGGGTATCTGTATGCTTGCATGCAGAAGGTTCCAAGTTCCCTCCCTGGCATCTCCAAGCTGGGGCTGAGAGAGATTCCTGCCTGAAACCTTGAAGAAGTCACTGCCAATCTGTGTAGACAATACTGAGCTAGATGGCCCAATGGTCTGATTTGGTATATGGAAGCTTCCTATGTTCCTATGACATGGGTGCTTCATATGCTTTAATCTCAGGAGGTTATTTAAAACTGTAAGATATTCCCCTTAGGGGATGGGGCCGCTCTGGGAAGAGCATCTGCCTGGTTGCACATAGAAGGTCCCAAGGTCCTTCCCTGGCAGCAACTCCAAGAAAGGACTCAGAGAGATTCCTGCCTGCAACCTTGAAGAAGTCACTGCCAATCTGTGTAGACAATACTGAGCAAGATGGACCAATGGTCTGATACAGTGTATGTATGTATGTATGTATGTATGTACCTATTTGATTTCTATACCACCCTTCCAAAAATGGCTCTGGGTGGTTTACACAGAGAAACAATAAATAAACAAGATGGTTCCCTGTTCCCTAAGGGCTCACAATCTAAAAAGAAACGTAAGATATATGGCAGCTTCCTATGTTCCTTTATTATTTTATTGGAAAAGTTCCAATAAATAAATATGCTGGTGCCTTTATCAGAACTAGCAAATGGTGCCTTGCCATGGGGGTAAAAAGTATAATAACCAGTCAACTAAATAACTGACAATCTGCTGCTCTTTCATCAAGATACTCCGAAATCTGCCATCTGCGATGACCCTTGACCTGCCTAATTGGAAGACCGGCCCTGCTATAGATCACTTCCATCTTGGACAAGAAGCCATTCACAATGTCTGTGACTATTGCTTTGAGGGGCAAATTAGTAGCCATTCCTACAGGTCATAAGCAAGAACCTCTTGGAGCTGTGTGATGGTCATGCACTGGAAAGACTTTGTTATTTTTGATCTTCAAAAGGGGCGGCTAAGGCATTCTAGTTGACTAACACTTTCATTTCTGTGGCTGCTTCATCTCAGGCGTCGCTGAGCAGAGGAGACAGAAAGAGCCGCTCGGCCAAAGCGATTGCCAAGGCGGTGGCAACACCATGTGTGGAAATTGGCTTGACAGGGGAAGACACACGGACCGTCACTGTGGACTCCAGCTGAGACCTGACTGCAAGCGAAATCAATTTCATCCCGGTTATTTATTTTTTAAAAAATATCATACAGCAGAACTCTCATCCAATGTTCCCTCTAATAGGGATTTCCAGATGTTATTGACTACAACTCCCAGAACCCCCAAGCAAAAGTCATTGCAGCTGGGGACTCTGGGAGTTGTAGTCAACAACATCTGGGAATCCCTGTTAGAGGGAACGCTGCTCTCATCTGGTATCTTGCGGTCGGAAATGGGTAAAGGGAAAGTGTGCCATCAAGTCGATTTCGACTCCTGCTGCCCACAGAGCCCTGTGGTTGTCTTTGGTAGAATACAGGAGGGGTTTCCCATTGCCCCTCCCCATGCAGTATGAGCTGATGGCTTTCATCATTTTCCTATATTGCTGCTGCCCGATATAAGAGTTTCCCATAGTCTGGGAAACATACCAGCGGGGATTTGAACCGGCAACCTCTGGCTTGCTAGTCATTTCCCCACTGTGCCATTAGGTGGCTCGGAAATGGATAGGTTGGTGTTAATATCACCATGTCTCCATTCTTTGCCACCAGGTTTGACTTCCTAATGGTACTGGTAGTGTGATGTTCAGTCACCTTAAGTGGTGCATCGGGGAAATGCTTGACTAACAAGCAGAAGGTTGCTGGTTCAAATATCCACGGGTACTATATTGGGTAGCAGCCATATAGGAAGATGCTGAAAGGGTAGAAATGATTGTATGGAAGCAAGGTAGGAGGAAAAGGTACCCTGGTTTTCTTCCTAACTTGCTTCCACACAACCGAAAATTGGGAGCACACAAAGTTCCCAAACCCAGGTAGAACACAGTTTTTGATGGTGTGGATGACCTCATTATGTAGGGGAGGTAGAATTAAATGTGTCAATTTTTTGGTGGCAGTTGTGCATTCTTACTGCAAAGTCGAGGTTCAGACCAAGATTATGGCAAACACAACTGATTTCCTAGCTTTCTCAGGACACCCTACCATTCAGCTGGGAGATCGTTGGCTAGCAACATCCGGGTGTTGTGGAAGGGTATAGGCATGCCAGTAAGAAGGAATGTACTAGAGTCCTAAAGAACAAAGGTTAGATTAGATGTGGCATCTGTGTGCCTCCAACCAGCATCAACTCATGGAAAATAGCAAAGCATTTGGACTCCCTTCTGTTGTGTTCAGGAAGTGATTTGTTACTTCTTTGCTTCAGTTTTCCCAAACACAGATTACAGAGAGGGGAAGACAGATGGCGAGATGTTGCTTATAAAAGACAAGCAGTTCTTTGTGATACTGGATTTGTGCATCTCTTTAGGAAGGGAAAATAGTGGTTCAAAACCAGCAAGTCTTTCCTAGGGAGTTTCCTGTAGGATGTTGGTGTCTGACTGCTAGATCAGAAGCCCAGGTCTTTCTGAAAGGAGATGACATGAACGGGGGGATGTGGGGCCCAAGGAAGCCTGAATCATTTCCTGACTTTCATTGGGGAGGGACCTACATAAGAACATAAGAACAGCCCTACTGGATCAGGCCCAAGGCCCATCTTGTCCAGCATTCTGTTTCATACAGTGGCCCACCAGTTGCCACTGGAAGCCTACAGCAGGAGTTGAGGGCATGTCCTCTCTCCTGCTGTTACTCTCCTGCAACTTCAACTCTAAGAGTACCTATATGTGGAGATGTCTGAGCAGAACTAAGAACTTCAGCTAAAAGTGCTGGGTTCAAGAAGATCTGAATAGGCAGAGAGAATTTACCTTTGGGGATGACCAGTCAAGTTGGATGAGATTCAAAATCCTCTCAAATGAGTATAATAGTGACCTAGTAGAGATTCCACTGAATTTTACCAAAGCAATATTTGAGGTGAGCTTAGAGGCTGAGAAGTTCATTCATGGGCAAAAAAGTCTGCATAATTTCCAGGAAAGCAAAAAGGGTATTGGTAAGGGTAGCAACATTTCTCAAGAAGCACCATCGACTTGTATGGTGTAACAATATTTGTAATATGCTTTACAGTCCTGGTATCTTCATCTCAAAAAGGAGATTATAGAGTTGGGGATGTGGACAAATTCCACTTTGGCTGCATTCTCACAATCCTGGTGATCCTGGTTAAAGAGTTAACCAGGTTTGTTGAGCCCTGCAGGGGTGATTTTAAGAACACAGATTTCCTGGGTGATCCTGGAAAAACCTCTGCAGCTAAACCAGGATAACTAACCAGGATCAGATCTTTAACTCTTTCACCATGATCTACATGATTATGAGAATACAACAGTAGCACTGAATTTGCAGAGAATTTCAGAGTTCCTCTCACGGAGAAACAGAAGTGGCACTTCTCAAAAGGTTCTCCACATCCACCATTTTCTCTTTACCTCCATATCTCTAAGATTGAAAGAGAATTCCACACAAGGAACCATTCAAAGTCTGATCTACAAGTGGAATCAAGTGGGATTTCTCAGAAGATTTTTCCACAAAGGGCCATCAAAATGTCCAGGGGGTTGGTGCATCTTCCCTACAAGGAAAGTCTAAAGCCTTTGGGGTATTTTTTTAAAAAAGATGATGATAAGAACATAATACTAGAGATCTGTATGAAGCATTTTTTATGTTTCAATTTGACCTTGAATCCAATCGCAAAAACTCACATTGATTCATTGAATTGAAAATTAGCAAAAATTGTGATTCACCCATAGAGAACAATGAGGAACTCGAATCACCCCATTGTTCCCATGGGTAGGTCCTAGGGACATCAAAGTGGGTTCAGTTGTAGGTCATTATGGTTGCTACTTACCCTCCAATCTACAAAATAAATGGGCAAGCTGGCGATATTTTAAAAATTAAACATTTCCCAAAAACCTCATAGGCTCCTATGGGGGTTTAGGTTAAAAACATTTCTTTTTAATCACCTGATTGCCCATTTCTTGCCAATGAACAGTCAATGGAAAATCCTTATTTACTGAACCCATAATTTATGTCTGGGATTTATTGCCACAAGATGTGGTGATGGCCACTAGCTTAGATAGCTTTGAAAATGTGTTAGACATGCTCTTGGAGAAGGAGAGAGCTATCAATGGCTCTGAGTCATGATGGCAGTTACTATGGGGCAAACAATGGAGCGAATCTTGTAGAAGCAAGCATGAATTGTCCATTTGCTAAGCAGGGTCTGCCTTGATTTGCTTTTGGATGGGTGACTACCTGTGAGCACTGTAAAATATTAGCTGTAGGGGATGGGGTCAAACTCAGTGCAAGTGCTATGGGCTTCTGCATGCAGAAGGTCCCAGGTTCAATCCCTGGCAGTATCTCCAGGTCGGGCTGGGAGAGACTCCTGTCTGAAACCTTGGAGAGCTTCTGCCAGTCAGTGTAGGCAAATACTGAGCTGGATGGACCAATGGCCTGACTCTGTATAAGGACGGCAGCTTCCTATGGTCCTATGAGTCTTGCCTTCAAGCCCTGCTTGGGGTATCTGGCTGAACCCTATGGGAAATAGGATGCTGGACCTTTGGTCTTCTGTTCTCTTGTTCTTATCCCTAAATGGCAGCGTAATTATAGCAGAGGAAAGGGAAGAGCATTCTCAGAATATGGACACGGGCAAGCATTCTGAGATGAAAGAAAGAAAGTAAAGCATGCACACTAGAAAGTAACACACATGCACACCAGAAGGTGACACATGCACACTTTGGTCTTCTTATATTCTCATGTTCTCATCCCTAAATGGCCATGCAAATATAACCGCATAAAAAGAAGGGCAGACTCAGAATTTGGAAGAGGGCAAGCATTCCAAGTTGAAAGAAAGAAGCAGACTGAAATAAACTTTGGTAAATGGAAATGTGTGTGATTAGAGAAATGTGTGTGATGATTGCTGTAGGAGAGCAAGCGAAAAGGCCCAGGAGACTTGGCAGTTAACATGCCAAGCCTGTTAATGGTTGAGAGAGAGACTTCATTCTAGGATTCGAGCCATGTTCCAGTTCCATCTGGACTCCCATTTCAAAGCTGTCAACATTGCTTTCCTCGAGAGACATGTCTTGAGCAATGAAGGCTCGCTGCTGGCAATTGCACTGAGGAAGTAGCACACACTTTCATTTTTGCATAGTTTGATAATCCAATTGCCCCGGACAATAGAGATGGGAATAGACCCACACAGATGTTTTCCACATCCCAGGTTTGGCAAAGCAGCAGGTATATCGAAGCCTGATAAATGCATCTAACACCTTGGAGATGAACTTCCTTACTCCAAACTTTTGTAGACTCTGTCAGATGGTAGAAACTGAGCTTGAAATGCTCAAAAGCATTTGCAGTAACTCTTGAGAAATTTACATTTCTCAGGCCTGCTTGTGCCAGGGACTAGTAACTACATTTCCCAGGGTTTCAGGAAGCCAGGTACAGGAAACTACATTTCCCAGATCTAGATGTGCCATGGACTGGAAACCATATTTCCCAAATCTACATGTGCCAGGGTGGGCAATCCACCAACCAGAGGCGTTCTTACCCCTGGACCTTGGGGCCCCGGTCTGTGGCCTCCGGAGTCCGGGGGACCTCCACATGTCCAGGGGGACCTCCTGCCACCACCCCACGCCACCTTGCTGCTGCCCTGCCATGCAAAACCGCCAATCTCTCCCCCCTGTAATTGTCGCTGCCATGTGTGTGGCCAGGGGTGTTGGGGGGGTGACTGGTAGCAGTTTCTCCAAGGTTGCAGGTAGGAATCTCTCTCAGCTCTGTTTTGGAGGTGCTAGGGAGGGAACTTGAACCTAGATGCTCTTCCCAGAATGCCCCCATCCCCTAAGCGGAATATCTTGCTGAGCTTACACATGTAGTCTCCCATTCATATGCAACTAGGGCAGATCCTGCTTTGCAAAGGGAACAATTCATGCTTACTACCACCAGCTCTCTTTACATGGGAAGCATTCATCTGAACTACCCCCCTTCTATTATAGGCAGAAGAACACACCCAATGGGGTGAATTTGCCAACACTCTTACACCATGTGATTAGACTAGACCAGTGCTGACCAAGGGCAATAGGAATTCATAGGAATAGTGACGAGTATCTATACCTTTTATTCTCCCTTCATGTTTTGTAAGGTTTGATGAACCCATAGTAATAATCTGCAGAAGATTGCAGTGGTAATTGGGCCATCTCTTCTAACCAATTGCTTCAATTTCAGCAGCTGTTGAAGGCTATTGTGTTCTCGGAGATGATTTCAAGATGGTGGCCTGCCCCATCTGCTTCCTTTAAAGTGCTTTGAAACATGACTGTATGACTTGAGAATTCGAGAGCAAGGAAGACAGAGGTGCTTTTTAAATTCAGCATGAAACATTAAACTCCACCAGATGGTGTCTGTCCATCCTCTAGCAATTCTTTCAGAAATGGCTCTACTTTCCCTCAATAGGCTAATAATGCTATCAATATATATTTTATCCGTCATTAAAATTAAATAGATATGTGTTTAGAATTTCCTTTGAGTAGCCAGTTGGGAAGAGACTACAGTGATTAGGGTAGAATGCCCACACGTCTAAAGAGGTGGGGAGAATAAAAGCCTCGTTTTAGTTCTGAATTAAATGTGTCTGTTCTGTAGCTTGATGATTATTAACTTCTGTTGAAATCTACAGATGGCCCAGAATAATAAGCGTGTTACTTTTGATACGCTGCATATATTTGTTCAGAGATTTCTTTAGAAATGAAGAGAAGCATGGCAAATAGTGTGCTAGAACAGCAGTCCTCCAATTTCCTATGGATTTTTATTTTTACATTGTATTTATTCAATATGCCTGTGCTACTGTTTTAGTCCATAAGGACCCCCTCAGGTGATAGTTAAGAACCACACGGCATAAAATAATGAGATCAGTAAGGACAGTATAAAGATAATTGTAGCAATAAACGACATCCAAAAAACACCCAAACCAGGAAATGAAGTCATTCACACAATCAAAAACTGTGCTCTACCTGGGTTTGGGAGTGGTGGGTATTCCCAATTTTCAGCTGTGTGGAATCAAAGTAGGAGGAAAACCTGGCTAGGTTGGAGGAAAACCTGGGTAGTTTCCACACAATCACTTCGAACCAGGTTTTCCTTATACCTTGCTTCCACACTGTGAAGCTATTCCCATGATCAGTAGAAAGAGGGCTAAGGGAACCTGGCCCGCTTTCTACTGATCATGGGTACCACCAGGCTCTCTGGTGAGCCTGGTGGTTCCAAGGTGGCTAGCCCTCCTAATTCCCCCTCCCCTTATATAAAGTTAACGGAGCGAGTGCTCCGTTAACCTCATTTTTTTTTTGCTTGTGTGCTGCCGTGGCATGTGGCAACGCACGAGTAGAACCCTGACCAGGAGGCTGCAGTCAGCATCCCGGCCTCAGGGGTCTCCCCAGAATGCCCCGCATGCTCACACGGGGCAACCTGGAACTTCCAGTGGCCAGGCGGCCCCCGATCCCCGCAGCCTCCACTGGCTCCGTGAAAGAGCCAGCAGTCGAGTGGGTAGCCAATCCGGCCACCCAGGGCTTGAAGGCTGCTCGTCTGCAGGGAGAGCGGGCTAAGCCCACTCTCCCCACAGACCCACCAGAAGCTCTTCTCACTGGTCGTGAGAAGGGCTTCAATCATTTCTACCCAGGTTTTCCTCCTACCTTGCTTCCACACAACCGGAAATTAGGAGCACACAGAGCTCCCAAACCATGGTAGAACACAGTTTTTGACTGTGTGAATGGCATCAATTTATACCCAAAGCAAAAATAGGCTCAGCTAAAGAGTCTCATCTTCATTGCCCACTGAAAAGAGGACAGAGATCGGGCCAGATGGGTCTCACTCAAAATGGCATCCCAAGCCACGGTGCGATGCCCCCCCCCAATAAAGCCAGTTTCTTGGGTACTCTTTAGGGTTGTGCACAAAACCAGGTTGCCCAGTTCAGTTCAAGTCCAGTGCAGACTCAACCCTAACCCTAACCCCTCTGGTTCAGTTCAGGTTCGGGGAGTTCACGAATCTAATTTTTTTTAAAAACACAGAAATAGAACTCACTGCTGCTACTCTGGGGGCTTCTCTGAAGCTGCAGGGTGTGTGTGTGTGTGTGTGTGTGTGTGTGTGTGTGTGTGTCTCCAGATGTTCCCCTCCCCCACTGGCCTCCATTATATTCCAAATTGCCCAGTTCAGGCAGTCTTTGGCCAATTCCAGGCCATTTCGGAGGCTGCCACACATGCCCAATGGGCCTCTTCATGGCCGGGTCAGCTTCCAAAATGGCCACCGCTATGGGGGTGAGGTCCAGAACAGGCTAAAGACTGCCTGAACAGGGTGATTTGGAATATAGTGGAGGCTGGCAGTGGGAGGGGGGACTTCTGGAGACCGCCCCCCATGGCCCCGGAGAAGCCCCTGGAGTGGCGGCAGTGAGTTCTATTTCTGTTTTATTTTTGTTTGTGGGTTTGTTTGTTTGTTTAAATTAAGATGTGTGAACCCCCTGAAGAGGCCGGGCGGTTCGGCTTGATATTGGACCAAACTGGAGTGTGTGTTTAGTCTGAATTCGAACCATCAAACCGAACCGATTCAATGATAAACTGGTTCGTTTCCAGACCTGTTCACACATCCATAGTACTCTTGACCCACCTCTGAAGGCAGGAGGACACTGGCATAGCAATGTGGGTCGTGGACGGTGGCTAGATATGGTTAGTAGCCCCCACTCCCAATAATACCGCTAGCCTCTGCTTGCCTGCTCCACTCCCTCCACACCTGTGCAGCTACTCACCCAATGGAGCTCTCAGGGTCTGGCCCTGACAGGTGTGGTGATGGGTTTGGCTCCATAACATTAGCCTGTGCACTGGCTTTTTCATGCACTGGCTTTTTCATGCTGCCGGTGATGGGAAGAGAAGCAGATGTGTGCTTGGGAGAGAGGCGGGCAGGTGGGTGGGAGGCTGCAGAGGAAAGGCTGCCTAAGGCCTGTCCCCATTGGTCCATTGACCAGTCACTCAGTGGTAGATCTGCCCCTGTAGCAGCAGGGTCCCAGTTTCATTATTGATCTGAGCATATCTGTAACCGCATGTTGGTTGTGGCAGTTCCTCAAGTACGACCCCAGATTGCTTAGGGCTTTCGATTCGAAGCCCCTATGTTTTTAATATAACCTTTCTTGTGTGGAACTCAATAGCAGCAGACACATGGCATTCAAGAGTTCCTAGGCAGTCTCTTTCCCAAGCACTGACCACATCTAGACTGCAGTGACATGACTAGGGGAGCAGGGGCCTGTGATCTCCCCCATCCCTGGTGGCCCTTCTGGGTTTGAGGGGCCTTCCCAGGGCTCTGACCACACCCCCTTACGTGTGATGTCATGCAAGGGGTGTGGCCCGACCCCTGGAGGGCCCGCGCGATCTCTTGGGAGCTCATTCCCAGCTGGCATTTGTGGTATTTTTGGTCAATCCCTTCCTTGATCCAGGCCAGCTTTTGAATGGAGCTTTAGTTACTTGCATCCCACTCCTGGAGTAGAGGCGGGGCTAACAAACAGCCAGCAGCAAGAGCCCTGAAAAACGCCATCGGCACTTGCCTCTCAATACATAATATCTATTTCATTAAATGATTAATATTCCGGATTCCACTCCACTGCCTTGTCCTTGCAGACCATGACTCTTTCCCTTGGATTCTACAACATTTGCTCATTCCCAAGCCATATCATTTGCTGTTATATATCCATGTCAATCACACAATGATGCAGCAGTGTTTGACTGGCAGCTGAATGTGTGAACGAAGGAAGGGAGGAAGGGGAAAGAAGGAAAGTGATAAAACCAAGCCTTGAAAATAAACTACTTTGCCTTTTGCTTAAAATGGAAGAGGGACGCTGCGGAAAACATTATCATTTTTAATCATACTGTACATAGGAGATTATCTGATTATTGCCCAAAAACTCTTTTTGCAGTTTCTAATTTGTTCTTATACCTTTTTAACATGACAGCTGTAGAGAAAGCATGCATATGGCATGCTAATAGCGGAGCAGGCTAATAAGCTGCTTAAGCTTCTGATCTTCCTGGTGAAAGTAAGAGCAGAGAGATGGGGAAAAGTTAAATCTGAATGCAGAGGCGGAGGTTAGCAATGCTGGGACTAGAAGTTTTGTTGTATACAGCCATTCTCATTTTAGAAACAACATTTTTTAAAAAACGAAAGCAATGAGCAAATACTTTAAAACATGTTTTCCAGGGAACTGCTTATAGCAAGGGTGTTATATCATTTATTCAAGTATCCACTAATGCCCCTATTGATGGGACATGTGCCATTTTAAGAGATTATACCAGTTTTCACTACACACATCCCAGAAAATCATGCCTTAATTAATTGCATATTCCAAGGAACTCACGGTGGCATATATCCCCCCACCTCCGCAAAAAGGTTTTTTATCGTAACGACCCTGCAAGGTAGTTTAGCCCGAGAAAGAGTGACTGACCCAAGATCAAGAACACCCATGAGTTTCACAGCTGGGATATAGGGAGTTCTGTGTACATCTGGAGTACTGTGTACAATTCTGGACAACACATATTTTAAAAAGGACATTGTAGAACTAGCAACCAAGATGATCAGGGGCCTAGAGCACCTTCCTTAGGAGGCAAGGCTACAACACCTGGGGCTATTTAGTTTAGAAAAAATACAACTGCGGGGAGACATGACAGAGGACTATAAAATCATGCATGGTGTGGAGAAAGTGGATAGAGAGAAATTCTTCTCCCTCTCACATAACACTAGAACCATCAATTACCCATGAAATTGGATTGTCGGGAAATTTAGGACCAGCAAACAGAAGTATTTTTCCACACAACGCGTAATCAGCTTGTGGAATTCTCTGCCACAAGATGTGATGACAGCCAACAACCTGGATGGCTTGAAGAGGGGTTTGGATAACTTCATGGAGGAGAGGTCTATCAACGGCTACAAGTTGGAGGGCTATAGGCCACCTCCAGCCTCAAAGGCAGGATGAAGAAGCCAAGATATTGATGCCGTTCTCATGTGTGGCCTAACACAGGCTAGGGAAGCCCAGCAGGGGTTAGGCTGCACTTGAGAACTGCCAGGATCAGGCTCAATCCTGGCAGGGCACTACCGCCTAGCCAGGCTTTGTAGCCTGGTTTTGTAGTCTGCACACTGTTAACCAGGCTCCCTGATTGTGTATGAGTTTGGGCTGCTGTGGCAGTCCCCCAATGCACTACACGTTGCATTGTGGCCTGCCCGGAGGCCAGGATGGGACATCTTGGCCTCTGGAGCTGCACGCTGCTCTGCAAAGTGCTGCTTTTCTGGGAGTGCAGTCTGCACTCCCAGCAACATAAGTGTGCTCATCTGAGAGGAAGGTGAGATTTGTGCAGCCTTCCCCCCACCTGCCCAGTCATATGAACTGCCTTATTATTCCACATCTCACCCCAGAATAAGAAAGCCCATTTTCTCTACTTCTCAAACTGATCCTGGCAGTGAAGGGCACTGCTAGTCTGGGATCTGGTGCACAGCACTGCCACCACTGAAGCTGGCCAAAAGGTGGTACTGCACCTTTCAGTCCAGCTTGGATCAGGTGACACCAGGAACCAATTGGGCCCCACCTGACCATGTAAAGCTGCTGTTTTGAGCCCGACTCTTCCGTCTAAGCAACTTGTGGCTCATGCATAGGTTGAACTGCTGCTCGGCCTACAGAACTGACTATGTGTTCCCTGGCGATAATCTCTGACAGATATTTTGTCTTTAAAGAACTAGAATGCTCGCTTATGAGTGCTTTTTGACTAGCTGCTTTCACTGTGACTGGCAATGATGTATATATAGAACTCTCTCTAGGCCCCTGAATAATGTCTTTTTTGGACTAGTAATGCATCACTGCAGGTGATGCTCTTCTGGGGGGATTAGTTCTCTTCTCTGTACTTGACCTTCAGCCCCAAAGTATGATGGCATACGTGAAGCATGGGCTAATCCCTTAAACATACGCTACCTGTTGTGCCTAATTCTTTGACTATCAGCTTCCTGGCTGCTGCTGCTGGTGGCGTAACAGACCTAAATGCTTGCCACCTGCCTGGAAGAGCTAACCCTTCCTATGCCAGATGGAGCAGACAATACAATTGGCACACACAGAAACACAATGCCGCTCTTTTCTTCCACACCTCAGTGAAGTAATTTAGAACTCAAGAAGGGAAGAAAAGGGGAGGCAGACAGCGATGGGAGAAAAACCCTTCTTGGGGAAAAGAATAGAGATGGAGCTTTTCATTTGCGACATCCCTAGCAGCTTGGACATTCTTTGCTCATAAAAGGATTCATCTCAGGTATGCCAAAATTCAAACGAGGCAGCCAATTAGTCCGCTGAGTTTCTCTTTAAAGTCCCCTTAGTGAGAATAATTGGGTAAAAATGAGTTCTTTGGGCTGTAGACCAGGGAGACAGAGCTGTAACTTGTGGATTAACTCCTTGTAATAGGGTTAGGACTTTAACCAAAACTACCAACAATTTAAAACAATTAAAGCAATGAGGTGATTCACACAATCAAAAACTGAGGCTATTCTCACAGTCATACCAAATCGGGCTAAGCCTGATTTGGTATGCCCATGAGAACCACGAGGCTTGCAGCCAAACCCAGTTGCTCTCAAGCGGGTCACCCGCTTGAATACCCTTCCCCTTAGCCGAAGTTAGCGGAGCGAGCGCTTCGCTAACCCAGCGTTTTTCATCGTGAGTTGCTGGGGCGCAGCTCTGCACCGCAGCAACTCACAAAGAGAACCCCGGCAGGCAGGCTAAATGCAGCCTCCCGGCTCGGGGGGTCTTTCCAGCATACCCTGCATTCTCCCGCAGGGCATGCTGGAGCTTCCGGGCATTGCGAGGCCCCCAAAATCTCCAGCCCCCACCGGCTCGGTAATTGATCAGGCAGTCACGTGGGTGGCCGGTTTGGCAGCCCGCAGCCGACTGATGGGTCATCTGAGAGGAGGGTGGGTAAGCCTGCTCTCCTCGCAAATTGATCATGGGAAGGGACTCACCCAGGTTTTCCTCCTACCTTGCTTCCACATAATCACTTCTACCCTGGTTTCCCTCCTACCTTGCCTCCACACAACTGAAAATTGGGAGCACACACAACTCCCAAACCTGGGTTTTTAACTGAGTGAATGACCTCAATGTAAAATAAATGCCCAAATGAACTTGCCAGGTCCCTCTGCTTGGCATCTCTGGCCCTGCTCATGGCCCTGCCACGAATGGAGATCTGGCTGGTAGGGACTAGAGACAGGGCCTTTTTCAGTTGTGGCCCCTCGACTCTGGATGAGCTCCGCCATGCACCCTCCCTCAGTGTTGTTGTTGTTGTTGTTGTTTAAAAAAACTAAAACACATCTTTTAAAAGAGGCTTTAAAATATTTTGTCCTCTTCTTTTATCAGGTAGTTTCTTAGTGTTTAGCTTTTTCACTTTTTACTGATAACTTCTGATTTCCATTTTAAAACTTGTTCTTTTAATTGCGGTTTTAGCCTGATCCTTTAACTTTTCACCTGATTAATTTTTTATCCTATATTGTATCTATTCGATTAATGTTGTAAACCACCCCAAGCAGTAGTTCACTGAAGCAGTAGAGGCAGGTTTCACGATCCGGGAGACCTGCTTTTGCTGATGGAGCCAGTGGGGGCTGGGGAGCTCGGGGGTCACGTGGCCCCTGGAAGCCCCAGTATGCCCTGCATGAGCACGCAGGGCATACTGGGGAGACCCCTGGAGCTGGGAGGTGGCTTTTCGCCTTCCGGTGGGGGGTCCACTCACTAGTAGCCGTGGTGCGGACCTGCACCATGCCTACTCATGATCATGGAGCCCGGTTTTGCAGAGCGCTCGCTCCACAAACCCAGGCTAAGGGCAGGGGCACTTAGGCGGGTTACCTGCCTAGGAACCACCAGGCTTACAGCCAAGCCCGGTGGATCCCATGATTGGGAAAAATTGGGCTAGGCTTTCCTAGCCCGATTTTTCCCAATCGTTAGAATAGCCCCATAGAGTATTACTATTTTTATTATTATTTTACATTCTATATCCTGCTCTTCCTCCAAGGAGCCCAGAGCGATGTACTACATACTTAGGTTTCTCCTCACAACAACCCTGTGAAGTAGGTTAGGCTGAGAGAGAAGTGACTGGCCCAGAGTCACCCAGCAAGTCTCATGGCTGAATGGGGATTTGAACTCGGGTCTCCCTGGTCCTAGTCCAGCACTCTAACTACTACACCATGGTGGTAGTAGTAGTAGTAGTAGTAGTAGTAGTAGCAGCAGCAGCAGCAGCAGCAGCAGCTGTAGTGATAATAGTTTTAACAAAAGGCCTGAAAAAACAGGCATTTAAGAGCTTTATTGAAGGCAACCAGAGATGGGGAAGCTCTTATTC
Organism: Hemicordylus capensis; assembly: GCF_027244095.1. Taxonomy (NCBI): domain Eukaryota; kingdom Metazoa; phylum Chordata; class Lepidosauria; order Squamata; family Cordylidae; genus Hemicordylus; species Hemicordylus capensis. Next base: position 20,407,664 of record NC_069667.1, read on the forward strand.
TGGCACAAAGTGAATCAAGAAAAGCAAGTGAATTCCGGGAAAGCAAGGTAAGAGAGCACTTCTCTTCTCCTACCTTGGTTAAAAGCAGGGCACAAAGGTTGGGCTACCCAGGTTTGAGCAGCCTGGGTTGGAAAAATTGTCATGTGTTCACACAATCATGCAAACCAGGGTAGAGTGCCTTCTACCTTGATATTTATGATTGTGTGGACAGACCTAGGGAGTGTATTCCAATGTCCCGGAGTGGCCATAGAGAAAACATGGTTCTGAGTCAACACCAAATGAGCTACTGGTAACCTCAACTACGCCCCTCCTGATGATCTCAGTAGGCAGTGTGGTTCATGACGAAGGAGATGCTTCCATAAATACCATGAGCCCCAGTCATTAAGGGATTTATAGGTAATAACCATTGCTTTGTAAGGGGTCCAGAATCATATTGGCAGCTAGTGAAGTTCTTTTAGAATAGGAGTAATATGGCCTCTTTGGGTTGGCCTGGAGACCAACCTGGCTGCTGCGTTCTGCACCAATTGCAGTTTACGGACTACGTACAAAGGCAGCTCAACATAGAGTACATTGCGGTAGTAAACTGGGAAGTAGAAGGCCAATCTGTGACACGATGTGAGAGGAGCCTTACCAGCTTCTTCTGCCTTTGGTGGCAGATCACACAAAAATGAGAATCTGCCGCACTGCAAAAAGTTCACGGATGCAGCCGTGAAGGTGAAATTGCTGGAGGCATTGATAAGGCTGGATGTGAGTTCTCGGAAATCTTATTGAGATGCTGTTGGCATGAGATGCATTACTTTCATAGCATTTGAGTGTAAAAAGCTCCACTTGAAGAAAAGGGAGAGATCAGCTTGAAAGGTCTTTTGGAGAACTTCTTTGGAGGTCTAAATGTATTCTGCTCCAAGGTAACTGAAAGATGCTCACTGATGTATTTTATTCCCACCAAGGTGTCCTCTGCTATGTGGCCTTATTATGAGTGGGTGTAAGTTTCGTAGAACCTGAATTCTGATGTCTGCTTTCAAATGGTCTCGAAGGTTTTAGCCCACAGCCCAAAGTCTTCATTTGTTCTATTGTCTTTCATGCTAAGGTAGGGTGTATAAGTTCTCTTTAGGTGGTGTGGAAAGAACAAGCATTTGGAAGAAGCTTGTGTCCTGCTCTGTAGTGGAGGAAGTTCTACTAAACCCATAGAGGCATAAGCCCTCTTCAGATGTTATGAACGCGAGGAGCACTCACAGTGGGGAAAACAGGGACCGTGCAGACCCTCATCTCATCCCACCTGATGAACACACTTATGGCGCCATTTGTCTGAATGGGAAGACACCATAAACGTGTTTAATGGTGATTCCATGAGCTGCAATCTCAATAAACCGGGGTTGCAGATCATGGAATTGCCAGTGGACCTGCTTACAGCACCTCCCCCTTCAGACAGATGGTTTGTGCATGCCTGTGGGCGGGGGAGGTGAGTTACAGCAGCAGGGCGGGACTTCCCCCCTCTTTTCCCACTGTAAGCAAGATTTCTGCTCATGCTTATAATGTCTGAAGAGGGCAATACTCTTCCTGTACCAGTAAGTGAGTAGGAATGCATACGTTCTCTGGAGCCAATTCCCCTTTCTGGTACTCTTGTCCAAGCTCAGGAAAAGGGCTTACACACACACACACAAACACACACACACACACACACACACACACCCCATCACAGCTGCCTGTTTATATGTTCCAGAGGTGACAATTCTTCTTCTTCCCCCTCCAGGTGGGTGCCCTTTTCTTCCAAAGCCTAATGGACAGGTGAAACTTCCCTTAGCCTTTCCTTATTATAGACATCCATGGCTGTAGTCTTGATTCACTTAAAGCATTATCCTTATTATTTGGTGGTGGCATAGGTTAAAGAGAAAACGCTATGCAACAACACTGGGGCAAATGCAATTTAGATGTACTTTCTCACCTTCAGATTAAACCGAGATTTGAAAACCTGTCGCTATGTTTATGTTTAGTTTTTTGCAATTTAGACTCTGATTAGCATAATCCTATAGAGCCTTTCGCTGGGTGAGTTTGCTTCCATTTGCCGCCTGCTGTGCTGGGTGACGTGCATTGTATTTAATTGTGGGTTGAGGTCCTCTCGACAGAATTGTGCAGAACGGAAATGTACTTCTTTTGTGGTGCCTTGCCTGACCTGGCTGTTTCCTATTTCTGGGTCCAGGGAAGGTAGGGAGGAGAGCTGGTCTTCTGGTAGCAATCATGAATTGTCCCCTTTGCTAAGCAGGGTCTGTCCTGGTTGCATTTGAATGGGAGACTACATGTGAGCACTGTAAGATATTCCTCTTAGGGGATGGGGCTGCTCTGGGAAGAGCATCTATGTTCCAAGTTCCCTCCCTGGCATCTACAGTTAGGACTAAGAGAGACTCTTTCCTGTAACCTTGGAGAAGCCGCTGCCAGCCTTTGTTGACAATACTGAGCTAGATGGACCAATGGTCTGACTCAGACGGCAGCTTCCTATGTTTTTATATAAGCTATATAATCCCATTCCGGTGGCTACGTACACTTCCCTGTTTCATATATTCTAACCTGGTTGCTTCTCCACCTCACTCTGCATTGCTTCTTTGTGTATTTGAAAATGCTAAGCAAGCAGGCAGCTTGTTTTGATATCTCCTGGAAAGCTGAGGAATGCTGCCCGAATGCATAAAACCTGAAAGTATGTGAAAATGCTTTATTTTTCTTTTTTTGTGGTAGCACTCCATGTTGAGAAGGAATAGGCTATCTCAGGTCAATGAGTCCTGTCCAAGAGCTGTCAGGATGCAATCTGACATCTGCCCCAAAGAGCATCGGATTCTCCGGAAAAAAAGATATCAGTGTAGCTATCCCTGACTTGAAGATGGACCCTGCATAGTCTCTGAGGAAATGAGCAGCAGAATCCAGTGTCTGTCGACAAAGAGATCAAAGATGTTTGCCATCTCTGCTCACCCTGTTCCTTTTATTTTGAAAACATGAGCAAAAATTATGATTTTGCAGAGTCATCTTGTCCATACATACATGCCCATCACTTGGTTTTTCTACATTTGGCAGCTAGATTCTTCCTGCCTGACAGCTGAGCAGTCAACTAAACGTAACGGTGGCATGTTCCATTTGCTGAGGACAGCACCACTGTATTTTAGTTATTTATTTATTGTTCATTTTCTATGCCGCCTTTCATGAGACACCCCAAGGCAGTTTACAAACATTAAAATACTGTAAAACTCCATTAAAAATCACATCAAAATATTAAAATCCATTAAAACAATAAAAACCATAGAACATCCAAATGATGATGACGAAAAACCCAAACAAAACAAACCCAGCAACCATAAAAACAATAGACAGAATAGCAGAGGATCTAAAACCTAAGAGCCCCTAAGGGGTAAAAACCTGAACAAATAAAAAGTTCTTTAGTTGTTTTTCAAGAGCAGCCTCAGATGTCAAGGAACGGACATTCACTGCAAAGGCATTCCAGAACCTGGGGGCAACAGCAGAGAAGGCCCTGTCCCGCTTGCATGACAATTTAGCTTTCTACCCATCAGCTGTTTTGGGACTACGACTCCCATGATCCCCAGCCACAGTGGCCAGTAGTCAGGGAGATAGATGGGAGTCGTAGTCCAACAGGAGGGTATATTTGATCCTATGAAGCAGCAGGAGAACTTAAAAGAGGAGTGGTGAGTAGGACTGGCATGGGGAATCCTCCCCATCTTGTAATTCACACCCTGGGCATTTCCCCCTCTGCTGTATTTCTCCTAAGGGCGAGGCAAAAATCCTTCATAGAGAACTTTGGGTTCAAAATTGGAGGGATGGGATCCCGAGGCGCAATTGTGTCCCTCCCCCACTGCCCCCTGCTCACTGTTGGCTATACTGCAGCTGTGCTATTTCTCCCTGGAGAATGATGCCTTGTCATCACATAGGGTGGGCTCACACATAGCAGGGAATCTGGGCTTCCTGGAGCCTGATGGAGAGAACTTGATGTTGACACAGCAGGCGGTCACATATCTCCATTTGTTGGAAGTAGCCAAGCTGAGCCAGAAGTACACTCCCTGGCTGGGCCTGCCAGTGAGGCTCTGGCTGCTATCCCAGCCTGCCTTTAACCGGTAAGCCTTCCCTCCGTAAGCCACCTCACTGTCCTTGGTCTCAAATGCAGAGGGGACTGGCTCATTTGGAATGACCCAGTAGAATGCAATGACCCATGAATGAACATGGAATGACCCATGAAAAGTGTGGTTGTCACGGTGAGCAGTTCTTGGTATATCAAGCCAACATCAAATCTTGGTTAGCCATGTAGGTTTGACACCTCAAGTAAACCTCCTGCCTTAGTGTAGGCTAAGATGGGCACAGACAAGTCAGCTCCATGCTATGTGTGAACCCAGCCATCGTAGCATTCTGAGGGGTACAAAATGGCAGTCCAAAGCCACCATGAGGAATACCCCAATTCAGCCAGATTTTTGTTCCACCCTGACAATTCCCGAATTGTCTCCTTGATCTTCACATCTGCTTAAGCATTGATGAAATTGGCTCAAGACTGGCTGGGGAGAGTTGACCATCCTCTCCCCTGATGCTTCTCCATTCATAGTATCCCTCTCCAAACTATTTTTATCTTTAAAAGAAGCAATAATGGATCTCCATTAAGTGCATCTGAACATACCATGTAGCGTATAACCCTTCTGCCTCCAGTTTCCAGAAAAGGAAATTCTGTGTTTGATAGATAGGCTGAAGCAGACAGTAAAGTATCTTTCGTTCAGTCTTTTAGTTAACCTAAATAGGCTTCAGTTCAATGGCTAGAGCCCAGTTTTCTCCATTGAAAAATAGTGCTTGGTCATTATGATGCTATCTGTTCTCTTTTAGCCACTATTTCAAGAGAAACCCAGTGACATATAATATTAGTTATGCAATGGTCATTTAGATCTCTTTTTAAAGGCATTTAATATGGAAGAATGTAGCCCTTCCCAGTTCAAAGTGTCCTATTTTTAAATGTTTCCTAGGTATAATAGAGGGTGAAAAACTAAATATATCTCTATATTTCAGAAGTCCTATCCAGTAAATGCTCACCAATTAGGATGCTATCAGATAAGAAGTTGTTCTTTGAAGACACCTTCTGCTAAGAGGTTAACTGCAAGCAAAAGGTCATATACAATCTCCTCTTGGTGAGACGATAAGGATTTCAATTCAAAAATCCTCTAGGGCTGCATCAATATGGAGCAAAATGTGGATGCCATCTAAGGACAGATGCAGAGCTCCAACCCCTCCAATTCTATGATTCTATTCTATGATTTGTGTGCCAATTTAATTTTTTTTATTGTCCAAATGCAGGCCTTTACATATGTCTCTGCTGAACTCTGTTGAGCCAATAACTTCATTGAGGCTATTCCCATGATCACTGGAAAGTGGGCTAAGGGAACTTAGCCCGCTTTCCAGGGATCATGGGAACCACCGGGCTTGCAGGTGAGCCTGGTGCTCCCAAGGCTGCTAGCCCTCCCGATCCCCCCTCCCCTTAAATGTTAGCCCGCTATATTAGGGGGCTAAGCCCGCTCTCCCCACAGACCCAGAAGAAGCTCTTCTCACCGATCGTGAGAAGAGCTTCACTGTGTTGTTCTTCCCCAAAGCCTAGTGACTTGCTCTGAATGCACTGTTACAATTAGTCAGGTGGAAAGGAAAATAGGAAACTGCCTCATACTGAGTCAGACCATTGGTCCAACTAGTTCAGTAGTGTCTACACTGACTGGCAGCAGTTTCACCAAGGTTTCAGGCAGGAGTATCTCCCAGCCCTTGGGATTCTAGGAATGTGAACCTGGGGCCTTCTGCATACAAGCATGCAGATGCTCTTCCACTAAGCTACAGCCCCATCCCCTAAGGGGAATGTTTTACAGAGCTCACATGTCGTTTCCCATCCAGATGCAAATCAAGGCAGGTCCTGCTTAGCAGAGGGGACAATACACAGTTGCTACCATAAGACGAGCTCCCAAAGGGGCAGAATTGGTTGGGATAAGTCCCCTCATCCTTAACATATAATAATGTTGCAGTACTAAGGCATATCATGGCATTTATAAAGAGAAATAAGAGTTGGCTTTCATCCAAGTAATACATATATTTGACTGAGAGGAATATCATCTCTCATTCATTAGGGTCCACAGAGGAGATTGCTACAGATGTGAAGAGGTTAATGAGTGTGAGTGACACAAAACAATTTGACAGCATCCAAACAGAACTACCTAACTCTCCTGAGCAACTACAACGTGGAGAGAGAGGGTGAAAAATAATTAACTTTATAATACACCAAGGTGAAGAAACCCCCTCATTATTACACCGAACACGATGCTATTAGATGGCATGTTTATTCAGTCGTGTCATTGTTTAGAGAGCGGCCTGTGGTAACAAAATTGCCGTTTAATAGGCAGTACCATTTCGAGATGGGTCCAGTGGATTTCTCTTTCTACATCTCCCTCCAGAATGGCTCAAATTGAAACTCCCCATTGGTTGCTTCAACAGAGGAACAAGAGGCCACAGGGAACAGTGAATTTTATTTCAATAAAACTACCTGATCGTCTGTCAACCTTTACTCTTGACAAATATCCAAGCTCAGTGAATTCAAACGCTAGCCTCCATGGCATTTTAGAGTACAAAGATAAAAAGCATTGGGGGATACCTGCCCATTCTGTAATATCAAGAGGGCAGTGGGATATCATGTGTGTGAAAGAAGCAACCTGTCAGGACATGAGAGTTGTGGGGTGGGAAGAGACACAGAAACATACCCAGTTGATGGGGAGAGCCCAATTAGCCCATCATGCACCCTAACCACCATCCAAACTTTGGGGGAAATGGTACCCATAATGGTGGCATGTTAGGGCTGGACTGGCCCAGACAGAGAGGGATGCTTGTAAGTGTGGCCTGGACTGGGGCCTTGGATGCCCTACAGGGACTCCTGCAAGATCATGGGATGGGATCTTGTTCCAGCTCGAGATCTCATAAGAGTCACCATGGTTGCCAAGAGCTATATAAAGAGAGACTGGCTAGTGATAAGGGCCAATTACCAATGAGAGCTCAGACTGGCAGGAACTCTGTGATTCAGTTAAAGAGCACACCTGGGTAGGTCTGTGAATGAATCTAGCCGCCGAATAGGTGGTGCTCTTTACAACCTTTGAGGCTGAGTAGACCACCGACAAAAAAGGTGACTGGAAATGACCTGGGGGATAAAAGACTCAACACTACCACATGAGTGGGCACCATCATATTGGATTTTCCCATACTATTGGCACCCTCCCTCTTATCTTGATGCTCATCAGGTGGGGGGGGAACCCCAACCCACTTGACTTAATCACTTTACTTCAGAGGAGAGCTAGCCTTGTGGTAGCAAGCATGACCTGTCCCCTTAGCTAAGCAGGGCCCACCCTGGTTGCATATGAATGGGAGACTTGATGTGTGAGCACTTTCAGATATTCCATTCAGGGGATGGAGCCACTCTAGGAAGAGCAAAAGGTTCCAAGTTCCCTCCCTGGTGTCTCCAGATAGGGCTGGGAGAGACTCCTGCCTGCCACCTTGGAGAAGCCACTGCTAGTCTGTAGACAATACTGAACTAGATGGACCGATGGACCTATGGTCTGACTATATGGCAGCTTCCTGTGTTCATTTCCTCAGAGTTGCATTTGCAAGATTCAGCTGTGTGATATTGTAAGATAGCAAAACATCTCTAGGCCCACTGGGGATAAGTGTGAAGAAGGCCACATAATATCCTGCTCCAGGCTGGGCTGGGGTATCACCCAAAGCAGGATCTGAGAGAGAGAGAGAGAGAAAGAGAGAGAGAGAGACAGAGACCTTGGACAGCTCCAAGGGGAAAGAGGGGTCAGACTCAGGACCTTGGAGAGTTCCAAGCAGAAACACAAGAGAACTGGGCATACGAGGGTTAGATAAAAGGGCTAGGAACAAAGAACATAGGGAACTGTTTATACCAAGTCAGATTACTGGTCCATCTAGCTCATTATTGTCTACACAGTCATTTGCATTTGACTGGGAGACTACATGTGAGCACTGTAAGATATTCCCCTTAGGGGGTGGAGACACTCTGGGAAGAACATCTGCATGCTTGCATGCAGAAGGTTCCAAATTCCCTCCCAGGCATCTCCAAGATAGAGCTTAGAGAGACCTTGGAGAAGTCTCTGCCAGTCTGTGTAGACAGTATTAATCTAGGTGGACCCATGGTCTGATTGGGTAGAAGGCAACTTGCTATGTTCCTATGTTCCTATGACTACTCATGTGGCTAGAGACTTCTACTTTGTAGAAACTAGTGATGTGAAATTTGACCTCTCCTGGTTTCCTCTATGGGCAGCTGACAGCTTTAGGATCCAACTGTACATCTAGGTGGACAATGTTAGTTAATTCAAATGCCAGGATGTCAGGTTATACCCTGTGTTACTTGGCTATGTAAGGCAATTATACAGAAATATGGAGACATGTTTTGCCTTATCTTTGACATTTTTACTACTCTCTGCTCAGGATAATTCAGAGCCATCAGAGTACAATTTAATTTCCATTGACTCCTAAGGAACACTTGATATAGTCACTCTCCTCCAGATCATCTTATAACTCATGCTGACCTCTGAGGTGCATCATAATATGGAGACTTTCTCTCCCCACTGCAAAGCAATTCCAAGTGACTTCTGCCTTTGCAGTACAACTAATCTCCTTCTCATGTCATAGTAATTACCATTGACTTTCCTTGCATATTTCTGTGGCATGCTGACATTAGACTCATTATCTTCTGGCCCATCGTACGACAATGAATCCTATTTCCAACTGTCCCCTGCAACAGCTTCTTTAGAAATCCATATGCCACAGCATAGATATGGGTACTGGTGCCCCATGAAATGGAAAAGCAGGGACTTGCATCTTAGCATTGTGGGAAATGATTAGAAGCTTGTCCAGAAGTGAAGAAGGTCAAACTGCACAACAGTAGCTAAAATCAGTGTCCTCCTGGGGTTGTCCAACTAGGATCCCAGATGTTGGTCGACAACTCCTACCATCCACAGTCAGGTTACGTTTAGGACTGACAAAAGGAAGTACATTTTCACAGAGCACATAATTAATCTATAACAGGGAATCCCATCCCACCACGTGGACCTCCAGAAATTGCTGAACTATGCCCCCAGATACAAATTATTGTGGCTGGGGTTGATGGGGGTTGTAGTTGCGCTTCTGCAACATTTGGAAGACCACAGGTTAGGAACCATGGGTCTATAGAATTCTCTGCCACAGGATGTGGTAACGGCCAAAAGCTTGGATGGCTTTTAGCATAGCTTAGACAAATTCATGGCGGACATGTCTACCCAGGTTCACTTTTATAATTAATAGCGGTATACACACCATCAACACAAAACCACGTACCTATGTATAGTCATCTGTATAATCGTACAACATAATGTCTGAACTGGGCTGTAGAGATTCTGTGATATTAATTAGACTCAGGGGTCATTCACACCATCAAAAACTCTGTTCTACCCAGGTTTGGGAGCTGTGTGTGCTCCTAATTTTTGGTTGTGTGGAAGCAAGGTAGGAGGGAAACCTGGGTAGAAGTGATTGTGTGGAAGCAAGGTAGGAGGAAAAGCTACCCAAGTTTTCCTCCCACACAACAAGGCTATTCCCACAATCACCCAAAAGCAGGCTAAGGGAGCCCAACCCACTTTTGGGCGATCGTGTGCTGCAACAGGAGCTGAGCAGCTCCTGGCAGCTAGCCTCATTAAATCCCCCTCCCCTTAAACAAGGTTAACGGAGCAATCGTGCTCCGACAACCTTTTTTTTTTTTCCTCATGTGTTGCCGTGGCATGCAGAGACACATGAGTAGAACCCCGACTGGGAGGCTGCAAGCAGTCTCACGGGCTCGGGGGTCTCTGGAACCTCTGGGGGCTGCGCGGCCCCCAATCCCTGCAGCCCTGCCAGCTCCATGATAGAGCCCGTAGCTGCGTGGGTAGCCGATCCAGCCTCTGTGTGGGCAGCCGATCCAGCTGCTCAGCTACGAGCATCTGCTCATCTGTGAGGAGAGAGGGCTAAGCCCACTCTCCCTGCAGAACCTTGTCAGGCACTTCACACGTGTCGTGTGAAGCGCCTCAATGACTTCTGCCCAGGTTCTCCTCGTACCTTGCTTCCACACAACCAAAAATTGGGAGCATACACACCTCCCAAACCCAGGTAGAAGATAGTTTTTGATGGTGTGAATGACCTCCCAGTATTCCTTACATGACGTATATTATTGGGGGGAGCAATAATTAATCATTAGACAATTGATTATTAAAATAATAATTACAATTATTAACTCATAATAAATAATTACTGATTATTAAAAACCAACATGAAATAGTTAATGCGTGCAAAAAATGGCACGCCATTCTCTGTGGCAGGGATTCTGTTCCAAAGCTTGAGCTGCACATGATCTGTTCTCACCTCCCAGAATCTGTGCTTCTGTTGAGAACCATTAGGGAAGAGATTTTTTTCAAGAAGGGAGCCGATAAGAATCTCAAGCCTATCTCCTCTTTACTGCTGAACATGTACGAGGTGGGGGGAGACAGTTTTAATTCTTTTGTCTCTGTTCTCCTTGCACTCAAAAAGGTTGACATTCACAGCGTTTTATGACCCGGGCCCTGTGATTACAATGTACCCTCTCGGGTATTGCTGGCTGTAATTCAGTGTATTTGTTTATTTACAAGCCAGCAGGATTTTCTTCTTCTTCTTCTTACAGGGATGTCCTTTATATGTCCTTTGTTGCAATCTAAACTTATCACGCTGAGGGGAAGAATAGAAAAGGTAATTTTCAGATAGTTATATTTCAGAACACATTTTTTCCCCAAATACAGCTCTAGCTTTGGAATATTAGTTTTCAAGATTCATAGCCTATAAATGCATTGTCGTGGGACAAAGAGGGGGTTTCGGGTCATGTTCTGCTGCCTTTCCGATGATCAAAGGGCAGGTGCACACATCCATATTCATTACTCGATTTCTGGGACATCAAAGGACCATTTGCCCTGTTAACTGGGCCAAGAGGCATCTTTGAAAATGGTCACACTCTTCTATTAGGAGAATGCAGAATTTTTCCCAGGGTGGGGTTGTTGTTATTTTTGCACCCTATGCAAAGCTGAACTTTGGCACCCCCTCAGCTGAGAAGGGCAGAGTTCCAATTTGAATTGAGCCGTGCAGATTGCTAATTCATGGGGTCAAACGATCAGCATACACAAATGACCAGTGAATGACTAGGCAATGCTGGTATGAGGATACAGTGGGAGAACGTTCCCAGTCTATTATGGGGGCAAACCACTTAACACTTCCAAGAGGAAAAGATGCTGCTGTATATTCATATGTATACTTTATATTTATATTCATACATATTAGGGATGTGCAAAACGATTCGGGTACAAAACGATTTGTATCCGAATCTGGCTGATTCGGGTGATTTGTAGACACCCGAATGTATAACCCCCAGGGGAGTTATATCTAAGGCTGCCCATTATTCCCTATGGGAAAAAGCTTAAATACGCATAAACTTCAAAAATCATTTTAAAATCACCCCTTTGTCCCTTTGGGCACTACCACCCACCACAACCCGCTTTGGGCCACCCTGGTGCCCCCCACATGCAGCTATAAGGTTGCTGAAATCCCCTTTATTCCCTATGGAAAAAAGTTTAAAGACCTGCCAACTTTAAAAATTATTTTAAAATCACCCCTTTGCCCAAATTCTTTGATATTTGGGTGGTAGCTTCCTCCCATTGGGCACTACTACCCACCTCACTCTTTTGTCCCTGGGACCCTTTTTAAAAAATCTGAATTGATTCAGATTCAGATTCAGAAAATTTGGGTAAAAATAAAATCTGGGGTGATTTGGGGGGAGTCAAAGATTCAGACCCAAAACAAATAGGGGGTGTTTCCATTTGGGTACAAACTGAAATAAAAAAATCAATTCATGCACACCCCTAATATATATACTTATATACTACCTTTCATCCTAAGGCCCCAGGGCTGTTACGTAGGAAATCCAGTCTGAGACAATGAGGTCATTCACACATTCAAAAACTGTGTTCTACCTGGGTTTGAGAGATATGTGTACTAGTTAACCACCAGGCTTTCCTCCTCCCTTGCGTCCACACATTCACTTCTACCCACATACACTTCTACACATTCTCCTTCTACCTTACTTCCACACATTGAAAAATTGGGAGCACACACAGCTCCCAAATCGGGGTAGAATACGGTTTTGGATTGTGTGAAAGACCTCATTGTATGGGAAAGAGGAATTGGATAGATCAGCACCATCACACCAGCTTCCATACCAAGCGTTTGACCAAGACAGAAGGAAAAGCTGACCTATCCGGCTTCTGTTTCCCACACAATCACTTCTCCCTCAGCCTACCTAGTTGTTTGCTCCCACACAGCCAAACACTGGGAGCACACACAGAGATCCCACACGGGTAGAACACAGTTTTTGATTGTGTAAATGACCTCAATTTCTCTTTGGAAATGAATGCTGAGGCAGGCGACTTACATTCAAAATATGATGGCTACAAGCATGAGCACCATGGGAGGGGGAGCGAGGGGGGAGGATGGATGTGATATGAGGTGGGACTTCCATATTAAGTTACCCTGAAAACATAAGAACAGGCCCTGCCATATTGAGCTCAAAGCCTTTCTAGTCCATCATCTTGTTTCACACAATGGTCCACCAGATGTCCTATTTGGGTGCCCGAGTCTCCCAATCATGGAAGCACCCACCATCAGATGAACAATGGAAGTATACAGACTACCGGGGATGGTGGGGGGAAGAGTGGGGGAATGATGGGTGGGGCAGCAGGGCAGAATTCCTGTCCCCACTTTGGATGGCGTACTTGCGTACACCATCCTGACATACAACATCTAAAGAGGGCTGATATTTGAATGCAGCTTTTGTGGTCTAGCCACCTAATAGCACAGCAGGAAAATGACTTGATTAGCAGGCCAGAGGTTGCCGGTTCGAATCCCACTGGCATGTTTCCCATACTATGGGAAACAGCTGTATCGGGCAGCAGCAATATAGGAAGATGCTGAAAGGCATCATCTTATACTGCGTGGGAGGAGGCAATGGTAAACCCCTCAGGTATTCTACCAAAGAAAACCACGGGGCTCTGTGATCAGCAGGAGTCAACACTGACTTGACGGCACACTTTACCTTTATTGTGGTCTAGTAATTTGTGTAGATTTATTTGCAAGACTGTTCTGAACACTGTTCTCTCCCCCCCCCCATTTTCTTTTTTAAGGAAAGGATTTTGATGTGTAGAAGAAATATCATTTTCACCCCATCCTGTCTGCATTTCAAATCCATCATTCTGGTTAAACCCCTCACTTGATAAGCCTGGCACTCTACAAACTTTTATCCTTTTAAATTGCTGAATGTGAAAACCTAGATTTAAGACTGGATTAGTTTTTTTTTTTCCCCTGTATCCTTTACATATTCAACCACCATTAGAAATACCGAATATTGAGCGGCATCTTTAGCTTGGTGTGTTTGTCTCTACTGTGGGTTGATCCTATAATCCCAGAGAGATGCTGATCCTAACTTGTGACAGAGAGAGGAGCAGAGACTGAAGGAAAGGAACTCACGAGTTGAAAGGGGAAAATGTCAGGGTGTCCCGAGGCTGGTCCGAGATGGCCTTTGTGGGTAGTCTATATCAGGGATTCTCAACGTTGGGTCCCCAGATGTTTTTGGACTTCAACTCCCATAATCCCCAGGCCCAGTGGCCTTTGCCTGGGGATTATGGGAGTTGAAGTCCAATAACATCTGGGGACCCAACGTTGAGACTCCCTGGTCTCTATAGCCACCAGGACTAGTAGCCATCAATAGACCTGTCTTCCATGAATTTGTCTAAGCCTGTTTTAAAGCCACCCATGCTGTTGGCCATCATCACATTCCATGGCCCAGAATTCCATGCCTGCCAAGTTGTCCCTATTTTCCCATTTAGGCTCTTCACTTGGTACATTATGAGATTCCTGGAGGCCAGGACTCATTTTCCTCGCTTCCAGAAATCCATGCTGCCAAGAGCAGCATGGATTGTGTGGGCAAGCTATGGTGCACCTTGCTGGTCTGGGGGGAAGATAGGTTCAACCCTGCCTCTCCTATCCTTCATGCCCCTGTTAAACATAAGATAGACTCCAGCAACAGATACTGGAGGTACTGTGCTGGGAGTGATTGTGTGAACAAAGGCTATGAGAGGCGTGGCCCGAGAGGTATCTAAGATTCCTGGCTTGGTGTGGGTTCTTACAATCATGCTAATGTTGGTAACCCACATTAAATCTATATTCAGACTATTGTGTGAACCTGACAAATATATGCCAAGAGAGGAGAGCTAGTCTTGTGGCAGCAAGCATGACTGGTCCCCTTAGCTAAGCAGGGTCCACCCCAGTTGCATATGAATGGGAGACTTGACATGTGAGCACTGTAAAATATTCACCTTGGGGGATGGGCCCACTCTAGGAAGAGCAGAAAGTTCCATGTTTCCTCCATGGCATAGGGCTGAGAGAGGTTCCTGCCTGCAACCTTGGAGAAGCTGCTGCCAGTCTGTGTAGACAATACTGAGCTAGATAGACCAATGGTCTGACTCGTATATGGCAGTTTCCTATGTTTCTATGCCTATATGGAACCTCCAGATTCAGAGGCAGTATACCACTGAATTCCAGTGACTGGGGGAGGGGCAACAGAAAGAGAAGGATATTGTCCAGGCATTGCTTGGATGTTTCACAGAAGCATACGCTTGGCCACAGTGGGAAACAGGATGTGGGTCTTGTTTGAGCTTTTGCCATGATGCAGCCGGGGTTTTCTTATGTTGAAGCACAGATCTGCATTTAGAAATAACTGCATGCAAATACAGTATGTGGCATGATATAATGTGATAGTCAGGACTAAAGGGGCTGCTGCTATAGTGGGGAGATACAGGGTCAACGGAAGAGAAGGGGGCAGGATAGGAAAAGATGCAGAACCCGATTAGGCCCACCTGGTATGAGAGATGGGCTAAAAAATACAAATGCAAATACAAAAAATATTTATATATCGCTTTTCAACCAGAGTTCCCAAAGCGGTTGACATAGGGATTTTTTTTAAAAAAAATTAAATGGCACTCTGTCCCCAAAGGGCTCACAGTCTAAAAAAGAAACATAAGAGATACACCAGCTTCAGCCACTGGAGGGATGCTGCGCTTGGGATGGATAGGGCCAGTTGCTCTCCAATAAAGCAAATCACCACTTTCGAAAGGTACCTCTTTGCTCAGTTAGGATGGGACTGGGAAAATACAGGGTCCATTGTGGACTTGGCCCATATGTTCTTAGAAGAGGCTGACCGCTCTTCCAGGAGAAGAAAATTGAACACTTGCTCATTTGCATATCTTTGCATATTGGGCAATTTTTCAGTGCTTCAAAAGTCTGTTGACATGTATATGCATCTTGGGTGCATCTGTTCTGCTGACTAGTGAACACTTCAGCAGAACTCTTAATTGTTCCAAAGACTGTTCGAATAAAGAATTAATGCAAAGAGTGGTTTCATGATGCGTTCGCTTCCATTGTGTAATTGAATTAGAAGATGTTGCATCAAAATAACACACAAAAATGCTGTACGGAGCAAATCTGACTTGACAGCTGATGAAATAAGTGACAGACTCATATAAAATACAGCAGTTATGGGTATTGGTATTCGGTGGTAATTTGCAAGTGTTGTACATATTTTATCTCTTCCAGATTTATCGCGTAGGAAGAGGGCGGAAGGCTTCCAGACTGACAGATGTGTAGGAGAAGTCTCCATTTAAAACAGTCAGCTTCGGAGACTCCAACGCTCTTATGTACGATTATCGGTCTACCTTTTGAGCTGGTCACATATCAGGATGTTCTTATGGGGGTCTTGGAGCAACCTTAAAGAATTACAAGCAACTCTAGTGGAGAACTGATCCTGAATTTCTCATCCAAAGCTAATAGTTTATTGAAATAGCCCACTAAGCCCGCTCTCCCTCTAGATGAGCAGGGCAGGAGTCCTGGATGGCCGAATCAGCTGCCCAAACGACTGCTGGCTCCGTGATGGAGCCGGAGGGGGCTGGGGAGTTTGGGGACCGTGTGGCCCCCGGAAGCTCCAGTATGCCCTGAGCAAGCACGCAGGGCATACTGGGGAGACCCCTGAGCTGGCTCCCGCCGGGGATCTACTCATGAGTAGTTGCAGCACGGAGCTGCACAGCGGCTACTCACGATCCCAAAAATCGGGTTTGCGGGATGCTTGCTCTGCCGAGCCTGGTGGTTCACACGATTGTAGGAAACCGGGCTAGCGGAGGCTAGCCCGATTTTCTACCATCATCTGAATAGCCTCTATGTCTCATTAGCTTGATATCAATAGCGGCTTCTTCATTTTAAGCATGAATAATACACAGTGCATTGCTCTTTTTTTGAGAAACTAGGGAAGGGCATCAATTGCCCTTAATAGCTTCATATCTCTCAAGGAGGGTGCTTGAAAGTTGTTCCATGGTTTATGCAAATTGGGCCCAGACTAATGAAATTGCAGTTCATTATTACTCACAATGTCCAGTTTTCCTTTCATTTCCCTTCTGAATGTGTACAAGAGCTGGGTGAAGTAGCACAGATCTATATTTTTCGAAGAATTAATTTGGTTCTGAATGTTTCTCTATCGGCATTCATAATTTCATAATAGATGTGTTTGCAAATCAGCCTGAGTATGTAAAAATGGAAAATCCATTATGGAGTGCTGGGGAAGGAAATAAGGAGAGTATTAATGAAATGCTCAGAATGGAACTGGGAAAGAAATAACATATTGTTGTGATACCAGAAGTGGCTCTGGGTAAATATGTCAGATTTGATACACACCATTCAGTAACTACAAAAATCCATCATGTGCTGGAAGAATATGTATTTTATTTGGAATGCTACACATGATACATTTTTGTGTGTGCTCTGATACAAAACCTGAATACAAAATATATACGTTACATAGTACATGTGAAATTTGTTCACTGGAATTCTTTCTCTAGTGAATGCCATTTCTTTTTCCCCTGAGTTAATTAATACTAGACTAGTTCAGAAATCACACAGAACCATGAATAAAGTTTGATTTGGTGTGACACCCCCAAGCACATCAGGAGTGTATACTGGCCCCTCCTTGGCCTGTATGAGCCTTCAAGGAATTCCATTTCTATCCTGGGCTTCCAGAGATCCTAGTAAGTGTTGTTCAGAACACCACAATTTCCACTAGTTTCAAAGGCTTTATTTTACTTCCAAGGGATAAAATAAACTTACTCTTGGAAGCAGGAACTTGACAGAAAGTTAATGGTTCAGAAAGTCATGGTAGATGCATCACTGAAGGGTGCTTTGGAGAACATCCATCCTAAAGTAGTAAGCCTGGGAATCCAAAGGAAGAGTGAGCAGAACTGCTGTCACGGAATTTGTCAGCCCAATAACAAGGCGAGCCCAATCAATCTTTGACACGTGGATTGTCATTCAGACTTGATTAGAAGATTTCTGCTCACACATTCAAGCACCTTGGCTGGTGATGTAACACAGGCTACTAAAGGCTAGTACATAGTCACGTAACTCAATACTTGCATGTAATCTGTGTCTGTGATCCTCCAGTGGCAACACTACATCCAATTTAGGTTAGATGCAAACCAAGAGTGGTTGGGACCTCTGAACTGAGCAATCTTGGTGTATTCCAACCAACTTGCCTACAGTAAACCAAGGTATGAAACCTATTTAAAAACTTTGGTTAGTGTCTTCTTTGTTTTAGGGAAGGTGATTAGAACATGCCGAGAAAGCTAGGACTCCATGACCAACCTTGGGTTCGTTCTAATTTTACTGGAAATGAAATTCCTTGGAGTTCCATGCAGGTAGGGGAGGAGGAAGCACCTGCTTCTGAAGCTCAGGAACATTGTGGCTGCATTCACACATAATGCAGAACCATGGGTCCAATGGATCCACGGTTCTGCTCCTCCTCCCCTCACTCTCCTGTCCAAATATGGACGTAACGGAGAATGATCTCTCAGCAGTCAGCAAACTGCAGGGAACTGACTGTGTAGGCTTCCTTATTGTTTGAAAGACAGCCCCCACAGCCAATCACAGCCAGAGATGACGGAGATGCAGCCTGTGGTTCCGCATTCAGATGCAATGCAGGCTGCATCCAACCTCAGGTTGTGGCAATGAAACAGCAATGAAACAAGGATTCAGATTAGAGTCAGATAACTGAAACCTTAGGAAGGTCACTTTGCCAAACCTCATTTGCACACATATGCACATAATGCTTCGGGAACCTCTGGCCCATTCAACCCTAGTTCTGTGTTGCATGCAAATGCAGCCTGGTTCTGTGTTGCATGCAAATGATGTCTGAACCAGCCCATAATTTTTTCTCAGTATGTATTGCCAACATTTCATTGGGGCTCACCTGTAGCTCACATTTTAGCAAAGGTTTCCATATTTAGAGCTGGAAAATCACTCAGAACTGTAGGACACATCCTACACATATTTCACCCACAGGGAAAGAAAGAAATAGAGTGCCATTCATGCTCCTAGGACCACTTTAGCATGATTTCAGCTCATGATCCTTGGCCTTCTGCAGAGGGCTCCTGAAATATCATTCATTTTTATCTGTGCAGCTATTTTCTCATTTAGTACTACTGTTCATTAATTTTGTTTATTTGCCTTTTGCTTAATTAGCAAGCACCATGATGAGCCTTCCTGTCGCACATGAAAAATGTTTTCAGTGAGGTGAGAAAATAGAAGCAGGAAATTCAGGTCCATTGATGGTTCCAATAGGCCAGGATACTCACGCTTGGATCCTCATAGGTTGTTGGACTACAACTCCTATCACCACCTGTCACAATGGCATTTGGCTTGGTGGCTTTCTGCTTGTTGAGTGTATGGACTGCAGTGAGCTAGTGAGACAGTGGTAAGACAACTGAGGAAGAAGCTGGGAGGAAAGCCGGTCTCGTGGTAGCAAGCATGAATTGTTCCTTTTGCTAAGCAGCAGCTGCCCTGGTTTCCATTTGGATGGGAGACTACATGTGACTATCATCCTATATTCCCCTTAGGGGATGGGACCACTCAGGGGAGAGCAGAAGGTTCCAAGTTCCCTCCCTGGCAGCATCTCCAGGATAGGACTGAGAGAAACTCCTGCCTGCAGGCTTGGAGAAGCTGCTGCCAGTCTGTGCAGACTGTACTGAGCTAGATGGACCAATGGTATGACCCAGGATAAGGCAGCTTCCTATCTTCCACCTTCTTCCTTGTAGAAGCCCTGGGCGACTTCAGTGGAAGCAGGAGAGCACCATCAGCCAGAGCACCATCAGAGCCAGCAGAGGACAGTGGTTAGAGTGTTGGACTAGGACTGGGAAGACCCACGTTCAAATCCCCATTTAACCATAGGAACATAGGAAGCTGCCATATGCTGAGTCATAACATTGGTCCATCTAGCTCAATATCATCTACACAGACTGGCAGCAGCTTCTCCAAGGCTGTAGGCAGGAATCTCTCTCTCTCTCTCTCTCTCTCTCTCTCTCTCTCTCTCTCTCTCTCTCTCTCTCTCTCTCTCTCTGGGCCAGTCATGTATCTCTCAGCCTAACCTACCTCACAGGGTTGTTGTGATGATATAAATAACCATGTACACTGCTCTGAGCTCCTCGGGGGAAGAGCAGGATATAAATCTAATGAATGAATGAATAAATATAAATATAAATATAACAGCAAATGACTGAGAGGCAAAGGCAGCGGCCCATCAGCGGCCACATGCTAAAAAATGGGCTTCCAGGGGGCCTTGTTGGGGATGGGAGCTCCCCATCTGTCCTGCCATTCACCACCTGCTGCCTCCACCATGTCCCTCCCTCTCTCCCTCTACCATCCTCCAGTGGCCTCCGTGGCCCTGCTAACCACCGCAATCACCACATCCGGCTCACCTCCCTTTGCCTGCCACGGCATGGTATGGCATGCCCACCCGGTGCCTGTTATCCCAGGGATAGCAGGCTTTGAGCAGCGACATCATTATACCGTGCTTCAGCCGCTGGCCAAGGGAAATCAAATGGCCACGGTGGCTGCAGTGGTTGGCAGGCCCGCGGAGGCCAGTGGTGGCCAGTGGCAGCCGGTGAGCAGGGGGGGATGCATTGGGAGGGGGGCAGTAGCGGCAGCAGCCTGCCACCAAACGCTTTGGACACAGGTCACAGCCAATGTCACTGCATCACTGTTGAGTAGTAGCTCTGGGCCCTTTGGAGATGCTTCACTCACCTCGCCTTCCTCCTCCCGATGGCCCCTTCTGCTTCCTCCTCTGCCACCACCATCACCATCACTGCTGCCGCTACTGCTATCACCACCATCACCACAACTACCACTGCCACCACCACCACCCCAGTGGTGCCTCCACCATCGCCATCTGTCACCTTTGCCTCCTCTGCCACTGCCAGTCCTTCCTACTTCTGCCTCCCAGTGGAAGGGTAGGCTCATAGCAGCATAAGAACATAAGAACAGCCCTGCTGGATTGGGCCCAAGAAGGCCCATCTAGTCCAGCCTCCTGTTTCACACAGTGGCCCACCAGATGCCACTGGAAGCCACAGGCAGGAGTTGAGGGCATGCCCTCTCTCTTGCTGTTACTCCCTTGCAACTGGTACTCAAGAGCCAAAGATGCCAAGAGCCCACACAATGTAAAAAGGATTGAATTGTCCCAGATCTCCAAACTCCTTTCTTTTGTACTTGATGGCTGTTTTTTGTTTTTCCTTTTTAAAGCAAACCCTTTAAAGAAAGCTGTGTTTTCTTTAGGGTCTCCTCATAAGCCCAGGAAATGGCACTTTGAATGACATTTCCAAAGTTCCATTTTGTTGATTCCCCCTAAAAAATTCCCTCGACTCACCTGTTTCTCTTCGAGCAGGGCTTAAGATAAACATCAAGGATTTCACAGTGCCTGAGAAATCGGATTGCTTGAAAGGAAGAGGGGGAGGAAAACCTCTGAAACAAGCCGTTGTTTTAAATGTGTAGTTCAGCCAAGTATTCTGATCACCTCAGAGGCATTAATCGCTCTTCTCTTCAAAATGAAGAAAGACATTATACAGACTTAAATATGGCAATGACTTCCGCCGCTGTAAAAAGTTACGGCATAAAGAAACCTCTGCAGAGAGGTTTACGGCTGCAAAGCTTTTACATTCTGCTTGCTTTTTAGGGAATTTTTAATATACCTGATCTCCTTCGGTTTATAAAGGTTGACTTTGAAGGTTGGGAACACCTTGTCTTTCTCCCTTTGTAGCATCAACTGCTATTTTCCAGCCGAGTGGCTTATGGACATGTGATTCAGACAGTGGTTAACAGCCATCAATATACTGTTCTTTGGATGCATGATAACAGGCTGTCAGGGAAAGACAACGTTGGAAAGCAAAGAAGAAGTGGAAGATCCTGTTGATAGATCACATCAAAACATTGGCATGTCTACAAGACCTGGGAAGCCTGACCAGGACCCGGGTGGAGTCAACCTGGACATGAGGCCGTCGTTGTGTGCGGCCCACTGGAAACACTTATATTTGTTTGCGGGGAGGACAGATCAAAATGATGCCCCCTCCAATTTCCCTGCCCTATTTCCGTCCGAGGGAATGAAAGGGCGGGTGGTAACTCCATGGTAGAGCACCTGAATTGCATGCAAATAGACTGAACCACGCCCTCATATCTCCAGGAAGGACTAAGAACATAAGAACAGCCTAGCTGGATCAAGCCCCAGGTCTATCTTGTCCAGCATCCTGCTTCCCACCAGATGCCTCTGCAAAGCCCACAGGCAAAGAGGTGAGGGCACACCCTCTCTCCTGCTGTTGCTCCCCTGCAACTGGTATTCAGAGCCACTTTGCTCTGAGGCTGGCCTATCTTCATCATGCTAGGAAAGACCCTTAACTGAAATGCTGGACACAGCAGTGTAGGGACGTTGGCGGCGGCCCATGTGCATGGCGGAAGCTCACCACAGCCCCCTGGCCCCACCCCCCACATCTGACATCAGACACAGGGGCCCATCTAGCCACACCCCTTCATCTGACATCAGATGCAGGGGACATGGTCTCCCTCCCAAATGGGACTGTGCGGCCCCGTTTGGGAGAGTGGCCTGCACTGCATTTGGCAGCGTGGGCCAGAGCGACTCTCCCTGCCTTAAAGGTTCTTTGAACTCGTTCACCCAATGGCTGGACTGTCAATGCCAGTCACTAGGCTAGTTCACATGAGCCTCATCTGATTAGGAGTGCCCAGTGCAGGGTAGGAGAACTCGGTGTGCTTTTGATTCACAGTTGTGTGAACTCAAAAAGTGGAGTAAGAGAAGAAGAGAGTGATTGTGTAGGACAGGGATTCTCAACTTTGGGTTTCCAGATGTTATTGGACTTCAACTCCCATAATCCCCAACCCAAGGCCACTGGGGCTGGGGATTATGGGAGTTGAAGTCCAATAACATCTAGAGACTCAACGTTGAGAATCCCTGGTGTAGGAGCTGGGTCAGACATTTTCCCCCTCCACACTTGGTAAAAAAAACTGAAAAGAGAATCTGGGTAGGGTTTTCCTGTCCACCTGCCTGCCACCTCCCACACAATCACTTCCCCCTTCTCCTAACTTGCTTTTTGCATTCACATGACTCTCCTTCTCTGGAGATGGCTGCTCCTTCTACCCAGGTGAGGAACATGTACACTAGCTCAATATAGGCCAGAGGTACTCAAAGTGGGGATGTCCGACCACATCTGGGGATGCAACCAGTGTCCCCTCTAACACAGATTCCCAGATGTTGTTGACTACAACTCCTATAATCCCCAAGCAAAAGCCATTGAAGCTGGGTATTCTGGGAGCTGTAGTCAACAACATCTGGGAATCCCTGTTAGGGGGAAACACTGGACCCAACATGGGGAACACCAGTACAGAAAATACTATGCTAGATGCATAAATGTTCCATCTCAGTGCAAGACAGATGTGCATTGGGTTTCTTTTTTTGTGGGGTGGGGGAGAAGGGGAAGCCAGGTGGGCTTAAGGGTGGTTGCAAGTACTCCCTCCACACTTTCCAGCTGATTGCTGTGCCTGGTTTCTTTGCAAGAGCGGCCACCTATGAATATTCATCAGGATGAATTTCATTAACCAGCCTGCATAGCCATAGCAAGCTCAAAGAAGATGCCCCAGGAGAGGTTACTATTAATTACATGGCCAGCCTTTCCATTTTCATCCCCAAAATGTAACAAGCTGTGCGAACTGATTATGATGTCCAGATGGACAGACTGAGGCAGCTTTATACGGGCTCTTGCTAACAATTTGTATTTCAAGGTGTTGATACTCCAGCTTTTGTCAGATGAGTATGTGGGAAGAGATGCCATCTGCAGGCATTTGTTATGGTACACACAGCAGCCCAGATGATTGCCCAGCAAAATCAGTTGGAAAAGGAAGGGCTAGGAGAGGAGAGCTGGTCTTGCGGTAGCAAGCATGGGTGGTCTTCTTTGCTAAGCAGGGCCTGCCCTGGTTTGCATCTGAATGGGAGACCCTGTGGGCTTGCACAGGAGCAGCCCTACACGGGCTTGCACAGTCCTACCTAGGTAGGGCTGATCATCTGCATAGCCCGAGTTTTTTCTCCGGGCTTTTACTGAGATAGAAGGGTGCAAGGGTGACCTTGCTGGTACCTCCCAGTAAACAGTGAGTAAGCACTCCTGGCTGTTTGGAGGTGTTGCCAACGTACCAGGATGGATTCCAGGGGTGCCAGCTCCTTCCATTCCTTCCATCACCTTCACTGATATCAAGCCAGCATCAAGTGAGGCTGGATCAGCTGGAGGAGATCTGCTCTCCAGACTGGGAGGTGAAATCTGGGGTAGAGTGAGCTCAAAGGATTAGATTTCAGAGTTCAGACTGTGGCTGCTGTCAGATTGATATGCCACTTAGCTCTGTCCGTGGTGCTATCCAACCCTTGCTACCAGATCTTGTGGGCTCTGTTCTGCAGGAAAGGACTGGGAAGCTGTTGGATGATAGCTCACATCAACCCTGGCTATACTGGCCTCTGACCATTTCTGAGTTCTAGACCAACAATAAATGGGATCCCAAGGCTGGGAATCTGTTCTCTAGAGAAATTACCTGAAAATGAATGGTATCACCAATTTCTAGATAAAATCCTCCTACAGCAGAGACACTGTGGATAGATAGATAGATAGATAGATAGATAGATAGATAGATAGAGAATGAATTTTAATTATAATGTAAATTACGTGGGAGCCAACCTTGGCTGAAAAGCAGGATATAAAAATGATACTTTTAAAATTGATAATACTAAATAATAATGCCCAAATAGTGTTAAATTAAGATGAATTAATATACTTCTCTTGTGTTTTTAATTAATACTTTTTGAGACAGGATGATCAGTTTTAGCAAACATGCATTAAGACAACAAATAAAATATTTCCCTTTCTTATAGGGTCATAGGAAGTTGCCTTATACTGAGTCCATCTAGCTCAAAGTTGTTTGCACAGACTGGCAGTGGCTTCTCCAACATTTCAGACAAGAGTCTCTCTCAGCCCTATCTGGAGATGCCACAGAGGGAACTTGGAATCTTCTCCATGCAAGCGTGCAGATGTTCTTCCCAGAGCAGCCCAACCCCTACGGGCAATATATTAGAGTGCTCACACCTGTGGTATCCCATCCAAATGTAACCAGTATGGACCCTGCTTAGCAAAGGGGACAATCCATGCTTCCTACCACAAGACCAGGTCTCCTTGACTTTCTAGTTTTTGCAAATATCCATCACATTCCTCAAAACCTTCCCCTTCTAAAAACAAAACAAAACCCAAAAGACTAAAACAAAATAGACTCAAGTCAAAGAATCACTCTGACCCCAATTTTGAATTCTCTAGCTTTGCTGACAAAAAGTGACCTGGTAATGATTCTAAATATATTTTAATATTAAATATTATGTTATTTCTCCACCTCCTCCCCCACACAGTTTTTAATGTTCCCTACTCTTCAGTTAATTTTGCAAAAATGAAAAAGAAATAAAAAAGCTTATACTTAGACTTGGGATGTGAGATTCCATGCAAAATTAATTCTTATGACAGCACACAAGGTTTAAGTGATCTCAGAAGACTACCAAGATGCCAGAAAGCAAATCAGTTTTTATTTGTCTTCTGTTTCCCCTTGTGTGATCTAAAAGACTCCAGATAGTTTGCATGGTGCATAATGATCACATATTATCATGCCTCTTATTGCATGAGTGGATGTTAGGGCTGATTCCAGTGCATCTACTTGTGTATTCAGGTTAGTGGTCTACTCACAAAAGAAAATAAATATTGGATTGCAAAGATGAGAGCACATAAAACCAAATATTTGCAATAAATAAGTGGGGGATTTTAATTTGGCGAGTTAATGGGAAAGGTGCCTCCATCTGCCAGCAACCCACAATGCGGACTGATGAATTCAATTTTTAACACGATGCGTTGACATCCAAATTAAGTAATAAATGGGCGAGAGGATTTGTGTGTGTTATCTTGATCTGGGAGAAGCAAGTACATAATTGTAATTGACCACAGTTTAACCCGTTTGCAATTTACCATTGAATGCATCTTTTATTTATTTTTTTTTTTTTAAAAAAATGTCTAATTGTGTAAAAGCAACATGAGCTATGTGTGGGTTTGCTTCTTTCAGGGACTCCCAGAGCTTATCTGCATGAGATCTTTTTCACCCATGCCTTCTAAACATGGAGTCAATGAAAATTAAAGGCATTCACGGGCCATCGATGACTCTCTAGAATGACAGCATTAATTTATGCCAATGCTAATTGAGATAATAAAATGAGGCAGATGCTAGTTATGTTTTAGCGCTCTCTTAACCCTTTTGAAATTAACTGCCAGCCAGGGTGCTTACAAGAACTGCACTATGGACTCACATAATCTCTGGCACAAGCTTTCACGTAAGCTTGTCTTTTGTCAGTTGAATGAGATTTGTGTTTCTTTATAGTTTGTTGAGTGACATGGTAAAGAGTTTATCCTGGAAGAGAAATCTAAAAAGGGATGGATTCACCTCCCAAGCATGGAAATAATTTTTAATAATTTAAAATTTAATTTAATAATAATTTTAAAGCTTTATTCCGAACAATGACCAGAACAAGAGAGAGAGAGAGAGAGAGAGAGAGATCATAAAATGGCAATACGCAGCTTGCATGCAATGTAACAAAACTTGGCCACAGAATTAGTACTCATACTATCAAATTTAGACAGTAATAAATCAAGATAAAAGTCGTCTGAACGGCCAGGAAAATACTTCAACAAGGGTGAAATAAAATCTAAACGGGCATTCCTGTAGAGGTCACAATAAAGAATAAAATGTGCAGTAGACTCAATAGCACCTGAGCCACAAGGGCAGAGGCGCAAAACGTAAGGAGTCCCCTTGAACCTTCCCTTAAGAACAGATGTTGGAAGAACGTTAAGACGTGCAAGGGTCAAGGCACGCCTAAATTTAGGAAATGTTATGTTACTTAGGTAATCAGCAGGCTTAAGATTGTAGAGCTGGTTACCTATATACAAACCTCTAGGTATTTTGGAGGCTTCAACCTGTAGGTCAGTATCAATTATTCGCTGTTTAATAACCTTCATAGCTGTGGTAAAGCCCATCCTAGCAAGTTCTTCAAGCGGGATCCCATAAAGTTGAGATTTTATTTTGAGCGACCGTTTCCATCTGGAATCAAAGGAGTCGGTCATAGTGAGAGGGACTAACCCCGCTTGTGAGAACTTCAATTTTAACCAGAATGGGAAAATACATTTCCAATAAACTGATTCCAAAGTATGAAGGCCTGCCTCCCGTCTAATAGCGGCGTTTGAGACACTATTTGGGACCTGGAAAATGGATCTAAGAAATTTTGTCTGTATGGCCTCCAGAGGTGAAAAATTGCAGAAAGGGTCCAATTGTGCACCATACATAAGCTGTGGATGTACTTTAGCTGCAAAGAGTTTAATGGCAGCAGGTATATATGCAGCGCCCTTCGTGAAATAAAAAGATCTAATTGAGTTGGCCGAATGCTGGGCTTTCTGTATGGCATAGTTCAGGTGGGCCTGGCGGCTTCCTGAAGCATGGAAGACTATGCCAAGGTATTTAAATATTTTAACTTGTTCAATTAATTGGCCATTTATTTTCCATTCATGGGGCTTGGGGCATTTGGCAAATACCAGTACTTTAGTTTTCTGGTAGTTTACCTCAATGGCCTCCTCTGCACAAAAAGAGCTGAGTGATGCAAGCGCCCGCCTTAGGCCGACTGGAGTCAGTGACATGAGAACCATGTCATCGGCATACAGCAAAATTGATATATGTTTATGAGCCAGTTTGGGCGGATGAATAGAAGGAGCATTCATATTGGTTACTATGGAGTTAATATAGATGTTAAACTATTTTAAAATCCTGAAAGTCCAGGCCAACAGGTAGGTCTTTAGGGCTCTCCTAAATGCCAATAAAGAAATCAAATTATGGATTGAGTGTACAGTGTATGAATACGATTAATATTTATATACCACTTTTCAGCAAATGTTCCCACAGTGTACACACGTACAGGTCTGTACACAGGTCCAGTCATTCACATGTTTAACTCAGGTAGAGAAATACACTTCCTATCTGTACCCTGCATCTGAAATGAATCCAGATATAGTCATTCACAAGAAACTGTATGAGGATACAGACATCTGTACACTCGTACAACATAACGTCTGAATTGTTATGGTCAAATCATAAGTGTCAGCACTGCTCATGGGAGGAAAGAAGGGAGGAAGCCACTCATATCGGAAGCCCGACAGCCACACTTATGGTGCTGTGTGCCTATAAGTCCCAAGTGAGACAGTTCTAGGTTGTTGAAGCTGTGTCTCAGCCAGGTCAGCGGCTTTTGATCAGTCCAACTGGTGGCAGCCTACCTCAAAGGAGCATCATGCTCCTTGATTGGGTTCAGAGCAATCTCTCTACTGAAAATTGATCTCAAGAAAGCCTAGAATAACCCCTGTTTCATCCCAGGGGCAGTGCCCCAAGTGTGATGGTTAGTAATCCAATGAGCAGCAACCTTGATCAATCAAGGTTGCAGCTCAAAGGACCCACTGGCCATCACACTTACATCATTGCTGTGAGTGACTTCCTCCCTGCTTTCCCCCTCGTGAGTAGTGCTTACAGCATGTGTGTGTGTGTGTGTGTGTGTGTGTGTGTGTGTGTGTGTGTGTGATTTTTACTGCATCAGCATCAGGGCAGAGCTTCTCGGTGCACTCTTGGAATACTGTATGAGCAAAGCATCCCTTATTTTTGAATAACTGGACTACAGAGGAGACAATGTCTTTATGCAGGGGTTAGGAACGTATGTACATAGGAAGCTGCCATATACTGACTCAGACCATTGGCCTATCTAGCTCAGTATTGTCTTCACAGACTGGCAGTGGCTTCTCCAAGGTTGCAGGCAGGAATCTCTCTCAGCCCTATCTTGGAGATGCTGCCAGGGAGGGAACTTGGAACCCAGATGCTCTTCCCAGAGCGGCTCCATCCCCTGAGGGGGAATATCTTCCAGTGCTCACACTTCTAGTCTCCCTTTCATATGCAACCAGGGCAGTCCTTGCTTAGCTAAAGGGACAAGTCATGCTTGCTACCACAAGACCAGCTCTCCTCTCCAGTCTTGGATGCCAGATGTTGTTGGACCAAACCTCCCACCATCCTCAGTGCACTGTGCCATGAGAGCTCAGATTAAGGCAGTCATTATAGGCTAAGACTACTTTATTGTGTAACAGGAAGAGACAAGTTCAACAAGAATTACAGTCAGGAAGAAGGAAGTGTTACCTACTGGCTGGTCATATTACCACATATTTCCACCTATAGAGAACTTCCAGATTCAAAAGCAGTATGCTACTGAATACCAGCTGCTGAGGACCAATGGGATATTGACTTCATTCCTTGATGTGGGCTTCCTGGAAAGAACACGTTGGACACTGTGGAAAGCAGGACTAGCTGGATCTTTGGTCTGAACCAGGAGAGCTTTTCTTACATCCCCCAATCCGATCATGTTAGCATTTCTGTGGCTAAAAATTAGCCGTGTAATGGAGTATTGCCAGGTCAACAAGAAGTTGTTCCCCAACAACGCCTCAGAAACGTGGAGTCAGAGTCTTCGTCAGCATGAAACAATCTCGTCGTACTTCTTCCAAGGAGTGGAGCTGATTTATGTTGACTGACGGAGGCTCTGTCCTTCTTGTGCTGTGATGGAACTGTGTACGGCATTTCAAACAGAACAGCTGCAAGCAGTGCCCTGCAAGCACACAAGCATCCTTGAAGCACATCATGAAAGGAAATGAATTGACTCTAATAGTCTCTGTGCTCCAATTCCTGGGCCAACAGGTACTTGGAGGCATAACAGATTGGGCAGTAATGAGCTGGTAGGACAGTTGCTAAGTATTTGTGGAAAGTTATAAAGGGTCTTGGTAAAGAAAAGAAAAAAGTAATCATCTTGGCAACCTTTGTGGAACAGCGAAGACAGAGAAAAGCAAGTTTTTCCTGTGTTTCTAATTTGCCTATAGGGACGTTTATGCATTCCTGTGGTGGGTGGGTGGGGATGAATAATTGGTCCCTCTAGCTCAGTGTTGTCTACACAGACTGGCAGCGGCTTCACCAAGGTTGCAGGCAGGAATCTCTCTCAGCCCTATCTTGGACATGCAGGAATCTCCCTGTGTAGACAAACTTATAGTCTCCCATTCAGATGGAAACCAGCATGGACCCTGCTTAGTAAAGGGACAATTCATGCTTTCTAACTCAAAACCTGCTCCTATCCTCCTCAGTTTTAATTAATGAAATCAGAAGTGCTTGGTGGGTGGTGGACTCCTGATCTAAGCCCCCATTGATGATCTGCAAGAAAACCCTGTTTTTAGAAGATGTACTTTCCAGAAATTCAGAAAGCTTGTGTCTGGCTCAGAGTGCTTTATGCTTCCAATTTAAGTGTTGCAACGGTGCTCCTACTGCTTTCCTGGATGATTTCTACCAGCTGGTTCTCTGCAGACATGCCTTGCCTGTGGACAATATTTGTTTTCTCTGACATGCCTGTGGAGGCTTTCACGGCACTGTGATGACCAAGCGATCCTTTGTCAAAACACTGCTATTGCTGCTCCTTCTCTGCTGCAGCAAAACCTTGACAAATACGACCAACAAACATTGGGAAGATGTCAAGAGCACCTACAATCATTCTGTCAATTGTTCCACGTGACTCTCTGAAGGGCGCACGGCTTGTGCAGATGGATTTCTCTTCTGTCACCTCACTTCCAAGTGACATGTAGACTTCATGAATGGAGGCAATAGATGTCTCAAAGAAGGAAGGGTAGATTCTTTCCTGAAATGATTGGTGTGGATTAAAAAAAACACAACAGCATTTACCGGTGAATGAATAACCATAGAAATATCTTCCTTGCTGTAATGG
Source organism: Hemicordylus capensis (assembly GCF_027244095.1). NCBI lineage: Eukaryota > Metazoa > Chordata > Lepidosauria > Squamata > Cordylidae > Hemicordylus > Hemicordylus capensis. The sequence continues at coordinate 20,438,097 of NC_069667.1, forward strand.
GAGGAACTTCATCACCCCCACTCCAAATAAAACCACAACCCAATCAGACACATAGCCAGAAATGTCATGGTGGGAAGATATCAAACCACTGTCCAGCATATTTTTCCCCCCATCACCTCTTCTGCCATGATGGCAGCCTCTGATTTACCCCTGGGTTACCATAGTTGCCCCGAGTTACCCCTGACAATTGAGCAAAGAAGCACCTTTAAATTGGCGATTCTCTTATACTTAGCAGTGGAGACCAACTGGCTCTATCCAACCCATCACAGCCTCCCTCCAGCGGCTGCGACTGGTGCAAAGATCTAAAGGAAAGCAACGTCTTCACCTGGCCATGTGCCACAAGGCCAAGGGTCTTCCCCGTTGCTATCCTCACCTTGCCAAAAGCTTTGCTCCTTCCTCTCTCTGCCCTCGCCAGACTTCCGACATGTTTCCAAGAAGCATAGATATGGATGACTAGCCATTGTCTGCATTTTATTATTAGTGAAGAGACTTCCCAGAATGCTTCTTCCACCAGACTTTGTCAGCTGAAAGAAAATCCAATACAGGTGTCCCGGGGGTGGGGGTGGGACTCTAGTAAAAAAGGTACATAATGCTTTCTCTCTCTCTCTGCAGTATGTACAGCCTGGGAGTATGGAGTGGCAGAAGGGGGAGAAATAAATTGCATTCTCGCACATTATATCTGTCCCTATGGAGTATTAAAATAAAGTGTTGTGCTCTGCCTGATAGGCAATATACTGAGTTGTATTAAAAACAAGGGTGGGGAACAGTGTTCCCTCTAACAGGGATTCCCAGATGTTGTTGACTACAACTCCCATAATCCCCAGCAGCAATGGCCTTTGGCTGGGGATTATTAATTTATTTATTTATTTATTTATTTATTTATTTATCAAATTTATACCCCACCCAAATTTACGTCTCTGGGCGGCCAACAGCAATTAAAACACATATAAAAGTTAAAACAATTCAACAGAAAACACATATAAAGTTAAAATACAATAATTTAAAAATCATAAAATTAAACAGTATTTTTGGGAGTTGTAGTCAACAACATCTGGGAATCCCTGTTAGAAGGAACACTGGTGGGGAATGCTGGTTGACAATATAATACAATTAATAATTGGGACCCACCTCCATGGACTGTGAGAACAGATGGGGAAATTATCTCAATAGATCAAGTAGCAATATTGTGATGGTTTTGGCTTGTCCAGGCAACTGTTTATAGTCAGCCACACAAATCCTAGGTCAGCCTTGCCCAAACTATAGACCTAGGTGATAGCACTCCATCTTGTTCCAGGTTTGGGTTGTCTCTCCAAGGGCAACTGTAGATCAGCTAGTTTAAGGGAGCAAAGGGGGTGGCAAAGAATGTTTAATAACGAGTCAGGATTTTGCGATATATTGAGGCTGTTCTCACGTGCAGGCAAAACTAGACTAAGCCAAGCCAAGCAAGCTAGCACTCCCTCAGACCCTTTTTTTTTTTTTTTTTTGGTATTGTCTGCTGGGCCCAGCTGCTTGCAGGGAGAGACTGCATGGCTCCAGGCTGGTGTCAGGGGAATCCCCATAATGCACCACACACTCGTGCAGTGCATTGTGGGAGTTCCAAGGAGCAGGTGATGTATCCTGTCCCACCCCCCTGACCCTCCATGTTGCCAGAGAAGGCAACTAATGGATCATAGAACAAATCAAATCCAGAATTTTCACTCAAGGCACAAATGGCCAGGCTCAAACTATCATAGTTTGGACACATTATGCAAAAACCCAGCTCCCTTGAGAAGTTCATAGAAAAGTTGAAGGAAAGAGAAGAAGAGGACGACCAGCAGCAAGGTGGTTGGACTCGATTACGGGAGCAATCAATGCACCACTGAGAGACCTTAAAGGCCAAGTTGAAGACAGATCATCCTGGAGAGAATCTGTATATGTGGTCGCTAAGAGTTGACACCAACTTGATGGCACTTAATCAATCAATAAATATCAATTTGGTTATGTAATGTTGTGGTGTCACCTTTCCTCAGGGATAACATCACTTATTAAATCCAGTTGGCTAGGTAGTGCTGTGATGTCATCCAGCTCACTACATGTTTCCTAGATTAGCAAGTTAGGAATCAAGAAAGAAGAAGATTCGGTAACGACAGCAGTGGATAGAGGAACAATGGCAGGAAGTGAAGAAACCCGAAGGAAGTGAACATTCTCACAACTTATGAGATTTTCAGGAAACATTTGTGAGGAGCAAAACCACCATCAACCCAAACATCAAAACAGGATACTATTTGACACAGCTGTTATTTTAATATTCTTCCAGATAAATCTGGTTGGCCACCTATCTAGCCCTGCCAATTGGACAAAGAGGCACCTTTTTGTGGTGATTCTATTTATTGAGCAGAGGGAGAGCAACTGGTCCTATCCATCCCCTGCACAGCATCCCTCCAGTAGCTATTGTTGGGGTCAACCTTATGTTTCTTTTTAGATTGTCAGCCCTTTGGGGACAGCGAGCCACCCTTTTTATGTGAGCCCTTTGGGGTTGTAAACCACTTTGAGAACTTTGGTTGAAGAGCGGAATCAATATTCGTAGTAATAGCAGTACTTGATTCTGTATGCCCCATTAACTTGCTCCCCCCACCGCCCTCTATCAGTCAATGGAGACAAAAATCTGGAGTCACCTTCTTAAAGTATTTTAATAAGACTTTAAGAGTAAGAGTAACTTGTTTGGTGGCTACACAGAGAGGGGCCTTCTCGGTTGCTGCCCCGAGATTCTGGAATGCGCTCCCTGCTGGGATACCAGCCTCCCATCTCTGGCAATTAAAAAAACAAACTTCTGAAAACACATCTCTTCAGCCAAGCTTTCTCAAGCCAAGCTTTTTAAAAATTATTTTTAAATTGTTCTGATTATTTAATTGTTGTTTTATGATGTTTTTAATTGTTAATTATTGTTCTATGCTGTTTTATAATTTTTAATTAATTGATTTTAATGTTGTTTTAATGTAAACCACCCTGAGCCTTTTGGAAGGGCGGTATAAAAGTTTTAATAAATAAATAAATAAGCAAGTAAGAATAAGATTTTTTATCATTTCTTTTCTTACCACTATACTACAGAACGGTATTATTTGAGAAGGTAAGGAGACTGAATATGCCAAGCACTGTGCCTGTTTCTTAAGTTAAATACACCGACTCCCCTGTCTCTTCCACTCTAACCTAAATTTAATGTGTTAAATAAATTTTCCTGGATGTGCTCGCTGTAGCAGCATGCAATTTAATACTGGCAGGCTGCCACCCCCCTCTGTCTCCCCCCCGTCAATTAAAAGACATTTGATGGTACCATCTTCCTCCAAACAAATGCAGATGCTTCAGGTTGTGATAAATTTTAAAATCTGTTTACAATGCAATTTTCTAGACTCCTTTGCATCTTGTAATTACGCAATCTGTTAAACACAGATTTTATCGATTCTTGTTGGTGGAAACAGCTGACCTTTTAAAAGCCCTATGAGAGATTACTGTCCCGGTCTTTCCTTGCACTGCTCTACTAAACTATGAGATCCTTCAAGCCAGAATCATTCAAGCCTGGAAACTTACAGATAGTCACTGTAGATGTTTCTGTATAGGTATAACATGGGTGCCTGCCATTATGTTTAGCCATATTTTGAGTCACTTGAAATTTCAGGTTTTGAAATTCTGAATTCCAGGAATGCCATTCAAGTCTGAATTCTGAAGATTTAACATGCACCACAAATTCATTTAATCTCTACATTCCTGCTGGGAGCCAACCCTTTCCCTTCATTTGTCCCTACTGATAAGGACCTTTACTTTATGGAGCCAGGATGGAGCCGCTCTGGGAAGAGAAGAAGGTTTCAAGTTCCCTCCCTGGCTTCTCCAAGATAGGGCTGAGAGAGATTCTTGCCTGCATCCTTGGAGAAGCTGCTGCCAGTCTGTGAAGACAATACTGAGCTAGACAGACCAATAGTCTGACTCGGTATATGGCATCTTCCTATGTTCCTATGTACCCCAATATTCTCATGTTGTACCAAGTTATGAAATCCTAAGCCCTTTTGAACATGAAACCTATACATTTCAAGATGATGTTGATCTGTCTATCTCTCCATGCAAGTGCTTAGCCACTGCTTAACACCATTGGCCAGATTTGCACGTAACAGGGAACCAGAGTTTCAGAGGTCTGAGGTTTTCCTACTGTTACATCCAAATGTGTGCTACTCTGGTCCCGTTCCTTCAGTGACCTGAAGTTTAGCTCCAGAGACTCCAATTTAAGCCAAAGCTCAAAACTAGTGTTGCTTTCCGGAAGCATTACATGCAAATACAGCACTGGAGACAGCATTCGCTCCAACCCTCTCTCCATGTGTGATTGGCTGTGCGGGCTGTCCATCAAGTAAGAAGGAAGCCCGCACAGCCAGTTCCCCCTCCTCTCTGCAGTCTCGCTGACTGCAGAGAAGATGTTCTCCATTTTGTCCAAATGTGGCCAGGAGAGTGGGGGCAGGGTGAGAAGGAGCAGAACCGTGTTACTGCAGACCCACATTCCTACGTTACATGCAAATGCAGCCATTGTCTTACCTTGACTCTTGTGTTGTTGCATTAAATACATTTCACTTTCAATCACATTTAAAATTGAATAAATTTGCCATTTTGGTTTTATCTGAGATAATAAAGAGAAAGTATCCCTATTGTCCATGATCCGTTCCTCCTCCCCTCCCCCTCCCTCTCCCTCCTTCCCTCCTCCCTCCCTCCCTCCTTCCCTCCCTCCTTTGAAAATCCTTATCTATTCTTCTTCATCCCATTTCTTTTCTGTCTCCAGCCTTCATCACCTTTCTGACTCTCTTCTATCTTTCTCCTCCATCTTTTCCCCCCTTCAGTATACCGCGACTTAGAATGTATAAATCAACCTGAACTGCGTGACTCTTCCTGGCTCCTCTGACCAAAGAGATGGATCACTGTTCATTTCACAACTTGCTCATCTGCCTTGACTTCTGCACTCCAGACAGCTGCAGAGCACAGATAGAGATTGCTCCTCTTCTAACAGAGCTCTGAGCAAGCAAATGGGAACTGTTGTCCCAAATGTTTTTATATCATCCATCCATTCTACGATTCTGATTATTCCACCTGTACCATGATTAGGATTATAGTGGTTGTATGCATGGTATTCTATGAAGCACCGTCTTGCATACTGTCAAAGACCGATACCCAGATTAACACAGCAGCAGTGAAATAGACAAAGATGTGACCACACAAGAAGGTCACAAAGCCAGCATGGTGTAGTGGTTAGGGTGTTGGACTAGGATTGGGGAGAACCCAAGTTCAAATCCCCATTCAGCCGTGTACTTCATTGGGTGACTCTGGGCCAAAAACCTACCTCTGAGCCTAACCTATGTCACAGGTAGAGACATTAACATAACCACGTACACCACTTTGGGATCCTTTGAGGATGTGGAAATGAGAGAGAGAGAAAGGAAGAGAGAGAGAGAAGAAGGAAGGAAGGAAGGAAGGGAAGAGAGAAAGAAAGAGAGAAAGAAGATAGAGAGAGGGAGGAAGGGGAGAGAGAGAAAGGAGAGAGAGGGAAGGAGAGTGAGAAAGGAAGGAAAGGGAGAAAGAAAAAGGAGAGAGAGAAGTGAAGGAAAGGGAGAGAGAAAGGAAGCAAGGAAGGAGAGAGAGAAAGAAGAGAGAAAGGAAGGGAGACAGAGAGAAGGAAGGAAGGAAGGAAGGAAGAGGAAAAAGAGAAAGGAGGAAGAGAGAGAATAAGGAAGGAAGGGAAGAAGGGAAGCTAGCTGAGAAGATGATCAGTGTTCCACAATCTCTTGCATTCTTTATCTGCTTGCACACAACAAGGATCGCGGGCAGCTTTGCATTATTTCCTGCAACATATATGGACTGAGGACCAGGTTTCACAGCAGGCGGTTCACTACAGTCAGCACAAATGGACCCTATTGCACCAGTTACTTGCCTAGGGAGCAAGAGGTTGCTGGTTCGAATCCCCGCTGGTATGTTTCCCAGACTATGGGAAACACCTATATTGGGCAGCAGTGATATAGGAAGATGCTGAAAGGCATCATCTCATACTGTGCAGGAGATGGCAATGGTAAACCCCCGCTACCAAAGAAAACCACATGGCTCTGTGGTCACCAGGAGTTGACACTGACTTGACGGCACAACTTTACCTTTAACATCATCATCAGTTTTATTACAGCCATTGGCCAGCAGAAATAGAAACAACAAACATATCCAATACAACAATATTAAAACACAGCTCTTCATTCAGCAGAACTAGCAAGTTTGCAAAATGCAGTGTTAGTCTGGATGTCAACCAAAACTTATGATAGCAACTCAGATTAACTCTTTCTTTCTTTCTTTCTTTCTTTCTTTCTTTCTTTCTTTCTTTCTTTCTTTCTTTCTTTCTTTCTTTATATTTAGTCGATTAAACATAGTGTCCCACAGTTTCCCACAGGCAGTAAAAGAAATGTCAACAGGCTACTGCCTTGTAAAATGAAATCTAGCAAATTATGGTTGCATTCTCACAACACAGAGAAAGCAGTTAAAAAGTTGACAATGACCACGGAGTCCCACATACTACTGATCTCTGGGCAATCTCATTCAAACAGCTGCAGTGCAAACTCATTTAACTGGGGCCTATCCCAGTTAAGTGTGCTTTAAGCCCTGTGATTTGACTGGGATTGCCTGGAAATCTTGGGTACGGCTGAGCAAACACAGTAAACTTGTTAACTGTCCTTGCCATAGTCATGAGAACATGGCATTTATTGGCATCATTTTGGCATTCCTTGAATTCCTGAGCCATTTTTGGTATATAAATCAAATGAATGAATGAATGAATGAAATATATTTTGCCAACCTTTGACTTGAATTTTGTTCTGGGCAAAATACGGGGGCATATAGTTGGATTTATTCAGGGTGTTTGCATCCAGAACAATCTGGGGAGGACAGCTGGTATTGTCGTAGCAAGCATGAATTGTTCTCTTTGCTAAGCAGAGTCCACCCTGGTTTGCATTTGAATAGGATACTACACTGAGCACTGCAAGATATTCCCCTTTTGGTATGGGGCCACTCTGGGAAAAGCACCTGCATTCTTACATGCAGAAGGTTGCAAGTTCCCTCCCTGACATCTCCAGATAGGGCTGTGAGAGACTCCTGCCTGCAACCTTGGAGAAGTCACTGCCAGTCTGGGTAGACAATACCGAGCAATGGCCTGACAGTACTGAGCAATGGTCTAACTTGGTATCAGGCAGCTTCCTAAGTTCCTACCGTGTTTCCCCGAAAATAAGACAGTGTCTTATATTAATTTTAGCCCCCCAAAATGCACTAGGGCAATTAGCGGTACATCAGAAATTACTGCTAGGTCAGGGTATATTCCTAGCCTGTGGAACAAGGGTGGGGGGAGAAGAGATTTCTTTTATCAATTTCTGTTTGATGTAGCAGTTATGCAGCTTCAATATCCAGGACTAATGAAAGTGAGGCAATCACTGTTCTGAGCTCAAGAGCCATGTCAGTTTTTTTGTTTTGTAAAGCAGGCTCCTTTCAGAGCAAATGATCTGCTTTCTCAGCCATTTTCAGCCACTGTTTGAAGTATATGTCAAGAAGATTCTGAGAAACACTGATAAAATTGCTCATTGTCTAAGAACCTGGGCTATAGTTAAGAATATCAAGTGCTCAGGAGTGCTACTGAAACTCAGTGCAGCTCATCTGGGAATCACTGCTCATTCTTGAGAAGAGAGGGCAGAGGCAATCACAAACTGATTTTTTTAAAAAATGAGAAATGTGTGTATTTATTCGGATGTAGCCTTCCTCACATTATGGGTTGAGGGAGGGGAAGAGTAACTTAATAATTCTAATTGATAAAGATTCTCTCTCTCTCTCTCTCTCTCTCTCTCTCTCTCTTCTTTTCTCCCCCTCTCTGTTTCTCCATCCTGATTACCCTTCCTCCCTCCCTCTCTCTCTTTCTCTTTCTTTATTTTCTCCCCCTCTCTATTTCTCCCTCTCCATTACCCTCCATTTCTCCCCCCCTCCATTTCTCCCCTCCCTCTCCCTCCCTCCCTTATATATGCACACCACCACCCCAACTTATGTCTCTGGGTGGTTTACACCATATAACAAATATTAAACATTAAACAACTTTAAAACCACAATTCCAGTCAAAAAGCTTGGGTCAATAAATGTGACTTTCAAGACGTTTAAAAAGTTGCCAGAGATGGGGAGGCTCTTCCTTCAGCAGGGAGCGCATGCCAGAGTCTCGGGGTGGCAGCAGAAAAGGCCAATCTATTTACAACAATCTAGAAGGCTGTTTCCTAGGGCTGTGCTTTGCATCAAATTGATAATTGGGTCTGAAGTGATGCATGTTCTCTCAGAGCACTTTCTTTCCATAAATGATTCCAAAGAAAAATTCCTCAAATATTGGAAATCTATTTGGGGATAGGGCAGAATCTCAGTGGTAGATTAATCTGTTTTCAATGCACAAGATTCCAGGTTCATTCCTTGGCATCTCCAGGTAGGGGTGGGAAAGATTCCTCCCTGAAACATGGGAGTGCAGCTTCCTGCAAGAGTATACAATATCATTCATTCATTCATTCATTCATTCACATTTCTAGCCTGCTCTATACCTAAAGGTCTCAGAGCAGGTTACAATAAAACCAATATAATTAAAATACAACATCATAACATGGGAAAGATGCCTGCCTGAAACCACTGCCAGTCAGTGTAGACCAGGGATTCTCAACGTTGGGTCTCCAGATGTTATTGGACTTCAACTCCCATAATCCCCAGCCCCAGTGTCCTTTGGTTGTGGATTATGGGAGCTGAAGTCCAATAACATCTGAGGACCCAACGTTGAGAATCTCTGGTGTAGACAATACTCAGCTAGATGGAGCAATGACCTGACTCAGTATATGACAGCTTCTTCTGTTCCTATTTGATAAAATAATGGAGTACTCTTATAATACAAATGGAACTGGAGTGGCATGCATTTGGGTGTAAGGGTTTGGAAACCTCCCACCCCTGACACTCTGGTTCTACATTACATGTGAACACGGCCTATGATGATTTTTCCCTTGTGGTCTCATTCTCTTAGGAGTTGCCTGTCTGTCCAAGTGTGTCAGCTCAGGGTGCCATTGCAATTATGTTGAATAGGATCAGATGGGGGGCTGCTAATTAAGACTCCGCTGGTTTGAAGAAGCTGGCTACCTTCCAGTTACTGGCTCTCTTCTAGTGGCATTTCAAAATGCCACCATTCCTTGCCTGTAAATCACCGGTAAAGCAATGCCATGCCGTTGCGTCCTTTTTCCTGATGCATTGCTGGGGGGTGGGGGGACAGTTGGCTGTGCCCTGTAACAATAACATACCAGGAAAAAGATGCCATGTCATGTCATTGCTTTCTTTGCCGGTGCATTAAAAGGCAAGCTAGGAAGAAAAAGTGGGAAACGCTGCTGTCTCTTCAAAGAAACTGGTTCTTCATTAAAAGTAAGCCCCCCTGTTTGGAACCATTGACTTGTCATATGAACAAGATGCTTAAGGAGAATCATAGAAGTATATGATTTTTAGAGTCTGAAGGGACCTCAGAGGTCTTCTATTCCACCCCTGCTGCCCAGTGCAGGAAACTGCTATGAAGTCCCTTACATCTGACTGTTCAGCTTCTAGGTCTGGACAGGTCTGGATCAAGTCTAGAGAGGAGAGCAAGCATGAATTTTCCCCTTTGCTAAGCAGGAACTGCCTTGTTAGCATTTGAATGGGAGACTACATGTGTGAGCACTGCAAGCTATTCCCCTAAGGACATGGGGATGCTCTGGGAAGAGCACCTGCATGCAGAAGGTTCCAAGTTCCCTTCCTGGCATCTCTTGATAGGGCTGAGAGAGATTCCTGCCTGCAACCTTGGAGAAGCCGCTGCCAGTCTGTGTAGATGATAATGAGCTATATGGACCAATGGTCTGACTCCATATATGGCAGCTTCCTACGTTCCTATGCTGTACAAAGCAGGCTGTTCCTTAAGGAAAGTAAACTTATGAGATCACCCACCTCTCTCTCTCTCTCTCTCTCTCTCTCTCTCTCTCTCTCTCTCTCTCTCTCTCTCCACCCCTTCTGTCTGTCCCTCTATCAACTTTGCAATGCCTGGACCAATTTATACGAGACAGTTATAGTGACACATAGGGACACATGGTGTCAACAATGGCTTAGTGTGTGATGACGTCATCCACCTCAATTCAAGATGGTGGGTGCATGAACATTTGAGGTTTGTTGAGGGCAACCTTATGAACCATCTGATTTGGACCACATTTGGTACAGTCATAGGAACATGTCAACTGTGTAGTTTGTCATGATATCACCCACCCCAGTTCAAGATGGCAGAAGTGTGGATGTTAGAGGCAAAAGAAGGTAAGATGGTCAAGATGGTAATTACAAGCTAAGATTATATTGAAGGGAAAGTAGGCAGATTTGTTCCTACCAGAACTTCTTGTTTTCAGTTTAAGAAGTTTTAGTGCTTTAGGAGATGAACAGAACAAAAGTGAAATAAGTTCAACTTAATATCTTCATCCAAATAACTTTTTAAAAACCCAGTGCATGGAAATGAAGCTATCACCTGAGGAGACCCATTCAGAGTCTCCTAATTAACATGCTAATCAAGTTTTGCCTCAAGGTGTTGTTTAGATTCATTAGCAATACAAAAAACGAGCAGCAGACAGACACACATGACAAGGTTTGGGATAAAATGTAACAGCAGTGCTTTGAATCATGTTGTAATATGACACTGTAGTATGCGTAAGAGCAAAACAGAACAGGAGATATGAAGACAGAACAAGATTGGAAAATGGCCCCTAAAGACTTGGGATGAAGATGTATGTACCATGAAGAAGCTCATTGAGAAGGGTATTCTGAAACTTGCTCTTGTCTGGACAGGATCACAGTTAGTGTGAATGTAAGAATGAATTGTATGAATGGCTGAAGAATACATGACTGTCAGAAATGTTCACCAGGTAAACTCTTATTAAGGAAAACAGTGGGATACACCATGATTGATGGTCCAGAATGCTGGTGACCAGAAGTAGAGATGTGCACAAAACTGGTTTGCCCAGTTCGGTTTGAATACGAACTGGACTCGAACCGAACCAGGCATGTTCATTTTTGGCACCCCAAAAAAGGGGCCTGGTTCAGTGAGCTGGTTCATAGGAACATAGGAAGCTGCCATATACTGAGTCAGACCATTGGTCTATCTAGCTCAGTATTGTCTTCACAGATTGGCAGTGTCTTCTCCAAGGTTGCAGGCAGGAATCTCTCTCAGCTCCATCTTGGAGATGCCAGGGAGGGGACTTGAAACCTTCAGATGCTCTTCCCAGAGCGGCTCCATCCCCTAAGGGGGAATATCGTACAGTGCTCACACATGTAGTCTCCCATTCATATGCAACCAGGGCAGACCCTGCTTAGCTAAGGGGACAAGTCATGCTTGCTACCACAAGACCAGCTCTCCTCTCCTGGAACTAAGGGAGTGAGCATCAAAGGAGAGAAGGTCAGAAGTCAGAAACTGAACCAGGCAATCCCGACATTCTTTAAAAACCAGCCCTGACCTTTCTGTACCTGCTCTACTCACAAAAATGTATCTTTGCAGGATTGACCGGAGTTGTTTCGTGATGCCCCTCTGTTCCTGGCTTCCTTCCTGCTCACACGATCACTAATTATTAAGAAGTCGAAAGACAGGACTGTGTGCCTCATTGCCAGGTGGAATTTGTCCTGCTAATTAACTCATTTAAAGGCTTTTGGGATCAGTCCATCTTTTCCAATTCTCTGGACAGCCTAGCTCATCTTTGGCTTAACTGAACATGACTCGGATGATTCATTGCGGTCGCAGTTGGCACCAGCCAGATTACTAAAAAAAAAATAAAAAATCCACAATCAATAAATAGCAGAGAGAGCTGGCACAACTGTATCACGATGGCAGGGTCTTTTCATGCTACAATAGCGGTTGTGTTGGTAGGCCAACTGATGATGTCCTTTGGTAGATATCAGGGAGTAGGCTAATAGAATTGCATCCAAGGACAATAAGGGGTCACATAGTCACCTCCTTTCTTTTCTTCACTGGGCCCCTGTGTTTCTCATCGTAGGAACACAGGAAGCTGTCATAGGAACACAGGAAGCTGCCTTCTACTGAGTCAGCTGATTGGTCCATCTGGCTCATTATGTCTACACTGCAGGGCAGAAGCTCTCCAAGATTATAAGCAGGAGATTATCCCAGCACTACCTGGAGATGCTGCCGGGGTTGAACCTAGGATGGTCTGCATGCTAGCAGGCACGTGATCTTCCATTGAGCTCTGACCTCATCCCCAAGGGGAATGCCTTACAGCACTCATATGTAGTGTTCCACCCAAATGCAAACCAAGGCAGAACATGCTTAACAAAGCGGATGCGTCATGCTCACTACCACAAGACCAGCTCCCCCGATCCAATGTCCAGCAGGTACATAGGAACATAGGAAGCTCCTAGCCCAACACTCTAACCACTACACTACACTGCCCCATAGGCAGCAGATGCTCATTTAAGCAAGAGAACACCACCACCACAATCCCTCCACTGATTTAGATACCTCCCCCCCCCAAAAAAAAATTAAGGAAATTTCATGCCCTTCTGCCCCCCTGTAGAAAACTGAGAGGGATTTTAAATTTATACCACCTAATCACCAGAATTTCAGCATATGCCAGGGGGAGAGTTGGAAAACTTCACTCATCACTCTTGTAATTTGTGAAGCAGAACTCAGAATCTGCTAAAATTTTGATTAGGAGACTGAGAAGCAGGATGGAGTCTAGAATATTTCAGAACATATCTTAGCCAAGGGCAATGCAAGACTCTTTGTATTTACTCCATCTATATCTATATCTATATCTATATCTATATCTATATCTATATCTATATCTATATCTATATCTATATCTATATCTATATCTATATCTATATCTATATCTATATCCACTGCTGAAGAGGACACACATCTCTTTGCCATTGTCAAGGTGCTCAGACACAAATTTGACACAGTCATCTTTCAAGGCTTCTAGAAAAGACCAGGAAGGAATTCACATCTCCATACCAACTCCCCATCTCCCCTAGCTACTGTTCATGCTCAGACGTGAATATGACACATACATCTCTCAAAGCTACTGAAAAGGACCAGGAATGAACTCACAACTCCGTAACAACTCTCCTTCTCCCCTAGCTACTGTTCATGCTTGATCCAACTTTCATTTTTGGAGCTATGGGTTTATAGCAACAATGCTCCCCACCACCACGGTAGAGTTTAAATGTTCTGCAGAATGGTGTTTTGCTCAGGTGTGTTCCTAAAGGCAAGAAACTCCTCCAAATGTTGAAATAATGGAATATGGAGTTTTAGGAATAACATTTAAAATGAAGAAGTACTCAAATCTCCAAGAACTTCCTGCACAACCTCCCTTTTATCAGATGTTGCAGTCAAACAGTTAAGTGCGTACCTTTTTCTCACGGGCTGTTGAGATGTAATAATCCATCCAGTTTGGATGCCATGCATGCTTAGCCCATGAAAGCTTTTTCTCTCTTCCATAACAGTAGATAGGTTGGAAGAACCACGGGCCAAAGAAGTGAGACCATGTCAGAATCTCAATCCAGATGGCCCCCACAACTTTATTTTCATTTCATTTCATTTATTTATTTATTTTACATTTTATATCCCACTCTTCCTCCAAGGAGCCCAGAGCAGTGTACTACATACTTAAATTTCTCCTCACAACAACCCTGTGAAGTAGGTTAGACTGAGAGAGAAGTGACTGGCCCAGAGTCACCCAGCAAGTATCATGGCTGAAAGGGGATTTGAACTCAGGTGTTCCGGGTCCTAGTCCAGCACTCTAACCACTACACCATGCTGGCTCTCTCATTTAAAAAGAGGAAAATGTAGGACAGCAAAGGCAAATGATCATGATAGAGAAGATATTTGAAACCTCATGCATAAAGCCCGATGCAGGGAGAATTCTGCCTTATGAGAAGATTCCATACAATCAAACTGTGTTTCTGATGTAAAGCTGTTGAATTAATTCAGTCTCTCTCTCTCTCTCTCTCTCTCTCTCTCTCTCTCTCTCTCTCACACACACACACACACACACACACACAGTAACTCCCCTGCTGAATGAGCAAAGAGGCACCTTTTTAAAGTGGTGGCTCTCTTTACTGAGCAGGGGGAGAGCAACTGTCCCTACCCATTCCCAGCCCAGCATCCCTCCAGTGGCTGTTGCTGGTCTCATGTTTCTTTTTTTAGATTGTGAGCCCTTTGGGGACAAGGAGCCATCTTATTTATTTATCTGTATCCATGTGAACTGCTTTGGGGGATTTTGTTGGAAAGCGGTATGTACATATTCGTCACATTCATATCCGTATTTGTATTCAAACAGGTCTCTTTCTCAGACCTATCTGCTCATTGAGCAAAGAGGTGTCTTTAAAGTGGTGATTTTCTTTAATGGGCAGGATCTGAATTCCAGAAGACAGGCTCTCAAACTTGGGTCCCGATCTTTGGCTCCCATCATGTCCTTCTGTGATTGACCCACAGGGAAATAATAAAATGTTAGAGTCACACGGTGCCAATCTCTTTGTATAAATCTGAGCATAGCCACAGCACCATCTTCAGAGCAGTGAGAAAAGAGCCCATGCCCAATTCTCCTTCTCAACCACTAAGCTAACCAGGCAACCTTGTGCCAATGGCATGCTTGGATTAATCAAATGTTAAATTGAACATTAATTTAAAAATATTCATACTTAAAACAAACTGTCTTTTTCCGAGAAAGCATGACTCTACCTCCCCTCCTGAGAGACACTAATTCCTGCTGCCAAACTGGTAATTGCCGGTAACTGATTTGCAAGAAGGTGCAAATTAACTTTTCATTTGCAAATGAAGCCACAGCACGGAAATTATTTGAAGAACATTTTAAGAATAATTGAAAGTTCAGCAGGATATTATTGGCATTTCCCATCTCACACATCGGCCATGATACTCATTTATAGGGATGTGTGAATCAATTTGGGTACAAAATTATTTGTACCAAAATCTACCTTTTTGGGGTGATTTGTGGACAAAACAAATTGCCCCTGTGCTAGCTGGCCAGATCCGGACCCAAAACAAATCGGGGGTGATTCGATCTGGGTACAAATCAAATTGAAAAAAATTGATTCGTGCATATCCCTACTCATTTTAGAATACTTTGTGGCATATTTTTCCCAAATCTATTAGCCTCTGCCTTTTGCTGGTCATATCTCTTTTGGGCTTCTTCTCCAACTCCTTTGAGCATCCAGTCCCAGTCTTGGGATCCTGGATTGGGATCTTCACCTTAAACATGCATTTTAATTCTCCATTCCTCCCTTTCTTCGCTAAAAGGGACTAAAGCTCTGGGAAAAGAAGGGTGAATACAAGCAATTTCCTGATATACTTTTGTCAGAAATGAAAAGATCAGGTTTTCTTTCCCCCCGTAGAAGCCTGCTGCAGTATTTGGAAAGAGAGGAACAGAATGAAGAAAATAAAATAATCCTTTTCAAAGAAAGTGGCTCATCCTGGCACAAATCTTACCTGTGCTATGTTGACAGGGAAAATATTTCAAAGGCTGACACAGAGTGACAACAGATGGAAAAATACTGCTTTATTAGTAGCAGGCAATTCTCATGAGGGCTTTGCCTTTCCAGTTGCTTCTCGGGCCGACGAAGCAGGAATCTTCCCTGACAGTGGTCACAAATAGGTGTCTAAATCTTCTTATATTGAAAAATGTTTCATGTCACTGAGGCTTAAACAGATAAACAATTTCAAATGGCATTAGCTTTTAACGTGCAAGGAACAAGGTGTACTCTTCCCAATGAAGAACGGCAGTACGTTGTTTCCAAACCCCTCCAACTTGGATCCGAGCCCTCTTGAAACAGCTTTATTTGTTTTACGGAGGGCAAATCAAGGCTTTGGACTCTATTAAATTGAAATCTCTAGAGACATGCATTTCCCCACAAGGGACAGCTTGTCTTTCTGACAGGCTTAAATTCCAGGTTTACAGTTCATGTCACTCTCTGAGCTGTTGCTCAGAGAAACCATCACGGGGGCAGGCCCTCTCTCAGCTTCCTGTGCCCACCCCATATGGTTTTGTCTGTGAATGCTATGGCAATGGTAGGAAGCTGCCACTGACTGAGTCAGACCATGGATCTATCTAGTTCAATATTGCCTACATGGACTGGCAGCTGCTCTCCAAGGTTTCAGGCAGGAGTGCTTCCCACCCTGGTTGCATATGAATGGGAGACTAGAAGTGTGAGCACTGTCAGATATTCCACTCAGGAGATGGAGCCAATCTGGGAAAGGTATCTAGGTTCCAAGTTCTTTCCCTGGCATCTCCAAGATAGGGCTGAGAGAGACTCCTGCCTGCAACCTTGGAGAAGCTGCTGCCAGTCTGTGTAGACCATACTGAGCTAGATGGACCAAGGGTCTGACTCAGTATATGGCAGCTTCATATGAGCTATAGCCCCATTCCGCCAAATAAGAAGCTGGCTTATCCATCCATTCAGACATACAAGAAATCCAACCTCTGCCCCGTTTAACTCCAGTTTCCTGTTATGTGCGAATGAGGTGAATTACAGTTTCCTTTTTATAAATTTATGGATAGTGAAGGGGCACTTGTCGTTTCCTGGTTATATTGATCTACATATGGTTTTACAGCAAATTAATTTAGATTTAGATTTAATATCAATCAATCAATCAATCAATCAATCAATCAATTAATTAAAATTTTACCAATTTATTTATATATGTTGATCTGTATATGGTTTTACAAGCAATTAATCAGTTAAGATGCATGTCACACAATCTTATGCATCGGGAGGAGAGATGGTCTTGTGGTCAGTGTGAATCTTCCCTTTTGCTAAGTAGGGTCTGCCGTTGTTTGCATTTGGGTGGGTGACTACATGTGAATGCTGTCTGCTGTAAAATATTCCCCTTAGGGAGTGGGGCCATAGGTTAGCGGTAGAGGGTTGTTTGTCTGCTTCTAGCTATTGCTCTTGGGTGCCACCATGGCAAATGTCCAGATGAGGAACTGCAGCAGAACTCACTGAATCAGCAATTGCCAAATGACACAAGTAGCTAATGCCATCTCACCTGGCCTTATAAAAGCTTCAATTCTGGCCTGGTTTCCTCGTCTAAGTAGCTTGCCTCTTGAATACAGGCCAAGCTCCTCGCAGAGCTTCTGTACCTGCTTTTCTGTTGACATTCCCGAGGCCCAGAGGACAAGGTGTGAATTTATCACACATTGTTAGAGACTGGTAAAATATGTAGACTGTTAAATCACTGCATGCCGACATGAATGAAATGCCCGTCCGTCAAGAATGTGGTCGCATCTGCTTATGAATGTGTTGGCATGGCCGTGAATTGCTACTTATGTTCTTTGAAAGGAGAGTAATTTCCCAAGTGGGTTATTCTTTTCCCCCTATGCTGGTATAAAATAATGAAGCAAAGCGTATACAGGTTTGAGCGGCTGAAATCTGTCTTGCACAAGCTAGGTACCGTAACCCACTCCCACTGAGAATGCCGCCGTGCGTGTATACAGCTCTGTAAACATTCCACATGGTACAGCGAAGAACAGAATTGCTAGGGGAATCCGGTACATTATTGATGACATGCCTCCCGAATGGTTTTTGTTTCCTCTGTCAACAGAGAAACAAATTACATCTGATTTCATAGAAGGTGGCCCTGTTGAACTGAAGAAAGGAGGACGGCACTTTATTTTCACTTTATTATGTGCGATCTCCTAGCATCTGGGCGGGGGGCAGGGGGAAGGAATCCCTGTAGTCAAATGAAAGAACCCAAGTGGACTTGCTCGCAAGGGAAGAAGCTGTATAACAGAAGGGCCAGATTGCAGGCAAGTAGCCATGTTGGCCTGTTGTAGCAAAGAACGCACACATGAAGAACATGCACAATTCATTTGAGCAATCTCCAATGAACTTGGATGATATTGGATGAACTAGATGGACCAATGATCTGACATGGTAAAAGGCAGTGTCCTATGTTCCTAACTCAAATTTTGGGGAGGAGAGCTGGTCTTGTGGAAGGAAGCATGAATTGTCCCCTTTGCTAAGCAGGGTTTGCTGTGCTTTGCATTTGGATGGGTGACTACATGTGAGCTCTGAGTGCTGTAAGATATTCAATAGGGCTGTAGCTCAGTGGTAGAGCATCCGTTTGACATGCAGAAGGTCCCAGGTTCAATGCCTGACATCTCCAGGTAGGCTGTGAAAGACTCCTGCTTGAATCTTTGGAGAGCTGCTGCCAGTCAGAGTGGACAATATTGAGCTAGATGGACCAAGACTCAGTAGGAGGCAGCTTCAGATGTTCTTCAGGAGCATCTATAGCTCAGTGATAGAGCATTTGCTTTGCATGAGAAGGTCTCAGTTTCAATCCTTAGCATCTCCAAGGATTGAAACTGAGACTTTCTCATGCAAGGATGGAAGTGAAGCTTCCCATGTTCCAGTCAGGGATGGGGCCATTGCTCAGGGGAAGAGCATCTACTCTATGGTTCTGTGACTCTATGAAATCTTTTGCCATTATTAAATTGTAAGGGTCAAGACACATATAATGCTTCTATCTTAAAAAAAAATGCAATACAATACCAGCTCTAGTGCTGATCAGGTGCTGATCAGGATATAGATAGATATACAGTAGATATAGATATAGATATAGATATAGATATAGATATAGATATAGATATAGAGATACACACTACATTTACTACATGTCTATCCTACTCTTTCCTTCAAGCAGCCCAGAGCGGTGTACATGGTTATGTTTATCCTCTTAACAACTCTGTAGGTTGAGAGATGACGGCCACAGTCACCCAGTGAGTCTCATGGCTGAACTGGGATTTGAATTCAGGTCTCCCTGGACCTAGCCCAGGGGACATTTTAACCCCCTCCCTCCATGCTGCCACTCAAACAAAAAATCAGCTTCCTTGAAGATGCTACTGGCCCCAGGGGAGAAATATTGGCACTTTGGGGAATGTGCCTTCCAGGGTCAGTAACAACTTTGGTGGTAGATTTGTGCCAGGATGCAGTGCACGCCTCATAGTCTGTGTTCCTAATCCTGATGAGCTCCATCATGAGATCTTCTTCACTGGGTAAAAATGTTGGATCATGAGGGAATGTTCCCATCCTGGCGCTTCTCACCTGGTGCTTTCCCCCCCCCCGCCAAGGCCTATCTTACCCTCCACGACCCACCACCTGTTGCCTCCACTCAAGACAGAAGCCCATTTAGCCTGTCCTCCCTCCTGTCTGCAGTCTTGCTGATTGCAGAGAGGTAGCTCTCCCCCCAAATCCTAATTCAGATGGGAGAGCAGTGGGGAGTGGAACCACGGGTCCGCTGGACTGGCGGTTCTCTGTTATGTCCAAATGTGGCCTCAGTTTTAACTCAGAAGTTTGAATATTAATTCCTGAATGGCAGTGGGAAGGGCAGTGGAGTGGTGTGCCCAAACTTGCCCCAATTATATTCTGATGATCCTGGGTCTGATTCTAACACCAGCTAACATGCACCATTCTCTTGTCGTCTCATTAAAACAGCTCCTTGCACAGCGGAGGCACCTCAAGAATCTTCGCATAATCAAAGTCAATCAGTTTTCTCACTGCCTCTCCTCCTCCTCCTCCTGTCTCCCCTCCTTCGATCACATTAGGCAGGCCATTGTCAAACACCAAATCCAAATTTTGAATGACTGCAAAGCCAGGAGCTCTGCATCTCTGGTACACTCTGCCAAATTCTGGCATGAAGCCCAGAAGGAGCTTACGGCAAACTTATCTCTTTTTCCACCGTGGCCTAATAGGTGTGAGAACTCTACTGAGCTTGTGCAAAAGTAATTTCCCTATCAGCTGTCAATGGTTCTCTCATCTGCCTGCTGCCCAGGGCTTAACTGTTTCTGTAGTAAAAAATTAATCTAGCGTGGCTTAATGTCCAGGCATTGGCAAGTTGCTATTTTATGCCTCCTTTGTAGGTGTCTTTGGCCTGTGATTGGTGGGTTCTCAAATTATCATTGAATTGCTTGGTGCTAAAACAGCTATCGAGGATGTTCAGAATGGGAAAGGCCCTCTGCACTGCAGTTAGAGCACTCTCTCTCACACAATACCACATGGCCAGGTAAGCAAAATCTGGAAGCTTCTGCAGTTAGAAAGAAATGTAGAGCGGACTTCAGGATTTGCAAGGGATGATGGGATGAGGGAGCCCCTTGAAGCATCAAGACAATGGAAAAGATGTGATGTCATATCCTTCAGAAGATGGGGCTGCAGCTCAGTGGGAGAACATCTTTTGTGCAAGCAGAAGGTCCTGGGTTCAGTCCCTGGCAGCATCTCCAATGGGGGAAGCTCCTATCTGAAACTTCGAAGAGTATCAGTAGGAGGAGAGCTGGTCTTTTGGTAACAAGCATGACTTGTCCCCTTTGCAAAGCAGGGTCTGCCCTGGTTGCATATGAATGGGAGACTATATGCACTGTAAGATATTCCCTGTAGGGGATGGGACAGCTCTAGGAAGAGCATTTGCATGCTTGCATGCAGAAGGTTCCATGTTCCTTCCCTTGCATCTCCAGATAGGGCTGAGAGAGATTCCAGCCTGCAATCTTGGAGAAGCTGCTGCCAGTCTATGTAGACAATACTGAGCTAGATGGACCTACGGTCTGACTCAGTATATGGCAGCTTCTTTTGTTTCACTCTGTCTTGTCCCTCCCAAAGCAGCTTTTCTTTAGGGATGTGGCTATAGGTCAGTGGTAGACCATCTGCTTTGCATGCATATGGTCCCCTTACAATCCCTGGCGGCATCTCCAGGTAGGGCTGGGAAAGACTCCTGCCTGAAACTTTGGAGAGCTGCATTCAGTGAGGGTAGACAGTACTAAGCTAGTTAGACCAATGGTCTGACTCAGTATAAGGCAGTTTCCTAAGTTAGTGTGTGTGGGGGGGGGCAACTGTCCCTATCCAACCCCTGCACAGTGGCTGTACCTAGTGTCTCCTTTATATTTCTAACAGTGGCAGCATTCGCACCTAACATGGAACCACAGTTGAAGGGGACCACTGTTCCTCAAGCATGATGTGCAAATGCAGGCATTTGGAGGTAGGCGTGGTTATGAAACTGAGCATTCAGATTTGGAATGCCAATTTGAACCCTCAGGTTGAAGTGAGTTTCGTCACTGCAACCTGAGGTTGGGTGCAGTCTGCAGTATGTCCGAATATGGAACCATAGGCTTCTGGTCACGGCCCTGGAGTTGAGGGAGGAAGTTGCCCCCTTAACTCTAGAATGATTGGCTATGCATGCTATCCTTCAGTCAAGAAGGAAACCCGCACAGCCAGTTCCCCCTCCTCTCTGCAGCTCTCTCTGTCATCCAAATGCAGATGGGAGAGTAGGAGGGTACGCAGAACCGCAGTTCTTTTGGACCCCATGGTTCCACGTTGTGTGCAGATGCAGCCAGTGAATTACATGGCTGAATGGGGATTTGAACTCAGGTCTCCTAGGTCCTAGCCCAACATTCTGACAACTACACCACAATGGCTCATTTCTGCTTGTTATACAACAGTCAAAAACATGTAATTGGACTTGAGCCTTCAATATCCCAATAGGGGGAACACAGAATATACAAGTAGAGGGGTGTGGGTGGGTGAAGAACACAGCAGAGGTACTGCATCAACTTCTGCGAGAATTCAATTATTTGGGTTCCAATAACAGTCCTATAATTTTCATGGTGTGATTATATGGCTGAATAATTCTTGCAAATTATCCTCACGCCCATTTTATTACAAAATATTTGCATGTTAAATGCAATTGTTTCCTTTTAAGCGAAGTTAAAATTTGGCTCCTAACTATGTTTCAGGAGTGATATATGGTGTCGAGCTGCACCACCATACATTCCGGGATTCTGCCCCGTGAATAAAACCATCAGAGTAAAGCAACCAATAACACTCCATCTTGACATTAAGTTCTGTATAACAAATAAATCTCTGGAATCTCAACAGACCCAGTGACTTCATTAACAGTTATGCGGCAGTGGGAAATGAAAGAAAATCAATTCACGGACTCCGACATTTTAGTTTGTGCACCAAGAAGGGCCATGTTGAGTTTTCCGTCCAGTCCTTTAGTCTTTTCCATTCCCTGAGCACACGAGAAGAGAAAGAGAGACAGTTCCACAAAGCAGGAAAGAAAACAGCTTTCAGACTGACAGTGAGATCTAACCTACACATCCAGAAGCATTGTGTGGTACAGTCCTTTCAAGGATATTACCACTTCGCAATCAGGGGGGAGTTTGCTTGTATCATTGAGTGTTTGCATATGGCTGCATTGGAAAGATAATTGGCTGGAGAGAAGGATTCTAGCTCAAGCTTCTATTCTGACATGCTAGTTTTCAATGTGTGGGAATGTGTATACCAAGAAGCATCCATCTGTGTTCCCTCCCATGCATATTCTGAAGTGGAAAATTCCAAGAAGGGCTGTGTCATGATACCCGTCTCAGTGCGTTATTTTCTAAGTGTCTCAACAGCTCGGTGTTTTGTGCAAGACATATTGCAAAGACAAATTTTGCTCCATAGGTATACAACTGAATTTAGACAAAATTAGACACTAGCATGAAGATATTAAAAATGTGTTAAATCCAAAGCGAAAACAACAAAGAGTTATGTGGCTTTTGAAAGGCTGACTGTGGCTTTGATTTTTTGTGGACAAGAAACCACTTCATGAGCTCAACAGTGTTTAATTCAGTTGTATATATGTAGTGTGAATTGTCTCCAAAGAATGATATTGAGGAGACAGATTGGAGAAGCAGGTATACCAGTTCCTTTGAGAAGTCCATCATGCTGGGAAAAGTTGAAGGAAAGAGAAGAAGAGGACAACCAGCAGCAAGGTGGATGGACTCAATTACGACAGCAATGAATGCACCACTGAGAGACCTGAAAGGCCAGGTTGAAGACAGATCATCCTGGAGAGAATCTATCTACATGGTCACTAAGAGTCGACACCAACTTGACATTACTTAATCAATCAATCAATTAATGTATAGATTTATACTATGTGAGTTACATTTATATTTAAAAGAAAGAAATGTCCTTTTTGCATTTCACAGTCTTTCTGGTCCCACTGTTTACATTTTAATTGCATATATGTCCATGTCCCCTGTATGTATGTATACTACCACTACTGTCTGCCTCTCTGCCACCACTCTCTGTCTTTGCCAACTGAGGAGAACTCATTAGGACATGAGGCCATCGGAACAGTTGGAACCAAATTTAGTTTAGAAAAAAGATGACTGCGGGGAGACATGATAGAGGTCTATAAAAGCATGCATGGAGTGGAGAAAGTGGATAGAGAGAAATTCTTCTCCCTCTCCCAGAACACATAATCAACTTGTGGAATTCTTACCACCCCCTCTCTCCTGCTGTTACTCCCCTGCAACTGGTACTCAGAAGCATCCTGCCTTTGAGGCTGGAGGTGGCAGGTTGCTTCTGAGTACCAGTTGCAGGGGAGTAACAGCAGGAGAGAGGGGGTGCCCTCAACTCCTGCCTGTGGCTTCCAGCGGCATCTGGTGGGCCACTGTGGGAAACAGGATGCTGGACTAGATGGGTCATGGGCCTGATCCAGCAGGGCTGTTCTTATGTTCTTATGTTCATCAGTGTCAGAGGAATGGTAATGACCATTGGCAGGAAGATCTTCCAAAGATTACTCCACAGAAATTGTGCAACAGTTTGTTCATTGTTACCCGAATCCTTTGTTGTGTGCAAACATGATGGCAATTTTACTCTATTCGTTTGGAGGTATGGTCAAGAAGTGGTGATAACCCAGAAAAAGCTGTACTTGTGTCAGTTCTGTCACTTATTTTTTATCTCTACCAGGGCAGATGTTTCCCAAAATCACTATAAGCATTTGTCCCTCCTTCCTCCTGATGGCCAAAAAATCGTGGGCCAGGCTCATGGAGTACAACAGGGATCTGATAAACCTCACAAAAGCTTAGGTTGCAATCCATTCATTGTTAACATTTCACACGCTACAAGGGAATGGGACGTGTTAATGGAGGATAGTTGTTTCAAGTCATGATGGCTCTATGGAACCATCATGGTGCAGGGGAAGTCTATCTCTGAATACTAATTGCTGGAGGACAAAAGCAAGAGAGAGCTATTTCCTTCAAGCCTTGCTTGTGGACTCACTGGAGACATCTGATTGGAAATGCAGGATTCTGGATTAGATGACCTTTGTTCTGATCCAGCAGGGATCTTCTTATCTTCATGTTGACAAAAAATTGTTCCACTCCAGCTCCAAATGGAATCAATAAGCTTGCAAATGACAAAGAAACAGTGGGGGCAGTTTCTGGGAATTTTTTTAATTGATGTTTCCCAGTATCCGCGGGCATCTTTTGTGCACCCATTTCTGTATATGGCCACTACCATGACAACATATATATTTTTAGTTAAGATAATCAGTACAAGTGGTGAAGAGAGAGCCTTAATGCTGAATATAATGTGGAAATTTGAGTGCCGCTCGACGACACTTAACTGCTAACATCCGAGTGCTGGTTTTAGACCATTTGAAGCTAAAATAAATTGCTTGAGATTAGCCGACAAATAGTAATAACAACAGTGAATGGAGAGCAGAATGGCCTGTACTCTGTTGATGTGTAATGCAAATCTGCAAGCAGAACTTCCTATGCTTTTTTTAATGAGAGAGATATGACCGTTTTTACTCTGCATACCAATTGCACTAACACCCCAAAAGGGACACATGAAAACCATTTTATGGGTAAACTTAAGGGCCACAGGTTGGCAACACATGTTCTAAAGCATATGAATTGTCCCCTTTGCTAAGCAGGATCTACCCCAGTTTGCATTTGGATGGGAGACCACATGGGCTCTCCCATGGGCTTAGAGAGACTCCTGCCTG
Source organism: Hemicordylus capensis (assembly GCF_027244095.1). NCBI lineage: Eukaryota > Metazoa > Chordata > Lepidosauria > Squamata > Cordylidae > Hemicordylus > Hemicordylus capensis. The sequence continues at coordinate 20,462,995 of NC_069667.1, forward strand.
CAACCTTCTAGAAGCCGCTGCCAGTCAGTGTAGACCAGGGCTGCTCAAATTCAGCCCTCCTGCAGATGTTGGCCTACTTCTCCCATAATCCCTGGCTATTGGCTATGGTGGCTGGGGATTATGGGAGTTGTAGTCCAAACAACAGACAGGGGGCTTAGTGTAAACCTGGTGTAGATGGTACTGAGCTAGGTGGACCAATGGTTTGACTTGGTAAAAGGCAGCTTCCTATGTTCCTATAAGAACACAAGAGCATATGAACAGCCCTGCTGGATCAGGCCCAAGGACTATCTAGTCCAGCATCCTGTTTCACACAGTGGCCCACCAGATGCCTCTGAGAAGCCCATAGGCAAGAGCTGAGAGCATGCCCTCTCTCCTGCTGTTGCTCCCCTGCAACTGGTATTGAGAGGTATTTTGCTTCTTAGGCTGGAGGTAGCCTATAGCCCACAGGCTAGTCGCCAATGGTAGACTTGTATTCCATGAATTTATCTGATTTATCTAAGCCCTTCGTAAAGCCATCCACCAAATTAGAACCAACCGCTAGTCCATGAACTGGTTGAGTTAGAACCGGCAGGACAGTTCGGTTCATGCACACAAGCCGGTTCGGCCCGGTTCGGGATGCTTGTAAATGGATATCTGGTAAGGACTCCCCTTTACAAGCACCGAGGGATCCCTAGAGTCCAAATTAGGCTTGAAAAGACTGGAGTGGAGGCAGGCGGGAAATCTCCTTACCCACAGCGGCTCCACTGCTGCTGTGGTGGTGACAGGGTGGCAGCAGTTCCCCTAGGCCCCGCTAGTACTCTTCTCAACAGCCATGGCCTCCATGCAAGCATGGAGACCTGAACCAGGCCCAAGCCGGGCTGTGCTGATGGGGGCAGGGAGAGCCATCAGGGCCTATTGGAGATGTCACTGGGCTACCACCACTGCAGTGAAGCCCACGTGGGTGTGGTGACCCACTCCACCATTCTCTTCAAGCCTAATTTGGTCACTCGGTATCCCCAAATTCTTGTAAAGTTCCTAGCTCCAGACTCATTGTCTATCAAAAGCTGAAAAACTGGGACTCTTATGGGAGAAGTCCTAATGCCCCCCATGCATAGGTCTGAAGAGAAGAACCCATCCACCAGCCTCCACCAGCCTCCAGTTGCTGCTGGACTACAACTCCCATCACCCCCAGCCACAGCAGGAGAAGATGGGATTTGTAGTCCAACAACAACTGGAGGGCCAAAGCCGAGCGGCCCAGAAACCTGGCACCAATGCAGCTCTGACCCATTTTGGCCCCTCGGGCTCGTCCTTCCCTACTCTGTAATTCTGAACAAATCTCTCGTGGGTTCCATTTGAAATATTCAATCTGTGCTTCCTGACGAGGGCTTTGCAAATTGCACTGACCTATTTTCAAGTCCCTTGTTTGAGATTATTGTTCTGCCACGGCATTTCTCAGTAATTATCCTCGCTAGAAATGCAGAGGTTTTTTTCTTCCCTTCCCCCCACCGGGGAAAAAAAAGGCGTTTCAAAGTGCCAACTCGTTAACTCGGAATTCCTTCACATTTTCCCTCCCCTCTGCATTTAATAGGAATCACCCGTGTAGATAGACATGCATATTCAGCCGGCCCTTTTTATTTAAAAAATTGCACTTAATTTCTTGCCATGAATTTGATTAACTGTGAATTATTAGCTCTGTTAAATTAATAGCTTAAATTCTTAAGATATTTTCTGTAATTTGGACATAAGAAGCCAGACGCACTGCCATAATCTTAAACCTAAATGGTCTGTGGTGACAATAAAGTATTATACATAGACAGCTTTTTCTCCCCCCCTGTTCTTTTTGAGAAAAGAGCAAATAATTATTCTTTGGTCACAGCTCGTACAAAATCTGCATTAGCATTCACACAAGAGATGTATTACAGGGCATTATATGGTGGCATGAACATATTCAGCATGCAGTAATTCCATGATATAAGAAGAAAGGCATGATTTATCAAAATCCGCCGGGTGATCAATTCATAACAACAAAATAGATGTCTTTGTTTGCCTCACTGCAGCAGCACTAAATCATGGGAAAGTGCGGATTGCTGTAGCAGCATAAAATATGGCACACGGGAGAAGCCACCTTCTGGAAGCCCTGCTCGCACTGGCCATCTTTAATTGCACCCCATTTCCTGAATGGATGTCTCCATATGGTGTTCCTCTCTGACCACTTCAGTTTGGAATGCAGTTGGGCAGCAGATCAGACAACGCAGCCTTGATCTTACATGCCAGTGATTGTCCAAACTGTGGACAATGTCAACATTAGCAAAGGGAATGTTTTTCATGACCCTTCATCATAGAACATAGGGACACAGGAAACTGCCTTCTACTGAGTCAGACCATTGGTCCATATGGCTCAGTATTGTCTTCACAGACTGGCAGTGGCTTCTCCAAGGCTGCAGGCAGGAGCCTCTCTCAGCCCTAACTTGGAGATGCCAGGGAGGGAACTTGGAACCTTTTGCTTGCAGTTCCTCTTCCCAGAGTTGCCCCATCCCCTAAGAGGAATATCTTACGGTGCTCACATATGCAGTCTCTCATCCAAATGCAAACCAGGTTGGACCCTGCTTAGCAAAGGGAACAATGTGTGCTTGCTACCACAAGACCAGCTCTCTTCCCTTTATTATAATTGTCAAGTGAATAACTTATAAATTGATATGAAAAGAGACCAATGTCTCATAAGAGTCTTCATCAATGACATTCATAAGAATAGCTGCATAATGATTAACATACATTGTGTAGTACACACCCACAGAAACTCATACAAGGGAGGGGGAGTTGTTCATATGATTGTTCAAATATAGATTTAATGTGGGTTACTGACATTTGTGTGATTATGTAAACCCACGCCAAGGTGGGAATCTCCGATTTGTCTCAGTCCATAAAACATGTTGGTGTGGGTTCACACAATCACAATGATATTGGTAAACCACATGCAGTGTGATGTACCTGGATGCAATATCCAGTAGGTGGGCAAGATAACAAATGATCTATATACATGCTTCCACAATCACAAAACTGCAATCATTATAAAAAATGTTGAGGAACTGGTAGCCAAACTTTAAAAAACCTATGAGCATACACACTGACTTTAGAGATGTGCAAATTTATTCATCATATTCAAATAGATTCAACTTGAATCTGGGTGATTCGAGGGATTCAAGTTCAAATTGAATCACCCCTTAAAAGAGCAATCCGATTCAAATTTGATTTGAATTGTTGAAATTCGAGTTGAATTCAAATTGAATTTCTGAAATTCAATACCAATTCAATTTGAGAGCTGTTTGGCACCTTTTAAAAACCATCCAGGCCCCCTGATTGTTAAAACAATGTGCCAGAACAGGGTCAAATATATACAAATTCAATTCCAATCCCAATCGAATTTTCAGACTATATTCGGATTTGATTTTAATTCTAAATGAATTTTTGGAATTCAATTTAAATCAAAAAATTCATTTTGTGAACATCTCTATCTGACTTGTCAATTACTGCAGTACAGATGCCACTGGATGCAGTGAAATTGGAAGGAAGACGTAACTTTTGGATCCATGCACTTGGGACTCTGGCCTCAGGAGGTCTCAACCTCCAGTGGAGCATCTGACATCTCAGCAGCAGCCAATCCTAGACTGGTGAACGCTCCATCATGGACATGCTATCCCTGTTACTGCAGCTACTGTATCTTTCATATAATATTTGAGCAGCTATATTAGAGCATATATGTTATATTAGCATATAACATTAGATTAGAGCATATAAAGTTCGAGCAGGAAGAGGCCGAAATGTCTTGCCCCATTATATTTCTGTTTTGTTAACCGACAATATGTTTTCCTGAACAAAACGAAACAACCAACCTCAAGCTGATGTGAGATGTCTTGGGAAAATCACTTGTGTGGCTGAACTACTCCTGAACCAAACTGGGGGGGATTTTGCCCATCCGTGAACTTTACGGATTTTTAAAGTTGAACATGAACCAACTCGAGTTTGGGAACAACAGCAACCTAGGAGCCATAAATCAAAGCAGGGAGTCTTTCATTTCCAAATCTATTTTGGAATGTACTCACACAGAGTACAAAGGGTTCCCCCCCATATTTCTCTAGGGGAGGGAATATTCTAAAAGGCCCAATGTGTTCAGTTCTCTACGAGGTTTGCTATTGACTTGAATGGGAACAGAGCTAGGTCAGTTTGGAGGGCTTCTGAGAAATGCAACCTCTGGTTACCTGCCGAGTACATGCATTCCTTCCTTTCTTGCATTAACCTCTTGAACTCGCCCCCTGCAGTGTAGGCAGGGCCCACTGGCTGCTGCTCTTCTATCTAAAATGAGGAAGATTTCTTAAAATGTGCACAATTTCTGGTATCTGGTTCCAGAAACTTCGCCTTCATGGATGTAAGTATGAACTAAAGAAAAAGCGTTCAGTGGTGCTTATCATAACATTTGCAGTCATGATGGGCCCGTCCTCGGCTGCACTCGTGTTGCGTCCCAGTTTGAGGATCCTGACTCCGTGGTTCATAATAACGACAGCCGTGGAGGCCAATCCAAGGCTCCTTGGCTATTGTAGCAGGGATGATGGAAGTCGTAGTTCAGCAATACCTGGAGACCCTCAGCTGGCCACGCTTGAAATCCATAAGAACAGCCCTGCTGGATGAGGCCCAAGGCCTATCTAGTCCAGCATCCTGTTTCACACCGTGGCCCACCTGATGCCCCTGGGAAGCCCACAGGCAAGAGATGAGGACATGCCCTCACTCCAGCTATTGCTCCCATGCAACTAATATCGAGAGTCATTTGCCTCTGAGGCTGGAGGTGGCCCATAGCCCTCAGACTAGTAGTCATTGATAGACCTGTCCTCCATAAATTCATCTAAGTCCTCCTTAAAGCCACCCAGGCTGGTGGCTGTCACCACATCTTGTGGCAGAGTTCCATAGGTTAATCATGCACCGGTGTCGGCAGGCCAGAGCCTGCATGTCCAGACATGGGAAAAGAAGTGGGGGATACCGGGAGATGCCAGCCACCCTGGTGTGCCCCATGGAGGGAACCGTGCTTGGGGTGCTTCCAATCATTTAAAGCAGGGATCCTCAACGTTGGGCCCCCAGATGTTAGTGGACTTCAACTCCCATAATCCCAAGCCCCAGTGGCCTTTGGTTGGGGATTATGGGAGTTGAAGTCCAATAACATCTGGGGGCCCAACGTTGAGGATCCCTGATTTAAAGGATCAGCCTTGTGTAATCTGCCCATTGTTAATTTGCACATTTGACTCCCATTCAGAGAGTTGGCATCCCATCTCTCAACCATGCTAAGAGCTTCGGCACCCCAGGTCACCCCTGCTTCTTGCCTAGCCTTCTCAACGACTGTGAATTATGTGCACGAATCAATTTTTCATGGGGTGGCCTTCCATCCTGTGAGCCCCCACCCTGTAATCAGAAATGGTATGGTCCAGATACAGGTTGATCAGTGGATGACGGGATCAACGTGGGTCTGGGTCATACCATTTCTGATTACAGGCGGGGGCTCACGAGACCTCAGTGCTTTAATTGCTCCCCCCCCCACTGTTTTTCTTTTGGAATTCCAGACGCCTCACATTGCCAGTTATTGGCTTGCTGAGGGCCACTTCGGAGCATGAGGAGTTCGTAAACAGACCTGGGTTTGTGCATTAATTCTGCACACACAAAGCTGTCCTCATCTCAGGCTTGAAGGCCTTGCAGTCGCTTTCATTGTTTTCCCCTTTTGCCATTTTCCGGTGATGGGTGAGATTAGCCATTTACATTTCTCCCCAAACATTTCAAAAGCTATTTGCCAGCTCAAAATGGGACCCCATCAGGGAGGTTTAAGTACCATAGATCTTGACATACCTGCTTCTTAACAGTCTCTCAGACTCCTGGAAGGAAATGAGATTTGTTTGTGGGGCTTTTCCCCCACCTTCGCATTTGCTTCCTAGAAATCTCTGCCAATATGGCTCGATGTCACCATGTTTGACTACATCGCCCTGTGCAGGAGAGCTAACCTTGTGGTAGCAAGTATGAGTTTTTGCCTTTGCTAAGCAAGGACCACACTGGTTTGCATTTGAATGGGAAACTACAAATCCCATCACCCCCACCCTCAGCAACTTCTGGAGGAACACAGGATGGGAACCCCTGATCTATTGTAAATCCATCCCTTTGCCTAATGCCCCATCTCCCCCTTGGGGAGGAGAGCTGGTCTGGTGGTAGGAAGCATGAATTGTGTCCATATGGTGGCAGTGAATTCTGTAGTTTAACTACACAGAAAGGAGAGCTTGTTTAGGGAAGGAGAACTGGTCTTGTGGTAGCGAGCAAGAATGGTCTCCTTTGCTAAGCAGGATATACCCTGTTTTGCACTTGAATGGGAGACTACATGTGAGCACTGTAAAATATTCCCTTAGGGAATATTTGGGAAGTGCAGAAGGTTCCACGTTCCCTCCCTGGCATCTCCAAGAGAGGACTGAGAGAGACTCCTGCCTGCAACCTTAGAGAAGCCGCTGCCAGTCTGGGTAGACAGTACTAGATGGACCAAGGGTCTGGCTCGGTAGGAGGAAGCTTCCTATCTTCCAGGTGGTTCATAGAATCATAGTATTCGAGAACTGGAAAGGACCCTGGAGATCTTCTAATCCTACTTCCTGCTCCATGCGGAAAACTGCGACAGCATCCCTGACAGATGGCCTCTGTCTGAAAACCTCTAGTGAAGGACATGAGGCAGATAATCCCCCACTGTCCAACAAACCTGCATCTGCCAACTTGAAACGGCACCATCAAGAAACAGCTGGACTATGCAGTTCGTGGATACTACAGCATTCTATATATGTTTTTGCATGCACACTGACACTGAAGGTGTACTTTCCCTGACTTATTTGGGAGAAGGGATAAAAATGATTTCACGTGTGTTTCAAAGCTGAGAGATGTGCGGAAGAGCCCCTCCATAAGCAGTCAAAACCCTTCCAATTCTCTGTTGCTGGATCCCGATGAGAACGGAGACAAATACGAAGACGCCAGATATTAATTAATTCATTACATTACATTACATTTATATCCCGCTCTTCCTCCAAGGAGCTCAGAGCCGGGCACATGGTTATTTTCATCCTCACAACAACCCTGTGAGGTAGGTTAGGCTGAGAGAGACATGACTGGCCCAGAGTGACCCGGTGAGTTTCATGGTTGAATGGGGATTTGAACTCAGGTCTTCCGGGTCCTAGTCCAACACTCTAACCTCTATGCTATGCTGGCTCTATTTATTTATATTTATAGACCTAGCTATAGACTGCTTTTCGACTCAAGTTCCCAAAGTGGTTTACAGAGAAATGAATATATCAAGATGGCTCCCTGTCCCCAAAGGGCTCACTATCTAAAAGGAAAAAGAAGAAACATAAGATAGACATCAGCAACAGCCACTGGAGGGATGCTGTGCTGGGGATGGATAGGGCCAGTTGCTCCCCCTCCCTGCTCAATAAAGAGAATCACCACTTTTTAAAAGAGCCTCTTTGCTCAGTTCGCGGGAGGCTGACTTGAAGAGAAGGCACTCTTCCCATGCTCAGATGTGCTTTATGCTCATCGATTGATGCTTCACATGCTTTTGACTCATCAATTGATATAAAGGGTAATACGCTATGGGCTCACATCTGTTTGATGGGGAAATTAAGGTGAAATCAGCCATTCTTTCTCTTGGAAGTTGCATACATGTGGCAACGGACCCCCTTCCCTTTCAGTGCCCCATTTTTCAGGCGGCCCCACTGGTCCAGATCCCATTCTCCCTCCACAAACGTCGTGACAGTGAATAATGAAGGTCAGAACAACTCTCAGACTGATCCGTGAATAGCAGTGCTGCTTTCAACGATCTTTCCACTTCCATCCTCGCTCCGATGCTTCCTTTACGTTTTAACACCAGATGTGACCTACAGAGTCAAAGGTTCTGTGTCACATTTTGGGTATCAACTCACCGGCGGGTGCTTGCACGTATTTATTGCATACATTCGGAGCATCAGGCGAGCACTCACATGTCTTCACTGCACTCTCGACAGTGGCAATAAATCTTTTCCGTCTCTAGGTGTAAATGTTAAATTATGCAAATTGCATTCAGAATAAATGAGGAGGGAAATCTACACCAAAGGCCTCTAGTACTTATCCACTGGGTTACTGAGTTCACTGAGTGTGACAACGAGAGAACGCCAGAACAGGAGGCATTATTTTCAGGAGAGATTTGTTGTGGATGTTGTTGCTATTATTCCATCAGCAGGGGAAGGCCCCTGCCCCTGTGAGCTTACAGTCTAACATGAACACAGGGGAGAGAGCAGAGAAAGAAGTCAGAACCTGGGGGTCATCTGTTGAAGCTAAATGTTGGGAGAGACAGGACAGAAAGAAGAAAGCACTTCTTTATACAAAGTAGGAACATAGTTTGTTCTATGAGTCAGACCATTGGTCCATCTAGCTAGCGATCTACCCAGACTGGCAGCGGCTTCTCCAAGGTTACAGGCAGGAGTCTGTCCCAGCCTTATCTTGGAGATGCCAGGGAAGGAATTTGGAACATGCAGGTGTCCTCCCTATCCCCTAAGGGGAATATCTTGCAGTAGAACATAGGAAGATAAGCTGCCATATACTGAGTCAGACCATTGGTCTATGTAGCTCAGTATTGTCTTCACAGACTGGCAGCAGCTTCTCCAAGGTTGCAGGCAAGAATCTCTCTCAGCCCTATCTTGGAGATGCTGCCAGGGAGGGAACTGTAAACCTAGATGCTCTTCCCAGAGCGGCTCCATCCCCTGATGGGTATATCATCCAGTGCTCACACTTCTAGGCTCCCATTCATTTGCAACCAGGGTAGACCCTGCTTAGCTAAGGGGACAAGTCATGCTTGCTACTACAAGACCAGCTCTCCTCTTAGAATTCCTTAAGTGCTTTGGCTCAGTTATGGACTGAGGGTTGTGCCAGGCTACACAGCAAAGGTGAGATTTGAGGAGGGATACAAATACGAATATGATGAATATTTATATACCGCATTTCAATAAACGGTCCCCAAGTTGTTTATATAGAGAAATAAAAATAAAAAAGCAATGTGGATCCCTGTCCCCCAGGAGCTCAAAAGAAACAGAAGATAGACCCCAGCAACAGCCACTGGAGGAGTGTTGTGCTGGGGGTGGATAGGGCCAGTTGCTCACCCCCTGATCAATAAAGAGAATCACCACGAATAAAGAGAATCACCACAAAGGTGCCTCTTGTGTTCCTTTCACAGGAGGCAGGCAGTAAGAAAGGCATCATCTTTGAGGAGTTGCGGGCATCCGAGGCAGGAATGGACAAATATGTTTTTCGTTTAAGCAAGTGTCTTTTGGAAGGCAGAAACTGCTGGAGCGAGGAGGAGAGCTGGTCTGGTGGTAGCAACCATGAATTGACCACTTTGCTAAGTATGGTCTGACCTGGTTTGCATTTGAATGGGAGACCAGAAGTGTGAGCACTGCAAGATATTCCCCTCAGGGGATGGAGCCTCTGTGGGAAGAGCATCTAGGTTCCAAGTTCCTTCCCTGGTGGCATCTCCAAGATAGGGCTGGGAGACTTCTTCCTGCAACCTTGGAGAAGCCGCTGCCAGTTTGTGAAGACAATACTGAGCTAGATAGACCAAGGGTCTGACTCAGGATATGGCAGCTTCCTATGTTTCTGCGTTCCTAGGAGCAACGTTAGATGCAGCAGAATCCTGCAGTACATTCCAAAAGGCTGTCTGGTGAGCTAACATTCACTGCAGTCCCTGAGAAAGCCCTGGCTCCTTTTCTCTTTTCACAGGCCTCCCTGCTGGACTGAGCAGGGAATAACTTTGCAGCATCAGCACCAAGCATCAAATATAAACTAAGGAACAATGTGGCCTCTTCAGTGCTTTGAGGCAACGGCAGACGATTATTAAAGTTTTATCATCTGGCTCAGCGTGCAGCTGATCCTCCCTGGGCATGCCACTGATAGATGGAGAACACAAGCAGAAATAGCATCCTTCGTCATAATTTGGACTTTCATCTACCTTTTTTACTTTTTCTTTTTCAGGTTGCCAACTAGTGAAACTTGACTCCCTAAGTGTGGTAAAACAATGACTCCAGCCACTATGGTCTTCGGCAGATGGGATGATGGGAGTTGTAGTCCAACAACACCCAGGGATGATAGGAGTTGTAGTCCCACAACACCCAGGCAGTAAAGATTTAGAACCCCTGCATTAGTGGTTCTAAGTAGTTCTCCCACATTAGGGAGCCAGTGTGGTGTAGTGGTTAGAGTGTTGGACTAGCACCGGGGAGACCTGAGTCCAAATCCCCATTCAGCCATGAAACTCACAGGGTCACTCTGGGCCAGTCCTGTATCTCTCAGCCTAACTTCACAGGGTTGTTGTTAGGGTAAATATAACCATGTACACCTCTCTGGGCTCCCTAGAGGAAGAGCGGGATAGAAATGTAATAGATAGGTAGATGGATAGATAGACAGATAGACAGATAGATAGATAGAGCCCCACGCACTCTGGGGAGGGTGCTAATGACCTCTGAGAAATGACTACCATGAGAACGGTAGCAAGCATGAATTGTCCCATTTGGTCCACTCTGGTTGGCATTTGAATGGGAGAACATAGGAAGCTGCCTCATAGCGAGTCTGATCATTGGTCCATCTAGCTCAGTATTGTCTACACAGACTGGCAGCAGCTTCTCCAAGGTTGCAGGCAGGAATCTCTCTCAGCCCTATCTTGGAGATGCTGCCAGGGAGGGAACTTGGAACCTTCTGCTCTTTCCAGAGCAGCTCCGTACCCTAAGGGGAATATCTTACAGCGCTCACACATCAAGTCTCCCATTCAAATGCAACCAGGGTGGACCCTGCTTAGCAAAGTGGACATATTTCATGCTGCGTGAGCACTGAAAGATATTCCCCTTCGGTGATGGGCCACTCTGGGAAGAGCACCTGCATGCTTGATCTGCAGAAGGCAGCTTCTTATATTCCTATTAAATGATGGAAAGTTATGTGCTGTCCTTACTGTGCAAGTGGAGAAGGGACTGAGCAACTCGGAGCATCTGCTCAGCTGGATGCTTTTCTTGCATGGAAGCATTTTTGTTGCTGGATGTCAGCCTCTGTGCTCTGTACAAGGTTCGGAAATGAACGAGCGGGATAACAGAGAATCTTCAAGGCTTGGATTCCACCTTAGCAAGGCCAAGTAATTTGGAACTCCAAGGGGAACTAGGGATGAGCAGAACGTTTGAAGCATTGCTATATAAAGAGAGGCAGAACATACATCGCAGAAGGGCTGTGTTTGGCTTGGGGACACCAAGTTCTACAGGCCTAATCTTAAGGAAATCAAGGACAGAGATATGCATAGGGCATCCTGTCTAACACTCAAGAAAATCAGAACAGCCCTGCTGGATCAGGCCCAAGGCCTATCTAGTCCAGCATCCTGTTTCACATGATGGACCAACAGATGTCTCTAGGAAGCCCACAGGCAAGAGGGGAGGGCATGCCCTCTCTCTTGCTGTTGCTCCCCTGAAATTGGTATTCAGAGGCATCTTGCCTCTGAGGCTGGAGGAGGCCTATAGGCACCAGACAAAGAAACCACTGATAGACCCTGTCCTCCATGAATTTGTCCAGGCCCTTTTTAAATCCATTCAAGCTGGTGGCCATCACACATCGAATGGCAGTCAACAATTCCATCGATTAATTATTCACTGTGTGGAAAAAAACACTTCCTTTTGTTAGTCCTAAACTGCCTGGCCATCAGTTTCATGGGATGACCCCTGGTTCTAGTTTTGAGAGAGAGGGAAACTTATCTTTCTACAAGTCTCTACACCATGCATAATTTTATATACATCTGCCATGTCTTCCCTTAGTTGCCTTTACTCTAGACTAAAACAACAACACCCAGATGCTGTAGCCTTGCCTCACAGCGAAGGAGCTCCAGCTCCTGATCATCTTGGTTGCCCTCCTCTGCACCTTTTCAGGTTCTACAATGCCATGCGCCCCCATTTGGGAGCTAAACCAGCCACCCTACGTCTGACGTCAGGCATGGAGGGGGTATCTGGGCTGCGAGGCGGGGCCTCTGAGGGGTGGTAGCCCAGGTTCTTGAACCTGGTCGCACAATGGTGGCTATGCCCCTGGTATGGAGTACTCCAAATGTGGCTGTACCATAGATTTGTACAAGGGCATTATATTAGCAGTTTAATTTTCAGTCCCTTTCCTAATGATCTCTAGCATGGATTTGGAAGGGCACTGAGTTGAAGAATACTTAAGAACAGCCCTGCTGGATCAGGCCCAAGGCCTATGTAGTCCAACACCTCATAAGGAAGGTGCTTTACGCCCTTGATCATCAAGAGACTCCCTTCTACACCAGTTGTGGATGTGACCCAGATAACATGCTCATTTATTTCCCAACACCAGTCAACAGCATTTCCTTCATGCTGTTATTTTGGTTTTTCAAACACGCTCCAACTCAGACTAGGGGCTCCCTTGATATTTACCATTCTACCGCTCCTTGAGTTGAAAAGCTATTTCCTTCTGCCATTTGTTCAAGGTGCCTCTGTTGCTGTTCCTCGTTAATAATGCACCTTTCCCCCACTACCCCACGAATGTTGGTTACAACCTGAGTTTTGTTCAGTTCAAGCTCTAACATTTTCTCTCTTGCTTCCTCATTTCAGCTCTTCCGCTCTGTGGGGAATCACTGCGCTTTAGCATAGCACACCATAGCCCCTCCGTGGCTCAAATGAAACATATTTTTATTCTGTGAGCTCACTAAGACAGAAAACGACTGATTGTATCTGTGAATTCATGCTTCGTCAAATGGCATTAATCTCTTCTCTTCTATCGGAATCAAATCAGAGCCTCTAAGCTGTTATATTAAAAATATGGTAAACACATCATATATATATATATATATATATATATATATATATATATATATATATATATTCTAAAATATATATATTCTAAACTCTCCTCGGGCCCAGTTTTGAGAAAAGGCTAGTTCAATCATGCTAGGCCACACCTAAATAAGTTGTGCTCCACTAGGTTGAACATTGACCAACAGCCATAGGCCAGCATGTTGTAGTGGATAGTAGGGGTGTGCACAAAACACATTTTGTGTTCTGTTCTGAGCTTGGGATGTAACACAAAATGTGTGAAACATTCCGTTGGAACAACCCCAGTTCATCGGAAAGGTCCGACCCTATTTCGAGCACCATTTTGGATTCCAAAGTGGCCTTCAATATGAGGTCAGACCATTCCATTCCAAGATCAAAACAGGCACCCCTTTGTCCCCTGCTAATTGAGCAAAGAGGCATCTTTTTAAAGTGGTGGTTCTCTTTATTTAGCAGGGGGAGAGCAACCGTCCCTATCCACCCCCAGCACAGCATCCTTCCAGTGGCTATTGCTTGTGTCTATCTTACGTTCTTTGTTTAGATTGTGAGCCCTACTTACTTACTTATTTATTTGTTTCTATGTAAATTGCTTTGCAAACTTTTTGTCAAAAAGCAGTATATAAATATTAGTTGTATTCATATTTGTATTCTGTTCAGAGCTTGAAACACTTGAAATGACCCATTTTGAAGTGGAACGTTCTGGCCTTGGAATGTTCTGCAGATTGCTAGTGGTTAGAGTATTCAGCTAGGACCAGAGAGACCAGAGTTCAAATTCCCATTCAGCCGTGAAACTCACTTGATGACTCTGGGCCAGTCACTTCTTTCTCAGCCTAACTTTATCTCACTGGGTTATTGGGATAAGAAACAATATATACACCACTCTGGGCTCTTTGGAGGAAAAGTGGGATATGAAAGTAATAAATACAACTAATAAATATGTATTTGGCAGCCAAGCAAGGGTTTAAACAATGGGATTGCAAATATTCCCCTCATATTTTTCACAAGAGCAAGCCATTCAGATCTCCTGGGTTACTTTCAAAAGTTAAAAGAAGGTTGAGGTTGATTCTTGGAGATTTCAGGCCAGTCCTGAAGGGCTGGAAATCCTATACTGGCTGCTTGGGTGAGGGTCTAAGGCTTGGAGATGAGTTAGGGGTTCCTCTGGTACAGCTTTAAGTTGCATATTGGGCAGGAAGATTACAGTTAGGGGAGGATGGCAAGGCTGCCCATCTGGGTAGACAATACTGAGTAGGATGGACCAATGGTCTGACTCAGTCGACGGCAGCTTTCTATGTTCTTATCACCCAATTTCAAAGGGTCGCATCTGATGTTGGGCCAAAGAGGCAGGATTGGCATTCTAATGGTGTGTCACCCAGCTCACTGCCCAACATCCAGCCGGGATGTCGAGAAACTGCCTGACAAAGCGCTTCAGCAACAAGCAAGGCTCCAATAACTCAAGATCCTATGGAAAGGAAAGGTTGTGCCATCCTGGCCACCACAGAGCTGTGTGGTTTTCTTAGTAGAATAAAGGAATGGTTTGCCATTGCCTTCTCTCGCACAGTGTGAGATGATGCCTTTCACCACCTTCCTATATTGTTGCAGCCCAATATAGGTGTTTCCCATATTCTGGGAAACATATTCTATTTATGTATTTATTTATTGTTAGATTTATATACCGCCTTTCATTGAAAACAATCGCAATGCGGTTTACAAAAGTTAAAACATATAACAAAAATAAATTAAAAGTATTTAGCTCCTTGGAGGAACCTGGACATTCTATTTATTTATATCTATGTAAACTGCTTTGGTAAATTTGGTTAAAAAGCAATATATAAATATTTGTTGTTGTATATTCTTTTAAATTTCACTTAGATAAATGCTGGCTTCAGTCCTACCAACAGTCTACCTACCTGAGCTGGTAAGGGTGTTCTACATAAGAACATAGGAAGCAGCCTTCTACTGAATCAAACCATTGGTCTATCTAGCTCAGGATTGTCTACACTGACAGGCAGAGCCCCTCCAAGGCTTCAGGCAGGACACCAATCAATAGCTACTAGTTTGAGGGCTGCTCTAAATACCAGTTGTAAAGGAGCAACAGCTGGAAAGAGGGCATGCCCTCAGCTCTTGCCTGTGAGCTTCCAAGAGGCAACTGGTGGGCCACTGTGTGAAGCAGGATGCTGGACTAGATAGGCCTTGGGCCTGATCCTGCAGGGCTGTTCTTTCTCAGCCCTACCTGGAGACAGCAGTGATTGAACCTGGGACCTTCCAAATGCAAAGCAGATGTTCTACTACTGAGCTATGGCCCCATCCCCAAAGAAAAGCTGCTTTGGGAGGGACAACTGAGAACATAGGAAGTTGCCTTATACCAAGTAAGACAATTGGTTCATCTAGCTCAGTGTTGTCCACACTGATTGGCAGTGGCTTTCCAACATTTTAGGCATTTTCTATCCCTACCTGGAGATGTTGCCAGGGGTTGAACCTGGTACCTTCAGCATGGAAGCAGATGTTCTCCCTCTGAGTTATAGCCCCATCCCCAAAGGTGACATACATGGGTCCCCATCCAGACACTAACTACACCAAGTCTTCAGCAAAGTGGCAGTATCATGTGTCCTTGGGGCTGAATCCTGGATAATGAAACCTCCAAGCAGTCATAACATTTTCAGGCATCTCCCAATGGACAAAACTGGGCGAGTGATTTGTCAGTGATAATTTTTTCTAAAAAAGAAAAGGAACTGTCTCTGGTAAATAGGGACCATTGGAACATATGCAGCAAGTGGTAATATTCTCACCTTACATAACTGCTGGTTCATAAAAAAACAAATCCTGTGAGTCGAGGGAGGCTGATAGTCACACTTCCCCAAGAAGACAAACAATACATGCCACATTTACAGGAAACAATTCTATGGAACTTGCCTTGAACCATAAATTACATGAATGTCTTCACCATCGCTAATCACGGTGGACACCGGATGCCTGGAGATGAACCGTGAAGAGGATGAACACTCTCTGGAGACTTCTCAGATGTGTGATGAAACCAGGCCATGAATTAGTTTCTTCTTCTTTCCTCTGTGCGATGGCTCCAAGCTTTGAGGATGGATTCCTTTCCATTGTGCTCCATCCTTGGGTCAAATCCATTCCACAGATCTGTCTTCCTAAGCTGGCATGGCAGGCCATGGAACCCAAGGGCTATGAAGCTAAGTTTAGCTCCGTTTCCCTCCAGAGAACGAAGCCCCAACCCATGATGACACACTGCCCATCTGGCTGCAAGCCTTTTGTGCTGGCAAACCCTGATCATTTCAAGAGGAATGATCTGTGGCATTTTTTGGTCATCTCTGTAATAATTACGCTTTAATCTAAAATGTCTAGGAAATTAGTAAAGTTCCATATAATTGACAAGGGGGGAGACTGGTTCAGACAACATTCCCTCTCCTTTATCCATTTTTCTTGAACTCGATGAAGTTAAAGGTTTTTTTTAAAAGTTTTTGAATTAGAAATGAAATTGAATTAATCAAGCTGAGTTTTAAATTAATTTAATAGTGACAGATAAACCCTAATGCAAATGAGATGTCTGTCTCATGAGGCAATTCCGGCAAATACAATTTTAGATTCTAAAAAAAGAGAGAGAGAGAGAAAAGAAGAAGAAGAAAAAGATAATCAAATCAGTCAAATTCTTTTCTCATTTACATCTGTGAAACCCCACTGACTTCTTCATGGAAATTTTGCACCTGGTAATTTTATGCAGAACACAGTTATTTTCACTATGTTCTATCTCTTTAGAACAATCTTGACACTTCTGAGTGTATGACACTTTCTTTTTGCACCCTTTGAGCATAAACTCAATATATAATCTTATTGTCAACATATCTCTTGATTATACTTCTGTTGGGTATAGTAGTAGTAGTAGTAGTAGTAGTAGTAATAATAAGAAGAAGAAGAAGAAGAAGAGGAAGAAGTAGCCACAGAAATCACCAGCAGCCAATTTAAAAAGCAACTTTACTGGGAACAGCCTATATTTTGCGATGATAATAACCAACAGTATTGATGATAAAATTCAGCCATCCCAGGTCCTTGGGAAGGACTTGATGTCTGGATAAAACAAACCAGTCAATAACACCTGTCTGACTGTGTAAACAAGAAATAATAAACCATCTTATTTATTTATTATTTCTCTGTGTAAGAAATCAAATAAATAAATAATAAATGATGATGCTGATGATGATGATATAGGAATTGAAAAACTAAACTCTTAAAGAGTGCGTAAATAGATTTTCCATATTGCATTTCTTTAAAAAAATATTTTAATTAGACAATACATAAACATGAATAGTAAAACTGATACATAATGACATCCATTAACCATTCTTCCAGATATGTAAATAATTAGATGGAGAATGACTAAAATTATCTTGATTTGTGAACAGAAAAAAAATCCGACCATATCATGAAAAAGTCATTAGAATTAGCTTGACCTGCTCAAAGGCGAATAATATGGGTCACTTTTTCAGATATGGTAATATGCCACATAGACTGATACCAAGATGTCAAAGACATAGTTTCATGCTTCCAGTATTGTGCAATGGATAATCTAGCTGCAGTTAACATGAAAACTATAAAATCCTTAGACAATAATGCCAAATACATTGAATAGAGGCAACTCTGGTCTCATATCTAACCTCTGTTGTGCAATTTTACCCATTTCTAAAAATACCTCTGTCCAAAAGCAGAAAATACTGGGTTCCATACTGCATTTCTGAACTAAGTTTCTCTCTGGCCTGCACTTTATTCCTCCTGCCTTAACTAGGAGAATGTCCAAAATTAATTCTGACATTGGAGCATGCTGAATACTGTGGTGCAGATACTCTCCATAATATGTGGAGATTATGAGTTTACTTAACTTACCACACCAAACCAAATAAACCATATCTTGAATTGCCAAATATATTTTCTCCCCCCACAAAACGAATTAAGTGAGGGATTAGGAACATAGGCAACCGCCTTCTGCACCTTTTAAAGTTGTGATTCTCTTATATTTAGCAGAGGGAAGAGCAACTGGTTCTATCCAACTCCAGCATAGCATACTTCTAGTTTCTAGGAACTATAGCTATATGATTGCATCAGGAACTGTTTTGTGCAGTGTTCCATTGACACACCCCTGCACACCAACATTTCAGTAAGAAACTGTACTAGGGTCTTGATACAGCTGTATGTACAATCACAATTTGCTTTGGGGTGTTTTAGGAATGTACACAAGTGTGCAGGTGCATTGGTAAAAGCTCACACAAAAGGACCCCTGTCACAAACATGCACACATATATATATATATATAGTATCAATGTGCACATATACACACAGGTAATGCAAATAACCAGCGCTACGCTGATGACACAACTCTGATAGCTGAGGATGAGGATGATCTGCAAGCTCTAGAATGAAATTCAAGGGGCACACTGAAAAATGGTACTATGAGTAAATGTAAAGAAGACTAAACTAATTGCAAAGGGTACAGCAACCAGCCTCAGAATTGATAACGAAGACATTGAAGTGGTGGATAGCTTCTGCCTTTTAGGATCGACCATTGACAGGAAAGGATCCAGCAATCAAGAAATATGCTGCAGACTAGCACTTGGTAGGGTTGTAATGAAGGCCTTAGAAGGATATTTAGATGCTGTGACATGTCTATACGTACAAAGATTATAATCATTTGGACAATGGTTTTCCCCATGACATTCTATTGGTACGAAAGCTGGACTTTGAAGAAACAGGATAGAAAAAGTATTGACGCTTTTGAACTTTGGTGTTGGAGAAGACTTTTGAGGATACCTTGGACAGCCAAGCAAACAAACAAATGGAACATACAACAAATCAATCCAGAATTTTCACTCGAGGTACAAATGACCAGACTCAAACTCTCATATTTTGGACACATTATGCGAAGACCTAGCTCCCTTGAGAAGTCCATAATACTGGGAAAAGTGGAAGGAAAGAGAAGAAGAGGATGACTAGCAGCAAGGTGGATGGACTCAATTATGACAGCAATGAATGCACCACTGAGAGACCTTAAAGGCCAAGCTGAAGACAGATCATCCTGGAGAGAATCTATCTATGTGGTCACTAAGAGTTGACACTGACTTGATGGCACTTAATCAACCAACCAACCAACCAATCAATCAATGCAAATGGAGAAAATGACATAAACAAACTGAAAGCTGAACTCTGCACTGTATACAATTCAAACCTAGGCTGGGTTCACACACCACATGGAATCTGAGGGTCCCTCCGCCCAAGATATAGAGGGAATCTGAAGTTGACACTGAAGACAATCACTCATCTCTGTTTACCCCCTGGCTGGGCCTCCCAGCAAGACTCTGGGTTCTAACCTAGCATGCTTTGTACCTCCTCACAGCCACTGGTCCGAATGGCAAAGAAGATGGGCTCACCTGGAATATGCCAGAGCTCATGAAGAGTGTGGGTTCAGAAATAACATGAAAATCAGCATGAGTGGTACTTGGTTGAGCAAACCAACTTCAGATCTTGGTTACACATCTAGTTGTGAGGCTGGGTTTAGTTCATTGGTCCCAATGGCAAAGGAGGTGGGCTCTCCTTGAATGAATCAGAGGTTCATGAAGAGCATGGGTGTAGACATGACACACAGCTCAGGGCAAGCAGTACCTGTTTGGGCAATCCAGTTTCAAAACATGGTTGCCCTCTTGGTAAGCCTTGAGTAAACCTCAGGTTCTTGCCTTGTGTGGGTTCGGACAGTCACAGACAAGTCCGTGACCGACTTTGCAAGTAGGTTCTGCATTATGTGTGAACCTTCCCATAAAGAATGGAACAATGATGAATCCCTGGACAGCTTATCAGAACTCCAGCATTTGGTAGAAATTTAGCTAAGGAGAATTTTAGAAGCAGTGTTTGGTGTGTCTCTTTGGTTGCCTTTGCCAAAACGGAAGTGATCAACAGGACACAATACTTGAGAAATGGACACAAAATGTTTTTCAACCCATACACTGATGTTACTTCTTCTATCATGGAAAAAGGAGTGTGGGGGGGAGCTATACATAGTGGTTGGCCATGCTTCTGTGCAGAGATGCACAGAGAAAAAGAGTGAAGAGTTTGCCCTTAACGTTAAATTAGAAAATATCTTCTGGTTTACGTTTCAAATGATGCCGTTGCAAAATAATTACCACACCAGGTGTGCCAACAGCATCTAGAGAAACACGATGACAGTAACAACCTGATAATTTGGATTTGGCATTAGAAATACAGTGCTCACAGATAGTTGGAGTAATTAGGAAAAGCAGGTGCTTCGACATTTGGCAAATTTGAGAGGATAGAAACCTACAAGTTAAAGAAGCCCACATTTCCTGCTTAGATTATCTCAATAAAATAACAAGTACTCATTGAGAATTTGATAACAGTTGGAGCAGACTCTTTGGGTGTTTTTTAAAAAGTATATGCCATTACTTCAAGATGTGGATAGAAAAAAGAAAAACCTCTCAAAAAAGATCCCTTTAAAAGCCTCTTAGCTTGCGTCCTTTTTATTTTAGTCTTTACTCTTTTTAACCCATTTCCCCCCAAGGAGCTAAAGGCAGTATAGTGAGCTGATCCCATTCAGGCTGAATGAACCACTACCCATTGAGTTTCTTGTCAATTCAAACCCAAGACTCCATGGCCCATGGCTAGCATTGTGCATCAAATTGCCACTGCTGTGTCTTCAACCCTTGAGGTGATGATAATGGCCCCCGAGATGGATATGGCTCAATTACTGATTTCTTTCCATGGTGCAAGATTTCCTGCATAAAACATATCACTTAAGTAAAAGGGCCTAATGCCTATTTCATTTTCTGATAAGTCATAATGAAAGAAAGGAAACAGCCACCTGAAAAGAATCCAGTGGCATTCCTCGAATGGTATGTATCTTTATTTCTATCCATCCCACTTTATATTCCTGCGGTGTGAGTGAAAAGTGTGTGTGTGTGTGTGTGTGTGTGTGTGTGTGTGTGTAGAGCACGACATGTTTTCCCCCCTTTATCAGCATAATTTATAGGGCACAATTTCCAGAACTGCCATTTCTGCTTATTCTCCACTTTTCCCCCTTCCTCAGCATTATAATCATGAGCATTACTCACAAACAGCAGTTGGAAATTAGTAATCCTCTCACCTTCTTCAGCATCAGAGGAATTGCACTCCAATTAGATTTCTTTACATATTAATTTCCCTCTGTCCTTTCCAAACGGTTTGCATTTGTATATGAATCGTATTAATAATGCCTTTAGCTTTACAGTAATTAAATCCGACAAGTGAACATGCCAATATAAATTCACCCAATCAGTAGCGTAATCTTGAAGGAGGACCAGAGCTACCTGCTAAAGGGGAATACTAGCATTACTGCTAGCAAATGCATCACTTAGATCACAAAATGACCTCATTCTGTGGTCTCAAGATCCTCCCAAATTAGCTAGCAGTGTTTCGAACCTTGCAGCATTCTCCCAGCCATCTGGCTGGATCACCCTCCAGAGGACAAATCAAGTGTCAAGAAACAATCTTATCCCATTGGGAAATCGCTGCGTGCAAAACTGCAGTTCTGACCTCTTCAGAGGGAAAATAAATGCACTTCATTCCTGTGTTCCCATCACTTGATTTAGACATACATACCTCCTCTTAAAGGAGGATTAAAGCAATGTGTAGAATAGATTTTTGCCCCTCACACATGCTTTCCCCCCTCCCCCTTAAATGTGAATTTAGCTGATGCAGCAACAGAGGGGAGAAACAGCTATTTTAGAACTCTTTAAAATTCTAGGTCCTTAAAATGCGGCTGTGGAATGTGAGTATGTTTAGACACAGCTTTTTTCTGTTACTGTGAATGCATCAAGGGCTTAAAGCTGCAACTGAGGGTCATTCATAGAAGTCATGTATCAAGAGAGAGAACAGTAAAACTCTGACAAGGTAGGAGGCAGGTATTGATTGGAAAGGGATACTGTGTTTTTTCCTCTCCCTCCAGCACAGTTGTTTGGTGCATGGGTACACAGTGCCAAAAGATCTCTTGCTTTGCTTTCTCGGCTTATTTTATTACATACATACATATATTCATAATACTATTCGTTAGAATCAATACTAAATGTGACATTTGGGGAGGGTGTTGAATTACAATGAATTGTAATGATACATCTCCTTTTCACAAACTAGGGAAATTAGAGAGACCTGCTGGTTTAAGACCAGAATTAAGGCTTTCTCATTTTGGCTCTGTCTGGTGTGCGACCCTGCAGGAAGCATCACTGGTCTTATTGGCTCCAGCCAAAGCACAGACGCAAAGGAGGAAACCACGCTGAGATGTAATGTTTGGGGATGGGCACACTTGGGGGGATGGCTGACCATTGGGAAGATGGGTGGCTCCAGCTGGGCTTCCACTGGCATCAAGAAGGGACAGGGGCAGAGCCACCATTGGGCGAACGGGTTCAAAGAACCTGGTCCGCCACCCATCAGGGGCCGCAAGCGTGGCCCCAGACATGTCCCCGGCATCTGATGTCAGATGCAGTAGGGGGGTATTATTTCAGTGTCAAACGGGGCTGCATGGTCCTGTTTGGAGCCAAAATTGGCTGTGCTGTGTTGGCAGTGAGAGGCAAGGAGAGTCGTTCCTGGTCTCGCTGCCAACGCAGTGGGGCCGACCGATCTCCCTCCCAAACGTGGCCATGCAGGTACAGATTGGTACACGGGTACAGTTATTCACCTGTTATGTTGAACACAGGTAGAGCAGTATACTTCCTATTTGTACCATGCCTCTGAGGGCCTGTACCCAGGTTCACTATTAACATGAATGTAGGTACAGTCGTTCACACAAACCAGTAGTGGCTCATGAACGCGCCACTGGGTGGGGTGGGGGAGGCATCTTTAAGGGGAAAGAAAGTCATTGCTTACTTCCGCAGCGGGACAGCAGTCACTGCGGTGGGGAATCTCTGCTGCCACTCACCTGGCTGTTGGTGGGGGCTCGGCTCCATTTATGCCAGGTGAGTGGCGGCGGTGATTCTCCACCACAGGGGCTTCTGGGAGGCACATTGTGGAGGTAAGCAGTGACTTTCTTTCCCCTTAAATATGCCTTCCACCGCGCCCCCAGCGGCGTATTCATGAGCCACTACTGACACAACCACATGTACGAGTGCACAGAATTCAGTACACTTGTACAGCATAATGTCTGAATTGGGCTATGGCCATCAGAGTCAGCCATAGGTGGTCATCAAGTGGGAACCAGCAGCCTGGAGCCAGGAGAGAAGTCAAAGCTGAGAGTTAGAGCAAGAAAAGGAAACGGCAAGATCCCAAACTAACCAGAAAGCCTTTATAGTTCTTGTTGAGAAGAGACAATGGCCAGCTTGGAGAGCAGAGTCATCCCAGCACCTGGGAACCCTTCCCTTCTCAGGGAGATGCTCTGACTTTCTCACCATATGAGGCACAGTGTATTCATCACTGTTGACAGTGTGCACAGAGGCATGGACTCCTCAAACATGTGGATCCCTCACCTACTATTGAAAATGGCAGAACTCAGGAACAGATCCATAAGACAGGGGGTTGCGTTCCTCTCAGAATCTCTTTACCACTTGGCTGGATGTCAACGTTGACCATCTTCCCCAGTGAATATGCACACATGGTGGTAATTTACTGCCTGCAGACGGGTGTTCTCTATTCCCCCCTCGTAGATCCTCTCTCCGTTCTTGTCTGTCAGATGTCCCTTTGGGCAGCGGCCGCCTCACTTCAGTATAGTTCTGAGTAATACATCGTGTGGGCCATAAATACACATTCCACCATGACAGTCGTAATTGTAATTTGCACTTCAGTCCTGCTGAAATTGGCTGGCATCTTTTACATTTGTAAATGAAGTATCCCAGGAAGTTGTGAGGGAGTACTCCTCGTGTGTGGTTGACTATTGCCATAAATAAGATTTAGCAGTGCATTCTAACCGCAAAGCACTGAGCTTTCTAAAACTCCCATTAATGCTGGGTTAAAAATATAGCCCATGGCAAGAATCTGGGATAAATACCAGATGTGGGAAATAAAAGGTATGTTTTAGTCTATCCTTCATCTGGACACCTACTGTCGCAGACAACTTCCCAAGCTCTGTGCTCAATAGAATACACATTTCTTCCTCCTGTTGTGACTAAGTTCGTTCTGGGCTGGTGTATCTCTGAGACAGATGGTGGAGTATACTCCTAGACCAGCAAATGACATGTTCGACATCTTGGACTCCATTATCATCTCAGGCTTCATTAGCATCTCATTATTTATTTGCTTGTTCCTTCATTACATTTATATATACACCACCTTTCTGCCAAGGCACCCAAGGTGGTTCACAATTCTTTGAATATTAAAATGAAATCAATGTTACAAAGGATAAGAAATAGAGGTTATTCACACACAACCAGATTTGGGAGCTATGTGTACTCCCAAATTTAAGTTGTGTGGGAACAAACAACAAAGTAGGAGGGATGGAGGAGCAATTGTGTGGGAGACAGGAGCTGGGTAGGACAGTGTCATCCTACTCAGCTTTCATACCCAGCATTTGACCAAGGTAGGTGGAGAAGCTGCCCTACCCAGTTCCCACACAATCACTTCTTCCTCCTCCTGCCTCAGGCCTCCTCACCATTGGGTCACCAGTTGGTTTTGAACTACAATCAATAATCACCAGCCACAATGGGAGTTGTAGGCTAACAACTTCCCAGAACAGCTCTACCCCCTGAGGGGAATATCTTACAGTGCTCACGCTTATAGTCTCCCATTCATACGCAACCAGGGTGGACCCTGCTGAACTCTCAAATGCATCTCTGTCCTGGCTCTCACTAGCCCAACATGCATGCCCTTGTTTTTTCTGGGCCCTTCCTACATATTTATGCAGCATATACATAAAAGAATTTGGTAACATGACTGGAGTCTGTAGTGTAGCACTGGAATATAAATGCCATACCCATGTTGGTCTCTGCCTTTATTACTCCTTTCCATTTGGCTTCCAGAATGGGTATTTAAAGTGTATGTTAACAACCCAATGCATTCTATTAGGCCTTCAAAGCTATTAGGATATATTATGCAAATATGTGTTTAGGGAGATTTCTGCACTCTTCTCTAAGTGACTGCCACGGAGCAGGGAAAAGGAGGTTTTTCAGGATATTTAACATGCAGGTTTCATGCCAGACGCCTAAATGATCTAAATCAGTTGGTCACATAACTACTCTTCAGCAGTTGCATGCTTCAGATGCATACTTAAGGTTCTATTTTGCCAATGATGCTAGTATAAAAGAGAGAGGAAGGAAGGAAGAAATGACTGTATTCTAGATGCAAGGATGCATTGTTTGTAACATAACAAATTGGACGTCCATTGCTTTCTGGAGAGATTGCAATCAGACACTTCAAGTGACTCTGTTTTCCAAGGCTTGTTCCTATTTTCTGCTCATTCTCCTTGGTAAATCAAGGGCATGTTAAAACAGTGGTGCATATTAATAGTGCTGTGGAGTAGTGGGCAGTGGAGCCAGCCTGGTGTTGTGATGTGAATGCTAGACTAGGACCGGGAAGACCTGAGTCCAAATCCCCATTCAGCCATGAAACTCACTGGGTGGCTCTGGGCCAGTCACTTCTCTCTCAGTTTAACCTACCTTGCAAGGTTGTTGCCAGGATAAACAGGCTCAGGGCTCCTTGGAGAAAGAGCAGGATATACATGTAAAATAGCAGTAGTAGTAGTAGTAGTAGTAATAACAGCAACAACATTGACAATAAAATTCAGCCATCCCAGGTCCTTGGGAAGGACTCGATGTCTGGATAAAACAAACCAGTCAATAACACCTGTCTGACTGTGTAAACAACAACAACAACATCTTGCTTTGTACATGGTTATATTTATCCTCACAACAACCTTGTGAAGTAGGTTAGGCTGAGAGATACATGACTAGCCAAGAGTCACCCAGTGAGTTTCATGGCCAAATGAGGATTTGAACTCAGGTCTTCCTGGTCCTAGTCCAACACTCTAAGCACTACACCACACTGGCATGATAGATAGATAGATAGATGTAATAATATATAAATGAAATAAAACAAACTGTGATTCAGAGACTGAATAATGGGACAAATAAAAAAAACCTAGGCCAAACTCAAACCCCTTGACTCAGGGGCCTAGACAAATTTATGGAGGGCAGGTCTATCAATGGCTACTAGTCTGGTGGCTACAGGCCACCTCCAGCCTCAGAGGCAAGATGCCTCTTAATACCAGTTGCAGGGGAGGAACAGCAGGAGAGAGGGCATGCACATACCTATTGCCTGGGGGCTTCCCAGAGGCATCTGGTGTGCAACTGTGGGAAACAGGATGCTGGACTAGATGGGCCTTGGGCCTGATCCAGCAGGGCTGTTTTAAGATCCAGTTCTGCATTTTCTAGGGATATGGGGAAGCAAGGGTCAAATTCAGCAACGTCATTTCAAGTAGTGACGCCATTTCTGCTCCAGTGCTGAAAACAATGCTATATCATGATGTACATAGCATCCTTTCCATGCTGGGGAGAAATGGTGGCCAGAAGGGGCCGTGAAGAGCACCGAGGCATTTTAACGCCACTCAGGAGTGCAGAAAGGCAAGGGGCATTGCCAGCACAGGACACAGATGCATGGCCAGTCTAGCTGGCAAGCTCTTTCTTCACTAGCCCAACTGGGTGCTTCTTTCCCCTTCCTCACTCGTAGAGAGTGATAAGAAACACTCAGTTGGGCCAGTGAAAGAAGTGTTGGAGATGTGACTCCATTAGCATCAACTCTTCACATCTAAATTCCTGTTGTCCACTAGGGACATTAGGAGTAGATGCAGAATATAGGACTCCTCCCTTCTTCTCTCTTGTTCTTCCTTGTTCCCCCGTCTTCTTCATTCCCCCTGCAATTTCTGCTCTGTGTCTCTTCTGACTGGTAGCCTGATATTCTTAGGACACTCCCTTCTTCTCTGATTCTTCTTTCGCCTCCCTCCCACTATGAGCTAACTAGCACAGGGAGCAGGCATTCTATCTAAATCCGTTACTTCTTCAAATAAACCTTTACCAGTCTCAGCCCTGAAGCAATCATCTCCAGATCTCCCCTGTGAGCTCTGTTCTCATTAAACCGGGTTTCTCTGCTAAATAAGAGGTTAATTCATTTTCTCCCCTACAGGAAGTGCTCATTAGCTGTTTCGTGTGCATAAGTGCGCAGTGACAATTGCTGGGGGGAGGGGGAAACGTATGCCACTCAGTGGCAGCAGGGGGCAGGCACCACACCCACTGGTGGCAGCAGAGGTGAGCACGCATGCACGGAGCCCACCAACTGAAGGTTGGGAAATCTAGGACCAACAAGAGGAAGTACTTTTTTACACAGCACATAATTAATCTATGGAATTCTCTGCCATGGGATGTGCTGATGGCCACCAGCTTGGGTGACTTTAATAGGGGCTTAGACACATTCATGGAGGACAGGTCTATCAGTGGCTACTAGTCTGAGGGCTATAGGCCATCTCCAGCCTCAGAGGTGCAATGCCTCTCAATACCAGTTGAAGGGGAAGTGACAGCAGGAGAGAGGGCACGCCCTCAGCTCTTGCCTGTGGGCTTCTCGGATGCATCTGGTGGGCCACTGTGTTAAACAGGATGCTGGGTTAGATAGGCCTTGGGCCTGATCCAGCAGGGCTGTTCTTATGTTCTCAACTGTCATGGCTACTGCTGCAGCCATCTACTGCAGGGAGAATTGTTGCCCTAGTGGCCCCCATTCCCTGTGACACAGGGATGTTTGTACCCCCTTGCTTAGAACCTGCACTTCAGAAGGATCCTTGTAAAAAAGTGATTTGAAACACACACTCTGTGGGGGCGAGGTGGGGAGAGCAACAAGGTCCGAGTTATCTTAGAGTTAGCACCTTCTTCTGCACGATCCCTACCGCACATTATCCGTCTCTAGTTACCACCGGCACGTCTGGTGGCGACTCAGACGTGGGCCTTCTCTGTAGCTGCTCCTGGGCTGTGGAGTGCACTCCTGGCAGAAATCCATAATTTGAGATCATTACTTTCCTTCAGGAGAGCCCTTCAAACCTATCGGGCCTGGCCTCCCAGGGTTTTTAAACTACTGTAAACTGTTTTAAATTGTTTTAAATGGTTGCCCTGGTTTTCCATGGTTTTTAGCTGTTTCAATGTTTAAATTGGTTTTGTTCTGTTTTTTTATAGTTTTGATTTTAATTGTTAGCTGGTTTTAATTGTTTTTATCCTGTTGTAAACCACCTTGAGACATTTTGGAAGGGCAGCATATAAACCAACGAAACAAACAAACAAACAATCAATCAAACTGAGGTAGCGGGGAGAGAAATTGGTGATGAGGAGAAACAATTTGCTTTATGTTTGTTTAGACAGCCCTCACACTAAGTTCCTGCCCCCTTCTTCTGTTTATTAAAAAAAAAATAGTATAATTCATAGGTTTTTGGTGCTAAACTGTGGTAGTTATGGAAATACATGGTATGACCCCAACAAATGGCCCCCCCCCCTTCCAGGCACAACAGTCAATAATCCATGGCAGAGGAGACCTTACTATCAGAACTTAAAACACTCATGGTTGCTACGTGGCTTGGGGGAATTGCATATACAGTCTGATGACGGATTTTGAGTATCAAATATTGATTCTGGAAGGTCAAATACCACCCCTGAAATCTGCCTTTGGATTTGAAATGAGAGAGTCAAGCCTGAATAAATCATGTTTGCCTATCGACTCTAACCTGAGGATTTTCAGCAGTGGATTTGAAATGAGTTCTTTTTCCCCCCCAGTGCTTGTTAATGTGGCGAGAGATTCCCACGGAGCCCTTTGTAATAGAGGTGATCCGAGGTCAGCTGTTGATCGCAGGGTGGCGTGCTGCAGGGAGGATATGGTGAAATACAGCCGCGGGGAGCTAAAAGCTAGACAAGGCAAAGGGAAGAGTCCTCTGGGACACTCGCCAGCAGGATCCCCCAAGAATTTGAAAGGGAGATACAGAAGAACCTAGGCATGGGCAAGCACTGATAGTGCAGAGCAGAGCTTTCTTTTCACTTCGGAATGCATGTGTTGGAAAATAGGACACTTGGCCTTGAGCCTTGTGTTCCAAATGACAGCCACACATGCACAGTGTCGCCTTTCATAGCATCCAACATTTTCCGGCTGAAACTTGGGACATGCTCCGAACTCCCCAATTCTCCAACCAAGTATCACTGCCCATGGCTTCCCAGCACCGCTACACATTGCTGAAGCCTCTGCTCCCTCTGCTGTATGTCGCATTTGTTTACACTGCTCTGGTCTGCCCTTCGCTGCTTTGAAAGCCAGACGGATGATGGTTCTTTTGGGTAAGGATCTATGTGCTTGATGTAACTGTCCTATGATCAAAAGTTCTGGATCGACCTCACTGCAGCTGTCGGGTGTGAAATGGCAGGTGGCACATGGCATATCGCCTTAGTGTTCATGCACAGATGTTGACACGGATGTGCACTAGAGATGAGATGTGTCCACTCAGAGATAGGAGCCTAAGGCGTTGCTTTATATTGAGTCAGACTATTGGTCCATCTAGCTCCCCAAGCTTTAAGGCAGCAGTCTCTCCTGGTCCTAACTGGAGATGCCATGGATTAAATGCTGGACCTTCTGCATGCAAGCAGATACTCAACTACTAAAAGCAATTGCTTATACTGCTCACGTGTAGTCATCCATCCAAATTCAAACCAAGATGAGTCCTCCTTAGCAAAGGGAAGAATCCATGCTAATTACTTCAGGACTGGTTCTCTACCCTGTGCCTACTGGATTTAACTTCTGGCAACCCTGGGGACGGAGCAAAATCTTGAAGAATGACAGCTCTAGCAAAACTGCCTGGGAATATTCAAGGGAAGCCAAGCTGCAAGACAGTAAAAATTTCTCAAGGGGGTTCTCCGTGTTGCACCTGTTATTCCGGGTCAATATCTAGCAGGAGATTTTCATGAGCATTGCAGTGGAGAACTGGAAAGCTGGACTTGTGGTCAGCCCTGGTTGCATTTGAATGGGATATCACACGTGTGAGCACTGTAGGATATTCCCCTTAGGGCAGGGATCCTCAACGCTGGGCCCCCAGATGTTCTTGTACTTCAACTCCCAGCATCCTCAGCTGCAGTGGCCTATGGCTGGGGATTCTGGGAGAAGAAGTCCAAGAACATCTGGGGGCCCAACATTGAGGATCCCTGCCTAAGGGGATGGAGCTGGTCTGAGAAGAGCATCTGCAGGCAGAAGGTTCCAGGTTCTCTCCCTGGAACCTGCAAGATGGGTCTGAGAGAGACTGCTGCCTGCAGCCTTGGAGAAACTGCTGCCAGTCTGTGAAGACAATACTGAGCTAGATGGACCAATAATCTGACTTGGAATATGGCAGCTTCAACACAGGAACATAGGAAGCTGCCGTATACTGAGCCAGAGCATTGGTCTATCTAGCTCAGTATTGTCTACACAGACTGGTAGCAGCTTCTCCAAGGTTGCAGGCAGGAACCTCTCTCAGCCCTATCTTGGAGAAACCAGGGAGGGAACTTGAAACCTTCTCATCTTCCCAGAGCGGCTGCATCCCCTGAAGGGAATGTCTTACACTGCTCACATATGGTCTCCCATTCAAATGCAACCAGGGCAGACCCTGCTTAGCTAAGGGGACAAGTCATGCTTGCTACCACAAGACCAGCTCTCCTCTTTGTCCCTAGGTCTCTATGTCCCTATAATCTGCTGCTTTTAAAAATATGGTACATTTGGAGTTTAAAAAAAAAAAAGCAAAGCAAAAAAACAAAAAAACCCAAACTTGATCTTTTGTTCTTTTGTTCCCTCCAACTCCAACATAAGGAAAGGGGAGATTTCCTTATGTAACATCTCTGCTAGACTCAGGTTTGATATGACAGGTTTTCTTTCCCCATCTTCAAACATGCCGTGTGGTGGCTGGATTCCATTATTGGTACATATAATGGGAAAAGCTCTCAAACAGCATTAAGTATATCAGCATGTTCTATGCTGCCACAATA
Source organism: Hemicordylus capensis (assembly GCF_027244095.1). Taxonomy (NCBI): domain Eukaryota; kingdom Metazoa; phylum Chordata; class Lepidosauria; order Squamata; family Cordylidae; genus Hemicordylus; species Hemicordylus capensis. The sequence continues at coordinate 20,493,863 of NC_069667.1, forward strand.
AAAAGTTGCTTTAATTTGGCAAGGTATGAATAGATTGCTGCGAATCAATTACAGATTTAATAAGGGGTTTGTTGTAAAGCCCACTGATAAGATGAAGTGTCATTGTTCTGAGCAGCATAGCATGAGAATGATTTTCTCTCTCTCTCTAAAAAGGGAGCATAATACTTTCTTTGATACATATTTGATATTGGATCATGGGGGGGAATTGGAAACACCTACTTCTGCTGCTGGCACTTTGGGCTGATTCTCACATGGTTAGCAGTTTCCTCTGCCAGCCAGCAATCCTAATGGTTTTAGGAATATCTGACCTAGAACCAGGAACCTAGAACCAGGAACCTAGAACCAGGAACACTAAACTCCGTGCACTGCTGCTCTTTGGAAGAGTCGCTAGAGCTACAGTCTGAAGTACCTCCTGGGTCAGAGGTGACCAGCTTTCAGATGCTGTTGAATCACAGCTCTCATCATCCCTGGCTATTGGCCATTGTGGTTGAGGATGATATGGTGGTGGTGGTAGTGATGATGATGATGACTTCTATTATTGTTATTCTGCTTTTCAACCAAAAAGTTCACGAAGGGGAGGAGGAAGGAGGAGGAGGAGATGATTCCTTGTCCACAAAGGGTTTACTGCCTAAAAAGGAACACAAGATAGACACCGTCAGTAGACACTGTAGGGGTGCTGTGCTGGGCCCATAGACCTCCCCCTGCTTAAATATAAAGAGAATCTGCACTTTGAAAGATGCATCTATGCCAAATTAGCAGGGGATGATAGGAATTGTACTCCAACAGAATCTGGAGAGCATCAGGTTGGCCATTTTTGAACTAGGCTCTGTCTCCTGATAACTGAGCAAAGAGGCATCTTTAAAAATTGGTGATTCTCTTTATTTAGCAGGGGGAGAGCAACTGGTCCTATCCATCCCTAGCACAGCATGCCTCCAGTGGCTGTTGCTGGAGTATATCTTGTTTCTTTTGAAGATTGTGAATGCTTTGAGGACAGGGATCCATCTTTGTTTATATTTATTTCTCTGTGTAAATTGCTTTGGGATCTTTTGTTGAAAATCAGTAAATAAATGTCAATAGTAGACCCATTGCCTCTCCTTAAAAGGATTGCTTGATGAGCTGATGGATCTTTGACTACCAATCACTGGGAATAAACTATGTGGGAAGAAGGTTGCCTACTTGCTCTTTGTCTGGAATTCCTGGAGGAATCCAAGCAGCAGCTTCCCTATCACCATATTTTGGTGATATTTAATATTTTAATGTAGGCTTCTCTTGTCTGTACTAATCCAAGTACAAGATCATCAAATACAATTTGGTGCTGATTTGTTCAGAACGTTGCCTTGGAAGGCAGGGAAGTTTGTCTTCGCCATCAGCGATTGGATTCATTTGTAGCTCAACCCCTTCTTCTCTCTCTCTCCCCACATGGTGACAAACAGGCTTTGACAACATTAGCATACAGCTCCGTTCACACAGACAAACAATGGCCATGCAGATCTGTGGGAGACGTCTCCCGAGGAGAACATTCTTTCACATTACCACCCAATCAGTCAGGACACAGGGAGTTGCACGCAGTATCACATCCCATTATATAATTTCATTAGAGCTCACCGAAGCAGAGAGAAAGAAACAGTCAGGTTGACACCCAAGAAGCCTGTAGAGCAGGTTCCAAGAGAGAATTATCATGTTTCCCTCTAAAACATAACTTTAGTGCATGGGATGCCTGCCATGTCTTGATACACCTATCAAATGGTGACTTCTGGATATCTGCAGAACCAAAACATGTACAGTCACCCCTCGCTGCCTTCCCCACAAGCCTGGGTTTTGTCTGGGTTAAGGGGCAGTAGCTCAGAATCATGTGCACAGGGCTGCGTGCAGCTGGAACATACACAGAGTTGGGTGTCTAGAGCACTCGACTCCCATGGGAATCCCTCAATTCACTGTACATCATCTGGTGCATTGTGGGATTCCTGGAGACTGGGACAGTGAGTCCTGAGATCCTGAGACAGTGAGTTCCAGAGATCCATGCTGCTCCTTGCAGTATGGATCATGTGGGCACACATTAGTGTACCAAACATCGGGATATCGGGGATCATATAGCGGAAGGTAGGTTCACCCCCCCGCCGCTTTCCTCCCGCCTACCCGCATACCCTGTTGTGAGCATAGGCTCCCAGTTTCTTTCATAAGAATAATACAAGACGCCTTCAAAAGGGACTTTGGAATACGGAGCTTGTGCTACTGAAAAAAATCAAACAAGAAAAACCCTGACTTTCTTCTGAGTTTGTTTTAATTTAATTTTAGTTTAGTCGTACCTGAAATGGGGTATGTTCAGGAGCTGTCCAAGGTATTGCAGTGGTGCCTAATGCTCCTTTGCTCCCTGCCCCAGCTGGGGGCCAGCCCTCTTGCAAAGCTGGCAAGATTTGTAAGTTGTTCAGGGAGTAGGGAGGAGGAAAGGTGGCCAGCAGTTTCCTCTCCTCTCCTCTCCTCTTGCTTCTTGCTGTCTTTGAAAGGAGTGTGAGGAGAAGCACTGCTTCTGGGGTGTTGCCCTAACTGGGCACACGCATGTAAAGAATATGTGCTGTGGGGCCACAAAGGACTGCCTTTACTGCCTCCTCCATGGGAGCATGTGAAGCACAGAGTGAGGAGCTCAGAGTGAGGAGCACAGAGTGAGCATAGTAAGCACAGAGTGAGGAGGTGGCTGGGAGAGAGAAGCATCCAGAAGCAAAGGGGAAGAGGGGGGATTACTGCAGAGTGAAGGGGTGGCAAGACTGAGGAAATGTGGAGTGAAGGGGTGGTGGTGGTAAGGAAGCAGCCAGGAGTGAAGAGCAAAGGGGTGGTGAGGTGCTCTGGATTTTGCACCCAGGCAACTTTCAGCCTGGCTGCACCACTACTGCTTACAAAGTTTGCAAGGGTCAGATCAGTCCCAAAGAGCTGCTGCAATGGTGATGCTGGGGCAGTTTTGCCATCCTGCTGTCACCATGGTAATCTGCCACCTGAGGTGACCATCTTACCTTGCCTCATGAAAATACCGCCCTTGGTTATTTTTCACAACCCTTCCAGCAAGTTACCACCACCACCACCACCACCACCACCACCACCACCACCACCACCACCACAGCTTTCTTCAAGGGAAAGGAGGTACACTCAGTTTTTGACACCTGGTCTACAACAATGTCCAAAAAACCCCAGTTGACATGGGGGACACTGATGGGGCTCTTTTCATTTCTTTTCATTTCACCTCTTTTCATTGTACCTCAGCTTAGTCCTCCTCCCTCCCACGAAGGAGATCCTCTGAGGTTGTTTGTGTTTTGATTATGGCGTCCAAACCAATCTATTATCTTTTTATAAAGGCACATGAAAAGAGCTTAACAAGTAAATTGAATTTCACTATCAGTGCTAGATAAAGGTAACAAGTACAATGGGAATGTAATTAGGTGAACAAAATTATATATTTAGAAATGGTTTGGTTGGGCAAAGCCCTTCCAACAGATAAATGGGCCATTGAATGTAAATGCAAAATGATACAGCAAAGAAGTCATCCTTCCTATTTCCCCTCCTCCCCTTGCGCAGAATATTTCTTCTCCAATAGAAATGAGGTGGGTGATTTATGAGTATGCTGTACAAAAAGGATGGAAGAAGCACATGGCTCAAATGACTGGTTTGTTGAGCATATCTGATGTTTGCAAAAGATAAGGACCAACTGTCCAAGAAGATGGGCATGGGGTAGGAGGCATAATGCACAGTGAGGTATTGCATGAGTTGTAGGCTGCTAGATCATTTGAGCTCAGAACACTCAAAATGAACCATCTTCTGTCTGAACATTCTGAGTGTGGAACTTTCTGCACATCACCACTCCTAATGCCAAATGTGTGCCTTAAGGTGCTCACCAACCCTATTGATTGATGATTGATTAAGTGCTGTCAAGTTGGTGTCGACTCTTAGTGAGCACATAGATAGATTCTCTCCTGGATGATCTGTCTTCAACTTGGCCTTTAAGGTCTCTCAGTGGTGCATTCATTGCTGTTGTCATCGAGTCCATCCACCTTGCTGCAGGTTGTCCTCTTCCTCTCTTTCCTTCAACTTTTCCCAGTATTATGGACTTCTTAAGGGAGCTGGGTCTTCGCATAATGTGTCCAAAGTATGATAGTTTGAGCCTGGTCATTTGTGCCTCGAGTGAAAATTCTGGATTGATTTGTTCTCTGATCCATTTATTTGTTTTCCTGGCTGTCCATGGTATCTTCAAAAGTCTTCTCCAGCACCAAAGTTCAAAAGCATCAATACTTTTCTCTCTCTTGCTTCTTCAAGGTCCAGCTTTTGCACCCATAGAGTGCCATGGGGAAAACCATGGTCCAAACTATTCTAATCTTTGTAGGTGTAGACACGTCATGGCATCTAAATATCCTTTCCAAGGCCTTCATTGCTACCCTACCAACCCTATACTGTACCAATATTTATTTAATTTATTTATTATTTATTTATTCAATTTCCATATTTCTATATACATATATATGTCTCATTTGTAATATAATAGTCTCATTCTGCACTCTACCTGCCATTGTGACTGGGAAACCTTTCTAAGGCACATAGCGTGAGATAGGCAAAAAAGACCCCATCATGGGGCCAAACATTCCCAAAAAATCCTATTTGTGCCCCACCCAGGCAATGAGCAAAACTCACACTATGTCCAGGGAAGGAAGGGGGTTTCAGCCTGAGAGCAAATGGGCTCATGTGCATGGGAATCAGAATGCCCATTCTGACCCTGCCCCATATATGGCCCCAAGCAATCCGCTTTGCCCCATTGCTTCGTGCTTTATTTCAAGTGAAGCTGGAGCAAACTGTCCATGCCCCAGACATATTGGGGCAAACATCCTGATTCCAGCACGAGTGGGAAATCTTCTGTCCTTCCTGATTAGGAGATCCAATGGTCAGCCTAGGTGGACGGAGTCACTCCAGTCTCGAAACCTTAACTAGATGATGCTCTAACCTGTAGCTTTGGTGCTTCTACCCTTTTCTGCAGGCAGGCAGCTTAGTCAAGGCCCTTCTGACTGGCCATATATTCTATCACAGGCCAGTCACTTAGCCAATCGTTTTTCACTGCTGCCACCATCACAAAACCCCTGAAGGTGCTATTGTAACATTAGCAGCACTTGCAAATAAAAAAGAAGAGATAATACTAGCCATTTTATAGTGCCCTGAATGTGCAAACTGAATTACAATCTTTATCTACTTCACCCCCAAACTATAACACTATGAGGGGGAAAAAGGACTGTTATTTTATGGAGGCTCTAAACAAGAAACAAAGGTAGCATGGATCAAAAAAGCATGTTTTGGAACAACAAATGGTTCACCTACATGAAGCACAAACTGATTTTTAAAAAGGTATTATAAAATCCAAATATTCACAGTATGTTCTTGATCGTAGCGATGTGCAAATCTATTCGAATTCTAATCGATGCAACTTGAATATGGGTGATTGGTTTAAAAGGTGCAAAACCAGGGTCAAATTGATTCAATTTGAATTCAAATAGAATTTTTGGACCAGATTGGAATTTGGTTCAAATTCAAAATGAATTTTGGACCAGACTGGAATTTTATTCAAGTTCAAAATTATTTTTTTTTAAAAAAATCATTGTGTGCACATCTCTACATTATAGCTCTTTGACTCACCAATAGGGTTGTGCATTTTGTTTTGTTTTTTTCTGTTTTGTTTTTGGCCCAAATCCAAAACACCCCAATTTTGTTTGTTGTTCAAAATCAGCCAATTTGAAACACCCCAATTTTGTTCTTTGTTTGAAATTGCAAAATCTGAATTTGAAATGTTTTGGATTTTTAAAAATGGCCCTGGGGCAAAACTAGTGGGTGGAGGTGGTCGTGCCCAGTGGGTGGAAGCTACCATCCAAATTTCAGAGGAACTGGGCAAAGGGCTGGTTTTTGGTGAATTTTCGAATTCACCACGGAGCCCAGAGGAAGCTCCATAACCATACATGGTTATGTTAATCCTCACCACTCTGTGAGGTAGGTTAGGCTGAGAGATATGTGACCAGCCTAGAGGCACCCAGTGAGTTTCATGGCTGAGTAGGGATTTGAACTCAGGTCTCCCTGGTCCAAACCAACACTTTAACCACTACCCCACACTGGTTCATAGCAAGCATGCCGGGGATTGAACCTGGGACTTCCTGCATGCAAAATGTGTACTACTGCAGAGCTACAACTCCTTGCCTCCCCTTCCACTGCTAGCAATGTATGCACTGGACCCTAAGTGAGTCATAGAATAGGAGAATTGCTGAAGCCTAGGGGTTAATGAAGAGAACTTTTTTAGGGGTGGATGAAGATGATGATGATGATGATGACTGCCAGAGACCCTTCTGCTGAATGGTGAACACTGGTTAAGTGGACCATTTGGATCATCCTAGCAAAGAGACAGGGCATGCATCCAAACTGCCTTCTACAGGAAGCACAGCAAGCCTTAACGAAGTCTGCAAGAACAGCGAGGAAGAGGCCAATTTAGCTTAAAGCCATCATTAAAGATTCTCAGATTCCTGTGATAACTGGGGAAAAAATCCATAGATTTGCTTTTGGCAGAAGTTAAAGAAGCCACAGGGATACTTATAATTTGTTGTTGTGCAAGATCAGATCTCTTAAGGGCTCCTTTGGATGGATGAGTCCTTTCACTTTTTCTTCAGCTGAATCAGTTTCCCATCACAGAAAACTCAACTTGCACCAGCAGAATACCTGGTTACCATGAGAAAGATGGGAAGAAGGTGCTGGAGAGCCACATTCATATAGATCTAGATCTAGCCTGTGCAAAGTGAGAATCAGCAACGTTGGAATTGCATCTCTGCAATCAGTTAAAAATTGGCCAAATTCCGATCCGAGACCAGATCCCCAATATAAGATTGGAATAGCCAGAATCCATATTGGAATTTCAGAATTCATATCTGAATTCATGTGGGACTAGTGAAAGCACATAATGGGGGATACTGCCATTTTGAAACCAAAAGAAAATTGAATTGATCCCCATAGAGGTCAATGGGGAAATTGAAATTCAGGAAAAAATAAAGGGCCTAAGACCTTGAAATTTGGCAGAAGTGAAGTACAGCTTGGCGGGGCTCTGTGTAGTGAATTTGAAGTGAATGGGACAATCCTGTGATTTTTATTTGTTTTTAAATGAGGTGTTCTTGCACCAGAATATTCATTCTATCATTACTAGACTATAGGTCAAGAGCAAAGTTGGATGTTACAATAATGCAGTGTTGTTCAAGCGGCAGTCTGTGAAATGATAGGGTTCTCCAAGTGCTTATCAGGAAGTTTGATGGGACATTCCATAAGAGTCAGCCAGATACTGGAAAGTAAGGGTGTGTAGCCCAATAGCAGCTGAGACTTCTAGGTGCACAATAACTGCCACCAGGTCTATGCAACATATGGTGATTTGGTTTACTAAAAAGAATAGAGAGAAGTTTTGTGAAGTTTTGTGAAACTTCTCCCTCCCCAGAAGCCTTCCCGTTCAAGCCAAAATATTCTATACAGAAATTTCTGCTCAGTTCTGTGTTGGGTTTATTTATAACATAAATGCAGAATTCCATAACATGAGGTCATATGAGGTCAGGGATGAGCCCTGAGCAGCAGCTGCTAATCAGGGGCAGGCGAACTTGGCTCTCCAGCTATTATTGAACTACAACTCCCACCATCCCCAGCCACAATAAATTGTGACTAGGGATAAAGGGAGTGGTTATCCAGCAGTAGCTGGAAAGCCCAAGCTGCTGTGCTTGGAGGTGTAAGGCTTGAAGCCAGGAACAGGAGAGCCAGGCAACTCAAGGATAAAACCAGTAGCCAAAGATCAAGAGCATGCCAGAGGTCAAGCTGAGCAGACATCCAGAGGGCAAGCTACTAACCAAAAGTGAGGAACGCACCAGAGATCAAGCCAGGCAGACTGATCAATGAAGCAAACAAGAACAAATGCAATACAAACAAGGACAGTTTGATATGGAGGCAAGGCTATTTTAAGGTCAGGAAGCTCTTTATACATTTCCTGTTTGGGAAGAGAGCCAATGACTGGTCTCACTGGACGGGACCAGGATATGACTCTAAGAACTCCAGGACTGCTGCAGTGCAGTAACTTGTCAGAAGGGGCAGCAGAGGATGACGTCCCAGCTGAGGGAGAGTGTGACAATGGGGCAGTTCAGATGATTCTTTCAACATGTGATTAGATCCCTCTACACATTCATTCATTTATATTTGCATTTATATCCTGCTTTTCCTCCAAGGTGCCCAGAGTGGTGTACATGGTTATGTTTGTCCTCACAACAACCCTGTGAGGTAGGTTAGGCTGAAATATGGGTGACTGGCCCAGAGTCACTCAGTGAGTTTCATGGCTGAAGGGGGATTTGAATTCGGGCCTCCCCAGTCCTAGTCCAACCACTACAGCACACACTACACTAGTACACCACACAAATGATCATCCAAATGAAAAACACACACACATATACATTCTCTCTCTCCAGGATTTAAATACTAGATAATGAGGTCATTCACACAATCAAAAACTGTGTTCTACCCAGATTTGGAGCTATGTGCGCTTCCAACATTTGTTTGTGTGAAAGCAAGGTAAGAGGAACAGATACCCAGGTTTTCTTCCTGACTTGCTTACACAGAACTGAAAATTGGGAGTACTCAAAGCTCCAAAACCCAGGTAGAACACAGTTTTTGATTGTGTGAATGACCTTACTGTATTTAGCAGAAGCCAAGATTAGTTTTTCCCCCCAAGTTTTTTTTTAACATTAGAAATCAGGAGGTCAACTTAAATTCAGTTAAATTCAATTACCTTTCAAGTAAATGCAGGCATAACCTGTATAATAACCTCTACATTTTAAGGGGATCATTTTACATTCAGAGTCATTTTAGATTCAGTAAATATGGTATCATGTAGGATTTAAAATGTGCCTTAGTCACGATCATGTCATTAGATGATTGTCCAGATTTGGTCTGTTTGTCAGAATTTGTTTTCCAAGTGGTTACAAAAAAACCCATAGACATACTAATCACGGGTTTAAAAGTATCGTCTGAACTGGCCCCATATTGACTGTGAAGGTACATTTTGGTACAGTGGTAGAGTACAATTACGTTATTGGGAGAGGTGGCTGGAATCTTAACCATAGTTACTTGGAAGGAAATCCCATTGAGGAATCCATTGGCCTTACTTCCAGATGTTAGGATCAGCCTGGAAACCGCTCCCCCTCAAAAATCTGAGCCCAAGTGTAAGCTGTGATAGAAACAGGCATCATCTCCTGCCTCATGACCTTTTCTCAGCCTTTTTGTAACAAGAAGCTGCTGGCCTATGGAAAATTGCCTAGTTGTTCATTTGTTCTCTATCTCGCCCTGGGCAAAGCTGTCCATGCATTATTTACTAACCTTCACTCATTTGGAATCTAACTTAACAAATTGCATCTGTGCTGGAGAGCAGGCGGGCTAATGAAAGGCAACTTCCTCCAACACCCTCCAGGTTTCTGCCCACCTTTTCAAACTCTGGGTTGTCAATTCCCATGCGGTCTCAAACTCTGTGTTTTCCAAACTTCAGACTGGAGACACACACACATTTCCCCCCTCTGAATTAACCATGGAGGCACAACTTCACGGAGTGCCAAGGAGGTTCACGGAGCCGAGGAGGTTTACTTCTAAAAGTATGAACCAGTTAGAATGACGCACCCCTAGAAGTGCTGACGGCGTATGTTTCGGCATGAGTCTGTGGATTGTGCTCGGGGGATGAAATCAGAGCATAGAGAGGAGACCATACAGAGCTTTGACGTGCATCCTCTTTTAGGTGTGGGCAATTCTGCTGGGGGGAAAATTGGGGGCGATGGGGGAAGTTTGGGGGTGAAATGAGGTGTGAATTTGAGAAACACAGAAATTTGGAGAACACTAAGGTGACCAGTTTTCCCTCTTTCAGGGATTTCCAGATGTTATTGACTACAATTCCCATAATTCCAAAGCAAAATCCAATGCAGCTGGGGATTCTGGGAGTTGTAGTCAACAACGTCTGGGAATCCCTGTTAGAGGGAACACTGCTTACGTCTGGTTGTGGGCAGAGAGCTGATTTTTTTTAAAAAAATTCCTCCACTATCTCTTTGGTAGTAGTAGTGGAACTCTTTGTGGCAGCTGGATGCTGTGAATTCCCCTCCGGAATGCCCAGTGAATAATGCCAGGTTAGGTTGTCATGCCATTACAACTGAATAAATACACATACAAAATACATACCCCCTCACCAATGAAGACACTAGTCAATAAATTGGAAGTAATGGGCCACAACCATATTGACTCAGACAGCCAATTAAAAAAGACAACAAGGAGACTGGCATCACACACACACACACACAAACACATCCACACACACCCCAGTGCAGGGTCTACATAGAACTTAAAAGTCCAGTTGTGAGACTCTAGCCTGCATTTTGATAGGCCACAGAATCTGACCTCTGCTCTTCTTAGCTAACTCATAAGGTCAGGTCATCTGCCAGGACAAGGGGCATCTGCCACCTGCAGTCTTTAGGCTAGAGGAGGTGTACCTCCTGAAAAGCCCCCATCATGGCTCCCTGCACCATCAAGCCTTAAGGCGGGGTACCCAACTTGCGGAACTCTAGCTGTTGCTGAATTGCAACTCCCATCATCCCCAGTCACAATAAATGTTAGCGGGGGGTGATGGGAGTTGTTGTTCAGCAACACTTGGCATACCACAGGCCAGTAACCCCTGCCTTAAGGGAATGGGTAGAATTCACGGCAAATCCATATCTCAGGGTGCTGGCTGTAAAGCTGATCTAGGCATCCTCAGTTTCGCATTGTACATACCCATTTTGATCCAGGAAAATGTAGCTAGTTATCAAGAACAGTGTGAGAAAGCCCAAAACAAAAGATCTGTCCATTCAGGCCAGTTCCATGGTGAGCCGAACCTTCCTACCTGAGCCGGCAAAGGATGATAAGCTAAAGCCCATGCTGTGCTCCAGGATGCAGGGGAGAAATGCCACTCATCAGCCAAGTTCAGGGTCTGGGTGGGCACAATGCCAAATGGGTTGGAGACTCCACCCACCCAGACCTTTCAGCCAATCAGCACCACCACCATCAACCCAAGGCTTGTGCTTTAGTAGTGAAGCTGGGAGGGGCATGTATGCCACGCCCAAGTCAAGTTCAGCTGGGTGACAACCTTCCAAGGGCACTTACGGCCACTGTCACCCATGGGCTGAGAAATGTCTCCAGATTTCAGCCTCATCCCCCCACCACCACACACACTACACACACACACACACACACACAAATTGCCGAAAACACTGCCCTGAGCCATTTTGGAAGGGTGGTGTCATGGCTCAGACTTTGGAATCAGAAGACTCAGAGCAGGAAGACTCGGCTGCTAGTGGGCCACAGCAGCAAGATTTGGCAGAGAAATCAGACTCGGGACCTGAGGATTCTCAATAGCTGCCAAACTTGAATTCTGATGTGGAAGAGCCTGGGATTCCACCTATAGTGAGACAAAGTATCAAGAGGCAGGCTCAGAGGGACTCACGCAGGTGCAGGAGATAACAGGGAAGAAAGCCAAACTGCTGACTCAGGGAAGCCTGATTGGTTCCTGGTTCTGTTGAGCCATATATATTCAACAGTCTCTCATGGCTGAGTTGATGTTTGCAACTTCGCTGGCAGCAGATACTGTGCTCTTGGAATTATATCTTTTCTGTGTTCCAGTTTGTCTTGTCTGTACTTCCCTGTATTGTCCCCTTAATTCCTTGTTCTGTGTCCTTCGCTTGTTTCATTCCTTGTTTTGTCTTTTCTTCCACTTATTACTCAGTTGTTGTTAGAGGGGGTTACCTAGTTTTAGTTCAGGGGGACTTAATTCATTTATTGTTTTCTTTGCGAGCCTTTTATTTTCCTTCATCCAGTTTCGTTGCTGCTTTCTGTTCACTCTCTCTCTCTGGGGTTGTAAATCCTGTAAGGATAGCTGGGATAGCAGTTCACGACAGGTGGTCAAGAAATTGAATAAATACATATAAAATAAATAAAACTGTCCCCCCAGTTTCACTGCCCAAGAATGATCTGTTAGAAATGAGTGCTATATCATAAAGATTTGTGTTACGGCATAACATAAATTGAATGATGTGATGCCACTTACTGAAGAGAAGTGGCAAAATGGCATGACAAGCTCAGCCCCTCCCTCCCAGCCACTCACTGACTGCAATGTCCCCCCCCCCAGTTTTATCTTCACAACAACCCTGTGAGGTCGGTTAGGTAGCCGTGAAGCAACCCATCACCATTTTTAGATAGCACTAGAGCATCCTGTCACCATTTTTATTTTATGTTGTTTTGTTAATAACTAGCGTAACCTGTGCAGAGCATCTGCATGCTAGTACTTGATTTCTTCCCCCTCCTCCACAGCCCTCCCCACAGGAGCAGCAGCAGCAGTTGACCAGGCCTTTCCTTACTGCCGCCACCATCATGGCTGCTCGTTCTCCTCCGGCCGCTGACAGGCCCTGGCCCGTCTCTTGCCAGCCTACCTCCCTCCCTCCTCCAATGGCCTCGGTATCCCCCAAAAGCAACAGCGGTTGACTGGACCCTTCCTTGCTGCCATGGCCGCTCATTCCCCTTAGGTTGCTGACAGACTTGGGCCTATCCCTCACCCTTTTCTCTCTTCCCCGCCCTGCTTTTTCTCACTTTTTCTCTCTTTCTCTCTCCTCCACTCACTCTTCCCCACTTTTTCTTTCCCCTCCCTTCATGTTCTCTCTCTCTCTCTCCCTCCCTCCCTCCCTGAGTTAACAGATCATGTTCTCCTTGTTTCTTCATCTAATTCACACAGTGGCAGCCTCCTCCTTCTGACCAGTAACAGTTGCATTCCAACTGATCTTAACCATCACAGGCTCCTCCTCCTTATCTACATATGGAATCCCCACTGCTCAATCACCACGGTGCCACAGACTCCTTCTCCCTATCTGCATATGGAATCCCCACTGCCCAATCAGGTGCTTCTGCTTGCAAACTCCCGTGAGAGCTGCCACGCACAGGATTAGCCACGGGCATGCCTTAGAGAATTAACTATATAGAAGATATTTCAGACAGGATGAACAATTTTAACAAACATAGATTAAGGTCGTTCACATGACTAACGGGGCTGGGACTGGGGATGGCTGATCAGAACCTTAACAGAACTCCGTCACACACATTCCCAGATGAGCAGCATGGAGGTGAGGTGAATAGGAGGGGGAGGAAGCCAGGCCATCAGGAATCCCACAATTCACAACATGAGCAGTGTGGTACATTGGGGATGTTCTTATTGATGGTGCTGGAAGCCCAAGTGTCCACACAACCCAAGTGTGAGATAGGAGGTCCATGCATGTCTGCCTACCTCACTTTTAACCTACATAGAAAAGCAGGGCTACCCGGGGATGGAGCACTGAGATAGGGCGTGATCCCAGTGCTGGATACAACAAGCCCTACCCCAAGTAGTCCTGTCCTCCTGTAGGGCCAGTTATGTTAACTAGGGATGTGCAAACCAGTTCTAATTAGAACTGGTTCACACTCAAACCAGCTCCATTCAAGTGGCTTCACCTCAAACCAAACCGGACCTAGTTCAGTCTAAGTTTGTACCGAACCTCTCGGGCCGATCCGAGCCCAATTCAAGGGCGGGGGAGGTGTACAATATGTCTCTCTCTCTCCCCTTTCTGTCAAAATAAATACCCATCCCATTTCTCAAAGCCCTCTTTGGGATAAGCAAACAAAATAAATCAAGCAAAAAGAACAAACCCAGAGCAAAGACTCTAGTAATAGAATCACCTTGACCACTAATTTCTACCAACAAACAAACAAAAAACCCCAACCCCAAAGTATCTTTCACAGTGTATGTAGTTCCAAGAAGGATTGGCAACCAGGATAGATTCTAAGCTGGTGTAAATCTGTGTGGTTCCAGCCATTTTTGTGCTGCGGATGCCAACCGTGCGTAGGTGGAGAAGCAACATAATGTCATTTTGCTCTCTCTGGTGTTGGGAGAGGCATCAACACCCTGATACCATTTGCATTATTGTTAAAGTACTTGGTTGATGCAAATAGAAGCTGATATGTCATATTCTGTATATGGCAATGCCCAGAGCAAAGTAGGAGCATTGTGACAAGCGGTCCCGAAAGCTGTCATGTTATTTGTGTGCAGTTTGCAGAATGGGATATAAAAAGGCAGCTGCTGACAGAATTCCTGAACATCAGTAGTAATCCGGGGCGAAAGAAATAGGAGGAAAAAATCTGGGGGAAAAGAAAACAGAGATATACACCAGCAACAATATATTTCTTATGGTATAAGAGTGTCCACCCCCCTCCCGCTTTTGTGATGTGAATCAGACGTTTGAAAGAACAACAGAAAAACGGCTCCAATCTCTCAAAACGCAACCACTTTAGCCTTCAGGAATCCTCCATCTTTCTTCTCGTGACATTACAATAATCTACTAATCATAGGAGACAGCTCATGAGTAATCCCTTCTAAATGACAAAAGCATCTACCAATTTTCAACTTGACACAGATGGCTAAGGACACCTCAAGAAATCTCTTTTGTGCAGTAAAGGTTTTGGAGGGTGCTTTTTTAAAAAGGTGTTTCAAATGCAAGATGGGGGAAAAATGAACATGGAACTGGAGGCAGACAAGTTAGCATAGAGGCCAGTGATACCGTTCCCTTTCAAAAATCAGTTCAGATGTCAAGAATCTGGTTGATCTTTGTGACAGTTAGCACAAAAAAAGAGAAGGCAACAAAATTCTCTCTCTCTCTTTTTTTTCCTTAAGAAAGAAAAAAGCACAGGCGATCATCAGAATCCGATTATTTCGCTTGAGTGTTTGGTTCATGGAGATTGCACAATGCTCATATCTTTGTAGATTTCATCAGAAAAGAGAAAGAGCAGGGGTTCTCAAAGTTGGATCCCTAGATGTTGTTGGACTACAGGTCCCATCATCCGCTGCCACAAAGGTTGAACTGATACTGTTGGGGTCGGATAGGGCCTGTTATTCTCCTGCTAAATATAAGAGAACCACCACTTTAAAAGGTCCATTCTTTGTTCAGTCTAAATATGGAAACCTAGAACACTGCTAAGGTATACACTGAAGTAAGTATCTTATCACCTCTGGGACATGAAATGTAATTCAAGTAAAATAGTGGAGCCTTTTTTAATCAGATACTAGACCAGGACTAGAGAATATTTGACACAAAGTGCTGGTATCATTCTGAGAAGGACTTCTATATGAACATTTGCTGTCACTTAATGTATTTTTTAAAAAAATACTTGAGGCTTTTCCTCCAGAATGTAATTGTAATTTTCTTGTAATATATAACACATCCCTGCTGAATATTTTCACATTTGAGATTCGGTGACCCAATATCAGTGTAATCAGGTTTGTTTGTTTTTGGAGCACAACACTTCATCCAATAATTCTTCCCTGCTTGATGCTACACTGCTTATACTTCATTAGGAAGTTGAATAGTAATTGGGAACCTGTATTCATTAAAGACACAACGTAATCAAACTGAGAATGTCTGTTGGGAGATCATCTATACACTATCAGGCATTAAAAAAACTTGTTGGCCTTGAGTCACATTGCATACAATGCAGTCTTCATGAAGACAAGCTTCCGGCATTATTCACAGGCACAGTGGTTGCCCAGATGGGCCAAGTTGGTTTTGCTTTGAACAATATTCAACCCATGGCTGGTTGGGGTTAAGGATAGGGTTAGGGTTTGGGATAGGGTTGGGGTTAGGCACCGATGTGGCTCAGCTTTCGAGGAGAACCCATACCCCCTAGGATATAAAAGGTTAATTCACATAGGGTGGAGGAGTGCCTGGTCAGAGAAGAAAAGCTGAGTTCACTCCTGATTGGTAGATGTGAGACTGCCAGACTATGAGGCTATTCCCACAATCATTTGAAACTGGGCTGACCAGCAACAGTTGCATGCCAACTGACCTTAACCATCACAGACTCCTCCTCCTTATCTGCATATGGAATCCCCAGCAAGGTTTCCAGTGATCATTGGAACCTCTGGGCCTGTGGGCAAGCCCTGAGGTTCCACAGCAGCAAGGCTGCCTGACAGCCCCTCCCCTTAAACAAGGTTAGCTGAGCAAACACTCCGCTAACCATGTTTTGGTGATCGTGAGTCACCACAGCACAGCTCTGTGCCACCCGCCGCAGTGACTCATGAGGAGACCCCCAACTGGGAGGCTACAGCAAGCCTCCTAGCATCGGGGGTCTCCCCGGTATGCCCTGCAAACTCACGTGGGGTGTTCTTGGACTTCTGGGGGCCTGGCGCCGCCCCAATCCCCGCTACCCTTACTGGCTCTGTGACAGAGCCAAGAGTCGTGAGGGTGGCCGATCCAGCTGCCCAGGGCAAGCTCCCTGCAGAATCCAGTTAGGCTCTATGCATGGATTGTGTGTAGAGCCTCATTAAGTTAGAAGCAGCAGACTGTGATCATTTGTAGAGAGGGAGCTGGGTCAGGCAGCTCCTACCTCGGTAAAAAGCTGAGGATAGAATCTCAGTAGGGTGAGTTTGTCTGAGACAGCTCCCTCCTCACAGAGTTCTCATGATGATCAATTCGGAATGTACCTGCCTCTCAAATCCCGGCCAGGTGCTCCTCCCATCCCATTGGTGGTCATATCAATTAGCCTAAAGTGTTCATGAGGAACTCAGTGGCACAGTCTTTGAAAATCTAATTGGATCAATGTATATTGTTTCTGGATTCGGGTTGGGTATTGACTGACTAGAGGAGGGCTGGTCTTGGCGGTAGCAAGTATGAATTGCCCCCTTTGCTAAGCAAGGTCTGCCCTGGTTTGCATTTGAATGGAAGATGGCATGTGAGCATTGATCCCTAAGAGATGGGGCCACTCTGGGATGAGCATCTGCATGCTTGCAGGCAGAAGGTTCCAAGTTCCCTTCCAGGCATCTCCAATAGAGGGCTGAGAGAGACTCCAGCCTGCAACCTTGCAGAAGCCATTGCCAGTCAGTGTAGACCATAATGAGCTAGATGGACCAATGGTCTGAATCAGTATGTGGAAGCTTCCTATATTCCTATGTCTATTTAAGTGCTCAGAGGCTGTTCTTCAGGTCTGTTGATCCATTCATCTTCCTTTTTCATGACGTAGCCAGAATGTGCATAGAAACATAAAAAGAGCCCTGTTGGGTCAGGGCAAAGGTTTTCGGAACATAGCCATGGTCTGGCTGATACCGATTCAGACCATTGGTCCATCTAGCTCAGTATTGTCTGCACTGACTTCCAGTGCTCTCCAGGGTTTGAGACAGGAGTCTTTCACAGCCCTACCTGGAAATGCTGCCAGGGATCGAACCTGCGACCTTCTGGATGAAAGCCAGTGCTCTACCACTGAGTTATCCATCCTCATCTATCCCAGCATTGCAGGCTCATTGATCCCAGCCTTGGAAAGACCAAAACCATTCCTACCAGAAGAAGCCAAGCAGGACATGAAGGCAATATTCCCTGCACCCCCTCCAGCAGAAAGGAGAGATGGGTGAGCATAGGGACAACTGGAAGATACTGCTGATGTGTACGGTTTCTGTAATTCATCCCTGTAGATAGTTACATGTCATTTGTGGGCCGAGGAATCCCTATAAATAGCTTAGCAAATCTCCGAAGATGCTAAGCAATGAAAGGTGCAGTAGAAATGCACCAGCAAATTGCTCTTTTATTATATTATGGCTGCGTCTTGGAAGCTGACAATTTTGATGATTCGATCAACTCCTTTATTGGAATCCCAGCCAAGTTGACTCAGCACTTTGTCTTCCGAAGGGCAATAAATTGAGTTTTTGTAGAGCTTAGTGGGGGTGGATCTTTTTCTTTAAAAAACAAACAAACCTGGGGGTGGATCTTTTCAAATGCGACTTTGTCTCCAAGAGAGATAAAATGATAATGATATGACTTGGCAAAGTTTTCATTCCCCCTCCCCTTTTTTTATGGCAGAGGGAATATCAGTATAGGTGTTCCTTTGGCATAATGTGCCGCATGAATACACATCATAGGAATGGGATGAAGCAACTTAAAAATCTAAATGTGCCTCCAGGCATGTTCTGAAGGCACAGGATGCAACAATCTTGTTGAAAGAAAACAACTCAGTATTCTAGTCTGTACTAGGGATGTGCAAACAGGTTTGGAACCAAACTGGTTCAAAGTCGAACCAGTTCGTTTTGAAGGCTCAGGGTCGAGCTGAACCACCCCTGTTCAGCTCAACCTTGTACCAACCCCTGCCTCCCGGCCCAGTCGGGCAGTTCTCGACCAGTTCGGGGTCAAATTAAACCGGCCTTGGCTGGTCCAAGATGGAAATGAACCAGGCATGGATCAAACCAAGCTGGTTTGGAGCTCTACTGGTAAAGGGGAATCTAGTGAGGATTCCCCTTTACCCGAAAGATCTCCCCTCCTCCCCCCTGAGTTTGCCAGCTGTGGCTTGCTCTCCTAACCCTGTTTTGAGGGGTGGTTTCACAGTTGGGTTTGCCACTGTGTTGCCGCCAGGATCGGGCCCATATCTGGTAGTTTGCACACATGTGCAAAACTGGGCTCGGCTTCCTTAGCCTGGTTTTGCATGCATGTGTGAATAGCCTCACCATATCTCTGCATAAGTCTAGAGACGTGTGGACTGGTCTGGAGGTTTGAGGATTCAGGGATTCAGTCCGGGGGTTTGGGATCGAACCAAACTCCACCCCCATCCCATTCTGTCTGGACCAGAAACAATCCTCCGGACAAGTCTGCGAATTCTCTAGCTCCTTTGGAGGACTTCCTCTAGGCGGGGGGGGGGGGGCATGAAGGTTCTCCCTCCCCCCACCGGCCTCTTAAATCATTGCCGCGGCCCAGGAAATTGCTTGGGTTTTGTCCCATTCAGACCTCTGTAAGGGTGAGCAGCGCATGCGCAAATGACCTCTGCGAGGCCCTGGGCCATTCCAGGCCTCGCAGAGGCCATTTATGCATGTGCGGCAGCAGCCAAAATGGCTGCCACACAGACATATTTTTTTTATAATTTTTTTAAAAAAAAATTCTCGGACCCCCCACCACCACCACCAGACCAGACTGGATGGCGGGGTGGGTTGATGGGGGCTGGACTGAACTTGGCCAGTCAGGTTCGAGTCTGGACCAGACTCGAACCGAACCGGGCCAGCTGGTTCCGTGCACAGCCCTACATAAGTCCCTACTATAAGCCTCTCTAGTTACATTCTGATGGCACAGGCAGATCAGGAACAGTGACTCAGGCAGACATACAAGGTGAGGATAAACTCCCCTGAGAGCAGGCAATTTATACTCTCACAATAGACATACTCAAAAGGAAACCTTTCCTGGTACGAGTAAATTCTTCCCATTTTAATTCACAGGAAAAGCATGACTCCAAGAAACCCTGATCTTAATACCCTGACTAATAGGCCAGTTCAGAAAGACCCCTTCGTTGGCTGGCCTACATCCCAAAATGGTATGGGGACCTCTTAAGCTCACGGTTAGAGGCAGGTGAGGGCCACCAGCATCTAGCAGGGGTTGAGGAATCACATCTGTTAGGAGGAACAGAATCTGTTTCCCACATACAGAAAATGCACCCCCCCCACACACACACACACACTTCTCTTCCTGCCTGTCTGGTTCTCTTTCTGTTAAAAATGAAACCAATCTCCCTTCCACTTAAAATATAAAACAACTGCAGTTCCCCTGTAAAACTCAAACTCTTCAAAGTTTAAGGGATTTTATGGTATAATGTTAGGCTGACAGTTTTTACTGGGAGGGTTTTATCGGCTTTCATTCTAAATCTCTGATCTGTCAGGACCTAAGTAGCGAAGTGCTATATGGGATAGTTTGGAAGTTAAGGATACATCGCTCATCTGTTAGAAAATGGTGAAGCTAGCTGGATTCACCAGGTGAGCTAAGCATCCACAACCAACCTTTCTCCCTGGAATTATTCTCCCCGTTCTTTGGAGAATCAGCTCTTAGAGACTGGTTTTCATTACTGTGAGGAGTTATTGCGCATGTGTGTGTTTTATTATAACTATCATGAGTTTGTGTGTGGTTGTGTTTTGCTGAAAGGTGGTATATAGATATAGATATAGAGGCCTCTGGGGTCTCTCCAGAATGCCCCGTGTGCTCGCGCAGGGCACCCTGTAACTTCCGGGGGCCGCGTGGGCCCTGATCCCCACATCCCCACTGGCTCTGGGATGGAACTGGCTGTTGTGTGGGCAGCCGATCCGACCACCCAAGGCTTGGAGGCTGCTTGTGCACTGAGAGAGTGGGCTAAGCTCGCTCTCCCCACATAAACCCTCCTGGCGTTTTGCACGTGTCATGTGAAACACCTCTCTATGTAGGGGGAAGGGACCATAGCTCAGTGGTAGAACATCTATTTTGCACCCAGTAGGTCCCAGTTTCAATCCTCAGCATCTCTGGGTAGGACTGGGAAAGACTCTTGCCTGTAACCTTGGAGACTCCACTGCGAGTCAGTGTAGACAATGCTCAACTGAAGAGTTGTTGCCAGTCAGTGCAGGTAGTACTGAGCTACATGGATCAATGGTTTGACTTCATATAAGGCTGCTTCCTATGTCCCTGTGCCCAATGCCACTGATCTACAGCTCCTCCTCCAGCCTAATATCCCGACATGGTTAATACCCACTCCCTCACAGGAATGAGGACAAGTATATGCCTTGCTTGCAGAAGCTCCCAAGTTTGATCCTTGACACCTTTAATTAATAGAGAAGACCTGGTCTGAAACTCTGGAGAACTGCTGCCATCTCTTATAAACTATATTGAGCTAGAATAACCAATGGCTAGATTAGGCAGAAAGTGACCAGCATGGGATGTGCCAGTGCTGCAGACACAACCGACTAACTCATTCCCACAGAAACAGAGTGGCCGCATTCACATTCGACTTCTTTGTCACTCAAAAATATGTCCTTGAGGGTCATGCAGCCCTTAGGGATGGTTTTCAAGTGACACAGAAGACTTCTGGGGAAAGGGGAAGTTATCGAAATCCACTCACCCGTGAGTTCTGGTGTTTCAGTAGTCTGCAGGATTAGGGCATCTCATGAAGCATCAGTGCTTCATAAGTCAGAATGCCGGACATAAATATCCGTGCTTAGTAAAATATCCGAGTGTTGGGCGATGTCAATACTCTTTTCAAGCATTGATACTTACTGGATGCATATGTGTTCTAATATATGTTACCCTCTTTTTGTCTTTCTTATTTATTTCCTCAGGCTTTGAAGTACATTCTATCTCTTAGCATAAGCCATGGAGTCATACTCCTTCCAGCTTAATATCCTATCAATAGACCTTTTAAGATTTAGTTACATTTTTGTGGCGCGTTCTTAGTTCATAATCACAGCATACATCTTAATAGTTCCACTGGGATCAGCTTGCAAATATTGAGGAAGGTGTGTAGGTTCTGTACTGCAGTTCCAGAACAGAGTTGAGCTTGAGTATATATTGTTTTTCGCATTGTAGCACCTTAATGATGCCTTGGAGAGAAGGTGGATATGCATTTTTTATCATTTTATTGATTCCTTTTCTACATTTATTATTATTGCTTTTATAATTTACTCATCATGCATCTGGCTTTTTCTATTCAGAAGCCCTCAAAAGTATTTCTTTTTCCCTTTTTGGCACAAATTCATAGAGAAACAGACAAAAAGTACCCAGTAGGGAATAAAGTTTCTCATGATGAATTTCAGAACTTTCCCTTGGCTTCTGGTCTTTTAGATGGCAACTATCTCCTTGTTTTATTATTTCATTTGTCTGTTGTGGTTATTTCCAAATGGTGTGCAGCTATAAAATATATTGTATTGGGAGAAAATAATTCCTCCTATGCCACAAGAAATAATGAGAATCAAATTAAAAAAAAAATCTTTCCTGCAAGCCCAAATTAGGAACTCACAGAGGAGGTTGTCCAGTGTGCCTCTCATGGAGTCCCTGTTCTGGTTTCACTTTCTTCCTATCAGCTTCTACTGGGGTTGGTAATGAATATATCAGACCTGATGCCTGTCCACCCACTCACCCCCTTTTTGTTGTTGCTGGTTCTTTGAATCATGGTCACTAGGTTAGATGGATTTAATGGGAGATCAGACAAATTCATAGAGTCCTGTGCACAATTATGGAAATCTTATTTCGAAAAGGGTATTCCAGAAGTGGGAAAGGTGCAGAAGAGAGTAACCAAACTGATCAGGAGTCTAAAGCACTTTCCTTATGAGGTAAGGTTACAAAATTTAGGCTTGTTGAAGCTTTGGGGCTTGCTTATTTATTTATTTATTTATTTATTTACTTATTTATTTATTTATTTATTTTAAGGTGACTAAGGGGTGGCATGATAGAGGCTGATAAAATTATAGATGGTGCGGAAAGAAAGGCTAGAGAGAATGTTTTCTCGCTCTCCCACAACACTGGAACCAGGGGACATCCCACGAAACAAATCACCGAGAGATTTAGGAGAGACAAACGGAAGTACTTCTTCACACAGCACAGAGTTAATCTATGGAATTCTCTGCCACAGGTTGTGGTGATGGTCACCAACTTGGAAGGCTCTAAAAGGGCTTAGATCTATTCATGGAGGGCAAGTCTAACACTGACAACTAGACCAGGGATTCTTAACGTTGGGTCCCCAGATGTTATTGGACTTCAACCCCCATAATCCCCAGCCCCAGTGGCCTTTGATTGGGGATTATGGGAGTTGAAGTCCAATAACATCTGGGGACCCAACTTTGAGAATCCCTGATATAGACTACCTCCAGGCTTAGAGGTGTCTGAATAACAGTTGCAGGGGAGCAACAGCAGGAGAGGGAGCATGCCTTCCCTTCCTGCCTGTGGCCTTCTCAGAAGCACCTGGTGGGATTTCGGATGTTGACTAGATCAGCCTTGGACTAATCCAACAAATGTTCTTCTGTAGAGGAAGTCTATGGGCAGCTGTTAGCCCTGATGACTCAATGGGACCTCCATGCTCAGAAAGAGTATACTACTGTCCTTGGGAAGAGACAGCAGATGAGGATTTTCCCCACCCCTGCATGCATTAATTATGTGCTTCCAGGAGGCATCTGGCTGGTCAAGTTGGAAACTCGGATGCTGGCCTTCACCCACCTCTGGCTTGATCCAGCAGAGTCGTTTAACGATGTACGAGTGACTAGCATGTTGCAGTGAATGGGAAACTATGCATGTATCTGATTGAGCTGATAAGAATAATAATAACAATCATCGCCATCATCGAGCATAATCAAGTCCTGACTGCAAAGGTCTCATTATATAATATTTGAGTCAGGCCAGATTGGATAATTTTCCAATTAGATGTCCTTGTCGTGTCCAAACTGTGAAATATCGGTAAGCACAGAGCTGTCTGTTAAAGAGGCTGGAACTCGCTATGCTTCATTTGAGTTAACATCAGCTTTGGATTCATTTGCATTAGGAACAAAAACACAGTCTTTCCTGGGGGAGGGGAAGATCCGTGTAAGCACTGCCACTTCTTTGGCGTAGACCACCTTGCTAATTGGGTGGCTTGAATGTGGTATTTTTGGATATGATCTGAAGCTAGGACGGAAGTTGAGCGCTTCTAGGGAAACAGCTCAGTGGCTGTAGCTTAGTCAGAGCTGCTGCTAGTCAGATCAGACAGTGTTGAATATGAAGGGACAGTGGTCTGACTGGATATAAGGCAGCTTCCTAACATCCTATGTATTGTGGTGGGAACATAGGAACATAGGAAGCTGCCATATACTGAGTCAGACCATGGGTCCATCTAGCTCAGCATTGTCTACACAGACTGGCAGCGGCTTCTCCAAGGTCACACGTAGGAATCTCTCTTGGCCCAATCTTGGAGAGGCTGCCAGGGAGGGAACTTGGAACCTTCTACACACAGGGTTTCTACCCCAAATCTCCTTCAGAAGACAGTGTGTGTGTTCACACACTAGCCACACTTACCCCAAAGTCCCTTTGAGATTCTTGGACCCACTCTACACACAAATTGGGCTTTGTGATGTGAATTCTAGCTTATCTCGCTGTATTTCCGGATTTTTTAAAATTCTGGTTTTAAGCTACTTTTTCTGAAAATGCTGGAGTAAATAGGGAGAGGCACAGACATAGAATCATTAGCATGATAAGAAGGATACTCTCTCTTTAGAAATGCAGATATCGCTCTTTAGGAATCTCTCTCTCTCCCCCACCCTGAGCTAGAAGGAAAACATGGACACATGTCATGAACTTGCATCAAAAGCAAACTCGAGAGCAGAGGGGAGGGGCTGCTTCCCTCAATGCCACAAGTGTAGTTCATAGTGGCTTCGCTCAACATTTACCCCGAAGCATGAAGCCACATGCGAAAAACTCTCTGCTCAATCAAGAGAATCACGGTTTTAAAAGGTGCCCCTTTGCTCAGTTAGCAGGGGAAAGCATGACAAAGGTTCAGCCTCTGTGTCAAAGTGTTGATTTTTGTTAGGAGAGGTACAAAGATATTTGAGTGGTTTGTGGGATTGTTCTGAGCCAATCCCCAAAACCGCTTCAAGTGATTGTGTGTCTTTGTCATGCTAATATCCAGAGGCATTTTGATCGCCTGGCCTTGGTAATCTGGTTATCTAGCAGGGATATCATGCCTTTGCTGCCTTCCTCACTCATGTGAGGGCCTCAAGTGCCAGTTTAGTTGCTGAAAGTGGTGTCATTATCCAATAAAAAGGAAACAGTGCCAATTTTCGGCTCTTACACCACTGCTGTGATCGTTTGCAGCTTGAAGGGGCTCCTTTCTGAGCTGGTGCCTTTGACGGGCTCTCCCAAAATAGAGAGTTCCCTTTTGAATGATGTTACCTTTGTAATAAGCAAGGCTGGTGGAAACTGGGCTACTATATTGTAGGGAGAGAGAAGCGGAATTGTGTGGATGCAGATGAAACCTGACTATATACGTGATCTCTGAGACAATTTTTTTTAAACATGTAGTGTATACTGCCAGGAAAACTTGGCAGCAAGGGGGGAAAACTCACAGCATAGGCTGCCAGGAAATTACTGGCTATTGTTTATGTCCTCGTACTGTACAGTGCAAACACTGAAAGAGCTTGTGTGTGGAGGATGAATTGGCAAAGGAAATATAGACAGAAAAGTGCGTCTTTCAAAGATATGTGTATTGCCCTTCCACTGGAAGCATGTAAGGTGTGTGTGTCTCTGTGTGTGTGTTTGATGTTCACACACATATCTTATCTGTAGCCATTTCTATATCAAAACCGAATCAAATCTAGTGTTATTGACAAACTAGTAACAATCATTGACCAAAACTAGATAACAGGGAAAGCTGGATTAATCTATTCTAGAGGATTATTAGAACCTTGACCGGATGCATGCTTATGTGGAAGCCACTCCCAATGA
Source organism: Hemicordylus capensis (assembly GCF_027244095.1). Classification (NCBI taxonomy): domain Eukaryota; kingdom Metazoa; phylum Chordata; class Lepidosauria; order Squamata; family Cordylidae; genus Hemicordylus; species Hemicordylus capensis. Next base: position 20,519,203 of record NC_069667.1, read on the forward strand.
GTTCAACGTCTCTTACACCTGAGTAAAGGGACAGCCTAGCATTCAATAATGGCTTTCATCCCGCCTAGAGTTGCAACATTTATTTCTGATCCCTGTGCTTCCAAAAGAAGCTTAATTTGCAAACATGGTCAAGTATCATGTCATGAACCATCCAGGGATTTTTTTGTATGGGCCAGTATATAAATGTACTAATGAAACTAAACTAAACTAAACTAAACTAAACTAAACTAAAGTAAACTAAAATACTCCACTTGCTGCTTTCTGTAGGTCAAGATAATACACTAGATTCTAGTTAAAAGCACAGAAGCAGACTGGGATTTTCCCCCCTGAGCAGCTGGCAACCTAATTCCTGCCTTAATTAAGTTTATTTTGCAGTGCTGTACTATTGACTCTCTTTTTCTCTCTTTCTCTTGCTGATTGAAAAGAGTGATTAAAAAAAACCCCTCAGCTGGGTCCAGCTAATAACTTACCACAAATTTCTGTGCCCTGACAGTTTTCTTCCCCTTTAAGTCAGTTCTTGGGGACTAAGATGGTAGGTGACAGGATTCTGAGAGATTAAACAGAGGAAGACTTCCGGTTGACAGTAGTCTCGTCTGGGTAATTTACATTAAAACGCCGCACTTATCCTAGTCTCTGTCACATTAAAAAGGCAACCCAGAAGAAGCATCACTAATTTTTCAATTGAACTCCAGATTAAATTACCCTCTCAAGCATCCTTTGAAGGATTTTATTACTGTGTATTGGCAATTTAATTCCTTTGATCAAATTGGCCTTTTTCTCTTCTACTCGCCTTTCTGGTAATATCAGATCATTAAAATATAATATGTTTGTTCATAGTCTATTCGAACATGCTCCATTCTGATGGTTAGAATGTGAGACTTTGCCCTAGGTGGTGGTAATAATAATAATAATAATAATAATAATAATAATAGCCCGAAATCACCATCAGCCAATTACAAAGAGCAACTTTACTGGGAACAGCTTATATTTTCCGATAATATCTATAATAATAACAACAGTATTGATAATAAAATCAGCCATCCCAGGTCCTTGGGAAGGACTAGATGTCTGGATAAAACAAACCAGTCAATAACACCTGTCTGTGTAAACAAGAAATAATAGGGTTTTTTTGGTATTAGTGGCTGATATCCTAATGGTGTGCTTAAGCAACAAGAAAAGTTACACCAATACAAGAAGGTTGTGGAGCTTTGCAAAGTCATCATGCTCTGTGACAGGAATATAGGAAGCTGCCTTCTACTGAGTCAGACACTTGGTCCATCTAGCTCAGTATTTTCTACCCAGACTGGCAGCAGCTTCTTTCAGGCAGGAGTCTCTCAGCCCTATTTTGGAGGTGCAAGGGAAGGAACTTGGAACCTAGATGCTCTCCCAAGAATGGCCCCATCCCCTAAGGGGAATATCTTCCAGCACTCACATATAGTCTCCCATTCAAATGCAAATCAGGGTAGACCCTCCTTAGCAAAGGAGACAATTCATGCTTGCTACCACAAGCCCTGCAAGAGATTTATATTACATTTAGATTTATAAACAATGAATTTATACTATTCTTTTTAAATTAGCAGCATCCTTCAGGAATCCAGTTAACACCTGCACGGAGTTCTGTTTGCAGTTTTAGATATCATCTGTACATTTACGTTACACCCATATTTAGGTTAAACTGGATTGAAACGGGGGCATGTATTGATTTGGACTTGGCCTTGGCCTGTATGACACCCTTATTTTGATACCCTTATGTTGAAGCATTTGTGGCCCAGAATCCTTTCAGATGTACTGTCAGCTTCATTACATGCATCCGTGTGAGGTTTGTCGATGGTCGCTTCCACTTTCTAGGCTGCAGGTGTCAAGGGGCGAGCTTGAGAGAAATAATTGGGTCTGCAGAAAGAAGCAATGCTTTTTGCTCGGGCCATATTAGGACCAAGCCAACGTTGTACCGGACCTGCAGGGAACTGACAGATGAGTTGCAAGGCAGATAACACATCTGGGGAAGGGAGAGGCCATGGCAAATGGAAGGCGAAACAAAACAAGCTAGTTTGCAGCAGCCTTTGGCCAAAAGCAATACAGATTTGACTGACCAGCTGAGGAAACAAACCAAGTGCAGAATGGAGGCATGGCTGAAGAATTCCCAAAACAAGCTGTTAACCAGCCTGACAGAAGCCTTTTCCTGCTGCCCAGAGTTGTCTGAGAGGCCAGAGGCTTCAGTGGGGTGATCAAAACAAAAGCTGATACAGCCACTTTGCTGAAGTTAAGCAGGTCTTGTTGACGTCTGTGCCTGGATGGGAGACCAATGGGTGCCACCTTTAGGATTGGGTAATGCTCAGTGGTCGAGCATCTGCTTTGCACGCAGAAGGTCCCAGGTTCAATCCCTGGCAGCATCTCCAGGTAGGGCTGGGAAAGCCTCCTGTCTGAAACCTTGGAGAAGCTGCTGCCAGTCAGTGTAGGCAATTCTGAGGTAGATGGACCAAAGGTCTGGCTTCATACAAGCCAGCTACCTATGCGGCAGCAAGACCTGCATTTCTTCCATAGACTGAAGCCCTGGACTGGCCCACCTTATGGGATCACTCACTGGTCTTTCTCTGTAGAAGAATGTATGAAAGCCTTCCTGGCTGAGAGTGGCCTTGACTAAGTGTCAAGGTACTCTTGTGCTGGCCCTGTTACATCTCTTGATGGCCTACTTGGTGTGATCCTTGGCTTGTTTGTGACTCCTGTCTCTTGTTCTGAGCCTCTGGCTCTTGACTGCTAATTGGTGTGATCTTCAACATGTTCCTAGCTTCTGGTTTCTGTCTGACCCTCAGGCTCCTGTCCTGGCTAGAGATGTGCACAAATTGCAACTGTTTATTATTAGGTTTTGAATTCAAATAGAATTCTGAAAATTTGTTTCCAATTTAATTGAAAAATGTGTTAGGGATTCTAATCGAATTCAAATTGATTAGAGCCTGTTTTGGTGCTTTTTTTAACCAATCAAGGGGCCTGAATGGTTTTTAAAAGGTGCCAAACCACCCTCACATTGAATTTGAATCAAATTTTGAAAATTCAATTCAAATTGGAATTTAATTGCCCTTTTAAGGGGTGATTTGATTCAGATTCAAATCACTCAAATCACCCAGTTTCAATCAATTCCAGATTCAAATCACCCAGTTGAGTCAATTCAATTTTAAATGGATTTGCACATCTCTAGTCCTGACTGCTCTTCAGCTTGACTCCTGCCTTGAGCCCCTGGCTCTAGACCAGGCATCCCCAAACTGCAGCCCTCCAGATGTTGCTGAACTACAACTCCCACCATCCCTAGACACAATTTTTTGTGGCTAGGTATGCTGGAAGTTGTAGTTCAGCAACATCTGGAGGGCCGCAGTTTGGTGATGCCTGCTCTAGACTGTTCAGTGGAACATCTGGCATCTCCTTGCCCCTTCCAGACTCAGCCCTGGACTCATGGCTCCCACCAGTGACCTGGTCTTATGGTCAAGTCATTCCTTGCCAACCATGGTTTTACCAACCACGGTTCTGAGTACGTGTGAATAGGAAATTGGTACGGGTCTTGGCCAACCTGAGTATTTGGAGTTGGCAAGGATTTTAGTGATAGCGGGGTTTCCAGCGATTGGGGGGGCTTTGGAGGTTCGATCTGCTCATTCCTCTTGCTGACCCTTGCTGACTTTGTGGTCTCTTGCCAATTTAAAATACCTTTGAGTGATTTTAGGGGGGAGGTTCAAAAAATTTCCAGAGGTTCAATCTGCTCATTCTTTTTAGAGACTCTTGGCAATATTACAGGATTTTGTGTGATTTTTTTAGCAAGGTTTTGCCAGAACGGAACCTGAGTGGTTGGCAAGAGATGATTGTATTCCAATCTGCAGAATTGCCTGTCGCTAATGAATCAAAGTCCTGATTCCCTACCAGTATGTGGCCACTTGGCCGGCTGTGCCTTCTTTCTCTTATGTACCATTCTTTTTTGTTTCCAGTTAAGTACACAGCTTAATAACAGGCTAGATAACATGCCGAGAAGAGCGTCCAAGCATGTAACATATCCATATTGCTTTCTGGGTGGCCCAATTCTCTGCTGTATTGTAATAGGAATGTATAACATGCTGTGCATACACAAATATTTCTTAATTTCAATGGAGGAGCACAAGTACAATCAACAGTTATGAATGGTGGGATTTTTTTTAAAAAAAGATATATAAGCGGAGCACTATTCACAGGGGACAAAAACCTTCTGATCATAGCAATAAAATGGAATCCACTGTTTGTGCGAGTATGTGTGAATATTTACGAATGTGTGAGTCGATAGATGTATCCCCCCCTTTCCATTCAGAGGAAAAATAACAGTGATAAAATGCATTTTCAAAAGAGAGATTCAGGCGGCAGGTCTGTGAGAGTAACGGATGCAACCCAACAGACATGTATGAGAATAAGATATAATGGTGTGTGCCTTCTTCTTTGTGCATAGTAACACAGGAACTTCCGCCAGGTCAGACCATTACGCCATATATCTCAGGGTTGTTGAGACAAAGGGTAGGTAGCATTGGCTCTCCAACTTGAGAGCATTGGCTCTCTTGAACTACAACTCCCATCATCCCCAGCCACAATAAGTTACCTCTGATCTACACTGAATTGTAGCAGCTTTCCAAGGTTTCAGGCAGGAATATCTCCCAGCCCTACCTGGAAATGCTTCCAGGGATGGAACCTGGGACCTTCTGCATCCAAAGTAGATGCTATTCCACTGAGCTGTAGTCCTATCTCCATAGGAAGCTGCTTTCTACTGATTCAGACCCTTGGTCCTTCTAGCTCAGTATTGTCAACCCTGACTGGCAATGGCTCTCCAAGGTTTCAGGCAGGAGTCTTTCCCAGCCCTACCTGGAGATGCTGAGTGAACCTGGGACCTTCAGCATGTGAAGCAGGTGCTCTTCCACTGAGTTACAGCCCCGTCCCCTGCTCAAATGTAGTCTCTCATCCAAATGCAAACCAAAGAAAACCCTGCTTAGCATAATGAATAATTCATGCTTGCTACCACAAGACCAGCTCTCTTCCCTAAAGCTATCATCATCTTCTTCTTCTTCTTCATCTTCATCATCCAGCTCAGTATTGCCTACTCTAACTGGCAACGGCTCTCTAGTGTTTCAGGCAGGAGTTTCTCCCAGCCCTACCTGGAGCCACCAGGAAGTGAACCTGGGAGCTACTGCATGTGAAGCAGATGCTGTATTCCTGAGCTATGGCCTCTAGGAAGCTCCATCCCCATAGGAAGCTGCTTTATACCAAACCAGGCCATTGGTCCATCTAGCTTAGTATTGTCTACCGTGACTGTCAGGGCTTGAACCTGAGAACTTCTACGTTGTTCTGGTCTGACTCAGAATAAGACAGCTTCCTATATTCCTATGTTCCTATTGAGTTCCTATTGTGCACCAATCTTCATGCAATTATGGGGAGATGGATGAGTTTCAGAAGATGTGTGCATCTTTCATTGCTAAACAAGCAATAAAAGAGGAAATCCATTTCTTGTCCTGTGGTTTTCACCTCATCCTGCCCATATTCTACTCCATTCCACTCCATTGTCAACAGGCTACTTGTGTGTCTAGTATGACTTTCACTCACCATCTGCCTTTTGGAACAATCTACAGACCTGGATAGGGCTGGTTGTGTGGAGTGCTGGAATTGTGGAGTGCTGGTTGTGTGGAGTGCTGGAATCTAAGAGAGGAGAGCTGGTCTTCTGGTAGCAAGCATGAATTGTCCCCTTAGCTAAGCAGGGTCTGCCCTGGTTGCTTATGAATGGGAGACTAGAAATGTGAGCTCTGCAAGATATTCCCCTCAGGGGATGGAGCCGTTGTGGGAAGAGCAGACAGTTTTAAGTTCCCTCTCTAGTTTCTCCAAGAGAGGGCTGAGGGAGATTCCTGCCTGCAACCTTGGAGAAGCCGCTGCCAGTCTGTGAAGACAATACTGAGCTAGATAGACCAATGTTCTGACTCAGTGTATGGTAGCTTCCTACGTTCCTAATTGGGCCTGATACCAGCCACGTTGCCTGGGGTTTTTTTACCCAGGCTAAAAATGAGGGATGAGGACACGTTCCCACCTTGTTCCTCACTCGCAGCTTGTGTGTAAGCCTCTTCTTGCAGTGCATTGTGGGATTCTGGAGGACTTCCTCCTCTGGATCTCTCATCTGCTGATTGCTGCTGTGCAGGTCATCCGGGCAAGTCATCCGCACAGAGAAGTTGAGCTGTTCATCATCTGGGATGAGGCACGTAGGAGCCTGCCTCCCCACCTCCTCCTAACCCTCAGTTCACTGTTTGATTGTGTGAATGACCTTCTGATCTTGCAGGCCTTTACAGTGCCAACTCCTGAACCCCATAGGACTTGACAGGAATCCTTACTAACCACTAATCCATCTTCAAGACTGTGCAAACATCTTGCTAAATGAGCAACGCACCCAACTGCTTCCCAGAAAGAACTACAAATATGTTTCCAGAATCTTCATTTCAGAGATCTAGTGCATATTTCTCTCTGTATCATTTTGTCGAGTCATCCTGTCTCTTCATAATCCAAGGAAATCCAGGTAGGAAAATCAATCCTGCAGCCAAAATGCTGCAATTGTCCCCCAATAAAAGTGGTGTTTTGTTATCAGCAGTAAAAACTAAAAGCTTCATAACAACTTCTTGAGCTGCCAGCCCTTCTAGCCTGCGACAATTTTCCCTTTGTGTGTCTGTCTATAAAATTCCTCTCCTTATCTGAACTCTGGTATCTTTGTGATTTTCAGACATAAACCCATGACCAGAGGAGTTCAGTCTTGCAGTTTGTACTATTCTTATTTGGAAAGGAGATTGAGATAAAGCCGTAGGCGACTGGAGGGCTTTCTGATGGTGGGAAACAGAGTCAAATTATTGCACAAGCAGAAACGTATCCAAGAACCATGTTTGATGCACAGCCCTCTCCAAAAGCTGTTTCACTAGATGGGAAACTTCTCTGGCTCCAAAGTACCATGCATAGAAGAAGGATAACTGCTAGGACTCTTCCACAAAAGCTCTCATGACTAAAAATGGGAGAGTTTTCTGCACTGTGTCACAATACATTAAATTATTTCAATGATCCCAAATCTGTAAATCCTCCACAGAGGAAAGGAACTGTTCTCCTTGTTGTAGTGACTTCTTAAATTTCCAAACCCAGTGAGTTATGGACTCTTGGCAACACTCTTTTGCCAGTTCTCTGTTTTCCTTGTGTCCCAATTTTGTTTGTGGGGAAAGCTGGAACATTGTTTCTATCGATCTGGAATCCGATTCGGCAGCCAACACTGTTGCTTCTTTTGTTACCAGGCAGCTGGCTGCAATTATCAGCATTTATGATGGTGAATAATTAATGTCCTGGTTCACTTGAATCTCTCTATCGATTGCTGCCCACCTTTTCAATAATGAATGTGGTTATGAGGAGCATTGCCAGATTTTAAAAAGTCTTCCGCTACTTGGCAGGAGTTGTACCAGGTTTGGGGACATTTTGGTCAATGGACATCAGTACCTGATTTACAAATGGAGGTTTGCTACTTATAAAGAGGCAGGCATAGTCATAGTCAATGGTCTTCTACTGAGTCAGACCATTAGTCAGTCTAGCTCAGTATTGTCTAATGTCTACACTGACTGGCAATGGCTCCCCACTGTTTCTTCAAGTCTCCAATAGGGATGTGTGAATCAGCTCAATCTTGAGCCAGTCCAAGGGGCCAGTTCAGGGGTGCTTGGGGAAGGCCAGTGGGGGGAGGGAGACCCCCTGCAGCAGCACCCCCTGAGGCCACTGAAGCCCTTCGTAGCAACTAAAGATCTTAAAACAAAAATTAATGGCATACGGCAGTAACAGCACCCTCGAACCGGGCCCAAACCGGTTCAAATTTGACCTGAAATTAGGGGCATTCGAGGAGGGGGCAAAACTGAACATGCCCAGTCCAGTTTGAATCTGGTTCAGATTTGAACCAAATCAAGCAAACCAATTTTGTACGCATCACTAGTCACTAGCCCTACTTGAAGATGCTGCCCGGCCCCCATCTGAGGGGCCATGGCAATGGGTGAGTTTTAATGTATTTACCTGAAACCAAGACTAGTTCTCTTCCAAATTTTTGGGATTGTGAGGAGCTCCAAAAAGATATTAGAAATCAGGAGATTGTCTTACATTGAGAGTCCTGTTCCTTTTGAGTAAATGCAGGTATAACCTGAATCTAGCCTCTATTTTTGAAGGGGGTAATCTGAGTTGTCTTCAGTTAGGGGAACTACTGTAAAAGTTCAGACTAATATATATATATATATTTTAAAAAACATACTTGGGTCCATGCTGTTCACAAGGTGTTTCTACCACCATATGCAGAACACGGATGTATCAAAACTCTCCAGTGTGTTTGGGACCAAAGATTCTGAATTAAATATTTCAACTCATTACATGGTCACAAGCCATTAGTTTCCCATTTAAATGAGACAGAGAGCGAATTCATATGCATGTGGGGAAAAACATACTTGAGGAAATCTTTTTTTAAAAAATTAATCAGAAAATGATGTGCTTCATAGCAACTCCTAACACCCTCTTGCTTATGATGATGGATCATTAGCTTCTGTCAAATATTTCCAGGCACAAGCCACTGTCTTATTTGAAAACGCTGGCATTGCTATTCTGGCAATACATGAGCTTGTGTCTGTTTCCTTTGGTTTGATTTTCATTTAATGCGAAAGCACTTTAATTTAAACTCTTTCAAATATGTGTTTATTCCTTTGTCAATTGCATTTCCCAGGCACTCAATATAGGGGTGAGGAGGAGAAGAGCAGCAATCAACTGCCCATATTTTCCAGTGGAAAGTCTGTTTTCTGCAATCATTCCAGACCTCTTACATAACACTTTTCAACAAACCTTTTCAAAATGATTTACAAATAAATAAATAATTTGAGGGAGGAATCAAGGCACCTTGGGGGGGGGGAGAATTGCCAGTTCCAGCTCTGATCATTTGTGGGTCCCTTGAGCAACATGAGAAAGGAAATCCTGTGAGGGCAAGAAGTCCTGGTGAGGGGCCAGTGAGTGTTCAACCTGTGGATCTTTTGGAGTGAGCTCTAATATCTGGACCTCACATGTAAGGATTATAGGAACATAGGAAGCTGCCTCCGACCAAGTCATAAGAACATAAGAACAGCCCTGATAGATCAGGCCCAAGGCCTATATAGTCCAGCATCCTGTCTCACACATTGGCTCACCAGATGCCTCCAGGGAGCCCACAAGCAAGAGGTATGTGCATGTCCTTTCTCCTGCTGTTGCTTCCCTGCAACTGGAATTCAGAGGCATCTTGCCTTTGAGACTAGGGGTGGCCTATAGCCACCACAGACTACTAGCCATTGATAGACCTGCCCTCCATGAATTTGTCTAAGCCATCCAAGCTGGGATGACCCCTGGTTCTACTGTTGTGAGAGAGGGAGAAAATTTTTTCTCTGCCCACTCTCTCTACTCCATGCATAATTTTATATACTTAGATCATGTCTTCCTGTGGTTGCCTCTTTTCCAAACTAAAGAGCCCCAGATACTGTAGCCTTGCCTCATAAGTAAGGTGCTCCATGCTCCTGATCATCTCGGTTGCCCTCTTCTGTGCCTTTTCCAGCTCTACAATATCCTTCTTAAGTTATGGTGACCAGAACTTAATGCAATATGCCAAATGTGGCTGCATCATAGATTTGTAAGAGGTATTACAATACTAGTAATCTTATTTTCAACCCCCTTCCTAATGATCCTTAGCATGGAATTTGCCTTTTTCACAGCTGCCTTGCACTGAGTCAATGAGCTGTCCACCACAAGACCAAGATCTCTCTTTAGTCAGTCACTGACAGCTCCGATCCCATCAGTGAATATGGGAAGTTGGGGGGTTTTTTGCCCCAATATGCATCACTTTACATGTGCTTACATTGAACTGCATTTACCATTTTGTCACCCATTCACTCAGTTTGGAGATATCTTTTTGGAACTTCTCACAAACTGTTTTGGATTATACTACCCTAAATAGTTTAGTGTCATATGCAAATTTGGCCACTTCTCTGCTTACCCCAACCTCTCGATGATTTACAAACAAGTTAAAGAGCACTGCTCCCAGTGCAGATCCCTGGGGGACCCCACTTCTTACTTCCCTCCATTGTGAAAACCAGTTACCAATCCACACATGAACCTGTCCCCTTATTCCATGACTGCTAAGTTTACTCAAGAGCCTTTGGTGAGGAGCTTTGTCCAAAGCTTTTTGGACAGACTATTGGTCCATCTAGCTCAGTATCGTCTTCACAGACTGGCAGCGGGTTCTCCAAGGTTGCAGGCAGGAGTCTCTCCCAGTCCTATCTTGGAGATGCTGCCAGGGAGGGAACTTAGAAACCTTCTGCATGAAAGCATGTGCATGCTCTTCCTAGAGAGGCCCCATCTCAAAAGAGAGAGAGAATACAACCATTTATTCATTGTTACAACCAATGGCACAGTGAGGAAATGACTTGATTAGCAAGCCAGAGGTTGCCGGTTCGAATCCCTGCTGGTATGTTTCCCAGACTATGGGAAACACCTAAATTGGGCAGCAGTGACATAGGAAGATGCTGAAAGGCATCATCATCTCATACTGAGCAGGAGATGGTAAACCCCTCCTGTATTCTACCAAAGACAACCACAGGGCTCTGTGGTCACCAAGAGTCAACACCGACTTGACGGCAGCACACTTTACCTTTACCCTAACCCTGACTCTAATCCTTTCTGCTGTGCAAAAATGACAAAACTTTTACCCTAATCATTTGGGGTTAGGGATAGAGAAGTGGTGATAACTCCGTGAAAGCTGGATGTGAAACAATGCTATCACCGCTTTCCCATCTCTGGGCAGTAGTCATTGCCAAGAATCATGATGAGCATCCATCCTCTGAGATAGTACCGAAGACCAACAGTTGTGAGCCCAGCTTAAGCACTCCTTGGACCCACATTAGCTACCCAGGGAGTCATATGTTGATGCTGACCTGCTGTGTCAGACAGTCTGTTACTCAGTCAATAAATGCCATGCACAGTAAAGAGCTTTGAACAATACATAATGGGCAGCAGAGAAGCCCTGAGGTAATGATCTTTGGTGTGAAAAGAGGTGTTAAAATCCACAAATGTCCCTATTTTTCTTCTGTGAAATGTTGGCAGGCATGATAATATACCAAGATATTTCTTCCCCTGGAAACAATTGGTTGACACTCCTGCTTCAAAAGGGTTGAACAAAACATACAGATACATACAGAAGGAAGCACCGGGTGTGGAATGAAAGGATTCCCATCCTAAGAGCCCTCATTTAAAATAATTTTGTGCACAGCAGGGAAAGCACTGAATCAACAATGCAAGGCAGATGGACATTTTTTGGGGGGGGGCACAACAGGTGAATGGAAGGGGCTTCATAGATGCAAGGGGCATTTCTTTGAATCTGACATTCCTGGCCAGACTGTGAACCAAGAACTGCCTTGGGGGTGGGATGGGGTGAGGTGTTGGGGGAGGCAAGTCCCCCCCCCCAGACAAGTGGCTCTCCCTCCATTTGGGTTTGTTTAATGTTTTATGGCCAGGGCCAGCACATCAGCTCTGGCCATTTGCATAATCAGCATATCAGTGAACAGAGGAAGGGCTGAAATGCCCCCCAAATGGGACAAAATGGCCCTTTGACGAGTGGGGGAAGGCTGGTGGGGGGAGGTGGAGGTGGAAGAGAACCTCCCCTGGACCTGGAGATGAGAATATTATTTATGTATCTAACCGTAGAACCCTTGAATCGGATCTGAGCAGGCAAGCCCTTGAGTTGCCCCAGTTCGATGGCAAACTGTTTTGGCCTCCAGCTGGTTCACACCACCCTACCACCCCGGCATCTGGGCTGAGAGAGACTCCTGCCTGCTACCTTGGAGAAGCCATTGCCAGTCTGTGGAGAAGATACTGAGCTAGATCAGGGTTTCTCAACGTGTGGCTCCCCAGATGTTATTGGACTTCAACTCTCATAATCCCCAGCCCCGGTGGCATTTGGATGGGGATTATGGGAGTTGAAGTCCATTTACATCTGGGGACCCAACGTTGAGAATCCCTGAGTTAGATGACCAATGGTCTGCATAAGGCAGCCTCCTACGTTCCTAAGCCTAAGAGTGCTGCAATGCAGCAGGCTTCCACAAGGGGCAGCAACACTCAGGGCCTCAGGACAGAGTGAGTGTGACAGGCAGGCTGGCAGGCAGTTCACATTAACATAAATCAGGTAAGGAAAGCATTCTACCCAGCTTCAGACCACACTCCTAATTTTTGGTTGTGTGCTAGTAAATACCTAGGTAGGAGGAGGAAGAGGTGATCATCTGTGGGTAAAGGGTTTGGTAAGATTGCACTGTCTTATCCAGCACTTGTGCCCAGCATTTTATCAATTATCAAAATAATAAATGATCAAGGTAATCAATCAATCAATCAATCAATCAATCATTTTATTTACAGCCATAAGCCAAACAAAATTAAAACTTTAGACTGTTACCATGGATAAATATACAGCATAAAATGACTAAAAGATAAACAGGTAATCCATCAATTAGAAAAGCAATCAATTGGCGGGATCAATCCAAAACTGGGTTCATTGAGAGTGGGTGGAAAGCTGTCCTACTGAGCTCCTATTTCACACACCTTCACTTCCTCCTCCCCCTACCTAGGTGTTTGCTAACACAGTCCAAAACTGGGAATGCACAGAACTCCCAAAGCAAAGGAGGATGCTTGTCCTATGAAATTTATACTCATGTGAACGGGCATCCCTCTGTGCAATTGGCAATGGCAGGTGTGTTCTCCCACCACCACCTCTGTGCTGACTGTATACAGATTCCCCAAGTCTGAAAAAGGGTTGTCGAAACCAACGGTTCATTTCCGTGCATGGATTGTGCTCCGCTGAGTAATTGCAAAGAAATTCCAATCACATTGACTGTCAATGGATCTCTCTGATAGAATGTGCTCACGTCTACGATTCCAGATATTAATCTGTTCTGTTTACAAATGTTTGATTACATACAAAGCAGGTAAACTGCAGCACATTAATAGATAAAAAGGGTGTGTTTCTGGTATAATTGAGGAAAGCAATGAAGCATCTGTAGGTCCATAATGCATTTGGCAGATTAAAAAAAAGAACATTTGCAGAGTTTTATTGTGTACAAACACCTGTCTGGGAAGGATATGAAAGACAAGGCTCTTGATTGCAGTTTGGCAGATGATAAGGCTTGCAAAATTTATCATGATTGTGAAAGGGGTGCTCAATATCTTGCTAACTGTGGAAAAACTATGAGTGTGTGGTTCATTTTCCCTGTTCTCTTGTTTTCTTTTATTTCTAAAACTGACATTGGAAATGTCCTGTTGGTAAATTTCATGACTATGGAAAACAAAATGGACAAATTTGGATTTTCACAAAAAAGACGCAGCTGCACAACTCTGGCCCTTCTGCTGTTGCTGGACTACAACCCCTATCATCCTCAACCATAGTGGGCAATAGTGATGATAGTTGTAGTCCATTATCTGCAGGAGGGCCAGAGTCAAGTGGCCCTCCTTTAGTATTCATATCGAACTCCACATTCAGATCAGGAAATTACCTCAGAAAACTGTCTCCCTCTGCTTCAGAGTAAGTAGCCTGTGGCTTCTCAAAGTTGATGCCACAGTAATCTTTTTAGCCCTTAAGGTGCCACAGGGCTGGGCATATTTTGATTGAACTCACCCCCTATATTTGCACCGGATTACCTACTTCTAGACAATTTGTGTGACACCAGTCTCCATCCATGAGTGGTGTGAACTCTAAACAAAAATATGTGGGTTATATTCCCATTATGGTAAATATGAAGCCTGATCTGTACATGAAGCAAAATGAGGTGGGTGGTGGAGAGTCCAAGGTTAGCCTCAGAGTCCAAGGTTAGCCATGGAAGAGAACTAGCCATATGGCAAGGTTAGCCATATCAGAGCAGGAGATGGCAAGAGTTAAGCACCATGGTTAGCTCCCAGGTCAGCATCAGGACTTGGAGAGCTCCGAATGCAGCAGCTGCAGGAGTGAGTGCAGATCATCTGCCAGAAGACAGGAGGATGTTGCTTCAGCAAAGGTCTATCTCCGCTAAATCTGTGAATTGTCTTACACTCTGATTCCACTGTCTAGCTTCCATCTCTAGCTCCGCAACTGCCTCTAGGAGTTGCCAGATCTTTAAGGGGGAATGTTTTATTCTGCAGGCATTGGCTCTAACAACACCAGGAGTCTCCTCTGAGAATGGAAGCAGAGGCATCTTCTCAGTTTGTGGTGGAGGGGATGGCTCTAGTGAGTTGGGGCATCTTGCCCCAGCTCTTCCCCTGAATTGTCTGTGTCTTCTCCCACTTGCACGATTTATGGACCAAGGATCATGAGAGCACCCACTCAGCTGAAGTCCTCTCAGCCGAGCATCTGTTGCTCTGTAGATCCCAGTAACTACAATAATTCATAAGACATCCCTCACAAATTGTGACCACTACATTTTCCTTTCTGGGTAAGTGCTCATATTTGACACCAGAAGAGACACCATATATTGCTATGCAGCATTGTATATATAAACATCCATCAAGTAAGTGTGTGTGTGTGTGTGTGTGTGTGTGTGTGTGTGTGTGTGTGTGAGAGAGAGAGAGAGAGAGAGAGAGAGAGAGAGAGAGAGAGAGAGAGAGAGAGAGAGAGAGAGAGAGAACACACCATAATACCATATTTATCCAATAGGACTCTGAATTTAAGATGATCCCCTTAAAATAACAACAGCTTATTCCTTGTATTACCCCAAAGGAAGAAAACTTTGGATTTAAGATGACAACAACACCATCCCCAATTCCTAACATCAAATAACTTGGGAAACACCTAGCCTTGGATTCAAGTATATGGGACATGGCTAATATTTATAAACGGCTTTCAACAAAACTGACTTACAGAATGGATGTATGGATGAACAGACAGACAGACAGACAAACAAACTGACAGACAGACAACAATAGATAGATAGATAGATAGATAGATAGATAGATAGATAGATAGATGTTTCTTTGTCCTAAAAGTGCTCATAATCTAAAAAGAGACTCAAGGTAGACACCAGCAACCAAAATTGGAAGGATGGTGTCCCAGGGATGGATAGGAACAGTTGCTGTTCCTCTGCTAAATATAAATGAATCACCACTTTAACAAGTGCCTCTCTGCTTATCAGGCGTATTGATGAACATTCCTTTTATCCTGAACATCAGGTTAACTTGCAAGATATAATATCAATTGTTGTTTATATCTTGTTTCATCCCCCTCACCCCACCCCACCCCAGTGTAAATAGGTTTGGAGACTTGCATCACAAAAGGAATGTTTTCTTTTTAGTACCTGTGAATAAGACTCTCTCATTCGCTTTCTCTTCATGATTTATGGATATGTGGCTTGGTAGCCGCTAACACTGATGTATTTCCACTGCAGTTCATGGTTTACATTAGTGAAAGAGGACATTCGTTCCCCTCCAGTATGTAGTGTTCCAACCAAATGTCTGTGTTTTGTGTGTGTTGCTTATTCCAGTTTACATTGCCATTGATTGTAGTCATGTTAGTGATATTCAATTTAATTATCCTTTTTATGGTTTATCCCTGGCATGAATATTAATAGAGATTCAAAATGAATCAGATGATTTAACAGGTTTCATTGAGAAAGTGTTTGGGCGACAGGACTTTAATCAAGAGCACATTTGCCTCGAAATATCCATTTCTCACTGGAAATTGTCATTTTTCCGTCCGTAGGGTATACAACTTGGCAACAGAGGAGAACAAAAGCAGCCAATGAAAGTCAGCTACAGTCTCGCGTTATGGTGCTGATTAAAAATGTCAGTTCGTTTTGACACCATTCAGCATTTGCTTTTATCCAATGTACGGCCTGTGTGTAGTTTTTCCTCCTCCTCTTCATCATCATCATTATTATTATTATTATTATTATTTTGCTGTTAACACACAGTCTACCAGATGTTATTGACTGGATTTGGTACTTTAATTATCGAGCCCTTTCCAAGGGTCTAGGATAACTAAAGGAAAATTAAATATAGCATTGTAGTATTCGTGCTGTCCTGAGTAGTGGGGCCTTCTGCAGCTGATATGTTGTAATTTTATCGATGACCAAGGTGTCAAGATGGTGTTCAAGTTCTTTGGGTACTACATTGAGGGCACCAACAGCTATTGGCAGCACTACTGTTTTCTTTTTCCATAGCCGCTCAATTTCAATCTGAAGGTCCTTGTATTTAGTTGTTTTCTCCAGTTGTTTTTGACCAACTTGTCTATCTCCTGGGATTGCAATATCAATTATCGGAACCCGATTCTTCTTGATGACTGTCAGATTGTTATTGTTGTTGTTGTTATCATTGTTATTTATTCTATTTCTATACCGCCCTTCCAAAAAATGGCTCAGGGCGGTTTACACAGAGAAATACCAAACAAATAAGATGGATCCCTGTCCCCAAAGGGCTCACAATCTAAAAAGAAATATAAGATAGACACCAGCAACAGTCACGGGAGGTCCTGTGCTGGGGTGGATAGGGCCAGTTACTCTCCCCCTGCTCAATAAAGAGAATCACCACATTAAAAGGTACCTCTTGGCCAAGTTATGATCTACTGTCAGGGGTTAAAGAAATACTGACAAGCTGCAGCAGTGCATATCTTTAGGAACTACCTTTCTTCTGGCAAGTTAGAGATTTGTGCAAATGCACACAATTGGGGTTTTTTTGGCCTTCCCAGATGGGCTATTGGTCTCCTGAGACCCCACTGCAGCAAAGAATAACTGACAAGTGGTTTGGATATGTTGGAGAAGCACCCTGCCGTGAATGATGTTGTCTGAACAATAAGGCCTTTCAGAAAATCACTGTACACGAGGGAGCAAGAAAAAGCTGTTTACATCAGACAAGGTACTCCTGCGTACAATTTGCCAAGGACTGTCACTGGTGAAATACATTTACTAACAAAAGTCTGAACGAATGTCAGACAGGAAGAAGGCTCCTCCATGTCTCAGGGCTGGATGTTTTCCCTCCCTTGGAATAATTCGCCATTGAGCAAATAACCCCAGTAAATGCCAGACCACAGCTCTTGGTCATGCCAAAAAGATTGCTGAGATATGACTGTCATGGAGCGTTGGGTCACCATCGTGACAAAGAATTGCGATTGGCAAAGGACTCACTAAAGCTGCATTCGGACTATTCAGACAACATTTTGAACACTTGTATGACAAATGTATAGTGCGCAGATCTGTATGCAGGTGCAGATATTCACAGATCATGTGATCCACCCTGGTTTGCATTTGAATAGGAGACTATATTGAGTGCTGTAAGACTGCTTGCATGCAGAAGGTTCCAGGAAGAGAGCTGGTCTTGTTGTAGCAAGCATGACCTGTCCCCTTAGCTAAGCAGGGTTTGCCCTGGTTGCATATGAATGGGAGACTAGAACTGAGCACTGGGAAGAGCATCTAGGTTCCATGTTCCCTCCTTGGCAGCATCTCCAAGATAAGGCTGAGAGAGATTCCTGCCTGCAACCTTGGAGAAACCGCTGCCAGTCTGTGAAGACAATATTGAGCTAGATAGACCAATGGTCTGACTCAGTATATGGCAGCTTCCTATGTTTCTAAGTTCCCTCCCTGGCATCTCCAAGATAGGGGTAAGGAGACTCCTGTCTGCAACCTTGGAAAAGCCGTTGCCAGTATGGGTAGACCATACTATTGCTCCCAGGTAAAGGAATCCCATGGATGGTGCCTTGAACAAGTTGTGCCCCAACCAAAAGAAAATGAATCCTGAAGCTCTAAGTTTCTGGGAAGACCACAAGCAGGGCCTCAATTCCTTCGTTGCTCCCAGGAACTGATATCCAGAGGTAGACTGCCTTTGAACATGGATGTACCATTTAGCTGTCATGGCTAAACTGACACTGCTTGCTGTATTTTTAGATTGCTTTTCTGCTTAAAAAGCATGAGCAGCAACAGTAATAATGTGGCGACTGCTGTGCACAGGGCGCTTTGCAAAGTATGAGAGGACAGGTCCCTGCCTGGCGGGGCTTACAACCCTGAGAATGACACAAGGGAGATCACAGAGGAAAAGCCATCAGAAGTGCCTGCTAGATCCGACCCAGGAAGGTCTATCTGGCTTCCTCATTCCACCTTCCAGAGTCGAGCGGAGAGCTTCTAAGCTGTGTGCAACTCACTCCTTGGCAATGAAGATGGAATTGCAAGGTTTTCCGCAGACGCCAGGAACTTCCCCCACAAGTTCCCATTATGTTGTAGCCAGCAGGACTGCATGTCAGATACATCGCGGCCACGTTGCAGCTGATGTTTTCCAAACTGTTCTCTCGAACTGCAGTTTGCTTCAGCTCATTAACTGCCTTTCGTGCCTCAACCCCATCCTCTCTCTACACAATGTCTTCCAGACAAATAACTCCCAGGAAACTTCATTCTCTCTACAAATGTGTGCACCTTTCGATACAGAAGACAGACTGCATTACTCATAGGGATCCCCCTTCCGAGAAGCATACTCGTGTGTCATAGAAATAATCTGGCAGCCTAGTATTAGAAAATCACCATGGGGGGGGGATACATTTCAGTGTTGGGGAGGGGATGTTGCCAATAGTGAAGAGCTAAGTTAGGGCAACAATAATCACAGAGAGTGAATTGCATTCTGGATTTAAAAACACTTTTCTAGGACCTTATTTCCAGGGATGTTGGCAAAATTATCCTGAGCCAGGCTCAGAAACGAATTTCAGGGGCATGCAAAAATTGCCCCCAAGCCCAGCAAGCTTCACATCCCCCCAAATTCTTCTCAGGATCAAATTAGATTTGCAAGCAGATTAGCAATGTCAGTTCCCTTGCTCCTTATTTAATAAAATGGATCTCCGTCGCTCCATTATATTAAAATGTGGGCTGCAGGGCAACTTGGTTGAAGGGTTGCCTCCCTGAAAAGTGAACAGGGTAGCAAAGCCCTGCTGCCCATGGGGGACCCTCTGACTTTTCCCTGCATTTTCCCCAACCTACTGCCTGAGTGCACCCCTTTAAACAAGCTTTGTAGCTTAGCAAGAGACATTTTTTTCCTTTGCTCCCTGAAGCCTGGGATTGGCTCAGATGAGGAACAAAGTTATTTCTGAGGCTCAGTTGAGGAACTAAGTTATTATTTTTTTATTTTGGGGGAAATAACATTGTTCATTTATGAATTCTCTTTATTGAGCAGGGGGAGAGTAACTGGCCCTATCCACCCCCAGCACAGTACCTCCTGTGACTGTTGCTGGTGTCTATCTTATCATGTTTCTTTTGAGATTGTGAGCCCTTTGGGGACAGGGAGCCATCTTCTTTATTTATTATTTCTCTGTGTAAACCACCTTGGGCCATTTTTGGAAGGGCAGTATAGAAATTGAATAAACAAACAAAGAAACAAATAAATAATGTATCAAAATTGATCATTAGGCACATTTCTCCTTCTCCTTCTTCCCTCCCTCCCTCCCTCCTGCTCCTACTCCACCACCACCACTACCTCCTCCTCCCTCCCTCCCTCCTCTCTCCTCCCTCCCTCCTCCCTCCTCCTCCTCCAGAGCCCCCATCTTTGACTATTCAATGTTCAGTGAGCCCTTCATTTGGAGTTGGGGGGGTTGAAACAGGAGAAAGTGTCAGCCTTACCTACCTCCATCAGCAGACATGTGGCTTGGTGCCATTTTCTCCTTCCCTCCTCTCCAAATGATGGCAGAGAGAAAAGAAGGTGCATAGCCCTCACTCTGATTTGGCTTCATGAAAATGCCTCATAGCCAATGCGATTCAACTATGTGATGATATCATAAGCTAAATCACAGTGAGGGCCATGCTTCTCGCCCTTATTCCGGCAGCTTGTGAGGAACAGGGAAAATAATACTTAGGAAGAGGAGGGGGGCACAGTTGTTGCTCCTACCAGAACTATTAATGATTGCTAAAGGTAAAGAGACAGCAAAGAGGGATTTATATTACACTTGCAGTCTTCTCCAGCAGCTCGGCTTCCAAGCCACAAATGTTAGATACACAATATTGGCCTGGACTTAGTGAATACATTTAACATTTTCTTTTCTCCAACCCAGGTGGGATTTATGAGTCAGGCTTTTGTACATTGGTCATGTGGAAAACAACCACTGAAACATCATTTTAATACAGGGGTAGGTAACCTTGGCTCTCCAGCTATTTCTGAACTACAACACCCATCATCACCAGCCATAATGCATTGTGACTGAGGATGATAGGTATTGTAGTTCAGCAACAGCTAGGAACCCAAGGTTGTGTACCCCTCTTTTAGAGTAATCTCCCTGCAACCGACAAAAGTGATTAGTCAAAACAACAGTCTCAGGGAACCTACTCGGAATTTTTAAACTAATGTGAGAGAAATAACATTTTCTGTCTAAATGTACCTGTGACTAGTTGGTTCCTGGGGAGAAACTATTTTAAAGGAAGAAACCGATCAGTAACTAGAGTTTTCTTGAGTCACATCCATCAGCACAGGTGCTGTTGCTGAAGTGTGTTGAAGCCACTGCTTCATGTTTAATAATCCTACACTTCAGCATCCCTGATTTCTGAAGTGTGTGACAGTTTCAAAAATAGCACGACACTTGATTTAATTACACTTTTGAGTGGAGAGATACCACTGCTTACCTCATTACTGGCCAAAATTGATTTTATACACAGTGCATCCCTTCCCTCCTTTCTTTTCCCCTTCAATTAAGTTTTGCCGTCTCCAGTCATGTTTTCAAGAAGGAAAAAGAAAGAGAACACATTGACTCAAAAAACAAAGTCGCAGTACTCTTTTCCCCAAAGCCATTCCCAGCAATACCTGCCAGACAAGACAATGTCACAACAATGTCATTGCTGGTGATGAAAAGGGGAAAAGAAACCCCCTTCTCCCTTTCGAGGAAGAGAGGAATTGTAAAGAATTTTAGGTAATGGTTATTAATGAGATCTGGTCAGTTTGTTTCTTAGACAGATCAGTGGCTGATAGTCTAGAAGGCTAACAGATGTTTCTGAATGCTGTACTCTAAATGGGGGAAGTCATAAACACTTGGTACATAGGAACATAGGAAGCTGCCATATACTGAGTCAGACCATTGGTCCATCTTGCTCAGTATTTCACAGACTGGCAGTGGCTTCTCCAAGGTTGCAGGCAGGAGTCTCTCTCAGCCCTATCTTGGAGATGCTGCCAAGGAGGGAACTTGGAACCTAGATGCTAGTCCCAGAGTGGCTCCATCCCCTAAGGGGAAAATCTTACAGTGTTCACACATCTGGTCTCTCATTCAAATGCAACCAGGGCAGACCCTGCTTAGCTAATGGGACTAGCAAGCTATGCTTGCTACTCCAAGATCAGCTCTCCTCTCCAACTCCAAAGGCCATTGGGGCTGGGGATTATGGGAGCTACAGTCCAATAACATCTGGGGACCCTGAAGTTGAGAATCTGTGGTGTAGACAATGCTGAGCTAGATCGGCCAATGGTCTGACTCAGTATAGCTCCCTATATTCAAGATGTTTTCAGCATCCTGGCTGAAAGCCATTAGTGCCTGCACCATGAGGCCAGGTGGAGAGCCCATTCCCTATGCAGTATGGATTAGATCTGAACTAATAGAGCTGTGGCTATTAACTTCCAAGAATTCTGCCTCGCATGGGGGCTGGGTCTGTGCAATGAATCGGGACAGCTGAACTGAATCCAATCCAGGAGTGATAAAACATTCCGCTGTCATTCTTCCCCCTCAGACTTCCCTGGTCAGCTCGTTAGTCAAAGGGATGGTTGCTAATTGCTCAAGCTGTGCGGGCTGCAGGGACAGCCATCTTCGGCGTGGGGAAGAGATGGCAAAGCTGAACCCTCAGGCAGAAATCTGCCCGTGTTTTTAGCAGCCTTCTCCCCACATTTGTCATGTCATCCAATTTTTTTTTGAAAAAACAGGGAAAGGGCACTGCATATTTATTGTTATATACTTTGCTCTTTTGTATTGGAGACTTAAAAAATCAAGCAAGTCCTGTTATGGCTTCAGGCTACCATTTGCAAAGCGACTGATTTTTCAGCTCACTGGAACCTGAGGTACTTCCAGAGGAGCTCTAGCAGCAACCTTCTTCCCATTCCTGACTCTTACATGCCTGATAATTTGCAGGAGACTAGGGCAGCTCCTTAATGCAGAGGCATAACTATAGGGGGGCAGGGGGGGCACGTGCCCCGGGCGCCATCTTTTCTGGTCACGTGGGGGGCGCCGCCATGACAATTTTTTTAAAAAATTTTTTTTAAAAAATTTGTTAATACAAATGTTTCCTGCTCAGTGCAGCAGCGCTGCAGCAGTCAAGGGAGCACGTTGGCACCCCCTCCCCCACGAGTGGTCCCTTCCGCACCACCTGTGCCCCCCCCCATTGCTTTGCTGGTGCCTGGTGGACAGTCAGTGGCCTGGCTTGGAGGCGGCGGTGGGCGCTTGTGAGGAAAAACCTAAGTATAATGTAGTATGTTGGGGGGCGGGGGGGCACAGGGGGGCGCCATTTCAGTGCTTGCCCCGGGCACCATTTTCCCTAGTTACGCCTCTGCCTTAATGAAGTTGTTCGACAAACAGTGACTGTATTTACACAAATGGAAAATATGCGCCTCTTTAAAATATGTGGTTCAATATTGGTTAATTAATTGCAGCTGGAGATAATGTGGGTAGTATTTCAGCACGATCTGGAGGACCACAGGGTGGGAACCCCTGGTCTATAGAGGTGTGCACAAAACTGGGTTGCCTGGTTCGGTTCGAGTCCAGATTTGACTCGAACCGGACCGGACATGTTTGGTTTTGGCACCCCCGAACACCTCCCTGTTTCAGTTCAGTTTGGGCGGGTTGCAGAGGCCCATTGAGCATGTGTGGCAGCCTCCAAAATGGCCATTGCAATGGAGGGCAGGCCCAGAAAGGGCCAAAGACCACCCAAACTGGTCAATTTGGATATAAATGGTGGCTGGGGTGAGGGGGAACTACTGGACACCCCCCATAACCAAATCGTGAAGCCCCTGAACAGCTGTGGGGGGGGGTTCCAGTTCAATAGCGAACCGAACCGAGGATTGGCGGTTTGGCATGATATCGAACCATCAAACCAAACCTGTTTGCACATCCCTACTGGTCTATACTGACTAGCAGCAGCTTCTCCAAAGTTTCAGGAAGGCGTCTTCTCCAGCCCTACCTGGGGATGCCAGGGATTGAACCTGGCAGGGATGGAACCTGGGACTTTCTGCATGCAAAGCAGATGCTCTGCCACTGAGCTACAGGGGGAAGCTGAAGCTGGCACTGCAGATATTCACGTAACTCAGTCTGTTGGAAGCAGCTGAGTTGAGCAATAGGTACATGGGAACATAGGAAACACAGGAAGCTGCTATATACTGAGTCAGACCATTGGTATATCTAGCTCAGTATTGTCTCCACAGACTGGCCACCATTTCTCCAAGGTTGCAGGCAGGAATCTCTCTCAGCCCTATGTTGGAGAAGCCAGGGAGGGAACTTGGCTTCATCCCCTGAGGGGAATCTCTTCCAGTGCTCACACATCAAGTCTCCCCTTCAGATGCAACCAGGGCAGACCCTACTTAGCTATGGGGACAAGTCATGCTTGCTACCACAAGACCAGCTCTCCTCTCCAGCAAAAGGTAGGGAGGAGCTAGGGGGACAGAGCTAGGGGGATAGAGGAGCTCTAGGGAGGTGAGCTGGTCTGGTGGCAGCAAGCATGAATTGTACCCTTTGCTAAGCAAAGTCCACCCTGGTTTGCATTTGAATGGGAGACTAAATCTGTGAGCCCTGTAAGATATTTCCCTTAGAAGGTGGGGCCGCTCTGGGAAGAGCTTGCATGCAGAAGGTTCCTGTGTTCCTATGTACACCCGCTGTCTGGGCCTCCCAGACTGCCTTGCATTGCCCTTTGACTGGCAAACCTTCCTTACACCATCTGCTTCACAGCCATTGGCCCTGATGGCAAAGGAAGTGGCCTGGCCTGGAGCAAAACAGAGGTCCACGAAGAGTGTGGATTCAGACATACTCCACACCACTTCAAATCTCAGTTATGTATCTCAGTTTGAGCCTGGAATGAACCTGTGCTTCCCGCCTTTGTGAGTGTTCAGACAATCACAGACATGTTGACCACGAGCTTTGCAAGTAGATTCCATATTATGTGTACATCCATCCAATGGGTGTCAGGATAAACTGTTTAATATGAGTGTGGAAGAATCTTTCTGTGCTGTACGGTCTCTGGAATTTCAGTGACTGGAGGGGAAAAAATGCATGATTAATTGTTGAGGCAGAACCCGTCACTTAGGTGTGAGCTGTGCTCCCATGTAGCTTGTCACAGAGAGTTACTTCACGATTCTAATTCCTTGGTATAAAAGCATCCTTCCTTGGGCATATCCAGGTTGGAGGCTTAAGCACTCTGATAACCCAATCAACAGCATAGATGCAGATCCTGCCACAGAAGGGCTTTCCTTTGAAATCAAATTATAAAATAAGTAGATTAACAACAGTGAATCGATATAATATAGCAATATAGCTGCACTTTGGTAAGGTGCTTGGTGTAAAGCCTTTCAGGAAATCTGGCTTCAGGACCAACTCAGATGCTGATACTGGGCCTCATGTCTTTACCATACAAAGAACTATATGGACATGGTGAAAACAAAATATACCCTGCATGCCTTTTCTATTGTTTCTACACAGGTGACATCGCACACACTCTCCACACTAGGTTCACTTGCAACTGAGCAGAGTTGCCAGAACCTAAGGGGTATACTCGTGGGTCAAATGGGCCGTAAGCCAGAATTTGGCTTTTTAAAAGCCAAATCTGGCCACCTGAGTCAAGGAGATGGGGACCCACCCCTGGATTGGCCCAAGGACCAGGGTTCAGGGATAGGATGTGCCTACACACACACACACACACACACACACACACACCATTCAGTTATAACTATGCCCTTGTCTAGAATAATTTGTCTACATCTTCTGGGGCTTTACTTAAACCTTTCCACAGTTTTGCAAGCATTTCAGGAGACCCGACCACAGATGATATAGAGCACCGGTTTCCCGACCTTTTCCTTCCTATCAACCACTACATTGTCATCGCAAGCTTTTGTGGACCACCACCTAAGCAAACCATTCTTAACATTTTAAACATAGCCTATGGCTGAGAGGAGTCAAATGCATATATCAAAGGGTATTAAAATGCAGCTATTTCTAATGAGAAGTTTGAAAATGGGGAAAATTCCCCCTAATTCCCTCTTCATTCAGCCCAATTGCTCCCCACAAATCTGCTCCTGAGGGTGGGGTGGGGGTTATATTATAGAGGTATACAGGATTATATTATTATTACAGTATCATTCCCCACTACCACTGACCACCCGCAGTACCCTAACAGACCACAAGTGGTACATGGACCACAGATTGGGAATAAGTGCGGGAGATGGCGATGGTCAACCCCTCCTGTATTGTACCAAAGAAAACCACATGGCTCTGTGGTCTCCAAGAGTCGGCACCGACTCGATGGCACAACTTTACTTTACTCTCACAGACCACCAGTAGTATACGGGCCACAGGCCCCTGCTAATTGAGCAAAGGGAGACCTTTTAAAGTGGCGATACTCTTCTATTTAGCAGGGGGAGAGCAACTGGCCCTGTCCAGCCCCAGCACAGCATCCCTCTAGTGACTGTTGCTGGTATCTGCCTTATGTTTCTTTTTAGATTGTGAGCCCTTTCAGGACAGGGGACCATCTTAATTAATTATGTATTATTATTTTTTATGTAAACCACTTTGAGAACTTGAGTTGAAGAGAGGTATATAAATATTCAGGAGGAGGAGGAGGAGGGAATTGGGAACCACCGATACAGAGAACGAATGCCCTCATGGGCCACCAGTGGGATGCAGGCCACAGACTGGGAACCACTGGAGAACTGGTCTTTTATCCCCTTATCTAAGCAGGGTCCACCCTGGTTGCATATGAATGAGAGACTAGATGTGTGAGCACTGTATGATATTCCCTTCAGGGGATGGAGCCGCTCTGGGAAGAGCAGAAGGTTCCAAGTTCCCTCCCTGGCAGCATCTCCAAGCTAGGGCTGAGAGAGATTCCTGCCTCCAATCTTGAAGAAGCTGCTGCCAGTCTGTGAAGACAATACTGAGCTAGATAGACCAATGCTCTGACTCAGTATGTGGCAGCTTCCTATGTTCCTATGTTCCACTGATATAGAGAACTAATACCCTCATGGACAACCAGTTGTCTGTGGACCACAGGCTGGGAACCACTGATTGAGTGAGCTACTCCTGATATGGGGCAGGGTGTGTGTGTGGATGCTGATCATCAGTGAAGAAAACACCACAATATGCTTTTGAAACGTGTCTCACTGCATGGCATTAAACAGCAAAAAGCTGGCAGAATGCAGAGGTTTATAATACAGACTCTTTGATAGATGTTCTCTAATACCAAAAGGAGGCTCCTAGTCTTCTTCCTGTAGTTGGCTGAAAATGCCTTGCACAAAGATGAAGAAATTACATTCCCAAAGATGATTCTGCCACCCATCTGCTGCACAATGAGACATCACCACAAATATTCTGTATTGTTTGCTGGCCCAGATGCATAGCAAAATATCCGCCACATCCTACCTACTCCTTGAAGATGCTGAGTCATTCTGCCTACTAAGCTCAGAGAGGATGCAGTGAGTAGAATTAACGGATGCTGCAGAATTTCAGGATCTTCAATTAAGTCAGCATGGATGAAACCTGGTGAATGAAATCATAATAGGAACACGTAGCACTTCTATTGTGCTATGGAGTGTTCAGATCCTGTACAACAGCCCTGTGAGTAGGAATAGCATTTTCTCACTCCATTCCTTAATGATCACTCTGCTTCATTCTGCTGTGAATTCTATGCTGGTGAAATGATTTCTAAAATTAATTCCAAAATTAAATCAGGTACGATTGGACATAACTTCTCGTTCCTTCAGTCGATTTGCTTCTGTTTCCCTAACCAAGTTACAGACTGCTGTGTCCGTTGATAAATCAGTGAAAAGCATGCGATTGATGTGGTTGATTCCATCCAAATTCTATTCATGCGCTGCTCTGGGGATGTAAGCATACATTCTGGGACATGGCTAAAACACTTCTCAAAGAGGATCTGGAAGCCACTGCCAGTCTATGTAGACAATACTGAGCTAGATGGACGAATGGTCTGACTCAGTATAAGGCCAGCTTACTAGATTCCTGTACCTCTGGCTCCACTTGGCTACTTCCAAGATATCTGATACTTCCAAGATATGTGGGCTCCAGATGACTGGAGATTTCTGGATTAACCCTTTCCTACCCAGGAACCTCTGGCCATGAGAACAGCTCCATAGTCTTTCCCCAGAATGGGTCGGGGTAGTTGAGAGACCCTTGGACATCGGATTGGCTCAGAAAATAACCTGAGCTGAGCTCAACTTATTTCCCAAGCCGTTTGATGGGTGTGGGAGAGAGCTCGCCCATCTGTAGCTCAGAGAGTGGGACAGAGAGTTGCACAATCTTATTTTCCTTTCCATAGGGTCTAGATGAAACCTAAATAGTGCTTAGGACTGCAACAATTTTTGCAAATGGTAGCAATCAATCAGCTAGGAGAACAAAACATCCATTATTAATTGGGCAGCAGATTAGCATGTCATATTTTTTTAAAAAAAAATTATATCCTGCTCTTCCTCCAAAGAGCCTAGAATGGGGTACATGCTTATATTTATCCTTACAACAACCCTGTGAGGTAGGTTAGGATGAGAGATAGGATAAGCCCAGAGTCACCCATTGAGCTTCATGGCTGAATAGGGATTCGAACTTGGGTCTTCCTGGTCCTAGTCCACCACTGTAACCACTGTGCCATGCTGTCTCTCCTAAATGCATCACCTAAAGCACTGCCTGCTGCAAGATATTCAGACATCATGTAAAAACATGCCAAGCGTGCTTTTCTTCTTCCATAGTATAGCTCTAATAGCATGCAAAATCATGCAGGTTCAGTTGGTTGATTAATGAATGAATGACTGCATGAATGAATGAATGAATGAATCAATCAATCAATCAATTGACTAAAATCCGTTTACACTGGATCACTGTCCCAGTTAAACCCCACCTCAGCTGCCACCTGGAGGGGAGGTTCCCTCCCTGGCAGCATCTCCCTGGCAGGGCAATGGCCCTCATAATTATATGGATCTATCCATATAAGACTTGATGTGTGAGCACTGCAAGATATTCCCCTCAGGGGATGGAGCCGCTCTGGGAAGAGCAAAAGGTTCCAAGTTCCCTCCCTGGCAGCATCTCCAAGATAGGGCTGAGAGAGACTCCTGCCTGCAACCCTGGAGAAGCCACTGCCGGTCTGTGTAGACAATCCTGAGCTAGATGGTCTGACTCAGTAGAAGGCAGCTTCCTATGCGCGTATGTTCCTAAGAACTGTTGCTGTTCCTAATGTGTAAATGAATGTTGGTGTGTGTGTGTGTGAGTGAGATGTGTGGCAAGCAGGATTTTCTATTGATTGAAGGAAGGGGAGCATGCTATATAAATCAAAGCTGGTCAAACTGTGGCTAATGCATACTTCCTTTCCCAGCAGTTTGGGAAAGAATTTAAATCTGCTGCTAGCAAATATGAAGACTAAACTCTCTCTCTCTCTCTCTCTCTCTCTCTCTCTCTCTCTCTGACTTGTACTCTTTATCAGAATTGTTGTATGCTTATGCCGACAACGACATGTACAGTTGTTCAGTAACTTTAGCATGTCACATTCCAAAAACATTGTTTTGGAAATGTTTTTCCAAAACATTTTGGAATACACCTCAGTGTATTCCAATACACCTCAAAGGTCATCAGCTACTATCAAATTCCTGCCTTGGTTAATTACCAAGGTTTATTTGACAAAAATTGCCTGACCCCGTTTCCAGAAATCCCCAGTCCAAAGAGTTATGAGTTGAAGAATAGTGAGAGGGACTTACTGTTCAGAGGATGGCTGGGGAACCTTCTCCTGATTCAGTTCCTGAACTGTTGTCCTGCTGGTGAAAACAAACTTGTGTTGGGCTCACGTGTATTTTCATGAAGAATGGTTTGACAGGCACAGCAATATGCCACATAGAGCAACGTGACAACCAAACTGACAAAGATGAAGATGACTGAAACAGGCAGATGATGACAATGACTTTTATGATTAGCTAAAAGACCTTTGCATGAGAACTTTGCAGTTTCCTATGAATTTCTATAGAAATACTGTTTCTAAACTGATCATTAGGAAGGGGATTGAAAACAAAACTGCTAATATAATCATGCCTTTATACAAAACTGTGGTGCAGCTACATTTGGAGTACTGCATACAGGTAACCATACCTTAAGAAGGACACTGTAGAACTGGAAAATTTGCAGAAGAGGGCAATGAAGATGATTGGGACCCGGAGCGCCTTCCTTAAAAGGCAAGGTTACAACATCTGGGGCTTTTAAGTTTTGAAAAAAGATGACTGAGGGGAGACATGATAGAAGCCTATACAATCATGCATGGTGTGGATAGAGAGAAATGTTTCTCCCCCTTGCATAACACTAGGCGTCATGTCATTAAACTTATTGACAATAAATTTAAGACCAACAAAAGGAAGTACTTTTTCATACAACATATAATGAGAAATAGTGAATAGGAGATCAATTATCCTAAGCATTCTCCCCTCCTCCAAACAAATAAAACTTGGGTAGAAAAACAATGGTTGGGAAATGTTTTCATCCATATCTAGTTTCATAAGACTGCACTGCAGACACCAGGCCTCTGACCTTTGGGGCATGGATGAGCTAATTTACAGGGAATTCTTGAAAGGAATCCATATACAGGTAATCCAGGAGGCAAGCCATGAGCCATTTGGTGGAGCTGATTGTAATAAATCTGCATACAGATCTTCTTTTTAAAAAAGAGAGATGCATTGACAAGTTATACTAGAAGAGAATCGACCCCGTACTGGGAATGGTTGTCCTACAGTCTCTTTTCTTCTTCCCCCTGCTCAATGTCATTTTTAAGTGATCAAGAAAGCTTAACAGCCAGAATGCCAGCTGATTGCTTTGAGGAACAGGCTGTGCATGATGAAAAGGGAAGGCAGATTAAGTAACTACAGTGCTTTCTGTGAAGGGCCTTTTTAAACCCTTGCTTAGTCCTCATTTTGATTCCCCAAACTCTCTTCCCTCTTTTTCTATTGAAATGGCTTTCCCTCCCATGAATCTGCCAGCCGTGCTATTGTCGAAATGTTCACTGCAGTGGTAATCAGAAGCTCTAGCCTAGGGTAGGCCATCTTTTCCCGCCAGCTGTCGCTGAACTACAAAGCCCATCATTCCCAGCTGCAGTCATTTATTGCCTTTATTGCAGCTGGAGATGATGGGAGTTGTAGTTCAACAACAGCTGGAGAGGCAAGATTGCCTACCCCTTCTCCAGCTTGAGGGAACTTTTCCTACATAGAGATGTCTGCTGAGAAGCCCCTGAAATAAGGTTGGCACGGATTTTTTTAAAAAAATGAAAATTTGAAATGCATTTCAGAAGGAGAAATATTGAAGGGAAGCTGAACAAGTTTCTTTTTTTAATTTAATTTTTTTTTTGACATTTTGTATTATACAATGCTTTCCCCAGTTCCCCACCAGAGAAGTGACATTTATTAGAGGGTTTCTGCATATCCCTATGATGTCAGGCCTCAGAAACACATAATTTTGCACAGGGTTCTGGGAAGCTGTTGAAAGGCACAGGCAGTTCAGCGTTGGTCTGGCCTGTTAGGCCTCACGGTGGCTTCTTTCCCAGTGAGATTGAATCCTTGAATAAATTAATCAGTCCCCTGTGGCTGCTCAGTTTGGGGGATATGTTGCATCTGGCGGGGGTGTAGCAACGTTGTAGTGGACTCTGGGGCAAGGAATGAATCCCTGCCCCAACCACCCTGCCTCCTTCATCTCATCTTCTGGTTGGTCAGGCTGAGGGAGGGGTGGGCTGAACCTTAGCCAGCTAATCAGGAGAAGAGGGGGAGGGAGGGACGGATGCTTCCTGACACTCCTCTCCCCCCTCCTGGGGAGTGGGGAGAAGAGGACTCCCTTGAAGCCAAGATGAATCACCAGCAGTGGAGAAGGGAAGAGAGACCAAAGAGTGAGCTGTCACCCAACTGGCAAAGCCCCCTTCCTCAGGGGCTCAGGAACATTTGCAACCCTCCTTGTTCAGTTACAGCTATGCCCCTGGCTTTCGGGCCTGGTAAATAAACCATGCATTGTTCCCTTAAGTGCAATTCAGCCTCCCGAATAGAATCCTGTTAAAATAACTCACTGCATTACCATCAGCTGTTTGGTGCCTGAATCAGTAATCAGGGTTAACAGACAATCAGTAATGCGAAATGTATCATTCATAGAAATGTGTCCAATATTTCTGGTCTTCTCAAGAGAAACCACTGGTGTGCTTCTGGAGTACATAGTTTGGAATCTATAATTCCTGGAGTTCTATAGTGTTTTCCTATCTTTATTCCATAATATCTCCATTGCTTTGTTCTCATATTCTCCCCTGCTTATCCAAATGTCCATAAGGATGGCATGATTATTTAATAACAGACTATGCTATTTGCTGGTAGGATACACTGAACTATCCTAAACATCAAGGCCCCTTATCCAAATCCCAATGAACCCTCCTTCTAGAGAACCCAGTTTGCATTTTAAAATACATTTAAATACCCCATTTAAAGGGTCCTAGTAGACCCCTAAATCTGACCCTGTAGTGGAAGGACATTTCCATTATGGGGAGAGAGAAGATTCCCACCAAAATTTGAAGACCCATTGTTGAAATTTAATACATGACTCAGTTGCAGAAATGCAGTGCAGGATATGCATCCTTTGTGATGGGCAAACTGCCCCCAGTTTGATTCAGAATTGGCTCCATCAGCTGAGTTAACCTCCCTCCACCCAAAACATCCCATACAGATGGCTGATCCTTGGCGGATGAGTCTGAACCCGATGGTCCAGAGACAATATTCTTCTCCCTAGCCCGTGAACCAATGGTCACATCTTTGAATCTGTATCTAATCAATTCATGCTCAGTTGGGTTGCCCGGGAAACAATCACACAGTTAGTCATATAAACAAACTGCCAAGAGTGGCAGGGAAAGGAGGCTTAAGTGGAAGCATGTACTGTTCGTGCACTGGAAATTATTGAAGGAATAAACATAAATGCAGTCCCCTTTTGAGTGGATAATGGAGGAGAGCAGTCGGAGGCCCCTATCTGAAAGGAAGATAAAAAATTGCATCTGAAAGGCCACAAATAAATAAATACTAAAGGACTATTCTGTTACCACTCCCTTCTCTATTCATTGTTGTTTCCCCCTTGTCCATTGCACAAAGTTCATTTTTGGTGTGTGTTGGTTAAGGATGAACCAGCTGGCTCTTCCATTAGCGGAGTGATCTGTTCTCAAGCCCTTCCCATGATCTGCCCTCGGCATCCTTCTCATAAGCTTAATTGATGTGCCAAGTTTTTGAGTCTTCATAATGCACAATAAGAGAGACGGAATCTCCTAAATGGTACACAGATAACTCCGGCTGCAGAGACAAAGGCAAGTGGTTGCTATGGCAACCTGGACCATGTGACAGCTCTCAGCCAAACTTTACTTCCATGCATTTCTCTCTCTCTCCCCACCTCACTCCCCATGAAACCTCTCCTCGCTCCGTTTTCCCTGTTTTGTCCTGATGACAGCTGCCCTTGCAGGAATAAAAATACAAATATGACAGATATGTATATACCGCTTTTCAACAAGAGTTCCCAAAGTGGTTTGCAGAGATATACAGGTACATACATACATACATAGAATTCCTCCCTGTCCCCAAAGGGCTCACAATCTTACAAAAAGAAAAGAAACATAAGAGAGACACCAACAACAGCCACTGGAGGGATGTTGTACTGGGGATGGATAGGGCCAGTTGCTCTCCCTCTGTTCAATCAAAAGAAACACCACTTTTTAAAGGTACCTCTTTGCTCCATTAGCACAGATAAGTAAAGGTAAAGTGTGCGATCGAGTCGGTGTTGACTCCTGGCGACCACAGACAGAGCCCTGTGGTTTTTCTTTGGTAGAATACAGGAGAGGTTTACCTTTTACCATTGCCATCTCCCATGCAGTATAAGATGATGCCTTTCAGCATCTTCCTATATCGCTGCTGCCCGATATAGGTGTTTCCCATAGTCTGGGAAACATCCCAGCGGGGATTCGAACCAGCAACCTCATGCTTGCTAGGCAAGTCATTTCCCCCACGGTGCCATTAGGTGTAAGCAGGGGTCTGTACCCCAATTCACTTTTTAAACGAATGTATTTGTGTGGATACAGTCATTCACACAAAAACACGTGCCTGTGTACAGATACCTGTACACAGCTGGGTAGAGTTGCCCTCTTCTGCGTAGCATGATCATATGATGGTTTCATTATAGCACATCACAGCTGGTGAAGGGAAGCCAGTCCGCCATGGAAGCCAGCCAGCAGAGGGTGGTTGGGGACCAGTGGTGGAGTCAGCAAATGGTGGGACAGGAGGAGGGGGTGTTGATGGGGCCCTCAGCAGCCCATGTGCAGAGCAACTGAGAAGATCCACCCTGAGCTGTTATACTAGGAAGTATCCGTTAGATTCAGCCATTGGGTGACTCAATCAGCCAATAGCTACCTGGATTGTGTCTTGCCAGTGATTATTGTTTGCACTGTAAAGAGAGCAGTAAAAACGGTTTTAGATGATCTCTCAGGATTCCAGCAATGTCACCGCAGTTCCTCCCACCATGAAAACATGCATGTCTGTGCAACATGTACATGTTACCTCAAATTAGAGCCACAGTGTGTAGCTTATTTACTTCACACTGTAGCTTATTTATTAAATCCAACCCATCAAAAATTCTAGGGGTTCCTAGGCTGACTTGCATCCACACACTGACCAGACCTAGCTTTACTTAACTTCAGCAAAGTGCCTGCATCATGTACCTTCAGATGTTCAAGACAGGAGAGCAGGTCTTGTGGTTGCAAGCATGGATTGTCCCCTTTGCTAAGCAGGGTCCAAACAGGTTTGCATTTGGATGGGGGACTACACATGTGAGCACTGGAAGATTTTTCCCTTATGGAGGAGGACCACTCTGGGAAGAGCAACTGAGGGTTAAAGTTCCTTCCTTGGCAACTCCAATATAGGGCTGAGAGAGACTCCTGTCTGCAAATTTGGAGAGCCACTGCCAGTCAGTGTAGACAATCCTGAGCTAGATGGACCAAGGGTCTGACTCGGTATATGGCAGCTTCCTATGTTCCTAAGGTTATTATTTTGGGTAATAACCAAAGTATTAATTGGTCAATAGTTCCTTAATGAGTTAGATCCAGTTTATTTTTTTTATCAATTACCCCTCCAAAACCCACTGACCTGTCCCCAGTTAAATCAAAAACAGCTGCTTTAGAAGCTTTGAATTATTTTAATGTCTGATATGTTAATATTTGAATAAAAAAACTCACGGATGGTAAGCATCATTTTAGATGAAGTTCTAGCTTTGCTCATACACCATTTTAGAAGAAGTTCTAGCTTTGCCCATACACAAGAGGGAATGCCTCTCCTGAGAGTTGCAACATGTTTTAGATTGTGATCCATTTCGGGACAGGGAATAATCTCTTATGGTATGTATTTACCTAAATAGAAGACGAGTCTGAATTCTAGATGACCCACTTAAAATTAGAGGTTAAAAATAGGTTATACTTGTATTGGGCCTGATCCAGCAGGGCTGTTCTTATGTACCCCAAAAGGAAAGGATCCTGGATTCAAGATGACCCCCAAATTTCTAACATCAAAGAACTTGGAAGAAAACTTCCAGGTAAATATGGTATTATCTATGTAAACTACTTTGAGAACTTTCTTTCTTTCTTTCTTTCTTTCTTTCTTTCTTTCTTTCTTTCTTATTAAATTTATATACTGCCTGATTCCAAAGGCTCTAAGCAGTTCACCAAAATACACATAAGAAAAAAACCAAAATAAAATGAACTGTTAAAATCAGCAATTTAAAACATTCAGAGAGTACTAAAAGCGTGGCTGGGGGAAAAGGTGTCTTAAGGGCTCTTTTGAAGGCTGGCAAATGTCTAGATCTCAATGTGCAGTGGGGATCATGCATATTTTTGTTGAAATATAACAGTAACCATCTAAAAGCAAAGCAACATTTGTTTACCTCATATGGAGATTTCTGGAGATTTGCGATGCAATCTGATCCACTACTTTTGCCGGCTAGGGGAGTATGAGAAACTGGCAATATTATGCTGGCCTGGGTGATCACTGGTATAGAGAGACCATAGCAGTATCCTGTCCATGAATTAATTAGCCCGTTTGTTAAATTTTGTATAAATTAATCACGAAGATCAAGTGAGAGCTCCACCAAAGTATGTTTGCCTTGAAATAACTAGGATTTTAAATAGGTCAAAAGATCTTTTAACAGGGGAAACTGAGCTCTGTTCTTCTTACATAATCTGCAATGACAATTGGGTATAGGGAAAAAAACACCACCACAACTCATTATTTAGGGACTCTGGTGAAATAAAAGAGAGAGAGATCAACAACCGTAGCATCAGAAGCATACTTGCATAGCAACATGTTCCCGATCAGCTGAGAAAACATTGTGGCTATCTGCAGCAGCAGGATGAAATTAGTGAGATGTGAAATCTACAGGAAGAATTCTGTTTCCCATTTCATGTTCCAAGCCCCTGAGCAGCAGATTTCTGTGGCAGCTCCACCTGCCTCTGGCTGCTTCCATTGTTACTGACATCTTCTCAGTATTGTTATTAGTTTCTTGTTTCAGTTAAAGGCCCTCAATGTTGGGAGTTGTGCTCTGTTGCATCCATGTTGGTGACCAGCCCCCTTGGTGTCACTGGAAGAAAGGCCTAGAAAATTGGGTAAGGCCTCTTTTTTTTAAAAAAAGGTTGCTTTTGGAAGGGGCAATGCCAAGTCTCCCTGCATGAGCAGAAGGCTATAAAACCAGCCCTTTGCTGGAGCACCAATCCCTTCTGCTGCAACATCCTGTTTCTGCATTCTTCTAATCAACTCTGACTGTGGTACTAATCATTTGTACTGGGAGCTGTCCAGGGTCCTGAAGCATCCCTTCTCCTTGTCTAGGAGGAGACCATAGGCCCATTCACACATAACGCTCAACACTTGTGCAACGAATGTACACTATATACATTCCCCTGGTGGTGCAGTGATAAAACTGCCACCCTGTAACCAGAAGGTTACAAGTTTAATCCTGACCAGGGGCTCAAGGTTGACTCAGCCTTCCATCCTTCCAAGGTTGGTAAAATGAGTACCCAGAATGTTGGGGGCAATATGCTAAATCATTGTAAACCGCTTAGAGAGCTCCGGCTATAGAGTGGTATATAAATGTAAGTGCTATTGCTATTGCTATTGCTATACACAGGTACAGATCTGTGCCCTGGTATAGTCATTTATATGTTATGCTGAGTGCAGGTATAGAAGTACACTTCCTATCAGTATCATGCATTTGAGGGCCTTGTATCCAGGTTTGCTTTTAAAATAAAAACAGGTACAGTATTCACACTTCCTTTCTCTCCTTCCTTATCATATTTGTAAACTGTGTAGGTGGTGTAAAGGTAAAGTAAAGTGTGCCGTTAAGATGATTTCGACTTCTCGCACCCACAGAGCCCTGTGGTTTTCTTTGGTAGAATACAGGAGTTACATTGTTGAAAATATAGTGAAAGTAAAAATGACACAGGAGCCATTGAAACAGTTTTAAATATATAGAGCTAAAAATCTGAGAAAACAAATGTATATAAAAAGTAGACCGTGATGGTCAAGCTCTTATTTTGAAACAGAGTGCATTCTAGAGCTCTGGGGCAGACATAGAGAAGGCTCGGTCCAGAATCAACACCAAATGAGCCACTGGCATCTGTAAACGGACCTTCCCAAATGATGAGCTGTAAAACTAGGAAAGCTAACAAATCCCCATATATCAATTACCTATCACTGAGGATGGACAAAACCATCAGAGGCTGAGCAAACATCTGAATTAAAGCCCCCGGAAGGCAGAACTTCCCAGAAAACCTCTAAGAGTTCACCTCAAAAGCGAGTACAATTGCAAAGTAGCAATCAAATTAAATCCAAATCCCAGTTAACACCATGAAAAGCAGAGGGTCTTCGACTGACATCTGAATGCCAACAACGAGAGTGAGTTCATTCACATGACGAAATATGGGGTGGGGGGAGAAAGCAGGATCTTACCTACCTTTCCTCAGATGATTGGAGCCTCTTTGGGGCTCCACCGCTTGTGAACCACACAAATGGCGCAGCGGTAGATGCCTGAAGTGGGAGGAAGAAGTCTTCCCACATCCCACAATGCACTGCAATGGCAGAGGAGGGGCAGCCCTCCCCAATGAAGCGGGGCTCCTCTCCCTGCCTGTGCTGAATTCAGGACTCTATGACCGCCATTCCTGGTGGCCATTTTCAAAGCCCCAGTGCTACAGAAGACCATAAAGTGAGGTGGGAATGACTCCTTTCCCCTCCTACCTCACCTTTTGCCCAGGTAGCAGGTCTGGGCTACCGGCTAGTTGAGTAAACTCTGTCCTACCCAAGCAGCTTGTGTCTTGTGGATGGGCTATCAGATGAATGGAATAGGAGAGGGCTTCCTATAGATAAGGGGCCACCAAATAAAAGACCCTGTTCTTAAAAGGCAGAGTCTCAGACAAACAGACCCTAAGGGGTAAATCTTAACACATGGGCAAGTTCATATGGGAAAAGGTCCTCCTCTTGTCACCCCAGATCCAGACCATTTAAGGGTGCCATGGGTCCACACCAGCACTTTGGGTATCTGTCTATCCACTGAGCTTGTAGAATCTCAGTGTTTCTATCTCTTTGTATGTGATGCTCAATTTTATCGCAACTTCCAGTAGTGCAAACAGTTACATTTATACTTGAACTAAGGATTTCTCTAGGGGGGGTTTCGCCTGAAGAACGAACAGCTCCTGGGGCTGGACCGTATGTTTGTGTTTCTTTCGGGTGCCGAGGGACAAACACTCCAGTTGAATTCTGAAAGAAGAGAAAAAGCTGTCCAGATACAAGTGCCACAAGCCTTCTCCCTGTCATCTTACAGTTCAGACTGTCTTAGATCCTATGGAGTAAATATCATCCATAATTCACCACCACCAACAACAACAACAAGGAGTGAAAAAATATATAAAGACTGAAGCCAGGTTGCTGTTTCAAATGCATTTGGGAATTCAGAACAGAAAACATTGGGATAACAACATAAGAAACTCACCTTTCAAAACATGATCCCTTCCTATGTATGCATTACTTTGCTTAGAAAGGAGACAGGAAGCTTCTACAGGGAGTCAAACCAGAGATTGTTATATATGTTTTGTCCAATTCAGATTCAGCTCATTTGTTCTGGCTTGGTTCTGGTTCATGCCAATAAATTCCAGCTGGCTGTCTCAGGTGTGAAATAAGAAGCCCCTTCCTTCCTATCACTGAGGCTAGCAGGCATTTAGCTCCTTGGTTCCCTGAGCTGAGAGAGAGTGTGGAGTAGTGGTTAGAGTGTTGGAGTAGGACTGTGGAAACCCAAGCTGAAATAGCACCCAAAATGCTCACTGGTTGACCATGGGCCAATCACTGCCCATCAATCTGACCCGCCTCACAGGGTTGTTGTGGAAGTAAAAGGGGGAAACATTATATGACACCCTGGGTTAACTAGAGGAAGGGTTGAATATAAATACAGCAAAGAATTAAATACAGACTTTATCAGCAGCCATTCCATCTGGGTTCAGCAGAGGAAGAAGTGAGACAGCTGAGTTCCCTCCCTTGGCCTAGCTGGGATCAACTGCTGTTGATATACTCAGAGAACTGTGTGCATCAGTAGCCGTTGAATATGCTTGTATCTAAGGAAGAGGATGGAAGGCTTCATGATCTCAAATTAGGGATACCAGCAACGGGTCTCCATTAGCTTCCTCTCTTCACCACAATGGTAGCTCCCCAGGCTAAGGGAGTTATTGGCCTGATTTTGGCTGCTCTGCAGTGCCACCCATATAATGGCTGGAGCCGGTAGTGCAGCTTTTCAGCCCAGGTGATCCAAGGAACCAATAGGGGCCAGCCTGGCTCTACATAGCCATTGCTCCGGGATTTATGGGAGTTGTAGTCAACAATATCTGGGAGTCCCTGTTACAGAGAACACTGTTGATAACTCCTTCCCTAGAACAGTTGTGGGTCATTCTAGCTAGTTGTAGAACTCAAGAAAAGAAGACCAGAAACTGCAGAATAAAACTTTTAAAAGCTGAAGTAATAGTCTAGCATATGTATTAGGGATTCCCAACCTTGGATCTCCAGATGTTGTTGGACTACAGCTCCTATCATTCCCTGCTGCAATGAGAGATGGTCATCATGACTGGTGATGATGGGGTTTATAGTATTGTCTACACAGACAGGCAGCGGCTTCTCCAAGGTTGCAGGCAGGAATCCCTCTCAGCCCTATCTTGGAGATGCCAAGGAGGGAACTTGAAACCTTCTGCTCTTCCCAGAGTGGTTCCATCCCCTGAGGGGAATATCTTCCAGTGCTCACACTTCTAGTCTCCCATTCCTATGCAACCAGGGCTGACCCTGCTTAGCTAAAGGGACAAGTCATGTTTGCTACCACAAGACCAGCTCTCCTCTGGTCTATGGCATTGAGGCAGACCATTAGTCCATCAAGCTTAGTACTGTCCACACTGACTGGCAGTGGCTTATCAAAGGTTGCAGGCAGGAGTGTCTCTCATCCATGTCTTGGAGATGCTGCCAGGGAGTGAACCGGGGACCTTCTGCATGCAAGCAGGCAGGTGCTCTTCCAAGAAGAGGGATATCTTACAATGCTCATACATGTCATCTCCCATTCAAATGTACAGCAGGGTGGACCCTGCTTAGCAGAGAGGACAATTCCTGCTCGCTACCACGAGATCAGCTCTTCTCCCCCTGGGGGAGAGACTGCTGCTCTGCTTTCTCCTGCCGTGCCTTAAAGCAGTGAATTAGATATGGACACAGAGGGTGAGGGGCCAGTGGCAGAGACTGAAGAAACACTAGACACAAAAAAACCCTTGAGTTTGAGCTCAACGACTAGGAGATACCCCAGCCCTGAGTGTGAGATGTCTAAGCCAGGAGCCCCAGAAACTGAAGCTCTAAGCAAGGATTGCATGAGAGGTGGACATCCTTGCCTCCAAAGTGGATTAATGCTATAGTCCACAATCTCAGAAAATTAGAATAGTACATGGAACCAAGAAGACAAGGATTGAAGAATAGAACAATATCGGACCTCTGAAAAGTATAAGCATGCATATGTATTCAGTACTTGGTCTGGGCCCCTTTTGCAGCAATTACTGCCTCAATGCTGCGTGGCATGGATGCTATCAGCCTGTGGCACTGCTGAGGTATTATGGATGACCAGGATGCTTCATTAGTGGCCTTCAGCAATTCTGCATTGTTTGGTCTCATGTCTCTCATCCTTCTCTTGGCAATGCCCCATAGATTCTCTATGGGGTCAGGTCAGGCGAGTTTGCTGGCCAATCAAGCACAGTACACTGTATACTTTTCAGAGGTCCGATATTGTTCTGTTCTTCAATCCTTGTCTTCTTGGTTCCATGTAATATTCTAATTTTCTGAGATTGTGGATTTGGGGTTTTCATGAGCTGTACGCCATGATCATCACAATTATAACAAATTAAGGCTTGACTTATCTCGCTTTGCATGTAATGTGTCTGTCTCATATATCAGTTTCACCTTTTAATTTGCATTACTGAAATTAATGGACTTTTGCACGATATTCTAATTTTCCGAGTTTCACCTGTACATGGGAAGAAAAAGGAAGGAAGACCCTGAAGACGCAGAAGGCATAGGTAGAAAGCAGTCTGGACCTTGTGGAGACTTTAGGCTTATGGATTTTTCTTTGTTTCTCAGAAGCTAACCTGCAGTCAGGAAAGCACTACTTTTTTCATGAACAGAGGCACCCTGGCAACTGGCAGGTAGCCTGTATTTGCCACTCACTCAAATTAGGTGATGCATTTTCCTCATGAGTCATCCCCTCCCCCGGTAATGTGTTTTCCCCCCTTTTCCTAAGAATGGGCGCATATAATTCCTTTATTCCACCACCAAAACAACTTGAAAAAGGACCCTTTTGAGAATCATGCATACATGTTCTTATAGAAATGCACTCTGTTATGGGCAGCCTTTTCCATTAGCTAATTAGTTAAGAAAATTAAAGAGGCATGCATTAACAATAGGTCTCAGTCAAGAGGGTGATTTATGTGAAATATAGTTTGACTTCTGTTGTGAAGGGAGATTTCTGGATGGAACTAGATACTAGGAGATACTAGGAGTGAGGGAGATAATGAAGAAAATAGGGAGGGGTGGAGCTGGAGGGCCTTCAGGAGCTGGCGACCTATGTTCTTTGAACCCTTTTGCTCAATTATAACTACGCCCCTGGATCGGAGAGCTGAGTGCACTCCCAGTCAGCAGCTGTGTGAATGCCAAGATCATAGGAACATGGGAAGCTGCCAATGTTTAGACCATTGTTCCCTCTAGCTCAGTATTGTCTACACAGACTGGCAGCGGCTTCTCCAAGGTTGCAGGCAGGAGTCTCTCTCAGCCCTATCTTGGAGATGCTGCCAGGGTGGGAACTTGGAACCTTCTGCAGGCAAACACACAGGTGTTCTTCCCAAAGCAGCCCCATCCCTGGAGAGGAATATCATACAGTGCTCACACATGGAGTCTCCAATTTAAATACAAAGAAGGGTGGATTCTGCTTAGCTAAGGGGGACAATTCATGCTTGCTACCACAAGACTGGCTCTCCTCTCCAAATTAGGAGGAGGGGAGCATGATCCTGTGGAAGGTAGGAGCTGTGTAGGAGAGGTTTTCCTCGACCCATGGCAAAATGCTGGGGAGAGAATCTGAGTGGGGCACTCCCATCGTACCCAGCTCCTGCCTCCCACATGAGCACTTGCCCACCCTCCTATCTTGATCTTGGAGTTCACATGAGTGCCGATTAGGAGTGCACCCAGCTCTCCTACACTGGTCAGGTGCTCTTCATGTGAACTAACCTATAATATAGTACAGTAAAGGTAAATTGTGCTATCGAGTCGGTGTCGACTCCTTGTGCCCACGGAGCCCTATGGTTGTCTTTGGTGGAATACAGGAAGGGTCTGCCATTGCCTCCTCCTGCATAGTATGAGATGATACCTTTCAGCATCTTCCTATATCACAACAGCAGTTGACCGGGCCCTTTCTCACTGCCGCCACCATGACTGCTCAGGATGCTGACAGGCTTGGTCCTTTCCCTCACCTGCTTGCCTCCCTCCCTCCACCAATGGCTTCTGTAGCTCCAAGCCGCAGTGATGGTTGACCGAGCAATTCCTTGCTGCCACCACCATTCCTTGCTGCAGAAGGTTGCCGGTTCGAATCTCCGCTGCTACTATATCAGGCAGCAGCAATATAGGAAGATGCTGAAAGGCATCATCTCAGACTGTGTGGGAGGAGGTCATGGTAAACCCCTCTTGTATTCTACTAAAGACAACAACAGGGCTCTGTGGGTGCCAGGAGTTGAAACTGATGGCACACGTTACCTTTACTTTATGTTGAGAAGACCCAGTGGGGCTTCTTATAACCTAGCCTTCGCCCTGAGATGCTAATTGTCTAAGAGCAATGTGTTGTTGTATTTAATGAAGCAAGATGCATTTAGAGCCCTCACTTGCACTCTGCAGTAATAAAACCCAGATATAGAGTTACTTTCATCTCCTGATCATAAGAACTAGGCTGTAGACTAATGAAGAAGGAAAAAAATATTTTTAAAAAGATAATAACTAGGATACCAAATCAGCTCGATCAGCTAAACAACATAGAGCAATGTTGTAGCCATTTTTACACATCAGGAGAAATAAAATCAACTCCGATATAACCTTGATAGTATCACCAGTGTTGGTTGTTGCTTCATTAAACTGACCTTCGGCATTGGAATTGCTGAAAGAAACATAGTTTGAAACTCCCAAGCAACAAACTCCCAGCAACAAACCTAGCCATCTCTTATCCATTTGCCGTGGGAAGTTGTTACTACAGTGCCATCTTCAGAGCGTTATACAAAGTAGCTTTTTTTTACACTCCCCCCCCCCTTTGTTGAATTTGATTTTTGTTAGCGTTCTCAGTAGACTGGAGAGATTGGTATGGAATCCCAACAGGAATGGCATTCAAAAGGCTGTCCCCGTTGATTTAAGGAGGAGAGATAGAACTGCACTAGAAAAGGATCAATAATGCTGATTATTGAAAATAATCAAATGTACGTCAGCTTCAGAAACACAGGCATTTGACAACAATCACCAGTGGCTAATGTCACAGCTTTCTGGGTGGTGGATTCCCGAGCCTGCATGGAAGAAAAGGAAGCATCCTATAGTTCTGTTTATCTTGCCACTTAATGGAAATATTATCAGTGGTGCTGTTTCTGTTCTTCAGAAAGATCTATGTCAGCATAGAGCTATGCATAAGAAAACAGAACTCCATGACCAGTTGCATTTGATTCACAGCATTGCATGGTAAGAAAAAAGATGATTGAATAATTACTGGGGGGCACATATATTTCCCCGTTTCTACAAGGCAAACCATATATATTATTTCAATGTGTGTGTGTGTGTGTGTGTGTGTGTGTGTGTGTGTGTGTGTGTGAGAGAGAGAGAGAGAGAGAGAGAGAGAGAGAGAGAGAGAGAGAGAGAGAGAGAGAGAGAGAGAGAATCGTGTATTTCACCTGCAAGCAAATCCGTTTTTCTCCTACATTGCAGAAAGCAGGGACAAATAAACACCATACCCTCTAACATTTCACAGAAGGAAATCAAAAAACTGGTACATTTGTAACATTTAGTGTCTACACCAAGGATCATTACCTGAGTCCTCCTCATCCCCAGTTATTCACTGCTGAAGGCTCTCTTGCCTCTGAATATTGCCTCAGAATATTGCCTTTCATTTACAATGTGTCAGTAGCTGTAGCTTACACAGACCTCTGAAGCAGGCTGTGTTAGTGGACTGACAGTAACTTAAAGGCAGAGAAAGCCTCTCCTAGCCATGCTGCAAATGCAGCACTGGCCATCTAATTCAGCCAGTGTGGTGTAGTGGTTAGAGTGCTGGACTTGGGCCGGGGAGACCCGAATTCAAATCCCCATTCAGCCATGAGACTTGCTGGGTGACTCTGGGCCAGTCACTTCTCTCTCAGCCTAGCCTACTTCACAGGGTTGTTGTGAAAGAGAAACTAAAGTATGTAGTACACCGCTCTGGGCTCCTTGGAGGAAGAGTGGGATATAAATGTAATAATAATAACAATAATAATAATAATAATAATAATAATAATAATAATAATTCATGAACAGGGCAGATATAACTGTAGTCGAGAAGAAAT
Source organism: Hemicordylus capensis (assembly GCF_027244095.1). Lineage (NCBI taxonomy): Eukaryota > Metazoa > Chordata > Lepidosauria > Squamata > Cordylidae > Hemicordylus > Hemicordylus capensis. Next base: position 20,563,596 of record NC_069667.1, read on the forward strand.
AAAAACAAGTCAAAATAATCGACATAGCAATACCAGGGAATAGCAGAATAGAAGAAAAAGAAATAGAAAAAATCACCAAATACAAAGATCTACAAATTGAAATTGAAAGGCTGTGGCAGAAAAAGACCAAAATAATCCCAGTGGTAATTGGCGCCCTGGGTGCAGTTCCAAAAGACCTTGAAGAGCACCTCAACACCATAGGGGCCATAGAAATCACCAACAGCCAATTACAAAAAGCAGCTTTACTGGGAACAGCCTATATTCTGCGACGATATCTATAACAACTGACAATAAAATTCTGGCATCCCAGGTCCTTGGGAAGGACTCGATGTCTGGATAAAACAAACCAGTCAATAACACCTGTCTGACTGTGTAAAATAAAAATAAAAATAATTCATGAACAGGGCCACACAGATTTGTTCAGGAGCTATTTTTGGGCCAGCACTGTGCAGCACTGTCCATTTAACTCCCAAAAGGGGTCCCACGGCCCAGCTCAGGAGCTCAACCATCCCCCTTTCTGATGTCAGATGTGGGGGGCATGTTGGGGCCACGAGGCATGGGCCCTGAGGGGCGGCGGCCCGGGTTCTTTGAACCTGGTCACCCAACGATAGCTACACCCCTGCATAAAAGCAGGTTAATAACAAAAGTCCTTTTCACTTTCCATTCATTGCCAATCAGATGCTTCAGGAAGCTCCTAAGCAGTGCTGTCTGTAACAGTGGAGGTAAGCAGAACCTGCTTCTCTCAACCCACAAGCTTGCAGCAGTCTGGCTTGAATTCCATGCAGTAAAATACGAGGAAGGAATAAAACAGATGCAATGTGGCTCCAGCGCCAGTGGGGATATGAGTCTCAGCGAAACCGTGCAGACTTCCAAATGCTTACCCTTAATTACATGCAGAGAGCAGGCAATTATGGCCTCTGTTCATAAGGAAGGATGTGTGCCCACCCACCAGATTTCTGTAGGATTACAGTTGTTGCTAGCACCTCTGGGGGATGAGGAGTTCCAACAGCAGAACTGCTGGGTTTGAGTGAGTACCGGAGAGCCGTGGTGCTTCTTGTGATATTGCCTTTATTTACAAATATACAAGCACAGCACAAGTGGAACAGCAGCCACTTATAGAAGGCAGCAGATACACTATTCCAGATCAGATGGGGGGGGGGGAGAGAGAGAGAGAGAGAGAGAGAGAGAGAGAGAGAGAGAGAGACTTCACCCTACTGGGCCTTAGGAACATAGGAACATCAGAAGCTGCCACATACTGAGTCAGACCACTGGTCTATCTAGCTCAGTATTGTCTTCACAGACTGGCAGCGGCTTCTCCAAGGTTGTAGGCAGGAATCTCTCTCAGCCCTATCTTGGAGATGCTGCCAGGGAGGGAACTTGGGACCTTCTGCTCTTCCCAGAGCGGCTCCATCCCCTGAGGGGAATATCTTACAGTGCTCACACTTCTAGTCTCCCATTCATATGCAACCCTGCTTAGCTAAGGTCATGTTCGCTACCACAAGACCACATTTCCTTCAGCCAGGTCATTGGTGTTCCTCTCTCTCTTTTGCCTCTCCCATAACCCAAACTGCTGTTGAGGGCACAAATCTCTCTCTCTCTCTCTCTCTCTCTCTCTCTCTCTCTCTCTCTCTCTCTCTCTCTCTCTCTCACACACACACACACACACACACACACACACACACACACACACACACACACAAACAGCCCTGCTGGATCAGGCCCCAGTCCTATGCAGTCCAGCATCATATTTCACACAGTGGCCCACTGGATGCCTCTGTGCTGAGTGCAAACACTCTCTCCTACTGCAATCCCCTGCAACTGGTATTTAGAGGCACCTTGCCTCTGAGGCTGGAGGTGACTTTCTCAAAGCCCAGATGAGTATCTCCTAAGCCATGATGAGCATCTCATTTGATAGCACGTAGAGCTTCCCAGCCATTAAAAGGCCACCTTGTCACTATCAGCTACCATTAAGAGACACCAACCAATCATTTTGGGTTGTTAACAAGCATTCTCCCTAACCAAGGAATAAGCATAGGAAGCTTCCTTATACTGCGTCAGACCATTGGTCCGTCTTGTTCAGTACGGTCTGCTCTGTTTGGCAGACAAAGAGCTTTTTCCCCCTCAGCTCCATCTGGAGATGTTGGGGATCGAGCCTGGGAGCTTCTGCATACTACAATGCAGAAATTTCTGCTTTAAAGCCCTGAATGGCTTAGGTGTGGGCTACCTAAGAGAGTGCCTTGCTCTACAAGATCCCCACCACTCAATGAAATCAACAGGAGGGGTCGATGTTTGGGTTCCACCTTCTGGTGGCAACGTGGGATCAGGCCGTTGTGAATCGGCAGCTGCTCGCGAAGACCACACATGTGATTAGCGATGGGTACACCTAGGATAAATAAATATATGGATGCTTTGCTGAACTCAGACTAGTTCAAGCATATGCAGATTCCCCTGCCCGTCTGGGATTAACATCACTGTTTTTGTAGGGATGTGTAAAGAAAATGCAGAGAAAGGGAAATATGTCTAGCAAGAATGGGTGGAGGGCATCCATTCATCTCTGGTGCTCATTTTGTTTATGAACAAGCAAATAGTCTCGCACAAGCTGGTGGGATCCCTATTGTGAAATTGACTGGGTGCCGATAATGTTCATTATTTGCATAGGCCTTTCATCTCAAAGAGTGTTATTACAAATATAAATGAGGCTGCACAACACCCTCTTTCAAGCATTTGGAGCGTCATTATCCTTGTTTTTCAGATAGGGAAATCGATGTCGGATGCTTTGCCGGCTTCCTCAAAGCTACAGAGGAAAAATGTGTGTCACAGGCAGGATTAGAAGCGAGCGGAGCTGGAGATTCACAACAAAGTTTGCAGTTATTAAATGTAATGGATTCCAAAGGCCCCAAATCCAGACGTAAAGGACTGTTTGATTTTCTGAGCCTTAGAAATGAAGGTCGAGCATGGATTTCTGGAATACAAGGGCAGAAGAAACAGTTTATCCTATAGAAACGACTTTCACATGGCTGGAGAAGGAGAAGCTGGTCTTGTGGTAGCAAGCATGAATTGTCCCCTTTGCTAAGCAGGGCCCACTCTGGTTTGCATATGAATGGGAGACTACATGTGGACTGTAAGATATTCCCCTTAGGAGATGGAGCTGCTCTGGGAAGAGCAGAAGTTCCCAAGTTCCCTCCCTGGCATCTCCAAGAGATGCAAATTAACTTCACCATGACCCTCTATCTCTCAACTACCTTCTGTTCCATTTATGTGGAATTCTCTGCCATGGGATGTTGTGATGTCCACCAGCTTAGATGGCTTTAAAAGGAGCTTAGACAAATTCATGGAGAACAGATCTATCCATGGCTACTAGGCCAGTGTTGATAGCTATAAGCTATCTCCAGGTTCAGAGATAGGATACCTCCAAATGCCAGTTGCAGGGGAGTAACAGCAGGAGGGGGGGGAATAAAAGATCATAAGGCAGAGGAGCCCAAACATGGGTCCCCAGATGTTGTGGGGAAGACAAATCTCATTTTCCCCAGCCATAATGTCTGAAGGATGGTGGGAGTCGTGGCTTGCCTCCACAAATGCCTGTGGCCATTGTGGTTGGGGAGGACACCTACTGAAGTCCACCAGCTTCTGGGGTCCCAAGTCTGAGGAGTCCTGCTTTAAGGAACAGAACTCGGTTGCAGCCTGTGCATGTATAGCATTCCGTATAAACTGAAAAAACAAAGACAAGGGAAGATTTCTAAGGCATTCGTTGCACTTTGGAAGCAAGACAGGGTCATTTGGAACTCCAGAATCCAGGGAGAAAAATTGAAATATCCTCAGCGACAGAGGCTTAGCACTCAGAGGCGCACTAACCCCTGGACCTTGGGGACCCGGTCCGGTACTCCAAGATCTGGGGGAGCCTCCAAATAGCCAGGGCCAGTGGCCTCCGGCAGCCACCCTGTGCCCACCCCACCAAAGCTCTGCTTTAAAAACAAAAGAGAACAAAACAAAAACCTCTTACTATGGCCAAGGGGTTGCTGCAAAGTTGGGGAGGAGTGGAGCAGTCCTTCTCCCTCCCCCCCTCCCCCAATGGCGATGGGGTGGGAGCAGGAGCAATGTTTGTTCGGGCCAGCATCTTTAAGCAAATGCGAGGAGCACCTAGCTGGTTTGCAAGGATCTCCTCTGCACAGGCATGCCTCACATTTTTTAAAGGCTCTGGCCCAAATGGATGGGCACAGTCACTCCTGCTCCCACCTCTATATTCTCTGTATGAGTGAAATGTCTGGGTTTTTAAAACAAGAACGTTTGGCTGTTTTATTTGATGGTGAACTGCCTTGAGTCTTTTTTTTTTTAAGGTGGTATATAAATGTATCAAACAAACAAAACAAATCTATTTTAAAGACATTTTTGTTTGTGCGTGTGTTTGTGTGAACTTTTTTCGTTTATGTGTGTTTGTGTGAAATAAAAGTCATACTTCCCAATGACCTGAGTAAAAGGTAAGGTGTGTCGTCAAGTCGAATTCAACTCCTGGCGCCCACAGAGCCCTGTGGTTTTCTTTGGTAGAATACAGGAGGAGTTGACCATTGCCTCCTCCCGCCCAGTGTGAGATGATGCCTTTCTGCATCTTCTTATATTGCTGTTGCCCGATATAGGTGTTTTCCATAGTTTGGGAAACATAACAGCAGGGATTAGAACCAGCAACCTTCTGCTTGTTAGTCAAGCATTTCCCCACTAATCCACTTAAGGTGTTCCCAATGACCAACAGATACCAAATTTTGCATACACAATCCTGCCACCTAAATTAACCAAATGCACTACCTTTTACACAACAACATGAAGTTGAACAGGTTTAAACTATTTCTTTTGTATTTTTAAGAAGCCATTCAAAATATAATCATATTCTAACTCTTATTGTTCTCAACAGATTTTTAACCCTCAATAATCAGATCAATAAGTCCAAAATGACATCATGCCCAAGAGAAGCAGATCTTTCTCAGATTCCAATTTACCATATATGGTAATGATTCAATAAAATGATTGTGAGCCCTTTGGGGACAGGGGTCCATCTTATTTATTTATTATTTCTCTGTGTAAACCACCCTGAATCATTTTTGGAAGGGCAGTATAGAAATCAATCAATCAATCCAATCAATCAATCAATCAAATAAATAAATAAAGTTTGATGTTTTAATCCTACAATTTCAAACTGTTTGTTTACTTTCCTTGTGTGCACATTAATAAAAAGTTCAATGATATTTCCCAGAGAAGCAGGCTGCATGTATAGTAATCTGCATTTGCATGGCTTGCATTCTTCTTTGGGGTGATTTTTCCATGAATCAATATTCAGCTACCTTCCTGGAGGCATCTTAAAAGAATCTTGGCATTCAGAACATGCTGAGTATGTATCCCATAAAAAAAGTTTCATTTTCTCAAGCATGCTAAATGGACCATCTAGTATTGAGGCATCAGTCCTAGAGATGCAGTTTAAATTGTGATTCAGTCGGCAGTGATTTTGCTACCGACTTTCCACGGGCCAAGAATGGCAACTCTAACCTTGGGAGCTAACCTTGTCTTCTCAGTGTACAAGCAAGCAAATATCATCATGAAATGCAGATGAGGAGTATCTTCTGCATACATCAGTTACCAGAAGGGTAAACGTTGTAATGAGCTAAAAGGAACAGAAATCTGTGGCAGATTGTATATGCACAAATTGAAAAACGAGGATGATGGAGGATCTGTGCATGCCAGCCTTTGTGCATTATGAGGAGACGCCATTGTAAGATATTCCCCTCAGGGGATGGAGCCGCTCTGAGAAGAGAAGAAGATTCCACGTCCCCTCCCTGATATCTCCAAGATAGGACTGAGAGAGATTCCTGCCTGCAACCCTGGAGAAGCCGCTGCCAGTCTATAAAGACAATACTGAGCTAGAAAGACCAGTGGTCTGACTCAGTATATGGCAGCATCCTGTGTTCCTATGTGTCCAGTAACACAGCAATAACATCAGCATCTACTCTGGTTGCATCAAATAAGCTATTTTGCAGCAAATAACCTAAATTACATACTTCAGGGGTGGAGCCACCATTGAGCAGATGGGTTCAAATAACCCGGGCCGCCGTCCCCCACGGGCCGCGTCATGCCCCATACACACACCCCATGTCTGACGTCAGACGCGGGGGGGGGGCATGATTTAACTCCAAAACGGGGCCATGCAGCCTTGTTTTTGAGCTAAATCAGCCAGCAGCGTGGGGAGACCTGCTCCTGGCCATGCAGCAAATGCAGCGCTGGCTGATTCAGCTCCCAAATGGCATGGCTGAGCATGGCCCTGCTAAAAGGTTTAGAAGGCAGGGAGAGTCGCTCTGGCCATGCTGTGAATGCAGTGCTGGCCAATTTAACTCCGAAACAGGGCCATGCGGCCAAGCTAAACCAAGCCCCTGTATCTGATGTCAGAGGTGGGGTGTGTGGCTAAACACTCCCTATGTCTGATGTCAGACTCAGGGGGAGGGGCTAGGGGTTCTGCGGTAGTGACAGAACCTGGGTCACCACTGGTCTCCCTCTGCTCCTGACATACTTGATGCAGTTTGGATGCCAAGTCATTCCCCGCGGAATGTGTAAGCAACCACAGTTCTAAACCACGTCCTCCATACACAGAAGTTGGAAGGAAAAAAAGGCCACAACGGATATCTGGGGAAAACACTGTACAGTCCAGGGTCTGACACTAGGATCTAGTCCCTGAGTCTGCCTGATCCTTCCTTGTCATTTCTAACAGTTGCCGGTACAAAGAGACAGCGTGGTGTTGTGGTTAGAGTGCTGGACTAGGACCGGGGAGACCCGAGTTCAAATCCCCATTCAACCATGAAACTTTCTGGGTGACTCTAGGCCAGTCACTTCTCTCTCACCCTAACCGACTTCACAGGGTTGTTGTGAGGAGAAACTCAAGTATGTAGTACATCGCACTGGGCTCCTTGGAGGCAGAGCGGGATATAAAATGTAAACATAAAAAGTGAAATAAAAATCATGTTTCAAGAAGAACTGAACTCCCACCAGACTCCAGGTGAAAAAAATCAGAGAGGACAGCATTTCTGAAATGCTACAGTTCACAAGATTCCTTGTGGGGCAGCAGCAGGGGCAAGGGGAAGCATGACAAACTCTTCTCAAACTATTTTAATTTTCAGTGACACTCTGCCCTTCAGAATACTCTCCTTGCTTCAGTGTTTCTGTGGAAGTTACATAGTTGGGCATTGCTTTTGTATATGCCAAATAGCATCCACGAATCAAATTATGCCTATATTGTGTGTCTGAAACACATCTTTTACATGGAGCAATTAGTTTTTTAGGTATAAAGTTGTACAGTGGGGTGGGGGAACAGACCCCTGCCTCTTTCACACACATCTTTTCAGTAGGGGTGCCAGAAATTTAATGTGGGGCGAAGAAGGGGCAAAGTGAATTTCTGGGTGGGTAAGTCCCCCCCCCCACTAGCCCCGTCTGGAGCAACCCTTCCAACTTTTAAATACTGAATTACAGGAACTCAAACAATTTTTCTGACTGAAGGTAGAAACTTCTCTTTGTTCGTTCTCTCTTTTTTCATAGTATGTACCATTCTGTTCTCCCCTCTAAAAATAAAAAAGAAGAAGAAGAAGGGGGAAATATCAGAGAGCTGGAAACGGTGCAGAAAAGGCCAAGCAAAATGATCAAGGGATTTGGAACATCTTCCTTACAAGGAAAGGCCAAAGCATTTGGGACTTGTTAGGTTAGAAAGAAGTTGACATTGTAAGCAATCCAAAGCGTGTTTACTGAAAAGTGAGCCAGGTGTGTTCAGTGGTCTTTTGTCCTCATCAATGGCTGACTTCCATAGCAAGGATTCGTGTGTGGAAGTGGAACTAGCACAAGAGGATAGCTTAACTGCACCAAGCATGTTGGTTTCACTACAACAAAAAATCTACCAATGTAATTGGCAAAGAATTAAGACCAAAGTCTGCACATGACACATAATTGACACAAGGAATTTGTTGTCACTTGACATTCTGGCCCTGTTCAGACGTAACATGAACCCACAGTTCTGTGCCCTACCTTCCCTGCTTTCCCATCCACAACGTCGGGGACAGGGACTTCTCTGCAGTCAATAAGAATGCAGAGAGGCGGGACAGTTGGCTGTGTGGGCTTCCTTCTTGACAGAAGGACAGCCCACACAACCAATCAAGCTGGAGGGAGGGAGGAGATTCATCTCTCAACTCTGGTTCCATGCATCCGAAACTGTGGTGCCTGCATTCGGATGTAGCGCTGGCACCCCCGAACCAGAGTTGGAGGACCCCAAACTCCACAGAGTCCCTCCCTTCTCCCCTTCAACTCCGGTTTTGTCAATTTGGATGTGCAGCTTGGGAAACTGGAGGTGAAGGGACCTCTGGTTTCCTAGTACCTCCAAATTTGGCAAATGAGGGTCACTAGCTGAGATGGCTTTAAATCAGGGTTGCACAGCTTTGGCCCTCTAGCTGTTGGACTACAACTCCCATCATTCTTATTGGTCTCTACAGCTGAGGATGATGATAGCCAAAGTCCAACAATAGCCAGAGGGCCAAAATTGTACACCCCTGCTTTAAATGGAACAGACAAATCTATGGATATAGGTCTATCAAGGGCTATGATAGTTAAATGGATCCTCCATGTGTAGCGATAGTATACCTCTGGGCAGGTGTTGTGGACAGAGAACAAGGGTTGTCTGCATACCCTGCTTATAGATTCTGGTGGGACTAGATCAGGGGTGCTCAACATTGGCCCTCCTGCAGATGCTGGCCAACATGTCCCATAATCCTTGGCTATCGACCACTGTGGCTGGGAATTATGGGAGTTGTAGTTCAACAACATCTGGAGGGCTGGGTTTGCCCACCACTGGACTAAATGGGCTTTTGGTATAAGCCTTTCTTAGATATATATGTTAGCTCTTGGCCAAGTATCCTTCCAGGAACCATTTGTACAGCAGTATCTGAAAGCTCCAAAATTAGCGGCTGATTGTGAAGAAAAAGCTGACACAGCCCTGATAGCTTGCTGCTTGGAATTCATGAATCGGATTAAGGTATATTTTCTATTACCACCCAATTGATTTTGTTCACATTGATTGTTGCAGGAGGTTGAGATAAAAGAAGAAGCTCTGTCTGCAAGCTGGCCATCTATACAGCCCGAACGGAAATCCACTAAATTCGATGGGAAGAAAACAGGTTATGTCGATAGGTTTCTCTCGGGCCTACAGTGATGGATTTTGTGTTGGATCATTACTGGTTCTCATCTCTTCTCTGAAGATAGCATACCTTTCATGCAGATCAAAAGGGCTGTCTTTGCCTATTCTGATGATATGACATATTTTCCTAATGATTCATATGCAGCTATTTACATGTGAATTGATGTAGCACCTTTCATCATTAGACTTCAGAACACAGTGTATAACACTTTTCTCCCTACAGATCTCAAATGATAAGCCAAGATGAAGACAAAATATATACTCTTCTGGAAAAGCCAATCTGCACTGAGTTTGTGCCATATCCCTCCACCCATGCACTCCCAAGCATACAATGAGATTCTTTCAGATGTCAAGAGTGATCCAGGGTGGTTCTCCTATGGCCTTGGTCCCCATAATCTACTGTAAATTAAGCTTAGCCATGTAAAATTGAAACTATTGCATATTCTTTACCCATCTATTTCCTTCCCTTTCCTCTGATGTCTCTTTTGGGTCAATATCCTGGTTGCTCATTTCTTATAAGACACCATGATCATGGTTGGTGCTTCATAGGAACGTAGGAAGCTGTCATATACTGAGTCACCCATAGGTCTAACTAGCTCAGTATTGTCTACACAGACTGGCAGCAACTTCTCCAAGCCTGCAGGCAGGAGTCTCTCTCTGCCCTATCTTAGAGATGCTGCCAGGGAGGGAACTTGGAACCTTCTGCTCTTCCCAGAGTGGCTCCATCGCCTGAGAGGAATATCTTACAGTGCTCATGCATCAAATCTCCCATTCATATGCAACCAGGGGAGATCCTGCTTAGCTTAGGGAAGAAGTCATGCTTGCTACCACAAGACCAGCTCTCCTCTCTTCAATAATATTAACACTACTACTACAAATATTTATATTCTGCTTTTCAACAAAAGTTTCCAAAGCATTTTACATAGAGAAATAATAAATAAAACAGATGGATCCCTGTCCCCAAAGGGCTCACAATCTAAAAAAGAAATGTAAGGTAGTTACCAGCAATAGTCACTGAAGGTACTGTGCTGGGGGTGGATAGGGCCAGCTACTCTCCCCCTGCTGAATAAAGAGGATCACCACATTAAAAGGAATCATCATCATCATCATCATCATCATCATCATCATCATCATCATCCCAGGTCCTTGGGAAGGACTCGATGTCTGGATAAAACAAACCAGTCAATAACACCTGTCTGTCTGTGTAAACAACAACAATAATAATTAGCCATTAGCATTGGTGCAGTTTGAGAGAAGCTTAACAGAACTTCCCAGCTAATTGCACCAGTGCACTGGGGAAGCAGAAATTCTGGCCCAATCCCCTTCCCCCCAAAGCCCTCTGTGCCACCTGAAAATATGTCCCTGAAGGCATTTTTTGGCTGGCACAGAGGGCTTCCTAGGGAAGTAGACATTTCAACACCCTCCCCTTCCCCTGGAAGCCCTCTGTGTCATGCAGAAATATGTCCCCAAGAGTTGCACAGCCCTCAGGGATATATTTTGGGGTGTCAGAGATGGTTTCCTGGGGAAGTGGCAACATTTGATACCCTCCCCTTCCCCAGGAAGCCCGCCGTGTCATCCCAAAGAATGTCCCTGAAGCTTGTGCAGCCTGCAGGGACATATTATTTTGTACAGCACAGAGGACTTCCTGGGGAAGGAGAGGGTATCAAATGTTGCCACTTCCCCACAGCACCAGTGCAAGTAGTGGAGAAGGTCTGCTGGGTTCCTCTCTTGCTGCACTGGTTCATCCCTGCTCCGAATATGAGCCCTTAATAATAGTAATAGAGGGTATATCTAGCACTGGGCAATGGAAGTTGGAAGGAAACATGTCAGTTGCACACCACAGATAGAACATTTGTGCCGCTTTGCACACAGTGCTTTCGAGAAAGACAGTACTGAGAGAGAGCGAGAGAGAGAGCGAGAGAGTGAGAGCGCGAGAGAGAGAGAGAGAGAGAGAGAGAGAGCTGCAAACCATCAAGCACTGAACCACCGAGTAATTCCACTATTGGATGTATTTATAGCCTATCTTTCCATATAAACTCCCCAGGTGTTTTACAGTCAAGATATTAAAAAATAGCACCACATTAGAAACCAAGGGATATAAGTGCATGCGTTACACAGACAACGGAAAGTGGCATAACATAAGGGAAGTTCATACCTTCAAAACTCCTTCCTGCAGAGAATCCTCTGGGTTTGGTCAATACGGACCAAGCCGTGCATTGGCTAATAGAAACATGCCCAAATAGCTGGTATTTCCTCAGAGTCATTTGCACAGGCAAGGTAGCTGAACAACGTGACACTTGACTCCAGTAAAATGTTGTCTGGAAGCAGCACCTTTTCCATGTGGTTCTCACTGGCATCATCCACAGGACCACTCCCCACTGAGTGTACATTGCATAGTCAATTTCCCATATACATGTAGGAAATCATATACTTCTACTGTCAGACCTTTGCTCCATCTAGCTCAGTATTGTCTGCACAGACTGACAACGGCTTCTCCAAGGTTGCAGGCAGGAATCTCTCTCAGCTCTATCTTGGAGATGTTGCCAGGGAGGGATCTTAAGAACATAAGAACAGCCCTGCTGGATCAGGCCCAAGGCCCATCGAATCCAGCATCCTGTTTCACACAGTGGCCCACCAGATGCCACTTGGAACTTCCTACATGCAAGCATGCAGATGCTCTTCCCAGAGTGGCACCATCTCCTGAGGGGAATATCGTACAGGGCTCACACATGTAGTCTCCCATTCAAATGCAAAACAGGATGGACCCTGCTTAGCAAAGGGGACCATTTATGCTTGCTACCACAAGAACAGCTCTCCTCCCATCTATGGACTGATTCACGTTTACATTTACATCACATGATTTCTCTTGAATGCCCGACATAATATTCTGGATTGATTCTCTTGAGTCCAGAATACTGAGGCCAGAACACGGAGTCTGAACTGATTCTGGTGAACTGGCCATACAATATACTGAGCCAAAGATTAGGTGCTATCTGTGGAGAGTAGATACAGGTGCTCTGGAATCATATGCTGAAGGGATAGAAGCTTATCCTCATCCTCTCTCTCTCACCTCACCAAAACAGAAAAAAGAAAGAAAGAAAAACATCGGTCTGTTACCAAAATTGAGATCTCACAAACAGCAAAGCCCCATTTACACATGATGATCTATGCAGACACAATCTGAGTTCCATGTACACATGTATAGGCACACACAGCAATCCACATGCTACATTCAGCACACATACAACAGTATAGTTCCTACGTGAACCCTGTGTTTGAAGAGGGCTATACCCAGGTTACTTTTAAAATGACTCCACATCCAGCCATTCAGACAAAAAACATGTGCATGTGCACAGATGCCTGAGTGCATGTAATGTCTGAAGAAGGCTCAGATGTGACAGTAATGCTGCATGGGACATCGCACGATCACTGGACTGTTTTCTATTTTTAAAAAATCCTACACATAGAACAGCAGTTATCCAAGAAAGGGGTTCTAAACTAGACTTCTCTATCATGTGTTGTTGTCTGTGTGTAGAAATAGTCCCCCTCCCCACTGAAGAATATTCAATCATAGAAGTGCCTATGGAAATCTGAAATGGTACAATCTAGACACAAGTTTTCATTTCAAGAGATGTTTATGAGAACAAATCCTCGTCAGAAGGTGCCAACAGCCATCTCTCCAGTCTTCTGCCAAAGATAAGACCTTCCATATATCACAACTCACAGTTCCCAAACTGGAGCATAGGAACAAAAGAAGCTGTCATATACTGAGTCAGACCGTAGGTCCATCTAGCTCAATATGGTCTACATAGACTGGCAGCGACTTCTCCAAGGTTGCAGGCATGAGTCTCTCTCAGATGCCAGGAAGGGAACTTGGGACCTTCTGCTCTTCCCAGAGCGGCCTCATCCCTTAAAGGGAAAATCTTACAGTGGTCACACATGAAGTCTCCCATTCATATGCAACCATGGCGGACCCCACTTAGCAAAGGGGACAAGCCATGCTTGCTACCACAAGACCAGCTCTCCTCCAGTGTCCTTTAATGGCACTGCTGGTTACATTAACAAGACCGGCTCACCTCCCTGCTCACAACTCAGGCCATAATGTGCCCGCTAGCAGAGAGTGGATGTGATGCAAGAGATTCTGCAGAGCAAGGCAACCCATCTTCCAGAGTTACAGCTCACTCCATTTGCTGGTCAACAAGACCCTCATAAGTAAGACGCATCTCTTCATAACCCTTTCACATGCTCTTGGTTCCACAATAAAATCAGGCTGCATGGAAAGTATCTTAAGAAACGTTGGGTTCATCTCTAGGAGCCAATGAAGCTGCCTTATACTGAGTCCAGCCCTTGGTCCATCTAGCACAGAACTGACTACACTGACTGGCAGTGGTTCCCCATGGTTTTTCAGGCAAGAGTCTTCCTCAGCCTCATCTGGAGGTGCCAGGGAGGGAACCTGGGACCTTCTGCGTGCAAAGCAGATGCTCTACCACTAAGTTACAGTGCAGACTCATCATCGTGAAAACGTAGGAAGCTGCTTTATACTGAGTCAGTCCTTTGGTCCATCTAGCTCAGTATCATCGGCACTGACTGGCAGCAGCTCTCCAAAGTTTCTCAGCCCTCCCTGCAGATGCTGCCAGGGATTGAACTGGGGACCTTCTGCATGAAAAATAGATGCTCTGCCATTGAACCACAGCCCCTTTCCCTGATCACCTCAATGGTCCCCATTTCCCAGGCACTATCCAGCTTACATAGGAAGCTGCCTTATACTGCATCCAAGTCTTGGTCCATCTAACTCATGATTGTCAACACTGACTGGCAGCAGCTGTCTCCAAGATTTCAGGCAGGAGTCTCTCCCTGCCCTACCTGGAGAAGCTGCCAGAGATCGAACCTAAGACATTCTGCCTGCAAAGCAGATGTTCTTTCCCTGAACGATGGCCCCATCCCCACCTTGTGATCCACCACCCACCCCCAAGCTGAAAGCAACCTGCTGACCATGTATGGTGGTCAACTAGGTATATTGCCCAATATTTTACATGTGAAAATTGGGATGTTCTTGAAATATTCCAAGATTCTCTGCCCAAGGCCTCCTTACACCAACACTGCACATCGCTGAAATCTCTATACCATCTGCTTTGTGCTGATCTTTCCACTGATTTAATTGCCAAGAGGATGTTCTTTCGATAATAATAACAACAACAACCACTAGAAAGCCATAATGGGCTTCAAATGTGTTATCAACAGTTCAGAGTAGACCTCTGTAGCTTCAGAGTGTGCAGTCACAGCTATGAGCTGCATGATGCCTTTGTGGTCATGCACATGCACAACGCATGAACACTAAGGACAAGACGCAATCATTTCCCACTCAGAAATGTAACCTAGAGAAGCCACGGGGTAGAGAGTGGTGGGGAGCTGAACCTTGAGAATGACAACTCACACTAACTTCTACCAACAACTCACACTGACCACATATGAATAGGAGCATCCCTCAAAGGCAAAAGAAGGACCATCTGAGAGAAGAGAGGGATGCTTCCAAATAAATAAGAGCATAAGACTAAGGGGCTAGATATGGTTCCTGGTTTGGCTGCTGCCTAGAGCTAGAAAACCATGGGGCAACCTGGCAAAGGACAAGACGTGACCACTGGGCCATTTGGCTTGATGAGTCTACAATTATGCAGGTCTGTAGCAAGCAAGCAAACATCACCATGTACATCATTAACGTAATAGCCCCTTTTGCAATTGACAATATGATCAGCATTCAACTGGCACAGCCCAGATGAGCAATTTCTTCATACGCTCGTCTCTACCTGGCTCTTATCACTGTTCTGGACCTGTAAGAACACACCAGAGAATCTTATGGCACACCTCAAAGGTGCCTCTAGGGTCTTGTAGTCTCTTCTGCAGCAGAAAAACACAGCAAGCTCATTCGGGAAACAAAAAAGAATCATGTGAACTAAGAAGCAGAACTCTGAATTTTCAATCCAATAACAGCAAGCCAAATATCAGGCTAACAATATTAACTTTCCCCCAAAAAAACAACAACATCCAATTTCACCATGAACCTAGTGAAAGATGCACCACTGGTAACAAATCTCAAATCTGATAATTTCACAAGAGTAGTACAGAACATAATTTTATTATCATTATTCTTCTTTAGACCTGATCACATTGACTCTTGAATAAATCTATACAGTTCAACAGTTTCTGTTTGGTATATTGTTCTCTTTTTTTTAAATTATACTGAATGATTAATGCATCTTTGTGACCAGGAAAACAAATCAGGCATATTTAAATACATATTGAGGAGTACATAATTTTTTTCCCTATTTAGTATACAAAGTATTTCATAAATATGAATTATATTACAAAAATAATTTCTGAAACGCTCACACAGCAAGCAAATTTTTGAAAATTTTGGACAACCTTGTGGGGTTGAAAGGAGTAGCACATCACTGAGAAAGGGTCAACGGGTTGTGAAGCCACAGGATAGTCTCACATCAAGACATTTCTTCCAACTGTTTATGAATGGTGCCATTTCTCTTTTGTTGGTTTATCATGGTGGGCTGGTCGGTTTGATTTTATGCCGATTTGTGGTATGCGTCAAATG
Source organism: Hemicordylus capensis (assembly GCF_027244095.1). Classification (NCBI taxonomy): domain Eukaryota; kingdom Metazoa; phylum Chordata; class Lepidosauria; order Squamata; family Cordylidae; genus Hemicordylus; species Hemicordylus capensis. Next base: position 20,579,408 of record NC_069667.1, read on the forward strand.
GTCAGATTGATCCGTAGGGATGCAATGCATGGTTTATTTTTCAACAAAGATTTCTGCACAATTTAACATTATAAATCCAGCGGTTTCAAGATGCAGGCCATAAAGGTAACCAATTTTACACATACTATCGAATGTTCTTTCTTTTGCATGCTTTTTTTTTTTGTAAAAACTTTTCAGAGAATCTCTAAGACAGTGCCACTTACGACACTGCAAACCAAAGGGACAGATGGACTCCAGTTCCTCCACCAACTTTAATCCACACTCAAACTGGATCTCAGCTGAGGTACAAACACTGGTGCCAGTTTCTCTCTTTGCTCTCGCTCTGTGTGTGTGTGTGTGTGTGTGTGTGTGTGTGTCTTGTGCATTTGCTTTCACAAATCACAAGGAGATGAAAAGTTTCGCCATTAGGGTACAAAACATATATGCCTCTTGAGGTTAAATTCAGTGTAATACGTGTATAAAGCAACACTTTGACCATAGAGTTTTGCAGTATCCCTTAGAGGATCCCACAGGGCAAGAGTTTCACGCAATAAAATCTATTTGGAGCTCATCACACACCCCTTGGATCACCTGCCTCTAGGCCTACCAGTAGAATATCATATTTGGAAATTAAAAGTCAACAAAAGGCACTTGCATCATTAAATAAATGTCCTCGGTAGGAAATAAGATTGCATGACCTAGATTTTATTCAAAGCTGTCTGTTCTTCAAGGACTTGTAAATAGTCTGGGGAGCCCTGAAGCTTGGCTTTTAGTTCAAAATATTCGCTCTTCCTTTGTTCGACAACTATCTTACTGTGATTACCTCCTATTAATGATTTCTTGTTTTTCCTGTCTTGCTGTTTCTCCGGATACCGTATCTCAAAGCCACTGACCCCTATACTGTTGTACTCCTTTTTGCTTTCGAGAAAATTCTGAATAAATACATTAGAATCCCGTCCTGGGAATAGCTCGTCCAGTTCATCAATTGTGCTAAGTCTTTTCCTGGAATCCATATGCAATAAATCTTTATCCTTGTCGCTATTATTCCGCAAGATTACTTTCTGCCCCGGTGGTTCGGCAAATGTGAAACTCGTTTCCGTCTCCTTTAAGCCGCACGAGTGGCTTTTGGTCATCTGCTCGATGGTTTGAGGGATGAAGGCTTCAGCCCCGAGAGTGTCCTTCTTATTCAACATGTGGTCATGCTTCCGTAGCTGGAGCTGCATGGAGCTGCATTCTTGGCTCCCAAGACCTTCATGCTTCACTGATGGTTTCTTGTTGCGTCGGAGCACAAAGACCAGAAGGCAGAAAGCGACAAAGACAGTTAAGATGAGCACCACTAAGATGCTTAAAATGAGGATAGACAAGGGTACTGGACCACCTGGAGGACTTCGTATTGGACCCAGCGGCATCGTAAACGTGATCACAGGTGCGGGGCTCGTAAAAAGAGCCGAGGGCTTGTTTAATAGTTTGGGACACAATATCTCGTTTTTGAGCGACTTGAGTTCGATGTTTGCAAACTGGACGGGTGTCTCGCATTTGAGCTCCTTCACCACAATGCCTTCGTTGAGCTTCTCCAACCAGAGTTTCAGAGCCACCAGGTCGCACGTGCAGTCCCACGGATTTCCTTCCAAATCAATTTGCGTCAGGGACTTGAGCTGATCAAGCACACCACTGACAGGCAGGTACATGAAATGGTTGTTCTTCAGGTTCAGCCGGGCCAGTGGGGGGTCGGCAAAAATGCAGGCCGGCAGGCTTCGCAGGAGGTTGTTGTTCAGGTAGAGTAGCTGCAGGTTTGGCATCAAGTCAAAAGTGCCTGCTAAGATTTCCTTGATGACATTGTATTCCAAATACAAGTACTGGAGGTTGTGGAGGCCGGAAAACATTTCAGGACTAAGCCGTTCGATCTGGTTGCCGTTGAGATACAATCTCCGTAGATTTGTAAGGTTGCGGAAAACCTCCCCTTTGATCGCCACAATTCGATTGCTGCCGAGATGAAGTAAATCCAGCCCTTCAAACTCAGCAAAATCAGAAGTGTCCACATCCTTAATATAATTGCCATTCACGTGAAGTTTCTTGGCGCTCAGTGGCTTGGGGACCAGTTCGGCCAACGACTGGATATTGCGTTCTTGGCAATTGACACTTAATCCCAAATCCGAGGGGTGTGTTTTGCAAACGCAGGGGTGTGGACAAGGGGTCAGGGGTGGCACTCGGGTTTGAAAAGTTACTATTTGACTGAGGTTGCGGGTAGAGAGTGATTTTCCTGCAACTATTCCTGATATCTTGGAAGGATTTGTCGTCTTGGGAGGCTTGGTGACTAATCGGTGCATGGACGTCTGTGTTGTGTGGCCATTGGGCGCGTTGTAGCCTGGCTCCAGCTGTGAGGGAGGTAGGATACGCACATCAAAATCACTCCCTGTCCCCATGGAACACAACTCTTGCTTGTTGGTTTCTTTCAACAGCCGCCCATACAAATCACTGGGGGTCTCACAAATGGCTTCTCCAATGTAGATATTATAGGGCATGTTCTCGAGCCATGCCTTCAAAGGCAACAGATCACACGTACAATTCCAAGGGTTATCTTCCAATTGCAGCTCAACAATGCGTCCAATGTGTTCCAGCACCCCAATATAGGGCAGCTTCTGTATTCGATTCCCACGTATATCCAGGTGGGTTAGAGAAGCGAAACGGAAAATATTGTCTGGAAGGAAAGCAATCAGATTGTCATTCAGAATGAGGACCTTCAACTTGTGAAGCTTGTTGAAGGCGCCCCGTTCAATATATTTGATTAAATTGTAGTCAGCTTGGAGATACTCCAAGTTCTCGATGCCAAGGAAAGTGTCGGCTCTGAGGACCTTTAATTCATTGTTGTTCAGGTGCAACTGTTTTAATGCACTGAGACCCAGAAAAGCTCCTCCCTCAATGTTCTGTAATTTATTGTTACCCAGCTGCAAGGACACAGCGTGAGAAAAGTTAAGAAAGGTATTTGGATAGAGGATGATCAGGAGGTTGTTCTGAAAATTAAGGTGATAAAAATTAGACCAGGGTGGTTTCAGTTGGTTTGGTCTGTAGACAGCAACCTTTTCACAGTTGACATAAAGTACATTCTCCACCGACACACAGGAGCAAACATTGCAAATTTCCACAGATGAGTCAGTCTCTGGATCCGTTGAGGAGGCTGAGCTGGACAAAACCAGAAAGATCCACAGAAGCATCTTCTTGGGATCAGCAATCCAACCAGCGGCTGCTGAACAGAGACAGAGAATCTACAAAAGAACAAAAAATGGGATGTTTCAGTTGTGATCCTTCCAGATCTGTGTGTGTGTGTATATATTTTTAACAGAAAAAAAATCATTTAAGTGAAAAGTATACACTCAGCTCTTGCTGCCAAATGCAGAGAGTTACAGCACAGGAAGATCGTAAAATGTATCACAGCCATTCAAATAGGGCATAACTATACCTTGCATTTGAAATTATAACTCTGTGCCTATCAATACTTAGTGTCTCTCTCTCTCTCTCTCTCTCTCTCTCTCACTCACTCACTCACACACACACACACACACATTATACATGGGTCCAGTGCTTTTCTCTGCCTTGTGTATGACACGCATACCAAAGCAAAATTACAGCCTTCTCAACAGCCATTCCATTTCAATGTATGTTAGGTTTAGCATTCCAAATGTTGGTCTCTCTCTTTTTAATTTCTTTCTTTCTTTCTTTTTTCACATAATCTAAAGGATTTGGATCACATATTTAGAAGTGATGCACAATCCATTCCAAAGGCAGGAGAGAAAGAGAGAGATGGGGTGGTGTGTGTGTGGGGGGGAGTCAAGTGAAAAATGAAAAGATGCAAGGAAAAGAAAGCTAGGGATGGATCCAGGGAGAATGCTATTGCAAATGCATGCTCCACTCGATTGATTCCGAGTTATATGCCAGTCACTGATACATGCCTGTCATCAGCCGTTCATATTTATACTATATATATATGGTGCACTATGGGGAGATAATTAGTCTGCATCTATACAACAAAGCTGAGCCTCGCATTAAAACAAACAAACAAACAAACAAACAAAAACTAGCAGCGAGGTGCATTGTCCTGAAAGGGCACCCTAATTGCTAGTGCAAACAAAGTCATAATTCACGAGGGTGACATCACCCCAAATATCCAGCAACTTTTTGCATGCGGGAGCTTATATAATTCCACCCACCCCGCACCGGCATTGCTATGGGAGACAGGTTATGGGAGCATTGTGTACACACACCCCAATTCGGCTGCCTTGGTCAACCCAAATCTTAAGTACCACCCTGCATTCCTAGCCAGGGGCCTGCCCAGCCAATGGGACGGACGGATCAATAAATTGCTGGCTTTGTGGTTTACATACATGGCAGAGAGGGTATGCGAAAGAAAAAGAGAGTTGCAGAAGCAGAATGGGAGGGCAGTCCAGAAGCTGCCTTGGGGAACAATAGAGATGGAAGGAGTGGGGGCCATAAAAGGGGGGGGGTCCACGAAAGGGCCCAGAGGAAGCCAAAGGAGAGAAAGGAGAAGGAAGAGGGAGAAGAAGGGAGGGAAGGCGAAGGAAGGCTTGAAGGAGGTTGGGGAAGTGGGATGGAAGAGGAGCCCTGGAGGAAGGTGAAGAGGAGAGAGAGAAGCCAGGACGCAGGAGCTCCAGGGCAGAGGAGAGGAATCAACTGGAGCCTGGAGGGAAGAGTGGGAAGGCAGAATGGGAGCAGCAGAGGTCAAAAGACTGGGTGGGCAGGCAGTGGGAGAAGGAGCCAGGGCTGGCGGGTGGTGGGGGGGGGGAGAAGGAAGGGGCAGGAGGCAAGGGGAGGGACGAGGATAAGGTCTGGGGGTGGGGCCCCAGGGATGGTGGGGAGGCGAGGGATGGAGCAAGAAGAGGGCAACCTAGAGGAGGCCAAGGGGAACCTGGGGAGAGGGAGGATGGAGGGGCTGGGGGGGGGGGGGTAGGGATGCGGGAAGAGGGGTTAGGGATGAGGAGGAGGTCTGGGGTCAGAGCCAGGCCTGAGGGGCTGCTGGTGGGGGGGGGGGCAGGGGATGCTGAGGGCGGCTGGGAGGGGGCTTGGCGGGGGAGTGGAGTCCTTGCAGCTGCTAAGGCCATGCCTAGACGCCCGGCTTCGGCAAGCCATCGCCCCCCGACCGGGCTCCCTGCTCTGCCGCCCCCACCGCCCCCACCCGCGGAAGGGCCCGCCACCGCATTGCTTTGCCGCAGCCTCGCCGCTCCCGGATCGCCGGGCTCCAGCAGCGTGCGGGCAGCTCACCCCCGCCCCCACCCGGGGGGCGGTGGACGGAGAAGGGGCGCGCGCGGGGGGGGGGCTTTCTTCCCTTCTCCTCCGCCCCCTCTTCCGCTGTCTTGGCGGCCGCCTGTGGAGGGGATCGACCCAGCGGCGGCCGGCTTCGATCGCGGGGGTGTGGGGTGTGTGTGTGGGGGGGGGGGGTGGAGGGGCCCAGGAAGGAACTCATCCACCCGGGTGGGGGGGAGACATTAGCCCTCTCCAAACCGCTTTCGCGTGGATCGGCCGCCCAGCAAACGAGGGAACGGAGCTGCAAGGAGATTTCGATGTGCAAAGGAGAGATCGCCCCTCTGCACGCCCCCCCCCGCGCTGAAATGCATGCATTGCCCCCCGCCCCCCGCGCGCGCTCCTTTCCAGGTTTGCTTAGCAAGAGCGAAGCTCTGTCCCTCTACGCTCCCCCCCCCCGCTCCGCTCCACCAGCCCTACCTCTGCAGCCACAGCTCCTCTCTCTCTTTCTCTCCCTCTGTTCTGCTCTGCAGTTTCTGGGGTTGTCTCCCTACGTGATGGGGACTTGTGCTTTCTCTGGCCCCCTCCCCCCCCAACACGGATCCAACACACACACACACAGGCAGACACGCTCGGCCGCAGACACAAGGGGAGGCAGTACCCAACGCAGAAACAGAGATGCACACGCACGCATTTACACACACACACACACACGATACAACACACACCCCCACACACACAGGCTCTGCAGCCTCGCATGCCCCACTCCCCGCGTCCACACGTTCAGAAGCACCCTCCCCGAAACACGCGGCCGCGGATTCACACGAGACACGTGCCTGGAGCCCGGCACGCTCGCGCGCGGCCAGGAGAGGACGCCCGGCCAGGCCACCGGCGGCTCGCCCCCTCTGCACACCCGCCGCCGCCGCCTCCTCGCTCGCCAGCCCGGCCGCGGCTCCGGGCTGCTGCGGCGCCCTCTGCACGCAGCCGGGATGGGAGGGCGAGAAAGAGACTTCCTCTGCTTCTTGCTGAAAAGCCAAGAGAATCGTGCCCCAGAAGGGAAAGCCTCCGAGCACACACACACACACACACACACACCCCACGTATACCGTGCGCCCCCTCCCCAGTTGCAGAGCCCACCCCAAATATGGATCCTTTGCCCCCCCATTTCAGACACCACCACCCCTCAAATATGCCTCTCTGTCTCCTCCCGTTTCAGAGTCCACCAGAAATATGCATCTTTGGGCCCCCATGCCAGAGCCCCCTAAATGTCCACCTCGGTGCCCCTCAGTTTCAGAGCCCCCCACATATGCATCTTTGCCCCCCGTTCCTGAGAGTCCCTCTCCAACTATACAGCTCCGCGCTCCGCACAGTTTCAGAGGGTTCCCCCCCCCTGCGTCGCGCGCTCCGGGTTTCACAAACAACCCCCCCCCCAAAAAATGTCCCTTTTTAAAATGCATGCACGAAACGAGCCAAAGAGCTGCCTTTTTTCGGGGGGCGGGGGGGGAGGAGGAGAAGCAATGGAAAAAAATGGACGCCCCCCAATAATATGTGCTAGACAAGCACCCCCCCCCCGCCCCGCAAGCCATTGCCCGCGTTTAGATAGGACAGTGAGGACATCATCATACCTTCGTCCGATCGGTAGCGTCTTTCATGCAGCCAGCTGGAAAGGGAAGAAAGGAAGAAGAGGCGAGGGTGGGGGGGGGGAAGCCCCCTCAAAATCTCCCCACAGCTGCCTTGAAGCGACCCGCCTTGGCTGGGAGCTGGGAAGCCTGTCGCGTCATGCTGAGAAGGATCGCAGGAACCGGCGCTGCCCCCCAAGAGCAGGGATGCTCAGCGCCCAGGTATTGGGTTGGGGGTGTCTAAGGGGGGGGGGAGAGAGAGCAGAGTGGATTCTCTCCTCTTCTTCTGCTTCTGACCTAGGTGGCAAACCGGTCTCTTTCCCAAGGGGGCATCTTCCCCAAGCTTTAAGCCTCCTTAGTTTCTGCATCGCATCTCACTACCAGCAAAGGGGGGAGAGGCAGAGAGGGGAGGGGGAGTCTTCCCTCCCTCCCTCCCTCCCTCCCTCCCCCCATCCTCAAGAATTTAACCCCCTTTTCAACAAACCCGGAGGTACTCGCGACTAGAGAGAGAGAGAAAGGGTGAAAGAGAGAGAGGGAAATTCACATCGGGAGAAGCTATCCTTCTTTTCCAAGAATGACTTTCTATCTTTTCTCCCCCTCCTTTGAAAAGGAGAAAGAGATTGTTTTTGCAAGGTGGGTTTTCTTATAATCCTGCTGCTGCTTAGCCAACTTCTGCAATAGGATGGCCAAAACAGAAGTGTAATAATAATAATAATAATAATAATAATAATAATAATAATAATAATAATAATAATATTGATGGAATACACACACACAAACAACTTCTTTCACTCGCATGTTGTTTCTGATGCAAGCTCCGGCCAGCTAATTAAGAAGACCTTGCACTTATTTATTTATTTTGCGTGTTGGCTTTTTTCCTCCCCCCCCCCTTTTTTTTGGGGGGGGAGCGGGCAAATGTGATTTAAAGTGGCAATGGATATCTTCCCCCAGCGACGGGACAGCTTTTCCCCAAGGCGGAGGAATCAGTCAACTAGTCCAAGCAGAGTTCTTATTTAGAGATGTCAGATTCCAGAGAGGAGGTTAGAGGGAGCTGAAATGCAAATATGCACTTAATCCAGGCAGGGGAAAGAAACGGAGGATTTTAAAGGAGCAGAACCACCTTCAAACCCCATATCCTGAGGACGGAATGGAGTTAAAACAGTGTCTCATAGAAGAAATAATTTGCATAGCAATATAGAATAGATTCAGCAGCGATCTTTGCTTAATAAAGAGATGCAATTCTGGTTTAGAGGACTGGTCCCTCTAGACTAGGGTCCCTGTCCTCAACAGCAATAATGTTTCCCCTGTTTTCTGTCCCCAGCATTTTAGAGATATACTGCCTCTGAACATGTAGGCTTTATTTCATTTTTTTTAATGGCTTAGTTGTTGGCAGGCTTTTCTCCCAAATGTGTCAATCAATAGTATATATTAATATGAGTGACCATCCTAACATCTTGTGGCAATGAGCTCTATATATTCTGCAGTTGGTGAAGATATTTTTCTCTCCCTCACCCCCCTCCCTCCCTTCCCCACTGACAGTCATTTGGAAGACTCCAAATTATGGTATTGTGAGAGAGGGGAACACTATCCATTTATTCTCTCTCTCTGTGCTATTCAAAATTTTATGAACGTCTATAATGTCACCCCTTAATCGTATTTTTTGTTCTAAAAAACCTCCAAATGCGTAGCCTTCCCTTGTACATAGAAAGCTACCTTCCGAGTCAGATCAAGGGTCCATCTAGCTCAGCATCATCTACTCTGACCGGCAGCTGCTCCCAGAGTCTCAGATGAATATTTCCCAGCCCTACCTGGAGATGCAGCCAGTGATTGAATTTGGAATCTTTTTCATGCAAAGCAGATGATCTCCCATTTAAAGGGTGGTACTTCCTTGCAGCCGGGGAAATGACTTGACTAGCAAGCCAGAGGTTGATGGTTGGAATCCCCACTAGTATGTTTTCCAGACTGTGGGAAACATCTATATCCGGCAGCAGCACTATAGGAAGATGCTGAAAGGCATCATCTCACACTGTGCGGGAGGAGGCAATGGTCAACCCCTCCTGTATTCTGTCAAAGAAAACCACATGGCTCTGTGGTTGCCAGGAGTCGACATCAACTTGACAGCACACTTTACCCTTTACTTCCATGTAGGAAGGAGCTACACCTCCTTTGGGGTGCCTTCCTACAAAGTTTTAAACATCTTTTTGTATTTCATTGTATTTCAGCAATCCTGCTTCTGTTTTATCTTTTTAATGGTATGGTTTGTGGATTTATTTATTTTGTGTGTGTGTGTTTTATGGTTTTTACTGTTTCACTGATTTTAAGGTTTTAAATGTAACTTTTATGGAACTTTATGGTCTTTGAACTTTTGTAAACCGCCTTGAAATGCATTATGAAAGGAGGTATAAAAATTGAACATGAAATAGATAGATAGATAGATAGATAGATAGATAGATAGATAGATAGATAGATAGGGTTTTTAAAATGGATTCTAACTGTATGTTTTATTCAATTGTTTTATTGTTTAACTTTATGAGCAGCCTAGAAAACAATTTTTTATTCAGCATCCAATGAATAAGGTGGTAGTTGTTATTCCTTTCTCCTTTTGGTTGCTCTTTTCCTATTCTGCAATACCCTTCCTGAAGATATGTGCATGGCTCAGGAAATCCACTACTCTACTTGTCAAAATGATGACAAGTGAAAAATGATGTCTGATGAGTGGGGAGAAGGTAATCCTTACAAGCAAAGAATTTTTGTCTGGCTGGTGAACAGAGCCAACATTCCTTGACTCCTCCTGCCTATGTGTACACAGGGACATAGGAAGCTGCCATATATTGATTCAGACCATTGGTCTGTCTAGCTCAATACTGCAATCAACATAACGTATATAACTGTACCTGCAGGCAGAGCAGTGCATTTCCTCTCTGTATCCTGCATTTCAGGGGGGCCTCTACCCTGGTTCCCTTTGAGAATGAACATGGGTACAGTCATTTCGAGTTTTGGCAGAACTATTGATAAAGGAATGCCATAAGAACAGCCCTGCTGGATCAGGCCCGAGGCCTATCTAGTCCAGCGTCCTGTTTCACACAGTGGCCCACCAGATGCTTCTGAGAAGCCCACAGCCAAGAGGTGAGGGCATGCCCGCTCTCTTGCTGTTGCTCCCCTGCAACTGGTATTTAGGGGCATCTTGCCTCTGAGGCTGGAGGTGGCCTATAGCCACCAGGCTAGTAACCATTGATAGACCTGTTCTTCATGAATTTATTTAGACCCCTCTTAAAGTCATCTGGGCTGTTGGATGTCAGTAAATCTTGTGGCAGAGAATTCTGCAGGTTATTTTATTCCTATCTATCTATCTATCTATCTATCTATCTATCTATCTATCTATCTATCTATCACATTTATATTCCACTTTTCCCTCCTAGAAGCTCAGAGTGTACATAGTTATGTTTATACTCACAACAACCCCGTGAAGTAGGTTAGGCTGAGAGATACATGACTGGCCCAGAGTCACCCAGTGAGTTGGTTATGTGTTGTGTGAAAAAATACTTCCTTTTGTCGGTCCTAAATCCCGTGACCACCCATCCATATGCCACCCAATCCCTATCTAGAACAAAAGGCTCCTATTTAACTTATCCCTGAACTGAAGACAGAAGGCCCATTCATAGGTTATGTTCAACACTTGTACCATAAGCGTACAGTGTACACAGCTACAGATCTGTACACAGGCACAGCCATTCACATGTTATGTTGAAAACAGTACAGTAGTACACTTCTTATCTGTACCATGTATTTGAAGGGCCTGTATCCATTTTCGCTTTTAAAATGAACACAGGTACAATTGTTCACACAAACACATATACGAGTGTACAGACATCTGTACACTTGTACAGCATAATGTCTTAACTGGGCTAGAATCAACAGGCAATTCCTCACTCCATCTGAACAAATAATGTCCCTTAGAGACTGTAGAATCCAGAGGCAAGAGGTGTCATATGCAAAGACATGACAGTGAAGTGGAACCAGGAATATTAACAATTTAATGAGATAGTTTTTGTGTACAGAGAGACAAGTTCAGAATCAGACTGTTTTTCCCTGCTCTTGATGCTGGCTGTTTGTTAGCCCCGCCTCCAATCTAGGACTGAAATAAAAGTAACTAAAGCCCCATTCAAAAGCTGGCCTGGATCAAGGAATGGGTTAACCAAAAACACCATAGAGCTTAATACACACTTTAAAAATATAAACACTTTCTCGGCCTCAGTTTTTGAACAGGACCCAATGATTTCCCTGAATGTTAAAGACAGAGAGGAGCAGAATCTAAGTTGCAAAATGGGATACGCCGTTCGTTAGGCAAGGCATATGGGCTTCCACGAGTCTTGTCGAATCCTGGAGTATTGCCAACAATGCGGTCTATATTTAATAAGTTGGAAACATCTTCTTGCTGCCGGAAAGAGTGATAACCATCGCCACCCATCCTGAATAACATCGGGTATAACAAAACCCAAGGATGTCTGTGCTGGGAAGTCTTGTAATGATTCTTCGGCTGACCAGACATGTCCTTTTTAAGACAGCAAGGAAATGTTCGTCCCACCTCTCGGCCTGTCCATACATATATTGAGTCAACTGTCTATCAGAGTAAAGAAAGAGGAAGGATGCGAGAGGGAGCAACCTCCCTCCAAAACCCGGTACAGCATCCGACTTCTCCACATGGGCAACCTTTCAAAGGGCAGATGCAAGAGGCAGCCGCATGAAGCTGTGAACACACTGGATTTCAGGCAGAGTCACGGCAGCCGGGAGAAAGTGATGCCAAATAAAGCAGAAGAAATGCCGTCAAGTATACGTCTCTGCACGGTTCCGGATTCTTTCCAGCTGGCTTCCTCCAGTTTATCTAGGAGACCTCTCCAAGCGACAACAAGTAACCTATCGCTTGCATCAGGGAAGCAGGCATCAACCGAGGCCGCCTCGCTCGCTGGAGTCTCCGAGGGGAGGCCGGTCCCTTTCTCTGCATACATTATTCACAGCAAGTTGTTGCCTTTGAAACTGGATACAATTTGACAATGGGAAATTGCCATTTATGGACATTTCCCTGCATTTCCCCACCTCTTGGTAAACATCATAACCTCAGAAGCTCTTAGGCCTAGAAACTTGCAGGCTGGCCTACCTGGATAATTAGGAAAACAGAAACTGCTCTATACCAAGTCCAACCATTAGCCCATCAATATTCAGCGTTGTCTATACAAGGGTTTCTTAACCTTGGGCCCCCAGATGTTGTTGGACTGCAACTCCCAGAATCCCCAGCCACAAAGGCAATGTCTGGGGATTCTGGGAGTTGTAGTCCAACAACATCTGGGGGCCCAAGGTTAAGAAACCCTGGTCTATACCAATGTGTGGTTCTCCAGATGTCACTGAAATACAACTCCAGTAAACTACAACTCTGATAAATTGTAGCTGCAGGTGATGGGAATTGTAGTTCTCTCAGCCCTACCTTGGCGATGTCAGGGAAGGCATGCATTCCACTGAGCTATGGCTCATATTACAGTGCACACACAGCCGTGGAGCCAGCCAAATGGCAACCCCCTCCAGATACGCCCATGCACGTGAGGTCACGGGCACATGACTCAGGCTCCAGAGGAGCCCAGAGTAAGCTCTCTGTTTGTTATTTCAGGCAGCGCCAGCTGGAGGAGAGAAAGGGGAAAACATCCTATCAGGCAGCCAGTGCTGCCTGAAATAACAAGCTGAGAGCTCACTTGGACTCTCAGCAGCCTGGGCCACACCCCCTTTGTGCATGATGCCCCTCCCATGCCCGGTCTGCTGAGAACCTGGGTGAACTCTCTGTTGGTTATTTCAGGCAGTGCTGACTGCCAGATAGGATGTTTTCCCCTTTCTCTCCCTCCAGAGCGCAAGCCACGGGGCTTTGGCGGCCCTTTTCATTGGTGGCCCGGGTTCTTTGAACCCTTTTCGCACAATGGTGGCTACACCCCTGTGCTCACATTGAGTCTCCCATTCAAATGCAAGCCAGGGATGACCCTGCTTAGCAAAGGGGACAATTCATGCTTCCCACCACAAGACCAGCTCCCCTACCTTTTGCATCATCTTCATCTTGCATCACCTTCTGAATGCTGAAGCTCCCAATTGGCTAACCCTTCCTATTTATACTCTGTGGTACATCAAGTGATGGTCTGCAGGAGTGAATGGGCCAACCCACTTCCTCTACTGTCCCATGATTATGCAGTATTACAGATCAGATGGGCCAAGTCTGAACTGTTCTGGGTGCCCGGAGACCCCTTGCACCTGCCATTCAGGTCGTCATTCTCCATTAGTTCTGCCAAATCCTATGAGGCTCGTCAACTGGCATGCTTGCTATGGTAATCTGCATGCAAAAGATACTGTTAAGTCTAGGACTTGTTGCTTCCTTTAAAGAGAATTAATGTTGCAGGGATAATGTTCGTAGAAAAATTAAGATAACTGCCAGGGCTGTTTGTTCATTGCTCTGCTTTAATCTTTTCCTCTCTCGCTTCTGGGTTTGGGTATTTTTCTTTTTCTTTTTTTTAGCTGCCCTAATTTTGTCAACTTTTGCATTCCCTATTAATTTCAATTAGGTCTTCCAAAGGCTCTTGTATTTGACAAGCGATTTTATGCCAACTTTAACAAATTTTTAAAAAGTATTTGCTTGTTCCCCAAGTGATTTCCCCCCAATACATCACATAAAGTAGAGTTTACTTAGTAGACCCCAAAGAGGGAGTCTTTCATGAACATTTTCAGCAGCATGAAAAAGCAGCCCCCTTCAATGCCATCTTGGAAAGAGTTGCCCTCACTCTGAACTGGCTTTGTTTGCTCTCGGTGATGTAATCACAGCCAAATATGAGTGTCTATATATGCACATTTGTAGTATTCCGTAGGGCTATGAAATTATCAGACCCAATCCGATAATAATATGCTGCAAGTGATTATTGAATCGTGCAACTGATAATTGTTCCAACTGGGATCGAATCACTCAGTGTGTCATTATCAGGGTCAATACATCAGCCCATAGGAAAGAATGGATAATCATTGAAATGTCTATACAAATATTATTGTAAAGTCAGAATGGAACAGTAATTTAAGGTATGATGGACCTTTCTTAGAGTTGATGGTGGACCCTTCTTGGGGCTTGAAAGCACCCTCATTTCATGCAGAAGTGCGAGGGTTTCTGAGCAGCAGCTAATGCCCAAAGAGGCATTGATTTGGAGCAGGATGTCAATTATATAACTGTTCTCTTTCCTCCCTGAGCATTTTTCATATATAGTACCTCACCAGATTCAACAACAAGCAGGTTGTGTGACATCAGAAACTGCGAAAAGCAGCATGGAGACAATCTATCCATCATCGGATGAAGTTCAATACAGCCCAATAATATATATAAAATATTGTAGTGGGCGGTGCCGATATTAGCACTTTCACATCAAAATTGACACGACACGATGAAAATGTCGCTGATTAGGAATGTATTGAATTGGATCCGATTATTGCTCCAGTTCAATACACAGCCCTTTTATTCAGTGGCATATTATCTCTGAGCATGGACCTTCCATGTACCTATTGCAGCTACTAGCTATTCATAGACATATCCACCAGGAACTAGTGCATTGGAAACCACAGTCTGTCGCCACACCTTGTGGCAGTTAGTTCCACATGTCAATTGTGCAGTGTGCAAAGAACTGCTTGATTTTGTCTTTCCTGAATCTTCTGCCTATCAGTGTCATCGGGAACTCAATTTTTCACAGGTTATGCGCTGGAGGAGCAAACGCTGTTCCTGTTCTTCACAGAAACTATGTCTGCAGCAAAAGAAAGAAGAGATCTTGTCATCTTACTAAGAGAAAAATGAGAGGATTCCTTTCCATTATTTTTGTACTGCTTTAGTAGGTCAAAGCAGACAGTAGATTTACCTTCCTGTGGCTGCTTTGCCCTGGGATCCTACCTGTCTGACAGTGACATCTTCTAATTGTTGTTTATAGATGACAAGAAACTCCATTCTCCACCCCCCCCCCCGCCCACTGATTGTTCTGTAAAGCTGCACTCTGTATTTTTAAAACTTGTTTTTCCCTGTAAGAAAAGGAGAAAATGCCATTGCATTGACATCAATGTATTTATTTTATAGGGCAGATTCCAAAAGCACTACTTGCTATGTACTGCTGTACATAGGAAGCTGCCATATACTGAGTCAGACCACTGGTCCATCTAGCTCAGTATTGTCTACACACAGGCAATGGCTTCTCCAAGGTTGTAGGCAGGAATCTCTCACAGCCCAATCTTGGAGATGCTGCCAGGGAGGGGACTTGGAACCTTTTGCATGCAAGCATGCAGATGCTCATCCCAAAGTGGCCCCATTCCCTATGGAGAATACCTTTCAGTGCTCACACATGTAGTCTCCCATTCAAATGCCAACCAGGGTAGACCCTGCTTAGGAAAGGGGAAATTCATTCTTGTAGTTGTTACCTCAAAACCAGCTCTCCTCCCATACAAAGGCTAATGGGAAAGGACCCATAAAAAGACCAGATTTCCGCCCCTCACCCTTCTTCTCCCATTCCCAGCAGCTAGACCTCCATGCCTGTAAATCTGAACTATTGCACCATTTAGTAGTGGCTCACACCAAGGATCCGTGAGGGGGCACCAAATGAGGTTCATCTGCCTCTGGTTCCTGACAACCCTGGTTGTGCCTCCCCCCACAATCCCTTGCTTCACAAGAGCCATCAGGTAGGGATGTGCAAACAGCTCTGTCGTCAGAAGGGGTTGATATCAAACCGATTTGGTTCGACAGTTCAAGGTTGAACCAAACTACCGCCTCTTCGGTCCGATCCTGGACCAAAACACCCACACACATCCATGGTCATTCAGGGGTTCTCAAAATTTTTTTAAATTTTTTTTAGCTCTTACCCCCCTCCAGGAGGGCTTCTCAGGGCCCATGGGGGGTCAGTGGAGGTTCTCCCTACCCTTGCTGCCCTTCCTTGTGGCAAAAATTGCCCAATTCGGGCATTCTTCAGCCCTTTCCAGGTCTTTCTCCCATCACGGCGGCCATTCTGGAGGCTGCCACACATGCGCAGTAGGCCCCCTGCATGGCCAGGTCATAACCCAGGCCATGCAGAGGCCCATTGTGCATGTGTGGCAGCCTCCAAAACTGCCAGCCGTGAGGAGGGAAGGCCTAGAAAGGGCTGAAGAATGCCCAAACCAGGTGATTTTTGCCACACGGAAGGCCAGCGGGGGAGGGGAAACCTCAGAGAAGCCCCCCAGAGGTGGTAAGTACTTTAAAAAAACTTTATAAAAAATTGGCTACCCCCCCCAGCCGAAACTAAGGGGGTTCGCTGGGGGGGGGGGATGAACTGGCCCAGTCCTGTTTGGGTCTGGTTCGGACTCAAAGCCCAATGAGGCCAGCCAGTTTTGTGCACACCCCTAGTGTCAGGTAGAGCTGTGCAGGCTGCTTAATTTTTGACAAGCACACACAGTTCTAGCTGAATTGCCAGTCTGCAAGCAATACGGCTCCTGTTAAGCAAGAGAACAAGATGTGTGAGAGAGACTCAACCAGGGTTCCTGGGAACCAGAGGCAGCTGCACTTCATTGGACGCCCACCTGGCTTGTTAGGATGAGCCACTAGTAGCACCGCTTCAGAATTCCACGTTCATCTTTTTGCTGAATCTCAGCAATGCTCAAATACTGAACTTGACGGATATTTTCAAAAGTAATTTAGGACTAATTTTAAGTCAGCAAGGTCAAGTGCATGTTCATACATAAATTATTTACACCTTTTTTTAAAAAAAACCACACACACCCAAGTTTATCCATCATTTGGAATGCTGGAAATAATTGATTCTGGGAAATATTTGAATTTTGGCAAGCCGTTTTGAATTAGGTGAAATTGCTAGAAAATATCCCCTTTCCCCACATACACACCCACCCCACTTTAGTTCTGGTTCTTGACTTCACAACGGAAATGACTTGACTAGCAAGCCAGAGGTTGTTGGTTCGAATCCCCGCTGGTATGTTTCCCGGACTATGGGAAACACCTATATTGGGTAGCAGTGATATAGGAAGATGCTGAAAGGCATCATCTCACACTGCGCGGGAGGAGGCAATGGCAAACCCCTCCTGTATTCTACCAAATACAACCACAGGGCTCTGTGATCGCCAGGAGTCAACACCAACTCGACAGCACACTTTGCTTGACTTGACATTTTATCAAGAAACTGAAGTGACACTATGGAGTCCTGAATCAAACTAGTTGAACATTTTTATTATTTTAAATAAAATGAAGAACCCTTTTCCCCTCTAGGTCCTAATTTGCAAGTGTCATTAATTCAGAAATGTGTGAGTCCCTGAGGTGGGCCCCACCAAAACTGAACTGCACTAAAAAAGAATTATATAGTAAGAAATCTCTCCTCTAAGAACATCTAGCTTGGGAACAGTTTCCCAGACTCATGCAAATGATAGTTCTGCATAGCCATATGCAATGCCGTGAGTAAGGAGGTTATATACCTGTTAGGATTTTTTTTTAAATACTCCTCTATGATGGTAGTACAGAGCTCATAAGACTATAGGCAAAGAAAAAATAAATTTCAGTCTGGCTTTAGGAAGCTGCCTATCTGTGAAGTCTGTAGTCTGACACTCCAGCAGGGGCATAGCAATAATTGAAGGGATGGGGAACAAATGTCCCTGCGCCCATGGGCAGGGGCATAGACGTCTCAGTTTCGGATGGGGGCATGGGGTACATGGGAGGGGAGGTCTCTCCTGCCAGCCAGCCAGCCTGACTCATTGGCAAGCTGCTAGTCCATGAGTGTGCAGAGCATATGATTAGTCCTGGGAATATTGGATCCGGTTCAATATCCTCAGTATTGGATCCTATTAGGTACAATTCAGATCCGATCTAGGGAAGCTTATATCAGATCGGAACTATCCGATCTGGGATTGGGAATATTGGTAAAAATATCTGCAAAAGAATCAGAGTCAAAGTGTCTCCAAGCCCTGGTTTTAAAGCACTACACCTGCAAAATCAGGACTGGGAGGGCCAAGATAACCCTTCCGCAACAAGCACCCACTTGGCCCCCACACCCCAATTTTAAATACTGCGACTGAAGCCAGCTTGGAGACAAAGTGACTGTAAGCCTGCTCCCGACCTGGTTAAAGATCAGATTTCTGGTTGAAAAAACCAAACCTTGACTCCAACATCGATAGTTTGAAGAGGTCTACAGACCTGAATCTGACATTTTTTAAATTGGATCTGATCAGATGCAATCCGAATTTTCATTCATGCACAGGCCTACATATTATATGATTTGCTTGGGGCATGCTGAGAATGTTTTCAACATGCCCATTGTGTGCAGTTCTTTTGCAGCAAAGCCCTGGTTGTGGGGTGGTGGGTGGGAGAAAGTGGCAAGGGTCCTAGTGTCCCATTGTCCCAGGATCCACGTCAGCCTTGCTACACTCCTGCTCTCTAGGTGTCACTGCCTTCTATAACAAAGGATAAGTACATATGCTTGGAAAATTCTGTGTATTCTTCTTCTGTTTACGCGTATCCCTGTTTTCCTCTGTTGTCTCCCCTTTGCCAGTATCAAGACTGTAAAGTTCTCAGGGCAAGGATCTGTCTTCTCATTCTTTATAAAGCACCATGTGTATGGTGAGCGCCACCTAATGGCACAGCGGGGAAGCAACTTGCCTAGGGAGCAGGAGGTTGTCAGTTCGAATCCCCACTGGTATGTTTCCCAGAATATGGGAAACTCTTATATCGGGCGGTAGCAGCAGCATCCCCAGCTACAATGGAACATAGGAAGCTGCCATATACTGAGTCAGACCATTGGTCCATGATCTAGATCAGTATTGTCTTCATAGACTGGCAGCGGCTTCTCCAAGGTTGCAGCCAAGAGTCTCTCTCGGCCCTATCTGGAGATTCCAGGGAAGGAATTTGGAACCTTCTGCTCTTCTCAGAGCAGCTCCATCCCCTAAGGGGAATATCTTACAGTGCTCACATGTGGTCTCCCATTCAAATGCAAACCAGGGCAGACCCGGCTTAGCAAAGGGGACAATTCATGCTTGCTAGCTACCACAAAACCAGCTCTCCTCCCAAAGGCCATTGTACATGAAGTTCTCGTCACTTCCTCAGTTCCTAGTTAGCAAACTTGTGAGAATGACTGAGATTTGCCCACTTTGATATTTCAGCTCCTTGCTCTCAGAAGCCACTCAAAGTTGGCAGTGGCTGTTAATTAGTCATGAGCTAATCAACAGCCGTGGGCAAAGCAGGGGAAAAACAGAGATAATTGGGTGTCATTTGCATGGGACAACTGGGAAAATGTACACTCCCTTATGATATGTTGTGATCCCCGGCTTGATATATTGATCCCCAAATCCTGAAAGGAAGAGAGTGCAGGAAGAACTTAAGGATGCAATGGCATGTAAAGAACTTGGCTGTACCTGTCCACATTTTAATAAAATAAAATAAAACACCACCACACAAAGCCACGATTTTGAACGTTTTCTGGTCTGCTGCGGCAATTAAAATTAACCAATTACATCGGCTCTGCATTTTTGTTTAGGCATCTAGGCCCAAACGGGGGATTTCAAGGCAGGCGGGCTTCTGTCATTTGGGTGGATTCATAGAAGTTGCATTGAGGTAGGAAACATCACCACAAGGTGATTTCCCACCCACCCCAACTTGTTTTTTAATTGCTGGTCTCACCAGTTAGAAGAAGTTCTTGAGATTCAGGGAAGAAAGAAAATGAGACCCTACAACAAGGATAGGATGCTTGGCTCTCCAGCTCTGGTTGGACTACAAATCCCATCATCCCCAGCCATAAACAATCCAGGTTGCTGCTCACGGAACCACCGACCATCTTCATTACAGTGCCTCCCCCTTCACTCAAACAATGCTGTATCCATGAGCGCCCGACTCAAGAGCGTGAGTGACTTCTCGCTTCCTTCTCGCTTCGGGAGCTGTTTGCATGAGTGTTCACAAACGTCTGGAGAGGGCTACAGTAACTCTGGTGGCGTTTCCACCTGTCCTCCACAGTGATGGCACTGCTTCCGTTCCAACAGCCGTGCCTCCACGATTCATTGCAGCCCCCTAAGAAATGCGCCAAAGGCCATTGTAGCTGTGGATTATGGGCATTGTAGTCCGGCAACCTCTAAGGTCCCACGTTTGACATCCCTGTACTAGACAAACAACCCCTGGTCTAGGTAATGTCTGTCCTGAGAGGGTTCTCCATCTTTAGTGCTAAGCTCACTTTTTCTTCCATGGGTATCTATTCCATTCAAAACCAGACAATCAGCAGCTCAGGAAGAAATCTGGGAAAGAGATACAAATGCCTGTTTGCATTGTATTGTGCATTTCTTTAACCACGAGGTGGCAGTATCTTTGCCAGGATTGTCCCCAGCAATCTCCGCTGGTTTTAGCTGCATATATTGAATAAAAGCAAGGCCAGTGAAGCTATTCGGGTTCCATTGAGGTGGGGGAGGGAAGGCAGGTGTGCACACGATGGACGTAACCGGGGGAGAAATGGAAGTTTGATAGCCTCAGCTATTGCAAAAACTAGACTTGGGGCTTCCTGTGACTACGCGGACATTGACTTTTTGCGGCAATTGTTCTGTATCGGAGAAATCTAGGCCTGACTTGCAGTTTGGGATCTGAGCAGCAAAAGATGCCGAGTGTCACCTGTCGCTCTTCTGGTTGCCTTTGGGAATCCTTTGAAATGCAGGAAGCTTTTCTCCAGATCTAGGCCAGTTTCTGTGAAATGGCATGGTGGAGGGATGGGCAAAATTCCACGGAGAAATTTCAAGCTCTGTTATGCATTTATTTAAAATGTGTATATTCTGTCCCTCCAGTCTAATACTGTTCAGGACAGCTCACAAAGACCATCGAACAACGGAATATGAACATGCATCCAATTCAGTGAAAAACTAGACCCATGTTAACATCAAAATTACAGATTGAAAACTTAACGGAACAGACCAAAGGGCTATAACGGTAAAGTGTGCCATTGAGTTGATTTCGTCTCCTGGCACCCACAGAGCCTTGTGGTTTTCTTTGGTAGGATAGAGGAGGGGTTTACTATTGCCTCCTCCCATGCAGTGTGAAAGGATGCCTTTCAGCATATTCCTATATTGCTGCTGCCTGATATAGGGCTGTGCTCACAACCATTATTATGGTGGGAGAATCCTCTTGCTCTACTGGGTGTGCTCTCTGATCTTTGATCAACTATGATGGAAAAACAGGACTAGAAGCTCATGCTGGGATCATGTGGAAAACAGCAGCTGGGTTGGAAGACTGGTCTTGTGGTAGCAAGTGTGACTTGTCCCCTTTGCTAAGCAGGGTTTGCCCTGGTTTGTGTTTGGATGGGAGACTATGTGTGTGAGCACTGTAAGGTATTTGGGGCACTCTGGTGGATGGGGCCACTCTGGGAAGAGCATCTGCATGCCGGCATGCAGAAGGTTCCAAGTTCCCTTCCTAGCGTCTCCACCAGAGGGCTGAAAGAGACTCCCACCTGCAACCTTGGAGAAGCTGCTGCCAGACTGGGTAGACCATACTGAGCTAGATGGACCAATGGTCTGACTTGGTATATGGCAGCTTCCTATGTTCCTGTGTACCCAGAAGCCATACTCAGCTGCTGAATGAAGTAGGAGAGAAAGTCCCCTGATCCAGCTGCTACCGCATGATCATGGAATGAGCTTCTGACCTTGTTTTTCCCTTGCAGATGATACAAAAATTGGGAGGGTATTTTTGGTTAATCCGTTCCTTGATCCAGGTCAGCTTTTGAATGGGGCTTTGTCACTTGTGTTCCAGTCCTGGAGTCGAGGTGGGCAGAGGCACACTAACCCCTGGACCTTTGGGACCTGGTCCAGTACTCCAAGATCCAGGGGAGCCTTCAAATAGTTGGGGCCAGTGGAATCCGGCATCCACCCTATGCCTGCCCTGCCAAAGCTCTGCTTTTAAAAAAAAAATCTTACCATGGCCAAGGGGTGGCTGCAGGGAGGGGAGCAGAGTAGTCCTTCTCCCTTCTTCCCCCTCCCACAGCAGCAGTGCGATTGGAGCAGAAGTGACACTGAACCCATCTATTCAGGCCAGCATTTTTAAGCAAATGCGAGGCACACCTGCGCAGAGGAGATTGTCACAAGCCCATGACATCCTGGGCTTGCGGCGGTCTCTCTTTGAAAGAAGAGCGGGATATAAATGTAGTAAAGAAGGAAAAATAAACAATGAAAGGTCCGAGTCCTACATGGAATGCACACTGGGAATGCTCCCCTCTATGCAGTGCCAATAAGTTGGCACTTTACATCTATTATGAAATCAACTATACCTTGATCTAAACTGTAGTGTTAGTTTTAACTTAACAAGTATTCTATATGTGCTGAAGTAACTTTAAGGTAGTGGTTCCCAACCTGGGTTCCTCTAGATCAGGCCTGCTCAACTTTGCCCCCCCCCCAGCTGTTCTTGGACTACAACTCCTATAATCCCCAGCCACAGTGTCCAGTAGCCAGGTATTATGGGAGTTGTAGTTCAGCAATATCTAGCACAAGGCTGCTCAGCTTCAGCCCTCCTGCAGATGTTGGCCTACAACTCCCATAATCCCTGGTTATTGGCCTCTGTTGAACACTGGGGATTATGGGAGTTGTAGGCCAAAAACAGCTGGGGGGGGGCAAAGTTGAGCAGGCCTGACCCAGGATGGGAACCACTGCTTTAATGTATGCTCTGTGTTGTTTTAATACTTTTATCTTATAATACATTATGTTACAACCAGTGCTTATAACAATACACTTATTACTTATTCGGGACCGAATTTTCGCACAGGACGAACATTCGTATATTATTTCCTGAACCTCATTAGCCCTCTTCAGACATTATGAATCGTAAGCTCACTAGGGGTTGGAGAAGCAGGGAGGAAGTCTCACCCCCCTTGTCTGTCACCCCCCCCCCACACACACACCCAACAACCACACTCAAGGTACTGTTTGTCCAAACTGGGCAATGCCCTAAGCATGATGGCTGGGGATCCCATTCGCTGCAACCTTGATCAATCAAGAAATTAATTAGGGAAATCAATACAATGCTTAAAAATAAAAATACAGGATGTGGGTCCCACATGGAGGTGCGCATTGGGAATGTTCCTTTCCATGCTGTGTGCATGATTCAGCTCCAGCTATTCAGAGCCGAATATTCGCACGGGCTGACTGTTCATATATCATTTTCTGAACCTCACTGTGCATAGTCAAGTAGATGGATTCACCAACCTGTAATCATTTAAAGATGAGATGGAAGCAGGATTTCACCAAGAGCACATTCTTTTCTCATCATGACAACAAAACAAACAAATGTCACAGCATCTGGAAGAAAATAGATGATAATGTGCTTAGAACTCCAGGCAGACCTATCCTCTGGGGAGCCCTTATTTTTCCTTGAAGAAGATATTCATAGCAGTTCTGGCAATGTCAATCTCTCATCTCCCATCATAAAGTCCACCAAAGTAACATCCTTGAAAAATGGTGACATGTTTATTTTTGTGCTCACTTTAGTCCCAAACTAGCAACTCCTTGCAGAAGATTACAGGGTTGGTTGGTTCTGCTTCCCTTAGACAATTTGCCTGATCAGGAGTCTCTGAGATCATTTTGAAATGCTATTTTAGGTAAAATGTGATGGTAGTCTGGTAGCATTGACATCTTTGTAAGGGACACCTTAATGAATGTAGAGAGGGGCTATAGCTTAGTGGAGTGGTTCCCAGACAGGGTTCTTCCAGATGTTGCTGAACTACAACTCCCAGCATTCCCAGCCACAATAAATTGTAGCTGGGCATGATGGGAGTTGTCGTTCTGCAACATCTGGAGGAGCCTAGGTTGGGAATCACTTAGAGCAGGGATTCCTTTTGGGGACAGAGATCCATCTCCTTTTTATTTATTATTTCTCTGTGTAAACCACCCTGAGCCATTTTTGGAAGGGTGGTATAGAAATTGAGTAAATAAATAAATAAATAAATAAATAAATCACATTGGGTCCCCAGGTGTTATTGGACTTCAACTTCCATAATTCCTAACCAAAGGCCACTGTGGCTGGGGATTATGGGAACTGAAGTCCAATAACATCTGGGGACTCAACGTTGAGAATCCCTGATGTTGAGGCATCTTTTGTGTACAAAAGGTCCCAAGTATTTCAGTCCTTGACATTTCCAGGTAGGGCTGGAAAGACACCTATCTGAGAAGTGAGGACAGCCAGTCTTGTGTTGTGGTATCAATACATGGACTGTCCCCTTTGCCAAGCAGGGTCAACCTTGGTTTGTATTTAGATGGGTGACTACACATGAGTGCTGTTAGGTCAGAAGTGGGTAAACCTGGCCCTCCAGCTTTTGTTGAATGACAACTTCCATCTTCCCCAGCCACAATTAATTGTGGATGGGAATAATGAGACTTGTAGGTCAACAACAACTGGATGGCCAGGTTTGCCCACCTCGGCATTAGATATTCCCCTTAGGGCAGTGCTGCCCAACTTTGGCCCTCCGGCAGATGTTGAACTACAATCCCCATAATTCCTTACTATTGGCCACCATGGCTGGGCATGATGGGAGTTGTATTGCAAAAACTGCTGAAGGGCTGAAGTTTGCATTCCTACCTTAGGGGATGAGGGCAAAGTTCAGTGGAAGAGACTTGGCATGTTTGCATTTAGAAGGTCCCAGGACCAGATACATGCCCTGGCATCTCCAGGTAGAGCTGGGAAAGACTCCTGCCTGAAACCCTGGAGAGCCGCTGCCAGTCTGTGTAGACAATACTTAGCTAGATGAACCAATGGTCTGACTCTGTATAAGACAGCTTCCTATGTTTCTGTGAAAACATTCAGCATCTCCAGGGAGGTCTGGGAAAGACTTCTTCCTGAAATCCTGGAGACCTGTAACTGGTCAGTGTAGACCAGGGATTCTCAACGTTCGGTCTCCAGATGTTATTGGACTTCAACTCCCATAATTCCCAAACAAAGACCACTGAGGCTGGGGATTATGGGAGTTGAAGTCCAATAACATCTGGGGACGCAACGTTGAGAATCCTTAGTGTAGACAATACTGAACTAAAGGGACTAGGAGTCTAGCTTGGTAAGTAGCTATAGATCTATGTTATTGCTGCATCATTTATGCAGGTCACTAATTTTCGCTTTTCTTGGCAATTTATTTCAATTGCTTGTGCTCAGAACTTTAATTTGTTAGCATGGGGTATATATTAATTGAACAGTTCCAGTAAACATTGTGTACGTGATGCCTCCAATTTTTGTCTTCTTCACAAATATGGGGTGGAAGGATCACAAATATGGAATATGTGGAAGAATCACAAATATGTGGAAGGATCACAAATATGTGATCCCCATATCACAAATATGTGGAAAATATCACAAATATGTGGAAGGATCACAAATATGGGGTGGAAGGATCACAGGAATTGAGGAAGGGTGTATCTTGCCAAAGATAGGGATGTGCACAAAATGTGATTTGGCATCAGAATCATGGCACATCTCTTTAAAACAGAGGGCTAACACAGCCCCTTTGACATGGAGGAGAGTAGGACCATATCTGCTCCTCCACTGCTCACCACCACAGCCGTAATTGTAATGCTCCCCAACAGCTATCAGTCCACACCAGTGGCGCTCACCCCCAGATGATGCTGGCACATAGAAGGAATTCATGCATGTGTGATGGTCAATTGCTGACCATGTGGCCAGCACAGTTGCTAACGTGATTGACCATGTAGTCAGTGTAATTGCTGACCATGTAAATGGCTGCCGCACACGTGTGGAGGCCATGTACATGCAGGCATCACATGGGGGCAGCAGGAGGAGAGCGCTGTGAATTCAGAAGTGGCAGCAAGTGTCAGAGGAGCAGGTATGGACCTCAAAGTTAAAGGGGAAGGGGAAGTGAAAGGGGAAGTGAAAGGGAAAGTAAAAGGGGGAAGGGGAAGTTAAACCTCAATTTTTAAGGGATCTGCTGCGATTCGGATGCCGATTCACGTTTCGGGCACATCTCTAGCCTAAGATCTAATGTGCCCATGCTTTCAGATGTACGGTATAATAAAATAATATCCTAGTAGACTGCCATTTTGAGTTTGGTTTATTTTTATTGTGTGTGCAGTGACACATCTTTCTGTCGGCTCACTGGCCTGTGGTATATTATAGTCTCATTTTTAATTTTTATGGAAGGTAGTTTGCATTGCCTCCATTTCATTTCTTCATTGGTTTCTGTTAATGCGCCCAGCTATGAAATTTCAGCACTTCTGATTAAAGCAGCAAAGTACAATTATTCTGTGCACAGACAGTGAATTTTACTTGCCTTGTACTCTGAGAAGAGGGCAAAGGGAAATGTTTCAATACAGCTTATCATGCCCAGATTAATCTGATATTTGCATACCTGCCAAGAAATCAAAATATAGAAGAGACAGACACAAACTTTCCCCACTTCCGTTGTTTCAGGATTGAGACTGGATCACATTCCTAAAGCAATGTAAAACAGAACACTAACTACTTCATTTTTAAAAGCTTTTAGCAGAAAAAAAACAGTTTTTAAAAAGAAATCTGAAAACAGCAAGTTTTTGCCTCCTGAATCCCATTACTCCATTATTTCAAGATTTTGTTTCTCATTTTCTTGTGGGCTGGGGATAATACCATCAACCCTCTCCAATCGTGGTTTTCCCAATCGCAGATTTAAGTACCCGGGACTGGGACATTATGACCACTCTTGCCAACTGTGACCCGAGCAACCGTGGGTCAAAAATCAAAAAATGATTTTTGAGAGGAATTTCTGGTCAGGGGGTCATTTCCAAGGGTCAGGGGGCAATTTTTAGGTGTTTGGGGTGATTTTTGAGGGCCCGGGGATCATTTCTGGGGGGTCAGGGGTCATTTCTGGGGTTCATGAAGACATTTCCAGGGATCAGGGGGTGATTCTATCTATTTTTCACCTTATTTTTGGTCTTTCTATGATTGTGATTCCCCTAACCACCTGTCTGCGATTGTTTTCAATGACTCGTCTACCGCAAATTCGCCAACGGTGAGATTTTCCAGGAACGGAACCCTTGCGATTGTAATGGGGAATGTCATCAGATACAGTCCAGAAATAACCTAGACTGGGGGTGTGAGGGGTGGGGAAAGGATTAGAAAAAGTAAATTTTGAAGTGAATTTGAGTCCCTCTCAACCTCGGAAGAAGAAATAAAAGAAATAAAATGAGTTTCTTGAAGACAAGTGACATTTGTTCAGGGTGGTTCTGCACCACGTTATCCTGAGTCAGACCAATAGTCCATCTAGCCCAAGGGGATTGGCTCAAAGTTGAGCCTGTCTGAACTGAATTGGGTCCTGTTTGGCTCAAGGGCGAGCCACCGAACAGGCCCGGTTCAATGGCAAACCGGTTCAACCTCAAGCTGATTTGTACATCCCTAGTTGGTGCCAGTGCAAATTTAGTACCGAGACAACCGCTGTGTGTTGCTTCAAATTATTTGGGGGACCTTTAAAGCTCTTTGCCTTAAAATTGCTCAAGACTTCTTTCTGCCTTGAAATAAAAGTGCAAATTGCCTCCTGGTTTCCTGCGTTTGAAAGCAAGCGGCTTCCTCGCACATAGGAAGCGAGAGTGAGCCAAGAGAAGAGCAGAGGATAATGAACTGAAATTGAGCTGGGAAAGTGCAAGCTAATGCAGCTATGGAAATCAATAACCCAAATGAAAGGTGCTCAAGCAGAAGGACAAAGCCAGAGTAGCAAAAATGGCAAATGTACAAACGTTCATAAATTTGAGTGGCGAGAAAGGAAGAACATCACTTTTTAAAAAGCATCCCTGTTCCCTGATGAGCCCAATTTCCTATAGGTTAAAGCAATTCTAGAAATTGTGCACAAACTATACAAGAAGTGAAGCATACTCCACAGTCTTTTCTTTGATGTAGTCAGACGAGGATCAAGGGGCCAGAGGTGGAATACAAAGTCCAAAATGGACTGGTGTGCAGGTACTGCATTAAGCAGAGGAGCAGGGGCATTTGGTACTGCTGTCTGCTTAGAGAGGTTGCTCAGACTGAGCACTGAAGCCTGAAGCAGCTTTGATATAGAAAGCCAGCTTGGCTGCTATTGGGCTGGAAAGCTGCAGTACCGGCCCAGGCCATTCTAAGGGTGGTGCTATAGAGCAGCAGAGATCAGTCTGATCATGTAGTCAGACAAGGATCAAGGGGCCAGAAGTGGGATACAATCTCCAAAATGGACTGGTGTGCAGGGACTGCATTAAACATAGTTTCAGGCTGCAGTACCAGCCCAGGCCATTCCAAAGGTGGCACTGTAGTGCAGAAGAGATCAGGCTGATAAATCCTCTTGCCTAAGAGTTCTCTTGGTGGGCCAGAGAGTAAGGCACCTGCTACCTGAGCCCTGGTTCAAGACCCCTGACAACCTACAGGCTCCCACATTCACATGTACACGCAACTCTCCACTTAGACTTGAACTGAACTTGGAAAATTAAACCATTCCACAAAACTTAGAAAATGTTTAATTTTATTCTAAGACCAGTGCTGAGCTAAATAGAATCCTGTCTCACCCTGATGATCTAATCTGAATGACAAGGTACAATCCTTCTGCCAGCCTTCCCAGTGACCTTCATATCAAAATCCCTGCTTTCCTCCACCCAGCTCCCTTCTCTCTCTCAGGTGTTTACCTGGATAGTTGCTCTGGAATCAGCAAGATGGGCACCAGAGCTAGAGGCAGAGAGAGAGAGAGAGAGAGAGAGAGAGAGAGAGAGAGAGAGAGAGAGAGAAACACCCTCCCTTTATATATCCATCTATCCACCACCTCCACGGAAGATAAATGTGTGGGTTGGAACTGGGTGTAAAGGAGGGAGGGTTTACGTCCTTCTCTGACTCAGATTTTAACGTCCAAGATGAGAATTATTATTGGCATTTCTGCATGAGGAAATATGAAAATTCAGTGGCATTTCCACATACAGTAAAACCTCAGTTCTATTGACCCTGCGCTTCCAGACAGCGTTTCAGAGAATGTGTCTATAAGCAGCCTTCTCAATCTGCTGGCTTCAGGGTTCAAGGAGCAAAAGCCAGGAATATCTGGCCAATGGGAAAAAGCAGCAGGGTTGATGGGTAGATCTGGCAAAGGCAAGCTGTGGCCAAGAGCAGGGCAACCAACCGATCAGAAAAAAGATTTAAAATTATGTCAGTGGTTCTTAGGCAGACCTTGCACAGGCAGACAGTGTCAAAGGCACGGGGTGGGGGGGGAGCTCTCTGATAGGAACATAGGAAGCTGCCATATACTGAGTCAGACCATTGGTCTATTTAGCTCAGTATTCTCTTCACTGACTGGCAGTGGCTTCTCCAAGGTTGCAGCCAGGAGTCTCTCTCAGCCCTATCCTGGAGATGCTGACAGGGAGGGAACTTGGAACCTTCTGCTCTTCCCAGAGAGGCTCCATCCCGAGGGGAATATCTTACAGTGCTCACACTTCTAGTCTCCCATTCAAATGCAACCAGGGCAGACCCTGCTTAGCTAAGGGGACAAGTCATGCTTGCTACCACAAGATCAGCTCTCCTCGCTAACCTGATTTGATTCCTATTCCTATTCCTTCAGCGGTTCTTGGGCAGATGTGTCAGAGTAAGAATGTTAAAAATACTTTCTCTGTGTGTTCTTAATGCAGCTTAAGCTCCATATCCCTCCATATTAGAAATTTGAGTTAGCTCTGGAGAATTTGCAGCTGATTTTATGAATTCGCAGTAGGAAAGTATTATGTTGATAGTGTCTGATTGGGGATCACTCATTCACCCATGGAAGTTTATTATGCATATGTAAACCAAAAGACAGGATGAAATGGAAGATCTGGTGGCAATATTTAATTGATGATTTCATTTTTATCCAATGGGCAATTCCATTCATATTTTCCACATGAGGCACTGAGAAGTTTTCATTCACCTCCAGTCGTAAGAGACAAAATGATTGACTCTTTACTACTCTGTTTCCATTTGCATTCTACTCTCTGTTTAGGACTTGATTTTAAATAGCCCATTTTATTAGATTCCATCCGTGGAAATATCCTCAAAACACAATTGGCAGTTAGGGACGGGTGAGTGGCAGAGAACTTGTGTTTGGTGTGGTATAGAAACGCATTAAATAAATAAATAAATAAATAAATAAATAAATAAATGAGGAAGGTTTCAAGCCACCTACTCCATAATATTTGGCCATGTGTAGGCAACGAGGTCCCACACACACCCCGCCAAAACTTAATACCAACTGCAACAGCCACAAAGCAAGCTGAACATCCAACTAGCTTTTGTTTCTTTTGACTACCATTCATTGTGATGAGTCCTCTTATCCTTGCAGATACGCACCCTGAAACTCTGCCAGAAAGGGAAGAGCCTCAAGGTGATTGGTGATTACGGGGCCTCTCAAATATAGTCAGGAAGTGTCCTTGAATCACAACATAAGGCAAATGGGTCAAATACATACAGAGAGAGAGAGGGAGAGAGGGAGGGAGATACACCTCTTTCCTCAAAGTTTAGCAAAATAGTCTTACAAAATGTAAGGAAGGAAGAAGAAAAAAATTGCAAATGTCAATTTCTTTCTCTCCTTTGGGTGTACATCATGATTTTTTTTTTTTTTTTTTGCAACAAATACAAATGACACTCAGCTATGACCACTTTTTCCATGCTCCTGGGAAAGTGGGTTTCTTCAAGGGGCATAGTGAAGGTCCTGGCAACCCAGGGACATGCCACTGAGTGTGCTGGCCAGACCCCTTCCCACTGCTTCAGGCCTGCACAACATAAGGCCCACAGATCCGGCCCACAGGGACTTTTTTTGCTGGCCCCCCAGGTAGGAATATCCTGCAGCAGGAGTCATGTCTTGGCCTGTCTGCTGATGAGCAGTGGCAACGCAATGCAGTTGGCTGCTTGAGACCAGATGTCCCCCATCCCTGGGCTGGAGCCTGATGACATCGTCCCTCTTTCCTCCCACCTTTCCCCCTGACTCCAGCCTTTCCACCCCCTGATTTTCATTAATATTCTAATATTCTAAATATTGATAAATATAGGTCCTGCAAGCCCTACTTCACCCTATGAGTGTGTCAGACCCAGGAATTATGGGATCGATTCAGTATTCATGACTGCCTTCTCTTGTGAATCCACAGACTCTCGTATGTCGGGGTTAGGCTTGTGGTTCAAGACACAATGCACAGGAGCATTGAGAATTCATTTTCTATATATCAGTTATGGTGTTGAGGCTGGTTCATTCTGACAAATGAGTGGAGTTCTAATCCATATATAAAAATATCAGATAGGAGGGCAGAGTGCATCTCAGTTAATCCCTGCTATTGAGCAGAGACATCTGTTGAAGTAGTGATTCTCCTATATTTAGCAGGAAGAGAGCAACTGGCCCTATACATCTGCAGCACAGCATACCTCCAGTAGCTGTTGCTGGTGTTTACCTCCCCCACCCTTTTAAATTATGAGCCCTTTGGGGACAAGGGGCCATCTTATTTATGTGTTGTTTATTTTTCTCTGTAAACCTGTTTGAGAACTTTGGTTGAAGAGTGATATATAAATATCCATAGTATTAGTTGTCTCAAACTTGGGTCCTCAAATGATGTTGGACTACAACTCCCATCACCCTCGGCCATAATAGTTGTGCTTGGGGTGATGGGATTTGTAGTGCAACAACGTCTGAGAACTCAGTTTTGAGATTGATTGATTGATTGAATGATTGATTGATTAAGTGCCATCAAGTTGGTGTTGACTCTTAGCAACCACATAGATTCTCTCCAGGATGATCTATCTCCAACTTGGCCTTTAAGGTCTCTCAGTGGTGCATTCACTGCTCTTGTGATCGAGTCCATCCATCTTGCTGCTGGTTTTCTTCTTCCTCGCTTTCCTTCAACTTTCCCCAGCATGATGGACTTCTCAAGGGAGCTGGGTCTTCGCATAATGTGTCTGAAGTATGATAGTTTGAGCCTGGTCATTTGTGTCTTGAGTGAAAATGCTAGATTAACTTGTTCTATGATCCATTTGCTTGTTTTCCGGGCTGTCCATGGTATCCTCAAGAGTCTTCTCCACCACCAAAGTTCAAAAGCGTCAATACTTTTTCTGTCTTGCTTCTTCGGAGTCCAGCTTTTGCATCCATAGAGTATCACAGGGAAAACCATTGTCCGAGTGATTCTAATCTTTGTAGGTGTAGACACGTCACGGCATCTAAATATCCTTTCCAAGGCCTTCATTGCAATCCTACCAAGTGCTAGTCTACAGCATATTTCTTGACTGCTGGATCCTTTACTGTTGATGGTCGATCCTAACAGACTATCCACCACTTCAGTGCCTTCATAGTCAATTCTGAGGCTGGTTGCTATGCCCATTGTCGTTAGCTTAGTCTTCTTTACATTTATTCATAGTCCCATTTTCTCAATATGGTCCTTGACTTTCATTACTAGAGCTTGCAGATCATCCGCATTCTCAGCTATCAGAGTGGTGTCATCAGCATAGCACAAGTTATTGATGTTTCTTCCTCCAACTTGAAAACCACGCTCATTTTCTTCCAATCCAGCTTCTCTCAGTATATCTTCAGCCTATAACTTGAATAAATAAGGAGAAAGTATACAGCCTTGTCTTCCTCTTTTGCCGATCTGGAAACCCTCCCATAATACTAAAAAAGCAACTGTGGAGTTTGTGTTTAACAGTCTCAGGCACTTCTGTTTCCAATTCAGATGAATGCTTTTGAAGGCCAGCAGAAATGAAGCTAATAAAAAAAAAACACCTCTCTGAGTCGTGGCTACATTATCCATGCCAAAAGATTCCGTAACACAACAGGGCAGGAGTGAAACTTTTAAAATGCAAAAACACACCTAAACTGGTGCAGAGAGGTGGCTTTGAAATGCCTTGGGAGATGTTGACTTGGACAAGGACACCTGGAGCAGGCATATGTCCTAAAATCTTACTACCTGGGGAGGAAACAATCCCTACTATGCATAGCAGAAACTGCTTGAAAGAAACAGAACTGTCATTTTGATTGTACAAGAGTTTAAGATGTGGTTAGTTCAGCGGCAGTGGTGGGTTGTCTAACGAGGAAAGCTAGAAAGAGATATGGAAGATGATGTATGGTCTGTGGCTAACGTCTTAGGGCAGCTATGGGTGCTGCCAGATTCTGTTGCTGGGGTTTCCTATTTACACATTTATCCCACATGGCTCGATGTGAATCAGGGTTTTGCTCTGGGACCCATATTGAAAGCAACACTTCAGCCTAACAACAACAAGCAGTGGGATAATAAAGGCAAAAATGCCTCTGAGCAGATGTCTCCATTTCAGTAAATAACCAGGCTGCTCATGAACATCTTCAGGGGGTTGCAGAGTAACACTGTGATCGACTCATTTGGTTAACTTTTCTGAACAACCTGTTCTTTTAAAAAGCCTCATAAGAACATGAGAAGAGCCTTGCTGTTTATTCCTGCATCCAGTTTCTCGTAGGGGCTCACCAGAAGCCTCTGAGAAGCCCACAACCACAAGATGACAGCATGCCCCGTCTCCTGCCATCGCTTCCCTGTGACTGGTATTTGGAGGCATCCTGCCTCTCAGCCTGAAGGTAGTGAACCCATGCCAAGGTGATTTATGGCCCATGATGAATCTGAGATGCCCACCTTGGCCTGCATTCACACATCAGGATGTGCAAACAGGTTCAACGTCGAACATGTTCAATGCTGGATTGGTTCGGTTCGACTGCTCAGGGTCAAACTCAACCACCTCCTGTTCGGTCCAACTCCAGACTGAACTCCCCTGGGGGGCTGAGGGGTTTTTTAAAAGGGTTTTAAATTGTCCGAGGCGGGGTGGGGGTCCACGGAGGTTTCCCCTCCCCCTGCCAGCCTCCCTTAGTCCATAGATCTGCCGTTCTGTTGTTCTTCAGCCATTTTTTGGCCTTTCCCCCCCAATGCAGTGGCCATTTTGGAGGCCACTGCACCTGCACAATGGGCCTCTGCATGGTCTGGGTCATGGCCCATTGGCACTGCACTAGGGGGAAAGGCCAAAAACCGGCCAAAGAATGGGGAACCTCTGCGGGACCACCCCCACCCACCCCCGCCACCTCGGACAATTCCTCTGGAGGGGGTAAATTTAAAATAATAACAATTTTTTTAAAAAACCCAAAACTAGCATATCTCCCACTGACCAGACCGAATTGGGGGGGGGGGTGTTGAGGGGGTGCTGGACCAAACTGGCCCAGTCAGGTTTGCGTCCAGTTTGGACTTGAACTGAACTGGACTAGCCAGTTCCATGCACACCCCTATCCACACAACCATGCTAAGGTGCACATTACCCTAGACTTAATTAGCCCACATCAAACCTAGATTTAATTAGCCCTCATCAAACCTAGATTTGAACAATTACATTAACCAGGCCATAGGCTATTCTATGAAGGTTCCTGGGATTGCTTCCCTTAACAGCTTGTCAAGAATAATACTATCCAGAATATATGCTGCCATGTTTAGACTAATCATGGCCCACCATGAGGAGGCTTTGGAATTAGACACCATTCCAAGATTAGAGCCTATTCCACCTGTAGTTATTACTCATTCCATGGGAGGTATTGACTTCCATGACTATTCTCATGACTAATGCTTGGAGAAATGTGCCCTTCAAGAACTGATGGCCATCAATGTTTAAGCATTCATCTCGTTGTGTAGCAGCGCTTGGTTATTTATTTTCATATGAGGGTTGTTTTGCCACCATTAGTAATAGGAGGTGTCTCGGCATGACCTGGTGAAATCAATGCATCTTTTGATTGGAAATTGGTGGGGGGGATAACAATGAGCAGAGGGAGAAGGATGAGATGGAAGACTAAATACAAATCCAACTTTCTCATATTAGGTGTAAAGACCGTTTCGGCCATTTGGGTTGCATCCGATATGTCACATCCACACCTCCTTTTATCCAGAGCTCATTTTCAGATAGAAAATATCAGGAGGCTATGTATGGCTTTATAAGAGTCATTCACTCATTCCTCTCTCCTCGTGTGTTAAGTGGATGTGTGAGGGGAGAGGAGA
Organism: Hemicordylus capensis; assembly: GCF_027244095.1. NCBI lineage: Eukaryota > Metazoa > Chordata > Lepidosauria > Squamata > Cordylidae > Hemicordylus > Hemicordylus capensis. The sequence goes on from NC_069667.1 coordinate 20,614,270, forward strand.
TCATCCTGATCAGTCAGTCATGCCCCTGAGAACTGTCTGGGGGGAAGTGATGTATACATTCACACAATAATAATGGTGGCATATCAACTCAATAGGTAACGATGGTAATGTCATGTTCCAGTTGGCTCAACCTGGGAAGAGCTCAGGGGATGAGTCTGAGACTGAGGTGCTCCTTGAGTCTGCCCCACTGCTAGGAGATCCTCCCTCCAGCTCTGCCCACACCAAAGAGCAACATCTCAACCCAGAGGATCCCAAAGGGCCTGAAGAGGTGACAGAGGCAGAACCTCAGCCACAATAATCCTAAGTGGCTCCCCCTGAAGCCCCCTACAAGCCAGAAGGATGTCTAACCCCAGCATTGGAACCTCCTGTTCCTGGCCTTGAGTCTGGCCCCAAAGAGTCCACCCACACATCAATGCCAGCAAATGAGGGTGGAGTTGTAACAATAGAGGAGAGGTTGGCCTGGCTCCTGGAAGGCTGGAGGAGTCTCGTACTGACTTGGCTGCCCTAGCATTGCTGCTTATTCTGGAGAAGAGGTATGCACGAGTGAGGCTGTCAAGGTCTGGCCCAAGGCCAGCGAAGTACACGGCTCGGCTGCTTGCTGTGGGTGAATGACAATTGTTGAAACTCAGCAATGAGTGGGAGTCAGAGGCTCCAATTTATGGAGCCAGTCGAAAGCTCCCAGGTGTCAGGATTTACGGCTTGTCAGCCTTCGATAACAGGCGCTTGCTCCTCCGCACCGCCTCCAGTTGTGACCTGCGTTTGAAACACCTGCGTTGCTGTGGCGTCGGTGGAGCTCCAATGCCTAAATCATCCCCCGATTGGTCGCTGACATTTTCTGCTGGTTCAGGCTGTTGAGTCTGTTCTGAACCGTCAGCTAATTCCACTGCAGTCGGGCTCTGCCCTTCAGACATTCCAGACTCGGCTGAAATGCCGACAGCTTCCCTTTCTTCCTCGCTGTCAGAGCTAGGGGACATGACAGAGGCATCTTCATGGAGAGAAGAGAAGAAGAACTTTATTCACAATCCATGATCAGAAACCATGGAGGCTTCTTTAAAAATCATTGATACAAACTAAGGGGCCATAATATACTATGACTGTATTGTCTGTCACTTTGCCATAAAGTAGCAGTGTGGTGGATGGGGCAGTGAAAGAGGGAGTGGGGAATATTGGGGGGCAGCACCCACTACCCCTTGCTACCCCTTGGAGTCATCCCTGGCTAGGCTGTTTAGTTGGCCTGTCTTCAGGACCACCATGTTGATCCAGGGGCATAACTAGGGGAGAGGGGACCCGTGTTTGCCCCTCTCTCCAGTGACCTGTTGGAGAGAGGGAGATAATGATGAAAATGGGAGGGGTGGAGCTGGGGGGCCCTCCGGAGCTTGGGGCCCCGGGTTCTTTGAACCCATTTGCTCAATTATAGCTACACCCCTGTGCTGATCAATTTCCTAGCATAATGGGACCCTTTGTGCTTTTGATTCTGTGTCCATTCATGGGTTATTGGCTCTTAAAATAACATTGATCAATATTCCAAGATCCACGCCGGGTCTCAGGTGTACTTCTCAATTCCAAAGTTGACAATCAGTTTGGGAGTTCTATTTCCCTGCAGATAGCACGCAATCTTTCATTTCTGCCTAGACCGCATATATGTATTCTAGCCCGATTTTATCCCTTCACCAAACAAATCTCCCTCCATATCTCTATATAAGAGTTGACTTCCACAAACAGACTCAGGTTGCAATTATTCTCACCAACCTGGTCCAAACCAGATCACGAGACACTCATTCCGAGGCCCAGGCCGCTGAAATTCAGAATATTACTTTATTATTTCTGCTTTGCAAGATCTCATTCCTAGTCATGTTTCATTGTGGGCATGAGATTCTGTTAGCTGCAATTCAAATGAAATTTTCCAGGCTAGGGGAACATTGAACTGTCTCATGCAATAACTGTTTCCAGTTTATTCTTGGAGAAGGAAAGTGTCTTTGGAGATTCATTACAACAACTTGGTTCTGCTCTGTCTATGATTTCAAAACCTTAGATAGGAATTATCTCCAGCTATGGCAGGTTACTGTTTGGCTTCAAGGGCTGGCGAGGTCTGGAAAGAGTCATCTGAAACAGTTGGAGGGTTCATAGAAATGCCTCTGGGGATGACATTTTAGGAGAATATGAGGCATGCAGAAAGTGAGTAGTAATAAATATGAGTGCTTATTGTTGTTGCTTCTATTTTGACTTCAAAGTAGGCCTTGGGAACTCACACAAGTCTAATAAGATTTATTTGCTCATTAAAATATTTGTGTCCCATCCTCCAGTACAATACCAATTGGCATGACTAACAAAACATATTTCATTCATTCATTCCATTTATTACATTTATAAATCACCTAACACCTACATCTCAAGGCAGTGTACACAACTTAAAACAATAAATAAAACAAAAAATATATAAAATAAAAATAAATGAACAGCTTTATTTTGATCATTGATCAGATGGACATACAAACGTTCAGATAAGAATTTAGTCATAAAAAGTGCATCAACATCGAAGCCTTTTATAGGGGCATCTAAGAAGTAGAGTCAGAAGTTAGCTGACCAGTGGCTGGAATGTGTGAGCCTGGCTCATATACAGGAGAACCTCATTATGCACAGATTCTATATCCACGGATTTACATATTCACGGGTGTCTAACTAACCCATTTCATTATCAGTGGACATGAAAGCGTTAAAAACCATGTACCTGGGGTTCCTAGAGAGCTGGAAGTGACCACGGAGGTAATTTTGTCCATGGCTGCCATTTTGTCCGTGGGAGCCATTTTTCAGCTCATTTAAAAAAATATATATTCATTATTTTGGGCAACATTTGGCATTGCTGGATGCCAGACCTGTGAAGCCTGATAGGGCAGTTTATTTGGCCTATTTTAATGGGGGTTTATGGGGGTTTTGTGGTTTTTTTGGGGGGGAGGGTTAGCCTGGGAACCTAAGCCCCACGTTCCCATAGACTCAATGACTCATTATCCATGGTTTCTTTATCCACAGTAATATGAGGGAATGGAACTCCCGTGGATAATGAGGTCCACCTGCACTAAAATAAAATAAATCAATTTGACCAGTCATCTTAGATCAAGATGCTCTTGAACTCTCTGTTAGCCTTGGATTTTGAACGGCATTTCCAACCTGGCCAAATAAGAAACATTATAGGCAATATCTTTATATCTCCTCCATTCAAACCAGGAGAAGGAGGTTCTCCCCCACCTTTTGCGCCCATGACTAAGTCAAGCCGACAATGTGCAAATTTCTCCAGGCACCTCAATGATATCATTCGAACCCACACTTCCTAGCTGAGCCCTCGATCCTTTTTTCCTTCTCAGAAATGTTTTAAGCTGATGTTGTTTTGAAGATATGAAGAAACAATCACTAGAGGCCAGAAAAAGCAATTTTCAGTTCTGGACAAAGTAGAATTTGAAGCCAGGTGTGTGTGAGTGGCGGAATTCTTTTAGCAGCTTGTTATAAATAAGCAGACTAGCTGTGCAAAACCTTTAGAAGTCTATCAATCAATATTTTGGGCAGGTGCCTTCTCCAATGTAACCAATTTATTACTCACTGATTTCACTTAGTTCTACACTGCCATTTGACCATATGGTCCCCATCAGCTATATTAGCAAAGAATGACAAAACTGTTTTTTTTTTAAATCACAGAGGTCAAACCCAAAAAATCACAGAGGTCAAAACTTTTTTTATAAAAAGTCCCCAGCATCCCAAGAGCTTCTATAGCACTGGGGCTAAAGAGGGGAAGGGTTAGGACTCATCTGGTCCTGACTCTCCCATAAGCCCACTAAGTAGCCATAGGCAAAGCACTCCTTTTCAGCCTCAGCTGCCATATGCGAATAAAACCACCTGCCTACCTCACAGGGTCGTTGGAAGGGTGACATCGAAACAATATACATGATGGGCTTTGAAACCTTGGAGAAGCCGCTGCCAGTCTGTGAAGACAATACTGAGCTAGATAGATCAATGGTCTCCGTATATGGCAGCTTCCTATGTTCCTATGCAATTTAAAAGTGCTGTAATCAGACTGGCGCTCTCTCTTGCAATGGTTGGCTTTGAAAAGGGGCTCCTTTCCCAGTGGCATGGGGCAAGGCAGAATTTGATGCCTCACCTCGGGCACGCCAATACCTCGGGCAACCCTATTTTAAGGAAGCTATTAGCACCACTGCACTGTGACAACAGCAGCCGTTGTTCCAATCATTACCCACATCTCAGACCTATTTGCAATGCGTGCCCAGCAACCAACACACACACCCTCACATGAAGTCAGGCTGGTGTAACTTTGACCCATCCAGCTGTTTTTGAACTACAACTCCCATAATCCTCCCCAGCCACAGCAGCCAAAAGCCAGGGATTATGGGAATTGTAGGCCAACATCGGCAGGAGGGCTGAAGTTCAGGAGCCCTGCACTAAAGAAAGGAGCAAAGACTGCTATGCTTTCTTAGCCTGGGAAAAAATAGGGTACAAATATATCTGGGCATACAGAAGTGAACAGCCGCAAGCATGTCCACCTGTTCCAAACATTTGATGGACATTATGTCGGTATATTAAGAAGTGTGCCTTATTTGTAAAACATTTGTCAACAGTAGCAGCATATAGTTTTTAAAAAATATTTCTGCTTCCCTTTATTCTGCCTACAATATGACTGTGCCATTTTTAGATGCTCAGTCAATTCTATGGCATTTTCCTAACCTTTCCCTACAATTTCCCCCCCATATTTCTCCCCCAAACTTTCTCTGATCTTCATGGCAATTTTGCTGATGGGTATATGCAAGGAGTAGAGGATAGAACAGTCAAATAATGTTATCACGGATTCCCTCTGTTATATCTCACAAGGACCCACTTGGGGCACTGCGAGGTGTCAAAAAGAAACATTACATGCTAAGACTTAATCTGGTTAGAGTCGAATCTTGCAACGTCCCCCAGTTTTAGCCTGAAGACCGGGGCAGCTGCAAACACAAATTCGCTCACCCTTAAATGTGCTAAGCAAAAATGTGCAAACACAATATTATCACTTTTTAAAAAAAGAGCTGTGTTTTCACATTGGCGATATTTTAAGGCTCACTCTCTTGCTGACTCTCTCTTGGGTCACTCACAGGTCACGGTGTGTTTTTTTGGTGGAACCAAAAACTCTACGCATTAGTGGTAACAACTATGCCTATGGTTACCGGTTGTTCATCCTAGGACAAAAGCAAAGAGACGCAGGATCATGCCAAGGGGAGCTGCTTTGCTTTCAAGCTCTGTTTCACCTACAGGCAAATGAGAAGTTTAGAAAGGAGCGTATGGATTGTTATCCCATCACAGCAGGCCCAAATCAGAAAGCTATTGACTATCTCTTGGCCTCAACAACAACAAAATCCTGTCTTTCTAGAGTAAGGGAGGGCAGACGTAAAGCTTCCGGGAGCCGCTTTTTAACAATCAGAGCTTTGTGAGCAACCAGAACAAGGGTGGACAGGAGGAGATAGGTTCCACCAACGTGGGCTGCCCCAAACCCTATGGTGGGGCGGGGGGTGGGTGGAGGGAAGCTACCACAGGCTCAGCAATTTGCCACCTATACCACGGACTGTTAAAGTGAGCTGTTCATGCAAGGAAGCCCTCAGATGTCACAGAGATGAAACAATTCTGTCTGGAAGAATAGGCCAAGATTCCTCCAAGCCGATGTGTGAGACCAGTTACAGGAAACGTTTAGTGGTGCCACCAGTTACTGAATGAAGAGCCAACATACTTTCCCATGCAAGGATGTAGGTTTGTTGAACCTTTCTGTTGGGTGGATATTCATACTGAATATCTCACAAGCATGTGAGGTTGGGTGGTGGGGAAGAGAGGAGAAGCTCACCTTCCCCGCAGATTATCTGGTGGGGGTGGCGTGTGGGCAAGTGGAAACGGGTGGTCCATGGCTGCCATAAGCAGCATAGAGATGTGGAGATCAGCCCCCAGAAATCCCACAATACACTGTGCAATGCTTCAGCGCTTTAGTGCTTCAGCGCTGACTGAAAGCAGCTGGTGATGACTCACAGTCAGGTAAATAGGGTTAGAGGAGCACTCGATCCATTAATCAATTAATTAACCAATCAATCAATCATACTTTTATACCGCCTGGTTTGTACATCTCTAGGCAGCATATGAAGTTTAAAACAATATAAAAAGCTACTGATTAAAATCCATGAAACCCAATAAAACCAATCACAAAAAACAGTTATTAAAACAAATTATTAAAATTAATTCTAATTAGAAGAGCCTGTGAGAACAGATGAGTCTTGAGGCGCTTCCTGAAAACAGACAGAGAAGGAGATGCTCTTATTTCAGCAGAGAAATATTCCAAAGCCCCAGGACAGCCACAGAGAAAGCCCGGTCCCGGGTCGCCACCAAACGAGCTGGTGGCAACTGTGATCAGGGTTGCCAACCCTATTGAGGACACCTGTCTGTAAACCCAAAGACCACCTTGGCCACTCAGACACAGGAACGCATTTGCTGAAGCAGACAGTATGGTAAATGCTGTATCATGGTAGTGGCAGTGACAGTGGTAATGGTAGTGGCAGTAGTAGTGGCAGTGGTACAGCTGCTACTGTAGAGCATTTCATAGTAGTAATAGTAGTAGCTGTGGTAGTAGTAGACTTCATAGAACTGCTATCGTACAGCATTTCATAGTCCATGGGAACGTAGGTCGCTGCCTTCTACCGAGTCAAACCATTGGCCCATGTAGCTCAATATTATCTACACAGACTGGCAGCGGCTTTTCCAAAGTTACAGGCAGGAGTCTCCCTCTTGGAGATGCCAGGGAAGGAACTTGGGACCTTTTGCATGCATTGCAATGCAGATGCTCTTCCCATCCCCTAAGGGGAGTGTCTTAACAGCGCTGCCATGCTGTCTCCCATTCAAATGTAAACTAGGGTGGACCCTGCTTAGCAAAGGGGACAATTCATGCTTGCAACCACCAGACCAGATCTCCAGCCATTAGTACCACTAGTAGCAATGGTAGTCGTAATAGAACTACTATGGTATAGCATTTCGTAGTTGTCGTCATAATCATGGTAGCAGTAATACACACGACCAATGATTAGACTAGTCCTTTCCGACCATAAAAAGAAAAGACCTTTGAAATGTTAAGAGGGTCATGTTAGAAGATACTCAGGAGCTTTTTGAGACTGGGAAAGATTTATGTTGAAAGGGAGCCAAAGGATGTAGTTAAAAATTAATAGATTTGAGCCTGGAGGTACCAATACCTTACCCCCACACATGGAAGCCAAGTAAAGGTATAAACACATCAGCTTTGCATGACATGTGTTAGGATAGTCCTGCCTCTCAATGAACTTGTATGTGTGGTCTGTATGCATGCATGCACATCTGAGAATGAAGTTTATGATAATTACTGTTTGAGATGAGATTGAGCACAGTTGACTTGCTGTAACTCTTTGAGACTGATGGACTAAACACTGAGCAAGTTCTGTAAATGTCAGTCAGGAGAGATGTCTGAAAAGATTAAAGAGTCTTTCAAACATTGGATTCTTTTTAATTGCGATGGGAAGACCCTCCGGCTTCTCCTTGACCATCAAAGAAAAACAAAAAGGAGAAAAAAGCATTCTCAGCGTGTCACAATGTTTTCATTCTACTGTCCAATGAATTTCATTGAATTCTTTACTAGGGGCTGTCGAAATGGCTCAGAAAATCCACTGGGATTGTATCATTGTAAGGTGTGAGAAAATACTGTGAGCTGACCCCTCTTGGAGGGGTTCCCCTTGATCATGAAGACATACTAAGGAGAAAAGTTGGTCCCCTGCATCGCTTTTAGCTGCTTCCCTACACATGTTTCCAAAATGTGAGATGGAAAACATAAAGCAAACCATGAGCTAAATGACACAGGGACATAGGAAGCTGCCATATACTGAGTCAGACCCTTGGTCCATCTAGCTCAGTATTGTCAACACAGACTGGCAGCAGCTTCTCCAAAGTTGCAGACAGGAATCTCTCTCAGCCTTATCTTGGAGATGCCAACCTTTGATACTCCAGTTGTTGCAGAACTACAACTCCCATCATCTCCAGCTATTTTGTTGGGGCTGGGGATGATGAAAGCTATGGCTCAGCAACATCTGGAAGACCACAGGTTGGAAACTCCTGGTCTACACTGACTGGCCATGGCTAACTGAGCAAAGCCACAATTTAAAGTGGGGATTTTCTTATCTTTAGCAGGGGGAGAGCAACTGGTCCTATCCAGTCCCAACACAGCATCCCTCCAGTGGCTGTTGGTGGTATCTGTCTTATGTTACTTTTTAGATGGTGAGACCTTTGGAGACAGGAGACCATCTTGTTTATGAATTTATTTTTCTGTGTAAACAGCTTTGAGAGCTTTGGTTGAAGAGCGGTATATAAATATTCATAGTTTGTAGTTTTCCAAGGTTTTAGGCAGGAGTTTTCCCCAGCCATACTTTGAGATGGTGCCAGGGATTGAACCTGGACCTCCTGCATACAAAGCAGATGCTCTACCAATGAGCTACAGCCCCATCATAGGAACATAGGAAGCTGCCACATACAGAGTCAGACCATAGATCCATTTCACTCAGTATTGTCAACACAGACTGGCAGTGACTTCTCCAAGACTGCAGGCAGGAATCTCTCTCAGCCCTCTCTTGGAGATGCTGCCAGGGAGGGAACTTGGAACCTTCTGCTCTTCCCAGAGCAGCTCCATCCCCTGAGGGGAATATCTTGCAGTGCTCACACATCAAATCTCCCTTTCATATGCAACCAGGGCAGACCCTGCTTAGCTAAAGGGACAAGTCATGCTTGCTACCACAAGACCAGCTCTCCTCTCCTAAGGGGGATCTATTACAGTGCTCATATGTAGTCACCCATCGAAATACAAACCAGGGCCAACCCTCCTTAGCAACGGACAGTTCATGCTTGCTGCTGCAAGACCAGCTCTGCCTCCCATCTATCACTTTGGGCTAGCAGATGGTACTGACTAAAAGAGTGTTTCCACAAGGTATGTTTTTCCTACTTCCACCACATAAAGGCAAATGGCGGAACAGCCCTAAAGGTAAAGGGAGATTTCTCTGCTTTCCCTTTCTTCTAAATCTCTCTGTGATTCTGGGTTTCTGCCAGTGGCCTTGATTCACCCCTCCGCTGGTTGGTGCACTAGATGTGTTTGGATTAAAGCATGCTTCCTTCTGTGACAAAGTTTAGGAAGTATTGATCTCCCAGCATATGCAGAGCACGTCTTTGAGGAGAAAGGGAAGTGACATTTAGAACTGCTGCTGTTTCTTGCGGAAATATAGAAAATTCTAAGTTGGTGGGTGCTGTAAAATAAACCGAATTGATTTTTGTTATAATAAATTAGTTCCTTCTAGTGAAGGTAGAAATGCATGCACCCCACACAGTTTATGAGCTCCATTGTGTCTTTGCCCTCTGTGCTGGCTCAGCTGAGTGCATAAGGAGAGGAGAGAGTGTCTCGTGGTACCAAGCATGAACTCTCATTTTTGCTAAGCAGGGTCCATGCTGGTTTGCATTTGAATGGGAGACTACATGTGTAAGTACTGTAAGATATTCCCCTCAGGGGATGGAGCCACTTTGGGAAGAGCAGAAGGTTTCAAGTTCCCTCCCTGGCTTCTCCAAGATAGGGCTGAGAGAGCTTCCTGGCTGCAGCCTTGGAGAAGCCGCTGCCAGTCTGTGTAGACAATACTGAGCCAGATGGACCAATGGTCTGACTCAGTATATGGCAGCTTCCAGTGTTCCGATGGTGAGCAGACTCACATGATACAGTACATCTGTTGCTGGAACTATAACATTTTAGATGAAGAACAGCATGAATCTGTGAGGTCTTAGGCCTCACAAATTCTTCAGACCTTAGGCCCTTCTCGTTGGCTATTACCTGGCCTCTTGATTTTTGAAAATCTCTCCCATTTCCTCCCTCCTCACCAAAAACACTGGGAATGGAATTTTTAAATGGAGCCTTCCACTTCCAGCGAGATCTACAATAAGAAAAAAGTAGCTGCTGATATCACACTCATCGATATAGGCCATTAGAGATATATATAACGACACTTCCTTCTTTTGCTGAAGGCATGCCTAAGTCGAGCGAAGAGCAACCAACGAGGAAACCAAATAAATATTCACTCAAGCTAATTAACTCTCTCCACCACAACTGGATGGTGTCGGTATCAAATGTTTTATGTCATCGGATTTCAAAAGAACTTTTATCTCATTTCTGTACAGGAATAAGGAAATGCGAGGGCATAAATATTTCAAACTGCTCATAATTAAAACTTCATGCGTTTGGCACAGAGAGCGTGTTGGCAAGGCTGCCGCGATTGTTTCCCAGGCTCACGAATGGCCCGTACTTCTCATGTTAACAGCTGGGTAGTCAATGTGGTGTAATATTGTTCACCCCGAAAATGGTCTCAATTCGCCAGCGGTGGTAATGAAACCTTCTCCCATTTTTCTATGGTGCTATTAATATTAAAGGCAAAGAGTGACATGTTCATCAAGGTGTTTTCTATTCATTTTGTTGTTCGTCAGGGGACCGGAAGCATCACTCAAGGAAGCAGCCACATTCCCATATGCACCACAGAACGACAACATTGTGTTGTTTTTTTTAAAAAAAGATGGGTGAAATCACAGAGGGTATTCCATGATAGGGTCATGAAGATATCTTCTTATATCAAAGAGAGCCTTTGATGAAGAGTGTCCTTTTGGATGCCAACGGCCCAGGTAAATGACTCTTCTCAGTTACACCAGTGTGAGGCTAATTAAATTAATGGGGCAAAAATCTTTGCTTCTCTTCCCCATGCATTTTTAATACCATTAACAGGATAAAGAACTGGAGTGCTTAACCTCAAAGTGTACCCTCTTGGAAGACACTGATTTTCGTGGATCGTCTTATCACAAATTCTATGGATTAAAAAGGGTTGTGTAGGAAATACATATATATATATATGGGGACTTAATTAATAATCAATATATATACAGTGTCAGCAAGTATACAGAAAGCATAAATAGGAGGGAGAAGAGCTGGTCTTGTGGTAGCAAGCATGAATTGTCCCTTTTGTTAGGAAGGGTCTACTATGGTTTGCATTTGAATGGGAAACTGCATGTGAGCACCGTAAGATCATCCCTGTAGGGCAGAGGTGCTCAGCTTTGTCCCTCCAGCTGTTTTTGGACTACAGCTCCCCAAATCCCCTGCCACAGTGGACAATAGCAAGGGATTATGGGAGTTATATGCCAAAATCTGCAGGAGGGCCAAAGTTGAGCAGGTCTGCCTTAGGGGATGGGTCCACTTTGGGAAGACCATCTGCATCTGCCTACTTGCATGCAGAAGGTCCCAGATTCTCTCCCTGGAAGATTCAAGATAGGGATGGGAGAGACTCCTGCCTGTAACCTTGGAGAAGCCGCTGCCAGTCTGGGTAGACACTACTGAGCAAGATGGACCAAGGGTCTGACTCAGTATATGGCAGCTTCCTTTGTAAACATGAACAAACTGTCATGCTTTCTCCATGGTGTAATCTTTAGAGGACATTCCTGCCAGTTGTCATATCCATTCGTCTAACAACATCAATAAAATTTTAGAGTATGAAAATTATAATTCTGATAAATATATCTACACATCACACACACAAACTCGACCCATAATGCATATACTAATCAATGCATAGCATTCTGGACCAACTGCAGTTTCCAGACTACTTACAAAGGCAGCCCCACATAGAGCGCATTGCAGTAATCCAGCCTAAAGGTTACCAACGTATGTACTACCGTTTTGAGGCTGTTCATCTCAAGAAATGGACAAAGCTGGCGTATCAGCCAAAGCTGACAGAAGGCACTTCTGGCCACTGCCTCAACCTGGGAAACCAGGGAGAGTTTTGGATCCAGAGGCCCCCCGAGACTGCGTACCTGTTCCTTCCAGGGGAGCGTGACTTCATCCAGATCTGAAAGATCAAAATCATCTCCTGAGTTCCAACCGGGCGCAATAAGTACCTCCATCTTATCTGTACCTCCATCTTATTCAGCCTCAGTTTGTTATCCCTCATCCAGCCCATTACTGCCTCCAGGCAGGCATTTCGGGAAGTTATGCCTTCTCCTGATGTTATTGACTTGGAGAAATAGTTCTGGGTGTCATCAGTATATTGATAACATTCTCACACCAAATCTTCTGATGATCTCTCCCAGTGGTTTCATGTAGATGTTGAACAACATCGGAGACAATATGGAGCCCTGAAGGACACCATAGAGAAGTTCAGATTTTGAAGAACAGTCTCCAGGGGGCTGTAATGACCTGCCTTGGCCGACTGCCCAGCAGCTGCAAAACCACACTTTTCAGAGGGGATGGGAAAGCTGACAGACAGAGGAACAGAGACTGAGAGTAGTATAATACATTGCCAGAAGTCAACACCTGGAATTCCAACAGGATCAGGGGTAAACAACAAACAGGTCCAGATTTCTAGGTCAAGGTTTCTCACGGTAGCGCTGGTCACCATGGATGTTGTTTCCAGCACAGAACCAGTTTTCAGGCTACTCTAAATAGGCAGTGTGCTAAGGGCCCTGACCATCAATGCATCTGGGTCTTATCAGGGAGGTGCAGTCGGGTCAGAGCTGAAACACCTGTTCCTTCTGACCAGCCTCTCCAACCTATGGCATTCCTCACTCTGAGCCTGTACTCTGGCCAAACGTTGCTGTCAGGGATCTGGGGCAGGCACCTCGACTTCAGCGGCCTTGGAGGCTTCATCAGGAGGAGGGAGGGAAGCCAGCTCTGGCTCTGCTGAGTCAACCGGAGTTTCAGCCTGCTCCCCCTGCTCTGGGTCTTCATCTAAGGAATCCTCCTCCATGACGCCCATGGGAATCATCATAGGGACACCACCTGGAATCTGCCCATGAAGTAGGAGCGGAACCACTGCAAAGCAGTGCCTCCCATCCCCAACCCCTCAGACATTCCAGAACGATACTATGGTCAATAGTATCGAAGGCCGCAGACAGTCACACTCCCTCTGTCAATTCCCAATTGGAGATCATCCATCAGGCCAACCAAGGACCAACCATAGACTGCCCGGAAGCCAGTTTGAAATTGGTCTGGATTATCACTTTCCCCCAAGATTGCTTGGAGCTGGGGGGCCACCACCTTCTCAATCGCCTTGCCCAACCATGGAAGTTTGGAGACAGGCCTGTCATTGCTTAACTCTGAGGGAACCAAGGCAGGCTTCTTCAGAAGTGGTTTAATGATTGCCTCCTTAATACAAAGAGGCATCCTGCCCTCCCTCAGAGATGCATTTATAATCATGACCAGGCCCTCTACAACAACTTGTCATGGGCTTGTGGCAATCTCAACTGGGATGCTGGCCCGAATGGATGGGCTCTGCACCATTCCTCCTCACACCCCACCACTGCCAGGGGAGGGGGGAGAAGGGAGGACTGCTCTGCTTCCCCCCGTAGCCACCCCTCGGCCTTGGTAAGAGTTTTTAAAGAACAACAAAAGGGGAGCTTTGGTGGGGCGGGCCCCCCAAAGAAAGTTTGTGGGGGGGGGGGGCTCACGGCTAGGTGGTCTGGGCTGTCCTGGCGCCCACGTCACCTTGGTGTACCTCTGTACTCCTTTATACATGTCACGTTGTTTTATTGGCCATTGGATCTGTTGTGCATGATTTCAAGCCTGCTTTGGTAAAAGGCAGTTTCCTGTGACCCTAAGGACACCTCTTTGTGGGCACTGCTAGCCATGAGCTTGGTCATGGACCATATGTGCTCCTTAATTGTTCACAACAGGTCCACCATATCTGCTATAGTCCAGGGGTCCATTGCTGAGCTGGGATTGGCTTCTAGTTTGCACAACCAATACACCATCCCTAGCTCACTCTGGTTTTTATTTATTTATTTATTTATTTATTTATTTATTTATTTATTATTAAAATTTTCTTATATACTGCCTCCTCCAAAGACTCTAGTTGGTGCACAACAACAATGCCAATACCAATTAATAATAATAATAATAATAATAATAATAATAATAATAATAATAATAATAATGTCAGCTGAGAAGACTGTCTTCAACCTTGGAGAAGCCGCTGCCAGTCTGTGAAGACAATACTGAGCTAGATAGACCAATGGTCTGACTCAGTATATGGCAGTTTCCTATGTTCCTATGTTCCTATGACCTCACAGGCCGGGATACAACCGGCCAAGAGAGGTGATCCCAGAAATATACAGGTTTTGCATTTAGCTTAGTGAGAAAGTTCAGGAATGATTGTCAGGATCCCTTGTCGAATTATATTAGGTTCTTCATTCTTCATAGCTTCATAACAGACTTCCATGTGTGTGTGTGTGTGTGTGTGTGTGTGTGTGTGTGTGTTTTACATAACTGCCCCTAAATCATTCTTAAGATTATTGAGCCAAAACTCATTCAATTAACAGGGAGCAATGAGCTGTCATTTTAATTATTTCTTTGGTGTGTTTATAATTATTTTCTTTCTTCTATGCAGTGAGCCAAGGCTAGGGTCAATGGCATGAAGTCTGATTCTCCCTCCTATGCCAATAAAGTCAAATTGATTGTGGTGTGGCATTTTTGTCAAATAATTAGCTTGTTTCACTACCAACCAAATTGGGAGAGGATGCAACCATTTTTGGGCAGAAACCAGTTTTGCCCACTTGTGGGAAGAAAGACTGCAGACATTCAAGTGAAGACTACTATATCAGTTAGCAAGCTCTGAGTCAACCAGTGAGAATGGACTGTAATCCAGCTTGCTGACATCACAGTAGCCCCTAGGAAAACTACATTTCCCAGTGTTTGTATGCTCCTAATATGTTACAGACCGGAATCCAGCCTGCTGGCATCACAGTAGATCCTGGGGGAACTACATTTCCCAGTTTCTGCATGCTCCTAATATTCTACAGACTGGAATTCAGCATGCTGGCATCACAGTAGCCCCTGGGGGAACTACATTTCCCAGTGTCTGCATTATCCTAACATGCTAGGAACTGGAACTCAGCATGCTAGCATCACAGTAGCCCCCAGCAAAACTGCATTTCCCATGCACCTGCCATGCTACAGTACAGCACATGAGACACTGGAGGAGGGAGAAACCTCTCCTCCTCTCCCCTACTTGCCACTGCTGATGGAGGAGTAGCATCTAAGTAAGGGAGGAGAAAATAAGAAAGGAGGTTAGAGGAATCATTGGTTTTGGTTGCGTGGCAAGTAGTGGAAAGAGAGGAACACTTTTATGGCTTAGATTTTATTCCACAACACAATTGCCGTGCACGTTGGCTCACTGCTCAACGTTATGACATCTTTTTCTAATTTCACAATGCTTTCAGTGCCAGAAATGTACACATCTGAACTTGAACATCTGTCTGTCTAGCCTAGTATTATATATTCTAGCTGGCAGCAACTTTCCAAGATCTCAGGAGAAGATCTAGCCCAGCCTCACTACTTAAGATTGCTTGACTAGAGGGGCCAGAGATTGAACTTGGAACCTTCTGCAGGCAAAGCTCTACCACTGAGTGATAGGCGCTCTCCTAGAGTGCTCTGCTGGAGTGATCGGAACTGAACAGCATTTTTCTCCTTGAAAAAGAAGAGGGTTGTCTGCAAAATGATAATGATCAGCTGTACAGCTCTAGTTTTCTTCATGAGAGCTTGCAGTACTCTCTGTTTTAGTAATTAGCACAATGGGAAAGGTCAGGAATTTACAGTTGGGGAAAAATAATTAAAAATTGGGTATTAAAAATACATCCAATACTACACACTTACAGTTGAAAAATGCCCAGCGTTTTCAAGACTGATTCATAGAATTCATTGTACCATCATCAAATGAGTTGTCATGGCGAAAGTAATGAATGCATATTAACAGCAATTAGCTACCCAAGGCTATCCAGGGGAAATGACCTATGATGGAGGCCCGTAGATGCTAAAGCTAATCAAATCACTACATAACCTTTGCCCTATTATTTAGCAAACACAGTTGGTTGATGTATAGCTGATGAATTCATGGAATAACTGTCGCTTCTGTGAGACCCATCTTTGGGAAGGTTCATCTGAGGGTAGGATTTCGAAAGCAATGCATAGATCTTTCTCATCTCAGCGGGATAACTCCAGTTCCTTGTGATGGGGATGTAGCAAAAATGTGTCTGGAGTCGAAAGGAAACATTAAAATGGAAATGCACACAGCTGTCTGAGTGGGAATGGGTCTCAATTTTGGGAATGGATTCCTTGAAAATGTAGAAGACAGATCACCTATGCTGCTGCCAATACATCGAACAAAATTTGATACCTGGTACCCATGGACAGAACAACATAGGAACACAGGAAGATGCCATATACTGAGTCAGCTCATTGGTATATCTAGCTCAGTATTACCTACACTGACTGGCAGCAGCTAACCAGGTTGGATTATTTATTATTTATTTATTTAAAATATTCATAACCCACCCCTCCAGTGCACTACTGCTCGGGGCAGCTCACAACAAGAAGACAAACACAAGATACAATTAAAAGTAATAAAATTAACGTTAAAAAAAATGTCAGATTAAAAACCACAATCATTATTAGGTCCAAATTAAAGGCTATTTTAAAAGCGAAAACCTGAAAATTATAAAAAGCTAAAGAACCTACCAGATATAACAAAACAGAAATAAAAATGGAGCATTAAAAAGCCTCCTTAAAAAGGTGTGTTTTAAGATTATTATTATTTTTTTAAAAAAAACACTTTAAAGATTTATTTATTTTTTTAAAAACCCTGAAGGCGAAGCTCTTCAGGGAGGGTGTTCCAAAGCTGAGGGGCCACAACCAAAAAGGTCCTGTCTCTAGTCCCAGCCAACCAGATCTCTGTTAGTGGCAGGGTCATGAGCAGGGCGTGAGATGATGATTCATATGGGTGAAGACAGGAAGACAGAAGGCTTCAAGGAGGCCGGTGCAGTGAATTGTTCCCTTTGCTAAGCAGGGTCCACCCCAGTTTGCATTTGAATGAGAGACTACAAGTGTGAGCCCTCTAAGATCTTCCCCTTGGGGCCACTCTGAGAAGACCACCTTCAGGTTTATATGCAGAAGTTTCCAAATTCCCTCCCTGGCATCTCCCAGATAGGGCTGAGAGAGACTCCTGCCTGCAACCTTGAAGAAGCCGCTGCCAGTCTGTGAAGACAATACTGAGCTAGATGGACCCATGGTCTGACAGTAGAAGGCAGCTCCTTATGTTCAATTCTAAAAAGGGGAATTAAACCAATTTGTAGTGGATATTAAAATGCATTTTTGAAAGCCTGTGTTTCATTGCAACAGAAAGGATTCCCTGTAAAATATATTAGTGGCTCCAGATGCTCTTGTATTTGACTGACAGGCTGGTGAACTGCAGGGTACAGCCAATCAGCACATCAGGTGGGTGGGACCTAGAGAGCTGTTGCCAGGAAAAAGAGAGGTCTTGTTAGAAAGAAGCTAGGTGGGAGGAGGACATGTGGCCATGGAGTCTGGTTGCAGGAGAATGACTCTGCAGATCCTTGAAAAATAGGAGGGCAGGAAGCTTGAATTCTCATCTGGAGTTTGGTGAGTTCAAGGAAAGGAAGCCTGGGCTTTTGGGAAGATTAATCCAGGGAAAGGTTTGTTTAGTCAGAATTTGTGTTAGAAATTTATATTTCTTTGGTATGTGTGCTTTTGCATATTCCTGATACTGTTTTATTATAGTTTACCTGCAATGTAATTGAAATACGAAACACTAGCCTACACCCGTCCTTCCTAGGGTATTGCAAAAGACTTTATATACATTTAAATGTGCCTGACAACCTATTTTTGTAATCTACTATTTTTAACAGTAACTAAAAAAGCTAGAAAGCCTCAGTCAGAAGCAGTCTTCTCTATGTTGTCTGGCAGCAGATCTCCAAGGTTACATGCAGGAGTCTTTCTATGCTGCCAGAGATTGAACCTGGGACCTTCTTTAAGCAAAGCAGATGCTATACCACACTGCAGTATGGCCCCATCCCCAAAGGCGGCATATGGGTCTCCCATCCAAGCAGTAACCACACCAAGACCTGCTTAGCTTCAGCAAAGTAGCTGCATTATGTGCCTTTAGACTAGGAACATAGGAAGCTGCCTTCTACTGAGTTGGGCCATTGGTCCATCCAGCTCAGTATTGTCTACACAGTCTGGCAGAGGCTTCTCCAAGGTTGCAGGCAGGAAAATCTCCCAGTCCTATCTAGGAGACACCAGGGAGGGAACTTGGAACCTTCTTCCAAGGGGACAAGTCATGCTTACTACCCCATGCTTGCTACCATGCCCTGGGACCCTCAAGGGTTGGGTCTCCAAATTATGCCAGTTCTTCCTCTATCTGTAACTTCTTCTACCTATAGCTTCCTGTCGCACTGACTGTCAGGAGGTTCTCCAGGGCTTCAGGCAGGAATCTTTCCCAGTCCTACCTGGAGATGCTGTCAGGGATTGAACCTGGGACCTTCTGCATGCAAATCAGATGCTCTCACTGAGCTACCCCCCGTTTTTACGGGTGTTTCTGGAAGGTTGAAGCTAATCAGAGAAGATGCAGAAACATCCTCAGGCAGAGCTGAGGCCCATCCATTTTCGATACCTTCCGGCAGAACGATCACCATCCTTTCGCACCCACCATGCGGCTGGTTCTTCACATCCGTGGAAGAAGACAAAACAAGGCATGGGACAATTAGCGCTGCAGATTGCGTCCCATCACAAAATGCTTTTGTAATTAGCATGTTAATTCCACCCTCTCCCGATATGACTGAAGTGACATCAGCAAGTCATCTTACCATATGCTGCCAAGGAAGGAAATAATTTACAAATTGTTAAAAGCCTCTTTGGGGAGAGGAGGAGAGGTGGTGTGATGTCTCAAGAAAATTACGCTTTGCTGCTGTCATCTTTAAAAAAAAAAATCTATGATGGGAATGTCGGCTTATCTCTTTCTATTTGAAGAGTTGTCTGATTTTGTCACAAAGCTGGAGAATTCCTGAATTAAGCATACGTGTTCATGGTCGAGAAAGAAAGTAGGTTCTAGAGGTTTTCTTTAGGGTAGGTTAATTTGCCAATAGCCGGCAAGTATAATTGAATCTGTCAGGTTGTATTGTACGGTAAAGTTACGCATCGCTTGATCCATGTTTCATTTAACAGAAACAGAACTTGGACCAATAGTTCGTAGAACTTTGTCCAGTATAAGCACGTAGTTGGCTTGCCTGCATTAATCAGCAGGGGAGAGGATGGTAAAAGATGGTCCCAGGTTCAATCCTTGGCAGCATCTCCAGAAAAGGCTGGATAAGGTGTAAGACAGCTTCTTATGGAGATAGTGCTATAGCTCAGAGGTAGAGCATGTGGATTGCATCCAGAAGTTTCCAGGTTCAATCCTTGGCAGCATCTCCAGGTAGGTTTGGGAAAGATTCCTACATTGCAGAAGCCACTGCAGGTCAGTGGGACAAGAAGTCAGTGGCCTGACTTGGTGTATGCCTGCTGCCTATGTTCTTATGTACATGCAAGCATGCAGAAGTTTTTCTACTGAGCTATGGTCCCATCCAAATGCAAACCAAGGTGAATAGTGCTTAGCAAATGGAACAATTCAGGCCTACTACCACAAAACCAGCTCCCCTCTTCAGCCTTAGGAACGCAAGAAGCTGCCTTACACCGAGTCAGATCATTGGCCCATCTAGCTCAGTCTTGTCTACACAGACTGGCAGCAGCTTCTCCAAAACTGCAGGCAGGCGTCTCCCCCAGTCCTATCTTGGAGACGCTGCCAGGGAGGGAACCTGGAACCTTCTGCACACAAGCATGCAGGTGCTCTTCTCTCATTCACATGCAGGGTGGACCCTGATTAGCAAAAGTGGCAATTCATGTTTGCTACCAGAAGATAAGGCAGAGAGAGACTCCTGCCTGTAGCCTTGGAGAAGCTGCTGCCAGTCTGTGTAGGCAATACTGAACTAGATGGACCAACGGCTGACTCAGTAGAAAGCAGCTCCCTGTGTTCCTATTTGTCTCTAAAGCCATGCCATTCTATACATTCTCAAATTTCTGTGTTGCTCTCAGATCCAAGCCTTTATTTTGTTCTCCTCAAGCTCTTGGCAACTTTCCGCGCCTCCCTCCTTCCAGGCAGCTAATCCCCCCTCCCAAGCCTACTGATGTGAAACTTGTCATTTGCACCCTGGAAATCTCTTTGTCAGAATACAATGTGCCAAAGATGTCTTCTTGTCTGCTCTAGCAGCGCTCCTTTTGGAGAGTTTCAAATGCTCACTGAAGCATGGCCGTGTTGGTTCAAAAGCTTGCAGGTTGTCTTTAATTAGAGATATCCCCAAATGCTGTTTCCTTATCCCACCCAAGCCCCCACTCCCATCCCACACATGTGACTTCCAGTATTGTAAACACAAGTGTTTGTACTATATAGGACAGTGTCCCAGAACAATGCTTCATCCAGATCTCCAAATTAGCAACGTAATTTCAAGACGGTATAATATCCCCCAGAACTGGAAGCAGATCTGCGGGGAAAGTATGCTTATTAAGTGAGCAAAGCAGAAGAGACACCACAAGCCAGATACGTATTTCAGGAGGCTGGTCTCACGTGCAGGCAAAACCACCAGGATTGTGCCCGATCCCACTGAGTGAACACTCTCTTAATCCTGTTTTGCTGGCTGGCTGCCAGCCCTGGATACTTGCAACCAGGGCTTGGAGACTGCGGGTCTCCCGAGCGGCATCGAGAAGTTACCCATAATGCATTGCACACTTGCGCAGTGCGTTATGGGAGTTTCGGGGCCCTCCTGGCTGCCAGTAGGAGCTGGCAAAAATCTGGGCAAGCAATCCACACACCCAGCAAGAAGTCCAGGATCATCTGCAGGAGAGGTAAGCACTTTAAGGCTTCCTTGCCTGCAGTGTGGAGGCCTTTTTCCGTGATCGTGAGAAAGGGCTCCGGGTGTCCTTATTGAAGCAGCACACAGAGGAACCAGTGGTTACCTCCAAAGTTAAAACTTAAAAACACCATCCAGGTAGGACTCCAGCATCCTCTGTGGACTCTGTGGCTGTTTGATCAACAGCCTGTCCCTTTTAAAATGCCTCTCTGCATTCCCAACAGATCTGGCAAGAGTTCAGAACCTTGTCTCATGGGATCCCACCGCGGTGCTCTTTCTTCCGTATCACTCCCGTATCTCCGACTCGGTGCATCTTGTTTTCTCTCCCAGATCTCTCCGCTACTGACTGGTAAGTTCGGGCCCTGTATCGGCGCTCCGAAGCTCAGCCCAAGGCAGCCATCACTGGCATCACAGAGCCCAAATAAACAGAAAAGGCCTAAGTCTATAGGGCAGTTGACATGGTCCGAATTAGAGTGGGAGAAGCACGTTCCTGATGGCTGATCGTGTGTCAGTTAAAAACCAGTTTGGAAGTGGAGAGCTTGATCGTGAGCGAAGATTCATATGGGTAGGACAGTTTTTCTGCCTACCTCATTCTGAAGCTTCAGACGGGCATCCCGCTGGGACTAAGCTAACGATCAAGCTCCCCACCTCCAATCTGGTTTTTAACTGGCACACGATCACTGCTTCTTCTAGCCGAATGCCGATCAGGTGAACTGCCCTTATGAGTGTGTGTGCATTCTCCTAGATGCTTGCAAGCAGACTCTAAGGCTAGTGTGTCAGTTGCATCCCTTTCTTGAGGAGACAGATCTGGCCACAGTTACCCATGCCTTTGTCACGTCATGGCTGGATTGCTGTAATGCACTATACATGGGGCTGCCCCTGAAGAATATCCAGAAACTTCAGCTAGTGCAAAATGCGGCAGCCAGGATTTTATCCGCTGGGATCACATCACACCCATTTGGAAAGAGCTGTGCTGGCTACCAGTTTGTTTCTGGGTTCAATTCATGGCGCTGGTTTTGACCTTTAAAGCCCTTAATGATTTGGGCTCAGGATACCTAAGGGGCCACCTGCTCCCAAGGGTTGCTGCCCACATGATGAGGTCATCTGAGGGGGCTCTGCTCCTGGTGCCGACAATGAGGGAAGCTCTGCTGTCATACGTGGGACAGGGCCTTCTCTGTTGCTGCCCCCAGACTTTGGAATGCTCTCCCGGTGGCTATTCACTCCATCACAGTTTTTCACTGTGTCTCCATCACAGTTTTTAGGAAGCATTTGAAATCTTGGCTTTTTACGCCAGCTTTTATATGATTGTCTCTACTGCTGCTTCTTTGTGTTTTGTATGGTTATCTTATGCTTGTATTTTAAATCTTCTTAGTGAGATCTATGGTTTTTAAAAAAATATTTCAGCTTAATATTTCACTAGTGTAATTTTTATAGTCTTGTTTTAATTTTGTGTGTGTGAACCGCCTTGGGATTTGTTTAATGAAAGATGGTATACAAATCTAACAACAAACAAACAAACAAACAAACAAACAAACAAGGTTGTTCACGTGAACATCGGGCCTGAGGAGAGATGGGGGAAAAGCAGGAGCCTTGCTGCCTTCCCCTATATGATCTAACGTGTGGAGAGATATCCAAAGGCGGGATATCTCTCCAAATGGGAGGAGAGCTGGTCGTGTGGAAGCAAGCATGGATTGCCCCCCTTTGCTAAGCAGGGTTTGCATTTGAATGGCTGAGTACATATGTCAGCACTGTAAGACGTTCCCCTTAGCGGATGAGGCTGCTCTGAAAAAAGCATAGGAGGTTCCAGGTCTCCCCGCTGGCAACTTGAAGGTCAGGCTGAGAGAGACTCCTGCCTGCAACCTTGCTGCTGCTAGTTGGTATAGACAATACGGAGCTCGCTGGACCAAAGGTCAGACTCAGAATTGAGGAAGCTTCCCATCTTCTTAGGGCCAGTTGCTGCCCCCCGGTAAATATAAGAGAATCATCACTTTAAAAGGTGCCACTGCTCAATTAGTCAGGAAGCACACCCAACCCAGGTTTCATCCCCAGCTTCCGAAGGATGGTTGTCCCAGGACAACACAGCTACTCCAAGATGCTTAAGGCGTCAAGTGAGGGCTGAAAGTTGCCTCAAGTGGTGGCAGTGGCTGATTACCAGGCAGACACTGTGGGAATCGGGGGGCGCACAGCCCCCAGAAGTTCCAAGATGCCCCATGCAAGCATGCGGGGCATCCTGGAGAGACCCCCGGTCGGGGGTCTACTCGTGTGTCGCCACACGCCACAGTGACACAAAAGCAACCGAATGAGGTTAACGCAGTGCTACCTCCGTTAACCTCATTTAAGGGGAGGGGGGATTAGGCAGGCTAGCCGCCTTGGGACCACCAGGCTTGCCTGTGGGCCCAGTGCTTCCCACGATCCCTGGAAAGTGGGCTAAGCACTCTCAGCCCAATTTCCAGTGATCGTGTGAATAGCTTCACTGTGTGGGCATTACAGTCCATTGGGGGAAATTCCTGTTGGAATCTATCTCGGGAGCAATCTATGCGCTGGACACAACCAGCACTATCTGGGATCATGGGAACACTCCCCGTGTGTATTTGAATGGCTGCGAATTTTAATTGTGCTCTTAAGGTTGCAGGTCACCTTCCTGTGGGTGATTGCAAATGGCAGGATAGACACTGAAAAATAAAATGAAATAAAAGGAGAGCACAGATGTCTGGATGGAACTCCTCCAAATCAAGGGTGACCTGAAAGTGCAAAGCCAGCTTCCTCTGGGATGTGTTGGAATAGCTTGAAATCACTTGAGTGAGAACTGTCTGTCTATGCCTTGTCCCTTGATTCCCTCCTAGAACAAAAGGAGACATCTTTTCATTAACTGGCTTTAGAAATACCTTATTTCCTTTTAGATGTGAATGTCAGGTGGTTCTGATTTCCTGCTTAATGAACCGATTTTTGTCTGTGACATGGAACTGTGCCAATCTATGCTTAAGCGTTCAGATGCACTATGCTTTACAGTCTCCTCTGATGAAGAGCTAATTTGCTTGGAATGGGTTAGGTGGAATAATGAGGCTTGGGAGATAGATAGATTCAGCATTTTCGGGCTCTGCCTCCTGCTTTCTGAGAATATTTGGGGCTGCCTCCCTCTCCTTCTGCCATGGAACTGGGGAGGTTCTGACCTCTGCCAAAAGAAACTGCAGTAATGCCCACGGACAACACAGTTTTTGTCAGGTTTTATTTCTTCTTCCCATCCTAATGAGTGTTCAAATTGAAGAGGTCAGTCCAAACCCCAGTGTCTCCCCTATATTTAAATATTCGTGGAGGACAAGTCTAGAAAATGGCTATTGTCTATGACAATCAAAGCAGAACCTCCATGTTCTGGTGCAGTTTACCAGTGGATACTGCTGCAAGGGCCATAGGAGACGGTTGTTGCCTTCTGATTTTGAGCTTCCTGCAGGCATCTGATTGACCACTGTGGAAAACGGATGCTGTGCTTGATGGACCTTTGATCTGATGCAGCAGGAATCTCCTTATGTTCTGTGCCTGTGAAGGAAAGATGAGATAACTCACCCTCTAATTTTTTTTTTTTTTTGGGTCTTCCCCTGTTGTAATCACACAGCAGAACAGAACAGCATCCAAACGTCAGCAGAAATGCCCTTAATTTTCAGCACCAATTAAAATTCGCCTGGGCCATTGAAATCAGATATACATCACTCATCAGCTAAAACAGGGTTCCCAACCTTTAGTCCCCTATTGGAATGGACTACAACTTCATGGAGGAGAGGTCTATCAATGGCTACTAGTCAGAGGGCTGTGGGCCACCTCCAGCCTTTAGTCCCCTATTGGAATGGACTACAACATCATGGAGGAGAGGTCTATCAATGGCTACTAGTCGGAGGGCTGTGGGCCACCTCCAGCCTCAAAGGCAGGATGCCTCTGAGTACCAGTTGCAGGGGAGTAACAGCAGGAGAAAGGGCATGCCCCTTTCAACTGCCTGTGGCTTCCAGCGGCATCTGGTGGGCCACTGTGTGAAACAGGATGCTGGACTAGATGGGCCTTGTGCCTGATCCAGCAGGTCTGTGCTTATGTTCTTATGTCCCAACCACCATAATGGCCCTTGAGAATTAAAGTCCAATGACAATGGCCCTTGAGACTTGAAGTCCACCTCCGTCTGGGCACCCAAGATGATAACTCCTGAGCTAAAGCTTTAGCTTGGTGTGGCAATTACAGTGATTAAGGATGCAGTGCTGAACAGGGATGGATCCAATAGGGGGTGCCAGGCTGCTCTGGCACCCCCCCTATGACTCGACTGGCAGGGCAAACAGAATATTTTCCCCACCCTCTGGGCCATACGCCACCTGATCCTCCCTTGGACATCATCAAGACACCCACAGCCCAGCCTGCCAATGAAGCACGGGAGGAATGAGGAGAGGCTCTTTGGTTTGCTGCATCTCTGCTGCTCCGGGCAAGAGGAGAAGTGGGGAAGAGGGGGCAGAAGAGACAAAGAAGAGGGTGGGGAGGGAGTTTGACTTGAAAGACATTCACCAGCCCAAATCCTCATCACCACCTTCCCAGCCTCATTCCAACTTCCAAATCATTTTCCGTATAATGTATAATGTATCTGCCCATGCATGTCTACTCAAAAGTTAGTCCTATTGAGTGGGATTGACTCTGGCGCAGCCAGGAAGTAACTTGCCTAGGGAGCAAGAAGTTGCCGGTTTGAATCCCCGCTGGTATGTTTCCCATAACACTATGGGAAACACCTCTATCGGGCAGCAGTGATATAGGAAGATGCTGAAAGGCATCATCTCAGACTGCACGGGAGATGGCAGTGGTAAACCCCTCCTGTAACTGAGCAAAGAGGCACCTTTTTTAAAGTGGTGATTCTCTTTATTGAGCAGGGGGAAAGCAACTGGGCCGATCCAACCCCAGCACAGCGTCCCTCCAGTGTCTGTTGCTGGTGTCTTTCTTATGTTTCTTTTTTAGATGGTGAGCCCTTTGGGGACAGGCGGCCACTCAATTAATTAATTAATTAATTTCTGTATGTAAACTGCTTTGGGAACTTTGGTTGAAAAGTGGTATATACACATTTGTTGTCTTCGTATTCTACCAAAGAAAACTACATGGCTCTGTGGTCACCAGGAGGCGACACCGACCGATGGCACAACCTAAGTTTATGTAGCGTATCTATGGGAGGAGAGCTGGTCTTGTGGTAGCAAGCATGACTTGTCCCCTTTGCTAAGCAGGGTCAGCCCTGGTTTGCAATTGAATGGGAGACAACATGTGAGCACTGTCAGATATTCCCCTTAAGGCATGGGGGCACTCTGGGAAGAGCATCTGCAGAAGGTTCCAGGTTCCCTCCCTGGCAGCTTCTCCAAGATAGGGCTGTGAGAGATTCCTGCCTGCAAACTTGAAGAAGCTGCTGCCAGTCTGTGTAGACAATCCTGAGCTAGATGGACCAATGGTCGGACTCAGCAAAAAGCAGCTTTCTGTGTTCTTAGT
This sequence comes from Hemicordylus capensis, assembly GCF_027244095.1. Lineage (NCBI taxonomy): Eukaryota > Metazoa > Chordata > Lepidosauria > Squamata > Cordylidae > Hemicordylus > Hemicordylus capensis. The sequence goes on from NC_069667.1 coordinate 20,640,592, forward strand.
CTCCATCTAAAGGCAAACCTATGCAGTGCCTGCTTAGTAAAGGGGACAATTCATGCTTGCTACCCCGAGACCAGCTCTTTCCCCCTTTCTGCAGTATATTGACTCAGCCTGCTTCCCTTTGCTGCTTCCTGAGTAACAGTGTCACCCTCAGAATTGCCTATTACCATCCATTTGTGTGTTTCAATAGTTCCCTAATCAACCCTCCATGTTGATTGGTATACAGTGCCCAACCCCTCTTCTTCTCCAATCAATCTCCTTTCAGCATTAGAAAAGATCCACTTTCTTCATTACATGGAGACATTTGAAATATTCTTCAGGGCTCTGCTAACTACACTCATCCTTTAACAGGAAATTAGAGATCTAATTTGGCAAAAACAACCAATTAGTATTTGTGGAATGGCTGGAAAAGCAGCCAAAACGACTATCCTTAAGTAAGGCTTTCCAAAGCCTTGGTTTGCCATCATTTTGCTGTCAAATTATACTGAAGGCAAGGTGGAAAGAGAGCTAGTCTTGTTTTATCAATCATGAATTGTCCTCCTTGCTAAGCAGGGTCCTCCCTAGTTTGCATGTGGATGGGAGACCACATGTGAGCACTGTAAGATATTCCCCATAGGGCATTCTGCTGCTCTTGGAAAGCATTTGCAGGCTTGCATGCAGAAAGTTCCAAGTTCCCTCCTTGGCATCTCCAGGTAGGGCTGAGAGAGACTTCTGCCTTCAATCTGGGAGAAGCAGCTGCCAGTCAGTGTAGACAATACTGAGCTAGATGGACCAATAGTCTGACTCAGTAGAAGGCAGCTTCCCGTGTTCCTAACGGCATAGCAAAAGTGAGTGTAAACAGTTTGCAAAATGGAAGATAGGCTTTAAAAACCCAACAAGCGGTACAGCTGCAGGCCTCCTCAGATACTGGCAGGAAGGTGAAAAGTCGCACGTCAAAGATGGAAACTTTGTCCTTTCCTATTTGCAAAACCTCCAAAGCAGAACATCCCCCAGGGCGAGAGAGGTGGTGGAGCATAGCTGGGCTTAATAAGGCAAAAAGGGACTGAAAGATGTTACATTGATCCAACTCATTTCCTCCGCAACAGCAGCGGGGCTTTGCTTCCATCACTCTACATTCGTTGTATGGTGTAATGACCTCTTGAAGAAGTGGTGCAGAAGCATTAAAAACATTGCATCCTGCCCAGTCGAATGACTATTTCTTTCCCTCCTCAGCAGTCTCAGCTAGCTGGATCTTAAGCATACATGCTTTGCTCCTGATGACTCCTGTTTTTTCAGGCTCAACTTGCTAGCCTAGGGAGTGATCTATTGGCTTTGGTGTCAATACTGCGTTCTCTCAGCTGCCACTGCTCCAGAGACATTTTCTAGGAGCCATGTGTGGTGTGGGGGGTTAGCCTTCAATGGGCTTGTCCGCACCATTATTACAGTTTTGGGAACTGTGTGCACTCGATTTTCAGCCTTGTGCTTGTAAAAAGGTCTCAAGAAAAAGGAAGTCCTTTTCCACACAGCACGTAATTGATTGATGGGATTCTCTGCCACAGGAGATGCGGTGATGGCCACAAGTTTGGACAGGTCTTGTTCATAAAGGTCAGTTTTGTCAATGGCTGCTAGTCTTGAACCAGACCCACGTTGATCCAGACTCAATGGTTACTAGCCTGGATGGCTTTAAAGGGGGCTTAAGACAAATTCATGGAGGACAGGTCTACTGTCCTCCATGAATGGCTACTAGTCTGGTGGCTATGGGCCACCTCCAGCCTCAGAGGCAAGATGCCTCTGAATACCAGTTGCAGGGGAGCAACAGCAGGAGAGGGGGTATGCCTTCATATTTAGCACGTGGGCGTCCCAGAGGCATTGTGGTATAGTGGTTAGAGTGCTGGACTAGGACTGGGGAGACCTGCATTCAAATCCCCATTCAGCCATGAAACTAGCTGGGTGACTCTGGGCCAGTCACTTCTCTCTCAGCCTAACCTACTTCACTGGGTTGTTGTGAAAGAGAAACTCAAGTATTTAGTACACCGCTCTGGGCTCCTTGGAGGAAGAGCGGGATATAAATGTCGTCATCATCATCATCATCTGGTAGACCACCGTGGGAAAGAGGATGCTGGACTAGATGGGCCTTGGACCTGATCCAGCAGTGCTATTCTTATGTTCTTAAGGTAGGAGGGAGCTTGATCATCTGCTAAGCTTCAGCTGGGTAGGTCAAGCGCATCCCGCCGATTCTATCGGAGCTTCTGAATGAGGGAAGAGGAACAAGTGCCCTACTCAGCTTTGCTGCCACACAACTAAAAATTGCTTGTCCTACCCCAATGATGATGATAGTATGAACAACACATGGTTGTGGCTCTAAGGAGGTATTAATGTATCCCATGCATCCACATTGGGTAGTCTTCTGCTCTACAAATCTTGTTCTGTTCTGTGTTTCTTATGTGTTGGGACCAGAAAAGCTTATATTTATCCACCAAGGCCACAGGGTGGCATGTAAGATTCTTCATATTTTCTTCTCCCCAAGGTGAGGTAAGGGTAAGATGGCATGACATCCTAGATGGCATGACAAAAGTCACCGAAGGAATATCTTGCAGAAATATTGCAAAATCATGGAGTGAGACAGGGCCATCAAGATGATCCCAAGGACACCACAACTGGTGTGGATGAGCTTTGAATGCCCCCTGAACTACATTCGCAAACTCAGGTCAAACTTTTCCAAGCAAGTCCTGCAACCATTAATCCATTTATTACTGGCCTGTGCAACATACGGCTCGGGGGTCAGATCTGGCCCACGGGGACTTTTCTGCTGGCTCACAGAGAAGAATATCCTGCAGCAAGAGCAGGAGTCAAGAAGAGCTCTTGAGAGAGATGCCCCCTTCTCCAGGCCAGAGCCCACTGACTCTGTCCCTCTGCCCCCTCCCTTGCATTAATATTCTTAATAATTAATTTTAATGTAACAATCCATGTGCTGGAAATTAACCTTAGCCCCTGCACACCAAGTCATGGTTGGTTCTGGTCTGCTGAGGCCATTGAGTTATGAACCCCTGATTTATCACAATGGGGCAGGGGTACCTTTGATATGACGATGAGTAACTTTGCTGCGGGGAGATGATTCCTGCAGATGCGTGTCCCCGTCGGTTGTCTTAGAGCAGGGCTGCACAACTTTGGCCCTCCTGCAGATGTTGGACTACAACTCCCATCAGCCACTGTGGCTGGGGATGATGGGAGTTGTAGTCCAAAAACAGCTTGAGGGCTGGAATTGTGTGCAGCCCTGCCTTAGAGGAACAGCGTCGGTCACAGATTGTGATGCTGCTCAGAGCTGGGGTGTGTCACGTGGCATGATATAGGTAAGGACTCACACCTAAAGTGGTGAGTCATACATTCCTGCACTGTAAGTGGGGTGCAGTAAAGACAATCCATTTGCTGTTGTGAATGGGGCTATTAAATGAGTAAAGTTGTGGCCAATTGTTCTCTGGTTCAGTCTTGAGTCTTCACTGGTGTGGGTTCAGTATCTCTGAGCATTATATACTCTGCAAATTCCTATTCTGGACCCGGTGCATGTAAACGTTGGTGACCTCATAGAATTCTTGATTTCCATCGCCCATCTCATTCAGCTTAAGATGCTGAAATCCACCCTTTACCATTCCTGGATCAGCACTGAATTCAGCACTCTTATCTCAACATGGGCACCAGGTCATCCCAAGACACGGAAGATGGTAGATGACGAGGAGGAGAGTTAGTCTGGTGGTATCAAGCATGAATTGCCCCCTTTGCTATGCAGGGTCCACCTTGCATTTGGATGGGTAACTACATGTGAGAATGTTAAAATATTCCCCTTAGGGAAGATGAGGCCATAGATCAGTGGAAGAACATCTGCATGCTTGCATCCAGAAGGTCCCAAATTCACTTCCTGCTAGCATTTCCAGGCAAGGTTTGCAGAGTCGCAGTGTAGACAAAACTGAGCTAGATGGACAAATGGTCTGACTCAGTATATGGCAGCTTCCTATGTTCCTATAAATACTATTCACCCTGGAAAGGTCTGTCCCAGACATGATGAAGGACCAGAATGTCCCATGCTGTTCTATACCACAAAACCAATATTATAGCTTTCAAGCAGGCATTTTTCTTAATAATGTGCTTTGCATTTTATATCTGTGGTTTTGAGGCAAAGGATAGAATAAAAGAAATGAGAAAGGGTGAAAGGAACTCTAGGATATTCATCAAGCTGATTTCATTTTAATTTTGTAATTGTAAGAAATAATACCTGGGCTCTGACATATAATTTGTTCTGTTTCAAAACATTAACACATGTTATTTCTTTGTCTCTCCGTCTCCATATGATATAAGCAGAATTATAAATCAGCCCCAGCCCAGAGGAGAAGAAGATATTTGTAACAAAGATGTGATGGAATAGGAGCTTCTAGAAACCAGCAGAAATTCATATATATTGTAATGAATGACTGTACAATCAGCATAATTACACTTTCATAATGAGGTATACAGGTATTGTTTGGTTTTTAAAAACAGGAGTGTTGTGCCTCTGAAAAATGTAGGTCTGAAAAATATAGTGGAAGAATAATATAGTGGACTTGGGAAAAATTGCTATGGCTTGGTCGATATTTTAAAATCAAGCACTTGATTTCAACTGCCTGCTTTCTAATCTAAAATGTATCCTGTTCCATTATGGACCTAAGGTTAGAGGTCCCCTCCCCACCCAGTTCTTTGATGTTAACAATCAGATGGTCATATTAATTCAGAACCCTCTTCCTTTGGGTAAATAAAAGTATAACCTGTATTTATTTTTAAGGGGCTCACCTTAAATCAGAGTCTTCAGGTAAATAAGGTATTCAGGTAAATATGGTATACAGCAAGCAATGGCCAACATCCTGGCTACCAAAGTGTATGCGCAATTAAAAAAATCGTGCACCCACACGAAAATGGACTCGTTGCAAATCAATCAATCAATCAATCAATCAATCCAACTTTGCCATCTTTCTTGCCATGTATATATACAACTTTTCAATAAAATAACCCCAAACAGTAGCGTAGGGAGGCTGGCAGTGGCCGGTGTATTGACACTGCTGTGGCCCCCTGGCCCCGCCTCCCACGTCTGACGTCAGATGCTGGGGCCCAGCTAGCATGGGTCGGAATAACTCTCCCTGCCGTTCCAGCCATGCGGCCATGTACAGCCCCATTTGGGAAGGAGATCAATCAGCCCCACTGTGTTAGCAGTGAGAACAGGGAGAGTCACACCAGCAACCCTACCAATGCAGCACATGCCGATTTGGGGGTGCACAGCCCCATTTAGGACCAAAATAATGCCCCCTTGTCTGACGTCAGATGTGGGGGGCATGTCTGGGGCTGCGCTTGTGGTCCTTGATTGGTGGCGGCCTGGGTTCTTTGAACCCTTTTGCCCAATGGTGGCTCTGCCCCGACCCCAAAGCAGTTTATAATATAATCAAGACAATGCAAACTTAAAACCATACACAAGTAAAAGTGTTCATCTTGAAATCGTTCATCTCTATTTATTATTTCTTGATTATTTATTATTTTAACGCACTTCTATACCACCCCAAACTCATGTCTCTGGGCAGTTTACAATAAACAAACAAAAAGTTAAAACATTAGTTAAAATAAATGACAAAAAAAACCCAAACAAACCTTAAAACAGCAGTTAAAACAATTAATGACATAGTGAAAGTTAAAACATTACTACAATTTGAAATTTTAAAACAACATTTTAAAACAATGATAACACTGTGAAAACAATATTTAATTATAAGCCTGCGTGAATAGGTGTGTCTTTAAAGACTTTTTAAAAGTTGTCAGAGATGGGGAGGCTCTTATTTCAGCAGGGAGCGCATTCTAAAGCTCTGGGGCAGCAGTGGAGAAGGCCCATGCCCAAGTAGCCACCAAACGAGTCGGTGGCAACTGCAGACGGACCTCTCCTGATGATTTCAATGGGCAACAGGGTTCGTAACAAAGAAGATGTTCTCTTAAATACTCAGGGCCCAAGCCATTTAGGGCTTTATAGGTTATAAACAGCACCTTGTATTTTGCCCGGAAACTTATCGGCAGCCAGTGTAGCGCCTTCAATACAGGGGTAATATGGTCTCATATATTAAACCCGTATGGTGTTTAAATAAAACGTTGCATTTTAAAAATGTTTGTTTGAGGCCACCTCTGCCCAGGAAAATGTGCAACCCATGAGTCTTAGGAACATAGGAAGCTGCAGTATACCGAGTCAGAACATTGTTCTGTCTAGCTCCTTATTGTTCCATCTAGCTCTCTACACATTTTCTACACAGACTGGAAGCGGCTTCTCCAAGGTTGCAGGCAGGAGTCTCTCTCAATCCTATCTTGGAGATGCCACCAGAGAGGGAACTTGGAACCTTCTGTATGCAAGCAGGCAGGTGCTCTACCACTAAGCTGGGGCCCAATCTCAGTAAAAAGCTGCTTCATATCATTAGGTCATTGTTCTAGCTTTGTATTGATTACATTGGCCCCATTAACACGTACCAGGAAACTGGAGTTGAAGGGGCCAGAAGTTGCCAGACTTGAACGTCTGGATGCATGAAACTTCCATCCCATAGGGAGAAAGACCTGAGGTTTTGCTCACCAAACTCCAATTTAAAACCTTGGATTGTAGTGAGCTTCATCATTCATACCCGAAGTTTCCAACCCTCACCATTCGGTCTGAATGTGGAACTGCAGTCATAGCTGGCGGAAAGTGGAGTTGAGGGAGGAAGCTCCTCCCTCTCTTCAGCTGTGATTGGCTGTGCGGGATGTCCTTCATGCAAGGAGGAAGTCTGCACATCTAATTCCCTCTCCTCTCTGCAGTCTCCCGGACATGAGAGAGCCTGCTCTCCGTTACGTCCGAATTTGGACCGGAGAGTGGGGCTCGCATGGTGGGATGCGAAACCATGGGTCCATGTTACATGCAAGTTGATTGATTGGCAGCAGTTCTCTGACAGCTTTCTGCATGCCTACCTGAAGGTGCCGGGTACTGAACCTGGGACCGTTTGCATGCAAAGCAGATGCCCTACCTTCTGATCTTTGAGACCACTGTCACTGTTAATGAGGCTTATGTGGAGCTTCAGATTCAATAACAACATACTGCACCTTCCACAACATTATCTGACCCATGTATCCATTTGTGCTAACATCAGCTGCTAAGGAAAGAAATGCGGCTTCAGCTCCTTGAACTGCACAATTAACAATGTGACTCCTTTGACTTCAGTGCATGAGTAACCACCGCTTATCAGTTTCACACAGTAAATGAGTGTTGCTGACAATGAACCGGCTGAAAATGCTCTTCAGTAACCCATGCCAGAGGATACATAAACAACACGATCCCTGTGAAGGCAGTGGCTGGCATCCTAATGAAACAAAGACGGGTGCCATAGCATGGGAAGACAGAGGAGGTGTGCTTAAAAACTGAAATGGTGGAGTTGCACCCGTGCATTCTTGCGCTATAACACCCTTGCAAAAAAGGTTCCCTTTTAAAAGAGATGAGGTGTGCTGCAGTTGTGCAAGGTGTCCAGCATGCTTACTCTAGTGCAAGATTATTCCGTTACCCAGTGGTCTGGTTCACACAATGAGGCGATTCACACGACACGAGTGCTCGTGTCATGTGATATTTGGGGCTCGTTTCATGTGACATCGTGTTGTGGGCCATCTGAGATTTGGAATTCACTCATTCATGCTAAACTCCTTCCTCCGTCTCACACCCTGCTCCTGATTCCCCAAATATACTCCCCCTTTCACTTTCACCCGTCTGGGTCAGCAGCAGAGGCAGTGCTCTGGCCATGGGAAGAAAGACCAAACGAGAAGTGATTGCTTCCTCCCTCCCTTCCTCCCCTCTTTGGCAGGTTCATTACAAGTGCCAGAGGGAAACGCCCCAGTAGTCCTGCAAAAATGTATTTCTTTCAAGGGCTACGACAATTGCAGTAGATGAGTGCATGCAGTGATTATCCCCTTCTCTCTGAAAAGAGCATTTGAAGTGCACAGAATTTGTTTCTGGTGCTGAGCTTGGTGAGTTTTGCCAGCATCTCTTAACAATACACAGGAGTGGGAGAGGGGGAGAAAGGGAGGAGAGAGCTTCTGTTTGGACATCATTTTTCACACTTCCTACCTTCAAGAAACCATTTTTTAAAAAATCAAGTGGTGTGCCGCAGAACGCAAATGTTTGTCAGCAATTGATTATGATATTCTTGATAAATGGCAGCAGAAAGAAGTAGCCCTCTTTCCTTCTCCATGCTTCTGAGACCCATTAGCTCCACCCTGATTGTCTGTTAAATTGATTGATTGATTGATTGATTTGATTGATTGATTGATTTCTATACCACCCTTCCAAAAATGGCTCAGGGTGGTTTACACAGAGGAATAAATAACAAATAAATAAGATGGATCCCTGTCCCCAAAGGGCTCACAAGCTAAAAAGAAACACAAGATAGACACCAGCAACAGTCACTGGAGGTACTCTGCTGGGGGTGGATATACCCTCTGGGTCCATGAAAATTCCGCTCCTTCATCCCCCTCCTCCCCACAGGCATTTACATAGGGACAGTTGTGGGGAGGGATTGTCCTTTTTGAGTTTTTCCCCTTCAGGTGTTCATGAAACTCTCTTATCTCTGGGATGACCCTGAGTGTGCTGGTACCTCCTTCTCACCTGCAGATGTTTCAGTTATGCATCTCTAAGGACTGTAACATTTCCAACATACATTTCCAACATTAACATTTCCAGCAAAGCATTTCCAACACTTTTGGAAACCAAAATAAAATTCCTACCTAGGATCACCACAAGCTTATTAAATGGTTAAAATAAATAAAATTGATTCCATGAGTTATATCCTTAGATAGATTATGACAGACCAGCAGGGGGGAAACATGGAAAACAAAGGCATTGTCTGAAGAGATGTTCCACATCATTTTCAAACTTTCACAGTGAAGAACTGCAGTGGAGAGAGCTATGGAATGCATTTCAATGTTGCTATTTTGTATTTTCTTTTTTCCTTTAGACCTATTCACTCTGTTTTGTCCTTGGCTAGGGAAAAAAAGCAACATCACAGAGTCAAAGTGTGTTTGAAGAAAGGGTTCTACAGGAGGATGAATCACATGGACATGTACTCCCAGCGTATGGGAGACTCATTAGAGGAATCCTTTGATCACAGCTAATGCCTATGCAATGCAGTGTTGACAAAGGGCACCATCAACAAAGCTCTTGTGACTGCAAGGCATTTCCTCAAAAATGTTATCAGGTGTTCTTTGTGGTTGCAGCGGAGATTCTGTGTGCAAGGTATAAATCGTGCACATGCCAGAAAACAAGGTGGACAGTTCTCTCTGTAATGGCTCTTGTCATCTGTGGTGTGAAGGTCATGCATACAACCATAATCACTGGCGGGGTAGAGGGCTGGCAGGGAGGCAGGATCCTCCCTGCCTCTCGCCTTCCCCATTTTGCTCGGCAAACTCATTGGTTCCCACACTCATTGGTGCCGCTTCCGTACTCCTTGGTGTCAATGGGCACTTCCCTCTCAGAGCGGCATAGCAGCCACAGGAAGGACCGGATCCAGATCACAACAAAATGGGGGTATTACAAAAATTGTAGCAAATTTTTTTTTATATTGCCATTAGGTTAAGGTCTCAATTAAGTGTTTAATTGTGGGAGCTATTTATGCTTCTTTAACTAATTTTTTATGAATGACTGTATTTTGTTTTATTGTGTTTTAGTATTGTTGTGTTGGGTATGTTTGTTATTTCTATTTCTGCTGGCCAATGGCTGTAATAAAATTGATGATGATGAACAAAATGGGGGCCAAGGATCAAAAATGCCTTCTCCCACACAATGGACCCAAACCATATTTGCCTATGACTGAAAAGAAAAATGAGGTACCTAGAGTTTCATGACAGATTCTATCATAAGTTCTATGATAGGTTCTATGTTAAGTTCTTTGATAGCTTCTATGATACATTCTTTGATAGGTTCTATGGTATGTTCTGATGTAAGTTCTATGATAGGTTCCAAGGTAAGTTCTAAGGTATAATAGGTATAACCTGTATCTCACCTGCATTTTTAAAGGGGGGTCATCTTAAATTCAGAGTCATTTCTATTTGGGTAAATATGGTACGTTCTGCTGTAAGGAAAGGCCAATGAGTGATCCTCTAGAGAAGAGCTTGTCCAGGGCTTCAGTGGCCAAGGAATTTGCTGCAATGCAGCAGGCTGCCACAGGGGGCAGCAACACACAGGGTCTCTGGGCAGACAGTGTGGCCTCTCTACCTTGCCTGCATACAAGCGGGTCAAAATTCTATGTGATTAGGGTTGGGAGGTAATACCTTAAAGGGAGGAGGCGTTGGAGAATAAAATCTCTCCCCCCCTCTCCAATGGTTTGGAATGGCCACACACACTCAAGAGAGGCCACACAAGAGAGGCCAAACAATAATCTTAGAGTTTATTGGGTTTTTTGATTTTTTTAATGGCAGCTTCTTGTTGACTAAGTCACATAAAGGACATCAGCAGCAGTGAAAAGGTCAAGGTTCGGTGGGGGGAAATGCAGCTCCATGCTGCTCTCCTAATAAGCCCACCTTGCTGCTTTTTATTGCTCTGTTCCCGCCAACCCTCTAGCCAATATGATGGCAGGCGTATTATCTATTTTGAGAGATGAAGCCACTTCCACTAAGGGTTGTCTGCTAATATCAAGAACACCAAGGAGTTACACTCACAAACTGAACATGTGTTTGTACTCATGGAAAGTTTTTTTCTTGTTTGCATTGCTTTAGCGGCTTTTGAGTCTCCTCTGAGGGAGGAGAGCTGGTCTTGTGGCAGCAACCATGAATTGTCCCCTTTGCTAAGCAGGGTCTGCCCTGGTTTGCATTTGAATGGGAGACTACATGTGAGCACTGTAAGATATTCCCTTAGGGAATGTGGCCATACTGGGAAGAGCATCTGAGTGCTTGCATGAAGAAGGTTCCAAGTTTCCTCCCTGGCATCTCCAAGATAGGGCTGAGAGAGACTCCTGCCTGCAACTTTGGAGAAGCCGCTGCCAGTCTGGGTAGACAATACTGAGCTAGATGGACGAATGGTCCGACAAAGGTAAAAGGCAGTTCCTATGTTACATAGGAACATAGGATGCTGCCATATACTCTCATATAACTTGTTTACACAGTCAGACAAGTGTTATTGACTGTTTTGTTTTATCCTTCCCAAGGACCTATGGTGTTGAGGTGCTCTTCAAGGTGTTTTACGCACAGTCTGTTATTGACTAGATTTGGTACTTTAATTATCGGACCCTTTCCAAGGGTCTAGGATAACCAAAGAAAAATTAAAGATATCTTCATAGTATTTGTAATGTCCCAAGTAGTGTGGCCTTCTGTAGTTGATGTGTTGTAATTTTATTGATGCCGAAGGTCTTGAGATGGTGTTCAAGTTCTTTTGGTTCTGCACCAATGGCACCCACATCTATTGGCACCACTATTGTTTTCATTTTCCAGAGCTACTCAATTCCAATCTGAAGGTCCTTGTATTCAGTTATTTTCTCCAATTGTTGTTGTTATTGTTGTTGTTGTTGTTGCTCTTGTTGGTTGGGACATCCCTTTGGAGCTTCTGATCATGGAGAAAGATCCTGGCGTTCTAAGGGACTTTTGATCATTGGGACTGAACTGAAAGGCCACCCATAGTGACTTCACCATTGTTGAAGTGCTCTGCAAACCTCTTGACCCCCACTCTGATTTGGCTTCAGGGTGACTCTGTCTAACTAACTGGATATGGATCCAACAACCTGGAGGGCTCTAAGAGGGGGTTGGATAACTTCATGGAGGAGAGGTCTATCATCGGCTACTAGTTGGAGGGCTATAGGCCACCTCCAGCCTCAAAGGCAGGATGCCTCTGAGTACCAGTTGCAGGGGAGTAACAGCAGGAGAAAGGGCATGCCTTCAACTTCTGCCTGTGGCTTCCAGCAGCATCTGGTGGGTCACTGTGCAAAACAGGATGCTGGATTTGATGGGCCTTGGGTCTGATCCAGCAGGGCTGTTCGTATGTTCTTATGGATATTTGATGACATCGGAACACATGTGGATAGCTGCATCCTTCCCTTAATGTGGGAGCTGATCCAAATGACCCTTCTACAGGAGGTTAAATTGGGGGAGAAATGGAGGTGGAAACTGGTGGAAATAGCAGCCTTAACAGTGGCAGCAGCATCATGTTTTCCCAAAGAATCATTGGAATAAAGCCATGTTAACATAGAGCATTGTTCTACAGCTTCATATGAAACAAAATGGCAACCAATGGTGTAAGTCACACCACTGTGAAAAAGATTCAGGCAGAATAGGAGGAAAATATAATCCTGTTCCATGCTCTCTGTGCCTACTATATCCTCTTCCAATTTGAACTGGACGTTCTCATGAAAGAACCTCTGTCTGAGTCCTACATTTTGTACATTGGTCTCTATTATTTATTTATTTGTTTATTTATTTACACAGTCAGACAGGTGTTATTGACTGGTTTGTTTTATCCAGACATCGAGTCCTCCCCAAGGACCTGGGATGGCTGAATTTTATTATCAATGTTATTGCTGTTATTATTATAGATATCATCGCGGAATATAGGCTGTTCCCAGTAAAGTTGCTTTTTATAATTGGCCAAGATAGTGCTGCTCTTTCATTCCACCTTTAGTCTCATTTTTCCTGGTTCATTTCCAAAAATTGTAAAATATTCCACGCTCCTATTATAGTGGGGATTTCCCCCCCTTTTGTAAGTCTGTCTATTTAGTCCTGGTTGTGATTTCAATAGCTTCTTTGTTACTCCCTAGAAATTAGCTTTAGTTCTTCTTTGTAGAAGCTTTGATAACTTTTGAGAGGGGGGAAGGAGGGAGGGAAGGAGCGAGAGAGAGAATCTCATCTTTTCATCCATATCTTACAACAATGGAAATGTCTTTGAAGACCAAATTGTCGGGTGAAAGTGGCAAAACACATGAACAAATGTCAAAAACAAGTTTTCTTCCAACTATGTACTTGCATGCAAGTTTCCTGGTAATGAAATAATTAGCGCATGCATGTAATTATCTTAACTTGATTTGTCATAATTTAAAATTAATGTTAATTAATCTTATTTTTCAGGAGCGTAGTTCTATAGCAATACATAGCTTTGGGAAAAACCCTCAAATATGCATTTTTCTTACAATTTAATTGCTTATAAGTACATTTGACAATTCCATCTTGCAATTCCAATACAGAGTAATGGGGAGGAAAATCCCTCTATTATTATTCTAATTTCATTCTACATTTTAACAGCCTTCAAGCCAATGTTATAATTCCATTTGGAGTACACCCTTTGAAGATTCCTTGGCCACTTGCTACCCATCCTGGAACCTGATTCAGTGGATTTGTTTTCATTCTTCATTCTTCTACTCTTGGAAGTTCCTGTTTCCATTATAGGGAAGGATGAAGAGGCAAGCTACATTTGAATTTAAATTGAATGTGGCTTGCTTCTTCAGCACATAGTAGAAACTTTTGAGAAACTTCTGGCTCTTTAGTATTTTTCATTTTTGTCACCGTTCCACTGACTACCTTAAAGTAGATGAGGGTGCACTTAAGAACCATGGCATTGGGTGACACAATATATGAGGAATTAGTGAGGCAGATTTTGGTCTATGTGGGACTTCTTTGCTTGGTAGCATTTATCTAATTTAATATGGAACTATGTAACAGTTATTTAATCCCTTCACTGTGACACCTCTAATCTCATGCAACAACAATTTTCTGATGCCTAAGAAATTCAAATAAGATTTGCGATATATGATCCAATCTCTAATCTGATCACTGAGATATCTGTGCTCATTTCTGTCATTTCTTTAAAAAACCCTCCAATTTAACCCAAGCATTTCTGGACCATCAACTACTTGAACAAACTAAGATTTACAGGGCTTGCATTTTTGTTTTGTGTAAATCATCATCATCATCATCATCATCATCATCATCATCATCATCATCATCCAAAACAACTTGAAGAGCACCTCAACACCATAGGGGCCACAGAAATCACCATCAGCCAATTACAAAAAGCAACTTTACTGGGAACAGCCTATATTTTGCGACAAGATCTATAATAATAACAACAATATTGATCAAAAAATTCAGCCATCCCAGGTCCTTGGGAAGGACTCGATGTCTGGATAAAACAAACTGGTCAATAATACCTGTCTGACTGTGTAAACAAGAAATAATAACAATGGAAAGATATTTAAAAACAACAAACAAAACATAATTTGATGGACCATCTACAATAGTGTTTACAGAAAATTACAGGTAAAAGAAGCTACAAGTAGAGGAGGAGCTGGCAGAAATTGAAGACCCATTTGTTGAGGCTCCAAGAGCATGGCCTTAGTGCAAACAATGCAACTGCTCTGCTGAAGCTAAGCAACTCTTCATGTGGTCAGACCCAGGTCTGATGGGATGGGATGGGAGACCCAGGTATGCCACCTTTGGGGATAGGGCCAATGGCCATACTTCAGTGGCAGAGCATCTGCCATTGTGCATGAAGAAGGTCCAAGACTCAGTCCCTGGCAGCATCTCCAGGTAAGGCTGGGAAAAACTACTGACTGAAACCTTGGAGAAGCCACTGCTAGTCAGTGTAGATGAATGGACCAAAAGCATGACTCAGTATAAGGCAGTAGGGAAGAACACAGATCAATTTTTGTGATTTGATTTGAGGTCAAATTGAATCAGCCAGATTTGATTCAAACTCGAATCTGCAAACTCGAATCGGATCGGATCTGGGGAAATTTGATTCGAACTCGAATTTGGCAGGGGTGACTGAGCAAATTAGTTTTGAGGTCGAATCACTCAAATTGAACAAATTGATTTGACCTCAAAATGATTCAAAGATGCCTATAAGGCAGCTTCCTGTGTTCCGTGCACAAGCAGAGTTCCTTTCCTTCTACGTGCTGTAGAGTAAAATTGGATATGAACTTTGACCCAAAGAAGGCAAAGTGGGTCTGTTTTGGAGGTTGAGTCTGATGTGAGAGATGGATGGGATTCAGAAGCAAAGAGAGGGAGTGAGCAGAGTTAGAAAGAGAGCTGGGGCAGGAAGCAGGAACAGGACACCAAGGTGGAGACCTGGGAGCAGGATCTAGAGGAGCTTTTGGTTAGAGATGTTGCACCAGCAGATGCTGGACTGAGACTGAAGATTTTATAAAGAGAACAGGAAACCTCACTCCTTCCAGGATTCTGCTGGATCCGAATCCAAAGCCTGGATCATGGCTTACTTCTACCTCCTCCAGAATATGCCTGTGGACTAGAATGCTTCAGGCAGCCAGGAAGGTAGCACTCCTCTGCTGGTTCTGGATCTGAGCCCTGATCCAATTCTGTTGCTCTCAGGGTCCCAAAGATAAAGAAGGAGCATCTGGAATGGGGACAGGCTATTTTACCTGAACTGCTGCTTCACCACCCCCAGTTTTGTATACAGCAGAAGCACCAATACACTCACTTATCCATCTGGGTGCCATTTTGTACTCCTAATGTGGCTGAAGTGCAACATTAGTATCTGCACTGCATCATGTATGTGTGTGGGAGGAGGGGGTCATTATGCACAGCTACATCCGAATCCAACCTTGTAGGTGTTCATGCAAACCTGATTTCCCTTCGTGGAAACATCCCCATTGAATGTATCCCATTTAGAATAAGCTCTCCCCACCACTCTTTATTCTCACCTGCTTCTTTCGCAGCTCTCTCCTGAAGCAGGTTTTGTAAGGCTGCCAAACTGCTTTACTATAATTAGCAGCATACAAAAAGAGAGCACCTGTATTTAACCTTCGCAGAAACAAAGGGAGAGGAAAATACCATGTTTTCCCATCATCCTGTGAAAAAGCCAACCATCCCAGGGCCATTGAGAACTGCAGAGTCATTATGCTTCTAAGCTCTGCATAGATTTTACTTGATACCTAAGAAGCTTTGGGAGAAAATGCAGCACAGGGGCCTAGTTCTCACGGAGAAGGTAAATTATTGAGCTGTGCCCATATTCACTAACATTTCACAAACAAGATTAAGGACATGGCTGGGATACTCCTATTCTCACCACAAATTATGGCTTGGGACCAGGGTGTCAGGTTGGACTCCTTGGGAGAGGAGAGCTGGTCTTGTGGTGGCAAGCACGACTTGTCCCCTTAGCTAAGCAGGGTCTGCCCTGGTGAATGGGAGACTTGATGTGTGAGCATTGTAAGATATTCTCCTTAGGGGATGGGGCCGCTCTTGGAAGAGCAGAAGCTTCCAAGTTCCCTCTTGGCCTGGGCCGGAGAGCTGGTCTTGTGGCAGCAAACAGGAATGGTCTCTCTTGCTAAGGAGGGCCCACCCTGGTTGCATATGAATGGGAGACTTGAAGAGTGAGCACTGTAAGATATTTCCCTCAGGGGATGGAGCTAAAGGGAGAGCAGAAGGTTTCAAGTGCTCTCCTTGGCTTCTCCAAGGTAGGGCTGAGAGAGATTCCAGCCTGCAACCTTGGAGAAGCCACTGCCAGTCTGTGAAGATAATACTGAGCTAGATGGACCAAGGATCTGACTCAGTATATGGCAGCTTCCTATGTTCCTTCCTATGTTAACCACTTTAAAGGGTGTCTCTGCTCAGTTAGCAGGGGTAGACCATATTGTGCTTGATAGACGATGGTCTGACTTTTTATAAGGCAGCTTCATATGAATAACAAATTCAATTCAGGGGAGAAAAGTCATGTTCTTTATCTGTTAGAAGTCTGGGAACCGCTGTCTTAACACCTGAAGGGAGAAATTATCTACCACTTAGCAGTTTATAAGCTGTATGGCTGATTTCTTTTCAGCAACAATGGCAACCACCAAAATAAATTATTTTCAAAGAGCACACAAAAGAACACAAATAATTATAGTGGATAATTAAAAGCAAAGGACAATAGAGCAAAATTGAGTAGATAAAGTTTTTAATTCTGCTGCTTACAGAGTCTGGGTCCATATCCCGCCCTATTATTGATTCAATTTCCAACCATTTAGACAAAGAGCACCTTCGACATTATTCATCGGGGACTGGATTTGATGGAGGTTGAGATAGAATCCTGATTATGCCAAATACATAATCGCCTTTGAGCTCTGGGATCTCTTTATATGCAGATTTTCCTTTGACCTGAATGAGAGTTAGTGGGTGAAGAAATGTCAGGTTCACGTCCAGGCACTAATAAGTTCTTGCAGTACCTTTTGTGTGATATGAAAGAATAGTTTGCCATTGGTGTGACTGGCAGGAGAATGTGATTATATATATTATAATATTGCCTTCACTTATGATGTCACTGAAGTTCTTATTAAACTGACTCAGCTTATGAACATGTCCATAAATCCAGCAGCATCTTCCACCCAAAGGGTATTATTTAGCTTGGAATTAAAAGATTCCCCCACCCTACAACACAAATGCTGCAGTGCCAGCATCCCAGGTACCCTGAGAAGTGACATTTCCCAGGGCACCTGACTCCAAAGTATCAAATCAGGCACCCTGAAAAGTAAACATCCCATAGATTCTGGCAAGTACACATTAGCCTAATTCAGACACTAGTCTAGGCTGGTTCGCACCATCCTCAGTGGTTCCCAACCAAGGTTCCTCCAGATGTTCCTGAACTACAACTCACATCATCCCCAGCCACAACACATTGTATCTGGGAATGATGGGAGTTGTAGTTCAGCAACATTTGGAGCAGGGATTCTCAACCGTGAGTCCCCGATGTTATTGGACTTCAACTCCCATAATCCTCAGCCCCAGTGGCCTTTGATTGGGGATTATGGGAGTTGAAGTGCACCAACATCTGGGGACTCAAGGTCGAGAACCCCTGATCTGGAGGACCACAAGTTGGGCTCCAGGGGAAGCCCTTGAACTGGCCTGGTTTGATGGTGACCCAGCCCAACTTTGAGACAGTTTGCACATCCCTAGATGGTACCCAAATTACTTGATAATATAGGGGGGGGAGAGACCAGCCTCCCACACCCCTAATTTTAATCAAGCCATGACTAAAAGCAGTACCTGGGTGGACATTCTTCAAGCATTTTTTGATGAAGTCAACCTTCCCTTCCATGCCCCAAAGTTCCACTAGCTCTGCCTACCAGATTGTCTTTTAACTGCCTTCAGAGACTGCGAACATTCCTCTCCATTTAGTTACACTGAGTTAGTTTGGGGTTGTGGGGTGGGACAAAATATTCAATCTGATACATATGTTATAATATGTAGAAAAAGCAAGGTACAAAAATACTGAAAAACCCATAAGTGCCTTCTAAGAATTACATCTCACCCACTGAAATTCATCAAGGTTTGCTCCCAATTTGTGTACTGTCCATGAGTTCAAAGTCGGGCACTGTCTGCTCTGCAATTAACTCATCACATCCACGTTGCTCCAATCAAGATCATAATAGTCTATGCAGAAACATATAATTGGAGCTGGCACGGGGTTATGTATGCCGAGCAACTTTTTCTCTTTTGTTAATGTATTTTTAGATTTTTTTTCTCATGCAAATATACAGATGTGCACACTTGCTCCACTCCACTGAATGAGTTATGCCATCACTGACAACAAGTGCTGGATCCTTTGTTAATTACAGTATTTAAGGGGGAAATTGTTAAGTAAGTTGCCACACAGCCAAGAAGAGAACAAGGTTCATATTGAGCTCATCAGGGGCCTGCTTGAACCAACAAGCCCATCACTGGGAACATGAAGTTGAAAGGCCAAAAAAGTCAACAATGTTATAGTCTATTTTTAGTGGGAAATGTAGTTGGGTCAAATGGATTTACTGTTTTATCAAACGCTATAATTAAGGAACGATAAATAGATCCATGGCAAAAATACGACGGAGATTTTATTTTATTTTTTACATTTGATATCCCGCTCTTCCTCCAAGGAGCCCAGAGCAGTGTACTACATACTTACGTATCTCCTCACAACAGGTATCTCCTCACAACAGGTCTCTTTCAGCCTAACCTGTGAAGTAGGTTAGGCTGAGAGAGACGTGACTGGCCCAGAGTCACCCAGCAAGTCTCATGGCTTAAGGGGGATTTGAACTCGGGTCTCCCTGGTCCCAGTTCAGTGCTCTAACCACTACACCACGCAGGCTCCTCTTTCTCTAGCAATGTGGAGATGTGTGGAGATGCCCTCGTTTTGTAGCAATGTGTGTGATGCAACCTTGTAAATGTGAAATAACAGGCCTGTTCACACAGGCATCGGAATTGAGGTTTAATGTGGATTACCGGCATTAGTATGATTGTGTGAATCCATGCCAAAGTGGAAATTTCGGGCCATAAACCACCTTGGCATGAGTTCACGAGATGAGGCTCACCACACAAGCAGTGTGTAGAGCCTGCAGGGCTTGTGCAGCTAGGGTGGGCTTGACCCACTCTCCACACATACGAGATTTGCCCCCCGCTGGTGGCTGGATCAGACGCCACAGAGCAGGGATGGCAGGGATCAGAGGCCATCTGGTCCCCAGAAGTCCCACAATGCCCCACACGAGTGCATGAGAAGAGGCCAGAGCCTCACTCCACTAACCCCATTTTAGGGGAGGGCTACTTTGGCGGGCTAGCCACCGTGGATCCACTGGGCTCACCCACGAGCCCGGTGGTTCTCACGATGGGGGGGAAACCGGGCCGGGGTCCTAACCGGACTTTTCCCCATCATCAGAATAGCCTTGATGAGGTTGTTCTCATGAGCAGCCACGATCAGGCTTGGCTGCCCATGAGAACTGCCAGTAGCTGTGAGGCTAGCTGCTAGGGAGTCCGCTGGTTAGCCGAGGTTATGGGTGTGAGTATGCCCATACCTTCCTCGTCTTTGCCAAGTAGGACTCTTAGCCAGCTTAGCCAGGATTCGTAGCAAGCCTTCAAGAAGAGCAGAAGCTCAAAAGAACCCCAATACCCCTTCCCAACAATCAGGAGAAAACAATTAACATAATTCAACTTTAAATATAGATTTAAAACCCTAAAACTTAAAACTTTGGAATTACAGATTCAAAGCCTGATTGAACAGGGATGTTGAAACAGCTCAAACAGGGATGTTTCATCCACATTTGCAGCTCCTTCAGAAATAGATCATCATCATCATCATCATCATCATCATCATCATCATCAAATACTTCCACCAACTTAATTTGTTGTTAAAACGAAGTGACCTTCTTTCTATAGCATCTCTCCTCCTCTTCTCTCATTGCTGTCATTTTGACTTTCGGCTTCAGGTACAAAATGTTAGAAGCCAGCGCTGTCCCTGCAGATTTTACCATCTGGAACTTCATCCGACTAACTTTCCACCTCATTGACCCCTCAGCCCATTTCCAGACCCATTCCTTCCTCCGAGGCCTGCAACTCTTAATTTCTCTTCCCCTCTGCTATTACTCATTACTGCTGACATTTGATTATTTACTGCCATGCTGAAGCCCTATTTTAAGTTCAGGGTCTAACAAGATGAAGATGAGGAAGGAGTGTTGTGGTTCTTTTGAGCTTCTGCTTTCGTTGAAGGCAGTTGGTTAAGAGTCCTGCTTAGCAAGGACTTTGCAAGTTAGTTGGATTTATTTTGCCTCCAAGGGGCTTGACTTACCTGCATTGTGTTTGGAGCCTCTTTCTACTAGAGCAGCAACCACTGATACATGCACTGATGGCATTAGCTTAGCTAGTGTTAGGAAATGTATTCCCCTTAGGAACATCGGAAGCTGCCACATATTGAGTCAGACCATTGGTCCATCCAGCTCAGTATTGTCTACACCAGGGATTCTCAACGTTGAGTCCCCAGATGTTACTGGACTTCAACTCCCATAATCCCCAGCCCCAGTGGCCTTTGGTGGGGGATTATGGGAGTTGAAGTCCAACAACATCTGGGGACCCAACATTGAGAATCCCTGGTCTAGACAGACTGGCAGCAACTTCTCCAAAGGAAGAGAAGGGGATGTCTTCCTCTAGGCAGGAGACTCTCTCAGCTCTATCTAGAGAAGCAAGAGAGGGAACTTGGAGCCATCCTCAAGCAAGCAGGTAAGTGCTCTTCCCATCCCCTAAGGGGAATATCTCACAGAGCTTCCATATGTAGTGATGTATAATACATTGTAGCCAGCATGATGGGAGTTGTAGTTCAGCAACAGCTGGCATAGCACGGGTTGGGAACCCCTAACTAACAGAACACAACTTTTGTATGACTTGAATGTTTGAACTGCACAGATGTTCTTCTGGAACTGCAGGGTGGTTGTTGTTTTTTAGGACTGCATGTATTGTGCCAGGCTGCACATTAAAAGAAGCCCTGCTTCCTTGCTGATCTGCCAATGCTCCAGATGAGCAAAGCGACATTAATGATGAAAAGGAGTAGGAAGTCCACCCAAGGGAAGTTGGGCTATTACTTTGAACATCTTTTTTAAAAGGGACATTATTAAGGGAAATTGTTGGCTAGGTTTCTACAAGGGTATTAGGTGCTGATCACTCAGCCATTTTTAGGTCTTTTATGGGACTTCCTAACATAATTGGCAATCAATGGAAATGGATGTGATCAGATTAACATTTTTCGATGAAGGCAATCTAGTTTAGCTATTAAGTAATTTTCTTGTCTGTTCTGTGATTTAGAGAGGAAGACGTCTTTTTTTGAAGCAGTGAAATTAGGAAGACAAAATCACCTCAATCGATTGGTCTAGCTTGCTGTCTATGAATTATTCGGGCACATTTTGAAGAATTGAGATCCCTGCAGCCACCCAGTAAAATCTGCTTTTGCTCTGCCCTTTGGAGGCTAGCTTCCAGACTAATGCTGTGCGGTGTCATAGGAACATAGGAAGCTGCCATATACTGAGTCAGACCATTGGTCTATCTAGCTCAGTATTGTCTTCACAGACTGGCAGCGGCTTCAGTGCTAAGGCAATGAATGACGTTGCCCATATGCAAGGAGGCTGCTCCAAGTTGCACAGTCTCTTGGGCGCTCGTTGCACAACAAGAATGGGCTGGCATCGAGGCTGCTTTTGTGCTAGCCCAATGAGAAAGTGTGTGCTCACTTGAGACATTTGTGGAGCCGCACAAGGTTGTGTTGCTCTGCAGAAGTGCACTTAGGTAATTTTGGAGCCTGGACCTAAAGGCCTTTGGAGCCCGCCCTGCTCCCCTGCAAATTAAGCATCAACATTTGAGGCACAAGAGAGCTAACTTGTGGACCTTCATTTGAACCAAATGTAGTCCAGTTTTCGAGACAATGAAAGGCAAGTAGGCAGATTAGTTCTTACTAGAATAACATGTTCAGTTGTGTGAACAGCCTTACTGTGAGCCTCACAGCCTCTTGCCAGGGCATCCATGATGAAGCAACCTTGGAAGGAGGCGACACTATGGAGGCCATGGGCTGACCTTTCTGAGTGGGCTGCAGTGGTCCGCAATTATAGGAAGCCACATGTGAATGTGAAGACAGAGTGCCCGGCTTCCTCTTCCTCTTCCCATTCAAGCCAAGCTATTCTTGTGGTTTTGAATCTGCCATTGTCTGCACTAACTATTTCTCCACGCTTGAAGAATGGGATCATGCAAAATAACAGAGTAGGAAAGAAGCCTTCATCAATAGCACAAAAGCTTTGAAGGATGTGATGGTGTTTCAGTCGGGTCATTATGATGCCTTATAGTATGTCATTACCCTCACAGCAATTGAGCACAAAATGCACATCACACCACCACCATAAGTTAACACAATGCTTCTTCCAACATCTTTATGTCGGGCCACGTCAAGGGCTGGTTTTGACAAGCCTTTAATCTGTGCATCTGTATATGTCGAAGATCTATGTGGCCATTACTTACATTTTTTAAAAGAAATACTCACAAAAGAGATGACGTGCAATATGCATTCTCCATCTCATCTCCAGCCAACCAACTGTAATCTTTAGGTTGGGGCGTGGGGAAGGGGATTGCCTGGATATTTCGGTCCAACAAAAGGAAGTACTTTTTCACGCCACACACCATTAATCTATTGAATTCTCTGCCATGGGATGTGGCAGTCAGTTTCTTTCTGCATCGGCCCAGCAGTACACACAGAAATGGTGCACGTGACATCCTGAATTATTTGCCGTGGCAAAAGCTACTCCAAGAAAGCAACCATGTTCAGTTCTAGTCTGTCACTGCGCCTTATTACAGTTGAAACGAATATTGCTTCCCACATTGGGGGAAAATCAATTCTCAGCACTTGTTTATGAACTCTTGAACTTTTTAATAATTGTATTAGGATCCCCTTTAATTCACAGTGACTTGTATTAGCTGAAGTCATGTCTTGCCTGAGAGTTATTCATTAAAGTTAGAGTTAATTCCAAGTCAGCTCCAATTTTTGTCCAGCTTCGGGATTCAGAAAATTTGTTAGGATTAATCAAATTAATTAAAGGCCAGCAATGCTTCTGTGTTCTTGAAGAGAGGCAGTTTTTCACCCAGCTACTCTATAATAGGGGATCCACATGTGAAGGGCTGTCTTTTACCCTGGACATTTATTTATTTATTTTGTTATTTAAAATATTTCTATACCACCCAAAACTTGCATCTCTGGGCGCTTTACAATTAAAATCATTTAAAACATCAAACCAATTAACAATTAAAATAATTTAAAATGTGGAAAAAAACATTTAAAATCTAATATTAAAAAGATTAAAACTATAAACCTAAATTATAGTTCAAATTTATAGACATCAAGCAGACACCAAGAATGATTGTAGGCAGTGGACTCAATGATGATTCCCAACGTTGAGTCCCAATCCAGAGATTCCCAACGTTGAATCCAGAGATTCCCAACGTTGAGTTCATCAGACTAAACCTCCCATTATCCCCAGAGATTGTGGCTGGGAATGATGGGAGTTGCAGTCCATCAACACCTGGGCATCCAAGGTTGGAAACCCTGATCTTATCTAACACCCTACTTTCTATCATGCCCTAGAAGCGCACACACAATTCAATGCATGCACGCAAGTGAGAACTTTGCTTTTCCAAGGGTCTATTCACTTCATGTAAACATGCAAACGAATTAATGCAGATCTCCCTTCTACATGCATCCACTCACCCTGCATATAACTTTTATAATATTGTGTTAAATGTTGTGTAAACTGCCTTGAGATTGTTTTAATGGAAGGCAGTTGACAATTTTAAAAACAAATAAACTAAACTAACTGGGCTGGCCACAGAGCATCTGTGCCTCCAGCTGGCCCACCCACTACTGCTGCCTGTTTCTCCCCCACCCCCCACCCCTGCCTGGCTTTCTGGCTGGGCGGCTTCTTCACTCCCCCGCCAAATTCTGCCCCGCCAACTTTCTGGATGGCAATCCGGCCGGAAAGCTGGCCCACCACCTCCTTCTGCCCACCCTCCCACCCACTCCAGGCAGCGGCCACCTCCTCCTGGATGCTGGCCCATCCCGTCACCGCCTCCTTCTTATCCTCCTCGTGGCAGGGCCGGCCCGCCACCGCCACCTGCTCCTGGTGCCCGTACCAGCTCACTGCCGCCGCCTCCTCCTCCTCTTCCTCCTAGCAACCAGGCCAGCTGGCCTCCTCCTCCTGCTCCCTGCTATTTTCTCCTCCATCCCATCCCCATCGCTCTCCAGGGAGCTGCTCACAAACTTTCGTGAGAGCTGCCCTGCATGGGATTAGCGGCGGGTATGTTTAAGAGAATTAAATATAAAGATATGGCATGGGAATAGGGCTAATATGTAGGCCCATCCATGCATTATGTTCAACACTGGGACAGCAAGTGTACAGTGCATACAGGTACAGATCTGTGCAGAGGTACAGTCATTCACATGTTATGTTTAGTGCACGTATAGAAGGACACTGCCTATCTATACCATGCATTTGAAGGGTCTCTGTATTTAGCTTCACTTTTAAAAGGAACACAGATACAGTGATTGGCACAAAAGCATGTATTGTGCGACATCTGTACACGCATAAAGCATAATGTCTGAATCAGGCTTGTATCTGCCTTGAATCCTCCTTGTAATCCTACCATCCCTGTTTTGTGCCTATGTATCCTCCATATTGCTGATCCTGCCCACACCTCTTGCTACCCTTCCACCTTCTTTGATAGTTCACCTTCAGAGGAACCCTAAAATCCTCCTTCAAATTTTCATCTTCTCCTTCAAAGGAACCATAAAACGCCCCTTGGTAGCCATTTTAAAATTGGGCAATTAGGTAATTCCTAATTCCTTATCTTCATCCCAAAGTACTCTTCTGAGCAACAATCATTTGGAGAAGGACCCAGCTGTTCATTTCAGCAATGAACTGAACTCTCTCTGGATTTTGAAAGATGCTTCAATGGTTTACAGAGTACACCAAATTTAGCACAATAATTGTGCTCCCTTATTCATTTTTCTCCTATCTTTATCTTTCATTATAATCATCCAGGAAGAAATTTAGGGAACGTACAGTTCACAGTAATTAAAAGTGTTCCATGTACCCTTTAGGCTCTTGCCGTATTGTGGGCATAAGGTGGGGATTTCAGACTGCCCCCCACCCCAAAAAAATTTCACTTGTCTAACAGAAGATCATTTGACTTCTCTAGTGGTGACTCACAACATCTGCATGCATGTTCTTCTCCCCTTCTTTCCATTTTTTTAAAAGCAGGGGGGATTTTTCTAACTTAGTAGCACCCCAATAATCCTCTGCCTGAAGCAACCACCTCACTATCCCTCACAGAAGGGCTGCCCTTAGATTTCCCTTGAAAATTCTCATATTCATTTCCTTGTCAGGAACCTTGAATTTCCTTCAAACATCTCTTTGTCGGCAGTTCAGCACCAACCCCAATATAGCTCAATACAATCCACATTTCCTTCATCTAATAAAAAGAGTGCCACATACAGAGGCATTTAGAGATAGAGGTGAACACATTTAACAGTAGCTTTTTGTTGGTGGTGGTTAGGTCTTTTTATTCGTTCGTCCAGGTCTTGGTTACCTAGTAACTGAAATCACCACCCTTAGTTACGTTATTGCGGGGGGGAAATAACTCCAGATAATGCACCTCAAAGGCCCGTGACATGCCAGTGCCTTGTGCAGCAAAGATAAGCCACCCAGAAAATCTCACAAGTACAATTTCATCTGCTTGCAAACTTGCACAGGAATTTAAATATGATGGCTTACAGTGGTTTCCTTTGTGGAGAACATCTGCACATCTAAAGGGAAGGGATATATCTACATCTCTAATGGTTTCCTAAGTTAGAGGGTCCTGGTACCCCTAGGGTACTTGAAGGGATCCCGCAGCGGGGGGGGGGGGGTGGGATACTCCTTCTTCCCATTTATTCACCCAGGCTTTTAATTAGATGTAAAGTTTTAAAAAAATTAATAATGGATTTTAAATGTTGTTAAGCTTTTAAATGATTTTAATTGTTAATTGATTTGATGTTTTAAATGATTTTAATTGTAAGCTGCCCACAGACACAAATTTGGGATGGTATAGAAATATTTTAAATGAAATGAAATGAAATGAAATGAACAAATAATATTATTGGGCTGTGGTTTTTTCCCAAGCGACCTTGGAATTGGCCCATAGCCACCAGACTAGTTAGCAGCCATTCATATTGCCCTCCCTATATTTGTCTAAGCTCCTTTTAAAGCCATCCAAGCTAGAGGCCATAACCACATCCTGTGGCAGAGAATTCCATTGCTTGAGATAATTGCTTGAGATTCATTGTCCCTGCAGTGATCTTCCTTGAATCTCAAGCGGAATATCCTGCTTTATTTTTGATGTTTTTATAACTCAGAAGATAGGCATCAGTTTTTGTTTGTTTGCTTTAAGGAAAAACCTGTGGATTATAAACAGGTTAACAAAAAACTGTATAGCCGAGAAGAAAGGATTATTTTCCCCCTCCACCCCTTTGCATTCTGCCTCTGCACTTCCAAAGAAAACCCCCGGGGAATTGTGAGGTCAAGGGGATGCCAAGAGGGGTCTCTGGATTCTAAAGTTCAGACGTAATTGCACGAGGCTGAGTTCACGTACAAAAGCGTCACTTGCTCAATGGATAGTGCTCTCTGTGTTTTGAAGATAAGCCCCCTATCCACAGGGCAAGCAGGTTGGTTTGCCTGCTTTGGGGAACTGATCTTCAGTATTTGTGCAGAAACAGCGGAGGCAGCAGCAGGAAACCCTGAAGAAAATGTACCGGTTGAGCTTAGTTTTCACATTCAAAAAGGAAACCAGAAACACAACAGCATGCTAAAACACTATTATTCCTCATATGCCTTGCATTAAAGGTTTTACCTTCTCTGACTTCTTACAGATTTCTCTTAAGAAATCCCATAACCCAAGGGCCCTCAAACTCCTAACATCCCCCACCACAATGGTCAAAGAATGATGGGAAGGACATTTGTATGGTTGAAGGTTCCAACTCCCATTCCTGGCATCTCCTAGACAGGACTGAGAGAAACTCTTTCCTGCAACCTTTGACAAGCTTCTGCCAGTCAGTGTAGACAATACTGAGTTAGGTGGACCAATTGTCTGACTCAGTATAAGGCAGCTTCCTATGTTCCTAATCTTGCTTCCTCGAGGTTTGGCCCTTTGCTTATTGAGGAGAGGGCACAAATCAGGAGCCTGAAGCAGGGTCCACTCTGCTTTGTCTTTGAATGGGAGACTACATGTGTGAACACTGGAAGATATTCCCCTTAGGGGATGAGGCCACTCTGGGATGAGCACCTGCTTGCTTGCTTGCAGAAGGTTCCAAGTTCCCTCCCTAGTGTCTCCTAGACTCCTGCTTGTAGCCTTGGAGAAGCAGCTGCCAGTCTGTGTAAACAATACTGAACTAGATGGACCAATGGTCTGACTCAGTAGAAGGCAGCTTCCAATGTTCCTCCTCTTCCCTCTCCTCCGTGTCTGAGCCCCAGTTACTGCTCAAGGCCAGGCTCAGAACACCAACCCTCTGGAGCCTGCATATGAACCCCTGAATCTACTGCTTTCACTCCAATTCCAATATAGTTCTGTTGGCACATGGGGAACGAATTGCTAGAGAATTGAAACAGCTGAACTCTGCCGGTGCTAATAGAGGGACATCACCATTATAAGCTAGAAAAGCATTGGTAACATCGCAACCATGGATATCAAACTTGCCCTTGTGGAAGGACACATTTATTCTCGTGTGTGTTTACATATTTTTATCCCATCTTTCCCGCACTGCTCACGCACCTCTTACAATACCTTTGACAAAATATATGGGGAATAAAAACATTTGCTGTGTCATTAACATATATAAAGCTGCAAAAGCAGAAAATACAAGAACTGCTGCAGCTGAAGCCAGGGGTTCCCAAATGCCAGCTTGTTGGTCTACAACTCCCATCATCCCCAGCAGAGGTGCACCTAGGTCATTTTGAAGCCTGGATCTAAAGGCTTTTGGAGGTCCCCCTCATGCTGGAGGTCCCCCCACCATTTAAGCATCATCCTACACAAACATGCACGGTGAAACACACAGTATTTTTAACACATGGATTCTTGAGGACACAAACAGCAACTGAACTCACAAGAATAGGAACACAGGAAGCTGCCATATACTGAGTCAGACCATTG
Organism: Hemicordylus capensis; assembly: GCF_027244095.1. Classification (NCBI taxonomy): domain Eukaryota; kingdom Metazoa; phylum Chordata; class Lepidosauria; order Squamata; family Cordylidae; genus Hemicordylus; species Hemicordylus capensis. Next base: position 20,669,056 of record NC_069667.1, read on the forward strand.
GTCTATCTAGCTCAGTATTGTCTTCACAGACTGGCCACGGCTTCTCCAAGGGTGCAGGCAGGAATCTCTCCCAGCCCTATCTTGGAGATGCTGCCAGGGAGGGAACTTGGAACCTAGATGCTCTTCCCAGAGCGGCTCCATCCCCTCAGGGGAATATCTGACAGTGCTCACACTTTTAGTCTCCCATTCATATGCAACCAGGGTGGATTCTGCTTAGCTAAGGGGACAAGTCATGCTTCATGCTTGCCGCCACAAAACCAGCTCTCCTCTCCAAGCATGGAAGAATATAAAACAGGTATATTTATGCAAATATGCATCAGCAGCAGGGGCAGAGCCACCACTGGTCAAATGGGTTCAAAGAACCCAGGCCACCGCCAATCAGGGGCTGCGAGCACGGTCCCAGTCACACTACCTGCATCTGACTTCAGGCGCGGGAGGTGCTGGTTTAGCTCCCAAGCGGGGCCACGGGGCCCCGTTTGGGAGTTAAATGGCTGGTGCTGCATTCACGGCACGGTCAGGAGTGGTTCTTTCCTGCCTTTAAGGCAGGGAAGAGCTGCTTCTGGCCATGCTGCGAATGCAGCGCTGGCCTGGCCCTAACTCCTGAATGGAGCCTCGCAGCCCATTTGAGAGCCAGACCTTGCCCCCCGTGTCTGACGTCTGATGAGGGGGCATGGTTAGCAGTGGGTGGAGTGAGCGGGGCCGCTGCCATGGCCGGACAAGAGCCACTGGCAAACTGGCCCTGCCACTGATCAGCAGAAACAATTCCTGGTGCTGCGTGGGCCAGCAGCATGCCACGACCACACCACCTGGGACAGACTAAAGAGGATTTGGGGGACCCTGGGGGTTGTGGAGGTCCTGTACTTCAGCCCCAAAGTCCAGGGATAAGAGCACCTCTGATCCCCAGCCATAATGGCCTTTGTTCCTTCAAGAGCTAGACAGTCTCCCCTTATTCCTTGTTCATGCTGTAGGGGTGGGCAGAACTGGTTTGAAGGAGTAGCTACAGCACGTAAGGTGACCTCCTGCCTGCTTCTGGCTCTCCAGGACCAGTTAAAACCATGACGGCAGCACAGACGACCAAAAGGGAAAGGTAGGGCAGCCGTCTTCTTGTCCTGCCTCACTTCTGACTCGGGTAGCAGATCTGGGCTACCCAGGTTCATAGCTGCTGGTTTGGGAGGACACCCACTGTCCCCGATGACCACAGGTTCCTGGGTTAACCCTCTTCTACCCAGGTATCTGTAGTCATGAGAACAGGCTCTTTGTGTTCCATGCTGCAAGCAGAGTAGGATATGTTGATACTGGTAAGTTTGTACCACACAGCGAATCTTGGCATATCATTCCTGAAACTGGAAGAAGGAGTTGTGGGTGTACCTGGGGTGTCAGCATCCCTGTCGAACCGCTGGTTCTGCATTGAATAAGAAACTGACAAGGGAGTTGGGAAATAAGATCTCTGGGGTACAAACTCTTGAGCTCTGTGAGTGTGCAGATGAAATAGCCTATCAGCAAAATTCCACAGCTCTAGATGTGTTTGTGTGTGAGTTTAAACTTCAGTAGGTTAGATGCTCACCTGCTCTTTTTTTGGATGTCTGCTTCCCAATTTCATGATATATCGGTGAAAACAAGACTCTCCTCATAGCAATAAATCAAGTGACTGGAGGCAAGGGAGAACATACCATTATTGTTGCACAAATTGGAGGTTTTCTTTTGGGTCCCACATTTTATAATATCTGGAGTTTTTGGACACTCTTTATTTTAAGTTAACATTGAAAAAGCCCCCCAACCCCTAATCTTCCTAAATCATTTATTCTCTTTGGTAGATTTCTGGCTCTTGGAAGAAGATCTCGACTCCCAGGTTGTAACTCCCAGTGTTTTATTGCCAGCTCTTTTTGCAGACTTATGAGTTTGTTGGCTATGAATGGTGGCGCTTTTGGTCTGCAAATCTGTACAATCAATAATCCCTGCCATCCAGTTACTGAGCCTCCTTTTTAAAAACTTTGTGTTGCAACAGCAAAAGGGATTTCATCGTTTTGCTCTCCTAAACACAGTGGTGGACAACTTTTAAGGGATTTATATGTGCACAAAAGTCCTTTTTAGAAGGGCCTACTTGTAATCCTGTGTGATAGCATTGTGCCTCTCATTCTGCTCTCTCTCTCACTTTCCTTTGACTCTTACTCCTACCTAAGGTGGAAATGCGTGACCACAATGGGACACATTATTCTGTGGTTACCACACTCTTGTGTAGTCATTTCAAAATGTGCAGTCCTACACAACAAGGCTTCTCAGCCTGTGATACTCCAGACGTTTCTGGACTGCCATTTATTGTGGCACTTATTGTTATATTTGTGCGTGTGTGTGTGTGTGCTTTATGTTTCAGTAGCAGAGTTGTGCATCGAATCGGTGCATCGAATCAGTCCAGAAATCAGAAACAAATTACAATTCCTCGGAAGGAACATAGGAAGCTGCCTTATGCCGAATCAGCCCATTGAGCCATCTAGCTCAGTACTGTCTACACCAAGGGTTCCCAGCTACATTTTATTATGGCTACAATTTAGTATACTGGGGATGATGGGAGTTGTAGTTCAATAACATCTGGAGTATCATAGGTTGGGAACCCCTGGTCAATGCTGACCGGCAGCAGGTCCCCATGGTTTCAAGCAGGAATCGTTCTCAGCCTGACTTGGGGATGCTGCCATGGACTGAACCTGCGACCTTCTGCATGCAAAGCAGATGCTCAGACATTAAGCAACAGATTGGGGAATAAATGCTCCCTGCCCTGTGTGCCCAAGTCCCAATCTCCTTTCCCCACTGTGCTGCTATTTTAATTCAGAAGAAGACATGCAAAATCAGATGACAGGTTTATCATCATGTCTTGTTTGACTCTCCATCATCATCATCGTCATCGTCATCATCATCACCATCATTATCATCATCATCATTACCATCATTATCATCATCATCACCACCACCACCACCTTTTCAAAAAGATGGCTCAGAGTTGCATGCAGTTGATCCCGAAGCGCTCGTTTCCTTGATTTATGGAGGTTTGCGATGCCAACCTTTGAAAACCGCTGCTCTCCAGGAATCAAATACGATGCTCTAGTCATCTCCATGATAGCCCAACCTACTGAAAATCAATTTGATTAAGCTCCAAATGGACACAAGGTTGTAGCCCTGGAGGCACCGATTTCTGCAGTGGGTGTGAAATTGTCAGCGTTCACTTTTCATGTCATCATAGTCTAAACTCTTGCTCGAATGCATAAGAAGAGATTTATTCTTATGGGATGTATTTGCCTCTAGGAAGGCACAGCTGCAGCCCAGAGTCTCCGTTACATTTGCTAATGCCTTACATAATTCAACATGTCGCCAGCAAACTTGTAGGGTGCTCCTTCCCTCCTCCGGGATATGATTTTGGTTTAATGAAATTGTCTTGTGCCCTGAACCTTGAAAAGCACCAGCTGACAAAGAGTATACATTCCAATAATATTGGTTCCCCTGCAAAAAAAGTTGCAAGCATTCAGATATAACATCACTCTTCTCCACACTGGAGGTCAAGAGGCTCCATAATAGTAATAAGTCACTGGTTGCTTCCATGTTGGGCCTCCTTGAGTGCTGCTAAGGTATTGCTTGTGGAGTCAGCTGAAAGCGCAATAAAAATGGTGGATCTGGTGGCATCTGGTGGGCCACTGTGTGAAACAGGATGCTGGACTAGATGGTCCTTGGGCTTGATCCAGCAAGACTGTTCTTATGTTCTTATCATTAATGTTGGGCAGCAGTCTTACTGAAATTAATGGGACAAGTTTACTTGTCCTACTAATTTCAATGGGAGTACTCAGTGCTAATTTTCTGAAGCTTATCACTCAGCTGGAGAGGAAGGGTATGCTGATCTTCAGTTGGCCAATCAAAAGCAGAGGAGGAGGATCTTCACTCTCCTCCCTACCCTTCAGCAGTGGACACATCTCCGAGACTGCATCGGCTTCAAGCTGGCAATCCTGAGATGGGGAACAAAGAGTGTGACTGAAGGGGTGGAATACTGTGGCGACACCGGGAGTACTGCATACAATTCTGGTCACCACATCTAAAAAAGGACATTGTAGAACTGGAAAAGGTGCAGAAGAGGGAAACCAAGATGATCAGGGGCCTAGAGCACCTTTCTTATGAGGCAAGGCTACAGCACCTGGGGCTATTTCGTTGAGAAAAAAGATGACTGCGGGGAGACATGATAGAGGTGTGGAGAACATGCATGGTGTGGAGAAAGCGGATTGAGAGAAATTCTTCTCCCTCTCACATCACACTAGAACCAGGGGTCATCCCATGAAATTGATTGCCAGGAAATTTAGGACCAGCAAACTGAAGTACTTTTTCACACAGCAACTTGTGGAATTCTCTGCCACGAGATGTGGCGACAGCCAACAACCTGGATGGCTTTAAGAGGAGTTTGGATCACTTCATGGAGGAGAGGTCTATCAACGGCTACTAGTCTGAGGGCTATAGGCCACCTCCAGCCTCAGAGGCAGGATGCCTCTCAATACCAGTTGCAGGGGAGCAACAGCAGGGGAGAGGGCATGCCCTCCCCTCTTGCCTGTGGGCTTCTCAGGGGCATCTGGTGGGCCACTGTGTGAAACAGGATGCTGGACTAGATGGGCCTTGGGCCTGATCCAGTAGGGCTGTTCTTATGTTCTTATCTTCTTAAGAGCGATCCCATCTGACAATGGTCAGATCTCTTGGTCATCACCCCCCGCCTTAATAATACTCTCCCAGCTGACATCTGCTCCTCAGTCTCCATCAGAGTTTTTAGGAAACAAGTAAAAACATGGTTCTTCATCCAGTTTTTTGTTGTTGTTGCTGCTATTTTTTTCCTGTAGCAGCTCTCTGTTTTGTGGCTTACTGTTTCCTTTTGTATATGGTTTTTTTTTTTAACTTTTAAATAGAAAGATATTATATTTATATTTTATATTTATAGCCCTAATTGTGCACTGGTTTAATTACATTGTAAACTGCTTTGGGATTATTTTAATGAAAGGTGGCATATAAATCCAACAATCAATCAATCAATCAATCAATCAATCAATCAATCAATAAATAAATAGATGTTTTGAATGGAGGTGAGGAGGTACTCCACTCCTGGAGAGCTTCAGATATGAGAAGCTCACCAAGCTATTTACTGTCACAGTAGTCTGTTCTCACAGAAGCTCTTCCAGCAACGCACGGAGCATTTTCATTCCGAGCAAATGGGGATCGTGCATCATTATTTTTGCCGCCTGAGTCCTCCAAACAAGTTGAAATTTGTCACAATATCATTTATGGCTTTAAAAAAGACAAAATGGGGAAGAGAACATTTTATTTGCCACCTCGGCAGGAAAGCCACGAAATAAAAACATGATTACCAATATCACAGAGGGGAGAGGGAGAGATAAAGTTTGGGAATTATTTCAGAAAGCAACAGTTTAGAAATGAATAAACACCCTCCCCACAAACACACACACAAAAATCAAATAGACTGAAGCAAAAACAGTCTGCAAGATTGTTCTGGGTTTATTGGAATAGTGTGATCTCTCCTCATTGTTCACCCCAGTTAATACCTTTTTATGACCATAACAGCACTAGGTCTTGGGCTAAGGTTCTTTTAATTAAAACCTTTGTTGACGCAAAGCTAGAGAATTGCACCGTTTGGAATGGTTACTATCCATTATGGAGGTGCTTTCAAAGTCACTATTTTGACCTTATATCCTTTTTACAGCGTTTTGAGGCCTCATGATTTCTTTCATCTTGTGAACTCTATTAAATATGAGAGGGTAGCAATCCTTGTCCTAAGAGACCTTTGATACTTGAAGTGACACACCAACCGGGCAAATAATGCTGTTATTGATGACCTTGAACCACTCGCTCAGAGTATGCTGCAAGAGTGTCTGGCTTGGGAATGAAGACTGTGGTCCGGCCATGCCCCGACTGCAAGGCTTGGTAGTGATGGTTCATGATTCTACTCGTGTTTCGTGAGTTTCTGAGCCGCATCAGGAGAGTTTATTTTTCAGTACTTGTTGATGTCCATAAGAATTCCCTGCTGCTCCAGATAAAAACACTTGGTTCTGTATAAAGCAAGATGTGGAGAAGCCATTGCCAGTTTGTGAAGACAATACTAAGCTAGTTGGATCAATGGCCTGACTCAGTATATGGTATATGGCAGCTTCCTATGCTTCATTGGGGAGACCCAGTGGTAGTGCTTTTCATGCAGAAGGTCCCAGGTTCACTCCCTGGCAGCATCTTCAAGTAGGGTTGGGAGAGAATCCTGCCTGAAACCTTGGAGAAGCTGTTGCCAGTCGGTGTCAATATGAGCCTCCCCATCTCTTACAGCTTTTAAAAGGGCAGTCAAGACGCCTTTGTTCACCCAGGCTTTTAATTAGACATGGCTTTACCTGTGTTTTAATGTTTTAATAGTTTTAACAGTTTAAATTTTAATGTGTTAATCTTTTTATTGGTTTTTATTGTCGTGTAAACCACCCAGAGAACTTGCGTTTTGGGCGGTATAAAAATGTGATAGATTGGTAGATAGGTAGATAGGTAGATAGATAGATAGATAGATAGACCACAGGTCTGATTCGGCATTGCGTAGCTTCCTATATTCCTGAGCAAGAATTGTTTCTGACTCTCAGACTGATTCAATGCACAGCTCTGCTACCGATCCACAAAACACATACACACACAAATATGTGTGTGTTTATACATGTATATATTGATAAATATATGCACATATAAAATTAGGAAGGAGCGATTGAAGCTACTCTTCTGTTGCAGGAAGTTAAGACTTCTACATGCTCAGGATTTTTAAGTGCATAGAACAATACACAGGAGGTTATTACAGGTCTGTGTTCATTTCTCTTAAATTTAAAGGAGATCAAAGATTGAGGAGTGACTCAATTCCACTCCAATCATGGCCAAGACCCAGAGGCACTAAGAAGCACGACCTTACAAGGCTTTCCAAACGTGAGGCTATAACAACGACGGAGCACACATGATCCCTTCAGTAATGGCCTAGAGCTTCTGTCCTGCTTGTATGGCTAGAAATGGGGTCTTAACACTAGACCTCCATTGTGGATCCATGGCGGCAGGTGACGGTGAGGGCTTTGAACTCCAGGCCACCCTTGCACCTGGCATTTGGCAAGCACAAAGGGCATTGGGCAAGCATGAAAAGACAGATGGCTGTGTTTGCCCTGGCAGGAACAGACAGATGCCTACCTGCCAGTACATTGCAGCTTTGAACGATATAGAATGCAAATGCACATAGACTTCCAGTGCCTCAAGCCTAACAAGCTTTCAATGAAATCCTTCCATAAAGTTCTGATAGGGGGTGGGGGGAGATCCAAAAGTCAAACCATTGGAAAACTGCGTTTATCTTCTATTTGAGCCATGAGCTGGAAAATAAAACCCATATTTTTAATTAGGGATGTGCAATTCCGGCTCGACATCGAGGCAGTCCGGTTCAGGTGGTCTGAGTTAGAACTGGCCCGGCCCCCAAAGATGGTGATACAAATGTGGTGGAACAAATGGCCATGTGCAGAGGCCCAAACCAGTCCACAGCCAGCCCAGCCTGTCGTTTGGAAAGCCAACCTGCTTGCAGCCTACAGGTCAGGGGACTACTCGTTTGTTGTCATACTCCACGGCAACACACGAGCAACCAAATGAGGTTAACGCAGTGCTCGCTCCGTTAACGTCATTTAAGGGGAGGGGGAATTAGGCAGGCTAGCCTTCTTGGGAGCACCAGGCTTGCCTGCTAGCCGGGTGGTTCCCACGATCCCTAAAAAGTGGGCTAAGCTCCCTTATCCTGCTTTCCAAGGATCATGGGAATAGCCTCAGTATCTTTCTCCCTGCTAAATATAAGCCAGTCGTAACTTTAAAAGGTGCATCTTCGCCCAGTTATCAGGGTTTACAGGTGTGAATGATCCATCAAAGAAATCATTCTCCTCTCACCTCTAACACAATGGAGTCAATTCACCTCTTCAGCTTCTGCAGACCATCAAAGGATGAGAAACTGAGTGACAAACGCATTTGTGCTTATAAGAAACATAATGGTTAAGACTGCGTTGCCAACCAACTTGTGACTGTTGGCAATCATGAGAATGAGCCTATTATGTTCTACGTTTCACCTGAAAGAGAGACATGAAAAAATCACATTTTTTTTCTATGATCACTCTGCAATGCCTCCCTAAAAGTATTTAGGCTACCAAGGTACTTGACATTAGCTTATGTATAATCTCATCCTTAGCAATGAGATGCCTAGTTTTTGTTAACTAACCTCCAGTGAATTGTATACGTAAGACCAGAGAGGAGAGCTGGTCTTGTGGTAGCAAGCATGACTTGTCCCCTTAGCTAAGCAGGGTCCACCCTGGTTGCATATAAATGGAAGACTAGAAGTGTGAGCACTGGAAGATACTGCCCTTAATGGGTGGAGCTGCTCTGGGAAGAGCATCTAGGTTCCAAGTTCCCTCCCTGGCAGCATCTCCAAGAAAGGGCTGAGAGAGATTCCTGTCTGCAACCTTGGAGAAGCCGCTGCCAGTTTGTGTAGACAATCCTGAGCTAGATGGACCAATAGTTCGACTCTGTATATGGCAGCTTCCTACGTTCCAATGTTCCATTAACCAAAGTTGACCATTGCTGCAAGCCTGTCTCCTTTTGCAAAGAACCTGGAAAACCTTACCTTTTATTTTAAAAAAATTAAAACTCACAGAGACAAAGCAAATGTTCAACTTTCATGGAAACGACAATTTCCCACTACACTGCACGAACCACTTCTACTAAATGAGAGGATTTGCTGTGCAATGGACATATGGGCTGAATTCAGCTGAGCATGTTGGTGGTGAAGATTTGGGAAGTGAAAGAGGAGTGGAGAACTGAATGGAACTTTTCAAGTTTTAGCAGCTGCAATTAACAGATTTTTCTGTTTCCCCTCCCACCTAATTATTACCAGACATACCCCACAGATTTTACAACTCACACATTTCTGTTAAACAGATACATGGCATTGCCCTATTGTTCCCAACTTATTACTGACATCTGATAATTAAGTGTGAATTTTTTTAAATACCATGTAAAGTCTCATCAGGGGAACTGGCCTGTGAATAATTATTTGTATTGCCTGGACAACCATGTTCATTTAGGTTGCATTCACAATCACTTTTCTGGCCCCAGAGCGTAGCTGGAATTGCCACGGGAGTGCACGGGAGTGCATGGGAGTGCACGGGAGTACAGTTTTTTAAAAGCCAAATTCTGGGTTACGGCCCATTTGACCCACGAGTATACCCCTCAGGTTCTAGCCATGCAGGTTCACACAATCACACCAATATTCTGATATCGAGAGTGCCCCTCTCTCCTCACGTACATCACCCATGGCCCCTCACGTACATCACCCATGGCTCCTGGGAGTGTGGCCAGTAGGGATGTGCTTGAGCCAGTTTGGTGCCTCCTCTGGGATGCGCTGAATTGGTTCAGGCGCTGACGTTCGAATCGGTTCGGCAAGGCGGGCAGCAGTTCCCTTAAAAAGCTGCTCATCCCATACCCCGACGGTTTTCTGGCAGCAGCTCCTGCTCTCCAAAAGGTTGTGTGTTGTGTCAGCACACACATGGCCAGCACACTTGTACACCGGCCATGTGTATGCTGACACCATGCAGAGGCTGCAGGGAACAACATAGTCCCATGCAGACTTTTGGAGAGCGGGCACTGCCACCAAAAAAGTGGCAAGATGGCAGATGAGCAGGTAAGGAGCTACTTACCTGTTCTTTAAGGGAACCGCTCCCTGCCCCACTGGTGGCTCTCCGAGCTGTTCATGCACATCCCTAGTGGCCAGCACCTGGAAGGGCCCTGCATGGCCCTCAGGAGCTAATTTCCCAGCTAGCTTCATTGTCAGCTGGGGGTTTTATCTGTTCTCTCACTTGCTCGGAGTGAGGGAGAGAATGAAGAAAACACCCAGTTGGCAACAAAGCCAGCTGGGAATGTTGGCGGCCAGAAATCCAGAAGGGCTGAGGCAGTTGGCTCCCAGAAGCTTGTGTTCTTTGAACCCATCTGCCCAATCGTTATATTTATTTATTTATTTATTTATTTATTTATTTATTTATTTATTTATTTATTTATTTATCAAATGTGTATACCACCTTAAGCTTCCCGGTTCCAGCTCCAGTTTCTATTCATACAAAACACTATTTGCACAAATAGATTTCTGGGCACTTAAGAACAGCCCTGCTGGATCAGGCCCAAGGAAGCCCATCTAGTCCAGCATCCTGTTGCACACAGTGACCCACCAGATGCCGCCGGAAGCCTACAGGTAGGAGTTGAGGGCATGCCCTCTCTCCTGCTGTTACTCCCCTGCAACTGGTATTCAGCGGGCCTCTGAGGCTGGAAGTGGCCTTTAGCCCTCCAACTAGTAGCCATTGATAGACCTCTCCTCCATGAAGTGATCCAAACCCCTCTTAAAGCCGTCCAGGTCATTGGCTGTCACCACATCTTGTGGCAGAGAATTCCACAAGATGATTGTGCATTGTGTGAAAAAGTACTTCCGTTTGTTGGTCCTAAATTTCCTGGCAATCAGTTTCATGGGATGACCTCTGCTTCTAGTGTTATGCAAGAGGGAGAGAAATTTCTCTCTATCCACTTTCTCTACAGCATGTATGAATTTATAGACCTCTATCATGTCTCCCTTCAGTCACCTTTTTTCGAAACTAAATAGCCCCAGGTGTTGTAGTCTTGCTGCATAAGAAAGGTGCTCGATCATTCATTCATTCATTCATTCATTCGATTTCTATACCACCCTTCCAAAAATGGCTCAGGGCAGTTTACACAGATAAATAATAAATAAATAAGATGGATCCCTGTCCCCAGTGGGCTCACAATCTAAAAAGAAACACAAGATAGACACCAGCGACAGTCACTGGAGGTACTGTGCTGGGGGTGGATAGGTCCAGTTACTCTCTCCCTGCTAAAATAAAAGAGAATCACCATGTTAAAAAGTGCCTCTTTGCCAAGTTAGCAGGGATAACTCTAGGCCCCTCATCATCTTGGTCACCCTCTCTATTCACTTTCTCCACACAATGCATGATTTTATAGACCTCTATCATGTCTCCCCGTAGTCGTCTTTTTCCTAAACTAAAGAGCCCCAGGTGTTGTAGCCTTGCCTTATAGGAAAGGTGCCCAAGGCCCCTGATAATCTTGGTGGCCCTCTTCTGCACCTTTCCCAGTTCTACAACGTCCATTTTTAGATGTTGTTTACCTGAACTGTACGGAGTACTCCAGGTGTGGCTGCACCATAGTTTTGTATAAGGTCATTATAATATTAGCAATTTTATTTTCAAAATAAATAGCACCTCAAACTTTCCAATTATAGTTCCCCCTGTGGAAGCTGACTTCTACCAAGTCAGATCATAGGCCCATCTAACTCCAGGGTTGCCAGAACCTAAGGGGTATACTCATGTGTCAAATGGGCCGTAAGCCAGAATTTCGCTTTTTTAAAGCCAAATCTGGCCACCTAGCTCCATACTGCCCACACTGATTGGCAATCCATGCTTGCTACTAAGACCAGTTCTCCCCCACAATATGATTACAAGAATAAGCACATCGTCAGTATACATAAAGCTAAGGCTGGGGTGAATGTTCTCACGGGATAAGCTGTGCTTCAAAACTGGGGCAAAAAGGGGGTTAACCCCACAAGACGGAGTGAAATCTCCAGGGGTGGATCTCAACCCCCCTCAGACATTTACTGAGCACTGCTCACTTCTGACCGGGAGTCTATTTTGCTAGGTTTGGTGGACAAAACTTCTTATGATAACTCTATATAAGTCTGTAAAGAGAATGCTTTAGGAAGAAAACCAGAAAAGAATGATGCCAGTTTAGGACAATTTGATGCAGAACAACAAACCAGGAGCCCAGAACTGCCTAGGAGTATCACGGAGAATGGTCTGCCCTTCCACACCTTGGGACCTCCACTATGTATGTCCCCTTTCTCTCTTTAAGTACAGACAGCCGAGCAGATCCACAACAGAGTTGGCTGAAGGCAACCCTCCAAACTCCCCTCAGGTCCAGACAGTTCTAAATATGTAACTATGACATCCACAGACTCATGCCAACACCCTGTGGCTCCTTTTCTAGCCTCTGCTTACACAAGCTCCCTGGGTTGTTTACAAAACGTGAAATGTGATTGTTTTGCTGAACACACACAATACTTTAAATTGAAACCATGGATAGTGCCATTTAGCATTGGCCAGTCCACTTTGGGTTCGAACCAACTTGGTCTGGCTTGATTTTGGCACCGGACAGTGCTGTCCTGGACGTTGAGGACTCCTGAGCCAATGCTGAGGTCCCGAGTGCATGGATCCAAAAGCTCTCTCTCAATTCCCAGATGCAGTGAAATTGTAAGCAAGAGAGAATTTGGGAGCCATGCACTTGGGACCTTAGCCCCAGGAGGCCTCGAATACATGTTAATTAAAAATGTATGCTATTTTTTAATTAACACCATCCTTCTGAGATCCATAAAATATTTGTATGGAGTGTTCTCCCTCATCCTCCCCACCATGTGTGTGTGTGTGTGTGTGTGTGTGTGTGTGTGTGTGTGTGTGTGTGTGTTGGCTAAGGCTGTGTACTGTGTGTGGCTAGTTCTCTCTCTCTCTCTCTCTCTCTCTCTCTCTCTCTCTCTCTCTCTCTCTCTCTCTCTCTCTCTGTAGGGATGTGTACTGTGTGTGGCTGATACTTTCTCTATATGTGTGTGTCTGTATACACACACACTTTTTGTTACCGATGCTGAAAAGGTGCTGTGCCAAATGTTCCATTTCCATCCGCCAAGGTATGTGCTTTATACACTTGGCTGCATGGGGTTCCTTGGGTCTATCATAGTTCCTCATTATGCTCCAGCTAAAGTATCATGTCACGGTACATAGAATGATAGCAATTTCCAAGAGACACCTCATCATGCGAACAGTGAGGAGCCAACCCTTGACCAAACAGCATTCACCTCCATTTCTCTTGATGATTCTAATCTAACGGTTAGCAAACGAGCCATTTGATTCCCCCACCTCAATTGCCTTTCTCCTCTGTCAGCTCCATAAATCACACGATCACCTCCAAAGCAATGTCCTTCCCAGACTTCCTTCTGCCCAGGCTTCCAACTCAGTAGACAAGATTCTAGCTGATGAATCATAGAAATATTTTAACACCATAGTCACCACCAGTGTTCCCTCTAACGAGGATTCCCAGATGTTGTTGACTACAACTCCCAGCATCCCCAGCTGCAATGGACTTTGGCTGAGGATTCTGGGAATTGTAGTCAACAACATCTGGGAATTCCTGTTAGAGGGAACACTGGTCTCCACTGACTAGAGCAGCAGTTCCCAACCAGTGGTACTCCAGATGTTGCCAAATTACAACTGGGAGGTTCTCTCCCTGGCATCTCCAGAAAGGGCTGAGAGAGACTCCTGCCTGCAACCTTGGAGAAGCCACTGCTGGTCTGTGTGGACAGTACTACTGAGCTAGATGGACCAATGGTCTGATTTAGTAGAAGGCAGCTTCCTATGTTCCTATGCTTATGCCAGCCTGGGGGAAACATATATATATTTATCTACTACAGACTGGATTGGGTAATACTCCTCCCTTATCCAGTCCATGTACATGGAGGGAGATGAGACTATGCCTTTATTTTTGAATAAATAGCTCGTAAGAATGCAGTATGAAATACATGCTTTCCAAGTTCATTTCACAGTTGAACAAAGGGATGTCACTGACATAGGACTGATATCCTAATATCTTGAAGTGTGAAAGTGAAGACAGAAAGCATCTTTTGAAGACAGAAGGAGTATGGCACCAATCCCTGTAGTTCTCATCTACCCATGTAGGGGTGCACTAGCATTCTTTGCTCTAAAATTGTCTATATATGCATTCAAAATACAAAATTCCGATGCATTTTCTGTTAGATTTTTGATTGATTGTTTGATTAAGTGCCATCAAGTCAGCGTCAGCTCTTAGCCACCACATAGATAGATTCTCTCCAGGATGATCTGTCTTCAACTCAGCCTTTAAGGTCTCTCAGTGGTGCATTCACTGCTGTCGTCATCGAGTCCATCGACCTTGTTGCTGGTCGTCCTCTTCTTCTTTTTCCTTCGACTTTTCCCAGCATGATGGACTTCTCAAGGGAGCTGGATCTTCACATAATGTGTCCGAAAAGTCTGATAGTTTGAGCCTGGTCATTTGTGCCTCCAGTGAGAATTCTGGATTGACTTGTTCTATGATCCATTTGTTTGTTTTCCTGGTTGTCCATGGTCTCCTCAAAGGTCTTCTCCAGCACCAATGTTCGAAAGCATCAATACCTTTTCTGTCCTGCTTCTTCAAAGTCCAGCTTTCACATCCATAGAGCGTTAGAGGAAAACCCATTGTCCAAACGATTCTAACATTGTATACAGCCCCAGACCTTTCCCCTCCATCCTGCCTGTCCTCAGAATATCAGTTAAGAGGGGAGGATGGTTTCTCTCACCATCTTCCCCTTCCTCCCATTTTTGGGTAGCTTCAGGTGCTTGCCTGGGATTTTTTTGCCCGTTGGGTTGAATAACACTGGATTGGATGTATCTTTGGCCTGATATAGAAAGGTATGTCACTGGTTCTTATGGAGATTTCTCAATGTGACGACTGCTCACATCTCTTCTTAGAAGAATAGCTGCCTCGTTTCCACTTTAGAAGTTCTGCAGAAGTGAAATCATCAGGGAACCAGTGTGGTGTAATGGTTAGAGTGCCACCTCCTCTTACCTCCACAACATTTGACACCCAGGGCTGCTCCCGAAATTCCCTTAGCCTCCAGTACCAACGGCATGAGTTTCTCTGTGTTCTCCCCCTCCTGCCCTGTCCTATGGGCTGTGTGCCGCTCTTTTGCCAGGAGAAGCAACAACTGGGGCTTGATTGAGATGCTGAGAAATTACTGCAGCATAAGTAGGAAGTCAGCCAGGACTAAATTGAAAAGGTCATGCCCCCCCTCCCCCCCACCCCGTAGCTGTACACGAAGAGAGAACTCCAGTCACTGGGTGACAGAAACTAATAATGTTTCACTAGATAAAGAGAGTGAGCCACTTAAAGAGGTTTAATTTAAAATCTAGCAAGGCGACAGCATTCCAGTGACAGCTTTCAAGAGATTAGAGTAACCACTATTAGGTATTAATTTGAGCTTGCGTCCTCCTTTGCTTGATTTCCTCTTCCTTTCCTCTATGGATCATTCAAACTAGGCTCATCAGGGAATATGAGACCCTCTTCCTTCTCTTTTCAGGACCGGAGTGGCTAAAAGGATTAGGGCCTTACCATAATTTGTCTTGTACTGCAGTTGCCTATGTTCCGACCTTTACCATTGCCATCTGCCATGCAGTATGAGATGATGATGCCTTTCAGCACCTTCTTATATCGCTGCTGCCCGATATAGGTGTTTCCTATAGTCTGGGAAACATACCAGTGGGGATTTGAACTGGCAATCTCTGGCTTGCTAGTCAGGTCATTTCCCCACTGTGCTATTAGGTGGCTCTCCTTCCTCTACTAAATTATACAAAATATAGAGCAAAGCCACTCAAGAATTCCAGGGGCTGCCTTTCATCCCAGAACCCAGGAATGTGTGATCTTTGTTGGGAAGCAATCGGGTTCATGGTTCATGGTGCCACCGGGACCCCATGCACTTGTGCCAATCGGTTTTCATCATGATTTGTGGAGCCCACTCCACAAAGTGCCTGACTTGTCATCTCATCCCCTTTTTTGCTGATTGCCCGAGGAGGGAACATGAGACACAGAGCAAAGTGAGCTCACACACCCGTGTGGTATTTCCCTTTGACATGCTGTGAAGTTTGGGATGTGGCAATGTGGCATCCGTAAGGGGTGTGCACAAAACCAGTTTGCCAAACCAGACTTGAACAGATTTGGGTATGTTTGATTTTACACAGCCCGAAACACCCGTTGGCTCAGCTCAAATTTGAGCCGGTTCAGGGATTTGAACATTTTTTTAAAAAAGGGCTAAGCACCTCTCGGGGGCACTGCTGTGGCCGTGGTGGTTTGGTGTTCCTCCAGTCGGGGGTTGGGGGTTGGCTCAAACTCGAACCGAGGCTGGTTCGAGCCCAGTTTGATGTCGAGTCCTCAAGCCCAGCCAGTTCGATGTCGAACTGTCTCGCGTGCCTAGCCAGTCTGCACATCCTTAGCACGGTTGGAGGAGTGTGGAGAAGGAGAGGGCGAGGCAAGTGCTCATGGAGGTGGCCAGCGAGAAGCGCAACAGGCATCGATCGAGCTGTGAATTTCTGGGATGGGCTGAGCCACCCTTTCAATGGTTCTGGCACCAGCCACAGCACAAAACACAGCTTATGGCAGCGGCAGAATTTGAATGACACAACATCAACCCTCAGGTTGGAGCAGTGAAACTCAATACAAACCAGAGATTCAGATTTTGTTTTGGCTCAAAAACCTCAGGGAGGCTAGACTAGGGAGCTGTCATGGGCTGTGTTGCTCAAGCCACAGGGCCTTCTTCAGGTGAAGATGGGAATTGCAGTCCCCTGCTAACTGAGCAAAGACAGTGGCGATTCTCTTTATTTAGCAGGGGGAGAGCAATTGGCCCTATCCATCCCCAGCACAGCATCCCTCCAGTGGCTGTTGCTGGTGTCTATCTTATGTTTCTTTTCTTTTTTTAGATTGTGAGCCCTTTGGGGACAGGCAGCCATTTTATTTATTTATTTATTTATTTATATCTATGTAAACCGCTTTGGGAACTTTCGTTGAAAAGCGGTATATATGTGAATATTCGTTGGGTTCGTATATTCGTATTCGTATTGTGCAAAATCACTCCCTAGGAACAACAGGAAATATGACGACCCTTAATTGGTCAAGACTGATACAAACCTTCCAAGATTTCAGTGACAAAAATAGAGGCATGCCTGTGAGTACGTAGTGGGAGTGGCCAAGCAGTCTGGGAGGTGTGGCATCCAATGTGCAGGGGCGTGGCCAAGCAACCAGAACACGTGGCATCCATGTTGGGGGTGTGGCCAAGCAACTGGGGAACCATGGTATACAGTCCTGAAAACAAGCATGCTACAAACAGAGAATGGAAGTGCATGAAGGGACCAATCTTCCAGATTAGCAAAGCGGATGAATGAAGCCTAGCATACTAAATCTACAAAGGACTTTCCTTTCCATTCATGTACTAAGCTTTTTAGTCACATACTTTCAAGAGATTGGCTCCAAATGTGACTTTTCTGTTAGGGATGAACCAAAAGCTCTCTTATGCTCTCTCTCCATTTTGCCATCTCTCACCGGGTGGAGAAACCGGGTGGGGCATTCTGAAATATCACTCCTTCTGACTGGAGGCAGCAAGATCGTCCACTCCATGCTATCTTCCCTTTCTTGCTCCGAGATCTCTGGATTGGTCGGCTACAAAGGGATAGAGAACCAGTGTGGTGTAGTGGTTAGAGTGCTAAATTAGGACTGGGGAGATCTAACATCAAATCCCCATTCGGCCATGAGACCCGCTCTGGGCCAGTCACTTCTCTCTCAGCCTAACCTACCTCACAGGGTTGTTGTGGGGAAAAACATAAACATAACCATGTAGACTGCTTTGAGCTCCTTGGAGGAAGAGTGGGAGGAGGAGAGCTGGTCTTGTGGTAGCAAACATGACTTGTCCCCCTAGCTAAGCAGGGTCTGTCCTGGCTGCATATGAATAGGAGACGATGTGTGAGCACTGTAAGACATTCCCCTCAAGGGATGGAGCCGCTCTGGGAAGAGCAGAAGGTTCCAAGTTCCCTCCCTGGCTACTCCAAGAGACAGCTGAGAGAGATTCATGCCTGCAGCCTTGGAGAAGCTGCTGCCTGTCTGTGAAGACAATACTGAGCTAGACTGACTAATGGTGTGACTCTATATATGGCAGCTTCCTATGTTCCTATGTTCCAATGAGTGAGATATATATATAAGTGTAAAAATAAATAAAGGAAATAAACATAAAGAGAGCACACATCTCAGATTGGTTGCATCAAAACAGGGTAGAGACATTACAACAGGGATAAAAGACAGAACACGATATCAGTCGACTGGCGTCTTTCATCGAACTCTCTCTCTCACGTCTGCTGCATGAGGACCTCAGAGTACTCTGTCAGTGGCAGATCATCTAACAGAATTCAGAATTCATACTTTGCTGTCAGCTGCAGACATCTGTGGCCATTACAGATGGAAATGAAGAAAAATGAGCCATCCGTGATCTGAGCCATTTGAGTGGGAGTCCTCAAGCCCTTTCCTTCTGCATCAGAGCTGGCAGCTTATACCATTTCCTCCTATATTTTTCTTCCCTGTTTTGATATTTACTGATGTAAGCAAATGAATCATTTACAGATGTATGTATAAGAGAGGAAGGAGAAGGCCCACCACCCAAGGACTAAGGACTGCAGCAAAGGACTTTTGGAAGGGGACTGTTTAAGGGGCAGTACTGAGGAAATCCTTATTTAAATGAAGCTCAACCAACTCGACAACACACATTATTTTACTTCTTTCTCTGTGACCTTGGCCCAGTCACTGTCTCTCACAGGGTGTAACTATAACTGAGCTGATAGGTGCAAAGAACCTGAGCCCCCAAGCTCCTGAGGGCCCCCCAGATCCCTCCCTCCCTATTTTCTTCTTTATCTCCCTCACTCAAAGGGGCCACCAGAGAGTGGGGCCAATACGGGCCCCCTATCTCCTAGCTATGCCCCTCATCTCTCACCTCAACGTATCTCTCACAGGATTACTAAAAGGATAAAGGGGGGGATTCAGGGCTGAACTAGAGTTTTTGGCATCCTGGGCAACATTTGACTTTGGCGCCCCCCAGCAAAGAAATGCAGAAGTGCAGAGCCCTAGGGATGTGCAGAACGTTCTGTCACAAGAACGTTTCAACTTGAAACAGAACGTTCCGAGTGTTTTGAGCTGGGAACAAAACACCCTTCAAACCAAAGGCCTGCACCAGAACGGAACAGCCCCATTCCAAGTTGGAACATTCCGAGTGCCATTTTGTACTCCAAAATGGCACTCTTCTGGCCTCTGCACATACGTGGAAGCCATTTGCGTGGTCAACGCGACCATGCAAGAGGGTGCCATGCATGTGCAGAGGCCAGAAGAGTGCCACTTTGCAGTCCAAAATGGTGCTCGGAACATTCAGACTCAGAAGGACTCCCAACTGGCTGAACCGGGTATTTGCGTTCCATTCCGAGTTCGAAATGGAAGACAAATACTGTTCTGTGCACATCCCTACAGAGCTCTGTTTTTAATTGGAACACTGCAGACTCCTCACTCTCTAGGTCAAATGAGCAGCCTGTTTGGATCACCAGCAAATGACTGGTTGGCGGAGAGAGCTCATTGGTAGCTCATTTGCATGCAGAAGGTCCAAGTTTCAATCCCTGGGATCTCCAGGCAGGGTTGGGGAAACCCTCATCTGAAACTTTGGAGAGCAGCTAACAGATGCTGCATCTACTGAGGCCGATGGACTGATGGTATGATGAATATATGCCGCTCTGCAAGCATGAGGTTGCCGGTTCGAATCCCCACTGGTATGTTTCCCAAACTATGGGAAGCACCTATATCGAGCAGCAGTGATATAGGAAGATGCTGAAAGGCATCATCTCATACTGCACAGAAGATGGCAATGGTAAACCCCTCCAGGATTCTACCAAAGAAAAACCACAGGGCTCTGTGGTTGCCAGGTGTCAACACCGACTCAAAGGCACACTTCACCTTTACCTTGAACAAAATTCTCAAAGTGGTTTACAGAGCAAAATGCATAAAGGTGATGGTCCCCTGTCCCCAAAGGGCTCACAATCTAAAAAGAAACATAAGGTAGACACCAGCAACAGCCACTGGAGGGATGCTGTGCTGGGGTTGGATAGGGCCAGTTGCTCTCCCCTTGCTAAATATAAGAGAATAACCACTTTAGAAAGGTGTGTCTTTGCTCAGTTAGCAGGGGTTGGACTCAGTAGGAAACAGCTTCCTATGCACCTATGTGTCTGATGGTATTATACATCTGACGATCATTATTATGAGGACACAATGCTTTATATAATGTCTTGTAGAAGAGGTGTTTCCAAACATTGGTTAAAAAGTTCCCTGCATTCAGTTCTTACTATTTTCTACTCTGTGGGTGGATTTTATCCCAACAATCTGGCATCAGGCCAGCAGGAGTTCTGTCTTTACCAAGGGACAACATACCAGATCATTGTGCTGAAAATTTTCCCAAACCCTTTGATAACAACCAAAAGCTGCAATTATTTCACACAAGCTTTTTTTTTTTTTTCCCATGGGAAGTAAAATGTAAATTACCATTCAAAACAATTGCCAGGTAACATTCTGTATATTTTGCCTTTGTCATTCTGGGCAGTTACAAAGACTAAAATGGAATGTGGTTATCAGATGGGAACATTGGACTTATGGCTATTTTTACAGGAGTGTTTAAATGAAGTATTTGCCCTTTTCACATCAGGAATGCACTCGAAAAACCCACCTTGACTAGCGAATGTATGTTTACTTTGCTTCGTTTTTGTCCCATATTCACACCGCTCACAAGTGACATATTTCAAAGGAGCACTTGTTGAAAACATCCTATTTCTAATCAACTTGAGACTTTGTTTTCCTCCACCAATATGATTGATTGATGACTCACTGCAGATCAGGCAGGAACCGGTAGGAGTTCTGTCCATGCCAAAGTGCTGAAAATCTTCCCAAGCCAAAAGCTGCAATTCTTTTGTACAAGCTTTGAATGAGAGGCATCTTGTCCTGGTGACCTTTCCGAACAGAAATATAAGGCTCCTTCAACACAGAGCAAGCTAGGAAACAATAAACCCCAGGTCAAGGGACACTGCTTTTAAACATCACCATACACTCAGGTATGATGATTTATTTATTTTTAGATCCCCAAATACTTGTTCAATTGCTCTGATGTTCCGATATCTTATCAAGAGCTCCAGCTGATAAACACAAGCGACTCCATATCCAGTTGCCTTGTTTTAGTTTAATAGCATGAAATCACTCAATCTGAACTTCAGGCATACTGTATTTTCATGCATATAGCCTGCATACGCTTATATTATGCTTTTTACAAACAGTCTACCAGATGTTATTGACTGGATTTGGTACTTTAATTATCAGGGCCCTTTCCAAGGGTCTAGGATAACTAAAGAAAAATTACAGATAGCATCGTAGTATTTGTGCTGTCCCGAGTAGTGTGGCCTTCTGTAGCTGATGTGTTGTAATTTGATCAATTTTCGCCCTGTGTTGCCCTGTGTGGTGTTTTTTGGTTAACCCATTCTTTGACCCAGGCCAGCTATTGAACCTAACTAAAGCAGGCAGAATGAAGTAGATGAAAAAAGCACCCAAGTCAGGCCCAATTAATTGAAAAGCAAAAAAATATATATCCCTATTTTGACCCCAAGTGGATGGCCAAAAAAAGTGCCCATTTGGTTCATGGAGGGAGGGAAGCCGGCCGTACACCAAAGGAGACACTCACCAAGCCATGTCCCCACATAGGAACATACGAAGCCACCCTCTACTGAGTCAGACCATTGGTCCATCTAGCTCAGAGGTGTCTACACAGACTGGCAGCGGCTTCTCCAGGGTTGCAGGCAGGAGTCTCTCTCAGCCCTATCTTGGAGATGCCAGGGAGGGAACTTGGGACCTTCTGCATGTAAGCATGTAGGTGCTCTTCCCAGAGTGGCCCCATAAGGGGAATATCTTACAGTGCACACATATGTAGTCTTCCATTCAAATGCAAACCAGTGTGAACCTTGCTTAGCAAAGGAGACCATTCATGCTTGCTACCACAAGACCAGGTTTTCCTCCGCCATCCACTCCTCTGCCTCATGCCTTTCCAAAGTCAGGGTAAGGCAAGACTGCCCCTCAAACATGAGGCTGGGGCCATGGTGATATTCTGTTGCAGAGTTTACATGGATATCCCGCATACCCCTTGAGCTTTGAGTCACCTATCCAGTGGCCAAAAACATACCCAGGATAAAATGGAATGGTGACCATTTGATCTGCACAAATCCTGCATGGCTCAAGAAGATGATGTAACCAGTTAATCAAAGAAGAGTGAAGGAAAACCACCCCTCCGGGACAATTCTAACTGAGCAAAGAGGTACCTTTTGAAAGTGGTGATGCTCTTTATTGAGCAGGGGGAGAGCAACTGGCCCTATCCATCCCCAGCACAGCATCCCTCCAGTGGCTGTTGATGGTGTCTGTCTTATGTTTCTTTTTAGATTGTGAGCCCTTTGGGGACAGGGATCAATCTTTATTTATTTTCATTTCTCTATGTAAACCGCTTTGGGAACGTTTGTTAAAAAGCGATATATAAATAATTTCGTCGTCGTCGTCATCTTTCAGTGTGGCATGAGACACACTGCTTTATGTGGGCCTAATTCCCACCAAACTGTAACTAAAGGGACTTTAGAGAGAATATTGATTTACCTCTAAGTCTGCCTCGTTAATAAGCACAGTGAAGTAGAGTTGTAATTAATCAGCAGCGGACTCAGTTCGTACTGCCAGACTAATTAAGTCAATTTATTGAGATACCTCACAAAGAATCAAATCCTTGTCTTGGCTGAGTCTTCCAGAAAGTCTTCCTCTGCTGGGATGCGTGGATTCTTGGGTGGTGCAAACAAAATGTTCTGTTAGGCTAAGACTTTACTTATTACATAACCCCAACTCTTTCCAGCCAGCAAGAGCTTTGTTCACCGGCTGGATCATTCCTTTTACTCCATCGAGAGTGAGGGAGAAAAAGAAAGGATCTCGGAGAAGCTACTGCCAGTCTGTGTAGACAATACTGAGCTAGTTGGACCAATGGTCTGACTTAGTATATGGTTCCTATGTTAAAGAAAGCTCTTTCCTACTTTGAGAGGGTGATGGGCCACAGGTTCGTGCCCAGCACCAGACACACACACCCACCACGCAAGTGTACTACCGATTCAGGGGGAAGGGATGTGGCAGGCATAGGGTGCTGCCCTTGTGGGGCAGCAGTCTGGACAGTCTATGGCGAGCAATGACTCTTGCCCATTTCAATGCACTTCCTATTGCAGACTTGGAGGGGAAATTCAAAGAGAGTCCATATTCTTCTCGTTTATGCCCATGCAGCTCAGGTGCCATTGAAACTACCACCCATGTAATTCTCTATTGTGACTTTTACAAGGGTACCCGTTTAAATTTTATTTCTCCTTTACTGAAGAATTTTCCTGGCCACATGGATGATTTTTATCTCGACTATTTGCCATCCAATTTTAATGTAATGATTTCTAGTACGGTGGCCAAGCTCTGTTATATTGTATGCAGATCTCGCAATGAATGTATTTGATGTTACTGTCTACTGGTCAATGACTGAAATAAAGAGATTCTGATTCTGATTTTTCTGGGCAGTCTATTCCAGGCCCACTAGCAATCTCACTACCCCCCTTCTGTGAGCTGGTGATCTTTTCAGTGAAATCGCAGCACAGAGTTTGGGGCCTGCGTTTGACTTTCTCATTGTTCCCTTGGCTGATCGCTTCTGGATGCTAGCCTAGTGAGAAACACCAGCCACTGGCTCAGAATTTAATTGCTGCCGTTAGTGACTTCCCTCAATAAAGTATTTCAGATTTGATGACTAAAAGGGAAAAGAGAGGATCTTTTAAAAGTGTAGCTGTATACTGATTTCCTTTGATGGGCCATAATTTGCATACGTTTCGTCGTAGCTTCTACATAATGGTTCCCACCAGAAAAGGAATATGGCTGCTTTGTGAATTTCCCAACAACCTCCTCTGTATGCAGCAGATTTTCATTTATCAGGATCAGCTTTTTACATGTTTTAATGTTAGTGAAGGTATGAATGGCATTCATACTTGCCTGGCTTGAATTCATAGTGCTTTTATAACTGAATGTAAGGAAGTAAGAACAGCCCTGCTGGATCAGGCCCAAGGCCTATCTAATTCAGCATCCTGTTTCACACAATGGCCCACCAGATGCCTCTGAGAAGCCCTCAGGCAAGAGATGAAGAGAAGTCCTTCCTCTTGCTGTTGCTCCCCTGCAACTGGGCTGGAGGTGGCCTATAGCCACCAGACTAGAAGCCATTGATAGGCCTGTCCTCCATATTTTGTCCAAGCCCCCTTTAAAGCCATCCAAGCTAGTAACCATCACCACATCCAATGGCAGAGAATTCTATTATTAATTACTCGATGTGTGAAGAAGTACTTCCTTTTGTCGGTCCTAAATTTCCTGGCCATCAGTTTCATGGGATGACCCCTGGTTCTAGTGTTGTTTGTGTGTGAGATAAATTTCCTCTCAGTCCACAATCTCTACTCCATGCAAAATTTTATACACCTCTATCATGTCTCCCCAAAATCATCTCTTTTCCAAACTAAAAAGCCCCAGATGCTGTTACCTAGCCTCATAATGAAGGTACTCCAGGCCCCTGATCATCTTGGTTGCCCGTCTCTGCACCTTGTCCAGTTCTACAATGTCCTCCTTAAGATATGGTGACCAGAACTGTATGCAGTACTCCAAATGTGGCCATATCATAGATTTGTATAAAGGTATTATAGTATTATCATTTATGTTTTCAATCCCCTTCCTAATTATCCCTAGCATGGAATTTGCCTTTTTCACAGCTGCCACGTACTGAGTCAACACTTTCAACGAGCTATCCACCACATCCCCTAGATCTGTCACCTGGTCAGCCACTGACACCTCAGTTGCCATCAGTGTATATGTGAAGTTGGGTTTTGTTTTGTTTTTTGGCCCAATATGCATCACTTTACACTTGCATACATTGAACTGTATTTGTCATTTTGTTGCCCATTCCCTCCGTTTGGAGAGATCCTTTTGGAGCTCCTCACAATCTGTTTTGCATTTCACAACCCTAAATAGTTTAGTGTCGTGATGATGTCGCAGCTATTTAAATCCCAATAGTTCATGATGCACCATTTTTTATGCCTTCGGGGGGGTGTGACACCCAAAGGTGATTCCAAATTAAAACAGGTATCCTGTAGTGTAAAACTACCAGCAAAAGCTGTTAAGCAGTCAGTCTGCCTGGAGAAACCCAAAGCAAATGTCAGATGTTTTCTGAAAAGTATCCTAGATTTTCCTTTCAGATGGGTGGAATGACCCAGCTCTCTGGGGTCACTGACATAGTGAACAGATATTAAAATATTTACCTGTCTGTTCAGGGTTTTTGGTGCCCTAGGGTTTCTGACATTCTAGGTGAAGTTTGATTTTGTTACCCCAACCCCACATCCAGCCAAGAAGTGCAGAGCTCTTTAGCTTGAACCACTCATGCTTCTCATTCACAAGGTTAAATATCCAGCCTGCATGGATGACCAGATGTGGTGCAGTGGTTAGAGTGTTGGACCAGGACTGGGGAGACCGCAGTTCATTTTTGTGATCTTTCCTGTACTTTCCTTTCCTTGCTGGATTTATGATATTATTTTTTTGTCTGTTAAAGAGAAAGGAAAAGAAATGCCAAAGTACGAATAAAATACAAAACTTGCTAAAATTATACAATTCCTGTAACAATCTTGTTTCTTAATAATATCACATCCATCATTTCTTTCAATTCCGGTAACAATCTTTTCTCTTTAATATCATATGCATCACTTCTTTCAATTTAAATCCAAACTATTATTGGATGCGAGATAAAAATATACAGCCAAGCATAGTAAGTGGATAGAAGCAACCACCTGTTTGTTTGTATAGACTGTAGGGGTTCTAGAATTATGATTTTAAAAACCACAAAAAATTCCTGGATATTTGCCCCCCCCTTTTCACATTATGCACCGAGCAGCTCAGTTTTCCTTAACTGCGAGAAAAAGCGAGAGTCAGACAGATGGGGGTGGAAGAGGAAATATAGACCTTTCGAAAGGAAATGATAACAACATAAAAAATGAGATACATCCTGGTTCCACAATCTGTTCTGTGGGGGCTAGTGTAACAGTTGCACAGAATCCCCACTGACTTCACAAGGAGCACATTTTGTGGGCAAAATGAACTGACGGTGAAGTCCATGTGTAGGTTCACATTCTTCGATCTGGGCTGCCAACGTGAGTCAGATCTCACTATGTTCCTTCCCACTTCCTTGGAAAGGATCCCGCTGATATTCTCCTCTCCACTTTGCAGGGATGCGGCTATCGCCTGGAATCCATATCAGTAGATAACATCACCGCCACATTCCTGACATTTGATCAAACCACCCCCCCCCCCCGATAGCTGTGGGGGGAGAAAAAAGGACCCAATTCCTTTGGACCTGAGCAAAAACATGCTCTTGAGTGATTCCTGGTGCTTTGCCTCAAATGTATGCTAAGTGTACTGAGTTTATGGGTTCTGATAAGTGTGTGAGTTTATTAAGCCGCCTGTGACTGGGGAGGGAAACCCAGAGGTCACAGCCTCAATCTTGCCTTAGCTACCAGAATGGCTTGCCTCACCATCAGTCTTGCCATCTCCTTGAAGTTCTTGCAGTCTCTTTCTGGTGGTAGGTTGCAGCAGTGACCACAGACCTCCCACTAGGAATTAGTGCTGCTGCTGCTCAGCTTAGGGCAGAGACCTTTCTCAGCCCGCTCCTCATTGCTTTGGCCTTCTCCTTGGAGGAGTGAGATCAATGGCATAGCATAGACACGAGGGACGTGCACGAAACAGATTTTGTGTTCTAAGCCTAATTGCTCCCCCTTTCTATGATCTGTACTGTTATGTGCTGGTCTGGGACCATACCAATAAAGATTGATTGATACTTCTCATTTATTATCATTTTTGGTTTCTTTGCTGGTTGTTATCTCCTTCAGATTTCCAACATTCTTGTTGGACCCAAGTTAAATGACCAGCATGCCACTTCTTATCTGGACAACTGAGTCTGTCAGGAATATCAGGAAATATCGAATTCCTGACAATTGGCGGCGGGGGGGGGGGGGGGCATGTTGGCACTTCCAAAAAATTCTCTTTTGAGTTGGACCAGATCCAATCTGACATTTCTTAGGCTGCACAGTCCTATGGATGGATGGATGGATGGATGAAGTGCCATCCAGTTGGTGTCAACTCTTAGCAACCACATCGCTAGATTCTGTCCAGGATGATCTCTCTTCAACTTGGCCTTTAAAGTCTCTCAGTGGTGCATTCACCTATGGATTAGCAAGCATGAATTGCCCCCTTTGCTAAGCAGGGTCCTTCCTGCTTTGCATTTGAATGGGAGGTGACATGTGAACACTGTAAGATATACCCCTTACTGGATGGGGCCACTCTGGGAAGA
The DNA here is from genome assembly GCF_027244095.1 of Hemicordylus capensis. Lineage (NCBI taxonomy): Eukaryota > Metazoa > Chordata > Lepidosauria > Squamata > Cordylidae > Hemicordylus > Hemicordylus capensis. Next base: position 20,696,291 of record NC_069667.1, read on the forward strand.
ACATCTGCATGCTTGCATGTAGGAGGTTCCAAGTTCCTCCCTGGCATCTCCAGATAGTGCTGGGAGAGACTCCTGGAGAGGCCACTGCCAGTCTGTGTATACAGTACTGAGCTAGTTGGACCAATAATCTGACTCAGTATAAGACAGCTGCCCATGGTCCTATATTTGGCCCTGTTGGCCAAAAGCCTACATACCCAACTATTTGACAGTTGTGTAGGGTGTCCAGATACAGGGCAGCACTAAGTATCTTTCCATCAGAACTCATCTGCCCAAAGGGACACCTGTGCCCATCTGCCAAACTCAGCCATAATGTAATGTACCGACACACTTCAGCCACATGGAATATACAGGATAATACCGTTTGTCACCGGGACAGTGTTTATTATAACTCATGGATCATTACTCATAAAAATTATGGCCTCTGCATGTTGCAAATAGGGAAAACGACAGATACAAATGTGTCAGTCCCCTTTGCAAATGATTGTTTTAATGGGGGTGCTGAGCTGGAGTGAGATTAGTCTGGTCATATGGCAGATGGGAGCAATATTCTGTCATTCCTTGGAGAGTCCGCAGTGGAGAAGATTTATTGTTTGGCAGACAGTTGGTCCATCCTACTGATAATTACATCTCCAGCGCTGTAAATGAATGAATACGGTGACCTCACGTAGACCAAGTAACATTTCTGTCACCTCCCTAAGATCAATGGTAATATAATCAGATAGTGCTGATTTTTATTACATACCATGTGGTTGGGGATGGGAATCCCAAGGGGATATGGGTCTTCTTCAGCAGGAGAATTTTGTGGCATGAAACTAACATTCTTTTCGGACTCCAAGCTGATATTCCTTTTAGGTTTTCTTGGATGGTTTATAAAAGGATTCTGCTCTCAAAAATACAAGTGAGATCTCTTCCTGGCAATATGCAGGGGTGAATTAGGAGCCATCTAGTTATTCATAATGGCCTATTTATTCATAAATCTATGCACATCCATTGAATGCCAGGAAAGGAGGGACAGGGATGCACCAGTGAAGTATGCTGCATTTAGGGCAGCATAATTTCTTGCTCAAGCACTATTAGGGCATTCCAAAGCTCAAGAAAATGCTATGGATTACAGTAGAAGATTATAGAGTTTTTCATATTTTCCAGGTCTCATGATTTCTATAATAATGGGCAATACTTCTTAATGTTCAGTGTGTAAGGCTTGCTTTCTTGATGAACTTTGCCTAATGGGACAGTGGGGAAATGACTTAACTAGCAAGCAGGAGGTTGACGGTTCGAATTCCCGCTGGTATGTTTCCCAGACTGTGGGAAACACCTATATTGGGCAGCAGTGATATAGGAAGATGCTGAAAAGCATAACCTCATACTGCATAGGAGATGGCAATGGTAACCCCCTCCTGAATTCTAAGACAACCACAGGGCTCTGTGGTCACCACAAGTCGACACCAACTCGACGGCACACTTTACTTTACTTTGTATGAAGGCAAATTGCTCAATTACAGGGGTCCCCAGATGTAGTTCAACTACAGCTCCTATCATCACCTAAGACCCAATGGCCAAAGGCCAGATGGGAGTCAGCCAAAGGCCATGATGGATACCAACAACATCTGGGGATGCAAGTTTAAGAACCTGGGACCTTATGCATGGAAGCATGCAGATGCTCTTCCAATGTGCTATAGCCCCACCCCCTCCCCAAATGATGTATTGTATTGGAAGCTGCCTTCTACCAATTCAGACCATTGGAACATCTAACTCAGTGTTGTTTACTCTTCTTCATGGGTCTCTGAGGTTTCAGGCCAGAGACTTTCCCAACCCTACCTGGAGATTCCAGGGACTAAAATTGGAACTTCCTACATGCCCTTCCACTGAGCAACGGCCCCATTCCTTAAGGGGAATCTCTTACTGTGCTCACATGTAGTCTCCCTTCCAAATGCAAACCAAGGTGGACCCTGCTTAGCAAAGGGGGCAATTAATGCTACTACCACAAGCCCAGCTGTCCTCCCAAAAAATGACTCACACAAAGGCCATCCAAAATTTAGAGACTTCCTTCCTTCCTTCCTTCCTTCCTTCCTTCCTTCCTTCCTTCCTTCCTTCCTTTCTCTCTCCTCCCCAGTGGGCCACCATACATGGCAACTCAACTGCATTCAACCAGGCGAGTCATCAGTTGTGCAGTGTTGTTCTATGGCCTATAAACAAGATTGGCAGTTTTGCAACTCATTAGGTTCCCCACAACCCCCACCCCTATTTCTTGTAGTTAGGCATGGGTTTACTTTTGCCAGATGTGAGGAGGCGGAGGCGAGAATGCTGGAGAAGATCTATTTGGAGCAAAGTGAAATTTGAAAGAACTGGCATTATTTAAAAATGAATGTAAATTCCGTTATGTTCAGAAACATTGTGCAGCGCCTTGTAGTCAATGTATAATTGAATACCTGATATCCGTATCTATTGTAGAGTCATCCCAAATCGCTGTAAGAATGGATGCAGAGTCCCCTGGTGATGCTGAGTTCAGGCAGGCAGATTGTTTCATGAAGGGGTTCCCAACCAATGCTAATCCTGAGTCTGCTGAACTACAATTTATTTATTGTGGCTGAGGATGATAGGAGTTGTAGTTCAGCAGCCTCGGGAGTCCCAATGTTTGGGAACCCCTGCTTTAGAGAACCAGACCCTTTTAGTACATGAGCCAGCTGGGCCATCAGTATAATCTTTGGGTTATACAGTCATCCCTCTGTTCTGGGAAAATCTTGCGCTTGGCGAATTTGCGGTTGGCAAGCCATTGAAAAACATTGGATACAGGGGGTTCGGGGAATCATGGTAGCAAAAAGACTGAAAAATACATTAAAAATGACCAAAATATAGCCCAGAAAATCACCCAGAATCCCTTTAAATCACTATTGGTCAGTAAGAGGAGTGAGGGGAGACACCCAGAAATCAACTTGAACCACCCCCAAATGTCCCCCAAACCTCCAGAAATCACCCACCTCCTGAAAATCACAAAACTCACCAAAAAAATCACCTCAAACCCCCAGAAATCATTACCCACCCCCCCCCACTTACCAAAATAATCTTGCCAAAGACCTGTCAGAATTTCCCAGCCACAGATACTCAAAGCCATGATTGGGAAAACTGTAGTTGGTAAGGAATGATGGTATTCTCTTCATGGAGTAATCTTTGGAGGACGTTCTGGCCAATTGTCATTTCCATTCCTCTAACAACATTGATATAATGGTATAGTTGTTGGGTTTTTAAAACTTCAGAATGTTTTTAAAAGCATCATTGCAGATGTGTCCAATGGTCAGGTCAAGAAAAGCATGAGAACAGACTGAAAGCTCCTAGTACAGGAGGCTCTCTTTATTTGCGAGGGTTCCATTTTGGCTTAATGCTGCCATTACTGAAACTGCAGATAAAGAGCTTAACTCTATGGAACTGGGCAAGTTAGGCTTCTAAGCACACTGAAGGGAAGGGAGATTGGGCTGTTGAATCGGTGTCGACTCCTAGCAACCACAGAGCCATGTGGTTTTCTTGATAGACTACAGGAGTGGTTTATCATTGCCATTTCCCACGCAGTATGAGATGATGCCTTTGCCGTTGTCACTGAAGTGAGCATCTGCCTCCAGCACCTTCCTATATCGTTGCTGCCGAAAATAGGTGACTACAAATATATATTTACTAGGCACAGTCTGGGAAGCACACCGACGGGGATTCGAACTAACAGCCTCTTGCTCCCTAGGCAAGCTGTTTCCCCACTGTGCCACCACAGCTGATGTATGCTAAAAATCACCAGAAAAAGGTGGGGAGCAGAAACAAGCACAGCACCCTACCCTCCAGCTCCCTCCTACTCCTCCAGTTTTTGCCCAGTTTTTTTTTTTTTTGAGGGGGGGGTTGAGAAAGGAAGTAAAAAATAACTCCATGATACAAAATGGCAGCTGAAAATGTCTTCAGAATTCATTTTCACCCACTCAGAAACCACAGAAAGGCAAAAATAGGCCTATTTTCTTCCCACAATTCAAGAAACTGATGCCAAAAGGCATCATCATCTCATACTGTGCAGGAGATGGCAATGGTAAAGATAGGAACAGAGTAAGCTGCCATATACTGAGTCAGACCATAGGTCCATCTAGCTCAATATTGTCTACACAGACTGGCAGCGGCTTCTCCATGGTTGCAGGCAGGAATCTCTCTCAGCTCTATCTTGTAGATGTTGCCAGTCAGGGAGAGAACTTGGAACCTTCTGCTCTTCCCAGAATGGCCCCATCCCCCAGGGGACATTCTTACAGTGCTCACACATCAAGGCTCCCATTCATATGAAGTCCATTCATATGAAGTCTCCCATTCAAGAAACTAGGTCTCTAGGACCTGGCCACAGAGATACACACACAAAAACAGAGGGAGAACCTGCAAATAATGAGGGTCTCATGTGTTTTGAAGCTGTCACCTAGTTTCCATCTTTAAGGGTGTAGACCTGAATGACCTTTCATCCCCCTAGATGGTACTGATCACCCCAGCTGGTTCATGTACTAGAATCAGCCATCTGGTTTCTGTTGGAAACTGAAAGGTTGGTTGCTTCTGATCTGAATTCAGTTTGGATATTTGTACCTGTCCAGACCTACTGTAGGTACGTGTACTCCAGACTTCATCCTCTGACACACAATGACACATTGGCTCAGAAAAGATCCACTTCTTCTTCTTTTATTAATGTGCTTCAGGAAACAAATTTCATTGTTTGATTTCGCGCAAGCTTCATGCAAGTTAATGAAAGTCCATTTTCAAACACACAGTCACAGCTCACTCTGCATTCTTAAATGATCATTACCGTCTTCTGTAAACAGCAAAAAACATTGGGGGGAAGGGGAGAAAATTAATTTCTCTAGTCTTGCCACTTCCGTGTATATAATTCAAATTGCTACTGTCAAGTTGCCGTATTAGTCACCGGACTAAAAATAAAAGAATAATTCTTCAATATGATTCATCAAGTTGCTTGAGAATTGGTGGTTAATAAATCTTGTGTGACTGGATTGTAGAAGTTAACTGTTCGGCAACAATAACCGAAGCTACTCTGCTTCTTCTGTGAACTTGTGTTGAGGCCTTTGTTTAACACTAATCATGTGTTAAGTATCCTGGACCTAAAAGCATGGTTCTGGGATACATAAGAGACCACTTTCTTTGTCACGAACCCTGATGATGATTATTATTTATAAATAATATTTTATTATTTTAGGAAATATATAAACAAAGAGAAATAAGGGAAAGGGAAAGGAAAAAGAAAAGGGAAGTAAGAAGTTGGGTCCCCCGGTGGGGGAAACTGGGAAAAGGGGTGATTTTTAATATTTTTCAAATGTTTGCACATCTTTAAGCTTTCCCCCCATAGGGAATCATGGGGAATTTCAGCAGCTCTGTAACCCCTGCTAACTTGGCAAAGAGGCACCTTTTAACGTGGTGATTCTCTTTATTTAGGAGGGGGAGAGTATTACTGGCCCTATCCACCCCCAGCACAGCATCCCTCCAGTGACTGTTGCTGGTGGCTCTTATGTTTCTTTTTAGATTGTGAGCCCTTTGAGGACCGGGAGCCATTTTGTTTATCTTATTTATTTGTTTATCATTTCTCTGTGTAAACTACCCTGAGCCATTTTTGGAAGAATGGTATAAAAATCAAATAAATAAACAAACAAACCAGGGCAGACCCTGCTTAGCTAAGGGGACTAACACAAGACCAGCTCTCTTCTCCTGTATTCCTCTCCGGCAACCCCTCCTGTTTTCTGCCAAAGACAACCACAGGACTCTGCAGTCGCCAGGAGCTGACACCGACTCGACGGCACACTTTACCTTTACACCGCCTTGAGATTAGCTGTTAGGCGGTTTATAAATTTAATAAATAAATAACTAGTGCTGGCGATTTCCCCCATAATACCTGCTAACTGAGCAAAGAAGTGCCTTTTAAAAATGGTGATTCTCTTTATTTAGCAGGGGGAGAGCAACTGGCCCTATCCATCCCCCGCGTAGTATCCCTCCAATGGCTGTTGCTGGTGTCTATCATATGTTTCTTTTTTAAGATTGTGAACCCTTTGGAGGACAGGGAGCCACTTTATTTATTTATTCATATCTATGTAAACTGCTTTGGGAACTTTGGTTGAAAAGTGGTGTACAAAAATCCATCCTACTTGTATTTGTATTCATATTCATATCACTGAAACTCCAAGCAGATCTTTCCATGCAAGAGGGTACTGCATCAAGGCAACTTTATATTCAGCATTGACAATATGACAGAAGACCATTGTACCAACAACCACCCTTGTTTGTTTGTTTGTTTCTGCAGTATTAACAATATACAGAAACACAGTTCTGCAGCTGTTTCATTTTTTAGTTCTGACATATTCTTGGAAAAGAGTCTTCTTGTTTTGCCAGCCTCTTCCTCTTCCTAACTGTCTGTCGACCTGGCTTGTTAAATAGGATTCTTTTGTACATGCACAAAGAAAATTGAGGGTTTACTCTTGTAAGTACATTCTTCTAGACACAAACATTCCTCTGACATGCTTCGGCAGCTTCGAGTGCAGAAAATGGTGCTATTTTCTTAGCTTGCCTTATCCTCCCCTAAGTGGCACAAGCTAAGGAGGGTTAGCAGTAAATCACCATTTCCTTGCTCCAGATATCCATGGGATGCGTTCAACATGCGAGCTAAGCATTCCTGGTTAAGGAGGAGAGAAAATACAATTTAGGAGAGGCAACTTTTAAAATTCATTTCCCCCCACATTGTATGTTTTAAGTTTATGTATGTATGTATGTATGTATTTATCAATCATATTTCTATACCCCCTGATATGTACATCTGTAGGCTGTGTACAAAATTTAAAATATCTAAAAGTTACAAATTAAAATACATAAAAAGACAATAGAATAAAATAGACATTAAAACAAGTTTTAAAAGTATTACAATTAATTCTAATGAAAAGGGTCTTCCTGAAAACAAACAGAGAAGGAGATGCTCTTATTTCAGTAGGGAACATATTTGAAAGCCCTGGGGCAGCCACAGAGAATGCCTGGTCATGGGTCGCCACCAAACGAGCTGGTGGCATCCATAACTGGACCGCTCCAGAGGATTGTAACAGGCAGCAGGGTTTATGACAAAGGAGGCACTCTCTTCAATAGCCTGGACCTAAGCCATTAAGGGCTTTATAGGTAAGAACCAGCATTTTGTATTTCACCCAGAAACATATCGCCAGCCGGTGCAGTTCTTCCAAAACTGATGTTATGTGGTCCCTTCGTGTTGTCCCAGAGACCAATCAGACTGCCGCATTCTGTACCAATTGTAGTTTCCAGACTACATACAAAGGCAGCCCCATGTAGAATGCATTACAGTAGTCAAGCCTGGAGGTTACCAGCATATGTACCACTGTTTTAAGGTCATTCGCCTCTAGAAATGGACATAGCTGATAAAAAGCACTCCTGGCCACCGCCTCAACCTGAGAAACAAGGAAGAGCTGTGAGCTTCCAGAAATTAGGGGTGTGCAAATTGATTCACAGTAGAATAGATTTTTATGATTTGACCCAAATCGATTTGGGTGATTTGAACGCCATTTTGCTGCAGGTGCCTCAAAATGGTGCTTCTTTTCCAGCAAGAGCTGGTCTACCAATTGGGATCAGTGGGTAGACCAACCCTGCACTCCATCCTGGAGGACAGATCTACCCGGGTCTACCACTGGATGGATGCTGTGTTGGGGTTGGATAGGGCCAGTTGTTCTCCCCCTGCTTAAAAAAAAAGAGGAGAATCACCACTTTTAAAAGGTGCCTCTCTTTGTTCAGTCAGCAGGGAAGAAAGAAAAGAAAGATCTTTCCTTTCTTGAAAGATCTGGTACAAGATCCTATCCAGATTGCAAGTTGATCCAGAAGGGGCCTATGCCAGTCCATTCCAGGGTGGACAATCTATTGATGGTTGCTGAAAGAATACACTCCAAGTAAATGAGGCTAGATGCTATGATTCTGTTGCAATGAGTGTTGTGACCCTGACATCCAAAACATTGTTGCCCCTTCCTCTTAGCAGGTGCCCCGTTTCTGACACATGGATCAGGAGCAAAGCAAAGACTCATGGGGTCATCCCCATGAGATGTTGGTCATGCTTTTTGCGAGACAGTGAAGAGGTCTCTCTACAGGACAGAGGCCCTGACCATTGCCTCAGTGCCAGCTAGCAAGGGAACACTGATTAACAGGAACGGGGTCAAAAGGTGTTGGATGTCTGAGTCGTATCACTAAGCACAATGGAAGCGTAGCTTTTAGCCTCATTAACTTGGAGGGTATTCAAGTAGCTTTCATCAACTATAAGCAAGTTGGATGTTACTAATTAAACATGTCTACCCTTTCAACGGCATCCTTAATTTAATGAGACCTTTATATCTTTGACCTTAAGAGGTGGAAAAAAATGTTTTAGCACTTTGTACACAAGTTGTAGTGCATGTGTGTGTGTGTGTATATACACACATACACACATATCTAATAATTTGGATCCACAGAACAGCTACTCTCACAAAGCTTTGGACAGGATAAGTTACTCTTTGAGGACTGAATTTAATTAGTGCAGTCACTAAAGTAACCAATTAGTACATGAGAATTTGATGGACATATTGATGAGCAAGTTGGTTGTTTCCAAACAAGACATCTCAGTGGGAAGGGAAGACAGAATTAATTGAATTGCAGCATTAGAAGTGGAGAAGTCTCCTATAAAATTAGATCCTGGGTACACACAGAACAAGAGATCAGTCTCAGCACAAAAGCACAAATGTCCTTCCTGTTTAGAATATCGATGAGTGGATTTTCCCAATTCCATTCCTTTAGTGTTTCAAAATTTACCTTCTCTTTCCTTCTTAATTATTCTTTAGCTGAGTGTTCAAAATCTTAATTCTAGAAATGGAACACACCATTTATCACAGCTTGGTAGGTGAAAAGGCACCCAGAGGTATTTAACTGGTTTTATAGAAACTTTGTCCTTGAAAATTATCAGAAGTTTCTCCTCAGGTGCGCTCTGAAATGTGCTTCAAATTTCACATTGGGTTGAGTTAGTTGAATTTGAAAGTTGAATTAAAGTTAAAGTTAATTTAACCGAAAGGTGAATTTAACCTTAAATATGAATTTTGATTGAGTCCTCTAAAATTTTCATTTGTTCTAAGTCAGAGATGTTGAGCTGAGCATCACAACTGTATGTATTGCTTGCTGTTGTCATTGGCTTTGTTCCAACTGAGTTTCATTGACACACATCTTGGCTTCCATATGAGACAAAACTGGCTATCATGAATGAACACAAGAATCGTATTTGAGGTTCTTTTGGTGAGCACACAGGACAGAGACGTCTTGGTAGTCACTGTTAGATTTTGGATCTCTTCTCCAGAGGTTCTTACAGCCCTGCCCAATGGCTTTCATTGGCCACCCAAGATGTGTGCTCTTTGCTATGCCTTTCGAACTTGATGAAGCTGGAGGTGCAATTAAACAGTAAGTAAGTAAGTGATAAGTTTATTATTACTTTCTTATGGGCCATCTATTTGTCTGCTTGTTTGTCTGTCTATCTATCTATCTATTTATCTATCATATTTGTATAACAGCTAAAACATAAGTCTCTGAGCCATTTACAATAAAACAATAAAAACAATGTTAAATTAAAATGTTAAATCATTACAACAATTTAAAATTTAAAAGGTTAAAATTATTAAAAACCATCAAACTATTAAAACAGTATCTAATTAAAAGCCTGGGTGAACAAAGGTGTCTTGACTACCTTTTTAAAAGTTGTCAGAGGTGGGGAGGCTCTTATTTCAGGAGAGAGCACCTTCCAAATCCTCGGGGAAGGCCCATCCCCAAGTAGCCACCAGATGAGCCAGTGGCATCTGCAGACGGACCTCTCCTGATGATCTCAATGGGCGGTGTGGCTCATAGAGAAGAAGATATTCTCTTAAATACCCAGGGCCTGAGCTGTTTAAGGCTTTATAGGTTATAACCAAGACCTTGTGTTTTGCCCGGAAACTTATCAGCAGCCAGTGTAGATCTTTTAAGACAGGAGTGATATGCTCTCTCTGAGATGACCCAGAGACCAGCCTGGCTGCTGAATTCTGGACCAACTGCAGTTTCCGGACTATGTACAAAGGCAGCCTCATGCAGAGTGCATTGCAGGAGTCAAGTCTGGAGGTGACCAGCAGATGTACTACTGTTCTGAGGTCATTTATCTCAAGAAACGGATGCAGCTGGCATATCAACCGAAGCTGATAGAAAGCACTTCTGGCCACTGCCTCAACCTCAGACATGAGGGAGAGGTTAGTGTCCAGAAGCACCCCCAGACTGCATAATTGTTAGGGATGTGCACAAAACCACCTGGCCCAGTTCAGTTCATGTTCGAACTGAACTTGAACCACACCGGGCCAGTTTGGTTTGGGCCCCCTTTGCTCACCCCTGCCATTTTGGTCGGTGGGGTGGTGGTTTCGATGAACATTTTATTTTATTTTATTTTATTTTATTTTATTTTATTTTATTTTATTTTATTTTATTTTATTTTATTTTATTAACTTATCCACTCTGGGGGGCTTCTCCAAGGTGGCAGGGGGTGTCTGTGAAGGTGTCCCCCCCCCACCGGCCTTCCTTCTATTAGAAATCGCCCGGCTCAGGCATCTTTGGCCCTTTCTGGGTCTATTCCATGGCACGGTGACCATTTGGAGGCTGCTATGCCTGCATAGTGGGACCCTGTGTGGTTGGACCTTTGCAAGCAATGTGGCTAGAGAGCAAACTACCTAATGCTCTGAACCGCTTTTGCAATCCCTGCTATCAATTACAATTCCAGACTATTGACCTATTTACATCTGAGTGCTCCAAGCGAGTGTAATGAGTTTATTTAATGTAAGTAACACACTAGTAGATCTTTGGCATTCCATCTTATGCAGGGGTCATTAAAAAACAAACAACAACCCTGTTCTTTCAAGACTGTATACTGATTAGGGCTGAGCTGCATATTCTCTCCTTTTGACTTTCACTTTAAAAGTATCACATTTATTGCAGTTTCCCACCCTGATCTCTTTTGGACACGCCCTTTGGTTCAAAAATCTTAGGCAGAGGTCTTGGCAAAGACCAAATGAAATAATACCCCAACAGTTGTATGATTTGGGTATTTGGAGGGTGTATTATAACTGATAATTTGGAGTTGCTTCTTTGTTTATTAACTGCAACTAGACACTGAGGTCATTCACACAATCAATCAATCATCATCATCATCATCATCATCAATACATAAATAAATAAACTTTATTTGTTAGCCACCTCATAACAAATTGTTCTCTCGATGGCTCACAACAGAGCATTAAAACATACTATAAAAACACATAACACATTAAATAACAACAGACAAAAAAGGAGAAAAGAAAATACAAAATACAGTGCAAAGCAGCTTAAAAACTCATTTTAAAATTAGTTAAAAATCAGATCAAATCTGAAAACCCACATTTAAAAGGCCTGGGTGAACAACAAGGTCTTTACCTGCCGTCTAAAAGAACAAAGTGATAAAGCCAGGTGAACCTCACTGGGGAGGCTATTTCATAAACGGGGTGCAACCACCAGACCAGGCCAGTTTGGTCAGGCACCCCCTCACACACTCCCTTTGGTTTTGTCTGGGTGGGTTCATAATCCTTTTACACAAAACATACTTCTTTAAAAAAATTACCCCCTCTGGGGGGCTTCTCCAAGGCAGCATGGGGGGGGGGGATCCTATGGAAGTTTTCCCTCCTTCCACCAGTCTTTCTTCCTTCAAAAAAGGCCCTGTTCAGCCATTCTTCGGCCAGTTCTGGCCTTTCCCCAATGCGGTGGCCATTTTGGAGGTGGCCATTTTGCATTCTGATGCAAACCAGGCTGGACCCGGCTTAGCAAAGAGAACAATTCATGCTTGCTGACCCTGAGCCCTATCTTGGAGATGCTGCCAGGGAGGGAACTTGGGACCTTCTGCATGCAAGCTGGTCGATGCTCTTCCCAGAGCAACCTCATCCCCTAAGGGGAATACCATACCGTACTCACACATGTAGTCTCCCATTCAAATGCAAACCAGGGTGGGTCTTGCTTAGCAAAGGGGGCTATTCAGGCTTGCTGCCATGGGACCAGCCATCTCGTGAAGCATTTTACCATCGCAGCTTCGAAGGACACAATGTGCTTCAGCTCTCCCTTTGTAACGAATGGAATCCTGCATGATAATCGCTTAATCTGTCTCGAGCTCTTGCAGGCAACAGCCCAGGTTTATCTAATCTATATAACTGTCATGACTTTAATTGATTAATGGTTAATAAGGATTTCTAATCCGGTTAAATTAATGGCATTACGCAAAAAGACAGCTTTCTAATGAAAGCCATTGATTTGGTGGCAATTGTTTTGTTTGTTTTGCCGTTGAGATAAGTGCATGGGGGGAAAGAAACACAGTAAAGAATTGAACTGAGGCTTCTTTGGACAATGCACTTCAAGATGCCCTGTGCAGGGTAATAACAAATGTTTATTCATTTCACTGGTATCATAAGCTTCCTCAAATGGTGTACTGATGGCTGTTGCAACTGTTATTCTGAAGGAAGTAAAAGACTGACCTGTTGAAAAGCAGTTTTCACTATCTCTGCTTTATGTGATGCCCAGTACTATGACCAACTCTCACCAAATGTAGCATGCCTTCCCTGGTCAGAGATCTCATTAACCACTATTCAAAACAGGATGCTAGACTAGGTAGACTTTTGGTCTGAACCATATGGTCTCTTCTTATCTCCAATGTTCAGGATCATGCTGCTTCTTACTTCCCCTATGTTTACTGCCTTATTACTGAATAAGCAGTTGGAGTAATAAAAGGTAAAGTGTGCTGTCAAGTCAATTTTTGACTTCTGGTACCGAAAGAGCCCTTTGGGTGTTTTGTTTTGTTTTTTTGTAGAATACAGGAGGGGTTTACCATTGCCTCCTCCTGTGCAGTCTGAGATGATGCCTTCTTTCAGCATCTTCCTATATTGCCGCTGCTCCATATAGTACCAGAGGGGATTCGAACCGGCAACCTTCTGATTGTTAGTCAAGCATTAGCTCAGTTGAAATCAGTCTCAGCTGAGCATTCAATTTCAACATCTCCAGATATGGCTGAGAAAGATCTGTTTCTGAAGCTCTGGAAAGCCACTGCCGGACAGAGAAGACATTTGTTGCCAGATTTGGCTTATTTTAAGCCAAATTTTGGGTTACAGCCCATTTGACCCATGAGTATACCCCTTAGGTTCTGGCAAAAAAACATTTACACCTCTCTCTCTCTCTCTCTCTCTCTCTCTCTCTCTCTCTCTCTCTCTCTCTATATATATATATAATTTTTCTATACCACCAACACTTATGTCTCTGGGCAGTTTACCAAAATAAACAACAGAAAAAGATAAAACATTAGTTAAAACAAAATGACAGCAAAAACCAATATTTCAAAACAGTATTAAAACTATTAAAACAGCATTTAATTGAAAGCCTGGATGAACAGATGTGTCTTTAAAGACTTTTTAAAAGCTGTCAGCGATGGGGAGGCTCTTATTTCAGCAGGGAGCACATTCCAAAGCTTCAGGTCAGCAGTGGAGAAGGCCCATCCCAGAGTAGCCACCAGATGAGTTCAATGGACCCACTGCCCCCTGCCCCCACTCTCCTGTCCAAATTTGGATGCAATGGAGAGCAGTCTCTCTGTAGTCAGCAAGACTGCAGAAAGGAGGGGGAACTGGCTGTGTGGACTTCCTTCTGGCATGAAGGGCAGCCCACACAGCTAATCATGTCTGAGGGAGGGAGGAGATTCATCCCTAAACTCTGGTTACAGAGATTGTGGTTCCAAATGTGGACAACACACAGGCTGTATGGAACCTTGGGTTGGGGTGACAAAACTCACCATCCCAGGGTTCAGATTGGAGTTTCAAAATCTAAACCTTGGATGGGTTGCCTCGCTGAACGAGAGCTGTATACATTCAGACATCATGTCAGACAACCTCTGTCCCCTTAAACTCTGGTTCCGCACTACGTGTGAATGCAGCCAGTAACTTAGATCGAACAATGATCTGACTTAGTTGAAGGCAGCTCCCTATGAGCAAATGTGCTCATGAAGGCTGAAATTAATTGTAGAGTGCATGGAAGTATCTATGAACCAATAAGATAGGTGCATCCATAATTTCCCTTTTTTAAGGGATAGGGGTTGTAGCAAACCATGAAGACGAGTGTCTCATGTGATGAGAAAAGCTCTCGGGGACGCTCGCTCAGTAATTACTGTAGGCTAGTTGTACACATTCTAGAGTCAATTTATTTTGCACATGATCAGAGAAGTACTCTGAACATTGTTGTAAATGTGTCCGAGCTGAGCACAAGGCCACAGGCCAGGACTGGGAGATCCGAGAAATGTGTCAGGGCAGAGGTCAAGCAAAGTAGACAGTCAGAAATCAGAGGATAACCAGCAGCCAGAAGTCATAAACATGCCAGAGGACAGTCAGGAATCAGGGGCCAAGCCAAGAGCCAAAGGTCAAAAACATGCCAGAGGCCAGGCCAAGCATATAGTTCAAGGAAGCAAGCAAGAAATAAATGCTCCAGAACAAGGAGACCTTAATACTGAAGCAAGGATGGTTCCAAGACAATACGTTCTTATACTCTTCCTGCTTGGTGACAGACAGATAGACAGACCTCATTTCCACGTAACGGGAAACCAGAGTTTGAGGAGCCTGAGGGTGAGTTTGCTGTGTGTCCGAATGTGTGAAACGTCACCACACCCCAGCAGCAAGAAAGACACAAACAACAAGAGTTTGGAAGAAAGGGCCACAACTTTATTAATCAAGTTGAGCAGGCAAGCCTGACTGGAAGAAAATAAACTCCACCCACCAACAGTGCGGGCCTAACCAAGGCAGGGATAAAACATCACTGTTCTCCCCCATGCCTTAAACAGGCAACACACCCTGACTCTGGGCAGAAGCAGGATAACCCACTTTCCCCCCTTCATAATCAACTCCTAAAGGGGCCGGGCAACTTCCAAGACTTTACACACCCCTAACTGCACAGCCACTGCGGTTTGTGAAGCCCTGAAGCAGGCTTCATGGAGAATCAGGTCCCTGTGCCGTACAGCCGCTAGGGAGTGATTGACCATTCCACCCATTTAACCTGCCCCAGGGTGCTCAGTGAATTTCAACCCAACTAAACCACCACCCATCCCACACTTTACCTGCTCACTTTGTGACCTACCTAACTAAAACTAGGGAAAGTGGAATGGAGTAGGTGAAAAGACCCTCAACACAGCCAATTAGTTGACAGCCAAAAATTCTTACTTGGCCCCCAAAAGGATGACCAGCCTGAGCCTGTTCTGCTCCTAGGGATGGGAGGGAGGAGATGCTGGGACTGAAACGCTGGAGTGGGGAGCTGCTAACGGCCAGATAACCCCATCCCTTACCACCCCTCCAGCCAATCAAAGCTCTCTTGGGGCAGTCAGGTGAGGGGTGGGACAAAAGACGCATCCCTTCACATGAGGCTTGGGGATGAGGCATTTTGGACACCTAATCCAAGGTTTCCTTCCCCCAACTCCAATTTGGGTATTTCAGGTGAGCGCTAACATTATTCACATTAGTTGTTCCAACTTTACATTTAACATTCCAGTTCTTTGTTTTCTCTATTTCATTTCTTTGATCCCTCTAACTCAGATGGGCTCATGCCTCCAATTTCATCTCTGCAGTTGGTAAATAAAGGATTTTTTTTTTTTTAAAGAGAAGAGGGCAGGGGAAAAAATATAATTGAAGGCACTAGCATCTCGTCTAAAGGCTAGATGTTCATGTACTTACCTCACACCAGCTGCAAGCTTATTTTCTTCTCTCCAGGACATAAACTAGAAATCTAATAAAAATAAGTCAAAAGTCATCTTACAAAAACTTTGGATTTCCCCTCCCCAAATATTTCTGCTATATAATTTGCTTATTATGCTAAAAAGTTGATAGGATGCTCGATATTTTCTAAACGCAACTGCTGAACCTTTCCTGGTGTGGAATCACTAAGAGAAGCACACCTAGATTTCCTATGTAGAAAGCTATCAAAATCCTTTATTTGACTTTCATGCATTTAATATGTGGTGGAAGGATGGCCCAATAGACATTTCGGATGAAATCCAATTAAAGCCAATGCACATTGGGTAGACCTTTTCCTTTGCATGGCTTGTACTGGGGTGACATGCTTATAATAAATTCATAGAAAGTTGTTTAAAGCAATTATTGTCTATTCTCTGCCATTTAAAACTGAAGTGAAATAAGTGAATTAAGGAGCAAGCCCAGGCAGACAGCCATCGAGGAGTTTCCATCATATATCATGATTAAAAGATGCAAAGGATAATCTCTGCAATAGATTCCATTAAAGATTAAAAATCTATCACGAGCTTCCTTAACAAAGGATTGTTTTGCTGGTGTTGTTGAGCTCATTTAATTTAGGTGCCCCAGTGTCTGCTATAGTTTTTTCTTCTTTTGTGATTTAAATCACAGATGAAACACAAAGATTGTGCTTGGACCACATCATAGATATCCTGAAGTTTCAAAAGGAAATCCCATGGGCACCTCCAATTGTTTTCACGAGAATTTGAGGTGGGCTCCAGGGTTGCATTTGTTCCCAAAATCTTCCCTGTGAATAGCCAAGACATTATGCTGCATAAGACAGATGGTCTGTAAATGTGGAAATTTTTGTGTGAATTATTGTATCGGTGTTCATTTTAAAAGTCAGCCTTGCTACAGGTTGCTCTGGTGCATTCCACAAATAGTGAGTCTACTGCTGTGCCTGTGTTCAATATAGTCACCCCATTCACACAGCCATATATACCTGGGTACAGCTTCTGACCTGCGTGTGCATGATTGTGTGAATGGGCATGAGATTTACCAGGATTACTTAAAATCCTGGTGCTCATAAGAACAGCCGTGCTGGATCAAGCCTAAGGCCTATCTAATCCAGCATCCTGTTTTACACAGTGTCCACCAGATGCCTCGGAGAAGCCCACAGACAAGAGATGAGGGCATGCCCTCTCTCTTGCTGTTGCTCCCTGGCCAATGGTATATAGAAGCATCTTGCCTCCGAGTCTGGAGTTGGCCCATATTGCCACCATATTAGTAGCCATTGATCGACCTATCATACATATTTTGTCCAAGACCCATTTAAAGCCATCCAAGCTCGTGGCCATCACCACATCCCATAGCAGAAAATTCCACAGATTAATTATGGGCTGTGTGAAAAAGTGCTTCCTCTTGTCGTTCCTAAATTTCCCGACCTTCAGTTTCATGGGGGTGAAATTTTCTAGTGTTGTGAGAGAGGGAGAAAATTTCCTCTCTGTCCACTCTCTCCACTCCATGCATAATTTGATACACCTCTATCATGTCTCCCATTAGTTGCCTCTTTTCCAAAGTAAAGAGCCCTAAATATTGTAGCCTTGCCTCATAAGGAAGTTGCTGCAGGACCCCAATAATCAAATGGGGAGAAACCTCCACTAGATAGTCTGGATTTGAAACTCATGTACCTCCAACCCCACTGCCTGGTTGTGTGGGTGAATGGACCACCAGCAGCCATTTTACCCACAGAACCAGGGGGAAGGAGTGGCCTGGCAGCACGGAGGTATCCCAGTGTGTCAAAGTGCATTGTGGGATACCTGACATCCTGACCTCCTTCCCCCACTCCTGATAGCTGGGGGGCTTGCCACAGTACTGATCGTGTGGGCGTAGAGTGTGGAGAAGCCCAGGAGCAACTTGGGTTGTGTGTGGGGAAGCAGAAAGACCTCACTGGCTCATAGTCCATTTTAGTCAAATGGATAGCTAGGCTGCTGATTTGAAAAGACAATGGGGAAAACTGTTATTACAAAGTTCTTGGGGAGGTGGAACATAAGAACATAGGAAGCTGCCGATACTGAGTCAAACCATAGGCCCATCTTGCTCAGTATTGTCTACGCCAGGGATTCTCAACATTGAGTCCCCAGATGTTACTGGACTTCAGCTACCATAATCCCCAGTCCCAGGGGCCTTTGGTTGGGAATTATGGGAGTTCAAGTCCAATAACATCTGGGGACCCAACATTGAGAATCCCTGGTCTACACAGACTGGCAGTGGCTTCTCCAAGGTTGCAGTCAGGAGTCTCTCTCAGCCCTGTCTTGGAGATGCCAGAGAGGGAACTTGAAAGCTTCTGCTCTTTGCAGAGCGGCTCCATCCCCTGAGGTGGAATATCTGACAGTGCTGACACTTCTAGTCTCCCATTCATATGCAACCAGGGCAGACCCTGCTTAACAAAGGGGACAAGTCATGCTTGCTACCACAAGACCAGCTCTCTTCCCTTGGACAATTGAGTATTTCTTTCTTGTATTTCTGATGCTTGAGTGGTGTGGACAGATAAACGGGTGGCAAAGCATAGAAATCTATGCAACTGTAAGGAGCCGGGAAATCACTAGCGCCATTGAGAGAGAAAAGAAGTCCCATTCCAATCAAACACTAGATTGGAAATGACGCTAATTTGCACATGTTAAGTTGTACAGTTACTAGGGAATGTGTCAATATGATGTTTCCGTCTCAGATCCAACATGCAACCATTTCAGCATCAAGAGCCTCTACAGAAAAACTGTTTTCAAGCACCATCTAGTTGGACGAGACAGATTGGCTTCTTGGGACTCATTCCAGCCAAGAACATCTTTCCTTGTCCAAAGCAGGGCTGTGCCAAATGTTCTCGGGTTTTGATAGACACTTCTGAAGCAGCTCATTTGATGCAGCTGAACAGATTGCCGGGCGGGGGGGGGGGATACTCCCCACACTGAACATTCATGTTGTTTTGCTGCTCATCTCTGCCCTTTTGTTCCCTCTCCTCATCGGCAACAGTTTTCATCCCAGTCCTCGATCACATTAGCACACACTGCTGTGGTCTGTTCAATTGCATGGCAAGCAAAAATGCAACAGGTAAAGCTTTCCCTGGGATGCAGATTGTGGAATCTTTCTCTGCCAAATTTCTGCCTTCCTGGGAACCTCTTAGAAGCACAAGAACCCTGCCAAAAAATAAAGGTGGCAACATGTAAAGGGAGGAGAGCTGGTCTTGTGAACTGTCCCCTTTGCTAAGCAGAGTCCATCCTGGCTGCATTTGAATGGGAGACTACATGTGAACATAACATGTTATGTACTTAGAAAGGCAAGGACTCCTTTATCACCCTCTCATGGATTCTGCATTATTCTGAGATCTGAGCTACATGATCAGCAGAATCACATGATACAGCTCTTGCCGGACTGTCCCACTTCAGATCTCTTAGGGGATGGGGCCGCTCTGAGAAGAGCATGCGAGCATGCCAGCATGCGGAAGGTTCCAAGTTCCTTCCCTGGCATCTCCAAGATAGGGCTCTCACAGACTCCTGCCTGTAAACTTAGAGAAGCCGCTGCCAGTCTGTGTAGACAATACTGAGCTAGATGGACCAAGGGTCTGACTCAGTATATGGCAGCTGCCTATGTTCCTATGCCTCACTTGGCTGTGACAGAAGAGTGACTTCCATTTGCTGCAGTCACCTCTCTATCTCACTAACACAAGCCTGCCTTAGTTTCAAGTTTTTATATATTTCCTGGGCCTCACCTTAGAAGAAACACAATTTCCTTGCATTTGAGACAGTAAGCTTAAATGTCATTTAAGTAAAAGTCAAAGCAATCATACCCGGCGTGCAGTGGCTGATCTGACCATTTGATATTTAGAAATAAAAAGTCTTATCTCCCTTTCTTTTAAGCTAAGTACATTGGATAATCAATACTCATATAAAACATATTGCTTCAGGTTCTTACATTGTTTATAACTCGGATATTGCTTTGCTACAACCTGCCAGCATCGTCACTGCCGGTAACAAGGGGATCGGGGAGAAATATGCTCATAAATCTCCCCCCGCAGCACATGAAAAGTTACCATGGCAAGTCAACACAAATGATTGGTTTAATCTTGTTAACTCTGATACAGAAGTGTTTCTCTGCATTCTGGAGACCTACTTTGATAACCAACTGTCATAGGCACAACACATATAGGGACATAATGAGCTGCTGTCTGCTGAGTCAGACCATCGGTCCGTCGAGTTAAGCATTGTCAACACAGACTGGCAGTGGCTCTCCAGGGGTTTTTCTCATTCCTACCTGGGATTGAACCTGGGACCTTCTGCGTGTAAAGCTGATGATAAATGAATGATAAACCTATCATTTCTTATGTGTATACTATCTATCTATCTATCTATCTATCTATCTATCTATCTATCTATCTATCTATGTGTGTGTATACTACCTATAGCTATTGCTAACCACATACCAGGCATGCTCAGCTTTGGTCCTCCTGCAGATGTTGGCCAACTCCCATAATCCCTGGCATTGGCCACTATGGCTGGGAATTATGGGAGTTGGAGTCTAAAAGCAACTTTAGAGTTGCTTTTAGAGTTGCAGTCTAACTTTTAGAGTTGCAGTCCGAAAGCAACCACCCAGAGACGTAAGTTTTGGGCAATATAAAAATATGTTTAAAAATATGTAAAATAAATAAATAAAAGCAGCTGGGTGGCCAAAGTTGAGCAGGCCTGCCATATACTGGCCCACCCTCTTCTGGAGGAGAGATGACCTTGTGGCAGCAAGCATGAATTGTCCCATTTGCTAAGCAGGGTCTGCCCCGGCTTGCATTTGAATAGGAGACAACATGTGAGCACTGTAAGATATTCCCTTTAGAGGATGAGGCCATTCTGGGGAGAGCATCTGAGGTTCCATGTTCCCTCCCTGGCAGCATCTCCAAGATAGGGCTCAGAGAGACTCCTGCCTGCAACCTTGGAGCAGCCACTGCCAGTCTGTGTAGACAATATTGAGCTAGCTGAACCAATGGTCTGACTCAGTATATGGCAGCTTCCTATGTTCCTCCTATATGCCTTAGCTTCAATGTGCCCATGCATCTTCTAGCAAATCCAGGGCTGCTTTGGCAAGTACTTTCCCCTGCAGCGAACTTCTCCACAGTTTGACGGGAAGCGAGGATTACTATAAAATGAATACAGAGAAGAGGAGAGGAAATCAGGTTTCAAAATGTATTTGTTCATTGAAGCAGAAGAATAAGACAGCCTGTATGAAATAATTTTATATATATAAAAAACAGCCTTCTGAATTTTTAAAGTTCTTGCTGGGAGAGAGAAGAAGATGAGATTCAAGCTGCTGTGAAGAACAATACTGCAAATCAAGTGGAAAAGACGTAAGGGATGAAGGTTCAAGAAATTATAACATTTAAGACAGAAGAGTTGTTAATTAAAGTGGTGGGAAAGGGTTATATGTAGGTTCTCTACAGAAGCACGCCTACATGATATAAATGTTGAAGTAAAACAACAAGAGATCAAACTATAGATTTCATGTGTTGAAGGCATTTTTTTAAAAAATAAAGACGTTCTCAACAAGGAACAAGGTGGAACATTTAGTAGCGTATCCTAGATGTTTTCATCTGCAACAACTCCACTTATTCATGATCTACAGCAAAGGTAGATGGGAAGTAGATACTTGTGCACTGGTAGACCATTGGTTACATTTTGGTAGAGTGCCTTAAGACTGCTTCTTGGCCTCTCTTCTTCTTCCTCCTTCCTCTTTCTCTCAGTGGCCGAATTCACATGAAGCATGTCCGAATTCGGCAAACTAAAATTAGAAAGGGACCTGTGGTTTCCCTCCTCAAACACCACCCTGTATCTTCAGCCAGGGTGGAGTTTCGCCACCCTTAATTCTGATTTTGAGGTGCAGCATTACATCTTAATGCTGGCACCGCAGTTGAGCTCCTCCCTCAACTCTGGCGTGATTGGCTGTGTGGGCTGTCTTTCTGTCAAGAAGGAAGCCTGCACAGCCAGCTCCCACACCTCTCTGCAGAGAGGCAGCTCTTCCTGTTGACCAATAGCGGGGAGGAAAGAAAGGAGAGGAGATGCAGAACCGCAGTCCATTGGACCCGTGGTTCTGCGTTATGTCTGAACTGAGCCACTCTCTTACTTCCCCCCTCTTTCTCACCTCTTCCTCCCTTCCTTGCCCTGCCACTTAAATTAGCTGAATGCACTACTTTTTACACCAGAATATGCCCAGGGCAAGTTAGGATTCTTATTTTATCCTTTGGGTATTTTTTAGAAGCAATTCTGAATAACATACTTCCCACTGAAATGCAGACATCAAATTTTGCATGGAGAATTGTGCACTTAAATGAGCAGAATGCAACTTTTAGCAGCTATTGTTCTCAACAACATTTTTAACATTCCATCATCAGATCAATAATTCCCAAACAATGCCCTGCTCCGGAAAAGCAGGAACTCATTTCTGCACATCAGAATCCACAATAGACCGAAGACTCGATCCGTACCAAATACTTCTTTCCCCAAGCAAGGGCTTGCCCCTGACTCTCCAGGGGTTCTCTGTTGCCTTCTTAAGCTTTGTGTATAAGTAGGATTGAGGTGGAAGGAGCATGTCAGGGATGGGAGGGAAGGAGAATGGGCAGCGGGGGAGATAACCCTGCTGGTGGAAGGAATGAAGGAGCCAGCCACAGCAAATGAGCAGGAATGCTGCCACTTTGGTGAATATCAGCCAGAATCGTGGCAGGGAAGGAAGTGAGCCCCTTCTCACTATCAGTGAGAAGCGGCTCGTGGGAAAGCAGGGAGGAAGGTTGCTTGCAGTTAGTGTACACGGAACCGACACCTGCCAGTTCAAGGTGGGGAGATAGCTTTAAGGATGGGGGAGGGTGCTCTTACCCCTCCAGCTTCCCCCCCACCAGCGCTGCCTTTTAAAATGGTCCTGTGGGGTAGCAGCATAGCTCCTCAGACTGGCTACTCAGGGGCCAGAGAATGGATCTAGAATGGAACCCCTGCTCGCTGAGCAAAGAGGCACTTTTTAAAAGTGGTGATTCTCTTTATTTAGCAGGGGGAGAGCAACTGGCCCTATCCAACCTCAGCACAGCTGATATTCCCCTGAGAAGATGGGGCCGCTTGGGGAAGGGCACCTGCCTGCTTGCATGCAGAAGGTTCCAAGTTCCCTATTTGACATCTCCAGATGTGGCTGGGAGAGAGTCCTGCCTGCTACCTTGGATAAGCTGCTGCCAGTCTGTGTAGACCAGGGATTCTCAGTGTTGGGTCCCCAGATGTTATTGGACTTCAACTGCCATAATTCCCAACCAAAGGCCACTGGGGCCGGGGATTATGGGAGTTGAAGTCCAATAACATCTGGAGACCCAACGCTGAGAATCCCTGGTGTAGACAATACTGAGCTAGGTGGACCAAGGATTCAACTTGGTATAAAGCAGCTTCCTTTGTTCCTATATTCCTATTATCTGATCTGGCAAGTCATTTCTTCTTTCCTTAAGAAAGAGCCATACTCAGGATCATCTAGTAGAGGTTAGTTATGCATTAACTGTTAAGAGACTCTGAGCCTCTCTGTAAATTATCACACATGGAGGTGGTCCACAGCCACCAGACTAGCAGCCATTGATAGACCTGTCCTCCATGACCTTTCCTCCATCATTGAATATGATGACATTGAATAATAATTAAAGATGGCTCCCTGTCCCCAAGGGCTCTCAATCTATAAAGTAGCAGATGCCAACACTGGAGGTTTGCTGTGCCCAGGCTGGATAGGAAGAGATGTCCTCCCCCTGCTAAATATCAGAGTATCCCCACTTTAAAAGGTGCCTCACTGTAGGTGGACCAGCCGTATTAATCGTTTTCATACAGCTACAGCCTGCTCTGGCAACCAAGAGATTGATCACTTCAGCACTGCAGAGTGATATAACGGCTAGGACTTTCTGATTTCCATAATTCATTGTTACCAACTGGAAGCAGAACCATCTGGGTAAATCCTCCTATAAGATGTTCTGTTAAACATAATGAATTTTTCATCAGCAATAAGAATATAATCAGAAAAGAGGCTATGTTTAGTTCGATGCATATTACACAACATTGGCTGCTTTGATGTCTGCTTTGGTATAACTCTGCAGTTCCGTTCCATTCATAGCTCCATATCCCCCCCTATTGTATTTAATTTTTTCCCCACTCTCAGTTAAGCCAAACTGAGGAAATCTGTAGGGCAATGCAGAAGAAGGCCATTTCAAAATGTTCAGTGTGTTATGGATCCTTCAGATTGGTGTCCTATCATTAATGACAAAAAAGAATAATAACCACAATATGGGTCATTGAATTTTGCTTTGTTCAGTACAAATGAAGTCATTAATGTGCAAAATACTTTGGGAAGGAGAAGAAAAGCACCTAAATAATATTTCTGTCACTATGATGTATTCTGGCATTCTCACTTTTTTAAAAAATATAAGGTTATCTCACTGCAGCCAGCCAGTAAAACCAACAACTTTTCAGAGAATACAAGTTTGAGTTCCTGATTGGTTAAGAACATATTTTTGCAGAGATCTTAGGTTTTTTTCAAAATGGAAATGGAAATGAAATCTTGGCGGGGGGTTTAGGTGGAAATATGGCATCTTTTTTTTTCCTTTTTGAGGTTTCTTGAACCCCTTACCCTCTTTTAATGCATCATATTGGCACTGCGTTAAAGAAGGGTAAGGCATTCTACCTTTTATTGTATGGTAGAGACTTATTTTAAATGCTCGTTCTCTGCTCCTCAATGAACTTCTGTTCTGAGTCAGGTAGGCAAATGAAAACAACACATCTCTGGAAATGATGGAAGTTAAGCACATGGAGCATAGAAAGCTGCCCAGTAAGACCATTGGCCCATCTAGCTCAGTATGGTCTACCAAGACTGGCAGCAGCTCCAGGCCTTCAGACAGAGATCATATCCAGCCCTACCTGGAGATACTGCTATTGATTGAACCTGAGACTTTCTTCCTGCAAAGCAGATGTCCCACTACTGAGCTACAGACCAACTCCCAAAGCTAGCATACATGGGTCTCCCATCTAGGTACTTGCTTAGCTTCAGCAAGGTGGCTCTATCATACACTCTTGGACCTTAGAAGCCTCAGAAAGCAGGCAGGGCAGAAACAAGATATCCAAGTGAAGTCCCCAAACCACAAGGTGCAGAAATAACATGAGGAGAAATATCTGAGAAAGAAACACCTCAGTAATAGATATGATTTTATTTTGGTCGTTGACCAGCACAAAGTACAACAGATTTAAACAGTACACTTCTGTGAGTTGTAAATTAAGAGTCTTAACAACACCCTGAAATTGTTCAGTTTCATCAGTCCAGCTCCAGAAGCCCACATAAGAGGTGGGGTCTGGGGTGCTTCTTTTTTAAAAGGTCTAGGGTGAGCCAGAAGCACAGCTGTTGGCACGGGTGCCATTGGGTGGGCTGCCTGTAGGCCGCCCGTAGGTGCTGGGCCTTCGGGCGGCCTACAGGCAGCCCACCCAATGGCACCCGTGCCAACAGCTGTGCTTCTGGCTCACCCTAGACCTTTTAAGCCAGAAGCACCCCAGACCCCAAAGGTGCTGGGCCTTTGGTGCTGGGCCTTCGCTGAGGGGAAGTTATATTTAAGGTGTTTGGGGTTTTTTGCGTTGGCGGTTTGTGCCAAAGGATGTGTAGGAAGATAGGAAACTGCCTTATACCGAGTCAGACCCTTGGTCCATCTAGTTCAGCATTGTCTACAATGACTGGCAGTGGCTCTTCAAGGTTTCAGGCAGGAGTCTCTCTCAGGCCGATCTTGGAGATGTCAGGAAGGGAATATGGAACCTTCTGCTTTCCCCAGGAGAAGCTGCCAGCAGGGTTCTGGCCTTGTGGTAGTGAGCATGAATTGTTCCCTTTGCGAAGCGGGATCTGCCCTGGTTTTCATTTGGATGGTGACTACATGTGAGCACTGTATGATTGCTCAGTGGAAGAGCAAGGACCCCGATTCAGTCGCTGGCAGAGACTCCTGCCTGAAACCTTGGAGAGCTGCTGCTAGTCATTGTAGACAATGCTGAGCTAGATGGACTAGTGGTCTGACTCGGTATAAGGCAGTTTCCTATCTTCCTATGATGCTGAATTAGATCAATGTTTTGGTCTACTTAAGGAGGTCTGTTCTTAAATCTTATTTCCTGGGCTTTTCTGCACTCTGCTGTTTGTTCTGATTGCACAAGCTCCCTTTTTTTTGGTTATTTTTAAACTGTATATTACACATCAGATGACCTGAATATGATGATGAGAAGTGTGAGCCTTCCTTCGACCCTGTTGAACAGATAGAGACACACTCTACAGATATTTTCAGTTCTAATCTCACCGCAGGAGAGAGTCTTCAGTGGAGTTTTGCTAGTCTTAAACTCTTTTTAGCAGCTTTCAGGGTTCCTCAGATATTCATGCTAAGCGAGAACTTCCAGATTTGCTTTGAGTTTTGCTTTGAGCAAAATATATTGGCAACTGTATTCAATGCCATTTATTAGAGCTTTCTGCTGAATGACCCTCAAAGCTTCAGAACAAACTGTCTCTTCTTGCCAGGCATGCTGACACCCACACACTGTCTCTGTCTTTTTGTTTTTCATAGAAAAATTAAATATGAAGATCTCACACATAGTTATGCATTCCTTTAGTTCCTAATGGCTCAGTTCTACTGCACTGAAAAGCCCTTACAGAGATTAGGCTGTACGTGTGTACAGATGTCTATACAGTGTGTACATTTTGTGTGTGTGAACAACTGCATATAGCCATGTTAACAAACAAACAAAAAACATGGGTTCAGGCCCCCTCAAAAGGCAGGAGATGGATAGGAATTATACAACTGCTCATGTCCTCAACATAATGTGTGAAGAACTGCTTGTGTACAGTATACAGCACTTCACATATGTACACAAATTCAATTATGTTGCTCATAATGGGTGGATTGGGCTGTATTCTTAACAGGATGCACACAGCCTTGTAGGAAGAAAGGAAGCTGCCATATACTGAGTTAGACCATTGGTCTATCTAGCTCAGTATTGTCTACACAGATGGACAGCAGCAGCTTCTCCAAGGTTGCAAGTGGGTGTCTCTCCCAGCCTTATCTTGGAGATGCCATGGAGGGAACTTGGGACCTTCTGCATGTAGGCATGCAGATGCTCTTCCACTGAGCTATGACCGCAGCCCTTAAGGGAAATATCGGACAGTAGACATCACTGACATATCATCACCCACCCAAATGCAAACCAGGGTGGACCCTGCTTAGCACAGGGGACAATTCATGCTTGTTACCACAAGACCATCTCACCTCCCCAGACCATTATTATAAGTCAGATTCTGGGATCCGTATCTTACCTTATGCTGGCATTCCATATTTGGAAGTCTAATCTAGATCTGCTGTACTACTAAACATAGGAACATAGGAAGCTGCCATATACCGAGTCAGAACATGGGTCTATCCAGCTCAGTATTGTCTTCACAGACTGGCAGCGGCTTCTCCGAGGGTGCAGGCAGGAATCTCTCTCAGCCCTATCTTGGAGAAGCCAGGGAGGGAACTTGGAACCTTCTGCTCTTCCCAGAGCAGCTCCATCCCCTGAGGGGAATATCTTACAGTGTTCACACTTCTAGTCTCCCATTCATATGCAACCAGGGTGGACCCTGTTTAGCTAAGGGGACAAGTCATGCTTGCTAGCACAAGGCCAGCTCTCCTCTCCACTGAGCTATGAGTGCACCTCCCCCCCAAAGCATGTGATATACTCTTCGGCTGGTGCACTTGGACAGACAGGCAACTCCTAAGAGAACGAGGCCGCAATGCATTGTCATCATAGGCCGCATTCACATGTAACGTGGAACTGGATTTGCAGGGGCCAGAGGTTGCTAAACCATTATGTCCGTATGCGTGCAACGTCTCCAGTACCATTTGTAAAGCTCTGCAAACTCCAATTTAAACCCTCAGCTTGTAGTGAGTTTTGCTGCTCACAACCAGGGTTGGCAATCTGGAGCGTGACATGTACTGGAGGCTGCATTTGCTCTAACTGGATTGGAGGTTGGAAGCTCCTCTCTCTCTCCGGCTGTGATTGGCTGTGTGGGCTGATCTTCAAGCAAGAAGGAAGCCCACACAGCCAGTTCCCCCTCCTCTCTGCAGTCTCCTTGACTGCACAGAGCCCGCTCATTTGTCTGAATGCGGACAGGAGATTGAGGTTGGCGGTGGGGAGCAGAACCATTGGACACGACGCGGTTCCGTGTTACATGCGAAGGTGGCCATAGTCTCTTCCTCTGATGAGCTGCTATCCGTGCACTACAGGTGTAACACAACTTAAATCAGGCTTTCCTATCAGCCAACAAATGGATGGAATATTCTTGACTCTTCCTATAATTCTGTACTTATAAGCAAACAAGTGACTATTTTCAAGACTGTGAAAAAGAGATGCTATTACATTAAAAAGTCCATGCTTTGAAATATGCATTTCTTTTAAAATGTCATCAGTCTTGCTAGTCCAAGTGAGCCCCACGGGCTTTTTCCCCACTAGGAAAGTCATAAAGGTCAATAGGCTTTGAAGATTCTGGAGGGAAGATCAAATGCATCTGGAATTAAGGCTCTTTTTAATGTGTCGTACTACTTATTAGAACACACTGGGCTGTTCTCAACGGATGCCAGCGACGACCTGCACATACCAAGCGGTGTTCTTACAATTAAGTGGCACTGTGTTACCCCCAAGCAGTTGGTAGGGCTGCCAAGGAGTGATCCTGGAGTTTGAAGGAATGTGAGATTAACCTTGAAGAGAAGGCAATGGGGGTCCGTTCTCCAAATGAGTCGGGATGATGAATCGGATTGGGCTTCTAATCAGATTACTGCGAGCTTCATGCGGTCTCGTAAATTCTGCATGTCTGTGATTATAGTGCATAACTGATGTTCACCCTGGTTCTTAAGAATTTCCTGCCTAGTTCACACCCAAAGCCAATGTAAAGCAGGATTCTCTTCCCAGCCAAATCATGCCTAAATTCTTCCCTATGTCAGTGGTGCTCATCTGAATGGTGTTTGGTCCATTATTATTATTATTATTATTATTATTATTATTATTATTATTATTATTATTATTATTTTGCTCCTTCTGGTATGATCTACCCTGCTTCTGATTTCCAGTTTAACTAGATCCTTTCCCCGAAGTTGCTCTCCATGTGTTTGTTGAACACAGAGAGGGGGACTATGCCTTCTGGCCCCACCCCCAGCATGAGTACACTTGCTATCATAGCCCAAGGTCCATGCATTCTGATGAATGCATTTATATACATTAGGAACACAGGAAGCTGCCTTATATGGAGTCAGACCAAGTCAGGTGCATGTAGCTTAGTATTGTCTACACTGATTGGCAGCAACTTTCCAAGTTCTGTCGACACTGACTGGTAGCATCTCTACAAGGACGTTTCAGGCAGGAGTCTCTCCCTGCCCTACCTGGCGATTCCAGGGGAGTGAACCAAGGATCTTCAGCATGGGACCTTCAGAAAACAACTGAAGGCTTTAAAATTTGTTCAGGCCTTTACCTCTTAGGGAAGGCCTACTCAACTTTGGCCCTCCACCAGCTGTTTTTGGACTATAACTCCCATAATTCCCAACTGCAGTGATCAATAGCCAGGGATTATGGGAGTTGTAGGCCAACATCTGCAGGTGTGCCAAAGTTGAGCAGCAGCCCTGCCTTAGGGGCTATCAGGTTTTTCAGCTCTCTTGCATTTTTAAATTGTACTTTAATAGAGCTTATTGTTTAAACTGGCTTCAATGTTTTAGTGTGGGTTTTATGGAGTTTTCTTGTATTTTAGTTCTTGTGAAATGACTTGGGATGAGTTTTTTGGAAGGCAGAATAGAAACTGAACAAACAAACAAATAAAGGGGAAAAGACAAGGCCAAAACTCTCCTGCCTAAGAAATTAAGAGGTCACTCATACAATCAAAAACTATGTTCTACCCAGGTTTGGGAGCTGTGTGTGCTCCCAATATTTGGATGTGTGGAAGCAAGGTAGGTGGAAAACCTGGATAGCTTTCCTCCTATCTTGCTTCCACACCATCACTTCTACCCAGGTTTTCCTCTTACCTTGCTTCTAAAGGTAAAGTTGTGCTGTTGAGTCGATGTCAACTCCAGGCGACCACAGAGCCCTGTAGTTTTCTTTGGTAGGATACAGGAGGGGGTTACCATTGCCATCTCCCATGCAGTATGAAATGATGCCTTTCGGCATCTTCCTATATCGCTGCTGCCCAATATAGGTGTTTCCCACAGGGAAACATACCAGCAGCAATTCAAATCAGCAGTTAGCACACCCTAAGAAAAAAGGTGGAGGGGAGAGAAAAAATGAAGGCACCACTGAAGCTCACAGCAGGAGATTCCCTTCCAATGAATTTCTATTTCAAGAGTGTCACACTGGAATGAAATACTTTACCTCCACCTGGCTAATTACATTTTCTTTCTTCTTTCATGATATTTTCCAGATTATTTCTAATTGAAAAGAAGCAGTCTAATCATTTCCGAGCGACGCTGTGCAAAGCCGTATCGATTCCCAATATTCATGGGGTTCATCTATTACGATATTATTTCTAGCCAGGGTGCCAAACTAGGAAAAGGCTCATAAATCTCCTGTTTGCACCCTCTCTATTAAAATCTAGTTTTATTGTAGTTACGTGATGAAAAGTGGGGTGGGGTGGGGAGGAGGAGAAATCACCCATTCAGTTTTCCTGAATTTAATATATACATACATTTCCCCATAATATATCTTCCCCCCACCTTTCTGGAGAACCCAGAGAAGCCTGATGTTAGCTCACTCATTGAAGGTTAGGTTGTAAATAACAAAGGTTGTAAATTTTACAAAGGTAAAATCTGTGCTTCATTTTAGGCTAAGTCAACACTGCACTAAAAGGTACATTCCGCACCAGAAAAAGCTGCATTCTGTGTCCTGCAGAAATTATGCAACCAAGTGGATGCATTTGCATAATCATTCCTAGCAAATGATATACAGGTTGAGTATCCCTAATCTGGACATCCAAAATCTGGAATGCTCCAAAATCCGGAAACCACCACACCATGTGCCTGCAACATTATTGCATTGAAAGTTTTCTCGAAATTAGATTTCATTGCATTTACAGCTACCTGTAAATAAATGCTTATTTATTTTTATACTTTAAATAAAACCTAAAAAAAAAAAACACAGTGTACAGTGTATTTTTGTGTTTAGACTTGGATTCGGTGCCCAAGATATCTCATTACAGTATGCAAATATTCCAAAATCTGGAAAAGTCCGAAATCCGGAACACTTCTGGTCCCAAGCAGTTCGGATAAAAGATACTCAACCTGTATCAGAATTACAAAGTTGTGCATGCCGTTGTTGCTGTGTGTTAGGAGGGGCCAGTGAAGGAACGGGGCAGAGAGCACTGCAGAGAACCTAACCTAGGAATGAGGCAACAGGGTTGGAAAAGCTGAGTCGGGGAGGGTCGTTGCACCAGCACTGGCTAACTTGACTCCTAACTTCACCCTCCTCCAGGTGCTACAAATCTTTCTCCTCCACATCCTTCCTCCTCATCTCCTGAAGATGCTTGTGCTGCTGCAGCATCTGCACCCAGGCCTGGCAATGTTGTCATTCCCAGGGATCTCCTCCCTGCAATGAACCCTAACTACTTCTTGGATGCACTTTCAACCTCCCCTACACTGCCACCGAGGAGGGCCTGCAAGCAGATGTGTGGCTGTTTTACATAGGATGTGGGCAATGCCAAGCCAGCTTTCTTCTAAGATAACACATATATTTAAATATTAGGAACATAGGAAGCTGCCATATATTGAATCAGCCCATTGGTCCATCAAGCTCAGTATTGTCTACACAGACTGGCAGTGGCTTCTCCAAAGTTGCAGGCAGGAATCTCTCTCAGTCCTATCTTGGAGATGCCAGGAAGGGAACTTGGAACCTAGATGCTCTTCCCAGAGTGGTTCCATCCCTTAAGGGGATATCTTACAGTGCCCACACGTACAGTCTCCCATTCATATGCAACCAGAGCAGACCCTGCTTAGCTAAGGGGATAGGTCCTGCCTGCTACCACAAGACCAGCTCTCTGACAAAAAAGGTTCTCAAAGCAGTTTACACTGAAAAGGAATAAGAATAATAAAGACGGTGGACTGTCCCCAAAAGGCTCATAGTCTTCAAAAAAACTCCACCAATAGCCACTGGAGGGATGATGTGCTTGGGGCTAGACAGGGCCAGTAGCTCTCCTCCTGCTAAATATAAATTGAATCAGCACCTTGAAATGCGCCTCTTTGCCCAGTTACCAGGATTCAGTGCACATAAAGGAAATCAAATGCAAGATACAAAATGATGATAGTTAGCTGTGAAGATTCAACTCAGAGGAATTCACATTGTATTAGCTACTAGTAGGTGAGGCCCACCATTGACTAGGCAAAGTCATTTTGCATAGATTTTACTGATAGGAGAGTTCAATAAATTAAGTATATGTATAACAGGATTTCTAATGAATGTGCTTGCAAAAGGGAAGGAAAAGGACAATTTGGAATTTGTAGGATTTCAACTTCCAGCATTATTCATTTCATTGAATAACAACCATATTCGGTAAATTTGAACCATGGTGAATTTGAATCTGAGAAAGATTTCCTGCTTCACTTGGGCATGATGTGGTTTTGGAATTCTTGAGGGTAAATTTGAATCATAGTAAATTTGAATCTGAGAAGATCTTCTGCTACTTTTGGGATGATGTGGTTTGGGAATTATGAATACGAATATGATGAACATTTGTATACCCCCTTTCAACAAAAGGTCCCAAATCAGTTTACATAGATATGAAAAAATAAATAAAATGATCAGAATCATTGATCTGATAGTAATCAGTGTTCAAAATCTGTTGAGATCAAGAAGAGTTAAAATATGATTATATTCAGAAAAGAGGAAAAAAATTCAAACCATGCCCCCAGAATGTTCTGGTGTAAAAATAGTGTGCTGCATCCCGATAATTCAAGTGGCAGGATTGTGTATGCCAAACTTGGTATCTGTATACAAACACATCTACAGACAGAGAGAGAGATAGATACTTCCAAATATATAACAGAAAATACAAAAGGTTCTGTAAGGTGTTTGTGTTTCAAAACCACAGACCATAGAACTGGGAACAAAGTCATTTTCAAGTCATTGTACTTGAATTCACCCACCTCAATGGATGCCAAGTGCCAAAAATCCCTCTGAGATCTCAGTGCTTCTACTGGCATGGCCCCAAGTATAAACATAGATCCTCCTGCCCAAATGGAGACAATCTAAATGGGTGCTTGGGATTCTTCCCCATACAATGGGGAGACGATTAAAAGACCGAATGCTTATGATAGATCAGCCTGGCGTTAATTTACTTCTATACTAATTCAGTTTAATGATCAAATAAATGACATTTTTTGCCATAACATGCGCCACCTGGGCGAAATGCAAAAGTTCATCTCTGAAATTATCTCTACCTGGGGAGCTCTTCTTATTCATCATGCTGTACTAATTTCCACAGCCATATTAACAGACAGCTGAAGGGGCTGATCAAACAATATTCCAATATCTTTCAACCAGGGTTGGTGTGTTGAATCCAGCTGCCAGCCTGGTGAAGTACGTGGGAATGCTGGGTCACTGAAGGGGTCATAAGGAACACAGGAAGCTGCCTGATACTGAGTCAGACCATTGGTGTATCTAGTTCAGTATCGCCTACACAGACTGGCAGCGGCTTCTCCAAGGTTGCAGGCAGGACTATCTCCCAGACTTACCTGGAGATGCTGCCAGGGATTGAACCTGGGACCTTCTGCATGCAAAGCAGATGCTCTACCATTGAGCTACAAGCCCATCCCCTAAAAAGAATATCTTATGGTAGACAGTGCTCACATGTGGTCACCCATCCAAATGCAAACCAAGGAAAACCCTGCATAGCAAACAGGACAAGTCCTGCTGCAAGACCAGCTTAATCTCCAGACTGACTTTATATTTGAGGAGGGATTCCGAAATCATGTGGAGAGTGTGATAGGAAATAAATGAATTGCTCTCTCTTGAAAACACTAGAACTTGTGGTCAGGTCAAATGCAGTAGGATGAAAACTGGAGATGTGCACAACACATTTTTTTTAAAAAAAAGCATGTTGAATTGGCATTGAATTCCAAAAATTCATTTTGAATTCGAATCAAATTTGAATCTGTTCTGAAAATTTGATTCAATTTTAATCATTCCGACCCTGTTTGGGAGCCTTTTTTAGCCTGGATAGTTTTTTAACAGGTACCAAACAGGTCTCAAATCAAATTCTAATTGAATTTCAAAAATTTGATTAGAATTCAAATTGATTTGCCCTTTTAAGGGGTGATTCAATTCAAATTTGAATCCCTCGGATCACCCAGATTCGAGTTGAATCAATTTGATTCAATTTGATTCAATTGAATCAATTTGATACATCCCTACTGAAAACCGACACAGAGGATTCTTCACATCTTGGGGTTGTGCTAAGTCTGGGACTAGCAGCATCTGTATCTAAGGTGGGGTGGACCAGCACTGTGCTAATACAAACATCTGTGTTTGTGCAAGATGGGCCACAATCTGTGGTGTGCCTCATCTGTTCTGCCAGGAACATTTGCACAAGAGCACAAGAGTGAAAGAGCAGAATTCTGAAACTCCCCCTGACTTCACAAAGTGGTGTGACCTTACTGCCCTAGCAAAGTGGGGTTCCCAACCTTTTTAAAACAAGTGTACCAGGTCTGTTCCAAACCTTCAGCTTGGGGACCTGATATAACAGGATACATGTTATCCCACTAATCTCAGTGGGATTATTTATTTATTTACTTATTTATTTGCATCAAATTTGTACACCGCCCCAAACTTTCATCTCTGGGCAGTTCACGAGAGCATAAAACACGTTTAAAACATATACACAAACGAAAAGCAATTTAACAATTTAAAATATATATTCTTATTTATTTATCAAATTACTTCCCTGCAGCTGGTCAGTCAGGCTGAGGGGAGGTGTAGGCTGAGCCTCAGCATGTAGCTAGCCAATTGGGAGCAGAGGAGGTGGGTCTTCACCCTACTCCCTCCCCTTCTGAGGATGTGTTGGATTGAAGGCAGTGATCCCTCGATGGGGAACACAAATTGCCTGGTTGCAGGATAGGGAGGGAGGAGGGCTCTGACTACCCTCTGGGATCTCTTTTTCTACAACCACAAGAACAACAACTACTACTACTATTGCTGCTACTACTACTACTACTAATAATAATAATAATAATAATATACTGCTCTTCAACCAAAGTTCTCAAAGCGATTTACATAGAAAAATAAATAATACATAAAGAAGATGGTCCCCTGTCCCCAAAGGTCTCACAATCAAAAAAGAAACATAAGGCAGGTACCTGCAACAGCCACTGGAGGGATGCTGTGTTGGGGCTGGATAGGGCCAGTTGCTCTCCCCCTGCTAAATATCAGAGAATCACCACTTTAAATGATGTCTCTTTGCTCAGTTAGCGGAGGGTCAATGTTGTTTGTTGTGCAAGTGCTGTGTTAGTCAGGATGTTCTGACTAACTGTGTTAGTCAGGATGTTCTGACTATGAGCCCCTGGTGGCGCAGTGGTAAAACTGCCGCCCTGTAACCAGAAGTTTACAAGTTCGATCCTGACCAAGGGGCTCAAGGTTGACTCAGCCTTCCATCCTTCCGAGGTCGGTAAAATGAGTACCCAGAATGTTGGGTGCAATATGCTAAATCATTGTAAACCACTTAGAAAGCTCCGGCTATAGAGCGGTATATAAATGTAAGTGCTATTGCTATTGCTATGTTCGCCTAAGGCAGAGGCGGAGCTATAATTG
Source organism: Hemicordylus capensis (assembly GCF_027244095.1). Lineage (NCBI taxonomy): Eukaryota > Metazoa > Chordata > Lepidosauria > Squamata > Cordylidae > Hemicordylus > Hemicordylus capensis. The sequence continues at coordinate 20,731,980 of NC_069667.1, forward strand.
GACAGACAGGCTTAAAGAACCTGAGCTGTCCAGCTCCTGAGAATTACCTGCTCTCTCCTTCCCCTGAGCTCTGACTGGCCTCATTCCCAGCTGGCTTCCTTGTTGGCTGGGTGTTTTCTTCATTCCCTTGCTCGCTGGGGGAGAGAACAAAGGAAACAGCCATCTGGCAATGAAGCCCACTGGGAAATGACCTCTGGGGGGCTTCATGGAAATCCAGATGTGGAGAGACCATTTAAAAAAATGTATTTTGGAGAAGGACTCTGAAATTCATCATCCAGTCCCAGTTTTCTCCTTGGAGTCAAGGAGACCTTGACATTCTCTTGCCAATTCCACTGTGGGGAAATTGTGTTTCCAGCCCTAGTATCACAAAATTATTCCTTTTGCCTGTACATTTCAGCCTAAGACAGAAAGAAACAAAGGGAGGGAGGAAGGAAGGAGGAAAAGGAAAGACAGAAAGAAAGGGAGGGAGGGAGGGAGGGAAAAGGAAGGAAGGAAGGAAGGAGAAAGAAAGAAAGAAAGAAAGAAAGAAAGAAAGAAAGAAAGAAAGAAAGAAAGAAAGAAAGAAGGAAGGAAGGAAGGAAGGAAGTTAGTTGTCCCTTGGTTTCTGCTAGTATGGGGGGGGTGGAATACCATGTTGGAATGTTAGGCAGAAGGATAGAGAGAGAGAAATTCACATTCAGATAGAGCCAGCAGGCATAAGATAAAAGTTGATAAAAATAGGTCACACCTATCAGCTTAATGAGCCTCAGCAGCTATTGCATCCAGAAGCATGCTTGTGATGGTGAGGAAAAAGCAAAGTCAGAAGCAGAAGTGAATGATTACAATACAAGATAATAGCAAAATGTGCATGGTTAGAATGGGTAGCTTGTCTGTGGAAGGGGGCTTGCATATGGCATTCTTCCCAAAGACACACATTACGCAGGCATAAACACAGACTCCGTGAGCCAAGCCCGCATATTTTTCTGCCCTCTTAGCAAGGTCATCGTCGGTGGGGGCCCTGCTCTGCGTGCCGACAATGAGGAAGGCTTGCCTTTCATGCACACGGGACAGGACCTTCTCAGTTATTGGCCCCAGACTTTGGAAAGTTCTCCCAGTGGGCATCCGCTTCCCAAGATCCATAACTGTGTTTAGAAAGCAAGTGAAATCTTGGCTCCACCTGTCCCCCAGGCTTTTATATGGGTGTTTTGCTGCTGCTGCTTTGTATCTTATGGTTATATTGTAAATGTTTTTACAACTAGAATAGGAAGGTAAGCTCCCCAGGGGCCAGCTGATTTGAACCAGGGAGAGACTGCCTCATAACTATAGTTGGCTCATGAGAAATGGGCTACTGACAAGCAAGGCAACAGTAGGAGGAGAGTACTGGGAGGAGAGCTGGTCTGGTGGTAGCAAGGATGAATTGTGAACACTTTGTGAAGCAGGGTCTGCCCTGGTTTGCATTTGAATGGGAGACTACATGGTGTGAGCACCATAAGACATTCCTCTTAGGGGATGGGGCCACTCTGGGAGGAGCATCTGCATGCTTGCATGCAGAAGGTCCCATGTTCCCTCCATGGCATCTCCAAGATAGGGCTGAGAGAGACTCCTGCTTGCAACCTTGGAGAAGCCGCTGCAAGTCTGGGCAGACCATACTGAGATAGATGGGCCAATAGTCCAACTCAGTATAAGGCAGCTTCCTATGTTCTTATGTAAGCAAGGAGGGTAGTAGCAGGAAAGCTACATGTATACTGGCTGCCCCAGTATAAATGCAAATTATTCTCTTCCCCCAAATTAGCTCCTGCCTATGAGAATATTAGGGATTGGCAATCTTCTGACGCAGCCAATGTTAAGTTCTTGCACAGGAACACAAACGCTTCTTGCACAGGAACACAAACCAACCCAAGAATATGAAAAACTAGTTTTCTTCTAAGGCTCACCTTCCTTTGACAAATGTTTTTGGCGCATATTTCACACACCCACTCCTTCCAGGACTGATGGAAATCCTTTTGCCTTAAAAAATGGGGGGAAAACACCAAAAACCCAGATCTCTCACACTGGAAAGCTACATGTAAGGGGAAGAGGAAGTCAAATGTCATAGGGAAAGAAACTTTCTCACTCACTAGTGACTGGTTTTCTCCCTCACCAGAATGAGCAGAAGGAAAGGATATGAATAACCTTTCCTTCTTGTTGATACTCCCTTTTGATTATTTTTGGTGATTGCTTCCATGGGAGACGAAACATTTCCTCTTTCGTCAACCTTTCCCACAATTTGAAGGGACTTCATTCACACCCAGTGATATCTGCACCTAGATCTGCTTGGCTGCATTGATATGTGATGTGATTGTGCTGCTCATGATGTGATCCCTGATTGGCTAGATTATTCTGTACTTGTATAATCCATGAAGCATCACCCTCACTCTGAATGGTTTTCTCTCCCTCCAGTGACACTTGAGTATAGTGAAATTGGATTGACTGTGCAGCTTTGTGACTTCATCATATTTTCTGCATCATCCCTGATTGGCTAGGATTGCACTTGGAAAAAGAATGCTTTGCCACTGCCTCCCCCCCTAATCTTTGTTGTTTGGCTGTTTCATTGAATTTGTTCCGAAATATTTGTGCTTCTGAAAGCATCTCCATTGCATTCAGCAAAATTACTTCTGCAGGTAGAATGACTCATTATATATTCAAGTGCCTAATTACATCAGTAAAAAGCTAACAACTGGCACAAGCCTGCTGTAAATGGGGCTTGCCACATTATAACACCTCAAAGGATCCCAGTTTAAAACATCGTCAATGTGATTTGGTTTCAAAACCTTAAACATCTCATCTTCGAATTAATAAGAACTGGGCTGCAATAACAAATAGACAAAACTTATTTCTCCAAATCTCCTGAGTGTCTTTGAGGAGCATTCTATCCAAGGTATATATCTGATTGACAGATTATAATGAGGTACCCTGTTCTGTCTAAAATCCCTGCTAATTAAAACCTGCTAATCAATATAGGTCTTCATCACAGGATTAGCAGAGGTTAGAACCAAGGTCTAATTTGGATCTAGAGAAACAAAAAGCATTTGCTTTATAGAATTTAAGAGTTGAATTTAATACCTTTTAATGGCTCGGCTGAAATTATTCGTGCAATTTCCATTTCAATTGCATCGAAAGATATTTACAGTTTCCTTGTGATTTTATTATTATTTTTGTGATTTTTTATTGTTTTATTCCGTGTGATTCTTTATTATTTTCCTATACAACATAAAGATATATGTAACTGTTCCAAAGCTAAGAAAAAGAAATATACTGAGGAGCAATGGCTGCCTTCCTCTCTGCCTTGTCACGCATCCATATGAGCAGCCCCTTCCCACATCCCAGGGTCCCCTGCTCTATGAGCATGGCCACTCCTTCCCATTGACTCACTGCCCAAAATGGTGGCAGGTCAGGGTGAAGCTGTTTAACCCAGAAGCCATCGCCCAGTTGATGGGCAGCCAAGGTTAAGTGAACCATAGGGCTTGACACGGGGGCATTGCTGGGATTGGGCTTGATCCTGGTACTTCACACACGCAGCCTAGCCTGGGTTAGACTGTGCAGGTGTACAGCCTCAATATTTGCAAAAATTCTCAGATTCAAGGGATATGGATGGAAATCTAAGGGTGGCATCATATGATCGGCATGAAGTCTGCATCCTGAGAACATCTGCTCCCAGGAACTGGGTTTCACACCGATCATGTGAATCCAGCCAACTTAAAAGTGGGGAGTTTATCCCCACTTCTCAGTTATTCTCCGTGTGTCTGTGACATGAATAATCTAGTGCATTTCACTCCTATGTTTTAGCATTTATACACATTTAGTATATAATTATTATAATTGTAGAAATTGGGCATCCTTTAAGATGATTTAAAGATGATTTCCCATTTTGTAATGATAGACAGAAATATAAATTTAATCTCCAGATGGGGAAATGTAGAAACATGCACACACACACACACGCGCGCGCGCGACATAATACCTTCATTACATTCCTAAACTTCATAATAATGTCACACAAAGGTGCGGCAAATGGCTTGGAATGAATGGTGGGGGGAACTATACTTCCAAAGAAGAAATAAGCACTCATCAGTGGAGTGATTAATTACTAATTCCCCACTGCTTGCGGCAAAATTAGATATTCAGTGTCAGACACTAGGAAATTCTTAAAAGAGAGTGTGTGGTTTCACTTCGTTCACAAAAGCCAAGTTATGACATAGGGATCAGGTCCAGGTCTACAATGAAATTGGGGGGAACAGCAGATCTGGACTGGTTTTCAGGGGAAATGGAGCAGAGCTGCAAGTGGAAGGAAGGCCAGTTTCAACCCTTAGTTTGTAGTGAGCTTTGATGCTCATAAACTGAAGTTTGCATTCGGTTATACTGGGGTTGAGGGAGGAAGCTCCTCCCTCTCTCTGAGAGTGATTGGCTGTGTTGTCTATCCGTCAAGCAAGAAGGAAGCCCACATAATCAGTTCCCCCTCCTCCTTGCTCTCCATTTAATCTGAATGTGGAAAGGGGAGCTGGAGGGTCTGTGTGAGTGGAACCGTGGGCCCACTGGACCCTCTGTTCTGCATTATGTGCAAATGCAGCCAATGTTGTAGTGAGTCTGCAGTCTCAAATTAGTAAGTTGCACTCCTGTAAAGCACAGGTCTATCAATGGCTACTAGTCCTCCTCCAGCCTCGAAGGCGATGCCTCTAAATACCAGTTGCAGGGGAGCAACAGCAGGCGAGAGGGCAAGCCCTCACCCCCTACCTGTGAGCTCCTTGGAGGCATCTGGTGGGCCACTGTGTGAAACAGGATGCGGGCTAGATAGACTTCGGGCCTGATCCAGCAGGGTTGTTCTTGCATTCTATATCCTTATGTACAGGTAGGTGAGCCAGTCAGTAAGCTTCTAGTTCCCCCCTTGAAACAAGACTGCATAGCTGAACTTCTAGAATTGCCATCTCAAGAGCATGATGAGTGAAATGCCTTGCACGCTCTTAAAGGCATATAGGATGCCTTTTTCAAGTGCTTTGATTGCAATTGTCCAAAAACAGCAGTAAGCTCAGTTTGTGACCTCTTTCTGACTGATTGCCCCTTGAGACACAAGAACATACCCAGTCCATCCACGCCTTCCCACCTCTCATTTATCTCTTATCTTCTTTCTTGTATAGGGCTGAGAAGAACTTCTGAGTGAGCTGGAGAGAGAGAGAGAGAGAGAGAGAGAGAGAGAGAGAGAGAGAGAGAGAGAGATCAAAACCGCTCCCCTGCTTATTTTTGCCCACGGCTACTATCGGTACAATAGCAGTGCTTTTTCTGGTGGCCATGAATTCGTGGCAATCCTTCCCTCCCAGAATCCCTACAGAACCATGCCATGTGATGATGTGGCATCATTCAGAGGGGGTATTAGCAACCCCCAGCCAGCAGCCGCTGGCCATTTTTGTGTGTCCATCAACATGATAAGTCAACAAATGTTGTTTTGCCGATGGGGATGGGATTCAGAGGAGAGCTGGTCTTGTGGTAGCAAGCATGAATCATCCTCTTTGCTAAGCAGGGTCCACCTTGGTTGGCATTTGGATGGGCAACCACATGTGAGTGCTGTAGCATATTCCCTTTAGTGGGTAGGGCCTACTCAGTGGAAGAATATCTGCTTTATGTGCAGAAGGTCCCAGGTTCAATCCTTTGCAGCATCTCTAGGTAGAGTTGGGAGAGATTCCTGCCTGAAACCTTGGAGAGCCACTGCCTGCCAGTCAGTGTAGACAATACTGAACTAGATGGACCAATAGTCTGACTCAGTAGGCAGCATCCTATGTTCCTATGTTAATCACCAGGAGTGCAAATGCTGCTGGAGGATTGAACCCCATGCCAATTGTGCCCTCCTGAAATGGAACAACAGAATTGGAAGGGAGTTGATCTTTTTTCCTTTTCATCCCACTCATTTGAGTAGAAACAGAAGATTGGATTTTCAGTAATTCCACAGAAGCTCAAGACTTTAACAATAGGAGCACAGTTTAATTTTATTATTGGAAGCTTCTGATAATTATGTACCATCTAATGGGGTAATATATCTGTTTTTCCAAACATCAAGTTTTGTTTTTAATACTATCTATAATTATTCTCTTTCATATTCACTTATTGATTGCTATTGTAAAAAGGTATGAGAAATTTCAATAAACTATGGATGGGAGGCATATTCAGATATAACCAGAGGGCTTGGTGAAGATGATGAATCAATTATTTTCCTGCTTACATAACATTCAAAGCTTTCTTTTTATTTCTCCACTTCTGCTCCTTATAAGGCTAAGTCTGCTAAATGCCATCCATTTTTGGGGAAAAGCATGTATACTTTACCTTTTCCGCTGGAAAAGCATATAACTGGGTGGCCTAAACACTGGGTGTCCTAAGCAAATGCCAATCCTGATATTTTGAAGTAACAGCTGAAGCCTACCACTGACCAGGGAAAGTTGTTTTGTGTAAATTCCACTCATAGGAAAGTTCAAGAAGTTAAATATATGTCATAGAATTTTTTTATTCATGCACTTGGAAAAGGGGACGTAAAACAACAGCTTGAATTGGTAGGATTTCAACTTCAAACATTAGTCAATTTAATAATGACCGTATATGGTAATTAATCTATGGAATTCTCTGCCATGGGATGTGGTGATGGCCACCAACTTCGATGGTGCACTGAGACTACACTTTCAATGAGCTGTCCACCATGACTCCGAGATCTATTTCCTGGCCAGTCACCGACAGCTCAGATCCCATCAATCCGCGTATATGTGAAGTTCCTGGACAATGGTTGATTAAACATCAGTTCTGGAACTCTGGGCCAATAGGTGTGACTCCATGCCTTCAAAAGGATGTAAATGAGGATGCTTTGGGTAGGATACAGATCAAGTGAGTTAAGACTAAGCACCAGTAGAATACATGAGACCTGACCAACTTGTCCCATTAATTTCAGTGGCTGACACAATGAGGAAAATTATTCAAATTTGAGATTAATTAACTGAAATTAATTTGTCAATTGGATTACTCTTGAATACTTTCCCTCATCATTCAGGCCACTGGGAGTAAGTTAAGACTAACTTGGTCTTCATCCTCCCCATTGGATTCCACCCTGAGCGCCAGTTAAGAGTGAGCAAGAAATCAAAACAACCAACTGCCTTTCTTAATATTTGCTTTACACTCCCAACTTCAAAACATTGGAAACAATTTTCTCGTTCAAATGCCCTAGAGGTTGCTGTTCCTTTTTTTATTTCCAATTGTCCTCTTCTTCTGGGAACATTCTCTCACATATGTGGCTTTTAAAAATCCACAAAAAAACCATGATACCCTGTGGGAAACATAACTGCTTTGAGTCATAAGTGGAATTCAAAAGACTTGTTTCTTCCTACACTTCTGCCATTTGAAAAGAAAGTGTTGCTCATTAGAAAAACTGCTACCCACCTGTTGACAAATTGAAAGGTTAATCATATTTTTAGCTTAGATCCAGAGGGGCATGTTTTGTTGGTCAACTCAGAGTTGGAAGCCTACTCTGTGAAGAGCAGACACGGCTTGAGGAGGTGAGCAAGCTTTTCTAAATAGAATAACATCTAGCCTTTCCCCCTTAAAACTAACTAACGAAAGGAGGGAGATTTTGAGGGGCTGGTTTCTCTTTAAGGGATAAGTCCTAGTCTCTCTCTCTCTCTCTCTCTCTCTCTCTCTCTCTCTCTCTCTCTCTCTCTCTCTCTCTCTCTCTCTCTCTCTGTTATTTGCCAGGGCTAGCAAACTCCAGTGTTTTTGTTTGTCCCTGCCTGGGGGGTGGGTGGAGTCAGCTAGGGCTGGGGGAAATTCTACATTCCTTTGACCCACATCCTGTGTCTCAGCTGGAAGCCTACTCTCTACATAAGAGGTGAGGGCCCAAGAGCATAGCAAACAGAGCATAGTGCACAGGGATAGCAAACAGGACATTGGAGTTTTGCAGGAGTTTAGCGGGAAGTGTGCGGGGGAGCCTGTGATCACAAGGAGCCTGGTGGAGAAGAGAACGTAAGTACAAATCCCGCCCTCATATTCTTGAGAAAGGCTGATGGGCAGTTAATAAATAGCTGACCATTACAGCTGAGACCTATCCTTCTAATAAACTATCTCTAAATACTGTAAACAGCCAACAAAGTCAACAGGCAAGGGGACACTTCCCAGTGTATTGCATTCCAAGCGCAGCTCCATCCCCTGAGGGGAATATCTTAAAGTGGTCACATGTGGTGTCCCATTCAAATGCAACCAGGGCAGACCCTGCTTAGCTAAGGGGACAAGTCATGCTTGCTACCACCAGACCGGCTCTCCTCTCCTATTTGGCTGAGATGCAGATTGTTTGATTTTTCTTCCTCATCAAAATGGTAGTCTCTTAAATGCATTGCTTTTAAAAGGGGGGAAGGTGTCAGATGGAGAGAACACACCAGATGCTTCACGATTTCTACCTGTTTTTCAACTAGCTAACACCACCAACAGCAAGTATTCATGACTCACGGAGGTACCTCAGGTGAACATCATAGCCTGCATTTGTAGGGGACCAAAGATAAATTGCTGACCTTTTGCTAGATGTAACAAGTACAAGGGAACACAAATAATTCATGAAGACAGCAGTTAGTTCTTCATTAGGAGTTCGATTATGAAACAGGAACTCTTCATCTCTTGATGGGAGCTTGCTCACTGGGAAACCAGATGAAAAAACATTGATTCAGAGTTCAGATATATCTGCTGTCAGTCTGAAAATCTGCTCCCCACGCCATTGGATTAGCATGAGTGAGGGTTGGTTGGAGATCCCAGGGCAGGAATAATGTGGGTCGTACCAAATGACTGCAGGGGAGAGCTAAGAACCCACACCTGGGGGGTGGGATCTTTATTTTGGTGTGCTTCCTGCTTTAATTATTCCAATGCATATTAAAGCATCTAGGGTGACAAGTAGACCTGAACTGTGAGAAACGGATACATTTTTACAGACAGTAAAGCTTCCAATCTCCAGCTTTATAGGTTCTTCCTACCTGATGGGGCACTGGTTACAGGGGTGTCATTAGGAGTTGCCCCATGGGGCACAGCCTCCCCCCTGAATTGCTGAGAGCCCGATATCTCATCAGCCACCTCCCTCCATGACCTCTTCCAGAAAGGAAGCATAGCATTGGAGGTACCTGCACAATACATGGGAGAGAGCTCCTACAGAGGAGAGCTGGTCTTGTGGCAGCAAGCATGACTTGTCCTCTTAGCTAAGCAGGGTCCACCCTGGTTGCATAGGAATGGGAGACTAGAAGTGTAAGCACTGCAAGATATTCCCCTCAGGGGATGGAGCCGCTCTGGGAAGAGCAGAAGATTTCAAGTTCCCTCCCTGGCTTCTCCAAGATAGGGCTGAGGAGATTCCTGCCTGCAACCTTGGAAAAGCTGCTGCCAGTCTGTGTAGACAATACTGAGCTGGATAGACCAATAGTCTGACTCAGTATATAGCATCTTCCTATGTTCCTATATACTCCTGCACCCTTGGAAAGCTGCTGTCAGTCAATGTACACCAGGCCTCTCAACTTTGCTCCCCCAGCTATTTTTAGACTACAACTCCCATAATCTCCAGCCACAGCAGCCAATAGCCAAGGATTATGGGAGTTGTAGGCAATCAACTGCAGGAGGGCAGAAGTTGAGCAGGCCTGATGTAGACAGGAATGAGCTAGATGGACCAGTGGTCTGACTTGCTATAAGCCAGCCTCATACGTTAGGGGTGTGCACAAAACCAGCTTGCCCGATCCGGTTTGAGTTCGAACCGGACTCAAAGAGAACTGGGCATGTTTAGTTTTGTGCCACCAAACAACAACAATTCAAGCCAGTTCAGGGGTTCTAACTTTTATTTTTATTTATTTATTTATTTATTTATTTATTTATTTATTTATTTTAATAATGACTCACTGGCAGGTTTGGCGGATCAGTTTGATGGCAAACCGGCTCAACCTTGAGCTGGTTCTCACATCCCTATCCTATGTTCCTATGAGTGAGCTTAATTATCAAAAGGGGAGTTTTGTGCCCAGGGCCCAGATCTTTTAAGTACCTAGCAATGCCCACTGATTGGTTGGCCACTGATTTTGAACAGGGTCCTGGTTTTAGCTGGGGGAAAGTTGAAAAGGCCAGAGCTTGTTTCATATGGATTGGAATTAAAGCTGCTGCTTCTTCTTAGAGCAGCCTTATATTCTGGAATCTGAGGCAACTTTTTCAAAGGGGCCATTGTAGCTAACAAGTTCCACCCCCAGCGCTAACATTTAAATGCCTTGAGGCGCAATCAGGGAAATTCCTTTGATCTCTAACGACCCCATTAAATCACTCTCACTGGCAGACTCTTTTTTCGGTTGCAATTCCGCCCTCTCCCCCCCCCCCGCCAAATTCCCCTCAAAAAAGGAGTCTCAAAATAGGATATTTCCACCTCCGCTTGATTTAATGGGAGCAGTGTTCTTTACAGGTTCTTCAGATGAGGTGCTGGAATCACTTTACACTTCTAACATGGCTTTTCAGGCACAGCACATGTTCGATCTTTGAGGGGGCTGCGAATGCAACTTTTAAGCAGAAAGCCATTCCTAGCTCTGATCACCAGAAACCCAAACAATCCATGCGCTTATGACAGAGCCATAGAGTACTTTTGAAGAGGAACAACTCCATCCATGGCTCTAATTTTATGTTAATCTTCAGAAGACTATGACTCCCACCCCAGGGAATGTTTAAAAAGAAAAGAGAAGAAGAAGAAGAAGAAGACATCAGGATGAATGGAATTCAGTTGCCTAGATTTTCTGGTTTTTAAATCAATCATGAGTTCTATATAGACATGTAGGCATTCCATTTTCTTGTTCTGTGCCCCTTTGAGAGGGCTACTACAACTTGATCTTAGTCATATTGAAACAATCCAATATAGCAACTTTCCCATGGCCAGACTGATTGCGGTTAAATAGTTGACTGTGATTGGTGAGTCGGGCACAGTCCCAGAGAGTGGATCGTGAGAACCAGAATGTCCAGGAAATCCTGGTTAGAACACTAAAGTTAGCCAGCATTTAACCAGGATTGCTAACCAAGAGTCCAGATGAATGCCAGTTAACTTCCATGATTTAACCAGGATTGCCCAGAAATTTTGGGTTCTCATGACTCTCTCTGTGGGAGCACACAGAGTTTGCTGACTGCAGTTAGCTCTTTAACCATGATTGGTCTGGTTGTGAGAATATGGCCTATGTGATTCTCCACCCACCATCTGAAGTGGGATAATCTGTTCCATCACACAAGCATTTTACCATTAGACCAGTTCCTATTGTCTTTTCCTGAGGATTCCTTCACAAAGGGGTCTATCTCCAAATGGCTTGCATTCTGCCATAATATATTCCGATTCTTTGTGTGCACATCCTCAAACCTTTACCTTAATGGAGGAAACCAATATAGAGCTTTCTGTCTCTGAGTGGTGTAAAGAGAAAGGATTATGCTTAGTCTGTTCAAATGTTTTGGACTGTGAAAGTGGATATATTTTCTGGCCACCATTTTGAATTTTGTCTGCCTCTTGAAAGTTTCTTTGCATCATGGTTTCATCTCAATGGCCTCCAAGTGACCGCTCCATCACGGAATTTCCTTAACACAATGTAAAGAAGCTGCATAAACCTTGCAAGAGTGAAGCTGCCACCCCGAAATATAGTCAGCTCTGAATGACTGCATAGGTGTGTGACCCATGTGGTAAACAACTGTGGAAAGCCACCCAACTCCCATATACAGCTAGTGGGAGGTAGTGGTGAGAGAGAGAGAGAGAGAGAGAGAGAGAGAGAGAGAGAGAGAGAGAGAGGGGAATAATCAAAAGGTTAATGGCAATCAGAGATCACATCAGAAAGCAGATGATGATGCTATTCATACACTCCCCACCAGGATCCAGATAATCCTTTGGATTTCCATGGGCATGCCATCTCACACCCACATGATCTGTACCGTTTTGTGCAGCATGGATTGGCAGAAGGCAAGACTCATTTCTTGGCCTCCAGAATCCCACAAGGCATTGCCCCAGAAGTTGGATGCTCTAGGCACCCAACTCTGTGTATGCTCAGGCTGTGTGCAGCCTGAGCATACACACGGCCCCAGCACTGGGTTAGAGGGCATGTTTGTGCCCTCTACCCCAGGCAAAAGCCTAGATACAAAAATCAGGCTTGCCACGAAGGTAGCGCCAGGATTGGCCTCGATCCCAGCAGTGCACATGAGTAGCCCCATCCAAGAAGTGCTGCCCTACCCTAGATAGGGCTGCTTGTGTGTACAGCTTCAATGTCACACATCTGTATAGTCAGTCAGAGCTGATTATGTTCGGGATGGCAGCTCTGCTCTTGCAAAGTTGATGCAGTTGATCTAGCATCATACTCAGGGAACTTTGGGGGAATAAAGAAGGGACTTCCAGAAAAGTTCACTTGGTAAGGCTTCCCTTGCATTCTACTCTTCAAATTCACAACAAGAGCAGTTGGTGGACTACAAATCCCATCATCCCCAACCACAGTGGCCAAAGCCAGAGATAAAGGGAGTTGTAGTCCAATCATCTGCAGGAGGACCAATGTTGTGCACAGGGCCATAGCAAGGTTAGAGTGGGCCCAGAGACAAGATTTTAAAATGCCCCCCCCTCACTGAACCTCAGCTCATGAAGTAAAGAAATCTTAAATGAGGCTGTGGACGATGCAATTCATGTAATGGTACTAGAGAAAGACACGCTGTTTTGGTAGCTCCAGGTCTTCACACTCACATCAGTTCTGGAGGATGAATACAACTGAAGGAAGCCTGGGTGGGTGCGCAACTGGGGGAGTCAACTGGGGGTGCGCAACTGGGGGAGTGACTTGCCTCTGGGGTCCCCCCACGGCAGTAGGCCCCCAGACAACAGTCTCCCCTTGCCCTATTGTAGTTACGCCCCTGGTTGTGCAGGCCTGGCCTAGAAAGACAAGTTTTCTGCTCCCGCAAACATCGAAACCTTATGAACTCCTCCAGGAGATTTATATCTGCACATTACGAAATTGGGTTCCCTTTGATATTGTTGGCTGCACATTTGCAGATGGCAAAAGACCGCCATCTTCTAAGGAAGACCCATTTATGCTGCTGATGGTGCATCTGATAGCTGTGCCTGTAAAATTCACAACCCGCAATCAGTTTGTTAAATGTAGTTGTGGTGGGGAAAATGTGTCAAACTCGTTTCCAGTCTATAAAGTGAGTATATGAAGCAAGTATTTGTGAAATCAGAAATGGGGACCGAAACACACATTAGAAAGGGCCCATCTTTCTAATTAGAAAGGGCCCATCTTTAGGGCCATAGAGATATATTTGAAAACATGTTTTTCCTACTTGTGGTATATTTTCTTTGATTCAATCCTCCTGGGGCTTATGGGTTTCCTGTAATGTATCGTACGCCCTCCCATCATATTGCTTGACTTGTATTTGCATTTATTAATACTTGATTTCCCCTGTAGCAGTGGTTGCAATTTGTTTCTTTCCCCCGCTCCCCAAAAATCATCGGTTGGGCAGAATAGAAGAAGAAGACCCACCTTTGTATGAGCTTAATGATCATGCACATGCTTTTCATCCCAAAGGCTCCTGGTTTAATTTGGTTGAGCTGGGAAAGAGAATGCTCTGAAATCTGGATTTGCAGCTGCCAGTCAGTGAAGCAAGATGTAGCAATAATGAGCAAGGTATAGACCAAGGTTCTGACTCAGTATAAGGCAGTTTCATAGATGCTCAAGCAACTGTGAAAGGCTACTGAGCTTCCCTACAATTCGTAATGCTGAATGCTCGTTTACACTTTGGCATTTCTGCAGTTCACAGGAGGTGAGAGGCTGTCTGACAGGCCTAGCCTGTAGCTCTGTAGAGTGCACATTCCAGAATATTCCCCCAGAATCTTCTGCATTGAGATGAAGTTCTTCAGGGCTTTTTGAGCAGTTGAGCCAATGTGAATGGGGCTCCCGAAGGTAGAAACTTTCAAGGCCACTGTACAATACTGTTCCCAAACCCAAGCATTTCCTTCAGCAGTGCATTCCTTCGCATGCAACATTAAGTACAAATCTCATTTTCTCTCTCTCATGACACTGTTAACCTCTTAAATAAGGTAATATCCACGGTTATATGAACAACTTTTCCTCTGTCAAATAAAAGCACTGAAAATTAAATCAATGCAATTCATAGCCGTGCACCAAATCTGGCAAAATAACTGCAAGCTATCATCATTATGCCAGGAGATTATACTTTTATTACCAGGAGCATTCTTGGAATGTAGCTTAATATGAGTCAATAAATCTCTCATTAAGTAGAATAGCAATGGCGCTACAACATCAATAAGCATTTTCTTTTAATTAATTAGCATCTGTGTCTTATGTCTGTGGAACTCCAGGAGGGGCTGTTAAGCCCAAAAATCTGATTCCACATTCCCCCTTTACTTCTTGTATCTATTATCACATCTGGATCCTTGTCAGTTAGAAATGCATCCCTAGCCCATCTGTATCTGAAGGTCAGAACAGACATGGGATATCCCTCCCCCCCAGGACAGATATCACCCCCCCTGCTCTTTTCCTTATCACAATTGCACCGTCGGAGCTGGTATTAACCGCACTGGAGACAAATATGTGAACCAGCATGGGTTAAAATGGCTCCTTATCAGTATCTTCTTTGAGCAAATTAGCAGTCCTCCATATCTCCTTTAAGAAAGACAAAGTGAATCTTGGATTCTTAGATCATGTCTGTTTTGGCTTTAAATCTCAGTATAATGCATGTATTCATGCAGGGGCAACCATTGTGCAGGAGGTTCAAAGAACCTGGGCCACTGTGCTCAGGGGCCGTGCCTGGCACCTCAGCTATACCCCCTGCATCTGATGTCAGACACATCTGATGTCTGGTGGAGGGCTGAATCAGGGCCACTGCCAGCCTCCCAACACCACTGAATGCATGGATTTAACAGATTTATATTAGACCTTCCCATGGCTCACAATGACTTTCCTCCTTAAGGAAAGTACACTAAAAATAGCACATCTTACCATGTGTTGCCCCTTCTGTGGCCATTGTATCAGCTGTTGTGGTATCATGGAAATTTGGAGGTAAGTGCTGCTGGTCTTGTGGTAGCAAGCATGACTTGTCCCCTTAGCTAAGCAAGGTCTGCCCTGGTTGCATACGAATGGGAGACTTGATGTGTGAGCACTGTAAGATATTCCCCTTAGGGGATGGAGCCACTCTGGGAAGAGCAGAAGATTTCAAGTTCCCTCCCTGGCTTCTCCAAGATAGGGATGAGAGAGATTCCTGCCTGCAACCTTGGAGAAGCCGCTGTCAGTCTGTGTAGACAATACTGAGCTAGATGGGCCTATGGTCTGACTCGGTATATGGCAGCTTCCTATGTTCCTACCTCAGACTGAAAATGAGCATGTAATTCTCAGCATGCCCACTTGAGGCAACATTTGAGAGTTCCAAGGTGACAGAGAGGAGAATGTGAATTCTGATGGTTGGGTCAGTGTCAGTTTAGAGGTGACTGATGGAGATGGATGTTTCTCCCATGCAATGCCTGGTGAGAGAGCGATTTTGTTGCATGTTACCCTGACATCTGTGCAAAGATATCAAAACAGTATTTTCTTTTCTCTCCAATTTTAAATTATGAACATTACTCTCATCACAAAAATACTTCGATGTCCCTGCCATTAGAACATAAGAAGAGCCCTGCTGGATCAGGCCCAAGGCCCGTCTAGTCCAGCATCCTGTTTCACACAATGGCCCACCAGATGCTGCTGGAAGCCTCAGGCAGGAGTTGAGGGCATGCCCTCTTTCCTGCTGTTGCTCCCCTGCAACTGGTACTCAGAGGCATCCTGACTTTGATGCTGGAGGTGGCCCACAGCACTCCGACTAGTAGCCATTGATAGACCTCTCCTCCATGAAGTTATCCAAACCTCTCTTAAAGTCATCCAGGTTGTTGGCTGTCACCACATCTTGTGGCAAAGAATTCCACAAGTTGATAATGCATTGTGTGAAGAAGTACTTCCGTTTGTTGGTCCTAAATTTTCTGGCAATAAATTTTATGGGATGACCCCTGGTTCTAGTGTTATGTGAGAGGGAGAAGAATTTCTCTCTACCCACTTTCTCCACTCCATGCATGATTTTATAGATCTCTATCATGTCTCCTCGCAGTTGTCTTTTTTCTAAACTAAATACTCCCAGGTGTTGGAGCCTTGTCTCATAAGGTTCTCCAAGCCCTTGATCATCTTGGTTGCCATTATTCTGTATCATGCTAGATACAGAAAATGTATTTGTTTTCCAGAATCCAGACAAGAGCTACACATGAAAACCTTATTTGGCATTTCTGACTGGAGATGTCAGGTCTCGACCCTGGACTATGTTAATGAGCAAAGCTAACAATACATCACAATTTATTTGGCCAGTCATGTCAAGAGGCTAAAAATAGATAACAGGACCAACATATTTAGCAGGAAAAATTGCTCTGTCAGCATGAGGAGCCACAGATCCAAAGCATTCTTTCAAATACACTGATGGCTATGAACTGTACTGAACAAATTTTCTTAACCATTCGATCCCCCTTCACATTTTAACTAAAGTTGAGTGGAATTTAATTTTGAATGAGGATGATGGAAAATTTCGATGTCTATATTTGACAGGATGTAAATGTGACAGGTGGGGCTGTATCTCAGTGGTAAGGCATCTGCTTTGCACCAAGAAGGTTCCAGGTTCAATTCTGGGCAGCATCTCCTTTTGCTAAGCAGGGTCCACCTTGGTTTGCATTTGAATGGGATACATGTGTGAGCAATGTAAGATACCCCACTTAGGGGATGGGGCTGCTCTGGGAAGAGTACCTGCATGCTTATATGCAGAAGGTTGCAAGGTCCCTCCCTAGCATCTCCAAGACAGGGCTGAGATAGACTTCTGCCTGCAACCTTGGAGAAGCCGCTGCCAGTCAGTGAAGACAATACTGAGAAAGATGGACCACGGGTTGGACTCAGTATAAGGCAGCTTCCTATGTTCCCAGCACTTTGAGGATGGGGGCCATTGCTTAGTGGAAGAGCACCTGCTACGTGGCTCAATCTCTGACAGCTTCTCGCTGACAGCATCTCAATCCCTGACAGCATCTCCAGGTAAGGTTTGGAGAGACTCCTGCCTTAAGCAGCTGCTGAACAATATCAGAGTAGACAAGACTGAGCTCGATGGATCAATGATCTGACATAAGAGGCAGTTTCTTATGTTCCTAACAGTTTCTAATACTGAGGAATTCATCTCTGCTCTTAAACATCCAAACACAAATGACACATGATGACACAGTGTCAACGTAATAATAACCTGGCACAACCAGCATACATCCCAATGTGTGAGAAACACCACTATCATTTATGTGATTTGAGAATGTCAATGAAATCGTTTCCCCAGTTCATAAACAAGAGAGGGCCTCCCTGGGCCCAAAATGAAAAGGTAAGGATGCCCCCCAAAGAGCAGGCACGGAAATGAAAACCTTTGGAGTGCTGCTTGTTGCTACAATCTCTTCTAAGAGAAACTCGCAGTAAGGAATGGTTTTCTTCATGTGAAAGAATAAATAAAAATTTAAGATTAAATATGCATATAATGATATCTAGTTTTGGTTTTGGTTTTAAAATGGTTTTAAGTGGGTTTTTAAAAAAGTATTTTATTATGTCTTTTGATTCTAATGCAAACTGTCCTAAGCCACATTGGGAAGTGTGGAATATATGAATGAATGAATGAACGAACGAATGAATGTGTATGCCCTAATATCCTTGACCTACACTCTGTGATGACATCAGACAAAAAGGCAAGAATACGAATACGGTGGATCCTTATATACCGTTTTTCAACACAAGCTCCCAGAACAGTTTACATAGATATAAATAAATACATAAAATGGCTCCCTGTCCCCAAAGGGCTCAAAATCTGAAAAACAAACAAAAAAGCAAACAAAAACATAAGAGAGAGACCAGCAACAACCACTGGAGGGATGTTGTGCTGGGGATGGATAGGGCCAGTTGCTCTCCCCCTAGAGATGTGCAAACTGGCTCAAGGTCAAGCTGGTTCGCCATCGAATTGGGCTGGCTTGAGAGCTCGTCCTCGAGCTGAACTGGGCCTTGTTTGGCTCAAGGTCGAGCCGAACCCTCTGCACTGGCTGAAAGCTGGTTTGGGATTCTAAAGTGCAAAAAGATTAAACAACAACAACAACAACAACAACTTTCCGCCGGGTTCAGTGGCCTCCAAGTGTGTGTGTGTGGGGGGGCTGCCACAGCCATGAGGATGTCTCCAGCAGTTCACCCTTCCCCCACTGGCCTTCCCTGATCTTCTATGGGCCAGTTTGGCCCTTTGGGGGCCATTTTGGCCCTCTCTGTGGTCACAGCAGCCATTTTGGAAGCTGCTGTGCATACAACCTGGCCAATTGCATGGCTGGACCCAGTCAAGCAAATGGCCAGGGCGCACATGTGGTGTCCTCCAAAATGGTCGCTGTGACCATGGAAAGGGCTGAAATGGCCCGTAGAAGACCAGGGAGAGGCCAGCAGAGGGAGGGGGAACCTCCGGAGACACCCCTGCAACCGCGGCAGCACCCCCTGGAAATGCTGGTCTTCACAAGCCCCTCCTGATGTTCACAAGGGGACAGAGGGGGCTTGGGAGCCTTTTGCCCATAAATGCTCGTGTTGCAGTGATCCTATCAACAAAGCCAATGTTGCCAGCCATTCAGCACCATCTCAGTAGAAAAGACAACCATAGTGATAAATAATTTGCTGACCAGAGGACTCTGTGCTTTTGGAATAAATCTCCAAGAGATTGTGCAAACCTATCTTGAGTTCAAATGCTATATTGAATCTCTTTCTCTCTCCCCCCCACCCTCTGTCTTGCTGTGTTAGGAATGTTTCCATTTCTGAGGTATCAATAATTCTTTAGAAAATGGCTCCATCTGCAACCTGTTCCTTGGCCTCAAAGGACTCTATCCACTCATCAAAAGTACACCATCAGTAGTGACCTCTGGCATTATCAGCTTTCGATCAGGAGCAAACCAATGAGTGGGATGTGGGTGGATGTGGATGCGCGGAGCTTTTCTCTTCACAGAGGGCAGCACGGGCAAGGATAACAACCACTTCATCAGATTGGATTTAATCATCTGGCTCCAAAGAGTCGTTTTCCAAGACTAACAAATGAGAACAGAATGTTGAGCCTCCGCTTGGTTGATATAAGAAAGTTGTCAGCAACAGGCATTCATGCTGCTACCCATGCTGTCTCTATGGTGACCAGATTACTATATACTGTGTGGTGGAATCAAGGGCTACACCGTGTTGTTTCATTATGGTTCTCCTTTCTGGAAGAAACAGAATCCTTTCTACTACTTGGAAGATAAACTGGTGAGTCGAAGGCTTAAGATGTGAGACTGGTCCACAAATGACTCCTCTGGCATATTCCTAGTTATGTAGGATCTTGAATCACAGGTGGGAGATTCTTTACCAGATACAAAACAAGGACACGAGGCCTTCCAAATGAAACGCTCACATCAGGCACTCCAGACAAGCACTCCCCCACTAACTGAGCAAAAGGGGACCTTTTAAAAGTGATGATTCTCTTTATTTAGCAGGGGGGTATAGGGGTGTGCACAAAACTGGCTTGCTCAGTTCAGCACCCCCGCCCCCAGAGCTGCTAAACCTAAGTTTTAAAAAACTTTTTTTAAATGGTAGGTTTAAAAACAACAACAACATGTATTTTAGAACCTTGAACCAGTTCGATTTCAAGCCAAGCTGGGTTTCTGGTTTGGAGTGCAATAACCAAACATGCCCGGTCTGGTTCATGTCCAGTTTGGACTCAAACTGAACCAGGAAAGCTGGTTTTGTGCACACCCCTATCTCCCCTTGCTAAATAAAGAGAATCACTTATCCGTTTGAGGTAGGCAAAACACACACACACACACACACACACACACACACACACACACACACTCAAAACAAGTCAATTTGAAGGAAAGCCAAACAATTCCTACCAAGCCCCCAATCAGCAAGCAATGGCTAGTTCACACAACCATTTGAATCTAGGTTTAATGTGGGTTAGCAACAGTGACATGATTATGTGAAACCAGGCTATTCTCACGAGCAGCCTAACCCAACCTAGGGCAGCCTGCGTTAGGAGACTCATGTGGAGCTCTGGGATTGAGGACAATCCCGACAGTCCCACCCTGCTTAACTCCACTTTTTAATCCGGCCTTTAGCCAGGGTTAAGGGCATGAACATGCCCTTAACCATGACACCAGGTTGTGCAGGCAGCCTGCACACACAGAGCAGGGTGGCAAGAGTGCCAGGCTGAAGGAGAATCCCTTAATACACTGCACTCCTGGACTACATAGGATTGCTGCCTTGGCATGGATTCACACAATCATTCCAATGTTGGTAACCGACATTCAAACTAGATTCTAATGCCACATTAAACCTTTTCAACATCTACATGAAACCGCTGGGAGAGATCATCAGGGGATTTGGAGCTGGGTTTTACCAGTATGCTGATGACACCCAGATCTATTTCTCCATGTCAACTTCTTCAGGAGCTGGCATATCCTCCCTAAATGCTTGCCTGGAAGCAGTAATGGGCTGGATGAGAGAGAATAAACTGAAGCTGAATCCAGATAAGACGGAGGTACTTTTTGTGCTGGGTCAGAACTCCAGAGACGATTTTGATCTACCTGTACTAGATGGGGTCACACTTCTCCAAAAGGAACAGGTTCTCAGTCTGGGAATACTTCTGGATTCACACCTCTCCCTGTTTTCTCAAGTTGAGGTGGTGGCCAGGGGTGCTTTCTATCAGCTTCGGCTGATACACCAGCTGCACCCGTTTCTTGAGATGAATAACCTCAAAACAGTGGTAGATTTGTTGGTAACCTCCAGACTTGAATTCTGTAATGCGCTCTACGTGGGGCTGCCTTAGTACGTAGTCCGGAAACTTCAGTTGGTTCAGAATGCGGCAGCCAGGTTGGTCACCAGGTCACCTCGGAGAGACCATGTTACACCCCTGCTGATGGAATTACACTGGCTGCCTATAGGTTTCCAGGCAAAATACAAAGTGCTAGTTATAACTTATAAAGCCCTAAACGGCTTAGGCCTGGGGTATTTGAGAGAATGTCTTCTTCATTATGAGCCCCACCATCCATTGCGGTCGTCCGTGGAGGTCTGTCTCTAGTTGCCAATAGTTCATCTGGTGGCCACACAGAGACGGGCCTTCTCGGTTGCTGCCCCGGGACTATGGAATGTGTTCCCTATTGAGAAACGATCCTCACCATCTCTGATGATTTTTAAAAAATACTTTAAAACCCATCTTTTTACTCAGGCTTTTTCATAGGCTTTTAATTATGTGATTGACTTTTACATTGTTAGTTTTTAATTGTTTTTATGTGTTTTTATATGTGTTTTTAACTGTTTTTGAACCACCCAGAGACAAGAGTTGGGGCAGTATAAAAGTGTAACAAATAAATAATAAATAGATTCAAATGATTGTGTGAACGAGGCCATCAACTCCCCAGTAACCAAGTGATATACCGGTACTGTATATATACCTCCCATAGTTTCACTTGGCAATTCTAATAGACCGAGTTAATTTCACTAGGACTTATGCATGAATGATCCTTCTCTGGATTATATGTATCTGCTTCAGTGTGTCAAGATTAAAAATCTAAATCTTCAGCCCACTATTTTTAAGGGAAAGCTTTGTTTATTTGAAGAATGCGCACATGGGAGGGATGAAATCATTTGTCTGCCAAGCGATGTGAAACCTTTCTCCGAAGTGCCAAATTCTACTTCAAGTCAATAGGATTGACTTCATTGTATCCTCTCCATTGACTTTATGAAAGTTAGAATGAGGTTCCACTAGATAAAGAGATGGGGCTATCATAAAGGTTACCATCAGCTCAGTGTCAGCTTCCAGCAGCTCAATATGTATTTATGAACTTTTTCCTGTCGCTTCTTTAGTTTACAAATCACATGATGTTGGAATTCATCAACAAGAATGCCACTGGCCCAGTTTTTCTCAGCTGTCAGCATTCCACAGAAAGTTGGCGATGTTGCATGTTGTTGCTGCTCTCTTCCGCTTTATCTTTCATTGCAAAATGGAAAAGAAGCCTGTTATTGGAAAGGCCTTGGGGTGCGTGTGTGTGTGCGCAAAACATTGGAGAAGTCTGCAGAGTTGCCATGTTCTGAGAACAAGCAGAAGCCCATGGGACGAGAGGAAGTTCTGGTGAGTGAGGGAGAGATACAGAGCTATAAGCAGTCATGAGAGCATAATAGTAGAGATCTAGTCTTGAAAAAATAATAATTCAGAAATCTTCCCCTCTCATCTTTGCTGCCCCCCAAACTGCCCAATATCCTGCCAATAAAGGCTAGCACATATGGACCTTCCTGATGTCAGTGGAATATGATTGAGGCACATGCATTGCTCTTGAAAGTTCTGAGCATTTAGGCTGAGATTTTAACTGGGCCAGTAATGAGAGACAAATTATTACAGTGTGCCCAGCTGTCTCCAACAACCAGTATACAGATGGAGAACTGAACCATATCACGCTATCCACGATGTATGTGTGTGTGTGTGTGTGTGTGTGTGTGTGTGTGTGTGTGTGTGTGTGTGACATGGGCTGCCATTCTGCCTTGGTCAAACCATTGGTCCATTTTATTTTATTTATTTATATTTTATATCCCACTCCTCCTCCAAGGAGCCCAGAGCAGTGTACTACATACTTAAGTTTCTCCTCACAACAACCCAATGAAGTAGGTTAGGCTGAGAGACACATGACTGGCCCAGAGTCACCCAGCAAGTATCATGGCTGAATGGGCATTTTAACTCGGGTCTCCCTGGTCCTAGTCCTGCACTCTAACCACTAGACCATGTTGGCTCAGTATGGTCTGCACTGACTGGTCGCAGCTCTCCAAGGATTCAAGTAGAGGTCTTTCCCAGCCCTACCTGGAGACACTGCCAGGATTGAAGCTGGGGCCACCTACATGCAAAGCAGATGCATAATCAACTTGTGGAATTCTCTGCCACAAGATGTGGTGACAGCCAACAACCTGGATGGCTTTAAGAGGGTTTGGATAACTTTGTGGAGAGAGGTCTATCAACGGCTACTAGTTGGAGGGCTATAGGTCACCTCCAGACTCAAAGGCAGGATGCCTCTGATTACCAGTTGCAGGGGAGCAACAGCAGGAGAGAGGGCATGCCCACAACTCCTGCCTGTAGGCTTCCAGCAGCATCTGGTGGGCCACTGTGTGAAACAGGATGCTGGACTAGATGGGCCTGGGGCCTGATCCAGCAGGGCTGTTCTTATGTTCCAGGTCTGGAGCACAACAGATGGGGCCATATTTCCCAACCACATCTGGGTTGAAGGCCATTGTGACTAGGAATGATGGGAGTTGTATTCCCACAACATCTGGGGAGGACATATCTGTTAATGGCTGCTAGTCTTGATGGCTATAGGCTCCTACAAGCTCAGAGGCAGGATTCCTCTGAATACCAGTTGCTGGGGAGCAACAGCAGGAGAGAGGGCATGCCTTCGTCTCTTGCTATGGCAGAGGCATCTGGTGGGCCACTTCAGGAAACAGGATGCTGGACTAAATGGAACCCCTTACCAACAGTGAATTTGAAGCATCTAAGGATGTCTCGGTAGGAAAAAACAACAATGAATCGGATGTCTTAGAAGAAAAAAAGCAAAGCATTTCAGGCGGATATTAAGAGAGTCTTGACAAGACTAGTGACTTTTCCCCGGGAAGATTCCACATGGGACTGTAATGTCTGATCATTTCCAAGTCTCCTGATTATGCTTTCACAACAAAGGAGATGTCCCAAACCTCTGGGATGCTTCCGGAATCCTCCGTGCTGGGGAAATCAGATGGTTTGTTTGTTGATTAGCTTGGCTGTGTCCAGTTCAAAGCTAAGTAGGCTAAGTTATTAAATTCTAATCACTTGGTTGAACAAAAGCCTGCTTCATAAATCATTCTTTAATAGCCTGTCTGAAATTTCTTGAGGGTGCCACGGCTGCACTGCGGGGCTGCTCAGCCGGTCAGATTTTAATAATTGAAATGATTCAGATAGCAGTTGAATCAGGAAATAAACCCACACAATTCTGGGTGTGGCAATTGCTTTGTCATTTAAGCACATGACGGCTTGCTTGGCTTGCTGCGGTTCAGTTTTATTGGAGGCACTGTTAGATGGCATTACGGCTGTGCCCAATGTGTGTGTGTGTGTATCGATACACAAACACTCACACTGGGGTTGTTCACATGACCACAGAGGGGATAGCAGCTACCTGAGTTCATGCACCCTCATGACTGGCCCTTTTGCGAGCCACACAGCATTCTGCGGGCCCCAGGAAAATGCATTCTGGCCTCCGGGTATCCCACAATGCATTGCACAATGGCCACTTGCATTGAGGGATACTGCAGTGCATCGGACACTCTAGGCACCTGGCTCTGTGCCTGCTTGGACTGTGTGCAGCCCGACCATTCACACAACCCTGTACCTAGATAGAAGGGTGCACTCACGCCTTTCTACCTAGGTATATGGTTGGGTAAAATTCCCAGGCTACCTGGGAGGACAGAGCCGTGATCGGCCTCAATCCTGGCACTTCACATGCACAGCCCTACTCAGGTAGGGCTGCCCAGGCCTTGGTAGGGTTGCTCGTGTGAACAGCCTCACTATCTATCTATATTGTATTGTATTACAAGAACCATAATCTCAGATTTTGTCTGTTTTATGTCTGGTTGGCCAGCAGCGTAGGGAGGCTGATGGTAGCCCATGTTTGGCCACTGCCGTGGACCTTTGGCCCTGCCCTCCAGCTAGCCACACCTCATATCTGACATCAGATGTAGAGGACATAGTCTCCCTCCTAAACAGAGCTGCACGGCCACATTTGGAAGGGAGATCGGACCGTGCTGCGTTGGGCAGCGTGGGCCAGAGCTCACGTTACATTGGGCAGCATGGGCCAGAGTGATTCTCCCTGCCTTTAAGGCAAGGAGAGTCGCCCCGGCCACACTGCCAATGCAGTGTGAGCCAATTTTGGCTCCAAACGGGCCTGGGCAGCCCTGTTTGGGACCGAAATAATGCCTCCTGCATCTGACGTCCATAGGGCATGGAGGCCCTAGGGCGCTCGCGGCCCCTGATTGGTGGGGGATCAGGTTCCTTGAACCCATTCGCCCAATGGTAGCTCTGCCACTGTGGCTGGCGTATTGCAAACAGGACATTGGGGGAAATGTCTGGGTCCACACATTCACTCTATAGGAGCATCCATGCCCTGGGAATCTCCAGTTTCCCTGGGAGTCTCTTGTTTCTAGTTGGGAATCTCTAGATCAGGGATTCTTGGTGTTGGGTCCCCAGATGTTATTGGACTTCAACTCCCATAATCCCCAACCAAAGGCCAGTGGGGCTGGGGATTATGGAAGATGAAGTCCAATAACATCTGGGGACCCAATGTTGAGAATCCCTGCTCTAGATCATGTGAAGAGCCTGAGAGAAAGAGGGGCATTTATCGCTTGAAACAGCACTCCATACAAGTATTATTGGAACCCCAGAAGAAGGCAGTTAATCAGAATGAATAGGGCTCTTCTTGCAACCCTTAACAGGGTTGAAGGAGCCACGCATGCACCTGATCAGCAATTCTATGTTTGCAAAGATCAAGGTAGGAGGAGGGGAGAGTCAGGAGGGGAGAGTGATTGTGTGGGAGCCGGTAGGACAGGTGTGGTCAAACCATATTCTCTCCCCAACATTTTATCAGGGGGTGGACAAAAAGCTGTCATTCTCAGCAGCCGGCTCCTGCACGATCATGTTCCTCTCCATCTACCTTGATCTTTGCAAACACACAACCATTGAATGGGGGTGCACACAGCTCCTGTTGCCTGGGGAGGAAAGCTGATGACTTAGCCTGGGTAATTCCTCTGGGGAGGAGAGCTGGTTTGGTGGTATGAAGTATGAATTGCCCCCTTTGCTAAGCAGGGTCTGCCCCAGCTTGCATTTGAATGGGAGACTACATGGCAACACTGTAAAATCTGGGAAGAGCACCTGCATGCTTGCATGTAGAAGGTTCCAAGTTTCTTCCCGGACATCTCCAGATAGGGCTAATAAAGAATCCTGCCTGCATCCTTGAAGAAGCCGCTGCCAGTCTGTGCAGACAATACTGAGCTAGATGGACCAATGGTCTGACTCAGTATATGGAAGGTTCTTAAGATGTGTCTATCTACTGATCCTCCATTGGAAGAAAACCATTAAAGATGGATGATTCTGACACTTGCAGATTCTGACACTTGCAGATGGATGATTCTGACACTTGCATGCCAACAGTTGATTGAGGCAGGTGCCAGTTCTCCATAGGAGAAAGATTGAGACCCTGTGCTAGAAATGAACTGCATCCCCACAGATGTCAACATTGATAACTGCCTCTTTATACTTTAGCACACTTGTGTTCACTTACTTATTTTTATTTATTTACATTTATATCCTGCTCTCCCTCCAAGGAGCCCAGAGTACATGGTTATGTTTATTCTTACAACAACCCTGTGAGGTAGGTTAGGCTGAGAGATACAGGACTGGCACAGAGCCATCCAGTGAGTTTCATGGCTGAATGAGGATTTGAACTCGTGTCTTCCTGGTCCTAGTCCACCACTCTAACCATTATGCCATGACAATACTAAGCTAGATGGACCAATGGTCTGACTTGGTATAAGGCAGCTCCCTATGTTCATAACAGCCCTATTAAATTTAAATTTATTGTTGTTTATTATAATAGAAATTGTTCATAACAGCCAGATGTTTAATAAAGATATAAAGATCAGTTTCCCATGGGCTCACATCTCTTTATACCTAGGATGAGCATATTCATATGAAATGCAATGTTATTTTTCTTGCAGAAATGTAACATATACCACAAGCTTGGCCCCAAGATCTGCACTTTGCTCCTTCAGTGCCCAATATATATATTTTTCCTGGTGCCACTAAGGGCTGTGGGTGGGAAAATGCAATTAACCATGCAGGAAATTGTTTCACTTTCTAGTATCCTACGAAAAGCGTGAAGCAGATCCTGCTTTTCCTTATATCTTGATTGTTGGGTCATTCCTGAGGTCTCCTCATTATGTTGGGTCCATGATAAATTATACAAGCACCACCTTTATTATTAATGTATGAAGTGGTAGTGATGGAAATTTGTAGCACTAACGTTCCTGTCAGAACAGGTTTCTGTTGCTCCCTTGGCTGGTCTTGCTGCTCTCTTTTTTAACATATTGAAATCTGAGTTCAAATGAAAAGCTTTTAAAGGCGGGGAGGTGACTTTTGCTGCTGTCTGGTGTGTCCCTCTGCCCCCCCCCCAACTGCTTTCCCCAATTGGGCAGAAGTTCAGGACTGGTTTAAAGGGTCAGCTTCTTTACAAGGAAAAGGCAGATGGCATTTCTGGGGAAATCTGTATGTTCATTTCGAAGTGAAGAGGAGATAGTCTCAGGGTGTGTGTGTGAGAGGGGGGGGGTTACTGGCCCTGCATGAACAGCTCTTCCTGGTGGCCTCTGTAGAATCCAGAGGGAAAAGTTGTGGTCTGCAAGGACAAGAGAGTGGAGTGGAATCAGGAATATGACTAGTTTAATGAAATAGAGATTATATACAGAGAGGCAAGTGTAGACTGCTTTTCAGTGCTCTTGCTGCTGGCAGTTTGTTAGCCCCGCCTCCGTTTTGTTAGCCCCGCCGCTTGCTAGCTCCACCTCTTGCTGCTGGCTGTTAGCCCTGCCTCTACTCCAAGACTGGTGGGCCACTGTGTGGAATAGGATGCTGGACTAGATGGGCCTTGGGCCTGATCCAGCAGGCCTGTTTTTATGACTGGAATACAAGTAACTGATGGAGGAGAGCTGGTCTTGTGGTAGCAAGCATGACTTGTCCCCTTAGCCAAGCAGGGTCCACCCTTCTTGCATTTGAATGGGAGACAAGAACTGTGAGCACTGTAAGATATTCCACACAGGGGATGGGGCCTTCTAGGTTCCAAGTTCGACGATAGGGCTGCGAGAGATTCCTGCCTGTAACCTTGGAGAAGTCACTGCCAGTCTGTGTAGACAATACTGAGCTTGATGGACCAATGGTCTGACTTAGTATGTGTCAGCTTCCGATGTTCCTATGAATGAAGCACTGAGTGGAAGCAACAAAAGGGCAGCATGCCCATCTTACAGGGGTGGGGGAGAGAAGGGGCTCAGAGGGCTGAGAGAAACTCCTGCCTGCAACCTTGGAGAAGCTGCTGCCAGCCTGTGTAGACAATACTGGGCTAGTTTGTATAATAGCCTCACTCAGTATATGGCAGCGTCCTGTGTTCCTACGATGACCAAAACAAAAAGGTAGGTCAGCTCCTTTCTTTTCTTACCTCACTTTTAACCTGGGTAGTGGATCTGGGCTACCCAGGCTCTGAACTGTTGGGTCCGGAGGATCCTCGGTGCCCTAGATGTCCACAGCTTCCTGGTTTACCTCCCTCCTACCCAGGAATCTGTGGTCGTGAGAACAAGCCTGCCGATGTTCATTATTAATTCTATCTCCATATATTTTGGTGGCAAATGCTTAGAATCCCTCTAGTATAGTAGTAAACTAATCTCAGATTCACACTTGTTTACCTATCGAGGTGCCAGATGTTTCATTTCCTAAAGCTCCGACTGAACGATGATTCTCCTTTCTCAAACCTTATTTTCGAGTAGTGCCAAATGAGTCCAGAGCAGAACATTATTTCCAGATGTTGTCATTTTACGAGAGACATATTTCCAGGAATAAGCTTATAATGGGAATGCATTTTTGAGGCTATTACGGTCTGTGTAGAGAGACCAAGTTTCTGAACTGAGTCAGCGTTACCGGGGGGGGGGGGAATCTCCTTTTATTAATGGGGTCCAACAAAATAAACCTGATTTCTGATTCTAGAAATCTGACAAAAGAAACCGAGAGTCCATTCACTCTATTGCCGGAGGGGGGCACTCCAAATAAAAGCAGGAATAGGCTCATCATAGAAGCTTCTGAGAAACTGCCATTTGGAATTGTAGATCTATATGTCAAAATACCTTAGAGAGATATATTGTTTTATCTTGCTGTATAGATTGCTAGGCTATTATTCCTGCCATCACTATCATCCTTTGAACACAGTTGTAAAATACTCCCCCCCCCCCGTTCAGCTAAAGTTATTTTATAGGAGAGTCACCATAGTTTCAAGGGGTCTGAAACAGCATTCCCTTAAAAAAAGAGAAAGAGATGAGATATTGACCTCTTAGGTCCCACATTTAACTACCTATGTTCTGTATTTCTTTGGCCTTGTAGGGTAGGGTGGGTTTTATGATTTCACATTTATTGATGCAGTTAGATATTAGGGCTGTTCTCACAACCAGCTGAAGGGCAGGAGCCGCCTCTGACCATAAATTGGGAGCAATGCTCACACCTGATTGGCCATCATCATGAGAATTCTTCAATCATCTGGTAGCTGGTTGGGTTAATGGGTTAATTGTTGATGGAAATTAACCATTTCTGTTTTGCAACAAGAGCCTGTGTGAGTGTTTGGGCCGGTAAAATCCCCTTAGGGGCCGGAACAGCTCTAGGCCCAGATTGATGAGAAATTAGAAGCAGCCAATAGATGAGAGGGCTGTCCTCATGATCAGAACTAGGGTAGGAGAAATCTCCTATCCTAGTTTGTGAGCTGTGCATGCTCCTGATAGTTGATCATGTGTTAGATATAAGCAAGGTCAGACGCGAGCAGCTTGCTCATCTGTCAAGACCCAGTTGGGTAGGACAAGTTTGCCCTACCCGGATGCAATTCCCCATCTTTGGAACAAGGTAGGAGAGAAACCCTCCTACCCACTGTTCCCTCTAACAGGGATTCCCAGATGTTGTTGACTACAACTCTCAGAAACCTCAGTTGCAATGGCATTTGGCTAGGGATTATGGGAGTTGTAGTCAGCAACATCTGGGAATTCCTGTTAGAGGGAACACTGCTCCTACCCATCTCTGACGTTGCTGTTATCTAATGCATGATTAAATATCTTTTCCAGTTGTCCATTACTGAAAGATACTGGAGTTATTGGAAGAGATCTTCTATGTGCTGCTTTTTTCATATATCCAATAATAAGTGCAGTAAGAAAGGAATGATATAGATAGAATATGGAATGGTTGCACAGACAGATCAAACACAACTCTTTTTAAAAGGTTTAGGAACAATCACAGCAATCTACATGCCGGTGCTCTTAAATGCTATGCTAACCCCCATTCTTGTTGTGATGTTGTGACGGGATTGAAATCCGAGGATCAAACTTTATGCATGGAATTTTAGGAAAGCAAGCTAAGAAACTGTCCCTCCCTGCCTCCCTTAAATCCAGCTGATATTTCCAATTCAAAAAATATATTAAAAAATTATATCGAATTATGACTTGACCATGGAACCTGCAAGGCACATCCTGCCTTGATAGCACATTAAAGATGAAACCAAAGGAAGTTAAAAGGTCGGGGGAAGGTATTGATTGAGGATCTTCAGTATTAGAAAATGTTGTTTTATGAGCAATTCCCCCTTTCCCCCTTTGGTCTGCTTGACTTAGGTTACAATTTCTTCTTTGAAAAGAGAGAGAATATTATCTTTCTCTGAAGTGCAAGGCAAAACTCAATATTCTATTCCTATTAGTCAGAGAAAGGACAAAGCACTTTACTTTTTTGTTTGTGGGTACACAATGCACTCATAGCTGCTTCACTTGAAATGCAGACGCCTGTCTTTTTCTGGGCTTGCACATGCTCACATGTACGTTCAAGCAATAGGCAATGAAGAAGGCTACATCTGTGGATACTTTACATCCAGTTCATCACTGAGGATTACACCTACAGGCAGCCTGTTAAGCACCCCACTGAGAGGTCTTCCTTGAAAGAAGGTCCTGAGTGAAGGCAGCTTGTGTGGGCCTCAGAGCTTTGGCCTTGGGGGTGATGTTGCATCATAGCCCCCAGTCTAGCTTAAGCCATCACGGCCTTTTGCTGCATATAGATTCATAAGGCAGTGACCTCGAGGCCTGCCCTCTTCTTCTGCTGGCCCTTCATCATCAACTGGCTCTCCTTATACTGGGCATAGAACTCCCAGCATTCCCATTGGAAGGCAAGCCCAACATCCCTCAGGGTGGGCCACACCCACACAAGAAGCGAACCCCTGACCCTTTCTGTCTTGGCTCCTCCTCCATCAGAGCAACCTCTCACTCTAGCCCCACAGCATGGACTGATGACATCACTCGCTCCACGCCAGCAGGAAGCATCACAGAGTTTCCCTGCAATTCCAGTGGAGGTGAATGTTCTCGTGCACACAAGTGCTCCTGCGGGGTACCAGAATCAGCCCGAGAGAGAAGGGTGAGCCTCGACACAGTCCACATCTGGTCTGGCCCCTTAAAAAATAAATAAATCAAGTTTTGCACTTGAAATGAATGCAGGGACATTCATTCACACAAACACAGACAGGAGTGCATAGACATCTGTACACTTGTACAATATAGCGGGCTTCTTTACGCAATAATAAATAGGGTAGCAGAAGCATGCTAACCACATTCAGGAGCTCTGCGCACTCCCATTTTCTGTTTGTGTGCTAGTGAAAAACAAGGTAGGAGTCATGGGCAGTGATCATCCACTAGTTTCCCACAGGGTAGGAGGCTCCAGTGTACCAAGATGCTGGTGCTGAATGAGGAAACAGGAAACTAGGCTGTTCAAATACTTGGGGGTCTCCTCATGAGTCGCTGCAGTGCAGAGCCGTGCCACAGCATCTCACGAGTGGATAAATGGGGTTAGCTGAGTGCTTGTTTTGTTTAAGGGTGGGGGCATTTAGGGCAGTTTGCTGCTGGGCTCCCTTTGCCCACTTTCCTGCGGTCGTGAGAATCGCCTCACTGTCTGTCTGATGTCAGCCTATCTTCACCCTGCCTCCTGACTGCACACGTGTCCTGTAAGCAGAATGCCATCCGTCCATCACGATCAGATATGCATCCATTTTCAGAATCATTTCAATGCATCAAAGGGGGGAAACTAACCCACATTCTCCCCTTCCCCCTGCCTTCAACAGATGAAGTGGCTGATTCCATCTCCAAATCATTCCTTGCTCAATGCCTAAGCCTTTTAAAAGAACCGTTTTCCGCGGTTTTTATTTTGCAAATTGTTTCAAGCTGAACTTTCCTTGAACCCCTGATGCGCAGTGAGTGAAGCCTTGTGAAATTGAAGATGATGTCTAATTCAGCTTTATTTAAACAGGTTTATCCCTTCAAAGGATCTCTGAATGAGCATAAGAGACCTGACACATGTTCTCTTCCAGTCCAATACCTTGCTGCATGTACTGTTACACAGTAGTGTGTGCTAGCATGCAAGACACAAGAGCCAACAAGGATCTCATCACCCCTGCCCCCACCCCCACCCCCATCCCTGCCCCCACCCTGCCATGCTTGAAAGCTAATTGCTTATTTCCATTTTGCTTACAAAACTGTTGGTGGTTCTCATGGCTTCCCTAGCATGGGTTAGGCTGTGTGTGAGAACAGCCTAGATAGACCAATGTTCTAACTTTGTATAAGGCATCTTCTTATGTTCCACATGGAAACAGTCCCATTAACTTTCAACATATTGAGGCTGTTCACACAACTGAAAACTGGGTAGGACACGTGCAGGTTTGGGGGCTATGTGTGCTCCCAATTTTTGGTTGCATGGGAGCCAACGACTAGGTAGGAGGAGGGAGAAATAATTGTGTGGGAGACAGGAGCTGGGTAGGACAGATTTCCTCCTATCTTGGTCAAATGTTTGGTGTTAAAGCTGGGTAGGGTGGTGCTGTCCTACCGACCTCTGCTTTCCCACACAATAAGGTAATTCACACAAACAAAAACTGTGTTCTCCCCAGGTTTGGGAGCTCTGTGTGCTCCCAATTTTTGGATGTGGGGAAGCAAGGAAGGAGGAAAACTTGGGTAGCCTTTCCTCCTACCTTGCTTCCACACAATCACTTCTACTCAGGTTTTCCTCTTCCCTTGCTTCCACACAACCAAAAATTGGGAACACACACAGCTCCCAAACCCAGGCAGAACAGTTTTTGATTGTGTGGATGGCCTCAATCACTTCTCCCTCCTCCTACCTAGTTGTTTGCTCCAGAAATCAGGAGTTTGAACACCTTCCAAACTTAGGTGGGTCATTTGTCTTACCCAGATTTGGATTGTGTGAACAGCTTCGTTATTCATCTAAGGATGATCTGCTCCCACTGTTTAAAAATTATGATCAGAGGCTCATATCTGGGAACCTCTACTATCAGAAGCCAGGTGGGTGGTGAATCAAGATAGTTGGTTCACCTACCCAACCCAGCAGCGAGATTGTCTGTGGGAAAGGCGAGCTTCTGTTGCCTTTCCTGCTGCCCCCCCTCCACCAGCCCTATCACATGATCGTGAGAAAGGGCTCATAATGTGGCAAATAAAGAAATAACCCCAGAACTGACCCTCAGATGATAAGCTTTTGACAGGATGGGAGTTATTTGCCTTAAAGTTGACTGGCTTTTCTGCAAAATGTTCATGCTCTTGCAAATTATCGCAAATGCGCCAACTGTGGCTGGTAGATATTAAAGGGCATCATGGATATAATTGTTGGTTATGCTTTGCAGGATCTGGTGTGGACACCCTCATTTAAGCCAAGATTATATTGCCTTTCACAGGCGGCCAGTGCGGTGAAGTTTTATCATAGATCTGTTGCTTTCGGCTCCTTTCATAAATTCAAAAGACCACAGAAGGAATTAATGGTGGCACTGTGGGATAGGAAATTAACCTCATGCCCTAGTAAAGCTTTACTAGGCTAGCTTTAGCACATTGCCTAATTAAAGGTATGCATTTTAAACCTCCTCCCCCCGCTCTTTCTTTTTATAACCTTGTCATAACAATATTTCTAGCCTCCAATAAATGTGGGAAAGGATTGGCAAGTGAACGCGTGGGCAAAATACATATTTATATAAGTGAGTTCCAAACATTCTATCCTGTTCTCCCTGGTCACACACAAGTATGACCAAGAAATAGAACCCAGGATGGGAAAATGCAGACACCTGACCCTTAATAGCTGGGGTTACCAGGGTCAGCTCTAGTCACTTTATGGTCATTTACATACTTGGTCCATTTTCTGCATGCATATTCAGCCTTTCTTCTAAAGCCTAAGGGCTATTTGCATTCTAAAATGCTTACAGATGAAGACATGATACCAAAGGGAGGAAGGGGATGGGGGAGAACCAAGAAAATAATGTGATCCAGGTGACCAAATGATCAAACTATTGTGTTGCCAAATGACCCAGAAGAATATCATTGCATTAGAGCTCCAGTCTGACTGTTAGGGGTGGGAGGCGGTGTGTGTTTTCCATTAGTCTGGGTGGTCTGAACGCCACGGATACAGATAAAGATAATGGTGCAGGAGGCAGAGTGTGTTGACCTCATGCCACCAGGATGGCATCCCACTGTCCATTGGTGCCACCCTTCCTCACTTAGTGGTGGCACTGTGATTTTCTTCTAGGGATGTGCGAACAGGTTCGACATTGAACATGTTCGATATTGAACCCAATCCCATTCGGTTCAACTGTTTGGGGTCGAACCAAATCATCCCTTGTTGGGTGGTTCACTATTTAAAAAAAAAATTACACTTATCCCCTCCGGGGAAGTTGTTCGAGGTGGCGGGGGGAGGGGTCCATGGAGGTCCCTCCCTCCATAGAAGGGCCTGAGCATTCCGAGGCCTTCAAAGGCATGTGACTAAGGCAAACCCAAAATGGAGTATCACACTTCACCCACAAGGCTTTATTATTAGATTAAAAGGAAAACAAGAGTATGCAATAAGAACATGTCAGGCAGGGCTGGCTGTCCTTACCTCCGAGGATGGAGTGTTGAGACTGTCCAAGGAGGCAAGGACAGGCGGCAGCCGGGGAGAAGCGGAGGAAAGACCATCAGTCGGTGGGGACTTGGCTCCAGCAGTCCTCTGCGACCCACGGCGGGCCCAGGCTCTGGCCTCTAAGCCAACGGAGGAGAGGCAGAGCCCTGAAAGGGTCAAAGGGGAGGTGTGTGAGGATGACATCAGCAGCACACCTCCCAAAGGGAGGAGGCCTGAGGAGGTAGAAGGAGAGGCATTGGCAGCAGCTGTAAAGGATAGATGATTACAGGGAATAAAGAGGGCTGTTGGCCCTGTACATAGCCTGTGAGGAGACATATAAGGAGCCAGCCGGGGATGAGAGGCTGGCTGGTAACGAGTGTCAGGGGCCCCCAGAGAGGGGCACACACAAGGAACAAACAGCCTGGGACAGAGGAGGCACAGGATGACACTCAATCCCCTCCCCATCCCTGCTCTGAGGCCAGACCCGGTAAGCCTAGCCAGGCTGGGTAAAGAGGACAGGGATGTGTAGCCAGACAGAACAGGTGTATCTTCATAAGAGAGAGAGAGAGAGAGAGAGAGTTTTCACTAACCAAGCAATGTGGATTCAAGCAATATAATAAAGGAAAATAGCTTCCTCAAATGTCTAACTATACTGGTCCCTGTCTTATTACCCACAGGCAGAGATCTTCCTGCTGTCTCCAGCCTCCAGGCTGTAGCCTTCCCATTTCCCCAGCAGCTTCTCAACCAGCTGCTTCCTCGGGGCATTCTTTGGACAGAACAAACAAAGAGAACAAAGCTTTCTCTGCTGCTGCTGGTAGCTGTGAGTGTAGTTCCCACCCAGTCCTCTGGACTGGTCCTTCTGTATTGATTTCCCCGGGGCTTTCCCCCTTATTAGGAAAAGCCCACCCTCTCAGCAGTTGCCCTAAGTGAGACCTAGTCCTCCTTCCAATCCTCCCCATCACTACAACTTGGCTCACACAGTTGCTTGAATCTCGGTATAATGTGGGCAGCGGCTACGAACATTGTCATGATTGTGTGAACCCATGCCAAGGTAGTTTGTAGCCCAACATTACTGCCTCAGCCGGGGTTCACACAACCATGCAAAAATTAGCCACCCACATTAAACCGAGATTCAAACAATTGTGTGAACAGGCCTAATGTGCCTCTGTGCCCATAACAGAAAAAGGCATTTTGCAACCATGGCTACCACCATCCCTGCAGTCTCTGCAACACACAGCCCCTCCCCCACCTCTCCTGCTACCCATCACCATGATGGACATTTTGGAAGTTACTAATAAAATACGCAGCTGTTTGCAGGAAGTGAAGGAAAGTTAGTGGCATCTTCTGAGAAAGTCAATATCCATGGTTAATTAAAATCTTCTGGGCTTTTAAATTGCATTTGTGGCAGCGGGGGAGGGGGGACACTTTGTCAACAATTTATTCAAATATATCAACCCCCCCCCCCGCCTTAATAGCAGGATCCACCATGGTGATGCTTCGCGCCACAATACGTTGCATAAACAAACCGACTGGGACCCTGGCATTAACAATAAAACCCTTCTATCCATCCTTCTCCCTACGCAGAGAGGTAATATTGCATCTCTCTTTGATGAGTTGCAAGACAGACTCGCCTCCCCACTTTCTTCTACATCCCTCTTCTCCTTGAATGACCTTACTCTACTGCTGCATCCTGAAGTCCGACTTACGCATCTCCTGAAGGAGAAAATATTTAAACATTAACTAGATGCCTGCAGCCAAATATCTGGCTTCCTCCACCCCCATCCGCAGTCAATATGTACAGCTCCTGACCACACACAACTCTCCTTTTCGCTCATCCTCTCTCCTGGTTCCCTTGCCTCCATTTCCTCATTCCAGCCGTCTCATACAATGAAGCATGGGTACAGTAATCCATCACCAACTGCTAGGGTTCCATTCTGGCAAAACCTCACCATTGGCAAATTCTGAGTTGGCGAGGCATTAAAGTCTACAGGGAACAGGAGGTTAGGGGAACCACAACTGCAAAAAGACCTAAAAATAAAGGGGAAAATACAAAAGAATGCTTTAAAATCACCAAAAAAATATATCCTGTAATATCGCCAAGAGTCACCGAGAAGAATGAGCAGATCAAACCTCTGGAAATGTTTTGAACCCCCCCAAAAAAACAACAACAACACTCAAATGCATTTTAAATTGGCAAGGGACAGCAAGGTCAGCAAGGGACACCAAGAGGAATGAGCAGATCGAACCTCTGAATCTATGGATCAGATCGAACCATTCAACCTATGGAGTGCAACCATGGCTCAACCTATTCCTATTCTCGGGGGGCAGGGACAAAAAGACTTCACACAAAGCTGCTAGGAGGAGAGCTGGTCTTGTGGTAGCAAGCATGACTTGTCCCCTTAGCTAAGCAGGGTCCACCCTGGTTGCATATGAATGGGAGACTAGAAGTGTGAGCACTGGAAGATATTCCCCTCAGGGGATGGAGCTGCTCTGGGAAGAGCAGAAGGTTCCAAGTTCCCTGCCTGGCAGCATCTTCGAGATAGGGCTGAGAGAGAGTCCTGGCTGCAACCTTGGAGAAGCCGCTGCAAGTCTGTGAAGACAATACTGGGCTAGATGGACCAAAGGTCTGACTCAGTATATGGCAGCTCCCTATGTTCCTATGCAATTAGGCATATTCTTCTGCAATCATCACTTCCCTCAGCCAGACCTTCTCTGTGTCCAACTATTGCATTCCTCGGGGCAGGGATTTGTCTTTTGCCCAACAGCACATCATATGCATCGATTATTCTAACAAAGATTTTTGCCACTGCTTTTTATAGCTAGGCTTGCATTTTTAAAAAAAGAGGCAAATCCTGTGATTAAGCATGAATAGTCTGGAGCGAAATTATGCAGGTGAAAATCTGCCAGCTTCTCAAGGGACGCTTTCCGCACAGTGTGCCATCTTCATCGCTCTTTATGCCAATCAGTTACGCACATTCTGCTCAGCGTTATCTTCCTCCCCAAAATCGGAACGGCATGACTTTGGTGAGGTTACAGTTGTTGCTGGAGAGCATATCGCTGAAAAGCCATCTGCTTGCACAGAAAAGATGAAGACTCTTTTTGGTCTTATCTAGTGTGTCTATTTCTGTCTCTCACAGGCTGGCCTGCGACTTTCCCAAGCACAGAAAGATCTCCAGCAGGTCCTCTTTTGCTGAAGGTTAGACATGTTTTATCTGATCTCCTATGACTCAAAATGTCACATGTTTGCTATAGGAAAAAGAATTGTTTTTCTAATCCCCTTTCTTTAAGACTAAATATAAAAAAAGACTAAACTAATGACCACGGGTACAGCAACCAGCCTCAGAATTGATACTGAAGACACTGAAGTGGTGGAGAGCTTCTGCCTTTTAGGATCAACCATTGACAGGAAAGGATCCAGCAGTCAAGAAATACACCACAGACTAGCACTTGGTAGGGTTGCAATGAAGGCCTTGGAAAGGATATTTAGATGCCGTGAAGTGTCTACACCTACAAAGATTAGAATCGTTTGGTCAATGGTTTTTCCTGTGACACTCTATGTATGCAAAAGCTGGACTTTGAAGAAGCAAGACAGAAGAAGTATGGATGCTTTTGAACTTCAGTGCTGGAGAAGACTTTTGAGGATACCATGGACAGCCAGGAAAACAAACAAATGGATCGCAGAACAAATCAATCCCGCGTTTTCACTCGAGGCACAAATGACCAGGCTCAGACTATCATACTTCGGACACAGTATACAAAGCTGCCAGTCAGGGCAAACAATACTGACCCTGATGGGCCAAAGGTCAGACTCAGTATGGCAGCTTCCTATGTAACCTCAGGTTCTATCTGTTATCCCTACAAAGGCACCAGCTTTCTTTTTTTTTAAAAAATCAAACATTGGTTTGAATATCATTTCTTTCTCCAAGCATGCCATTCCCTATTTGAGGGTTCTTTCTCATCTGGAACAGCACATATCTGGGGAAACAAAACCAAATAAAAGCAAGGAGGTGGGGTTATAAAGAAAACGTTGACAGGCTCTTGATTATAAAATCATAAAGAGCAGTGGAACACAGCTAATGACTGTGGACAGATCAATGTAAAAGCAAGGCAATGGAAATTATAGGAATAAACGTGTCTCATTGGTAAAAGTGGAAGCTGTTGAAAAGGGGCAGGATGTTGGAGAGTTGTTTCCTTCCTATGCAGCCTCTTACACATGAAAGGTACCACTACTGGCCTGTTTTTTGAAGCACCTCTTGTCCTGTGGCATGCCAATTTTTTTTAAAAAAAAATGTTTAGCTTTCTTGGTTTTGTGCGAGGGGTTGTGGCCACTCTGGGAAGAGCGCCTGGATTCTTGCATGCAGAAGGTTCCAATTTCCCTCCCTGGCATCTCCAAGATAGAGTTGAAAGATACTCCTGCCTACATCCTTGGAGAAGCTGCCACCAGTCTGTGTAGACAATACTGAGCTAGATGGACCAGTGGTTTGACTCAGTAAAAGACAGCTTGCTATGTTCCTTTGTTCTCAGAGTAGATCATGGAGGACAGATGGGTGTCTGATCTCTCTCTTTCCCAGACTTTTATCCCATATACATGCAGATCTGGAGTAGAACATTTGGGCTAAATAACATGCAGTGAGTAGGGGAAGGAATACATCTCTAGGAACAGAATCTGTAAGCTTTAAACAGTTTGCAAAGCAAGTACTGATCATCCATATTTCAGACAGTTAAAGGAATCAGAAAAGCAAATACCTATTGATAGAGCTAAAGAAGTGGAGGGGGGTGTTGAGGGGTTATTGGAAGGTCACAGAGATGGACAAGGTCCAGGAAGCATAAAATATTGTCTGGAGGAGGACAGTATCTCAGCCCACACATTTCTGTCATTTGGAAAACCAATGAAAAGCCAGTGTTCCTCTGCCATCTATATTTCAGCCAGTTTCAACTCATAATGATGAAAAATAGCAGAAAGAAAGATGTTAGGAAGAGCGTAATTGGTTCCCTAGGAACAACATAAGAAATGTATGCTGAGATGGAGGATTAAAAATTGAAGGCTGGAGCTGGACCCATCCAGATAGGAAATGAATGAAAAAGAATCCATTAAATATGTGAAATATTTTAGTGGGGTTTAGGGAGGGATGAGAAGCCCACAAGCTACACAGTGATATAAGAGCAGAGCTCTGCCAGATCAGACCTCAGGGCCATTTCCCCCCAGCATCCGATTTTCAAACAACCATCAGCCAGGTGTGCAATAATTTTGGGTACAAAAGCT
The DNA here is from genome assembly GCF_027244095.1 of Hemicordylus capensis. NCBI lineage: Eukaryota > Metazoa > Chordata > Lepidosauria > Squamata > Cordylidae > Hemicordylus > Hemicordylus capensis. Next base: position 20,772,079 of record NC_069667.1, read on the forward strand.
AGAATTCAGGATCCTGACAAAATCTGAGTGAGAAGCCTTGAAATGCATGCTTGCCCTGCTCAAAAGGCACATCCCATTTCAAGTCAACCCACCTCTTCAAAGGCAAGGGAATCCAAAGAAAATCCTCATATGATGTGTGTGGAGAAAATACACCCATTCCTCCAACACACAAAGCAGATTATTGACTTGCGAAAGTATAGTCCAGACCCCTTTTTGCTTTATATGATGCATTTTATAGTCATTGGAAGAGGAACATGGGAAGCTGCTTTATAATGAGCCAGACCATTGGTCCCTCTCTGTCAGACCTTAGCTAGGGGAAAGCAGCACATTCCCTGTCCCTTAAAGAAACTCCCCCACTGCCCTCCAAATGGGTTTGAAATGAATTCCAGTTAACAGAACCAGTTCAGCGCTTCTAGAATGGAGCGCCGAATGGTTCTGTGTAAATCACTAATGTTTGGGATCTGGTGGACTCCTGGATGGGGTACTCCACAATAATGGTGCCATGATGGAAAAGGTCCTGCCATTGTCTGAACCCCAGAGACACACGCAGGACATTGGAGAGGACCTTTGATCTTGATTTGTATGTCCAAGTGAGTATATAGTGGAGGAGGCCATTTTTGATGCAATCCGGGTCTACATGGCCGTCCCAGCAGCTGGGCCGGCTGTAAAAAAAAAAAAAAGTAGCCTATGTAGTCCCTCAGTGTACTTTGTGGCATCATTTGGGACAGCACTTCAATCTTGTCTATGAGTTTGTGGGGAATCGGTGGGCAAGGGCATGAAGCTGTGGGGATCAAGGGTCTGCCCTCCACAAAAGCCTGGCTATGAGGCTGGCGGTCTTGAGTGGCTCCTCCAACCGCAAGGGCTGTTCTGCCCGACCCGCACTAACATGGCCACTTTTAGAGGATAACATGAGGAAGCTGGAGAGCAGTGTCATCCTATGAGACATCACTGGGGTCTCACAAGATCTCAGCGAGATCCCATGGGATTTTAGTCTGAGATCACGGCCTGGCCGAGATCTCGCAAGACCTGCTCTGATTGTCAGGGACTATTTAGAGGCCAGCTTGATGATGATGAAGGGCCAGTTGCTGAGGAGAGTTCACCTTGAGAAGAGTTCTGTGAATCGAACTGAGGCCGATGGCAGCATCCATCTCCAGAGGGTTGTGAGCAGAACAAGCCCTCACAGGGGATAGGAGCGACCGATTTTTGGATACTCTGAGGGTGAGCTGCACCATTCCAGACCCAACCAACCCCCACGATGAGGAGACCCCAGGAGGAGCATGACAAAGTACAACCAAGGAAAGCCTACCATAAATAAATGGGTTGTCTAAACTGCATAATTTTAGCATTTCTCCTTCTGATGGTTGACATGTGAAAGCAGTTTTTATGAAGTCATGGCTGAGCAGTACTGGAAAAACACATCCTCATGAGGGCACGCACAGTTCATTAAAAGTGGACAGAGGCACAAAAAATGAGTTGACTTTGCCAAGTGGAGTCGCTTGCAATTGCTGACCTTGATCACTTCCCTCCTCCCCTCTTCTGCTTAGAGCTGCCTTTTGACAGGCGTCCATAAAAATATAGATAATCTCTGCTGTGTTATACAAGACTTGTTGCTTTAAGAAATATTCAAAAGATGGCAAAGAAAGCAACATACGGATACGCATACAATAAAATAGTTATAAACCGCTAATTATATTGCTAGCAGAGGATAATGTGAAGAACATTATATCATGGAGTGCTCATGATATAATGAGCACTCCAGAAAAATCCTAAATCTGGGGTGCTAAAGAAGTTTATGATCACCACCACCCTTAAAAAAAATCAACTGAAGGCAGTGCAGTGTAACAACCTGATTGATTGATTAGTTGGTCAGGTTCAGTATACTCAGATATATATATATATATATATCCTAATATAAATTATAAGTAATTTAAAAACTGACAGTTTGCACTTTAAATAGAAGATTTAGAAGGGTCCATTCATAACTCTGCTAGTCCAGCAGCCTGAACAGAAAATAAATGAAGGGAATAATACAAGACAGGGGTTGTCAAACTCAGATTCCCCGATGATGATGCATTGCAACTTCTATCATCCACAACTGCAATAGCCAAAGGGGATGATGGGAGTTGAACATCTTGAGACTCATGTTTGACAATCTCTGACATAAGAAGAAACTTGATGGACCAGAAAAAAGTCTAGCTAGCATCTTGGCTAGCAGCCTGCTTCTTCTGACAGTGGCCAAATAGATGCTGACCAACCAGCCAACCAGCCAACATCTGGGAATCCATCCAAACTTGATGATGTTGCATGACAACTCCTATCATCTGCAACCACAATGGCCAAAAGGGATTATGGGCACTGACAACATCTGGAGACTTAGGTTTGACCACCCCTGCCCTAAGATGAACCTTGCTGGATCAGACAAGTCCAACTTAACTAGCATCCTGCTTCTGACAGTGGCCAATCAGATTCCAGAGAAGCCCACAGAAGAACTTGAAAGTGGCAGCCCTCTGTCCATGTTGCCTCCCCACAGATGGTACCCAGTAGCAGACTGCCTCTATCTGGACATAAGGGCTTAATGTAATAATCGTGAATATTGACACCCCTGTTCCACACAATTGCTCACACCAAGCGCCAAGAGTCCAGCCTTTCATCACACGCAAAGGAGGTATGGCTCGGGCTTGGGATAGCCTGTGTGATTGCTCTCTCCCTCTCATTTCCAGGCAGCACAGGAGAACCAATGATCAGCCTGTGTGGGTGGATTCATTCCAGTATCTAGGATCCTTTTAGTCATCTAGGGAAATACTTCAGCCAGTAGTTCTTCTGGTGGCTACCCACACCAGGGCACTGTAGGTTGAGCCATGGCAGTTTTCCAAAAGAGGGAGCTGTGGATGTTTTATGGTCATGGACGGATGCTGTTTGGTACCACCAATGAAACTTATCAGAATATAGCTCAACAGTCTATCTGACATGTGAAGCTCAACTAAGGCATTTGGCAGGTGACATGGAAGGAAAAACAAGGTATAATAGTGGCTTATACAAGTTTATTTATGTATTTATGTATTTAACTAAGTTTTATACTACCCAAAACCTATGTCTCTGGGCAGTATTCTTACAAATAAGTATACAACAAATATTTATATACTGCTTTTAATCAAAAGCGGCTTACACAGATATATGTTAATAAATGAAATGGTTCCCTGTCCCCAAAAGGCTCACAATCTAAAAAAGAAACATAAGTTAGACCCCAGCAACAGCCACTGGAGGAATGCTGTGCTGGGGATGGATAGGGCCAGTTGCTCTCCCCCTACTCAATAAAGAAAATCACCACTTTAAAAGGTGCCTCTTTGACCTGATTGTATCCCAGAAATTTCTCTGGTTTGGAATGATCCTTCTGCCATTGACTTCATTTTCTCTGCTCTTGACAGTAAATTCATTTCTTTTTTTAAAAAAAACCAAAAACCTATATTCTATTTCAAGAGATGAAAAGCAATAACTGCATAAATTACTTGCAAATACACTTATATGAACTAATTAAATTTGTCATTGATACGTCTCTGAACAGGAGAAGAAAAGAGAGCTCGGAGGAAACAGATTTTCATGAACAACAGAATCCATTTTGTATCATTTTACACATTAATGTATTACTAACTGCAAAACAATTAACTGAAGGCTGAAACAACTAGAATTTAATAACACCGTAAATAACTGAAATATTGCCACTTCCAGCATTTTACTTTCGGTTTTCCAGTATGGTAACTTGGGGTGAATCCAATGAAACTGAAGACTATTTCTCACAACTAACATCAGAGTTTTGAGATTGTGCGAGCATAAAAAGCAAGGTAGGAGGCAGGAAAAGTACCATATTTTCACACCAAGAACCTACGGGTAATACTGTTTTTTAAAAAATGGTATGAGGGGGCAGGAACTTAAAAGGCCATGGGCTTTCTAGCTGAACATAAACTTGCCAACTTGGCAAAGAGGCACCTATTAACATGGTGATTCTCTTTATTTAGCAGGGGGAGAGTAACTGGCCCTCTCCACCCCCAGCACAGTACCTCCAGTGACTGTTGCTGGTGTCTATCTTATGTTTCTTTTTAGATTGTGAGCCCTTTGAAGACAGGGATCCATCTTATTTATTTGTTATTTTTCTGTGTAAACTGCCCTGGGCCATATTTAGAAGGGCAGTATAGAAATCAATCAATCAATCAATCAAACAAACAAACATTTTCTGATCCCAATGCCTTCCATTGCTCTCCCTGCTGCCTCCATTGCTTTCCCTGTCTGTTCCCTGCAGAGAGCTGCTGGGTGCAGGGTTTCAAATTTCCTTTTTGCAAGCATCATGGGAGTAGAGCTGGTTTTGTGCTAATAAGCATGAATTGTCCCCTTGGCTAAGCAGGGTCCACCCTGGTTTGCATTTGAATGGGAGACTACATGTGAGCACTGCAAGACATCCCCCCTTAGGGGATGGGGTCGCCCTGGGAAGAGCATCTGCATGCTTACATGCAGAAGGTTCCAAGTTCCCTCCCTGGCATCTCCAAGATAAGGCTGAGAGTGATTCCTGCCTGCAGCCTTGGAGAAGCCGCTGCCAGTCTGTGTAGACAATACTGAGCTAAACAGACCAATGGTCTGACGCAGTAGAAGGCAGCTTCCTATGTTCCTATGATCCTTCTAAAGTGTGGGCTCTAGGCAGGTGCAGGCAGTTGCTATGGGTGGGGGACTATGCACAATAAAACAGTAATCAAGGCTTCCCCTGGGTACATAGGAACACAGGAAGCTGACTAATACCAAGTCAGATCTAGCTCAGTATTTATTATTATTATTTAAAAGATTTATACCCCGTCCGACTGCTTGGGGAGCCTCACAACAATAAGATCGACACAAGATACCATAAAAGTAATGAAATTAACTAAATTAAAGAAACAAACAAAAGTCAGATTAGAAACCATAATTATTATTAGGTTCAAATTAAAACTGAAAATTATAAAAAGTTTTTTAAAATGTATATTGTCTACACAGACTGGCAGTGGCTTCTCCAAGGTTGCAGGCCTCTCAGCCCTGTCTTGGAGATGCTGCCAGGGAGGGAACTTGTCAGGGAGGGGACTATAACAGAAAGCATAGATAGATAGATAGATAGATAGATAGATAGATATGCTTTCTGTTATAGTCTTTAATGTAAAGTATACCTTATGTTCTATATTTTATATTATATTATATTTATGTATTTCACCGCTGTGTTTTTCCTTTTTGTTAGTGAGGCTTTTGCTTATTAAATGTATGGCAGTGCCATATGTGTCTTCAAGAGTGAGACATTGGAACAAACATTGGTGTGTACAATCACAGCACCATTCTCCATGTGAAGTTTGGATACATACTCAACCTCTACATGCATCCCTCCCCCCCCCCCAGGAGGGAAGAGGAAAGATGTGAAGCAAGTCATGCTGTCTGAGGTATAGCTTCTCAAACACTCTGCTTTACTAGTTTTGCTGGTAGTTTACACTATTGATTATATTTTGATTTATGCTAAAGCTTGGATAACCAACTCTGAGTTTTTAGAATGCAGCACAGGAAAATCTTAACAAAACAGTACCAATGGGGTTGATCTGTTTGTGCACCATTGACGTCCTGCTCCCACAGAAAAACCACATAAAGATCCATTTTGAATTATCCACCGCTCCTACAGAAAACCACATAATGATCCATTTTGAGTTCTCTAACAGCACCGTCACTATTGTACAAAGGCACTTTGCTGAACATAATGCTGATTATCAGCCAAAGTAATCCGAGTAAGTATGCAACAGATCAATAAAGCAATTGGGGACGTTGACTTGAATTTATGAAGGCCTGTACGATTTGTGACTTACATATCTTGGAGATCTGAGCTGCTTCTCAATGAAGCTGATCCTTAGCAGGTGAGGGACTGACAACAGGAAATCATCTTTCATACTTCTTTAATGACTTTCGCTTTGTAAATGAAATTTTCACAAAGTGGCTTGTGACATCGTTAAAACATTAACAAGCCAAGAACCACAGACAGAGTGAAAAGGAGCAGAACAACAGACCACTCGCAGTGAGATAAAAAGTTGATTCAGATCAGCATAAAACCAGTGTGAAAACCAGCATTAAAAGTAAGAATTATACATCAAAAGCAAGGCAGAATAAAAATACCTCCCCAGGGAGTCCCTAATGTGGGGGTTTGGCATATAACCCAGGGACATTAGTTCCAGAATTGTAGCATCACCACTGGGAATACCCTATTCCTTGTACCTGCTAAACAAAGCAACTTGGTCGAAGGTCAAGTCCTTTTTTCACTAAGTACGTAATGAGGCTATTCATGTGAGCAGAAAAACCCAGCCTGGGGCTGGGTTGTTCATGCGGAGCACCAGGGTCAAGGCCAATCTCAGTGCTGCCTCCCACACAAGCCTAGGTTTTTAACCTGGGTTGGAGGATGCAACTGTGATTTCCAACCCAGGTCTGGAGTCATATGTATGCTTGGGCTACATGCAACCCGAGTTTACAAAGAGTCAGTTGCCTAGAGTGCCTGACTTGTGGGGAAATCCCCCCAATGAACCACAGTGCATTTTGGGATTCATGGAAGCTGGGACTCATTTTTATGGCCTCCAGTGGATTGTGTGGGCATGCTCAATGATTGTCTGGTGGGGAAGGTAAGTTCATCCCTGCCTTTCCCCCTGCCTGCCATCCTCACCCCTGTCCTGGTCGTATGCACGAACCTAATTAATAGAATTACTAACAAACAGGGATTATTCTGAGGGACAGGAAGGGGTAGTGGGTACCCCCTACCAAATATTTCCAGCACCGCATTTTGTTTCCTCATCCAACAGATTGGAACTTTACAGCCAAGTGTCAGTCAACACAGTCATATCATACTATGACCCAATAGCTTGAATTCCCATAGCTTGAATTAATTATTATTTCAAAAGGCCTCCATTGTTTAAAAGAAGCCCATTCACTCTCTCCTCTACCCTGGAACTAGCAGCAGAAGACAGTGTGGCCAAGTAGGTAGGGGACTCCTCCAGCTTCCCAGGAGCCTGGGAACAATGTGTACCACTTCATCAAAGGATGTACACTGGACTGAGCAAAGCTCTGTTGGTATCCCATCACTGACCAAATAACCCATGCGGAATGACATCCAAAGGCAAAATATTGGGAAGAAGCAGAGCTTTGGTAGTCCCCCACACCCTGCACAATGATACCCTCCACACCTTGAACAGACTTAAAATTCTGAGATATAAATGTGTATCATCAAGGACTGACATGGAATCCTGAAACGTTCCTCAAAACCTTGTAACAAATAGGCTTGCAGCTCCTGAAGGTTAATGGGGCTAGGCCCCTTTCCCAGTAGACATAATCCATCATGGCAACATGGATTTTGCGGGGAATTCTCAATTGAGGTATGACCAGTTTTTCAGGATGTGTGCCTCTTTGGAATGGAGCTAGTCTACCCATAGGTTATCTGGGAAGGCAGGTCCACCCATTAAACCCAATTGGTTGACCAGCTCTTCCAAGGAAAACAGTGCTTGAATTGCATTGTTTTTCTGGGAAGAGCTGGACTACCAATTGGGTTTAATGGGCAGACCTGCTCTCCCAGAAAACTGATCGGTAGAACTGCTCACTCACTCCTCAGAAAAGCAATAGAATGGGCAATCAAAATGGCCCATTCAAAATGTTCGAATCTATGAATAGAATCAAATCAAATCAGGGTTGATTTGAATTTGACCTCTAGAATCAGCATTAGGGTCAAGAACATAAGAACAGCCCTGCTGGATCAGGCCCAAGTTCCATCCAGTCCAGCATCCTAATTCACACAGTGACCCACCAGATGCCTCTGAGAAGTCTACAGGCAAGAGCTAAGGGCATGCCCTCGAATCAACCCTATTAGAATCAAATCAATTCATCCTCGAATTGCAGTGCACATCCCTAACTCCTTCATGCTAATGAGCTCATCTATTGAGAATGAATGAAAATTGGGTTAGTTGTTTAACAGATTACACCCTTCAAGATCTATAAACTAACAGCAGGGCAGAAACAACTTGAGAGAACATCAGAAAAGGATAGCGACGATTTGAGCAGGCACCAGAAGGCTCTGCCAAAGTGTGCACACAGCTTTCAGCTGCATTCCCTTCTGTTGTTATGAGTAATGTCCCTCGTGTCTGTTGTGCTCAACAATGCTAGCAAAATTGTCGTATTAAGTTTGTATATGCCATTGTTCAATTGGTAAATAACTGGTTAGCAGTTTTTGACAGATCTCCTCCAACACAGTACTGTAAGATGGCAAATGCAAGTCCAAGATAGACAAAATAAAATACAGTTTCACTATCCTAACAGTCTGCAGCCTGTAGCGTAAGTTCACAATACAGATTACATTAATCACATGTACTTCCTCTGTAAACCATTTTTGGTTGCCTAAACCAACTACTAGTTACTACTACTACTATTACTATTTGTATCAGTGGTTCCCAAACTGTGGCACTCCAGAACATCTTATCATAGGAGCATCCCTCCAGTGGTTTTTGATGGTGTCTACCTTATGTTTCCTTTTAAATTGTGAGCCCTTTGGTGATCTCAGAGGCAGGACCTTTGACAATAGGTCGGCTGGGATATTTTTTTAAATTGGTTTGTGTGTGTGTGTGTGGTTTTTTGCATTTATATTCCACTCTTCCACCTGTCATGGCTCAGACTTCTGACTCAGAAGAGTCAGAGCAGGATGACTTACCAGCTAGTGAGGGCTTAGAGCAGGCCTGCTCAACTTAGGTCCCCAGCTGTTTTTGGACTACAACTCCCATAATCCCCAGCCACAGTGGCCAATAGCCAGGGATTATGGGAGTTGTAGGCCAACATCTGCAGGAGGGCCAAAGTTGAGCAGGCCTGGCTTAGAGGCACAGCCACAGGATTTGGCAGAGAAACCAGACTCTGGAGCTGAGGATTCGCAACAGCTGCCAGACATGATCTCTGATGGGGAAGAGCCTGAGATTTCACCTGTCTTGAGACAATGTCTCAAGAGGCAGGCTCAGTGGGAGTCACACAGGTGTAGGAGATCCCAAGAAAGAAAGCCGAAGTGCTGACTCAGGGAAGCCTGATTGGCTGCTGGTTCTCTTGGGCCATATATATTCAACAGTCTCTCTGCTCTGATGCTGTTTGCAACTTTGTTGGCTGCAGGTAGTGTGTTCTTGAATTTCAACCATTTCTGTGTCCCAGTTTGTCTTCTCTGTACTTTCCTGCATTGTTCCCTTAATTCCTTGTTCTGTGTTCTTTGCTTGTTTCATTCCTTGTTTTGTCTTTTCCTTCCACTTATTACTCAGTTAATGTTAGAGGGGGGTACCTAGTTTCAGTTCAGGGGACTTAATCCATTGACTAATAGTTATTTTCCTTTATTTGGTTTCTTTGCTGCTTTCTGGTTACTCTCAGGGGGAGTGCTGAAGGGGGTTATAAAATCCTGTTGGGTTAGCTGAGCTAACAGATTCACGACACCACCAAGGATCCCAGAGCATGGTTATGTTGATCCTCACAACAACCCTGTGAGATAGGTTAGGCTGAAAGATACATGACTGGCCCAGAGTCATCCAGTGAGCTTCATGTCTGAAAGGGGATTTAAACTCGGGTCTTCCCATTCCTAGTCAAACACTCTGCCATGCTGGCTCCCAACCACAGGGTTGATGCTGATCAGAGCCAATGTGTATCTCCCATTAGGTGCATCACTTAGGTAGATTCACTGTGTACAGCAAACCTCAAGAGCCAATCCATCTCCTTTATAAAATAATATGATTAAAGTTGTGGTCCCTTTAACTCCATTTACTTGTCTCATGACTTCATTGTGTCTGGGTGCAAAGAAAGAGATTTAAATTTGGTCAATAAGTTACTATCTATTAACACTGAATTCCCTTCCATTCATAATGGGAGTGGAAATTCAATTTAAGAACTGTAGTTGTCACCCATCTCTGCTTTTTAATGTTCCTTAATTTAATACAATTTCTCTTCCTGCCATGAAATTACTGCATCTCATTTCAACAGATGTTCTTCCCAGCATTGAGGAGGTGTATTCTCTTAAATATACTTTGCAGTGTTTTATGTAAACCCACCTTCTTCTTTGAGGACCTGTGATAATGAGAATTCAGTTCTAGTCAGATTGCATTTCCTTTTCAAATTCTTCGTAAGTGGGTAGACACCAGGAGTAGGTTGGTTGGGTGGGTGATGTGATATCTAAAAGATGGAATTAACGTTCATTTCAAAATGCAAAAGGATTTTTTAAAAAAGTAGGAACTATATATCTTTTCAGTATGATCTTGAAAAGGAGATGTTCAGTTCAGGAAACTGGAACCTCTGAGATAGATAGATACACACACACACACACACACACACACACACACACACACACACACACGGGATAGGCACAAATTGATTTTTTTAAATTCAATTTGTACCCAAATTGAATCACCGCCCATTTGTTTTGGTTCCGATTCTGCCCCCCCACTGAATCACACCAGATTCAAATTGTACCCGGATTTTCCAATTCCGAATCTGAATCAATGTGAGGCCAAAAAAAAAAAAAATCACTCCTTTGCCCAATTTCTTTGAAACTTGGGTGGTAGCTTCCAACCATTGGTCACTACAACCCAACCTAACTTGGCCACAAAATGAAGGTCCGGATCTCCAAATTTTTCAGGTCCGAATCTGGGGTGATTTGTTTTGTACCCAAATCTGGGCAATTGAGCATAGGGGTGATTTGTTCTGTCTACCAATGATTTTATTCATTCATTCATTCATTCGATTTGATTTCTATACTGCCCTTCCAAAAATGGCTCAGGGAGGTTTACACAGAGAAATAATAAATAAGTAAGATGGATCCCTGTCTCCAAAAGGCTCGCAATTTAGCACCCGAATCAATTTGTACATCCCTAACACACACACACACACACACACACACACACACACACACACACACACAATATATATATTATACAGTTTCTATATAGCCAGTGTCAAACATTGTATCCCAGTGAATCTCCTTCCCTTACTCCTTAAATAATTTTATTATTTAAACATTTGCATACCATCTTTCTATTTAAATTACTAAAGCAGTTTATGTTAAAATTACAATGGAAGAGTACCTGCATGCTTGCAAGTAGAAGGTCCCAGTTTCAATCCCTGGCAGCATCTCCAGATAGGGCTGTGAAAGACTCCTGCCTGGAACCTTGGAGAAGCCACTGCCAGTCAGTGTAGGCAATGCAGAGCTAGATGGACCCAGGGTCTGACTTGGAATATGGCAGCTTCCTTTTTTCCTACGTAAGGAAAGGCATTCCACAGCTTTGAGCTTGTAACAGGAAGGCTCTGATTTTTGCAGAGGGAAACCTGGTCTCCACATGTGATCGAACTTTTAGCAGAGGATCAGTAGTGGGCCAGAAATATTTCCATCACTGTGGTTGTTTCATGGGACTTCCATGTGATGAAGTGGCAATGTCATAAAGCCAACCCAGAGTGAAGAAAAAATGGCTTCTTGCCCTCACTCTGGAGGATGAAGATGCTATTTTCCAGCAACCAGAAATGCAATTGCCACTGCCTGGACCTTTAAACAGGTAGTGGTGCCCACCCCCCCACCAAAAGGATAAACCAGGGAAGGTTTTGTGATTTATTTAATTCCCACAGCCCCTACTTCAACCCAGAAAAGTTTTGAAAATGAGTTTTGGCTAAGTGAGCCTAGGATTTGTTTTTGTAGTCCTGTTGTACAACCTTGCCTTGCTCTTTTCCCCTGCATTTTAAAAATTATTTCCCATGTATAAGCAAAATACAGGTTTCTCTTGCATGTAAGAGCATTTATGGTATAGTAATAATAATTAATGGCACAGCTGAATTTGCTTACGCCAGACCTAATTGCAAATAAAGAGGTGCGAAACTGCATATTAAACATGCTATGAACAAGAATGGTGCTTGCTCAAGGAGAATTGGCCAATGATCTAGAAACAACAAGAGGTCCCTTACAGCATTCACAACATTAAAGGCGTTAAGTGGTTCCCCCCCCCCGCTCCCATAAACTGTAGCATTTTAATAGTTACTATTTAAATCTTAAATTTAGGGCGAGAAGGTTTCAAGTTAGAATGGTTAGGAGAGTATACATGCTCAGAGGCAGCAAGAGAGCTCTGTTTAAGAATATATGGAACGCAGAGCCCTTGGTCACGATCAGTGAGAAGGGCATGAAGGGGTGAGGGAAGGAAGCAGATGATCCTCTCTTTGTGGTTGGATGGGTGGATCGCCTACCTGGATGATTGCCAGCTTCTGACAGCAGCAGGGAGGTTGCGGGGCCAGAAGGCCCGCAGAACTCCCATAATGCACCATGTGAGTATGCAGTGCATTATGGGCAGTGCTTGGATGCTGTTGGTGTGTGGCTGCTGCGTGGAGCCGCTCAGCACCAACACATGATTATTTATTTATTTATTTATCTGTCACATTTTTATACCACCTGATATGTACATCTCTTGGCAGTGTACAAATCTGAGTATGAAAAAACCACCGATTAAAATACATACAACACAACACAAATATCCAACCAATGATTGAGTTTATTCAAATCAATTCTAATGAAAAGCCTGCGTGAACAGGAGAGTCTTGAGGGCCTTCCTGAAGACAAACTGAGAAGGAGAGGGTCTTATTTTAGCAGGGAGCATCTTCAAAGACCCAGGGCAGCCACAGAGAATGCCCGGCCCCGGGTTGACACCAAACAAGCTGGTGGCAACCGTAACTGGATCTCTCCAGAAGATCGTAATAGGTGGCAGGGTTTATGACAAAGGAGATGCACTCTTAAATACCTTGAACCCAAGACGTTTGGGCTTTATAGCCAGCACTTTGTATTTCACCTGGAAACATAGCAGCAGCCAGTGCAGTTCTTTCAAAACCTGTGTTAAGTAGTCCCTTCATGTTGTCCCAGAGACCAATCTGGCTGCCACATCCTGTACCAATTGTAGTTTCTGGACTATGTACAAAGGCAGCCCCATGGAGAGTGCATTACAGTAGACAAGTATGGAGGTTACCAGCATATGTAACAGTTAGCCTGGGCCGAGGGTCCCTTGTGGGTTTGCTGCCATGGCACTGCTGAGAGCCACACGGCACAGTGCGCACAAAACCAGGCTGGGCTTCCCTTGCCCGGTTTTGCCTGCACATGAGAACAGCGTCAGTGGGAGTGTAGTGCTCGTTTGGACCACAGGGCTTCATAACCCAGCACCCTGCTTCCAACAGTGGCAAACCATATGCTCCTAAAAAGCCCACAAAGGAGGCACAGTGGCAATAACAGCCTCTAAGTGTTGTGGAGTCTATGAGGCTCTTCTCACAACCAAATATTCCCAGTAGGAGGGGGTTAACCCAGGAAATGGATCATCCCAACCTAGCAGTTCTGGACCTGGGTAGCCCAGATCTGGTAGCCCAAACTGTAGCTCCAATTTGGGGCGTTTACTCCATCTCAGAGTGTATGTCTAGAAGGGGGGTTAGCGGCTTCTCCCTCCCACCATCTCCCTGTTGGCCTTTGCCACCACAGAGTCACAGAGTAGCCTCTCTACTTTCCTCAAAGGCTCAATTGCCCTCCTCTGTTGCTGACCTTCACCATCAGCTGAGCAGCCCTTAGATAACTGGAAAAATGCTAGACATGCTCCCTGTGGGGCAGACTCCTGACCGGAGGCGTTTTCATCCTCAGCGGGTTCAGGGACCATGACATCACCAAGTTCATCCCCAACCCCCTTTTCCTGGGGCCAGCCCTATTGGGTGTCTGTCCACTGAGTCCAGCAAACATCATGTGATGCCATCATTCTGGGACATCAGGCAACACATGTGTGGCCTCAGCTGGGTCCACCCGGATCCTCGGGTGAGTCCAGGAGCCTCCAGGATTGGTGATTCCCGACAGTTTCCTGGTACTGGATATACACTTAAACAAAGAAACAATAGGAGAAAGTCCCTGGAGGTCTCCGAATGATCTTCTGCTCAATTAAATATTGATAAAAGTGTATAACACATTTTCATTGCTTCCCTTTGTGGCCCTGTTTCCGAGGGAAGTTCTTTTTTCAGATGCACAATGTTGAAAACTGGCAACTGATTCCCCTTTTGTTATTTTCTGCTTTATTTATTTTCATTACATGGTTTTTTTGGTGGTGGTTTCCCTCCCTCTGATCAGTTTCTTTCAGTGCCTCCGTGTGTATGTATTTGTCATGCTGCAGAAGAGAGCTCTGGATGATACAGGAGATTAATGTACAGGGCTGTTTCAACTGCGATTGCATACCAAACAGTCTTCTTTGCTTTTCTTTCATTGCTAATTCCGATACAAAAAAACCCCAAACCAAAACCAAAATCCCTACATTTGAGTTGTTTTAATCTTGTTTGAATGAATGAATCTCTATTTCGGTCATGGACCAGAATAAACATGGCAATTTACGAATAATTAATTACAATCAATTGTGCAATTGACTACTGACATCTATTTGATCTATACACAAGAAAAGGCTACTCAAATAAATCTATACCTACTTAAATATATCAAACTATCAGCCATAATGTTGCTAGTCGCATAAAGCGGGGGAACCTCCCTGCGGTATCCCGTCAGACTCCCAGGCTTCCTGAAGTATTACAAACTACAAGCTGGTGTGTGTGTGTATAGATATAGATAGCAATAGCAATAGCACTTACATTTATATACCTATAGCTGGAAGCTCTCTAAGCGGTTTACAATGATTTAGCATATTGCCCCCCAACATTCTGGGTACTCATTTTACCGACCTCGGAAGGATGGAAGGCTGAGTCAACCTTGAGCCCCTGGTCAGAATCGAACTTGTAACCTTCTGGTTACAGGGCGGCAGTTTTACCACTGCACCACCAGGGGCTCAGTTGATTATACTGGCCTGGTACACATAATCATTTGAATCTTGGTTTAATGTGGGTGACCAAGATTGGTGTGATTGTCTGAACCCATGACAAAGTTGTTTATGGTGCAAGATTCTTGTCTTGGCATGGGTTCATACAATCACGCTAGTGTTGGTAACCCACATTAAACCCAAATGCAAATGATGAGGCGATTCTCACCCCGCGGCTCCCAGCAGCTAACCCGCCTAATTCCCCCTCCCCTTAGATCCTTCAGTACTGCTCACCCCTGAGTGATCACATGCCATGTAATATTTGCACTGGGATTACAAATCTGGATGCTACCCACTGAGTCTTTCCTACAGCCTGGATATAACTAAGGTAGCTTGTGCGAATTTATTATTTATTTGTTTGTTTGTTTATTTGATTTTTATTCCGCCCTTCCAAAGATGGCTCAGAATGGTTTACCCAGAGAAATAATAAATAAATAAGATTGCATTTAATAAATAAATAAATAAATATTTAATGAATATTGATTTATTTAAAAAATCAATAAGATTAATAAATAAATAAGATTGCAACCAAAATTTTTATTAAGTCAGTAAATTTTACAAACATTGCAAAAGTTGTTATTAACTGTGTGGTTTTCTTTACTTTACTCTTCCAGATAAAATTATAATTAGCTGTATACATAAATAAGCAATTCATACAATACTGTGTTCATACAATACTTTAGCAAGTAAAACAATCATATTGCATTTACAGAAATTAGCACCTTAAAAAAAGCCTCTGTGTGTGTGTGTAAAAAGTAGATCTACTTATATAAAGCTTCATAAAGCATCATTCAAGATATCAAATTAACACAGAGAAGTCTATTAAGTATTTCAAAATAATATTTAAGGAAACCAATTGTAAAGGAACTCTTTTTAATATTTCACTCTAGCCGAACCCTTCTAGCAAGTCTTTCTGGTGAATGCTAACATATTCAACACTATTCAGCATCACATATTTTTATTTTTATATGACATTTCTTATTCTGATTATAATTTATTTATGACTGAAGATGTTCCAGGTAAACACACTCCGAATTAAATCAATAATAGGACATAGAAAGTGTTCAGGGGTGAATGTTATCAAATTTGATAAAGATATGGTCTAATCTATGATCAATCTACAATTTGTCAATACCGCCTGGATAATTTAATAACGCAAATACCAACTATGTCTAAACTTCAAAGATCTACTCATTTTAAAGCAATAAGATCAAAGCTCTCCCCTCCTCAGTAATGATTTCCAGTCATAACTTTACTGCTTGTAATGGGTATTTCATTGCAATAAATTCTTTCACACCCAAGCAAGCTACTGTTTATTAAATCATTTATTCTGATTTTATTGACCTTGAATTTTATCTAAGTTTGGAGAGCAAATGAACACATCAAAATAATTTCAGAGGGCACGGATGGTTTTCTTTTCCTCACAAATGGACACAACTTCAGATCTATTTTTCTATTTCTCTAAGGCAATGGTTTTCAAATTGTATTCTGGGAAGCTCTGAGATTCCTCAGAATCTTAATGGGCATTCCCCAATTAGATTAGTAATGGTGGACATCAGATTATCAGTAATGGTGGACACGCTTCTCGGAAAGACATTCTCCCATAACAAGTAATTGTCTACTAAAATGCATGGCTTTAGCAAACTATATAGTGTAGTCTTGGGCAGTGTTCCATGCAAGAAGGATTCCCAGCTGTTTGTTGACTACAACTCCCATAATCCTCAGCCAAAAGCCATTCCAGCTGAGAATGATGGGAGTTGTAGTCGGCAACAGCTGGGAATCCTTGTTATAGGGAACACTGGTTTTGGGCACACCTCCTATTTCACACATAGCAATGGTGAGGTATACTCCATGTCCGACTTGTACTAAAGTCACCAAAGTTTACCATAAGGCCCATATGACAAACCATCTCTTGTTTGCAGATCTTTTGTTTGGGGATGGAGGCAACTGATTTTCCTTTAATTCCAGGGATCAAAACAATACTGCACCATCAGTACACAACATGCATTAACATTATAAGCTGAGCATTTCCTCCGGAGCTTTTTCCAAATATTTCCCCAGGGAAGCTTGTAAAGATCAAATCAAGGGAAGCTTGTCCATCACGGTTGGCATCCTCCCAGCTTGAAAGGTGAGCTAGACTGAGCATGCATCCTAGAAAGCTTCCCAGAACCCTCTGCAAAACAGAGGGTTTTGATGGCTGATGTATAGGTGTTCCTGGGTCAATAGGTTAATAGGGAAAGTGTTCCCGATGTCAGAACAGTTTGAAAACCATTGCTCTAGGGCAAAGCTGCACAACTTTGGCTGAACAACTTTGCTGGACTACGGCTCCCATCATCTCTGATTATTGGCCACTGTGGCTAGGGATGATGGGTGTTGTAGTTCAGCAACAGCTGGAGAGCAAAGGTGGTCTACTAGACTTGTGCACAAACACAAATGTTGGGATCCGATACGACCTGATCTAAGCTGACCTCGCAGATGTCAGTTTGGGGTTCAGGATTGGGATCAGGTATTTTCCCAACCAACTTTATAATCAATTTTTGAAAGTAACCAGGATGCTTACTGTGAACCCTAAGGAAAAGTGATCTAACATCAGAGAATCGCAGGGGAAGTGATGCAGCATCAGAGAATCTCAGGAGAAACTTGGAAATTGGCTGCATGTGAGTCAAAAATGGGCTAAGAAACTTTCCCAAACTTTTAAAAAAGATATATGCATGCTTAGGCAAGCAGGCAGGCAGGTGTTTGGGAAGATATAGTGTAGAAGATGAGTTTCCCCCTCCGGTTGCAATCATACACACAAAAGGAGCAGACTCTCATTTGGAGTTCCAGAAAGTTCTGGTTTTTTCTGAGGCTGGTTGGCGAAATGGGCTTCCCGTGTTCAGATTGGCCTATATTTGGAAGTGTCTGAAGTTGCTGTTCTGTTGTTGCACAGCACTTACAGCCACCTCTGCTCTATGAGATCCATCTTGACTTTGTGCCCACCGTCCAGAAAGGAAAGGAAAGGGAATTTATTTCACTGGAATGGCTGAAGATAAGCTTATTATAAAAGAAAGATAGGGAAAAGATGGAAAAGATGAAAAGATGGAGAAAAAACAGCTTTGCTTCCGGTCTTTTTACTCCTGGTTAGGAGATGTGCTAGTTTTTTCCCCTAAGTCCACCCAGAAAAGCTTCAATGTTTCCCTGAGAGTCTTCTATCAAAGATCAATCAGTCTAGTCTTGAAACCTAAATGTCCCATGTGAAAGTGTCAAACTTCTTAGCTTGCTGCCTTCACAGCAACTCCTAACTGGACCATAGTTTAAAGGCCCCCTGTGTGCACTTGACCCAATTCCAAATTAGAACCTTCATTAGTCTTTTCAAATCTTCACCCCTTAAGCTCCTTGCTAATTAATTTATCTGTAGGTACCAAGCTCTGTGGTCTTGACTAACTTCAAAGACTCCAAGTTGCAAACAGAGACCCGTTAAAGAAGTTACAGCTAAGCAATTATACATATTATTGCTCCTATTCTTTTTCCAGTTTTTAAAAGAATGTTCAGTTGTGTTCCATCCTTAAAGAAAAATGCTCCACAGGATTGTTTTAAATTTATTTTGAAAATGCGGCCCGTGGAAATTGTAAAACATGGCTGTGACTACCTGTTGTCCATTTCTTTATCATTTCTTTATTAGGCAGGCTGGTAATTCAAAGTGGTCAGCAGATGGGAGCTAAAAGTAACAATATGACAAATGTTTATTTATAGTTGTGCATTGCTCCGTGTGTTTGAAGGTGATACCTTTGTACTTTGCTGGAGAGGTCCAGGTAAGGTAAATCAAGGGTTCCTAAATTTGGGTATCCTGATGCTGTTTGGCTACAACTGTGACTGGAGATGATGGGAGTTCTACGCCAAGAACATTTAGAGTCCAACAATATCTGGAGATGATGGACATTATAGTCCATGAGTCAGACCCATGGATTTTCACCATCGATCCCATCTCAGGGGATGAATGCTCATACTGTTTTTTGGCAATGGCTAGGTCACCTTAAGTGGCGCAGTGGGGAAATTCTTGACTAACAGGCAGAAGGTTGCTGGTTCGAATCCCCGCTGGTACTATATTGGGCAGCAGCAATATAGGAAGATGCTGAAAGGCATCATCTCAAACGGTGTGGGAGGAGGCAATAGTAAACCACTCCTGTATTCTACCAAAGAAAACCACAGGGCTCTGTGGGCGCCAGGAGTCAAAATCGACTTGACGTCACACTTTCCCTATCCCTCCATAGAGATAAAAAAGAAGTGATAGCATTGTTGCACTTACAGTTTCCTCTGTGTTATCAGCCCTTTTATATCCCTACCCCCAAACAGTTGGTGGGGGGGATTGCAGTCATTTTTGCACAAAGCAAAGGGTCAGGGTCAAGATCACAGTCAACAAATTCTTGTCCTTGCTCCATGGAGTCATCTTTGGAGAACATTCTGGCCAACTGCCATTTCCAAGCCTCTGATAACATTGGTGCACTGTTATAGTTGTTTTTTGTGTTTTAAGAACTTTTAAAATCTTACAAAATGCTTTCAACATCTTTCAAAATCTTTTAAAAAGTGCAGTAGCACATTTGGCCACTGCAGGGCTGACGGTTAGGACAATAAAAGCATGATAGCACACAGAAAGCTGAAAGGCTTGCAATGCTATCACCTCTTTCCCATCTCTAGGGATATAAACCTTTATTTTTATTTTATTGTTAGATTTATATACCACCTTTCATTAAAAACAATCCCAAGGCGGATTGTCAAAACCTTGTCAAAAATTTCAATGGGCATTTGTCTCCCATGGTGGTACCACCCACCCAAGCTCATGTACTAAGACCCAGGGTAAGGAATCCCATAAATTCCAGAACTCCAAGCTACATTTCCCTTCCTAATCTAAGATTTTTAACCATCATCATCAGCTGATATCCTCTCCTCAATGAACAAACTTAGATATTTTCTTTTATCTTTTGAAAGGCAAACTCAATTTCTTTACCATCAAGGAGAATAAAGGAATAAATGAGAACTAAGAACAAAGTTCTCTTTACAGTTCAGGCTGGTTTATTTTATGCCTGAAATGCCCTGGTACTCTTATCTCTTCAGGATTAGTGATCTTTTATCGGAAGCAGAAGGAATATTTATCTTTCTCGGCTCAGCAGTTCAAGAAGATGGAGATAGAAGGAGCAGTTTGGGTGTTTTTCTGTTGATTATGGTCTTGAATAATGTAGATACTACTTTCATCTCACTTCAGCAATCTGATTGAACAGTAGGGGGGCTATAGGTTTTAGAACTTTACCCACACTGAGCTTATCATTGGGGTTTTATATATGCATCTGAAGGAAAACGGTCACTGGGGGGAAAAGTCGCTCAGTATTTCAGAATGAATACATAAATGACAGCACCAGCATGTGGGAGCAATATTGGTACTTGGGAAATTTGTATAAGATGTGATGTGATGTAATTAGGAGCTATTCTAGACAAATTCAGGGGAAACGGAGATGAGAAGAGAGATTCTCCCCCAATTTGTTTGATTATTCTATCTAATACCAATGCACACACACACACACGCTCACACCATCGGTATAAAACATTCCATAGATCATATTTCTTCTTGAAAATTTTAAGTTTAAGTAAGATAAGGAAGTGGTAGATAGCCCAAATTAACTAGATAAACTGGGAGATGGGTCTAATTTTACAGAGAATGGCAACCTTGTATGGATTATTGGAAGATGAGTGCACATTAAGGTCATCTGAGGAGGTCCGTCTCCGGTTACCACTGGTACGTCTGGTGGCAACTCGGAACAGGGCCTTTTCTGTAGCTGCTCCTGGCCTATGGAATGCACTCCCAGCAGATATCCACAGTTTAGGCTCACTGTCGGCCTTTAAGAGAGCCCTAAAAACTTACTTGTTTGACCTGGCCTTCCAAGGTTTTAATTTTTTTAAAAAAAGTTTTTGTATATTTTAAATATTGTTTTTAGCACTGTGTGTGTTTTTCGCACAGCCAGGTGAATGAATTGATGTCCCCAACGGGCAACAAATCCAACTTCAAAGTAGCCCATGACCCAGTCCCAAAAATGTTGGCAATCTAGGGGTATGCATGAAACTGGCTGGCCTGCTTTGGTTCGAGTCTGAACCAGACCCGGACCAGACCGGGCCAGATCAATTTTGGCCCCCCCCCATCGGACCCCCCTGTCCAGTTCAGTTTCCCTCCCCCCACTAGCCTCCATTATGCAGTAAATTGCCCCATTTTGGCATTCTTCTGCCCTTTCCAGGCCTTCCCTCTGTTGTGGTAGCCATTTTGGAGGCTGCCGTGCATGCCCAGTGGGCCTCTGCATGGCCTGGGGTAGGTGAAAAGAAAAAGGAAAGGAAAAGTTTGCAACCCCAGCCCATGAATGGCTGGGATGGGTGGGTTCAGTCCAGGGTGGGTTCAGTCCCAAACTGTCGAACTGAACCAGTTCAATGTTGAACCTGTTTGACATCGAACCGGTTTGCACATCCCTCTTGCCATCACTACCTTCTAGGGATGAATGCTCATAGTGATTTTTGGCAACATCTACGTGAGAGAAAAAAGAGGTGATCACATTGTTGCACTTACAGCTGTCTCTGTGTCATCACCATTGATCCCTACCCCTAAACAATTAGGGTAAAATTGCAGTTGTTTTTTGCGTAAAGGAAAGGGTTAGGGTTAAGGGAGGAAAGGTGGTCTTGTGATAGCAAGCATGAATTGTCCCCTTTGCTTAGCAGGGTCTGCCCTGGTTTGCATTTGAATGGGAGCCTACATGTGTGAGCACTGCAAGATATTCCCCTTAGGGGGTGGGGCTGCTCTGGGAAGAGCAACAGCAAGCTAGCATGCAGAAGGTCCCAGGTTCCCTCCCTGGCATATCCAGGTAGGGCTGAGAGAGATTCCTGCCCACAACCTTGAAGAAGCCGCTGCCAGTCTGTTTGGATGATATTGAACTAGATGGACCAATGGTTCAACTTGGTATAAGGCAGCTTCTTATGTTCCTTAGGTTAGAGTTAAGGGTTAGGGTTTTTGGGGTTAGGGTTAAGCTTGTAATAAACAAATGATTGTAATCTCTTTATGGAGCAAACTTTGGAAAACATGCCTGCTAATTTTCACTTCCATTTTTCTGGACAACATTGATGGAATTTTATAGTAACCCACCCACCCCCACCTTTAAAACTTTTAAAACTCCATTCTATATTTGACCACTGCAGGCCCAATAGTCAGGACAGTGAAAGCATGATAGCACATGGAGAGCTGACAGTATTTCAAAGCTATCACCTCTTTTCCATCTCTCAGGGTGTAGACCTTGACAAAAATCCCACTGAGTGAGCATTCATTCCCCATATAGTACCAACCAACCTGCTGGCTCATATAGCCTGCAGACAAGGACAGCAAAGCTGGGGGACAAATTTTGGACCAGCTCTACATCACTTTTTTTTTGAGAGAGAGAAATAATCAATGTTTCCAGAAATGCCCATATGTTTATCTTTGAAAGTTGCTGTGGTGACAGTACAATTTACCTGCACAAATAGTCTTTGGAAGCAAACAGAACAGAATAACAGGTGGGAGACCCAGCACTGTCTGCTTAACAAAAAAATACAAATGAATATTCATGAAAACTTCTTTTCCACTGTTTTCTCCATCGCTAACATTTGCACACAGTGATGGAAAATGTTATGGACTCTGCTTTATGTAATGAGAGCTGCTATCCTATAAACTAGGAAACAACTGACATGGAAAGGAAAGACAATCGCACAGAAATTCGAAGTCACGGAACACTGATGCTGTTATGCCATGTGGCATTAATTTAAGAGTAAGCTAACCCGGATACTCTAAACACTATAGTCTATTTCAGATGTCCTCTGGTCATGTTGTGTTGCAACCCGTGGTATTTCTAGGTACTTGAAAGATCCCGCAGCAACTCTTTTGAGAATTAACCACAATCATCGCCCTGCCCCCAAGAAAAATTACATATGCTTTAAAAGTCATTAAAGCTTAAAGTCAATATTATAATTGCTGTGTGTGAGTGTGTGTGTCTGTGTGTGTCTGTGTGATATTGCTTTTAGGAAGACCTTGAAGGAAGGGGAGTTCGGTAAAATAGGGGGTTTATCAAATTCTTTGCAGGGGATTGAATCCTAGTTATCTATCCTGGTTTACAGGACCTGATTGACCATGATTCCTATGAAATTCTGGGTTCTCACAATCATCTCACGAATTCTGATTAACTATGAAACCATGATCTGCGTGATTGTATGTCCTCCGCCTCTATTAGCTAATGGATGTAATATTATTATAAGTAAAGTGAAGTGGATTTGCAGTGGACTTCTTATTTTACTTTACCAGGAAAAGTATCCGTGCCATACACCTACTGTTTCCATTGCCTGGTAAGAAATCACCTCCTGTTCTATGTAAAGAAAATTTATGCAACAGAGGAGATAACGATTATTCTAGCAGACATTTGAATTCACTTGCGGAATCCATATTCCAGACCTCTGGGTTAGTAAATCTATAAAAGGAGCCCTGATGTCATATACTTTTAGGATAAGCCACCACTGATGTACATTTTCCTGTTAAAATAAACACTTTTGTGCTCGGCTTGAAAGTTTGCAGCGATTACTGATGTGAAGATCTGATTTAAATTCACAGAGCTTCTAAAGAATATGGCAGGGTGAGAAGGCCTAAGATCTCCTGAAGTAGCATATATGATGTCTCGGGGAACAGAGTTCAGCTTTTAAAAAGGAACAGGGGGAAACCCAATCTCCCTCACTGTTGCTGTCGTCGATCAGAAAAATGTGGCTGAGAACAAGATCAACCAACTGTCTGAAAAGAGGCTCTGCCAATGTATTAAAAATATATATATGAGGAGAGAGAACCAAAACACCCCCAAGCCATCAGATGGCTCATTCATTCATAGCAAGTGAAATGGAGACTTTTCCGTCGTTGGTTATAGAATGGCCTCACCATACAGATTTCTCTCCGCCTGCCATAAGACAGGCTTCATCCTGCCCTAAGACAGCCTAGAACTGGAGGGTGTTCGATCTGGGGCTGAGCTGAACCAGGGGTGGTTTGGCTCAACCCTGAACCTTTGAACCGAACCGGTTCGATATCAAACTGGTTTGGAATTGAACCTGTTTGTACACCCCTAATACAGATTTCTCTCAGCCTGCCATAAGACAACCTAGAACAGGAGGGGCTGAGTTCTCAGGTGCCATTCTGATATCTAGATGCTGAAAGTGCAAAACCAGTCCATGGCCTCATGTGGGGGGGGGCCTGTTTGCCCCATCCTCACTTGAGCAGCCACAGGAGGGGCCGCCCTGATCAGAAGAGAAGAGGGAAGGGGCAGGCGCTGATTGGCTGTTGGCCATCACTCACCCCCATCCCCTCAGTTTGCCACTGCTTGGGATTTCCTACCCTTCCTCTCTGGGTTGCAGAATGAGCACTGCTGGTCATCCTTTTGGGTCCAAGCAGGAATTATTGGGTCCCCAACTGATTGGCTCAATTGGGGACTTTTTTCTCCTACTCCATTCTGTCTGACCTCTTAGTTATTGGTTTGGTCACAACATGGCAGGTGCAGTGTGGGCTGGTTGGATGTTTAGAAGGGTTTGGTATCGGTGAACACCCTTGGGTTTTTTGAAAGGGTGGAATGGTCCATCGCTCCTTGGAGGCTTCGCGGCTTAGGGGCTACTACGATCAGCCATTATATCTACTTCATGGCTTCACAAGCCCTAGAAGCTGCCCTGAGCTTCTGGGTTGGCAAGGATGAAGAGATGTTGCTTCTACCTTGAGCCAGGGTGTGTCGCCCATAGGAGGCTTGGGGAAAGGCATCAAGACTGACCTCCAGCTTTGTTAGGCCTGAACTGCAAGGGATGGAGTTTCAGTATCCAGGTCGCTAATTCGAAACAGCTAATAAAGTTGTGGTCCTTTTCATTCAATGCTTGGTGTGTGTGTCGTTCTTGCGACTGGGGATGTGAGGGCAATGGTTTTGAGCGCTTTTGTTCAGACACCTGCCAGTGAACTCCTGACTTAAAATGGGTGTCGATTTAATTCCTTTTCAGATTTGCTGTTAGCATCATTATTGTATCATTTCTCCAAAAGACAAGCAGGAGTGGAGACCGACAAGATTTTTCCAACAGCGCTACAGCCGTCTGAACAAGTGCATCGAAGCAAAATAACAGAGAGATCCAGCTTGCTTCAGCACTCAGTGTTCTGCCAAGAAAACCCAGCACGGTGGCAATCAATTCCCTTTGCATAGGACGGCGACTACAAATTAAAGCTCACAAGCATGAATTCACCTGTAGGTGGACACTGGGATTTGATATTCAGCAGAAGCAGAAGACATGTTGGAAGAAGGACAGAGGATCCAAAGCTCTTGATGTTCTCTTTTGTAACTTCCACTAGTAGTGTGGGAAACTATCAACCGTGGGTGGAAGATGCACGTGTCTGAATACCACCAGGTGCTGAGGACAGGGGTTGGGCCCCCCCATGTCCAAAAAGGTGGATTTTGAAGTGGATTTTAGAATTCAGGAGGGGAGCTGGTCTTGTGGTAGCAAGCAAGAATTGTCACCTTTGCAAAGTAGGGTCTGCCCTGGTTTGCATTTGTATGGGAGACTGCATGTGAGCACAATAAGATCTTCCCCTTCAGTTTTGACATGTAGTCTCCCATTCAAATGCAAACCAGGGTGGATCCTGCTTAGTAAAGGGGACAATTCGTGGTTGCTCCCACAAGGCCAGTACCCCTCCCATAAGTGAGCACTGTAAGATATTCCCCTTAGGGCAGGGGTGGGGAACCTTGGCCCTCCAGCTGTTTTTGAACTACAACTCCCACCCCCCCAGCTAATTGTGGCTGGGACTGATGGGAGTTGTAGTTCAACAACAGCTGGAGGGTCAAGGTTCCCCACCCCTGCCTTAGGGGATGGGGACACTCTGGGAAGAGCATCTGCGTGCTTGCATGCAGAAGATTCCAAGTTCCCTCACTAGCATCTCCAACAGAGGGCTTAGAGGGATACCTGCCTGCAACCTTGGAGAACCACTGCCAGTCTGTGTAGACAATACTGAGCTAGATGGACCAGTAGTCTGACTCGGTAGAAGTCAGCTTCCTGGGTTTCTACTCTGAGTAGGGTTCAACTGGGGTTGATGCCTTCTTCTACCTAAACCCTCATCCTTTCCCAGAGTGTTCTCCCCCCACACCACGATCATTTACCTTCCAGTAAGTAATGTGAGCTTAAGTGGGAGAACCCTTCAAAGATAAAAAATGTAGAAAGACAGGAGCAGGCACTAAAAACTTCAGTGCTAAATTTGCCATGAACCTTGCCAAGGCTTATGTTACAGAAGTGAATGGTCTCTGGTTTGGTAGAAATGGACAGAGTCTGATGGAGCAACAACCAAGTCTCCAACACCTTCACTCTTTGCTGAAACTGTTTTTGGCTTTTCTTCATTAATGATTTAAAGCAAAATGTTCCACGGGGCCGAGGAATGGGGGAGCCAGTAGGGGGAATGAAAAAGCCTCCTCCCCCCGGTTCACTTTCATATTTCATTATTGTCTTTTCACATGGCATGCCAGGGTTTTCTCATGCCAGGGTTTTCTGGAAAGAAAAGGAAAATAAAAGAGGTTGGGGAGGAAATGGTACCATTTGCCACTTTCTTGGGCCCTTCTGCTTCTTGATCTGTAGCTTCTGCTGAACTTTTGTCTGTGAATGTAACACTTTTGTTGACACTGACATGTCCTGTAATGAAAGGAACTGTCATGAGTGCATTTCTTTGTCCACCTTTTTGTGCATCAGACCGGTGCTGTGGGGCTTTTAAAGGACACCATTTGTTGTTCTGATTTATTGCAACTGACAGACCCCCGCAAGGAAGGCAACAGGCATCATTGTGAGTGAACCTTAGCCCATCACAAAGCTCCACAATACTTTTTCATGAGGATTTTCTTGCATCCACCATTCCATATCATAGGGGATGGAACACAGAAAGACAGGAAGTTGCCTTCTACTGTGTCAGACCATTGGTCCATCTAGCTCAGCATTGTCCAGGCTTGCTCAACTTCCGCCCCCTAGCTGTTTTTGGACTACAATTCCCATAATCCCCAGGCAAAGTGGCCAATAGCCAGGGATTATGGGAGATGGAGGCCAACAGCTGCAGGAGGGCCAAAGTTGAGCACGCCTGGTACACAGACTGGCAGTGGCTTCTCCAAAGTTGCAGGCAGGAGACCCTCTTAGCCCTGTTTGAAAATGTTGAGGGTAGGGGAACTAACAAGTCAGACCATTGGTCCATCTAGCTCAGTGCTGTCTACTCAGACTGGCAGCGGCTTCTCCAAGTTTGCAGGCAGGAGTCTCTCTCAGCCCTATCTTGAGATGCTGACAGGGAGTGAACTTGGAACTTTCTGCAGGCAAGCATTCAAGTGCTCTTTCCAGGCATGTGAACGATCGGTGAAACTCACTACAACCCAAGGTTTAAAATTGGAGTTCAGCGAGCAAAACCTCATGTCTCTCTCCATATGGAATGGGAGTTTCACGGATCCAGACAGCCTCTGGCCCCTTCAGCTCCTGTTTCCCTTTATATCCGAATGGAGCCCTTGTTTTTATCTAAATGTACAACTGAAAATTGGGAGCACGCTCCTGAATTAGATTTATCCTACCATTATGTTGATTGTGTGAAATGCCCTGTATTCTCCAATATAAATGCAAGCCAAAGCAGACCCCACTTAGCAAATGGGACAATCCATGCTTGCTACCACAAGACCAGCTCTCCTTCCCAAAGTAAACAACACTATGAGGCCCAGAGAATATTGGCCATTGTCTCCAATACCAAATATGCATGGTATGAAGGCCTGTCAGGCCGGCCTTCACTAGCAACAGGAACTGGGTGTTCTTACCTCTCATCAGAAATGCTTACCTCAGGAGAGTGTGGAAAAACCAATAATCACCCACCTCCAGATGTCCCTTCTGAACCAACAGTTCGAAGATGTTGCAGTTCTACGTAAACTAATGAACTTGTGGCAGATGTTCTGTGCTGAGAAGATGAATATTACATTGTGCTCTTGTGCAAATAACAAGAGCTAAAGGACTCGAAGCAGCTGTTGAGAGAAGGAAAAGAATGAATATTGCATTACATGTGACCATTTAACTCTTAACTGATGCAACTTCCAATTTGTCTGCTGAGAAGGATGTGATTCTGGTGGAGAAGAATACTCGGAAATAAGGATTTCGTCAAGGATTTCGATTAGACCATGAGATAGGTCCGTGAAGGAGAGCTGGTCTGGTGGTAGCAAGCACAACTTGTCCCCTTAGCTTAGTAGGGTCCATCCTGGTTGCATATGAATGGGAGACTTGATCTATGAGCACTGTAAGATATTCCCCTGAGGGGATGGGGCTGCTCTGGGAAGCACATCTACATGCTTACATGTAGAAGGTTCCACCTTCCCTCCCTGGCATGTCCAGATAGAGCTGAGAAAGACAGAGAAAGACGAGAGGAGAGCTGGTCTGGTGGTAGCAACCATGAATGGACCACTTTGCTAATTAGGGTCCAACCTGGTTTGCATTTGAATGGGAGACTAGAAGTGTGAGCACTGTAAGATATTCCCCTCAGGGGATGGAGCAACTCTGGGAAGAGCAGGAGGTTTCAAGGTCCCTCCCTGGCTTCTCCCAGATAGGGCTGGGAGAGACTCCTGTTTGCAATTGCAACCTTGGAGAAGCCACTGCCAATCTGTGTAGACAATACTGAGCTAGAGGGACCAGTGGTTTGACTCAGTATATGGGAGCTTCCTATGTTCCTATGTTCCACTATTCTCATTCACAAACTGTTCAGCAACCAAAAAAATAAACAAATCTAAGAAACATATTATAAATGCAAACATTAGGGCCCATTCTGATGTTTCCAGAGCTCTATGGTTGCCACCTTCCTATCACTGATGGATTGATTAAGTGCCATCAAGTCGGTGTTGACTCTTAGCAACCACATAGATAGATTCTCTCCAAGATTATCTGTCTTTAACTTGGCCTTTCAGGTCTCTCAGTAGTTCATTCATTGCTGTTGTAATCAAGTCCATCCACCTTGCTGCTGATCGTCCTCTTCTTCAACTTTCCTTCAACTCTTCCCAGCATTATGGACTTTTCAAGGGACCTGGGTCTTCACATAATGTGTTCGAAGTAGGATAGTTTGAGCCTGGCCATTTGTGCCTCGAGTGAAAATTCTGGATTGATCTATTCTGTGATCCATTTGTTTGTTTTCCTGGCTGTCCATGGTATCCTCATAAGTCTTCTCCAGCACCAAAGTTCAAAAGTGTCAATACTTTTTCTATCTTGCTTCTTCAAAGTCCAGCTTTTGTATCCATAGAGTGTCACGGGAAAAACCATTGCCCAAACAATTTTAATGTTTGTAGATATAGAAACGTCACGGCATCTAAATATCCTTTCCAAGGCCTTCATTGCAACCCTACCAGTTCACAGGTGAAAATAGAATGTAGAGTGTAGGATCCTCTTTCTACACTGAGTCAACCAGCTCATCATTGTCTACACTGAGTAGCAGCAGCTCTCCATAGCTTCAGAGGTGGATCTTTCTCAGCCCCACTTAAGGATGCTCTTAGGGTCCCGGAGCATGGTCTAAGGCAGAGCCGCTCAAATTTGGCCCTCCAATTGGGCAGCCTGGTCTAAGGGCACACGACACATCCACTTTACTGAAACTAAGCAGGTCTTGGTGTGGCCAATGCCTGGATTGGAGACCTATGTATGGCACCTTGGGAGATGGGGTTGTCTCTCAGTGGTAGAGCCCGAAATCTTGAAAAAACTGCTTCCAGTTAGTGTGGACATTACTGAACTAGATGAACCAATGGTCCCACTCAATATATAAGACAGCTTCCTATGTTCCTGTCACTAAATCTGGGACCTTCTTCATGCATGCATACAGATGCTCTTCCACTGAGCTCTGACCCCCACCCCCTAAGGGGAATGTCTTCCATCCCCCATCTCCCATCCAAACACAAGCCAAGGCAGACCCTGCTTAGCAAAGTATGAGGTCTCATACTCATTATCCAAAGACCAGCTTTCCTCCCCACTACCACAACATGTTTGGACAGTGTCAATTTGGATGTCCGCCTCTTTTATTTGTGTTTGCTATTCATTTTCACATTTCATTTTCCATTTGTTTATTTATTCACCCCACTCATATTTGAATATGTGTTCATGTTCTGTTTTTTTTCCCCTTCTCAATTTAATTTAGCTTTAAAAATAGAGGGCACTCTAGCTCTCAACCAAACAATCTTTCAGGAGATGCACTTCTGATCCCCATTCTTGGTCTTTACACAATCCAGTTTCTCCATGAAGATTATTTACCTGCTTTGAAAACAGGACGCATAGAGAATACACAGATGCGCTCTCATGCCAGCAAAGTTGGGGCTTCCGGTGTCTTTTTAATTTTTTTAATTCCCTCGGGTTAAATGAACTTAATTTCCCTATCTTTATTTTGATTTGTATCCAGAGAAACTGCTACATCTGTGACTGGCTACATTAGCCGTTTGAGTGTATCTAAGCAGGGACCAAACATCTCCATAGCAACTTCATCTGCCTGCTCCTCGCTGGTAACCAATTTAACATAATTATTTATGATATGAGCCTGTATTATGGCTCCAGGGCAGAATATCTTAAAAAGTCTATTGCTCTTGATTGTAAAACAAGCAGATGACCCAATGAATATGCACATAATTCATTGCTCAATCTAATATCAAAGAAGCTCCCATGTCCCCATTGACAATTAAGCCACCATCGCTACGATGATACAGCTTCTAATCAGTCCGTACCGGTTGCCTCAAGATGTGCCAGAGGATGGCTTTTGGGAAGAAGAAGGGGAAGGAAGAAGAAAGAATTCAGATTAATTAGGGGCGATTTTTTTAAAAAAAAGAAGAAATCACAAAGTATTGCTCTATGTGCACCAAACATACTTGGGAGGAGATACCATGTCACATCAAAGGGAGGGGAGCTGGTCTTGTGGTAGCGAGCATGAATTGTCCCCTTTGTTATGCAGAATCCGCCTTGGTTTTGAATTTGGATGGCTTGGCTACATGTAAGTGCTGTAAGATAGTCTCCTTGTGGGGTGGGACTAGTGTTCCCTCTAACAGGGATTCCCAGATGTTGTTGACTACAACTTCCATAATCCCCAAGCAAAATCCATTGCAGCTGAGCTCGGTGCTAGAGCATAGCAATAGCACTTACATTTATATACCGCTCTATAGCTGGAAGCTCTCTAAGTGGTTTACAATGATTTAGCATATTGCCCCCAACATTCTGGGTACTCAAAGCATCTGCTTTGAATGAAGGAAGTCCAAGGTTAGATCCCTGGTAGCATCTCCAAGTCGGGCTGGAAGAGATGGCTGCCTGAAAACTCAGTATAAGGCAGCCTCATAAGGGGTCCTACAGAGCCATAGAGATCTTCATCAAGGAGCTCTGGAAACACAAGTCAGGTGCCTTATGCTTGCTGACACTGTTCACCCAAAGTGGGGGCAAACTATCATGCTCTTTGCTGTGCTTCACTGCCACCACTGCAGATGGCCAAGAGTGGTAGTGCAACTGCTAGTTCAAGCAAAGGTCAAGTGCAAGATGTGGACAATAAGGGATCTCCTCCATGTGTGGGACCTACAGCAATTGACCCTTGCCACCCCAACCCAAGGCCATGCTCAACCCTACAAGCTTCCCACCACATCTGTTTCCCAAACTTACCCTAGTTCTCCACTGAGGAAGGGAGCTGGTAACTACATTCCCCATGCTTCCTGGTGGCCATAGTAAAACATCCAAGTTGAAGCATCCAGGTTTAGCTTTCAGCCTCTGCTAGGACTGTAGATAATCAATGATTCAGGTGGGGGTGGTTACAAAAAAAAAAAAAAGCTCACTCCATCCAAACTCTTCAGTGAAAACAAGGAAGCACCTCCACCGACTTCTGAGACTGTCAGATGTTTGTGGATGGAGGCGGCTGCACAGCTCATTTTAGCAATGGACATCTGGAGATGAAGTTTGGAGCTGTAGGAATCAATCTGTAATCCAAATAGTGGACTTTTAAAGTGTGGATTTATATGTGGAGAGCTGGTCTTGTGATAGCAAGTGTGAATTTCCCCCTTTGCTAAGCAGGGTCTACCCTGGCTTGCATTTGAATGGGAGAAATGTGTGAGCACTGTAAGACATCCCCCTCAGGGGATGAGGCCACTCTGAAAAGAGCATCTGCATGCATGTATATGGTCCCAAGTTCCCTCCCTGGCAGCTTCTCCAAGACAGGGCTTAGAGAGACTTCTTCGTGCAACCTTAGAGAAGCCACTGCCAGTCTGGGTAGACAATACTGAGCTAGATAGACCAATGGTCTGACTCAGTATAAGGCACCTTCCTATGTTCCTATTATGAAATTTAGCCCCTGTGTCATTTCAGGTATGTCCCCTAGCTGTGTTGTTTTTGAGATTTTTATATCCAAAATAATAGGCAATATGTTGTAAAAGAATGTACCTGTTGGTTGTCATCCTCTGAACACAGAATCTGCACCCAACATGCTCACATGATTTGGTGCCCTTACTTGACTGTTGACACTTCTGCTCTTTTAAATTCAAGCTTTAAATATGAGATGAAGGCCATAAAGCAGGGAAACAACACAACTAAATATAAAGCAGACGCACTAGTTTGTCTCTGTTTTAATAAATTATGTGACTGGGAGAGTGATTAAATGTGTTGACAGGATGTAGAAAAGATAGAAGAAAACTGGTTTTGAAAATAACTCTTTAGACAAAGGACAAAATGTCTAGACAATTGGTGGTCCATTTGACCCAGTCCCTGAGATGTCAAACTGGCTTTCAATGCAGCCTCGATTCCAGTCCTTCATTATGTGCACCAATTGATTTCTCCCAAGCTAGAAAAACACAGGCAAATGCTGACAAGCTAATGCTCTGCTTGCACAATGAACAAAGTTGGTTTTGCAGTAGCAAGCATGAATTGTCTCCTTTGCTAAGTAGGCTCCACCCTGGTTTGCATTGGAATGGGAGACTACAGCCGCATTCACACGTAACACAGAACCGTGGGTCCAATGGGCATGCAGTTCAGCTTCCAACCCCCCAAAGCCCTCCCTGTCCTCATTCAGAGAGACTGCCGGAAGGAGGGGGAACTGGCTATGTGGGCTTCCTCCTTGCTTGACACACAGCTCCACACAACCAATCATGCCCATAGAGTGGGAGGAGATTCCTCCCTCAACTCTGATTTCACCAAATGCAGCCTCCAGTGCTGCATTCAGACGATGTGCTCTGCATCTGGAACACCAATCATGAGCAGCAAAACACACTACAAACCAAGGATTCAAATTGGAAGCTGCGGAGCACAACCTTGGGTCACTGGTTGAGCAGGACTGGAGTTGCATGCTTTCGGACATAACGGTTGGGAAACCTCTGGCCCCTACAACTCCCGTTCCACATTACGGGCGAATGTGGCCTATGTGTATGAGCACTGTCAGATATTCCCCTTAGAGACTGGAGAATCTGAAGAGCATCTGAATGCTGCATGCAGAATTTGTAGGATCTGTAGCTCCTGCATGGCATCAACCCTTAGCACCAGAAACCCTATTGACCACTAGGGATATTTGGGGTGGAGACAGCCAGTAAGGGCATCTCCCCTCTGACTACGCTTTCGCTACTCTACTTTCACTTTGTTAGACTGATAGTCTCTGGTTTCACTTTTTCACCTGCAAGAGAGACTTCTATCTTCTTCCCTTACCCTGCTTCCTGTATAGAGCTAGCAACCAAGCACATAAGGCTTATCTATCTCCCTGATGGATTTCTAAATAAACTGCTTTATTTGGAACCGTAACACATTAACATTCATTAGCAGTGCACTTCCTCTGCACAGGGGTAGATTAAAAAAATCTCCCCTCCGTAGCTCTCTAACAGAAGCTTTCAAGTTTCCTCCCCGGAATCCCCAGATAGGGAACATAGAAAACTGGGAATCCATGGGAACATAGGAAACAGCTTTTTACTGTGTCAGACCATTGGTCCATCTAGCTCAAGATTGTCTGCACAGACTGGCAGAAGCTTCTCCCAGGTTTCAGGCAGGAGTTTCTCTCAGCCCTGTCTTAGTTGCCAGGGAAGGAACTTGGAGCCCTCTGCATGCAAGCATGCAGATGCTCTTCCCAAAGTGCTCTTCCATCCCCTAAAGCAGGCATCCCCAAACTGCGGCCCTCCAGATGTTGCTGAACTACAACTTCCAGCATACCCAGCCACAAAAAATTGTGTCTAGGGATGCTGGGAGTTGTAGTTCAGCAACATCTGGAGGGCCGCAGTTTGGGGATGCCTGCCCTAAAGGGAATATCTTACAGCACTCACATGTGTAGAGCACTTTCTCCTGATCTGTGAAAAGGGCTCAAAGGGGCGAGGGAAGGAAGCCTAGTAAAGCTTACCTCCCCAGCAGATGATCCTCTTCTTGTTGCTAGGCAGCTAGATTGACTGCCCAGAGGATTGCTGGCTTCTTCCAGTAGCTCTGACGTTCAGGGTGCTGGGACATATCACCCTGAATCACCCCACCCCCAGAACTCCCATAATGTGGTGTATTAGGCAGATCCCCTCTCCCCAAAACCAGCTGGGAGTCCCATAGTCTGCCAGCCCCAGTTGGGGCTGGTAGATGATCAGTAAAACGGAGTTAGGAGAGTGCTTACTCTTCTGACTCTGTTTAAGGGGATGGCTCCAGAGGCGGTTTGTAAGGATGTGCAAACCGGCTCGATGTCGGTTCGAAGTTGAGCCAGTTCGGTTTGACGGTCCAGGGTCGTGAACCTGTTCGGTCCAGCCCCAGTCTGAAATGAACTGGGGGGTGGGTTGAGGGGGTGCCAGACTGAACTGGTCTGGTCAGGTTCAAGTCCGGTCCAGACTTGAACTGAATCGGGCCAGCCAGTTCCATGCAGATCCCTAGCAGTTTGCCACTGAGGCACTGCTGGGATCAGGCACAATCCCCGAGGTACATATGCGCTGGCAAAAGTGGGCTGGACTGGCTTAGCCTGGTTTTGCCTGCACGTGCGAATAGCTTCACAGTCTCCCATTCAAATGCAATCTAGGACCAGTTTAGCAAAGGGGAAAATTCATGCTTGCTTCCACAGGACCAGCTCTCCTCCTCCAGATGCACATCTCGAGTACCACAGTTTGGGACCCCCTATGCTCGAGTGAAACCATGCTTTTTGTCTTAGGAGCAGAAAACCATGGATATGTGTAGTCATACTCTTCCATCCAACGTCTGTAATGCTGCATTCAGCAAACGACTCAAATGGCAGAACAATTTCCTGCCTCTCATTAGCTCTTTCTTGTGGCTATCGTCTCCTTGCCGCCCACTGATACACACACACAATGCTGAAATTTGATTATTCAATTAAGGACAGTTGGGAGGAAAGTGGATCCCCCCCCCTTTAAACTCATGTTAACAGACAAATACTTATGTGGAGGAAATTGTTTTGTAACAATTCACAGTTATCTGGGCAAACAGATGTTTTGTGCTTCGGCAAAACAACGCATTCGGTTAACTCCATTTCGAAGCAAGCACACAAATCTCTTGGCCTCTTTGATCCCGGGAATTAGAAAAATGGATGATGCCTTCCTATGTCAGCAAAGGAGATTCATACATGTTTGTGTACGCTGATACTAAAGAAAAGAAGCCCATGTGTATTTTCTATGAACTAAAGGCCAATGGTGGCAATTTGTCATCCCAATCTTTATATGTGGGACAACATTATTCATTCAAGGTGTCAGGGTCAGAGCAGAGCAAATATTTAACTTTGCATTGTTACTTATACATGCATTTTGGCATCATTCAACAAAATAAATGTAGATGTAAATGAGGGAATATATTTAGCTCCTCAAAGCAACTCTGAGTAGGGGTGTGCACAAAATCAGAAAACCCGGTTTGGTTCGAGTAGAACCAGACTTGAACCAAACTGGGTCTGGTCCAGTTTTGTGCACACTAGAGCCAGGCCTGGTCTGCTTGAGTCTGAACCAGTTCAGGTTTTAAAAAAACCCAATGACTTACCACCATTTGTTTGTTTAGATTTTTCCCCACACACACAATCATCAGGGTGTAGCTCCATGATATAGCCTCAGCTTTGCATACAGAAGGTCCCAGCTCAACCTCTGGTATCTCCGAGTTGGGCAACATGGGAAACATAAGAACATAAGAGCAGCCCTGCTGGATCAGGCCCAAGGCCCATCTAGTCCAGCATCCTGTTTCACATAGTGGTCCACCAGATGCCGCTGGAAGCCACAGCAGGAGTTGAGGGCATGCCCTCTCTCCTGCTGTTATTCCCCTGCAACTGGTACCTTTGAGGCTGAGGGTGGCCTATAGCCCTCAAACTAGTAGCTGATGATAGACCTCTCCTCCATGAGGTTAGCCAAACCCCTCTTAAAGCCATCGAGGTTGTTGGCAGTCACCACATCTTGTGGCAGAGAATTCCACAAGTTGATTATGTGTTATGTGTAAAAGTACTTCCGTTTGTTGGTTCTAGATTTCCTGGCAATCAATTTCATGAGATGACCCCTGGTTCTAGTGTTATGTGAGAGGGAGAAGAATTTCTCTCTATCCACTTTCTCCCCACCATGCATGATTTTATAGACCTCTATAATGTCTCCCCACAGTCTTTGTTCTAAACTGAATAGCCCCAGCTGTTGTAGCCTTGCCTCATAAGAAAGGTGCTCTAGGCCCCTGATCATCTTGGTTGCCCTCTTCTGCACCATTTCCAGTTCTACAATGTTGTTCTTTAGATGTGGTGACCAGAATTGTACGCAGTAATCCAGGTGTGGCCTAGAGAAAGATGCCTACCTGAAAGAGAGAGCCAGTGCCAGTCAGTGTAGACAATACTGAGCAAGATGGACCAAGAGACTGACTCACTATAAAGCAGTGTGCCATGTTCCTGTGTAACTGCCATTAAAATTGATTTGGGGGTGGGGCCATCGCTTAGTAGTTGCACATTTGTTTTGCATGCTGAACATCCCAGGTTCAGTCCCTATGCTCAATGTAGGACTGCCTTTGTACATAGTTCAGGAACCTCAATTAATTCAAAATGCAGCAGCCAGATTGGTCTCTGGGGTATCCCGGAGAGACAGACCACATTATTCCTGTTCTCAAACAGTTTCACTGGCTACCAAGATGTATACGGGCAAAGTACAAAGTGCTGGTTATTACCTTTAGAGTCCTGAATGGTTTAGGTCTGGGTTACCTGAGAGGGCACCTTTCTCTACAAGTTCCTTCCCACTCATTAAGATCATCAGGTGGGGTCTGTCTTTGGGTGCCACCAGTTCATCTTGTGGCGAATTGGGACCGGGTCTTCTCAGTTGTCAGTTGTATGGAATGTGCTCCCCGTGGATAGAATCTTCTTTGGAGGCCTTCAGGGGAGTCTTAAAGACCTCTTTTTAGCCTGGCTTTTAATGATAACTAGTTTTAATTTTAATCTGCTTTTAAATTGTTTTTTAAAAAAACAAAAACTGTTATGTGTTTTTATTTATTTTTAATGTGTACAGCCCTGAGCCACTTTAGAAAGTGAAGTATATCACCAACCAACCAACCAACCAACCAACCAACCAACTAAATAAATAAATAAATAAAAGTGTCTGTGTTAAACTTCCTTGGTGATTCTCTCCTTGCATATATGCTGAATTTGATCACACTATGGTCAGTGTTCCCTAAAGGTTCCATGGCACTGACATCTCCCAGTAGGACCCGTGTACCACTCAGGTAAGATAACCCCACTGGTTATCTTATAAGAAATACTGTATGAATAGACTAGGAGGTGAGGCCCATAGCTGATGGGGTAAGATTGTTACACTGAGCAGAAAGTTCGAGAAATTAAATATATGTAATAGAATTTTCAATTAACCTCAAGCTTTATTCATTTAATGGAACAATTACAATACATAGTCACTTTGAATCGTAGTACATTTGAATCTGAGAGAGATCTTCTGTTTCTCTTGGGCATGATGCTATTTTTAAAGTATTGGTCTGCTGATTGGATGTTAATCTGTTGAGGACAATGACAGTTAAAATTGGATCAAATTCAGAATTTCTTCTAAAAAATACCCCCTAAAATTATTTAAAGCTTTCTCCCAGCATATTCTGGTGTTAAAAAGAGTGCATTCAGCTTTAGTTTGCACAGACTCTTCCAAATATATATTGTACCAGCAATCAGCTAAGTCCTTTATAGGATACAAAATCCGGAGAAAATACATTGACTTTTTTCAGAAGAATGTCTCTGTAATGAAAATTGGCAACAGATGATTAAAGCACACTTCAAGGTGCTTCTAAGGAACCTTCAAATTCCCATTATGTCCGAAGAAAAACCCTCTCCTCCTGAATAACACCTTCAGGTTTGGAAGTCCCTTAAAAGGCTGTTTTGGTTTTGGGGGGTGGTTTTTGGTTTTGTTGTTGTTGAAAGACTTCATTTCATTTCAATGTGAATGAAATGAAATGATCAGAATAAATGGCCTGCTGACCATTGGCAAGTATGTTCTCTCATGTGAGTTTCAGGTTTGTTTGATTTCTTTCTTTGACAACAGTTTCCAACTTTCTTGGGGTGTAGTGACGAGAAACGGAGGCTGATGCCTTGTCGAGATAGGAGGTATCAAGCCAACCCAGCTCCCATAAGGAGCTGGCAAGCAGGAAAAGGTCAAAAATGGTTATATTTTCCCCCCAGCCATGATTGGCTTTGATTTTGGAAGTGTTTCTCTTTCTGCAGTCATTCCAGACCTTCTGAATCTCATTTAATGTGCTGGCACATGCTCTAATGGAATCTGCCTTCTGCCAACACTTGATATTTACGGAGTGAGGCAAGTACCTTCTGATATTGGACTTTGTGAACCTACCAGGTGTGATCTGGTAGGGTTAATCCCATATGCCTCAGGGCTGAAAAACAGCAAATTGGTTAATTCGGTCTCACAGCCTGTTTTTTTTTTAAAAGACAAAAAAAAACTAAAGCCCAGGAGAAGAGAATTTGGAAAGACAAGTAAATGGTTGGAAACTTATCAACAGGATATTTGAATGGCGGACAATAGAAGTGAGTCTATTTCAGCTCTGGCACACACTTGACTTGCATCCATGAACAGTGTTCCAGGAGCAGACATGTCTCTGAACAGTTGGATGAGTCTTTGATTGTATTGAGAAAACAAAGAGAGAGCCCAGTGGTCTCTCAACATTGGGGTTCTAAATATGTGGAGAAGCTCTCTGATCAAAATCTCCTATGTTTCTTCTAGGGAGGAACCCTAAAATTTCAGTTTCTCTTTTGGAGGAACCCTGACATTGAGATCATTTACACAACCAAAAACAGTGTTCTACCATGGTTTGTGAGCTGTGTGTGCTCCCAATTTTCAGTTGTGTAGAAGCAAGGTAGGAGGACAACCTGGATAGACGTGTTTGTGTGGAAGCAAGATAGGAAGAAAACCTGGGTAGCTTTCCCCCCTACCTTGCTTCCACACAATCACTTCTACCCAGGTTTTCCTCTTACCTTGCTTCCACACAACCAAGAATTGGGAGCACACAGAGCTCCCAAACCCAGGTAGAACACAGTTTTTGATTGTGTGAACAACTTCATTATCTTTTGAATTGCACTTTAGAGACATTTCAATCCAAGCCCTAGATTCAGCCAGAGTGGGCCAGGATGTGCCAGAATTAGCCAGATTTCATGGCCTATGCAAAAGCCCAGCCTGAACAGGATGTGTTAAGAACCCTTCCTGTTAGGGAGAACCAATGGCCAGCCTGAGTGGGTGGAGCCACTCCAGGACCTAGAAACCCTTCCTTGCCCAAAGAGATGCTACATCCTATAGCTCTGGTGTTTCACTGCACGTGTTGTTTGTGCATAGAGCAGTAGATACATAGATGGTGCCTTCAGCTCTTGCCAGTCAAAGACCACTATAATTTTTGGATCACGAGCTTTTGTGGACTTCCCTTCTGACCAGCCAAATCATAACTTTCCCAAGCTCCATTCCAATACTCCAAGTTCTCTCCTAGTTCTATTTGTCCTGGCCCGGACAAATGAGCAAGTGTGCTTGAAATAAAAGTTGGCAGCCCTACCCCCAAAGAATGCTGGGAGCTCTTCCTCCACTACATTCATAATTATATAAGCCTCCATCATGTCCTTCCTAAAACACAAAACCTCTGTTTATGACAACCTGGAACGGGGAGTGATATGGGATGGAAATGTGATAAATAAGTAAATAGTAGACGAAGAATACAAAATTAGGTGTCTCTCCTGAAAGACTCTTATGATTCATGGAGTGCACCCTCTTTACAATGTCATCCATGCCCAAGCTTCAAGAATGTGAAATCAAAAGATAAGAGGCAAATGGATCTGCTCTGGCGTTTTGAAAAACTAGCAACATATATCAAAGTCAATGGAGTAGGAGAGGAGAATGCAATATATAAAGTATGTATGCGGAGATAATGCTGAGCTAAAACAAAATGGCTTATTAACGAAATGCAAAATGTGTTCACCATATTCATGAGTCTGCCCCTCCTAAAATATGGTATTGGAAATGTTGCCAGGTCAGATCTACACCCCAGACTAATCTTTCCAAAGAGCTGTCAGATCTGTTGTTAGCTTAGCATAAGAACAGGCCGGCTGGATCGTGGTTAAGGACTATCCAGTCCAGCATCCTTTTTCCCCACAGCGACCCAACATATTTATTTATGTGTTTGTTTATTTCATTCATTCATTCATTGCCCATCCTCAAATT
Organism: Hemicordylus capensis; assembly: GCF_027244095.1. NCBI lineage: Eukaryota > Metazoa > Chordata > Lepidosauria > Squamata > Cordylidae > Hemicordylus > Hemicordylus capensis. The sequence goes on from NC_069667.1 coordinate 20,812,679, forward strand.
GCTGAGGGTAGTTTACATTTTTTAAAAAATCTAAACCATTTAAAATATTTACATAAAACAGAAAAATAAAAGCAGTTAAAATACTAACACAGAGCACGGTTTTAAAACATTTTAAAAAACTACCACTTAAGCATTCTTAAAAGCCAGGGTGAATAGCCAAGGTCTTTATGGCTCTCTTCAAGGCCTCCAAAGGTGATATAAAACTTATCCTCTTTTAATCCTAACTATTAACATTAGAGAGTCTTGTAATTTTTACTGCAGCTTTTTATACGATCAAGAATTTTTGGGAGAGATAGGGAAAAGGGATACACCAGCTTTTTACATGATCAAGAATTTTGGGGAGAGATAGGGAAAAGGGATTCACCTGTTGAATCCCACCAGCTGAATCCCTTAAATATCTCATACTGAATTTGGCTTATAGCCCACACACCCAGTTTTGTGGAAATATGCCCTCGTAGTTGACTTTGACATTTTACTCTTTCCTAATAATATTTATTTCCATCCAATGTCTGGGGGAAACGCTGAAGATATATGAAATTTTACTTTCACATTTTGGTTTTCTGCATTATATGACTACATTTCCCCCTAACTGTACTACATTCTGAAAAGAGATAATAACTAAGGACTAAGACATTACTGTTATTTATGATGCTGACATTTACAGAGGCTCGATGACCAAAATAACAAAGGTAAGTGCATGAGAGTGGTGTAGAAAACAAGCCAATGAAAAGTGCCTTCAATACTTTCAGAGTTGAGGATGTTTCTTGCTGGGATAATCAAGCAGCGGTGAATGTCATATAATAGTCAGGTTACCAGATATTCATGGGTTTCAGTGCCACAATGTGAGACATAATCCACTTGTGGAATTCTCTGCCACAAGATGTGGTGACAGCCAACATCCTGGATGGCTTTAAGAAGGGTTTGGATAACTTCATGGAGGAGAGGGCTATCAATGGCTACTATTTGGAGGGCTGTGGGCCACCTCCAGCCTCAAAGGCAAGATGCCTCTGAGTATCAGTTGCAGGGGAGTAACAGCAGGAGAGAGGGCATGCCTTCAACTCCTGCCTGTGGCTTCCGGCGTCATCTGGTGGGTCACTGTGCGAAATGGGATGTTGTGCTAGATGGGCCTTGTGCCTGATCCAGCAGGGCTGTTCTTATGTTCTTATGAGTGAGCTTCCCTCTGGAGTCTGGGTTTGGTTTGGTTGGGTTGGACTGGGTGACACTGGAAAATGACAAGCAAGTACATAAGAGCCACCAGTTCCCATCAAGTATAGGTGCCCGCTGCTGCCAACTGAGCCTGACATTCACTGAACATTTCTGACCAAAATTTCAACAATGTAGGGCTTGACATTACAGGGCTTGATAATGTAGGGTTCAGGTGAGTACCCAACATTCTCCACCTGACATTACCAGGTTTGCACACCATGGAAATGGCAGCACCAGCGAGAACATTCTCCCTCCAGGCACTGGAGGCTCTTCTGTACTTCCTTGCTGCCATTACATATGAACATGCCCCGTGTTGCATTCAGGCAGCAAAGTAGTTGATCACTATCTCCTTAAGCACCACCCAGCCTTCAGAGAAACCCCACCCATTCCTCCTTTGACCTAGCAGAAATCCTGCTGCAGGCTTGTGTTAAGAGCCCTATCAGGAAGCCCTATACATAACCAGGGAGGAGAGCTGGTCTTGTGGTAGCAAGCATGAATATCCCCTGGTTTGCTTTTGAACGGGAGAAAACATTGTAAGATATTCCCCTTAGGGGATGGGACACTCTGGGAAGAACTAGGGATGTGCATTCTGGTTCAATGTCAAATAGGTTCAACATCGGACCAGTTCAGTTTGACGGCCCAATGTCGAGCCGAACCCCCCACCCCTGGTTCAGCTCTATATCAGACCAACATCCCCGCCCTGCCCGGCTGTTTATCTTTTTAAAAAAGTACATACCCCCTCCAGGGGACTTCTCCGAGGCTGGACGGGGCGTTCTCTGGAGTGTTCTCTGGGCAGGGCGTTCCCTGGTCATGATCCTGCCATGCAGAGGCCCATTGGACATGTGCGGTGGCCTCTAAAATGGCCAACCACAATGGGGGTGAGGCCCAGAATGGGCTGAAGATTGCCTGAACAGGGTGATTTGAGGCATAATGGAGGCCCATGTGGGGAGTGGAAACCTCCAGAGATGCCTTACAGCCTGGGAGAAGCATCTTGGAGGCAGCAATTGACACAAATTAAGCACCATCATGCTCTGCTGGTTGACCACACCACCTGGGACAGACTAAAGAGGATTTGGGGCTCTGGAGGCCCTGGATTTCAACCCCAGAGTCTGGGGTAAAAGCACCTCTGCTCTCAGCCCAGTGGGCTAGTAATTTGCCTGGTTGAGGATTGAATTCCCCAACTGCCTGAATTCTAATCCCCAACTGGGCAGATTAGCAGCCCACTGGGCTTGGAGCAGGGTGAGACGAGATAAAGAGAGAAGTGCACCATGTTTACGGCTTGTTTTCTGACCCCCACCTCCAGCTCGTTTGCACCAGAAGCTTTCCCTAGCTTTCTAAATTCCCTTGATTTTTGTGTTCTGCTAGTATTGCCACCGTTATGCAAGTGCTTTGAGAGAGTCAGGAATTCCTGGTCGTCTGCAGCAACAGGAGTCCTCCTGACCGAGCAGCTCTGTCCCTTGGTAGCCCTGACTTGCAACCCTGTCTAAAAGTGAGGTAGGACATACAGAGAGCCCACACTACCTCTTATTTTGGTTGTCTGCAGCGCCAGTGTGATTTAAACTGCCCCCAGACCCCTAGCAGCCATCTTTATTATAGAGTTGGGGAGCAAGAGAGGCCAGGCACAGTGGAGCTGCTGTAATCCTGAGATACACCTCTCTGCTGTTTCCACAATGCATTCTGGTAAAGCTATAGGACTCAGCTCCTGAATGCAGTACTGGAGATCTCTGGTCATGTAGGGGTATGAGCAACAGAGCCGAAAGCAGGATCTGGCTGACTGGGAGGAGGCAGATAGGATCCTGCCTTCCCTCCAACCCCCTCTCCCCACTTTGGTTGTGAGAACAAGCTCTATATATTCTAATAGGGATTATATGAAACCAGCCCATTTATTTCCGTAGGTAATTATATCTTCCTGCATGTATATCTCATATATTTGGGAAACGTATCTGCCAAAGTGGATTAAATATTCTTTGCAATGCAAATTTAAATCAATTGTGATGTGCATTCACATTTGACTTTACATAACAGCTTGTCTCATTCAGTCTCACACACACACACACACACACACACACACACACTCTTAAGCAAATAAAGCTACTTCAATAATGACTTTAGATCTGCTGCCCTTTGAAACAATTATCTGCTAGGGATGTGCAGAACATACCGATCTCAGAACATTCCACCTCAAAATGGGCCAGTTTGAGTGTTCCAAGCTCAGAACAGAACAACCTTCAAAAGAAGGGCCTGTTCAAAACCTGGATCAGAATGACTCCATTCTGAGTTGGAAGATTCTGAGTGTTCCGAGTGACATTATGGTCTCCAAAATTGTGCTCTCCTGGCCTCTACACATGTGCTACAACCATTTGTGTAGACAGCACCACCACTAGGAATGTTCCAGCTCAGAATGGGGTCATTCTGTTGGAGCAACTGGTACAACCAATTGATCCAACGGAACTATCTGGGCCATTTGCATTCTGTTCCAAAATAGTATCTTGTGCACATCCCTGTTTTCTGCAATAATAAATAAGTTGTCCTAACATTGGGAGTGGAATAGTGCCATGATTCATTGCATCCCTGCTTGTGTGTATCAACCTTGTGCTTTTACATGCCACCTTCTGCTGTCATTGCAGAAAGGTTCCTTAGATGCTACAGAGTTTAGCTTCAAGGATGAATTAGTGCAAGTGTGTTCACTGTGAACCGTAGAGAAGATTCAAAGGATTAGATTACTGCTTTGTCGGTGCCATCTACTGCTCTGTTTTTGTGATACAGAAACATATTAATTTGTGTGCATTAGGATTTGCTTTCTTTTGCAAGCCATGAAAACACTCCAAATTAGGAATGGGGAAGATAATATGTAACATCATTAATTATAAGATGTAGCACACATTATAGCCAAATCAATAGTTGCATGGATTAGACAACATTAATCCAGATAGTTCATTATCACCCCATGATAAAACACGGCTGCTTTATTTTCCCTATATTTCTTGCCTTTTCTCTTTTTTTGAGGTTAATGCTATCTTGGTGAGATTTTCATTCACTCATAAACACACTTTTATTGAATCTGGAAGTCAGGATAAAACTTTGCAAAACTGGAACACTCACTCTACACATCTTTGGAAATCATTGCCAAAGGATGCAAATGGATTTACTTCCAGAAAAGAGAGTAAACCTGGACACTTTTATTCAGAAGTAAATAAGACCGCAATGGTTTGAGGGTGTGAGACTTCCTCCTTTAAAAGGCTTGCTCAGGCCAGTGAAATGAAATGTCCACCCAGTGAATGAACCCGGTTGGTTGTGGTACCAAAAGATATCTGGATTATCAAGTGGCAAGGAGAATTTTACCATTATTTGGCTTCCCTAGATTGCAAGTAGCCCAGAGGATGAGGCTATTCCCATGACTAATAGAAACCAGGCTAAGGGAGCCTAGCCCAGTTTCTCCCAGAATGGGGGTCTCCCCAGAATGCTGGGACCTCCGGGGAATGGGTGGTTCCTGATCCACACCACCCCAACTGGCTCTGTGACAGAGCCAGTAATCATGTGGGCAGCCGATCCGTACACCCAGGGATCACTGACGGATTGTCTGCAGGGAGAACAGGTCAAGCCCTCTCTCCCAACAGAATCCCTGTAGGCTCTCCCCATTGCTCATGTGGAGAGCCTCGATGTCTTACAAAGCAGCAATAACAGAGCCAGACCAGTGGTGTTCTGTGTCCAGCCACCGCCACGGCCCTGCATGCACTGCCCCCTACTCCTGAATCAGACGTAGGGGTTAGCCATTCCCCCGCGTCTGACATCCGATGTGGGGGACGTGGTCTGGTTCCCAAACTGTGCTGCACAGCCCCATTTGGGAGTTAGGTTCAGGAGTGGCTCTTCCCTGCCTTAAAGCCAGGCAGAGCTTCTTCTGGCTGTCCTGCGAACACAGTGATGGCCATTTAACTCCCGAACTGGGCCCCACGGCCCCGCTTGGGAGCTAAATCAGCCTCCCCCCCAATCTGATGTCAGACACGCAGGGTGTGTTGGGGCCGCGAGGCACGTTTCCTGAGGGGCAGTGGCCCAGGTTCTTTGAACCCAGTTGCCCAATAGTAGCTACACCCCTGCATAGCAGTAAAATCCTATGAACAACTTGGCAGAAGACAAATGAGTGGCTTTCTTTATGGGTACATGCACACCATGGTAAGTCACTGTATCATAAACACTCATCTGTTTTCACTTAGGATGAGATTGAATGAGACTGGTTGGAGAGCTACGGTAGGTCACAGATCTCCTATCCCTTTAATGATTTTAAATGCAGCTGTGTGGGGGGGAATGGGATTAGGGCACCAAAGAGAGACCAAGAGGTCATTCACACAATCAAAAACTGTGTTCTAACCAGGTTTGGAAGCTGTGTGTTCCCAATATTTTCTTGTGTGGAAGCGAGGTGGGAGGGAAACCTGGGTAGAAGTGATTGTGTGGAAGGGGCTTACCCAGGTTTTCCTCCTACCTTCCTTCCACACAACCAAAAATTGGGAGCACACACAGCTCCCAAACCCAGGTAGAACACGGTTTTTGTTTGTGTGAATGAACTTCTCTTGGTCTTTCTTTGTTGGCCTGACCCCATCTCCCCCCATACAGCTGCTCTTAAAATCATTAAAGGGGTAGGAGATCTGGGTTTCACACAACCAAAAACTGGGAGCACACTCAGCTCCCAAACCTGGGTAGGACACAGTTTTTGATTGTGTGAATGACCTCCAAGTCTCAAGATGCTAAACAATGGGCTCATTCACACAACCCTGGTCAGGCAAGCACTCAGCCAGGATAGGTGAGCCCTGTGTGCTACAGATCCATGGCTGTGTGAACTCAAATGTCAAAAGAGGAGGAAGGGAGATTGATCAGTGTGGGAGACAGGTGTTGGATAGGATAGGTGCAACCTACCCACATTCTGTCCCCAGCATTTTAACGAAGGTGGACAAAAAGTCATCTTACCCAGCTCTCTGCTGGTGCCCCAAAATTCAGCCACCTGAGGCACATGCATTACTTTGCCTCATGAAAGGGCCACACCAGCCAATGGATGCTTACAGAAGGATCGAAAGAGACAGAAGATCTCATAATGCATTTCTAATGTGCTGTCTAGTTTGGCCCTCATGTCTTTGGCTGGACTGTGTTTTCAATTTGGTTATGTGTTTGTTTTTGAATGAAGTGCTAGCAATTTGTTACGAACCTATTTTTTGCCTACTTTCCTCTCTAGCTGGCAGCAGGAACGCGAACCAACGTGCCTGATGACATCAGCATCTCACCCCAGTTTCTTGGCATCTTTTTGCTCTTTTATTCTCTATGAATTTCGTTATTGCCGAGGCATAAATGATTAAATGAATTATTATTATGTCAGGCTGGGCACATTCATATATTTAATGTACACGTTTCTTTTTATAGTTTTCTCTCTTTTATTTATGAATGACAACCCTGAATATCTTGGTGGAAAACATAAAGCAAATGAACATAAAGCAAGTTTGCCTCAATAGGCACAGAAGTAATTTCAAACTTTATTATGACTGCTGCAAAAATGACTGCAGTTTTATACTTTTGACTTCCGATAGAGGTCCAAATGCATTTAACATCAGAGTGATGTGCCTACACCACATTATCAGTCATTGGTGCATGTGATAGTTCATAGAAAAGCACCCGGTTGCTCTGTTGTGAAGATAAGCATAACCATGTACACTGCTTTGGGTTCCTTGGAGGAAGAGCAAGTAATAAATGTAAAAAAAAATATTTATATATATAGAGAGGGGGGGGGATTTCCTTGTAGATTGGTGGCTTCACAACTGTGTCTTTGTAGCCTGGTGGCTTCACAGATGGGTCTTGGCTACAGTGCTTAGTGAACAGCATTTTGTGGCTGTTTTGGCATTGCCCATCTGGAAGAGATCTGAGCATCAGACACCTCATGGATGCTGCTTATCTCTCATCACATTTCACTGTTGGCTGTCAGTCAATATTGTCAACCATCAGTGCTGACAAGAATGAGCAATGGTGAAAGGGAGCATCCAGCTTGCATGAAGCAAGTGCTGCACACACACCCCTCACCCCCACAGCTGGTGAGGGTGAGGGGGTGCTGTGCTTTCTTTCCCTGGGTGTCCAGCCTCCACGATGGGGGAAAATGTGGCAGGGGAGGAACAAGACAGCCGCATAGGGGAAATGTCACCACAGATGCAGCAGGGGAATGTGAGAGAAATGAGGGCAATGGAGGACAATGAAAATGAGGGGAATGGAAATGAGGGCAATGGAGGTCGCCACAGCTGCAGCAGGGAAACATGAGAGAAATGAGGGCAATGGAGGGCAATAGAAATGAGGGTAATGGAAATGAGTGCAATGGGGGTCACCACAGCTGCAGCAGGGGGAACATGAGAGAAATGAGGGCAATGGAGGGCAATGGAAATGGAAATGAGTGTAATGGGGGTCACCAGAGCTGTAGCAGGGGGGACATGAGAGAAATGAGGGCAATGGAAATGAGGGCTGACAAGGGGAAGCTTGGGTGAGGAGTGCCTTGGTGGCCCCCAGCCAAGGGACACTTATCTTCTCTTGTTCCCTTGTCCATTTCATTGTCCCTATGCCCCTGGGACCCGGTGACCCCTACAACAGGGATTCCCAGATGTTGTTGACTACAACTCCCAGCATCTTCAGTTTGCAATGGCCTTTGGCTGGGAATTATGGGAGTTGTAGTCAACAACATCTGGGAATCCCTGTTACAGGGAAGAATGATGGGACCTAAGACTGAGGATGGTAATTGACACTCAAACTATTACTACTCAGGTGTTACTTGAAAGGACTACTTTATTTCAAGAAGACTACTCAAGAGTAATTTAGTCTGGGTGTCAGCCAGTATAAATTATGTCCTATAATAATATCTTGCTTTTCAGCCAAGATTGGCCCCCAAAGGTACTTACAATTGAAATCAACCTAAAGGCACAATATAATTTGGGATGCCTAGGTGTGGACGGGCAGTCATTTCTGATCCCTGTTAAGAATTTCCTACCAGAGGGAGTGGGTAGAGAGAGATAATGGGGGCATAGCTCAGGGGTAGAGCATCTGCTTTGCATGCAAAAAGTCGCAGTTTCAATCCCTGGTCTGGTATGGCTGTGCAAGATTCTTGCCCAAAGCCTTGGAGATCCAATAGGCCATAGTGAGATAGATGGACCAATGGTCAGAATCAGTCTAAGGCAACTTCCTACATTCCTATGTAGATGGACTTAGGGACCCATGTTTCCTCTAACAGGGATTCCCAGATGTTGTTGACTACAACACTCAGAATTCCCAGCTGCAATGGCTTTTGATTGGGGATTCGAGGAGTTGTAGTCAACAACATCTGGGAATCCCTGTTAGAGGGAACACTGATAGGGGCTAGCCAGTGGCAAAGATTTTGTACATGGGTGCAGATTTGAACCTAATCATAGAGCTGGTCTTCTGGTAGAAAGCATGTCTTGTCCCCTTGGCTAAGCAGGGTCTGTCCTGGTTGTATATGAAAGGGAGACTAGAAGTGTGAGCACTCTAAGATATTCCCCTTCAGGGACGGAGCTGCTCTGGGAAGAGCATCTAGGTTCTAAGTTCCCTCCCTGGCAGCATCTCCAAGATAGGGCTGAGAGAGAGCCCTGCCTGCAACCTTGGAGAAGCCACTGTGAGTCTGTACAGACAATACTGAGTGAGATGGACCAATGGTCTGACTCAGTATATGGCAGCTTCCTGTGTTCCTCAGTGAGCAGAAGTCATAAGTTCACCTACTGAAGATATGCTCCCTTTCCCCCTCCTGTTCTTATCAACTTATTCACCGCTTTAATTTCCCTGGATCTAATTTGTTACATTTGACCTGAGAGATGACTTACATTCTTGTTTTTTTGCTCCGCAGCTCAATATGTTTCAGCATTTTCCTTTCTTTCTTTAATCTGATCGATGTTTCGCGATAGAGGAAAATTATCACGGAACTAGTGAGCTTCACTGCTGAGAATTACCATAGCACTCTGTCACAGAGTGATCCGATCATGGCTGCCAACTTGCAGATGCCGCCGCGTTCTTAATTTGTATACACTCCATGAAAAAGAGAACTGGTGCTTCTGGTGAAATTAATGTTAAGCGATGCATTACTTTCTCCTCCAGCCCAGTGCTGATAGACATCTTTGCTGTTGAATTGCTCGCCGGTCTTTTATTAAGATTTACATAACGAAGTGTCCAAAATAACAACAACAACAATAACAGCAGCAGCAGCAGCATTGTTTCTGATAAATATATTTAGCAGCATGTAATAGCACTGGGGAAGAAGTGACTCTATCGATAAAAATCATTTCCTTAAACCAATAAAGCTACTTTGGTTCTCAGCGGCTGCTCTGAATTTTTTAAACCAATATTTAATTCAGGCGTGGGCCACCTAGGTTCTCCAGCTCTTACATAGGAACATAGGAAGCTGCCATATACTCAGTCAGACCATTGGTCTATCTAGCTCAGTATTGTCTTGACAGACTGGCAGCGGCTTCTCCAAGGTTGCAGGCAGCAATTTCTCCCAGCCCCATCTGGAGATGCCAGGGAGGGAACTTTGAACCTAGGTGCTCTTCCCAGAGCATCCCCATTCCCAAGGGGAATATCTTCTGGCAACAGCTCTCGAAGGTTACAGGCAGGAATCTGGGAAATATACGAATGGGGATTTGAACCCACAACCTCTTGCTCCCTAGGCAAGTTACTTCCTCACTGCGCCATTAGGTGGCTTCCAGAGGAGAGGAGAGCTGGTCTTGTGGTAGCAAGCATGACTCATCCCCTTAGCTAAGCAGGGTCTGCCCTGGTTACATCTGAATGGGAGACTTGATGTGTGAGCACTGCAAGATATTCCCCTCAGGGGATGAAGCTGCTCTGGGCAGAGCAGAAGGTTTCAAGTTCCCTCTCTGGCTTCTTCAAGATAGGACTGAGAGAGATTCCTGCCTGCAACCTTGGAGAAGCAGCTGCCAGTCTGTGAAGACTATACTGAGCTAGATAGACCAATGGTCTGACTCAGTATATGGCAGTTTCTTATGTTCCTTACTGAGCCTTTTGCAATGCCCTGGATGGATGGGTGTTGTCTAGTGTTTCTTAGTTTAGTTACATTACAGTTAAACTATCCTAGAACAATTCCAAGGATTTACAAAGCACACAAAAGAAATATAAGTTTCTAATGCAATAATCTGACAAACAAACTGTTCCCTAGGCTAAACCCCAACATCCTGGGGTCCTTTTTCTTGCACTCACCAAATGCTGGATGAGGACTCAAGTTTCCTGCCCTGCTGTCTTTCAAGGAGCTGCAGAGGTCCTGGCAGTTCACCAGCCTGTCAGTCAGGATAGGGTTCACTTCCAGTTAGCTCTTTAAGGGAGAGGAGGGGCTGATCAGAGACTGATCACTACAAGTGGACACCAGTGTTGCCTGTAACAGGGCATGCGAGATCTTGTTGATGACAACTCCCAGCATCCCCAGCCAAAGGTCACTTCAGCTGTGGAGGCTGGGAGTTGTAGTCAACAATATCTTAGATGCCCTGTTACAGAGAACACTAGTAGATGGCCAGTTAAAATATCTTAAAAATGGTATGACCACCACCAAGAAAAAGACCATACAGGACATCCCACCATTTAGAGAGAACTATCGTCCCCCTCCCCCCTTCTTGACACATTTGTGTCTGCTCCACTCATGCATGCCTAAAACTGTTTCCAAAAATGAAATTAAAATGTCAAGTGCTCGAGAACATGGCCCTGGCAGCATTAACTTCCGACAACTGGCAATTACACAGCAGACAGCCCCTGCAAACAGTGGCTTTGGCAGCAATACATTAGATTAACGGATTTCTGAGCAATAAATGGAGGGACGCAGGTTGAAAGAAGACAGGTGACAATGGGAAAGAGACATTCGGAGCCATTAGATGGGCTCAGTTCAAATAGCTGCATCCATTTACAACTGCTAATGCAAAGGGGAGAAGTTATTCATGGTAGATGAGCCAGGCAGAGGGCTGGTCTCCCTCGGCATATCTGAGTTTTTCCTTCTGGGTGGTTCCTGCTTAGCCAGCATTCAGCACCCACTGGGAATGTCTTCTTCCATACAAACGGTCCACCAGGGCTGTGAGACCTGTAGAGGGCACTCTGCTCAGAGGTTCGGGTTGGGGAATGGTCAACAGGGGTGGGCCAGCATGTTGCTGTGCGGATTTGTGAAGATTTGATTTCCCCAGGGGCAGAGATATAATATTTATTTATTCATCTCTCTGTCCATTTATTCAGATACACCCTGAATCCAAAGGCTCTAGATCAAGGTTTCTTAACCTTGGGCCCCCAGCTGTTGTTGGACTACAACTCCCAGAACCCCCAGACATGGCCTTTGTGGCTGGGGATTCTGGGAGTTGTAGTCCAACAACATCTGGGGGCCCAAGGTTAGGAAACCCTGCCTTATACCAAATTGTGAGTGCTGGAGGTTAGCACCCCCATCTGGCAGTCCAGGTTGGGGGCAGGCCCTCTGAATCCCCACTGGCAAATATCGCCTCATCTTCATTCTAGATTTTAGGAGAAACTGAGCAGTGGCAAAATCCATACCAGATGTCGTAAGAGGAGGAGAGAGGGGCAGAGTGTGTCTTCAATTCTGCTATAATTCCTCAGCCCAGGAGACTTGTCAGGGGATTGATTGGAAGGTGAGGTTAGCTTCATCTTATTGTCTCACTCCCTGCATGGAACATTTGACCATTCATCATGTCATCGATCCAATAAATAACTCCCCACTGTCGTCTGTTATTTTTGTTCTGTGCCTTCAGATCTCAGACCCCAGTTTGCACAATAAACATGAGGATTGGGAAGAAACACCTATAAAAAAATATTTTAAATAGAGAGACGGTGCTGAACATTTCAAAAAAGATGACATGGCTCCATTGTGTGCAGTTAACAGGCCCTCAAGTGAGGTCGATGCAGGTCTTTGTCAGCCTTTTCTCTTTCCACTGTGCCCAATGGACTGAAATGTCTTCTGAAGATGTTTTCCTATCATTCCTGACTCTGTCAAAGCAGCAAGGCAGCACAGGTACCCTTTAACACTGCAGGTTACCAGGTCTGCAACTTTTCCTTATTCATCTGTGGCAGGGACCAGAGATCACCAGTGATGAGCAATTTATTACCGTATTTACCCGAATATCAGATGCGTCTTAATTTAAGTCAAGCCCCTTAAAAACAGGTTAAGTATAGTTTATACTGTAAGATATTCCCCTTAGGGGATGGAGCCACTCTGGGAAGAGCATCTAGGTTCCAAGTTCCCTCCCTGGCTTCTCCAAGATAGGGCTGAGAGAGATTCCTGCCTGCAACCTTGGAGAAACCACTGCCAGTCTGTGTAGACAATACTGAGCTAGATGGACCAGTGGTCTGACTCAGTATATGACAGCTTCCTATGTACCTATAGTTACTCAAATGGAAGAGGACTCTGAATTTAAGATGACCCCCTGATTTCTAACCTAGACAAAAACCTAGTCTTGGATTCTGGTAAATGCAGTCTGCAAAGCCCGCTTTTCTAGTTAGACGCTCAAGCATATCACGAGCTTTTAAAAAAGCCCCTAACAAACAGTACAAAATCCATAAAATAATACAATTCAAATAAAGCAAACAGCAGTTTAAAAGAAAGGCCAGGGAAGGATACAACATCAACAAAATCTATATGTGAGCTGGAAAGAGGCAGGGTGGGTGGGATGTGGAAACCCTACAATTAATTTCAAAGAGCAAAAATATATTTTTTTTAAAGTGCTGGTGTTGAAATGGACAGAAGAGGGCTGCATGGGTCTTTCTTGGTAGAGAGTTCCAAGACATCAGGGGCCACTACAGAGAAGGCTCTGCTCCTAGTGGAGGTTAACCTAACCTTCTCAAAGGATAGAATTTGGAGCAAGGCTGCATCAGGACATCTTAGATGCACAGGTGAAAGTGCAGGTCTAATTGTCCTAGTAGCATATTGCCACAAAATCTAATTTTGTCCACACCCACATGGAAGGTAGAACTGCAGTTGAAGGGGCCAGAGGTTCCACAAGCATTATGTGCAAATGTGTGCAACTGTGATCCCGCACAGTGACCTTTCCAAGATTTTGAGTTTCTGCCTCCAATCTGAACTCTGTAGTGAGTTTCATCTGTCTCTGCAACCCAAGGTTGGACACAGCCTGTGTTTCATCCTAATTCAGAGCTGCAGGCTGTATCCCCTTGAACTGGAGTTGAGGGAGGAAGTTCCTCCCTCAGCTTTGGCCGTGATTGGCTGTGTGGGCTGTCCTTCAATTTCCCTCCTCTCTGAAGTCTCACTGACTGCAGAGAGGGAGCTCTCCATTATGTCCAAATTTGTAGGGGAGAGCGATTGGGCAGTTCCACGAGCAAGCAGTTCCATTGGACCCACAGTTCCACGTTACGTGTGAATATGACCAATGCCTAAAGCACAATTTTGAAGTTTGGAACCATGATCTTTCTAAGAAATAACCAATAACTTCCTAGGGATGAAGAATATTTTGCTCATGTTGGTGAAATATCTCAGGAAGGTTTCATATATCCCTACTCCATATTGGGGATAGCTGCCATCTCCTGGGCAAGAAAGAGAGGTGTTTTCCCCCCATTTCAGTTTCTTGACTGAGCACTGTCTAGCTTAATTATTTACCATTCTCTTCTTTAAAATAACGGGGAGATGGCTTTCTGGGAATGGTGGTGCTGCTGCTAAAGCAAGCATTTGGCCCAAATCCTAAGCACAATGAGAACCTTTCAGTTCATCAATATGAATCCAGCTTAATCTTCATCTGAAATGTCAAAAACATAAAGAGCTTTTCGCCACTGCCTGGCCTGAAAGAATAAATGATTTCTGATGGGCTGATATTATAACTGCTTAAGACTTCACATTGCAGACAAATACAAAGTTAATTGAGTTTTCTCCATCCAAGTTTAAGCACATTCACATGGCTTCTGCAAGAGCTACATCTCCAAGATGCATTCTCATCATACTGAGCAGTTGCCGGCCCCATATTGACTGAACTCCTCCTTTACCTTTCCATTCTGACGTACCTTTTCTTAGCTGTGTTAGCCCAAGGGAGGGTTGCCTGATCACACACTGGACTGGGATCACAGTCTCCAACCGTGTCCCTTCCTCTGATCCTGTTCATAGGCCGTGGAAGTGGCCTAGGATGTGCTGGAGGGAGGAGGGAGTTAATTGTCATTGGGCTTGGTTACTCTTGAAACCGGACTTGGGTGGTTGACTGGACTGCTAGGCTTTCTGGAATGAGTTATCCCAAAAGGAAGGGTGACCTTTAGGCCAGGGGGACCTGTCTTGCCTGTTCTGGTGGGGAAGAAAAGAAGATCTGTATCCCTTGAAGCCAGAGGGAGAAGGTGAGGAGTACCGGCAATCCTGACACTGGGCTGTAGAGGAAGAAGGCATCGCCTTCTTCTTGTCCTTTGTCTAGAGTCTAGGACCTCACCAAAGAGTTTCCCTGCTTTGAAAGGAGAATTGGCGAGGTTAGGTCTGGACTTTTGATTGACCCTCCAATTTTTGAGCCACAAATGGCTCACCCTATTCCCCCACCAGCTGTCAGGGAGAGGTGTAAGACTGCTCCTCACCAAGAGTCTCTAGATCCAAATCACTCCCAGCTCTCCAGACCTCCTCATCCCTGGCCACCGCGTGTGCTTGCACTCGCTCCGCAAACCCAGGCTAAGGGCAGGGGTAGTTTAGCGGGTTACCCGCTCTAGAACCACTGGGCTCGCAGCCGAGCCTGGTGGTTCTCATGATTAGCAAAAATTGGGCTAGACTCTCCTCGCCCGATTTTTGCTAATTGTGAGAATAGCCCCAGTACTTCCTTTTGCTGACCCTAATTTTCTTGGCAATCAGTTTCAAGGGATGGCCCCTAGTTCTGGTGTTATTGTGAGAGAGGGAGAAAAAAATGTCCATCTGCCCACACCACCTCGTGGGTTGTGTAAATAACATCATAGTATCATTTACATTTATTTCCTGATTGCATCCAGGAATGATATAAACATATGTAGTCATAATCTCTGCATGGCTCATGATCCAGTCATTCTGAAAAGACAGTTATTAAGGTGCCATTTCAGGCTAAACAATTTATTAATTACATTACGCACGATCCATGCAAGTAGAAAAGTGTTCATTTTAATGAATAAATGTGCAGAGCTGTTTCAGAATTAAAGTGAGCGTACCAGCCACAAATTAGAATCAAAACAGAAATAAAGTTGTCAGACATATAACTGTCTCATTTACAGAATCATACTCCATGTCCCCCCGCTTTAAAGAGTTTCATCTAGAGTCACATAAACTATATTTACAATTTGATGTTGTTTAGCATTTGGTGACTGGAATGTCAAGTTTTGATTTACACATGGGGACAACTCATTAGAGATCACACTCCAAAGTGCAGGGAAATTTCACAGAATTGTATTAGTAGAGCAGGAACATAAGAACACAGGAAGCTGCCATATACTGAGTCCCTCCAAGGTTTCAGGCAAGAGTCTCTCTCAGCCCTATCTGGAGAGTTAGTTATTCATATTCATATTCATATTCATATATTGCCCTTTGTCCAAAGACCCCAGGGCAGTTATCAATTCAATTAAAACATAAAAACAGAACACCTAAAAGTTTAAAGAGAGCAAAGGACAGGTTACTAGCCAAAAGCCTGAATAAAAAGGGCGGTCTTCACTTTCCTCCTGAAGGCTGGGAGAGAGGGAGCCATGTAGGTCTCAGCTGAGAATGAGTTCCACAGCCTGGGGGCAGTCACCAAGAAGGTCCTGTCCTCCATGCTCAACAAACAGACCTCAATAGGGGTTGATCTAGTCAGGTGGGTCGATTCAACTGGGAGGAGATGGTCCCTAAGATACTTGAGGCTAGGAGCCTGGTCACAGGAACATAGGAAGCTGCCTTCTACTGAGTCATATGGGGGGAAAAAACAAAACAGGAAGCACCCAACCAGAGAAGAAAAAAGGAGGTGGTGTGTAGCTGTATGACATTTGTTGAAGCCCAATGCATTTCCGCCTCAAAGGCCTTCTTTGGGGGCAATAATTTGTAATATTTCAGAAACAGCTTCAGCAAGTAGCCTTTGCCTTCTTACAAGCTTACCAGGTAGAAACTCTTTGGTCACACTGTCTGCACCTTGAACAAAATAGAAAATACCAATTGAGCATAGAATTTTAGTGTTGGTAGGGACTTTGGAAGTTTTCCCTTAGGAACATAGGAAGCTGCTTTCTACCAAGTCAGACCTTTGGTCTATCTAGGTCAGTATTGTCTGCACCAGGGATTCTGAATGTTGGGTCCGCAGATGTTATTGGACTTCAACTCACATAATCCCCAGCCACAGTGGCCTTTGGTTGGGGATTATGGGAGTTGAAGTCCAATAACATCTGAGGACCCAACGTTGAGAATCCCTGGTCTACACAGACTGGCAGAGGGTTCTTCAAGGTTGCAGGCAGGAATCTCTCTCAGCCCTATTGGGAGATGCCAGAGAGGGAACTTGGAACCTTCTGCATGCAAGCATGCAGATGCTCTTCCCAGAGAGGCCCCGGCCCCTCAGGGGCAGACCTTACAGTGCTCACACATGCAGTCTCCCATTCAAATGTAAACCTGGGCAGACCCTGCTTAGCAAAGTGGACAATTTTGGCTGTATACCACGGGACCAGCATACTTGGAAGAGTGATTTTGAAGACCTGCTTCTTGACGCACATCCCAGGCACCCTACAAGTTCGAATTGGCTCAAAAACCATTGCAGGTTGTTCTCCGTATCAAAAAGTCCAAGGAGAAATTTCACCCAAATCTTTCAGGCTTGAGGTCAGTGGCCTGTCCATTTGTCCTCTAATGGCACTGGAAGAGTCAAAGTAACCTATTGCCCATATACACCACCTGTATGATTTATTCATTTCATGTCCTAATTTGGTCAAAAGGCCATGCATCCCATAGATTTAAAAATGTGCACAGTGGCAGCTTATACAACCTCCATAAGAAGCTTATGTTAAATGCAATTAATTGCCTCTGACATTTGTGGACAGCGTCGCATAAAGAGTGAGCGGCAGTCCTGGGTAGTGGGAAGTGGGAGGACACGGGAATCCTGCCAGGATGTTAAATTAGAATATTATCCTAAATTTCCCACATTTATGTTTCGCTGCAGAGAACCTCCTAGGAACCTTTAGAATAAATGGAGGGAAAATTGATTGTATAATACCAATTTGAGAATAACCTGTGCAGCTTCGTGTCTGCTTTGTTCTCCTAGCAAGGTTCTCAAGGTGAAGCAAATATTGTTGCTTTGTAATATTGGAGTCCTTTTTTGGAATACTGAATTAGGAGGCTTCTGTCATGTGGCAGGAATAATGTGAAGACATTCTAATTGGGGTGTGCACAAACCGTTCAATGTCAAACCGGTTCGTATCGATCTGGGACGGCTTGGGGGCTCGGTGGCGAACCGAACCTGGACCGGTTCTGGGTGCCATTGAACTGAACCAGGTGCAGTCTGAGCAGAAGTGCTTGTCATTGAAAGGTGAACAGGGAGTGGAGAAAAAGGTAGTCTAAGGCACTCACTGGCCCAGCCCAAGTGCTGGCAATCCCTCTTTAAGCAGAAGTTATTCTTGCTGCCCTGGTTATTTCCTGCCAGGCATCACCTCTTGGGGGGACTAGCCCTGCTTCCACTTCTTTAAAATTACATTTATATCCCACTCTTTCTTCAAGGAGCCCAGAACAGTATACATGCACTGAGAGAGAGTCTCTCTCAGCCCTATCTAGAGATGCCCAAGAGGGAACTTGGAACCTTCTGCAAGCATACAGGTGCTCTTCCCATAGCGGCCCCATCCCCTACGGGGAATATCTTATGGTGCTCACATCACATGTAGTCACCCATGCAAATGCAAACCAAGGCAGACCCTGCTTAGTAAAGACAATCCATGCTCATTTCCACAAGACCAGCTCTCCTCATCACACAGAACATAGGAACATAGGAAGCTGCCTTATGCCGAGTCAGGTCATTGGTCAATCTAGCTGTGTAGCTCTACACAGACTGGTAGTGGCTTCTTCAAGGTTACAGGCAGTAGGGGTGTTCATGGAATGAACCGATCCAGTCCCATTTGAGTCCGGACTTGACCCGAACCAGACCGGGCCAGTTCGGTCTGGCACCCCTCAAACCCCTCACCCCGGTCCAGTCCAGGGTGGTGGTGGTTTGTGAACTTTTTAAAAAAATGCCAGCTGGTTCTTTGGCCCTTTTGGGCCTTCCTCCTCCGGCGTGGTGGCCATTTTGGAGGCCGTTGCACTTGCACAATTGGTCTCCACGTGGTCTGGGTGTTTGAACAGTTGAGTGGTGTTTGGTCTGGGGTCAGACCGAACAGGGGAGAAGGGGCCTGTGTTTGCCCCTTGGAGTGAGGGACATAATGAAGAAAATAGGGAGGGGTTGAGCTGGGAGTCCCTGAGGATCGGGGCAGGGCATGTTCTTTGAACCCATCCACTCAATTATAGCTACACCCCCATCTAGATGGCAGAGACAAACCATTGCTCAGAATGCACCATCTTCCTCAGAAAGATAAATCTCCAAATCTCCGGTCCAAGTTTCAGCAAGACCTAATTTAATCTGAAGCGATGGAGGTGGGCGGGGGGAGGAGAAATGAATTCCTAGCCTGGCTAAGGGAGGCAGAAGGAGCCACATTTGACAGGTGGGGGCAAAAAGGCTCTTTTCCAAGTTAATTTATA
This sequence comes from Hemicordylus capensis, assembly GCF_027244095.1. NCBI lineage: Eukaryota > Metazoa > Chordata > Lepidosauria > Squamata > Cordylidae > Hemicordylus > Hemicordylus capensis. The sequence goes on from NC_069667.1 coordinate 20,831,574, forward strand.
TCTTTGTGGAAGGGAAGAAAAATGTGAAAAGAGCAAAGCTGATAACAATGTTCTTGGTGACAAAATGTTACCTCTTCTGACATTAAAAAGTAATATGTTTTAGCTCCCATAAATGTTATCAGTGGCGAGGTGTGATGAGCAAATCTTAGTCATATGTCAGTGAAGTCCCTGAATTAAATTATTACTCTTGCATGAAATGGATTCTTCACATCAAGAAACACTGGGGTGGGGTGTGGGGGTGGGGTTCCGCAGTGGGATTTTTCCCCCCCCTTCATTCTGTCCAGCCAAAACCCTTTCACAAGGGTCAACACCTTGTAAATTTGAACAGAATGAAAAGGTCTTGTTCATATCAGATCCATAGTTTGCAAGCAATTTTTATAAATGTCATTGAGTATCTGGGCATCACATTTTCATGGAGTTCCTCTCTATTGTCATAGGTAATGGCTGGTCACAGAATTTTTGAGGCAGAAAAGTGCTCTACAAGTTAGTGTGTTGTTTAATGGGGTGGAAAGTTTATTTTATTTATTTATTGTTCAATTTATATGCCGCCTTTCATTAGAACAATCTCACATAGAAAAATTAACACTATAAAAATTACAATTAAAATATTAAGCTAAAAATATAAAAACATAGGTTTGACTTAAAAAAAAATTAAAATACAAAGACAATATAATCATACAAAATGCAAAGCAACAGCAGAGACCATCATGTAACAGTCTGAGTAACAAGCCAAGCTATGGGCCATCACCACATTCCAGGGCAGCAAATTCCATGAGTTTAAATAAGTACTGTTCTCTCCTGCATCTTCAGTCAGTTCCATTGGTATCCAAAGTTGGCATGCACAAACCTTGCCCTGTGGGAGTAGGCTCTTGTGCCTCCCTTGAACTTTGCAGGGCATAAGGCAGCTGTGATTGGTTGCGATGCTGGCAGGGGTGAGACTTGTGGGTGCATCCTGCTGTGCTTTTTCAGCCTTCATTTGCACCGCTTCCCTGCTGCCCACCTTAGGCACTGAATAGGCATTCCTGCTTGATCTTATTGGGAACAAAGAATATGTTTTACTTCCTAGTGGATTGGATGATCGTTCAACTCTTCTTTTGAATCTTGTGACGTTTCCTGGTCACTTGGAATGAATTTCTCTTAAATTTTTAATTGTCAAATTTTAATTATAAGTGCACCAACTCAGTGGCCAAATTCTGTTATATTTTATGTAAATTACATTCTGGGTTGACACCTATTTCGGTAATCAAACATCACTGTCTGGCCCAGCAAGATACCTTAACAAAATTTTAGTACCTAGTTTCCGGAGGGCTCTGACGCTGGCCGGGAGGGCAGATACTGTAGGATCCCCTATAAGGAGCTTGTCTGCCCTTGTGGTTCTGGGGAGGTGGACTCAATGGCCCATGTTATCTTGAATTGTCAGTTTTATCTAACTTTGCAGGAGAGAGATATAAGTCCTTTTTTAACAGCATACCCCAGTTTTTCTGAGCAGTTCTATCTGGAATTACTTTTGACAGACCGTTGGGATGTAGTATCATATAACGTGGCTAAGTATTGTTTTCTGGCGAATAAGACTAGGATAAGAAATGTTGAGAAGCGAGATATGGGGTTGGAATGAATTAAATTTTTGATTATTACAATGCATGGCGCCCTCTGTTTTATGTAATGGATGAACTTGGGTGTTATGGTTCTGTTTTATGTTTCAACAGTTTATTATTTTATTTGACCAAGTTCGCTTTTATGTAAAGCTCACTTTTATGTAAAGCTTTTGTACTTTGTGTTTTGCTGGTCAAATGACCGTAACAATAAAAGATTATCATTCTGCTGTGTGTGATAATGCTTCTGGTCAATGACTGAAATAAAAATGACTGACCTAGTAGATTGGCAATTATAAGAGAAGGTGGTGGTGGTTGTTGTTGTTTGCCTACAGTCAGTGTCGACTCCTGGCAACCACAGAGCCCTGTGGTTGTCTTTGGTAGAATACAAGAGGGGTTTACCGTTGTTATCTCCCATGCAGTATGAGATGATGCCTTTCAGCATCTTCCTAATCGCTGCTGCCCGATATAGGGGTTTCCCATAGCCAAGTGGAGTTGAATGGAAATAAAAGGAAATCATGCAAGATTGGATGGAATGGAAATGAAGAGGTCCATCCATCCCTAATTTGGACTGAGGGTAATGCTTCTTGTACTCATTGTGGCATTTGGTGGGAAAAGGGGAGGCACAAATAGGCAGTGAAGAAGTGTCAAAAGGATGCTAACTGCGCTAAAAGGCACCTTTTTAAAGTGTTGATTTACTTTAAAGGGGGAGAGCAACTGGCCCTATCCGTCCCCAGCACAGCATCTCTCCAGTGGCTGTTGCTGGTGTCTTTCTTATGTTTCTTTTTTTAGATTGTGAGCCCTTTAGGGACAGGGAGCCATTGTATTTTGTCATTTACATCTATGTAAACCACTTGGGAACTTTTGTTGAAAAGCGGTATATAAATATTTGTTGTCTTCATATTGTCGTATAAAGAAAGGGGGACTTCATGAAAACTTGGGTGAAGTTTTCACACATATCCAAAAAGCTCCCCTGTTAACCAAGGAAGATCGATAAAGAACATTGGCCTCCCCCTTCATACTTCCCCATTCACATTTGACAAGTAAAGTTTTTCGACTGTGATTGAAATACACCTCCTGTTTTAATTCAGAAGGAGAGGAAGCATGCCAAAGCTTTCTGAGACGGGAGAAAGACCGCCCAAGGGCTGTGCAGCTGAAAAGGCAAGACTGACGCCTGCACACAGAAGCCCAAAATGCAGTTTCCATAAATCACCCTCAGACCAGTGTGAAAAGATATTGATAATGCTTGAGTGGCGATGCCATTTTAACCCTGACCATACAGCACAGAAAAACAAGCCAGGGCAAGTCCCAGGAAAGGAACCCACAGAAGCCAAGTGAGATAACGTTGACTGCAAAAGTCCCGAAGACATAGCCTCACACCTGTGATATATAGATAGGCCATGCAATAAACAAGCCGCAAGCATGATTAACTTTTCAGCCTGCATAATGTGGTTGATGGGGAGCCTCAGCAAAGCATGTTGGCCAGCCAGTAGGTCTATTTGCTTTTACAAGTGGAACTGTTGATGATGGATATGTGTGTCTTGGGAAATAACCAGTCCAGGGAGCTAGAGGCACAATTTCCCCATGCAGACAGTATATCGGGTAGATCTAGTGCAGCAGGAGAGAAATGCAGGATAAAAAAAATAAGGCGGGCAGGGAAACTGAGAGCATCACTGAGATGCCATCTTTGTTGTATCACTCCTAAGCATAGGCTGCCAATAGGTTTCCGGGCAAAATACAAAGTGCTGGTAATTACCTTGAAAACCTGAAATGGCTTACATAGGAACATGGGAAGTTGCCATATACTGAGTCAGATCATAGGTCCATCTAGCTCTGTATTGTCTACACAGACTGGCAGCGGCTTCTCCAAGGTCTGCAACTGGACTACAACTCCCGTCATCCCCAGCCACAAGAAATTGTAGCTGAGGCTGAGAGCTGATCTTGTGGTAACAAGCATGAATCAGTTTGCATTTGAATGGGAGACTACATGTGTGAGCACTGTAAGATATTCCAGTTAGGGGATGGGGTCGGTCTGGGAAGAGCACGTGCATGCTTGCATGAAGATAGTTCCAAGTTCCCTCCCTGGCATCTCCAAGATCGGGCTGAGAGAGATTCCTCCCTGCAAACCTCGAGAAGCTGCTGCCAGTCTGGGTAGACAATATCATAGGGGTGTGCATGGAACCGAGAATCCTCGTTTGGTTCGAATCAAATCAGACTCAAACCAAACTGGACCCGGTTCAGTACTGTGCACATCAAATCAGGTCCCAGTTTGGCTCGAGGCCAAACCAGTTTGGGCCAGGCTTGAAGGGTGGGGTGGGGGGTTCCACAATAAATGTCCCCCCTTTTAAAAACGTACTGCCGGGTCTGACGGCTTCTGGGAGATGCTGCCGTGGCTGCCATGTGTGTCTACAATGGTTCCTGCTCCCCCCCGATGGCCTTCCCCCCATTCTTTTTAGGGCAATTTCTGCCCATTTTCAGCCTTTTTCAATCCCCTCCCTGCTCATGGTGGCCATTTTGATGTCCTCCATGCCTGCACACTGGCCATTTACATGCCCTGGTCATGGTCAGCACCCCTTGGAGGCTGTCAGACCTGGCGGTAAGTTTTCTTTAACTTTTTAAAGATATGGTAGAATCCCTGAGCCAGCCTAGGGGGTTCGGCTTGAGGTCGAGCCGAACCGAACCAAACCAGACCCAGTTTGATTCAAGGGAGAGCCATTGAACCGGCCCAGTGATATTGAACTGGCTGAACCTCGAGCCGATTTGCACACACCTCTATAATACTGAGCTGAATGGACCAATGGTATGACTTGGTATAAGGCAGCATATCCTGTCCCTATGACTTCTGGCCAAGCCGTGCTTACTTTTGGCACAGTCAATATTGCTGCAGCACTGACAGCTGCCTGCTGCCTCCTCGGCTCCTGACCGAGGCCCTGCTCCAGATTTGTACCTGAATGATTATCTTTCAAATCCATGCATGCACTTTGAAAGTCTGCTCTGTAGTTCTCTAGCCAGACTAGCATCCCGCCAGTTTGTGGGCCCTGGCTTGCTCAATGGTGAAGTGCCCCCTTTGAAAGTGTTCCTGGCTGAAGTGTAGGTGTTTGAACATTAAGAAAACCTCCCAAGACCCACTGTTTCCATTTTCTAGGACTGCATTTTGCAACGCCACCCCGCTGATCAGTATTTTGGTGTGAGTCATCTGCTCAAGCTGTGCCACACGCATGGCAGTACATTTTATAATGAAATGGATTGGTTGGAATTCCCTAAAATGCATCGGCTAATTCCCTTTCTCCTCCACACCTCCTCTTTTTTATCTTTTGATGCAAGCATCGTTATTTATTGTACTCTATTTATATGTAATTGCCAGTAGCTTGCCCCTTTCCCCCTCCATTTCTTAACTTCTGAAAGAAAGAGAGCTGATAGAGGGATTCTTCCATCACCCACTTTTGTCAATTGATTTAAGCACCGTTAAGTCTAAGGTTGTGGGGGAAGTTGGAATGGGGCAGATAGAAATATGAATCTCTAACTATTTTTTAAAAACATTTGAAGACCCATCTCTTCACCCAAGCTTTTTCAGCTTTTTAAATTTGTAGGTTTTAATTTTATGCTGTTTTAAAATTGTTAACCTGTTTTAACCTTTTATATTTGTTTTAATTGTTTTTATTTCACTGTTAACCATCCAGAGACAAACATTTGGGCAGTATATAAGCTAAATCAATCAATCAATCAATCAATCAATCAATCAATCAATCCCCCTTGGTTGAACAATCTGGACCCAATTCTGAGTCAAGCCCAGAAGTCTTTGAGCTCAAAACGGGGTTTGTCTTCTGCCAATACCCACCCTTCTAGGCCAGTCCGGGGCTGGTTCGGGTTGAAAAAAACCGAGGGCTGTGGCCATGGGGGGTGCCTCCTGAAATTCCACCTCCCCACATTGGCCTTCCCTAGTCTCAAATGACCCCTCTCTGTGCTGGTGGTGGCCATTTTGGAGATTGCCACCCATGCTCACTGGCCATTTGCATGGCCGGGCTGTGACCTCTGAAAGCCCACTCCCCGCAGCTAGGCCTAAAGTGGTTCAGACACAAGCTGGACCGGGACTGGCCCTAGTGTACACAGAACTGGACTGGACCTGGTTTGGTTTGAGTCCAGTTTTATTTGAATCAAACTGTGTTTTCCAGTTTTGTGCACACCGCTATACCCTTCCCTTAAAGTTCTCTCTCCCCCTTCCTTTAAGGAAAAAAAGGCTTAGTTTAAGAGAGAAGCTAACAGGTTGTGGTGACGCCCTCACATCCACATCACAGAAGCCCCACAAAGTCTATCTTTGGTTGGCATCATGGGAAACTACAAATCCCATGATCCTAGACAGGAAATGATATTCTACATATCATTTCTCACTGAGGAGGGGGCTTTCAGGGGTTCTCCTCTTATGAGGTAAATGCTGCAGAACACCTTATTCTTCACACCCTTTCCCAAGGTACAGCTCTTTCTTTCTTTCTTTCTTTCTTTCTTTCTTTCTTTCTTTCTTTCTTTCTTTCTTTCTTTCTTTCTTTCAAAAGGAAGGGGATTTGCAGAGAAGGGGAACATTTCCCCCATTTGAGCTTTCTGGGCACCATCCTGGCCCCAAGGATCAGATGCGGAACTCAATCAGTCTTTCCCTTCATAGCCTACAGAATTCAACTGTGTGCCAAAGAGAGGCTTCAACTCTCATCATCTCCAGCCTGGTCAGCATTGGGACTAGGGAGGCTATCCAGACCAAATATATCCAGCCTTCTTTCACAAGTCTTCTTGAGCCAAGTTTGTGGTTTGGCTACTAGATCTGTGCACAAGTGCAGAAGTCAGAATCAGTTCCAACTCAAACTAATTTAACCGCAAAAATGTTGATTTGAGGTCCTTTGGACCCTTCTCATAGTCAGGGTTGGGGTTGGGGTTGGAGTGAAGGTCAGGATCAGGTTGGGGCCAGACTTCGACGAGCCTTAGAACATATTTTTAAATTAACTGTGGATAACTGTGGATTCTCATTGTGAACCCAGAAGAAAAGATATCTCAAACCAGTGCTTTTCCTCTCTCCTTGCCCTGCAGTTGTGAACAGAGTTGAACCTGTGAAACCGGTAAGAAGCACCCAACTTCCAGACAGAGCAGCATAGGAATAACAAATCCCCATAAACTCAGCTGGTATGGATTTGGAAAATGTTGGATTGGTCTCCCATGCTAACCACCAATAATCACTCTGTGGACACAGGTATCCATTCACCCTCTAGAGCTTGATACACAAAAACAGCATAAGCCTGAATAATCTAGGGCTTGCTTGCCTCCTTTTGTGTCAGGGGTACTCAAAGTTGGGTTCCCAGATGTTATTACACATTTGAGGAGCTGAAGACCATTGTCTCCAGCAGTGAATAATGGGTGTTGTAGTACAGTAACATCTGCAGAACCAAGATGTCTGCCTTCTCCACATACAGCAAGTATTCTCAGTCTTGGTTCCCTAGATGTCCTCGGACCACAATTCCCATAATCCACAACCACAATGGTCTTTGACTTCCCAGATATCCAATAACATCCGGGGACCCAAAGTGAAGAACACCAGCTATGTGGAGAGGAAGCAGACACACTCTCACTCAACAGGACACCTGGGAGCATGATTATTTCAGGATAGGACCCTATATTGTATTATAATTCTTTCCCTACATTTGGCTTTGTATTCATTTCTGTACAGCCACAGCCAACTCTGTGCTTCTCTTCCCACTATGTACATATAGAAATGATTCGCTGAGAAGATCTGGTCTTCTCTCTTTAATCTCATTTTCCAGAATTCATTCTGAGTTACCCCCTTTATTCTCATGTGTCATTTTAGATTAATTTGTTATGCTAAATACTTACCAAATAAATAATGAGCTTTCAAATTAGTCCATATGTAATAAGGCAAGGATTCAATTATTTCTAGCTCCATTAAGATTTTACTATGGCTCAAGACCACTTTTTGAAAAGATGATAGACGTGCTGAGAAGTTTTAAAGGCCCCCATCTACTGTTTATGAGCTGTTTCTATTTGCAGCATGCTGGTATGTTGCTCACATAGACCCACACATATCCCATTTTACAATTCAAAATTCAGCCTTCATTATTTTTAATGAAAACCCGACATCAAATTCTCTCCCGTGGAGAACCTTCAATGAATCTCAGGTGACTTCTGATAATGTGCTCCATTTATAATTTGTTAACCAGTGATGCCATATTTCAGTATTCAGGATCCATCCATTCCGTGTTCGGAATAGTAATACTGGACCAGTTTGGACGATATCTTACAGCTTCATGTGATTAGGAAGAAAGTGTGCTGGGAGCATCCTCCATGGATATGTTTATCTGGAGCATGTGTAGATGGTCATTCAGATGTTCAGCTGCCCATGCAGTGATGGGCCATGCCTGAAGGGCATTGGGATATCCATGGAGGACATCACTGCAAAATGGGGGGAAGGGCCCCTTTGAAAGTGGCAATTCTCATCATATCATATCATATCATATCATATCATATCATATCATATCATATCAATTATATTATATTATATTTAAATTTAAATTTCTGTACCTCCCAATCTGAAGTCTCTGGGTGGTGTACAATGAAAACAACAACAACAATAACCATTTCAAACAATTGACTTAAAACAATATAAAACTCATTTAAAAACAGTTTAAAATAATTTAAGAGCCATTAAAAACATTTAAGAACAATGTAAAAACCTTCAAAGGCCAGACCAAACAAATAAGTTTTTCAGGCTTTCTTGACGGCCAACAATGAGCCCAAACTACGAATTTCTGCTGGGAGTACATTCCACTGGCCAGGAGCAGCTACACTTAAGGCCTAGTTCTGAGTCACCACCAGACGTACCGGTGGTAACCTGAGATGGACCTCTCCAGATGACCTCATGTGGTCAACAACGGGAGAAGCAACTGGCCCTATTCAGACCTGGCACAGCATCCCTCATAGGAGTTGCCTTATATCGAGTCAGACCATTGGTCCATCTAGCTAAAGATTGTCTATACTAGTGATCTTCACTATTTTTCAAGAGGGGGCCATTTTGGCAAAAAAAAAAAAAAAAACCCACCCCAAACCCTTTCAGTGTGAGAGCAGTTTCCCACTGGGCTGACCTCCACACATTACTGCAATTTCCTGTGTGAAAAGAGGTGGAACCCTCTCTTAAGAGCTCTAGGAGGAAAGCACGGGGAAGGGATATGATTCTCAGCACTAGTCTATGCTCACCTTCCAAGATGGTATAGGCACTCAAGAGGCTTCCATTCCCCTTAAAGGAGCCTCCCCCCACAAGCACTGGACAAAGCACAGCCCTGTGCAAAGTGAGTGGTCTCCTCCACGTGGTTCCAGGGGTATTCAGCTTGGGCCAAAGCTTCATACAAGCACAATCAATGATTAGTCATGGAAACTCTCTTCCGATTAATGGGGGTCGCCACTGGCCCCTAGGCCTTACATTGAAGAACACTGATCTGCACTGACTGGCAGAAGCTATCTAAGGTTACAAGCAGGAGTCTTTCAAAGCCCTGCCTGGAGATGCTAGGAAGTGAAACTGCTAATTTGATTAATTAACCCTTTAATTTCAATGGGACTTCTGTTGAGCAATTTAGTCAGGTTGTCAGCCACTGTGTTGACTGAAACTGAAAGTACTGCTGGGGGAAAAAACTGCATACAAATATTACTAACAAAAACCCCTAAACTAAACTAAAAGAGAGAAAGAATGAGGGAATGATATGGATATAAAGTGATCTATAAGCTACTCATCAAATCTATATATATAATTCTCTAGGGCGTCCCCGTGGCTAATCCTGTGAGGGGCAGCTCTTGCGAGAGTTTGGGAGTAGAAGCTCCTGATTGGGCAGTGGGGATTCCATGTGCAGATAGGGAGGAGGAGCCTGTGGCACCATGGTGATTAGGTAGTAGGAATCACATATGCAGTTAGGGAGGAGGAGCCTGTGATGGTTAAGGTCAGTTGGTATGCAACTGTTACTGGTCAGAAGAAGTTCTTGATTGTAGAGGAGAGGAATAGGTAGATAGATAGATAGATAGATAGATAGATAGATAGAGATAGAGATAACAGGCAGGGGTCTGCGAAGAGAGGGGTCATGAGGGAGGAAAGAGTCCCTTCAGGAGAAGGAGGCTGCCATTATGTGAATTAGATGAGGAAACAAGATGAACAAGATCTGTTAACTCAGGAAGGGAGAGAAAGAAAGAAAAAAAGAAAGGAGGGAAAGAAAGACAGAGGGGAAGAGCGAGTGGAGAAGAGAGAAAGAGGAAAAAGGAAGGGAGGAGAGGAGAGAAAGAAGGAAGGACGAGGGATGGGCCCAAGCCTGTCAGTGGCCTGAGGAGAACGAGCAGCTATGGCGGTGTCAGCAGCAAGGAAGAGCCCAGTCAACCACTGCTGCTGTTTGGGGCTACCGAGGCCATTGGCAGAGGTAGGCAGGCAGGCAAGGGATGGTCCGGGCCTGTCAGTGGCCTGAGGGGAACAAGCGGCCATGGTGGTGGCAGCAGTGAGGAACGGCCCAATCATCTGCTGCTGCTCCTGTGGGGAGGAGCAGGAGTGGGGCTGGGGAGGTCTCTGGGGATATGGGGCTGCAGCTTGCAATCGGCACCAGCAACACTGCAGCCTTGACCAAGAGGGGTGAGGGGGATGAAGTAAAAAGATGGAGGAGTGACCAAGAGGGGTGAGGGGGATGGAAGCAACTGGATGGAGGAGGAGGAGCAGGAGTGCGGCTCAGGTGAGGGTGCAGCAATCTCTGAGGTGAGGAGGGCTGCGAGTGAGAGGGGCTCTAGGGTGAGGGGAGCAATCAAGTACTAGCGTGCAGATGCTCTGCATGGGTTAAGCTAGTCTTAAATAAATTTACATTAAGAATGCATCTTCCCCACCTTCCTTCCTCAGGTAGTTGCATTTGGGGGAAAGAAGGAAAACCCAAAAGCTGAAACAAAATGTTATATGCATCCTCAGGGGAGTTCTGTGACAGGTTTGAAAAGTGATTGTGGCTGTAGTTATACTTTCCCCCATATTTTTTTTTTTTTTGTCGGAGGCACTCTTTCTCTAGATCTGGCTGCTCCACAAAAAGTGGGGATGGGTGGGCTAAAGTAAGCTATTTTAAATCGCCCTGGAAATTAATGGGAAAAACACAGGGATCACCAGCAAGACTGCTGACTGACACTTTAAAAAAAAAATCAAAAGCATTGAAAAATGGAGAACATTTTGTATTTCCCCTGAATATTTATTTCATTGCTATTTTTGCTGAGGGAGTGAAAAATAAAACAAGGGACACAGTGTTTGAAAGGAGAAGATCAAAGAGCACAACGTGATTTCCTTATAACAACACGAATCACAGCAAAGTGTTGACGATTTGTCCTTATTCTATCAAGATCCTTTGTAGTTTGCATCATTTAAGAAATATATGAACAATTTAACTTTGTTTCCACGAGAGACCAGTGCATGGTTTGGAAACACCTGCTGCTTAGGAAATATGAACCCTCTCCATCCAATGGAATGGGGACCACTGGAATGAACAACCCTATGGATATATGAAGTTTGTCAGATATGGGTGGACTACAACTTCCATCATCCCCAGCCAGAGTTGCCTTCAACCACTGCACATCAGTTCCCAATCTTGGATTCCAAGATGTTATTGGACTACCACTCCCATCATCTCTGGCAGCAATGGCCTTCAGCCATTCTACAGCAGTTTCTAACCTTTTGTCCCCAGATTTTGGGGTTCTCATCAACTCTCTGCTGTAGCATTGTTCCTACTGGGTATGTGTGTGCAAGGAAATGACCGAAAATGTACCGAAAAGGGCAACCAAATTGATCAGGAGGCTGGAGCAATTCCACTATGAAGAAAACTACAACATTTGGGCCTTTTTAGTTTAGAAAGAGGGTGGGTAAGGGGGAACACGATAGAGGGGTATAAAATTATGGACAATGTGGATCAAGTGGATAGAGAGGCGTCTCTCTCCCTGTCATGTAATATTAGAACCCAAGGTCATCCATTGAAGATAAATGGTGGGCGATTCAGGACAGACAAAAGGAAGTTTTTCTTTAGACAACAAGGAGGATATTCACACGCACAGCGAAAACCGGGCTAAAGGAGCCGGTTTCTGCTGTGCATGTGAGCCTCCAGGAGCTGTGTAGCTCCTAGTGGTTGCACAGAAGCAAGCCCTCTTAGGTAACCTGCCGCTTAACCCAAGTTTGGGGTGCAAGCATGCCCAAACACTGGGTTAATTGATCATGTGTCTGCAGCAGCTGCTTACAGCCACGGCTGACACACTCAGGGGGAGGGGGTCTCCCAGTTATTCACCACACACTCGTGTGGTGCATTATTGGGGTTCTGAGGGGCAGGGTGCCATGTGGCAGTGCTTCCCTGCATCTGACCCCTGGAACTGCCAGGCAAGCCGTGGCTGGGCATGAGAATGCCGGAGAGGAGCCACCACTTGTCTGGGTGGGTGATCCACCTGCCTGGTGATGGGTGAGTGATTGTCTGTAGGGAGAGCGGGTCAAACCCCCTCACCTTGTAAACCTCCTCTCAGCACTTCACACTGCTCATGTGAAGCACCTCAAGGACATTCACACAATCCAAAACTGTGTTCTACCTGGGTTTGTGAGCTGTGTGTACTCCCAACTTATGGTTGTGTCGAAGCAAGGTAGGAGGAAATCCTGGGTAGAAGTGATTGTGTGGAAGGAAAAGCTACCCAGGTTTCCCTCCTACCTTGTTTCCACCCAGTCACTTCTACCCAGGATTTCCTCCTACCTTGCTTCCACACAACCAAAAATTGGGAGCACACACAGCTCCCAGACCCAGGTAGAACACAGTTTTGGATTGTGTGAATGATCTCAACATGTAATTGCATTATGGAATTTACTGCCACCACATGTGCAGATGGCCACCAATTTAGATGTTTTTTTTAAAAAAAAGAGATTAGACAAATTCATGGAGGATATGGCTATCAACAGCTACTAACCTCAGTAACTGTATATTTCTTACAAGATCAGAGGGGGAATGTCCCTGAACTCTAGATGCTTGGCAAAAACAATGTTAGGGAGTGGTTGACCTCTTTCCCCCACTTTGAAGGCTTTTCAGATGTACCTGGTTGGTTACTGCATGAAGCAGGATGTTGGACTGAATAGACCTTTGGTGTGACCTAGCAGGAATCTTCTGTTCTCACGTTCTTAAAAACCACTCCCACTGATAAGACCTCCTTTCAGCCACTAAAAATGGCCAAAATACCCCATCACCATTTCGCTGTCTCAGAAGAGCAAAATGGGAGGAGGGATTCCAGCTCTGTCCTCGCTAAGCTTTTGTCACTTTTGGGCCTCCTCCAAGTGACATTTAAATATGGCATTTTTGCAAAAGCCCCAATAAACCAGCCTGAGTCCTGAGTCATTCTCGGGTTCCCTAATTCCATTTTCAATCCAAGGTGATTTAATTCTAAGAAAGGCTAGGAGGCCACATTTTCCTAAGAAAAGTACTACGCATTGAGAAACAGCCACTGCCCCTGAAATGCTGTTTGAATATCACCTTATTTTACTTCCCTTATTTTATCTACCAGCCCCCTCTCTAGTGTTCTCCAAGTCAATTATTCTTGCTGCCCACACACTACAATGCATTTCGATCCATATTTAAGTCAAATTTCTTAAATGCCTCTATTATGTTGATTTCCAGGGTGCCTGAACAAAGAGGTTAGCATTGCAGTATTGTTTTAACCTGCCAGTGATGACATGATTTCAAGCTCCTGTAGAAAGCAGGCTTGGGTAATAAGTAGATCCATGCAGATGGCAGGCAGGCCGGCTAGTGATGGGGGAAAGGGTCTTTTTAGACAGGCAGTGGCAGGCCCATCCTCAAATTGACCTCGCTATGGCCCTGGTCAACTCTCTCTCTCTCTCCCTCTCTCTCTCTCTCTCTCTCTCTCTCTCTCTCTCTCTCTCTCTCTCTCTCTCTTGTGAGATGTGTTTATAATTTTGTCATTAGCTATTCTGGATGCTTTCCTATGCAGAAGGGCACCTCCTCCAGGTGCCCCTGCCAAACGAGATGAGGTGGGTGGCTACTAGGGAGAGGGCCTTTTTGGTGGTTGCACCCCGTTTGTGGAATGCCCTCCCCAGTGAAGGGGAGGGCTTCATCACTTTGTTCTTTTAGACAACAGGTAAAGACCTTTTTGTTCGCTCAGGCCTTTTAAATTTTAAATTTTGATCTGATTTATTGCTGCTGCCCGATATCGGTGTTTCCCAAAGTCTGGGAAACATACAGCGGGGATTCAAACCAACAACCTCTGTCTCATGTTTCTTTTTAGATTGTGGGCCCTTTGGGGACAGGGATCCATCTTATTTACTTATTATTTCTCTGTGTAAACTGCCCGGAGCCGTTGTTGGGAGGGCGGTATAGAAATTGAGAAATTGAGCGGCTCTCAGGAGATTCCAGGGAATGAACCTGGATCCAGTGGCATAGCCAGGGGAGTGCGGGCCTGTGTTCACCCCAATCTGGGCAGTCCTACTAGGTGTTTTTTTTTTTTGGCACTCAGTGGTGCCCCATGCACATGGTATCACACACAAAGAGCATGGCCACAGCCCCAGAAAACTCACGCAAGCTCTCCAGACTTCAATCCCAGCTGCCAATTGTTGTCTCGAGAGAGAGAACGGAAAATATGCAAATGAACACCAGCTGGGCATGGCCTTCTGGTCTCTGGCCATGCCCCTTGCAGTGATGTCACCCAAGGGGTGTGTGGCCATAGCCCGGAAAGGGCTGCGTGAGCCTTCTGGATCTCACTTCCCTCCGGAACACATTTCCCAGTCGTGTTTGCCACCCATGTTCCCAAGCGAAGGAGCAAACAAACAGAGCATGCACCCAGCAATGAACACCTCTGGGAAATGGGCTTCAGGTGGAGGGCTTGGGTTCTTTTAGTCCATCTGTCCTATTATTGTCCCGACCCTCCCTGGGACCTTCTACTTGCAAAGCAAGTGTTCTATCATATCCCTGTTGCCAACTTTTCTTATAAACACAACAAGGAATGCTAAGAATTATCATTGTCGATGATTTTGTCCTCCAGCCTGCCTCCCTTACTGTTCTGGCTGTCTCTATTTTAATCTCTCCCTCCCTCTCCCTCTCTCTCCCCTCTCAATACCTTTGCTTTCCTTCTTTCTTCTGAACGTTCCTCTTTGTCATTCAGCAAAGCAGCTGCCATTTTAAATTCCAAATTAGAAACACTGAGTCAAAGAAGAAGAAATTGCATAATTGCACAGGTAGCCATTAAACGCACCTTCCCATTAATGCTCAGCACAGGTTAAAATCCGATGATTTATCAGCAAGCATCAATGAGGAAGGAAGGAAGCCTGTTGGAAGGAGGTGGCCCCATTCAGGAGTGACAAGACAAAGCGGGGCCATCTGGCTAATGGCGTTTTCATCACTGGGATGGATGTGGCAGCGACAACAATACGTTGATCCATTAGACAGGCCTATTCATTGTGGATCCACTTACTGAAACATTTTTATGATCATCTCCGGTGCTGCGGTGGGTATAAAAGGGGCGACAAAGGTTTTGCCTTGAATCATAGTGAAACAAAGCAATGACAGGGAAGCAAAGCAAGCCGGAGAAATGGAGGGAGTGAAAAGAAGGAACTTGCAGCTACGGGAAAGATGGCTTGTTAGGGATGGATGGTGCTTGGAAAATGAGGCATAAAGACTGAGAACTTGCAAATTCCCTGGAGCTGGATCCGCAGAATGTGGTGCCCACTGAATCACAAGAAAGCAATGGGCTGGTTCAGGTGAGCGCCACCTGGCACACACACAAAGGTCAGGGATGTGTATGAGTCCTGACATCTTTCTTTCAGAGCATTTCTGCCCTGACAGCACAGGAAGATGACCTGGTGCACAAGCAGGGCATCCCTTGCATAAGAACATACAAAGAGAAGAGAGCTGGTCTTGTGGTAGCAAGCATGATTTATCCCCTTAGCTAAGCAGGGTCTGCCCTGGTTGCATATGAATGGGAGACTAGAAGTATGAGCACTATAAGATATTCCCTTCAGGAGATGGAGCTGCTCTGGGAAGAGGAGAAGGTTCCAAGTTCCCTCCCTGGCAGCATCTCCAAGATAGGGCAGAGAGAGATTCCTGCCTGTAACCTTGGAGAAGCTGCTGCCAGTCTGTATAGACAATACTGAGCTAGATAGACCAATGGTCTGACTCAGGATATGGCAGCTCCCTATGTTCCTATGTTCCCTGATGGATCAGGCCCAAGGTCTATCTAGTTCAGTATCCTGTTTCCCACAGTGGCACACCAGATGCCTCTGAGAAGCCCACAGGAAAGAGATGAAAGTGAGCTCACATGTGTAGTCTCCCATTCAAATGCAAACAAGGATAAACCCTGCTTAGCAAAGGGGGAAATTCATGCTTGCTACCACAAGACCAGCAATCTTCCTCAAACAAGATAACATCCTCAAATAAGATTACATGTTTCCACAAACTCCATCAGAAAGGCATCTGAAATAGTGGCACCTATAGTGTGAACTTTCGAGAGAGAGCATGTGAAAGTTGCCGTAGGTTCTAGCACTCTCTGGGCTCCCCTGCCACTACCACTAATGTCAGCCACTGTTAAAGACAGAAAATGTGACAGTGTGTCCCACATCAGCAGGGGTGGCAGCATCATCCATAGAGTAGAGGCATCCAGCCAGTGGCCTGGTTCATTCAATTATTTTGAACCTAAGTTAAATGTGAGTTACCAGCATTAGCCTGATTGTGTGAACCCACGCCAAGGTGAGAATCTCAGATTCATCTCAGGCCATGAATCACCTTGTCATGGGCTCACTTAATCACACTAATATCCGTAACCCACATTCAACCGTGTTTCAAACTATTGTGTGAACCAGAACACTATTTGAGCTGTCCCTTAAAGAGTCCACACCATGGAAGGTGCCATCTTGGATGCTTGTTTCTCTGATTGGGTGTGTAGTCACACAACTTGAAATGGGAGCTCAAGCTCTACACAAACGTAGCAAGGGATAGATTGGAAATCTCCGTAACGTTGGCTTGATGGTGCCGAAATACTCAGTTCTGTGTTTCTTACTCAGATGAGATCAATAACACTACAGACTCTCTCATTTTGAAAAATGGGACAATATTTCAACAATATGCTATTCTCTCCTTTGCATCTCCACTGATTAACACTGAGAATGGGGGAATTCGATATGAAGTTATTTTTTACAATAATGGCTGTTTTCAAGGAAACCAGAGTAACTCCAATAAGTGCCCGGGCAGTTGAACTCCAATTCAATAGCAATTCTATTCCTAAATCCCATTCCAGTTCAAATCCCAGTTGACCATTCTATTGGCAACACAATGTTAGTCTCATTCCCTTTTTGGCTGGAATTCTGCATAATTTATATAAATGGGGTTTTTATTTTTATTAGAGTGTTTAATTAGTGATATTTAAATTACACAAGTGGTGTCAAACTAATTGGCTGTTAGTTTTTTGAGTGGATAATGGGCACCCTTGCTGTCTGGTGGAATTGTTAGCAACCCAATTAGTCTAGAATTATTCTATACATGCTGGCTGGTACACGGAACATCAAGGAACAAGAGCCTTGGGTAGGTGTGTGCTGGGTGTAGAGATGAACAGGTGGAGGGTTTGTGAGGATCATCTCTTCCAGCCCTGTCACTGACCTCTGTGTGTTTGAGGTCCAATCTGTGGGTAGAAACTCTGGTCACACTCTCTGCACCATGCACAAAATAGAAGATACCAATTGGGCATGGAATAATATGATTTTTTCATTTGATGGGGCCTCAGAGGTTCCCCCATAGGAACATAGGAAGCTCATTGGTCAGATCATTGGTCCATCTAGCTCAGTATTGTCTTCCCAGACTGGCAGCAACTTCTCCAAGGTTGCAGGCAGGAAGCTCTCTCAGCCCCATCTTGGAGATGCCAGGGAAGGGATTTGGACCTTCTGCATACAAAGATGCAGATGCTCTTCCCAGAGTGGCCCCATCCCCTAAGGGGAATATCTTGCAGAGCTCACACATGTAACCTCCCATTCAAATGCAAACCAGGGTAGACCATGAAAGGGGATAATTCATGTTTGTATTCCCTAACACGTTTGATTGCCCAGTCACCAGCAAAGACAAGCTTATGACTCTCAGACAGTTCTAACAGTTAGGAAATTATTTCTGATATCTAGCGTAAATCTTGGTCTTCGTAATTTTGACCCATCGGCTCCAGTCCAATGGGAACAAGACCAGATCACTCCACCTTCAATGTGACCGCGCTGCGGCAACACATGATCATAGAGCCCGAGTTAGCAGAGCACTCGCTCCGCTAACCTGGGCTTAGGGGAGGGCTCTGTAAGCGGGTAACGTGCTTGAGAGCAACCAGGCTCGCCTGTGAACCCGGTGGTTCTCACGGTCACCAGAAAGTGGGCTAGGCTCCCTTAGCCTGCTTTTTGGCATTCGTGAGAATCACCTCTCTGTCTTGCATACCCAGCTATCACACTTCAGTTAGTGGTGGGATGAGGATGCTGCACAGGGACTTCCCTGAAGATTTCGGAGGCCAGGTGGGATCATGCAGGAATCGGGACCCTGTCTCTAGGTTTATGAAAGTGGGTGGGGAGTTGGTTTTCGGGGAATTCTCTCAAAAGTTGCTCAGAAGTTTTTTCCTTAAAGAAGAGCCTCTAGATTCACCTCCAAATGCTGGTTGCAGTGGTGCTCTTACCCCTGGACTTTGGGGCTGAAGTCCAGGGCCTCCACACATCCTGGGGGCCCACAAATCCTCTTTATTCTGTCCTGAGTGGCTGACCCACACTGACCCTCACTGCGCCAGGTGGCCGAATGTGATTATGACCTGTGCCGGGTGCTTTAGAGACAGGGAGGAGTGGGGAAAGAAACATGTGGGATAATAATTAGCAAGGGGAGAGGAACTGGCCCTATCCACCCCCAGCACAGGACCTCCAGTGACTGTTGCTGGTTTCTATCTTAAGTTTCTTTTTAGATGGTGAGCGCTTTGGGGACAGGTATCCATCTTATTTATTTGTTATTTCTCTGTGTAAACCGCCCTGAGCCATTTTTGGAAGGGTGGTATAGAAATCAAATAAATGAATGAATAATAGGGGAATGATGCTTAACTTGCAGGGGGGGCAGCAAGGAGGGGGGTCTCCAAAGGCCTTTAGGTCCAGGCTCCAAAATTACCTAGGTGCACGTCTGGCTGATTGAGATGAAATCCAGCTGATTGAGATAAAAGCCAGTGCAATTGGAGAAGGAGCCATTTTATTTAACATTTAGAGGGTCTACCGCGTGCTGACAGCAATGCTTGCTTCCCTTCGAGCTACTCTGCACAGCTTGTCATGTTGTAAGCAAGACGGCGTGACATTTCCGAGGCGGGAACATGAGAAAATAACACCAACTGTTGGCTAAATCTTTCCAACATCCTCTCTGCAATCTGTACCAATCATGAACCAGTTGTGCCATGGTGCTTTCTTCTACTTGTGCCCATAGAGCACCGAAAAGAACGCCAGTGATTTCCTCATGCTTCTGCTAAGTGCATCAGGAACCTTGTCCCTTGATGCAGAAAATCCAGATCCACCGAACCATGCCGAAGACACGGTTGGTGGTGGTTGGGGGTGAGGGAAGGGGTGCTGAATCATGCTTCTGACCCTAAAGCACAGGAAAGAAATTAACAACAACAAAAATATTAAGGAGGCTTCCCTGTGGAAGGACCTTGAGAAGGATGATGGGGTGAGAGGCATGCTGATGTGTTGTATCCAGGAAAGGGCAGAGCATATTTTGCTTGACTTGGTCGCTTGCTAATGGACACTGATGGTCAGTTGATGTTTCTAGACTAAGAAGATGGAGGTGCTTCCTAGTAGCTTTTCATGCCCAACAGTTACTTCTGCTTCATCAGAAGCCTCAGGTGGCAGAATATTTAGGAAGAGACAAAGGAAGAGAGAAAACTGCCTTATGGCTCGGGTCCAGGGTATTTAAGAGAGCACCTCCTTTTTCAGGGGAGGAAAGTTGGTCTTGTGGTAGTGAGCATGAACCTTGCCCCTCATCCTAGGCATTGTTGGACTACAACTCTCACCATCCCCAGCCATAATGGTTTTTGATGATGGGAGTTGTAGTCCAACAACAGCAGGGGATGTTGGGAACCCATCGCCTAGCCAGACAGCAACATCTGGGGGTTTCTTGAGTCCTTGGTGGGCTTAACATACATGGTTTGTTGGGCTGAATTTGGCTTGGTAGATCATAGGTTGTGCAGGCCTACAATGATAATTCTAGAAAAGCTGCTGAATAATATGACTAGCCATTGCTTCTCCTTGCTTCCCCCTCCCTTTGCTGCTCATTTATAAATGTATTAAGGTCATGAGTTAATTGAAGGGCACAGTAATGCCAAGTTATTAGAGCAGGCATCAAGTGCTTATGAAGGTTGAAACCATCCTGGATTCTCACAAGTCGGATTCCCCCCCCCCCCCAGTTTGAGCGTGTTCCGCTGGAATTTTAGTAGCAATAAATAAATAAGAAGGTAAGATTCTGAGGAGTTCTGGGCGTCGCCAACTCATGGATTAAAAACAACAAAACAGAGATAATAATCATGACCCTGATGAGTTTCATACAGCTTGCTGAGGTGCATGGACTTCACATTTCACCAATTCCCCATGCCTATAGGAGCTGGTTTGGGTCAGCCATGTCAGTTTGCTCCCGTCAACATCTCAGTTGTAGGGCAGACCCCCCTACCATGGTATCATAGCTGTTCCAATCAATACAGAACTTGACATAGCAAAACAATACCCCCTAGGTCCCCCTCCTTCGAGCATTCAGCAACAGGGACTGGCCTATTAGGTTTCCTCCAGCCTGGAGTTGGAGTATGTGATCCATATATTCACATCCCTCCCAATTACCAGTATAATTCCACTCAAAATCACATTAGGACCAACCAGCTGCTGATTTCCGTGGGGCTTGGCAAACTACCACGCATGAGCTCCCTCCTACCTGTGGAAAATTGGAGAGCCGGCCTTGAGGTAGCGAACATGAATTGCCTCCTTTGCTAAGCAGGGTTTGCCTTGGTGTGCATTGGGATGGGAGACTACATGTGAGCAGATAAGCTCACATTGTAAGATATCCCCTTTACGGAATATCCTAAGCTATTTTCCTTAGGGGATGAGTGTTTCCACCCCAACCCCCCAGGTCACCACATCTCTAGTGCTAGCCCAGTGGTAGAGCAAACAAATTAGAGCCCTATTCACACATTACATTGAACACTCATGCAACCTAGCCCAATTCAGACATACAGATGTCAGTGCACTCATATATGTGTTCGTGTGAATGACTGTACCTGTGTTCATTTTAAAAGTGAAGCTGGATACAGGCCCTTTAAATGCAGGGTATGGATAGGAAGGGTACTTCTGTACCTGCGTTCAGCATAATATATGAATGACTGTACCTGTATACAGATCTGTACCTGTGTACACTGTACACTCATACATGTGTTGAACATAATGTATGAATGGACCTTCTGTGTACAGTGTACCCAGCTACAGATCTTTACTTAGGTCTATCTATCTATCTATCTATCTATCTATCTATCTATTTGATTTCTATACTGCCCTTCCAAAAATGGCTCAGGGCAGTTTACACAGAGAAACAACAAATAAATAAGATGGATCCCTGTCCCCAAAGGGCTCACAATCTAAAAAGAAACATAAGGTAGACACCAGCAACAGTCACTGGAGGTCCTGTGCTGGGGTTGGACAGGGCCAGTTACTCTCCCCCTGCTAAATAAAGAGAATCACCACGTTAAAAGGTGCCTCTTTGCCAAGTTAGCGTATAGTTATTCACATGAACACAGTGACACCATTTAGTACACATTCTGTCTGTGCCCCACATTTCAGAGGGCCTGTACCCACATTCATTCATACAAAACACATATGAATGTACAGACATCTGAACATAGTTACAAAATAATAGACTGTTTCACACAATCATCAAAAGATGGTAAACCCACATTTTAATGCTTGTGTGAACTCACAAAAATCCCTCTAGCCAAGGTTTCTCAAAAAAGGGTAACCCAGGTTCTCTACCCTGCTCTAAACCAGGGTAGGCGGAAAGGCCATCTTGCTCTTATCCTATCTTCTGCTCATGTGAACCCACTCACATTTCCCACCTAGCTATTGGGCCATAGCAGCCATGGCAACAACAGTGAGCTGTGGCTCCAGGGGCTCCAGGCACAGAAAAGCCTCTCTGCAAAGCACACTCTATGAATCATTCTATGCAGCAGCTCCAGCAGAGCTGGATCCATCTCCTGTTGCTCCATTGCCAGTCAGAGGGCAGCTGCTGATCTAATGAGGGTTTCCCTTTCTGCTGGCAGTACAAAAAATACTGGGAAGGCAAAGGGGTTATCAGAGGCCTTTCCATAGCAGGGCAGGAGTTAAAGCTCCCAATTTTGAGCAACGGATGCTGTATCAACCTTGTTAGTGTTTGCAACCCCCCCCCCCCACACACACACCTGGTAATATCCGTGAGTGCTTTGCCCCTATGGAACGAGCACACTGCTTTCCCCTTTGCACACTACCCTGACTGACCCCCACAATACACAACACACACACAAACTCAGCAACAGAAGCCATTTGCACCTCAGCTTTTGGATGCTCCTGCTAGGGTTCTTGGCCGCTTGGCATTAATTTGCCCTTTGATGTACACTCCTGTGGCCACTGTGAAAAACGGCTTGCAAGCTTCCGATTTGGATGTTAAGGAACAATTCAAACAGTGCCGAGTGCAGGCAGGAACCGTATGCTGACAGCTGACAGATTGGCAAGTGAAGAAACGCTCTCTGGATGGACATCATATGTCACTGGAGGAAGCCCAGCCATTCTTTTGGAGGCTTTGCTAGTGGCTCATGAAAGTGAGGGACGTTCAGAATCTCTAAATTTCAGAGATCATTACACCACTGCAAATTGGACTCCCATTCTTTCAGCAATCCATCAAGAGCTGGCTGGCCTCCCAAGGTCTCCGCTCTCCATCTCTTCCAACTTCCTCCAGTTTTATTTTTCTTGACAATGGGGCCTGTTCCAGGCAGAAAACACACTGCGGGTACATCCACAGCATTCGACCTCTGCATGCCAAACAGACTCAGAGCTCGGGTATGATATCAGGAGGAAACTAGGCAAGGTGGTCTAGGCAAGATAGTTAAGGTGGTCCTTTGTATTATCCAAAATGCTCTGATGTTTGGGGGATGGGGCTATAGCTCAGTGGCAGAGCATCTGCTTGGCATGCAGAAGGCCCCAGGTTCAATTCCTGGCAGCATCTCCAGACAGAGCTGAGAAAGACTCCTACCTGAAATTGCAGAGAGCTGCTACCAGCCAGTGTAGACAACACTGAGCTAGACAGACCATGGGTCTGACTCAGTATAAGGCAGCTTCACTGCTTCCCCATTCTCAAGAAGAAGTGAAGATGTTCTGAGTTGGTGTCCAATATTCCACCCTCAGGATGTACAACTTCAGCCCTTGGACTCCCATAATTTCTGACTATTGTCCACTGTAGTGGGGGTGATGGGAGTTGTAGTTAAACAACACCTGGAGGGTCAAGTACGCCCACCCCCTGTTCTTACTAAACCAGAGGTTCCCAGCTTTGGATCCCCAGTTGCTGTTGGAAAACAATTACAATTGCCCCCACCCCCACGACAATAACTGAAGCTCACTGGGGGATGGTGGGATTTGTAGTCCATCAGCACCTGGGGCCCGAAAGCTGAGAACCCCTGCATTAATCCCAATAAAATCTGTTAACCATGAATTGTAACCTTATCAGTCTAGGACAGTCAGATCCTTTCTCATTTCAAGTCTGCAAGGCTTCAACAAGGGTCAGGCTTCAGGCAGTCCAGATCCAGAATCTATCTATCTATCTATCTATCTATCTATCTATCTATCTATCTATCTATCTATCTATCTATCTATCTATCTATCAAATTTATACCCTGCCCAAACTTACGTCTCTTTTTGGAGGTGGAGAAAAATTTCAAGGCTCAAGGCAGTAACAAAAGGAAATGGTCATGCGGTAGAAGGCATGACTTGCCCCCTTTACTCAGCAGGGTCCACCTTGGTTGCATATGAATGGAAGACTATGAAGCACTTCACATGATACATGTGAAGTGACTGGCATGGTTCTGCAGGGAGAGTGGGCTTAGCCCACTCTCCCTACAGATGAACAGCTGTTTGTAGCTGGGCAGCTGTATTGGCCGCCCACATGGCTGCTGGCTCCATCACAGAGCTGGCAGGGGCTGTGGGGATCGGGGGCCACACAGCCCCCGGAAGTTCTAGGATGCCCCATGCGACCATGCAGGGCATCCTGGAGAGACCCCCTGAGCCCAGGCGTCTCTGAGCCCGGGAGTCTCTGAGCACCCAGTCAGAGGTCTACTTGACCTCTGACTGGTGACACACAAGCAAAAAACCAAGGTTAACGGAGCGATTGCTCCGTTAACCTCATTTAAGGGGAGGGGGATTTATGAGG
This sequence comes from Hemicordylus capensis, assembly GCF_027244095.1. Taxonomy (NCBI): domain Eukaryota; kingdom Metazoa; phylum Chordata; class Lepidosauria; order Squamata; family Cordylidae; genus Hemicordylus; species Hemicordylus capensis. Next base: position 20,855,662 of record NC_069667.1, read on the forward strand.
CTGGCTGCCGGGAGCCACATGGCTCCCATTGCAGCACACGATCGCCAAAAAGTGGGCTGGGCTCCCTTAGCCCACTTTTGGGAGATCGTGGGAATAGCTGCTACATGTGTGAGCTCTGTAAGATATTCCCCTTAAGGGATGGGGCTGCTCTGGGAAGAGCATCTGCATGAAGAAGGTTCCAAGTTCCCTTCCTGGCATCTCCAAGACAGGACAGAGAGAGATTCCTGCCTGCCACCTTATAAAAGCCACTGCCAGTCTGTGTAGACAATACTGAGCTACTCAATACTGAGGAATACTGAGCTAGAGGGACCGAAAGTTTGACTCAGTATACGGCAGTTTCCTATGTTCTCATGATCAGGAGAACGGCTCTGAGAACTTTTGTTGAAAAAAGCAATAGATAATTATTCATAAGAACATAGGAACATAGGAAACTGCTAGCCTGTGTAGACACAGGAGCATAGGGAGCTGTCTGACTATTGGTCTATCTAGCTCTGTATTGTATTCACAGACTGGCAGTGGCTTCTCCAAGGTTTCAGGCAGGAATCTCTCTCAGCCCTATCTTGGAGAAGCCAGGGAGGGAACTTGAAACCTGCTCTTCCCAGAGCGGCTTCATCCCCTGAGGGGAATATCTTGCAGTGCACACACATCAAGTCTCCCATTCAGATGCAACCAGGGCAGACCTTGCTTAGCTATGGGGACAAGTCATGCTTGCTACCACTAGACCAGCTCTCCTCTCCAAATTCATTGCAGAGCCAAAAGCAGGAGTTTAGTCAAATCCAGGGAGGAGTCCGTATCCCAGGCAATAATTTGGCAGGGATGTGCATGGAACCAGGTGGGGAATGTTCGAAGGTGGGGGGTTGTCTTTAAGGGCAGGGAGGGTGCACTTACACCTCCCTCCTCTTTCCCCCCACTGGCACTGGCACTTGTTTTTTTGTAAGTCTGTCGGGGCGGTTGCCCCATTTACTGGAAGTACTAGGGAGTGCCTGATGCAGTTGTGCGCGTTCGGTGCATGTGCTCTCATGGCACGCTCAGGCACATTGGGCAGTTCCTGGTGCTGCCAGTCAAGGGGGCAATGGGGCGGTAGGGAGGTACACTGCAGCCCTGATCTACTTTAAAGAAACTGAGCGCTGGTGGGGGGGGGAGTGGAGGGAGGGGTAAGTGCACCTTCCCCCACCTTTAAAAACAACCCCCCTGTCTTTTAACCAGTTTCAGAGACCCATAAATGGCCTCCGAACCATTTCTGTGCACATTCCTATAATCTGGGGGAAGGGGCAGGAATGGAGGTGATACGCTTTATACAAGCGATTACTTCTCTGGACTGAGGGGGATTTATTACATTTTTAACCTAGCAGAAGGATCCTGATTCTTCTTAACATCTTGGTTAAAAAGAAAATGCTCCCAGATAATTCATGCAGTCAGCATAAGTATTGGGCAGCATTGATTTTTATACCTTTTCCCGGACAGAGAGTGTTCACTTCCCGAATAAATCATTCTCCCTAGGCTACCATCCAGCCATGTTTTATTTCCAGCAATCAGCTTTTATCCTCCAACCACTAACCCTCATAGCAAATGCCCTTTCTGCAGCTGAATTTCTTCATCTCACTAAACTGGCCTGCCGATCGAGAAAACCACAGGGAACCTATTTGAGACACTTCTAGTCATTGTGGCCAATCGGGAGCACAGAGCACTGGAGAGAACAGTTCAGTGGAGGAGCAGAGCTGGTCTTGTGGTAGCGAGCATGAATTGTAGCCTTTGCAAAGCAGGGTCTGTCATGGTTTGCATTTGAAAGGGAGACTACATAGGTGGGAACTGTAAGATATTCCCCTTAGGGGATGGGGCCACTCTGGGAAGGGCAGAAGGTTCTGGGTTCCCTCACTGGCATGGGGAGAGACTCCTACCTGTAACCTTGGAGAAACCAAAGCAGTCTGTGTAGACAATAGTGAGCTAGATGGACCAATGGTCTGTCTCAGTATAAGACAGCTTCCTATGTTCCTGTTTTATGGGAGGGGAGCTGGTCTTGAGGTAGCAAGCCTGAATTGTCCCCTTTGCTATGCAGGGTCTGCCCTGATTTCCTTTTGAATGGGAAACTGATGTGTGAGCACTGTAAGACATTCCCATTAGGGGATGGGGCCACTCTGGGAAGAGCATCTGCATGCTTGCCTGCAGAAGGTTCTATGTTCCCTCCCTGGCAGCATCTCCAAGATAGGGCCAATAGAGACTCCTGCTGGCAACCTCGGAGTAACTGTTGACAATATTGAGCTAGGTAGACCAATGGTCTGACTTGGTATATGGCAGCTTTCTATGTCCATATGTTTCTATGCTTGCCATGGTCCCCATCCCCTAAGGGAACTATCTCACAGTGTTCACATATAGTCTCCTATCCAAATGCAAACCAAGGCATTAAAACAGTAAAACAATCTAAAATTTAAAACTTTTAAAAGTGTTAACTATTAAAACTGTAAATCTAATTAAAAGCCTGGGTGAATAGATGTGTGTCGACTACCCTTTAAAAGTTGTCAGAGATGGGGAGGCTCTTCGAGGAAGGAAGGAAGGAAGGAAGGAAGGAAGGAAGGAAGGAAGGAAGGAAGGAAGGAGTGGGCAGGCAGGCAGGCAGATAGAGGGCAGAATATTCTTTCCCCCAGGCGCAATTGGGGGTTGGGATGAAGGCAAAATCCTGCCCCCATTTGGACCTTCAGAATGTTCCAATTTTCCCTGAATGGGATTGGCGAAGTCCCAACTAAAATTAGCTTCCAGAGTTTGGATTGGGTACATCTTCAACCCCTTCCAAAGTCGGCAATCTTGGAACATGTATGATACTTTCTATCCAACCTTGCACATGCCTATTCACCAGGTTGTACCTGGGCGCCATCTCCTGCCTTCCCTAGGCTCCACCCCATTCCACTATGCTCCACCCCAACTTATGAGACAACATCTCCTAGGCTCCTCCTCCTGAGTCTCAGGGTCTAAGCCTCAGGGCTCCTAGCATTCTGCTGGTGGCAGGCATGCAAAAATCTTGCTGGGACAGAGCCTATTGTCTGAGGCATGTTTGTTCAGATTAATATCTTTCGACTCAAAGCACATATTTATCCACCCATCCATATTTAACACATTTCTTCTTGAATGCTTCACACAGTGTTATGGAGCACGTTCTTCTAAATTAGATTTTTTTTTAAAAAAGCAAATACAATATAGCTCAGAGCAATATCTATTGTATTGACACAACTCACTTCTTTTTTTATTGCCCCAAAGGTGCAAACTTTTCTTCCTCCGGTATTTTTTTTTACAAGCTCAGCCTGAAGTTTCAGCATTCAGTTCTACTGGGTGGCCATTCCTTCATTATAGCCTTTGTTTACAACAAGTATAGGAAATGCAATGACTACTCCACAGTGGGGGAAAGATCCTTCTAATGGTACTGTCTGCAATTGGAAATTGTCCTTCATCACAGACCTTTCATATTTAAAGCAACACAATTTAAGCCGACGTATTTAAACTGACAGCTTTGTGCAGACAAGAAAGATATTAATTGGCGACACTTTACCCTGAGCAAAACATCTACATTCTGATGTCATTTAGGTTTGCACAAATGTAATAATCTGCACGTGGGTTTAAGGCTGGCTTTACTAAATAAGTTTGTATACTAATGGAATAACATCTCCAGTCCAATACTTAAATAGGAACATAGGATCATAGAAAGCTGCCTTACTAGTCAGATCATTGGTCCATTTAGCTCAGTATTATCTACCCAGACTGGCAGCAGCTTCTCCAAGGTTGCAGGCAGGAGTCTCCTCTTGGAACATGGAACCTTTTGTTTCTTCTTTGGATCATTCATGTAGGCCAGTAGTTTCCAACGTGGGGGCCTCCAGATCTTGCTGACCTAAAACTCTCATCATCCCCGGCAAAATAAATTGTTGCTGAGGCTGATGGGAGCTATAGTTCAGCAACATCTGGAGGCCCCTAGTTTGGAAACCACAGGTATAGGCTATAAGCCAGGGGCTGGGAACCTATGAAGAAAATATCTTATTGTTTAGGCAGGTTTGTCAGGGAGAAGGCATCCTTAATATACCCTGCTTCTAAACCAAAATGTATCACGGGGCAATGCTAGAACATATGGATTAACCCTGCATATTTACTGTGGCATCAGCATTTCTGGAAATATATTATTATCAGAATAAACATGTCATGGAACACAAGTTCAGAACTGAAGGACAAAAATGCCATACTGGGGTATATCCCAAATATATGGAACTTAGAACTGAGTTCCAGGCAATGAGGCTCTACACACGATCAATGTGTGGAAACGTGGGTTCGGCAGGGAGAGTGAGCTTAGCCCACTCTCCCCACCTATGAGCACAGAGCTGTCCCTGGGCGGCTGGATTGGCCGCCCACATGATTACCGGCTGTGTCACGGAGCCAGTAGGGTGGCAAGGATCGGGGTCCCAGGATGACCCACACAAGTGCGTGGGGCATTCTGGGGAGACCCCCAAGCCCAGGAGGCTTGTTGGAGCCTCCCAGTCGGGGGTTTCCTCATGAGTCACTGCGGCATGGAGCCGCACTGGAGTCTCACAATCAGGAAAACCAGGTTAACAGAGCACTCGCTCCATTCACCTGGTTTCAGGGGAGGGGTATTTTTGAAGGTTTGCCTCTCTTAGCCCAGTTCTGCATGGTCATGCGGATAGCTTCTCAGGTTCCCATGAGCTGGCAACCATGTTGACCAAAGAGTACAGTGGGAAGCAATACATATAAACTAGGGATGCTTCAATTTTGGAATTCATTTCAGAAATTATCCTGGTTAAACCAAAATTCAAGAGAAGTAGAACACCAGGAGGAGAGAACCCAAGAAACAACCAAAGAAGAAAAAGGAAGAAATTCTTTCATCCTAAGCAATCAGAGATATATGGTGGGGGTGATGTAACATGCCAAAGAAAAGAAAATCTTACACCCTGGAAACCCAGTGGGGTAGAAACATAAAGCCTGATCTTTCCTGACAAAGATTGTCTGAAAATGTTTGCCTAGAATTTTTTTTAAGCATCTGGGAAAAGATAATTTAATCTGGACATTAGTTTAAACATGAATTCAGAAGTCACAAAGGGAGTGAAAGGAACACACAGAACCAATCACTCCTAACATTATTTCTTAATTTTATCTCTCAACATTTGTCTTATTTTTTCCATGCATTTTTTGAAATGCTTTTCATTGGCCATGTCTTGGTGGTGGTATGATTTCCCTTCAACATTGGTTCAGTTTTCAAATATTAATGAAATCTCGGCAGGCTTCCTATTGGAAACATTTCACTAATCCCAGGCCTAAATCATCACAGCATAATAACAAGTTTTTCTTTCTGTACATTATTACACTCTCAGCTCCAGCAAGAGATTTTAATGGGTCTTTTACATTCCTTTCTTCAGAACAAAGTATTGACCATTTAACAAAAGAATACTTATTGCTGGAAGTTAGAACTCCATAGTGACTCAGAAAAAAAGTTCATTTTGTTCTTTCCAAAAGGAAGGGGGGGAACCATAAAAGAGCTAAGACTTGGCTAGCTGCAAAGCAAACTCTTTGCTTGCTTAATTAAGATAGCATTAAGTGCAATCATGCTATTTTTGGAACTGATCATCTGGAGAAAGCAGCCAGGCAAAAGGAACTTGGATTGGGAGCTAGGCCAGAATCAGCTACTTGCTAGGAGCTGATGAAACCCTAAGGATTCCATGTGTCACTTGATTCCTGCTGAATTGATAGCTGCAATACTGCCTCTGGCCATCTGCAATGGTGGGGCTATAGTTAAGAAATGCTTCAGGCTTCCACAGTGGCGAGTAGAGTAAATCATCTGGGAATGTTCCTTCTTCATGCAGTATATTGAGCATCCAAGAATCCACTCCATGGAAATCTACATTTTGGGGGTGGGGGGTTAAGCTATGGATTAGCTTAGACATTCATGCACATCACTTTATGATGACTTTACAGTGTCTTACATACAGGAATGGGTCATCAATATAACACCTCAGAGAGAACATCCACTCTAGTCATCCACCCTCTCCCGCTGCTAAATACAGAGAATCACCATGTTAAAAGGTGCCTCTTTGCCAAGTTAGCAGGGGCTAGGTACAAATCTTGTACCTGCGCCCCCCCCCACCACACACATTAGGAGCTTTAGTCACCTCCCAGTGTTGCAATATTAACCGTTTTGCCAGAAATAAACCTCTCAATAGCCAATGAGCCCATTCTCACAACCATATCGGTGTAGGCTGTAGAGGAGACATGCTTAAGCCCCATGCTACCCAGATAACCCAAACCCCCAGATGGGTTTACTTACCCAACCCCACATGATTTGGCTCCTGTGTGCTCTGTGAGGGAAGAAAACCCGAGCTGGGTCCTCCAGCAACCCACAATGCATTGTGTGAGCAGCTGAGAGGCAGCCCTCCGTACTGCCACAGCTCCGCTCAGCCTGTACTCTTTGCTGAGCATATCGTATATGTATATGTATTAAAAGCAGCATATATTGCTTTTATGCTGAAAGTAAAGTTTGTTTCAGCGATTATTTATGACACCGTCTGGATTCTTCAGAACCAACTCTGCCCACACCAACCTCAACACCTGTATTCAAGATATTTACACATTGATCAAACAATGTTAAAAAGCCTTAATGTGGTGGGGTTTGTGGGTGTGGGTGTGGCCCGCCATGAGGCCCCCCCTGCCTCCACAAGACCCTCTGCCATGGCTGCGAGTTTCCGCCACTGCCACAAGGCCGGACCACCAATCTTGCCAGTAATTCTAGCTGCCATGTGCACAGCCGGGGGGTGGGGGGTGAGTCAAGCAAGGAATCCCCCCGTGGCGGTGGCACAGGTGGAACGGGAGCTGCCGCTGGGCCTCGCCACTTGACCCTGCTCAGTTTGAATAGAGGCTCTATTCAAATGGTACAGGAGCGTTGGAGCGCCTCGCTGTTCTCAATGGCCGCTGGGCCAAAGGGCCAGGACCAGTGGCCGCTCCTACTCCGCCTGCCACTACCTGTCATGGGGGGGATGCCTGTTGACTCACCCACCACCCACCCACCCCGGCCACATATATGGCAGCTAGAATTAGTGGCAAGATCGTGGTTTGGCCTTGCTGGCAGTGGCAGATGCTCGTGGAGGTGGGGGATCGTGGCAGAGGCCCCCCAACCTTTGGAGGCCACAGACCAGGGCCCTAAGGTCCGGTGGTAAGAACACCTCTGTGTAAAGTTTTCATTCATATCTATACTTGTGCTATATTGTACAGATGTCAACATGTACTGAACATTAGCCTGGACACCACATAAAATCATCAGGGAGACATCTCTGGATCCCACTCTGTGCCATATTTTAGCAATTAATACTGAAAATAACAGTCACACTGTAGGAAAGGAAACCTAAATCCTGTGTCCTTGACACAAATCAGGTTAAATATTGTCTCAAATCCAACATGAGGGGGACTTGAGAAGCAAAACACAATCTACTATGCGCTAAAATTGGCAATAGCATGAAAATTCCTCCAGAGATATTTCCCTTTTCTGATGATAAGCTACTTGTGGGGGGGGGGGACCCAGACACAGACACACAAATGGAAGATTGAGATAGAAAACTCTCCCTACAGGGGAAAGAAATCATGGTATTTTCTGATGAGGACAGATAACAAAGTGCAGGAGATGTAGTTAAACATATATCAGTACACAGCACATCCAATTCAGGGCGTACCCCATCCATTCTCAGCCAACATGAGTCGGAGACGGAAAGTTGAAAGGGTTTCATTCTTCATTAAAGAGCAGATCGGTGAGTAAGTGAAAGACTGATATGTTTGAAACTCCTTCAACGACTGAGTTGAAATAAAAGGAATGTAAATTGCACTGAATCATCCCACAGAAAACAGGATGATTCATTTGTGTTCGGGCTCTGAAAGCGTTGAAAGTGTGTATTATAATGCAAAGAGGATTTCTCAAGACGTTAAACCATATATCATGCCAAGATTGCATTGGGGATAGGGAATGTCCACTCAGTGGACTTTGGAATTGGGTTTGGAATGCTAAACTCATTTCCCTCCAAACTTGGACAATAGCTGGGTATATTCTAAGGCCAATCAGACCTTTTCACACCTTGATGATTTCATTAGGAGAGCCACAACATTTGAACCTTCCCATTTAGCACATGAGCCAATTGACATAGTGGGTACCACCTGGAGGATGAAGGCTCATTGTGTTTTTTTGACAAGACCTACACCCTTCGAGTTGGGCAGGGGAGTAGGGATATGCAATTTGATTTGCCCCTAAATCAGTCAAACTGGGGGTGGTTCAATTATTCTACCCCGAATCAAATTACCCTGAAAACAAAGGGCCAGATTCAGGATAGAATAGTTGACCCAATTTGACCCAAATAGATTTGGTTGATTCGGTCACCATTTTGAGGCACATTTTGCTGGAGAAATGGGCCTCAAAATGACGCTTTTTCTGGAGATAGCTGGTCTACCAGCCAGCTGTTACATGGCCTGGAGTGGAGGGCTGGTCTACCCGCTGATCTCACTTGGTAGACCAGCTCTTCTGGGGGGGGGTGCCATTTTGTGGCACCTGAATATATGTGACTGGATATGGGGGTGGGGAGACCGTGGATAACATTCTCATCATCATCATCATCATCATTCAATTTCTATGTTATCCCCGATCGGTTGTGATCATCAGTATGACTCGTATAAGAAGCATTGTCCTTACTCTCTATTGCCCTCCATTGTTCTTTGTGATGTTGACATTTTCTGGCTGCCCTCTGCCTGTTTGCTCCAGCCCTCTGGCAAGAAGCAAGAAGCTTGCAAGGAGCTCATTGGCTCCTGTGAGGGGCTGGGGTTTGAGCCACGCTGCCAGCACCAGCGTCCTTCCCCCTCAGTCCATTCCTTTCAGGCAAGAGGAGTGGACGTGGGAGGCAGGAGCTTCACTTGGAGCAGCAGTGGCAACAGCAGCATCAGGCGGCTTTGGCCTCTCGCCCAAGCACAGCAGTGATTGGGGTCAGTGTTTCTGGCCCTCCACGTGATGCCGGGGTGTCGGCCCACAACAGGAGTTGCCTGGGAGCAGTGAGAACTGGGGGCAGTTGCTACTTCTCACTACAGTTTGGAGCATGGGGGGGGGGGTCCCTTTCTAGCCGGAGTAGTCCACGCCCACAGGACGGCCGGGTAGGGCCAATTGGCCATAAGTGGCCTCTCCATTGGGTTTCTGGGTTGCTTGGGGGCTGTAAGAGGTAATAAGAGCTAACAACACTGAATGGGCACTTTTAGTGGGGCTTGAAGTCAGTTTGGCAATTTTTGCTAGTGATCTAAGTACATTATGGGACCTAAGAAAGCCAAAGTGAAAACGGCGGGGGGGATGGGACAGTTAGGCCTCCCAGGAGGCCTGCTCCTCAGACAGATTCTTCTTCAGATGAGGATAATATGAGAGGCCAATTGCGCAGGTGCGGCAGCGTCCAAAATGGCCACTGCGCCTCAGTTCGAGCACTTGAACGCTCTGAAAAAGCATCCAAGAGGGCCACTGGTGGCAATACGGGAGGCTGGCGGGGGGAGGGGGGTAAGTGACTTTAATTTTAAAAACAAACAAACTTGCAAATCCCCGAAGAGTCAGGGGGTGTTCAGTCCGGGGTTGGACCGAACAGGGGGTGGTTTGGTTTTACTCCGGACTGTCAAACTGAACTGGCTTGACTTCAAACCTCTCAAACATTGAGCTGGTTTGCACACCCCTAAAACAGGCCAGCTGGTTTTTGTGCACACCCCTAGCGGCCATTCAGTGACTGGGCCATTGGTGCTCGAGCATGTACAAGCACTACATGTGCTAGGATCCTTGCCGGCAGTCACTGTTTATTCTTCTCCTTACAGGACCAGCCCAGCCGGCTGATCGATCTCAGGTCCTCATCCTGGGTTATTCAATTGTGTTATGGGCCCACAAGACTGCATGTGGGACATGGCCTGGTATACAACTAGGACTTGGGAAGTGGGCATCGATCTACTGGATCGGTCAGCAGGGTATGGTACTTGCCCAACTTTTGCCCCCTTTAAGGGAATTCTTGGTGGTTAATCCTCCACCAGACATCTTGGTGGTCCATAAGGGGGAGAATTACTTAGTTGTGGATCCCTGGACTTATAGTGATCTGGTCCAACATGTTTCAGCGCAGGGTTTGGAGCGGGGCTAGGCACCTGGGTAAAATAGAGAGAGCACGTCAAAAGATCAGTGCCCATATGTCCTGTTTTGCTCAGGCCTTTGGAGGTGGGGCACTTGCACACCCTGACATTGTGTTTTTGGTTCCAGAATTATACAGGGGTGATGGGGTCCACCTTTTACCCTGGGTCACTGGGGTTCACTTGGAGGATCTTAGGAAGGGATTGGCTGCTGTATTGCTTGGTTAGTGGGCAGTGTAGGGTGTTAAGCTAGACTAACTCCCCACTGTGGCAGGTACAGTGTGCTGGGGAGTAACATCCGAATTTGGTGAGCACCTTCCAGTAAGCATTTGGCTATAGGTCAGACAGGTCAACTCCCTAAAGGCTGGGTGGTTCGGAGCACTCTGGTCTTGTCAGATCTGCTATGCTGTGCGGCTTCCGGGTGGTGCTGCTACTTTAATTTATTTATTACATTTATAAACTACCCTATCCAATGGCTGTGGGTGGTGTGCTATGGCAGAGACCTGACCTTAAGTCAGTTAAGATGGGCAGCTTCTGCTTTAGAACATTGGGGCTAATGGGCCCTTTAGCTTCTGCACTGAAGGGGTGGAGAGCCAACCCCAGTTTACATTAAATTACCTTTTGAATTTATTAATACAATTGTGGCCCTTTTCACCATACAAATTTGTCTCATGACTTCTTGGGATGTGGGCAAATGAGATTGGAAACGTAGTGTCATGATGTCACTGTATTGGCTTGGTGATTCCCAATTGACTGGAATCCCACGTCCAATTCATCCAAGAAGCAACCAGGGGAGCAATGCCACTGAACTGGAGTGGGGAAAGGTGAATATCTACACAATCAAATTCAATTCGGGGGGGGGGTATATTTCTACCCCACTGAAACTGCTATACTTGACTCAAAAATCAGAGCTGAAGAATATTTGCTGCTCCAGTTGGCATCAATGGATTGAGAAAATTCCACAGGCTCATTTTTGTGCACAGTCGTATTAAGATGTCATAGTAAATAGTTTAAATGTCTCTAATTCTTCTTGAGCACAAATCTGATTACCCACCAAGTACAGGCTGTTAAGTAATAGCCGGATTCTCATCATATTGTCCTATTTTTTGCCCTCATTTATGTGATTCATAAATGTGCAGATGTCTTGGCCTGGAAGTTAATAAAGATGTCAGCCAGTAATTGAACCATGTATGTTTTCTTTTGCATAGTTTCCTTGCTTTTCAGTCAATAGTGGTCCACAACCTCAAAGAGGGTGTTGATTGCTATAAAATGACACAGGCATTTGTATATTCCATGCAATGACACTGAAAGGACCTGATATTTACACAGTAAGATGCAGTTATAGAACTACAAGGCTGGTTCATACATTCATTCATTCATTCATTCATTCGTTTGTTTGTTTGCTTGTAATATTTTTATACTGCCTGATATGTACATTTCTAGGCAGTGTAAAAAATTGAAAACAATATATAAAAACCAGCACAGATTAAAATACAACACAATTAAAACAGTAGCATACAAACAGTAACCTAAAACAATTGTTAAAACAAATTAATAAATTAAAATTAGTTCTAATTAAAAACCTGAAAGAACAGGTGACTCTCCTGAGAGTCTTCCAGAAAAATGACTTTATCCTGAAGTGCTATGCTACCCTCACCTTCTTCTGAATGGCTTATACATTATAACACACAGGGCTCGTTCTCACAACCAAATGGGAGCGGGCTGAGGGAAGGCATACTCTAACCTTCTGCCTACAACCAGAGCCCACTTGGGGCTCTGCAGCTCACAGGCCCACACGAATGCCATAGAAGCATTCTTCATTGCTGAAATCAGGAGCTGGGGCCTCCACATATCCCACAATGCATTGTGGGAGCAGTGCAGAGGCAGCCTTCAGCACAGCAACAGCGCTCCACTCCGTGGTCCTGCCTTCCACAAAGCTCTATGATAAACATGGCCGATGTCAACCTGGGAACAGTTTTAACCATGCTGGGCTGCACAGACGACCAACACAAAAGGCTAGGACAGCACTTTTCTGGTCTTATCTCACTTTTAACCTGGGCAGCAGATCAGGGCTACCCAGGTTCAGAACTGCTGGGTTGGGAGGACTCCCAGTGTCCCAGACAACCACAGATCCCCGGGATAACTCCAGGAATCTGTGGTCGGCAATTAGTCACATATACAGCTTCGGAAGCAATGTACTTCCCTGATTTTTGATCGTGTGCTCGCAAAAACCTAGGCAGGAGGAGAAGGGCAGGTAGCTTGCTCTACCTACTGCCCCACCCAGCATATTTAGCATTTTATTTTATTTTATTTTATTTATTATAGCATTGATTGTATTTACCATTTTAATGATGTAGTAGGAAAAGCTGGTTTACCTTGCTCCTCTGTCACAAATAATCTCTCCTCACTCCTCCTACCTAAGTTGTTGCTAGCACAGTTTGCTTCTGGGAGTGTGTTCCACTTCCAAAACTTGTGTAGGACTCTTGATGCTATCCCATTAATGGTCCTGTGAATGCCCTAATGTGGATTCTAGGTGTTTCCACTGTAGGTCATTCACAACCCTTCTGGAATGTTAGAAGGTTTTTACACCTCTAAAAGGACTAAGTAAATAGATGCCTATGAATCCTAGTAAATTATTGTCCCTGGAGATGTGTCTGCTACATATGTGCATGGCATGTGTGTTCTACTATGGGTCTATTGACATGTGAATGTCCTTCAGATTAGGGATGTGCAAATGGATTCAAATTAATTTGATTCAGATCTGGGTGACTCAAATGATTTGAATTTGAATCTAAACACCCCTTAAAAGGACAATTCGATTTGAATTTGAAACAAGTTTTTGAAATTCGATTTGAGTGCCATTTGCAACCTTTTAAAAACCATATTCAAATTTGAATTGAATTTCCAAGCGGAATACGAATCTGATTCAAATGCAAAACAAATTTTTGGAATTTGATTCAAATTCAAAATAAATTGAAAAATTCATTTCATGCACATCTCTACTTCAGATGTTGTCAAACAGTGCTCATGAGTTGGCCTGTAATGGAAATGAAAGGATACAGATCTTTTGGTGAAACTGGTGGTGGTCCCACAGGTTGGAGATAACTGCCAAATGGCCTGGATGCAGCATCACAGGGATCTAGGAAGCTGTTTTATATCGAGTCAGACCATTGGTTCATCTAGCTCAGTATTGCCTACATTTGACTGGCAGTGATTCTCCCAGGATTCAGGTGGAAGTCTCTCCCTGGAGACACCAGGGATTGGACTTGGGATCTTCTTCACACATGTATCACAGAGGTCCAGTCCCATCTCCTCAGATAAATCAGTTAGAGCAGACAGTGTTCACATGTACTCACCCACATCCATTTGCAAACTAAGGTGAACTCTGCTTAGCAAAGGGGACCATTCCTGCTTGCTACTGCAAGACCAGCTCTCCACTTCAGTTCTAGAGCATCAAGGAAAAAAATAGCAGCCATAACAAAAATGGCCGCCATCATGGTGTAACTTTCTTGCTGGGGCTTTTGCAGGGGACGGGGGGCAGATTGTGGTTCCCAGCCAGCAGCATCTGGAAGGAGCATAGTTAAGATTCACCCAACAAAACTCTCTGGAAAACCTGTCAAAACATCCCCTCTGACTTTTCAGCCTGTAAATGGACCGGCAAAGTTGGGAGGCCTTTTTGATTCACTCTAACTGCAATGCAGGTAATATATTCGCTAATTACATTTTAAAAAAATACGGGTGCTTAGCCGTTCTAAGCATTTAAGGATTAATGCTGGCTGCTTGAAGCAGAGGCTTGGGAGGAAAAAAATCAGGTATGCTTGGAGTGGATTGCACCTTGGGGCTTGCACTGATCCCACCTCTTGAACCCATCACTGCCTGTTCTTGCTGGTGCATGTCCTAACAGACTTTTTTTCAGAGTAAACCGAGGAATATGACAGGCTTGTAAAGTCAAGTTCCAGTGCTCTTTCCTCTGGAGGAAACCGATGCACTGAGACTGCAGGCTTAAGCATGATAGCACTGTCTATAAAAGCATTGTTGTATGTAGATGATGAGTTTCATAACAGATTAAGCTCCACACTGCTCCTGGCATTGTTGGCAATCGCACAATCAATCCCATAAATACCACAATGCACCATGCGCCACATGCAATGCATTGGGGGATTCCCGCAAGAGACAGGTGCTCTAGGCACCTGTCTCTCTGTGTGCAGTGGTGCTCTTTGGACTGGACTTCTGGGCGGAGGTCCAGTCCCCCACAAACCTGGGGGGCCTCCAAATGCTGGCCTGGGAGGTCTCTAAATGCTGAGCGGCCAACTAATTAAAATAGCAGGATGGTCCATGCAAAATGTGGTATCTCTCTGCAAGTCATTGGGAAGTATCTTCAGAATCTCTTCTAAAACATCTCTTCTGAAAATGAAAATGAAAGGTTTCCAGCTTTCCCTGAACATGTTCTGGTGCATTGCAGATTATCTGGCGGTGGTGGGTGGTGGGGGAGGAGGGCTTTAGGTGTGCTTTCCATCAACTTTGGCTGATTCGACAGCTGAGTCAATTTCTTAAAGAAAACCATCTCAAAACTGTGGTGCATCAGCTGGCAACCTCCAGGCTCGACTACTGCAATGCGCTCTACGTGGGGCTGCCTTTGTACGTAGTTCAGAAACTTCAGTTAGTTCAAAATGCGTCAGCCAGACTGGTCTCTGGGGTAACCCGGAAAGACCATATTATGCCTGTTTTAAAACAGTTGCACTGGCTGCTGATATGTTTCCGGGCAAAATGCAAAGTGCTGGTTATTACCAGAACCTAAGGGGCATACTCGTGAGTCAAATGGGCCGTAACCCAAAATTTAGCTTTAAAAAAGCCAAATCTGGCAACAGAGGTTATTACTCTATATGATCCCCAGAACATGTTGATGTCATCGGGAGAGGTCCATCTCCAGTTACCACCAGTATATCTGGTGGCAACTCAGAGCCGGGCCTTCTCTGTAGCTGCTCCTGGCCTATGGAATATACTCCCAGTGGATATCCATAATTTAGGCTCTTTGTTGCTCTTTAGGAGAGCCTTCCAAGGTTTTAAAATTGTTTTTAAGTATTTTAATTGTTTTTAAATGGTTCTGAATTGTTTTTAAACTGTTTTTAAAGCTCTCCTCCCATGAGGAGGAGGTGTGGAGATAGTTATCTGAAAGCAGTTCATATTTACATACCAAGATGGAGTCAGTCATTTATAAGGACTGTGGAGAATCTTCCTGGTGCCATGGGTCAATTCCTCTCCTAAGTTGCTAGCAGGTCTTGTGGTAACAAGTATGACTTGTCCTCTTTGCTAAGCAGGGTCCACCCTGGTTGTGTATGAATGGGAGACTGCATGCATGAGCATTGTAAGATATTCCCCTTAGGGGATGAAGCCGCTCTGGGAAGAGCAGCTGCCTGCTTGCACACAGAAGGTTCAAGGTTTACTCCCTGGCATCTCCAAGATGAGAGAGATTCCTTCCTGCAACCTTGGAGAAGCTGCTGCCAGTCTGTGTAGACAATACTGATCTAGGTGGACCACTGGTCTGACTTGGTATATGGCAGCGTCCTATGTTTCTATGTTCCTAGCCACAATGGCACCCTCTGTTCAACTAAAGTAGCATTGTTGATACCCAGCAAATAGCCAACCAGAAGACCTCTCTCCTCACAAGCCACCCAATAGCGCAAAGTGCCGAGTTCCCAGAACTAGTCTCCAGTTTCAGATGCCTCTTCTCATCCCATCCACACTATTTTGTATCCTGCCCACTGCATTTTGATGAAGATGGCCCATCATCCTTTAGAAAGTTATTTGGAACAAGGAGTCCTCATCCTAATCCGCAGCTGAAGGTGAATGATCTGCCTCGAAGGCGACGGGAAAATTAAATTACTAGTGTGCAGTGCTTTGCTAAGTACCCGATTACTGCTGTGGTTGCCTCCAGGGTACGTGCACTGAGCTATCAATGCAGAAATGCCTGGATGACGTTGACTCCTTAACAGTTGCGATTTTTATGGATCTTTCCCTTCAAGGCTCCTAAGGTATCATTATTATTAGCCAACAGAAACTTGTGATACAGGCAATTAATCCCAGGCACTCATTAGTTCCTGGAAAAAATTGGTTCTTTGCAGAACTTGTTGTTCTTCTGTGCTGAAGCATCAGGCAAAGAGTCAGTTGCTGGGTGTATGGACTGTTTTATGAGCAACAGTTCTATTGTTAAATTGAGTGCAGGGCACTGCTAATTACCCTACACATCAGCCAGCTATACGGCCTGTTCCATTTTATAATAGTGATAATTATTCTTTGGGAAATCTCTCTTCCTTGGTGTTAAACCCAAGGACACCAAAGATGATCATTTTCACCCCAGGCAATCTTCATTAAAGTATTTGGAAGACAGGGATGCCATTGAAATTTTGCTCAGATACACATTTGAGGTAGATGGTGTGTGTGTGTGTGTGTGTGTGTGTGTGTGTGTGTGTGTGTGTGTGTGTGACCCCTCAAATAAAACTTCTGAGGATTCTCAAAGGTAACCCAAAGCATTTTGATAAGGCCTTCAACATTTCCTATGCAGGTCCTTCACACCCTTAGGATATCACGAAGGGGATGAGGCTATGTTTGAGGAACCCCACTCCCACTGAACCAAACCAGTTGGGGGATCAATGGGAGGCAAAACCGGTCTGGTCTGGGTCCAGTTTGGACTCGAACCGGAATGGGCCAAGTGGTTTTGTGCACACCCCTAGCTGTAAGTCAGTGTAGACAATGCTGAGCTAGATGGACCAATGTTCTGACTTTGTATAAGGCAGCTTCCTATGTTCCTGTGGGTGGGTTCACATGTAACGGCAGCAAGTAAGTATGGAAGAACCACTGATTCCCAATGGGTGTATGCTTCTGCTACTGCCACTGTTGGCAGTAGTTACAGGTTATTATTTACAGCTGTAAAGTTACAGCTGTAAGTTACAGTTACAGCTGTAAAAGTTACAGCTTTTAGCTACAAGAATACTTCAGAAAGCACCCTCAGATGATATTGGGGCAGCACACTTTAAAAATCCTGGTTACCCAGTTGCAAAGAACATAGATGTAAGAAAATACATAAAGCACCTTTAAGAGTTTACAGAGACTTTTGCAACACCCTAGTTGCAGAGTTGGGCACTTAGTTGCATCATTGATAGACAAACAGAACAAGATCAGGGAAATGCAGAGCACACAAAAGGAATCTGTAGGTTATGTAGGTTTTTGTTGGACTTTTGTTTGTAAACTGTGCTGGTCTGTGATCGTAATAGAGGAATTGAATTGAATTGAGCACATGAAAGAAAGATATGTTTCTCACACAAACAGACTAGCAAACTGTTCCCTGGGCTAAATTGCCAGAAGCCAAAAGCCCTGGCTTGCTTCACCCTTGAACTCACTCCAAACTCCAGGGGAGAATTCAAGCTTCCTGCAACCCTGTCTCTCAAGGATCTGCAGATGTCCTTCTATGAAATAATTCTCCAGGCTAGCTGTTAACCATGAGGCAACAAAACTCCATTGCTCCTAAGCCTTCCACCTGCCCTCTCTCTCCTCCCCCCTAGTTACTTCTGCATCAGGACACGCTTCTCTTCCTGCCTCACGGCCCTTTAGGTGCCACCCACTGTCTGCTGAGTGGCTGATCCCTAGCCTGTCAGTCAGGACAGGTACACTTCCAGTTCACTCTTTAGGAGAAAGGAGAGGCTGCTACTGCCTGATGGTTACAGGCAGGCATGTTACATGAACATGGAACTAAGGTGAACTCTTACTCTCAATGACACAGAGGAGGTTTCTACAACTGTATTGTCACACCCAGCCCAGGTCCTCTCTTTCATTCAAATCCAATTTGATATTTTGACAGGAGTGACCAACATTCCACAAACGCAATGTCATTGTTAGGCAGCCACCAAAGTTGCTGTGCAACCTGTTGTTTTTGTGGAGGTGGCACATTGCGCAATGACCTAAAATATCCTGTGGCGAGGAGTTCCATAAATTGATTGTGCACTGTGAGGAAACAGTACTTCCTTTTGTCAGTCCTAAATTCCCTGGCAATCAGGTTCATGGGATCACCCCTGGTTCTAATGTTTGGAGCAACGTTTCTCCCGATCAACTCTCTCCACACCAGGCATAATTTTATAGACCTCTAACATGTCTCCCCTTAGCCATCTTTTCTTCTAAGCTAAAAAGCCTCAGGTATTGTAGCCACCTTCAATAGCCACCTGTAGCAGCGAGAACGTCATTTGCCTACGGAGCTAGAGGTTGCCAGTTCTAATCCCCACTGGTATGTTGCCCAGACTATGGAATATACCTATGTCGGGCAGCAGCGATCTAGGAAGATGCTGAAAGGCATCATCTCACACTGTGCGGGAGATGGCAATGGTGAACCCCTCCTGTATTCTACCAAAGAAAACAAACAGGACTTTGTGGTTGCCAAGAGTTAACACTGACTCAACGGGACAACTTTACATTACTATTGTAGCCTTACTCCATAAGGAAGGTGCTCTAGCCCCTGATCATATTGGTTACCCCCCTGTACACTTTTTCCAGTTCTTTAATGTCCTCTTTGAGATATGCTAGGATTACACAGGAACATAGGAAGCTGTCTTATATTGAGTCAGACCATTGATCCATATACCTCAGTATTTTCTCCACCAACTGGTGGTAGCTTCTCCAAGGTGCCAGGCAGGCATCTTTCTCAGCCCCCTCCTGAGCCTCCAAACTGGTTCGAATGGCAGCTGATTCTGTCAGTTCGAAGGCGGGGGTGCTGCTTTAAGGGCGGGGGAGGGTGCGCTTACCCCTCCCATCGCTCTTCCCCTGCTGGCGCTCCAGTTTTCTCAAGTCTCTAGGGGTGGCAGCATACCTCCCTGCCTCCCCTTTGCCCCCGTATACTGGAACTATCCAGAAGTAGCCGATGCTCCTGTGCTCCTGAGCATCCCAATAACGTCTGGGGACCCAACATTGAGAATCCCTGGTCTAGACTGACTGGCCGTGGCACTCCAGGGTTTCAGAGAGGCCTCTTTCGAGCTTGAAGGGACATTGCCCTCACAGGAACATAGGACATTGCTTCAAACCAAGTCAGACCATTGGTCCTTCTAGCTCAGTATTGCCTACACAGACTGGTGGTGACCTCTCCAAGGTTGCAGGCAGGAGTCTCACCCAGCCCTACCTGGAGATGCTGCCAGGGATTGAACTTGGGACCTTCTGCATGCAAAGCAGGTGTTCTACTGCTGAGCTACGACTCCATCCCCATTTTGGTTGAAATCGAAAGTTCTCCAGAGTGACACTTACAAGAGAATTTTAGGATTCTTCCCAGGAGAATCGGAACTTCAAAAAAAATTTCATGGTTCCTCTCAAGGGCAAACATTGGGAAATTTCCTCAGATGGTTTCACATACTAATTTCGCCTATTACGAATTGGGCATCTGAGCCTTCTTTTAATCACTTGGATGCCATTCTGTGTTTCCTCGGGATTCATCATTAAAACCTTTGAATGTGGCTATTCATCTTTGTTGCAACACAATCAATGTATTCTAGTTTCCTTTATGCTCTTCTTTGTCCTCCTATATTTTTTATCATTATGGCAGCAGAGGAATCTCAGCAATCTGCCTCATGGTTATTTGTTAAGAGAGCAAACTATCTGAGGATGTTCTTAAAAGCCTACAGATTTCCAGCACAGCTGCAGTGACACCATTATTAGCTGCACATTTTGTGGTAAATAGTGTAAACAATGAAGCAGTGGTGAAGATTAGATCGGGAATTTACATTTCCAGGCGCATAAATGACAAAATTAAAGGGATCCTCCAGAGAACAGATGCAATATCTTCATTCTTGAGGCGACTCAGCACAAAGTCATAAAAATCATAATCATATAAGCTATCATCAAAGACTCTTAGAGCAAAACTTGCAAAACTAGTGTCACCTTAACTGCCCAGTCATCTTCCAAAGGCTTATTTATTTTTATCTCTTATAAAGGAAAAGCATATTCCAGTACCTTCTGCAGGTTCCAAAGAGTTTTCCAGTCACCCCTGGCCAGATTTTGGAGCCTTTTCTGAAAGTCAAGTAGATCAAATGGGGGAAATAGTCAATTTTTCTAAGTGGAAGTAACCTCTGGAAGTAACCTTCCTGGAAGGAAGGAATAGAGCTGCACAAGGATCAGCATTTTTGATGGGGAGAATATCTACCTCCCAAGCTCTGCGCCACAGAAGTCCCATTAATTCAGAGTCTCAATCAGGGCCAAGGAAGACCTGGAGGGAAACCCTTGTACTTCCCAAGGCACCCAGTGTCCATACTAAGGACTCAGGTGCCATGGTAAAACTATATTTCCCAGGGTCCCTGGTAATCATGGATAATAAACCCTTCCTCCTTTTCAGTTCAGAACTGGGTTTAGCAAATTGAAGTATTCCCCTCCCCTTTACAGTATACCACTCAGTTAATTCCAAACCCAATGTGGGCCCAGTTTGAATCCTGTCATGTGCCCTGTGCCATGATGTCAGGATCTTAATCCTTGCCCCCAGCCTTCCTTGAATGCTTGAGCTTCTGAACTTCTTTACCTGGCTAATATAGTAGCTAGCCTGTACTATACTGAAAAGTGGAGTGATGGGTTCATTCTTTTATATAGAACTCTGAATTCTTATATAGAGCTATGAATTCTTCTCCAGGCTCATTTCAAGTTCCTCCCCTCTTGCCAGAGCTTGTGGCTACTTAAAGGGGCATGTGTCCTATTTCTTAAACAATAGCTCCTATGGAGAGTGGGAGATTCCTCAGCCTTGGGTAGGGAGTCCAGGGCATCCTCAAAGTCAGAAGATATGGGCAGAGGGAAGTCCTCCGGGTAAGGTACAGGATGAAGTTCCCCAGGGTTAGCTAACCCTTCATGTGCCTTGCCTTCTGAGCCCTCAATACTCAGTCCCATTTCTTCTGGTAGAACTGTTGTGTTCCTGTCACTGAGTGGTAGTTCGTGCTGGTAGCATTGTTGGGTTCCTGAGTGGTAGTTCCTGCTGGTAGTACTGTTGGGTTCCTGAGTGGTAGTTCCTGCTGGGTTCCTGAGTGGATCCGCAGGGCAGAATTGATCAATTCGTACCCAGGAGTCTGGACTCTTGTGGTGCCTCATCATCAGAGCTGTCATCACTCAGACCCATCAGGTGTGGTGGTTGGTTCAAGTTCATAGCAATAGGTCAGTCTACCATATTTTAACTCATGCACATGAGATCCCATGTCACTTTGTACAGTTGGAACACCTTTTTCTGATACAGAATATCACCCTGCTTTTGGCAGGCAGTGGTCAGCCAATTCAATAGCTATGTCGCCCAATGGCATTCCCTAATGAACCCTGATGAGCTGCAATCATCCATGTGACAATCTGGGAAGGAAAAAGAAACAGCTAAGGGGAAAGAATGGAACCACAGAGGATCGAAAAGAGGGAAATATTCATACTATTAAGGTTATTTTTGGACAACACTTCTACACCACAAAAATCACTATTTTTAACCTGAACATTGAAAACTGGGAATATTCGGCAAAGCCCTAATTATTATAAATTGCTGCAATTAACAGAAGTCGTCAATTCTCTCTTGTGCGACACCATCTCAACTGCTGTTGTGAGATCCTTCCATCCCATAAGCCAAGCTTTGCTCATATTTTAATTTCCAGTGGATGCCTCTGGGTCTCCATGGCAACAGTTCAGCAAAAGGAGGCTTGAAGTGTTACATATTATCTAATATATCCTCTATCCACATAAATGTTGCCAGAAAATCTGTCAAATCTGTTCAAGTGTAGAGCACCGTGGGACTTAAGCAAAGGAATGCATTAAATTGAAGCTCATTGTAGCCCATCACTGTTGACACTGCTGCCCTTGAAAGAACTTCTACGAGACTCCAGAGAACAATCCTACAGAAATCAATAGGTTCAGTAGAAACAGCACTGATTATAATAGTCAGCAAGCTCATAATAAAGGCCTCTCATATTCCATAATAAACGTCCACTCCATTTGGCAGCACAGTTACATGGCAACTTTGCTCCACTCCACTTCCACCATCAGTGGACAAAATGAAGATCATTCATTTTTGCAGTCCCCTTGGCTAACTCTGTAAGTTACATGGACATAGGGACATAGGAAGCTGTCATCTACTGAGTCAGACCAGTGCTCCATCTAGCTCAGTATTCCCAACTCTGACTGGCAACAGCTCTCCAGCATTTCAGAAAGGGGTCTTTCCAAGTAATGGGTTTGATCCTTGACATCTCCAGGTCAGGTCGGGAGAGATTCCTGCTTGAATTTTTGGCAAACCACTACTAGTCAGTGTGACAATACAGAGGACCAATGGTCTAACATAAGGTTTCTTAACCGTGGGCCCCCAGATGTTGTTGGACTACAACTCCCAGAATCCCCAGACATGGCCTTTGTGGCTGGGGATTCTGGGAGTTGTAGTCCAACTACATCTGGGGGCCCAAGGTTAAGAAACCCTGGTCTAACACCATCTAAGAACATAAGAACAACCCTGCTGGATCAGGCCCAAGAAGGTCCATCTAGTCCAGCCTCCTGCTTCACACAGTGGCCCACCAGATGCCTCTAAGGCAGCTTCCTATGCTCCTGTGACTGACTGACTGACTGACTGATTTATTTATTTATTTATTTATTTATTTAACATATTTTTATATTGCCCAAAACGCAAGTTCTCTGGGTGGTTTACAAGACAATAAAAATAACTTTTAAAAAATTAAAACATTCCAACAATTAAAAGTTAAAAAGTTAAAACTATTAAAACACAATTAAAACAGTATCTAATTAAATGCCTGGGTGAACAAACGCGTCCTGACTGCCATTTTAAAAATGCCTCATTCAGACATTATAAATGGAGGCTGTACTCAATCCCAACCTCCAATAAAAAGGAGGAAGTCCCTCCCCAAGTGTCAATCACTCTCCCCTGCCAGATGAGTCCAACACGATTACAGCTTTCATCTGAAGAGGTGAAGGCTGTAAGAACAATGGAGGGTGTTTCCATGAGCACAAGGCGCCAGCACCAGAGCCTGTCTGAATGAGGCTATATAGGAACATAGGAGGCTGCCTTATATCGAATCAGACTATTGGTCCACTTAGCTCAGTATTGTCTACACCAGGGATTCTCAACCTTGGGCCCCCAGATATTCTTGGACTTCAACTCCCATAATCCCCAGCCCCAATGGCCTTTGGTTGGGGATTATGGGAGTTGAAGTCCATCAACATCTGGGGACCCAAGGTTGAGAACCCCTGATCTACACTGATCAGCACTGGCTTCCCAAAAGTTTCAGGCACGAGGCCTTCCCATCCCTACAAGGAGATGCCGAGGACTGAACCTACAACTTTCTGCATGCAAAGCAGATGCTCTACTCCTGAGCTATGGCTCATCCTTTATTAGCATCCCTTATTAGTGCCTGCTGTATGATCTTTGAGACTCCTTTTACATGCTTTCATGTGCAACATGGCAGCCTGCAAACGAATAAATAATAACAGCCAAAAATGGTTATTTTGAAGCACTTGCCTTAATGCATTTCATGCAGGCTTTCCCCAGAATTTGAACAATTCACATGAAAAACTGCAGAGATTGTTCAGGAGAAATATAACACAGCAATTTGCTACATAAATAACCTCCTGTTACTATTCCAAACATAAGAACGGGGGACTTCGAGAGTGCTTTTATAACCATCCGTTTCCTTGGTGCTTACTGTTGTGCAAGACATCACTGCTAGAACATTGCCTAATTTTATTTCACAAACTTTCAACTGGAATATATATATATATATATATATATATATATATATATATATATATATATATGTGGCATTTACAGTGACAAGCTATGATGGCGCCAGTGAACCCTAGCAAAGCAGTGAGTCACTGCCTGACCCTTTCCAAACCTCTCGGCATGTCAGACCAGCTGTGAAATATTGAGCAGGGAGCGGGGGAAAGCAGAAATTTACAGAACAGGAAAGTGTTTCTGTCTCACTTGAGCTCTACACATTTCCATTTAAAAGCGAATAAGTATGAAGGATTTCAGAACATTCCAGAATCATCTGCATAATGAATTCATGAATTCCAATGACCAAGGAGATTTGGGGATTTCTACTGCATGTCAAATATCGCATTGCACTGAATCCAGTGACAGTGGGTGGATTCACACATAATGGCAGTAACTAAGCATGGAAGAACTGCCGGTTCTCATCAAGCCTTGCAACTGTTGCCGTTTCTATGTCAGGTGGAGAATGAGAACATACGAAGCTGCCATATACTGAGTCAGACCATTGGTCCATCTAGCTCAGTATTGTCTACCCAGACTGGCAGCGGCTTCCCCCAGGCAGGAATCTCTCTCAGCCCTATCTTGGAGGTGCCAAGGTGGTGCCAGGGAGGGAGCTAGGTAGACCAGTGGTCTGACTCAGTATTTGGCAGCTTCCTATGTTCCTAAGTAAATAAGATGGCTACCCTGTCCCCAAGGGGCTCACAATCTTTTTTAAAAAACCATAAAAAGATAGACACCAACAACCACCACTGGAGGAATGCTGTTCTGGGAATGGATAGGTCCCGCCACCTAAATACAAGAGAAGAACCACTTTTAAAATTGCTTATATTGCAAATGGCCCCATTATTCAGTGGGCATCTCATTCATTACTGCATCATCCTGGTTCTCTGTTACCAGTGAATCCAAGCCTTCTGTCTTGGCCTCCTCATGCCACCTGGAACTTCTGAGATATATACTTGGTTTTTCCAGGTTTTGTTTAACTTTTTGACAATGGCTTGTTGGCACTTTTTATTGCAAATACAAAGTTCTGTAATAAGCATAAAGGAATCAATAACAAATAAAGTCTAAAGGATAAGGAAAGCACAATCCATCTTGTTTTCTTGCGTGCTGAGTAATGCACATTGTTAGGTGAGGTTTAGGGTTTACGTCTGGCTGTCTCGGGTGTCTCAAAATTTAATGCCAGAGGAAACAAGAACACTCAGCGTGGCTTTATTTTTATAAGTGCAACACATATAGTCAAACAGCAAAGCTTTGGGATGCTCCTTTTTTCAATGCCATTCATGGAGGTGTTTAGGTAGAGTTTAATGTATGCTTCTGTGATTCCTTGTTGTTTAGGTGGAGCTTAGTTTTGGATTTATTTATTTATTACATTTATATCCTGTTCTTCCTCCAAGGAACCCAGAGCAGTGTACATAGTTCTGTTTCTTCTCACAACAACCCTGTTAGGTTAGGCTGAGAGAGAAGTGACTGGTCCAGGGTGCTTCTGGGATTCCTTGTTTAGGTGAAGTTTAATATGTATTTCTATGATTCCTTGTTGTTTAGCTGGAGGTTGATGTGTGCTTCTGTGATTCTTGGTTGTTTGGCTGGAGTTTAACGTCTGCTTCTGTGATTCCTGGTTGGTTAACTGGAATGTGTGATTCCTTGTTGTTTAGCTGGATTTTAATGTGTGCTTCTGTGATTCCTTGTTTATTTCAGAGCTCACTTTCTTAGAAGCCGGGAAGATTGTAATGGTGGAAGGCAGTGTCCCAAGAGTAGGCTCTAATGTGAAAGATTGGCATAAGTTTTATCACACTCTGGAGCAGTTTTTCAAAGCAAAATATAGCTTTTTAGAATGATCAAGTAGGCTTTCTAAAGGCTGAAGGAGTGTGGGCTGGGACACCAGGTTGATATCTTCAATTACTTCACAGCTTTGACAGTCATGATTTTCAACAAATTGAGAAAATAAGTTTGATTCCCCTGCATATCACTTAAGGCACATATTTCTCTGCCCCTCACCTTTAGAAAAACATAGATTTGCTTTTCAGTCTCTCTCTCTCTCTCTCTCTCTCTCTCTCTCTCTCTCTCTCTCCACATACACACACATATATAGTTCCCATAGTAACTAATGCCAATGGTGCAGTGAACAATACCTTCACTGTGCAACACCACATAGAACACCAAGGAGGCTCCTGACATTCTTTCAAATGTATTTGTGAACTCCAAATGGCAGGTCAATTGGATGTTTATGCCCACATAGTTTAAAGCTTAAGATGAACATTGTACAACTTCACTCAAAGCAGGCTTTCTGCCTGTGTAAGAATGCCCATTAGTCAGCACGCAGAGAGGACTTGTCATAGATACGGAGGTGCACTAGGCAACACTGCAGTTGGATGAAAAGGCAACAGAACCCTTGTTGAAAGATCTTCATTGTTGTCAGTTGATGGAGCAATGAAGAACCAATCAGCCCCATCAGCATTTGGGAGCATTTCAACAGCTCTGACTCAGTTGCAATTAGTGTCCAGGATTTAGTTAGATTTTTTTTTTTATTTTTATGAATGATCAGTGAAGCTGATAAGACATCAGTTGAGGAGAGCTGGTCTTATGGTAGTAAGCATGAATTGTCCCCTTTGCTAAGCAGGGTCCACTCTGGTTTGCATTTGCATGGGAGACTATACATGTTAGCACAAGTAAGATATTCCCCATAGGGGGTGGGGCTGCTCTGGGGAGAACCTGCTGGATCAGGCCCAAGGCCCACCTAGTCCAGCATCAAGTTTCACACAGTGGCCCACCACTGTGGGAGAACATCTGCATGTTCCAAGATTGTGTTGAGATATCCAAGACAGTGTTGAGAGAGAGACCCCCAAGCCTGGGAGGCTGCTTTCAAAGCAAAAAGTTGAGGTTAACAGAGTGCTCACTCCATTAACCTTGGCTAAGGGGAGGGGTATTTATGGAGGCTAGCTGCTGGGAGCCGCAAGGCTATCATGGCTCAGATGTCTGACTCAGAAGAGTCAGAGCAGGATGATTCGCCTGCTAGTGAGGGCTCAGAGGCACAGCAACATGATTCAGCAGGGAGACCAGACTCTAGAGCTGAAGATTCGCAAAAATTGCCAGACATGATTTCTGATGGGGAGGAGCCTGGGATTTCACCTGTCTTGAGAAGGCATCTCAAGAGGGAAGCTCAGTGGCAGTCACGCAGGCACAGGAGATCACAAGAGAGGATGCTGAAATGCTGACTCAGGGAAGCCTGATTGGCTGCTGGTTCTCTTGAGCCATATATATTTGGCAGTCTCTCACTTGCTCAGATGCTGTTTGCAACTTTTCTCTGGCTGCAGACAGTGTGCTATTTGAATTCCAAAACTTTGTCTGAGTTCCAGTTTGCCTTGTTTATGCTTTCCTGCTTTGTTCTGTTAATTCCTTGCTTCTGCCGTCCTTCACTGTTTTCATTCCTTGCTCTGTGTTTTCTTTTCACTTATTACTCAGTTATTGTTAGAGGGGGGTACCTAGTTCAGTTCAGGAGACTTAATTCATTTACTGTTTTTCTTTGTGAGCCTTTTATTTTTCATTTGTGCAGTTCCACTGCTGCTTTCTGTTAACTCACCGAGGAGTGCTGAAGGGGGTTGTAAATCCTGTTGGGTTCGCTGAGCTAACAGATTTACGACAGAGGCTCCAGTTGCAGCACATGAT
The DNA here is from genome assembly GCF_027244095.1 of Hemicordylus capensis. Classification (NCBI taxonomy): domain Eukaryota; kingdom Metazoa; phylum Chordata; class Lepidosauria; order Squamata; family Cordylidae; genus Hemicordylus; species Hemicordylus capensis. Next base: position 20,883,239 of record NC_069667.1, read on the forward strand.
CTCCCAAAAGCGGGCTAGGCTCCCTTAGCCTGCTTTTGGCCGATTGCGAGAATAGCCTCATAGAGTTAGATGGAACAATGGTCTGACTTGGTAGAAGGTAGCTTCCTATGTTCCTATGACATGACAACAACATCACAGAAGGACAGCATATTTTTTTATTTTTAAATGTTGTATCCTGCCTTTCCATCCCCTCTTTGGTTTCCATGGACATGTATGAGAGAGGAGGGAGATAGGAAAAGATGCTGAATTGCCATTTTTACTGGGAGCCATACTTCCTCCATAACTCCTTACATCTCCACACCTACTAACCAATTCCTGCTGCATCTCTGCCATCAATCTGTGTATGAATATGGTTCCAGACTGTCTGCTTCCCTGTGGCTGCGTCTTAAATTCTACCTTGAAGTCCAAGATGGTGATGCTTCTGGCTCACATATCCATAAATTGTGCTGTAACTGCCTTTGTTTTATTCCCTCTATTACAGAGAAACTGATTTACCCATATTGCATCCCTGTGTCACTTATCCATGACAAGTAAGTCATGGTTACCAACCTTCTTCTGTTGGCAAGTTTGGCGAGCGATCTGTTGCCTGTTTAACTGATCATAGCTGCTATCTTTGCTTAAGTCAGGGCTACACAACCTCAGACCTCTAGCTGTCATTAGACTACAACTCCCATCATCCCCAGCCACAGTGGCCAATAGTCAGGAATGATGCAAATCATAGTTCAGCATCCACAGGAAGGCCAAAGTTGTACATCTCTGAAGTAGAGTTTCTCCTACACTTCTTCCAAACCAGATCAGATGTACATTCTGAGGTTCCTGGGTATGAATTTTTTTGAAAATTGTTGATGGGTGCTAATAAGGTTTTCATAAGGATAGGCAAACATTTCTGGAGGGGACCAAACAGTCCCAATGCAGTTAGTTCAAATATGGCTGCTATCTGGATTTGGTTGATGAGAACACATAGGAATATAGGAAGCCTGAGTCAAACCATAGGTCTATCTAGCTCAGTATTCTCCACAGACTGGCAGTGGTCTTTCTCCAAGGTTGCAGGCAGGAATCTCTCTCAGCCCTATCTTGGAGATGCTGCTAGGGCAGGAACTTGGAACCTTCTGTTCTTCCCAGAGCGGCTCCATCCCTTGAAGGGAATCTCTTACAGTGCTCACACTTCTAGTCTCCCATTCATATGCAACCAGGGCAGACCCTGCTTAGCTAAGGGGACAAGTCATGCTTGCTACCCACAAGACCAGCTTTCCTCTCCTGACCTTGGATGCTGATATAGGAAAAAGGTGATATATCTGGATCTGAAATGAAATTGATCTGTATAAGGATAGGAAGTCCTTTACATATCCAATGACTTTTTCCATGTCCAGTGGTTGGAGTTTTTAATTGACTTCAAAGAACAGCAAAAACTCCCCTTTGTTTCAAAAAGAGCATCCTTTTATCTTCAGGCTCTATAAATTTTCAGAAAGATATCTTCCTATCTGTTGCTCTAATTAAACAATAATGCTAATGCGGTGGTCTCATTTTGAAAAATAATAGCACTGGGATGGATGCATCACCTGCAGGAGATGTTTCTGGAGGGAAGGCGGGAAAGTACAGTACACCCAATGGGCTGTTGTGGTCCATAAAGCAATGCCTGTTATATTAGCCTTACACAAAAATGAAGGATCCATGTATCTTTTTAGCTGGAATGCTAAGAAACCCAGGGGTGGCCTCTACATGAGGCAAGGTGAGGTTGTTGTCTTAGGTAGCAGATTTGAGGGGCACCAGTACGGTGGAAAGATTCCCCCTGGCTCCCATTGGAGTAGCTCTTTGGGACCAATTTCAGTTTTGCAAAGTATGCCTCTCCTCACACTCCTTACAAGAAGCAAGAAGCATGCGGAGAGAACATGAAGCTTGCAAGGGTTGCTTTTGAAAGGAGCTTGGTTACCACCAGGGCCTTGGGGACAAGGCATTATTTGCTGCTTTAGGAACAGAGGAAGCTGCCTTATACTGAGTCAGACCATTGGTCCATCTAGCTCAGCATTGTCTACACTGACTGGAATTGGCTCTCCAGTCTCCAAGGTTACAGTTGGGGTCCCTCCAAGCCCTACCTAGAAGTTCTGCCAAGGAGTGAACCTGGAACCTTCTGCATGCAAAGCAGATGCTGGTCTTGTGGTAGCAAGAGAGCTGGTCTTGTGGTAGCAAGCATGACTTGTCCCCTTAGCTAAGCAGGGTCTGCCTTGGTTGCATATGAATGGGAGACTAGAAGTGTGAGCACTGGAAGATATTCCCCTCAGGGAATGGAGCTGCTCTGGGAAGAGCAGAAGGTCCCAAGTTCCCTCCCTGGCAGCATCTCCAAGATAGGGCTGAGAGAGATTACTGCCTGCAACCTTGGAGAAACCACTGCCAGTCTGTGGACAATACTGAGCGAGATGGGCCTATGGTCTGACTCATTATATGGCAGCCCCCTATGTTCCTATGCTCTGATACTGCGCTATGGCATCATCCCCAAAGGGAAATATCTTACAATACCCACATGTAGTCTCCCATCCAAATGCATACCAAGGCAGACCCTGCTTAGCAAAGTGGCCCATTCATGCTTGCTACACAAGACCTGCTTTTTCTCCCTGAGTGCTTTCCTTCAGAAGCTTCAATACCTTGGTCCACCCCAACAAGAGCCTCTAGTACTCACTAATGTGGAAATTGCACCAGACAAAAGATACATCCCAAGTGCACTGTTTAGGTGTCATTCACCATGGCCTTCATCTTTTCTTTTTTTTTACCCTGAGTAGGCACACAACATCCACCCCCAAACTCTGGACAATACAATTTCTTCTGAATGTGTCTCTGCTTCTCTGCCTAGTATGCTCTCCAGCTTAATTTTCTGCCTCGCTAATAGAAGGACCATTCTGTTTTGCATTTGCTTATTATCCTTCTTGACTTAGAAGGGTAATTATCCTTCTTGACTTAGCAGGTTTCTTTGAGGGTGAAACATTAAGAAATGTTTTACTACTTGCACACAATTCTATTTCCATTTACAGTTCATTTTTTTCTTTGCTGCGCTATCTCGAAACCCGATCCTCCACTATCTCTACAGTTGAGATCTCTTTGAAATCTAATCAACATAGACAAGGACAAAAATGAATGAGTCATCCAAATGAAAACAATTGAGAACAATTCAGATATGAAATACAAGGACGTTCACATAAATACGTAGGACAGAATCCAAGGAACCATATGATTAGTCCTGGGCACTCAAGAGGGAGCCTTGGATTTCCATTCCCAACGTCCCTCCCAGTCCCTTATGGCCATCTGTTTTAGAGTTTAATTTTTAAGAAGGTTATAATGTGGCATGGTTGCAGGGGAGAAAGTTAACAAATTTATTGTCTGCTTTCCAAAGAAAGCTTGGATTCCCCTGTCCCATGTATGTTAATGGAACTTCTGCTAAACAAAAGAAAATTGTCTCATTGGTTTCAGTGGTGTGCAGTAGACGTGTGTATTGCCCCCAAAATTGGATTCTGACCTACTGTGCCATTGTAACTGTGCCATTGTAAGGAGACATGACTGTGCCATTGTAAGGAGACATGACTACCTCTCCCAATTTCATTTCAGGTTGGAGAACTAACAGTTCTTTCAAATTCTCCCTCATTACTTTTGATTATTCCTCCTCCTCCTCCTCCTCCTCCTCCTCACATAAAAACATAAGAACAGCCATGCTGGATCAGGCCCAAGAAGACCCATCTAGTCCAGCATCCTGTTTCACACAGTGGCCCACCAGTTGCTGCTGGAAGCCACAGGCAGGAGCTGAGGGCATGCCCTCCCTCCTGCTGTTACTCCCCTGCAACTGGTACTCAGAGGCATCCTGCCCTGATACCTGTTGTGGCTCATAATCCACTCCACGGTGAGATTCTCAGATTTGAACCATAAACCACTTTGACATGGGTTCACACTATCATTCTATTGTCAATAAACATTAACCATATATTTGAACGATTGTGTCAACCAGACCAATGTAAACTAGCCCTTAATATCAGCGGACATAGGGAATAGAAGCCAGTTCCAGAACAGAGATATATTACAACTATAAAAGTGATCAGAACAATTTGTCAACTCATTGATATGAACTGGTATTGCTCCATGCCTCTTCTTGCAATGACAGTCCTTATGCAAAATACCGGGAATCACTTTTGTCTGGGATGTATAATTTCATTTAAAATACCTTAAAAACCTTTCTCTGCTAGCAAATGACCACCTTTTCTCAGTGATGGAGAGATTCCTGAGAGTTTTGCTATGAGAAATGTCCAATTCTTTGTTCAACATTTCTTTCCTTTCCTACATCCGACTGATATAGCTGGAAGGGCAATAAATATATGGCATAAGTGAAGACCTAGAACAAAAGAAACACTGCCAATAACTTTCTTTGAATACCTGCCAGGAAGTCAGATCCTCAGACTGATTGATTGGTACAGGCTTTGTAAGAAAGAAAAGGTGCTTTATGCTCAGAAATTGAACATTGTGATGTCCCTAGGAAAGTGGAATTAGATGGGTGTCCAGTGACTTCAGGTTTACCATTGAGACTAGATATAGCCTTAAATACCCTGCAGATCGCAATCTGCCAAAATATACTGAGTAAAAGGAAGAACTCTAATTGGGTACTATGTTATCATTCTTCCAGATTTCATTCTCTGCCCACCCATTTCCTCTAGAGAATAGCACACAAAAGAAGACCAGGCCAGAAAAATGAGATGGAATGATAGACTAATTGAGGAATTCCTTGGATTAGGACACAGCAGATTACTTCATTAACAAACGTGGACAGCAAGCGCCTGATTCGGATGCCATGCAAATGCTGTTGCTCCCTCAACCGAGAACCATGACCCAGGCAATGGTTCTTGCAATGGTTCCCTTGCCACAGCAATCTCCGCCGATTCCAAGAACCATGTCCTGCAGGTCTCCTACTGTCTAAAAAGCTGTGGGAGGGAGGCAGTTTAGTTTAGTTTAATCAACCTTGCCAACTGAACTCACTTGAAAGGTTTTCCGTTATAGCACATCAAGAATTTTAAAACATGAAGAAGTGAGTCAACTGTTCCTAAATCAAGGCATAACCGCAAGCTCCTAAAGCTGTTCCAGATATGTTTCCCATCACATGCCCATATGTAGGGGATGGGGCATTGCTCAGCGGTGGAGCATCTGCTTTGCATGCAGGAAGTCCCAGGTACAATCCCTGGCAGCATCTCCAGGTATGGCTGGGAAAAGCTCCTGTGGGAAACCTTGGAGAAGCTGCTGCCAGTAGGCTTCATCATCATCATCATCATCATCATCATCATCATCATCATCCTTTATTACGGTCAATGACCAGAGATAGTATAACGAAACGGCTTCATAACAAACTCCATGCATGTCAAATAATATGCCCAGTTAATACATAGTTGGAAATTTAGGAGAAGGAAGCTCTAAATATATTACAGCCTGAAGACAGATAACCATTTATGAATGACCTGCATCTATGCAACTACACTTATGTGTCTCGCTAACAAACAAACAAATAAACACACATATATTTAAACACACTAACCCATTAATTTAAGTGCTGATTAATTAGACCGATAACTAATAATCATATTGAGGCTATTCCCACAATGAGCCGAAATCGATTTTGGCTGATCGTGGGAGTCACCCGGCTCGTAGGCGAGCCCGGTTGCCTCCTGGCGGTTAACCCACCTAAGTACCCCTCCCTTAAAACCGGGTTTGCGGAGCGAGAGCACCACAAACCGTTTTTTTAAATATCATGAGTAGCTATGGTGCAGCTCTGCGCAGTGGCTACTCGCGAGTAGACCCCGGAGGGGAGGCGAAAAGCCACCTTCCGTATCCAGGGGTCTCTCCAGCATGCCCTTGCTCATGCAGGGCATGCTGGAGCTTCTTAGGGCCAATTGGCCCCCACTCCCCCCAGCACCCACTGGCTCCGTTACTGGTTCGGCCGCCCAGTTACTGATTCGGCCGCCCAGAGCGGACTGTCTACTCATGTCCAGGAGAGCAGGCTAAGCCCGCTGTCCTCACTCAGCCTTAGAAACTGGGTTTCACTGATCGTGAGACCCGTCTCATTGTCTGCTGTTACCTCTCTAATTAATTAATTAATCAATTAATTTATTATTATTATTTATTTACACAGTCAGACAGGTGTTATTGACTGGTTTGTTTTATCCAGACATCGAATCCTTCCCAAGGACCTAGGATGGCTGAATTTTATTGTTAATTTTGTTGCTGTTGTTATAGATATCGCCGCAGAATATAGGCTGTTCCCAGTAAAGCTGCTTTTTGTGTTTGGCAGATGGTGATTTCTGTGGCCCCTATAGTGTTGAGGTGCTCTTCAAGGGCTTTTGGAACTGCACCCAGGGCGCCGATTACCACTGGGATTATTTTGGTCTTCTTCTGCCACAGCCTTTCAATTTCAATTTGTAGATCTTTGTATTTTGTGATTTTTTTCTATTTCTTTTTCTTCTATTCTGCTATTATTATTATTATTATTATTATTATTATTATTATTATTATTATTATTATTATTATTATTATATATTTATAGCTCACTCTTCCTCCAAGGAGCCCAGAGCAGTGTACTACATACTTGAGTTTCTCTTTCACAACAACCCTGTGAAGCAGGCTAGGCTGAGAGAGAAGTGACTGGCCCAGAGTCACCCAGCTAGTCTGATAGCTGAATGGGGATTTGAACTCGGGTCTCCCCGTTCCTAGTCCAGCACTCTAACCACTACACCATGCTGGCTCTCCTAAAGTTAACTTCAAACATGCCAGCACATGGAAGTAGAGGTCACCTCATGGCGAAGAGTGGACAGTGCAGTCAGCACTGCCCTAAACAGACCGGTGGTCTGTCTTGGTATAAGGGAGTTTCCTTGTTTCTTATAGGCTGCCAGTTTCATCATGACTGCATATCCGCACACCTCTGTAACATTCTCATTGCAGATGGTAGATTTTGAGATCATTTCTTGGTAAGGGTAAAGCACTTGCACTTGGAAGCTGCTTCTGCTTCTGGTTTGACAACTGCAAGCATGACAGTATCCCTGGAAACAGAAAGGACCCCTTTATATGCAGAACAGGGAGACACCCTGCCATGAAGATGACACATTGTCACCCTGTGATATTTAAACTCCCTTCAGCAGAAATACACATTTCATTTCAAATGCAAGGATCTAGCCCTATGGTTTCTGAGACATTTTCAAACCTCCATCAGGGAGGGCAGGAGTCTCCCCCCTGGGCTCACCACAGGCCTCTAAGGACAGCAGCCGTCAGATAAGTGTTGGGTTATCTGTGCTGGAGTCTGGTGAGGATATCAGCAGGGATCCCAAGAGGGAATTGGGGGAGGAATCAGGACCATGGACAGCTCACTAGACCAGAGCAGGACCATGGACAGCTCACTGGGTAAGGAATAGGCTGGAAGTTCTTAATAGGTGTGCCAGCTGGAGTGGTCCTTACCATCTGAGGTTTGGTGGGGGAGACTTCTCATTGTGACTTTTGACAAGGTCTGCTCCCCTAGAGATGGAAAATAGGGGATAGCATTGCAATACATTCAGCTTTTCTTTTCATGGTTTCATGCTTTTACTGTCCTGACAGTTGGGCCGGCAGCATCCAAATTTGCAATGGTATTTGAAAAGCTTTAAAAAGTTTTTAAAATATAAAAGCTATAAGATGTTATCGAAGTTGCACAAAAATGTAAATGTGAAATGGGCAGGAATGTCCTCCAAAGATTGTTCCATGGAGATAGCACAACAATTTGTTCATTATTACCCTAACTGTATTCTTTTCTCTGTGCAAAATTGATGGTGACTTTTCCCTGATTGTTTGTAGATAGGAATAAAGAAGGGGTGATGACACAGAGAAAGCTGCAGGTGGGGCAATGCTATCACCTATTTATTCCTATTTATTCCCATCACCTATTTTCCATCATTGGGGGGTAGGTAAAGTAAAGTATGCCATCGAGTTGGTGACGACTCCTGGCGACCACAGAGTCCTGTGGTTGTCTATGGTAGAATATAGGAGGGGTTTACCATTGCTATCTCCCGTGCAGTATGAGATGATGCCTTTCAGCATCTTCCTATATCACTGCTGCCCAATATAGGTGTATATCAATCAATCAATCAATCATTTGTGTATCATATTTTTATACCACCCTATTGAAAAATCTTAGGCTGGTTTACAATTTAAACCATACAACAGCTAAATTCTAAATATAATGTAAAAATGAATTAAAATCACCCCAATAGAACTTCAAAACACCATAAACTAAAAGCCTAATATTTTTATTTACTTTCTTTAAACATTAGAACAATTCAAAACAATGGCAGAGTCATCCTGTTCTGTCTTCAAGTTGAGAAGTGTCCCACCCCACTTGTCATATGAATCTGCAAACATTCCACTCCCTTGAGATACATCAGAGGACTTCTGCTCCCTTAGCTTTTCTTTCTCCAGATTTTTGTGAATCTGATGTATCCTGCAGGTTACCCCCAATCTAACAATGTATCTACAGGTTACCATGAGTCTGCCGAAACCTCCAGCTTGGCTACAGATACTCCAGTAATGTATCCATAAGGATAACAACATGGCCAACTTTTTTTGGAAATCGATATAAAATGGCAATGCATCTACAACTACCACTACTGATGGTAGTAATACTGGTGGGGTCAGTCACTACTTGCAGTACTGGTGGGGTTAACAAAATCTGCTGGCAATGCTGATAGTGTCATCTTTGTGAAATCAAATTTTAACTTTAACTTTTGATGCGACCAGCTTAACTTTGCACTTTGCCGTTGAGTAGCATTCTGGGATTCTGATTGCAAAAACCAATATAAATAATGAATGGGCTCTAAAGCATAGTTGCCAGCTTTATCCCCATGCTCATTATCACAGCCAACTCATCTGACCTCCCTGTCTGATTCGCAGAGCAACAAATGGCCTGCTTTTGCCCACGCCAACTGATGGACCAACCTTCCTTTGAAGTAATTTGAATGTATGTGTGTACCTTTAATGAAGGCAGCTTAATATTTAATGTGCCAGGCCTCCAATGTCTTACCTAAGCAAATTCAAAAAAATATTCTGATACCTCGTTTGCTCTTACTGCAAGCTCTCTTAAAATGGCGCGTTTGCTTTCAACTCATAATGAGTCCCTTGAATTGCTTGTTTGTCTGAAAGCTTGCAGGGCGTGGGGATCGCAGGGGAGGGTACACAGCTCTTGGGTATACACACAAATTGCACAGCTCTTGTATAACTAATCAGCAGCAGGCATGGTAAGAGCTGAACTCACCACCTTCCTGCCACCCTCTGCATATTGACTTCTTGCCCTTATGAAAGGACGTTGTGATGGCCTCCAGCTTGGATGGCGTTAAAAGGGGCTTAGACAAATTCATGCACTGTGTCATTTGCATCTATGCCCATGTCAGGCAGGGGTGGTTGAGTCGATTGATCATGTTTCCCTTCACTGCTCATTTTAAAGACATTTAGTGTTTATGTCACCTATTTTAGCAAATTATCCAAGCAGGTTGTGAGATCTTTATACTCTTCTCTTCTTATCAGATGCTAACACGTATACCAGTTCTAAGGTGGCAAAGTTCTCTAATATTGCAAGGAATATTGCCAGAAAGAAAGAAAGAAAGAAAGAAAGAAAGAAAGAAAGAAAGAAAGAAAGAAAGAAAGAAAGAAAGAAAGAAAGAAAGAAAGAGCCAGCATGGTGTAGTGGTTAGAGTGCTGCTGGACTGAGACTGGGGAGACCCAGGTTCAAATCCCCATTCAGCCATGAAACTAGCTGGGTGTCTCTGGGCCAGTCACTTCTCTCTCAGCCTAACCTACTTCACAGGGTTGTTGTGAGGAGAATCATAAGGATGTAGTACACCGCTCTGGGCTCCTTGGAGGAAGAGTGGGATCTAAAATGTAAATAAATAAGTAAATAAATAAATAAATAAATATTGTGTTAGGAAGAAGCTGAGAAAAGTTTGAAGGAGGCTATTCACATAACTGTGTAGGCTGGTGGGCAGGCAGGGGGTGGGGGATGTTTTGGTGCACAAGCTGTGTACCCACATGACCTATGTGGCTCCCGGCAACATAGATCAACAGATTCCAGGGCTAATTTTCCTGGCCTCTGGATATCCCACAAGGAACTTGGAAGTGGGGTTTGGGAGCAGGGCCAGTCTTAGGAGCCAGGTTTGGGAGTGGGTTAGGCTAGGCAAGAATGCCACGATCCACATGGATCCAAGTGATCCACATGAACAGCCTAACCCAGCTCCCATGACCACAGGCAAGAGGTGAGGGCATGCCCCCTCTCCTGCTGTTGCTCTCCTGCAACTGGTATTTAGAGGCATCCTGCCTCTGAGGCTGGAGGTGGCCTATAGCCATCAGATGTATCAGTTGATATATCTGTCCTCCATGAATTTTTCTAGACCCCTTTTGAAGGCATCCAAGCTAGTGGCCATTACCACATCCTGTGGCAGAGAATTCCATATATTATTTGTGCATTTTGAGAAAAGGTACTTTCTTTTCTTGGTCCTGAATTTCCTGGCCTTCAGACCCCTGATTCTAGCATTGTGAGTGAGGGATAATGATTTATCTCTGTCCACTCTCTTACTCCATATATAATTTTATAAAGTTCTAGTATGTCTCCCCATAGTCACCTCTTTTCCAAACTAAAAAGCCCACGATGTTGTAGCCTTGACTCATAAGGAGGTTCTCCCTGCCCCGATCACCTTGGTGACATCCTTTTCCAGTTCTACTGTGTCCTTCTTAAGATACCTTGCAGCAATAGAGGCCAGAGAATGAAGCCAACCCCTACATGTGCAGCTACAGTCAGATAAAGCCAAGGAATTAACGCTCAAATTTTTTCTGCCCCTTTAGGAGAGAGCTACTATTTTCTGTCTTGTAAGATCTGGCTTTCCTCACCTTCCCAATCTTCATCAACATCTTTTATCAGTCTTTTATTTTCATTTAAATTGCAGCCCTTGAAATGCTCCTCTCAGCACTTTGCCATACGTAGATTAAGAAAAGGGGGGGAAATGAATCTGCCATTTCCTTTTTATCAATCGCTTTCTAAATTTCGTCAAGTGCTTTTCATGACCAGAATTATCCTTGTGGTCTTTTCATGTCAAAAGCTGCAGTCTTTCAGCTCGTTAAGAAACTCTATGAGTGGAATACAAACAAGGATCTAGGTTTGCCTCTCTCCCTACAACTCTGTGTAATTGTTTTCCAATGTTCTGATTCAAGTCAATGACCTTAATTCAGGAGGCTGACTTATGTGTCTGTTGGTTTCTGTTGAAATTCAACCAGCCTTTTCAGTCATCTCATTGGCAGTGTAAGGAAAATACTTAATGACTGGTGTAACCATAGGGCTCTGTGGTTTGGAGGTCAGGAGTGTCGTAAAGGCTCACAAACCTTTCTTCTCTGCTCAAAGCTTGTAGATGATTTCCCTCTCCCTTTCAGTTTTGGAGCTAACCATAATTTGAGTTATGTCTGCACTGAGATTTTCATTAACCATGGTTAGTTCCAAAACTGAAAAGCCACATTGGCACATTGTGCAGATCTGACCTAGGAACAAAGGAAGCTGCCATATATTGAGTTAGCCCATTGGTCCATCTAGCTAAGTATTGTAAACAGATTGGCAGTGGCTTCTTCAAGGTTTTAGGAAGGAGTCTCTTTCAATCCTATGTGGAGATGCTAGGGAGGGAACCTGGAACTTTAGAACATAAGAACAGCCCTGCTGGATCAGGCCCAAGGAGGCCCATCTAGTCCAGCATCCTGTTTCACACAGTGGCCCACCAGATGCCACTGGAAGCCACAGGCAGGAGTTGAGGGCATGCCCTCCCTCCTGCTGTTACTCCCCTGCAACTGGTACTCAGAGGCATCCTGCCATTGAGGCTAGAGGTGGCCTATAGCCCTCCAGCTGGTAGCCATTGATAGACCTCTCCTCCATGAAGTGATCCAAACCTCTTAAAGGTTGTTGGCTGTCACCACATCTCGTGGCAGAGAATTCCACAAGTTGATTATGAGTTGTGTGAAAACATACTTCCATTTGTTGGTCCAAGATTTCCTGGCAAACAATTTTATAGGAATGACCCCTGGTTCTAGTGTTCTGTGGTAGGGAGAAGAATTTCTCTCTCTCCACTTTGTCCACACCATGCATGATTTTATAGACCTCTATCATGCCTCCCCACATCTTTTTTTCTAAACTAAAAAGCCCCAGGTGTTGTATGCATGCATGCAGATCAGTGCTCCCTCTAACAGGGATTCCCAGATGTTGTTCCCTATAACTCGCAGCATCACCAGCTGCAATGGCCTTTGGCTGGGGATTCTAGGAGTTGTAGTCAACAATATTTTGGAATCGTATAGGGAACATTGATACAGATGCTCTTCCCAGAGTGGCCCCATCCCTTAAGGGGAATCTCTTAAAGTACTCACATGCAGAGATGCACCTAGGTAATTTTAGAGCATGGACATAAAGAACTTTGGAGGGGCCCCTGCTGCAAATTAAGCATCATTTTTTAACATGTAGGTTCTTGAGGGCACAAATCATATCACCCAGAACAGACTAAAGAGATTTGGGGGGTCCTCAGGTGGTGTGGGGGCCCTAGACTTCACCCACAAAGTCCAGGAGTAAGAGCGCCTCTGCTCACATGTAGTCTCCCATTCAAATGTATGCCAGAGCAAACCATGCTTAGCAAAGGGGACAATTCATGCTAGCTACCACAAGGCCAGCTCTCCTCTCTAGAGAGAGCTGGAGAGACCAGCAAAAGTAGGCACCAGACCAAACCTCCATTTCCATGGACAGTGTACTTCAGAAAACAAACTGCTGGTACGTAACGTTAAGGGTAAACTGCATCAGGTCCTACACCTGAACTTCCCTGAAGGTAGAGGATCCCAGCTTTGGATCCCCAGAAGTTGTTGGACTATAACGTCCAAGGCCATTATGGCTGGGGATGATGGGAGTGAGTCCAACCATGTCTGAGAAGCCAAGATTGAGAACCCCAACCTGAAGCCATCATCCCACAGAATGCTGTACGAGTGAGAAGAATTGCTTTTAGATTGTGAGCCGTTTGGGGACAGGGAGTCATCTTATTTCTCTGTGTAAACTGCCATGAGCCATTTTTTGAAAGGCGGTATAGAAATTGAATAAAATAAAATAATAACAACAACAACAACAACAACAACAATAAACAAGAAGTAATAATAATAAAATAATAATAATATGACCCATTTTAATAATTCTTAAGTTCTCACCACCTGAGAATCATTCTTTTCTATCCCTTGGCAAGAAATACTATTTAGATCTCTTTATAGTGGGTGGGGGGAGAAAGGGTTTTCAACATTTAACAATTCTAGTTTTTCCTTGGAGTCTCAGATAACACTTTTTGCGATAGTCCAGCTGCCTCTGGAAGGCCCTTATCTAAATAGACTTTGTAGAACATCATTTTAAAAAGTCACATTAAAGGTTATTTATTACTGCCTTAGAAATGAATCTCTTTTTTGAAACAATTTTTTTTCCAGTCTCCCTTCTGCCCACATGATAAAGCTAAAAGAATGTAGCATTCCATTAGATAGCAGAAGAGGGGATGCAGCTGCAGTCTCTCGGACATTATAAACTTGTGTTGTTCCACTGATAATAATGAAGTTGCTGCTGAATTTTGCCTAAAGGGAGGGGCAAATATGGAGTTGCCATCTCAGGTGGATTGTCTGTAGGGATCTCAGGTGAAGCTTCAGGTGGTTCAGTACAATTAGCAAAATTTCTCAGGCTGACTTGGCATTTGTCTTTAAAGCAGTGTTGCTAGTTTAGACCTGTTGCACTTTCAATAGCCCCGCCCCTGCATCAACTTCTGACATTAGACAGAGGGAGCCGTTAGCCACACCCCCTGTATCTGATATCAGATGTGGGGGCGTGTCTTGGGCACGAGGCATGGCCCCTGAGGTATGGCGGCCCGGGTTCTTTGAACCAATTTGCTCAATGGTGGCTCCGCCCCTGGCTTTCCATGTGGCTCAGGTGAGGTTGAATCTGTCCATCATGTGATGGTATATTGCCCTTTTTATAACAATTGGCGTAGATACATCAATCTCTTCTTGTGACATCTCCCAATGGAATTGATGAATTTTATGTCTCTTTCTTTCTTTCTTTCTTTCTTTCTTTCTTTCTTTCTTTCTTTCTTTCTTTCTTTCTTTCTGTCCACGCTTATATCCTACTTTTCCTCCAAGGGGCTCAGAGGAACATGGTTATCTTTATCCTCACAACAACCCTGTGAGGTAGGTTAGGCTGAGAGTTACATGACTAGCCCAGAGACACACAGTGACTTTCATAGTTGAATGGGGATTCAAACGCAGGTTTTCCTGTTCCTAGTCCCACACTCTAACCACTACACTATGCTGGCTATGCTTTCCTATGCAGATAGGAAATCTTTCTATTGCTCACAATGTCACCAATTTTGTCTGTGTGTATGGTGGCAGTAAGGACTCTCTAACAGTTAACATCTGGATCTGCCTAGATCATTAAACAGTTGTGGAGCAGAAGAGTTAGAATTCCTAAGTGAGTTCAGTATTCTTTCTATGGTGTGTATGTATCTTGTGTATCTGTAGCTGATCGAAGATCATCATAAAGTAATTCATCCTTTCCATACTCCTTGTCTTGAGTGCAATCTAGAATTTCCACTCCGGCATGTCACGCACTCCCCCTGCCCATTCTGCTCACAGCACTAGTCTGATGAACAACACAAGGATGATGGCAGGCACATTAATGATCGACAATGCTTACGGCATTCACATCTCCATACAAATGCTGTAACCATGGGCAGTGCATGGTTACCCCTGTTAACTGAGCCAAGAGGCGCCCTTTAGAACTGGCGATTCTCTGTTCGTGAGCCCTTTGGGGACAGGGAGCCCTTTTATTTATTTATTAACATCTATGCAAACCACTTTGAGGGCTTGGGTTGAAAAGCAGTATATGTCATATTCGTATTCGTAACCATGGGCAGTGCAGGTGAGGAAGGGGGTGAGTGACAAGTTGTCATGACCCACAGTCATGGCCTTTGTTCACCCTGGATGAAAACTCTGATGAGGAGGAAGAGGGGTAGCAGGACCTCAAGATAGTCATATCTGAATGGCCCTGGACCCTCAGGGACCCCCCCAGAGACCCCACACCAGTCATATATGAAGGGCCCTGGACCCTCAGGGACCCCCAGAGATCCCACACCCCAAGATATCAACCATCCTTATCTTATCAGGCCCAAGGAAACTTTACTGCCTCCAGCCTGGGAATCAGAGGGGTCCATGTGTGAATCTGTGGTATCCTAGCTTCACCAATAACAGAAGCCAAGGCAACAGCTTCACCTAGCTCCACCAATAGGGGAGAGCCTGTCTTATGGAAGCAATCATGATTTGTCCCCTTGCAAAAGACCAGCTCTCCATACCACCCGTCCTCCTCTCATGAGCTCTCAAGGTCATCCGTTCTTTCCCCACAATTGCAGCGATCACCTCGCACATAATTATAATACAAGAGGTCACCATGTTGAATTCCATTTCAACTGAATGGTGAACTATGAAAAAGCCAACCCAAAATCCTTCCCAAGTTCACCAAGGCTTAGGGGAGAAAATCTGCTAAACATTAGTTACTGTCACCAACTTCATGTTCAGGTTTGCAGGCCTGCACCATGGAGCAATGTCAAAGTCTGTTAATATTCCCCAGTTCCCCTGTTAACTCTATGAAAAAAATCAAGGCTACAGCTGTGTCAACATTATTAATAGAACGACACATGCTTCCATACATCTGGTCCAGGTACGGCAGAGGCAGCATGAATAATTAAGGTTTTGTCTACCTTAATAGCTCAGTATGCTTATGTTGCTGAGTGGTCTCTTTCTGCGCTATTCACATTTAATTACCATCGATATCATTTGTCACCTGGAAAAAACAAAAGAGGAGTGGAGAGTTCACACAAACAAATATGTTTTGGGTAGTCCAGGGCAGTTCAAGGTCTACTGCTAAAGTTGCCTTTGGCTTAGTTCAACATTCCCTCCAAACATGTTCTTTAAAATAAAATAAAATAAAATAAAATAAAATAGTTAAGTAAAGTTAAATAAGATAAGATGATGATGATGATGATGATGATGATGATGATGATGATGATGCTTTTAATGGAATTCATGATCTGATAAGATATTGTGTGGGCAATATCTGTGAAGACACAGATACAGATATACGGATACCCTAAAGCAAGGTAGAAAAGGCATTGATGCTTTTGAACTTTAGTGCTGGAGAAGACTTTTGAGGATACCATGGACAGCCACAAAAACAAACAAATGGATCATAAAACAAGTCAATCCAGAATTTTCACTTGAGGCACAAATGACCAGGCTCAAACTATAATACTTTGGACACATTATGCGAAAACCCATCTCCCTTGAGAAGTCCTTAATGCTGGGGAAAGTTGAAGGAAAGCGAAGAAGAGGATGACCAGCAGCAAGGTGGATGGACTTGATGATGACAGCAATGAATGCACCACTGAGAGACCTTACAGGCCATCACATGTTGCACCTTATGGCAGCCAGAGAGAAGAAGAGGGTGTTGAAATGTTTTTTTTCTCCGAGCCTCTTAAAAAGGCCCCAACTTCAGGCCTTGAAAGAAAAACAAAAACAAATCAAAACCATGAAAAGAATTCATTCTTTTCCGTCAAAACAATGGCATGATTCATTTATAACCTGAGGATTTCTCACTCCGGTGTCACAAGTTGTCAATGGATTGGTATAGATTTCCCTGCTCACCTAATTGAGGGTCCATTAATCATAGTCAGCTGTTCCAGAATTCAGACTTTGGAGAAGGATAAAAGTCTCATTTCAGTGATTGGAACAGAAATGCCCATCAAGGTAATATCACATCCAGGAGTTTGGGAAGGCGGGAGACATTCATAAAAAAAAGTTTGGTGAGTACAGAGAGTTAGGGGCATGAACCATTGGTTTGGTAGGACAAACATGATCACCGTCTGAGTCATATGCTCTAATGTCTGGCACACAGAGTCCTGAAGGTTCTTTTGTAAATTCATAGAAACCCCTAAAGCTGGATATTGGGATCAGACAGCCTGTGTTTTCACACACCCTTAAACAGCTCATTTTCAGCTATCGGCCAGCCTAGTGGTACAGATATATGGCCACGTGATTCTAATGGATAAAAACTGAAGATATGACCTGAAACTATCATCTATCTATCTATCTAAATTGAATAAATAAATAAATAATAAAGAATAATAAATTAATAAATATCTATCTATCTATCCGATTTTATACTGCCTGATATGTTTATCTCTAGGCAGTGTACAAAATTTAAAGTATTTAAAAGTCAACACAGATCAAAATACACAACACAATACAAATAGCACAAAACAGTCATTAAATCAAATTCTTAAAATTCTTAAAATCAATTCTAATTAAAAGTCTGCGAGAACAGGAGAGTCTTGAGGGTCTTCCTGGAAACAAATAGAGAAGGAGATGTTCTTATTTCAGCAGGGAGCATAAGGACACAGGTACATATCTGTACACAGTTGCAGTCATCCACATGTTCTGTTGAACACAGGTACAGGAGTACACTTCCTATCCGAACCATGCATTTGAAAGTCCTGTATCCAGGTCCACTTTAATATGAACACAGGTACAGTCATTCATCCAAACACGTGTAGGAGTGTACAGACGTCTGTACATCATACAGGATAATATCTGAATCAGGCTCCCTGGTGGCCTGAAACTCTGTCCCAGAATGCCTGTGTGATGCTAACTCTCTCACTTCCTACAAATCTGTCTTCAAACCCTACCTTTCCCACGAAGCCTTTGGCACAAACCCCTAGTCCCCAGAAGCCTCCGCATGGTTAATTGAAATACAGTTTAATTCTTTCCTTTTCACCAACCCTTTGTTTTCACCCTTCCTTTTATTCTGTTGTCTCCTTTGTGTCCTGTTCAATATTGTAGGCCCTTTTGGGACAAGACCTTTCTCCTCTTTCTTTGTAAAGTGCCACGAACATGTTCAGTGCTGTATTAAGAAAAGGTAAGAGCTGTTTGATAGCAGAACAGCCTGCCTTGTGCAGTGGGGGTCTCTCTTTTGCTGGAGTTTTTTAAATGGAGGCTGGACAGGGGAGGAGAGCTGGTCTTGTGGTAGCATGCATGAATTTTACCCTTTGCTAAGCAGGGTCCACCATGGTTTGCATTCGGATGACCTAGTACATGTGTGAGCACTGTAGGATGTTCCCCTTAGGGGATGGGGCTGCTCTGGGAAGAGCATCTGCTTCCCTCCTTGGCAGCATCTCCAAGATAGGGCTGAGAGAGATTCCTGCCTGCAGCCTTGGAGAAGCCGCTGCCAGTCTGTACAGCCAATACTGAGGTAGATGGACCACAGACCTACTGGAGATACCAGGGAGGGAATTGTTGCTAGACAGCCTTTCTGCTGGTTGAACTGGAAAACACATAGGCAGTCGAGCTGGTTGAGTAGACATAGGAAGCTGCCTTATACTGAGTCAGACTATAGGTCTATCTAATTCAATATTGTCTGTACAGACTGGCCGTGGCTTCTCCAAGGTTGCAGGCAGGAGTCTCTCTCCCTCTTAACTGGAGATGCCAGGGAGGGAACTTGGAACACAGATGCTCTTCCCAGAGTGGCCCCATCCCCTAAGTGGAATATCTTACAGCGCTCACATGTAGTTACGCATTGAAATGCAAACCAGGGTGGCCCCTGCTTATCAAAGAGGACAATTTATACTTGCTACCACAAGACCAGCTCTCCTCCCAAGGCAGCATAGAAAGCCAATGTATTAAGATGCTAACACCGTAAGGAAGAGGCAGTGAGGCGAATCTCATGATCAGTGAGACTTGCCGAAATAAGGTCTTTGGGGAGAGTGGGCTTAGCCCGCTCACCCTGCAGACGATCGCCCGCAGAGCCCTGGGAGGCCGGATCGGCTGCCCATATGACTGCCGACTCCATCACAGAGCTGGCAGGGGCTGCGGGGATCGGAGGCCGTGTGGCCCCCGGAAGTTCCAGGATGCCTTGTACAAATGTCCGGGACATGCTGGAGAGACCCCCCAAGCTCAGGAGGCTGCTTGCAGGTCTCCTCGTGTGTTGCTGCTCCATGGAGCCACACCGTGGCAATACACAATCAAAAAAATGGGGTTAGCAAAGTGGTTCCCACGATCCATGGAACGCAAACTAAGCTCCCTTAGCCTGCTTTCCACAGATCGTGAGAATACCCTCAGTGTATTGTAGTCATCAGGGTGATTGTCTAGGGCCAGATTCCCTAATAGCATACTGGGCAACTTTGGGCCAGTCATAGTCTCTCAACCTGCTGTACCTCACAAGATTGTTGTGAGTATAAAGAGTGGGGAGCTATATATCCCACCCTGAGTTGAAAGAGAGATGAGATAAAATATATCAAGCTGTAATGAATTCTCCTCCTCTGATAGGGTCTCAGCCTGGCCAGAGTTCAAGTTGACGCTGATGGTATTATGCTACTCCTGGGAGATCGTTCCAGAATCTCGGGGCTAATACAAAGTTTGTCCCACCAAACTTTCTTTTTGTATTGTGATCTCTTTCTGGACACGGAGCCATCTTATTTATTTATATCTGTGTAAGCCACTTGGGGAACTTTTGTTGAAATGCGGTATATCAATATTTGTCGTATTCGTATTCATAATGTCAGAAATTTGATCCTGGATTAGTTTGATTCTGGGATCCCATGATCCCAGTTTTAATCTTTGCCAAGTATATAAGCAAAAACAAAACTTTATTATTTCTATTTCTATTTTCACCACCCTTTTTGTTACATTTTTTTGTAGTGCTATGGAGCCTTTTAAGCTTGACATAGCTTACTTTAGAGCCTCAGGATGGTATAATCCAGCCCTGCCTCAAGCATAGACCAGGGATGGGCAAATTTGGCCCTCTGGCTCAGCTGCTGTTGACCTACAACTCCCGTCTTCCCATCTGATGATGGGAATTGTAATTCAACAATTGTTGTAGAGCCAATTTTGCCCACCCCAATTGTGACAAAATGTGTGTGTGTGTGTGTGTGTGTGTGTACATATGTGGACAATCTTTTCCATCTATTTGTTTCCCAGGAGCAGAATTTCCACAGTTCAGGCCCCACTGGTGTCTACTGGGCCCTCCCACAGAGGCAAGTGTCATCAGTGATGAGTTAATGGAGACAAAAATGAGTTTCCTGAACCTTTAGTTGTCAACCTGGTATTTATTAGGACATAGAAACAGGCTGCTCTGGGAACCACCCACTGAGCTTGAACTTTTCTCAAGTGACTTGATTTTAGAATGTTACTGCAAAAAGAATGACAAAAGGCCATAATTATGCTCCAGTGGTCTGGCTTATGAGTGGAAAGAGGTGGTTGATTGTCCCCTCTTTGTCTGATTGCGATGCTGAGAGCATTCCAGTCCCTAGTCTTCACCGCACCTGGCCATACTCACATTTTCTGCAAACCTCTTTCAGATGTTCTTGTTGCCATGGCCTTTTTATGAGGCTTCATCCACAGTACTCTCACATATTTAGTGGTCCTGCTATCTTTCCTGATCTGGAGTCACAGTTCCAATGCACATCTTCTCACCTGGGCGACCAGATAGAACAATTATTTCCCTGCTATGGGGATATGAAGAATGTCACAGAGGAACTTCCTAGACTTACCAAAACACTGTTCAAAGCTTTCTTTCTCTTGTCCTGTGAAGCTGAAATACAATAAAAATCCAGTGGTTTCCTTAGGGGTTATTTCAGATGGTAATAAACTGGGCAATGAAAAGAGCTAGTGAGTAAGTTCTAGTGAGTAGGTTCTTGTGAGTAAGCGCTTATTCAGCATCCAGACACCCCAGCAGACTTCTGTCATCTTTTCCAGCGGGATCTCACATGTAATTCCAACAGCCAGCAAGGACCTTGTGCAATTTCCACAGTGCCACCTGCTGGCCAGCTCCTGCTTTCTGAGATGAACTCATTCTTTTCCCCCTTTGCCAGAAAAGTAATATTGAAAGTGGTGAGTTATTCTCGGAAAGCAATAGCTGGCCAGTAATTGATGTTTTGAAAAATCTCATGTGATCTCTTCTGGCCACAATGATGGGAGTTGGAGTCTAACAGCATCTGGGGACTCAAGACTGAGAACCTCTTGATTAGTGGAAAGAAGTTTTTTTGTAGGTGACTCTTCTCTGAGCCCTGTAGTTCATGCCTAGGGGCAGCAGACTCAGTTCTGTCTTCAAATAAGAGCATCAAAACACAACATCTCCGTTGTATCCCTAGAGTTTACATTTCTCAGGTTCTGCAGCATCTGTTATAATTTTAAGTTGTCGTCAGCAAACAGAGCATACAAGTGTTCTGATCTGGCACTTTACAAAAAACAGTGAGCACTGTCTTCTCCCCCTGCCTCTCAGAGCTGGGAGACAAGAGCCATAACTTCCACATCATTATTTATTGATACGTTTCTTCATACTGAAACCAAGTAGAACCTTTTGCAATTTAGATGTTATTGATTGGTGAGGGCCTGGAGCAAACCTGAAGTAAGAGTGATGGGGAAATATGAGTATATAAGAAGAGTTCTGCCAGGTCAGATGAAAGGCTCATCTAATTCAACATTCTGCTTCCAATAGTGGCCAGATGGGCATAAAAGCACTAGCCAATGGAAGCTCCATGTAGCCATCATGGACCAGGAGGTCTATTCACATCCATAAATTTGTCTATTCTCCTTTTAAAGTCACCTAAGCTATTGGCTATCACTACACCCTGTGGCAGAGAATTCCACATGCTAATTATGCACTGTGCAAAGACATGCTGAGCCCTGTCGTATAGGGTGATTTGGGTGGGGTAAAGAGCACCTACCCTGGTAGGCTCAAACCGGCAGAACCTCTGCTTGAGTCTGCAAACTCAACACACAGACGATCCTGGCAGCAGCAGCCTCCATTACTGAAATCAGGAGCTGAGTCTCCGAAGGACTGAATGAGCTATCCCAGCATGCATTGCATTGCCAGGAGACTGGCAACCTTAATTATATCATCAGCTGTCTCCTGACTGGCTACAAAGAGGCAGAAGGTGGGACCCGCCCTACAGAAGGTATTGCAAGCAAAGGGTAATAGATTTTGTTTTGCAGAGGGGCACATTCACAGATGCTAGCCCCTCTAGCCAAAGTGCTCTATTACAATCATGGCTGCTGCTTCCCAGGACCTGCTACCAAAGCCAAATGTACCCAGATTACAAAGACATCATGGTAGCACTCACTTTTTATTCTACCTGGGTACCCATATTTGAGCGAGATGAATTGGAGGGATTCCCAAGGCTTCACATGACCACGAATCCCTGGGTTTGCTGCCTTCTAGTCTATTGTCCTAGGCTGTGTGAACAGCTCATTTTTGGAATCTATTGCCCATCAATTTTCTTGGGTGACCTAGAACTCTAGTATTAAGGGACATTTTTGTTATCAGAATGTGTCTTAATGTGTGTAGTTTACTTAGTGATGAGGTATAGTATGGACTAGCAACAAAAGGTTGGTGTGCACGTGTTACTGAAGTTAGGCACCTTCCCCGCTCAAAAGCAGAAGAGGATGCAACTGTCGTGATTCTTCAAGCTGAGCAATTTTTCACTCTTTTGGTTCAAGCCCTCCTTGCCACAGAGTTCCATTAGCTCTGCTTACCTGGTTGTCTGTTAACTGCCCTCTGGTTCCATGAACATTCCACTCCATTGAGTTACTTGGGGCAGTTTGGGGTTTTGTTTTTGTTTTTTGCTGCCTTCGGTTTTTTCCTTAAGACATTTGTGAAACTGACAGAGTCTGCCAGTATCTCCCTTTCACCTGCAGGTGCTTGAGTTATGCGTCTGTAAGGATTATGACATTTCCAGCTCTTGAGAAATAGGTGTCTTTCAGTTCAGGGCTAGGTTGCCTGAAGAGCTTTTCATTAGCAGAAGAGTATTTCATTGTGTTTTCTGTTCACATCATGTCTTAAATGGCTTGTTAGTTGTTTTGCTCAGAATAACTTTTTCTTGTTCCCAATGGCTGTGCTCTGGCTCTATCTTAATCATTTGCAAAATATATCATTGCACGCTTCCTACTTCCCCAGTGGGAAGTTACAGGGGCAGTGCAACACAGATTATGATTTCTTTCGGAGGCAAGAAAACTAAAGACAAATAGTGTTTCTGGAGTAGTTACAAATAAGCATAGAACATACATTGAGCCAAGCAGCATCTGATCCTCCTAGACCAGGGGTTCCCAATCTGTGTTACTGCAGATGTTGCTGACTTACAACAAGGGAGGAGAGCTGGTCTTGTGGTAGCAAGCATGAATTGTCTCCTTTGCTAAGCAGGGTCCACCTTGGTTGCATCTGAATGGGAGGCTACATGTGAGCACTGTGAGATACTTATCTTAGGGGATGGGGCCACTTTGGGAAGAGAATCTGTGTGCTTGCATGCAGATGCTTCCAAGTTCCGTCCATGGCATCCCCTTAGGTAAGCAGGGTCCATCCTGGTTGCATATCAATGGGAGACTAGAAGTGTGAGCACTGTCAGATATCCCCCTTAGGGCAGGCATCCCCAAACTGCGGCCCTCCAGATGTTGCTGAACTACAACTCCCAGCATCCCTAGACACAATTTTTTTGTGGCTGGGTATGTTGGAAGTTGTAGTTCAGCAACATCTGCAGATACTGCCAAGGAGGGAATTTGGAACCTTCTGCTCTTCCCTGAGTGGCTCCATCCCCTAAGGGGAATATTTTATGGTGCTCACACTTCTAGTCTCCCATTCAATAACCAGCACAGACCCTGCTTAGCTAAGGGGAGACGTCATGCTTGCTACCACAAGACTCAGCTCTCCTGAGTCTTCCAAAGCCATTCCTGGAGATTCCAGGGATTAAACGTGGGACCTTCTGCATGCAAGCAAGGGCTCTACCTTGTTCTAAAGCCCCATCCCCTAAAGGGAATATCTCACAGCACTCACACATAGTCACCCAACCAAATGCAAGCTAAGGCAAACCCTGCAAAGCAAAGGGACAATTCATGCTCACTACCACAAGACCAGCTCTCCTCCCTTGATAATACTGAGCTAGACAGCTCAATGGTCTGACTTGGGACAAGGCAGTTTCCTATGTTCCTTAGGTGATGGTGCAGGCCCCCTTTTTGTGCATGGTCACCACTGTGCAAAGACAGAGAGAATTGTTTCTCCCTCTCTCACAACACTAGAACCAGGGGTCATCCCATGAAATGGCAGGTCGGGAAATTTAGGACTGACTTTTTCAAAAAGCGGATAATTAATCTATGGAATTTTTTGCCATGGGATGTGGTGATGACCACCAGCTTGGATGGCTTTAAAAGAAGTTTAGACAGATTCATGGAGGACAGGTCTATCAATGGCTACTAGTCTGATGGCTATGGGCCACCTCCATCCTCAGAGGCACAGTGCCTCTCAATAACAGTTGCAGGGGAACAACAGCAGGAGAGAGGGCATGCACATACCTCTTGCCTGTGGACTCCCCAGAGGCATCTGGTGGGCCTCTGTGTGAAACAGGATGCTGGACTAGATGGGCCTTGGGCCTGATCCAGCAGGGCTGTTCAACTTTGGCCCTCCTGCAGATGTTAGCCTACAACTCCCATAATCCCTGGCTATTGGCCAGTGTGACTGGGGATTATGGGAGTTGTGGTCCAAAAACAGCTGGAGGGCTTAAATTGTGTAGGCCTGCTATAGACACAGGGTTGGTCTCAGGGCTTGGCAATCGGTCCTTCTGATGTCTGTGATAATGCCAGTCCCTGACACTGTTTGTGCTCATGAGCAACCAAGCTGTCTGCATAGACTCAGTCTGGGTTTTGCTTCTTGATCATGCCACAGTGTTATGGAATGCCAGATGCCGGCTTTTATATTTGTGCACTGGCGTGAGGCATGAGATGGGTGCTCTCTGAGCTATTGTGCATGTGTCCTTTGAAAGGATGGTTTGATCTCCCGGTCAAATGGATTGTACTGCTCTGTAACTCAGACAACATTAAAACACACACAGAGAGAAAGTGCAAGCCAACTCGGTTAATCTAGACACAAAGTAGCCCTTTGATCCATAAATGTCTAACAACATTGGCAAAAAAATACCTACAGAATGCTTCTCTCTACACTCTGGACAAGAGAAAAGCCCAAGCACAAAAGCATGACTTGCTTTTAGCCAGTGCCCTCAACTGAATATGGCATGATATGAAAAGATGATTTTTCCCTGATCTGCTCAGCGAGGAACTTGGATTCCTCGGGTCATGAAGGTAAAGGTCCTACCCACTAGTGTGCCCTAACATTTCCCAGGATTCCGATTTGGAACCTGATGGAGATTTGGTGGGGTGGTCAAGACTTGCTCAGTACTGCCTCCAGAGGGGATCGGTTACCTTGCAGGATTTACTCAGTCTCCAGGCTTTATGCTGGCCTTGCCTGTGGAAGCTTGTCATGGGATGTTCACGAACCACAGTTTGAGCATTTTTTGGTCAGGGGAACCAGGAACTGGAAAAAGGACAGCAGGGTCCTTACCTGCTCTCTGGTACCCCATGCAGATTTCTAGAGGCCCCAAAAGGCCTTGCATGCTGATGCCGTGCAGGGCTTCTAGGGGTGTGCACCACCCCAGTTGGAAGCTGCAGGGGCAGCAGAGAGCAGGCACATAGGAACATAGGAAGCTGCCATATAATGAGTCCGAGTCTAGCTTAGTATTGTCTTCACAAATCAGCAGCGGCTTCTCCAAGGTTGCTGGCAGGAAGCTCTCTCAGCCCTATCTTGGAGATGCTGCCAGGGAGGGAACTTGGAACCTTCTGCTCTTCCCAGAGTGGCCCCATCCCCTGAGGGGACTATTTGACAGTGCTCACGTTCTAGTCTCCCATTCATATGCAACCAGGGCAGACCCTGCTTAGCTAAGGGGACAAGTCATGCTTGCTACCACAAGACCAACTCTCCTCTCCAGGTAAGGGCCTGCTCTCCCTTTTCTTTAATTTCCCTGTCGCTCTGCCCAAAAGGGCTCAAACCATGGTTCAGACCATGTTTCATGCACCTCCCCACTCTACAGACAGAAAGGATATAAAAGGCTCCCTGCCAAGAGTAACCTCTGCCTCCATATCAAGGTCTCTTGGTCTGGTCCACATCTCCTGACTCCACAGTATGATCTCTGGCCTGCTTGTGACTTCAGCCTACCTGCTTGATCGTTTGGGTTCCTGACTGCTGATCTGGCTTCACCTTTGGTGTAGCTTCTGTCAAACGGGTTGACCCTCTGACCCTACAGAGACTTGGCTGTAGCCCCTGGCTTGTTCCTGACTCTTGGCTCCTGTCTAGAGCCTCTTGTTCCTGACCATCTACCCAGCTTGACTCCTGGCACCCTGATGTCCCTCCTAATCCTGTCGTTGGACTTGTGCCCCCTGGTGACCATTGCCCATGGCTCCGCTTATTTGTTAGAGGCCAAGGCAAAGACAACAAAATGCCCATTGCCCTCTCCCCTTCCCCATGCTGCAACCACCCCCAACTTACCTTGGAGCAGAAGGGAAGCAAATCAGTTGGATGCCTCAGGCCCCAGTAGAGCATCTTTCCCCACTAGGGACTATGTACCCAGCAACTCCAATGATGGTCTGAACCAGAAGTGCATAACTCCAGCCTTTCAGCTGCTGTTAGACTACAACTTGCATCATCCCAATTGGCCACTCTGGATGGGAGCTGAAGTTCAGTAACAGCTGGATGGCTGAAGTTGTGGAGACCTGTTCTGAACTGTAGGCATCAACAGTGTTTTCAGTTTAGTACAGCAGAGTTAATCCCATTTAGAGAAATATAGCGGTGCATCTGTAGGTGTGAAATTAGTACTAGGGGGAAAATTGCAGGGGATTAACAGCAGGAAAGAGGGCATGCCCTCAACTCCTGCCTGTGGCTTCCAGCAGCATCTGGTGGGCCACTGTGTGAAACAGGATGCTGGACTAGATGGGTTTCCTTGGGCCTGATCCAGCAGGGCTGTTCTTATGCTCTCCAAAGTGGAAATCTTCTCCAAATTCTGGCTTTCTCAGTATTCTCCCAAGAAGAAACTGGAATTCTCTCTGAATTTTAGAGGTTCCTCCCAAGGCAAAATGTTGGAGGGAAATGTTGGTGCTTTAAGGAAGCCCGTGTCTTCAATGGCATCACATTCTTACAAGCTGGCTCCCATGTTGGTTGACCCATCATTGGGTTCAGAGGACCACTGCTACCTGCTGGAGGAGACCCTCTCAAACCGCAGATGAAATACCCTTCAGTTCAATTCATAGAGACTTTCATCTCTCAAGGGTGAGATGAGAAATTTGCCTCTTAGCTCAATCAAGACAGGAATTTGGAAGTCCAATGAGGCACTGTCAACCTCTCTTGGGAAGTATCCATAGCTCCCTTAGGAGACCAAGCTCAATCACTGCTTGAATTTCAAAGACTTTTTTAAAAGATTGATTGAAGATCGCCATGGTTGACTTTAGGAACTCCATTGCAGTTCTTTTGTAAGGAGCCTGGAAGTGTCCATTTCTTGTTCTCTACTGCCATCTACAGACCAAGGGGGACATTAACGATCGAGTGAATCAATCCATTCAAGGGAGATGAAAGTAAATGTGTTGCCCAGAGCCATAGAAAATGGTAAAGTTTCACTCGATCCCTTGAAATTTGCTTCTGAGATTCTAATCATTTTTTTCCCCATGTTGGCAATTTTCTTTTTTTTAAATGGCAGAGTTCTGTTGATACTAAATAGGAATGAAAAAGGCAGAATATGTACAAAAAGCTCTTGGCAGAAGTAAAGAAAAAAGATAGCAATCTGAAGTCATTTCTGTTTTCTTTGTGAATTTTCCTGTAGTGAAAGAAAGAAAGAGGGAAAAGAGCACAATGACATGGTTAAATAGTTGCTGTTTCCAGCTAAAAGGATCTCTTATAAAAGCTGGGGGAAAGCTTCTGCCTAAGGAACATTGGAAGATGCCATATACAGAGTCAGACCATAGGTCCATCTAGCTCAGTATTGGCTACACAGACTGGCAGCGGCTTCTCCAAGGTTGCAGGCAGGAATCTCTCTCAGCCCTGTCTTGGAGATGCTGCCAGGGAGGGAACTTGGAAGCTTCTGCAGGCAAGTAGGCAGGTGCTCTTCTCAGAGCGGCTCCATCCCCTAAGGGGAATCTTTTCCAGGGCTCAGACTTCTAGTCTCCCATTCATATGCAACCAGAGCAGAACTTGCTTAGCTAAGGGGACAAGTCATACTTGCTACCACAAGACCAGCTCTCCTCTTTGGAGAGGCTGTGGAGAGATCCTTCCCCTCCATCTATACAGCACCTTTAAAGCCCTACACAGCTTGAGCCCCAGATACCTGAAAGATTACCTACTCCATCATAGCTTATCTCAACACTTGGGTAATCTTCTGAGTCCCTTCTCCAGATCCCCTTTGGACTAACATCAGGTGGGTATAAATAGAAAGAGGCATTCTTGGTTGTAGCGCCTCAGTTTTGGAATTAGCTCTAAGGAAGGCCATGTAATATCTTCTCTGAGGTCCTCTCAACACTATGGGCCTATTCATATGAACACGAACCCTACTTGCGATGAATGCAGAGATGTGCAAAAAAATCTATCAAGGTCTATAAAACCATTCATGGTGTGGAGAGACACAGATTTTTCTCCCTCTCCTACAACACTAGAACAGGGGTCATCCCATGAAACTGATAGCCAGGAAATTTCGGACCAAGAAAAGGAAGCACTTTTTCACACAGCACATAATTAACCCATGGAATTCTCTGTCACGGAATGTGGTGACAGCCACCAGCCTGGATGGATTTAAGTGGGACTTCGACAAATTCATGGAAGACAGGCCTATCAATGGCTATGAGCCTGATGGCTATAGGCCATCTCCAGCTTCATAGGCAAGATTCAACTGTTCCCCGTTGCAGGGGAACAAGAGTAGGAGAGAGGGCACACCTTTATCTCTTGCCTGTGGGCTTCCCAGAGGCATCTAGTAGGTCACTGGGTGAAACTGGATGTTGGACTAGATGGGCCTTGGGCCTGGTCCAGCAGGGCTGTTCTTATATGTTCTTATGCCCTGACAATACTGAGCTAGGTGGACCATGGGTCTGACTTGGTAGAAGGCATCATCATATGCCCCTCTGTTCCTAACTCCTGGGAATGTTTTACACTGGATAATGGTTTTTAAAAAAGTATAAATAAACCATGCTGGCTGACACAATGAGGAAAATTACTCAAAGTAGTCCAATTGAAATAAAAAGAACAGGTTAGGCATCCAGCCCTACCTGAAGGTGTCTCCAGAGACTGAACCTGGGGCCTTCTGCATATAAGCAGATGCTCTGGCCTCATCCTCTAAGGCAGGGGTTCCTAACCTGAGGTACTCTGGATGTTGCTGAACTCCAGCTCCCAGCACCCTTAGCTAGAATTTATTTTGACTGGAGATGATGGGATTTGTAGTTCATCAACATCTGGAGTACCTCAGGTTGGGAACCCTTGCCCTAAGTGGAATCTGTTACAGTGCTCACATGTAGTCACCCATCCAATTGCAAACAAAAGGAGCAAAAAGGAATGGCACCACCTAATGGCACAGCAGTTGAAATGACTTGATTAGCAAGCCAGAGGTTGCCGGTTCGAATCTCCGCTGGTGTGTTTCCCATACTGTGGGAAACACCGATATCGGGCAGCAGCGATATAGGAAGATGCTGAAAGGCATCATCTCAGACTGTGCAGGAGGAGGCCATGGTCAACGCCTCCTGTATTCTACCCAAAAAAACCACCCCACAGGGCTTTGTGGTCGCCAGGAGTTGAAATTGACTTGACGGCACAACTTTATCTTTCACACAGGACCAGGTAGATCCTATGCAGGCTGCTTAGATTACTTAACTGGGAATTTGGGATCATATGTAACTTTCGGACCTTCACAATGGAGAATGGTGGAGAACACCTCGATTCAGGACAGCCTCTGGATTCAGCTAGAACTATTAATCTGACAGACCTATACCTATTTACCCAAATTGAAGATGTCCTCCTATATACATCATCCTTCAGTTTTAACACTTCTTCACTCTGAAGCATCGGGACATTGCGTTTCGCAGAACGGTCAAAATGCTCATTAAAAGATGAGAGCTCACTTTGTTTCAATTTGCATTAATAGTTTTGCAATTAGGTAGTTGGGCCTGTAAATATTTTTATGGCTCATTACTTGCAGGTCATATACCCGACGTCGCTGAATTTGGGAGATGCCCTTTGAGAAGCAGATGTTTGCTGTTTCTTTCTAAAAGTTTTATGGTAGTCATCAGGTCAGAGCAAGGGAGGGGGGCTTTGGGCATCCGTACTGGGGATATTGGAAAGGATTCCCAAGATCGACTGACAAGTGATAGAAAACTGTCCATTGCATTCTCAAAGTTCGGAATTTGAACTTGAAATCTCCTGTGCTCATATCTCTCTCTGTCATATCTGTATGTAGGAGAGGAGAGCTGGTCTTGTGGTAGCAAGCATGACTTGTCCCCATAGCTAAGCAGGGTCTGCCCTGGTTGCATATGAATGGGAGACTTCATGTGTGAGCACTGCAAGATATTCCCCTCAGGGTATGGAGCCACTCTGGGAAGAGCAGAAGGTTTCAAGTTCCCTCCCTGGCTTCTCCAAGATAGGGTTGAGAGAGACTCCTGCCTGCAACCTTGGAGAAGCCGCTGCCAGTCTGTGAAGACCATACTGAGCTAGATAGACCAATGGTCTGACTCAGTATATGGCAGTTTCCTATGTTCCTATGTATGTATGTGCTATTTTCCTGCCTATGGCATATTTTACACATTCTTGGGCTTTATTTCTCTCCTTGACTGGAGATAAAGAACCATGACATCATAAATTAACCAACTCAAGCATCAAGGAGTTTATCTATTGCTTGCTTATCTATCGTTTATCTATTCATTAAATGTTTATACTGCCTAACTCAGATGGCTCTAGGCCAGGATTGGGCAAACTTGGCCCACCAGCTATGGTTAAACTAAAAAACTCATCTTCCCCAGTCACAGTAAGCTGTGGCTAGGGAAGATGGGGGTTGTAGCTCAACAACAGCTGGAGGGCCAAGTTTGCCCAACCCTGCTCTCGGCAGTTCAAATGGATAAACATTAAATGCATTGTTTTATTAATACCTAGGCCTATCTAGTCCAGCATCCTGTCTCACAGAGTGGCCCACCAGATGCCTCTGGGAAGCCCACAGGCAAGATGTGAGGGCATGCCCTCTCTCCCATTGCTCCCTGCAACTAGTATCAAGAGGCATCGTGCCTCTGAGGCTGGAGGTGGACCACAGTCACCAGACTAGTAGCCATTGATAGACCTGTCCTTCATCAATTTGTCTAAGCTCCTTTTAAAGCCACCCAAGCTGGTGGCCATCACCACATCCCATGGCAAGGAATTCCATAGATTAATTATGTGATGCGTGAAAATGTACTTCCTCTTGTCAGTCCTAAATTTCCCGACCTTCAGTTTCATGGGGTGACCCCTCGTTCTAGTGTTGTGAGAGAGGGGAAAAATTTTCTCTCTGTCCACTCTCTCTACACCATGTATAATCTTATACACCTTGACCATGTCTCCCCATAGTTGTCTCTTTTCCAAACTAAAGAGTCCCAGATGCTGTAGCCTTGCCATCCATGCTGCGTCTAGTGGAGGTGCTTTCCTTCAGTCAGAAGATGGTAGCACAAGGGCAACTTGAGAACAGCACACAAAAAACACCATTATTCGGGATCAGCCGTTCTGTCTCCCTTGCTTCGATTCAGGAATCTGTTTAACAGATACAATTGGAGATCTTGTTTAAAATACATAATATTAGTGCTGAATTTCTAGAAATTAACTTAAGGAAGATGGCTTATTTTAAGTGATT
Organism: Hemicordylus capensis; assembly: GCF_027244095.1. Lineage (NCBI taxonomy): Eukaryota > Metazoa > Chordata > Lepidosauria > Squamata > Cordylidae > Hemicordylus > Hemicordylus capensis. Next base: position 20,915,071 of record NC_069667.1, read on the forward strand.
TCAATTAGGTCTGTTTAACTTTTTCTCTCTCCCCCAAAGCTCAGATATGCTTCATTTACCTACACTTGCTTTTTAACATCTTTATTTAATCTTCATTTAAATACAATTTTAAAATTATCTAATGCTCACGACATGATTGCTTAACGTGAGATAATAGCACCCATCCCACTTACAGCAATTTATTATAATTATCCCTGGAGCTGCTTCAACTGTTTTTGAACTTGTAGAAGGCAGGAAGGAGAATCAATCTCTTATGTTGCATACATATAAAAAAGTAAGCTCCTTAGAAGTAAGCCTTCCATCCTATAGATGTCAGAATATTGTACACTGGAAGGCTGGGTTGTCACAGGAACGTAGGAAGCAGCCTTATACTGATCCAAATCTTTGGGAGGAGAGCAAGCATGACTTGTCCCCTGAGCTAAGCAGGGTCTGCTCTGGTTGCATATGAATGGGAGACTCCATCTGTGAGCACTCTAAGGGATTCCCCTTAGGGGATGGAGCTGCTCTGGGAAAAGAAGAAGGTTCCAAGTTCTCTCCTTGACAGCATCTCCAAGATAGGGCTGAGAGAGATACTCCTGCCTGCAACCTTGGAGAAGCTGCTGCCTGTGTAGACAATATTGAGCTAGACGGACCAAGGGTCTGACTCAGTATATGGCAGCTTCCTTTGTTCCTATGTCCCTCTAGCTCAGTATTGTCTACATTGACTGGCAGCATCTCTCCAAGGTCTCAGGCAGGAGTCTTTGTCAGCCCTACCTTGAGATGCCAGATGTTGAACTTGGGGCCTTCTGCATGCAAAGGAGTTGCTCTACTACTGAGCTACAGCCCCAAGGGGAATATCTTACAGCAGTCAGCACTCCCTTATAGTTACCCATCCAAATGCAAACCAGGATGGGCCCTCTTTAGCAAAGGAAACAATTCATCCTTGCTACTATAAGACCAGCCCTCCTCCATCTTTCTCATGTGATCCCAGCAGAAAGGAAATGCAAATAGATGTTGCCTCCAGATGGGCCAGGTGAGAAAGGACCCAATCCCTTAGTTATTTCCATATACTCCTTACCTGAACTCCATGGAGTGCCAACTCACTGCCTGAATTCTGCGGGAAAGGTAGGAGAAGTATGATGAAATTAACAGGAACGACCCTAGGATTCCCACAATTTCAGCCAAGTCATGGTTCTGGTGGCCTTTTAAAAACAGTATATGTTGATATAGAGCAACCCTACAGATGTTTTCAGACTATAGCTTCCAGCATTCCCAGCCACAGTGGCTGATAGTCAGGGATTATGACAGCAGAGGATCAACTTTGAGTAGCCTGGATGTAGAGGGAACACAGTGGCCAATAGCCAGGGATCATGGAACTTGTAGGCCAATCTGCTCAGCTTTGGCCCTCCTGCAGATGGTGGCCTACAACTCCCACAGTCCCTGGCTATTGACCTCTGTAGCTCGGGATTATGGGAGTTGTAGTTCAAAAACAGCTCGGGGGGCAAGTTGAGCAGGCCTGTTGTAGGTGAACATCTGCAGAAGGGCCAAAGATGGGTAGCCTTGATGTAGGGAGACCATCTGGGACTATTCTCCAAATTTCTCCTTGGGATAAACCTGGAAATTTTCTTCAAATTATAGTGTCTTCTTCACAGAACCCATAAGGACCCCTGGATGTTGTTGTTGTTGTTTTGTTGTTGTTGTTGAATTTCCACTTCTGCTTGGAGGAAAACTGTGGAATTCTTTTAATTCTACTTTGGAGAAATTTTGGTACCCACCTGGACCCAACGTCACCAAAAAGATGAGGAGACAGGCTCTTGCTGTCCTCTATGATTCCCACACTGCTTCCCCATTACCTGGCCTCATCCACCTTAAGGTCACCATCACCTTTACCCTTTGAAGTTCTGCCCCTAACTATAGCCCATGCACCAGCTTTCTGACTTTTTTCTCCCTTAAAACATTGTGAGATTTTGAAGCTGAAATCTCAAATGAAGATTCCTGATCAGCTGGCATTCCCCTGCCAGCTGCATCTGCAGTGGCACACAGATGTACTAAATTTCATAATTCATGCGGCCTGCATCATTAAGCAGCACAATTCCCATCACCTGGAGGCTGATCACTTCATGCTGGGATAATAACTTGTGCTTCCTCATGTACTCTATGGACGAGATGCAATGGACTACAAATTCCACAAGAGGGCACAATAATAATACAGAAAAGAGGAGCATTGTGGTAGAAACTTTTCCAACAGGGGTCCTCTTCTCCTCTGTAAGAACAAATCTTTGAGAAATCTCTGGCATTTGCTTTGCAAATCGGTTATGAAAGATTTGTCCACAGAAATTTGCATCTTAAAGACACTTGTGGTACCTCGTTTAAGGGTAGGGTTACTTTGGCGGGGTAGCCACCATTGAAGCACCTAGCTTGCCTGTGAGCCCAGTGGTTCTCATGATGTGGGAAAACCAGGCTGGGCTCCCTTTGCCTGGTTTCCCCCCATCGTGAGAATAGCCTCCATGAATTTCTCCACTTCCTGGCTTTCCTGGCTGTAGTGACTTGTGAATTTCACCCGTATTTTCCCTCTGCCTAGTACTTGGTTTTATATATGATATTGGGTAGTGTTGCTGATGTTATCAACACCACTATGATACGTGAACCCCACCATCAGTATAAAACTTGTGTAATGTAAGGCTGCTTCCCCTAGCATGCAAAGTCCTACAGAAAGGCTGGACCTGTGGGTGGACGTCTGCTCATTAGCATGTCAATGGAGGGCAGATGAGGTGGTCACTTTATAAGGCTGGCCCCATTTGCCCCTCCAACAGTGGAAGGTGGTCTTGTGGTAGCAAGCATGAATCATCCCCTTTGCTAATCAGGGTCTACCGAAGTTTGCATTTGAATGGGAGACTGTGAGCAGTGTTCCCTCTATCAGGGTGTTGGGATTTCCTACCCTCTTCCGTGAGACAGGGTTGATTACCCAGTCAAATGGCAGTGTGCTGAGAGATGCAGGGGGCTCCAGACGCCAGGACAACCCCAGTAACTACCTTTCAGGAGTCAGGAAGGGCTCAGAGAGGCAGGCAACGGTTGCTATCAGCTCCACCACTGCAGACATATGTAGAAATGCTAGTGAAGAGGGTGGAGTTGGAGAACAAGTCCCCTTAGGAGGCCAGGGATTGGGTGGCCAATCCACTTGTCTGGTCAAGGAAGAAGGAGCAAGCTGGAAGGGGGGAGGAGTGTCCTAAATGTAGGGCATTATTTAAGGCAGGGGCTGCCAAAGATGAGACAATCAGCAGGGATGGGGTTTGTTGGTCTAGTGGACTCCCGGAGAGGAGCTCAGACCTTTGCTCCTACTGATAGGCGAAGGCGTGGAGTGACTATACTTCCCTTGTCCCCCAACTCTGAGGCAATGCACATGCCTATAATTTAGTGTGAGAGAGTGGGAAGACTAATTAGAGAATTCCTCCTCCCTAAACATGGACACAGGGATACCCAGATGTTGTGGACTACAACTCCCATAATCCCCAGCCAAAGGGCATTGCACCTGGATATGCAGGGAGTTGTAGTGAACAACATCTGCGAATCCCTGTTAGAGGGAACACTGAGTGTGAGCACTGTATTATATCCCTCTTAGGGGATGGGGCCACTCTGGGAAGAGCACCTGCAAGCTTGCATGCAGATGGTTCCAAGTTCCCTCCCTGGCAACTCCAGGTTAGGGCTGAGAAAGACTCCTGCCTGCAACTCTGGAGAAGCCACTGGCAGTCTGTGTGGACAATACTGAGCGAGATGGACCAATGGTCTGACTCCGTATATGGCAGCTTCCGGGGTTCCTAGTTATAAGGACCTAAGAACAGCGCTGCTGGATCAGGCCCAAGGCCCGTCTAGTCCAGCATCGTGTTTCACACAGTGGCCCACCAGATGTAGCTCAGCACCCACCCTGAACAGTGGGGAACAACTAGTTGCCACTGATGGGGCCAAGTAGGACTGTTTTGTTTTCTCCTAACTGGCTTGTGATGAAATCTTTTTTGCCTACTCCCCACTGGATCATTGTGTTGGCTTTCATTCGGGGTGGTGCTGCTACTGCTACTGCTTTAACTGCTGCTTGAGGTCTCCTTGAGGACAATTTGTGTTTGCTTGGGTAGAGAGGGAAAGAAGATGCTAATAGGGCCACTCTCTGGTCCCTAAACATGGAGTCCATCCTGCTACATTCACAAGTATGGTATCCTTCAACACTTGCCTCTCTCTTGAGTGCTCGAAGGATGCAGTGGGAAAATGTGCTTAAAAGCAAGCTTTTAATTTCAGTTGCTCTTGAGCTGATGATATTTGGCTGGGTAATTATCACACTGTTGGGCTTTACCTCTCTCCTCCACCGCACATCCGTCACCTTGTAGTTAAAATGCTAAAAATATATGATGGAGAATCGCTGCTTTTAAAACATGAATGGCTGCCAAGATGATGAATTTAGCCAGCTCGTAAAATGATCAAGTGCTTCCACTCCAGTATGCCAGTTACACTGTTCGATTATTGCTTTAGCCTTTAAAGGGAACTATAGGGAACTTCCAAATGTTTATGGTAAGGGCATTGTTCCTACTTAAACAATCAGAGACACGTTTCAGAAAGCCAAAAAGTTTTCAATTCCAGCAGTACATCTTGAGGGTTTTCCACACAAAGCTTGGTGAATGGAATTTGTGGCCACAAGATGGGGTGATGCCGTCTAGCTTAGAAAGCTTTAAAGGAGTTGAAGATAAAGACTTGGAGATATCAGCCAGAGCAGACCCTAAGGCAGGGATTCCCAACCTGTGGTACTCCAGATGTTGCTGAACTACAATTCCCATCATTCCCACTTACTCCCATCATTCCAAGCTCCCATCATTCCCAATTACAACTCCCGTTGTTCTCTGCTACAATAAATAGTAGCTTGAGGTGATGGGGGTTGTAGTTCACCAACATGTGTGGAGTGCCACTGATTAGGAATCCCTGCTTTGAGGATGCACAATCCAGCCACCTTGCTGAAGCTAAGCAGGACCTGATGTGGTCAGTGCCTGGATGGCAGACTCCACCTTGGAGGACATAGCTCAGTGGTAGAACATCCACTTTGCATATAGAAGGTCCCAGGTTCAATTCCCAGAATCTCCAGATTGGGCTGGGAAAGACTCCTGCCTGAAACCTTGGGAAGCTGTTGTCAGTCAGTGTACATAACACTGAGCTAAATGGACCAAAGGTCTGACTCAGTATAAGGCAGCTTCCTATGTTCGTATATTGACCATGATACCCAACTAGAACCTACAAGTTCAGGGGTAGTGTTGCTGAGGAAGGGAAACGGAGGGGGGGGGCTCTTGCCTTCATCCCTTACTTACGGGCTTATCAAAGCATCTGGTGAGTCACCATAGGGAGTGTGGAATGGGATGCTGGACTAGATGGAGCTATCCATTCTGGACTAGATGGATAGTCCATCTTGGTCTGATCTTGGTCTGATCCAGCAGGACTTATGTTCTAATCGAAGAGGAAAGAAATCACAGCATACCACTAAAGCAGGCATTCTCAGCCTTGGATCCCCAGATGTTCCTGGACTACATTTATCATTGGCTTCCTAAAAACACTTCCCAAAACAACTGGGAACCCACAGATGTTGTAGTTGCTCTCTTAAAGATTCTGGGCTGGCTCTCACGATCCCCGTAATGCCAGCTGATGGGGAAATGGGAAGTTTGGTATGCACACTCTTGATTTTGGGTCATAAGAACTCTCAGCAATGTCAGGTTGGCACCTTACCAGCCCAGCGTTTAATGGAGATCGGTAATCTAGGATTTTATCTAGGGTTGCTGATCTCTGTCCAGTGTTGAATTCACACAGTACTAACCCAACATCGCTGAAAATTCCCAGGTTCTTACAACCAGAAATCGGGAGTGCACACACTTTGTGAATTCCCCATTTTCAAACAGCTGGCATTGCGGAAATCATGAGAGCCTGCTCGCTTTGACAACTTCTGTGGACACAAGGTCGAGAACCCCCACAGTAAAGTATCAAAAGATAAAGTTAAGGGCCACTGGGATCGTTGTCAGCATCACAATGAAATGTGACAAGTGATAAAAACTTTCAACTCATCTCTGCCTTCCCGTTTCACACAACATCTACTTTAATCTTGGTCCCTGCAACACCTTTTGCCACTTCCCCATTACTGATATCCTCCAAGGGAGTTCAAGGTCCACAGCAGGATCTTCAAGAGTCTCGATGCATTTTTTAAAAGAACTTTGAAAAGCACTGACAGTTTTACGACTCCAAAGAGCATACTAATTGGAGTCCATCAGATGCATTTCCTCATTAAGGGCTCCTCTTAAACCATTTGACTAATAAGAGAGGGCTTTTCAGGAACCAAACATTTAGGAATGTCAGTGAAGCAGCAGCAAAAGAGTGTTGTTTCTCCCATTGAATACTGTCTCCTCCCCCAGTCCTCCAATAGGATGTATGTCTATAACATGTTTGTGCAGCACAAACCTTTGCATGTTTACCGAGAGAGAAGAAAGTCCCACGTTGAATATTGCAGCTTGAGCTGATCAACAATACTTCTCCGAGGGCACATTTTAAACATCCCCCACCTCCCATGAAACAATCATATTTGCAAGCTGGGTTTGATCTCTTTTGAGGCTTGTAACTAAGGGCAACCTGGTCTTTGTTGTGTTGGATCATTAAAGTATGAAAGAAAAACAGGAGAGAAGGGTCATGGCAAGCTGGTCATGGCAGGATGACCAGCCAAGAAGTCAAGACCCAATCAGCAGATGAGTCAGGAGCTGTCAGAGCATCTCAACTGGAAAGCCCATCAGGCAAAATAAGCTATATATCATGGTTGGGTTGGAGGCACCGTCAAGTCAGCGTCGACCTCAGGCGACCACAGAACCATGTGGTTTTCTTGGTAGAATACAGGAGGGGTTTACCATTGCCATCTCTCCACGCAGTATGAGATGATGCCTTTCATCATCTTCCTATATCACTGCTGCTCGATATAGGAGATTCCCATATTCTGGGAAACACACCAGTGGGGACTCAAACCAACAACCTCCTGCTCTCTAGGCAGGTTGCTTCTCTGCTGTGCCATTCAGTGGCTAAGCTATATACTAAGAAGAGAATATTCTTACTTACTCTGTAGTAAGAAGTGCTTGACCACCCTTGGTTCAGTTGCTGGAAGGTCCAAATAATGTCCATCATGGAAATCGACTGCAACTTTTATTTGTTATTGGTGTGCTACAAACATGGAGAAGCTCATAGGAACATTGGATCATAGGAAGCTCCCCTGTACCAAGTCAGACCCTTGGTCCATCTAGCTCAGTGTTGTCCACACAGACAGGCAATGGCTTCTCCAAGGCTGCAGGCAGGAGTCTCTCTCAGCCCTATCTTGGAGAAGCCCAGGAGAGAATTTGTCTCTCTCAGCCCTATCCCAAGATGCCAGGAGGGAAACTTGGAACCTTCTGCAGGCAAGTATGCAGATGCTCTTCCCAGAGCAGCCCCATCCCCTAAAGGGAATATCTTACAGTGCTCACACATGTAGTCTTCCATTCCAATGCAACCTGGGCAGACCATGCTTAGCAAAGGGGACAATACATGCTTGTTACCACAAGATCAGCTCTTCTCCCAGGTCCCAGGTTCAACTACAGGTAAAGGCCGAGAGAGATACCTGAGAGAGATTCTTACAACTCAGGTAGTAAGGCTCAGAAAGGTCTGTATTTATCATTGTTTTCAATTGTTTTAATGTTTTAACATTTTTTAAAAATTCTGTTTTATTGTAAACCACCAAGAAATGTGAGTTTGGGGTAGTAAACCAATATTCTAAACAAACAAACAAATTTATCTGAAACCTTGGAGCTGATAGTCAGAGTAGACAATATTAAATTAGATGAACCAATGTTCTGACTCAGTAGAAGGCAGCTTCCTATGTTCCTAATGGTTGCCGGTTCGAATCCCCGCTGGTATGTTTCACAGACTATGGGAAACACCTATATCAGGGCAGCAGCGATATAGGAAGATGCTAAAAGGCATCATATCATACTGTGTGAGAGATAGGAATGGTAAACTCAATCTGTATTCTACCAAAGACAACCACAGGGCTCTGTGAGCACCAGGAGTCAACACTGACTCAATGGCACAATAAATACCCATATCTTTCTCTAGGCAATCATGATTTGACAATTGGAATGGAATGACAACTTTAGTTATTGAGATTCCAGCACTGAAAACTCTCACTTTCTCCCTCCATTAATTGAGAGGAGAGACATAGTGATTCACACCTTCCTGCGTTTGTGGTTCAAGAAGCCTAGGAAAGAAGAGTTCATTTTGCACATTTCCCAGCCACTGCAAAAGTTCCTGCTTACAAGTGCAAAGGATGAGCTAAGAGCTCTAATAAATATATCCTCTGTTGTCCAAAGGAAACTTTGACTAAGCTGATGGAGGGCTTGGGGATTCGGAACATGATCAGAGTAAATTAAATGGAGAAATAATGTGAATGCTTTGGGTGCATTCGTAGCCGCAAATCCAATTAAAGAATTTCACTTCAAAAGTGAGTTTAGATGTTCAGAATGCCTGAGTGGAATTGAAATGTGGACTTGCTGGATTATTTGTTTCAGTATGATAGCTCTTCACAAATATTTATTTGAGACAGGGTGATGTGTGTCATCCTACTGCAAAGGATGTCTGGGGATATATACAATATCTTTGTTTCCCATTCTACACAGCCTATGCATATTTTTAAAAAGAAAATCCTCCCTGACAAGCTATTCTGAAGAGAATTCATGTTAAATAAGTTTGATCATGTTGCAACTGGGATAGAAGATGTGATACTCTACCTTCTGAGGACCATACATGACCATAGTGAGAAACTGAGATTTGAGTCAGACATGCGTGGCTGATTCACACATTAACAGAAATATAGCATCATGTGCCATACTATATTCCCAGCATTGTGGGATGCCTGGAGGCAGGGAATTGTCTTCCCAGCCTCCAGCAATCTTCCCCAGCTGCGTACCCGCCCGGTCTTCCTTCAGTTGTATTCATCCTCCAAAACTGATGTGAGCGTTAAGACCTGGAGCTACCAGAACAGTATGTCTTTCTCAAGTACCTTTAAATGACTTGCAGCATCCACAATTTACAAAACCTTTTAAAACATAATTTAGGATGATGTTCTATTGTGGCACATAGGTTACACACACACACACACACACACACAATGCTTTTTGTTACCACTATTCAGCCTCATTTAAGATTTCTTTACTTCATGAGTTGAGTTTCGGGAGGGGGGCGCATTTTAAAATCTTGTCTCTGGGACCACTCCAACCTTGCTATGCCCCTGAACAGCACGCATATCATGCAAGCACATGATGGCATTCCAAAGAGGAGACAACTGATAATTTGTGGGGAAGGTAAGTTCAACTCTGCCTCTCCCCACCGCCCGTCCTCCCTAGCCTGAAAAAGGTCTTGCTCACAACTGAAATAACCTCTGCACAATGCATTTGAATCTTTACTTCCACTCCTTACTTATGGCTCATCACATGCAAAAGCAGAGCTCCCTTTCGGCACAGGTAGAGCTAAGTTCTGGATCCAACCTGCGAACTCCAGCCCATGTTTCCAAAAGCATGGAACTGCTGTCACAGGACCACCCCTCTAGGCAGGTCATCCATAAGCATTTTACATCAAGTAACAGCACCGATGCTTAAGTTGTCCCCCCCCGCCCTCTGCAAATTGGACAGGGATCTGTGGAAGGTAAAAATCCTGAGCTTAGAGTAAAGAATCGGAAAATGCTATGAAGCAGATTGAACTACTGAAGCATTTAATAGGGCAAAAATCCCATGACAGGAGCAGATAATAATACACAAAGAGTTATTTATCCTAATGTTGTGGTGTTTTTTTTCAATCAGCCTGAATGTAATTGCTCCTTTGTAAAGGATGGTGTCTGCTAAGCAGTGGGGCGAATGTCTCATCAGTATTAATCAGGCAAAGGTCTGGCTGTTCAAAAGAGAGAATTTTGTAAACAAGGGTTAGTTTCAAGTTTCCTTTCTCTTGGGAGCAGTTTGCAGAGGGATTTGCTTCAGCTCACGTGCCCTATAGAACCAGCTCCAGATGCCTGTATACAAAACACTAGGCTGGTTTGCACAGCAAAATCTGGTGTAGTGGTTAGAGTGTTGGCCTCCATGCATGTGTGGAGGTCTGATTGAACTGTTCTTCAGGAGGCCGGTGGTGGTGATGGGGGGTTGCAGGAGCCCCCACTGCCCTCCCCACAGCCTCCGCTGCCGATGTCTCCACCAGCCATCCCAGCCACCTCCAAAGAGAAGGTACTAAGTACTCTTTCTCTACCCTGCCCCACCTTAGTATAGGGAATTCCCCATTACTTGTAAAGGGGAATTCTCACTGGATTCCTCTTTACAAGTATATCGCCAAACTAGTTCTTTTAGAACTGGGACCAGTCCTGTTTGAACTCGGATCAGCAATCTCCTTTGGTGGCGGCTGGGCCGGTTCAAACTCTAACCGGCTGAACCGGGCTGGTTCGATTTGAACCACAGTTCGGATCGAACCAGTTCGCACATCCCTTGTGATTAGTGGATTCCTGTCATAGCATCAATGTTAGCGATCATGAATCTATGGAAATAATAGGATAAAATTAAAGAGATAATAGATTACTGGGATTGGATTAAAAAAAAATCTAGTCAAATATTTGGCTCATATAGCATGATTTCTTGATTATCAGTTTTTAACTATTGTTTTTCCCCACCTCTTAATAAACAAAAACATATAAATATATACTATGGACATGATCCAACCAAAGATAGGCACATAGCCTTTTCTATGTCTTTAAATCAATGAGACTTCTAGCCTGCAATCCTTTTGCATGGTTACTTGGAAGTAAATTCCACTGAAATCAGGTTAACTTGTTTCTAAGCAAGCTCAGAAAGGATCAGGTTTTTAAAAATGTTCAATTTTTCTGGCTCATGCCTAATTTTATTTTAAAAATTCATATATGATCCATGTGAATTTTGAGACTCTTGCTTTTTCAATTAAAACATTAATGACTCACATTAATTTAATTATGCCTGTTCATCTCCATTGCTTGCCAATGAACAATGTCCATTCCCCAGTCGCCATCTTCCAGATGTTGTGCTCACAAACCGACTTCTCAAAAATAAGTCAGAAATCTGCTGATCCTTCAAATTATAAGCATGCCACTGAACAGATACCTAGATTCAGCTTTTCATGAGTCATGTCTTGTGATTCAGTGTTGCTGTGCATTTTGACAAAGGGAAGTCTTGTGGGAGAAAGCAATTTCAGCTATGACAAAAGGACAGCTGCAGGTGATACTGAAGAACACACTGAATTTCAGTCTGGGGAAACTGGGTTGAAATCCAGCTCTGCCATGGGTTTTCTCTGTGTCCTTGTGCAAGTCCATGGGTGTGTGTGTGTGTGAGAGAGAGAGAGCTGGTCTTAGGAACAAAGGAACTTAGGAAGCTGCCTTCTGAGTCAGACCATTTGTCCATCAAACTCAGTATTGTCTACACAGACTGGCAGCGGCTTCTCCAAAGTTCCAAGCAGGTGTTTCTCTCAGCCCTATTGTGGAGATGCCAAGGAGGGAACCTGGTACCTTCTGCATGCAAGCATGCAGGTGCTCTTCCCACAGCAACCCCAACCCCCAAAGGGAATTTCTTACAGTGCTTACATGTAGTCTCCCATTCACATGCAAACCAGGGCAGACCCTGCTTAGCAAAGTTGACAATTCAGGCTTGCTACCACAAGACCATCTATTCTATTCTTGTGGTATCAAGCATGAATTGTCCCCTTTGCTAAGCAGGACACACCTGTGTTTGCATTTGGGTGGGTGATTACATGTGAGTACTGCAAGATGTTCCCCTTGGATGGGACCATTGTTCAGTGGAACAGCAATTAATCCTTGAATTTCTAAAGCCCCAGGTTCACTTTCCCTTTGGTCTCTTCTCCTGTTCTACCCATAGAAGAGCATGCTACTCCTTGACCACACACCCCAGCCTGAACCAACTACAACATTTTTATCTGGTTTACATGGATACTTCCAGCTTGCAGTCATAAGAAGTTGAAAATTTTTGATGATGTTGGGTTGAGGCCATGAAAATCTGACATTTAACTTGGATTGATAATCTGGGTTTGGAGCTAAGGTTATGGATCATGGTTAAATGTCAGGTTAGCACAGGTTGGTTCTTTTGACTGAAAATTGGGAGCATGTAGAACCCACTCATAATCATGATTTTGTCTCTTGGTATAGATGAATGAGATGCTTCACATATTACAGCATTTCCTTTGAGGATCAAAACACATATATCACAACATATGACAAGAACACTCATTATGGCAGCAATACTTTGTTTCATCACATTGTTAATATGGAGATCCACCAAAAAACAGCATATATATATATATATATATATATATATATATATATATATATATATATATATACACACACACACACACACACACACACACACACACACACACACACACACACACATATATTCAAAATAATGTAGAAATTGTTGGATAGTTATTTATTGTGTGTGTGTGTGTGTGTGTGTGTGTATGCAATAAATAGCTATCCAACAATTTCCACATCATTTTGATAAGAACATAGTGTCCTTGTCCCTTTCAATTATATTTTTTCTCCACGTTTGATTACAACAAAGGGATTTTACTGAGGCTTATTTAACAGAGAGGTTCGATTTCTGATTCATTTGGATTGGATTAGAGATGATTTTTTGGGGGGGAGGGATTGGAAAGAAAACCTCAAATATCATAATGCTATATTTGGAATATTGTGTGTAATTCTAGCTGTCCTGCTTTTGAAAAGAAAAGAAAAGAAAAGAAAAGAAAAGAAAAGAAAAGAAAAGAAAAGAAAAGAAGATAGATTAGAGAAGCATTTCTAAAGGACAATGAAGATAATCAAGAGGATGGTCCATTTATCTTCTTCTTTATGAATAAGGACTGCATCAGGTATGTTTTTTAGTGAGAAGAAAAGGCAGATGAATAGAGGTTACATACAGATTTGCATTTTCTTTTCACTCCCAGGAGATAGGCTTGTTCAAGTGAAACATAGCAATTTTGTGTAGCAGGCATGAGATGGGGCCATTTCTCAGTTGTAGAGCATCTGCTTTGCATGCCAAAAATCCCACATTCAATCCTTGGCAGCATCTCCAGCTCTCCTGTTTTTCTGGGGAGATCTGGTCTACCAGTTGGGATTGGTGGGTAGACCAGCCCTCTGATATGGACTTTGTGTGTCAGCCAACCTTGGAGGACAGGTCTACCTGGGTAGACATGTCCTCTAAGGTGGGCTGATGCACTGCATGGAGTGGAAGCCTTGTTTACCTGCTGATCTGAATTGGTAGAGCAGGTCCTTCCAGGAAAAAGTGCCATTTTTAGGCCCATTTCCCCAGGAAAATGGGCTTCAAATGGCATTTGAATTGCCCAAATCGATTCGGGTCAAATCGGGAGTGATTCTCCTTAGCCCTGAATTGAGGGTGATTCTATCTGAGGGTGATTCAATTTGGGGTTGAATCTGAGAATCACCCCCGATTTGACCCAAAGCAATCTGACAGTGAATCGATTTGCACAACCCTACTTTTGAAGACAGGTCTGAGAGATGAATGTGCATTCCTTCTCTATTCAGTTGGAGTGTGCTATTTATCTAGTGCTGATGAGCCCCCTGTATGTGCCCCCAGAGAAATCCCTGGCAGCTGCATACTCCACCAATTGAAGTTTTGAAATATTCTTCAAGGGCAGCCCCACGTAAAGTGTACAGCAGTAATCCAGCTGTGCCATGTTTAAGGCATGGGTAACCATGGCCAGATCTTCCTTCTCAAGAAAGGGCCACTGCTGGCATGCTAGCTGAAGCTGTGCAGAGGCACCCCTGGCCACTGCCTCCACCTGAGTATCCAAAAGCAGAGCTGGGTCCAGCAACACCCCCCAACTGTACACTTGTTTTTTCAAGGGGAGTACAACCCCATTCAGAGCTCGTTTAATCATCCTATCCCAAATGGCTTTTCTACTGATCAGCAGAACCTCCATCTTGTCTTCATTTTAACCTCTGTTTGCTAGCCCAAATCCAGCCCATCACAGCCTCCAGTCCCCGGGTCAGGACATCCCCTGCTTCCCCAGGATTTGATGTCAGAGAAAGGCCATCTGAACTGTGAAGACTTCACAACAAACCTCCTGATGACCTCTCCCAGAGGTTTCATGTAGATGTTAAAAAGCATGGGGGACAGTACTGAGCTGACCCCAGAGTCTCAAGAGTGAAGCAGAAGTCCCCCAGTACCATCTTCTGGAATCTCCCACCTAGAAAGGATCGGAACCACTCCAATACAACACCCCCCAATCTCTATATCTGAGATGTAGTCTAGAAGGATACCATGGTCAATGGTACCGAATGCCTCTGAGAGGTCCAGCAGAACCATCAGGGATGCACATACCCTACCTAGTTTCTGGTGTAGGTCATCCACCAGGGTGACCATGGCAGTTTCAGACCCAAATCTAGGATGAAAGCTAGCTTGAAAAGTGTCTAGATAATCCATATCATCCAAGAGCCTTTGCAGTTGTACAGGGTGTATGTAAAGTGACAATTGCCCCTGTTGCCTTCCTTGTGGGACTGTACCACATCTTCCTTGTGGGACTGTACCACATGTACCATAGTTTGTTGGACTATACCACATGTTTTTTCCTTGTCAGGACAGCCCAAAGAAGTCCTCTGATCTGAACATATTCATCTCTGCCAACTTTTTGAAAGGTTTTTAAGACACATTTGTTTATCCAGGCTTTTAATTAGACTTATTGAATTTAACATTGGGGTTTTTTTTTAAATGAATTGTTTTAAAGTTTTAATTTTCTTTTAATTTATGTTGATATTGTGTAAACCACCCAAAGATGTGAGTTTGGGGCAGTATATCAATATGTTCAAAATATTTCCAGTCTAGTCTGTATGTTCTGAACTGGTTATTTAATTGAATGATGCAGGGGGAATTGATGTTATGTGTCATTGTTATTCCATAATATGTGTCATTGTTATTCCATAATATGATACCTACCTGTCATTGCATTTTGAAGGGAAAATTTATTAAATTTATTAAAACTTTATTTTATTTTATTTTAAATCCTGTCTCTGAACAAAATTAGAAGATTGTTCATGTCTGCTGTTTTTGATCAGTTTATTCTTCCCTACAGAAGTTTGATTGAGCTTTTATTATTTGAGATTACAAAAGGAAGGACTCCTTGCATCCTGCCTTTAAAAGGGGAATTGATTGGAAATGAAAGAGAGAAAGAGAGGAAGGTGGGCTAAGAAATAGCCATGCTATTTTTCCTGAGACGTGAGGAAGGTCAAGGGGTTACTTTCCCCCATCCACCCCGGCAGGGAATACATATCTTCTAGAAATACTACTGTCGCTTCCTATATGCATTTTCACTTAGTTAAGATAATTAAAATGAATGATGGGCATGTTGTTTCCAACTCCATCCCCCCGGACAGTCCTGGAGAAGCTGAAGGGTTAGCATATGCCCTTTGATTCCTGAAGTGACTTGACATTTAACCTTGTGTGAACAATACAAACGGATCTGAAAGATGGCACCAAAGGAGTCAGCTTGGATTACGGGCAGCCGGAGTGATAGGTTTTCTTTGATGGAGGCCTCACCCTCCTGACACATTTTGTGATGCTGAAGGCAGTCCTGAAGCAACAAGCAACAAGAAATAGCTTGGGGAAATAACTAACGAATGTGCAGACAGTTCATCATTATTATTTCTGAGAAGAAGCGACACGTTTATTTTTATTTATAATTCCATCACGTTCTATATGTGAGCAATGTAAGATAGTCCCCTTCGGGGATGGGGCCACCTCTGCATGCACAAAGACGGTTCCAAGTTCCTTCCCTGGCACCTCCAAGATAGGGCTGAGACTCCTGCCTGTGACCTTGGAGAAGCCATTGCCAGTCTGTGTAGACCAGGGCTGCACAACTCAAATACTCCAGTGGGCCAGAACCAACCATGATTTGGTGTGTGGGAGCCCAGGTAAATGTTCAGCACATTAATGATTACATTAAAATTAATTTTTAAATATAAATGAAAGCAATCAGTAATTACTCGTTAAAAAGAATAATGAAAGCAATTATTAGTTAACCACAGGATGAGGAGAGAAGAGGAGGCTGATAGCAACCTTTCCTCCTTTCTGCCCCTCATGCACATTCAAAGCTTAATTTTGAGAGGGGGCTGGGCCCCACCAGGGCCGTGGGGCAAGGCAGCATTTTGCACTGTACCTCTGGCACTGCAGAACCCCTGGGGCCAGCAAATAAGTCTCCGTGAGCCAGGGGTCTCTCTGGGTCTCGGGGGTCTCTCCAGGATGCCTCACGTACTTGCGCGGGGCATCCTAGAACTTCCGGGGGCTACACGGCCCCCAATCCCCACAGATATTGCCGGCTCTGTGACTGAGCCGGCAGTCATGTGGATGGCTGATCTGGCCCCAGGCTACAGGTTTGATCGTCTGCGGGAAGAGCGGGCTAAGCCTGCTTTCCCCACAGACCCGACAGAAGCTCTTCTCACGGATCGTGAGAAGAGCTTCATTATCTCATACTGTGCAGGAGATGGCAATGGTAAACCCCTCCTGTTTTCTACTCTGTGGTCGCCAGGAGTCGACACCGACACGACGGCACAACTTGACTTGACTTTATTTTACTTTACCTCTGAATGCAGAATTTATGTGACTCAAAACGTAATCTATGTAGAAAGTGTCAACAAACATCAGTGTTTTCTTTTGCTGTTATGTCTTTCCTTTGCCTTTCCTTTCTCTAATGTGCTTCCTCTTTCCAGTTCTCTGGGTATAAAAAAAATAATGTAGCAAGACATGTTGGGCTATCTTTTACATGTTACAGCACTTTGACAGCTTCTTTTCCTTCCACCAGACCAAGAGTGGTGATAGTATATAAAGGATGACTTGGATTGTGTACCACATTGAAATGGATAAGATCCTAAACTGAAATTGAACAATTCAGCAAGCCATATTCTGCCTTTATATTTTAAAAAATTACAAATATAAAGAATATTTATATACCACTTTTCAACAATGGGTTGCATTGGCAAACCACTCTTGCCACTGGTGTTTCTCCTAAAGTTCAACCAAAATCTACCCTCTGTCCTGCCGATCCTGAAATTGGCTGTGCAGGCTTCCTTCTTGCTT
Organism: Hemicordylus capensis; assembly: GCF_027244095.1. Taxonomy (NCBI): domain Eukaryota; kingdom Metazoa; phylum Chordata; class Lepidosauria; order Squamata; family Cordylidae; genus Hemicordylus; species Hemicordylus capensis. The sequence goes on from NC_069667.1 coordinate 20,932,248, forward strand.
GATGGACAGCCCACATAACCGCTCACAGAGGGAGACAGGGAGGCGCTTCCTTCCTCAACTCCAGTCCAGCCAAATGCAGTCTCCAGGGCTTCGTTCGGACAGAATGGAGGCGCCACAGACCCTTGGTTTTGAGCAGTGAAACTCACTACAAACTGAGAGTTCAAATTGGAGTCTCTTGAGTGCAGCCTCAGGCTGCACAATGGATGGGACCAGAATTGCAAGCATTCAGAAATAACGGTAAGAAAACCGCAGGTCCCTGTAATTCTGGTCCCCCGTTACATGTGAATGCAACCTATGTGCTAGATGAAAACAGGTTTGGAGGCTGAGAGCTTGGTTGAGGGCCGAGTCCCAGCTGGGCAGGACAACCATGCCCTACACAGATCTCTACCCATCTTCAGAATGAGGTAGGAATAAAAATGGCCTACCCAGTGGGGGCCTAGCTCATGATCAATCTCCCAGCCTCCAACCTTTTTTTGTAGAGATTTATGGCCAGATCCTGTGAAATGGACCTATGGGTTGCCTGGTGAGATGGAGCTATTTTGCAGCCTGGGAGGGATCATTGAACTGTGTCACTTTCCTTTCTCTAGTGTCCTTTTCTCCAAGCAGAATAAGGCTCCTGGTTCTAGTTCTCCTTCCTGTAACAGTACCTTCTTTACTTTTTTTTGCAGTGCATATCCATGACTGCACATTGCAGAAATAGTGTACCATCTGCTTCATTTGTGCAAAAGAATATATCAGATGAGGACTATTCAGGCTTCTTTGCAGAGCTCAGCTAATCAGCAGCAATGCAGGCAGTTATCTCTGGTTATTTCGGTCCCAGCACATGGCTTTTCCATTGTCCACTTTGCCGACATCTAAAACAAGAACTTCTCATTATAATGTGTGTGTATGCGCGTACACACGTGCCTTTCTATTTTAACAGGTCGATTCTGTACATTCACCAACATCATAATTTGCATCCCATCACAACAGTGCTTTGGATAAGAATCCTGACATAACTACTGAAATTTTATCTTAATATCCTCTGGCATTTGGAAGCACAAAAGTAGGGGACCCCACAAAATGTACAGGGGAAACCTCTCTCTCACACACCCTAAATGGCTTTAAGACCAGGTTACCTGGAAAGGTGGCTTATTCAGTATGACCCACACTGTACATTAAGGTCATCAGGAGAGGTCTGTCTCCGGAATTCCGGACAACCTGCTCACAACTGGGCCATCTCTGTTGCTGCTCCAGGGCTCTGGAATGAACCTCTATGGATATCATAATGCACCCCTGTGGATATCAGAGGCGTAAGAGCTTTAGAAGCCTTAAAAAGACACCTAAAAACATATCATTTTTGCCTGGCCTTTCGTGATTACTGAAATGGTTTTAAACTGGTTCTAATTTTGTATTTGGTTTTGAGTGATCTTGGGTTTTTATCTGTTTTTCTGTTTGTGAACTGCCTAGAGCCATCTGGGTGATATGAAACAAACAAACAAACAAGCTTGGGAAGGCAAGCGATAATTCGTGCTCATTGTTGAGGAGTCCAAAACTTTGGCCATGATTCACAGATTTCAGCTTCACTTCATATGCTGCGGCTGCTGAGGAGTATTTTGAACTGTTGATAATTTATTGGAGGACAATTATGTTTCCCTACCAAACAGGAAACAAGCCACCGAAAGGTGGAGCAGGAAATGACGTGACTAGCAAGTCAGAGGTTGCTAGTTCGAATCCCCGCTGGTATGTTTCCCAGACTATGGTAACAGACCATAGCCTGTTTCCCAGACTATGGGAAACAATTATATCAGGTAGCAGTGATATAGGAAGATGCTGAAAGGCATCATCTCACACTGCACAGGAGGAGACAATGGTAAACCCCTCCTGGATTCTACCAAAAACAACCACAGGGCTCTGTGGGCACCATGAGTTGACACTGATTCGGCAGCACACTTTACCTTTATGAAACGGGGGCGGGGGGAGCATTTCCACCAGTCCATTGTCTAATGCCTTCACCCATGTGCAGTCCTGGAAGCAGAGAGTTTATACCCATGATCTTCACTGTTTTTCATGTGCAGGCCACTGTGGCAATTCCCCACCATGCTGGCCTCCAGGCAGTGCTACGGCGACACCCGAGCAACTAAATGAGGTTAATGGAGTGAACATCATTTCAGGGGAGGGGGGATTAGGTGGGCTAACTGCCTTGGGAGCACCAGGCTCACCGGTGCTTTAAGGGTCTAAGCTCCCTAAGCCCGCTTCCCAGTGATCGTGGGAATAGCCTCACTGTTTTAATAGTTTGATGGTTTTTAATAGTTTTATCGTTGTCTTAAATTTTAAATGGTTTGTGATGTTTTAACCTTTTGCCTTGTTGTTTTTATTGTTTTGTTGTAAACCGCCCCAGAGACTTGAGTTTTGGGCAGTATGCAAATATGTGAAATGAATAAACAAATAATATTGAGCTCCCAGCACCCACTTGGAAGGTATGTATAGAGTGTTGGGAAACGTAGTCTTTCCCAGCACTTGGAGCTCTATGAGGAAAGCACAGGGAAAGACTACACTTCCCAGTGTTCCACTGATACCTTCCAAGATGGCTCTGGAACTCAAGAGGGCTTTGTTCCCTTTAAAAAAAGCTCACTGGTGCTGGACTTTCCCAGCACAGCACTGCACAGTGGGAAATGTCGCCTATGCACAATTCCAGGGGGACTGGCTGAGTATTCTATGTCACGATTAGTCAAGGAGCCACACTTATAGACTATGGGGTGTACCATTGGCCGACAGGTCTTGCTGTGAAGAATGCTGGTTTATACCGTGTAATTTGGTATGAGAGAAGAGGTGTACACAAGTGTCCTTATTTTTTTTAATCTAAGATGGGTTAGGGGCTTACATGGATATGTCTGCATGTAAAAGAAGATTAAAAAGTGTGACTGGGGTGATCAGGAAGATGATGGATTGAAATATCAAAAATATGTAATAGTGATTGATATACCTGCTAAATATGGTTATACCAACTGTACATATTGTAATTTAATTTTTCTCTCTCTTTTATTTTCATGTACCACTAATGTATTATTTATTTTCAATAATAGTGAAAATAATAATAAAGAAAAAAAAAGTGACTGGAGAACTTTTGTTCATTATTTTTGTATGCTTCTAAGGAAGAGGGATGATATCATGAAGCTAAAATAAGGGAAACAAATCTACATTTGATGGCAACGAACAGACATGGTGCAATATATATATATTTAAATTATGAGGTTTGCATTCCTTATGCATTATGCAGCCTCTTCTGTGTAATTTGCTTCCTGGGATCTGAATAAATTAGTGCAAATGAGGTACTAAAGTGCATGATTAATTGCATTATGATGTTCAAATCAGATTCAGTTGGGGGGATAGCCAAAAATAAAACTTCATTACACGGCCAGATCTTGATTAATACTTAAGTAAGAATTGCTCTACTGGGTTAGATGACAAATATTGTGGGTGAACTGCTGAACTAGAGGTAGAATCTCAGAGTTGGGCAAACTGGGCCCTCCAGCTGTTGTGGAACTACAACTCCCATCATGCACAGCCAAAATAAATTGTCTGGGAGTTTTCCCAGTCCTGATCTAGAGGTGGTTCATTCCAGTTCTTTAAGGCCATTATGGTGGATGAGAAAGTTATGTTAAAATCAAGAAATATCATTTAGCAATGTCTGTAGCCAACCTGGGCAATTTGTAAGAAGTGGAAATGTGAAGTATAAACTGTTTAAAATATGTGGAACATACTGGTTATTAAGACTCTGTCCTGCGGCGGGTGGGGAATTTCCCGTGATTTTCATGCATTTTGTGGAGCTCACATTTTTCGTACTATTATCTGTTCTTCAAATAAAGTCAGCTTGAAGTCTCATATTTATTGTAGTGAGCCTATTATGTAACACATCAAATCATATGTTTATTACTGGCCTCCAGATCTTTACATCCCACTTCTTGCCCCCCCCACCCTCCACAAATGTCATGCAAATATTGTTTTATAAAAATATTATGAAGTTAAAAAAAACCACGAACATCATAACAACATCAGTTCATAACAATATATGACTTAAACTATGTCTTAAACTTAAACAATGAGCCCCTGGTGGTAAAACTGCCTCCCTGTAACCAGAAGGTTACAAGTTCGATCTTGACCAAGGGGCTCAAGGTTTACTCAGCCTTCCATCCTTCCAAGGTCGGTAAAATGAGTACCCAGAATGTTGGGGGCAATATGCTGAATCACTGTAAACCGCTTAGAGAGCTTCCAGCTATAGAGAGGTATAGAAATGTAAGTGCTATTGCTAAGTGCTGTTAAACTAATTTGACAGTAATTCCTTCTTCCCAGTGAACCTTGGGAATTGTAGTTCTCTGAGAAGGGGCCAGGATTTTGCCCTTAGCAAATGACAGTTCTCTGAATCCTTTCCAGGAAGACAGGGAGATAAAACTGATCCTACTCCTGTCTCCTTACTCAGTGGTACACTTAGGTAATGTTGGAGCCTGGACCTAAAGGCCTTTGGAGCCCCACCACCAGCCGTTGATGGACCCCCCTTCACTGCAAGTTAAGCATCTGTGACAAACACAGAGGCTATTCACACGCACGTGCAAAACTGGGCCGAGGAAGCCCAGCCCGCTTTTGCACGCACACATGAACCGCAGGGATTGGGACTTCCTGCATGTCAACAATTATTAACCAATCTCTTCCAGATCCTGCCTTCCCCTTGAGGAAATCAATGGGAAGATTGCCCCCATCCACATTAGAAATCTCGCCTGAAAGACTAGCCCTGGGAGAAAATCAGCTTGGTCATAGAAGAAGCCAGGTTCAACATGCCTGTTAAGCTTTTGCATTTGGAATCCACTTATCTGTAACTCAAGGGCTTCTGCAATCAAGGATCTTTGCTTCTCTCTCCCCTTTGTGATCGCCAAATAGGTTCTGCATCCTGGCAATGGCACGAACACGCATTTCCTCTGCTAACTTAAAATTAAACATCAACTCCTATTGTCACAATAATATGCCTCGGTGACTCATAAGGCAATTGGGAGTCAACCCCTCTGTTGCTTACATTGTAATTCCTTCTTTTTTTCCCCTTCCTCAAATCACTTTTCCTGCTGACACTACCTCAGAACAATTAGTTCTTTATTTAAAGCACTTGGTTATGCTTTGTTCTTGTCTATTTTATAATTTTGGATTTCAGAGTTCACAGGGGGCCTTTTGTGGCTCAAAAAAATTAATGCTGGGAGGGGAAAAGCTCCTTGCAGTTGGGGGAAAAAAAAATCAAAGTATTCCACAAATAGACTTTTGTTTGAGAGTACTGTATTATATTCTAAATTTGAGATCGTTGCCATGCAAGTGATTAGATCTTTTTTTTGCTGTTCCTTAATCATAAAGTGATCACTGGAATTAAAAAAAAAAAAAGAACTAGGCTGGATCTGGGCTTAATTCTCATGAACAGCAAATGAAGTGGAAAACTTGTGGACTGTACCATTTCAGAAATTCAGACTGAACTGGACTGTACCACTGTACCCTTGAACAGTGTCTGGGCTGTACCACATCAGGCGGCAGGTGGTGGCTCCCATGATGCAATGCTTCTCTGTTGGACAGGATCCTACACATGGTGAATGGGTATGTCAAAAAGGACCTACAGTGTCATAAACCCCAAGCATGACGCCACAGTACCTGGGGTCTGACATCAAGGACTTATCCTATACGGCAGGGTTCAAGGGCCTCTGTCTCTCATACAAGGGCCCCTGTATCTGCTGATCTTCTTGATGCTCCCCTGTCCTTGTCTTCAAAGGATGAAGCAGAGGCAGTGCTGAATTTAAGCACTAGTTGGGTAAACTCCAGCTTAGGGCCTCACATTATGAGGGGTCTCTGAATCATCATCATCATCATCATCATCAAAAATTCCAGTTTTACATAATGTAATCTAATTTGTTCTCTGCTTACTGAGCAAAGAGGCACCTTTTAAAGTGGGGAGTCTCTTGATTGAGCAGGGGGCGAGAAACTTGATTGAGCAGGGGGGAGAGCAACTTCCAGTGACTGTTGCTGGTGTCTTATCTTATGGTTCTTTTTAGATTATGAGCCCTTTCGGGACAGGGTTCCATCTTATTTATTTATTATTTCTCCATGTAAACTTTTGTTGAAAAGCGGTGTATAAGTATTTGTAGTTGTAGTAGTAGTAAAACTAAAAAACAAATATGTACCTCCAAAACAGCTAGCTAGGTACCTTAGCATGTTAACGGTGCCTAAGTATAGAAGGATGTTCTTATTTATTTATTTATTTGATTTCTATACCACCCTTCCAAAATGGCTCAGGGTGGCTTACAACAGATTAAAAACAATAAAAACCAGTTAACAATTAAAATCAAAACTATAAAAACAGAATAAAACCAATTAAACATTCAAACAGTTAAAAACCTTGGGAAACCAGGGCAAACATTTAAAACAGTTTAAAACAGTTTGCAACAGTTTCAAAACCCTGGAAGGCCAGGCCAAACAGATAGGTTTTAAGAGTTCTCCTGAAAAAATCCTCAAGATTACGGATTTCTGCCGGGAGTGCATTCCATAGCCCAGGTAGGAGCTACAGAGAAGGCCCACCTCTGAGTTGCCACCAGACGAACTGGTGGTTACTGGAGACGGGCCTCCTCAGATGACCTTAACGTGCAGTGGGGATCATGCAGAAGAAGGAGCTCTCTTAGATAACTCGGACCTAAGCCGTTCAGGGCTTTAAAGTTTATAACCAACACTTTTTCTTTTGCCCGGAAACATATCGGCAGCCAGTGTAACTGTTTCAAGACAGGTATAATATGGTCTCTCTGGGTTGCCCCAGAGACCAATCTGTCTGCTGCATTTTGAACTAACTGAAGTTTCGGAACTACATACAAAGGCAGCTCCTTGGCACATGCTCTCCCATCTGGAGGTTAGGTTTAAGCGGATTCCTTATGAGGAATGGATATGCCCATGTGGAGATGGAGCAGTTGAGTCTATAGGAAAGGAAAGGTTGTGCCGTCAAGTCGGTGTTGACTCCTGGTGACCACAGAGCCCTGTGGTTTTCCTGGTAGAATAAAAGAGGGGTTTACCATTGCCATTCCCCACGCAGTATGAGATGATGCCTTTCAGCACCTTCCTATATCACTGTTGCCCAATATAGGAGTTTCCCATATTCTGAGAAACACACCAGCAGGGATTCAAACCAACAGCCTCCTGCTCTCTAGGCAGGTTACTTTCCCCGCTGTGCCATTAGGTGGCTTAGATGTGCCTATAGCTCATGTTTTATTACATGGTACTTTTTATCGAGAATCTTGTACTTCTCTTATAGCTCCTTTATGAAAAAAAATTTCCAGGCTATTCAGATGAAGTGTTGTTTTTTTGTTTGCTTTCTTCTTGATGACCATGATTCTGACATTACATGTAAGGTAGCCAAATTTTGTGTGGTGGCTAATAGAATCAGACAGATGCTAATACTTAATCCAGTCGTTATACTTTAGTATGAATTGTTAGTCATGCTTACAGTTTTTAATCTGTCTACTTTGTATTGCTGGCCAGAGACCAAAATAAAACTGAACTGAACTGAATTGTATTTCTAATGCAAATAGGCTTATTGCGAGATAACTACTTTTGTTAGATTATTAGTTTTTTGTTGCATCTTTGCCAAGTAAAAATACAATCTTTATTCTTTTTATTTTCAGTGTCCTTTTCTCAGAAAAGTTTCTAACAAATGCTTCTGAGGGAGAGGAGAGCTGGTCTTGTGCTGGCCAGCATGACTTGTCCCCTTAGCTAAGCAGGGTCCACCCTGGTTGCATATGAAAGGGAGACTAGAAGTGTGAGCAGTGTAATATATTTCCCTCAGGGGATGGAGCCGCTCTGGGAAGAGCAGAAGGTTTCAAGTTCCCTCCCTGGCAGCATCTCCAAGATAGGACTGAGAGAGATTCCTGACTGAAACTTGGGAGAAGCTGTTGCCAGTCTGTGTAGACCAGGGATTCTCAACGCTGGGTCCCCAGATGTTATTGGACTTCAACTCCCATAATTCCCAAGCAAAGGCCACTGGGGCTGGGGATTATAGGAGCTGAAGTCCAATAACATCTGAGGACCCAACGTTGAGAATCCCTGGTGTAGACAATACTGAGCTAGATGGACCAATGGTCTGACTCAGTATATGGCAGCTTCCTATGTTCCTATGTTCCTAATGTGCTACCCATGAAGGACACAGGGTGGACCTTTGGGTTTGGGCAAATGTTTAGTCCTCCCATATGACCCATTAATTAATATAATGAAGGTCATAGTTCCTGGGAATGATGGGAGTTGTAGTCCAATGACATCTGGAGACCCAGGTTTGAGAACCGCAGAACTGATGGATTACTGGATTATTGGAGACCAGTGTGTCCTGCAAAACACTGAGAAACATGAAAGAAAGAAAGAAAGAAAGAAAGAAAGAAAGAAAGAAAGAAAGAAAGAAAGAAAGACGAAGACTACAAAGATTTATATACCGCTTTTCAACAAAAGTACCCAAAGCGGTTAACATAGATATAAATAAATAAATAAAATGGCTCGCTGTCCCCAAAGGGCTCACAATATAAAAGAAAAATAATCATCCCAGGCCCTGCTCATGACCCTGCCACTAACAGAGATCCAGTTGGTGGGGGCTAAAGACAGGGCCTTTTCGGTTGTGGCCCCTCGGCTTTGGAATGCCCTCCCTGAAGAGCTTCGCCATGCTCCTTCCCTCTGTGTTTCTTTAAAAACATCTTAAAACCCACCTTTTTAAGGAGGCTTTTTCATAGCATTGTTATTTGTTATATCTTGAAAGAAAGAAAGGAAGGAAGGAAGGAAGGAAGGAAGGAAGGAAGGAAGGAAGGAAGGAGCATAAAATAGACACTAGCGGGAAATGCTGTGCTGAGGATGGATAGGGCCAGTTGCTTCCCCCCTGCTAAATATAAGAGAATCACCACTTTTTAAAGGATCATCCTTTGTTCAGTTAGCCAAGGGTGGTGGTGGAGAAGAAGGTGGCAGAGAGAACTAAGTGGCAGATATGTAACTATTTGTCAGGAACAGACATAGCTCATGCAGAAGGTCCCAGACCCCCCACCCCACAATAAAATCCATCAGATAGTTGCTACAAAGACCTTCCTCCTTCTGAGACCTTGGAGAGCCGCTACTAGACAGAGCAGCCAATACTAGACTTAGATGGTCCAGCGGTCTGAGAAGGGAGCTTCAGATGCTCACCCTGTGAAGATCAAGGCAGTGGAATGCAGAAGAGATTAAAAGAAGACGAGACCATAAATCCAGAGGTGAGTGGAGGGGGAATCTCAAGGAGTAATGATTAGGTAGCAAGATGTACTATTTTTATTAGGAAACTGCACTGCAGTAATCACATACATTGCCTGCACACATCTTTTAGGGTCCCAGTGCTTAATATTTCATGACTTGTTCGGCTTCTTAAAACACTGCCTTTGCTTTCAAGTGTTATCTCCTCGTCATTTTGAATTCCATCTCAGTGTAAGGTTTCAGAGAGGGAGGAGGAATCCAGCGAGAAAGGTGAGCAATTTTACAATCAACCTATTTTTGGTGGCTTATGTTGTCACAATCACTTCATGTCAGCACGGTCAACAGACAATGTGCCGTGGCAAGAGCAACGCTCCACAGCGACTCGTAGGATCTGGGTTTGGAGAAAGGTTGAACTAATCTCGAGACAGAAGCGTTCTTCATCAACATTTACAGATGACCTGGAAAACTCTCCAAGTTGCCTTATCGTCCTTTACGGCAGATGATGTGCACTTGCCTTCAGAAGGAGTAGTGTTGTGCAAATAGAAAGAAGCAAGAACTTTGCTTGGGATCATTCCTGCTGTGAAGGATTATCTTCTCTGCTCTTTGGCGGCTATTCAGCATCACCAACCATGAGGATAGCAAGAAACTGGTTAGTAATTTTTCACCATTTCAAGGTGAAAATGACTGGAGATTCCTCATGCATTTGTTCAGCTATGACCAGATAATTTGAAACTCGAGAATCCTGTTTGAAAATCTTTTATATTATTGTCGCACTACAAGCCACACCCAAAGATCTGGGTATGTGTGTGTGGCCAATCCATTCACACACATACTCAGAGTAATATCAGGAGGGAGGGCATGCCCTCAACTCCTGCCTGTAGGGTTCCAGTGGCATCTTATGTTTATTCCTTGATCCAGGCCAGTATTTCAGAATGCCCTGGGTTGATCAGGGAATAGTCCATCCCAGGGCTTATGGTGGACTAAAAGGACAAGGGGAATTTGAAAAGGAATGATAGCAGTCTGTTGCTGTCTGCAGAAAAGGAAACTGAACCCTACACTCATTATGTCTACTGCCTCTTCTGCATCCTGATCCTCTTTCCTAAATGTCCCTGGCTCTCTGACTCTGCACTGTGCAACCATTTTCACCAACCCAAAGGTATTTTGGGTTCACAACAGAGTATTTTTTTTTAATGTGTAATGAGACATAAAATGTGCTGTTCTTAAAAATAAAATAAAAGTGCCGTTCTAAATGAACACATGTGCAGTTGGGAGGAGAATGGGAGGAGAGCTAGTCTTGAGGTAGCAAGCATGAATTGTCCCCTTTGCTAACCAGCATCAACCCTGGTTTGCATTTGAATGGGAGACTACACAGAAGCTGCCATATACAGAGTCAGACCCTTGGTCCATCTAGCTTAGTCTTGTCTACACAGACTGGCAGCGCCTTCTCCAAGGTTGCAAGCAGGAGTCTTTCTCAGCCCTATCTTGGAGATGCTGCCAGAGAGGGAACTTGGAACCTTCTACATGCAGATGCTCTTCCCAGAGCGGCTCCATCCCCTGAGGGGAATATCTTCCAGTGCTCACATGTAGTCTCCGATGCAAATGCAGCCCTGCTTAGCTAAGGGGACAAGTCATGCTTACTACCACAAGACCAGCTTTCCTCTCCAGACCAGCTCTCTTCTCCAAGTGTCCTCCCCAGCTTTGGTAGCTATGCACAACCCTGATTTCTGGCCATGTGCGAGTAGAAAGCAAGGTAGGAGTCGATGAACATGGTTTTCCGTTAAGAGTCAGCTGGGTAAGATGTTCTTGCCCTATGCAAATTCTGTCCCCAGCATGAGAATCAAGTTGAGCCCATCTATAACCCATGTAGCAGATTTTACTACAAATTTTACTACTGTCTATTTTACGTTTGCTCTATTTTAGTTAATTGTCTTACTTCACATTTTATATTTTATATTAAATATTTTATACTTCTTAGACATTTTTACTCCAATAGATAGTTGAATCTCTATTTTATTTTATCAGTCTCTCACAATTTTTAGAGCTGTATTTTATAAATTATAACTTTATAGTATATAGCATATGAATTTTTAGTAATTTAGATGTAATTATTTCATGCTTATTGAGATGATAATAATTGCAATGTAATATGATTTTGTTGCCATGTGATCTCCTCTTTTACTGTATCTATATTATATCCTGTGCTGGTCTTTGACCGTAATAAAGATGATTGATTGATTGATTGAATGAAGCTGATGTTTAGCAGATGTTCATCCCACCCAGTTAACACTTCTGTGAACAAACCCATTGGCTTACCTTGTGTGCAGTGAGCCACCGATCCAAAAGCGTGGTGAGGAGTAAGGAGTAAGGAGAGAGTAAGGAGTGTGTAATCACACTGGCAATGGTATTCCCATTAGGAATGAAAGGAAGAGCAGTTTATCAATGAAAGGAGGAGAGGTCTATCAACAGCTACTAGTCATAGGGCTATAGGCCACCTCCAACCTCAGAGGCACAATGCCTCTTGATACCAGTTGCAGGGGAGTAACAGCAGGAGAGAGGACATACCATAAACTCCTGCCTGTAGGGTTCCAGCAGCATCTGGTGGGCTACTGTGGGAAACAGGATGCTGGACTAGATGGGCCTTGGGCCTGATCCAGCAGGGCTTTTCTTATGTTCTTATGAGTACCATTGCAAGTACAATAACACTTTCCTTAGTAGGCATGATGCCACCTTTGGAAGCAACGCGGGTGGAGTGTACAGTGGATCAGAAGCCTGCATCTCCTTTGGATTGGCACCTCTTTGGACAAAACAGAAGCCATCACCTTTAATGGCTCTGGCTTAGTATAAGTGTAGTGGTTAGAGTATTGGACTAGGACTGGGAAGACTCACGTTAAAATCCCCATTCGGCCATGAGGCTCACTGGGTGACTCTGGGTCATTCACTTCTCTCTCACCCTAACCTACCTCACAGGGTCGATGTGAAGATAAACATTACCATGTACACCATTCTGGGCTTCTTGGCAGAAGAGCCAGTTAGAAATGTAAAGTAAATAAATAAATGATAAAAGTAAATAAAATGGAGAGAAGGAATCCATCTTTCTAAAAATAACATATATAATTTACATTCAAAGATGCTTTAATACATGATGACAATTTGTCCTGTGTTAAGGTCTCCCCCCCCTTTTTTTGAAACCATTCTCTTATTCCCCCAGTGATCCTTTTTTCCAATTAATGACCATTTAAATTTTTGCCAAGATTAATAATCCAATTAATTCCTTCTGCAGATATGAAGCCTTAATTTCCCTTAAGGCATTAAGTGAAACTACTATCTATATGGCACAACACTTTCAGTTATTGATTGAAACTTCAAAACTCCTTGCTGGATGTATGATTTTTATTTATTTTTTTGGATAAAAAAATATTAGCTGACATACGGGGCAAGGATGCATCTGTGGAGTGAGAGAGCTGCTTAACAGAACTTCCCAACTGCACCTGTGCAGTGGAGAAGCTGTGATTTTTTAATGCTTTCCTCTTCCCTAGGAAGCACTCTATGCCTCCAGAAAATATGTCCCTGAGGGCTGTGCAGGTTCATTCCTGATGGTTCATTCTTGATGATTCATTCAAATATACAAGTCAGTTCTGGATGCTATAATTGACTAGCACCAAATATATGCATGTGTGGCTTGCTTCTTACAGTACTGTTAAAGCAAACATGTTTTGATTTAGCATGTTTCTCTGATCTCCGCTCTCAGTGCTTGAAAAAAACCAAAATATGATCCTGATTTCTTTGTCTCTGAGAGAAGTAATCATTCTAAGAACCCTAGACTAAAGCTAAGAAATCAATCTTAATAGGAAGATAAAATCATTACTGAAGCTGGGTAGTCAATAAGAAACTAAGAGGAACGGTATCTTCCTTCAATTATCCTAAGCAGTTTATAATTTAATCTGCTACAATATGATGACTTACAGGAAATAGCTTTCCCTTCATTTACGGAAATGTCACCTGCCTCCATGTACAGTTTCCAGCTTGGTTTCTGATAAAGGAGGACCACAGCAGATTAGTTCTGGTGATCCATTTAGCACAAACGTTTAACAATACACAACAATGGGAAAATAAGTCATATATCAAGTATAACATGAACTGAATTAACAAGGTGGGATGGGCAGCTGATGTAGCTGGGAAATGACAGGCTTATTTTGTAGAGGTTTCTGTTCTTTTTTAAAAAATTCTTCTGGGGATGAGCGCTGGTCTTGTGGTCATAAGCGTGGATTGCCCCTTTGCTAAGCAGGGTTGGCTTTGGTCTGCAGTAGGGATGTGCATAGAACCAGTTCGGAGGCCCTTTATGGGCCTCTGTCTGAACCGGTTCGAACAGCAGGTGGTTCTGCCGGTTCGAAGGTGGGGGGTGCCACTTTACGTGCGAGGGAGAAGTATCAGGTGAACTTGATGGGCCAAGGGTCTGCCTCAGGACAAGGCTGCTTCCTATGTTTCCAATGTATGTACACGAAGAGGAATATTCTTCATAAATAACAACTTCCATGGGGATTGAACAACAGACCCCTTAAGGTAAAATAATTTTTTAAAAAAATGTCAGGGCAGATGAACAAATTGTAAACATCATCAAGAAGATTATCTGACTTGAGGCGGCTTTGTTAATACAAGGCAACGTGGCTTCTCAAGTTCCTCCGAACAATTTTTCAAGTATTCACATTGAATTAATTTGACAGCAACGCTAATCTCCTTCAAAGTTTCCAAATGACTTACACTTATTGAGTAAACATTCCCTGATCATTTCTGAGTGCACAATCAAGGTCACTTAGGATGGGTCACTTGTCCCTCTTAACCCCTTCATTCTGAGCTCCTCGAAGAAACAGCGGGATATAAATGTTAAATTAAAAATAATAAAAAAGTATTTCCATTTGTTGGTCTTGAATCTTCCAGCAGTTCATTTCAATGGATGAGAGGGGGGCACACCTCTCTGTGTCCACTTTATCCACCCTCTACATAAATGTATACACCTCCATCACCGTCCCCCCCAACTTAACTCCTTCCATCTAAACTAAGAAGGCCCAAACATGGGAACATTTTCTCATAGGGGAATCACGCTCTGGTCATTTTGGTTGCCCTTTTCTGCACATTTTCTGGCTCTATGGGGTGTTTGTGTGTCTAAACCTAGGTTCACTTTGAAAATGAACACAGATAGAGTCATTCACATAAAAGCATGCAGGCACTTAGTAATGTTGTTCCAGAGAGCCAGCCTGGTGTAGTGGTTAGAGTGCTGGACTAGGACAGGGGAGACCTGACTCCCCTCCCCTCCCCTCTCCTCTCCTTCCCTTTCCTTTTGTGGAGGGAGGGGGTGACTGATTATTGCTTACAAATATTTATTATGGCAGGGGTTCTCAAACTTGTGTCTCTGGATGCTTTTGGACTACAATTCCCATCATCCCTAGCCACAATGGTAGCTTCCAGAGCACCAAGAAGCAGCCAAGCAGCTGGTGTGTGAGGGAAGGAGGACTGTTGCATAGTGGGAGCAGAGGTAGGGACTCAGTGGGTCAGAGGAGCATTCTTCTCTGACTTGGATATTAATCCAAATGGAAGGAAGGGAGAACCATAATGCTCGCTTCCTATACGAGGCAAGCATTAGCAGCCCCCCCCCCCATGCACACTTCTGAGCATTAGAATCCTAAGACTGAGCGTTGGAGTAAATCACAGCTTAACCGAGAGCAATGTCCTGCCCAGCAATTTCACTTTGAAAGATTGAACCAGCGTTTATTCTTACTTTTAACCTTGAATCCAGGTCATAAAAGAGGTGGCTCCAGCACATCTCTCTGAGCCCAGAGTAAGCTAACATTTTTGGAGACACTTTTATGGGGTGGCCGTTAATCAGTGTTTTGATTAAACTGAAATTCCGCCTGAAATCATGTAGCTGAGCCATATTAATAGCGAAGGAGCCCTGAATGATTAACGGTTTTTTAAATGTAATCCAAATTAATAGTGATCTGCCCATATGTAATGTGTAGTCACCCCTGTCAGCTTGAGAAACTCAATTTCACAAAGCCCTTTTCAGGGATGCAAGTTAACCACAGATTCATTAGCAGTGTGCTCGAAAAACACCCCAGATATATACACCCAAAATCCAATTACAAATTCTGATTTCAATCATGTCTATCCAGATATAGAGTCTTTATTGTGATTTGGTTTATCCTGAAGGGCATAATCTTGATGGGACAATGATAGGGAAACAGAAGTATAGGAAGCTGCCTTATGCCAAATCAGACACTTGGTCCAGCTAGCTCAGTATTGTCTACACTGACTGGCAGTGGCTCTCCAAGGATTCAGTCAGGAGTCTTTCCCAGCCCTACCTGGAGATGTTACCAGGGATTGAATCTAGGACTTTTGGCATGCAAGCAAGTGTAATCTAATCTAAACACTGCAATCTAAGCATTGGAAGGAGGCTACCAACTGAGACCCTTTGGCCCCACCCCTAAAGATGACATACATGGGTCTCCCATTCAGGCACTGACCACACCAATACCTGCTTAGCTTCAGCGAAAGAAGCCTCCTCTAAATACCAGTTGCAGCTGAGGAAGAGCAGGAGAGAGGGCATGCTATTACCTCTTGCCTGTGGGCTTCTCAAAAGCATCTGGTGGGCCATTGTGTGAAACGGGATCCGGGACTAGATAGGCCTTGGGCCTGATCCAGCAAGGCTGTTCTTATGTTCTTATCTAAAACAACATGTTGGAGCAAAGAAGCATCTTTTAAAATATTGACTCTCTTCTGTTTAGCACTGGGAGAGCAACTGTCCCTAAGGAAAGTAACTGTCCCTGTGAGAGTAACTGCCCAGCACAGCCTCTTTCCAGTGGATGTCCCTTTGGGGGACATCCAGTATAAAGGGACATCCATCCCATTTGGGAGGGCCAGGAACAATCTTTTTGCTGTGCAGAGCACTTCGTGAACTTTTACTAAAAGGTGATACATACTGCATAGATATTTGTAGGAAGAGGAGCAGGAGGAATCAGGGGCAGAGCCACCATTGAGCGACAGGGTTCAAAGAACCTGGGCCACCAAAGAAAAGGGCTGCCAGAGCCCTCATTGCCCATGACATCACCCACAAATGGGGTGTGGCCTAATCGCCAGAGGGCCTGGCCCAATCCTCCTGATCTCATTTCCACACAACTTTTGTTATCTGGATGCATTCATTTCCCTTCCTTTCCCTCACTGGAGGGAGAGGAAGGGAAATAAATGCTGCCAGCCAGCAAACGCTGCCTGGAAAAGAGATTAGGAGAGATAGCTTGTGGCTCTCTGGAGCCTGGGCATGCCTGTGTATACGTGACATCATATGTGCAAGGCGTCACTGGCGAGGCCACTGGTGGGGTGGGACATGGGCTGCCATTCATCTGTCTCCACCTGTGGAAGGAACAACATTTTTTAATAGACTGATAGCCCTATATACATGCATACACACTTACACACAACACACACATACACATACAATAAATAGCATGGACGAATGTCTGCTGTGAAATTCAGTCCGTGTGTCTTTTACTTTGTGCTACATTACTGTACAGGCCTCCTTGCATTTTGCTCTGCACAGAATTTAATAGGAATGCACTGAAACACCAATTGTCATTTATTTATTTATTTTTCCAAGGGATGGATGGACTTTTGACAGGTTTTCAGCAACCCTTTCAAACGATGTGGTTCATGCCCCTTCCTCCATGTTATCCCATCAATGAATCTGGCATGTGCAGAGAGAGGATTTTCAATCTCACAGATACCGACCTGCAGCAGGCTAGCTGACAGGCATGAGAGAGGAAAAATACTTGGAGATCTGTAAGCACATGTGCAGAGGCTTCCAAGCTCCAGGTCTTTTCATCCTTTTGGTCTTTCTCATCAAGGCCAGAACAGCAAAGCCTCCCGAAACCTCCGTGACAGAGCTGGAAAGAAAAACTTTATTTTTGAAAAGCTCTCTCCCAAAAATAGCCCATATGACAGCTACCCAAAGGGGTTTTCGTCTCATTTCAAACTTGTGATGATGGTGATGGTGATGATGATGATGATGATCCAGGAGAGCTGGTCTTGTGGTAGCAAGCATGACTTGTCCCCTTAGCTAAGCAAGGTCCACCCTAATTGCATATGAATGGGAGACTAGAAGTGTGAGCACTGTAAAATATTCCCCTTAGGGGATGGAGCCGCTCTGGGAAGAGCAGAAAGTTCCAAATTCCCTCCCTGGCAGCATCTCCAAGATAGGGCTGAGAGAGATTCCTGCCTGCAACCTTGGAGAAGCCACTGCCAGTCTGTGAAGATGATACTGAGTGAGATGGACCAATGGTCTGACTCAGTATATGGCAAATTCCTATGTTCCAATGATGATGAAGATGATGACCACCTTGTGGACCAGGCTGGTGAGTGGGACTTTAAAAATCCTGCTGCCCTTGAACAATAGGATTGGAGCCAAGACTTTTAAAAAGAAAATGTGCAACAGGACACAAAATGTGCACTTGCAAGATAGATTTTTTTAATGCACTTAATGCAGTTACATAATAAGCTACTTTATACCCAGTTAGACCAGTGGTCCATCTAGCACTTCCAAAATAGATTTTTCCCCCTTCAAGGCTTTGCGGCTTCCGGGGGGTACTGCGATGGTAGAGACCTGACCTTAGATCAGCTAAGATGGGCAGCTTCTGCTCTAGAACATTGGGGCTGTCTGGAACCAAGGTGCGTAACCCATCCAAACTAGGCGTGGCACGCCCTGTGTGTGCACACCTTTAGCTTCCGCACTGTAGGGGTGGAGAGCCCATCCCAGTTAATGTGAAGTTACATTTGAATTCATTAATAAAATTTCTTTATGTATTTATTTAACATTTTAAAAAATACCGTCCCAAACTTACATCTCTGGGTGGTTTACAATGAAGCAGAAAACTTTGGCCCTTTTCACAATACACTTGTGTCTTGTGTCTTCTTTGGGTGTGGGCACAACTTCCTACGGTCCTACCTCAGCTTTTGATCACATGGGCAAGCACTCTGGTCTGCTGTTCCCAGGAGCTGGCAGCCATATAAACAAAAGAGTCCAGTAGAAAGCTGGGCCGGGGAGAGACACACTGCTGCATTACCGGCAGCTGCCTCTTTGCTGCCATTGTGGTGCATTGTGGGATACTGGTGGACTCCCAGCCCCCTAATGCAGTCATGAGGAACACTTCTATGTGAGCGGTGAGCCCAATGGAGGCTCCAAGAGAGAGAGAGAGAGAGAGAGAGAGAGAGAGAGAGAGAGAGAGAGAGAGAGAGAGAGAGGAACAAACAAATAAATAAATAAGAATAAAGAAAAATAAATAATATATAAATAAGATGGTCCCTGCCTCCCCTCCAGCCCATCCCCAGAATTTAGAATTCTTCAGAATTCTTTACTGTTGTGCATGGGTTGTAACTATATAAAAATTGTTTGACTGATGGCAATTTGGTACCTGCTCTGCAAAAGCGTAAGAGAAATTTCACCTAACACTAAATTTGCAGTACATGTTTCTTCTCCGTGCCAGCATCTGAGTCATACTGAGGAAAGCCCCAGATTTCTAATAATGTTCCCCAGGATTACTCTGCATATCTATGTCACCCGATTTTGCCCAAAGTGAAATTAAGGGTGAAATAGGATGTTCAATCAAACATCAGAGTAATTTTGAAGGCCGAGAAAAGAGTTTCACGGTGGGGGTGGAATAGTGAAATTCAGAGATTGGCTGATTAACCTGTGCCTTATGATACAACGGACTAGCAAATATCAGATGAACTGTAATTGGGTGTCTTCTGCACTTACTCAACTTCAGTTCGGGAATGTGTCATATTGAAATTTATTCCAGCTACGGAAGGAATGCCATTTGCAGTAAAATAGAAGACTCCAGAGTAAAGGCCAATGACTGGAAACCGGAACAATAAACAAGATCATGGTATTTTGAAGGCTGGGCTGTGAGATGGGAGGAAAACAGTCAAATAAACACAGTACATTCATTTCTCTCCCTCTCTCACGCTCCTTCACACTCACTCTCATACACAGTCACATCACTCTCTTCACGGCAACCCCCCCATGACTGCTGCCCCACAATATTTCGTAACAATAAAGCTCAGAACCTACAAACTGAATTGTCAGGAGCTTGAGCCACTTAGGCGTATGCTATGCAACTGAGAAGACAAAAGCCAGCTTTGTCCTGGAATAAATGGATGCCCTTTTCACCGTTGACACGCATGCTGTGCACAGGAAGGAACAGTGACCTCCACATGACCAGGAACGCATCGCCATTTTTATGCCTCCCAGAAAGAACAAAAATTGTGCCTCCGATATTTCCTGCTTAGCTGATTAATGTATCATCTGGTAGGTACCCTATGATATGTTGCTGGGTCTGTTAGAGAGTAGACACTTAACATAAACAGAAAGGGAGAATTGGTTATTAGGAATAGAGGGATTATGGGAGGAGAGCTGGACTTGTCTCCTTTGCTAATCAGGTTCCACCCTGGTTTGCATTTGAATGGGAGACTACTCAGTTAGCTCCTTGCTAACTGAGCAAAGAGACATCTGTTAAAGTGGTGAGTTTCGTATATTTAGCAGGGGGAGAGCAATTGGTCCTAACCAACCCCAGCATAGAACCTCCAGTGGCTGTTGCTGGTGTCTACCTTGTGTTTCTTTTTAGATTGTCAGTCCTTTGGGGATCAGGCCACGATCTTATGTATGTATTTATTTTTCTATGTAAACCACTTTGAGAACTTTGGTTGAAGAGTGGTATATACATATTTATAGTAGTACACGTTTGAGCACTGTAAGGCATTTCCGTTAGGGAAGGGCTGCTCAACTCCCCCAAATTCCCACAATCCCTGGCTATTGCTCAATGTGGCTGGGGATTATGGAAGTTGTAGTTGAGAAACAGCAGTGTTTGGGGGGGGGGAATTGAGCAGGCTTTCCTGAGGGATGGGGCCGCTCGGAGAAGAGCATCTGCATGCTTGCATGCAGAAGGTTCCAAATTTCCTCCCAGGCTTCTCCAGGACAGGGCTAAGAGAGAATCCTGCATGCAAATTTGGAGAGGCCACTGCCAGTCTGTGTGGACCAGGGCTACTTAACTTCGACCCTCAACATCGGAACATAGGAAGCTGCCATATACTGAGTCAGACCATTGGTCTATCTAGCTCAGTATTGTCTTCACAGACTGGCAGTGGCTTCTCCAAGGTTGCAGGCAGGAATCTCTCTCAGCCCTATCTTGGAGATGCTGCCAGGGAGGGAACTTGAAACCTTCTGCTCTTCCCAGAGCGGCTCCATCTCCTGAGGGGAATCTCTTCCAGTGCTCACACATTTCTAGTCTCCCTTTCTTATGCAACCAGGGCAGACCCTGCTTAGCTAAGCAGACAAGTCATGTTTGCTCCCACAAAACCAGCTGTCTTCCCAGGTGTTGGCCTACAACTCCCATAATCATCCTGAAGATGTTGGTTTACAACTCTTGTAATCCCTGGCTATTGGCCACTATGGCTAGGGATTATGGGAGTTGTATTCCAAAAACAGCGGGGGGAGGGGTAAAGTTGAACAGGCCTGGTATAGACAATGCCAAACCAAATGGTCCAACAGTTTGATTCCGTATAAGGCAGCTTCCTATGTGCCTATGTTCCTAACCTTTGTTTTACCAGGACTTCATGACTTTCCACAGAGTGTTTCCAAGATGTGTAATCTTCAAGGTTAGTGTGGAAGCATCTGCTTAAAGCAAAACATCTCAATGATGCTGGGAGAAAGAGCTTCTCAAAATTAGCACTATTGGAATGTCTCTACGGTGTGAGTGGGGTTCTACCAGTCCTTTCACATATCAGCGTGTCTGCAGAGCGATTGATTGATTGATTGATTGATTGATCAATCAATCACGTTTTTATACTGCCTGATAGTCACTTTAAGTGGTACAGTGGGGAAATGCTTGACTAACAAGCAGAAAGTTGCTGGTTTGAATCCCCGCTGGTATGTTTCCCAGACTAAGGGAATCACCTCTATTGGGCAGCAACGATATAGGAAGATGCTGAAAGGAATCATCTCAGACTGTGTGGGAGGAGGCAATGGTAAACCCCTCCTGCATTCTACCAAAGAAAACCACAGGGCTCTGTGGGTGCCAGGAGTCGAAACTGACTTGCCGGAACACTTTACCTTTATACTGCCAGATATGTACATCTCTAGGCAGTGTACAAAATGTAAAATATTTAAAAATCACAGATTGAAATATACACAATAATAAAAACAGTAGCATAAAAACAGAAACACAATAAAAATGGTGGCATAACACAACTTTTTGAAAGCAAATGATTAACATTAATTCTAAGGAAAAGCCTGCGAGAACAGGTGAGTCTTGAGGGCCTTCCTGAGAACAAACAGAGAAGGAGATGCGCTTATTCCTGCATGGAGCATATTCCAAAGCCCCGGAGCAGCAACACAGAAAGCCCGGTCCTGGGTCACCACCAAACGGGCTAGTGGCAACTGTAACCGGACCTCTCCAGAGGATCATAACAGGCGTCAGGGATTATGACAAAGGAGGAGCTCTCTTAAATAGCCTGCACCTAAACCATTTATTCTTTAGAGGGCTTTACTGTGACTTAGGAAATTTGGAGAGTTTTAATAAGCCACACATTCACTCATCTACTCACTCATTCATTAAACAAGGGATATGGATCCCTCTTGGGTGGCTTATTCCATCTTTCAGAGGCAGTAGCAAAGAATATCTCTTGCATCTTGTATGTTTCAGATGCATTCCCTCTCATCACAGCACCAGAGCTGAGAAAGCCCTCTGACTTTGCTTTCCAGCTTTTCCTTGGGTGGAGGCAGAACACACACCATGCAAGCCATAGATCTCAGCTTTAATCCCTGCCACCTTCAGTTCAAAGGGCTCCCTAGGACAACCTGCAAGTTCTCTGCTGCTTTGGGGAATATTCTCAGTAGATGAGCATAGGGGGGAGGGTGCTTAATCCTTCCTCACTCATTGCTTCCAAATTATAAAGAAAGCCTGGGCAATTTTCCCTTATTGACTTAAAAAAAAAAAAAAGCTTGAGGGAAAACTACCAGAGAGGGGATTCAGAGAGGATAAATGGCTGGGAATAACCAATTTGGAAGGAGTGTTGCACCGGAAAGGGATAGCTGGAATTGAAGAGATTATGTAGGGACCACAAAGCCTCCTCCTGGTATCGCTCAGCCTCACCACCCACAGCTGGGTTTTCTGATCCCCTGATAACTTAGCAAAGAGGCACCTTTTAAAGTGGTGATTCTCTTGTATTTAGTAGGAGGAGAGCAACTGGCCCTATCCATCCCCAGCACAGCATCCCTCCAATGGCTGCTGCTGTCATCTATCTGGGTCAAACTTCTTATGTTCTGTAGCTTCAATGGGAGATCCAGTTTCTCTTCTGTTGGCTGTAACTTCTGTACATTGGATTGTCTATCCAACCTCTCTGAAATTTGGCGGTGTGATGCCTTGAAGGCATTGCACATGGCACCAGAGTAGAATGGCATGAGATCTTCAGGCATTTGGGTGGAAAGCAAGCAAGTTACAGGCAACAGGGTAGATCTCCCATTCATTGCAACTTATGTTATTATATGTGACACTTCAAAAGGGGAGGGGAAGTCCCCCAAATGCACATGCACTTGTGCAATGCATTATTGGAGTTTGTGGGGGGAGAGGCAACATGTGGGGATGCGTCATGGCACCCTGACCCTCAGATCTGCTGGGAAGATCCACCAGGGAAGGGGAGGCAATCAACTGTGGGGAAGCCAATATAGCTCTTTCAATACAGGAGTAATATGATCCCTTCGAGATGACCCGGAGACCAGCCTGGCTGCCAAATTTTGTACCAACTGCCGTTTCGGAGCTGTGTACAAAGGCAGCCCCACATAGAGTGAATTGCAGTAGTCAAGTCTAGAAGTTACCAGCACATGCATTACTGTCCTGAGGTGGTTTATCTCAAGAAACTTCACGTAAAATGTATCCACACCTAGCTGAAATGGGGATGTTTAGGAAGTTTCCGTATGATTGAGAAGGCGCAAGGGGTTAAAAAACCCTGCACATGTCAGCAAATGTTAAATGCTCCCTTGCACAATTAAATTCCTCAGCGGTGGTTTCCCGTTAAGCAAGCAGATTTTTATTTTTATTTACATCTAATGTTTCACATTAACATTAAGTTGATACCACATATTTAATTTTTCATTGTGTTATGGAGTCACTTACAAGGAAACAAAAACCCCACGGGGGAAGGAGAAGAGAGAAAGCAAAACAAACACATGTATGCCAGCTGACAGGATAATATACTTCCTGCTAACTGTGAAGCTTTAATTTTTAAAATGTGTATATCAAGGAGGGACATGGTTTGTTTGTTTCATTTTAAGAAGAGATGCTAAGTATCAGTTTCTGGAAAGCTTTCTCACCTCGGGTCATGTTTCATCAAATATGAGAGTCAAACAAGATGACAGCCTTCAAAATTGATGAGATCTCCAGCTATTCTTCGGTCCATTTTCATGGCCTATGTTATCCTGGGGAACCAAATCTCATACCCAGCACTTTACGGAGAGCTGTTCTTGTGGCAAGGTAAGGTAAAGTGTGCCATCAAGTCAGTTTTTACTCCTGGCGCCCACAGAGCCCTGTGGTTGTCTTTGGTAGAATACAGGAGGGGTTTACCATTGCCTCCTCCTGCGCAGTCTGAGATGATGCCTTTCAGCATCTTCCCATATTGCTGCTGCCCGATATAGTACCAGCAGGGATTTGAACTGGCAACCTTCTACTTGTTAGTCAAGCATTTCCCCACTGCACCACTTACAGTGGCATGGATTGTCCCCTTTGCTAAGCACAGTCCACCCTGGTTTGCATTTGGATGGAAGATTGCATGTGTGAGCCCTAGAAGATATTCCCTTTTGGGGATGGGTGTGCTCTGGGAAGAACGTCTGAATGCAGAAGTTTCCAAGATACCTCCTTGGCTGGCATCCACAAGATAGGGTTGAGAGAGATTCTTCCTGCCTGCAACCTTGGAGAAGCTGCTACCAGTCTGGGTAGACAATACTGAGCTAGATGAACCAATGGTCCAACACAGTATATGGTAGCTTCCTAAATTCTTATGTATGCTCTTATGAAGTAGGAAGAAATGCCAGCTGACCCAGCTTCTCTCTCGCAGATTTTCACTTCTTCCCTCTCCGAAATCGCTTTCCCCCTTGCACATGGACACAAAAGGGGAGCATGAACCTCTCCGAAACTACGGCGGGACACTCGTCCTATCTTAATTATAAAAATGTGACCTGCCTTTAGGTCTATCTCAGCCCTACCTGGAGTTACCAGGGATTGAACCTGGGACCTTCTGGATTCAGAGCACGTGCGCTACCAATAAACAATGGCCCATCCCTGAGCATAAGCTTAAGACATCCATTTTAATGATGTGGTTGTTTAAAATGACAACATGATTCCCCCCCCCGCTCTTTCATACAAAATATCAGGGTTATCTTCCAAGGCCTAATAAAGTCTCCAGGGACTGTTTTCTTTCCTGGTATAAAAGGCACTTATGTATGACTTCTGCTTTGATAACTTGCAACCGTTGTCGGCGTTTCCAAGTCTTTGTCACACATTATGTTCTAAATTTGTCTTATGTTTGCTGTAGCCAATAGAATGGGCAAAGTGATAAACGAGACTCCCATTTTCTGTCACTCATTTTAATTGCCTGCTGCTTGAAAGGCACCCAGGTCATTCTCCCCACACAAACACAGGGAAGATGCCATGTTTCGTAACAGGGATTTGATTATACATTTCAATTATCGTCCTTTAGGTAAAGCAAGCGAGGGCGGGGGTAGGGGATGACGACGGTGCATGGTGATTACATTGCCCCGTTATATCTTCTTATGGCACCAAAGCTTGGAAGACTTTGAGTGTCTGTCACTGTATACATAAATAATCATTAGCGGTTGGGACTGTTTGTGCTTTGATGGGGTTTCAAAGCTGCATCTTGCTCTATGCTGAAGAGTCCCACTTTCTGTGAGCTAATATTGGGAGAAGCAATTGGCACGTCGTCTTAACTGCAGATCCATGATGTTGCCTCCTCCCCGACTGCATTTCTGCCCCGAGGAGAAAATGCCTCTCTGCTGTAAACTCAATTGGATCCAGCTGTTATCCATCAGGACAGCATTGGCCAAAGACCGTATGCAAGGACCCCAAGGATGATATGCAAGGACCCATATGGTTTCTCAAGTGAGACCTTATTCTGTCAAAATCAAGGAACTTGATCATATGTTCATTGCAAAGGACAGGATGATCCCATACCCTTATAAGGCGGGGTTCTCAAAGTTAGGTCCCCAGATGTTGCTGGATTACAGCTCCCATCACCCCCTGCTACAACAACCTTCCATTACTGTGGCAGGAGGTGATGGGAGTTGTAGTCCCACAACTGCTTGGAAAGTCTGAAAACCTCTGCTCTGGGACGACTATTTTTCCTGTATAGAAACTTTCCTCCACCCTCTGCTATTAACTTAACTGACATTTGGAAGAAGAATGCTTCATTGTCACTTGGATATCTCTGGCCTTTCGTCAGGAGAAATGTTTCAAAATGAGCTGCAAAGGTTGAGGTCTGGAAATGGCAGATAATAGTGAAAGGTGAACTTAAGATGTATGGCCCTGAGTTCCTTAACAGGTCAGTGCTGTGACATATATTAAATGCATATTTGCAGGAAGATTCAGCCGAACATTTGATACTGCTGGCGGTGCAAGAGCTTCTATTAAACCAAGATTTCTCCTGAAGTCAATTCTCCCACAAATAATATGACCCAAATTGATTTATATTTCTGACTCAAAATGAAGTAAAATATTTGCTCTTCCTCCATATTAGTCCCCTTAAGCTTCTCTTCACGGTTGCTTTATTCACCCTTGGTCACTAGCCTAATAAAGCTGTGGGGTCGATAAAAAGCTCTCCAAACATGCCTTAAAGTGTGGAGGGTATGTGTGAAAGAAGAAGCTTTTGCTCCTAATATCTATCTAGTGCTGCAAAAGTCAAAAGACCATTGGAGAAAATGATCTCACATCTCATGGCAGCCACAAACTCACTAGATGGCAGTAAATATAAGCAAGCTACAAATGATCTCTGCCACAATTCTCCCCGCCTACTACATTGGGCACCTTAAGTGGTGCTGCAAGGAAATGCTTGACTAACAAGCAGAAGGTTGCCAGTTCGTATCCCGACTGGTACAATATTGGGCAGCCGCGATATAGGAAGATGCTGAAAGGCATCATTCCATACTGCGCGGGAGGAGGCAATGGTCAACCCCTCCTGTCTTCTACCCAAGACAACCACCAGGCTCTGTGGGTGCCAGGAGTCGATATCGACTCGACAACACACTTTACTTTACGTACTACATTGGGAGTCACAAAACTGACAGGAAGGAGAGCTGGTCTTGTGGTAATGAACATGAATCCCCCCCTTTGCAAAGCAGGGTCCATCCTAGTTTGCATTTGAATGGGAGACTACATGTGTGAGCACTGTAAGATATACCCCGTAGGGGATGGGGGCGTTCTGGGAAGAGCATCTGCATGTAGAAGGTTCCAAGCTCCCTCTCTGGCATCTCCAAGAGGGTTGGAAGAGACTCCTGCCTGTAATCTTGGAGAAGCAGGGTCCATCCTGGTTTGTATTTGAATGGGTGACTACATATGAACATTGGGGAATGAGGCCATAGTTCAGCAGAAGAGCAACTAGGTCCCTGGTTCACTTCCTGGCATTTCCACTCCAGGTAGGAGGAGTGGAAGAGCCTCCTGCCTGAAACCATGGAGAGCTGCTGAACTATGTGGACCAAGGGTACAGTTCAATATAAAAGGGGAAAGAGCTGGTCTTGTGGTAGGGAGTAGGGATGTGCGAATTGATTTGGGTACAAAACGGTTTGTACCCAGATCTACCCATTTTGGGCAATTTGTGGAGCAAAGTAGACAATTGATATTCACTACAGCAAGAACACCCTTATCCACAGACTGTCTTAATCCCCTTGGAAAAGCCATGGAAACTCACCCTGCCAGCAAGGCTCTTGTCCTACCCCTAGAATTCCCACATCATCCCCAGGAGCAGAAAATGACATGCCAGTTAAATTCCAGTTTCAGAGACTACATGCTTGCTTGACTGCTTCTTACTACTGGTTTCCTTGGGAGGTGAAGGGAGGAGCAAGGAGGAGGAGGAGAAGGTGCTGGTGGTAGAGGAGGGGGAAGGAGGAGGGGAGGAGGAGGAGGAGGAGGAGGAGAAGAAGGTGGTGGTGGTGGTGGTGGAGGATGAGGAGGAGGAGGAGGATGGAGGAGGAGAGGAGAGGGAGGAGAAAAAGAAGGAGGAGAGAGGAGGAGGTGTTGGTAGAGAAGGAGAGAGGAGGAGGAGGGAGGAGGAAAAGGAGAAGGAGGAGGTGGTGGAGGAGGGAGGAGGAGGAGGTGGTGGTGGTAGAGGAGGAGGAAAGAGGAGGGGAGGAAAAGGAGGAGGAGATAGTGGTGGAGGAGGAGTAGAAGGGAGGAGGGCAGGAGGAAAAGGAGGGAGATGGGAGGGGAGGATTTGGTGGTAGAGGAGGAGGGGAGGGTGGAGGAAAAGCAGGAGGAGTTGGTGAGGAGGAGGGACGGACGAGGAAGTGGTGGTGGATGATGATGAGGAGGAGATGGGGGGGAGAGAGGCAGGAGGAAGAAGAGGAGGACAGCTTATATGCCTGCTTTGGATGGGGTCAAAGGTTTAGGAGGAGATAGGACTCCTGGCTACTATATAACCCTTCCATTTGGAGCTAGCCTTTGCTGAACCATCAGCTCCCTAGCTGCCCTGCTGGACTCGGGCACAGACACCATCAATGGCATTGACATGGGCCCCGAAGCGAGGTGCTCTTCATCCAGCAGGGCACACACATTTGTACTAATGCTGAGAATCTGCGAGCCGACAAACCGATTCCCCTTCTTTCCACCACATCTGGGCTGAGCACAGCAACCCATTAACTTGATTCACTCAGCCTCCCTTGATGGCTCAGTGGTGGAGAAAGCCGTTTGCAGGAAATGGCATGTCCCCCATTATAAACTGAATGAGAAATATTGTTCATTGAGGCACTCAGTGAATGACTGAGTAAAGAACTCAGTCAAATGGCTTATGGCGGCGAAGGGTATTAGTAACAAATGCTGACAGTGCAAGAACCCAACATTCACTGCACATATTTTATCCAATTTCCTCTGGATTGGGACAATAACAAAATGAGAACTTGTTTGTGGCAGTATCTTTCCCCCGCTTCATGGGAGGTGTGCAGGGGGGGGTATTATAATGTGGGTTTTTTGATAGCTTGGTCATAATAGTTGCTTGCTGCCAAAAGGAATGCTGTGTTATCCATGCTGTTAATCCATTTATTTTCATTTAGCTCCTGGAGATGTTTCTTTTTAAAAAATATGAAGAAAATGAATAACAGATATAGAAGCTGTTATGGTCTTCTGGATTTTAAATACAGAGAGTAACTCCAGCCTCAGAGAAAGACTCCTCAGAGGAGGAGGAGGAGGAGGAGGAGATGGTGATGATGGTGATGATGGTTTCCTCAAAGTATTATGTTAAATAATGGCACACACCATTATTTAACATAACTGCAACCCAGAAATAGACTTCCTTTAGAGATCATCAGGAGATTTGGTACAGGGTGTTATCAGTAGTCTGATGACACCCAAATCTTTTTCTCCATGTCAACATCATTGGGAGAAGGCATAACCTCCCTAAATGCCTGCCTAGAGGCGGTGATGGGTTGGATGAGAGGTAACAAGCTGAAGCTAAATCCAGATAAGATGGAGGTACTTATTGTGCAGAGTCAGAACTCGGGAGATGATTTTGATCTGCCAGTTCTGGATGGGGTCACACTTCCTCAGAAGGAACAGGTACACATTCTGGGGATGCTTCTGGACACAAACCTCTCCTTGGTGTCCCAGGTTGCGGCAGTGGTCAGAGGTGCCTTTTACAGCTTTGGTTGATATGCCAGCTGCATCCATTTCTTGAGATAAATGGCCTCAGAACAATAGTACACCTGCTAGTCACCTCCAGACTTGATTACTGGAATGCGCTCTATGTGAGGCTGCCTTTGTACATAGTCTGGAAACTGCAGTTGGTCCAGAACACGGCAGCCAGGTTGGTCTCTGGGTCATCTCGGAGAGACCATATCACACCTATCTTAAAAGATCTACACTGCCTGCTGATAAGTTTCCAGGCAAAATACAAGGTTTGGGTTATAACCTATAAAGCCCTAAACAGCTTGGGCCCTGAGTATTTAAGAGGATGTCTTCTTCACTATGAACCACACCACCCACTGAGATCATCTGGAGAGGTTTGTCTGCAGTTTCCACCGGCTCATCTGGTGACTTCTCAGGGACAGGCCTTCTCCATTGCTGCCCTCAAAGCTTTGGAACACACTTCCTGATGAAATAAGAGCTTCCTCATATCTTACAACTTTTTAAAAGGCAGTCAAGACACATTAGTTCACCCAGGCTTTTAATCAGATACTGTTTTAATTGTGTTTTTAATCGTTTTAACCTTTTAAATTTTAATTGTTATAATGTTTTAATCTTTTAATCTGTTTTTATTGTTTTGTTGTAAACTGCTCAGACACTTGTGTTTTGGGCGGTATATACATGCTGTAAGAGGAGAGCTGGTCTTGTGATAACAAGCATGACTTGTCCCTCTAGCTATGCAGGGTCTGCCCTGGTTGCATTTGAATGGGAGACCACATGTGAGCACAGTAAGATATTCCCCTCAGGGGATGGAGCTGCTCTGGGAAGAGGGGAAGGTTGCAAGTTCCTTCCCTGGCATCTCCAAGAAAGGGCTGAGAGAGACTCCTGTCTGTCTCCTTGGAGAAGCCCCTTCCAGTCTGTGTAAACAATACTGAGCTAGATAGATCCGACGGACCCTGACTGCAAATCCGTAATTTGTGGTTTTAATTACTGAACAATTTATTTTAATATGTCCTTTTAAATATTTCTATCATATATACTATCTTAGTTGCCTTTATATTATAGTCATATATATTATTTTATGGTCATATATAGTTACTATAATAGAAATAGTATCATTTTATCCCCCTCATTTTTAGTATTTTCTAGTTCTTTTAGTGTATACGCATTTTTATCTACTTGTAAAACACAATCATCTTTAGTATCAGTCCTTCTATTATATGCATCATTATATACATTTTATTCATTTTATGTAGAAGATTTTAAAATTCCATTATCTATTTTAGCTAGCTGCCTTACTATTTTAATTAGATGTCCCATGCTTTCTTTTAGTCTATATATATTTTAGCTACTTGGTTGGTTTGCACTCTATAGTATATTATAAATATTTTATATTTTTTAGATCCTCTTCTCTTTAGTTTTCATTCTGATTCCACTCTCAATCTCAGTGATACATGCAACGTTCTTTCTCACAATGTATTATGTTGCATTACTATATTATAACCTGTGCTGGTCTTAGACCATCATAAAGATTGATTGATTGAGGACTTTGATGCTGCTACAGATCCCCTTCTCCCTGCCAAACTCTCCCTGGTCTCCCACAGGCCAATCCATGGGAGACCAGGGGAGGCCAGCCCAGCAGTGAGAGGGGGAGCCGCCGGAGACCCCCTGCAGCTGCCGCTGCCAAAGCTGTTGGCAGTGGTAAGTGTGGTCTTTTAAAAAATAAATAAATAAATAAATAAATAATAAAAATAACCATGTCTTGCAACCCTGAACTGGCCTAAACTGGTTCGGATTGACCTCAAGCCGAATTGGGCCTGTTTTGGCTTGAACCGGGCCACCTCGAATGCGAACCAGCTCTACTTCGAGCCTGTTCGCACATCCTTAATGCCCACCCTGACAGCCAGAGAAGCCAAGAAGTACCAGCATCCCATTCTTGCATGTCCCCCCTCCACTATACCCCTGGCCCTACCTGCATTGTGACGTGGCATAGTGCTAATTGTTCATCTCTCAAACGCATGGTTCCATTGACATCAAGCAATGGTTTGATGCTCCAAGGACCCGGGTTTTGCACATAAAGAAAAGTGAGAGGACACTTTCTTCTGCACTTGTAGTTATGACCTTATATGACCATTGATTTACTTTGTAGCTCGGAGAATCCTAATTTGCAGTCCCCCAATGTGCTATTTTTCAGGACTCCCTCCCAACATTTATATTCCAAAGTACTGGATGATCCATTGATTTCATCTGACAAGTTACCTGCTAAAAATGAGATGGATGAACTAATTAATAGAAAGAGAACCAAAGGGGCTTTACTGGAAATTGCCACGGTGAATTTCACTTGGAGGATTTACCAATTAATCAGAACTTCACAATTATAACAGGCTCTTCTGTTAATCTGGACTTAATCTTTTCAAAATGATTGTCAATCTCTTTCTCAACAAAGCATCATCAAAAGGCTCAGTCTCACTTCATTTTAATTTAAACTCCTTCCAAGAGCCAATTTTCCAAAATCCTCCATAATTCCTTTTAAAAAATTAAAAATAATACCTCATTCTCTTATACTCACAAACTGATGGGATTGCAGCTTCTCTGAGCATGAGAGGAAATAGGTGATATTCTTGCTGGGTTTTTGTTAAATATTCAGGGATAACTCACATACGCCTTTTTCTGCGTATGGCAGATAACGGAGCTGCTGCTGTCTAGCTGCTGTCTATGTAGTCATCAAAATGCAGTATATGGATAAGGGGAAAAAACAAAGCAAAAAACAGTCAAAAAACTTTACCTGTATTCAAATCCTGGTAGCAAAGGAAACATGGACATCACAAAGGGACGATATAACACTGGTTTTGAAAGAACTGCACTGGCTGCCGATATGTTTCCGGGTAAAATACAGCATACTGGTTATTACCTATAAAGCCCTTAATGACTTGGGTTCAGGATATTCAAGAGAGTGCCTCATTTGTCATAAACTCTTCTGTCTGTTTCGATCTTCTGGAGAGGTCCAGTTATGGTTGCCACCAGCTCGTATGGTGGTGACCCAGGACTGGGCTTTTGCTGTGGCTGCCCCAGGGCCATGCAGGGTCCACTGTGCATGTGCAGCAGACTCCAAAAAAGCTTCTGTGCTGGGAAATAGCCCCGGAAAAGGTCCAAAACTACCTGAACTGGGTGATTTTTGCATAATGGAAGGCTGACAGGCGGAGGGGCAACCTCCATGGACAC
The DNA here is from genome assembly GCF_027244095.1 of Hemicordylus capensis. Taxonomy (NCBI): domain Eukaryota; kingdom Metazoa; phylum Chordata; class Lepidosauria; order Squamata; family Cordylidae; genus Hemicordylus; species Hemicordylus capensis. Next base: position 20,964,653 of record NC_069667.1, read on the forward strand.
CCCCCCCCGCCACCTCAGAGAAGCCCCCCGGAGGGGGTGAGTTAATTTTTTTATGGCTTGACGAATGCTGGAACTGGGGGTGCGGTAATACCAGGGGTGGTTTGGCTCGACCCCGAACCTTTGAACCAAACCGCTTCAATATCAAACCATTTCGGATTTGAACCTGTTTGCACACCCCTAAATACCACAAGACCAACTCTCTTCGCTGTGGGAGAAGCTCACTGTGGGAACTTCACATAGCTGACAAAGGTATTTGCAGGAGATCTTGGAGGCTGCTACCAATTAAAATAGACCACATTAGGCTAGATTCAACAAACAGTCTGACTCCATAAAGTGCAGCTTCATTTGGGCAGATTACAGATGTGCAAAATGTTCCAATGCTGAAATGTGTCAACTAAAAATGGACCATATTGAATTGAGCTTGGGCAGAAAAACACCCTTCAGATAAAGGACCTATTTCGAGCTCGGAACAAAGAAACCCTGTTTTGATTCAAAATGTTTTGATGTTTTGAGCACCATTTTGGGACCCTGTTTTTCACTTGCTGATTGGTTTTCTGGCACTGGCTTCCAGTCCTATGGGGGGAAAGGTCATAACCTACCACCCAATCCACTTTGGTGTAGCTCCAGTGGGGTCTTTTGTCTTTCAAAGAACAATAGGGACTTTTGAGTTTCCCCACTGAGTTTCCCCATTGGCTGAAACACTTGAAACGTTTTGCGTTTTGTTCTTTTGAAACAACCAGGTCAGCTGCTGCTGTGACAAAACATTTTGCCATCTGCATTTTCTCCAATCTCAAAACAAAAAGCAAAATCAGTTTTGTGCACATCCCTAGGGCATATGCTAAATTATTTCTTGTCATCCTCTATGCAACAACTGCTATATAAGAATCAATCCTGTTGCATAGGAATTTCTGATGTCAGAATCTACAAGACAACACATCATGTATTGCCATAATGCCGAGGCTTTTCTGCCGGCAGACTGATCTTGGTGCAGAAAGGATTGCTTTCTTCATTCCCTATTTCATCTGCACCTACTTCATATTTATTTAACATAAAATGCATATTCACACTCCACCTTTACATTTCTCTTAATTGGATGTTTGCCTAGAGACACCTTATAATTTTCTTCAATTTTCGGTTTAGATTGGAGTACCATGTTGACTTTGGCAAATAATTTCTCCTAAGATAGCTTTGGAAAAAACTATCCTGGACCAATGGCCTGATCGTTAGGGTTGTGCATTGAATTAGAAAAACAATCTGATCCAATGCAATACACTCCCCACTGGTGTCATTTTCACCATACCAATTCCAATGCAATATTCCCCGTATCAGCCCAACTGATATTTTTAATATTGGATCAGGCTGTATCAAACTTTACCTGATGATCAGATGGGCTATTTTCATGCTGCTCTTCTCTGTTGCTGGTATCACAGAACACATTTATAGTTGAATCTGGTGATGTACCATATATATATATATATATATATATATATATATATATATATATATATATAATGTTGAAGGAGGAAAAAGAACAGTTATATGCTTGACATCCTCACTTCAAATCAATGCCTCTTCAGGCATTGCCCACTACTCAGAAACCCTGGCACTTCTGCATGAAATGAGAGTGATCTCAAGCCCTAAAAGGGCCCACCATCAGCTCTAAGAGAGGTCTAACACACCTGAAAGTTTCATCCCATTCTGACATACAATAATATTTTTATAGGTATTTCAACGATTGTCCATTATTTCCTATGGGCCATTATATAGGAACATAGGAGCATATAATGAGTCAGACCATTGGTCCCTATAGCTAATAATGTCTACACAGACTGGCAGCGGCTTCTCCGAGGTTACAGACAGGAATCTCTTTCAACCCTATCTTGGAGTTGCCAGGGAGGGAATCTAGAACTTTCTACATGCAAACATGCAGATGCTCTTCCCAGAGCGACCCCATCCCCTTAAGAGGACTATCTCACAGTGCTCACACATGTCTCCCATTCAAATGCAAACCAGGGTGGACCCTCATTAGCAAAGGGGACAATTCATGCTTGCTACCACAAGACTCCGATACCAATCGATTGGATCCTATTTGGAACAATTCAGTCCTAATTGGTGCCAATACCCATTGCATGATCACTTGCATTGTATTGGTATCAGATCAGATCCAATAATTTCATTCATGCACTGACCTACAGATTATATGCCACACAGAAGTCTCACCCAGTTCAGTTGGATTTATTTCTTAGTATGTTTATGTAAGACTGTAGTTTCTTCCACGCCTGACTTGGGGCTAACACCATTATTTCTATGTAGTCCTTAGAGAACAATTCACACAATGAGAGTGTTTTGGATGGACTTTAACAAAGAGAAGTTTGATATAATTTGTTTTTGGAGAAAACTACTTTGCTGATATTGAATTTTTAATCTAAGATTCCCAACACTGGAATAAGGGAAGCTAGGTGATGAAAGAAAATGCTTCCATCTTACTTCTGCAGTGAGCAAGCAAAGGGAGGAAAAGGTGCCAAATAATTTTCATGGTTGAATTCTTGTGAAGTGACCTTGCTTCATAACAAAAATATATTCAGTCTAGTAGTTTGTCTTCAGCAGTTTCCAGAGAGAAACTCACAAGTAGGCTATGATAAAGAGAGAGCCGTACTCTTTTGTTTGACCCCTAGCAACATCTAGTTATCAGAGACATAGATTTCATATAAATATGGAAGCTCCATTTCACTATAGCAACCAATAGCCACTGATGATGATGATGATGATGATGATGATGATGATGATGATGATGATTTCTATACCGCCCTTCCAAAAATGGCTGAAGGCGGTTTACACAGAGAAATAATAAATAAATAAGAGAAATAATAGAGATATAATAATAATAATAACACAGAGAAATAATAAATAAATAAGAGAAATAATAGAGATATAATAATAATAATAACACAGAGAAATAATAAATAAATAAGATGGCTCCCTGTCACCAAAGGGCTCACATTCTAAAAAAACACAAGATAGACACCAGCAACAGTCACTGGAGGTACTGTGCTGGCGGTGGATAGGGTCAGTTACTCTCCCCCTGCTAAATAAAGAGAATCACCATGGTAAAAGGTGCCTCTTTGCCCAGTTAGCAGGGGATATATCTGTTCTTCATGAAACATTTCTTAACAGTTTATTTTTCAGAATGAACTTTTTTTTAGGGATGTGCACGAATCTGGCAGCGGCCAGTTTGAAGGCGGGGGGGGGGGGGATAACTTTAAGTGCAGGGGAGGATGCACTTACCCCCCCCCCCCAACATGTTTCCCCGACTGGCACTCTCTGTAAAACCTGTCCGGTGGGGTGGCAGCGTACCTCCCTGCTGCCCCCACCTCTCCTCAGACCGGAAGTAACCTGTGCACCAACGTGCCCACATGGATGGATTACGTCCAGTCACTTGGAGATAATCTTGAAACAGACTATATGTTTTACATGAAGAAGGTCCCAGGTCCAACTGCTAGCATCTCTAGGTAGGGCTGGGAAATACCCACCTGAATCACTGGCGAAGCACTACCTGCCAGTGTGGACAGTACTGATCTAGATGGACCACTGATCTGAATCAGTATAAGGCAGCTTAATATATTCATCATAGAACTGGTGACATCATCAGTGGTATTTCTGTTAGGCCGCGGTTTCCCAACGTGTGGCAGTCCAGATGTTGCTGAACGACAACTCCCATCATGCCCAGCCACAATAAATTCTAGCTGAGAATGATGGGAGTTGTAGTTCAAGAGAGCTTTCCCATGCAACATTACATTTATGTGGCTATGCTCCATTTCACTGGCGGGGCTGTTGTTGAAGGATGCTTTGCTTCTTTGGTTGGCTGAGTCGCATGTTTCCAAGGAAGATTACCACTTAACACAGCATATATTTACATTTCAGAGCATGCAGCCTTGCTGTTAATAAGAATAGGGTGTGCCTGAAGGATGCTGTTATTACAGCAATTACAACCTCCTACTGACTGACATCCTCCTTGGAATTTCTAATTGCAAGCACTCACTCTTTCAGTGGGGTGACGCTTCTGACAAATGTGATTCTCAAATGGAAGCCAAAGTAGTTCATCTCCAGGCAAGGCACGGTCCATTGGCAGCTTGAGCATGTGAATTGTACAATGACCAAAAGTACAATACTTGCAGTTCAATGCGTTCCCTCCCCCCTTTGAAGAGCAATTCATTTTACGTGCCAGATCCATTACCTAGGGCAGGGAACCTAAGTGCTGTTCTCCATTTAATTCTACAGGTCTCAATAAATCGAAACCATTCTCTATAGGTCAAAGACAGTACTTGAGAGCATGGATTTTCCAGTCAGCAACCTAACACACCAACACATGCAGATTGCAGCAACTTGCCCCACCTGGCGTTTGAGAAAGCACAGAGCTGGTGGGGATATTCAATTGGTGGAGGGTGCAGTGGGTGGGTCAAAGTTCCCTCCTGCCTGAACTCCCAGTCCCTGTCTGAGATGATTTTACATCCTCATTTTACTGATGTGCTCAGTCATATGCCAAAGCAAAATTGGCTGATCTTGTGGCAGCAAGCATGACTTGTCCCCTTTGATAAGCAGGGAAGCTGCCATATACTGAGTTAGATTATAGTTCCTCATAGCTCAGTATTGTCTTCACAGACTGGCAGTGGTTTCTCCGAGGCTCAGCCCTATCTTGGAGCTGTCAGGGCGGGAACGTGGAACCTAGATGCTCTTCCCAGAGCGGCTCCATCCCCTAAGGGGAATATCTTCTTCTGTTTCTAGGAACATCTTCATGGGGTCCAGAAAGTAGTGGTATATGTGTGTAGGACATTCCTACAATGAGGAGTGTAGGGTTAGGAACATAGGAAGCTGCCATATACCAAGTCAGACGCTTGGTCCATCTAGATCAGTATTGTCTTCATAGACTGGCAGCGGCTTCTCCAAGATTACAGGCAGGACTCTCTCTTAGCCCTTTCTTGGAGATGCTGCAAGGGAGGGAACATGGAATCTAGATGCTCTTCCCAGAGCGGCTCCATCCCCAGAGGGGAATATCTTCCAGTGCTCACACATCTAGTCTCCCATTCATATGCAATCAGGGTGGACCCTGCATAGCTAAGGGGACAAGTCATGCTTGCTACCACAAGACCAGCTCTACACCCTGGTTTGCATTTGAATGGGAGACTGCATGTGTGAGCACTTTAAGATATTCCCCTTAGGGGATAGGGCTGCTCTGGGGAGAGCATCTGTGTGCTTGCATGCAGAAGGCTCCAAGTTCCCTCCCTGGCAGCATCTCCAAGATAGGGCTGAGAGAGACTCCTGCTTGCAACCTTGGAGAAGCCGCTGCCAGTCTGGGTAGACCATACTGAGATAGATGGGGCAATAGTCCAACTCAGTATTAGGCAGCTTCCTATGTTCCTATCTGGGTCCCATACTACACTGCCCCATGAAATATCATCTAATGCAGGCTTCCTCAAACTGCGGCCCTCCAGATGTTGCTGAACTACAACTCCCAGCATACCCAGCCACAATAAATTGTGGCTAGGGATGCTGGGAGTTGTAGTTCAGCAACATCTGGAGGGCCGCAGTTTGAGGAAGCCTGATCTAATGCAAAATTAAGGATAAATTGGGGTTGGGTTCACCTTAGAAGAAACATCTGAAGAATTCTGAGGGAAACCAGGAGACATTTAACCAGGGGTTGCACACATTCATACCCTGGGCAAATTCCCATGACTACAAATGAGGATATCCCTGAGGATTAGTGACTTTCAGAACTGACCAAAGTTTTTAAAAAGGTTCTCCTTTTTTGACTGTCTCCTGTTATCTTTTAATGTTATGATTCATCACATTTGGCGATGCCACATTAGCTTATGTCAGAAATGTAGAGTATGTGAGCAGTAGAGCCTATGAATGCTAAAGGGGCCCCCAATATCCTTGAAATGACACGCAGCTACCTGAATTTTTCTGGTGGATAATTAACAGATTAAATACAAAGCTACTTCACCTGCAGGAGGGTGGCTCCCTAGTGCCTTCCTTGAAGAAGTTTTTGCATTTCTATTCAACAGCGCTCTCCATGGTACCGAGGAGAAATAAATTTAGAAAGACTACTAGGAGGAACATAATGTGAAGGGGAAAATGTAAACTTGGCTCCATTCTCTCAGTTCTGTTGGTTCCAGAAAATCATGGAATTCGTGTGTGCGTGTGTGTGTGTGTGTGTGTGTGTGTGTGTGTGTGTGTGTGTGTGCAGATGGGGCTGTAGCTCAGTGGTAGAGCATCTGCTTTGCATGCAGAAGGTCCCAGGTTCCATCCCTTGTATCTCCAGTTAGGGCTCAGGGGAAAACCTTGAAACCTTGGAGGGACACTTTCAGTCAGTAGGGCAATTCATCTGTTCAGCATTAGCATGGGAGAAGACAGACCATTTGTTTACACAGACTGGCAACGGCTTCTCCAAGGTTACAGGAGGAATCTCTCTCAACCCTATCTGGAAATGCTGCCAGGGAGGGAACTTGGAACCTTCTGCATGCAAGCAGGCAGGTGCTCTTCCCAGAGTGGCCCCATCCCCTAAGGGAAATATCTTCCAGCGCTCACACATGTAGTCTCTCATTAAATGCAAACTAGAGCAGACCTTGCTTAGCAAAGGGGATAGTTCAGGCTTGCTAGTTGCTACCGCAAGACCAGCTCTCCTCCCATATATAACTGAGCTGAGTGTCAATTGAGCAAAGAACGGGTTTTGATTGCCAAAAAACACCCAACACACAAATATAGCATTGGGTCATAAGTAAGAGTTTCGTTAGGTCATCTGAGGCTGTGCAATGAACAAAATAATGATGATAAATATGTAATAGCAATATCATTTATACATACAATTATTGTTAAATATGTTCACAATAATACTGACTTCATGAAACCACCAATTCAAATGGTTGGAATATATGCAGTGCTCCCAAATAAGAGTGAAAACTTCAGTTATACTTTCATAACTTTTTTTTAATAAGGATTCATTTTAGTTGTTGCTTTATCTGAGTTGTACAGAATGTTAACTTGTACAGAATGTTAACTTGTTAACATTCTGGGGGTGAATGCCCGAATTGGGGGAATGTGCAAAACATCCACCCACAAACTTCAAACATCCCTTTGATCACTTTTGTTCATAGTTGTAGCTAGTCACTGGGCTTTGCTTCTCTTTGGGTCATCTTTTGAGGATTTAGTCTACCTCACTATGAGATCCCAACCCAATCAGTGGTCATGGAATGGACATGTGTTATTCCACAGAGCAAGTAAGAGTGGAGTATATGGTTGTCCTCACTTGCAGCAAATGAAGCCAATTCAGAGTGAGGGTAATTGTTCTTAGTGTTGCATCGCCCTCACTCTGAATGGGTATCATAGGCAGAGTCCATAGTATGACCTCTGCTTGAACAAAGTAAGACCATCACCACTGATTCAGTGTGAGGAAAGAGAAGGAGAGCATGAAGATATTGATTGTACAATTGCCTGGAAGTGGAGGCAAGACACGGGACTTCAGGCTTGAAAGGTTCATGCTGCAGCCAGTGGAAAGGTAAGCAGGGTCTTTCCCCCTTTCCTGGGCATTCTGCTTACCAAAGCAAAGCCCATAGCAATTCCAATCTCCCATTAATACCACCACTCGCATAGATGCCCAGAACTGTTTGCAGCCGCTATTTTCTACTGCTGCATCTATTTCTTCCATTTCATTCCTCCATCTTATTTATTATCTCTCTGTGTAAACTTCCCTGAGCCATTTTAGGAAGGGTGGTATAGAAATCGAAATTGAAATCAAAAATCGAAATTGAACCGAATAAATAATAATCCCAGAATGACTGTCTCCTGTGAGCATACAGGACTTGCTGACATCATGTCAGTACATAACCACTTTGATTGGGGAAGGGAGCTGGTCTTGCAAAAGTAAGCATGAATTGCCCCCTTTGCTAAGCAGCATCTACCCTGGTTTATATTTGGATGGGTGATTATTTGTGAGCAATGTCTGCTGTAAGGTATTTAGGGGATGGGGCCATAGCGCATTGGTAGAGCATCTGGCTTGACTGCAGAATGTCCTAGGTTCTCTCCTAGGGCCAGTTCCAGGGCTGGGAGAGACTCCTGTCTGAAATCTGGGAGATAAACCAGTGTAAACCAGCGGTTTTCAACCAGGGTTCCTCCAGATGCAGCTGAACTACAATTCCCAGCATCCCCAGCTACAATTTATTATGCCTGGGGATGCTGGGAGTTGGAGAGCAGCAACATACGGAGGAACCCTGGTTGGGAACCACAGGTGTAAACAATAGTGAACCAAGGTTGAAGCAATGCTCCGACTCGGTATAAGGCAGTTTCCTATGTTCCAATGGGATTGTTGCCATTAAAATAATCCATACAAAAATTAAAGGAAAAAACAAGCAATCCCCCATGGATATTAATTTGCATGTGTGTAGTACAGGGCTGTGTTCCCTCTAACAGGGATTGACTACAACTCACACAAACCCCAAGCAGGGGGACCTTGCGGGCACTGCAAGATTTCAGTACTTCACGGCGTAGTGTGTTACCAATTGTTTCCTTGGTGACTATGGTTCCAGCTGCCCTGAGATCATTGACAAGTTCCCCCCATGTAGTTCTGGGCTGCTTTGTCACCGTTCTCATGATCATTGCAACTCCACGAGGTGAGATCTTGCATGGAGCCCCAGACCGAGGGAGATTGACAGTTATTTTGTGTTTCTTCCATTTGCAAGTTATCGTGCCAACTGTAGTCACCTTCTCACCAAGCTGCTTGGCGATAGTCTTGTAGCCCAGTCCAGCCTTGTGCAGGTCTACAACCTTGTCCCTGACATCCTTCGACAGCTCTTTGGTCTTGGGCATGGTGGTGAGTTTGGAAGCTGAGTGATTGCTTGCTTCTATGGACAGGTGTCTTTTATACAGGTACTGTAACAAGCTGGGATTAGGAGCACTCCCTTACAGAGGGTGTTCCTCATCTCCCCTCATTACCTGCATATAGTGAAAAGACACCTGGGAGCCTGAAATCTTGCTGGTTGATAGGGGATCGAATACTTATTTCCCTCACTACAATGCAAATCCATCGCTGACTTTTGGGCACTGGGCTTTTGAGGGTTTGTTTGTTGTTATTCTGTCTCTCACAGCTACAATAAACCTACCATTCCAATTATAGCCTGGTCATTTCTGTGTCAGAGGGCAAACGGACAAAATCAGCAGGGGATCAAATACTTATTTCCCTCACTGTATATGATTTCTGCTTGCTTGCTTGATTTTTCTTGCACAGCCATAGGAGCATAGAAAGCTGCCTTATGCCAAGTCAGACCCTTGGACCATCTCCCTCAGCATTGTCTACACAGACTGGCAGTAGCTTCTCCAAGGCTGGAGACAGGAGTCTCTCTCAGCCCTATCTTGGAGATGCTGCCAGGGAGGGAACCTGAAGCCTTCTGCTCTTCCCAGAGTGGCCACATCCCCTAAGGGCAATACCACCCAGTCAAGGGAACCCTCTGGTTCTAGGCTGTTGCTAGGCTAAGCATTGTTCCAACGAGTAAAAAAATGAAAGAAGATGAAGGATTCTTTTTTGTAAAGGGGACAATTAATGCTCACAACCACAAGACCAGCTCTCCTCTCCAAAGACATAATTTGTGAGCAGGATTCAAACCTGTGCAGCGAAACCCTATTAGATTTCGAGTCCAATGCCTTAACCACTCGGCCGTCACAGCCAGACTCCCTTTCTGCCATCTGGACTTGACTGCCCATGAATTTTTTAATAGGATCAGCTAAGATGTGTAGCAGATTCTCCTTGCAGAGGCGTAACTTCTTGTTTTGCTGAAGGTTCTCCGGAATTTTTGAATGTTTTAAAAAGAAGCTTAAAATGGAGTTTGGCTGCTCGGGGACATGGAATTTAATTCATACAAACTTAGGAAAAGTTCCAGTACAAACAGAAACTGTTTCACGGTTCACCGATGGGACAGTGTCGCCTTTCTTCAGCCTTGCATACCAACTGTGTGGAATCTCATTCTCCCGCTTGAACTATGACTACTGTTGAGATGCAAATAATTTTGATATGTTGAATTTCCCCCCTTTTTTTCTGAAAAAAAGGAACACTGTATTGTATTGACCCTTGGTCAGGTCCCCTAGCTTCCCATGATTCAATGATTGTGGAATAATTTCTCCACTGCAAAATGACTTATTCACTGAGGAATGTGTAGGAGGGGAAGGCAGAAGATTAGCATATTGTGTAGGTTTTACCCGATGCTGAACTTGGATTTCAAGTGGGTGCTGAGGGACTCTTTCTTCCCTTCATTGATATTGATTCCGGCCCGCAGTTAATGCCATTGTTTATAAATGATGTCACCTCGCAAATCACGGGGTTCCTTCATTCAGGGCATTTAAAAAAGAGCCAAGCTATGAGAAGACCAAATGAAAACATCTGACTGAGTGGGTCAGAATGGCTCAGAATATAAATCTGAGCTTACATCACCCAGGGAGTGAGAGTGACAGTGTGGGAGTGATTAATACGGGTCATGGTGTTGTGCTGCCTTTTTTTTCTTTTTTAATGACTGGTCTGAGTGCTGCATCTTTGGCCAAGCCAAAGAAGATGGGGGCGGGGAACCATTATCGGTGAAACTCCCTTTTGGGGAAATACTTGGGTTTCCCTTTTGCAGGCAAGGAACTGGAACAAGAATAGCTGGGTTCTTTTTAAAAAAAAAAAATGATTTATAACAAGAAAGAAAGATACAAAAAAGAAAAAAAGATAGAAAGAGAATTACACAGATGCAGTAACTCACAGCTCCCACATGTCTAATACATCAACCCGGAATTCAATTCTCTATCATGTCGCTCTGTACTATCTACCTTCATTTCGATTTAGTCTATTGACCTCCAATTAACAATGTTTAAGTGACTTTGGGATCAAAATCAATCAATAATAGAACTAAAACCTTTTCACAAATTTATTTCCAGGGAGAATCCAAATCTTGGATGTGGTACACATCGATACAAATTGTATCGTATAGATGGTTCCCAAATCAGTTCAAATTAATCCGCTGACTTGCTCTTTATATATGAACTAATCCGTGCCATTGATGCATATTCCCAAAGTTTAAGATGCCAAGAATAGCTGGGTTCTAACAGCTGGTGCAATGCCTCTAAACTGGCAGGTTTGACCCTTAATAAGACATCAAAAGAGAATCCAAATGCTATATACTCATATTTTAATAATATAACCGTAATAAAATCATGAGTAGAATGGCTTCATCAGTGGCAATTGGCATTGTCCAGTAGGTCAGGAAACAATGACCATAGACCAGATGGTGGGCCACTTTGTGAAGCAGCATGCTGGACTAGATGATGATGATGATGATGATGATGATGATGATGATTACATTTATATCCCGCTCTTCCTACAAGGAGCCCAGAGCAATGTACTACATACTTATGTTTCTCCTCACAACAACCCTGTGAAGTAGGTTAGGCTGAGAGAGAAGTGACTGGCCCAGAGTCACCCAGCTAGTTTCATGGCTGAATGGGGATTTGAACTCGGGTCTCCCCAGTTCTATTCCAGCACTCTAACCACTACACCATGGGCCTGATCCAGCAGGGTTTTTCTGATGTTCTGATGTTCTAATGAGTTGCTTATGAACACTTTGCCCCACATGATCACTCTCTTCGCCCTAACAGGCCAAAGCAGGCAAAATATGAGAGAAGGGAAATCATCATTCCCATCCTACAGACCCAGCTTTGAAGCATATCGCAAATAGTCTTCTGATCCGTGAGCCCAGTCCTTGAGGGAGAAATTCTCCCTCTATTTTTGATTTTGATTTTTTGCTATGGAAATCGAATCCTCGAGATTTCAAATGGAGCGGGGGGTCTTAGCAGCCTGCCATATGTTTTTTACAGATAACTGTGTGGTCTAATTGGCTTGAATCAAACCACTGACACACATATGCAAATGCACTTGGAACAGAGCACATCTTGACTGTCACTTCCTTTGGCACCATTGATTAAAATGTAAAGGTTTAAAAATAGTCCTCCATGGGATATGTGAATAACTCACAATTACATCCATTCTCACTCATCTACAGTGGGGTGCATGATGCTAACATGGAGGAATTACTGGGTAGACAAGTGCTTTTACTATTACAGTCCAGAGGATATGAGTGTAAATGGCTATTTTTGATCCATGTGTGTGAAATCAGCACATTTGTAGTTGTGTTAAATGAAAGGGATCAATGATGGAATTCAGCTCTATCCGTGAGACAAACTTTTCTTCTTCTTCTTCTTCTTCTTCTTCTTCTTCTTCTTCTTCTTCTTCTTCTTCTTCTTCTTCTTCTTCTCCTCCTCCTCCTCCTCCTCCTCCTCCTCCTCCTCCTCCTCCTCCTCCTCCTCCTCCTCCTCCTCCTCCTCCTCTTCTTCTTTATTTGAAGAAAGTGGAGTATTTACTGACTTAAGAACCATGGCTAATATGATGAGGAAATTTACTTAAAGTAGTCCCGCTGCATGGTTTAAGGCAGGAGATTTCAAACTTGGGTCCTCCAATGTTGTTGGACTACAACTTCCATCATCACCAGTCATGATGGCTGGGGATAGTGGGAGTTGTAGTCCATCAACATCTGGGGATCCAAGTCCCAGAATACGTGGGTGCATGATACAGCCACCTTGCTAAAGCTAAGCAGGTCTTGATGTGATCAGTGAGTGCCTGGATGGGAAAGCCATTTATGGTCTGATATAGTGTAGATACTACAGAGCTAGATGGACCAGTGGTCTGACTTGGTATAAGGAGGCTTCCTCTGCTCTTATGTTGTCCCACTGAAAGTAAAAGGACAAATTAGGCATTGCCTAATTTCAATGAGATCATTTTGAGTAATTCTCTTTATCCACCCCCCCTCTCTCTATGTAATGCCTGTGTGTCTGTGTATCCTGTAAAGGCACTGTATATGTGTATGTATGTGCATGCATGTATGTAGATAGATAGATAGATAGATAGATAGATAGATAGATAGATAGATAGATAGATAGATAGATAGATAGATCTCCTGTATACATACTCACACACCTATACACACCCTGTCAGTTTCTGTAACAAACAGAATTTGATGTTAATGTATGACTACTGTTCTTTAATTTAAGAACTGAAATGTTCTGCTTCTATCTTTCATGTTCTCATTTTCTCATTCTCTACCATGAATCTTCCCCATTCAAAAGAACATCCCTGCTGGATCAGGCCCAAGGCCTATCTAGTCCAGCATCCTGTTTCCCACAGTGGCCCACAAGATGCCTCTGAGAGTCTACAGGCAAGAGGTAAGGGCATGCCCTCTCTCCTGATGTTGCTCCCCTGCAACTGGTATTGAGAGGTATCTTTCCTCTGAGGCTGGAGGTAGCCAATAGCCATCCAGACTAGTAGCCATTGATAGATCCGTCCTCCATGACAGGCCTCCATGACAGTCCATACCCATGAGATATCAGGTAGTCAGTGTGTAATCAAAAGAGTTTGTTTACACATGAAAGGTCATCAGTACAGTGTTGCAGAGCAAATGTTCACATCTCATATACGCATGATGAATGCAAAGATGCTTAAATGTTTTGAGTAGTATCCCTGAGGTGTTGGGATAACATTGCAAATCTGTTTTTGTGTGTAACTGCCTACAGCCATTCTAATCCTCAAGACACTGTACATTTCAGCAGTGAATCCAAACATTATTTGCTTATGCTAAACAAAAACAGATGCCATGAACCATCCTTCCCCACATGTGCCGCTCTGATTATGTGGGAGGGCATCCCCATAGGTGTCAATTGAGTCTCTCCCCCTCCCTTCCTCTTCAATTTAGCCCATGGTGGGTCTCTTCATTCCTTCTAGGACATCATCCTGGAGATGTACAAATGAGGATCTCAAGAGGAGGGGCGAACAGAAGCACAAACAGACTTTTCATTATCTGAACACTGCTGGCATGCCTATGATAAGAAAGAAGCCTGGAGAGGCTCATGATGGAATTCAGAGACTGCTTGTAATGTCACCCGAGGAAACCCGATGGGGGAAAACCATTTACATATCCTTGTTATAATACCCTACTCAGTGAGTTCATTATTTGGAAGCAACTGTTGAGGAAAAGCTTACATTGAACTGGAGTCATGAGAGGATTGAAGAGGACCCAAGAGATCCCATCATATCTGTTGATATCTAGAAAGGCAACACAATCATTTCTGTCTGTAGCAATGTGTTTCGAAGAGATGGGAGTTGACTGAAGACCCTTCACAAAATGCACAATGTTGGACTGCACAGTAAATCCTTGATGGGAAACGGGGCTAAATTTTGAGGAAAGAAACTCATCTGTCTTCAGGGGATTTTCCAGCTTCCAAAATAAGATTACTTTCTCTGGGCAGCCCTACAATTTAGTGAGTGAGTTTATATCACTTTTCAATAAACACTGCAGAGTTTCAGTTGCTGTCAGGTGCCAAATGAACTGGCAACATTTCAGAATGCCGGAGCTCCTGTAGTGAGTAAAAAATAGAGCAGCCCAATTCAGAACATGTAGCCTTTCTACTCTGGGGAAAGTGTTTGTGTGTGGTGGGGGGAGGGGCTGTGATTCAACTAATTACCATGGTAACAAACATAGACATAGCAGATCAGCGGCTGGTGTGAAAAAGGAACAACTCAATTGATGGAGAAGGATGAAATTGCTCTTCTTTCCTATATATCTCAAAGAGTAGCTAGGAGATACAGTGAAGAAATGGTGTGTGGTGGTGGGGGGAGGCCACAATTTTATATATCTTTCATGAACAAAGGATGGATTTTATTTCCTGTCAAAGGGAAGGGAGCTATAGCCCCCTCTTAATTGGCACAGAAGTCTAGTCTACATATTCAGGAGAATGGTCTTGTGGTAAAGGTAAAGTGTGCCATTGAGGCGATGTTGACTCTCCTGGTGACCACAGAACCAATTGGTTGTCTTTGGTAGAATACAGGAGGGGTTGACCATGGCCATCTCCCGTGCAGTATGAGATGATACCTTTCAGCACCTTCCTCTATAGCTGCTGCCCAATATAGGGGTTTCCCATAGTCTGGGAAACATACCAGCGAGGATTTTAATTGGCAACCTCTGGCTTGCTAGTCAATTCATTTCCCACTGTGCCATTAGGTGACTGGCTGATGAATTGTCTCCTTTGTTAAGCAGGGCCCACTCTGGTTGCCTTTGAATGGGAGACTACATGTGAGCACTGTAAGATATTCCCCTTAGGGGATGCAGGTTTCACGTTTCCTCCCTGGCAGCATCTCCAAGATAGGGCTAAGAGAGATTCTTGCCTGCAACTTTAATAATGCTGGTGGGGGAGGGGGAACCTCCGCGGATGCCTTCCCACCACCTCCAGCAATTCCTCCGAAAGGAGTAAGGTAAAAAAAAATTTTACACTGTAAAACATTTGTGAACCCCTCAAACATGTGTGTGTGTGTGTGTGTGTGTGTGTGTGTGTGTGTGTGTGTGTGTTCCAGTTCGGGGTCAGACCCAACATGGGGTGGTTCGGTTCGACCCCGGACCATCAAACCGAACCGGTTTGTCATCGAACTGGCTTGACGTTGAGCCAGTTTGCACATCCCTACTTGCTACCACAAGACCAGCTTTCCTCTCATAATCTGCTATTAGTCATTGTAGATTGAGCTAGATAGAGTCATGGTCTGACTTGGGGGGAAAAAACCAGCTGTATATTTTATCCTCACAGGGACTGGGCTCCAGAGGAAACTACTGGCAATAATTTAATATTTTGCATCTCTTTTTATGTTGTTGGATGTAATGTGTGACTGCATTAAAGATGTGAATATTCACATTCCCTTTCAGTGCCACTAGCACTGAACTCATCTTTTCTATTGAAAGCACAGTCCTTCCAAACTATGCATCAGCAAAACAAACTTCAGGGAGAAAAATAAATAAATGTGCCTTAAATATAACTAGGGTGGTTTGTCAAGCAGAATACCCATGGGTTGGCATTAATTTCTAGCAGGTCTTCTAACATAAGGCTTAGCAAATATGGGCTTTGGATTTTCTTCTCTCTAAACCAATTATAAAATGGAATATCCACACACATCCGGAGTAACATCCATGTATTGCTTATTGCTTTTCTGTATTCTATTGAGCTTTCCATTGGGGAGGAAGGGCAGAGTGGCGAGGAATAGGAAGAACAGGATAGGTGCTGTGGTCTAAATCTTTTTCTTTTTTTAAGATTAGATTTTTATTAAGTTCCAACAAACTCTTTTTCTAAAACATGATTGAAGTACGATGTGCAAAAGTTTGCATTTCCTGGGTGATTAAACGTAGGATTCATGCGGACAGCTCCCGGAAGACTAAAAGACCTTCATGTTGTACAGCTTGTAGATGGTGAAAGCTTTTTCTTCAGACATCTGGACCCTTAGGACTAGGGGCAAAATCCAGAGGTCACTTCCACCCTCACTAACTCTAGAGATGATGCAAAAATGAGGGAAGGTGATTTGCTGAGCAATATAAAGAGAGCCAACCTATCCAGGCGTCAGCACTGATGCCAGAGAGAGGGAAAGAACAGGGATGTGTGAACTGGCTTGGGCTCGAGCCAATTCGCCATCGAGACCGGTTCGGGCACACCCCTACGAGCTAGCACAGTCTGATGGCATGCCCTCAAGCCTGACTGGGCCCGGCTCGGCTCACGGTCGAGCTGAACCCCTTGGCCTGGCCGGGGCCAGTTCGGTTCTTTTAAAATGACGGATTTACAGCCTCCAAGGCCTTGGGGGGGTAATTCTGCAGCTGTTGGGGGTGGGGAGGTTGGTGGTCTCCATCCTTTAGCTGGCTCCCCCTGGTCTCCCATAGGACATTCTGATCCTCTCTAAGGTCACAGCAGCCATTTTGGATGGGATGCTGCCACGTGCATGCATGGGTCATTTGCGTGGCCGGGTCATGGAGATTTTGAAGATTTTCAAGATGGAGATTTCCCTCCAAAATGGCCACGGTGAAGTTAGAGACAGCCAGAATGGAACATGGGAAATTGGGCAAAGCAGGCAGGGGGAGGGGGAACCACTGACCTCCCTACCCCCACGGCTGCAGCAGCCCCCCCTTGTTGTCTATCATTTTTTAAAAAAATCCCTGGCACCCCCAAGCAAAGTCCGAACAGGTAGAGTATTACTATTATAGAAAATATATTCTGTATAGATCAGTTAATGAAGATTGATACAATAATTGTATTTCCAACAAGAATTAATAGGAACCATAGTGGAAATGAATACAACACATAGATGATAAAGTCCACAAACTATCAAAATGGAGCAATGGAGTCCAGAAGGTGAAAATATGAATGAAGAAGTCCACACACTATGGTGACCCAGTGACCTCCGATTCGAGATACTTCTTTGTCAAGCGCCATGGACATCAGTCCTGTGAATTGACATTGCTCACCCTACCAATGGCAATGATCTTAAGGGACTTTTCTTCCTCACTGGACAGTTTGGTGAGGGATCTTTTTGGTTCTCTTTGTGGTATATGTGTATAGATGCCAGTACGCTATATTTCTTGCTCTTGCTGAAAGCAGAGTCATGCCAGGGTGAAAATAAATAATAAAAGGGCCAGGCTGGATTTGATGGAGTGCAATTTGAAGGAAACTCATCACAGCATGAAGTGAAGTGGAAATCGGTTATGGCAGAGGTTAGGAGAAGAAAGGAGTCGATGACAGGTTGACTGACAGCAGAATGAAGTGGCTTGGAACCTCATGGGGGTGAAGCAGGGATGGTCGATCTTCTCCATCAAACGCTCCACAAACTGACAAGGAAGATAATACATTGGAACCTTGATGTCTACAGCCAAATTGCCAGGCCAGTGTTTGAGAACTTCCTCCAAAATGACCTATGGTTTGTTTTCCTTGGAACGAGAATGTAAAATAAACCAAAATGGATATTAACAAACTACTCAGTTTATCCTGTCACACTTTCCCCCAAGTTCATGACATGTTCGGTATAGTTTTAAGTACATCATAATATATGCTCAGCATATATGCCCCACTCTATGTTTTAAATTCACTAGGGTATTGCACAGAATATAGGGTGCAGCAGTTATATTATATAGGAAGCTGCCTTATACCGAGTCAGACCATGGGTCCATCTAGTTCAGTATTGTCTACACAGGCTGGCAGCTACTTCTCCAAGGTTGCAGGCAGGAGTCTCTCTCAGCCATATCTTGGAGATGCTGCCAGGGAGGGACTTTGGAACGTTCTGCATGCAGAAGCTCTTCCAAGAGCGGCTAAGGGGAATGTCTTACTGTGCTCACACATGTAGCTTCCCATTCAAGTGCAAAACAGGGCAGACCTTTGCTTAGCAAGGGGTATAATTCATGCTTGCTACCACAAGAGCAGCCTAGATCAAACTTTGCTTAGAGTTCCACAATCATTCCTATGGCTCAGGTACCTCAGGTATCTAGCTAAGGTGAACTTCTCTGATAGCAAAGTTTTCAAAAGCCTTCTCCAGCACCAAAGTTCAAAAGTGTCAATGCTTTTTCTGTCTTGCTTCTTCAAAGTCCGGCTTTCGCATCCATAGAGTGTCACAGGAAAAACCATGGTCCAAACGATTCTATGCTTTGTAGGTAGAGACATGCCATGGCATCTAAATATCCTTTCCAAGGCCTTCATTGCAACCCTACCAAGTGCTAGTCTGCGGCGTATTTCTTGACTGCTGGATCCTTTACCGTTGACGGTCGATCTTAAAAGGCAGAAGCAATCCACCACTTTAATGTTTTCAGGTAGTTGGGCCTTACTAAGGAATCTGGGGGAAGTAACTAGACCAATATGTGCCGGCCAGGGGTTTGTCTGCTCACGTTTTCAACTCAGCCATGTGGTGGTCTACTAAGTCATCATTTGGATGTGACAAATAGCCATCATCCCCACCCCCCGGCAAAGTTCTCCTCGGTGGCTTTTGCCACTTGAAATTTCATGCAGATCCACCTTTTGCCTCTATTTTCAGAGCCCATCTCCTCTGGAAGTTGTTCTGTCATAAAAATTATACGAAAACATCCGTTTAGTAAATCATAGATGAGTAGACTATTATATGTTCACGGAACACAGCAGCTCAAAGAGCCATTGTCTCAAATGTGGCATATAAAATTAAACAGCAAACATATATTTAATTGAATCTGTGAAAAGAGGAGTGGAGCTGGGAGCTCAACCCTGGAACCCACCAAGCGGATGCTTTGCAAGTGTGTGAATCCCACAACAATAGTCAAACTAATAGGCTGGGAAATTAACTTAAACTAATCTTAAGCTAATAGGTCAGGAAATTTAGGACTGACAAAAGGACGTACTTCTTCACACAGTGCATAATTAACTTATGGAATTCTCTACCACAGGATGTGGAGATGACCACCAGCTTGGATGGCTTTAAAAGGGCCTTAGACAAAGTCACGGAGGACAGATCTATCAGTGGCTACTAGTCTGGTGGCTATAGGCCACCTCCAGCCTCAGAGGCAAAATGCTGCTAAATACCAGTTGCAGGGGAGCAACAGCAGGAGAGAGGGCATGCCATCACCTCTTGCCTGTGGGCTTCTCAGAAGCATCTGGTGGGCAGTGTGTGAAACAGGATGCTGGACTAGATGGGCCTTGGGCCTGATCCAGCAGGGCTGTTCTTATGTCCTCAGGTTCTTAAACCTTCTTCTCGCTTGGGAGATGTATCCAGAAATGCAAACTTTTGCACTGGGAGAGAAAAATTGCAGCCCCATGCTGAGAAAAAGTCTGTTTAATCTAGATAGATTGTTCATGATAATCTGCCTCTGATACATGGCATTATAGCCAATTCCCAGCTCATTGAAACCCTTAGCTCAGAGCATATCAAAACCCCTATTATCTTTGCCATGTCTACTGGGTAGTGGCTTGACTGCAATCCTAATCATATTTAGAAATGCCATTATTAAGTTCTGAACGTTTTAACATTTTCCATCTTTTCCCTATTTGAATTGATTTTCGTCGATGAAGGATTTAAGAACATCCTTTTTCCATTAAGGAAATTGTTTGTATTGGGATAATGTGATATACAGCTGAAGGAGGGGGAGCTTTAGCATTTCTCTTTCTTTATTCCCAGAAGATCAATGATAAGAAGTTACGAAATGAACACACAGACTCCTTATTCGCCCTCAGACAAGAACCCGATGAAGCAGATCATGACAATTATACAGATGGGGAACAAGATCTAAGACTCATTCTTGTGTTACCAGATGGGTGTGTTAGTTGCTTCCTTATAAGTCCTTCCCTATAGCTCTATCCTACCAGTAATGCCTGTGCACAGGACGTCACATGGGACAGGCCCATCATGAAAGAATGTCCTATGATAGCACCATTCATCTCCAGGTCTGGCCTTGACTTTGACCAGTTATAACTTCTGATTTGCTTACCTGTCTGGCTCTTTTCTCTCTCTAGCTAATGCTATGATCATCACACCCTTTTTTAGACAGATGGATAGCCCAGACTGGCCTGTTGATAGAAACAGCCTGTTAGGAGATGGTCCCCCTATATTCTATAGGCATCGGAGCCTGAAGAAAGTATCCTTCTGTCCCTCTGAACTAAAAGAAGGGTCTGATGTAAGATCTGTGTGAAGAAATAGCGGTTTGAAGAGTGAAACAGCAAGAGAGAGAGAGAGAGAGAGAGAGAGAGAGAGAGAGAGAGAGAGAGAGAGAGAGCGCGCTGAGATTTGGCAGAAGGCATTTTCTAATGGAAACACCCCTTTGCCCAATCTCTTCGGAATCTGAGAGGTAGCTTCCTTGCACCCTTTGGGCACTACCACCCACCACAACCCTCTCTGGACCACCCTGGTGCCCCCCACATGGAGCTATAAGGCTGCTGAAATCCTCATTATTCCCCATGTGGGAAAGCTTAAAGATGCACCAACTTCAAAAAACTTTTTAAAAATCACCCCTTTGCCCAATTTCTTTGAAATTTGGGTGGTAGCTTCACCAACTAAGGCACTACCACCCACCCCACTCTTTTGCCTCCAGAACCCCTTTTTTTGCCCTGAATCGATTCGGATTTGGAAAATTTGGGTACAAATCAAATCTGGGGTGATTCGAGCAGGATGACAGATTCAGACCCAAAACAAATCGGGGGTGATTTGATTCGGGTACAAATAGAATTTTAAAAAAAATCTATTCATGCACATCCTCGCTGCCGAGCCTCTGGTCAACTGGGAGGCCTTCCTTCCAGGCCACCTCCATATGATCATGTCTCAGTGAGTCAAGGATTTATACTCAGATCTGAAAAGGCAACCTATGAATTGGGCTTCAGATGGTTTCAAACACTATTATTATTGTGGCAGCTTTTGCTTTTACATACTTTTTCACAGCTCTGTGCATGCTCTAATATCTACCTAAGGTTCAGCAAAGATTTAGGTGAGGACTCAGAGCAGACCTATTGACTCTGCAAGATGACTCCTTGGGGTAAAAACCAATAAGGCACAAGTGCATTGTGTGGCAATATTTACTGCTTGATGGCTAGAACAGGCATAATGAATACAGCCAAGAGTTCAGATCAAGGTTAAAAGGTAGCAAAAGAATATTATTGGCTGTACTCTAGGCAATGAGGCAATGCAGTACATTGACAAATCATAAGTGTGCTGTTGCGAGTGTGTGAAGTCATCCCATTTTATCTTCATAGCACTGGCAATCTTATGAAGGAAGCTGTGCTGAGAATGGGCTATTGGCCAGAGTTCCCAAGAAAGCTTTTGGACTGAATGAGGCTATGAACCCAGTTCCCCTAGTCTAAAAACCCAGTTTCCCTAGTCCAAAAACATGCGATCCATTTTGAAGAATCCACAGGAATGAGTTGTAGTATGCAAGAACAAGGCAGTGGAGTGGAATCAGGAACATTAATAGCTGAATGAAATGGATACTATGTAAGGTAAAGGTAAAGTGTGCCATCAAGTCAATTTCAACTCCTGATGCCCACAGAGCCCTGTGGGTTTCTTTTGGTAGAATACTGGAGGGGTTTCCCATTGCCAGTCTGAGATGATGCCTTTCAGCATCTTCCTATATTGCTGCTGCCCGATATAGTACCAGCAGGGATTCAATCTAGCAACCTTCTGCTTGTTAGTTAAGCATTTCCCCGCTGCACCAGTTAAGATAGATACTATGTACAGAGAAGCAAATGCAGACTGCTTTTCAGTGCTCTTGTTGCTGGCTGTTTTGTTTGTCTGAAAAGGCAAGCACCATAAGCATGATGATGGTAGCTGCTGTGATCCACAGGCTGAGGCTTAAAAAGTAGTGATTCAGATCTATGTAGCACTAAAGAGGTTCTGGCAGTCGTAGGACTGCTAATGATTTCTGAACCTAGTGGCTTCATCCAAGCAGGGAAGAGCGCAATTTCCATGTTTGTGGCTGTCTTCATTAGGGGGTTGCTACCTGCTTTCCAATTAATTGGCAGATACTGTAAATAGTTAATTAAATGTGGCCTGAGTCGAATGCATTGCATGTCTCCTCTTCTATTGGGATCTGGGTGCAGTCAAAAATGGTGTAAAGAGCAATCTGTATCGTATACATTTCCGACATAGAATTAGAATCCATCCAATCTTCAGATTACGGAATAGAGCATAGAGAACCCCCATAAAGCCTATCTCTACAGATACAAAATTCTCTTGTCAGGGAGGAGGTTGGCCTAGATGACTCCTCCTCCTCCATCTCCACCTCCACCTCCACTTTCTCCTCGTTCTCCCTCCTCTCGCTCCACCCCAGCTGCCTCACTCTCCCTCACTGTGCCAATCCACGGCATTAACCTCTTCTTCGTTGTCTGATCATTGGCCCAACTTCTCTACCCACCTCATGAACAGACTGCAAGCAAGAGGTTAATGCTGCAGCCAGGCATGGGGAGCGAGAGTGAGGCAGTCAGAATGGAGTAAGAGGGGTGAGAATGACCCTCACCTAAGGATCCTTTACCAGCTCTGCCCGCCCCTACCAGGCACCACGGCTTCCTCCTCTGTATAGTTATATACTGCTTTTTGACAAATGATGATGATGAATGTTTATATACGACGATGAATATTATATGATGATAGTATAGTATACAATATTATATGATGATGAATATTATGTAGGACTTATTTTTAAGACATAGCCAACTTTTAAAGTCATTTATTTTTAAGTCATAGCCAGACTTATTTGTAGTTGTTAATATTATACGACAATGAATATTATACAACGATGAATATTTATATGATATTATACAACGATGAATATTATATGATATTGTACAACGATCAATATTATATACGATGATGAATATGTTTATATACAATGGAGATATGTTTATGTTTACGACGGTATATGTTTATATATGATGAGGAATAGTTTTTCAACAAAAGGTTCCCAAAGCGGTCTACATAGATATAAATAATTAAATCAAGTTGGCTCCCTGCTCCCAGAGGGCTCCCTATCTAAAAAAAGAAGCAGCAACAGAAAGCCACCAGCAACAGCGACTGGAGGGATGCTGTGCTGAGGACGGAGAGGGCCAGTTGCTCTCCCCCTGCTAAACAGAAGAGAATCAACACTTTTAAAAGGCCTCCCTTTTTTTCCAGTTTGTAGGGTGTGTGTGTGTGGTTGTGTTTGTGTGTGTTTAAAGGACTATACCTTATTTCCATGCCAATGGGATAGTAACACTTTTAATTAATAAGACTGGCAAGAGCCACCTCTGCAATTAACTTGTTTAGCCTTGATGTTTGCTGCTCCCCAGCATTAAGCTCTCCAGAAGCTCCTGACCTTGTGTGATGCGAAAGGCTGTTGTGCTTCAAGCAGATGGGCTGTTGCTAATTAAGACCGACTCTGTTTGTTTCAGACAGTGCAATCTTATTAATGATCTCTCCATTTCTGTAGTCATCCAGGGGGTCTTTAGAACTTGGTGCGTGCATTTTGTTATGTTTGGGATGTTCTAACGAATGCAAAGAAGCTTTCTCTATATGCATCGGTTTCTAATCTTGTCAACCTGAGTAAATATTTTGGAGGAATTAGTACAGAAGGGAGCAGTGTTAAAATATGATAAAATAGACCGGAGCAAGTGAGAATAAACTGACCAGTATTAAATGATAAACAACCTCAGAAGAGTAGTGATTGATTGATTGAGTGAGTGAGTGAGTGCCGTCAAGTCAGTGTCAACTCTTAGCGACCATATAGATAGATTCTCTCCAGGATGATCTGTCCTCAGCTTGGCCTTTAAAGTCTCTCAGTGGTGCATTCATTGCTGTCATAATTGAGTCCATCCACCTTGCTCTTGGTCGTCATCTTCTTCTCTTTCCTTTAACTTTCCCCAGCATTATGAACTTCTCAAGGGAGCTGGGTTTTCGCCTAATGTGTCTCAGGTATGATAGTTTGAGCCTGGTCATTTGTGCCTCGAGTGAAAATTCTAGATTGATTTGTTCTGTGATCCATTTGTTTGTTTTCCTGGCTGTCCATGAACGATGAAGAGGAGGAGCTGGTCTTCTGGTAGCAAGCATGACCTGTCCCCTTAGCTAAGCAAGATCTGCCCTGGTTGCATTTGAATGGGAGACCACATGTAAGCAGTGTAAGATATTCCCCGCACTTTAAGTAGCCAGCATTTTAGCGAGGTAGCCATCCTACTCAGCTCCTCTCTTTCAGACTATCACCCTAACTCCTACTACCTGGGTTTTTGCTAGCACATGATCAAAAATCAGGAGTGTTGATTGTGCAAACATCCTTATTATTATTGATTGCAGTTGTGAAGCCTGACCATCAACATGAATCAGTCTGGGAGAAGGACAATGAGTAAGCTATAATGGGGAAAAGAAGGATGTGGAGGAGCAGGAGGAGGAAGAAGAAGAGGAGAGAAGAAGAGAAGGTGGAGAAGGAGAAGGAGGAAGAGGAGGAGGAGGAAGAAGAAGAGGAGGAAAAGGAGAAGGAGGGGGAAGAGTAGGGGGAGAAGAAGAAGAAGAGGGCAGGAGGAGGAAGGGGGAGGAAAAAGAAGTAGAGGAGGAAGAAGTAGAGGAGGAAGAGGAAGAAGAAGAAGACATAAAGAGGTGTCACCTCCAATTAGACTCAAAGGCAGCCTCAGATAGAATGCAATTCAGGTTATCTAGTCTGGATGTTACTGGAATGTGGACAGCAGTGGCCAAGCTAATACTATACACAACTCACTCATAAAAGGATGGCTGTTTTCAAAATGGGTACCACAACTTTTAGATTGGAATTAGGAGAGATGGAACCACAATATATTTTACTTAAAAACATATTGGAGTGGGGGGAAGAGAGATTTTTATGGCAATTCTAATTTGGCTGAGCTATTGTCCAATGTAATGAAAGAGTGTGGTGTTAAATTAAAACCCATGGAAAGTTAAGGAAGTATTTCCATATCAGATGAAATCATTTTAACGGAAAAAAGTGATGCTTGGAGCAGTAATTTCTTGCTAACAGGCAAAAGGCCCTATTATAGCTCTTCTTCCACTGCTGAATAATTTCACATTAGTTAGATACTCTCATTTCATATTTCTCTCACAATGGGGAAAACACATTTTGCTAATGACTGTCTTGCTTCATTTGTCAAGATCTACGGCTCTCGCTCAAGACATCCTTCACCGACAATGTAATTTGGCGAAATTCAGCCCAACTCTATCCCTTTCTGAAGGCTAATATTGTGGACTATAGAGAAACCATCTCTCTTAACATGCTGCATATTAAAGATAATGTAGTGTACAGGATTGCTTTTTATAGACTTTTTATCATTTAAAAGAGGGGCTAGAAATAATAGCCTGTCCTAATTTCTGTTCCAATTTAAATGCATAGTTTTTAGTCCAATGTGAAGAACTGGAGAGTCATGGTGACCTAGGCATGGGAGGATATGCTGTGTACTAGAGACACACAAATGAAGTTGGCAAAGTATACCTTCCATTTCCAAAATTCTTCTTTGTTAGTGTAGATTTGGTGTCTAGATCTCCAGTACTCAGTTATGGCTAGTCCAGGCAGACAGCATCATCCCTAGTACTGAAAATATTAATACCAGTAAAGCAAAGTGTGCCATCATGTTGTTTTCAACTCCTGGAGCCCACAGAGCCCTGTAGTTGTCGTTGGTAGAATACTGGAGGGGTTTACCATTCCCATCTCCCACACAGTATGAGATGATGATGCCTTTCAGCACTTTTTGCTTTTATGTAAAGCTCGCTTTTATGTAAAGATTTTGTACTTTGTGTTTTTCTGATCGAATGACCGTAACAATAAAGATTTGATTTGATATCGCTGCTGACTGATATAGGTGTTTTCCATACTCGGGGAAACATACCAGTAGGGATTTGAACTGGCAACCTTGTGGTGATATTCAACTTTCTAACTGTTTAACTTTAAATGTGGTTTTATCTGGGTCCTGTTTTAAGATATTACTTTTTTATTGATATATTATTGTATTATGTTATGTTGATTGTCTTATGATGTGGACTGTTTTAACATTTTTGTTAGCTGCCCCAAGCAGAATTGCATTGGAGTGGTGGGATAAAAATATTTCAAAGTTTCTCCTCACAACAACCCTGTGAAGTAGGTTAGGCTGAGAGAGAAGTGACTGGCCCAGAGTCACCCAGCAAGTCTCATGGCTGAATGGAGATTTGAACTCGGGTCTCCCCGGTCCTAGTCCAGCACTCTAACCACTACACTGCACTGGCACTTGCAAAATAATTCTTCAGAACTGCTTTTAATGAAGCATTTTTTAAAAAATAACATTTTCTTCTAGCTGATTTTCTGTTCTTTTCAGTAACAATCATAGCCAGTGGACAGTTAAGCTATCCACAACCCACTTATTCCCTTGTGGCCCATAAAAACTAGGGATGAGATGTCAGTGTGGTATATAATTGAAAAAGAGCAAAAAAGGGAAAGATTTGCCTGGGTCTCTACACCACAATCATCTCCAAAATTAGCAATTGTGACATGGAAAACATATTTTAAAACAATTTAAAATATTAATACCCCACCACTCCAGAAAGTTCATGTTTGTGGTGGATCACAGCATTAATAATAATTGCCAACACCCTGACTAAAGTTGTTCTAGTGCAAGGTGCAAAAAGTGTGTGTAGCTGCACAAAATCACCACGATTTTGTGAATTGCACCCTTAAAAATTTCCTGCAGTGCTTAAAAGGCACGCCTGTCATGGCTCAGACTTCTGACTCAGAAGAGTCAGAGCAGGACAACTTACCAGCTAGTGAGGGCTAGAGGCACAGCCACAGGATTTGGCAGAGAAACCAGACTCTGGAGCTGAGGATTTGCAACAGCTGCCAGACATGATCTCTGATGGGGAAGAGCCTAGGATTTCACCTGTCTTGAGACGACATAGCAATAGCAATAGCAATAGCACTTACATTTATATACCGCTTTATAGCCGGAGCTCTCTAAGCGGTTTACAATGATTTAGCATATTGCCCCCAACATTCTGGGTACTCATTTTACCGAGCTCGGAAGGATGGAAGGCTGAGTCAACCTTGAGCCCCTGGTCAGGATCGAACTTGTAACCTTCTGGTTACAGGGCAGCAGTTTTACATCTCAAGAGGCAGGCTCAGTGGGAGTCATGCAGGTGTAGGAGATCCCAAGAAAGAAAGCCAAAGTGCTGGCTCAGGGAAGCCTGATTGGCTGCTGGTTCTCTTGAGCCATATATATTCAACAGTCTCTCTTTGCTCTGATGCTGTTTGCAACTTTGTTGGCTGCAGAAAGTGTGCTCTTGAATTTCAACCATTTCTGTGTCCCAGTTTGTCTTCTCTGTACTTTCCTGCATTGTTCCCTTAATTCCTTGTTCTGTGTTCTTGGCTTGTTTCATTCCTTGTTTTGTCTTTTCCTTCCACTTATTACTCAGTTAGTGTTGGGGGGGGGTACCTAGTTTCAGTTCAGGGGACTTATTCCATTGACTAATTGCTTTGTGAGCCTTTGATTTTCCTTCATTTGGTTTCGCTGCTGCTTTCTGGTTACTCTCAGGGGGAGTGTTGAAGGGGGTTGTAAAATCCTGTTGGGTTAGCCAAGCTAACAGATTCACAACACCACCACAGCTTGTTCAGCACTAAACTGGAATGTTAGTGCCATGTCTAGCACAACTAGTTAACACAATGTCCTTGGGCTCATGCAACGTTAGTCAAGGATGTTGGTTAAATAATACTAATACCAATACTACTATGACTATGATGATTACTACTAATAAAAATAATAACATTCCCTTAGGTTAGTCCAGCTTGTTGTGAAAACTCTAAATTAATTCTATATCATTAGAAGGGATTACAATTGAGCACACTGAGGTGGCAGCATGAAGCAGTAAGCCACATCTGGAGCATACAGGTCCTTTCATTCTGCATAGACAACTATTGAGGCCATCCTGCTGTAGTAATGAGTGCATAACAAAGGTTAAGTCTGCTCAGCTCATAGGGAGATATTCTGAAGGACTCTGAGGGGCGTAATCTGTTTTGCCAAGCATTCTGATTCATCCATGGGCTGTGCTTTGATTCTTAACACCAAGGATGCTAAAACTGTAACTTATTGATTCTGGCTTGATGGGAATTATGTTGCTCCAAGCACAAGGACTTGGTTGCAAGACTCAAGGAGCGCTTTTCTTAAGCATCTCTAACAACCACTTTATCTTGAAAAGGTCTGCTCACATTTTCAAGCACTTAGCACATTTCCAAAAATGTTTTAAAAACAAAAAATGCAGAGAAAAATGTATTGAAATGAGAAGGCACAAATGGCCTCTGAATTAACACTGAAGGTTGAACCACAGCTCTTTTGCACAGGCTTCGTTCACCTCTGGAGTTGCTAATTTTCCCCACCGCTTCAGAACCTGACCTTTAGAGTGGATTGCAGAAGCTTGTGTGGGATGGTATATATCAGATAAAAGATGCCACAGAACCTTAGCTAAATGCTTCACAATATGCGGGGGGTGGGGGGAGATAATTGTATAACTAATTGAAATGACCAGATCGATAAACATGAGGATGAATGGAAGGAATAAAAAGGATAAAATATCAATTGAATAAATAGATAAACCAACAAGAAACACAAGACAGGCAGAATCAAAAAGGCTTTTCTAAAGGGAAGTGCCTGAAGTGCTTTCTAAATAGCAAACATGTTGAGGCTGCTCTCACGAGCAGCCTAGTCCAACTTAGGAGGAGGTTGAAAGAACGTGTTCCAGCCTCTGTTACTCCAGGCTGCTGGGAGCAGCCCAGGTCAGACATGTGGGTGTGCCTCCTAGGGAGGGCCGTCCCACAGCAGGGTGAAGGGCCAGGTACTGTTCGGGTCAGCCGCCATGTCCTGACCTCCTCTCACTACAAGGCTTTACCCCACTGAGGGGGGGACACACACCCAACCTGCCAAAGCTCTGAGTTGGTGAGTCGAGCCACTCACCCTAGTGGGAGCCATTCCTAGCCCTCCGGGCCACCCAAACCCTGAAGGACTGTTCCTTGACCACCACCCCCCACCTCAAATGGTCCTCCAGCCAAACACCGTTGTGCAATCTACCTACCCAACACCCGCACTCTCCTGCCAAGTGACCAGTTATCTACCAAGTCTGTCTATGACCCAACACTAAGGCCTCAATGAGATGTAGGGGGGAAAGGCCATGCCTAAAGCCAACCTGGTATGACCCAAAAAATCCCTACTTGGCCCTGGCCGGTGACTGGCTATTTCTCACTGAGTACTGGGGTGGGTGGGTGCCCAGAATGGAGGCAGCCGGGCCCAATCGGCCCACTTCCTTCCCCTGATTGGCCGGTCCTGGCCACGTGGCAAGAGACCCAAGATGGCGGTCACTGTGCCTGCTACGGTGATAGGGGCACAACCCCACCCCTCACCTCATCACATGAGCACGGCAGCGGGAAAGAGCATTTTCTAATTGAGTTTCAGTTGAATGCATTACAAGAAATGAGTCTTTTGGCTTTTAAAGAAATAATATCTCAGAGAGGATGCCTTAACACCCCGCCCCTGAAAACAGCAACAGGTTCTGCAGCATGCAGAGCACTTCGATTTATGAGCACTGTCTTTCCTGTTCTCTTAAAGCACGATGAGATCTCAAGCTGTCAGCAAAGGGAAAATATAACCAATAGTTGACCTCTATTGGATAGCATGTGAATTCAGCATGAACTCTTTGTTTCCTTGGATGCCTCTGGCCAAAAGGCTGGGGGGGGGGGGAAGGGAACAAGAATTCGTTTTCTCACCTATGTGTGCGCGCCAAATTGATGCCTCTAGAAGTCAGGCACTAATAAATGATGTTTGTCGAGTAATCATGTACCATAATCACCCCTGCTTGTTAGACTGGAGGCAGGCATGGCGGTTATAATCTAATTTCTTCTGCAGTCAGCTTGCCTCCTAGCTGGCTATAAAATATGAACCCACCCACACTCTCCCCTTGCATAGTTGTAATAACATTTGTGTTAAAAAAAAAAAATCAACCCCACAAAAAACCCCTACAGAATTTTAAATCTGCTTCTGCAGAGGAGATAACAGAGCTCTCTGCTGGTCACCTTCTAGCATTCTTCCTGATTTAATGGTATTTCTGTGCATTTAATATTTGCATTGTTGTTGTTATTATTAAGGGTTGGGGGCCTTTTCTTCTCCTTTTGGCAAAGGCACTCTCATTTATTTTTAAAGAACTTCTGCCAGGGCAAAAAGCTACCTACATACTTTTTTCTCCAGGATGTAGAGCAACAGTAAACCTTAAAAAGCTGGATTTCTCTTGAAATAGTAATGCCTTGCTCTCTCGTAGGATTATAGATGGCAGAAACAGGAAAGCCTCCTCAAGTCATATAACTAGGCATCTCAGAAAAAGTGTGGGCTACCCCACTTTTACTGCCAGTTGCAATGTATACGATAAGGCACTAAATTATGAGGCACTAAAAGGCAGTGAAAGTGGTGGTGATGAATCTCCTTCGGAAGAGAGTGTGTGTGTTCACACAGCAGCCAAACGTACCCCGAAGTAAGCTAAAGGAACAAGTCATGCTTGCTAATACAAGACCAGCTCTCTTTTCCAACAAAGATAACCAGTTGAAATAACCAGTCACATTTCTATAGCCATCTTATTTATATTGTTCTATGTAAACCACTTTGAGAATTTTGTTGAAGAGCGGTATATAAATATCCGTAGTAGTAGTAGTAGTAGTGTGCTGTCAAGTCGATTTTGACTCCTGGCGCCCACAGAGCCCTGTGGTTGTTTACGGTAGAATAAAGGAGGGGTTTACCATTGCCTACTTCCACACAGTATGAGGTGATGCCTTTCAGCATCTTCCTATATCACTGCTGCCCGATATTGTACCAGCGGGGATTCAAACCGGCTACCTTC
This sequence comes from Hemicordylus capensis, assembly GCF_027244095.1. Lineage (NCBI taxonomy): Eukaryota > Metazoa > Chordata > Lepidosauria > Squamata > Cordylidae > Hemicordylus > Hemicordylus capensis. The sequence continues at coordinate 20,995,911 of NC_069667.1, forward strand.
TGCTCATTAGTCAAGCTCTGAGCAGTAGTGCACTGAAGGTGTTGGGTATTAATATTAATATTTATCATTATTTCTTCCTGTAATTGTTTTTATTTCTGAAAAATGCTTCAATTCAAGGTCTTCTCCTTCTCCAGGCAACCAGTGCTTCTCCAATGGGAATAGGTGCATCATCTCTGCTCTCATCCTTGGTACCTTTTAAATCACATCCTTTTCTTATTACCCCTCACCCTCCTTAGCTAGCAATTACAAAGAGAGAGAAATCATTGTGCTACCCTGACTTACAACTATTAGATAAGGGCATAATTGTAGCGGGAGTAATTGGCTTTTGTAGCGGAGCACCATTAACCTGGCATAATTGTTCTTATAGCAACTCATGCTTTGCTCCGTTAAATTTCATTCTGTGCAAAAAAGGGGCACCTTAACCTTTGCTGTCTGTTCCTTTGTGTGACCTGATCTGTGTTCCCCTGTGCAAGCAAAATGGCTCTCACAATGAGTCATAAGGGATATGCAACAGGACACACCTAACACAATTCAGTCAGTGTGCAGACCTGATCTTGGCCTTTATTGTGGACAGTGTCCTCTTGTGGTGGTGCAGCAGCAGCTACATTACACACGATCAGTTGTGCCTTTCACTCAAATTGAGCTTCTAATAACCCAGCCCCAGATGTGGTCAGAACGTGCTTGTGCCTGGACCCCAAAATGGAGGAGACCTTCTCTACAGGGGACCTCAGTGTTTTAGTTACGATTATACAAGGAAAGCATACTGGAAGCAAACAAGGACACCTTCAGCAAGTAGCATCTTCCCTAAGAGCAAATGGTGTAACCCGTCTTCTGTCCATGCTTCTGTTTTTTTCATACAATCCCCCTGGTGTGGCAATCATACCTTCATACAGCACCCCCATAATGAAGTAGACCTGTCCTCCGAGGCAGGCTGGCACTCCAAGTCCAGAGCGGAGGGTTGGTCTACCCAGTGCTCTCAACTGGTGGAGCAGCTCACCCTGGGGGAAAAGAGCCATTTTGAAGCCCATTTTCCCAGCAAAATGGGCATCAGAATGGTATTCAAATCACTCAAATCAATTCTGATCGAATCAAAGGTGATTCTCCTCAACCCCAAATTGAGCCCCCTCTAATTTGAGGGGGGTTTGATTTGGGGTCAAATTTATGAATCATCCCCTGATTTTAGCCAAATCGATTTGATGGCAAATCAAATTGCACACCCAAACGATCTAGATGTCATTTCTTGAAGAATCTGAAACATCACTGAAATTGGTGCTGGTATGACAACATCTGTCAAAATTGCACAACTCCACATTATACCAAACCCTGCAAACCCACTTTTCCCCCTTTAAAATGATCTTTCTTCATCCTGCCTTGTTGGCCATAGTGTATGTCAATTAATTAATGGGTAGATGATGCAAGCTTGACCTCACTGCTGAATGTGTACTGTCATCAATTCCACATATACCATGTGCCAGCTACATGTTCTCAATCTTGGGCCCCCAGATGTTGGACTACAACTTCTATCATCCCCAGCTACAAGAGTCTTCAGCCCAGATGGTTGGGGATATTGGGAACTGTAATCCAACAACATCTGGGGACTCAAACTGGAGAACCCCTGGTATACCAGTAAAACCCCAGATCCTGATTGCAAAGTTTTTCACTCAGCATCCCTTTTTGCATGCAAGCTTTGATCCAGAAGACAATCTGTATATAGATCTTTCCATCCATGTGCAGAACATTCTCGTATATCAGGAAATTTGTATATTTATTGGGCATAAGTATTCCTAGCAAGTTAGATCTCCTGATCTTCTCCCCTGAAAACATCACCTAGGGGTTGTATAATCATTCAGGTGCAGAGAATGACAATTTCATTGGATTATTTATACTTTAAAGACCTTTTCCATTTTAATCAAAAGCAAAATGTAAACAGAATGAAAGATAAGCATTAGAAAAGATTTGCTTAATTAAAATTTGAATATTTGAACAACTTGGCTGCTTTTCAGAGTTGGATAAGCCCATCTGTCTGATGCCTACCATTTAATATTTATGCTAAGTAACTTCATAGGTGGAAATTTTTCTTCATTTTGTCCTTCATGGGAGTACTCTTTGCATAAATATAGGAGTTTAGGAGGATCACACCATCTCTAAGATTTCCCTTTGGGACAGATAACAAAATATTAATATAGAAAGGTAAGACTGATTACAGCCATATTTTAAAAAAACCACCCTCCATTGTTCCTGTTGCAGGCCAAGTTAGTTTTTCTACCACTCTGCATAAAGGAAAGGTGTACAAACAAATAAATGTGCATCTGACATTCTTCTCATCAATATTTCTCCCTATATTTTGGAATTCCAAACTACCTAGTCTGGAGTCCAAAGTGGAGCTGATGCATGAGGAATACTCCCTTTTTTGATTTAAATTCCAGATCTTATGTAAGGCTCCGTAGATGTGGCTTTCAGTTCTTTGTGTTCATTTGCTTCCTGCCCTCTGCGCTGTGTGTGTGTGTGTGTGTGTGTGTGTGTGTGTGTGTGTGTGTGTGTTGGCCTAGGAGTCAGATCCTGCACTGTCAAGACAATGACCCAGGGGATAAAGAAGACTGGGGAAAGGAATTCTCTCTCCAGAATGGGCCTGCTCCTCCAAAGACTCTTAGGAGACACTGAGAGCCAGTGACATTTCCACCTGTATGACCTGAAGATAGCCCTATCCCTCTTTTTCTGATTCTGAGAACTCCACCTCACAATCTTCAACAATGCAGAAGGCCACCTCCCTGCTACCACACCCGCTTAAGTGACAACAGGAGAGTCCCTACCTCCACAAGAACCAGTGCTTGAGAAACAAGGTATGGCCCCTTTAAGTACCAACAGTTTATTAGGAGAGATGAGCTGTATCAAGCTGAGAATCAAATTACTTAAATCCTCCAGACTAGTTCTGGAGCAACTTCTTCACTTGCTACTTTTAGGAGCCTGTATCCAGCTTAAACCTATACATCTCCACAGTGAGCTGTCCATGGTCCTGCTCTCCTGTCAAGCTAGAATGGTTGTGGCACACCTGAAAAGTTGTGGCACACTGTCAAGTATATTAGTGTACTGTGACACACCAGTTGGGAAACTCTGATGTAAAACACAGATTACCTGGAAGAGAAAAATGGGTAACAGAAGCTGTTTCTAAACATCAGGCTTTATCACTCATATTCATCAACAGGATGAACTGTTGCCTAGGAGGGTGTGTGAGAAATTCTAATTTTTTTTACTGTGTGGCTACTAAAAAAAAAATGATGTCAGTTTGATTCCCTAATAATTTGATTCTGAGAAAATGGAGGGAGAGTAATGAAAACATTATTGAAGCTTTTAAAAAGCTATACATTACTGAGGATGCACGCCAAAGCATCCTCTCTGCTCGGTTCAAGTGCGTACAATCGGATCAGTAATGACAGGCTAGAAATTGAAAGGGCTTGAGAAGTAAGAGCCTGGATTCGCAGCCTCCCCCATTCCCTGCAATTCCATTTCAGAATCTATAATAAGAAATTTCACTGGAACAAATCAATGTGTGCGATGCCGCTGGAAAATAACACGGAGGTTTAGGAGGGGGTTCTGAGTGTTCCAAGTACTTTGCGTCTATTAGCTGGTTGTCATCCCAACATCAAGTCTGTGAAGTAAGTGTGGAGTATCATCCCTCTGTTCCAAATGGAAACCTGAGGCTGAGAAGGTGTGGTTTTCCTCAGGCCACCTAATAAATGCATGCAGTGATTAGATTGGAACCAGGGGCTTCCTGAGTCATAGTGCAGGCTCCTAGTAAAAGACCATTGTGGCTGGAGATGAAAGTAGCTCAACAGCATCTAGAGACCCAACTTTGGGACCACGAAATGATGCTCAACAGCATCTAGAGACCCAACTTTGGGACCATGATAAAATAAGAAGTTGTCTTCTACCGAGTCAGACCATTGGTCCATCTACCTCAGTATTGTCTACACTGACTGGCAGGGAAACTTGCTCAGTCACTCTGCCCATTCTCCTTGAAGCATCAAAAGCTTCTGTGAGAAATGAGCAGTGAGACATACTGCCATCTTGATGGATGTCTATGGAACTTACAGGCAGTCCCATCTCAGCAGCTGCTTTCTCTGTATGAAGACGTACCTTGCTCATACCAGTGCTAAGCTAAGCTATGATTCATGCTTTGAGATATTCTTAGTGGGATAAGAAGCTGCCTTTAACCGAGTCAGACCATTGGTCCATCTAGCTCAGTATTGTCTGCACAGACTGGCAGCGGCTTCTCCAAGAGTACAGGTAGAAGTCTTTCTGAGGCCTAGCTGGAGATTCTAGGGAGGGAACTTGGAAACATCTGCATGCACGTGCCCTTCCCAGAGCTGCCCCAACCCTTAAGGGGAATATCTTTCAGTGCTCATACACATGCAGTCTCCTATTCAAATGCAACCAGGGCGGACCCTGCTTTGCAAATTCATGCTCGCTACCACAAGACCAGCTGTCCTTCCTAGGCTCCATAGTCCAAAATTGGAATGATGTGTTTATGCTGAGGTCAGTTCTTACTCTTCATAATTTACCCAAAGGCAACAAAGGCAATGCTACTGTTTCAATCTGTGACATACTTTCAGGCTCTTTCAAGTAAGCAACCAGGATACAGATGGGATCCACAGGGACTTCAGTCCCAGCACTCAATTAGTACATTCCAGAATCTCTATTCAGAGACTATGGAAACTCTTCATTTAATTTCATCAGGCACCAAGATGCAATTATGAAAACAGGCATTGCACTGGCTCCCAGGTACCTATTACGGTTAACATGTTACCACCCACAGCAGCCATGTCTGTTGTCACAGATACTTCAAATTCCACTGTGCCATAATGAGCCTATTATATTGTAAATCCTTTGGGTCACAACCCACTCTCCTGTACCATGCTGCTGCTACTGCTCTACTACTACTACTACTACTACTACTACTACTACTACTCTACTACTAGCCTACTACTAGTCTACTACAAGTAATAATGCTACAGTATGATGTTGCTGCTGCTGCTGGGTTTCTTTTTTGCTTCTTCTGCAATGCTGTTGCCTTGTTGTGTTTCTCTTTATGATATTATTTGATTGTGTTTTTATTTTATCTTTATTACAAGCCTCTTGGGCAAAAAAAAAGAGTGGGATTTACATGTTTTAAATGTAATAACCATAGTAATACGACCAGGGATGTTTCATTTCCCCCATATCGCTGCTGCATCTGTACTATGCTGCATTAAAAAAAAATATTCCGCCCACTTCTAAGAGCATATGCGGGGGAAAGTCAAGAAATGTATTTGGCACAGGTCCCTGGCACTGTCTCCAGTCTTCCAAAATAGGTCAGAGCTTGTGTAAGTTTGATCTAGCAACTTGGTGCAGGAGAATTACTGGGCACCTTTGTGATTTGTCATTCTTAATCACCCTTAGCAGAGCAAAGAGGAAAGCCAAGGAGGGGAAAAGACGGCTCTGCTTAGGGATTCAATGAGGCCACAATGTAATGAAACATCTGTTTTGGAAACCATCCACTCTGTCTCGTTTGCTTGACAGCCATCCTGGTGCCTTTCAGGGCTGCTTTGTTTTTATATGGGAGCTCAAAGAGAAAACGCTCAGCGTTGGCAAACCTTCCAACATTCCAGAGGCGGAAATTGGGGCATGCTTGCAGCACTCGTTCCAGTCCTACGAGCTGCTGTCCTCCACGTGATGACCCGTTGCTGAAGGCTCTTTCCCACCTGCTGCATTCATTCACTCTGCAACAGTCTGTACATCACTGGTTTAAAATCCAAGAGGATGCTTCCCAAAAGTAGAAAGTGGCATTGTGGAGGGTGTGGAGGAGGAAGCAACATCTCAGGCAGCCAGGAGGAGAGATGGCCTTGTGGCAGCAAGGATGAATGGTCCCCTTTGCTAAGCATGGTCTGCCTCCATTTACATTTGGATGGGAGATGACATGTGAGTGCTGTAAGATATTCCCGTTAGGGGACGGGGCTGTAACTCAGTGGGATTGTATTTATATACCTTCCTATATGAAATATCTGCCCAATTAAACAATTGAAACCCTAAATCATATAGAAGAAATTATTATTTCTTGCTTGCACAGTCAAACAGATGTTATTGACTGGTTTGTTTTATCCAGACATCGAGTCCTTCCCAAGGACCCGGGATGCCAGAATTTTGTTATCAGTATTGTTGTTGTTATAGGTATTGCTGCAAAATGTAGGCTGTTCCCAGTAAAGTTGTTTGTAGTTATACAGGGGTGTAGTTATAACTGAACGGGGGAGGAACCAAATTTCCCTAGGCTCCTAAGGTGCCTGCTGCTCACTTCCTCTTTGCTCTCTGAAGAAGACACCAGAGAGGGGAAAGGACAGATGCTCACATTCGCCTTTGGTCAGAGGGCCCACTCCAAACTTGCTAGAGCAATCCCCAATGAATACAATGGGGCATACTCCCAGGTCAGTGGATAGTATTTCAGGCTTTCAACCCCCAGGAAAAGTCCTGTGGACATCCCTTTACCTCTGGAACCTCTGGTTCCTGTCTAGGCGTGGGTTCAAATGGTTGCTGTAAAGTCGATCATCAGTTTTGTTCCACGTTATGTGTAAATCCGCCCACAGTTTGATTAATAGTTCAACATATGCCTCAGCAGTTGTGATGCATGAAATGACTGTAGTGCTTCATTTACCTCCTTATGCACTCAAGACAAAATGCATTCATTTACCTGCTTGGAGATTTAACCTCTAGAGGCCCTGCAGCATGGCAATGCTAGCAACTCACACTAGTGATGTTTTTATAAAGTATGTAAACGGGAGGGACTGTGATGTCTCAGGAAAACTCACTGGAAATAGTAGGGGTGTGCACGAAATGCATTTTGTGTTCTGTTCTGAGCTCAGAACGGAATACACAATACTTGGGATGTTCTGTCAGAACAACCAGTTGAGCTGGTTGTAACGATGGAACAAGCCCAGTCAATGGGAATGGGTCAGGACACAGGAACATAGGAAGCTGCCATATATTGAGTCAGACCATTGATCTATCAAGCTCAGTATTGTCTTCACAGACTGGCAGCGGCTTCTCCATGGTTGCAGGCAGGAATCTCTCTCAGCCCTGTACTGTATGCTTTGGTAGTTTGTTGGTTCAATAAAAAAAATCTTGTCCTATCTTGGAGAAGTCAGGGAGGGAACTTGAAACCTTCTGCTCTTCCCAGAGCGGCTCCATCCCTTAAGGGGAAGATCTTACAATGCTCACACTTCTAGTCTCCCTTTCATAATCAACCAGAGCAGACCTTGCTTAGCTAAGGGGACAAGTCATGCTTGCTACCACAAGACCAGCTCTGTTTGACCTTGGAACAGATCATTCTGTTCCAGAGCTCGAAACTGGCTCCATTTTAAAAGGGGTTCTCTTTGAAGCTCGGAATGCTCAAAACGGCCCATTTCAAGGTGGAATGTTCTGACTGCCGAACGTTCTCTACATATCTATAAAACAGAAACTGACCATAGAATAGAAACAAATGGTAGGAGGGTATGCAGTTAACACGATCTTCCAAGGCTGGCATGATTCTCAAAAGTGAGCTGCATTATTTATCCTTTTCCAAGCTATTAAACGGTTAAGCATTTCAATGGAATGATTTTTAAAGTGATTGTTTGCAGCAGCTGCGTTGAAATGATCTCTTATCTGGCCCAAGTTTTCAGCCACCTTTATGAGCTCCAGGATTGCCCTTAAATCACAGACGATGATATAGATCTAGCAACATTTTCTTGGACTAATGCTTTCTATTCACTCTAGCATATCCCCCCACCAAAGTGTCTATATTTACAGTTTGTTCCCTGCTGATAGTCATCTAACTCTGAACTGCAATTATGTGGTAGGCTTCCTTGATGCCTGTAAGTGCCAGAAAATCTTTATTGACCTTTCTTAGAGAGGAACCCATCCTGGGTTTAGGAACCAATAAATCTCCAGGATGAAACACGTTGAATTTAATCTGCACCAGAATCAATTAAGTTTCCGGGTTGAAATGGCTAAGATTCTGCACAGATGATTGTTTGCAGAAGCTTTGCCTGGAGACATTTTTAGATATCGTTGAATATTGTATAACAATAACAATAATAACAATAGCAATTCAATGTGCATAGTACTTTACAAAGAATGAAACGAAAGGTCCCTGAGGCTCAGAAAAAAAGGAATAAGATTCTGCACAGATGATGGTTCATAGAAGCTTTCCTTGGATAAAAGGATGTGCACGAACTGGAAATTGCAGTTTGGTTCAAATTCAGACCAAATTCAAACCAAACTGCTTGTCTCTGAACTGGTTCAGTCGAACTGACCACCCGGTCCAGTCCATTTGACTGAAGCAGTTTGGTGGTTGGGGGGGGCTATACTTGGGGTATCCATTGAGGATTCCCAGAAAAAAGGTTGGGGGATCCTTTAGTGTTCTAAAAGGTGGCCAATAGGGCAGACATGTGCACGGAACTGATGGGGGACTCAGTGGGGAAGAGGGTACTTTTAAGGACTGGGGAGGGTGCAGTTATCCTCCCCTCTGTGTTTCCCCTGCCGGCGCTGCAGTATAAAAGGGTCCGGCGGGGTGGCACCCTACATCTCTGCCACCCCATTACCTCTTCAGAACATAGGGACAGAGAAAGCTGCCATATAGAGTCTGACCATTGGTTCATCTAGCTCAGTATTGTCTTCACAGACTGGCAGTGGCTTTTCCAAGGTTGCAGGCAGGAATCTCCCTCAGCCCTATCTTGGAGATGCTTCCAGGGAGGGAACTTGGAACCTTCTGCTCTTTTCAGAGCGGCTCCATCCCCTGAGGGGAATATTTGACAGTGTTCACACTTCTAGTCTCCCTTTCATATGCAACCAGGGCGAACCCTGCTTAGCTAAGGGGACAAGTCATGCTTGCTACCACAGGACCAACTCTCCTTTCCTCTTCCCGAAAGTGACTCGCTCACTCACCCGACATGTGCACGCACGCCAGATGCTTCCAGTCACTTCCAGGACCATAGATCTACTACACCTTTTACAGCTACAATATTGTTTTATAGAAGCATAGGAAGCTGCCTTATACTGACCATAATACAGAGTCAGACCATTGGTCCATCCAGCTAACTATTCTTTACAGAATACTCTATTATTATTTCTCTGTGTAAACCAGAGCTGCACAGATTCAGCCTTCTGCAGATGTTGGATTACAACTCCCATAATCCCTGACTATTGGCTGGTGTGGCTGGGAATGATGGGAGTTGTAGTCCCAACAGCACCTGGAGGGTGAGAATAGAACTGTCTTATTCTAAAGTGTGCACATTTGATCCACTCCATAAAATAGCACACAAATCTTCTGTCTTTTGTCAAAAAGAGAGATATTTGTTTCATTATTTTAAGCAATCTTCACACTTTCTGTCATATACAACTTGTAGCCTTCTGCCTGCAAGCATCTAGATCAGGCTTCCCCAACCTGCGGCCCTCCAGATGTTGCTGAACTACAACTCCCAGCATCCCTAGCCACAATTTATTGTGGCTGGGTATGCTGGGAGTTGTAGTTCAGCAACATCTGGAAGGCCGCAGGTTGGGGAAGCCTGATTCTAGATGCTCTTCACAGAGTGCTCACACATGTAGTCTCCCATTCAAATGTAAACTAGGGTGAACCCTGCTTAGCAAAGGGGACAATTCATGCTTGCTGTCACCAGACCAGCTCTCGTCTTGATCTGTTTGATGTCCCAGTCTTGCTTCAAATACTGCCAAATCATCCAGATTCTCCAACTGAGCTTCCTTCCATTCCATTAAGCCTCATGCCTCCAACACCCTGGTCTGCTCACAACCAGTGATGACAATTTTTTGCACAAAAATCCTTCAAAATATTTTTTTTTAAAAAAACCATTCCTGCACCTCTAATCGTCCCCAGTTCAAAGTAGATTTACATGCACACACATCATGAGCTGTTCGTTAAAAGGATGAGCTCCAGATGAATTAGTGATTACAGATGCCACGAGATGCCCTTACTATTTAGAACCTGTCAAAGAAAATATATGGAATTCAAACGGCTTCTATCCAACAGCGCCCTCTCAAAGGTGAACTTTGTGTATTGATTTTTTGCATAGGTGCGAATTACAGTCCACGTAACAGGGATATAAGATGCCATCGTGTCAATCAAACCTTGGAAAATGATGTTCCATTTTAAATATTGCTTGATTGCATCTCTTCTGTCTACACAAGCCCACACATCTGCATGCTTGCTGGAAATGAATAGTTGTCAAAAGAACAAAACATGTATTATCTGTACTCTACACTGACTTTCACATTGCTGAATAAAATAACAAAGACACTCTCTGAATTGCATGACAGTTTCAGAAATCACATCAGGAGGACTGAATGTGGATGAAAAACATAATGTTATGCTTGAAGAAGAAGAGAAGTTGTGATTTCATATGAAAGGACCTTAATGATGTGAATAGGAAGGAGGACGGAATCTCTGAGATAGGAAGGAGGGAGAAGTTTTTGGAACTTCTGAAAAAAGGATGTTTTCCAGATTGTTCAAAGGAGTTGAAGCACACACACACACCCTGAAACCAACTTCTTCTGTGTTAGTTAAATTTTTTTTTTTTTTTTTGAAAAAAAATACTTGTATAAGCTAGCTATTGCTAGAAGGAAGTCAGGATCCGAGGGTTCACAAACAAGTCATCAAACACAGAGTGACAGTCTGACTGTTCTTTCTCTGTTGGATGTTCTGATTGAAGCCATTTTTTATTTTTGGTGATTCATTATTCCTATTCATCACATTCTATTGTGTTCAGGGTGCAGGGAATATGAGCTATCGGCCTCATGTGGGTTAATTATGTAGGTAATGTGAATTTCTATAAATGACGTACAGTAAGGTAGATGATGGTGGAGATTTCTCTGGATGGACTCAGCAGGCTTTGGAATAAGATTGTTGAGAGGACCCTCTTGATGGAGAAAATCCAGAGTAGAACATCCCCAACTGAACTAAACTGTCCAGCTTCTGCTTGAAGATTTCCAGCAAGGGAAAGCACAACACCCCACTAGATAATTGGTCCCATTTATTTATTTATTAAAAATGTATATCCTGCCACTCACGTGCAATAATGCTCAGAGTAGCTCACAACAGTAACACAATAAAAATGGTATAAAACTAAAAGCAGTAAAATGCGGGGGGCGGGAGAGACATTAGACATTGTAAAATAGATTGTCTGAAATGGACCATGTTAAATTGAAAATCCCATCACACTGTACTAAAAAACATTATAAAGCCTCTCTAAACAAATGAGTTTTAAGATCTTTTTTTAAAAAAGCCCTGAGGGAGGGCACATGGCAAAGCTCTGCTAGGACGGCTTTTCAGAGCTGAGGGGCTACAATTAAAAAGGTCCCGCCAACCAAATCTCAGTCGATGACAAGGTCAAAGATGAGGAGAGGAGAGGCCTGGAAGATTACATAAGAAAAGCCCGACTGGAACAGGCCCAAGGCCTATCTAGTCAAGCATCCTGTTACACTCAGTGGCCCACCAGATGCCTGTGGGGAGCCCACAAGCAGGAAGTAAGGGCATGCCCTTTCTCCAGTTGTTGCTTCCCTGCAACTAGTATTCAGAGGCCTCTGAAGCTGCAGGTGGCCCACAGCCACCAGACTAGTAGCCACTGACAGACCTGTCCTCCATGAATTTGTCTAAGCCCCTTGTAAAGCCGTCTAAGCTGGTGGCCATCATCACATCCCATGGCAGAGAGTTCCATAGATTAATTATGCATTGTGTGAAAAAGTAATTCCTCTTGTCGATTCTAAATTTCCCGACCTTCAGTTTCATGGGGTGACCCCGGCTCTAGTATTGTGAGAGAGGGAGAAAAATTTCTCTCCATCCACCCTCTCCACTCCATGCATAATTTTATACTTCTCATCTCCCCTTAGTCACCTCTTTTGCAAGGTAAAGAGCCCCAGATGCAGTAGCCTCACCTCATAAGGAAGGTGCTCCATGACACTGATCACTTTGGTTGCCCTCTTCTGCACCTTTTCCAGTTCTACAATATCCTTCCTAAGATATGGTGACCAAAACTGTACGCAGTACTCCAGATGTGTGGCCACACCATAGATTTGTATAAGGGCAAGTTGAAGACAGATCATCCTGGAGAGAATCAATCTATGTGGTCACTAAGAGTCGACACCAACTTGATGGCACTTAATTAATCTATCACAATATTAGCATTTTTATTTTCAACCCCCTTCCTAATGATCCTTAGCATTGAATTGGCCTTTTCCACACTGAGTCAACACTTTCAATGAGCTGTCCACCACGACTCCAAGATCTCTCTCCTGGTCAGTCAACGACAGCTCGAATCCCATCTGTGTATATGTGAAGTTGGGGTTTCTTGCTCCAAAATTCATATGGGCTGAAATATGTATAGGAATGTAAGAGGGATGAGCTCCATATTAGACATCCTTCTGCTTGTTTTTTCTCTCTTTTTTAGGAGACATAGGACATCAAAGCACCAGCATTACTAACCTCCACAAAGGTTAAGTATAGAAAAACTCAGCAACAGAGGCTCAACTCTCTTTAGTTACCCACTGGAACACCTTTTTCACCCTGGTAGGCTTGTAGCACTAATGCTGAGCTCTGTCCCTTCTAGTGGTCTTTCATGGGAAATGCAGTTTTCTCAGTCCAACTGACATCTGTCAGTAGCAGTGAGAAGATTAAGGCCACCTTCAGACCTAACGCCAGACCAGAGGCAAACGTGCCAGAGGTCCAGGACTGCAGTCATCCAAATGCGTGAAACCGTGGTTTCACCACCAAACTACGGTCCAACTTTTGACCCCAAACCTGAATTTGAACCTTTGGTTTGCATTAAGTTTCATTGCTGAAATCTCAGGTTTGAAGGCAGCAACGTGTCATCTGAATCCTACTGTGTCCTCCATTTTGTGCAAGCTGCACCAGAGTTAAGAGTTAGACACTCCTCCATTTCTCCTACTCAAGTTCCTCCCACTTTGCAGTCTCCCAGACTGTAGATTGCAATTGTCTGAAATAATCTGGATGTTCACCAGGCTATGGAGGCAAATTGCCAGTCTGTTGAACCCACAGTAGCAAGCATGAATGCTCTCCTTTGCTAAGCAGGATCTGCCCTGGTTTGCATTTGAATGCAAGACTGCATGTGAGAGCACTGTAAGATATTCCCCTTACGGGATGTGGGCCGCTCTGGGTAAAGCTTCTACATGCTAGGGGTGTGCACGTAACTGGCTGGTCCAGTTCAGTTTGAGTCCAAATTGTACCCAAACTGGACTGGGCCAGTTCAGTCTGGCACCCCCTCAAACCCACCCAACCCAGTTTGGTTTGGTCCAGGAGGTTTGCAATTTTTAAAAAACATTTTTTAAAAATTATCCCCTCTGGGGGAGGTGGCGGAGGGGGTCTGCAGAGGTTCTCCCTTCCCGCACTGGCCTCTCTTTCCCCCTCGGTGCCGTGGCCACTTTGGAGGCCACTATGCCTGCGCAATAGGCCTCTACACAGCCAATTTCTGAAATAAGGGTAGTGAAGCCGGTGGGGGGAGGGGGAACCTCTGTGGACCCACCCCACCCCACCCCACCCCACCCCACCTGCCGCTGCCTCAGAAGACTCCCCCAGAGGGGGTAAGTTTAAAACAACAACAACCACCTTGCAAACCCCCAGGGGGATTTGGTCCAGGGTTGGAACAGTTGAACCGAACCGGTTCGACATTGAACACATTTGACATCAAACCTTACACATCCCTACTACATGCGTGCATGCAGAAGGTCCCAAGTTCCCTCCAGATCTCCAGATAGGGCTGATGGAGACTCCTGCCTTTCACCTTGGAGAAGCCGCTGCCAGTTTGTATAGACAATACTGAGCTAGATGGACCAATGGCCTGACTCAGTAGAAGGCAGCTTCCTGTGTTCCCATGTGTATCCCTGCTCTCCTCAGCAACCTGGATGTAAGGAGGTTTTAGATGCTGGTGACTACTGGGCATCTAGAGTTTGAGACCTCCTAGCCGCCGCCGCCCCTAAAACATAGCAGGATAAAGATAGCCTTGTAAATGTTCTTGACTTCCTGGACTCTTTATTCTTCTCTCAGCTTGATCAGATGCTACCACACAGAGCACTGCTGTCTTTGTTGTCTCGGACAGAAAGTCTGTTTCTCCTAATCACCAGCCACCCGCCTGACTGTGTCATTGCTGTCTTTGGGACCTTTCTCTCTTTCTCTTTTGCTTCTGCCCCCTCTCCTCACAGCTCGCCTTTGATATCTGGTAGAATCTGCAGTTTAATGAGAAGAGAAGGCGGGCAGCAGGGGGAGGGGGAGAATCACAGAACAAGTCAGCGACAGCCAATCATGTAGGGCAAAATAACTCTCTCAGCCCAATTCTAGATTGGCGGCTGCTGACTGGTAAGGAGGGGAAAGAGGACAATGTCCCAGAGGTCTCTGTGTGGAGACAAAACCAAATAATGAATGCTCCCTGCTTGAAGAACTGTCAGCATCTGCAGAGAGAGGAAGATTGGGGCGGGGGGGGGCAGCTTCAATTAAATGTTTGCAGATGCAAAAGCCGCCTTCAGGGCTACATTAGACAATACAGGAAAGACACATTTCTCATTCCTCATGCTTCTATAGTGACCACCATGTGCAAGAAGAAACTGATGCCTGGTAGCTAGGGGGAACGTTTCAGGAGCCCATCCAGATGATCACTGGCTCATCACATCTCCCCACATTGCCCCACCCCCATAAGAACATAACAAGAGCCCTGCTGGATCAGGCCCATCTAGTCCAGCATCCTGTTTCACACAGTGGCCCACCAGATGCCACTGGAAGCCCACAGGCAGGAGTTGAAAGGGGCATGCCCTCTCTCCTGCTGTTGCTCCCCTGCAACTGGTACTCAGAAGCATCCTGCCTTTGAGGCTGGAGGTGGCCTATAGCCACCTAGTAGCCATTGATAGAACTCTCCTCCATGAAGTGAGCCAAACCCCTCTTAAAGCCATCCAGGTTGTGGGCTGTCACCACATCTCGTGGCAGAGAATGCCACAAGTTGGTTATGTGTTGTGTGACAAAGTACCTCCATTTGCTGGTCCTAAATTTCCTGACCATCAATTTCATGGGATGACCCCTGGTTCTAGAGTTATACGAGAGGGAGAAGAATCTTTCTCTCTCCACTTTCTCCACACCATGCATGATTTTATAGACCTCTATCCAGTCTCCCCGCATTCGTCTTTTTTCTAAACTAAAAAGCCCCAGATGTTGTAGCCTTGTCTCATAAGGAAGGTGCTCTAGGCCCCTGATCATCTGGGTTGCCCTCTTCTGCCTCCTGGAAATACCAAGTGCATGATGCATTATGGGGGGTAATTAAAAATAGGGCATTAGGAGAGTGCACACTCTCCTAACCCCATTTTAGAGGGAGGTTTCACAGGCGGATATTCTGCTATGGTGCTGCCATGACTGGGCATGATCCTGGCTGTTCACACACATGTGCAAAAATGAGCTGCGAGCTTGGTTTTGCACATGCGTGTGTATAGCCTCATTGTTATATTAAAACAATAAAACAGCAACCAATATTTGCGAGAAACCTAGCAACTGAAACAACACGAAAATGCTTCTAAGAGAAGCAGACAGGTTAAAAAGAGCAGTTAAAAGCAGTGGCCAAATAAATCAGCACAATATATCCTGAACTAAATAATCTGGACAAATAAAATAGTTTTCACCTGAGAAACCCATATGATAGCCTGGCCCCAAGCTGTAATGGGATTTACAGGTTGAATGATTGCACCTGGATTTTCCCTGGAGCTGTGCTATAGTTTAACAGCACTTATTGTGTTTTGTGTTGCTTTTATGCCGCATAATCTCCAAAGCAATGTTAACAGTCCGTCCTGTTTTGCTTTGTGCCAAATTTGGCACACCTGCGAATTACCTGTTTTATGGACCTTGTGCATGGTCAAACTAGACAGTTTGGTTGTTTAAACCAGGACCTGCCCTAATTGTGTATAAACAGGAATGAGGAGTCTGATTTTTAGAGCAATGGTGGCATGTAGATAGAGTACCTAACCCTTCTGACATCCGCAGTTTACCTCTCTACAGATTCCCAAAACCCACATACTTTTCTCAGCCAATACTGTATTTACCTGAACCCAAGACTAGGTCCCCGCCCCACCCCACCCAAGTTCTACAGTGTTAGAATTGGGGGGGTCATCTTAAATTCAGCGTCCTCTTCTTTGTGGGTAAATTATATAACCTATTTAACTCATTTTTAAGGGGGATTTAATTCAGGGCCATCTTCTAATTGGATAAATACAGAACTGTTAGCAAACCCAGCTGGGGTTTATCACATTTATCACCAGCTGAGCAGAGACAGGCTGCATTTGAAGGAAAGGGGAGGGATTGGTTTTGTGTGTGTGTGTGTGTGTGTGTGTGTGTAGATACAGAGAGAGGGGGGAGAGGGAGGGAGTGAGAGAGCATTCAGCAATAATTTGGAGGTCCAGTAAATTTGGGCTGAACAAATTCCATCATTCAAAATGTAGGCAGAAAGCCCTCATTTGATTTGTCTTTCTTGATATTGTCTGTGACATCATAATGTAAGTTATAGGATCCCTGATTGGTTGGATTACATACCCATCCAAAAGCAGCAGCCTCTCTCTTTTATTAAATGCCAAAGTAATTGCCAGGAGGGGAAATGAACAAAAGCAAAAAGTGAACAAGAGCAAAAAAGAAAGTCTATGAGAGAGCTTATTCTATTCTATTCTATTCTATTCTATTCTATTCTATTCTATTCTATTCTCTATCAATCAATCAATCTATCTATTTGATTTATATATCACTTTTCCAAAGGTGGCTCAGCGCAGTTAACATTAAAATTTTAAAAAATCCCACACATAACATTTAAAATTTAAAAAAATGAATTAAAAGCAGATTAAAATTACAATTAAAACTAGGTAACATTAAAAGCCAGGCTAAAAAGGTTTAAGGCTCTCCTGAAGGCCTCCAAGGAAGAAAATCCTCTTATATCCACGGGGAGCACATTCCACAGAAGCCCCTCTTGTAGAGGACCCTCTTTTTGACACGGAGTCACACATGGATGGCTGAGTGGGTCTCAAATGATGCAGTGGTATATAACCATGAGATCTGGTCCAATTGTGCTGCTGGAGAATATGGAGCAGAATGGAGCATCCACAAAAGCAGCAACTAAGGGAGGAGAGCTGGTCTGGTGGTAGCAAGCATGACCTGTCCCCTTAGCTAAGCAGGGTCCACCCTGGTTGCATTTGAAATGGGAGACTACATGTTTGAGCACTGTAAGATATTCCCTGTAGGGGGTGGGGCCACTCTGGGAAGAGCACCTGCCTGCTTGCATGCAGAAGTTCCCAAGTTCCCTCTCTGGCAGCATCTCCAAGATAGGGCTGGGAGAGACTCCTGTATGCACTGTTGGAGAAGCCACTGCAGGTCTGTGCAGTCAATACTGTGCTAGATGGATCAATGGGTCTTGGTATAAGACAGTTTCCGATGTGAAGCTTCACATTTCCCCCAGTGATCGATGCAATGTACATTTTTTTGTACTTGTATGTTTTCGATACAGATGGGCATTGATCACTCCATCTATACCATTTCCCCCCAAAGAGACTTTCAGCTTTCTGCTTTCAGGGTGCAACCTCAGTGAAATCTGAGCTGAAACATGTGACGTCTGAATTATGAATGCATGATTATTCTGCTATAAATTAACTTTGGAGCAACTTGTCTGTCGAGATGCGCCATGCTTCTAAGCCCATGACAAGCTTAATTAACATCAGTGGAGAACATGAAAGAAGGAAGAATTAGGTCAGAAGGAAAGCAGTTGGAAGAAACCACAATGCAGCTACCACATTGCAATGCCTCGGCTTAGTCTCTTTTTCTGGAGGTGGACGCTTGCCTATATTTGACTTTTTGCCATTAAGTAGACTGGCTTAGACTGCTGAGATGACCACCAGTCTAACAACTGTCTTGTTTATGACCTATTTTTCTATGTTCACCTCTTTGAGCACTTGTGGGATATAAATAGTCAACATAGAGGCTCCGGATATCAGGATCTACCAGGGTTCGAATCAGGAGGTGAACCACTTGGACAGCAGTGTGAGGCTATGTTATTTCACGAAGTGGAAGTATAAAGTGGATGACATTTGCCTCCCAGATCACACTATGACTCCATCTAGAAACTTGATGGTTTCTTATGATCTGGGCAAGAGCCAGATACTGGACCTCTAAATGCAACATAGTTGATTCGCAAAATAAAAGAGGACAAATTCATTCATCCCTAAATTCAGATCCCTTGCCATGGATCTGTTCCAATTCACTGCCCACTAAAATTCACTAATTTTAGTTTAATTTTATTTATTTATTTATTTATTTATTTATTTATTTATTTATTTATTGTTAAATTTATATACCGCCTTTCATTAACAACAATCCCAAGGTGGTTTACAAAAGCTAAACAAAACATATAATAAAAATGACAGTTAAAAGTATTAAGATAAAAATATGATAACAAATCTGATTTAAAATATATAAAATACAAACATAAAAACTGTACATGGATATAAACAGACAGAAGCACCAGCAATAAAACAATCATGTAAAGGCCTGGATAAAAAGCCAAGATTTAACAAGCTTTCTAAAAAAGCTTTCTATAGACTACGCAGATATAGATACTGTTAGGTTTTTCTGCAGTATCCCTAGAATCCAAGTCATTTGTTTTCTACAGAGCAAGGAAGAGCCCCTGGTGGCGCAGTGGTAAAACTGCCGCCCTGTAACCAGAAGGTTACAAGTTCGATCCTGACCAGGGGCTCAAGGTTGACTCATCCTTCCGAGGTCGGTAAAATGAGTACCCAGAATGTTGGGGGCAATATGCTAAATCATTGTAAACCGCTTAGAGAACTCTGGCTATAAAGCGGTATATAAATGTAAGTGCTATTGCTATTGCTAAGTTCCTTGTCTCTTTGATCCATCTGGAAAGGCAGATTTCTTGTCTGAAAATACATGCAGATACATTCTGATTTTATTTATATCTATAGGCCTATTCAGATGTTTGTTTTATTTTATTTTGGTTTTTTTCATTTTATATCTCGCTCTTCCTCCAAGGAGCCCAGAGCGGTGTACTACATACATAGGTTTCTCCTCACAACAACCCTGTGAAGTAGGCTAGGCTGAGAGAGAAGTGACTGGCCCAGAGGCACCCCCAGCAAGTTTCATAGCTGAATGGGGATTTGAACTCGGGTCTCCTCGGTCCTTGTACACACATAGACATTTTTCTGTGAATGATTGTCCATGGATTCAATTAAAAGCTGGATCTGGGTAAAGGCCCCTCAGATACAGGCTACAGATATGAATTGTACTCCTGTATGTGCACTGAACATCGCTTATGAATAGGGCTTATTTGTGTACATAATATGTTTTCAAGGACACTGATTCCAAGTACACTTATATGGCACTCCAAAATGCACACTTCAGTTTCCTTGCAAGGAGGAAACAGCACTAGCATTTTATATTTGTGTAATATCTTTTATTGACCAATCAAACTTTTATCAGTGGCGATCAATGGCCAGTTATGCAGAAGATGACACCTTTCTGTCATGAACACAATGTAGTAATAATGTATTTTGCCATAGGCATGTTTACAAAATACATAACACATAACAACACCGGTTGGCATCAACGCTGACCAGGCACTTGCGAAGCTGGGTCAGCATCCAGACTGCTGCTGCACCATTGCACATATGGGTAAGGGGTGATTTTCAACAACTTGCCCTTCCCTCTGAAGCCCACAGTGTGTCCCAAAAAGATGTCCCTGAGGGCTGCACAGCCCTTTGGAACATATTTTTCTGATGCACAAGGGGCTTCCTGTATTCTTCCAAAGACAACCAGAAGACTCTGTGGGCGCCAGGAGCCAAAATCGACTTGACGGCACGCACATTTTACCTTTACCTTTCAATCTACATAGGATGACTTTGTGTTTGGGAGCAAAGCAGCAATAAAACATTTGGCGATGAGATTTCGAACGAGCTAAGCGTGTGAGCCTGCAAAGCTTGTGAATTTTCCTGCAGCTTCATTCCATTGCATCACTAGGCCTGCACTGCTTTCTACTACTACTGCTGCTGATGGTTCCTGGCCTGCACAACCTCTGAAGGTACTTTCCCCTTATCGGTCCTGGACTTTGTTGTTCCCTGGATGCCTGCTACAGCACGGCTCAGATCACCACCACCACCTTTCTTCTTGCCCACCCCAGGAGAACCTGTTCTTTCTTGGAAGAAGAGAATGGCCTCACCTATACCACTATAGCTCCTAGCCCTTTCAAACCAGGTTTGGTCCGATGGTGCATGGAACCAGACTGGGGTTTGCTGTTTTTGCGCACATCCATACTTAATTATCCCATTGATTTGGATAGCTCCGCAATTTGGCAACTGAATTTAAAAGCATTTTCAAGATGAAGGATCAGGCCCAAGTGAGGAACACACACACACACACACACACACCCCACACCAAATAAAAACAAAAAGAAATAAAGAGAAAGAGAAATAAAACGCATGATGTGCATGAAAATGCTTTTAAGAGGGGTTATTTTATTTATTTGCAAAGGAAGTTCTCTTTTTTATTAGCAGTGATATAAAAGGCTAGTAAAGCTACTTCCTAATATGTACTTTGTGCATTTAAGAAAAGAGAATATAGCGTAAAGCATGGTGGACAAGAAAGTGATAAACCAACATCTGGAGACCCATCAGGGATTTACAGTGTTCTTAGGAGGCAATTGCAACTTACTAACTGTTGTGCGGTTTTATGACTTGGGGATCTGAAGAAATTAATGTTGTTCTGCATCCATGTAGATGAACACCGAAAAAGACTTTGGTTGGTCTTAACATTTCCCAGCTCTCTGATTTATGAATCTTAATTAAAATAATGAGTGTGAGTCTTCTTACGTTATCTGCAGACTGATATGTTTGGTGCAGTATGGACCATGTCAAGAAATGGACATTAGCTAGCATGCTCTGTGTCCGATTCCTAGTCCAGCTCAGGTTTGGGACCAGAGACTGCAGACAAAGGGATGCTTGCATGAATTCTCAGCATTTCTCTACAGCTCCCTAGTGAAGCCTACAATTTATTACTGCTATATTAGACTATTTCCCTTACAGTAGCTTTATGCATTTATGATTTCTATTGTACATTACTGACTGTCAGCAGCGCTAATAATATTGCTGCAAATAAAGGGTTTTTTCCTCTCCTTTTCAGATGTTTGAATTGCTTAGGCAGCTCTACATTCTTATTAATAGAGCCCATAAACGCAAAGGAAGAGGGTTATGTTTTGTTGTTCCAAAAGCTAGTTGTGCCCTGGGTTTACAATTCACACTTTGCACTTTTATTGCTCTTTTCCTTATTGGTAACAGATATCATGCAATAAAACAAACAGACACATATGCTGTGTGAAAGGAAGTCTTTGCTTTGCTGAGCACAACACCACCACCAAAAGATCCTTTTCTCTATTCCTGAAGAATCCTGGAGAAACACTGGTGTAGATTCAACCTATATATGTAGAGTTTCTTTTTCCTCGTGCACTTACCATATTTATCCAAATACAAGATGACTGAATTTAAGATGAGCCCCTTAAAAATAGAGGTTAAATGCAGGTTATACCTGTATTTACCTGAATGGAAGAGGAATCTGAATTTAACATGATAAAACTGGGGGAAACCCTAGTCTTGGATTCAGATAAATACAATATGTATCTCTGAGCACCAATCCCACTCCCCTGATCTTTACGCCACTAGACCTGCCCGTTCCTTCCTCATATTTATTTGGGAAAATTTATCACACAGTGGTTATTTCTGTTTGAATGGTGGATTGGCCACAACTCTACATTTCAGTGTTATATATATTTTAAGACCGAGCAAGGTTTGGCTATATTAAATGGTTTCCTTTGGGCATATGCTTTAAAGAGAAAGTTAAACTGCCTGTTAAATGAGGATCATAAAATCTTCCCAATGTATGGGACACAATCATTTTGCAGTTTAAGTATATTGCAACCTTTTGCTTCTGCTACGTAGACTATCTCTTTCTCTTCAGAGTAAATATCCTTTCAGCCACACAGAAAGGAATTGCTCGTTGTTGAAAAGATCCTTGCAGTCATCATTTGTCTTTGCCCAGATTTGTAATTCTCTCATGTCCCAGTCAAGCCAATGTGCAGACGGCAAATCATGCCGTCTAGAGGCTGCATGGTGAAAGCAATACAGATGGAACTGAAAAGGACATACCTGCCATGCATTGGGAAAATGCAGGTTTGATTTCTTCATGGCAAGAGCAAAATGCTTGGAACAACTTTTGAAAAGCTCAGAAGGTCTTGTTGTCTCCATAGCGTTTGAGTTTCTCCAAAAGGATGGGATGGAAGGCCATCATACCACATTTCCCTCTGAGATATCATGCTGATGTTGAGACCTTATGAAAAGTTGGGGTGTCCACTTCTTAACTGGACACTTAAGCCCTCCTCAGACATTTAAAAATGCCTTGCTGCCACCATATACAGTGGGAGGAAGGGGAGGAAGTCCCGCCCCCACCCTGTCAATCAGTGGCAGCCTGCCCCGCCTCTTACACTTACAGGATTGTCTAAAGTGTTAAGAGTCCTACCTGCGATTACAAGCAGGGGCGTAACTATAATAGGGCAAGGGGAGAGAGTTGTCTGGGGGCCCACTGCCTTGGGGGTCCCCCAGAGGCAAGTCACATGACTGACTCCCCCAAACATGCACCCGCCTGGGCTTCCTTCAGTTGTATCCATCAGTTGTATCCATTGCTTCCTTCAGTTGTATCCATTGATGTGAGTGTTAAGACCTGGAGCTGCTAGAACAGCATGTCTTTCTTGAGTACCATTAAACGACTTGCATCGTCCACAATTTACAAAATGCATATTCAACCATTTAGTAAAGAAATCTTAAATTTCAATTTAGTAAAGAAATCTTAAGTTTCAGTGAGTGGGGGGCATTTTAAAATTTTGTCTCTGGGCCCACTCCAACCCATGATTACAAGACTGGATTGATCCATCCTCACAATCACCCACCATCACAGATAAGGCTCTGCCTGCTTGAGACGAGCCCCGTAGTAAACATGAGCAATTGGGCATATGGGTTAGTGATGCCCCAGGGGCGGGAGAAGCAAGCCTCCACTCTCAGCAGTGCTGAGAATGTAGTGCTGGCCGGATTTTGCTTGCAGATTCAGTGCACAGCCCCATTTATTATTATTATTATTATTATTATTATTATTATTATTATTATTATTATTATTTTAAAATTAATTCAATTTCTATACCGCCCTTCCAAAAATGGCTCAGGTGGTTTATACAGAGAAATAACAAATAAATAAGATGGATCCCTGTCCCCAAAGGGCTCACATTCTAAAAAAAACCCCACAAGATAGACACCAGCAACAGTCACTGGAAGTTCTGTTCTGGGGGTGGATAGGGCCAGTTGCTCTCCTCCTGCTAAATAAAGAGAATTGCCATGTTAAAAGGTGCCTCTTTGCCAAGCTAGCAGGGGTTTGCGTTTGCAAGAAGAGCTACGCCCCCTGCATCTGTTGTCAGATGCTGGCATCTGATGTCAGATTCAGGGGGCATGGCTGGGGGGGGGGCACTGGTGGCGGGCTGAACTGGGGCCAAGTCATACCCAGAACATGTTCAGTTGCCAGAACATCGCTATAATTGAACGGGGGGTGGCAAATTTACCTTCGTCCCTGAAAGTGGGGGCCCTTCCGTTGAGCAACAGCTCACTCTTTCCCTCCTCCCTCTTCAAAGAAGAGGGCAGGGGTCCATATTAATTTCTTTCCCCAGGGCCCACTCCAACCTTGCCACACTCCTTCCCAGTTGATCAGTATGGTCCCCTACTTTCTGAATTGTCTGTGGCATCTTTCCCTCAACTTCAGCTCCTATCATGTGAGCTTCCTTTCTAGAATGGAGAGAAACTGAATGATTAATTTGATGTTACATTAAATGTTCTTAATCAGGGCAGGCAATATGACAAATTTGTCTCCCACATCTATATTTAGAGATGCTTGAAGGTGCCATCTTACCTCTTGAAGTCTTTTCTCCCTCCCCCATATTATATTAATCATTGCTAACGCCCTTTGCTTTATCAGCTATAGGTACAGTTGGCATAACGTGAGCCGTACAGTGGATAGAGCTGTCTTTTCTTCGCCTACATTTTTCCCCCACTGTCACAATGCAAGTGATGTTCATGATGAGAGAATATCTCTGCATTGCAGTACTTGCTGACTAAAGAGACAAAGGGAAGGGGGAAAGAAGACACCGACAGCCGCTTGGCGGGAATTGGCAGAGCTGAGATGAGGATATCAGTTAGAAATTGCAAATCTGGGAAAGCAAAGCAAAGTCAATGCAAAGTTGGATTGCAAAATTTCAGTTTCAGTTTTGAGTGGCCCAGTGTTGAGACTGACAACATAAGAAGAATCTGTTTGAGAAACGAAAAGAGCCAATTCAGACATCATGTGGCACCACAGATCAAGTCAGGCTCCAGGTGACATCCCTGGGGTCCATTAACACACATTTTCTCCTCCCATCCCCATGTGAGCACCAACTTCCAATTGACCCTAAAATAAGCAGAGATTGGCGGTGTCGTTTGACTAATGTCGAGTTATTCTAACCTACTTGCTTAAGAGAATCCAAATTCTCGACCCAAGGACTGATGTGAATTTTAGACCCCAGGTTCTCTGTAGGTTAGAATAAGCTGAGATTGGTGGATTCATTCAGATGGCATGGCCAATTTCTGCTTAATTGATCAACAGGAATTGACATGCACAGAGCAGTTGGCCCCATTAGTTAATGGAACTAGTTGTGCAGGTAGTCGCATCCTGACCATGCTCTGTTACAAAATGACTCCATAAGCCCATTTTCCTACTTAACTCTTTAGGCTGGTTCACATGATCCTCCAGAGTAGGGGTTTCCAATAGCGGGTACTATTGCCCCATGGGTACTTGAAGTATCCCAGGGGGTCCTCACAGCACTCTTGCCTCCCCACACTGCAACCATTCTGTTTGGTCCCCATCTGAGGATCACCAACTTGAATCTGAGATGTCATCAGCAATATGTCTGCTCTAGAAGTGGAGAGAGGGGGGAGGCAGTTGAAGACCCTCCTCCTCTGCTCCTGATTGGCTGGCTATATGCTGAAGCTCAGCATGCCCCTCCCTTCAGCCTAACTGACAGGTTTCAGAATATTAGCACGGAGTACTCCAATTGAAATTAACAGTACAAGCAATTTCTCCCCGGTAATTTCAATGAAAGTACTCATGAGTAGCTTAGTCTGGACATGATCCAATGACTGGAGCAGCCTGGATGTAAGCCAAAAACTGTAATGCATAATGTTGTGTGTGTGTATGTGCATATTTTATATGCATGCTTGCATGTGGGCACACACACACACACACACTCACTCACTCTATTGGGTACCTTATCTGAAGGTTGTTGACAGAAAAGTGACACTTGTTTAGAAAGGTTGGGAACCCATAGAGTAGGACACGCATCTTAGATGTTACCCCAATAAGATGGCATCATGATTCCATCTGGATGGAAGCCAGCTCAGACTGAAGTTGTTAATAAGTTCATTATAATTGTTATAAATTAATTGTAATTATGTAATTATAAGTTAATTATATAATTACAAGTTAATTATCATTGTTAATAATTGCCCTGCTGGATCAGACCAAGTTCATCTAAAGGTAAAGTGTGCCGTCGAGTGAGTGTCGACTCCTGGCAGCCACAGAGCCTGTCTTTGGTTTACCACTGCCATCTCCTGTGCAGTCTGAGATGATGCCTTTCAGCATCTTCCTATAGCGCTGCTGCCTGATACAGGTGTTTCCCATAGTCTGGGAAACATAACTGCGGGGATTTGAACCGGCAACCTCTGGCTTGCTAGTCAAGTCATTTCCCTGCTGTGCCTTAGGTGGCCCTGCATTATTTCCAGCAGATACCAGTCACATGCCATTGGAAGCTCATAAGCATTGTATGAAAGTCATAGCCACCCTCTGTCAATCCCTGCAGTTGGTACTCAGATGTGTTCTGAATGGACAATTAGCTCTATCAACAGCTCTTAGCTTTTATGGCACTCTGCTGTGGAAATTTCTTTCTTGACACTAAATGTATCCTCTCTTGATCATGCATGGTTTCCTTAAAATGTATGTTGCCATAACACACATTATTATTGTACAGCAACAGACACAATACTTAGCATTTCTGTAACACTTTTTTCAGAGCTGTGCACACTCCCGTTTTGTGCTCCAGTGCTCATAAAATCCAAGGTAAGAGGAGGGGGAAATGATGGTCTGTGACGCTCTGCTTATTTTTACCATGTCTGTCTATCTGTCTTCTGGCATTAGCATTGCCAGTGCATTCAATATATTATTATATCCATTTTCCAAATGGGAGAAGACACTTTTTAAAAACTTTTATATAAGCTCTTTAATGTTTATTTCGCTTTGTCCTGGAAACGGCTTTTTGGCTCAAGATGACCCAAAGGATGCTATCTTCTGCACCATGAATTTTCAGACCCAGTAAAGTTGGTTACAGTGCTTTACCATAAAACTACTAGCAAGGGTAATTTTTTTCCCCTCGACCACTTAAAACTTTCATTATGTCTTGAGGGCCTGTGAAACATTCAAGTGCTAATAAAAAATGTGTGTAAACATTTTATGACTTATGACTTTTCTAAGCTCCCCTTCGTTGTCAGTGATATTTCTCATTTCGTTCTGGGGTTGCTAGCAAGCATCTCTTTATGGTGTATTAAAGCTCTCTCAAGACATGGACAACACAAGGTAATTGGAAGGTGAAAGTAAGGGCTACCATCACCTTTATTTGTTAACTTTAAAATTTAGTTTTGATGTAGCTCTTTTGAAGGCTTTTCAAACAATCCACAATTCCAAATTTAATTTAGTACCATTTTCCTTTTTATTCCCCATCTTTTATTTTATCATTTTTATTTTTATTTATTTGATTTCTATATGGCCCTTCCAAAAGTGGCTTTTAATGCTTGTTTTGGGGGCAGGTCCACATCATGGAGAACCAGCAGCTTGGCTGAACCACGGGTTACTAAAGTGTGCACGGGAGCCCACCTTCTGATACCAGGCAGAAGATGCTGACATTGAGCATGTTGTCAGAACCCACCAATGCCATTCATTCATGCATGCATTCAACTGATAAACCGCCTAAGATGTAACTCTCAAGGTGATGTGCAACCATTTAAAATACAGCAAAACAAAAAACCCACACAATAAAAACATTTAATACTGTTTTTAAAATAATTGGCATATTCTACTCTACTTGCATTTCTGAACCTGACATCTGTAGCCTGTCATGACTCAAAGCCGTGACCCTCCACCCATCCTGGAGGATTCCTCAGAAGGGGAGGAAGTTGGATTGCAGGACCCCAAACTCACAGCCAGGGACCATTTACATCATTCTAGAGTTGCTACCAAAATTTGTCATTTCGTAGGAGGAGAACTGGTCTTGTGTTAGCAAGCATGAGTGGTCCTTTTGGCTAAGCGAAGTCCACCCTGGCTTGCATTTGAATGGGAGACTACGTATATAAGCACTGTAAGATATTCCCCTCAGATGGGGCTCCCAGATGGGGCTCAGAGAGACTCCTGCCTGTGACCTTGGAGAAGCTGCTGCCAGTCTGTGTAGACAATACTGAGCTAGATGGGCCAATGGTCTGACTCAGTAAAAGGCAACTTCCTATGTTCCGATCATGTACATATTTCAGGTGTACAGTAGCAATGCCAGACTCATACGTAAAGATCCATTGCCTCATACAAAGTGCATGCTCTAATGTGGGGCAGCACAACTTCAGCTCCTCCAGCTGTTTTTGGACTACATCTCCCATCATCCCCAGCCACAGTGACAAATAGGCAGGGAGGATGGGAATAGTAGTCCAACATCCACAGGAGTTCCAACATTGTACAGCCCTGCTCCAGTGGTTCCTCCATTGTGCCCGGTTATGCCCAGTACTTGTGGTAGCAAGCGTGACTTGTCCCCTTAGCTAAGCAGGGTCCACCCTGGTTGCATATGAATGGGAGACCAGAAGTGTGAGCACTGCAAGATATTCCGCTTAGGGGATGGAGCCACTCTGGGAAGAGCAGAATGTTTCAAGTTCCCTTTCTGGCAACATCTCCAAGATAGGGCTGAGAGGGATTCCTGCCTGCAACCTTGGAGAAGATGCTGCCAGTCTGTGAAGACAATACTGAGCTAGATAGACCAATGGTGTGACTCAGTATATGGCAGCTTCCTATGTTCCTAAAGAAAGTTTTCACCTTTAAAGCTCTTAATGGTTTGAGCCCTGGATGTTTGAAGGACTGCCTGCTCCCAGGAGTTACTGCCCACTTGACAAGATCATCAGAGGGAGCTCTGCTCCTCATGCCAATAGTGAGAGAGTCTTGGTTGTCAAGCACACGGGACAGGGCCTTCTCAGTCATTGCCCCCAGCTTTGGAATGTGTTCTCCTGGCTGACTAGTTAGGAGAGAAGGGGCCCCTATTGACCCCTCTCCTTGGTGGCCTCTCAGAGTGAGGGGGAGAATGAAGAAAATAGGAGGGTTGAAACAGGGGGGGCTCAGGAAATGGAGGCCCAGTTTGTTTGAACCCATCTTCTCAATTATAGCTACATCCCTATGGCTGGCATCTGCTCCTCAGTCTCCATGGGAGTTTTTAGGAAACAAAATACATGGCTCCTCACCCAGGCTTTTGAATGCAAGTGTCGTTTTTACTGCTGTTCCTTTGTGTTTTTATGTATTTTAATGGGTTTTAAAAACATTTAAATGGAGATATTATATTTATATTTATATTATCAGTAACTTTCGTATTTTTATTAGACATTGTTTTAATAATATTGTAAACCGCTTTGAGATTATTTTAATGAAAAGTGGTATATAAATTGAACCAATAAATAAAGAAACAAACAAATAATCTAGGGTGGGAATTTCTCTGAGGGCCATTCTTCCATTTTTCTTTCTGAAAAAAAGACTTGCTGAAATCAACGAGGGGAGTGTACACTGGGTAGCTTGCAACCTTTGTATGGAAGATTATGCACATCATTACTTTCAGCGTGATATGTTTGGTTATCCCTTTTTGATACCTTATGTAAGCAAGGGCAAGTTTGAAGCATAGTCTTTGGGAGCCTCTTGAGCACACAACAAGAGAATATATTGGTGTCTTTGCATAATACCCCTATTAATGCAAGTGATAAGTTATGCATCTGCAGCAAGGGGAGACTGTCCCTTTTTTATATAGCACCAGTTGGGACTATAGAGGAGGAAAACAAAAGAAAAGTCTTTGACATGATGGAAGTCAACCCAACATGAACTGTAACTCTGAGTCAAAGTTTCTCTAATGAGGGCTGTGTTTGTACACTCACAGGATTCCCAGTTAAAGAGTTATTTATTTATTTATTCGATTTCTATACCACCTTTCAAAAAAAAATGGCTCAGGGCAGTTAACACGGAGAAATAATAAATAAATATGATGGATCCCTGTCCCCAAAAGGACTTACAATCTAAAAAGAAACGTAAGATAGACACCAACAACAGTTACAGAAGTTATTGTGCTGGGGGTGGATAGGGCCAGTTACTCTCCCTCTGCTAAATAAAGAGAATCACCACGTTAAAAAGTGCCTCTTTGTCAAGTTAAACAGGATTGCCTTGATTGTGGGAATGCAGCCAATAAAACATCTGGGTATAGAAGCCTGACATGTCTGACACATTCAAATGTGACCAAGAAACAAGATGATGCTATGCAGGTTGAAGTTGCTATTTAACAGATGGTGTCACTACTACTCAAGTAAAGTTGTGCCGTCAAGTTGGTGTTATCTCCTGGTGACCACAGAGCCCTGTGGTTGTCCTTGGTAGAATACAGGAGGGGTTGACCACTGCCATCTCCCGCACAGTATGAGATGATGCCTTTCAGCATCTTCCTATATCACTGCTGCCCTATATAGGTGCTTCCCATACTCTGGCAAACATAACAGTGAGGATTCGAACTCTTGCTTCCTAGGCAAGCTACTTCCCCACTGCACAATTAGGTGGCTTCATCACTACTACTACTACTACTAACAATACTACTACTACAGATATGTATATACCACTCTTCAACCAAAGTTCTCAAAGTGGTTTACACAAAAAATAAATGATGCCCCCCTGTCCCCAAAGGATTCACAATCTAAAAAGAAACATAAGGCAGATACCAGCAACAGCCACTGGAGGGATGCTGTGCTGGGGTTGGATAGGGAGAGTTTCCCTCCCCCTGCTAAATATAAGAGGATCACCTCTTTAAAAGGTGTCTCTTTGCTCAATTAGGTAGCTCAATTAGCAGGGGTATTTGTGTCACCACAAAATCAGGAAGAATGTTCATCTCCTCTTCAGCTATTGACATGCTGTGCTAAGGAGAAAATCATTATTGTTGTGTGCTTAGCACTCATAGGAAATTAGGAAGCTGCCTTATATGGAGTTGGACCATTGGTCCATCTAGCTCAATACTGTCTACATTGATGGGCAGCAGCTTCCTTAGGTTTAATGCTCAGAGGTCTTTCCCAGCCCTAGTTGAAGTTGCCAAGGATTGCCTGCTTGCAAAGCAAATACTGTACCACTGAGCTGTGGCCCCATCCCATGTGGTGGTAGGTACCAAAGCAGCACTATTTGGGCTTGGTCTCCTTTTGGATAAGAGAGCCCTGAAAACTTAGGGAGTCCTTGTAAGATTTGTTTTATCTACAGATATGACAACAGAGCATAAGGCAAATGACAGGCCCTCCTACAAAGCAGTGGCAGTTTGACCAAATTCTTATCTATCAGTTTGTATGTATGTCTGATCAATGATCACCATAAAGCTATTCATCCATTCATTCACCATCAGTTCCCCAATAAGAGGCACTGCAATCCTCCTGTCAAGTCGAAGCTCCATTGCTGCCTATGTTTCCTCCTAAACTGTTCTCTCTCTCTCTCTCTCTCTCTCTCTCTCTCTCTCTCTCTCTCTCTCTCTATCTCTATCTCTATCTCTATCTCTATCTCAAATACACATATCTCAGCTGTGGGAGATAGGAGTCGCCTTCCCCAAGCTCTGATGGACCTATGATCGAATTCATTCCTATGACCTATTCAAAGACCCATGACCCATTCAAAGACAAAGTGGGATTCCCAGCCATCCGAGACAATTAACTAGCAATCCATTACCAAAGGAATGTCACTCAGCAGCTGTCCTTTCATGTCCCAAGAACAAGAGTTGATGAGGTTGGAAAGTAGGAACGGCAAGAGACAGCAAGACAAGTTTCAGCACCATGGACAGCTCTGTGGGATTGGTCTATTTGATAGCAGTCAGAGAGAGAGACTGAGCTCTTAAATACCTCTGAGCCTACCTCTTCTAGGCTCCACCTCCCAGTTTAGAGACTGAGGCAGCCTTCTGGTTTATAATCTGGCATGCCACCTCCTCCTCTTCTCTCATTGATCCTGCTTAGCCTGTTGCCAGTGCTGGTATGCAGATATTCAGAAGTGCAAAGATGCAGCTGGGGACAGGGCTTAAGAGGGTCAACCTTAAGAGGGTCAAGCTCTAAGCTCTGTAAACCAACCTAAGACCTTTTTGGAAGGGTGGTATAGAAATCAATCAAATAAATAAATAAATAAATAAATAAATAAATAAATAAATAAATAAATAAAGGTGCTATTTCATGGAGGTGGGGGCACAGGTTTCAGGGAGATCTAGTTCTTAGACCAATGTCAAAATCTGGGATTAATGTTTGTCCTGCCTCCCCGGGGTCTTATTTAGTCACTACTCGGGAAGGGGGTCATGTTGCAACCAAAACAGTAGGCTAGTTCACACAATCAGAACTTTGATAGAACTAGCATCCTACCCACATTTTTGAACTGTGCATGTGCCTGTTGTCCGTCTGAGGAAAAAACAAGGTAGGAAACACTGGCAGTGACTATCTACGCAACTCAGGCTGGGTAGGAAGGCTCTGTCCTACCCATCAGCTGTACCCAGCTGTTCAAGGAGGTAGAAGGAAAATACATCCTACCCAGCATGAGCCTTGCACACAATCCTCCTTACCTTGTTTTTATTCTCACATGATTATTTATTTATTTATTATTTACATTTATATCCTGCTCTTCATCCAAGGAGCCCAGAGCGGTGTACTGCATATGTAAGTTTATCGTTACAGCAACCCTGTGAAGAAGGTTAGGCTGAGAGAGAAGTGATTGGCCCAGAGTCACCCAGCAAGTCTCATGGCTGAATGGGGATTTGAACTCGGGTCTCCCCGGTCCTAGCCCAGCACTCTAAGCACTACACCATGCTGGCTCTGGCTACTGCTGCTGCTGCTGCTGCTGCTGCTGCTGCTGAACTTTATTTCTCAGCTGCCCCATAACAAATTGTTCTCTAGGCATCTCACAACACAGGATTAAAGTATACAATAAAAATACAACACATTAGATCATAACAAACAAAATGGAGAAAAGAAAATATAATACACAACAGTTTAAAAACTCATTTTAAAATTAGTTGGAAATCAGAATTTAAAAGGCCTGAGTGAACAAAAAGTTATTTATTTGGTGTCTAAAAGAACAAAATGATGAAGCCAGCATGATAGCAAAATGGGAGTAAACTCAGGTAGGACACTTGTTCAACTCAATTTCTGATCTTGTGAACTAATCTAGTATATGACAGACAAAACCTATCCTCATCACAAACCATGGGTGACATGCCCCTCACTAGTCGGGATTCTGAAATGGATTGCATCCACACATGCATCCCAAACTTCCTAGGAACTCTTGTAATATGTAAGCCCTCCCTTCTGTATAGCCACATCTGATAGGCATTTCCCAAGTAAATAATAATTGCTCCTTACATTTTTACTATGTTCTATTGCTGCTGCCACTGCTGCTGTCACATTTATGAACATATACTCATGAATATGAGCATACACTACTATATTCATGGACATATATATGTAAATTTAAAACAAACCCTAAATGGACTTTTATTCCGACATTGGCAATAACAGAGCCAATAAGAACCAATAAGAACCAATAGGTTTCTGCACAAAATGCAAAGTTCTGGTTATAACCTATAAAGCCCTAAACAGCTTAGTACCAGGATATTTAAGAGAACGTCTTCTCCATGAGCCCCACCATCCATTGAGATTATCTGGAGAGCTTCGTCTGCCACCGGCTTGTCTGGTGGCTACACAGGAACAGACCTTCTCTGTTGCTGCCCCTGGACTTCGGAATATGCTCCCTGTTGAAATAAGACTCTGACAACTCTCAAGAAGTCTTTAAATACTTATTTTTTTCACCCAAGCTTTTTAACTGGACTGTGGTTTTAAATTGTGTTAAGGTTTTTATTTTTAATCTGTTTTATGTTGTAAACCACCCAGAGACAGGCGCTGGGAGGTGGTATACAAATTTGAATGAAAAAGAAATAAGTAATGAAGAATTCCATTGGTTTTCCAAACACAAATTGGTGCTTTGTGAGTTTTGCTTGCTTCCATGGAGTTAAACTTTGACAAAATCCATCGGATCTGACACAATACATAATTACACTGTGTGGAAATAGGCTACCAGATAGCTAGGCCCCGCAGGGAAAAGAAGGCAGTGCAAATGTAATTAAGAATGTAAGCGAAGGTTGACCTACTTTCTCTCATCTGCGCCTCCATTCCTGATCAATCTATCTTTGTGTCTGTCTATTGATCTATTTCTCCTGCCGTCCAGACT
The DNA here is from genome assembly GCF_027244095.1 of Hemicordylus capensis. Classification (NCBI taxonomy): domain Eukaryota; kingdom Metazoa; phylum Chordata; class Lepidosauria; order Squamata; family Cordylidae; genus Hemicordylus; species Hemicordylus capensis. Next base: position 21,029,641 of record NC_069667.1, read on the forward strand.
TCCCACTGATAATCTTGACCTCATTTTGTTTTGATTGATGGTGCTAGCATAATTTCTGGTCCATGCTCATCTGATCTTGTGATAGGAATGATAGTTTAGAAATGATGCTGCATTCCTTTTTATTTATTAAAATATTCCAACTTTACCTGTGGTGGGGGCAATCAGGCAAGGTATGCATCAAAATAGATTTTGCACATGCAAGAGGATAAATCTGGGAAACCCCAGTTTCCCCAGAGGCTATACCAACAAGAACTACTGCGACCACCACTGCAAATATTTATATACTGCCTTCCAACAAAGGTTTTCAAAGCAGTTGACACAGGAGGGAGAAAAAAGATGGTGAGGCTCTCCATACGAACTCTGTGGCTAGCCCACCTTGGGTGACCAGATCAGGCACCCACACAATTACTGGCTTTGTCACGGAGCTGGTAGGGGCAGTGGGGATCGGGGGCCACCTGGCCCCTGGAAGCCCCCAAATGCCCCATGCGGTTGACTTAACCACAAGTATTTGTAGTTCTCTAGAGTTTAGTCTATATACCACTGAATTACCCAGGAATAGCTGGTTATGTAAACGGGAACTCACCTGGAGAGAATCCTCTCTCTCAGCCAATCCAGAGTAAGTAGCAATGCCCTTGTAACCCCTGCTAACTGAGCAAAGAGGTACCTTTTTAAAGTGGTGGTTCTCTCTCTCTCTTTTTTTAGCAGGGGGAGAGCGACTGGCTGTATCCATCCCTAGCACAGCCTCCTTCCAGTGGCTGTCTATCTTATGTTTCTTTTTTCACTTGTTTAATTATCTATGTAAACCACTTTGGGAACTTTTGTTGAAAAGCGGTGTATAAATATTTGCCGTGTTTGTTGTTCTTAGCCAGTATCCCAGACTTACTAAGAGCAAAATGAGTGCTCTCTCTCTCTCAACTGTTTCATGGTTAGCCAACCCACAGTTTCTTTCACCTAGCAATCATCTTTCCACAGTTCATAACCTTCAAGGATTCTTCTCCTGGACTCTGATCTTTGCCAGAACTGTGATCCTCTCCAAGTGAAGCTCCAAGAGAACTATCATTGTGTGTTTTGAATGTAAAAATAAAGCTGTTAAAACTAGTGAGAAGCTTTATTGTCTTAAGTAGCACTTTACTGAAATCTCAGGACTGGCAGGACAGAGGGTAGATTTTGGTTGAACATTAGGAGAAACACCATAATGGCAAAACTGGTTTACCAATTCAACCCATTGCTTTTGAGGAGAGCTGGTCTTGTGGTAGTAAGCATGACTTGTCCCCTTAGCTAAGCAGGGTCCATCCTGGTTGCATATGAATGGGAGACTAGAAGTGTAAGCACTGTAAGATGCACTTACAGTGTGTCCCTTAGGGGATGGGGCCACTCTGGGAAGAGCATCTGAATGCTTCCAAGTTCCCTCCCTGGCAGCATCTCCAAGATAGGGCTGAGAGAGAGATTCCTGCCTGTGACCTTGGAGAAGCTGCTGCCAGTCTGTGTAGACAATACCAAGCTAGAAAGACTAATGGTCTGACTCAGTATATGGCAGCTTCCTATGTTCCTATGGATGGTGGGCTCTTCTTCACTGGAGGTGTTGAACAGCCATCTTTGGGGGATGCTCTAGCTATGGATTTCATGCACTGCATGGGTAGCTGAACTAGATGGCCTTTAAGATCCCTTCCAGCTCTGATTCGACGACTCAGTCCGATTCACCGAATCCCCTTTGTCCCAGATGGCTGGCTCAGATGATGATTCCTCTCCATCTCCCCGTCAGGTGCTTGTTGACTGAAATTTGGCATGCTACTCACTTACTTGTTTTGTTCCCTTACACAGAAATAGATTTGCTGTCCTCACTCCTGTGCCAGTCCAGATGTTTGCCACTCGGATAACTCTGCCGGTGCTGTGGAGGAGAGAGTCAACAACTACATGGCTTCTTAATGGAATCCTGCCTGCCTATTATCTAGCCCACAAGCAAGACAGGAAGAGTAGTAAATGGATTTTCACGCCATGGTGCCTACAGGTTTCCACACAATGTCCATGACTTGCTTAGGTCCACTCAGCCTTTCATTTGTCTGAGAGAGAGAAAGTGTTCAAGAGCATTTATGCTGTGATCGCCCAACGGGATTTTGCCTCGATGGTCATGCCCATTGCGCAGGCACGGCGGCTTCCAAAATGGCTGCCACACCAGGGTGAAAGGCGCAAAAGGGCCGAAGAGCGGCCGAACGGGCTGGTTTTGAACAGAAGGGAGGCTGGCAGGGGGAGGGGGAACCTCCACAGACTGCCCTCCGCAGCCACCTCAGAGAACACACCCAGAGGGTGGTGGTGGTGGTGGTGGTGGTGGTGGTGGTGGTGGTGGTGGTGGTGGTTTTTAAACGAACTGGCCCAGTCCAGTTCTGGTCTGACTCGAACCAAACTGGACCAGTTGGTTCTGTGCACATCCCTAGCCTATGCATTCTGAAGGTCAGGAAGGGGAAATGCCATAGGCAAACAGTTCTCCTGCTTGTATGCCCACAAAAAGGTCAACTGAGAAATGTGCTCAGGTGGCTAGGGTGTCCAAATTATTGATTTATTCAAAATAGGTATGCCCCACCCCTCCAGTGCACTATTGCTGGGGGTATCATATGACTTAGATAAAACTGATACTATTTAAAGAAAACTAAAGTATTATTTATTTATTTTTAAAGACCAGACTAAAACCACAATTAAAATGACCATTAAATGACTTTACATAAGAACAGCCTAGCTGGATCAGGCCTAAAACCTAGCTAGTCCAGCATCCTCTGGGGAGCCCACAGGCAAGAGGGGTGGGGCATGCCATCTCCCCTGATCTTGCTCCCCTGCAACTGGCATTGAGAGGCATCGTGCCTGTGAGGCTGGAGGTGGACTTTAGACACCAGACTAGTAGCCATTGATAGACCTCTCCTCCATGAATTGGTCTAAGTTCCCTTTAAAGCTTATTTCAAATGTTTTTGATCCTCAGGAAAGTGAGAGCATAAAAATCTGCTGCTTCCCCACTGCACCCATGCAGTTAGGAAGTTCTGCTAGGCTGCTCTCTTGCTAAAAAGCCACTATGGTTCAAGTGGAAGTTCAAACCGGACTCGAACCAAACTGGGTCTGGTCCAGTTCTGTGTACAGTAGGTCCAGTCCGGCTTGAGTCTGAACTGGTTTGGGCAGTTGGGGGTGGGGGGCATACAGGGGGGCTAAGACTTACCACCATTGTGGGGCTTTGGGTGCTGCTACTCTGGCTGCAGGGTAGTTGCCCAAGGTTCTCCTTCCCCCGTCGGCATCCCCCCAGTTATTTGCAGTCCATGTGGTGTGGTTTTCAGCCTGTTACGGGCCTCTCCGCATGGACTGTGGCCATTTTGGAGGCCACCACACATACACACTGGCCATGTCCCAGGCCATGTTGTTACCCTGGCCATAAAAATGGCCAATGCACATGCATGGTGGCCTCCAAAATGGCCACCAGCAGCACAGGAAGGCCTCTAAGTGGTCAAAAACGGGCCGGAAATGGAAAATGACCAGGGGGAGGCCAGCGAGAGGAGGGGGAAACTCAAAAGACCATCCCTGCAGCTATGGCAGCACCCTTCAAAGCCCCTCAATGGCAGTAATTCTGCCATTTTGGGGTGGGAGGAACCCGGACCTGCCCCGGACCAGACCAGCGGGTTCTGTTCGACCTCAAGCAAAACCAGGCCTTATCCAGCTCCAGGGCTCACCCTCAAGCCAGGCCAGTTCGAGTGCGAGCTGGCTCAACCTCGAGCAAGCTGGCACATCCCTACTATATGTAAGCCCTTGATTTTATTTTCACAGAGCTAGCAATCTTTCCCATTATACTCAATGAAATTAAGCTATCTGAGAATTTCCCCTTGGGATTCAGAGGATTTTGAACCAGAAACTAATCGCATGTCAAGCTAACCTTGTATTTCTTCTGAACTCCAGATTCTGAGGAGAGTAATTACACCCATGTTCCTACTAAACTCCATTGATAAGCTAACACTAAAATTTTTGATATCTTTCCCTACTCTCCTCCCCCACCCAGAGTGGATTTGTCTCCATTTCAGTTTCCTATTCATGAAAATTAAAAATAAATGGCACTTCTTTAAGAAAGAGCATTTGAACATTTTTAAAAATAAAAACTGTCAATTGCCTTGGAAACCAGATCTTCATCTAAGGGTTTTACTCATATTTGACAATGGAGTGATCTAATTGTATAGAGTTCTGATTAGCTCCAAATTATGATTGGATAAGAATTGGTGGGATATGAATAAGCTTGTGATTAAATACAAAATTATCTTTTATTTTCAAAAATTGAAGATCTTGCAAATACTGAAAATAAAGTCGGGAGATATAAAAGCTACTTTTCAAAGAGAAAAGAAATTGAAGTTTTAAACAATGTTCCCAGAGAATTAAGGCACAGGATGTCTCCAGAGGCTGTTGCTGGTGTCTATCTTATGTTTCTTTTTTATATTGTGAGCCCTTTGGGGACAAGGAACCATTTTATTTATTCCTATGTAACCACATTGGGAACTTTTGTTGAAAAGCAGAATATAAATATTCTGTGCCATCTCAGAGGCATTTCAAACTGTCTGGTCTTTCTTTCCCATAGTGGAACCATGTAATGGAAATTCCTGGTAGTACACAATTCAGAAATATATATGGAATTATGGAACATTTCAAGGGTATGTCCCTCTTCAAGTATTTCAACAGATTAGATATGGTGTAATTTTCTTCACTTCACTTAAACTCAGATGATTCTATTGACTCCAAGGGAAATCTCTCATTTGCACTGTGGCTTCTACTGAGGAAAATCACTGGCATAAAAAGAGGGAATGAATTCAAATGGCCCCAAATAGCATTTAGCTAAAACGAAGGTTGTAATGAAACTCACATAGGCGAGAGAATGGAATGTGAAGCTCCGTTCTCCCCTGAAAACCCTCCGCAGTGACCCCCCCCTCCGTGTGAAATGCATGCCACAGCAAAAATGATGAAGTCAGCTTTGGAGGAGGGGAATATAAAACAGTACCAGTCAGTTAGGGGCCAATTTCAGTGCTAGAGAAGCAAAGACAATAGAGCTGAAGACAGACATGACCTTTCAAGTATGGAAGGAATGGTCTGATAGAGCTTCCCCCCCCCCCACCGCCTGCCTAACAGCATTGTGGGGGGGATACACATTTTTCTGTCTTGGAATGAGCTCTGAAACAATGGTTCTCTGCACATCAATGTGTCTGAGAAACGCAAACTGTGGTGAGCATCTATTGGCTAGTGCTAACCAATCTATTATTCACACAGTGAGCCCTTTCTCACGATCAGTGAGAAAGGTCTCTGATCTGCAGGTGAGGAAGCCTCGAAACACTTACCTCCCCTGCAGACGATCCTCTTTCCTTTGCTCAGTGAGCAGATCGTTCGTCAAGATGATTGCTGGCTCCTGCTGGCAACAGGGAGTCTCTAAGGCTGGGAGGCCCTAGGAACCCATTATGGAATGATGGAGAGGTGAAGACAAATAATGCAATTATGGGAATTATCCCAAGAATTTGATAGAGAACCCAAATGAAGCTGTAAAAATTGTAGGCTTGTTCACATGACCCCAAACGGGGTTGAAGGAGCACCAAGGTAGGGTTGGAGAGTCATGCAAGCTTCCAGTCAGCGGTCATGTAAACTCAAGAAAGCAAGGAAGGAGAAGGGGAAAGTGATTAAGGTTGTTCACATGACCCATGTGGCTTGGGCTGGAAGGGTTAAGGGCGAAGGCAGGATCCTACCTAACTTCCCCCACATGATCGTTGTTGCTTCCGGGTACCACTGATTGTGCACCCACACAAGCAGTGCTGTAGAGGTTGGCCAAGGTGGAGGAAAAGAGCTGGTCTTGTGGTAGCAAGCATGACTTGTCTCCTTAGCTAAGCAGGGTCTGCCCTGGTTGCATATGAATGGGAGACTTGTTGTGTGAGCACTGTAAGATATTCCCCTTAGGGGATGGATGGAGCTTCTCTGGGAAGAGCATCTGAGGTTCCAGGTTCCCTCCCTGGCAGCATCTCCAGATAGGGCTGAGAGAGATTCCTGCCTGCAACCTTGGAGAAGCTGCTGCCAGTCTGCCAGGCCCTTGTGTCTGGGGATGATGGCATTTGTTTTATGGTGATTTATAGGGGTGTGTACAGAACCGATTCCGACAGTTCGGTTCGAATTTGAGCTGAATTTGAATCAGCCCACCAGCCAGTGAGCTGTTACACTGCCCCCTAGTGAGGTCCAAGGGTCAAACTGGGCTGAACCAGTTTGTAACCAGTTCAGTTCAACTCAAGGAGGCGTGTTTGTAAAGGGGAACACTACCTGCCTTTTAAAAGCTTCTAACGGACAGCGAGAGCAGAGCACACCTCGTTGTTAGAGGTGGTGGGGGAACTCCTCCAAACTGCAGACTGGGTCCTGTGCCCCCATTAGGAGATTTTAAAAGGTAGGCAGGTTTCCCCCTTTTACTTTTAAAGGGGATTCCTCACCAGATTCCCCCTCACAAGCATGCCCGCTTGAACTGATGTGCCAGTTCAGTTAGAAACGGTGCCAGTTTGGCTCAAAATCAGACCAGCACCCCATTTGGAGGTTCTGGTCTGGTTCAAATCTGAACTGGTTGAACCGGGCTGGTTCTATTCAAACCAGGTTCAAATAGAACCAGTTTCACAAACCCTAGAAGTTTATACGGAAACACATTTTGCCTCCAGCTCTCAAACACCCTCTTCCAGAACTCTAGGCCAGAGTAAACTTTTGAGAGAATTTAGAAATTCCACAAGTCAGGACTTAGACTTGGACTTTCTTTCTTTCTTTCTTTCTTTCTTTCTTTCTTTCTTTCTTTCTTTCTTTCTTTTTGCAGTAGATCACCTGATGGTCTTTCTGCCAATCAGGGTAAAGGGAAGCTATAAACAGGCAATAAATAGGCCTTAAAATGGGAAAGTCCTGGAAAAAATAGCCAATTTTATGCTTCGATGGTGTCAGGCAGTTTAGCACTAATTAAGTTTTGCATCAACCTGCCTGAGGTTATGCAGTTAACGGCGCTAATATATATCTAGATATAAATACATCTAAGGCCTAATGCATGAGGGAAGGGGAAATATTTTTGAGAATGTAATATAATCTAATTTATGCTCATTTATAAATACTTCAAGCTACATTAGTTCGTTTGCTGTCCTGGAGTAGTTTCTCAGGATAATGGTGTATCAGCTTTCCTCAATGGTTTATTGCTGAGTGGGAAAAAAGCGTTGAACACTTTCACTGTCACAAGTTGATTTTCTCCATCAGATATCTTCCTTTCAAGAGCTTTCTTTGCTATTTGGGATCTAGTCCTGATTGGATATCTGAGAACACCAGTACACACCCACCATCTTATAATAACTCAAGAGATTCATTCTTAACAACCCATGGTTGAATAGCTTAGAGTTTTAAAAGTTTGGTGAATAAGGAAACAAGCACAACTTCTCTGGGGACTTGGAAACATAAATAGTCAGACCAGTAGTCTACTAGCTCAGTATTGTCTACACCAGGGGTTTCATCCTGTGGCACTCCAGTTATTGCTGAACTACAACTCCCAACTTCCCCAGCCACAATAAATTGTAGCTTGGGATGATGGGAGTTGAAGTTCAGCAACATCTGGAGTACCACAGACTGGGAAGCCCTGGTCTACAGTGGGGTCATTCAAACAATCAAAAACAACATTCTACCGAGTTCTGTGTGCTCCCAACTTTCGGTTGTGTGGAAGCACGGTAAGAGGAAAACCTGGGTAGAAGTGATTGTGTGGAAGCAAGGTGGGATGAAAGCTTGGGATGCTTTTCCTCCTACCTTGCTTTCACACATTCACTTTTACCAAGCTTTTCCTCTTACTGTGCTTCCACACAAGCGGAAGTTGGGAGAACACACAGCTATCAAACCCAGGTAGAACATTGTTTATGATTGTGTGAACAACCCCGCTGACTAGCAATGGCTTTCCAAGGTTTCAGGCATGAGTCTCTTCCAGCTGTACCAGGATTGAACCTGGGACCTTCTGCACGATGTCAGGAACATAGGAAGCTGCCATATACTATGTCAGATTATTTGTCCATCTAACTCAGTGTTGTCTATACCGACCAGCAGTGGCTTCTCCAAGGTCTTGGGCAGGAATCTTTCCCAGTCCTACCTGGAGATTCCAGGGATTGAACCTGGGACCTTCTCCATTCAAAACAGATGCTCTACCACTGAGCCTCATTTCTTCAAAATGACAAAGAACAAAGGTAAAGAAATATAAGGGGATCCCCGCCTTCACACCCAGCCTTACCTACAAACATGTTCCAGAGCAATTTGTCCAGATAGTTTCTACTGAGAGCATCACTTCCATGACATACAGCCTTGTTTTCCAAGAGCAAAGACCCCTCAATAGCATCCTGTTGGCCCAGCATCCATTTTCTAGTGATTTACAGAAGTTGCAGCCTGCATCTCTGATGAATTCTCATTCCCTTAACAGCATTCCTACTTAATCGAGTGACAGAATCCTGGCAGAGTCAAGAATCCTATTCATGGGGACTCAGCTAGAATAATAATACACACTGCTGGAGCATTTAGCTTGCCTCCTGGGACATGATCTATTGGCAGATGATACAGCAAACCTTGATGAAATGACACAGATTTTGGATTAGGTCATTCCCTCAATGGGAGACTGAAATACAGGAAACCTTCATTATCTACAGTGTCGTGGATTGTGGTTTCTTGTATCCACAGATGAGTCTTAGAAACCTTGTTTCTTTATCCATCCATGGCAGGAACTATAGGTGAATTTCATCTATCCATGGTTCCTGAGTGGCCAGAGACGAGTTCTGATGTCATTTCTAGCCGCTATTTGGAAGCACAGAGCCATTAAGTGGCTTTTTAAAAAAACAAATTTCAAGCGAAAAATCGGAGAATTTGAGGGATTTGGGGAGGATTCCTGGAGAGTAGGAGACCTGGAAAGCAAGGTACTGTGCTTTACTGCTCTTATTTCTGCCCCCCTCCCCACTTTTAGGCCACCTCATCCCCACCCCCCCGAGTAAGGAACCTAAGCCCTAGATTCCCATGGGGGTAACATTTCTTTATTTGTGGTTCCAGTATTCATGATTATTGGTGGGAACAGAACCCCCACAAATAAAGAGGGCCTCCTGTATATGGCTGCTCAGCCATGTTGGTCAGACAGGCATGTGCTCTGTTGGTTATTATCAGAAAGAATTCTGCCACAGCAGGAGCGATCCTCAATAGACAATACTCAACTAGAAGTTGGCTTATCCAACCTAATCCTCCAGATTAGAATAAAGCATTTTCTTTGAAACTTTGCTGCATGGTAAACTATACTGAGGAAGGTTCCGGTAGCAACTCCTAAAAACTGTCAAGGTGGAGAGTTTATTCTTATCCATATCCCTGGGCCTTTGGATGAATACTGAACAAATTAACTTTCATATACTTGAAGTATATCGTAGTTCAAACAAAATAGCTCATTCCTTGTTTATATTTTGAAATAGGATAAACTATATTAATTGGGAAAGAGGGTATTAAACTACCTTGTTTTCTTTCTCGTTTTTTTCCTCCCTAATGATAAAAGTTCTCAATTGATATTCAAAAAGAAACCAGCTGTCCTTTAAATATACAGTTTACGCAAGCTCATGAAATTAGTAGCTTCTTGAGAAAGCTCAGACCATTACAGAAAGTCTTATCTTGGGGCAAACCTGGGAATCTGAATATTCTTCATCTGAAAAAGTTTTAAATGAATTGAAAACGCGTCACCGTAATGTTCTGTGCTGAACAAAGACATTTCCCTTGATCCGTACACATAGAATTAAATTGTTATTAAAGCAAATGTGTAGAGAGAGTCAAATTATTTTCCCCTCAGGGAACTGACTACATTTCAAAGATAAGGTACATACTTGAGGTATATGTAAAAGTTAATCCAAACAACAGAGTCATCTCATTAAAGTTTATATTTCTTGAAGAGGCTAAAATGCCCATATGGATTCCAAATCTCATTACATCTATTAATGATTTCCTTCCCCCTGTCTTCAGTATTTCTACCTAATGGGTTGCAAACTTGTTTTTAAAGCAACACGGTCCAGATTATCCACAACAGGAGTTTGGGGCTCTAAGTTGTCCTCATTAGACGAGGGTAAGAAGATGTGGTTGAAAACCATCATAATGAAGTTCTGCATAGGAAGAAACGTCAGGATCATCTGGGGGTGCAGATGGTGGCCACAATGGTGGGTCTCCAGGCCAGTGTTCCTCAGATCAGTTGCCAGAATCAGGAGCACTGCAGACAGAAGCCATTGCTTTGAGGTCTGGCCAATAAGGAGGCTCCATACCGCCAGCCACTTACAAAGGTCAACATTGCATGTCACAATTTCCTTCTGTGCCTCAAAAGAGGACTTTGATACTTGAGGGCACACGATCCCAGGTCATATCAGATACAGTCAAGACAGTAGAAAAGGAAAGAGAGTATTTGATTAGATTGGGGCTGCAAAGCTTTGGTGCCCCAGCTGCTGTTAGACTACAACTCCCATCATCCTCAGCTACAGTCATCAGGGATGATGGACATTGTAATCCAACAACAGCTGGAGGGCCAAAGTTGTTTGTAGCCCTGGACTAGATGGACCTCAGAACGACCCAGCAAAGCATTTCTTATGTCCTTAACGCCTGCTACATTTGCCATAGAATCAGATGGCATTCCATATGTTTCAGAGGGAGGAAGCAATGCTTCTTCAAACAGCCCACTGGTGCAAAAACAAAGAATTTGTATATAAATGTTTAGACCCCACATACCAAGGATCCTCTCGGTGAGTGAGAAAAGCAAAAGGGATTTTTCCCGGCGGATTTCTGCATGAGGTCTTGCAAGATTAGCACTGACTCAATTAGAACCAAATTGCATGTAATCAAAATTGACAAACTCAATTTCCTTGAACCTTCGCCACATTTCATTATAATTTGGTTGTAGCTTTGATTGGATTAAATTGCATTCTGTTGCATTTTACAGGTGTTGCTCTTATGTACAGAAAAACCCCATCCTCCTTCTTGTTTGAAACACATATTTGGTTGAAAATTAAGTGTGGTATCAGTGTCCTAGATGTTGGGGAGAGAATTACCTTTTATAAAATACACAGCAAGAAATGCATTAAACATCAGAACTTCCTTGCGGAATCCGATAAAAGATCTTTATAATCCTGCATTCTGTTTTTAATACAGGACTGCTCAACTTCAGCCCTCCGGCTGTTTTTGGACTACGACTCCCATAATCCCCAGCCACAGTGACCAATAGTCAGGGATTATGGGAGTTGTAAGCCAACATCTTCAGGAGGGCCAAAACTGAGCAACCCTGCTCTATGGGCTATGAAAGACTCCTGCCTGGAATCTTGGAAAGCATCTGCCAGTCACTGAATTAGATGGATCAATTGTCTGATTCGGTATACGGCAACTTTGGGTGTTCCTAAATGTGACCAAGCCATCTAATGTCGCAGCAGGGAAGTAACTTGCCTAGGGAACAAGAGTTTGCTGGTTCGAATCCCTGCTGGTATGTCTCCCAGACTATGGGAACCACCTATACTGGGCAGCAGTGATATAGGAAGATGCTGAAAGGCATCATCTCATACTGCGTGGGGGGAGGCAATGCTAAACCCCTCCTGTATTCTACCAAAGAAAACCACAGGCCTCTGTGGGCACCAGGAGTCAACACCGACTCTATGGCACAACTTTACCTTTAAATGTGACCATCTCATTTGGCTACCGTAGAGTTATCTAGGATAGAGAGATGAATCAGTTTTGGTGGGAAGAATTCTTTCCTCCAGACATGGGGCTCATCAACGTGTGGGATGTGGGACAATATTCTGCCCCCCATGTCCAGCTGCATCCTTCCCTTTTAGTTTTCTTTCTCCAAAGACTGGGATGGAAAATTGAATGAAACTATCTCCCCACTTGTGCATATCAGAGAAAGGGACAAATTTTTCAAAGTGGAGACCTTGCCAGTGCTGCAGGAAGACTGTGTATAGTAATCAGTGGGCGTGGCTACCATATTACGGATACGAATATGACAAATACAACAGTTATTTACATACCGCTTTTACATAGATATAAATAAATAAATAAATAAATAAATAAATAAATAAATAAATAAATAAATAAATAAATGGCTGCCCATCCCCAAAGGACTCACAATCTGAAAAAGAAACATAAGATAGATTGCAGCAACAGCCACTGGAGGGATGTTGTGCTGGGGATGGATACCGGTTGCTCTCCCCCTGCTAAATAAAAGAGAATCACCACTTTTAAATGGTGACTCTTTGCTCAGTTAGCAGGGGACTCATCTCCTGCCAAAATCAGCAATAATACACATTGTTCTGGGACCCTCCCACTCCCCAACAGATCACACTTGATGAATTATGGTGATTTATCTACTGATTCTACTTTTGTGCAAAAACGTGTATTTCATTTTATACTGTGCAATGCATTATTACACCATCTGTTTGCAAAGGAAATCCATGAAAATACTTGGGTCAGGGGAAAACACATATTTATGTAACTATTTAAATGTGGATTTTTTGGCAGCGTGAGAAAGGAAATACATCCAAAGACAGTGGAGTGGAAATCAAAGGATGATGCCCAAAATTTGGATGGAACAGAAGTAGAGGGATCTATCCATCCCTGGGCAGATGTAGCCCTTATCCTAGCAACATCAAAAAAATGCTTCTCTTGCCTTTCTCCTGCTCAGTCCTCTGGGAACCAGTTAAGTGCTGAAGTGGGAGATAAGATACCACTGCGGTTGGTGGAGGCAAACTCGGCCTGCTGCTTCTGATGACGGTGGTGGGAGAGGAAGTCTTCAGTGATGGCATTCCCGCGGGAGGCTCTGGTGTGCACTATTTATATCATTAATTCATATGGCATGCTTAGCATGAAAGCTGGTTGATCAGGCTCATTTCATTACTGTCTCAGTTCATTACTGTCAGATCATTATGGGGAGCTGGCGTGGTGATGTGTTGGCTGAAACAAGGGAGCGACACATCAGGATGACCCCGGTTTGACTTTCACACCTGTCATGAACTCGCAGAAGCTGGACATGGGTGAATCTTCTCTCTCTCTCAGCCTCCCAACCTTCCTTTTGCAATATGGGGCTTAGCATACCAAGCTATCTTACAGAGTTGTCAGAACATAAGAAGAGCCCTCCTGGATCAGGTCAAGGTCTATCTAGTCTAGCCTACTGTTTCACACAGTGGCCCACCAGATGCCTCTGGGAAGCCCACAGGCAAGAGATTAAGGCATGTCCTTTCTCCTGCTGTTGTTCCCCTACATAAGAACATGAGAAAGGCCATGTTGGATCAGGTCCAAGGCCCATCTAGTCCAGCAGCATCCTGTTTCACATAGGAGCTCATCAGAGACCACGTGGAAGCCCACAAGCCAAGCAGTAGATGAAGGCATGCCTGCTCTTTGCTGCTGTTGCCTTGCAACCAGTATTCAGAGGCATCCTGCCTCTGAGTCTGGAGGTAATCTATAGAGCTCAAGATTAGGAGCCATTGATAGACCTGCCCTCCATGAATTTATCAAAGTTCCTTTTAAAGACATCCAAGTTGGTGACCATCACCACATCCTGAGGCAGATAATTCCATAGATTGACTATGCACTGTGTGGGGAAAGTACTTGTTTTTGTTCGTCCTACATTTCCTGGCAATCAGTTTCTTGGGATGACCCCTGGTTCATAGATAGGATGGAGAGTTTGGGGGAAGAACCCTATTGAGAGACATCAGTGACCCAAGCACCAGATGACCCCAGGCCAATGGTGTTCCCCACACAAGGTGAATCTCCAAGCAGCAATCCAGCCAAAACTTGAGGACATTACTCTCGGCACATCTTCTGAATCTGAAGGGTCCTCTTAGGACCTCCTGGTGGAGCTTCCTCAATAGCTCTTCAAGGTTTCAGGCAGTAGTTTCTCTCAGCTGTACCGAGAGATGCCAAGGAGTAAATCTGGGACCTTCTGCATGGAAGCAGGCAGATGCTCTTCCACTGAGCTATGACCCTATTCCCTAAGGCAGGGGTACCCAACCTGAGGCACTTCAGACATTGCTGAACTACAACTCCCATCATCCCCAGCTACAATGTATTGTGACTGGGGATGAGAAGGGCTATAGTTCAGCAACATCTGGAGTGCCACAGGTTAGGAACCCCTACCCTAAGAATACCTTACAGTGCTCACACATGTAATCCATTCAAATGCAAACCAAGGTGGACCCTGCTTAGCAAAGGAGACGATTCATGCTTGCTACCACCTAATGGCACAGCGGGGAAATGGCTTGACTAGCAAGCAGGAGGTTGCTGTTTCGAATCCCTGTTGGTAGGTTTCCCAGACTTTGGGAAACACCTATATCGGGTAGCAGCAATATAAGAAGATGCTGAAAGGCATCATCTCATACTGTGTGAGAGATGGCAATGGTAAATCCCTCCTGTATTTTACCAAAGACAACCACAGGGCTCTGTGGTCACCAGGAGTTGACGCCAACTTGACAGCACACTTTACCTTACCACAAGACCAACTTTCTTCCATTGCCATCTTGCAACACCCAACACCTGATTATCTCTAGCTATAGCTCTGACAAGTTGCTCTGGGAGCTGTCCTCAGTCCTGAAATGTCCCTGGGCTTTGACAGGGAGGAGACCATGATGCAGCACAAACTGGCTATGTGGTCGCTAAATGGAACCTCCATGTATAACCGCAGCTACTCCCACTGAAGTCAAGCAGGGATGGAGGGCTATTACCTTTTTTAAAAAATTCTTTATTATTATTTTCATTATTATTTAAGATTAATAATACATTGGAGGTGGGAGGGCTATTGCCTTAATGTTCTGCCTACCTGCTGCACTAGAAGGCCCGGTCTAGCAAGGTTCTTCTTCTCTGCTTTCACTGCTGCTCCGTTCTTTGGTTGCACTGCTTCTACCAAGGCATGATTACACATCTGCTCCTGCAAGCTATCTTTTAGCTAAAATTTCAATTAAGATGAAAAGAAACTAAACCAAGGCAACAGAGAGCAATTAGCTTGGCATCTCCTATACTGAGAATGATCGATTCATGTGTAGCTGAAACAGCTGTCTTGGAGTGAATGAAGGTGCATTTCTAGCCGGGGGCGGGGGGAAGCAGTGGCTGATCGACATGGGAAGATAGGAAGCTACCTTGTACTGAGTCAGACTCTTGGTCCATCTAGCTCAGTATTGTCTTCACAGACTGGCAGCAGCTTCTCCAAGGTTGCAGGCAGGAATCTCTCTCAGCCCTGTCTTGGAGATGCTGCCAGGGAGGGGACTTGGAACCTCCTGCATACCACCCAGGGCAGGAAATATCTTACAATACTCACAAGCAGTCTCCCATTCAAATGCAAACCAGGCCAGACCCTACTTAGCAAAGGGGACAATTCATGCTTGCTGCCACAAGATGAGATCTGTTTGCAAAATGGAGGCTGCCTCACCCAGGCTAAAAATCAGGCTTGCCCTTGCCTGAACGTAATCTGAGAAAAGGATTTTGTTTTTTGAACCCTGTACAGAAACAAATTCCATACCAACATCCTGCTTAAGGTAACAGGCCAAGAGCTGGTCTTGTGGCAGCAAGCCAGCATGGTCTGCCCTGTTTACATATGAATGGGAGATTTGATGTAAAATAATCCCCTCAGGGGATGGAGCCACTCTGGGAAGAGCATCTAAGTTCCCTCCCTGCCTTCTCCAAGAGAGGGCTGAGAGAGATTCCTGCCTGCGACCTTGGAGAAGCCGCTGCCAGTCTGTGAAGACAATACTGAGCTGGATAGACTAATGGTCTGACTCAGTATATGGCAGCTTCCTATGTTCCTATGCTCCTATGTTCCCAGCTTATCACGATGACAAAAATCTACATTTGTGTGAATTGCATACAACTCTATCAAAAGGTGGTCCTCCTGTTATGCTTGTGTGGGGCTACTTATCATGGTGCTTTCTTTGTTCTATGAAGTCACCAATCATCCAAGGCCTATTTGATTATGAAGAAGGCTTACTAAAGAGAACGTGTGTGCATGTACTTAAGGGAATACTCGGCTTTAATGTTTCCATTCATATTCCTATCAAGCATTTATTACATGGGCCTTATCAAATGGCCTTACATCCTGGAGCAGTGGATGTTTGCTTCAAAGGGCCGCTTTCAAATGGAGAGGTGCCGTTTCTCATTCCAATTTCGGATTCTAATGCTCAGCAATTAAGATGAATCAGAGTTTATTCCGTGCTCCTGTTTGTCGCCATAGAAACCTGTATTGAACAGGAAGCTTATAAACTTATGTCATTAACAAAGAGAGGAATTAAAAAAAAAAAGAATTCAGAAGGAGGGTCACAGTCAAGATAATATAGTCTCTCATGGTCAGCTGTACTGGTTCCCAGTCTGTTTCTGGGCCCAATTCCAAGTGCTGGTTTTAACCTTCACAGCCGTAAAGGGCTTGGGACCTTTAAAACCGTAAAAGGTTTTAACCTTTAAAGCCGTAAAGGGCTTTACGGAAAAGAGCCGTAAAGCTCACATGTAGTCTCCCATCCAAATACAAACCAAGGCAGACCCTGCTTAGCCAGGGAGACAACTCATGCTTGCTACCACAAGTCCACAAGACCAGCTTTATACTCCCCATGCTGTCACCTGGCTTTTCAAGTTTTGCGGTTAAGGGGAAATAGCCTTCCCACTCACCATCTTTCTGTATGGGTGGGCCAAGTTAGAGCTGTGCCGGGGTGAGGCACAAAATTCTACCTTGCCCCATGCCTTAGCTGTGGGGCAGCCCCCTTTCAAAACCAACTCTTGTAAGCTTTGGAAGTTGTGCAGCTTTTTCTTCTCTCTTTGTATTTATCTCCACTCTATCAAGCAGTCAGTCAAGTTTATTTAGGTCAAAGACCAGAATTATTTCCACTCCTTTTTTGAAAAGAGTGTGAGAACATAAGAACAATATAATAAGAACAGCTTTGATGGATCAGGCCCAAGAAGGCCCATCTAGTCCAGCATCCTGTTTCCCACAGTGGCCCACCAGATGCCTCTGAGAAGCCCACAGCCAAGAGGTATGTGCATGCCCTCTTCCCTGCTGTTGCTTCCCTGCAACTGGTATTGAGAGCCATCTTGTCCATGAGGCTGGAGGTGGCCTCTAGCCATCAGACCAGTAGCCATTGATAGAACTATCCTCTGTGAATTTGTCTAAGTCCCTTTTAAAGCCCCCCAGTCTGGTGAACATCACCACATCTTGTGGCACAGAATTCGATAGATCACAGGTTTCCAACTATGGTCCATGGACCACCGGTGGTCCACAAGAGTACTGCAGGTGGTCTGTGGGGGGAAGAAAAAATGTAATCATAATCAACATCAGCCTTCATGTTGCTGTAAATGTAATAATAATCAACATCAGGCAGGAGAGCTGGTCTTGTGGTAGCAAGCATGACTTGTCCCCTTAGCTAAGCAGGATCTACCCTGGTTGCATATGAATGGGAGACTAGAAGTGTGAACACTGTAAGATATTCCCCTCAGGGAATGGAGCCACTCTGGGAAGAGCAGAAGGTTCCAAGTTCCCTCCCTGGCAGCATCTCCAAGATAGGAAAGATTTTTTTTATAGGACAAGATTTTTTTATTGAACCAACAAACTACCAAAGCATACAGTACGTTGCCAAAGCACAATTATATATGAAGTGGTTGTTTGTACATGATATCCATGATATACATGATGACACCCTCCAAGATAGGGCTGAGAGAGATTCCTGACTGCAACCTTGGAGAAGCCGCTGCCAGTCTGTGAAGACAATACTGAGCTAGATGGACCAATGGTCTGACGCAGTCTATGGCAGCTCTCTATGTTCCTATGGTCCTAAAGAACTGCTCCAATGGTGATGGCAGGGGGCGTCTTGCCCCCCCTCCATCAGTGCCCCAATAATTTACCACCTGATCCAACTGCCTTGCCTTGGCTTTCAAGGCCACTGATCAACTGAACTGGTATGTCAGCATTGCAGCATCAAACAGAATCAAAGCATGAGAGAGAGAGAGAGAGAGAGAGAGAGAGAGAGAGAGGGAGGGAGGGAGGGAGGGAGGGAGGGAGGGAGAGAACCACTAACCCCAGGGAAAAAAAACACTGGACTGGAATGGATCAAAGAGGATATTGTGCAATGCTATGTAATTGCATGCACCTCATCAGATAGATTCACCAAGGATTTGGATGTCCATGAATGAAAACGGCTTTTGTAAAATATATATATATATATATATAATCCCTTTGAAGTCACCGGCAACAGAATGATTATTTGGCCGGCTTTCTCTTTATCTGGTGCCTCACTTTCCTTTATAGAAAAGGGAAGAAATCAATACTAGTTTAGACTGGAATGGGCACCAGGGGACAGGTTATAAACCAGTGGAGAAGAGAGACAGAAAGGAAAGTTGCAGGGGGCTGCTTAGAAATGTTCCCTTTTGTTTCCCCCCTCTAGAAATATATAGTTTTATCAGTTGGAAAAAGTATTTTCCCCAGCTGTCTCCATCAGTCTGGGGTGGAATACAAAAGGAATCCACAGAGAGATAAATGAAATCCAAGTTTTAATTTTATTCAGATGAATTATCTCCTGCCTTTCCACAGTCAATTCTATGGAGGGGCATTGCTCATTAGTAAAGCACAGATTTTGTATGGGTTCTCCCAAATGCAAAACTTGGAAAGATCCTTCTCTAGGAAAAGGGCTAGGAAAGGTTCTTCTCTGTTTGACCCTGGGTAGTCAGTGCCGATCCATGCAGACAGTACTGAACCAGGTGGACCAATGGTCTGACTCAGTACTAAGCTGACAAAAATGCATAGAAGGGAAGTACACTAAATAAATAGACGGTAAAACTAGAACTACTTCTGTGAGGAGAGCCGGTCTTGGAGGAAGCATGACTTGTCCCCTTAGCTAAGCAGGGTCTGCTCTGGTTGCATATGAATGGGAGACTTGATGTGTGAGCACTGCAAGATATTCCCCTCAGGGGATGGAGCCACTTTGGGAAGAGCAGAAGGTTCCAAGTTCCCTCCCTGGCAGGATCTCCAAGATAGGGCTGAGAGAGATTCCTGCCTGCAACCTTGGAGAAGCTGCTGCCAGTCTGTGAAGACAATACTGAGCGAGATGGACCAATGGTCTGGCTCTCCCCTGACCTTTACAGGCAAAAGCTTCCTATGTTCCTCTGAATAGTTGTATTTTGTATTAATATTTTAATGCATTTCCCCCCATCTGTGTTATGATAAAAATATATATTAAAGTCACTGAGATATAATTTGTATTAAGAAGTTCTGTCTTGAATGATATGGATGTTGGAAGCCCATGATTCTCGGGGCTGCTTTTCTGAACCTAATCTGAACAAATGTTTACTTGCCAAAACAACTGGATGAAGATATTGGATGGCTTCCAAACCGACTTCAAGGGCAGCCCCATATCAAGCTTATTGCAGTAGTCCAATATGGATGTTACCAAAGCATGATGGACTGGGTCAGGTCTGACTTCTCCAAGTGGGTCGTGAGAACAGACTCAACATTCACTCTGGCCCAATTCAGACATATAAGTTAACTGGAGTGAAGGATGGCCAAGGTTTCAATTCTTAACTCCAAATCACGCTGCAGATGTTCACCAAACCAGCCAAATGGCAGTTGAAAGAGAGGGGAGCTCCTCCCTGCTGCCTGGACAGCCACCAAGGCACATCCTCGCCACCTCTATGATTGGAGTTTGGAATAGGCATGAAACCACGGTTATATTGAATCAGCATTCGGGTGTAACACTTCAGCGTCAAACCTCAGTTGTCGTTGAAACTTAGAGATAACCAAAGGTTGCAACTGGAGTGTGTTGAGGCAAACCAGAGTTAGCTTTTGGCCTGTAACCATGGTTTCATGTGTTCGGGCATACGGAAGTTACAACCTCGGCCAGCTATAACTGTGGTTATCCTGTACATCTGAACCCAGCCTCTGTTTCATTTGCTGTACTATAAACACTTCCTTTGTTTTGTACTTCTGACTTTGGTTCTAATTGTCTTTTCTCCGTATTCAATGGAGTCAGGGTTATCAAAAAGAGTGGACCATGAGACCTGGTTGGTGGCCCATATGATCTATGGAGCTGAACAGGTTGTGCAGGCCTGCAAAGTCTGAGCCAACTTTATAAAATCAGGCTATTTTGGGAAAGTGAGCGAAAACCTTAAACCTGTCACCAAGAAAGCTTCTCTATGTTATTTTGTTTTAATATGTTTTTTTCCCCACCTGACACTCTAAATACCTGTAATTTCAGTCACCAGGGCCACATACCACCATAAAGTTGTGTAACTTAGCAGAAGGTTGAAGTACCTCATTATCTTTTCCATTTATGGGTGGCAGCTTCACTTCAGTTGTCAGAATTTTCTCTTTCTTTTTCTTTTTTTTCTTTTTTGTGCTCCCCCCCCCCAAAGACAGCTGGAAGTAGCTCAGAAACCACAGATTCTCTTCAATCGTACCGAACAATTGAAATCCCTCGGGTGGGAATTAAAAATAACATTGATGAATCACAGAACAAAATGCCCACACCTGGGGAGTCGAGGGAATTGTGGGAAAGGGACTGGGAAGCAAAAGGGCAGCGTCAGATTATTTTTCTTTGGGGGGAGGGATGCATCTGACCTAGGGAGGTGCTGATAGCTGCCACATGTCTAGGAAAATAACAGATGCTTGAGAAGCAGGTTGGCTGAGGGAGAAGTATCTAACGTCAACTGAGGAGAGCAAAACAAAAGAGAAAATTGGCTTTTAGGATATGGGGTTCACAACCTAAATGGCATAATAAATGAAGATTTTTTTAAAAAAAATGTTTTTGGAATAACGACTGCAAAGCAGTTTGTCAAGACAGACAAGGACAAGTTGGTACAACTCTCTGGGAGAGGAGAGCTGGTCTTGTGGTAGCAAGCATGACTTGTCCCCTAAGCTAAGCAGGGTCTGCCCTGGTTGCATATGAAAGGGAGACTAGAAGTGTGAGCACTGTCAGATATTCCCCTCAAGGGATGGAGCTGCTCTGGGAAGAGCAGAAGGTTCCAAGTTCCCTCCCTGGAAGCATCTCCAAGATAGGGCTGCAAGAGATTCCTGCCTGCAACCTTGGAGAAGCTGCTGCCAGTCTGTGAAGACAATACTGAGCTGGATAGACCAATGGTCTGACACGGTATATGGCAGCTTCTTATGTTTCTGTGTTCCTAAGTCTTTCATACAACACAATTAATGGATGGGAATTGCTGTCCCAAGATGGGTTGATGGCCACAAGCTTAGATAGCTAGAAATGGGGCAGGGATTACTCCAAGGGGTTGCAAGGGACAACAGCCATTCCCACCAAAAATATTTCTTGCTTCTCTTTTCGCTCCCCATTCCACCAGACAGGGACTTTACAGCAAAGTGTCAGACAACAGATTCATAGTATATTACAGTCCTGTTGCTTGAACTGAGCCACCTAATGGCGCAGCGGGGAAGGAACTTGCCTAGGGAGCACGAAGTTCCCGGTCCAAATCCCTGCCGGTATGTTTCCCAGACTATGGGAACCACCTATATTGGGCAGCAGTGATATAGGAAGATGCTGAAAGGCATCATCTCATTGGTAAACCCCTCCTGTATTCTACCAAAGACAACCACAGAGCTCTGTGGTCAGCATGAGTCGACACCGACTCGACGGCACAACTTTATAGCTTGAATGGATTATTTTAAAGGGCCTCCATCATTTAAAGAAGTCTCATTCATTCACTCCTCAACCTCCAGCTTCCCAGGAGCTGGGCCGACCCCTGAGCGTCCTTACAAGTCCAGTCTCCGGCACCTCCTAGTAGGGTTGGGAAAGAAAGCTTAGAGTAGGGATCCTCAAAGTTGGGCCCCCAGATGTTCTTGGACTTCAACTCCCATAATCCCCAGGCCAACTTTGGCTGGGGATTATGGGAGTTGAAGTCCAAGAACATCTGGGGGCCCAACGTTGAGGATCCCTGCCTTAGAGAACCAACGCCTGTCTAAGTAGATCAGTGGATCCCAACCTGTGCTCCGCAGACCACTGGTGGTCTTCAAGGGTATTGCAGGTGGTTCGTGGGGGAGGGGGGAGATAATGTAATAATATATAATCGTTGGGTGTTATCTTTTCCCCACTACTAGAGCGAGTGCAGGTAAATGTACTGTGAAGGGTGCCAAATGTTTGGGAGTGAGCATAATAAATTATTAGGAACAGCTGTACTTACGATACCCCTTGAAATCAAAGTTTGATTCGCATCAGCCATAGGCTATGTTGATTCCCATCAGCCATAGGCTAAAAGGGCTAGCTTACGTGGTAGTCCACAAAAGCTTTCTAGGACAATGTAGTGGTCCACATAAAGGGAAAAACTTGGGATTTCTGGAGCAGACAATTCTGGAGTAGACCATATTAAGCTAGATGTACCAATGATCTGAACTGGTAGATTCAATATGATAAATAAAAATACATAGATCATTGGAGCGGGGATGGGGCCATAGGTCAATGGAAGATCCATCTGATTTGCATGCAGAAAGTCCCCGGTTCAACCCCCAGCATCATCTCCAGGTAGGGCTGGGAGAGACTCCTGCCTGCATCCTTGGAGAGCTGCTGCCAGTCAGAGTAGATAATACTGGGCTAGATGGACCAATGGCTTGACTCCGTATAAGGCAGCTTCCTATTTTCCTATGTAAGGAACTTCAAAATGGTGAAGGAACTGAGGTTAAAAGGGTAATTGCTAACTGAGCAAAGAGGCACCTTTAAAAAGTCGTGATTCTCTTTATTTTGCAGGGGGTGAGCAACTGGCCCTCTCCACCCCCAGCACAGCATCCCCAGCACAGCATCCCTCCAGTGGCTGTTGCTGGTATCTATCTTATGTTTCTTTTTAAGATTGTGAGCCCTTTGGGGACAGGGAACCATTTCATCTATCTATTGATCCATCTATCTGTCTATCTATCTATCTATCTATCTATCTATGTAAACCTCTTGGGAACCTTTGTTGAAAAGCCCTTTATAAATATCCATCGAATTTGAACTGCCCCTACAAAGTTTGAGCTAAAAGTTCTCATAGGAGAACTTCCATCTCAGTCCTGAATAAGCACATATGTTTAAGACTAGGAAGATAAAGACTAGGAGAGATATTAAATAACTCAATTTGCATATTATTAGTCTCGACACTTCACTTTTCTAACTGGGATGTTGTTTATCTTCAAGCCTCACAGAATTGTGTTATGATTTCATTATATCTTTTGTTAAAAATAAAATAAAATAGTATGATGGACAGGAAACAATCACAATAGGGTTAGTAGCTTTGGGATGAAATCCTGTGTAAACTCCATTCCTTTCACCCTCGGTCTCTCTGCTTTTTGTCTTCTTTTCCTTTCCAATCTCGAGTACACAGCAGCAGAAAATGAATTTTTTCAAATAGATTTTTTTATATAATAAAAAATAGAATGAGGCTAGGCATTACACATCTAATTATAGGGGATAAGTAAAATAATGATTCCCCCAAGCCTATTACTTCTGGGGACCCAAGCTAAAACCCTCTTCCAAGTCACAAGTGAGAATTAATTTAGACCAGGGCAGAAGTAATCTGTGCTTGACATTTGCTGGCACTGCAGTAGGGAGTGAGTGTCAGCTTTTCTCCATGGGTATTCTGGGATGCTGGTGGTCATGACGGTGTCATTTTTTGGAGAGGGAAAGCTCCAAATGCAAATTCCTCCCCTTAACAGTCAGGCCCCTTATAAAGCTAGATCTGGTGCTTCTGTAACCATAGGGCACAGCCGATTATCCCCACTAACATATCAGGAAAATAATGCATAAGACACAGGACAAAGGAAGCTGCCTTATACTGAGTCAGACCATTGGTCTATCTAGCTCAGTATTGTTAACACAGACTGGCAGCGGCTTCTCCAAGGTTGCAGGCAGGAATCTCTCTCAGCCCTATCTTGGAGACGCTGCCAGGGAGGGAACTTGGGGCCGTCTGCATGCTCTTCCCGGAGCTGCCCCATCCCCTAAGGGGAATATCTTATAGTGCTCACACATGTAGCCCCCCATTAAAATGCAAACAGGGTGGACCCTGCTTAGCAAAGAGGACAATTCATGCTTGCTGCCACAAGTCCAGCTCTCCTCTCCTCAATGCAATGTTGTGACAGTCCTTCTTTTCCTGGTGCATTCCAGGTCAAAACCAGGAAAGGGGGATTTGAAACACCAAGGCTGCTGAGAAGGCAGACACTTTCAGAACTCTTAGGAACATAGGAAGCTGCCATATACTGAGTCAGACCATTGATCCATCTAGCTCAGTATTGTCTACACTGACTGGCAGCAGCTTCTCCAAGGTTGTAGGCAGGAGTCTCTCTCAACCCTATCTTGGAGATGCTGCCAGGGAGGGAACTTCGAACCTTCTGCATTAAAGCATGCAGGGGCTCTTCCCGGAGCGGCTCCATCCCTATCTTACGAGACTCACACATGTTGTCTCCCATTCATATGCAACTAGATAGGACCCTGCTGATCAAAGGGGGCAATTCATGCTTGCTACCACAAGACCAGCTACCACAAGACACACACCCCCTCACTGAAGCTCAGCTCATGAAGTAAAGGAATCTTAAATGAGGCTGAATAGTGTTAACGAAAAGCATAGATAGATAGATAGATAGATAGATAGATAGATAGATAGATAGATAGATAGATAGATATCCTATGTGCCACAATAGAACATCATCCTAAATTATTTTTTTTTTACGTTTTGTAAATTGTGAATGATGCAAGTCATTTAATGGTACTAGAGAAAGACATGATGTTCTGGTAGCTCCAGGTCTTAACACTCACATTAATTTCGGAGGATGCATACAACTGAAGGAAGCCCGGGTGGGTGTGTGCCTGGGGGAGTCAGTCATGTGACTTGCCTGTGGGGGGGGGTAGGCAGTGGGCCCCCAGACAACTGTCTCTCCTTGCCCTATTATATTTACGCCCCTGGATTGGGGGCTTTATGGGTAGCAGAGGCTTTTTCTGGACTTGTAGGGCAGCTGCATGCTGAGGTGGCAAATGGGCAGGTTTCCTCCTCCTCCTCCCATGGGAACTAACTGTCGGCTGCCACCGACTCGTTTCGTGGCGACTCGGGACCGGACTTTGGAATGTGCTCCCTGCTGAAATAAGAGCATCTCCTTCTCTGTTAAGGTGTTCTCACGTATTGAGATTGTATCTGTTTTATGAATTTTTATTGTTTTATATTGTGATTTAATTTTTATACCCCCTGGAGATTTCTATATCAGATGGTATAGAAATACAATCAATCAGTCAGTCACCGGGACAGAGGCCCCAAGCCACCAGGCATGAATTCTACCTTTATGCCCAGAGCCCCACCCTGGCCTGACATCACCTCTGTTCCTGAGGACCAATGGAGGGGGCTGAAGAGAAGGGGGTGGAGCCCCACCAGTATCTGCCCCAGATCTCCAAAATATCTCCACGTAAGTGGACAGCTCTGGCCATTCTAGTTCTGATGGTTCTGAGGCAAACTCTGATCAGAGTTTCTCAAACTCGGGTCCACAGATGTAGTTGGACTACAACTCCCAATATACCCCGTCATAATGGCAGAAAGCAGGGGATTATGGGCATTTAGTCTGACAGCATTTGGGGACCCCAGTTTGAGGAACTCAGCTTAGATGAAGCTCAGGGCCAGGTTTCTTTCTACTCAGTAACACTGTTGTCCTCTTAAATCTCTGAGCCTCCGTCTGCAAGGTGATCATTATTCAGCATTTGCAATTAACCTACTGAAAGGTCACCCAGGTAATTGACACTAATCACGTCACATCTCATTATTGGGATAATAATTTAATCATCCAGGGTATTGACTAAGATCAATGGATCTGAAGAGCAAATTGAACTGCAAACGAAAATCAACACCTTTGCAGGCACAATGCATTAAAAAACTTAAAAAACACACCCTTCTCCAAATCAGCATAAACATCTATGCAATAAACAATCACAGATTATTTCAACAATTGTGAAAAGTTGTGGAAAAATTCTGTGTTAAACAATTGTGTTTAACGGTTAAATACGCAAACTGTGTGAAAGAAACCTGGCCCTTTGCTTCCCCAGACCTGTCTGTTTTTCCTCCCCAGGGTCTCAGATACTGTATCCACTGAAAATCTGCAGTGCCTTGTTTTTTTCTGAGCAACTTCTGTGCATGTGGGGTTCACACTTATTTGTATTCCCTAACAAAGCAGTTGCTCAAGATGATGTGCACAAAAATGCTAACCAGCTGTATGACTTGGAGGTCAAAAAGATGCACATTGGAATGTGCATCTTACTGAGAGCAATGCAGTGCTGCCTTTGAAGCTGTTGTCATAGCTAGGAACATAGGCACATACGAAGCTCCTGTATACTGAGTCAGACCACTGGTCCATCTAGCTCAGTATTGTCTACACAGACTGGCAGCGGCTTCTCCAAGGTTGCAGGCAGGAGTCTCTCTCAGCCCTATTGTGGAGATGCTGCCAGGAAGGGAACTTGGAACCTTCTGCTCTTCCCAGAATGGCCCCATCCCCTAAAGAGATGGAGATATGCCCTATGGAGTATATCTTACAGTGCTCACATATGGTCTCCCATTCAAATACAAACCAGGGCAGAACATGCTTAGCAAAAGGGACAATTCATGATTGCTACCACAAGACCAGCTCTCCCCAGTGGCATATGCAGCCCCTAAATGTCACTCAGGTGCTGAGGGGCCAAGTGGAGGCAGAGGAAGCAGGAGGCAGGTGTGGGAGGAGGTAGGCAAGAAATAGAAGGTGTGCATGCATGTGCTGTGCAGGCTGCAACATCAAGCAACACCCAGAGCGGCTAGCTGAGAGGCTGGAGGGGGAGGTCGGGGGCATTCCCAGGGGTTGAGGGGCTCATGTGCTTTGGACACCTCCGGACACTGGTAGCTTCACCCCTGTCTGAAGCACATTCCAGGTTTGGAAGCTGTGCACACTCTAAATTGTGGTTGTGTGGGAGGAAATAAGTAGGTAGGAAGAGGGAGAAGCGATTGTGTGGGAGACAGGAGCTGAGTAGGACAGTTTTTCCTCCTACCTTGGTCAAATGCTGGGTATGAAAGCGGGGTAGGCCGACTCCATCTTACCCAACTCCTCTCCCCCACTTAATCACTTCTCCCTCCTAGCAACTTACAACTTACCTAGGGAGCAAGAGGTTGCTGGTTCGAATCCCCACTGGTATGTTTCCAGACTATGGGAAACACCTATATCGGGCAGCAATGATATAGGAAGATGCTGAAAAGCATCATCTCATACTACGCGGGAGAGGACAATGGCAAACCCCTCCTGTATTCTACCAAATAAAGACTCGATGGCACACTTTACTATTTGCCTCCCTTACATGTATAGTCTGTTCCCCTTCCCATCGTGCCCTCAAAGCAACACACTTTATACCAATTAAAGTAAAAGAAATGATTCAAAAGGAAAATGTTGCAATGGCAGGGGCAGGGGCAGCAGAATAAAAACAGACATCGGAACATAGAAAGCTGCCTTATACTGAGTCAGACCATTGGTCCATCTAGCTCAGCACTGTCCACAAAAACTGGCAGCAGCTTCTTCAAGGATACAGGCAAGAGTCTCTCTCAGCCCTATCTTGGAGATGCTGCCAGGAACTTTCAGATGCTCTTCCCATCGTGGCCCCATCCCCAAAGGGGAATATCTTACAGTTCTCACACGTCTCCCATTTGAATGCAAACAGGGTGGACCCTGCTTAGCAAAGGGGCCAAGTCATGCTTGCTACCACAAGACCAGTTCTCCTCTCTACCACTCTTCAACCAAAGTTCTCTGAGCAGGAGAGCAAGGATAATCACTTATCCAATACCAATGACTCCAAAATACCAAAAGAGCTCAGTCCATGGCAAATAAGGGAATGATAATACATAAGGGGCCACACCAACCTCATGGGTTAGGAAGTTCCAGAATCAGGTACCACACAACTAGTACCACCCTGTCCAGAGTATCCACAGCCACACCTCTGTTTACTGGCATTGAGGAAGCCCTCTACTGAAGATCCTAACCTGCAGACAGTCTGGTGTTGAACGGCAGGATTTTATATATGTGTATATTGTTTGCTTTAAAAACAAAAAACAAAACACGTTCACCCTCATCTAATTAATGATTAAGGTATGATATTGAAAAAGGGAAAATGAAAATGAAAATATAAGATGCAGTTGTGGGGAGGTGGGAGAACAGAACGACTCCATTAATTTTCTTTGCAAAATCTAATTAACTTCTTCATGTCGTTGATATGCTGCAGAGGTCAGGACAATGGAGGGCTTGCAACTCCAGGTGATTTTGACTGAAGATAAAGACTATGCTGCTAAACATCTGGTGGGCCACTGTGTGAAACAGGATGCTGGACTAGATGGGCCTTGGGCCTGATCCAGCAGGGCTGTTCTTATGTTCTTATCAAAGTTTTCAGGACTCAGGCTATTTTAAATATGTTCTTTGCTCTGAGGACATCAGCGTCATAGACCAGAAGGTTCCCCCACCCACCCAAGGGCTTGTGTGTGCCTAGAAATACTTGATTCCTCCCCTCAAAACTATTTTCTAAATTGCAAGTTTCGTTTTAAACTTGCTCAGTCTCCCAGCCCATTCTCCTTTGAAGATCAAACACTTATGTGAGAAATTAGCAGTGAGATATACTGCCCTCTTGATGGACGTCCATGGAACTTACAGTCAGTCCCATCTCGGCAGCTGCTTTCTCTGTACAAGGATGTACCTTGCTCATGCCAGCACTAAGCTAAACTATGATTCATGCTCCAAAATATTCTTAGGAACAACTGAGTCGGATCATTGGTGCATCTAGCGGGAGCTCTTCCCAGAGCAGCCACATCCCCTAAAGATAATATCTTACAGTGTTCACTTATAGTCTCCCATTCAAATGCAACCCAGGGTGGATCCTGCTTAGCAAAGGGGACAATTCATGCTTGCTACCACAAGACCAGCTCTCCTCCTCTTCTGACCCAGATTCTACTGCAATCCCAGACTGTAACTTAGTGGAATGCCAAAGCTGTATCTGGAATTAGATGGAATTAGATATGTTCCTTCCTTCCACAACCATCTTTAGGAACATGGGAACATAGGAAGCTGCCATATCCTGAGTCAGACCATTGGTCTATCTAGCTCTGTATTGTCTTCACAGACTGGCAGTGGCTTCTCCAAGGTTGCAGGCAGGAATCTTTCTCAGCCCTATCTTGGAGATGCCAGGGAGGGAACTTGGAACCTTCTGCTCTTCCCAGAGCGGCTCCATCGCCTCAGGGGAATATCATACAGTGCTCACACTTCTGGTCTCCTATTCATATGCAACCAGGGTGGACCCTGCTTAGCTAAGGGGACAAGTCATGCTTGCTACCACAAGACCAGCTCTCCTCTCCTAGACCAGCTCTTTAGGGCTATCTGCAGTGCTGTTTGCAAAGAATTCCTGCTGTTATTGGTGGGGAAGCCGTAATAGCAGCAACGGTGATTCATTAAATTCAGGTCAGGTTACCTGGGAGTCTTGGGTTTTCTTGTCTTCCAGCTGCCTACCTGTTACTATTTTTTGTCTGCCAGAGAGTTCCCTGCCAGAGGTTGTCTTACGAGTCAACACAGTGTGCCCTTGCCATGCCAAAGTCAATAATTCATCACTAGCAGTCTTGCATGGGCAAGGATCTCAGCAACGTAGTTAGCAGGGCTGAGGCAGCCTTGTGAAGATTTCAAAGCTACAGCATCCCCCTCAGTTCTTCAGAGATGCACTGAGACCTTTCTTGCTGGAAATGCCTGCATTTCAAAGGTGACGGGAACATCATTTGGCACCAGAGCAGAAATTTCCAGGCCAGGACTAGCTTACTTGGAAGAAGGGATACCAGAGATGTGTGGTGATTAGTTGTGTGGTTGCAAATTCTCCATGGCAGCCCCCATAACTGCACCCACCCCAAGTCACAGTGGGAGTCAAATCATCTTGGCTGATTTGCAGGCTACAAAACCCAGCAATTCACCAAGACATTGCTGGAGCAACGTTCCTTCCTGTTGCAATGTTGTCCGGCTTCTGTATTCTCCTGATCAGCTCTGACCATGGTGCTGATCTGTTGCCCTGGGAGCTGTCCAGGGTCTGAGGCATACCTAGTCCTTGCCTTGGGAGAACCCGTCTGGAGCAGGATATAGTGTGGCCATTCTGTCATGTTTCTTCTATGATGTTTATTAACAAACATTTATCAAAGTTTATTAACATCCCCCAGGGGCAAAGCTATAATTGGGCAGTTGTGTTCAGAGGTACACTTAGGTAGTTTTGCAGTCTGGACCTGAAGGCCTTTGAAGCCACCCCCACTGCAAGTTAAGCATCAGAGGTGCACCTAGGTAATTTTGAGGCCTGGACCTCAGAGGTGCACCTAGGTAATTTTGGAGCCTGGAAGTAGAGGCCTTTGTAGGGCCCCCTGCTCCCCTGCACACCACCCGGAACAGACTAAAGAGGATTGTGGGGAGCAGGGGCTGTGGAGGCCCTGGACCTTGGCCCCAAAGTCCAGGGGTAAGAACGCCTCTGCTGGACCTAAAGGTGTTTAGAGGCCCTCCTCCCCTGCACATTAAGCATTATCTTGCTCCACCAGGTGACCACACCACCCAGAACAGACTAAAGAGGATTTGGTGGTCCTCCAGGGGTTGTGGAGGCCCTGGACTTTGGCCCCAAAGTCCAGGGGTAAGAGCGCCTCTGAGCATCATCCCCCTACACACACAACACACCATGACACACACACAGTATTTTTAACATATGGGTTCTTGAGGGCACAAACATCAACTGGACTCACGAGAAGGTAAGATTATAAAACCAGTATTTTTGTGCAAATATGCATTAGCGGAAACATATTGAAATGCAGCGGCACGGCAACCACACCACTCGGGACAGACTGAAGAGGATTTGAGGGGGGGGGGACCCAGGTGGTGTGGAGGACTTCTGCCTGGAAGGCCAGGAGTAAGAGCACCTCTGGTTGAATTCAAGGAACAGGAGCCACTGGGTCACCTCCCCCCTTCTCCAAGCCAATCAGCAACTTCTCCTGTTGCTCCTCCTACCGGTGGCCACTCACCCCCCACCCACTCACAACCCAAGCTGCCTCCGTCTCCTGGTTTCCAGGTAGTGAGCGGCAGCAGGCAGCCCTCAGTCCTAAACTGCCCTGAGCCATTTTTGGAAGGGTGGTATAGAAATCGAATAAATAAATAAATCAAATACATAAATTTATTATTTCTCTGTGTAAACTGCCCTGAGCCATTTTTGGATGGGCGGTATAGAAATTGAATTATTATTATTATTATTATTATTATTATTATTATTATTATTATTAAATTGAATCCTAAACGAGTCATTCATGAAACCATTGCCTATTCACCTCCAGCATTTCCTGCCTCAACTTTCCTGCCCGTTCTCTGTCACCTCCCTCATGTCTCTTTTAGATTGCGAGCCCCTTGGGGCAGGGATCCTCTCCCTTTCCCTCTCCCTCTGAAAAATGCCTCGCATGCAGATGGTGCGGTGCAGAGAAATACTACTACTGCTACTACTACTACTACTACTACTACTACTACTACTACTACTACTTATTATTATTATTATTATTATTATTATTATTATTATTATTATTATTAAAACTTTTATACCGCCCTTCCAAAAGGCTCAGGGCGCTTTACATTAAAACACCATGAAAATCAGTTAATAATTAAAAAAAAATATATAAAGCATAAAACAATGATTAACAATTAAAATCATCATAAAACAACAATTAAATCATCCGAACAGAAGCTGGCATTGTTCGGGACACTCCTGGCAACGTATTTCCAAAATGCCAGAGAGGAAAGGAATGGCCCCCCTGGAATCTGAATTTCTAGGAACTGCCCCCACCCAGTGAGCTGATCGCTGGGATGAGATGCTTCTGAGCCCCCCCCCCCCATGCCTCCGTGCCCCCACGGAGCCTCATCCAGCGGCAGCGCAGACTTCCCATGTAGCTACTGCTGAGCGCCAGATGTTCTGACAAAAGCAGGATTCAGAGGCAGCAGCAGGCGATGGGAGAAGCAGGCGAGCTCTTGTTGCCCCTTGTGTTGGCTCTCACACCCCCTTCCCGCTCTCCCGAAGGACGCCAGTGACAAGAGGGCCCACCTCTTTCTCTCCCCTGAACATTTGCATTGTCCCCTTTTGCTCCTGTCTGGCTCTGCTCCTGACAATTACGCTGCTGGCTGTTTACAGCTAAATGCAGTAACTGTTGATTGTCTTAATAATCATAGTGGGAGAGGAATAAAAATATCTCGCCGCAGAACAATGGTGCCGCCAACGGTGTGTGTGTGGGGGGGGGAGCATGGCAATGCACCCTCCACACCTGGGCAAAGCAGGAGAAAGGCCTTGATTGCAGCAGCAAAGATCCACTTTGCTAAGCAGGGTTTGTCGGGGTTTGCCTTTGGATGGCCGACGGCATGCATGTGTGAGCACTTTGAGATATGCCTCTTAGGGGATGGGGCCGCTCTGGGAAGAGCATCTGTTGTGCTTGCATGCGGACGATCCCAGGTTCAGTTGCTGCCTTCTCCAGATAAGGCAGGGAAAGAGTCCTTCCGAAAACCTTGCAGAAGCTGCTGCCAGTCAGCGTCGACAGTGCTGAGCTCGGTGGAGCAATAGTCTGACTCAGTAGGCAGCAGTTGCCCAGATTAGGGATGGGGCTGTAGCTCAGTGGAAGAGCATTTGTTTGCACGCAGAAGGTTCCAGGTTCACGCGCTGGCATCTCCTCCTAGGGCAGGGAAATATTCCTGCCAGAAACTTTGGAGAAGCTGCTGCCACTCAGTGTAGAGGATCTGAGCTAGATGGTGTGACTTGGTATGGCTGTGTGCCTATTTTCACACTCACAGATGGACATGCAAATCCCACTAAGAAGGACAGACAGGGATCATTGGAGGGGAAATAAGAGTAACACTCTCCCTCCGCAAATCTACAAAGAACATCTTGACATGCTCAAGCCGCAAAGGTTAATGAGGCAAGAGGGTTTGTTGTTGCTGATGAGGAACGTTGGAGCAGGAAATGTTAGGACAGAAAAACCTCCCCCAAGCCCTGCTGTATCAGCCCAAAGCTCAAGCAAGTTATCTTCTGGTATCTGGGCAAAGAAGAACATTTAGATGTCCTCTCCGATTTAGCAAGGGGAGACCAACGGACCCTATCACACCGGGCAGAGCATCTTTCCAACTGAAAAGCTCAACAAATCGGCTGCTAGTGTGCCTTTAGATGGCCAGCCCTTTGGGAACATTGGTCTGGAGAGGGATGCATCCTGGCAGACATTCAAAAGGTGCAGCTCCCCCAGTCACGTCCTGGAGATGCTCCTGATGAATTTCTGCCTGGTGCATCTCTGATCGAGGCAAAGCGGATGGCTTTCAGAGGGGCTTAGATAAATTCATGGAGGACAGGACTATCAATGGCTACTAGTCGGAGGGCTATGGGCCACCTCCAGCCCCAGAGGTGAGATGCCTCTAAATAGCAATTGCAGGGGAGTAGCAGCAGGAGAGAGGGCATGCCCTCGCCTCTTGACTGTGGGCTTCTCAGAGGCCTCTGGCGGGCCACTGTGTGAAGATAAAGACCATGCTGCTAAACATCTGGTGGGCCACTGTGTGAAACAGGATGCTGGACCCGATGGGCCTTGGGCCTGATCCAGGAGGGCTGTTCTTATGTTCTTATGTTATTTTCAAAGTGTAGCCTTCTCATTCATTTTGCTGTGCACACCACTTACATTCCACAATTGCACGGTGTAGCAAATCCCGGTGTCTTCACGCAGCTAGGTGATTTTCTTCCTCTGGCACATCTTTGCCCATTGCGCAAGCACACCACCAAGCAGAATAATAATCATCATCACCACCATCATCAATAATCACCATCACCACCACCATCGTCTAGACCTGCATCCTGCTGCCCACAGGAAACAACCAGATGCCTTCAGAAAGCCCACAAGCAGGGTTTGAAGACAATAGTAGGTATACTGCCTCTGAACATGGAGGTTCCATTTAGCAATTATGATGAACAGCCACTGCTAGACATCTCCTCTGCCACAGCTTACACAGAATCATAGGAAGCTGCCCTATACTGAGTCAAACCATTGGTCCATCTAGCTCAGTATTGTCTACACAGACTGGCAGCGGCTTCTCCAAGGTTGCAGGCAGGAGTCTCTCTCAGCCCTACTTGGAGATGCCAGGGAACCTCAGATGCTCTTCCCAGAGTGGCTCCATCCCTAAGGGGAATATCTTACAGTGCTCACATGTAGCCTCCCATTCAAATACAACCAGGGTGGACGCTGCTTAGCTAAGGGTCCTGCTTGCTACCACAAGACCAGCTCTCTTCTTCAGCCTCCAATCAGGCTGAGAGGGAAATGGCAATGTGGTAACTGATGGGGCCACCTCTCATTACATAGGAAGCTGCTTCATACTGAGTCTGGCCATTGGTCCATCTGGCTCAGTACTGTCTACACTGACTGGCAGCAGCTCTCGCGTTTGAGGCAAGAGTCTTTCCCAGCTCTACCTGGAGATGCCACCAGGATGAGAACCTGGGTCCTTCTGCACGCAAAGCAGATGCTTTGCCCTGGAGTTACAGCAGCCAGTGTGCTCAACTGCAGTCACCCACTCCAAAGGCAAACCAGGGCAGACCCTGCTTAGCAAAGGGGACAGCCCATGCTCGCTACCACAAGGCCAGCTCTCTGCCCCTCTCATTCTTTGCTGCCTGGCTGTCAAGGGGAGGCTCTGCGGGTACGGAGGCCTCTCCAGAGCAAGCATTGCAAAACTGTTCACCGCAAGTGTGTTGAACCTGCATGTGGAAATCCTACAGCTTTAATCGACTCCCAAACTTGCCTCTCCTCCTCACTTTGAACAGCCAGTGGATCCCTGCCGGGTCTTGATTAATTGTCATGCATGCCAAACACAGAAGGACGCTGGCATTTTCCATTGCACCTTGGTGCCTTTCTCGGCATATAAAAAGCAATGCCTTTGCTTTCTAGTGGGGCCTGTCTCTGTTGCCTGTGAAAGATGGCTAGCTCTCCAGAAGGGCTTTAGGACCTGGAAAGAAGCGCCCAGACCTGTCAGCCACTTAAGCTGCAAAGACAGCACCCAGCCTCTGAAGTTCTCTATGGTCCAATGAAGCAGGTTATTCAGTCCATCCCTCTGTATTTTCTGGAAGAAAAGCAGCTGCTTCCATCAGTTGATGCAGACAGGTCAGCGGAGGGAAAGGATGCTGAAATATCTCACTGAACTGTATGGGGTAGAACCTGTCAGAGAGAGAGAGAGGTGGGGAAGAACTCTGGAGTTAATGCTTTTTAAAACAAATATTTTAAATGAATTCTTCAGTGGTTCCCGGCCTCCAGACGTTGCTGGACTACAACCCCCATCACCCCCGCTACAATATATGGTGACAGGGGATGATGGGATTTGTAGTTCAGCAACATCCCAACCCCACAGGTTGGGAGCCCCTGATGTCTAGATAAAACAAACCAGCCAATAAGCCCTGTCTGACCGTGTAAAGAGGAAATAAATGGCACCCTGGGTGCAATTCCAAAACACCGTGAAGAGCACCTCAACACCATCGGGGCCACAGAAATCACCACTAGCTAATTACAAAAAGCAACTGCATTGGGAACAGCCTAAATTTTGCGACAATATCTATAATAATAACAACAATATTGATAATAAAATTCAGCCACCCCAGCTCCTTGGGAAGGACTCGATGTCTGGATAAAACAAACCAGTAAATAACACCTGTCTGACTGTGTCAATATTAATATTAATATTAATGTGTTATATTTATTAATTTCTGAGCTATGTTTTATCTGGGTTTTTTTTTAAAAAAGTTTTCTTTTGCACATTTCTGCAAAAAAATTAAAAACTGTATGGGAGGGAAAGAGTCAGTGCATATTTCAGGTAAGCTCCTTGAAGCCTAGGACATCTCTGGATCCCTGTGAGTCCTAAAGAGCACATACTTTTAATGTATCCATGCATGTATTATTTATTTTAAGCTCCCTCTGTATAGCAGCCTTCATCCAAGCTTTCCCAGCAGCTCACACGTAAAGCCACAGTTTACAAGACTGACAGTTAAACAATGTGATGCAACAAACTAAAACCAAGACATTAAACTTTGTAACAGGACACAGCAACAGTCAGTCTAGCAGGTCTAGATAAACACTTCCCAAAGGCTTTTGGGGGGGGGGGGGATCAAGGTTTTTATGCATAATCAGAAAGACAGCAAGGAGGAGTCCTGGAGCACTACAACTGAGCCATTGAATGTCCTGGCACTACAACTGAGACATAGGAAGCTGCCACATATTGAGTCAGACCATCGGTCCATCTAGCCCAGTATTGTCTACACAGACTGGCAGCGGCTACTCTCCAAGGTTGCAGGCAGGGATCTCTCTCAGCCCTATCTTGGAGATGCTGCCAGGGAGGGAACTTGGAACCTTCTGCTCTTCCCAAAGTGGCTCCATCCCAGGAAGGGAATATCTTGCAGTGCACACACGTCAAGTCTCCCATTCATATGCAACCAGGGCAGACCCTGCTTAGCTATGGGGACAAGTCATGCTTGCTACCACAAGACCAGCTCTCCTCCCACTGTCTGTGCTCTGTCACTTCAGGATGGCCGGGAGGAGGGGAGCTGCCATCTTTACTTTTGCCCCCCTGGGCCCATTCTGACCTTGCTCTAAGAAGCACAAAGTGCTTCTTTCACTTTCATTACTTTTCTCCTCCTCCCTGCCTGGCCAGGCTCAAACCCGGGCATTTGGAGAGAGGCGCCCTGTGGCAGCTTTTAACCGCAATTAATTTTAAACTGTTTAATTTGTTTTTCTCTTTTGAGATTGTTTCTAATTTCTGTGTGTGGAATTCTACCAGTTTTTACTGTGTTTTATTTAGAGATGCACATCAGGTGGCATGGAAATATATCAAACAAACAAAAACCAAAAGTCTGAGTGTCAAAGGAGAGATTAAAACAATTGATTTCCTAGAAGTACGAGTCATTTATCACAGGTTTGCACCATTTATTAGACCCTGAACAGATCACCCCCACCCCTTGGTGGGGCTTGGTTACCAAAGCTTTGCAAAGCAAACGTTCTAGTAAATACTTACTAACTAATTGAAATTATTTACATTCATTGAAATATGTATTTTATTTCATTTAATCCGATGCACCTGCCAAATAAGATAATGTCCCACAATCCTCCACTCACCAAATATCTTAAGTTGCCCAACGGTTACAGAGTAGCATTCTTTGTTTCTGGCATGAAAATGAAGAGAACAGGCAGAGAGCTGGTCTTGTGGGAAAGGGAAAGTGTGCCATTGAGTCGTGTCAACTCCTGGCAACCACAGAGCCCCATGGTTGTCTTTGGTAGAATACAGGAGGGGCTGACCATTGCCTCCTCCCGCACAGTATGAGATTATGTATTTCAGCATCTTCCTATATCACTGCTGCCCGATATAGGTATTTCCCATGGTCTGGGAAACATACCATCAGGGATTCGAACTGGCAGCTTCTGGCTTGCTAGTCAGGTCATTTCCCCCACTGCGCCATTAGGTGGCTACTGGTCTTGTGGTAGTGGGCTCGATTTCCCCCCTTTGCTAAGCAAGTTTTGGGTTTGCATTTAGATGGGAGACTATATGTGAGCTCTGGAGGATATAGGCTGAGGTGCACCTAGGTGATTTTGGAGCCTTTGAAGCTCCCCCCACAGCTGGAGGCAAGAAAGAAAGAGAGAGAGAGAGAGAGAATGAAGGAATGAAAGAAAGAAAGAGAAGGAATGAAGGAGTGAAAGACAGAGGGAGGGAAGGAAGGAAGGAAAGAGAGAGAGAAAGAAGGAAGGAAGGGAAGAAAGAGAGAGAGAGAAGGAATGAAGGAATGAAAGAGAGAGAGAATGAAGGAGTGAGAGGGAGCGAAGCAAGGAAGGAGAGAGAGAGAGAAGGAAGGAATGAAAGAGAGAGAGAGAAGGAAGGAAGGAAGGAAGGAAACCCACACACTGCAAGTTAAGCATAATCACCTAAAGGCCTTTGGAGCCCACC
Organism: Hemicordylus capensis; assembly: GCF_027244095.1. Classification (NCBI taxonomy): domain Eukaryota; kingdom Metazoa; phylum Chordata; class Lepidosauria; order Squamata; family Cordylidae; genus Hemicordylus; species Hemicordylus capensis. The sequence continues at coordinate 21,067,628 of NC_069667.1, forward strand.
AGCCCCCACAAAGGTCTTTAACATATTCCCATCCCACATATTTCTCTCCCCACTCCCCCCTCTGTCTCTAAAGCACACAGCACAGGTCATAATCACACTTGGTCACCCAGCGCAGTGCAGGCCAGTGGTGACTACACCACCCAGGACAGACTAAAGAGGATTGGGGGGGGGCAGGGGGTGTGGAGGCCCTGGACTTCAGCCCCAAAGTCCAAGGGAAAGAGTGCCACTGGATATGGGGCTATAGCTCAGTGTTAGGGTATCGATGTGTCTTGCATGCAAAAGGGTTTGGGTTCACTGGTCTGCCTCTCCAGGTATGGCTGGGAGAGGCTCCTCCTGCCTGCAGCCTTGACTGCTGCCTGTCAGTGAAGACTACAGTGAGCGAGGTAGACCAGGGGTCTGACTCGGTATGAGGCAGCTCCCCTATGGGGATGGAGCTCAGTGGTAGAGCATCTGCTTTGCAGGCAGAAGGTCCCAGGTTCAATCCCTGGCAGCATCTCCACATAGGGCACGGAGAGACCCCTGCCCTGACACCCTGAAGAGCTGCTGCCAGTCCGTGTAGCCAACCTTGAGCTCGCTGGACCAAGGGTCTGACTCGGTAAAAAGCAGCTCCTCCCTGTGCCTGGCGCACGCCACAATTCCAGGCTGACCCCGCAACTCCGCCCGTGTCGAGGCGAGCCACTGGAAGGTGGCAGAGGGATCATAATTTAAAAAGAGTCTCCGCCCCGCGCCCCAGCTGCCAAGCAAGACCAGCCCCGCGCGTGACGTCAGCCCCGCCCGGCTCCAAGGGAGCCTGCCAAAAGGCTGCCGGTTCAAAGCGCTCCGGCTGCCCGTCGGAGCTGAAGCTGGAGAGAGAGAGAGAGAGAGAGAGGCGACCGCGGAGGAGCTGCGCGCGGGTGCCCGCCCCTTTCCAAGCAGCAGCGGCAGCCGCCCGGGCTTGCGAGAGGGTCGCCTTGCCTTGCCCTGCGAGAGAGAGACCCAAAGGGATTGTTCCGCGGCGCTGCCCTGGTCCCCAATGCCTCTCCTCCCGCGGCCGGGAAGATGCTGAACTCTTCTGGGCGGCGCGCACCAGCCGAGGAGGGGACCCTCCGTTCTTCTTCCCGATGAGTGAGTACTGCCTGCCGCCCCTTGCCTGCCTCCTCCCGTCTCCCTCCTCCCCTGGCCCTTTTCACCCACCCCCGCAAATCTGCCAAGGGGGGTCCTCAGCCTTGCGATGGGGAATCCACACTCTTGACCTTGCAGCTTGTGGGGAGAAGGGCTGGACTGGAGAGAGAGAAGAGCGTGGAATTCTGTCTGCCGGCTTGGTGTGGGGTGGAATTGCCTGTGATCTCTCCCCACTGCCCCTCTGTTTGGGGTGCACAGGATCCAAGATCCGCTTTTGGACCTCTGGAGTGGACTTGGGGATGGACTTCGAGGGCCCCCCCCAACTCCACCCGCCCCAGTTGGTACAGGGGTGCTTGGATGGCATATACAGAGTTTGTCTCTTGGGGGGCGCCGAGTTTTGTCGGAATCGCTGGGTGTCTCTTTTTTGAGGGGAGCGGGAGAAGAAGAAGGGGGACATTCCACTGGCTTTAGATCATTCTCCCCGCCTCCCACCCTCACCCGCCGCCCGCCCCCCCAGCCCTCCGGCTGGCCACCGCCAACAATCACTGCAAAAATAAAAAAAAAATTAAAAAGACCTCACAATAAGGAGGGGATGGGTTTAGGAAGTGCAGGGCAAGAAAGGAAGGAAAGCGTTCTGGCTGCAAAAGAGAGATGTGCTGTGCTTAGAGGGAGAAATCTTTAAGGGGGGGAGTTTGAGGCTTTTAAATCCTTGCACCCCAACAACCGGGATTGGGCATTGGAAGACCGGACTTGAAATGTGGGATGGAGGAGTTAAGAACCAGGCACCTAGGTCTGCAGGGTTAATAGAAATCAATGTTGATAGTTATTTTTGGGGGGGGGGGCATTAATTCCATGCCATGCACATACCTGCATTGACCATCCCACTGGGTGATCTCCGAAGTGATTGGATTCTCCAAGAAAGGAGAAGCCCGGAAGGGAAGGGTCTTTCCTCTAGATTCTGGGGTTTTTTCCCCCCTTCGCTTTTCTGCCAGAGGACAGGAGCTGCGACTTGTGTGCTCTTGAGCACTTGCCCGGGATCCGGAAGGTTTGGGGTGGAAGAAATTCTAGGGCTGCAATGGGTCACAGCAGTGGGGGGAAGAGGGGTTGCTTGGGCACAGCCCTGGCTGATGCGTGCAGTGCCCACTTTGCATTTGAGGGGCTGGGGTGGGTTGCTTCCGTGGTGGTGATGGGGGGGGTGCATGGACTGGAGGCAGTGAGGAGGAGGCGAACTCCAGAGATTGTGGGTTGGCAGTCCCCAAAACTGCTTTAGTTAGCCAGGCAGCTGAGGGTGGGAGAGGAAGACTCTTGGAGTTAAGTAGGACATGGAGTGTTTGCAAGTGGATGCTTCCCATATCCCTCCGGTGTTGTCTCCCCAAGAGGGCCAGGGGGGCAGAGGTGCCAGTGAATAGAAAAGTGGGCCAAAGAGGTCCAAAGTGTCCAGAGCAAGCTGGACTGCTTCAGAGGCTGTTGTGTCAAGATCTCCCAGAGAGACGGATGCCAGGAGAGAGATGCCAGGCTGATGTGAAAGGTGAAGGAAGGGTGAAGGACGAGGACGCTTCACGCGGCAACTCATTGCCAGTTTCTTAGCTCCTCTTCCTTGCTGTGGCCTCCCCTGCTGGCCATTTTAATTGGGGTTCTGCTTTCTCCCTCCACCCCACCCCGCCCCACCCCACCCCACCCCGCCTTGCCTCCCTCAAGGTTTGACTGTAGGTGCCGCCGAAGCTGGGCTGGACGGTGCATAAAGATGCTGAAGGGTGTCTGGTTGCTCAGTGTGTTCACAGTGGCTGGGGTCCCGCCGACGGAGAGCCGCAAGCCTGCCAAAGACATTTGTAGCAAGAGCCGCTGCCCTTGCGAGGAGAAGGAGAACGTGCTGAATATCAATTGCGAAAACAAGGGATTTACAACCGTCAGCCTCCTCTTGCCGCCCCCCTCCAAGATCTACCAGCTCTTCCTCAATGGGAACGCCTTCACCCGCCTCTACCCCAACGAGTTTGTCAACTATTCCAACGCCGTGACCCTCCACCTGGGCAACAATGACATGCAAGAGATCCGGACGGGGGCCTTTGTAGGCCTGCGGACCCTTAAACGGCTGCACCTGAACAACAACAAGCTGGAAATCCTGAGGGAAGACACTTTCCTCGGCTTGGAGAGCCTGGAGTACCTCCAAGCTGACTACAACTATATCAGTGCCATTGAGGCCGGGGCCTTCAGCAAACTCAACAAACTGAAAGTGTTGATCCTGAATGACAATCTCCTCCTGTCGCTGCCTAGCAACGTGTTCCGTTTCGTGCTGCTTACTCACCTGGACCTCAGGGGGAACAGGCTGAAGATGATGCCCTTTGCTGGCGTCCTGGAGCACATTGGAGGCATTATGGAGATCCAGCTGGAGGAGAATCCCTGGAACTGCACCTGTGACCTTCTGCCTCTCAAGGCTTGGCTGGACACCATCACTGTCTTTGTTGGGGAGATCGTGTGCGAGACCCCATTCAGGTTGCACGGCAAAGATGTCACCCAACTCACCAGGCAGGACCTCTGCCCGCGAAAAGGCACAAGCGAGTCCAATCAGAGGGAGAAACACCCTTCCCACTCCGATACGCACATCCAGAGATTCCCCCCGACAGCCAACTCCGCCGTAGGAGCCACCAGGGCCCCCAAAGCCAGTCGCCCGCCCAAAACAAGAAACCGGCCCACCCCACGGGTCACAGTGTCGAAAGACAGGCAGATCTTTGGGCCCATCATGGTTTACCAGACCAAGTCCCCCGTGCCACTCACTTGCCCAACCGGCTGCGTCTGCACCTCCCAGAGTGCTGACAATGGGTTGAATGTCAACTGCCAAGAGAAAAAAATCAGCAACATCTCTGATCTCCACCCCAGGCCTACCAGTCCAAAGAAACTTTATCTTACCAGTAATTACTTGCAGACTGTCTACAAAACAGATCTCTTGGAATACAGCTCATTAGATTTGTTACATCTGGGGAACAACCGGATTGCCGTGATCCAAGAAGGTGCCTTCTCTAACCTCACCAGTTTACGCCGACTTTATCTCAATGGCAATTACCTTGAGATCCTGTATCCTTCCATGTTTCAAGGGCTCCAGAGCTTGCAGTATCTCTATTTAGAGTATAATGTGATTAAGGATATCCTCCCACACACCTTTGATGCTCTGGGTAACCTCCACCTGTTATTTCTGAACAACAATCTGCTAAGGGCTCTGCCCGACAACGTCTTTGGGGGCACGACCCTGACGAGGCTGAGTCTGCGAAACAACCACTTCTCTTATTTGCCTGTGCGAGGGGTCCTTGACCAGCTGTCGGCTCTGATTCAGATTGACCTTCAAGAAAACCCTTGGGATTGTACCTGCGACATCATGGGGCTGAGGAACTGGATTGACCGTGTCACCGAGCCGAGCCACCAGCAGGTGGGGCACCCTGTTGTGATCAACGAAGTGGTCTGCGATTCTCCAGCCAAGCACGCTGGAGAACATCTCAAGTCCCTGAGCAAAGAGGCCATCTGCCCTGAGAACCCCAATCTGTTAGACTCTTCTGCCTTGTTGCCAAATCTGAACACAGACGTGCCACCAGCCTTCAGCATCTTCCCCAGCTCTTACCCGGAAGCGCGCACTGAAGTCCCTCTCTCCGTCTTAATTTTGGGCCTGCTGGTTGTGTTTATTTTGTCCGTCTGCTTTGGAGCGGGCCTGTTTGTCTTTGTCCTCAAGCGCCGCAAGGGTCTGCCCAGTGTGCCCAGTAGCGCCAACAACCTGGACATAAGTTCCTTCCAGTTGCAGTACGGGTGTTACAACAGCGAGGCCCACGACAAAACTGAGGGGCATGTGTACAATTACATCCCTCCTCCTGTGGGCCAAATGTGCCAGAACCCTATCTACATGCAGAAGGATGGAGACCCAGTCGCTTACTATAGAAACCTCCATGAGTATAGCTATAGTAACCTTGAACCTAAGAAGGATGAATCTGCGAGCTTAGCTTTTACAATCACTGCAGCAGAAATGCTGGAGAAACAGACTTTTCCGAGGGAACCAGAGCTGTTGTATCAAAACATTGTGGAGCGGGTCCAAGACCTGCCCAGTGGAAGCCTGGTTCACTATAACTTTTGCACCCTCCCCAAAAGGCAGTTCACCCCTTCATACGAGTCGAGACGACAAAGCCAGGACAGGATAAATAAAACAGTTTTGTATGGGACTCCCAGGAAATATTTTACAGAACAGTCTAAACCGGAACTTCCTTTACTGCAAGGGAAACTACAGACCGAACCAGATTACCTCGAAGTTCTGGAGAAACAAACTGCTATTAGTCAGCTGTGAAAGGGGTGGGTGGGAAAGGCTTTGGCGGGGGGGATGGGACATTTCCTGGGGGAGAAAAATCTTTAAACAAACAAACAAATCCTAACCTGATTCTGAACTGGATACATCAGTGTGATTTTTCACTTCCTCAAGAGTTTCCACAGTCGAAATTCTCCAACAGCCCTTACACAATGCCAGGGGTATGATGGGTGCTTTTTGCTATGTTCTTTTTTAAGTTATTTCGTACATTTCTTCTCTTGGCCCTTTAGGAACTGTCTCTGCAAATGAATGTTTCAACCAGAGCATTTGCCTAAATTTCTCCTTTTCCTGGGAGCGGGAGGAGGGCAGGTAGAAGGCCATTGGGGCAAGCGTCCCCGTCCCCCCCCACCGCCCGATCCTGTCTGAAAATTGGAAATAATGTAATAAACCTCCAAAAATTCTCTTTCCCCCCTACTGGACTAGGACATTTCTTCCTCCCACCTCCTTTGTAAATAATATTGTCAGTACAGCTTTTTCAATTACCAAGTTCAGCCACTGGGCGTCACCTTTCTTGTGTGTGTGTGTGTGTGTGTGTGTGTGTGTGTGTGTGTTAAAGTGCCTTTGCACTTTAAGTACGTTATTACTTAATTGTTGCGCTTAGCTTTGATACATTTGAATCTATTTTACTGTCTTGTATTTTTGGAATTTTTTTAAAAAGTAAAATAGATCGGTATGTCAGCTATATTCAATCAAAAGGGGCTGCTACCAAACTGACAGCAAGAGCAGCCTGGATTTTCAGCGACCACTTCTGACTTTTTATAGGCTGAATTGTAAATTCTTCAATTTTCTCCACCCTCCCTTGCCCTGATCTCCCTTTTCCTTCTGGCCTTGTTTGACATGAAACTTTGAAATTGACTAAGAATTTAGCAACAGATTGGGGTATTTGGCTGCCTCGCTTGGGAGTAATAATTCATTAATAAACAGATGTTTAACATGAAATGGAAGCAGCCCGATCCACAGATTTCCCATTTTCAGTACATTGCAGCTCCTAACACCATCAGTAATGATCAGTGGCTTTCGGGTTATTTGCCTAATTCAGAGAATATTACTCTACCTGTAATCTCATTTTTTCTGCATTAAAATTAGATATTTTTATACGTTCAAAAACAAGAGTATACATTTCTAATGCTGGGGGGTAGAAATAAGGGGGGGGAATCACGCTGAATTTTCCTCCCTTCTCATGGATAATTCTTTGTTTTCTCTAAGTGTGCCTAACAGTAAGGGCTTCCATCTTTCACCATGAATAGGGAAAGCATCTGTTTAATGTGGGGGTGGGGGGTGGGAGAGGGATATGGCTTCACTTCCTGCTTGTGAACTTCCTGGAAGCATCTGAGTGGCCATTGTGAAAAACACAAAGATGCTGAAATAGATGGGTCCTTGGTCTGATACATGGATGAGGCTGTAGCTCAGAGGTGGGACATCTCCTTTGCATGCAGAAGGTCCCAAGGTCAATCCCTGACAACATCTCCAGGTAGGACTGGGGAAGATCCTTTCTTGAAAGCCTGGAGAAGCCACTGCCAGTCAGTGTAGACTATACTGAGCAAGATGGACCAATGGTCTGACTCGGTATGAGGCAGCTTCCTATGTTCCCTGTCCGTTTGTGGGTTTCCTTGTCCATTTTATAGGGTTTTTTTAAAAAATGGGATGGGGCCACAGCTCAGTGGTAGAACATCTCCTTTGCACGCAGAAGGTCCCAGGTTCACTCCTTGGCATCTCCAGGTAGGGCTGGGAGAGACACATGCCTGAAACCTTGGAGAGCCGCTGCCAGTCAATGCAGACAATACTAAGCTAGATGGATCAATGGTCTAACTCAGTATAAGGCTGCTCCCTATGTTCCTGATCTTGCAGGACTCTTATGTGCATAATGTTCCAGGATTTGGGTGATTTCAGAGGTGAGATTAGGCCTTGTGTCATTTCTAGAAACCCCCCAAAGGATTTTGTATTTAATATTTAATCCCTTGGTGTGAAATATTTGCTCAATTTCCTTCCCTCCTCTATCCTTATAATCCTATGTAAAATGTCAGGGAATTTCTAGTAAGCTGAATTTGACCCAATCGTTTCAGGGAAACTGTTCACCTTTGAACTTTGAGGGGTTTTTCGTAAGCCCCAACACCCAGTTGTGTGTGATATTTAAAACATGCCGCTTAGCAGTTGAGGAGGGGAAAGAAGCAAGCTCCGCCTCCTACCATGAGTGCTGCCATGTGTCGTTTCTGGCTGCAACTTCCTCCTTTAGTCCCTAATGCTAGAATTCACTGCTAGTCTTGGTTTCTGGCACCTCTCCCTTTAAGTGTTACCCAGGAGAATGAGGAAAGGGGAACAGGGAACACTCCTGACAGTTTCTCTTTGTCTTTTATGCCTGTCCTTAGAGTGATCTCATTTTTGTTTTCAGTGCATCGCCTTAAAACTTGGTCATTGTGAGCCATTTTGGGGATTTGTAATGGAACAGTAACATAGAAATGTTTAGATAACAAAAGCTGCAATCTCTTAGGCATAATTATCCAGAAGTAAGCTCTGGTGGTCAACCTTCAGACTAAGTTTCTCAGTATTATTGCATTCGGTTCCGAGCTCGGAATGGAACGCAAGATCTGTGGATCCTGCCTGTCGTTCCAATGGAACAACCCTGTTCCAAAGGAATGACCCAGTGACAGAATGACCCTGGAATCCAAAGTTGTGCTCAGAACATTATGAGAGTTCTGAGCTCGGGACAGGGTTGTTCAATTCTGAGCTCGGAACAGGCCCTTCATTTGAAGGGTGTTCTGTTCTGAGCTCGGATCACTCAAAACCTTCCGACCATGAACCATTCTGCACATCCCTAATAATAAGTTATAACTTGTTACTACTATTAAATCATTACTCAGGAACTACTCTATAGCCTACTTCAATTCAAGAAGACTTCGCAGGAGTTATTATTTTGGATGCCAGCCAGTGGGAATTATTTCTGATTCGATGTGTGTTGGATTGCGCTGCACATTGGAAAGCACTGAATTTCCTCTCTCACTGGACACTCAGTTCTCCATCTCTTCCACCTTCCAGGCTGACTCCTGAACATTTGCAGGAGGAAAACATTCCAAGGTGTTGTAATGAATGGGTTAATTCTTTCACATTTACCCCCACGTTTTGGGTTTTGCTGCTGGCATTTTATCACTCGTTTCTGAAAGACAGATGATCTTGATTTGCTTGTTTCCTGTCCTTCCCAGAAGGAATAAATCCATTTCATGCAGCACTTCTGAATAGTTTCCTTCTGGTTTTCAACCTCTCTGAATTGTCACTTCTCCTTTAGATGCACATTTGCCGCTACCTCCATGTTTCTGAAATTCTTCGAAGGAAAAATAAGTTCCCCTTTGTATAAGAAATTAACATCACCTGGATCAAGGCTTTAGCCTTCTATCATTAAGCAGGATCAGTATCTCTTTCACCCATGTTGTGCTAAGTTTCCAGTTATCTGCACTTTGATATTTACCATGCCTTTAATGTCTATTTAGTACACGGAACCTGGTTCTAATTAACACAAAAGGGATAGATAATTATTAGCCCGTATATCATTTTTCCCCCTAGGTGCAAATGTAATTCTGCAGGCTTGTCTTTCGCCCCAACAAATTGCTCTTATTTACAACAAAACCAGTTTTGTTTTGGTCCATTGTAAATCCTTATGCAACGGCAATAGTGCTCAGCATACAAAGTAGGCCAGGCTTTTCAATTCCTTATTAAAGCAATTGGTGGCTTCTGAAAGGAGTGTACTGTTTCCTTTTCATAAATAGGTTACCGGACATAATCATCCTTTTATGATCATGCAGGGACAGAACTGGACTCTGTGACGGATGGAAATTTCAAGCTTTTGCAGTCGCTGATGATATCTTATCTGCGAAACGGAGAGGATATCTTAAGCCTTGGGGTTTTTGATTCTAAATGTGAGCTGGTTTAATTGGAGCAGCTCCAACAGGAAGTAGCCGTATGTTTTTGAACAAACTGTAGGCCTCGTCAGAGGGTCTTATGTCGCTGGCGGTCTTCTCATGACGGAATGCGACAGCTACATAAATGCTCTCTTAACACGTCGATTCTCAACATTTAGGGCCCATAAAAATCATTAGCTCGGGTTTAATTCTGAGAGGCACCAGAGCGAATCGTTCAAGAATCAGTCTTCAAGCCGGTCTTTTCAAGAAGCAGAGATGCTACCCCCCCCCCCCAATTAGCGGAACCCGGAACACAAAACTGGAATAGCAAGCAACTTTGAGAGAGCGACTTTTTTTGAGAGCTTCTGAAAATATCTTATTAGTGATTCTTTCCTTGGGTTTAACAGAGCATATTTCCTGCTTAGCTAGCTTGAGAGAGAGAAAAGGTGGAGGATGGATGTTTCAAAGCATTTTGTGTGAGTCACTTTGCTACAGTGCTTCCTTCCAAATTTATTCCTGTTGTCATCTTGGAAGAATGGCCCTGTTTTTACTTGGAGAGTGCTTCAGTAAACATTCTCTTCTCTAGTCTTTTCTTCTTCTTCACTTGTTCAGAAAAACACTGTGGGCTTGTTTGAATCTGAAAATCACTTGCCTCAATGTAAGCTGTTGAAGTCTGCTTTCTTCTCTGGACTGAGAACAAAGAATAAAACAGACCTGTATAATTTTATGAAGGATATCCTCTGTGTTCTGCTTTCTCACCTGTGGCCCACCACATATGATCTTGTTAGGTTTTCCCAAACCACATCGGCACATGCACCCACAATGCTCCAAAGCATCAGAAACAGTTGATGAGGCAGACAGGACACTGGGTGTTCAGAATTCTGCTGTATCCTACCAGGGTGTCCTTCAAGAAGACTTGATACATGAATTATGCCCACAGAAGGTCAAATTTGTCCCCCACATGAGACAGATGAGGAATATGATGAGGAATATTTTGGTAAAACATATCCTCATGGATAAAAAACATATATGTGCATATACCAAATTCACCTTTCCCATTTCATATCTGCAGGGAACATTAGCTGACATCCCAATTAAATTACTTTTGAGTCGTCGTATTGGAATCAACCCCTGCTAACTATGCAAAGGGGCACCTTTTTAAAGTGGTGGCTCTCTTATATGTAGTTGGGGAGAGCAACTGGCCCTATCCCTCCAGTGGCTGTTGCTGGTTTCTGCCTTATATTTCTTTTTAGATCATGAGCCCTTTTAGGGACAGGGAAGCATCTTATTTATTATTGATTTTTCTATCCATTCAGAGAACTTGTGCTGAAAAGCAGTGTATAAATATCTGTCACCTGCGTAAGTAATCCTTTGGAGTAGCTCTTCAATACTGGACATCAGGCTTCTGCTGTTTTCTTACTTGGTATAATCCAGGATGTGTGGGCAAACGTGGCCCTCCGACTGGCTGGAATTATAAAGAAACTGCTGTATCTGCATTTTGACTGAGAATGTTAAGGCACAAGGCAATATTCTTTATTAGGGAGTTTAGGAACAAATTGGTTATTCTGAATGCCTGCTATGTGGTGGAATGGGTTTTTAAAGGTTGCTTTACACAGAAATGTTCATTATGGCTCTGTGGAGGCCGAAGCAGCCCTTTCATGAGGTGAGGTAAAGCAGTTCCCTCAGGCGGCAGATTCTTGTGGTGGCAACAGGGCACTGAAATTCTTCTGCGCTCCTCAGAATTGCAGTGAAGTGTCAGGAGGCAACCTATCATATTAAAATGGTAGTACACCTGTGGGCCTTAGTAGGCATTATTCTGGCCTCAGCACATAAAATGAGCAGCCCTTCATGAGAAGGCTCAGGCAGCCCTTTCATGAAGTGAGGTGAGACAGTTCCCTCAGGCGGCAGATTATTGGGGTGGCAGCAAGGCACTGAAAAAAACTTTATACAAGTTTGTGCTGTGTAAATAAACCTTAAAAACTAATGTTTTGGATTGACTCATATTTTTCCAAGGTAAACTGTTAAATTTAATGATTAGAAGTGGTTGTTTGATGCTCTCCACCCCATGCCTATAAGCCTTCCCATTCTATTGAGGTTTCTTTTTAAAAAATTATATATTTTTGCAAAGGTATAAGAGATGTTGTAGTAGACCCAGCCATTTAAAAGAAAAATCTATTTGGTGGCAGCGGTAAAGAAATGATATCTGAATTTCCTCCACACGTGGTATCCTGCAGTAGGGACCAGTAACGGATCCTCCACACATGATGACAAGTGATGGGATAGGCAGCTGTTCCTCCACAGATTATCTTAAATAACTTTAAAAGGAGAGGAGGTCGGGTAACAGCTGGAGGACCAAGTTTGCCCACCCTTAATCTAGGAACATTTTGTCCATGCGATCTGCTGTGTGTGTGTGCAGGGGACCTCAGCTTTGCTTTGTGCATTAATTATCCCCATCTGGTTATATATATACATTGAACTTACGAAACGGGCATCAACTGATCCAGACCCTTGGTTCATCTACATCAATGTTGTCTACTCTGACTGGTAGTGGCTCTCCAGAGTTTCAGGCAACAGTGTTTCCCAGCTCGGGTTGCCGGCTCTGATTAAAGCCATTCTTTGAGGTTTCTAAAATAATTTCCCCACAATATTCAGTCATTAAAAAATCCAGGATTGCTTTCAGTAGTCATCTGGAGTTGGAAGCTGATTCCTGGAGTCTCCAGGCCAATTCTACTCTGCTGCTTGCCCTGCTTGGAGACATTAGGGACTGAATCTGGGATTTTCCAAAGGCAAAATGTGTGGAGAGATATAAAAGTGAGGCCAGCTGGTATTTATTAAACTTTAATTTTACTTCAAGCCTACAAAGCAATGCATTGCTTTCCCTGTGCATTGCCTTCTGTTGCTTGTCCCATGAAGGGACCTTAAATTGCTCAGGAGGGGAGATTGACATGAGGACAGCACTACACTAAGGACATAGGAACAAGGGCTCTCCAGTCCAGCATCCTGTTTCCCACAGTGGCCCACCAGATGCCTCTGGGTAACCCACAGGCATGAGGTGAGGGCCTGCCCTCTCTTGCTGTTGCTCCCCTGAAATTGGTATTCAGAGGCATCCTGCTTCTGAGACTGGAGGTGGCCTATAGCCAACTTCTTTATTCTATGAAGAATACAGAAAACTCTTCTAGACCTAAATTTCTTTTTCTTCCCCAGCTAGAGTGGAAGTATGCTGGTAGGGAGTGCTGCCGATTAATATTATCTGGAGAAACAGAGTTCAAGTTCCAAATAAAGTATTTTATTTAGGAAATCCATCAGAGAGATAGATTAAGACCTGCATGCCCCATTGCTAGCTACATGCAGGAAGTGGGGAAGGGAGGAGAAGGAAGTCTCTCTCTCCAGGTGAGAGAATGAAACCTAACACTATCAGAGGTGCACCTAGGTAATTTTGGCACCTGGACGTTAAGGCCTTTGGAGGCCTCTCTCCCCTGCAAATGAAGCATCATCATGCTCTGATGGGCGACCACACCACCCAGAACAAACTAAAGAGGATTTTGGGGGCCCCAGGGGCTGTGGAGGCCCTGGACTTCAGCCCCGAAGTCCAGGGGTAAGAACACCTATGGAGACTATCAGTCAAAGGGGAATCAGAGTAGAGAAAGAACAGTCAGAGAGGGAATGCCCTTACTGACTATATCTACCCTTAACGCCCCTAGTGGTCAATAGGTTTGCTCCTACTAAGAGCTGCATGAGGACTGCATCTCCAACATAAATGGCTAACCAGAATTATTGTCTGCAAATTATGTTTCTCAGGGATTAAACTCTCTGTGGAGCTGCTGCATAAAAAGCCAATTATTTCTCTCTCTCCTGATTTGATAGCTGCTCTCCAAAATGCAGTTGGAGAATGCAAAATCTGCATGGTTTTGTTTTACAGGGGGGAAAATGATTTTTTTAAAAAAAGGTCATTGAAAGACATAATTTCCAATAATGGTCATTTCCACCGTGAAAATGTAGGGAGGTCTCTTCCCTCTCCTGGCCTGTGACAAAGCAGGAAAATGTTTCCCCATCTCCAGGTTGAGTTCAGCAAGAAACCTCTTTGGAACAGTGCAAACCATACTGAGCTGACTTGGACAAATGGTATAAGACAGCATATTGTGTCTGGGGATGATGAGAGAGTCAAGTATTCTTCCCTTGCTTAGGGAATAGGGCCGAGGCTTAGTGATTGATCACCAGCTTAGACAACATCAGAACATAGGAAGCTGCCTTATACTGAGTCGGACCATTGGTCCATCTAGCTGAGTATTGTCAACATTGACAGGCAGTGGCGTCTCCAAGGTTGCTGGCAGGAGTTTCTCTCAGCCCTATGCCAGGGATTGAATCTGGGACCTTCTGCATACGAAGCAGATGCTCTGCTATGGCTTCGCCCCGTGTGGGTGAGGATACTAGGCAATAAAGTAAAGTAAAGTGTGCCGTCGAGTCGGTGTCGACTCCTGGCGACCACAAAGCCATGTGATTTCCTTGGGTAGAATACGGGGGGGGTTTCCCATTGCCTCCTCCCACACAGTATGAGATGATGATGCCTTTCAGCATCTTCCTATATCGCTGCTGCCAGATATAGGTGTTTCCCATAGTCCAGGAAACATACCAGCAGGGATTCGAACCAGCAACCTCTGACTTGCTAGTCAAGTCATTTCCCTGCTGCACCCTTAGGTGCCTACTAGGCAATAAGGAGTGCCTTAAATTTAAAAAAGAAAAGAAGATATGGGGGTAATTCCCACGATTGCCAGAGTGCGTGGTTGGGGTGGGGTGGGGAAGGTAGGATAAACATGACCTTGCCCACAGACAATCAATGGGGAGCTGGTGGGAGAATGCTCTGTGTTCCCACACAGGAGCAGGGTGGAGGGACCTGGGACTGGAACTTGTTGGTCTGGCCTCTGGGTATCCCACAATGCAACGCATGGCACATGCTTTGCATTGGGGGATTCCCCCATCAGATAGACACTCTATGTGCCCATCTCTGTGTCTCCTCAGACTGAACTCAGCCTGAGGAGACACAGGATACCTGGCACAGCCGGGTTAAGGGTTCTTGTGCACTCTTAACATCGACTAACAGCTGGGTTTGTTTAGAGGGTTAGGCGGGCGGGAGAGCAGAGGGATCAGCAAGGAACCTGGTGTTTTGGGTTAATCCGTTCCTTGATCCAGGCCAGCTTTTGAATGGAGCTTTAGTTACCTGTATTCTAGTCCTGGAGTAGAGGCAGGGCTAACAAACAGCCAGCAGCAAGAGCACTGAAGGCAGACTGCACTTGGAGAGGAGAGCTGGTCTTGTGGCAGCAAGCATGACTTGTCCCCTTAGCTAAGCAGGGTCCACCCTGGTTGCATAGGAATGGGAGACTAGAAGTGTGAGCACTGTAAGATCTTCCCTTCAGGGGATAGAGCCGCTCTGGGAAGAGCATCGAGGTTCCAAGTTCCCTCCCTGGCAGCATCTCCGAGAGAGGGCTGAGAGAGATTCCTGCCTGCAACCTTGGAGAAGCCGCTGCCATTCTGTGAAGACAAAACAGAGCTAGATAGACCAAGGGTCTGACTCAGTATATGGCAGCTTCCTATGTTCCTATGTCTCTCTGTACATAGTATCTGTTTCATTAAACTATTAATATTCCTGATTCCACCTCACTGCCTTGTTCTTGCATACCACAACCCTTTCCCTTGGATTTTACACTCACGACCCGCCTAACCCAGTCTAGTCTGCCCTAGGCTGGTCGTGAGAACAGCCTCGGAGCTGGTTTCTTTGAAGGCATTTCTTAGGAAGAACTACATTGCATTCTCAGAGCTTGGTTCTTCGCTTGTACTTAAAGGTCAAATTTGTTTTCCACTTGTCACGATCGGAAGGAAGAAAATATTCCCTTCGAACCTCGCATCCTTCCAGAGTCTTCAAGCAGAGGATGTAGAAAGAGTTTAATGCCAATGCTCTAACATGTGTGCTTGCCAGCTCTTCAAAGAGGGATGGTTCCTATGAAATGTCAGACAACCCAGGGGTGGTCATGAGGTCTGAACCAACAGAATGCGATAACCCATGGCTTATGTGCTACAATTTGAAACCATAACTTAAAACTGGTTTGTGTTACATCTAAAATGACAAAGCATTGCTCAGGGCATTCCTTCGCCATCAGAGGACACTAGTTGGGAGATTCTTGGGGCAGGTGGAGGACTTGGGGGTGGGGGGACTCACACCCACTCTGGTTTGCCTGTTTGTCTGGAAAATGCATCACGGTTTGGAGTGCAGTTACTGCTGAAAGTGTAAATTGATTTCTTTGAAAGAGATGTTGGGTTTGATCCAAAGAGGTGTGAGAGAAAAGGAAATAGGAGAGCTGGTCTTGTGGTAGCGAGCATGAATTGTCTCCTTTGCTAAGCAGGGTCTGCCCTGGCATGTATTTGGAAGGGTTGTAAAATGTTCCCCTTACAGGGTGGGGTCATAGCTCAGTGGTAGGGTGTCTGCTTGCATGCAGAAGGTTCCAGGTTCAAATCTTGGCATTTCCAGGTAGGGCTGGGAAAGACTCCTGCCTGAAACCTTGGAGTGCTGCTGCCAGTCAGTGTAGATAATCCTGAGTTAGATGGACCGATGGTCTGACTCAGTATAAGGCAGCTTCTTATTAAGGATGTGCAAACAGGTTCGACGTTGAACGGGCCAGGCCACACAGAGGCCCATTGCGCAGGCATGGTGGCCTCCAAAATGGCCACTGCGCTGAGGGGGAATCCCGGAAACCAACCGAAGAGTGGTTGATTTTGGAAATAAGGGAGTCTGGCATGGGGAGGGGGAACCTCTGTGGACACCTCCACCCACCACCTTGGACAACTCCCCCAGAGGGGGTAAGTTTAAAAAAAATAAATTTTAAAAACCCATGGAACCCTCCCCCGCCGACCGAACCGGGGTGGTGGTCCTTGGGTCCTGTTCAGACTCGATCCAAACTGCACAGCTGGTTCCGTGGACACCCCTACTTCTTAGGTTCAACTCCTATGACATTTTCCATTCCCATGACTCACACAGGAAATCAAATTATGGCTCTCCTACTATCTGTTCTAGCTTGGCTCTCAGTAGTAGATTTAAGTTTGGGGGTTTCAAACAATATTGTGTCGAGTTCTTCAAACAAACAACTCACATTTTGCAAACAAAAGCCTTCGTTCAAGGGAACTGACTGTGCTTTGGAATATAAATGCCGGATTTTCAAACTCTTCATGAGTGAAATGAGATAGCAAAAATGTTAATGAAACTTGTTTTTGGTTCTTGCAGGATAATCACCGATACAGTTTGCAATTTTTCAAATTACCAGCACATAGGAAATGTCATTTAACTTTGGGGGTGGGGCAGATACAGAACCCACTGGAATAAATAAACACACACAAACATTTCTCATAAATTTGACATTTGTGGAAGAGACATAGGAAAATTATACTTCTGAAAGGCAACCATCAAATCTCTTAGGATTATTGATCTGATTTTGGGCACACATGGTCAATTTTAAAAATTGCAATCCTAGCTAATGAGCGAGGTGGATTAATGGGTTTGATTTTTAAATAAATAAATAAATCCACAAGTGATATCCTTCAAATGCAAGGAATCAATCAACATGACTAGCTGGAATTAGAAAGAAACTGCAGTATCTGCATTTTGACTGAGAATATTAAGGCACGAGGCAATATTCTCTATTAAGGAGTTTAGGAACAAATGGGTTATTCTGAATGCCTGCTATGTGGTGGAAAGGTTTTTTTAAGATTTCAGTTTGCCATGCTTTTTCTCGAGATGAATGAAATACGTTTGCCCATTCTTTGATCCCACTGACTCTTGGGAAACTGTGCCAATCCATAGTGTGCTGTGTGACCTTGGAAGCATGGAATTGGAAGCAGAAGGCTTCAGAAGAGGCCAGCTTTGCCATTTTTGATGGCAAAGATCAATTGCTGTTGTCTTTACTCGAAATTGCCTTAAGGAGCAATTATGAAATGTTTTCACTGCCCTAGGCACATTGCACTCTGGCTACAGTGGAATAAGCTTGGATTTGCGGCTTTGCATAAACGAGTCTTCCTTTTCTATGCTTTCTGGATCCAGCCTTGAACATCCTTCCCCCGGGGCGTGGAAACTCTGGCTCTTAATTATAGCTTATAGACTTTTTAGAGACTCTTTCCCTCTACTTACTTCATAGGACTTTTTCTCTACCTTCAGTGGAAATTATTCTTTGGAAATCTTTGACACTTTGACACTAATTGCTAGGGCTGAACCAGAACAGAATCCCAGACTCTACAGACCTGTTGGTAAGCAATAAAAGGCTCCTCACCTGGTGGAAGTTTGGGACTGGCCTGCAAACAGTGCAAAAATTCACCCATTTCACCTAGAAAGAGGAAGAGGCTGCAGGTGAAATAGCAACTGTGCACCTCCTCATGACATCCAGTATTCTTCCCCAACTTGCCCACCCTCTAACCCATTCACAGAAAGGACAATCATGTTAAAGAATTGACTCTGAATTGACTAGTCCTCACTCTGAATTGACTAGTCCTCACTTTGAATGCTGTTGCTGTGCCAAATCTCGGATGGGCTATTTGGTACTGTGACATATCGTGTGCATAGCATGATCCCTGATTGGCTAGGTGCCTGGGTGGCAGATTGGCTCAGAACCCACCATGATCCCTGACTGGCTTGGAAGCTTCAGTGAAAAACAAAATATGGTGAAATTAGAGTTAGGATTGTAGAGGATAGATAGAACATTTTCTTTTAAAATGCTACCATTAAGTACGCCTCATGAAACTTCGCATCCGTTTATATTGCTAAGGAGACATGTTCATTCTACTACCCCAGGCAAATCTTGAGATTGGCTGGTTATTTCATTTTGACAGATTCACTGCAACAACATCCTCTGGGATTTTAGGTTAGCAGGTGAGAGTGTCTGATGTCTTCACCATTTCTCTGTTGCTTTGGGGCCCAGTCCTCTGAGCATTGCTTTTCCTGTTCACGGGATCTGATTCATTAACCTTGCCTCACTTCTTTTAAAGATGCACCAATAAGAGTCCCATGTTAGGATATATATTTCCCCCCCGTTGTTTCATTTGGTAGCTTAATTTGAGTGCAAATGGAGTGAATCCAAAGAAGTCCCTCCTGGACCCCTTGCTGAGATTTTTGTGAAACTGTTGAGCTTTCTGAAAATGACCCAAATTATGGAAGACTTTGATGTTGGCTCCCACCAAATCTCCAAGTGAGATGTCCTCATTTCCCTAAGTTGCTCTTTATGGCTAGGCATGTGTCCTGAAGAGAGTAGAAAGTAAAGAGAGAGAGCAGGAATGGTGTAGTGGTTAGAGTGTTGGACTAGGAATGGGAAGACCTGAGTTCGAATCACCATTCAACCATGAAACTCACTGGGTGACTCTGGGCCAGTCATGTCTCTCTCAGCCTATCCTACCTCACAAGGTTGTTGTGAGGGTAAACATGACCATACACACCGCTCTGGGGTCCTTGGAGGACAGGGATCAAAAGGCAAAGATAACAAGAAAGCCTTAGGGCACGCTCAGAGCATTGATCTGGATAACAGGAGCTGGGAGAGCAGTCAGGAAAAGGTTGCTGCATTAGCACAGGCCTGCTCAAATTTGCCCCCACCAGCTGTTTTTAGACTACAACTCCCACAATCCCCAGCCACAGTGGCCAATAGCCAGGGATGATGGGAGCTGAAGGCCAACATCTGCAGGAGAACCAAAGTTGAGCAGCCTGCACTTGTTGGCTACAGCTGAGGTGCTTAAATAGGCTTCAGGAGGGCCTCCAGCTTTGGTGCTACTGGGTCTCATCTCCCACAGCTGGGTGTACTCTTGCCTCCTCCTCTCAAGGAAACCCCTCTGCCTCATGAGGAGACTCCTCCTGGTCCATTCTGTGGGTTTCCAGCTTTGGCAGCACTGCCATACTCAAAAGGGGCTCAAAAGATGAGAAGGGGCTTAGACAAATTCATGGAAGGCAGGTCCATCAATGGCTACTAGACTTGATGGCCAGAGGCCACCTCCCTCTCTAACAACACTAGAACCAGGGGTCATCCCATGAAACTGATTGCCAAGAAATTTAGGTCAGGCAGGGGACCAACAGGTGGACTCACCTTCTCCTTCTCCCTCTCCTGCAGGCAGATGTTCAATGCAGCAGCAGCAGCAACAGACAGCCCACACCAGTCTCTCACCCTGGGGGATCATCTGGGAAGCTGGTGGTCTCTCCCAATGTTGCAGGGCTTCTAGCAGGCTGAGGCAGGAGGCAGTGCTCCTATATAGGGCCAGAGGGAGGAGATATAGCAGGGGGAGAGTAACTGGCCCTATCCGTCCCCAGCACAGCATCCCTGCAGTGGCTGTTGCTGATGCCTATTTCTTTTTAGTTTGTGAGCCCTTTGGGGACAGAGAGCCATTTTTGTTTATTTATTTTTATTTCTCTGTGTAAACTGATTTGGAAACTTTTGTTGAAATGTGGTATATAAATATTCATCACTGTGTAGTAGTAGTAGTACTGTGTGTAAGAAGTTAGTAATCCCCCCCCCCAATTTCAGGAGAGCATTCATAAATTCCTTACCTCTGCCACAAACTCACTAGATGGCCTTAGTCAAGCCACCCAGCCTTGGCTCTACAGCTGGAATACGCAGATAATAATTCTCACCTTGCAAGGTTGTTATATGGATAATATCAAAATAATACCAACCAAGTGTTTTGCACACTCAAGAAGCTCTGTACAAATGCTAGGTAACACAGTTCAGAGGATCATCTGAATGCAGGCCGGGTGTCCTTCTTCCCATCTGGGAAATGCCGGAGGGTAACCTCCACTCCCAGCTCCTTTTTCTCATGTCTTAATGAACAACCTTCCCAGTCCAGGCCCATTCATAATTTCATGGGCAAGTTTCCTCTCTGTTGGAATGCTGGCAATTGAAATCTGTTCCTTTCATTCTGCCTCCTTTCAAAAGGAGGAATGCAGCAGGGGGTGGGCGGGGGGAGTCCCTTTCTCATTCTGGAATTATACAAGCCCAAGTCAGGAGTAATTGCAAATAGTTTTGATCAGCCTTTGAAATCCGAGATTGAGCAGTTTTGCCACAGTCAAAGGCTCTCTTTGGAACCCTTTGATTTGATTCTGCATTTGCTTAGAAAGCGGCTTTTCTTCTTCGCCTTATAGGCTTTTTAACTGTGCCAGTGGATGTTTGTTCTCAGAGATGCATTTCCATGAATGAAAAGGCTGAAGCGTTCTATGACCAACATTTACTCTGTAAACACAGGGAAGGGACTGCAGGGAGAGTAAGTGGCTGCAAATATATTTATCAGGCATTTGCAGTGAAATCTCAGGATGGGGGGAAAGTTTTAAAACATGCAGATGAAAACATCACTAAGAATTTATTGTTTGGGATCATCTCTCTCCAGGATTATAAGGAGGGGCTTTATGTCCTCCTCAGTGCTAAAATTTAATTAAGGTTTTGTGCCCATGTAGTCAAAATTCAGTGCTACAAAAAGCTGAATTCAGCAGCCGGAATATATTGTTCAAAAGAGATTTTTACCATAACCATTTCTTATCCTTCACTTGGCATTTTTTATTATTTTAATTTAGGTTGCAGTCCTAGGAGCACTTACTTGGGAGTAAATTTACTAAGGCCATTGGAACCTGACTTGGGAGTAAACATGCTTTTATTTATTTTTTTATTCATTTTTTTACATTTTATATCCCACTCTTCCTCCAAGGAGTCCAGAGTGGTGTACTACATCCTTAAGTTTCTCCTCACAACAACCCTGTGAAGTAGGTTAGGCTGAGAGAGAAGCGACTGGCCCAGAGTCACCCAGCAAGTCTCATGGCTGAAGGGGGATTTGAACTCGGGTCTCCCTGGTCCTAGTCCAGCACTCTAGCCACTACAACACAGTGGCTTTTTATCACAGTAAGCTAAAGGTAAGGTGTGCCGTCGATTTGGTGTCGATTCTGGGTCACCACAGACCCCTGTGGTTGTCTTTGGTAGAACACAGGAGGGGTTTACCATTGCCTCCTCCCGTGCAGTATGAGATGATGCCTTTCAGCATCTTCCTATATTGCTGCTGCCCGATAGAGGTGTTTCCCATAGTCTGGGAAACAGACCAGCGGGGATTCAAACCGGCAGCCACTGGCTTGCTAGTCAAGTCATTTCCCCACAGCGCCATTAGGTGGCACGGTTGAACTGCTCATTTGAGGATGGGCTGGAGGATTAGAGCTCCTACTTCATAGCAGCAGATGATCAGAAACTATGTTTGGGTCAGCAAACGCAGGGAACACACTAGTAAGCCAGGCGAGGCGTCCATTGCAGGAATTGGGAGCTGCACACTTGGAAAGTCCTCCAAAGGCATAGCAGACCTTCCCAGCATGCTTTGTCCTGCCAGTAGACTGAAAATCCTCTTTACATCAGTAGCTGCCCTCTGATTGGCAATGGAGGCAAATCCATCCCAGCTGAACCGGCTCCAGTTATGGGATCATAGAGTGTACTTTGCAGAGTGACACAGCCATGAACAGCAGCCCCTGTAGCCACAGCTCTCTGTGGTTTCCAGGCCTGCTGGTGGGTCCTGGTTGCTGCATATAAGATAAGCAGATCCACACACGCAGAAAAACAAAGTAGGAGAGCTCTCCTCACCGCCTAGAAAAGCTGGACTACCCTGCTTTGAGCAACTTGGGTTGGAGGGATTTTTGTGAGTTCACACCATCAGGCAAACCAGGGTAGAATGCTTCCTACCTTGATGTCTGATGGTTGTGTGAAGAGGCCTAGTGTTACTTATTTTGCCCCCTCCTGATCAGTTGGTGCAGGGGTTCCTAGTGGCATGGGGTCACCAGATGCCTTCGTTGGCAGTGGTTCCCAATCAAGCTCCACTCCAGAATCTCCACTCCATCTCCCACGTGGGGTGCTCTAGGATCTAGGATCATCTATTGGCATTCTGATGCATATCCAGTGCACACCTCTCTTTCTTCTAAGTACATCTCAAGAAAGCTGGCAAAAGAAGAAAACATGGGTGATTTCTGCATCTTGGAGTCAACAGTAGCATCTCATTGCATCCGGCTTTCATCAGTGTTTCCCCTGCTAGACTCTATGCTTGATTTGCGCCTGAAAACTGTAGCATGATCTTTATCCATTTAGCATCCAGCTGAGAATTGGTGATCTGGTTGTCAAGTGAAACAGCACTTTGAGTAAACTGGAACTGGAATGGAATGGGGAGAAAATGAGACAATTGCAGTAAACAGTTGCAGGTTATTGCATAGATTTAAGTTGGAAGGATTGCTACCTGCCTACAAAGACATTCATCCCAGGATGAGATTGGACTTCATTCCCCTGGTTTCTGCCATTCGAAAGCTGTTCCTAATTGCTTCTGATTCCATTCTGCCAATTGGTACCCAATTATGTGAAGCAATTCCACTTCTGGCTGTCTAATTAACGAAGTGTTAAAAAGACAGGGAAAGAATGATACGTTTCTATGTAATGATAGGTCACTGATGAATCAGGCATGATCTATATCTGGGCTGCACAACTTCAGCCCTCCAGCTGATTTGGGGCTGTAACTTTCATCATCCCCAGAGTAGGGGTGTGCATGAATGCTTCATTGCAGACCAGTTCTCCTCTAACCAAAGTCGGTTCAGAGGTTTGATCGGGGACCGAACCGGGCCGGTTTGATCGGGGACCGAACCGGGCCGGTTTGATCGGGGACCGAACCGGTTCATAATCATACAGAGTTGCTGGGTGGGGGTGGTGAGAGAGGTAATAAGCTTACCTGGCTGGTGCAGCTGCTGGTACCACCACTCACTGCCACTTGTCCTCCTGGAGCTGCCCCAGGTGCACTCTACCATATTTTACCAAGCTGCCAGCTTGGTGGTAGCTCAGTTCTAGCCTTTGTGCCACTGATACATGGGCAGCTTCCTAACTGGAGCTTTGGGTGCACTTGGAGCAATGCCAGAGGCGAGGGGCAGCACTAGCAGCCACACAGCCTGGGTAAGGACCTTCTTACCTCTCTTGCTTCCCCTACCCAGCCACTCCTGATGATTTCCTAGACCCCCACCCCTTTACTCATAAAGTCGAATCCCCTTTACAAGTATTAGCCACCCAAACTGCTGAACTGGTTTGGTCAAACAGACCGCACCAGACAGCTGGTTCAACCGAACCGATTCAGCAACACATGGTTGAGCTCGAATTTGATTCGAATTCATGCCGAACCATGATTTCTGGTTCATGCACACCTCTAGTTCAGTTTGCCAAGTCCAGTTACAATGGATTAGCCCATCCCTATTCTTGACTGCTAATCGAATAAACTGGCTCCTAACCCAAATGCATAGAGTGTTGAATGAATGGGTACTTTTCAGTAGATGGCTCAGTGACAATAGCCAAGAGGAGCAAAAAATACTCTGCTCTTCATCAGGACTGAAACTCAATTGTTATTAACTTTTTGAATCTCATATGAGGACTTTGCAGTTCTTAAGAAAATAATCAATTAGTACCATAACACAAAAAGCTATATTGATCCAATAAAGTACTGTGTTGTTGGTTTGAAATGGAGAAGAAAATAACATTAGCACACATCTCAGATAATTATTATCTCAATTTATGACAATGCATGTTGCATCAAAGAATTAATGGAATGAGGCAATTTGAGAGGCTCTATTATTATTATTTTAATTTCTACACATTATCAGTCAAATATAGCCCTTCAACATCCAAGTGTACATTTCAAGCAAATATGAGACTATTACTCTTTTCATTGTTTCTATAATATACGTTTGGAATGCTGGGAAGATTGTTCTGAGTAATTGGGAAATCTTCTAGGAAAATGAATTTTAATAGGTACAGAGGACTATAGGATCATACTGTAAAAGCATAGGAATCTGCCTTATACCGAATCAGACCATTGGTCCATCTAGCTCAGTACTGCCTTCCCAGACTGGCAGCAGCTTCTCCAAGGTTGTGGGCAGGAGTCTCTCTCAGCCCTCTCTAGAGATGCCAGGGAAGGAACTTGGAACCTTCTGCAAGCAACCAGGCAGATGTTCTTCCCAGAGTGGCCCCATCTCCTAAGGGGAATACCTTAGAGTACTCACATGTAGTCTCCCATTCAAGTGCAAACCAGGACAGACCCTGCTTAGTAAAGGGGACCATTCACGCTTGCTACCACAAGACCTGCTCTCCTCAGGCATGGAATATTTCAGTAGATATTCATGCTACTCCTTGCAGACAGAAATGAGGACCCTTCAGACATTGTGGCTAGGGATGATGGGAGTTGTAGTCCAACAACATGTGGGGACCCAAGACTGAGAAATCCTGTACTAGAGATGTGCACAAAAATTCAACTGAATCGATTCAAATTCAAATTGAATTCAAATTGATTCAACTCGAAACTGCTTGCACAGAATAGGATTCATTTAAATCGATTCAAATTTGCCCAAATTTGAATTGAATTCAAATTGAATTCAGGTGAATTTGAATCAATTTGAATGAATATGCAAGCAGTTTCAAGCTGAATCCATTCAAATTTGATTCAAATTGATTTGGTTGAATTTTTTGCACATCCCTACCCTGAATTAAATGGTTAGCTTCCTAGAACATATCTTAAGGTTGGGTAAGGAACAATTAGAAGAATCAGGGAACGCATCCAGCTGAGAGATTCCAAAGTGGAGAAGCAAAAACCTCACTATCCCACGCTGCCCAGGGAGAGGTGGGTGAGGAAAGAAGCCGGGCACAGTTCTTAGCTCTGTCTTGCTCTGGAGCACTTGCTCTGTCCTCCTCACACACCAAACTGTCACATTGGGTTTTTTTCCATAAAAGATGCATGATCAAGTATCAATAGTCTGCCTGCATCTTTGGGGCACCACTTAAATGCTGTTACTGTCCATTCTAAAAGGAAAACACAGCCCAATCCAATGACAGGATTGCCTTCAAGTCAGCACTATTGACTTCTGCACAAATGCTTGTAAATATGGCAGATAACAAGGGAAAATGCCACCCCTCCCGCCCTCTATTCTGAATAACCCTGTGGTTTTTCTGCTCTTGCTAAGAGCTTTTCAGCCACCAGCAAGCATAGCTTTTTCTCCTCCCGCCCCCCTCCACCCACCACAAGGTCAACAGCATCCTACTTTGCAATGAATAATGGTAGCATTGGCAAAGAATGTTGATATGCATTCCTTTTGTTTTATCAACCGGCAAACTGTGTTTATGTTGCTTATCTATGGTAAATTATACTAAATCACTGGAAGCGATCGGAGTGATACAAGCGAGAGATTTGATAGCAAATCAGCCCCAGAAAATAGAAGTTGGTTAAAATTCCGTTTGCGCTGACATTTAAGGAAAGCAAGCTATTGGAGTGCGACAGCCCTCTTGTTCTTTCATCGTGGATTCTTGGGAGAGATACACAATATTGCCACTGATGAATGGCCATTAGCAATATCTATATATTAATGGCGGCTAGCTCAAAGCAATCTTTTATGACAGTATATTTGGATCACCCCAGAGAGCGGTAAATACATTTCTTTCAAATGCAGTTCCTGTGGTTTCAGCAGGATGAGCGTTCTGATTCAGGAAAACAGTTGGGGTTTTTTTTAACCTCACTGGGGCAACTAAAATAGATGTGAAGCTCATATATTTTTGACCAGCTCCACTGGTCAAAAGTGGAGAGCCGGTCCACTCCAGTTTGCATTTGAATAGGAGACCATGAGGCTCTACACACAATCCATTTAGAGAACCTAGCCTGGCTCTGACAACCGGCTCCGTCATGGAGCTGGTAGGGGCGGCAGGAATCAGGGACTACCCGGCCCCTGGAAAACCCAGGATGCTCTGAGCAAGTGCACGGGGCATCCCAGGGAGACCCCGGAGGCTGGGAGGCTTGTTGTAGCCTCCCGGTCGGAGATCTTTTTGTGTGTTGCTGTGGCATGAAACCACACCACAGTAGCACACGATCAACTAGATGGGGTTAGCGGAATGCTTGCTCCGCTAACCTCATTTAAGAGGCGGGGTATCCTTGGAGATGGGGCCACTCTGGGAAGAGTGCCTGCATGCTCGCTT
The DNA here is from genome assembly GCF_027244095.1 of Hemicordylus capensis. Taxonomy (NCBI): domain Eukaryota; kingdom Metazoa; phylum Chordata; class Lepidosauria; order Squamata; family Cordylidae; genus Hemicordylus; species Hemicordylus capensis. The sequence continues at coordinate 21,093,973 of NC_069667.1, forward strand.
GCAGAAGGTTTCAAGTTCCCTCTCTGGCATCTCCAAGGTAGGGCTGAGAGAGACTTCTGCCTGTAACCTTGGAGAAGCTGCTTCCGGTCTGGGAAGACAGTAATGAGCTTGATGGACCAATGGTCTGACTAAGTATAAGGCATTCAGTCTGTGTAGACAACATTGAACTAGAGGGACCAATGGTCTGACTCCGTATAAGGCAGCTTCCTATGTTATTATGCTCCTAAACCAGTGGTACTCCAGATGTTGCTGAACAACATCATCCCTGGCTACAGTTTATTGTGTCTGGGGATGATGGGAGTTGTAGGGCAGAAGCATCTGGAATACTACTGGTTAGGAAGCCCTGCTTTTAGTACAATTAATTAGTTTTTTAAAAAAAATGAGCTGGAAGGAAAAATTTGCCCGTAACTCAGAAAAGAATTGCGGTTGACACATTAGGCCAACCATCTGCATGGTGGGGGACTGTGGAACTTTGAGAATCCCCATTACACATACAGGAATTTGGCCTAGTTCCCACAAATAGCTAATGAGAAAATAATGAGAAAGAATGGGGATGGGTCACTGAGCACCTGTCCTTATTCAGTCTAGCAGAGGCTCCGTCCAGTGGCTGTTCTTGTGTTTTTTAGATTGTGAATCCCTTTAGGACAGGGCACCATCTTCTTTTTTGATTTTGCTTTGCAAAACATTTTGGGAACTTTTTTTGTTCAAAGTCCATATATAAATACACCAATTATACACCTACAGGGAGGATATTTCAGTGGGGAGCAGCCCCCCTCCTTCCTGCCATCCTGAAGTGACAGAGCACAGACAGTGGGAGGAGAGCTGGTCTTGTGGATTGTCCCCTTTGCTAAGCAGGGTCTGCCCTGGTTTGCATTTGGGTGGGAGACATATGTGAGCATTCATAAGATATTCCCCTTAGGGGATGGGACCATAGCTCAGGGAAGAGCATCTGCATCCAGAAGGTTCCAAGTTCCCTCTCTGGAATCTCCAATACAGGGCTGAGAGAGTGAGAGAGTGAGAGTCCTGCTGCAGCCTTAGGAACATAGGAAGTTGCCATATACTGAGTCAGACCATCGGTCCATCTAGCTCAGTACCATCTACACAGACTGGCAGTGGCTTCTCCAAGGTTGTAGGCAGGAATCTCTCTCAGTGCTATCTTGGAGATGCCAAAGAGGGATCTCGGAACCTAGATGCTCCTCCCAGAGCAGCTCTATCCCCTAAGGGGAATAGCTTACAGTGCTCACACTTCTAGTCTCCCCTTCATATACAACCTATAAAGCCCTAAACAGCTTGTGCCCCGTGTATTAAAGAGAACGTTTTCTTTGCTATGAACCACACCACCCATTGAGATCACCTGGAGAGGTTCATCTGCAGTTGCCACTGTTGTGGGGATCCCAGCCAGCTCCATTGAGGGGAGGGGAGGGGAGGGAGAACATAGCAACATAGGAAACTGCCATATACTGAGTCAGACCATTGGGTTATCTAGCTCAGTATTGTCTTCACAGACTGGCAGCAGCTTCTCCAAGGTTGAAGGCAGGAATCTCTCTCAGCTCTATCTTGGAGATGCTGCCAGGGAGGGAACTTGGAACCTAGATGCTCTTCCCAGAGTGGCTCCATCTGCTGAGGGGAATCTCTGACAGTGCTCACACTTCTAGTCTCCCATTCATATGCATCCAGGGCAGACCCTGCTTAGCTAACAGGACAAGTCATGCTTGCTACCACAAGACCAGTTCTCCTCTCTTCTCCTCATGCCTGCAGTGCCACGCCACAGCTACTCATGATCGTGAAAAACAGGTTTTTGGAGCGCTCACTCGCAGCTGAGCCCAGTGGTTCTCATGATTACAGAAAATCAGGCTGCCTGACCCAGGATATTTCAATTTTTACATTGCTTCTGCAGTGTGGGGTTCTGTCACAGCAGAAGTGACAGTCAATGGGTCCTCTGAAGTGGATTTGAAAGCAAAGTGTGGGTGTTTAACAACAACAAAGGAACAAAAATAAGCAAGGGGAACTGGGTCCAAGCATCTAATTATGTGAGATAATCCATGCAAACCTCCCCCAAAGGGTTTCAGGAAGAAAGTCATTCCTGAGTGCAGTTAGTCACACTGACTGGAGTTCCCAGAAAGAGCTGCTGATTACATCTCCTGTCCAATTTCTGGTTGCATACTAAGTGGATAGGCCTTGTTGTTAGCCATGTGTGAATCTCTTGCTCCAGGACTGGTGTGGCTTTCCTTTTGAAATGAGTGGTTGAATTGCCAGAACAGTCCCTTTAAACCATTTCATCAGCCATGAATAAACCCCATTTAGGAGTGAGGTGAAAGTCCTCACTGTTTGGGGGGTGAACATTTTCGACAACATCAAAACTCCCTCCCTTAATTTTATTTGGGGGGTGGCAATTGCTTCAGCAGTCCTTGCTTAGTCAGGAATTGTTGCCTTCTCTCTCAGGTGACTTTGTTTGCCTTTGTGATGTCAGCACATAGCCAACTCTGATTGGTTAGGTGGCATCGTATATTCACTCAGAGAGCCCTGAATTTCTTTATTACGGCCCAAGGTCAGCAAAAAAGCTTAGTACATTTGACAATGAGGCGAGTCTCACGATCAGTGAGACTCACCGGAAGGGGGTTTGTGGGGAAAGTGGGCTTAGCCTGCTCTCCTCACAAACAATCAAGGCTGCAGCCCTGAGTGGCCAGATCGGCCACACAACTGCCGGCTCCATCATGGAGCCGGTGGGGGCTGCGGAGATCGGGGGCCACGCAGCCCTCGGAAGTTCCAAGCTTGTGGTGCATCCTGGAGAGACCCCCAAGCCCAGGAGGCTGCTTGCAGCCTCCCGCTCGGAGGTCTACTCATGTGTCGCCGCACACCGCAACAATACACGAGCAAAAAGACGTGGTTAATGGAGCGCTCGCTCATCTTAGGGGAGGGATGTTTTTGAGGGCTAGCTGCTGGGAGCCACATGGTTCCCTTTGAAGCACACGGTCGGCCAAAAGTGGGTTATGCTCCCACAGCCCGCTTTTGGGTGATCGGGAGAATCGCCTCCCTAACTATGAAATCAAACTGAATTCAAATCATTATCTTCTGCAATAGGCTGAAAAACAGAACTTGGAACATAGGAAGCTGCCATATACTGAGTCAGACCATTTGGTCCATCTAGCTGAGTATTGTCTACACAGACTGGCAGCAGCTTCTCCAAGGTTGCAGGCAGGGGTTTCTCTAGGACCTATCTTGGAGATGCTGCCAGGGAGGGAACTTGGAACCTTCCACATGCAAGCATGCAGATGCTCATCTCAGAGTAGCCCCATCCCCTAAGGGATTCCCCTATACTATGCTGAATCATCGTATACTGAAGTGTGTTCCTGGCAGAATTAGTGTCTTGTGCAGTCCATTTTTAATGGACACAACATGAGCCTACTGTTCCTTTTATAATCAAAGTAAATAAATAAACCTGAGTGTCTAAAATAGTCATAACCTTCTTGAAAAAGGAGATTAAGGAGAGATAAGCCTGCTTCTGCTGCAAAGGAGGTTTTTTCAGCACAGACGCCAGGTGTTGGATAGAATATGGAGAGGTGTTCTTGTCAGGTTAGAAGTCAGACAGATGGTCTGTGCATCAAGAGCCACAAGAGAAAGATGAAAGCATGTTGCCTTGAATGTTCAGAGAGCAACACAGAGAACTCCGCTTTATCGTCTCTTCTGTGTGAATCGATTCCTCTCCTGTACAGAGAGAAAAAGCTAGACTGTTGACTTTAGTTTGGAAGGCTGGTGAATAAATTTGGCACCAAGGGAAAATTTTATTTAGGAGATCCCAAAAAGGGTTTTGAACTGCTCTTGCAAAGGGGAGAAACGATAGAGAAAGATTTCATAAGCCAACTTGAGGAATACTAGCTCTTTTCCTAATAGCACTGAGCAAAGATAGTGGCCATTTTTAGATCAACATTAAAAAAATAAAGGGATTTTCTGCTGGAGTGTTTTTTTAACATAAAGTCATACTTAAAATCCCACAATGTAATCACTGAGTCCCTTTCCGGATATTTATAAGGGCTATGCATTGAATCAGAACAATAATCAGTTCTGATGTGATGCAAACCATATTGCGACATTTTCATAGGAAACGATTCAACAAAATATTGAAAATGCATCGTAGAGGCATTGCATCAAACTTATTGTAGGATCAGGGATACTTATCTTCCCTGAAAACCCAGTGTTTGTCCCAAAAGTGACGTCCCAAAATTCTAGGCAAGCCCTCCCACAGATGCATCGTTTCAATGTGATATCCCACAGATGTATCAACTCGATGTGATACAGATGTATCGACTCAATGCAATATCGGGTGTATCATTGGATAATTACTGTCTAGGAGGACTTTGTCATTATGGCTGGGGAAGATGGGGGCTATAGTCCAACAACATCTAGGGACCCATGGTTGAGAACCTCTGACTTACCTCTGATTCACCTGAATAGAAGATGTCTCTGAGTTTAAGATGGCTCCTTAAAAATATAGGTTAAATACAGGTTATACTGTATTTACCTGAAATGAAGAGGACTCTGAATTTAGAACAACCCCCTGATTTCTAACACCAAATTACTTGGGGGGGAACTAGGATGCAGGAAAAATTGGATTCAGGAAAATAAACATAAAAGTATGATTGATGGCCTTTTGAAGAAGAGAAGAAATGTGTTATCAGTTCTTACAAACACGTAAGTTAGTCTCTTATCTGTTTATCTTTTAGTGTTCTAACTTTATACTGCTTTTATAATTGTGTCTGTTTTATTGTTCTGCTGTTGTTGTAAGCTGTTCCAAGCAGTATTGCACTGGAGGGCGGGATAGCAATGTTTTCAATAAATTAATAAATAAACAAGGAATCTGAGTATCAGGGAATATTGCTTCAAAAGAAAAAGAAAAGATGTTTGCTGAATTGTCCCCTTGGTTAAGCAGGGTCCACCCTGGTTTGCATTTGAATGGGAGACTGCATGTGAGCACTGTCAAATAGTCCCCTTAGGGGATGGTGCTGCTCTGGGAAGAGCACCCACATGCTTGCATGCTGAAAGTTCCAAGTTCCCTCCCTGACATCTCCAGATAGGGCTAAGAGAGACTCCTGCCTGCATCCTTGGAGGAGCTGCTGCCAGTCTGTGTAGACAGTACTGAGCTAGATGGACCAATGGTCTGACTTGGTAGAAGGCTGCTTCCTATGTTCCTATGAAATATAATTAAATAAGGTTTTTCTCCAGTGACATCTGTGCAGGGTTGTAGGCTGGATGGACCAGTGAGTTACTCATTCTGCTGGCTGACTAAAAGATCAGCAATGGTGTCATTTAAAATGTACCCGTTCTGCTTGCTTCTCTTTACAAAAATGTCAAAAGAAGCTGGTGGGAGCAAATGCAGTCACTGCAGACTCTTTAGATCGAGACTGACGTGTAAGGAGATCTGGATGAGTTCTGCTAGTAGCATCCATACATTGCCTCTGGGCAGAAAGAGACAACGCCGGGGATATGAAACTAAACAAAGCACACAAAAAATATGTGAAAGGGTATATATAAGTCAGGAAGCTCGAGCTATTATTAAGTACATTTGTTGGCCAAGCTTTCTCGAAGGACCTGAGGACAGCAGATATGGCCCTTCCTGTTTGAGCTTGACAACAATGTTGAGGCTTTACACATGATCAGTGTGTTGAGCCTAATAGGGTTCTGCGTGGAGAGCAGAACCAGCACGATTACCAGCTCCATCATGGAGCCAGTTTGGGCTGTGGTGATCGGGGGCCACCTGGCCCCCAGAAGTCCCAGAATGCCCCACATGAATGTTGTAGCCTCCCAGTTGGGGGTCTCCTTGTGAGTCATCACCATGGAGGCTCATGATCACAGGAACGGGGAGGGGCATTTAGGCAGGCTAACCGCCACTGAACCACCGGGCTTGCCCCTTAGCCCACTTTCAAGTGGTCGTAAGAATAGCCTCCCTGTGTGATGTAGGTTAGAGTGAGCAGTGGTAGGATGGTGCACCCAGACGTTAAAATCATGGTAGAAGGGGGGCGACTCACATTCACATGATGGTCAGAACTCATGCACTGCTCTTCAGCTCAGGTTGTTTCTAGCAAGCCTACACAGCTTTTGTAACCAGCTTTTAAACAAGAGTGGTGAAGAGAAGAAGAGGTCATCCACACGACCAGGTCTACCTGGGCTAGTGCAGTCCTACCCGGGTAAACCTGGTTGTGAGAACTGGGTTTTTGACCAGGGCTAAAAGTGAGGTAGGAGATCCCTCAGTTTGCAAGCTGGGGTCCTGCCACTATTGAACTCTACCCCCGTGGCTCTGCAGGATACATAGGTGCGATCACATCCAATGATCCCACAGTCCAAAGCCACCTCCCCCACCACCACCCAGTCATGTGGGAGCATGGGTTGCCGGCAGCCATTGATACCATAGAGGCTGCGGGAAGGAGTGACTGCTAGGGATTCAGCTTGAGACCTTCTGTATATGCTTTGCCCCTATGTTCTACACCCTCTCCTTTACTTAAAAAAAGCTGCTGTGTAATCCTGAAGCCCTTCAATCCACTCTGCCCATAGCTTTTGCAAAGACTTTTCCCCCACCCGTAAGATTAGAGGAAACTAGATTGTTTTGATGTGTGTGTGTGTGTGTGTGTGTGTGTGTGTGTATGACATGAACAGATACAGGTTTACAAATCAGTGCATGCAAATATATCATTTTTGCATGCAGACTATGCATCAGAAGATCACATCTTGCATGCAGATGATGCCTCAAGGGAGAAATGCAATCAACAAGTTTCCAGAAGTTGAAGAAATTGAGGGACTGTCAAAGATGCTCCTTGCTCCGGATGTTATTTGGTCTGCATCCAGCCCTGGATATGACAGTGGAGGCTACTGCTCACACAGACTTATTCATGCTCTGAGTTGTAACTACACAACTTGTGATCCATGTAGCTAAACCATACCCTGGAAGAGTATGATATTATGGCATGCCAGGTGTTTGGCACCCCTGTCCACATTGTGGAAATTGAACCTGAGATCTTCTACATATGACACATGAGCACTTCTAATTAGAGATGTGGATGAAACAAATTTTTCATTTCATTTTGAATTTGGATCGAATTCTGAAAATTCATTTTGAATTCAAATCAGATTTGAATTCAGTCTGAAAATTTGATTCAGATTTGAATCGATTTGAACCTGTCTTGGCACGTTTTCTTTAACCAATCAGGCAGCCTGAATGGTTTTTTTAAAGATGCAAACAGCTCTTGAATAAAATTAGAATCAAGTTTTGAAAATTTGTTTTGAATTCAAATAGAATTGCCCTTTTTAAGGGGTGAGTCAATTCAAATTCAGATCACTTGAATCACCCAGATATGTGTTGAATTGGTTTGAGTTCAACTCAGTTAGCACATTCCTACTTCTAATGAGGGGAGGAGAGATGGTTTTGTGGTAGCAAACACAAATTGTCCTTTTGCTAAGCAGGGTCTCCATTGGTTTGCATTTGAGAGGGTGAATACATGTGAGTGCTGTCTGCTGTAATATATTCCCTTGTGGGTATGTGGCGTTAGCTCAGTGGTAGAGCATTTGCTTGAATGCAAAAGGTCCCAGGCATCCAAGGAGATGTCACTCCATGGCATCTCCAGTTATGGTTGGGAGAGACTCCTGCCTAAAACCTTGGAGAGCCACTGCCAGTCAGGGTAGACAACCCTGAGCTAGATGGATCAATGGTATGGCTTGGTAGAGGCAGTTTCTGGTGTTCATTTGAGCTATGTCCCTTTCCACAGAAAAGGCTTAGAGAGAACTGGCATTTCAGTGGGTTGGAAAGCCATCCTACACCATAGGGTTGGCACATGAATTTAGGGCACCAGCTTGGCAACCTTCTGCAGAGGAAAGAACATAAAATTGTTAAGCAAAAGAGGAAGACAGTCCATCAGTTACATTCCTGGCTGCAAATACAAATCCAACCCACTTCCCTAGTCTGATGCTGCTTATATGAAGGTATATCTCAAACATCGGTATATTCCATCCCAACTGTATATTGGCTTATATCTGCCAAAGTGGTGACTGTTGTTATGAAACAGAGAGATAAAATATTCCTCCCCCCTGAACACTTGATCTTGACACAGGGTATCCTGAATCCTATGAGTATCTTTCATTTGTTCATGTGCTGTGCAAGTAAATTAACAATTCTTCTACCTCCATCAGTGCATGACTACCTTTATACATACAATGAAAAAAAAAATCCTTGTAGATTGTATCAGCAGATCTATCTGGGTCAGGTATGCCCAGGCTAGACTGAATATAGAATTATGCACGGGAGGAAAACACCGAGAAAAAACGTCCAGTGAATGCAAGCCATCTGATTCTGCTGAAAAGACAAGTGTTAAAACCCAGCAGCGAACATTCCTATAGGGTCACTTAGAGCCCTTTCTCACGGGCAGAAAAAGGGCTCCAATGGGGCGAGGGGAGGAAGTCGCAAAAAATTTACCTCCCCGCAGATGAGCAGATACTTGCTTCTGGCCGGGTGGATCGCCCGCCCAGATGATCAGCATCTGCTGCCGGCTGATTCAAGGGTTGGGGTGCAGGGACACATTGCCCCATGTTGCCTCACCCCCTGGAGCTCCAGTAATGCACCACACGAGTGCCTGGTGCATTATGGGGACCTCCCTTCCCTGAGTCTGCTAGCCACGGCTGCCTGCAGCCACAGCTGACAGGCGATTGGTAAGATGAGATTAAGGAAGTGATCGCTCCGTCAACCTTTTTTAAAGGAACGCTTCATAGGTGGGTTTGCCACCATGGTGCTGCCGGGATCTGCCCCATCCAAGCGGTTCACACGAGCATGCAAAACTGGGCTGGGCTCCTTTAGCCCAGTTTGCCCATGTGTGTGACTAGTCTCATTGTCTGGGAAGCCTTTTGATGAGACTATCAACCTTTGTGCAGATTCATTTGGATGCGAATAGCAAGGCTCACTCCTTCCCATGCAGGCATTTATGCATAAATACATTAAAATTCTGTAGTTTCAAGACACTTTGAGGCTATTCTCACGCAGGGGGGGAAATCAGGCTAAGGAAACCCAGCCTGGTTTCCCTCCATCATGAGAACCACCAGGCTTGCGGGCGAGCCTGGTAATTCATCAGCGGCTAGCCCAACAAAGCAGCCCTCCCTTTAAATGAGGTTATCAGAATGAGTGTTCCACTAACCCTGTTTTCCTAATCATGAGTCGCCGCAGAATGGCTCCATGCCATGGTGACCCGTGAGGAGACCTCCACCCAGGAGGCTACAACAAACCTCACAACATTGGGGGGGGGGTGCTCCCCAGAATGCCCCGCACATTGCTCAGGGCATTCTGGAACTTTTGCGGGCTGGGCGGCCTCCGAACCCCATCACCCCTACTGGCTCTGTGATGGAGCCAGTAATCATGTGGGTGGCCAATCCAGCCCTCAGGTCGGGCTAGCTGCTCATGTGTGGGGAGACACACTGATTGTGTGTAGAGCCTCTTTGTCTTTTTATAAGAACAGCGGTTCAGATTTCATTATAATCATTAGAACTAGAGATCAGTTCAAACATGGTTCCATAATTTCCATGGTTCCATGGCTCCATCTGCTTTGTATGTAGAAGGTACCAGGTTCAATCTCTGACATCTGCAGGTAGGGCTGGGAAAGAGCCCTGCCTGAAACTCTGGAGAGCTACTGCCAGTCAGTGTAGACCAGGGATTCTCAACGTTGGGTCTCCAGATGTTATTGGACTTCAACTCCCATAATCCCCAGGCCCAGTGGCCCCTGGCTGGGGTTTATGGGAGTTGAAGTCCAATAACATCTGGGGACCCAACATTGAGAATCCCTGGTGTAGACAATGCTCAGCTAGATGGACCAATAATTTAACTCAGTATATTTATGTCATTCATTTATTTACATTTATATCCTGCTCTCCCTCCAAGGAGCAAAGAACAGTGTACATGTTTATGTCCATCCTCACAACATCCCTGTGAAATTAGGTTAGATTGAAGGATAAGTGACTGGCACAGAGCCACCCTGTGAGTTTCATGGCTGTGTGGGGATTTGAACTCAGGTCTCCCCAGTCCTAGTCTGACACTCTAACCACTACACTACACTGGTTATAAAGGTATATAGCTTCCTATATTCCGATAGCAGCAGAAAACACACACACACACACACTTCCAGCAGCTCAGATTTCAGTCTAATTTGCTAGTGACAACAGAATCGCAGAGAGTCCTCTGAAATGTGAAAGAGGTTTCTCAATGATAGGACACAGTCAAAGTCAGGGCTTGAATTTGGCTCCAGGTGCTCATTTGCAAATAGACCATCCATCATACGATGTGCTCGAGGTTGGTTGATGTCTCGTACAGCTGAGATGTGAAATGCCACTTGGTGATACAGCTTTCCTGCAGACCTCCAAGTAAAGAGACAGGCTGAAGCAAGGAGGTTTATTTTAAAGTTTTCTTCTGGCGCTGGGGGAGAAAGGATTCAAATATCCAAACATGTCCTGTTTGTCAGAAGAGATCAGAGGCAGAGTGTTACCAACCCAGAGAAAGGAAACTTCTTTTGAGCAATTCAAGGAGGTTTTTTTTTCCTTACATGAGAGGGAGAGATGGGGAGAAATCGGGGATGAATAGGAAGCAGCAGAATTAGAAGAGATCCTCTCAAAGGCACTGTAAGGAAGTTTTAAATAACATTTTTAATAATAGGTAACTTTTGCAACAATAACCCAAGAGCCTCTTCTCACGATTAGTGAAAAGGGCTCCAGAGTGGGCTGCAGGGAAGGTGGGTTATACTCATCTTCCCCGCAGACGATCCATGCCACATTGCTGGGCGTGATCCTTGTATGCCCACACAATTCCCCGCATGCCAGCGGGGAGGGTCGGGGCCGGAATGTATTATCCCGGCCCCCGTAAATACCATGATGCACCATGATATTTAAGGGGGTGCATCATGTAGATGTTACCTCCCCTCCCCGGGTTCTCCGCAGCCTGGCAACCACCTAATATCTGTATTTACACTGCTGAAGCCAATCGTAGAATTCGACTCACTGAAAATGGGCACATCTCTCTGGTGAAATTCCCAGCAGTGTGAGGTCTCAGACAAAGTCATGTCAAAGATGAGCAGTTTGCTGTCGAGAAAACAAAATGACAGAAGCTTGGTGTGAACCTTTCCCGCCTTCTGGCTCCTTGGAGGAGTCGCTCATTTGCAAACCACCCCCTGCAAGCCAAAAGCCTAGCCCTGCATTCTACATCAACTTCTTGCTCGGAAGAGCAACTGTAAGGGCAGCTGCAACTGATGGGGTTCCGGAGCCTTGTGCAATTTGTTATTGGGTAATTTAATTTGCGGGTGGTTAATATTCACAGACTACAGCCCGGCAAATTAAATCGCATTTCAAGATGCTCTGATTCGATTAGCTTTTCTGTTTATTAATAGAGGCTGTTATCCAGAATGCCAGGCACAGTGGCAGGATCACAGCTTCTTCCCACCTGATATGCAACACATACAGTTGCCCAGAAACCACAGCGAACCTCCTGTTTAGTAATGGCTGAGGTCATTCACACGATCCAAAACTGTATTCTAGGCAGGTTTGGGAGCTGTATGTGCTTTCAGTTTTCGGAAGCAAGGTAAGAGGAAAACCTGGGTAGAAGTTATTGTTTGGAAGCAAGGGAGGAGGAAAAGCTACCCAGGTTTTCCTCCTAACTTGCTTCCACACAATGAGGCTCTACACATGATCAGTGTGTAGAGCCTGCAGGGCTTCTGCAGGGAGAGTGGACTTGACCTGCTCTTCCCGCAGATGAGCATCCAGCCGTCCCTCGGCAGCCAGATCGGCCTTCCACGTGACTACCATCATGAAGCCAGTAGTGGCAGTGGGAATCGGGGCACGCCAGCCCCTAGAAGTCCCAGGATGGCCCGCGTGAGTGCATGGGGGAAGACTCCTGAGGCCGAGAAGCTTGTTGGAGTCTCCTGGACGGGGGTCTCCTTGTGAGTTGCTGCGGCACACAGCTGTGCCGCGGCATCTCACGATCAGAAGAATGGGGTTAGCAGAGCACTCGCTCCACTAACTTTGATTAAGGGGGGGTACTTAGTGTGATTTGCTGCTGCCACCAGAACACAACCACAGTAAAGTGGGCTAGGCTCCCTTAATCTCTAGAGAATAGCCTCTATCACTTCTACCTTGGTTTCCCTCTCTTACTTTGCATCCTCACAAGCAAAAATTGGGAGCACACACAGCTCCCAAACCCGTGTAGAACAGTTTTTGTGTGAATGACCTCAGTTTTTTGTTGTGTGTGAATTACCTCAGTACTGTTATTGTGATTGTTGCTAATGTTACCTATGCAGGGGGAAACTCCATGCACCTCTCTTTTTTTGCTAAGTTATCTCCTCATAGCCCACCTGAATTCTGCTCTGGTCCTCACACTAACCTAGGAATACCTAATGTTGGGTCCCTAGATGTCAACGGACTCCAGCTCCCATCATCCTCAGCATTTGGTCATTGCGGCTAGGAATAATGGGACTTCCCCAAGCTAAGATGATTTACCCTTTTCTCCAGATACAAACAGGTCGCTCTTGGGTACTGATTTGCCTGCAGGGTCAGCTGACAAAATCAGGCTGATACTACAGCCTAGAGGACATCCTTGAGCCTTTGAGATTACTTTTCCAGATTGACTTGCCAAGGAACAAGGTGGTGCGAAAGCTGAGACGTTGGTGCCTGCTTGTTGGAGGTCCTGGTTTAAGGCACCCCAGAAGCTCTCTTACCCTTGGACTTCGGGGCCAAAGTCCAGGGCCTCCACAGCCCCTGGGGGACCCTCAAATCTTCTTTACTCTGTCCAGGGTGGTGTGATCACTCGGGCCGAGCATGATGATGCTTAATTTGCAGGGGAGAGGGGCCTCCAAAGGCCCTTAGGTCCAGGCTCCAAAATTACCTAGGTGCACCTCTCTGAGGCACCCTGTCAACACCTGACATTCTGCTCTAAATCCAGCATTACCAACACCACTTCACTAATTCTAGATACCTACATTCCCTTGCAATCCCTCTTCCGCTCCCACCATCTACTCCACAACATACAAAATGCAATTCTCAAAGGGATGGATTGGAAGAAATGTTTCTTGTAATAGACATCAAAACTGGTCAAAAGATGCCAATCACAAAATTCTAACAGTCTCTTCCTCTGTTGTGCGGGATTTTTATGGTCTGAAAAGGAAATCCCCAGCAGATGAAAGAGTCAGAGACGTTCTGATGCTAAAGCTCAGAATTGTGCTCTTTTCCCCCGACATGTCGAAATTAAGTTATGTGTTGTTGTTTTTCCTCTTCAAAACAACTGTGATTATGGGAGTCACTTCCTGTGAGCCTCGGAGGATGAAGCAAAAATATTCCAATTAAAGCACTTGTTTATTTTGGACAGCATAATTCATATTTGTTCCTTTCCCTGTGTGGTGCTTATTAGTAGATCATTCTGGCTTGTTTTTTTATTATATGCTACCGAACTGGCACACAGTTCCCCTTGATTAAAATATATTAAGATCAATTGAAGCACACGGGAGCCTGAAGGAAAGCTGGAGGAGGGAAAGAGTGTTCCCTTTTCCCAACAACCTAATCTACCTTGCAGAGCTTTTAAGGACCAAGAGAGCTATGGAATGTTAGAGTAAATCACCTTTTGTTCCATTTATTCAGGTCTTTCACGTGTCATTTATTGTGGAGTGTTGAGAGATCATATATGTTGCATTACCCTTTCATTTGAACTGTTCAAGCAATTCTTCTCCCATTCAATCCATTATGCACTCTGGGGGGATTATTAATGATATGCCATATCTGCTATGTGCCAGGAAGGCAGAGCAGATTCTTCTTGCTCCCCCCCCCCCCGCTTTCACTCAAGGATAAAAGAGCTAGATGCCAAGATATGAGGAAGGTTTGCATCCCAAGCCAAGAAGGTAAGGATGTGCGAACCGGCTCGATTCAAACCGCAGTTAGAATTGAACCGGCCTGGTCCAGGTGGTCTGAATTTGAACTGGACCGGCCAAACTGGTTCTGTGCACACCTCTACAAGACAGGAGATTTGAGAGTTGAAGGAGGCTGCTCCACCTCCTTGATGAATTGAATGTGTCCCTGACGAATTGAGGTATTGCAGATGGCTCCCTCTAGGCATGTAAGCAGCAGTGCTGTCCTTAAGGGGTCACTCAGGGTCATCACCCCATGCCTGATATCACTGACTCCTCCTCCAAGGACTCTCCTGTGTTCTCTTTAAGGGGGTCCCTGACATCTTCCCAGCAGCTGTTGCTGATGTAAAACTTTTGGGTTTTTTTAGACTGTAGAAGGAGAGCTGGTCTTGTGGTAGCAAGCATGAATTGTCCCCTTTGCTAAGCAGGGTCCACCCTGCTTTGCATTTGAATGAGAGACTACGTGTGAGCAGGGTAAGATATTCGCCTTAGGGTATGGGGCCACTTTGAAATGCTTGCATGCAGAAGGTTCCAAGTCCCCTCCCTAGCATCGCCAGATATGTCTGAGAGAGACTCCTGCATGTAAACTTGGAGAAGCTGATGCCAGTCTGTGTAGACAATAAGCCTCTGTAAATCTGGAAATGAAAATTCAGAGTTTATATGAAATTGCTCCAAATAGGTTAAAACTTGTAAAATCCAAATCCATTTAAAAAACACACACACACAAAACCCCTCACATTGGTAAAGTTAGAATTAATTCCAAAATATCAAAATTAATTCCAGAAATACTTCAGAATTTCCTAAATGTAATAGGATTTCCCCTCATAGATTTGAATTGGGATTTGAATGGGGAAATTGGGAAGAAAAATAACTGAAAATCACTGGTTGGTCTCAGTGCCTTGAAACATGAAACACTTGTGGGGAAGGAGGTTTGGGCCACCTGTAGTGAATTAAAAGACAATTGGTCAATCACCTGATTCCCCCCCCCCAAGCTATGGGTCAATCCCCTGATTTTTGGTGAATTTTTTGAAAATTTTTCTTAAAAAATGGCTAAAAATTGTGAAATCTAGGAACACAGGAAGCTGCCATACACTGAGTCAGACCATTGGTCTATCTAGCTCAGTATTGTCTTCACAGACTGGCAGGGGCTTCTTCAAGTTTGCAGGCAGGAATCTCTCTCAGCCCTATCTTGGAGAAGCCAGGGAGGGAACTTGAAACCTTCTGTTCTTCCTAGAGTGGCTCCATCCCCTGAGGGGAATACCTTACAGTGCTCACACTTGCCAGAACTTTAGGAAAAGTCATGGATCTGAAGCCCTTCCTAGGACTTGCAATGAGAAGAATAGCACCCCAGCTTTAACTTGAGGCCCCCAAGCTGCTCATTTGAGAGGTCGAATGACCAACCTGCACGGATGACCAGTGAATGACTAACCAGTACAGGGTTGAGGATTCAATGAAAGAGAGTTCCTCCTCTGTTATGGGCCAGTCCCTTCTCTCTCAGCCTAACCTACTTCACAGGGTTGTGAGGATAAGCATAACCACGTGCACTGCTTTGGACTCTTGGAGGAAGAGTAGGAAATAAATGTAAAAATAAATAACTAAATGATATATGAGCACTGGAATGACCATGGCTGAATTAAAGGAAGCTGTGCGAGATAGAACGGCATGGAGTGCATTGATCCATAGAGTGACCAAGAGTTGGACACGATTGAACAAATAGAGAGAGAGAGAGAGATGAGCACTGAAACATCTGGGACATTTTGTTATGCATAGTCCTTTGCAAAAACTGTGTAGATGTTAGCCATTTAATTATTACAAAGATTCATCAAGAATTGTAGTCCTTTAAGGTTCACATTGCAGAGCAAATATCATCGAATCAATAATTCTCCTCACTCACCCAGAGAGCGTGTGTCTGTGTCTTTCTGTGTATCTCTCTCTCTTTCTTCTAAACAACTAACTATGTATTTCTACCAAGAAAGAAGAGTTCTTCTTTAAAGTCTGAGAATTATCTGGTGGTTTGTGTACTGCAGAAGTCAGTGCGGAATGCCTAAACCCCTCCACAGTTTCTAAGCCAAAAATGTGTGGATTAATTGCTCGAAGCTGCTGATATAATTGTTAATTAGTTTCTTTTGGGTTATCTTGAGAAGACTCTTTTTTTTCCTTTTTTGCACATTAGGACTGAGATGTACTCGAAGAATAAAATTGGAGATATACATTAAAAGTTGCTATCTCACGTTGGCAGACAATCTATGAGAGCCCTCACATTTAATTGTTTCAAGAATTGGAAGAAAATACCGCTGGCAGTTCTTAATGGCTAACTCGGCGGCTGGGTTTGCTGACACCAATTCCATTGTTTGGAGGAGAGAATGGAAATTGTAAAGCCCATTGTGCTTGTATAACATATATATTAATGGCCTCTTAGAATTTTTGCGATGATTACATTATGGGGAGGCTGTTTTTGAAATGATAGACAACCGAAAGGAGGAACATTTTGTACCAAGAGGTGGCATTGGGGAAACTCAATTTGCATGTAATTTGCATTAATCACGAACTGCATTGACCCTTTGATTCCATATTCCAAAGGTACATTTTCCTCCTAGGAATAGCATTCAAGGTATTAAATGGATCTGTATTTTGGAAGAAGAAGACAAAACAGAATTATTAGTTACTAGCTGGGCTGGATGCAGAGCATCTGAGCCTCAGGCCAGCCCACCTACCCACGTTTTTCTCCCCCCCCACCCGCCCCCTTCTCTGCACCCCCCGGCCACCTTTTGGGTAGCAGGCCAACCAGCCCACTTCTCCCCCCACCCACCTGGCCGACCACTCGCTGCTTTCTGGCTGCCAGCTCACCATTTTTTTCTCTCTCCCACAGCTGCCATTTTCTTCCCTCCCACCTGTACTTATGGCTATCCAGCACCTGGCCGAACCCTCACGAGAGTTGCCACGCATGGGATTAGCCATGGGTATGCCTTAGTGAATAAAATATATAGATGTTGTAATGGCCAGTAGCTAAATACAATACAGGTGACTTGGGTTTACTCGAAGTATTGTTTCTTAGGGCTATATTGTTTCTTAGGGCTACATTGTTCTGCTTTGTGCCTTGATATGTTCAGTTGATAGAACCATGGTTCTGGACCCCCTGAGATATCACACACTCCTTGTAGTAACCACATAGGTATCATGCCCCTGGTGGCGCAGTGGTAAAACAGCCGCCTTGTAACCAGAAGGTTACAAGTTCGATCCTGACCAGGGGCTCATGGTTGACTCAGCCTTCCATCCTTCCGAGGTGAGTAAAATGAGTACCCAGAATGTTGGGGGCAATATGCTAAATCATTGTAAACCGCTTAGAGAGCTTCGGCTATAAAGCGGTATATAAATGTAAGTGCTATATTTGTATATTAGTTATAAAGATTCTAATATTAGTTAGCCCTCTGCTAACTGAGCAACGAGGCACCTTTTAAAAGTGGTGATTCTCTTTATTGAGCAGGAGGAGAGCAACTGGCCCTATCCATCACCAGCACAGCAGCCCTTCAGCGGCTGTTGCTGGTGTTGTGTGTGTGTGTGTGTGTGTGTGTGTGTGTGTGTGTGTGTTTAGATTGTGAACGCTTTGGGGGATGGAGCCATATGTATGTATGTATGTATGTCTATGTATGTCTATGTAAGCTGCTTTGGGAAATTTTTATTTTATTTTATTTTAAATAAGAATTTTTATTAAGAAATAGACCAAAGAGGACAAAGACAAATCACCATAAAAACAATTTAAAACCAATCATTTTTTCATGATGAAATACCATTTTCCTCATTACAACAGCGAAGAAAACATATCTAGAACAAGATAAAGCAAACAAAATTCAGACTCTTAGAATTGTAAAATCTGATCTGATCAGCAGGAAAATTTTTGTTGAAAAGCAGTCTATAAATATTCATCGTATTTGTATGTATCTCTGTGTGAATAAAGCCCCTGTCCCTGTCCCCTGCAGAGTCAATCTGTCCACTAGGCAGAGCTAGTTGGTTCACCTAGGGCAGAGGTTCTTGAGTGGGGGGGCGCATAATCAGTGCCAGTATAGCATTGCCAATGATTCTCCCTCTCTCTTTTGTATTGCACCCTTGAAGTACTGCACTGTGCTGTAAGCATGCAAGATGTATTACGACACCCTGCTCCCCCAAAGGTCTACATATTCTGCACCTCAGCCTCCAAGGAATAGCATGATCTCTTGGCTGTGAATGGCCTGCCTCACCATTCCTTTCCAAAATGTAATGGAAGCTCTTCTCACAGTTAGTGAGAAGAGCTTCTTCTGGGTCTGTGGGGAGAGTGGGCTAAGCCTAACGATACAAAGGGAGCCCTGGGCGGCCGGATCGGCTGCCCACACGACTGCCCTCTACCACACATAGAGACATTGGAAGCTGCCATATATTGAGTTAGATCGTAGGTCCATCTAGCTCAGTATTGTCTTCACAGACTGGCAGCAGCTTCTCCAAGATTGCAGGCAGGAATCTCTCTCAGCCCTATCTTGGAGATGCTGCCAGGGAGGGAACTTGAAACCTAGATGCTCTTCCCAGAGCGGCTCCATCCCCTGAGGGGAATATCTTACAGTGCTCACACATCAGGTCTCTCATATGCAACCAGGGTGGACTCTGTTTTGCTAATGGGACAAGTTATGCTTGTTACCACAAGACCAGCTCTCCTCTTCCAGTTCTATAATCCTCTGACTTTGTTGGGCAATTAACATCAAAATAATTTTCTAGACTTAAGTTTATATAGATACGTGTTACTGAGCCATTCTAGGAAGTGAGTTGGCACATGAACTGACTCCTACTTAATTGCCAAAATGAGGCTGTCCAAGCTTGGATTACCTGTAAATACTTGGGATAATTTAATGCTAAAGGTACCTCTCACTGCCCCCGGTGCTGTCCTCACTATCTTCATTTATTTTTTAAAAAGACGGAACATTTGGAATGTTCCAAACAGAATGGGCTTCTTCCAAGGAAACACAAGGTCACCCCCGGTGTTCTGGTCAAAACATCTGGGCCATTTTGCGTTCTGTTCCAAGTTCAGAATCGATCACAAAATCCATTCCATGCATACCCCTACTATTTATTTTGTTTTAGTTGGACAGAAAGGATTACAGAAAGATTTGGAACTGGTGCTCACTAACACATTCTCTCTCAACACCCACATTTTTGTATTATCATTTCTCCCCAGTGTGATTTGGCTGGTCTCAGGAGAAAATAAAATATTCATTATTTCTGTATGCATGAGCCTTCAATTGTGCTCAGATCAGATTAATTTACTCTAATGATGGAAAAGGCAGAAATCCCCAGAGAAGGATAAGACCAGAGCTGAGACTGTCACAACCCAATTGAACTAAATTATATATCTTTTTTGGCAATCAAGCATGACAGAAGTTGAGTAGAATGGAAGATGCCAAAGTTTTGACTTCTCAATGGATGCTGGTAGAAAGTCTTAGGAGAGAAGTTATTTTACTGGAAACGCTAGATTCTGGGACTTGGTCTTGTGGTAACAAGCATGACTTGTCCCCTTAGCTAAGCAGGGTCCATCCTGGTTGCATATGAATGGGAGAGTTGATGTGTGAGCACTATAAGATATTCCCCTCAGGGGATGGAGCCACTCTGGAAAGAGCAGAAGGTTTCAAGTCCTCTCCCTGGCTTTTCCAAGATAGGGCTGAGAGAGATTCTTGCTTGCAACCTTGGAGAAGCTGCCTGCTGCCAGTCTGTGAAGACAATATTGAGCTAGATAGACCAATGGTCAGATTCAGTAGATGACAGCTTCCTATGACCTTCTTTATGCAAAACTTGTCCTCTACTGCTGAACTGAGGTTCACACACAAAATGTAGCACTGGTTTTTTTTCTCAGTTGCATGAGTTTATCTGAAAGTGGAATACAGGACATCCCACATATAAAGGAAGTACCATATCCTTTGGCCAGGCATCTCAAACTGCTGGCCTTCTACAGATGCTGACCCAGAACTCCCATCATTCCTGGCTTCTGGCTGCTGAGCCTGGTGGTGATGGGATCTGTAATCCAACGACATCTGGGGATTCAGTCTGATACTTTTTCTCTAGACCAATAAACAAGGAGGCTGTTCTCACAACCATTCTAACCCAGCCTAGGGCAGCCCAGGCAAGGTTAGGTTGGTTGTGAGAAGTGGTGGGATGCTCGCAGATCACTCTGCTCCACACCCACCTAACCATCTTAATTAACCCAGCTGTTCGCCAATGTTAAGTGGGCACTCACACCCTTAAACCGGCTACTGGGTATCATCTGACTCCTTGGGCTGAATTCAGCCCGAGGAGACACAGAGATGAGTGCATAGAGTGCCCATCTGATGGGGGAATCCCCAATGCAATCTGCTTGCCACACATTGCATTGTGGAGTGCTCAGAGGCCAGAACAGGAAGTTCCATTCCCAGATCCCTCCGCCCTGCTCCATGGAGGGCTGTCCATGAGGGTGTGCAAGAGGCACGCCGAAGATGACCTGCTTGGTCATCCAGGGGAGGTAAGTTGATGACCTGCTCTGGGGGGGCGGGAGTAAATTGAACATAGCCTTCCTTCCATGCCTGCCTGGGGCGATCATGAGAATCGCCCCCAGAACTACCAAAACAACATGAAAACCTAATTGTATACTTGTTGTTTTGGTTCACAAAACTATCATAAAGCTAGAAAGCTGAAACAAATCCATTATTGAATAGTTCCTGCTTTTCCAAGAGCATCCCTGGCTTAGAAAGGCAATTTAAATAAGAATAAAAACAAATGGACTTTGGAAAAGCTTTGAACTCTGTTTGCTGTCAGTGTTGCTGCTGAAATCAGACTTACCTCTATTGGATGAAACTAGAGAATGAATAGACCTACAGGCTTTAAAATGTTAATTTCTTCCGGTCTTTAGAAAGCAGGAGCTTATTAATCTGAAAGTATGTATTTGTGCATTATTTGCTACATGAAGAACATCTAATTTGTTTGGTATTAAATCAGAGCTTTCTTGGTTAGCAAGTACGATTACAGGAAATGATGAGAAAGTGTACTTGGGTAAATTTGGTTTTCATCCATTGCCATTAGAAGTCGTTTGGGAAGAAATATGCACAAATCCTTCCCTGCTGCAACCAGAAAACAGATTATGTCGAGAATGAGCCATTGAAACATAATCATGTTTTATGAGAGGAGACGAATTTCACCTTCTGTAATGAAATGTTACCGGTGTTCACAACACAATGCAAGTTATTCCTACTTTCTAAGCAAAGTGATCTTTCCAGGATGTCCTTAAATATTCATGACAGGAGCTATGAATATGGATGAGGTGTTTGGTCAGAACTCCCATGGCGTAGGGATCCGATGAGGTGGTTCAAGGCAGAAGTGCTAAATGTGAGGTTTCGTTTCATCACAGCAAGGTGTCAGAATGACTGCCAGAGTGAAAGGAGGAGATGGAATCGGCAGCTGGGAGATGTGAATGAAATGTTGATCTGCTAAGGGCTGTTCTTGGCTACACTGGGTCCCAGAGCATGGGTTAAGGGCATACGATACAGCCACCTTGTTGAAACTAAGCCAGTCTTGGTGTAGTCAGTGCCTGGAGGGGAGACCCATGTATATCACCTTTGGGGATGGAGTCATAGCTCAGTGGTGGAGTATCTGCTTGGAATGCAGAAGGTCCCAGGTTCAATCCCTGGCAGCATCTCCAGGTAGGGCTGGAAAAGACTCCTGCCTATAACCTTGGATAGCTATTGCCAGGCAGTGTAGACAATACTGAGCTAGATGGACCAAGGGTCACTCGGTATATGGCAACTTCCTAAGGTCCCAGGGCTCCTGTTTTTCCCAAAACTGTGTGATGACTTCCAATAGCTCTATTCTAGTTTGCAGAATTCCCTCTCTCTCATCCCTGTTTGATTCAGAATTGAGCTGAAAAAAGTTGTTGCCTTCATGCCTTGCTATGGACTTCCTAAAAGCATTTGTGTGGCTCCTCTGGAAACAGGACACTGGACTAGACAGACTAAGAAGGTGTCCTGCCATTGATAGGATGCCAATCCTTGCTCAAGCCAATAAGAATATCCCCACATTGTTCCTGCCCAGTCATAGAAAAATGCAGATAGTGTAAGAACATGGAAAGAGCCTGGCTGGATCAGGCCCAAGTCCCATGTAGTCCAGCATGCTGTTTCCCACAGTAACCCACCAGATGCCTCTGAGAAGCCCACAGGCAAGAGATGATGTTATGTCCCCTCTCCTGACACTGTCCCCCTGGAGGTGAATTCTGCATCTGAACCTGTAGGTGGCCTATAGCCATCAATACTAGGAGTTATTGACAGAATTCTCCTTCATTAATTTTTCTAACCCTCACTTAAAACCATCCAAACTAGCCATCATCACATCCCATAAGAACATAAGAACAGCCCTGCTGGATCAGGCCCAAAGCCCATCTAGTCCAGCACCCTTTTTCACACAGTAGTCCACTACATGCCTTGGGAAGCCACACAACCAGGAAATGAAGGCATTCACCTTCTCCTTCTGTCACTCCCCTGCAACTGGTATTCAGAGGCACCCCACCTCTGAACCTGGAGGTAGCCTATATCCATCAACTAGTAGCCATTGATGGACTTGTCCTCCATGAATTTGTCTAAATGCCTTTTAAAGCTATCCGAGCTGGTGGCCACCACCACATCCCATGGCAGTGACTTCCAAAGATTAATGATGCACTGTGTGAAAAATATACTTCCTTTTGCCCGTCCTAAATTTCCTGGCAATCGATTTCATGGGATGACCTGCGGTTCTAGTGCTGTGAGCATCAACAGCTGCCCTGCTTTTGATGGCCTCCTTTGTTGACTTCCATTGCCTCTTTGCAAACGGAGCTGAAACAACAATACACATTTGCATCTTTATTTTTCTAAAGCAAAGACCTGAATGATGATTTAAACCCAAGTTGTGGGCCTAGGCACTGCATTTTTCCGTCGACAAATATTTGAAGGAGAAAACAAAGTTACCCAGATCTCATCAACGTCTGACAGGTTTGTGACGGCATTGAATTTACTACATTTTCCACCAGAGGGTGTTTGGCAAGTTTTTGGCAGCCTCTCTCATCAAGCACACAAATAAATGACTGTTTCCAGTGCCCACTGTGGAATGTGGCATTTTGTTTGTGCTATAAATTTCTTTACAAATGCCCTGACTCAGAAACGGAAGGGAAATGAGACAGCAATGGTGGGAGAACAACAAAACCAGGCAAGTAGAGTGAACGATGGAAGATGGTGATTTCTAGTTGAGGAAATCTTTTTATTAGGGACTGTTCTCAAATTCCCCCCATCCAAAATTGTGTGTGGATTTTGGAATTCTGAATGTCTTGGCTTCTTTCCAAAGCAGAGTGGTTGTATTAGGAATTCTCCACAGTTCCACTTTTTATTTCCATGCTAGGGTCATGGGCAGCAGAAGAGGCTAGATAATAGAATTGTGGCATTTTCATGTTAGTGGGACCTTGGAGATGTTCTAGTCCAGGCCTGCTCAACTTTGCCCCTCAGCTGTTTTTGGACTACAACTCCCATAATTCCCAGCCATAGTGATTTTGGACTACAACTCTGGGCGGTGAGCCAAGTCACCCTCCAGGTGGGGGCCCAGCCCAGCTTAACGGGCTGTAAAACTCTAAGGGGCTATTCCTTGGCCCCCTCCTGCCTGAAATGGTCCTCCAGCCCAACACAATTACCAAGTGGAATCCTTAACATAAAGACTCCGTGAGAACTAGATGGAAAAAGGCTGCACCCTATGCCAATTTGGTGTTCCTACTTGGCCCCAAAAGACGACCAGATAACCCTCACAAGATACGGGATGGGTGGGCGGTTGCCTTGCCCAAGAGAGACTGTCAAGTATTGGGAGAAGCCTGCTGCTTATGTAGGCCTTCGATAAGGCCGATTGGCCAGCCCACATCACATGTAGGGAGAAGCCTGCAATACATCCATTGGCTGGCCTTAGAGGGAAGGCAAGATGGCGCCCAATGTGCCTGCTCATGGGGCCAGGTCTACAACTCTGCTTTCTACCCACCGCATTTCCGGCAGTGGGGAGAGGCTAATACAACATACATGGATTGGGATCAGGCCCTGCTATCATTATAGGAGAAGTGCTGCAGCTCAGAAGTCTCACGCTTGATGCGCTTCACCAACATTTTTATGTTCTACAGGAACATTTTATTAGCAAAGAAGGTGATGCATTCCTTCCACTAGCAAGACCATAGCTCTGCTTATATACTGCCAGAGGGCCATATAAATGATCCTTGAGGAGGTAACCTAAAGAACAGAAAGCGTTGAGTAATGCAAGGTGCTTTGGGGAAAGGAGAGGAGGGAAAGGAGGGGTCTGAGGGGAGGAGAGCTGGTCTTGTGGTAGCAAGCATGACTTGTCCCCTTAGCTAAGCAGGGTCCACCCTGGTTGCATATGAATGGGAGACTAGAAGTGTGAGCACTGGAAGATATTCCCCTCAGGGGATGGAGCCACTCTGGGAACAGCAGAAGGTTTCAAGTTCCCTCCCTGGCTTCTCCAAGATAGGGCTGAGAGAGATTCCTGCCTGCAACCTTGGAGAAGCCGCTGCCAGTCTGTGAAGACAATACTGAGCTAGACAGACCAATGGTCTGACTCAGTATATGGCAGCTTCCTGTGTTCCTAAATTCAAGCTGTGTCTTTATTTAGCCACAATGGCCTTGGGCTTTTAAAAAATGAAATGCTGAAGTGGTATTCTAAGTTATGTAAGGTGGTCCGGATCTCACATAAAGTCCAAACCCACTTCCACAAATGACTTGACTCCAAGTGTCATGCTCTGATAAAGATGCCATCTTGTCTATTAATTTTGACAAGAGCCGCTTAATTGTTTTCAGTATTCTGTCACTGGGATTGCTCATTTAAAATCGACCCATGAATTGAAAGTGGCATTAACACATTAGCTAAAGGTTAGTCCTGCTAATCGCTCCCTGCTCAAAACCGCAACACATGGAGAAGTACCTTCCAGTCTCATTACCGCAAGAGGCTACAGCGCGATCCAAATGGGCTGAAGAACATCCAAGAAGACGGGTCTCAAACACTGACCAACACGAGGCTGAAGGAGCTTGAAAATACGGATCACAAGTGGAAGCTTCTTTTTGCCACTCCTGTCCCTTCGATTCATCTATCGGGGCGGCGAGAGGCACCTTTAAGAATAAATTAGAAGGTGCTTAACTCTGCTCCCGCAGCACCTTCAAGCTTCTCCAAACTGCAGCATGCCTCCCAGCATTCCCTGAGGTGGGGAATTGGCTTCACTATTCACCTGACTATCAGTGGGGGATCAGCTCCAGAGAATTTATGCATAAACCTTATTTTGATTGATTGATTGATTAAGTGCCATCAAGTTGGTGTCGACTCTTAGCAACCACATAGATAGATTCTCTCCAGGATGATCTGTCTTCAGCTTGGCTTTTCAGCTGTCTCAGTGCATTCACCCACTTTCTCTCCATACCACTTACCAGGCTGGAGTGGCCATAGCACTCTGCTCCATCAGAGGTGGCAAGCCACAAAGAGCTGCAGGAAGAGGGGAGTGAGGGATGGAGACCATGCAAAGAGGATCACTAACCAAGGAAGGGTGTGGCACATGCTATCAACTTTCACATCTCCAGGTGGTGGAGACCAGCTGATTAACAAAAAGGGACAGTTCCCATTCGGTTCTGGTTAAGAACACAGGGACTTAGGAAGCTGCCTTATACCAAGTCAAACCATTGGTCCATCTAGCTCAGTATTGTCTACACAGACTGGCAATGGCTTCTCCAAGAAGTCTCTCTCAGACCTAACTTGGAGATGCCAGGGAGGGAACTTGGAACCTTCTGCATGCAAGTGGCCTCATCCCTTATGGGGAATATCTTACAGTGCTCACACACGCAGTCTCTCATTCAAATGCAATCTAGGGCAGACCCTGCTTAGCAAAGGGGACAATTCGTGCTTGCTTTCACAAGACCAGCTCTCCTCCCATAGACAAGTTTATAAGTTCACAACAAATGGTCACAAAAGCCACTGACATTCTTCTAGTAAGACATGATAACAAGCAGGCAGAGGCTATTTCCAGAGCAGCCCCATCCCCTCAGGGGAATACCTTTCAGCGCTCACACATATAGTATCCCATCCAACTGCAAAGCAGGGCTGATCCTGCTTAGCAAAGGGGACCATTCATGTTTGCTGCCACAAGACCAGCAATCAGGAAGGCACTGAAGAGTCAGCCACCAAATGCAAATGAATTTTCTTACGGAGCTATTTTCTGACTATTTCTGCAATTTTCCCCAGCTCTGTTTCCAGCCAGAGTTATGCAAACAGACTAGCGTTATTCTTGTGTCTCCCCCTTGAAAAAGCCAGGAGACAAGTTTGGTCTGTTCTAAACACATTCCACATTTAAATTGCAAATGCAAAAATATGATTTCTCTGGGCTTTTGTTTTGTTTTTGCTCAAGGTTTACAGTTTATTTCAACATTGTTATAACAGCCTTTTCATCCCCAGTCTCCACCATGTAGATTTTTAAGGCACCCTGCTTTAAAATCAAGAGTGGGCTTTGCTCCATTCAGTGAATTGTTGAACCTTTTCTGTGATTAACAGAGGGCCTACTGGGGAAAAACACCTTTTGAAATTGCTTTGTTGAAGCTGTAAACTTTTTGCAGTGAAAGGAATATATCACATGGTTTCCATTCCTCCACAAAAGACCACATGGGGTTTACAGAGTTACATAAATGGAACTATTAAACAGAAGGCTATGTCTGCAATGGCATTTTGTTGAAATCAGACACCTAATAACAGCAATGATGTTATGAGGTCTGACCATGAAAACACAGTGAACAGAGATAACAAAGAAACCCTGAGATTGAAAAGACCCTTCATTAAAAAAAAAAATTCTTCATAATTCAAGAAAAAGGATGTTTGTTTATATATGTTGTGTCTGTTTTTAATACTGCCGGCTGCCTTCTGTCAATGAAAAGGCAGGATATAAAGATTTTAATATGGAAATATATGAGGGTGATCATCTCTTCCAGGAAATGAAAAACGGTATGTGCCAGGTTTAAACACCAAGGGTGTGTAGAGGCATGTTCTCAAAAACAGTAACATGCCGATAGAGTGCTCTTTTTTCTGGAGGCTTGCCAAAACCTGAGCATTGTCCACAAAGATGTTGGAAGATCATTTTTAGAGGGGCAAACCATTCTGGATTAGCCAGTTAGGGTGAGATTTTGAGCCAGAGGAGTACATGTGTGGGGAGGCCAGTTGGAATCTCTATAACTTTAGTTATGGTTAAACTTTAGAAATCTCTAAAGTTTATTTATGGTTGGCTATCTCTTAGGCATGCTGTAACAGATACCTGCAATGAACAGGGGTGGGGGGGGGGTGGACTAGAGGTATACAAATATGATGGATATTTATATACCACTTTTCAACAAAATGTTCCCAGTGCAGTTTACATAGAAGTAAGTAAGTAAGTAAGTAGGTAAGTAAGTAAGTAAGATGGCTCCCTGTCCCCAAAGGGCACACAGTCTAAAAAAGAAACATAAGATAGACACCAGCCACAGCCACTGGGAAGGATGTGCTGGGGTTGGATAGGGCCAGTTGCTCTCCTCCTGCTAAATAATCAGTCACCACTTTTAAAAGGTGCCTCTTTGCTCAATGACCACTGCCTTTCAGCATGTTGCAATGTTGTTCAAACAACTGGACTGTGATTTCCCCAGACATTAGAATGAATTGAACATAGGAACATTGGAAGCTGCCTTCTGCCGAGTCAGACCAATGGTCCATCTAGCTCAGTATTGTCTACACTGACCGGCAGTAGCTTCTCCAAAGTTGCAGGCAGGGCTGGAGTCTCTCTCAGCCCTATCTTGGAGATGCTGGGATGGGAACTTGGAACCTTCTGCATACAAGCTTGCAGATACTGTCCCCAGAACAGCCTCATCCCCTAAAGGGAATACCTTACAGTGCTCACACATGCAGTCTCCCATTCAAATGCAATCCTGGGCAGACCCTGCTTAGCAAAGGGGACAATTCATGCTTGCTTTCACAAGACCAGCTCTCCTCCCATAGACGAGATTAAAAGCTCACAACAAATGGTTGCTAACTATACTTGAACTAAACTATTGTTCAAAACTAAACTACACTTGAACATGGTTGCAGAAGCCACTAACATTCTTCTGGTAAGACACGATAACAAAGCAGTTAGGGTAAAATATGTTGTATAAATGTCATAATCCCCTGGATATCTCTGGCATGCTTATTTTAGTTGAGGCCCAGAACCCTACAGTAACTGCTGGGCTGATTCTCTGCCTTATGCCACTGACCACAACAGACATGCGGTCCCTTCCAACTCTACGTCAGGGTTTCTCAACGTTGGGTCCCCAGATGTTATTGGACTTCAACTCCCATAATCCCCAGCCCCAGTGGCCTTTGGTTGGGGATTGTGGGGGTTGAAGTCCAATAACATCTGAGGACCCAGCGTTGAGAAGCCCTGCTCTGTATTATATACTCAATTTGACTATATATAAATAATATGGGTACATAAACTCCCTCTGATCCTTTCACCTGTTCTTTCATTTCCGCTTCCTTTCAATTACATGCCCTTGAGTTGAAGTATCGATACCATTAGAGGCAGTGGGAACTCTGACACTGCTCCTGACCAGCTTGAGGATTTTTTCCCGTCTCTCCACAAAAGCCAGCGTGTCTCCGCAGAGGAATAAATAGTTTCCGATTATGGTTTCCTCTGGCTGCCAACAGCCGTGTTTCAGCCTTCTCTGGTGTGTGGCAGATGGTATAGCGAGAGGCAATGCAATGTTTGTTCAGCTGATGTAAAAATAATGTTGCAAAATCTGCTGACTGGCGAAACTTCTAATGGCAAGCCCTGAATTGTAGTGATGGCATCAAGGGGGTGACTGAGATTCCCTTTTGCCTCGCCTTGAACAGAAGTCAGCTCCTGTGTCAATTAAGACCTGACAGAAGTGAGACTGACATTTCCATTGATCGCAGATGAAACCCACACATCTGGCAGTGGGGCTGATCATGTCTCGAACGGGGCTATCTATCATTTCTTGTGCCTGTGGGAGTGTGGCCACTTCCAAGAACTTGGCCAATGTACGTAGGAACATAAGGGAGCTGCCATATACTGAGTCAGACTGTGGGCCCATCTAGCTCAGTATTGTCTGCACAGACTGGCAGCGACTTCCTCAAGGTTGCAGGCAGGAATCTCTCTCAGCCGCTAAGCAGGGTCCACCTTGGTTGCATATGAATGGGAGACTTGATGTGTGAGTACTGCAAGATATTCCCCTTCGGGGATGGAGCCACTCTGAAAAGAGCAGAAGGTTCCAAGTTCCCTCCCTGGCATCTCCAAGATAGGGCTGAGAGAGATTCCTGCCTGCAACCTTGGAGAAGCCATTGCCAGTCTGTGAAGACAATACTGAGCTAGATAGACCAATGGTCTGACTCCGTATATGGCAGCTTCCTATGTCCCTATGTTCCTATCTTGGAGATGCCCTTTTAAGGGGTAATTCAATTCAAATTTGAATCACTCACATAATCTAGATTTGAGCTGAATCAATTCAAATTCGAATCGATTTGCACATCCCTGTAACCCAGGGCTGACGTGTGGTAAAGATGCCAACTCTCATTGATCTTCAGTGTCCACTGGATCCTGGCTATTAGTGGCAAAGTTCAGATTCTTTCTTCCAGACGGACGGGCTACCTAAGAATTATAGCCAGCTGAATAATTCATGCACAGAAGCATGACCTTACAACACTCGGGAAACAACGATAGAATCAATTTCTCTAGATATCCGCTTTGAGTCCCTTCTCCCCCTGAAATTTATTTTGCTCCTTGTTTTTGGAGAAGGGAACAGGGCTGTTTGCTTCTCGCCACTTACGGTTTTTTTAGTCACTTCAATTCCCTGTCAAATGGATTCAATCCAAATAATTAGATTTAAACATAGTTGAACACCAGGCAGCCGATAATCATACCATGTGGGAATGATGTTTAAGAATGTGAAAAAGAGAATTCAATGCAGTTTTAAGGCTTGACTGAACACCAACTTGAGAAAGTTCATGACACTTGAGGCTGAATGGAGAGGATATTTTCTACAGAGTGAGAGTGAGAGATGGGAGGGGGCATTCTGACATAATGCCAAACTGGAGGCAAACTCACCTCCAGTTCAGCTCCCATGTGGCCTGAATTAGCGGAACCATGGTTCTTGGACCCAACCATGGTTCCAATTTTGGTCCCAAACCTCGGAATGAACCCTCAATTTGTAGTGAGTTTCACTCACCCAGCCCAATGTCTGGAATGGTGTGACATCCAGAATGAGATTTTTCCCTCAACCAGAGTTAAGGGAGAAAGCTCCTCCCACAGGCTGCCACATGATTGGCTGGCACGGGTCGGAGGAAGCCCCCGTTGCCATCACCCAGACAGGGATTTCAATCATCTGGGATCACACGGGGTGTCTGTGGAGGCAAACTACAGGTCTGTTGGATCTGCAGTTTGCCATTATATGTGAAGGGGCCCAGAGAGAGAAAGAGAGATTCAGGATTTCTGGTAGGGAATTTGTAAGACTTCCAAAGGGTGTGTGTGTGTGATACATAGCAAGACTCTTCTTTCATGGTCTGAACATGCATGACACTTCAATCTTGAGTTCCATTGTGGAAGGAAAGTAGGGTATAAATGTGAGATATTGTCACATTTAATACATATTATAAATGCTGGTAAATACTATAAATACTTACCTGAGGGAGGGCAGGATGCCTCCTTGTCTTAAGGAGGCCATTATTAGACCACTTTTGAAGAAAGCTGTACTGGATCTCTCGCAGTTTGCTAATTACAGACCTGTTTCTAATCTTCTATGGTTGGGCAAGGTGAATGAGTGGGTGGTGGCCTCTCAGCTCAAAGAAGTTTTGGATGATGCAAAATACCTGGACCCATTTTAAACTGGCTTTCGTGTGGGCTATGGGGTCGAGACTGCCTTGGTCGGCCTGACTGATGATCTCCAACTGGCTATCGACCGAGGGAGCATGACTCGGCTGATCCTTTTGGATCTCTCTATGGCTTTCTATACCATTGACCATGGTATCCTTCTGGATTGCCTGAGGGAGGTGGAATTGGGTGGCACTGTTTTACAGTGGCTCCACTCCTACCTCTCTGGCAGATTCCAGATGGTGTTGCTTGGATACTGCTGTTCTGCAAAGCGAGAACTAAAGTGTGGAGTTTCACAAGGCTCCAAGGCTCTTTAACATCTACATGAAACCACTGGGAGAGATCATCAGGAGACCTTCAAGGTCCCTTCCATCTCTCAGATCTGGCAAGTTTCATGTTTGTGCCCAGAAAGCTTCTTGGTCCCCCTAAAAGCTGATTTGGTTTGCCCAATAGCAGCTGAAGTGAAGTCAGATTCCTGTTTAACTCCGCAAAGTCATATCTGAGAACTCACCCCATGGTAGTGAAACTGACCTTGATCCTGCGAATACTCAGTCAGTTCACTTCTGCTTTCCTTGCTAGGGAACCAGCACTGGAAACCATTCCTCCTACTGGTTATCTGTTAGGGATGTGCAAATCAATTTGAATTCAAATTGATTTGACTCAAATCTGGGTGATTTGGGTGATTCAGATTTGAATCGAATCACCCCTTAAAAGGGCAATTCAATTTCAATATTTGAGAGCCATTTGGCAGCTTTTTTAAACCATTCAGGCCCCCTGATTGGTTTAAGAAAGGCCCCAAAACAGGGTCAAATTGATTCAAATACAATTTGAATTTGGATTGGATTTATGGACCAAATTTGAATCTGATTGTAATCAAAATGAATTTTTGGATTTGATTCTATCTCTAAACGAACAGAAAAATGCATTTCGTGCACATGTATATTGTCTGTTCCTAGCCACTCATGTTCTAGACCTGAACATGAATTTAGTACTCTGGCATCTGTGGGTCAGGCTTTCTCCCCCAGTTTAACTCGGCCTTCCTGAACATTTTGTTTTGCTTTTGTACCACAGTACTGTAGATGCCACATTGTGTATGTTAACTTGAGCCAACAGAGAACGTCAGCGGCTGAAGCAGTCAGTTGCTTGCTTCCCAGCAGAAATCAAACATGTCATCTCCACTGCACATTCTGTTTCGGAGAGCCCGAGGAGGCATTGTCTTGATTTCACTTTCATACTGAAGTCTTCAGACGCACTCTAGCTGCTGGGCCATTTGCAGTTTAGAGCAATTGCCTGGGCTTTGGAACTGCCAAATGCTCATGCAAAACTCCAGAGCAAGAAGCCATGCATTGCAAAGGTGAATTTTATGTAGGACTAGTAGAAATGACTTGCTTAGCAAGCATGAGGTTGCCGGTTCGAACCCCTGCTGGTCTGTTTCCCAGACTATGGGAAGCACCTATATCGGGCAGCAGCGATATAGGAAGATGCTGAAAGGTATCATCTCACACTGTGTGGGAGATGGCCATGGTCAACCCCTCCTGGATTCTACCAGCCACAGGGCTCTGTGGACATGAGGAGTTGATCACACGATCAGTGAGAAGAGTTTCTTCCAGGTCTGTTTAGCCCGCTCTCCTCACAGATGATCCAAAGGCAGCCCTGGTCAGCCGGATCGGCTGCCCACATAACTGCCATCTCAATCACGGAGCAGGCCTGGGCTGTGGGGATCGGGGGTCACGCGGCCCATGGAAGTTCCAGGATGCCCCACACAAGCTCCCGGTCGGGGGCCTACTCGTGTGTCACCACGCACCATGGCAACACACAAGCAAAAAGATGAGGTTAACGAAGCGCTCGCTCTGTTAACCTCGTCTAAGGGGAGGCGTATTTACGGAGGCTAGCTGCCAGGAGCCACACGGCTCCCATTGCAGCACACGATCACCCCAACCCCAGCTTGGCTCCCTTACTCCGCTTTTGGGTGATCATGAGAATCGCCTCATCATCTCATACTGCTCCTCATGACTGGCCAGTACTGCCTTAGTTCCTTACCATTGGGGCAAGTCTCGTGAGATCTCATCTTGAGATCTCATGAGTGCTGCTCCCGATCCTGCAAAGCTATGCTGTCAACAGATAGCAAGGCAACATCTCCCTGCTGAGGCCAGTGTGAACATTTCCTGGTGGGCATATTGATGTCTACTTCTTCCCCCACCCAATAGGGTCCTCTCTGCAAGACCCAGGCGGGGGAAGCCCCAACATGAAGCTTGCCGTGTTTACCCGGGGTGATCAGCACCACCACGGGGATTCCCCTACAAACATGCTGAATTCAATCAATCCAATCCAATCCAATCCATTCAATCCAAGCCAATCCAATCAATCCAATCAATTCAATTCAATTCAATTCAATTCAATTCAATACCCTACCCACATGGGCAGATTCGCTCAGCAAATGGACTTTTAGCCCCTGCTTGTTGCCCCTGCTAACTGGACAAAGAGGCACCTTTTACCGTGGTGATTCTCTTTATTTAGCAGGGGGAGAGTAACTGGACCTATCCACTCCCAGCACAGTACTTCCAGTGACTGTTGCTGGTGTCTATCTTATGTTTCTTTTTAGAATGTGAGCCCTTTAGGGACAGGGTTCCATCTTATTTGTTTGTTATTCCTTTGTGTAAACTGCCCTGAGCCATTTTTGGAAGGGCAGTATAGAATATTATTATTATTATTATTATTATTATTATTATTATTGTTGTTATTATTATTATTATTATTTAGCGTATCTACCCGGCCACCTAATGGTGCAGTGGGGAAGTAACTTGCCTAAGGAGCAAGAGGTTGCTAGTTCGAATCCCCACTGGTATTTTTCCCAGACTATGGGAAACCCCTATATTGGGAAGCAGTGATATAGGAAGATGCTGAAAGGCATCATCTCATACTACATGGGAGGCGGCAATTGTAAACCCCTCCTGTATTCTACCAAAGACAACCACAAGACTCTGTGGTCACCACAAGTTGACACCGACTTGATGCACACTTTACCTTTACTTTACCCTACAACAAAGCAGAAAGGAGAACATTATGTTTAGCCCTTAAAAAAAAACTCTTTTCACTGAAGGTGGGGCAGAGTTCAGATCTATTGCAGAGCCCCCTGGAAGGATACAATTCATCTCTCTGTATTCTTCGCCTATTGCCCACCCCCACTTTTTATGCCTCACTCTTTAGCTTTTTTCTACATTCGGCTCTCACCATAGGAAGGGAATTCCAATCAA
The DNA here is from genome assembly GCF_027244095.1 of Hemicordylus capensis. Classification (NCBI taxonomy): domain Eukaryota; kingdom Metazoa; phylum Chordata; class Lepidosauria; order Squamata; family Cordylidae; genus Hemicordylus; species Hemicordylus capensis. The sequence continues at coordinate 21,128,049 of NC_069667.1, forward strand.
GCTTAAAAGTTGAGACCCCCTCAAGGTCAGTCAGCTGAGCGAAGGAGGCAGCGAGTTGAAACCTTGCCTTCTGCTTAGTTTCCCAGGAGACAACTCTCTGCGAGGCGAGCTTAGCAGAGAAGCCAGGAGCACACATATATTTATCCAACTCTAGTTGTGCCTTTGGAGGCAGGAAGGAAAGAAAGCAAAGGTTCTATCTGAACGAAGTCTGAGGGTGTCATGAACCCAACTGCTCAGACACCAGGGCCAGGTGCAGTTGAGGAGAGTTCTGAGGATGCAGCAGATATAAATAAATATAGATATACATGTAACTATACATTTCACAAAGCCCATAGGAGAATGGAATCAGCAATGGCCATGCAATCATCTTCTTCCAAATCACGGTTTCTAATGTTTGCCACTCCTTTGAGGCGAGCATTAGCAAGCACCCCAAATTCTCACCACTCTTTTGAGGTGAGGATTAGCCATCCCCCAAAGTTCATATCATTGCCAGAGTCTGGAAGACTTTGCTAGCACCTCTCATTAGAATACCACTCAGCTGTATCTTAGGAGGACACACTGCTGATATTGCAATGCTACAGACTGTGGCTTACAAATGACTCTGTCCTCAGATTGGTTCTTCTGTGGATCTGCCCTAGTGCTCCATCCAGCTTTAGCGCCAATCCTTCTGGCACTGGCATTTCAGTTCTGCATGAATTCAACTGTGTATGGCCCAGTGGTAACCAGGCTAAAATGGTTGCCCAACAAAACAATCTGATATTAAAACAAGAAGTTCTGGAAAGAACTAATGTGCCTACTTTCTTCTCACTATACTCTTAATTGATATGAACATAGGAAGCTGTCACATACTAAGTCAGACCATGGGTCCATCAAGCTCTGTATCGTCTACACAGACTGGCAGCGGCTTCTCCAAGGTTGCAGGCAGGAAACTCTCTCAGCCCTATCTTGGAGATGCTGCCAGGGAGGGAACTTGGAACCTTCTACTCTTCCCAGAGCATCTCCATCCCCTGAGTGGAATATTGTACAGTGCTCACACATCTAGTCTCCCATTCATATGCAACCAGGGTGGACCCTGCTTAGCTAAGCGAAAAAGTCATGCTTGCTGCCATGAGACCAGTTCTCCTCCTTAAAACAAATGCTCTGTCACAGAGCTATGACCCCATCCCATAATTACCATCTTCACAAGTTAGCCCACTTCATCCTCAGACATTCACGCATCTGCCATCTTAAATTGGGGTGGGTGACATCATCACAAACTACACCAGGCCTGCACAAAATAAGGCCCAGGGGCTGGATCCAACCAGCGGGGAGTTTTTTGCTGGCCCAAGGGCTGGCCCAAAATATTGTGGTGCTTGAGGTGAGGTGCAAAATGTCACCTTGCCCCATGATCATGGTGGGGGTCAGCCCCCTTTCAAAACTGACCTTTAAAGGCCTTGAATATACATGGGGGACAAGGAAGAGGAAAGGTTGCTAGGAGCCTCCTCTTACCTCCTCATGCTGTGGGTAACTAATACTTGCTTTCATTAATATTTTTAATAAATTTCAATGTAAACATTGAAGTGCTGAAAATTTACCTCAGACCCTGCCTACCAAGTCATGGTTGGATCTGGCCCAAAGGGTATTTGACTTGTGCACCCCTGAACTACACCATTGAGGTGTCCCTATGTTTCACTACAACTTCACCAAATTTGGCCCCAATCAGGTGGTTCACAAGTTAGCCCAATTGCACCTCGAACATTTATGCATCTGCCATCTTGAAATGGGGTGGATGACAGCATCACAAATGATGCCACTGAGGTGTCCATATGTGCTCCCACAACTGGTCCAGGCATCACAATCGCACACACGTGCACACAGAGAGAAAGAGAGAGTGCACGCGAGAGCTGGGTGATCTCATAAGCTCAGTTTCCTTAAGAATGCAGGCTAAAAAACCCTAAGCAAGCTCCCTCTCAGCCGAAAGCAGTGATATGGGGGCAGAAGGTTGCAGGTTTAATGCCCATCTTTGTTGACAGCAGTTGTTTTCGATCTATATGCAGTTCAATTCTATTAAAGTCAATAAGCTCCGTCGACTGCGACATGGACCAGTGGCTCCCAAGTCCAGCTGCTATTGTGTTTGCTGTGTGGCTGGATCCATTGTGGTCAATGAGGCAAACCTTTTAGTGCAAATTGACATGGGCTCTCTTGAAGTCAATACAATTAAGCTCAAGTACACCCATGGAGAGCCCTCACCTTTGTTGTCACTGCATAAGCAACCACCCTTCATATGATTCTCATTCAAATGATAGAAGTCAGGGATTTCCCCCTCAGAGGCAGATGTTTTGCCTGTATGATAAGGAAACAGGGAAGCATAGCAAAGAGATTTAACAGGGACTGAGAAATGGTCTCACAACTCATAGAACTTTGGACTCTGCCCAAAGCAGATTTGAAGATGTTGGGATGCTTCAACAATTTTCCTCAGAAAAATTCTCCCAAGATCCAAATTACTTGGCTGTGTTTCTGAAGAGGAATGGATTCAATGGGGATGGGGCTGTAGCTCAGTGGTAGATAAAGGTCCCAGGTTCAATCCATGGCATCTTCAGGTAGGGCTCTGAAAGAATCCTGCTTGAAACCCTGGAGAGCAGAGCAAACCTGGTGTGGGCAAACCTGGCCCTCCAGCTGTTTTTGGACTACAACTCCCAGAATTCCCAGCCACAGTGGTCAGTAGTCAGGGATTATGGAAGTTGTAGTTCAGCAACAGTTGGACGGCTATGTTTTCCCAGCCCTGGCACAGACAATACTGAGCTAAGTGGGCCTATAGTCTGACTTGGTATAAGGCAGCTTCATTTGTTCCTAAATTCCATTAGGAATGCTCCCTTATTCCATTTGTCAATTGCATATTTGAAAACAGACCTTGCAGTTCCTTCAGCTCAAGTCCTTTCCCTGATGACCACATGCAAAAAAACCAAAGCATTATGTGTCATCACCTACAACTGCATAAAGATTCTTTTGGTGCAGTGTTTTACTCATGCACCAGTGCACTTTTGTGCATAACATCATCAAAATGCATATAGCATCAAGATTTGTTGTGTACTTTGAAGGATAGTTTCCACATTCCTGGGAAGATCAGTGACACAGCGGAGAAAAGGTGCCCATCAGTTGAAAGAACTGAAACCTACCTGAAGTAAGCTGAGAAAACTCTGCTCCAGTTCTGGATTGTATCTGAGAAATTCTCCTAGTTAAACCAGAATTTGGGAGGTGTTGAGTGCACGCCAGACCAAAACAGTAAAGGGTCAGAATAGGGGGGAAGTAAACAGTATTGTTTTACCATGATGACTCTTTCTGTGGTCACCTTGGAGGAGATGGCTCTCTTCACCTTGGAGTAGAGCTGATCTTGTGATAGCAAGCACAACTTGTCTCCTTTGCTGAGCTGGGTCCATCCTGGTTGCATATGAATGAGAGACTACATGCATGAACATTGTAAGACATTCCCCTTAAGGGATGGAGTTGCTCTGGGAAGATTGTCTGAAGTTCCAAGTTCCCTCCCGGCATCTCCAATATATTGCTGAGAGAGATGCCTGCCTGCAACCTTGGAGAAGCTGCTGCCAGTCTGTCTAGACAATACTGAGCTAGATAGACCAAGGGTCTTGCTTGGTATATTGCAGCTTCCTATATTCCTATGTTGGGTAGCCTTTGAAGGCCCAAAGTTCTTCTTCCTGGTGAAGAGCTATAATGGGGGGTGAGCTTTGTCAAGTGGACCCTGCCAAATGAGGTTTGTTGCGTGGCTACTAGAGAGAGGGTCTTTTTGGCGGTGGCACCCTGTTTATAGAAAAGCCTCCCCAGTGAGGCTCACCTGGCACAATCACTTGGTTCTTTTAGATGCTAGGTGAAGACCGTTCTGTTCACCCAGGCCATTTATAATGTTTTTAAAAATAGTTTAAAATACATTTTTGCATTGTACTGCAAATTTTTGCGTTGTTGCCATGTGTTTTAATTTTATGCTCTATTCAATTGTTTTATTGCTTTGCTTTGTGAGCCACCCAGAGAACAGTTATAATGGGATGGCCAACAAAGACTGTATTTATTGTTGTTGTTGTTGTTGTTGTTGTTGTCGTCATCATCATCAACCAGGGTTGTTGGCTGTTGTGGTGGTAGCAATCCAATAGGGTGTCTCCTGTCCTATGGAACTCTGTCTGACTTCAAACTTTTAGAGAGACAATTTTGTGCTGCAGAACTTGAACTTGGGGAGACCATTAATTGAAGGGCACATCTCACTCGATGTGTGAGAAAGACCGAACATTTCTTGAAAATAGTCAAGCATTCCTATTTACAGCTGGTGTTCCACAAGCAGAAGGCAAAAGAAAGAGAGTCAAAGAAACGTCTCCTTTCTCCTTCCCTTTTGGAGACATCATCTAAGAGATTTCAAGGCAATCAATAATTTAGAGGCAAAACAACAAACGAGGCAAGTCGCTTTGGGAATCCCCTCAGCGCCAAGAACTAAACGGTGGCGCATGACAATGGTGGACCTTCAGAGCAGGGAGAATCACTGAGGATGTGGACATCTCCATTTATGGCTTCAAAGCTGAGCTGCGTAGCATTCTGACTCACTGTCCTCAAGTTACCTCATTATGCCTCGAAATTCCAGCTGTCTCCGGAGAGTAAATTTCATCCTTTCACCCCCTTTGGCATCCCCTCTCTACTGCAGACTAACCCAACACATGATGCTGCTACTCCGGGCACTTGGGCTCTGTCACCTTCCTTTCCCACTTCCCCATCAAACAGTGTTGCCAGAGAGCAGAGAAGAGTCCTTTGCTTTGAGGCATCCCATGCAATTAGATTTCAGTTCTGGGATATGCTGTGTGGGACTCCAAAAAGATACCTGAGAACAGGGATACATATCAGGCACAGATACACCCATGCAGGCACTCCAACCACTCCTATCCAGATACTGCATGAACATACCAAATGATGCAGTATTCCATCGATAGGTGCAACCTATCTCTCCCTCCCCCACCAGACAACGCTCTCAGATTTCTTAGGTGTGCCACTGCATGCTCACACAATCCATGCTGCTCCCAGCAGCAGGAAAAAGAGTCCCGGGCTCCAGGAATCAGTGCATTGGGGGATTCCCACGAGAGTTGGGTGTGTGACTCTGTGTGTGTGTATTCGGGCTGTGTGCAGCACAAGCACCTACACAACCCTGGTGCCAGGCTTAAGAGGGTGCTTTGTGTCCTTAAACCCTGGCTAAAGGCTGGGGTGAAAAGTTGGGTTGGGCAGGAGAACAACACCAGGATTGGACTTGATTGCAGCGCTGCAAATAAGCTCATGTTAAGTTGGGCTGCTCATGTGAAGAGGCTTAGTTTGTAGACTCTCCCTCTCTCCCTCCCTCTCTCTCTATATATATCACAGGGAAGAACCTTCACACATTGTTTGGGTTTAATTGGTATAGCTATAACACTTTGGGTGGCTGGGGATGTTTAATTAAAATTGTGTGAGTCTCTGAAAAAAATACAAATTGTAACTTTTTGGTTGCTTTTTAAAACTTTTTCTAGATTCCCTGTTTTGGTTCACCAAGCTCATGGGCCTAATTAAAGATTAATTGCCATTTCTTGTTTCAGTGGGAGAATCAGCTCATGGTTCTCTGTACAGGAGCAGTAGGTATATTTTAGAGAGAGAGAGAGAGAGAGAGAGAGAAATACCAACCTTAAAAATCACACTCTGGCTTCCCATACACCTGTATTTTCCCCTTGCTCTGCAAGATCTTTATTTCATTTCATTTCATTTCATCGGCATCACGTCCTTCCGCTCTCCCTTTATTCCGAATGCCTCAGCTTTGATAGAACATATCGACACATTTAAAGGAAATGGCACACCTCTTTCTCTCCTCAGCAACTTCTGTAGAAAGCTCAAAACACACCTAGGTAAGTGAAGTTTGACAATACAGAACTTCCCACCTAGTTTGTTCGGGGTGGCGATCGCTTTTTCTTCCAGCCCTTTAGAGTAGGGGTGGGCAACCTTCTTGAACAACAACTCCTATCAATTCCCATCATCCCACTGTGGTTGTTGAACTACAACTCCCATCATCTCATTATGGTTGGTGAACTACAATGCCCATTACCCTCAACCACCATTTATCAGCTGGAAAGCCATACTTGTCTTAGAGCAGGGCTGCTCAGCTTTGGACCTGCTGCAGATGTTGGCCTACAACTCCCATAATACCTCTGTAGGCTCTGCTCTGCATGCCAATGACGAGGGAGGATCGGTCTTCATGCATCTCAGGCAGCCCTTCTTGATCATTGCCCCCAAGCTGTAGAATGTTCTACCAATAGGCTCCTCCCCTTCACCCTCCCAGTTTATGGCAAGTAGGTAATGACCTGGCTCTTTACCTGGGTTGTTTTCCTCTTCTGCTGATGCTGCTTTTGTATGCTGCTTTTCATGTTTTAGGCACATAGGAAGCTGTCATATACTGTGTCAGACCATTGGTCCATCTAGCTCAGTCTTGTCTATGCAGATTGGCAGCGGCTTCTCCAAGCTTGCAGGCAAGAATCTCTCTCAGCCCTATCTTGGAGATGCCAGGGAGAGAACTTGGAACCTTCTGCCTGCAAGCATGCAGATGCTCTTCCCTGAGCTATGGCCCTATCTCCTAAGGGGAATATCTTACAGTACTCACACATGTGGTCTCCCATTTAAATGCAAACCAGGGCAGTTTGCATTTGTTTTAATGTGTTGTGAACCACCTCTGGATTATTTCCAAGGAAAGGCACTCTATACTTTCAAAATACATTTAACAATAACAAACAAATAAACAAAACAAAGTCGCTCTCCTTGACTGAGATTGGAATCTCTTTTAAACGTACTCTGCAGTGTGGGTTCAGTAATTGGTTATACCTGGTTTCCCATACTCATCCATTAAGTAGAACACAACTGAAAGGTTCCCCCTCCCCCATGAAGGGAAGCAGAGACGTGGATCATGAGCACCTTGAGGCACAGGAGTGGTGAAGAAGCAGCAATGCTAGATTTAGGCACAAGCTAGAACATAAGAACAGCCCTGTGGTCCATCCTGTGCAGCATCCTGTTCCACACAGTGGCCCACCAGATGCCTCCAGGAAGCCTGGAGGGCATGCCCTCTCTCTTGCTGTTGTCCCCTGCAACTGGTATTGAGAGGCATCGTGTCTCTGAGGCTGTGGCTGGCTTGACCTTGAGTGGGTTCAACATCAACTTGGCAACCTGCTCACTTGGCAAAGAGGCACCTTTTAATGTGGTGATTCTCTTTATTTAGCAAGGGGAGAGTAACTGGCCCTATCCACCCCCAGAACAGTACCTCCAGTGACTGTTGCAGGTGTCTGTCTTCTGTTTCTTTTTAGATTGTGAGCCCTTTGGGGACAGGGAGCCATCTTATTTATTTATTACTTCTCTGTGCAAACCACCCTGAGCCATTTTTGGAACGGCGGTATAGAAATCGAATGAATGAATGAACGAACGAATAAATAAATAAATAAAACTAGGCCACCTTGAGGGCTCACCCCCAGCTCTCCCTCAAACAGAACCAGGCCCAGTTCATCTCCAGATAGAGCTGAACACCACCACCCCTGCTGGTTCAGAGGTTGTAACAATAAAGCAATTTTTTAAAAGAACTTACTGCCTCAGGAGACGCACTGCTGCAGCCAGGGAGGGTGGTCTCCAGCACTTCCCCCTCTCCCCACCAACCTCTTCCTGGTCTCAAAATGTTTCCAGTGACCATGATTTCATATTTATATATTTACATTTCTGCGCTGGGATAAATAACTAACATGGGGCCAAAGGTAATGAGAAACAAGGTTGGCTTCATGTCTGTGGTGGGTGAAGGGACCACCGAGAGAAAAATCTCAAGAACTTTCACATTGATACAACATCATCTGTGGAAACAGGATGGAAACTGTTCTGGGCCCTTTTCGGCCCGTTCTGGGCTTCTTTGCTCTGGCGGTGGCCATTTTGGAGGCCTCTGTACATGTGCACTGGCCATCTGTTTGAGGTCTTCAAACAGAGCTTGGTGGCCATGTGTTAGGAATGTTACAGCAGTTTCCTGGACAGAGAAATGCCGATTTGGAATTCTGGACAACTTCTATCAGCCAGGGTAAACAATATTGCCTAGATACATCGATGGTCTGTCTTGGTGTAAGGCAGTTTCCTATGGAAGGTTGGGAATGTTGCAGATCAGTAATGGAATTTATAAAGCTGTGCCCCATAGCTCAGTCCAGCTAGTAAGCCTTGAGTCATCGTTCAAGGTCTTCACATTTAATTTTGAGGGAGATCCATTTGGAGCCAGGAGGAACTGTTACTTCTCTCTGCCAAATCTTGATATTACTTTCACAAGACATCATGAAAGATTCCAGAGATGCTGAGAAAGCAGGATGAAGGGTGTCCACAAATACTTTTGCATAATCCCATATGCCAATGTGATTTTGTGCCGCTTCTATTCATCTCAATGAGGTTTGGGCTGGAGAACTTCTGTGTGGGTCATGCCCCCTTAAATGAGGCCTCCAATCCTCTCTCAACAAGATTTCAAGAGCAAGCAACTCTATTTCTCTCTAGTTCTGCCCATGCATCAAAATATGGTGTTTATTTTTATAATGCAATTCATGTACATATTACCTGGTGTTGGTCGTCATTTGCTGTTTCTGCTGAGTTTTCTTCTCTCTCCTTGATGAAAGGAAGAATGAAACATTTCCCGCTGAAGAAATTAAGGAACAGCACGCTTTCTGCCTTGTTCCTGTGCTGGAAGACAGCAGTGCCTTTAACCCCAGAGACCTGCTGTAGCTTAATAGCTAGAAGGCTCAGATATACATCAGGCAGTTCCTGGATTGAATTTCACCTCTGCCATTAACCCAGCAGGTGGCCTTCTGCAACTCGATGTTGTCTAAGCCTGAACATATGGAGAAATAATACTGACCTACCTTAGAGGTTTGATGTCAGGACTGGTTCCCAGGCCCATTCTGAGGGGACATAATGCATAATTGCTAAAGCTAAGCAAGTATTGGTATGGACCATTCCAAGGCTACATTATCTTGGGGCTCTTTAGTTTGGAAAAGGGGTGACTACGGGGAGACATGGTAGAGGTACATACAATTATGCATGGCGTAGAGAGAGAAGACAAAGAGAAATCTGTCTCCATCTCTCACAACTAGAACCACAGATCATCCCATGAAACAGAAGGCCCAGGAATGTAGGATCAACAAAATGAAGTACTTTCCCACACAGCACATAATTAATTGATGGATTTCTCTGCCAGGGGATGTGGTGATGGCCACTAGCTTGGATGGCTTTAAAAAGAGCTTAGACAAATTCATGGAGGGCAGGTTTATCAATGGCTACTAGTCTGATGTCTGGAGGCCACCTCCAGCCTCAGAGGCAAGATGCCTCTCAATACCAGTGGCAGGGGGGCCAGGATACGAAAGGAGGCATTCCCTCACCTCTTGGACTTCTCAGAGGCATCTGGTGGGCCACTGTGTGGAACAGGATGCAGGACTAGATAGGCCTTGGGCCTGATCCAGCAGGGCTGTTCTTATGTTCTTATGATGGGTGAATATCTAGGAAACCTACAACATAATAATAACCAATGAGCCCAACTTCTGGTCCAGGGAAATGAGAAAGCTGACATTGGCCACCAATGTCAGTTTTGTCAGCCCAGTTTATAGGTTCCAGAACTGATAACTGCAACCCAAAGTTGAAGTTGGTTAGGCATGTCCATTCTGGAACCATATGTTGGGCTGATGGAGCCAACCTTGGTGCATTGGATGACATGGCCCAGATTCATGGAGGACAGGCCTATCGGTGGCTACTAGTTTTGATGGCTATAGGCTACCTCCAGGCTCAGAGTTAGGATGTTCTGAATACCAATTGGGGGAGAAAATGCAGGAGAGAAGGCATCCCTTGCCTGTTGTCTTCCCAGAGGCATCTGGTGGGCCACTGAGAGAAACAGGATCCTGGACTAGATAGGCCTTGGGCCTGATCCAGTAGGGCTGTTCTTATGAGATATCCATGACCAGGAGTTGCAGACATGAGGGAGGCTGAATTTTCCAAATGGATTTGAGCTAAGCTTTGTTTACAGGCCTGTATACTTACCAAAAAGCAAACAGATGCAGCTTGAAACTTTCATATTGTAAAGAAAAGTAGCAAACCCCCTCAAATTTCTATTCTTGCCACATATCCTGCACACAATACACCACCACCTAATCATATTTTTACATCAACATAATTCATTTTTATTGATTACGGTGCCCTCATTTTATCGTTGTTTGGGTTTTATGCACCCAGCAGTCTTCTCTCCTAGATGTTGACATTTTTTTGGTCAGATATATTTTTCCCCATCTGGTTGTCACAGCAACAGCAACCCAACCAGTTGGCAGAATTATTTTCTTCATGTACCTTTTGTATCACACATATTGCAGAGTGAATGTAATGGCTTTCTTTTTGTCCTTTGTTTAAAGGACAATTATTTGATAAAAACAACATTTCTCCCCTTTGCTGTGTAAATGATGTCTCTTAGACTTCTCCCACTGTCTTGCATATCAATTTATTTTCAGGGGCTGGGATCCTTAATATGGAATATCGTCTTGTGTGAGAGAGGTTTTCAGTCCCCCTTTCCAGAAGTACCCCCCCATACCTTCTGATAAGCCCTCCAAGGTTAGGGGTGCTTCATGGTTGGCACCCCTTCCCATGAGATGCAAGGGCTGCCATTGAAATGCAGTCTTGTCCAGTGAGGTGTGAGTCAGCCATTTGGCTGCTCAGTTTGAATCCGAATCGGTTTGAATCCGAACCGGAATCCAAACTGGTTTCAAACTGACCTGGCTTGGGCTGGGCTCGGGCTTGGCCAAGCTGGGCTGAGGCAGTTCACAGGCTGATCCAGGGGTAAGACTTGTAAAGGGGAATCTGGCTCGGGGAATTTCCTAGCCTAAGGTGGGGGTAGCGGTCAGTGAAAGGGTGATCTTTACCATTCGTTTCCCACCAGCAGGGATGGCAGAGGCAGCTGTGATCGTGATATCAGAGGCAGCGGTAGATGCTCCTCCAATCCCTCCACTGCCCTCCCAAATGGCAGGCAGCCCAGTGAATGCCTCTGTGCATGCACAGAGGCTTTTTTCATGACCTTTGCATGTGTACAGAGGCCATTTGCATCACCACACTGTCTCTGCCATTCCCGCCAGCAGGAAATTAACAGTAACGGAGCACAAGGTTTCAAGTTCCCTCCCTGGCTTCTCCAAGATAGGGCTGAGAGAGATTCCTGCCCGCAACCTTGGAGAAGCCGATGCCAGTCTGTGAAGACAATACTGAGCTAGATAGACCAATCGTCTGACTCAGTATATGGCAGCTTCCTATGTTCCTAAGAGGATTCCGGCCACCTTCCCGCCTCCCTTCCCCCCCTCCTCCAGGCACTTTAAAAGCTTTCAAGGGTCAGTTCTGAAAAGGAGCTGGCCCCCACCAGGGGCATGAGGCAGGGAACACTTGGTGCCTTGCTTCTGGTTGGGGTTATTGTATCCTAGGTTATTCTCTCCCCCCCCACCCCCAGTTCTATCCTATTGACCAATTTTCATGGTACCCATGACATCTGAATCAGGAGGCTATTCGTGAAATATAAGCACCCAAATGGAAGCAATAATATGTTAATCAATTTAGGATCATCTTGAAAGGTGGTAAACGCCTGCCTCATTTCCTAGATCTAAGAACAGGGAGCAGGGAGGGAAAGATTTTCTCTGACAGCTTGATTGGAGTTCTAGACCAGATGTGTTGCTTTTCTGTAGGTTCTTGCAAAAAGAAAAGAAAAGAAAGAAAATTCAAAACCCGTTGTTTTATATTCTCCCTGTACCCATTTTAGCAGCTGTGCAAGCATTTAATTAACATAAGAATAGGGGTAAATATATATTATCCAAAATGGTGGGTGGTAGGTGTTGGAAAGAGGTTCTCACCCCCACCACCATCACCCTTTTAATCCGCTTGACTTTAATGATGTAAGTAGGTACTAATATTCAGATGAACAAAAGCATTTCAAAAAGCCTGCGATTACATGGTGTATTTGCATCTAGGGGAAACTGAATTCTTAAGCGGCGGAAGAACTGGATTTTTTTAAAAAAAAAATGCATAGCAATAATGCAAGGAAGAATTAACAGAACCAGGAAACTTTGTTATGAACACCTATATTGTCCAAAAGTCTGTTTTAATGTTGATTTGCAGAAAACCCGGAACACAGAATAGAGCCGCTTATGTACTGTCATGATGTGCAGTCGCTGACGTATATTTTCTGATGGAAGTGTGGGATGGGCTTGCTCACTACATCCTCCTCCAAACCATAGAACGCAGAGAGGTGCCATGGCTGTTAAAAATAGCATCTGTACTGCAGTGACTCTCTCTCATCATTTCGTTGTGAGCTCCATAGCACAGCACAGACATGGATTTGGAGTAGGGTGGAAGAGAGCTGGTCTTGTGGTAGCAAGCATGCATTTTCTCTTTTGCTAAGCAGGGTCTGCCCTGGTTTGCTTTGAATGGGAGACTACATGTGTGAACACTAAGATATTCCCCTTACGGTCCTAGCTCTGTGGTAGAGAATCTTCTTGCATGCAGAACATTCCATGTTCCCTCCCTGGCAGCATCTCCAAGATAGGGCTGAGAGAGACTCCCGCCTGCAACCTTGGAGAAGCTGCTGCCAGTCTGGGTAGACATTACAATACTGAGCCAGACGGACCAAGGGCCTGATTCAGTAGAAGGCAGCTTCCTACATTCCTTGGGCAGAGTGGGCACCCCTACCCCATGCTGCCATCAGCAATGTTCTGGGTGGTGTGTCTGCTCCCCTAGATTTCTGGATGCAATGATTTTGCAGGAGCCCTAAATCTTAACAATAGAGTCATAATTAGGCTTTTAATTAGATTCATAGTTTTAAATAATTTTAATACTGGGTTTTAAATGTTGTTCATCTTTTAAATGATTATAATGGTTAAGTGATTTAATGTTTTAAATGATTTTAATTGTAAACCACCCCGAGATGCAAGTTTTGGGTGGTATAGAAATATTTTAAATGAATGAATGAATAATTTGTGTCTCATCATGATTCATTTAACCCTATCTCTTCTCAATGCTGGTGAACCCCATCATCTGCGGGGGTTGCATTCTCTGCTACAGCCATGGATAACAACCATGGATAATGGGGCATTGGGCAATAGGATGCTGGGGGTCGTAAGTTCCTGGAGGCTGGGAAATGGGCAAAAATGTGGGGGAAAGTGAAGAAAAGTGAAATAAAATGCCCTACCATGCTCCATGGCTCTCCAGCTGCACAGGAATGACCCCCCTCCCAAATTCTCCATTTTTCTGTAAACAATTATCTATCTCTCTATCTCTCCATCCATTCATTCATTCATAACATTTCTAGACCTCCCCATCCAAAGGCTCTGGGCGGTGCACAACAAGTTTTTTTAAAAACCCATAAAACAGACACCATTTAAAACACACTGCTTAAAACAATAGAAAAACAATTCTGGGGAAATGATTTTACAACCAAATGAGAACACAAAATGGCCCCTACTCACAAAAGGGCAGTTGGAAATGACCTCTGAAGTCATTTCTGGCCAGCCCGAAACTGCAGATACGTGGTTTTTAACCCATTTGTATCCACAGATAATGAGGTCGGGTGGCAATTAGGTGACCGTGGATATGCAGAACCACAAATAGTGATTAATGAGGTTGACCTGTAGTTTTGTACAACACAGATGGATGACATATCCATTTTGTGTGACACAGATGGATGATAAATGGTGGAGAAGGTCCAATCCCAAGTCAACACTAGACGAACCAGTGGCAGCTGGAGGTGGATCTCTCCAGATGACCTTAATGTGTGGTGGGGATCATGCAGAAGCAGGAGCTCTCTAAAGACGAACATACAATATATTCTTCTGTACTCACCATATCTCAAGCTAAATTTTGAGTGTCTTTTCCCAACATGTTCTGGAACATGATGGTGTTCTCTCTCTCTCTCTCTCTCTCTCTCTCTCTTCCCCAAAGCACTGAGTCAGAAAATTAAACTAGAAAACATTGAGCTTAGTCATTATCTCTCTCTCTTGCTAAGTGTATTTTCCCCCTTTTCACCAGCTGTCAACAGTGAGGCAAATAGCTGAATTGGAAAACAGAAAAATGCCCCCGAAAGGCTGATATACCCTCCACTTCCTTCAACTCATTGGCAGGAGGTTGCATAGATTAAGCAACTTGATACATCTTGCTAAAAGCCAACTACTGTTAAGATGTTGGTACTTGGGAAATCTTGACAGTCCATAAGCAGGAAGGGGGAAAAAAGATTTCTTTGGCAGTGGGGGGAGAAGTGTAAGTAGATGTCAGAAATCCATCACACAACTTGTGATCTTCCTCTGAGCAGATACAGCAAAGCCCTCTCAAACACATTTTGACATGTTGCCAAAGAACGAGGAGATTTTTGAATTAAGCGAAATGTACAAAGGCAGTACCTTTCAGTACTAGTTGCTGCGGACAGCAACACCACCTTCATCTCCTACTTGAAAACCTTCATTTGACTGTTGGGAACAGAATGGACACTTCCTGTTTCCCACAGCCAGATTGAAGCAAGAAAGTTTGGCTCTTATCTTCTGTTCTTGATTGATTTGATTGATTGATTGATTGAATGAGTGCCATCAGATTCGTGTCGGCTCTTAGCGACCACATAGATAGATTCTCTCCAGGATGATCTGTCTTCAACTTAGCCTTCAGTGGTGCATTCATTGCTGTCGTAATCGAGTCCATCCACCTTGCTGCTGGTGGATGGACCTTCTCCTCTTTCCTTCCACTTTTTCCAGCATTATGGACTTCTCGAGGGAGCTGGATCCCCGCATAATGTATCTGAAGTATGATAGTTTGAGCCTGGTCATTTGTGCCTCGAGTGAAAATTCTGGATTGATTTGTTCTATGAACCATTTGTTTGTTTTCCTGGCTGTCCATGGTATCCTCAAAAGTCTTCTCCAGCACCAAAAGTTCAAAAGCATCAACGCTTTTTCTATCTTGCTTCTTCAAAGTCCAGCTTTCGCATCCATAGAGTGTCACAGGAAAAACCATAGTCCGAATGATTCTAGTCCTTGTAGGTGTAGCCATGTCATGGCATCTAAATATCCTTTATAGGCTTTCATTGCAACCCTACCAAGTGCTAGTCTGTGGCGTATTTCTCAACTGCTGGATCCTTTAATGTTGAAGGTCAATCCTAAAAGGCAGAAGCTATCCACCACTTCAATGTCTTCATTGTCAATTCTGAATCTTCTGTTCTTAAGCTGTTCTTAAACTTAGGTCCACAAATTTTGGCTATCAGGGCCATCTGCAGGGATGAATGCTCATAGCAGGTTTTTGCAACATCTACCGTGCCCCTAGAGATAGAAAATAGGTGATAGCATTGATGTACTTGTAGCTTTTTCTGTGTTATCACTGCTTCTTTATCCCTGCCTCCAAATGGTTCGAGTAAAATTGCAGTTATTTTTGCACAGAGGAAAGGGTTAGGATAACAAGGAACACATTGTTGTACTCACTCCATGGAATAATCTTTGGAGGACGTTCCTGTCTATTTCCATTTCCATTCCGCTGCCCATTTTGATCGGCTTTTATTGTCGTTTTAAAAACTTTTTAACGCTTTTAAAACACAATGACAAATTTGACCATTGCAGGCCTGGTAATCAGGACAACAAAAACATGAGATCACACTGAATGGGCTGTAGTGCTATCACTTCTTTTCCATTTCTGGGGGAGTGGACCTTGTCAAAAATCACACTTCGTTACAGCCAGCAGTAATGATGGGAGCTGTAGTTCAGGATAGCATCTAACATCCTGGCAAGTTGTAAACCATTGAGAGAGAGAGAGAGAGAGAGAGAGAGAGCGCAAAAGCATAGGCTGTGGCCACCGCCATGGCCCCCTGCCCCTCCTTGTCTGGCATCAGACGCAGGGGGCCAGCTAGCCACACCCATGTCTGACATCAGATGCGATGACATGGTCTCCCTCCCAAATGGGGCCACGCCACCCTGTTTGGAAGGGAGATCAGCCCACACTGCATTGGGCAGCGTGGGTTAGAGTCACTCTCCCTGCCTTAAAGAGGCTGCGTGGCCCCATCTGGGAGGGAAATTGGTCGGCCCCGCTGAGTAGGCAGCCAGACCAAGAGCCGCTGTCCTTGCCATTAAGGCAGGGAGAGTCACTCCAGCCATGCTGCTAACGCAGCACAGGGTGATTTCGGTTCTAAACGGGGCCGTGCAATCCCGTTTGGGACCGAAATAATACCCCTACCCCACATCTGACATCAGATGCGGGGGCGTGTCTGATTGGTGGCAGCCCGGGTTCTATGAACCCGTTTGCCCACTGGTGGCTCCGCCCCCTGAGAGAGAGAGAGAGCTTTCAAGGTCCAAACATTTGAAAGGGCTGAACATTTGAAAGGAAAGCACCTGCTTGAAAACAAGTTACTCTGCAACGGCAACATTTCCTGCCCAAGGAGCAGTATGCCAGGCCTGCTGAAGAAATCTGAAACATACAGAGGTCAACTGAACTATGCAGTCAGATTTACCTTTGCAGGGAATTGTTAGGGGAGAGAGCTCACAGAGCTATAAATATCCACATCAGCTCTCCTCTGTTGCTCAAACATACCCCAGAGCAGAGTAGGAAATAAACCTTCTCTTTGTGTGAGCTCAAAGAAGCCCAGACTTTATTAAAATGTATTTTTAAAATACATCTGCCACCCTCTCCACTTCCATCTATACGCCCCAAAATGGGTCACCAAAATTTCAAAGAAAATTCTCCCATGTCAAGTATGTCTGGTGGGCCACTGTATGAAACAGGATGCTGGACTAGATGGGCCTTAGGCCTGATCCAGCAGGGCTGTTCTTGTGTTCTTATGTCCAGCTAGAAGGAGATCAAAGCAGGAGAAGAACTGCAGGTCCTGTAATGCCTGTCACAGTGACAGGCAGGCCTGAATTTTTGAAGCCACCTGAGTGACTTCCAAAAAGTGTGCCTTTGACAAGTATTCTACAGGGAGCTGTGTGTGATGCCAATTTTCGGTTGTGTGGGAGCAAACGATTTTTGGTGTGTGTGTATGTATATTATACCACCTGACTCCCAAGGTTCTCGATGGTTATTTCAAATAAATACAATTTAAAAATGCTATTCAAACCATTTAAAACAATTTAAAACAGCCAACAATTACTAAAAGCCGTGCTAAAATATATGTGTCTTAAGGGCTGTTTAAAAGGCTGGTAAAGATGTTGGCACAGCGGGAAATGCCTTGCCTAGCAAGCCAGAGGTTGCCAGTAGATCAGTGCTAGAGCATCCGCTTGCACACAGAAGGTCCCAAGTTCAATCCCTGGTAGCATCTCCAGGTAGGACTGGGAGCAACTCCTCTCTGAAACCTTGGAGAACTGCTGCCAGTCAGTGTAGACAATACTGAGCCAGATGGCTCAAGGGTTTGTCTCAGTATGAGGCAGCTTCCGATGTCTCCCTGCAAGGCTCAGAAAGCACAGAGGCAACATTTCAGAAATGTGTGTGTGTTTGCCTGAGATGCTCCCTCTTGCGTGGGAAGCTATGTGCTGGAACTCCGCTATGCAGAGCAGGAGAAACCAGAAGCTTCCTGCATCGTGTCTGTGGTTTGTTGTGTTGGGTGATTTTTGGCTCCCACAGAAGGATTTCCTTGCTGAGGGCAGGCTGTCATATAGTGCTATGCTCTTTAATAAATTCCCGAGCTCTCTGTGGGGTGCTTGCTGCATGCCATCTTGATAAAAATCCAGTTCAGAGAACTAACGAGATATGCTCCGTGGTCTCTACCAACCCACAATGTCAAGAAAAGATGGTCTCATGCAAAAGAGAGAGAGGAGGAAAGCAAAGGAGACATTATAAATGTATTTATGAGAGAGTCTGAAATGTACTAACTAGAAAATTGAATCAGTCACCTCCGCTGCAGGAATTTCCAGCTCTCGAGAAGGAAGAGGGAAGCTGCGATGTTGCTCAGCTGCTCATTAAAGGAAGCTAGTTGGCTCCTTGCAGAACAAACCCTAGACAAGAAACCTCAGTCGGTGTTCTTAAATAGGAGAGTGGTGGAACAGAATGAATTTGAGACTTCATAAATAACCTAAGCTATTGCTGAGAGGCCCTGTGGAACAGAGCAATGCTTTCCTATTCCAGTACATTTAATCATCAGCCTTTAAGCAAGGTGGCTGGGCTTGTACTTGAACAGAAAAATCAGAATTCTTCATTAAGATATCCCAAGTTAACTAAGATATTCTGCAAAGTTCCCTTCCTAGGAACCTCTACTTTGACAGCTTAGACAGAAAAGAACATTCTGAGTGGTGGGACTGAAATTATGGCGCTTCCTCCATAGATGTGTTCTTTGCTCTCTTTTTGGGACCAGATGGTCCATTCTCTTCTCTCAGGCCTTTAATGAGGCAGTGTGTTGTAGTGGTTAGTATACCAGGGTAGAATGGGGTAGACAGAAGGTCTAATCCCCACTTCACAACAAAGCTGGGTGATCTGAGACTAGACATGGTTTTCAAAGTGCTGGTGCTCATCTTTAAATCCCTAAATCATTTGGAACCCAGGCATATAGACGTCCACCTCATAGGAACATCGGAAGCTGCCTTATACTGAGTCAGACCCTTGGTCCATCTAGCTCAGCGTGGTCCATACTCTCCAAGGTTTCATGCAAGAGTCTCTGACTCCCAGATCTACCTGAAGATGCTGCCAGAGATTGAACCTGAGTCATTCAGGTTTTTACAGCACACAGTGCTCACGAGTACAGTTGACACCCAGTCAAATGCAAAGCAGGACAGTCCCTGCATAGTAAAGAGGACCATTCATGTTCAGTACCACAAGACCCTCTTTGCTCATGAGCCTGCTTGAATGCCACAATCATCTTCCAAGGCTCTCCTCTGAATTAGCAGATCCTTCTATATCCAGGGGCATTGCTAGGTACTGCAATGGCCTAGAACTCAGACCCAAGGATGCTCCATTTTCATAATTAAATATTTTTATGCTCTCTAAAGGAATCCAGTGCCCTTCCAGTTTTTGAGCTCATTAATCCCCAATTCATCCAATGCAGTGTGGAGGACCAGGGGTTAATGGGGCATTTAATGAGGCAATGGATCTGCGTCACTTGCCCAGGGGGTCCGATACTATGGTACCTTGAAGGTGAAATGCCCTCCCCAGAGGGGCTCATTTGGTAGCAGTTATGATGTCTTACCAGTGCCAGACAAGCACCTTTTTTATTTGCCTCTGCCTTCTAGTGTGCTGAGGGAGCTTAGGAGTTGAAAGCACAAGGTTGTGAGGCAGAGGTTCAATCATTCTTAGCATCTTCAGGCAGGAAATTGCTGTTGCCAATCCCAGCCAAGATAGACCAGTGCTCTGACTCAGTGAAAGACAGCTTCACATGTTCATATATGTTATCTTAGCTGATAGATAGATAGATAGATAGATAGATAGATAGATAGATAGATAGATAGTCAGACATACAGACAGACAGAATTTGAGGCTTTTAAAAATGTTATGATTGACTCTGAATTTTTGGTATACAGAAGTATGATGCACAAATACACACACACACACACACACTTTCTCTACACAACCAGGAAGGCCGGAAGAGGGCTTGTGAAACTGTTAATTCTTACCCTTTCGGAAAGCTCACAAGCAAAAGAATATATGACCTCTGAAGTATCCCACAGGTCAGTCAATAAAAAGGATTCCCTGTTTAAAACAAGCTGACAACCACCACACCACCGCACCCCTGGCTGACTCCAAGATGTGCAAGAGGCATTTTTGACATACGCCCAAGTTATTGATCCAGACAAAAGTACAACCCAAGAGTATATAATATACTCCGGAGCAATACAGAATGTCACATTACATTAGTGACATGCTGTATCACAAGACAGAACTTGTACTTAGATGTGTTTGTGCCCCGATAGCTTCAACTGCCAGTTGTATGGGAGCAAATCGTTATGGCTTGTTGCTACCATGCCAGTAAAGACACGAAATGCCTACTTGGCTTCAAAAGGGCCACAACTTTATTGAATAACACAGCATGATCTGCAGTGAGTCAATTACATTGTAGATGCCTTTCAGAGCCTGCATTCAAGAAGAGATTTTGGCAACATCCTTCACTTAACCTTGTCTCGTGACCCCACCTTGGCTCCAAGAATAGATTAACCACAGTCTGATCATTGGTTCCTCTCAGCTGATCCTTTACTAGGACAAGAAAGCATGGATCAGTATCAATACCCTTGAGTCATCCAGCCTTTATGTTGCAAAATTGGATCTGTAAAATGGGCCATGTCCGATTTTATAAAAACCGGAGGGGTTCAGTGGGCTTCCAGACCTGAATTTGGCCAGCCCAGTTCAGTTCAGACTTCTCTGACCCCTCCCCGTTTGCAAAAGGAGCTTTCCAGAGCTCAAAATGGTGTGGGTGTGTTAGTGATCATGGTGGGGTGGTTAGTGATCGTGGCTGGAGGGTCCATGTCCAATTTTATAAAAACCAGAGGGGTCCAGCTCGAGTCCAAACCTGAGCTTGGCCAGCCCAGTTTGATTCAGGATTCAATTTATATGAACCCTTTTGCAAAAATCTGGAGCTTTCCAGAGCTCCAAATGGTGTAGGGGGTGTATTAGTGATCATGGTGGGGTGGTTAGTGATCATGGCTGGAGCGGGAAACCTATCTTCTTCCCTCTATCTGCTGACCTGCTTGCCTGCCCATGCATATCTGGCCCATGTTTCCCTGCCCATGTGACCTGGGATAGGGCCTTCTTTGTTGTTGCCTCTAGGTTGTGGACCATGCTCTCCGTGGATATAAGGGGATTGTCTTCCTTGGAGGCCTTCAAGAGAGCCTTAAAGACTCATTTTTTTCTAAGCCTGGCTTTTAATGATTAATAGTTTCACTGTTATCAAGATTTAATTGTAATTGTAATCTGTTTTAATTGCTTTTGGATTTTAATTGTTATTGTTAATTGGATTTTCATTTTTTTTTAGTGTAAACTGCCCTGAGCCACTGTAGGAAGGGTGGTTTATAAATCAACCAAACAAACAAATAAATAAATATATCATCTTTTAATTTTCCCCACAAGTTATTTAGCCCATTTTTAACTCACAAGCAGCCACCAGCTGATTTCCAGGTGTCTCTTGCAATTCTCTGGTGTGAGGTAACTTCCCCTTATGCTCTCTGATGTTACCTCACTTCCCCTCCAACTCTCTGGTGTTGTGTTAGTTTCTTTCCGGGTTCACACAGTGAGAATCCGCAGTTACTTTTAAAGCTTTTGAAATGTTTTGCTCACCCGTGCTCCCAACCCCGATCCCAACTCTGATCCCAATCCCGATATTTTCAGGGTTGGATTAGATTGGGCTGGACCCAATCCTGAGTTGTGCGCTCATGTGCAGACCTAGTTGCAGATGCTGCCAATGCTTAAAGGAGGTCCTATTCCAATTTTCCTCATACAGTTCAGCCTTGAGGAAGTAGTTTGGATTATTCTCTCCTCACTCTGAGTGTCTCAGGGGTGCTCAGCTAACATCCTAAAATTTCTTCCCCTTTCTGCATTGTACCTGCCTGCAGAGACTTGAGGTATACAGTAAAGGCTAGACATTAGGGATAATTTCCTAAGAATAAGAGTTGTTAGTCTGTGTGGTACAATGTAGTGGGCTCTCCTTCACTGGAGATTTTCAAACAGAGGATGGAGAGGCATCTGTCAGGAACGCTATAGCAATTCCCTGCACTGAGCAGGGGGGTACTAGATGACCTCCAAAGATCCCTTCCAACCCTGAAACTCCATTATTCGATGGCTGACATGCAGGTTAATGCTACACTAGTGAAATCATGCTGCATTAGTGAAATCACATCGCACTGGTACAAGGGGGTTGTGCAAGCTCGTTCCACTTCCTCCAGACCAGTGTTCTACAACTCTCCTGTGACACCTCTTCCTCAGGCCCTATATGTTGCAGGAGATTCTGCAGACCTATCCACTCTCCTTGTTGCAAGAGACTGAGCAACTCTGAGCATCAGCCTAGCTCCCTTGCTTCTTGCGTTCATGCATCTTTGTTTGTTGAACCCGTGGAGTCTTAATCTGGATGACACTCCTTCTTACTTCTCTTTCAAAAATCTCACATGTGGGACAGAGCTCAGCTCCCAAAATGCACTGTGTCTCCAATATGTCAGCCCCTGTGCCATACAGGTTAGAGAGTTGGATTAGGAGTGGGGAGACCCAAGTTTGGCTTCCCTTATAGACATAAAAATCACCAGGGTGACTTGGCGCCAGTCATGTATTTCTCAGCCTAACCTCAGGAATTCTGCAGCCTGTCCCCTGCTAACTGAGCAAAGAGGCACTTTTTAAAAGTGGCAATTCTCTTTAGCAGGGGGAGAGCAACTGGTCCTATCCATCCCCAGCACAACATCCTTCTAGTGGCTCTTGCTGGTGTCTCTCTTATGTTTCTTTTAGACTGTGAGCCCTTTGGGGACAGGGAGCCATCTTACTTACTTCTTACTTACCTATTTACCTACTTACTTACCTACTTACTTACTTACTTATTTCTATGTAAACTGCTTTGGGAACTTCTTGGGGTTTTTTTTAATTTTCTTGTTTATCTTGTTTCTTTTTTAGATTGCCAACCCTTTGGGGACAGGGAGCCATCTCTCTCTCTCTTTCTTTCTCTCTCCCCCCATTTATTTATTTCTATGTAAACTGCTTAGGTAATTTTTTTTGAAAAGCGGTATATAAATATTCCTTGTATTCGTTATTGTAACCTACTTCACAGGGTCACTGTGCGAATAAAAATAACCGTATATGTACACCACTCTGGGCTCATTGGAGATATAACTGTATAAATACATAAACAAATAAATATGTCCCTGGCAAGTCTGTTCCTACATTTGGCTTGTGCCATCACGACTGATCAAGCAGAACCCTTTTTATGCTCTTGTTTTTAATAGCGTCCGATATTGTGATAGAGACTAGTCTACGGCCCATTGATGTTTTGTACCTCCGCTCTCTCCAGCTCTTCTCTTTTATGTGACTATCCACAACCAACATGGTTTTAAAGTTTGTTTAATGTATTTGCAAAGCAAGAATGAAGTTCCAGATTGTATGGAGATTAAGGTCACCTAAGTATCCCGTAGCAACCTTCACACTCATTCGGCTAAGCCGCTCACCATAATTAAGCATGAAATAATAATTTTTTAAAAGAGCTCATGTCTCCTATTTGAAAAACAAAAATTTAAATGAAGCAAAGTGAGGCGGGTTGCAAGGAACGTCGTCTTTTCAGTGCTGCATCTGAATGAGGCAGAGCAAGAAAGAGTAAACCTAGAATAAACTGTATTTGAATGTGATTGGATTTGAACATGACCTTCCTTTCTAGACATAATACCCCTGCTACATACTCTCAGGGGCTATTCACATGACTGCACTCATGGGTGGTCGGGCAGGTGGGAGAAAGGCAAGGTTCCACCTACACTCAGGGCTCTATATTATCTCTGATGTTGTTTAACATCTACATGAAACCACTGGGAGAGATCATCAGGAGATTTGGTTCAGGGTGCTATCAGTATGCTTATGACACCCAAATCTATTTCTCCATGTCAACATCATCAGGAGAAGTCATAACCTCCCTAAATGCCTGCCTGGAGGCAGTAATGGGCTGGATGAGGGGTAACAAACTGAGGCTGAATCCAGATAAGATGGAGGTACTTCTTGTGCAGGGTCGGAACTCAGGAGACCATTTTGATCTGCCCATTCTGGATGGGGTCATGATCCCCTGGAAGGAACAAGTATGCAGTCCATGTGTGAGCGGGGGGGTTCTGGATCCAAAAATTTCCCTGGTGCCCTAGGTTGAGGCGGTGGCCAGAGGTGCTTTTTATCAGCTTCAGCTGATACTGCAGCTGCGTCAATTTCTTGAGATGAATGGCCTCAGAACAGTGGTACATCTTGGCTGGATTACTGCAATGTAATTTTTAAAAAGTCTTTAAAGAGCTAGAGCTTAGCTTTTTTTTTTTTTTTTTTTAAATGAAAGCTGGGAATCTGGGGGAATTAACAGGACAGATCTGAAACCCGAATCGATTCAAATCGAATCAGCCGCGATTCGATTTGTACCCGAATCTAGCCAATGGACCACAGGGGTGATTTGTTTTGTCTCTGAATCACCCGAATCAGCTAGATTCGGATACAAATTGATTTGTATCTGAATCGATTCGCGCATCTCTATTTAATACCCAATATTAAAAATATTAAAACTATAAATCTAATTAAAAGCCTGAGTGAATAAATGTGTCTTCAGTGCCTTTTTAAAAGTTGCCGGAGATGGGGAGGCTCTTATTTCACTAGGGAGTGCATTCCAAAGCCTCGTGGCAGCAACGGAGAAGGCCCATCCCTGAGTAGCCACCAGATGAGCCAGTGGCAACCGCAGACGAACCTCTCTAGATCATCTTAACAGGCGGTGGGGCTCACAGCGAAGAAGACGGTCTCTTAAATACCCAGGGTCTCAGCTGTTTAGGGCTTTATAGGTAATAACCAGCACCTTGTGTTTTGCCCAGAAACTTATCGGCAGCCAGTGCAGTTCTTTCAACACAAGAGAAATATGGTCTCCTAGATGACCCAGAGACCAATCTGGCCACTGCATTCTGGACCAACTGCAGTTTTCAGACTATGAACAAAGGCAGCCCCACATAGAGCACATTGCAGTAATCCAGTCTGGAGGTTACCAGCAGATGTACCACTGCTTTGAGGTCATCTATCTCAAGAAAGGAACGCAGCTGGCGTATCAGCCAAAGCTGATAGAAAGCATCTCTGGCCACTCCCTCAACCTGGGACACCAGGGAGAGACTTGGATGCAGAAGCACCCCCAGACTGTGCACCTGTTCCTTCTGGGGAAATGTGACCCCATCCAGAACAGGCAGATCAAAATCATCTCCCGAGTTTCGACCCCGAACAATGAGTACCTCCGTCTTATCTAACCCAGCTGTTCCTGAATTGACTTCCAGAATTGAGGAGACAATTAGACTAGATGCTTGCCCGGGCGGTTCCTGCATTGACTGTTGGACTAGTTGCCTTCCAAGGACCCCCAACTTCGGGATTCTATTACTATATTCAAAAAAGACACAATCCTTCTTTAAGTCTTTAAAAGATTAGCTTCAAAGTGCTGGTGATATGAAAAGTTATAAAGACATCGGAGGAAAGGGGGAGAAAAAACCCCAAACCTGTGACTTCGTTTGTCATAATAAATCCATAATATGTATTTAAACTAATCATGCCCTACTAAAGGCATTTATCAGCAATTAACATTTCTTTATCTCTTTAAAATGCATGTCCTGGAAAACAAAAGAACCCAATTAAGAAGTACAGGCAAGCAAAGGTTTTTATTTACATCTAGTTAATATTTCTGTCACAGATAATTACAGACCGTAATGAGAACAATTTGATCCATTAAATATGTTCTAAATAAACATCATAGATGTGAGGAGTAAATTTGATTATTTTAAATGAAACCCAGTACCTTAAAAAAAATAATCAAGATTTCATTATTTAAAAATCAAATCCAGTACATTAAAACTCAATTAAGGGAGGATACTTGAGTATTGAATTGATGGAACTGCTTTGTTCTGGCTATCAGAGAAGAATCTGTTAGATATGAGGGAGTGTCCTCCGATCCTAAACAGCATTGGAGGACACCCAGCCAGAGTAGGAGAGCTGTGTTTGCTTCGGATTGGCAGTCATGTGTTTGCAAAGATCAAGATAGGAAGAGGGGAGCATGATCATGTGGGAGACGAGAGTGGGGTGGGAGGATTGACATGGCCACCCCACATTTCACACTTAGCATTTTATCAACGATGTGTGAAAAGCCATCCTACCCAACTCCTACCCCAAATTACCCCCTGCTAAATGAGCAAAGAGGCAGCTTTTTAAAGTGGTGATTCTCTTGTATTTAGTAGGGGGAGAACAACTGGTCCTATCCACCCCCACCACAGCATCCCTCCAGTGGCTGTTCCTGGTTCTATCCTAGATTTCCTTTTTAGATTGTGAACCCTTTGGGGACAGGATGCCATTTTATTGATTGATGTCTGTGTATGTAAACCGCTTTGGAAACTTCCGTTAAAAAGAAGTATATAAATATTTGTCATATATTCATATATAACTAACTGAGATGGGAATAATTAACATAACATAACAGAGGAGGGAAGAGTAGTCTAAGGAATGGAATCAGAGTTATAAATGGTAATCATTCTTTGGAAAGGGCTGTAGCCACAAAAGAGATCGAAATCGCAGTGGACTACAATTAATGGTCTGTCAAGATTTACGACCATTATACAACCCCGTGAACCTCGGGGTCTGGAGGTCTATACAGATCTCTGTGGCTTGTACAGACCTCAGAACTGTGCAAAAGAAGAAATAAAAGAAGAAAAATATCCGACTTTCCCACTGAGTAAAATGTATTTCTGATTTTACTTGGTGCTAACTGAAGGTTGTTTCCTTGTCTTTTGTAAGCGGTTTCATTTCGGGTGATAAATGTGATAAATGGATGGATAGATAGATAGATAGGCAAATATTTTAATGCCTAATGAGATCTGTTGCAGCACACTGACCTAGAGTCTATGCTACAAATTTGAACTTCTCTTGTTCAAGCCTCACCTCTACTCTGAACTAGCTAGGTGGCTTTATATTTATTTTGATTATTTATTTATTTGATTGATTGATTGATTGATTGATTTCTATACCACCCTTCCAAAAATGGCTCAGAGAGGTTTACACAGAGAAATAATAAATAAATGAAATGGATCCCTGTCCCCAAAGGGCTCATAATCTAAAAAGAAACATAAGATAGACACCAGCAACAGTCACTGGAGGTACTGTGCTGGGGGTGGATAGGGCCAGTTTTATACAAGCGGCTCGCTCTCAGAAACAGCTGCAATGCACAGATAATAAAACTTACTTTACAAGGTTATTGTAATGATTACATCACGTGAAGCACGCCAAATGCACAGGAGAACTATACAAATGCTGAAGATTAATGCTTGGCAGTTTTCCAAATGGCTTCATACTTATTGGTCAGACTATCTCCTAATTATTGACCGGAATATCTTATTGACTGGAATATCTCCTAGTTTTCCTCTGCCACATGAAGTTTCAATGTGCAGAGATTTCTTGATGAAAGAACATTCAGTCAAGTAAGTCCCTACCTTCAGTCTGAAGTGGGTCTGTCCAGTTGTAGGGTTACCCAGTTTGTGAAAGAACCACCCTACCTAAATATGTATATCAAATGTAGGTATGCATGCAAAAATGCTGTGTCCTTTTTTTGGAAATACTGTACTCAGATTCCTAGTCTTCACTTCATCATCATCATGATCATCCTTTGTTATGGCCCACAACCCGCCAGAAATTACAATAATCAACAGTTACAAGCAACAGAACTTAAAAGACACTGAGATTAAAAAATAATGAATAATACTGTAGCAGCACTTCTGTAGCAGCAAAAATGAGGGCATGAGTGAGAGAATTTAGAGGCAAGGGAGGCTTCAGAAGATACAGTGAAATTAATCTCATTGCTGGAAAGTAGGTTTCAAATCCTGTCTGGAGCCACAAATGATATTACCGCTGATTGACAGGCTAATCCAGATCCACATAACTGTTGAACAATTTAATACAGCAGGTACTGAGTTTTCACTGCAGCTTCCAAATAACAGGAGATCTGGGCCAAAGGAGATGAGATTATGGAGATTGGGGGTCAGATGTTCTGTCTCTTTCCCCTTTTCCAAACTCAGCCTGGGAGGGGTGCAATTCAGATCCCCCCAGGTATGGTGCTGGGGGAGAGAGTTTTCTTGGAATGTACGGAAAGTTCCTGAGACATTTCACATACCACTTACAGAGACTCATTTGCCTTTCCTTGAAAACTCTCATATGTTTCTTCTTTGGAAGGAAGCCAGACATGAACTTTCATAATCGTCACTCTCACAAAAATTTTGGTGGGAACTATTTTTAACCCCTTTCCATTACTGCTATCCCAATGAAAGCCATCCTTCAAGCCTGCTCTTTACCCAACCAGGGGAAACTTACAAGTACATATATTTTTCCATATGTGCAAATAGAAACACGTGACTGTGTGTGTGTGTTTAATTTGCACTATCACAAAAATTCGGTGCGAACTATTTTTAAGCCCTTTCCACTACTGTTTTCCAAATGAAGGAGGCTTCAAGTCTGTTATTTACCCAACCAGGGAAAACCTACAAGTACACATATTTCCCCCACTATGTACAAATTGAAATGTGTGTGTGTGATTTGTGCCATGAAGCAGCCTTCATTCAGCACAGCACCCCTATTCTGAATCAGAATCCAGCAACCACTTTTTACAAAAATTCAAAGAGACGGGAGATTCGATCATTAATCTCCATAATCTTATCTACTTTAGTCCTCAAAGACTCAAGTCTCAAGTACATTACCAGAGCCAGGATAAGGGATAGGCAAGCAAGGCAGCCGTCTAGGATGCAGCACTTTTGGGGCACAAGAAATTATCATTTAAACTATTAAGTTTTATACTTTATAAACATATCTTTAACACCAGAAATTTGTTAAAACTTTGGCTTGCCTGAATGGTTTCCTTGATTTAGAATTCTGTATTGACCATGATTTCTTAAGCCATGGAATGTAGGAACATAGGAAGCTGCCATATACTGAGTCAGACCATTGGTCTATCTAGCTCAGTAGTGTCTTCACAGACTGGCAGCAGCTTCTCCAAGATTGCAGGCAGGAATCTCTCTCAGCCCTATCTTGGAGAAGCCAGGGAGGGAACCTGAAACCTTCTGCTCTTCCTGGAGTGGCTCCATCCCTTGAGGGGAATATTTTACAGTGCTCACACTAGTCTCCCACTGCTATGCAACCAGGACAGACCCTGGTTAGCTAAAAGGACAGGTCATGCTTGCTACCACAAGACCAGCTCTCCTGTCCAATTATCTACAAGAGAGCAGATCAGTTCCTCAGCGTCTTCACCAGGGTAAGTGTCGTTACAGTAGGAGATAATCTACACAGAATAAAAAAAAATCATATTTAATCTAAACATAAATAAATACATAAACATAAATACATGGGGGAAAATGTTTCAGCAGGAATCATGGATTATGAGCAGATGCTCATCCTAGAGTGGCCCCATCCTCTGAGAGGAATATCTTACAGTGCTCACACATGTCTCCAATTCAAATGTAAACCATGGAAGACCCTGCTTAGCAAATGGGGACAAGTCATAGCTCAGCGGCTGAGCATCTGCTTGCATGTAGAAGGTCCCAGTTTCAATCCCTGGCATCTCCAGGTAGGTGTGGGAAAGACTCCTGCCTCAAAACCTGGACATCTGCTGCCAGTCAGTGTAGATAATACTGAGCTAGAAGAACCAATAGTTTGACTCAGTATATGGCAGCTTCCAATTTCCCTTGTTGTTCCTATACCTTCTCCAACCTCTCAGGAGCACAGGGCATAATCCTTTGAGGCTACTTACAGAGAATTGGGAAATGTGTTTTTAAAAAACCCACATGTTGTGATAAGGTATATACAGTTATTGTTTCCAGTAACCCCTGCAGGATTTTGGAGATTTCAAATGCAGAGGACCAAACTAAACATAAATACTGTATGTATCTGAATTGAAGAGGACCCTGAATTTAAGATGACCCCCTTAAAAAGTAGACGTTAAATAGACGTTATACCTGCTAGGAGAAGGTGGAGAGGGAGGAGGAGGAAGAGGAGAGAGAGAGGAGGAGGAGGAGAGGGAGCAGGAGGAGAGGAGGAGGAGTCCTCTGAATTTAAGACAACCTCCTGATTTCTAATATCAAAAAAACAAAAAAAATAGTCTTGAATTCAAGAAAATACAGAGCAAAAAGATTCTGAAGAGTGCAACATGAAAATCTTGGTGCAACAGGGGCTTAAAAGAACTACTTCTCTGTTTCGTGAACACACACATAACTCTTAAACAGTATCTTTCAGGAAATACGAGGGACCAAATCAGAGGAATGATTCCATTAATCTTCTTTGAAAACTGAGATGAGTGTTCTTGGGAGCCAAAAGCGACTCCAATCAGATTTGCGCTGATCAACTTCCATTCTAAATCAGTCCTTTCTCTTTGTAATCTGGATCTGAATATGTTATCTGTGCCGCACAGCCTCCTAGATGGAGTTGCAAGCATCCCTTTTTGAGTGCGGGGAAGAAAGTGTTCTGACTGTAGATCATATCCCAAAGAAGTTTCAGTATGAGCACTTTAAAGACTTCTGGTTCTCAGCTTCATTTTGTGGAGCTTAAAAACCAGGAATTGACAAAGGAGGGAGAGAACAGCCTTCTTCAACTTGTAAAGCAGTTATACTTTATGTAAAAAGACAGCGACAATCTATTTCTCACGCATGCTAAAAGGTTAGTGAAACCTGTCAGAAAGCATCTGGTTTGCTCAGAGAAAGCAAAGGAGACAGAGCCCAGGTTTGAAAAACTGCCTCTAATGTCATGACCACTTGGAATGAAAGCTGGCAAAGTTTGTAGGAGAGGAATTGCTTCCAAGGTAAATGGGAATCATTTTTAAATTCAGAGGAACATGAAATGGATCGCAGAACCAAAACTGGTGGCAACCTAATGTGTTACATAGGAAGCTGCCATATACTGAGCCAGACCATTGTTCTATCTAGCTCAGTATTGTCTACACAGACTGGCTGCGGCTTCTCCAAGGTTGCAGGCAGGAGTCTCTCTCAGCCCTATCTTGGAGATGCCATGGATTAGAACTGGAACCTTCTGCATGCAAGCTTGCAGATGCTCTTTCCAAAGAATATCTTACAGTGTTCACACGTCTCCCATTCAAATGCAAACCAGGGCAGACCCTGCTTAGTAAAGGGGACAATTCATGCTTGCTACAGTATAACACCTAATGGCGCAGTGGGGAAATGACTTGATTAGCAAGCCAGAGGTTGCCAGTTCGAATCCCAGCTGGTATGTTTTCCAGGTCAACTCCTGGTGACCACAGAGCCATGTGGTTTTCTTGGTAGAATACAGGATGGGTTGACCATT
This sequence comes from Hemicordylus capensis, assembly GCF_027244095.1. Lineage (NCBI taxonomy): Eukaryota > Metazoa > Chordata > Lepidosauria > Squamata > Cordylidae > Hemicordylus > Hemicordylus capensis. Next base: position 21,159,051 of record NC_069667.1, read on the forward strand.
GCCTCCTCCCACGTAGTGTGAGATGATGTCTTTCAGCACCTTCCTATATCACTGCTGCCCAATACAGGTGTTATAACAGTGGGGAATACTTCATGAAAAAATTTAAAATCATTAAAAAATGCAAGATTGTTACATAGAATGCAGGACCCAATGGCTGAATTCAGCTACATTAAACAAACCAAGATATATGAATAGCAGCATTGCCAATTTCAGGTTCCCATCTTGGGCTGGGGGAACCTCAGTTTCAGCATGAAGTATGAACCCGGATTATAACCTGGTTACCTGGGAGAGCGTCCTCTTCGGCATGATCCCCACCACACACTAAAATCATTGAGAGAGGGCCATCCCCATATACCTCCAGCTCATCTGGAGTGGGCCTTCTCTTGTCCACTCCAGTTGCTCCTGGGCTGTGGAATGTGCTCCATATATATATTCATGGTTTAACATCTTTATTAGCCTTGAAAAGAGCCCTTAAGATAAATTTTTTTAGCTATGCTTTCAGTAATCTCTGAATGCTTTAAATTTTTAATTGCTGTTAAAAAAAATAATTGCTGTAATTGCTGAAAGATTTAAATGTTTAATTGTCATAAAAGTTAGTTTTATTTTGTTTCTTTTGTGTTTATTTTGGTGAACTGCCTAGAGCAGGCCTGCTCAACTTAAGGCCCCGAGCTGTTTTTGAACTACAACTCCCATAATCCCCAGACACAGTGGCCAACAGCCAAGGAATGGAGAAGCGAGCTGGTCTTGTGGTAGAAAGCATGACTTGTCCCCTTAGCTAAGCAGGGTCCACCCTGGTTGTATATGAATGGAGACTAGAAGTCTGAGCAATGTAAGATATTCCCCTTAGGGGATGGAGCCACTCTGGGAAGAGCAAAAGGTTCCACGTTCCTTCACTGGCATCTCGAGGATAGGTCTGAGAAGATTCCTGCTTGCAGCCTTGGAAAAGCCGCTGCCAGTCTGTGAAGATAATACTGAGCTAGAGAGACCAGTGGTCTCAGTATATGGCAGCTTCCTATGTTCCTATGATTACAGGAATTGTAGGCCAACACCTGCAGGAGGACCGAAGTTGAGCAGCTGTGTCCTAGAGCCTTTGGAGTCAGGTGGTATACAAATATAATAATAATAATAATAATAATAATAATAATAATAATAATAATAATAATAATGAGGAGGAGGAGGAGGAGGAGGAGGAGGAGGAGGAGGAGGAGAAGAAGAAGAAGAAGAAGAAGAAGAAGAAGAAGAAGAAGAAGAAGAAGAAGAAGAAGAAGAAGAAGAAGAAGAAGAAGAAGAAAGCAAGCAGGGGATCAGCCAACAGAAGATACCTCATATGCTTCTATTTTGCCCAGGACTTATCTGCATTCTCACTCACAGGAATAGCCATCAGCAATGAAAAAGGGAAGCATTCTAATACACGAGTTATTTCCATTTTATGCAGCATGTCGAGCAAAACTCTTGATTCCCCAAGATACAGGTTCACCCCTCCTTTCCCCTTCTTGGCCACCCCAAAGTAATTATGCCAGCTCTGCCCCATAAACAAGGCTCTAACTCGTTTGGAAGCTGGCTTTGTCTTTCTCTCCAACAGACCTTTCTCCCTTTATAAGCATTTCTCATTAGCACATCTCTGTCTCTAGACTAATTAAGTAAACACAGATGTAAGCGAGAATATTAATTTGCTACAAAGAAGCGTCTCCTTCCCCCACCCCATCCCCCCGCCGCCCCGACAGACATACCCAATTTCTGCAAGCGCTTAGCCAACAACATGCAATTTGGAAGCTTCTTTGCCCACAATAACGACATGGAAGAAGCTGAACCCTGCCACCTAGTTATGCAAGTGATCTTAGCCCATCTCCATCTCATTTAAAGAAATTGGTTAAAGCAATGTATTTTGGGCTTTGAAAGGCAACAGGGTGGCAGCTAAGAGGACGATGATGTGGGCAGGGGAAATCAACTATATAATCTGTGCACAGGGCCCGTGGTTTGTTTGTTTGTTTGTTTGTTTGTTTGTTTCAAACCAGATAAATCTTACTCTTCCATTTTAGGATGATGATGATGATGATGATGCAAGTGTCTTATAATCTCAAGTTTTAATCCCTGCTAACGGAAGAAAAGGCACTTTTTTAAAGTGGCGATTCTCTTTGTCCACCTTGGTTTGCGTTTGGATGGGTGACTACATGTGATATGAGCCGGTTCTCCAGTAACCATTTCAAGGTTAAATTCAGTGAATTCAAACATGAATCCCCATTTGTTCCCATCCCCTCTTTGGAGCTGACATGAGTACAAAATAGCTGGAAACACATCTGATAATGAATCCCACTGTACTTCAGTGGCACAAAATGACAATTAGTTTATGAAAGATCTCAGGAGAGGTCTTGTCTTTGTTGAGCAGGGCTGGGTTCTTTGTTGTTCTTTTAAATCTCAAGATACACATTCGAGACTAATGGTGGCAATTATTAGCAGCAAAGAAGAAGCTTCTGGCATACCCTTGTCGAGATCGCTTCGTGAGCACAAGCAGCCTAAAAGTAGGGCTCTCGGCATCTTGACTGAAATGCACAACTTTGAGTTGATGGAGCAAGAATATGCACAATATGGAGGTGCCTAAAAAGATGGGCAGAAATCCCCCTACTCTCACAGCCCTAATTGCAGTTACCTCTGCTAACTGGTCAAAGAGGCACCTTTCCAAGTAGTGATTCTGTAAGATTTAGCAGGGAGAGAGCAATCCCTCCTGTGGCTGTTGCCGCTGTCTCTTTTGTGTTTCTTTTTAGATTGTGAGTAGGGATGTGCACGGATGTGTATATCCGTGGAGACGGCACTGCAGAGGGCTGGCAAGAGCTTGGGGGATGGCAGGTAGGACCTTTTTAAGCAACACTAAAGGAGACAAAGGGGACAACAAAAAGTAAGCACTGGAGATCTTCTGCCCCACACACTGGGCAGGAGAAAAAAGAAGGAATTCCAGACCAGTGGCAGACTGGCATGCACAGCCGGGGCAGGGGGAGGACAGAATGAAAAGCTTTCCAGCTAATCACTTGTCCCAGAAAACAAATTCAAGTAAATTTATTATTTTTTATTATTAATCAAATGTGTACACTGCCCCAAACGTTCATCTCTGGGTGGTTAACAAAAGCATAAAACAAGTTAAAATATATACAGAAACTTTAAAAAAAAATAACAATTTAAAAACCTCTAAAAACCTTAAGTGTCGTAACTGAGATTTTTGCATAACCTGTTGTGTTGTTAACTAGTTTTACTGTTTTGTTTTGTTTTATGCTGATTGATATTTTGGTGTGTATGTTGACTGGTCATTGCCCATAATAAATTATTACTTACTAAATTAAAGTTAAAAAAACGCTGACTAAATAATAAAAAGTCTGGTGAAGGGAAAAGGCTGTGGGGAAGGGGTGGGGAAGGGGGAAAGAAAGGGAAGGAAAGGCGAGGACGGGGAGAGAGGTGCTGAACTCTGGAACAGGTGTGTGCTAAGCACAGCAAGAAAAGGATTAACAAAGAAAAGCACATGCTCCAGAGAAAACAAGGAACCCCCCCCCCCAAAAAAACAACAACCCTAGAGGCGCCAAAATGCTTCAGGCTGATCCCTAATTGTGAGTCCTTCAAGGACAGGGAACCATCTTATTAATATTTTTCTATGTAAACTGCTTTATGGACTTCTTGTTGAAAAGCGGTATAATAGTAGCAGTAGCAGCAGAGGTTTTGGGTGATCAGCAAGCCACCTAATGGCGCAGAGGAGAAGCAACCTGCCTAGAGAGCAGGAGGCTGTTGGTTCGAATCCCTGCTGGTGTGTTTCCCAGAATATGGGGAACTCCTATATCGAGCAGCAGCAATATAGGAAGGTGCTGAAAGGCATCATCTCATACTGCGCGGGAGGTGGCAATGGTCAACCCCTCCTGTATTCTACCAAGAAAGCCACATGGCTCTGTGGTCACCAGGAGTCGACACTGATTCGATGGCACAGCAACCTCAGGGGAAGCAAAAATGGAGCAAATGGAGCAAAAGGCAAGGAGGCCACCCAGCAGCCATTGATAGCAGCTCTCAAAGCTTCATGCCCAACTGGAGCTTCCAGTTTACAGATTTGATTGATCTGGATTTGATTTGATCTGATCTGGATATGATCTGGATTTTGAATTGCTCTGAACAGGTTTGATTTCATCTGGAGATTTAATCGATTCAGTTTTCTAAGGTCCAGACCTATCTGGAGATACTACCAGGGATTCAGACAGAGACCTTCTCCATGCAAAGCAGATGCTCTACTGCTGAGGAAGACACAAGGAAAATAGGAAATTTCCATAGACTGAATCAGACCATTGGTTCATCATACTATCCACTATTGCCTACACAGACTGGCAGCAGTTTCTCCAAGATTACAGGCAGGAGTCTCTCTCAGCTCTATCTGGAGATGCCAGGGAGGGAACTTGGAACCTTCTGCATGTAAGCATGCAGGTGCTCTTCCCAGAGCAGCCCCATCCCCTAAGGGCAATATCTTACAGTGTCCACACATGTAGTCTCTCATTCAAATGCAAACCAGGGTGGACCTTGCTTAGCAAAGGGAACAATTCATGCTTACCACAACAAGAGCAGCTCTTCTCCCAACTCTTCTCCCAATGACCAATTCTCCTTCTATACAACCCCAAGTGATAACCCCTTCCCCATCAATACCCATGGCAGACATGTGCAGAATGTCTGATGGTGATCCAACTGCATTGTTTTATTTATTTATTTATTTATTTATTTATTTATTTATTTATTTATTTATTTATTTATTTATTTAACCGCCCTTCCAAAAATGGCTCAGGGCAATTGACACAGAGAAGTAATAAACAAATAAGACGGCTCCCTGTCCACAGAGGGCTCACAATCTAAAAAGAAACAGAAGACAAACACCAGCAACAGTCACTGGAGGTTCTGTGCTGGGGGTGGATAGGGCCAGTTACTCTCCCCCTGCTAAATAAAGAGAATCACCATGCTAAAAGGTGCTTCTTTGCTAAGTTAGTTACAATTTGCATTGTATCACTCTGTAACCCACTAGACTCCACTGAATTTGCTCCAAGAAAGGCTACTTTAGTTCAGGGCCTTCCCCTCTGGTTTTAATTTAAAAAAAAAAATTTTTTTTTCTGCCTTAACTCTGCTGTGTTATCTACGGCCTCTTCAATTAGGGGATTCATTTTGGTTGCATAAGAATGAGATAATTTCTTGCAGCATGTGGCAAATGAAAGTGAAAAAGGAAAAAAAAAAACACAACGAAGCCCATCGCTAATAATGACTGGATTATGCAAAATTATATGCGCTGAAAATAACATTTATTTGAGTTTAATCAAGCAAGTAGTCAGCCGAATTGATTTGAACTGGTGCAGAAAGATAATATTTAAACGAAAGGTTTTATTTATTGAAATTCCAAACATTAATGCAGCAAGATACAGGTAATTATGTACACTTGCGAAATGTGGCACTGTAAATACTAAAAATAAAATAAAATGAATCAGCACACACCACCACATCTTATCAGGCCTATTTTATAACTGGAGAAGAAATCTGCATCTCCTCTGCCGCATTTCTGTCTGGTAAATCTTAGGCATGCAGATGTGAAATTATGGAATGCATAATTATCCCCACTGCTTTTAAGTCTCTGTAGCTCAATCTACCTCCAACTGGAGTCAATGGCAACTTTCTCATTGGTTTTTAATGGGCCCTGGCTGAGTTGTGCTAATAGATTTTAATCCACATGGAGAAATCTCCATTCATTGTATGGAGCAAGGAAATGGAGTTACCATTGAGAAAACCATCAAAGAGTAGCACAGCTTTTTCTGACTGATCAGATTTGGTTGTCTCTTACAGTGGGGTGTGTTTATTTTATTAATAAGGAACTATGGCTATTACCGATAGGGACATGCACGAACCAGTGGTCCTTTTCCGGGCCGCTGGACCGGTTTTGAGGTCCGGCATTCGGCCAGTTCAGCAGCGAAGTAAGAGGTATTTTCCCAAAACTAGTATCTGTAATTAGGGATGTGCACAAACCGGCATTTGGCCAATTTGGCAGCAGTGGCGGGGCGGGGGGGTTTCCTTTAAGGAGCATGGGGGTGCTCCTTAAAGGTAACCCCCACCTCCTGCCATCGCTGCCCGACTGGCCAAACTCCGGTTCGTGCACATCCCTAATTACAGATACTAGTTCTGGGAAGATGTCTCTTATTTTGGAAATGAAAAGTGAAGGACACTCCCAAGATAGAGCAGTGGATTACTAATTTACTGTTCTTGAGTGCTTTTGGAAAAATTGCTTCTTTTAGAAGGGAAGTGCATGACAAATTCCAGGTAATTTGGAAATTGTTCTTGGAATTATGTATTGTGAAATATATATTTTTTGTTGAAAATAGTGGTCAAAGCAATTATATTACTCGAGCCTATTTTGCTTTATGTTTTATATTTAGTTATTTAAAGCTGGGAGAGTTTTGAGGAATATTATGCATATTCACATAATACAGGAGGCTCTTTTTATCCATGGACTCACGGATCACGGTTTCATGTGTTTGCAGTTGGTGAAGTCTCTCAGCTTCTGCAACAGCTGCATAGCAAGTGGGAGGCACAATCCAGATGAGTCAAGGGCTATTAAATTGTCAGCCACTGACATTTTCATTTTCATTGAAGATTGGTTGGTTGGTTGGTTGGTTTTTACATTTATATTCCACTCTTCCTCCAAGGAGCCCAGAGAGGTGTGCATGGTATGTTTATCCTCACAACAACCCTGTGAGATAGAAGATTCTGAGAGAGAAGTGATTGCTTCTGAGAGAAGAAGAAGCCTAAGGTCACCCCATGAGTTTGAATGGGAATGTGATTTTCATCCTCCCCGGTACTAGTCCAACACTCTGACCACTGCATCATGCTGGCTATCATACAGTATATTGGTAGTCCAACTCAGCTACGTTCCCTTTCAGTTTCTGGTTGAAATGTGGGATCATCATCTCAAGTCAATCTTTAAAAGAAATGATGAAATGATCCCAGCTATGTTTTCCCCTCTAAAAAGAAAGTGAAACAAAGACCCGTGATTGTTTTGAAAGAAAGGAAATGAGCTGACCTTTAGATGAGAGAAAAGCTACATCAAAAAGTGTGTGTATTGTCATTTCTTTCGAAAGAATAAAATAACAGATTGGAGTTCTCTGTACAGCACATTTTATAGCAGATTTCCAAATGATCAAAGAGTTCCATGTAAATTATCTTAAAAGTTGGGTGCAACAAGATTAAAGTAGAAGGATAACAATATTGGCCTGTTGAAGACAGGGAAGGAACGTGTCCTGCTTCAGGCTCTTCCACAAGCTCTATTCAGGGGTTAGTGAATAGAATAGCAATGCTCCATCATGCCCTCAGGTCCTGAGGCCCTGCATTTGGCACTGCCTATCTAGATGCTGTGTGATGTCCACAACCTTCGTACCATGCAGGCATGTCACTGTGTGGTCTACACACGGGTCACAAACCCATCTCTCTATGCCCCTAATGATTGAATCACCCACTACTAGGAGGACCCAGACCCCTGGAGGGATATCCTCTATGCGAGAAGATATGGGCACATCACCTAAGAAAGGGGTCACTTCTAAGGGAGCATTCCCCTCTTCCTTAGATGATGTCCTCCTTCCCTGAGACTTTCATTCTCCATGATATGCTCACAGTTATAGCTGTGAAAGCAGGGAAGAGGTCCTGCCCTACCAATGTAACTCATGCCTTCCTGCCAGGTGCTTGTGGTTATGGAGCCATTTGTCTGAAGTGGAAAGTGCTGTAACTGTGATGGTCAGCACTCCCATCAGCAGCAACCTCAGGCAATCCAAGTTGCCACTCATGGAAGCACCAGTCATCACAGTTATGGCACTTTCCTGTTCACACAAATGCCTCCATAACCATGAGTGCCTGGCAGGAGGGGGTAAGTGAGAGTGACTTGGTGGGACTTCCTCCCCGCTGGCGAAGCTGTAACTGCTAACTTGGCAAAGAGGCACCTCTTAACGTGGTGATTCTCTTTATTTGGCAGGGGGAGAGTAACTGGCCCGATCCACCCTCAGCACAGTATCTCCAGTGACTGTTGCTGGTGTCTGTCTTATGTTCCTTTTTAGGCTGTGAGCCCTTTGGGGACAGGGATCCATCTTATTTATTTGTTATTTCTCTGTGTAAACTGCCCTGAGCCATTTTTAGAAGGGCGGTATAGAAATCGAATGAATGAATGAACGAATGAATGAATGAATAACTGTAAGCACTTTACTGTACCAGACTTTGGACAGCAACCCAGGCAATTGTTCAGGACCACGGACAGAGCTCATCAGGAGAATTCAGCTGGGTATTGAAACGAAAGAGGAAGTTGCTCCAGCATTCTCAGCAGAATGCGGAGATTTGCAGCCTGCTAGCCAGGCAGGGTAACTTGCCTCTGCCCCTTCCAGGAGCAAGTTTTGATATTTTAAAGGGCCCATGCCCATTTTGCAAGTGCTCTAAGAGCATTAGAGGAGGCTTCCGTTATGGCTGGGAGGTCTTCAAAATATTCCTAAATTGAACGGTGTTTGCATGGAGAGAAGAGATCCATGTATAGTTCCCCCCCTCCACATACACCCACCCCACACGCACATATTTTGGGGGCATTTATATAAGCTACATTATCTGCCTTCAGTTGAACTCTGTTTTTGAAGCCTTGCCCTGTATCTTTTTTTTTTTTAAATGATGCTGTTGGCTTGATAAGATAATTAAAAAGGTACAACAACATTGGAAGCTGGCATCCATTATGCTATGAAGTTGTCACAATAAGCCTAATTCCACTAACTGGCAAAGGGGAGCAAACTATATTAAGCCTGCCACATGTGCCCAGAAAGGTTTCCCATCCAAAAACTTCCTTTGCTTAGCTAAAATGCCTTATAATTACTTCCATTATCTTAAGCTTTATCCCTTAAAACACTGGAGCTGCAGACGTTTTTGATCTCCCCAATGGTGTTTCCTCTTCCCAGTGCCTTTTGTGGCTTAACACAGTATTTATTTCATAGCTGTCTCTTTTGATAAGCGGATGGCTAGCAGTGCTTTCTTAGGGGAAATGATATGCTTGTTTGCTGCTTTAGCGCTTAGTAGATGAGGGATGCAGAGGCCGCTTTTCTGAACTTTAGAGTCCTTGTGAAGGATCCACAGATACAGGAGAACCTCCGTATTATCCACTACAACCGTGTATACAGAAACCGTGAATATGGATTCAATGCAAATGCAGGGGTTAGGTTCTCAGAGGTTGGAAAAATGGCAAAAAGAGGCCCTTTAAATGTGTGGGGAAATAGCCTAACATGCTTCATGGGGTCCCAGCAGTCTAGTAGTACACCCAAATAGTAAAATATTGGCCAAAAATCACAGGGATTCCCCCCCCCCCCGGTTTGTTTAAAAGAGCCATTTTGAGGCTCCTAACTCAAAATGGTGGCCGCAAATGACCTCCAATGTCATTTCCGTCCACCCCAACCCACAGATATGTGAAGTTAACCCCTTTAAAGCCGTTTTTTTTTTTCTGTGTATACTGTGATCAGGTGCCAATTACTTGTCATTTTTTCTTGTCATTTCTTCACAAATGACTAGATCTACTCCATTGTCACAAAGACAGCAGAAGAAAGCTGCCGGGAGGCATGAAAGAGGAAGCGGTCTAGGTAAAAAGGAGCATCTGTCAACAGGGATATTATGGGTGTGACAGCAATGACTGAGGAAATTTGATGGTGCATGATGTTCACATCATGAGGTTGTGAGATCTGATGTTCAGACTGAGATATTGTAGTGGCCTACAAAATCATAATCATGGGGACACAATCTGGCTAGGTCCTCCCTGCTCAACATTATGCTCAACTCACAACAAGTGTAGATAGGCTGGCAGGAGCATCAAAGGCTGGGGATTAGTGTTACAGCTATGTTTAAGAAGGATTTGGTAATATGTGCCTCTGAGCATATGGCGAGTGATCTGAGCCCATGCAAATTTGACATTACCATACAAGCTATTTTCATAATTTGTAGACATTCAACGTATGCTGTATTTACTTCAACAATCTCATGAACACATGTCATATGGAAGACAAACCATCTAAAGCAGGGGTAGGCAACCTTAACACCAGCTGTTGTTGAACTTTAACTCCCATAATATCCAACCACATCAGGGGATGCTGAGAGTTGTAGTTCAACATCTGGAGACCAAAGGTTGCCTACCTCCGATCTAAAGAGAACTTTCCAGAAGAAATTGAACCAGTCTCATTTTGGATGTATAAAATCCCATTGTAAAGATGGAGGGGGAAGACCCAACTGTCATCTGGAGCTTACATGTCTGCTTTTCAACTTCTGCTCCTCATAACCTAGCCATTTATCCATAGGTTTAATAACAAAAACTGCCACACTTATTGAGCAAGCGATTCTGAGTGTGAACATGGCCTTTCTAGAATGAAAAGTGCAAACAGAAAAGCCACAGAAAGTTAAGCGATTGGGGGCGGGGGTCATGAGAAATAGCATGAAAGACTGCTGCTTTACTCCCCTACCCATAATAAAGTTGTGCCATCGAGTCAGTGTCGACTCCTGGCATCCACAGAACTCTGTGGTTGTCTTTGGTAAAATACAGGAGGGGTTTACCATTGCCTCCTCCCACGCAGTCTGAGATGATGCCTTTAAGCATCTTCCTATATTACTGCTGCCCGATATAGGTGTTTTCCATAGTCTAGGAAACATACCAGCGGAGATTCAAAGCAGCAGTCTCTTTCTCCCTAGGCAAGTTACTTCTCTGCTGCACCCATAATACACCTGTGTAATACCTCACATTTTCCACCCCAGAGGTATTTTCAAAGGAGGTAGTCAGATATAAGTGTCATTGTTCAAGAATGTTACTGGACAGTATGCAATCACTTCCAGAGAGCAACCATTCTGTTTCATGATAGGTGTGCAAAGAATGCCCAGTCACACATTATGCTCAACACTCACACAACAAGTGTACAGTGTATACAGGTTCAGACATATTGAATGCAGATACAGAAGTACATTTCCTATCTGTAACTTGCATTTGAAGGGTCTGTATCCAGGTTAGGAACATATGAAGCTGCCATATACCAAGTCAGACCATTGGTCCATCGAGCTCAGTATTATCTATACCAGGGTTTCTCAACGTTGGGTCCCCAGATGTTATTGGACTTCAACTCCCATAATCCCCAGCCCCAATGGCCTTGGGTCAGGGATTATGGGAGTTGAAGTCCAATTACATCTGGGGACCCACACGTTGAGATTCCCTGGTCTTCACAGACTGGCAATGGCTTCTCCGAGGTTGCAGACAGGAGTCCCTCTCAGTCCTATCTTAGAGATGTCAGGGAGGGAATTTAGAACCTTCTGCATGCAAGCATAGAGATGCTCTTCCCACAGCAGCCCCATGTCTCTTAAGGGGAATATCTTACAGTGCTCACACATGTCATCTCCCATTCATATGCAACCAAGGTGAACCCTGCTTAGTAAAGGGGACAAGTCATGCTTTCTACCACAAGATCAGCTCTCCTCCCAGACCAAAATGAATACAGAATACATTCACACAAACACATATACGAGTGTACAGACATATGTACACTCATACAGCATGTCTGAATCGGGCTACAGACACCTTTACATCTCAAAAGTCTTTTTGTCGGTCCCATTTTTGCTAGCATATTTCCAATAACATCCCCACGCTCCATTTCCCCCTAGATGTGCCACGGTTAGTTCTTTTGAGTGCTACACCCTGCAGAGAAAACCGTATGACTCTCTCCTCCTGTATTTCTTCACGACTGCATCGTCCATGCTTCTGCTTCTTTGTCTATCATGTTGCTCATACCCTTCCCTCAGTTTGAGTCCCCTTACCTGTGCTCCAAGGTCTTTTTCTCCTTAAGGCCCTGTGACTTCTTGATTAATCACAGCGATAAAAGGAAATGTTCCTGCATGAGTTTTTTTTAATACTAGAAGATTAGATGTGCATCACAGCATCAGGGAAAAACAGTGCACTGAAAAATACTGTGATAGCTAAAACTAAGTGGGACTTCGGTCTGGTGTGTGTGTGTGTCCACCCTATCAATATGCCTCTGTCAATAGGTGTGTGTGTGTGTGTGTACATACACATATGTATTTATTTATTTTTCATATGTATATACCACCTGTTGTGTGTTTCCCTAGGCAGTGTACATAATCTAAAATACAACTCATGGAAAAACAGAATTAAAAAAACAATTATTATTTTACAGAATAAAAACTATTAAAAAGTTTACAATTAATTTTAAATAAAAGCCTGAGGAAACTGGTGCATCTTGAGGGTCTTTTAAAAATCAGTCAGAGATGGAGAAGCTCTTAATCTGACAGGGAGTGACTGGCAGTAGCTTCTCCAAGGTTGCAGGCAGGAATCTCTCTCAACCCCATCTCGGAGATGTTGCCAGGGAGGGAAATTAGAACTTTCTGCTCTTCCCAGAGAGGATCCATCCCCTGAGGGGAATCTCTTCCAGTGCTCACACTTCTAGTCTTCCATTCATATGCAACCAGGGTGGACCCTGCTTAGCTAAGGGGATAAGTTATGCTTGCTACCACAAGACCAGCTCTCCTCTTAAAAAACCATTTTTGTGCCAAAGTAACATAGGAACATAGGAAGCTGCCATATACTGAGTCCGACCGTAGGTCTATCTAGCTCAGTATTGTCTTCACAGACTGGCAGCAGCTTTTCCAAGGTTGCAGGCAGGAATTTCTCTCAGCCCTTTCTGGGAAGGAACTTAAAACCTGCTCTTCCCAGAGCAGCGGCTCCAACCCTGAGGGGAATATCTTACAGTACTCACATGTGGTCTCCCATCCGAATGCAACCAGGGCAGACTCTGCTTAGCTAATGGCACAAGACAGGCTTGCTACCACAAGACCAGTTCTCCTCACCTAAGGCTGAATCAGGAAGGCCCCACTCTGAATGCCCATGCACACACACTGCCTTGATACTGACACGCAAAACAAAACTCATTGCACACACAGACGAAAATCTTTTATTGGGAACACTGCCCAGGACACAAGCCTTAATGACTTTATAGGTAATAACCAGCACTTTGTATTTTGCTCAGAAATATATCAGTAGCCACTAACCAGTGTTGTTCTTTTAAAAGTTGGTGTAATTTTGTCTTTTTTGGATTATCCCAGAGACCAACCTGGCTGTCGCATTCTGAGCCAATTGTAGTTTCCAGACTATCAACAAAGGCAGCCCCATGTAGAGTGCATTACAGTAGTCAAACAATTGTATTTCATTACAGTAGAGTGCATCCCAGTAGTCAATATATACAGAACCCTTTACATTGAGGTCATCTGAGAAGGTCCATCTCCAGTTACCGCCAATTCGTCTGGTGGCTACACAGAGACAGGCCTTCTCAGCTGCCACCCCGAGATTGTGGAATGCGCTCCCTACTAAGATATGATCCTCCCCATCTCTGGCAATTTTTAAAAAAACATCTGAAAACCCATCTTTTCAACCAAGCTTTCTCAGCTTTTTAAAATTTGTTGGTTTTAATTTTGTGATTGATTTTAAATTGTTGAATTGTTTTAACTTTTTATATGTGTTTGAATTGTTTTATGTTAACCGCCCAGAGACGAAAGTTTGGGCGGTATATAAATTTGATAGATAGATAGATAGATAGATAGATAGATAGACAGACTGTGTTTGGGACTTGATCCTTCTACAGCTCACATAATAGATATTTTCTATCCCTCTGCAATTATTACTTAACCCAAACTTTGGGGAACCCAGAACTTGAAAATACTTGAAATAAAGTAAGGGGCTCAGTTTGCAAGATGTCATAACTTTTGCACTTTTTTTCCTGCTAAAGTGTAATTCTTTCTAAAGTATAGGTTTCTCTCTGTGATATCTGTATTGTGGAGGGTGAGATCAAAAAATGATGTTGCTGTTTCTCTTGTACCTTTTCTTTTTGTTCCCAGCTTAAAACGATTGTCCATATTCCACTTTTGTGGTATTGTCAGAGGTGATCTTCTATAATGAGTAGTTTGGTGACAGGAAGCAATGTATGTATCTCACATAAAACCTGATAGTTATACACAAAGGGATATGTTTCTTTTCTTCTGTTCCCGTTCTTCCTATTTTTAAAATGCCTTGCTCCAAATCCTACGCAAATGTGTGCTAGATGCACTGTCATTGAAAGGGCATGCAATTTCCCAAAATGTTGGGGGGAGGGGGAATAAAATACCAAATGAACACCTTCTTGCCTCTCTTCTTTGAAAGCAGTTAGCATGGCATGAGAATGCTCTGAGTGCTTGGAAAACACAACTCTTTGTTGCACAGAAAGTTCTCAACTTAAGATGTTCAGAGTTAAGATGGATGGCCCTCAAGGTGCTTGTTAACTGCCACCACCTGACCTTGCAACTGTGTTCCAACTGAACACCCACTGTGGGAGATGAGGCTTTGCTAGACAGCTGCTGGAGGAAGAGGAGATTCACACCAGTGGCTCAGCTTCACATTTGTCACATTGGAGAACTGGTCTTGTGGCCGCAAGCATGAATTGTCCTCTGCTCTGGAGCTGGATACAAGTTTTGGGTTCACTGCTGCCACTCACCTCCATACACAGCTCACAGACATAGCTCCATACACAGTTCTGGGTTCCTTGGAGACTCTGGGTTCCTTGGTGACTCTGGGCTCCTTGGTGACTCTGGGCTCCTTGGAGAAAGAGCAGGATATAAATGTAAAAATAAATAAATAAATAAATAAATAAGGGAGGGGAGAATGTTTGTTTGTTTGTTTGTTTGTTTCCTGCTCTTTCTCCAAGAAGCCTAGAGTCACCAAGGAGCCCAGAGTACACAGTTATTTTTCTCTTCACAACAACCCTGCAAAGTAGGTTAGGCTGGAAGTGAAATGAATGGCCCAGAGTCACCCAGTGAGTTTCATGGCTGAATGGGGATTTGAACTCGGGTCTCCCTGGTCCTAGTCCAACTGTCTAACCACTACACTACACTACCTTCATTGCAGAATTCTCACAATGGCTGTTTGGGAGCACACATGGCTCCTGGACCCAGCCTAGCTGCTCTTTTTACTCTGAAGAGCATCATGAGAATAGTCCCAAGGCAGAGAGTACTGAGCTGAATGGACAAATGTTCCTATGCAGCTTGGATGCTTTATCACATCAGGAGCAGAAAATCACAGATATTCCCAGTACCTTCCAAAATGGATTCATATCTGGAGATGTGTCCACGATATCTCAGGGGTCCTTTTTGCTCCCCTGAGTTTCAAATTCACATGACATCTTTGCAGTCATACAACCTGATGGCAATGCTAGCCATGTCCCCTCAGCAAGCAAAGGCACAGTGACTTTTGCTTTCCTCTGCCTACAGTCACAGAATGTTTGAGTTTCCTTCCCATTCCCTAAGAGAAGGTCACAAGTACCAACATCATATTAAACTATGTCCAGTTAGCATCCAATTAAACAAAGATTGGCATTCACTTTGAGCCACGGCAAGGTTAGTGAAGCACTCGCCAGTGCAGAGCACGATTTAACACAACCTTGCCCTGGTCTCTTGATTTAATGGAAGGCTTAATTAGAAGCAACCTGTACATTTGGGCTGTGCTCTGCCCTTCGTATGTTTGTGTAGGCTGCCGTGCCCATAGCTTTGTACCCCAGAGACATGATGAACAGGACAAAGCCCCTCAAGCAGAAAGCTCAATTATTTTACCAGATTACTTGTTTACAGTAAATGGAATTTCACATTTGAGTGAATACACTTGGAGGGGACAGAGATTGCAAATACACACACTCCCCAATGGAAGACATGCAGTGAGTGGGACAATAGATGAAACTGAGCTACCTTTTTGCTACAGTTCTGTGATGTGAACGTAGATATGAATGAATAAAGCTGCCTTCTATCAAGTCAGATCATTGGTCCATCTAAGTCATCATTCCTTTATTTGTATTATTTATTTAACTTATCTCTTAGGTTACCTGGGAGAACACCTTGTTCTGCATGACCCCCACCACACATTAAGATAAACGAGAAAGATCCATCTCCATGTGCCACCAGCCCATCTGGTGGTGACTTGGGCATGGACCTTCTCTGTTGTCACTCCTGGGCTCTCGAATGCAATCCCTCTAGATCAGTCCTGCTCAATTTATGCTCCCCAGCTGTTTTTGGACTACAGCTCCCATAATCCCCAGCCACAGTGGCCAATAGCTTGGGATCACTGGCTGATTTGCCCTGGGCCCTACAGCCCATGTGGGCTCTCTAAGGACAACCCTGGAAGGGTAGGATAAAAATGTATATATAAATGATCATCAATGTAGGGAGAGGAAAGCTCAGAAGGATCTGGAATTTGTGACAAACTGCACATGTACCATGCTCTGTACAAAACACAGAAATGCAACACGGTACCATGGGTGATTCCTAGTCCATCAGCTGCATTTGGGAAGCAAGACTTTGGCAAAACCAGGGCAGAAATTCAGATGGAGAGACTTTTGCTAGCATCCCTCATTACAGCTGTCCACAGGAATATCCAGACAGCCTAGATGTGATGAAATTGTGATTTCTCTTTATCATTACTGAGAAACAAGGAGAACTGGAGCACTGGATTTCTCTGAACTGAAGACAAAACATCCCTTTTTGTACAGCTTTAAAATATGGCACCATTTCCTCCAGACAAACGAAAAAAGTTTGCACCTGATTTGGGAAAGAGAAAGAGAGAAAATTGTGTAAATAAATAAACCTTAGTATGTTTCTTTTCCAAAGGCAATTTTAAATTGATGAAGTAATTTAGCATTATTCAGATCAATTTTCCCCCTGGAGTCAGAAGAAACTCATTTATTGAATGTCATTTCCTCTCGCTCTAACATCAAAACATATTTGATCAGCTGCACCATAGTTGCTTGAAGTCATGGTTCTGCTAGCTTCATTTCACTCAAAACAGAAATTGATAAAACTGTAAACAGGTTTGATGTGGTCCCCCCATCAATGCTCTGTTTGGTTCAAGTCTGTCCATGTTCTGGCATAAACAAAGTCTTCATTCATTCATTCCAAAATACAAGGACACCATAAAACAAATACCTTTCTCTGCACAGAAGGGGCCCCTCTCTGGCAATCTGGTGTATATTGCATGAAATTAAAAGCATCTCTGTGCATCACTGTAAAAAGAAAAGAAAAAGACTTGGATTTTATGGATTTTTAATTGCTCTTGTGTGAGTATAAGATTGTTTGTGTGCAGGGGGAGAGATTTTTGCTGAAGCCTCCACCTCCTTCTGAACCTCACCTGTCATGCCATATGCCTTGTATTGCCAGCTCCCCCAGCACTTAGAGATAGATTTGGGGAGGGAGTTTGGCAGGGAGGTATGGAAGAAAGGAGGAGAAGAAAACTCCCATT
This sequence comes from Hemicordylus capensis, assembly GCF_027244095.1. NCBI lineage: Eukaryota > Metazoa > Chordata > Lepidosauria > Squamata > Cordylidae > Hemicordylus > Hemicordylus capensis. The sequence continues at coordinate 21,176,410 of NC_069667.1, forward strand.
GCTCTCACACCTGAAGCCATAATGCAAAGAAGCCATAATGCAAAGACCAAATATTGGGTCAAAGGCCACTAAACTGGGTCAAGAAGTTTATTGAACAAATTTAAGAACTGTATGATGCACACTCCAACCCCAAACAGTGCAGGGTTATGTATATACTGGCAGGCAGATAGGAAGCTTGTTCTCACAACCAGTGGTTCCTGGACAGAAGAGGGTTAAACCCTCAATGTCTGGTCATCTGCGGCAGCAGGAACCCTTCTGATAAGAGTGCCTCACCCAGATTCTTTCCCCAGCATTTTGCCAAGGGTGGAGGGGAAACCATCTGACCCATCTCCTGTCTCTCACATGATCACTTTCCCCATCTCCTACCTTGATCTAGCTATGCTACGCCAGCATAGCTTAGTAGTTAGAGTGTTGGACAAGAATTGGGAAGACCCAAATTTGAATCCCCATTCAACTATGAAACTCACTGGGTGACTCTGGGTCAATCATGTATCTCTCAGCCTAACCTACCTTACAGGGTTCTTGTGAGGATGAAAATCACCATGTACACCGCTCTGAGCTCCTCAGAGGAAGAGCAGGATATAAGTGTAAAAATAAAATAAATAAAATCTTGGAGTTCACACAGCTGCTGATTGGGAGTGGGTCTGGCTGTCCTACCCTGACTGGGCACTCCTCCTACCCAGATTCCGATTGTGTGAACTAGCCTAGTGTGTTTGGTTTAAAAGTACTTGCAGGATTCTGGTATTGTCTGGGAGATGCGTGGGATGAGTTTAAAAATCAGAATACTGGATTTTGTTTGGAAAAATCCCATCACAGGAAATGGGAAATCCCATCACAGGAAAAATCCTATCACAGTGTGATAGATGCTATAGCATCTGGTAGTTTGTCCCGCATTTCAGCATCAGTGTTTTTTGCTGTTGCTTTCATATATTAGAGAGAGTTTCTCATTTAGTCATCAGTCTCTGTCTAATTGTGATCTCAGGTGATACTTTCTTCTTATCCATTCTCAAGCTGTCCATCACAAAGGCAAGGGAGTCACAATTCTTGGTGATCTGACATGTGGCTTGGAAAATGCTACTGAGGTGTGCAGTTGTGAATGTAGTGAAACCAACAGAAGTTTCTGACCACAGCTGCTTACATCTTTGCCTTGAACATTACAAAGGAACCTCAAGGACTCAGAACAAACAGTCTTTGGAAGAATTGGCTAGCTTTTCATCAAAGATGAGATCGCTTCCAAGTCATGTCGTATTCACAGTGAGCCACACTTCTAAAAAAAAAAAAAAATGAAAAAACATTGCTGGGTTTTTTCCTGTCTGGGTCAAAACGAAAAGGAATGGTTGATTTCCAAAAGTTCATGTCATGTACAGAATTCTTTTCCACTTGCTTTCCTGAAGATCTGCATTTCGTATCGCATAGAGTTTGCAGGCTCTTTGGGGTAGGGAGCAATACCAACCTATGTGAGTAAACTACACATTTAAAGTAACCTAGTGAGGCTGTTCTCCCCACTGGGTTTGGCCGGTCATGAGAAGCTATGGAATCCTCATGGATCCCTCTGCTCCCTGCCTGCCTAACCCTCTAAACAAACCCAGCTGTTACTCATGTTAAGGTAACACACCATTAACCCGGCTGCAAGGTATTGTGTGTCTCCTTGGGCTGAGTTCTGCCCGAGGAGACACAGAGATGGGTGCATAGAGCAACATGTGTGTTGTATGTTGCATCGTGGGATATCTGGAGGTCAGAACAACAAGTTCTGGCCCTGGATCCACCCTGCTCCATGTGTCACAGAGCTGCATGGAGCAGGGCTGCCTGAGTCGGTGTATGGGAGGCCCTCCGGAGATGGACGTTTGGTCATCTGGGTCGAAGGTAGGTTAGGAAGAGCCTTCCCCATGTGTCATTCCAGCCTACCGGTGGCAATTGTGAGAATCACATCATAGTTTGGCCCCAACAGGGTGAATAACCAATCTGTGCAGTTCAGGGTGGAGCAAGAAGAGGGAGAGGGAGAGGGAGGCAACCAGGGTGGGAAGAAATATTGAATGATGGCACTGCTGCTCATTCCCACCACCACCACCACTATCCAGCTGGCCAGCACCAGCAGCCTCTGATGGGGTTTTAGAGATTGTGCCCAAGGCTTCATGAAATAGATGGTTGGGATTTGGAGGAAGAAAGATGGTTTCATGGAGGCCCTCTGGGTAGGTATAAGGCAGACCTGCTCCAGCTGTTTTTGGACTACAGCTCCCATAATCCCCAGCCACAGCAGTCAATAGCCATGGATTATGGGTATTGCAGGCCAACATCTGCAGAAGGGCCAAAGCTGAACAGCCCTGGTATAAAGAAAAGCAAGGGAGAACGAATACAGAGTTGCTGGGAAAACCAGGAGACCTGAACTAATGAATATGTGGACAAAACATTACTACTGTATATTCCATAGCAATTTATGAACATTGTATTAAAAGACTAAATCAACCTCACCTGGCTTGGATTGTTATTGGTTACTGTTCATAGACTATGTGATGGAACGGGCATATAGGAGCTGGAGAGTGAGTGGGTGAGAGTGTGTGTTGCCATAGTAACCATGCATGGAATGTTTGGGGGGAGGGATTTAAATAAAGACAGTTGGTTAGAAGAAGACAGTTGGTGTTGGAGTTGAGGGTCAGGAGTGAGAGGTTGGACAGAGCGTAGCAGAGAGATAGGTTTATGTTATCTGAACAAGAGAGATTGTTCAGTGGTTTGTGTGAGACTTAAGTGGTGAATGTGTGGAGACTGTGGAACCAGCAGTACACTGGAACAGTACTCTAAAAGTGGGGGAGTGCTGAATGTGAAAGGTGCCCAGAAGTGAGTCCTCCTGGTGACAGACAGGAGGGTCTGAGTTGATTCACTACATCTGCAAACCAAGTTTTATTTAACTCTGTCCCAGTTATATCACCTCCCTAAATGGTACATTTTATCAAGAAGGAAAAACCACTCAGAGAGTTAAATGGCTGACGTACTTCACAACTTTGTAGAGAAGTTTATGTGCCCTGCCTTGCAGAGATCTTTATTCCAATCAGTTGCAAACAATAAACTTATCATCATTTTTGTTCTACACCTCAAATTTTATTTCATTTGTACACTGGACATATATGCCTATTCTGCACTTGCGAAGCTATGAAACCAAGGTGCTGACTACTGAGAGCAGGGTAATAAGTAATCATGGCAGCAGTGAAAGGAAGTAAAAACTGAATTCCCAGAACCTGTAGACTAAGTTGTTCTAAAACAATATAAAAACAAATCACCTCCCTGGTCTTGAGAGGGGCATCAGGGTGAGTTCCTGACAGACCATAATAGAGATTTTGATTTGATTTGATTTGATTTGGTCTGTTATTAACTAATGAAAACACAATTTACTTAGCCTTGCCAAATTTCTTCCTCCATACTAAATTACGAGTGTGGGGCAGGGAGCATAAGGCCTTACATATTTCTCCAGTCTTGACCTTTCGAGGACCTCCTGAGCTTTCTCCAGTCTCCTTTGGATTATGGAAATCAATAGCTATCCATAGGTTTGTGGATATTTAACTACTGGGCTCTCCCCAACACAATCTCCAAGAGCTCCAAGAGTAAATAAAGAAGATATTAATGATGGCCTTTCTTTCTAATGTTAACTTGAAAGTCTTAATGCTCCCTTCAGTATCTCAGTTGAACATGATTTAATCACCATTCAGTTCAGTGGGAAGGTGGTAACCCAGAATTTCCTGCCATGTGGGATATAGATCTGGTGGAAAATTTTGTCTTCCGACATCCTTCTCCCCCGCAAGCGAGAGAAGCCTGCAAATAAGCTGTTAAAGGAAGTGATTCATAATGCCAGGGAAGATATTCTGGACTTTAAAACAGTAGAAAAATACAATATACGGAGGAAATATCTTATCAACACTGGGGGGGAAATGACAGTTTGGAAAATATCCAGAGAAAACGAGAACACTTGGCATTGCAGAATGTTCTGATGGTGGAATTTATTCCATCTCTGCTTAAGGATTTGGCATCTATTAAAAGTCATGAATAAGAAAAAGAAACAGTCTTATTTTCTTGAGTTATGGAAGGAGTCTAGCATAGAAAGGGAGCATTAGCAGTTATTGTAAAATGCTTTGTCTGGGGAGAGAGAAAGAATGTATTGAAAAGGAAACTCAGAGCTGATGTCCATTGTTTTTGCCAAAGGATGTCCAAGTGGAAGCATTACAAACTCATAAACCTTTACAGCAGTCTCCAATTGGCTGAGAGTGACCCCAACCACTAAATGCTCAGAAGCTGCCCAGCAGTGGGCAAAACTAGCCTGTATACCATTTATGGCAGCCTGCCATTGACTGAGAGTGGCCCCTGATTGGCTCTCTTATCTTATATAACTCCCTGGGATCAACTTGCACTCTCTGGTTCAAGCCACTAGAACAGGGATGTCAGCTGATCTCAGTACATTTCTCTCCCCCACCCCTTCAACACAGAATATGATGTCCAAGTTCACTACAGGCTACCATGTCTTCTGCATATTCACACACCAATAATAATAATGGTGGTGGTGGTGGTGGAGGAGGAGGAGGAGGAGGAGGAGGAGGAGGAGGAGGAATCATCTGATTGAGAAGGTCACAGAAAATGAAGAGGCAAAAATCCTTTGGGATTTTTGAATACAAACTGATAGGCATTTAGCACACAATACGCCGGATCTGACAGTTATTGAGAAGAATCGAGTTCTTATAATTGATATTTCAATCCCAGAGGATGACGAGTCAATGAAAAACAATTGAAGAGAATAACTAAATACAAGGACCTTTAGATCAGGGGCGTAGCACAGTTGGAGTGGGCCCAGAGACAAGATTTTAAAATGCCCCACCCCCACACTGAAGTTCTGCTCATGAAGTAAAGAAATCTTAAATGAGGCTGAATAGTGGTAACAAAAAGCATAGTAAAGTAAGTGTGTGTGTGTGTGTGTGTGTGTGTGTGTGTGTGTGTGTGTGTAGAATATCATCCTAAATTATGTTTTAAAAGGTTTTATAAATTGTGGACGCTGCAAGTCATTTAATGGTACTAGAGAAAGGCATGCTGTTCTGGTAGCTCCAGGTCTTAACACTCACATCAATTTCAGAGGATGAATACAACTGAAGGAACCCCGGGCGAGTGCGCGGCTGGGGGAGTCAGTCATGTGACTTACCTCTGGGGGGCCCCCAAGGCAGTGGGCCCCCAGACAACTGTCTTGCCTTGTCCTATTGTACTTACACCCCTGCTTCAGATTGGAATTGATTGGCTCTGGGAAAAGTAAACGATAGTGGTGCCAATTGTTGTGGGTGCCCTTGGTGCAGTACCAAAAGAACTTGAACACCATCTCGACACCTTGGGCATCAATAAAATTACAACACATCAACTACAAAAGGCCACATTATTTGGGACAGCTCAAATACTACAACAATATATTTATTTTTTATTTAGTTATCCTAGACCCTTGGAAAGGGCCCAATAATTAAAGTACCAAATCCAGTCATTTATATCTGGTAGACTGTGTATAAATATCATAATAAATAAATAAAGATTATTTGTAAGCTGGCCCATAACAAATTGTTCTCTGGGCAGCTCACAACAGAGGATTAAAATATACAATAAAAGCACACAGCACGTTAAATCATAACAGACAAAAAGGTGAAAAGAACATACAAAATGCAATACAAAGCAGCTTAAAAACTCATTTTAAAAATTAGTTAGAAATCACAGATCAAATATGAAAATCAGAATTTTAAAGGCCTGGGTGAACAAAAAGGTCTTTATCTGGCATCTAAAAAAAACAAAGTGATGAAGCCAGGTGAACCTCACTGGGGAGGATATTCCATAAAAGGGTTAGAAGCAACCACCAACTCCATTTTCAAGGACTTTAAGCGTGTAGCATTTCAATGTAAGCATTTCAATGTAAATGCTTTTAGCATGTAAGCGTTTAAGCACCTCATCCATGCAGTAGGTGAGGCAAAATATTAATGTACTGAATAAATTTAATATTGATTTAATCAACTGGAGTTTAATAATGCATGTAATGAGCTATAACCTCAAGACTGGAATACTGTAATAGGATCTATATGGAGCATCCAGAAACTTCCTTTGATCCAAAATACTGCTGCAAGGCTATTGTTTTGGGGTGAGAGAGATGGAAGCAAATTACTCTGTTCTGATCTGCATTTGTACCCTATTTGTTTCCAGGCTCAGTTAAAGATGATGGTTCTTCCTTATGTTTAAAGCAGTAAACAGCTTGGGACCTGAGTACCATGAGGAAGGTCTTCCTATATGTGTCTTCTCATACACTCCATTCAATATTTGAAGTCCTGCTCTGGATGCCTCACCAACTAAGGTTTTTCAGGCTGAAACAATGAGCGGGGCCTTTTTGGTTGTGGCACCAACGCTCTATGGAATGGCATTCCTAGAAGTCCCATATGGCCTCATCACTATAATGCCTCTGGCTCCTTTAAGAAAGACTTCAGGGAACGATTACTGATTCTATTATTATATCACTCTGCCTTAATATTGTAGTCTATTTATCTTTTTTTAGCTGCTTTCAGTGTCCTAAAAAGTGGCTGAAAAGTGAGATAGGTTTGTTTTTATTGTTTAAAAAAACCTGATACAATAAATACATACATAATTTCTTGTTCTTCATTACAATTGAACAGGAGGGGGGTGGGGGGAAAAGTCTGTTTTGCCCTCAGAGCAACTTAATTGTATTTTTATATCCTCTGTTTAGCAGCTCAATGAAATAAACGAGATCTTTTAATTTGGCAGTATGCATTGCAATTACCCAGTACAGTTACAAGCAGGGAAACTGCAGACGTTGACTTTTCAAATGAGTAGCTCTCTCGGATGTGAGGATAGATGTACAAAGGGCCTGTTGTTGATGTTGTTGTTTTAATTCTGCAGCTAATGAAACCAACAGGGCTTCAGTGCCACCGCGTCCTAGCATAGAGGCTGCCTCCTTCCCTCCATCCCATTGTGATCTCTTAGATCTGCCAAGAATGCCCTTTTTAAGAATTCCATCCATGTTCCGAGCTCGGAGTGAAAGGACATTTAGAAGGGCACTCCTGGGGCATATTTATGCAGCAGACTTAAACCTATTTAGCCATCATTTTCTCCGCACAGGGGATGCAAGGAGCAGACATTCTGGGAGGGAGAGACAGGGGGCAGGCAAAGACCTGCAACCCAGGATTCTCAGTGGTTCACCTAATTCCCAGGATGCTTTTAGAAAAGCCATGGCTGTTCGTGGCATGAAAACAGTGTATGTTTTTACAACCTACAGACTAGGGCTGAGCAAACTTGGCCCTCCAGCTGTGGTTGAACTACAACTCCCAACATCACCACCAGCCACAATTTAATGTGTCTGAGGATGATGGGAGTTGTAGTTCAACAACAGCTGGAGAGTCAGGTTTCCCCATCCCTGAACCTCTTAGAGATCATCCCATGTCCTGCTGCAGGCACTGCTACAGTGTCTTCTGTAGACAGCTTCCTTGGACAGCTCCCAGGGCACCAGGTCAGGACCATGGTCAGCACTGATCAAGAGAATTCAAAGCTGGGTCTTGCTACAACAGAGGCTTTCCCAGAGGCTTGTGTATTTCGATTTGGCAACAAAACTTTTTGTGTCCAAAAATGGCTATTTCGGACATTTTTTACACCTTCCGAAAATTAAAAATACAATAATGAAAAATTTTGTACCCTAACCGAAATGACCCTGCTTCGGAACCGAACGTTTTGTTTTTCGGAAAACGTTTCGTACCTCCATTTTGCAATCGAGCGAAGTCTTTCTCCTTTGTCTGCATTTCGAGTCCTGACATCTGTTTGAATTTCCCACCCTTCAGGCCTGCAGATTGGCAGGCAAAAGCAGGGCCAGATGCATGGCGGAGTGGCAGGGAGCTTGCCAAGAATGCCTTACTTTGGGCGGTGAGGCAGTGGCAGTGGGCACGGCCATGATGGGGAGGCGGCGGAGGAGGCAGATGGCCAGGTGAGGAGGCGGCAGCGGGCCCTGGCACAGGAGGTGGATGGGTGGGTGAAAATGGTGGGGAGAGAGGGAGCCCGGTAGGGAGAGAAAGCGCAGCTGATGGTGAGAGGAGGATGGGGGCCTCCAGGAATGGACTGGAGCGGAAGGGAGGGGGGAATCGGGGGGAGAATTATATAGCTTGCAATTTGGTTTCGGATTCCGAGCAAGTTGGCTCAGAAACTGAAAATGGGGCATTTCAGGAGGGCTGATTTTGGACCCTCACCGAATTGGGGGGGGGGCCCTTTGGATTCGGCCAAAAAAGAAATTTAAAAAATACAAAATGCACACCCCTACTTTCCCAGCATAATGCCATTGCTGTTTGTTCTTTAGCCTGCTCCTTAGGCAGAATGACTTGGCCCTGCCACTTTCAAAAGCAAGCTTTGATTTTTAAAGGGACCTTGCCCACCTATCTGAATGCAAATCCGGCTTAGCAAAGGGAACAATTCAAGCTTGCTACCGCACAACCACCTATATCAGACAGTAGCAATATAGGAAGATGCTGAAAGGCATCCTCTCATAATGTGCGGGAGATGGCAATGGTCAACTCTTCCTGTGTTCTACCAAAGAAAACCTCATGGCTCTGTGGTTGCCAGGAGTTGACACCGACCAGCTTAATTCTTAAGTACAGTAAATTGCCTCTTGTTCCAGACTATTTCAAAGAGCTCCTCTTCCCATATACTACCCAGCTGGCGTCGTGAATTATCTGCTGGCAGTATGTTCTAGGGCAGGGATTCTCAACATGTGGGTCCCCAGATGTAATTGGACTTCAACTCCCATAATTCCCAACCAAAGGCTACTGGGGCTGGGGATTATGGGAGTTGAAGTCCAATAACATCTGGGGACCCTCACGTTGAGAAACCCTGTTCTAGGGCAAGGATGGCCAAGCGGAGGCTCTCCAACTGTTGGACAACAATTCCCATCCTCCATTGCAACTGGGGATGATAGGGATGAGCTGGAGAGCCTCAGGTGGCCCACCCTAGTACCTTCCTGGAAATGGCACCCCTTCCTACAGAAGTCAGCCTGTCTGCAACAAAAAAAAAATCTGGTAACTGTAGGGGAAGATGCATTTGTCATGGGGAGTTATTAAGATTTCTGTTGCTGTATTGCAGTGTTGGCTTTTTTTTAAATGGATGGTGGTTTTTAATGGGTAATTTTTACGATCTTATGGATGTCTTTTTAATTGGCTATTGATACATCTATGTGAGTGGCTTTGAAAGCCTGGTCTGTGCTTCCGAGAGGGATCTATGTTTCAGAACTGAATGATAACTGTTCCTCATTGTATGGATCGGTGTCCCCATCACTCCTGCCTGTGAGCTTCTCGGAGGCATCTGGTGGGCCACTGCGTGAAGCAGGATGCTGGACTAGATGGGCCTTGGGCCTGATCCAGCCGGGCTCTTCTTATGTTCTTACATTCTTATGTTAACTCTAAGGCCTGTGTGCAGCTTTGGCCAAAGCTGAATACTCTGCACAGTCCCATGGCACCACTGTGCGGAAGTGGCAATTCCCACTGTGCAGGGCTGTGCTTTGCCCAGTTCTTGAGGGAGCAAGGGGCTCCTTTAAGGGAAACTGCACTCTCTTGAACCTCAGCACTATCTTGAAAGGCATGCCCATAGTGCCGGGCTGATACTACTACTACTACTACTACAAATATTTATATACTGCTCTTCAACCAAAGTTCTCAAAGCGGTTTACAGAGAAAAATAAATAATAAATAAGATGGTCCCCTGTCCCCATAGGGCTCACAATCTACCAGCAACAGCCACTGGAGGGATGCTGTGCTGGGGGTGGATAGGGCCAGTCACTCTCCCCCTGCTAAATATAAGAGAATCACCCCCTTTAAAAGGTGTCTCTTTGCTCAGTTAGCAGGGGTGTGGGAAGTGTGCCTTTTCTCCTAGAGGTCTTAAGAGAGGGGTCTGTCTCTCTTAAAGCCGCACACACACACACACACACACACACCCCGCAGTACTGTGAAGATCACTCTGTTAGCTGATGCCTTAATCTGGAGCAAGGCTTCAGGCTGAACCTAGAAGACCAGCAAGCATGTTTTCTGTGAACATTATAGAGGAGCCACTCCAGCATCTCTTCCTGCCACTCGGTGCATAAATTACTCTATCAAAGAGCTGGTGTTTATTCAGGGCTCTTTGAAATTCCAATCACTTGTACACACCTCCTCAGGCCAGTCTGTCCTTTGAAATGTGGATTTCTTACAATCGGGACATTCATAAGCGTCAGGCTTGTTCAGCGTCCATCTAGCCTCTGATGCCGATCCTTATCTTTCCCCCTGGAAACAACACTTTCAGCTCGACAGCATCACTTTAAGACATATTAACCTCCACGCAAGGCGGCGGCGGCGAAGAAAAGCCACTCGGCCACCATCAGACAATCATTGTATTTCTGGGTCGTTCAGAAATTTGCTTCCATGCCAAAAGTGCATAGAAGTGTTCTCTAGCAAGGAAGCCAGAACAATTAAGAAGCATCAAAGGGACTTGAGAAGATTAACTAGGCAGCTGCCAAAAAACTGAGACCAGATTTAAAGGGGGCTCATCAGTACTGTGAGAATTCAGATAAGTTTAAAACAAAAACAAAAAAACAACGCAATGGTAACTTAAACCAAGTGGGCATGTCATCAAGAAGAACAAAAGATACTAGATTCAATCAAAAGCCTTTCTAGCTCACAGTCCTGCTTCCCACAGTGGACCATAAGCAGCTGCCTTATACCGAGTCAGACCATTGATCACTCTAGCTCAGTATTACCTACACAGGCTGGCAGCAGCTTCTCCAAGGTTGCAGGCAAGCGTCAGCCCTATTTTGGAGATGCCAGGGAAGGATCTGGGAACCTTCTGAATTCAAACACTCTTCCCAGAGCGGCCCCATCCCCTACGGGAAATATCCTACAGTGCTCACACATGCAGTCTCCCATTCAAATGCAAACTAGGGCAGACCCTGCTTAGCAAAGGGGACAATTCATGCTTGCTACCACAAGACCAACTCTCCTCCTTGGTGGCCAACCAGTAGGCCTGTGCACGGACACAAAAGTCGGGGTTGGGGTCAATCTAATCTGACCCTTGGGGTCCTTTGGACCCTTCTCAAAGTTGGGGTTGGGTTCGTAGTCAGACAAACCTTAGCATACATTTTTAAAGAAACTGTGGATACTCAGTGTGAACCCGCAAGAAAGGTATCTCACACCAGAGGTTGCAGGGAAAGGATGTAACACCAGAGAATCTATCTCCTATGTTATCTCTCAACATATCTGCTAACATGGGTCTGGCATTTCCAGTTCAAGACATTTTCCTGCTTTAAACCAAATACAATAGGATGCCCTTCAGGCCAGTAAACAGGTTGCCCCCTCCACACCCATTTTTCTCTACACCCTCTATTTTTTTAAAGTAAACAAATAATGTTAAAATTACCCAACGTTGCTTGAATGTTGTCTTTAAAAGGCAAAATAAGCTCCCACCACCACTTTTCAGTGCCCCCCCCCCAAAAAAATTTAGGCTGCCTATGGACATGATGCCCCCCTGTGGGTGTACCTGGCCATATTGATAGGGACAGGCTACCTATGCTTCTGCTCACACCTGAAACTACCTTACCATGCCTCATGGAAGGACCACCCTGGTTTGAGGATGTGAATGAGAGAGAGAGAGAGAGAGAGAGAGAGAGAGAGAGAGAACTTCCACTGCAGGCCCTGGAGGTGAAGAGGCAGGGTGACCTAATATCTGTTCCCTTTCGTGGGTGCTCAGAATCTCCTCAGGCACCAAAAAGAACTCCATTTCCTCCTGCCACCATGTTCAGCCTACATTCCCCATTAATTTGTTGCAGATATTAGCTCTCATATGCCACATTGTTTCAGAACATAAGAACAGTCCCACCACTAAATAGACACTCCCATCTATTTAGTCCAGGACCTGTTTCCCACAGTGGCTCACCAGATGCATCTAGGAAGCCCACAAGCAGACAATGAAAGTGTGTCGTTTCCCCCTGCCCCATTTATCCCCTGCAAATGGTATTCTGAGGCATTCTTCCTCTGAACCTGGAGGTAGCCTATAGCCATCAAGACCAGAAGCCACAGATAGGCCTGTCTTCCATGAATTTGTCTAAACCCTGCTTAAGGCTATCCCAACTGGTCACCATCATCAGAGAATTCTGTGGCAGAGATTTCTATTTATTAATCATGCACGGTGTGGAAAAGTACTTCCTTCTCCCAGTTCTAAATGTCCTGGCAATCCGTTTTGTGGGATGACCCCTTGTTTTGTGAGAGAGGGAGAAACATTTCTATCGACTCTCTCCATACCATACATAAGTTTTCTTTATCTGTTCTCTCTTCCACACTGGGTTCATGCTGTATTCGGTTTCTTTAAGCCTGTTCTTTCCAACTTTCCCTATTCTGCTCTATTAATACAGCACCATTCAGTCCAAAATGTAATATTCTTCTCCACTTTCTACCTTCCACTGCCTCAATGCTCTTGCATAAATGGTCAACCCCAAAGTGGTCGGAATGAATTGAAAAGGCGTACCGAGAAACTTGAGGTCCATAAATACAAGGTCGTTCATTACAAAGTAGTCCCTTCTGTAAAACCTCGGCCCCATTCATCAAATGAAAGAACAGGGAATACTGCCCTTATCATTATTATTATGATTTATGCCCTCTGAATAAAAGAAAAGAGCCAGCTTTTCTGAAGTCTGAGTTCTCACCTTTTTTAAAAGTGGGGGAGTCCTACACAATTGCATTGCCTTACATTCATTTCTTTTTGTAAAATCCATTTTAAAATAAAGATTGCAATTCTTCATTCTGAGAAACTCCATTCCAAGTTTCTATTAGCAAGCCATAAAGGCTGTTCTTGGGCTAGGCTACTCGTGGGGAGCACAGGAGCCAAACCCAACTACTAAGCCAAGCCTTTCGCCAAGGTTAAGGGCACGAGTCCACCCTTAACGCAACTACTGGGATTGTGTACAGGCAAACAGAGATGGGTGCCTAGAGCATGGTGACCATGCTCACCACACAGTGCATTGTGGGATACTTGGAGGCTGGGAAAATGAGCCCTCACCTCTGTTGATCCACGCTGCTGTGAGCAGCACAGATAGTGATCCAAAGACATCATCGAGGATTGACTGGGGAGAAGGTAAGCTGGATCGTGCCTTTCCCCCTCTGCCCTCCCCACTATTCATACATGGCTACATGAGTAGCTGTGTGAATAGCTAAGCATAGGAACATATGAAGGTCTCTCATCTGGGATGACTGGAAAGGAAAACTGCTTCGGCTTTGTATGAAGAACCCCCTACAGCCAGTGTCCAAGATGCACTGAAGAACTTCTTAAAGGCTGAAGATCTGAGCTCCGTTTTTTTTTTTTTTTTTTGAATGGGAAGGGTATACATTGCCAAGTGCTACACCTTTGGAACATAGGAACATAGGAAGCTGCCATATACTGAGTCAGACCATAGGCCCATCTAGCCCAGTATTGTCTACACAGACTGGCAATGGCTTCTCCAAGGTTTCAGGCATGAATCCCTCTCCCTGGCATCTCCTATCTTGGAGATGCCATGGAGGGAACTTGGAACCTTCTGCTCTTCCCAGAGCAGCTCCATCCCCTCAAGGGAATATCTTGCAGTGCTCACACTTCTAGTCTCCCTTTCATATGCAACCAGGACAGACCCTGCTTATCTAAGGGGACAAGTCATGCTTGCTACCACAAGACCAGGTCACCTCTCATAAGCATATACATATATATACCTAATAGCATATGTTAGCCCCACAATCCCAAGCTACTGTTACTGAAGCTACAGAAATAGGTATAAAAGCCCATCTTATGGCCCCAGTCCTACAAGACTTATCTGAAAGGAAACATAGCACACCAGAATATCTGAAGATATCAGCATTACATGTTATGCCTTAGGAGAAACTTACTCAACAAGGTGAATTAAATATAGTTAGAGAACATAAATGTCATTTCTTCACTGAAGGCTGTGCCAGCTATATATTTTGCTTGTCTTTTTGATGTATTCCAAATGCCTTTTATTTTGCTGTCTTTTTAATGTATTGCTTAAGCACTGAAAATGAATGCAAAAACAAATTATTTACTGTCCCATGAATAGAGTCATAGGAACATAGGAAGCATTTTCTACACCAGGGATTCTCAATGTTGGGTCCCCAGACGTTATTGGACTTCAAATCCCATAATCCCCAACCAAAGGCCACTGGGGCTGGGCATTATGGGAGTTAAGTCCAATAACATCTGGGGACCCAACGTTGAGAATACCTAGTCTACACTGACTGGTAGCAGCTCTCCAAGGTTTCAGGCAGGGTTCTCTCCCAGCTCTTCCTGGATGTGTCAGGGATCGAACCTGGGAGCTTGCAAAGCAGATGCTCTGGCACTGAGCTATGGTGACATGATGATAGCATCACAAGTTCACATGAAACAAAGAGGAAAGGCATGCCAATGTAATGATGCTGTTCACACAACCAAAACCTGGCTACCTAGGTTTTGGGTAGCCTGGGTCCTACCCAGGTTTGGGAGCTGTGCACACTCTGTATTTTCAGTCAGGTGGGAGCAAACAAGTAGGTCGGAGGAGGGAGAAGTGATTGTGTGGGAGACAGGAGAGATTGTGTGGGAGACAGGGAGGGAGGATAGCACTGTCCTACCTAACTTTCACACCCGGCATTTGACCAAGGTAGGAGGAGAAGCTGTCCTACCAAGCTTCTGTCTCCCACACAATCGCTTCTCCCTATTCCTCCTAGTTGTTTGCTTCCACATAACTGAAAATGGGGCGTGTGCACAGCTCCCACACCTGAATAGGACACTTGCCCCACCCAGTTTTCAGATGAGTGAAGAGCCTCAATGACTACCAAAGCAAAAGTGTAATTTCATAGCTGTGCTTATGAATATGGATTTTTAACATCCATTCTAGTTTATATTTATTTTGCATTTTTATCCCACTTTTCCATAGTCAGATTTCACCTGGGGTACTGAAATCCCTAGGACTGACCCTGCCTACAGTGTTTTGTCAAGTACTTGTAAGGCTTTTTAAAGAAGGTTCTGATTGCTGGTGTATGCATTTTTAACAATAACAATAACTATAATGATGACAATGACAATGACAGTGGATGATGATGATGATGATGATGATGATGATGATGATGATGATGATGATATAGCTGGCCCAGGCGCAGAGCATCTGCGCCTCTAGTTCTTCCCTCTCCTTCCCCCCTCCGTCTCTGTTCTCCCCCCATTCTCAGCCCCCCTGGCTGCCGCCATTTTCTCCCCCCAACACCATTTTCTCTGTCTGCCGCTGTTCTCCTCTCTCCCTCCTGGCAGCTTGCTAATGAACTCTTGCAAGAGTTGACATACATGGGATTAACAATGGGTATGTCTTAGAGAATTAGCTCATCATCATCATCATCATCATCAGTTATCCTAGACCAGGCCTGCTCAACTTAGCGCCTCCCCCCGGCTGTTTTTGGAGTATAACTCCCATAATCCCCAGCCACAGAAGCCAATAGAAAGGGATTATGGGAGTTGAAGGCCAATATCTGCAGGAGGGCCGAAGTTGAGCAGGCCTGTCCTAGACCCTTGGAAAGGGCCCGATAACTAAAGTACCAAATCCAGTCAATAACATCTGATAGACTGTGTGTAAATAGATAATCATAATATAACTTTATTTGTTAGCTGCCCCATGACAATTTATATATGTATTTATTTATTACATTTATATCCCACTTTTCCTCCGAGGAGCTCAGAGCAGTGTACACGGCTATGTTTATCCTCACAACCACCCTGTGAGGTAGATTAGGCTGAGAGATCCATGACTGGACCAGAGTCACCCAGTGAGTTTCATGGTTGAATGGGGATTCAAAGTCAGGACTTCCCGGTCCTAGTCCAACACTCTAACCACTATGCTATGCTGGCTCTTGGGGGCTGACAACTCAATGTTAAAAAATGTTTTTAAAATCCAGTAAAATACATAAAACACAATGAACAAATCACAACACAAAACCAAAACTACAAAACACAATACAAAATATTTTAAAAACTTCTTTAAAAACCTTTTTTTTAAAAAAAAAATGCATATTTTAAATGTATATATTAAAATTACGCTCAAAAAAATCAGTGTCATTTTCAACTTGATAATAATTTGGTGTTTTGTTTTGTTTTTGTCTGTAGTCATTTCCCATCTTGAATAATCCTAGAAATTTGGAACAAAAAGGTTGAAGGTGGATATAGTTACATTTCCCTTTTAAAAATGATATCCTATTAACCAGCAGCAAATATGATATCAAAATACTCTCCTCTTTCCATAGCGAGGTTTACAGAGAGACTGATATTGGCTGAGAGAGGATACAGAAGTATCTTTGACATGATGACACACTTCTCCAGCACATAAAGCTATGCTGGATTTCTTTCTCTCAGAAGGTCCTCTGGGTCAATACTTCCTCTGCTGGAATGTGGAGGGGTTTCATGGGTTACAAGCAATTCCTAAACTGCTGCATTGTTAATTTTGCAGAGATCAACATGTTAAATTCCATCATGCTCCAAACTGAAATGTCACAGGAACTTAACTGCTCTGTAAAAGCCCTTGCACTGGATTCCTAAAACGTTTTTTCCTTGAGAAGAAAACTGTACAAGGAACACATTTAAAAACCCCAGATAATACACTCTATTCTCCCCCCACACACCTTTTTTTTTTTTTTTGCAAAGTATTTGGTTAGCATCTCACTAGCCACAATGAATTCACATCCCATCAGGCTAGTAATGGAGGTGTTGCTTAAGATAGTCTTCAAAAATATATATCTCTTGTTCAATCTGCTGTGCAATGCTCCAAGTTAAAAGGAGCAAGTCAGGCATTACAGAGCCAGTGTGGTGTAATGGTTAGAGTGTTGGATTAGGACTGGGGAGACCTGAGTTCAAATCCTCATTCAGCCATGAAATTCAGTGGGTGACTCCAGGCCAGTCACATATCTCTCAGCCTAACCTTCTTCACAGGGGGATGCCATGGAGTGAACTGGTAGACCCTGCTTACCACAAGACCAGCTCTCCTCCCGATGATATCCCTGCCTTGTGCTTCCTTGCAGCCATGGGTCCCAATGGCAAAAGGGGGTAGGGCTCACCTGGAATGAAACCAAGCTTAATGAAGGGTGTGTGGATTCATACATCATGTACAGTTGGGGCAGAACTGTGCCCACTTTGTCAAGCCAACTTCATAGCTTGGTTACAGAAGTTGGTTTACTGTATGTCCCCTCCTGAACCTGAGATTTCTCCCTTGACGTGGGTTCAGATGATCACAGACATGTTGGTTACCTACTTTGTAAGTGGGTTCTGTGTTGAACCCATCCTATGGTTTCTTTAACCGGGGTCAACCATTTTGAAAAAGATTCTGTTGGAGAACACCTTCAACTGACACACATTGGTTATCAAGCTCACTTGTTATGTTAACTTATTATCTGTCCCCTATGTAATCCAGAAAATTCTAATGCCGTTCCCACTAAATCCCCCATGCTGTTAGTTTTATGATACATATATTTCATTAGCCCAATCTTGAAAATTTCAACAGGGGCTTTCGTCATATGTCATACACTAAAGTAGTGCTTCATGATACATGTCATGATGATGGACCGTTACTGCCTGCTGAGACTTTAATTTTTAATAGTGATGTATATTTAAGAATCCCTCCTAATATGAATTGGCATAATCACTTCCTGCTCAATAAGCATAAATGATGCAAGTAATTGTCGCCACCATCCCATACATAAAACATTAGATATATCTGTGGAGAAATAACTGGGAGGAAAGCAATAGCCAAAGCATCAATTACATGTCTGCAGTGCTTAAAAAGTGGAATGCAGTGTATTGTTTTCTTTCAGTCACTTCTGAGTGGAGTTGTGAAGGTTGAGGTGCCTTTGGAACTTATAGGGAGTTCCTACCTGAGAATCTGTCATGGCAGACAAAATTGTTCCTGAATACCAACTTTCTGTTGCAATGTGCTATTAAACACAGTGCTGTAAGTGCATTCTAGGTCAAGGTTAGAGTCAATAGGCCAACACCCAGCGGAAACATAATAGAAAATTTCCCAGAATCCTTTGCGTTCACTCCGCAAACCCAGTTTTAGGGGAGGGGTACTTGAGCGGGTTACATCTAGCCCGGTATTGTCCATCTAGGACAATACATAGGTCCATCTAGCCCAGTATTGTCTACACAGACTGGCAGCGGCTTCTCCAAGGTTGCAAGCAGGAATCTCTCTCAGCCCTATCTTGGAGATGCTGCCAGGGAGGGAACTTGGAACCTTTTGTGCTTCCCAGAGCAGCTCCATCCCCTGAGGGGAATCTCTTACAGTGCTCATACTTCTAGTCTCCCATTCATATACAACCAGGGTGGACCCTGCTTAGCTAAAGGGACAAGTCCTGCTTGCTACCACAAAACCAGCTCTCCTACAAATGTCCAAAAAACAAAAATAAAAGATTACTGGATCGAATGCAACAAAAACTCTTGGTTTAGATGAGAGTTTCTTTTTTTTTTAAGGTCAACATGATCCGGTCCCTTCAGTATTTACCAAGACGGAAAAGCTAGCTTGGCTGGCTATTTTGCAATGGATCCCAAGAGAAGTATTAATGGAATCCACATGTCCTTGTGCTTATTGAACTTTTTATGGGGGACAGATTGCCCCTTGATGGCAGCTAGCAAATGGAGCATCAACAGATGGAAGGCAGTCTGCTATTAATTATATTGACATGTTTGCATCAGTAGCTGTTGCAGTAATTAAGGCCATGCTGTCAATACGGTCAGTGGAAACCCTTCTTTTACAAGGGTCAGTAATTCCACTGAAAGTCTCAGTGGGCTAACTTCAAATAAGTATTAGTCAGTTTCTTTCAAACTTTGCTAGATCATAGTTTCCAAAGCAGAAAGACTCAGACTTGAGTGACCTGGAAATTTCCAAGAGTTGGTAAGGCATAGGAACAGATCCAGCCAACAAGCAGGAAGTTCCTTGTATTATGCATACAAAAATGCATGCCAATCATCCAGTTTCCACCTTTATCACACCCCTTTGAGAGGGGGAAGAGTTGTGGATTGATATGAAAATCTACACAAATACCATTGCACGTGCACAGGCTGACATCTGGATTCAGTCATTCAACAGTATGCCTCAGGAGCTACCCTAAGTAAGGAGTTCCAAACTGGACCCGAACCAGACCAGGACAGTTCGGTCTGGCACCCCCTCAAACCCGCCCCCACAGCAGTGCATTCTGGTCAGGGGGGTTCGGTCCAGGTTTGAACCAAACTGGGGGTGGTTTGGTTTGACCCCCGAGCCTTCAAACTGAACCGGTTCAACTTCGAACCGGTTCAGTTCGGAACCTGTTTGCACACCCCTAGTGTCCACTGCAGAAGGGGAGGGAAGAGGAAGAAGACCCTCCTCCTCTGCTCCTGATTGGCGGGTTGTGTGCTGAAGCTCATCACACCCCTCCCCTCAGCCTGATGGACAGGCCTTCTGCCTTCTGATCCTCACAGTCTCTGGTCTCCTCCTCAGTTTCTTCTTGACTGTTCCCTTTTAACCCTTCCTCCATTTTCTTGACAGTCCACCAATCTCCAAGTTCCCTCCCACCTGCATCCTTCATTGCTGCTTTGGAAGCCAGGTGCATATTATTGTTGGCAGATGGAGGCTCTGTTGTGGCGTCCACCTCCACTGGGATCTCAGTAGCCATGAGCCACATGATTGCATCCTGGGCATCTTCTTTTAGGAACATAGGGATATAGGAAGCTGCCTTAGACCAAGTCAGACCATTGGTCCAACTACTCAGTATTGACTACACAGACTGGCAGCGGCTTCTCCAAGCCTGCAGGCAGGAATCTCTCTCAGCCCTGTCTTGGAGATGCTGCCAGGGAGGGAAGTTGGAATCTTCTGCATTCAAGCATGAAGCTGCCCTTCCCAGAGCGGCCCCATCCCCTAAAGGGATGTGTCACATTATAAACCCTAACAGTCTGACAGGAACAGCCTCTCCTTTCTTATGATAACTGCCCCCCTGCATGTATTCAGTGACATATCATCCCTGAATCTTCACCCATTCTAACTCAAGCAAGCCAATGGTCATCACAACATCTTGTATCAGTGAGTTCCACCGGTTCATTGTGTGTTCTATGAAGAGGAACTTTGGATACTGCAGATGAACTTGGACACTGGTCACCACCAGAGCTGCTTGTACCTCATTGACACGTGAGAGCAGTTGACAGGAAAGCATTGTACTTCCATTTGAGTTGTCTTTGTAGAACTGTGGAGGATATGTGATGCAGCATATGGCATCCTCAAGGGCCACATGCACATCCACTGTGATGAGCTAGAAGCAATTAGAAGTATGACTGGTATTTTTAGACTCGCCATAAGGTGTGTCAAAAGCCTATCTCCCTGCATGTATTAAAGCAAAATTACAAGTGTCCGTTCCCTGGAGCTTGGAGAGGAAACTGTTTTTGAAGGGCAGAATGTTAGAATTATGAACTGTCCATTCTAGATGGTTCTTCCCAGACATGATGAGTCAGATGTGCTGTACCAACACGATGGTCTGGGTCATAAGTACCTTATTTATTATTGGCTGCAAAGTGATTCATGCTTTCAGATCCATATATTTCAGTGATAATGTTCTGATCTTTTTAGAGACTCACAACAAGGCCTACTTCTGGCTTACAAGGTCAGCTTTGTGCTTTGTTTTGTAACTCCTGCTAACTAGGCAGGGAGGCACCTTTTAAATGTGGTGATTCTCTTTACTTAGCAGGGAGAGAGTAACTGGCCCTATCCACCCCCAGCACAGTACCTCCAGTGACTGTTGCGGGTGTCTAACTTATGTTTCCTGGTCTTGTGGTAGCAAGCATGACTTGTCCCCTTAGCTAAGCAGAGTCTGCCCTGGTTGCATATGAATGGGAAACTAGAAGTGTGAGCACTGCAAGATATTCCCCTCAGGGGATGGAGCCACTCTGGGAAGAGCAGAAGGTTCCAAGTTCTCTCCCTGGCTTCTCCAAGATAGGGCTGAGAGAGATTCGTGCCTGCAACCTTGGAGAAGCCGCTGCCAGTCTGTGAAGACAAATACTGAGCTAGATGGACCAATGGTCTGACTCAGTATATGGCAGCTTCCTATATTCCTATGTAGATTATGAGCCCTCTGGGGACAGGATCCATCTTATTTATTTATTTGTTATTTCTCTGTGTAAACCGCTTTGGAAACGTTTGTTGAAAAGCAGTATATAAATTGTTGTTGTTATATTTTTCTTAGTGTGCACATGCACCCTTGGTAAACTATCACCCCCAAATAATATGCTACAACAGGGAGGAGAGCTGGTCTTGAGGTGGCAAGCATGAATTGTCCCCTTTGCCAAGCAAGGTCCACCCAGGTTTTGCATTTGGATGTGAGCACTGTAAGATATTCTCCTTAGGTGTTGGGGCCACTCTGGGAAGAGAGTCTGCCAGCTTGCATGCAGAAGGTTCCAAGTTCTCTCCCTGGCAGCATCGCCAAGATAGGGCTGAGAGAGACTCCTGCCGGTAACCTTGGAGAAACCTCTGCCAGTCTGTGTAGACAATACTGAGCTAGACTAAGGGTCTGACTCAGTATGTGGCAGGTTCCTTTATCCCTAGTATTTAGAATTGCATCCAAATTGCTTTTTGTGATTTATTCAGTGGGCTTCAAAAATGCCCAGCGAAGGCAGGGTCAGATAATGACATGCAAAGGCCCTAAACTATGTCAGACTTAAATGGAACCACAACATTACGCATAACATAACAAAAGGACCATGAAGATAGAAACAATACAGCTTTACTTTTACATATTGACTTGGAAGTGATGCACCAAAAAAAACTAATAATCTAACAAAAATAGCAAACTTGCAATAAGCCTATTTGCATTAGAAATACCGTTAAATGGAAATGCATTATGCTTTCCTCCTTAGCATTTATGAAAACCTTTAACGTACAAAAATCTAAGAGCAGTGACATGGTTCAGCATTCCTCATACTGAAGGAGCAATATGCATGTCTATTTGCAAATAACATAAAATTTCAAACATTTCCTTTCACGGTTTTAAATTCATTTTTATTCATTTCTTTCATGTTTTTGGCTGGCCTTTTTTTTTAAAAAAAGAGGATCCCCATATTTTGAGGCCATAAGCAGTGGCTTATTTCACATGTGCCTAAATCCAGCACTTAAGGAGGAGGGAAAGATACACATTAAGGGAAAGATCTAAAGAGCAAGGAAATTGGAAAACATAGTGAATTGCATAAAATTTAATCATTTATTTATTTATTTGATTTCTATACAGCCCTTCCAAAAATGGCTCAGGGCAGTTTACACAGAGAAATAATAAATAAATAAGATGGTTCCCTGTCCCCAAAGGGCTCACAATCTAAAAAGAAACACAGGATAGACACCAGCAACAGTTACTGGAGGTACTGTGCTGGGGGTGGATAGGGCCAGTTACTTTCCCCCTGCTAAATAAAGAGAATCACCACGTTAAAAGGTGCCTCTTTGCCAAGTTAGCATGCACTAATACTGAGACACACACGTTATATTTATATACTGCCTTTCATAACAAATCCCAAAGTATTTCACAAGTAGAAAAACAACCATAAAATCTATGAAAAATAACTACACACAACCAATAAAAGAAGAGCACACAAAAACAGCACCAGTAAAATTAAAAATAAGAACAGCACTCTTGATTGGATAAAAAGTAGAGTAAATCGAGAGGACTTTACCTGACTTTTAGAGGCAGCAATGGAAACTGAAGAGTATGTGTTAGGGATTTGCAATTCAATTCAAATTTCAACTGATTCAACTCAACTCTAAATGATTTGAGTGATTCAAATTCAAATCAAATCATTCCTAAAAAGGATAATTTGATTTGAATTCAAATTTATTTGAATTCATTTGACAACCATTTCGGTGTCCTTTTTAAACCATTTAGAATGATACCCTGAATCATTTTAAAAAAGGCACCAAAACAGGGTCAAATCGATTTGAATCCAAATCGAATCAACCCTGTTTCAAACCAATTCTATTTGAATTTTAATTGAATCAGTTAGATTCGATTTGAGTTCAAATGGATCACAAAATCCGTGCACATCCCTAGCAAGTGTCAATTGGGAGAGCATCCTAAAGACCAGGGGGCAATGATCATGAAGGCCCTGTTCTGTGTGAATGACAATTGCACATACCTCAATGTTGGTACATTGTGCAGAGCCCCCTCTGATGATCTTGTCAGGTGGGCGGAAACATTTCGGAATAGGGAGTAGGGGTGCTCACAAAACCGGTTGGCCTGGTTCATTTCATGCCTGAACCAGACTCAGACTGGACCAGGTCAGTTCAGTTTTGCACCCCCTCGAAACTCACCCACCCCAAGTTCAGTTGGGTTCAGGGGGGTTCGAAGTAAAAAAGTTTTTTTTAACTTCAAACTCCCCAAACAGGTCGGGGGGGGGGTTCGGCTCAATGCCAAACCAAACGGGGGGGGGTTGACATCAAGCCATCAAACTGAACCTGTTTGATGTCAAACCTGTTTGGTTCCATACCAGTTTGCACATCCCAAGTAGGCAGTCCTTCAGAACATTGAAGGGTTCTGAATGTATTAGTATTAGGGCTGCCTATTATTAAAAGAGGCTTGGACAGATTCATGGAGAACAAGAGTATAAATGGCTACTAGTCTTGTGGCTATGGGCCACCCCCAGCCTCAGAAGCAAGATGCATCTATATACCAGTTGCAAGGGAGCAACAGCAGGAGAGAAGGCATGTCCTCACTCCTTGCATATGGGCATCTCAGAGGCATCTGGTGGAACACTGTATGAAAGAAGATGCTGGACTAGATGGACCTTTGGCCTGATCCAGCCGAGCTGTTCTTATGTTTTTATGTTCTTATGCCTAGAATCAGAAAGATAGGATCCGATTCAATACAGTGCCTATTGATGATTTTCATTGTATGAGTTTCAATGCAAAACTGGTAATGTCGACATGGCCTGATACGAAATTTTCCATATTGTGTAATATATATATATATATATATATATATATATATATATATATATACACCTTGCTTGTCCCTGAAATTGGTGGTGTGCCATAGGTGGAAAATTCTGTGATGTGGGGAAGAAAACGGTTATGATTGACAACTCTGCTTCAAATCAATGCCTCTGCAGGCATTGCCTGCTTCTCATAAAGCTTTGCACTTCTACATGAAAAGTTGAAGCCCTAAGAAAGGTCCACCATCAACTCAAAGAAAGGTCTACCACACCTGAAAGTTCCATCCCATTCTGACAATATTTTATGTAGACAATTCAATGATTTCCCCATTATATCAAATCCTATGGACCTATGCATCTACCTCAATACATTGAGCAATTTGCTCCTGGTTGG
This sequence comes from Hemicordylus capensis, assembly GCF_027244095.1. NCBI lineage: Eukaryota > Metazoa > Chordata > Lepidosauria > Squamata > Cordylidae > Hemicordylus > Hemicordylus capensis. The sequence continues at coordinate 21,200,798 of NC_069667.1, forward strand.
TACAATTATCGCTTGCACAATCCCATAATAATTTGCATCATATCGGTTCCAATCAAATCATTTTGTCCATGCAGAGCCCTAAGTATTATTGCTATGGGAGGCAAGCCAAGTAATTCAAAACTCCTAAATGTGGATGTGTAGAACTCAGAAAGCATCATTCCCCACCCCTCCTCCACCACAGCTTGTGAGCAACATTTGGCCATATGTCCATACACGTGAACACTGTGTTGTGATGATCTTGATAGCTCATTCATAATTTATCAGGCAAACCAATGAAGCTCTTCCTCCTGGCTCCTTTAATAGTTTAGGAACATCATCCTTGGTTTTCAGAGACCCATGTCGGCTAGCAAACAGAGAGAAATGGTCCAATGAGCCTTCAAAAATCTATTATTTTTCGTCATTTTATCTGCATCCCGTTCTAAACACTAAGTGCTTTATGCATTAAAAATCAATTACTGGGTGACCAAAAAATGACAAGCCAGGCCATTTAGAAAAATCAATGGTACATATTAAGTTAGAACCCAATTAGTCCATATAACCCACTTCATCTAAAAGGCGCACACACCACATTGATTAATTGACCATTTTTCAAAGCCCATTGCAGAAAATTAACTTTACAGATCTGCCAAGTTTACCGGAAACAATTCATTTACAAAGGGACAGGGCCATTGTTAACTGCCCAATCATTGCCTGTGCCAAACAAACAACACATTACCCATCCAAATCCTGAAATGACACCGGGCAGGAATGAGGTCCAGAGTGCCCAATTATTCGGGGGTCCAGTTTTACAAGACTCACTCAAGTGTGGAAGCCTCGGTAGAGTTGATCAGTGAGAAATGTCATTTTCGCAACACTGCTTGAAACCGGTTGTTCAAATAGAAAATGGCATTCCCGGTATTATTAGGAGACATGTCGCGAGGTGGGCAGGAAGAAACGAGAACAGGAGAGAAGGCTTTTCAAAGGAAAAGAGAAGCCAACCTGACAGCATGCTTGACATGTGCCAAACATGTCAGAGCCAAGTATCCAAATAAAAAGAGAGAGCGCTTTACATTTTTAGAACAATTCTACAATAGGCTGGTTGAGATGTCACCCAGAGCTTCTGTTAAAGCTGAGCTATGTTCAGTGTCCCCCAGCTCGGGAGTGGGTGCTTTTCTTTCCCATCCGCACTAAAGCAACTACTTCCTATCTAGGTTAAGATTGGCTGAGACTAGTTGTGATGTCCACACAGGGGCGTAACTATAATAGGGCAAGGGGAGACAGTTGTCTGGGGGCCCACTGCTTTGGGGGGCCCCCCAGAGGCAAGTCTCATGACTGACTCCCCCAGCCGTGCACCCGCCCGGGCTTCCTTCAGTTGTATTCATCCTCCGAAACTGATGTGAGTGTTAAGACCTGGAGCTACCAGAACAGCAGGTCTTTCTCTAGGACCATTCAATGACTTGCAGCGTCCACAATTTACAAAACCTTTTAAAAATAATTTAGGATGATGTTCTATTGTGGCACATAGGTATATATATAACACTATGCTTTTTGTTACTACTATTTAGCCTTATTTAAGATTTCTTTACTTCATGAGCTGAGCTTCAGTGATGTGGGGGCCATTTTAAAATCTTGTCTCTGGGCCCACTCCAACCTTGCTACGCCCCTGCGTCCACACTGGCCAATGCTTGCTTATTCTAACTTACTTGCTTCAGAGAATCAAAGATCTGGCCATCTGCCCTGGCAACCTGCACATTGCTGCCCCTTGTGACAACCCGCTACATCACAGAAGATACCTAGGCTTCTGATACTCTTGACAGGTCCCACTTTTGGGGATCACTCATTGACCTTTCCCTCTAGCAGGAAGTAAAAGTCTTCCTGGCTGAGGCAGACCTTGCCTTAATATCAAGGTTCCCTTGTCTTCCTACTTCTCCTGTCTTCTTGATGTGACTTCTGGCTTGCTCTTTACTCCTGATTACTCTCTCAACCCGTTGGCTCCTGATTGTTGAAATGGGCTGACCTTGGCTTCTTCCTGACTCCTGGGTTCTATTTTTACCCTTCCAGCTCCTGGCTTGATGCCGGATATGTTCCTGAAACTTGGTTCCTATCTAAATCTTCTGACTCCTGACTGTCTATTTGGTTTGACAACTGGCATGTTCCTGGCTCTTCCAGACCTGGCTTTGGACTTCAACCTCCTGGTGACTGCTGCCCATGTCTCAGCTGCCTAACAGAACCTGGGGATTAAAGTGAATTTCAGATCTTGGGTTATCTGAATCAAGTAGGTTAGAAGAAGCTAAGATTGGTCAGTTTGGATATCACAACAGTGGCATAACAAACTCTGAAGAAGCCCCTGTGCAAGAATTGAGTATGGGCCCCCACTGGAGAATTTTCCCAAAGGGATCAATGGAAAACACACAGAAATTAATAATTCTGGAATGGTTGGGCAGAAAGCTCTGAAATTTCACATAGGACTGGTTCTCAAGATCTTGAAAGCAGGGCTTAGAGGCAGTATACCCAGGGATTCCCAGCCATGTAAATCCAAACAACAAGGTAGGAGGAAGGGAGAGGAAGTATGTGTGAGGGAGAAACTGGGGAAAAGGTTGGGAGAGCATCTGGGTAGGGCATGCCTATCTGCTCCCATTTGGGAGTGATCATCTGATCACTCTCCTCTCCTACTATGTCAGGTTGAGATGTGCACAAAACAGATTTTCATTTCGAATTCACCTCAAATTTGAATCAGATTCAAATTAAGTCCAAAGATTTGATTCCAATTTGAATCAAAATTCAAATTGATTTGACCCTGTTTGGGCACCTTTTTAACCAATCAGGGGGCCTGGATGGTTTAAAAAGGTGCCCAGTGGCTCTTGAATTGAATTTGAATCAAATTTTGAATCTTTGTTTTGAATTCAAATTGAATTGCCTTTTAAGGGGTGGTTCAATTCAAATCACTCAAAACACCCAGATTTGAGTTGAATTAATTCAAATTCTAATCAGTTTGCACATTCCTATTGTCTGGATTTATATGGCCACACATTGGGAGCATTCCCAGCTTTTCCACCCTTTCTGGGCGCTTCTCCAACCCTGATTAAGATAGTGAGAATCAGCCTCCAGACTGCTTTGCAGTACCATAAGGAGACTGAGAAGAAAAGGTACTTATAGCTAACTCTGAAAACAGCAGAAATATAATTACTCCTGGGGAGAAATAAATACATGGAAGACATTTCTTTTGCAAGACATCAAAAAAGCAATTTCTTCTCTCTCATGATCCCTTTTCTGGCACTCACTAAAAATTATTATATAGCAAAAACCATTGCATGCTTATAAACTTGTCACACTTTCTGTTGCACACTGCTGGTTTCCTGCTAGAAAATGCATCCCTTGACCCAGAAACCAGATCTGATGTCGTCGTAGAATCTGCTACTGGCACAAGAAACCATCTGTTTCTTTTTATACAAGTCTGGAAACTTGTCCTTTCCTTAGAAAGGTTCCCTGCTCTATTTACCCAGCAGTTATGTTATCCCTTTATGTTACATTTGTTTTCGATCCCTGGATTTAGGTGTGTGAAAAACAACCAGCTCAAGGCTTGAACTCTACTGTATATTTCCCCAAGGATTGAAAAGAGCTGTCATTTTAATGTTTGTTTTTTTCCTTTTCAGGGAAGGTTTGCCCACCCTTCTTCACCTATGGACATTTTAGCTAATGTGCATCATTGCACTGAGATAATTCAATACAGAAGGCTCATACTATACAGGATAGCAGATCCATAAACTGCATTTGGTTGGAACTGCAGGCAAGTGTGGCCCTGTTACCACCAACACTGCTGTGTGGCCAATCGTTGCACACTATAAGTCACCAATCTGAAGCTTGGGAGGGCGGGAATAAAAAAAAAATCCTGACACAAAATGGAGACAGCAAGAGAGATGGCCACAAAATGGAGGTCTGAATCTACAAATTTTTCAGGTCCAGAATCTGGAGATTTGTTTTGGACCCAAATCTGGCCAGCTAGCAAAGGGGTGATTTGTTTTGTCCACAAATCGTCCAAAACAGGTAGATTTGGGTACAAATAGTTTTGTACCCAAATCGATTCACACATCCCTAGTAATTATCTATAGCAGGGTTTCTTAACCTTGGGCCCCCAGATGTTGTTGGACTACAACTCCCAGAATCTCCAGCCACAAAGGCAATGTCTGGGGATTCTGGAAGTTGTAGTCCAACAACATCTGGGGGGCCAAGGTTAAGAAACCCTGATCTATTGTGAAAGGAAAGTAGGTACAGTAGATTAGTTCTTACCAAACCTTCTTAACATAATAATTTAATGAGCTGGAAATGGACCTCATCTCTTGCACACCAAATCTTGGTTGGTTCTGGCCCACCTGAGCATTTGAGTTGTGCACCCCTGGAATATGGGCTTCAGCTTGGCCTTCTTGATGTTTCCGCTCTCAGAATCCTCGGGGTGAGAGCAGAGGGCCAGCGTCTGGGAAGTGTGATCTCTCAGGTTGTGAATGTGGTATTTTTCAGGTCCTCTGTACAATGTGGCTGCCATGGATTCAACTCCAGAACAGAAATAGGACAGGCAAGGAAATGCCTTCCAATCGCCTTTGCGTGGTATCATAAGTTATAGGAGATGACTTTTTGGTCGAGAGAGGCAAAGTACAGAGGCACAAAGATAACGTAGAATGGAGCTAGGAAACAGAACTGCATCTCCTGTGGCAAATTCGCTCGCTGGATCCTGTAGACCCTGGTGTCAGGTCATCACTTTGCAGGTGACCTGCCATGGCAATTTTGATGTGTGTCAGTTTGTATCAATGTGTCTCCATCCTGCAGGGCAACCACTGTAATTACCTCTGTTTGAAAGCTGCCCTTTCAGCTGAAAGCACCATAGGAACAGGTGCCACAGCCAAAGAAGGGCAAGAGTTCAGGAGAAAGTTGGAGAAAGCCTGCTAAAGCCCTCAGGGAAGAATGAGAAAGTTGACTTTGGCTTCCAGTTCCAAATATTGCTGGGTCAGGTGACAACTGCAGTCACCTGAACAGGAAGGGAAAAGACGAATGGGAAAGTCGTGAATGTCATTGCATCTCTTCTCTATATCTAAGAAGGATATAGGAGGAGAGCTAGTCTTGTGCTAGCTAGCATGAATTTACAAAGCAGGGCCCACTCTGGTTTGCATTTGAATGAAAGACTACTTGTGACGGTTGTGAGCCCTGTAAGATATTCCCCTTAGGGGATGAGGCCTAAGGAGAACACCTGCATGCTTGCATGCACAGAAGGTCCCAAGTTCCTTCCCTGGGATCTCCAGATGGGGCTGAGAGAGACTCCTGCCTGTAACTCCTGCCTTGGAGAAGCCACTGCCAGTGTGTGTAGACCAGGGGTGGTCAAACATGGTTCTACCGCTGTTGTTGAACCACAACTTCCAGCTCCATTATTGTGGCTGGGGAAGGTTGGAGTTATAGTTCAACAACTGCTGAACAGTGGAGTTTGCTCACTCCTGGTGTGGACAATACTGAGCTAGTTGGACCAAGGATCTGACTTGGCATATGACAGCTTCCTATGTAATCCTGAAACATTATTTGGAATGTCACTTTGAAGAAATGTTGGTCCCTACCCTATCATCCGTGCCATACCATCCTACCCTATGTAAACTGCCCTAAGCTATTTTTGGAAGGGTGGTATAGAAATCGAATCAAATAATAATACCCTACCATCCAAATAAGGCCCCAACACAGACATTCCACCACACAGAGAGTGTTGCAAGGAATTGTTTTCACATGACACTCCTGGGTATGAGTTGCATTTGCTGAAGGGGACAGTTCCTCAGCTGTCAGTAGCAATGGTGCTGATAACTTCCTCTGGGCCTCCAGCTACAACAGGACAAGCTAAGCCAAGTAAAGGAGATGTATTGTGACTGCCTCGTGTCCTCGAGAGAAACAACCACAAAATGCCCTTGATGCATGACGATTCCTGAAATATTATGTCAGAATATCACAAAGCTGCTCTGGAGAAACACGCATTACTATTCTGCTAAGAGTGAAACACAGAACTGAATAACACAACTTTCCTCTATCAGAATTCTCACTCAGATGATCTGGGGCAGGCAGGCAGATGCATCTCAACTTTAAAGAAAATATCTTGGTTTCTTTTTTTAAAGAGTTTTGCATTACAATCCATACTCACCAATGGGAAAAGGTTTGCAGCAGCTGCTCCTCATAGGGTTCTTCTGAGTCTTTCCCACATGCTCCCATATCCAGGTTCACCACAATCTTCCTGGTTGTGACTAATTGAGGATCCAGGAGCTCATTCCTCTTCAGATCCCCAACTACAATTCCCCAAAGTGAAACTATAAAGAGAATTACAGGGTTCCTCCCCAGCAGAGGCATCAAAGAATTTTGTCAGGTGGTTTTTCCACATCCCTCCTTTCTGATCCCATCCCACGGTACAGAGTCTGCAGGAGCTGGAAGCAAGCTGGGGTTAGTCAAGATAGCACCATGGAAAGGTCCATGGGATATGTTGATTTAACAGCAGCCAGTGGCAGACTGAGCTTTTAAATACCTCTGAGCTCAGCCTACCTCCACTAGGCTCCGCCTCCCAGCCTGGAGAGCAGCTTAAAAGGGGCAGTCCTCTGGCCTGGAGAATTGGCACTCCTTTCTCCTCTCTAGATGGTCCTGCCTCACCAGTTCTGACATATAGATATCAGAAAAAGTGATGGAAGGATCTGACTCCCTGCAGGTTTGGGTTTGGGTGGCGTTGCTTCAGGGGCTCCAGGCACTATGGGTATTGTCCTGAGAGACTCCATCTCTGATGCTCTCAGGCTCTGGCCCACTTCTAGGGCCCAGAGCTGAGTCCAGTGCTGGTCCTGCTTCTTTGGGGTCAGACTCTGAATAATCGGTCAAGGCTGGCGTCGTGACACTGCCCAATACACACTTGGCATGCTTGTGCTGAGAATATCAACATGCCTTCAAATTTCCTATTCCTACACTGTAATGTCTCAGAGTATTTTCACATGAGAAGTTTCAGGTGGATTGGATTGGATTGGATTGGATTGGATTGGATTGGATTGGATTGGATTGGACTGGACTGGACTGGACTGGACTGGATTGGATTGGTTCAGACTTTATGACTAATAGAACTTTCTCAGGTCTTAAAATGGTAGATTCCAGTTTCCACACCTCACTTTAACTATATGGACAATATGCTGCCTGGATGATAAAAAACATATCTAGAATGGGATAAAATCCCAAAGGGACTACCTTTGATCAAAACTTGGTGCTTCATTGTTCACCTAATGTGAAGTAGGGGTGTGCAAAGAGGTTCAAATTCGAACTGAACCGGGGAGGGGGGGATTTGAGTAAAAACAAAATCAAACCTACCCACCTTGGTTCGAAGCTGGTTCGAATTCGAACCAAACAGGCCAAGCCAGTTTTGTGCACATCCCTAATGTGAAAAAGAGGCTGGAGGTAGAGTAGGAGTAATCCTAACCAATGCTTAATTAAGAGCAATTTGCAATTTCACTCAGACGTACTGAACATCCAAATGAGTATTTTTAGTAATATTGAACAAGCATACTGCAGTTTTACATTCGGATGTCAAAGGTTAGGTCCAGAATGTATTTTCAAGGCATTTATACTCATCTGCATTCCATCTGCGTTTGGCACGCTCCTTCCTCCTCTTTTGTCTCAACAGCTCTGCTCTTGGTTATTAATTGGAAATAGAGATATGTAAAGCCTCAATCCCAACCCACCCCCTCCAAGAGAAACTGCTAACCTTAACATTCTTTGATATTATCTCAGAATTCCTATAGGACAGTCCACATCCAGCAGCTGGAGACATCCAGATTGATGACTGTGATGCAATGTACACAGAGCTGCCTTTGAAGACCACCAGGAATTTTCCATTGGTGCAGAGTATGGAGGCTGGATTATTAGGGATGTGCAAATTGATTTGGGTACAAATCGATTTGTACCCAAATCTAGCTGATTCAAGTTATTTGGAGACAAAACAAATCACCTCTGTGGTCCATTGGCTAGATTCGGGTACAAATCGAATTGAGCCTGATTCAATTCGAATCGATTCAATATTTGGATCCCTGCTATTAATTCCCCAGATTCTCAGCATTCATTAAAAAAAGGAAGCTAAGCTCTAGCCCTTGTAGAAGTGGGGTTATGGAGCAACATGTATGGTCACTATTTTTCAAGTGTTCGGATTCTTTGGTGTATAATAACTTTCCCTCAATGAATCCCTATGAGGATTCATTACACACCTTCATTTCTTCTATTCATTTTGACTGTCTTTTTGACAGTGCCAACTGTCAACTGCCATGTACCAACTACACCCCACTCCCACCCGCAAGGCAGTGGGGTACTACTCAGTTTATGTTCTAGGATAATTTTCAGGTGTTTAGGCTCTTTGGTGTCTAATAACCTTTCCTCATAATGAATCCCTATGAGGATTCATTACACAAAACAGAGTCTAAACACCTCAAAAATCCCTAAAATATAAACTGAGTACTCAGTGGCTTGTGGGTTGTGGGGTAGTTGGAACATGGGATGCCACTAATTCCCCACCTCCACCTGCAAAGCAGTGGGGTCAAAAACAGAAGAAAGGAAGGTATGTAATGAAGACACCAAAGAATCTAAACACTTCAAAAATACCTTTAAAATAAACTGAGTACCGCAGTGTGTGTGTGTGTGTGTGTGTGTGTGTGTGTGTGTGTGTGTGTGCAGGGTGTAGTTGACACATGGCAGTTGACAATTGGCACTGTCCACTGATAGTCAAAATGAACAGAAGAAACAAAGGTGTATAATGAATCCTCATAGGGATTCATTATGAGGAAAAGTTATTGGACACCAAAGAATCTAAACATTTCAATACTCTTAAAAATTAAAATGAGTACCCCACTGCCTTGCTGGTGGTGGGGTGTAGTTGGAACTTGACAGTTGGCACTGTCCCTGTGACAGTCAAAATGACCAGAAGAAATGAAGGTGTGTAATGAATCCTCATACAGATTCATTATGAGGAAAAGTTATATGACGGAACCCCCGACAGAACCCCCATGAATATCAAGGTCCTTCTGATCATAATCCTGCAAGATATATGCACACAGATTGTGCCATGTGTCTTTTAAGCCACAACACTATGCAAAAATTTAAGGTTTAACCTTCACAGCCATTGGTATGAGAAATGCTCCAGAAAAGGAGGAGTTAACTTTTTAAAACAAACTGTGTAAAGGACGGCAATTGAGTTTGACACTGAAAACTCAAAGAGTACGCCTGGAGCCATGCCATATATCAACGTCAGCAGAATGAAATATGGCTTTTGCTACATTTTGTTATCGAATCGGGCTTTAAACTTGACCTACTCTGGGCTGGAGATGAGTTTTTCTGCTTAGCGTGTGACGCGATGCATATGCTCAGCTGCGTTGAATATCTGAATTGGTACAAATCACCTTCAACCCGGGGCACAGTCACCAACTGGGTCCTACACAGTAGGGCAAAGTTGCCATTCAATGAATCATATTTTGATTTGGAAGCAAGCAAGGGAAATAATATGTCTTTCCCATTAAGTTATCAGACTCAATTTGTGTTCCCTTTCATGCAGTTAAGAGATCTAATCTCATTTCCCCTTAAATCAAATCCAGCATGAGCATATGCAATGGACCCAGTTTTAGAAAGAAAAATAATCAAACACCCACAACTTCCTGTATAACTCAGAAGAATTAGATTTTATTGAAACTAACTAGCCTAACAAGAAGAAAAACAAGGCTCTAAATGGTTCCAAATCACGACAAAGATTGTCTGGGGTGCTCAGATCCCATCCGACACAACCAGCAATAGAATTGTAACAGACATCACCACTATGCTAGATGGGTCACTCCTTGATGTTTTGGGCTGGGATTGTTCTCCTCCATGAAATGAATGATATCCGTGTCATGTGAGCAATTGTGAGGATTAGAATAAACGTTGTTGGCATGCCTCCATTTAGTAAAGCTGTGACATACCTGTTGTATGTGATAATATCACATATGGGCCTATAGAAGAACTACCAGTATATGAAACTGCCTTATGGTGAGTCAGATCACTGACTGATCTAGCTCAGTTCTCTCTACCTTGACTGGCAATGGGTCTTCAAGGTCTCAGACAGAGCTCTTTTCCAACTTTGCTACCTAAGATCACTGCAACCAGAAATTAAACCTTGGGATCGTCTGCCTGCAGAGCATGTGTTCTACAACTAAGCTACGGTGAATGTATGTGCTCCTGATGAATGTATGAAAGGGTGTTATCTGAATTCAGGCCATTGGTCTTCCTTATTCTGAGTCAGGTCATTGGTCCGTCTAGCTCAGGATGGATTGCACTGATTGGCTGAAGCTCTCCAGGGTTTCCAGCAGGTCTTTTCGGGACCTCCCTGAAGATAACAGGTATTGAATCTGGAGTGGAGAGCTGCTCTTGCTGTAGCAAGCATGACTTGTCCCCATAGCTAAGCAGGGTCTGCCCTGGTTGCATATGAATGGGAGACCTGATGTGTGAGCACTGCAAGATATTCCCCTCAGGGGATGGAGCCGCTCTGGGAAGAGCAGAAGGTTCCAAGTTCCCTCCCTGGCTTCTCCAAGATAGGGCTGAGAGAGAGTCCTGCCTGCAACCTTGGAGAAGCCGCTGCCAGTCTGTGTAGACAATACTGAGCTAGATGGACCAATGGTCTGACTCAGTATATGGCAGTTTCCTATGTTCCTATGTTCCTATCTCCACGTATGGCTCAGAAAGATTCCTGCAAGAAACTTTGGAGAGACTTTCATTATAGACAATGAGGCGTTCCACACGATTGTTGTGAAGCACCATTAGGGTTAGTGCAGGGAGAGCGGGCATAGCCCACTCTCCCTGCACACAGGCAGGGAGCCGTCCCTGGGTGGCCGGATTGGCTGCCCACATGATTGTCGGCTTTGTCACAGAGCCGGCAGTGTCAGCGGGGATCGGGGGTCAGCCAGTCCCCAGAAGAACTTCCAGGATGCCCCACACAAGCACAGGGGCATTCTCAAGAGACCCCTGGGGCCGGGAGGCTTGTTTTAGCCTCCCAGTGGGGGTCTCCTCGTGTGTTGCCGTGGCATGGAGCCACACGGCACCACCACATGATCAAGTAAATAATAATAATAATAATAATAATAATAATAATAATAATAATAAGTAAGCTCCGCTAACCTCGTTTAAGGGGAGGGGTAATTTTGGTAGGTTGCTGCCAGGAGCCACGTGGATCCTGTGGAGGCAGATGACCAGGAGAAATCGGGCTAGACTCCCTTAGCCTGATCTCTCCTGGTCGTGGGTATAGCTTCAATATAGACCAATGGTCTGAATCAGTATAAGGCATCTTCCGCTTTCAAAGCACATGCTCTACTACTGAACAATGGCCCCTCCCCGCAAGGTTCCAAGTCCCCCTCCCCACACCCCTGGCATCTCCAAGACAGAGCTGAGAGAGACTCCTGCCTGTAACCTCTGAGAGGTTACTCTGAGGTTACTCTGAGAGGCCACTGCCATTCTGTGTAGACAATACTGAGCTAGATGGACCAATGGTCTGACTCGGTATAATGTTCTAGGTATAGTATACTATGTCTTCCTATACTGCTCTACCATGGGATTTACCAGTGTAAGTCCAACACGTCTTCCAAAGAATTGAACAACCCTGCCTGCAATAAACTGGCTTTGTTCTAAAGTTGTACATGCAGCTGCTTTATAGTTCTGTTGGGAGGTACACCAAAACACACACAAAACAATAGTTTCTCTCTTCTTTTTTGCCTGCTGCTCAAAGCCTGTGACCAACAGAACCACCCCCCCACCAGCCCAAGTCTTCGTTATTATTTTCAAAGTCAACGAATCAGCAAGGAACTTCCCTGTCTGCATCTTTGATTCAGTCTTAGTGTTATCCCCATTAGAAATTTCACACTAAAACATTAGCAAGTGGTTCACGCTTTCTTGATCTACTCTATGTGTAGGAGGTATCACACCAGTAGCCATATTGACTGCTGAGTTCCACTGAAGCGTCAGCTGTAGCTGGAAGCAATGTACCAGACTTAGATAAGTCTTTGCCCTTGAATGAAAGACAAGAAGTTGAGACAATCTTGTGCATTTGGTTTTATGGCTGCCGCTTCATAATGTGAAGATGAGGAGGCCAAGGAGAATCCACAAAATATTGCAAGGTTGAGATGAGAAAGAACTATTGCATTGACTGTGTTCATGTGAACCCTCATATATGAGCCTGTTCTCATGACCACAGATTCCTGGGTGGGACAGTGTTAACTCAGGCACCTATGGTAATCTGGGGTACTGGGAGTCCTCCTGACCCAGCAGTTCCAAACCTGGGTAGCCCAGATCTACCACCCAGGCTAAAATTGAGGTAGGATGCAATCGGAGCCTGTCCCACCTTTTCCTTTAGTGGTAAGCAGCACTGGCAGATTTCAAATTGATATTGGGCTGCCAGTGGCCATTTTAATCATAGAGTTAGGTGGAAAGTGGATCCAGGAAGAGACGAGCTCTTGTTGTATTAAGGGCTGTCTCTCTGCTGCTCACACAATGCATTGTGGGATATTGGCAGACCCAGCTCAAATTTCTATTGGTAACTACTGACTGTTACCAAGTCATTTCCCTGCTGTACCATCAGGTGGCTCCTTGTGGTAGCAAGAATGAATTGTCCCCTTTGCTAAGCAGGCCCACCCTGGATTGTATCTGAATGGGAGATGACATGTGTGAGCACTGTAAGATATTCCCCTTAGGAGATGGGGCCACTCTGGGAAGAGCACCTACCTGCTTGCTTGCAGAAGGTTCCCAGTTCCCTCCCTGGCAGCATCTCCAAGATAGGGCTCAGAGACTCCTATCTGCGACCTTGGAGAAGGCACTGCCAGTCTGTGTAGACAATAGTGAGCTAGATGGACCAATGGTCTGACTCAGTATAAGGCAGCTCCATATGTATTTCAGGAGAGGAGAGCTGGTCTTGTGGTAGCAAGCATGACTTGTTGCCTTAGCTAAGCAGGGTCTACCCTGGTAGCATATGAATGGGAGAGTTGATGTGTGAGCACTACAAGATATTCCCCTCAGGGGATGGAGCCTCTCTGGGAAGAGCAGAAGGTTCCAAGCTCCCTCCCTGGCAGGCTCTCCAAGATAGGGCTGAGAGAGACTCCTGCCTGCAACCTTGGAGAAGGCACTGCCAGTCTGTGTAGACAATACCAAGATAGATGGACCAATGGTCTGATTCGGTATAAGGAAGTTTCTTGGGTTCCTACCTAACTTTCATACCCAGCATTTGACCAAGGTAGGGTGAAAAGTTGTCCTTCCCAGACTCACTAGCATTACATTTCCATTGCAAACTGAACAGCACCTTCTCAAAAACATCACAAGGTTAAAAAAGAAGCCCAGAGATTATGTTAATATGACATGAAGGGAACATTTTCCATGGCGCCATTGCTTTTATTTCAGTTGTGCATATTACGCACACACATTCCGTGTTCGCTACTCTGCCTGATACTAAACAAATGTAACAATTTAGACAATGTGCAAATACCTTAATTTAACAAAATGGCAACTTGCCCTCTGGTAACATTGTCAGCTTGGCTTGGTGCATTTTCTAGCGTTGGAGATTATAGATATGGGAAATTGGTGTATCCCTTTTACACAGAGACCCTGAATGCACAATGCGCAGAATATTCAATCAAATTAATACCTGAAAGATTTTCATGATTATTAATTCACACAGCGAGCTTATTGCCTGAGACATTCTGTGCCTTGGGGCCCTTTGAGATGAATTATCAAGTGCTTCTTGAATATCATCATTCCATAATGGGATCAAACATAGTACATCTTGGGTTGAGCTTTTTAATACAGTTCTTTTGTGTGTACATAAACTGCTAATAGCAGTGCAGAACATAAGCGGGGGGTAGGGGCTCAGTTTTCTTGCTCGCTGGATATAGATCTGTGAAATTAATGATTCAGAACAGACTTGCTACGAAAATTCTCCTAAAGTGAAATTTGACGTGCAAGTATTAATTTTAATTAGGCATGTATAATCTGCTTTCCAAATTAAAGAAAAATTTCCCAAAGTGGGAAACTGCAACAACAAACAAGAAGGTTGTAATAAACATATTCCAAACAAGAAAATGATTTAGAAAAACATAGCAGGTTAAAGCAGCTATTAGAAATCCCAAACACAGATACTGGATGAAATCCACACAAGAAGTGTGATCCTCAACATGTTGGAGCGCTTCACCCGACACCTGTGAAGCACCTGAGTGGGTTCTATGGAGAGAATTATCAAGTGCTTCTTGAATATCATCATTCCATGATGGGATCAAACATGGTGCATCTTGGGTTGAGCTGCTCATCCCACAGATGAGCAGCTGATCGTAGTTGGGCGGCAGGATTGGCCTCCCACATGACTGCCGGCTCTGTCACAGAGCTGGCGGGGGCTGCAGAGATTGGGGGGCATGCAGCCCCTGGAAGTTCCAGGATGCCCCACACAAGTGTGTGGGGCATCCTGGAGAGACCCCCGAGCACTGCGGCTACACACGAGCGATGAAATGAGGTTAACGGAGTGCTTGCTCCATTCACCTCATTTAAGAGGAGGGTGTTTCAGGCAGGCTAGCTGCCTTGGGAGAACCGGGCTCACCTGAGAGCCTGATAGTTCCCACGACCACTGGAAAATGGGCCTTAGCTTGCTTTCCAGTGATCAAGGGAATAGCTTCGTTGACTCAAAGTAAGTGCCATTACAGCCTTAATGGATCAATAGAACAAAACTATCTAGTACTGTGGATCAATTAAAAAAGAAAACACCGGCTACATATTTTTTTTTAAAAAAAGGCTTCACCTGGCACTTAAAACTTAACAGGAACATAGGGAGTTGCCTTATACCGAGTCAGACCCTTGGTCCATCTCGCTCAGTATTGTCTACACAGACTGGCAGCAGCTTCTCCAAGGTTGCAGGCAGGAGTGTCTCTCCGCCCTATCTTGGAGATGTCGGTGGTGGGTGGGACTTGGAACTTTCTGCATGCAACAATGCAGATGCTCTTTTGGGTGCATGATCTGGGGTACCACAAGTTGGGAACACCTGTTCTAAATCACTAATGGCTGAAGGTGTTGCAGAAAAGTGAGAAATGAATCAACATGAGATTCACTGTCCACGATTTGATGGGTGCAGCCCAGAAAGACTCTAAAGTAAAGGTAAAGTGTGCCGTCGAGTCGGTGTCAACTCCTGGCAAACAAAGAGCCATGTCGAGTCGGTGTCGAGTCCTGGTGACGACAGAGCCCTGTGGTTGTCTTTGGTAGAATACAGGAGGGATTTACCATTGCCTCCTCCTGCGCAGTATGAGATGATGCCTTTCAACATCTTTCCTATTTTGCTGCTGCCCGATATAGGTGGTTCCTATAGTCTGGGAAACATACCAGCGGGGATTCAAACCGGACACCTCTGGCTTGCTAGTCAAGTCATTTCCCCGCTGCCCCATTAGGCTATCAGGTGGTTTTTCTGAAGCGGAGAGAAGCACTTAGAATTTTACCAGATGATTAAAATAGCCATGTTTTTAACTTCAGCAAGCCCTGATCACAAAAGCGTCCACCTTCCCTCTATGGCAACCATTAACTGCAACATCTTCCTTTGTTTACGTGGCATAGTTTCCTGCTGGAGAGGAGCAGATGCTCTCAGCAGATGACCGTAGCAAATGAGTCACAAACGACGCTTATGGAAGGGAACATAAGAAGTGGGACGTGTCCCTGCTCTGTGCTTCACTGCTTGAGAAAGTGGGCAAAAATCAGCTGTGAAGCAGAGAACAATAGCAAGAGAAGCCATCGGCCCTGGAGATCACCATCATGTCAGGCAAACAAAGTCCTTTTCAGCAGAATTTGAAAAGTCAATGGCTGACAGGAAAAGAGCTGATCAAATTTGATGTGGATTCTGGGAAGAAAATTGAATGACATGCTCTGAAATTAGATTGATCACTGAGTAGTGTGTCAAAAAGAAAGATACTTAAGATACTTGAAGATACTTAAAGGTTAGTTTAAACTTCCGAATCACACCAGTGGGGGAAAGCTGACCTTCCAGGACCATTCATTCCTTGTGTTCTGCTGAAAAGACGTCATGTTGCAAAGCAGGTATTGAAATATTGAGTGCACAGCCATCCCATTTCAAGAGTGCTGTAAACTCCAGCTTTGGCCAGGTGCTGTACAGGTCAATGTTCTCACATCGAAGAGAATCACTTTCTATAACAATATTTGTATTCCTCTCAGCAAGCGTAATCATTCCCAGAGGAGCTCACAAGGAATACATCAAATTGATAGGAGGGCGTTATTGATCTCACGGCGACAGATTTGGAATCCCGGAAGCTGTTATAGGGAGAGAGGAAGCTGCCTTACACTGAGTCAGACTAGCTCAGTATTCTCTACTCTGACTGGCAGAGGCTCTCCCAGGATTCAAGCAGGAGTTTCTCCCAGTTCTACCTAGAGATGCCAGGAATTGGTGTAGTGGTTAGAGTGCTTGACTAGGACTGGGGAGACCCGAGTTCAAATCCCCATTCAGCCGTGATACTTGCTTGGTGACTCTGGGCCAGTCACTTCTCTTTCAGCCTAACCTTCTCCACAGGGTTGTTGTGAGGAGAAACTTAAGTATGTAGTACACTGCTCTGGGCTTCTTGGAGGAAGAGCAGGATATAAAATGTAAAATAATAATAATAATTATTATTATTATTATTATTATTATTATTATTATTATTATTATTATTGAACTTGGGACTTTCTGCATGCAAAGCAGGTGCTCTACCTTTGAACTATGGCCCCATCCCCTTAGGGGAATATGTCACAGCAGAATATGCTCCCATGTAGTCACCCATCTAAATGCAAACCAAGGGGAATCCTGCTTAGCAAAAGGGAAAATTCATGCAAATTCCAGCAAATCTTCCTGTGGTTGACTGTATACCCCTTATCAACCATAAGAAAATCTACCTCACCCTCGGTATCCCACTTCGCTGCCAACACCTTCTGAAACTGAATGTTGACCATTATCACTTAGCACAATCAATGTGTGTGGCACTTGACATAGCAGAAAATGGCAAGTCCCTGCCCCAAGGATATGACAATCTAAAATCTGACAAAGGAGAGCCAACAGAAGCTGGAGCCAGGAGTGCATATGGGGGAAATATGCAGTCACACATTGTTAGGCTTAGATGGTGTGAGGATTGGGATCAGGCTACACAATTTTGGCTCTCCTGAAGATGTTGGACTACAACACGCATAATCCCTGGCTACTGGCTATTGTGGCTGGGGGTGATGGGAATTGTAGTCCAAAGCCAGCCCTGGTTTAGAAGGTTGTGCCAAAGGCTTCACTGTAAAAGTGGGTTTTGAGGAAGGGTCTGGAGAAAGGTGGCATCACACGAGCAAACTGGGAGACATTTCCAGGAATAAGGGTCAGAAAGGGAGGAGAGGTCAAGCAGATGGTTTTTGGGTGGCTGAAGGTGGTGGAATTGGAGGAAAGAAGGTCACAGACAGAAACAGGTCAATGTGCACCAGAGCTGCTCAACTTTGGCCTTTCAGCAGATGTTGGCCTACAACCAGTGTTGGGGAACTCTAACAGCGATCCCCAAATGCTACAGACTACAACTCGCAGAATCCTTAGCTGCAATGGCATTTGCTTGGGGATTATGGGAGATGCATTCCAAAACCAGCTGGGGAGCCTAAGCCGAGCAGGCCTGGTATACAACCATGAAAAGTTTTCACAAGACTCAAATGGAGGAAAGCAAAACTGTTAAAAGATGATACACAGTGTAATCTCGCAATGTAACATCCTGGCATGTTTCATTTCCCAGCGTCAATGTAGTCATTATACTCTCTGTCTAATTATCATTTGTGTTTGAAACCTTCATATATCAAACTTGTTTGTCCAGCTGTTCGGCCTGGTTTTGCATGCTAAGCAACTGCTAGGAATATCCTCCTTTTTGCCAATTCAGCATCCTTCTGGTGCTGCATAAGTGAAAACGGGGGACTGCTTATGTCCAATGCAGAATATTAAAGAAAATCTCCAGCAAGTGTTAGCATTAAAAAAAAAAAAGATAAAATATGAACATCAGCAGTTTTCTCCCATTTCAGTGAAATGTTTAGGAGAATCTGTGGAAGGGAGCCAATTTATTCTCTCTTCCTTTTTTCTTAATGAATCATGTTATGAGATGTCCCTGTAAATTATTGATAACGATGGAAGCAGCTTTTGTTTTCTTTTTCATTGACAACTGTTCAACAATGAAGTTATTTAACATAACTATTCTGTTGCTTTGGCATGTGGGGGATAATTTGGGGTGTGCTACTGAACTCATCTGGGAAATTGCTTTAGTCCAGGTATTCTCAGACTCAAGTCCCATCAATTTTGTTGGACTACAACTCCCATCATCCCCAGAAGGGGTTTGGCTACCATTGAGCAAGAAGCACAAAATGCCCCTTGGTTGGAGAATAGGCGCTGGTGTGGTGATGTCATTAGACTGCGCCATGACCTGGAAAAGGGATGGTCAGGGTTAGGAATAGGGTTAGGGTGAGGGTTAGGTCTCAGCAGTAGGAACCATGAAGCAAAGTGGCAGCAGGACATCCATCTCAATCTTGTCCCAGGTCAACTTCAATTTCACTACACCAACCCCAGCAACTGGTTTACCATTACATGGAATATCAGCCAGAAAATATGTAGTGTTGGCCATGGTGGAAGTGGTGATGATGGTGATGATGCATATCTGATGCTATTGATTAGGTGATACATCTGCCTGCCAAAAACATATATCTTATCTCAACTTAGGTTTTATTATCTCCCAGCAAAATGAATGCCAATTAGGCCTATTTGCCTGTGCAAATTCAGATTTGAAAATTCAGATTTTATCAGTAAAAATCTGAATTTGCTTTGAAAAAAATTGCCCAAGCACCATGGGCAAAATACCAGGTACTGATCTCAGCAAAAACGAGGACTCACACAAAGTCTGTACAAAATGGCTTCTCTCCGGATAATTTTTCGCCATTTGAGAGCAATCGCTCACCACACACACTCCCAAAACGGATGTGATAGGTGACAGTGACGATGATGATTTGATATTGTAAGCTGCCCTGAGGACTAGTTGAATTCCAAGCGGTGGGATAAACATCTTTAGATAAATACAGAAAGGATTAAACATGGAAAACCGACTTGACCCCAGAAAGTTAAACCATATCTGCGGCCAGAAAACAGAACACATATACCATCCATATCGTATTGTACAGCAAAATAAAATTCCTGCCCATGAAAAATGCATAAAGCGGGGCGGGAGGGGGATACCAAGCAGTTAAATAAACATTAAACATGCCACATTTGCTATTTTCACAACTGCGGCTGCATACCGAAAAGAAAACATCATCTTTCTCTTTCCTGTGGGGCGAAGAATGGCGAAGCCATTAGACTGCAGACAGTTAGAGTACCGGCAACACATCTAATAGGATGAATCAGCGTTAACAACCTCCCTCATGTTGATTCCTTCCAGTGTGTTAGGCAATTTGAACTGTTGCCCCAGTTTCTTGGCTTCTAGCATTTAATTTGAGATTAACAACACACACACGTGTACACATCCTGTTCACTGATGTAGACTTTAAAAACTTGCCCACCAAAACAGGCTTGCGAATTAAAAGCAAATCGGCTGCTCGTTAATTCTGGTCAATCACAGAGATGCTTCTGAGTGCTTTGCCTCACAGGATTCCTTCTAAGCAAATAATGGGGTAGAAATTGTCTTCAAACCAGCTTTCTAAAGCAAGAAACTGACACTATTCTCACAAGCAGCAGAAACCAGGTGAAGGGAACCCAGTCCGGATTCTGATGCTCCTGTACACCTTTGTAGATTAGGATATTCTGAGATTGCTCGTGACATCTAAATTCACCATTCTTGGTGTATCCTAACCTACTTGCTTCAGGGAACCCAAGATCTGAAACTAACTTCCACTCCCAAGTCGAGATCTCAGGTTTAATCTGCGCACCACAACCAATGAGTTGCACTACCTTCCCTGGCCATTATGTGGGTGGCGCTGTAGCACGACAAAGATAAGGCCAACAACACCCACTGGTGTTGCAGGGAGTAAGGTGTCTGGGTCTAGCTGCTATAGGTCCACACCCTGTGTCTCACACAGACTTAACCATCAGGAACAGTGCAGACCATTTCATGGGGACCATCAAACCCAGCAGCTGCTTTCCCTCATTAATTCCTATCTTGGAATTAATGCTGGGATTTTTGGAATCAGCACCATTTCCCCTCTGAGGCCGTAGCAGAGAGAAACCAGCTTGAATGTTCATTTCCAACAACAATTTAAAGATGGCATTCAAACAGACGACATTCCACAAAAGAGTGGGGAAACCTGTTTCAGGGATCTAGGTATGAAACAGTTGCAGAGGACAATTGGCAACCTTTACATAAACAGTAAAAACAGCTTTCATTGCAGGCAACAGGAACAATGTTGTTATCCTTTAATTTCGCATGTGTTAATGGAGACCATTACAGCTCATCATCCTCAAATAAAGTTATCAGGAAATTACCATTAGCATATTCTATTACATCAGGCCATTTTACACAGTTACTCTTTTTTAAAAAAACAAACACTGCATAAACAAAATAATAAAAATGCTGGATTTTTTTCCTGTATTCAGCCCATGCTTGACTGCTTCAGAGCTGCAAGCTTACAGATGACAAGATGTTCAGAGATGTCAAGTTGCCCATACAGCAAACCAAGAAAATGTGGGAGAAAGAACACAATTGGGTCTCTCCTATTTATAGTCCACTATATAACTGAGCAGAGAGGCACGTTTTAAAGGGGTCTCTCTCTTATATTTAGCAAGGGGACAGCAAAGGTCCCTATCCTCTCCTCACACAACATCCTTGTGTTTCTTTTTAGACTGTGATGTTATTGCACCCGGACCCCAAAGGAAGACAGGATACACATGTATGGATGTAAACTAGGGCCACTTTTAAAACATAAAACTGGGCAGGGATCTGAAACAGGCATAACAAAACACACCAGAGCTAGAGTGTGGGAGACACCACCCCTTAACGGGAAAGGGCCACCTCCTAAAGAGGACAGCCTTCCGCTTACCGTTGGGCGAAGCAGGTCTTTATTTTATTTTATTTTATTTTATTTTATTTTATTTTTTATTTATCTTATTTGTATACTGCCCCAAATGCAAGTCTCTGGGTGCTTTACAACAAAATTTACACAGGAAAATAAGTGATAAATACTGCTCCATCCCAATGCCAATGATTGGGATCTTAACCTCCAAAACCCACACTAGGCAGCCAAAGTGACCACTTAACCCAAAACCAGACTCCCACTCTAAGAGGAGCATTCCCCTTCAAACATTGTCAGTGAGGAGTAGGCAAAAAAAATCTCCACCCCAGGGCAATCAGGTGAGGACCAAAAGTTCTGACTCGGACCCCAAAAGCAACCAGCTGAGCCACTAACAACTGAAATGGAGCCAGAAGCCGGCGCACTGCCCAACCACAGAGGTGTGCAGAGCTGACTGGACCGAAGGTGCACTTATTCATCAGAGGACGGCTACACACTAGCCCCATTCTAGAACCCTAGGCAAGATGGACGCCCCCTCCCACAGCCATTGGCATTGGGATGGAACGGTATTTATCATTTATTTTCCTGTGTGATTTGCTTTGAACACTTTTGCTGAACAGTGGTATATAAATCTTTGTAGTAGTGGTGGTAGTGTTGCAATGATCTGGATGTTTTATGGAAGTCTACCTCCTGATTTTATTTTTTTTAAGAAACATTAACTTTATTAACAGATTTCTTCCTTTTTTGAAAAAGCAAGATCAGGTACTAAGGTTGTTCTTGCGACTAGAGCTTTCTGGTGAGGTGATGGTTAACTGAGGAATCTCTGGCCACCTGGGGCATCAGGATTCATAGGATGTGTCTTTAAGCAACAAAGTTGTGTGTGCACAGACAAGGAAAATGCACAAGTGTGTGTTGTAGCAGTGCATGCTATACACACAAATTGCACTCTGATAGCATGTGCAATTCTGAATTTTGCTTTTAAAAAGCCCTGTGGAGGTATGGATGGGTGATTCCATATCTTTCAAGACTTTCATGCCTTTTTGCTTCAGGTGAAGACCTCCATTTGCTTAGGCTTTTAATCTGTGCTGGGAATTGGGTTTAATTGCCCCTGTTTTTTTAATCCGACTGCTTTCCAACTTCCTTTGCTGCTGACATTAAGACGTGCAGATAAGGTCACTTCAAAAAAAAAATACTTAGGGAAGTAAAAATAAATGCAAAACTTTAAGCACTCACAGGGAGGGGGGAATCAGCAAGTAACCATCTACATATATTGAAGCTCTGGAAAGTAAATGATTCCCTCTTTCCTCTCCTCCCCCTGCCAGTCCCAAAATTAATTTAGGAAACTGCAGTCAATGGAGCTAGAAACACAGAAGGTTTTTGGCCCTGGCTTCTCCAGCTTTAATAGCTCCAGAGGATGCCAGATGATAAATGCCGATAGAAGGACATCTAGGGGATAGTCAGGAAGAAGCTGGAAGTACACCAACCAACTGCTTTGACATCAGAATGGATTAGTGCTGCCACTTGTGCTAATTCCAGTTCACTGTATCATACGACGAGCTGGAAGGCTCTTTATGTAATCAATATGTAATGACAGGCAAGGGGAGGGTGGTTTGGCATTCAAGCAGCCACAGCCAAGTGAGCAGATCTGCCTTGCTGTGAATACTCATCAGGCAGTGCCCTGGAAAAGAAACAGAAGTTGGGCAAAAGTGACTTTGCTATAGGCAAAAGCTGAGTAAGAATTTGGGGATGGGGATGGAGTTCAGTGGTAGAGCATCTTCTTGGCATGCAGAAGGCCCAGGGTTCAATCCCTGGCATTCGGGATGGGCCCAAATGGGCTCAGGCACCTGCAGGCAGGGTGGGGAGTGGTCCCCTTAAGCAGCAGGTAAGCAGGTCCTTACCTGCTCCACTGATGCTTGCTGATTTTACGGGCTCGGTGCTCATGCCACCAAAGGCTGCGTGTGCGGCGGCCATTTGCATGGTCAGCATTGTGTTACTGATTGACAAGGCAAAGGGTGGGACTTCCTCTCCCTCATTCTGCTATATACTTGGCTAAGCATAGTGATTTTATAATGTCTGGACGAGGCTATGATGAATGGGATAACACCGCAATTCCATTTGGACAGATTTGGCTACCTGATAAGTCAATTGAGAGTCGAAGTTAGAGCCAGTATAAATGAGGTACTTCAAACTGGTGATGTAACAGCTTGGGTCTGTCTCTTTTTAAAAATGGCATTCCTTTCATCTTGGAGTCTTCCCTGAATAGATGCTTCCCCCCCCCCCGAATTATAAATGGCCACTGTATGCACACACAGGGCCCAAACGGGCCCCAAATGGGCTGAAACAGCCCGAACTGGCCCAGGGGGAGGGTGGCAGGGGGAGGGGAGCTGCTAGAGACCCAAGGCTGCCAAAACCTCAGTGGCGGTAAGTCATTATTGCCCCCTCGAGCCAGGTCCAAACTGGTTCAAACTCGAACTGAACCAGGCCTGGCTCTAGCTTGAGTCTGGTTCGATTTGAGCCAAACCGGGTTTTTCATTTTTGTGCTCACCCATAGTGTACACTGTACACTCGTACAAAAGTTGAACATAACGTGTGAATGGGCCTCTTGAGAAGAAAAACTTGTTGATATCTTGACTAATGAAGCACTGGTGTTGTGCAATGCTTCTGAAGAGTTCCAGACTAATGTTGTCCCAGTGTGTGTGTGTGTGGAGTTCCAGACTAATGTTGTCCGTGTGTGTGTGTGTGTGTGTGTGTGTGTGTGTGTGTGTGTGTATGAATCTCAGTGGCCTCCTCTTCCCTCAAAATCCCTCTGTGTAATCTGAAAATATGTCCCCGAGAGCTGCATGACCCCAAGGGACATTTTTGGGGGTGGCACAGCATGCTTCCTGAGAAAGGGGAAGTCATCAGAATTTCCCTCCCACTGCTGAGCGGCAATGGAGCTGAGTTAGTTGAACTTTTCAGAGGTGTCGGTGCTTCTCTTGCCCCACCAGTGCTTCATTAGTCAGGATGTCTATTCTTTATTATCTCTGACAATTTGTACAATGCACTTGAAAAACCACCTCTTCAGCCAAGCTTTTTCAGCTTTTCAAATTTTTAATCTGTTTTGATTTTTAGATGGTTTAAATTGATTTTAGTCTATCTTTTTAACTTGTTCTATGTTATTGTTAGCCGCCCAGACTAGATGAAGGTTTGAGGCGGTGTACAAACTTGACCAATAAATAAACAAACAAACAAATAAATAAATGAATTTCGCATGGGGAGAGCAACTGGCCCTATCCAGCCCCAGCACAGCATCCCTCTGGTGACGGTTGCTGGTGTCTATCTTATGATTTTGTTTAGATTGTGAGCCCTTTGGGGACAGGGAGCCATGTTGTTTATTTATTATTTCTCTATGTAAACTGCTTTGGGAACTTTTTTGAAAAGTAGTATATAAATATTCATCATCCTCATAGCAGTAGTTGTAATGCCAGATGCTGCCTCTACAGTAACCAAGGGCAATGAAAAGAGACTAAATAATAAAGGGCAAAATGTAAAATCCATACAAATAATTCTGAAAATAAGTCTTCTACTCCTTTCCAGCCTTCTCTTTTTTTTCTGTAGGATTAATGAATGTAGTTGATTTATAACATCAATATGTTTGATAATTACCTATATTTTTTATAGTGCAAAAACCTATTTGCAGCCAGCAGACACAAGGGCACCTTGGGAGAAAGAAAATAAACTTCGCTTTTAAAAATGTTCCATCTTAAATTAAACTGAAATATGCTAGATCAGAGATCCAGGCTTCGCAAGGCAAAAGTTAAGAATGCAATCACATATAAAGCACTACAGGTTAGGGGAACCGGGAGACTGCTTAGCATTGAATAAAAACATATTTACAGGTTGCCTAGCTTTTCTTTCTCCTTCACATTTTAAAACCCCCACATTTACTGGGAGCTGAGAAATTCCTCAAGGCCTAGTCTTGTAGGTAAGAACGGCTCATTCCAGATACCCAATCCCCAACTGTATGAGAGTTTTGTGCCTGAAAGACATTGTGTACAATCCACAGATTCAATTGGTACAGTATCACTTTTCCTGGACCATATCACTTTAGATTGTTCCTAAGAGGGTTCCATGTTTTGATGCACCACCATGAAAGGCAATCAGGGTTTAAAGCAGGGCTGCATAACTTCAGCCCTCCAGTTGCTGTTGAACTACAACTCCCATCATGCCCAGCCACAATGGTTAATACTCCGTAGGCCTGTACAAAATCGTTTCGGTAAAGTTGGACCAGATTTTTAAACGAAATTGGAGGGGTTCAGGGAGAGTCCGAACCCGAACTTGGCTGGTCCAGTTGTGATCAGACTTACATAGGAAGCTGCCATATACTGAGTCAGACTATAGGTCCATCTCACTCAGTATTGTCTTCACAGACTGGCAGCGGCTTCTTCAAGGTTGCAGGCAGGAATCTCTCTCAGTCCTATCTTGGAGATGCTGCCAGAGATTGAACCTGGAACCTTCTGCTCTTCCCAGAGTGGCTCCATCCCCTAAGGGGGAATATCTTGCAGTGCTCACACTTCTAGTCTCCCATTCATGTGCAACCAGGGCAGACCCTGGTCGACTTCTTCAACCCCTTTCCCCCTCAAGTCAGAGCTTTCCAGAACTCCAAATGGCGGTGAGAGATTGAGGTGTTTTTTTTAAGTGATCACAACATCAGGGGAACCCATCTTCTGCTCTCTATTTGCCCACATGCCCATGCATATCTCATCTTTAATCCCTCCCCAAGTTTTTCAGCCCATTTTAACTCTCATTAGCAACTGCTAGCCAATTTCCAGGTTTATCTTCCAATTTTCTGGTGTGCGGTAACTTACTCTTGGACTCTCTGATGTTACATCACTTCTCCTGTGACTCTCTAGTGTTATATTAATTTTCCTTTGGGTCCACAGTGAGTATCCACAGTTACTTTTAAAAATATTTGTCCAATCCAAACTTCCATCTCAATTCCGACCCCAAATTTAGGAAGGGTCCAAAGGACCCTGTACTGACATTTTCTCGGCTGGACATTTTCAGGGCCAGATGAGATTGGGTCAGACCTGATCCCGACTTTTGCTCTCGTGCTCTAAGAAACCTTGATAAGCACTGGTTAAATGTGCTAGCTCTCAAAGGTCTTTGTCTGATGTCAATTATCAGCGGCTTGCTCTCAGAACAAGGGGATTGTAAAGAAGGAAGACTGTCTCTCAGGGAGAAAGTTAATTAGGTCCACATTAGAAGACATCGCTTCGCAGATCCCGAAGCTGTTGTGCTGAGAGCACAGATACAACAGGAAGAGAAGCAGTGCATTCAAAAGGCAGGGAGAGAAGCAGCTTCTATAAAACGGAGCAAGAGGTTATCGGAGCTGTGTGCGTGTCCAAGCTAATCACTCCAGCAACATTTCTGCACATACTGGAACAGAGTGCTTGAAACGGCTTGATAACATGCCACATCTCCCGGTTATGCAGCTAATGTGAGATAGCAAGGCTGGTTGGAATTATTACCGTAATAGTCTTATGAATATTCTTATGAATGATGCACCCAACTCTGGTTCTCACCAAGCCGATTCCACCCTGTAACACCTTTTATGAACATAGGAAGCTACATTATATCGAGTCAGACCACGTACATCTAGTTCAGTATTGCTACAGTGACTGACAGCAGCTCTCCAAGGATTCAGGCAGGAGTTGCTCCCAGCCCTACCTGGAGATGCCAGAAGGTGAACTTGGGACCTTCGGCATGCAAGCATGGAGATGCTCTTCCACGTCTTGCATTCAGAAGGTCCCAGGTTCACACCCTGACATCTCCAGGTAGGGCTGCGTAGAATCCAGAGGACAGAGTTGTGGTATGCAAAGACAAGGCAGTGGAGTGGAATCACAAATATTAAATAGATATTGAGGCTCTTCACATGAGCAGAGGTTTGCAGGGGTTTGTGGGGAGATGACAGATGATCGCTCAGACGATCGTGCAGATGATCACTCAGTCATCCCTGAGCGGCCAGATCAGCCGCCCAGACAATTACTGGCTCCATCACGGAGCTGGTGTGAGCAGTGGGGTTTGGGCGTCTCCTGGCCCCCAGATATCCCTGAAAGCACTGAGCAAGTCCATGGTGCCTTCTGGGGAGACTCCCAGCACCAGGATGCTTGTTGTAGCCTCCCCATCGGGGGGCTACCCATGAGTGGGTGTGGCACAAAGCCACGCCTTACCAACACATGATCACTTAACCCGCTTTTCAGATGCCCTCACACCCGAAATCCAGGTTAAGAGGCATCTGGGTTAAGAGGCGGGCTACTCAGGAGGATTTGCCAGCTCCAGTTGGTCCTCATGCATGGCTAAAATTGGGCTGGGCTCCCCTAGCCCAGTTTTAGCCATGCATGATAATAGCCTCATTATATACAGAGAGGCAAGTGCAGACTGCTTTTCGGTGCTCTTGCTGCTGGCTGTTTGTTAGCCCCGCCTCTACTCCGGGACTGGAGTACAAGTAACTAAAGAGCCCCATTCAAAAGCTGGCCTGGATCAAGGGATGGGTTAACCAAAAACACCACAGACTGAGAGAAACTCCTGCCTGAAATCTTGGAGAGCCGATGCCAATCAGTACCAGTCAGTGTGTTGAGTGTCTCTTTTATTATTTATTATTATTTATTTTATTTATTATTAAAACTTTTATACCGCCCTTCCAAAAGGCTCAGAGCAGTTTACATTAAAACTTTTCTAATGGCATGACCCCAACTCAGTACAGAGAGTTGCTATTTTGATCCAAGTTGGTACTGACAGCAATCTGCAAAGAAAATCTTTTTGCACGCTTTCCAAATTTGCTACAGCTCATAATGAAGCACCATATAATATCTGGGGAAGAATCCTTGATCTATATAATTTTATGGCTGGTAGTATATTGTTCCCCCCTTTGGTTCAACAGATACGGAGGAGGCCATTAAGTGTTATTTCCTTCAGTAGAGAAATCCAGTGAATTTAAGAAGTCCAACTGCCTGATTGATGGAACACAATTCCCAAGTCCTTAAAGAGAGGATGTTTTCCAGTATGTCCCCATCTAACATTCATTTATACTATTATCAATAGATCAGAAAGCACTATCCTTTTGACGGCTGTTGGGGCTGGTTATTGTTTGGAAATTTCTCCAAATTTATATTCTAGAGATGATTTCAGGGTTCCTCGCAAGGGGAATTACTACTACTATTTAATATATTTAAATAGTTAAAATAACTACTATTTACTATTTAATTATAAAATAATTAAAATAGCTACAATTAACTATTTTCAACAAAAGCTCTTAAAGCAGCGTATGTAGGTAAATAAGCAAATGATGGCCCTGTGCTCCAAACGGGCTCACAATCTAAAATAAACATAAAGTCAACACCAGCAACAGCTACGGGAGGCATGCTGTACTGGGTTGGGATACGGCCAGTTGTTCTCCTCCTGCTATATACAAGAAAACTATCACTTTAAAGGGGTGCCTCTTTGTTCAGTTAGTAGGGAATATTTTGATTTTCTTTTCTTTAAGAGAAAATTTAATTGCTTAGACTGTGAGCTCTATGGGTCATAAGTGATAACATCTGGAACTCTGAGCCCATGGAATAATCACAATTTAAACCTAGCAAATGGCCTGGGCCCATAGGAGGGCCTTTTCTGTGGCCACCCCTCTTCGATGGAACACTTCTTGGGTTATCTGCCTTTGATTCATGCATCTAGACTGAAAGATTGAATCTTAATATTTTAATTAATTAATTAATTAACTAATTTCCAATGGGAGGGCAAAATTCATTCTTGAGGAACAGGGTGACTTCACATGATCTGCCACAAGTCAGTAAGTGGGGAAAATGTTGGGGATGTGTTGGGAACTGAGAGCGTGTGCCAACACCTATATCCAGTTCCCACACTCTCAGCCCAACATTCTCCCAACATTCTCCGCCCAACATCAAATCTTGGTTATGGAAATTGGGCAGAAGTAAGGAGACTGTTGGGTGGAGAATCTGGGGGACCAGACTTGGGTGAATTTGGATGCCACACCCAGTGGGAGAGCACACTCTCCATTCCGAACATATCCCTTATGTTTTCCTTGCTTACTGACTTTTGGTGGCTCGTATGAAGTTGCTCACAGCCTTACATTTAATCAGGAAAAAGATTCAGAAGTCATTGCATGGTGTTCTGTATTATCTATGGATATTCAATAAAATAGGAATATATTATTTCTATTCTCGAAGGTGCTTGCTGTTAAACTGTATGGAAAGTGGGGAAAGGAATGAGGTGAGAGAGAATATCTTTGCCTTTCCTAATACTGATTGTAGGCAAGGGGAATGGTTTAATATGCGCATCCCTGTTCTCAGATTCAGACCAGAAATAAAAATCAGGCAAAAAGGGGATTCAGGTACTGAGGAATTATTGAACTCAGATAGGTTACTTATGAGTATAGGTGTCTGCTGATCATCCTGTACTGGTTTCAACTCTCAGCAGAGCAGTAGAGGCTCTTTTAGAGCAAGATTGGTTTCTTAAATGTGCTCTATATGAATTTAAAATTAGGGTGCAACCCAACTAAAGAAGTGGTACTTGATTATTCATCAGATTTTGGGCAATCAATTGATTTGATGAAATATGAATGCATTTGCATATGGATAAATTATGCATTTCTGGCAACTTTTCAAAAAAGCATTTCTTAGTCTTACACAAGAAAACATCAGTAAAGTCTAGAGGCATGGTATTTGTATATACAGAATATTCATTTGAAAAGGATCGTCTTGAGGATCATTCTGAATGGTCACCTTCTATAGCATGTTCTTCCTGTAGTGGAAATAATTGTGTTGGTGGAACAAACCAAGGACCTATGGGTCCAGCAACACCAACCAAAATGATGCCTCTGAGAATATCATGTTCACTGCAATTTGGGGATAGCTGATTAACATTAGGAAGATACATTTTGGGGGGTGGGTGTAGCATGCACATCAGCACATGAAATTCATGCAGTGCAGTGCCTTGCCAGCACACACAATGCTGCCACTGATATATAATTACATATTATCCTGTTCTGTCCTGTGGACAAGCGATCACAAGGTCTGGAAAATGGCACTGTGAGTTTCAGCACCATGGACAGCTCTATGGGACAGCACCACAGACAGCTCCATGGGACAGCACTTAGGTAAAGGTAAAGTATGCCCCCGAGTCGGTGTCGATTGACCACAGAGCCCTGTGGTTGTCTTTGGTAGAATACAGGCAGGGGTTACCATTACCATCTCCCACACAGTGTGAGATGATGCCTTTGGGCATCTTCCTATATCCCTGCTGCCTGATATAGGTAGGAAACAGCACTCAGAGGTAAAATAAAATCTTAAACACCACAGGTTGCCCCTCTTGGGCCCTATCTCCCTACCTAAGATAGTGTGGGGTCTGGACACCAAATACTACGAGGAACAGTCAAAGGAGCTATGTATGTTGCACCTGGAGAAAAGAAGAGTTAGGGGGGAATATGATCACTGTCTTCAAATATCTGAAGGGCTATCACACAGAAGAAGGAGTTCTCTGTTGCTCCTGAGGGCAGGGCTAGAACCAAAAGTGTTGAAATCACAAGGAGATTTCAAGAAGGAATCATTTTTGAACTGTAAGAACTCTTTGGCAGTGGAACAGTCTGGTTTGAGAAATGATGGGCTCTCTTTTGCTGAAGGTTTTATGACAGAGGCTGGACAGGCTTCTGCCAGGGATGTTGTAGCTCTTTCCTGCACTGAGCAGTGAGTTGGATTAGAAGACCTCCAAGGACCCTTCCAGCTCAGAAATTCTATGAAGCTAAAAGAAGAGGAGAGCTGGTCTTGTGGTAGCAAGCATGACTTGTCCCCATAGCTAAGCAGGATCCACCCTGGTTGCATATGAAAGGGAGACTAGAAGTGTGACCACTGGAAGATAGTCCCCTGAGGGGATGGAGCCGCTCTGGGAAGAGCATCTAGGTTCCACATTCGCTCTCTGGCATCTCCAAGATAGGGCTGAGAGAGATCCCTGCCTGCATCCTTGGAGGAGCCGCTGCCAGTCTGTGAAGACAATACTGAGCTAGATAGACCAATGGTCTGACTCAGTATATGGCAGCTTCCTATGTTCCTGTGTTCCTAAGAGGCATGCAGGCAAGCAAGCAACCAAGCAGTAGGCATTAAACGTCTGAGCATGTCAGTAGCTAAGTTGCCTGTTGCACCTCTGAAAAGCCTTTTCACCACCGTGAAGCTGTTTTCTGAAGTGTTGCTGTTTCCTCTCCCCACCCCTCGGTTTCTCAAGTGGACATTTGCCACTCTGTAATCCCGCCCCTTGGCTGACTTGCTCCCCCACCCACCCTGCCTGTCACCCCAGCGCACGGCATGTTTTCTTAAATTGCGTTCTGACATTGGACTCCCCTGCCAGCTGTTCCAGTTGCTCTCTTCTCCTGATAGCTGTTGACAGTAGCTATAAAAAGCATAATATATTCCTTTTCAAAACTGTACGCGAACATCAGCCTCCCATGACAGCTGGGCTAGTCATTCTCCTGTCCTAATTGCAGTGTGTTTAAGGGAAGGAGGGAAATTCGCTTTTGTTCAGGGTTGCTGTTTTAGATCCACGTCTGCTTTCATGGTTTTGCCATAGCATCACTGCCGCTCGTTCAAAGCCGCTAACGAAGGAGGCAGATGTACAATTGCTTCACCTGCCTCTTGTCAAAGGAGCAAGCCATGAAGGAGCAAAAGAGAGAATGTGGCAAGATCGTGGGGTGGATTTTTTTCAGACATAAAAAAGAGAGAGATTGAAATCCATTGTTCAAAGCCAGGCCTGCACAGCTTTTAAATGCTTGGGCCAAGATATAG
Organism: Hemicordylus capensis; assembly: GCF_027244095.1. Classification (NCBI taxonomy): domain Eukaryota; kingdom Metazoa; phylum Chordata; class Lepidosauria; order Squamata; family Cordylidae; genus Hemicordylus; species Hemicordylus capensis. The sequence goes on from NC_069667.1 coordinate 21,232,663, forward strand.
GGGTAAGTGTGGCCCTATTATTCACATATGAGCTCTACTCACATCTTATATTCAACACTCATGCAGCAAGTATATAGTGTATACAGATGAGCAAAGATTCCAGGCCATATTTCACAACAGTGTTCACCAAGATATTATTCCAAATAGTAGAAATTATTCCTTTCTACTATGGCATGACATCATTTGTTTATAAGCTGGGAACTGCTTAAAGCTCTGAGAATTTCTGGTTCATATATTAAAAATTTAATATTTGCATTGTTGGTTTAAGAGTGTTATATTGTTCTAGATGTTTTATAAACTGCCTTCAGATTGCTTTGATGTAAGACGGTATACAAATCTAATAATAAATAAATACATACATACATACATACATACATCTGTACACAGGTGTGGTTGTGTCCGTCAGTTATATCAGGCAGCATTACTGTATTTACCTGAAATCCAAAATTAGGTTTTTTCAAAGTTCTTTGATGTTAGAAAGAGGGGGGGGGGGGTCATCTTAAAAATTTAGAGACCACTTCCTTTGGGGTAAATACAGGTATAAACTGTATTTAACATGCATTGGTTAAGGGGGTCATCTTACATTCAGAGTCATCTTCTATTTGGGTAAATATGATATATCTGTACACAGGTACAGCAGGATATTGGACTGGATAGGCCTTGGGCACCCTGATCCTGCAGGACTGTTCTTATGTTCTTATCCAGGTCTATCAATGGCTACTAGTTTGATGGCTATCGGCCACCTCCAGCCTCAGAGGCAAGATGCCTCTAAATACCGGTTGCAGGGGAGCAACAGCAGGAGAGAGGGCATGCCCTCCCCTCTTGCCTGTGGGCTTCTCTGAGGCACCTGGTCGGCCACTGCAAGGAAGAAGATGCTTGGTTAGAGAGGCCTTGGACCTGATCCAGAAGGGTTGTTATGTTCTTATGTTCTTAAAGAGAGCTTCTGCCAGTCACAGTAGACAATACTGAGCTATATGGACCAAGGGTCTGAGTCAGTATAAAGCATCTTCCTATTTCCTATGTAAAATAAATACAAGTACAGTAATTCACACAAAAACATGTACTGTATATGTGTACAGACATTTGAATGCAAGTACAATGTCTGAATAAGGTATGTGTGGTTCTGTGTGCATTCTTGAGTGCTTAGGTGCATTTGCACTTCTTAATCAGCCTCTAATTCTGTTACTTGAACAGCAATGTGAACAGCAAACATTTAGTTATTTACCAGTAAGCGAATCCTGCTGTTGTCCAGGCAAAGTCATTTTGTGTTTGAAGAAGAAGAAGAAGAAGAAGAAGAAGAAGAAGAAGAAGAAGAAGAAGAATTTACAGCTTAATTCAGCATATTTTGCTGAAGTGGCAGGATTGCTTATGCAAAATTTGGTATCTGTAGGCAGTCAGGAAAAGTGACATTATTTAAAACAAACCCACAAACAAATCTTCAAAATATATAATAGATACAATTTTTGTATATGTAAGAATGTTTTGTTCACATGTTTGCAAAAAGAGAAGAAAAAGAACAGTTTGAAATGTGTAGGATGTCAACTTCAATCATTCTATTTGTTTAAAATCTTCATTTTATTGAATAAATTTTATATTTTAAATCTTCGGTTTTTTTAATAAAGACCATTTATGGTAAGTTTGAATCAGAGTCAGTTTCTCCGATTCGAGTAAATTTCTTCTGTGTCTCTTGGCATGATGCCCTTTTGGAATTATCGATCTCATTATTGTGAGAAAAAAATCTGCTGAGAACAATAACAGTTAAAATCTGATGATTATATTCAGAATGTCATATATATATATATATATATATATATATATATATATATATATATATATATTCCCCAGATTAATCTGGTGTAAAAAGTAGTTAATTTATCTAATTTCAGTGGCAGGATTGTGTATGCAAAAGTTTGGCATTATAGGTAGTCAAGAAGTATGACTTTCTGTTGCACAAACACACCCACAAACAATTTATTTATGTCCTCAGGTTCCATGTTATGTCTGAACCAAGCCTCAGATGTCCCTAAACACTGAACAGGGCTCACACCCATCTTTTCAAAACAGCAGTACTTTTGTCCCACATTGAGTTCAGCAGTGTCTCTCTTCTGCATTGTTCACACTGCTACTTAATAGCAGAGGAAACTGTTATGCCTCTTTTGCTTGGACTTCAGGCTGAGAACAAAAAGCCCTGGCTATCCCACAATCCCTCACATTGAGAAAGAGAGTCTGGAAGACGATGCCTTTGCAAAAGGCGCTCTAGCCAACTATTTCTGCCCTGGAGGACTGACTCAGCTAGCCTCTGCTTCCAAACCATTCTCTTTTTTCAAGCACTCTGTAGGAAAGAGGATTGGTAGACACAATGCCCAGGAAACCACCTTGGGAGCTTTGGTTAAGGGGCAGGTTAGAAATCTGAGAAAGAAAGAAAGAAAGAAAGAAAGAAAGAAAGAAAGAAACCCTCCTAGATATCCAAGCAGGATCATTATCTTTAGATGGCAAATGAGTGCATTATGATTTCTCCTACCTGCTGCGTCAGAGGGCTGTGTTTCTAAATTAAGCTCCTGTAATGAATTCAATGTTTCCTCCCTAACTGGCTTCTCTCTCCCTCTCCCACAAAAAGAGGATATTATGATGGAGTTTTGCATTCTGTGCGGAAAATCTGTGTACCGAGAGACCAAGAAAGATCATCCCCTGAAACCAGAATGTGGAGCAGTGGTCGAAGGGTCATTTTGTAGCCCCATTGCCTCTATCATTCCTAAGCTATAAAGGGACTGTGAAGAATGTGCAGGTTCCTTCAGGCTCACCAGGGGATTGGAATGCACTTAAAAAGAATTGGAGAAGCAGGCCTGGGACCTTCCTTGGGCTGCTACAAATATATTTAGAGAGGGTGAGGTGGTAGTGTTTGGGGGAAATCCGCAAAAGTGCTACCACACCAGGATGCAGATTGCCGTAGCAACCACTGAGGCTCAGCTCGAAGAAGTGCAGAAATGGAGCTCCTCATTCGGGGAAGGTTATGCCATTCGAAACATATTGAAAGAGCAGAAACAATTGCTTCCTGTCTGCTGCCGTGCCAGCTGCAGATTTGAACCACCACCAAACTGTAATGTGCGGCAATTATTTATTCCTATTTTGAGACGTCTGTGAGGTGGGGGCCGGGGGGAATAGATCAGATTAGATCAGATTTACTTGTTACGGTCCATGGCCAGCATCCAAAATGATGCCACCGTACAGAACACTAAAAGAAAACTCGGCATTACAGAGAAGCATGAAGAATATAAAGTAATCCATATAAAATTATCTAAACAACTTAAACACTAAAAAAATACAATGAGGCTATTCATACAAGCAGCCCAATCCAGTCTTTTTTTAAAAAATAATAATAATTCATTCATTCATTAATTATTTTTACATGTATATGCCACTCTTTCTCTGAGTAGCACATGATTATTTGTATCCTCACAACAACCCTGTGAGGTAGGTTAGGCTGAGAGATACATGACCAGCCCAGAGTCACCCAGTACGTTTCATGGTTGAATGGGGATTCGAACCCGGGTCTTCCTGGTCCTAGTCCAACACTCTAACCACTATGCTAAGCTAGCTCTCAGTCTGCCCTAGGTACAGACTAGGGCAGACCCAAGCACTGGGATTGCCCTTGATCCTGGCACTTTCTCCCCTGCTAACATGACTTTTAACCCCAGCCGTTAACGGGTGTTAGAGGGTATGAGCAGCCCATGCAGCCCGTGTGCACACAGAATCAGGTGCCTAGAGTGCCCAACTCATGGGGGAATGTACCAATACACTGTGCTCATCATGTGGTGCATTATGGGATACCTGGAGGCCCGGACTCATTTTCCCAGCCTCCAGTGATCTGCGCTACCGGGAGCAGCACGGATCATGTGACGATGTGCTAAAGAGGAGTTACTTTCTCATCTGGGGGGAAGGTAGATTCAACCCTATCTCCCCCTCCCATCCTCCTCACCCCTGTTATGGTCATGTGAATGACCTTATTGAATCCTTGCTGATTAAATGGTTTAGGAATTAGAAGACACAATTATGGACCCGGTCGGGATGCCATGTTACCTGGTTGCTTGGGTGAGCCTGTGGATTCTGGAGAAGAACGTAGCATCCCTCCTGGGGGGTTTTCGTTCCCTTCAGGGGGCAGTAGGGAGGAAAAGGGTCCAGGCCACTGTTCCCTCTAAGGCGTGTGCATGTGCCTGTACCCACAAGTTTTCTGATGTCCGCTCAGTTAATTTTAGATCCCGCTCAGGCTGAATCAAAAGGCCCCACTCTGAATGCAGGTGTGCACACAGTGCCTTGATTCTGCTGCCCAGAAGAAAACTCATTCCATGCACAGAGATGAAAAAAATTAGAGAGACCACTGATCCAGGATGGTCAGATCTCAGTGGGGTTGAGAGGGCAAGGCAGGGAGAGCTGCAGGAAACAGTTCCAGGGAGACAGCTAGTTTGGGTGGGGCAGGAAACAGGAAGTGAGGTCAGGAAGGGGGCAGGGCTGGAAGTAGGCTTTAAGCCCCGCCCGCTCTTCACTGAGGTATTTAAAGACAAGACAGCTGATGAGGAGTAGCTGCCTCTGAGTAGGGGAGCCAAGCGTTCTCCAGTAGAAGGAACTGGATGAATGCTGCAAGCCAGGATGACTCAGATGACAAACAAACCTCCTCCCTGGGATATTTCTGAGGCTGACTCTGTGTGTGTGTGTGTGTGCTCAGTCATTGTGAATTCAAGAAGGGCTAGAAGCCCACCCCAGCCCTGGGAGTCTGACAGACCCACAGCAAATCGTTGCTGTATGTCTTACCTTAGCATGGTGGAAAAACAAAAGTTAGCAACAAAAACAGGAGTCCCTATTATATCTTACATCTTCCTTCATATGCACATTTTATTTTTCCTGTTTTCTGAGTTGTTTTGTGAGATGGCACTGGTTCTCAGTCCCAGTTGCTTTTCATCAGGTTGTAATTGCCTTAAGGGAGTATTCTTCAAGCTGAAAAATTGCCTTTTCTCTCTGTTCCAGCCCCCACCCCCTGCTCACCACTGAGTTCCATTATCTCTGCCCACCTGGTCATCTGTTAAGTGCCCTGTGCATGCACAAACATTCCGTTCCATTGGGGGAAATTGGATGGGGTGCCCTCCTTAGTTTCTTCTTTTTCTTTTGATCTTCATGAAACCAACATATCTGCAGGTTTTCCTGAGTTTGCTGGTACCTTCCTCTTGTCCATACTTGCTCTGGTCATATGTCCACAATGATCATTACATTTCCAACTCTTATAAACTTAAACTGTACAAGCGGGGTACATACTTTGCCTATGAACATAGGCCAGGTTCACATATACATGTTGGTTCACATATACATGGGCATATTTCACTCAACCGCTGGATCCATTATGCATTGCAAAATATAACTAGTAAATGTGATTCATATTAGGCCCATTCACATGTTATGTTCAATAATTGTATAATGACTGTACAGTGTACACACATACAGATTTGTACACAGGGAGAAATGACTTGACTAGCAAGCCAAGGTCACCAGTTCTAATCCCTGCTGGTGTGTTTCCCAGAATGTGAGAAACACCTATATCGGGCGGCGGCGATATAGGAAGATGCTGAAAGGCATCATCTCATACTGCATGAGAGATGGCAATGGTAACCCCCTCCTGTATTCTACCAAAGACAACCACAGGGCTCTGTGGTTGCCAGGAGTCGACACCGACTCGACGGCACACTTTACTTTACAGTCATGTTATGCTGAACACAGGTACAGAAGTACACTTCCTAACTGTACCCTCCATCTGAAGGGAACAGGTTCACCTTTAAAATGAACACAGAAACAGGCATTCACACATATATGTGTACGAGTGTACAGACATCTGTACACTCGTACATCATAATGTCTGGATTTGGTTATTATGTATTCCATTTTCATTAAAATTAAGCTCAATTTTGGAAGTACAGTTTGACCCCATGGTCTGTGATGAATACCTTTTCCATACCTATTATTAACTTCCATAGATAAAAAGTCAGAAAGAAATAAACATTAGGATAGATGTACTTGCAACTGAAATTATTGATCTGGGCATATACGTATGTTCCTCCCTAGACTATTGTGGGCAATCAAAGATGATCCACTTTGGTGGCATATAACTGGGAAATCCTGCCATACAGTTACCACTTGCTTATTTTCCAAGCACTGTAATGTCCATTGTTGAAACAAGCTGTTGTGTCCCTCACAAAGTAGAGTTTAACGCCATATTTTTATTCCTCTCCATTCTGGGATTTCAGGAAAAGTGGCAAAATTGCCATTATCCGAGGCTGTGGGTGGTGAGGACAGCCGCAAATGAGTTTCTTACTTTCTCGCTCTGCCCGTAGAGTGTGTTAGGCAACTCCAGTTTTATCCATTACTGGCCTCTGGTTTTCTTTCAGCTTGGATTAATGGAAGGGGGAAATCTCTACAAATTTTCTAGCCTAGGTTGCAGTTACTTGAAAGGATGCTGTGATTATCAGCCACCTTCTTCAAGATTTTCACCAAATGAGTCAGGAGAACCAATTGTCGCTAAACCAATGCTGGAACAAAACAGAGGAAGAGGGGGGAATACATAAATGCAATACAGTACAATCTGTCCCAAAACTAACCTTCCAGTGAGCCAAACACCTCATAGAAGTCGGGTGCTAGGAAGAGGAAGATAAGATGGGAAGGGGCCATAGCAGAATCATGGAGCACATGGTTTGCATGCAAATGGTCAAAGGTTCAGTACTCAGCAACTCCAGGTAAAAGGATTGCAGCACCAGGGCTGAGAACTACCTTGGACCCAGGAGAGCCCAGCCATTGCTGACAAAACTGGGCTAGATGGATCAATGCATGGTCTAATTCACCATTATAAGTTAGCTTTATGCTAGGGCTCTGCATTGAATCAGAATCATTGTTTCCCATTCAATACAGCCCCTATTAATATTTTCATCACTTCCAATGCAAAATTGTGACTATCAGCACCACCCAATATATTTCTTGTATCGTATCGGGCTGTATTGAACTCCATCTGGCAGTCAGATGGGCTGTATTCATGCTGCAGCTTTTTGTGGTTGCTGATGTTGCAAAGTCTGTGTGATTGAATCTGGCAATGTCCTATATATGGAAAACACTGAGGGTGGGGATAGTTTTATGATCTACATCCCTGCTTCAAATCAATGCCTCATCGGGCATTTCCTGCTTTTCAGAAACCCTGGCACTGCTGCATGAAATGTGGGTGGGATCAAACCCTATGAAGGGTCCATCATCAACTCTAAGAAAGGTCTACCACACCTGAAAGTTCCATCTCATTCTGTCTTACAATAATATTCTTGCAGACATTTAAATGATTTCTCATTACATCCAAAGGGCGAATGCATCAACCCTGATACCAATACATGAAATGGTTCTATCTTGGTTAGTAGAATTATCAGAGCTGCATAATTCAATACTGACTTGCATGCTTCTGTATCAGTATGTATCAGTACTGGATTGGATAATTTTGTCCATCCACAGCCCTACTTTATATTTTCTTTTTATCCCACAAGGAGGGTCCATGGAATCTCTCCTAAGATCAGACCAGGAATTAATAATAAGCTATAGAACCTGTGGTGGTTGATTCACAGATGTATGCAGTATGCCATCACTTGATGTAGCTGTCTTTGAGTAATAAGAACATAAGAACAGCCCTGCCAAATCAGGCCCAAAGCCGATCTAGTCCAGCATCCTGTCTCCCACAGTGGCCCACCAGATGCCTCTGAGAAGCCCACAGGCAAGAGATGAGGGCATGCCCTCTCTCCTACTCCCCTGCAACTGGTATTTAGAGGCATCTTGCCTCTGAGGCTGGAGGGCCTATAGCCTTCAGACTAGTAGGCACTGATAGTCCTGTCCTTCATGATTTGTCTATGTCCTTTTAAAGGCATCCAATCTAGTGGCCATCACCACATCCCATGGCAGATAATTCCCTAGATTTATGTGTGCAAGCCAATTCTACATCTCCTTGCTACTCCCTAACTCTAAGCCTGCCATCAAATATAGCATTGCTAGGTACTGTGCAGCTGAGATCAGCATTCGTCGACATATGACAGGCAGTGAATCCTATCAGCCTTAACCTGACCCTCAGTGACTCTGGGCAGGTTCTGCAATTGCTCACACGCCTCCTTTTTTTACTGTTCCTTATAACCTTTAATCTGGCTGTTTTCCAGTTTTATTGCTCAGGCTTTTGTGTATTTCTGTCTTCTCATGTCTTTTAACTTTATTACATCCATTTTTATGCCCCCCTTTTCTTTAATACCTTCCTTGCATTTTTATGACATTTACTATTTCTCAGGCTTTGGGGCCCTCATGTTTTTTTGGTGCATTATCTACTATTTTTTGCATTTTTAGTCCTTTTAGTATTAATATGTACCATTTTATATGTAATCACTTTTTAGCAACTCTCACTTTTAACATGCAGTCACCCTTATACTTTATGCTGGTCTATGACCATAATAATAAAGATGGATTGACTGACTGACTGATTTATGATGTGCTGTATGAAAAAGGACTTCCTTTTGTTGGTTCTAAATTTCCTGCCAATCAGTCTCATGGGATGGCCCCGGGTTCTATCATTGCACGAGAGGAAGACAAGTATGTATAATATGTGTATGAACCTAACCTGCTTGGGAGCTGTGTGACTTCTTTGTCTTTACTTTGCCTTTTTTATACTCGGGAAGAATGGGACCAAAACTCACAAGGACAAAGTTGGACAACCCCTGATCGATGGAATGTACCCTGCATTGGGATCTTTATACCTCTAAACAAACGCTTCATAAATTTTGCCAACTATATGCCTCAACTCAGCCTTGGCCAGACGGATTATTTATTTCTGGTCAGTTAATCTACTTCTTCTCCTGTTCTCTGTACTTGTAAAAACCATTGATGCAATGTTATTCAGCACCGATTACAAAGCCCAGAGAACTAAAATGTCACCGTTCTTTGTGCTGCTGCTCATGGGAGATAAGGTGAATAAAACTATACATGGGTATAAAAATGTTGCTCTTTCCCTGAAGAGCTGTTTCCACACCATATTTAAGGAAACCGAAGTGTGAAGTGTGCTTATGAGAGGTGTAAGTTAAAACAAATATGTTCCAAAAGACCTTATATATATAGCGTGCTAGTAATAAGACCTGCCAACCGTGGGAAAAGATGTTTTGATATTTCATCATGAGGTAACATAATTACACTGTCAAACTCTCAGATTACTTGCTTCTATGGACACTTGCTCCATGCCTTTCCCCATCCTATATGAAAGGAGATACAGAATGCTCTGATTATATATAATGATTATTTAGCCTATCGGATGAGGATAGGTTAAACTAGTGGCCAAGTAGCTTCCAAAAAGTGCAACTATATCTTTGGGGTAATTTAGAACCTGAAAACTGCACCCTGTAAAACTGCTTCTGTTGATCAAATGAGAGCCATAAAAACCAGCAGATCACCACACATGTGTAGAAGCACTCTCTTTGGACCTTGACCTTTATAGGAACAGAGGAAGCTGCCTTATATTGAGTCAGACCATTGGTCCATCTAGCTCAGTATTGTCACATAAGAACAGCCTTGCTGGATCAGGCTCAAGGCCTATCTTCTCTAGCACCCTGTTTCCCACCAGATGCCTAGGGAAGCCGCACAGCCAGGAGATGGAACTGGTATTCAGAGGGATCCTGCCACCTCTGAACCTGGAGCTAGTTTACAGCCATGAGGACTAGTAGCCATTGGCAGACCTGTCCTCCATGAACTTGTCTAAGCCCCACTTAAAGCTATCCAAGCTGGTGGCCGTCACCACTTCCTGTAGTCACCCAGAGAATTGCATTGATTAATGATGTACTCTGTGAAAAAGTACTTCCTTTTGTTGATCCTAAACTTCCTGGCAACGAGTTTCATGGAATGACACCCCCCCCCCCCCCGGTTCTACTTCTGTGTGAGGGAGAGAAGAACGTCTCCCTGCCCGCTCTTCCCAAACCATGCATAATGTTATAGACCTCGATCATGTCTCCCTTTAGTCGCCTCTTTTCCAAACTAAAGATCCCCAGTTGCTCTAGCCTTGCCTCATAAGGAAGGTGTTCCAGGCCTCCGATCATCTAGGTTGTCCTCTTCTGCACCTTCTCCAGTTCTACAACAACCTTTTTGAGATATGGTGACCAGAACTGTTCACAGTATTCCAAATGCGGCTGCAGCATCGATTTGTAGAATGGCTTTATGATGTTTGCACTTTCATTTTCAGTCCGCTTCCTAATGATCCCTTGTATGGCATTTCCCCACCACCACCACCACCACCTGCACAGCTCCTGCACACTGAGTCTGATCCCAATTGAAATCCATCTGAAGAAAACACAGCCTCTGGTCCTGACCCTGATCCTGACATTCTGAAGGGCTGAAAGGACCTGGAATGGACATCTTGGGAATTGGATCAGATCTGTTCTGATAAAGTGCACATGCCTATAGGGCATTTCCTATGTTCCTATGATCCTGTAGTTCTCTGTAGCTGTTGCCTGTACAAGAAGTCCTCGAAGGTCCCTCCCACTTCTAATATTCTATGATTCATTGGACAACCTGGAGTCCTTGGACTATGAGAGACTCCACACCTGCAGCATTTTACAAACCTCTATAATGTGTGTGTCTGATTCATTATCTTTTTCTAAACTAAAACGTTACTTACCATTCACCTCCACTCTTCCCAGTGGGGCCAAAAGGCAACCTGTTCTATTGGCTTCTTACTCAGTCTGGGAATGTGTTTCGTGCAATTTGGGGCTTAATTATCAGAAGAGACACATCTGCACTCTATCCTTCCAGATGCAGGATCATTCCCACCAACATCTCAGGCTCCAGACACAGCATCTGTAGGGATGTCAAAGCAAGTTAAAGAAAATGCCAACAGGATGAGCTGAATTTCTCAGGGGGTAGCTTTTCACACAAACATTGGCAGAGAGGACTGAGAGGGAAACAAAAATAAATTCCCTTCCATGAAAAAAATCCATGAACCACTGCCGCTGCATAAGCCTGGATATGGCCAAGATGTACTGAGCACCTTGTTATTGGTAAAGTGGCACTCAAAAATGTCACAGTGCTACCATTTGTGCAGCCTGGAAGCCATGATGTTTTTGATCCAAAGGAGATCAATCTAATGACCAGAAAGCATTTTTTAAAAAAGTGATGGATCTTTTATGGAAATGACATGCTAAACTGATAGTACAATAATGCTTGCTTTCAAAAACGCCTGACATTGGCAATCCGTGTTGCCTCTTAATACCAGACCCTATCAGGGAAACATGTCATATTGCTGAATGCTTTTCATGTGATGGAATGAAGTCTGATTAAAACCTGTTGACATTGATAGATGGGCTTACCCAAAGCTTGGATGAAATGAGACCACTTAACCAGCTGTAAAGAATTGATTTTTCAAAGGAGTGGGTAAAATGCATTTCCCCCATCATCCAAGCATTAGTGTCTGTTTGTTTGCTTTAGTGTGGAGATTTGCAGTTATCAGATCAGCATGCTGCGTCCGGAACTTGGAATTGTGCGTCCAGAATTTGGAATTCTGCATCCAGAATTTGGAATTCTGCAACCAGAATTCTGCTTCTCATAGTTGCCAGCTAGATGCTTCCCGGAAGGTCACAAGCAATGCATGAAGGAAACAGCACTCGCTAATCTCTGCCTCTCACCCACTAGCATACTGCCTCTGAGCATGGAGGGTCCATATCGCTACATGGCTAACAGCCAGCAATAGAGCTCTCCTCCTCCTCCTCCTTGAATTGATTGAAACCAACATTTTCCCAGACTAAAATCTGAAAGACTATTTCAGGGTTTCTTCAAAAAGAAAGAGATATACAAAGAGAAAGTGATATACGACCCCTTATAGCTGAGCAATGAGACACCTCTTAAAATGGCAAATCTTTTTATATTGGGCGGGAGCAACTGACCCCTGGCCCCATTCAGCCTCAGCACAGCATCCCTCCAGTATCTGTTGCTAGTTTCTACCTTGAGGCTATTCACACGCATGGAGGAAACTGTGCTAAAGGAGCCTAGTCTGGTTTCCTCCGCACGAGTTGCCGAGGATGGCTTATATTTGTGAAGGCAACATCCATCACATGTGGCTTGTTCCATTGTCAGATCTATGTTCCTAGCTGCCACTGGAAAACCTAGCTCCCATACCTGAGGCTGATTACAATGTGCGAAAGCAGACCTTTCAACAACCCATCATTCTATCCCAGCTGTATCTTTGCATTCCTTGTACTAGAAAACTAACTTCTATTATGACACAGCTTTTCATTTGTTGTGGAAGTGCTTTAAGAACTTTTATTGCTCCCTGTTTGTCTCTGAAAGGAAGGCTTCCATTGTAAAAGGAACATAGGAAGCTGCTGTCTACTGAGTCCGACAGTTGGTCTGTTGAGTTCAGTTTTGTCTATTCTGACTGGCAGCATTTCTGACTGGCAGAGTACCCAGAATGTTGGGGGGCAATATGCTAAATCATTGTAAACTGCTTAGAGAGCTTCCAGCTATAGAGCGGTATATAAATGTAAGTGCTATTGCTATTGCTATTGCTATTGCTATTGCTATTGCTATTTCTCCAGGCAGGAATTTTTCTCCTCACCACCTAGAGATACCAGGGATTGAACCTGGGACCATTTTCATGATAAGTAGATGCTCTATCACTGAGCTACAAACTCAACTCCAATAATTGTCCCATGATGTATAAGTGAATTATGCTTTTTTTTAAAAAAAATAACAACTATATTTTTGTCACTTCTTAAATAAATATATGCAGATTAGAACCCAAAGCCCTTAAGAAAAAACATTTTAATCCATTTGATCGCAAACATTTAGGAGGAATATGAGGGTTCAAGGAGAGGGGAAACGACCAGAAAAGTCTCCCAGGTTTTCTTTTCTTTTTTCTTTTCTTTTCTTTTCTTTTCTTTTCTGCCCAGGTTTGCAAGAAGGAGAAAGAAGTGGCCAGAATGATTTGTGTCTTACTGAAATATTTATAGAAATCTACAGCCCAATTCACAGCTGTTTGAAGATGAAGAATACCTCTTAATTCTCTCCACAGGTCAGAGACGCAAAATTCCCTTTCTTATTAACTACTCAGAAAAAAGGAACAAGTTCAACACACACACACACACACACACACCTGAAGAAAATTAAATACATTCATCTCAGTAATAAAACACCTGAATGATTTTGGAGGAACGAGGCAGGAAGCAACACTCTCTACAGGTGAAGACATGAGATAATTCTATATAAAACTTGTTTATAGAAAAGGCCTCAGGGTATTGCCATGCCAAATATGATGAGACTGACATAGGCAGTCATTTCACAACACGTTTTTCTTTGCAATGTGTGTATTTATACATCTCAACAATATAATTGAAGTCAAAAGTTCAGATGAGGAGAGCTGGTCTAGTGGTAAGGTAAAGTGTGCCTTTGGGTCGGTTTTGACTCGTGGTGACCACAGAGCCCTGTGGTTTTCTTTTGGTAGAATTCAGGAGGGGGTTACCATTGCCATCTCCCATGCAGTATGAGATGATGCCTTTCAGCATCTTCCTGTATCACTGCTGCACGATATAGGTGAACATAGGAACATAGGAAGCTGCCATATGCTGAGTCAGACCATTGGTCCATCTAGCTGAGTATTGTCTTCACAAACTGGCAACAGCATCTCCAAGACTGAAGGCAGGAATCGCTCTCAGCCCAATCTTGGAGATGCTGCCAGGGAGGGAACTTGGAACTTTCTGCTCTTCCCAGAGCAGCTCCATCCCCTGAGGGGAATTTCTTACAGTGCTCACACTTCTAGTCTCCCTTTCATATGCAACCAGGGTGGACCCTGCTTAGCTAATGGGACAAGTCATGCTTGCTACCACAAGACCAGCTCTCCTCTCTAGACCATAGTCTGGGAAACATACCAGCCAGGATTTGAACTGGCAACCTCTGGCTTGCTAATCAAGTCATTTCCCCACTGCGCCGTTAGGTAGGAAGCATGATTGGTACCCTTTGCTAAGCAGAGTCTGTCTTAGTTTGCATTTGGATGGGTGACTACATGTGAGCTTTATATGATATTCCCCTTTGGGGATGGGGCTGTAGTTCATTGGCAAAGCATCTGCTTTGCATGCAGAAGGTCTCAGATTCAATCCCTGGAAGCATCTCTAGGTAGGGCTGGGAGATGCTGCTGCCTGGAACCATGGAGAGACACTGGTCTATGCGAGGAGATCTGGTCTTGTGGTAGCAAGCATGAATTCTCCCCTTTCCTAAGCATGGTCCAAGATGGTTTGCATTTCAATGGGAGACTACATGAGTGAGCATTGTAAGATCTTTCCCTTAGGGGATGGGGCCGCTCTGGAAAGAGCATCTGCATGCTTATTCATTCGTTCATTCATTCATTCATTTATATTTAATGGATTTTTATACCTCCCCAAACCAAAGTCTCGGGGCGGTTGAAGAAGGTTGCCTACAGAAGGTTCCAAGTTCCCTCCCTGGAAGCATCTCCAAGATAGGGCTGAGAATAACTCCTGCCTGCAACCTTGGAGAAGCCACTGCCAGTCTAGGTAGACAGACAATACTGTTATAGAATATGCACCCCACATATTCTGCCTACTACTACTACTAGAGATATTTATATGCCGCTCTTCAGCCAAAGTTCTCAAAGCCGTTTACATAGAAGAATAAATAACACAGGAATAACTAAGATGGTCTCCTCTCCCCAAAGGGCTCACAATCTAAAAAGAATCATAAGGCAGAGTTCAGCAACAGCCACTGGCAGGATGCTTTGCTGGGGACGGATAGGGCCAGTTGCTCTCCCCATGCTAAATATAAGAGGATCGCCACTTTAAAAGGTGTCTCTCTGCTCAGTTAGCATGTGTTTCAGTTGGTGTGTATGTCAGAAAGAAACACAACCTCACACTACACATGGAGACTGGAGAGCCAGGTAGGAGGGTAATGTCACTAGATCTTTGCTCTTCTGATTTAGTTTCTCCCAGCCTCCCCCTTGTGACTCTCGGATGTTTTATGACTAACTATCACTCTCTGATTTTCTCTCAAAGTACTTCTTCCTCCTTTCAAAAAGCACTCAAAAAAGACATGCTTTTTGGAGTCTCTGATCTTCTGCTGCATCCCTGAAGGCTTTTAAGGGAAACCTTCTTGATCTGTTGCAGCGGAGACTGAGTTTTTTAAAAGCCTTCTGAGGAGGTCCATCTGTTTGGTGCCAAACAACTAAAGATGGAGGGGTGGGATGTTCCACCCATTAATTATGGGTATTTTCAGGCTTCAAGTGCACCTACAGCCAGTCTGAAACCAACTTTGTCCTCACATAACCAACAGGTGGCTCAGACTGAGGAAGTTGGGCCACTGTCTACGGCTTTGTAGGGCCATGATATCCTATTGGTCTAACTCCATCACCTGACAATGAATGGATTAGAACAGGGGGCAACCCTTGCCTCTCTGGTGGCTGCTGAGCTATAACTCCCATTTTCCCAAGCTGCCATCAATTGAGAGCAGCAACCAAGATGGCCTACCCCTGAATTAGATGGTACAGAGCCATTCCCTAGTTGCCTGTAGTAGAGGTACCTGAGCAAAGGAGGAGAGATGGCCTTGTGGTAGCAAGCATGAATGGCCCCCTTTGCTAAGCAGGGCCCATCCTGGTTTGGATCTGAATGGGATACTACATGCATGAGCACTGTAGAATATTTCCCTTAGGGGATGGGGCCACTCTGGGAAGAGCATCTCCAAGTCTCCTCCCTGGCATCTCCAAGATACGGCTGCCTGCCTGCAACCTTGGAGATGGAGAAGCTTTGGGAGGCCAGGCCAGTTCAGAAGACCACCTGAACCGGGCCGGATCGATGATGAGCATGCCTTGATGCGAGCCGGATCGCACATCCCTAAGGCATTTCACCTCAGCACTATTTTGAACTGGAGATGCCCGGAACTGAGCCAATGACTTTCTGTATAGAGAGCTTTCCGAGTGGCACCTGCACCTTTGCTCACCTTTTCCAAAAAGAGAAAGTGCATCCACCTAGCTATTGGTAAATGGTAGCTATTTGGTGACACACATACCCCCGGATCATGACAAAGTGAAATGATTTATAAAAGAGAAAGCATCATTGGAATCGTGCACAGCAAGATCTCAGCGAGGCTGCATATTTATTTATCCAAATGTGCTGCTTTTTCTTTGCTTGCTGCATTCCTGCTGCATCCCTGAAGCTAAGCCATGACAGCTCAACTCTTTTCTGCCAGCCACCATTCGAGAGGGTGTCAAAAGTCTCGCCAGATGAGAGAAACGGCTTTCCCTATAGAATGGCTGTTGGATGAGCTTGGATACAACCCCATGCCTAATGTAGTTGCCGCTGCTGCAGTGGCCTAAAACCCGCATGGCAGAGATGTTAATATTATGTAGGTCACACGCATTTTCTAGGACAGAAAAACAGCATTTGCTTCCCTTTGGGGGGGTGATGGGTTTTCTCCAATAAGAGCTGAGCACATGAGGTCACAAGGCCATTTCTGACTTAATTCCTGCAGAAGTCCACTCAGTCTTTGCAAACGGTTCTCTCTCCCTTCCCCCCATCTCTCTCTCACCCTCCCCATCTCCCTCTCCCTCTCCCCATCTCTCTCCCCCTCTCCCCATCTCTCCCTCTCCCCCCTCTCTCTCCCCTTCTCCTTCTCCCCATCTCTCTCTCCCTGTCCCCATCTCCCTCTCCTCATCTCTCTCCCTCTTCCCGTCTCTCTCTCTTTCTCCCCATCTCTCTATCCCTCTCCCCATGTCTCTCTCCCCATCTCTCTCCCTCTCCCTTTCCCCCATTCTCTCTCCCCATCTCCCTCCCCCTCCCTCCCCCCTCTCTCTACACACACACCCCTATACCTGAATTTCACCATCAAATTTCTGTACAGAATCTTCTATACATTTATAAATAATGTATCAATCTATCATATTTTTATACCACCTGATATGCACATCTCTAGGTGGTGTGCCAAATTTAAAACAAAATAAAAAGTAAAAACAGGTGTTAAAAATCTATAAAACACAATTAAAACACTCATAAAACAAGTTGACAAAACAAATTATTGAAATTAATTCCAGGTAAAAGCCTGTGAGAACAGGTGCATCTTGAGGTTCTTCCTGAAAACAAACAGAGAAGAAGATGCTCTGATTTCAACAGGGAGCATATTCCAAAGCCCCATGGCAGCCACAGAGAATGCGTGGTGGCAACCTTAACTGGACCTCTCAAGAAGGACAGATCTATTCTGATTGTCTCATCCTGTGTGTGTAGAAAAAAAGCACCTGCAGTAACTTTTATCTCCCCCCCCCCACTGGTTTTTTCCCAGAGTTCTTTGTGAGGATATGTATTTCAGTTTGCACTTTCATTCACAAAGGCAGTTCACATGATTGTTAATTGAATAGGGCAAGCATCTATCCAGCTTTAGAAGGGGTGTGCATGCCTGATTTCTGATTTTGTGCTAGCAGAAACTTAGGCAGGAAGAACAACAGTCCTTGAGAGAGGCAAGAGTTCATGGTAACAGACTAGGGAACAGTCCATGAGACAGGAGCTGGGTAGGATGGGACCATCCTACCCAGCATTTGTGCCTGGTAGAAGGAAAAACTCATCCTACCCAGTCCCTATCTCACAGACAATCACTTTTCCTCTTCCAACCTTGGTTTTTGCTAGGACACAATCAGTAATTGGGAGCATGCACAGAGAATACAATGCAATGCATCGGGAGTAGGGATATGCATAAATCGGTTTTTTGAATTCGATTTGTACCCGAATCAAATCACCCCCATTTGTTCGAGGTCAAAATCTGGCCAGATAGCACAGGGGGGCATATTGGTCTGTTAGTAAAGTTAATTAGTAAAGGTCTGCCTCAATATAAAGCAGAATATAAAGTTCCTAAATGGAAAACCAGCTTCTTCCTGGGAAGAGATTTTACCAGGTTCTTAGAAAACCCTAGCAATGGTTTCTGTTTATTTATTTTTTACCCATTTCTGGTGAACTTGCAAGCTCAAAGAAGTTCTACAGCATTCCAGAGCTATTCCAGGAAGCTGGCTATCAGAGCTAGTTGTTATGACCCTGAAGAGCATTCAATTACGGGAGAGTGACAATCTAATCAAAGCTCCAAAGAGAAGGACCCAGAGCAGCGAGACTAGGAGATATCATATGAATCATGCCGAATGTCAGTTGTCTGTCTTTGGAGCCAACCTAGCAATTACGCTTGAAAGAAGGACAAATATCCTGGTTGCAGCAATGGCTATAACCTTTCCCTGTTCGCTCTTCTAAGTCCATATCTGGCCAAATAGAGAGAGAGGTTGAAGGTTAACCGCATGGATTGTACCGTCTTTGAAATGCAACAATTAGGGTGAAAAATGATGCATGCGGCAATCAGCTACTCATCCTTGCTATATTACAGCGTAACAAGATGAAAGAACAGGATTTATTGATTGATCTGGGTTATATATCTGATTAGGATTGGAACAGTGCTATCGAAGGAGGGAGCTGCAGATGTTTCCTGTGTCAGGGGGTGGGCATTGATTGAGTAAGGACTCCAAGGGCAGAACAATACACTTAACGGGTTGACCTCGTGGCTTTAACAACTTGCTTTTCTTCTATAAATTTGGGTCAGTAGGGTATGGTTTGCAGTGGAGAAACTTTGGTGGATTTCAGGACATCTCTGGATTCCAGAGTCTTTGAGGTCATTCACACAATCAAAAACTGTGTTCTACCAAGGTTTGGGAGCTGTGTGTGCTCCCAGTTTTCGGTTGTGTGGAAGCAAGATAGGAGGAGAACCTGGGTAGAAGTGACTGTGTAGGTGGGAAAACCTGGGTAGAAGCGACTGTGTGGAAACAAGGTAGAAGGAAAAGCTGGTTAGCTTTTCGTCCTACTTTGATTCCACATAATCACTTCTACCCAAGTTTTCCTCCTATTTTGCTTCCACACAACCAGAAATTGGGACCACACACAGCTCCCAAATCCGGGTAGAACACAGGTGTTGATTGTGTGAATGACCTCTGCATGTGTTTCCAAAGGGAGTGTTTTTTGGACTTTTCCTGCAAAAAATTTTTCTAGGATTTATTATTTTATTTTTCTGCTAATCTGGGCAAGGTCTGGAACCTACCTGTAAAAAAGCATGTTTCTAACTTTGTGGTTTGGTCTGGGAATTTCATTTCAGTGAGTGAGTGAGTGAGAGTATGTGATGCCCAAACAGCAATATATCTATAATATAAAGCTGCTTTGGCCTCACTGACTGATTGGTTGACTGTCTGCCGTAAAACTCCCAGACCAAACCACAAAAGATAGAAATATGCCATTTTCGCAAGTAGGTTCCAGACCTTGCCCAGACAGCTAAAAAAACTCAACCCCCCGTAAAATTCATTATGTTCCCAGAAAAGTTGGACAAACTCCAGCACTTTTAAACCATTCAAAACAATGGGGAATGAGACTTTATTAGTAACACTACACTCACAGTCGCCCCCTGGAGCCTGGCATACAAACTGCAAAGCCTTTTACTTATTTATAGATTTACACATGTGCTCTCCAGGAAGACTGTTGTAGAGATGTAAATGTGATCTTTTAATCCATAATATATCAAGGGAGATGGGAAGAGAAGACATTCAAGGTCAGCACTGGGCCATGTTAAAAACCCACAGAAACGTATTTGACGGTTTTCATGGTCTCGGAGCCAGTTCCGCCAAGGGCCGAATCATACTTTCACAAGTCAAAACTCACTTTGTTGTTGGCCAGCTGCAAGCCACATATTTTATTTACACAACTACAAAATATTGACCTACTAGGAAAAACAAAGAGAATGAGATTCCATCCCCTTTCACAATGAAAAACAAATAAAGCAGGATATCTGTCAGGTTGGCTGTGTACTGTTTTCTCTGCATTTCAAGGTTACTTCCAAGGAGAAATTTTGGAGAATTTCCTCAGACTGTGTCTCCATTTCCTAGACTTGGTAATTATCAGAAATACCTAGTCAAAAGGTACACTATAATGACATGTGTGCTTCCGAAGGAATGGATGTGTCAAGAGAAGAAATGTGATAGATGCAAGTGTGCTGACATTTGATATGTCTAGGATGGATCTGACAGCCTTTTCTAGTTATTTGGGGGCAGAATTCATATCAACGTGTATGCAGTCATTTACAGATAGAGCGGCAGTTAGGTGCCTCTCCTATTCCTTTCTTTCCATCACCATCATATTGGCACTGCAGTTCATTGGGTCACTTCTGGACTGAGGAACCTTGTGTATGCTTGGAAAAGAACTGTCACTCTGCTTTGCATGCAGAAGGTCCCAGGTTCAATCCCTGGCAGCATCTCCAGGTACGGCTGGGAAAGACTCCTGTCTGTAACCTTGGAGAGGTGCTGCCAGTCAGTGTAGATCAGGGATTCTCACTGTTGGGTCCCCAGATGTTATTGGACTTTAACTCCCATAATCCACAACCAAAGGCCTCTGGGGCTGAGGATAATGGGAGCTGAAGTCCAATAACATCTGGGGACCCAACATCGAGAATCCCTGGTGTAGACAATACTGAGCCAGGTGGACCAATGGTCTTATTTGGTAGAGGACAACTTCCAGTAATCTGGGGGGTGGCACTGTAGCTCAGTGGTAGAGCAGTTGCTTTGCATACAGAAGATCACAATTAAAATCCTTGGCACAGGAACATAGGAAGCTGCCATATGCTGAGTCAGACCATTGGTCTATCTAGCTCAGTATTGTCTTCATGGGCTGGCAGCAGCTTCTCCAAGGTTGCAGGCAGGAATCTCCCTCAGCCCTATCTTGAAAATGCCAGGGAGGGCACCACTTGGAACCTAGACGCTCTTCCAACAGCAGCTTCATCCCCTGAGGGGAAGATCTTATAGGGCTTACACATCAGGTCTCCCATTCATATGCAGCCAGGGTGAACCCTGCTTAGCTAGAGGGACAAGTCATGCTTGCTACCATAGGGCCAGCTCTCCTCTCCATTTCCAGGTAGGGCTGAGAAAGACCCCTTCCTGAAGCCCTCAAGAGCTTCAAGCTCAGTCCCTGTAGAGCCAGATGGTCCAAGGGTCTAAGACTTCTCCAGTCAGGTGTGTAGCAAGGTTGGGATGGACTTTGAGACAAAAAGAGAAAAAGGACTCCTACCCCCTGATTTCTTCAGAGAGGAGCAAGGGGGAGAGCAAGCTGGCGTCCCCTTCCCTTGTCGCCCTCCCTTGAGGGCCCAGGGGCATTTGTCCTCACTTGTTTAATTACAGAGACACCCCTGCCTCCGACTCTCCTTCTCATCCTGTGCAAGTTACTCAAGGATATCTTACTGTTTCTGGAATAAAGAGGTGAATATTGTTCATAGCATGAGATCCAGATATGTAGTGGCAATTTCTGACAAGCCATAAGCATATCTAATATCCTTTTGCTACATTAAACTGGAGAATGGGCAACACTCGGGAGATTGCAACATGTACAGCTTTTAGAAAATCGGCTTGTTGGGATGTGTGATTCTTCACACCACATCATGCCCTTGAGGAACTCTTTCCTATAGTATCAAAAGTCTTTTTGCTCTTTTAGATATTCCTCAAATGTTTTATCCAAGCATGGATCTCCATCCCCATTTCACTCTAGCTCAGTGGTCATAAAGGGCCATACAGAACCCACCTGAAAACTAAGGATGTAAGATGTACAAATCTGAGAAGAAACTTGCTCGATCAACAAGGGCAGCCCTTTCATGTGGCGAGGTGAGACAGTTGCCTCTGGTGGCAGATTATTGGGGCAATGGCAGGTAGAGATGTGCACAAACTGTTCCGAGGCTATTTTACCGGCCTCTGAACAGGTTTGAACACCGGGGAAGGGGGTTAGAAGTTACAGAGAGGAGAGCTGGTCTTGGGGTAGCAAGCATGACATGTCCCCTTAGCTAAGCAGGGCCCACCTTGGTTGCATTTGAAAGGGAGACTAGAAGTGTGAACACTGTAAGATATTCCCCGTAGGGGATGGAGCCACTCAGGGAAGAGCAGAAGGTTCCCAAGTTCCCTCCCTGGATTCTCCAAGATAGCGCTGAGAGAGATTCCTGCCTGCAACCTTGGAGAAGCTGCTGCCAGTCTGTGAAGACAGTACTGAGCTAGATAGACCAATGGTCTGACTCAGTATATGGTAGCTTCCTTTGTTCCTATGAAGTTCGAGGCAGGGGTGCCACTTTAAGGGTGAGGGAGGCCATACTTACTCCTACCCCCGCTTTCCCCCCACCGGCGCTCGTTGCCCATAAAAGCCTTCAGGGCAGCATTGTACCTCCCTGCCGCCCCTTCCCCCTCTTTGGCTGGAAGTGGCCAGAAGTACCGGATGCATGTGCACACGTCGTGTGCACGTGTGCATGTCAGACGGGTGCACGTGCGCATGCAACGTGTGCACACACACCCAGTACTTCCAGCCACTTCCAGCCAGGGAGGTACACTGCTGCTCCGAAGGACTGTATGGGCAACGAGTGCCGCTGGGGGGAAAGCAGGGGGAGGGGTAAGTGCACCCTCCCCCACCCCCTCGAGCCACCCCCCACCCGGTTCCATGCACATCCCTACTGGCAGGATGTCCCCTGCTACTGCCATTGGAGCAGCTCTTCAGGATTATTGAAGAGGAGAGGGGAGGAGAGCTGTTACTAGTCTGTGTACACAATAGGCTGCATTCACGTGTAATGCAGAAATGAAGTTGCAGGGGCCAGAGGTTGCCAAGTCATTACGTCCAAACGTGTGCAATTCCATTCCCCTTTGTCAAGCAACCCGAGGTTGTGCTCTGCAGACTCCAGTTTGAACTCTCGGCATGTAGTGAGTTCCGCTGTTCATAGCCAGGACTGGAGTCTTGGAGTGTGACATCTGAATGCAGCCTTGGAAGCATCATTTGCTCAAACTGGAGTTGAGGGAGGAAGCTACTCCCTTTCTCCAGCCGTGATTGGCTGTGTGGGCTGTCCTTCAAGCAAGAAGGAATCCTGAACAGACAGTTCCCCCTCCTCTCTGCAGTCTCCCTGATTGCAGAGCTCCTGCTGTCCATTTCGTCCAAATGCGGACAGGACAGAGGGATAGGGTGGGGAGTGGAACCACAGGTAGATTGGACCCGTGGTTCGGCATTATGTGTGAATGTGGCCAATACTGAGCTAGATGGATCTGATTCAGCTTCCTTATGCGGTGGTGCGGGCAAGCCGGTCTCACAGTAGCAAGCATGAATCCCGCATCCCCAGTTTGTTGGACTACAACTCCCATCACCCCTAGCTCTTGAGAACTATAGTCCAACAGCATCCAGGGACCAAAATTTGGGAACCGCTGTTCTCTGCAAAAATCTCGTAACACTTTTGCCTTTCTTCACAAGCAAGATGCTCCAATCCCCTGATCATTGGGGCTAGTCTCAGTGAAACTCCACTTTGCTTCCCGCAGAATCCCTCAGATCTTTCGTCCCCCTGGAGGAACTCGGATATTCTGATGCTTCTTTGCTTCTGATTTCTTTGCACTTTGCAAGGACTGCAATGCTAAAAGGGAGACTAACAGCCAAAGCATTCCTTGAAGGCTGACTGGGAGGCTTCAGGCATCAGATAGGTTCCCCCCAACCCAGCCCGGTCCCTTTGAAGCAAGGAAGCAAAGGGAAATTCAGGCAACTGAAAAGCAAATTGGAGATTTGTCTACATAGACAGGGGTTCTGAGGAATGCAAATCTATGCGGAATGTTCCATGAATCAGAGAGCCAAGGTATCTTTCCAACATTGCCTCTACCAAAAAACCCACTTCCTTTTATAATACAGATACAAAATCAAGAGTAAGCATTATGTATATGTTGAAGAAGCCCTTTATCTGCTCTGTATCTCTTTTTCCTCTTGGATCTAAGTAAAGTAAAAGTCAAGTCAAGTGTGCTGCCGAGTCGGTGTCGACTCCTGGCGACCAGAGCCCCGTGGTTGTCTTCTGGTAGAATCAAGTAAGGGTTTCCCATTGCCTCCTCCCACGCAGTATGTGATTATGCCTTTAAGCATCTTCCTATATTGCTGGTGCCTGATATAGGTGTTTCCCATATTCTGGGAAACAAATCAGCGGAGATTCAAACTGGCAACTTCTGGTTTAGTCAAGCCATAGAAGAAATGGGGAAAAGGCATAAGTGAGGAAAAAAAGTTTACAGATATCCATTCCGGCAATCAGTAACACCCATTTTAAATATTTCAGGATGCCTCTGCTCTCTTCAGCACTCTTAGAAAGTTATATTTTCTGTCTGAAATTAGATTGTAAACCACACAGAGGAAGGAATTGTCTTTTTGCTTGTGCACCTTCTTTGATTTGTGTACTGCAATTCTGCTTGTGGAATTCAAGACAATATTTGTCAGGTTCCTGGGTGGTCTCCCATTTAGAAACTCATTGTGTCTGCCTTTCAACCAGGCTGAAATCCTAAGGATACTTACCAGAGACTGGGAATAAATTCTTGGAAGGAAGCTAACACACCTCCTTCAAAGAGGAACACAGGAAGTTGCCTTGTACTGGGTCAGACCATTGGTCTATCTAGCTCAGTATTGTCTACAGAGACTGGCAGTGGCTTCTCCAAGGTTTAAGGCAGGAGTCTCTCTCAGTCCTATCTTGGAGGTGCCAGGGAGGGAATTTGGAACCTTCTTCCTCCTGTGTCTCTTGCCCACCTGTGTCTGCATTGGCACAAGCTGCCATATAGTGAGTCAGACCATTGGTCCATCTAGCTCAGTATTAATAAATAATTATTTATTTATAATTAAAATACAAGCTACCTGTAGCCAAAAATTGGTGGGACCATAAACTTGAAAAGGTTGTAGAAAATGAAGATGCAAAAATATTATGGGACTTCCGACTACAAACAGACAAACATCTGCCACATAATACACCAGATATAACTGTAGTCAAGAAGAAAGAAAAACAAGTCAAAATAATCGACATAGCAATACCAGGGGATAGCAGAACAGAAGAAAAAGAAATAGAAAAAATAACAAAATATAAAGATCTACAAATTGAAATTGAAAGGCTGTGGCAGAAAAAGACCAAAAAAAAAAAAAAAATCCCAGTGGTAATTGGCGCCCTAGGTGCAATTCCAAAACAACTTGAAGAGCACCTCAACACCATAGGGGCCACAGAAATCGCCATCAGCCAGTTTACAAAAAGCATCTTTACTGGGAACAGCCTATATTCTGCGGCGATATCTATAATAATAACAAATTCAGCCATCCCAGGTCCTTGGGAAGGACTCAATGTCTGGATAAAACAAACCAGTCAATAACACCTGTCTGACTGTGTAAATAAATAATAATAAATATTATTATTTCTTCTGGAAGCCAACCAGTCATAAGAACAGCCTTGCTGGATCAGACCATCTTGTCCAGCATCCTGTTTCCCATAGCGGTCCACCAGATGCCCCTGAGAAGTCCACAGGCAAGAGGTGTAGGCATGCCCTCTCTCCTGCTGTTACTCCCCCTGCAACTGGTATTCAGAGGCATCTTGCTTCTGAGGCTGGTGGTGGCCTATAGCCACCAGACTAGTAGCCATTGATAGTCCTGTCCACCATGAATTTATCTAAACCTCTTTGAAACTCTCAGCTGTGAGAGGGAGAGGGCATCACCAAGGCCAGCAGTGGGGTGAGGAAGGAGGACTGCTGAGGCTAACAGGGGTGGGGCGGAGCTACAATAGTGCACCCAAAATTTAGACATGGACCACCATCAATCTATTACAAATATCTAACTTCAGAGAACCAGAGCCAGGTGTGGGGGAAAGCAATAAACGTGTCTAAAACCAGATACTTACATGTGTTTAATTCCCTCTCCTCAGGAAACCATTCTGGAGAATAAATGAGTCTCTTGCCAGTGAGATTAATGAGCATTTCCTCAAGAAAAGCTGATAATTTGAAACTTGTTACATAATTACAGGTAATGCCAGGGTCAATTCCTTTCTCATTTTTATTCAAGGAGATAGGCAGGGAGAAGAGATATTCAGAGTTCAGCGCAGTAGCGAGGGGAAATTAATGGAATGTCAACCAGGCAGTGACAAAAATTATTATTATTATTTAAAATAATGCATTTTAGGGGGGGGGGAAAACCCTCAAGGAATGGGTGGTGGTGGTTGTTTTTATATAAATATAGTGGGAAAATGAACACACTGTTGGTCTATATATACATAGCATGTACTGGAGTGGTTCAGCCTCACCTGGTGAGGCCCATTCATTTGCTACTGGCAAAAAATAATTAGTGGAGTGAATTCTATTTGTCTCCTCTCATTAGCCAAGTGGGAACACTTTAGCAGTTTTTACTTTGCTCCTGTTTTCTAAGCTGGTGGCAACTAGGAACGGACTAATGAGGAGAAACTGCTTCTCTCAGGAACTTTTGAGGGGTGAATGTTATTTCTCCAGAGGAAGCAAGTAATAAGATGTACATGCCATGGAGTAGATGGCTCCAATGATGGCGGTGAATAGAAGCAATGTTCGCTAAAGAGACCGCTTCATTATGAAACCAGAGATTTCTTGCTAAGACTATAAGGACATGGGGCAAGGATCTCGTGTAGAATTTCTGATGGACCTCAGTGTGATCAAACCTCAACCAAGTGTGGAGGAGTTATACATAGAAATATCAAGAGATGCTTTATAAAACCATGGCAGACCAAGATGCTGCCCATACAACTGAAAACACTCCAAATTGTTAGTTGTGTGGGCGCAAACAACTAGGTGGGAGGAGGGTAAAATAAAGAAAAAATTGGGCTGTCGAGTTGGTGTCGACTCCTGGTGACCACAGCACCATGTGGTTTTCTTTGGTAGAATACAGGAGGGAGTTACCATTGCCTCCTCCCATGCAGTATGAGATGATGCCTTTCAGCATATTCCTATATCACTGCTGCCCAATTTGGGAGTTTCCCATAGTCTGGGAAACAGACCAGTAGCGATTCGAAACAGCAGCCTCTTGCTCCTTAGGCAAGTTACTTCCCCCCTGCACCATTTGGTGGCTGTGGGAGCAGGGATAAGTGATTAAATGGGAGAGTGGAGCTGGGTAGGACAGAGCTGGCCTACCCCGCGTTCATACCCAGCATTTGACCAAGGTAGGAGGAAAAGCTGTCCTACTCAGCTCCTGTCTCCCACACAATCACTTCTCCCTCTTCCTACCTACTTGTTTGCTCCCACACAACCACAATTTAGAGTGTGCCCAGCTTCCAAACCTGGGGAGGACGCTTGTCCGACCTAATTTCCGGTTGTGTGAACAGCCTCCCAATGGGCCTACCCTAATTAAAGGCAATAAGTAGGCTGCAGAGTTTTAGTGGAAGGCTAACTTATTTTCCTGTGTTCAGGGGGCAAGCATAGGGGGGATTTTCCTCTTTTACAGATCATGTAATCATGTCTCCATTTCATATTGACAAATCTGGCCACTGACACTCCTGAATTAGAAGCACAACCCTACAAAACATCATGGAAACATTGTAGCATTTAGAACATAGATCATAGGAAGCCACCATATACCCAATCAGCTCATTAGTCCATATAGCTCAGTCTCGTCTACACTGACTGGAAGCGACTCTCCAAGTTTTCAGGCAGGAGACTCCTCCAGTCCTATTTGGAGATGCCAGGGAGTGAACCTGGTGCCTTCTGCATGCAAGCATGCCAATACTGTACAATTGATCCACCTCCCATAGCTCTGGTGTGCTGACTTCATAGATGACTCCACATACTGGGGAAGAACTGATCTGGCATTTATTTATTTACTTAGGTTTACATTTGTACCCCACTCTTTCTCCTCCAAGGAACCCCGAGAAGTGTACATGGCTATGCTCCTATGTCCCATCCCTCCTCCTTGCCTCCTGATACGGATGTGAGAATTGGCTCAAGGTTGAGCTGATTCACCATTGACCTTGAGCCAAATGCTGGCTCGGAGCCAGTTCAGGGGTTCCAACACTCACTACCGGGTCCAGGTAGGCGGTGGCTTCCGGGGGGTCTCTGCTATCTCCCCCTCTCCCTGAAGGCCTTCTCCCATCATAAAAAGGGCTGGTTTGGCTCATATTCAGGCTGTTCTGGCCCTTCTTCCGGTGGCGCTGGCCATTTTGGAGGCCAGCACGCATGCCCAAAGGGCCTCTGTGTGGCCTGAGTCATGACCCAGCCATATAGAGGCCCATTGGGCATGTGTGGTGACCTCCAAAATGGCTGCTGTCACTGGAGGAAGAGCCAGAGTGGCCTGAAAATGGGCCAACCTGGCCCTTTTTAAAATGGGAGGAAGCCGTTGGGGGAGGAGAAGATGGCAGAGACAACCCTCCCCATGGCTGCCACTGACCTGGACCTGACAATGTGTGTTAAAAAATTTTTTTTAAATTAATCTAGACCCCCCCCCCCTCAACTGGCTAAAATTTGAGCCAAGCCTGGGGTATGTTCAGTGGAGGCACAAACCAAGCATTCCCAATTCGGTTCAAGTCCGGTCAAGACTCGAACCGAAACAGGCAAATCCCTGCCTTTGTGCACACCCCTGCCTCCTGACTGGCTGGCTAGTGAAAAGGAAGGAGAAGAAGGTAGCGGGACCCATCTTCACCTCTTGTCCCAATTGCCTGCAATTTTATATTATGTATTTATGAATCAGATTGTTGGATTTCATCTCAATTGTTTCAGGGGGTTGTGTGGATGGACATTTGATTGACTCTTTTCTTACTTGTTGACAATATTGATACATAACAATATAATGGATATTACTTTTCAGCTAATAAATATAATCCATGCTTGCAAATGGCACTCCTAATCTTCTTTACTGTATCCAGAGCCCCCATCAACCTCTGTACCTCACTGGAATTGCTGAGGTGGTAGAGAGGGTACTATTGTGCTAATTTGCACAACTTTCGTTGCTGAACAAAACTAAGTGGCTTAATGAGATAAATGTAATTTGTTTTAATTACTTGATGCTCTACGCTGATGAATCATAACAGCAGATGAGCAAGAAAAGAAGAAACATTTCTGAGCTCCTCTTTGAGCAATGTCATGGGTCTGGTGTTTTTTTTTTTTTTTTTTTTTTTTTTTCGTTCCTTTGAAGCAGTCGATACAGCTGGGGTCTAAGGTTCAAATTCTTCCTGCAAGCCAGAAGGATGATAACAAAACACAAACATAAAGCCTAATGGCTTCACCACATTAAGAATGATAACAAAACTGAAAGATAAAGATAATAGCCATACAGCATTATAAGCCCATGTTCTCATCCAGGGCATCAGAACTTTTATGCGCTGCAGGGAAGCAAAACTAGTGAGCAACTTAAAGTTTTCCAAGTAGGACAGTGTATACCAAATGCAGTTCTCTGCCGGGAAGCTGGAGTGACTCAAGCAGAGATGGTGTTATGGCTAAATATCTTTGCTTATTGGTTTACCTTTTTATGCTGACAATGGAGCATAAGGAACATAAGAATCTGCCAAGTCAGAACATTGGTCCATCTAGCTCAGTATTGTCTACACAGACTGGCAGCGACTTCTCCAAGGTTGCAGGCAGGAATCTCTCTCAGCCCTATATTGAAGATGCCAGGGAGGGAACTTGGAACCTTCTGCTCTTCCCAAAGCGGCTCCATCCCCTAAGGGGAATATCTTACAGTGCTCACATGTAGTCTCCTTCTTAAATGTAACCAGGGCAAACCTTGCTTAGCAAAGGAGACCATTCATGCTTGCTACCACAAGACCAGCTCTCCTCCCTTAGGATTAGTACTATTGACATTCATCGATAATTTTAACAAAAAGTCAAAAATATCTCACCTACAGCAAATGTATTATTATGGCTTCACTCGGAATACCCTTATGGTGATGGCTTTAAGTAGGTGAAGTAAGCACTTAAACAATGGGTGATGTATATAGAAGGGCAATTAGAGCAATCTTGCCTTCCAAGAGATCTGTTTTTGAGTAACCAACTTTTTATTTCAAGACCAGCAAGATATCTAAATCAAATAACGGTCTCAAAATTCAGAAGAGCTTTGACTCTAGCGTGTTTTAATGTGCTTCTTGTGGCCGTACTAGAAGGAAAAGAGAGAGCCAGTGTGGTGTAGTGGTTAGAGTGCTGGACTAAGACCAGGGAGACCCAAGATCAAATCCCCATTCAGCCCTGATACTTGCTGGGTGACTCTGAGCCAGTCACTTCTCTCTCAGCCTAACCTACTTCACAAGTACACTGCTCTGGGCCCCTTGGAGGAAGAGAGAGAGAGAGAGAGAGAGAGAGAGAGAGGTGGTTGCTAAGAAATGATACTGACTTGACGGCACTAAGATAGATAGATAGATAGATAGATAGATGGAGTGCTGTCAAGTTGGTGTCAACTCTTAGAGACCACATACTGTCGATAGATTCCCTCCAGGATGATCTGTCTTCAACTTGGCCTTTCACGTCTCTCAGTGGTGCCTTCATTGCTATTGTAATCAAGTCCATTCACCTTGCTGCTGATCATCCTCTTCTAGTTAATTTTCCAGGCCACTCATATTTATTTTAACTTCAGTATTTACTGTCCAACCAGAATGATTTAATTTCATTATATGTGGCAAAAGTTTGTTATACAGTCTGTAAAATTTGTCAAAATTGGTCAATTCATTATAGTTGTATTGTGGCAGTTCTTTGTTGTCATCCTAGTGCTTATTGTTAGTTTCATTGTTTAATGTTGTTGACTTTGCTGGTTGCTGACCATAATAAACATTAAGGCTCTCCACACGTGCTGTGTGAAGAGCCCAGGAGGGTTCTGTAGGGAGAGCGGGCTTGACCCATTTTCCCCACAGATGAGCAGGCAGCTTGCCTTGGGCAGGCAGATCGGCTGCCCCCATGATTACCAGCTCCGTCATGGACTCTGTTGGGGTGGTGCTCATCAGGGGCCACCCAGCCCCCAGACTTCCCAGCGTGCCCTGCAATAGTCTGCAGGGCATTCTGGTGAGCTCCTTGACGTGAGGAGGCTTGTTGCAGCCTCCTGGTTGGAGGTCTTCTTGTGAGTCGCTGCGGCACGAAGCCACGCCACAGTGGCACACAATCAAAATGATGAGGTTAGCAGAGTGCTCGCTCTGCTAACCTCATTTAAGGGTGGGAGGGATGAATTGGGCTTGCCAGCAGGAACAGCACAGCTCCCACTGGTTTGCACACACGGTGGGAACCGTGCTGGGTTCCCGTCACCCAGTTTCCACTGCGCATGTGAATATCCTCATTATGTTGTGTGCACCGCACACTACAGTGCATAAAGGTGCATCCTGTTTAGCGAGAGTGTATATTCTTCCATACAATTAGAAAATAAAAAATAGAAAATAAAAATAAATAAATGGATAATAATAATAATTGTACTCCTTTGCATTTTGGAAGGGAGAAAAGGTGGCCTCCGCTTCATATCTGCATACATAAAAACAGCTTGGTTGAATCTGACAATGCTTTCGAGAGCGTTTGATCTTCCAATTTTTTCACTGAAATGTCAATTGGCTTTGCGGAGATTGGCAGGGTAATTGGGCACACTCACTTTGTATTCCAACCCAGGGAGGAAGCCCAGAATATGTAGATTAATTGCTACCGCCTCTGCTCACCCAGGCAAATGGAAAAATGACGCAGAGATTAACCAGGTCTGCTTTTGTTTTTGTCAAAGCTAAGATTTCGCAGGAACTTTCCTTAAGGGACTCAAAAAGTACAAGGAGAAGCACGCTCTACCATCTGCCACTGACTCAAGTATAGCCACTGCACAACAATAGCAAGGGTGTTATGCTTTGTTGTATCATTCCATTATCTCTACTTCAACAGAACATCAAATGAGATAAGTAGGGAGAACAGGAAATGGGGATTTCCAGCAAAAAGAAGAAGAAGAAGAAGCATAAATTAAGGAGGGGAAACACCAGATTTTTATGAGCTGATGCAAAATCTCAGCTGATAAACTCTGCCAGTGAATTGCCGCAAATGAAAGCACTGCATTATAGGTAAGTGAGTCACCCAGTAGCCCTGTACACACAAACATCAAAATCAGGATAGCAGAGCTGGTCTTGCAGTAGCAAACTAGAAGTCTGGAGCAGATGTCTGTTCTACCTGCTGACCCCAACTGGTAGACCAGCTCTCCCTGGAAAAATGGTGCCATTTTGAGGCCAGTTTTTCTAGCTCTCAATGGAAAAAATGGACTCAAAATGGTGCTCGAATCACCCGAATCTATTCAAGTGATTCGAGGCTTTCGATGAATCAGTTTGATGATTCTACGATTCGATCTCAAATCAAATCACAGAATCTGATTCGTGCACACCTCTAATAAATATGATAGACAGATAAAATTATCACGAAATCTTTATGGCTTTTGAGCCTTCGCAGAAAGTCACAAGGAAAGAAAGAAATCAAGCTGGCTTCATATTTATACAGCAGATTGCCTCTCTTCAGCCCATATGTCTTGTCTGTAAGGATTTCACATGCCCCCCAAAGTGTGAGACAGAATCTGCCTGTATGAAAACAGCATGCAGGATGCCTCAGTCACTACAATGACCTCTATGCTGCACTGCTTTCTGCGGTAGTTAAAATTTTGGTACCACTCACAGCAGCAGTAGTTAAAAGACACTTGTGCTTTTTATCGTCCCTGTTTTCTTCTGGTGCTTAAGATGAGAAGAGTGCACAGGCAATAACCTTCATTTTAGAATGGTGATGAGCAGATGGTCTTCTGTGTTGAAGATGCTTTAGTTTGGAGGCAAAACTAGGGCAAGAACTGGGGAACTTCTGGTGGGAATTGTTGGCTGTCTGTTACCCTCTCCCTTCTCTTGCCCCAATGTCTCCTAGATCCCATCTTTGAAGGGAGTTAGGTACAGACCTTGGGGCAAAGTTCTGATCTCTTTCCTGGGGTGACGGTATCACAAAGCTCAGATCCAGTTTGGTGCTCTGCTCCAAAATCAAACTGCCCCTATATCCTAAAATACAGATACTATACTCACGGCTGCCATTCACTCATCCTGGGCAGAACATTTTTCCCCCACCCCAGCTGCTTTAATGCCACACAAGGCTGAGGACTTAGAGCAATTGGTTGGAAAGGCCCAGATGGGTGGGGCTTTTGAGGTATCGGAACTCACACCCACCTGGATTGCAATTCGGCGTATATTGATTTCTTGTTTATTATTATTTATATATTTGTATACCGCCCTTCATCCAAAGACCCGAGGGTGGTTAACACCAAGACAGAAACTGTATTAAAATGTCAGTTAAAACAAACTACTGAAACCAAACAAAATATCAGAGGTGTACTATGTATGTGAGGGGGGGAGGGAGAGGTCGAGAGAGAGAGGTCGAGAGAGAGAGAGAGAGAGAGAGAGAGACTCTTGTGAATAGTGTGGGTTGGTTGCCATTTGTAGGGCCAGGTAGGAATTCTTTGGACCTAGTCAAATTGGCTGGCAATTGGGTTATTTTCTGCCTATCTCACACAATTCCCTCTAGTTACCTAGGTCATTTCCTGGTCACAAAGGCTCCTGATTGCCCCCCCCCCACGCCCTTGCAGTTAAGATTCTGCTAGCGACCATATCTTTTCTCAGTAAAACCCGTTCTAAATAGTTTATTGGAGCACACGTAATTTTAAAAAAAGAAATGAAAACTAGGCCACCTCTTTATAAGTGGTGATAATAACTGATTCCTTGGGATTTACTGCTTAAGAAAATTCAGCTG
Organism: Hemicordylus capensis; assembly: GCF_027244095.1. Classification (NCBI taxonomy): domain Eukaryota; kingdom Metazoa; phylum Chordata; class Lepidosauria; order Squamata; family Cordylidae; genus Hemicordylus; species Hemicordylus capensis. The sequence continues at coordinate 21,266,267 of NC_069667.1, forward strand.
TATGTAATCCAATCGAGCAGGATTGCCATGATTTCAGAAGCAACGCATCCCACACAATATTCCAAAAGCTGATTTTCTGTTGATTTTTAATGTATATCATAACATATAGGCTTCATATTCTGTTGATTAAAACAGAAGAGTAAATTAAATCATAGTGTCACATTGTTATATATTAACTCATTGAATTGGCAGAGTGAATTATTCTGTTCTGCTTAGAGAAAGGTCACAGATAAAATGAAATTAATATAAGAAAAGGTCTGTTTCAGACTGCAAAATGCTTTAAGACAAATCTAAATATAGTGGGATTAATATTTGCACAGTGATAACAAGAAGATTAGCACGTCTTTCCACTTTTTTTGTTCTTCAGTGGCAGTTGATTCAGAAAAGAAAATGTTTCTTCACACATGGCATAACTGACCTGCGGAACTTGCTGCCACAAGTTTTATAACTTGGCCATTATCTAGTTTTATCTAGTTTTATTTGCTGCTTCCCTGTCACCGGGAGCCAACTGGCCAGGGCTGGTGATACCATTAGGCCAATTAGGCAGCCGCCTAGGGCACAGACCTCAGAGGGATGCAGAGTGCAGACCTCAGAGGGGCACAGAGTGTAGAGAGTCAATGTGTTTGCCTAGGGCAGAAAATAGTCTGGCATCGGCCCTGCAACTGGTTTCCACTGGTTCTCACATGCAGGCAAAACTGAGCTGGGATTCCTTAGCCCTGTTTTGCCTGCACATGAGAATAGCCTCATTATGTACAGAGAGGCACGTTCAGATTGCTTTTCAGTACTCTTGCTGCTGGCTGTTTTTTAGCCCCGCCTCTACTCCAGGACTGAAATACAAGTATCTAAAGCCCCATTCAAAAGCTGGCCTGGATCAAGGAATGGGTTAACCTAAAACACCACACCATGCACACAGACTTGCTGGAGATCCGTCCTGATTGTGTCAAGAGGTGAGCTGTAGTAATTTGTCTTTAGCCATTATAAGAGATAATAAATGAAAAATATTTGAAGAGTAAATCTACCTCTGGAATTCATGGTTCCCTCTGGAAAGAGGGTGACTTTCAGCTGTTTTGAACTTTTTTCCACCTTGTATGAGGCATTGATAAAATATCTACGCCAAGACCGAAGACGTAACTTTGAATGTTAGCCCTGGGATTTAGTTACAAGGCTAAATCCATCTTGATTTTGAATTTCCTATATTTTTCTAAGTATGCATTCGGACTGTCCTGGCAAATGACCCACAATGGAACATTGGCTTCTGAGCCATCACTCAACCTGATTCACTGAAGGACTAATGGGAGAGGGAAATGTTCTGACAGAGATCAAGTGTGCCCTTTTTTATTCTCCTCTCAACAACAAAAGGCATCCATTTTAGCAGTCCGTGCGGTATAGCTTTCCAGGTGACTAAAGCATCCTGAAATATAGTTTCTCATTGGGGAAGGGAATCTTCAGGGTTACACACAAAGGCACTTCTTGCTTATCTCCATAGGATCGAACACAATGACATTGGACAAGCATCTATCATCTAATGAATGCCTTGTCATGGTTATCTTTGATCTTGTTTTTTTTAAAAAATAGATTAATCAAATGCAGTTGGAGACAGATCTGCTTCAGCACAAGCAAACATCCACTAGAAAAAAAGAGGGTATGCTGAAATGAACAGGGACAATTGATTAGGGAGGTGCATGGAACCAGCTGGCCCAGTTCAGTTCGAGTCCAGATCAGACTCAAACCCGACCGGGCCAGATCGGTCCACCACCCCCTCAAACACGCGCCCCCCCCAGCTCGGCTCTGTCAGACTCAACTGACGCCAGTGAACAATAGGCACTATTGGATTTTTGATACGTGTTCCATCCCATTTGAATTTCCAAATGGAAAATGCCACAAAACAATTGTGTCTCATCAGCCCAGCATACAAATCGGATCGCAGACCCGAGCATTAATTTGTAAGGCTCTGAGAAACATGTGGATTAAAATGATATTGCAATTAGAGATTGAAACACAATCGTATATCAGAGCAAATGTGTGGCATTTACCTGCTAGCTAAAGCCAGATTAATGAGTTGTTTATAGCAATCCGATGCAAAGTGCATTTGTCACCCCAAAGCGTAATGAAATAAAAAGCCAACAACCGGCCCAGATCTCAAATCATGCATTATTACGCATTTTCTACTAAATGCCATTGGTGTCGTGACACATTACAGAGATTTTAAAAAGGTGAGTTCCTTCCCTGAAAGCCTTTCAGCCTTATAGAAGGGATTCCCAACCTTGGGTCTCCAGATGTTGATGGATTACAACTCCCATCATCCACAAACTCAATAGCTGGGGATGATCAGGATCGTAGTTGAACAACATCTGGGCACCCAAAGTTGGGAGCCTGGAATAAACAGACACTGGACTCCAATAATGCACCGTGCAAGTGCGCGGTGTATTATTGAGATCCCCCCTCCCTCCTGAGTGGGTGCCAAGCATGGCTGCAAGCCATGACGCATGAGCACACAAATGGGGTTAATGGAACGCTCACTCCCTTAACCTCATTTAGAAGGGAGGCTACTTTATCCCATTTTTGCACATGCTTGTGAATAGCCTTACTGGATCACTTGGGATGCATTCTCACAATCACAGTGATCCTGGTTAAAGAGTTAATCAGGATTGGTTTGCCCACAGAACTAGTTGTGAGAACTAAGATCAGATCTTGTGGAGCGCACGCTCCACAAACCCCATTTCTCTGATTGTGCGTCGCCGCGACACGGCTCTGCAGCATGGCGACTCATGAGTAATCCCCTGATTGGGAGGCTACAACCAGCATCCTGGCATCGGGGGGCTACCCGGAATACCCCACGCACTCACACGTGCATGCTGGGACTTCTGGAGGCCGGGAGGCCCCCACCATCCCAACCGGCCCTGTGATGGAGCTCGTAATCATGTGGGTGGCTGATCCGGCCAGCCAGGGTGGGCTGCCTGCTTGTGTGTGGGGATTGCGGGTCAAGCCTGCTCTCCCTGCACAACCCTTTTCGGCTCTCCACACTGGATTATGAGAACACAGCAATGATAATGTGCTTCCTGGACTGTACCGCTAAGAATTTCAGGTGGCAGGTTGCATGCTTTCATGCTTGTCCATAGAAAGAAATGGCTGCAGCTAGAAATCTAGATATCGACAACACCAACAAATATTTATATATCACTTTTCAACAAAGGTTTCCAAAGCAGTTTGGATATCAGGGATTCAGGACACATTCAGTACTTATTGCAAAGACTAGCTGGCACATCACCATTTCTCCCCCCTCCACTCATTTCGCTGCAGACCTGAACAGGGCTTCTCTGTTTATTATACTGCAGAGTTCTGCCCGGCTGCAGACAGGATTGCCGTATCTGGCTCCTTTCAAAAAGTCTGGATTCATTGTGTCCGATCTGATCTGTTTTAATTCCTTGGTTTAATTCGGCTTTCATACATTTGGCCAGCTCAATGAATTAGCCAAACGTAACTAATCAGATGAATTCCAACTCAATAAGGCAAATGACACTGAGTCAAATTTCATGTACGTTCATGAGTCGGAAGATTTGTTCATGGAAATGAGGCATCTGTGTTGATTCAAGGGTTCCTAAAGCCAACTCTGACTGTCTTTGCTTCCAACTTTGAATCTGACCTTTCGAGGAGTGTGGATTTCAACAGATGTTTTGCAAATGCCTTCATAGCGAATATTCCTAATAGCAAATCTTCTGCATCCATTCACACCAATATTATTGCCCCACCAACAGTATCTGACATTCTTTTGTGTTTTCATAAACCAGGACATTTATTTACATGAAAATGGGAAATGGTTGCTTCAGAAACAAATACTTCTCCTATTATATAAGGTTGGTTGTGATAACAGGTGAACAGCAGGAAATTAAGGTGGCAACAGTGCAACTGTGTCAGCATATCCATCACATTTTCATTTCTTGCCCTTTGTTGGCTTATGTTAAAGTTTGCTATTTCTTTTTTAGTTGGCGACGGCAAAGATCCAATCTATAAAATGCATTTCTTTAATGCAGACAAAAAGAAGTCTCAAAATTAAAAGGATAAACAGCACAAAAAGTCAGAGGCAGCTCCAAAGAATAACAGAATGTTGCTGGGCATATACTGTTAAACCAATCTTCCCTACCAGAGCTGAGAACGACTCCTGGCTAAGTCTTTGGAGAACTGCTACCAGATGGAGTAAACAGCACTGTGCAAGATGGACCAATGGCCTCATTCAGTATTTCAAGAATTTTTGTCAAGGGAAAAGCCTTAGCTCAGTGGTGGAACATTTACTTTTCATGCAGAAAGATTCAGGTTCAATCCCTGGCAGCATCTCCAGGAACAGCTAGGAAAGACGCCTACCTGAAACCTTGGTGTACCACTGACAGTCAGTAAGGATGTGCAAAACAAAACTTGAACTGATTTGACTTGAATCTGGGTGATTTGAGTGATTTGTTTCAAATTTGAATTTGATTCGAATTTGAATCAAATTTTCAAAATTTGATTCAAATCCAATCAGAGAGCCATTGGGCATCTTTTAAAAACCACTCTGGCCCCCTGATTGGTTAAAAAGGGCACAAAAACAGGGTCAAAGCAATTCAAATTCAAATCAAATTTCCAGACCAGATTTGAATTTGATTTGAATTTGAAAAGAACTTTCAGAATTTGATTTGAATTCAAAACGAATCAAAAAAGTCATTTCGTGCACCTCTCTACTAGTCAGTGTAGGCAATACTGGTTGGACGCAATATCAATACCGAGCTGGATAGACTGAAGTCTGACTTGGTGTAAGGCAGCTTCCTATGTACCTATGAGTATGTCTTTCAACTGGATTGGGAGAGAATGGTGTTGCACCTCTAGAAGAGGGCAACACCATGGAGCATATGTTTTGGATACAGAAAATCTCCTTAAAAGGATCCCAGATTTCAGACGTGGGAAAGAGCCCAGAATCCTTGGAGCACTACTGCTAGTTGGGGTGGACAATACTGGACTTAATGGACCAGTGGTTTGATTGATCAGTAAAAGCTAGTTGAGCTGTGTGATGCTTTAGGGGCCAATTTGGATTCAATCCTCATAACCTCTTTCAGTCTAAAGCCAAGTGCCATATGTGGGGTGGAAGTGGGTCAAAGCAAAGAAAACCAGACGGAATGCTTCAGTCCCTCGAAGCTTTGCTTTGGCCTCTCACCCTCTCACCCCTGAAACTACCTACTAGGCCTACAGGGACAAGGAGATATGGCTCTAGTCATTCTCTCTACTCCCTGTCATAAGGGAGCAAGCAGCTGAGTTCTGCGGCTTGACTTTTAAAGATGCATTTCCCCTTTCCCCCATGGAATACCAGCCATTTGCTCAAGTGTTCCTGGGATTTGTAGTTTTTTTCTGAGGCTGCTGCCATTGTAGTGACCACCCCGCTTATGACAGGAGAGTGCACATGCTCTGTTCTCTTTTATCCTCACAACAGCCCTGTGATTTAGCTATGGATGAGTCTAGACAAAGTGAGGCCTTTCACACGACCAGGTGGGTGGTGGTGGGAAGACTGGGTCCAAATAATCTTCTCTCCAGATGATGTAGTAAATATTACTGGGTGTGTGGATTGTGCTCCCAGATGATCCTCACTGATCCAAGCAGAACAGATCTCCGAAGGCCGAGACGATGCGTCGCAGCCTCCGGGAATCCTACAATGCACCATGTGCCGAGCACTGTGCTTTGGGGGATTCCCCCATCAGACAGGCACTCTAGGCACCTGTCTCTGTGTCCACTCGGGCTCCATGCAATAGGGGTGTGAAGAATCAGTTCTATTTCTATTTGGTTTGAATGGAACTGGCATGGTTTGACCGGTTCAGACTCGAGCCGAACTGGACCCCCCAAAAGACGTGCTGGTCCAAGTTTGAGTCCAACCGGGCCTGGTTCTACCTAACCTGTTTGGAACCAGTTCAGCAGTTCAGAGGCATGATTGTAAAGGGGAATCCGGTGAGTAATCTTCCCCAACATTTCATCCAATGACTGGCCCACACTGGGTTAACTGAGAATACCTAGGCCTATTGCAGTCATATTTAATAGCAATTTTATCACATTAAATACATTCAGCTACCTATAGAAATATTCTGGTGGTGCTGTACTTCCCACTTTCCCACTTGGGTCCCCTCTCAACACTCTAAACAACCTCCAGCTTCATTCTGAGCATTCCGCCCCCCTCCCCGTGCTTCAGAACAACATGCTCTGTGATCTTCATGACATTAACAACTCTGCGGAGGAACATTGTGCACAGACCCAAATGAGCTAATAAACACAATTGCAGGCAGCAGCCAGGAACTTCATTTGCAGGGTCTTCTCTCTGTGCAATCAAGGGAATCAGTCTCGCCTTTCTTAAATATGGTCATAATTGGCATTCTGCAGGGTAAATTCGGGCCGTATTAGCAGTTTCGGAGTGCAGCCACTGCAGTCGAAAGTAGTAGAAGTAAGCCATGTGTAATACTGCAGAGAGACATAACCATACTATACCTTAATGGCTGCATTAATAGTCACCAATTACTTGTACATAGAGGCTTATTACTTCTGTACAAGCATTATTTCCAGGCAGCATTCCTGAAATAGCTAGACACATCAAACTTTCTCAAGTTTTTTGAGATCATCTGGGGAGGTCTGTCTGTAGTTGCCACCAGCTTGTTTGGTGTCTACTCAGGGGCGGGCCTTCTCCATTGCTGCCCTGAGGTTTTGGAACATGCTTCCTGCCAAAATAAGAGCCTCCCCATTTCTGACAACATTTTAAAAGGCTGTTAAGACACATTTGTTCACCCAGGCTTTTAATCAGACATAGAATTTTATTTATTTATTTATTCATTCATTCATTCATTCATTCATTTGATTTCTATACCGCCCTTCCAAAAATGGCTCAGGGCGGTTTACACAGAGAAATAACAAATAAACAAGATAAATAAAATGGATCCCTGTCCCCAAAGGGCTCACAGTCTAAAAAGAAACATAAGATAGACAGCAGCAACAGATACTGGAAGTACTTAACATTAAAAACATTGTTTTTAAATCTTAGAGTTGTAATTTTGTTTTAATTTTTGTTGTTTTATTGTAAATCGCCCAGAGATGTGAATTTTGGGTGGTATATACATATATTACATACATACATACATACATACATAGTCCCATGATTTTTTAAAATATTCTCACCCATATGTGCCTGATGATCAGTGACAATAACTGCCAATGCTTAATTTCTGGTGGTGGGTGGCGGTGGGGGAGGAATACCAATACCAAGAACAAAATGCTCTGGAAGCCATGTTCCTTAATGCTAAGTATGTTAAGTTGTGGCTACTTGGTGGTAAAGAGGAAAACACTCCTCCAGTACTCAGTGGTTATTTGTCTTTGTAATGGGTTTTCGTGTTTCGGAATTGAGCATTAGTGATCCTGACATAAATTAAGAGCTGACAGCAGGCATGAACATAGAAGTCACTTTTTCTTCAGCTTCAACTTGACGATGACAATGAATATTTATAGACTAGGGATGTGCAAACAGGTTTGATGTCAAGCAGGTTTGACATCAAACCTGTTTGGTTCGACAGTCCAGTGTCTATCCAAAACCCTGCCCCCCACCAGTTTGGTTCAGCACAGGACCAAAAAAAACACACACACGGCCATTTGTGGGGGGTTGTGAGCTTTTTAAAATTTTATTTTATTTTATTTTTGTACTTCGAGGCCGTTGCACATTCCCAATGGGCCTCTGCATGGCTGGGTCATGGCACAGGCCTCCAAAATGGCTGCCACAAAAGAGGTGAGGCCCAGAACAGGGCAAAGACCGCCCGAACAGGGCAATTTTACACATAATTGAGGCCTGTGGGGGGAAGGGGACCACCAAAGTCCCACCCACAGCCTCAGAAAAGCCCCCCAGAGGGGATAAGTACAAAAAACTTAAAATAAAAAAAGCTAGCAACCCCCCCCCCCGGACCTGACCAGCGGGGGTTTGAGGGGTTTCAAGGGGGTGCCAGTTTGGGTCCAGTTCAGACCCGAACTGAACCAGGCCTGCTGGTTTTGTGCACACTCCTATTATATACAATTATGGGCTTAGCACCTGTATATCTCCGAGATCGCCGAATCTGTAAGTGCAACAACGCTATCATCTATTTTTCATCGGGGGCGGGCGGGTTGACATTGCCAAAAGCCGCTATTAGCATCCATCCTCTGAGATAGTACTGATGCTGAACATTTGAGGGCCTGGCTTGTGGACTATTTCCTTGATGGGATAAATACATCCCAGTCCCACTTCATTCCAATATTTGTGCTTCCATGACTCCAGGCACTTGTTTTCTAGATCTTGCTGTTTGTATTGTGTGTCGTTTCAGTCGACAGGAAGCTAAGAGGAGAGAGAAGTTTGTCGGCTAACAGGAAATGGCACAAGGACAAGAATGTCATGATCCCCAAGTCTGACTCCTCATCTGAGATGGACTGCTTAACCCAGGTTTTGGGAGTGAGTGTACCCAAAAAACGGGTTTATGGATCGTGTGCCTGCCTCAGCTGCTTGGGCAGGCAGTTGTCTGCGAGGCGTTTCCCTCCCTGCTCTCCCCGCAGATGGATCTGAAGGCCTCCTCACTTGATCACAGGGAGAGCTCTATTGTATTTCTGTTCTTCTTCCCAGCTTATCCCCCCACCCCACCCCCTGCACATTCTGTCCACTGACCTAAGAGGTGCCTGGTCGCTCAGAAACCTCGTGGCACGACAAAAATGCCGGTGTGGCGAGCATGAAATTTCCACTGCTCCAAAATGAGGATTTAATTATCAGTTAATGGAAAGCTTGGAGACATTATAGCTATTAGAATCAACTTCATTACCAATTTGTGATTGATCAGTTTAAGTATCTATCACTTCTAGTAATTAAACCCTCCATCTCCGTAGATGTGGTGATAAACGGCTGCCCAATTACTTCTCAATTATAAGGTTTGCAGGATTTGAATTAAAGCGCCCACTCCCTTTAATCGCCCCATCCCAGCTGGTTGCTTGGAGCCCTTTAACACAGCAGGGATGTTGGCAATTCTTTTTTGGTGGGGGAGAAACTCCTTTGATAAAACTATGGACTGATTTGCAGTTGGTACCCCCGGAGTTGAGGTTGAGATATTCTCTGCAATGCAGACTGGGGAACGGACAGCAGAATGGAGAAGGACTGCAGTTGGGTATCTGCTTTGCATTTAGAAGTTCCCAGGTTCAATCACTGGTCTCTCATTCACTCATAGTTATAGTGAGAGACCTGGTTTGTTCCCATTTCAAACCCTGATATCTCCAGGTAGGGCTGGAAGAGACTTTTGCTTCAAACCTTGGAATGCCGCTGCCAGTCAGTATATTATTATTATTATTATTACATTTATATCCCGCTCTTCCTCCAAGGAGCCCAGAGCTGTGTACTACATACTTAAGTTTCTCTTTCACAACAACCCTGTGAAGTAGGCTAGGCTGAGAGAGGAGTGACTGGCCCAGAGTCACCCAGCTAGTATTATGGCTGAATGGGGATTTGAACTCAGGTCTCCCCGGTCCTAGTCCAGCACTCTAACCACTACACCACACTGACAATACTGAGTTAGATGGACCAATAGTCTGACTCAGTATAAGGCCACCTTCCATGGGGATGTAACTCAGTGGTAGAGCATCTTTTTTGCATGCAGAAGGTGCTGTATTCAATCCCTGGCATCTCCGTGTGGGGCTGAGAAAGACCCCTGCTTGAAACCTTGGAAAACCGCTGCCAATCAGTGTAGACATAGGAACATGGGAAGCTGCCATATACTAAGTCAGACCATTGGCCCATCTAACTCATTACTGTCTATACAGACTGGCAGCGGCTTCTCCAAGGTTTCAGGCAGGAATCTCTCTCATCTCCCTATCTTGGAGATGCCAGGAAAGGAACTTGGAACCTAGATGCTCCTCCCAGAGTGGCTCCGTCCCCTAAGGGGAATATCTTCCAGGGCTCACACATCAAGTCTCCCATTCATGTGCAACCAGGGCAGACCCTGCTTAGCTAAGGGGACAAGTCATGCTTGCTACCACAAGTTCAGTTTTAGACAAAACTAAGCTACATGGACCAAGGGTCTGACTCAGTATAAGCCAGCTTCCTATGTCCCTGTACTCTTGAGGAGCCTAAGGAACATGACTGTCCAAATATATGTCTGCTTTAACACTCTTTCTTCCAAGAGAAGCGGAAGGAAAAATTCTAGTGTCAGAGAACTATCACTCAACCCAAGTGGCACTTTTAGTATAAAATATCTCCGGCAGCAATTCCAGTTGGGGGCGGGGGAATCCATCACTTAAAAAACATTAAATATTTTACCACCACTCAATTTAAAGGATCCTTCCATTTCAAGCTGATGGGGAAGTTGATAAAATGCCCTCTTAGGAAAATGATAGCACCTGAGTGCTTGGTTTAAAGGACAGTTTTCGAGAAATGTCACCCAGGGACAGGGAGCTTGGAAAGATGGTGCTTTAAAAATTAAATAAAGGATGCTTCAGAGGTAGAGAAAATCTGGCATGGCCATCTTCATTGTTACTACTGACTTAAGATCCCTTCATGACACCGTGTCCCCCACAGTGTCTGTGCATTTGGCAGAACTTTGGTAAGGGACACTTTTCATGTTTTCAGCCAAACATGATATCAAGTGAGGGCCAATGTGAGTAAAAACATTTCTAATGTGGACTAGTAACTTGTGTGGATTTGTTTGTGAAGCTGCTTTTTATAATACGGGTGTCTCTTTTTAAAATCGTTGTTCTTTGACTTTAATTTATGTATTTATTTTTCTATGTAAACTGCTTTGACAACTTTGGTTGAAGGACGGTATATAAATATCCATAGTAGTAGTATAATGAGCTAACACGGAAGGTCCTTCATACAACCAGCCCTACAGGGTTAGGACAGGGCTACCCCAGGTAAGGCAGTCAGTGTAGACCAGGGCTGCTCAGCTTTGGCCATCCTGCCAAGGTTGGCCGACAATTCCCATAATCCCTGGCTATTGGCCACTGTGGCTGGGGATTATGGGAGCTGTAGTCCAAAAACCACTGGAGGGCCGAGGTTGGTCAAGGCCTGTCAATAGTGAGCTAGATGGACCAATTGTCAATAGTCAATAGTGAGCTAAATGGACCAATTGTCTGACTCAGTATGAGACCGCTTTGGATGGGGATGGGATCATGGGGATGGGGATGAAGCTCAGTGGTAGAGCATCCAGTTTGCATACAGAAGGTTCCAAGTTCAATCCCTGGCAGCATCTCCAGTTAGGGCTGGGAGAGACTCCTGCCTGAAACCTTGGAGAGCTGCTGCCAGTCAGTGTAGACACTATTAAGCTAGATGGACCAATAATGTGCATGTAAAGGGCCTGGGGGAAAGTTGCACATGCACCTCAGAGAGGAGAGCTGGTCTTGTGGTAGCAAGCATGACTTGTCCTCCTAGCTAAGCAGGGTCCACCTTGGTTGTATATGAAAGGGTGACTAGAAGTGTGAGCACTGGAAGAGATTCCCCTCAGGGGATGGAGTCACTCTGTTTCCCATAGTCCGGGCAACATACCAGTGGGGATTCGAACCAGCAACCTCTTGCTCACTAGGCAAGTCATTTCCCCACTGCACCACTTATTGTGCCCCTCCCCAAACTTCCATCTCTGGATGGTTTACAGTAACATGCAATTACATGCAATCAGGATATCGGCCATTTTCACTAAATCCACTTTTTAGAAAATACCAATATATATTTTAAAGAACACTCATAACCAGCTTGCAAACATAGGAAATAATCTCAATTTCCACCCAGTCCTACCTGACACAAAAGTAATACACCCTTCAACTGAAATTTGAAATGGCACTTCTACAGAGTATATTGAGCTTCAGTTCAGATAGATCCCAAAGGTTCCATGTGAATATTTCTGATTTGTATTTGTATTTATTTTTGCATTTCTATCCCACACTTTCTCCAAGGAGCCCAGAATGGTGTACATGTTGCGGTTATCCCCACAACAACCCTGAGAGATAAGTGACCCCACAACAAGAACAATAGGCTGAGAGATAAGTGACTGGCCCAGAATCACCCAGTGAGTTTCATGGTTGGATGAGGATTTGAACTCGGGTCTCCCCAGTCCTTGTCCAACACTCTAACCCAGTAGTTCCCAACCTGCAGGCTTCCAGATGTTGCTGAACTACAACTCCCATCATCCCCAGCCACAATAAATTATAGCTGGGGCTGATGGGAGTTGTAGTTCAGCAAAATCTGGAGGGCCCCCAGGTTGGGAACCACTGCTCTAACCACTATACCACACAGAACGTGGCAGATTCACACATCTCATTTGCTCACAGGTAACTGAATCATTCCGTCTGTCTTTGTCATTTTGTCACTTTTCTTGACCTTGACACAGGTGACTTGAAAGGCAGACACGGAATAATTACAAACTGCTCAGAAAGTTTTAATTGAGATGTTAGCCAGAGCTTACATTATGCTCGTGAACCCTTCCTCTAATTGTTCTCTGCTTGTGTTCTCTTGGAATGTGGCCAACGAGAAGCTGAATTTAATACATACATTAGTAGCATCACTACATTACAAATAGTGCGGAAAAGCGCTTGTGACTCGCGTCCAAAACTTATGCAAACCAATTAGCATCTCTTAATTATGGAAAAGCAAACTTGAATACACATGAGTGAGAGTCATGCTCTGACTTCAACCCCCATCTCCACGGGTTATTCTGAATGTCAAAAAGACTTTCTTCCTCTCTAGTTCACCCCATAAGCGAAAAGTTTTCACCGAGAAGCGGATATTTGGAGCAACACAGAATTGGAGGCATCTGTTCTCCCAGGCTTTTAATTAATATTGTTGTAATGGTTTTAATGCTGTTTAAAAATATATTTTTTAAATTGTAATGTTTTAAACTTTTCTCTTTTTTTAACGAATGCTTTACTTTTTGTTTTTATTTGGTTGTAAACTGCCCAGAGACATAAGTTTTGGGTGGTATAAAAATATGTAAATAAATAAAATAAAATAAATACATGTCTTCAGCGAAAAGGATTTTGAGAGGTGAGACTAGGAATGTTCTCGGCCAATCGGAGTAAACAATATTGGAATAAATAGATAGACCAATGGTGTCAGTTGACGTTCCCAATGGGGTTAAAAGAATGACCATGGGTGGGGATCTAGTTCACATCGAACTTGCTCACATGACCACTAGCAGAGGTAAGATAAGTGCCCAGCCTGGATAGGAAGGCTGGGTACGCTCCAAGTTCTTGGTTCTGTGTTTACAAACATTAAGAAGAGATGGTCTATGGAAGGGGAGCTGGTCTTGTGGTAGCAACCATGACTTGTCCCCTTTGCTAAACAGGGTCTGCCCTGGTTAGGAACATAGGAAAATAAGAAACTGCCATATACCGAGTCAGACCATTGGTTCATCTAGCTCAGTATTGTCTTCACAGACTGGCAGTGGCTTCTCTAAGGTTGCGGGCAGGGATCTCTCTCAGCCCTATCTTGGAGATGCTGCCAGGGAGGGAACTTGAAACCTTCTGCTCTTCCAAGAGAGGCTTCATCCCCTGAGGGGAATATTTTACAGTGCTCACACTTCTAGTCTCCCATTCAAATGCAAGCAGGATGGACCCTGCTTAACTAAAGGGACAAGTCATGCTTGATACCACAAGACCAGCTCTCCTGCCTGCATATGAATGGGAGACTACATGTGTGCGCACTACAAGATATTCCCTTAGGGGATGGAGCTGCTCTGGGAAGAGCATCTAGGTTCCGAGTTCCCTCCCTGGCAGCATCTCCAAGATAGGGCTGAGAGAGACTCCTGCCCGCAACCTTGGAGAAGCCACTGCCAGTCTGTGCAGACAATACTGAGCTTGATGGACCCATGGTCTGACTCAGTAGAAGGCAGCTTCCTATTTTCCCTGTGTTCCTGAGGTAGGAGACAGGGAGAGTGATTATGTTTGAGGGGGAAGAAGTGATCATCTGGGGGAGATAATCTGGATCAACTGATGCTGTCCTACCCAGCTCTCATACCCATAACCTTACAGAGGTAGGAGAAAATGGTAGGGATTATAATTATAATTGTGTGAACATCCTTCCTATCATATCAGACTACACTGGCAATATATTTAAAATTCAGTTCCTATATGTAGCTTCCTCTGGTATTTGTCTGAGGATTGAAGGCAAGTAGATGATTCTCTTTTTCGCCCCTTTAACCTTCCGGGTGCTCCTGTATTAACAGCATATATATCTAACAGATGTTGTTTGCATGGCCCTGTGGACATTTGCTGTTTGAAAGTGAGAACATCTTGTGAAAAGAAAACTCTCTGGACATCCATTCCCAGCTGAACTCACTGTCACGGGCTGGAATAATATAACAGAGGAGATCAAGGCAACTGGTGAGAAGGGTGACCAATTTCTTTTGGCACCACAAAAATATTAAACTTGACCTGACAAAGGAGTATTCATCAAAGAGCTGGAAGGGATTTGATGGTGGGTTGATTTCTTCAGTATTGCATGCTCTGCTTTTTTTAATGCTAGAATTTCCGCTGTCCACTGATGTGTGTTAAATTTACAAAAGAGGTTGTTCTCCGTATCCCTTAACTATTAAGGCATAGCTGATCTGTTTTTCATGATGCTGAGTGTGCATTCTTCCTGGATCATATTGAAGTCCAAAAAGTTTAGCATTCTTTGCAATCACACCAGCATTAGAAGATTCATCAGAAATCGGTCCATACTACGCCTGCTGCACACCAGGCATTTATTGCTACGTCCTAGTAGGACAGTTGGCAAATTTACCCATATTTACCCAAATAGAAGATAATTCTGAATTTAAGATAACCACCTATAAATGTGTCATTTCGATTTTATGTAGTTTTGATTTGTTCATGGGCCATAATAAACTTGAATTTGAAGTTGGCTTCTCTTGCCACCGAGATTGTGGTCCACCATCTACAGTCTTTGGAGGAGGAGGTATTATAAGAACATTTTAATAACTAGATAAATAAATTCCTGCAAATACAGTAAACGTGTTTCTTCTACGTCTTTTCATAAAGAATTAGAACCCAAGAGAAGTAAGACACAGAGCTATTCACACGCACATGCAAAGCTGGGCTAAGGGAGGTACCACAACCTCGGTGGCACCATGGCGGCAAACCCACCTACAGAGTCATCCATCAAAACAGGGTTCGGATTGTGTGTCGGCTACGACTTGGGGAGGGGAGGGGGATTCCCATAATGCACTGCACACTCTCTTGGTGCATTATTGGAGCTGGGGGGGGCGGTGCAGAGTGGCACATCCCAGCACCCCAACCTTCAGAGCTACTGGCAGCAGCTGGTGCTCATCTGGGCGGGCAATCTGCCCACCCAGGAATGGCAGAATGATAGTCTGAGAGGAGGTAAGGGCTTTCGGGCTTCATCCCCGCAAAACAGGTAGCCCTTTCTCACTGCACGCGCTGCGCTGCACTGCACTGCTTTAATATATATCCCCAACAGTAAAGTCCTTCATGCACACAACACAGAGCTGTCTAAACACAATACTAGTAGTTGCATGTTGTGGTCCACTTGTTACCTCCATAAATAGCTGGGGGCAATGTGATACAACTCATGATATGAGTGAAAGGGGAAAGTATGGAATTCTGGGAGTGATGTCAAAGCTACCCTGTTCCCCTGCAGGAAAGGAGAGCAATTCTAATCCCACTCTGTTGTTTTTAGGATGTGGAGAAGCCATCTGGGAAATTTCTTCAGTGTCTCTCCTGGAGAAACCTTGCAATTTCCCTTGGTATTTCAGTTCCTCCATAGAAGGAACCCTAACATTTTCCTTCAAAATTAACTTTGGAAACATTTTGGTTCCAACTCTGATTAGTTTGTTTTAAGGGCGTCTGCGAGAGACAGTGTGGTGTAGTGGTTAGAGTGCTGGACTAGGACCGGAGAGACCCGAGTTCAAATCCCCATTCAGCCATGATACTTGCTTGGTGACTCTGGGCCAGTCACTTCTCTCTCAACCTAGCCTACTTCACAGGGTTGTTGTGAAAGAGAAACTTAAGTATGTAGTACACCACTCTGGGCTCCTTGGAGGAAGAGCAGGATATAAATGTAATAATAATAATAATAATAATAATAATAATAATAATAATAAGCAAATAATAAAAGGTCTTCACCTGGCACCAAAACAGACAGAGAGTTGCTGTAAAACTAGGGGGTTTTTTGTACTAGGGAGAGCATTTGAAGGACTGGGTGCCAACCCAGAGAAGGCCCTGTTATGGATTGTCACCTGCCTCACCTCAGCTACTGGGGGGGGGCCCACAAAAAGCTGTCTATCCTGTAAGGACCTTAACACTTAGAGGTGGGAATTTAGTATATGCTCCCTGTTGAAATAAGAGCATCTCCTTCTCTGTTTCTTTTCCCTCCAGGACGACCACCAAGATGCATCTATTGCTCCAGGCTATTAACTAGAATTAATTTTAATAATGTGTTTTGACGACTATTTTTATTAGATTGTTTTTATTGTGCTTTGTGGAGTTTTCATGTCTTTACTTTTTTATATTGTTTTAAATTTTGTATATCGCCTAGAGATGTACATATCAGGCATGCGTATCAGGCTGTAAAGAAATATGATAGATAGATAGATGATAGATAGATAGATACTGCCATCGTATATCATGGCACTGAAGCTTAAATTGATTATTTTAAAGACCTCTGTTTTTTAAGGAAGCCTCATTCACTCCCTCCTCTACCCCCGAACAAGCAGCAGAAGCCTCAGCAGCCAAATTGGGAAGAGACGCCTCCAGCCTCCCAGGAGCTAGGCCAACCCCATGCGAGGCAATGTTCACTTAAGCCTTCTTAGCATTCAGTTCAAGCTCTGTGAAGAATGATCTCCCCACAGAACACGAAAATGTTACACTGAATCTAAACCCCACACTTTTGCAATGTTTCCAAAGCTTACCCGCTCATGCCGGCAGATCAGCCCGCTTCTAATTACCTGAGGCAAAATCATGTCGCCGTTTAATGTTAACTAAAGTTTAGTTCTCTCGCATGAAATGGTTGGAAGGCAAAGAGCACTGATGGAAAGAAATTAGGGGGGGCTAGGGAGAAGGGCCTGAGACTGCCAGGAAAGAAAGAAAAAAAACATTAATCTCGCTCATTTCCATCTGTCAGAATTAACTGACCATAAATCCATAAGGCTTATTTCTCCAACATCTGTTCTCACGGTCCTTTCTACTTCTCGTCGTTATGGTTTATGACGTTTCTCATCAGAGCGGCATTATTTCTCTGTGGGATCAGCCTTGTTCTCTCTCAGAACTCAGGACGGGAGCACAAGTTGCAGACGGATGGTACCCAGAAACACAGCCTCCCTGTGGTCACTGATCCCCATCTGGGACTTCATGTTTAAGATCCTTTCTAATCAAGGAGCATATGTGAGTTTATAGTTGATTTCACAATGTACTCATGCATGGAGCATCCTTACTTTCCCGAAGCTTTACTGAATCATAATTTCAATGATGCCATGACCAAAACGGGGTCTGGGGACTCTCTTCCTGTTTGGGGGGATGGCGGAGGCACTCTTACCCCTAGACTTTGGGGCTCCTGCCCGTGGCCTCCTGGGTCCAGGGGGGCCTCCAAAGGTCTGGGGCGGGGTTGTGGCCACTCCGCACTGCCCACCCCACCAGGCAGTTCCAGCGCACCTTTACCCCCCAAAAGCCACCACTGTGTGGTGGTGGCACTAGCTATGGGGAGGTTGAGGGGCAAGGAGGAGAGACTTCCTCCTGTTGCCCTCTGGGATGGGAGGTGGTGAGCTCCATCCAGCTCCACTTTCTCCTTCCACATGGAGGAAGGCTGCTCAGGAGAGAGACGAGAGGCCGTCACTTGAAAGAAGAGAACTGGACGGAGATCTCTGTCTCCCCCTTGCCATCCCACCCTCCCTGTAACCATCACCACCACACCCCATCCCACCCTCCATCTGGGTAAACATCTCCTTAAAGGAGAACTCTCCCCTCCCCGCAGCTAGTATCGCAACCTCACTTGTTTCTTTTTTTTAAAAAAAGGTGTGCAAAAGGGTGAGACTTTCTCCTCACCTCCCCCCACCCCCATCGCAAGGCAGGGGGGCGGCCTCCAGAGCACTTCAGGTCCAGGCTCCCAAATGACCTGGGTGCGCCACTGGGGGATGGCATGCCCGTTGAGCAAGATTCGGAGCAGTTTGTTATGACTCAGCATCGTTGACATTAATAAGACAAATTACTCATGACTAACCTATTCGGGATGCTACCCCATATGTTTATATGCTCCCAAATTGAACAGATGTATATCCTCCCACAAGGCTGTAGCAAGGAGGGATTGGAATGAGCCCTGGGACAAGAAGTGAAGAGGGGTCCCTGACTGCGCATCTTCTCCTCCTCCTCTCCTTCCCCATGTCTTTGCTGCAAAAAAAAAACCAAAAACAAACCTGTAAGGATATGGTGGAAAACAGAACATAAGAACTGCCCTGCTGGATCAGGCCCAAGGCCTAGCTAGTCCAGCATCCTGTTTCACACAGTGGCCCACCACAAGCCTCTGAAAAGTCCACAAGCAAGAGGTGAGGGAATGCCCTCTCTTTTGCTGTTGCTCCCCTGCAACTGGTATTGAGAGGCACCTTGCCACTGAGACTGGAAGTGATCTATAGCCCCCAGACTAGCCCTGGAACTGGTTTATAGCCCTCAGACTAGTAAATAACCTGTCCGCCATGATATAGCTACATCAACAGTTGTGTCTTTCTTATTTAGCCATTCCTGCGCGCTCTCTCTCTCTCTCTCTCTCTCTCACACACACACACACACACACACACACACACACAACTAGTCAATGTTTTCCATAGGAAATGGAGTCCCATATTTCACCCCAAGTAGACTGAACCCAGTTGCTAAGGAAGGTTTGCGAGGACAAAGGAGACATTATGGTTTTGTCCTGTTCTTTTTAACCATTTCCAAAAATGGTCTGTAGGGGCAGGGGTATAGCAAGGCGAGAGAGGGCCCATGAATAAAATAGGGAGGGCTGGAGCTGGGAGTCCTGGTTTCTTTAAACCCATCCGCTCAATTATAGCTTCACCCCTGTGTAGGGTGGAAGAATGAGCTGTTACCACCAACACCCTCCCACCCACCCCATTCCCTCAGGGGCCCGTGGGGATTTTCCCACTTTGTTTGATTATAGCTACATCTTGGCCTTCACAGAATCTGGCTCCAGGGTTTTAAACCACATGGCCACAATCAGCATACGGAGATCAATAGACTTAAGAGTGCCAAGCTCCATGTTGGAACATGCCCGTTCTGTGCAAATAATAACCTTTAATCTTTCCAGTTTTTATGTCCCAACCTCCATCCAGTTATTCTCCGGAGAGGATTAGACTCATGTTTTTTATTCTGTGTGTCTTCTGAGTAATGGTGAAGCCAACATACCCCAGAAAAGAGAGGCAGACCCCAAAGGTGTGAAGGAATCTGTTGATCATTTTGCTATCTCTTAAATAGGAGACCTGATTGATGATGTCTGGGAAATAAGATCATTTCAGCTGCCTCTTTCTCTCACCTCTTGAGCTTTTGATTCTCTTACTGTCATTTTAATTCACCTTCTACTGCATTTTTCTTTCTTATAGTACAGTAGACAAAACTGAAACAAATCCAAGCAAGTCGCTTAGGCTGAAAGCTTGGGCAAAATAATTGGTGGAAAATAAGATATAGGGGAGAAATGTAGCAGGCAAGGAAATTAAATTTGTCAAGAACTTTAAAGAAATACACCACTCGGCAATAGAGTATATGCAAGAGAACCGGAGCACCAAATCTTTGAAAAGTGGGGATGTGGAACACAAAATTGCATTTCCCCAGTAGGGAAGGGGCAGGTTTCTGAGAGAAGGGAGCTACAGATACAGATCCCCCTTTTAAATAATGGGGCTTCAATTTGAGACAGGGAAAGACCCCTTTAAGTTTTTCTAAACTCAGATTGAGGCATGTACTCCACCTGGACTATTAGCAGCCGATTTTGAGGTTTTATTCCAATTCACATGCTCCCCAGCTGCAATAATAATAATAACTAGCTGGGCTGGGCACAGGACCTTTTTAAGTGATCCGAATCAGTCTGAATCCGAATCAAAGCAAAGCAAAGCAAATAGAAATCAAATCTGGGGTGATTTGGAGGGGGTAGATTTGGATACAAAACAAATCAGATGATTGGCTTTGGGCACAAATCGAATCAATAAAATAAATTTGTGCACATCCCAAATAACTAGCCGGGCTGGGCGCAGAATATCTTCACCTCTAATTCGCCACCACCGTTCCCCCACCTCCACCCCAACACCTTTCCCCCCCCACCCCTCCCCCAATGGCCATCTTCTTCCCCGCCCATGCCCCTGCCGGCCATCTTCCTCCCACTTGCCATCACTGCCATTTTCTTTAGCCGGCAATCTGCCCACCGCCATTCACTGCTCTTATCTTTGCCAGCCCGCCAGCCAGCCGGCTGCCACCACCATTTTCTCCCCCGTCCCTCTCGCTATCCAGGCAGCTGCTCACGAACTCTTGTGAGAGCTGCCATGCATGGGACTAGTGACAGGTACACCTAAGATAAATATATATGTAGATAATTTAAAAACCAGCTCTGTGGAGTCCTAAACAGCTTAGGCCAAAGTAACCTAGGCGGACATCTTCTTCTGTATGATCCACTGTTTACTAAGGTCATCTGGGGAGGTCCATCTGCAGTTATGAGAATGAGGCTGCAGCTCAGTGGTGGAGCATCTGCTTTGCATGTGGAAGGTCCTTGGTTCCCTCCCTGGCAGCATCTCCAGGTAAGGCTGAGAGAGACTCCTGCCTGAAACCTGGGAGTGCTGCTGCCAGTCGGTGTCGATAATATTAAGCTAGATGGACCCTAGGCCTGACTCTGTCTAAGACGGCTCCCTATGTTACTGATGGTTTGTTTGGCAGTGCCTCGGGGTCAGGCCTTCTCTGTAGCTGCCCCTGAGCAACTCACTGTTAAGAGACCAGGTTTAGCATCCCTGAGGGCCTCCAAGAAAGCCTTACAAACACATTTTTAAAAAAATCAGGCTTTTAGCAGTTTTCAATTGGTTTTCAATTGTTTGAATTTGATTTTTTTGAAATTTGTTTGTGCAGCACCTAGAACATTTTAGGTACTTTAGAAACAACGGCAATTTTATTAATATTAATATTATTCGCAATGGTCACGGATAGCGCATTAAGCAGACCATCAGCTGGATCAAATATCTGGAATGTAAGCTGTGCCTACCTGCCAGGCAATCAGGAAACCCAGTCCTTAGAAATCGTCTATATTAAAGTCAAGGGAGCCATTACATGTACAGCCTGTCCTCTGTAGCCCTGAGCCCTGGCTCTTCTGAAAGAACCAAATGTGAACAAGAGACCACAACAGCTCAGAGTGGGTTACGATATGCTACAATTAAAGAATTCTGTTTCTGCTAATTACATGAAGACCATGTCAGGTGTTCTTATCACTCAGCATCCACGACGTCCCAGCCATCTCTACAACAGCTCTGTCAAGCCAGACGGTATTCTCAGCCCTAGATTGCAGATCAGGAGGAGATTTGTCTCGAGTTGACTAAGAGACATTCCTTTGCTTGTTGGGATAAGAACGGAGTACCACTGATTGCTCCTGGCAGAGGAGAGTCTGGAGTGCTTAAAGGAAGAAGACACTTGTAGGGTTCCACTTAGTGTGAAGTATTTGATTTTCTGATTATTATCTGAAGGCACAGTGACTGTGTTCTTCAGAGTATCTTCGTACTACACGGCACACTTTGCAATTCTAATGTAATATATGGATCTCGGTGTCTCCTGACAAATTTAACATGCTCAAAATTGAGTGTTTACAGTCGGAAGAAGCTGCTGACAGTCTCCAGTTTGCTGACAATCTCCAATTTGTTTGCTCATTAGGAGATAAATGGAGAAATCGAGGGGTGCAGTGGAGCGTTCTCTTTCCCAATGGACCATGGACTGAGCCATGGGGAAGGGACCAGAGCTCAGAGATGGCCATTGGAGAAGAGGGCATAGCTTGGCCATAGGGAAGCGGGCATAACTCAGCCATGGGGAAGGGGGCATAGATTGGCCATGGGGAAGGGGGCGTAGCTCAGCAATACACCACAACCACAAAACGACAATATTTATATACCACTTTTGAACATAAAAGTTTCCAAAGTGGCTTACACCTGCATCCTAGGGAGGGCAGGGAATGGATTCTGATTTCAAACCTGTACTCCAGGTAGTGTCACCTGCCTTTGGATTCAAAGGCAGAGCACTGGGAAGGAACTGTCTTTCCCAGATACAAATACAACAAATATGAATATGACCAATATGCACATGCAGCTTTTTAACAAAGGTTCTCAAGGTGGTTTGCATAGATATAAATAAATAAAGATGGCTCCCTGTCCCCAAATCGAAAAAAGAAACATAAGATAGACACCAGCAACAGCCAGTGGAGGGATGCTGTGCTGTGGATGCCACCATGCACCTTCTCAGCATCTTTGGGTGTGTTCCTGGTATCTCCTTCATGCCTTCTCACCTTCCCATCACCCTTCAGTTGTGTAGGAAATCCCCTTCCATGGTTGGGAATGAAATGTATTGGCCAGAGCTGTCCATGCTGGGAGTGCCTGCCTCTATCCATTTGGATTCAGACTTTCTGATGCATTGGCATGGTTGAAGTAAACAGTACGGAACAATATGGACCAATGAGTATAAGATAGCTTCCTATGGTTTCCTGGAACCACTCTGTCTGATCCTGGATATCCTTCCATGTCATAGGGACACAGGAAGCTGCCATATACTGAGTCAGACCATTGGTCTATCTAGCTTAGTATTGCCTTCACAGACTTACAGTAGCTTCTCCAAGGTTGCAGGCAGGAATCTCTCTCAGTCCTGTGTTGGAGAAGCCAGGGAGGGAACTTGAAGCCTTCTGCTCTTCCCATCTCTAGGTAGGACTGAGAGAGACTCCTGCCCATAACTCTGGAGAGCTGTTGCCAGTCAGTTTAGACCAAGGATTCTCAACCTTGGGTCCCCAGATGTTGTTGGACTTCAACTCCTATAATCCCCAACCAAAGGCCATTGGGGCTGGGGATTATGGGAGTTGACATCCAAGGACAACTGGAGACCCAAGGCTGAGAATCCCTGGTGTAGACAATACTGAGCTGGATGGACCAGTGATCTGACTCAGTATAAGGCAGCTCCCGATGTTCCCATGACTAACGAGAGAGAACTACCTGAACATGATTCTCACACTCTTTATGGGTGACTGTCCAATTATATACAGGGATGTCTCCTGTTTAAGCAGAAAAGTGTGTGTGTGTGGGGGGGGGTGTTCCTCTCTTTCTGCATGAGGTGGAAAACAAATTGTGACAAATGAATTTATTAGGACATGACAAAAACATCTCCTTAACTGTAGAGGTTAATCATAGCGTAACGGATTGACAGCTTGCTTCCAAGATTCAGCTACAATATTCACTGGGATTTGGAGACCAGCCACAGCCATTTCCATATACATTATTTACACACCCTTCTCACCAAATGTCTCCACACTTCTGTGGATAATGCAGGTGTCTGGACATGAAACTCATGCAGGTTGAGTCCCTCAGCTGAGGCATGGCGCTATACATAATTTATCGAACGGGATTGTTCTGAAATAAGGTACATTTAACAATCATGCATTCCCCCCAAAAAGGACAGGCTTGCTCGAGTTCCCTGAAGCTCTGCAAAGCTCACTGAGAGAGATTGGGGAAATCGTGTTGAAAGGTAGTGTTCCCAGTGTATTTCACAGCAAGCAAAACGTTGAGGTCAATTTGAAGGTTTCTACTCAGGATGGAAAGTAAAAAAGATGAGCTACATTTCTTCATGGAGAAGGGATGCTTCCGGAATTCATCTTACCTTCTCAATTTCAGCCCGGATTCTGGAGCTGTGAATTGCCTGGGCCAGTTTCCAAAGAGGAACAGATACATTTGGAAATCTACATTTTTCTTCTCTCTTTCTGAACTCTATACAGAATCTTGTATGTGCACAAAAAGAAAAATCCTGATACAATCACGCATAACTTTGGTCCCCAGATGTTGCTGGATTCCATTCCATCATCTGCAGCCACTATGGCCAAAAGATCCAATTATTTATTTATTTAATTAATTTTTATACTGCCCTTCCAAGCTGGCTCAGGGCGGTTTAAAATTAAAAAACAGAAATCATTAAAAACAATTAAAATAGAAATACAAATATAAACATCAAATTTAAAAACATCTTAAAAAACAATTAAACTATCAAAACAATTAAAACCCTGAAAAACAGGTTAAGATTAAAACAATTAAAACTAAATTAAAAACCCTGAAAGGCCAGGCCAAACAGATAGCTTTTAATTAATTAATTAATCATATTTATGAATATGTTAATACTAATTAATAATAGATAATTAATAAACCATTTTCAGCAAAAAGTTGACAAAGCAGTTAAAATAGTAGAAGGCATGAGAAACTGAGAAAAATGGATGACTAATAAGATGGAGGGAATAATGGGGAAATAGGTTTGTTTTTTAAGATAAAAAAGAACGACTCTGCTAATAATGTTTTTTTAAAAGAATGTTTGCAACGGAGATCAATCATTAAATCCTGGATGGATCTATGCTTTTGTTGATTAAATTGATTATTCAATTTCACATTTGCCCTAGTAAGGTGTAATCAAAGATCGACGGCTGCTGAAGACGCTTCTCCAGTGAAACTCCAAATCCCCAAAATTGCTCTAGGTTATCTAAGAAGGCTCAGCCTCTCTCCCATTCCTCAATGTTTCTATGAGATTTGGATGAGACCCAGACGTCTTCCAATATTTCCTTCCCTTATTCCAGCACCGTCAAACAGAATGCGTTAGAGATGGAGAGAGAGCTTTCTAAAGCGTATCGTTGGAGTGACCTCTCACTGGATTTCAGGTCAGCATTGAGGTGTCACTCCTTGTTTTGTGAAGAGATGTTATAGCAAGTGAGAGATTGAGCTTGGGCTGAAAATGATTCCATGGTATAAAATGTCTCCAGAGCTTCTCCCTTTTTAGTCTAACTAGAGAGATGGACAAGAAAAACAGGAGGAAAGTGTGTGGGGGGTGGTGGTGGTGGTGGAATCCATTTCTTTGTAAGAAATATCAAAGGATGTGTCCTCATCATCAGGTGAGGCACACCGATTGGTTCAAGTCTTGAAGAACACTCTAAAAAGTTAAATTAACAGTATCAAACTGATTTCTATCTGTACCCTGGCACGGGGCAATATTTTGTTTGCAGGCAACATACCTGAAGACATGTCCAGGACCTCGAGTGCACCAAATTCATCTTTTATAAGCAGAATTTCACTGTATAACAATAAATATTTAAGTAGTCAAAAAGGTCAGACTCGGTTTCCCACAGTGGATACCTCCTGAGCATGGATTGAAGCTGGATGCATTCTTTTTAATTAGAACTGTCCACCAATTAAAGACTGTATTTGATTAATCATTTGAGTTTTCATCATTAATCAACTCAATGTAAATGTATTTGCATATTATTAAAACCATCAATATCTGTGCCATTTTCCAGCGTTTGAGAGAACGACATAGTGATTCTTGAGAGAATGTACAATTACATAAACACAGTTGATAGTGCTAGACTGTTAATGCAATAGGGTCTCTTGAACCATATGGAAATCATCTGACAGAGTAATAAAGTCCAAAACTTTGATTCAAAGACAGTTCACCCACACTTAAGTCTCATGGAAATCAATGGGAGAAGCAATCACATCCACAACTAACTTCGGCCCCACTTCTCTCAATGACTAAACTTTATCTGGAATGGGGCCCAAAAGTTTTATTCTTTGCCAGCATAATTGTGTATTTAACCATCCACTACATTACATAAGAACAGCCCTGCAGGATCAGGCCCAAGGCCCATCTAGTCCAGCATCCTGTTTCACACAGTGGCCCACCAGATGCCTCTGAGAAGCCCACAGCAAGAGGGGAGGGCATGCCCTTTCTCCTGCTGTTGCTCTCCTGCAACTAATACTGATTGCTACTATCTTGCCCTATTGGTTACTCAGTTGATGCTGCATGAGTTCTTAAACTGTAATGGTTTCAGGTATTAAATGTAAACTCAGAAGCATAACGGTTTCAGGAAATATAACATAGCTCTTATAAGCATATTAGTTCCAGGTTTTAACATAAACTTATAACTTATAGCAGTGCTGATGTTTTTGAGATGTTATATAGTTTGTTTAGTTATGGTTTGTTTAGATGTTATATTGTTTTAAGATGTTATATATGTCAACATTATCAGGAGATGGCATAACCTCCCTAAATTCCTACCCGGAGGCAGTAATGGGCTGGATGAGGGACAATAAACTGAGACTGAATCCAGATAAGACGGAGGTACTTATTGTGTGGGGTCAGAACTCCAGAGATGATTTTTATCTACCTGTTCTAGATGGTGTCACACTTCCTCAAAAGGAACAGGTTTGCAGTCTGGGAGTACTCCTGGATCCACACCTCTCCCTGGTATATCAGGTTTAGGTGGTGGCCTGAGGGGCTTTTTATCAGCTTCGGTTAATACACCAACTGTGCCCATTTCTTGAGATGAATGACCTCAAAACAGTGGTACATATGTTGGTAACCTCCAGACCTGATGTCTGCAATGCACTCTATGTAGGGCTGCCATTGTACATAGTCTGGAAACTCCAGTTGGTACAGAATGCGGCAGCCAGGTTCGTCTCTGGGTCATCTCGGAGAGACCACATCACTTCTTTGCTGATAGAGCTACACTGGCTGCCAATAGGTTTCTGAACAAAATACAGCATGCTGGTTATAACCTATAAAGCCCTAAACTGCTTAGGCCCTGGGTATTTAAGAGAACGTCTTCTTCATTATGAGCCTTACCACCCATTGAGATCATCTGGAGAGTTCTGTCTCCAGTTGCCACCAGCTCGGCTGGTGGACACACAGGGTCGGGCCTTCTTGGTTGCTGCCCCGAGACTGTGGAATGTGCTCCCTACTGAAATACGATCCTCCCCATAGCTGAAAATTTTTTAAAAAGCATTTGAAAACTCACTTCTTCTCCCAAGCTTTTTCAGCTTTTTCAAATTTTTTAGGTTTTAATCTGTGGTTGGTTTTTAAATTGCTTTATATGTTTTCAACTTGTTTTATGTTATTGTTAACCGCGCAAAGATGAAGGTTTGGGGTGGTATAAAAATTTGATGAATGAATGAATGAATGAATGAACGAATACAGTTAAGATTCCTTCTTTGTTTCTCCCCCTGCCACTTTTAGAGTCAGGACACCTTACCTGGTTACTTTGCTTCAGACATGGCTTCCAACTGAGGACTCCCAGGTCTTTCCCTGGACAGAAATTGCCTTTACGTTACAGTGAAGATCCTCCTCTGCCTGTCACCCACACTTCTCCCTTCCTCAGAGAAGTCCCTTTCTTGTTCAGTCTAACTTTGACTTTCTAAGCTCTCTGCCTATCATTCTAAACAGGGTTTCTCAACTTGCCTGCAGGGATCTCACTGCTTCAGCTTCTCCGTTGCTCAACCTCAACTGACCTCCTGCATATACTTATATTACATAAAAACAGCTTGTTAATGCAATGTGGTTACCTTTCTATAAACATATGTTTTAGATGTTTTAGATATAGAACACCTTTAACAAACAATAGTAGAAAATGGGCTTCAGCCGGTATAACCCTCATTAACATGTTTTTCATATTTCAGGTGTTCTCAAACTTGGGTCCTCCGATGCTCTTGGAATACAACTCCCATTATCCCCAGCCACAATGGCTGAAGCGGTTGCCTTGCGATGATGGGAGTTGTAGTCAGTCATACTGTAATGCAATCCCTGATACATCGTAGCTCTGTGCTGCCAGAAATATTTTGCTTATACTCCCACGCAAGTTTACAGAACAACATTTGGTCATTTTCTCCTTCCGCTCCTGGCTCTAAGCCAACATTTTCTGCTCTTCATTGCTAGACATAAATCCTTCTGTTTTTCTCTTCTTTGATACCTGCTATCAAATGAGAGCATAATCATTTAGGTTTTTCCTGCATCAATAATGTATTAATACAATGCCTTTCTTTAGCTTTCGAAGTGGGAGGCGGATCATAGAGTAACTTACAAAAAAGAAGTTGGATCTTTATATTGGACTTTCTTCCCCACAGTCAGAATTCTTATGAAAGCACTGTGAATTCCTTGTTAGTGATCTTTCATTTTTTTAAAAAAAAAAACACCAAACCCAATATTTTTTCATCACTTTATATTCAAGCTAGCATGCCTCCTTTTCTCTATAAATGTTTATGTGACATGAAATTATTCATGGGCTTTCAAAGTCCTCTTTTTTTTAAGCCATCATTATTTATCCACATTGATCAGACCACCCTTCTGTGCCTATTTATCAAACCGTAAAAGATCGAAGTGTTCCCTGTCTATAACAACTGACTTATTCTTCTTCATTATTTCCTGATATTCATCCTTCAAATCTCATTTAATGAGAAAAGGTCTTCCTTCTTTTGCTGACCTCTCCTTTAAATCTGACAGCAGTCTCCGGAATATTTTGCTGCTACCACATCTTTGCCATTAATCTTCAAGGTGTGCGACTTGTTAAATGCATTCCTGAATAGGGTTGCCTCCAAGGAATAATTGGTGTGGTGTGTGTATCTACTACTTCATTTCTCATCTTTTCGGGGGTGGGTGGGTGGGTGGGGATAAGGCAAAGGACACCCAGGAAGTATCTTTGTGCCAGCAGAGAAATCACATCAGCCTAGGTTTCTTCCCTCGCTCTTTTTTATTGCATACATGTGTTTTTTCCACCTCTACATCCAATATCTTGTGAAGATTCAGGAAATAATAAAATGAGAACACAATTGGCTGGCACACAATGCCATTGCACGTATGGAAGCCTCACATGTGTAAGTGCTCCATGAATGCAGTTGTATGACACAGGTGCATAGCCACCAATGTGCGAATGGATTCACAAAACCCGGGCCACCAATGGTAGGGGCCGCTAAAGCCACCCAGGGGGCGGGGCTCTGGCTCCGGAAGAGCCCCGAGCAAGCTCCCCCTGTCCATGCCTGGGCTAGTAAGAGCCCCAAGTGAATGCTTCCCCATCCTTTTCAGGCAGTGTTTGCTCAACTATTTCCCTCTCCCTCCCTCCAGAGGGGGAGAAAAAGGGAGAATAGATGCTTTCAGGCAGCAAGCGCTGCCTGAAATGACATGGAAGCACTCACTCGGGCACATTGGAACCCGAGGTCATGCTCCTTTTGCATGTGATGTCAAAGAGCACAAGAAGCACTTCCTTGTGATTTCAGGCAGTGCTTGCTGCCTGAAAGCACATATTCTCCCTTTCTTTTCCCCTCTGGAGGGAGAGAGGGGGAAATAGATGCTTTCAGGCAGCAAACGCTGCCTGAAAAGGACAGAGAAGCTGTAGTTCTCACTCGTGAGTGGGGAGAGGATTCTCTTGGGGCTCAGCCACGTCCTATGCACATTGGATGAGCCGCCGGGCAAGCCTGGTCCCAGCCACCGCTCGGCTGGCTCTGCTCCTGGTGTGAGATGATGTCTATGAGCCAGGCCCACGAATTTTGGCTATCGGTATCATCTCATCGTGAGCATACCAGTGG
This sequence comes from Hemicordylus capensis, assembly GCF_027244095.1. Taxonomy (NCBI): domain Eukaryota; kingdom Metazoa; phylum Chordata; class Lepidosauria; order Squamata; family Cordylidae; genus Hemicordylus; species Hemicordylus capensis. The sequence continues at coordinate 21,295,861 of NC_069667.1, forward strand.
GCATAGTGATTTTGGGCAATGTGTACCCTCTAGAGATGAAAAATAGGTGAAAGCATTGCTGCACTGACCACTTGCTCTGTTTTATCACCTCTTGTTCCATGCATTTGAAGAGCCTGTATCCAGGATCACTTTTTAAAGGAGTGAAAAGGGGTCATGCCCGGTCACACAGAGGCCTATTGCGCAGGCACAGCAGCCTCCAAAATGGCCATGGTGCCAAAGGGGAAAGCCTAAAAATGGCCAAAGAACAGCCAAGTGGATGATTTCAGGAATAAGGGTCAGCAGGGGTTCCCCTGCTTTCAGGAATAAGGGTTCCCCTGTGCTGGGCTGGCAGGGAGAGGGGGAACCTCCGTGGGCACACAGACCCCACGCGCCACCTCAGACAACTCCCCCAGAGGGGGTGAGTGTAAAAAAGAGAGAGAGATTTTTAAAAGAACCTTGTGAACCCCCAGGGGGGTTCAGTCTGGGGTTGGACTGAACAGGGGGTGGTTCGGTTTGACCCCGAAGAGTCAAATCGAACCGGTTTGACATCAAACATGTCAAAGCACAATGTCAAAGCACATCCCTACTAAAGGTTAGGTGACTGGTACAGCATCATGTCTGGATTGGGCTAAGGAACTCCTGGGGAAAGGTCCAAAATTGTGCAGCCCTAGGGTAGACAACACTGAGCTAGATAGACCAGTGGTCTGTCTCAGTATAAGGCAGCTGCCTATGTTCCTATGAATGCATGCATGCTCTTCTTACCAAATTTGTTGCCTTGCAATGAGAGAGAGAGAGAGAAGAAAACAATGGAGGCATCTGATATCTCTGTAATATCTGTTTGGAGCACAGCTACAAGGTTAATTCAGATGGTACAGTCCTCTCATGTGATAACAAGATGTTCCAGGAGCTCATTGGAAGAGCTCATAATGTCTGGATCGGGCTAAGAAACTCCTGGAAAATGTTGTTTCCCCAAAAGCTATTGACGTTGCAGTAGGCTGAGTGAGGGGTGGGCTTGGAAACCCATTGGAACAGGCTCAAAAATAAGCTGGGATATTTCCTGTTTGGAAGTGGGGCAGCTTTGCTTATTCCCAGCCAATATGATTACAGTCAGATAGGGCTCACCCACCATTATTTTAACCTTTGACATGCTCGTATAAACTGACATCGTAACATTTTCAACATACATGACCAATCAAGTGTCTCTTAATTAAAGTATGAGCATCCACATTTAAAAATGATGCCTGAAAGCAGCTAAAATGTGATTTCCAAAAAGGTTGCCACCAGACTCTCTTAGAAATAGCTTGCAGAGCACTCCCCCCACTGGATAGGGACTTCATATAACACTTTGTTAACAAGCCCATCCAGACATGACTTTCCCTCTGACATACAATTTCACGGAGTGACTATTGCAAGCATATCTCCTCAGCACACTAGCTGTTTTCACAATCTCTTCGCACCATTCCTGATGGCTCATGGATCAGTAATAAGTGTATCTTTAGGAGGATGATTGACTGATAATGATGATGTACCATGAGGTTACTAGTCCACAGCAAGTTGCTCCATACCTCAAAGCCTTCTTCCTATAAATTCGTTCCTAGAATATAAAGTGCTGGGACGGAATTTCTTAATACTGAATGCATGCCATACAGATTAGCTTTAGCTGAGACAGAGTTAGATAAGCTCTTTATAGATGGTCACGGGTAAAGCAGAAGCAGAAATAAAGCAGACAAGGGATGTGTTGGCCTGGAAGAGTTTTGCTATTAGGCCATGCAACCATATCCGAAGATATGAATGTGCTGAATGGGGAAGCGGGATCTCACCCATTGGCCCCTCCTCTCCCATCCTCCATGCATTCATTGGAAGGTTGTGTTAGGAACTGAGCCATGGGAAATTGTCACTACTGGGTGAGCCAGTAACATGCCAGAGATCATGCTAGAGTAGATGGTAAAGCAGAAGTCAAGAGAAAGGAACACACCAGAGGTCAAGCAGGAGAACAGTCAGGAGTAGAGAGTGTCAAGAACACATCAAGGGTCAAGCCAAGAAATCAGTCTAGAGCCTGAGGGTCTATCCAGTAGCCAAGAGTCAGGACATGCCAAAGGGCATGCCATGCTGCCAGGAACCAGAGGATCAAATGAAGAGCCATGAGTCGGGGGGGGGAGGGGAACCAGCAGGGAAAAGACACCCGTACAAGGGGACTTTGATCCGGAGGCAAGGCCTGCCTCAGCAAGGAAGACTTTGACACTTCCTGCAGGTGTTAAGCAACAGAGGTTGGGGTTATTAGGGTTAGGGTTGACCTACTGACCCAGAACAAATCCAAAAATTAATTTAAAATCATCTGCTTGCCTGATTGTTTTGAAGGTTGGGTGGTAGGTAGTACCCAACATGCCCTACCAACCAACCCATGTTGGTGTCCCTAGGGGCTACCCATGGGGGATGATTGGGTGGTCTGATTTCCCCATTATTCTCTATGAATGAACCATTTTGAACCAGTTTGAGATGATTTGTCGAACAGAACAGACCCACCAGTTGGTTTGATCAAACCAGTTAGCAAACCTGCAGCCTGGTTCATATTTCGTTCAAATTCAAACTGAACTACGGAAAACGGTAAGGCAGTTCACATGATCGACATTAGGGTAGGAGAAGCCCCCTACCCTAATTTGGAAACCCTGTGCACTTCCAATTTATAATCATGCATCAGTTGGAGGCAGGGGGCCTGATAATGAGCTAAGCTCAAGCTGGATAGGATGAACATGCCCTATACAGATTCTGTTCCCAACTTTGGAATGAGATAGGAACAAAAACTGCCCTACCCAGTGGGGCTGAGCTCACTACCAGGCTCCCCACATCTATGGCCCATTGCGCAGACATGGTGGCCTCTAAAATGGCCACCGCGCAGGGGGAAACCCTAACTTATTTTGGAACTAAGGGAGCCTGGTGGGGTGAGGGGGAACGTATACACACACACACACAACCTTGGATAACTCCCTCGGAGAGGGTAATATGGAAATAATAATAATTTTTTAAAAAATAGATCTCATGAACCCCGAACCGGACTGAACCAGGGGGTGTTCGAGGGGGTCTGGACCGAACTGATCTGGTCCGGTTTGGGTCCAGTTCAGACTTGAACCGGACTGGACCAGCCAGTTCCAAGCACACCCCTACCCACTTCTGACTTTGTTGTTAAATGACACACAGTTGAAAATTGGGAGCATGCATTGCTCCTGAATTAGGGTGGGAGATGTATAGTACCCTAGGGTCAATTCAGTGAATTGACCTAGTATTCTCAATCTCTGGAATCTGTTGTGATCAAGTTTGATCAAGGAATCTGTTGTGATCAAGTTTGAATAAGCCAGGAAAGCATCGTTAATAAGGTAAATAAATCCAGAAAATTAATTACCTGACCTCTATAAATATTTAACATATCTCAAAATCCTTGCCCCCACCCCCACCACTTTCTTGGTCACCCCTTTGGTCCCCCAAGCTAGTTGTTGCCTTCTTATTCAAACAGAAGGAAGCTGAATGACATTTGCAAAGTCTATCTGGACTTTCTGCAGAGTGTCTCAGCAACCACTTTTTGAGAAGCGGAACAGCCAAGGTTCTAACCTGAGCCTCTGTCTTCTGGAAAACATCCACTACCCAACCAAATTTAGTCACTCATAATTTTTCCCCCTCTTTACTTTTAAGTTTTGGCACTGTACTATAAATCATTAATTGCTTTCTACATTTCTTTCATGTGAGGGGCGATAAATTAAACATCTTTTTTTAAAAAATCCCCCCGTCTCTGTGCCCAGGAGTGTGCAAGAATTATAATATGAGGTGTTTTTTAAAAATATATCAAAACATACCTCATTATCAGTAATACATTTCATTTCTCTCGTGATAGTTCTCGTTGCCTTGGGATTTTGAATACATTTTCAGTGCCCCGAGATTTATATACCCCCATGTGATTTTGCGTTGTAATTACCATATTGCAGAGCAAGGTTTGCAGAAGCTGAGAGAAACTGACGAGGTGGTAAGTACAGAGAGGAAGGGAGGGTTTTCCTAGGACAGAGCCAACATTTTGCTGTCCCACAGTTCGAGGAGGCACTTTTGAGGCGGCAACTTTGAGGAGGCACTTTTATCATTTTTGAGAGCATATAGGGGCCTTAGAAGCAGTGGCCATGTTTCTCAGGCCAGCTGATACCCACCATTTCCCCAGAAGTCCCCAGTGTTATGTCATCATGTATGATCATTTTCAGGGGGCTTCTGGGGAAAACAATGGTGGCCACTAGTTGGCCAAAGGAGCCTACAGACATGGGCCAGTTACGATGAAACGCCAGCACACATGGTAAGAATGGGGACTGTGCCAAGAACATGCCTTCAGTGACATCACTGAAGGTCTTCCAATGAGCTCTTGGCACATCTCATTATCGCATGAGGGGGCTGTTCCATCAGAATTACTCCTGTAGCCGTGCTCTGAACAGATAATACAGAGACATCCGATGCCTCCATTGTTTTCTTCTCTCTCTCATTACAAGGCAACAGATTCGATAAGAAGAGTATTCATAGGAACATGGGAAGCTGCCATAATGAGTGAGACTACTGGGCCATCTAGCTCAGTGTCGCCTATACCAGGGCTGAACAACTTTGGCCCTCCAGTGGCTTTTGGACTACAACTCCCATCATCCCTATTGACTACTGTGCCTGGGGATGATGAGAGTTGTAGTCCAACAGCAGCTGGAGGGCTGGAATTGTGCAGCCCTGGTCTATACTGACTGGTAGTGGCGCCCCACGGTCTCAGGCAGGAGTCTTTCCCAGCTCCCTCTGGAGATGCCAGGCATTAAATCCAGGACCGTCTGTATGCAAAGCAGATGCTCTACCACTGAGCTACAGACCCATCCTCTAAGGTGAATATCTAACAGCAGGCAGTGCTAACATGTAGTCACCGATACAGATCAAAACCAAGGTAAACCTCACGTCTGACCAGCCAGGAACCTGTAGAGATATGGGAATCACACTTTAGAGCTCTCTAGGTCACCCAGGAGAGAAGACAAGGACCATCAGATTTTACTAATAATTTACTCCCAGAAAGACCCCTCCGTCTCAGTAGCTGGGGTTGTATTGTTCCTTTGGTTTTTGTTCCTCTCAGTATTGTTCCTTTTATTATGACAGTCGCTATAGCCTTATTACTCCCTTGTTATTACATTACCCTGGCTGAACTGATGAATTTTACATCACACTTCTCCTTGCAGACAAGAAACCTTCTATTACACACAAGGTTGCTAAATTTTGTGCGGCTGCTGTTAAGATCCGCCAACAATTAATTTCTACCCTTTAGATCTTACCCTAAAACGTTTACTTTGTAGGTGTATTGTACGATAGATTCCTTATCTGAATGTTTTATAATACGTTGTGTTTATGTCTGATCTATGCTCGTAATAAAGTGATTCATCCCTTCATTCAAGGTGAACCCTGCTTAGCAAAGGGAACAATTCAGATTCACTACCACAAGATTGGCTCTCCTCCCCTGATCCTTTTTGAAACAATCTGCTTCTAGTTTGTGCGTTGCTTTCTAAATAATAAAGCAAAGCGAGGCAGAGTGCATGAGGGCAAAAATATGGCTTCAAATCCCAGCTGTTATAGTCAATGTGCAACCCTGAGATAGACACCCTTTTTTGCAGCTTAACCTAACTTGCAGGGCTGTTGTCAGGATAAAATGGGACAGAACTCTTAGCAGCCACCCTGAGTTTTTTTGGAAAGAAGGTCGAGCTACAAATGGGATAAATAAATGATAAAAGAAATGCATGCCTAGGAAGCTGAAAGGAACATTACTTTATAGTGAACAGAGTTTAAACTGTGCTTTTTCAGCTAATATGACCCGAGTCCTTTGAGAGCAATTAAATGTGTATATTTTGCACGCTCTCTCTCTTTCTCCCTGCTTTCTGCTACAAACCGTATGGGATACTGCTAAAACACATACGTGGAAATTTGCACTGTAAATTGCACTGGAAGCTACAGGAAAAGTCCCCTGGGGATTTGAGGTGTCATTTCTCCAATGTGGAGCAGGGTGACTTGTGAGACAAAATGAAAAACATAGCCCTTTGGTGGAGAAATGGGAGCAGAAGGCTATAGAAAGAGAGGGCAAAGCTTTTGAGCACAGTAAAAATCCTGACTGGGTCAGCACAAAGCTTCTAAGACAATACATATTTAAGCAGCACAATCCAGGTAGAAAAATGGCTTGACAGTTGCTTCAAAGCATTATTCTTAGAGCAGTAAATTTCCTGGCTTTGTCAAAGCTGCAAAGGTTACCCGTGAAATATATGCTGGCGCATTACCCAAGATTTCAATACATGGACACAATTTGGGGAGAACATATGCCCTTCTGCTTTCATTCTGATCTTGTTATATGGGTGAATACAGCCTTGCATTCTACCCTCCTCAACTTTCCAAGGAGAATTTCTAAAATTAATTCTGAAATTGGATGATGCATGTGCAAATTGATAAATTTCTGCAGGAGGAGGAAGAGGAGGAGGATTGAATCGGCATTTCTGAGGAATCCCAAACATTTGAAGGATACCAATGCCCTTATACAAATGGTGTAGCCACATTTGGAGTACTGTGTACTGTTTTGGTCACCATATCTTAAGAAGGACCTTGTTGAACTGGAGAATATGCAGAAGAGGACAACCAAGATGATCAGGGGGCTGGAGCATCTTCCTTATGAGGTGAGGCAGGCTGCAGCATCTGGAGCTCTTTACTTTGGAAAAGAGGTGACTAAGGGTAAACATGGTAGACATGTATAAAATTATGCATGAAGTAGAGAGAGTGGACAGAGAGAAATTTTTCTTCTTCGCTCTCAACCATAGAACCAGGGGTCATCCCATGAAACTGAAGGTCAGGATATTTAAGATCAACAAAATGAAGTACTTTTTCACACAACACATAATTAATCAATGGGATTCTCTGCCACGGGATGTGGTGATGACCAGTAGCTTGGATGATTTTAAAAAGGGCTTAGACAAATTCATGGAGGACAGGTTTATCAGTGGCTACTAGTCTGGTGGACTCCAGCCTTAGAGGCAAGATGCCTCTAAATACCAGTTTCATGGGAGCAACAGCAGGAGAGAGGGCATGCCCTCACCTCTTGCCTGTGGGCTAGTCAGAGGCATCTGGTGGGCTACTGTAGGAAACAGGTTGCTGGACTAGATAGCCTCAGGACTGATCCAGGAGGGCTGTTACATTCTTATCTTCCTAAGAAGGATATGGCATGAGACGTCTGTCTCTTTGGGATCTATTCGTTAACTCTCCAATGAGCTGCTAAATTCTAAACAATGCTGTGTACATATTTCAGTTCATGCATAAAGTATGCCTTGCATGAACCCATTCTGAACACTGTGCCCCAGATAGCATCTCCAATATATGCACGAGAGAAAAACTATGAAGTGGACATCCTCAGATCAAACTGTACACTAAGTGTGCTGTTAACCCAAAATAGTTGTCTTCTGGCTGAAGCTTATGCCACCTTAGGGGAAAAAAGCAACAAACCCAAAACACTGGTCCTGAATCCTTTGGAGACTTCATGACCTTAAGCTGCAGGTCACAGTTCTGCTCACACTTGCTCTGAGACGAATAAAATGGAGAAGAAATCAGCTAGGGTAGAAGAGTGGGAGAAAGATTCATTGATTGATTGATTGATTGATTGATTGATTGAGTGCCGCCAAGTCGGTGTCGACTCTTAGCGACCATATAGATAGATTCTCTTCAGGATGATCTGTCTTCAACTTGGCCTTGAAGGTCTCTCAGGGGTGCATTCATTGCTGTTGTCTCCGAGTACATCCACCTTGCTGCTGGTTATCCTCTTCTTCTCTTTCCTTCAACTTTCCCCAGCATGATAGACTTCTCAAGGGAGCTGGGTCTTCGCATAATGTGTCCAAAGTATGATAGTTTGAGCCTGGTCATTTGTGCCTCGAGTGAAAATTCTGGATTGATTTGTTCTAGGAGCCTTTTTTTTTTCCTGGCTGTCCATGGTATCCTCAAAAGTCTTCTCCAACACCAAAGTTTACAAGTGTCAATACTTTTTCTATCTTGCTTCTTCAAAGTCCAGCTTTCTCATCCATAGAGTGTCACAGGGGGGAAGAAAGATTAGGAACACAGAAACATAGGAAGCTGCCGTCTACTGAATCAGACCACTGGTCCATCTAGCTCAGTAGTGTCTACATAGACTGGTTGCGGCTTCTCCAGGGTTGCAGGCAGGAAACTGTCCCAGCCCTGCCAGGAGATGCTAGGAATGGAACCTGGAATCTTGCCTGGGGAGGGGCAGTTTTGGTGGGGGAATAGATGGACCAATGGTAGCCCCTTCCTATGGAGAGGAGAGCTGGTCTGGTGGTAGCAAGCATGACTTGTCCCCTTAGCTAAGAAGGGTCTGCCCTGGTTGCATATGAAAGGGAGACTAGAAGTGTGAGCACTACAAGATATTCCCCTGAGAGGATGGAGCCGCTCTGGGAAGAGCAGAAGTTTCCAAGTTCCCTCCCTGGCAGCATCTCCAAGATAGGGCTGAGAGAGACTCCTGCCTGCAACCTTGGAGAAGCCACTGCCAGTCTGTGAAGACAATACTGAGCTAGATAGACCAATGGTCTGACTCAGTATATGGCAGTTTCCTATGTTCCTATGTAAGTGACAGCCCCCACACACTCACACACTGGAAGATTACAGCAGAGTGAGCACCATAATGGTTTGTTTTTTTTAAAGGAATTTAAAGTGAATCCTACGGTTTCTCCCAAGGAGAAAAATCTGCAAATATTCAAAGGAAGCCAAATATCTTTCTAGAAGACAAGCAAAATTCCTCAAAGGGGGTCAGAGCCTTCAAATCCCTACTGAGAAGCTGTTTGCTGGGAAACTGTTTATTGCAGGTCCTTCTACTTTAATAACCCTAAACGGATGGGGCAATAGCTCAGTGGTAGAGCATGCCTAGCATACAGAAGGTTGAGGTTCAACCCATGACATCTCCAGATAGGGCTCCTGTCTGAAACCTTGGAGAGCCGCTGCCACACTGTGTAGGCAATAGGGATGTGCAAACAGGTTTGATGTCGAACCGGTTCAACATCGAACCGGTTCGGTTCGATGGTTTGATATCGAACCGAACACATACACACATGGCTGATCGGGGGGGGGGGGGGTAGCAATTTTTTAAAAAATTAACTTTTTAGAATTAAATTTTACTTACTGCCACCCAGTGCGGGGACTTAGATTCGGCTGCTGGGGTGTCTCCAGAAGTCCCCCCACCAGCGACCTCCATGTATGTCCAAATTGTATCGTTTGGGTGGTCTTCGGCCTGTTCCGGGCCTGCCCTTCATTGCGGCAGCCATTTTGGAGGTCGCCATGCATGCTTAATGGGCCTCTGCATGGCCAGGTCATGAGGGTGTGAGGGCAATTGGCTGCAGCTAACCCAACTAATTGCATGGTGCCACAGTCCAGATCCATAGGAACATAGGAACCTGCCACATACTGAGTCAGACCATCAGTCTATCTGGCTCATTATTGTCTTCACAGACTGGCAGCAGCTTCTCCTCCAATGCTGCAGGCAGGAATCTCTCTCAGCCCATTCTTGGAGAAGCCAGGGTGGGAACTAGGAACCTTCTGCTCTTCACAGAGCAGCGGCTTCATCCCTGAGGGGAATATCTTACAGTGCTCACACTTTGAGTCTCCCATTCATATGCAACCAGGGTGGACCCTGCTTAGCTAAGGGGACAAGTCATGCTTGCTAACACAAGATCAGATCCCCCTGCAGACTGCCCGCTTGGGAGGATATTGCTATAGCACTCAGGGGAGTCAGATTCCTACCCTCCCTAGCTGATGCATGACACACACACACACCAACCATTAGACAGAACAGAATGCCTAGGCAAGGCCTTGATCTAAAATGTCATTCTGTAGGAGCAGCTTTCTTGGTTGCTGTGCGAATTGAATCTGTTCTCACTAAAGCAATTTCAGGCTTTCAACAGGAAATCAGTATTCCCCAAATTGCTACTTGAACAGCACTCAAATTTTTCCCTGAGCATATACCTCTTGCTCTTTTAGTGGCCGGGTGACGAGCAAGGAAGAAACAAACAAACAAAAACCCTCAATGATTATGACAATAAAATTTGGCCAGGGAGAAACATCTCTAGATATCAGCAATATCCATGTGTTGATTTGCTCAGGGTCCCAGCAGCAAAACATTCGCTCTCCAAGAAATTTTGTATGCAAGGCCTTTACTTCCAAAACACACTTGCAAACTATAAAATATGATTTGGTTTGGACTCAAGACATGCATGACTGCTGTTCCATTGGATGCTGTTTGTGTGTAATTTACTGTTTGTAATTTACTGTAATGCCTCAAGAGCTGTCAGGTCCTTAGAAGAGTTTTCTCTCTGGTTTATTTTTTTACATACCTACAACTCATCTCTTAGCCAGAAGGACATGGACTGCTTCTGGTGCCATTAGGAACAGGAGAAGTAGAACAGAACAGCAAGAAAGATGGTGGACATCTGAAGAGTCCTGCTGGACTACACCAAAGTCCATCTACTCACAGCATGCTGCTCATATCTTGCTCAGACTGCACCAACATTTCCTCCATATCAAGGACCATAGGTTCTTCAGGTCCAGGACAGCTCCCAGGACAACTGGTCAGGACCACGGCCAGCGCTAAACAGGTGCTGGGTACTTGAAAGCTGAACCATGGACAGTAGTTACCTGGGGGCACAAGTCCAAAGCCAGGACTAGGAGAGCCACAGAAATGCCAGGGATCAAACCAGAAGCCAGAGGGTCTAGACAGGAACCAAGAGCCAGGAACAAGCCAAGGGACACGCAAGATAGACAAACAGGAGCCAGAGGGTCGAGACAGGAGCAAAAGGCAGGAACTAGTCAATGGTTAAACCAAGTAAGTCATCAGGACCCAGGGGTTCAAGCAGGTAATTGGGAGTCCAAGTCAAGCCAGGGGTCAAACTGAACAGAAGGAGAGACACTGAGACAACCACACCAGAACAAGGGCGAGACAAGGGTAGCTTCAGACAGGAAGCCACTTATACTCTTCCTGTCTGCAGGGGAGCCAATAACAGGTCTCAAAGGGAGTGGACAGCACAGGGCTTGGAAGCCAAATGCTTACGTAGTGAATCAAGGCACCACAAGGGGCAATGTGGAGAAGAATCCTCACCACAGGGACCTCTGATGCTGTTGCAACAGAGGGAGTGTCACTCCAGAAGTGCATCTCAGGAGACCGCTGGCTTTTATAATGTGCTGCTAAGGCAGGGTGACTCGGATCCACTTCTTCCATTGACAAGCCTTGGTATTTCAAGGGGGCTTGCTCTGTTTCACAGACATTTGCTGCAGCAATGCTGAGTGCCTCTTTCATAACCACGAGGTCCTCTGAGGGCTTCTTCAGCTCAGAGGACATGGATAACCCTTGGGTTTTGGAAAGGTTTCTAGTTGGGGTTCACCTGGTGTCCCCCACCCCAAAGGGTTTCAGAGTCTGGGATCATGACAGTATATAGTTCACAGTCCTCTACCACTACTGCTCCCCAGAAACTTGTAGAAATGGCATTCTTCTTCTGAACATGAAGACACCAAATATCCATCATAACAGCTGCTAGATCTCTCCTCTCCTATGAATTTCTCTGAATCTCTTTTTAAAGCCATCAATTCGGAATTTTCAATTGTGGCACAAATGACCAGGCTCAAACTATCATACTTTGGACACATTATGTGAAAACCCAAGTCCCTTGAGAAGTCCATCATTCTGGGGAAAGTTGAAGGAAAGAAGAGCACGACCAGCAGCAAGGTGGATGGACTTGATTATGACAACAATGCATGAACCACTGAGAAATCTTAAAAGCCAAGTTGAATACAGATCATCCTGGAGAGAATCTATCTATGTGGTTGCTAAGAGTCGACACCGACTTGACAGTACTTAAGCAAGCAAGCAATATGGTGGCCATGAATTTGAGAATCCATTGTGTGGGAAAGTGAATTATCTTGTTTATCTTGACTTCTTTGCTTTCAGTTCCATTGGATCATCCCACTGGATGATCCCATTCCATTGGATGATCTAGACCCACCTCCTCCTGTCTTATGAGTCAGTCTTCCTCCTTCTCGCTAGGAGCAACTAGATTCCATTTTTCCCTCCCAGGCCTGAGAAACACTGAGTTTCTGTGAAACCTCTGTCTGTCACTTTTAATCAGTGATGTCCCATTCACACATGCAAGTGACCATCCGGTGCTCTGGTTATCAAAGCATGACCTCGTATGTCTGTAACATCCCATAGAGTTTAGCACAGGTACTGATGAAATGAATGTGTCCCAAATGACCATGTTATTCTGCTTACTTCTTTCACTTGGACGCTTTCATTAACGATGGCATTCTGTATCATTTCTGTACAGGAACCCCACCAGGAATATGGGATGGATTTCTTGCTTTTCTTCCCCATCAGCCTAGTGCTGGATCTCAAACAGTTGGTGTGTTTAACTGTCAGACAATGTGGTCTGTCAAAGCATATTGCCTCCTTCCTATCCCCATATGCCATATAATATGTCTTCATTTTCGTGCTGGCATGTCACAATTTTTTCAGCATTTTGTAAAATTGATTCACCCCCCAATCCTTTGCAATAATTACTTCTTGTTGTGAAAAATTGCAGGCACAAAAAGGCTTCTCCCCCCACCCCCCTCAGCACCAACTCCCTATGAGCTGCCAGGCTTCCTGTGGTGTCTTTGGACATCCATTGCTTCCTGGGTCACCTCCACTTGCTGATCTTAGGTTTTCAGTTGTGAGAGCCCCATTTTTATTTGAAGACTCAATTTTTAATTGCAGGAAGCGCAGATGCTCTGTCTGTGCATCTGCCCACCCAAAGTGCCTGGCATTTCGCAGCTCAAGCATTAGCAATGACTGGACTGAAGGAGGAAAGATAGTTGCTAAACAACGGAAATGTGGCCAGCTGTGGGTGGTAGCTGTGCTGCTCTCAATCTAACCTGCTAACTGGGCAAAGAGGCACCTTTTTCACTTGGTGATCCTCTTTATTTAGCAGGGGGAGAGTAACTGGCCCTATCCACCCCCAGCACAGTACTTCCAGTGAATGTTGCTGGCGTCTATCTTACATTTCTTTTTTAGATTGTGAGCCCTTTGGGGACAGGGAGCCATCTTATTTATTTATTATTTCTCTGAGCCATTTTTGGAAGGGTGGTACAGAAATTGAATGAATGAATGCATGAATGAATGAATGAATGAATGAATGAATATGTCTCCCACCTTGACTGTGAAGAAACACAAGAGATCATCCCTGGCTATAATACATTGCAACTGTAGGTGATAGGAGTTGTAGTCCAACATAATCTGGGGACCCAAGTTGGAGAATCCCAAGTTGAATGTCCTGGTCTACACCAGGGAATCTCAACAACAAACTCGTACCCAAGTTCCCATTGCCCTGAAAATGAAAGCACATGAATAATGAATGTGCATGTGCATAGGGGCATGCATGTGCATAAGCGCATGCACACAAAGACAAGCAGAATGTGTAAAGTTGGGGCAAAGACAGGTGGAGGTACATCTCCTGTCCACATGTTCATCACACACAGATCTGTAAAGGCAGAGAGTTAAATTTTTCAATAAGGCTGGCAAGATCTCCCAGGGCATTCCATTTTTATCACGTTTTGAGGTCAAAACATATTTTTGAATCCCCCCCCAAAAAAAAATGTGTGTCAGCTCTACAACAGATCTTCACTAGAGAGAACATTTTTTGTTATGTATTAGCAGTATGAAAAATTCACTCTTCCCTCCACCTTCGCACCAATGGCTAACCCAGAGGACACAAACTATACTGTAATGGAATTGGTCAACATAACTGCAATCTGTAAGAATACCTCAAGATAACGAGCTTAGCAGATGCAAGTATCAAAAATCCAGTTTCCTTGAATGATAGCGAGACAAGAAAATGCCAACAGATAAAGCCCAATTGAGCTGGTCCAATTGAACTCAACCATAAAAACAGATGAGAAAACCATTAAAAGCTGAAGTAATTTTACACCAAAATCTAGACTTTTAGATGAGTCATTTTCTATCGGGAACTTTCAGAGTTGCTTGAGAGACACAGAAGCTGTGTGGGATTGGACAGAGATTCACTGGAGAATTGCATGCACCACCCTGTACATGCTATATACAGTTATCTGCTTTCGTCTCCAATTATTTCTGATGCCATGTTCACCCACACAGTAACCCCTGTTGAGAGAGGTCACTGCTGGAACGTATAGAATTCATTAGTTTGGAACTGGGGTTGATTAGATGAGACCTGTGCCAGCCAACACCAATTCTCTTGCATTCCTCCTCGGTCTTCAGTCTGCAGGCTCTATTTTTAAAAAATAAAGAAATGTGTAATAAATCAACAGAATCTAAATTAGAACTCCGCCTCCTAATAATGCTACAGCTAGGCTTCCTTTATGCTCTCTCCCAACAATATATTGAACATTGCATTTTCATTGCATATATCTATTAGGCCTGTGAGATGAAAATTTTCATTTTCATCAATGAAAATATCGGATCCAATCGGATCCAAAAAATGCCAGATTCGGATCTTTGATTGATTGATTGATTGATTAAGTGCCGTCAAGTCGGTGTTGAGTCTTAGCGTCCACATAGATAGATTCGCCTATGGAATATAATTCCAATCCAGTATAGGGAAACCTATATCAGATCAGAACTCTCCGATTAGGTATTGGCCCACTGGCCAAGCACCCACTTGGATACCATAGGTGCATCACATTAAAAATGGGTCTAGAGCTGTCTTGGGGACAAAGTGTTTCCAAGCCTACTCCCGACCTTGTGAAATGACAGATTACTGGTCAGAAAATCTGACTCCCACTCTAACATTTTGAAGCGGTCTAAAAACCTTATGGGCCAAGTTGAAGACAGATCATCCTGGAGAAAATCTATCTATGTGGTCTCCTGTATTCTTAAAAAAAAACAAAAAACCCCCACAGGGCTCTGTGGGCACCAGGAGTCGAAATTGACTTGACAGCACACTTTACCTTTACAGATTTTTTATAGCAGGGCTCTCCAGCCTTGGGTCCTCAGATGGTGTTGGACTACAATTCCCATCATCCCTAGCCAGAATGGTCAAACACGTATCCCTAGCCCAACAACAAATATTTATATACCACTTATTTATATACAAATAACAACAAATATTTATAAACCGCTTCTTTATATACAAACAACAACAAATATTTATATCCTGCTTATTTATACACAAATGACGACAAATATTTGTATAGCACTTTTCAACAAAAGTTTCCAAAGCAGTTTACAAAGGTAAATAATTAATAAATAAGATGGCTCCCTGTCCCCAAAGGGCTCACAGTCTAAAAAGAAACATGATGATAGGCTCCACCAACAGCCACTGGAGGGATGTTGTGCTGGGGATGGATAGGGCCTGTTGCTCTCCCCCTGCTAAATAAAGATAACACCACATTAAAAAGGTGCCTCTATGCCCAGTTTATTTATTTATTTATTCATTTATTCATTCATTTATTTATTTATTTATTTATGCCTTTATATGCCGCTTTTCAGGTGAACCTCCCAAAGCGGTTTCCAAAAATCTTAAATAAAGGATGATACCTCGAGGCACACATTTACATTTTTACATGGGCTTTAGTCTCAGTTCTCTCTTCCCCTCAGAGCAAGATAGCAGGGGAGACGCTGGAGGGCAGCCGTTTGAGACCCCTGCCCTTGGGAGTTCAGGGCAATTGGGGTATATAGGCCAGGGGGTTTCTAGTATGAACCCCTGGGGTCTAGGTACTATGTGATCATGTCCTCCATTATTCTGTTAACAAAGCCAAGACAAAAATGGGACTCCCCACCCCCACTCACCCACCCCTTTTCATTCCTTGTAGCAATCTCCAGGGGCGTTCATATTTGTTACCGCAGTACACAATCCACTTTTTCCTCCCAATAAGGAGTTAATGAGCTGTTTCCGATGGAACCTTTGGAAGTGCCTGAAAAGATTCAGTTACATTATAGGATATCATTTTAGAGATTTACTCCAAGAAGCACCACACCGTTCCATGAATAATTAATATTCATTATAATGCGAGGCTTTCTTTGTCGGGGGGTGGGTGGGAAATCACACACGATTCCTGACCTGTGAAGTGTAATTTTCAGTCCAATAAAACAGCACTGGACCAAAGCATTATTTGGGCTATCTGGGGATCAACCTCTTTCCCATTCCATTACAAAATGGGGACAATATTGGAGGAACATGCCGTAACTCCTTTCTGAAAAATGCCACACATGTTTTTCAATAAGCTAATGCTGGGGTTCTTAGCCAAATGGTGCATTTCTATGGAGTTTTATTCAAGATTCAGAAGCAAACTTTAATTCATGAGAGCCAATGTAGCCTAGTGGTTAGAGTGTTGGACTGGTGACCCAGGTTCAAATCCCTGCTCAGCCATCTTGGATGATCTTTAACCAGCTACCATATCTTAGCCTAACCTCCCTCAAAGGGTTGTTGTGAGGATCAAACGGGATGAAGAACCATATACATACAGGAAGATGCACACAGCAAGTTTTTGCTGCGGAAACACTATGCCGCATATATTACGACCTCTAATTTAAGGGGCGCAGTGGGGAAATGCTTGACTAAGCTGCTGGTTCAAATTCATGCTGGTACTATATTGGGCAGCAGCGATATAGGAAGATGCTGAAAGGCATCATCTCAGACTGCACGGGAGATGGCCATGGTAAACCCCCTCCTGTATTCTACCAAAGAAAATCACAGGGCTCTGTGGGTGCCAGGAGTCGAAATCGACTTGACGGCACACTTTACCTTTACCTTTAATTTCTTTTCTAGGCTTCCTCCATACACCATTACATTGAAATGCAACATTTCTAGGTAATGGTACTCACTACAATAAATTTTTGACCAGCCCCCAGAAACAAATCTCTTCCCCTGGACAAAAATTTGGGTAAAAGCAATGCTGAAAGCAAATCATAAATCATATTGAATGGCACCTAACAACATTTGCCATTCCCTGGCTTGTGAAGGAGAAGGATGCTCTTAATACAACTTCCAGCTCCTAATATAATCTCCAGAGAAGTAGCCAGAACCTATTGCACACAAACAAAAAATGCTCATGTGGGATCTTAAAGAAAAACAGGTTTTTGTAGCACACAGAATTGGAAATCCCCTACAAGGAAAGGGTCAAGTATCTGAGTGAGGATTGTTGGTTATTTGCGTTTAGAAAATAAGAATACAAAGGAGTAGGAGCAGAGGTACCCAAATGTGGATTCCCATCGTTTGCATATGCAAAGGCCTTTGTGGATGGGGATGATGGGCATTGTAGTCCAGCAACATCTGGGAACCCAAGGGTGGTAACTCCCACTCCACTGTGGGGACCACGGTGTTAGCTTATCAATTATGGGTGAAATGGAGATAGAGTGGATTGAGATTTTTTTTTCCCCCTTACTGAATCATGATACTAGAATGTAGAGTCACTCAATGGCCACATTCGCACATAACAGGAAATGAGTTAAAGTGGGCAGAGGTAGCCAAACCTTACCAAAAGGTCAGATGTATGTGTGTGGGGGGGTGATTCTGCACAGCCGTGCAGCCCCATTTGGGAGTGAAATGGGTCAGCGCTGCATTCACAGCACAGCTGAAGCGGGTCTCACTCCCTGCCTCCCTCCCACATGGGCCCCGTTTGGGAGTGAAACCACACCACCACCACCATGACATCAGACATGGGGCGTGGCTAAATGCTCCCTGCATCTGGCATCAGACACAGGAAGTGGGGCTGGGCAGGGGGCGTGCCTGAGCAGGGCTATTATGTTCTGATATGTTCTGCTGTGGCTTAAACTTCTATAGCTCTCCTCCTCGTGAGTAACCTCTCTCCTGCCTCTGTTCTCCCGCAGCACCCCCCTCCTCGGTTTGATGGAACGAAAACGAAAGAAAACGATTGCAGTCAGAATGGCGTCGCAATTAAGGGCCTTCGTTCAAATTAATGAGTTGCGTTTCTCATTCTCATCGTGCATTTCCATACATATTAACCTATAAATTTGAGCTTCTTTCCCGATTACATAATTTAAATGTTTTTGTGATAGGTTTCAGCATTTCCAAAGGAAAAAAAAGGAGCACACGGAAGTCGATACTGAACTTTTCAGGGTTTCAAGTTTCCATATGTGAAGAAACTTCACAAGAAAGTTGGTTTTTCATCTTCACAGATGACAAGCAAGGTTTGCTGACAACTTTGGCAAAAATAGACCCCTTTTCTTCTGGCTGTGTGTGTGTGTGTAGGGTTTGTTTTTGTGTTTTTTTGGATTTTGCTTTTTGCTTTTTTTTCTTGCAATATTGGTTAATTTAAATATATCTCAGCAGGAGGCAGAAACAGGAACAAAGCTGATGCCGTCCAGCAGGTGGTGAAGATCAAAAATGAAGCACATCAAAGAGAAAGTACAACCATTACAGACATAATCCTTCTATTCCACATCTGATTTTCTAGGTAAAGAGGGGCTATTGGCATTGGTGGATGGACCTTTGACTGAACATGGCTTTGATGTCACAGTTCCACAGATGGAGGCCTCATGATTCACACACAGAGATCCTGCTCCTGTCAAAGCCACAACATAGGCACCCACCCCTACCCCGCCTGCCACCTACCTTTTCATTTCACAGGAATGTTTATGTAACAAGGATAATAGGATATGGCTGCTAGATCAGCAAAAATGTCAAGAGAAGTGGAGTTGCCAAAGAGAAAAGAAAATTAGCATATTGTTCAAGTGCCGGCAGTTCCTGTTTCATTTCAGGCAAGCAGAGGGTTATTTGTTATTTCTCTGTGTTAACTGCCCTGAGCCATTTTTGGAAGGGCAGTATAGAAATCGAATAAATAAATGAATAAATGGATAAATAGGACTGCCTCCCTATATACATACATGACGTCTTCTTCGCCATGATCCCCACCGCCCATTGAGATCTTCAGGAGAGGTCTGTCTGCAGTTGCCACTGGCTTGTCTGGTGGCTACTCAAGGACGGGCCTTCTCCACTGCTGCCCCGAGGTTTTCGAATGGACTCCCTATTGAAATAAGAGCCTCCCCATCTCTGACAATTTTTAAAAAATCTTTAAAGACACACCTGTTCACCCAGGCTTTTAATTTAATACTACTTAAATAGTTTTAACATTGTTTTCAAAATTTTAAATGGTTCTAATGTTTTGATTTTCTCCTGTCATTTATTTCAACTAATGTTTTCATTTTTGTGGTCATTTCTTGTTAGCTGATGTTTTAATGCTTTGTTGTCATTTATTTTGTTCTGTTGTAAACCACCCAGAGACCTAAGTTTTGGGTGGTATGAAAGTATATGAAATGAATGAATGAATGAATGAATGAATGAATTAAATATTGCATGCTTTCTGTGGGAGTGAGTATCTCAAGTATATGCACATCATCATCATCTATGTTGTCCATTGAAGATGGAACAAGATGAGGAATTTCACCCAAGCCAACGTGCTTAAGGAATGCTGTGTAGGAAACACACACACAAATAGCCCTCCCCAGACTGACCAAGTGTGTGGCCGCACTCTCAGCTGAAATGTGATCTGAATTAGAGGGTGTGGGCTTTTTACGGAGATGAATGGGGTCTTCTGTTCCTGGGAATCTAAAACATTGCAAGTATTCCATTTCTCATCAATGCACTCGGCAGATGAGATGCCAAACCAGGAGCCCCATGGGAATGGGCAATGCAGAGAAGAGAGTTTGTAGGAAATATGCAGTGTAATCACCATGCTGTGGTTAAAACACAAAAAGGCCTCTCCCATATATTGAGGTTGGCTGTCTTCCTCAGTGGGTCATGCACAAATTTCCATTTGCAACTAAGTCATCGTGAATGACAAGATGAAAGCCGAAAATGTTTCAAAGATGGGAATCAAGTTTTCAAGATGCATTGCCTCCATTTGTTAGATTCTATAAACGTCCATTTCCAATGCTGATATACGTCAAACTAATGGCTGCCTCCCTCCCCCAGCATTATATAACATTTTAATATAAAAATCCCCATCCCTTCTTTCTTTTTCAATACTGGGACCCTCAGTGCCATACATGACCAACAATGCCATACAACCAGTAAATGTGTCTCTGTCTCTGTTTCTGCACACGCACACAAATAATGATAGACCTTGGAGGTCTTTTAATCTGAATGAAGTGACCCTAGAACAATTAGTGTAGCAGAGGAAAGGAGTGGCAAAGAATGGTATTAGGGCATTTTCAAAAACATTCAGAAATGGGTCAGATTCCGCTTGCAAAAGATGGTCATTTCACAAAACCTTGGCTTTGAGAGGTCCGGGTAGTATGGGAGGAGGGAAGGCAGGATAGCACCTACCTTCCCTCAGATGATCCAGCATGGTCCCGGGGCCGTGCAACTCGTGAGCCCACATGACTGATTCTTTTGCGGGTTTCACAGCATTTTGGAGGCTGGGGCAATGCTCCCAAGTTCCCTCCCTGGCTTCTCCAAGATAGGGATGTGAAGACAATACTGAGCTGGATAAACCAAAGGTCTGCCTCAGTATATGGCAGCTTCCAATGTCCCTATGATCCTAACAAACAGCACCCTTTTCAGATAGGCACCCTGGTTGCATATGAAGTGTGAGCACTGAAAGATTTCCCCTCAGGGGATGGAGCCATTCTGGGAAGAGCAGGTGGATTCAAGTTCCCTCCCTGGCAGCATCTCCAAGATAGGGCTGAGAGAGATTCCTACCTGCAACCTTGGAGAAGCTGCCGCCAGTCTGTGTAGACAATACTGAGCTAGATAGACCAGTGGTCTGACTCAGTATACGGCAGCTTCCTATGTTCCTTCCTGTGACCTTCTGCACACAAGCCCGATCCCCTAAGGGGAACATCTTACATCCGACGGAGCTCACATGTAGTCAGCCATCCAAATGCAAACCAAGGTAGACCTCACTTATTAGAGGGAACAATTTATGTTCATGACCACCAGACCTGCTGCCCTTCCCCAGAGACCACAGTTCACCCATTCCATTCCAAATTAGCAGTTGATTCTTATCTCCAGCCCATTCCTGAAGATATTTTTAAGAGCCCAGCATGTGATAGAACTGAGAGTGTTCTTGCAAGCGGATGAATAACCAAGCTGGATATTATCCAGTCCTGATATCAGGCTGTCCTGCAGAGGCTTATATAAAATATGGGGAGCTATGGAGCATTGATATTAAAAACAGCAAAGCCATAGTGTCATATCTACTCTACCACAGTTATGATGACATCTCTTTTGGGGTGTTTGGAGTCTAAAATAATCTCAGTGAATGGCGCATATCCATTGCCTTTCCTCGCTTACAGTTACACCCACAGATGCATGAGGACAGACTGTAACCATCTTTGATAGACTTTGAACATGGCAAGGTGAACCTTGTGTATGGAAGAGACAGTTTTCCTTCCAGGTAGAAGAAGGAATCACCTATCTTTTCCCCAGGAGGGAAGTCATATGAGGAATCTCTTTCATAATTATTCATGACTTCTTCTATTTCTGGCCATGGAGGAACTCCTTTCAGTGTCTCCTGTATCCCCTAATAAAACATAATCTGTTTCTAGTGGGCCTGTGGCTGTATTAAAAATGTAACATTCCTGCCAAGTAACACTGGGACACACTACAGACAGTCTGGCCCACTGTTGCTTTATGATGCATGGTACTCAGTGTGATGTACCTTCAGTTAACCTTGCTAACTGAGTAAAGGGGCATCTAGGTGGTAATTCTTTTATATTTAGGAGGGGGAGAACAACTGCCCCTTGTACACTCCAGCACAGCATCCCAGCAGTTTGCTGGTTTTTACCTTGTTTTTCTTTCTTTCTTTTCATCTTCTTTTTCATCATCAACACCACCACCACCACTGCTGGCATCTTACTTTTTTTTTTTTTAGATTGCGAGCCCTTTGGGGACAGGGGGCCATTTCCTGTATGCACCATTCTGGAAACTTTTGTTGAAAAGTAGTATATAAGTATTGGTGGTGGTGGTAGGAGTAGTAAATGAGGTCATTCACACAAAAACGGTGTTCTACGCAGGCCTGGGAGCAGTCTGTGTTCCCAGCTGTGTGGAAGCAAGGTTGGAGGAAACCTGGGTAGAAGTGATGCTGTGGAAGCAAGGTAGGAGGAAAAGCTACCCAGATTTTCCTACTAACTTGCTTCCACACGATTACTTCTACCCAAGATTTCCTACTACCTTGCTTCCACCCAACCAAAAATTGGGAGTAAACACAGCTCTCCAAACTTGGCAGAACACCATTTTTGATTGTGTGAATGACCTTACTGTGCAAAATGGGTCAACATGCTTGGCTCTACAAAAAATATTATCCACATGTGTTGCAAACCCAGGCCCAAATAATGACAAGACAGGCATAGTTGGGGGAAAAAAATGGGGCCACTTTATTGAATATTTACAAAATCTGCCACCAGGAATCTTAACTAAAGTGCGGGTATCCCCTATGTGGGTCAATCTCATAGGAGGTATGCCCACAGGTGGGCAAAGAAAGAGCAACGGGGCCAACATCTTATGCAGTCACTCCTTCAATGTGATTGGTCCACTGGTGTCATGTGCTGGGGGACAAAAAATGGCAGTGCACATGCCCGTCTCCTAGGACGGGCCCACAACTCCATCCCCCACTTATCCCACATCCCCGCTAACACAGTGAAAGGGGTAGGGAGCGGCTAAACCTGAACATCAAGGATATCCCAGCATAAGTTATATACATTTTCCCTCATCTTCTCTATTTTTCTCTCCACAATGATGCCATGGATTCTTTCGAAACATGATGATCCCCTTACCAAAACTGTGGAAGTTACAGCCAACGTGCGGCCCTTTCATGAGGCGAGGTGAGTTGGTTGCCTCAGGCAGCAGTGAGGTGGCAAAGGCTGACCCTGCTTTTAAAACGGGAAAGGAGAGAGGGTTTGCCCCAAGGAGTCATTTGACTTCATTCCTGAGGCACACAGATATTTCGAACAGCCATTGTCACGGGCTCAAACACTAAAGCAATCAGGATGGAAAGACCTATCTGCAACTTCTTTCTGCATTCATTCACTCATTTAAATAATAAATGGTAGCATTTAAATGCATCTTGATGGAAAAAGGAAAGAAAGGGAAAAGAAACCTGAAGGAAACCTTGAGAAGAACTCTTAACCCGAGGTCAGTGAGTCTATTGATTACCTAAATCCAATCCACGGAGGAGGAAACAAGAGAATTGTGCTAGCTCAGCCAATTAGTGTCCAGGCTTTTCTGCCATGAGTGCAGTACAATATAGAGATGTAGGTATCTGTGAGGGTTGGGTGGTGGTAAGCTGGTGTGTTGGTGTGTGTGTGTGTGTGTGTGTGTGTGTGTGTGTGTACACACACTAAAAACAAGAGAAGATCCTCAAGCTGTTAAGCAGTGCTGTCAAATTGCAGATCACACTGTGGGAACCATTAGCAAAACCCACAGGCATTTTTCTGGTTTAAGTTTGTCTTGGCTTTTTTCTGCCTTCTCTCAAGCTTGGCTTATCAATTTAAGTGCTAAACGTGCCATTAAAATCGCAGCATCACACAGATGCCACTGAGGACAAGCAGCAATGAGAGTGGGTTTTTTTAAGGCACTGAAATTGAATTTTGCATACACAAATAAATTGCAGAACACAACTCTGGAGGGGGAAATATTAATAGATAAGAGGAAAGCATGAGAAATCAAAGCAAAGAAACACAATCAAGGTGTCCTAGAACATACATTTCATTGTACTTGTAGTTCTGACTATAAAAACAAGAGCTACAAGTATCTGGGATCTGACAGCATATGTTTAGCAGGAGTAGAACAAATGTTTCCGTTCACTGCGATATCGTGTCCTTTCTTTTTAGTCTGTTCTTTTAGTCCCTTTGGGATAGGAAACCATCTAGAGAGGAGAGCTGGTCTTGTGGTAGCAAGCATGACTTGTCCCTTTAGCTAAGCAAGGTCCATCCTGGTTGCATTTGAAAGAGAGACTAGAAGTGTGAGCACTGGAAGACATTCCCCTCAGTGGATGGAGCCGCTCTGGGAAGAGCATCTAGGTTCAAGTTCCTTCCTTGGCAGCATCTCCAAGATAGGGCTGAGAGAGATTCCTGCCTGCAACCTTGGAGAAGCCACTGTCAGTCTGTGAAGACAATACTGAGCTTCATGTCAGCTTCCTATGTTCCTATCTTATTCAAAGGTTTTGATTGGCCTACTGTCTGCTGATGTCACAATCACCTCTGCTGAAATAAGAGCATCTCCTTCTCTGTTTGTTTTCAGGATGAACCTCAAGACTCTCCTGTTGCAAGTTTTTAACGAGAATTAATTTTAAATCATTTTCAAAATGTGTTTTAATAACCATTTTGTTCTATTTTTATTGGGTCCTGTATTTTAATTTGTGACTTTTAAATGTTTTAAATTTTGGACACCACCTAGAGATGTACATATCAGGTGGTATAAAAAAATGATAAACAAACAAACAAACAACTAAATAAATATGGCAGGAAGGAATCCGTTCATTTCCCCATTGCCATTCTTTCGTTCCACGCATTTGCTCTGCCCTGCCTCCCACTCTTATTTGACCTTGAGATTTTCAAAAAGTGTAAACCTAACAATGGGTAAGTCACTGGGAGGCAGCAGATAGACCCTTCCATCACTTCTGCTTTATGAGAGAGAGAGAGAGAGAGAGAGAGAGAGAGAGAGAGAGAGAGAGAGAGAGAGAACTAAGCAAGTTACCCAGACGCCAGCAATGACTTCTAACCCCTACAAGTCTCTGGGATCAATGATGACTCTCACGCCCAGCTAATTAATACAGACTCTGTATCTGTCAACTCTTCACCTCACTCATTAAGCCTGAATGTATTCTTGTGTATTGGATGAGAGCGCTGCAGGAATAAATCTATAGGTCAGCAAATGAAGTCTGCATAATGCGATCAAGCAAAAAAATGGAACGTGCTCAAGCCCGTGAGGTTTTCTCCCAATGATTCAGAACTAGCAATGCTGATTCCACACAAGAATTCAGAGTTATTTTCCAAGCCCTGCCTCTCCATCACTCAACAGATGCATGAGCTAGTCTTGTGGTAGCAAACATGACTTCTCCCCTTAGCTAAGCAGGGTCTGCCCTGGTTGCATATGAATGGAAGACTTGATGTGTGAGCACTGGAAGATATTCCCCTTAGGGGATGGAACTGCTCTGGGAAGAGCAGAAGGTTCCAAGTTCCCTCCCTGGCAGCATCTCCAAGATAGGGCTGGGAGTGATTCCTGCCTGCAACCTTGGAGAAGCTGCTGCCAGTCTGGGTAGACGATACTGAGCTAGATGGACCAATATCTGATTGATATGACAGCTTCCTATGTTCTTATGTTCCTAAGAGGGCAGAAGTTGTCCTCTTCTTATTAACTATGGGCTGTTCTATAGACCTTCTTCTGCTCCATCATTAACATAGGACAAACCTACGTAGTTCAAAATAATCCAGCATGAGGAGAACAGAATTCTAATTGGAGCTGATCTGCATGCTCTGTGAGATCATTTGGTGCAAAACGGGGAAGAGGGAGGAAAGGTTGCCTGTACACAATCCAATAGAGTGATGTTGCTGCACTGGAGTGTATGGAACAAGATAAAAATCAATTAATTATTGCATTGATTGTATTAACTTTAAATTTTATATATGCTTTAAAACTAAACATACTACTACATATATGCTTTAAATGTGTTTAAAAAATTGGTTTGGTTTGTCGTCATAAACTACCTCGAAACGTTGGTAGTGGTTAGTATTGAAATAAGTAAATAAAAATGGGTGCACCCATTAACACCTCTCTTGGTGAGAAAGCTCCTCTTCTCCTAGGGTACTCTTGGGTCAAAGGTATCAGGAATTGTGTTGGCTAGCTCCTGTGACAACCTGCTACAGTCACAACAGGGTGCTCTCACAGGAATAAAAGGTTCACAAGCTTTGGAATCACCCCTCCTACCAAGACTTGAGCTAAATAAGAATGCTCATCTTACCTTAGACTGCAGGGAGCAATTTTGCAATCCAGGGCAGAAGTTAATGTAAACAGGTAGGAAGGAGACTCCTCCAGCTTCCCAGGAGCCAGGCCAACCTCTTCACTTCCTTCCTGGCCAGGAAGTGGACTGCGTGAGGCTATTATGCAGGGTAATCACCCCTGGAGATGGTGCAGGGTCATCTCCCCTGCAGATTTCAGCTGGATTGGTACTGACCTCTCTCTCCACTCCGGTCTTTCCTGCCACATTGTCTTGGACAGGAAGAGAAACATAGTCCAGAAAGCAGACTGGTGGGTTTGGCCAAATCTAAAAAGACAGTGAGGCTATTCACACGAGCGTGCAAAACTGGGCGAGACCAGTTCTGCACGCTCATGTGAACCACTGGGATTGGGATTGAACCCCATGGCTACAGGCAGCAAACCACCAAAGTAGCCTCCTGCTACAATGAGGTTAAGGGAGTGAGTGCTCCCTTGACCTAATTTTTTGATCGTGCGTCTGCCACAGCTGTTTGCAGCTGCAGTGGACACACTCATGGGGGAGGGGGGTTCCAGTAATGCACCACACACTCGCACAGTACATTATTGGGGTTCCAGGGGGCGGGGCACCACACAGCCTCATTTCCCTGCACCTGAACCCTGGAGCTGCCAGTGGGAGCTGGTGCTCATCTGGGCGGGTGATCCGCCCACCCAAGGAAGTGTCAGTGATCATTTGTGGGAGGGTAAGTAAAATCTAGTCTCCCTGCAGACCTCCAATGAGCTCTTCTCACTGATCGTGAGAAGATCGTGAAGCTGATCATGAAGAAGATTGTGAAGCTGAGCTCTTCTCACTGATCATGAGACGAGCTGCTGTGTTTTTGAAGAGGAATCTGGCCCACTTTCTGAATACATTTGAATTTATTTATTTTTAACATTTTTTAAAACCTGCTCTTCCTCCAAGGAGCCCAGAGCGGTGTACTACATACTTAAGTTTCTCCTCACAACAATCCTGTGAAGTAGCAAATAAAATAAGAAAATTAATGACCTTTCCTTTACAAGTACTTAATATATAGTAAGATCTTCACTCCCCTAATATTGTTCTTTTCTACCCCTTTACTCCCACAAACCACTCATTCTAGAAACCACCCCTGAATTTAGGTGGTTTTTCAGGAGTGGTTGCTGAAACTACTGGCAGTGGCGGCGAGGGCAGTACAGTTCCGGTCAGCACCTGCTGCCTGCGCTCCATAAAGGCTTCAGCCAAAGGTTTTCATCAGGAAGCCTTCGGAATGACAAACTGATCTCTCCCAAAGTTCAAGTGGCAAGACGAGCAGCAGCCCATAAAGTTAGAGTGCTGTTGGAACACATTCCTTCTCCAATGACCTTCGCTCGGCATTGAGTATGCAGCTGGCACAGCAGTACATCAGTAACTATATTGGAGTGCTTACTGATGGATTGTGTAATGAGTGCAGCCTTACACTGTACTTCACACATTACAATGAGTGCCATTTCTTCAATAAAGTCATGCCTTTCCCCCCTGACTGCTGAGAGCACTTCTAGATTATTCCCTTAGCCATTGCCAAGGTCCTCTTGATCATAAGGCCATAAGAACAGTCCTTTCCACCATCCTGCTTCACACTATGACCCACAAGATGCCTCTGGGAAGCCCACAGGCAAGAGCTGAGGGCATGCCCTCTCTCCTGCTGTTGCAACTGCTATTTAGAGGCATCTTGACTCTGAGGCAATAGTAGCCATTGATAGGCCTGTCCTCCATGAATTTATCCAAACCCCTCTTAAAGCCATCCAGTCTCTTGGCTGTCACTATATCTTGTGGCAAAGAATTCCACAAGTTGATTATGTGTTGTGTGAAAAGGTACTTCCTTTTATTGGTCCTAAATTTCTTGGCAATCAGTTTCATGGGATGACCCGAAGGTCAACATTCACAACCCTTTACTTAACACTTGTGAAAGACGTTCAAGGCCTTAATATTCTAAAACCCGTTTGAGAGGAACACACTCATCCAGACTGGCAGTACAGCAAAAATTGTTTTAATAATTTTCTAATTAAGTCTTGCAAACCTTTTTATATAGTTCCTAGCTCATTGTGTCTAGAAGAATTTTACATTCCAAACGAAGTACTTAACTCATGGGGGGGGGCGGAATCGAGCTTATGTTCATTCTTGCCTAGTATAATGAAATTTTTTTTTTTAAAAAAAAAAAGTTAAATAAATAAGCAAAGCATGCAATTAAAATTTCAAAATAAAGGGTGTTTATTTCCTTTCACCAGCTTAATGAAGGAGGGATGGCACCCAGCTAACACAGTTGCTTCTCGGCTTTGAAAAAGGCTTATTACAGGGAGGAAATCATATTGGGGTTGTAAGAATGGTTCCACACACACACAAAATTATTCATCCAGGAGCCAGATTCATGTGAGATGAAAAACTCATGGTGTGTCATTTGATCACAATATGGATTGCTTAATAAATCAGGATGAATAAAGAAAAGGTTATCTATCAAAAAGTGGGGAATAATTCCTGCCTTGGTAGCTGAGAGAGTGTAATTTAAGAGAACGTTTTCTTCGCTTTGAGCCCCGCCACCTGATGAGATCATCCAGAGAGATCTGTCTGACGTTGCCACCAGCCTGTTCAGTGAGTCCTCTATTGCCTATTCCTGAGTCTTTGGAATGGGCTCCCTGCCAAAATAAGAACCTCCCCATTTCTGGCAACTTTTTAAAAGACTCAAACTTCAAATTTTCACCCAAGCATTTTAATTTGAATTGTGGTTTTAAACTGTTTTTAATG
Organism: Hemicordylus capensis; assembly: GCF_027244095.1. Lineage (NCBI taxonomy): Eukaryota > Metazoa > Chordata > Lepidosauria > Squamata > Cordylidae > Hemicordylus > Hemicordylus capensis. Next base: position 21,324,610 of record NC_069667.1, read on the forward strand.
TTATGGTTTAAATTTTGTAATCGGTCTTGGTGTTTTTTTTTTAATGTTTCTTAGAAAATGCCCAGAGATATGGATGTGGGGCAATATAGAAATATACTAAATAAATAAAATAATGCAATGGGATCTTGGCATTGCGGGTTTGATCTAAATTCAGAAGGTCCCAGGTAGGGCTGACCCAAAGTTCTCCCTCAGCAATTTAGCTTCCTCATTTGGGCAAAAATGGAGATGAATTTTAATGGGGGTTTTTCCCCAGGAGGAATTTAAGGAATTCAGGGAAGGGAGCAAGGCAGACCATAGTAGATGATAACTAAAGTAGTGCTCCTGTTTGTGGGACCTGAGGCTTTCCTTGAATCTCCCCACCATTCGCAACACTTGTGAAAGCTTATCGAGGCCTTAATATTCCTAAACCCATTTGTATGTAATTACATAGCAATTACCTAGCAATTAGCCACCTAATGGCACAGTGGGGAAGTAACTTGCCTAGGGAGCAAGAGGTTGCTGGTTCGAATCCCCACTGGTATGTTTCCCAGACTATGGGAAACCCCTATATGGGGCAGCAGTGATATAGGAAGATTCTGAAAAGGTATCATCTCAGACTGCACGGGAGGAGGCCATGGTAGACCACTCCTGTATTCTACCAAAGAAAACCACGTGGCTCTGTGGTCAGCAGGGGTCGACACCGACTCGACGGCACAACTTTACCTTTACCTTAGCAGTTACATTGGGCATCTTCCAATATCTTGGCACAACATAACTCAGTTCTGCCAACTGTTCCCACTGAGCACGCACACCTGCAAGTTCTGCTCCCACAGTGTTGTCTGAACCTGCCAGAACGTGACATCCGTAACCAACTTCAAATCTAAGAGGCTGTTCTGACAAGCAGCCTAACCCAGGTTAGGGCAACCTAGCATGGGTTCGCTTGCTCATGCCCAGCCGAGCGTTACTTTTAAGCCCGGCTTTTAGCCAGGGCTAAGAGCTAGTGTGTGTCTGCCCAAGGAGACAGAGAGACGGGCACCTAGAGCATCTGTCTGATGGGGGAATCCTCCACTGCATCGTGCTCAGTGCACAGTGCATTATGGGATACACGGAGGCTGGAATTACCCGTCCCAGCCTCTAGAGATCCGTGCTGCATACAGCAGCATGGGTTGTGTGGAAGTGTGCTTTGTGCTTCCAGCCAACATGGGATGCTCGTCAAGGGGGAAGGTGACTTTTGTGGAGACTTTTCCCTCACCCAGTCCGTGGTGTTTGTCATGATCAGCATTTGTGTGATCTTTGGTCTCCAGGCTTGAACGGAACGACATCCTGATATTTAGTTGCTGATTTCTGGCGTTATTTTCATGGCTGTTGTTCGTTGTTGACTTGTAATGCCCTTTTAAAAAGATGGCGGTATAATCCAGCAAAGAGGACAAGCTGTTGCAAATAAACATTTAGGCTACAGGTGAGCAGGAAAAGTGATCAGCAAATACACAAAGAAAATGAATAGTACTCCTTATGTGCCTCCTGACATTGCCCCATCCTCTGGAGCTGCCTTTGGGACCCAGGTTCAATCCCTGGCAGCATCTCCAGGTGGGGCTGGGAAAGACTCCTGCCTGCAACCTCCTCCCGCGCAGTACGACCTCCTCCCGGCAACCTTCTGCTTGTTAGTCAAGCATACAATCCTGAAATCTTTGGCAGACAAGCTGTTTGATAAATGTTGCAAATAAACATAAGAGACACTGTCCAAAATCTCACCCCAGCTCCCCAGGCTAACCTATCTGCAAGAAATTTTGAGTAAATCTAGAAGTGTTTTGATTTGTTTTCTAACTGGGTCTAAACAGAATGTGAATGCATACATTAGGAAGAATCGTTGGCACTCTGTGAAATGTACATCTTGCTTTTTTCTGTCATTTAAAGCAACTCAGGAGCTGAAAATAAAGATAAGCTCTGGAACAGAGGACCACTAAGAAGTATTCCACAGACCAAGACTTTTAGATAATACTTAAAAGAACTTTGGACATCTCGCCAATATGCTCCACCATTAACTTAAAAACATTTGTCACTTTAAAAAAAAGAAAGAAAGAAAGAAACCATCCAGTGAGATTAAAGAAAAACAAAATGTCTTTGGAAATGTGGAGAAGGAGAACATTTCAGGGATGAAAAGATACAGTGTAAAAATGCTTCTGACAGGCAAATTAATCATAATATTCAAGAAGCACTCTTTGCAGGTAGGTTTTTCAAAGGGTCATTAGAGGAAATAGAACAATCTGTTATGCAATTGTTGACAACGGTAACTTACAAAGCAATCAAAGAAAATAAAGGGGGCTAGGTAGCACAAAATATTGCACTGAACAGCCAACATACACACACACACACACACACACACACCATCTTGCATGTGAAAGAGGATAATTAAGACAATGATGTTCAAAGTATGAGAATGAGAAGTAAGTATAAATGATTTCATATTCCAGAGGCAGAAAATGCACATATTTTGTCCTTGAACTTGTGGTGTTTGGGGTTAATCCATTCCTCAATCCAGGCCAGCTTTTAAATGGGGCTTTGGTTACTTGCATTCCAGTCCTGGAGGAGAGGCGGGCCTAACAAACAGCCAGCGGCAAGCCTGCATTTGCCTCTCTGTAAAGGAAAGGTTGTGCCATAGAGTCAGTGTTGACTCCTAAAAACCACAGTCATTGCTGTCACCCATGCAGTGTGAAATGATGCCTTTCAACACCTTCTTATATCGCTGCTGGTGTTTCCCATATTCTAGGGCAGAACTCAGTGGTAGAGCAACTGCTTCACATTCAGAAGGTCCCAGATTCAGCCCCTGGCAGCATCTATGGTAGATCCTGGGGGAGAGAGAAGCCATTGCCAGTCTGTGTAGACAATATTGAGCTAGATGGACCAATGGTCTGACTTGGTAGAAGGCAGCTTCCTATGACCCTATGCTCCTGTGCCACCAAGAACTGGACCTGGGACCTTCTGCATGCAAGCAGATGTCTCTACCATTAAGCTACGGCCACATCCCCTAAAGAGAATACCTTACAGCAGTCAGCACTCAGAGTGGATCCTGCTTAGCAATGCACCACAAGGCCAATCTCCTCCCACAGTGCATGGTCAAACTCTACTGGGAAAATTCATTCACTCTGAAACTTCTCGGAAATCTTTGCTTTCAGCAGAGAGCTGAATGTTGCTCTGAATTTTGCAGGGCTATCTTGAAGGTCACTACCACATCCAGAAGAGATGTTGTACGGCATGGGAAAGTACTTTTGGTTTCCATTGCCCTCATATTTCTCCAGCTCCTGCCTGAACAGTACATTCTGTCCTCTCCACTCCACAGCTAGAGTGCTCCCTCTCTCTGTCTCTCTCTGCAATTAAGCTTGTTAGGTCAAATTCATTTGGGAGATTGTATTCAAGAGGTGCATGGAGCCATTCCAAAAATACTGGACTTGCTCTCTCTCCCTGTTCCTCTGAAACTCATAATAGATGTCAGCATTATCCCAAACTTTTAGCCCTTTGGGCTGCATAACCGAATGAGTAGATCAACAAGAAGTCTCCAAACAACGCACACACATGCTCTTCAAAATGATGATGATGACTATGACGACTATGATGATAAACAGCATTTATTTGTTAGCTGCCCCATAACAAATTGTTCTAAGGGTGACTCACAACACCAGGTTAAAACATCCAATCAAAAAACATAAAACGAATCAAATCACAACACACACACAAATACAAAACAATTCAACACTTTTTTAAAAAAAATTCTCCCTATATTGGGTGGTTCTCAGGATCAAAGTGCCAATGAAAGTCAGACAGCGGAGGGAGGGAGGAGGCATGCACACTCCCAATGCTCAATCATCTGGGCAGCAAAAAAAGTCATAGGAAGCTGCCTTATACCGAGTCAGACTACTGACCCATCTAGTTTAGTATTGTCTACACAGACTGGCAGCAGCTTCTCCAAAGCTGCAGGCAGGAGTCCTTCCCAGGCCTACCTGGAGATGCTGCCAGGGATTGAATCTAGGAACTTTTGGTGGCAATTTGAGCATGAAAACCAATCGATTATGTTTTTCTTGGAGACCACCAATTACTCCTATTCCAAGCCAGCATCCTGTTTGTTCAAAGCAAGAGTGGTTCTGGTGAGTGAGGAGATAAGCACCCCTTCAGGCAAATAGTCCCCCCCCCAAAAAAAAAACCTGCTTCCCATTTCTTTTTCAGAAATTCACCTTGTCTCTTCTCTTCCCCATTGGGTTTTTTCTTTCTGGTGCCACTGCTGGTTCCGAGATGTATCACATGCTCCTGAATTAGTTCTCTTTCCTATGGATTTACTCCAAATGATGCTCTCTTAACAATCCCAAGTCATATCCTCATCATACTGTCTTTATTTGGTCCACAGACCTCTTCACAGAAAAATGCAGAAAAAATAAAGAAATAAAGAGATTGCAGTTATATAGTTAATTTTCCAGTTACTATTTTGGACATTAGAGGAAACTCCTAATATACAAAAATATTTAAATTACATCGTTAGTCTCCCAATAATCTGAGCATGGGGAAACAAAAGTCATCCAGCATTTCATAAAACAATAATGCTCCAAAATAAAACTTGATATCCAAAAATAAAAATTCACTCTAAATCATTAAAACACTATTTGTTAACCACTGGAGATCATCTTTTAATAGCAGCCGCAAGGTAGTTAGCTGTATTTTTGGTTACTGCTCTGTCGGAGCCAGATAGGAGATCTGTGAAATGAAAACCTCTTGTCCTCCCAGGGAGTGAGATCAAAAGTGGAGTGATGAAATGTTTTCAAACATCGTTATAAAAATACACTAAATCAGATGTTCCACAGTTTCAAGAAATCCCAACTCACAAGAATCCCAAAGTCCCATTCACATGTTATGTTCAACATTCATATAGCAAGTGTACAGTGTATAAAGATACAGATCTGTACACAGGTACAGCCGGGTACAATTATGTTGAAAACAAGTACAGAAGTACAATTCCCATCTGTACAATACATTTGAACGGCCTGTATCCAGAATCACTTTAAAAATGAATGCAGGTATATTTATTCACACAAACACATTTATGAGTGTACAGTCCTCTGTACACTCATGTCTGAATTGGGTTCCTGTCTCATTTTGCTCCTAACCTCTAGTGAACTATCCTCTTTGCCCCCTGACTTCTGTTGCTACCACCAGGGCAGAAAGCAGACCTCAATGGAGGCAAAATAAATGTGGCATATAATTGAAAATTCATGGGAAAGAGAGCAACTATCCTGGGCTAGAGATTAGTTACTGTAGAAGTTGACGCTCAAGATCTCGCATAAAGAAAGATCACCATGGGCCCACAGACTGCACCCCCTGTTCACTCCCCTTGACCTCTTGGTCTCCACCCCTTGGAAGCTGGAGACCTGACAGTCCTAGGAAGACACAAGGAAGTTTGGAGGAGCATTGTGAGAAAGGCTTCATGGTGGGTTTTGAGGAGAGATAGGAACATAGGAAGCTGCCATATACTGAGTCAGACCATCCAGAGGTCCATCTAGCTCAGTATTGTCTACCCAGACTGGCAGCGGCTTCTCCAAGGTTGCAGGCAGGAGTGTCTCTCAGCCCGATCTTGGAGATGCTGCCAGGGAGGGAACTTGGAACCTTCTGCTCTTCCCAGAGCGGCTCCATCCCCTGAGGGGAATATCTTACAGTGCTCACAGTTCTAGTCTCCCTTTCATATGCAACCAGGGGTCAGACCCTGCTTAGCTTAGGGGACAAGTCATGCTTGCTACCACAAGACCAGCTCTCCCATGTGGGACTGCCCTCCCGAGAAGGTGGTCCTACATAGGAGGAGTACCCGCACTCAGGTTAGTTAGGTACCTCTTTGCAAGTCTTATTCTGTTGTACATGAATAAAATGGCCCTATTTTACTCCAACTAAGCGTGTCCTGGCTTCATTGGGGCTAGGGGTGCAAAGAGAGCTTCCCTTTGGCTTTTCAAAGTGTGCAGACAGACCCTCATCTCCGGTAGGCATCGTCAAGAAGGACATGCACATTTGCAAACCGCAATGCCTCCCGCTGTTTCATTAGCTGCTATATTTTTGCTTCCAAGGGCAAGTCCCTGTCATTGCCATTGATGGGCTCCATAAAGGTGAGAGACACGCCAAATAGTTTATGGGTGTTTGGAGACTTGGTGAAGTGCGCAGACAACCGTCCTGCTCCCAATGTTCTTCTTTGTCATTTATTTCTCCGTCCTGATCTGAACGGATAAGATGGTTGTGAGCGGAGAGTAAATGTGATCACGTCACATTTGCATGAATGTCCCTGGCTCCCTCCCCACGCCCAACACTTAATGCCAGCTTAAATTGTGGTGCCTGTCGCTGATGATGTGACCTGTGAAACAATTAATTTTTTAAAATGCTCTTTATTTCAAACTTGGAGAAGAACCACTCTAATAAGGAAAAAAGGCTCCCCAGGCAAATGCTTTGAGGCGGCAATCTTAAATGCACTTACGAGGGAGTCGCACCCCTTGAACACAGTGGGACCTACTTCCGAGTAAATGTGCATCAGAATATGCTGTAAGGATACATTACAGCATTTGTTCCCATTCTTTCCTCCCTATTATAGGAACATAGGAAACTGCCTTACACTGAGTTGGACCACTGGTCCAGCTAACACAGTATTGTCTACACAGACTGGCAGCGGCTACAGGCAGAAGTCTTTCTCAGCCCTGTCTCAGAGCTAGGTGGCCAGATTTGGCTTTTTAAAAGCCAAATTCTGGCTTATGGCCCATTTGACCCACGGGTATACCCCTTAGGTTCTGGCCACCCTGTGATGCCAAGGAGGGAACTTGGAACTTTCTGCATGCAGATGCTCTTTCCAGAGTGACCCCATCCCCTCAGGAGAACATCTGACAGTGCTCACACATGTAGTCTCTCATCCAAATGCAAACCTGACTTAGTGCTTAAAGTTCATAACCAGCACTCTGAAATGGCTTAGAAACAGCTTAGTGAAGCTGAGCGCAATCACCGAGTCGACACGTTCTTGAAAGTAAACCCGGTCAAGTCTATAGCTGCCAAATATTTCACTAGCTGGCATTTCTGAATGCTGCTCCACTTGTCATTATACTGCTGCATTCGATTCCAACTCTTTCACTATTTGTGAGTTTTTCTACAGGACCACCCTAAAAAAACAATCGCTTTGAAAAAAGAAGTTAAGATGAAGTTTGTAATGAGGTTGTTAAGATATTGTACAAACCAATAAAAACAATCTCTTTGAAAAAGAAGTTAAGATGAAGTTTGCAACTTGTTCTCTCTTTTAGGAGGAAAAGCATAAATTACCTCTTTCACCGGTCTGTCTGACCAGCAAGGCCACATTGCAATAATCACTGTGGATGTGCGCATTTGGATTCATTTCTGAATAAACGTAATCAACACTGTAATAAATCACTCTATTTGAGGCTTCTGGGGCTCAAGGGCACACCAAGACAGAAAGCTACTTGACAAATGAGATTGCCCTTGTATCCAAAATATGAGGACATAAATTAGCATAGTGTCATGCCAAAACATCACCTAAATAAAATCCCCAGTTGTGGTGTCCAACTCCCATTGGCAGGCATACAAGAATCCATTAGAAAATGCCACTTTGGGGATGGGTCATGGCGGAGATTATGACATCAGTGAATTTCAATGTTGACAAATAATTGTACCTTTGTGCTCTTGATTTAGGACTTTGCTGAGAACAGGTGTTAGTGTCCTAGTTTGCTTGGCCAACCAAGACTGGTTGGGTTTAAGTAAAGCCCAGCTCTGTAACTACTCTGGTTCATATACAAGAGATGCAGTCTCTACAAGTGGTGATCCAGAGATCTCAAGATCGGAACTAGGGATCTCAACCTGTCCTGGGTGCCGAGCAGCTTGATCTGGGCCCTTTTTTTTTTGGTGCTATCATGATAATTTGTCAGGGGAGAGACTTCTCCACCTGTTCTCTACTGCACCTTGAATGCTACCACCATGAATGGAGAGAAGGTGATCTATCAACTATTGGCTCAATATTGGCCCAATAGGCTGAATATAACCTGGCTCTCAGTCTGAGCAATGGGGATGCAAATTGAGCAGGTTCCTGGGCATGTGCAGAAACCCCATGAGAATTTTTACTTGTCTTACAGAAACTGTAGGTGGAAGGGAGGGCTGGGCTTGGGGGTGGAGTGGGGGTGAGGAACTGGGATAGGCACTGTAAAATACAAAATGTCAAAAAAAATTAGAAAAAGGAAAAAGGAAATTCTCAGATGTCTCTCTAGGGAGGAACCATGGAATTTACTTTGAATTTCACTTCAAAAATGTCGGCAACATCACTAGCTCTGCTTACTTGGTTCTTACAAAGGTAAAGTTGTTTTGTTGAGTTGGTGTTGACTCCTGGTGACCATAGAGCCATGTGGTTTTCTTCAGAAGAATACAGGAGGGGTTTACCATTGCCATCTCCCGTGCAGTGTAAGATGATGCCTTTCAGCATCTTCCTATATCGCTGCTGCCCGATATAGGCGTTTCCCAACCATTTATAAAGAACAAAAAAAATATGATAAATAGTATCTGGACAAGTAAAAACACTATATGATACAATTCATAATATATACATCAGTATAACACATAACATGATAACACAAGTGTTTTCATAAATGATTATCTGTTATTATCCTTTGTATAGGATTTATTGATTCAAGTACAGTTTTCTTATATATTTCATTTCTTGCCGTGTGTATTTTCTTATGATTGTTGGATCTAGAGTGTGTGTGTGTGTGTGTGTGTGTGTGTGTGTGTGTGTGTGTGTGATTTGATTGGATGTTTCAGATCATCAAATGTATGCTGAACGTTTGGGATTTATACTCAGTCATTTATACTCAGTCATTTATACCCCGGGAGCTGATCTCCAAGGTTTCAGGCAGTGGTCTTTCTCAGACCTACCTGGAGATGCTGCTAGAAAGTGAACCTATGACCTTCTGCATCCAAAACAGATGCTCTTCCACTGAGCTGCTATGGCCCTATCTCCTAAGAGGATTATCTTACAGTGCTCACATGTAGTCTCCTATCCAAATCTAAACTGAGGCAGAACCTGCTTAGCAAGAGAGACCATTCATGCTTGCTGCCACAAGACCAGCAATCTCCTCCTCCGGTCATCAATCACCACATCTTTGAGGGCATCTCAGCACTGCCAGAAGTCTGGTTTACACGTGTTAAAAAGAGATCACTAAAAAAGAAAAGAAAAGATAAAGACAAATGCAAGATGTCCATGCTAATGAGATGCATTAAGAAGCTAGGCTGAAGATACTGGGGAGAAAATGAGGCATCACCCATAGAAGCATGAAGGCAAATAGCTAGTCAGCCAGCTCCACCATCTCTACTTGAGATGAATGAGTAATAAAGGCATTAGGCATTTCTGACCTTTCCTCTCCATAATTCCGCTCAACAACTTTGAAAGCTATAAAAATTTGCAGACTTCATCCAGCCTAGGCTTTTAAACATTAGACAGGTTAATAAATGTGGGAATCCTTACACTCTTTGCACATACTTATAGAATCGCACATTTTTACAATCTCTCTCTCTCTCACACACACACACACACACACACACACACACACACACACACACACACTTTCTAAAGCACATGAATTCTTACCAACATCCACTCCGGAAAACACAGCATAAACACTTGAAACTGTTGCATGAAACGGAATCTATAATGTAGTGATATAGAGGTGTTTGTGACTCATGATCAGTGTTCTTAAATTAAAAGCTTACAAAGTTATAGGGAGCACTACATTAAAAAAAATGCCTGAAGGTCGCATTCAGAGAGAGAGAGAGAGAGAGAGAGAGTGAGAGTGTTCTCCTGTTAGTTGTACAGTTGTACAGGATCCCCTGCTTGAATGAACAATGCATTATAAAAACTTAATCGTCCATGGGTATCTCAAGAAGTAAATAAGTAAAAGAGCTGAATTCTCTCTGTGTCACTAGCAAATTAAATTTAGATGGCTGGAATCTTTTCCCATTAGAAACTGGGGCAAATGATCGATCCACTGAATGATGAACAGCATACAAATGAACAGGTGTGCTCTTTGGAGATGTATAGGGCCGTTTCTTTCAATGCATCACATCACAGCATTTCCATGCAGTAGAGCTAAAATGTTATTTCACACAAATCTGAAAAATAGTACCATTTCAACATTGCATATATTCTGAACTTCATTCTTTCCCCCCCAAAAAATTTTTAACACAACTGTGAAACATCTCCCGCCTTGCTGATTAATTCCACAAGAAAATAATGTTCCAGATCCTTGTGACAAATTCTAGATTTTTCACCTTCCTTCCCTAAATTCTGTAAATCCAAGAAATAGCATTCCTGCTGGGTAGGATGATTTTTTCCATCCACCTCATTGGGAACGGAATCTGAGCAAGCTCCCAACCTCCCCTCTTGTTTTCGTTTTTATTTAACACCCAACTGCCACCTACCCCATTCATGCTCATGTGAACTGCCTTAATAATGTTATTCAATCAAATTTGGACTCAAGTCAATTCCTTGGGTCTTTACTGCTGCAAGGGTACTGCCTCTTACCTGGCAGAAGAATGGAACATTTTATTTATCTTTCCATCACTTATAGGAATAGAGGAAGCTCTCATTTGCTGAGTCAGACATCTGGTCCTTCTAGATCAGTGTTGTCCATTCTGACTGGCAGCAGCCCTACCTAGAGATTCTGAACTTGGGACCTTCTGCATGCTAAGCAGATGCTTTATCACTGAGCTATAACCCCATCCCACTTATATTTGATTGTTGGCAACAGCAAATACGGACTTCCATTCTACTGTTCTATTGTTGGGGTATATACCTTGTTAGGAGAAGGGAAGGTTTGCTGTCGAGTCAGTGTCAACTCCTGAAGACCACAGAACCATGTGATTTTCTTGGTAGAATACAGGAGTAGTTAACCATTGCCTTCTCCTGCACGGTATGAGATGATTGATGCCTTTCAGCACCTTCTTATATCACTGCTGCCTGATACAGGAGTTTTCCATATTCTGGGAAACACACTAGCAGGGTCCCAAATATAGATGGGCCTTTTCGAGGGCCCGTATGCATGCCTGGCAGGTATACTTGGCAGGCAGATACAATAGAATCCGAATGGAATAGAGATATTGCCCCTGTAACTCTGATGAGATTGAATCAGTTGCACATGTGCTCCTATGGTGTATCTTTTATATAGACCTCAGGCGAAGGTTAATTCTTTGCCTCTTTTACATAATCTGACAGGTCGATCAGCTGAATTCTACATCAAATATCTGCTAATAGATGTGAATTCATCTATCACACACACAGTGGCAAAATGCCGTTGTTCTGCAATACAAGTTCATCACACTCGGCTCATTAATGGTTAGATCCAATGTACAGTTATGTTATTAAAATGGCTTTGTTTAAAATTTTATATATATATTTTAGATGTTGTGTTATTGGTCAAAGACCATAATAAAGACTGACTGACCAGCGGGGATTCGAACCAACAGCCTCCTGCTCTCTAGGCAGGTTACTTCGCCACTGTGCCATAGCTCTAAAATCCCCCCCACTTCATATGGCAAATGAGGTAATTTGTGTGGGTTTTTAAAAATCAATTTCTTTGTGTGCAGGGTGATAGCTTTTTTCTGGAGACCAAATGTGGGGTCTTGTTGAGTCTGCAGACCAACTTAGTATGCATAGGTACTGTCTAATTCTTTAATATTATTTCTGTTCTGACTCTGGGTTCAGAGAGGTCTTGGGAGGAGCCTGGCCAAATATGTCAAGCCATAACCCATCACGGCATTCTGCATTTTCAGCAGGTAGGGATTTGTCAGTTTGGCTTTTTCTCTTAATGGCCCCGTCAAATTAACGAGCAATACAAGATACAAAGTGACAGATGAGCAGTGTGTGTGTGGAGAAACCTTGCTTGCTCTCAGACGATGTGCATAAATTTTCATGACGGGAAGGTGCATTTTGGTGAAAGGGAAATACCAACTATGCTACAGCTATGGACCTGGCTTAAGGAAGCTTTATTGGAAAGATCTGGCCCATGTTATTTCCTGCCTGAAACAGACTCCCGCTTTTCTACCCACTTGCTTTTTTCCTGCTAAAATCAAATCCCCAACTCCTTCCTTCCTTCCTTCCTTCCTTCCTTCCTTCCTTCCTTCCTTCCTTCCTTTTCTACTAAGGCAGGAAGAAGTGTCCATCAAATCGGGATTGAAAGCTATGATATATAAAGCTATGATTGAAAGCGGTATATAAATATGTTAAATAAATAAATGATGATTTAGCGAGGTCACAACTGGGCAGGTGCAGTGAGCGCTGGAAGTAAGAGTAGTACAAATTAATTGATGAGCACCATAGGGCTGGTTTAGCAAGCGGGGAGTTGTCAATTGGTCCTTACAGACTTTACAGATCAGGGGCTATGACTGGAATCCCAACCTACTTTGGGACTCCCCCAACCTCAAAGGCTGAACAGCTTGGGGTGAAGCTGAAGGACTTGAAATGGCCTTGACCCCTCTTGGGTTGGCAAAAGGGAAGAGATATCTGCTTGCTCTGCTGGTCTAACCCAGGTTGTGATTGCCATAGGAACATAGGAAGTTGCCTTATACCAAGTCAGACCATTGATCCATCCAGCTCAGTACTGTCTCTACACAGATCGGCAGTGGCTTTTCCAAAGTTGCAGGCAGGAATGTCTCCTAACCCTACCTGGAGATGATTCCAGGGATTGAACCTAGGACCATTTGCATGCAAAGCAGATGCTCTACCACTAAGCAATGGCCCTGTCCCCTAAGGAGAATATCTTAGAGTACTCACATGTAGTCACCCATCCAAATCCAAGGCCAACACTGCTTACCAAAGGGGACAGTTCATGCTCTCTGCTGCAAGACCAGCTCTCCTCCTACAAGACCAGCTCTCCTCCCCTCTGTCCTGAAGATTTGGGGGAAGGACATTGTTGTCTGACCTCCAATCCGAGTTAGGCCCACACTGCTCAGGGGCAGATTTTTGTTAACATAGTTACAATGATAATTTTTAAAAAAATAAAGTTGTGACCCTTTCATCCAATACAGCTGTGTAATGTTTTGTCACAGGTGCAGCATATCAGCTGCATTCACATGTAATGCATTCATTACAAGCTGCATTCACATGTGAACCAGGTCCAATGGTTCTGCAGAGAGACTGCTGAGAGGCAGGGGAAGTGGCTGTGCTGGCTTCCCTCTTGCTTGAAGGACAGCCTACACAGCCAATCAGGGTGGGAGGAGCTTCCTCCCTCAACTCCAGTCCAACCGAATGCAGCTTGGAAGGCAGGAAGGCTCTGTGGACCCTGAGTTCGGAGCAGCGAAACTCACTATAAACAGAGGGTTCAAATTGAAGTCTCCTTGGGTCACACTGTCTAGGGGACCGGAGTTCTACTAGTTCAGACATAATGGTAAGGAAACCGCGGATCCCCACAACTCTGTTCTCCCGTTACATGTGAATGCGTCCTTTAATCTTTGACTTCTTGTTTTCCTCATTCCAGTGCAGTGCTGAGAAGAGGAGCACAATGAGATTTGCAAGTAGAACTGATTAGATCAGGGAGGTGGCACTTTCCCTTTGCTAGTGGCATGCATCGCTATTGTTGGAGATGTATGTGAAGGTTTTAATCAGATCAAGGACACTATCTGGAGCTTAACTAACTTTTCTAAGACGAAGCACTTAACTCTTACCACCAGTTTACGATACTTGTTGACTTTACTGCTAATGATGTTGCGGAGCTGTAGACAGCAATAAAAGGGGTCAATAGGATACATTAATTGGAAAACCCTTCCAAATTACAGCACTCTTAGAACACTCAGCATTGCAATTAAACATTCCAAACCCAAGCTTCTTTAAAGTGGGGGTGGGTGGGGAATAGAAGGGGAGTGCCTTCCGATGTTCATTACAGATTCATTCCAGTGCACAAACTTCCATGATTTTCCAGGATGGACAGCAAGCAGGTTGCTTATCTATGCAATTGCATTTTATACTTGGTCAATCATGAAAAATATTATGGAAATCTAGTTCAGAAGAAGGAGGGGAAATGGCTGCAGTAGAGGAAATATTTTGGATTAGGGCCATGCCAACTAGTTCCGATTTTTGAGTCCAAAATAGCTATTTTGATAGGGATAGAAATTTTTTAAAACGCTTAAGATATATGAATATTTGCATTTCCCTCAATCCTATTCCACATCGTCACTTCCCCTGCCTGTTGCTTCTTGCAGCAATATTTTTGCCCTTGGCTGGTGCTCCTTTCTCCTTCTTGGATTAATGAGTGATCCCAGCCAATAAGGGATCATGTAGTGAGTGGACTGATGTCATGGTACTGCATAGCCAATCAGAGCTGACTACATGGTGATGCGGTTTACGGCAAGTGAAGGTTAACACAGTGGAAACAAATAAGGGAAATGCATGTGTTGTGAGAAACCAGACCTCTTTTTTTCATGGAATGTGCAAACACAATGAATAAAAGAAATGTTTTTCATCAGTAACAAGAATGTTGAATTTTGGATGTTGATGAATGAAGTAGAAAGGTAAGCAGGGCCAGCCCATTCACTAGGCAGATATAGGAAGTTGCCTAGGGTGCCAATTCTGGAGGGCAGGTACAGCTTTCTAGGGAAAAGTCAAATGAGCAGGGCCCACCTCTTAACTCAGGGGTGGGCAAACCAGGCTGTCCAGCAGTTGTTGAACTACAACTCCCATGATCCCAAGTGGCTGTGGATTATTGGGGTTGTAGTTCAACAACAGAAGCCACCTAATGGGGCAGTGGGGAAATGACTTGACTAGCAAGCCAGAGGTTGCCGGTTTGAATCCCCGCTGGTATGTTGCCCAGACTATGGGAAACACCTATATCAGGCAGCCGCGATATAGGAAGATGCTGAATGGCATCCTCTCATACTGCGTGGGAAGAGGCAATGGTAAATCCCTTCTGTATTATACCAAAGAAAACCACAGGGCTCTGGGGGCACCAGGAGTTGATGCCAGCTAGACAGCACTTTACTTTAGTTCAACAACAGTTGTAAGACCGTGAGGATCTCAGGGACTGCGTTGCTGAAAGGAGGGGGGTCCCAAGTTCCTCTTCCCCCCCTCCCACTATATTTTCAAATCAGCACAGGCTACTCGTCGTCTACGTCTACTACTACGACTACGACTACGACTACTACTACTCATTCACTGGTCATCCACAAAGGGTGATCATTCAGCCTGTGGACTCCAAGTTCCCTCCCTGGCTTCTCCATGATAGGGCTGAGAGAGATTCCTGCCTGTAACCTTGGAGAAGCTGCTGCCAGTCTATGAACATAGGAATATAGGAAGCTGCCATATACTGAGTCAGACCATCTGTCTATCTAGCTCACTATTGTCTTCACAGACTGGCAGCAGCTTCTCCAAGGTTGTAGGCAGGAATCTCTCTCAGCCCTATCTTGGAGATGCTGCCAGGGAGGGAACTTGAAACCTCTGCTCTTCCCAGAGCAGCTCCATCCCCTAAGGGGAATATCTTGCAGTGCTCACACTTCTAGTCTCCCTTTCATATGCAACCAGGGCAGACCCTGCTTAGCTAAGGGGACAAGTCATGCTTGCTACCACAAGACCAGCTCTCCTTACCAACAATACTGAGCTAGATGGACCAATGGCCCGACTCAGTATAAACCCCATGTTCCTAATGTTCCTAATGAGCCATCTGTTTTGCTTATGTCAAAGCCTGGATTCTGCACTTCTGAGCTTCAGGGGACGCCAAAGTCAAACTTTGCCTAGGGTGCCTCCAAACCCTTGGGCCGGCCTTGAAGATAAGATGTTTAAACCTAGCATTCAACAGAACAACCTCTCTTCTTGCAGTAACAGGAAAGGCAAAGTAATTTCTAGTTTCTGATGAGGTTTGCACGGAGGTGAAAGGCAACTTTCCTAATATTGATTGCAGCAAATTGCAAGAACGCATTACATACGCTGCACCGAGCCAAATGGCTGGCATTTACATTAAGCAAATATTTGGGGACAAGCAAACATCACGAACCGCAAATGCGTGCGACAATCTCCTAACAGATTGCTAATGGACATTAACGCTTTGGAGCAGTGACATTGGATTTTCCAGCAGCGATCAAACGAGATCCCACATCACCACTACTCTTCTGTAGATTTTATACTAGACTAATTGCATTGTGGTGGAGGATTTGGAGTACTTTGGACTGCTATGAGTAAATCAGTTCCATCAAATGGTAATGAGTCATGGCGTGTTGATTCATAAATTATGGAACCTTGGACCAATCAGCTACTCCAGCTGCACACCCTGAAGCAGCACTTTATAGGAAATCATCTTGGCTGGCTGCAGATCTCATATTGATCTCCCCCACATGAATTGTCATAAAATGGAGAGGCCTCACCAACCTACAGATATGATAATTTTCTTATAATGGTCAAGTCCATTTCATTTGTGTTCCAACATTTCTCATACCCGTCTAGTTTGAAACTGGCCATCTCTTTGGCAGCCGGTGAGAACTGTTATGTTTTGCTCAGCTCACATTGGATAAACGGAAGACAGTCTTGCAATTTCAACTGGCCTTTCCACCCCAAGTATAAGAGAAATTATACTGTACGGCATGTTAGTCCCCTCCTAGTGGAGGGGACTAACTGGGCAGGAATAACACAGAACTAATTCTGTGTGATAACACAAATCGTGTCACTTGTGCTCAATTTCACAAGGAGTATGGCCTTGTTGGAACCTTATTTATTCATCCATATATATAATTCTCCTAAATGTACCCGTCACAAATCTCATGCGTGGCAGTTCTCGCGAGAGTTTGTGAGCAGCTGCCTGGGGGACAGGAACGGGGACGGGGAGAAAATGGCAGTGGCTGGAGGTGGCAGCAGGCTGGGAGAGAGGAAGCAGGCCAGCCAGCTGGCTGGCCAGAAAGCATGGGGGTATAGAAGTGGGGGGTGGGGAAGCCGGGCATGCCGGTGGGGACGGGGAAGCAGCAGCGGTGGTTGGGCTAGCCAGAGCCACAGATGCTCTGCACCCAGCCCAGCTAGTTTCTTTTATTTCCTACATTTTTATACCACCCCATACAAAAAGGTCACTGGATGGTCCACAATCTAAAATCCATTAAAACACTGACACAATTCAAACAATTCAGAAATATAAATAAAAACTCTAAAACCCGAAGCTTTAAAATGTTAAACTAAAAAGCTGGCTAAATGGGTATGTTTTCAAGTCCTTCTTTAAAATATTCAGAGAAGGGGGGATACTAATTTCATTAGGAAGTATGTTCCAGAGTCCCGGGGCAACTCTAGAAAAGGCCCAGGACCTTGATTTGCTGACATCTGAAACTGAGCCAACAAGAGTCACACTTTGGATTCCCTCCTGCCATCTGTCTGTTAAGGAGAAAGGATAAATTTAGA
This sequence comes from Hemicordylus capensis, assembly GCF_027244095.1. Taxonomy (NCBI): domain Eukaryota; kingdom Metazoa; phylum Chordata; class Lepidosauria; order Squamata; family Cordylidae; genus Hemicordylus; species Hemicordylus capensis. The sequence goes on from NC_069667.1 coordinate 21,342,011, forward strand.
CGTGCTTTCTTAAGTGATCATTCTCAAGGAGCACATGTCCTCACTGGTTCTACACTCACTGGCCAGCATCCCAGGAAGTGACTATTATATGCTAATAAGAGAGTGACTATTATAAGATCACTTATAATGGAGTGACTATTATACATAGAATGACTATAACAAGCTAGCCAAGGATCCAAAGTAGACAGAATTAGGCAGAGTGGGCAAGCCTGAACCATTCCTCTATCCAGGCCAGTTTTTTAATGGGGATTTAGTTATGTATACTTCTGTCCTAGAGTAGAGGTGGGGCTAACAAACAGCCAGCAGCTTGGCCCTCCATCTTCTAAGGATGTAGTAGTAGTAGCCACAGTGGTAAAGCACCTGCATGGCACAACAAAGGTCCCAGTTCAATCCTGGCATCTTCACGACTCATAGGCAAGAACGTGGAGCAGTTCTGAAGGGAAAAGATGAGTTCTGCCTTCCACAAGACCAACATCTTACTAGGGGTGTGCACAGAACTGGCTGGCCCAGTTTGGTTCGAGTCAGAACCACACCCGAACCAGAGTGGGCCAGTTCAGTCTGGCACCCCCTTGAAACCCCCGCCCCTGGTTTGGTTCAGTCCAGGGGTTTGCGAATTTGTTAAAGAAAAAGAAGAAGAACTTACCACCTCCAGGGGATTTGCTCTATGTGGTGGTGTCCATGGGGGTTCCCCTTCCCTCCACCGGCCTCCTTGCCTCCCAAACTGGCCCGTTCAGTCGGCTGTTTGGCCCATTTGGGCCTTCCCCCTCCGGTGCGGTGGCCATTTTGGATGCCACACCTGTGCAATCGGCCTCTGCGTGTAAGATTGCTACATCTTCCATGACTTCAGGCTGCCTGTCCGCAATCCTCCACAGCCATTTAAACCTCCTTTCCCTAACTACCTTGCAAACTTTTCACAGAGGAAATCTCACAACCTGTTTGACTCATAAATATGATGAAAACATGGACGTCTCTGTCCTAATGGCACTTTTAAAATGCCTTGTCCTTCGTAATGGATCAAGACCAGACTCCAGACCGTGATTACATATATATTGGTGTGTCTGCTATGGATAAGCAACAAATGGCACAGAGAAATTCACACAGACATGTCTGACAGGGGCTTCTGTAGCCTTCAATTTTGTTTTTCTACCAAGGCTGTACACCTAAATGCTTTTCAGTAAATGCCCTTAAGTATCTTCCATTATGATTCCTGACAACTGACTGGCTTTTCTCCAATTGATATATGCAGATAGCTAAGCTGTGCTGAAAAGAGTCTCTTCAGATAAAGAAAGAAGTCTCTAAAACAGGCCTGCTTAACTTAGCCCCCCGCCCCCCGCCCTCAGCTGTTTTTTGGACTACAACTCCCATATTCCCCAGCCACAAATAGCCAGGGATGATGGGAGTTGTAGGCCAACATCAGCAGGAGAGCCAAAGTTGAGCAGCCCTGCTCTAAAAGGGGAACAAAAAACCAATGTGTACATTCCATGGTCCAGCCCTACATCACACTGGCTATGGTTTAGTGCAGGGATTCTCAACGTTGAGTCCTCAGATGTTATTGGGCTTCAACTCCCATAATCCCTAGCCCCAGTGGCCTTTGGTTGGGGATCATCGTGACCCAAATCAGGTTGGCTGGGGGGAAAGCAAACACCTCCCTCCCTTCTTCTAGACGACCCGAGGCAGCCAACACCACTGCAGCTCATGCGCCCACGTGGCCAGCGCACGAGCGATCCCAGAGTGGCAAGGGGGAGGGTGGGGAAACCAGGAGCACTTCTGACTTTGCCTTCCCCCCAACTCTATGGAAGCTATGACTACTGGCAGCCCAGGAGGAGCTGCTGGCAGCCCAAGCTGAGCTTCCACATGACCCAGATGTGAAGTTTCACACAATGCATCATCAACTTGTGGAATTCTCTGCCACAAGATGTGGTGACAGCCAACATCCTGGATGGCTTTAAGAGGGGCTTAGATAACTTCATGGAGGAGAGGTCTATCAACGGCTACTAGACGGAGGGCCACCTCCAGCCTCAAAGGTAGGATGCCTCTGAGTACCAGTTGCAGGGGAGTAACAGCATGCCCTCAACTCCTGCTGTAGGCTTCCAGTGGCATCTGGTGGGCCACTGTGTGAAACAGGATGCTGGACTAGATGGGCCTTGGGCCCGATCCAGCAGGGCTGTTCTTACGTTCTTATGTAAGTAGAAGAAGAGCACACCCTCCTACCTCAATTATAGTCCAGGTATGAAACCTGGGCTACCTGGGGCAGGAGTGCCAGAGAAGTGCAATCCAGGCACTTCTCATGACCAGCCCTACCAGGCTACAGCTCTCCAACCTGGGCAGAGCTGGTATTGAGAATGGCCTCTAGATCTGAGGGAAAGAAGACTGGAACGTTGGAGAGCTGCTACCACTCACTGTAGACAATATCCAGCTAGATGGCCCATCCAGCTTTCATAATATATGGGAACTTCAAGTGAAGGGGTGCATTCTGGGTCCAGCTTGACAGACAGTTAGATATAGAACCATCTAACTCGTTTCAGGCATGAATTCACATCGAATGAATGTGCATGAGTCAAGCTGGCATCTCAGTCGCATTTCTTGCCAGTTCCTTTCGTCTCTGGCAATACAGTGCCTGTTTTGTTAACCTACAAATGAAGGGAGTAGGAGTTTCATCATTACTACATGAGAACACGTGTTCCTTCCTCAGCAAAAGTTAAAATCCACATTCACCTTGGAACCAGGGAGGTACATATATCATTTGCAGAACTAAGGCAGAAGAAAGCAGGGCACATACTAGAGCAAATCAAAAGCAAAAATACCCATCCTCTCCTCTTTCCTTGTACATCTATACGCAGTTCAAAACTAAACATTTACTTTTTCTCAGGAAAGTTAGAAAAAAAATGCTTCTATGCGTGTTAGGGAATCAGCCCATAACTCTCTCATGTTCAGCAAGCCAGTCATTTGCATGAGCTGATCTTGTCAGATCTGGAAATTACTTAATTATCATCACACTCCTCTGGTATATGCTGCATTCATTTCTCACTCTCTCTGCAGCTTAATGACATTTGCATGTTGAAAGCCTTATTATTGTCATTGGTTGGGGGGTAGTGAGGTTCCCCCTTCCCTAACTTTGTTCATTCTTCTTGGCTAGGCTCTCCTTTAACTTTTCTTAATTGTTCTGTTTTCCTTGTTTGTTTGTAATGTGGCCCGATTGTTTGAAACCTGTTTGAACTTTTTTTATTATTTACTTCCAGTTTCCCTTAGTAACACTGTGATGCCTGATGCGACGCTTCACTCTCTGCTGACCCCTGCTGTCTGAAAGTTAAATATTCGTAGAGAAAATCAAAGAGTAGAGATGTGCAAAGCGATTCAAGTCAGATTAATGTGAGCTCTCAAATTAATGTGAGCTCAAAGTGATCCAAGTGCTTCAAACTTCAACCCTGATTCGAGCTTGGATCGATTTGAGTGATTCGAGCACCAATCTGGCAGGCTTTCCCCCCTAACTGATTGGTTTTCTGGCTCTGGCTTCTGATTCACTTGAGATCTCCTTGCTTCTTGGTTGGCTTGTCATCATACAAATCAAGTGTTGTCATGCAACTGTGCCCCCATTGGCTGAGTGGAGGGAGGATGGAGGGGAACAAAAAAGGAAACAATTTCAAAAAAAAAATCACAGGGCCTGAGGAGAAGAGGCAGAGAGAGCCCTTAGTGTGCCCTTGAAGGGCATCAGGAGAGGAGGAATCAAGGAAGGCATGATTTTGTGGTTTTCTTTTATCAGTACTGAGTATAATATGTTGTGTTATTGCTGCTATATTTTTAACTATCTGGTTTTGCTGGATCTCAGATTGACAAAGGCACAGCTTGGATGCCCGCCTGCCTTCCTTGAGTTGTGACTTGATCTGTTTGTGAGATGGTGTTGTGGTGAGAAATGGACAGTGGCAACTCAGCTCTCTCTCTCTCTGTGGGTGTAATATTTCTTGGTGATTGCTGTGATGAGCTCCATGTCTGGCCTTGAGACTAGCTTGTGCTTCATTCAATGCTCTGGTCTGCTCTGCATTCTGCATTGCATCAGTCAAACTGTGGTTGAAGACCTTGTTCTAGTTGAGATTATAGTGAAGCTTGCTGGCTGCTAAGAGTGCTGCTGTGGCAGCTATTGCAATGCTGAAGTAAGGAGTCATCAGTGTGTGAGAGAGAGCAACTTGTGCCAATGATGTTACTGTAGTGCAGGCACTGTGGCTGGCAGTGGTCTCTGGGTCAGTGATTCTTTTTTGGCCATTTTCTGACTGTGTGTTTGGCATGGTGTTCTGTGTTGGGATTGAATGTGTGCTTCTCTTCTGCAGTGTTTTTCATGGCAAAGAAAGGTTGCAAAATTTGTGCATTCTGCTTATTTAGGCCATAGGGAACAGTGGGGAACTAGAAACTCCCCATTGTTCTCATGGGTAGGTCTTAGGGATACCAAAGTGGGTTGGGTGGTACAGCATGATGGATGCTACCTATCACCTAAACCACAAAAGAAATGGGAAGCAGGATATATTTTTTAAAAAAAATAACCTTTTCCCTAAACCCCCATAGGATCCTATGGGGTTTTGGGGAAAGCTTTAAAAAATTAAAAATTGCTCCCTTGTCCATTTCTTCTGTGAGTTGGTTGGTAGGCAGCACCCCTCATGCCCAACCACCCAGCCCACTTTTGTGTCCCTAGGACCTACACATGGGGGAGAATGGGGTGGTTCAAATTTCCCATTGCTCCCCATGGCCAAATCAATCGAATCAATTTGAGTTGATTTGTCAAAACAGCTGGCCATGCCTGCTCTTTCAATGAATCCATTTGAGTATTTTGCAATTCAATTCAAGCTCAAATTGAATCACCAAATCCAATTCGTGCAAATCTCTATGCACAGAGGTGTTCTTCGGAGTTCTTTTCTATGAACTTCACATGCTCAGGGATGCGCCTCATTAATATGATCACAGCTTTTGGTTTGAAAACAGATTGTGGGACTCAACGGTAGGTCAGCAAAATGATATTTTGTCTCCTTTTTTGCAAACAATGTTTCACAATGTAACAATGCCACATGGACTATTCAACATTCATAGTTTTAATCCATCTTTCTAGTAATCATAACATGTGAGAAGCACCAAAATATGTGAACTGCCATTTAATGTTAATTAGGATTTAAATACTGTGTAAACTGTAGTCACTAAACTGCAGTATTAATTTGACATAAACTGGCATCTGTGTACTTAATTACATGAGCTAATGATCTATCCAGATATGTACAAGATACTATGGATTAGCTAATACATGATGTAAAGGTCTGGAGCAATGTAAGCAGTGTTCTTATCTTTACTCCCATAATAAATAAAAGAGTCACTTCCTTTCCACTCCATTGCACACGGAGAAAATAGTAGGAGCTTCTCTGGCACAAGTTCTGTTGAAATCAAGCTCCTTAAACCAGGGATATTCCAAAAATTCTACTGATTTCAGAGCTCCAAATAATTTGGTCTTACATAAGAACAGCCCTGCTGGATCAACCCAAGGCTGTTGGGCCTGATCCACCATCCTGTTTTCTCCTGTCCAGCATCCTGTTTTCCACAGTGGCCCACCAGATGCCTCTGAGAAGCCCACAGGCAAGAGTTGAGGGCATGCCCCCTCTCCTGCTGTTGCTCCCCTGCAACTGGTATTTGGAGGCATCTTGCCTCTGAGGCTGAAGGTAGCCTATAGCCATCAAACTAGTAGCCATTGATAGACCTGTCCTCTATGCATTTTTATAAGCCCGTTTTAAAGTCAGCCAAGCTAGTGGCCATCACCACATCCCGTGGCAGAGAATTCCATAAATTATGTGCTGTGTAGAAAAGTACTTCCTTTTCCTATACTTTTCCAAAGTAGATTTAAATATGCCATTGATCTGTCCTTTTCTTTCCAAATTGTCTGCAGCTCTTTAAGACTCCAGAGATATGATCTTAACTGGGGTTTCCAGCAGCTGATTGCTGGTGCCCTGTGTCCTTAAACAAACACAACCTGGTCCCTCCACAAGCCAGGCACTATGAGAGCAGGGACTCACAGCAGTGTACTTGGAACCCTCCTCCTCCCCACACTGAACATAGAACATCGGAAGCTGCCATATACGGAGTCAGACTGTAGGTCCATCTAACCCAGGATTGTCTTTACAGACTGGCAGCAACTTCTCCAAGGTTGCAGGCAGGAATCTCTCAGCCTTATCTTGGAGAAGCCAGGGAGAGAACTTGGAACCTAGAGGCTCTCCCCAGAGCGGCTCCATCCCTTGAGAGGAATATCATCCAGTACTCACACATCAACTCTCCTATTCATATGCAACCAGGGCAGACCCTGCTTAGCTAAGGGGAAAAGTCATGCTTGCTACCACAAGACCAACTCTCCTCTCCTCAGAATGGAGGTGTGCAGTCACATATCTTCCAAATTCACCCCAAAGTCCCTGTTGGGTTTGGGTTTTTCATTATGAGATTAGCCCAATTTATATTCAAGGTTAAAAAAAAAACACCCTACTTTTTGGATTTTACCACATTGGGTTTTTTGGGCAACTTCAAAATCACAGTCAAGCCTTGCAGGAAACCCATCATAAAGCCTGCTGTCTGGGAAAGTTCCGGGTAATTAAAAACTCCACAATCCAGGGAGAAGTTTACAAGCATTCCTAGTTTACTTCTCAAATATGATCTTTTTTCATTGCACAAGCTCTACAAACCTGTACAGCTCTTGTGGGCTTTTAAAGTTAAGCACTCGCTTCACCAGAAATGAGATATCTTCCCCTCCAATCCTCCCTTCTTTAATTAACACTTGCAGCGTAAACCAATATTTAAAAACGGACAACAGGACACTTCCTCATCATCAGTGATGATTCGTTTTGTATCTTCAGTTGACATAGAAAATGAGAGTTAGCCAAGAAGTGAAGGGTCAACTTTCTCCATTGTTGAAGCCTAAGGAAAAGCACAGAAGAAAAAGGAGCCACAGAAACCCCAATGAGCATGGCACTGAATTAATAATTCTCTCCTCTTCCCCTCTAGAATTAATTCGTGGCTTACGCTGACATTAACTCTTCCTCGAAAATCCCATTTGCATTATATAAAGCCCTGACATTATCCTGCTGGTAACAGATGCTCATCTTCTCCTGGAAAAAGAAATAAGCCAATTGTTTTTTAATGTGGGTTTTTTAAAAAAAATCGGCATTGAAAATAGATTTAGACGTCAGGCTGAATATTCATACACCGCTTTGCTTGAAGAGCAAACATGAATCAGGCATTAAGGTGTCATCTATGTTTTTGAGGCCATGATGAGAGTCCTCTGGTGGGAAACAGTTCAAGAAAACATTTAAGCAGTAACGAAACCATGGAAAACTCAAATGTGTGTTTAAATTTACACACATGGTTAAGCCATCAGCTTCACCATGTGTGGTTGAACGTGATGCAGTTTCTTGCCATAAAAAACATGTCCTAGAGCAGGGGTAGGCAAGAGGGGTGTGTATGTAATGGTTCATGGTCGAAACAGTCCACTGCAAACTGGGTGGTTCAATCACGAACCTCTCCGAACTGGTTTGAGCTTATTCATCGGTTTGACCGGCCCAGCTGCTCAGTCTGATGAACTGGTTTGTGGAGCAGTGGTGACCTAACTGCCGCCCGCAGTCCGTGCACACCCCTAGTCGGCAACCTTGGTTCTCCAGCTGTTGTTGAATGACAACTCCTTTCATCCCCAGCCACATTGTGGGAGTTGTCATTCAACAATAGCTGGAGAGCCAAAGTTGCCTATCCCTGTTCAAGAGTCTCCAACAATGTTACTGTCAGGAGGTGGGTTCCTTGCCTGATTCTGCATATATCGGGGGGGGGTAGGAGGATCCCAAGTGATATGGGAGCAGAAAGGGGGCTGAGAGCCAGTGCAGAATAAGGGACAGCACCAAGCCACAACACCAGTTGAGCCAGTAGTGGCCCGCTTCATGCATTGTGAATTTTCACGTGAGTTCACTTTAAGGAAGTGAACTTCCTGGATGGTGAACTTCACTCTACAGGAAATGCGGTAGCACGGGCTCAGGATTACCAGTTCTCAATTGCCTAGATAGACCTTGGGCCTGATCCAGCAGGGCTGCTCTTGTGTTCTTATGCTATCTTCTTATGTTAGCATTTGTTTCAAAGGCAGAGATCTGTAGAGAAGATCAATGAAGGACTGCATATGGGAGCATTGGAGCTGACCCCAAGAAGATGCTACTTGGGAAACAGAGGAAGAAAAGGGTGCTGTGGACCCCTCTCCTTTTTCCAACGGGGGCTTCCAGAGATAGGTAACAGTGGAACCCAGTCAGTGACAAGAGGGGCTATTGCCTGAAGAATTGGCAACTACTAAAATGTCTATCCCACAGTGTCAGGATTTTAAACACGCAGCAAATGTGGTGATTGACTGCTCTCTGGGACTAATTTAAGGGAAGGTTTCAGTCCATGTACTGCAATCTGGCATCTATGTTCTAGATGCTATTTCACAAATGTGTTTAATTCAGGAAGCCTTGGAAGTGCTCGATTGTTAACTTTTACTACTGCCCAGAGTGGTGTACTACATACTTAAGTTGCTCTTTCACAACAACCCTGTGAAGTAGGCTAGGCTGAGAGAGAAGTGACTGGCCCCGAGTCACCCATGGCTGAATGGGGATTTGAACTTGGGTCTCCCCGGTTCTAGTCCAGCACTCTAACCACTACACCACGCTGGCTTTCAACGAGTATACTTCCGGGTATACTTCTGAGTATACCCGTATACTCGTATAACGAGTACACTTACTCGTGGAAACTCCATCCATATTCTACATATGTTTAAGCCAGCACTAAATTAGAGAAAAGAAAATAACAGAGGGAGCTCAGTGGCATGAGCCCCCCGGGTGGAGAGATGACAAATACCAGACAACAGATTGGCATAAAGATGTTTGGAAGCAGATGGCAGCCTGTGACATGGAGAATTCTCATTTCAATTTCTGCCTGTAACAACATTAAAGCTCTCCCTTTGCTGCCTGCTATGCAGCCTTCTTCCCATTCCCAACCAGCCACAGGTTATGCTACGGGACAAAGAAGAAAAATACTCCGGAAGCACAGATCTGAGGCACGAAGCATGCCACCCTGTTCAGGGGCTGGCTTTTTACAAGCCACCTGACAGCTGCCACAGCATGGGTCACGATTTGTATGGACTTCTAACGCCCCGTGTCCTGGGACTTTTCAAAGCAGTCCTTTGGTCACAAGACTCTGTGATCTTCATTATGGGGATTATTTATTTATTTGGGGCATTTCTATACCATCCCATCTGCAAATCTCTGGGCAGTTCACAATCTATCACCAATTAAACTCCAAACACAATGAAACCCATTGAAAATAGAGATAAGAACTCCAAAACTTGACACTCTAAAATGATACATTAAAAGCCAGATTGAACAGGGATGTTTTCAGATTTTTCTTTAAAATGTCCAGAGAAGGGTTGCTTCTCATTTTGTTAGGAAGCACGTTCCAAAGTCCTGGGGACAACCCTAGGAAACAACTCTTGAGTCACCACCAACCGAGTTGGTGGCAATCACAACCAGACCTCTGCTGGTGATCTTAATAGGCAGCAGGGTTCATGACAAAGAAGGCATTTCCCATTTTTCAAACAGGGGCACTTTGTGCAAAATGACAACAACAACCCCTCACCTTCAACACAAGAGCCTCTGTGCTGACTCCAACATAGGAACATAAGAAGCTGCCTTATTCCAAGCCAGACTATTGATTGGTCCATCGAACTCAGTAAATTGTCTACACAGATTGGCAGCATCTGTTGCATGAAGAATTAAGTACCTCCTTTGCAACATTTACCTGTTTGTTTTTACCACATGGCTCTGTTTATCACCAGGAGTTGACACTGACTCGAGGGCACATCTTTACTTTACTTTTTAACTTAGGAACATAGGAAGCTGCCATATACTGAGTCAGACCATTGGTCCATCTAGCTCAGTATTGTCTACCCAGACTGGCAGCAGCTTCTCCAAGCTTGTAGGAAGGAATCTCTCTCAGCCCGGGAGGGAACATGGAACCTAGATGCTCTTCCCAGAGAGACTCCATCCCCTAAGGGGAATATCTTATGGTGCTTATGCCTGTAGTCTCCTGTTCGGATGCTCACCAGGGTATACCCTGCTTAGCAAAGGGTACCATTTATGCTTGCTACCACAAGACCAGCACAGTACGGCACTTTTCTCTGAGCTGGGAGGACCCCTTAAGAGAATTGGAGCCCTCTATAAGAGCTCTGTGGGGAAAGCACTGTATGAGGAAACAGCAGTCTGTGCATGCCTTCCAAAAAGTCTCAAGGGGGCTTCATTTCTCTTAAAGGAGCACACACACACAGTTCTGAGCAAAGTGCAGCACTGCCCAATGGCAATGTTCATCTCCACATGATGCCAGGGAGACTGTGTAGAGTCTTCGGCTTTATTTGGTCAAAGGGTCACACAGGCCCAATAAGCAATTACCCGGGGTTCATAAGGACTGCCACTGGTCCACAGTACAATCCCAGTACAATGCAGAACACTGCTGTAAAGCATCATGCATAGTGCTGGTATAATAAAAGGCTTGCCCAGACAGCTGTATGCATTTAAGACTCTTTTTGCATGATCAGGAGATCTGAACAACTAGCTGTCCCAATAGCATAGAGAAGTCGTACACACGTACAATTGGGTGTGTGCAGATGCTCTCTTCAAACTGTCTTATGAATGCATAGCAGTTGGGCACATGAGATGCAGTTTCCCAAACCTCAGAAAATTTCCTGAGATGTCTTCAGGGCATCTGAAAGGGGCTTATCTCATTCACCTGCTCTCCTTAACCATAAATTGTTCGCTATTTATAATCAAGGACAATTGCCAACATGATGGGGGAAATTACTTAAAGTAAAGTAAAGTTGTGCCATCGAGTCGGTGTCGACTTCTGGCAACCACAGAGCCGTGTGGTTTTCTTTGGTAGAATACAGGAGGGGTTTACCATTGCCTCCTCCCATGAAGTATCCCATGATGCCTTTCAGCATCTTCCTATATCACTGCTGCCCAATATAGGTGTTTCTCATAGTCTGGGAAATATACCTGCAGGGATTCGAACTGGCAACCTCTTCCTCCCTAGGCAAGTTAATTCCCCGCTGCGCCATTACGTGGCTTACTGAAAATAATCCCATTGAAATTAAAATGGACAAATTAAGCATTGACTTAATGGTCCTTTTAATGTCAGTGGGACTACTCAGAGTAACTTTCCTCATCATGTCTGCCAATATGTGAAAGAGGTACAATAGCAATTTGGGTTGATCCTATAACTGTCTGTTACCATAGCTCATGGGTAGGGCATTTTATTTGCATGCAGGTTTATGTAAAGGTCCCAGGTTCAATCCTTGACATCTCCAGGTAGGGCTGAGAAAATCTCTTGCCTGAAACCTTGGAGAAAGTTGCCAGTCAGTGTACACAATAATGAGCTAGATGGACCAATGGTCTGACTCTGTATAAGGCAGTTTCCTATGTTCCTAAGATCTGTTTAGATTTTTTACTTAGAAGGTAAAAACCTCTAGCAATGCAATCTTTCTGACTGATCAGCTTGAATCCTTTTTCATCATGGGTGACAAAACTGTATTCTGTCTTTCTGCTGTGAGCCATTTTGGACAAGATGCTAAGCCAAGGGAAGAGGAAACTCAACTGATTTGTGCTTTGATTTGTGGAAACACAACCAACTACTTCCAGTTTCGCCTTCCAGCTTTGTGTCACTTCCAAAATGGCTCTAACTTTTCCTTTTATCCCTTCCTTTCAACCCTTCTTCACAAGTCAGGGCTTGCCACAGCACATAACAAGATTCAAGAAAATTCTTGAAACAAGTCAGCACTTTAAATGTATTACTGTGCATTAAAGTCGTACAAGCTCATCATAATAAAAACATAACTCAGGAGGAAGCAGCGTAAATGCATATTGTTTATAACCCTGTTATAATGAGAATGGGTTTATTTTAATTAAAGATAATTCTTTAGTTTCTCAAGCTTTAGGGAAGAACTTTTTATAGCAGGTCTTGGATCAAAGTGGTAGATTTTCATAATTATTATTGTTTCCAATAGAAATTTAATTTGCATTTTCTAAGAGGTTTAAAGCCCATGATTAGGGCCATTGAGAACCATTATCTCCATAGTTTTAAGTATCTATATATAATTTTTTTCGATCATACATTGTCATACCAAATTATTGGGCTTCATATAAAAAGTCAAAAAGTCATCTCAAAATATTACATTCTGTGATTAGAGTGGATATTTTGGATTATTATCTTTCCAACTTTGAAAAGAATCAAAATGATTGGAATAGATCTGCAATTATCTTTAAGACTTTTTCTTCTTCTCTATTCATGCCCTTAACAAGAGTTGAAGAAAAATACTTATGAATTTTATTCATTCATGTTTTGTGGCCGTGGCAGAGCATTTGCTTTAAATGCAGAAGGTCCCAGGTTCAGTCCCTGAGCTAGATGGACCTATCTAAATATCTCTTTCTTTCTTGACCTCTACTCTCTTTCTTGACCTGTACTCCTCGATATATAAAACTCCTATGGTTTCCAAGCCATAGTGACCTCCAACCTACAGGATCGGAGAGGGGGGCAGTGTAAACCCTTCAGTTACGATCTTTCTTATTCGTCACTTGTACATTATAATGTCACGCTCACTGTTATGATATGGATGGAAAAAACTCAGCGTCACTATAATAGGAACAATAATGTATTATTATATGGTCTGGGGTTGGACTGAACATGAGATGGTTTGGTTCGACCCCGAACCATTGAACTGAACCGGTTCGACATCGAGCCAGTTCGCACATCCCTATTATTTAAGAGGTCAGCCCTACAGACTCCCCTCAAAACAATGAGTCCCCAAACCACATATTTACAGCGGATGAGATTTCAGAGCAATTCCATGCTGAATGAGTCATCTCTCTGGAGCCTTTCGCCTTCCAAGATCAATCAATATTACAATTTTCATAATACTTTGGGTATCTTATAAAGTATTATAGTGATATAATACTATAATACTTTATAAGAAGATAAAAACAGCCCTCCTGGATCAGGCCCTTCTAGTCCAGCACCCTGTTTCCCACAGTGGCCCACCAGATGCCTCTGAAAAGCCCACAGGCAAGAGGTGAGGACAGACCCCCTCTCCTGCTGTTCATCCCCTGCAACTGGTACTTAGAGGCATCTTGCCTCCAGAGGTGCACCTAGGTAATTTTGGAGCCTGGACCCAAAGATCTTTGGAGGCGCCCCTCCCCTGAAAATTAAACATCATCATGCTCTGCCAGGCAACCACACCAGCTGGAACATACTAAAGAGGATGGGGGGGCAGGGTCTGCAGAGACCCTGGACCTTGGCCCCGAAGTCCAGGGGTAAGAGTGCCTCTGCTTGCCTCTGAGGCTGGAGATGGTCTATAGCAGGGATACTCAATGTCTTCAGATTTTATTGGACTTCAACTCCCATAATCCCCAACCAAAGACCACTGGGGCTGGGGATTATGGGAGTTGAAATCCAATACCATCTGGGGACCCAACGTTGTGGATCCCTGGTCTATAGCCTAGTAGCCATTGATAGACCTGGGGGCTATTCTCACAATCAGCAAAAATCGGGCACATGACCTTCATATTTGGGACCAAGCTGGCAGTGAGGAAAAGGCTGTGGCATTTCCCCATGCAGACAGGATAGAGGAATAAACGATGCTATTTGTGGCTCACCATTGACAACACACCACCTCCTAGTTGATGACAAAGTGGGGTACCACACCTTGGTGTCCTTCAAATTAAAAAAAAGGAATGGAATGTATCCAGTTTGGCCTGAGGGAAACATTCAGTGACATTTATTTAGTTTGAAATAGATTCCCTCACAGAAGGCTCTGCACCTTGAGGATATATGAAGCAATTTTGTCTTTAGATAAACGTTAAATAATAAATGAGCTGGGAGGAAGCATGACATCTTTGGAGTATCCTTCTGCTTGAAAAACAGGGTCCTTCACACCTGTTTGTACACTTGGTAAAGAGGTGCCAGGATCACTTATTTCAGAGTCCATTAAATTCCCAGACAATGGGAATTTTCTTCATACGATTTCCCCAGACAAGGAGAGTCATCCTTCATACAAATGAGGCTCCATGCACCCACACTTTGCCTTGGTCTTTATGTTGGATGGTGGGCTGGGGAAGGATGCATCCAGGCAGACATTTAATGGGTGCAGCTTCCCTAATAGAGATATCTGCCCCCAGTGAATTTCTGCCTGATGCATCTCTGGGCAATGCAAAGTGTGGGTGTATGGATCCTTATTTCTAAAGCCATCATCTTATACCAGACTGTACAAAGTCTTTACAGCTTATATGGTGCGGAAGTTAAGATGGGCACCTTAAATTGCAATTTCCATTCTTTTTAGAGCATGAGTGAAAACATAAAGCTCCTTAGCTCTTATCTTAAACTGAAGGTTTTTGGATTACTAAATATGGCCTACCATACAAAAAGGAAATGTTGAGAAATCTAATGAAAGAAACCTATGCTTGGACCCACAGAGTGCGAAGAAGAGGACAGAAAGATTGATCCAAACTTACTGATGATTACTCAGCAATGAACTTCTTGCTCACCATCCAAACTTTATCACAACTTTGATGTACAACTATCCGTTCCTAACAAAATTGGACTAGTTCATCCATATGCATGCAATTCTCTCTCTGAATATGTAAAATCCTTGGTGAATTTTCTGGATTTTTAAAGCAATCAAATACCCACAGGTAGATGCGAACAAGAATGTAGGGATTATTATTTTTTCTGCCTATGCCCACACATTTCTTCCTTGGAGACACAGTCATGGGTCATTTCTTTCTATGATAAAGTGTGTGTGTGTGTGTGTGTGTGTGTGTGTGTGCGCGCGCGTGTGTGTGTGTGTATAAAATTATGCAGAAGCTTTTCAGACTACCTCTCAATATTAGAGAAGCTAGCTAATGAGAAACCATTAGAAGAGTTTGACACTGCAGAGGAGGTACAATATTTTTTGCATCCATGGATTTTATGTTGAAGCAAAATGTTATATATACATGAAGAAATCTCCTCTTTTGAAGTCCATTGATTATTTTTTTAAAAAAATGCAGCAAACTTGTGGCTACATAAGGAAAAGCAAAATTCTTCTTGACTAAACACTGTTGGGGGGGGAATGCCATTTTAGAAAGAGAAATGCCATTTTAGAAAGCCATTAATAATATAGTGTGCTTAATAAAAGCTCTAACAGTGAATATTTTCCTTCCAGTAAAAGATGAATATCTTTGATTTGGTCACTGGGATGCTTTTTTCCATCTTTTTAAATTACTATTATTAATTTAAACCTGTACTCTTGTCTTAAAAGTCTGGTTTGCTTATCTCCAAGAAGATGATTTCAAAGTTACACGTAGCAAAAATAATTAAAGGTTCAAGGGCGGATTCTAAATAAGAAGCATTCAAAGATTCAGACTCCCATCTCTGTTGATTAGTTCCATTCATTCTGAGCTGTTGTGAGTTAAATTGGGCCCCACTGTACTCGCAATTGGGAGCATGATAGGGTCTGATACCTCACTCAACACCTCGCCCCATGAGTTTCCAAACCCCTTCCCACCTGTGACTGATATAGGAAACATTGCCCTGACTCTTTATTGACTTGGTGCTGTCATGTTGACTCTGTATTGACTTTGTGCTTGGTGTTGTCATGTTGACTCTGTATTGGCTTTGTACTTGGTGTTGTCTTGTAGCCAGATCTGACTAGCAACATATTATTGTAACGTCATCCAATTTATTACCTGATCCCAGTTTGGTGGGGATTGCTCAACTGTGGTTGATTCAGAGAGATTGAAAGTCAAGTTCTGCTTATGATCACCAGATAATCTGATAAAGCAAAAATAGAGAATCTGATAAATCAAGAGCAGCAAGAATTAATAATAATAACAACTACTACTACAACAACTACTACTAGCCTACCCGCACAGAGCATCTGTGCGCTATTTGGGGCTGGCTGTTCCCCCCTCCCTCCTGCCCCACTCTCCCTCCCCCACCCTCCTGCCCCACTCTTTCTTGCCCCCATCCCCCTACCTTCTGCCCCACTCTGCGCTCTCTCTTTCCCATTCACCCCCTTTGCAGTCTCTCTGCTGCTTCCCCACCACCGCCTCCCATGGGCAGGCCCAGCTTTGCCACTGCCACCACCCTCCCCTTACCTGGGACGGCCGGGACAGCTGTCTTGCCACTCCCTCCTTCCTCACGCAGGCAGGGCGGGCTTTGCCGTCACCACCTCCCCCCCACCCGCTTACCCGGGATGGCCTGGCCTGGCCAGGCCAGGTCATCCTGCCGCCAACTCCTGGCAGCTGCCATTTTTCCTTTGCCCCAAACTCTCGGCCAATGCTAAGAACTCTCAGGAGAGTTCCGCCGCCAAATCCAGGAGGACACACATGCCAGCTAAAAGAATTAAATATATGGATACATCTGATACAGTAAGCAGCAATAAAAATCAATAAAATCAATAAAAATAAAATCAATAAATAAGAAATCACATGGGTGGATCAACTAATGTGGCTCCTTCCTGTACTAAAGTTGCAAACCCTCAGTCTATGCAAGAAGAAAAGGTAACGTTTTAAAATTAAATAATACTCTGGATCAATAAAATAATCCCATCCAGGAATAGCATAGGCATTAACGGAACCATTAAATAAAACTGGTTCCTTGCAACAAGGTAACATCTGCTCACGGTTTTGGGAAGAAAGCTATGTTGTTCGTGTTTTATTTTAAAGGCAATTACATGGCAATATTCAAGTGAATAACGAGTCGCAAACATTCTGCTAACTCTGCAATTTGGAAAGCATTCAGCATTCAGTGGAGCTCCTGCTAACACATCTGCAGTAATGACTAAATTTGTCATAACATTTTAAAACATGTTATTCCCCTCCATATTTTTCAGATTTTGCCCCTCCATGTTGCTGAATGCTGAGAGCAGCAGAGAGAATGCTGAGAGCAACACTGGCTGGGAAAGGAACCATTTCTGAACCATTTCCAGCTTCTTGAGCATACCTAAATGTTTTCTTGTCTGATGCCTATTGTTCTTCTTTCCCCTACAAAAACTCAGCTTTAAGAAGCCGTTGCTCTATGGCACTGTGATAACAGTTACAGTGAGAAACACCACGCTCCCAAGGAGAGCAAAATATCTGTACCTTTTTCGGAGGCAGATTTCCTATCACAGAGAGATATTGATTGGAGACACAGTAGTCGTTCTTTAATGAGATTTTTGTCTTATTGATACATTGCTTGTCAAAGCACTTCAAAAGACAAAACCTGGAGGATGGTAAGCACGCTTGCTTCATTCAGCTCATTATACGCATCCCTGATCTGCCTATACTGGGCTCTGTGGAGAAGCATTTTGTCAGCTGGGAGCTGTCAAAGGTCCTTTTCAGCTGGGAGCTGTCCATGGTCCTTCTCAGGTGAGCATTTTGTCTTACTTTATCTTTATTTTGGTCTTCGACCAGCATAAGAGCAATTTTTAAAAGAAAGAAAAAAGACATAGGATACAAGCAGGGGGTAATCAATACAATATAAAATAAAAAACTACTTTTATGGAACTATCAAAGTGTAGGATAGTAGTAAGGTGGAAATAAATTTAAAAATTTAAAACATATTATATATATATTTACTATGGCTGTCTATGGGAGAGAAGTCTACAACTTAGTAAGCAGTAGGCCAGAAAGGATCGACATATAAAAGTACTTTAAAATAGTTAGTTATAAGTAGTTACAGGTGTTTAAAAGTTCATAGAAGAGATTAAAAGTAAGCCATTAAAAGGATATAATAATATATATTATATATATATATAGAGAGAGAGAGAGAGAGATATAGATATAGATATAGATATAGATAGATATATAGATATATAGATATATAGATATATAGATATATATACATACACACACACAGAGGCTGAGACAGGATTTATGTAGGCTCAGCCTGCCGTCCCTCTAGGCAGAAGCTGTCAGGGCCATGGGGATACTGCACACTGCAGCACAAAACTTTGAAGTGTTGTACATGGTGGTGGGGTCTTCATCTGAGAGCAGCATCAAGGTATAAAATTTACTTGAGCGACCAGGATGCCTGGTGAGATGAGGTTGGTGAGATGAGGTTGGCGCAACTATCTCTATAGAAGGGGGAGAAGAGGAGAACATGCACTGTGGTTTCGACCTGCCCTGTGTCGCAAGGACATAGTCTCTCCACAAGTGGGATCTTCCTGAACCTGCCTTCTAGAATGGCTGACGGGAGGATGTGGCAGCGCGCCAAAGTAAAGGCCCTCCCGTTGGCTGCGATTTCCAGTAGTGACAGATATGCGGTGGGAGAGGGGAGGTATCTCAGGCTTTCTGGTGCCGGGAAGTTTGGGACCCTGCCTAGGTCTATTTGGCGTTCTATGTCTGTTATCCTTTGTTTAAGAACAGATTTGGCCAGGTCGTGTCCCATAGCTAGTAAAAGGGGGAGGGAGAATCCCAAGCTTGACAGTTGGGTCTGAATAGCACTTTTCCAAGAGGATAGGAAGGAGTCCTGGAGAGTCGGGGGGGCAGTCTATGAGGAAGGAGGGCTAGTTTTACCCTGTAGATAAGGATGGCCAGTCATATTCTAGCCTCCATCTTAGAAACATAGGAAGCTGCCACATACTGTGTCAGACCATTGGTCTATCTAGCTTAGTATTTTCGGCAGTGGCTTCTCCAAGGTTTCAGTCAGGAATCTCTCTCAACCCCATCTTGGAGATGCTGCCAAGGAGGGAACTTGGAACCTTCTGCTCTTCCCAGAGTGGCTCCATCCCCTGAGGGGAATATCTTACAGTGCTCACACTTCTAGTCTCCCATTAATATGCAACCAGGGCGGACCCTGCTTTACCTAAGGAGACATGTCATGCTTTCTACCACAAGACCAGCTCTCTATATTTGATGTGTATAGTATAGTATAGTATAGTATAGTATAGTATAGTATAGTATAGTATAGTAGAACATAGGAACATAGGAAGCTGCCGTATACTGAGTCAGACCATTGGTCTATCTAGTTTTGTCTTCACAGACTGGCATCAGCTTCTCCAAGGTGGCAGGCAGGAATCTCTGTATAAAATGCATTTATGTGTGCATATATTAGATTTCTGAAACAGAAATGGGGGGGCAGGTAGGGGCAAACTACTTGTCTGAGGGGGTGCTTGCCCACCCTTGCTCCCCACCGCATTACTGCCCTCGGTTTATGCTGACTCTTTTAAATGCTTTTGGCAATTGTTTTGTTTACGGCACACCCCTTAATTATTATATTATATGATATGACCTTGGACCTTTGAGCATAGTTATAGACTTCTTTCTGCTCAAAAATGACTCGCCTTTCAGTTCACTGCCCAGAAGGCAATGAATATTGGAAAAGACTAGGAGTGTAACAGCTTATTTCAGAAATCCATATTTTTGATTAATCACTTTTTTTGCAAGAAGTTTAGGTGATTTATACTCCCATCTAATTAATTAAAACCCAGAAAGGTTCAGTTCTTAAAAGGGCTATCATTTAACAATGTTGCAGAGAGGACTTTGCTCTAGCCGTTGAATGATTTTAAGCTAAATGCAAGACTATTAACCAATTATTAGAGGCGGGAGCAAGAGGACGTTGACATTTCTGAAAAGTTATCCTAGATTGGTGGGGGGGGGATGATCTTAAATCACCAGCTAGCCATTATATGAAGAGATTGCCATGGAAGAGTACTATTCTTCTGGCTTTATAAGCTGAACGTGTGGAGTAGGTGGGGCTATTCCTTCCTTGCACCCACACTAATAAAGTCATGAAGCTCAACTGAAGATAAAGAGCCTGATTCTCCAGTTCTACTTTGCCAAGTGACTTAATAACATCATAGCCCCACTGGATCAGAACAAATATCCACCGTTCTTCTCCCCACAGAGACCAACCAGATGCTTCAATGACGCCCACAATCAGGTTAATTAACCTTCTTCACTGCTGGTCTCCAGCAAGTGGTTTTCGGAGAGAACATGGAGATTCCATACAAACATCTGAGAATGTCATCCTGGTATCTGGCTTAAAGCTTTCACCTATTGCACCTCCAATGCCTTGGTCCTTAGGCCCCACTACTGGTAAACTATGAGAGAATTCCGTCTTCTAAGGGAAAAAGCAAACTAACAGCATCAACTCCTTCAGTTCCAGCACCAGTCAAACACACTGCCAAGCCACATAAAAATGTCTGAATACCCTTTCAGAAGAGGTCTGAATGAGTCCTTGATCAGAGAGAACGTTCATTGTATGAGTCCTTTGTTGTAGACACAACAGCAAAAACATACCTTTTTATCAAGACCTCTAATTACAACGACAATGATGACTATGGATATTTATATACTGCTCTTCAACTCAAAGCAGTTTACACAGAAAAATAAATAATACATAAATAAGATAGTCCCCTGTCCCCAAAGGTCTCACAATCTAAAATGAATTAGATAAGGGAAAGGTCATGTATATTGAAGAGAGAGAGCACGTCAATTGTGTGTCTTCCTAAAGTTAAGTAAATATTGCAGGGTATTGCTGGGAAAAGACTCCAGGCTAAGAAATAATAAGCCATAACATCAGCGGGCCATGATGCTATGTAGGGAGCAGTTTTAAATTGAAATCTCCAGCCTGATCTGTAGTGCAGAGGGCAATATACTTGCTTTCTCTCAGAGGTGGTATGTTTCTCAATGTTCCCACTGAGAGAAGGATGATGAATAAATGGGCCTCTAAGATTTCACTGGTAGGTTAATCAACTCATACATTAGTTGATTAATTTGGAGAGGCAGAATTTAATTAGCAAAGGTAAATTTTGAAGCAATGAGGTCTCAGTGTAAGAGCACTGTTGGTTTGTTGAGGCATCCATGAATTAAATAAAGAAAAGATTCGAGATGGCCTATCCAGGTATCCTGGCTTGCAAGTGAGCCCAGTGCTCCCAAGGCAGCTGATTGACTGATGATTGATTAAGTGCCATCAAGTCGGTGCCGACTCTTAGTGACCACATAGATAGATTCTCTCCAGGATGATCTGTCTTCAACTTGGCCTGTAAGGTCTCTCAGTGGTGCATTCATTGCTGTCGTCATCGAGTCCATCCACCTTGCTGCTGGTCGTCCTCTTCTCCTCTCTCCTTCAACTTTTCCCAGCATTATGGACTTCTCAAGGGAGCTGAGTTTTCGCAGAATGTGTCCAAAGTAGGATAGTTTGGGCCTGGTCATTTGTGCCTGGAGTGAAAATTCTGGATTGATTTGTTTTATGATCCATTTGTTTGTTTTCCTGGCTGTCCGTGGTATCTTCAAAAGTCTTCTCCAGCACCAAAGTTCAAAAGCATCAATGCTTTTTCTATCTTGCAAAGTGGCTAGCCCGCCTAAAACACCCTCCCCTTAAATGAGGTTAATGGTTAAACTCATTCCTTTTCTTAGCTCGGTTAACCTCATTCCTTTGCTTGTTGTAGACAAGTAGCCACCCTGCTGGGAGGCTGCAAACAACCTCCCGGGCTCAGAGGTCTCTCCAGGATGCCCCACACATTTGCACAGGGCATCCTGGGATGACCTCCACAGCCCCCACTGGCTCCGTGACAGAGCTGGTAGTCATGTGGGCAGCTGATCTGGCTGCCCAGGGCTCCGCCGCCGATGGTCTGCGGGGAGAGTGGGCTAAGTCGGCTCTTCCCACAGACCTCATTGAGGTGCTTCACAGCAATCGCATGAAGCGCCTCTTTGTCATAAAGAGTGTATTAGAGAGAAAGCGGAATGGGAGTCAAACAGTATGATAAGATATGGGCTGAAAGATGTGTCCTTGAAACAAGTTAGAAAAGAGGGCTCTAAAGGAATTGAGTTAGTAGGATTATTGTCTGGTATGAAGAAAAAAGACAAGGAAGCAAATGTGGTATGAATCTGCACTAAGCTGCTTGATCAAAGCGATACATGGGAGTATCTTGAATGATCACAGAAAGCATAAAAGCTTTATTGTGGAAGGAATTATTTAGTACCAAAGGGGGAACGTTCACTTCTAAGTGGGATGAATTAATCAAACCGCTCATTGGTGGGAGCACTCACAGACACTGCTTTTGTATAATGTATTCAAAGCAAAAGCAAAAAGAAAACTTCTGTTGGTTTCATGGCATACAAAGAACATGGGACAATGAAAATAACCCATTTAAGCCATAATAGTGGCAAGCTCATTGAGAAATATCTAAAAGGAAACAATGAGCACCAATGAGTATGAGTAAATTTAGAAATATAATATATAATAGGAGAGAGTCATGATGATGAGAATAGCTAATATCACATTTCCATAGATGTCGCATTTTAGAGTATTAAGGATGTGGCGTACTTTCTCACAGAAACCCTCACGAAAGCCATGAAATGTAGGTTTGTATTATTAAAACATAACATATGTTCAAGAAGTTTAACAGACAACTACTCTTAGTTAAAAGTGACAGAAAGATATGACTTACAAGAAATTGTAAATCATCAATGTGACTTCAGCAGTGGAAATAGAGCAAGATATTTAACCAGAGATCGAAAAAGAGGGTAGAACATCACAGTTAAGGGTAATCGGGAAAGATTTAGAAATAAGAGATTATGCTTATGAAGGACAAGGGATATAATTTGCCTGGACTTTAAGGTCAGTATGTTTCATGGAGTGAATTACTGGAAAGGATTAACTCATTTCAATGCTTTAAAATATTGGAGTGGTTTGTGCTGCCACAAGTATATTTCAGGATAGAAATGTACTTTTCCTGCTTTATTTTTTAGCACAAATATGGCTGCCCCCCTCAGCTTGTCTGCGGGGGAGCTTTTTGCCCCAGCCTCATAATGAGATATGAAGCAAGATGGCACCACTGATTGGCTGGCAGGCCATGCTCCAGTCAAGGTGAAGTGACAAGAGCAGAGCTCTATCGTAGCTTCTCCCGGGCATCCTTCTCTCCACAGCATCTCAATCACCCATGGTTGGAGGCCCTTCCATTGTTCTCCCTCTAGATCAGAGGAAGGGCTTTGTTTTGTGCTGATCTTGGAATGTATTTCCTGGGCATCGAGTTCCTCTTCTCGCCAGGCTAAGTGGGGCTTGATGCTGCTTCCCCCTTTTATCTTACACTTGATCTCAGCCAAAAGGCAGGAGGGTCTTCCTCTTGGATGGGGAGGTGACTGGGGGATGCGGGTGGCCACACTCAGGGAGAGACCAAGGGCTCAGCTTTTTGCGTATAGAGCTTTATACCATGGCTGGCTGTTTGGGGCAAATTACTTGTGTGTGCTGCGTGAAAGGATTCAGGCATGCTTGGCTTCAAAGACGGTGACCCTTCGACCGCTGCAGGTGTACACGATACAACTTCTACCCTTGAAAGCCAGATCTTTACAACACATTCATTATGTGTTGTTTCAAGAAGGCTCTCCTGTCGTCCATCATGGAATCTGCTGCCAATCAATTTTATTGAGCGACCCCAAGTTCTAATAATATGGGAAGGAGAGAAGTTGTCCTCTCTCTCCCACTCTCTTCATACCCTTTATAATTTCATAAATTTCTGCCATATCCTACCCCAGTAGACCACCATGCTTTCAACCTCTCCCTTTTGAGTTTTCTACCTAATCTCCCCATACTATAAATCCCTGACATGAAGAAAGATGAACAACAAAATAAGGAAGTTTAGTCTGGCACAGTACCAACAAAAAGTAGGTCTGAATTGTGTACGTGCACACACACCCCAACACAGACCCCAAACAGTTTAAAGGCAATTTCATATTGCTTTGTGTAGGAGTCTATAAAATTAAGTAAAAGCAGACCCTATGACCTTGGTTGCCTGAAACAAATCCTTCCGTAAGTTGCCTTTCTCATCTCTCCCTAAAACATATACAAGCGGCATTATGAAAGTGTCACCATAATTACATTTTTCAATCAAATTCTGCCTCTGGCAGTCTTATTACCATTCCGAAACTATGATTTATTACGCAGCAAGTCAACCGCAGATGTAACCTTCAGTCTAATAGGTTACCTTCCATTTTCGACGCTGACTTCAAACCTAATTCATTCTTTAGCTGTGTTTGTGAGATTTCATTCTTGGTGGGGAAAGGTGTTGCAAACAAAATCTTTTCTTTTTTAACAACAACAAAAAAATTCACACATCATATTCCATCTGGTACCAGGCAATTTTGCTTGTGACAAACCTGCAAATGGTTGTTAAACCAACTGGTAGGGCCATGTGTTCGGAGACTTAAACTGTTGGTAGGTGATTTATTCTGATCTCTACCATTATATTCACAGGCTGGCATCATGAACAATTTGGAGAGGAGAACTGGTCTTGCAGAAGCCATAGCTTAGGAGATGAGCATCTGCTTTTCATGCAGAAGGCCCCAGGTTCAGTACCTGACAGCATGTCCACATAGGGCTGGAAAAGTCAGCCACTGCCAGTCAGAGTAGAAAGTACTGGTCCAGATGGAGCAATGGTCTGACTCAGTGTAAGGCAGCTTCCTATATTTTGATGGGGGTGTAGCTCAGAGATAGAGCATCTGTAAGCATGCAGAAGGTCCAGGTTCAATCCCTGGCATAGGAACACAGGAAGCTGCCATATACTGAGTCAGACCATTGGTCCATCTAGCTCAGGATTGTCTACACAGACTGGCAGCGGCTTCTCCAAGGCTTCAGGCAGGAATCTCTCTCAGCCCTATCTTGGAGATGCCAGAGAGGGAACTTGGAACCTTCTGCTCTACCCAGAGCGGGTCCATCTCCTAAGGGGAATATCTTGCAGTGCTCACACTTCTAGTCTCCCTTTCACATGCAACAAGGGCATACCCTGCTTAGCTAAGGGGACAAGTCAGGCTTGCTACTACCAGACCAGCTTTCCTCTCCCCACAAGACCAGCTCTCCTCTCCAAGGGAGTTTCATGGCTGAGTGGAGATTTGAACACAGACCTCCTAGTAATACTCTAACTGCTATCCTGCATTTCTAAAGCTCAACTAGCAATCTTAATTGCCACCAGCTACCCTTGTCTCCCTATAATAACAGGTATTTCAATTTTATTTTGGCCTAGTTCTCAGCACCAAACCTGATATGCCATCCCTCTGGGAGCTGCATGTAAAGCCATGTACCAGACAATGTTTACACTCTACATAAGGTATGACATAAAACAGAAGTGTGGGGAGATGATAAAGATACAAAGTAGTTTGAAAGAAATGGAAGAGACCAGGTTTTATTGAGCAGGAATTTAAAGGCCCCATAGAGGAGCTGTGTTGGCAAGTATGTAAATGTTATCCCAGATAATAGATTTGCTACTGGGATATCTGTTCTAATTTTTTCTTAAACTGAATTGATTGCTTGGAGCAAGACGGGCATTTTAAAGAAAAAAGACCTCATCAAATCTCTTGATGATAAAGGATGCTCTTTCCAGTTTTCCATTTTGCCACTTTACAAAGTTTTCTCATTTATGGTAATCCTTCTTCCAGGATGCATGGAGAGATTTATAGTGCTTTATAAGAATCAAATAAATAGAACACAGCCTTGTCCCCTTGCAAGTCAACTTAATCCACCCAAAGCTGATATTTGGAGGAACTTGTAAAAATATACTGCTTGGTGTCTCTCTCATCATCTTAGAAGGTAACATGTCAAAGGTATGCTATTGGAAAAATCGGCATCTCACTGAATTACACCACAGGTGTTGACAAGCAAAAGAAGAACCTTGGTCGTAGATCAGACCAAAGTCTTATGTAGTCCTGAATCCTGTTTCCTGATAGGAAGATTTTAGCAACATAGGATCATAGGAAGCTGCCTTATATCAAGTAAGACTATTGGTCCATCCCACTCAGTATTCAAGAAACAGACTGGCAGCAGCTTCTCCAAGGTTGCAGGCAGGCTTTGCTCTCAGCCCTATCTTGGAGAAGCCAGGGAGGGAACTTGGAACCTTCTGCAGATGCTCTTCCCAGAGCAGCCCCATCTCCCGAGGGGAATATCTTCCCGTGCTCACACATCTCTCCCATTCAAATGCAAACCAGGGTGGGCCCTGCTAAGCAAAGGGGACAAGTCATGCTTGCTAACACAAGACCAGCTCTCCTCCACCCTGCTTATGGGAAGACCATGAGTGAAGCATGAAGACAACAGGAACTCTGTTTCTTCTTTCAATAATATCATAGTCAGTGGCAGAGTAAACACTTTCAGGAGGGCTATAATCAGGTCAAAGCCATGGTCTTTCCTCTATTGTTTACCCTCCAGCAACTGATATTCACACACACACACACACACACACACACACACACACACACACACACACCGTTTGTTTGAACAGTCATTAACTGAGTAAGAAAACTATCCTACCCAGCTTTGGGAGTTGTGTGCTCTCCTGATTTTTGGTAGTGTATGAATAAAATACAAGGTAGAAGTGCAGGGAGCATTATCGTCTGCTAATCATCATCCGGATTGGCCATGCTTATCCTACCCAGCTAATAATTAACAGATTATCACGCTCCCAAGCTCCCACCTTATTTTTAACTTGCATCTGACTGAAAATTGTGTCTGTGCACAGTTTCTGATGCTCAGTAGGATGCTTGTCCTACCCAGTTAACAGGTATATGGACAAACACAGTGACTCAGAACATGGAGCTTCCATTTAGTCCTCTTAGTCAATAGCTGATGTGCTGCATATATTGGTCTAATCCTTTAAAAAGGTAATCTAATCCAGTGGCCAACACCTGATCCAGGTCAAGTTGAGGTCTCTATCAAAGCAGGGATCCAGAATGGGCAGGGATCTTGGACAGTTCCAAGAGAGAGGTTTCAGGACCTTGGCTAGCTCCAAGAAGGAAACCACAAGAGCTGGGCCTAGTAAAATAACAAGAATGTTGCTCCAGCAGATGCTCAGAGCAGACACCCAGTTCTTATGGCTGCTGTCCAGGCCAAGTGAATTGGCTCCACTCCCTTCCCTTCCCTTCCCTAGGAAAAGCTCAGTTGCTTAAAAAGGTGTTGCCCAATTTTCAAAATGCTATATCTGGCAGTGCTTGGGGAGCTATACTAGGGCTGGCAGTTCCTAAAGAGTCTGCTCAGAATCAGAGGAAGGAGGAAATGCTGTGTCCTTTGGTTGTGGTGGCAATGCTGTCTCAGATTCCCCTAGTTTTCCTAATGTGGAAGATCCTGGTGGAATGGGGCCATGTAGGATCTGGGTTCTAGGGTGTTCCTACCCTGTCTCATCACCTAACCTGTCCATCTTGTCCTCCAGTGGGTGGTGGGGTGGGTCCCACCATTCCAGATCAGGGTCATTAAACCACAAGGTCTTTGAGCAGTTAATTCCATAACTGAATTATGCATTGTGCAATGAGGCGCTTTCTATTGTCTCTCTTGTATTACAGTAGATGAAAGGAAAGGCTTGCAATAAAAATGAAGCATGCTTTCATTCTTTCCAATTAAACAGCCTGTGTTTTCTGAAGAAACACTAGCTAATGGCATCACTGTCCAATTTTGTTGGTTGTTTCCCCAAAGTGCTGAGATAGCTTCTCATGCTACTGACACGAATTCATAATATGAGTTAATCATCAGCTCAAGCCATTCTTGAATGATGGAAGACCTCAAAGTGTGCATGAAGGTTGGGCCTTCATAAAGATTAGGGGAGCCCAGAGAATTGAATGCAATATGCTGGTGTGCAAGAAAGAATGGGATGCATTGGTACTGAGAGTAAGCAAGGAAGGATGACAAAAGGAAAAGCAATGATATTTGATGATATACTAGTATATTATTCTCTCTGGAAAGGCCCGTAGCTCAGTGATATTGCATATGCTTTATGTGTAGAAGTTTCTAGGTTCAGTCCCCAGAACCTCTAGTTTAAGAACAGAGATCCCTGCAGGGAAAAGCCCGGGACTTTATAAAGCCATAGATCATTTTAACACGGAGTCAAAATTTTAAAAAGTGTTAGTGCGAAGCAAATACATATAAGGGAGTTTATCCCATAACCTGGGTGCCACTACAAGGAAGGCTCTGCTATGCACCCACTTGACTTCCAAAGTCAGGGACACCTGGAGCAATATCTCCTGGGCAGGAGGAAGGTATGAGGGAAGGTGCCCGCTCCAATTCCAGAATTATTTCTAGAAATGATCATAGTTAAACCACACATTGGGCCAGTTTAGACAATACTTTCAACACATGATTAGATTCCTCTACACATGTACACTTGATCATCCAAATTGAAAAACATATTTTCTAGCAGATTTTAAATACTAGATATAATGTAGGATTTAAAATGTGGGGTAGCTACTCTCATGTGATTAGATGATCGTCTGTATTGCTAACTGGGGTTCCCCTACCCCAACCTCTGAGTCTGAATTATGAACACAACAGTACCCAGGATAGGATCAGTTACACTACTCACATTAGTCTTTCATCTGAATTTGTTTTCCAAACGGGTATAATGAACCATGGATATACTAATTGCACATTTAAAAGAGTCATCTGAACTGGCCCATTCTGTATATTCGCGGAGAGGCTCATCTGAATACCCCTAGGGAGGTTTTTAAGCAGCAGGAGAAAAACTAAAAGAAAAATCCCACTGTGCAAAAATGTATCTACATCTTATGAATTCCAGTTGGATACATTAGTTGAGCATCTTTTCAAATGAATCAACATCTCTTAAAAGGTTTAAAGCTCTTCCTCCGGCTGTTCCTTTCATATCTAGCAATGATCAGATAATGAAGGGATGGGGAGTAATTGATGGACAGAGCTTTAAAAAATATTGGATTTAATCATACATCTGCACAATTATTCCTGTGTAGCAAGAGCACAGCTAATAATAAAGTCTTCTACATTAAATACAAATGTCATATATTTATCATGTCATAGTAGGGAATGGGTACATTCTTTACCTCCCCATTTGGAAAATTTATTATCTACTTATTTTTCATTGCAGAACCCAGAATACTGGAGAGTTTTATGAAAGCACCATAGATTAGTGAGATTTGTTTGTTCATATCCTCTGCTAGTTCAGAACTGCTTCCTTTCAGCAGACTGAGTGTATGAGTCTGAGCACATATACCTAAGCACAAGTAGCCTCCATTTAAGTCAAAGAAACATGAGCTATTTGGAATTCTTGTATCCTAGAATTTTTGCGTTGGATCTTGGAGATCTTCTCAGAGGTGTGCTTAGGTAATTTTGGAGCCTGTCCCTAAAGGCCTTTGGAGCCCACCCCCTTCTGGAAGCATACACACACACCCCACACATACACACCATGACAAACACAGGGTGTCATCCCATGAAATGGGATTGCCAGGAAACTGAGGACCAACAAACGGAAGTACTTTTTCACACAATGCATAAGCACCTTGTAGAATTATCTGCCACGAGATGTGGTGACAGCCAGCAACCTGGATGACTTTAAGAGGGGTTTGGATAACTTCATGGAGGAGAGGTCTATCAACCGCTACTAGTCGGAGGGCTCCAGCCTCAAAGGCAGGATGCCTTTGAGTACCAGACCAGTTGCAGGGGAGTAACAGCAGGAGAGAGGGTATGCCCTCAACTCCTGCCTATAGGCTTCCAGCAGCATCTGGTGGGCCACTGTGTGAAACAGGATGCTGGACTAGATGGGCCTCCTTGGGCCTGATCCAGCAGGGCTGCTCTTATGTACTTACAGTATTTTTAACACATGGAGTATATTTATGCAAATATGCATCAGCAGAAACATTTCAGCACGCAACCTATCATATTCCCATCCCATATATTTATTTCCCCATTCCCCACTCTGTCTCTAAAACACCTGGCACAGGTCATATTAACACTTGGCTGCCCAGCACAGTGCAGGCCAGCAGTGACCAACGCACCACGCGGGACAGTCTAAAGAGGATTGGGGGGTGGGGGCAGAGGGTGTGGAGGCCCTGGCCCAGCCCAGGGCCTTCTGAACCTTGAACTCAGAGCCCAAATATCAGAGAACTCTGAATACAGAGCAAGAATAGATGGAATTTACCCAACAAGAGAGTGACTCTGAATGTAAGACAATGCCTTAAAAGGTTAGAGGCTAAAAGAAAGATAAATCTGAATCTAAGATGACCGCCCGCCATGGGCGGTCCAAATGGCTTAATGCTCAAAATGGCTTAACTTTAGGCACTTCCTGCTACAGTAAAGCCACCTGTCTGGGAAAACAGACAGAATCAAAATATACCAGTGAACACAGGATGGGGCCAATCTGGGAAGAGCATCTAGGTTCCAAGTTCCCTCCCTGGCATTTCCAAGATAGGGCTGAGAGAGACTCCTGCCTGCAACCTTGGAGAAGCCATTGCCAGTCTGTGCAGACAATACTGAGCAAGATGAACTAATGGTCTTACTCGGTATAAAGCAACTTCCTGTGTTCCTATGGGTTCCTCAGAATTCCAAATTGACTATAGGGCAGGGGGTTCAAGCTGTGAGCCTCCTGCAGGTGTTGACCTGCAGTACCCACAGGTCAAATAATAACAAGTTTCCACAAGTCAAGTAATATTTCTTGGAGGGGGGCAGTCTGTACATTCCTACTAGAGGGGAAAGATGACACTGATTGCTGAGGGTGCTCCTCTCTCCAGACCACCTCCCTCCTGTACTTGGTATCTCTCGCAGCAGAACGGAGAGCAAGACAGCCGCCTGCTCAATCTGCAACACCCCTCTTTTTCTCCTCCTGCCTCTGCCTGGAGTGAACTCTCTTAACCTAGGGAGGTTTGGTCATCTGAATCATCCTCACTGTGCCTGGGGTTGAAGTGGAGTTTTCCACACTTCAGGGGCCCATCATGGTCAATATCCACCTTTGTGTCCATCATTGTTTTGATGGTCAGTTAATGGGATGGTTTTAATGCATGGTGGTATACAAATTTAACAATATATAAATAAACAAACAAACAATTGCATTGGGCAACTTGTCCTGTTGCCACCGGGTGGATTCCTGCACACAGACATGATTTCTGTTCCATGCTAAAGGAAGCCCTACCTGGTTTTGTCAGCATGGGTGAACTGCTGGGAGCCATGGCAGCAAACCCAATTCGGAAGCCCGACACTTACCCCGAGTTTTGGCCACAATTCTTTGAGGCTCACAGCTTGAACCCCCTGCCCTATAGTCAATTTGGAATTCTGAGGAACCCATAGGAACACAGGAAGTTGCCTTATACCGAGTCAGACCATTGGTCCATCTAGCTCAGTATTGTCTACGCTGACTAGCAGTGGCTCTCCAAAGTTTGAGGCAGGAGTTTTACAGCCCTCCTGGAGATACTGCCAGGAATTGAAACTGGGACCTTCTGCCTTACAAGGTTACAGGCAGGAGTCACTCCCAGCCCTACCTGAAGATGCCAGGGAGCAAACCTGGAACCTTCTGCCTCTGTCCCCTAAGGGTTCCTCAGGGGAACCCTTACAGCATTACTTGTAGCCTCCCATCCAAATCCAAACCAAGATGGACCTTGCTTAGCAAAGTAGCCAATTCATGCTGGCTACCACAAGACCAGCTCTGCTATCCACTTCCTGTAACAGCCACAAAGAGCAGATTATACACACCACTGCATGGGAAACAAATTTCAAATGAGACAGAAACCTCAGTGCCTACGGGTTGCTAAGGATTCATTTACAGGCAGAGTATGCAAGACATCAATCAGTTTAATTATGGACTGTTTATCAAACGGGTATGTGTGTAATATTTCCTTTCATGCATGTATAGGAAAGGCATGAGCCACGGTTTGTTCATTGCAGAGAAGAAAGCTCTGCCATCCCCAGAGGGCTTCTGGAAGTGACTAACGTTAGGATCAAATGTTGTGAGTAACTGGACAGATCCTTTGAAAATAGCAGCAATAAACAAATAGATTACAGGGGCCAGCTCAGCATCATTGGTGTAGCAAATCGATGAGTTGATAAGGGTCCCTTCTTGAAGCGCTGATTGTGGCTGATAAATTATGCAAAAGTAGCATCACTCCAGTACAGATTGAGGACCATGAAAAGATACTGAAGATGGACCGTTACCTTAAAGGCGAAGCAGTGGAGCAAAGTTATTAACAGCATTTTAAATGAGTTGGTTTGGAAGCAGAAAGCCTTTGCAAAACAGAAGGAAGGAACAAGGTAAGGTATCGAAAGTTAGCGACGGCATGGATTAATTCCCCCACAACTCCAAGGAAGTGTTTACTGGCTATTCTCTATTAAGAACAACCATGAGTTTATTAACAAAGAAGCATTCTGGGGCTGCACCAAAATGTATGCCACCAGTTTTGCCAGAAAATCCAATCACCCCCACCCACATGGGATCATGGGAGTTGTAGTCCAACATATGAAGGCAGGCCGAAGTTGAGCAGCACTGATCTTTGTGAAGCCTTTTGAAAGGCCCATCTAAATCTGAAGTATTATATAAATGCAAAGTATTTTTGCTAATCTTTCTTTATAAGATTATGGTAGTGGTATACACGGCACCATATAAAGTTAATAAGCAAAGAGAAGAAAAGTCTCTAACCTCATGGAACTTACAATGTAAAATATGCAAAAGGGGGGAAAACAGACGTTAAGAATGGCCAGAAAAGGGGAGAAGGGAGGAGGGAGGGAGGAATAAATGAATGTGAACAAATGCAATATTAATAGCATTTTCTTTCATCTGCCTTTTCCCTTCCAGGCTGTTGCAATTTCATTTTCAATAGCAATCATAACGTCCAAGGGGGTTGGGCTTCTCCATCTCCACCACCACCACACCACCACCACCACCACCACCACCACCACCACCACCACCTCTATCTCTATCTCTATCTCTATCTCTACCTCTATCTCTACCTCTATCTCTACCTCTATCTCTATCTCTACCTCTACCTCTATCTCTATCTCTACCTCTACCTCTACCTCTACCTCCACCTCTACCTCCACCTCCACCACCACCACCACCACCACCACCACCACCACCTCCTCCTCCTTCACTACCACCTTCACTACCACCTCCACCTCCATCATCTCCACCTCCATCATCTCCACCTCCACCTCCTGTCTCTGCTCAATCCTAGTCAACCATAGCTGTTCACGGGACAGCCCCCTTTCTCTTCTAAAGCCTGGAAGTTGTGGCCTCACCAACCAATCAAAATCCTCCCCTTCCATGTTCTCCCACTCACTTGAGGTCATTCCAGGTGTGATCGCTGAGTACAGTTGCGTTCTGCTTTCCATCCTCATCCCTTTCTGTGTAAACTGAGTATCTGTGGCCCGAGCATCACATGACCTTCTTATTCCCAGCTCCACCTGCACATGCTCCAGTAATTACAGCTGATGAAAAGAACTGATTTGGCAAATCCTGCTTAATCCAGACAGAATTCATGAGGGAATCCAATTTACCAAGGAGTGTAAATTGGGATAATTTACTTGTTGAGGAAGGTATGAATTGCATCTCCACCATCTTAGACAAGCTGCTGAACTTGGTACTAATTGTTTATGTTTGCCTTCTGGCAACTTTGCAAATGATCAAGAAACATCATTGTGATATTCAAATTTAACGTTCCTTGGAAGGACTTTGTTTCCAGAGGCATTCCACAGTCGTCAGATGAGCCTGCCACTTTATTTAATTGAAACCGAAGAGAGGAAACAAATTATGCAAAATACAATCATTATAATGAAAATAATTTTTTGAATCAATCATTCCATTTTTTTTAATCGCTAACATCTTTTGGTTGCACACAAAATGCCTATAAACAGCATCGCAGAAAGAAACTGCTGCTCATCTTTGCGGGGAGGCAATTTCCCCCACCCCATTAAAAAAACAACCAAACAAACCCAGCAATTACATAGGAACATAGCGTAGGAATCTGCCTTGTAGTGAGTCAGACTGAGTCAGCTCAGCATTGTCTACACCAGGGATTCTCAATGTGTGGGTCCCAAAATGTTATTGGACTTCAACTCCCATAATCCCTAACCAAAGGGCTCTGGGGCTGGGGGTTATGGGAGTCGAAGTCCAATAACATCTGGGGACCCAACGTTTAGAATCCCTGGTCTACACAGACTGGCAGCGGCTTCTCCAAGATTCCAAGCAGGAGTTTTGAAGGCACCACTGAGAGACCTTAAAGGCCAAGTTGAAGACAGATCATCCTGGAGAGAATATATGTGGTTGCTAAGAGTCAACACTGACTTGATGGCACTTAATCAATCAATCACCTGGAAGTGCCAAAGAATAAACCTGGGGCCTTCTGTATGCAAAACAGATGATCTACTACTGAGTTATGGTCCCATTTCCCAATGGGAATATCTTAAAGCAGACACAGAAGTCACCCATCCAAATGCAAACCAGGGCAGGTGCTGCTTAGCAAGAAGGACAGTCCATCCTTACTACTGCAACACCAGATCTCCTCCCCAAACAGTTCTAGACAATCATAAATGTCTAGAATAGCAATTCAAGTGGGGTTTTTTTTATGTCTGGCCTTTCGTCTCTCATACTAAAACAAAACAAAACAAAATAAAATAAAAGCTGCTGGTAGCATTTTTACAAAACTGGATCTCTACCACTGGCTATTTGCCAACTCACTATGCTTGCAACAGATTATATGAGAAAGCTTGTAAATTCAAAGGGAATTCCAAATCAGGCTGAGGGGGTTTGCCCACCATTGGACATTTCCTATTCCTAACACTGCCTATTTGTGTCTTTGTTTGTTTGTTTGTTTGTTTGTTTGTTTGTTTGTTTGCTCAGTTTAGATACCACCCTTCCTAAAGTGGCTCAGGGCAGTTTACATCAAAATCAAACACACAGAATAAAACCATTAAAATCATAAAACGTTGAAACCAGACTGAAATTAAAATTTGAACTAGATATCATTAAAAGCCAGGCTAAAGAGATCGGTCTGTAAGGCTCTCCTGAAGAGCTCCACAGAAGATAATCTTCTTATAACTATGGGGAATGCATTCCACAACCCAGGGGCGACAACCGAGAAGGCCCGATGGTGTGACCATAGACCAGGGCTGCTCAACTTTGGTCCTCCTGCAGATGCTGGCCTACAACTTCCATAATGCCTGGTTATTGGCCACTATGGCTGGGGATTATGGAAGCTGTAGTCCAAAAACAGCTGGAGGGCTGAAGTTGAGCAGCCCTGCCTCAGTTTACAAATAAAATGGATGAGGAGAGAAAGCAGAGTGCAGCTGTACTCAACAAGCACCTGAGAATACCTGGAGCTACCTCAAGTGAGTGGGAGGCAATGGAAGGGGAGGATCTTGATTGGTTCAGGAGGTCACAACTGTCAGCCTTTAATAGGCCCTTTGGAAGAGAAAGGGGGCTGTTCCCTGCACAGTGTCAAGAACCTGAGCCTGACGTATCACCCATCAGACACAAGCAGAGAAAGCTTGGGAGATGAGGGTCCAGAATGGGTCATAGACCTTCTTGTGCTCCAAGCGACTCCCAGTGTGTGAGGTCTGCCTGTGTGAAGGGGAAAGCAGAAACATAGGAAGCTGCCATATACCAAGTCAGACCCTTGGTCCATCAGGCTCAGTATTGTCTACACAGACTGGCAGTGGCTTCTCCAAGATTACAAGCAGGAATCTCTCTCAGCCCTATCTTGGAGATGCCAGGGAGGGAACTTGAAACCTTCTGCATGCAAGCCTGCAGGTGCTCTTCCCAGAGCAGCTCCATCTCCTGAGGGGAATATCTTACAGTGCTCACACACACGGTGTCTCCCATTCAAATGCAAACCAGGGTAGACCCTGTTCAGCAAAGGAGACAATTCATGCCATACTGGCCGGAACATCCATGAGCAGCATCCTAGATCACCCAAGTAGCTTAAAAATTCTAAATAAACCAATTGTGGGTTGTTGTTTTAAAAACAAAAACAAAACTAAAACCATCCTGATGGGGAAAAGCTTTGAAGTCTCAACACAACCATCACAAGCATTCCCAAGAAGTGGGCCCCCGTTAGCATTTGTGGTAATTAAGCATCAGCCGCAGCAGCCGGAAAACACAGAGCATTCACAACCATTTTCTTACCGCAAGCGTTAAGTAAGATTACCATGGCAACAGACGGAGATATTAAAAGGCTTAGAGAAATTCACATTTCAGCTGATAATTCATCCAGAGCTGCCTTGTTCTTTTCTCTTCATTACCCAGGACTGTGTTTTACAAAACAATTCAACTCTCTTAGTTTTATAGCATCTTTCAGTGTAGTGAGTTTTTTTGAAAGCGTAGAACCTACAAATCCAGCAAACAGGAGAGGGGTTGTTTCTTTTCCCATTAATAATAATATATATAGTTCTTCAAGGATGTGTACATTGGATTCTAATTTCCAACCATCCAGGGCAGTTCCAGTATGATTTCTTTCAGGGGTTGAACCGTTAAACCATTCAGGATTGGGCCCATCAGAGCTTTTTTAATTATTCAGTTCAGAACCAAATAGTTTATGAGTCAGGCTTACAAATTTTGTCCATTGGTACCATCTTAGGGAACAGATG
The DNA here is from genome assembly GCF_027244095.1 of Hemicordylus capensis. Lineage (NCBI taxonomy): Eukaryota > Metazoa > Chordata > Lepidosauria > Squamata > Cordylidae > Hemicordylus > Hemicordylus capensis. The sequence goes on from NC_069667.1 coordinate 21,378,392, forward strand.
CTCAAAGTGATTTTTGGCAATTCCTACCCTCCCCAGGAGATGGATAAAACAGAAAGCCAGCATTGGATTCTCACTGGAAGACAATACTGAGCTAGATGGACAAATGATCTGACTTGGTATAAGACAGCTTCCTATGTTCCTATGAGATTCATTTCTAGGGATGTGCACGAATCAATTTTTTCGTTTCGATTTGTACCTGAATCAAATCACCCTCGAATGACAAATATTGAATCCACTCTCATTTCCTACCAGATTATCTACTCTCAGAACACCTCAGAAACAACAAAACCCAGTGCCCTGTGGGCTTGTGGGTGGTTGGCACCCTATGTGCACTACACCACCATTTGCTCTGGACCAGCCTGGTGCCCCCCAAATGGAGTTATGGGGTTGCTGAAATCCCCATCACAGCCCTCTGGGACTGACAGTGAACAACACTGGTATAGACAATAATGAGCAAGATGGACCAATGGTCTGACTCAGTGTAAGGCAGCTTCCTATGTTCCTAAATAGACCAATGGTCAATGGTTGATCCTCCCACCTGCCCAGAGACAGGGCCAAGAAGCTTTGAGCTCATGGAGCCCCCTTGGAGGATCCACCCCCTAAATCTCTAATTTCACCCAAAAGGGAGTCAGTGGGGGTGGGGGGGTGTGACCTCTGCCTGTTTAATTTAGGCCCTTTAAATTACAGCTAACTTTATCAGACTTTGGAATGTAAGGAAGCCAGAGAGTGCAGCGGACTGTAATTAAAGCCACCATTTGTTACTTTTGATTTCTTACATTGGGTTGCTGTAGAGATATCTATCAATAAAGATATTAAACTGCTCCTCCAGCAGAGAATTAATCAGTCTAAGTCTCCTACACCAAGGTATGTTCTTTTTTTTAAAAGCCCTACCATAAAATGGAGGGAGGAGAGCTGGTCTTATGACAGCAAGCATAAATTTTCCCCTTTGGTAAGCAGGATCTGTCCTAGTTTGCATTTTAATGGGAGACAACATGTGTGAACACTATAAGATATTCCCCTTAGGGTTGCTGCCAGTGGTCCCTCTATTTTTTTCATCTGTGTGCAGAATGAGTTTTATTCTGGGTGGAAGTATCAAGGCAGTGTGTGTGCACCCGCATTCAGAGTTGGGCCTTCCAGATTCAACCTGAGTGGGTATCTCCAAGGTAGGGTTGAGAAAGACTCTTGCCTGCGATCTTGGAGAAGCTAAATACAGGTAAATACAGAGATTCCTGCCTGCAACCTTGGAGAAGCCACTGCCAGTCTGTGAAGACAATACTGAGCTAGATAGACCAATGGTCTGACCCAGTATACAGCAGCTTCCTATGTTCCTATGTACTGAAACCCAAGAGCAATGTAACATACCCAGAGCAACGTTCTGTCCCTCAGTGAATTTATTTTCTCATTAAGCCACGAAGTTTTCATTTTAAATCTCAGAGACAGCAAGAAGAAATTCTTAACTCTGGCCTCTTTTCATGATTTCTCATGGGATTTCAGGCAGGCAGCAGAAGCTTGTTGCTCTAATTAGCACAGCAAACAGCAAGTTTGCTTGAATATAAGAATGAGGGGAAATGAGAAATATTTCAGAGCATGCACCAAGACATGTACTGTAGTATATGGCAAGGAAAACATGCAAAGGAAAAGAGAAAGGACTTTTGAAAAGACTTCACCAAGAAAGCCTTCCTCTTAGAGGCAAATGAAGAGAGACATGATCGAGATGTATAAAATTATGCATGGAGTACAGAGAGTGGACAGGGAGAAATTTCTCTCTCTCACACACACAACACTAGTACCAGGGGTCATCCCATGAAACTGCAAGCCAGGAAGTTTAGGACTGACTAGAGGAAGGACTTTTTCACAAAGCACATAATTAATCCATCGAATTATCTGCCACGGGATGTGGTGATGGCTGCTAACTTGGGTGGCTTTAAAAGGGGCCTAGACAAATTCGTGGAGGACAGGTCTATCACTGGCTACTAGTCTGAGGGCTATAGGCCACCTCCAGCCTCAGAGGCAAGATGCCTCTGAATACCAGTTGCAGGGGAGCAACAGCAGGAGATCGGGCATGCCCTCACCTCTTGCCTGTGGGCTTCCCAGAGGCATCTGGTGGGCCACTGTGGGGAACAGGATGCTGGACTAGATAGGCCTTGGACCTGATCCAGCAGGGATGTTCTTATGGGGGGGGAAACCTGGGAACATGAATCTTAAAGTTCCAGTCTTGGGGGGAATGTCAATGACACACGAGCCTGAAATCCAGTGGAAGAGTGATTTCAGACACGCATGGTCCTTTCATGCAATCTTTGATCATGCAATTATCTTACATTGCTGAATGCATGAAGTGACTGGATTTAAAAGCGCTGTGTTTCAGGTTACAGGAGGGGAAGGGCCCCTCTGTATGATGCTAACAGAGTCAGTCTTGGGGTGGAGAGATGGTCTTGCGGTAGTGAGCATGAAGTGCCCCGTTTGCTAAGCAGGGTTCACATTGGTTTACATTTGGATGGGTGACTACATGTGAGCCCTATGTCCTGTAAGATATTGCCCTTTGAGCATGGGTCTATAACTCAGTGGTAGAGCATCTGTTTTCATGAGGAAAGTCCCCAGTTCACTCACTGGTAGCATCTCCAGGGATGAAGCACTCACCTGTCATGTTCTTCCCTGTGTTTACTGTGTCACTGAAATGACTGTGTCGTTACAGTGACTGTGTCACTGAAATCATGACTGGATGGCCAGTACATTGGCTCAATTCACTATTCAAGCAGATCTCCCTGCAATGCATGTGCATTTACCCAAGGTATGTCCCAAGAATAAGGTTCCCACTGTGACACTGTTGTCATAATTGTTATAATACCTGATAGCTTCTTTTATCAGGCAGTTAAATATTTGGAATTCAGCGGTGGGTGGGGGAGAGGCATATTTCCATATTAAACTGTTTCATCGTGATTATTAGATTTAAAAAAGAGGAGGCTTTAACCAAGCACACAAACATATACCACCAAGCAAACAGCACAGTAATTGCCTAAACAGGACACGTGTTATTACGACAAATGAAATTAATGTGTTACAGGTTGCCTTTTGTTGGGCACTTTTAAGGAATGATTCCACCACATTAAAGCGGTGTTTTCTTTTTCCAGTTATTATCATGTAACAAAATACATGTACTTGCTATTGTGAATTATATTCTCATAATGGATGTCGAGCATGGTATATTGTTTCAAAATAATTATCCCTCCAGGTGGTAATTACTTCCAGTTGCTAATTACAGAAATGTCTCTACAGCATGTTGGTACTCCACTAATTCTATAGGAACAGCAGCGTGTTCTAAGTATAAATGTCGACAGATTGTGGTATCCCTGCTCCAGCCCAGTGGTTCTTCTCATGCAGAAGTTCCTACATTCAGTCCTCAGCATCTTCACCTAAGAAATCAGGTAGCAGATGTTGGGAAAACCGTCTCCTTGTAACCCTGGAGATCTCCATCTGGACAAAGGAAGCTGCCATGTACTGAGTCAGACCATTTGTCCATCTAGCTCAGTATTGTCTTCACAGATTGGCAGCGACGTCTCCAAGGTTGCAGGCAGGAATCTCTCTCAGCCCTCTCTCTTCTGATCTTCCCAGAGCAGCTCCATCCCCTGAGGGGAACCTCTTACAGTGCTCACACTTTTAGTCTTCCATTCATATGCAACCAGGGCAGACCCTGCTTAGCTAAGGGGACAAGTCATGCTTGCTACCACAAGACCAGCTCTCCTCTCCTCTCCTCTATAGGTAGAACTGGGTTTGATGGAAAATGAATGCGATGAATACTTATATACTGCTTTTCAACAAATGTTCCCAAAATGGTTTACAAATATATAAAAGAATAAATAAAACTAGCCGACCCCGCACAGAGCATTTGTGTGTTCTTTGGGGACGGTGGTTCCCCCTCCACACCACCTGCTTCTGCCCCTTTCTTCCCCCCTCTTCCCCCCCTTCTTTCTGCCCCCATTGGGCAGGCCCAAGCCCAAAGCCAGGCCTGGGATTGGGCCTGTCTCCACCACCACATCCCAACGCATCCCCACATCCCCACGCATTTCTGCCCACCATGTACATCCAGCTGGCTTAGAGAATTAATTATATAGATGTCTCCCTGTCCCCAAAGTCGCCAGAAAATAGGCCCTGTCCCTGCTCAGTCACTTGGGAACCTGAAGTGCATGCCACCTCCACCCCCCAAATATCAAGGTCTCTGTTCTCCCTAAATCGCTGTTGCTTTCAGGCTGAAATCCTAGGCATGCTTATTTATGAGGAAGCCTATTATTATTATTATAGTATTAGTATTATTAATATTTCCAAATAAACATCCATTGGACTTATTTATGTTTATATTCTGCTCTTCATCCTAAGACCTCCAGGTGGTTAACAAGCTAAAACAATAAAATGCAACAAAACATAAAAACAAGATAAAACAATTAAACTCAATTTTAGAAAAACAGGGGAGAAAGCTAACCAGAAAAAATTAATAACAGCAAGGACAGCTCATTGAACAAAAGCCAATCAACTTCATCTTTGGGACAAACTTGCTCTAACTAATATAAACAAGAGATTAATCCTGTTTAGGGATGTGCATGGATCTATTTTTTTCTCCATTCGATTTGTACCCAAATCAAATTACCCCTGATTTGTGGGGGGTCCGAATCTGGCCAGCTAGCACAGGGGCGATTTGTTTTGTCCACAAATCTCCCAGAACAGGTAGATTTGGCTACAAATTGTTTTATACCAGAAGTGATTCGTACATCCCTACTCCTGTTGATACAGGAACTATATGCTGACACTAAAATAACGCTGGATGGTGCTGTAAGTTATTTTCAGAGATGACGTAGGGTTAGGGTTAGAAGAGGAGAATAGTCCAAAGAGTGGCCCTCTGCCTTTCTGGGATGCGGTTGCTACAGGATATTCCTACCTGTGGGCCAGCAGGAAAAAATCCCTGTGAGCCAGATCTTCTTGTTGACGTTGTGCAAGCCTGGCCTACATAAGTCACATGTTAGGTCCTCATGGGCTATCTTGGTGAAAGAACACAGCCTGAACACTGACACTGCACATTCTCCACAGTGTCTACCCAGCTGGGCTGGCAGCATAGCAGCACCTGGAGGGATGAGTCCAGAAGCCAGGTCTGATAGCATCAGGAACACAGAGCTGGCCAGGTAGATGAATCAGGACCACAGGATTCAGGCAGAAATCAGGAGCTGAGAACGCTCCAGGAATCAAGCCAGGCAATCCACCAGGAACCAGAGCAGAGGACTGATGCAGACATTAAGGGTCAGGAGCATGCAGAAGGTCAAAATCAAGTCACCTCCAAGTCAGAGGGTCAAGACAGAAGCCAAGAGTCAAAGCCACACCAAACTGGTCCAGTAGTCAGGAGCCAAAGAGATCAAGCAGGTAAGCAGGAGTCACAAACAGGCCAGAAGTAGACAGGAGATGCTCACCAGATCAAGGAACCTTGATACTGAGGCAAGGTTTGCCCCAACCAAGAAGCTGTTTTATACTGCCACAATGAGAGGTCGTCTGGAGTGGGCCTGCTCAAGGCTTCAGAAGCCAAGCCAAGGAGTCTGCTTGCAATATGGCAGTCTACCACAAGAGGCAGCAAAGGACAGGGCTTCTGAGCAGGCAAGGCATGACACAAAGCTAGAATGTCAACAAAACACTCATACCTACCCATCCCAGATGCTATGCTAAGAGTTCTCTTTCTCCTTCCAGTCTCTTTTGCTAAACCAAACACCTCAAGAAAATGATCTTAAACTCTCTTGGCTTGCACAACACTCTTCCAAGGGTCACAGAGAGTTCCCGTGCACTCCAGGAATGCAATATTTCATTGGGAGATTCAAATGACATGTTGAAATTCAAATTTCAGTCCTGGAGAGCTGGAGCTGTTGGAAAGGAATGGGAAACCATTCCAATTAAAGATTTCCGAACGTTGGAGGAGATAATGCAGTTTTCCTCCTGGAGTGCTTGGGCCTCCAGTGACCATGCTAATGGGTCCATTAAGCTTCCACACTGTGTGTTTTGTGCCTTCATAACTGACAAACCCAACTGCAGCCCTCTGGCAATTTTTATTTATTCCTTCATCCACCGTAGTTGACTTGCTGCTTTTCTAGATAACAAATGGAAATATGCAACATTTTACAGGAGGGTGATGGGCAGAAACAGCTGGCATTAGAAGCAGGAACTTTTACATCTATGCTCCATGACCATGTGTGAAGGGTTCCCAGACATCAGAAGTTGAGCCATGGGCAGCAGTCTCTAGTGGACGCAGGCCCAAAGCCAGGACTGGGAGGGACAGAAACATCCCAGCCAGGTGTCAAGCCATGTACACAGTCAGGAGCCAGAGGGGTCAAGACAGGAGCTGAGAGCCAAGTAGCAAGATGGAGGTCCAGCCAATTAGCAGTCAAGGGCCAGAGGGTCAGAATAGGGACTGAGAGATAGAAACAAGCCAAGGGTCACATCAGAAGAGACAGCAAGATAACTGCACCAGCCCAAGAAGACTTTGGCATTGAGGAAAAGTTAGGCTACCCCTCCCCAAATGGTTTTGTAACCCTTCTCTGGGCATGTGGGCTGGGGTTTGACCCAGGGGGAAAACAGCTCTTCACCATCTAAGACAGGTTTCAAGCCTCCTGGAGAAGAGAGCCGGTCTTGTGGTGGCAGGCATGCATTGTCCCCTTTGCTAAGAAGTGCCTCCCTAGTTTGCATTTAAATGGGAGACTAACTTGACAAAGAGGCACCTTTTAATGTGGTGATTCTCTTTATTTAGCAGGGGGAGAGCAACTGGCCCTATCCACCCCCAGCACAGTACCTCCAATGACTGTTGCTGGTGTCTGTCTTATGTTTCTTTTTAGATTGTGAGCCTTTTGGGGACAGGGAGCCATCTTATTTATTTATTATTTCTCTGTGTCAACTGCCCTGAGCCATTTTTGGAACGGCGGTATAGAAATTGAATAAATGATGATGATGATGATGATGATGATGATGATGATGATACATGTGAGCATGATAAGATATTCCCCTCATGGGATGGAGCCACTCTGAGAAGAACAGATCCCCTCCCTGGTTCCTCCAAGACAGGGCTGAGAGAGATTCCTGCCTGCAACCTTGGAGAAGCCATTACCAGTCTGTGAAGACAATACTGAGTCAGAAGGACCAATAGTCTGACTCTGTAGAAGGCAGCTTCATATGTTCTTATGGTATTATGGGGAAATCCCAGCACTGAAACAATTCAAGCTTCTGCCTAAGGCCTAAGATCAGCTTCAGGTCACAGTTTTCATCTACGGTAGATCATGGTGCAGCAGCAAAGGTTTAAATACGCCCCCTCCCCATGAAATTTGGTCCCAGTCTTAATTGGGACCTCACAGTTTCTATTGAGATTTTTTAAAATAAAGGGGGAAACTATACATTTTATGCATGTCTGACTCAGTAGAAGGCAGCTTCCTCTGTTCTTCCTCTGTTCCTATATAAAACTCTACTGCAGTACAACAGAAAGGAGAATATATGTTGCAACACAAAGATGTTTCCGCCAGCAAGCTGAGAGCACTAATAGAGAGGTGAAAAGCTGCAAGCACAAGGAGACAGTTGATTCTTCTTGTCGTTTTAAGCCCAGTTCTACAATTTGTCTTCGGGATGGCAAATTGTAATGCCTATCTTTAGAGGAAGAGGACCATTGTCAAAGTATCAGAGAACAACCCATTGAAAGTGGATGACTGTTGCTTACAAGGAACACCAAAAGCTTTTACTAGAAGCAAAGAAGATTGGAAGAAAAACATAGATCCCAAAAGATGGAGCCACAGGAGAAAGATGGTGTGGAGTGGCCCTGGAAGGAGAAATTACAGAGCACCAACTAAAGGAGATAGGACACCTTTGGACAGCACGCCAAACCAGAGGCAACCATGGTTGGGGTTTGTGGTCATCTGAATGTGGGAACCCTCGGTTTCCACTCAAAAAGCAACCTGAGGTTAATGACCACAAACCTTTATTGTCACCCTCAGTTCCTGTTCAGTTTCGGCCGTGAAAACTATGGTTAGAAAGCAGTGCCGAGTTGTCTGAAGGCTGCCGCTGCTTAGAACCAGAGATGAAGACAGGAAGCTCCTCCTTCTCTCCATCCTCAATTGGCTACCATGGCTGTCCGTTATAAGAAGGAGGAAGCCCGTCCAACTCAGTCTCGCAGACTCCATACAGGAACATCTGGGAGTGCAGTGAGTGAATGGGGGCATGTTATTTGTGAAGGCAGCCAGAAATTCATCAAAGTCTCTGTCCAGGGTGCTGAAATGCCTCTGTTGGCTCTATACTAGGGCTTCAGAACTGCAGTCTTCCAGCAGCTTGTTCCATGGCAGCAGCCATCATTTCTAGTCACAGTGGCTAATAGGTAAGGATTGGGAGTTGTAGTCTAACAACAGCTGGAAGCCTGAAATGACATAGCTGGAGGCCTGAAAGTTGATATAGCCAAGTTGATGTGTTCTAGACCTGAGCTGAAAATTCTACATGGAAACATTTCTGTTCCAATGGGAGGAAGAGGAAAGAGGCAGCCAAAATTGAACATAAGAATACAGCCCTGCTGGATCAGGCCCAAGGCCCATCTAGTCCAGCATCCTGTTTCACACAGTGGCCCACCAGATGCCACTGGGAGCCTACAGGCAGGAGTTGAGGGCATGCCCTCTCTCCTGCTGTTGCTCCCCTAGCAACTGGTCTCCAGAGGCATCCTGCCTTTAAGGCTGGAGATGGCCTGTAGCCCTCCAACTAGTAACCACTGATAGACCTCTCCTCCATGAAGTTATCCAAACCCCTCTTAAAGCCATCCAGGTTGTTGGCTGTCACCACATCCTGTGACAGAGAGTTCCACAAGTTGATGATGCATTGTGTGGAAAAGTACCTTCGTTTGTTGGTCCTAAATTTCGTGGCAATCAATTTCATGGGATGACCCCTGGTTCTAGTGTGATGTGAGAGGGAGAAGAATTTCTCTCTATCCACATAACTGCTTTATGTCTTTTTCATTCGGAAACGATACATTTCATGCGTCACAAATAAAGATACAGCATACACTGACTGGCAGCAGTTCTCTCTCATCTCGGACAGAGGTCTCTCTCCAGTCCACCTGGAGACACCTGGGATTGAACCTAGGCCTTCTGACAAGTGAAATCCATGCTCTGCCGCTGGGCAGCAGACCTTCCTATTACAGCTATAAAAGGTACAGTTGGCCAAAGCGAGACCTGCAGTATTTGCATCAGCCTTTCCCCCAGTTAACATCATTTCAGATTCCCTACCATTGGTGATCTGTCCACCTGGCGGAGACCCCGACAGACAGCTGGTGTGCAGCAGAAGTTCAAAACACCATCAGTACAGGTGATGGGCGATGCATGGGAACGCCAGCTCTTCCCTTCCCCGCAAGCCAAAAATAAAACTTACCTAACCAGAGAACAAAGCTGCACCACGGGCCATCAAGAAGGAAGGGGGAGTCTCATCAGGGGGGTTGGAGCTGTCATTTGAAATCTCTGTGTGTTCGGGCAGCAGTGATGCTGCAAAATAAACCCCGGGAGGCATTCCTTCCATCTGCTTTGTGCTTTAGACACCAGGATCAACACAAACCGGGATATGACAATTGAGAATCGTTTTCTTCCTCTGGAGCTGCTTTGCAGAAGCAGAGGAAAGTGGGAGCCTGATGTTCTTCCTAAGCCATTTTGGAAGGGTGGGAGAAAAAAAATCAAATAAATAAATAATAATACATAATAAATGGAGGGAAGGGGCTGATTGGTGATCTAAAGGTAAGCAAAGTGTGCCCCCCGCCCAATGTTTTGTATAGAGAAGGGGGAACATAGGAAGCTGCCACATACTGAGTCAAACAATGGATCCATCAAGCTCAGTATTGTTTACACTGACTGGCAGCAGCTCTCCAAGGTTTCAGGCAGGAGTCTCTCCCAGCCCTACCTGGAGATGCCAGAGAGTGCCACTAACCTTGCAGTCGAAAGTGCTCATGGGTGATCACCCATCCAAATACCATCCAAGGTGGATACTGCTTAGCAAAGAGGACAATTCATGCTCACTATCAGTGATGCAGCGGGGAAATGCTTGACTAACAAGCAGAAGGTTGCCAGTTCGAATCCCTGCTGGTACTATATCGGGCAGCAGCGATATAGGAAGATGCTGAAAGGCAGAATCTCATACTGCAATGGAGGCAATGGTAAACCTCTCCTGTATTCTACCAAAAGAAAACCACAGGGCTCTGTGGGTGCCAGGGGTCAAAATTGTCTTGATGACTTATTTTGCCATCTGTTTGTGTGATTTATTCAAGGAAAGCAACTTTCCCAGATAATCCACACAATGTTTTCTCTGTTATTTGGGGGTAACGCAGGTAGTAAGCCTCTGCCTAGCTTCCATAGGAACATAGGAAGCTGCCTTCTACTGAGTCAAACTATTGGTCCATCTAGCTCAGTATTGTATTCTGCATGCAAGCATGCAGGCACTCTTCCCGGAGCAGCCCCATCCCCTAAGGGGAATATCCTGCAGTGCTCATATGTACTCTCCCATCCATATGCAAACCAGGGCAGACCCTGCTTACCAATTCTTGCTTGGTGGACAATTCTTGCTTGCGACCACAAGACCTGCTTTGAGAGCTGACCTTCCAAAGATTAAACGAAACATTACTTTACACTCCCCGGACTATCCAGCCTGGGGAACTGCTGGCTTAGAATTTAAGATAGCCAAGCATTAGGGTGTGTGTGTGGTGGGGGTTGGATTATGTTTCCCCCGCTTTGAAGTTTTTCAGTTAAGTCCAACCATATAATTCTGCTTTGGAAATTAGAAAGAAAGAAAAAAAAACCAAGCATGTTAATTTTGACTCCGGCAACCCGACCCCACATTGTATGCCTGTGATAAAGAAAAGCTGCTTTGCGGGGAATACAATGTGTCTTCTCAGCTGCATCTCCCCAGCCCTTCAATGAAGATTGAACACCTAACAGTGGGCCTGTTTTAATTAAGGAACTAATGTTATTTTAAAAGGAAGGGAGGGACATCCCGTTCATTGAGTAACTCAGGGCCTGCCTACCAATATGTTTCTCTAATTAAGCTATTCAGCCTCCGATTAAAATGGCTGTCCAAAGCATCTGCAAATTGATTCATCCGTTGGAGACATTCAAAACGAGGAACGCCGGACGAAACTGACAGATTAATTTGGTGTAACCCTGCCAACAATACTAATGTTCTATTTCTCCCAGGGCTGGTTGGTGCAGGCGCCACCGGAAGGCAGCAGTGGGAGGAACCTTTAGGTGTAAATTCATAGGTGTTTACCTCCCATCTCGCCAAACTGGAAAGCTCTTCCCAACAGAGGCATGCTGCCCAGCACCCGCTGCAGCGGCGGATCGGCTCCACCACTCAGTGGGCCTCTGCACATGCGTGGGGGCCATTTGCGGGCCATTTGCATAGCTCCACATGCGTGGGGGCCATTTGCATAGCCGATCCTCCACTGCAGCGGGTGCTGGGCAGCGTGCCTCTGTTGGGAAGAGCTCTCCGGTTCGGCGATACGGGAGGTAAGCACCTATTAATTTACACAAAAAACTGCCTCCTTCCACCCACCACCACTGCCACTGAACAGAAGAACATCCCCCCTGGATGGGAAACAGCATGGGAGCCAGTGTGGTGTAGTGGCTAGAGTGCTGGACTAGGACCACGAAGACCCCAGTTCAAATCCCCATTCAGCCATGAGACTTGCTGGGTGACTCTGGGCCAGTCACTTCTCTCTCAGCCTAACCTACTTCACAGGGTGGTTCTGAGGAGAAACCTAAGTATGTAGTACACCGCCCTGGGCTCCTTGGAGGAAGAGCGGGATATAACATGTAAAAATCATCATCATCATCATCATCATCATCATCATCATCCCAGGTCCTTGGGAAGGACTCAATGTCTGGATAAAGCAAACCAGTCAATAACACCTATCTGACTGTGTAAACAAGAAATAATAATAATAATAATCAGGCCCAAGGCCCATCTAATCCGGCATCCTGTTCCACACATTGGCCCACCAGATACCTCTGAGAAGCCCACAGATGGGGGGGTGAGGGCCTGCCTCCTCCCCTGCAACTGGCATTTAGCCACATGGTGCCTCTGAGGCTGGAGGTGGCCTCTAGCCACCAGGACTAGTAGATGAGAACATAAGATTCCTCCCTCTCTCACCACACCATGTCATCCCCTGGAACTGTTTGCCAGGAAATCTAGGACTGACCAAATGGAACTACTTTTTCACATGGAGCATAAATAACTCTGATACAGGGTGTCGTGATGGCCACCAGCTCAGGTGGCTTTTAAAGGCGCTTAGACAAATTCATGGAGGACAGGCCCCTCAATGGCTACTCGACTTAATGGCTATGGGCTTCCTCAGCTCAGTAGTGGGAGGCTTCTGAACACCAGTTGCAGGGGCTTCATCTTCTGCTTAGAGGCTTCTCAGGGTCCTCTGGTGGACCACTATGGGGAAACAGGATGCTGGGCTGGATAGGTCTTGTGCCTGATTCAGGAAGGCTGTTCTTATGTTCTTTTATTTGGTGTCTTTTTGAGAAAGTGTTTTATACCATTACGTGAGTACTGGGAGTCTACTGCAATGCATTCTGATTTTTGAGTTTGTGATTCTTTGTGGATTTTTTATTTTGGATGTATATAAACAGTATTAATTGTGTTTGGTTGTTTTTGAAGGTTTATTGTGGGTAATAGAGGTGTTGTTTAGGTTTAGTTCTAATTTTTATGAGTCCCAACTTGCCATGGCAGGAGAACAGTCAACAGAGCTTGGTTGTTGAATGAACTATCCAGAGAAATTCATCTGTAAGCTGGAAGTTCTTAAGATACCCCAATTTCAGACCATTTCAGGCTTTCAGAGTCAAGACTAGCACTTTGAATTGGCCCCAGAAGTTAATGAACCCATGACCAGGTTGTTAAACTGTTTATGGGAGCTGTCCCTCTGAAAAGACATTTGACACAGAGCTCTCTGTCTTTAACCTGATGGCTTCTGTATGATACATTTAATCCAAGAGGTTCGGATTCACATAATAACATCCACAAAGAATCTAAGTTGTACATGTCATGAAACAGAACGCTCGGATTAGACGTTCACACCTAGTTTGTGCTTTCTCACTTGAGAAACACATTAACACTCACTCCTAAAGGAGTGTTAATCCCTATGTTAATTGGGGATTAATGATTCTAGCTAAACAGGGTGCTAATTTGAAGCCCTTAGATGATGATAAAAAACACCTCCTGATAGACCAAAATCTTAAACATCAATGGAACAATGATTTAATGGATGGGGGGGAAGCACAAAAGAAATAGGTGACACTCCTTGTAGTCCCCTGCTAAGTGAGCAAAGAGACACCTGTTAAAGTGGTGATTCTCTTATATTTAGCACGGGGAGAGCAACTGGCCCTATCCAACCCCAGCACAGCATCCCTCCAGTGGCTGTCACTGGTGTTTACCTTATTTTTCTTGTTTAGATTGTGAGACCTTTGGGGTCAGGGGACCATCTTATTTATGTGTTTGTTTTTTCTATGTAAACCTCTTGGAGAACTTTGGTTGAAGAGCGGTATATAAATATCAGTAGTAGTCGTAGTCATAGTCATAGTCATAGTCATCGTCAAATGACTCCTTGAAAATCATTGCTGGTGAGACTGGGCATTTGCTAAGGCCCTAAGAACAGCAACAGTTCACCCTCCTCATCCATTTTCACTTTCCACAGATCAGCCAAGCAGCATGAGAGAACTCTTAGCTCTGCCTTTTCCAGAGGGCCCAATGAATTGACTGAAATCCATGGGGAAGAACCAGGGACAGAGCCACCATTGAGCGAATAGGTTCAAAGGACCTGGGCGGCCACTCATTGGGCGGCCGATCTTGCGCCCCAGACACGCCCCCTGTGTCTGATGTCAGCCACACAGCAAACGTCGCTCTGGCTGGATTCAGCTCCCAAATGGGGCTGAACATGAATGTCCCCTTTGCTAAGCAGGGCTCTCTTGGGTTTTCATTTGGATGGATGACCACATATGAACGCTATCTGCTGTACGGTCCATCTTTTAAATGCATTATTTCTCTGTGTAAACTGCTTTGGAAACTTGTGTTGAAGAGCAGTAGATAAAACGGAGAGGAGAGCTGGTCTTGTGGCAGCAAGTATGACATGTCCTCTTAGCTAAGCAGGGTCTGCCCTCGTTGCATGTGAATGGGAGACTAGAAGTGTGAGCACTGTAAGGTCTTCTCCTCAGGGGATGGAGCCACTCTGGGAAGAGCAGAAGGTTTCGAGATCCCTCCCTGGCAGCATCTCCAAGATAGGGCTGAGAGAGATTCCTACCTGCAATCTTGGAGAAGCCGCTGCCAGTCTGGGCAGACAATACTGAGCTAGATGGACCAAGGGTCTGACTCACTATATGGCCGCTTCCTATGTTCCCATGTTCCCAAATATTTGTTGTAGTTGTCATTGTTGTAAGATGTTGCCCTTAGGAGATGGGGCCGTAACTCAATGGTAAAGCATCTGCCATCTAAAGATCCAAAGTTCAATCCCTGGCAGCATCTTCGGATAGGGCTGGGAAAGACTCCTGCCTGGAAAGCCACTGCCAGTCAGTGTAGAGTATACTAAGCTAGATGGACCAAGGACCTGACTCAGTAGGAGGCAGTTTCCTTTGCTCTGGGTGCTATTCAGGCTCAGTTAAGCCACAAATTCTGAGATCCCTTCTTCACAATGCTATTGGATGGTAGGATAAGTAACCTCCTGTGGGTCTAGTTGTTGGATGTCTATACCAGCTGGCCAGCCATTGAAGTAATTTTAGATCTCTCTCCTAAAGAAATTTAAAATTGCTTTCAGTGATAAAATGTGAATCAAGGGGGCTCTGCTGAGTCTCTCTGCAGAGAGCTGGTTACATCAACTGGAACTGCCAAAATGCATTAGGATTAATCTGAGGGGACGCAGTAAGATATCCACGTATATAATTGTGTCTTTGCATCTTCATTTCAGCCAGCAAAAATCCAGGTATTGGGTGCATAAGACAAATAAAAGAAAAGCAGCCGATTTATCACATTAGAAGGGGCACTTTGAAGTTGGATATCTCCAGAGTTCTCTTAAGCTATCATCACAAATGGCTCTGACAGGATATTCTTCCTCTATAACAGATATATACACTTCATCTGGCAGAATAACACTTGAGATGGATCCCTGGTAATACATTTCCATTACCTCTAATAGCTCTGAGTATTAAATATTTGTCGCGTTTGTCATTGTATTCAAGAGAGACCCCCATTAGAAGCTTAGAAGACCATTTTTCTTTTGTTTGCTCCCCACCACCACCAAATAATATCTGCCCCACTAAGACATTGGTTATCAATAGCAGAGATCTTTCGTGGATTTTTATTAATAAAGTGCTAGGAAATGTAAATCTGAAATTCAAAATGATGGATCCAACAGGAGACTGCCAGAAGCCCCCTAAGAGATTTCACATGGGAGATGGAGCAGATGCAGTAGAGAAGGGATACTCAACGTTGGGTCCCCAGATGTTATTGGACTTCAACTCCCATAATCCCCAGTCCCAGGGGCCTTTGGTTTGGGATCATGTGAGTTGGTCCAATAACATCTGGGGACCCAACATTGAGAATCCATGCAGTAGAGTATCTGCTTTGCATTCAGAAGGCCCCAGGTTCACGACTTGGCAACATCTCCAGGTAGGGCTGTGAAAGACACAGGAACATAAGAAGATGCCGTACTGAATCAGACCATTGGTCCATCTAGCTTAGTATTCTACACTTCATTTTGGGACATGTGTCATAGGCAGTGTTCCCTCTAACAGGGATTCCCAGGTGTTGTTGACTACAACTCCCAGAATCCCCAGCTGTGCAGGCTTTTGCTTGGGGATTATGGGAGTTGTAGTCAATAACATCTGGGAATCCCTGTTAGAGGGAACACTGGTCATAGGCCGCAGACCCCTGGCATAGACAGTAGTGACTTGATACAAGGTAGCTTCCTATGTTCCTGTCTCTCATAAAGGTAAAGGTAAAGTGTGCTGTTGAGTCCACAGGAGACTGAATTTTTTTTTATTCACAGTTTCCATATTCATGCTTATTGGTGGGGACAGATTCCCCATGACTAAAGAAGGCAAAAGTACTGCCATCCCTCCCAAGATAAACCGAATATACAAACACCCCAGATTATGCCTTATGCCCACCATCTGCCCTGCCAGCAGCAGTTCGAAAGAAGAAGAGGCCACATGGCAGTGATCAAGTCAGTGCCACCAAGTTGGCCTGTCACAGGAACATAGGAAGCTGACTTCCACTGAGTCAGTCCATTGGTCCATCTAGCTCAGTATTGTCTACACAGACTGGCAGCGGCTTCTCCAAGGCTGCAGGTAGGAGTCTCTCTCAGCCCTATCTGGAGATGCCAAGGAGGAGACTTGGAATGCTCTGCATTCAAGCAGATTATCTACCACTGAGTTACGGCCCCATCCCCTAAGGGGAAAATCTTACAGCACTCACACCATCCAAATGCAAACCAAGTTAGTCCCTGCTTAGCAGAGGGGGCCATTCATGCTTTCTCTCAGAAGACCAGCTCTCCTGCCCTCCTCTGCCATCTCATCACAACAATCCCAGAAGCAACCAACTCTTGGGGCAAACTTTGTTCATCGCCACAAACTTCAAACCAAAGACCCCATTGGAGAAACCTATCAACTGATCTAAATCCTACCAAATGAGTTTCCATCAATATCAGCTGCATTAGTTCTCTCTTATAATTACTTTTGGGTTTGCTAAAAAAAATAAAAATCTATTTACGGATTTAGACACCACCAGAAGTTTCAAGTACGCTTCTGGGCAGAGTAAATCTTTGTCTAGGCTTTGTGACACCAACAATTAATTACATTAACTAATGGAAACCATTTCTTCTCTTTCCTGAATACTAAAAAAAGATTTGTTATATAAATAGATCTTTTTTAAACAAAACAAAACAAAACAAAACAAAAACAACTACAGAAACATTATTGCAACACAAATACTTTATCAGTGGGAGAATAATTATCCAGAATCTCATATGTTTTGATAAATGATTATGCTCACTACGAAGAGAGCTCTGAATTAAAATAAATTTGCACTGGGAAAGGGGGAAAAGAGAGAGAGAGAGCGAGAGAGAGAGAGAGAGAGAGAGAGCAGGAAGGGAGAGCTGGTTCTATGGTGGTGAGCATGAATTGTCCCCTTTGCTAAGTGGGGTCCACCTTGATTTTCATTTGGATGGGAGAATGGACACCCACCCGGAAGTCTGGGGGGAAGGGCCCCCCAAGGATGCTACCACTGGCAGGGAGCATCTTGGCGCTGGCTGAGATCCACATATACCCATCCAACCAGACAGGCGTTTTGCTAGTGAGGTGTAACAAATGGGGTGAATACTAGTCTCTCTCTTCCCCTCTGTGCCTCTGTTCAACGCTGTAATCTGTAGGGCATGGAAAAACACAATGCCTGCACGGCGGATGAAATTATTCCCCCCTCTCCACTGAGATAATATATTGCACTTCAACTCTAGAACTTGTGCTGGGCTCCAGCTGTGCCTATTTGTATTGAAACCGAACACCATCTTCGAAGCCCCAGACGAAGCTTTTGGTTCTGACCTTCCAAGTAATGTCCCCTGGCTGAATAGGTAGGACAACCTGAGGGAGGCTCAGTTTAGCAGAGTCCCCACTGGTTTAAGCTAATGAGATTGCTCCTTTTATCTCAGCAGGAGGCCCCTCACCTGAGAAGAGGGAGAGGCATACTCTATGCACAGGTTCTACCCACAAATAATTAATCACTCTTCAATTACTTGGTGGGGTGCAGTTGCTCCTAGCAGAACCAGCCCTTGCGGTCTTTTCTCCATGAGGACAGGAGGGGCACAGATTTGCATAAACAGGAAACCCAGCTCACAGCTTTGCAAACCCTGCATTCAAATCTGAATGCTATGTTTCCCTGTCCATCTGGATTAAGAGGATGCACAGCTTTGCAACCTACAGAGCCTACAATTGAGGCTCAATTTGTGCCAGAGATCCAATAAGGGCTCATGATCTTTTATCATGAACATAGGGACATAGGAAGCTGCCATATACTGAGTCAGACCATTGTTCTATCTGGCTCAGTATTGTCTTCACAGACTGGCAGCGGTGTCTCCAAGGTTGCTGGCAGGAATCTCTCTCAGCCCTATCTTGGCGAAGCCAGGGAGGGAAATTGAAACCTTCTGCTCTTCCCATATAAGATATTCCTGTGGGGAATATCTTCCAGTGCTCACACGTCAAGTCTCCCATTCATATGCAACCAGGGTGGACCCTGCTTAGCTGCGGGGACAAGTCATGCTTGCTACCACAAGACCAGCTCTCCTCTCACATCCCTTCTGGATCATGCCCAAGCCCATCTAGTCCAGCACCTTTTCCAGGAGTGACCCACCAGATGCCGCTGGGAAGCCCAAAGGCAAGAGATGAAGGTGTACCCTCTCTCCTGATGCTGCTTTTCCTGCAACTGGTATTCAGGAGCATCTTTCCTCTGAGGCTAGAGGTAGCCTATAGCCCTCAGACTAGTAGCCATTGACCAATCTGTTCTCCTCTCAGAGGCCAATTGCGCAGGTGCGGCAGCATCCAAAATGGCCACTGCGCCAAGGTTTGACTGGGCCAAAAAACTGGCCAAACAGGCCAGAGGCGGTGATAACAGAGCCCAGCGGGGGGAGAGGGAACCTCCACAGACTCCCCTGTCACCCCAAGGAACTCCCCCGAAGGGGATACAGTTAAAACATTTTTTTAAAAAAACAACAACAACGTTCACAGCTGCCCCCAAGACTGAACTGAAATATGGGGGTACGAGCGGGTGCCGGAACTAACTGGCTCGGTCAAGTTTGAGTCTGGTCCAGGTTCGAACCGAACCAGGCCAGCCAGTTCCATTCTCCATGAATTTGACTAAGCACCTCTTAAAGCCATCCAGGCTGGTGGCCATTGCCACATCCTGTGGCAGAGAATTTCACAGATTAATACTGATGCTCTTCCCAAACTGGCTCCATCTTGTAAGGGGAATATCTTACAGTGCTCACATGTCGTCCCCCCCCCCCACTGCTCAGAAAAGGGCACAATTCCTGTTTGCTACCACAAGATGAGCTCTCCCTCAACACACAAAGCAGAAGCCTCATTTATGCATAGATAAATCCTTCCAAAAGCAGTTTTATTTTGTCTGACTCTTGGAGCCCCAACGCAGGAGCATCGGTTCTTTCCAGCACATCTCTTTTACTGTTTCAAGCGGTACTCCCTACTGGGATTTGAACCTAAAGTGCTGCGCCTGAGAAAGCGGGAGTTCGGGCAAAAGGCAGCTCTTCAATAGCTCTGTGCAGCTTCCCCACAGCGAGTCCCTTTTCATGTAGTACAACAGCTCATGGGAAAGCAGACACAGTTCATCCCCATTTGATGCTTTTGAAGATCTTGCAAATCCATTCCAGGCTTTCAGATGCTTAAAGACACCTCGTGCCACGGAACATACAAATTTACAAACTAAATTTCATCGCTGCACCTCAGAGTCAAAGCCTCCAGACTTCCTCCCCTGTGCCTCACAATTTCCTCCCATGAGGAGAGCCCTGCTGCAAGCCTGTATTAAGAGCCCCACTCCATGCAGATGTGTATTACCCAACTGAGTTATCAACAACAGTGTCTTGGATACAGTCAAAGTTCCACACAGGAAGGAGGGAGACCTGCTGCTCCCAAACAATTCCTAAGTAGTCTTGATCTTTGAAGAGCTCCATCCACACATGAGTTTTCAGCTTGATGGGCCCTATCCTGTTCAAAAAGAGTGACTGCTAGCTCCTATGTAAGTGAGGGAATGACCTAACTCAACTCCAGAAGCTCCAGCTAGGGGTGTGCATGGAACCAGCTGGTCCAGTTCTGTTCGAGTCCGAACTGGATCCGAACTGAACCAGGCCAGGCCAGTCTGGCACCCCCTAACACCCCCCCCCCCATTTGGGATCAGTTCAGTCGGGGGGGTCATGAGTTTTTGGTTTTTTAGGGGATTAAAAAAAAACTCACAAAGCCCACCCGGTGTGGGGGTCCAGAATCAGATCTAACAGGGGGTGGTACAGTTCCACCCCGAACAGTCAAACTGAACCGGTTTAACACCGTACACATTCAACATCAAACCTATAGCTCCAACCTATCCTTTATCCAGTGATCCATCCATTGTCCTGTTTTGGTTCAGTGAACTGTTTCTGTTCTTTCTTTGCTAACTTGGCAAAGAAGCAACTTTTAATGTGGTGATTCTCTTTGTTTAGCAGGGGGAGAGTAACTGGCCCTATCCACCCCCAGCACAGAACCTCCAGTGACTGTTGCTGGTGTCTATCTTATCATGTTTCTTTTGAGATTGTGAGCCCTTTGGGGACAGAGATCCATCTTATTTATTTATTTCTCTGTGTAAACTGCCCTGAGCCATTTTTGGAAAGGTGATATAGAAGATAGATAGATAGATAGATAGATAGATAGATAGATAGATAGATAGATAGATAGATAGATAGATAGATTCCTTTTGGGATCCCTATAGTCCATAAGCCAGACCCACATTAGTACTATCTCAGGGAACATACACTTATAGAGGCTTCTGGCAATGTCTACCCCACCTAGAGATCAGAAATCATTGATAGCATTGTTGCACTTAAAGCCTGCAGTGTGTGATCACCCCTTCTTAATCCCTAGCCCCAAATGATTAGGGTAAAACTGTAGTCACTTTTTGCACAGAGGAAAGGCTTAGGGTAACCATGAACTCACTGTTGTACTCTCTTCATGGAGTGATCTGTGAAGGACATTCCTGCCCATTTTTGTTTCCATTCTTCTGAGAATGTCTATAACAATGTGTAAGAGTTTTTGTGTTTTAAATATCTTCAAAAGCTTTTAAAAGACTATTGAAAATTTGGCCACTGCAGGCCTGATGGTCAGGACAGCAAAAGCATGATAAGAGAATAAACGCTGAAAGTACTGTAATGCCATCCCCTATTTTCCATCTCTAGGGGTATAGGCCTTGTAAATATCACAATGAGCATTCATCCCACAGATGGTAACAGCCACCCCAACTGGGTCACTTACTAAGATGCTCCAGCCTATTCTTTACTCAGTGATCTGTCCAAGGTCCTGATCTGGTTCAGTGAGCTGTCCATGGTCCTGATTCCCTCCCTAGTTCCCTGTTGGGATCTCTGCTGGTATCTTCACCAAACTCCAGCACATATCCCCCAAAGCATCTCCAACCTTGGAACAGGATACCTACCACCTCAAGGGGTCCAGTCTCCTATTCTATTTCATGTACAGACCAGGCCTAGTCTATAGATGCAGGAAAAGAGGGTGGGGGAATTCTAAACTGGTAGGATGGACTGTACCACTTTAGCGTCCAAGCAAGGGATGATTCCTTTGGATAGTACCCTATACAAAACTGTCTTCAATTTTAAAAAAAAATCACACATGGTGAAGAAAGGTTCTGTCCTAGTCTGCTACTTTTCTACTTGCAAGGAACTGCTAATATAGGCAGGCATCTAAAAATAGCACTCTTATCTGTGGTGGTACAACACACTCATACTTTCATTCCACTGTGTGTATAGATCAGGTGGAACTCTGTACCATAACGTCATCCAATGAAAATCAGCAGAGGGGGAAAATTCCATTTAGATTTCTACTCATTATAAATATATAATATACAAACCAGAGAGAAGGGAGGGAAACTCATCATTCAAATGCTTTGCAGGAGCAAGATGATAAATTTTGAAAGACATGGCACTGTTGACATTTTGCTAGCTGTAATATCTTTAACGAGGTTAATGTCTCCCAAGCTAAGGGATTTCCTAAACTCCTGAATCATTTTTAGCTGGTTCTCCTCATTACCTGCATTTCAAAGAACATGAAAAATACCTTGAACTTAATTCTGGGCAAATCAATGGTAATGCCATTTTTTTCTCTGAAAGTACAAACATTTATGTGAAGAGCAGGGGCAGTGGAGGTAGAATCCTTCTTGGGGACACAACTGAATCCTCACTTTTCTCTATAGTAGTTTTCCCAATAACTTCAGGTAGACCATTAAAATGGAAGCCACAGATGCCTGTGGTCATGACAATGGGCCAAAGATATCCCAGTTGCCTGCCTGACTTCAATCCAGTACTGGTTTTCATACACAGTGCAATGGTTTCCCCTCAGTCTAGGAATAATGGTGGCAGGTTCATAGCATAGGAATATAGGAAGCTGCCTTATACTGAGTCAGACCATTGGTCCACCTAACTCAGTATTGTCTGCACTGACTGGCAGCAGCCTTCCAAGGCTTCAGACAGGAGTCTTTCCCAACTCAAGCTGGAGATGCTGCTAGGGAATGAACCTGGGACCAGTGTTCCCTCTAACAGGGATTCCAGATGTTGTCGACTACAACTCCCAGAAATGAACCCCTGACCCCCAGAAACGACCTCCTGACCCCCCCCAAATTCCCCCACCCCAACCCCAAATTTCCAGAAAATCTCGCCAAATCACACCGTGGTTGGGGATGCTGGGAGTTGTAGTTCAGTAATACCCGGAGCAATCCCGGTTGGGAACCACTGTTCTAAACCTTTGAAGGCATCTAGAGTCCTTCCTGCTAGTTAGAGCCTGGCCCAGCCTGGGTTTCTTGAACCTGCATGTGTTTCCTGCTGTGCTCTTCTGCTCATGCTGCCTTCGCCTCCACTTCTGGGTTGTGCGGGTGAGGCTTCATTCTTACCTAGTCCCCCTGGGTGCTTGGCAGAGGCTGAGGCAAGCAGCAAGGCCCCTCCACTGGCCTGAGGAGGCCCAATTGCTTTCTGGCATGGCCATGGGAGCTGTGATGGACAGCACCTGCACTTCTGATTGTGCAACTAGATCGCTGAGGATGATTAAGTATTGTATGCCACTCTGAGCTTATTATTTATTATTATTATTATTAATTCGATTTCTATACCGCCCTTCCAAAAGTGGCTCAGGGTGGTTTACACAGAGAAATAATAAATAAATAAGATGGCTCCCTGTCCCCAAAGGGCTCACATTCTAAAAAGAAACACAAGATAGACACCAGCAACAGTCACTGGAGGTACTGTGCTGGGTGTGGATAGGGCCAGTTACTCTCCCCCTGCTAAATAAAGAGAATCACCACAGTAAAAGCTGCCTCTTTGCCCAGTTAGCAGGGGTCAGAAAGAGTGGGATATAAATCTAGAGCAGGGTTCTCAATCTTGTGTCCCTAGATGTTGTTGGACTTCAACTCCCTTAATCCCCAACCAAAGGCCACCTGGGCTGGGGCTTATGGGAGTTGAAGGCCAATAACATCTGGGGACCCAACATTGAGAATCCCTGATCTAGATGATGATGATGATGATGATGATGATGATGATGATGATGATGATGCAAAAAAAGCATTTGAAGAGTTCATTTTCATCCTGTACATAAATAGGAAACATACAGAAGTTGTCTGCCACCAAGGGCAGAGAAGTTCAAGGGCTCTCGGCTGTGCTTGAATTTCTAGGCAGCTCCTGACAGTTGTTTGCAAAAGGAATTACTGAACTACTAAAAAGGCATGAAATGAAAGACAATGCAAAGAACTAAGAAGCCAGAAAATAAGATTAGTGTTTCCAGAAGGGACTTTTTATCCCAGCCATGTTCTGAGTTACCTTCTATATAATAAAATAGTTTTACAGGGAAAACATATTTTTTTTTAAAAAAAAAAATTGCTGTTAACATTTAGCTTTGACTCATTTGTGATGCATGGTTGCATGATCAATGAGCACCATTACGTAGCCCGGGACTTGGGTATATGTCTAGGGAACCAGGGAAAGCTACAGATGATTAGGAAAGCAAGTTAAAGTATGCTTGTTGGGAAAAGGAGTTACATCTTGTTAAAATGCTAATGTTATTTTGATCGCAAGCCGATGCCCTTAAGGTATGTTCTCCAGAATGTCTTTTATTTTTTACTTGGTAATATATTTTATGAAACATACATTGTTTGATCTCATCTGAGGATGTTGGGAATTAACTTGGCTTGTCTGCTGCTAATCAACAGCTAACAGAGCAGAGACACCTTTTAAAGTGGTGATTCTGTAGACGTTAGTAAAAAGCTTAATATTTACTTATGGCCTCATATTATGGATGAGAAACAGATATATATGGGACTTATTCATTGATGGTTATTTTGATACTGAGATAGACTTCTATCAGACTAAATGGCTGAGATGAGGTAATGATTAAGCTATGGGTTATGTGAAAACATTGAATGAATATCAGATCTGGACTTTGGTATGCACTATAATAGGAGTGTGTGTGTGTGTGTGTGTGTGTGTGTGTGTGTGTATGCATTTCCTATTGTGTTCTTGACAATAAATAATGGGGGGGGAGAATAAAGTGGTGATTCTGTTTATATTTAGGAGGGGGAGAGCAACTATCCCTGTCCAACATGGACCCTGTGCATGTAGGTAGGCAGCACTTGGCTTGACAAATGGCAATACATCTTCCCACCATTATCAGGGTGGCGCTGTGGAGCAGTAAAGATCAAGCCAGCTGTTTCTTCCACTTGCAAGCTGTCCTACTGGTGCGGAGAGTAAGGCAACCTGGGTATGGGATCCAGTTCAGATCCTCTGCCTATTCTGAACATCAGATGATTTCATGTGGTTTACTCAAACGAGATAACATCCAAGAAGGTTAAATGATTTTTATTGCCTAGCTTGCAAAGAATAACTCACATATCATAGATGGTGTTTCCTCAGAATTTGTTCATTCAGATTGGTGATACTTGGACATTAAACCCATTCGGTAAAAAATACCGTTGACTTCAGCGGGATTCAGGTGAGGACTGAAAGCCTCTTTCTCTCCTTCCCACCGAGGGCCCTTTTCTGCTACTGGTAGGACTGGCAGGGAAAAGGTGAACGGCCAAAGCAAAGGATGAACCAGTGCTTTATTGGCTCTTAAACAGCCCTACTAAGCTATTCCCAATACATTGATTTGAAATAGGCTCTACTAGCTGTTCTCTGCTTATGTGATCAGCATGCTTCTGGTTCATCTAACAACGTAGACTAAATTATCCATCTAGAGTTACATACAGCAACATAAAGTCTAACAATATTTATTGTCAAGAACACAATAGGAAATGCATACACACACACACACACACACACACACACACACACACACACTCCAATTATAGTGCATACCAAAGTCCAGGTGCAAAGGGGCACCGTGAATATTTTGCATAGGAATGCACTTATGTTACTTGTGCTGCCTCAATAACTCCACAGGTTTGGTATGCATGCAGGTAGCAAGCATACCAAACCTGTGGAGTTATTGAGGCAGCACAAGTAACATAAGTGCAAAATATTCACGGTGCCCCTTTGCATATTACCAACCAGCAGTACCTTCTTCCTCAGATATAGAATTTAGAGAAATGACAACAAACAGCAAACAGCAGTGAGACAGAACCGAGAGGGAAGCGCTTGAATAAATCAGTGCAATGAACAGATTAGTCAATTAACTGCAAATTTAAAAGGCCTAGACGCTAGCAGTGTTTTTAACGAGGTTCTCTATGTACGTTACTGGAGAAAAACTTATCTTGATTAAATAAACTCAAAAGGATCTGCTGTGTTTGAGATAATGAACTGAGCCAACAACAGTCCCTCCAAGCAGGATGAAGCTTCCAGAACCGGCATACTCAATCCAAGGACCCAATGACATGCTTCCTTCCCATGTGAATGGTGCTCTGAGTCACAGCCAGGCAAGAGAAATGGGAGGCCACATCACTGGCTCTGCACATCTGGTACCTCCCTTTATGAAAGCATTTCCATAGCAGCATGAAGCATGCCACAGGGAAAGTTATCCCCATGCCACGGTGGGTATGTATGAATCAGCCTTCAGAATTCAGCCCTAGGAGCATCAGGCACTGACTCAATGCTGCTGTTTTTGGCAAAATCACTACAGTTCATACAGAAAGGAGACACCTGGGACCACCATCACCTCTGCCAGCAGGAAGATGGATGGACTCTATCCTCCTGCTATCCTAGTCCCTACACTCAGTTGCATTGGAACCCAAATGGCTAACGTGGTGAGAAAAGCTACTCAAAGTAGTCCTGCTGAAATGGAAAGGACAAGTTAGGCCAACTTGCTGCTTTAATTTCAATGGGACTATATTCAGTAATTTTCCTCATCATGCCAGCCACTACGCACAAATCAAATAATTGCATATTCTTCCACACCTTATCCCCACCTTCCCTTCCCTCTGTTGTGTCTCTTGGGACACATTTGAGTTTGCAAATCTCTTGGAGATGCCATAGCTTCTCATTTTTTAAAAGCATCATCTACAGAGATGGCACTATATACATTTCTATATAAATATAGAAAGGTAAAGTGTGCCATCAAGTCAGTGTTGACTCCTGGCGACCGCAGAGCCCTGCGGTTGTCCTTGACAGAATACAGGAAGGGTTTGCCATTGCCATCTCCCACGCAGTATGAGATGAGGCACTTCCTGCTACAGTAAAGCCACCTGTCTGAGAAAACAGACAGAATCAAAATATATCACTGAACACAGCTGTTAATAGTTAATAGTCGATGAGCCCTTTCTCACGATTAGTGAGAAAGGGCTTCAATCCAGGGGTGGGGCAGAGAGGTTGGAGTGGCCCCAGAGATGAGATTTTAAAATGGCCCTCTCACTGCCTTCCTCTCCTTCTCTTGGCCCCATGTCTCTGCTGCAGAAGAACATTAAGGACACATGTAATATAGTGTAGCAGATTAACAGAGGACAGGAGACTATAGTTAACAAGGTGTAAACAACAGCCGAACCAAATAATACTGCCACTCTCCTCTGCTCTGACTGACAAAAGGGAAATCGGGAGTCACAGAAAACTGCTTGGGGGACTGCAGCTCACACTCCTGGCTACGGGACTGGAGAGAGGGCAAGGACTGGCCTTGGGAGCCCCTCAGAGGGCCCCTCAGAGGGTGTGGGCCAGGAGAAATTAATCTCCCTTTGTCTCATTAATGGTACGCCCATGTCCAGATCATTTAGCCAGAGCTGAACTGAAATGACCCCTCCCCACTGTGCTGTCCTTGTTATGGATTATGAAGAGCGTCCTTTTTTTGGAAATTCTGTAAGAGGAGGCTGCAAATAGATGTTAGCCACTGTTAAAAGTGACTGTGCTCCCCAGTACAATTGATGTCATTTCCTCTTCTCCTGCACCGAAATGAGGCAGAAAGCATTACCCTCACTCTGAATTGACTTCATTAAGGGCATTGTCTCTTAATCAATTGGATAGGTTTCTTTATGTGATAAAAGCGGAAAGCAATTAAGCACCGAGGAATGGCTGGAAGCACGATAATCCCCGCCAGGAGGATTGGAAAGTGAATGAGCAAGTGTGGGTGTGGGTGTGGAGGTTGTGAACCCCTATTCCCCTTCCCCTCTCAAAGCTTCATTTCAAGATGAAAATGTTGAAGAATTAGTTCAGCCCTTCATCTCACCATCCTCTGCTTGTGAAAAGCATTTGAGGAATCTAATGTTGGGGTCAGAAAGACCCCAATTCAGTCATAGGTGTTTTAAAAGCGGGTGGGGAGACAGCAAGATGTGCTTGACAGTAACTCCAAGTAATTGCATCTGAAATTCTGTAAGGAGTTACTGTATTGTTTATAATTCAACCCAGCATTGCCTTTCTCTCACTGGTGTTTCTTTTGAGACTGTGAGGCCTTTGGGGACAGAGAACTATTGCTTATTTCTTTTGTTATATAACCTTCTTTGTGAATGTTTTGACTTTCCAGCTGTTGGAGAACTTTGTCAAAGCTCAAACTATGCAGTGACACCGAAATACGCCCTGTATGCTCTTAGTCACAGAGATGTCCTGGCTTTCTGATCAGGATGTCTATTTGCAGGTGGCACTTTCCGGGCTGTGGTGCCTCACTACTCCAAAAAATGGCTAACCCATCTTTTTCCTTCTGCTCTGAGCCGGCTGGTCTGGGATTCACAATTTACCTGGACTAAGCCAATTTCCTGCCTCTGGCAGGTCCTGTCAGCTGCAGATGGCAACATGAGCGAAACACAAGAAAAGGCTGACAGCGTTCCAGAACGTTGCCATCTGGGTCTCTTCTCAAGGCACAAAGCTACAGAAGGTTTCCCTGGTAATTAGATTAGTGCCAGTGTGCAGGGATTCTTCGAAGGATTTGCAAGGAAATTCGTTAAGGTGTATGTGAGCAGAACTCAATAGCCACCCAGGGCACAACAAGACCTCGCCAGAACAACAGATGTGAAACCTGAAGATGCAACTTTGGCAATTATTGACACACATACCCTCTCTCTCACACACAGTGACACACACACACACCACAGACTTTTTAATTGTGTGAACTGCCAAGTGCTGTATTGTGTTGAACCTAATCTGTTGTTCACATGGTGCTTTTGAGGTGGGTAGGAGCCCCTCTTGGATGTTATGCTGTATGCAACACATGAGCATCACTTCAGCTTCGTTGCACTCAGCAGCAGCAAGCCCCACCTCTCCATGGAAAGTCCTCCAAGGGTGCATATGTCTTCCCAGCATGCTTTGCACTGCCAGCAGACTGGAAACTCTTCTTGATGGCAGTGGCTGCCCTTTCCAGCATGCTTTGGGTTTACAGCAGACTGTAAACACTTCATAAGATCAACAGTTGCCCTTCCATTGATTATGAAAGATCTGGAGATGGACATAGGCCTGACAAAGCTGCTTCAGCCTCAGGATCATAGAGTCTACTTTGCAGGCTGGTATGTCCATTGACAGCAGCTGCTGTATGCACAAAACAAATAAATATGAATAAAATTTATTGCACATGAATGCTTCTGAGGTTTTGTTTACCTCTACAAGGCTGTAGGGCAGGGGTGGTCAAACTACCCCCTCCCAGTTGTTGTTGAACTACAATAAATTGTGGCTGTGGATGATGGGAGTTGTAGTTCAACATCAGCTGGAGATCCAAGTCAGCCCACCTCTGCTGAAGGGCATGGAACTTGCTGGTGTTGTAAGGTTGCACTTTATTTTGTTGCAAGGGACTTAACCTTCAAAGAAAGACCAAACCAAGGACTTTCACAGAAATCCAGCCCTTATCTCAGGCTGTCTTATATTTTGAGTCATGGAGCACCCCCTCTTTGAGACTGTCCCTAAACCAGATCCAAACCCCCAACTAACTCTCCACTGACTCCCCCGCTTCTCTCCCCACTCCAACTCCCACCAAGGGATTCTTTTGATGGACAGCTCAGAAAGGCTCCATCCACAGTTGCATAAAGGTCCAGTGCATTGGCCCCCTCCAATTTGAGCTCATCACAACTTTTATGCCCCCTTTTCTAATCAGAACCCTTATCCAGATAAGACACAGTGTGTTTACATGTTTGCCAATTGGTTCTGGTCCAGGCTTCTCATTTCAGGTGCTCTCCTAATTGGCGATCTCCTTTTGTCCATGAGCTCAGCTCATGTTATTCATCGTGGACCCCTCAAATATGTCTTGTTTTCCTTTACATCAGCTGTGTGACATCTGCTGTTTTTGTTTTTCTGTGACTAAGTAGAAACCCACCCACCCACCCCCATCCTGAATGTGCTGTAAGACCCATACTTCCCAAGCAGTGACTACCTGCCAGCCAGTGTTGACAAATCTGTGGCAGGAACTATCTGGCTGAATTTACACGTACCTCAGAACAGCAGGTCCAAGGGACCCACGGTTCTACTCCCCACCCCGACCCCTTTTCTCTGTCCAAATTCAGGCATAATGGAGAGCAGGGGGCCTGAAGTCAGCAAGACTGCAGAGAGGAGGGGAAGGACAGCCTGCACAGCCAATCACAGCTGGAGAGAGGGAGGAGCTTCCTCTCTCAACTCCAGTTGAAGTGAACGTAGCCTGCAGTTCTGAATTCAGATGTAATGCAGGTTGCATTGAACCTCGGGTTGGGGCAATGAAACTCACTACAACCAGAGAGTGGAAACTGGAGTTCCAAAGTGAAATCCTTGGGTCGCTCACATCACAGAACCGGAGTTGCACACATTCAGACATGACAGCCTGGCAGCCTCTGGCCCCTTAAAGTCCAGTTCCGTGTCATGTGAGAATGCGGCCTCTGTGACTAATGGTTCCGGTGAGTTGGCAAGAATACAAAAACAGGCCTTCTCTCTCTTTTAAAGCATCTAAACCTAGGCCAAGACAAGCCATTCTCTTACCAGTAGTTATCAATTATGAATACTTTCTCCTAATCTAAGAATCTCATATCTCTCAACCAAAGGGAACCAAGCCCAGTAACACTGGGCCTAGAACTGCCCACTACTTGGGAAAATGGGGAACCATTTTAAACTTCTAGGGGTGGGAATTACTCATTAATTTGTTCATTTATACAGCACCCTTCATCCTAAGACCCTAGTGCAGTTAACATGACAGTGCAGTCAGTGAAGTATCTTCATAGGCACCTATAGCAGCTGCTTTGGTGATATCAACAGATATTAAAATGTAATCAATGGATCAGTTGAAAGTTAGGTGATTAATCTGCTAAAAATCCTTTAGCTATCATTCTTCAAAGTAGGGTTGATGGACCTACTTACAGAGACATATATATATTTCCCAGTGGCACCATGAATGGGCTCGATTTCTAAGCAAATTATGAAGAGCTAATCTCGAAGGTAATTAGATCAGGTGGAACTGTTCTTGTTATATGATTTACCTGACCTAGGAAGCCCATCGGGGTTTGAACAAAACAATCATGCTCTAAAATAATTCATCTTTCAACTGGAGCTAACGCTGGGTAAAAATAAACCTGGTAATCTATTCACAGCTTTTGCTACATTTCTTTTCCTTAACATGGAGGCTTTAATCTAAGCAGCAACTTTCCATGCTGATTTACACCCATCACTAAATGTTTCAGCTTTGCTCCCACTTCAGCAGTAGAAAAAGTTGTGTGGGTTTTCCAGATTTCATCCTCCAAGAGACTCAGACAAACTCACAAAATGATGAGGGATTCATTTCCCTCCGTGTAATATTTGTTTCTCAGATACAGATTATCAGTCAACTGAAAAGGAAACTGTTGTGTGATTGTTCTCAGAAATGGGGAAAACTAATCAAGCATATGTCATTCATTAATGAAAAGCAGTATAGAAACTGGACAATAAGTAAATGAATACATTGCTACATAGGAAGTTTCCTTGTTGCTCAACAAGATGGAGAACATTCATATAGTAGGATCATTGACAGATGGAGAGGATCATGTGGAATTGTTCCACAGGCAGCAATTAATTGACAATGGACCTTTTGTTTTCCAGAACACATGTGAGAAAACCATGCAACGTTCATATGAAATACACATGGCGATACCCATATCTACCCAATAGAAGATGAGTCTTAATTTGAGATGACCCCCTTAAAATATAAATACAGGCTATACTGTATTTACCTGAAAGGAAGAGATGGCCCCCTGATTTCTAACATCAAAGAACTTGGGGAAAATCTATTCTTGGATTTCAGGTAAATAGAATACATTTTCCCCCTCACAAATGAAGTTAGGAGCAACATTTTTCATCCAACCTTCATTAACATTTGATAAGGCCACCAGGGGCTAGATAAAGTTGCCTTATAGTTTAGTTTTTTCAGCCCAAGGGACAGCCATTGGCCATTCACAACTTCACTAGTCAAAGCTAAAAAAAAAAAAAAGTTTAGTTGTCTGAGAGCAGAACATTCTTCCTCTGTTTTGAAAAAGAGCAGGATGAAAAATCAGAACAATTCCATGGAACATCCAACAGAGGGGCCCAGAGATATGACATTTGCTGTGGTGGCACACAAGGTCTCAGTAGGTTTTGCCCATAATCTTAGGAAAAGGTCAATCTTTGCCTGGAGCTCAGAGGAGAGCCATTACGAAGCAAATGGTTGAGATTAATCAGAAATAAGCGGTGAGGAAATGATAAATGAACTACAGATTATCTGTCACACTAATTGGCCTGAGCAATTAGATTTCATTAACGAAGATTAAGAAGTTAAACACCTCCGTGAGCCATTTCCAATTCCACCTTGCACGAATATTTCTGCACCCAAGGAACCGAGATTTTGAGCCAAATGAGAGCAGATGGGCTCCAAAACGGAGATCTGTTTCAGATGGTTGTTTATTCTGAGAGGGTCATACGAACAAAAGAACAGCCCTGCTGGATCAGGCCCAAGGCCCATCTAGTCCAGCATCCTGTTTCCCACAATGGCCCACCAGATGCCTCTGAGAAGCCCACAGGCAAGAGGTGAGGGCATGCTTTCTCTCCTGCTGTTGCTGCTGGAGGTGGCCTATAATCCTCCGACTGGTAGCCGTTGATAGACCTCTCCTCCATGAAGTTATCAAAACCCCTCTTAAAGCCATCCAGGTTGTTGGTTGATAGACCTGGCTACTAGTCTGGTGGCTATAGGCCACCTCCAGGCTCAGAGGCAAAATGCCTCTAAATACCAGTTGCAGGAGAGCAACAAGTGCCATATTATGATAGTACAAATAAATAAATAAGTACCATCGTACTTTGGACACATTATGCAAAGACCCAGCTCCCTTGAGGAGTCATTAATGCTGGGGAAAGTGGAAGGAAAAAGAAGAAGAGGACAACCAGTAGCAAGGTGGATGGACTCGATTGCGACAGCAGTGAATGCATCACTGAGAGACTTTAAAGGCCAAGTGGAAGACAGATCATCCTGGAGAGAATCTATCTATGTGGTCGCTAAGAGTCAACACCAACTTGATGGCATTTAATCAATCAATCAATATACTTTGCAGCTGCTTTAAAAGGTGATCCTACACTGAAGACATTCAACAAACACTTTCTGCTCTTTGCAATAATCTGTAAATTTAATCCTTTGTTGTTTTTGCTTTTTTTCAGTAAGAAAAAACACATTCCTTTCTTCTTCCTACATCAGGTCTCCCTGGGGAAACTATAGGGTTTGCTGTCACCGCAGAAAAATATGACTCAATTAATATACTTGTTTCAGCCTGAGTTAGGGAGAAAGAAAGCACGGTAATTTGACTTTAAACCAAGGTTCCTGATACGGTATATGTATTAAGGACTGACTGTAAATACCGACGCAAGATGTTTGCTAGCATTAGAGCATATCAAATCTTCTTTGAGAGAGTTAGAGTAGGATGGAGATACTAACACAAATTCAAACTGCTTTTAATTATTTTGAGTTACATTTGTATTCCATTTCTCCTGGAGGAAGCTTAGGGCAATGCCTAAGGTCCCTCCTGACACGTTATCCTCATACCAGCCATGCATTAGTTTAGCCTGTGTGAGAAAGCCCTGTTGAACTTTGTGTTCACCAACCATCTGTATACAGTGGCTAAAATTCTGACTAATGGTGCATTTGCAGAAGGATATTGCGCATGCAGAATGGTATTGTGATTGCGGAAGGGTATTGCACTTCCGAAAGCATATTGCGCAGGCAAGTTCTGCTATGTCTGGAGCTGCACTACCACAAGCACACAAACTGTGCAGCAGTGTACAACGTGTGACATGCCTCATCTGTTTTAAAGAGAACTCTTGTGCAAGAGTTCTATAGCACAAGTGTGCAATTCTGAAAATCTCAGGTTTCTTAGTGTAGCTATGCCAGGCCTGCTGAATTTGCCCCTGCAGCTGCTGAATTTGCCCCCCAGCCACAGTGGCTAATAGCCAGGGATTGTGGGACTTGTAGGCCAATATTTAAGAGAAAGTCTTCTTCATTATGAGCCCTACTTCCCACTGAGGTCATCTGGAGAGGTCCGTCTCCAGTTGCCACCAGCTTGGCTGGTGGTCACACGGGGGAGGGCCTTCTCGGTTGCTGCCCTGAAAATTGTGGAATGCACTCCCTACTGAAACACAACCCCCCCAGCTCTGACAATTTTTAAAAAGCATTTGAAAACCCAACTCTCCATCCAAGGTTTTCCAGCTTTTTAAAATTTTAGGTCTTAATCTGTGTTTGCCACCTAATGGCCCAGTGGGGAAGCAACGTGCCTAGAGAGCAGGAGGCAGTTGGAATATGGGAAACTCCTATATTGGGCAGCAGTGATGTAGGAAGGTTCTGAATAGCATCATCTCATACTGCGCAGGAGAAGGCAATGGTAAACCCCTCCTGGATTCTACCAAGAAATCCGCATGGCTCTGTGGTTGCCAGGAGTCGACACCAACTCAACGGCACAACCTTTAATCTTCTTAGAGGTGTCTGTCTCAGAATACATATACTGGTAGGGGAGGAAAGGGGAGCTGGTCTTGTGGTAGCAGGCATGATTTGTCCTTTTTAGTAAGCAGGGTCTGCCTTGGTTTACATTTGGATGAGTGATTACATGTGAGTGCTATAAGATATTCCCCTTAGGGGATGAGGCCATACCTCAGTGGAAGATCATATCCATGTTCCTAGCTTCACTCTCTAGCATCACCAGGTAGGGCTGGGAAAGACTCCTGCCTGAAACCTCAGAAAGCCACTGCCAGTCAGTGTAGGCAATACTGAGCTAGGCGGACCAAGGGTCTGACTCAGTATGGCAGCTTCGTACACTCCTATATATTCTTTGCTCTTCAACACATTTCAGTCAAGTGATAAATAGTTCTGTGCCTTTCATGAGCACATGCAGAGCAGACAGCAATGCCTTTAAAAGCTAATAGAGAAGGATGGTTCAATAACTATGATGATGTATAAGTTACAAGGGTTTAAAGAATTGCACACACAGGAAAAGAAAGGAGAAGGAAAAAAAATAAACCCATCAAACAGAGCAGACTCTCCTGTTTTTGCAGAATCTACACTTTTGTTTAATGAATAAACTTTTATCTCTTTGAGCCGAGACGATAACCTGCCTCCCATAAATCACCAAGCAACTGTCGGCTTGGCTGCGTCTGAGTTGAATGACTGAAATGAAATACCCTTTGAGGGATGTGACGTTTCTGCGGCCACATTCGCACATAAAGGGGGACCAGAGTTGGAGGGGCCCACGGTTTCCTTACCATTACATCTGAACCCAGCCAACTCGGGTCCCATCCATAGCACGACCCGAGGTCATGCTGACAGGACTCCAGTTTGAACCCTCAGTTTGTAGTGAGTTTTGTTGCTCCAAACCAAGGATCCAGTGAGCCTAATTTCCATCCAAATGCAGCTCTGGAGGCTGCAGTCAACCAATTGGGAGTTAAGAGAGAGTGCTCCTCCCTCTCTCCCTCCCTGATTGGCTGTGCCAGCTGTCCTTCAAGCAAGAAGGAAGCCTGCACAGCCAGAGACCCTGCCTCTTTGTAGTCTCGCTGACTGCAGAGAGGACACTCTCCTGAACAGTGGAATGTGGACGGAAGAGTAGGGGGAGCAGTGTGTAGAACCATGGAACCATTGGACCCACATTTCCACATTACATGCTAATGCAGCCACTGTGTCTCTCAATTCCGAGATGGCTTAAGATCATATAAATGTTTAGACGTTTATATCTAGAGCACCTTTCTTATGAGTCAAGGCTACAACACCTGGGGATTTTTAGTTTAGTAAATAGTCTGAGGGGAGACATGATAGAGGTCTATAAAATCATGCATAGTGTGGAGAAAGTTGATAGAGAGGCATTTTTCTCCCTCTCGCACAACACTAGAACCAGGGCTCATCCCATAAAATTGATTGCCAAGATACTTAGGAATGGTAAAAGAAATACTTTTTCACACAGCGTATAATCAACCTATGGAATCCTCTTCCACAAGATGTGGAGACAGCCAACAGCCTGGATGGCTTTAAAAAGGGTTGAGATAAATTCATGGAAGACGTCTATCAATGGCTACTTGTCCGAGGGCTGTAGGCCACCTCCAGCCTCGGAGGCAAGATGCCTCTAAATAGCAGTTGTAGGGGAGCAACAGCAAGAGAGAGGGCATGCCTTCATCTCTGGCCTGTGGGCATCCCAGAAGCATCTGGTGGGTCACTGTATGAAGCAGGATTCTGGACTAGATGGGCCTTGATCCAGCAGGGCTTTCCTTGTGTTCCTATACATGTATGATCCTTGGGTTTTAAGGGATTGGAGAGCTTGCTTTTCAGGATCACAAGGGAAGTGGTAACATGCCTTAAATTCATTCAGATGCCTTATCCAGGGAATCCATGAAACACTGAATATTTCAACCATCTCTTTCACCCATTCCAAATGCAGTTCCTCCAGAAGATGGGATGGGGATGTCTCCAGCACAGTGGCACTCAGCCTTCACAGCTCTGAACGTCCCACCTCAGTTGACAACATGGTACACATTACTCTGTCTATCTAACTACATCTCCTCTGCCTTCCTTTAGTAATTCTTTCCATCTTTATTCGCGCTCTCCTCCTTTATTTCACATCTGTCATGGAGGACAAGAGACTTCCCCACCTGTCTTCATTCATCGCAGAACTAGCAAGCAGGCAGGGGAAGTGGTTTGCAGGGAGTGGATGGGAGAGGGTTGTGTTGGGAATTCTCTCTGGTAGGAGAAACCCTTTTTCATTATAGCAGAGTGCACAGAGGCACAGCACAGTGGAATTTAGTTAGGCATGTGTGTATGCTGAGAGTAAAGTAACTTGGAGCCAGTTCATAGTGTCAAATCAATATAAGTGGTATTTATTAGAGAACTCCATTCCAGACAGAAAAGTGAGGAGATAGGATCTCTAATCTATCTATCTATCTATCTATCTATCTATCTGTCTGTCTGTCTGTCTGTCTGTCTATCTAGCTGGATGCAGATGGATTCTGCATCTCTGCACACATGGTGCTGGGAGAGGAGCTTGCATGTTGCAAGGTAGAAGGAACAGGAAGAGAAGGTGGGAGAGGAAGAAGGAAGTGGCTGGAAGGAAGGAAGTGTCCCTAAGAGTAGCAATCTACATTCCAAAGGGATAGTGTCAGAGCAGTAGAGAAGGGATGACAAATGTCTTGACCCTCTAGCCCTCTGACTCACTAGTCTGTCCTCCACTGTCTTTGAGACAAGAGACAGCTCAACGTCCTTCACTTCCAACAGGCTGGCGGCTTATGGGTGGGTGGGTGGGAAGGGTGCTGCTGAATCCCCCCAAACCATTTGGTTTTTCTGAGTCTCTGCAGAAAGCTTCCCCCCCACCACCACCCAAAGAATCTCCCAGAAAACTAGGCCAAATCACAAGCATTCCAAACTGAGACGTGGCACACTCTCCCACCACTATACCAGAGTAGTTTAATAAATATTCTTTACACACATTGATCTTTTAAGATGTAAAAAGCAAAATCACCCTTGCCCGTTACCAGTAAATCAGAGATCAACGAATTCAGTCACTCAGCCATAGGAAACTATACATCATGCTCGATTCTATCTCTGCATGCTTTCCCTGCCAGGCTGGGTGTGTGTGTGTGTGTGTGTGTGTGTGTGTGTGTGCATGCTCAAATGAAGGATTTGGGGTTATTTCTTTAAAAGAAGGCTGTTCTGTGACTGTTGCAAACACTTCAAGCATCTCTAAGCTTCGGCAAACCAAACCGCAGAATCGATTGAAACAATAGATAAGTCTGGAAAGATCTCCAAAACAAAGGGCCACGCTGGAAAGTTATCTGTCACTGCTGCTGAGAGGGGGCATTTGCTTTCTTGGACAAAGTTATTTCTCAGGACAAAGGATAACTTCTCAGGGTTTCTGTGAAAAAGACACAGCAGTGTTGGCATACAAATAATCTAAGGTATAAAGAAAAGAGAGACTGCCCTTTGTTTTGAATATATCTATCTTTCGGCCCCCCACTTCCAGGTCTTGTTCTTTTTCCTCATGTTATTTAGATTTATACCCTGGCCTTCCTTTATGCAGCTCACGGTAGTATGCTTGGTGTCATCCCCCTTTTATCTTTGATCTTGTAAAGTAGATTATATTAGGCTGAAATATTGTAACTAGCCATATGTCACTCAGTAAATTTTGTAGCTGAGCAGGGATTTGAACCGAAGGACTGTAGCTCAGGAGCAGAGCAACTGTTTTGCATGCAGAAGGTCCCAGGTTCAAACCCCAGTATCTCCAGGCAGCACTGGGAAAGATTGAGAAAGCGGCAGCACGGTGTAGTGGCTAGAGTGTTGTACTCAGATTGGGAAGATCTGAGTTCAAATCCCCAATCAACCATGAAACTCACTGGGTAACTCTGTGCTTATCTCCCAGCCTTACCTATCTCACAAGGCTTTTCGGAGGATAAACATAACCATGTACACTTGTTCTGGCTCCTTGGATGAAGAACAAAATATTAATGTAAGCATAGATAAAAGTTAAATAAACAAATTCCTGAAAAGCTGCTGCCAGTCGTCAGAGTAGACAATACTGAGCTGGATGGACTAATGGTCTGACTCAGGACAGGACAGCTTCCCATGTTCCTTCCTACATACTGACCTAGATGAATGAATGCAGCTAAGCCGGAGACCTTCTCAGAGGCATCTGGTGGGCTACTGTGGGAAACAGGATGCTGGACTAGATGGGCCTTGGGCCTGATCCAGCTGGGCTACTCTTATGTTCTTATCACAATAGGTTTAGATGGAATTCTGTGCCAACCTTAGGCTATAGATCAGGGATTCTCAATGCTGGGTCCCCAGATGTTGTTGGACTTCAGCTCCCATAATCTCCAGCCCCAGTGGCCTTTGGTTGGGGATTATGGGAGTTGAAGTCAAATAACATCTGGGGACCCAATGCTGAGAATCCCTGCTATAGATTCCAAACAGAGCGTGTGCCATCTCCAAACAGAGAGTGCACTCACCACTTGTGCCTCTTCCAACTATTCTGATTCAGTGTTGTGTTTCATGGAATGAGCTATTTTGATCTCCGAGTTGTTCAGTACTAAATGCTGCCGTTAACTGATGATAAATAACTCTCGCAAGAGCAGCATCACTAAATCAAGACCCTCAGTGGCCCATCTTTCTTTTCATAATGGCCAAGGCAGCCACAAGCCCCCAAGATTTTAATGCTTGGCAGTTCAGTCAAGCAATTTATGCCCCTTTATGTTCATGGTCACTCTACCATATTACTGTCTGACAGGGGATTTTTAACCTTTCAAGGGGAATTTCCAGAAGCGGTGGCACAAACTGCCTCTAAGCAGTTGCTACAAATAAACAGTGCATCGTCAATGTTGTGCATTGGGAGTCTGAAGATTAGAGTTGGATCCAAGCATTACAGCATCAGGAACATGTCTGACTTCAGATATAAATTTCTTCCGAGTCCCAGCACTGCTTCCCTCCATGGAATTGCTAAGATCAAGGACCAAACTCAGATAACCCAGAAACATTCATTGTGCTTCAAATCATAGTGTTTCCACATCATGTGGAAGACCTTGAGGTCATTCTCACAACCAGCCCTCCTCGTGCTTGCAATGCTAGCATGCATTTTCCATCTCTAGGGGTATAGACCTTGTCAAAAACTACAATGGGCATCGGTCCCCCCAACTGGTTCATGTACTACTTGGGTTCTCAGATGTTTGTTTGTTTGTTTGTTTGTTTGTTTGTTTGTTTGTTTGATACATTTCTATACCGCCCAAATCGCAAGTTCTCTGGGTGGTTTACAAAACAATAAAAACAGTCAATAAAAGATTAAAACATTTCAACAATTACAATTAAGAAGTTAAAACTACTAAAACATAATTAAAATAGTGTGTAATTAAAAGCCTGGGTGAACAAATGCACCTTGACTGTCCTTTTAAAAGTTGTAAAAAATGCTGGGAAAAGTGGAAGGAAAAAGAAGAAGAGGACGACCAGCAGCAAGGTGGATGGACTTGATTACGACAGGAATGAATGCACCACTGAGAGACCTTAAAGGCCAAGTGGAAGACAGATCATCCTGGGGAGAAACTATCTATGTGGTCGCTAAGAATTGACACCGACTGGATGGCACTTAATCATCAATCAATTATGTATTGAGAAATGTGCTGTATGAAAGACTGATTAGCAAGTTCTCATATTTCTTGTATATTGATATTGGTGGTTCCGATGGTCAGAATGATTGTAAAAATGTATGTCTTTTCATGGATATGTGTTGTTATTAGGTTATATGTATTGTTAATATTTATTCCATCTCATGTTTTTATGAATATTAGACATTTTTACTCTTTGCAGCTCTGACAGTTTTTGCCATCTTCCATGCATATATATATATATATTTTCAAATTGCAGTTGAAAGGTGGTTTGACAGTGGTGGGTTCTTTAGGTTGGTTTTGTGTTGAACTACAACTCCCACAATCCTCATGCTGTGACTCAACCAGCTTCAGCACTGCGGGGATGTGGGGGTGGATTGGCCAATGCCCTTGCGGTCACAGCCCCCACTCCATCCAGCTGACAGCCTGAGGGATTGCTTTCAGAGAGCGGCCATGCAAAGGAATAAGCCCTGGCACTGTTTTTTGAGACTCAAGCCACTTGCAGCGAAGTAAATATGATGGATAATGTTGTCATTCAAGAGCAGAGTAGCTCAGCAATCGTTGCTGTTTTACGAGCAGAATATCATTGACTGATTACTCTGTGGAGAGAAACATTGCTGGGAAAATAAGAGGAGAAGATGAAATAGCGGTGTGTGGTAGGTATAATAAGCTGTCTTTGGGGAGAGAAATCAAGGTGTTTGTTTTTGATAGAATTTAATGACAGGATGTCAGGAAACCCAAGCTTTGAAGTGTTGATTGCTTTTCTAAATGAAACCCCTAGGGCAAGAGGCCAACCTGAATACCATGTAGCTCCTTTGGGCATATTGCATATTTTCCTACATTATTATTAGTGTATCTTCCATTCCATTACACTGGTTGTCCCAGTGCATCCAAAAAGTCCTGCTGGGTGAGACCAAAAGTCCCCATAACATCCAGAGAGCCCTTTGGAGAGCCCTAAAGGTCCAAGACCCTGCTTCCCACAGTATCCAATCAGATGCCTCCAAGAAGACAGCGAGGCTGCTGCTCATGTGGAACTCCAGGATCCATGCAGTCCCCCGCACTCCCACCCAG
Source organism: Hemicordylus capensis (assembly GCF_027244095.1). Classification (NCBI taxonomy): domain Eukaryota; kingdom Metazoa; phylum Chordata; class Lepidosauria; order Squamata; family Cordylidae; genus Hemicordylus; species Hemicordylus capensis. The sequence goes on from NC_069667.1 coordinate 21,419,247, forward strand.
TCTAACCCCGCTTCTTAGCCGGCTCTTAGCCAAGGTTAACGGCATGAGCACACCCTGAACCTGGCTGCTGGGATGATGTGTCTCCTTGGGCTGGATGCAATCCAAAGAGACACAGAGAGGGGTGCCTAGAGCACCTATCTGATGGGGAAACCCACCCCTCCAATGCACCATTCTCAGCATGCAGTGCATTGTGGGATCCTTGGAGGCCGGGACACATCATCCTGGCCTCCAGAGACCCGCACTTCTTGGTGCAGCACAGATCGACTGGGAGTGTGGTCCGCACTCTCCGCAACATTTACTACATCGTCTGGTGGGGGGGAGGTGAGTTGGACCCAGCCCCTGCTCCCAAGTTGTGTGAAAGGCCTCTGAATATACGCTGTGAAAGGTGTGCCCAATGATCTTCGCTATTTTTCAAACCGGGGCCACTTTGCCAAAAGACATCCAATGCAAGAGCTTTGCAGACTTCTGCACAGTACTGCATAGGGTGGCTTGTGTTTAAACAGTGTTCCAGCCGGTGATTTGGCTGGGGAAGGGGGTGGTGAGCAGCGGGGAACGGCGGGCACAAGCAGGGAGCAGCAGAAAGCTGGGTAAGAAGGAGCCTTGAATGACCTTTCTCCCCCCACACCTGTCCAAGTACTGCCACCCGAGCAAACCCCTCCAGCCCAGGTTTTTCCAAGCAGGGTAACCCTGTCTTCCAGCCTGCTTTTAACTGAGGATGGAGGAGAGCTCTCCTACCTTGATTCCCTGGTCGTGATACTCACACGCCTCTTCTTTCCAGCCATTGCACGGAACACAACTTCCCGCCACATGGCAACCATAGAGAACAATTGCTAGAGCAGCTGTCATCCATGGGCATGCCGCTCTGCAAAGCACAATCTATGACCCTGGAGCTGGAGCAGCTTCATCAGACCGTTTCCACCCCCAGCTTCTTCATGGCCAGTCAGAGGACAATTCCTGACTGTGATTTTTCCTCTGAAAATAAAGAGGCTGTTTCATTCAGCTGGTACTGCAAAGCTTTTTGGGATGGTAGAGGGGCCTTTGGAGGACTTCCCATGGACGGTCGGGGTTTGCAATTCCCAATTTCAGCAATGACCCCTGTGCCTAGCTTGATCATGTATTTTGTGGGTGGCAGACGCTGTTTCTGGTAGATGCTACAGATTGGATAAAAGCTCCCTATCCATCCGCAAATGGTCATGAGAACAAGTCACTGTTGCAGTTGTACCTGGGGAGAAAGATGATGCTGTACTGTAGATAACTTCAAGAAGATCAATATTTTAGAAACATTTCCTTCCTTTTCTCATATCTTCTAGACATTTGACATTTCTAAATTTCCTACCCATGACAAAGACAGGCAAATGAAGCAAAGCTTTAAATGGGGTGTGGCGGGGTTACATTGTAAATTCTGGTTTCATATCTATCAGAATCTGTTCAAATCCCAAAGCAATTAGTGGATGAATAGGTATGAGAATGCAAAAGGGAAAGAAAAGGAAACAGGTGTGTGTGTTTTCTCCCCCATCCTTCCTGGGATTCTTTAATTCACTACAAAACACATTTGAATGTTGTTAAGCTAATATTTCACTCTGTGTAAAAGAGGTGGGAGATGCTTTCAGTGGATCTCAAAGGAATACATGAATGAGGCCATCTCTCAGCTGACAAGAATTTCAAAACTACAATGCAGCCATGACACGGCTGTGAGAAGAGGAGAAAAATAGGATTCTGTATCACTAAAGAAGGTACTGGCAGCTTTTTTCAGATTAAGAAGCACAGGACACTCCATTTGACCCAAAATGAACTAGTAAACTACCCAGAAACCTTATAAACCACCCAAAGATGTAAGCATTGGGCAGGGTGCAAAGACCATTTGCCATGGTTTGGTCCAAATTCAGACCAAATTTGGACCGAACTATGGGTCTCTGAACCAGTTCGGTTGTACCCACCAGCTGGGCCAGTCAGGTCAATTAACCAGCTCGAACTGGTCCAAAGTGGTTCATGATCGAACCGTTGCCTGACATGGATGTTTCCTATAATCCGGGAAACATACCAGCGAGGATTCGAACCGGCAACCTCTGGCTTGCTAGTCAAGTCATTTCTCCGCTGCGCCATTAGGTAGCTGGTCTTGTGGTAGTGAGCATGAATTGTCCCCTTTGCTAAGCAGGGCCTGTCTCAGGTTGCATTAGGATGGGAGGTTACATGTGAGCACTGTCCTCTGTAAGATCTTCACCTTAGGGTCTGGGACTGTAGCTCAGCAGAAGAGCATCTGCCTGGCATGCAGAAGGTCCCAGGTTCAATCCCTGGCAGCATCTGCAGGTAGATGCCACAGTGGGGGCTTACAAGCAGGACATGCAGATGATGGCCTGTCCTTGTTGTTTGTCCCCAGGTTACATTCAGAGGTATACTGTTGCTGGTTCAAATCCCCACTGGTACGTTTCCCAGACTATGGGAAACCCCTCTGTTGGGCAGCAGCAATATAGGAAGGTGCTGAAAGGCATCATCTCATACTGCATGGGAGATGGCAATGGTAAACCCCTCCTGAATTCTACCAAAAGAAAACCACAGGGCTCTGTGGTCACCACAAGTCGACATCGACTCGACAGCACACATTACTTTACTTACATCTGACATACAGAGTCGTCGTCTTTGACTTGGGTAAGTATGATACCTAGCCCAGAGCAACAGATACACCACTTCTGAGTCAACCTACTGTGAATACTGAATATTGGGGAATAGCAAATACTGCTATTTGTATCAATAAAGTTTTGCCTTGAAATGATTTTTCCTCTAGTAAAATTCAAAAAAGAGCCCTGATTGGTGTCCCAGTGGTTTGGAAACCGCAGCACAGGAGCATCATGGCTTGTAAATTTTATAAGCCAAGGAAGCACTATAAAAGGATTGTACATTTCCATCTTATTACTTCTGTGTCCTTTCTATTAATGGAAGGTTGGGCAATAACATTAGTGAGTAGTATATATTACACTTGATGGAAGTTTGTTAGGGGAGGAGAAATGGTCTTGTAGCGAGCATGAAATGTCCCCTTTGCTAAGCAGGATCTGCTTTGGTTTGCATTTGGATGGATGGGATACTGCATGTGAACACTGTAAGTTATTCCCCTTAGGTGATGGGGTTGTAGCTCAGTGAAGAGAGCTGGTCTCAGGAAGAGATCTGGTTTTGTGGTAGCAAGCATGACTTGTCCCCTTAAGCTAAGCAGGGTCTGCCCTGGTTGCATGTGCATGGGAGACTTGATTTGTGAGCACTGGAAGATATTCCCTTTAGGGGATGGAGCCGCTCTGGGGAGAGCAGAAGGTTCCAAGTTCCCTCCCTGGCAGCATCTCCAAGATAGGGCTGAGAGAGATTCCTGCCTGCAACCTTGGAGAAGCCACTGCCAGTCTGTGTAGACAATATTGAACTAGATAGACCAGTGGTCTGACTCAGTATATGGCAGCTTCATATGTTCCTATGTTCAGTGGAAGAGCATCTGCATGCTTCCATGCAGAAGAACCCAGGTTCACTCCCTGGCATCTCCAAATAAGACTTGGAGATGCTCGTGCCAGAAACCTTAGAGAAACCTCTGCCAGTCCGTGCAGAGAATACTGGGCCAATGGTTTGACTTAGTATAACCCAGTTTTCTGTGCTCCTATCTGTTAGCACAGTCACAGAGCATCCATTAGAAAGAATGCTTACTGGAACTGTCTCTGCCAAATTCCAGCCCAGATTTTTTTCTATTTTGTAATTAGAGCAGAAGTCAAAACAGTGCTCTTCCATTGCAATTAAAACCAGATTTACAAGTTTAAAATGTACTAGAAATGAAGAGTAAAAAATAAGATGTTGCTCTAAAAAGAGAGGCCTTTTAAGCTTTTTTTTTTTTTAACCCTAAGAGAGGAAGTATGATGAAGTTCGTCTGGGAGGGCATTCCAGAACCAAGGGGCCACAACTGAAAAGGCTCTGTCCTCCAGTCCTCACCAACCAGAACACTATTAATGGCAGGGCCATGAGCAGAATTCGAATTCATTAGAATAAATATTAACACAAGTTAAGATTTGTGAATCTTTTATGGGGTGGTGGTTAAATCAAGCGTAGCAGGCCAATTTATTTATTAGGTGAGCTCGGTGGGTTTTTTAAAGTTGCCAGTATGGATTTTAAAAAGAGAGGAAGAACGTGCTATATTTCTGGGCCTAGTATCATTCCCATGGAACATAATTACTCAATTATTTGCATATTTTCCAAGAGTGCCCATAATGCACCTCTCATTAACATGTAATGCTGTAAACCATCACTCCATTCCTGACTGTGTTTTTGAGGTTTTTCAACTATGGAAGTAGCGAAACCGGAATAACAATGACTGCAAGTATAATAATGTAAAACATGGCCAGCTCCATGTGTGGATCCACATGGCAACCAGCAATCAACATTCAGGAGAGAGTCCTGCCTCCTCCCCCCAAAAAATCAATTTAAACAGGGAAAAAGTCATGAGGAGGGGGAAAAAGGCTAAGGAACTCTAAGGCTGAATTCAGACGTAACAGGAAACCAGAGGTCCCTTCACCTCCAGTTTCCTCACCCCACACACTGGGGGAAAGGAATTATTGAAAGAAAGGGACCAGCAGTTTTCCTCTTCAAACTCCATTCTGAACCTTCTCCAAACTGAAACTTTGCATCAGAGTTTCAGACCCTGAACCTTCAGTTTCAGTCTCTGAACCATTGGTCAACCGCAAACTCAATTTCTACAGTGCAGGAATTACATCCGAACACTGGCACTGCAGTTTCGGACCCATGGAACCAGAGTAGAGAGAGGAAGCTCCTCCCTCACTCCAACCTGATTGGCTGTGTGAGCTGTTCTTCTGTGCCGACATCAAAACCATGTCACAGGAAAATGTACACATAATATATAATAGGTTACGTACACATAAGAACATAGGAAGCTGCCATATACTGAGTCAGGCCATTGGCCCATCTAGCTCAGTATTGTCTGCACAGATTGGCAGCGGATTCTCCAAAGTTAGAGGCAGGATTCTCTCTCAGTCCTATCTTGGAGATGCCAAGGAGGGAACCTGGAACCTTCTGCCTTCAAGTATAGGAACATAGGAAGTTGCCATATACTGAGTCAGACTATGGGTCTTTCAAGTTCAATATTGTCTTCACAGACTGGCAGTGGCTTCTCCAGGGTTGCAGGCGGGAATCTCTCTCAGCCCTATCTTGGAGATGCTGCCAGGGAGGGAACTTGGAACCTTCTGCTCTTCCCAGAGAGGCTCCATCCCCTAAGGGGAATATTTCACAGTGCTCTTATGTAGTCTCCCATTCAAGTGCAAACTAGGGCAGACCCTGCTTAGCAAAGGGGACCATTCATGCATGCTACCAGAAGACTACAACATCCAGTATCCATTCTTCCCTCAAGGACACTTGGAGGGATCCCCACTGCACGCCTTAGTCATATCATCACACCATTTTTGACTGTTCCCATTCCTCAATAATAGCCTTCCCTAAAATGAGGCCATGAACCCCTTGTGATTTAAACACAGGCCCAAGTTACTCACTTTGGATTTCACCGCCACGCTGCAAACACCTTCACTTTAACAAAGATCGACCACCGGTTCATTCCCGCTGCCTTCCCTGAAAGCTGCTGGAAATCTTATCTGTACAGAGCTTAGCCCTACAGGGAGAGATGTTTATCGCTACAGTATCGGAGGGAGAAAATCAAACTGTGTTTACTACGCCACTTCTGTAGCCTGCCAAAGCATCTGCATCCAAAACGAGATTCTGCAGATCAAGTCAGATCAGGGGAGCATGATTGCATTTGCTAGGAACATATTCTCATGTTCCCTTGATGGTATTGGAGGTTGTCAGCTAAGAAATAATGCACTGGGAGGAAGAAAGAGCTGAGAATAAGCTCCCGTCTGGTGTGAGCAAAACTCAGCATTTTCTTCAATCCTAATTTATATTTTGCAGCCCACCCAGGGAAATATTTTTTTCCACATGTCAGTGCCATGGGGCAAATGTTGGAAGTGGGCCAGGGGAGAACTAGGTTCAGTGGCTTGACTAACAAGCTTGACTAACAAGCAGAAGGTTGCTAGTTCAAATCCCCACTGGTATGTTTCCCAGATTATGGGAAGCACCTCTATCGGGCAGCAGTGATATAGGAAGATGCTGAAAGGCATCATCTCATACTTTGCGGGAGGAGGCCATGGGAAACCCCTCCTGGATTCTACCAAAGAAAACCACAAGGCTCTGTGGGCGCCAGGAGTCGAAATCGACTTGACGGCACACTTTTCCTTTACCACAAGACCAGCTCTCCTCCCCAGCTTTGGAGTGCCTCTGCCAAAGATGTGTGACCTCCAAAGCACACCCAAGTTAAAGCAAAAAAAATAAGCAAGCCGTCTGGAAGCCCAGAATCTATTTGTTTAAAATAAAGCCTTGGCTCGAGAGAATCAATTTTCTTGCCAAGTCTGAAAGGGCTATCAACCACAGGCTTGCTTTCCAGACACCAATTTTATTCATATTTATTTAAACCACAACAAAGAGAACATAGGGAAGTAAAGGTCGCGGAGATGCCGAAGTAAGGATCAGGATACCCCCGACTTACTAAGTCCCACTAAACACAATGAGATGTACATCTGAGTGCTTATTTTATTTTATTTTATTTTATTTACATTTTTATCCCACTCTTCCATCAAGAAGCCTAGAGTGACATACATAAGAACAGCCCTGCTGGATCAGGCCCAAGGCCCATCTAGTCCAGCATCCTGTTTCATACAGTGCCCCACTAGAAGCCACTGGGAAGCCCACAAGCAAAAGGTGAGGGCATGCCCTCTCTCTTACTGTTACTCCCCTGCAACTTGTATTGAGAGGCATCTTGCCAATAAGGCTGGATGTGGCCTATAACCCTCAGACTAGTAGCCATTGATAGACCTGTCCTCCATGAATCTATCTAAACCCCTCCTAAAGCCATCCAAACTGTTGGCTTTCAGCACAACTTGTGGCACAGAATTCCATAGGCTGATTATATGTTATATGAAAAAGTACTTCCTTTTGTTGGTCCTATATGTCTTGGCAGTCCATTTCATGGGATGAGCCCTGGTTCTAGGGTTATGCAAGAGGGAGAAACATTTCTCTCTATCAACTTTCTCCACACCATGCATGATTTTATAGATCTCTAACATGCCTCCCCTCAAATGTCTTTTTTCTAAACTAAAAAGCCCCAGGTGTTGTAGCCTTGCCTTGTAAGGAAGGTGCTCTAGGCGTACATGCTTATCCTCACAACAATCCTGTGAGGTAGGTTAGGCAGAGAGCTCACTGATGGGACCAAGGTTTGAACTCAGGTCTCCCCAGTTCTAGTCCAGCACTCTAACACAGGCCTGCTCAATTTCAGCCCTCCTGCAGTTGCCCTACAACTCCCATAATCCCTGGCTATTGGCCACTATGGCTGGGGATTATGGGAGTTGTAGTAGATAGAAAAAATAGAAAAAGTATTGACACTTTCAAACTTTAGTGCTGGAGAAGGCTTTTGAGGAGAGGATGGACAACCAGGAAAACAAACAAATGGATCATACAACAAATTAATCCAGAATTTTCACTTGAGGCACAAATGACCAGGCTCAAACTCTCATACTTTGGACACATTATGCAAAAACCCAGCTCCCTTGAGAAGTTTGTAATGCTGGGGAAAGTGGAAGGAAAAAGAAGAAGAGGACGACGAGCAGCAAGGTGGATGGACTTGATGACAACAGCAATGAATGCACCACTGCGAGAGCTGAAAGGCCAAGTTGAAGACAGATCATCCTGGAGACAATCTCTCTATGTGGTAGCTAAGAGTCAACACCGACTTGACGGCACTTAATCAATCAATCAATCAATCAAAGTCCAGAAACAGCTGGAGGGCCAGAATTGAGCAGCCCTGCTCTAACCACTACACCACACTGGCTGAACACTGCACATTAAATAAAACTATCATTTATCAGGGGACAAGAGGACCATTTGCCTCCCTTAGGCTTATTTATTTTCCTTACATTTCAAAATCGGCCTCTTTGGGAGAGACAAGAAGTTGCTCCTATGCAAGACAGAGCCTCATTCGGCACATGCCCTGAGCTAACATTTCGTATGTACAGCCATCGTTTCCTGTGGAAAGTGCATCTCAGCATTGCAGACACATATTTAGATGTCGCAGAGCATCCCGCTTGAGCTCCGGTCCCAGTTTAAATCCATGCAGCTGTAAATAATCCACCATATTTTTTTTTTAAGGCATCCAACAAAAATTCAACAAACATAATTAGCCATGAAATGCCTTTTAAGAGAAGGGCCTGGATGAGCAGTTAGCAAGTGGCATAAACAATCCTCCCACAAGAGATCCTCTCTGCAAGAGGCAAAAAAGAGAGCAGCAGAATTGAGAAAGGGGTGGATGTGCTTGTGAGAAGAGTGTGCCTCTGCTGTGTGTGTGTGTGTGTGTGTGTGTGTGTGTGTGTTTCGTGGTAGTCAGAGTGCTTGTGGCAAAAGAATTCCTCGTGGAGGAATGGGAAAGGCAGTTGAAGCAATGTGAGAGCCTTTTTAATAGAAGTTCTGTTGGGCAGCAAATGAACGTTATCATGCATCAGGGACCAGTCTGCAAGATATAGCCTCAAGGCCGCGCACCCAAGCTGGCTCTGGAGAACAAAATGAAAGCATAAACTGAGATCCCAAAGCCACAGCCTCTAAAATGGACGGGTGTGCAAGTCTGTTGATTCCACAGACAGGGCGACTTCTCAGGGTCATCAATAAATCACTAAAGCAATTTGCAGAATGAAAAACGGGTGGGGCAAGTGTCCAGCCCAGCTTCGGGAGTTGTGCATGCTCCCGATTTTCGATTGTGTGTGAACCTTGAATGAAGTCAGGAGACAGCTTCTGCTGTCTCCTTATATGGAGTCAGGAGACACAGGAACATAGGAAGCTGTCTCCTGGCTCCATATAAGGCAGTTTTCTGGGCTGCTATGTTTCACCCAATGAGGTCAAATGGCAACTCTGGGTGGCCTCAATTTGGACTGGTACTCTGATGGGGTCAATGGCTTCAAGGCCCTCTTCTCAATATCATGCTTCTCTTGCCCCTCCGTCCTCCTCTCTTTCTCGCCCAGTCTGCCTATCTCTAAACCGCCCAGAGATGAGGGCGGTTTAGAGATATAAAGTTTTGAGAGGTATAAAACATATGTTAAACAAATAAATAAATAAAATCTAGCCACTCTTGGCTGTCCTGCCCCTTCTAGATTCTTCCAAGGCCAGCACAGATATGACATTACTCACTGTAGCATACATGCAGCCCCAGACACCTTCCCAACCATGCCAACGGACATCCTGGATGGCAGGTACTGGGTCCAGATGCCTCTTGTTCCCTGGTTCTGTATCTGTGGAGTCCTGGAGAGAGGATTTGCCACATTACCTGTTATTCTGACCATTATAGGTGGAACCACACACCAAATTTCTTGGCGCAAATGTGGCGAGTTTACATTCTAGAACCATCCCAAGGAAGTGGTATTATTAAAACTCAGATATAGTTTTATATCAGGGCTCCAATTATCTTTCACCCAGAGGCGCTCTTACTCCCGGACCTTGGGGCCCTGGTCCGTAGCCTCCAAGATCCATGGGGGGCCTCCAAATAGCTGGGGGGGGGCTCCGGCACCCACCCTGCACCCACCCCACTGTTGCCCCATTGGACCTTCATTCCCCCCGTTCCGGAATTTCAGCCGCCATGTGTGCCACGCGGCCAAGGGGTGACGGCTGAGGGGGTGATTTAGCATGTTATGTGTTTTTATTGTATGTTTTAATCCTGCATTGAGAGGCTGCCCAGAGAACAATTTGTTATGGGGCAGCTAACAAATAAAGATTATTATTATTATTATTTATTAAACTGAGATGGTAGTGAGGAAATTGCCAAGTCTTTATCTTTGATTCAGCCTTCCTGCGAAGATCTCTCAAGGGCTCCCACCATCTCATTTAATGAATCAGTCGAGGCCAAGGAAGACTGTGCAATGCAAATTTGTTAAATATTCAGCAGATTCTGTTAAGTGAATCTCAATCCGGAAAAGCTTGGAAGCATTGCATGATAATATTCTTTTCAATGACCTTTAAAAAAACAAAAACAACCACCTTATTCTCTGGAAAGAATGCTCTCAACTTAATAACCTGATTCCCCCATTAGCATCTATTTTGACCTAAAGACTAATTCTGAAGCCCGCAGGGTAAAACCTATCTCACTAATTAGTTCTTCTTGGTTGTAGTCCAGAGAAATGACAAATTTCACCTTGTTTTAGGTGCCTCTTGATAACCATTAAAGCCAGCAGAAAAAGTCTGGATAGTTTTTAACAGGCAGCTTCTCCCCATACTTTTTTTTGGGGGGAGGTCACGCTAAGATTCCTTTTCTTGTTCAATCATTTTATTTAAAAACAAAGTAAAGAATTCCAATCTCTTCTTGACAATTGTGAGCTGGAGAAGAAGCCATTTTCTAGGCTGGTGACCCTCCCCCTCGAGAAAATAACAGACGTGATTGTCAGTTATAATAAATAATACTGGTTATATAAATCAAATTGCAACTATGAATTGTCCCCGTTGTTAAGCAGGGTTCACCTTGGTTTGTATTTGGATGGGTGACTATATTATTATTATTATTATTATTATTTACATTTATAGCCCGCTCTTCCTCCAAGGAGCCCAGAGCGGTGTACTACATACTTGAGTTTCTCCTCACAACAACCCTGTGGAGTAGGTTATGCTGAGAGAGAAGTGACTGGCCCAGAGTCACCCAGCAAGTATTATGGCTGAACAGGGATTTGAACTCAGGTCTCCCCAGTCCTAGTCTAGCACTCTAACCACTACACCGCAGTCTGTTGTAAGATATTCCCTTTAAGGGGCGGGGCTGTAGTTCATTGGTGGAGCATCTGCTTTGCATGCAGAAGGTCCCAGATTCAATCCCTGGTAGCATCTCCAGATTCGGCTGGAAAGACTCTTGCTTGAAACCATGGAGAACGGCTGCCAATCAATGTAAACAATACTGAGTTAGATAGACCAAGGGTCTGATTCAATATCAAGCAGCTTCCTATGTTCCTGACTGGTAGAGATCAGGGACAAATGTGTAGATGGCTATTTGCTTTACTCTTCCAGCAGACATTGGAACATTAAGAAAAATATGTGTCTATCTGAATCTGCCTTTTAAGCAGTTCTTTGCCCTTAAAGCACAAAGCAATTGGCATAGTCGTCTGGGGGAATTTGTTCAACTTTCATCTCAGTTTGAAAGCTAAGAGAAGGCTTTTTGCATTCTAGATAGATAGATAGATAGATAGATAGATAGATAGATAGATAGATAGATAGATCTCACTAGGTTTTTCATCTAATTCCATGAAATCCATAAATTATCATCACTTTATTTAACAAAAGATGTGATAGTGTTTTGCCTGACCACCTCCTTTTTTAAAACTCCTGCTGTCATGAGAGATCTGAGGAGTGTTTATATCAATTTTACATCTTAGTTATCATATTTTTTTTATTTTTTTATCATATTTTTATACCACCTGCTATGTGAATCTCTAGCTTCCCCCCTTTCATTCTCTGCTATCTATACATCTGTTTGCAGAACCAGGTTTGGATTTGTTTGAGGGCACTCCCTTGGATAGCAAAAATGATCAATGAAGGCTCAAACTGAAGTGCAGAGCATGCAGCTGTATATAAAATAATGGTACCTTTTCCATAAACCCCCCCCCCACACACACACACACCCAGTCCAATAATAATGCCAGTTCAGGCTGCAGTCCTTGACACCTCCGGAACAAGTGGCTGTTACGAGCTCTGTAGGGGTGTGCAGAACTGGTTCAATTTGAACCCGTCCGGTTCAACTGGTTCAAATTTGAACCAAAGCAGCCTCAAAAAAAGGTGGCCAGACCGAATTTGAACCGAACCAGGCCCAGCCCATTATGGACTGGTTCAACTCTGTTTTACCATTTGAAGGGTTATGCTTGTAAAAGGGAATCCAGTAAGGATTCCACTTCACAAGCAAAGAGGAATCCTACCTGTAAAAGGCTTTTAAGGGCAGCTGGGGGTGGGGACGGCAAAAGGACACCTTACTGGTGCCACCAGTGCCGGGTCTTGTTAACCCCAGAACTTCCCCGAACAGAAAGAGGGATGGAACTGTAACTCAGTGATAGGTTATCTGCTTTGCATGCAGAAGGTCCCAGGTTCAATCCCTGGCAGCATTTCCAGGTAGAGCTGAGAACAACTCCTGCCTGAATTGCTGGTCTTGTGGTAGCAAGCATGAATGTGTCCATTTTGCTAAGCAGGGTATGCCCTGGTTTGCATTTGAATGGGAGACTACATGTGAGCCCTTAAATTATTGGGAAGATATACTGGAAAGAGCATCTGCATGCTTGCATGCAGCAGGTTCCAAGTTCCTTCCCTGGCATCAGACAGAGCTGAGAGAGACTTCTACCCGTAACCTTGGAGAAACTGCTCCCAGCCTGGGTAAACAATGCAGAGCTAGGTTGGTCATTGTCTGACTCTGTATAAGGCAGCTTTCTATGTTCCAATGTAAAGACAGAAATGGACATAAGGACAGTATTGCACAAAAATACATATCTGCAGACTTATGTACCTTCACATATTTATTTCAAATACTTAGATCCTGCCCTTCTGTATCAAACTTTTCAGGCAGCTAAGAAGATGTTTCCCAGACCATGGGAAACACCTATATCGGGCAGCAGCGATATAGGAATATGCTGAAAGGCATCATCTCATACTGTTTGGGAAGAGGCAATGGTAAACCTCTCCTGTATTCTACCAAAGAAAACCACATCGTTGTTTTCCCTACCCAGAGGCCTAGGATCCTCAGTTGTCTGTGCGCTGTGCGGTGAGTTGCCAGAGACACACTCTGATCCTGTGTTCGGATCAGGGTAGCTGATCTTCCCTCCCGCAAACCACTCCCAGACGATTGTGTGTATGACCTCAATATCTTCTATATGTGGATGCAGCAGTTAGGAATTTATGATACAGAGGTATTAAGCATTCACACTTGATTTTTTTTTTAATGAACAATACTGCAGATTTAGAGTTAAAGCCAAAAGTGCATGAGTGAGATGATACTCACTCTGGAAGATCCCACTAGAATTGTTTTATTATTCAGAATAGTTATATACTGCTTTTCAAAATGTTCACAAAGAAGATTATATAATAAAGGAAATAAGAAATAGTTCTCTGTCCCCAAAGGCCTCACAGTCTCAAAAGAAAAACCAGAGAGAAAGGTATGATGCGATCTTCCCCCACTCCCTGTTGAGATACGATCCTCTCAATCTCTGGCAATTTTTTAAAAATATCTGAAAACCTACCTTTTCACCCAAGCTTTCTCAGTTTTTAAAAAATGTCTGTTTTAATTTCATGGTTGATTTTAAATTATTGAATTGTTTTAACTTTTTATATGTGTTTTAATTGTTTTATGTTAACCGCCCAGAGATGAAAGTTTGGGTGGTATAGAAGTTTGATAGATAGATAGATAGATAGATAGATAGATAGATAGATAGATAGATAGATAGATAGATAGATGCTGGTTTGAATTATACAGTAACTCCTTACAGAATTTCAGATGCAATTACTTGGAGTTCCTATCAAGCACATCTCACTGTCTCCCCCCCACTTTTAAAACACCTATGACTGAATTGAGGTCTTTCTGACCCCAGCATTAGATTCCTCAAATGCTTTTCACAAGCAGAGGATGGTGAGATGAAGGGCTGAACTAATTCTTCAACATTTTCATCTTGAAATGAAGCTTTGAGAGGGGAAGGGGAATAGGGGTTCACAACCTCCACACCCACACCCACACTTGTTCATTCACTTTCCAATCCTCCTGGCAGGGATTATCGTGCTTCCAGCCATTCCTCGGTGCTTAATTGCTTTCCGCTTTTATCACATAAACAAACCTTTCCAATTGATTAAGGAGCAATGCCCTTAATGAAGTCAATTCAGAGTGAGGGTAATGCTTTCTGCCTCATTTCGGTGCAGGAGAAGAGGGAAATGACATCAATTGTACTGGGGGAGCACAGTCACTTTTAACAGTGGCTAACATCTATTTGCAGCATCCTCCCAAAGAATTTCCAAAAAAGGACCCTCTTCACAATCCATAACAACAACAACACAGTTGGGAGGAGTCGTTTCAGCTCCACTCTGGTTAAATGTTATGGATTTGGATGGGTGGCAGAGTAGGGCTTAAGCTCTCAGCCCTTTAGGCACACCTCCGGAGACACTCCAGAAGCATCCTTCTCTTTGAGGACCATTTTGCACAAATTCCAGTCGCAAGTATCCTGGGTGCATTTAAAAAACCTGGACAATGTTTCCACCTACTGGAGACCTGGTATAAATTAGCCAACTAAGATGCAACTAAGATGGAAATCCAGTGAGGGAAAGAGAGTGTTCCTTTCTTCTCTTCTTTTTAAGAAACTAGGAATAAATCAATACAGGTTGGCAAACTGCTCTCTTTTCAACTAGGAACAGGCTTGTTCTTTCTCGAATCTTCTAAAAAATTTCTGGCGAAAGCTCAGATTCTTTCACGAGAGTTCTCTGAACTTTCAGAAGGCCTATTCTGAGAATAGAAGACCAATTCCAAGACCTTGGCCTATTCCAAGGCTTCCCTCCCAGCCTCCCAATATAATACATTTAATTATTTAATGAAGACATCCTCTCCAAGCCCCCTATTACTGGGAGGAAACAGTTCTGTCATCACAGCTCTTCACAGCATTTTATGCATTTTTTATTTCCATATGTTCAAGTTTTTGTATTTAAAAATGCATAGATATCATATAACACAGAGGTTCTCAAGGTGTGGTACTCCTGAACTGTTGCTGGACTACAACTCCCATCACCCCCAGCCACTATTCATGGTGGCTGAGGATTATGGGAGTTGTAGTTCAGCAATGTCTGGAGTACCACAAGCTGGGGACACCTGATATAACTGCAGATCACAGGAAGGCCTTTTTTGTGGGGAGGGGGCAAGGGAGGTCAATGGCCCCAAGCCCCATACATGAAAGGAGGGTCCATCCAATGTGTGGTTCAGATTTTGAAATGATCAGATTGAACCTTTTCATTCAGAGCAGTAAGAGCAGTCTGCTAAAATATAACCTCTGGTTCAAGAGTTATTTCAATATGTG
Organism: Hemicordylus capensis; assembly: GCF_027244095.1. Taxonomy (NCBI): domain Eukaryota; kingdom Metazoa; phylum Chordata; class Lepidosauria; order Squamata; family Cordylidae; genus Hemicordylus; species Hemicordylus capensis. The sequence continues at coordinate 21,434,378 of NC_069667.1, forward strand.
GGGTAATTACATTGGTGCAGCATGCAGGGCCTAACATCCTGAGCAATGTTGCGCATGCATGGGGACGTATCTTTTCCACTGCTGATCAAGAGTGCTGTTGCACACATGCAACAATTGCACGCATGGAATTGTGCAACCGTGCAGCCACCGTAGGTCATGGCCATACTGCCACACGACTCCATTTAAGTTAAACTGGCCAGTGATACCTTTGTAGTGCAGCCATAGCGACCATGGCCTATTGGGCAGTTAGATCAGACAGGGAGAGTCACTCCGGCCATGCTGTGAAGGTGCCGGCCATGCTGTGAAGGTGCCTGCCATGCAGCCCCATTTTTTAGCTAAATCACACACACCCCATGTCTGACCTCAGATGTGGTGGGGGGAGTCGGGGGCACCAGGCACAGACCCTGAGTGGCAGCAGTGTGGGTTTTTTGAACCCAACCGCTCAATGGTGGCTCCACCCCTGGGTGGGTTACATGCAGATGTGGCCTCTTATACTCTTCCTGCCTGGATCACTCACTTCCTCAGTATCAATGTTCCCTCATCTAGGGTATATCTCTAGCTCCTGATCTCTCTTGTGACTCCTGGCCTGTTCCTGACTTTGGTTCCTGTCTCCTCCTACTGGCTCCTGGCTCTTCACCCAGTGTGACTCTTACTACTGGCTCTGCTTTAACAGACCATCAGTTCTGACCTCTTGCCTGCTCCTGACCCTGGCTCCTGTCATCATAACCCTCTGTTTTTCTGACGGACCTGCTTGGCTGACCCTCTGGAGTGTGTTTGGACTCCAACTTCTGCCTCAGCCACTTGCATTTTCAGCCCTCCCAGGCCTGACCTCCAGACCCTCACCCATAAGTATCACTGCCCATAGCCGGGCTCTCCTAACAGGTGGCTCTTTGAATGGACAGCTGCAGCAGTCACCAGCAGCTTCTCGCCCCGTGGAGGCTCTGCTAGGGCAATGAACTAGGTCTAAGAGAAATAAAGCCGAATCTTTCCTATCTGCTCAGACACACAAAAGGATACGAGCAAAGGTGCCATCCGATACGTTGCATTGTCATCACCAGGCGATCACATCAGCAACTTGATGGATGATGGAAATGGCAGTGAGTCAGCGATCGTCACTGGATCTCGCTCGTGAGTGCGCAAAGGATTTGGCATGTGAATTCAAGGAGAATGTGAGAATGACGATAGCTCATTTTGTATCAAGTAGCACGTCTTCTGCTGAACGGGGTGGGGGCGGCATTATTCCACTGTTGAATAATGCAGAGGGGAACTTTAAGGTTATTTATGGCAATCTCTCCACAGTTACCTTTTAAGAATATGCTCAGAATATTGTGTCGCTTCCCAAATCAGCTTTGCGTATGGCTTTGACGTGTAAGGCTAATGTTGCAAAACATGTTTACTTATCAATGATTATCATTAGAAAAACAAATGTATAAAGGGTGCCCAGTCGAGTAGCATTGTGTCAAGTTTCTGTCTATTTCCCTTGACACATACATAAGTTTTGATGGTCTTTTTTGCCTTTCATTGTTATCCTGCAATTGATCTAGAAACTTTCCCCATGTAAATATGTTCACTTGTCACCAGTCCCTAGCACAAGTGATTCTCGCAGCCATTACCGCTGATATCCTGGACCTCATTTTCACTATATCACTTGCAGAAAGGAAAGCAGGCTACTGAGATTATCTAGGGACGGGTGAATTGGGATTCTTTAACAAGGGAGGCCTTTTAAAAGAATTAATTCAAGCTAGAGTCTGGTGAAGATTCCCCTTTAGAAGCAAAGGAGATACCTAACTCTAAACAGGTTAATATGGCAGGCGGGGGACAGATGAGAAGGCACCTTACTGCAACACACTCATCTAGGCCTCACCCCCTGCCCCGCCCCCCACAGCATGGGCCAGCGCTCACCCGCAGGGCCTAAAAGAGCCGCTACCACCAGGCCTCCGACATTAAGGTGCCCTCTCATGTATCCCCCCCACCTGCCCTTTCAACTCCTTCAGAGTTAGGAATTCTAACCAGATTCCCCTTTACATGCATAGCCGCCTGAAACAGGCCGAACCGAGCCAAACCGATTCAACCCAGTTTGACTGCATGAACCAAACCGTCCCGTGTTTCCAATGAACCCAAACCGTACCACCAAGAATGGTTCTGTGCACACCCCTACAGACATAAGATACTATTTCTGTCTTGTCTGACACTTTGCTGCGAAGTCTCCCATCCAGGCAGCTCAGAAGGCCATATATAGGACACTCAGTTCCACCTGTAGGACTTTGCCATGCACTTTCAGATCATTTTCTGAGCATTTGCCAGTGCTGACATTCCAAGAAATGTACCAGCTACCCAGCAATCGGCCACTAGCAGCAATCCATTTACTTGGCGCTAGTCAGGCTCCCATTTGGGCATTCCTGTCGGTTTCCAACATATACGTGTCAAAGGGAGAGAAATGTCCTTTTTGGTGTGGACAAAATTGAAACTGTTGTGTTTTCCCCCAGCCGATAAAGAAAGAGCTAGTATCCACCCAAAGAATGCTCTATTAAGCTAAGTGCTCTGTACCTAGCAATCTTCTCTTCCTTTCTTTCCTGCACGTAAAGGACTAAAGTAATATATATTTTTCATCTTCCCTCATCCACAGTCTGTATGACTTTGATTTCAGTTCAGCATGAAACCGAGTTGTGCATAAGGTCTTTTTAAAAAGACGCTGAGAGAACAACTGCGGCAGCTGCAGTGAGTGACCCAAAGGACAGAAGTCAAAAAATGTCATTGTTGGGGTGAATGCAGAAAACAGCTTTTGCTATTTTCTATCTGAAAAGCACAACTGCATTTGTGCAGTTTTTCTGTAAGATCTTTATGAAGGGCCGGCTCATAGGTGTCTATACATCACTCGATGGCTGCAGTGATATGTGAATGAGACATCACAAATTAATCACCGCAGATTGAACTTCTATACTGTATTGCATACCATGCTGTGTTTTCTTAGCCTGCTTTCCTTAAGGAAAGTAAGCTTATGAGATCAACCAGCTCTCTTTCTCCCTCCCCCCCCTCCCATTCACAATGCCTGGTCCAATTTGAACCAAATTTGGTACATCTGTAGGGACACCTCAGTGGCCTAGTTTGTGATTATGTCCTCCACCCTGATTCATGTTGGTGGGTGCATGGACATTTGAGGTAGAAGTGGGCTGATTTGTGGACCATCTAAGTGATTTTGAACAAACACGGTACACATCTAGTGGCCAAATAGTGAGCAAATACATAGGGACACCTCAATGACATAGTTCTTGATGATGTCATACACCCTAATTCAAGATGGCGGATGGTTGGAAGTGGAAATGGGCTAACTTGTGAAGATTTGATTTGATTAGCTTCCATCAAGTCAGTGTCTACTCTTGTGAAGATAGTAATTATAAATTAAGATTAAAATGAAAGGAAAGTAGGCTGATTAGTCCTTACCAGAACTTGTTGATGGCTGGGTTCACATTATCACAACGATTCTGGTTAAAAAGGTATTCAGGATCAGTGAGGCCAAGTCTTGATCACCCATCTTGTTAAAATTAATTAATTAATTCATTTATTTATTTGATGTATATACCGCCCTTCCAAAAATGGCTCAGGATGGTTTACATCAAAATAAAAACAAAACAATTAAAATCAAAACTAAACCAATTCAACAATTAAAACCATTTAAGCATTAGAATCATTAACATTGAAATCATTTCAAACCAACATTTTAAAAAATTGAAACCATAAATCTAATTAAAAAACCTGGGTGAATAAATGTGTCTTCAGTGCCTTTGCAGTTTACCAATGCTGTTAAACTACAATAGTTGGATCAGGATTGCCCTGAAATGCCATGTTCTCACAATCAGCTCCATGGGGCTCACGTGTCCTGATTCACTTTTTAACCAGGGTGATTGTGTGAACCCAGCTTTTATTGTTTACATAATAGCCATGGTTCTTATAACAAATCAAGAGTGTACTTGGAATTTACACATCATGAGGCTGTTCTCCTGTGCAGGCAAAACCAGGCTAATGAAGCCAAGCCTGGTCTTGCCTGTGCATAAAAACCACCAGGATTGTGCTGGATCTCGGTGGCAAATCCAACAAGCCACCCACCCTCTTAAATGGGGTTACGTGAGCTAGCACCCTCCTAGGCCCGTTTTTGTTTCTCATCTGCCAACCCCGGCTGCTTTCAGCAAGGTCTGGGAGACTGTGGGACTCCTGGCAGGCATAATGCACTCACACAGTGCATTATGGGAATTCCAGGGGCTGTGACAAAGTGTCCCAGCCAGTGTTCCCTTGAACAGGGATTCCCAGATGTTGTTGACTACAACTCCCAGAATCCCCAGCTGCAATGGCTTTTGATTGGGGATTCTGGGAGTTGTAGTCAACAACCTCGGGGGATCCCTGTTCGAGGGAACACTGGCCCCAGACCCTGAACTTGAATGCAAATGGTTGGGTTGCGATCAGTTCAATTCTCTGTTTATAGGGTGCCCTCCACAGAGGTGCTCTTACCCCTGGACTTTGGGGCCAAAGTCCAGGGCCTCCACAGCCCATGGGGCCCCACAAATCCTCTTTAGTCTGTTTCAGGTGGTGTGGTCACCTGGCAGAGCATGATGATGCTTAATTTGCAGGGGAGGGGGGGCCTCCAAAGGCCTTTAGGTCCAGGCTCCAAAATGACCTAGGTGGACCTCCTTGAGGGAGGAGCCTTGAGAGAGGAGGCAGAACTACAAGATTGTCCCAACTGCGTGAGTGAGCAAGAGCCCCAGAACATGGTGGGCAGCTAAAGCTGAGCTTTTGGGGGGGGTGGGATCTCTGTGATCATTTGCTCCATCACCAATGAGGGAGGTCCCCCTGTTCTCTTATTGGTTCACAGGAACAGCAAGGAACACACACACCCAATGGCACTCAGGCTCAGATATCCTATGCAAGACTTTCTTATGGGTTTCACTTTGATAGATCTCGGCATTGCAAAGTTTACGAATCAACCCATAAACCATTTGCTAGCCGTACACTGTAGCACCTACTGTTCCCATGCTTTCTGGTTCTAACAGCAGAATGCAATCTGTCCGTCTCACCCTTAATCACTTGTATATATTATGCATGGGGTGAAGGAAGTGAATGGAGGCTCTCTTCTCCCTCCCTCCCTCCCCCCCCCATCTCTCCACTAGAGCTCGGGATGCATAGATACATGCATAGAAGAGGACAGGTCTATCAATGACCATTAGTGATTATTGTTACTTGGCACCTTCAGAGGAGAAATATCTGAGAGCTAATTGCTGGCAGCTCAGAGTATGGCCACATGATACAACCACTGAAGCTGAGTAGGTCTCAGTGTGGTCAGTGCCTGGATGGGAGACCCACATGTGTTACCTTTGGGGATGGGGCCATAGCTTAGTGCTCGAGCATCTGCTTTTCATGAAGAGGGGCCCACCTTCAAACTCTGATATCTCTAGGTAGGGCTAGGAAAGGCCTTGGATTGCTGCAGGCAGTCACCGCAGACCAGAGATTCTCAGCGTTGGGTCCCCAGATGTTATTGGACCAACTCCCATAATCCCCAGCCCCAGTGGCCTTTGGTTGAGGATTATGGGAGCTGAAGTCCAACAACATCTGGGGACCCAAGGCTGAGAACCCCTGCTGTAGACAATATTGAGCTAGACCAGGCCCCCTAGCTGTTTTTGGACTACAACTCCCATAATTCCCAGCCACAGTAGCCAGTAGCCAAGGATTATGGGACTTGTAGGCCAACATCTGTAGCAGGGCTGAAGTTGAGCAGGCCTGAGCTAGACCGACCAATGGTCAAACTCGGTATAAGGCAGCTTCCAATTTAAAGATGTGGCCATGCAAAAAGTCCAGAGTTTAATCCCTGGCATCTCCAAGTAGGACTGGGAGAGTTTCCTGCCTGGAACCATGGAGAGAAGCTGCCAGTCTGTGTAGACAATACTGAGCTAGATGGACCAAGAGTCTGACTCAGTATATGGCAGCTTCCTAGATTCCAGCATTTTTTTTTAACCATTCTGATGGAATCACACCTTAAAGGGTGGTGGGGAGATAGGATATGGGCACATCCAGTGTCATGGGAAAGATTGAACCAAAAAAGCATGGCATGGGAAATCAATCACTCTTCATCTCAGGAGGTGCTCAGTACTCCCGAAAACTAGCCTAGTTGCAGGGCCCGGGTGTCGCCATTAATAAAACGGCACCTCTAATAGCAAAGCAGTGCTAAGTGATTTTGTGACGGAAAGGCGTGTGTTTTAGTGAAAACATTCCAGGCTTAAATGAGAAAATGCAAGAGTTCCAACAAGCGCTCAAGCTCATTAAAGTGTCTCAATGCACCTGAGTAAATAATAATAATATTTTTCTAATTTACACCCGGCTTTAAAATTGCCACTTAGATTTAATGGCACTCAGCAGCAAAACAGCTTCTTCCAAGTGCTGCTGGTATTTCAGCAAATTTACATTCTGCTTACTAGTTTCCCTTTCATGAGAATAATCCAGGATACATATGCTTCTGCACCAGAATCCCCAGTCTGAAACTTTTCACAAGAAACTGATCAAAAACCATTGGCAACCGGGTGGAGAAGGGAGATGGCTCTCAGGTATGTAACAGCCAGACTAAAAAAGCTACCTTATTATGTTCACAACATTATATTTTATTTTATTTTATTTTTTTACATTTATAGCCTGCTCTTCTGCCAAGGAGCCCAGAGCCCATATGTACATGGTTATGTTTATCCTCACAACAACCCTGTGAGGCATGTTAGGCTGAGAGAAACATGACTGGCCCACAGTCACCAGTGAGCTTCATAAGCAAATGGGGATTTGAACTTGGGTCTTCCCAGTCCTAGTCCAACACTCTAACCACTACACCATGCGCTGCCATATACTGAGTCAGACCATCGTTCTATCTAGCTCAGTATTGCTAGATTTCTGGATTACTGGTCAAGTCATTTCCCCACTGCGTCATTAGGTGGCCCACCTCCCAGTATTCACCCAACCTATTTATTTATTTATTTTATTAATTTGTTTGATTTATATACCCCACTTCCAAAATGGCTCAGGGCGGTTCACAACAAGGCAAAAACAATTAAAACGAGTTAACAGTTAAAATCAGAAATATAAAAACAAAATAAAACCAATTCAACAATTCAACAGCTTAAAAAAAACCCTGGAGATCCAGGACAACCATTTAAAACAATTGTAAAACAGTTTTTCAATCATTTAAAACCCTGGAAGGCCAGGCCAAACAGATAGGTCTTAAGGACTCTCCTGAAGGACAGTAATGATCTCAAATTATGGATTCCAGCCGGGAGGGCATTCCACAGACCAGGAGCAGCTACAGTGAAGGCCCGCCTCTGGGTCGCCACCAGATGAACTGGAATGTTCCTTGATAAGGGGCAATGATGGACATCCTGATTAATGGTGTGATTGACCAATGACGTCTTGCTGGATGCGGACAGTATGCTCTCCGTTATGTCCACATTCAGATGGGAGAGCAGGGAGTGAGGGAGCACGAAACCGCAGGTCCATTGGACTCCCCTGTTATGCGTTACGTGCGAATGCGGCCTGTCAGCACCTCTCCAAGGTCTTAGGCCAGGAGTCTTTCGCAGCCCTATCGGGCAATTCCAAGGGTCAAACCTAGCATCTTCTGCATACAAAGCTAATGCTCCCATGGTGTTGTGAAAGGGGTCTGTTGCATGATGACAAAACATTATCCACACAGTTGTGCAGTCCAAGTTCTAATGTTTAGTAACTAGCTGAACTTCAGGCAGCTCACCACACAGCTTAAGCTTCTTCTGAGGAAAAAAATGGGCTAACACCACCTCTCCCCACATATGCTGTTTCAAGCTTCTTGGAGGAAAGGGTGGCTTGAAATGTAATAAATCAATCCTAATCATTTATCAATAATACATATAACCTACTAGGCCAGATCTTCTCTTTGAGAACATTCATAAATTCTGCCACATATATTCATGTATAAAAACAGGCCTGAGGCGGACTGCTTTACAATTTGTATTTTCTAACCCCTTCTATCCTCGAGGCTAAATTCAGTCGTTTGGAGGATTGGGCTTTGTAAGTGTGAAATGTCTGAAGATGTATTAATGGCATGTGGGCAATGAAGTTGATTGGATGGAGCATATCCTTCCTTCGCAAAATGATCTAGGCTGGTGGACCTGACTGTGGGCAGTTTTCTCCAGTTCCTGCCTTCTCCTTTCATTTTGCTTCAAAGATCATTATTGATAGCTCTCCCAGAAACAAAGGAGAAATAATTGATCAGTGGAAGAAAAGGCTGGATATCACCTCTGGGTCATTTAGCCCAAGCATTTCTCTTTGAGGAGAATTTTTATTTTATGTTCAGTGCAGTGATTTAAGACTAAGAGTCTTAAAAAGACTTTTCCACAGGACCCCATTGGCAAGGAGATAGTACAGTAGCCTCATGAAGTGATGCCTGCATTGCTTTCTCAAATATTTAGTAAGCAGCAAGGTAGTAAGAAATTTAAAAGCCTCATCCATACCTAAATACAAAGCTGATTTTTACTTAGTCAGATCATGAACCCATCTAGCTCAGTATTGTCAATTCTGGGACCTTAGCTCAGTGGTAGAACGTCTGCTTTGCATGCAGAAGGTCCCAGGTTCAATCCCTGGCATGCCCAGCAAGGGCTGGAAAAAAACTTGTCCTGAAATCCTGGAGAGGCCCTGTCTGTCAAATCAAATCAATCTCTAATATGGTCTTTGACCAGCATAAAGTAGGTTACAATGGAACATCTTAATGGTTCTAAGAGTCAGTGTAATCAGTACTGAGCCAGAGAGACCAAAGGAATATAGGAACATACAGAAAGCTGCCTTATACTCAGTCAGGTCCAACTAGCTCAGTATTGTCTACACAGACTGGCAGTGGCTTCTCCAAGGTTAAAGGCAAGAGTCTCTCTCAGCCCTGTCTTGGAGATGCCAGGGAGAGAACTTGGAACCTTCTGCATGCAAGCACACAGGTGTTCTTCCCAGAGCAGGCCCATCCCCTAAGGGGAATATCTTATAGTGCTCACACGTGTAGTCTCCCATTCAAATATAAACAAGGACAATCCTTTCTTAGCAAAGGGAGAAATTCATGTGTGCTACCACAAGACCAGCTAGATGGGCCAATGGTCTGATCCATTAGAAGGCAATATCAAACTAGATGGATAAATGGTCAATATTGAGCCAGATGGGTCAATGGTTCGACAAAGCAGAAAGTAACTTATCTATGCACCCAGAGGAACATAGGAAGCTAGCTACCATATACTGAGTCAGACCATAGGTCTATCTAGCTCAGTATTGTCTACACAGACTGGCAGCGGCTTCTCCAAGGCTGCAGGCAGGAGTCTCTCTCAGCCCTATCTTGGAGATGCTGCCAGGGAGGGAACTTGGAACCTAGATGCTCTTCCCAGAGTGGCTCCATCCCCTGAGGGGAATATCTTCCAGTGCTCACACTTCTAGTCTCCCATTCATATGCAACCAGGGCGGAACTTACTTAGCCAAGGGGACAAGTCATGTTTCCTCCACAAGACCTCCTCTCCTCTCCATAATTGGATATTGCTCCAACCCATGACTGGAAATTGCTCACCAGACCTTCAGGCAGAGATCTTTCCCATCTCTGCTACCCAACGTCTCAATTCTGACTAAAACCTTTTGAGATGAACAAACATATGAAGCTGCTAATTCAGCCCTCTGGTCCACCAAAACCATTTCCCCCCTTGTTCTGACTGGCAAATGACTGGCGAATGACCAGCCCAATAGCCTGGGGTTAATGCCACCGTGGAACAAAGGAAAAGGGGACGAGGCAGGCAGGCAGGGCTGGGCGAGAAGAGTAGGAACAAGCCACACCTGTGACTCATTCTCTCCCCGCCCCCCCCCACCACAGGCCCACGTATAGGCCATCACTGCATCAAAGCTATCCTACATTTCAAAAGAGCAACATTAGGAATGCAGCCAATGAGGAAAAGATCTAGCATAAGAATTTTGTAGTGTGAGTATGAGGAAGCCATAGCCGCCTAATTGCATAGCAGGGAAATGACTTGCCTAGCAAGCCAGAGGTTGCCGGTTCGAATCCCCGCTGGTATGTTGCCCAGAGTGTGGGAAACACTTATATTGGGCAGCAGTGATAGAGGAAGTTGCTGAAAGGCATCATCTCATACTGCGCGGGAGGAGGCAATGGTAAACCCCTCCTGTATTCTACCAAAGAAAAGCCACAGGGTTCTGTGGTCACCAGGAGTCAACACCGACTCGACAGCACACTTTACCTTTACCTTTATGAGGAAGCCATCTAATCTACTCCAATCACCTTTGAATCAGGTCCAACCCCGCCACCCCCAAAAGGCCTAAAGTGGGTTTAAAATCCAAAGTGGATTTTATATCTCTTTGTCATACACTTTCAACGTCCCATTGGTAGAAATGAGGACACAGCATGGCCCGCTGTCCTCAACATGTTAAACATTATATTGGCCCTTGAAATATTTATACATTTGTCATTTAGATTATTTATGCGGCTATACGATTCATGCAGTTTTAGAGATGACTTAGGGAATTTTTATAATGCCAAATAAATTATATATTGAGTATTTACCATACGCCGTAAATATTTCATTAAGTGCTACAGTTCTTGCCGTCAGATAGAGGGTGTAGTTTGCAAACACACACACACACACACACAAACGAAAGAACCACATTCTGAAAGAGGCTAAAGGCTTTTTGTCCAAGAGAAGTGCAGCTTTGTAAAGAAAACCTGTTGAACCAGGAGCAGCAATGTCTTTTAAAGACATTCTTAGATTGCTGAGAGAGGATAAAAACTAGGCCAATGGACTAGAGCAGCTTCGATCCTGAGGAATGGGAATGAGAACAAAATTCCATGCTTCCTGTTCACATGCATTCATTGGCTGCATGGGTGGGGCTGTACTCACTAGCTCCGCCCCCTACGCCCATTTGCCCAATGGCCTCCATGTCTGCACATTCAGCAGAACACGTGAAAGGGGCCATTAACAACTAGGTGTTTTATGGTTTGGTTAGTGTATCATCATTTTTCAGTTAAGAAGCTGCCTTCTACTGAGTCAGACCATTGGTCCATCTAGCTCAGCATTGTCTGCACTGACCAGCAGCAGCTGTTCCAAAGATGCAGGCAGGAGTCTCTCTCAGCCCTATCTGGAGATGCCAGAGAGGGGACTTGGAACTTTCGGCATGCAAGCATGCAGATGCTCTTCCCAGAACAGCTCCATCCCCTAAGGGGAATATCTTACAGCGCTCACACATGTAGGCTCCCATTCAAATGCAAACCAGGAGAGACCCTGCTTAGCAAAAGGGAAAATTCATGTTTGCTGTCACAAGACCAGCTGCCCTCTTTGTGATGACTTTATATTTATTTTCATACAAACCCACTGTATTTACAGTTACTTTCATGTTGTAATGTGACTTTGTGGTTCATTGACTAGAAAGACTCTTTTGCTATGTTTGCTTACACATAATTTTTTGAATATATCAAAAAATGACAATTTTTTTAAATAAATCCAAGATAACTTGTTCCTTTTTGAATTTCCTCCTCCCTTTTTTCCCAATTGTTGACCCTTTTCTATAAAAGTTTTAAAAAATCATGAACCTACCCTCTAAAAAACAGCAGGAAGAGGACCATATGACTCTATCAAGGGAGATCATTCCAGAGCACAGGGGTCATCACAGAAAAGACCCTGCTTCTTAAGGAGGCCAGTATGTCCAGTCTGCTGCCTCATTGATGTGGTAGAAACTTCTCTGTTTCCACACCTCTCTGATAGTCTATGAAGGCCAACACTCAAAGATGCAGGCACTGCCTAGAGGTTTAGGTTTTGGGCGGTATATAAATACATCAAATATATATAAATAAAATCTGCAGGAGGTCCAAAGTTGTATAGCTCAGCTCTAGGGAAACCCATATATCAGCTCTGTGTGTCAACGGCTGCCAGCCATGATGGCTGTAAGGATGTCTATGTTCAGAGCAGCAGAGAGAGAAGGCTAACTGCCTTCTGTCCTTTGCTTGTGGAATTCCCAGAGGCATCTTTGAGGGGAGAGCTGTTCTTGTGGTAGCAAGCATGACTTGTCCCCTTAGCTAAGCAGTATCCACCCTGGTTGCATATGAAACGGAGACTAGAAGTGTGACCCCTGTAAGATATCCCCCTTAGAGGATGGAGCCACTCTGGGAAGAGCATCTAGGTTCCGAGTTCCCTCCCTGGCAGCATCTCCAAGATATGGGCTGAGAGGGATTCCTGCCTGCAACCTTGGAGAAGCTGCTGCCCGTCTGTGTAGACAATACTGAGCTAGATGGACCAATGGTCTGACTCAGTATATGGCAGCTTCCTATTTTCCTATGTTCCTGTCTTCTGGTTGGCCAACATGGGATGCAGGAAGTCAGACGAGATAGAACTTTGGTCCTATCCTGCAGAATTCTTATTACGTGCACAAATGGATAATGGGTTGTACTCATGATGGGTTTTTTAATGAACATCAGATAATTTTGGAAGCCTTCCAGGTCAGATTCAGAGGCCTCCAAATGAGAAAGCAACTTAATGACATGTGATGAACTATCACATTGATGGCAGAAATGCATGTAAATTCATATATATACACACACGCACACACAGAGAGACAGACAGACACATCTAGTGCCTTATAGTGATATAAATGAACCTAAGTTCTTTATATGTTTATGGCACGCTGTCTCTTATCAGCAGGATATCTCTAACAGAATGGACACGTGAATAGCAAAAGGCCTCATGGCATTGAACTCTACCCAGAGGACAACTGTGTAACCTTTTTGATGCTGATTAGCATTCAAAGTATATTCCAAATTTAGTTACACGCTCCCAGCATTCAACTTTATTAAAGCTACATCACATGTCAATTAGGCTTATGGGCTTAAAGCACTTCTGTTTCTGAAAAAAGTCCGTTGAGCCGGCAGACAGAGGCAAATGCAAACTCCTTAAGGAACATCCCTGCCCATGCTTGGAAACATCCTCTTCATTTGCCTTATAATAAAAGGAGTTCTCAGGCAGGCATATAGTGTGAACCAAACACACACATTGGCATTTGTTTCAAAATGAAAACTGATGTCAAGATATGGTTCTAAATTCCCATCCAGGAAAGGTTCTGCCAATTTGTGTGCAGCTTATTCGAGAATGTTCCTGGCTGGTGGGCAGGGTGCGGGGTGGAGAATAAGAAAAATATAATACCTTTATTGTAAACCGAACTGGGCATTTTACTCTAAAAGTGGATTTTTCTTCTGGGGTTAGCGGGTTGAATTGAACAAGGGTTCACTTTGGCTTAACCCCAGAATGTGGTTTCATTAGCAATGCTTAGATAATAATAATGCCAGAATAAGATAGGGCATGTTCAGAAAGATAGGAAAGGAAAGAGCAGACAGGCCAAACAGGATAAGCTACAGTGAGCAGATGTGTTGAAAGGAGGCATATGAAAGTGAGAACAGAGGAACCGAGTCGGATTCCAGGTCTGGAAGGACCTTAGCTCAGTTGAAGTGCATCTGCTTTGCGTGCAGAAGGTCACTGCTGGTTCAGTCATTGGCATCTCTAGGCTGTGTGGCAAAATATCCATCTGATACTCTGGAGAGCTGTTGCCAGTCAGTGTCCAGAGCTGCTCAACTTTGGCCCTACAGCTGCTTTTGGACTACAATTCCCATAATCCCCAGCCACAGTGGCCCATAGCCAGGGATTATGGGAGTTGTAGACCAACATCTGCAAGAGGGCCATAGTTGAGCAGCCTTGGTGTAGATAATACTAAGCCAGGTGGACCAAGGGACTGACTCAGTATAAGGCAGCTTCTTATACTGAGAGGAGAGCTGGTCTTGTGGTAGCAAGCATGACTTGTCCCCTTAGCTAAGCAGGGCCTACCCTGGTTACATATGAATGGGAGACTAGAAGTGTGAGCACTGCAAGATATTCCCCTCGGGATGGAGCTGCTCTAGGAAGAGCAGAAGGTTCCAAATCCCCCCCACAACCCGGCTTCTCCAAGATATGGCTGAGAGAGATTCCTGCCTGCAACCTTGGAGAAGCCGCTGTCAGTCTGTGAAGACAATACTGAGCTAGATAGACCTATGGTCTGACTCAGTATATGGCAGCTTCCTATGTTCCTATGTAGCGTGTCTAATCCAGGGGTATGAAGCTGCAGAGAGAAAAACACAGGCAGATAAGAGAATGGGTAAACGATGGCTGGATTCAGATGTAATAGGAAAGGTGGCTCCCTTCCGTCGGACCTGCGGTTCTACGTTACGTGTGAATTCGACCATAAACTGAATAAGAATATTGGAGCCTATAGAGAAGGTCTGCAGAACTTTGGGCCTCCTGCAGATATTGGCCTACAGCTCTCATAATCCCTGACTATGGGCCACTGTGGCTGGGGATTATGGGAACTGTAGTCTGAAAACAGCTGGAGCACCAAAGTTGAGCAGGCCTGCTAGAGAGCAAAGGGTGCTTCCCCACTGCCACAAACTGCCTCTTTTGCTATCATCAGTTATTTGGGGGCAAGGGTTTTGAGGCGCTCTGGAAGGATCCTGTGAGCCAAAAAGCATATGAATATTACTGACATGCTCCCTCTTCTCCACTGACAGCTTTATTCATCCTGTGTTTTAAAATGAAAGGAAGATTAAGCGACTGGTGTAAGAAGTGGGCATGAAGGCACCAGCCTGTGGATCGGGCATGTCTGCCGACACAATGAATGTCTTACCGAGTTGTTCCATTTGCTCCGTGGAAATAGCGCAGGTGAGTGATGGTCACATAAACCTCGGCAGAAAGGCGGCACTGCGGATGTGTTGCAAAATCAACATTCGTTTAATTAAATTATGATGACATGTGAAATAATGTTTCAATGAAAACACTCGACGGCGTCATTTTTCAAATACATCGTTCACTTGTTCAAAAGTCCATTGCAGAATCCATCATGTTTTGAAAGTATTCTTTCCAGCTTAAGTGTATTATTCATAAAGCAACCAAAGTGTGGGGCGACTATGGCATGGAGGGAGTTCAAAGGCTCCAAAGTTCCAGGACACCAACTTCCAATTTTTACACATTCAGGCAGAAGCAACTGAGTCAGGTGTGCAAAGAATATCAACAAAGACATCATCACAGCCTAAATGCCATTAGCATTCCAAGCAGTCCAGCTTACGAAAACGGAATTCACACGTGCAGTTTTGCCATGGTAAGATTCGTCACTAGCAGATTTTACTTGAAATGAAATGCCAGCTGTATTTGCAGGGTTCTGTAAAAACAATTTAATAATAATGAGAGGAGAGCTGGTCTGGTGATAGCAAGCATGACTTGTCCCCTTAGCTAAGGTCCACCCTGGTTGCAGATGAAGGGGAGACTTGATGTGTGAGCACTGTAAGATATTCCCCCTCAGGGGATGGAGCCGCTCTGGGAAGAGCATAAGGTTTCAAGTTCCCTCCCTGACAGCATCTCCAAGACAGGGCTGAGAGAGATTCCTGCCTGCAACCTTGGAGAAGCCACTGCCAGTCTGGGTAGACGATATTGAGCTAGATGGACCTATGGTCTGACTCAATATATGGCAGCTTCCTATGTTCATCATCATTATCATCATCATCATCTGAATATTTATATATTGCTCTTCTAGCAAAGTTCAAAAAGCGGTCCCAAGCTGAAAACAAAACATTCATAGGAACTTTAAAGCTAATGTTGTGCCCTTGGGTTGGTGTCGACTCCTGACACCCACAGAGCCCTGTGTCTTTCTTTGGTAGAATACAGGAAGTTTACCATTGCCGCCTCCTGCGCAGTGTGAGAGGATGCCTTTCAACATCTCCCTATATCGCTGCTCCCCGATATAGGTGTTTCCCATACCAGCAGGGATTCGAACCAGCAACCTCTTGCTCGCTAGGCAAGTTACTTCCCCGCTGCGCCATTATAGGTGGCTCATAGGAACATTAAGGAAAGCAAAAAGAATTTTGGTAATGGACAAGACAATTCTCAATAACAACCAAACAGTGCAAACTAACTAGACCTGGCATACCAACATGTGTCAATGAGATCATCACCCTATATCATCAACATCACACGGGGGTCAAACACCTCAGTTCAGGCCTAATAAGGTCCAGCAAAATCCAGGTGGGGGAGCACACTGAAATAATGGTCCATCGGCTATCCCATATAAGAGTATATTACAATACGTACATACAATGGCCTTTCATCCAATGTGACTGCAAGGAAACTGGTGGGGGTTTTTTGGTGAGGGGTAATCATGTTTTTATATCCAGCTCTTTCTCCAAGGAGCCCAGAGCGGTGTACTACATACTTAGGTTTCTCCTTACAACAACCCTGTGAAGTAGGTTAGGCTGAGAGAGAAGTGACTGGCCCAGAGTCACCCAGCAAGTCTCATGGCTGAATGGGGATTTGAACTCGGGTCTTCCTGGTCCTAGTCCGGCACTCTAACCACTACACCACGCTGGCTGTCATATTGGAATGAGCAGAATATCGGCTGAATATATAGCAATAGCAATAGCACTTACATTTATATACCGCTTTATAGCCAGAGCTCTCTAAGCGGTTTACAATGATTTAGCATATTGCCCCCAACATTCTGGGTACTCATTTTACCGACCTCGGAAGGATGGAAGGCTGAGTCAACCTTGAGCCCCTGGTCAGGATCGAACTTGTAACCTTCTGGTTACAGGGCAGCAGTTTTACCACTGCGCCACCAGGGGCTCATTTATATGCCACTCGGAGCTTGTTGGAGAAGATGACTGGAATAAAAACACAACAAACAGACCAAGGTGTGGACTAACATGGCAGCATGTGCATTTCAGCACAAGAGGACAGATCCAAGGAAGGACATCAGAGGAGCCCCTTTCCCCGCAACGTGGACTGCTCAACTCCTGCACGAGGGCTCATGATCAGTGGCCCGTATCTCATCCGAGCTGCCCCACCTCCAGCTGGCTATTCCATTCCAGGAGTTCATGGGCCCAGCTGACAGAGTCAAGGTCCCTCTAGGCTTTCCCTGGAAGGGCCTGCCTACAATGGAACTGTTCCTGTCAGCCTGCCGTGCCATTTCTACCACTGGCATGATGCCGCCCGGCATCCGGGCAGGGGCCTTGCCACAGAGACTCAACTTCTGTGTCATTCAGACTTGGCTTCCAGCCATCCGGGCTTCTCCCTCGCCCTCTCGTTCCCCACAGGCAGGGGGAGGGAAGCAGATCCTCTTTGCACATCTTAAGTTTGCATCACTACCGCTGAAACGCCAATCCTTATGTCTCAAAAGCTTTCCAGAGATGGGCTACCCACAAATTCCTCTGCAGAATCCCCCCACAACTATGATACCGGATGGATTCTGGAGTATTTCTGTGCTTAGTCTCTCCACGGCTGGTCCAGTGATCTAGTGATACTTAGGGATGTGCACAGCAGGGGCGTAACTATAATAGGGCAAGGGGAGATAGTTGTCTGGGGGCCCACTGCCTTGGGGGCCCCATAGAGACAAGTCACATGACTGACTCCCCCAGCCACGCACCCACCGGGGCTTCCTTCAGTTGTATTCATCCTCCGAAACTGATGAGAGTGTTAAGACCTGGAGCTACCAGGATGATGTTCTAGGAGATATATAAATATACTCTGGTCTATAACTGTAAATTTTACTATGCTTTTTGTTACCACTATTCAACCTCATTTAAGATTTCTTTACTTTATGAGCTGGCATCTCCATGTAGCATTGGGAAAGTCTGCCACCTAATGGCCCAGCAGGGAAATGACTTGACTAGCAAGCCAGAGGTTGCCAGTTCAAATCCCCACTGGTATGTTTCCCAGACTATGGGAAACACCTATATTGGGCAGCAGCGATCTAGGAAGATGCTGAAAGGCATCATCTCATACTACGTGGGAGATGGCCATGGTCAGCCCCTCCTGTATTCTACCAAAGACAACCACAGGGCTCTGTAGGCACCAGGAGTTGACACCGACTTGCCGGCACACTTTACCTTTAGCTATCTGAAACTTTGGAGAAGTTATGCCAGTCAGTGTAAACTCGGTACAAAGCAGGTTCTTATGTTCCTACGCATAATACTACACAAAGACGATCCTTAATAACTGAACTGAAAGGGCTGTTTGCTCTCCCCTTGCTAAATACAAGAGAATTGCTTTTAAAAGGTGCCTCTTTGCTTAGTTTGCAGGGTTATATCCATATTCCATGAATATTCAGGAGGCACCGTATATTATCTCAACAGTCCATCTGATCCTGATCTGATCTTTTAGTGGGTATTTATTCATTTTCTGGCAGTAGCTTCTCTCCTTCTGCTGGAGTGCACCGTTGAACCAGGGTAGACAACTTGTTAATGAAATCCACAGGGACTCTCAAATTTCAGTTGACAAAGCATTAATTCTGGGAATGTAAATGTGATGTTCTTCGAAGGAGAAGAGGAATCGGTGCTGCACTGATCCTTCAACAGGTCATGCTGCCATAAACAAAGCCACTTTCCTCTGAAGCACTTTTAACGAGGAAATATCGAGGAACTAAATCAACTCCACGCGATAATAGACTCTCTGACCTACTTCCTAAATAGGACATCAGCTACAGCAAATACTTTGGTGAGAAGTATTTGCATATGAAGTTCTGCAATTAATGACAATTACGGAGGAGGCTTTTCCAATACTATGGATAACCTCATTGCATTAATGAAGGCCACATGGAGATGCCGGAATGTGGGCAAAGAAATATATACTGAGAAATAAAGATAAAGGCCTACAGATAGTATAGGGCAGGGGTGGAGAGCGGGTCTTGTGGTAGCAAGCATGACTTGTCCCCTTAGCTATGCAGGGCCCACCCTGGTTGCAGATGAAGTGGAGACTTGATGTGTGAGCACTGGAAGATCTTCCCCTCAGGGGATGGAGCCACTCTGGGAAGAGCAGAAGGTTCCAAGTTCCTTCCCTGGCTTCTCCAAGATAGGGCTGAGAGAGATCCCTGCCTGCAACCTTGGAGAAGCCGCTGCCAGTCTGTGTAGACAATACTGAGCGAGATGGACCAAGGGTCTGACTCGGTAGTAGAAGACAGCTTCCTATGTTGTGCCCTGTGTGCAACACATGGATATTACCTCCGCTTGGGTCTGCAAACCCAGCATCAAACACACAAGCACGGCTAAGCTGCTAAGAGCTCTATTGCTAAACCCGGCAGCTGCAAGCCCTGCTCCTCCATGGAAAGTCTTCCAAGGCCCTATACAGTATGCCTTCCCAAAATGCTTTGCAAGGCCAGCAGGCTGGAGAAGCTCTGTGACATCAGTGGCTGCCCTCCCATTGGCCATAAAGGAGCAGAGGGCAGACTCTTGATTTTAATGGTCATAAGAACCAGCCTACTGTCTGAGCAATTCCACTGGCCGTTCTGACTGCTGAATAGATGGACAGCTCCCCTACCTTGCTCCAAAGACCAGAATGGAGCCATGAGAATTTTCACAATGAATTCCAGTTATGGCTGTAAGATTTAACTGATTTTAAAAATTTCTGATCAGCTAAAAATTCATCTAGTTGGTCCCCACAATTAAGCAACAGGTGTCTTTCTTTTAAAAGAAATACATGCATTTTAATACTTACTAACTGGGATGGGCGCAGAGCATCTGTGCCTCTAGTTCGCTGCCGCCGTCTTCTCCTCTGCCCTCCCACCGCTGTCACCACCATTTTCTTCCCCACCCAACCACCTCCTTCTTCCTGCCTGCCCGCCCACCATCATTTGCCACTGTTTTCTCCCCCCTGCCCATTCACCGCCTTTCACTACCGTTTTCTTTGCCTCCTGCCAGCCGGCCAGCTTCAGCCACCATTTTCTCCCCCGCACACACCCACACACACATCTCCATCGCTATTCGGCAGCTGCTCACAAACTCTCAGGAGAGCTGCCACACATGGGATTAGCGACGGGTACTCCATATATATATATATATATATATATATATATATATATATATATATATATGATAGATTCCTCTACAATTAAGGACATCTTCCAACCAGTAATAGTTGCATTCCAACTAACCTTAACCATCACAGGATCCTCCTCCCTATCTGCATATGGAATCTTCACTGCCCAATCACCATGGTGCTTCTGCTTGCGAACCCTCATGAGATCTGCCACGCATGGGATTAGCCACAGGTACACCCTAGAGAATTATAGAGAGCGATAGAAGTGTGAAGTGGCAAGCATTGTCTTAATTCCTGCTCTTTCTGCTCAGTGAGACCTGTAACCGTGGACCACTGACCTATGCGTTGTTATCGATACTGCAAGAACAAGCCTTATCCAAAGTCCTGCTTCTGCAGAGGCATTCCTGATCTCAAGATCATGATACTGACCTGGGCAGAAAAAAGGCCAAGGTCTATGAGTCTCCATTCTGTGGTCAACAGACAGCAGACATGGTGTCTGATGAATATGAGCAGTTGTTATCGGAAGCTCTTGAGGCTGTCCATCTCTGTGCCAATAAGTACATGGTGAAGAGCTGTGACAAGTAGGGCTTCCACATCCATGTGCGCCTACACCTCTTCCATGTCATCCATATCAACAAGATGTTGTCATGTGCTGGAGCTGATAGGCTCCAGACTGGAATGTGTGGAGCCTTTGGTAAGCCTCAAGGCAACACGGACCGCGTGTTGGCCAGGTCATCATGTCCATTCGGACCAAGGTGCAGAATAAACAACATAACATTGAAGCATTGTGCAGGTCTAAGCTCAAGTTCTCTGGTCTTCAGAAGATCCACCTCTCCAAGAAATGGGGATTCACCAGATTCAACGCTGACAGGTTTGAGGAATTGGTGGCTGAGAAGAACCTCATCCCTGATGTCTGTGTAGTTAAATACATCCCCAACAGGGGCCCTTTGGACAAGTGGTGTGCATTACACGCAGCATGAGTGCCTGATGTTCCTTTGGGGTACATGATGTATCCTCTCTCAAGATCACCTTAATATTTGCAGGAAGGTCCACAATAAATATTTCATGTGTCTCAATCCCCTCATTGTGCGGGGAGGAAACATCCACAGAGGGTCTGAGAGCTCATTCCGATGGTTGTTGCTCCCCAGTAACTGGGAGAAGTCTTTCAAGGCCTTTAAAGGCTCAGGCAGTCCAGAACATAACAATCGAGGCTCTCTTCCAAGTAGTAGGGAAACCTAGAGTTGCAAAACCACAAGAATGAATTACACTCCATAACAAACACATGATGGCACCATGAGTTAACTCAAGATGAGCACTGTGCACATTCTAATACATTATGTGCCACACGACAATCCATCACTAAATGTAGAACACTTGACATTTAAGACAGGGTCTTGCGATCAAGCAGGAAAAGCCATTGCTATGGTAACAAATTATCCCTTTTCTTTTCTGAAAAGGGGCTTCCATTGATTTTTCACTGTCTGTGGAACTGTGACGCTGAAAAGTGGGGAAAGCAACTTCTTGATGCCATCAGTACAGCTTTGTTTTTTTTAAAGCAGATTGCTGTACTTTTGCAACCCACTTGGAAGTTTGCCCACACTATGGCTCCTTTTCAATCCAGCAATGTATGTACAAACAACTATGAGGGCAATCTATCCATTTCTTAATACATAGGAAGCTGCCATATACCAAGTCAAACCATTGGTCCATCTAGCTCAGTATTGTCTACACAGCCCAGCAGTGGCTTCTCTGACAGGGGCGTGGCTAGGTATTTAAAAGAAATTGGGCCCAGGCCCACAACCCCCTTTGGATAATTAAACTCAATCACAACCAGTGTTTCCTCTTATTTTTTTAATCTGTGTGCAGAATGAGTTTTCTCCTAGGCGGCAGTATCAAGGCAGGGCGTGTGCATGTGCCTTCCGGGTGGGGCCTTCCTGATTCAACCTGAGCGGGATCTAAAATTAACTGAGCAGACATCAAAAAACATTTGCACGCACTCCTTAGAGGGAACACTGATCACAAACCCCCACAAGAATAATTATGTATATTTTAAAGTCTCTAATATGGCTCAGCATGGAAGTAACTTGCCTAGGGAGCAAGAGCTTGCTGGTTCGAATCCATATAGGTATGGGAAACACCTCTATCGGGCAGCAGCAATACAGAAAGATGCTGAAAGGCATCATCTCATAGTGCACGGGAGTTGGCAATGGTAAACCCCTCCTGTATTCTACCAAAGACAACCACAGGAGTCGACGCCGACTTGAGGGCACAACTTTAACTATACTTTAATATTATAATGCAGCATCTATGAATGTAGAGCAGCAGAGAACAAGGTGAGGCCCGGAACTCTCTCCCATGCTCTGTGCAGGTGACGCCGTGACATGACTGCATTTTCTTTCTGGAAGAGATCACAGAGGAGAGAGGTGGCTTGGGTCTCACACTAGTGCCTTCAGGGTTGGTTGATAGGGATTCTACCACCCAGATCGAGCCAAAGGCAGGAACTCTTTGAAAACTTCTCAGAGGCATCTCTTCCCTCTCCCTGCCCACACCTGCAAAAAGAATGGTGGACTAGAGAGACTCAGCTCTGATCCAGCCAAGTCAATCTTTTCTTGCATATATTCTCAATGCTCATTGTAAGCATCATGCTCCCCATCTCCAGCCATGAAACCCACCAGATAGCTTCTCCTCCCCGATTGCATCTTGCAAAAATATTTCCCTCCTCGGTTGCCTTGTAGCAAAGGTTACTACAATCCTAATCCTTCGTGACATCTGCAGTGATAGCAACTGACTGCCTAGTCTCTCCCCAGCTCTTCATTTCTAGAGATGCTGTGTTTAATTAGCTCTACAATATTTAGAGTAGCCAAGCGGTCACCTTTATGTCAGATCTCCAGTAGTCAACATCATTTTCCCCCCTTTCTAAATTCACTTTTCCTTCAGCGTTCTTCCTTTTGTCCTCCGTTCTGCAAGCAAGGTCATCCGTGTGAACTCCCTCCCGGGAGGTACATTGTTGAAGAGGTGAACTTTGACTCGAAAGAAAAGAAGCAGCAAACAGGCATGGCAAGTTCTAATTTATGCATCGCGGGGTCAGATGAGTGATCTCAATTCACAGGCAAAATTAATATATCATCAGTGAGAATATTTGAAGGAAAGAACATTTTCTAGCATTGTAAGTGCTGTAAAGTGGTCGGTGTCAGAAGCATTAGCAGGCTTCCAGCCCAGGAGAGAACAGATGTCATACTTTCCAGAAGTAGATATACTTCATTTGGTTAGGAATGTAGAAAGCTGTCTTCTCCTGAGTCACACCCTTGGTCCATCTAGCTCAGTATTGTCTACACGAGCGATTCTCAACAATGGGTCCCCAGATGTTACTGGACTTCAACTCCCATAATCCCCAGGCCCAGTGGCCTTTGGCTAGGGATTATGGGAGTTGATGTCCATTAACATCTGGGGACCCAACATTGAGAATCCCTAGTCTACACAGACTGGCAGCGGCTTCTCCAAGGTTTCAGGCAGGAGTCTCTCTCTGCCTAGGAACCCAACATCATGAGCCCTGCATTTTGATGGGTTCTGCTTGAGGATGTCTTATTTAAAGGGCTTCTCTGTTGAATGAGGAGTGTGTGTGACAGGCTCTCTCTCTCTCTCTCTCTCTGCTCCGCATTCTTCTTTAAATGCATTATAGCTTTCTCTGCCTCTCTAAATTCAAAGATGCCCATAATAAGTCAAGGTTGGGAAGGAAGCTTGCTGGGAAAGAGAGCTTCTGGCTTTCCCTCTGTTGGCCAGAGGGTGGTACTGCAGTTTTTAGTCCACCAGTTGTCAGGTGATCCCAGGGGGCCCTTCCATGAGGCATGGTGGGGCGGTCGCCTCAGGCGAGGACATAGGATGGCAAACGCTGGCCCCTCCTCACCACAGGCACCACCCCACGGGTCTCACTGCCTTTCCTCCCCCATTGGGTCATGCTGCTCACTTCCCCTCCTTGCCCTTTAAGTCAGGGCTTCCCAACCTGTGGTACTCCAGATGTTGCTGAACTACAACTCCCATCACCCCCAGCTACAATTTATCATGGGTGGGGATGATGGGAGTTATAGTTTAGCAACATCTGGAGTCTCATTGATTTGGTTTGTAGGCGGCTCGGGCTGTCATTTGGGAGGCCAGTGGCGGGGGTTGGAGGAGCCCCCGCTTGCACAACCCCCACCACCCTGGCACGTTAACTTTAAAGGTAAACACTACCTTTTCTCTCTCACACACCGCATTTACTGTAGGGAATACCCCTGTACTTGTAAAGAAGAATACTTGGATTTCCCTTTACAAATATACCCCCCCCAGAAGGTCCACGAGCCAGTTCTTTGAACTGGGGGTCAGTCCGGTTCATACTCGGGCCTCTCGAACCGGACTGGCTCGAAGTGAGCCAGCTCACACATCCCTCCATCGGGTTCAGGCAGGAGTATTTCTCAGCCCTACCTGGAGATACCAGAGACTGAGCTTGGGGCCTGCTGCATGGCTCTGCCACTATCTTACAGCAGACAGTGCTCACATACATTCACCTATCCAAATGCAAAGCAGGGTGGACCACCCAGGCCCTCGCTGGGAGGTGTGGGCAGGGGGTACTTCTGGCTCAGCTTGGCTACTCCCAACAAACAGAGATATATGACCATGTGTGGTGCCAACTTCAAGTTGCTTCCATATCTTGGGTTGTCCATATCCATGGGTTCCCCACTTTGTGTGAACCCGTCCATGGTGTCAGTTGTGGTAATGCTTTTGTTCACAAAAGGGGTGTGAAGCAATGCAGTTATAATCCTCACAAAGTCTTCCTGAGCGCTGCCGAGAACCATTCCCGGTGTCATCCTCTCTTTGCAAGTGGAAGGTGCTAAGGCACTGAAGCAGAGTGCAGGTAATTTATTACCCATAAATCTGTAACCGTTATTGCCCGAAGAAACCCTACTGTATTCTGAGAATATTAAGGACAGCAATTGCCTCAAGAAACAGATCCTGGCACAAATACACCCTGACCTAGAAAATCCAGTGGATGCTAGTCTGAGCCACTGATCTCATAAGTTGAGGGGACTCATTGTTCCTGCTTTCCCTGCTCATTGCTTTGGGTCTTGACTGCCACCTGATTTTTGTCTACACATGTTTTCAACCTTCATTATCCTCTCTTGCTTCATCAGAACTCAATCTCTGCTCCCAGCTGAATCTACCCCCCTGCCTAGAGTGGATGGGAGGGTTCTGCTCCACATGCCAACACCTGCTAAGGCCGGTGTGTCGAGCACGTGGGACGGGGCCTTCTCAGTGGTTGCCTCCCAGGCTGTGTAACTTGCTCTCAGCTGAGACCCTCATGGCTTCCTCTCTCCCAGCATTTAGGAGGAGAGTGAAGGCTGCCCTTTTTATCCAGGCTTTTGGCCAATGAGCCATCCTGTGCTCTTTTTAAACTGTTAGCTGTCTTTATTCTGGTTTTATTCAGTTGTTTTTATCTTGTTATTCACTGCCCTGGGGTCTTAGGACAAAGGGTGGTATATACATATAAATAAATCTCTGCCAGGTTGGACCACACACCTGTTGCTGGGCCACTTGAACAACCAATTCCTCCTATGTCTTGACACCCAACTGTCCGGGGACTGATCCATAAGACGGACTCACACCTGGTCATAAATAATCCCAGTTCAGCCAGATTGTTTCTGTCCACAGCAAGACAAGAGCTCAACAAAGAAGCTGTTGGTAAGCGGCAAGTGGACAACCCTAGCCAAAAAACAGGGTGGGGGGACCTGAATAGCAATTCACCATGGCCATTCCCAGACAGTGATTTTACTTGCCTTCACCACGGGAAGGGCAGGTGTGTGTCCACATATTTTCCAGATTTACGCCAAAGTCCCTACGAGCTATCAGGGAGCATTCCATACACGATTCGGGTTTTTCATTGTGCATCGGAGCTTAGCCCAATTTGTGTCCAGGGTGAAAAATTCCACTTTTTGCATCGGTTTTGGGGGCAAATTCAAAATATCCAATATGCCCTTTAACTAGCAGTACTTCACCCCTCTTAATCCCTCAGTAAAGCTTGCTGTCTGGGAAAGGCCCATGGGAGGAAAAATAAACTATGAAACAAGGCAAATGTGTGGAACAGCCGAGAGAAAAACCAGTCTCCTGACAGAGATTTATATTTAAAAGATTGCTGATAAAGTGAGAGACTCTGGATGAATGAGCAAATAATCGGACACACTCTATGTGCGAGTAGATGCGTATCGCGTTCGCTTCGGATTGGCTATCCATCAAATGGCACTGTCTCTTGTTTAAAAAGGAATGCGAGTCTGAAAATAGCAGAGGGGAGGACAAATGAATAAATCAAGGGTCCCTGGAAAGCAGAGGGAAATGCTAGCTTCTATTACATTCTGAGTGTGTGATGGAATTCCTATTTGCTCCAGTCAGTCAGCATTGTGGAGTTCACTGGAGCAGTATCACAATGGAACCATTGAAACATCTGAAGCCAACTTCCGTTAGGTCACACCAACAACTCACAGAGCCAAGTACTGTCTACCCTGACTGGTAGAAGATCTCCAAGATTTCCAGTAAGATTCCTTCTCAGAGCTGCTGCCTGAGATCTATATAACTGGGAGTGCCAAGGATGGACTCTGAGACCTCCTGCATTCAACATTTCTGCTCTGCCACGGAGCCAGTTTCTTACCTCACCTTGGGCTCTTACAAAAGGTTTGCCTGTTACCAGGCTGGAATCTACCCACCCATACAAAACCACCAGAGTACCCTGGGGACAATCCCATTACCCTAAGGTAGTGTGGTCTGTATCAGGGTCTCTCAACGTGTGGGTCGCCAGATGTTATTGGACTTCAACTCCCATAATCCCCAGCCCCAGTGGCCTTTGGTTGGGGATTATGGGAGTTGAAGTCCGATTTCATCTGGGGACCCACACGTTGAGAATCCCTGGACTGTATCACCTTGCCAAATGGTGGGGAAGGTTTTATGACACCTCAGGAGTAGAGGCAAATGTGTGGTAGAGTATACTGCAAAGTGGTTGTCTATGTGAGACAGAAAGGGCTGGGGCGGGCCTACAGCCAGCTGAGCAGCTAGTGCGGGCAATAGAAGAATGTGGGGTAACTATTTTTTTTTTTAAGCAGATAAACCAATTTTCTACAGGGTTTACTTTGGTGTGGGTTATACCCATATGTGGGGTATATGCATGAAAATATGGTATGTATTTCTCTCTCCTGTTCTTTTCAAGGCACTAGAGGAGAGCTACTCTGGTGGTAGCGAGCATGAATTGTCCCCTTTGCTAAGCAGGACCCACCCTGGTTTGCATTTGAATGGGAGACATGCGTGAGCACTGTAAGATATTCCCCTTTGGGGATGGGGCCGCTCTGGGAAGAGCATCTGCATGCAGAAGGTTCCAAGCTCCCTCCCTGGCAGGACAGGGCCCAGAGAAACTCCTGCCTGCAACCTTGGAGAAGCCAGTTTGTGCTGACAATACTGAGTTAGATGGACCAACGGTCTGATTCGGTAGACGGCAGCTTCCTGTGTTCCTATGTATTCTTGCTTCCTTTCTCCATCTGTGTTCTTTCCTTACATAGGAATATAGGTCCATCTAGTTTGGATTCCCCTTTATGGTTAAATGTGGCGGGGAGGGAAACGCCGTTCATTTACCTTTAACAAACAAAGCTGCTTCTTCCACCCTCTCACCCAGCGGCGGGTTTAGGGAGAGGCAGAGTGGGCACTTGCCTATGGCAGCAAAATTTGAGGAGTAGTGTTTTAAAGGGGGGGGGACTTTCCCTTCACCCACTCCCTGAAGCTGGCGCTGTGTGACCTTCACCGACCTTATCAGGACCTTAGACTTGTGAAGCAGGAGCACCCAAAAGCTATCAGTTGGCCCTGAAGGGCCCACTTTAGAAAATGGGTTTGAAAAGGCTGCTGGGAAAATGAAGTGTTTATTGTAAAAAATAAAAAAATGATTTGTTAAAAAATCAGTATGTGCTTAAATCTCTTCCATTGAATTCAATGGGGCTAAAAATGCTTACCAATGGCCAGATCATGTGCATGATAGACAACAAGCACGCATCATGTTTCACTTCTCAATTATTTATCCTCATTAGAGTATGCCATTTAATGGTTTCTTATAATTGCTGAACAGTTGAAACTATCATGAGCAGGACCCCAAAGTTTTTGCATTTTATTTAATGCATTCAAAAAACAATTAAATTTGTGCTGTCATTGTTTAAAAGGATGCTGTTTTCATTAAAGATTCATGTCTAGGAGAGAAATAATTTCCCCAGTCCCTTCCCAATAATATTGCCTTTATTACTGCTGACAACTTTCGAAACATATGGCTTAATTTGTTGCCTGGCAGATGATACGAAGATGATACGAAGCTACAATTCTCACAACTGCCCTTGATACGAAGCTTTGTCGAAGCTGCTGGCATCCACTAACAGTTTGCCAGCAATAAAAACTTTAGGGAGAATTGGGCCTTCAGATATTTGGAGTGATTGCTTCTTTGCAATGTTTTCTCATAAAGGAGATGCTGGATCTTTGGTGAATCTCTAGGCTACAATATAGAGCTTATTTTTGGTACACAGTGTAATGTGTGTTTTGGACTTCAGTCTCAGTGATTACATTCCAAAGATTGTTTCCTGCCTATAAACTCATGTTTTAGAACATTATGTATTAATTGTGGTTGTTATTTATTTTAAATATACATACTGCAAACACACACACCTCATCTCCATTCACAAACTAAACTAAGTTCACATCAGTTTCATCCCATGAAAGTGATGGCCAGGAAATTTCGGACCAACTAAAGGAAGTACTTTTTCACACAGCGCCTAATTAATGTATGGGATTCTATTCCATGGGATGAGGTGATGATCACTCGTTTGGATGGCTTTAAAAGGGGCTTAGACACATTCATGGAGGTTAGGTCTCTCCATGGCTATTAAGCTGATGGCTAGAGGCCACCTCCAACTTAAGAGGCAAGATGCCTCTAAATACCAGTTACAGGGGAGCAACAGCAGGAGAGGGGGCATGCCCTCAGCTCTTGCCTGTGGGCTTCCCGGGGGCATCTGGTGGGCCACTTTGTGAAACAGGATGCTGGACTAGCTGGGCCTTGGGCCTGAACCAGCCAGCTTGAAATTGTTCAAGAAAAAGGTTAAATGCCGGACTTGTTTTCATTTACCTTTAAAACCAATCCGTGACTGCAATAGTGGGGACGGCAGAGGTGGTAGCAGCTCTTTTCTCACACACCCCACCAGCCCCTCAAGTGATGCAGTGGCCCGTTTCGGACCTCAGTTGGCCACTGCGGCTTCAGCAGGGGGGGTGATGGAGGGGGTAGCATGGACCCTTCTAGCTCCCCAGGCAGACCTCCCAAATGACTGGGCGGCCATGCATCCCGAGTCCCTTTGCTGGGAGTTTCTGCGTGTAATATTCAAAGATATTTCATTTTCTGCAGCCTCTACTTGCCATCGATAATCCAGAAAAAAAGCAATATATAAGAAACAAATGAAATGTAATTCCCAAGCTAATTGCACCAGATGCATTCAGCCCTTTGTCATCTTTAGTTTTCTATTCTATCGTTGCAATATAAAGAGCCAATACGGTTAAAATGAACAATTTACATGGACTCCCCTGCCCCCTGCTTGTACTTGCTCTGCATGGTGTAGCCATTCCCAGAAAATGTTTAGGGCTGAATTATGTCTCAGCCAAGGACACAGGAAAAGGAGGCAGTGCCCTAGGCAGGCAAGGCTTGTGGTCATGGTAAGGGACATATGCTAAAGAGAACTGTGCTAGCTGTTTTAGGAGAACAAGAAGAAAGTAAAACATGGGCTGCATTCGCACATAATGCAGAACCACAGGTCCAACGGATCTGCGGTTATGCACACACACCCCATCCCCCTGCTGTCCCGTCCGAATCTGGACATACTGGAGAGCAGTCTCCCTGCAGTCAGCAAGACTGCAGAGTAGAGGGGGAGGGGAGCTGACTATGTAGGCTTCCTTCTTGACTGAAGGACAGCCCACATAGCTAATTACGTTGGAGTTGAGGGAAAAGCTTCCTCCCTTAACTCCAATTCCATGGGACGCAGCCTGCTGGTTCCTAATCCAGACGTTCCACAGGCTGCATGGAACCTCAGGTTGCAGTCACTGTTACCTCTAACAGGGACTCCCAGATGTCGTTGACTACAACTCCCAGCATCCCCAGCTGCAGTGGCCTTAGGCTGGGGATTATGGGAGTTGTAGTCAACAACGTCTGGGAATCCCTGTTAGAGGGAACACTGGTTTCAGTGATGAAACTTATTACGACCCGAGGGTTCGGATTGGAGTTCCAACTCTGAACCTTCAGTCTCATCACCCTGACAAACCCTATCTGCCCACATTCTAACATAACATCCGTGGAACCGAAAACCCAATCAACTGAGGTTCTATGTTACATGCAAATTAAGCCATTGGGTGGCTTCATGGGGCCGCTGGCGAGACTGGCCAGCTTCAAATCTTGGTTCCAAGTGGGCGGAGAATGCTGAGTGAAAGTTGGTAGAATGCTGGGCAGATGGCTCAGGATTCTCAACTTGGATAGTTTTGCATGATATACTCGCTGGAAGTGTATGTGTGATGCACAACCTTAGGAACATAGGAAACTGCCATATACTGAGTCAGACCATTGGTCTATCTAGCTCAGTATTGTCTTCACAGACTGGCTTCTCCAAGGTTGCAGGCAGGAGTCTTTCTTGGCCCTATCTTGGAGATGCTGCCAGGGAGGGAACTTGGAACCTTTTGCATGCATGCCAGCCAAATAAATATTATTTATTTATCTTATTTGTCGCATTCAGTGCAAAACCTCCTGTATGATTGCATACCTACCACAAACATCAACACGTATTTTCTAACTGAAATTCTAGGCTAAGCAAAACCCTGGTTTTGTCATGGGTGCTCTTGGGTCTTGGGATCTGCAAAGGCACCAGACACGCCAACGGTCACATGATGCCACCAGTGTGCCCACTATGGCATATGCGTGTGCACACACTCACATTTTTTTGATGTCCGTTCAGTTAATTTTAGATCCCACTCAGGTTGAATCAGGAGGGCCCCACTCTGAATGCATGTGTGCACACCCTGCCTTGATACTGCCGCCCAGAACAAAACTCATTCTGCACACAAATTTAAAAAAACCAAAATCACTGGATAACACCCATCGTCCTTTTCTTTTTCTTAGCACACATTTATTGAAATAACTGCAGGGGGGAAATTTCAGGCATCAAATATCAGCTCTTAAATAAAAAGAAAACCAACTAGAAAACAAACATCCGGATCCAAGCACTCACCAAAATATAATTCCATTCACTTTGCACTGAACATGTATACTGGAAAGAAGGCTACTCCATCCATTAAACATCTGAGTCGACCTCTACACCTACAGCTGTATGCATAAAGGGCTCTGGGCTTATTTATTTATTGTGTTTCTGTACCACCTGATATGTGTGTCCCTAGGCAGTGTGCATAATTTAAAACACAACCAGCATAGAACAGGATCAAACGATTAAAATGATTTGACAAAATAAAAATGCAGTTTAAAATCAATTGAATTAACTCAACGCCTGAGAAAGCAGATATTTACTACTACAGATATGTCTTTACTACAGATGCATCACCCCCTGCTAACCGAGCAAAGAGGCACCTTTTAAAAGTGGTGATTCTCTTTATTTAGCAGGAGAGCTATTGACCCTATCCATCCCCAGCACAGCATTTCTCCAGTGGCTGTTGCTGGTGTCTATGCTTCCTTTTTTAGATTATGAGCCCTTTGGGGACAGGGAGCCATCCTATCTATCTATCTATCTATCTATCTATCTATCTATCTATTTTTATTTCTCTATGTAAACCACTTTGGGAACTTTTGTTCAAAAGCAGAGTATAAATTTTCGTAGTAGTAGTAGTACTACTACTACTACTACTACTACAGATATTGATATAACACTATTCAACCAAAGTTCTCAGAGCAGTATACATAGAAAAAGAAATACTGTCCCCAAAGGGCTCACAAAACATAAGGCAGATACCAGCAACAGCCACTGGAGGGATGCTGTGCTGGCGATGGGTAGGATGGAAGGAGAAGCTCTTCTCTTGACGGGCAGTGCCGTCCAGAGCCCTGGGGCAGCCACAGAGAAGGCCCAGCCCTGAGTAGCCACAAAACCAACTGGTGGTAACCATAATGAGACCTTCCCAGATGATCTTAATAGGCAGGAGGGTTCATGACAAAGACAATGTTTGTGAGATGGTTTTCGCCTCTGCCCTCGGGTGGGGGAACCCCATGCTGATTTCACATCTCAGTTCAATACAGAGAGAGCTGAATTCAAAGCAACATCACGTAAGACTTGAGGCAGGGGGGAATCTCCATTAAAAGGGAAATCATTTCAGTACTGTTTCAGCCCAAAGGCAGAGGAAGTTTAGAGGGTGGAGTCCATTCATCATCACAGGTAGTCCAGACCTCGTTTATGACCTCCCATGCACTTGCATAAAGTGATGCTTGCTCATGGCTTTCTCCTTGCTTACTGAATTATCACAGCCGGCCTTCCTTTTCTATACACAGCAAACGAGCGGACTCAAAATCCCAGAGCAGCTCCAGAGCCCGAATGCAGCTGCATTCATTTTCGTCTTGCGTTTTGCGCGGGGATTAGAGGCAAAGAACGCCGGACCCTTTCCTTTATCAAAGGCTGGTTAATAATTCAGCTAGTTCATGGCCTCCCATTATTTATTTATTTTGTAGGATTTATTAAATGTGCCCATCCATCAAGGCTTTCCAGATGCTTTTGCAAAAGTAGGAAATCACACAGCACTTTAAATGACACTTTAAAAAAGTGTCATGCCGGAGCACTCCCCTCTGGGAAATACACCTTCCCAACCTGCCCCAGAGAAGAGAAGAAACAGATGTGCCTTCCAGCAAGAATAAAGTTTTTTTTTTTAAAAAAAGACCAGGCACTCAGTATGTTCTTGTACTGTCAGAACTTCAGGGCAGGCAAAGCGGGCTTGCAGAGTCTCCACATTAATATCTCCACCAGTAGAGAAAGACAATTCATAAGAGGATTATTGTTCCTGCTTTGTGAATTTAACTACTGGAACCAAGCCCATAGGCAGAACGCACAGACCATTCCTACAGTAAATGGGAGACATATAAAACTGAGGAATTCCTAGCAAACAAAAAATGAATAAGAGAAGAGCGATACGATATGATACGATACGATACGATACAGTTGTATCATGTTGAGAATAGCAGATTTAAGTCACGACTTGAGGGTCCATAGCTCAGTGGCAAGCACACCTTTGCATGCAAGATGCTTCAGTTTTAACCCTCAGTATCTCCAGTTAAAGGATCCGGTACTGGGAATGACCCCTGCAAAAGACCCATCAAAGCTGGATGGAACAATAGTCAGGCTCGGTAAAAGGCAGCTTCATGGATTCATTCAAGATCCAGCAGGGCTTTTGCTGAGTTCTTGTGTCCCATGTGTGCTACAGCCAGCAGGAGGGTCCTTATGGGAGGAGAGCTGGTCTTGTGGTAACAAGCATGAATTGTCCCCTTTGCTAAGCAGGATCTGCCCCTGGTTTGCATTTGAATGGGAAACTACATGTGTGAGCACTGTAAGACTTAGGGGATGGATCCTTAGGGGATGGGGCTGCTCTGGGAAGAGCATCTGCATGCAGAAGGCTCCAAATTCCCTCCCTGGCATCTTCAGATCAGGCTGAAAGAGACTCCTGCCTGTAACCTTGAAGAAGTTGCTGCCAGTCCGTGTAGACCAGGGCTGCTCAACTTTGGCCCTCCTGCAGATGTTGGCTTACAACTCCCATAATCTCTGGCTATTGGCCACTGCGGCTGGGGATTATGGGAATTGTAGTCCAAAAAACAATTGGGGGGGGGCGCTAAGTTGAGCAGGCCTGGTGTAGACCCTACTGAGCCTGACGGACCAATGGTCTGACTTGGCACAAAGCAGCTTGCTGTCTTCCTGTGTCCTCCTCCTCCTCGGACCAGGTTTCATCCAGATCTGATTCCAGGTTGGTCATGACAGAGAGGTAGCAGGATGTGGCACAAGCTTCCCCCCCACTCAAAAGTCTCCTGCCCATGAACTGAACCCTCCCAATTCAGTCCAGATTCTACCCTACGCAAAACTCAGCAGCAACTTCTTGCTAGTACTGCTTTATCCTCACAGTCTGCGTTAATTCTAAATGATGTATCTGTCTGCCTATCCAGCTGTCTCAATGTGCTGTGATGGTGGATCGTTTCTGGCCGGCTCCCCTCACTGGTGATCTGCAAGCAGATGTTGCGAATGAAGTCAGGAACCCGCTGCCTCTGGCATGTATTATCCCCAGGCCAGATGGCAGGAGAAGAACGACACTACCT
This sequence comes from Hemicordylus capensis, assembly GCF_027244095.1. NCBI lineage: Eukaryota > Metazoa > Chordata > Lepidosauria > Squamata > Cordylidae > Hemicordylus > Hemicordylus capensis. The sequence continues at coordinate 21,468,644 of NC_069667.1, forward strand.
GCCGAGAGAAGGGAATTGTGTTTGACATGTCCTTCATTTCAATGAGCAACGTGGCACTCCTGGCCAAACTCCTCAGCTGGTCCATCAAATGGTATTTGACAGGACCAGACATCTGCCTGCAAGGGTGGCGCGTGTCTGGCGATGCTTATGTGGCATAATGAGCAGAAGTGTGGCTATGCAGAGGGAGCGAGGGAGCAGGAACCCAGCACTGGAGACAGCCAGGAAACAAATTATTTCAATTATTCACCAGGTTCTATACTCTGTTGACCTTTCTCCCCGCCATGTCTTCAATGATAAAAGATTGCTCCTCCCTCTCTCTCCCTCCCCCATCTCTCTCCCCCCCTCTCTCATCAACTTCCGTTCTCTGTTTTGACTATTAACTAACAAGTTGCAGGTCATTACAATGGGTTTGGGGTATCTTTAGAGAGAGGGCTACTGTGTTGCAAGGACTTCTGGAGGGCTGGATGGAGAGATGGATGGGAAACATTTCTGTCCTGCCCATCCAAGGCAGCCAATGACAAAAATTAAAACTATAAATGTAAAACAAGAGAGAGAGTAGTAAGAAGAGGCCGTCAAGAAGAGATCATTAATCAAACCCTCATCAACAAACCAGAAACAAGGTGAAAATTCAGCATTCAAATTATCCACTTAACGCTCAGAAGAATTCAGTGGCCTTCACACAGCACCTCAAATAAGTGTCAATGAGTGGGAAGAAGATCTCCCAATCAGAGTGACATCACTAAAGGGCTTTGTTCCTTCTCAACACCCACATAAATTCCACCTAAAAGGCAGAAGTACCAAGAGAAAGGCCTCTGATAAAAAGCTTAATTAATTAGCCCTGCTAACTGAGATACCTTTTAAAGCTGTGATTATTTTATATTTAGCTGGAAGAAAAGCAACTGACCCCATTCCTATCAGCATAGCATCACTCTGGTAGAAGCATAGCAAACTGCCATATACTGAGTCAGACCATCGGTCCATCTAGCTCACTATTGTCTACACAGACCGGCAGCGGCTTCTCCAAGGTTGCAGGCAGGAATCTCTCTCAGCCCTATCTTGGAGATGCTGCCAGGGAGGGAACCTGGAAACCTGTGCATGTAAGTATGCAGGTGCCTTTCCCAGATCAGCCCCATCTCCTAAGGGGAATATCTTGCAGTGCTCATACATGTAGTCTCCCATTCAAATACAACCAGGTGGACCCTGCTTAGCAAAGAGGACAAAGGATCCTATGGGGGTTTGAAGAAAAGGTTTAAATTTTGTTTTATCTATGCTGACTCTTCAACAGGTTTAAGGGTCCTGCCAGTTCTAAGAAAGCCCACAAAGTCTGAATTTCAGTATTACTGAACCTAAAGCATCCTATTTAGCAAAGGGGATTAATGCTTACTACCAGAAGGTGAGCCGCCTAATGGTGCAGCGGGGAAATGCTTGACTAACAAGCAGAAGGTTGCCGGTTCGAATCCCTGCTGGTACTATATCGGGCAGCAGCGATATAGGAAGGTGCCTAAAGGCATCATCTTATACTGCACGGGAGGAGGCAATGGTAAACCCCTCCTGTATTCTGCCAAAAGAAAACCACAGGGCTCTGTGGGCACCAGGAGTCGAAATCGACTTGACGGTACACTTTACCTTACCAGAAGACCAGCATTCCTGGTGGTTGTTGATGCCTGCCATGTTTTTTGTTAGATGGTGTGCCCTTTGGAGACAGGGAACCATTTTACGTTTGCTTATCTATGTAAACCACTTTGAAAACTGTTGTTGGAAGTGTGATATATCAACTATTTGGGGGAGGGGGAGGAAGAGATTCATTTGGGAGCAGGCAACCCTTCAGATACCCGGTTTCCAAGCCAGATTGGGCTTTATAGGTTAGTACTTTGATTTCAAGTACTTTGATTTCTGACCAGAAATAAATGGGATAAGACAGGGTTTCTTAACCTTGGGCCCCCAGATGTTGTTGGACTACAACTCCCAGAATCCCCAGCCACAAAGGCCATGTCTGGGGATTCTGGGGATTGTAGTCCAACAACATCTGGGGGCCAAAGGTTAAGAAACCCTGGGATAGAAGTTTTAGCAGCACTTCTTCCTAAGAACATAAGAATAGTCCTGCTGGATCAGGCCCAAGGCCCAACTAGTCCAGCATCCTGTTTCACACAGTTGCCCACCAGATGCCCCTGAGAAGCTCACAGGCAAGAGGTGGGTGAGGGCATGCCCTCTCTGCTGCTGTTGCTCCCCTGCAACTGGAATGGAGAGGCATCTGGCCTCCAGTGTCCCCTCTAACAGGGATTCCCAGATGTTGTTGACTACAACTCCCAGAATCCCCAACTGCAATGGCTTTTGCTTGGGGATTCTGGGATTTGTAGTGAACAACATCTAGGAATCCCTGTTAGAGGGAACACTGCTTGCCTCCTAGGCTGGAGGTGGCCTAAAGCCATCATAGTAGTAGCTCTTGATAGACCTGTACTCCATGAATTTGTCTAAGCTCCCACTTCCACAAACCTTAATGCGAAAGTGTGCCCTTGGGTGGGAAGCACCATTCTCTAAGTTTTACAGGTTCCAGGGAGAGCAAAAGTCACTCCCTTGCAAAATGAGTTTGGAATGCTAATCGCTTCTAGAAAGGGCTATGTCCGATTCAATATGAAAATTCTTACTCCTTATCAATATTGAGCGAGCCTCTTGGAAGCCACTAACGAAGGGAAAGAATTGTCATTAGACTCCAAAGGATTTCAATTTTTTTTAAATAGCCTTTGGCAATTAAAGATGGTCTTCATTAAGAATGCAGCCCTTCATCCAACTAAATCCCTGGTAGGATGCCAGTGCATATTTTGTTTCTCCAACAAATGTCAGCTTCTGTAAAGACGTTTGTGCCCATTGAGATATTTCAATGCACGAGATACAAAAATTGATTTTTCTAAAATAAGTATTTGTGCAATTTGGAATTGGATTGTAAGGGCATCTGAATCGCGAGCAAATCCCGAGGAGGCAGCACCTTTATTCATTCACATCTGTATGCAGCTCTTCTTTCAATTCTCACATTCCTGAAGTGTATGATCGAGAGAGAAAATGTAATTCTAATTCGCTGCTGTTGGCTCTTATGAAGTATCAGTCCAACTGGCATTTCATTTCCATCCTTTTCATACTGTCCCTAAAATGAGAAGCAAGTAAAGAAAAGACTATAATGATAGACAAGGGCAATTGTTCTTTTTAAAAGGTATCACAGATTGACAATTGCTTCATTTCGCTATCGGTCAAAGTAAAGGAGGAGGATGCCTGGAAGAACTGACCAAATACCACAATTTGTGAGGATCCGGGGTTTTTTTAATCATTTGAAATGGGATTACTCTACAAGAAGCTGTTTCAAGTGTATAAAGGAGGAACTCTCACTACTGCTACTACTACTACTACTACTACTACAAACATTTATATACCGGTTTTCAACCAAAGTTCTCAAAATGGTTTGCACAGAACTATCAAATGCAACATTAAAAAGATGCCCCCATGTCCCCACTGGGTTCACAATCGAAAAAGGAACTGAAGGTAGACACCAGTAACAGCCACTGGAGGCATGCTGTGCTGGGACTGGATATTTCATGTATTATTTATTTATTAAATGTATATACCACCTGACTCCAAAGGCTCTAGGCGGTTCACGAAAATAACAAGAGGATAGGGCCAGTTGCTCTCCCCCTGCTAAAAAGAAGACAATCGCCACTTTCAAAGGTGTCTCTCTGCTCAGCTAGCAAGGTACCAGAATCTTTATATATATATTCCTCTAAGGCATACCCATCGCTAATCCCATGCGTGGCAACTCTCACAAGAGTTCGCAAGCAGCTGCCCGGATAGCGACGGGGAAGGAAACAGTGATGGCGGCCGGTGGCAGGCCGGAGGAGGTGACAGGCCACCCGGCCGCTGGGATGAAGTGCAGTGGCTAGTGGGAAAAAGTGGTGGGCCGGCCAGCTACCAGGAGGAAGCACTGCAGCGGGCCGGAGGAGGCGACAGACCAGCTGAGAGGAAGTGCGGCAGCCGGTGAGAGGAAGTGGTGGTCTGGCTGCCAGGAGGAAGTGGCAGGCCAGCCGGCTGGCTGGAGAGCAAGAAGGGCGGAGGAGGAGGTGGCCAGCTGGTGAGCCAAGGTGGCCAACAAGAGAGTGGGTGGGTTGCTGGGTGGATGGCCGGCCAGCCGGCCAACAGGAAAAATAAATGCCAGCAGCGAGTGGGATGGGGAGGAGAGAGAGAAAACAGCTGTAGCAAACTAGAGGCGCAGATGCTCTGCGCCCGGCCCAGCTAGTAGCTAACTATTCTCTTTGTAATGGGGCTACTTTCAGTGGTGCACATCACAAATTCACTAGGTGCTGTGGATGCACCTTAATTTTGACATCCCAGCAGGGAGGGGCTGGAGCTGAGTGAAAGAGCACATCTTTGCATGCAGAGAAGGTCCCATGTGGAAGGCTAGTGCCCCATGTACAATGTTGCCTCAAAGCAGAGGACACTCCCCTGCAGATATGGAATTGGCTGCCATTTCAGTGGGAGAAAGGGATGCATTCAAGAAGCATGACGGAGGTATAGGCTAGTCTGGCTCCTTGCCCCAGTGATGAGGATGAAGGTACGGGTTTGCGCTCTCTTGACTGCATTCTGGACAATTGCCGATGCCTCGTGGAACTCAGATGGGAGTCGTGAATCACTAACGATCTGTACATGCTCAGCTTGCATCCGTTATTTTGGCATGACAGGAAGGGGTGGGAGTTAATGGAAGCTTGCCTTCACTGTTCTTCCCTCCTGATAGAGCAGGCCAGCTCAACTTCCGCCCCCCCAGCTATTTTTGGACTACAACTCCCATAATCCCCAGCCACAGTGGCCAATAGCCAGGGATTATGGGAGCTGAAGGAGGAGGGCTGAAGCTGAGCATGCCTGTGCTAGAGGAATCCAGGGTCTGCTCCAGAGTGGGTGAGCAGGCAGGTCCCACAGAGAAGCAATACTGATAAGCTGGAGGGGTGATTTTCAGAGGTACCTGTAAGAACAGATTCCAACAGCAGCTGCTACAGTCACTAGGAAACCACGGGATACCCTGGCGACTGACGGGTTCACAGGCTTCTGCGTGAACCTGACTTGAGAGGGCCCTCTGACCCAGAACTTCTGCAAAAACTTGGACGAGAGCTGAAAAATTAGCTTTTCAAAGTGAATCCTTTATTTCTGCTGGCACAGCTTCTTAGGTGGTAAAATGCTGACCAGGGTCAGTAGCCATATGCTCAGCAGAAGCAAGAGTGGAGTCAGAAATAACCCCAAGGCACTAGAGATTTGTTTCACAATGTATATTCATTTCCCCAAACTGCAGACCCAAGCACCTTCTCTTCTCCTCCCCGGTGCAACAACCTTCTCTCACTGGAGCTCACCACAAAGGCTCCAATGTTGACATTTCTCAGTGTAGGGCTTTTTAGTTTCTGAATGTTAAATATAATCCCTGACCCAAATGCTTCAGTGTTGGGGGAAGCTGAAAGCTGAAGCCAGAACTTGGGGGTCTAGATAGAGCTAACTGGGGGCTTGAGAAGACCATTCTTCCTCTCTTGCAATAGACCAGCATTCTTCATGGTAAAACCTGGAGGTGAGTGGCAACTCCCATCAAGTCTAAGGGCTGCTCCTTGACACATTGGCCACATTCGCACATAACGTGCAACTGCAATTGAAAAGGGCTGAGGTTTTGCAGACATTACATCTGAATATGGGGCACCTTCTTGAGCTTTGCTGAAGAAGGATGTACTGTTACTACTATATCTATATCTATATCTATATCTATATCTATATCTATATCTATTACTTTCCAGTGAAAAGGTTCTCAAGGGGGGTTACACAGAAAAGAACAACAGGAGAAGATTATAGAAGAAGAAGATGGTTCCCCATCCCCAAAGTTCACAGTCTAAGAAGAAACAGGGGAGGCACCAGAAACAGCCACTGGAGAAATGCTGTGCAGAAGTTAAATAGGGCCAGTTCTCTCCCTGCTAAAAATAAGAACGCCACTTTAATCAATCAATACATTCATGTAATGGATAAATTTAGAGCCACACAGAATTTACTCTGGCACAATAGTATTGCTCGGATCAACACTAGGAAAACCTCATGAGGAGTACTGGACCAGATATGACCACAGTATTTCCCAGGTGGGCAGCAAACTGAAGAGGAAGGTGGACAAGTTAGGAAAGATTCTGAGAAGAGCTTTAAGACTCATAAAGCATCCAGACAGCAAATTTATGGACAAGATGAAGGAATGGAGTGTATGTGTCTCAATATGATCTTCAGCGGTGCATCGTGACCCACAACTGGGTTGCATCCAAGTCTAGATGTGACAACATGCACAGCACTACTGCAGTTTTGTGCTCATCATAAGCAAGAAAAAGAAAAAGAACCTAACTGTAGAAATGTTGTAAAGAAATAGGAACACAGGAACATAGGAAGCTGCCATATACTGAGTCAGACCCTTGGTCCACCTAGCTCAGTATTGTCTACTCTACACAGACTGGCAGCAGCTTCTCCAAGGTTGCAGCAGGAATCTTTCTCAGCCCTACCTTGGAGATGCTGCCAGGGAGGGAACTTGGAACCTAGATGCCCTTCCCAGAGTGGCTCCATCCCCTGAGGGGAATATCTTAAAGTGCTCACATGTGGTATCCCATTCATATGCAACCAGGGCAGACCCTGCTTAGCTAAGGAGACAAGTCATGCTTGCTGCCACCAGACCAGCTCTCCTCTCCAGCTTCATTTACTAATCTAGATGAAGGATTAATGTGAATATGCTGATTGGTTTCAGATATTTAAAGGGATTTAACAACTGAGGTGCCTGGGATCCAAACACTTTGTAACCTCATGCAAGCCAACAAAAATGGCTGGTTAAATGTAGCGATGATTCATTACCTCTGCACAGCAGGCAGGATGCCAAATGTCCCCTGCCCTCCCAGGGCACAATCTCCCCCTCCCCTTTTTAAAGGGGGGCAGGCATCTTGCTGCCTCACACACCAACGTTCTGCTGTCTGAGGCTAACCGCTCGCCTCGCCTCATGGAAGGGTCGCCCTGGCTCAATGTTTTTCCAGTTCAGCAGTGAATAGTCTAATGAGCTCAGTCATGATGTCTGTCCCAAATACAGTTCCCTGACATGGCGGGTAGCTTTGCCAACTTGGACATAAGGTAGGCACGGAGAACCTCTTTTTTTTTTTCAGATACAGAAGATCTGCTGTGTGTATTTTTTTTTCCTTTAATGGAAACAGCAACTCCTATATAAAAGAAAACAACACAACCTAAGGGAAATGTTGGCAGAGAAAGGAAAGACTTCATATACTGCATTACATTATATGTCCCTCTGAACTGCAAGAAAGGAGGGGAAATTAAAAACATATATTTAAAGTGAGATAGCACCCCCATGTGGTCCCATGATGAACTGAAAATGTACAGTGGTTGAAGCTCTGTTAGGAAAATGTCAGATGCAGAATAGGATGCTTTAGGCTCAGTAATACTGAAATTCAGGCTCTGTGGATTTTCTTAGAACAGGCAGAACCCTTAAACGTGTCAAAGAGTCAGCATACATAAAACAAAATCTTAACCTTTCCTCCAAATCCCCACAGGATCCTTTGTCTTCTTTGCTAAGCAGGGTCCACCTGGTTGCATTTGAATGGGAGACTCCATGTGTGTGAGCACTGGAAGATATTCCCCTTAAGGGATGGGGCCGCTTTGGGAAGAGCACCTGCCTGCTTGCATGCAGAAAGTTCCAGGTTCTCTCCCTGGCATCTCCAGACAGGGCTGAGAGAGACTCCTACCTGAAACCTCGGAGCAGTCGCTGCCAGTCTGGGTAGACAATACTGAGCTAGATGGACCAATGGTCTGACTCAATTGACAGCAGCTTCTTCTGTTCAATTATCTTATCATTCATGATATTACTGGTTCTGTCCAACTACGTGCCTGTTCAATTGCTCGGGCAAAACCAGGAAAACTGGGCAGAAGAAACGTGGGTTTAATTAGCAATCTTCAGTGCTGATTTACATGCACAGGGAAAACAATAATAGAGGCAGGACCTGAAGAGGAAATATTTCTTGCATGCCCTACAACAACAACAACAACAACAACAATTTATATACCACTTCTCAACAAAAGTTTCCAAAGCAGTTTATATTGATAAATAATAAATTAATAAGATGGCTCCTTGTCCCCAAAGGGCTCACAATCTAAAAATCACAATCTAAACCAGCATCTGTACACTGCCTATAGATTTACATATCAGGCGCTATAAAATAAGATAGATAGATAGATAGATAGATAGGGAAGGAAGGAAGGAAGGAAGGAAGGAAGGAAGGAAGATACCAGCGACAGTCACTGGAAGTACTGTGCTTGGGGTGGATATGGCCAGTTACTCTACTCCTGCTAAATAAAGAGAATCATCACATTAAAAAGGTGCCTCTTTGCCCAGTTAGCAGGGGTCAAATATCACCCCCCCCCCCCCGCCCATAAAAAAAGTATTTCCTGCCACAACCATCTAAGAACAGCAGCTATTCCTTCCCAGATAGGAAGGATTTGGGTGGGTTTTCCATATGCTAAAAAAACCTGAGTTATGCTTATTTAAATAGTATCTAAATGAACTGGGTACAATTCATCAATGTCACTCAAGTTATCTGAGAAAATTCATAGCTGTCTAATAGGCCAGAGGAATTCCTAGTGAGACTTCTCCAGGAGGTTTCACACACACCCTAGAATTAATTTAAATTAAGTGCATTCATGGAAAAGGGTATGATGCATACATTTCTTCTGAGGTCAAAATATGGGTTCTCCTGATATGGAGTGCAAAGTTGTATTGGCGCACAGTACCTCAGTCCATGCCAACAAGCCCATAAATATCTGTGTGATGAGGATGAGGGGCAAATAGAAACTCGCAGAGAGAAAAATGAACAGGAGTGCAGACTCTAAAGAGAAATTCATGCTGACTGTGTTTCCTATTACAAGTTTCTGCTCAGGCAATAAAGACAGATGTCTGCCATAAAACCATTAATGTTATTGCCATCTTTATTAGTATATTTTTACCACAGGAGACAAGATCTTATTCTTTCTCATCTCAAATATGATGTTTAATAGGATCATTCCAGACACGTCTCTTCTGGTTAGCTATTTTACTACATTTGCTGCAGATGATGCAATACTCAATTATCTGCCTTGTTATTGCTGCTGCAGCCTCTGATTTAGAAGCCCAAATCACCATTTACTGGAATAAGTTGATCTTATGACTTATATAATCTTCAGCATGGCATAAAATATTTTCCAGACCACGCCCCTCACTACCACTAAGAAAATGTCTTCCAGCCCTTAAAAGTGGCAACTTCATATCTACATAAATCAGAAAATTTCATGAGTGCTTTCCGCAATCTGGTACCAACCCATGATTTTGTAGGCAATCTTTTTTCTAGGTGGTGATCTGTGCTTGGAATCAAACATCAAATCATCCACAGTCTACATGCATAGGATGCCAGTCCTCATACTGATGGCTGCTTGTTAATATGGAATAACATTAACAAATGTTGGCATAATCTGAAATAGTGTACGATTCCAGTTTAGAAACCCATTTGCTGTGCAGTTTGCCCTAGAATTGTCATCTATACAAGGGTTTCTTAACCTTGGGCCCCCAGATGTTGTTGGACCTCAACTCCCAGAATCCCCAGACATGGCCTTTGTGGCTGGGGATTCTGGGAGTTGTAATCCAACAACATCTGGGGGCCCAAGGTTAAGGAACCCTGATCTATACCGTGCTGAAGTCTTCTGAGAATTAAGTGCTAAGACCTAGTTCAAATAACCCTTGAATGTCTAAGAAGTCAGTTTGGAAACTATTTTCCAATCCATACTCGAAATGTGCTAATTTAATTGTGAAAAGTTGTTGCATGTGTGAAACAGGCAAACTCCAGTGTTCTTTGACCACAAGAATAATTAGTTGTCCTGCTTCCTCTGAGCCATCCACCAACATGGAAACGCCAAATGCACAGTTGATTCATATGTCACCAGGCATACAATGAAACATAGGCAAGCATGCACACATCATTGTGAACAGACATGTGCAGTTTTCATTATCCTTCCGTAGAAAGGACAGCATATGCAAATGTTGATGAATGCCTCTCTCCAGTGTAAATGTATACTTGGGAACTACGATTTATTTTCTGCTATATTATAGGTATTTGATTGACTTACAGGGGGTATTTTTTTAATGTGATTTTTATATTATATTTTACGGTTGTTATCCACTCTGTGGATTGAGAAGAGGTTAAAAAAGGTGGATTATACATTTATTCAGTAAATGAAAGAATATTCTATTTATGAACCTCTGCGTGTGGGATATTTGGCTGAAGGGATGAAAGACAGGATCCGACATCCATGAAGATCTAAAAATAAGCCCCAAAAGAGAAGAAAGAGAAGCAACAATTCTCTGAAGATAATGCTAAGGATATACATTAGGAATGAAAAGCGGCTTATGAAATTAGACTGACAGGCGAGAGACTTCTGTTGATGTTTCTATTTTCACATCTTGTCCTTTTGAGCCGGCTGCATTAAAATCCCTCACCCAATTTTCAGTTTAAATGAGGGACATGAAGGTAGCGAACAGCTCCTTCCTTGATCTGTCCTGCAATAAAGGAAAGGCTTTTCCCACATTACAGAGAGACTCTCACTCATTAAACAACTGTGACAAAAAATGGGCTCTCCACCTCCACCCTACATGATTATTCATACATCTGCCTATACGTCCATAGCTCTACTTGAGGAATAGATTGTGCTGGTTTGTAGGCTCTGGATGTAAATCGAAGATACTAATGAACACAAAGCAGTTCTTTGATAGAAATCTGATTGTTGGTTTCATTATGAACTTCAGGCTTTCAGCTAGTAAATCAATCCACTCAGGCTTAAGTTGATTAACAGGGCATCAGTTTGATGGGACAATCAATGGGAAAACAACAGTAACTCCTATGTACTGGCAGTGAACATTTTACCTTCCTATCATCTTCGGTATCTTAATTGGTCGCCATGGCCTTTTTTTAGAGAAAGAGAGAAGTATTGTGTGTTTTCTTCTATTCTAAGTCGCCCTTGGAACTCTTGTCAGGCAAAATAGGCATATTTTAAACAGAGCTGCCTTAGAAAATTAAAGTGAAGTGTGCCGTCGAATCGGGGTCGACTCGTGGCGCCCACAGAGTCTTTGGTAGAATACAGGAGGGGTTTAGCATTGCCTCCTCATATGCAGTATGAGATGATGCCTTTCAGCATCTTCCTGTATCACTGCTGCTCGATATGGGTGTTTCCCATTGTCTGGGAAACATACCAGGGTGGATTCGAACTGGCAACCTCTGGCTTGCTAGTCAAGTCAGTTCCCCACTGTGCCATTAGGTAGCTGTCCTAGAAATTTAGGGCTGTGTTATTATGCTCATCACATGATGGGAAGCAGAGGCCAAGAGAACAGGGGCTTGAATTCAGCCATCCAGAACTCAGCCATCCGGTGAGTCTCATAGGAACAACCTAGGAACATAGGAGGCTGCCATATACTGAGTCAGACCCTTGGTCCATCTACCTCAGTATTGTCTGCACAGACTGGCAGCAGCTTCTCCAAGGTTGCAGGCAGGAATCTCTCTCTCAGCCATACCTGGAGATGCCCGCATGGTGTAGTGGTTAGAGTGCTGGACTAGGACCGGGGAGACGTGAGTTCAAATCCCCATTCAGCCATGAGACTAGCTGGGTGTCTCTGGGCCAGTCACTTCTCTCTCAGCCTAACCTGCCTCACAGGGTTGCTGTGAGGAGAAACTCAAGTATGTAGTACACCGCTCTGGGCTCCTTGGAGGAAGAGCGGGATATAGATGTAATAATAATAATAAAATAACAATAACAATAATAATAATAATAATGGGAAGGACTCGATGTCTGGATAAAACAAACCAGTCAATAACACCTGTCTGACTGTGTAAACAAGAAATAATAATAATATGTGTAGTTTGGCTTTATTCTGCAGTGTGCCTCTGTATTCATTACCTTGCCCTTTGTTCATGGGTTTTGTGATATTGTTTTTGCATCTTGTACCCATGTTCCCCCCGTTTTTTCTCTCTCTACTATTACTTGTGGCAGCTAAACAGAGCTCTCTCTTTCCTGGAGGCCTTACACCACAGTTCCAGGTCTTCAGTGGCACGTGATTTCATTTTACTTGAGCATTTCTTGCTTGCTTTCACCCACCCTTTGTCAATATCTTCCACTGCACTGGATATCAACATCTCAGGACCTTCCTAATCCTCTTTCGACTTCCAGGTGATGTGGTTCCTAATCAAGTGATGTCTTGCAATTGATTCCCCCCAGCAGCTTCAACTCTGATTGTGTGCTACAGATTCAATAAAGAGGGTGAGCAGCGAGCAAAAGTCCTTTAAAAGCTTAAATGAAACCAACGTCCAAATGTGGATTGCTTTTTGATCCCTTTTGCCAAGAGCACTGGCAGATGCAGCTGATTCTACAAGACAGCTCACCAGTCTGAAAATACAAATTAAAAACAATGAAGGCAATACAGTGCAACACCACAGAACCATACAAACTGGCCTGGCCACACTGATCAATTGTATTTAGAGTTAGGGCTGTCTAATTTCAAAGACACGGTTTTGGTAAATGCGGCCAAGTTCTGTTTTATGGGCTGTAAGTTTCGTAAAGTTTGTATTGCTCAATTGAATGCTATTGTGAACTGTTGATTTTATGCTGGTCTTGACCGAAATAAACTTTGATCTGGTCAGAACACATGAACAGTAAAGAGAACAGCCCAGACTCAAGCAGACCGTTCCTCAGAACAAACCACCAAACCACCAGAGAGCTCCAAAGGCTCTCTGAAAGATGACCACCTGAGCCAACCTCAGTCTGTGCAGAACTCACCTTCCCCCCCCCCAGACAATTCTCCCTCGGTGCGGGGAGCATAGATTGTGCTCCCACACAATAGGGATGTGGACGAACCGAGGTCCATGCTCTGGTTCGGTGCCACGGGGAGAGGAGCGGGGACATTTTTTTTAAAGGAGAGCAGATCCTTACCTGATCTCCGCCTCCACCTGCAGCTTCCCACTCACCCACTCACCGCTCCACTCCCCATGGTGCCGAATCGGTGCATGAACCTCGGTTCATGCACATCCCTACCACACGATCCCTGCTTCTTGAAACAATGTGGATCTCTCTCCGGAGGCCAGGACAATGCGCCCCGGCCTCCAGATATCCCACAATGCACTTCATGATGAGCACAGTGCATTGGAGGAATCCTCTGGGTGTTGGGCGTTCTAGACGCCCAATTCTGAAGCTGTGTATGGGCTTAAGGGTTTGTTTGCAACCTTTACCCTGGCTAAAGGCAAGGGTTAAAAGCAGGGTTAGATGTGCGGGCAGCACCAGGAACCACGCGGATCTCAGCACTGCACACAAGCAGCTGCTCGTGCAAATAGCCTCATTGTCTTTATCTATGAAGAAAGGATGCAGGTGAACTTCAACCAGAAAGGAGGCAGTTGGGTTCAGTGTCCCCTCTAAAAGGGATTCCCAGATGTTGTTGAATGCAACCCCGCTGCAGCTGGGGATTCTGGGAGTTGTAGTCAACCACACCTGGGAATCCCTGTTAGAGAGAACACTGGTTGGGTTCACGGGAAATTTAGTGAGCATTTAGAAACATGTGGACGTACTCAGGTAATTGATGTTTAATAACTAGGGGAGCATTGCATAGCACACACACTACTTTCCCTTCAGCAGGTACTAATGAATATGGATGGATGCTTAATAGGAAAGATACCAGATAGTATCTAACCAGAAGCTGAATGATAACTTCAACAGCCTCAAGACACAGTTGGTTTCCATGGAGTTAGTCAGGCAGCAGGACCCTGGAGGCATTATCGGCAGCAGGGGTGGGGGGCGGGATTGATTATAGATTAATTCAGTTAATTTTCCCTCGAACATCATCAGCAGTTACTCACGATGGTGATCATTCTAAATTACTGTAAATTGTATTAGCTATTTTAGAATATAATTAAAGAATGTGGAAAAATATTAGCATTCCGAAGCCAAAAGTGTATTGACTCATCTTCCCCATATTTCATTTTTAATAGTGCCATAGAGAATGCATTAAAAGGGACGATTTATCTTGGGGGGCCATCTTGTGGTGAAGCTCAACCATTGCGTGGAATAGTCTGCACAGAATTACCATAGTGCTAAGGCAAATGAGAGAAGGATGCAGATAGTCTTACTTACGCCTGCTTGGAAGAAGGAGAATCCACCCTATGTGGAGCAAGAGGACAAGGTGGACATGGCTGGGTGTCACTCTGTTTCTATAACCCAGGCCATCGCTATCTACATTTTCTTTTTTGGGGGGTGGCGACATTTTTTCATAGCCACCTTAAGTGGCACAGTGGGGAAATGCTTGACTAACAAGCAGAAGGTTGCTGGTTCGAATCCCCGCTGCTACTATATTGGGCAGCAGCGATATAGGAAGGTGCTGAAAGGCATCATCTCAGATTGCGTGGGAGGAGGCCATGGTCAACCCCTCCTGTACTCTACTAAAGAAAACCACAGGGCTCTGTGGGCTCCAGGAGTCAAAATCGACTTGACAACACACTTTACTTACTTTACATTTTTTCACGACTGGCTTGATATGTAGGCATTTGTCATACTTGCATATCATTGTCATGCCTCTCAGGGACATGCAGAAGCTCAAGGAGAAATTTCACTTGTCTCACATACACTTGTAGGGTTTCCCTTCAAAATTCTCAGAAGTTTCGCCGGGAGGAACCCTGGAATTCATTTTGAATTCACTTGTTCAGCATGTTGAGGCCAACCCTATCTCAGATCCTTTTTGCCTATACAAATGCATAAGTATAACAAGACGCACTGAAATGACATGGAGGTGCACAAGAAGTATCTATGCCCTTCACAATCCACTGAAGTGAACTTTATGGAGCAGTTCCAGAAGTACACACACAAACCTGGCCATTCTATCTAGTAGCTTTATGAAGAGGTTGGAATGTGGTCACTATATTATGAATGAATTTCATAATTAACGTAAAGACTACCTTCCCACCCACCCCTGGCCAGCAACCCCTGGCCTGACTGGCTGGTAGGATGGCCAAAGAGGCAGGAAAGAATTGATTTTCGTTCAATCTGATTGTAACTTTTTAAAAACATGTTTTTTAAGTTGTTTTGTATTGTACAGTGGGTATTGGAAAGAATCACCGCCTTTGATAGACCTTAAATTCTGGTTCCCTTACATCCTGAAATGAAAACACAAAGAAAATTCCCTTCACCAGCTGTACTGATCCAATGCAACCTATAACATCCAACTGAAAAACATCACAATTACAGTCCAGAAAAAGTGTCAGAAATAAAAAACAAGAATTACTGAGATTGAAAAAGGATCACCACCCCCCCCCATGTCAATATTTTGTTGAACCACCTTTTGCTTTAATAACAGCCTTGAGTCTGTTGGGATACTTCTCTATCAACCTTGCACATCTAGACGGAGCAATATTTGCCCACTCCTCCATTCACCCAGCATTCCGTGTGTGTGTGTCCATCCATGTGTGTGTCCCTCACATCAACTTCTCAATGCCTGGACCAATATGAGCCAAAGTGGGTACAGTTGTAAGAACACACAGGGACACTTCAACAGGGTAGTTTGTGATGATGTCATCCACCCCAATTCAAGATGGCGGACACGTAAACCTTTGAGGTGCAAGTGGGCTAACTTGTGGACCATTCACCTGATTTGAACCAAATTCAATACAGCTGTAGGGACACATAAGGATGCCTCAGTGGTGAAGTTTGCAATGATGTCATCCACCCCGAATGAAGATGGCAGACACATGAGCATTTGAGATGCAAGTGGGATAACTTGTGGACTGTCTAATTGATTTGCACCAAATTTGATACAGTTGTAGTGAGTGACAAACAGG
This sequence comes from Hemicordylus capensis, assembly GCF_027244095.1. Classification (NCBI taxonomy): domain Eukaryota; kingdom Metazoa; phylum Chordata; class Lepidosauria; order Squamata; family Cordylidae; genus Hemicordylus; species Hemicordylus capensis. The sequence goes on from NC_069667.1 coordinate 21,484,576, forward strand.
GACACGTCAATGGCTTGGTTTGTGATGATGTCATCCACCACGATTCAAGCTGGTGGACACATGAACGTTTGAGGTGCAATTGGGCTAATGTGAACCACCTAACTGATTTGAACCAAATTTGCTAGAGGTGTAGGGACACATAGGGATGGCTCAAGGGCATAGCTTGCGATTATGTCATCCACCCCGATTCAAGATGGCGGATATGTGAACATTTGAGGTGCAAGTGGGAACCGATTTGGACCAAACTTGGTACAGTTGTAGGGACACATAAGGACACCTCAAACACATAGTTTGTGATGATGTCATCCACCCCAATTCAAGATGGCAGGCACATGAATGTTTAAGGCACAAGTTGGCTAATCTATGAACTGCCTAACTGATTTGGACCAAAGTTAGTCCAACGAATATGAGACATTTTAGTTCAGGATAAATTGTCATCGCTTATCAATGCTTCTTTGAGTCTGAATTGCAAATACATTTTTTTAAAAAACAGATTCTATTCCAGACTTGATTTACAATTTTAAATCCAATTATTCTGGGCCAGACCTCTTTCCCGACTCTGGGAGAAAAGAGGGGCGGGAAACAGGCCTCGCCACAAAGCCACCCGCGAAAAATCCCCACTAAGCCCGCCATTTGCCGGGCACCGCGCTTTTTAAACCCTCGTACTCCCACCCCCTCGCCCCGTCTCCCCTTGATTGGCTTCCGCTTCCCGGACTCGCAGGTCGTTGGGAGGAGCCTCCGTCACTCGAAGGACTTAACGGGGAAGGATTGGACCGAGGGAAGAGTGAAGGGGGAGGAGTCTGGAGGAGGAGGCGGCGGCGGCCAACAAGCCCTTTCTATCCTGCTTTGAGTTTGCTGGCGGCGCGCGGGCGCGACTGAGCGTTCGCGCGCAGCCGCCTTCTCATGGCCCCGCGCGAGAGCATCATCCGCTCTCCTCCTCCTCTCCCCCCCTCCTTCAGGGCGGTTGGTCGGCGGGTGGGAAAGTTCAAGGCGAACTCTCGCGAGAGAGCCGGCCGAGTGTGTGTGTGTGTGTCTGTGTGCGCGCGCGCGCACGCACGCACGCGAGCCCGCCTCCTCCCCGCCAGTTCCCTGGTCGCTCTCGCGCGCTCTCTTCCCCCCCCCGGCCCCTCCCACCCCGGCTGGCCTCTCCTCGCGCCGCCCTGGGGGCCCCGCCGCGTCACGTGACGGCGCCGAGCTTTTAATGTTTACATTCGAAGCGGGCGGCCCGCGGCGGCGCCCCTCCCCGGGTCCTCCTTACCAGCGCCGCCGCCACCACCCCCCCCTGCCTCGGCCGCCACCAGGCCTCCCCCTCAGCAGCAGCAGCAGCAGCAGCCCGGGCCGCGCCGCCGTTTCGCTTTCATTTCCGGGCAACGGGCGACAACGACGACGGAGGCGGCCGAGCCACCCCCCGCCGCCGCAGCCGCCGCGACGACGGCGGCCGCCACCACGACCCGCGGCCGTGAGGAGGAGAGGGAGGAGGAAGAGGAGGCCGTGAGGAAGCCGCTGCCGCGCCGCGCGCCGCCCAGGGAGCCCGAGGCCGGCGGCCCCAAGAAGGCCAAGAAGGGCAGCGCGGGCCGCCTGGGCCGCGGCGGGCCCTCCTCCTCCGCCGCCGCCCTCTCCCTCGCCATGGAGGAGCTGGTGGTGGAGGTGCGCGGCTCCAACGGGGCCTTCTACAAGGTAGCGGAGCGTCTCGCGACGCGGACACGCGCGCGCCTCAGGCGGCGGCGAGGGTGAGAGGGTGGCCGGCGCGGCCGTCTCCTGCTCGGGATTAAGGGCGGCGAAGGCGGCCCCGCCCCCCTCCCCGCGCCCCACGAGGAGGCCTGAGCGCGCGGCCTAGTGCGGGGAGGGAGGGAGGGAGGCCGCGGGTGGCTGCAGCGGGGAGCCCGGCTCTGCGGGCCAAGCTCTCGGGGGGCGGTCGTCGCGTCCTCCCCTTCATTCTCTCCCCCCCCCCTTATTCCCAGGGCTTCGGGTTCGCTCTGCTGAGGCAGGGAGGACACTCACAGGTCGCTTTGGGAAAGGGGGCTGCTTGGAGGGAAGGCCCTGCTCCTCCTCCTCGCATCGGCCCGGATCTGCCTCTTGCTTTTCTTTTGGGGGTGAGGGGTGCACCACCCGCAAGGAAGGGGTGTGTGTGCATGCAAGTGCGCGCACTTCCCCCTGGTGAGGCTCTCTTGAAAAGAGGTTTAGTAAAGGGGCAGTTTTCAGTGGTTTCCCTTCTTGCATCAGTCAGGTTTTGTATATCTTGCTTTTCTCTAATGGGTGGGTGGGTGTACACACCTACAAGCAAGAGTTGTGCAAGTGGACACACTTCCCCCTGCTTTTCTCTTAGAGGGTCGTGTGTGTGTGTGTGTGTGTGTGTGTGTACACTCACAAGCAAGAGGGGTGTGTGTGTGTACAAGTGCACACACCACTTCCCCTGGGGTAAGGCTCTTTTGAAGAGTTTTAATGGGGCAGTTTTGAATGGTTTTCCTCTCATCAGCCAGGATTTGTATCTTGCTTTTCTCTAAGGGGTGTGTGGTGTGTATGCACCCTCAAGCAAGATGTGTGAATATGCAAATACACACATTTGCTGCAGGAAAGGCTCTTTTGAAATCATTGTGGGATGGAGAGAAGTGGAGTTTGTGGGCTTCCTGATTTGGGGACGGGGCTGGGATATCAGTGGTTTCCTTTGAGGGGAGGAACAGAGTAGGATTTCTGTAATACTTCATTTATTTTCAACTTATTTCCAGTAGCTGACATGATAAAGAAAACTACTCAAAGTAGCCCCATTGAAATTAAAAGGGCAAGTTAAGCATTGCTGTCCTATTAATAGATGTCCTATTAATTTCAGTGGGGCTGCTTTGAGTCATTTTTCCTCCTATCAGCCAGTGTTTGTATCATGTCTTTCTGGAAGGGGCATGTATACACACAAACAAAAGGAGTATATATACAAATATATACACTGTGAAGGAAGGGCTCTTTTGAAAAGAGTTGTGGATCAAGAAAGTTCCAGACTGAGGGATAGTTAATGGAGTAAGCTGGTGAGAAGGGCTTGGTTTTATTGGTTTAAGGAGAGAAAGGATTAGGTGGTAAGGGGAGGCTTTCTTTATCTGCAGTGGTAGGGTCAGCATTAAGAGAGTCTTAAAAGGGCTGTTGCTCCCTTTGAAAAAAGTGAAACAATGGGATCCAAAAAGTGGCCAGTAGGAAGCAAAGGGAATAAGTATTCCAAAAAAAGAAGTCTGAAAAAAGGAAAGATGAAGAATGAGGGGGCTTTTGTACTTTAAAAGGCAGATATGCCTATCAGGTGAGTGGGTTCTAGTGAAGGAAATGAAAAGAGATTTGCTTTGCAGCATAAGATCACCTGCAGTAAAGTGCATCCAAAAATGAGATTTTTTGCTGTTTTAAAATAGGGCCACTGAGCACATGAATAGTGTAAAGTAATACTATCACTTGCATCTGTGGTTCAGGGCTATAAGCTTACATGGTCTAGGTTGTCTTCTGCTGATGCAACAAATAGTTGACTTCAAGCTGTTAATAACTTTCTGCAACAGAGTTCCACTTTACTGGCCCCTTTTTCTGCAGAATCTTCTAGGTGTGTCTTTGCATATTATTCTCAAACAAACATGAATGTGTGGGTTCGTTAATTTGGGGCATATGTTGAAATCTAGATCTGTATTTTTGTGATTCAACTTTGCTACCATATTGAAGTATTATGCTCCATTTGATAGAGTAATGGACACATAAAGTACAGTTTATTGTGAATCAAATTCGTATAGATGACTACAGAGAATTCAGAGATGCTGTCTTAGCTTATCTTCTAGACCTCAATTTTCAAGGCACAATATGACAAGAGGTTGCCGGTTCGAATCCCTGCTGGTTTGTCTCCCAGACTGTGGGAAACACCTATATCAGGCAGCAGTAATATAGGAAGATGCTGAAAGGCATCATCACATACTGCGTGGGAGATGGCAATGGTGAATCCCTCCTGTATGTTACCAGAGAAAACCACATGGCTCTGTGGTTGCCAGGAGTCAACACCAACTCGACAGCCCAACTTTACTGTTATAGGTGTGCACAGAACTGGTGCCTGCTGGTTCAAAGGTGGGGTGGGTGGAAGTGCCACTTGAAGTGGCTGGAAGTGCCACTTCCATGCACACCGGGCATTTCTTATCTGAGGAGGCACTGGGGGTGGCAATATCCCCCTCCACACCTTTGAACCGCCGGATGTTCAAACCGGTTCGGACGCTTGTAAAGGGGCCTCCGAACCGGTTCGTGCACATCCCTATTTACTGTAGTTCTGGTGAAATTGTGCTGGAAAATGTACTAGTAATCCTAAATTCAAGATTCTAGGCCTGCTTGGAACATTGGGTAATGACTTGCCTAGCAAGCATGAGGTTGCTGGTTCAAATCCCCTCTTGGTATATTTCTCAAACTATGGGAAACACCTATATCAGGCAGCAGCGATATAGGAAGATGTTGAAAGGCATCATCTCGTACTGTGTGGGAAGAGGCAATGGTAAACCCCTCCTGTATTCTACCAAAAAAAAAACAACCACAGGGCTTTGTGGTCGCCAGGAGTCGACACCAACTTGAGGGCACACTTTACCTTTTAGGCCTGCCTGAATCTGAAGATGACCAAGTGATGGTGCTTAAAATAGCTTGCCACTTCTTGTATTCACATTTCTTTAAAATAAAAAAAATCAGAAGACATCTTTTAGAGCCAACATTTAGATATCTGTTACTTGCTTATTGCCTCTCTCTGTGTTAGTATTTGGGTAACTTCTCTTGGTTTGAAACCTTCACCGTGAGAAGTAGTACCTGGCTACTCAGATTGGCTTCTGACTTAAGACTATAAAACAGATCAAACTGGTCGGACCTAGCCAGTAAGTTAGATGGAAGCTGCCTACTGCAATTCATCTGATGGAATTTTCCACCTAAAGGATGCAAAAAGAAACAAGGCAGAGGACATGCAGGCGAGTTCTGCTGTAGTTAGCCTCCTGCTCATTTTGTTAATGGGGCTTGATGTTTCCCAAACAATATGATTGTTTGCAAACATCAAGACAGTTGTGTCCAAACAAGATAGTTGACTATTAGAAGTTGGGCTATTTCTTTATAATATCTGGTGAAACTGACATCATTGTGTTTTAGAGAGCTAGTTTCTAACAACCAGTCTTAAATCAGGACTTGATAAATTTCCTTTGACTTTAGGAGCCAGACTTCCCTCTGCTCCATGCGTTGGGTAGGGGTAGACTCGCAGCTTGCCCCCAGCAGTGCCCTCCACTCCATGTTGGGGGCAGACTCTTCACCTTGCTTGTTCACACCTCTTGATGGCAGGCAATGGACAGACACAAATATTCATTCATTCATTTAATTTAAGACATTTATATACTGCCTAAAATAAAAGTCTCTGGGCAGTTTACAACAAAACAATAAAAACATAAAAAGATGATAACATTACAACAGTTAAAATATTAAATGTTGAAACTATTAAAAACAGGAAACAATGAGGCGACTCTCATGATCGGGCTAAGGCAGCCTAGCCCGATTTCGGCCGAGCGTGAGAACCACTGGGTTCACGGGCAAGCCTGGCTTCTCCAACGCAGGTGACCCGCTTTTGTAGCCCTCCCCTTAAACAGGGTTAGCGGAGCAAGTGCTCCGCTAACCCTGTTTTTTTAATCATGTATTGGCATGGCTCCACATGAGGAGACCCCCGGCCGGGAGGCTGTAAGCAGCTCCCAGGCTTGGGGGTCTCTCCAGCATGCCCTGCACACTCGCGTGGGGCATCCTGGAACTTCCGGGAGCCATGCAGCCCCCGATCCCTGCTAGCTCCATAATGGAGCTGGCAGATGTGTGGGTGGCAGATCCAGCTGCCCAGGGCTGCCAGCTTGATCATCTGGGGGCAGCGGGCTAAGCCCACTCTCCCCACAAACCCCCTTCTAGTGAGTCTCACTGATCGTGAGACTCTCCTCAATATCTAATTAAAAGCTTGGGTGACCAAATGCGTCTTGGCTGCCTTTTTAAAAGTTGTAAATTATAGTCTCGTTGGAGGAATGAGCAAGGAAGGGGGCGGGGGGAGCTGGTTACTCCTTCTCTTCCTGGCCCTGTCCATCTGATTCATGCAGGTGGTGAACCGATTTGACCAGGAGGAGCAGGAAGCTCCTCGGGTACCATTCTTAAATTTCCAAGCTTTGTCAAGCCCTGTCTTTAAAATATTGCTATGTGGAAGTTCTCAAGGTGGTGTATTCCTCAAGAATGCTGTGAGTTTTGTTTTTTCACTTTGTCAAGGTATATATTTCGCAGTATCATTCCTTGTCTTTCTGTATCTTGGAATTATCAACAGACTTCACTGTGAATAACATTCATAAAAATGTCATTCTATAATGCTTTTCTAGATCATGTATTTTCAGGGCTTTAGAAGTTTTTTGCTTCATGCCGTATGATCAAATTAGAATTGGAGCAAAAAAGCCCCAGCACTCAATGTGCTGTAGGATTCACTCCCTCCTTTTATTAAACGCTGAAGGATTCAGCCCCTCATTCTCAGTTCCCAGAGATGAATCAGTTCCTGAGCCTTCTCAGTGGAAACCTTATTGGAGAAGTCCACCAACAGTCCTTGCTCTAATAGTGGTAGTTTCTTAAGTCCCAGAGGGCAGGGTGTGGAGGTACCTGAGATCAAGATAGGTTAAGCTCATATAATCTAATGCCCTATGTTGATTTTACATTTGTTTTAAAAGATTATATTTAAATATAGGTTAAATACCTATCATATAGCCACCTAATGGTGCAGCGGGGAAATGATTTGCCTAGCGAGCAAGAGGTTGTTGTTTCAAATCCCCACTAGTATGTTTCCCAGACTATGGGGAACACAAATATCGGGCAGCAGGAATATTAGAAGGTGCTGAAAAGCATAATCTCACACTGCATGGGAGGAGGCAATGGTAAACCCCTCCTGTATTCTACCAAAGAAAACCACCTGGCTCTGTGGTCACCAGGAGTCGTCACCAACTTGAGGGCACAATTTTACTTTAACTACCACACAGTTAGTGACAAGATAGTTAAACGCCTGTTTTAAACATTTGTGCCAGTATAAACAGTTCTAAGATAAGGCCCCACACACTGCCAGCTTAACTTCATTCCTTGTGGCATGATGCTGTTGATACATTTCATTCAGAGCATTTCCTGTGTTCACTGATCCTTAAACCTAGCTTTGTTGCTGACCATTGTGAAGGCTTGCTTACCGTGTGTGGGCTGCCGTGGAGTGGGAAGGCACATTAAAAACTTCTAAACTGTAACTCAAGCTGTATTGCAAAACTGTCTGCACAGATGGAGAAAAACTACATATTCACTGTGCTCTAGTTGGAAGCATGTGCAGTGATACTATACTTGTTTTGTGGATGTTTCATTAAAGAGCGCTTGCCTTGTAAATCCACAGGAACAGTAACTCTAACCAAACTTTTTAAATGTAACCAATTAATAATGCATTATACCTTTGATAGCTAACTTGTACCCCTTGGTTCATTTTTTCCCTTTTCCAAGCTTGTAGCATCTTCATTAAAGGTGCTTATAGTATGCATTGCCGGAAATAACTAAGACCTCCAATATTCTGTCAGTTAAGTGCATCTAGAGTATACACCTGGGGCTTTCATTTTATGGTGCCATTAAACATATTTTTGGTAGATCTTAAATTTACAGATCCTGCTGTAAACTTTCTTTTCTTTTCTTTTTGCAGGCATTTGTGAAGGATGTACATGAAGATTCCATAACAGTTGCATTTGAGAATAAGTATGTATGTTCCTGGTTCTATTTTACCAAGTTATTAAAAGATCTGTTCCTGAATTATATATAATCCAGACTAGAAATTTAGTGGTGTGCAGGTGATATTGGATGAACTTAACCTGTTAAGAGCTTGATTTTGATGGAATGGGATTGTAGCTCAGTGGAAGAGCATCTGTGTTGCCTGCAGAATGCCCCAGGTTCAATCCCTGGCATTTCCAGTTAGGACTGGGAAAGACTCCTGCTTGAAATTTTGGAGAGCTTCTGCCAGTAAGTATAGGCAACACAGAGCTAGCTGAACCAATGATCTGACTCCGTGTAAGGCAGCCTCCTATCGTTCTTGTAGATAGTGTTGGGGGTAAGTGATCCCAGTGCTTGGTGTCCCTACCGTGCCCAAAAGAAAAACCACATGACAATACTGAGCTGCTAAAATACTGAGCCGCGTGGCCATGCTGATTTTTCTAAAGAGAAAGCATTGGCTCTCACTCCTCTTGCTGCTGTGAGTGCCTTTAACTTGGCATGTTTCTTGAAAGAGAGCTTTTTTGCTCAATTCAAGGCATCAAACCAGAGGTATAAACTCCAGTTCATTATTTTTTTAATACATTTTATTTATTTTATTCAAAAGGAGCACATTGCAAATGCACTGAGGGGGAAAGAATTTGTCAGTCATAATACAAGCTTAATGCATATGGATAGCGCACATTTCTGGCTTTTCTTCTTCTTCATGTACTAACAAAACTCAAAAACTGGGCTATGTTATGAATACGAGAGGCCTAGTGAAAACAAACTTTTACACAAATCTTTGCCTCCCCCCCCGCCCCATCTCTCTGCAATCTGTTACTCAGTCATCTCTCTCCATCCTACGATATTCTTTTTCTGTTCTGCACCACTGCAGCTCTCTCTATGGTTCGTTTCTCTATCACCTCCTCTTCTTTCCCCCCATTCCAAAAGCTTCCTAGCATCCTTGTTATCCCACTCCCCCTCCTCTAACTCACCTCCTGCCACAGAACTGGGGTGAAGGGAGAGCAATGCAGACGTATGTGGCCCACATGTCATGCATTCTTACAGAGCCAATCAGCTGCAGAGCAGTGGTCCCTCTAATTTTTTCCATCTCTGTGCGGAATGAGTTTTGTTCTGGGTGGCAGTATCAAGGCAGGGTATGCACACATGCATTCAGAATGGGGCCTTCCTGATTCAACCTGAGTGGGATTGAAAATGAACTGAGCGGGCATGCAAAAACTTGTGAGTGTGCACACAGTGCTGCAGAGTCTTAAGGCAGCCCTGATGCTGGTAAAAATGGGCAGTAGCACAAGCAGCACTTCCACAGTTTCACACACACACACACACACACACACACACACACAACTGGGGGTAACTGCAGAAGCATTGCTAGTGCTGTCACCTGTTCTTACCAGCACGGGGCTGCCATAGGGCTCTGCAACAGCTCTGGAGCGCAGAGTTATGATTCCATAGTGCTGGCCATCATTTTGGTGGCCATCACAAGCATTCTCTTATCCCCCCACTGTTGACAGGCCTGCATGTTCCCACAATACACTTCTGTAGTTCCACAACGAGACTGGAATGGGTTGAAAACGGTACATGAATTACAGAGATAGAGAAGGGTTCACAATTGCCTCACAGGTTGTATGTTCTTTTCGTCTGCATTAAACTGTAACGTGGCCGACAGTGGAAGGCAAAGAGAATTAATATAGGGACATTTTAATGAACTGCTCATTCAGTTACTTTTTAATAGCTTGGGCTCTTATTGTGTATTTCAGCTGGCAGCCTGAGAGACAGATTCCATTTCATGATGTCAGGTTTCCTCCACCTGCAGGGTACAATAAAGATATAAATGAAAGTGATGAAGTTGAGGTAAGATTTTTATTTTTTTTAAATCCCTATTTTAAGCAAGGGAGAAACAGCAATAAAGTTGGTTAGGGAATTGTACTTTTCAGACAGAGTGGCTGTGGTGCTACTTTAAGTTCTCCTATACTGGTTTTTCATACAGCCGTGCAGGCTTAGTTCCTCTTAAGCTATCAACATGTTCAAGAATTAGTACACTATCACCTTAATCTGATTGAACAAATAGTTCTTACCAGGTAGGTTTTTGTAGAGTTCTGAGGATGGTAACACAGCCTTTGGACTCCAGAAACATAACTGTACAGTCAAAGAATTCTGTTTAAATTATTTTGGCTAGGTTTCCAGAAGCAACCCCCTCCCCCCAGCACCACCAAAAAAATAACCTGGTTGTTTGTGGTTAGAACAAATGGCTGAGAGGGCCTCCATACCTTACCTTTCTAATGGGCAGTATTGTGGCTGGTGCACCTTCTGCATAGTTACTGTGTAGCAGTATGTACATTTGCATGACATGGATATATTGCTGGATTCAGGGCAGATGTTAAACTCAGTCATCCAGATTATTTTGCAAGAAGTAAGGTTTCTGAAGTAAACAAGAGTAGGTTGAACATATTAAAGATTTAGGTGTTTGATCAGGCATGTAATATATCATGATAGTTAGGGAACAGTGTTGGGATAAAGGCAAGTATGTAGCATAAAGATCTCTTTTGAAAACAATACAGCAGTGGTGGTATTGCAGTGGTGTATTGCCTTTCTGTTATATTTTGATGTCTATCTTGCATTTCTGTTCAGTGCTTTACATTATGATTTTGTTTAGGTTTATTCCAGGGCTAATGAAAAGGAACCATGTTGCTGGTGGCTGGCTAAAGTGAGAATGATAAAGGGTGAGGTAGGAATATATATATTTTAATATTCTGGCATTGATATTAGGTAGCCTACTTTTATTTCTTGGGGGAGGCCCTATTAAAAAAAATTACTAGAATCAAACTGCATTTTTTTGGTTCAAGTGTATTCCATCAGAAATGTAAGCAACAGACCCCTGTAAATATAACATAGTCTTAGCATATCATGGTTTCTCAGTTAAACAATCTCTTGGATCATTCTGTTCTTTTTATTAGTTTTATGTAATAGAGTATGCAGCCTGTGATGCTACCTACAATGAAATTGTCACAATTGAGCGGTTAAGATCGGTGAATCCCAACAAACCTGCAACAAAAGATACTTTTCATAAGATCAAACTTGATGTGCCGGAAGATTTAAGGCAAATGTAAGTACAGAGGGTTTTTTAAATGGTGTTTAAACTATTCCACGTGTAAGCAATTGCTTCCAAATGTATTGCAACTTTGGCAGTTTATGGCTGAAAGTCTGAGTTGCATGCAAGGAAGATGTATTTGCCTGGAGGGGAGGGGCAACTCTTGGTGATTCCTGCCCCCTTTCCTCTGTAACTGCTTGTTGCTCCTGAAAATATGTTCCTCAGGTTTTGGGACCCTTAGAGGTATATTTTGGGGAGGCCCAAATGACTGCAAAGGGTGGGGTAGGTTGTCAAAAATTGCCCCTCTGCACATGCCGAATCCTTCCCTGTATGTAACTCTTAGCTTGGATGTAGGCCAATATGTACAGTGACATGACATTTAAGTAAACCTTATTTATGGTATGGTGTTTATGGATGCAAACTGTTAAGATCCTAGACTGCATGTTTGCTAAACACCTGTTTGTGCCTGAACCAAATAACGATCTACTTGAAACCAGCTAAATAAGCATGAGTGTGACTTCCAGTAATGGTTTGTGTACCATTTCAGTGATGATTTCAAAAAATTGTTTCACAACATCGATGGTGCTAACACAGCTGTCAGTGAGATTCAGGTTTTGATACGATAGTGATTGAACCCTTTCTCCAAACCATGTGGTGCTTTCATTGTTGCATATTGATGAGGGTCAGCTGGGAGATGGAGCAGAGCTCTTGGGCTACTGACAGCACTTCCTTTCCCTGCCTCTCTGAATGATGCAGAAAGGGGGGATGCAGAGGCCAGCACTTCAGACTGCCTACTATGTAGTTCACTACATTATGTAATTGCTTTTCAGTAATTTGACCAATATGTAGATCAGGTATAATGTGCACTGTTGGATAAGCAAGTAATAGAATCACATAAACATTTCATATATGTAGAATAATTTGTTTCCAGGTGTGCTAAAGAATCTGCACACAAGGACTTCAAAAAGGCAGTTGGGGCATTCTCTGTTACATACGATTCTGAAGCTCATCAACTTATTATTTTGGTAAGTACTTTTTTGTGTTGAGAGTATTGAAATAGTCAATGCTAGAAGCGTTTATCAAAGATTCATGTTTGTTTTTTTCCTAGTCTATCAGCGAGGTAACAACAAAACGTGCAAATATGCTCATCGACATGCACTTTCGAAGTCTTCGCACCAAGTTATCATTGATAATGAGAAATGAAGAAGCAAGCAAACAGCTAGAGGTATGGTACTTATCCGTGAAATCTGAAAATCTGTTCTGAGGATTCTGGTACTGTCTTGTTTTCCTAAACTACATCTCGATTGGGGACTTCCTTTAGGCCGCCTGCTTCTAAATTTTTATTTCAATTCCTACAAAGAGAAGATCCATTTCAAACAAGCTGGAGAGCAATACTGAAACAGTTCAACTATATTTGACTAAAATGCAAACCTTACAATATTTTAACAGAAAACTTAATTTTAGTTTCAAGTAGAACCATTTCTCTAGAAAGGGAAGGAAAGCTGGTCTTGTGGTGGGGAGCATAAATTGTCCCTTTGGCTAAGCATGGTTTGCCTTGGTTTACATTTGGATGGATGACTTTGTTTAGCACTGTAAGATGTTCCCCTTAGGGGATGGGGTTCTAGCTCAGTGGAAGAGCATCTGCGTGCTTTGTTTCGTTTGCTTGGTGCATTTATTTATTGCCCAACACAAGCGACTCTTGGTGGTTTACAATTGGTTAAAAACTTCTCAAAACATTAAAAGCAGTTAAAACAGACAAACTAAAATTACAGTAACCCATGAGGCAGGTTGTTTTTCCATTATACAGATAGGAAATTGAGGTTGGGTTAGGGAAGAGAGAGCTTTCAGTCTGTAGAATTGGAGTCCAGGTCAGTGTTTAGAATAGACTTACTTTGATTGGATTAAGTGCTGTCAAGTCGGTATCAACTCTTCACAACCACATAGATAGTTTCTCTCCAGGATGATCTGTCTTCAGCTTGGCCTTTAAGGTCTCTCACTGGTGCATTCATGGCTGTCATAATTCATTGCTGTTGTAATCAAGTCCGTCCACCTTGCTGCTGGTCGTCCTCTTCTTCTCTTTCCTTCAACTTTTCCCGGCATTATGGACTTCTCAAGGGAGCTGGGATTTTGCATAATGTGTCCAAAGTATGATAGTTTGAGCCTGGTCATTTGTGCCTCAAGTGAAAATTCTGGATTGACTTTACTGTGCCAGTAAAAAGCATTTGCTGAGACCGGTGAATACTTTAAAGTGCCAATGAATTATATGTACATAATAATTGCTTTGATTGATTGATGTTCTACACAGAATACGTGAACCAGAGAGATGTATTTCATACTCCCAAATGAGCAAGGTCTCAGTTGTTTGCAATTTTTCTGCTGATTGTGCACAAAGTTCCACTTCTCACCAAGCATACCTCTTTCTGCAGAGCTCAAGGCAACTTGCTTCACGATTTCATGAACAGTTTGTTGTCCGTGAAGATCTAATGGGTCTGGCCATTGGCACTCATGGCGCTAATATTCAGCAAGCCAGGAAAGTACCAGGTGTGACAGCTATTGATCTTGATGAAGATACTTGTACATTCCATATTTATGGTGAGGTAAGTTGCATCTGCTGTGTTGCTTCTACAAAATGAAACTCTAATTCTGAAACACAGAAGTTTAATAACCATTTCCCTCCCCCCCCCCCCAAAAAAAGGATCAAGATGCAGTGAAGAAGGCAAGAAGTTACCTTGAATTCGCTGAAGATGTCATTCAGGTCCCAAGAAACTTAGTAGGTATGTCAATCAAGTTCAAGTAGAAGATGTCATTCAAGTTCCAAGAAAGTTTGGTTTGTTGAAGCTAAGTCAGTATTATGTTCCTTAGAAACTAAGGATGAATTCAACTAGAAGTCTTCGTTTTGAAAAATGATTTAAAATGAAGTTCTAATTGTGCACAGAATGGTAAATCTACTTATCTCTTAAACTGAATCATGACAGTTTGTCAGTCAGATAAAAATTACAGTATGTCTGCTTTTCTTCATAAAAAGAACAGTAGGGTAACTTGATTTTATTTATTGCATTTTTAGGCTGCCCAAAACTAGTGTCTCATGGCGGTTTACCAAAAATAAGCCATTAAAACAAAGGTTTAAAATGGTTTAAAATAATTTGAAACAGCAGTAACAAGACGACCAACCTACAGCTGGTCAAAGGTTTGATTAAATAAATGGGTCTTAAGGAGGCTACCAGAGATGGGGAACAATAACAGGGAAACTGAAAGCCAGTTTGAAATGGGTTCTGGCTTTTGAGTTTAAGCAATTTGAAATTGTAGTTATATATTATCAGTCAATCTTCTGCATGCAGAGATTAGCAGGTCATCATAGGCCCTAGATCCAGAAGACATCAATTTGCGTGTTGCATGTTTTATGCCCTCCAACTGTCTGAACTCCACAACTTATTCAGATCTCAAATTATGAATACTTATGACACTACTAACCAGAGGTACTATTTTGCCCAGTAACTACCAGCTCTTTCTTAAGAAATAGTCTGGACTTGCTGTTATTATTAATAGTAATATTTGTATACTGCTTTTCAACAAAGTTCTTAAAGCAGTTTATGTAAGAAAATGAATAAAGTCAACCCTGTGCATGTTTGCTTAGAAGCCGGTCCCACTTGGTTCATTTGGACTTGCTTCCAAATAAGTGTGCTTAGGGTTGCTGTTCTGGCCTTCAAGAGTTTGACTTGCATCTTATCCTTGGATTTGTTCAGCAGGAGCCAAACTGTTTCTAAGCAGGTATAATTCTGCAGTGTGTCTGGGCCACATGACCAGAGGTTTTGGATTATGCTCCTAGATCCTCTTTGCCCATTTAGCCCTGCCAACTGGGCAAGGAGGTGCCTTTTCAAAGTGGTGACTCTTATTTTTAGCAGGGGGAGAATATCTGTCCTTATTCAGCCCAGGACAGCATCTTTTCTGTGGCTGTTGCTGGCGCCACTCAGGTTTCTTTTTAGATTGTGAGCCCTTTGGGGACAGGGAACCAACCTATTCCTTTTTTTCTCTCTGTAAACCACTTTGAGAACTTCTCTTGTTTAAAAGTGGTATATAAATAATAGTGTAAATGTTAAAGTAACCAGGTAGTCAGACCCTTGGCTTTGCTACCTGAGGTTCTTATAACAGGAAATGCATGGATTGCCTGGTGACACTGTGATTTCCTGACCTATTCAACATTCCTTTGGAGTCACTCTGGCACCGCCCTCTCTCGCTTGTGTCTGTGTCTCCGCCCACCGTTTCTAGGGGGAGAGAGACTGCACCCAGCATCTTGACTATGCGGGCCTTATGTGCAGCCGCTGAGCTGCACTGCTGGGCTGTGGGTTCCCATAAATGTTAGACCAACGTTGAGGATGCACTCGTGTATTCTTTATGACATTAAATCAACACTTATTGTCCGGTTTTCTATTAACCAAAAGGACAAGCTGTTTCTCATTTCCTATGTTACTTTTATCTCTGTACTTCTCGGTGTGCCTCAGCGTCTGCAGGTTGTCTCCCCTTTCTGAGCAGATGATTAGTGTGCTCTCTAGACATCACTTGCAGTGGTGGGGTTGCGGGACGGCAGGGTCCACAAGCACTGCAGTAAGCACATACCTGCAGCTGCACCTGAGAACTGCTTGACAGTTTCCAAACAAGCAAATGGCACTAAGCATGGGCAATTTTGCCCCACACAGCAACCTCTTGTAGGAGCTGTTGGAGTGTAATCCACATCACAACTAGGTTTGTGTACAGATTGCTCCCTGCTCTATTGGGGCCAAACATCAGTCTTCACATGCTAGGTCACTACTGTAAATTGCCAGGCAATGAGTTTTCAGTCCAATTTAATAAACACTTGCTTCCTACAAATACAAGTGTTGCTTTTGCGTGAGGGAATGGATGTTTTTAAACACGGAAACCTTAAAAATCAGTCCGGGGGGTGCGTTTTAAAAGACCATGAAGGGGAGAGCAAGGACCAGAGTCCTGTGTGGTGTCTGTAGGCATGAAATCCAAAATGCCCCTGGTTGAAGTGGCATCAACTATGTGGCTTCAGGTGGCTTCAGAGGACTCTTCTACAGTAAGTTGACTGTCTCCAGTTTATGATGATGCTCTCAGTTATCTGAGCAAAATCCTTAAGTCTGGATGTTTGTTTTTTTCTATAGGAAAAGTTATAGGAAAAAATGGAAAACTCATTCAGGAGATAGTGGATAAGTCGGGTGTTGTAAGAGTAAGAATTGAGGCTGAAAATGATAAAAATATCCCACAAGAAGAGGTATGTAAAGTAAATAAGACCTTGTTGTGTGCTGATGTTTCATATTTAGCAAGGAAAAAAGACACTTGTAAAACATGTTTCATTTGGGGGCTTGTAACTCTGGCTAATTGAGTTTTGAGACAATTTGATAAGTAAGACTCTTTAAAGTACACAGTGATGATAATAGTACTTCAGTGTTTAGAATGTTTTGAGTCATTATAATCCTGTGTAGGTAGGCCACTGTTCCCATTTTGAAGAACGGTATTTGAACCAGAGGCTATCTCTAGCAATGCACAGTGAGTCCAGCAGACATAAAAGCCCTTAAACCCAGATCTCGCAGTTTCCAAGTTAGGCAGTAGCCACTGGGCCATTTTGGCATGGTAGTTCAAAATAAAAGGCACGGTATTTTGCATTTGCACTATACACACAGGTGGCCTTCATTTTCTGAGACTGGGTAATATAGACAGTGTTATAAAATGGACAAAATTAGCCTATCTGCAGTTCCTGGGTGGCCAGAAATGACTTCCGGTGGCATTTCTGGCCGCCATTTTGCAGCGTGAACAACCATTTTGTGGCTTATTAAAAAAAATTAACATTTGGAGGTTTGCGGGGGGTGGGCTTTCTGGAGAGCAAGCTACTGTGCTTTATTAACTTTATTTCTGCTTTTTTGGACCTTTCTAGGCTCAAAGAACCTAACCCTCCAACTCCCATAGACTCAAGGTCTCGTTATTCACTGTTTTGTTTGCTGCAATTGTAGGCTGGAACAAAACCACCGTGAATAAGGAGGACCACCTCTAGTAGCTAAGGTTACCTGAGTAGCCTTGATCAGGGAGGGCTCATAACACAAAATAAATTATTGCAACTTCATGAAAGTGGGCATTTGAGGCAGGTATATAAAAGAGCCTTTTCCCATATTGCGAATGTAAGATGGTTATTCCACAGCTTAGATTTTGAAGTTCCACATAGAAGTTAAAATTAATCTTTTACAAACTTTGTCCCATTTAATTTGTCTTCAGTTAGCAAACAACTAGATTTGTGTTTAAAAGTATTTTAAAATCTGTTATATTATAATGCTAGTTATGCTG
Organism: Hemicordylus capensis; assembly: GCF_027244095.1. NCBI lineage: Eukaryota > Metazoa > Chordata > Lepidosauria > Squamata > Cordylidae > Hemicordylus > Hemicordylus capensis. The sequence goes on from NC_069667.1 coordinate 21,501,764, forward strand.
GACAAATAAGCATCTCTTTGGAGTTGTAAAATGCAGTCAGAACTGAATACCTAGCATTCTGTTTTTGGAAGTTATGCAACTTGTGACTGATCAAGCTGCACGCAGTCCAACCGCCTTCTATGACAGCTTATCAGGAGCTATTGTATACAAGCCTCCTCTTTTTTTTCTGTCTGCCGGAGATTACAAAAAGGAATAGAGGAAGGTACCAAGTGTTTGGCTGGTAGGCTGCATTCAGCTTGATGGATCACAAATCCTGGAGGCCTGGTTCAGAAGTGCTCTTCTATGTTGAGCTATAATCAACTAATACATTGGCAGCATGGCTGTAATCCAGAATCACAGTGTGTCTCTGCACAATTTTCTGATGGTATGAAGAGGTACCCATATAGATATACTTGCAAAACAAGCAAGCAACTGCTACAGAGAGGGGCCCGTGTTCTCCAGGTTCACGGCCAGTGTAACATATAAAGTGGGCGTACGCCTCTTTGCTGCTTTTGAGTGCAATTTCCAAAGGTGGATTGCAAGACTTTTGTCCTGTCAAGTCTTGAGTTGAAGGTTCTGTGTTAACTCCTGTGTATATTTAATGACATCACTAACACGTGCATTCCTTACGCTGTAGGCGTTAGTTGTGTCATCAACTGTAGCAGGGAGAAAGCAAAAACCTGAACTCAAAACTTGGCAGGTAAGAAATATTTATCCTCCTCCACTTCTTTGTTAAAGCTGTAACCTACTTGTCCACTAAAAATAGATTTTGAACCTCACCAATGTTTAGTGGTGTTGTGTTTTGTAAGCTTTTGAAAAGGTTAAACCATTGTTGTTTTCATACCTTGCATTTCAAGATGATTGATGCAGAAAGGTCACTTTCTCACTACGACATGTAATCAAAGCTTCTTAAGCCCTACATGTAAAACATGTAGGTCTTAAGAAGCTTTGATTGTGATAGAATCTGAAGGATTGCAAATATGTTGTATTCATAGTACTTTCCAAAAACATGACTATAAATTGTCCATGGATTTATGATTTGGTGTGTCATTGTGAGGACCCAAGTTACTGATTATGTACTGACATTCCATTGTATCCCTGAAGGTCTCTGATTCTAAAATTTCTTTCTAGGGGATGGTCCCTTTTGTCTTTGTGGGCACCAAGGACAGTATCACGAATGCCACAGTTCTTTTGGATTACCATCTCAATTATTTAAAGGTAAGGAAGAAGGAAAGGATCATACTGAATTGCTATTTCTTTTCTTTTCTTAATGTTAGAACCTAAGAACAGCCCTGCTGGATTAGACCCAAGGCCCATCTGGTCCAGCATCCTGTTTCACACAGTGGCCCACCAGATGTTAACTTAAGGAGAATTATTTCAAACTAGCTAGGCCGGACGCAGAGCATCTGGACCTCCGGCCAGCTTCCCCCACCACTTGGCCACGCGCTTTCTGGCTGGAAGGTCAGGTGACCCCCCCCCTTTGCTTTTCTGGCTGGCAGACAGGAAACTGGAAATCCAGCCCACCACTTCTGCCCGGCAGCGGCCACCGCCTCCTGCTCCTGGTGGCCAGGCTGGCATCCCTATTTTCTCCCCCATCACTACCATATCTGGCAGCTGCTCGCGAACTCTCGCAAGAGCTGCCACACATGGAATTAGCGATGGGTATGTTTAAGAGAATTATATATAAAGAAGATTCTGTAGCTAGAATACAGAGTTCTTAACCATGCTGAATGCTTATGCCTGGATCTCCAGTCTTAAGCCTGTAATGGGAGAACTGCTTAGTCATCCTTTTCAAGACAACTAATTTTGAGCAATCTTGTTGGTATACATTAAGCAAGATTGGTCAAAATTAATGAGCAGCTTGCTTTAATTAGCTTCTCTTTTGTTCAGGAAGTGGATCAACTACGTTTGGAAAGATTGCAGATCGATGAACAGCTTCGACAGATTGGGGCAACTTCTAGACCACCACCAAACCGCACGGATAAAGAAAAAGGATATATGACTGATGATGGCATAGGCCTTGGAAGAGGTAGCCGACCCTACCGAAACAGAGGGCACAGCAGGCGTGGGCCAGGCTATGCTTCAGGTAGGTAACTTTAGAATAGGCCTCTGTCTTCTGCTGCTTGGCCTTCTTAAATTCAGTTTGCTAACTCTTGGAATTCTAATAAAGTGATGAAGCTGTTGTGTGAACATGTGAATGAACTGCAAATATGAAAATGAATGTTTGGTCCATCCAGCTATGAAACAAACTACATCATTGCTTTTTGTTAAATTTTTATTTCACTGTTCCTCCAAGGAACTCAGGGCAGTCTCCTTATCCTCTCAACTCTCCTGTGAAATAGGTTAGGCTGAAAGTTGGCTGGCACAAAGTTACCCCGTGAGTTTCATTACTCAGTTGATGCTTGAACCCAGGTTCAAGTTGGCATTCCCATTATGCTGTTCTGGCTGTAGTGCAACTTGCTTGTTGTGTTTCCAGGCATTTATCTGCACCCGGGTATTCCATCTTTAATCAGATGGGTGTCTTGAGATATTATGGACAGACCAAACTCCAGTACATGGCTGTCCTGAATGATGCTAAAGGTAGAAGGGTGGTATATACATCTTTTAATAAATGATAAAATAAATAGTAGCTTTATGAAGATTGCATTCAACTCAAAAGGGAGAACACTATGCCTAAAAATCCCGAGTTCTTGTGGGTTGAGAACCTGGGATTTTTAGGCATAGTGCTTGGCTATATAATCAATTGCTAATCTCTGCTAGTATCAATACACAAATGACTTCTTGCTTGATGCTGTGCATGCTACAGTCAACCAGCAACAAATACAGGCAGCAAGCGTACTGAGAGGTTTTCATTTTCATCCTAAAACAGTGATGCCACATGAGCTGTATTAGCCTGCCTTCCAACAGTTGTGGACAGCATTTGAAGTGCATCCTATGCTCACCGCTAGTATAAACCTCCACGTGGTGGCTGCAGTGCGGAGAGTAATCGTGTGGCAAACCGTTCTGCACATTACTGTTGCTATGGAACAGCCACTGTGCACATGACCTACCTGGATCTTTACTGTAGTTGACTCAAAGCAAGCTTTCTAAAAATTATCTTTTTTCCCTCCTAATGTAGTTTAATAGCACTGGGATCCATTTTCAGAAACGGATGACCTCCTTATATTAATTCAAGTGAAAGTACAATAACATTTTGCTTTCTCAGTGGAGGAGGGCAGCACAATCTTACAGCAAGAATCAGAAATTATTAGTCTTGGAGACTAGTTTGAACTGGTTCTTCAGTTGGTTTTTCTAAAATATAATGAAAATAGACTGTGGTGTGTTTTGGTTTTTTTAAACTCTTGATAGGAACTAACTCTGAAGCATCAAATGCTTCTGAAACAGAGTCCGATCACAGAGATGAGCTTAGCGATTGGTCGTTAGCTCCAGCAGAAGAGGAGCGTGATAGCTACCTTCGCAGAGGAGATGGGCGGAGGCGTGGCGGAGGCACACGTGGCCAAGGAGGAAGAGGTCGGGGAGGTTTCAAAGGTAAGCAGTGTGGTAATACCAAATATCAGTTGAACTCATACCCAAGCCCTGTACATGAACACAGGAACCTGCCTTGTACCAAGTCAGACAATTGGTCCATCTTAGTCTACACTGACTGGCAGTGACTCTCCAAGGTTTCAGGCAGGAGTCTTTCACAGCCCTTCCTGGAGGTGCCAGGGATTGAACCTTCTACATGTATGCTAAAGCTACAAGCCCAATCCCCAAAGGTGGCATACTGGGATCTTCCATCCAGGCTTAGACCACACCAAGACCTGCTTGGCTTCAGCAAGGTGGCTGTGTCATGGGCCATTAGACCATGCTCTGACCCGTACAGTTGGGTGTGTATGGAACTTAAAGCATTGCTAAAACATATAGTAACAAAAAAGCCCTTTCAGATTGAATCAGAGGCCATAAGTACACTTCATATTGATCTGCTGGTAGTCTGGGAAAATACAGAATTACTAGGAGAGTATTTCAAGGCTATAATTGGATATGAAATCTCTCTGGAACCTATTTCTCTTTTCATTTGGACATTTAAATCTTTGTTAGAATTGAGCATAGGCGGTTGCTGTGTCAAACTTATTAACATCCAGAATGTTTAATTGCTAATATTGGAAACAAGATGGTCTACTAGATATGGGAATGCAATAATTGAAATGTGATGTTAGTGTATATGTTGTGTTTATTGTGGGGAGGATGTGAAAATGCACGTGGCAACTTGTTGACACCATGGACTCCCTTCATTCATTAATGCCTCAAGAATGTCCATCTAGAAATTTCCAATTTGTAATAGGCAACTGTGGGAATCAGAAATACATTTGCAATGCAGAAACATATGCATTTCCTTTTTTGGATACATGATTTAATATGATGTGGTATTGATACCTTTTATGATTATAACCATGTGTGTATAATCGGTCCTGAAATGGATTTTTATATTGGCATTGATACCAAATAATTAACAATATATTTGAGAGGAAAACTGAAAGAGGCCTGAACTAAAATTGATGTTTTCTGAGGAAGGTGGACTTCTCAGCAGTGTCCTGCCCAAATTGTTGCTGGGGCAAGTGATAACTGCCGTTTGAGGGGAGTGGAAAATACAGAGTAGAGCTGAAAGCAGTAAGGGAAGTTGCCTCCTCACAAGGAAGCCACTAAGCATGACTACTTCCTCTACAAGCATATACTTTATCTCAAAAGTTGCACAGTGTGGTGCTCACTGAGGCAGATCTAAAAGCTTCCTTGTAGGTGGTTGTGCTAAGGGAAATGCACCCATCCTAGGTAGCTGATGAGAGGTGCTTTCCCCACCTGTCCTAAAACTCTGTGATATGTTAATGTCTTGTTTTAGATATGTAACACATTCCTGTACAAGTGGCCCTCATTACCCGCTGTTCCAACAACCGCAGTTTTGCATATCTGCAGATGGGTCTTAGAGACCTGGTTTCTTTATCCATAGTATTAAAAAGGCTAAAATTTGCCTATTTGTGCATCTGAGTGGCCAGAAATGACTTCCAATGTCATTTCTGGCCGTCATTTTACAGTGCAGAGCCATTTTGTGGCTCTGTGACATGGCCCTATGTGCTAGTTAAGTTAGGAAGGCCGGGCTTGTTGTACTTTAAATACTGCAAATGGGAACCATCTTGAAGACTGACGGATCATCCAAATCATGTATAGCTGCACTGTGTGCACCATGATATGTAGTTCTTTTGTCAAAATCTGCATCCCGTATAGCATCCTAGGCATGTGTTTCTTGTTTGGGCTGTAAGATGTGGATAATGGACAGTTTTCAGAGGTAAATCAACTTTCAAATCAAGGGTTTTTTTGTAACAGCATAACTTGCATTTTCTTTTGTGCCTGCAAAAAGTTGGCCAAATAGAATGATACTTATACAGCCCACAAAAGCAAAGGGGCGGATATGCCAGAAGGGATGCCAGATGTTGATTTTGCACTGAACCCATGAGTTTAAATGTTAAAGACCTTTCTAAAGATTGTCAAACTCGATGTGCAGGAAATGAAGACCAGTCACGGACAGATAACCGTCAACGTAATTCCAGAGATACTAAAGGGAGGGCAACAGATGGGTCACTTCAGGTAAACTCCTTTTGTTGCATTCATCCAGTTGTCTACAATCCTGTGTATAGGTGAGCATTCGTAGGTAGCATTGCCCTTTCCACTGTGTGGTGTAGCCCCCCACACACCACATCCATGCACTGATTGGAGTCCCTGCCACCCTCAGAGATGTATTTCTGGAAGCGTGAAGGCTTTTGCAGGAAGGAGCAAAAATAACTTCCCCACCCCAACACACTCAGCTGTGGAACAAGCCCTTCACCGCAGCTACTCTTCAGCCTCTCTGAGAGGGCAAAGCCCTTACTCCACCCTCCTACCTCTGAATGCTGTATTAAAAGCAATACCTGCTTTGCTTCCCTGATAACTGTGTGGTTATTATTGGATGCATTTCATTTGGAGAAGGTGGAGAAGGCTTTTTAGAAATGCCCCCTCGCACAGCTCGATGAGTGTTCCCTCAATAAAGCCATGAAGCATCGAAAGGGTATACTTTATATAACTGTAACTTGTTTCAGATCAGAATTGACTGCAATAATGAAAGGAGTGTCCACACTAAAACATTACAGAATACCTCGAATGAAGGTAGCCGGCTGCGCACGGGTAAAGACCGTAACCAGAAGAAAGAGAAGTTGGACAGTGGAGATGGTCAGCAACCGTTGGTGAATGGAGTACCCTAAACTGCATAGTTTTGAGAAGTCATATTTCCTAAACTGTTTCAGTAAATCTTATTCCACATTAGAGAAACTTGTTAGGCCAAAGACACGTAGTAGGCAAGATGGCGCAGGGCATGAAATGGATTTAAAAAGTTCTGTTAGCCTTTTTTAACATCAGCAGTATGCAGTTTTTTGTTTTGTTTTTTTCAAAATAAGACGTTATACTTGCATTAAAATATCTTGGATTTCTGAAAAACATGCTTTCAAGTACATATTGCACTTCAAACAATGAGAGAATCCTTTTGTTTTAAAAATACTGAACTGTGCATTGGTATTTTCTGTTCAGTTGTACCATTTTAATGCATCTGGTCAAAATCACTGCTAAATTTCAATTTTCAGAATAAATAGTGTTTGCGGTAATCAAATTGGGCTTCTGTTTTCAATTTATTAAAAGGTCTTCATTTTAAGAATAATACTATGTTTTATGTCCTGTGTCAGTTCACATTTTTGGTTCACTTTTTCAGTATTTTAGTGAACCTGGATATATGTGTAATGTAACTAAATGTCATTTTCATTAGCAAAAAGTTGTATGATCTGTGCCTTTTTTATATCTTGGCAGGTAGGAATACTATATTTGGATGCAGAAATCAGGGAAGATGAGTTGGAAACACTAAATGTACAATATATGTAGCAAAACTTGTCCAACAATTAGTACTTTATTAGAAGAATGCATGCTTTCCATAATTTTTTCCTTGCATAAACATCAAGTTAGGCAGTTTATAAGAATAGGAGATTTATTTTGCACTGAAGATAATGACAGATCGTGTTACTGAGATGGTGTGTTTTTGTTTGCGTTTTTTCCTTTTTAGACAGGACAAGAGAAGTTTTTTAACCGCATATTTCCATTTGTGATAAACTAAAACAATTCATGGTTACTGAGGGAACAAATTGTAACTTGTTCATAAGCTAGTAGTGTGTGCCTGCTGTTTGGCCAGAGGACCAATTTAAAATAATAGCTTTCTTTTCAGTTCCCCTTCAGGTTTTTTGTATTTGTTTAAATTTGGAGCTTCTCGGATGAGATAGGAAGATAATTGCTATATGTGACGCCTAGCTGAAATTCAGGGTTATTATAGCTGAACGCATTGGAAATAGAACAGACCTTATGTCTTATTCACAAGTAAATTCAAAACATGTGACCGAAGTTGATGTAAGTGTAGTTGCCCGTGATGGGGGTGTGGGAAAGGGTTACTCTATTTCCGATCATGAATGAAATTTACATGCAAAAAACAAGTGTGGTAGGGCCTTGATTTTAAGCTATTCTATTTTTATTAAAATTACTCCAGTAGGAGTGTTGCTGATTATGTACAGAATTGTACAAACCTGGCCCCTCTCTCTGTGTCGTATGCGTTTTGTTTCTCTGCTTTTTTCATTTCATTTTTTTCCTTGCATACGAGCAAGCATATAAAAATGGCAACAAACTGCACACAACTTAACAAATATTAAAATGTCTTAAATATTGCCAAACTTTAAATGTTGATTTTTAGTTATTTATTTTTGGGGGGAATGTATAGTATTTGAAAACTGAAATTGGTACCTTGCACACATCATCTGTAAGCTGTTTGGTTTAAAATACTGTAGATAACCAAGGTAGAATGACCTTGTAATGTAACTGCTCCTGGGCAATATTCTCTGTACATATTAGCTACAACAGATTGGATTTTATGTTGACATTTGTTTGGTTATAGTGCAATATATTTTGTATGCAAGCCGTTTCAATAAAGTTGGATCTTCCTCTGCTAACGGATGTTGATGCAATCTTTATAAATGATTGCTTTTTAAAAAATCAACTTTAAAAAAGCAAGTACCTATTTTTTCTGTGTTAAATTGGAAACATTGTTTACTCCAGATGTGTGAAAGCTGAAACACTTTCAGTTTCAAGAATTGGACTGGGTAACATGCCGTTACTGGTTGAATCATACATGTTTAGCTATTATATGCACTAATTTTACACTCAAGGCTGACTTCAGTAAGGTGCTAACTAGATTTGACTTAACTAAATCTGTAATAGGTTAATCACATTTTCAAATGACATTTTGCAGTATTTTTGTGCTTTAAATGTATATCCCTTTCAATTCAAAAATTCACTGTTTTTAAGTATTCGTACATTTTAAAGAATTGTAAATCAAAATGTAAGATTCCTTTTGAGAAATCATGCGTGTTACAAAGGTTGAAAGTGCAGCAAATGTCTGATGTTTGGGTTCACTTCCTTATTGGTAACTTCACATATGGTCTAATGAATTACAATTATTTTGAAAAATAAAGTTTTTTTAAAGAGTGAAAGGTTATCTGTGAATGGCCACAAAATTCAAATACTGTTTGGTTAGACCAACCTCCTCCCACCACAGAATTTAGGAACACAAGAGCAAATCGCTTTTTTCTTCTCTCCCCCTTGTTTGCATGTAAAAGAAGGGCAAGGATGAAGAAGACATTTGGGGTTTAAAGTTCTACAAACTAGGAAGTTTGTGATCCTTTTTGTTTACCAGTATCTTAGTAACACTTAAAGGTGGAACTGTGACCTCAAATTTAGTTTCCCAGCAAACACCTTCTACAAGATGGTCCAGGTTTTGTACTTTCCACATCTTAAGCACTCATTCCCGTTGGCTTTAATAGAATATATTCATACAGCATGTTTAGGAGTAAGACCTCTTTTTCTACCATCGCTCCAAGAAAAACTTCATGATTGACCAGCTTCTAGGTGACATTATTCCTGCCTTGAGAACACCTGAATATTCAAATCGTGGAATTGGGATGATTATATTTTTCCCTAAGACACTTCCTTACTCTCCTTTTCAAGTTATGTAATGGAATGAGAGGAAAATATGTGAGGTGTTCATTGTCTTGGTTGAATCTGCTCCCAAGAAGGCAAAGGTACAGGTATAGGCCTACAGTATGTGCCTATACAGCCTGAATCTGTTATGGATGCTCCTGATCCCATATTTCTCTGAATGGAAGAGTGTGTTTTTAAACTGCCTCACCTACAGAGGAGTTGCTGTAAAATACCTTCCCGAGAATGTCTGCCTACAGACTTCCTTCCTTCATCTGATAACGTTTTGACTCTGACTCTGGATTTGTAACACAGTTGGAGAGTAATGTTTTTGCCTTCAGTTAGTGCTAACCACTTACCAGCCCATTTTCTGAAAAGTTGCTGCTTCATGTCCCTGTGCCCACAATACAGAGAGCACAGAGATCCTTTTATATAATCTCTGTGGAAGGAAAACTGGGAAGAGTTGGAGAATGGCAGCATACTACTTCTCCGCTTTGCAACCCTTTTGAAAGGTATAACTTGGAGCCAATGGATACTGCTTTGCATAAATGTATCTCTTATGTGTATTAGTATAAAAAAACCTAGGCTCCATTTTACTTAAAGTATATATTTTGCAATGGGCTAAAACAACCACAAGATGGGTGTTCCTGGCAAATTCCAGCTTGCGGTGTTAGCCATGATCATCAGTAATCAATTTCTGAACTCTAAGCAGGTTATTTTGGATCTGTTACAGTTGCATCTTTGATGCCTCACTTCCAGATATAATGTTGCAGAACATCATGACTCAAAATTAGTGGAAGTTAAGGGTATTTTTTAAAGTTTTAAACCAAATAGGATAGGGGAAGATTGTCAAGGTGCTAAACAGAAGACATGGTCAGTGAGATTACTGCTTTTTTATTTTAAGAAAATCCCCTCTTGTCTTAAAAGGCCTTGTTAATGTTGCACGGTGCAGGTGGTGGTTTACCAGCTTTAGGGTATATTTGTTCATCAGCACAATCACCACATGGTGGCTCACTTGAAACTGAAGAGGAGCTTCAAGAAGTATGCTGTGCTATGGTATTGGTGGTGAAGGGGGTGTCTGTTCAAAGGAAAAATAGGGTCATCTTTGAAAGCCTATTCTGCCAGTGCATCAGTTCATGAGCTCAGTGAATCCCACACATTGGCATGAGGGGTGGCAGGTGAAGCTGTTGGATAGAAAGGAGTGGACAGCTTATGCTTTCTAGAAAGAGACAGATGTTCCCATGGAGTTACTGCACAGAGCACCACTTGAACAGGTATGTGCAACCCTTTTCCATTATCTTTTAAACATAACCAAGATGTTGGTTGGAGTCAGATGTTTGTAAAAGGCAAAGTACTGTAGATGTAGATCAAGGGTCTGAAACCGCCGCCCTCCTGCAGATGTTGACTTCCAGCCGCTGGAGAGCTGTAGTTTGAGAGCCTGGCTGTAGATGTCATTGGGTTTAACCATGTTAAGTGCCTGTCTGCAGGAATTCCTGTTGATCATGAGAATGCAGCCTTCCCTTGGCTTCCTTCATAATTTGGTCGTGATAACAAAAAGCAGTGGGCAACATTGAGACCAGTCAGTTATGACGGACTAAATTAGAGAAGTTTAATTGTAGCTAAAGCAAGTCCCCCTAAGTTCCATGGGACTTAGTCATGTCTAACTTTAGTCTGGATGTTGTTCCCTGGCTGGCATCCTAATCAAGTGCACATATCAAGTGACTTTCTGGGACAGTGCATGCTATTGCTCCAGAGCGAAGGTTTCACAGTACACTGATTCTTAGTGATGTGATTCTCCTCTAATGGAGCATGGGCAGTGCTGGGAAATCTTCACCATCTGGCACATAGGATTGGGGGAGTTGTGTGTGGGCTTCCATGGCAGCCCCACAGAGCCCCTTTATGTGTGCTTCATTAGGGGGTTGGCCATTGTTTTTTTCTCAGTTCCATAAATTCCTTTGTGTTAATTCCTTCCAATGGCCAACACGCCGTGGTGAAATGGAAGGGTTGAAAGACAAAAAGGTAACAAAGTAATTTACACCAGGGATTCTCAATGTTGGCTCCCCAGATGTTACCGGACTTCAACTCCCATAATCCCCATCCTCAGTGGACTGTGTGAAACAGGATGCTGGACTAGATGGGCCTTGGGCCTTATCCAGCAGGGCTGTTCTTAAGTCCAAGGATATCTGGGGACCCAACATGGAGAATCCCTGATTTATATTTTCCTTTAAGCCAGTTATTAGTTGTTGTTGTTATTGATTTATTTGATTTCTATACCACCCTTCTAAAAATGGCTCAGGGCAGTATACACAGAGATAATAAATAAGATGGCTCCCTGTCCCCAAAGGGCTCAATCTAAAAAGAAACATAAGATAGACACCAGCAACAGTCACTGGAGGTCCTGTGCTAGGGGTGGATAGGGCCAGTTACACTCCTCCTGCTAAATAAAAGAGAAGCACCACATTAAAACGTGCCTCTTTGCCAAGTGAGCAGGAAGTTTGCTAAGTGGTGCCTCTTTGCCAAGTGAGCACTAAGAAAGCTCACACTGTTGATGCCTCTTCTCCCCCCCCCACCCCATTCTTGGTTGCTTCATTGCAACTTCCGTTGTGATTTCTTGATCCCAGGTTACATCATTGCTTTACAATTTCTGTTACCAAATGATAGAAGTCTCACCTTGAGACTAAAAATGTATCCAGGCACAAGCTTATTCCACAGAAAATCTGTTTTAGTCCGTATAAAGCTGTGCGCACCTTTTTGCTACAAGAGGCTGACACGGCTACCCCTCTGGAAATTATTACCAAATGAAGAAGTCACAATAGGGATTCCCATAGTGACACTAGACTTCATAGCTTCCTGGAGCATCCTTAACCGGCATTGGTAGCTTTACAGTGACTTAAAAAACACAGAGGTGTTCTGGCTTGGGACACAGGGCAATTGGGTGAAGAATAGAATTGCTAGCGTGTAGGAAAGGGAAGGTCATCTGCGTCTTTCTTGCTATAGGGTGGTTTTCAGTTTTTATTGCTCCAGTCATTCCATTACTCAGAACCTTGCATTAGGTGGGTATTCCTAGAATCGTAGAACAGAATCATAGAATGTTTACATATCTCCGGGGGCTTTTAATCCAACCTGCTGATCAGTACTGGTGGCCCTCGTTATTCAAGGGGGTTCTGTTCCCGCCAATTTCTGAGGATAATGAAACGGTGGCTAAAGAAAACAACCCAGTGGGGGTAGGTAGGTTCCTAAGCACACTGGATGGCTTTAAGAGGGGTTTAGAAAAAATCATAAAGAACAGGTCTATAAATGGCTACTAGTCTGGGCTCTAGGCCATCTCCAGCCTCAAGAGGCAAGATGCCTCTCAATACCAGTTGCAGGGGAGCAACAGCAGGAGAGAAAGCATGCCCATACCTCTGGCCTGTGGGCTTCTCAGCAGCATCTGGTGGGCCACTGTGTGAAACAGGATGCTGGACTAGATGGGCCTTGGGCCTGATCCAGTAGTGGATCAGACCCAACGCGTGATCAGTTCAGCCCAAAGCCTGATCAGATCCAGTTGCCTGAAGGATGCTCCTGACTAACTTGCAGCAGATTTTAAAAGAAAAATCTTGATTATTTTGCAGACAAGAACATATGAAAACAGCAAGTGGCAGCCATCTCAGAAGAGGCGTCTGGTTATCTTTCTTGCACATGAGAAAATACGTCTTCTAAGACTGGTGGCTACTACAACCCCGGCATGCATAATCTAATAATAGAGAAAGTGTCGGGGTTTCTTCTCAGAAGTATTTTTGACCATACACAAATCCATGCAAACTTAATTAAGCAACTATAACTCATATGTGACCAATCAACTAAAATTTCTATAATCCGGAGGAGGCCATTGTTAAATCATTTTCTGCTATTTGTTTAAATTTCACCAAAAGAGTATGGAAGGAACTGTCTTGCGAAGGCAGGGAATTCGGAATTTTGTTAAGCTTCCTAATCATGATTGCTGGAGGATTTGTCAACTGCATTTCTACTGTCTGTGTTGAACCACAATGTGTGTTCCTTTCCCTGTGCACAGAATCTGTTGGTGGTTCACCATGTTAATCAGCACCTGTTCAGATTTTTCTGTCAAGCCAACCCCAAAATGGGGGGGGATATTGATGGATTGATTGATTTTAAATCAACATAAATGGGTTGTTGGTATTTTCCATTGCAGGACCCATATAAATGATGATTTCTGTGAGCCGGCTTTTGACCAAGTGCTTGTTTTTGATGTATCCTTCTGTCACCCTGAGTGAGTATTGGAGAGGGTATTTAAATACAGTGAGCAATTTGGGCAAGGAGGAGAGAGGAATAGAATTGTTCTGCTCTTTCAAGACGCTTCCAGAACTTAATTTTTTTTCTCCAAATGAGATTCCTGCAAACTAGCAGTTGACTGTTTCCAAGTACCCTGGCTCTTTTATTTTTATTTTCCACCCATTTAAATGGTAGGGCTGAAATGGGAAGACTTATTTAAGGGTAAAAGTTAAGTGTGCCATCGAGTCGGTGTCGACTCGTGGCGACCACAGAGCCCTGGGGTTGTCTTTGGTAGAATACAGGAGGGGTTGACCATTACTATTACCAGCGTAGTATGAGATGATACCTTTCAGCATCTTCCCATAGCGCTGCTGCCCAATATCAGTGTTTCCTATAGTCTGGGAAACATACCAGTGGGGATTCAAACTGGCAACCTCTGGCTTGCTCATCAAGTCATAAAGGTAAAGTGTGCTATCAAGTTGATTCCGAGTCCTGGTGCCCACAGAGCCCTCTGATTGTCTTTTGGTAGAATACAGAAGGGGTTGACCATTGCCGCCTCCTACTAAGTATGAGATGATGCCTTTCAGCATCTTCCTATATTGCTGCTGCCTGATATAGTACCAGCAGGGATTTGAACTGGCAACCCTCTGCTCGTTAGTCAAGCATTTCTGCACTGTGCCAGATGATGTTGAACTACAATGCCCATCACCCCTAGTTACAAGGCTATTGTAGCTGGGCGTGATGGGAGTCCAACATCATCTGGGCATCCAAGGTGGGGAGCCCCATCTCCAGATTACTTCTCCCCATTCTTTTTCTCTCCCCTTCACTACTACTGCCTCCACGGTTCTGAAAGCTGGACCAGCCCATAGTGACAGTGATGCTCTTTTGTGGAAAGGGAATCCAACATGGTGGGTGTTACCTAGCAACTCCTGTATTTACCCAAATACAAGGCGACTCTGGATTTAAGATGACCCCCTTAAAAAGCACAAGTTCAGTAGAGTTTATACCTGTATTTACCCCAAAGGAAGAGGACTCTGGATTTGAGAAAACTTCCCAATTTCTATCAAACAACTTGGGGAAAAACTAGTCTTGGATTCAGGTAAATACAGTAGTAAAATGCCCATCATGATGGTCAGGATGCGTTTGGGCATGCTATCCTGACTTTCCTCAAAATAACTCAGAGGGTCCTCCATTGGAGGGTCAAAGGTCTGAGCTTTTTGACTTTCCTCCAAAGAGCTCAGATTCATGGTTTATGCCCCACCACCCATTTGAGCCTTGCAACAGCCTTGTGAGGTAGATTAAGCGGAGAGTCAATGACTTACCAAAGATCACATATGAAATGTTGAGGGTGAACAAGGATTTGAACTCAGGGGTGCCTAATCTAGATCCAGTATTAACCATGATATCTGCTGGTTGATATGGTGGGAAGGGCTTCTTCATGGACCCCCTAGCGGGTCCAGGCAATCTGCAGGCATTCCTATCATTAAGGGATTGTTGCTTGGGACTATGGGAATTGTTGTTCAGCAACAGCTGGAGAACCAAAGTTGCCTACCCTTCTCTAGAGTGTGACACAATGTTGGGAAATGGCCATAATGCAACAGCCTTTCATATTGTCTACTGCTTCAGGATTTCTGCACACACATGCAGACAGTTAAACAAATAAGAGCACTAAAGATCTCTACATACTCATTGAGATCATCAGGAGCGGTCCATCTTCAGGTACCATTGGTTCATCTGGTGGTGACCTGAGATAGGGCCTTCTCTGTTGCTGCCCCTGGGTTGTAGACAGGGTTCCCTCTAACAGAAAATCCCATATGTTCTTGACTACAACTCCCAGCAATCTCAGCCAAAGCCCCCTCAGCTAGGAATTCTGGGAATGGTAGTCAACAACATCGGGGATTCCCTCTTACAGGGAACACTGGTTGTAGAACGTGCTTCCTTGGATATAAGAAGATTGTCTTCCATGAAGGCTTTCAGAAGAGCCTTGAAGACCTTTCTTTTTGGCCTGGCTTTTAATGATATCTAGTTTGAATGTTATCTAGTTTTAATTGTAATTTGAATCTACTTTTAATTGTTTTTTTTTATTTTGTGTGTTGTTTTTTCAACGTAAACTGCCCTGAGCCACCTTTGGAAGGGCAGTATACAAACCAAATAAATAAAGAAAAGAAAATTAATAATAAATAGTGTGGGTCAGAAAGCAGATAAATGCAGTTGGAGCTGCATTCTGCACTAAACCGTCTCCTCCTCAAATTGCCACCTTGAGTTGATTGATCTGAGTTTTTCAGGTTTTGCAACACCAGCTTTGTACATTTCCAGTGAACCTGAAGTCTCTCCCAGCAAGCCAAGGGTGAAACCAGAAGTCGCATCAGGGCAGGTGGTGGTCGATTTCTTCAATCCAGTGAGTAAGTGTCCCTGTGACCACAGCAGAATTATCTTATGTTCTGCCCCCTTGCCGAGTAGATTTGAAATGTTGAACTTATTACTGCAGAACTTCACTGAAATATCACTTGGCTGGACTATATTGAAGGAGCCGTTCTCTGCTATTAACCTTGGGAAATCCTCTCTCTTTTCCCTTCCATTCTGCAGCGATCTGTCATGCTGAATTATAAGCTCCTGGCTAGCATGAGCCTTTTAATCTCAGCGTCATGGGTTCAAGCCCCATGCTGAGCACACATATTTGGGGGTTGAGGTCTAGGTCAGTGGTAAAACATCTGCTTTGTATGCATGCAGATGCTCTTTGGATTCTCTGCCATGGGACGTGGTGCTGGCGACCAGCTTGGATGGCTTTAAGCAAGGTGTAGGCAAATCCATAGATGACAAGTCTATCAATGGCTACTAGTCCTGATGGCTATAGGTTATCTCCATGTTCAGGGGCAGGATACTGCCAAATAGTGCTTGCAGGTGTGCAATGGCAGGAGAGGGGGCACACCTTCATCTGGTAGTGTGGCACGACTTTGCATAACATCCAAGGCCTCCGGTTTTGTGGAGGGAGAGAGAATCAATCAATCAATCAATCAGTCTTGGAATTGAAATCTTCTATTTTGTTCTCTCCCCCCCCCCTCCCACCACCACTTCTTTAAAGCATGTCAACCCAAAGAAAACCAAAAGGTTTCAGCTTGCCAAGCCGGAGAGGATTTCAACAAGACGTTGTGCCTGAAACACAACTGTTGTGTGCCTTCCAAAAAACATGCCCAGTTGGACTGCTACATGCCATTCCCAGACCGTAAGTGGCGTTCATTATCATTGTTTATTTATTTATTTCATGTAGCATTTGAAAATGTATTCCGTTCCCTCACCTTGTAGTGGTACAGTCAAATCTATTGTCACAGGATTCCTTTTTGCTCGAGGTTCTACTGCATGATGTATATATATCCTAGATTAGGGGGGTCAAACTGCAGCCTTCTAGCTTCTGTTGGCTTCCAATTCCCATCATTCCTGGCTACTGCCACTGTGACTGGGGATGATGGGAGTTGTAGGCCAACGGCAGCTGGAAGGTTGTAGTTGGACATCCGTATCCTAGATGTTATTTTAGACGATACGTCCGCACAGCAAAACTCAGTATTTAGATCAGATACAAGCCAAGTTTCTTTTACTTTTAATTCCAAAATTTTAACTGGAAACTCTTCAAATTTGTAATTTTAACTGTGTTTTTAGCCTGGCATTTTAGCTTGTTTAACTTTATTAATCTGTGACTTTACACGGCATGGGTTTTGTTGATGTGGCAAGCCGCCAGTAGTGTACTGGCGGTGGGCTGGGTATAAATGTTTTAATTAAATAAATACATTCTTTTGATCAAACTGTCACAGGACCTCAACGGATCCTCCGGCTGTTCGGTATTGGAGGAATTGGCGTGTTGTTTATTGGGTGTCTTCCGTGTTGCTGTTGTATAGTGGAGAAGAGGTAAGTCATGGTGTTTCCCCTGGAAAGCCACTCACTACCCCTTCCACTGTGTTAGCAGGGATATGAGATAAGTGGGGGGACAGAGTTGTGGGCCCAGCCCAAGAGATGGACATGTGGGCTGCCATTTTAGCCCCCCAGCACATGACACCGGCAGACCAATCTTGTGCAAGGAGTGGCTGCATAAGCAGTTGGCTCCGTTGCTCTGTCTTTGGAACCACAGGCTGCTTGCCCTGGAACCAGAATTGAGAGAGGAAGCTCCTCCCTCCACTCCAATATGATTGGCTGTGTGGGCTGTCCTTCAGTCAAGAAGAAAGCCCACACAGCCAGCAACCTCTCCTCTCTGCAGTCTCACCGACTGCAGGAGGACCACTTTCCATCTCTATATATAATTCTCCAAAATGTACCCGCCACTAATCCCACGTGTGGCAGCTCTCGTGAGAGTTCATGAGCAGCTGCCCAGATAGCAACAGGGAAGGAAACAGTGATAGCGGCCGGGCAGGTGGCTGGTGGGCTGGCCAGCCAGCCACCAGGAATAACCACAGCGGCGGGCCAGAGGAAGCAGCAGGCCGGCCAGCTGCCAGGATGAAGCGCGGTGGTGGGCCAGAGGAGGTGGCAGGCCAGTCGGCCAGCTGGCAAGAAAAGGTGGCCACCGGTGGGAGGTGCTGGGCTAGACGATGGGTGGGAGGAGGTGGCTGGCCATGGTGGAGGGGAGGTGGCCGGCTGGCTGGCCAAAAATAAGCACCAGCAGGCGGGCAGGGTTGAAAATGACTGAGGCAAACTAGAGGTGCAGATGCTCTGCGCCTGGCCCACCTAGTTACATCCTAATTCAGACGGGATAGTGGAGTGAGGGAATGCGGAACCCGCGGTTCCGCATTCCATGTGAATGCACCCTTTATCTCTGGTCAGTGACCATAATAAAGGATTATGATGAAGATGAACCCTCACCTATTAGTGAGAGGAACTCCCGCGTGGTTCTTTGGATCCTGGCCACTGGGTGCAGTAGATACGCTGCAACCCTTTTGACATCGTACTATAAAACATACCAACTCCTTGCACAAACTCGCTGGGCTATCAAACCCAGTCACCATGAAACGAAATTGCCCTGTGTGTGCATATGGAAGGCGCTCCCACACACGCTTTCTCCCAGTCCGCCAGATGGTTATTTGTTGAAAGTTTCCACACATACACCTCCTGCTGAGGGAATCGCCACTTTTACTGCTTCTTCTGCTTCTTCTGCTCTCGGCACCCAGTCTTTGAAACTGTAGGATATCCATGCAGAGCTGTTGGCAAGGCTCCAAGCCAGAGCCAAGAATTAGTGAGGAATTGTCTGCTCAGATAAGCTCCAGCAAATGAGATTATTGGGACAGAATTCACATCAGTGTTGAAGTGATGGAGGAGGGAGTGGGGGCTTGGGAGAAGGTGGACGGCTGCCATTACAGCTAACTAAGAATATTGCCGAACGTTGCTTAAAAAGATGTTTTAGGCCATAATTAACTGGAGGCTAAATCATTTTAATTCCTGGCATTCAGGCCAAATACATCAAAAGAAGCAGCACAGTAAGACAGTTTTCTCTTTGCAAGATTCAAGATGGTGCTTGTTTCAGTCTAGGGTTTACAATAGGATCTCTCGATACATCTGCAAGGGCAATAGTATTTATTTGGAATGCCAGAGCTGAATGCCTCTTTTTTAGCTGCAGGTGTACTGCATGAGGAGAAAATTCAACATCTTGTATTGAATTTAGCTTTCCGAAGGCCAGGCCAGATGGGATGGAGCCCTTATTTGTGTCTGCCCCATTCACATATAAAGCCGGGAGCGAGTTCTTACAGTTAATAGAAGAAAGCACAAAGATGTGGATACTTCTCTGCTTTGTACGATATCTCCCTGCCTTTAGTTTCTCCATCAATTTTTCTCCATTCCTGCCCCTAGCCTTGAAGGGAGTCAGGAGTGGAGAAAAGGGGGCTGGAGCTGAGGGGAGAAGTGTGGTGTAGGAAGCAGGAGGATGGCCCTGTGTGGTAGCAAGCATGAATAGCTACCTTTGCTAAGCAGGGTCCACCCTGGTTTGAGTTTGAATGGGAGACGTGAATTGGAGGCTACAGGTGTGAGCACTGTAAGATATCCCTTTAGGAGATGGGGCCACTCTGTGAAGAGCACCTGCCTGCTTGCATGCAGAAGGTTCCAAGTTACCTCCCTGGCAGCATCTCTAAGATAGGGCTGCGAGAAACTCCTGCCTCCAACCTTGGAGAAGCCGCTGCCGGTCTGTGTAGACAGTACTGAGCTAGATGGACCAATGGTCTGACTCAGTATATGGCAACTTCATATGTTCCTTTTCTCTCCCACATGTTCCTTTTGTTAAAGTTAAGACTTCTGCCCCTGCTTAATGCGTGAATGGAATGGACAGTGTAAATAAAATTCAGCCATCCCAGGTCCTTGGGAAGGACTCGATGTCTGGATAAAACAAACCAGTCAATAACACCTGTCTGACTGTGTAAACAAGAAATAATAATTAATAACAACAATGTCCCTCCACTGTTCACCCAGAAAGACACAAACTGATCTCTCTCTCTCTCTTTATTGTGGTATTGTGTAGCCCATGTGCCAACCCTTTGCGAAGAGCCACCAAGGAAGAAGAGTCAGAAGAGGAAAGTGACGATAACAAATATGAGAACGAGGGCAGCAGTAGCAAAAGTGACGAGTATGCAAATTTAGTTCAAAGCGATGCAGAGAAATCGAAGTACAAAGAGAACCAGCACAGGTAAAACCACTCCTTGCTCTTCCTTGAGTTCTTCTGGAGTTCATTTGCCATCACCGGTGATAACATCTCTCCACATGTTGGGGTTTCTGGGTCTCGATCTCCATCTGCTTTGGAAAATTGTACAGGAATGGACAACTCTTAATGCCACCATGGCTGCTCTGAATAAAGTGGATTAAGAATTCTCACTCGGTTATTGATAAGAACATAAGAACAGCCCTGTTGGATCTGGCCCAAGGCCCATCCAGTTCAGCATCCTGTTTCCCACAGTGGCCCACTAGATGCCTCTGGGAAGAGAGGAGAGCTGGTCTTGTGGTAGCAAGCATGACCTGTCCCCTTAGCTAAGCAGGGTCCACCCTGGTTGCCTATGAATAGGAGACTAGAAGTGTGAGCACTGCAAGATAGTCCCCTCAGGGGATGGAGCCACTCTGGGAAGAGCAGAAGGTTCCAAGTTCCCTCCCTGGCAGCATCTCCAAGATAGGGCGGAGAGAGATTCCTGTCTGCAACCTTGGAGAAGCCGCTGCCAGTCTGTGAAAACAATACTGAGATAGATGGACCAAGAGTCTGATTCAGTATATGGCAGCTTCCTGTGTTCCTATATTCCTAAGCTCATAGGCAAGAGGTGAGGGCAGGCCCTCTCTCCTGCTGTTGTTGGGATTCAGAGGCATCTTGCCTCTGTGGCTGGAGGTAGCCTATAGCCATCAGACTAGAAGCCATTGGTAGACCTCTCCTCCATGAATTGGTCTAAGTCCCTTTTAAAGGCATCCAAGCTTGTGGCCATCACCACATCCCATGGCAGAGAGTTCCATAGATTGATTATGCACTGTGTGAAAAAGTACTTCCTTTTGTTGGTTGATGGTGTTGACATGTTTGAGCACCGACTGTGGCCCACATCCTGGCAGGGACCCATCACTAATGGAAACACCTTGGCCCTTGCTGCTCCTAGTGACACTCACGCTACTTGCTTGCATTCTCCATCTGGTCCAGATGGGGCAACAAAAGAGCAGGGCCAGGCAATGTCAATAGTAGGAGGGAGGAGGTGAGCCCACCAAGGGCATCACACAAGAGGCCACCCAAAAATGGAGTTCTCACTCTTCAATGGGTTAATGAGTTGATCATCCCCATTCAAGCTGGTCTTCTGGTACCAAGCATGAATGGTCCCCTTTGCTAAGCAGGGCTCGCCCTGTTTGCATTTGAATGGGGGAGATGGGAGATCAATGGAAGATATTCCCCTTAGGGGATTGGGGCCATTCTGGGAAGAGCATTCTTGGAGATGCCCTCCCTGGCAGCATCTCCAAGACAGGGCCGCCAGAGACACCTGCCTGCAACCTTGGAGAAGCCGCTGCCAGCCTGGGTAGACAATACTGAGCTAGATGGGCTAGTGGTCTGACTTGGCATAAGGCAGTTTTCTATGTTCCTATGGTTGACAGCAAAGGATTTCTGAATTCTGCATGTTTTCCCATTTTAAAAGCATTAGATGAACCAGCAAAGGAGGGATCACAGCTACTTAAAACACACACATGGCATGCAGAAGGTTCAATCTCAAGTATCTCTAGTTAAGACCTCCAGAGGGTTGGGAAAAGCCATTACCCAAGACTTAGGGAAACCACTACATAGGAAACTGCCTTATACTGAGTCAGACTGTTGGTCTATCTAGCTCAGTGTTGCCTACACTGACTGGCAGCAGCTGTCCAAGGTTTCAGGAAAAAGTCTCTCTCAGCCCTACCTGATTGAAGCTGGGACCTTTTGCATGCAGATGCTTTCCCACTAAACTAAAGCCCCATCCCCTAAGAATAATATATTCTGGTGCCCATCCAAATGTAAACCAAAGCAGACCCTGCTTAGCAAAGGGAAAAATTGAAGCTCACTACTATAAGACCAGCTCCCCTTCCCCGCCTCCACTTACAGTTCAGACACAGGACCGGGTTGGATAGGATCAGCCATATAACTCAGTCCAAGGCAGTAAGCCTTTAAGTGCCACAGGACATTTTGCTGAGTGTTGGCATAACAGAAGAGCCTTTCTTTGAGCTCTCTTGGGGGAAATGGTCTTGGGTGCCTTTTGAATTAAGAGCCACAAGATGGTGCCATAACCAAACGATCGTGATGGTTTTGGATGCTGTCCTGAGTAGCTGTGATCAGTAGTACCCCTGTTGTTGATTTGATTTTCTTACTCTGTGGTTTATCCCTCCACATGAAGACAGATATCCTTCTTTCAGCAGAAGAAAGACTACCTGGCAGTGTGTGATGGCAACATTTAATGCAATTGTGCATTAATTGTGAAGCCTCTACTTCCGGTTCTAAGAAATGGGTCAGCCACATTTATTTAATATTTTTATGTGTATATCACACTCTTCCTCCAAGGAACCCAAAGCAGTGTACATGGCTGTGTTTATCCTCACCGCAACTCCAGGAGGTAGATTAGGCAGAGAGAGAACTGACTAATCCAAAGTCACCCTGTGAGTTTTATGGCTGAACAGGAATTTGAACTCAGATCTCCCAGGTTACAGTCCAGTACTCTAAAGCACCACCCAGCCAGCATTAAGCACCACTGAATCCCATCTGATTTCTGCAGAAAACAAAGCATGTATGCTTAAATTCAAAGCTGGATCATGCCCAACACATGTTAAATTAGAGAGAGAGAGAACAGTGCTCTTTTTTTTTTAATTTCAAGGTGTATATAGGCAATGTTTATTTGTTGCCTCTGTGGAATCCTACTGTAGTAGTAACTGCACATCTGCAGGCAGGTCTCCTTCTGTGCAATTCCCAATGTGGGACTGCAGAGAGATCCATGTGATGAGCATCAGTTAAAGGAAAGTGCATTCCTATTTTCCCAGCTAAGTTTCTGGGAAGTGGCTAGCAAATTAAAATTACCAACTATAAAGCACACTTAGAGGTTGTTCTCATGAGCAGGGCAGTCAAGGGAGGAAGAGAGCTGGTCTTGTGGTAGCAAGCATGAATTGTCCCCTTAAGCTAAGCAGGGTCTGCTCTGGTTGCATATGACTAGAAGTATGAGCACTGTAAGATATTCCCCTTAGGGGATGCAGAAGGTTCCAAGTTCCCTCTCTGGCATTTCCAAGATAGGGCTGAGAGAAACTCCTGCCTGCAACCATGGAGAAGCTGCTGCCAGTCTGTGTAGACAACACTGAGCTAGATGGACCAATGGTCTGACTTGGTATATGGCAGCTTCCTGTGTTCCTCTTTCAGCCTAATTTTCTGTGTTCCTATTTCAGCCTAATTTAGGCCACAAAAAGGCTCAGAATGGAACACAAAATCTCTGGGACATTTTGTTGGAACAACCAGTTGAGCTGGTTGCTCCGATGGAACAACCCCATTCCAAACTGGAACATTTTGGACTTCAAAATGGCACCCGTCAGGCCTCTGCACATGAGTGGCAGCCATTTACTTGGTGGTGCTGGCCACGCAAATGGCTTCCATGCATGCGCAGAGGCCAGAAATGTGCCATTTTGGAGTCTAAAATGGCGCTCGGAACACTCGGAACATTCTGAGTCAGAACGGGTTCATTCCATTCTGAGCCCGGAACAGGCCCTTCATTTGAAAATTGACTATTCAATCAATTTCAATTGAAAATTGAAGGGTGTTCTGTTCCCAGCTCAGAACACTTGAAATGGCCCGTTTTGAGGTGGAACGTTCTGACCCTGGAACATTCTGAACATCCCTAGTATTCAGCTTTGGCCAAAGCTTCACACAGGCCCAAAAAACAGTCAGGGAACCGCATTTAGGGTTAATGAGGGCTGCCCCTGGCCTCCGGGCCTTGCAGTGAAGGACAAAGCAACGTCCCATTCTATGATATTCTTAAAGGTACTATAAAACTTCAAGTCATAATGCTTGCTTCGCGAAGAGCAGACATAAAGCTCCACCAAGTCGCTCCAGCTATAATATATATATCTGAACAACCCACTAAGCCAAAAAATGGCCACATGGCCAGATCCCAAAGAAGTACTGAAGTTAAAAGCAAGTTCTCGTCTCTCCAGCTCAAATCTCCTGGCCCAGGAGGAGAGCAAATCTGAAATGGCAGCTTTAGCGGAGCTGCGATATCATCCCGTTTCGATCCTGCTGGCACGTCTGTTCTCTGCCAACCGCCGCTCCCGACCATTTGCCTACCTTCCCTGCTGTTGCTCTGTATCGAGATTAGATGCCGGGAGAAGAGCAGGCTTACGGTTTCATCTGTTGGCACCGCAGGAAGAGAACGTAGAAGCGCAACGAGCAAGGCGGAAAGAACTTTGGAAATCGATTTTTTTTCCCTCTTGAAAAAGCGTGTGTGTGGCATGGGGGAAATGGGAAGGAGACGGGGGAAAGGGATTTCCCACTGAGGGGGGAAAGTGTGTGGGGAAGGGGCGGGGGGAATCTTCCTCCAGCCAAGACACATCAAAGGAATTTATGTATTTCATTTCTCGGCAAACTTGATCGGATGAAAACGCACCACTTGGTGAAGGGTGGTACGGATTAACTGCTATTTGCCCTGTGTGTGGTGGTTTAAAGCAGGTGTTTTATGGCTGGGGTCCAAATCCTATGATGTGCTTGTACCAGCAAAGACATGGTTAGGAAGGGAGAGAGGGAGGGGAGGGGGCTGGTCTTGTGGTAAAGTAAAGTTGTGCTGTCGAGTCGGAATAAAGATAAGGTGCCGCAACTGAAACGACTCTTGACCTTTTCAGAAGCATAATAGTGTTAAAGGTGAAGTGTGCCCTCGAGTCGGTGTCGACTCGTGGTGACCACAGAGCCCCGTGGTTGTCTTTGGTAGAATACAGGAGGGGTTGACTATGGCCATCTTCCGCGCAGTATGAGATGATGCCTTTCAGCATCTTCCTATATCGCTGCTGCCTGATATAGGTGTTCCCCATAGTCTGGGAAACATACCAGTGGGGATTCGAACCGGGAACCTCTGGCTTGCTAGTCAAGTCATTTCCCCGCTGTGCCATTAGGTAGCTAGGAGGAAACTAGAACATAAAAATTCTGATAAACTGGTCCAAGGGTTGATCCATTCCAGGGCTGCACAGCGTTGCCACACTGTCATCTCCAGCCACAGTGACCAATGATCAAAGGTGGTAGGAGTTGTTGTCCATCAACAGCTAGAGCACTGATGTGGTGTAGCCCATGGGGAATCTTCACATTCCGAGGTACCGGGGGCTCCGGGAAGCCCCTAAGCAAGAGATGAAGGCAACATCCAGTAGCATGGTACCTCTGAACGTGAAGATTCCATTTAGCCATCGTGGCCACTAGACATTCGTCTGTTCTCACCACCGTTAACTGTGTAGGACAGGTGACCCCCACAGCTTCAAGAGTTGTGTGCATTCCTGGCCTTGTGGGAGCAAGCATGAACTACCCCCTTGGCTAAGCAGGGTCCACCCTGGTTTGCATTTGAATGGGAGACTACTTATGTGAGCACTATAAGGTATTCCCTTTAGGGGATGGAGCCGCTATGGGAAGAGCATCTAGGCTCCATGTTCCCTCTCTGGCATCTCCAGATAGGGCTGAGAGGGAGACTCCTGCCTGCAACTTTGGAAAAGCCACGGCCAGTCTGGGTAGCCAATACTGAGCCAGATGGACCAAAGGTCTGACTCAGTTGATGGCAGCTCCTTATCTTCCTATGATTGCCGGTAGTGTGTGAGTTAAAGGCTAGGTCGCAGGAGAAGAAAGTGATATGGTGTGGGAGGTGGGCCCAAGTTCCAATGGCGTTTTCTCCTACCTTGGTAATATGCTAGGTAAAAGCGCTGGGTAGTCCATATGATGACCAACTTCTAAGCTAGGAGGTCTCAACCTTGGGTCCCCGGATGTTGTTGGACTACAACTCCCATCATCCCCACTTCTGACCATTGTGGCTGAGGAGGCTGGGAGTTGTAGTCCAACAACATCTGGGGACCCAAGATTGAGAACCCCCTTTCTAAGCATGGAAAATATGGAAAATATAGTATGGAAATATTTTTCCAGTATATTTTCCAGTATGGAAAATAGAGAGTTAAAGCTACGACTTGCACTCCTACCATGAAGCACCCAAGCCTTTACAACTCAGAGGATACAAGGGATTTTCTTCCTCTTCTTTTTTGCCCACCATCTGCTGTAATTTAAAACTATAGTTAAGGGGTATACAGGTAGTTTCATCCATAACTCTTTGAATCTCCCTTATTTTATGGGCTTCTGCCAGGACTCTTACTGTTACTTTAATGGAGTCTTTTGTAGTTTAATTTTATCTCTATATGAAGCTAGGCACTCACTCACAGGTAGAGTTGCTGGTAATATTGCTTCCTTGTGAGTCATTAGTTGTTTCATATGAGCTGGATATACGATTTACGCGTTTTTACTCAACTATAAAAGACTCTGGAAAATTCCCAGCCAGACGGGTTATCAGGCCTCCTGAAGGCACGGCAGTGTGATTTCAGGAAATAAATAGAATGCAGGAATCACACAAACTCTTTGCCCTTCATAGTTTCCAAAAGCTTCATAAACATCCTCTTAAAAACCAGATTTCGCAGCACTTTGACATTACTTTATTAGAATAGAGCTCTCCCCCTCCCTAAACCATTTCAATACATCTTGCTATCAAATCCTTGGGGTTTTTTTGGTACAATGCATGTGTTGAATAAAGAGAATCACGTGTGGAAAGGAAAGTGGTTCTTCTCCAGATGGATGCACAAGGGCTTGAAAAGATTTTGCACTATTGACAGCCCCTGCAATTCTGAAAGACTGATTAAATACTGCAGGAGTAATATGGTCTCCGGGACATCCCGGAGAGCAACCTGGCCAAGCAGTTTGTGCCCTGCCTAGAAAGACTTTGCCAAACCCCCTAAATCCTCCTCTCCTTCCATAGTCTTTATTCTCTCATGCTTCTTCAGTGCAATGGAACATAGAAAGCTGCCGCGTCAGACCAAGGGTTCATCTAGCAGAGTGCTGTCTTGACTGACTCAGAAGTCATCCGATAGCCTAACATGAATGACGGAGTTGACCTAGGCTGATATCTTAGAGCTCTAAAGGCTCTTCTCAGACAACCCAAAGTTAAGCAGTGGAAATAACCTTCCAGGCTGTTAACATGCAAAAGAAAGGGAGAAATGACCGAAGCCAGCTCTGTTCCATATTATGCAGAATATAATCATCTTCCAATTTTCCTTGTATGGCTGCCTACACAGCTACAAACATTTATATACCGCTTTTCAACAAACATTTCCAAAGCAGTTTACATAGTGAAATAATAAATAAATAAGATGGCTCTCTGTCCCCAAGGGGCTCACAGTCTAAAAAGGAAACATAAGTTAGACCCCAGCAGCAGCCACTGGAGGGGTGCTGTGCTGGCGATGGATAGGGCCAGTTGCTACCCCCCTGCTCAATAAAGAGAATTGCCACTTTTAAAAGGTGCCTCTTTGCCCAGGTGCCTATTCAAATCTTAAATCCAACTTTATTTGATGTTGCAGATCTAGCCCCCAATGTATAGTTTATGGTTGTATTTGATTGATTGATTGCTTAATTGCTGTCAAGTTGGTGTCGACTCTGAGCAACCACATAGATAGATTCTCTCCAGGATGATCTGTCTTCAGCTTGCCCTTTCAGGTGTCTCAGTGGTGCCTTCATTGCTGTCATAATTGAGTCCATCCACCTGGCTGCTGGTCGGCTTCTTCTTCTCTTTCCTTCAACTTTTCCCAGCATGATGGACTTCTCAAGGGAGCTGGGTCTTCGCATAGTGTGTCCAAAGTATGATAGTTTGAGCCTGGTCATTTGTGCCTTGAGTGAAAATTCTGGATTGATTTGTTCTGTGATTCATTTGTTTGTTTTCCTGACTGTCCATGGTATCCTCAAAAGTCTTCTCCAGAACCAAAGTTCAAAAGCAGCAATACTATTTCTATCTTGCTTCTTCAAAGTCCAGCTTTTGGAGTGTCATGGGGAAAACCATTGTCTGAACGGTTCTCATCTCTGTAGGCTTAGACACATCATGGCATCTAAATATCCTTTCCAAGGCCTTCATCACAACCTTAGCAAGTGCTAGTCTGCAGTGTCTTTCTTGACTGCTGGATCATTTACTGTTGATGGTCAATCCTAAAAGGCCAGTTGTATTTCGGGATGCACATATCAGGTGGAATATAAACACGACAAATAAATAAATATAAATAAATAAATATTTGGACTGTTGTCTGTAGACATTTTAGCTGTCCTAAGTAACATTTCTTTGGTTATCTGCTAGTGTCTATCTGTTCTAATTTAACTCAATACATAACGACAGCCAGGTAGATATACATTCCAATTGGCATTAATCTGCATTTTGCCCTGGTAGACCCGCTGGAACACACAGAAACTGTAAAAATTAATTTTGAGAAACCTCGATCTGCCTGGTATCAGTTAACCCCTACAGTGCTGTACATAAACTATCTGCGGTAGAACCTTCCCTGCATAGATCTTGTGTGCTGGGGATAGCTCATTTCCTCTTTCCACCCTTGAGAAGCCCAAAATAGCTTGACTAGAGTTTGCAGTTTCCATACAGGTTTGCCAGACAATTCTGCAACCATTTTGGTGGAACCAGACACCAAAGTATTTAAAGGTCTGAGCCCTCCAAGAATCACTTGTGGCTGGCTGGGCATTTGCCAGACACCATAATGTTGTTTTTTGAATAGTTGACTTCCGGTTGTTCTCTTTGGCATAGGATTCTGAAATCCCTTCATACTTACTGTAACCCAGTTGGGTGGCTGAGGCTAGTACCATGTGAGCTGCACATATTGTAAAGACGTGGCTCTTCAACCAGGCTTTTAAATGAAAGTATTGGGTTTTTTACTGCTGCTGCTTTGTGTTTTATGTATTATTGTTTTCAATGGGTTATTAAGTTTTTAACATACAGATATTATTTTTATATTTATATTATCTGTACTAATGAGATTGATTGATTGGTTGGTTGATTAAGTGCCGTCAAGTTGGTGTTGAAACTTAGCAACCACTTAGATAGAAGACCTCTCCAAGATTATCTGTCTTCAATTTGGCCTTTAAGCTCTTTCAATGGTACATTCATTGCTGTTGTAAACAAGCCCATCCACCTTGCTGCTGATGTGTATATATATATATATATATAAATTTACACTTATATCCCATTCTTCTCCCTAGGAGCTCAGAGCGATGCACAAGGTTATTTTTATTCCCACAACAACTCAGTGAGATAGGTTAGGCTGAAAGATATGTGACTGGCCCAGAGTCACCCAGTGAGTTGAATGGGGATTTGAATTCAGGTCTTCCCAGTCCTAGTCCAACACTCTAACCACTAGGCTATGTTGGGGTTGGTGTGTGTGTGTGTGTGTGTGTGTGTGTGTGTGTGTGTGTACACAGAGAGAGAACCTGGGTATAAATATTTTCAATACAACAAACAAACAAAATAAACAAAACAAAACCCCAGCTAATTTGGCAAAGAGGCACCTTTTAACATGGTGGTTCTCTTTATTTAGCAGGGGGAGAGTAACTGGCCCTCTCCACCCCCAGCACAGCATCCCTTCAGTGACTGGTGCTGGTGTCTATCTGATTTATCTTTTTAGATTGTGAGTCCTTTGGGGACAGGGATCCATCTTATTTATTTGTTCTTTCTCTGTGTAAACCGCCCTGAGCCATTTTTGGAAGGGCGGTATAGAAATCGAATTAAAAATAATAATAAAATAAAATAAGCATTCCTCTTTCTTTTGCATTCAGCAGTTCTGAATACCTTGGGGAAAATTTCGAGCTTATGGCATTGGGCTGCCCCAAGAGGACCACTTTCCCTAGCAGTCGGTTTTCAAGGCAACAGCTCCTAAATAAGAAGAGCTTGGGTGAGAAGGTGAGAAGCCCTCGGTGGACAACTCAATCTCCCCAAGTAATTGTCGCAACAACTCCTGGGTGTATGTGTGTATGCTATGTATACAACCAACTTAATTTGGAAGGCATCATCGTTTATATCTGCCGGAGAGAAACAAAAACTCAAATTCAAGGCCGCAAATGACAAAAGATACTATTTAGAGCCCAGATGGCAGCATAAAATAAATAGCCATTTCCTCCATAGAAGCGCAAGCAATTTGGCTGTGTGAAACTACATTTCCAGCCGAGATCCTTGAAACAGATGTCGAGATTGCTTGTGCCTGGAAACTTTTTAGTGAAAAGCAAGATGTTCAGGTAGAAGGAAGGCACAATAACAGACACCCTCAGATTTCTTGCTATCTGTGCAGGGGAGAGGAGTATTTACAACAAGAAAGCAAGCTTCCTGAGGCTTGGCACATCAACAATTCTCTTTGGGTACAGGAGGCGCGATCTGATATACTTTTAGAAGCTTTCACAATGTTCCTCTTTTTTTTATCTATGTGCTGCCTGTTGAGGGGAAAGGACAAAACTATCCAAGGGGAACCTAACGGAAATCAGAACATTGAGTTGAATATAGAAGGAAATGTAGTCAAGTTGTGTATTCAGACAGTGGCAGAAGGAGGCTGGTGGCAGGCCGTGTTCAGCCGGCACCGTGGCCCCCTGGCCCTGCCCTCCACGCCTGACATCAGGAAGACCATAGGCATGGCCTTCCTCCCAAACGAAGCTGTGCAGCCCCATCTGGGAGGGAGATCGGCCCTGCTGCATTGGCTCTCCCTGCCTTTAAAAGGGAGAGGTGTCTGGGGCCATGAGGCGCGGCCCCTGGGGGCGGCGGCCTGGTTTCTTTGAACCCGGTTGCCCAATGGTGGCTCCACCCCTATATTCCGAGCCTCTAGCTTTGAGTGTGAGTGTGTGAGTGTCTAGCTTTGAGAGTGTGTGTGTGTGAGTGAGTGAGTGAGAGAGAGAGAGATATATCTGTATGATGGGTTAGAGCCAATGGTGCTCATCTGTATGTGCTGAAGGGGCTGCCTATCCACTCTCCTTCCTCTCTCCCTCCACCCTTTGGCTAATGATATCACTGCCCACTGACGCATGCTGGGTGATGATGTCATTAGCCCTCGCTGGAGCTGGCAAAGCTTTTCTCCACTCGGCCTCATGTGCACAAATTCTTCACTGGTACCCATGAAAAATGGGGGTGGGCAGCTGCAGTGGCGAGCAGTGCAGCATGCAGCCCCCACCCCAGCCCTGGCCCCATTGGATAGCCTGTGTTCACCCGACACAGTCCTCCAGTGGTAGTCCCACCCTTGATAAAAGTGAAGCCAACTCTAGCTAATTTATTTTGCTTATACAGCCTCTTGGACAAGCAAAAGTGTGAGATCTGTCGGCGATGTGACTCCATAAGCATCAACTTTCAACACCGATAACTCCTGTTGACTGCTGGGAACATTAGGAGTGGAGGTAAAGTGTTCTCTCTTCGCTCTTGTATCTTTGCTCTAAGTCAGTGCTTCCCAACCAGGGTTCCTCCAGATGTTGCTGAACTACAACTCCCAGCATCCCCAGCCACAATTAATTGTTGCTGGGGATGATGGGAGTGGTAGTTCGGCAACATCTGGAGGAGCCCAGGTTGGGAAGCACTGCTCCTAAGTCTCTTCTGCTTGGAAGACTAATATTCTTAGGACACTCCCTTCTTCTTTGTAGTCTCTGTTTCTTTCTTCTTTCTTCTACCACGAGGTAGCTAGGGCAGGGTGCAGACTTTCGATCTAAGTTTGTTACTTCTTAAAATAAACCTTTAGTTAGTTTGGAGTTGAAGCAATTGCCTCCAGATCTCATTGGTGAGCTCATCAAACTCTGCTGAATAAGGGGTGCATTCAAATCTCCCTACAAGATCCACCAGAGACCTGACCTCTTATGGCACATTGTAGGCAGCAAAGACTAGATGACTAGTTATATGGCCATTTGGACTGCCTATACTAGGGGTATAGTTCATCCCAAACCAATTCACCTCAAACAGGGGCCAGTACAAATATTCAATCAGATTCCCCTTTATAAGTATCCCTTACTAGATTCCCCTTTACAAGTATATCCCCAAAACCAGTTCGGCCCGGTTTGGTGGTTGAACAAGACTAGAGCTGGTTCGGCCAGATACGGGACCAGTCTGGGTTGGTTTGAATCTGGTTCGAATTCAAACCGAACTGGCCAAACTCGTTTCGTGCATATCCCTAGCCTATACAAATACCTGCATAGCATATGCCTAGTGAAATCTTGGTAGACCCTCTTTTCCCTTCCCCATACAGAGTAGAATCCCTCCCTTCCCCACTCAAACATATTTTATCTTCCCTTCCATCATTGCTCCCTACTCTATTCAAAAGCATCCCTTCTCTTCCTGCTCTGGTTGCTGTCACAATCACAATGTATATTCTTAAAAAGAAAATGTGGTACGGATGGTTCTCCATGAGGAGCTGACCTGAGGTTGGGTGGATCCATTTGTCCTCTCTATATTTTTAACTGCCAATGGTTGCTCACTCAGCCAAATGTTACTTTCATGTGCCATTTCATTTCCTTGCTGCACTTGCTATGTATAAATCAATTATTCCATTAAAGCCATCGTTAGGACTGCAAACTAGCCTGTATTAACTAGGATGTCTTTTTATGTCTTCAGAAGAACACCCTTTGTTTGATTTATAGCCAGGAAACCTAAAGGAACATCCTGATGAGTGAGAGACAAGCACAGTCACAGTTATGTCGAGGTGCTTGGGGAATCCATTCATCTAGGAAGGAAGAGGACGCTGGAACGTGCACGAAGCAAATGCATTCAATAAAGGTAAGCAGATAAAAACATGAGCAAATAAAGTCAAGAGACAAGCAAGTTCTCGGCGGTGCTCACAGCTGTTAGCTTAACTGAGTTCCACTCCCAAACAGATGGCAAGAGTAAGGAGAGAGGTCTCTGTGTCCTCTAGGCTCTAGGGATGTGCAATTCAAATTGCCCACAAGTCGATTCAAGTCGAATCGGGGTGATTTGATTATTCTAACCCAAATTGAATTGTCCTGAAAACAAAGGGCCAGATTCAGGGTCGAATAGAATTGCACCCAGTTCATCACGAATTGATTCGGATGCCATTTTGAGGCCCATTTGGGTCAAAAATTGGGCCTCAAATGATGCTTCTTTCCAGGGAGAGCTAGCCTACCAATTGGGATCAGTGGGTAAACCAGCACTCCAGAGCAGAAGGTTGGTCTACCTGCTGATCCCAGTTGGTAGACCAGCTCTCCCTGGAAAATCAGGACCTCCAAATCGATTCAGGTCAAATCGGGGGTGATTCATCAAGGCACCTGGCCAAGCCAATTCAGGGGGTCTGAGATTTGATTCAAGGTCAAATTGAATCACAGATTTTGATTCATGCACACCCCTACTAGGCTCAGACAAATAGCACAGAAAGATAGTGACAAATACATGTGTGGCCCCAGGCTTATCAATCATATCCATCACTCCCTGATATATGCATGCCAGAACCACAACAGGCTAGTCTGGAATGGATAGAGAGGAGAAAGGACGGCCAGACTCCAGGCCTGAAGGCTGTCCCTTTAAGGCTCCCACTCTCCAGCCAGGAAGGTGGAGCCCAGGAGGGGTACCCTGAACTCAGAGTCATTTAAGTGCTCCCCCCTGTACCACTGACTGCTCTTGGAACAACTTGTCCCACGGAGCTGTCTGTGGTGCTGCAATCCAGCTTGCCTTGCCACTTACCAGACTGTGTGGGCTCTTGTCCACAAGATGGCACAGGAGAGGGATTTCTTTTATCCTCAGTAGCTGGTGGCTGCTGTCTGGCATGTTTTTCCCTCCACAAGGGTCCATGTAGCATCACATCAACTGCTGCAGTCATGTGCAGAGCCCACTGAAGTTAAAGGGAGCTCATCAGGGGTCCCTGTCATGCACCCAAGCCACCTGGACCACCCACCAGGCCTGGGTGGTGAGAGCTCAGGGGATGAGGCACCTGAATGGAGGCCAGACCCCCTGGTTGTACCGTTGCACCACCATCCTGAGGGCCCACCTCAGTGAGTCAGAAGAGGATGAAGAAGAGCTGACACCAGAGACCTTCGAATATATAAATATTCGCTGTATTTGTGTCCTCCATGGATTTGTCTGATCCCTTTTGAAAACTGCCAATACTACTACTACTACTACATGGCTACTGCAACAAATATTTATATACCGCTTTTCAACAAAAGTTCCCAAAGCAGTTTGTTTATTTATTTATTTTTATCTCTCCATGTTAATTAATTAATTAATAATTAATTATGGATCCTTGTCCCCAAAGGACTCACAATCTAAAAAAGAAACAGCAGCAACAGCCACTGGAGGGAAGCTGTGCTAGGGATGGATAGGGCCAGTTGCTCTCCCCCTGCTCAATAAAGAAAAGGTAAAGTTGTGCCCTCAAGTTGGTGTCGACTCCTGGCGCCCACAGAGCCCTGTGGTTGTCTTTGGTAGAATACAGGAGGGGTTGGACATGGCCTCCTCCCGCACAGTGCGAGATGATGCCTTTCAGCATCTTTCAGCACCTTCCTATATTGCTGCTGCTGCCGATATAGGTATCTCCCTATATTAACCCATATTCTGGGAAACATACCAGCAGGGATTCGAACCAGCAACCTCTTGCTCATTTCCCTGCTATGCTATTAGGTGGCTTACCACTTTAAAAAGGTCCCTCTTTGCTCAATTAGCAGGGGAACATTATGGGAAACACAGGACTGTCTTCACTGCAGACCATGAAGGCTTCTCCTTAGCATTCAGGCCCTGGTCACCCGAAATTGCATCTCCCAGCTTCCTCAAACGAGGAAACCATAAAGGACGGCCAGGGAGAACTCATCAAACCGGATTCCCAAAAAGAGGGAAACCCTCCCAGGTGAACGGCAATCATCTCCTGAGCCCTAGAAATCCTCCGTGTCATTCAGTACACCTCTTCCCAGGCAGTTGCATTTCTTTCTTCAGACACCATCCACGGATATTGAGAGCAAAATTATATGAGAAACGAGGAGAGAGAAGAGGCGAGATTAGGAGGCTGTGGGGCTTTTCACGGCAGTGTCTTGTCAGACTTCCAGCGCTCTCTGACTTATCGAGATCCAAATGCTCACAGCTGGCACATATTTTAATGCCAAATGCCTGGCACCACTCTGGAATACATAGATAACCGGCACCCGGTGTGTGCACATTTAGAGGTGCATTGCATTTTGTAATGACCCCCCTCCACAATTTAAGTTATATTGCACAGGGATTTTTAAAACGGGGGTAGTTCTCAGTTCGCACAAACTCTTTTTTGCCAAGTAGCCGTTTGCCTAATAAAATTCAGAATGAAAACAAAATAAAGGAGTATGGGTTGGCGTTGTGGGGGGAGAGAAAACCCTGCTAATTTACTGCCCTAAAATAGTCAATTAGAGATTTGCCAATCTGTCTGGCAGGAGTTCCAAGTCCTTTGAAATGCCAACCCCAGAATGAAAGACGGGGGAGAAAATATTGCTGGCTCCTTCCATGAATTGGCCCAAATAGCAACTGGGATGTAAATTTGCCAGACGGGGCTAGTTTTGCCGATAGTAGAAATAAATGCCTGTTGTTTGTAAGAAATGGAGTTCAATTTTCCAACAATAGTGTCATTTTCCCATGCTGCACTGGTCTCACGAGAGAGTTCCAGAAACACTGAGATTTCGTTACGCGCTGGTTGGCTATGCTGTGTAGTACCTAAGCAGCTTATATGGATGTGCCACAAAATGACACCAGAAGGAGAGCTGGTCTTGTGATAGGAAGCAGGAATGGTCCCCTTTGCTAAGCAGGGTCCACCCTGGTTTGCATTTGAGTGGGAGGCTATATGTGTGAGCAGTGTTAAGAGGATGGGGCCACTCTGGGAAGAGCACATTCAGGCTTGCATGCAGAAGGTTCCAGGTTCCCTCCCTGACATCTCCAAGCTAGGGCTGAGAGACTCCTGCCTGCAACCTTGGAGAAGCCGCTGCCATTCTGTGTAGACAATACTGAGTTAGATGGACCAATGGTCTGACTCAGTATATAGCAGCTTCCTATGTTCCTTACACATGCTTTGCATCCAGAAGAGCCCAGCTTTACTCCCTGGCAGTATCTCCAGGTTAGGTTGGGAGAGACTTCTGCCCATAACCATGGAGAATCTCTCCTGCCCCACTGGAAAGCTGTGTGGGCTAGCCATTCATCAGGTAGAGCTGTGTGGAACTGTGTAGCTCTACCTGTCGTATGGCTAGCCTGCAGGCAGTGCGGCTCTTTCACAGGGCAGGAGAGAGCGGAGCAATCTTTGGCGTTCCCCCCCCCCAGCTCTTTAGGACAAACTGCTCCTGTTTCAAAGCATAAAGATAGAGCAGTTTCCAGCCGTTTTCCTTCCATTTAGTACAGGTCTCTTAAAATCCCAAGGGGAAAGGGGTGTTGGAAGTGCCATGGAGTGACTGGGAGATGTCTAAAATACTGCTGATATTCAATTACTTGAATACCAGCAGAGAGCTTTCTGAGATTAAAAGTAATAATGAGGCATTGCATAGGGGAACAGCTGATGTCTCTGCCCCAGAATCCATTACACACTTGGGTTTCAACGTGATTGATTTTATGTAGTCATGATATGCACTTGTAAAAGTAGATTATTTCTGTCCATTGATCCCATAGGGAGCAAACATTTAATGTCAACATTGAATTTTAACATACAATTAAAACCAAAGAAAAAATCAATATCATTAGGAAACTGCTTGTTCATGAGATTCTCATTCTGGCCCATGGGACTACGACAGAGTAAATTGTAAACTGCAGCTCTTGTTTTTAAAAGGGGTTGGATCCAGCAATGTTTTTTTGTTTTTTTGTTTTTGTTGTTGTTGTTCTTTGCATTTCCCCTGGTTTACTGTATCCTTTAAAATATTTCCTGCCAATAATTCAAAGAATGACATGGGGCTTTTAAAAAAAAAAATAATAATAATAATAGGAGTTAACTTCTGAGATGTTCTATTATTATTTTATTATGATGCTTTTAATAATGTAAATCCCACCTTTCCCAACCAAGGACTAACACAAGATGGCTAACCTGATAGCAGGGGTGGAGCTATAATGGGGTGGGCAGGTACAAAGAGCCTGAGGTGCCCAGGTCTTTGGGGCTGCCTGGCTCACCCCTGGCCCCATCCCCCAAGCTCTGATGGCCTCATTTCCCAGCTGGCTTCATTGTCCGCTAAGTATTTTCTTCCTTCTCTCCCTTCCTCCAAGTGAAGGCGAGAACAAAAAAGACACCCAGCCAGCAATGAACCTGGCTGGGAAATGAGCTCCGGAGGGCTGTGCTGGCCCTTCTGGGTGCTGGCCACGCCCCCTGCATGTGATGTCACATGCCAGGGACGTGGCTAGCATGTGCGATGGTCTACCCTAGCTATGTGCCTGTATGGAAGGACACCACTTCTCATTGCAGCTGTCCATACCTCCTATGACAGTAAGAGGCTGCTGCTCAGAGCACCAGCTGTGCATACAGATTGGCCAGAATCCAATCCCTGCCATCTCCAGGTAGGGCCCAGAAAGAGACTGTTGTATTCTATTCGGTTATCTTTTGCAGTTTGCATGTTGGACATTTGTGCCGGGCGGTGGTTGGGGGGGATCCAGGGATGAAGCCACAATTGGGTGAACGGGTTCAAAGAACCTTGCAGACGTGGGGGGTGTGGTTTCACTCCCAAATGGGGCCACGCCTGTTTAGGGAGCTCAATCGGCCAGTGCTGCATTTGCAGCAGGGAGAGCCACTCCTGGCCACGCTGTGAATGCAGCACTGGCCAATTTAGCTCCCAAATGGGGCTGTGCAGCCCCTATGTCAGATGCAGGGGGCGTCAGACATGGGGGCAGGGCTGGGGGGGGCGGAGGCAGCACCCGGGCCGCCGCTTGGCTCCCTCCACAGCTGGGGGGATCCTGTAGAGAGCATGGGGGAGGAGTCAGAAAGGGAAAGGAGAGGAGGAGGAGGAAAATGGATGTACTGCTGAATCAATCTTTAGTTAAATCTACATGTGATTTTCTTGTGTGTAGGAGGGAAGCAGCTATAAAACAGACACCCCTGTGCTGGTCTTTGACCATAATAAAGATGACTGATTGATTGAACAGACACCCATCTAAAAGTCTACATCAGCATCACCAGCTGTTTCCCTCCAGCAGGTTTTGGCCAACAACGCTCATCATCTCCCGTTAACAGCAGCCAGTAGCCAGGGATGGTGGGAGTTGTAGGCCAAAAACAGCTGGAGGTCTGCAGTTGGACACCCCTGGTCTAGATGGAGAGATGTCTCAATTCAACATAAAGCAGCTTCATAAGTTCATATATATGATGGAATCCAAAAATGAGAGGAGACTTGGGGGACCATGCAAGGTCAGGTCATCTCTGAGAAACGTGGATATTAATGGTGAACACAGAGACCTTGAATTAAGCCTGGAAGCAGATCCATAACCTGTGGAGTTTCCAATCATCTTGTCTTTTTAGAAGTTAAGCTCCTGTGTTCATCTGTGAAGCTGGAATGCCTGAAGCCACTCTAGTAAAGTGATTGCCGGCAGAGATTCTTTTTTCGCCTCCTCTGAAATTTGGTTCATCTCCTCCCTTTCTGAGTGTTCCATGCAGGACCTCTTGGTATGAAAGCCTGGAAGGGCACCTCCGGTCTGACTCTTCTGCTGATCCCGGAGATGAAGTGGGCGGTCCCTGTCTCTTTTCTGAGGAAGGGAAGTTTATCTGAATCAGTTAAGTAGACTCCTTTTGAAATGCGAGACGCCTTTATGCTGGCGATGAAGCAGCCTCTTCAGAGGAAACCTGCACTCTGTCTGAGTGCTGTATGCAGAAACCTTTGGAGAACAATTATGAGCTATCTTAAGGTATCATGACTTATATCCTGGATACAATAACTAGGGAACAGACTGGGGGGGAAACTCCGAATACCTCCTTTTTTCTTGTAGTCTCTTTCTTGCTCTCTCCACCTTATAGCTGTGTCTGCCTTCATTGCTTTCTTCATGCATCTGGAGTTCGGAACTGGAATGCCACTCCTCATAATAACGCTGACCTAATCTGTGTAGAATGAAGTGGGAGAATTGAGCATACTACTGCAGGCTGAAGCGGGTCCAGTTTTAAATGCATGAAAACTTCCTGCAAGGAGAAAAGTAGCCCAAAAGGGATTGGCCTGGGCTAGAATATTTCCCCCATTGTGCTCATTTTTTATTCCCAGCTTAAATTGGAGCCAGCGTGGTGTAGTGGTTAGAGTGCTGGACTAGGACCGGCGGGACCCGAGCTCAAATCTCCATTCAGCCATGATACTAGATGGGTGACTCTGGGCCAGTCGCTTCTCTCTCAGCCTAACCTACTTCACAGGGTTGTTGTGAGGAGAAACTGAAGTATGTAGTACACTGCTCTGGGCTCCTTGGAGGAAGAGCAGGATATAAAATGTTAATAATAATAATAATAATAATAATAATAATAATAAAAAACTCCCCCACCCTTCCTCTTGCACTGTGTTTCTGATCCTGTGACTCCTTTAATGTGTAGTGTGACCTTTACTTCCTGTAACAAGACATCCTGTCTTGTTTGAAGGAAGTCAAGCCCAGGGGTCATTGAGATGGAACAATATTACTAAGATAGACACGAAGGCTGTGCCTTGCGTCTGCAGCATCATCAGATCCTATTCAATGCAGTCCCTAATGGCAAAATTTTCATTGTATTGGTTTCGATGCAACAT
This sequence comes from Hemicordylus capensis, assembly GCF_027244095.1. Classification (NCBI taxonomy): domain Eukaryota; kingdom Metazoa; phylum Chordata; class Lepidosauria; order Squamata; family Cordylidae; genus Hemicordylus; species Hemicordylus capensis. Next base: position 21,541,257 of record NC_069667.1, read on the forward strand.
TGCTATTATCGGCCAGCTTCGATATTTTCCAGATCGTATTGGCCTGTATCTAATGTCATCCAATGATCAGATGGGCAGTCTTCATGCTGCTTTTCTCCATCGTGGATGCCACAAAACATGAAGCAGGTGATGTGCCATATATCAAAAACACTGCGGGAGAGATGGAGAGGGGAAAGAACAGTATCTGAATAATATCCCTGATTCAAATCAATGCCTCTTCAGGCATTGTCTGCTTCTCATAAACCTTGGCACTTCTGCATGAAATGGAGGTTGTATCAAGCCCTAAGAAGGGTGTGCCATCAACCCTAAGGAAGTTCTACCACATCTGAAAGTTTCATTTCACTCTGACTTACAATAATAATGTTATAGACATTACAATGATTTCCTACGGGCCATTATATCCTATGGGCTGATGCACCACTCTGGATCGATTTGAGAATCGCTTGTGTCATATTGGCATCAGATCAGATCAGATCATTTCATCCGTGTAATGCCCTAAGCAGGACCTCCAATGATGATCACAATGTCCAGGAAATTTTGTATGTCTTCTTCAAGGAATTCTTGCCGGTATTTTTGTCCCACTCACATGCTGTATGGAGAGTGTGTGTGTTCTTAATTGGTATAATCCAGCCCTTGGCAGTTGAAGCAGCCTTTCCCTGAAGAGTCAATCTAATTCCTAAAACCCTCTTTTTAACTAACCATCCCATAAGTGATTTGAATGAAGATTTTTTTTTTTGTCTCTGTGCTTTGCAGCCGGGAGTATGTAAAGAACGCCTTGATTGGAATCCTTAATCAAAGTCAGGCTGTGGAATTTTCCTTCTTCCTAGCAGAGGATCTCTCTGGTGTATTTAACCTTTCAAGTGTCTCTTGAGGTTTGCCCTTCTAGATGCTCTTTGCTTCGGCCTCCTGTCTTAGAAGCTCCTGATGCCGAATTGCAGGTTCCAATGACCTTATTCTTGGTAATCTCTCGGAAGTGAAAAGTCAGTCAAACAAAGCAAAAAGTTTGGGGTGATGATATTCAAATATATTCATGTTTGAAACGATCCAGCAAAAGTCAGACTTCTGATTAATAATTCAATGTCTAAAGGGCTAAAAGGAACAGAAGTTTTGCCTGCTTATAAGTAAGGAGGTAGGTGATTTGCCAGGTGCCATGGGGTTTCAACTGGGAGTTGGTCTGAGAGGAGAGCTGGTCTTGTGGTAGCAAGCATGACTTGTCCCCTTAGCTAAGCAGGGTCCACCCCGGTTGCATAAAAATGGGAGACTTGTTGTGTGAGTGCTATAAGATATTCCCTTTAGGAAATGGAGCTGCTCTGGGAAGAGCAGAAGGTTCCAAGTTCCCTCCCTGGCAGCATCTCCAAGATAGGGCTGGGAGAGATTCCTGCCTGAAACCTTGGAGTAGCCACTGTCAGTCTATGTAGACAATATTGAGTGAGATGGACCTATGGCCTGACTCAGTATATGGCAGCTTCCTATGTTCCTATGAGCCATGGAGCATTCTGCCCTGGGCCCCCTGGGCAGCTTGTCAGAGGAGTTCCCGACCCTCCACCTTCCTGTTGAGACCAGCCCAGCACCAAAACTGATGACCATCTTCACACTGGAGGAAGGCACCTCCACTAGTCCCAGTATGCATGGCAAAGCTACAGCATCTGGGACTATTTAGTTTGGAAAAGAAGCAACTACAGGGAGACATGATAGAGGTGTATAAATTTATGCATGGGAGAGAAAGAGTGGACAGAGAGGAAAAATTCACCCTATCTCACAACACTAGGAGCATGGATCATGCCATTAAACTCAAGGTCAGTAATTTCAGGACACACTAAAGGAAGTACTTTTTCACACAGTGCACAATTAACGTATGGAATTCTCTGGCACAGGATGTGATGATGGCCACTGGCTTGAATGGATTTAAAAGGGGCTTAGACAAAGTCATGGAGGACAGGTCCATCAATGGCTACTAGTCTGGTGGCTATAAGCCATCTCCCGCCTCAGAGGCAAGATGCCTCTGAATACCAGTTGCAGGAGAGCAACAGCAAGGTAGAGGGCATGCCCTCCTCTCTTGCCTGTGGTCTTCTCAGAGGCATCTGGCGGGCCACTGTGTGAAACAGGATGCTGGACTATATAGGCCTTGGCCCTTGTCCAGAAGGGCTGTTCTTTTGATAAGGCCTACGCCCCTGGAGATATAAAAGAGGTCAAAGCATTGCACGGGTTTCAACTTTCAGTGTGTTCTGCTTTTCTTGTCCCGCCCATTGGGCCTGTGGCGGACAGATTTGCAATGATTTCGAAGAGCTGTGCAAAGCTTTTTAAAAAACAAAACCTACTATAAAATGTTGTTGATGTTGTCAGAGGAATGGAAATGGAAATTGGCAGGAATGTCCTCCCAAGATGATTCCATGGGGAGAAGACAACAATTTGTTCATTGTTACCCTAACCCTGACTCTAACCCTTTCCTCTGTGCAAAGATGACTGCAATGTTAGCCTGATCGTTTGGAGGTGGGGATAAAGAAGGGGTGATAACACAGAGACAGCTGTAAGTACAACAATATGATCACTTGTCTTCCATCTCTAGGGGGCTAGATGTTGCCAAAAATCCCTATGAGCATTCATCCCTGGATATGGTATTGATGGCCACAATTTTGTTCTGGAGTCAGGTGGGCACCATGTATTGGAACATAGGAACATAGGAAGCTGCCATATACTAAGTCAGACCATAGGTCCATCTCGCTCAGTATTGTCTACACAGACTGGCAGCGGCTTCTCAGGGTTGCAGGCAGGAATCTCTCTCAGCCCTATCTTGGAGAAGCCAGGGAAGGAACTTGGAACCTAGATGCTCTTCCCCTAAGGGGAATATCTTACAGTGCTCACACTTCTAGTCTCCCTTTCATATGCAACCAGGGTGGATCCTGCTTAGCTTAAGGGGACAAGTAATGCTTGCTACCACAAGACCAGCTCGCTTCCCAGTGGTATATTGGCCGGGAATTGCCTGAGATACTGTACAAAGGTGGAGGAAGCAGAGTTTGGTTCATATGTCATTCTTGGTTAATCCATTCCTTGATCCAGGTCAGCTTTTGAATGGGGCCTTAGTTACTTGTATTCCAGTCCTGGAGTAAAGGCGGGGCTATCAAACAGCCAGCAGCAAGAGCCCCAAAAAGCAGTCTGCACTTGCCTCTCTGTATGTAATATCTATTTCATTAAACTACTAATATTCCTGATTCCACTCCACTGCCTTGTCCTTGCATACCACAACTTTTCCCCTTGGATTCTTCACAGCAACACCTCACCCCACCCCACTCACACATCTGTTTCTCTTTCCAGGTAGCCGACAAGTGTGAGCAGTAGCCAGGAATCTAACCACTCTGTGTTTCTCAGAGATCTGTATTTTTCAGGGACCCTTGGCAGCAGTCTCCGGGACAGGGAACAGCCGATTTATTTTGCTCCATAAGATTTAAGGGGAACCACTGAGAGCAGAGCTGCCCCCAATCTGAATAAGAGGTGAGCACGGCGGTGGTGGTGGTGGTGGTGGTGGTGGTGGTGGGGAGCAGAGCTTCATCAAACACAGTGAATGAAGGAAGGAAGAGACGGCCGTTTGAGGTTTTCTTTTGTTCTTCCCCAGTTTGTCTAGCAAGATTCAGGGGATTGGGGTCTGTGTCTTCACTGCCCCAGTGTGCATCCTAGAAACAGTACCTGGGATCTCATTTTATTTATTTTTTTAACTTGCCTCTACTTCTCAGAGTGCTTATGGCTGTGCTTATTTTGTAAGCATGAAAATCAGTACAATTATGGGGAGTGACTGAGAGGGAGAAGTAAAGAAAAGCAAAGATGCGTCTTCCACAAATACTATGGCGATTCTATTGAAAGACAGAAAAACATTGGAGATAAGAGGGTATAAATGCCTGGTGATGAAAGTCTAAATGCCAAAACCCAAATTTGTCTTTGATTCACTCGGATGTCATTTTCTTTTTAGTATTTATATGGCCTAACAAATCTTCTGGAGGGAGAAGAGGGTGGGGGGAAGGAAAAAGATGGCCCAAGTATTTTAATGAGAACCCCACTGTTTCCATGGAGATCAAGAGTCTACAGTGCACTCTAAAAAGCAGAGCGTGTATTTTGGTGGAAACACACAGTCTTGGCAGAACAGGGAGGTCCTTTTGTAGTTTCATACCCATCAAAGATGTATGCGTGTCCCCCACCCCCCACCCCGCCACTTTGAAACAAAGACCGAATTGAAATTTCCCTCCCTTTTGCACCCTGTTTTTTAAAAATATAATTTTATATTTATTTCCAAAGCAGCTGGGAATGTTATAATCCTCATGGACACATAACTGGAGCACATGTGGGCAAGTGGGAGGTACTGGCAGATTTGGGGTGACCCACAGATATTCTATGTCAGTGTTCAAAATAACTGATGAAAAAACTTTAGGGGGGACCCCCCCCCCCAACCCTGTAGTTCTGGGAGGAGGAGATTGGGCAAGGGAATTCTCAGCACCCTAGAGGGTCATCTTAAATTTGGAGTCCTCTTTATTTTGTGTACATACGGGCATAACTTGTGTTTAACCTCTCCTTTAAGGCACCGTCTTGAATTCAGAGTCGTCGTCCACTTGGGTAAATATGGTAAGTCTCTGGGGAAGGCATGCAATGAGTGCTTCAAACCAAACCATTGGTCTACTTTGTGCTTGATCCCCTTCCATGGGAGAAGGAGAGGAGGAGGTGGTAGTGGTAATGGTAGTGGTAGCCGTCGTCATAGCCGTCGTCCTGCTGCCCCAGACTGGAACTTTACAGCAAAGTGTCAGACAACACAGTCATAGTATATGGTCCTATAGCTTGGACTGCTGATTATTTTAAATGGCCTTCAATGCTTTACAAAACCTCATCCACTCATTCCCCTATCCTAGAGCAAACAGCAGAAGTCCTCCAGCCTCCCACGAGCCAGGCAAACCCCATAGCTTCCTTCCTGGCCAGGAACTGGGCTGGGTGAGACCATGTCTGGTGTGTGTGTGTGTGTGTGTGTGTGTGTGTGTGTGTGTGCGCGCGCGTGCAGGGTTGTCTCCCCTGCAGATATCACTTGACCTGATACTGGCCTCACTCCTCCAAATCTTTCCTGCCACATGGTATTGAACAGGAAGAGGAAACAAGCCTTTTCCAAAATGGCTGTCTCTTCTAAGAGAAATCCAACCCTTTTCTGGATAAGTTTGAAACTATCAAGCAAGCTTCGTTAATAAGATAAATGAACTAACATTAGTTACCTTACCCAGCTGTGGAGAGAGCCAAGCGGTAGCCCAGGTGCTGTCTCTGCCATGGCCCCCTAGCCCCGCCCCCTGCATCTGGCATCAGATGTAGGGAGCATTTAGCCACTCCCCCACATCTGACATCAGATGGGGGGCATGTCTGGGGCACAAGGCGCAGCCCATGATTGGTGGTGACCCAGGTTCTTTGAATCCATTCGCCCAATTGTGGCTCTGCCCCTGACCTTACCTCAATGAGTATTTAATGAGGCTGTTCACACAACCAAAAACTGGATATGACAAGTGTCCTATTCAGGTTTGGGAATTGTTCATGCTCCCGATCTTTGGTTGTGTGGGAGCAAACCACTTGGAAGGAGGAGGGAGAAGTGGTTGTGTGGGAGACAGGAGCTGGGTGGGACAGTGCCATCCTACCCCACTTTCATACCCAGCATTTGACCAAGGTAGGAGGAAAAACCTGTCATATCCAGCTCCAGTCTCCCATGCAATCATTTCTCCCTCCTCCTCCCTACTTGTTTGCTCCCATACAACCAAAAATCGGGAGCATGCACAGCTTCTACACCCGAGTAGGACACTTGTCCCACCCAGTTTTCAGTTGTGTGAACAGCCTCAATGAATAGGAAAATCCTCACTCCCCTAGTAACATTCTTGGGTACCCCTCTGCTCCTCCAAACTGGCTGTTCTCATGTTGCCCCTGCCATGCTGGTGATAGCTTGCTTCAAACAATCTTTCTATCCACCCTATCTTTGGGGAGGCTCAAGGATAGGAGAGCTAGGAGGAGAGGAGGAGAGCTAGGAGAGCTAGTCTCCTTTCAAGGGAGGAGAGCTAGTTTTGTAGTCGCAAGCATGAATTGTCCCCTTTGCTAAGCAGGATCCACCCTGGTTTGCATTTGAATGGGAGACTGCATATGTGAGCACTGTAAATATTCCCTTCACGTGGCCCCTCTCTTGGCCTTAGGGAGGCTCAGGATAGCAAAGTTTGGGAATCCGTGCCCTTAGACCATCCTCGGTAGCTGCCAGGTAGCATTTTAAGACCTTCATTTTTCCACATTACCATATTAGTTTTGATAACCATGCAGAGACAGATGGCCATGTGTCGGCTTTCCAAAGCGAAGGAATAATTTCCCCGGCTCGAGCTGGTGTAATGAGAGCGCTGCATTAAGCCGAAGATGAGGCGAAATCAAAGCATCTGTCAGTCCTTTGCACGCCAGCTTTGAGATGCTGCCGACGAACTGATATTTCACAAATAAAAGTTGAGACTATTATAGATTTGTGACACAAAAAATGGATGGTGTTGGATAACAATGCTGCGGCAGATGTCACCAAGTCCGTGCTTGAAGGTTGGGGGGTGTTTACTCTCCCCCTCCCCTCATTTTTTACTACTGCTCTGTGCCTTCTTGGAAGAGATACTCACTCGGCACAGCTTGCGTGGAGTATGCTCATTATAAAATTTTATCTGTGCGAGAACAATGAGATGGGGGGAAATGGTAGCTAATCTGATGGTTGTCCAATATTGTTGTGCTGTGGAACTTGTTGTTGCTCAAGAGTCTGCTTTTGTTATATTCCTTTAGAAGGCCCGCCTCATGTGGGAGCCGCACGGAGGGAGTTGCCACCATCCTGAGTCTGGTCTCAGTACCGTGTGCGAATTCTGCCTTAAGGCAAGAATGGACAGAATTCAGGTGTGGGGGATTAACTTGGTGGTTGACACCAACTCGACAGCATACTTTCCCATTAACACTATTATACTTCTGAGAAGGTCAGATTTGTTTCAGTTGTGGTACTTTGTCTTTATTCCCCAGGATGTCACATTATCACAAGGCCACCAGCTTATTATTATTATTGTTGTTGTTTGCACAGTCAGACAGGTGTTATTGACTGGTTTGTTTTATCCAGACATCGAGTCCTTCCCAAGGACCTTGGATAGCTGAATTTTATTATCAATGTTGTTGCTGTTATTATAGATATCATTGCAGAATATAGACTGTTCCCAGTAAAGCTGCTTTTTGTAATTGGCTGATGGTGATTTCTGAGGCCCCTATGGTGATGAGGTGCTCTTCAAGGTGTTTTGGAATTGCACCTAGGGCACTAATTACCACTGGGATTATTTTGGTCTTCTTCTGCCACAGCCTTTCAATTTCAATTTGTAGATCTTTGTATTTTGTGATTTTTTTTTCTATTTCTTTTTCTTCTATTCTGCTAACCCCTGGTACTGCTATGTCGATTATTTTGACTTGTTTTTCTTTCTTCTCGACTACAGTTATATCTGGTGTATTGTGTGGCAGATGTTTGTCTGTTTGTAGTCGGAAGTCCCATAATATTTTTGCATCTCCATTTTCTACAGCCTTTTCAATTTTATGGTCTCACCAATCTTTAGCTACAGGTAGCTTGTATTTTTTGCAGATGTTCCAGTGTATCATCCCTGCTACCTTGTCATGCCTTTGTTTGTTCCTGTTGTTATTTCAATTTCTATACCACCCTTCCAAAATTGGCTCAGGGCAGTTTACACAGAGAAATAAGAAACAAATAAGATGGATCCCTGTCCCCCGAAAGGGCTCACATTCTAAAAAGAAACATGAGATAGACACCAGCAAGAGTCACTGGAAGTACTGTGCTGGGGGTGGATAGGGCCAGTTTTGATATCAGCAGATATGATGATGTATCTTGGGGCATATGGCTATGGATAAAAAGAAGTGTCATTGTGAGGAGGCGGATGCACCTGGGAATTTCTATGGACTGCTACAGTTAAAGTAAGAATGTACCTATTGTCTCTATACATTTGCTGGTGGTTACCTTTAAAGACTGATTTGCGAGCAGGATATTTGCAGGCTTGCTTTGCTTCCCTTCTGCATATTACCTTGCCTTCAGACATCTGATTAGCGGGCATGAGTAAGGCAGGACCTTTTTGCTGGTCCTGTGGCAGCAAGCATGAATGGTCTCCTTTGCTAAGCAGGGTCTGCCCTGGTTTGTGTTTGAATGGGGGACTACACTGTAAGATATTCCCCATAGGGGATGGGGCCACTCTGGGAAGACCATCTGCATGCTGGCATGTAGAAGGTTCCAAGTTCCCTCCCTGGCATCTCCAGATAGGGCTGACAGAGACTCCTGCCTGTAACCTTGGAGAAGCCTCTGCCAGTCTGGGTAGACAATACTGAACTAGATGGACCAAGGGTCTGACTCAGTATAATTTATTATTCTATTTTTAAAAAATATTTATACTCCGCTCCTCCAGTACACTACTTCTTGGGGCTGCTCACAACAATAAAATAGATACAGTGAGCCAGCATGGTGTAGTGGTTAGAGTGCTGTACTAGGACCGGGGAGACCTGAGTTCAAATCCCCATTCAGCCATGATACTTGTTGGGTGACTCTGGGCCAGTCACTTCTCTCTCAGCCTAACCTATTTCACAGGGTTGCTGTGAAGAGAAGCTCAACTATGTAGTACACTGGTCTGGGCTCCTTCGTGAAAGAGCAGGATATAAAATGGAAAAAAATAAATAAATAAAATAAAATAATAAATAAAAGTAATAAAATTAACCATATTTTGTAAACCAGTTAAAAGTCAGGCAAAAACCATAATCCAAATTAAGTTTCAAATTAAAAATTACTTTAAAAGCTAAAAATTGAGTATTAGAAAAACTGAAAACTAAAGAACCTACCAAATATAACCAAAGATGGCGGATTAAAAAGCCTCTTTAAAAAGACTTGTTTTCAATTGTTTTTTAAAACACTGAGGGAGGGAGTATAGCGAAGCTCTTCAGGGAGGGCTTTCCAAAGCCAAGGGGCCACAACCGAGAAGGCCCTGTCTCTAGTCTCCACCAACTGGATCTGTTAGCGGAGGGGCCATGAACAAGGCCTAAGATGATGAGCAGAGGGCCTTGGCAGGTTCATATGGGTGACAGGTACCCCAGCCCCAAGCCATGTATTGCTTTAAAGGTGAAGACCAGCACCTTGAATCTAGCCTGGAAGAGGACCGATAACCAATTAAGCTGCCGCAGGATGGGTGTGACACTCATGAAGCAACTTGGAGCATCCTTGCAGCAACATTCTGGACCATCTTCAAGGGCAGCCCCACATAGAGTGCATTGCAGTAGTCCAATCTGGATGTTACCAAAGCATGAGTGACTGAGAAGTATAAGGCAGCTCCCTATGTCCCTATGTCCCACCGAAACAGGCTTTTCTGGGATGCCTGTCTGGATTCCTCATTGATGGTCCTTTAGGTGCTGGTTAAGATGTTATTTTTCCACCAGATGCTTGCTTGGGAGTAATTCACATCCCCACCCCCACCCCACTTTTCAAATTGTAGATTCCTGTTCCTTTCTGGATGTTTGTTTTATTCTTTTGATTGTGGTAGATTTTTGTTTTGCCTCTTTTTTATTCTTTATAGTAATTTTTTTTTAAAAAATGATTGTAAGCTTCCTTGGGGTCGCTCTGTATAACAAAAGGTGATTTATATAAATGACTAGAAATCTTAAATTATATATAAAGTGTATATGAGCTGGAAATGAATGGTGGCTGCTGAAACACTGCCCCATTCATTTGGCAGCTAATTTGTTTGGGGATAACGGAAACCTCATACAAATCAGTCCGATTTGTATCCAATTCCATTAGTTCCAGAAATGAATGGATGTCTGGCACATTACCACAAACAGCTTATTTTGCTTTTGATGTCAAGCATTATGTACAACTTCAACACCTCTTAAGCAAATAACTTTATATTAATATAATGATGGGCCATTTGTGCACCAGCAATTTTAAGTAGCTCTAATCCCTTTTCATACACACTTTCTAGGAGTTCTTTTTCCATGCTCTCTTCATCATAGTTTCTCCTGACCTCTGCTTGCTAATGGTACTTTTCTTATAGTGCCAGTTAGAATAAATTGGCTTGTTAGTTTTAGAGCCCTAATACATTGTTTTCAGCACCAAAATACTGAATATCATGCCAACTACTGTAAGTACTGTAAGTAAGTAAGTTTATTGTTGTGACCACAGGTCATTACATAGTATAACATGGGAGAATGAAAATCCAGCATACCAAGGAGTTACATCCGTTAGGTTGAACTACAGTCAAAGCTACATTTTGGAGCATATAAATTTCTTTCTGAGTTTAAAAGAAAGTATGCCGAAGGTGGCAATTTAACAGCTGATATATGGAATAAAATTGGCAAAAAGAAAAGTCAAATGTTCTACATCTGGACTCTTAGGTTTATCTATCATCAGTGTCTTTTCCCTGATCACATCATAAATAGGGCAGTATAGAACGTAGTGAAACATAGGAATCAGCAGCTGACTCTGTTGAGTCAGACCATTGGTCTATCTAGCTCAGCATTGTCTTCACAGACCAGCAGCAGCTTCTCCAAGGTTGCAGGCAGGAATCTCTCTCCGCCCTCTCTTGGAGATGCTGCCAGGGAGGGAACTTGGGACCGTCTACTCTTCCCAGAACGGCTTCATCCCCTGAGGGGAATATCTTCGAGGGCTCAAATGTAGTCTCCCATTCAAATGCAACTAGGGTGGACCCTGCTTAGCTAAGGAGGCAAGTCATGCTGGCTACCACAAGACTAGCTCTCCTCAAATATCCTAGTGGATAATGTCCTTCACTTGACCAGCACCACAAGGACAAAGTTCCACTGGGAATTTGCGGAATATCCCTTCAAGATATGAACATAACATAAGAACAGCCCACCTGGATCAGGCCCAAGGCCCATCTAGTCCAGCATCCTGTTTCACACAGAAGCCCACCAGATGCCTCTGGAAGCCACAGGCAGGAGTTTAGGGCATGTCCTCTCTCCTGCTGTTACTCCCCTGCAACTAGTACCCAGAGGCATCCTGCCTTTGAGGCTGGAGGTGGCCCACAGCCCTCCGACTAGTAGCTGTTGATAGACCTCTCCTCCATGAAGTTATCCAAACCCCTCTTAAAGCTGTGGGCATAGTCTGGAAATGAAAAGTCACAAAAGCCTTTCTCAGTGGTGCACTGGTAATATTAACAAGATACTGTGAGAGACTTATAAAGGCGGCTTTGAAGACTATATCATAGCAGCATCTCTACTAGCGTCCCATTCAAGGAGACGATCTCTGGCATTTTCTCGGCTCCAAGGCCTCAGTTTCCTCACTGGAGCCAAGGAGTATAACCGTACCTACACTGCAGAAGGATAGATGTGTGAACTAGTGCAACAGGAGGACTCAGTTGGGAGTGCAGGCTCAGAGGCGCAGCAGCAGGATTTGGCTGGGAGAACAGACTCTGGAGCTGGGCTGGAATGGTAGCATACAGAGGAGTCTGGGCAGCTGGCTCACATGAGGACTGAAGAGGCTGATCAGGAGGAAGCTGGAATTTCACCTGTGTTAAGAAGGCATCTCAAGAGAAAGGCTCAGTGGAAGACACGCAGGTGCAAGATGTCACAGGAGAGGAAATAGAAGTGCTGAGTCAGAAAAGCCTGATTGGCTGCCAGTTATCTTGAGCCCTATATTAAGCAGACTGTTATTGGCACAGTTTGCTGTTAGCAACTTTTCCTTACTGCAGACTGTGTTCCTACTTAGCATTCTTCAACCTTTCATGTTCCAGCCTGCCCTTGTTCTGTTCATTCCTTGCTCTGTTTTTTTTCCAGTTATTACTCAGTTATCGTAGAGGGAGGTACCTACTTTAGTTCAAGGGTCTTTATTTTGTTTGCTACTATTTTTCTTTGTGAGTCTTTTTCGCTTTCATTCGTGCAACTTCACTGCTACTCTTATTTCCAGACTTTCTGTTTAACTCACAGAAGTAGAGCTGAAGGGGTTGTAAATCTTGTCGGGTTAGCTGAGCCAACAGATTTATGACAGGAGGCTCTTATTTCATCAGGGAGCGCGTTCCAAAGCTTTGGGGCAGCAGAGGAGAAGGCCCATCCCCGAGTAGCCACCAGACAAGCTGGTGGCAACTGCAGACAAACCTCTCCTAATGAACTCAATAGGCAGTGGGGTTCATAACGAAGACGTTCTTTTAAATGCCCAGGGCCCAAGCAGTTTAGGGCTTTATAGGTTATAACCAGCACCTTGTATTCTGGCCGGAAACTTATCGGCAGCCAGTGTAGATCTTTTTGGTATGCAAGGACAAGGCAGTGGAGTAGAATCAGGAATATTAATAGTTTAATGAAACAGATATTATGTACAGAGAGTCAAGTGCAGACTGCTTTTCGGGGCTCTTGCTGCTGGCTGTTTGATAGCCCCGCCTTTACTCCAGGACTGGAATACATGAAACTAAAGCCCCATTCAAAAGCTGGCCTAGATCAACCAACCACAGCTGCAACTGGCAAAGGGGGTACCACCAAATGTTGGCATCACGACACACATTTGGTATTGCTAAATTTTAACCACAGTGGAGGGGAAAGAGATTCAGGCCTGCTGGGTTTCATGGCCAACAACGCATGTCTGCAGCCTAAACCCTGATTTCCAGCAATGACAAAATGTATGCCATCCCGGTCATTTGAATACAATATTCACATTTCTAGGAGATAGCATTTATATGTTAAAGGACCATACTCTTTATGTTTTAGCCTAACCATATTTACAGGGCAGTTGTCTCACATCAAGTAGTACCCCTATGCTCAACAACCGACAATCTCTTTTTAACAATTGACTTGTGTATAATTTCAAATGGCTCTCAATTTCTGGCTTATATTTATTTATTTTGTATTTATTTATTTAAAATATTTCTGTACTGCCCAAGACTTGCATCTCTGGGCAGTTTACAGTTAAAATCATTTAAAACATTAAAACATATAAAACCCAATATCAAATATGAAAACTATATATCTAATTAAAAGCCTGGGTGAATAAATGTGTCTTCAGTGCCTTTTTAGAAGTTGCCAGAGATGGGGAGGCTCTTATTTCAACAGAAATAATTGCAACATCATTTGAGGTTTTCTTCTTTTCTCTTTTCTCTTGTTGCACAGTTTTTACATATGTGCTGTGTTTGTTGAAAATTAAAGAATCTATATTATTATTATTTATTTATTTGAGTTCTATTCCGCCCTTCCAAAAATGGCTCAAGACAGTTTACACAGAGAAATAACAAATAAATAATATTCCCAACATTCCAAACAAATAGATACAGTGATGGGTTAATATGCTTTCTTTTTTTCACTTGTGAAAGTGAAACTTCATGTTTTAGATACTGCAGGTGAACACTGCACATTTTGACTCTTGGTTTCCCTTTTGTTTGTTTTTGGGATCTGGCTTCATGGGCACATATGCATCTTGGTGTGTCAATATAGCTGCTCGGATGCCATCTGTTAGGGTGGCTGTGTGCCCATTCCAAGGTGTAATGCCACTTTGAATAGGATGCCATTGCCAATGGAACATAGATTTAGTGAGATGCTCTGCAGAAGGCTCCTCCTGGTGGAAAACAACACCAAATTAGGCCCCTGTGCTTCATTAGATGGGATAACATCTGTTTATGCCATCAATGGCCACATTTATCCTGTTTGCTTCCTCCTGAATGCTTGAGGGTTTGGGAAAGGCAAGTGGAAAGCCAAACATAAGCTCCTTAAAAGTTGGTGAGTTGTTTTAATGGAAGCTTTGGTTCCAAAGAGGGAGAGTCTCTCCGCATCATTTGGAGAAATATCTGGCACTTTATTCTCGTGAGAGATATGCCCAAAAAGATGTAATGGAATCTACTTGAACTATTAAATTACTTGAACTATTAATTGAACTATTACTTACTTGAACTATTAAATTACTTGAACTATTAATTAATATAATTAACTGGCACACCAGCAAGCCCAGGAAAAGCAGTTAGAATGAAGGAGTATCACACTCTGGACTGTGGCTCCTTTAAGACTCACACTCTCCAGACAATGGGGTGGAGCCCAGGAAGAATGGTCTGGGCTCCAGAGTACTTAAGAGCTCAGTCTGCCTTCAGATGACAGAGAGTCAACTTGTTCCCTGTGAACACAGTCGCAGTCTGAGAGTACTTCTGGATCCACACCTCTCCCTGGTTTCTGAGGTTGAGGCGTTGACCAGGGGTACTTTCTATCAGCTTCAGCTTGATACGTCAGCTGCATATGTTTCCCGAGATCAATGACCTCAAAACGTTGGTACGTTTGTTGGTAACCAACAGACTGGGCTTCTGTAATGCGCTCTCTGTGGGGCTGCCTTTGTACGTAGTCCGGAAACTTCAATTGGTTCAGAATGTGGCAGCCAGGTTGGTCTCCGGGTCATCTTGGAAAGACCACATTACTGCCTTGCTGATGGAGCTACACTGGCTGCCAATAGGTTTCTGAGCAGATTACAAAGTGCTAGTTATAACTTATAAAGCCCTAAACGGCTTAGGCCCTGGGTATTTAAGAGAACGTCTTCTTCGCTATGAGCCTCACCACCCATTGAGGTCACTTGAGGAGGTCCATCTCCAGTTGCCACCAACTCGTCTGGTGGCTACACAGAGACGGGCCTTCTCGGCTGCTGCCCCGAGATTGTGGAATGCGCTCCCTGCTGAGATACGATCCTCCCCATCTCTGGCAATTTTCAAAAAACATCTGAAGACCCATCTCTTCACCCAAGCTTTTTCAGCTTTTTAAATTTGTAGGTTTTAATTTTATACTGTTTTTAAATTGTTAAACTGTTTTAACCTTTTTATATTTGTTTTAATTGTTTTTATGTTTGCAATTGTTTGCCACCCAGAGATGAAAGTTTGGGTGGTATATAAGTTAAATAAATAAATAAATAAACATGCCACACCACGCCTTCTTTTAAGTTCCTGTTTTTCAAATTGATAGATACAAATGACCCTATGGCCAGCCAATTTTTTGCTGCACTGTCGTCTTCTCCATATTTGATCCATGTTGACCAGTTAAGCAGATGACAGGAAAATGGATCATTGGCAGTCATTGCCATTTCGGTGGAGATTTTCCGCTGAATGCTCTCCCCCCCCCCCCCGCTTCTCTTTCAAAATAATGACTTTTCATGTATATTTGTGGACCACATGCTGCAGCACTTTCTAACAATTTTTGCTCTTTGAGATTAAAACAGTGGAAACATGGCAGTCAAGGCCCTTTCCATTAACAATGGAAACAAGATGCTATCGCTGACATTATTTCAATTTTTTTTTTTGGTATTATGTGATCTCCTCTTTGTTGTTAATCACTTGCCCTACATTCAATTCATTCATTATACTCAAATGCTTTGAGATTAAACCCCCAGGCAGGAGAGCTTCAAATGACCTTTCCTCCCCCCCCCCCCACCGCTTTTTGTCTCTCTCTTTTTAAAAATTTGTTCAAAGTTAAATTAAGCCTAGGTCCTGCTTAATGAGCTACCGCTTGCTGACTTTTTCATGCGAACAAATTCCTCTTACTCAGCGGTATGTACATACCATATAAATTATAAAATATTTCAGATCCTATCCCTTCCATACACACAGACCCCTTCCCTACTCAGCAGCACATCTTACACAAAACAGTATTTTCTGAGAAGTGGATAGCTGGATTTCTTTGATACTTTTAAATATATACTTGCAAGATCCACAGGTTTGATGGTGTGTGGGGTTTTTTTAAGTGGAAGATTCAAGATCAGCTTTTCATGAAGGATCTTTGATGATGTATCGTAATAACAGCACCCTTAAAATTGCCAGATTAATGCAGCCACCTTTCCTTTTGGAAAGAGGTTCCCTCTGTCTCCCCACATTATCAGTATTCATGACCCCTAATTTCTAACTTCATATATGGCTCTCAAGCAGATTGCTTGTAAGGCTTATGAACTGGAATATTTGTGGATTCGCTTTGAAGCAACAACAGGTTATAAATGAGTCTGAAAACCAAAAGACCGTAGAATTCCAGAACTGGAAAAGACCAAAGGTCATATCCTCGAAACCAGCTACCAAAAAGGATCAGTTTCCACATCACAGTGTGATAGAAGTAGAGATCTGTGTGTGAGGGAGGGGGATAGGTGGAGGGAAGAGGATCTGAAATATTTTATCATGTATAAGATGTATAGTCAGTTTGCTGAGTAAGAAGAATTATTTTCATGAAAAGGTCAGGATGTTGCAGCTCATTAAATGGAGGGCTACAAACACAGAGCAGTGGCATTGCAGAAAAATGCCGGCACAATGGATCATTCCCGATGACTCACGCAAGTGAGCAAAACTGCTTAAGGAAAAGAAGCCTGGAGGTCGTTAGCTAATCTTTCTTGACACCAAACATCTGGGTCGTTCAGATCCCTCTCTTACAACACTAGAACCAGGGGGTCATCCCTTGAAACTGAAGGTTGGGGAATTTAGGACAGACAAGAAGAAGTACTTCTTCACACAGCACACAATTAATCTATGGAATTCTTGCCATGGGATGTGGTGATGGCCACCAGCTTGGATGGGTTTAAAATGGGCTTAGACAGATTCATGGTGGAGAGGTCTATCAATGGCTACTAGTCTGGTGGCTGTGGGCCACCTCCAGCCTCAGAGACATGATGCCTCTCAATCCCAGTTGCAGGGGAGCAACAGCAGGAGAGAGGGCATGCCATACCTTTTGCCTGTGGGCTCCCCAGAGGCATCTGGTGGGCCATTGTGTGAAACGGGATGCTGGACTAGATGGGCCAAGTTGTGCCTGATCCAGCAGGGCTGTTCTTACGTTCTTATGTTCTTAGGTCCACTTAGTCTTGGTCAGAGGTGCTCTTACCCCTGGACTTCGGGACTGAAGTCCAGGGCCTCCACAACCCCTGGGGGCCCACAAATCCTCTTTAGTGTGTCCTGGGTGGTGTGGTTTGTGCTCTTAAGAACCTATGTGTTAAGAAATGATGCTTAACTTTGGAGGGCCTCCAAAGGCCTTTTAGGTCCAGGCTCCAAAGCTTCCTAGGTGCACTTCTGGTCTTGGTTCTCCTTCTAAATTATAATATTGCTCTGAAATTGCAGTTCATGGTTGTCAGGTCAGGATGGGTTCAGGATGAGTTCCTAGTCCAAATTTTAACAGAATGGGTGGACATCAGGAGGAGGAAATTGAAAGACATAGGTAACAAAGGACAAACCAGAGCACATGCAGGTTGCCTATCGAGAACTTACACTTCATTTCAACTAAAGATGTCTAAATTTTTGAAGAAATCAATGTCAAATGAAGCTCCACCATTTGAGCCCTAAAAAGAACCAGTAAGTTAAATTTGCTTCTTTATCTACACTCTAAAGTTCAGTATTCATGTCCGATCCATTAAGCATAAAACCCTCTCTTCTTATTTGTGATCAAATCTATATACCAAGAATAATTAGTAATAACAGTTGAATGAAAGGTCCTTTGGGCTTTATTAATTGAGGCAGGAGGAGGGGGAGCATGAAAACGCATAATGGAGTTTTATACGCTGAACGGAACCATCAACAAAAAAATAGATTATATGCCCAGCACACTACTAATTTTTAATGGTATGCTTAATCAGTACTGCTCTGATCCCTCTGTCAGGGTTGCATTATCCTTTTTAGGAAAATAAACCTAAAGGGTATTTCAGTCATAGATGGAAATGTGTGCACGTGCACTGCGATTTTGCTGGTGGTGGGAAAATTGGATGCTTCTGAAACTCTCAGGATAGTTCCAGATCTCTTTGGCTTGCACTGGCTTGGAATCACAGTATCCAAACACCTCCCTTCCTCTGATCCTGTTCATAGGCTGTGGAAGTAGCCTCAGAAGTGCTGGGGAGGAGGGGGTTAATTGTCACCCTATTCCTCCACCAGCTATCAGGGACAGGTCTGTGGGGTCCTTGTGTGTCCTGGCTCTCCCTGGCAACTGTGTCAGGTCCCAGCTGACTTTGCCTGTACCCAGTGGCTGTATTGCCTCTGTCTTCTTGGCCCTCTGACTGAATCAGCCGTGGGTATGCCTTAGAGAATTAAATATATAGATAGGTTTTTAAATTTTTAAATAGAAATGTAGTCTTTTTATATTTAAATACTTGTACTTTTAATTGTGGTGTTTTAATTCTCCTTTTTAAAAAAATACTACTGTAAACCACTTTGGGGTTATTTTGATGAAAGGCGGTATATAAATAAACTACAAATACACAAACTGTGGCTGGGAAAATGTGTATTAGCGATCAATCAATCTCAGACATTCAGAAGCTCCTTGACCTAACTTGTTCGGAATGCCTTCATTTTATTAAGATCAAGTTTCATAGTTCTGTGAGTATGGATTGTGCTTGATTCTTGTGTTTCTCTTTGCCCCAGCATCCCTCAGTTAAAGCCTGTAACTTTGCCTGCTTTTCAAGAATTGAATGTACTGCAAAACAGCAACAATCAAAAGTGGAATAACATTTGTTCTCAGTGAGGAAAGGTGTCATTACTACAATCTGCATTCAAGACACTACCAAAATAAAAGAGAGTACATGCGCCATTCAAGCCTAATACAATAATTACAGTGATTAGACAATAATCGTTAAAGGGATCACTGATTGCAAAAAGTGATGACATAATATGAAGCACACCAGTGCTTGCTAGGAACGATGCTGCCAGAAATTCTTACCAATGCAAAAACTGGATGGACGTTGCTGTTTGTTTCCTCCCTGTGTCAAACAGAACAGGTAGGCTTATTCACAGTTCCTTGCTTGACATTTGGAGCTGTAACCCTGAAAGGTGTGTACAGGTGGACCTCGCTATATGTGGATCCAGCATCTACAGTTTCGCGTAACCCATGTTTGGGTGATTGATACACAGAAATAAACCAGCCCACAAGGGGTTAATTCTGCGTACCCATGGGTTGGAGGTTAATTCTGCGTACCCATGGGTTGGAGGCAGCCAGAAATGGCTGTGGAGGTCATTTCTGGCTGCTGTTTTGTGAAATTGAGCCATTTAAAATGGGTGATTTCTGACTTCTGGGAGGCATTGCTGGATCCCTGGAGGTCCTCAGAGCATGGTGGGACACTTAATTATGCCCTTTTAAAGTCCCCCCCCCATTTGGGGGCAATTTTTGGGCCTCCGGGAACCTAAGCCCCACAATCCCATTGTCCAAATGATTCAGTATTCACAGTTTTGTATCCACGGTAATTGTGGAGAACAGAAAGCCCGCAAATAATGAGGTTCTCCTGTATGTAGCACATGCACCAATGAAGCTGAAGATCAGGTCGTCATGGCCAACGTTCCCTATAAAAGGAAGACATAACAGGATCCACAAATGTTGACTACAGTTCCCATAATCCCCAGCCACTGCAACTGAGGATGATGAGAATTGTGGCCAACAGCATCTGGGAGTCCCTGTTAGAGGGAGCACTGGTCATGGTTGGTCCAGGGCTTTCAGTGCAAGAGCCAGGACCACAATTTTGGCCACAAGTGCTATCTCAAGGGGTGAATGCTTATAGCAATTTCTGGCAACGTCTACTCCTCTAGAGATGGAAAAGAAGTGCTCTCATGGTTGCACTTACAGCTGTCTCTGTGTGATCACCTCTTCTTGATCCCTACCCCACAAATGATTAGGGTAAAATTGCCATCACTTTTGCCCAGATGAAAGGGTTAGGGTCATGTCGGAGGGGAGAGCTGGTCTTGTGGTAGCAAGCATGACTTGTCCCCTTAGCTAAGCAGGGTCTGCCCTGGTTGCATTTGAATGGGAGACTAGAAGTGTGAGCACTGGAAGATATTCCCCCTCAGGGGATGGAGCTGCTCTGGGAAGAGCATTTGGTTCCAAGTTCCCTCCCTGGCTTCTCCAAGATAGGGTTGAGAGAGACTCCTGCCTGCAACCTTGGAGAAGCCGCTGCCAGTCTGGGTAGACAATACTGAGCTAGATAGCCCAATGGTCTGACTCAGTATATGGCAGTTTCCTATGTTCCTATATTTGCCCAAATAGAAGAAGACTCTGAATTTAAGATGACCCCCACCCAAAAAAATCACAGGTTAAATACAGGTATAAATTATTATATCCTAAAGGAAGACAACTCTGAATTTAGGGTGACCCTTCCTCTGTTCCAATTTCTAATATCATTTTTTGGGGGGAAACCTAGTCTTGGATTCTGGTTATTTATTCATTTATCATATTTCTATGGCGCCTGATATGTCTATCAATAGGTGACATTTCATCCCTATAAAAATACAAATGAAATGTTAAAATACTGGAGGACTGGCCTTACCATAATTCAACATGAAGACATGTTGAATAGATCTCAGAAGACACCACAGGTCCCTACCACTGTGTGTCACGTGTCACTGAGGTGCCTCCGTTCACACTGCAGAACCACACAGTCCAACGAAAAGGAGAGTTTCAAGAGGATCTGGATGGTTTAGCTGAAGACGAAAAGCGGCTTGTGTTTTTCTTAACCATTTGACAAAAGCAGACCTGTGTTGTTCCAAAGCATCTTTTAATTTGGGCATGGAAGCTCTCTGACTTCCAAGCACAGATGATGAATTGCAAAAAATTCCCCAATGTATTCCCAACGGGCTGTCAGCTGCACTTTTTAAAAGCAGCTGGTGAATGATTTACTGGAGCTGGTAATCGCTCACAGCTGCAGGGAAGGAAATTCTGTTTTGCAAATTTATTTTGCATTATATTCATGGTCCTCCTATAAACATGTCCCTCCTTTGGTCAATATTGCTAGGCCAATTCCCGAAGAAAACCCAGTCTGCTCATTTGCCATCCAGTGTGCTTAGTATGTTACTGTCAGCCCTCCTTAGTTTATATTCTATGCCCATGTGCCTCATTGGTTTGCTCCTAAAATTAATGGATTCGAAATTGTTTCAGCCAGGGGTTCTCAAAGTTAGGTCCCCAGGTGTTGTTGGACTAGAACTCCCACAATCCCCAGCCTTTGGTCTTTGTGGCAGATGTGGTGGGAGTTGTAGTTCAACAGCATCTGCAGTATTCCCTATAATGGAAATTCCCAGATGTTTTTGACTGCACCTCCCATAATCCATAGTTGCAATGGCCTTTGGGGATGATGTGAGTGTTCAACTAGGGATACACAGGAAACTGATTATGCATTTTCTTTTGAGCTCAAAACAAAATGCAGACAGCCGGAATGTTTCTTCGGAATAGTGGTCAACCTGGTTTTTCGGCTGAACAAAACTCAAAACATTTTGAATGCTTCAGCCACAGAGAAAAACAAGAAATCTCAAAATGTCCCCATTGTTCCCCATCAGTAGGTCCTAGGGACACCAAATTGGATTGGGTGATAGGGCATTGTGAGTGCTACCTGCCACCCAACTCACAAAAGAAATGGGCAAGCAGATGGTTTTTAACAATTTTTTAAATCCTTCCCTGAAACCACTATGGGATTGGAAGCCAGTGCCAGAAAACCAATCAGCAAGGGAAAAACAGGCCTCCAAAATGGCACTCAAAATGTCAAAATGTTTTAAATCAAAGTGGGGTTTTGTTCTGAGCTCAAAACAGACCCTTTATTTAAAGCTCAAGACACTCAAAATGGCCCATTTCGAGTCAAAACATTTTGATGTCAAAACATTTTGCACATCTCTATTGCCAACAACATCTGGGGAATCCCTGTTACTGGGGACGCTGGTCCCAAGTTTGAGAACCCCAGGCCTAACCTTTCCTTCCTCTATGTGCAAAGGGACACTTCACTAATACTTGACAATAACAAGGGAGCTTCAGTATAAATACAAAGTGGTTATTTCTCTCTCTAATGTATAAAACATATGTCCAAACACACATGAAATCAATACTGAATGAAGCTAACTGCAGCCAAGATGTAATTTTTTTATGTTTGTAGAGAGACTTAAGCACTTGGGGATGAATTAACCTTGGAATGCCGTCAAGTGGTATATTTTGGAATTATATGAGTGATTTCACAAAACATCACTGAGGTCAAATTCATTCAGCAGCAGCAGCGGCGGTGAGTGAGTAGCTAAAGCCAAAGAAAGTGCTAGCATTAAAAATGTTCACATTCCTGGCCACATTTAGATTAGCAACTGGCAAAATAGAGGGTGGCAAAAAGCTGAGATACCTGGCTTATTTCGACAACCTGGATCACCACACCGCTTGCCGCAGTGCCGATCGTGTGGGTGTATGAGCGGCGGTAGACAGAAACAATGGTTATGGAGGGAAAGAAAGAAGGATCCAGCCTTTCCCCAGCCCTCGCCAACTCAGGCACAAGTGGTTGTGTGA
Source organism: Hemicordylus capensis (assembly GCF_027244095.1). NCBI lineage: Eukaryota > Metazoa > Chordata > Lepidosauria > Squamata > Cordylidae > Hemicordylus > Hemicordylus capensis. Next base: position 21,563,520 of record NC_069667.1, read on the forward strand.
ATGACCTTTCTATCAAAAACCAGGCTTCTTCCCACCCTAATGTCAATTGTGTGAATTGCCCTAAAGGTAAAGTTGTGCCATCGAGTTGGTGTCGACTCCTGGTGACCAGAGAGTCATGTGGTTGTCTTTGGTAGAATACAGGAGGGGTTTGCCATTGCCTCCTCCTGCTCAGTATGAGATGATGCCTTTCAGCATCTTCCTGCTGCCCGATACAGGTGTTTCCCATAGTCTGGGAAACATACCAGCGCGGATTTAACTGGCAACCTCTTGCACCCTACAGTGTCAAATTCACAGAGATATTGGAATTGGTGCTCTTGTGCACAACTTCCCTACAGAATATACGAGGAAGGAGTTTCATAGCAGGAGGCGTGCCATCGTGTCGCATAATCTCAAAGATGTTTACACTCTTGCAACACCAGGCTGAAATGCAAACTCCTGGCATAGCAAATGTGGATAGCACAACCCCTCTATCTCATATATTCAGCAGCGGGAGAGCAACTGGCCCTATCCATCCTCAGCACAGTATCCCTCCAGTGGCTGTTGCTGGTATCTACCTTTATGTTTCTTTTTAGATGGTGAGCTTTTTGGGGACAGGGGAGTATCTTTATTATTTTTTCTATGCAAACCACTTTGAGGTTTACAACATTTGTTGAAAAGTGATATATAAACATTCATAGTAGCAATTTGCCAAAATGTAGTGCTAATCTGGAAGCGAGCCATTATTTTTAGTATCTGACACACTCTTAAAAATGGATAAGATGTACGTTGTTCCAGACGTACGTGGAGACAAATAAGCAATGTAACTGCACAGCGTGGAACATAGCATTGAATAAAGAGGTGTATAAACAGTCAGTGGTTAAGCCAGGTTTACATATGTGGGTTTGTTTGAGATTCTGATAGTTCAGGATCTTCATTTTTAAGTGCATGTAAGAGTAACATGAGATCCCCCCTTTTCATCGAAGAAGACATCAGAGCCCAAAGCATTTTAAAATCAGCAATAATGAAAATGTGATGTCTTTTCCTGTGGTCCCCCCCCCATGCAAACCCAGTATTGCATGGGGTGAATTTAAGGTCAGCTTTTTGAGTGAGTCATCAGCGGGGGGTTTTAAAGCACCCAGCAAGTGTGTGAGAGAGATGCATGCAAGATTATGCGCTCGTATCTTTGCTTGAAATTTAATGGGAAAACGGTCCTCTTGTCAGCCAGCATCATACATAATAATGTTAACACCACTACAAGCAGGCTGTGGTTTATTGCTTCAATTTCTTATGTACTGGCAAGAGAATTAAGAAGATTGATGCTTTAAGATGGTAGCGCTCAGTCAAATTAGGAGGCTAAGAGGGTGATGAGGGGAGGAAAAAGGCACTTTTTGGAGGGAGCTGGGCTCCATTAGAAACTTGTTAGATCCCACTGCTATCAAGCCAGAGACACCCCAAAGCCAGATAAGGAGAGCCGATTTGGGCATTCACTGATGCATTGGATCAAGACCCAGAGGTGTAAATGAGATGCACATTTGGAGGTGGGTGTGGTCCACCTCCATGGGAAAGAGAGCTGGTCTTATGGTTAAGGAAAAGTGAAGTATGCCGTCAAGTCAATGTTGACTCCTGGCGCCCACAGAGCCCTGTGGTTTTCTTTTGGTAGAATACAGGAGGGGTTTACCATTGCCTCCTCCCGTGCAGTATGAGATGATGCCTTTCAGCATCTTCCTATATCACTGCTGCCCAATATAGTACCCGCGGGGATTCGAACCAGCAACCTTCTGCTTGTTAGTCAAGCATTTTGCCGCTGCGCCACTTATGGTAGCAATCATAAATTGTCCCTGTTGTTAAGCAGGGTCTGCCTTGGTTTGCATTTGCATTTATAAGTGAGCACTGTACGATATTCCCCTTAGGGTATGGAACCCATACCTCATGGAAGAGCATAGGCATCCTTGCATGCAGAATGTCCCAGGTTCACTCCTTGGAAGCATCTCAGGTAGGGCTGAGAGAGATTCCTGCCTGAAACTTCAGAAACTCGGGAGACGATTTTGATCTGCCGGTTCTGGATGGGGTCACGCTCCCCCGGAAGGAACAGGTACGCAGTCTGGGGGTGCTTCTGGATCCAAACCTCTCTGTGGTGTCCCAGGTTGAGCAGGTGGCCAGAGGTGCTTTTTATCAGCTTCAGCTGATACACATCTGTTTCTTGAGATGAACGACCTCAAAACAGTGGTACATCTGCTGATAACCACTAGGCTGGATTACTGCAATGTGCTCTATGTGGGGCTGCCTTTGTACGTAGTCTGGAAACTACAGTTGGTTCAGAACGCAGCAGCCAGGTTGGTCTCTGGGCCATCTAGGAGAGACCATATTACTCCTGTGTTAAAAGAATTGCACTGGCTGCCAATATGTTTCCGGGCAAGATGTATTGCTGGCCATTACCTATAAAGCCCTAAACAGCTTAGGCCCTGAGTATTTAAGAGAACGTCTTCTTCGCCATGAGCCCCACCGCCTGCTAAGATCATCTGGAGATGTTCTTCTGCGGTTGCCACCAACTCGTCTGGCAGCTACTTGGGGACGGACCTTCTCCATTGCAGCCCCTGGACTTTGGAATGCTCTTTCTGTTGAAATAAGAACCTCCCCATCTCTGGCAACTTTTTAAAAGGCACTGGAGACACATTTATTCACCCAGGCTTTTAATTAGATTGATAGTTTTAAATAATTTTAAATTCTGACAGAAGAGCTGCCATTTGGAAAACTGTCAGTGGCAATATTGCCAACTTCATACAGAAACGATGAGCACAACATGTTCAGACAAGCAGTAGTGAGAATATGTAGTTTTAGGTGCACATATATGTGAAAAAATATATAATCGCCTTATTAACTGAATCACCCTCATACTTATATTTAAAATAAACATTTTTTAAATAAATTGATGGGCTGGTGATGCAATACGCATATTTAAGATGATTCCCAAGTACTCCTTTAAGACCTTCAAATTTATTATGTAAAAACAGATGAGGAAGAAGCTCTTCTTACGATCCATGAGAAGAGCTTCGGTCGGGTTTGCCGGGTGAGTGGGCTTAGCCCGCTCTCCCCGCAGGTGATCAAAGAGCAGCCCCGGGGCGGCCAGATCAACCACCCAGACGACCGCTGGCTCCATCACAGAGCTGGCTGGGGCTGCGGAGATCGGGGGCTGCATGCCCCCCAGAAATCCCAGGATGCCCCACATGAGCACACAGGGCATCCTGGAGAGACCCCCGAGCTTGGGAAGCTGGCTGCAGCCTCCTGGTCGGGGATCTACTTGTGTGTCACCGTGCGCCACAGTCACACACGAGCAACCAAATGAGGTTAACGCAGCGCTTGCTCCGTTAACCTCATTTAAGGGGAGGGGGGATTAGGCGGGCTAGCCGTCTTGGGAGCACCAGGCTTGCCTGCGGGCCCAGTCGTTCCCACGATCCCTGGGAAGCGGGCTCCCTTAGCCTGCTTCCCAGTGATCATGAGAAGAGCCTCAATACCTTGTAAAAACACTGTTTAAAATGTTGTTAAAAGCACAGTAAAAGCAAACAAATGTACATTTGGTCAGCAAACGCCAGCCTTGGTTTTGTGGGGGGAAACATCCACACACACACACCCCGCAAAAAAAATATGTGTCCAGTTAATCCAGGCTGGCCTCTTAGCTTATTAAAAGATTTCTCAATTGATTAATGCAAATAATTGTCTTTTCATCCCTTCGTCCCTTCCCTCCCTCCCTCCTTTCTTTCTTACCCGTCATGGGTAGAATATCTACACAGGAATAGAAATGGAGAGGTTTTTCCAAGCTCACAGACGCTTTTAATTTTGTCGAGGAGATGAGAAGGGTAGTCAGAGTCATTTGAAGGGCCTCTTATGGAATCTTCTTGGGAAATTACACTGGCATTGACTAGAATACATCCAGTATGAAGAGGGAGATATAATGGAAGAAAAGTAGTTCCGCCACCTCAGCCCTGAAAGGTAGCATTGCAGCCAAACTGAGAGGTAATCATTCTTGCTGTCGTGACAGGGCTACTGATCCCTCCTTCTTTGCATGCTAGAAAAGTCAGAGACTGTCAGCCGGGCTGCTCTTCATAACCTCTGTGGTTCCAGCCGAGTTCCGGGAACATTTTGTGTTGCTGAGCAAATAAGATATTTGCTAGAATTTGAGGGAGCAGCTATAGGACGGAAAGCTCTTTACATGATCGGGAGCTTTTCCAAATGGCGATTTAACACAGCTTCCCTATACTTAGTCTGGGGGGCGGGGGCGGAGATCCTCCAAGGGAACCATTTACAGTGACATCAGGATGGCGACCCAAGGTGCCGTTCATAAAGCCAATGGCATTATTCAACTTCTTTCCTCACCATGCGCGGTTATTGCGCATGGCATGAGTCATAAAAAAGTAGCACTTTGGTGCAGGGCTCAAATGCACTTCCTGAAATGGTCAGTCACAAACAGAGGCTAGGGGTGTGCAAACAGGTTCAACGCTGAACGTGTTCGATGTCAAACCGGATCGGTTCAACCATTCGGGGTTGAACTGTACCGCCCCCTGTTCGTTCCGACCCCGGACCGAACACCCACTGATGTTTGGGGGTTCACAAGCTTGGAATTGTTGTTGTTTTTTAATTACCTTTACTCCCCTTGGGGGAGTTCCTGGAGGAAACCGGGGGGAGGGTTCACAGAGGTCCCCCTTCCCCCCACGACCTTCCTCATGTCCCCCTTCACCTGTTTGGACACTCTTTGGCCTGTTTTTGGCCTTCATCCGGCAGCCATTATGGAGGCCGCACACCTATGCACATGGAACGCAGCCTCAAAGAACTCCCCCGAGGGACCAAACCAAACCAGGGGGTTCGAGGGGGGTGCCAGACTGAACTGGCCCAGTTGGGTTCAAGGTCGATCCGGCCTCGAACCAAACCAGGCCAGCTGGTTCCATGCACATCCCTAACAAAGGCACCCAAACATTTTGCCTTGCAGGTTGTGTTGTTACAGCGGTGGGCCAATCCATTTGGCTGCCTGAACGAAAAGATAGTATGACACCCCACCCCACAGGAACATAGGAAGCTGCCTTGTACCAAGCCAGACCATTGGTCCATCTAGCTCAGTATTGTCTACACTGACTGGTGGCAGCTCTCCAAGGTTTCAGGCAAGAGTCTTTCCCAACCCTACCTGGAGATGTCAGAAACTGAACTTGGCACTTTCTACATGCAAAACATGTAGAATACTCCTGATGGGGTATGGAGCTCCAATATATGGAGCTTCCATCTCAAGTCAGAGCATTGGTCCATCTTACCCAGTTGTGTCTATTTGGACTGGCAGAAGCTTTCCAGGGACTCAACGGCCTTTCTTGGCATCTGATACCAGCAATCCTTTAAAGGGGAGGTGGGGGACATGACGAGGCGAGAGATTGAACCCGGGATCATCTGCATACACAGCATGTGCTCGTATCACTGAGTGACAGCCCCTCCATTTTAATGAAGAGTTCGATGGGAGTTTTCTTCTGATTGCCTTTGGGTGGTTGAAACACGATGATTTCTCCAAGACCCTCCAATCCAGCTTGCTCTGGGGGAACAAGAGCCTCTGATTGCAGTCACAGAAGTCATTCTGGTGAAAGCTGGTGGTTAGACACCTACAAATGTCCCATCAATTAAAACAGAAGGAGGTTAATCCAGAAAGAGAGAGCGTCTGAGCCTCAAGCCAAATGCTACTCCCCGAGAGAACATTTTCTCCTAGTGTGGTCTCTTAAGAGACGAGCTATCAGGTTGTCCAGTTCTGTTTCATTTGGTAACAATTAGGGGTATATTTTTTTAATGTGTGATGAATGTTTAGTTAGAAATTACCACCGGAGCTTGAAAATTCACGCCCGGACTGGTTTTTCTCCCTCTCCTTTTAAGGGGAGGGAAAGCCCCTTTTCATATTTACACAGCTGCCTCTCTCCCCATTGTCTTTTGCCTCCTTGCTTCAGTTCAAGGGAAGCTTCACGGGCCCCGATCCAGGAAGCCATGAATCTTCTTAGATGAGTTCCGAGTATGCACAGGGTAGCACAACAGAACTGCTCAGGAGTACATGATCTACAGATCGCAGTACTGTGGAGCCTGTTCTTCTGAATCTTTACGTGGAAGTAAGTGTCACTGAGTTAATAACTCAGTTGAATGACACGGTTAAAGGAAGGATGTGTTCAAAGTATCCGCACTTGTATATGTAGGAGAGGAGAGCTGGCCTGGTGGTAGCCAGCATGACTTGTCCCCATAGCTAAGCAGGTTCTGCCCTGGTTGCATATGAATGGGAGACCTGATGTGTGAGCACTGCAAGATATTCCCCCTCAGGGGATGGAGCCACTTTGGGAAGAGCAGAAGGTTCCAAGTTCCCTCCCTGGCAGCATCCCCAAGATAGGGCTGGGAGAGATTCCTGCCTGCCCCCTTGGAGAAGCCACTGCCAGCCTGTGAAGACAATACTGAGCTAGATAGACCAAGGTCTGGCAGTTTCCTATGTTCCTATTCCATAGTAAGCAGCGGTCAGATTGCAAACCCCTATGAATGGGGAGGGCGGCTTTGACATGGGCTCCTGCTATGGTCACGCTCTGGATCAGCCCCCTCATGGCTGTTATTTGTCAATCAGAAAGCCAATGAGTTTTTCTATGATGAATAGGAGCCTCAGGAGGGGCCCCGATCCAGATTGCAGTGTGAGCAAGAGTGGCTACAGGGAGCAGGTGAGTGGGGGCAAATGTCCCCTCAGACAAGTACTTCCCCCCAGCCCACCTACCCCTATTTCTGTTTCAGAAATCTAGCATGTGGAGCACAGCTCGCCCACTCATAAATGCACAATGCCCCTTCTTTGTCCCCCTCCCTTTTAAAGCCATCCAAGCTAGTGGCCATCACCACATCCTGTGACAGAGAATTCCATAGATTAAAAATGTGCAGTATGAAAAAGTACTTCCTCTTATCAGTCCTAAATTTCCTGACCTTGTCTGCTAGGGCAGAGCAATCGCTTCCAGTCTGAGTAAGTGAAATTAAGCCCTTTCACATGTTAAGTTCAACACCTGTACAATGAGTGGAGATTCTCTTTATTTAGCAGGGGGAGAGTAACTGGCCCTCTCCACCCCCAGCACAGTACCTCCAGTGACTGTTGCTGGTGTCTGTCTTATGTTTCTTTCTTGATTGTGAGCCCTTCAAGAGAGCCATCTTATTTGTTTGCTATTCCTCCGTGTAAACCCCCCTGAGCCATTTTTGGAAGGGCGGTATAGAAATTGAATTATTAATTATTAATTACACAGCTACCGATCTGTACACAGGTACAGCCATTCACATGTTTTGCTGAACGCAGGTAGAGATGTACACTTCCTCTCTGTACCATGTATTTGAAGGGCCTGTATCCAGGTTCTCTTTTCAAATGAACACAGGTACAGCCATTCACACAAACACATGTACAGGTGTAAGACATCTGTACACCCGTACAGCACAATGTCTGAATCGGACTTATATGTGTGCGATCCTGAGCTGATGGGATAAAGATAGATGTATCAAAGAAGCTAGTACCCCCTGCATGCACGTGCTAAACGCTATGATGGTGGTGTTGGTGTCCAATTGACATTTTGGCTAGGAAACAGTAGATCTCTGTTAGACTCACATCTTCAGTACTGTATACCGTGACTCCGTCATGATGCATCGGCGTGATACAATGGAGAGTCCCGTGAACTGAATTGGCTGGCCTCCTTTCTGTCTGGAAGTGCAGCTAAGCAGCCTTCTGTGAGCAGTTTAATTACTTTGAGGGTGGATGGATGTTGCAAATAAAATATGACACACACGGACCTGCAACACGGCGGTACGATTCATTATTAAAATGTGCTGCTCCCGCTCGGCTAATAGTGACTCCGCAATCCCCTGCATTGCCTGAGAGGCGTCAGAACCATTTGTCTCCATTCTGTTTAGGTCAGTGGAATCCTTTTTGTAGCTGTAAGCAAGTAATTCAGCTTCTTGGTATATTCAATGAGAGAGGAAGAGGGAGAAAAATACACACTCTTCAGGGCAGCACAGCAATTAGAACTAAAATCTAATTTGATCAGGGGAAGCCCAGATTCGTCTCTGAACCAGAAGTACTCTGTAGAAGAGGAAAGACATCCTGCCTTCAGGGTCATGTTTCCACTTCTACAGAGTGCTTCTGGAGCACAGGAGTGTGCCCTGGAAATACTAGCGCTCTAGTGCTCATGCACAATTTCATTCGTAAATCACAATGCAATGTAGCAGCACACAAGGTCTCACTGCATCCCCACAGCTGCCTGAAGCGTGGATGCTTTGGTAGTCAGGATGTCAGCCAGTGACTAGCCTAAGATCACCCTTTAGGTTCTGGGATTGAAGGGGGATTTGAACCCAGACTTCCCATGTCTAAGGCCAGCATTCTAACCACTCCACCATGCCATGGCTTAGGGAGTAACCTACACAAAAGTCAAGTGCCTGGCACAGAAGGCTTACGATATGATCTAAATCAGGGATTCTCAAACTTGGGTCCTCAGGTGTTATTGGACTTCAGCTCCCATAATCCCCAGCCTCAGTGGCCTTTGGTTGGGGATTAGGGGAGCTGAAGTCCAATAACACCTGAGGACCCAAGTTTGAGAATCACTGATCTAAATGTTAATACACAGTTATGTATTCAAAGATATAATCAGAAGATGCATCCCATATAACAACAACCACCACAAATATTTATATACCACTTTTCAACAAAAGGTTCCAAAGTGGTTTACGTAGATAAATAATAAATAGATAAGATAGATCCCTGTCCCCAAAGGGCTCACAAGCTAAAAGAAACCTAAAATTGACACCAGCAACAGTCACTGGAGGTACTGTGCTGGGGGTGGATAGGGCCAGTTACACGTCCCCTGCTAAATAAAGAGAATCATCACATTGAAAAGGTTCCTCTTTTCCCAGTTAGCAGGGGATGACACATCTGTTGCAAAGTAAAGATACTTCTGTAGTACCAAACCTGAGAATGATGTCCACATATCACCAGACTGGACAATCTTTAAGTATCTTCTCAACTTTTCCTGGTGTTTTTTTTTAAAAGATGGCATTTATTGATATAGCCCCCAAACAAGCAAATGGAACTGGGAACAACTGATAAAAATCAGTTGCGCAGTTTGGGAAATGTCAATTGTAGCCCTGTCTCATGAAAGGAAGAAGATGGCAATTGCATTTTACAGGCAATTAGTGGAACTTCTGGAGTTCCTACATCCATACTGCACTTTTCGCAGTGTGCAGTCGGAATCGGGAAGGCTTTAATGCTGTCGCTAAAAGACCATAAAATCAAGGCTCGTGACGTCTGAAATGGAAACTTTTTTCAGGAAGCTGCGTTAATGAGCTCATTCCACTAAACTTCATTAAATCTGCTGTAGTGCAAACATTGTCTACTTTGCTGTGATGCACAAGTAGGGTGAAGTTTTGAGCATTCAAAAGAAGGTGGTCATTCTTGATTAAAGAACTTATTTTGTAGAGATTCTGATTTAATTTTGTTTTTGTTGGAATGCCCATTCTTATGGGAGATAGGGTGGGTGTGAAGGAACAGTTTATTTGTATTTATTTAAGATGTTTGCATCATGCCTTTCCATCTCCGGGCCTGTAAGGCAGCTCACAGTCTAAAATAATATCAAGGATACGACTTAGCAAAAAAAAAAAAATCTAAAAAATAATGCTAAGATGGCTCCTTCATTTCTGCTGACTTATTCACAGCCAGAAAAAGGGGGAGGGAAATGTTAACACATTGGAAGAAGCACAGAAGAGACTGTGAGGAGAAGCTACCACTGTGAGAATGTTTCACAACTGGGGCACTACCACAGAAAAGGCCATGCCTTTGCTCACCACCTGCCTAACCTCCAAGGTGATTAGGTAGGGCCTCAGAACAGTACAGCAGTGAACAGTAAGGTTGATAGAGGAGGCAGCAGTCCAGATAAGGTCCTCTATGAGGTCCTATTGGTGGAGAATGCGGGCCATCCCGTCAGGGGCAGAGAGCAAAGTTAGGAGAGGACTAAAGAATTCAAGCCCTGCTTGTGGACTTCTCACTATTGCAGGGCTTCTCAAACCTGAGTCCCTAGAAATTGTTGGACTACAATTCCCATCACCCCTACCACAAATGTGACAGGGGATGATGGGAGTTGTAGTCCAAAACATCTGGGAATCCAAGCTTGAGAACCTCTGCACTATGGGAGGTAGTCTGCTGGACTAGGCCTGGATCTTTGGTCTCATTCAACACGGCTCTACTTCCATTCAACTGGGAAAGAGTAACTGAGACTAGAGTGACCTAGGGACCTCCATGGTCCATATCCAGCACTCTGCCAGCTACATACCACACTGGTGGCTCCTGCATGCAGAAGAAAAGTAGAGTGTATTTACACCATGGATTGAAACTGCTTGGATAGCCATGATCTCACCACTAAGAGAAGAGAATTTACGCATCTCAAAGAGAGAATTCTCAGCTCCCAGAATTCTTTGGGGGACTGTTACAAGGGTACAAAATAGAGGGGGTCAGAGTATGTGTGATGTTCTCAGGTATTTAAGATAACGTCTTCTTCACCATGAGCCCCACCGCCTGTTAAGATCATCTGGAGAGGTTCATCTGTGGTTGACGCCAACTCATTCGGCAGCTACTTGAGAACGGGCCTTCTCCATTGCTGCCCCTGGACTTTGGAATGCGTTCCCTGTTGAAATAAGAACCTCCCCATCTCTGGCAACTTTTTAAAAGGCACTGAAGACACATTTATTCACCCAGGCTTTTAATTAGATTTATGGTTTTAAATTTTTAATGTTGGTTTTAAATGATTTTAATGTTAATGCTTGTAATGTTTAAATGAACTTAATTGATTTAGTTTTGATTTTAATTAATTGCTTTTAGTTGTTTTTATTTTGATGTAAACTGCCCTGAGCCATTTTTGGAAGGGCGGTATATAAATCAAATCAATCAAATCAATCAAATCAATCAAATCAATCGATAAAATGGTACAAAGTCAATTTGAATTGTGTGAGTGGATCAGTTAGTAGGACAACGAACCATTTAATATTTGCATATGTTTAAATAAAGTAAGATCTGCAAACATACACTGGTCCTGTCAGCCTCCGCCAGAGATGTCAAGCCAGCACTTGGGCGCGAGGGTAATAATGGGATGCCAGGATTTATCCTTTCCATTTTCATTCCCTGTGATGTTTTAGCATCCAGTCATCAAAGTATGTTTTCCAGGGCTGGATGTGGCTCATATGCCTGCTGTTGGGTTCATTTTGTCAACCTGTCCTTCTTGTGTCTTCCTTTAATTACATTTTATGTTCCATAGAGCAACATTTTGTCTTGTGGGATGCTGAAAGCTGTAACAATTAAAAGCTGGGGCATCACAGCTGACTCCGCATTCTGCGGAGGGAGGTGGGAACAATGAAAAGCATTGAGAGTAAGGGGGGGGGGGAATCCCTGATAGGCTCCCTTTTTCCAAAGCTGGAAAAGAGTAGGACTTATGTATTTATTAACTTAAATCTAAAGCAAGTTTGCAAGACAGCTGTAAAGCATATTCCCCTCTTTGTAGGAAAGATAGCTGTTGCTCAGGGTGTAAATCAGGTGATCTGCGACACGGACAGGGGAAGGTTGTTTCTGGAATGCAAATTTTTAAAAATAAAACCTCCGATGAGGTCTTCCAGGCGAATTCACCGCGTCTTGCTTTGAAGCCTTTAATTCAATTTCTTCCATGCAACTTGGGTGACTATAGGCAAGGTCAAATCCCAATGAGGCCTGATTAAGTTACGATGGAATAGCAATGAGGACTAGCGTGTTTCTCAACGAGTTCGTTGGGTGCATTGCATTTCCATTGTACTTTCAGGGCAATGACTGTGAAACCGACTTTAAAAGTGTGGCCACCTGATGACTAAAAGGCCAAATGGAAGAGAGGGGCCTTTCACATGCTCGGGCGGCTGGGTGAGGGGAAGATAGGGTTAAGCCTACCTTCCTTGCAGATGACCCAGACTGGCCCTAGCCACACTGCCCTGCCGCACACACAGTCATCATGGCGGTGACCAGAACAGTGTTTCGGAGGGTGGCGGAATCCCACAATGCACCAGGTGATGAGCGCAGTGCAAGGGGGATTCGCCTGGCAGACCAGTGCTCTAGGTGCTTGACTCTGTGTAAGCGTGGGTTGCAAGCAGCCCACACTGACACACAATCCCAGGTGTGTCAATGCTGATGACCTCACCAACAAAATCAGTGGGGGAAATATGTAGGATCTGTTTGTTGGATCTAAAACCAATGTCAAAAGCAGAAGTCATTGCACCTTGTAACGTCTGCTTCAGGGAGAAAAACTACATGCCACTTGGAGGACTGAAATGGAACATTTCCCTGTCCCCACCCTGAGGCAAGAGGGTCTTTCGATGATGGGTCAGTTTTTCAGTCATAAGTCATAAGGGGGTTAAGAAAGGCTAACCACAGAACAATCACATCACATTTGAGCTGCATGCATGGAGAGATAGCAATTTTGCTCTGAAAATCAAGACTGAATTTCCCTCCAATCCAAACGGCCGCACTAAAAATAAAATAAAATTATGGAAGCTTTCACCAACATTTTATTCTCTCCTAAATCCTCCCTGCTCTCCTCATTCCAAAAAAACACAAGCTGTGAAATGCTATTTTGCTGCCTATAAATCCCCCTTTCCCCTGCTCTGAATTCTTCGGTGCCTTTCTCCTAAGCAACGTGGGTCAGATTTGGCAGATGTGGAATTTCTCCAGGTGTTGCCTTGGCTGAGGAACATGCACAGTCCAGCTTCAGGCAAAGCTGGGGCTCCTTTTTGCCCTGGAGGAGGGCTGGTCTTGTGGAAGCAGGCATGAATTGCCCCCTTTGCTAAGCAGGGTCTGCCCTGGTTTGCATGTGAATGGGAGACTACATGTGAGCAGTGGTGCTCTTTGGGCTGGACTTCGGAATGGAGGTCCAGTCCCCTGCAGGCCTGGGGGGGGGGCTCCAAAGACTGAGCGGTCTACTGATTTAAGTGGCAAGATTGTCCATGCAAAATGTGGTATCTCTCTGCAAGTCAGTGGGAAGTAACTTATTAATAATATCTTCTTTTTTAAAAAAAAAAAAGTTTCCAGGCTTCCCTGAGCATGTTCTGGTGTAAAAAATAATGCATTGCAGCTTATCTTTTGGCAGCAGCAGGAGCAGTAGGGGACCCCCAAAGGCCTTTGGGTCCAGGCTCCAGAATTACCTAGGTGCACCTCTGCATGTGAGCACCCTAAGATATTCCACTCTGGGGAAAGCATCTGTATGCAGAAGGTCCCAGTTTCCCTCTCTGGCATCTCCAAGATAGGGCTGAGAGAGACTACTTCCCGGAACCTTGGAGAACCTGCTGCCAGCCTGGGTAGACAATAATGAGCTAGCTGGACCAGGGTTCTGACTCCTATAAGGCAGATTCATATGTCCCTATAACACTGCAGTAGAGCACAACAGACAAAAAGAGGCTTGATACTTATTCAAACTGCTATTGTCTAAAGAAGTTCACACGCTCGAAAACTGGGTAGGACAAGCATCTTACCCAGCTCCGGGAGCTGTGTGCACTCCCGATTTTTCAATCACGTGCTAGCAAAAACCTAGGTAGGAGAAGTGGGGAGTGATCATCTGTGAGACAGGAGCTGGGGAGCCATCATGGTTCGATCTAGCTATCATTTCAAATAGCCATGAGCACTCCAAGATTTTGTGAGGCCTGAGGTGAAGCTTGAAATTCTGCCTCCCCCCAACTTTCAAAGCCAATCTTTGCAAGTTTCAAAAGTGATATTATTATTTATTACATTTATATCCCACTCTTCCTCTAAGGAGCCCAGAGCAGTGTACATGGTTATGCTTGTCCTCACAACAACCCTGTGAGGCAGGTTAGGCTGAGAGAGAAGTGACTGGCCCAGAGTCACCCAGCAAGTCTCATGGCTGAATGGGGATTTGAACTCAGGTCTCCCAGGTCCTATAACCACAGCACCACAGGGGCAGGGAGGGGGGAAGGTTGCCCAAAGCCTCCTTTTCTCTTTACAAGGAGGGTGAGAAAAGGCATTCCTCGCAAAATTTGGTTCTGAAGAGCTGCTCCAATGGTGGCAGTGAGGACGATGACAATGACAACGACTATTATTTATATATCAGTTTTCTTGAAAAGTTTCCAAAGCGGTTTATACCGAGAAATAATAAATAATGATGGCTCTCTGCCCTCAAAGGGCTCACAGTCTCAAAAGAAACATAAGGCAGATACTAGCAACAGCCACTGGAGGGATGCTGTCCTGGGGATGGATAGGGTCACTTGCTCTTCCCCTGCTAAATAAAGAGAATCACCACTTTTAAAAGGCACCTCTGCCCAGTTAGCAGGGATCAGTAGCTAGTGCTACCCTGTTTCCTCTTCAATAATCTGCCACCTGAGCCAACCACTTCACCTTGCCTCATGAAAGGGCCGCCCCTACTAATAGCCATTGACAGATCACTCCATGGATTTGCCTGACCTACTTGTAAAGCCACCCTAGCCAATGGTCCTCTCCGCATCTCATTTTTATTTTATTTTTTATTTAAAATATTTCTATCCCGCCCCAAACTTGTGTCTCTGGGTGGTTTACAATTAAAATTATTTAAAACATTAAATCAATTAACAAAATCATTTAAAACCTTAAAACCCAATAATAAAAATATTTTAAAACCCAAGAAAGACTTCCTTGTGTCTGTCCTGCCTGTCACTATTGCTGGCGGGCTTTGAAATCCAGTATTATGAGAGGGCGAGAAAACACTTCTCTACCCACGTTCTCCACATCAATGCATGATTTTACAGACATCTACTGCATCCCTGCTCAACACCACCATACCCAACTCTTTTTCTAAACTCAAAAGTCACAAACATTTGAAGTGAGGAAGATTATTTTGGCTGCCCTCACATCGGAACTGGTTGTATCGGTGTGAGGTCATGTCGGTTTGACCGACACGCCAAAGCCAACATGTCCTCTGTCGGACCATATAGGAAGGAGTTCTGACTTGGCAGCAGGGAAACTCCAGCAGTCAGGAAGTCCCCAGCTGTCATGGCAGAACTTTATTGGAGATCTGACATGCCTGTTGGGTCCTTGCCCTCCACCTCTTTCCCTGCTCTGTCCCACCCTCTCTGCCTTCTCCCTCTACCTGTGACTATCGGGATAGAGCTGGAGACAGGCTTCATGAGGCCCCCTTTCTCTGGATGGATCCTACCTCAGAGGCAAGATGCCTCTAAATACCAGTTGCAGGGGAGCAGCCTCAGGATATCGGGCATGCCCTCAGCTCTTGCTTGTGGGCTTCCCAGAGGCATCTGGTGGACCACTGTGGGAAACAGGATGCTGGACTAGATAGGCCTTGGGCCTGATCCAGCAGGGCTCTTCTGATGTTGTAGTAGTAGTAGTAAGATTGATTGATTGATTGATTTAAAATATTTATACCCCACTTCTCCAGTACATTACTGCTTGGGGTGGCTCACATAACAACAATATAATAAACTTCCCAGTTAGCCACCCCATAACAAATTGTTCTCTGGGCGGGTCACAACACAGGTTCCAGATTCAATCCCTGGCAGCACTTCTAGGTAGGTCTCCTGTCTGAAGCCTTGGAGAAGTTGCTGCCAGTCAGTGTAGACCAGGGCTGCTCAACTTCAGCCCTCCTGCAGATTTTGGCCTACAATTCCCATAATCCCTGGCTATTGGCCACTGTGTCTGGGGATTATGGGAGTTGTTCAAAAACAGCGGGAGTGCCTCAGCTGAGCAGGCCTGGTGTAGATAATACTGAGCTAGCCGGCCCAATGGTTTGACTCAGGATAATGCACCTTCCTATGTTCCTAACCAGCTCCACTGCACTTTGACAGGCCCTTTTTTCCTTCCTCTAAATTCTTTTCTAGGATCGTGACCAAGCTGAATGTGTCTGGGACTTGTAGTCTGCGGGCATTGTCTGTGCCACTGTGTCATGTCGGATCAGGATCCAACATTTTGGGCTGTGTACAGCTGAAGTGACAACCTTGCCAATGGATTCAGAGTTGGTGAATGTTCTGAGACAGACAGGAATAACTTATGGGGACACCCCTGCATCATCAGAAGGTGACGTAGCTTCTGGACTTTAGGAGCACACGTGCAGGAGCAGACCAGCCATTCAGCATCTACCAAGGGCGACATTCAATTAGGTCAATGATGAATGAGTGTCCGATTTAGCACTGAATTGGGGCAAACAGCAGAGTTAAAACTACAATGAATTAAAAAGCCAGGCGACATGAATCAGATTCAATCAGAGGGGGAAATCTAATGAATTAAAATGTCAGTATCGGGGGCCTTTCAGAATTAGAATTCAATGTGTAAGATCGGTTAATCATTTTCATAATTATCGCAAGGCAGAGGTCAGCCCAGCCAACGGCAAGCCATTTCTAGGCGTTTGCCAGAGAACGTGGAGGTCCAAATTAACATGTTGGTTAATCGCCGTTTGCTGGCACTAAATTAGCCATTGATAAAATTAATTATTGGGATTAAGTGAAATTAAATAAGGCACAACAGTTATAAAATGACAAGGCGACTTGCCTTCCCACAGCACGTGCCATCATTTTTCAGTGCTAGACCTAATAACATAATTCAAAGCAGAACTTCAGTGTCAGATTAGCATTTGGGACAGAAGAAACGGAAGCCCAGGGCTCTGAAATTGCTCTGTTTCTTAGAGTTGCCCTAAGTGACCTGATTGTGTTTGTCTCACCAAGAACTGGTTTTTCTGGGTGAATTTGGCATGGTGAAGGGGACCCTGTACACTGAAGAGGGGGTTTGTAGCTTAGTGACTGAGCATCTGGCATCTCCAGGTGAGGTTGGGAAAGATGTGCACAAACCACGGTTCTTCCACTGAGTTATGGCCTCATCCCCTAAGGGGAATATCTTACAGCAGATGACTCTCACATGTAGTCACCCATTCAAATGAAATCCAGGGAGGACCTTGCTTAGCAAAGGGGACAATTCATGCATGCTACTGCAAGATGAACTCTTCTCCTCCTTGTAAATTGTTATTTATGGTATTTTAAATGTATTGATTTTTATCGCACTTCAAAATATAGTCGGCACTTTAAAAGAGATAAAGTACACAGACTCTGGCGTGAGGCAGCTTAAAATCTCAGCTCAACTCCCAACTAACTAAATTCATGTTGCTTAGAGACTTTACACCATTGTTAAACTTGTCTTAACCCCCCCCCCCGCCCTTTCCTTGAAAGCAAATATGAGAGAACATGCCATGTGGTGGATTTAATTTTTCTGTTCCATGCATTCCTAGGAACTCTTAAGTGGAGAATTTCGAGAACCGAAGAATTAACGTACTTTCCTTTAGCCCAGTTCTGACAACTCCCTTGAAAGCTGAAGGCGTTACACATCCAAACGCAGGAAACATTTCCCTAACCACAGAGTGGTACATTAATTTTGCATCCAGGAAGGAGGACTCCCCTCTTGGGTTGTATAAATTCCTGTAAACAAAAGAAGAATATACAAAATAGGAACATAGGAAGCTGCCATATACTGAGTCAGACCATTGGTCTATCTAGCTCAGTATTGCCTTCACACACTGGCAGCAGCTTCTCCAAGGTTGCAGGCAGGAATCTCTCTCAGCCCTATCTTGGAGATGCTGCCAGGGAGGGAAACTAGATGCTCTTCCCAGAGCGGCTCCATCCCCTGAGGGGAATATCTTACAATGCTGGTGGCAACTACAGATGGACCTCTCCTGATGATCTCAATGGGCGGTGGCGTTCATGACAAAGAAGACCCTTCCCATGACCCAATCACGAGAACCCCCTTCATGTGTGGCCATGGCAAGAGTCTGTCCCAGCCTCCAAGGCTTTTGGGTGCCAAGACCCAGCCTCATTTGGGTTGCTGTGGTCCAGCTCTCCGACCAGAGAGCAAACTCGCCTTCTGAAATGCCTTCTGGTAAGACCTGCTCAGCAGTACCCGTTACCGGTCCCCTGGAGAAAAGCCAGATGGAGAAGGGCTGTGAAGCAGAGATCTGGAGGACACGGTTAGAACAAAGCAGGTGGGAAAGAGAAGAGCTCCTTAAGTATGGCCATAAATCTAAATAAATAAAAGAGGTCTGCCACGAGGCACAGGGGGTAGCCGGTTTTTGCTGAGCTAGGCTGGAAGGCGGCCCAGAGAGCCTGCCAAGGCAAGGGAACAGCTGGGAAATGCTAAGGTGTGGATATTTAGCTGTAATCTTCCCTCGCCCTGCCTAGAATATGACAGAATGCTCCATCCACTGTATGCTCAGGAAGCAGGAAGCAAACCTCGTGATGTCTCGGGATTGCTTTAGCCATGCATCACTTTTAAAAGAACAACAAGAAGAAATAAAGACAAACAGCATGTATTTATTAAGTGAAATAATCCCTATGAGCCCATTGTGATTTCATGCTTTCTTATCAGGTACTGGGCAAAACTCTGTTGACTTGCTAACATGAAGTGTTTGTTGGTAGGCTTTGCCATTTCATTTCATTTCAAGTCAAGTCAAGTCAATTTATTTATTTATTTATTTTATGGTTCCGTTTGGGCTTCAGCGCATAGGAACTCAGGAAGCTGCTTTATACTGAGTCAGAACTTTGGCCCATCTAGATGAGTACTGGCTTCACGGACTGGCAGCAGCTCTCCACGGTCATGGGCAAGTCTCTCTCATCCCTACCTGGAGATGTTACCAGGGAGTAGATTGGTTAAAACCTGAGAGAAATACCAGGAACCTCACCTGGTCCACCAGCAGCACCTGCTACTTTCAGATCAAGCCCTCATCTTTTCATATCCAGAATAGTTTGCGTCCAGAATAGTTTGCCGTGGGAAAATGCTTTCCCTGCCCTCTGCAACTGGTGGGAGGTAATGTGAACGCTTTAGCTCAGAGGTTCTCAACCATGAGTCTTCAGATGCTGTTGGACCTCTACTCTCATCACCCCCTTCAGCCATTGTGGCTGGGGATGATGGGTGTTGTAGTCACCCAACATCTGGGTACCCGAGGTTGAGGATCTGGAGAACTGCTTTTCTGGCAGGCCTGCACCCCATGCGGCCTCCAGAAAGCAGCTTGTCCTAGTGACCTTCCAAAGGCAACAGTGACTAGATAAGAATTCTGCGACATCCAGCCATTTAAAGAAAGAAAGAAAAATCAATCTCTCTCATGATCCGAGGCAGAGCAATAGAAGATTACAATTATTCCCTTTAAAAATGGAGGTCTGGGCTTAGACGTTCCTCTGCAGCATGGCCTCTGTGGGCATCCCCTCTGTCGCTTTGTGGCTGAGGCCAGATTGATTTTTCACTAGGAAAGGAGCAAAGGTATTCTTTTTCAGCTGCCAGTTTCCCCCCACCTGGCTGCTAAGCTGGTTTCTTTCTCTCTCTCTCTCTCTCCCAGCCACCCCCTCCACTTCATCCCTCACATTGTCGTCACCAGTTAGAAAGCGCTCGCAAGTGAAAAAATGTCCGTGAGTTGTACACTCAAAAGCTTGGGGGGCACTGCATTTGTGAAGCCGGAGGATGCCTCTAAATACCAGTTGCAGGGGAGGATGCAATTTGGAGAAATAGACTTGCCCGGGTGTAAAGCAAGGGCATAATTTAGGCCGCAGGATCTTTATTGCTGGTTGTGAATAATGAAGGCACTCCGCTCGGCTCGGCTCGGCACAGAGAAGCCTGAATTGTCAGAACCGGCAGGTTAAGGTGGGAAAAATAACATCCTTTAACTAGTGTTCCGGGCTGCTTTTGCTCTGGGATCCCAGAGCGCCAATAAATAGGGAACCCCACAATGCTATTTTCACAGAGCAGGACGGCAGTTCGACAAAATTGGCAACTGCAGTAAATGCAATCCTTGCTTGTTTGGCTTTCTCTCTCTCAACCGCCTCCTTTAATTCTTTGAACCCCTGTCACAACCACAGCAGAGCTGTCCGTTTTAGGGGAGCCATTGATTATTTGTTGCTCCTAACTTCTGCAACGTTAGAAGACAGCAAAGCAGAGGCTGGCCAGGAAGTTTAATTGGCTCCCTATAGGTCTTCTTCCCGTATCGCTCTTCTAATAAATCCAAAATATTGCTTCTTAGATAACCCACGACCTTTTCTTCTAATTGCACCGGATAGTTGTAGAGCATTAAATCACATGTAATTGCATGCTTCCATTTACATATAATGTGAAGGTAACAATATATATATAAAAACAAAAACCAGGCAGTCATATATAAGGAGAAATGTAGGGCTCAAAATATCTCCTGTTAACAGTGAGGAAAGGTGGATGGGTAACAGAGAGGCAGAATGGAGACAGACTAACTACAGCCTTTAATATCCACTTAATTTTTAAACCCACAGATTGTATGGAGACTCAGATGTATTGACTCCATGATTCAGGTAGGAATAAAGTATCTGCTTCCTTCTCGAAATGAACATAAAAAATGGATTTAGTGAGCTTGAATAACTCTGTCCATTAAAGGCAACCGAACAGCAGCTGAACATAATTTATTTTCAACCAGATTTTGAGTATCCAAGTGAAATCACAGGGATGGCTTAAAACAAACAAACAAACAAACAAAAAACCACTACCCACCTGAAAGATGCTGAACCTTTCCTGAGACCTGTGCCATGGCCACCACTGGACATCCATCAGGAGCTTGAGACCTCTTGGATGACTCTTGGTCAGGGGTTTCCAGTTTCAGCCTCTGGATGTTGGACTACACCTCCCAGCATGCCCAGACACAATGGCCAAAGGACCCAAGATGAAGAACCCCTTTCCTAGGAGTAGTGAGTGTGGCACAGATTCTTAGCTGCTATGGCAGAGAGGAACATCCAGCAACTGTGTCTGGCATCCTCAGAACTGGATAATAATACCAGAGAGAGCACCTTGCCCCATATGTCTTGACACAAACCTTCAGAGCTTCTTTGGCGGCCCAGCTCTGAGTGTCCCTGCCAAATGAGTGAGGGAGAGGGCCTTTTTGGTGGTAGCACCCTGTCTATGGAATAGCCTCCCCAGTAAGGCTCGCCTGGCATTGCCACTTTGTTCTTTTAGAAGCCACGTGGAGACTTTTCTGTTCACTCCGGCTTTCTAAAATTGATTTTTACAAGTTTTGGAATGTTTTGTACTGTATTTTGTCTTTTCTGTTTTCTATTTAAATTTGTTTGTTTCTGTTGTGTCTTTTAATTGGATGTTTTTATTGTGATGTTGTGAGCTGCCCAGAAAACAATTTTATAACAACAACAACAACAACTCTGTTTTCCTTTCACTTGGAATTCTTCCATTACTAAGACTTCCTCTTGCTTCTCCAAGGAATTATGCTGAATTAAGATTCGCCTCTCCAAAAAGTAACACGCCTAAGAGTGAGCCTCGGAAATATGAGAAATCCACATGCTTCCTCTCCTGCAGAGTGTGTCTGTAGGGCTGGATTCAGTTGGCTATTGTGGGCAGTGGAGGAAACTAACCCATAAGTCCTCTTGAGATGACAGCGCCTTGAAAGCACACCAGATCTTCTCTTGTACTTATGACCACAGGATACACTTGGTTCAAGTATTCAATAAAAGCAACATCAAGCATCTGAAAGCTCCTGATCCACAGGGGCTGGAGATCCCAGGCATAGCAACAGTGTCCAAGCAGTACCTGCCATTGTGAAACCACTTGAAGAGCCCTGGGAGAGCCTTGTCAACAATTAGGTCCTGGAGGAACGGGAGCAGAAGCGACTTCCTCAGTGGCAACAGGCACAGAGTTAGGGTCGGAGCTCCAGAGAAGAGTGTCCTTGAAGAAAGCAATATCGTCAATGCTCGGGTATTGTTAATCCATTTCTGGAGAATCACCACACTGGAACACAGTGGGGTCACTTTTAGATTGAATTTATTATTATTGATTTAGTGTGTGTGTATCTTGCCATTCTTCTGCATAAGGTAGCTTGTCCTGCTGGGCACACATCCAGGCAGTGCCGGATTGAGACACGAGCTCAATACGGGCTGGAGACAACAGCTCTTGAAGTCCTAAGCTCACAGGACATGTGGAAGGAGGTTCACATGTTTAAATGTTTCCCCTTGTTTGTTTTTTTAAAAATCCTCCGTTTGTAGAAAAGTAGCTTGTCAAGGTGAAGGGTTCTGTCTCAGCCTTCTGATCTGAAAGCGCCGAACACTCATACAAAAGCAAAGCACCACTCTGGAAGTTTCCCAGATAAATATGGGAATCGGGCCTTGGTTTCCGAATCAAACTCATTATACTAATTTCCACTCTATAAACACTGAATTAGTGTTCTCCCCCTCCTCCTTTGGTGCTAGAGAGAGCTTATGATGTTATAAATGTAAAACTAAATAGAGATAAAAATACTCCACAATAGCATGAATTAAAACCTAATTACAAGTGCTCAATCTCATTTGAATTTTATTTCAAAGAAAGAAGCAAAAGAATGCAATGAGATGGGACCAGTTTGGGTGCCAGAGCTAATAATAATAATAATAAAAGGAGTTTGTGACTATATACAACTACAAGACTTCACCAACTACGCTGGCTCTTTTCTAGTTTCTGGGCCCAGTTGAAATAATAATCAGAAGCTCTTCCTGGGTGCCCCAGAGAGGTTAGGCAGGTGATGACGGGGAAAGGGGTCTTTTCAGGGGTGTCCCCCGACTCTGGAATGTTTTCCCCATGGCTGTTCACCTGGAAGCTACATTAATGAACTGTAGGCACCAAGTTTATTTGCCTGGACTTCTAGGGCACATGTGTGGCAGCCTCCAAAATGGCCACTGCCACATCAGAAAGGGCTGGAACAGCCCCGAAATGGGCCGAAACAGGCCAGGGGAGACCAGAGGAGGATGGCAGGGCAGGTGGAACTGCTGGAGACACACACACACACACAGAGCCATAGCAGCACCCCCCAGAGGCAACCCCTGAACCAGCCTCGAGCTGGCCCGGGCGGGGGGCGGGGTTTGAATCGACCTCTAGCTGAACCGGGCTCAATCCGGTTCGAGGGCAAGCCCTCAAGCAGGACCAGTTCGATGGTGAACTGGCTCGAGGAAGAGCTGGTTCGCACATCTTTATGTTCTTAAGATCAGAGCTGTATGAACTTGAAGTGTCTTGCAAAAAAATGATGGAAGAACAGCCCAGAATCCTGTCAAAAAAAAATAAACCAAATTTGGTTTATCATTCTGCTCTATACGGTTTGGGAAATATTATTCCATCCTATCCTTCTGGTGTCCAATCTGTAGATTTCTAAATGTATATACATACAAATGAGCCATGTTGCAGCACAGAATTTAAACCGTTCTGGAGTGAGCTGTGTATGAAAAGCATTCAGATTGGCCAGTCTGCTGAAGACCAAGGCAGGATGGTGACAGCCAACCAGGAGGGCAATGTTGTATTTCTTAGAATAAACATAGAGCCCCTGCTTGAGGTTGGAGGCTTGGTGGTGAGGTAGATTTATGAGAGAGGCTCTGAAGATGGAATCTGGCAATATGAAGAGGGAAAGTCGCCTAGGAAGTCGGAGTGTGCATTAGTTTTGTAGCAAATGGGGGGAAATGAATCAAGCAGAACCTATTTCTTCCATATATATATATTTTTTCATTTGTTAGGGAATGAATGCCCAGAAGCCTCCCTGCAGCCGCCATCTTACCCCCTACAGAGCTCTGGATAGTGTGTCATTCTGGGGCATTCTGGGAAAAGATGGGTGCTGTACCCAATGAAGGGAAGCTGAATGCAGTACTTGTGTGAAAAGATGGTGCCACTGCACAAAATCATGGAGATTTTCCCAAATTGCACTAACAGGGGCAGAGCTATAATTGGGCTGATGGGTTCAAAGAATCCAAGCCACCCAGGTCCTGAAAGCTGCCTGGCTCACCCTTCTCTGCTCATGATCTCTGACTGGCCTCATTCCCAGCTGGCTTCATTGTTGGCTGGTTGTTTTCTCTGTTCCTTCCGAGGGAGAGATTGAAGAAAACATCGGCCAACAACAATGCATGGGGCATGAGCTCCAGGCTGTTCGTGAGGGCCCTTCTGTGTGTTGACCATGCCCCCTGCCTGTGATGTCACAGGCAGGGGGCCTGGCCAGAACCCAGCAGGGCCCCACATGGCCCTACATAGCAACACAGGAAGCTGCCATATACTGAGTCAGACCAATGGTCTATCTAGCTCAGTATTGTCTTCACAGACTGGCAGCGGCTTCTCCAAGGTTGTAGGCAGAAATCTCTCTCAGCCCTATCTTGGAGATGCTGCCAGGGAGGGAACTTGGAACCTAGATGCAATTCCCTGAACGGCTCCATCCCCTGAGGGGAATATTTTACAGTGCTCACACCTCTAGTCTCTCATTCATATGCAACCAGGGTGGGCCTTGCTTATTTTATTTATTTATTATTTTTTACACTTATATCCCAATTTTCCTCCGAGGAGCTTATGGTTATGTTTATCTTCAGAACTACCTTGTGAGGTAGGTTAGGCTGAGAGATACATGGCCGGCCCAGAGTCACCCAGTGAGTTTTATGGTTGAATGGGGATTTGAACTCAGGTCTTCCCAGCCCTAGTCCAACACTCTAACCACTACGCACAAGACCAGCTCTCCTCTCCTTTCAGAGCACTCTGAAGGCCCTCCAGAGCTCATTTCCCAGCTGGCGTTGTGGTTGAAGCAAGCACAAGCCCACTCTCCCCACGATCCACGCCTGTGCACTATAGAGCCCTTGCACAAACGTTCTCCGCAAAACATATGAGCTGTGCCACATGGTTGCGCGTGCACAATACTAGTCTGGAGGCAAGTCCAAGTCTTGCCGCAACAGCCTGGCACTCGTGCAAATTCCTTGCACAAGCACAACGTTAGAATGCTGGCCACTGGGTCTTTGTTGTGGATGTCATATTTTTCCCAGAATGCTCTGGGATGGCATAAGGTCCAAAGCACTATGGACAGGGCAGGATGAGGGGTGGGGAAAAGCAGCCAAAAAGAGGGTGACTGCCAAAAGGAACGTTGTCGTCTCCATCTTCCCAGACCTCCATCTCTAAACCAGAGGGCTTCATGGCTGCAGCAAAACCCACGCTTTCTATTAGAAAGCAGCAATATGAATTCATGTTCTCGGGGGACTATCCAGTAAGTGTGTTTTCTTTTTGCTTCCTCCGTATTATCTGCCCATAATGCATTTTTTTTCTGACCACGGGCTCGATGGATTTAAAACCAAACAAGAAACCAGAAAGAGAATCTGCTCTTTCTCTGATTCTTTGTGCTCATTTAACAGCAAACTCGACGCTGTTTTACGTTGCTCTGTGTGGTACTCCTTTATACGGCACGTCATGAAACTACACGACCGTTAAGTCAGAGGCACTGGCAAGATTCCTCTTGTCCTGGTCATAAGGAAATGAGGTTGCTTGGCGAGGGAAAATAACAGAATATGTGAACGACTGGACAAACAAAATAGACCAAACGCACACCAAGGAAACCTCGGGTAACCTTGCGACAGTTTTGACTGCTATTGCTGTTTGCAAGCCTAGCATCTCTACATGTAAAAGGTTAAAGTCAAGTCAAGTTGTGCCCTCGAGTCGGTGTTGACTCATGGTGGCCACAGTGGCCACAGAGCCCTGTGGTTTTCTTTGGGTAGAATACAGGAAGGGTTCACCATTGCCTCCTCCCATGCAGTCTGTGATGATGCCTTTCAGCATCTTCCTATATTGCTGCTGCCCAGTATAGGCATTTCCCATAGTCTGGGAAACATACCAGCAGGGATTCGAACCGGCAATCTCTGGCTCACTAGGCAAGTCATTTCCCTGCTGCGCCATTCCCCCCCCCCCCAAAGTACGGAATGTTTGTGCAGTGCACTGTGTTCCATCTAGTCATCTTTTACGTCGTATCGTTGAGAAGTTTGTCCCAGAGGGGATCCTGTAGAGACCATGCCGGGTGGAGTCAGAAAGCGACAAGGAGGGAAAGGAGAAGGAGAAAACTGAGTCGTTGCTGAATACATATTCAGTTAAATTGACTTAAGTATTCTTTGTTTGCATGAGGGAAGCAGCGATACAACACAGTGCTGTAGAAAAGGCATAAGCAGACTCACGGACACATCCCCCTACTCCAGTTCCTGGGAACATAAGAAGCTGCCTTATACTGAGTCAGACCCTTCGTACATCAAGCTCAGTATTTTCTGCTCAGGCTGGCAGCAGCTTCTCCAAGATGACAGGCAGGAGTCTCTCTCAGCGCTTTCTGGAGATGGTGCCAGGGAGGAACATAGAAAGCTGCCATATACTGAGTCAGACCATTGGTCCATCTAGCTCAGTATTGTCTTCACAGACTGGCAGGGAAAAGAGCTGGTCTTGTGGTAGCAAGCATGACTTGTCCCCTTAGCTAAGCAGGGCCCACCCTGGTTGCTTATGAAAGGGAGACATGTTGTGTGAGCACTGGAAGATATTCCCCTCAGGGGATGGAGCTACTTTGGGAAGAGCAGAAGGTTCCAAGTTCCCTCTTTGGTAGCATCTCCAAGATCGGGCTGAGAGAGATTCCTGCCTGCAACCTTGGAGAAGCTGCTGCCAGTCTGTGTAGACAATACTGAATGAGATGGACCAAGGTTCTGACTCAGTATATGGCAGTTTCCTATGTTCCTATGAACTGGGAACCCTCTGCATGCAAGCAGGCAGGTCCTCTTCCACCAAGATAAGGCCCCATCTCCTAAAGCAGGGTTGCTCAACTTCAGCCCTCCTACAGATGTTGGCCTACAGTTCCCATAATCCCTGGCTATTGGCCACTGTGGATGGGGATTATGGAAGTTGTAGTCCAAAAGCAGCGGGGGGGGGCTAAGTTGATTAGGCCTGCCCTAAGGGGAAGATCTCACAGTGCTCACACATGTCTCCCATTCAAATGCAAACCAGGGTGGGTCCTGCTTAGCAAAGGGATCTTTGCATGCTTGCATCCACAAGACCAGCTCTCCTCCCTAGGCAACATGCCGCTCTCCAAACGTTGCTGAGCTACAGCTCCCATCATTCCCAACCATAATAAATTGTGGCCACGGACGTAAACCTAGAGAGACGTTCCACCTTGTAGCTTGGATGAGTCCAGACACACGTTAGTTGCAGAGCAAACCCGGGGTTCTTTGTTCTACTCTGGCCTGCACTTGATATTCTTGCTGTATGCGTTTCCCTATCTCTAAGGTGGCTGAGCATGGTCAGCAAGGAAGCCGGAGATTAGCAGGTCAGCAACAAAGACTAGATTTGAAACGATGCGTACAACGAAATGA
The DNA here is from genome assembly GCF_027244095.1 of Hemicordylus capensis. NCBI lineage: Eukaryota > Metazoa > Chordata > Lepidosauria > Squamata > Cordylidae > Hemicordylus > Hemicordylus capensis. The sequence goes on from NC_069667.1 coordinate 21,590,673, forward strand.
TTAAAACTAGGCCATTGTCAATGGAGACCATGAACGCAGTTTCATAATGTCAGCAAATTTCAATATCCACCCACCCCCGGCATGAGATAAGAATTAAAGTTGAACAGCAAGATACTTTGAAAGTCAATCAAAATTAATTAAGAAATTATAAATCGGTCAATAATGCACCAAGACGTCTTGCCATGACCTCGGTTACTCTGTTTAAGCATAAACAAGATCATCAGTTGTGTTGCCCGTCCAATGATAAGATCTTTGGCAATTAACTTAAGTCTTAATTAACTCTCTAAGGTGCTGAACTTTAGACGCCTCGCTTCGCGTGTGCTAATGTTCTGCTTCCTTATCACAGCAGCTAGTGTGATTTCGTGATTTAGTATTAGTGTTTCGTTACAATTGCATTATACTTACCATGCAATTAAAAACAAACAAAAACGAACATCCCCAATATTAAATTAAAGCTAATGCTACATTTCAGAAGGAAAAAAGATAATGGGATTAATCAAGCTAAATGGGGGGAAAGTATATATATTTCTAAATTTAGAAATCTCTAGATGTCGGTGTGATCGAGCCTGCTAAAGCACGTGTACGTAATGTTGGTTTTCATGAGATTTAATTAAGCACATGCTGAACTCTAGGCCCATTCACACATTACGTTCAACACTTGTACGAGTGTACAGTGTACCCAGGTACAAATCTGTACACAGGTACAGTCATTTGCATGTTATACTGAATGCAGGTACAGAAGCATGCTTCCTAACTGCACCATGGATTTGAAGGACTTGTGTCCAGGTTCACTTTTTTAAATGAACCCAGGTACAGTCATTCACACGAACATATGTACACACATGTGGCTGGGAAGGCAGTCGGTATTCCTTCCCAGTTTTGACCCTTGTACCGACATCAGAAAGTTGATGCAGGGGGCATGGGTGACAGCTGAACCACCCACCCATATTTAGTTTAGAAAGAAGACAAGTCAGGGGAAACATGATAGAGGTGGATAAAAAGAAGTTTGTCTCCTAAAATATTATAATCCGGGGTTATCTGTTGAAGTTAAATGCTGGGAGATTCGGGACATACAAAAGCAAGTACAGGTAGCCCTCTTTATTCATGGAGGTTCTATTCCCACCAATTTCCACGGATAACGAAACTGCGGATAAAGAAAACTTAACCCTAAGGGGATGGGGGCGGGGTTTAGGTTCCTAAGCACACTGAAGGGTGCTGAAAATTAGCGATGTGCCTGGACCTCAATTTGAAGTGTGGTTTGAACACCTTGAAGAAATTAGAAAGGGATGTTTAAGAAAACGGAGAGGAGTTGCTTACCTGCTCTTCACCACCTCTTCCAGCTTCCTGCTGGAACATAGGAAGATGTTTTGCGTAAAGACATAGGAACATAGGAAGCTGCCATATACTAAGTCAGACCATTGGTCTACCTAGCTCAGTATTGTCTACACAGACTGGCAGCAGCTTCTCCAAGGTTACAGGCAGGAATCTCTCTCAGCTCTGTCTTGGAGATGCTGCCAGGGAGGGAACCTGGCACCTTCTGCTCTTCCCAGAGTGGCTCCATCCCGAGGGGAATATCTTACAGTGCTCACATGTGGTCTCCCATTCAAATGCAACCAGGGTGGACCCTGCTTAGCTAATGGGACAAGTCATGCTTGCTACCACAAGACCAGCGGCGTGTGTCCCAAAAAGCCACGCATGCACGGATGCCATGTGTGTGCTGATGCTGTGCAGGGCTTTTCGGCACATACGCCACCAGAGCAGGAAGCTGAAAGGGGAGGTGCTGTTCTCCATTTTTTTTAAAGTTCCCTTTCTGATTTCTGTAAAAGTGCTCGAACTTTGCTTGGAATCAGTTTGGTCTCATCTCTACTGAAAATCACAAGAAAAAGCAGAGGGGAAACAGAAATAAGCTCCTTGCTTTCCAGCTCTCCAGCAGTGCCCCCAAACTTCCAAATCCTCCCATTTTTGTTCCTTTCTGAGGGTGGGTTGTTGTTGTTTTTGTTGTTGTTGCTGCTGCTGCTGCTGCTGCTGCAGAAAAGAGCCACAAAGTGGCTCAGCACTAAAAAAAATGGCATTAGGAAATGACTTCAGAAGTCGCGGATAGGCCAAAATAACTCTAGTTTCACCCCACAAATAAAGAAACTGGGTCCCTATAACCCAGCTGTGGATACACAAAACCGCAGGTGCCAGGATCACGGGTAATGAGGACCAACTGCACTTCTTTACACAATCTGTAGTTCCACTGTGGAATTCCCTGCCACTAGATGTGGTGACGGCCACCAAGCTAGTTTAAAAGGAGATGAGACAAATTCGTGGAGGACAGGGCTATCAATGGCTACTGCCAGGAATAGCTGCATATTTCCACCAGGATCAGTAGGGGCATGACCCTGCCAGATTTGGCTTATTTTAAGCCAAATTCTGGGTTACAGCCCATTTGACCCATGAGTATACCCCTTGGGTTCTGGCAGCCTTGCGGCCTGAACACTGGGTTGCCCTCTCTCCCCGACTTAGGAGCTTCTCAGATGCACCTGGCCAGCCACTGCATGAAGCAGAATGCCTTTGGCCTGATCCAGCAGGGCTTGTTCTTCTGTTCTTTCACTCTTAAGATTATGCAGAGTGAATGCTACCTTTCCATTTGTCTGGAAATCACTGTAGATTTAGCTGCACGTAAAATGGAGCTTAGTGCGGGCACATAGAGTTAGACTTCAATCAATCTTGAATTCATCCCTGGAGTGCACTAACATTTCCTTGCACATGGGTGCTTTTCCGAAAGCTAGTAAATTACCTGTTTAGAGAGATTAAGTGAGAAGGCAGAGTAACATGCAAACTACAATTTAAAGGGACAATCGCCTCTTTCTTTTCCCCTCTCCCGCTGAAATGGAAACATCCAGCAATGTAATATGCTTTTTTTTTAAAAAAAAATGCAACAGTTCCTGTGACAAAAGTATTCTTTATTACTATTCAGAGGCATCGTTGCCTTTATGAAAACCAGTACCAGGAGGAATATTACACCCATAACTTGGTTTGCTAAGAATTAATGCAAGGGAAAATTATGCTACGAGAACAGTATGAGTTTAATTGCAGTTCCCACTGTATAATATTTTGATGCCACTGTAAAAATGCAGAATGAGAACATTACACTTCTATTAAATGGTAATAAATATAGAAGGTAAGCCACATTTGCAGAGAGAGGGAAGATTCCACTTTTCTCCCCCAGAATGTTTTGTTCAGGAACATAGGAAGTTGTTTTATACTGAGTCAGACCATTGGTCTATCCAGCTCAGTATTGTCCACCCAGACTGGCAGCGGCTTCTCTAATGTTGCAGTCAAGAGTCTCTTCCAGCCTTGACTTGGAGATGCCAGGGAGGGAACTTGGAACCTTCTGCATGCAAGGGGAATATCTTGTGATGTTCACACAAGTCTCCCATTCATATGCAAACAGGGTCCGACACTGCTCGTGCTCCTTGAAAAGCTTGCAAGAAGCACAAGAAGAGGCTTTTTTATTTTTGTATTTATTTTATTTAAAATATTTATACCCCGCCTCTCCAGTCTACTACTGCTTGGGGCCGCTAACAACCCATATAAAATAGATACAGTGAAAAGTAAGACTAATAAAAGTCACCAAATCAAGTCGAACAAGTAAAAAATCCAAGCTAAAACCACAATCAGAATTACAGGGTGTTTTTTTAAAAAAAAAGTTTCAAATTAAAGTTTGTTTAAAACGCTAAAAACTGAGAATTACGAAAAAATGGAAGGACCTGCCGGATATAATCAGGAGGTGCAAGATTTAAAAGTCTCTTCAAAAAGATGTGTTTTAGTTGTTGTTTTTAAAAACACTGAGGGAGGGAGCATGGCAGAGCTCTACAGGGAAGACGTTCCAAGCCGAGGGGCCACAACCGAAAAGGCCCTGTCTCTAGTCCTTGCCAACCGGATCTCTGTTAGCGGTGGGGCCATGAGCAGGGTCTGAGATGATGAGTGGAGGGCCCTGGCAGGTTCATATGGGTGAATGCAGCCCAACAGGTACCCTGGCCCTCAGCCGAGTAGAGTTGAAGTCAAGACCAGCACCTTGAATCTAGCCCGGAAGCAGACCGGTAACCAATGAAGCTGCTGCAGGAAGGTGCAATACCCGTGAAGTGACTTGCTCTCACAAGCATCCTTGCAGCAGCATTCTGGACCAGTTGAAGCTTTCAAACTTCAGAGGAAGAGAAGGTTAGGCTAGGCTAGGCTACTGGCCACCTTCTCTCTTCCCTGCCCCTTGTGGCCCTTTCAAAGTTCAAGTCATTCTTAAAAAGTTAAATGGCTGTAAGAAGAAGTTCATCTCACCCTTCAGAAAAAGCCCAGGTGCTGGAGAGCAAAAGAAGAGGAGGCCTGTTCCTGTCATTCCTTGGTTGTTGGACTTCCAACCAGCCTTTGGTTGGCCACCAAGAAGAAAGAGATCGGACCTTTGGCCAGATCCAGCAGGATCTCTTCTCTTCTACTGCCTGGCTCCTCACTCTCTCTTCAACCCAGATGTTCTCAAGCTGGGGCCCCCTGGTGTTGTTGGACTACAACTCCCATCATCCATTGTTGAGATGGGGATGATGGAAGTTGTAGTTGCACCACATTTGAGGAACTAAGCTTGAAACCATTCCTTTAAGCAACCACTGCACTTCAGCAATCACTGCTGTGCCTTCTAGGACCACGGTCCAGTCAATGCTCCCTACCAGCGTTGATCTTTCTGGCCTGATTTGCATCTGCGTGCCTTGTAAGAAGTCCTTCTGCTGGAATCTTCCGTGCCCTCCTCCTTTTCAGCAGAAACTCTTCTGAGTCATTAACTAATGATAGAAACTTCAGTAAAAAATAACTGGGATAATGATCTAAGCATCCATCATTTGACGGAGACCCAATATTTCCCTGGTGGATGATATGTCCCTACTTAGGAAGATCAATATTTTAGTAAGGCCAATATTTTTTAGCAAGGCGTTACATTTTTATCTACATCGTTGCTGACTAATGAATAATTGTGTCCTGTACTTGACAAATGAGTGCTGCCGGGATCCACTGAGTAGCTGGGCTCTTTCCCCACCCTATAAGATATAATGTTGGAATCGTTACAGGCTGGTGATGATGATGATGATGATGATGATGATGATGATGATGATGATGATGATTGATGATTCAATCGATTTCTCTACCGCCCTACCAAAAATGGCTCAGGGCGGTTTACAGAGAAATAATAAATAAATAAGATGGTTCCCTGTCCCCAAAGGGCTCGCAATTTAAAAAGAAACATAAGATAGACACCAGCAACAGCCAATGGAGGGATGCTGTGCTGGGGGTGGATAGGGCCAGTTACTCTCCCCCTGCTAAATAAAAGAGAATCATCACGTAAAAAGGTGCCTCTTCGCCAAGTTAGCAGGGGGTCGGCTTTTAGAGGGAACACTGGTCCTCACTCCTTGTCTGTGGGCTTCTCGTAGGCATCTGGTGGGCCACTGTGTGAAACAGGATGCTGGGCTAGATAAACCTTGAGCCTGATCCGGCAGGGCTGTTCTTTATGTTCTTAAGGCAAACCACAACCTACTAGCTATGTGCCTGCTTGGTTGGACCAGCTATCATTTTGCTTTCAGTGGAGGCATCAAAACTGGGTTTCTCAGAATCCTGAGTGGGTCGCCTGAGGCCCTAAACAGCACAGGCCGGGGGTATTTAAGAGAACGTTTTCTTTGCCGTGAGCCTGCCGCCGATTGAGATCATCTGGAGAGGTCCGTCTGCAGTTTCCACTGGCTCGGTTGCTGCCCCAAGACACTGGGATGCTCTCCCTGCTGAAATAAGAGCCTCCCCATCTCTGCTCACTTTTAAACATTCTCTAAAGATTTGTGTTTTTTCACCCAACTTTTTTAACTGGACGGTAGTTTTAAATTGTTTTAAGGTCCTTGTTTTTAATCTGTTTGATGTTGTTGTAAAGTGCTCAGAGACAGAAGTTTGGGGCGGTCCACACATTTGAAGAATAAACAAATTTATTTATTTATTACATTTACACATTTGAAAAATAAACAAAGCAGTGTACTACATACTTAAGTTTCTCCTCACAACAACCCTGTGAGGTAGGTTAGGCTGAGAGATACATGACTGGCCCAGAGTCACCCAGTAAGTTTCATGGCTGAATGGGGATTCGAACTCAGGTCTTCCCAGTCCTAGTCCAACACTCTAACTTCTATGCTATGCTTTTTGACCTCACTGCAAATGAGTAGGATTGATGGCCTCTTAAGGTCTCCTCCTTCCATTACGATCCCCCACCCCCCATTTTTCCTCCTGCTTTTCGCCAGAGGGAAGGTCCCTCTGTGTGCCTTCTTCTTCACTTGATTCTTTTAACAGGCCTCTAGTTAATGCGTGTAACAATTTCTCTAGACGCGGCCATCAGCACTCTCAATCCTTTCAAAGGTTTCTGGCAGGCTTCCCAGAAAAGCAAGACAGGGGTCATTGAAATCAGTTGCCAGGAAGGAGGATGGATAATGCTCCTTCCAGCTATTTGTGTAGGATCTCGCTTCGTCTTCGAAGAAATAAAATGTGCCAGAAGGTTCATCTCTGAAAAGACAGGGAGTCACCGCAAACGTGTTGGGTATGGGTGGGTGGGTGGGCATAACATTTCCCAGCCACATTTTCAAAGGCTCATGGGCCATCTTGAGTGGCAACGTCAGACTCGGGTTATGCTGAAAATACCTTTCACAGAGTATGAGTCACCCATGAAGTCAATTTCATCCTAGTGTTATGCCTCCTCTTTGAACATAGGAAGCTGCCTTCTACTGAGCCAGACCATTGGTCCATCTAGCTCCGAATTGTCTACACAGACTGGCAGCAGCTCTTCAAGGTCTCAAGCAGGAGTCTCTCCCAGCCCTACCTGGAGATGCCATGGATTGAATGTAGTCACCCATCCAAATGCAAACCAGGGCAGACTCTGCTTAGCAAAGGGGACAATTCATGCTCACTACCGCTAGACCAGCTCTCCTCCCCAACCTCTTTTTGGTGTTATATTGTGACGGGGTTTTTATTTTCATTTTTGTAAGCCACCTTGAGTTTCTTGGAAAGAAAGGCAGGATGTACATTTTGGGATACACAAAACAGTGGTGCATCAGCTGGTAACCTCCAGGCTTGACTACTGCAATGTGTTCTACGTGGGGCTGCCTTTGTACAAAGTTCGGAAACTTCAGATAGTTCAAAATTAGGCAGATAGTTCAAATTGGTCTCTGGGGCAACCTGAAGAGACCATATTATGCCTGTCTTGAAACAGTTACACTGGCTGCCAATGTTTCTGGGCAAAATACAAAGTGCTGGTTATTACTTTTAAAGCCCTGAACAACTTAGGTCTGGTTTACCTTAGAGAGCGCCTTATTGCACGATCCCCACCGCACGTTAAGGTCATCTGAGGAGGTCCATCTCCGGTTAGCACCAGTACATTTGGTGGTGACTCAGAGAGGGGTCTTCTCTGAGGCTGCTCCTGGACTGTGAAATGCACTCCCAGCAGAAATCCGTAATCTGAGTTCATTATTGGCCTTCAGGAGAGCCCTTAAGACCTATCTGTTTGGCCTGGCCTTCCAGGGTTTTTTTATATTGTTTGTATAGTGTTTGATTTTAACTGTTAATTGATTTTAATTGTTTTGTTTTAATGAAAACTGCCCTGAGCCATTTTTGGAAGGGCAGCATAGAAATCAGTCAATCAAACAAATAAATTTAATTCATTAATTTCAGGGATGGGGGTGTAGATAATTTCAGATGAATCACCCCTCCCACATAGTCTTCAAATCGGTGCCAGATTTGCCTCCAGCTCGCAGGCTGGAGGCAAATTAGGAACAAATGGGCCACCGGGAGATATGGACGTGAAGGGCGTGATCTTCACTCAAGAAATGAATGGTGGTTGTTAGAGCTCCCGCGGTCCCAGGATGGAGAATCTGGAGCAGCAGCAGGGCAAGAGACACTGGCCTTCCCAATGTTGGAATACCCCTGGGATGTCTTCTGGGGGTTGGCCTCAGATGGTCCCTTAAAGCAGGAGTTCTCAAGTTCGGGTCAAGTTTGTAGATTAGGAATGTTCTGAGCTTGGAATGGGCCATTTCAAGTGTTCCCAGCTCAGAATAGAATGCCCTTCAAATGGGCCTGTTCTGAGCTTGGTACTGAATGACCCCGTTCCAAGCTCAGAATGCGCAGAACATTCCGAGTGCCATTTTGGACTCCAAAAGGGTGCTCTTCTGGCCTCTGCGCATGTGTAGCAGCCATTTGTGTGGCCAGCACCACCACACAAATAGCGGCCATGCATGCCAGAAGAGTGCCGTTTTGGATTCCATAATTCCCAGATTATGGGAAACACCTCTATCGGGCAGCAGCGATATAGGAAGATGCTGAAAGGCATCATCCCCCTACTGCGCGGGAGATGGCAACGGTAAACCCCTCCTGTATTCCACCAAAGAGAACCACAGGACAGCACAACTTTACCTCACTTTCCTTCTAAGGTGCTACCTAGACATTCTGAGTAGTCCAGAATAGTACTCTTGAGTGGATGTCACGCACTGTGTTTATTCATATATTTTGCTGTGCTGTTGCTTGGTATGCTTCCTGCGTGCCCAGATGATTCCGCTTGCACCCAGGCAGTGGGGAGGGTTGGAGGCCAAGATTTGTCATCCCAGCCCCTGGAAATACCATGATGCACTGCGCAAGTGTACTAGATATTGCCAATAAAAGAAACGTTTGAAGCTGAAATCCTACAAATTCCAAACTGTTCTTTTACTTCCCTTTTCTGGGCACATGAATCAAATATTTGATTACATATATTTAATTTCTTGCACTTGTCTATGGGTGTAATCTATGCCAAATGACTTTGCTCAGGCAGCAATGGGCCTCACCTACTAGTATTATATACCTATATACAGTGAATACGAATATTCGTTGAACATGAATATTCGCTTATATACAATTATTACATTATAACCATAATATACCACCTTAAGTGGCACAGTGGGGAAATTATTATTATTATTATTATTATTATTATTATTATTATTATTAATTACTATTATTATTATTTACATTTTATATCCCACTCTTCCTCCAAGGAGTCCAGAGTGGTGTACTACATACTGAGGTTTCTCCTCACAACAACCCTGTGAAGTAGGTTAGGTGGAGAGAGAAGCGACTGGCTCAGAGTCACCCAGCAAGTCTCATGGCTGAATGGGGATTTGAACTTGGGTCACCCCAGTCCTAGTCCAGCACTCTAACCACTACACCACGAAATGCTTGACTAACAAGCGGAAGGTTGCTGTTTCAAATCCCTGCCGGTATGTTTCCCTATTTCGGGCAGCAGTGATATAGGAAGATGCTGAAAGGCATAATCTCATACTGCGTGGGAGATGGCAATGGTAAACCCCTCCTGTATTCTACCAAAGACAACCACAGGGCTCTGTGGGCACCAGGAGTTGATATCGACTCGATGGCACACTTTACCTTTATCCATAGGCATAACCAGAGCCAGGGTGATGCAGTGGTTAGAATGCTGGACTAGGACTGTGGAGGGCTGAGTTCAAATCCCTGTTCAGCCTTGCAACTCACTGAGTGACTCTGGGCTAGTCACTGTTCTCTCAGCTTAACCTACCTTGCAGGGTTGCTGTGAGGATAAACACAATCATGTACACAGTCTGGATTCCTTGGAGGCAGAGCGGGATATAAATGTAATAAATACATAAATAAAATCAACATAACCCTGTATTCCAGTGGTTCCCAACCAGGGTTCCTCCAAATGTTGCTGAACTTCAACTCCTATCATCCTCTGCTACAGTTTATTGTGGCTGGGGATGCTGGGAGTGGTAGTTCAGCAACATCTGGAGGAACCCTGGTTGGGAACCACTTATGTATACCATCTGGGCTCCTTAGAGGAAGAGTGGGATATAAATGTAATAAATAAATTAAATCAACATAATCATGCACACCATCTGGGCTCCTTAGAGGAAGAGTGGGATATAAATGTAATAAATAAATTAAATCAACATACTCATGCACACCATCTGGGCTCCTTAGAGGAAGAGTGGGATATAAATGTAATAAATAAATTAAATCAACATAATCATGCACACCATCTGGGCTCCTTAGAGGAAGAGTGGGATATAAATGTAATAAATTCATTAAAATTACATTAATTTAATTTAATTAAAAATAAAATATAACAAAAATATTTCTAAAAGATGGCTGTCCCCTTGATGTCGATTCTGGATGGGCCTTGTTGGAACGGTGCGACTGGAACAACACGATCACATCAGGCCTCTTTCTTCGAGGCCTTTTCCCTTTTCAGAAAACAGCCCGAAGAACAAAATGCTAATATGGAGAGCGTTCCACTTTTGAAAGGAAATAGAAGTGCCGTTAGAGGAAATTATGCAACTTGGCAAGCTGTGTGGAGACAGATAAAATGGCAAAAAGACCGTGTGAGCGTCTATGGCCGCCTGTCTTAAAATGTACCATCTGCAAGAAGAAGGTCTGTTTGGGTTCTGGGGGGAGTTCCAGCCCAGGAGGCCTGACGCGAAAGCACCTTTGTGGAATCAATGGCCCAGTTGTGTGTGTTCTTTCCTAAACCACAGTTTAATTTTACCTTTGCCTTACACTGCGTTCTTTCTCGCTAAGTAGGACTGAGCTGACTTGTGTTTAACACCAGGCCGTTCGTAACATTTACACTACTAAACGGTGGGTTCGGTTGTGTGTAACCCGTTGCGTGAGGAGGTTTATTTGCTTGTTTTACTTACATTCAAACCATGCGGAGTGGGGAGATGGGTGGGGGGGAAGGAAACTGGACCCGAAAGGGGGCAGAGGTGGAAGAATCGGCCACTGGCTTACACAGATGTACGAACCGCAGGATGGCTCTTTTTTACTTCTCCTTAGAGAATGCTTGCTGAACCCAGTGCAGGCGAGGACCAGAGGGAACTGATGCTCTCCAGGAAATTGCGCTATCAAGGGGTTGACTGGACCCCCAGTCTAATACGGTCAGCCCCAGGGCCTCAAGAGCAGAAATGTATGGGCATCAGTACATAGAGCCAAAGATCCATCACTTCGTTGGTAGCCTGAAAACTAGACCAACGCTCTGTCTATCTATCTATCTATCTATTTTTACATTTATATCCCGCTCTTCCTCCAAGGAGCCCAGAGCGGTTTACTACATACTTGAGTTTCTCCTCATAACAACCCTGCAAACTAGGTTAGGCTGAGAGAGAGGTAACTGGCCCAGAGTCACCCAGCAAGTATCCTGGCTGAACGGGGATTTGAACTCGGGTCTTCCCGGTCCTAGTCCGGCACTCTAACCACTACCCCGTGCTGGCTCATTCTGCTTCCTACACTAGCCAATCAGATGCCTCCAGAGCAAGGGAACTCCAGAACTCGTTTGGGGGAGCAAAGAACATTATTATCAGAGTGAGGGTTTTGCTATCCAATAACTACTTGTAGAGGTAAGGCCATTATTGTCGTTCATTTATTTATCTTACGAATGAAGCTCGACTGACATTTTCCAACCTATTCGGAAAATGGAAATGGGCCAGATTCCTGGCAGGGTTTTCTTTTTCTTAATTAGGCCAAACATTCGAGTTGGCTGCCCAGATTCTCTTCCCGTCCGAGACGATGTGGGCTTCCCAGAGGCATCTGGCAGGCCACTGTGTGGAACAGGATGCTGGACTAGATAGGGTCTGATCCAGCAAGGCTCTTCTTATGTCAGTACCAGGCCAGCTGAATTCTGCAGGGGACATTGTTGGAGCTAGGACCCTGGCAGCATCGTCTCTCAGCTGCAGTGTCTCATAGAGACCACTGAAGGGCTTTAGGGTCATGGAAAAAAGTACTGGACTCCTCCCCTCTTTGTTCTTCCAGCGTTAGTCTCTATTTTTGTCTCTCCAGAGACGGCTGATTGTTTTGGTCTCTCTCCTCAGCCATGAGCTACAGCTGAAATTAAGCTGCAGGCTTTTCCACATGTGTTTGTAACCTTCTCTTTAACTAAATCCTGTAGCTGAAGGCCATCATCCCTAATATTTATTTCTTACATTTATATCCCACTCTTCCTCTGAGGAGCTCACGGTTATTTTTATCCTCACAACAACCCTGTGAGGTAAGTTAGGCTGAGAGCTATGCGACTGGCCCAGAGTCACCCAGTGAGTTTCATGGTTGAATGAGGATTCAAACTCGGATCTTCCCAGTCCTAGTCCAACCCTCGAACCACTATGTTATGCTGACTCCCCTACACAACTGAGGTAGATCTCTTCTCCTTCACGAGTATATCTAATCCTCTTTTAAAAGCCACCCGTGGCTAGGTGTACACATATGACCTAAAAAGTTGACAGAGTTCTGAACTGGTTAGATGGACTGTACCACTGCACTCTGGGGGGCTTATTTTTTTTAATGTCCTGTTGTTGTTGTTCATCTCCTTGTAAATAGAAAGCTAGCAAAGCAAAGAGGTTCCAGATCAGTTTTCTTTCTTCCTGATGTGCTAGTTTTCAGCTTGCAGGGAGTTATCACTTAGAAGAGCACTGCAAAAATGGCGTCATTTACATGCAGTGATGTGATCCTTTCTACCACCTCAACTTGGGGTTGCCTCATTCTATGCAGGTGTAGTCAGAGCTGAAGCTACTGGCTACCTCACGTATCTTGTGGCAGTGAGTCCTGTAACTCAGTTATGTGTGGGATGAAAAAAAGCACTTTCTTTTCCTGCCCTAAATCTTCTGCTCATCCATTTCACTGAGTAACTCCCAGGATTCTATGAGAGAGAGAGAGACTGAGACTATTTCCTTCTGCACCTTCTGCACCCCACACATAATTTTATAAACCTGTAGTGTGCCTCCACTGCTTATTTCTGCATGCACACCTGCTGCCAGGAATCATTCCAAAAGTGCATTCTTGGAGGGAAGGTTGTGCTCTTGCATTCGGCTTCCTGAAGATCCACCAAAAGCTTCAAGTTCTCCAAAACATGGTAAATCTCAAATCTCACCACATGGGGGCAGAGTCTGAAGAAACTGTCAATGACAGCTGAAAGTCACACCCTGACATGTCCTGAACAGAGGTGGGAATCTGGTTTTATTGGGACTGGAGTGGGAGGGAAAGAACATGATGCAGGAGCGGAGTAATACATTTTGATGTGTTTTACATTCACACGTTTGCAAGAAATCTTAGTATAGTGTGTTGCAAGTGGTGCAGGGATTAGAGCACTGGACTAGGATGGGAGAGACCCGAGTTCAAATCCCGGTTCAGCTATGAAATTCACTGGGTGATTCCGGGCCAGTCAGCCTAACCTACTTCACAGGGCTGTTGTGAAGACGAAGATAACCATATACACTGCTCCGGGCTTCTGGGAAGAAGAGCAGGATGTAACAACAACAACAAAATATTGTTGGATATAACAACCACAAATATTTACCTCTATACATATTTTTATAGAGATAAAAATAAATGAATACATAAAATAAACACATAAAAATAAATGAATACGTAAATAAATGTGCTGCGGGATGGAGCTACCTGCACCTGTTCGACAGGTGCGGTACCTTTGACTTCTTCCTGATGCAAGAGCTTGAAACTGCTGGACTGGGATTTATCTGCAAGTTTGATTCCTTTTGGTTGAGGGCTTAAGTGAGACCAGGGCGTTCTTTTTATTGTATTGCAGAGCTAGGACAAGGGTTGCCAAATTGCTGCCATTGCAAAGAGTCACTGTGCTTACCTTGCATACATTTGTGTTTTGCACAAAATGTCCCTTACCAACTGCTGCTTTGGGCAGCTTATGGTCTTCGAGCCTCCCTGATTTTTCATCTGTGCTTTGTTCCTGTGGACATTGCAAGCACACCATTACATGGATATCAATATTGATCACATTTGTATCTTTCTCCCACACTTTCTCCAAGGCACCCAACAGTTTTTGTTTTGTTTTGTTTTGTTTTTGTTTACCCCTCCCATTCACAACAATTCTGTGAGGTCAATTAGGCTGGAAGTCAGTGGCAGACTTGGGGTCTGTCCGGGATTGGAATCCGCCTCCCTGTCCTAGTGTGGTGCTCTGAGCACATCGAGAAGAATATCTCGGCATGCATCTTACAAAGGGGTCTCTAGTCTACCCAAGTGGATGTGCCACTAACTGTAACCCCCCAGGGTTCTTAAAATCGGGTCACCAGATGTGTTGGACTACAACTCCCATCACCCCCTGAGGCCTTTGCCAGAGAAGATATTCCTTTTATTGGGGTGTGTGTGTGGGGGGGGTTCTCAATCATGGATCCCCACCTTTTGGGTCCCAAAGACCACTGTGGGTGGGGGGACCCAGGTTTGAGAATGCCCCACAATCCAATGACAGTAGAAGATTCCCCTGTGTTCAAAAGGGTTTACTCCCAGGTAAGTGTCCAAACCCTACTTGTGTTTACTTCCAGGTAATTAACCCCCTTGTGTTCACTACCTGCAGGAGTGCAGCCTTCTTTCTAGTGCCCCAAGATGACTCCTCATTCTCCTCTTTTTTGGGGTGTGTGTGCATGTGACCTGCAATTTGCCAAACGGGGCTCAAGCGTTCATGTGAATGAATGTGGGGGTATCAAATGTCCATACAATGGGGGACCAGTGTTTGTGTGAAAAGGGGGCCAAGCGTTCGTGCGAATAGGGGCCAGCGTCCATGTGAAGCGTTTGTGAGGACAGGTCCCAGCGTTCACATGAACAGGGGTCAAGCGTTGGTATGAGCGGGGACCAACCTTTGTGTGAAGGGGGGGTGAGGTCAAGCGTTTGTGCAAATGTGGGTCAGTGTTTGTGTGCAGGTCAAGCGTTGGTGTGAAGAGGGGTCCAATGTTCATGCGAATGGGGGCCAGAGGTCATGTGGCAGGTGTGTGTCAAGCGTGAGTGTGAAAGGGGCCCACGTGACCGCTCGCCTGAAGGCGGCACGTGTTCGTGTGAAGGGCGCGCGGGCGAGCCGCGCTTTGCGGGGAGGTGGGGGGAGGACCCTCCTCGCCATTTGCAGAGCCCTTGTGGCCGCCAGGAGTCGACACCGACTCGACGGGCGCACACTTTCCCCTTGACCGGCAGAGGAGGCGGCCAGGCCAGGCGGAGAGAGCCCGGGAGGAGCCGCCGTGGTGGGAGTGCGAGTCAGGACGCACGTGTGAGCGCCCGGGAGAGACGCTCACGCGCTCGCTCCGAGCGGCGGCGGCGGCGGCGGCTCCGGCTCGCTCCTCCCCTCGCGGCGGTGGGTGTTGAAGCTGCTGCTGCCGCCGCGGCTGCTGCTGCTGCTGCCTCTCCCAGCCATCCAGGCGGGCGGCCGGCCGGCGGCAGCAGCAGCCGCCACAGCTCCAGGAAGGAAGCCGCCGCCGCCGCCTCCCTCTCCTCCTCCTCCATCCTCGCTGGCTTCTGCCACCCAGCCCGGGCTGCTCCCCTCGCGAACGCCCAGCTTCCCCGCCAGCCCGGGTCTCCTCCTCCTCCGCCGCCGCCGCCGCCTCCTCCTCCCGATGCGGCTCCAGCCTGCGCTGCTGCCCGGCGACTTCTCCTCCCGCTCCTAGCCGGGCCGGGGGGAGGCGGATCCGGCGAGGAGGACCAGCGCTGCCGCCGCTGCTGCCTCCCTCCCCGCCGCCGCCGCCGCCGCCAGCGCGATGGATCTATTCGACTTTTTCCGGGACTGGGACTTGGACCAGCCATGGTAGGTGCCTGCTTATCCCCCCACCCCCGCCGCTTCTCTCTCTCTCTTCTTTCTTTCTTTTTCCTCCTGCGAGGAATTCCATCTTTTCTAGGATGCCCATTTTGAGTGCGGCTAAACACGAATAAATCGAGATTTATTTATTTTTTGATTTTTTTTTTAATCTATAGAAAAAGGATGGAATTTTGGGGAGGGGGAGGCGAGAACACAACCGCCCGCGCTCTAGGTACTCTAGGCTTGCGGGGCTTCCTTTTTTTTTTTTTTTTCTTCTTCTCCCCCCCCCCCCCCCGACCAGGGTCTCGCCGCTTTCAGTTCCGGCGGCGGCAGCAGCAGCAGCATCTCCGGCGGGCGACTTCGCTGGGAGGGAGGCGAGCGGCTGGTGCCTCGGGCACGCCGCGCGCGCGGATGCCCTTTTGCCGAGGATGCTCAACTTGGAAGTGGTCCATGGTCCACAGGGGCGGGCGAGGGCTCGAGGGGATGTCGGCTCCGGCTCGCCCCCTCCCCACCAGACCTCCCCCCCGCCGGCCAATCCCGCTCGCATCCTCGCTCATGAGCCTTGCTCACGTTTTTATTTTATTCAATCTGGCCTTCAGGAGCCCCCGTGCGCGCCCAGGACCCCCCCCCCCCCAGGTTGACTTCCTTGGCTGCGTGCATCTTCACAACCCAAACAATGGCAGCCCCCCCCGCAAATTAGGCAGAAATTTCTCCTCCTCCCTTGAATACACTCACAACCCCCCCCCCCAATTAGGCAGAAATGTATCCAAGGAATCTCCCCCACAACACGCATCCGGAATCCCTTCCTCAATAGGATCCCTCCCTTCATTGATCAGTTGAGTGTCAGGAGCAAGATTTTAGGCTCCCTCCTTCCCCGAACTGTCTGCAATGGTCTCTTATTATTTCCCTCACTTCGCAACTGAAGTACTGTATGTGGTTTTGTTTTGGGTGGGTTTGTTTGTTTTGTTACAAAATCTTCGTTTCCTGTTCTAGCCATGCTCTGGTGGTGGTGTTTGAAATCAAGGCTGGGAGATATGCATGGTTTCAAGGAGCTCCTTTAATGCCAAATGGTTTGCGATTTGCAATGAAGCGTTACCTCTTTTGGGGAGAAGAAGGTGCTTGAAAGAAACTAGGGACACTGTAGGGGTGAAGAATCAAGCCTGACTTGGGGGGGATTGTTTTAATTTGGGGGTGATGTGGCTAGAGCCAAAGTAGCACAGAAGTTACCTTTGGATTTTGTATTTTAACTTGGAAATGAGGGATGCTTTGTTCCCCATCAATATTTGAATATTGTTTGCCAGTTTCTGGACTGGTTTTATGCTTTATTTTGCCAGGCGAACAAGTGAGAGTTGAATTTGTGCTTTGCTCTAGAATTGGGGGACGGGGTCCGTAACTTCCTTATGTGAATTAAAGGTAGCTTGCAGTTTGCTAACAAAGTTTAAAAAAATAAATATTTTGCATTTCTGCCAGTGCCCTAGAGATGAAAGCAAAGCACAGCATGTTTTTGCAAAGGGAGTCCACTTTAATTTGTTGGTGTGTTGGGAAATAAAAAGATGGTTTATTAAGCTAATCACTGATTTTGCCAAACATACTGCAGTTGCTTGAATTGGAAATTCAAGATAATCAAATGCCCAATACCTGTCACATTTAATTTTAATTTTTTTTTTACAGCAGTTGCGAATCAGACCTTGGGACCATAAATCACCTTGCATCAGTATTAATCTGCAGACAGGCATTGTGGGTCTTGTGAAGTGTTTTATCAGCTCTGTGTAAACCATTGCATTATGTTGGTTAATAACCACGCCGTTGTTACTTAAAGGTAATAATCACAATAAAATTAGTGCTCAATTAAATCTGCTGCTCTGCAGTATCTTTACTCTGCCAAACTAATTTATTTTTGCAGACAGCTGATAACCGCTGTATTGCTACTCAAACAGTATTTGCATACAATTTGCCTAATTTATGGTGTGGGTAACATCATTAATTTAATAGAAGCTGTTTCAAGCGAGCATGGAGGTGTCGTTGGAGAAACGAGCATGTTGCAGTGTTTATAGAATCCGAACATTAGCTGCGATGATCTTTCCTGAGCTGATCAGGAGAGCGAATGTTGAAATTATGTATTTCGGGAAAGGGGAAACCTGCTGGTGTGCCTTTTTTCAGATGCTTTTTGCGGGTGGAGAAAGATCTTCCCTCTTGTTCTCTGATTTCCACTAGGCTGGCTTTCTCAGAGTCCCGAGGACTGTTTGCGAAGGAATCAAATGGCTCAGGTTTGCACGGGTGCTTTCTGGAGTTGTTCCTTTCAAATGGCATTTGTTTTTCAGCAAGGGGCAGCCACACAAATGCCTTGATTTGTGTGCGCTCATGACTGGATGCACAGATTCAAAGAGCTCGGGTCTACAGTGTTGGGCACATACAGTCAGTGGTGTCCGTGTGGA
Organism: Hemicordylus capensis; assembly: GCF_027244095.1. NCBI lineage: Eukaryota > Metazoa > Chordata > Lepidosauria > Squamata > Cordylidae > Hemicordylus > Hemicordylus capensis. The sequence goes on from NC_069667.1 coordinate 21,608,730, forward strand.
TTTGTGTTTCTGTTCTCAAAAATCAGTGCTACTCTGGATATAAAGCTTTGCACCCTTCACCTTCCACTATCCCACACCCCTCCAAACACGCTGTGCTCCCCTTGAATTTAACGTATACCCCTTACACTTTTTAAGAAGTTATTTTGGTGTCCCTGTCCATTGTGAATGGCTATAGCACAGATGTCTGCCTTTGTTGCTATTCAGTTATCTGTAGAAATAAGGTGATCTCCAAAGAGTGGAAGAGATTCTCTAGAAAGAGGAGACGTACCTTCAAAAACAACCACAATTAAGCAATAGTAGATCTGGATTCTTGCCACAATAAGTCACACTGAATTCATTTACTCTGAGTAAGTGAGCACAGGATTGCAACCTAATGTGACTAATATACACCATTCTGTTTAACTCTGGGGTTACATATCCAGAGCAAAACACGGCATTTACATCAAGGTAGCCTTAAGTGTACCTTTGAGGATAGGCAATGGGTAATTTACTAGAGATAACTGCAAGCCTCTTAGGGCATAGGTGCAACTTACCTCTCATATCACATGGAAGGAGAGGCATCCTGTACCCTGGGGTAAAAATAAGTGACCCTGTGTTGAATTACTGCAATGCTGCAATGTGTTGACTTTAGTCTGTGCACTAAACACACACACACACACACACACACACACACACACACGAGATACAGAAAATGTATGTGTGTGTGTATACACACACATAAATGTATATGTATAAATGTATAAAACAAAAATATGTTTTAGTGGGAAAGTAGATAGTAGACTCCTTAGGGCAGAGACCTCCCCCGCCTTTCACTCTGGAAAGGTCGATGTATATTGATGGCATTGTAGAAATAAAATGACCGCCAATATTTGAAGATGAGCAGTGATATAATGTGTGTCTGTATCTCTTGCATCCGAGACATGCGTTTTCACCATTTGGTTCTTTCCGATACTGGCAAACGAAACGCCCCCCCCCCCCCCCAATCACGTTCGGTTCATACATTATTTTTTATTTTCCAACCTCCCTCCAGGGGATATGTGGAGGTGTATTTACTTTAGCCCTATTCACATGTTATCTTCAACGCATGCACAATCTGCGTACAGTGTGTATACCTACAGACCTGCATGCACGCACATTCACATGTTATGCTTTGGGGACAGGGAGCCATCTTGGTTATTTATTTATTTTTCTCTGTAAATCGCTTTGAAGACCTGTGTTGAAAAGCGTTATATAAATAGTAGTACTAGTAACATCCCTATGAGTTCATCGGTGAAATCGCATGTTATGTTCAAACACATGTACAGTCTGTGTACAGAGTATGCCACGCCCATACAGATCTGGACTCATGGGCAGTTATTTACACACATGTTCAGTGCCCGAATGGTAATACACTAACACTTCCTTTCTGTGCCCTGCATTTGTGGGAGCCTGGGCTTGGTTTTGAAATGAGCGTGTGTACAGTCGGTACGCTGTACAGTCGGTACAGTGTGTACAGTCGCACAAAAGCATAGACATGTTTACAGACACCTGTATGCATGTATAACGTAATGTCTGGTGGTGACTGCCCCAAGACCTCTCAAGACTCATAATCGCAGTCAGGATTTGAACCTGCTTCTCCCTTGATCAACCCACTGTCCACTGCTGCACATACCGACTCTCTTAGAAAACAGCATGCAAAGTCACAAGGCCTTGAATGAACTCAAGACCAATAGCCACCTAATGGCGCAGCGGGAAAATGTCTTGACTAGCAAGCCAGAGGTTGCCAGTTCGAATCCCTGTCGGTATGTTTCCCGGACACCCCTATCGGGCAGCAGTGATATAGGAAGATACTGAAAAGCATCATCTCATACTGTGCGGGAGATGGCAATGGTAAACACCTCTTGTATTCTACCAAAGACAACCACAGGGCTCTGTGGGTGCCAGGAGTCGAAATCGACTCAACACCACACTTTACCTTTAATCTCCATTTGCGTGATTCACTGCCAGTTTATCCTGCATCCATGGCTTATGTGGTTAGCAAAATAGGGTGCGTCTCTGCCCCACGAAGCTTACAAACTAAGGGTTGATTCTGGCTGGAGAGTTGAGCAAGAACTTATCAGAAGTGATGGTTTTGATGTAAGTTTTGGGTGGTATAAAAATATGTTAAATAAAATAAATAATAAAATTTGATGAGCTTGAAGGAAGAGACATAAGTGGAACCATGAAAAGTAGCTTCAGGTATAAAGAGGCATGAAGGAGTTGAGAGTAGAAGACCTTGGTTGAGTTGGAGCAACAAAACTCTGTATCAGAGATTATTGGGAGGAGGAGGATGTTGAGGATGATGATAATGAGGAGGAGGAGGAGGAGGAGGAGAATTAATTAATGAACTTTGTTAGCCTCCCCATAACAAATTGTTCTCTGGGTTGCTCAAAAGACAACATTAAAAATGTACAATAAAACACAACAAATTGCAACACAGAATAAAACAAAATACAAAATACCATCCAAAACATTTTTTTAAAAACTTTCAGAATTATAATATATAGCCTACAGTATTTTTGGGTGTACACTTAAGATGTTTTAAATGTATACCTGGCCATGTCATATGTGAATGCAACAGGCATGCAGCATAGGGCGTTGTGTTTCCCTGCTGAACGCACAATTGTTGGTGAATCTGAGTTTTCCTTGGGTAACGTGTGGAATGGTCTGTATTGGTATGTTATGCTATTTTTACTTTAGACACCACTTTGAACTTTTTAAAGGAAAAAGTAGTGTATAAATTCAAGAAACAATACCCGCCTTAATAGGTTGGGTCGCTGGCTTAGATGAAAAGTAAAGTTAAAGTTGTGCCGTCGAGTCGGTGTCGACTCCTGGCGACCACAGAGCCCTGTGGTTTTCTTGGTAGAATACGGGAGGGGTTGACCATTGCCATCTCCTGCACAGTATGAGATGATGCCTTTCAGCATCTTCCTAGATCGCTGCTGCCCGATAGAGGTGTTTCCCCTAGTCTGGGGAACATTCCAGTGGGGATTCCAACTGACAACCTATTGCTCCCGAGGCAAGTTATTTCCCCGCTGCACCATTAGGTGGCTTTTTTAGATGAAAAAGAGAGAACCAAACAGTGAGGTTTCCTTGATCAATAACCAAAAGTATATAAACGTGGTGGAAAAAATATGTATTTATGTCATGTTTATCCCAAGGACCGCCGGCTGGCCTGTGTGGTTTCCCCACGCCCATTTGATCCCCACAATAGCTCTGTGAGGTAAGCTGGGCTGAGACGTGTGGCTGGTCCGACACTGGCCGGCACGATTCAAGGATGAGGGGAAATTTGAATGCACAGCTCCCCAGTTTGAGTCTGACACCTTGGCCACTATATTGCACTGTGGGTCAACACACAGAAATAACTGACTGGCATACTGCACAAAGCAACATGCTCCTAAAACCCACTCCGTGCCAGTCACTAACTTTTAAATTGAAGACAGATCATCTTGGAGAGAATCTATCATTGTGGTCACGAAGAGTCGACACTGACTTGACGGCACTGAACCAATCAACTTTTCAATATATCAGATGTCCCCTTTCCCTCGTGGGTCCCTTAGAGCTGGGGTTCCCATCTTGTGGCGCTCCAGATGTTGCTGAACATAGGAACATAGGAAGCTGCCGTATACTGAGTCAGACCATTGGTCCATCTGGCTCAGTATTGTCTTCACAGGCTGGCAGCAGCTTCTCCAGAGTTGCAGGCAGGAATCTCTCTCAGCCCTATCTTAGAGATGCTGCCAGGGAGGGAACTTGGGATCTAGAACCTCTTCCCAGAGTGGCCCCGTCCCCTCAGGGGAATCTCTTCCCGTGCTCACACTTCTAGTCTCCCATTCATGTGCAACCAGGGCGGACACTGCTTAGCTAAGGGGACAAGTCATGCTTGCTACCACAAGACCAGCTTTCCTCTCATACTATAACTCCCATCATCCTCCGCCCCATGAAATTGTGGCAATAAATTGTGACTGGAGATAATGGAAGTTGTAGTTCATCAACATCTGAGGTGCTGCAAGTTGGAAATCCCTGCGCTTAGAAGTATTTTAAATGTATCCTACACAGATTTACTAGTTGCAGTTAGCTCCACTGAATACTGTGGGGTTTACTTCTGAGTAAACCTGCATAGGATTGGACCACACGTGAGGGATTCCCAAACTGGGGTTCCCAGATGGTGTTGGACGATGTCTGTGGGGATGATGGGAGTTGTAGTCTTCTACAGTCTTCCCTCTCAATTCATTCTCTTTTGAATGGCAGAAAGACACAAGTAGAAGGGCAGACAAAGAGATTTCCCCTGTAGCATATTGGTTAAAAGCATATCCTGGGAAGTCCTGGATCTGAATCTCTGCTTAGCCAAGGGCTCGAACCTCTGTCTCCCAGCCCCAGTTCCTCATCTGAGGCTGACCTGCCTTACAGGGCTGTTGTAAGTGGTGCTGAGCTCAGTCTGCACGGCAAATGCAGAGGAACAAGAATCGGCAGGCGTCACACGCCCCTCTGTTAGTGTTAAAACACAACTTGATTTATCCTGGTAGGAAGGAAAGAAAGAGCAAACGGGAGGCGAGGGTCATTTTTTAAATAAGTTGATTTACCTTCGGCCTCAACAGTAGCCCCATCACATCAAAACAGGGAAACGGGCCGTTTATACAAGCCGCTTAAACTCACTAAACTGTTACATAAATAGAAAGTTCAAAGGTGGCCTTGTGGCCGAGGGAGCTGAGAACAGGCCATCTGCAGACCATCTCTTTCACTTGCCCCGTCTTGCTCTCTCTTCTCGGTTTGAATGCAAAAACCGCAGGGCCTAGCTCACTGGCGTGCTCAGTCAAACCTATTTCCTCAGGTTGGTGCACAGGGAGATGAGGCTTGCTGGTGAGGCAAAAGGCAGCTGTTTTGGTTTCCGCATCTGCAAGTTGATGTGTGTGTGGGGGGGGTGGGGGTGGGAGGGAATAATTTTGAATTCTCCTTTGTTTGAATGCTGCCACGGCACACGTTCTCTGCTTCTTCTTTTTTTGCCCTGAGGTCTTTGGTCGCTTGGTAAAGGAGTGTCTGTCCTGCTTAATGCTGGAACAGCATGAGGTTTCTGACCAGCATGTGTGAAATGGAGCAGATGGGGAGGAGAGTTGTTCTTGTGGTAGCAAGCATGACTTGTCCCCTTTGCTAAGCAGGGTTTACCCTGGTTTGAATTTGAATGGGAGACCACATGTGGGCACCCTTAGGAGATGGAGCCATCCTGGGAAGAGCATCTACATGCTTGCATGCAAAAGGTTCCAAGTCCCCTCTCCAAGATAGGGCTGAGAGAGACTCCTGCCTGCCACCTTGGAGAAGCCGCTGCCAGTCTGAGTAGACAATACTGAGCAAGATGGACCAAGGGTCTGACTCAGTATAAGGCAGCATCCTATGTTCCTATGACCCTTCTGTGAAACAAAAATAGGTTCTCTCTTGTGGTAGGGTGAAACTGAAACACTGAATGGAATCTATTTTATTATTTATTATTTATTATTATTATTTTTACATTTTATATCCCACTTTTCCTCCAAGGAGCCCAGAGCAGTGTACTACATACTTAAGTTTCTCCTCTCAAAAACCCTGTGAAGTAGGTTAGGCTGAGAGAAAAGTGACTGGCCCAGAGACACCCAGAATGTCTCATGGCTGAACGGGGATTTGAACTCGGGTCTCCCTGGTCCTAGTCCAGCATTCTAATCACAACACCACACTGGCTCCTTCTTTTACCTTCTTTTGCTTCTGTGGTCCCAGACTTGGACAAATTGAAGTGGCTGACACGAGAAAAAATTACTCAGAGTAGACCTATTGAAATTAAAAGGACAAGTTAGGCAGTGCCTCATCACGTCAGCCAATGTATCTGTTCTGGAGATTGGTAGCATGGACTTCTCAATTATTTGCAATTGTTTTCAAGTTTCAATTTCCTGTTTTGTTTTGCGTTTTGTTTGTTTTGCGTTTTGTTTTGCGTTTTGTTTGAAGCATACAGGAATGGGATGCTAGGCTCCTGGTACGTGGCTGAGGGATTAAGGTCTGTCAAAAGAAACAGCCAAGTCGAAGGAAAAAATACAGTCCTGGGTGGGGATGCAGGAGTAACCCCTGCAGTGGATTACACCATAACATACTAAATTCTTCCTGGTCTTATATGGAACGTTAAACCAAAGCGGAATCTGGAGTGTTGTAAATACACAGCCCTGCGCTCTGCAGACAGGTCGGAGTAGCAAAGTTGGTGTAATGACAACAGTGTTCTTTTGCTAATGAGTAATCCAAGAATGCGATAACTTTTTTTTTTTTTAATGGAGAAATTGGGAAGGAGAAAAAACGGATAAGCCCTCAGCAAAAGATCAGAAGCATGAAATGGAGGTTGGTGGGGAGGGAGGATAACTCCAGAAGTTTTGGACAGTTTTAAATGTAAACCTTGGTAGGGTTCTGTGCATCTAATTCCCATGGAAATCGCTGGGAGTTGGGTGTATGTGAGTGAGTTTGGGCTTGTAGAGGAAGGCTCCAAACTGGGGGAGTAGACGACAAAATGGCAAATGTGGTTCAATGTAAACAAGTGTAAAGTGATGCACATTGGGGCAAAAAAAACCCCACCCCAACTTCAAATATACACTGATGGGGTCTGAGCTGTCAGTGACTGACCAGGAGAGAGATCTTTGGGTCATGGTGGACAGCTTGTTGAAAGTGTCAACTCAGCGTGTGGCGGGGGGAAAAAGGCAAATTCCATTATAGGGATCATTAGGAAGGGGATTGAAAAGAAAACTGCTAATATTATAATGCCCTTATACAAATCTATGGTGTGGCCGCAGTTGGAGTACTGTGTGCCGTTCTGGTTACCATATCTTAAGAAGGACATTGTAGAACTGGAAAAGGTGCAGAAGAGGGCAACCAAGATGATCAGGGGCCTGGAGCAGCTTTCTTATGAGGCAAAGCTACAGCATCTGGGGCTTTTTAGCTTGGAAAAGAGGTGAGTTTGGGGAGACATGATCGAGGTATATAAAACTATGCATGGAGTAGAGAGAGCAGACAGATAATTTCTCTCTCTCTCTCCATCTCTCACAACATTAGAACCAGGGGTCATCCCATGAAACTGGTGGACGGCAAATTTAAGTCCACCACTTCCACACACAAGGAAGTACTTTTTCACACAGCGCATAATTAATCTATGGAATTCTCTGCCACAAGATGTGGTGATGACCACTAGCTTGGATGGCTTGGACAGATTCATGGAGGACAGGTCTGTCAATGGCCACTAGTTTGGTGGCTATAGGCCACCTCCAGTCTCAGAGGCATGATGCCTCTCAATACTAGTTGCAGGGAAACAACAGCAGGAGAGAGGGCATGTACATATCTCTTGCCCACAGGCTTCTCAGAGGTGTCTAGTGGGCCACTGTAGGAAACGTTATGCTGGACTAGATAGGCCTTGGGCCTGATCCAGCAGGGCTGTTCTTATGAATCCAACCGTTGGGTTGACTGCTTCACGAGGGCTCATAGAAAGGCTGGCCGTGCATGTGACTGTGGCATACTTGTAAACTGAGCTGATCCTAGTGTCTGCGATGTGCTTATTTTAAAAGCATATTGTGGCATATAGAAATATGCTACAAAGATGAGAGCTCTTAATTGCCTATGCTGTATTATGGCAAGACTGTGGCCGTCACAAATGGTCCTTTCCGTTCTCAGGTTAAGCCCGCATTCAGGTAAAGAGTTCAAGATTAAGCTAATCTAGATGTCTATTGAAACCACTTAATGCTTCCTAGGAAGATGTTTGGTTTTTCCTCTCCTTTGAATTTCAATGTGTGTATTCCTACCACCACCGCAAGATTTCACTGATTAGTTTCTACATTGCGTTTCTACCTGTTAATTTCCACATGGATTTTCGTTGTTAACTAAAAACTTGCAACAAGCATTTGTAGTTGGCTACGAAGCCACCTAATGGCGCAACGGGGAAATAACTTGCCTAGGGAGCAAGAGGTTGCTGGTTCAAATCCCCGCTGGTTTCCTTAGACTATGGGAAACACCTATAACGGGCAGCAGAGATATAGGAAGATGCTGAAAGGCAACATCTCATACTGTATGGAAGGAGGCAATGGTCAACCCCTCCTGTATTCTACCAAGAAAACCACAGGGCTCTGTGGTCACCAGGAGTCGAAATCAGCTCAACGACATTACTTTACCTTTATGTCTCCATCAAGTCCTGACACAGGGACATATGCAGTTGTCTTCTCCTGAGTCGGACTATTGGTCCATCAAGCTCAGAATGGTCTACTTAGACTGGCAGTGGCTCTCCAAGTTTTCAAGCAGGAGTCTTCCTAGTCCTACCTGGAGATGCTGCCAGTGGTTGAACCTGGGACGTTCTGCTTGCAAAGCAGGTGCTCCATCACTGAGCTATGACCCCTCTTCAGGCATCAGCCTGGATTCAGGTGAGCTGGGCAAGAGGTTGGGGCACCTCTCCCACCCCCACAGATTTCAAAATGGAAGCCCTTAACACAGGTTCTCGGACATAGGTCCCCGGATGTTGTTGGACTTCAGCTCCCAGAATCCCCAGCCACAATAGCCAAAGGGAATTATGGGAGCAGAAGTCCAGCTTCATCTGGGGACCTACGTTAGAGAGCCCTTCTCTTAAGAGAAACCTTTTAGCTGCACCTTAGTCCTGTTAAGCTTCAGCTTGCGTAATAAAACCTTCCTTAAAATTAGTTGCCGTTTTCAATTGACTGCTGAAAACGTAGTGTCCAGAAGCAACCAAGGAGAGAGAAAGCTTGAAAATGGCTGGGTGCTGGTGCTTAGTAGTCAAAAGAGATAAAAGAATGACATAAAAGGTGTGTGTGGGGGGGGAGTGGGGAAGCAAATTCCTTGTCAGCAGGGATTTGAAGTCAGCTTCAGACAGCTTCTGATGATATGACTGCCTTCCTTGAGAGAAGCATGAAAAGTATGCTGGTTAATCAAGTGAGGAACTCGGTATGATCCTACGTATTGTTACTCAGAAGTAAATTCTTTTGAGTTCAGCTGAGCTTCCTCCTTGGTAAGTGTGGTGTAGTGGTTAGGAACACAGGAAGCTGTGTTATACCAAATCAAACCATTGGTCCATCTAGCTCAGTATTGTCTACACAGATTGGCAGCAGCTTCTCCAAGATTACAGGCAGGAGTCTCTCTCAGCCCTATCTTGGAGATGCTGCCAGGGAGGGAACTTGGAACCTTCTGCTTTTCCCAGAGTGGCTCCATCCCCTGAGGGGAATATCTTCCAGTGCTCACACACCAAGTCTCCCATTCAAATGCAACCAGGGTGGACCCTGCTTAGCTAAGGGGACAAGTCATGCTTGCTACCACAAGACCAGCTCTCCTTCCATACTACAGAGGAACTGGCAGCTGCGGTTCCACCGCTTCCACCTGGAATCCCCCTCCCTCTTCTGCTGAGCATATCAGTTGCCCAGCAACCATTGGCCCTGATTTGAGAGGGGGAGTACTTGTGGGAGGAGCTTGAGTGCAAACCCGAGGTCGCTGCATTCGAATGATATAATGGAGTCAGTGGACCTGCAGTTCCAGCAAACTACCCAACTTCAAACCGCGGGTTCAGTCCTCTGTTTGAAGGTGGCAATGGAACCACGGTTGTGGGATTTCCTCGCATTCGGATGATGAAGAACGCCAACCTCAGGTGAGTGTAACCGAGGGTTAGGGATGTGCATGGAACCGGCTGGCCCGGTTCGGTTCGAGTGCAGACAGGACTCGAACCCGACTGCTCCAGTTTGGTCCAGCACCCTCTCAAACCCCCCTGGCTTGGTTCGGTCCGGGGGTGTGTGTTTATGGACCTTTTTTCGTTAAAAAGGTTTTTTTACCTTATCCCCCTCCGAGTTCCTGGAGGTGGCGGGGGGGCGGGTCCACGGAGGTTACCCCTCCCCCCACCAGCTTTCTATATGTCCCCCTCCAGCTGGTTTGGCTGGCTCTTCAGCCAGTTTCTGGCCTTCCCTGCTTGGCACGGTGGCCATTTTGGAGGTCAATTGCACAGGAGTGCAGGGAAGGCCAGAAACTGGTCGACGATCCAGCATATAGAAAGCCGGCATGGTGGGGGGGACCTCCATGTACCACCCTCACCAACACCCCGCCTCCAGTAATTCCCCCGAGGGGGATAAGGTAAAAAAAATTTAACAAATGAAAAAAAGGTCCGCGAACCCCCCAAACATTCGGGGGGGGGGATGTTTGGTCCAGGGTCAGACTGAACAGGGGGTGGTTCGGTTTGACATCGAACTGAACTGGATTGACATTGAACTGGCTTGACGTTGAGCCGGTTTGCACATCCCTACCGAAGGTTGCTGTGCTGTCCGAATTGGGCCTAAGAGTCAATGTTGACAGCCGAGGCTGCACTACCTTAGCTGATTAATTTATAATGCTGGTCAATGATTTTCACCAACAGTTACGCATAGCAGAATTCTAATGGGATCTGTCTGTTAAGATTATATAAAGGAGAGTGTTTGATTTATTTCATTGGGTCTTGCTCCCCCTTCTTCTACTTCCAAAGCTCCACTTTAACTTCATACCAATAATGCATTAGTCACACTGGATAAAATGGCATATTGAATAAAGTTGTGATTTTGTCTGCCTCTCATAATCTGATTTAGAAAAGGATTAAATCTATTTGAGTAGTTTATTCATATCATAAAAGAGATTGTTGGCTGAATGAAATCTTTTACATCTGCCACTTTCTATCTCATTAGGAAGGACATAAATGCAAAGCCCTTCATTTCTTTACAATGCCCCCCTCCCACCCCGCCGTATTCCCCTGGCATTTCTGAGGATGGATTTTTGCTCCTCGGTATATTTGTGTTCTAGATTACGGGCAGGATCAGCCGTGAAGTTCAGAGTTGCTACTGATGATGTTGGGAACCTCTGGCTATGGAAAAGCAGCGGGAGGGTGCTCCGCTCTGAAGTTGAGGTAGAGACCATTTAGTTTTCAAGCCCTGGAATTTGGGCTTCCCTGGGTGTCTGCATGGCCGCAGTTGGAATGCTGCCGATCCCAGCAATGCAAAGTTGCGCCCCTATCCCGCTGCTGCCTTCTTCAGAGAGGCAGAAGGGGGAGAATGAAGAGCAAGCTGGTACTCAGCCAGGGACATCTCAGGGGCCCAGGGACATTTGTTCTCCCCACTTTTACAGTGACACCCCTGGGGTGTTGTGATGTGTTTAATTTTGGCTGGCCAAGATCAACAGCCAGTTAGTTTCCTGGGCGATCCTAAATGTTTTTAGCATTGTGAGGACATAGACCTAGGAAATCTGCTAGTCTATGATGAGTGAAAAATGATGCCTGACGAGTGGGGGGAAAGCCTCTTGAAGAATAATGTACTGAAATAGCTTGAGGAACCATCTGACAAGCAAAATATTTTTTTCTGGCTGGTGAACTGAGCCAACTCTGCTTTATCGCTGGACACAAACATAAAACCTGACCCTCATATCACTCCTGACTTTAATCCGAACATAACAATCTCTCCAGTTTGCACAAAACTCAGGGAGTTACCCAACTTCTGTATCTTCTTCACTTTTTCCCCCTCCTCTCCCACTCTCACCCCGCACTGTCCCCTCTAAGGCGTGTGTGCGCGCTCACAGGTTTTCTGTTGTCCGCTCAGTTCATTTTAGATCCAACTCAGGTTGAATCAGGAAGGCCCCACTCTGAATGCATGTGTGTGCACACACTGGCTTGATACTGCCTCCCAGAACAAAACTCATTCCGCACAGAGATGAAAAAAATTAGAGGGAACACTGTCATCCCTCCTTTAAAAAAAGTGTATCTCTCTCTTGTCTGATTGTGAACAGCACACACTCTTGTTTGCGGGAGGAGTGAGGGGTGGTTCTTCTTCCTTTTTTACTATATATAAGAGACGTACATCTGGATGGATACCAACAATACTTGCAATTAAGATCTAGAGTCAAAGTAATTGGTAGAAAAATGAATGAATCCACACAGTAGCTCTAGAGACCATAATTCAAATACACGATGAAGATCACTAGAAGAATGTGGCTTGTTTTGCCACTATGCAGTGAAACATTTCCAGTTTTGATAAATCTGAGTGTATGCAGACCTCACACTCTGGCCATTTTTACAATGGCTCGTGTATGTGACAGAGAATCAAGAGAGAAGTTGTTTTTTTTTTTAAAGGCTTCATTTAATTATTTTGGTGTAGCAGTAAAGTTGTAGTGATTTTTTTAAAAAAATGTAATCAAAAACACACAGAGATGAAGAATTCCTTGCATTTATCTTTTGTGGAAATTGTTTGCGGTGGCTAAAATTGACCTGAACAAGCATTGCAAGACGTTTATCAGTGCATGATCCGTAAAGTCTTGAAAGTGATCCGTAGATGCATGCTGCACTATAGGTCTGCTTCCTGTCTCAATAACTGGCCTGGCAGCAAAAGTGTCAGCGCTCAGCATTCTGAGGGTGAGTAGATCACCGGGAGATCAGGTAGAAGTCCCCATTACTGATGCCAGTAAAGCAGCTGAGCTGTTTGGCAAAACCATTCTTGTCTTCTCTCTTAATAAGCGAGCTAACTACAGTGAGCTTGATCAGGCCTGTATTATTTGTCTGATCGAAATGTAATTTCCAATTGCACAAAGTAGAGTTCTTGGAAGAGATTGGCTGACCTCCTTAAGAGAGTCAACTTCTATCCATAAAAGCCTTTGTTATTGGATTGCATGCTTGGATCGTTTTCGATATTGTTTGGTTACGGGTTCTGTTGCATCTCAGCTGGTTTGCTGTATTATTTGATTGATTGATGAATTTGCAGAAGGAGAACCAGGAGATATTAACGGGATTGACGGATGTAATGGCAGGAATACCAAAAACACACAAAGACAGATACATTCAAAATAAGGACATTAAGAAGAGCCTTGCTGGATCTAGTCCAGCACTCTGTTTCCCTCAGTGCCTGCCCCCGATGCCTCCGGAAAACCACGTAACCAGGAGATGAAGGCGTGTCCTCTCTCATCATGGTTGCTGATCATGGTTGCATGCCTGGAGGCCATGTGCGTGCCTCTGGGCGTACAGCTCATCACCATGGTTGCATGCCGGCTCTGTTCAGGGTTAGCTGGAGGAGAGCGCCACTTACAGGCGATGATAGCTGGGGGGAGCACGACGACTATGGCAATGGCGGTGAGTGGAGGAAGAGCAGGGGTTGACCTGCTCTCTGTGTTAAAGGGGCCTTGGTTTAAAAGGGATTGAGCTGCGATTCAGACGCTGAATCATCCCTACTGACCTTGCATCCTGCAACCGGTATTCAGAGCCATCCTTCCTCTGAACGTCAAGCTAGCCTGTAGCCGTTCAGACTAGTAGCCATTGATAGAATAGATTATAATGGATGTAAGTTTTTCGCTACAGTGTTGAAAAGAAAACCCGAATGTCCATTCAGAAATAAGCAGTTGATTTTTCCAGAAATTAATCAAAGGTGTCCAGTTCCTAACTGCGCCCAGAGTCATTTGCATAAATCTGGTTAATTGATGTCCATACATTTGCATGGATCCAACTAGAGTTAAGAGTTCTGAAGAAGAGGGGCGTGGGTTGCTGGACCAGGCTACTCAGAAGTAAATTCAGTGGTGTTTACCAGTGGCATAGGGAGGGCATAGGTGGCCTCATGGGCAGCCTCCTCCTCCATGGTGGGGGTGGCAGGCTCCTAAACCCAGCAGCCTGTAGGGAAGCCAAGTGTCTGCCGACCACTCAGATGGCTGCTACACATGTGCAGTGGCCAGCTGTGCAACAGGGGTAGGGCAGCTTCCTACCAGAGATGGAAAGTAGGTGATATCATGGTTGTGCTTACAGCTTTCTCTGTGTTATCACCCCTTCTTTATCTCTACCTGCAAATGTTTAGGGTAAATCTGCAGTCATTTTTTTCACAGAGGAAAAAGTTAGGGTCCGAGTTAGGGTAACAATGACCAAACAGTTGTCCCCTCTCCCTGGAGTAACCTTTGGAGGACATTCCAGCCAGTTTTCGTATCCATTCCTCTGACAATAATACAACTTTATTGTAGGGTTTGTGTGTGTGTATGTGTTTAAAACTTTTCAAAGCTTTTGAGACATCATTGCAAATTTGACCGCCGCAGGGCCGATGGTCAGGCCAACGGGAGCATGATAAGGCATTGAAATCTGCCAGTCTTGTAATGCTGTCTCCTTCATTCCCTCTCTAGGGATCTAGTCCAAAATCACAATGAGCATCTCCCCACCACAATGGTACCAACCACCCCAGCTGGCGAATGTGCTATTTGCAAACCCGGCTTTGCACATCTCTGATTTTGGAGGAGCTGTGGGTCTCGGTTCCTGAGGTGTGATTTCCAGGATGTAGATGCTTGTACAAGACTTGCAAAAATGGGCCAGAAATAGCCCTGCCTTTTGCAGCAGACATGCTCTGGCCACCTGTCCCAGTGGAAAGAGGAAGCCCGAGTGGTTGAAACAGATGTGAAACTTTCAGTTGTTCCCTTGTGAGTGTAAACCACAGTTGCAAGGAGGCAACTGGTACATAGGAAGCTGCTATATACCGAGTCAGACCGTAGGCCCATCTAGCTCAGTATTGTCTAAGACTGGCAGCAGCTTCTCCAAGGTTGCAGGCAGGAATCTCTCTCAGCCCAATCTTGGAGATGCTGCCAGGGAGGGAACTGGGAACCTAGATGCTCTTCCCAGAGCGGCTCCATCCATTAAGACGAATAGCTTCCAGTGCTCACACATCTAGTCTCCCAAGTCATGTTTGCTACCACCAGACCGGCTTTCCTCCCTGAGTATGAGGAGAAGAAAATCTTCTAACATGTTCCTTGGCTGTGAGCCCAGCTTCCTCCATGTTGCACACCTGAAAAGTCAGCAATCCACACCAGCTATTCAAACTCAGCCAGAAGGTCAATTTAAAAAAAAAAAAAGGAATTACACAATATTTTAGTGTATCTGTTCATTCTACCTGTTTGGGGAGCATCTTAGGGTCAAACAGGGTGACATCACAAAAGGGTCCAGCCAATCAATGCTTTGCGCACCAGCTTCTGCTTCAAACTTGTAGAACTGGGTTTTTTTTCTTTCCCCAGAGCTGATTGCTGGATTGATTAGAGTTGAAACCAAAATTCCTCCAAAGGGAAATCTGAAAGGGAATGTCAGGGTCCCTCCAAGGAGAAACTAAAGTTAACAAAAAAAGCTTCAGAATTCCTTCTTAGGAGAAACATCAGAGAGTTCCCTGGACTGAACACATTGGGATTCTTCAGCTCCAAAAAGGTTACAAGGCAGTTCACACGGCTGTTAACTGGGTAGCGTCCTACCCAACTTTTGGAGCTTGATGCTTTGAGAGTATTGACACTTTTGAACTTCAGTGCTGGAGAAGAATTTTGAGGATACCATGGACAGCCAGGAAAACAAACAAATGGATCATAGAACAAATCAATCCAGAATTTTCTCTTGAGGCCCAAAATGACCAGGCCCAAACTATCGTACTTTGGACACATTATACGAAGACCCAGCTCCCTTGAGAAGTCCATAATGCTGGGAAAAGTCAAAGGAAAGAGAAGAAGAAGGCGACCAGCAGTAAGACGGATGGACTCGATTACAACAGCAATGAATGCTCCACTGAGAGACCTTAAAGGCCAAGTTGAAGACAGATCATCTTTGAGAGAATCTATCTATGTGGTCACTAAGAGTGGACATCGACTTGAAGGCACTTAATCAATCAATCAGTCCTACCCAACTTTGGCAGCTGTGTGAACTCTCAATCTTTGGTTGTGTGTGAGTTAACAGCTAGGTCAGGAGAGGGGGCAGTGACTGTGTGGGAGGCGGATGCAGGCTCCAACGCTGTCCTCCTCCCCAGCACCTTCACCCAGGTTATTACCTAAGTCGGAGAAAAGACCATCTGAGACTGCGCCCAGATGATCACTGAGCCTCCCACATTATCACTTTTCCTTCCTCCAACCTAGCTTTTAACTCCTATGTGATTGAGAATTGGAAGCCCACACAGCTTGTCCTCCTCAGTTAATGGTCATGAGAATAGCCCTTATGTCTGGGGTGTTACACGCTTTGCTCCTAAAGCAAATGGACATTTTTGTGTATCTGTTCACTGAGCAGGGGTTTTTAAAAAAAAATATTTTAGAAATGTATTATTTATATATCTATAGCTATAGATAAATATTTTTATTTATTTATTTGATTTATATACTGCCCTTCCAAAGGTGGCTCAGGGCAGTTTACATTAAAATCAAAATACATAACAATTACAATCAAAAACCAATTAAAAGCAGATTAAAATTATAATTAAAACTAGATAAAATTCAAACTAGATATAGTTAAAAACCAGGCTAAAAAGATGAGTCTTTAAGGCTCTCCTGAAGGCCTCTGAGAAAGACAGCCCTCAGTCTTATAACCACGGAGAGTGCGTTCCACAACCCAGGGGCGACAACCGAGAAGGCCCTATCCCAGATCGCCCCCAGATGAACCGGTGGCCCCTGAAGAGTTCATGGAGTGTCTTAGAGTCAAACAGGATATGATGTCACAAATGGGTCCAGCCTATCAGTGCCATGCATGCCATTCTTTGTCTTCAGACTGGTAGAACTGATGTGGTTCGGGGGACATGGTGCCTAGAATTTAATGGTGGCACCTAGACTAGGATGTTCAGAGGCAGAGTTATTTGACAAAATCTTTCTTTGTCCAAAGCAGCTCTGTTTTTGTTACTTGTGAAAGGGATAATGAGAAGTCCATTTACCTTCCCCCACACACAATGCCCATCAATAAGTCTGGAAATTCTGTTGAGTATCCATTGTCTGGCTCCTAAATTTTTAGTTGACTCCTTAAGGTAAAGTGTGCCGTTGAGTCAGTGTCGACTCCTGGCGACCACAGAGCCCTGTGGTTGTCCTGGGTAGAATACAGGAGAAGTTTACCATTGCCTCCTCCCACGCAGTATGAGATGATGTCTTTCAGCATCTTCCTATATTGCTGCTGCCCAATATAGGTGTTTCTGGGAAACATATCAGCGGGGATTTGAACCGGCAACTTCTGGCTTGCTAGTCAAGTCATTTCCCGCTGTGCCATTGGGTGGCTAGATAATAATTACAAAATTGCCAAGGCTTACATTAGGGGTTGATTCCCCATCTCCTCCTCCTCTCCTTAATTTTTCTTACCAGTGAATGGAAATGAGAAGGCAAGACTCTTTACAGAGCAAGATCACTTTCTGTGTTTTTATGCTGTGCATTTTTTCCCCCCCTTGCTGATGCAATTGTGCATTAAGCTCACACAGTTTATATATAATACGATTCTGTTTTCAGGGAAATTGTAAGAACTCCTTGCTTGGCAAACGAGCTGTAGGGCTTTTGTGTTGCGTTTCTTCCCCCTCGTTTCTGTGTTTGCTAATGTACTGTTTGTTCTAGAGTCACAGTGAGTGGGAGTTAAAGCTTAAACGCACCGTTTGGCTCTTTAAAAAGGCATTTAGTGTACAATTACTGCTGTTTACTTTCTTGTAATTGTTGTGTTTCTAGGTTTAGCCAGGCTTAGAAAGATGGGTATCTACGATCTTGGAGGGCTGTGTTCCATTTCTTTTTTTAAAAAACAACAACAGAAAAGAACTAATTGCAGTGTATTGAGACAGATATGCAGATAATGCTGTGTTTCATGTGTCTTTCACGCAGGGCTGTGGTTCTGATTTGCATGGTTTAAACATCTCACTGGATGGAGCAGGTTTGTGTGCCACTTCTGCATGACAGCTTTGGCAGGGGAGCTGATTTTCTGTGGCTCCGTGCCATGTTTATTTGATTTATTGTTTACTTTTTGCATTTCCATCCCGCTGTTCCTCCAAGGAGCCCAGAGTGGGGTGCATGGTTATGTTTATCCTCACAATGACCCTGTGAGGTAGGTTAGGCAGGGATTTGAACTCTGGTCTCCCCAGCCCTTAGTCCAACACTGTAACCACTGCACCTCCCTGGATTTCTATTTCCTAGCTGAATCTTCAGGAAGCAACATATTTACTGTTCTATCACTATGGAATTTCTCTCTCTTGACTTGTAGGTATGGCCAAATATCATCATACGACCACTGAGTTTAATTTATAGGGGTAACAACAGATAATAGTAAAATTAAGAATACTGGTCTACCAATGGTTCAGTATGATTCATGTTAAAATACAATAGTTACCTAGACAGGACCAATCACATTGGTCTGGCCCCCCATGCAGTCATTAGGGCTATTTACATGCTACGTTGCTTACAAGTTCAGGTGTCTTGTACTCTTGTACACATTTTTGTGTGAGTGACTGTCCATGCATTCATTTTGAAAGCCAACGTAGTGTCTGGACTCCTTGGAGAGGTGGAGTGCAGACCGTGGGCACTGTTGTGTGCTACACCTTATTGCGAATCTCTTTGCTGGTACACTTATTCACATGTCACATTCAACACACGATCCTTTTTTCTTTGTCTTTTTGCAGTGTTCAGGAATGCACCCACACATCAATAAAGCGCTGTGCAAAAAGAATCTTGATGTAGTCCTTTGTAGAACTGCGTCTTGATCTTTTTTGCTTTTTCTCTTTTTGCAGAACTGTGTACATTAATCATGTTGTGTGTGTTTTTATAAAAAGTATATAAAATATAATATGTTCAATCGGGCTTTTGCAGCGTGTGTAGAGAGGCTATTCAGATCATCACCCCTCACACGCGATTAAAGGAAGTACTGAGAAAGCATCAGCATATCATATAATGATGTCACGGCAGATGCGTTCTTAGTGCTTTCCCACCTTAATAATGCACAGGCCACATTCACATGCAACATGGAACTGTGGTTGAATAGGCTTGCAGTTCTGTAGACATGACATCTGAATGTGTGGTACTGGCGTCAGGCATGGGGATGAAACCAAGGATTCAGGACTGGGACTCCAATCGGAACCCTCGGGTTGTACTAAGTTACGTTGCCGCAACCCAAGGTTCCCGGCAGCCTGCAGTACATCCGAATTCGGAACTGCAAGCTACTGGCTCTGGAACCAGAGGAAGCTCCTCAACTACAGCATGATTGGCTTTGCAGGCTGTCCTTCAGTGAAGAAGGAAGCCCGCACAGCTAGCTCCCTCACCTCTCTGCAGTCTCACAGCTGTCCTGAACATCTAAATTCAAACCGGGAGAGCAGTGGGAGGGTGCGCATGGAACCACGGGTCCATTTGACCTGTAGTTCCGCGTCACTAATGAATGTGGCCATAGCTGGCCAGCTGGGGGTACATTCATCCAAACTGGCCCTTTTAGGGTTTTGTCCAAAAGCAGTATATAAATATGGCACACTTTGGCAAGGGAAAGCTTGTGCTCCTGTTCAAATTTTTTTCCTCCTCCACTAAACCCTGTAAAATATCTTGATTTTTAGACTTGTTTGAACAGAAATGTTAGCTTTGCAGCAAAACAGCCCCTAAATAATTGTTGGAAATAACAAAGGGGCCTGAAGTAGTCTAATTATTTGCTTAGCGGCCGATAATGCTGGGAATTGCTTTCACGTTCTGCACATGAATCTTTGATACAGATTGGGATAGCTTTCATTTGTTTAGAACAGATTAACCCAATCTGGGGAGAGAAAAGACGCCTTCCCCATTTCCACAGAAGAAGGGAGACTGAATGTCGAGTCGGCAATGGAAATGTTCTCTCGAAAGCCTCTGAGAGCTCTTTCCCAGTGTAGTGTAAACAATTTATTGTTGAAGTCCTGGAATATTTGCATTTTAATTAAAGACGATTTTAATTAAACACAAAACTTTAATAGGGAGAAGTAGAATTTAAGCCTACGGTTGCACTCGCGTACTGAGGAGGCCAATTCTGAGGGGAGCTGACATTGTTTGTAAATCGAACCGGTGTGTAATTTAAGCCACGAAAGCAAAAAGATACATCTCTCCCTGAAAGCAATAATCTCTCTTCCACACAACATTTCCATCCTGGAAACAGCTAGTTAGAGAAAGGGAGGAGGGGTCTGGAAGGGGAAGGTTATGGTAGAAGCCTAGCACAATTACATTTTCAGTAAAAAGCACCGAAACAGTGTTCTATGAAGAACTCTTAAATACACAAACTTCTTTTTATTTGTTTGTTTGATGCATTTATATACTGCCCCATATAAAATCCGAGTGGTTTATATTTGCGATATATGGCCATTTTCTGCAGTTAACATGTAATGTGGTGTAGTGGATGGAGAGCCAGACTAGGTTGGTTTGGAGGTCCTGGGTTGCAATTCCAGAAGGAATTGCAAGTCCTGGGTTGCAATTCCTCAAGGTCATGGTGACCTTGAGCCAGTCTCTATCTCCCAGTCTATCCTACTTCACAGGGATGCTGTGAGGATAAGAATTGGGAAGAACCATGCCCCTCTATGGGCCTGTTGCTCTGAACTCCTTGGAAGAGAAGTGGGACATGCATCTGCTCAATAAATAAATATGAAGGTGTCCTTGGTTGTACTGTACCATGAATGTGGCAGCAAAGTTCAAAGCTAGCTGTGTGTACCTGATCATAGTTTGTGCATATATCTTCTTAGTATTCAGCCTTCCTTCCCAAGCAATATAGGTGGGACAATCCTCTTTTATCCTTACAACTGCCCTGTAAGGAAGATTAAACCGAGAGAGAAGCAGTACCAAGGTCATCCAGAGGGGCCTTTGCTCCATATGCCGGTGGCAAGAGAGGCAAAATTGTCATGCACATGGGACAGGGCCTTCTCTGTTGTTGCCCCCTGGCTCTAGAATGCTCTCCCAGTGATGCTTGTTGACATCTGTGGCTGCTTTATTAAAAAACCAACTAAAGAGCTTGGATAAGGTAAAGTGTGTCAAGTCAATTTCGACTCCTGGCGCCCACAGAGAGCCCTGGTAGAATACAGGAGGGGTTTACCATTGCCATCTCCTGCACAGTATGAGATGATGCGTTTCACCACCTTCCTATATCTCTGCTGCCTGATATAGGTGTTTCCCATAGTCTGGGAAATATACCAGCAGGGATTCGAACTGGCAACGTTCTGCTTGTTAGTCAAGCATTTCCCCACTGCGCAATTGAATCTTTATTTAGTTGACCAGTCAACTAAAGACCTTTTTTATTTGTTCCGGATTTTACCCCTTAGGGGCTGCCAGGTCTCTCAGCTTTCCTGCTTCTGTTTGTCTTTTTCATGGTGTTTTTTTTTTAGGGGGGGAGAGTGATCTATGGTTTTTACAGTTTAACTGAGTTTAAGGTTTTAAATGTGATTTTTATGGAGTTTTATTGTATCTTAACTTTTGTAAACCACCTTGGGATGTCTTATGAATGGCGGCATAAAACTTGAGCAATAAATAAATTAATTCCAGGGAGTTTCATGGCTGAGCAGAATTTGAGCTCAGGTCTGCTTCCTTGGTTCTGGTCCAGTACTGTGTTTTGGGCCTGCAGGATCTACCATGTTCAATGCAGGCCCCTAACTCTGTATTGTGGGGGCATTTGGCTGCCCTTCTGTGTTCACAAGCCTACGTCTGGCTTGTTGGGCCGTGAGCCCCTTGGTTGATTTCACCTTCTGAAATCTGTCGGTCCCCACAGGGCCAAATGCCATGCACACAGACACCACTACACCATATCCAGGACTTCCATGTAGCCCTTTTGACTGCTTTGTAAGCCTCACACCGGATTCCTGAACAGGGGTGACTTCTAGGGCTGTGCGGTTGTGTCGGTCCAACAGGGATGACGGACCCAACATGCTCTCTGTCGGGCGTTATCAGAATGAGTTCAGACACAACAGCAGAGAGCCCCGATTGTCAGAACATTCTTAAATGGCCACTGAGCTCCTCACTGCTGAGAGCTACTGTATGGGCAATTTAAAACTCAAATGGCCAGCTAGGGATGTGCACAAAACTGGTTTGCCCAGGTTGGTTCAAATCCAAACCAGATAGAACCGGATGGGGCATGTTCAGTTTGTGCACCCCCTTTGCGCCGGGCCTGGTTCAGTTCGAATTAAAGCCAGTTTGGGCCCAGTTTGAGGGTGGTAGGGGGCGAGAAAATTGAGTTTAGAAAGTAGTGACTTACTGCCGCTGCGGGCTGTGACAAATTTGGGGGGTGCTGCGGCAGGGGGGTCTCCATAGGTTCTCCTCCCCCCACCGGCCTCCCCCCGCCCCACAAGAGGCATCTCTTTGGCCATTTAACTTGGGACCCACCGGAATGTTGGGAAATATCAGGTTTCCAACCTAGCCAGACAGTTTTGGAGGGGTGTGTCAGCTAGGGGTATGCACAGAACTGGTGCCTGCCAATCCGAAGGCAAGGGGGATAACTTTAAGGGCGAGGGAGGTACGGCATGCACATGCACACCGGGAACATCCGGTCACTTCCTTTCTGAGGAAGCAATGGGGTGGCGGGGAGGTGCATTCCCGCCTTGCTGGACCGTTTGAATACACAGTGCCAGTGGGGGAAATGTGGTGGGAAGGGTAAGAGTACCCTCCTGCATGCTTAATGTTGTTCCTCCCTTCCAACCTGCTTGAATGCCGGTCCACGGAACCAGTTCAGTGTTCCTAGAATGGAGTGTTGAATGGTCCCGTGCACATCCCTCGTGTCGGCTCTCCCAACAATGCCTCTGTTGGGGTCAGATCATATCTGACATTTTTAAGGCTGTGAAGGCCTAGGTACTCCTAATGAGAGGAAGGGGCCCGCGGCTCAGTGCTGGGGGGTCCTAACTCAGTGGTGAAGTGCACACATTGCATTCAGAGATCCCTGACTCGATCCCAGAGATCTCCAGTTAAAAGGAGCCAGAGGCAGAGCATAGGAAACTGAAGAACATAAGAACAGCCCTGCTGGATCAGGCCCTAGCATGCCCTCTCTTCTGCTGTGGCTCCCCTGCAACTAGAACTCATCCATCTGAGGCCCTAGAGGGCTGGTGTCAATCAGAGTAGACCATACTTGACTAGAGGGACCAATAATCTCACTGGGTATGTGGCACCTTAATATGTTCAGTGCCAACTCTCCTTGCTTCCGAGAGGCTGCTTCTCAGAGAGTGTAATTTCCCCCCCTTATGGTTCACAAGTGGGTTTTATTTTTTGTTCTCAAGGATGGCCTTTAGTTCTTGAATGTGCTTCTGGCGGCATTGCGTATTGTAAGGGAATTGTATTACATTTCCTCTCCATATTTCCCTGACATTAGTTCCTTGCATTTGCAGCCGAGCGGCAGGTAACTTGCCTTACCTTCTGCTCTGCTAGTTCTCCTCGGGGCACTGGCAGTACTTCTCTCTTCTTTCCGGCGCACCAAGGTAACAAGATTGCCCCTTGCCCATTCTCCATGAAAGAGTCAGGAAAGAGAAGGCTCAGTCTGTTGCTCAAAAGGCATCCAAAGTGGCGGCATCGGTGGGACTATCGGAATGAAGAGATTACCTTCGGGCGATTTCTCTCTCTTTTCCTTCCCCCTGCACACTATAAAACCTACAGGTTACTGTACCATGCTCAGATAGAGGCTGACTCCTTATTACTGAATACTGTGTAAAACATTCAGGCTGCATTAAGATTTGTGTAGCTTGGAATAAAACAAAGGAAACTCAATGCTCTGTGCAGGACCTTGAACTTAATGCCTCTTGTCAGTGAAGATATTCCATTTCTTGGTGTGTGTTTTCTAGGAGTGGGGGGTGGCAGTGGGAATCTTTTAGTCCATGGGTTTTCAAACTTGGATCTCAGATGTTGTTGGACTACAACTCCCATCATCCACAGCCATGCTGGCTGAAGCATAAGTCAATTTTCAGCTACAGGTACTTAAGCTTGGTTACAGGAGTACTCGGGAGTTGTGCCAAACGTTTCACAGAAAAGGTGAGCAGAGGGGAGCTTGCTCGATCTCTCCAGGAAGTGAGTTGCACAGCTGTGATGCCACCACAAAAAAGACCCTGTACCCACCAACTGGATTTTCAATAAAGAATTGTCCTTTTGGCTAAGATAAAGTTTAGTGTGTGTAGAACTGGCCAGGGAGCAGAAACAGAAAGACAATTATGCTTATAAGAAGTGCTGTGAACAACACAGGTTTTTTATTACACTTTGAGTAACATTTGTTAAGGCAGGGGTTCTCAAACTTGGGTCTGCAAATGTTGTTAGACTACAGCTCCCATCATCCCAAAGGCCATTGTGGGATGTGCAAATCAATTTGAATTGGAATCAATTTGACTCAAATCTTGGTGATTCGAGTTATTTCAAATTCAAAATGAATCACACCTTAAAAGGCCAATTCGATTCAAATTTGAAATGAAGTTTCAAAATTCATTTCAAATTTGATCCAACAGCCATTTGGCATCTTTAAAAAACCATTCAGGTCCCCTGATTGGTTAAAAAAGGTGCCAAAACAGGGCCAAATTGATAATTGGAATCACAAAAAATGATAATTTTTGGACCAGATTCGAATTGGAATCTAATTCAGAATGAATCAAAACATTAGTTTTGTGCACATCTCTGGAACACATGATAGCCCTAAGCAGGCCTCACTAACTAGGAAGGTCTTCCACACAAATAGAAGCCTCCTGGCCTACAGTTATTTAATCAACATGGAAGTGTCATTAAGTGTTCAATACCTTTCTTATGTATACACTCAATATTCATTTTTTGCAGGCAGGGGGAAGCACAAAGAATACACTCAACTGTATATTGATTGTGCGGCTAATTCTGCCTTCTAACCTCACCAGGCAGCAGGCAGGTAGCTGAATTGTATTTAACTGGTTTTCTTGTGATGTGACTAAGATGGATGTGACATGGTCTTCCATTATTCGATGGGGAGTGTGCCTAATGAAGCCATTAGCTGAGCTAAGGCGAGTGGAGAAAAATAGGGAAATTACCATTATTCTGAAGCCATTAAGTTGTAATCTGCCACTTTCTCTCCTTACTCAAAAAGGCATCGTCTTTTGAGGGCCTCCCTGACTGTCCTTTAAAGATTCATTAATTCATTAACTTTCCAAAGGAGATGAGGAGAAACACAATTGAAATTTTAATCAGCGTGGCATGTCGCATTATTAACATTTTGAACGTATCTGCCTCCGCCGTTGGACAGCATCAGGTTAAGGTTAAATAAACTACATTACAGCAAATAATATTCTGTTTCATACCATAAAACATAAAACGCCGAGGACGGAAATTGGTTTCATGGATAAATTGAATTACAATTCAGCGCTGGCGTTATGAAGTCTGTTGTTCAAATTTACATTCTTTCCGGCAAATGTGAATACCAACATAATGCATTAATGTTAATATTTTTCCTCCCTTCTGTGCCTGAGTTAGGGCCAGTGCAAACATCGTGGTTGTCGCACCAATTGCTCTGTGTGGTGGCTGCACGGTTGGCATCTGACCACCACCACGACCAAAAAATGTTGGCCGGTTAACCATTCATATATTAGTTAAATTAAAATAGCAGAAGTGCTGGTGATCACTTTTCTAAGCCTAAATGCTTAGCACAGGAATGCCTTCAGGAACATCAGCATCTGCACAGTCCTCTCTATTCCCCATTGTCAGCAGAGTTACCCTTTTGCATGCCATACCACTGGCTGAAGGAGGCAAAGATGGTAGGCATGCCCAAAACTTTGGTAGGCATGCCCAAAACATGGAGCTCCCTGCCATGGGAAATCCATTTTGCTACTTCTTGGATATTTTCTGGGTATCAGATTGGCTCGGGAAAATTATTCAAGATCTTCTGGATTTTTTTTTAAGTTCTCAGATAATTTTTGAGTTAATCTAATGTGAGCGTTGGGGAGTTCCCCCATCTCTAGCATGCAGTGCAATCGAGGAAGCTTGCTCCCATGGCTTAACTGAGAAGAAGGCAGGCAGGAGGTTGCTGGAGGGGGGTTGCAGAGGAGCAGTTGAGGATCTCCTCTAGTTGAGAGGAGTGGTCCAGTTGAGTACTGAACATTGAGCAAGCATTCCAGTGGAGCATTTCCAGTAGGGGAGCATTCCAGATCCTAGTTATGGGGAGCACTGAACGTTGAGTGTTCCAGTTGGGGAGCATTCCAGGTCCTAGTTGAGAATCCCCTCTAGCTGAGGGAAGCAGTTGAGGATCGCTCCAGATCTGAGTTGAGGAGCATTGTCCCTGCTGGATCCAGTGGGTCAAGGGAGCCTGGGTAAGGCAGCATAGCAGTGACTGACACTAGACCTGGAGCCATGAGGAACTCAAGAAGAGAGCTGTTGACCAGTGAAGAGGAGCTATCAGCTGACTTATACAAGACCCAGAAGCTGTGCCCTTCCTGGAACTTTAGAACGTTCCCGATCAAAGCAAGTGCCTGGACCGACCAACCTGTCCTTGCAAATAAACCCACTGGGAGATAGGCCTCAGGTCACCGGGTGGATGCTTTACTGCCTGTGCTGGAGTTCTGCCCCTGCCCTTCGTTGCCTCTGTTCCTGGGGCTCCAGGGGTCATAGGGGGTCTCAGCAATGGGTCTGGGGTATCATGGGGTGGGACACTGAATTCTCAGTATCCAGTCTCTGCTGGCAAGGGGCTATCTGAGGAGCAGGCTGTGGGGGGCTTTAGTTCATGGGACTTGTGGGGGGGGCCCTCTGAGGCTGAGGTCCTGACTGTGGCTTGGTCCTCCTCCAAGCTTGGGTGAATCCTGACCGGTGTGCTTGCATGCCTCTGATCAGCTGCGAAGGGAGGCCAGTGGCGGCCTGGCTTCTGCTGCCACTGCTGCCCCCTAGCCCCACCCCCTGAGTCTGATGTCAGATGGAGCTTTTAGCCATGCCTCCGCATCTGATGTCAGATGCAGGGGCGTGGTTTAGCTCCCAAACAGGTCCCTGTGGCCCCGTTTGGGAGTTAAATCGGCCAGCGCTGCATTCGCAGCATGGCCGAAGCAACTCTCTCTACCTTTTAAAGCGAGGACCAGAGCTGACGTCAGATGTGGTGGGGTGTATCTGGGGCATGAGGCGCAGCCCGTGAGGGGCGGGGGCCCGAGTTCTTTGAACCCATTGGCTCAGTGGTGGCTCCGCCCCTGCCTCTGACTCCTGCAATGCTTGGGAACAAAGGGCCTTCACTCTTGCAACCCCTCCGACAATTTTAAATTGTTATTTACACAAAGGGATGCTCTGGACTTGATGGAATATTTGTGGTTGTCAGTTGTATCCACTGAAAAGAAGTAGAATGCATTGGCTGGCATCCTGGTTTTTTGTTTTGAACCCTAGAATCAGTCTCTGAAAAATCACAGTCCCTATTTCTGCTTAGGAACATAGGAAGCTGCCTTATACCAAGCCAGACCATTGGTCCATCTAGCTCAGTATTGTCTACCTATAGACAATACAGCGGCTTCGCCAAGGTTGCAGGCAGGAGTCTCTCTCAGCCCTATCTGGAGATGTCAGGGAGGGAACCTTCTGCATACAAGCATGCAGGTGCTCTTCTCAGAGTGGCCCCAATCTCCTTACAGTGCTCACATATGTAGTTGCCCATTCAAATGCAGAGCAGGGTAGACCCTGCTTAGCAAAGGAGACCACAAGACCAGCTCTTCTCCTGTGCTTCTTAAAGATGCTTTTCCTTCTTCAGCGTTTTTTTCATGTGAGTTGCTAAAGTCATTTTTCAGGATTTGGCTCTCTCCCCAGGGTTTCTCAGAACTGAATCTCCAAGTAGGGATAGGAACAGAGCAAACTGCCTTCTACTGAATCAGACCATGGGTCCATCTAGCTCAATATTGTCTTCACAGACTGGCAGCGGTGTCTCCAAGGTTGCAGGCGGGAGTCTCTCTCAGCCCTGTCTTGGAGAAGCCAGGGATAGGACACTAGCTTCGTGGAAGAGCATCTGCCTTTGTGTGCAGAAGACCGCAGGTTCAATCCCTGGCAGCATCTCCAGGTAGGACTGGGAACAACTCCTCTCTGAAACCTTGGAGAGCTGCTGCCAGTCAGGGTAGACAATACTGAGCTAGATGGACCAGTGGCCTGACACGGTATATGCAGCTTCCTGTGTTCCTATGGGTGGGTGGATCCATCCTGTCTCTAGTGCACCTGCATGTATGTAAACTGGTGTACAATATGAAGGCATTATGCAGTGTGTGACATATCCAGCTTTCAGCAACGTGTAGTATTAGGCAGGGAGCAGTGTTCCCTCTAACAGGGATTCCCAGATGTTGACTACAACTCCCAGCATCCCTAGCTGCAATGGCCTTTGGCTGGGGATTCTGGGAGATGTAGTCAATAACATCTGGGAATCCCTGTTAGAGGGGACAGGGGCAGGGAGCTTGGGCAGTAATCCTTGGTACGGGAATTGATTGTTACAAGGGGATCCTTGTTGTTGTTCTGTGAAATGTTGGAGAATATGGGCTTGGCTCATCTGCTTTGGCAATCTGGAATTTCTTTCTTTCTTTTTACATTTATATCCCTCTCTCCCTCTAAGGAGCCCAGTGTGGTTATGTTTATCCTCACAATAACCCTGTGAGGCCCAAGATCGCCCATTGAGTGTCATGGCTGAATGGAGACTTGAACTGGTGCCTTCCTGGTCCAACACTCTGACCACACTGGATCTCTGTGCTCCGCGTGTACTTTTATCACCCCCTTTCCGTTTGTGACGCGATTGTGGTCCCAGTTTCAGGCCACGCCTCCCAGGTTGCTTGACCACACCCCCTACACATTCACTGGCACGTGGCTATTTTCATTGGTAATGTGTTGGCAGGTAAGGGAATCATGTCCTGTTTCACCAAGTGTGGATACTGCTGCGGAATGCTCAGCGATGTTTGCGGTGGGGTGGAATTTACCTCTTGCCTTCTCCACTGCTCCCGAAATCTGAATTCCAGTCTGGACGTTGTGATGCTCTCTGCCGATTCTGGGTGGGTAATCCATCAACAGCGCTAGCTGAACACCATGGGTGAACATAACGCAGGCGCTCGGAGCCGTTCTTCCATTCTACCGTCTCGCTCACTCCTTCCACAGTGATACTGTCAGTTTGATATATTGCCTTCTGCGTTGCGTTTGTTACTTAGGTCAGGAAACCTCAGAGTTGCTTGTCTCCTCTGTGCTCTAAAAAGCACAAGTACCCTTTTGCATCTTGGCTTGGTGTCTTTCAGAGGGCTGAAAAGAACAAAAAAATTAAAAGGAGAGGGAAAAAGCAACGCCCAACCACCCTCTTTTTCTGTGCCTCTGGAGTAAATTATGTTTATAGTGATGCAATTAGGGCAACAAAGGAAATATAGGAGTAATTGCATTACTAATTATATTGCTTTACATAAAGAGTGGCATCAATATTATCAAGTACCATTAACAGTCCTTAATGGTGGCACGTAGAGTAACCTTTGATTTCAAATAGGACCTGTAAATCTTGCAAACGAGTCTCCGCTTCTCACTGAGTCTCTCTGTAGGTTTTGCACTTCTTCTGGATAAGAAGGAGGTGCCTCGTGGACCTTGGAGTCCAGACTCTTGGTTATGCTGCCAGCGTCTAGCAATCCAAAAGAGGCTGTGTTAAGCAAAGCCAACACGGGTGTCTTGTGGAGTGGGTGAGAGAGCATGTGCAATTTTTATGTATTGGTTTTATTTTTATTTATTGGATTTATATAGCTCCCTTCCTAAAGTGGCTCAGGGCAGTTGACACTAGAATCCAAAATACATAACAATTACAATCTAAAACCAATTTAGAGCAGGTTAAAATGACAAGGAAAACTATATAACATTACAATTAGGAGGTTCTCCACATGAGCAGTGGGGAGAGCAAGCCAAGCCTTTCCCAGCCCTACCTGGAGATACCAGGGATTGAACCTGGGACCTTTGCATGCAAAGCAGGTCTTCTTTCTCTGTTACGGTCCCATCTCATAACTTACAGTGTTCACGTGTAATCACCCATCCAAATGCAAAACCAAGGTGGGCTCTGCTTAGCAAAGGGGACGAGTTATGCTTGCTATCACAAGGCCAGCAGTCCTACCCTGGTAAGATCAACCTTAATCTAAAATGGGTATTGCAAGGATGGCCCCAATAACGCTTAACACATCAGTGAGCCTGTTTGAGGTTTCCCAGGGGGTGAACAACCTTTCTGAACCCTAGCAGCGGCTTGCCAGGTAGGGCCTCTGAAAGCCTAGGATCCATCGAGATCCAGCGGATCCTGAATGTTAATAGAGTTTTGACTTATCTGTCAGACACTGGAGGCATTTTGTGGCCCATTCCAAACTCTGTTTGTATACTGATTTTCATTTATTTGCATTTCTGTTCTCTTTCCCTTTTCAGTTTTTTTTAAAAAACACACATTTCAGTCCCTTATTTTGGCCCTGAAGATTGCTCCCACAATTTAGAGTACAAAAGTACAAGCATCATTCTGCAATGCTTTCTAAAAATGTGCTCAAGACAATGACACAAAACATGCAAGAAACTAAATATTAAAACCAATTAAAAATGCAGCAATGAAAAACGAAAGCAAAATAATGAAAAATGTTCACCCTTCCATTACAATGAAACAAGAAGAGTTTAATGGTAAGCTCCTTACAAATGTAACAGACTGGGACTGGCCCAGTCCCCATTAGGGATGTGCATGGAACCAGCTCCATGCACTCCTGGGAGGTCGGGGGGGTTACTTTAAGGAGCAGGGAGGGTGTCTCTTATCTGACCTTGCCTGTCCCAGCACTTTCCCCCTGCTGGCACCCTCCCAGAAATCATGGGCATGGGGCTGCAGCATTCCTCCTTGCAGCCCTGTTCGGCATCGCCACAAAAATGGCTTGCGCATTGGTCATTTGCATGGTGACGCTGAACAGGGCTGCAAGGAGGAACGCTGCGGCCCTGTACCCACACTTTTGGAGAGAGCACCGACGGGGGGAAAGCGGCGAGGCAAGGATGGGCAGGTAATAGGCACCCTCTCTGCCCCTCAAAGGAACTCCCTCGGCCTCCGAACCGGCTCAAACATTGGCATTTGGAATCGGCTTGGTGCTCCAGAAAAGGAGCACCGAACCGGTTCTGTGCACATCCATAGTCCCCATAGGAAGGGAATACCATATGCATAATTGTTCCACTAAGATACCTGGCGCACCTTCTTCGGTCCTCCATTCAGCAATCGGCATTTTCGCTTTTTATTGGTTGGCTTGTAATGGAGTGAAGAGTTATTTTCTTCCACGTTTACAATACTTGGAGTCATCCCAGGAAATGGCCCGTCAAGAGATTTACAAAAGGAAGCATTTCTTCTTGCAGCACATAATTTGATGTGTGAAGTTCACTGGCGCAAGTTGTGGAGTCCATTGAAGACCTGGCTGCCTTTAGAAGGGCTTGATGAATTCATGGTGGCCCCCCAGAGCATCTGAGAAGGTCAGAGGAAACACGAGAGAATGAATGCTTTGCGTGGTCCGCCCCTTCCAGTTAAGGGGGCTCACAAAGGTGCCTTTTCCAAAGGTCCCCCTGGCCCCAGCCTTGGAGACGGCAATGCCAATGGTATGGTTAAGGTGAATTGAGTTCGCCCGACCATTTTCGCATACAGTGTTCTGCTACTACTGCGGATATTTATATACTGCTCTTCAACCAGAGTTCTCCAAGTGGTTTACATAGGAAGATAAATAATACATAAATAAGATGGCCCTCTGTCCCCAAAGGGCACACAATCTTAGAAGAAATGTAAGATAGACTCCAGCAACAGCCACTGGAGGGATGTTGTGCTGGCCTTGGATAGGGCCACTTGCTCTATAATGAAAAAATCAGTAAAGGTGCCTCTTTGCTCAGTTGTCAGGATTAATTCAAGGTGGGGCTATCACCCAAGAGACCAAGACCAAGCAGGCTGCCCAGTTGGGCCAGGGTGAATGAAGGAAGCTGTTCGCTGCCTGCCTCCACAGCTACCTACCCAGCTCCCTCCGTCCATGGCCCCTACTCAGTTCTGGGTTCATTGCTTGTGTCCCTTTACTGGCAGCGATGTGGGTAAATGACATCGCCACCTAGTCTCATGTTGAGGTGAAGAGTCTGCAGCCAAGCAGGGGCCAGGCACCTTGTCTGTGGCCAGGCAGCAGGCAAGCAGGAGGTTGGAGGTTAACAGAGGTGATGGCGGTGGTGGGAGCCACCAACAGAATCTAGCTGTGGGTTGCCACCAACATTTCTATGTTAGTGCATCCAACCAATATTCCATGTCTCAATATTGTGAAAAATATCTGGAAATAAAAGTCTCCAGGAATAGCTTGAATCAAAGACAGCAACCTTAATCAAGAAGTTTAGAGTGTGGTGAATTATTATTATTATTATTAATAATAATAATAATAATTTCTATACCGCCCTTCCAAAAATGGCTCAGGGTGGTTTACACAGAGAGAAATAATAAATAAATAAGATGGATCCCTGTCCCCAAAGGGCTCACAATCTTAGAAATTGTTGTGTTTTTTTTAATGACTCCATCAGTCCCCTCATCCCGGCCATCTAATAAGGATTTTTAAAAAATTAGCATTAGGCCATTTGATGCTCAGGTTCTGTGCTGGATGAACTGCATCAATCCTAAAACAAAGACATGAGCCTGTGTTCAGCAGTCCCTTCATTAGGCAAACAAACTGCCTATGAAGATGTGCAAATATGTGAAGTTACACATTCCCCAATCAATTATTAATTATTGCTTAATTGATCTGAAATCTACAACAGGACTTCCCCCAAAGGAGAAGAAAGAAAGGCAGGTTGGAATCTGGAGAGAAGTGTCCATCTGTAGCAAAGGAGAAATGGTGATGGTGCTTCGTTTGGGATGATTGCCTGATGATTCACTGGGATTTTCCAAATTCTGTACCCGGTGGGTGCAAATCTGTGCAGGAACTGCAGGGGAAGCTTGTATATTGGCTTGGGAGCCGGGACAAGTGCAGGGAGGGTTGAGGGATGTATCGCTCTGAGCTGCCTGTCTAATAATAACAGCAAGAGGAGCTTAGAGTTGAGCCTGGGACCTTATGCATGCAAAATAGGTTCTGCACACTGATCCATTCCCCCTCTCACTTCATGACCTGGTTCTTGGTCAAGTTCTTGGCTTGTGCTTCCATTTTCCTACATCATCTGTTGCCCTTCCCTCTCTCTCCCTCCCCACGATCTACAAACATCGGGCTAGGGAAGCCAAGCCTGATTGATTTCTCCTGATCGTGAGTAGTAACGGGAGCCATGCCGCTCCCGGCAGCAGCTTTGCAGCAAAGCCACTTATGGAACTATTGTATATGTTGCGATTGGGTGTGACCTGATCCTGCAAATGTTGGTTTGGGGTCCTCTGGACCCTTTAGAATGTCGGGGTCAGGACTGTGGCTGGGTATTTTCCTGACCAACCTCTACATTAATTTTTAAAAGTACCGGGATACTCATTACCCGGAAACCCAGAAGAAAATTTACCTAATACCAGAGGAACACAAGGGGAAGTGATCTAATATCCAAGAATGGCAGAGGAAATGATGCAACACCAGAGAATCATGGGAGAGACCCAGAAATTGGCTGCTTTTAAACTGTAAGTTTAAAAACACCCTAAGAAAGTTTAGCAAGCAAGCAAGAAATTTATGGGGAGGCTGGTCGGCAGGCAGTTGGGCAGATATAGAGGGCAATAGATGTCCCCCAGCCCACTCCAACTACAGTCACAGAAGGAAAATCCTTCTGTTGTCATTTGGAGCTCTGAAGAGCTCTGATTCTCTCCTGTCAAGATTGGATAACTCCAACCCTAACTAGACTTTCCTAGTTCAGAGTCAGGGTATCCCCGACACCTTCTAACCTGGGCCATGTTGTACCAGGTCCAACCTCCCTGACCCAACCTTGCACACCCCTATTTTCTATACCACCAACATCTGAAAACTACCAATACCTCATGGTGGTTTACAGAAAAATCTATATAATTATTTCTCCAAGACGGGATGCGTGGGGACGTGGCAGAAAGGAGGCGATTGGTTGACCTGGTGGGAGAGCAGAGAGTGCAGCAAGGGAGACTGGCTGAAGAGATGGGAAGCGAACTGGCTAAGCCCTGAAATGGAGGGAGAGTAAGGTAGAACAAGAAGGGGCTGAAGGTGGGGAAGAGAGTCAGGGAGAGTCAGGGGCGCAGACACTCTGCGCCCAGTCAGCTAGTATTATTTATGTCATCTTGATTATGTTAAAAAGTGGGATGGAAATAAGGAAGCTTCATTTTGGAAAGCCAGTTAAGGCATTCTGCATCAGCAATACTGGCCTATAGAAATTAATACACCAGATGAGGTGAATTCTTTTGTAGTCCTGTTTCAAGGTTGACTTTTCAGAGTATTGTTTTAGGCAGTGCCTCGGATCTGTATGGTAGGGGTGTGCATAGAGCCAGTTCCTGTGCTTCGGTTCGAATTCGAGCTTAATGTGAACCGGCCTACTGGCCTGTGAGCCAATTCTAGATGAACTAGCCCCCAATTCGGTCCAAGGGTTGAACTGGGCCAAACCCATTCAGAACCGGTTCAATTCAGCTTGAGGGGCATGCTTGCAAGTTAGAGAATGGGTGTAGACCCCAAAAGTACTGAAGATGGTCATCTCATCAGAAAAGAGGCTATAGCCCAGTGTTGAAGCATTGCTTTGCATCTAGAAGGTCCTAGGTCCAATCCTTGGCATCTCTAGGTCTGGGAAAGACCTATGACGGATAGCTGTTGCCAGTCAGTGTAGACATTACTTGAACTAACTGATGATCTGACTATGTATGTGGTGGCTTCAGATGCGGTGGGAGTTAAATTTAGTTTTAGAACATTAGATGCTTGGGATTCAGACTTAATTTTAGAATGACCGGAGTCAGTTTTTGTTTTTTTAATGTATATAAGTGAAATGTAGACACTTCCTTTATTCCTGATTGGTGGCAAGCAGAAACAAAAAAGTACAAAAACTGCAGAACCTGTCTTGGTTTTTCCATCTATTCTTATCCGTTCCCCTTCTTTAAAAAAAAAAAAGTTTTCACAGCTAGGCACTATTTTATTTTTTCTCCCCCAAGGAGTCTAGGTGAGTGGCTCTTACCAGGGACAAATGATGCTATAAATCAGGACCCAAATCAATTTTGTTATGGGGTCGTAAGGCTGTGAAGCCGTTACGAGGGACCCAAGTGTCTTCCCCGCCTCCAAAAGCAAGAGCTAGGGACTGTCCGGGGTCCCGTTCCACACCTTGCCTGCTCTTTTATGATGCAATATACCACTGCCTTACCTTGGCAATGAATTATCACTACTGAGCTACTATTTTAATTTCCTTTTCGCATCTACCATCACGCATCTGGAACAGAAGAAAGTCAGCACACGTTCACATCCAAGCTGCAATTCCTGCGAGCATTCACCAGAAAGTGCTGGAACAGCCTCAACAAGAAAATTAATATGTACTTATTTCAGGAATACAAAAAAATGACAAGATGGAACTAGAAGCTTGTTTTTTGTTTGTTTGTTAAAAAAAACTTGTTCGGTGGAGCGGAAATCGGTGGCTTCACACGTTGCACTGAATCCAAGGTTTGGTGAAGCATCCGGTCCCCTGGGAATGTGCTCACACCCCTAGGTTTGCAGAACATCTGCGAGGAAGGCTTTTGTACCAAGAGCAAAATTTGAGGCTCGCAAGCATCACCATATGCCTAACTAGGCCGTATTTCACCCAGCACACAGCCTACTTCACGGACTCCGCCATGCCACAACCAGTCATTTCTCCACAGTGGCAATTTCTGTCCTGCACAGCAATAGTTGTTAGTGTAAACAAGGGATGATTTGTGTGGCCGGAATCAGGCCACAGACACAGCGCCAAGCATAAAGCATGAAGGCTGAGGCAAGACACCTCTTGGAAAGGCATTTCATTCCCCTTTGCACTCTGCTCTCTTAATCGAATCGCAAGGAGCCAGGTCCATCTGGCATGCATGGTTTTACAATGTTTTCCTGCAGGCCCTTAACTTCCACAGCCGGTCATTACCTGACCAGTAAGGACCTCTAAGCAGATCATTAATACTTAAATAATAAACTCCTTCACAAGGCAGGCGAGTACAGAACCCCTTTCATCATTTTTACAGTTACTGTTTTGTAGATAAATCAATGGCTGACAATGGGATATTCTCAGTTCTGCGACATAGTCTTGGGGAAAGCGATCAAAGCAAGTACACAGAGATTCCGTTTCCTTGTAATGGTGGAGCCAGAGATGACATAAGAACAGCCCTGCTGGATCAGGCCCAAGGCCTCTCTGGTCTGGCATCCTATTTCCCACACTGGCCCACCAGTTGCCTCTGAGAAGCTCAAGGCAAGAAGTGAAGGCATGCCCCCTTGCTTGCTGTTGCTCCATAGCATAGTGGTTAGAGTGTTGGAATAGGACCAGGAAGACCTGAGTTCGAATCCCCATTCAACCATGAAACTCACTGGGTGACTCTGGGCCAGTCATGTAGCTGGAGAAGCCTCTGCTAGGGATGTGCACGGAACTGGCTGTCCGGGTTCAGCTCAAGGCCGGGTTCAGTTCAAGTCCAGATTGGACTTGAACATGACCAGACCACTTCGGTCTGGAACCTTCTTGGAAACCGCCCCCCCCCCCCGCAGTTTGGTTTGGTCCGGGGGGGTGTCCAATTTTTTTAAAAAAACATTTTATCAATTAAAAAAACCCCACCTTTCCTCACTTTGGGAGAGTTCCTTGGGGCGGTGTGTGTGTCCACAGAGGTTCCCCCTCCCACTGCCAGCCTCCATTATGACCCCCTCCGGCCCATTCGGCCAGTTCTTCAGGCTGGTCGGGCCTCTGTAGTTTGGCATAGCAGCCAAAATGGTGCAAATGGCCCAGG
The DNA here is from genome assembly GCF_027244095.1 of Hemicordylus capensis. Lineage (NCBI taxonomy): Eukaryota > Metazoa > Chordata > Lepidosauria > Squamata > Cordylidae > Hemicordylus > Hemicordylus capensis. The sequence goes on from NC_069667.1 coordinate 21,645,271, forward strand.
ACCTCACAGAGACCATTTGTGCATGCGTGGCGGCTGCCATTTTGGGCAACACGCTGAAGCCCGTAGTTTGGCACGTTGCCCAAAATAGTGGCTGCTGCACATGCACAAATGGTCTCTGCGAGGCCCTGGGCTATGCCAGGCCTCACAGAGGCCATTTGCACATGTGCAGCGGTTGCCATTTTGGCCACCGTGCCAAACTATAGAGGCCCAAAGAACTGGCCAGAGGAGGTGATAACTGAGGCCGATCGGGGGAGGGGGAACCCCTGTGGACCACCACCCCTCCCCGCCTCCCCAAGGAACTCCCCTGAAGGGGGAAAAAGTGTTAAAAATTTTTGGGATTAAAAAAAAATCATGAACCCCCTAAACTGTCAGAACGAACCGGGGGCAGGGGTTCAGTTTGACCCCAAACTGTCAAACTGAATTGGTTCAATGTTGAACTGGTTTGGGGTCGAACCTGTTTGCACATCCCTAGCCACTGCCTGTCTGGGTAGACAATACTAAGCTAGATAGACCAATGGTCTGACTCAGAATATGGCAGCTTCCTATGTTCCTCTTAAAGGACTCACCCAAGCTCTAAGAAAAGTGCAGTACTATGCAGAGGCCAGCACAGTGGGAAATGGTTCTCCCGTTGAATGTGTGTGTTTGTTTGGCAAAGTGGCCCCTGCTTGAAACATACTGAAGATCACTGGTGCAGACAATACTGAGTTTGGTGGTATAATATAAGGCAACTACCTGTGCTCTCTGGGCTAGATCCGGATAAAAGTATTGTTCAATTGAGCCCTTGGGGCGGGGGGAATCCACACTCTTAAAAATTACATGTTTGCCCTTTCTAATGATTTAAGTGTAGGTTCTTGTGAATGTAGATCCTCCTTAACATAACAACAAACCTTTGTTAGCCCACACTTTCTGAACTCGGACTCTCTGTTTGGCCAGCGATTATATGACGACAGAGACAATATTTATAAGCCTTTGTAATTCCTGTGCAAATCCTGCCTCTCCAGAAGAACCACAGTGACAAGCAAGGAAATGTAACAGCTATCTAAAGACTGTGGCCGGGAAGCCATCTGGGCAATGTGGCTCCTTCTGTGGTTAGGCTCTCGAGTGCTTCGGAGAGTAATTGGTAGTGACACTGATGGGAGTGATTGTATTTTAATGCTGTGACTGCTGAGTGAGTTCTAACTTAGAAAGTCAACTGGTGGTTAAGTGTATATCCTCTTGACCCATTTTAACTCTTCCAATGTGCCATTGCTTAAAACATTTATCTGGGAAATGCTGGAGGAATCAAAATGACCACTGGAGGGGGGAGAAGATGAGCTGCCCACGGAACCATGTGTCGGACGGATTCTGTGGTCTGAAAATTAAGTACCCCTGCCTCTTTTATCCAGCCTTTAAAATTGGTTTTAAAGCATGTGAACAATGAAGTTAGCTCTACAGAGAAATTGTTTGGTATGCCATGGTGAGGAAAAAACTCCCCAAATGCATTACTAAGAGAGAGAAAATTAAGAGAAGAGCAGAGATTCCTCCTTGTTTCTATAGAAACAGAGTAGTGATGAGGAAGGAAGACGATTTCTTTCAAAAGATACAGTCTAGCTCAGCAGTAGGCCGGTGGGGGGGGGGACGACCACAAGGCACTAGCAAGAACAGCAGCAGTTCTCATGCTAGAACAGGGGTAGGCAACCTTGGTTCCAACCTCAGTTGAACTACAACTCCCATCATCCCAACCACAATTTTGTGGCTGGCGATGATTGGTGTTATAGTTCAGCAGCTGGAGAGCTAAGGTGCTCTACCCCTGAGCTAGAAGGAGGACAATATCTTGACTTCGTTCGGGCATCACACCAACCGATGGCTAGGGACGGTTAACCATGGTTGAGCTGTAATGTCTGGTTATGGCTGAACCATAATAATACTGGTAAGAACAGCTTGTCAGCCCTCCAGCAGAGTGTCTGGAGTGGTGAGGAATCTGTCTTATCTGTGGTTTGCTCAGTTTAGATTTAACACTTAACCATGGTTAACAAACAAAAAAACCATGGTTGGCAAGCCCGTGTTTTTAAAAAGGATCCTTTTGGTTTGCTCAGCCTAAGGTCATCTTTGGACATCACGGGGAACCTGAAGCAAACTCACCTCGGATTGGCCCTCCATGACGTCCGAATAAGCAGAACCACTGTTCCTAAACCCAGCCACAGTTCCGATTCCTCCCCCACACCTCCAATGGAACCCTCGGTTTGAATTAAGGTAAACTCACCAAACTGAGGGTCCAGAGCCTCCAAAGTGCCATCTGGTTTGTGAAAACAGCACAAATCACAATTAAGAGTTGGAAGCTTCTCCCTCTCTGCAAAGCAGTTGGCTGCCGTGGCTTTCCTTTATGTATCAGAGGAAGCCCATGCACCCAGTTCCTCCCCCTTTACAGTCCCCCAGACTAAAGATTGTGATTGTCTGGGAGTGCCCCGGAGGAATGGAGGCAAACAGCAGGTCCATGTACCAAAACAGTGGTACATCTGCTGGTAACCTCCAGACTGGATTACTGTAATGCTCTCTATGTGGGGCTGCCCTTGTACATAATCCGGAAACTACAGTTGGTTCAGAATGCGGCAGCCAGGCTAGTTTCTGAGTCATCTATGAAAGACCATATTACTCCTGTATTGAAGGAGTTACACTGGCTGCCGATATGTTTCCGGGGGAAATACAAGGTGTTAGTTATAACCTATAAATCCCTAAACAGCTTGGACCCGTGGTATTTAAGAGAACGTCTTCTTCGTTATGAACCCCACTGCCCATTGAGATCATCAGGAGAGGTCCGTCTGCATTTGCCACCGGCTCGTCTGGCGGCTACTCAGGGACGGGCCTTCTCCGTTGCTGCCCCAAGGCTTTGGAATGCGCTCCCTAGTGAAATAAGAGCCTCCCCATCTCTGACCATTTTTTAAAAGTCGTTGAGGACGCATCTGTTCACCCAGGCTTTTAGCTGATACTGTTTTGATTGTTTTTAATGTTTTAGAATATTGTTTTAAAATTTTAAATTGTTGTGTTTTTAAATTTCTTGTTTTTGTTTTTAACTAATGTTTTAATGTTGTTTTTATTCCGTTGTAAACCGCCCAGAGACGTAAATAATAAATAATGTCTGAAGGTGGCCTAAATGTAACTTAACCATGGTTAATTCAAAGTATAGTTTGCAAACCCATGTCAAACAAGATTTTTCCACTCTGGTTTGCTGCCAGTTCTTAAACATAGTGTTCTGTTATTACGTATAACCATGTTTAAGAGTGGTTCTGAGTTTTTCAGAGGCTTCTCGCTGGCCATTTTTGGAAACATAAGAACACAGAGAGATAGGAGGCTGCCTTATAGCAAGTCAGACCATTGGTCTATCTAGCTCAGTATTGTCCATACTGGCAACAGCTCTCCAAGGTTACAGGCAGGAGTCTCTCCCATCCCTACTTGGAGATGCTGCCAGAGTAAACTTGAGACCTTCTGCATGCAAGCATGCAGGTGCTTTCCCACTGAGCTTTGTCCCCAGTCCACTAAAGGGAGTATCTTACCACACTAGCATATAGTTGCCCATCCAAATGCAAACCCTGCTTAGCAAAGGGTAGCAATTCATGCTTGCTACCACAAGAACAGTTCATCCTGCCCTGATGCTGGACTAGATGGACCCAGGAAGGATGCTCTTACATACTTAAAACAATCCACGATTAAGTGTTATGTCTGCGCCGGGTCAATCCACTCTTCCTCCAAGGAGCCCAGAGCGGTGTACTACATACTTGAGTTTCTCTTTCACAACAACCCTGTGAAGTAGGTTAGGCTGAGAGAGAGGTGACTGGCCCAGAGTCACCCAGCTAGTCTCATGGCTGAACGGGGATTTGAACTCGGGTCTCCTTGGTCCTAGTCCAGCACTCTAACCACTACACCACGCTGGCTCTTGTGATCAATATGATGTTGCTAAATGAAAACAGGCTGTTCTGCAGCTTGAAAAGCGTGGCTGTGTTCCCGTAATGATAGTTCAGGCTCAGCATAAAGTCCAGCTTCAGTGTTTGCCAATGCCTGTCGTACAACAGGCTCCAGTGCTCCTAAGGAATCTCTCGAAAGCTGAAAGGAAGCCACTTTGGGCTGACATTTATTTTGAATGGAGGCAGCAGAAAGCCACTGTCTCTTGGCATCCGAAGAGATGAGCTGGTAGTAAGCCAATCTGTGGTTTTGAATATTAGATGGTCTCTTGCTTTCTGTTTTTATAAATGCATCCTCTCAATGACAGGGCGACATTCGCGGCAATCGTCCTCCACAGTTGTTGGAGCAGAGAGGATCAGTTGGCGAGACGTAAAAGCCTCGTCAGATCTTGGAAACATCAAGGAAAACATAAAAGAAAATGATTAGAGGATTAGGGCGAGGCGACTTTTGAAATGTTCCTAACAGATTTAGTAACCTATGGGGTTGTAAACACAGAGTTATTATGAGTTGAACATGGTGACAAAGCTGCAAAAATAGCAGCAGTTCAGCTCTGCAAGTGTCATTGGGGGGGAAAAACCAGAATGATTTCCAGGGACCGTCTGTATTGTGATGGTAGGTGGATGTAGGCAGCCCCGTGCTGTCTTGTGGTCACCTTAAAATGTCCCCCTTCCCTTGAACTTTGGCTTCTAGTAGTCGGCAAGGTCATTCACACAATCAGAAGATGGAGGCTCTTCTCATGACTGCAGGAAAGCGGGCTAAGGAAGCCCAGCCTGCATGTGGCTCCCAGCAGCAAACCTCACTAAGTAACCCCACCCTCGTTAAGCGAGGTCTAAATGAGCGCTCCGCTAACCTCGTTTCCCCCGATCATGAGGTGCCAAAGCATGGCTCCGCCCCACGGTGACTCACAAAGAGACCCCCAGCTGGGAGTTTACAGCAAGCCTCCTGGTGTTGGGGGTCCCTCCGGAATGCCCCGTGCACTCATGTGGGGCATTCTGGGAGTTCTGGGGGCTGGGCGACTCCCGATCCCCACCACCCCTACTTGCTCCATGACGGAACCATTAATCATGTGGGCAGCCGATCCGGCCACCTGGGTCAAGCTTCCTGCTTGTTGGCGGGGAGAGCGGGCTAAGCATGCTCCCACCACAGAGCCTGGTTACACACCACAGACACACACTGATCGTGTGTAGAGCCTCACTGTGCTCTACCAGGCTTCAGCAGCTGTGTGTGCTCCCAATTCTCAGTTGTGTGGAAGTTGGGTAGGAGGAAATCCTGGATAGCTTTTCCTCCCACCCCTCTTCCATACAGCTCCCAAACCCGGGTAGAACACAGTTTTTGGTTGTATGAATGACCTTGGCACCTGTCTAGACCCAGCCGCATCTGAACCCCAAAGAAACTGCCTTTGAGGAGGAAGTGACTCCTGCAGGAGCCTTTGAAATTGACAACGATCCAGCAGTGACTACAGTCCTTGAAGAACAGCCAAAGCTGACTCTTCATCACAATACCTAAAGAACCAGCTATAAATCCTAGGAACTGTAATTCTGTAAGTTTTTAGTAGGGCTTCCAAACAGAATATTCAGTACTCTCACAAGACTTGCACAGACTCCTGGAGATTTTGGGGAAAGCTTGAGTCCAGATTAAGCTTGAAGTGTAGAAACAGCTTGATAGATTGCGTTTTCATGCTCCCAAATCATAACATCTCAAGTTGGTTTACAACCAAACATAAACAATTAAAAGCAGTTAAGGATAACTGAATACCTAGTTGAAAAAATGTGTTTTTAAGGCCGTCGTGAAGGTCTTCAGATATGTTGAACTTTGCATCGCAACATGGAGCAAGTTCCAAAGCTCAGGGGTGGCTGCAGAGAAGACCTGACCCCAAATCACCTCCAGATGAGCTGGTGGATGAGCTGGTGGTCCACTGCCCATAGACGTCCCTGGATAACCTTAGTAAGTGGTGGGAATTGTGTGGAAGAAAGTGTTCTCTTAGGTAACTCAAGCCTAAGCCATTTCAATATAACTAGGAGGTGAAGCCTGTTGTTGATCACGCAACGTCATTTAACGTAGATTACACTTATAGCGAAGTTTGAGAAATTAAATATCTATGTTATAGAATCTTTTATTAATATGCTTGCAAAAGGGAACTCAAAGAATAGTTTTAAATTTGCAGAATTTCTTCTTCAAACACTGTTTATTTTATTAAATAATGATCATACATAGTATATTTGAATCATAGTAAATTTGGATCTGAGAAAGATTTTCTGCTTCTCTTGGGCATGATGCCATTTTTGAATTATTGATCTGACTATTGAGTATTAAAAAATCTGTTAAACAATAATGGTTAAGGTATTATTATTATATTTAGAATGTCTTTGAATAAAATAAAATAAAAACATTTAAACCTTTCACCCACCATATTCCAGTGTAAAAAGCAGTGCATTCAGCTAATTTAAGTGGCGGGATTGTTTATGCAAAATTTTGTATCAGTAGGTAATCATGAAGTATGACCTTTTTTTTTTTTTTTTTTTGGCACAAACAAACCACAAGGAAACAAACTCTTTGAAATATATAATAGGTATATAGCAGTGGTTTCTAACCTGGGTGTCTCCAGATGTTGCTGAACTACAGCTCCCATCATCCCCAGCTACAAGATATTATGGCTCGGGTGATGGGAGTTGTAGTTCAGCAACATCTGGAGGCCCCCAGGTTGGGAACCACTGATATGCAGCATTGCTTCAACCTAGTGCCAATATTCATATTCTGTTAAACGTTCTGCCGTTGTGATCTTTTCTCCCTACATGTTTTCATTTCGAAGCCCTGTGTGAGGGTGGTTATGCCCGGTGATTCCCTGTGTAATTACAAAGAGTTGGAGGAGCAGGTCTTTGAAGTTGATTCCAGCTCCGTAGTTCTATGATTCACTGCCTGTAGGCATCTGTAAACCATTTCAGCCAGGGTATCTCCTCCTAAGCCTGCTTGCTCCAGTTGATTTTTGTATTGTATTTCTCCTACTGACTTGCTTGGGGAAAGCTCATGTAAGTAGTTTTGTGGACTGAGCTGAGAGTTTCGTTAATGATTCCTGGTTCTTTTAGATGCTTTGGGCCATTTTACCCTGTGACAGCCCATATAGAATATGATCCCACATATCTGCTTCCTGGGAGCAAGTCCTGTGGAATATGTGTAGGATCAGGATGGTCTCCATAATGTGAAAATGCCTCTCCACTAAATGCAAACAAGTACAAAGGAGCATAGGCAGCTGCCACATACTGAATCAGACCATTGGTCCATCTCGCTCAGCATTGTCTACACAGACCAGCAGTGGCTTCTCCAAGGTCGAAGGCAGGAATCATTGTGTGGGAGTCAGGAGCCGGGTAGGACAGTGCTTACCTACTTCACTTTCATACCCAGCATTTGACCAAGGTAGGAGGAAAAGCTGTCCTACCCAGCTCCTGACTCCCACACAATCACTTCTCCCTCCTGCTACCTAGTTGTTTGCTCCCACACAGCTCTCAAACCTAGATAGGATCTTTGTCCTACCTGTTTTTTGGTTGTGTGAACAGCCTCAGTGTTGCAGACCCTGATCATGTGACATTCAGGTGATCAGGTATGAAGATATTGCACCTTTGGAGTGTAGAGATAAAAGGATATGTTCCAGCAGTTAAAAAAAACGTAGTTGTACTTATTTATAATGGGGTTAGGTTCATTTTTTTAACAAAACAATCAACAGCAATTAATCCCGAGAAAATAAAGAGGGAAGAAGCAATATATCTGTATGAAATGGTACTCCTCTTTCTCCCGCCTTTTAATTTGGTAAGGCAGAGTCATAAACTGTTGTTAAACAGTCAAAAAATTAAACGTTCGTATAATTTATGGCAGTTCCAGGATACATTAGAGTGCACTTTAATTAGCAAATAGCATGTTTATTTTATTTGCTTAGCATATAATTGAGATCGGGGAAACTGCATTTTAACTTCCTCTATCACCTTGCTCTCCTCATGCAGTATAATCTTTAATCACATTTTTTTGCAGACTTTTATTGCAACATCATACAGTTTATGAAATGGTGCAGAGTTAAATATGCTCCGCTCATGCTTTGCTGTCAAGGAAATTATGTTTTATCTTTGGTCTCGATCACTAGAGCGGTGTGTATGGGGAGCACGTACTGTTGCCAATTTATTTTTACTTTATCATGAGCCTCATATGCTGAAAACGAACAGGTGCCGAGGTGCCTGGAGATGAATTATTATTTTTGTTTGTTTGTTTAAATCCTGACCAAGGAGTTCAGGGTAGCATCCAAGATAGCCCCCTTTCTCTTCACAGCAACCTGGTGAGGTAGGTTAGGCTGAAAGTGTGCGTGATTGGCCCAAGATCACACTCTTGCATCTCATGAGTGAGGGGGGGATTTGAATCTGGGTCCCCCCAGTCCTAGACTAAGAATCTGGCCCTCTACAGACAATAAGGCAGTTCACACGATGCTAAATAGCATCCTACACAAGTTCAGAAGCTCCCGTTTTCTGTTCATGTGAGTAAAAAATGAGGTTGGAGACACCAATGGTGATCATCTGTTAGGGGGCCGCTGTACCCAACTCATTAAGGAGCTGGATATAGTTGCAGCGTAGGACAGAGCTCTCCTACCCGGCTGACGCTTAACAGGCAATCACTGCCTGGCCTTAGGGTCATTCACATGATGTGGGTTGCCTGGGTAAACTCTGTCCCACACAAACAGCTTGTGTCTTCTGAGAGGTCTCCTGACACAGCAGCTGCAGCCCTAGGTAGCCCAGATCTGCTATCCGGGAGAGCTGGTCTTGTAGCAAACATGACTTGTCCCCTAAGCTAAGCAGGGTCTGCCCTAGTTGCATATGAATGGGAGACTACATCTGAGCACTGGAAGATATTCCCCTCAGGGGATGGGGCCGCTCTGGGAAGAGCATCTACATTCCAAGTTCCCTCCCTGGCAGCATCACCAAGATAGGGCTGAGAGAGATTCCTGCTTGCAACCATGGAGAAGCCGCTGCCAGTCTGTGAAGACAATACTGAGCGAGATGGGGCAAGGTTGCATGCAGAAGGTTTCAAGTTCCCTCCCTGGTATCTCTAGGATAGGCCTGAGAGGGACTCCTGCCTGTAATCTTGGGGAAGCCGCTGCCAGTCTCTATAGACAATACTGAGATAGATGGACCAATGGTCTGACTCAGTATACGGCAACTTCCTATCTTCCTGCTAACTGGGCAAAGAGGCACCTTTTAAATATGATGATGCTCTTTATTTAGCAGTGGGAGAGCAACTGACCCTATCCACCCTCAGCTCAGTACCTACAGTGACTGTTGTCGGTGTCTATCTTATATTTCTTATTAGATTGTGAACCTTTCAGGGACAGGGATCCATCTCATTCATTCATTTATTATTTCTCTATGTAAACTGCTTTAGAACCCTTTTTGTTGAAAAACGGTATATAAATATTTGTTGTTGTTGTTCCTACTTTATGGTTAAGTTGTTTTTCTGTTAGGAGCCATCACAGAGAAGGTCCTGCTCTGGAGTTGTGGAATGATCCCTTTGGTAGACAGGCGGAAACACTTTTCTTCCATCCGGCAGTTGGATCCGTGGAGATTCTCATTGTGTTCATGCCATTTTGGATGTTTGCTTTTATTGAGTTGCATAACTTTTTCTGGGTCCCTCACCCCCCATGCCGACGGATTGTGTACGTTTGCCTTTTTTGAATGGTTGCAAGCCACCTTGTGGACCATCTTCTTTTGAAGGCAATCTCTGCATATTGGTCAAGGAAAATAGCCCGAAGCCTGGGCAAAGACCTGGTACTGAACGTTGGAAGGCGGAGCTCTGTCAGGGCCTCACCTAGGAATGAGCAGAGTGACCTTTTGGCAGCATCTCAGGGTCAGGTGAAAGTCTGTAAGGTGGGGAAATGACTTTGGGCCACAGTCTTCAAGCTCTCTGGTCTCTGCATGTAGAGGGCATGGGCTTCTGCCCACTGCTTACCAGAGCGCCCTAAAATGTTCTGTTGACCCACTCATTGTTCCCTCTAAGGCATGCGCTCACAGGTTTTTGGGTGTCCGCTCAGTTCATTTTAGATCCCGATCAGGTTGAATCAGGAACGCCCCATTCTGAACATTTGTGCGCACACTGCCTTGATACTGCCGCCCAGAACAAAACTGATTCTTCACAGAGATGGGGGAGAAAAAATAGAGGATATTTTTGGACCCACTGTTTTATTCTGTAAATAAACAGCATGTCACTCTCCCCCTCCATAAAGAGAGCATTCACTTAAAACTGTCCGTCGGCCCCAAAACATTTGACATGCTGTTGATCCAAGTAGAGAGTGAAGATAAAGGGGAAATATTGGTTCCCCACATTGCTACCTATTTTTTTTTTTTTTTTTTACTTCTCCAGGCCTACGGGTAGCCGGCTGTGCCATTTCACTAAGCGGGCAGTTTCTTAAGACAGGCACTGAATCAGTGCTCGTTCATTTAATTCAGTGGGCTATGAACACCACCACCCCCAATTCGCTTTCATCCATTGTTTCTGTCGCTTGTAACCATCAGCAGAGTGGGGGCGGAAGAGAAGAAACGGCTATTGGAACCTTAGAGAGATGTCATCGGCATTGAGAGAAGCGTGACACATGTTGACAGGCCCAAGCAGGAGGCCAGGGGTGGTTGTTAAGCGCGGTTGACACTTTTCCGCATGGTGTGCGCTCTTGCTTATATTAGCAGAATGCCCATCATTTTGATGGGGTCTGTCTGTCTGCTTGGAGGGCCTGTAATATTGTGGGGGCCTGGTGCAATGCATCTCTGAATGCTTGCACAGAATTTAATTTTAATTAATTAATTACTCATAGTTATATGCAGCCTGATGTGTGCATCCCCAGGCGGTGTACGTAATTTAAAATGCAACAAATCTAAAACCGGATAAAACGACTAAAACAATGTTACAATTTTTTTAAAAAACCAAGCAATCTAAAAGTTAATTAATTCACCCAAAGCCCGAGAGAGCAGGTGTGTCTTAAGGGCCATTTAAAAAGCAGCCAGAGGTAGAGAAGCTCTTATTTTGATGGGGAGTGCATTCCAGAGCCCTGGGGCAGCCACAGAGAAGGCCCTGTCCCAAGTTGCCACCAAACGAGCCGGTGGCAACCGTAACCGTACCTCCCCAGATGATCTTAAGAGGCATTTATTTATTTATTTATTTATGCACTTATTTATTTATTTATTCAATTTATATACCACCCTTCCTAAAGCAGCTCAGGGTGGCTTACATTATTTATTTACATTCATATGTAAACTTACATTTTAAAAGCCATCTCCCAATCGGAATTTTAAAAATCACCCACAAGTTGTTAAGCGAGCAACACGCCACGAAGAGCAGTGATTAATATAGATCTGCTCCAGATCTTGTGCCAGCCCAAAGGCATTCCCTTGATTCCACTTTGGAAGCTGGTGGGAAACTGCAGCCTGTCTGTGCAGGTCAGGACATTTAGGAATGACAAGTGGGAGCACTTTTCCACATGGCACATAATTAATCTGTGGAATTCTCTGCCACGGGATGTGGGGATGGCCACTAGCTTGGATGGCTTTAAAGGGGGCTTGGACAAATTCATGGAGGAGAGGTCTATCAATGGCTTCTAGTCTGAGGGCTATAGGCCACCTCCAGCCTAGGAGGCACTATGCCTCTCAATACCAGATGCAGGGGAGCAACAGCAGGGGAGAGGGTATGCCCTCACCTCTTGCCTGTGGGCTCCCCAGAAGCATCTGGTGGGCCACTGTGTGAAACAGGATGCTGGACCTGATGGGCCTTGGGCCTGATCCAACAGGGCTGTTCTTATGTCTTCTGATGGATCTTAAGAGCACCCTATTTCAATTCTTTATGGCTACATTGGTTCCCTGCTGCCTTCTGAGCTCAATGTTGGGGATGGCATACAAAGCTCTAAACCAGAGCTCCACAACTCTGACTCTCCTTCAGATGTTGAGCTAAAACTCCCATCATCCCTCGCTGTTGGCCACTGTGGCTGAGGATGATGGGAGTTGCAGCCCAAAAACTGCTGGAAGGCTGAAGTTGTGCAGCGCTGCCCTAAACTATCTGGGTCCGGTGTACCTAAGAAACCACTTTTGTTCCTGTATTCCACCACGTTTATGAGGAGTAGTGAAAGGAGCAGAGTACATTTAGCCTGGAGTAGAGGTGTGTAACAGCCACCTAATGGCGCAGGGATTATGGCACAGGGAAATGCTTGACTAACAAGCAGAACATTGCGGGTTCAAATCCCCGGCGCTGGTACTATATCGGGCAGCAGCAATATAAGAAGATGCTGAAAGGCATCATTTCATGCCGCATGGGAGGAGGCAATGGTAAACCCCTCCTGTATTCTACCAAAAGAAAACCACAGGGCTCTGTGGGTGCCAAGAGTTAAAATCGACTTGACAGCACACTTTACCTTTAGAGGTATGCAAACTGGTTTGACTCAAATCAGACTGGTTCAAGCTCAAACTGGACTGGCCCAAGCTCAAACCAAACTGGGCCTGGTTTGGATTGAACTGGTTTGGCCCGGTTCAAGCCCAGTTCGAGGCACAAACCGATCTACCGGCCGGTTCGGCAGAACCAGTGCAGAGACTGGGTGGCTTAGTTTGAATCCGGTTCAGACTCAGACTGAACTAGCTTCAGCAATTCCATGCACACCTCTAGCCTGGATAAAATACGTACTGGTCTATTGTAAATGTTTGCTGGTCAATGACCGAATAAACTTATAACTAACTAACCTCTAGCCTGGAGAAGAAAAGACTATGGGGAGATAGAATAGTCATAATAATGATCAGAGCAACTTTATTTATTGGCTGCCCCATAACAATTGGCTCACAAACAGAAACTAGCGGAATAAAACATACAATTAAAACCACATTAAAAACCAAAAACTACAATTAAATGCAAAAACATTATTAAAAAGATATCTGAAGTTCCAGTTCTAGAATTCTATGATATACTAGAGTGAGGCCCAATCTTGTCTTGCCTTTGTCACTTCCTCCACTTACATGTGTCTGTGCTGCTTGCATCCTAGGCTGCAGTTCTTCCACACCCCATTAAGTTGCTTATAAATCCCACTGATGTCAACTCACCGTTTGTTTGGCTAGGACAGAAACCTAGCAATGGAATAAACCTGTCTTGCCGCAATGTTGTATTTGTTCATATTATCTACGAAGAAGGCTGTGTATATTGATACATTGATGATGGTGATTAACGCGTCCAGAGAGCCACAGAGATGCTTAGTCACACCTTCCGTGAGAAATGTGGCTTTTATGGCAAGGTTTTTCTTTTCCTGCGTCCTTCGTATTTTCTCCCCCAGTTTTGAAACGACATCCTCGGTGAAGTGTGGGCGTCGGAAGCTTGCTGCTGCATGCAAAGTCGATGACTTTGTTTCGGTTAGGGTTACAGCCAGATGATAAACAGTAACTGTAATTAAAGCATATTGTGGCGATCGTGGAATTGGTGAAGCCGAAGATGGGGAGGAAGGGAAGTGGATAAGGAAGGCTTAGATTTGTTTTTCTCGCGCTGTATGGCGTTTGCATCATATTTATGGGCCTGATCATGAAGATGTAATGGTGTGAGGGAATATAGGTGGCATAGCCCCAAGTCCGTTAAATAACTGTTTTCTGCCATAAAGGGAAGGTGTGTTTTCTTCTGGAACACCAGGAGCCTCTTGAATAATTAATCCGGTTTCTCAGAGCAGTAGCCATGGAAACTGAAGCCGTGCCACAGATCTGGATTTCGGCCCACTAGAGATCTCAAAACTTACCCCAAAAGGGAAGCCTTTAAGTCCTAAAAGAGGGAGAGCAAGAGATTTTTATGCACTCTTTCTCTCCCTTTTGCTGAGATATTTCAGAGGCGACAAAAAGACTGAATAAAAGGTAAACCTTGCCTAGAAAACTCACATTCCTGGAAAGAGAGAGAAAAAGTGTGTGTGTGTGTGTGTGTGTTCAGGATAATATATGTATTATAATATACAACAGCTGACATCCAGACATATAATGACTTACACCCAGACTAAATTGCTCATAATATGTTGTTCTATAATAGGATAATATTTATGTTATATCCTATTATAGGATAACATACATTAGCCTATATACTGACATATTGGCAGGCAGACAGCCAGGCTCAATTGCTCGTGAGTAGTTGCATTGAAATTGATGGCACAGGGTAGTCATAACAAATAGTCCCATAAATTTCAAGGAGACTACTCACGAGCAGTTGAGCCTGGGTGTTTGCCAGTATATATTAGTATATAGGGCAGTGTATGTTGTTCTGTAATTGGAGATATAATAAATATTGCTCATGAGTAGTCACGTTGAAATTGATTGGGCAAGTTCGTCATGACTAACTTAAATAAATTTCAGTGTGTGTGAGACTAGTCATTAATAATTTAGTTTTGATGCCTGCGCGCCCCTCTCTCTCTCTCTCGCGTGCGCTCTCTCTCTCTCTCTCTCTCTCTCTATATATAGGGCAACATTTATTATCTTATAATAGGACATATGTAATAAATATCAGGATCTTGTAATATATATATTCATCTGCCTCAAAAACATGTCTCTCCAGGATCAATATTGTCATTACCTTGGGTGTGTATGTGGAGGAACTCACCCGGGCTGCAGTGAAAAGCTATCATCTAGCCCACTGTAATATTGTACGTGTAAAGAATAAAAAAAAATACATGGAAGTTATTTATAGACCATAAACCCTCTGGTTTCATAAACCATTTTATGCTATTATTTGTCCAAGTCTCCAGTATCTTCACAGAGTTCATCGAGTGCTCTAAAATCTTTCCTTTTGATTTCCTGGCTGTTTGAACAGGGAAATTAATCAGAGAGTAAAGTAGCAATTTATTAACATAAAAAGAGCCACTTGGCTCAATGAACCTGCTTCTGCTGCTTCTGCTTCTCCTTAAAATCATTTTCTTATCATTGTTCTCGCTATATCTTCCATCTTTGCTCATCTAATTAAAAATAAATCAAGCAACGTTAGTTTTTGTATCACTAATATGTGGTACCTTGTAACAGTGTATATTCTTTCACACAAAAATACCAGTTTTCAATGCCATTTTGCTGTTAATGAATTTTAGGCAGATATAGTATTTGTGAGCTTGATATGTGAAGTTCTGACCATCTCTTGTAGGCAGGGGTAGACTCTGTATGAATCTTACCCTTCTCCTCCACCTGTCCAACATGTTTTCTCTGTCACCCATTCAGAGCAAAGGCAATGTGATACAGGAAGAATTACCCTCACTCTGAATTGACTACATTTGCCCTCAGTGGCACTGGTGCAATCCCAGATCTGATTGGCTGTTTGCCATTTGATATTCACATGATCCCTGATTGGCTAGGATCTCATTGTAAGGAAGAAGCAGACCTGGTAGAAGACAAAAAATGATGACAAGCAATTCCCCTGAAGTGTGACACCCATACATTCTTTTAGAAAATATTTCAGACCCCTCTCAGTGCCCCATTCCCGCACCAAAAACATTCACCTGCAGGCATTTATCACAACCCTGTTGAAACCTGCTTAGATTTAACAAGATAAGAGCACCGTTTGCTCTCAAACCATTTGCTGCACAGCATTCTCTAACAATTTTCTGGATTAATTTATAACACCTGCCTTTTTAGAAGGTGCAAAATGAGTCATTTGCAGGAATTCCCTGTGCATTCAATTTAGTATGAAGGACCAAATCGGAAACATTGATTGCAAACTACTAACCCCCTGTGGGGAGCTAGGGTAGGCCAAGCCAGGATGGAAACTGGCCAATCGGAGAGTGGAGCTGCAATAGAGTGGTGTTGACTGGCAATTAAGGGGCCAGAGCAGAACATAATGGAATATGGGTGGAGCCCAGTAGAATCTGGTGGGTTGGAATGGAGCAACCCTGGCACCTCGTTATTGGAATTGGGAAAATATAGGGCAGGGGTTCCCAACCTGTGATCCTTGAGATGTTGCTGAACTACAACTCCCATCAACCCCAGCTACAATTTCTTGTGGCTGGGAATGATGGGAGTTGTAGTTCAGCAACATCTGGAGCACCACGGGTTGGGAACCCTGATATAGAGGATATAAATTTTGAAACGTCTGAGCAAATCCTGCAAAATCCATTACATTCACGGGGCAACTAATAATAGTAATGATTACATCTTTATTTCAGGATTTACCCCCCCTGCCTTTCCATTGCAGAAAAGAGCATTTAAGCTCGCAATATTAAAATCAATTCAAGAATTACAATAAAATGGGCTCCTGTCATGTTCATTGCAAATCCGTAGCAGAGAGAGCATGACAGTAGCCCATTGGTCTTCGCAGATAAACAGCAGAAAAGAAGGGCAGTTTATATTGATTGATCTAGTGGAGATCGGGGAGTTCAATGAGTGTAATTTCTTCAGGAATTGATAACATGAAAAGGAGCACATGTCAAAAGCATCTCTGATATCATTCCGCTCGTTTCTGGAGTTTGTCTTCTGAAATATTTCCTATTAATCATTTCTCTCTTTTTTAAAAAAATATAATTTGTCATTTTGCACTCAGAGATCACATCAAAGGGAAGATGCTTATGAAGGCAAGAAAGGTGCTTGACTGCTGATACTGGCTGTACTAATGCTTACATCTGCTTAAACGTATAGACTTGAAAAAAGGCTTTTAGCAGAACTTGGAAAAATATATGCCTTGCATACAGAGATATGCAAGTTCAATACGGAGGCTGTGCAACCATTACCTCCTCGTAGGAAGGTAAGAAACTGCCTTATATGCAGTCAGACCACCGGTACATCTAGCTCAGTCTTGTCTGCTCTGACTGGCAGCAACTCTCCAAGGTTTCGGGCAGGAGTGTCTCCCGGCCTAACTTGGAGATGCTGCCAGGGAGTAAATCTGGATCTCAGATGCTCTTCCACTGAGCTATGGCCCCATCCCCCATAGGGAATATTTTACAGGGTTCACATGTAGTCACCCATCGAAATACAAACCAAGGTGGGCCCTGCTTAGCAAAGGGGACCAGTCATGCTCACTGCCAAAAGACCAGCGCTCCTCCCCGGACCAGCCTCTTTGGTCATCCCCTTGAGCATCTTGATAAGCCCCTCCCAAGAATTGAGAGATCATCTACGTTGCCGTGGGCTGGGAAGTGAGTGCCCGGATTTGGGTGGTGCCCCCTTAGCAGAGCAGGTGTTTCTGCCCAACTCTCTCCCCTCCTTTGTAGCCATCTCTCAACCCTTGGCAAGGGCTTTTCCAGGAGTACTGGGGATTACCCAGGGAGGAGGCAATAGTTTCATGAACTCTGTATTCTGCTTATAGATATAGCCTATAGATATAAATGTAGCCTATATCTATGGAGAAGGAGAGCTGGCCTTATGGTAGTGAGCATGAATTGTCCCCCTTTGCTAAGCAGGGTCTACCCTGGTCTTGCATTGGGATGGGTGACTGCATGTGAGCACACTGCCTGCTCTAAGATATTCCGCTTCGGACTGTAGCTCAGTGGTAGAGCATCTGGCTTTGCATGCCAGAGGTCCCAGGTTCAATCCCTGGCATCTCCAGGTAAGGCTGGGAAAGACTCCTGTCTGAAACCTTAAAGAGCCAGGATAGACAATATGCCAGACACTGTCAACTAGTGCAGACAGTACTGAGCTAGGTGGACTAATGGTCTGACTCTGTATAAGGCAGTTTCCTATGTTTGTATGTTTGAGGACCCCATGGCTGGTTTGTCTGGTCCTCCTGCAGTTCCTCCTCATCTCTCTAGAGCAGGGGTGTACAACCTTGGCCTTCCAGATGATGTTGGACCACAGCTCCCTTCAGCCATTGTGGCTGAGGATGATCGGAATTGTAGTCCAACAAGAAGTTGTGCACTCCTACTCTAAAGCCCGCTGTTGGCGCTTTGTGCCAGATTTATCCCTGCCTGCCATCCTTCAGATCCCCAGTTCAAAAGCTGCTGCAGCTTAGATTCCCAGCAGTTGGAAATGGAGTTGTACAGCTTCTTCTTTGAAACTGTACATTTTAAGTGACTGCGGGTCTAAGAAAACCCAAACACATTTCTTCCTGGTTATCAGGAGAGAAGCTTGCTTTTGGCATCGCCGCATTCACTGTCTGTTCTCATCATCCAGATGAGATTGCTTTAAAAGGGGGCTGGTGTAAAGCGATATTAAAGTGGTTTGAGGTACAGCTGCTCTACCTTTTACATATGTTGTCGGAAGTAAGCATTCAAAATGCATTAGATCTTGATTCCATCAGGCTGTGACCATGATCAGGTGGGCTGTTGTCTCTTGCAAAGAATCCATGTCTGCCAAACGTTCTGCTTTCAGGGGACAAGTAGCCCATCAGCTGGCCTGCCATAGAAGCTTTGAGTGTTGCTGAGGGTTCCAGGGACTCATTTTAGGGCATGCACTAAGTTCCACAGTGGCATTGTCCAGGCCTGATGGGCCTCACTCATGTGAAGTGAGATCGTGTCCTTGGACATTTCCTCGAGGCTGAATATTATGGGGGCAATAGCTGTTCTTTACACAGGAATACAGGAAGCTGCCTTAGAGTGAGTCAGACCATTGCCCCATCCCCTGAGCTTAGGGAAACTTGTTTGCCCTTCATCATAGGAAGCTGCTATACTGAGTCAGGCTTATACCGATTTGGACCACTGGTTGTTCTAGCTCAGTATTGGTTGACCAACAGTCGATGAAGCTCAGTGACTCCTGGTAACTGAGGAAAGAGGTGGCTTTTAGAGTGGTGATTCTCTTATATTTAACAGGTGGAGAGCAGTGTTTCCTCTAACAGGGATTTCCAGATGTTATTCACTACAGCCCAGCATCGCCAGCTGCAGTGGCCTTTGGCTGGGGATTATGGGAGTTATAGTCAGCAACATCTGGGAATCCCTGTTAGAGGGAACACTGGTGGTGAGCACCTGTCCCTATCCAGCCCCAGCACATCATCCCTGCAGTGGTTCTTGCTGGTATATACCTTATGTTTCTTTTTAGATTGTGAGCCCTATGGGGACAGGGAACCATCTTCTTTATTCTTTGTCTACATAAACCGCTTTGAGAACTTCTGTTGAAAAGTAGCATATAAATATTTGTTCTAGCAGTAGCACTGTCTACACTGACTTGCAGGGTTTCAGACAGGGGTCTTTATCAGCCCTACCTGTATATATTTTTTTCCTAGAGGCTGCTGCCATTATAGTTGGCACAGGTTAGGTTGAATAGAGCTGATTTGATTCAGCCACCAAAGCTTCACACACCCTAACCTAAGGTTGGGATTTAGTGTGTGATTTGAAAGCTCATGATGTAGCAGTGTACCATCATGCCTGGATGGTAGACCTCCTAGGAGCTCCAGGTATGCCACCTTGAATTCCATCATAGAAGGAAAATGGGCTAAACATGGATAAAACAAATAGATTGGTAATAAATTCCCCTGAGGCTGAAAGGTTGAGTTGGCACCAGGGGCGTAGGCACTATCGGACAAGGGGAGACAAATGTCCCTGGACCGCCAGGGTCAGGGGGGCCACCATAGTGCACCCATGCCCCTCCTCTTGGGCACCCCTTTGTTCTCCTTTCCCGAACCCAGATGGCTAACAAAGCACTCGCTGGAGTGCCAGGCATGGCCCCTCTACTTTCCAGCTGGCAGATTGTTGAGGTCCTGACTGGGTAATTTGCCTCATTCTGAGCAAGGCAGAGAAAAAAAACACCCTGCCAGTTCTTCAATGAGGCACCAACTGGGAAGCAGTGGGAGAGTGTTGGCATGTTCCCTTCTCCTGATACTGGCCATGCCCCCTGTGTCTGACATCACACAGGGGGTGTGGCTGGCATACACATTAGCGTGCATGCAGGGGCAGTTGAGGAAGGGGCCACCAGCAGGAGTTTGTACCCCAGCCACTGGTGATTTCCTACTCTCCTGGCCGACATACTGAAAAAGTGAATGCCCGTGTTCGTCTGAAGGCAAAATTGAGAATTTTTAGGGGTTACTAAATGAATTTCTATAAGACAAATGAAATTTCTCCGGGGACTCCTACCTGCCCCTATTATTAGGTGACAACTTGCTTGAGGTCAGGTTTGGACCAGGAGTTTCCTCAGTCACAGCTCAGGGGTTCTCAATCTATGGTCCTCCAGATGTTGCTGAACTACAACTCCCATCATCCCCAGCAGCCACAATACCTTGTAGCTGGGGATAGTGAGTTATAGTTTAGCAACATCTGGAAGACCACAGGTTGGGAGCCCCATCTTAATGTGTATACTACAGTAGCCTTTAGAAGTCTTTGGAAGATGCTAATTTTGGCTTTGCATAGTGTCACTGGTGCTAATGAATGTCGATTTTGGCAGGGGTAATTATACCCAGCTGAAAAGCTGCTCCCAGACTGTGCCCAACACTCTCCAGTTAAACAGGCAGTGGAAAAAAGTCTCCATTAACATACACACTCCCCCTGTAAGGACTACAGCATATATCGATTTCTGGAATATGAATCACAAACGCCCGAGGATCCTGTGGGGAATGGCGTATGTGTGGTCGGGAGTGTACATATTTACGGGGGATAGGAAAGGCGAGAGATAAGATAAGATTGACTGTGTAACTTTTACGACTCCAGGAAAATGAGACTCGGGGTGGCAGGAAATCACCTCGCAGTTGACATTCGGAGCGAAGAATTTAATTTGCATGTTGGCATGCTACAAAGCGTTGAAATATGTTGCTAAATACATTCTCTTACAGGTAGTGCGGTGTGAATGTGCTGTGTGTAGATCGTTAATGCATGCAGCTGTTAACATGCGCCCGAACATCAGCATTGGAATTGTTTAGCATTTAGTGCTTTGCAGAAATAAAATCAAGCCTTGAGGGCACGCATTTATTTTCCAAGGAAATTTCCCCAGATTCTTCTTACAGGTGACAAACACAGAGGCACACATGCCTCCCAACAAGCTCTTCTAACTAGCAATCTTGTTAACACAACATACAAGGCAGGAAGTAAACTGAGAAAAATACCACATTTAACACAGCACAGCTGTGAGAAATAAACTCAGGGAAAGAATGCAGCCAGTATAATGATCCTTGACGTAGAGTAGCGTAAGTTGGCAATGCTTCCTCACAAAGCAAATTGAAGTGCAGAAGTATCCATTTTCTATACAAAAGTAACAGCCAGATAATACCGATTGTTTTGTTAGGATCAGCTGGATGGTTGCAAATAAGTGAGCAAGCTTTCGGGTCCATCAAAACTCTTCAGCAGGCTGGATGCTAACTGTCTCCCCCACCCATCTCCCCACAAACAGCACCACAAAATGGTGCATGTGTGGAGGCCATGTGTGTGCCGGCGTCACACGGGGGCAGCTGGGGAATGTGCTGCTGTCACATGAAGATAACTGGGAGGAGTGCCACTGAATCAGAAAGCGGTGGTGAGTGGCGGAAGAGCAGGTATGCACCTGCTCTCCTCCATTTTAAAGGGGCAAGGGACGTGTCCCGATCACATCTCGAAATGCGATTCATGCACAACCCTATAGGCCGCCTCCAGCCCAAGAGGCAAGATGCCTCTGAATACCAGTTGCAGGGGAGCAACAGCAGGAGAGTGGGCATGCCCTCACCTCTTGCCTGTGGGCTTCCCGGAGGCATCTGGTGGGCCGCTGTGGGAAACTTGATGGTGGACTAGATAGACCTTGGTCCTGTTCCAACAAGGCTGTTCTTATGTTCTTAGGAGCCTGTCCCAGCCGAACCTGGAGATGCTGCCAGAGATTGAACCTGGGGCCATCTGCATGCTAAGCAGATGCTCTACCTCTTAGCTACCGTCCCAGTTTGTCACTTAAAAGGCAGACGATAATCAGCTAACAACTCCTTAATTGCTTGGTGGGAAAACAAGGCTCTCTCTTTGTTGCTGGCCTTAATTTTCCCACCAGAAATGTCTTTTCCTCGCAACCCGTTCCTGTCTAAAGAGAGTGCGGACGCTGCCACATTTCCTCATTAGCTTCACACAGGATTGAATCCTCCGTGTCACAGCTGATGGAACCTTTATGAGCCTTTTAGCCCAGTGATTGATGTTTCCCTCATTATGTCAGATCTGAGGGCACTGCTGGCATCTCTCTTTATTTGCTGTCTAACACCATCAATAGAGCAGCTGCCGTACACCCATGATCAGCCTGATTATTAAAATGTGCTCAGGAGGCTACTGACACCAATTTCCTTTCATCCAAAGAGGCTGACGTCCCCTTGGCTCAAATCAACACTTGTGTCTGAAGACTGCCAGAGCCAGCAGGTGAGATGGCTTCGGCTACATTCATGGGCTCTGGATACAGGCTGCTGGGATCAGCACTGAACTGCTACAGAGAAAAGCATGGAGAAAATTATATGAAAATACCTCTCCGTTCAATTCGAATTCTTCCCCCCCCCCCACTTTTGTTTGTAGAGAGATGCTGCAAGACCGGGTGGAGAGCTGGTCATGTTTTTTAAATTTATTTTTACATTTATATCCCGCTATTCCTCTGAGGGGCTCAGAGCGGTGTACGTGGTTATTTTTTATCCTCGCAACAACCCTGTGAGGTAGGTTAGGCTGAGAGATAAATGACTGGCCCAGGGTCACCCAGTGAGGTCTTGAGGCAGTGAGCATGGATTCCCACCATTGCTAAGCAGGCTTCATCCTGGCATGCATCTGGATGGGTGACTTGCGGCACTGTCTACCGTAAGATATTTGCCTTGGGGGCGGGGGTGGCACTGTCGCTCAGTGGCAGAGCATCTGCTTGCGTGCAGAAGGTCCCAGGTTCAAGCCCTGGCACCTCTATGTAGGGCTGGGAGAGACTTCTACCTGCTACCTTGGAGAAGCTGCTGCCAGTCAGTGTATGCAGACAATAGTGATTTACATGGACCAATGGTCTGACCCAGTATAAGGCAGCTTCTCTTGATCCTATATGCAAAGCCTGGATGGTTTGCGTATGGAGGCAAAGCCTCTTCATGTATTGCCTTGGTTTTTTCTGCCTCTCCACATGCATCAGGTGTTCAGGATACTTATCTGCAAAAGCTGGAATGTGTTTGCTGAAATGCAGAGCCTGATCATGGTTGCCCATTGCATGCACGTTATTGACCTCCAGAGCTTTAACAGTGCAGCATGTTCCTCCTTTAAAAGCATAGTGGCATGGCACGCCGAAATGTTGTGCATTGAACACACAACTGGCTGCCCTGTGAAACAGCTGCTGCTTTTACCATTCATTTGACAATAACGTTCTCAAACCTGCTTCCTGCTTGGGACAGTTATCTGTACAAGTAAATGCCTTTTTTTCTTTTTCTTTTTGGAAACGGTCATTCTGATGTTGCCAGAATGGAACTTAAAGCACCTACAGTCACGAACGGGGGCTGAGCTGAAGTGGCCCCCACCTTTTGTCACCCTATTCATGATGCGAGGGGGCCATTTTGGTGACTTTTTGAGGATGCTTGCCATTTCCAGGGATTGAGGAGGTAAAATTGCTCCTGACAGCACAGCACTATTCCTGGCAGTTGCCGCCACCGCCGCCACCACCACCACCGCCACCCCATCCTCCAGAATTGCACCCCGCAAGTACCACTCCATCACTGCATAGCATCATTCCAAAGGGCTGTCTTGGGCAAAAGAACCCTTGTGGCTGTCAAACACAGGCATCGGTGAAAGGGGGTGATGAACCCATCCTCATTCTGCTGGAGAGCACATCCACATTCTGATGCTGGCTGGGCCCCTTGATTCTTCTGGAGTGTGGCCACATTAGGGATGTGCACGAACCTGTTTGGAGGCCCTTCTATGGGCGCCCAAACCGGTTCGAAAGACCGGCAATTCGACCGGTTCGAAGGCATGGGGGATACCCTTAAGGACTGGGGAGGGTACACTTGCCCCCGCCGTGTTTCCCCCACTGGCGCTGCGGCGTAAAAGGGTCAGGTGGGATGGCAGTGTGCCTCCCTGCTCTCCTGCTGCCTCCTCGGACTGGAAGTGACTGGAAGTACCTGGCGAGCATGCACATGTTGTGTGGGTGCAAGTGAGCGCAATGTGCACATGCACTCGCCTGATGTACGCATGTGCGCCAGGTACTTCTGGTCAGGGAGGTAAGCTGCTGCCCCGCCAGACCCTTTTAAACTTGCAGCGCTGGCAGGGGAAATGCGGCAGGAGGGGTAAGAGCACCCTTTCCAGTCCTTAAAGGTATCCCCCCTCCACCCATGAGTCCCCCCTCCAGTTCCATGCACATCCCTAGCCAGCATCAGGCATGGGCGGACATCCGTGCTGGATGCCGGATGTTGACCATGCTTCTTGACCCTGCATCAGAAGTATGCCAGCAAGCTCGTGTCAAGGGGTGTGGCTGGCACCAGGACACAGACATGCCTCCTGCCTCTGCCTCTCCCCACTGGCATGTGCTTTGTTTGCCGGCTGAGTGCCATTGGCGGTGAAGGGTTGCCCAGGGAGGATGTTCCCCTGGGCGACATTCTTCCCTCCCCCCATTCAGTGGTGGCTACGTCCATGATTTTAAGCACTGGTTAGCCTGTAATTGCCAACCCAGGCTTGTAAATAGGCACTCTCCTGGTAGCCTGTGGCAAGTAATGCGTGGCTGCTAGGTGACCAGAACTGAAATATTGTACATGTTGTTTTTCTGTCCTCCCTTAGGTCCCAGTATAGGTATGTGTGGAAATATGGACTAGAAATAGATTTGTGAGGGACAAAATGTATGGTAGACCGAGCATCTCAGTAAAGCTGTTCCTTGCTGAAACTGACGAGACAGGTGAAGTCCCGTTTCTTCTCTTACCTCTCTGTTTGCTAATATCTGGGCTGGTGTCGAAGGGGAAAGAGCTCTTCCTAACCTCCCTCCTTGCTCTAATAACTAGAAAGCTTCGGCAAACAATGTAGTTCAGAACCTCAAGGATGGCTTGCCTTGTCTCAGAATTGATCGTTGGCTCAGGCTCAGCAGGAGGGCTCTTTACTGACAACAAATGTTTTCACCACGTTGCTCCAGGTACGCCTGGCAGAACTGTGTGGGCAGATGTTTTCTTGTTTAACCTGGCGCTGAGCGGTTTCTCTCGCACCCTGTGTGCTTGTGGCACCGCGAGTTTCCATGGCTCTGATAAGTTGCTCGGTGGGCAGTAAAAACTGCTAGCATTTTGTCTTCCGCTGCCTCAGGGCCCTGTCTCGGGGTGGAGGAGCAGAAATGCATCCTTGCTGCTAGCTAGTGTGGCAGCTGCTCCCTAACACTGAGATGTGCATCAGACGTGCGTCCCATTGAAAGCAATGTCTTCCAGATGCATAAACATCCTCATCAGAATGCCTATCCCAGGGATTCCCAAAAGGTTGTACTCCAGATGTTGCTGAACTAAAATTCCCCCCTAATTTCCAGCCACAATAAATTGTAGCTGGGGATGAGGGGAGTTGTAGTTCCCGCTCATGGTCTGGGGAAACAAGATGAATGATGTGTGGGAACTCGGTAGTGAGGGATATGGGCTTCCACTTCCACTTTCGCTTTCACTTTCACTGATGTATCCAAACCCCTGGTAGGTCATCAAACATGCACTACATTTGGCTGTAACATGAAACTTGAGTTAATGGGGCCCCCGGTTGAAATGTGTGTATGTCCGAATGAGTGCAACAGCAGTTCGGATGAAAAATGGACTCACGTTTTCCCTCCCCAGACTCCGATTTGTACCTTCAGTTTGTAGTGAGTTTCGCCACCTTTAACTCTAGTTTTGCGGTTACAGCGTTACATCCGCATCTGGCACTGCGGTCTCCCCCTTTGGCAACCAGAATTGAGGGAGGAACCTCATCGCTCATTCTGGCTGCGATTGGCTGCTGGCACTGCCCTTCAGTAAAGAAGGAAGCCTACACAGCCAGTTCCCCCTGCTCTCTGCAGTCTTGCTGTCTGCAGAGAGATTGCTCTCCTGCATCCGAATTCGGACTGGAGAGCGTGGGGTGGAGGGGAGCAGAACCACAGGTCCTTTGGACCCATGGTTCCGCATGACATGCGACTGTGACCATGGTTGGGTTAGTTGCTTTTGGCTGGGCAGCTTACAAGTTGGGCAGACTTCACTTGCTTTGAGCCCCAATTAACAAAGCCTCGGGTAAGGCACTGTGGGTTTGAAGAGTAAGGGGCACCAAGATGGGAAGACAGCAACAGATGGGCAGTCTGGAATGAATGGGAATAAGCATAAGGAGGAAACAAGCAAGAGGCCAGGGGTAAGTGGTAGGGAGCTTATACATAAGGACTAGCAGGTTGGCATTACTGTATGGTTAGGTTTTCCTCCTGTTTTCCCTGTAAACAATTCATAAGCTTTTCTTCTTTGTGTTTATATGTGTGTGCGAATTCACACACACAAACACACACTGTATGAGCTTGGTCACCACGTATCTGCCCTGGTCCCTCAAGGCACTACGTCAACCCCATGACACTGATAACCGCTGTTAAATTCTCAGTGTTACTAATTAGCTACACAACACCACAAAGCAGTTAACACTTTTAGTGTCTGTCTCAAGTTGATTCCCAAGGGGTGTGTTTTCCCCTTCAAGAGCCTTTTTCCGGAGGGGCCAGGGAAACTAGAAAGGGCCAGCTGAGATTGTCTAAATTAACAAGACGTTGTTTGTGAAGCTCCCCTTTCTTCATAATAACAGATTCTCCTTCCTGATCAAAGGTTTTCATCTGAGAGTCAGTGACAGGATTTGCCTTTAAAACAAAAACAAAACAATAACATGGTTTTCCTCTTAAATCTCCAGAAGGCCTAACACTGCGTGTGACATAAAATGAGAATAACTAGCCATTAAATGCTGCTCCTTTCAGCTTTGCCAACTCCAAAATCCAACACTGTAATGTTGTTCTAAAGTATTCTCAGGGCTCACCTGCTGGTGTAACTAATTAACAGTCATCCCCATTAATTACATTGATCAGGATCATAAAATAATTTTTAGATTGCTGAACATGATCAGCAGGAGCAAAATGGCTTTGCTTTAATCCCTTAATGACAGATTTTGTTTCCATGATTAATCAAACAAAATATGTGTGCAATCATCTCATATACATTTTATATAAAATACAATATATATTGGAAATGCTGGTGTGAGCAATTATATTAAGTTGATAGAAACAGAACTAGTGTTTCGTATAGTAGCTAATTAAGCAATAAGATGCAACGAGGTGTGTTGGGGGGGTGGGCGGTTGCTGCATGGCTATTGTGAGATAATCATACCCTGGAGGAATTGAAAAGGAAAAACAGTACAGCTGGGGAGGGAGTTGGTTATCTTAGGATCACTGTAGATCCTGCAGATAACTTAATTTATTTATTCCTTAGACTTTTGTTCCACCTTGTCCCAAGAGCATCTAGGAGCAGTGTGTGTGTACACACACACACACACACACACAGAGTTTCCAAGCATTTATATTCTGCTTTGCTATTTAAATAGGCACCAAATGAAACTGTCATAGAATATATCACATGACACTTTAAAAACACTAAGCAACCCTTAAAAAAACACACCACACACACACACCTCTTATGGCACAACATTTGGTTAACCACAATCCAAGCGTATCAGGGTCCGAAATACAACCCAATAGACTGCTGAAAATACAGATCTGCCATCCAACAATAGAAATAATCTCATGAAGATTTTATATAGCACACACACACACAAGCATAGATAAATAGTTAATGTAAATAATCATAAACCTCAAACACCAAACATAGTCCCTAACAACCACCATGGAGACCCAGTGTCCATCCCTTTCAAAGTTGCTTTCTCAAGTGGATAAGATGTTGTTAATCAAATGTCCACCATTCTCAAAGACGACATACACCTTTATGAATTATATATTAATCTTCTTAAAACTTCTAGTAGACCACAATTGTTGAATGTCTTCACAAAAAAACTCTCAATTCACTAAAATGTTCAAGTAAATTTCATATTGCTCATAGAAGTTTCAACAATCCTGAGTAGGTCACAAGAAAATCCGGTCACATATAGATATGGGCTGCCAACCAATCTAGCCAAGGATTTAGAAAAACTTCAGACTTCAAGCCTCCTTAAGGTTCTAGATCCTTACTCGTGGGAATCTCAAACAGCCCAACATAAGATAAAGAAGTAGCACTCCAAAAAGTCCCCTGTGAAAAAGACCTCCTGAATCCAGTATTCAGACATTAGGGCAATTCAGATGATAGTATTAGGGTAGGAGAAGACTAGTACAAGTGTTCAACATAACATCAGAATCAGGCTCTTTTTTGGGGGTGGGGGTGGGACCAAGTAGTGAGTAGAGATGGAGCCAAACAGATCTTCCTTGGGTCTGTGTCTCTTAGACCAGTGTTAGAGAGAACCGGCTAAATCTAGGTTGAAATTCTCAGCCAGGAAGCTCCGTGAGTAATAGGGGTGTGCACGGAACTGGCTGGTCCAGTTTGTTTTGAGCCCGAGCCGGTCTGGGCCAGTTTGGTCCAGCATCCCCCCCAAAAACCCCTCCTGGGTTCAGTTGGATCCGAGGGAGTTCACAAACATTTTATTTGTTACAAAAATATTTTTAAAATTATTTTTTAAACATACCCCCTCTGAGGGTTGAGGCAACCAGGGGGGGGGGGCATCAGCAGAGGTCCCCCTCCCGCCGTCGGCCATCCCTCATTCAAAAATGGCCCTCTCTGGCCAATCTTCGGCCCTTTTGTGCCTTTCACCCAGTACAGCGGCTACTTTGGAGGCCATTCTGCAAAATGGGCTTCTGCATGGCCTGGGTTGGGGTAAGTTTAAAAAATAAATACAAATGTTTTTTTTAACCAATAAAATGTTCATGAACCCCTGAATGGCCCAGAGTGGTTTGGCCTGGGGTAGAGCTTTACCAGAGGTGGTTCAGCTCTACCCTGAGCCTTTGAACCAAACCGATTTGACTACAAGCTGGTTCGGTTCCGACCTGCTCGCACATTCCTAGTGAGTTTACCTTGGACCAGGAGCACTCTCTCAGCCTTCATAGGGTTCTTGTGAGTATAAAATAGGGAAGAACCATGTAAGTTACCCTGAGACCCTTGGAGGATGAGTTGGGAATACATTAATAAATGAAAATGAATAGACCCAGAAGAGTGGGTCACAAGGAAAACAGGATTTTAAAATATTGAACTTGGGAAAACTAAGCAGTCAAGATTCTGCCCTGGTTTTGTCCACTGGGCTCTGCCCTCAAACCATTAGTTCCTACTAGACTTAAACTTCAAACCATTGGAGTATACTAGGCTCCGCCCTCAAATCATTGGATGTTACTAGACTCCGCCCTCAAACCATCAGATTCTATTGGGCTCCACCCCCACTCTGACTTAGTTCTGTCTTCCTGAACTGGTGTCTCTGGCTGGGGGAGGAGTCAGTATATTTGAAATCAAAAGTTAACAACCCAGGTTATCCTGAATGACCTTTGGCTCATTGCTAACAAGGAATGTTTTCATATTTATAAAGATCAAAAAACTGTCTGTCCTTTGATCACAGAAACAATGTCTTTTAGCTGCCGTTACAAATGCAACCATGAATTTCATGCCCTTACCACAGTTAGGGTATAGCCAGGCTCCCGTCTTTAAAAATAGAGTTTGTTACTGCCGTTAAGTAACGGATTTTTTTAGATGTGGTTAGACTTGGCCAACCATTTGCTGAAAACGAAACTATCACAGCAGTTAAGAGATTTGCATGACATACAAATAGTGTTGTATTTATGAGAACTAACTGGTCTTATCTTTGGTGTACAGCTGTTGTCAGACTTGCAGTGTTTATTGAAAGTATCTCCAGGTGGCAGCTTCTCTTCTCCCAAGAAGGATTTAGTAAACCAGAAAGGGGAGGAAGATCAAAATAAAGAGGTTCCAATTAGTGTGCAAGTTATTATCCACACTGATTCAGCTAGCCACCTCTGAGCTAGCTTGGACCAGCAGGTCCAAGGCACAGTCCTTGTGCAGGTTGGCTAGGTCTGGTGTGCAAAATCAGTGAAACTGACACTCAAAAACATCCCTCTTCTGGAAGCAGTCTAAGGGTTTATCTATACTGCAAATGGAATGAGTTCCGAACATGGTGAACTGTCCATCAGGACCAGCCCATGCCTGGACCCTGGACCAGATGAGATTACTACCTCTAATGACAACGGGCAGAGCAACCAGCCTCAGAATTGATAATGAAGACATTGAAGTGGTGGATAGCTTCTGCCTTTTAGGATCGACCACCAACAGTAAAGGATCCAGCAGTCAAGAATTATGCCGCAGACTAGCACTTGGCAGGGTTGCAATGAAGGCCTTGGAAAGGATATGTACTGTAGATGCTGTGACGTGTCTATACCTATAAAGATTAGAATTGTTCAGACAGTGGCTTTTCCTGTGACACTCTATGGATGCGAAAGCTGGACTTTGGACTTTGAAGAAGCAAAATAGAAAAAGTATTGACGCTTTTGAAATTTGGTGCTGGAGAAGACTTTTGAGGATACCATGGACAGCCAAGAAAACAAACAAATGGATCATAGAACAAATCAGTCCAGAATTTTCACTCGAGGCACAAATGACCAGGTTCAAACTATGATACTTTGGACACATTATGTGAAAGCCTAGCTCCCTTGAGAAGTCCATAATGCTGGGGAAAGTGGAAGGCAAGAGAAGAAGAGGACGACCAGCAGTAAGGTAGATGGACTTGATGATGACAGCAATGAATGCACCACTGAGAGACCTTAAAGGCCAAGTGGAAGACAGATCATCCTGGAGAGAATCTATCTATGTGGTCACTAAGAATAGACACCAACTTGATGGCACTTAATCAATCAGTCAGTCAGATGAGAATGACTCATAAGAACCTAGGAAGCTGCCTTATACTGAATCTGACCATTTAACTCAGTATTGTCTCCACTGATTGGCAGTGGCCCTCCAAGGTTTCAGGCAGGAGTCTTTCCCAGCCTTACCTGGAGATGCTGCCAGGGATTGAACCTGGGACCTTGAGTATGCAAAGCAGATGCTTTACCACTGAGGCCCCATCCCCTAAGGGGAATATTGTACAGCAAAGAGTGCTTACAGGTAGATGAAGTCCCACAAAGGTAAACCAGGGCAGACCGTGCTTAGCTAAGGAGACAATTCATGCTTGCTACCACAAGACCAACCCTCCTCCCCTCTGCTAGCTCCAGAATGTACTAAAGCCCAAAGGAGCTAGCATCCCCAAGCACACTCCAAGAACATCTTCCACCTGGAAGACATTCCTCCTGAAGAACCTACAGTATCTGTGGACCTGGTACCCCCTCCCCCAAACAGACAAGCTCTGCAGATCTTGATCTTTTCAAGGATACCCCTGAATAGAGACACACTATCATCCTCAAAACCCAAGGAGAAGAGATGGTGATGAGCTCCAGTAGAAGCCCGGTTAGAAGGCATAGCACACATCTGGCATAGTATGAGGCCTCTATCTCTGAGCCCTGATCAAGAGGAAGGAAAACAAGAGAGAAAAGGAGCATTTCACATCAACCCTGTGATTGGCAGAAAAGGCAGTATGGAACTTAGCTTCTGCCTTTGATTGGTCAACAGAGCAGTGCTTCCTGCCTACAATGGTATTTGGATTGAGAAATGGCCGCCAAGAGCTTCATCTAACAATTGCGTTCTTTCAAGAAATGCTTTGCTAGGGATCCCTTACACATAATTCCCAGCAGCTGCTCCAAGCTACAATTCCCAAGGTTGTTTGCAAGAAGCCACAAGAGTTTAACTTCTTTAAATCTGTAGTGGTAGATGTTCACTACAGGAGAGGGAAGTGTCAGTCATTAGCTAAATTACCATTAAGCGGTGGAACTGCAGAGGCAAAAGGCCTCAAACGAAAAGCAGAAGGCAGGCATTGAAACTCAGATAAGTTCCCAAATGCACTACAGAGCTGCTGCTTAAGAGGATTTGGCATTTATACTGTCAGCCTTTTCTTTTCTTTTTCTTTTTTTGCATTTAAAGATGAGCCATTAATTAAAACAGCCAGAGTCTTAATTATAATAATCCGTTGCTATCATCTTAATGCAGTGGTGTTTGCGCATGGCGCTCTTCACTGTCTCGGAAGCACCAGTGGGCGAATGTCTGAAGAACAAGTTAATAATGCAAAGCTTCGGAAAGGTGGAGGTAGCCACATTTCCTGGGGAATTAGCAGGGCTCAGGAAGTCCTCCCTGGACTAACTCGTGGTGCTGATTTGGTCCCGCCCCTGCTTAACTTAGCAAAGAGACACCTTTAAAAGCGGGGAGTCTCTTCAATTTAGCATGCCTCCAGTGGTGGTGGTTGGTGTCTGCCTTATGTTTCATTTTCGATGGTGAGCCCTTTCGGGGAACTATATTACTTGTTTCTTCTATCTTTGTCTGTGTAAGCCACTTTGAGCACGTTTATTGGAAAACAGGACATAAATGTTTTCAGTACTACTCGCAGGCAGGTGAGTGGAAGGGTGACAAAAATGGGGCTCTCAGCAGCCCCTCTTCTGAGGGGGCCCCAGGACAGCTCATGTTCTGCAAGCATATCCACACAATGGCAGTGAAGGGCAGGAGCAGTGCACTTCACAGCGCCCAGCTCTTGCTGGTGCCATCTTTTGTTCTGAAAATGGGAATGACCAACAACACTTCATTCCCCAGTGCATTCTGGGAAGAATGGCTGCCTCCTATGGCCACCCGAGGAGGGGGCACCATTTTTTCCTGGAATACTTAAGGGAATGACATGAAAGCAACAAGGAAAAATGCCACCACAAGGAGCATTAGAAGTGCCTCTGCCTGTAGAGGCACAACCTTGTCAAGCAAGAATACATCCACCAGTTAATCCCCTGGCCCTGTGTCTTAGGAGCATAGGAAGCTGCCTTCTACGGAGTCAGGCCCTTGGTCCATCTAGCTCAGTATTGTCTTCACAGACTGACAGCAGCTTCTCCAAGGTTGTAGGCAGGAATCTCCCTCAGCCCTGTCTTGGAGATTCTGCCAAGGAGGGAACTTGTAACCTTCTGCTCTTCCCATAGCAGCTCCATCCCCTGAGGGGAATTTCTTATGGTGCTCACACTTCTAGTCTCTCTTTTGTATACATCCAGGACAGACCTTGCTTTGCTAAGGGGACAAGCCATGCTTGCTACCATAAGACCAGCTCTCTCAAACATTTCAAGGTCATTCCATGGGCTCCCCACAAATGTATCTCAAAATTCCCCCCACATTTTTGCCACCCACAAAAGTAGCAGCAAAAAAATGGGGCGGGGGGGGGGTATTGGACCAATGCTAATTGCATTGACATGGATTCCTAGATCAAATCTGGGTTAGGTGAAAACAAAATTAATTGTGCTGAAGCATGACAGAAGCCCCAGTTCCAGCAAGCCCTGAAACTTCCTTCATGGTAGAAAATGCAACGATATAATGGTCTTGGTCATTTGATGCTTAAAAAAAAATCAGGACAAAAAGTGCCCAGGTATTTTGATCTTTGGAGAGAAGCAGTCCAACTTGATGAATCTTTTGTGCTGACTTGGTAACAATGAGCCTTTGTCAAGCTTTTCCACATGGTATCCCCTGAAATGCCATTAAAGACCTAATTATTGGCCCATGCAGGCAGAGGAGACCCTGGCTAGACAGATGGAAAGAGCCATTTTAAGAAGGGCTCAGGGGGAAAAAGGCGCCTTGCTACTCCTCATCTGGCCTAAATCCACTAATCTGATGTTATTATTAGCGATAAGGAGCAGGAGCCAGGATAAAATCTCATTCTCTGCAAATGTCATTTAAATAGGACTCTGATATGTATATCTCTCTCTGTGTGTGTATATATATATGTACATATCCCAGTCAAGATGGCAGGCTTTAGTCAAATAGCTGAGCTCTTTATTTGTAAATGCAGGATGAGAAAGAAACAATCAGTGCTCTACTTGGGCATATTCTTAAGATGTCAGTTTACTGGTATTGATTAATCATTCAGCCACTGGCAGCTGTTTCTTTATTAAAAGAGCAACCTCTCTTTACGGGAGGGATCAGATGGAAGTAAAGTTTGCCAACGAGTGTGTTCTAATAGGTTGGTGAAATATTCCCCAGTTCTTTTCGGTGAAACCAACACCTACTGGAACCCACTGTCTACATTTATTTTAATTTATGTATAGAACTTAGACCCCACTTTTCAATGCAAATACATCAGAGCTGTTGAGGAAGGGCCGTAACTTAGTGGTAGCGTGTAAAGTGATGCTCATTGGGACGAAAAACCCCAGCTTCAAGTATACACGGATGGGAGCTGAGCTGTCGGTGACTGACCAGGAGAGGGATCTTGGGGTTGTGGTGGACAGCTCATTGAAAGTGTTGACTCAATGTGCGGCAAATGTGGAAAATGCCAGTTCCTTGCTAGGGATCATTAGGAAGGGGATTGAAAATAAAACTGCTAATATTATAATGCCCTTATACAAAACTATGGTGCAGCCACACTTGGAGTACTGCATACAATTCCGGTCACAACATCTAAAGAACAACATTGTAGAACTGGAAAAGGTGGAGAAGAGGGCAACCAAGATGATCAGGGGCCTAGAGTACCTCCCTTATGAGGCACGGCTACACCTGGGGCTTTTTAGTTTAGAAAAAAGATGACTGCAGGGAGACATGATAGAGGTCTATAAAATCATGCATGGTGTGGAGAAAGTGGAGAGAGAGAAATTCTCCTCCCTGTCACAGAACACTAGAACCAGGGGTCATCCCATGAAACTGATTGCCAGGAAATTTAGGACCACCAAACAGAAGTACTTTTTCACACAACACATAATCAACTTGTGGAATTCTCTGGTTACAGCCATCAACCTGGATGGCTTTAAGAGGGGTTTGGATAACTTCATGGAGGAGAGGTCTATCAACGGCCACTAGTCTGAGGGCTGTAGGCCACCTCCAGCCTCAAGGACAGGATGACTCTCAGTACCAGTTGCAGGGGAGTAACAGCAGGAGAGAGGGCATGCCCCTTTCAACTCCTGCCTGTAGGCTCCCAGTGGCATCTGATGGGCCACTGTGCAAAATAGGATGCTGGACTAGATGTGCTTCCTTGGGCCTGATCTAGCAGGGGTGTTCGTATGTTCTTAGAGTATCTGCTTTGCATGCAGAATATTCCAGGTTCCATCTTTGGCATCTCTAGATAGGGCTGGGGAAGACGCCTTTCTGAAACCCTGAAGAACCGCTGCCAGGCAGTGTAGACAATACTGAGCTAGATAGATCAATAGTCCGACTCTGTATATGGCAGCTTCCTAAGTTCCTATGCGATTGGAAGTAGAAAAACCATGAATGGCACTTCAGCCTTTAGTCCATGGTACTGAGATCACGAAACTGTAATCTAGTAACCGAGCGCAATTTTCTTCCATGCTGTTGGTCCTCTGTGGTTTCCTCCAGCCAGTTACTTAACTCATTTGACTCTCCCTTTTGATCGCATTTGTTCCTCCCTACACTTTTAACATCTGAATTTCCACCCCATGTTTCTAACAAGAAAGGCGGTCCAGCGTGTCAAGTGGCCCTCTTATATCCCAGCATGCCTTTTTTCAGGTCGTCACTTTCATAATGTCAAAGGGTTAGAGCATTTAGTGAAAAGGGGAGAAAGCTTTATTCATGGCATAAATTTTTCTCATGATTTAAAAAATAATAATAATAGAAAGATGGAAATGAAGGAATTCTAGGAAGCCAGTCTCGTTCATGGAAGAACACAAGGCAGGAATCTTCCAGAGTTGACGTACAGAATTGTAGGTCAGTGGTTCCCAACTTGGGGGCCTCCAGATGTTGCTGAACGACAGCTCCCATCAGCCCCAGCTACCATTAATTGTGGCTGGGGATGATGGGAGTTGAAGTTCAGCAACATCTTGAGGTCCCCGGGATGGGAATCGCTGTTGTAGATAATAAAGAACCACACTGTGAACAGAGGGTAGAAACCAGCCAAAGTTAAATACAGTACTTTTAGGTCCCATTCATTTCAATGGGACACTTAAGCATCCACTTACCCAATGGGGTACAGTTGAGAGGAAGTTGCAGAGACTTCACATATGGCATTTTCCCTATATTGAATATCACTTCTGTGCAAAATAAAGAGTTGGTCCATACATATATGTTGGCTGTCACATCAAGTGAGGACTTCCCTATGTGAATGAGCCATGACACTACAGATGAAACTGCCAACAGGTCAGTTGATACATTCAGATTCCACCTACCACATATAGAGAAACCAAAGGATGTATAGATATGCATGAACTAGTGTGTGCACTGTCATTGTTAAAGAACATGTGTGCTTATTTTGGTGTATGTACCCATGCTCAGGAGTCACCTAATGGCACAGTGGAGAAATGCTTGACTAACAGGCAGAAGGTTGCCGCTTCGAATCCCCGCTGCTACTATATTGGGCAGCAGCAATATAGGAAAATGCCGAAAAGCATCTTCTCATACTGCGCAGGAGGAGGCAATGGTAAATAGGAATGTGCACGGAACCGGCTGGCCCAGTTCGGTTTGAGTTTGAACTGGACTCGAACCTGACCAGACCTGTTTGGTTCCGCATCCCCTTGAACCACCACCACCCCTATTCGGTCCCCGTGGGGCGGGGGGGGGTTGCGATTAAAAATAATAATAACAACAACAATTTTTTACCTTTAGCCCCTTCGGAGGGCTTTCTCTAGGCTGTGGTGGGGGTGGTCTGTGAAGGTTCCCCCTCTCCTCTCCAGCCTCCTTCATCACCACTGTGGTCTGGGCCCGTAGGAGGGCCTTCTCTGTGGCTGCCCTTCCTCTTTGGAACACTTCCCCCGCAGATTCATTCAGCCCCCTCCCTAGCTGCTTTTAAGCCCTTCTTAAGACCTACCTGTTTCGTCAGGCATTTGTCCTTTAATTTTTTTAAAAATATATTGTTGGTATTGTTGTTCACCGCCTAGAGTCTTTGGAGGAGGTGGTTTATAAGAAATTTTTAATAAAAGGTAAACAACAAAAATATTTATATACCACTTTTTAACAAAAGTGTCCAAAGTGGTTTACATAGAGAAATGTGTAATCAAGAGATGGCAGTGTACACACAGTGTGCATTTTAACAACAAAAGTCAGTGTTCAACAACTGAGTATCTAATTCTCCAGGTTCACTCCCTGGGATTTCCAGGTAGCGCTGGGAGAGACTCCTGCCTGCAACCTTGGAGAAGCCGCTGCCAGTCTGTGTAGACAATACTGAGCTAGATGGACCAAGGGTCTGACGTGGTATAAGGCAGCTTCCTGCATTCCTATGTAAGAGCAAAAATCACATGTGCTAATATAAATAGGTTATAATATATATAACCTACAACATATATAGGTTAAGATAATTTTCCTTTAAGCACTGCAGTTGTGTAGAATTCAAAAACTTTTGTGTATTCAGTCCAATCCCTCGTGTGTACCTCATTTCTGCGGCATTTCACCATCTCTGCCAGGCAACATATCTGCTTCCATATGGGACGTGCAATGTTGCGTGTCTACCGTGTGCTTCAGCTTTGGCAAACATCTGTACACTGGGTTGATCTGGAAGAGAATGGTAGGATATTATTTTAGCTTGCTCACCCAAGGGTATTACTGAATGTCAGTCTTTAACAAATAACGAGACATTGGATCAAGAGGAGTTCAGGAAGTCGCAGTGATATGAGATCGCTTGTCACCTTGAATGCTTGAAGAGAAATGGAATAGCCAATTCCAGGCTCAGTATTAAATAAATTGCACACTGTGCTGAATTGTGACCTGTTGCGGCTGTGCATCTTCTGAAGCCCAAGCAGGACTTACACCAGTGTAACCGAAGGCTGAAATTGGCTGTTGCATCGGTGGGAGCCAGGTACAGCTGTCTCCAGAGAAGCTTAACCATCAGATGTGCCAACTTGATTCTGTCAGACGGTTTAAGGTAAAATGTAATCTGCAGGACTTGGAAACTCTCGCAAATTGTTGTCACACGGTTTTTCTCAATACTAAATATTTACTTTGTAAAGCAGCCTTTCTGGCAAGATGCCAAAAGGAGAATTAAAATCTCTGCCCGTTACTTGCGTGTTTTACACAGTTGTGTGATGGCTGAGCCTGGCGTTTGGTAGCCGCAATAATTTATGAGTGTGCACCTGTCATTTGTTGTGGCGTACTTAGGAGATCTTCACCTTTGTCTAATGAGCCCCTTAAATCCCATTGAGACAGGAGGATGCTTCTTCCAATGAGACCTTTTTGTGTTCTGGTAAGCTCCTTGAGTACAAAATATATAGATGGGCCACCGCAAATGTGAAGTGCAGACGTGTGTTTCCCCCTGCTTATTTTCACCTTTAAAATACACATGTGTACTGATTGGGAATATTTTCTTGTGCACAAAAGAGCAAGGGCAAGCATGACCCACAATTGACACATGAGCGTGTCGGATCCGATATAGGAACATAGGAAAATGCCATATACTGAGTCAGGCCATTGGCCTATCAAGCTCAGTATTGTCTTCACAGACTGGCAGCGGCTTCTCCAAGGTTGCAGGCAGGAATCTCTCTTAGCCCTATCTTGGAGAAGCCAAGGAGGGAACTTGAAATCTTCTGCTCTTCCCAGAGCGGCTTCATCCCCTCAAGTCTCCCATTCATATGCAACCAGGGCGGACCCTGCTTAGCTATGGGGACAAGTCATGCTTGCTACCACAAGACCAGCTCTCCTCGCCATATGTATTCATGTATGCCATATGGCATACATGAATTGCGTAGGGGTGGCTTTATAATCGCCCTTGACTCAAGCTTGCCTTCACTCAAACTGGAAGTGAGGGAAGAAGCTCCTCCCTCGCGTTGGCTACTATTGGCTGCATGGGTTTTTT
Organism: Hemicordylus capensis; assembly: GCF_027244095.1. Lineage (NCBI taxonomy): Eukaryota > Metazoa > Chordata > Lepidosauria > Squamata > Cordylidae > Hemicordylus > Hemicordylus capensis. The sequence continues at coordinate 21,683,888 of NC_069667.1, forward strand.
ATTGTTGTGAGCCGTCCCAAGCAGTACTGGAGGAGCAGGGTATAAATATTTGTTGTTGATGATGATGATGATGATGATAATAATAATAAATATTCAGAGGCGGAGCCATCATTGAACCAATGGGTTCAAAGAATGCAGGCTGCGTCCCTCAGGGGCCGCGCCTCATGTCCCAGACATGCCCCTGCATCTGACGTCAGATACAGGTGGTGTGATTTAGCTCCCAAGTGGGGCCATGCATCCCTGTTTGGGAGCTAAACCACACCCCCGCATCTGACATCAGATGCGGGGGGCGTGGCTAAATGTTCTCTGTGTCTGATGTCAGACACAGGGGGCGGGGCTAAGGGCCTGCTGCAGAACCCAGGCTTCTGCTGGCCTCCCTCCACGGCTGACCCTATTAGCAAGGTCTGAGCCTCTTCGCTGAAGCGAAGATAGTTATCGACCCTCTCAGGCCCTGGAGATAAGGCAAGCTGGAAGTCCTGTTCATAAATAAGCATTTGGTAGGGCTCCATTGTGCTCTGATTTCTCAGCCGGGCCCAAAGTGAGCGGGAATTTCAGAGCTAACTCTCAGCGGGCAGGGAGGAAAACAGCATTTAAAAAAAAAAAAAAGTTCTCTCTCTCTCTGTAAAATAAGAAAAACAGAAATAGATGCCATCCTGGCGTAAGGGGCTCCCTGATGGAGCATAACTGAATTTTAAATTACAGATGCTTGAGGCTCTTCTCTGACTTGCCATGGGCAAAGCAGACCCACAAACCTTCACGTTGCACGCAGAACTGTCAGTAACAAAAGATTGCTTTGGGAATAACTGAACCCTGTACACTTCATGAAGCTTTGCTATCTGCTGAAAGGAAAGGAAATATTACCTGCTTGGGTTTTTTTCTGCCCTCGCTTTTCCCCTTGCTTTTTCCTCTTACTTTATTTCTTTAAAAAAAAAAAAAAAACTTCATCAAGCTCAACTTAATGCAAAGATAGAACTTTCACTCAAGGGGCAGAGCGGCTCTCTGCTAATGTCATTTCTGAAACTGAAGCTATGAGCCAGATTAATGGAAATGGGATGCTCCATTTTTCTGGGCCCGCCTGTCCACAGTTCTTTGCTTGGCAGGCTGAGAAGTCTAGCTTCTGCTAGTGTAAATTCACAAACCCAAGCAGGCTGAATAGTCCTCAAAAAAGGTGGGGAGGGGGAGTGGGGGGAAAACCCCACCTTCTGGGAACAGCAGAATCAACATTTCCTACTGCTTTGGCACATCCTCCGTATGTTTTTGTTGGAGATTTCCTATTTTCGTGGAGAGGAGAATTCAAAAGGCTGCTTCATCTTCTCCAAGAAGTCTGAATAGATGCACAAGAAGGGAGAAGCTGGTTTTTGGTCCAGCCGTTTCTGTCTTGATGGAGCAGTGGGGTAATATAGAACCGTCTGTTCTCAGCTGCTTCTCAACTGGAATCTGATTCAGGCATGACCTTTGCAGCATCCAAGATACTTCTAAATGAACCAGTCTTGTGCCATGATACAGCGGGTGTGTCAAGTATCGCTGAGGGTGTGTGGATACTGCAGGGGTTCCCTGCTCACTATTAAGGCTGGTGGCTTAAAGGAGTGAGTGAGCAATCCAGGAAATGAAACTGAGTTGGAGCAGCAGGTTTTTCAGAGTGAGAAGGCCAGAGTCAGCACCTTTTATAGAATATAGGAAGCAACCCTATACCAAGTCAGACCATTGGTCCATCTAGCTCAGTATTGTCTACCCAGATTGGCAGCGGCTTCTCCATGATTACAGGCAGAAGTCTCTCTCAGCGCTACCTGGAGGTGCCAGGGAGGGAACTTGGAACCTTCCACATGCAATCAGGCCGGTGCTCTTCCTAGATTGGCATCATCCCCTAAAAGGAATCTCTTCCAGTGCTCATGTAGGTAGTCTCCCATTGAAATGCAAACCAGGCCAGACCCTGCTTAGCAAAGGGGACAATCCATGCTTGCTACCACAAGACCAGCTCTCCTTCTCCCATGTGGACACCTGTTGTCCACGTATAGTAGGTGGACACCTGTTGACTTCTTTTTGCCTCAATCTGGTAGGCTGGTAGATGCTCTTCTTGTCACCTGATTGGCTGGTAGATGCTATACCATCAGCCGAGGTGGTGAAGAGGCACCAAAGGGAGCCAGTGAGCAAGCAGTCCCCTCCTCTGAGAATCTCCTCCAGTGGTGTTGTGAGTCAAGGACCTTCTTGCCCCTCCAGTGCCCCTGGTAAGAGACCCTGACACTCAGACAACCATCACAGTGGTTTCCTTACACTGCACAAGCAATCTGTTTATGGTTCTGCTACTGATCAGTGGTCAAAATAAAGATTCATTCATTCATTCAACAAGCAACAGAAGCTGGAGGAAAATGTGAGTCTATCTAGCAACAGTAGCATGTGCTTTTGAGAGCTGGGCAAAGAAAAATTGGCTTCTGCCACAATGGTTGTGCTAATCTGGACAAAGATACTGCACATTCACCAGTGCAGGGAAATTCATTTCATTTCATATGGAAATGCCTTACGAGGCTTCCTTCGCACAACCTCTTAGGATCTCTTCGTTAAGATTATGCCTTCTTCACTATTCTTGTTTTGTGTATGCCAGGTCCACTTATATATTATATTTGTTTTGATTTATAAACCTGCTTGCAAAAACTCAGAGCAAGAAAGATTCCTTATCAGCAGAATGCAGCAAAATAAACATAGGAGCTCATTATAACAGGAACAAGAAATGTATAAAAACAAGATACTATGGTGGACAGCCAGATGAAGTTATTTCAATAGTGACCTTCAGGAGTTACTGTAAAGGACTCCTTAATGTCAACAGGACTATTCAGGTGTTATTTTGTCAATCCATTAGCCACTTTTTATAACCAAACTTCTATGATTTATTTATTTATTATTTATTAAAACGTTTTATACCGTCCAAAACTTAGTCTCTGAGCGGTTTACAGCAGAATAAAAACAAAGTAAAACATTCGTTAAGACAAAAAGGGGGGGGGGACACACACACATTACAACAATTTAAAAAATTGTAAATAATATTTTAAAACATATTTATTTATGATGTTATGATGTGAGTGGGGTTAGCTATGGGCAATTCTGAAAATGTTTTTTTTTTTAAGGATACTTCTGGCTTTTTATCATCCACGAGGAGAGACTTTGCCAGCAGAATTACAGGGAGGGATACAATATATTTATAAATACGTTTACATTTGTAAATACATAATTGATATAAATACATTCTACAGTGGCATTTGTGGAGAGATGTTTTTCACAACGTTGTGCTATCGCTGGCAGAAGGGAATCTATCTGGATACATGTGTAAGGAATTTGGATGCTACCCAAGGGAATTAGTCCGGATGCTACCCAAGGGAAGCAAAGTGATGGTGGAGGTGGCGATGATCTGGGATTTGAACCCAGTTGTTTCTGGTCTTAATTAGGAAGTCAAACTCAATAGGCTTATTCACATAATCATTTGAATCTAGGCTTAAGGTGGTTTACCAACCTTGACGTGATTGTATGAACTCATGCCAAGGTGGTTTAGGGCCTGAGATTCCCACCTTGGCATTTTTTTTCACACAACTGCACTAATGTTGGTCACCCACATTAAACCTTGATTCAAAAGACTGAGTGAATAGGCCTACTGTCGGGCGAAATATGAATGCCGTGAATAAAGACAGCCACATGTCCAGTCTATAATGTCTGGTGGAACTTACCTTTGTTCGGATGTCACAATAATTCTAGGTTCCTCTCACTACCACCAGCATCCAGTGTCTTGGGGCAGAGAAAATAGCTTCCTGAAGATCAGGATATAGGTGAGTTTGCCTGGTGCTTTTGGAGGGATGCTAGACACATGCAGTGTTCCCTGTAAGAGGGATGTCCAGATGTTGTTGACTACAGCTCTCAGAATCCCCAGCTGCAATGGCCTTTGGCTGAGGATTCTGGGAACTGTAGTCAACAACATCTGGAAATCCTCTTACAGGGAACAGTGGATACATGGCTGATGGCTGCCATGACCAGTGACAGCTCCTCGTCTTGCATTGTGCTGTATTTGGTAGGGATGTGCACGGAACCGGCAGGGGCCGGTTTGACGCCGGGGGAATATACCCGGAAGTAGCGGATGCACCTGGATGTGACGTGCACAAGCGCTCGCACATCGCGCTCATGAGTGCACACATTGGGTGCACTCGCCTGATGTGCGCACGTGTGTAGGCGCATCCAATACCTCCGGGTACATCTGGAAAATGTAGTGAATGGGGCAGCAGGGAGATATGCTTCCACCTCAATGGACATTTAGAAAACTGAGCACCAGCCGGGAAGCACAGTGGGAGGGAGTGCATCCTTCCCCACCCTTAAAGCTGCACATCCCGCCATTGAACCGGTGGAACCACCCACCGTTCGAACTAGTTTGGAAGCTCATAAAGGACCACCAAATCGTTTCTGTGCAATTCGTTAGCATTTGGTTCTAGCGTTATCTCCATTATGCCATACCTGCTAGGAGTCTAAATGAACATGCTCATCTTTAAAGTCAAAGGAGAGTTGGCTTTAAATGGTAAATGCATGGATATCAATTAAGAAAACAATGATTTAGAGTGTCTAGTTCCTATCCTGGAGAGTGGGAAATTATCGCTGTGTTCGGGTTCAGTCAAAGTGCCTTGCAAATGTTTAGATTGCGGAGAATATTCTTTTGACTTCTCATTTGGAAGTGGGAGCAGCCCTTAAGCTAGCTTCTGTGGAGGGTTGGGGAAGACACAATTGAAAGTGATTGCATAGTTGAAAGTTTACAACACTCATTAAAACAACCATCTGGAAGGCTTCTGATTCAGACGTTCCCGGGGATTTAAAAAAAAAAAGGTTTGAAAAGAAACTAAAGAAGATGACTTATGTTGAGCAGAAATGTAACATTTAGATTTTGCCTATCTCTCTTTTTTTTCCTAGTTGTGCCTTTAGGGGGCTGTAGTAGGAATGGAATACATAATATATTGAAAAGGAGCAATATATATTCCACTCATGACTCAATCCTTCCAGCTTCTCAGTTTCTGAATCATCATGTCTTTCCCTCACTGGAGAGATAAATGTGGCATTCTCTTCGACCCATTAAAACCCATTATTCCTTGGTATATAAAATGGGCCAATTAATACATGCATTTGTGTATTTGTACATCTTGACGTACAGAGGGAGAGTTAAAAATAGCTGCTGCTGGAAACATGTTGGAATGTCCCCTGAATACTGAATATACTATATATGCCACCCATCTCAAGAACTGAAAGCATTGCTCTATACTAGCAGTGGTCTTGCTTATTCCCTGTCAGATGTATTACATTCATGGAGGTTGCAGCATGTTTACCAGACTGCAATTCAGTTCCTCTGAAAGAGAGACAGAAACAACAACCTGGTGTTAAACCTGACCCCTCTGACGATGTTCGTAAGAGCATGCATAGGTATAATCTTTCGTGCATATTGAATTTTGAACACATTCCTTGTGTGATTTGGGGTTGGTATTGAAATTTCGAGAATGTAAAATTCGAAGCAAATTTCCAGGCTTTCTTCCCAAAGAAAGGGAACTGTTCAAGGGAACTAAAATGCATTTCTGTGAGATTAGTGAAACTTCTCAGGGGAGGTTCTTCAAGGAACATTTTGGGTCGGGTTCAGGGAAAACTGTCACCAGTAGTAAGGTCTCCCAGCGCCGATGAACTCGCTTCCTTGAATAATATCCTAACTGCTTTAGGCTAGGATTGGAATTGGGGCCATAACAATTATTGAAAAAATGCGGGGGAGGGTGGCAAATGTTTCTTGGCCCATGGGGGAGGAGGTCTTCCAGCTAGACAATAGCTCTTTGCGCTCACTATTTGCCTCCCCAACAAAATGAATTGTTGCTAGCAATTTACATTTGTGGTACTTTAAATTATGTACACTGCCTAGGGATACACATATCAGGTGGTATATAAATATTTTAGATATAGATTATAGATATGATGGTATAATGGTGACAAAATTGAAAATGAATGAAATACATCTTGACTTCCAGGCAGATTTATTCTCTCCAGATGCAGAGGGGGAGTGTCAGGCAGCATCCCTCCTGCCTCCTCCTCCTCCTCCTGAATGTCTGGCTGGTGCTCAGGTTCAGGCCACTCTTCCCTCAGTCTAACTGACAGGAAGGAGAAGAAGACGGGTCCATCTTCACTTTTTGTCCCAGGGCCCCTCTGAAATCTTGCTGTCCCGTTCCCACCACCACCCCGTTAATGGGAGCAACAATTTCTCCAAAGTGAAACTTGAAACAGAATTTCAGTGGCCTCTGAAAAATTCAATGAGGAATTTCGGGGTTCTTCCAAAGGTGAAATATTGGATAATTTTCTCAGATGTTTTGTCCACTTCCCTGCTTTTCGGCACATCACTAAGTGGTTCTTCACAATCCCCGGACTTCATAAGCCAGGGGCGGGTCGAAGGGGATGTAATTCCATTCCAGTGTGAACACCCCTTCTTCTGATGCAGAAGTGTTACTTCACTCATGAATATGGAGCCTTTTATTAGTGCCCCCTTTCCCCGTCTTTATGCATCTTTGTTTTGACTTTATTCCTCAGCCTTGTTGACAATTGAAGGCAGGAGGTTGAAGCTGTCTCATTGGCATTATTTTTAGTTTATTTTTAAAAGCTGACTTGCTGTCGATGTCATAAGATGAAAGGGGGAAAAATGAAATCCACATTGGCAATTTCAGGAATGTCTGAGAGTGATAGAAGCCATTGTGGGCTTAAGTGTTCCTTTTGGTATAAAACGCCAATTGTCTATGCCTTGAAGAGAAAATCAGCATGTTCGCACAAAATGTCAATCCCTAGAACACAATAACATGTAGTTGCTACTCGAGATTCACTATCGAGAGAGATAAGGGATGTTCCACTGAATTATGATATGGGGCTTTAAAGCCTTGTTTTGTATTAGAAGGTATTAAGTGACATTCGGAGGTGATAAAACCGTGCGCTGCATGTTTTAATAATACATGTTTTCAATGGGAACGGAGCACAGTACAACTCATGCTATGGAAGCAACATTTCTGCAGCTGTTACCTTCATATGTATATGTAGCCGCTAATACTAAGATACTGGCAAATACTTGCAATGGCCATGGAGTTGGGTATCTGTGGAGGGAAGAATCGTATGCATGGCTTGAGGGCGGAGAGCTGGTCTTGCGGCAGCAAGCATGAATTGTCCCCTTTGCTAAGCATGGTTCATCTTGGTTTGCATTGCATCCAAGGTTTGCACCTTGGATGGGTGACTACATGTGATAACTGTGAGATAATTCCCCTTAGGGGATGGGACTGAAGTTCAATCCTTGGCACCTCCAGTTAGGGCTGGGAAAGACGCTGGCCTGAAACTTGTGGGGGCTGCTGCCAGTCAGCATTTCACTGTTCTCAGCCATGGAGCCATATAGATCCACCTATTGTTACCCTGGCTTATGCTTCCTTTAGCTGTCCCACCCTCCATCCCACCAGCCCCAAAGGGCACCAGTCACCCCTGCATTGGTCCGAGTCAAAATAAGCTTCATATATTCAAAAAGGCCTTTCAATCTTGCTGATCATTTCCCCACGTCCCATCTCCCTGCATCCTTCCTTTATTAACATCTGTCCCCTACTTCCACCACTCTTGACATGACCCATGCCAGCATGACCCAGGGCCTCGCAGAGGCCATTTGCACACATGCGGCGGCATCCAAAATGGCTGCTGCGCCAAACTATGAAGGCCCGAACGGGCCAAAGAACCGGTTTGGGCCTTCATAGATAATGGGGGTGATAATGGAGGGGGTGATAATGGAGGCTGGTGGGGGAGGGGGAATCTCTGTGGAACACCCCCTTCGCCGCCTAGAGGACCTTCGCCGAAGGGGAGAAGGTTAAAAAATATTTTTTAGCTGTCTAAAAAAGAGTCCATGAACCCCCTCAGACCGGACTGGGGCGGGGGGGGTGGTTCTAGGGGGTGCCAGACTGAACTGGTCCGGTCAGCTTTGAATCCGATCCAGACTCGAACCGAACCGGGCCAGCCGGTTCAGTGCACATCTCTACTGCTCTCTAGATTTCGTAAATGAAACATTATTCGCTTCAATTCTCTAATGAATGGCATGGACTTGTTACCCAAGGTTAAGATGCGGGAGTCTGCATTTGTTCTCCCGTCGAAAGAAGATGAGCTTTTCCAGTTCACACAAATTGAGACGATAACCCAGCTGTTCGGGTGGCCGATCTCTTTCCATCTTTTCTCCGGGAAGGCCTTCTTTCTGCAGAGGGCATCTTTTTGCCTGCTTTCCTCCAGTCCTGCTGGGAAACCAGCAGGGTCCTGTGTACATTCACTGGGCTATCGGTGATAATTAGCTCTACTGACGTGTTTCATGTGTCTGCTGGGAGCGGTTGTGCAAAAGAAGAGAGAAGCCTAACTTGGTGTGCATTAAAGGGAAGTACAGCAGCCAGGCGCTACCATTAGCTCTGAATTTTCTAGCCTTCCAGCTCCAAACTGCACGAGTTTCAAGAGACTGGAAGCTGGATTCTCATTTTCACTGGCTTCTGCTCGCCTTGCTTCCAGACCCAGTTGTCAGCTGTAGTGCTCGTAGCCATCTGTGACAGATATGGGCAGGTAGGATGATCTTTGGCCTGCATAAAATAAATCGAAAGAACAAAGGAAAACTTCAGAGACCATGATCCATGCCAAGCCTCGATGGAAACAATAGACGGTTAGCATCAATATATTTGAGTTTTTATTGTTTCATTAACCCACCGGAAAGGCATCATAAATCTGAAATGGATGTCTGTTTCACTTTACAACTAGAAAGCTTTGGGTTAGCAGGTTCTGAAACCTTTTGCTCTTTTGAAATTCTTTCCAGATATTTTGTTTTTTTCCTCCTTAAGCTTCTAATATTTTAAATAGCCCTTTTCTTAAGCAAATCATAGAATAACAAGGGAAATCAAGTTACCCAACATTTTTTGTTAGTGCAGAAAGGAGAATTAACAGTTAAAACAAGTACTCATCCATTATATATATTTTAAATCAGAAATGTAGCTGGTATTAACTATGTAGTAAAGCATATACAAGTGCTCACAGTTGTTTTCAAAAATAGGTAGGTGACTACTAAGTATCATTGTGTGTGTGTGTGTGTGTGTGTGTGTGTGGTTTTATTTATTTATTTATTTATTTATTTATTTATTTATTTATTTATATTATAGTGCTGTAGTATTAGACTAGGCCTGGGGAGATCTGAGTTCAGTTCCCCATTCAGCCATGAAATACATTGGACCACTCTGGGCCAGTCACATGTCTCTCAGCCTAGCCTACCACACAGGGTTGTTGTGAGGATAGACATAACCATGTACACTGACTTAGGCTCCTTGAAAGAAGAGCAGTATATACATGAAATAAACAGTCCTTTGGGGACAGGGAACCACCTTATTATTTATTTGTTTTTCTAAGTAAGTTAGAACATACACATCTATAAGAAAACTGTTCTCCCATCTCCTTGCCTCCCCCCCTTTAATGCTGAACCTCTTTGGTGGTAGCTGTGGCAGCAACTAGACCATTGGTCTGTCTTGCTCAGTATCATTTACCCAGACTGGCAGCGGCTTCTCCAAGGTTGCGGGCAGGAATCTCTCTCAGCCCTACCTTGGAGAAGCCAGGGAGGGAACTTGAAACCTTCTGCTCTTCCCAGAGCAGCTCCATCCCCTGAGGGGAATATCTTGCAGTGCTCACACATCAAGTCTCCCATTCAAATGTGACCAGGGTGGACCCTGCTTAGCTAAGGGGACAAGCCACGCTTGCTACCACCAGACCAGCTCTCCTCTCAAGTCTTCTTTACCACCTGACATCCACCGCCCAACTTCAAATCTAGGTTATAAAAGTTGGGTTGTGGAGGGAACCTGACCTTGGCAGCCTGGCATTTCTGGGTTCGGATGACAAAGAAAGGGGCAGAAGTAGAGGCTCCAGCCAGGAGCTCACGCTTGTGGAGAATCTGCGGTACTTGCTGCCATTATGTGCCATTATGACACTGCCCATAGTGTCATCCTGAGAGGAGTTCTGGGGGGCGGAGTGGGCTGAAAAATTCTCATAAACCCCCAAATGGCTGGAACTCCCTTGCTGTTTTCACTGTCTGAGAAAAGGGTGGAGAGCATGGGGGAGATGTCTTGGTCCAGCCTTAAGAGAAATCCATCTACTACTTTGTGTGACCCTGGCTCCATGGTGACGGATGTTGAGAACTCCTGAATTAGGAAGCCATCGAATCCATCTTTAAGACTGGCCTTTAATGTCTTGAATAAAAATACGACAAATATTTATATACTGCTTTTCAACAGAAGTTCCCAAAGCAGCTTACACAGAGTTTTAAATTAAATTAAATTAAATTAAATTAAATTAAATTAAATTAAATTAAATTATTAAATGGCTCCCTGTCCCCAAAGGGCTCACAATCTAAAAAAGAAAAGCCAGACAAACACCGGCAACAGCCACTGGAAGGATGCTGTGCCGGGGATGGATAGGGCCAGTTGCTCTCCCTCTGCTAAATAAAGAGAATCACCACTTTTAAAAGGGGCCTCTTTTGTTCACTTATCAGGGCATGCGAAATGTCCCAGTCAGATAGTGGGCCTTATCTAGTCTGTGTTCAGACTTTTAGGGATGGGAACTGTCAACCTCTTTGGTTAATTTGTTCTTGGACAGAGTGGAAGAATAAAGTCCCTAACCCCTAGAGTCATCCAAGGCCTTCATACAGTATCGTCTCTTCCTCCTTCGTAGGTTAATTTGGCACAGTTCAATTTCCTTCTTTGGGTTTCATCATAATGCGTTCAGCATCTGTTTTGCCACTGGAGAGGTCTGCCTGGTATTGACCTCCTGACTTGACAGGAACAGAAATCATGAATTAAAATGTTGAAATCGTTAAAGGAGGGAAATGGTAGATGCTAGACGTGACTTTGCAAGAGTGCTAGATAATAAAATGCAAATTGCTATAACAGCAGTTAGTTAGTCCCAGGTAGTGACTCATTTCCTTCTATGAGATAACAGATTATTGCACTGAATAGCTAAATTCAACCCTGGTACAGAGTCAGAGAGACCACCTAATGGCGCAGCAGGGAAATGACATGACTAGCAAGCCAGAGGTTGCTGGTTCGAATCCCCGCTGGTATGTTTCCCGGACTAGGGGAAACACCTCTATCGGGCAGCAGTGATATAGGAAGATGCTGAAAGGCATCATCTCGTACTGCACGGGAGATGGCCATGGTCAACCCTTCCTGTGGTCTTCCAAAGACAACCACAGGGCTCTGTGATCGCCAGGAGTCAACACCGACTCGACGGCACACTTTACCTTTACAGAGTCGGAGAAAGTGGTTTTGCTATCCTCTCCGTTGCTGTATATTGTGCTTGAGAGCAGGGAGATCGCTGCTGTGAAGGCTCTTCTAAGTTGCTAGACGGTTTTGGATTGGGGGCTCTGACAGCACCATTGACGCTCCACCACGCAAGTAGAGAGAGAGCACAGCTGGTCTGGTTTCTCCGGCACTAAAGTTACACCATTACTGTACCATTACTCCACCATTACAGGTGGCCACATAGTGGTTCTGCTACTTACAACCCATCCGGGATCAGTGTCTGAAGAAGCCAGTAAGACTTTACCTGGCCATTTAAAGCTGATGACTGGATCCCTAACTTGAGTCACTGGCATGGGCTGGACTGCCCCTGGATGGTCTAGGTAGTTAACTCACTGCTGAACTCTAGGCCACCAGTCACAATGTTAGGGTGGGTCCCCGGTGGGCACGTGGACATCAAAGGTGGGCCATATATTCCTTCCCTGTATTCACTGGAAATGTGGTTGGTTAGAAGCAAGTCTCCAGTCTAAATCTGATGGAGAGGAACATAGGAAGCTGCTATTGACTGAGTCAGACCATTGGTCCATCTAGCTAAATATCACCTAAGACTGGCAGCAGCTTCTCCAAGGTTGCAGGCAGGAATCTCTCTCAGACCTATCTTGGAGAAGCCAAGGAGGGAACTTGGAACTTTCTGCTCTTCCCAGAGTGGCTCAATCCCCTAAAGGGGATATCTTGCAGTGCTCACACATCAAGTCTCCCATTCATATGCAACCATGGTGGATCCTGCTTAGCAAATGGAGACAAGTCATGCCTGCTACCACAAGACCAGCTCTCCCCTCCTTGATGGTTCAATCTGATAATGCAGAGATCTCATAACCCAGAGTGGGGAGAGCTAATCTTATCTTAGCAAGTATAAATTGTCCCCATTTGCTAAGCAGGATCCACCCTGGTTTTCATTTGCATGGGAGATATGTGAAACGGGATGCTGGACTAGATGGGCCTTTGGCCTGATCTAGCAGAGCTGTTCTTACGTGTGAGCACTGTAAGATATTCCCCTTAGGGGATGGAGCCGCTCTAGGAAGAGCAGAAGGTTCCAAGTTCCCTCCCGGGCATCTCCAAGATAGGGCTAGGAGTGACTCCTGCCCGCAACCTTGGAGAAGCTGCTGCCAGTCTGGGCAGACAATATTGAGCTAGATGGACCAGTGGCCTGACAGTATAAGGCAGCTTCCTGTGTTCCTATGAGATGTTGGGTGTCTCAGATCCAGCTTTTAGACACATCAGAGAATGATCACCTCTCTTGTTTTCTGCCCAGCTTACATACCCAGCAAGAGAAGAAATATATGAACTGATTGCTTCCTGGCTAGAAGTGACGGAGATTTACAGAAAAGAAAACGAAACTTCTGGTTCTCCCCCCACTCCTTTTTTTACACTAATAGAATCAAAATGTGCCTCTGTTAAAATAATAATTATAAACGGTCCCCATTAAGACTCGTATTTGATTCTATTGAAGGGTGAACCCTTTCAAAGCTGCAGATCAATAATAAACATATCTTCTGGCTTTAGATGTTAGCGCTGCAGCATCTTCAAGTGGGGAAAAAAGTGTTTAATGTGTTATAATGAATTGAAACTTGGGAAGGGAAACCAAATATTTAGTTAATTGCCTCAAATCTGTCTGTTTCTATCAGCGGAATTAACTTGATAAACTCGTCTTCAAATTCATTTCCAGATGGTACTTCATGGATTATTTTAAGAGGCGGCTCTTAATCTTCCAACCCTGTGTATTTATAAGGAAAAGGAATATTAGGGGGTGTTTCTCTCTCATACCACAGTGCGCGTGACAAAGCAAGGATTTCACACATGTGGTGTTCTTCTGGGTGCAGTGTAGTTTGAATAATAAGAGGAAATGGACCGAACAAGCTTTCAGTTCACAGTAAAATCCATAATGATACATCATTTTTTGTGCATCCTCCTTCAAAGGGGAGATAGGTTTTTAAATAGGTATAATTACATTGCAGTACTTTTTCATTTATTCCAAAAGGCCTGAAGGACATCCCAAAAATTGATCTGGATAATTAAATATCTGAATATATGGAAGTGTCAATAGTAAAAGATTATTCTGAGACAGGGTTGGCCTGGAGGCAATAAATTCAGGTATCAGAGACCAAGAATCCTTTCCTTTATGCTGTTCTCAGCATGGTTGCTAGTGGCCTTCATGGTTGCTTCCACACTGATCTGAAGAACTGCAAGCAGCAAGAGCAAAACCAAGGATTGCTTCTTGCATTGGCCAGAGAAGAAGTTTGTCAGGAGCTGCTGAGGTGCGAGAACCAGGAGTCCCACTGCTCAGCTACCTCGTGTGGTGAGCCACCATTGGAGAATTTTCCTAGCCAGTAAACCATTCCCAGGCATTTAGCTGCATCCGCCCACTTAGGCTAGCCATTGGCTCTTCTGAACCAGAAGAGTTCTTAAGGTTGCATCTTTGGACTGGGAGCTCACCAATGCACTAATTGTCTTTCCTGGTTGTTGATATATTCTGACTCTACATAAGAACAGCCCTGCTGGATCAGGCTCAAAGCCCATCTAGTCCAGCATCCTGTTTTGCACAGTGGCCCACCAGATGCCTCTGGGGAGCCCACAGGGAAGATTTATGTGCATGTCCTCTCTCTCCTGCTGTTGCTCCCCTGCAACTGGTATTCAGAGGCATCCTGCCTTTGTGTCTGGACTCTCTCAGCTTTCTCTCTCATTCTGACCGACCCTCAAATCATGGGTTGAGTTGACCCCCTGTCACTGACGACTTTTATGTTTATACCATTCTCTATGTTGTTGTGATGATCCACATCTTTTGTTTCTCTTGTTTCTTGAATATAAAGTCTTCGATGGCTTGGGTCCAGGGTGCTTAAGGGAGCACCTTCTTAGTCATGAATGCTGCCGCCTACTAAGATCATCTGGGGAGGTCCGGTTACAGTTGGCACCAGATCGTTTGGTGGTGACTCAGGACCATGTCTTCTTTGTGGTGCTTTGGGGCTTTGGAATATGCTCCCTGTCGAACTAAGAGCAACTCCATCTGTGTTTGCTTTTCAGAAGATCCTCAAGACACACCTGTTCTCTTAGGCTTTTATCTGAAATTAGTTTTATTCATTCATTCATTCATTCATTCGATTTCTATACCGCCCTTCCAAAAATGGCTCAGAACTGTTTGTTTTTCTTTTGTGAAATTGTTTTAATTTTTTTAATTCTGTGAAATTGTTTTTATTTTGTTTTATGTTTGTTTGTTTTTTAAATTGTGTACAATGCCTGGAGATACACATATCAGACAGTATATAAATATGATAGTGCTAGCCTTGTAGTAGCAAGCATGAATTGTCCCCTTTGCTAAGCAGGGTCCACCCTGGTTTGCCTTTGAATGGCAAACTTTACCTTTAGGCCAACATCCAGGAGCCCCTGGTGGCGCAGTGGTAAAACTGCCGCCCTGTAACCAGAAGGTTGCAAGTTCGATCCTGACCAGGGGCTCAAGGTTGACTCAGCCTTCCATCCTTCCGAGGTCGGTAAAATGAGTACCCAGAATGTTGGGGGGTAATATGCTAAATCATTGTAAACCGCTTAGAGAGCTTCCAGCTATAGAGCGGTATAGAAATGTAAGTGCTATTGCTATTGCTATCTACAGGAGTGCCAAAGTTGCACAGTCCTGATCTACAATAATGACTGGCAGCAGCTTTTCAGGGCCTTCCCCATGCCTACCTAGAGATAAGAAGTTTGATTCTGAGATCTTCTGCCTGCAAGACTGTGCTCTGTCATTGATTGATAGATGCTCCAGGTGGACATAAGAAGCTGTCGTAGGTGGAGACGGACCATTGGCCAACCTAGTGTATTGGTTCATGCAGGAAACACACTGAGTCTTCTGGAGAGGAGTGGCCTCCTGCTGACTATGGGGCTCTTTGGCATCCGTCACCACATCGCCGTAGCGATTACTCGTGTGCAGTTACCAATAGATGGTGAGGAAGGTGCAGGATACTGTTGCCTGGCATTCCTATGAGCTTTTTACTTTCTAGCCGATGTTGCTATACGAAGTGGAAGCAATTAAGGAAAGCTTTGACAGAGAGAGAGAAATAATTTATTGGGAAGTAATTAATCTAGCCCAGAAGTTTCCTGTATAACCCATGAGTGAATTTGCCTTGGTGCTTGTCATGCAGTTTGTTGAGATATTGGGAACCTGCGGATCAATGGAGAGCCATCTGCAGCTTACAGTGGGCATGGGTAGGTCTCTCCTTCCATCTATAATTGATGAGAGATGTGAGGAGTAATCCTATTAAACTGTTAACTTTTCCGGCATTATTGCCCTCAAAGAGTTGTAATGTTAACAAGGGTTTGGCAACTTGCCACAGCACTGTGTGAGCACATCCTCCAGACTGGAGAGAGTCACCTCTTAGTAAATAGGCGGGCTTGGCAGGCAGAGGCATAGCGGTGCTCTGTCATAAAGTGCCTCGCACCTTGACGTTGCCGATTCCTGTGGTGGTTTATTCTATTAGGGCACGATGCAACCAAAGCGAAGCACTTAGAAGCCCCCTAGGATTCAGTAGGAGAGATCTGGGCACATGGTTAATTTTTCCATTGAATCAGAAGCCCACAAATTGCCCTGGCATCCTCTGCCATAAAGGAGCTGCATCCCTCTGCAATGGGGCAGCTCACTGCAGAAATATGTCCCCGAGGGCTGCACAATCCTCAGAGACCTATGTAATGAGCCTGCTCAGAGCTCAGCCAACATCTTATTAAGCAACAGAGCTCACAGGGGGTGAAGGCAGAGTGATTTTTGCTGATTCCCCCCTGCCTCTGTCAGTGCTCTTTGCCATCCAGAAACATGCCCCTGAGGGCTGCGCAATCCTCAGGGACATACTTCTGGATGGCAGAAAGCACTAAAGGAGGCAAGGAGGATCAGCAAAAATCACTCTGCCCTCACCTTCATGTGCTCTGCTGCTCGACAATGTGCTGGCAGAGCCCAGCGCAGCCTCTTGGTGCTGGGACACAGCTCCCCTATGGCAGCAGATGGCTGTGCCATAAGTGGGCCAGAGGGATTAGTAGCCCTAGTCTTTTGACTTAAAGTAAATGCTATTGATTTCCATCAGATTTGCTGTCACATGCTCAGGCCTGAGGGTGGGCATGTACCTTGTTTGATAGGCAGACAGAAGACCCAGAAGCCAGGCATTGTAAAGTTTCAATCTATGCACAGATTTATTTATTTTTATTTATTTTTATTTATTTTTTACATTTTATATCCCGCTCTTCCTCCAAGGAGCCCAGAGCAGTATACTACATACTAAGGTTTCTCCTCACAACAACCCTGTGACGTAGGTTAGGCTGAGAGAGAAGTGACTGGCCCAGAGTCACCCAGCTAGTCTCATGGCTGAATGGGGATTTGAACTCGGGTCTCCCCAGTCCTAGTCCAGCACTCTAACCACTACACCACACTGGCTCACTGAATGCAGCTTGACACCACCATAATGGCAGCTAAAACAATCACCATATGAGCCTTTCCTGGCTTGTGATAGGTCTCTCAAATCCTGCTCTCTGCCCTGCCCTTGGTGAATATTTGTCTGGGATGTCCTTTACACCAAGAATGGGGCCTTTTTTGTGGTGACATCTCAGCTCTGCAACTCTCATTCCAGGTACATTTGGCAGGCTCCAATCCTTTCTGTTTTTAAGTGGGCAGTTAAGTAACTTCTGCTTTGCAAAACATTTAATGGCCTAATTTGCCTGGGATTTTACGGTGTATTTTTAACGCCCCCCCCCTTTATAATGCTTTTCCCCCCCAATTGTTTTAATCTTACTTTTTATTAACCATCTTGGGATGATTTAGTCCTGAAGGGCGGGGGGATAGTTTTTGTTTTTGTTTTTGTTTTTAGAATTAGATTAGTTCAAATTTCTCAGGAGTGAGGATGTACTTTCAAGCATGTGATCTTATGTATGTTAAGTCCATTTATTGGAATATAGCAACTTGCCAAAATACAAAATCTACCATAAAACAAGAAATTTACACATTGAACATTAAAAATTGTGACATCAGGGAAATACCAAAATCTCTATAGTGATCCACAATTATCCGTAATATTATTTTAAAAGAATGCAACAGGAGAGCTTGAACAAGAAATGTTGCTGTCCTAAATGTAACATACTTTAGAGCATTCTTTAGCAAAAACAACTTATCTTGGGGAGAATATCTCATCCTTGAAATGAACGGTGGATTCATATACTTAGCACGGAGGTGTCTGTACACTTCACATTCAGTTATAAAAAGGATATGATCTTCAATGGACTGGAGATTGCAAAGGCAGATTCAATTTCTTTTGGTGGTATAGTGGTTAGAGCGTTGGACTGGTACTGGGAAGACCCAAGTTCAAATCCCCATTCAGCCATGAAACTCACTGGGTGACTCTTGGCCAATCACCTATCTCTCAGCCTAACCTACTTCACAGGGTTGTTGTGGGGATAAACATAACCATGAATACTGCTCTGGGCTTCTTGGAGGAAGAGCGGGATAGAAATAGAAATAAAATTAATTCAGCTCTCCCATTCTGCAAGAGGAAGAATATTCAGTCAGGCTTGGGGAAAGTCTGTTCTTGGGTTCACATCCATTAGCTCCCTTGCATAAGTAGAATCAGCATAAATTGGTGGGAAAATATGTATGGAGAATGGGTTTGATTTTCATTCTCTTATCTTGGCTCGCTCTTATGTATATGATGACTGAAGCATATTCATATAAAAACCGTAGGGATATAGCAGGCCTGATGGTCAGAATTTGATGGTTTCTGATCTCATGGCACATGGTTTCCTGAACTGATTAGTGATCAGTGTCATTTATCAAAACTCGGGATGGAATAATGTGCTTGTGTGGTTATGCTGCATTGATATCAGCCCAGGGAGCCTGAAAAGAATTGCTAGGAAGGAGGGTAATTGTTGCATAAATCAGAGTCCAATCACTTTGTAATCAGAATGTCCGCACTGAACATGTGATTGTTGAAGGCTGTTACATAAGGCTAAGAAAAGAACCTGGGTGGAGTTGCCGTTAGGACTTATTTATTAAACAGAATAATGACTGGTGGCAATAATCACAGTTTTCTCTTCAAGATGGATGTGGCTGGAATTATTTGCACACATGTTACAGGCGGAGGTGGCATTTCAAGAACAGATCCCTGGTTCCTTCCCAATTGTCTATTTCATTTTAACTAAAAGTGCTTGGGAAAGATTGTTCTGAATGTGTTAACAGAAATTAAGAAAGCCCATTCATCTCTTGAAAGATGACACACGTAAACAATGCTGGTGATTGTAATGTTGTTCAGAATGAGTTATTCAGGGCACATTTGGACAGCTATTAAAATACTCTCTTGTCAACTTGTATTTCACATGTGGGAAAGTGAAGAATGAAATTGGAGGGGGGAATTCAAAAGCGACAACAGTGACAGTAAACCTCATTAAATTGTGTATTGCAAGGCAAGTTCATCCCCCAAAATTCTGTATTTAGCTGGAGATGAAATTTAACACATCTAATGAAAATGGCATGGGCCCCCTTTCTCCACCCCCGTGCATAAACTGATATAATATTCTAACGGTAGTACAGACATTCATATATCTAGTCACTGAGGTTTGAAATCCACCATTGGAGTTATTGCTTATCATATTGAAGGGGGAAGCTGTAACAAATTTAAGTACACATGTGTGAAATTCATTAGGGAATCTTGGCACCAGATAAATTACATCCAGGATAAAGGATGTGGATTAGGAGGCTGTGTGAGATAGGTACCCCGCTGAGACTCTAAGGAGAATCTGAATGTAGTGTGGAGGAGGAAGGATGGGGTTTCAGCTTCAGTTCTGAATTTCCCTGCTTTTAAGAGAAGAACAAAATGTGGATTTTTGTTGTTGTTAAGGGTAGGTTTTCTCATGCCTCCAATTACTCATCTCAACCCCTATATTTTATTATGAGAGACTGAAGTCCTCTAAAGGAAAAACTACTAGGGAATAGATGAAATGGACCATTTTGTATTTCTGGGAAAGTCATACAAAGCAATACCTAGTACAGAGATATGGTTCTATGTTTGGAAGAAGTGGGAATCAGTAGAACATCTCTCTACATCACAGATCATTTTCTGGGCTCTGCAGGAGATTCAGCCAGAGGTTGCTTGATCAAGGTTCTGGAATGGCATATGTTCACTCTAAGGTTAGGGCTGAAATTTCAAAAAAAGATTTTAATTCATAGTGAGTTTCACAGTTCTTCGCAAGGAGAAATGCCTGCTGTTTCTGTTGGCTATTGTGGTGTTTTGTAAGGGTGTGCACAGACTGGTCATAGTAGTTTGGTCCAAATTCATCCCCAGATTTGGTTGAACTGAATGGTGGGCCCCCAAACTGGTTCAGTTGAACCTAATGGTAGGGTTCAAGGCAGTTTGCAGTTGAACTGCTCAAACCAACCCAGTTCGATCACAAACTGGTCCATGCACAACCCTAGTGTTTTGTTTGTGCAGTTACAAAGGTTGCCTGATTTTAATTCAGAACTGTTGACCAC
Organism: Hemicordylus capensis; assembly: GCF_027244095.1. NCBI lineage: Eukaryota > Metazoa > Chordata > Lepidosauria > Squamata > Cordylidae > Hemicordylus > Hemicordylus capensis. The sequence continues at coordinate 21,703,751 of NC_069667.1, forward strand.
AATCTGTTTTAAAATAAAATAAGATATATCTCAGAGTGTTCCAAACCTTCTATAGACAAGTGAAATTTCACATCCTGGGAGTAGCACTGAAACTTCACAGTGGGTGAAACTGGAAGACAAAGCTTCTGAGCATTTTCAAGTGAAATCAAATGAGATCCTACAAGAGAAGTGAAATTTCTTAAGGTGGGGTTGCCCTAATCTTATCTTGACATTCTGAGAAGGTGATAGACCTTTGTTTCAATTCAAATTGACACTGAGACAAGATTCTGACTTGCAAAATATTGTTCTGGAAAGAAAACAGATTTGAACATCTTAAGAGAAGAGCAAGAGGAAAGACAAGATATGAACACCCCACCCCCAATTTTAACTCTACACAAAAAATTTCCATAAGCTGCCTGTGGATCTGGTGTGTGGGGGGGGGGTGCTTTTGTATAGAGGCTTTTATCTCAATTTTGTCTCAAGCCTGCTGAGGTTCATGGCATTGCTTTATGCAAATCTTTGACAGATTTAGAACTTTGACGTAGATTAAAAATGGTCATCTTGAGAGTTTCTGTATGTAACTCTTGAACATCAAAGACTGAGCAGTTTACATTTCATAGACAAAGCATAATTAATTTTGAAGTTCAGTGGTAGATATTTACTTAAAAGAGGCATTCATTCTGAAAAATAGCAACAATGGGTAAATGCGTATAAATGAAATACACATTTCTTTCTGTTATCTTAATGTGCGGTTCTGTGATTTATCTGATTCAGCTGTCTGTTAGGAGGTAATATTTATTTATTTATTATTTATTTATTTATTTGATTTGTATACTCAAATAATTGAGTATATTGCTCAGCAATCAAATTGGCACCAACAGAAGTGGTAGTTTGCTGAGGAGAAGGTTTTCATTTTAAATTTTCTAGTCATAAATAATTGACCCAGTATAACCATGAGCAGTGTTCTCTCTAAGATGTGTGTGCACTCATGAGTTTTTTGATGTCCACTCAGTTAATTTATAGATCCTGCTCAGGTTGAATCAGGAAAGCCCCACTATGAATATGCATGCAACACACACTGCCTTGATACTGCCACCCAGAACAAAACTCATTTGACCAGATGAAAAAGAATGAGAGGGAACACTGGTCATGAGGACTAGAAAGCTGATTTTATTTTAACATGTAAGCTAGCTGATGTCCTGTTACAGACTTCTGTCCTTACATGGGTATATGAAAATCACCCCTGGCTGTCAGAACTGTCTTTCTTCCTTAACATTTCCAGTTTCAAAAGAGGTTTGATTCAATTTCTTATTTTATTGTATTGGTGATATGTGTCACTGCAATATGACAGCCTTCCTGGTGTTTATAAGCATTGGTAGAAGAAAACAATTCTTAATTTGCAAAATAAGTACTGGTTCCAAACTTAGCTTGGACATCACAGCTCTTGAAGTTGTTTTGGGTGGTATAGAAATATGTTAAATAAATATTAAAATAAAAGCACCCATCCATATCAAAATCTCCTTTTTTGCATGCAAATGTATTTTTCCCCCAATACAAAGCTCCTTTCCAACAAATAATTCTTTCCCAGTGTGGATTTCGAAGTGGTACAGAGCTGTGAGAGAACTGTATCGTATCCGAATCGGCACATTTGAATCGGCATCATATGGGAACCATGGGGTGGGGGGTTCAAGGTAGCTTCATACACTGAAAATCTTATGCTTATTTCAGAGGAAGTTCTCTTTGGGTTGCTATATTGGGATAGTCAAGGAATTTAGACACACACCCTTCTCCAGTTATCACAAGTTATTCATGGGTCACTAGATGTCTCTAGAGAACTCTGAAATTGGTACTGCTCCCATGTCATCACAATGCATACCTGGTGCATACCTGGATCACGTATCCTGGGATGAGCAGGAGTGCTACAATTTCCTGAAGATTGTGGATGGGTTTCTACCATCTTCAGACTCTGATTCAGCCTTTGGGTATGTAAGCAAACAAGCTTATCTTAGAATAACAGACGGTGTGAATGGGATAAAGCCAAACAAAAATTATGACATCCAGACATGCCTAACGAGGGCTAGTCTGAAATCCCTCACCTTCTTCAGCACTGCTGAAACGCGCTTCTGGTTTCAAATCATTCTTTTCCCTATCACTCATTGTGAAAATGCTGCTTATTCCTTTGAATAATGAATTCACTTGCTCGAATGAACAAACTTGCCCTCATTCTTAACTGCCCACTTTTCCCCTCGTAGCATCATCATGTAGCCAAATCTAATGGGGTTATGACTTTATGTACTGATGTTTGGGATAGTCATTGCATCAGCTGTAGCATCATTATATGGGTCTCGTTAAGTATGTGATTCGTGATTAGGTAGGATCACCCACACACCTAATTTAGAAAAGTTGCAGAAGCAGATGCCAGGAAATGTAAAGCCACCAAACTGTGCAGTTTGGTTAATGTCTTGGGCAGGGCTGCTCAACTTCGGCCCCCCTGCAGATGCTGGCCTACAACTCCCATAATCCCTGACTATTGGCCACTGTGGCTGGGGATTATGGGAGTTGTAGTCCAAAAACAGCTGGGGGGGGAGTTGAGCAGGCATGGTCTTGAGATATGTTTTTGGGGGAAACTCATACTCATTAAATAGCTGGTTTTATTTGAAATGAGTAGCTTTCCCTCACCCCCTTCTTCTATTATTCTTGGAGACTATTCCCACAACCAGGAAAAACCGGACTAAGGGAGCCTAACCTGGTTTCTCCTGGTCATGTGTTGCAGAGGGAGCCACACGCTCCTGGCAGCCACCTCTCAAAGTGCCCCTCCCCATAAAAGAGGTTAGCGGAGCATGCACTAACCAATCCTGATTGTGTGTTGCTCTGCGGCGTGGCGACTCATGAGGAGACTCCTAACCGGGGGGGCTCAAACAAGCCTCGTGGCATCAGGGGGCTCCCCGGCATGCCCCGCGCACTCGCGCATGGCATTCTGGGACTTCCGGGGGCTCCATGACGGAGCCGGCAATCATGCGGGTGGCCAATCCGGGCCTCGCCGACTGCTCGTGTGTGGGGCAAGTGGGTCAAGCCCCTCTCTCCCCACAGAAGCCCTGCAGGCTCTCCACACGCCTTGTGCGGAGAGCCTCTTTGTGTTTCCTCTGCTCTGTGTTTGCTTCTCGTGATTTAATAAGAAGGATTTCTAAATCCATTTTAGCTCAGAATCATCTCTAGCTTTTTTCACTTGTAAATCTCAAACAGCAAACTTTCAGCACTAACTAAATAGATGAACTTCAGGTATTCAAAGACAGTAGTCCGACTTTGACATTACGTTGTCCGTCCGTACAGGTGTCTGTACACATGGACATGGCTTTTGTCTGAATGACTGTGTTAATTTTAAAGTGAACCTGGGCACAGACCTCCTCAGATGCAGGGTACTTGGTCGGAAGTGTACTACTGTACTTCTTTTGAATGTAATAGGGCCACTCAGACGACCAGCATTAGGGGAGGAACAGCCTCCTCCCCTAATTTGGGAGATCTATGTGCTCCCGATTTCCGACTGTGTGTCAGTTAAAAATAAGGTCAGAGTCAGGGAGCTTGATTGTGAGCTAAGCCCCAGCTGGGTAGGACAGTTTTTCTTCCCACCTTGTTCTGAAGCTGGGGATGAAACCTGAAGCTGGGTGTTGGTCTTACCCAGCGAGGGCTTAGCTCACGCTCAAGCTGCCCACTTCTGACCTTGTTTTCATCGGACACATGATCGAGGACCAGGAGTGTGCTGAGCTCCTGGATTTGGGTACGTGACTTCCCCTACACTAATGGTGATCATGTGAACTGCCCCCTAATGTGTGAATAGGGCTGTTAGCTCTGCGTATCAGTCTGAGCATTGCTGGTGCTTTGCTCTGTTTTTCTTCCATGTCCAAACAAGCATCTTTACCTAAGGCATCATCATCAAGGAGATGGATATGTGGTCACCGGCAGTCTCTGTGGAGCTTGTGGGTTCAAACTCAGCCTGCCTGCATCCTGGGAACTTTAATTGAGTAGATAAAGAGGTCCTCGCAATTATAAAGCTGCAGTAAGTATAACAAGAGGCTAAATACATCGCTGTGGTTCTAATTAAACAGCGCTTCAGATTAGTAATTGTGGAAATTGGTGACTTTATATCCTGCAAACGTGGTATCACAGCACAGCTCATACCTCATTATATCTCACTGTGTGAATCTTTCAGTACGTCGGCATGCTGAGCCGAAAAAGCAAGTGTTGTCGATATTTGGTTATCTTGCTGGTGCAGAGAGGCTGGATGGAGATTAACTTCATTCCCAGCAGAGATGTGAAAGTACATTGTTCTTTGTCCCTGTGTTTGGAAAGTGAGTTCTCTACATGACTCTCTGTGTGTGTCTGTGTGTGTGTGTGTGTGTGTGTGTGTGTGTGAGAGAGAGAGAGAGAGAGAGAGAGAGAGATGTCAGTTGTATAAACTACTTCACAGGGTTGTTGTGAGGAGACACTTAAGTATGTAGTATACCGCTCTGGGCTCCTTGGAGGAAGAAGCAGGATATAAAATGTAAATAAATAAAAATAAAATATGTTGGTCACATTTTGTCACTGGTTGCATATGAATGGGAGACTAGAAGTGTGAGCACTGTAAGATATTCCCCACAGGGGATGGAGCCGCTCTGAGAAGAGCATCTAGGTTCCAGGTTCCTTCCCTGGCAGCATCTCCAAGCTAGGGCTGAGAGAGACTCCTCACTGCAACCCTGGAGAAGCCATTGCCAGTTTGCGTAGACCAGAGATTCCTAACCTGGGCTCTTCCAGAGGTTTCTGATTGATCTACAACTCCCAGCATTTGCAGCTATAATTTATTATGGCCGGGAATGCTGAGGCTCTGGGAGTTGTAGTTCAGCAGCATCTGCAGGAACCCAGGTTAAGGAACTACTGGTGTAGACAATAGTGAACTAGATGGACCAGTGGTCTGACTCGGTATAAGGCAGCTTCCTATGTTGCAATTCACATACTCAGTTTCACGTTGATTGATGGATTAAGTGCCATCAAGTCGGTGTCGACTCTTACATAGGAACATAGGAAACTGCCATATACTGAGTCAGACCATTGGTCTATCTAGCTCGGTATTGTCTTCACAGACTGGCAGCGGCTTCTCCATGGTTGCACGCAGGAACCTCTCTCAGCCCTATCTTGGAGAAGCCAGGGAGGGAACTTGGAACCTTCTGCTCTTCCCAGAGCGGCTCCATCCCCTGCGGGGAATTAGTGACCACATAGATAGATTTTCTCCAGGATGATCTGTCTTCACCTTGGCCTTTAAGGTCTCACAGTGGTGCATTCACTGCTATCATAATCAAGTCCATCCACCTTGCTGCTGGTCGTCCTCTTCTTCTCTTTCCTTCAACTTTCTCCAGCATTATGGACTTCTCAAGAGAGCTCGGTCTTCGCATAATGTGTCCGAAGTATGATAGTTTGAGCCTGATAATTTGTGCCCCGAGTCAGAATTCTGGATTGCAATTTCATATACTCACTCCTTTTATTTGACAGGATCTCCTAGGTGAGTATCCTACATCTTCTACTTCCTAGAAAGCAAGTTGTTACACTGGTATAGAAGCCCTTATTTTGATGGTGCAAGGCAGCACCATGAAGCTCCAATAAATCATGATGTAATTATCTAGTAGGATGTCTTGCTGCGTAGAACTGAATTTTGAAATCAAGTTTTTGATTTGTTTTCTCTTCAAAATAAAGGAGCGCAGAGACTTGTCGACACAGGCATTAAAAAAAAAGAAAGTGGATTTACTGCTACAACTGCTGTATTCCATTTATTGTGTCTCTCGGCTACTCAGAGGACAGACTATAATTATGTACATTGATTTGAGCAATTATAGAGCTTGATTTTTATTAATCCTTTTTTTAACCTACTAGAAAATAGAAAAAAACACTATATTGCTTATTTACTATATAATTATGTTTTAGTAATGATTTGTGTCAGGCTGGATTAGGATGGTGAAATTTAATTAAACACGCGAAACAGCAATAGAAGTGATTTTTTAAATTAAAACAATACTCCTGTTAAAATATTCCGGATGCATAAATTTCTCATATTAAAATGTCTCGTGCGTGCACACACACACACACACACCAAACACTCCTGCTTCTGTCGATATACACAGAACACTTTTAACCACTAGAACCACAGTGGTATATTGCCTGTGGGAGAGGCCACATAGCTCAGTGGAAGAGCAAATGCTTTGCATTAGGAGGTCTCAGGTTTGAGCTTCAGCATCTTTAGCAACAGGAGCTTGGGAAGCAGAAGTGGGAAAGGCCTCTAGCCAAGACATTGGAGCACTGCTTGGAGCAATACAGTCTAGCAATCGGGCTAGACTGTATTGGGAGGAGAGCTGGTCTTGGGGTAGCAAGTGTGAATTGTCCTCTTTGCTAAGCAGAGTCTGCCCTGATTTGCTTTTGAATGGGAGGCTACATGGGTGAGCAGCACCGTCAGATATTCCCCTTAGGGATGGGGCTGTATCTCAGTGGTAGAACATCATTTTGCATGCAGAAGGTCCCAGGTTCCATCCCATTTCCAAGTAGGGCTGGGAAAGACTCCTTCCTGAAACGACAGAGAGCCACTGGTCTATATTTGTATCTATGTAATGGCACAGCGGGGAAGTAACTTGCCTAGGGAGCAAGAGGTTGGTGGTTTGAATCCCCGCTGGTTTTTTTCCTAGACTATGGGAAACACCTATATCGGGCAGCAGCAATGTAGGAAGATGCTGAAAGGCATCATCTCGTACTGCGCGGGAGATGGCAATGGTAACCCCCCCTGTAGTCTACCAAAGACAAGTACAGGGATCTGTGGTTGCCAGGAATCAACACCAACATGACAGCACAACTTTACCTTTACTTTAATCTGCTTTGGGAACTTGGTTGAAAATTAGTAAATAAATATTAGTCGTGTAAATAATGCTGGTCTGAGACCAAAATAAAGGTTATTGATTTGTTTGATTCATTGATTGATTGCCATATAAATATTAGTCATATATTAGTAGTAAAATCTGGTGAATTAGAACAGGGGTTCCCAATCAGTGGTACCCTAGATGTTGCTGAACTACAACTCCCATTATCCCCAACCACAACCACCAGCAGCTGGGGTTGATCTGGAGTTGTAGTTTAGCAGTATCTGTTGTACCATTGGTTGGGAACCCCTGGATTAGAAGGTCTTCAGCAGAGAAGCCAGTGTGGAAACAGCTCCCCGAGTATACCAAGTTTGCAGAAATGTAACATTGCACAACAGTGTGGACCAGCAGCTGAGGAATCTCCCCATGTGGATGGCGCGCTTAAAGAAGTTGGTTCAGTTGTCACCTAAAACTGGTAAGAACCATTTCAGAACGAAGAATCATGGGCTATCTCTTTGTTTTTAATTTCCAGTCACTATGAACAAGATCGGAATGCCCTCAAGAGGAAAGAGTGGGAGAGGAGGAACCAAGAAGTCCAACAGGATGAGGATCTCTTTGCATCTGGCTTTAATCTCTTTGGGGAACCCTACAAGGTAAATCGGCACCTGCATACTGAGCTATATTTGCTGTTAATTTAATCTGGAGCTATTTCCCTTCCTTCCTAAAGCTTAATCACACCTCAGCCCCTCAATGAGGGCAACACCACTGAGGGTGTCTATTTGGGGGTTTTGTGAGCTACAGAATGAGCTTCTGCATGAAATGCATGGATTAGTTTAATTATCTGTGGCCCTCTGGGCAGGCGTGGTGTTCTTTGGTGTTCCATCCATCCAGCACTTTGAAGACTTCTGGCTCCCAATGTTAAGTAGTAATCACATCAGCAGTAAAACAATTCAGTGGTAATTCCCAGAACCGAGATTTCTAATCAGACTTAATGCTCATTTCTTGAAGATGAAGTCACTGCAAGAGAGACAGTGGTGAAATTGACGCAGCCCTAATAATAACAGTTTCCCTAACACCACTGAAAGTTTTATGTTTGGACCTTTCCCCCTCTCCACCCTCATCGCTTCCAAATGATCCTTAATCCACAGCTTGTCTTCACGCAGCTAATTTATGGAATTTACTGCCATGCGATGGAGTGATGGCCACTCTCTTAGATGTCTCTAAAGGAGGATTAATCAAATTCAAGGAAGAGGAACATAGGAAATTGCTTTAAACCGAGTCAGACCATTGATCCATCTAGCTCAGTATTATCTACACTGATTGGCAGCTGCTCTTCAGGATTGGGAGGAGAGCTGATTTTGTGGTAGTAAAGGTAAAGTGTGCCATCGAATCAGTATCAACTTCTGGCGACCACAGAGTCCTGTGGTTGTCTTTGGTAGAATACAGGGGGGGTTACCATTGCCATCTCCCACGCAGTGTGAGATGATGCCTTTCAGCATCTTCCTAGATCGCTGCTGCCTGATAAAGGTGTTTCCCATAGTCTGGGAAACATACCAGTGGGGATTTGAACCGGCAACCTCTGACTTGCTAGTCAAGTCATTTCCCCGCTGCACCAATAGGTGGTAGTAGCAAGCATGAATTTTCCCCTTTGCAAAGCAGGGTCCACCCTGTAAGATATTCCCCTCAGGGGATGAAGCCGCTCTGGGAAGAGCAGAAGGTTCCAAGTTCCCTCCCTGGCAGCATCTCCAAGAAAGGGCTGAGAGGGACTCCTGCCTGCAACCTTGGAGAAGCCACTGACAGTGAGTAGACAGTACTGAGCTTGGTTCAGTACTGAGCTTGGTAATGGCTTGACTCATTGTATGGCAGCTTCCTATGTTCCTAAGATTACAGTCCCCTGCTTAACTGAGCAGAGAGGCACCTTTTAAAAGTGGTGATTCTCTTTATTTAGCGGGGCTATCTTTTGGGGTACAGGGAGCCTTATTTACTTACTTACTTACTTACTTACTTACTTACTTACTTACTTACTTATTTCTATGCAAACTGCTTTGGGAACTTTTGTTGAAAAGTGGCATATAAATATTCGTACAGGCAGGAGTTTTTCCCAGCCCTACCTGGAGATGCTGCCAGGGATTGAACCGGGGACCATCTAAATGTGAACAGATGCTCTACCCCTGAGCTCTGGCCTCATTCCCTAAGGGGAATATCTTACAGCAGACAGTGCTCACATGTACTCATCTGTCCAAATGCAAACCAAGGTGAACCCTGCTTCACAAAGGAGGTAATTCCTGCTCGCTACTGCAAGACCCTCTCTCCACCCTTCAAGAAGCCTCCGAGAAGCTTCCTTGAAGGCGATTAGTCATGATGGCTTTATTTAACCTCTGGATACCAGTTGCTGTGCAGGGGGGCACATCCAGGGGGCACTGTATGCCCTGCTTGTGGGCTTCCCCAAAGCATCTGATTGGCCACAAAAATACTGGACTGGATGGAAGGTTCATCTGACCCAGCAGGGCTGTGCTTATGTGCATAAGAAATTTATACCTGTTGACACACAATTCTTCCTGAAACGAGGCAAACCCTTCCTGTTTGCAGCCCTAACTGACCAAAGCTGTCGCTTGGGAGTTCTGAAAATGTTCTGCAGGCCACTGGGGTAGCAAGGATTCTCGTAACAATCCTCTGAGGAGTTTTCCTGCCTGTGATTTCCATCACCAAGGGATACCCCACCCCGAACATGTCTGCAGCTTTGATGATCACAAAAGCATCCCCTGAAGAACTCAGCCAAATGGAAATGTGCGTGCTTCTTTTCTCCTCCCAATCAACGGCAGCCTTTGACAGGCGTCGCTGTTTATTTCCATCTTCGATTATGAGCAGATCTCAGGGCGATGGGGCTTTGAGGTCTTCCCTGGTCTTTGGAAATATGCTCAGTGACCAGATGTGTTTGTGATGCTATTATTTCATGGAGAATAACGTTCAGTAATTTACCAACCCAAGAAGCTGATGTATACCGAGTCAGAAAGTGAAGGCCAGGAAGTCAGAAAATGATCCTTCCTCAGAACTGACACGCCCCTTCCGAATGTGTTAGTTCTCCTTCATACCTTCCGTGTTGGTCACTGAAGTTTTCCTAGCTAATCACTAGCTTGTTCACATGCCTCCCAGCCTGGGCAGGCAAGCCAGGAGCACTCTAGATTTTTGTAAACGTTTGTAAACATTGAAGTCAGAAAGTGAAGGCCAGGAAATTTGGGGCACACAAAAGGAAGCACTTATTTCACAGAGCACATAATGAATCTAAGGAATTCTCGGCCATGGGATGTGGTGCTGGCCACTAGCTTGGATTGCTTTAAAAGGGGCTTGGACAAATTTGTGGAGGACAGGTCTATCAGTGGCTCTTAGTCGGTGGCTATAAGCCACCTCCATACTCAGAGGCAGGATGCCTCTCAATACCAGTTGCAGGGAGCAACAGCAGGAGAGAGGGCATGTCCTGGCCTCTTGCCTGTGGGCTTCCCAGAAGCAACTGGTGGGCCACTGTGTGAAACTGGATGCTGGACTAGATAGGCCTTGGGCCTGATCCTGCAGGGCTGTTCTAATGAGGCAAATAATTGTGAAATTACCCATTAAAAATAATTAGGATTGTTCACACAACAGCTGGTAGGGTAGGAGGAGGTGCCCAGCTTGCGTAGGACAGCTGGGTGCACTCCCAATTTTCAGTTGTGTTCTTGCAAACATTAAGATTGGAGGTGTGGAGAATGATCATGTGTGAGGTGGCAACAAGTTAATATGAGTGCAGTGATCGTGTGCAAGGTGGCAGCTAGTTAAGATGAGTGCCAGATTTTGTACTCCGCATTTTACTGAGTAGGATGGGAAGTCATCTTACCCAGCTAGTGCCTCACACACAATCATTTTCCACACCTCCGACCTTCATGTTTTCTAGCACACAGCTGAAAATCGGGAGCACATCCAGCTGTCCTATGCAGGCTAGGCACGGCTCCTACCCTACTGGCTGCCGTGTGAACAAGCCTAATGATTTATGTATTTTTTTTGCTAATTTCACAATTTTAGCAGAAACGCCATTATTGAATGCCACATCACCCAACTGGCCCAGTTATCCAAATGCATTGTTATTCCACCAGCTTTGTTATCCAGCTTTGTATCATTATTCTCGCAAGTGAAGATTCCCCTGCTCATCTGAACTGTTGGTTTTCTGAAGTGTTTGGGTTGTCAGCTCCTTTGGATAAAATTCAGATCAGACTCTTTCATCTGGATATTGGCATTGCTGTGGAAGAGTTCAAGCTGAGAAATTGAACCCTGTCATTTCAATGTAGAAAGAGCCTTATGGGTGAATAAAAGAGTAAGAGCGAAGGGATGAGGCAGTTAAAAAAAAAACACCATAGAAACTATAAAAATGAGAGAGAAGAGTAGAGGGATGATACTGACAAAGAAAATAGTATTTTTCCCCTCAGTAGTCCGTATGGGTGTGAGTATGAAAGTGGTTATTCAATTTCAGCCGCATTGATTAGAATCACCTGTATCCCAATATATTAATTGGCCAGTTGGCCTTTTACATGGCCTTTTCAGCCAGTTGCTTGAAAAGAGGTCCCAGATGGTGTGGAATGTGGCCAGATCGTTGTGGAAAGAATTGTGTGGAAATCTTTTTTTTTTTTTAAAGCAAATCTGTGTTCAGTGTCCTCTTATTTGAAACAAGAACTTATCTTGTCTGCAAAAGTGCTTCTCCCCCAGCACGGGAAACAAGTGATTCGAAGGAACTGAAACATTAGCCCAAGTATCACAGGCGATTTGGGCCTTGATGTTGGATGGTGGGGGTACGAACAGCCATAGTTAGTTGGAGAGTTACTCTGGGAAAAGGATTCTGGTTCTGAATTTAAAAGTGTTTTCGAGTAACGGAGCCAAGAAGGAGGAAAGCACACATTTTCCAAATTAACAAGAATTCCAAACGAGTGTGGATGATACAACTAAATGAGTCACCAACCAGACATGTAATTTATGTCTTGGAATGCTCAGGAAATGCACTTCCTGAGGGAGGTGAAACAAAGATGTTTCTTTGTGGTCTCTGCACAGCCCACATATAGGACTTGTGTCTGCAAAGAACAAGCCTTGGAACTTTCTAGAACTTTAGCCAATGAGCTGGTACTTTTAAGTCTACTGCCCATGCTATCCTGCTCTGCTCTCTTCTGACCCCTGTAACCCTAGAAAGCTTGTCCATGGGTTCTGCCCACATGGAGTGTTGTAACCTTATTTTCCCTTCTAGGCAATGCCTGTTGCCTGTTTCACCTTTCTGACTCATTTCCTTTTCCTCAGTTACTGAGTGCCATTATTGAGATCCAAAAGCCACATCCCTGATCCCTTACAAATGATAGCTGGTCTTGTGGTAGCAAGCATGACTTGTCCCCTTAGCTAAGCAGGATCCACCCTGGTTGCTTGTGAATGGGAGACTTGATGTGTGAGCACGGCAAGATATTCCCCTCAGGGGGTGAAGCCGCTCTGGGAAGAGCATCTAGGTTCCAAGTCCCCTCCCTGGCAGCGTCTCCAAGACAGGGCTGAGAGAGATGCCTGCCTGTAACCTTGGAGAAGCCACTGCCAGCCTGGGTAGACAATACTGAACTAGATGGACCTATGGTCTGACTCAGTATATGGCCGCTTCCTATGTTCCTATGTAATTTAATCATGGGCACCAGAATAACCTTCTAAAAAGACTAGCCACAGAAGCTCAGGGATCCTGAGTCCCTCTGGTTCCTCTGTATAGTAATTCAGTCAGTATAGGTGTTGCCAGCCTTTAATTTCCTCTGGTTCATCCCACCCACACCTCCCTGGGGATGGAGACATAGCTCAAGGGTAGAGCATCTGCGTTCCTGGATTCAATCCCTGGCAGCATCTCCAGGGCTCTTTCCAGACAGGAGGCTTTACCATGGGATTAAAGTAAAGTAAAATGTGCCTTCAAGTCAATTCTGACTCCCGTCGCCCACAGAGCCCGGTGGTTGTCTTTGGTAGAATACAGGAGGGGTTGACCATTGCCTCCTCCCGTGCAGTATGAGATGATGCCTTTCAGCATCTTCCTATATCGCTGCTGCTCAATATAGTAGCAGCGGGGATTTGAACCAGCAACCTTCTGCTTGTTAGTCAAGCATTTACCATGGGATTAAGGGTGGTAAAATACTGTAATATTGGATCTTTTGAATATCGGATATTTTGAATTTGCCCCAAAACCTGACGTAAAAAGTGGAATTTGTTTTACCCCCGGCAGAAATCGGGCTAAGCTCCAATGTGCAATGAAAAACCCAAATTGTGTATGGAGTGCTTCCCAATCGCTCACAGAGACTTTGGAGTGAATGTGGACAATATGTGAATGCACACCTGCCCTTCCGAAGTAAAATCGCTGTCTGGCATGGCTCTTGGTAGGGCTGGGAGAGACTCCTGCCTGCAACTGCAGAGAAGCCACTGCCAGTCAGTATAGAGAATAGAGAGCTAGATAGACTTGAGGGTCTGACTCAATAGAAGGCAGCTTCCCATGTTCCGGTGTGCCTACTGGTTAGTGCCTGTAATATTACTGATGATTAATGATGTTCTCCTTTCTCTTCCCCTATTCCATGTGTGCTGTTTTGTAGAGAGATAGGGCATTAGTTCAGTGGTGGCATCTGCTTTGCATGTAGAAGGTTCCGGGGTAGTTCCTGGCAGCATCTCCAGGTGGGGCTGGGAAAACTGCATGCCCGAAACTTTGCAGTAGCTGCTGCCAGTCAGTGTAGAGTCTAAAAGCAACAGTAGTTTAGGGAGAGGAGGTTGGCATTTGTTTGTTGGGGCTGGCATTGTTTGCTGGTCAATGACCGAATAAACTTATCGTGGTTCAAATTGTGGGTCACTTGATGTGGGGGAAAGATCGACACATCGCTAATAATTGCTTTCACTAATATTGCTAATTAAATGTAATATAATAATCAGTGCATTGAAGATTGACCTCGCCCACCCACCCCACCCACCCCCCACAAGGCCACAGTTGGGTCTGGCCCACCCAGGTATTGAGTTTATGCTGCTCTAGTGTCAACAGTATTGAGCTAGATCAGGTCTGCTCAACTTTGACCCGGCAGCTGTTTTTGGACCACAACTCCCAGCATCCCCAGCTGGAGTGGCCATTAGTCAGGGATGATGGGGTTTGTAGGCCAACCTCTGCAGAAGGGCCCAGTTTAAGCAGCCCTGAGCTAGATGGACCAATGGTCTGACTCGGTAGAAGACAGCTTCCTATGTTCCTAACAACATGGTGAAATAAAAGCACCCTCTCATTATGACTGCCCACCACAAAGTCCTTTCACCCTGCAGTTCTGCTATTGAGACGTTACTGGGCTGTCGGACGTCTCCGTTTCCTCCCCTCTGCAGACGAACGAGAGAAGTGAAATCTGCACAGCAGAACTAGACCTGTCAGCCTGGAAGAATCTAGGTGGCAGCAACCTATCTGGCCCCCTTCACACATGTGCTGGCTCAGCAATACTGCAGGAGGGAGGGAGGGGGAGAAGAACAAGCAGCCGAGTGTTCGGCGTTTGCATCGTAATTCCTCCCGGTCCCTTAAGCACAATGGAATCTCCTTGTTTTAAATTTGGGGGAGGGTAAGCCGAGACTAGCATTGGCTGTGGTCCAAATGGTTCATTGTGCTAGTTTGAAGGAGACGGGTCAGGCACAAAGAGCTTATTCTTGGCTTAAATGGAATGTCTTTTTTTTTTTTTTAATGCTACTAAAAATGACCGACTTGGGTGGGGGGGGGAGCCCTGTTCCTTGTGTACATTCTGATTCTTCACCTTCTACAATTGATTAAGTTAGTTTAATAATAAATGAATAAATACGTTCCTAAATATTTACTTGGGTGCAGAGTGCAAGGATTCCAGCTCCTCGGAAGAAAAAAACCTGCATCTTTTCCTTCTCCTTAATCTCATGCTCCACTGAAGGTATATTCTGGCCACTTCCACACAGGAGGAGAGCTGGTCTGGTGGTATCAAGCATGAATGGTCCCCTTTGCCAAGCAGGCTCTGCCCTGGTTTGCATTTGGATGGGAGGCTGCACGTGAGCACTGGAAGATATTCCCCTTATGAGAAGGGGCCACTTTGGGAAGAACATCTGCCTGCTTGCATACAGAAGGTTCCAAGTTCCCTCCCTGGCAGCATCTCCAAGATAGGGCTGAGAGAAACTCCCGCCTGCAACCTTGGAGAAGCTGCTGCCAGTCTGGGTAGACAATACTGATGGACCAATGGTCTGACTCGGTATATGGCGGCTCCCTATGTTCCTATCCTCCTCTTAAAGGGGAGGGGATGTAGCTCTGCTGTTTGCAGGCAAAAGGTCTCGGGTTAAACCCCTGGAATCTCCATGCAGGGCTGGGAAGGAACCCTGGATAGCACCCTAAGAGGTACTGCCAGTTATTTATTTATATCTATGTACACCACTTTGGGAACCTTTGTTGAAAAGCAGTATATAAATATTTGCCACGTTGGCCGTAAAAAGCAGTCTTGGGGGCACCAATTTCAATTGTAGCTGGGGGAGTTGGGATCTAACTCTTGCATCTCATGTCACAGCTCCAGTCCAAGTAATTTCCCAGAGCTTCTGTTACCTCATGGCAGCTTTGGAAATTTGCGTGCGCAAATGCAGCGGGGCCCGGGGAAATTTTCATGGCAGCTTTGGAAATTTGTGTGTGCAAATTTGCATGCGTGCAGGAGGGCTTTAATTTGGGGAATCAGCACAGAGGAAAAGAATCGTCTGGGGTTTTTTTGCAAAGAAAAAGAGGTTTGGAAAACTCCTATATCATGTCCAGTTTGGCACTCTGGGGGAGCTTGAGGTTCCCCCTTCCAATAGATTTTTGTCTGTCTTCAGGGAATTACTTCTAGTTACTGCTGAGCTGTAGGCGTTTTGCTAAACACAGCAGTTACTTTATGGTAAAATGTTCTCTCTGTGTGTGCAAGCTTCTCATTCCTTTTTAAGTGCACCTTGGAAGAAAAGCAGATACAGTCTAGGAAACCGAGCACAGAAACACTGAAGAGGAAAACATAATAATGCCAAAAATGAGTAAGCATTTGCTTAATAATTGCTGCACTTTACAGAAAATAACTGTGAATCATTGATTTGCAAAACACACGCTGTGCAGTTCCAGAAAACAGAGCAGAGCTACTCTTCCAAATATAGCTGACGACTTTATTTATATGTTTCTTTGATCAAAGAGCTTCTAAATGCACGTTTAGGACAAAGTTACCTTTGTCAAATAGCCAGGCTGGCCTAAGGCTGAAGATCACACCAGGTAACCATGAGAACATAAGCCCTCCTGCATCAAACCAAGGCCTTTGTAGTCCAATATCCCATTTCCTACAGTGCCCACCAGAGACCTCTGGGAAGCCCGTAAGCTGGAGATGAAGGCATGCTCCCCGGCCTCTTAATCTGGAAGTGAGTGGCCATTGATAGACTTGGGCCTAGTTCACACAATCATTCTGAATCTAGGTTTAATGTGGATTATCAACATTTGCGTGATCAAATAACCCATGCCAAGATGGGACTCTTGGGCACTTTGGCATGGGTTCACACAATCATGTCCCTGTTGATAATACACATTAAAAACAGTTTTCTAAATCAGGATATAGTGTCCAAAAGTGTACAGAGTTTTCCAAATGTGGCCATACCATTGATTTGTATAAGGGCATTATAATATTAGTTGTATTTCCTGTCCCTTTCCTGATGACCTAGGCATGGCATTTGCCTTTTTTTCATTGAGCTGTCCACTAAGAACCCCAGATATCCTTTTGATTCATCACCAACAGCTCAGACCTATCAGTATATATGTGAAGTTGGAATTTTTGCCCCACTGTGCATCACTTTACACCTGTTTACATGGAACCACATTTGCCGCTTAGTTGTCCATTTACCCAGTTTGGAGAGCTCTTCACAATACACTTTGGTTTTTCAGCACCCTGGGCAGCTTGGTGACTTCTTCAGACTTGGCCACCTGCTTCTAAATCTCAACTCCAAATCACTTATGAAGAAGTTGAAAAGCACCGGTCCCAGTACAGATACTTGGGGGAACCCCTTTTTTACTTCCCTCCATTGTGAAAATTGTCCATTTTTTTCCTGCTCTCCACTTCCCGTTTTTTAACCAGTTACCGATCCAGAAAGGACCAATCCTTGTGTCCTCCGACTGCTAAGCCTATTCAAGAGCCTGTGGTGAGGGACATTGTTGAACATGTTCTGAAATCCAAGTATACATTGTCCACTGGATCACCTCTGTCCACCTGTCTATAGACACTCTTAAAAAATTCTAAAAGGTTAGTGAGTCACAATAGTCTCCATGTACATTCCGAGTGGAGGAAGAATTTCAAGGTAAGGGAGCTTTCCTACAAGTGCATCCAGATATTATGAGCAGTGAAAAAGTCGTTAACCACACAGCCCTAGAGTCCACAGTAGCAAAACTCTGTTTTGAAATTTTATTCCTGACCGTACAATTATAGGGCCGTTCCTGAGTTTTCTGAATTTGATAATCCCCATGCCTGTTGATGGCTCAGGGCTGAAACCACAGCATTGCTCTCTAAATTGTATTTCAAAAAGTTCTAATCAATCAACAATAGTTTTACAGAGAGGGAGGGATTGAAGTAGTTGACTTCTGAGCATGTACCATCAAGAACTAGCAGCCTCAAGTACCTAGTATGAGTGCAGACTGTGCAGTCATAACATTTGCATGAGAGCCTAGTAGTCTCATAAGAACATAAGAAACACCCTGCTGGATCAGGCCCATCCAGCCCAGCATCCTACTTCATGCAGTGGCCGGTCAGGAATATCTGGGAAGGCTGCAAGTGGAGAAAAGAGGACATCCACCCCTTCCTATGGATGTCCCCTAGTACCTGGTGTTCAGGGACATGCCACCTCTGATCTTGATGGACATATACAACTATCCAGGCTAACAGCTGTTGATAGCCCTATCCTCCATAAATCTGTCTAATCCTGTTTGTCTAGATTGGTGGCCATGACCACATCCCATGGCAGCAAATTCCATAGTTTAACTACACCCTTTATAAAGAAGTACTTCCTTTTGTCTCTGACTTAACTTCTATGGAGGACCCTGGGTTCTAATACGATGAGAGACATAAATTCTGCATTGAGGGCAAAAGAGTTCTCCTCTGAATCAGGGGTGTGCACAAAACTGGGGAAACCAGTTCGGCTTGAGTCGAACCAGACTTAACTGGGTCTGGTCAAGTTTTGTGCACGTTGAGCTGGGCCCCAGTTTGGCTCAAGTCCGAACTGGTTTGGGCCCAGCCCAAGGGATGTGGGGAGGGGATTTTTTTTTAAAACGAACCCTTTGATGTACTACCACCATCAGTGACTTCAGGGGTTCTGCCATGGCCACAGGGTTTTTAAAAAAGCAAGGGGTGCTGGGAGCCCCTGAAATTACCATGTTTGTGCAGAGCCTGAAGTGGAGGAGAGAGGTGGTGACCCGACCCACCATCCCCCTGCGGCCTGCTGGCTGCTCCTTCCAAAAAGAAGAGGCATGGAGTTGTCCTTGAACTACTCATCAGAGCGGTAACTGCAGAGCGTGCAGCGATAGGGGAGAGGCGATGGTGATCTGACCCACCATCTCTCCCTGTGACCAACCGGCCACTCACTGCTCACACCAGGACCATGCTATCGTTTAAATGGCCTACACACACACACACACACACACACACACACACGGAGCCATTTGTAAGCCGGAGGGAGGCCGGCTGGAGGAGGAGAAACCAGTGGGGTCACACATGCACGCACCCCACGGCTGCGGCAGGACCCCCGAAGGCTGCCAGAAGCAGTAAGTTGGGAGGAATTACTTGCAGAACGCCCTAGCTGGTCCAGGGGGTTTGGCTCAACCTCGAGCTGAAATGAGCCTGGTCTGGCTCAAGGGTGAGGCCTGGAACTGGGTCAGGTCGATGTCAAACCGGCTCGAGGTTCAGCCAGTTTGCACATCCTTACTCTGAATGCAGCCAACATTGTGAACTGGGAGAAAGTCAGGCTCTCAGGATCTGCTCCAGTTGATTCTGCTGAATAGGATTTGACAGATGTCCACTAAGAGCAGGGCCTTCTTGGTGGGGGGTAGGAACATAGGAATCTGCCATATACGGCGTCAGACTATTGGTCCATCTAGCTCAGTATTGTCTACACAGACTGGCAGTGGCTTCTCCAGGGTTCCAGGCAGGAATCTCTCTCAGCACTATCTTGGAGATGCTGCCAGGGAGGGAACTTGGAACCTTCTGCTCTTCCCAGAGTGGCTCCATCCCCTAAAGGGAATGTCTTGACAGTGCTCACACATGTAGTCTCCCATTCATATGCAACCAGGGCAGACCTTGTTTAGCAAAGGGGACAAGCTATGTTTGCTACCACAAGACCAGCTCGCCTCTTTAAGGTTCCCTCCCCTGAGAAGTCCGCCAAGCTCCTCCACTGTGTGACTTTAGGCACATGACGACAACCTGACATTTGTAAAGGGCCTATGGGCATATTTGAAAAATTGCTTCTGTGCACTGGTTCCAGATCTCTTTGGCTTTTGCGGCATTTGAAACCCAGTTGAATTAGTGTCCTGCTACATTCTGCTGTAATGATATGGCCATTGGATTTCATTATCATAGGCGTCTTTATTGTTTGTTTGTTTTTAATTAGATTTTTGTTGTGCGTATTCATTATAAGGTTGATTGTCATTGATTTTGGGGTTACCAACCCTGAGTTTGTGTTTAACAATGAAGGGCAGAATATAATTTTTAAAAATAAAAATAATCTGAGCCTGTTGTTTTTGAACTTCAGGGGCATCACTAATTAAAATGGCTGTCTTCTTTTAAATAGGCATGCTAAAAAGTGGCCTGCTGATTTATTATTATTATTATTATTATTACTTTCAAAAAAGGCTTTTAGACCACTTTTCTCCCCACAGGACTCAAAGCACGAGCTCGTTAAAAACAGTACAAATCCAAACTAAGAGCAAAAACTGCAAATCAATGACTTCATTGAGACAGGTTCACTCTTACCATTGTCTTTCTTTAATATTTTAGACTAACAAAGGAGATGCTCTTGCCAACCGTGTCCAGAATACGTTGGGGAATTACGATGAAATGAAGGATTTGCTAACCAACCATTCTAACCAGAGTCACCTTGTTGGGATCCCAAAGAACTCGGTGCCGCAAACCCCAGTTGATAAAAATGAACAGAGCTTCTTCCCAGAACAAAGGAACCGGATGATCCCGCCCCACCAGATCGGTGGGCACACTTCGGCCTCAATGCCACCCCCTACTTCTGTGTCATCAAGTTCCAGTTTGCTGCACGGCCACCAGAGCAGCAGGAAATCCAGGACTGATTGGTCACGGGGCAGTCACAGCTCTAACAGTGGCCAGCCAAGTCAATCCGGTAGCCAGCAGAGTAGGACAAAGCATAGCAGTTCCCATGAGCCTGCCCAAGGCAGGTATGAGGAGCTCTACACGTGTCAGAGTGAACAGCATAAAACTGGAGGAGCCGAGGAAGCCAACACAACTCCCTCATCCTCCCATTCTAGGAGGCATAACCATTCAAAATCGACGGTGGTGGAACACTCTTATAAAGAAAGCAGCCATTCGAAATCTCCAGTGGATCTTGACTTCCTGACCCATGTCCCTGGCTCCCCACTTCCTTCAACTTCGTTATTGTTGGCAAATAGTCTTTCAACTCCAAACTTTCCTCCAGGACTTCACTGTAAAAGCAGCATGACACAGCAAAAGCCTACAGCTTATGTGAGGCCAATGGATGGCCAGGACCAAGTCCCAAATGACTCACCTGAACTGAAACCGCCCATAGAATTGGAAAGCATCTATGGAAACCAGTCCTTTGGAACGCTGCTGGAAGGAAAGGCCCCTGGATCCGGCTCTAAGAATAAACTACCAAAGCTTACTATCCCACAAGTCAGTGAGGTAAGGCTGTTTTCCCCTCCGCAGTATTTATGACTCTTGCACACCTTTGTTTTCTATTAATGTGGTCAATCCCTTAGTCCAGCTTTCATTTTCCAACACACCACCCAGAAGATCTAGAAGATAGTGGCTACAATCTAAAGCATGATTTGGGCATGCTTGAAATCCATACTTCAAAAATCGAGGTACCTGGTAGCCACTGGGACAATTATTGGCCTGGCCACTCACACCTGGGTTACTTATATGAACAGGAAGTCGATTGCTCTTCCTCCCATAGGTGTGCTTTTGGCAAGACTTGGGCACTGTCATCTTAACTCCCTGAGAAATCAGATTTCTTTGCTAGTGAGGCAACAAAATGGGAAGGCAGTGATTTGGTTCAACCGTAATAGCATGTGCCAGCTAGAGTAGTTGGTACCATCCTACAGGACAAATGCTCATTGTAATTTTCAACTAGAGTTGGAAAACAGGTGATAGCACTACAAGACTTTTCAGCTTTCAGGATCTTATCGTGTTTTGATTGTCCTGGCCATTGGTCCTGCAGAGGCCAAATTCCCAATGGTGTTTTAAAAACCTAGGACATATCTTAAAAACTTGAAAACTGCTATAAAGTTGTATTGATGTCAAAGAGATGGAAATGAAAATGGGCAGGCATGTCCTCCAAAGGTTCTTCCATGGAGAGAGTGCATCAGTTGCAGTGTTCCCCTGACAGGGATTCCCAGATGTTGTTCACTACAACTCCCGGCATCCCGAGGTACAATGGCCTTTGGCTGGGAATTGTGGGAGTTGTAGTCCACAACATCTGGGAATCCCTGTTAGAAGGAACACAGATCAGTGGGTTCATTTCTTACCCTAACTCAAGGCTGCGCAACTTCAGCCTTCCTGCAGATGTCGGCCTACAACTTCCATAATCCCTGGCTATGGGCCACTGTGGCTGGGGATTTGGGGGAGTTGAAGTCCAAAAACAGGGTGGGGTGGGGGGTGGAGTTGAACAGGCTTGCCCTAACTCCTACCTTAACCCTGTGCAAAAATGACAGCAATTTTCTCCTAATTATTTGGGGATAGGGATAAAGAAGGAGCAATAAAACCTAGAAAGCTGATAATGCAACAATGTGATCACCTATTTACTATCTCTGGTGGGGTGTGTGCTCGTAGACATGCTCATAGACATTACCAAAAGTCCCTGTGAGTATTTGTATCCTGATGATACCGATGACTAAACTTTGTGGGTGTGCCTCATGGATTATAAATTCAATGGCATTTCTGGTGGTAACTTGTAAACCTGGCAACTTGGAAATCCATTCTGTTGAAACCATGGTGATTGATTGATTAAGTGACGTCAAGTTGCTGTCGACTCTTAGCGACCACATAGATAGATTCTCTCCAGGATGATCTGTCTTCAACTTGACCTGTAAGGTCTTGCAGTGGTGCATTCACTGCTGCTGTCATCGAGTCCATCCACCTTGCTGCTGGTCGTCCTCTTCTTCTCTTGCCTTCAACTTTCCCCAGCATTATACGAAACCATGGTATGTGTGACAAAATTAAGGTTGGATTGTTAACTCCTGCTGTACCAACAGAGGCCTGGCTCTTGGTGAAACCTACGTCGGTTGGTGTTGTTGACTATCGGTGTTTCGCCTTTGGTGGAGTTCACCACCCACTTTGGGCTGCATTCCCAAGCAAACCTGACTTTGTGAGTGCGATTTTAAAGGGCATTATTCAGAGTATTTCCCTAGCTGGCCATGTATAAACTACTCACTTATCAAGCCAAATGCAGTGGTCTCAGGCCAGTGATCTCTTGGCCTAATCTACTTTATAAGGTTGTTATGAGAATAAATTTGGGACGGAGGTGGGAAATTAAAGGAGCCAATGCATAAATAAATGTGTAGTGTCCATGCCTCACCATGGCTTTGAGAATGGCACTGTTTTTGTTGCTTTTCTCCGGGCTGCAGGAAAGGCAGAGAAGTTCTCAAGTACTTGCTAGCTATAATGGCGAAGGGGGCAGGGACAGCAATCAACTTGGTGAGTCACAAGTTATGCAGACCTGAACCATGGCGAAATGGGAAGTGGCTTAATATCTGCTTACTGCTTGGACATGAAAGCTAAGGAGCAGATACAACTCTCTCCCACCCACCACCCACTTGCCATTTGGTTATCATGGACTGTTCTGGTGCGCGTGGGAAATGGTTTGGGTGCCACATCTGGCATCCTTCTGTGTGTCCACCCTAGTTCCTGGTCCGACGAGCGTCTGTGCACCTGTGATCAATGCAATCCAGTCTGTGATCAAAGAACGCACGATGTTGCTTGAGTTTTGGTTGAGTTGAAACATTTTATTGTTGAATAAACCTGCGCTACAAGGAAACTGTTGGAAAGACTGGACAAGTTGCAGATGTTTGGGTAGGAAAGCATTTGGTCTAGCGCAAGAAATGTGTAGTCGTGGTAGAGGAGGGTAGTGGTAACAATGTATATTATAGTTTACATCTATAAGAAGTAATGCGGATTGTCTGGGAGCGCAGTCCTCACGCCCAGCAACAGTGAAACGCTTGTCTGTGGTGGGAGGTGATTTTAACCAGACTTTCTTCCCCACCCCTCCCCACCCAGTGCCCCATCCACCCAGTCATATGAACCACCTCTCTTTTTACATCTACCAAGGTTTTCCTCCTACCTTGCTTACACACAACTGAAAATTGAGGGCACACACAGCTCCCAAACCCAGGTAGAACACAGTTTTGGATTGTGTGAATGAGCTCTCTGTGTATTTTGGGTTGCAGAATGCACAGGACCTTTGGGGAGCAGGGCACAGTACTACATCTTACACTTAGTCTTGCATCGCTGGGCAGTACTTCCGGAGTGCAATACAAGAGATAGAGAGAGAGACGAGTTTCACAATCAGTGAGATTCGCCGAGAACAGGTTTGCGGGGAGAGCGGACTTAGCCCCCTCTCCCCGCAGACAATCATTCAGACGACTGCCAACTCCGTCACAGAGCCGGCGGGGGCTGCAGGGATCGGGGGCCATGTGACTCCCGGAAATTCCAGGATGCCCCGCGTGAGTGTGCGGGGCATCCCGGAGAGACCCCCAGGGCCGGGAGGCTTGTTTCAGCCTCCCGCAGGGGGTCTCCTGGTGTGTTGCTGTGGTGTGGAGCTGCACCACGGCAACAAACAATCAAAAAGGCAAGGCTAACGGAGCACTCGCTCCGCTAACCTTGACTAAGGGGAGGGGTACTTTAGGAGGTTTGCTGCTGGCTCTCATTGCAGCACATGATCAGCAAAAAGCGAGCCGATCGTGAGAATTTCCTCAGAGAATAATTGGCAGTGCTATATTCTGGCACTGTTTATGAGCCCCCCACCCCAATGAAGGTCATAGGTGACTGTCTAGATTTGCCTAGTGGATGGGCCGGCCGTGCCTACTAATAGTACGTAATGTATACATATGTACATACATGCCGTCGAGTTGGAGTTGACTGCTGGCGACCACAGAGCCCTGTGGTTTTCTTGGTAGAATACAGAAAGGGTTTACCATGGCCATCTCCCATGCTTCCCCGCTGAGCCATTAGATGGTGCACGTACATACATACATACATACATACATTTCATTTGTCCCTCAGAAGATAGAAAGTGTAGTTGTGGAGGAATCCCTATGATTAGCCCCTGCTCTGGCATCATTCCTAGGACCTTGCCTCTCCACATGCGGGCTGTTGGAAATGGCCTGTATTCTGCAAAATGAGTATAATTCATTCAAGTCACATAATTGGGCTTTCCTGCAGAGGCGGGGTCATTTTGGTGCAGATTTGGCTTTGTTTAGCACTGTGTCTGCATGGCCTTGAATACCGACAGCTTTCCAAAGTGTGTCCGTATGGTCTATGCATTGTGCAATTATTTTCCTTTTAAGAGGTTCTCAGCATGGTGGTGCATATCTAGGGCGAAACTCAAAGCATATAGAAATAACAGGACTTGCCCCAAATATCTATTTCATGACTGGTAATATGTTTTTAAAAAACCAAGAATAAGCAATGATGCATTCTTTGGGTACTTTGCCGCAAAAGGTCATCTCCCCTTCTGCCTTTCTGGAATAATTGTTTTGAGCCAATAATTTGTTTGACTGCTTTAAAGAGAGAGAAAAATTCCTTGCCATTATTTATTAACATTCCAGAGGGCAACAAAGACTGATGTGTTTTTCAGGAGGGCTTGGAATAATTTTCTGGGAACAGCATCTGAAAACCGTAAAAAGGCCTATTTATATCAAGTGGAAGCGGAGGGTTACTTGCAGATGGTGTTTTATTAGAAAAATGTATTTGTTAATAAACGTAGCTTTGTACAAGATTGCTTTACAGATGTTTCTGTTTGTTTTTACCTTGGGTTAAAAATCTGCTGGAGGAGTCTGTTGCAATTTGTCACCAGGATTGTTTGGCAAGGAAATAATTGCATGCAACAAAAATAATGAGGTTGCAAAGGCAAATAAATGTGTTCGCTCTTGCTGTCTATTAAAAACAAAAACCAAAGCCATTAACAGATTTGGAAGGGAAGATTTCAGTCGGAGTGCAGCAGAACTTGGGGTGGTGCTTACTGAATTGTGTAATGTAGGGTTGGTTATGGCTTAATAGGTTGGTTCACACAATCATCGGAATCAGGGCAGGAGCTGGGCTGCCCACATTTGCATGATCATAGAGAGCTGTGACTACAAGGGCGGCTCTCGATGGATGTGTGATGCACAGTCTAAAGCTGGAATTGCTTTGGCAGGGCTGGGTCTGCCTCCTGCACCATTGTGACCAATGGGACAACAGCGGTTGATGTCATGAGAGGTTTGCAGCCAGTTGGCATCTCAAAGCATGCTGGGAAGGCATGCAAGGGCTTGGAGGACTTTCCGCAGAGAGGCAGGGCTTGCAACTCCTGTTTTCAACAATGGAAGCCACACCTGGGTTAGTTGTGTGCGTCCTGGGTTTTGCGGACCCAAACAGAAGTTCTGGTCATGGGTTAGGAGCTCTCCAGCCTGTCCCAAAATGGACGCTTGAATGAGCCTCACATGTTTGAGCCACTCTGTTGGGTGCACAGTAGCTTCTGAACAGGAGTAGTCTACCTGAGAAGGGAGAAATTGAAATTTCAACAGTATTACCATAAAGGTTCACAACCATTCTTAACTCACTCTCTCTCTCTCCCTCTCCCTCCCCCTCTCCCTCTTTCTCTCCCCCCCCCCCATGTGGGTTCCTGGGTGGGACTTAGATGTGAGAGTTTGCCCAGGGCATACAAAGCACACAGAGATAAGTTTTTTGTTTTTCCTCTCTCCCATGATCCTTTCATCCAGTTAAGGTGATTTAGTGACTGTATATTCTAGGCAGACAAGAGGAAGGATTTATTTAGCCAACTCGCCATTAATTTGTGGCACTCACTGCCACAAGATGTGGTGACAACCACTAGCTGAGCAGGCTTTAAAAGAGGATGAGATAAATTCATAGAGAAGGAGAAGGTCTATCAATGGCTGCTTGGATGTGTGGAAATTCCATGTTTAGAGATGGTATTCACTGAATACCAGCTGCTTGGAGGTGGGGCACATAGTGACAGGAGGTGATTGTCTCCATGCCCTACCTGCGGGCTTCCCAGAAACACCAGGTGAGCCACTATAGGACACAGGATGCTGAGCTTGAAGGACCTTAGCTCCGATTCTTCTGGCGTTCTGTTGATGACACACCATTGTCTCTCTTCTGTATTGGTCCCTAGCCAAAACCTTTTTGCAGACAGAGGCACATGTACAGAACCCTATGAAGCATTAGCTGCCCATGCAGGAGTTCTCTTTTGTTAGTGAAATGTTGCACGCCTCATCCTTCCTCAGGCATTGCACAGCTAAATCTTTGACTTCTCTTTGAACACACCCCTGGGGTGTGAGAGTCCACTTTGCTGGCCCCTGTGCTTAAATCCAGACTCTAGTTATGCTTAGGTGCATTTAAACCTGGAAGAATCCGACACCCAGAAATGATCATTTGAGATTCACTAACTTAGCAGGGAATCTCTTGCACATTCCATTAGTCTTCTTGGGCGCTAATTATGAGGCGCACAGATTAAAGCAAGGATTTACCAGGGCTACGGGAACACTGAAGCAATTCAGCACTCCAAAAGCACTGGAAATATTCACAGGAAGAGTTTGTTTTTGTTTCACAATTTTGTATGCCGCCCACTACCGAAGTCACTCTCTGGGCGGTTTACAGCAATAAGAACCAAGATATTTTCACAATGAAAACAGATCAATTTGAAATACCCATAGAAAGATCAAATTGAAATTCCCATAAAAACTACCCGATAGCTAGAAAGCTTGGCTGAAGAGATGTGTCTTGAGTTGTTTCCTAAAAGCCAACAGGGATGGAGCAGCTTGAATCTCAGCCTGAAGTGCATCCCACAGCCCTGGGGCAACTACGGTGAAGGCTCACCTTTTTGAGTCGCCACCAGACCAGCCGGTGGCACCCCAGATGCACCTCCCCTGTACGTCCCCTTTCAAAGTCACACATAGGTTTTCCCCCCAAGTATTTTGGACCAGAAGAATCAGGGCCGTTTAAGACAAATTGCAAGTTGACTTGCCTATAACTACTTTTCAAGCTGTGTTCCTGGGCAGAAAATCTGCTTTGCATCAGAAGGTCTCAAGTTCAATCCCTGGTAGCATCTCCAGGTAGGGCTGAGAGACACTCCTGATTCTGAACCTTGGAGACCCACTGCGAGGCAGTGTCAGAGATTCTCAAGCTAGGTCCCCAGATGTTATTGGACTTCCAACTCCCATAATCCCCAACCCCAGTGGCCTTTGGTTGGGGATTATGGGAGTTGAAGTCCAATAATATCTGGGGACCCAGCGCTGAGAATCTCTGGTAGACAATACTGAGCTTGAACATAGGAAGCTGCCATATACTGAGTCAGACCATTGGTCTATCTAGCTCAGTATTGTCTTCACAGACTGGCAGCAGCTTCTCCAAGGTTGCAGGCAGGAATCTCTCTCAGCACTTTCTTGGAGAAGCCAGGAAGGGAACTTGGAACCTTCTGCTCTTCCCAGAGCAGCTCCATCCCCTGGAATGGACCAATGATCTGATTCAGTAGAACGCAGCTTCCCATGTCCAAAAGTGCACAGCCCAAACTCCCATCATGCTGCTGTCACCAGCCACTTAAGCAGTGAAAGATGGAGGCTTCCACTTGACGTTTCTCCCAAGAAAAATATTTTGACAGGTTCAGTGTAGAGTGAAATGATAAGCTTTTGTTATATGCGTTTCAAATCGTCCCCTTATCACAGGATATATTGATTAGCTTAGTACTTCCTCAGCAAGCTATATATATATATATAAAAGATCTGCACTCTTTCTGGATTAAAGAGCGCAGAAAATTGACAGGTAGATAACCATATTGATTTAGCTGCAGCAGTAAATGCAAGGAGCTTTGTATATTACTTATACAACTTTACAGGCTCAGTCAGCTGAAGAGGTTTCTATTTATTTATTTTTAATTGAATGGAAGGCCAAACAGAGAGGAGGGGGGGGGGACTCAGTTAACTAACTCCTCATTTAGCGCTGATTTGCCAAATAACATAACATTATGTCCTCTGCTTGTGGGTGGATTTTCTTTCCATATTTACCCCCCCTTTTTTTTTCCTTTTAAAAACTTCAGAGGGTGAAGAATAATGGACTGGAACAAGCATTAGGCTGAAACCTCTTTGCCCAGCTCGTATTTCAAATAAAATAAAATAAAATAGAATCACTGAAGCCAAAACCATACGCAGGGCCTGGTTGCTCATGCAGTCTTACAAGGCCCGGCCATGTGGTTTGTATTTGTAAATACTGTGAGAAGGATTGCTTTTGCAATACTCCTTAATGGAGGCCAGATGGCGGGGATCATCAAGAGACTTCTGGCAGCGGAGTCGTCTCTCTTTGTAACGCTGCTGGTCAGAGTGACATCTGGGAGGCTTTGGCCCCCACTAGCATCACTGGCCATCCTGGTCTCCCGGCTGACCATCATGCCATGAAGTTCACACTGTCCACCCAGCATGGATATATATATATACCCAGCTATTGTTTTATGTTGGGGGCTCCCACCCTTTTAAAAGAAGAGCACCCCTTCAGTCGAAAACCTTCTGCTCAGGTGCTTGGTAGAGGTACCCAGTAGAGCTGCAGGAATAACCTGTATTTAACTTCTACTTTTAAGGTGGCCATCTTAAATTCAGAGCTATCTTCAATTCAAGTAACTTATTCTGAATGTAGGACAGAGACTGGAGTAGCCCCTCTCATAACCGGTGTGTGTGTGTGTGTGTGTGTGTGTGTGTGTGTGTGTGTCTGTGTGTACATGCATGTGTGCACATGCCTCCCCCCGCACGCACACACACACCCCACAGTTATGAGAGGGACTAATCCAGTCTCTGGCTTCCGTTCAGACTGTTACTCAACAGTACTCCCACTGAAATTAATAGGCCGTGTAGATTTGACCTATTAATCTCCATAACCTATGAGTATCTTAAGCTGGATGGAAGCCAATGATTGGGGTTGCCCATCTCATAACTGTAATATTTAAATTTAAATACCGTTTTAACCTGAATTGAAGAGGACTCTGAATTGGAATTGACCCCCTTAAAAAGGAGAGATTAAATACAGGTTATATTCAAAAGGAAGCAGACTCTGAATTTAAGAGCTGGTCTCACGGTAGCCAGCATGACTTGTCCCCTTAGCTAAGCAGGGTCTGCCCTGGTTGCATATGAAAGGGAGACTAGAAGTGTGAGCACTGGAAGATATTCCCCTTAGGGGGTGGAGCCACTTTGGGAAGAGCAGAAGGTTTCAAGTTCTCTCCCTGGCTTCTCCAAAATAGGGCTGAGAGAGACTCCCACCTGCAACCTTGGAGAAGCTGCTGCCAGTCTGTGAAGACAATACTGAGCTAGATAGAACAATGGTCTGATTCAGTATATGGCAGCTTCCTGTGTTCCCATGTTTTAGTACCAGTTGCAGGGGAGTAACAGCATGAGAGAGGGCATGCCCTCAACTCCTGCTGTAGGCTTCCAGCGGTATCTGGTGGGCTACTGTGTGAAATAGGATGCTGGACTAGATGGGCCTTGGGCCTGATCCAGCAGGGCTGTTCTTATGTAAGATGACTTCCCAGTTTTAATAGCAAAAACACTTGGAAAAAAACCTAGTGTTGGATTCACGGAAATACAGTATACATGAAACCACAAATCTAGGGAGCCAGGCTGCTATAGTCTCCAACCCACAACTTCACTAAGTTACACATAAGAAGTCTTATTGAAATAAAAGGAACAAGTTTACTTTTCCTATTAATTTCAATGTGAGTAAAATGTAAAGTGTGCTGTCGAGTCAGTGTTGACTCCTCGCGACCACAGAGCCCTGTGGTTGTCTTTGGTAGAATACAGGACAGATTTTACCATTGCCATCTCCTGCGCAGTATAAGATGATGCCTTTCAGCACCTTCCTATATCGCTGCTGCCTGATATAGGTGTTTCCCATAGTCTGGGAAAAATACCAGCGGGGATTCGAACTGGCAACCTTTGGCTTGCTAGTCAAGGCATTTCCCCACTGCACCATTAGGTGGCTTTCAAGGGAAGTACTTGGTGCTAATTTGAGCCTGTCGGGCTGAGGGGAAAGGTGTGCTGAGCTTCAGCAGCCATAGACCCAAGTAGAATCTTGCACCATAAACCAACTTGGCATGGGTTCACACCATCACTTCAGTGCTGGTTGCCCACATTAAACCTAGATTCAAAGCCTAACATCTCCCATTGCAGTTTGCTGTCTCCTCTTGCATCAGATATCTTATCTGGTCCTATCACAATCCCATTTTTAAACCCAGAACACGCACGGTTATCACTTTATTTATTGATGTAACATATTATATGGCACCCAAAGCCCACGTCTCTGGATGGTTTACAATCAAACACCACACATTCAAACATTAGAACAAATGAAAAAATTAAAAACAATGTCAGATGAACAAATGTGTCTTAGACATTTCTGAGACATGTCAGAGATGTGGAGGCTCTAATTTTGGCAGGGAGCACAATCCAAAGCCTTGGGGCGGCAATGGAGAAGGCCCGTCTCTGAATAGCCAACAGACGAGCTGGTGTCAACTGCAGATGGACCTCCCCAGATGATCTCAATAGGCGGCGGGGCTCATAACGGAGAAGGTGTTCTCTTAGAGTCAAGTAGTCTCTATTCTGCTGTCACAATAGCCAAAAACCTGTTTAGTACAGTTCTAATATGAAAACTGCATTGGGAGATTTACAAACACCTGGACAAATAGCTTAAACCATTTGTGCCCTGTTTTATGGGCTAGTATTGTTGATTCAAACAAAGTGCAAGAATTGGACATGGTTCTTGTGAGAGTATCTCTAGGTTTTACTACCAGTACTGTAGCTTTTTTCTTTCTTTTTTGTCCCTCATCCAAATATGGAAAAACACTTAAGGGCTCCAGGTGAGAGCATCATGTGGGAATACGTTAATAAAAGGAAAAGAGAGAAGGAGGGAAACACAGACGGGGAAAGAAAGTTGAACACACACATTGGCAGCTGTCCATGAATCCTCTATGCAAGTTAAAAGTTGCTTAGCTGACTGTCCACTGCATGAGTATTAGCAATGTTGTGGGGAGGATCCTAATTTATGTATTGTGGTGGGGAGGGGGGGTGCATGGTAAAGCTGAGATGTGCAGAACCCCCCTGAGAAAGTTCATTTGTCTTATATAAACCAGTTCGCCGTCCTCTGAAATTTTTCAGATGTTTTTCCTTGGAATCTGTTTTTCATTTCATGTCATTAAAATATATATATATTCTGGTGCCAAGCCTGCTTTAAAGGGATGGACAGAAGGTAGATCCAGATCTTCTTCTTCTTCTTCTTCTTCTTCTTATTATTATTATTATTATTATTAATTTATTTAAAATATTTATATTCCACCCCTACAGTGCAATACTGCTCAGAGCAGCTCACAGCAGTAAAGAAATATTTATTTTATTATTTACTTTGACTGATTGATTTAATTGATATACCACCTGACTCCAAAGGCTCTAAACAAAGTGTAGAATAATATCAATTAAAACAAACCCAAAAGATTTTTTACAAAAACCCCAGTAAAAAGTCAATTTATAATTAAAAGATCTTAAAAGCCTCTCTCTATTTACTGGTAGATTTCTGGGTGGTTTGCAGTAGTTCAGCAAAGGTTCCTTGCTGCCAAATATTAATGTTCATTGTTTTAATGTTTTACGTTTTAGAGATTTTATCTGTATTTTAAACTGTTTTAATTGTGTTAATGTTTTAATTGTTGTTGTTTTTAGATTGTGAACAACCCAGGGAATTGCATATAGGGAGGTATTAAAATGTGTTAAATAAATTAAAATAAATACACACATAATGGTAGCAACAAGGAAAAGGCTTCTCCCTAACTCCCATTTTCTCTAAATTAGGCTGCTAAAATGGAAAATAAGGGGGGAAAGCTTGAGGGGAAACCAGGAGTGGATTTTTACATGAAAGGACTGTGAGCTCAGCTTTGATACTGAAAAACAAATTCCTGGGCTGACCATGGGCTCAGAGGCACCGTGTTCCAAGCCACTATTCTGGACCAGGATGCCATGGGTTAATCCTAAGGTTCTTGCAAAAATGAAGTGGATTTCTCAAGTGCATAAAAAGAATTATTTGCCCATTGACTGATCTGCCAAGGAAGCCCCACACATCTGCCATGGAACCTCTGGGGGTTGCAGAAGACCTGGGGGTATATTCCAGGGCATGCGTCCAATTCGCACAGTGGGGAGCTTTACACAACCAGCAGCAAGTCAGTAAACCAGGAACATATCAGGGAAATGTCGAGAAACGAGAGTATGTGCTCCTGGTGGGTGTGGCATCTGCACCCACCCAAGTCTGGTTCCTGTGTCAGGTTTCCGAGATTCACCTAGCATTCTCCTGAGATTCTCCACCCACCTGGAACTGACATTGAAGTTGGGTGGAGAATCTTGGAAGGACGTCCTTTGAGTCATAGGAATGTGGTTCAAGAACCAGACTTGGCTGGGTTCAGATGCGCACTTTCACTTCCTGACAATTTTCTGACCTGCTCCTAGCTTCCTGTCTTGCTGGTGGTCTTTGAAGCCACCCAGTATTGCTTATGCCATTTGGGCCTCACAGCTGACCAGTAAGAATGACCTCTAGAACGCATCTTGAGACTTTTTCAATAGGTGGTAGAGACATGTAATCAACAAAGTTCCATTCTTGCAGTAGAAAAATTGTTATTAAAGAACAACCTTTCAGGAACTTGCTCTGTAACATTTTCAGAAGGAAAGCAATCTTTCCCATCAGTTGTTAAGATGATGCGAACCAATATGAATTGAATTTTCAATTTTTCAAAAATCTTTTTTTAAGGAAAGAGACTTTGAATTGAATATCTTTAATGGCTGATGCTTTTAATATGAAAATTTTGTGAAGTAGAATCTATGGAGGCACCTGACTGGGGAGGGGGCACTTTGTCTTTATATTACAGGGGAGCCCTCCTAGTCATCAGATGTTTGGCTCGTCCAACCTCTGTACCAGCCAGATGGTCAGTGTGGGGACCTCAGCCAGCCCCACTTGAGGATTCGCAGAACCTGTCCCTTTATTTCCACCTTCCCACGTGCTGGCATTGCATGTTCAGTACACACAGCAGCAGCGGTTGTGCTGTCTCTGCAGTAGACTTAATTGCATGTTGCGTCTGCTGTTCAAAGGCACAGGCATCTCTCTAAGCTGCTCTGAATCATGGTTATGCATCATAGGCACAATGGACTTAATTGCACCCTCTTCGGTACATCCAGTGCCAGCTTTTTCTTGTTTGGCACAGAGCTATGAAGCTCCCTTGCCACTGGTCCGTGATGCTCTGAATTGCCTCCTGGGATGACTCTCCATAGCCAACTAAGAGATGGCTCCAAGTAGTCCAAGCAAGGGGTTGCGGGCATTCCCCCAGAAATATTTTCCACTCCCTTTTCACGCCCCCATCCACAAAACTGGAACTTTTCAGGAAACTGTCAGCCAATACAGACATAGAGGATGTTCATAGGGGTGTGCACAGAACCGGCTGGTCTGGTTCAGTTCAAGTCCAAATTGGACTCGTACTGGACTGGGCCAGTTCGGTTCGGCATCCCCTCGACCCGACCCCCCCCCCAGTTTGGTCCAGTCTGGAGGGGATTCACAATTTTTTAAAATTACTTACCCCCTCGGGGGGGGGGGTCCTTCAAGGTGGCAGGGGGATCCATGAAGGTTTCCCCTTCTGCCCCCCGATGGCCTTCCATCCTTCCAAAACCGGCCTGTTTGGCCAGTCTTCAGCATGAACATTCTTCAGCATGTGACCATTCATCTGGCAGAGGCCCATTGCACAGGCACAGTGGCTTCCAAAATGGTCACTGCACTGGGGGAAAGGCTGAACAGGCCAGTTTGGGAAGGATGGGAGGCCAGCTGGGGAAGGGGGAACCTCTATGGACCCCAACCCAAGCGGCCTTGGAGAACCCCCCTCCCAGAGGGGGTATTTTTTTTAAAAAAAAACTTTAAACAAAAATTTAAACATTTGTGAAACATTTCCACCCGCCATTATAGGGACCTGTGATTCTTTAGGCACCCCATCTACATTCATACAGACTGTTGGCCCAGAGATATTTTAGCTACAGCCCCACTGCTGCTCTCCCTTCTCTATTTTCCTGCAAGAACTCGATGCGATTACATTTCCCAGATGTATAAACCCATTGGGTTATGCAAGTGGTGATACTTTAAGCCATTGGACAAGTAAATGGTTACAAGGAAGGAAAGGAGAGCTGATCTTATGCAAAAAAAGGAGAGCTGGGCTTTGTGGTAGCAAACATGAATTGTCCCCTTTGCTAAGCAGGGTCTGCCCTGGTTTGCATTTGAATGGGAGGCTGCATGTGAGCACTGTGAGATATTCCACTCAAGGGATGGTGATGCTCTGGGAAGAGCATCTGCATACTTGCACGCAGAAGATTCCAAGCTAACTCTCTGGCATCTCCAGACAAGGCTAAGATAGACTCCTCCCTGTAACCTCCGAGAAGCTGCTACCAGTCTGTGTAGACAGTACTGAGCTAGATGGACCAATGGTCCGACTTGGTAGAAGGCAGCTTCCTGTGTTCCTATGTACTCTGCTGTTAGCTACTTTCCACACTGCCTTTTACAGACCCCCGTGTTTTCAAATGTAAACATTGAGATCATTATTTTCCTTAATATGCAAATTGGTGTTTTCTTAATAAAAGCAGCATGAGGCGTGCTTAATGGGATCGGTAGGCTTCTGCAATGTTGTTTCCTTTTTCATTTAAAACCGTGGCAGAATTTCTCGGCTGAGGCCTTCTATGCCCAGATGGAGAAGGTGGATATCTAACCATGTGCCTCACGAGAACCATTCCAACTGGGTTTCCTTTGGGGGCAGGAGGGGGGAAGACGGGAGACATATCTTTGAAATATGGAGTCTCTGCTCAATATTTTTTGCAGCTGTCTCCCTGCTGCTGTTGAGATATAGCTTTTTCGGCCATACTTTATGAGCAGTCTGCAGCTTGCTCAGAGGAGTTTCCTTCCAAATGAAACCTCATATTGTATGTGCTCTCCTGTCCCCTGTCCCCCCCCCCCAGTGATAAGCTATAATGCAAAGACAGACATTTCAATCTTAAGTAGTTACTGAATTTTGGTGTGGTAATCACTGCAAAGGTTGCCGTTGGTGGGGTGTGTGTATATATCTGTGTGAAAATTGGTATTCTTCCTTTTACAAAAACTGGGACATATCATCCTTTTGTCCTACTGTATATCTCTGTGCAAGATCAGTTGGTACTTTAGAAGACATGTTGACCAAAATTAATCAAGTCACAAATATCAGGAGGAATCTAGTGAAAATCAGCACACATTTGTGACACTGAAAAAAACGGAAAGTAAACATCTGTTTTTTAACTTCTTCTTTCAGTGGGACTTAAGTATAGAGATGTGCACAAAACACATTTTATGATTTGTTTCTAATTTGAATTGAATTCTAAAAATTTGTTTCAAATTCAAATCTGGTCCAAATATTTGATTCAAATTTGAACAAATTTGAGTTTACTCTGTTTTGGTGCCTTTTTAACCAATCAGGGGCCTGGGTGGTTATTTAAAGATGCCAAACAGCTCTTGAATCTAATTCAAATTGGAATTTCAAAAAATTGATTCGAATTGAATTGCCCTTTTAAGAGGTGATTCTGTTCAAATTTAAATAACTCGAATCACCCAGATTCAAGTCAAACCGATTTATTGGAATTGATTTGCACATCCCTATTTAAGTGTGCCTAAGTTTCTCTGGGTTGCACCCACATTTTTAATAGTCCTAAAATGAAAAGGCTATAATATCCTGTGGAGTAAACAAAGTTAAGGTTAAGTAAGGATGTAGTCAGTTTTCTCCATTATGCAAGATCCAGGAGTGAATAAGGATAACTTTTGTCAGCTCAGTTCACATGCAGTTCAAGTCTACCTCACAAGATTGTTCTGTGGATAAAAGGCGGGGATCAGCGAGAATCACATATGCCTCTCACGATAAACATTGGCCAAAGGTCTGACTCAGGATACAGCAGCTTAACATTTTTGCACACATTAATTATTTAATGTTTATTTTTAATAATCATTAATTATTTATTATGATTTAATGATTGTAATTATTATTTTAATAATCAATTATTTCATGATTCATTATTGCTCTCCCCCCCTTGCATAATTTATGTCATGTAAGGAATACTGGGGGTCATTCAAACCATCAAAAATTGTGTTCTACCCGGGTTTGGGAGCTGTGTGTGTGTGCTCCCAATTTTTGTTTGTGTGGAAGCAAGGCAGGAGGAAAACCTAGGTAGAAGTGATTGTGTGGGAGGAAAACCTGGTTAGCTTTTCCTCCTACTTTGCTTCCACACAATCACTTCTACCCAGGTTATCCTCTTACCTTGCTCCCACACAACCAAAAATCCCGGGTAGATCACAGTTTTTGATGGTGTGCATTGTCCTCATCTGGAGATCATGGGAGTTGTTCAACAACAGCAGGAGGGCCAGGTTTGCCCATCCATGGTGTAGAGTAGGCATTCCTGAGCTAGATGGACCACTGGTCTGACTTGGTATAAGACAACTTCCTATGTCTCTGTTCACTCTCTCCAAAATGTTCAGAACCAAGCCATGTAAAAATGGCAAAGCTTTCACGAGTTCAAAAATTAACACTTCAAGGTGAAGACAACAGGCGAACAAGCTAGGAGAGAGTATTTGTAATGTTCTTTGCATGGTGCTACAAGTATTCTGGAAACCAGCTCTGGGGAGAATGAATGGTGGGTTTAACAACTACTAGAGCTGCTTCCGTCTTCATACATAATAAACATGGCTTCTGTAAATAACTCTTTTTATCTGTCAAACATTGTAGGCACATATGCCACACTGATTGTCACGGGGGTCGTAAATAAACAATGGATCTGTCTGTGCATTGCTTATGTTTTGGTTTTAAAACATCCATACCAAAAAAAAAAAAAAAAGGTAGCAAACCAATTTGGATAATAACATCTTTCAGACTCTGCATGAGAACACTTAAAATACGTTTAATTTTTTAAAATTAAAAAAGAAAAGAAGGGATGGAAGCCAGAAAGCAGCAGAAGTTACAAAGAAGGCTTTATGCTGAAATAGTAGGTTTCTGTCGAAAGCTGCATGCCAGGTTCAACTTCTGGTTGCTCAGATATAACCACCTTATACAGTTAGTGAAATATGGGGGGAGTGGAGTTTTGGTGCTTAGGTGGGGGCATGTTTTAAGCCAGGGAGTTGGCACAGAGCCAAAGGGTTCAGCCCTTCTACTGTGTCCCCAATCCAAATCTGGGTACCCTTCAGGGCTTCTTAAATGGATATATTGGTAGTATATGATTGCAATTTGTGTGTATAAGGCAAGCCGCTACAACACACCTGTGCATCCTGGTTATTAGACATGAACTCTGCTGATGTTCAGAAACCCTTTGCTCCAGCAAATCTCATAAGATCTGGTCCCCAGTCAATACATAGATAAGAGAAACAAGCTTCTTAAGGGTGATCTACTACAAAGTAACTTCAGATAGTCCTTCATGGTAACAAGCTTGTTTGCAGTATGCACCTGGGGTTCTAAAGGAGCCCAGATTCCTCACTTTACTTGTCACATTTTTATTTTATGTGGCACATTTCTATACCACCCCATATGCAAATCTCTGGGTGGTTTACCATCTAAAACACAACAATTAAAATATTGACACAGTAATAACAATTTAAAATAATAGATAAAAACTCTAAAACTTAACTTTAAAACTATAAATGAAAAGCCTAATTTAAACAGGTAAGCAAAGTTTTCTCAAAAACATATGGGAAAGGAGATTTTCTTATTTTGTTAGGGAGCACATCCCAAAATTCCAGGGTAACCCTAGAAAAGGCCTGGTTTTGAGTCACCACCAGCTGAGCTAGTAGCGACCACAACCAGACCTCTCCTGATGATCTTAATACTTCGTAAACTTACAAATTCCATATAGTTTTTAAATTTTTAGAAGTTTCTTCATGCATTATATAACAATCCCCAGATGCATCTGGTGGGCCACTGTGTGAATCAGGATGCTAGACTAGATGGGCCTTGAGCCTGACCCAGCAGGGCTGTTCTTAGGTTCAATGATTGCAAACCTATTATTATTATTATTATTATTATTATTATTATTATTATTATTATTATTATTTTGATTTCTATACCGCCCTTCCAAAAATGGCTCAGGGTGGTTTACACAGAGAAATAACAAATAAATAAGATGGATCCCTGTCCCCAAAGGGCTCACATTCTAAAATGAAACATAAGTTAGACACCAGCAACAGTTACTGGAAGTTCTGTGCTGGGGGTGGATAGGGCCAGTTACTCTCCCCCTGCTAAATAAAGATAATCACCATGGTAAAAGGTGCCTCTTTGCCCAGTTAGCAAGGGCTATGCACCTATGCACTGCTTTCACTTGCAAATAATACAGTGCTAACATAATACAACTTTGGCATGACTTGAATATTTGAAGTGCATCTTGTTTCTTTTCTTTTGGAACTGCACAGGTCCGCCCCCCTCCCGGAATGCTCATTTTCTGGCCAGTTGTACATTTTAAAATCCCTGGTTCCCCACAGCTACGTTTTGAAAAAAGACATTGGAAGTCTAGTTTCAGTCTCAGTGTTGAAGAAGCCCCAATGCACTGCATAGGCTTGCCACAGTTGTTATATAAAGTCTGGAGAACTTTTACACATTTACAAACTATACGGAATGTGTACGTTTACAAATTATATGGAAAGTGATGGAATCTGATGACCTCTTTGCATCAGAGATTTTGAATGGCTGAACTTCCAGTTTGTCTTGTTTAAAAACTGTTTTAAGGGTATCACACACAGACATCCACTGCCATCGAGAAGCGCCATTTGTCGTTAAGTTGTCTGGGCAGTTGCTTTCAGCTCGTAGCAACCGTGCTTCTGTCGACACTGTTGCTTTTTAACAAAGCCCACCGGTATTTCCTCCCTCCCTCCTTTCCACTAAACAATTCTCTGATTTCAATGTTGCCCCTTTGATGAGGCTAGTTTGTGTCACAACCTGATACACTTAACATTCCAGACATAAGATACGGTTAAATCCATTGCTTTCCTCTCGACAAGGAAAAGTGACACTCCATCTTGTGTCTGTTAAGGGATATGCTCATTATTAATTCAGTGCATCATTACCAAGTAGATGTCTCTGCCAGCTTGCTGGGGCTTTAGGGAAAAAACTCAATGCATCCCCTTCTTGTCGTCGGACACCGATTCAATCAGACGTTCTGCCAATTGTTTTATGGCCTTGTATCTAGAAAAGTTTTAAGGCCAAATTACACATTACATCAAGCACACTGTTGACACTGACATGCTTAGGGGTCTTTCCCCGCCTCCATAGTTTATTCAAGGAAGATCATAGCATGAGAGGGCTTTAACCCTTTACCACATCACATTCCTGATCCAGTTCACACACGGACATAAGTCGTCCCTCACCAAGCACGAGGGTTCGGTTTCGGCAAAACCTAGCCATTGGCAAATTTGTGGTTGGCGAGCAATTGAAATCAATGGAAAACGGGGTTAGGGGGTCTCAAAAAGACCAAAAAACCCAAAGAAAAAATACCAAAAATTGCCCCCCCCCATATCACCCGGAATCCCTTAAAATCACCAAGAATAAGCAAGAGGAGTTAGCAAACTGAATCTCTGGAAAATCTTGAAAACAACCCCCCCCCCAATCACTCAAAGGTACTTTTGAACACCCCCCCCAAAAAAACCCCAATCAAATCACTTTAAATCGCAAGGAGTTGGCAGGGTCAGCAAGAGGAATGAGCGGATTGAAACCCTGACCCCCCCAAAAAATTGCAGGAAACCCCCCCCCCAATCACTAAAAATAAAAATCTTGTCAAACCGCAGATGCTCAGGTTGCATTTAGCGAGTCGATTAATCAAATAATTTTTTGTTGCTTCCAGCCTTATATAACAGATCTGCACTATCACTGGACCAGTCGTGTTTTCCTAAAAGAAAATGCATCTTAGCTTTTCTTTAGCAGTTATGTAGCAGGAAGCTGTTGCATGTATAACAAGCCCCTTCCTTTGACATTGTCTGATAAATCCCTGATAAATGGCACATTGGAAAGTCGAAGCACCATCTCCGAGAGCGATCATTGCTCAGCTGGCTTTAAACAGCAATGCGAGAAAGAGGATTCCAACATAGACACCTCCTGATAATGACATTTCCATAGGTGCTTAAGTTCAAATTAACTGTTCTAAAAACCCAAATTAGAGTCAAAGATGATGCAAGCCAATTTACTCGGCACAACAATTGGAGGCGATGAAAAGTGTTCTGCTAGATTGCTGCTTAAATCGTATCACTGTGGCTCCCTGGGTGGGAGATCGGCACAGAATAATAATAGCCAGAGGCTGAATGTAATTTAATTATTAGGTTTTTGCATTGGTGAGCGCTTGCATTGTTTTGTTTTTTAAAAACATTTTCCCCTTCCACCAGGTGTACAATGCCAGATCTGTGTTCAAAATCATTGTGAAATTGTGGCAGGAGGAATATTAAATGGTAGATCCTCTTTAAAGGAGCCATAGTCCCATTGTTGAACATGCAACATGGCAAGAGTGCGACAAGTTCATTTCCAACAGAGACTGACATTTTGTCCTCCTTTTGTATTTTCTGCTCTTCCCTCCTGGAGGAAGGTAGCAGTGCCTGGAACACTGCTAGCAATGGAAAATCTAGTGCCTGGTACGCCCTTGTAATTCATCATTTATTTATTAATTATCATTAATTAATTATCATTTATCACCCCTGCTAACTGGGCAAAGAGGCACCTTTTTAACATGGTGATGATCTTTATTTAGCAGGGAGAGAGCAACTGGCCCTATCCAGCCCCAGCACAGCATCCCTCCAGTGGCTGTTGCTGGTGTCTATCTTATGTTTCTTTTTAGATTGTGAGCCCTTTAGGGACAGTGATCCATCCTATTTATTTGTTATTTTTCTGTCTAAACCGCCCTGAGCCATTTTTGGAAGGGCAGTATATTTATTATTTATTATTATTTATTCAATTTCTATACCGCCCTTCCAAAAAATGGCTCAGGGCGGTTTACACAGAGAAATAATAAATAAATAAGATGGATCCCTGTCCCCAAAGAGCTCACAATAGAAATCAAATTATTATTAATAATAATAATAATAATAATAATAATAATATTAATAATAATAATAAATATTTCTATACCTCCTGATATAGACATCTCCAGGTGATGTACAAGTTAGAACAAAACAAATAAAAAAACAATATAAAACAGTTAAAATTCATGAAACAGGTGAATTTTGGTGAGTAAAAAAAATTGAATTTGAATTTCAGTTAAAAACATTCGAAAACTGGTACATCTTCATTCATTCATTCATTCATTCAGGTATACTCCATCTGCAAAGTGTTGTCATGTTCTTCTTGATCAGAAGCTCTGCCTGATGCACTGCTGCCCCTTGTGGCAGCTTGCTGCACTGCAGTGGGCTATAACCCCAGTGAGGCTCTAGAATAGACCTTCCCCTGCCTATGGGATCACCCCTTGGCTTTCCAGCTTTTCCCCTGGAGGAGATGAGTTACCTAGCAGGTGTTTAGATAAAAAGGGAGTAATCGTTCCACAAAGCCTAGTGGATGCTGATCTGTGTATATACAGGATGGGGCTGAGGTTTCCAGGATAAAATGTTGCCTTCAACACCACTAGTCCACAGACAGCTGCTTACCCATGGAGGTCTGTGACCTGCTCCCTCTGACAGCCAAGGGATGGTGATGGTTTCAGGATAGCCCATGAACAGTCACACACTTGACATCTGTGTGTCATTTTCTGCCTCTCACGGCACTCAGGGGTGTAACTACCATTAGGGAAGGGGAGGCAGTCGTCTTGGGGCCCACTGAGGCATATCACATGACTCCCCACCCACCCATGTTGCACCCCCTATGAATTATGTTGAGTCTCTTGGAGATCGGCAGGAGCAGAGAGTAAAAAAACTAGATTCAATGTGAACTAGATTTTCACCGTATTCATAATGGGGATGTGAGTGTGAGTGCACTATATATCGTGAAGTGTGTTTGTGTGTGTATATAAGCAAGGGGCCCATTTTAAAATCTAGTCTCTGGGCCCACTCCAACCTTGATATGCCCCTGACGGCACTGCAGCAGGTTAAGCCTTTGAGGCTCTAGAGCGAACAAGCCCCTGTCTATGGGATCACCCATTGGCTACCCGCTGTAGCAGAAAAGGCAAAAAGCTTCCTGCCTGGGACAGGTCTTGCCTCAGTATCAAGGTCTCCTTGGTGGTACACTTGAGCTCTGTTGCTTCTCCTATCTACTTGGCTCCTTTCTGGTGTGACTTCTTTTGTGTTCCTGGCTCCTGGTTTGACCCTCTGGTTCCGGACTGCCTACTTGGCATGACCATGATCCAGCTCCTGGTTTGACCCTCTGGCTCCGGACCCCCTTGGCTACCAGCTTGTCACCCTGCTGCTTGGCTGTCCCAGTTCTAGCCCTATACTTTCACCCCCTAGGGATGGCTGCCTGCGACTCAGCTTCTGATACTACTACTACTACTACTTATAGATCGCTTTTCAACAAAAGTTTCCAAAATGGTTTACACTGTGTGTCAAGTGCCATCTTGGAGGAAGCATCATCTCTATCCCCTACTGCTGGAGGATCATGTTGGTGTGTGCCATACACATTTAATTGGACAAAAACCAAATGAAAATATATATAAGTATTACAATGTCTCCCAGAACAGAGGCGCTCCTTGAGATGAATTGTAAACAACTACTAACTGGGATCAAAGAGACCCTTAAGAAGTGGGAAGAAACAGGGCGGGGTGCAATTAAATTCCTTCCCCAACCTATATTTCCCATTCTCACTGCACATCACTTCCGAGCACTCTTACCAATTATTGACATGTCTCTGTGTTTGGGTGCTTTTTTTTCTTCTTCTTACTTGTTTTCTTGAATGGCCTGCTTGGCCTGAACTCCGGCATGTTCCTGAGCTTTGAATAGCAGTTTGACCCCTGAATCCCGGTTGTCTGTTCAGCTTGACCTCTGGTGTGTTCCTGACCTTCAACTACTGGTTTGACCTTTGATTCCTGACTGTCTGCTCGGCTTGACCTCTGCTCTCTGGTTTGGTAGCTGAGCCCCAACAGGTTATCTGACTCTCCAGCTCTCAGCTCTTCGTTTGTGCCACCTAGTGGCCACCGTGCATGGCTGAGCCTTGAAAAGTGTTCTCCCATCTCGTATCTTTTTGACCTTGCAATAACCATAATGGAGAGGAGGCCACTGTTTCTGTGTGCGTTCTGGTACTGCACGGGAGTACTTGGGTCAAGCACCACCCCAGCACATGGGGCAGAGGAGAGCAGATAAGGACCTGATCTCCTCTTGCTGAAAGCTCCCGCTTCTCGTGCCGAACCGGTGCTTGAACCGATTCGTGCACACCCCTATCCAGGAAGGATATCAGGCCAGCTGTGCTCCTGGTATGTCACTCTGAATCATGTGAGCTGATTTCTTTTTGGGGTGGGGGGATTAGCTGAATCAGCGCATATTTACTCTGGAGCCTATGAAAGGGTTAGCTCCCAGACCAATCAGAAAGGGAGAGAGAGAGAGAGAGAGAGAGAGAGAGAGAGAGAGAGAGAGAGAGAGAGAGAGAGATGCCCCCCAAAAGTGGATGGACTAGCTTTAATGTATGTGTGTGTGTGTGTGTTGGTGTGGAACATCTGTACATTGCATGTAAAATGGATGGATGGGCTGGAAGAGGAAGACAGAGACAACAGAGAAACAACATGGAAGGCTGAGAAAAATAGGTCAGAGAAACTTGTGTGCTCTTTATACTGCCATGGTTGATTGGTTATTCTCATCACCCTTTGTTTAAAATCATTTTGGAATTAATTGGCGTTCATTAGCATGAGTCTTTGTAGCACAGTTGCAGAAACAGTCATTAATGTAGCTAATAAATATAAAAAAGAAGGGGGGAAAGATCCTA
This sequence comes from Hemicordylus capensis, assembly GCF_027244095.1. Classification (NCBI taxonomy): domain Eukaryota; kingdom Metazoa; phylum Chordata; class Lepidosauria; order Squamata; family Cordylidae; genus Hemicordylus; species Hemicordylus capensis. The sequence goes on from NC_069667.1 coordinate 21,748,033, forward strand.
TTACCAGGGTCCCTACAGGCTGTTAACTAACATTTTGAATAAGAATACATAAACATAAATTAAACATTGTTGCAAAGTGCTATGAATGCGGGGATTTAGCACAGGGTTATTTAGCAGTAACACTTGAAAGTACTTTTGACTTGATACATTTTCCTTCCAGTAGACCTCGGCCATGAAGATGACATCTCTGATTAGGTGTGTGGGTTTCTCAGGAAATTGGTTGTGCATTGTTTTGGAATCCTGGCACTCAATCCATTTCCTAGAAACTGGGAAATGATGGCCCTGATCCCCATAGGGCAGGAGTGGATTATTACCATTAATAAGCGGTAGTAACTGTTTATTATAGGTACAGAGTATCCACACAGACTTATTTGTGGTTTATTGTATAACTGAATGAACTGCTCTCAAAGTGACTAACAAAAAAAAGTGCTATTGAAATCGATTACATGTTGTCAGTAAAGAGTATACTGTTAAAAGCAGTTTTTAAAAATAAACTAGTTAAGCTTGAGATAAAGACAGCAACATGTGCATCCACATTTTTGCAGAGTAATTAACTACCATAAGGTGGACGGCTTCAGAACTTTACTCCAAGGGGAGGAAAGCCTGGTCTTGTGGTAAGTAAGTCAAGTGTGCCATCAAGTTGATTTCGACTCCTGGCACCCACAGAGCCCTGTGGTTTTCTTTGGTAGAATACAGGAGGGTTTTTATTTTTTTATACCATTGCCTCCTCCTGCACAGTACGATATGTTGCCTTTCAACTCCCCTGAGTTGTATGAGGGCATTATAATATTAGCATTTTTTATTTTCAATCCCCTTCCTGATGATCCCTAGCATGGAATTTGCCTTTTTCACAGCTGCCACACAGTGAGTCGACACTTTCAACTAGCTGTTCACCATGACCCCAAGAATTCTCTCCTGGCCAGCTCAGACCCCATCAGTGTTTATGTGAAGTTGAGGGTTTTTGCCCCAGTATCCTTCACACTTGCTATCATTGAACCGCATCTGCCATCTTGTCACCAACTCCCCCAGTTTGGAGAGATCCTTTTGGAGCTCCTGACCATCTGTTTTGGATTTAACTATTCTAAATAGTGTAGTGTCATCTGCAAATTTGGCCACTTTTCTGGTTACCCCAACTTCTAGATCATTTATGAACAAGTTAAAGAGCTCTGGTCTCAGTACAGATCTTGAATCCAAGCCTAGGTTTTTTGGAAACCTACCTTTTCCTCCTACCTTTTCCTCCTACCTTGCTTCCACACAGCCGAAAATTGTGGAAATTGACACAGCTCCCAAACCTGGGTAGAACACAGGTTTTGATTGTATGAATAACCTCAGTGTAATCTTATGCAGGTTTAACTGAGAGTTTATTCAGAAACAACTCAATTTTCTCCTTCTCCTTTCCCTCCCTTTTCCTTTCTGACTCCACCCTCCACAGTCTCTAGAGGGCCCCCACTGGGACAAACTTCTCAACAACAGAACATAAAAGATTATTAAATAGAATACAACAATAAGCTTGCTAACAACTTGAGGGTCTTTATCATGTTCCTATCTTATTGACACTCATTTAAATCAATAGGTATTAAAACAGAGAAACGGGATACGAGACCTCCTAAAGGGGCAACCCAATTTCCTTTCTTTAAAAACCTCGAACAATTAAAATCCAGTAAGAAGAAAAAATAGTGAAATGAGTTTTAGTCTTAACTCTTACTCATTGACGGGAGCAAACAAACTCTTTTAGACACCCCCAAACAATGAAAAGTGGCCTACTGTTGGGTCTTTTATCCCTTTTAATTTATTTTTGATGCCGCATGCAGTTCCCGAATCTCTTTTGTGAGTCGTAATAAAATAGCCGCGGTGCAATTTCGCATGTATGTCAAGCAGTGCGTGACCTGATATGCAAATTTAATACCGAGGTGCCAGAACGGAATTCATAATGTTTCACATCTACTGAGCTGTTTAAAGCAGTTTAGAAATCAATGAATATGTAATATGAAGGTGATAAGACCTAAATAAAAACCCTATTTATCTACTATGAAAAAGTATTTATACACAGAATATTTAGCACCGACCAAAAAATGGACAGCCTTTCCAATTATACGGTTTGCATAAACAAATGATAAATCGTGTGCTCAGAATAAATCGCTCTGCAGTATGTTCCTTTGCATTATATACTCTCAAATGCTGGAAATATTTACCAGTGCAGTGCCTTGTTTATATGTATCTAAACCAAACTGCTGCAATGAAAGAGCCTTTGAATGAAAACCTCTTTGAGGTCACTTATTTATATTTAATTTGGAGTATATTGGGTGCTTCATTACAGGTTTGTGTTACAGGTTTCCAGGTTATTAAAGATCAGTGAAATAAGATACACTTTTATAAAGTCTTGCGGCTCATGATAAAATGAGGGGCATAAATTCAACTGACAGCAACAAATAAATAATCGTTCAGATGCATTCCATCTGTTTTACCATAACATAAAATTTTAATTTTTCTTTTTTAAGAGAAAAATTTTATTCAAGCCCAAAGTTGCTTGGGAAGCCCCATCCATCTGCTTCTACAGGAAAAGTGCAGAGGCACTAAATAATAAGGCTGTTACGCACATCATTATTTGGCAACGTCAGCATACATGTGCTTTACAGAGAGGCAGAAGCCAACAGACCCGTCTTTGCCCCAGGAGTCTGTAGTCTAAAATTCACCCGGGGAGGGAACAATCAAAGGAGGCAGGGTAAAGTATGGGTCCTTTACTCACTTATACTTCTATGAGGTCGTTCAAAGAATCAGAAATGGTGGAACTATGAGTGCTCCCAATTTTTGGTTGTGTGGAAGCAAGGGAAGAGGGAAACCTGGGTAGAAGTGATGCTGTGGAAGCAAGATAGGAGGAAAAGCTACCCAGGTTTTCCTCTTACCTTGCTTCCACACACTCACTCCAGCCCAGGTTTTCCTCCTACCTTGCTTCCGCACAACCAAACACTGGGAGCATACACAACTCCCAAACCCAGGTAGAACACAGTTTTTGATTGTGTGACTAACCTCACAATCTGTCTTCTTTTTAAAGCTTGTAATCCTGAGGGCGGGGACCGTGACATTTCCACATTTTAAAGAAATTGAACTCTCCTGTCAATAAGTCTCCTCTTGAGGAGGAGAGCTGGTCTTGTGGTAGCAAGCATGAATTTGTCCCCTTTGCTAAGCAGGGTCTACTCTGGTTTGCATTTGAATACAAGCCTGTGTGAATGCAGACATGTGTGAGCACTGTAGGATATTCCCCTTAGGGGGATGGGACCACTCTGGGGAGAGAATCTGTATGCTTGTATGCACAGAAGGTCCCAAATTCCCTCCCTGGCATTTCCAGATAGGGCTGGGAGAGACTCCTGCCTGCAGCCTTGGAGAAGCTACTGCCAATACTGAGCTAGATGGACCACTGGTCTGACTCAGTATAAGGCAGTTTCCTAAGGCCCTATGTATGAATATGACTCAGAGGCGGGGGTTTCTCTGTAGCTTCTCCTGGGCTATGGAATGTACTCCTTGCAGAAATCCTTAATTTAAATTCATTTTTGACCTTCAGGAGAGCCCTCAAAACCTGTCTGTTTGGCCTGGCCTTCCAGGGTTTTTAATTCGTTGTAAATGTTTCTAACGTGCTGTAACTTGGTTTTCCAAGGTTTTTAAACTGTTCTGAATGTTTTAACTGTTAATTGTTTTATGGTGCTTTATAGTCTCTGGTTTTAATTGTTAATTGATTTTAATTGTTTTGTTTTAATGTAAACCGCCCTGAGCCATTTTTGGAAGGTCAGTATAGAAATCGAATAAGTAAGTAATAAATAAATTAAATCTCTGTGGCAGTGCTCAACATCTGGAGGACCAGAGGTTGGGAACCACAGCTTCATGGGGTACCTGAGCTGAAGGTTTGCAACAGAAGAGGTACACTTGTTTAAAAAAAAAGGTTGGGAATCCCTAATTTAAGGAATTGACCCAAACGCTATCTGGAAGTGGTGAATGACCCTTTATGGAAGGTGCTGTAGCTTAAAACATACACTGCTGTCTTGTACCAAAGCAGACCATTGATCCATCTAGGCCAATATAGGGCAGGGGCATTGGGGTCTTTCCCACCAACTACAAAAGGATTATGTAGCTGGTGGAAAAGACCCCAAGACCCCTTATGGGCCAATTCGTGATGATAGGGGCCCTGCTACCATTTTGGAAGGCAAGGAAATGATAGACTGGGGGCTTTTTCAAACCCTGCTTTACTCTCAACCCTCTCTATTAACTATTCCTCCAGATGTTGCTGAACTCCCAGCACCCCCAGCCATAATATATTGTACCTGGGAGTGCTGGGAGTTGTAGTTCAGTAAAATCTGGAGGAACCCAAGTTGGGAACCACTGCTTTAGAGTTTTGGCTATTCTGGTTGATTTCTGGGTTTGGGCCAGCTGGTTTTGCTTATATTGGCTGATGGTTTGAAATGTTGTTGTGAGCTGTTTTGGAAGTTGTTGGTGGGAAAGGGGGTCCAAATGTTTTATTCCTGTACTCAGAAGACAAATCGCTTAACATCCAGCAGAACTCTGAAGCTATGGATCACACAACTGCAGATTCTGCAGGCAGAGAATTCAGATTCTGTGGTCCTCAGAATTTACGGATGTCTGGCACAGTGGCATTTTCACATGATGAATTGATGTGAATATGATGATTTTGTGTCAATAGCATATTGCTTGATTTAGTTCTTCTGAAGCTGGCTTTTTATGTCAAAAGTAACAAACAAACAAAAAGCCCTCGGAGCTCTCTTGCCAGGCAGTACATCCTTTGGTTTGAAATCTGTTCCTTTTAAAGTAACAACTCCATCACTCAAATCACCATTAAAAAAGATAATGAGAATGGAGTGTAGGATTTGAATATTGTCTGTGACACTGTCAGTGCACTGATGTCATTTGGAAATGACAGCAGCACTTGGCTTACGGGCTAAGATCCGTCATGACGGAAGCCTGATCACTGGACTGAAAGATGAAACAATTGCATCCTGATTGGCCTTTGCACTTCCTGGGAAACTTAAGAAACACTTTAAAAAAAGAAAGAAACCACCAGTTGAGCCAAAGGGCAGCCTCGAGTCAGCTCTGGCCTGTTGTGAACAATAGAGCTGGCCAGCAAGCTCTTGACCCTGATGTCTCGAATCCTCTTGAAGTTTTCCAGGCTTGAACGAAATGCCATTGTGGTGACCTCCCTTTCTGATGATACAAAATTATTAGTACATTGATAACTACTGACAGGACTCTCTGTTGGGTTTCATGTCCTGTTACTCCAACATCTGCTAGAGCTGTAGGCATTTTAGAAGGTAACGTTTTTGCTAATCATTCCACGGTAACCAAAGCTCAGTAACCAAAGAGCAGCTTTGGCACGAGTGAAATAGACAGGGCGCAATAGCACTGTGCATGTATTTTGCCATTTTTATCTAGACAGGCCTGAGACCTGCATCCTAGCGTTTATTTTGCCAACAAAGTGGGGGGTGCTGTTTCTAAGTAAATAGCTCTCCATTGTTGGGAAAGAGGTGCTAGTTTGCAGACATCAGGCCTATATGGATAGACATGGCCAAATATATGCACAGTGCTATTTCACTCTATTGCACACAATGGAAAAAAAGAGACTGAAACCTTCCCTTTATTTCTTTCAGAATCTGTCTCTAGCCGCTAAAGGCCCATTTGGCGGTGTTGCACTCTTTCAATATATAACACTTCTTGATTTAAAACATAGTGGCTTTCTTTGTGGTTCTGGTTGCATGTGGATCTAGATGGGGATGGGGATCCATATGTGGATCCAGTTGCATGTGGACTGATGGAGAGAGCTGGTCTTGTGGTAGCAAGCATGACTTGTTCCCTTAGCTAAGCAGGGTCCACCTTGGTTGCATTTGAATAGGAGACTAGAAGTGTGAGCACTGGAAGATATTCCAGGGATGGAGCCACACTGGGAAGAGCAGAAGGTTCCAAGCTCCCTCCCTGGCAGCATCTCCAAGATAGGGCTGAGAGAGATTCGTGCCTGCAACCTTGGAGAAGCCGCTGCCAGTCTGTGAAGACAATACTGAGCTAGATGGACCGATGGTCTGACTCAGTATATGGCTGCTTCCTATGTTCCTATGATCCAGATGGGAACGGACATCACCATCAAAGGATGTAGCCAGTCAATTCAAGGGGGCAATGCAGTGTTGATGGAGATTTCTGTCTTTATCCATGTTCATGAGCCAGGCAGAAGATTGCTAATGCAGGTAGAAGTTCTCCTTTGCTGCATCAGGGACCAAGACTACCCAGTTGATTCATGTGAACCTATGTCTAACTTTTTCCCCTTCTGCTTGGGAAGTGGCTCATTCATACCCTTGCTGGCTGAGATTATTTAAACTAGAAATGCTAAGGATTGAGCCCCAAACCTTCTGCACGCAAAGTCTGTGCTCTACCCTATCCTACAGCAGGTCAAATGTCATTGTTCTCAATGGTGTGCGTGTGCTTCTTGTTGTTTAATCTCCCTCTCACTGTGAAATCTCTCATTTTTGCCATGACTGACCCATGAAATGTGACATTTCAGTTCTCCAACTCGCGTAGAGCCCCTGTTTGATCGTTGAATCCCCTCCTTTTAGCAGAGGCCAGGTTGATTCTTTTTGAACCACTGAAAGGTGGTCTATGAGTATAAATGGTCGTCTGCCACTTTGCCATTTGTATTCATAGGTTTCACTTTCTCTTAAGTGTTGGGGTCACTGCGGATTGATTTGCTTTTACTGGAAAAGTACTTATCTTAATGGATTAATGTGACATCCATGTGGTTGTCATATGTTCCCTTTTAATACATGTCCCCCCATAATGCTGTTTCAATTCCAATTTAATTTAGCACCAGTTAATGGACTAAACATAAAGGTTATTTCTTTCTTTCAAAAAAATTTAAAAGAATAAAAAAGGAATCTGGATTTTTCCATCTAACATTTCTCACATTTAAAATTGCAGCACTGCAGACAGGGCAATAAATAATCCCAAGCCTCCCATCAGGAAAATTACGGGACTAATTCTCAGACCCTTCACATTAAAGGCAGTCTGTGAACCAGGTGACTTGTGCTGATGAAATGATGTAAGAGGGTATCTGAGAAACTTCATGTTGGTGACTATCTAACATTTAGGAATACAGGAAGCTGCCTTATACTGAATCAGACCATTGGTCTATCTCTCAGTATTGTCTTCACAGCAGCAGCTTCTCCAAGGTTGGCAGCAGCTTCTCCAAGGTTGCAGGCAGGAATCTCTCCCAGCCCTATCTTGGAGATGCTGCCAGGGAGGGAACTTGGGACCTTCTGCATGCAAGCATGCAGATGCTCTAACCAGAGTGGCCCCATCCCAATGGAGATTGGTTTTGCATTTTGTTAGTTTAAGTTTACATTGGTCCTTATCCTAAATTTTTGGGTTGGAGAGAAAGCAGCACTTTCACAATGATTCAGGTTGGTTCTAGGAGGTGTAGTTAACAGGGTTTGATTTGTCATGGAGAAGGAAATAGACTCTAGAATGCATAGGATAAAATAATATGCATATATAATGTGTGCAATCAATTTTATACATTGCCTGTGTGGCCTTGCATGATGATTTTATTTTGTCTGAATTTTGTCTTTAATTTTTTATATTTTATTTGTATTTGTGTCCTGGAATTGCTGAGATTTTTTAACACCCATCCAATATCAATCAGATTTTTTTTAATTACAGCCATAGGCCATGCAAAAGACATTAAAAAGACATTAAGACACAATAGTATACATAGTAAACAAAATAAAACAGAATAAATCAGCCCATCAAATATTGTTTCTTCCCCAAATTCACTTTGGCCTAGTATATACATTTGCTTCCTTCAACCTTTCCATCATCTTAAGACAGACGTTTGAGATGTTCCGCCTACATTTCATTTCATCTGAAGTCCTCAAGATATTTTTCCTGCACAATTTTTCCATTTTTAAACCCAGTGATTGAGTTATTGTAACCTGACCTTTAGAAAATGCAAACTGCCTGCCATGTTTGGGTAGGACAGTTCTGGATGTTGAAATCCAGTGAGATTTCACATCAAAACTGTATAGCAACAATGAAATCCCCTTCTAATAAACTGGGGTGATTGCTTCACTGTGGCTACACCCACAGACTTCAGCTGGTTTGGGATCAGTTCCCTAACCTAATAAAAGCATTCCAGGATACATGGAAGTTTAAGGTGCTAGATACAGTAAATCCTAGATCACAATTTGCTTCATGCCTTCCTCTCCAAAAATTCAATCTCCCTCCACACCAAACCAAAAGCTATCTGTTACACCTGAGTATTTTAATTTAAGAAAACGTATGACCATATGTAAATTCTGGGTCCCCGAGCATGGTGTAAGGGCATACGATACGGCCGCTTTGCTGAAGCTAAGCTGGTTTTGGTGTGGTCAGTGCCTGGATGGGAAACCCATGCGTGTGGTCAGTGCCTTTGGGGATGGGGGCTGTAACTCAGTGGCAGAGCATCTGCTTTGCATTCAGAAGGTTCTGGGTTCAATTCCTGACATCTCCTGGTACAGCTGGAAAAGATTCCTGCCCTAACAGCTTGAAAAAGCTGCTAACAGTCAGCCTTGTAGAGAATACTGGGCTAGATATGCCAGTTGTCAGTATAAGGCAGCTTCCTATCTCCCTATACTGGGGAGGACTCATGGCTTGGTGGTAGCATACGTGCTGTCAGAGTGGCTGAGACTGTGCTCACCACTGCCCCTTGTGGTGCCTTGCTGCACTGCAGCAGCTTTGGAGTATCCAGGACTCCAGTTGGCCTGCCCTGTGAAGCCCATCGTTGGCTTCCCTGCATAGAGGGAGAGTATAAGCTGCTAACTTGGCAAAGAGGCACCTTTATAATGTGGTGATTCTCTTCTGTTTAGCAGGGGAAGAGTAACTGGCCCTATCCACCCTAGCACAGTACCTCCAGCGGCTGTTGCTGGTGTCTTTCTTGTGTTTCTGTTTAGATTGTGAGCCCATTGGGAACAGGGATCCATCTTATTTATTTTTTATTCCTCTGTGTAAACTGCCCTGAGCAATTTTTGGAAGGGCGGTATAGAAATAGAATTAATAATAATAATAATAATAATAATAATAATAATAATGGGCTTCCTGTCTGAAGCAGATCTTGCCTCAGTTTCAAGGTCTCTTTGCTGCCAGTGTGTTTGTCATCCTTTGTTCTGTCTGCTCAACCTGACCTCTGGTGTGTTCCTGACTTCTGTCTGATGGAGCCACTCTGGGAAGAACAGAAGACCATTGGTCTAGATTCCTAGATTGTAAGCTCATTGGGGCAGATTCCTATCCTCTCATTCTCTGCCAGGTACCATGTACATAGATGGCACTAGATTTAAAAAAAACATGATTTAGTATCCACTGCCCTGAGCTCCTCGAAGGGAAGATAGGAGGGGAGGGGAGGGGAGAAAGGAGATCTGGTCTTGTCTCCTCCAGAGAGGAGAGCTGGTCTTGAGGTAATAAGCATGAATTGTCCTCCTTGCTAAGCAGGATCCAGCCTGGTTTGCATTTGAATTGGAGACTGTGTGTGTGAGCATTGTAAGATATTCCCCTTAGGGAATGGGGCCACTCTGGGAAGAGTCCATCTCGCTCAGTATTGTCTTCACAGACCAGCAGTAGCTTCTCCAAGGTTGCAGGCAGGAGTCTCTCTCAGCCCTATCTTGGAGAAACCAGAGAGGGAACTTGAAGCTGCCTGCTCTTCTCAGAGCGGCTCCATCCCTTGAAGGGAATATCTTACAGAACTCACACTCACCCATTCAAAAGGTCACCTATTCAAAAGCAACCTGGGTGGACCCAGCTTAGCTAGGGGTTCAAGCCATGCTTGCTACCAGAAGACCAGCTCTCCTCACCACACCCTCTGCTGACTGCCCACAACCCCACATTGACACTCATCTTCCTGCACCTATTGGAATAACTCTCCATCTGCGTCTCTGTGTGTGACTAAAATCCAGCCTAGTGGCAATTGTCAATTAACCGTATGCTCATGTGCTTTGCAACTATTGGGGTAAAATTGTCACAATCTCCAGCTGACCACATACAAATGGCAGCACTGAAACCTGCACCCTGTGAGAATACGTCAAGCAGGGACCCCCTGTGATCTTCTGTGACATTGCCATCCTAAATCCAGAGGCGGCAGTGAATAAATCACCATGTCTGTTATTTATTATTCAGAGCCTATAATCCAGCAACGCAGCCTTCTCCAGTAAGTCTGGCGATGAATTTTCATAGGGTGTTTTAAACAAAAGTGGCAGGATGTCAAATCTGTGCTGGAAAAGGGCAACAGGAGTTTACATCAGAAAGTCCGGAGTTGTTGAGAAATAATAACATAAGGTCGTAATTTCAGCTTTGTTTGAAGAGCTGCAGTGAGCTGTTTGCCAGAGATGCAATCTCTAAACAGGCCCCTCTAGGCTCGCTTGGAAGCGTTCTTAAACTCACTGAAGCTCTTTGCCCATTAGAGTTGGGATAAAAAGCTAGCTTAAGAACAGCCAATATTTATACACAGCATTTGATTCACTTAAGAAGTGTGTGCGCACGGCGGAGGGGAATAAAGCCCGGCAAATGATAAGAGACCTTGTGACCCTCTCACAGGAGAATAGCACGTCGAAATAATTAGACGGAAATGGCCGTGGCACTTTAGCACAACTTATGGCCCATCCTTACAGCTGTTGTGCACTGTTTTTACAAACCAGAAGTACAGCTCGTCTTCCTAAAGAGCACTTTTCTTTTAGTAAGCTACAGATGGTGCATTAGATAGAGGGAGCATTGTCCAGCATTGGGTGTGGTCTTCGGAGAATTGGATGTAAAATCCCTCTCTGTGTGATCTTGCTAAGCAATCTGTGGGTATTACTGAGGTGTAAGAGCTAGGAGTTGTAATGGTTTTCAGCTCTGTGGGCTAAGACTTGCCCTAGATATCTGGAGAAGACTGAGACCAGCCATGAAGTGATTGATTGATTGATTGAGTGCCGTCAAGTCGGTGTCAACTCTTAACGACCACATAGATAGATTCTCTCCAGGATGATCTGTCTTCTACTTGGCCTTTAAGGTCTCTCAGTGGTGCATTCATTGCTGTTGTAATCGAGTCCATCCACCTTGCTGCTGGTCGTCCTCTTCTTCTCTTTCCTTCAACTTTTCCCGGCATGATGGACTTCTCAAGGGAGCTGGGTTTTCGCATAATGTGTCCCAAGTATGATAGTTTGAGCCTCATCATTTGTGCCTTGAGTGAGAATTCTGGATCGATTTGTTCTATGATCCATTTGTCTGTTTTCCTGGCTGTCCATGGTATCCTCAAAAATCTTCTCCAGCACCAAAGTTCGAAAGTGTCAATACTTTTTCCTATCTTGCTTCTTCAAAGTCCCACTTTCACATCCTTAGAGTGTCATGGGGAAAACGTGCAGTGCCAAGTTACAAAGTTACATACGAAGCAGAGTAATGACCCTTACCACCCAAAAGTCGTCCCCTCCTGTGTGTGATAGAAGGAGAAATTCTGCTCCGATATAATGTCTGCTGTGATGATTGTGTGCGTGGCCTAAAAACAAAGTATCCTTTTTGGGTAAATGTAAATTTAATCAGTGAAGTGATCAATTAATGGACTAAGACTTGAATGATTCATTGACCAAGATTTCTTTAATTGGGTGACTCCACCAATCTGTTGGCCCCTGAAGCTGCCTCACCACATCCCATTAATGGGCCGGTCACAGTTATGTGAACACTGTACACTGACTGTAGCAATCATTTCAGACATTCTAAAATGGAGGCTATACTCAAGTACAGCCTCCAAAAAAGGGGCGCATGTCCTGCCCGGTTGTCAGTCACTCTCCCCTTCCAGATGGGCATCTCATGCTTATAGCCTCCGTCTGAAGCGGTGAAGGCTTTAAGCACATTGGAGGGAGATTCTTTGAAAAGGAGGCTTCTATGCCCAGTCGTCCCACTCATTGATGCTTACAGCCTTCTCTGCTTCAGACTAAGGCTGTAAGTGTGAGGCACCCACCCAGCAGGGGGGAATGTTTGACAGACTGGGTAGGATCCCCATGGAAGTCCTATTGGACTTGCGTGTTGGAGAGGAGAGCTGGTCTTGTGGTAGCCAGCATGACTTGTCCCCATAGCTAAGCAGGGTCTGCCCTGGTTGCATATGAATGGGAGACTTGATGTGTGAGCACAGCAAGATATTCCCCTCAGGGGATGAAGCCGCTCTGGGAAGAGCAGAAGGTTTCAAGTTCCCTCCGTGGCAGCATCTCCAAGATAGGGCTGAGAGAGATTCCTGCCTTCAACCTTGGAGAAACCGCTGCCAGTCTGTGAAGACAATACTGAGCTAGATAGACCAATGGTCTGGCTCAGTATATGGCAGTTTCCTATGTTCCTATGCCCCCATTTTTGAGGCTGTTCTCGAGTACAGCCTCCCTTTGATAATGACTGAATGGGGCTTGTGTGCGCATTCAATGTAATGTGTGAATAGCATTAATGATGCACCCTTTAGCACCAGTCTGGGAACTGTTTCATTCCTCGGCTAAGATGAATGGCAGTGAAGGAGTCCTTTATGGTCCCCTTTCGCTGCCGATCCAGTGTTCGCTCCCCTCCAAAGCCAGGCAGGTGGGACGGGATTTGGTCCGAGCATTACTGTGTTCCAACTGCATACATCTGGAAGTGAGTCCCTGGGGGGACATTACCAGTCAGCGTGGTTTATAGCGGGGTTAAAGGTGTCACATTCTCGTGGAGGATTAAGAGGTCTATACTCTGTTATTTTTCCCCCTTCTAGAGTCGCATTCCTAATTAGCCCAGGCACTACAGAACTTGAAAACCAGCTTGGTGCTCCTGGTTGCTATGAACAAGTGGGAAGTGTAAGTGTGTGTGTGTGTGTGTGTGTGTGCGCGTGCACGCACGCACGTGCATTTGTGTGTGCGCATGTGTGCTCTATGAGGTTGTATACCATATTTACCCAAATAGAAAGTGGTTCTGAATATAAGACGGTGCCTTAAAAGATAGAGGCTAAATATGGGTTTTACTTGTATTTACCCAAAAGAAAGAGGAATCTGAATCCAAGACTGTGCTTCATATCTCTCTCTCTCTCTTCATGTGCCTTCTTCAATTGGGGGGTTGCCGGCCATCAAAAACCATAGATCGCAGTTTCTAAATTTGTGGATGATATCTTCTGTGTCCATTTCCAGCCATTCTTTCATGTCATCTATCTATCCCTTCTTAAATATACTTAAATATCCCACATATTTAATAGGAAAGATCTTGTGGGAAACCCCATCTTAATTTCGGATAAATATGGTATATAGAAAGGGGGGAAAGGCATTTTGGAACTGCAAACAGAACGCCATACAAGTATTATCTGGATCCCAGAAGGATGCTGTAAATAAAAAAAAGAATAGCGTAAATGTATTGTTTATTAACAGACAGAAATATAATGTGCAAGATATTTCGGCTTCCACCTTTTTCAGCTGCTCTGATGTTACAGGAAAGGCAGAGTGTGTTTCTCTGTGCCCTTTCGATAACAGCTGAAGAAAGCAGAAGCCGGAATGCCTTAGCCCATTATATTTCTGTTTTGTTGGTCAACAATACAGTTAATTATCTAAAACCTCATTTTGTTTGTGTGTGTGTGTGTGTGTGTGTGTGTACACTCTTTTCTCAAGCTCCAAAGTGTCTGAGACCTTCCCCCTTTGCTCACCTGTATCTTGCCAAATAGCTTTGCAAACATTGGGACCAGAGAGAAACTGTTTAAATGTTTTCAAGGGAAGGCAGCCAAGACGAGAGTTATTGTTTATAACCGCCCTTCGGAACACATCCCCCCCTCCCCATGCACTGAGTCATTAGACTAATGTAGCTTTCATGCTTTCCCCCCACACATGGAAGCTATAATATCTCATTACTGCAAAAGGAGACCAATGATACGTGGACAAAATGAAACTAATTTTGTACCATTCAGAGTTGGGGATGGATTTCTTTTTTAAAAACTAAGGGTCAAAAAAAGGGGGCACGTTTCCAAGCCAAGTAAAACTTTATTTCGCTTTACTTTAAATCACTTTCTGTAACTTATTTTGTTTCATGAGGTGGAATACTGGACCCTGAAGCCAAAGTACTATTTCCGAGAGTCCCCTGGGATATGCAAAGACTTTGTAATGAGAATATGCAGTTGGGATTTGAATCCGACTTCTGTCTCACAGGAAGGAATACCATTTTTAAGAGGGTGCCTGCTTTGACACACATGTATATTATTGTTGTAGTAGTAGTAGTAGTAGTAGTGTTTTAGTGTTATTACTTTAGTATTATTAATGTTAGCAATCTCACAATCATTTCTGCAGTGGTGGTGGTGGTGATGGTGGTGATGATGATGATGATTCCGTTAGGACTGAGAAGTGAGAGCATAGCATTTTCTAACTTAAAATCTGAGTGTAGAGGGGAGGATTTAGGTAAGTAGTTTGTTTTGAATTGGCTATCTAGGCCAGGGCAAATAAAGTTGCTCAGATATAAAAGTTTCGATCTTCGAAAAGATCAATTAAAAATGTCGGCGTACAAAAACAAAACAAAATTTTCATTCTTAGGATAAATGAAAGTTCATCAGAAAGTTAATGCACATCCAGACTGCAACCCATAGAATGAGTGTCCCCAAAGCTTTCATGGCCAAAGCAAAGCCAGCCACTGATTTGATGAGGTTCTCATTTGATGTTCTCACCACCAATCCCCTCTCTTCCCTCAGATCCTTTTCTGGCACTCAGGCAGAGGGCTTAGGAGAGAAGCAGGTCTTCTGACATTTTCACTGGGAGACGGAGATGATAAGAAACAGGGAGAGCCCTCTCCGACTGCTCAGAAAGGATTCCTGATGTTTCCTACCTTCTCAAAAATGGCAGCCAAGAACCGTTTTGAAGATAGAAGCTAAATACCTTTTCTCCTTGAAGAAGGAGATTATTTTCATGCTTTATATTAGAGTATGTTGAGTCACGGGGAGGCTGTTCTCACAAACAAATAGGAGTGGGCTGAAAGGAAGGCAGATCCTACTAGGGGTGTGCACAGAACCGTCTGGCCAGTATGGTTCGAGGCCGGACCGGCCTTGAACAGAATCAGGCCAGTTCGGTCCGGCCCCCCATTGAACCTCCCCTGGTCCGGTCCGGTCCCGGACCAGTCCGCGCGGGCATTATGTAAAGACTTTTTGGCCCTTTGGGGCCTCCGTATGAGCAAGTGGCTGCCATTTTGGCAGCCACCGCACATGCCCCAATGCCCTCTGCGAGGCCGTGGCTTCAGAAAGCCCCCCGAAGGGGCTAAAGGTACTTCTCATTTACTTTAATTTAAAAAAAAATCGCGGACCTGTCGGACCGTAGCAGGCAGTCCGGTTCTGGTCCGATGTAACCGGGTGGTGGTGGTTCGGTTCGACCCTGAACCCTCAGACGGGACCGCCGGACCTGTCCACACATCCCTAGATCCTACCTTCCTGCTCCCAGATGACTTGAGCCTCCTTTTGGCTCTGCAGCTTGAGTGCCCTCACAAATACCACAGTGGTATTCTCCATCACTGAAATTGGGAACTGGGGCCTCCAGCTATCCCACAATGCATTGCATGAGCAGTGAAGAGACAGCCCTTGTTACTGCAGCAGCTCTGCTGTGCTGGCTCCACTTGCCTCAGAACTCTTTGATAAACATGGCCGCCAGCTCCCAGGAGTGCAAAAACCCTGCATGATTTCCCAGATGACCGAATTCTGAGGTAGGACAGTGGGTATTTCTACCTCAGTTTAGGCTTGGGTTAAAAAGTTGGGCTTCCCACTTAGGCAGGAGCTGGGTAGGAGGGATCACCGTGGCTCCAGATGAGCCTCTGTACGTGGGTTTACCCTCTCCTACCCAGAAACAGCTAGTCATGAGAACAAGCTCCAGAAGTAGTTGGCCGTGGTATTGTGAATGAACGGGGGTGCAAATGCAGATTAAGAACTAACCTTTCAATTTATATGCAGAGCAAGGAGAAAATTAAAAAAGTGCAGCAAATGTTTCTAAATACCCACACTACTTAACTACTTAACAACTAATTACAATAAACTGAAAGCACATATATTTCCTAACTTCTCTAACACTTTTAATTACCCATTACACAAATTACTGTATTTTTGCATTGAGTATATGAAGGGTATTAGGCATACAGCAAATTAACTCCAGTCTCGCTGCGTCTGTTCGCACCCCGCTGTTGCCTGCACTCAGCTAGCTGCCACAGAGTGACTGATGTGCATCTCTCTTGCAGGCCTCTCTGGCTTCCAGCTGTCTTGTGGCTTTCCTTTGGGTACTTACTAATTTGGGGGTTCAGGCGGAGTGCTGTTGTGAGTGCCGATGGACTTTTATGTGCCTTTGGCGAGCAAGGAAGTGAGGCGGTTCTTTCATTCAGAAAGCGGCAGGAGCAGGAGGAAAGCTGGACTGGGAAGGTGACAGAAATATTAACCTGGGGGGAAATTAAAGCTCCCGGGTGAGGAGGGGCTCTTAAAATATGGGGACATTACATGCCTGAAAGGTAGAGTGTGAAAGATGACTGAGGAACTATCTACAACCCTCCCGGGACATAAGACATGTGAAAGTACTCCTGAAACTCCATGTACAAGTCCCGGCTCTGCATAATAATTCAATTTGTAACCTTTTCCAGACTTTTAAAATTTATTAAGCACCCTGCATTTAGTTCTTCCCGCTGTCTCACTGGCACCTTTCCTCCTCCTATCCTGATTTCTCGTACTAGTATTTCTCTCTGTCTCTCTCTCCCCTTGAACATTCCCAAGTAACTTCCTTTCCAAATACTTTCCCTCTCTTCTGCAGCTCCCGTCTGCTCAGAAACTCCTGTAAGTTGAGTGCTCTAACTCGGGTCTTCCAGTTGTGAGATAGGGCAAGCTGAAATGATCATCCACAGACACACGCAATCAGGACAGTGAGCTGCCCAGGAGGAGAGTTGGTCTTGTGGTAGAAAGCCTGAATTGTCCCCTTTTCTAAGCAAGGTCCACTTGGGTTTGCATTTGGATGGGAGACTACATGTGAGCATTGAAAGATATTCCCGTAGGGGATAAGTCTGCAGCTCATTGGAAGAGCATCTGCATGCCTATCTTCAGCAGGCTCCAGGTTCAATCCCTGGCAGTATCACCTGGCAGAGCTGGAGAGACTCCTGCCTGAAACCTTGGAGAAGTTGAGAAGAGCTTCTTCCGGGTCTGCAGGGGGAGCGGGCTTAGCCCACTCTCCCCGCAGACAATCCAGAGGCAGCCCTGGGCAGCTGGATTGGCCGCCCACACGACTGCCGGCTCCGTCACACGTGCAGGGCATCCTGGAGAAACCCTTGAGCCCGGGAGGCTGTTTGCAGCCTCCCGGTCAGGGTCTACTTGTGTGTCGCTGTACGCCGCGGCAACACACAAGCAAAAAGATGAGGTTAATGGCTCGCTCCGTTAACCTCATCTAAGGGGAAGGGTATTTATGGAGGCTAGTTGCCAGGAGCCATGCAGCTCCCATTGCAGCACACAATCACCCAAAAGTGGGCTAGGCTCCCTTAGCCCGCTTTTCGGCAGTCGTGAGAATAGCCTCAATATTGAGTTAGAGGGACCAAAGTTCTGGCTTAGTATAGTCTGTCTTCTTCATAATCTCCCAGCTCTCTCTGACATTTGCAGTATTTAACCTCCTTTAGACTGAAAAGGCTATATAAAGAACCAGCTTGGTATAAGGCAGCTCCCTATGTTCCATGCTGGCCCTGACATCACCGCAGGACATCTTCATGCCCTGCCGCGGTGTCCTTCAGCCACATGAGGGGAGCGTTCATCTGAATTGCCCCTCTCAACACGCTCCAAAGCCACCTCCTAGAACGTGTCTTTTAAATGGTGGGATGGGTAGGTGAAAGCAGCTGGGGGTTGCCATATTTTCAAGTGGCCCCATAGTGGGAAGATGGAACCTGCCATCAGCCCGGAGAAGCAGAGTGGCTACTGCAAGGACCACCACATGTGGTGAAACTAGTGGCAGCAAAACAAGGTCATCCGGGCCGCTTTCCACACAAATGTCATGTTGACTTGCTTCCTTCCCCCAGCTTCCATTCATTCCAGGCTCTCCACCAAGGCAGGGTTCCTGGAGTTCATTAGACCTTGGACAGCTCCGATGGCCAGAGGTAGACCTCAGCTAGCACTGAGCAGGGTAGCCAGAGCTAGGTACTGCAGAGGAAGAGAACGTTGCTCCAGCAACTTCTTGAAGCAGACTGCCAGTTCTTATAGTTGCTGCCCAGGCAGGGTGAATGGGCTACGCCCCTTCTCTAGGAAAGGCTCAGCTTCTTAGAGCGGCAGTGCCTGATTTCTGAAGCACTGGCAATGCTGGGATGGGGTCAGGGGCTTTGCTAAGATTTGTAGGTCCTCAAGGGATTCCAAGTTGGAGGAGCAGGGCTGCGTTCTTTGATTGTGGTGGGGTGTTGAAGGGGAGAAGCTACAATTGGGCAGACAGGTTCAAATAACCCAAGATGTCCAGCTCATGAGGGCCGTATGGCTCGACTCTCACTGTCGTCCTTCCTCCTGATGGGTTCTACAGCCCTCAGTCATATTGGTTGCTGGCTGAGCATTTTGTTTGTTCTCCCAAACAAAATGCACAGCTGGCCACAAGCACGAAAATACAAATGTGATGAATTTTTATGTACCACTTTTCAACCGAAGTTCCCAAAGTGGTTTACATAGATATAAATAAAGTGGCTCCCTGTCCCCAAAGGGCTCACAATCTAAAAAGAAAAAAGAAGCGTGAGAGAGACACCAGCCTCAGCCACAGGAGGGAAGCTGTGCTGGGGATGGATAGGGCCAGTTGCTCTCCCCCTGCTGAATGAAGAGAATCACCACTTTTAAAAGGTGCCTCTTTGCTCAGTTAGCAGGGGACCATGTGCCACTTGGGGTGTTCGATACCATTGTGGGGGCACAAATGCTCATTGTGAGTTTTCTTCCTTATCCTCTAGTTGGGGTCATGACAGGAATTTCTTTCAGGCTTAAATTAGACACATTTGATAATTCATAATTTTTTTAAAAAAAAGACTACCATACTGGCTTATACTCTTAGGTCAATAAGGACCTCTATTTCATTACCCTAGAGGGAACAGTTGTCTCTCTGATCAGCTATCTTTCTTTGTTCCCCTGAATTCTGCTTTAAACAGTTCCGATTCAATCCTGCAGCATTTTGTGAATAGCCTTTTACTGATGCCGAAATGCCAGTGCATGTCATAACAATTGTGTGTGGGACTATTCTGGGTTAAGGAGAATCATATTTAATATTACTAATTTTCACATCATTTTACCCATAAAAATCCTTCTAGCAGCAAAAAAAGTTTTATTGCACCATATCCCAGGGTCTCTAATTTATTCATGGGATAAATGTTTCATATAATGAATTTTCTAGTAGATGTATTTGGAAATGCGTGCTGGAGACGGGCCACAGGCGGTTTTGTTAAACTAGACCGATTTCCCTCGGTCTTTATTGGAAGGTCTTCTGGACAATGAAACCCATTGGTGAAATGCTTAATGAAGGGCAGATCTCTGGCCGAAGTGAAACCCTGGAGAACCACTGCCAGCCACTGTAGACAATACTGAGCTAGATGGACCAACGATCTGACTTGGTATAAGGCAGCTTCCTACGTTGCTATGAGTCACAGAGACACATCATGTGATGGCCCTGATCCCGCATGTCAAGTACTTCCAGACATTGGGCAGGAAGGAGATATATGAGTCTTCATGCCTGGAGGGAGAATTGATGGAAGGGTGATTCAAGGCTACAGGCCACCTCCAGCATCAAAGGCAGGATGCCTCTGAGTACCAGTTGCAGGGGAGTAACAGCAGGAGAGAGGGCATGCCCTCAACTCCTGCCTGTGCCTTCCGGCACCATCTGGTGGACCACTGTGTGAAACAGGATGCTGGACTAGATGGGCCTTGGGCCTGATCCAGCAGCGGTGGAAGGCTGGTTTACACATGGGAAGCAGCATGCAGATGAGAACTATCCAGGTTATGAAGAGTCCCCAAATGTCTGCAAACACCATCCTTTCTGCATGGCCTTTGGCTGTAGCTCAGTGGTAGAGCATCTGCTTTGCATGAAGAAGTCCCAGGTTCAATCCCCGGCATCTCCAGGGCTGCTGCCACTCACTGTAGACAATACTGAGTTAGATGGACCAATGGTCTGACTCAGTAGGTGACAGTTTCCTAAGTTACCTCTTTAAAAGTCATTCCAGCTGTAGCCAAGCTTTGCATTGCATACATCCTCACACCCCGCATTCCCTATCACTGTCTCTCTCCCTCTTCTGCTCTGATATTTCTCTCAGACAGCCCCCATGGGGACCCACTATATATGTGAATGAGTCCAGAGAGTTTAAGTTTACCGTTTTCCTTAAGAACTTGAGAAGAGACCTGTGGATTTGAACAAAGACAGCGGCCACCCAGATGCTTCCAGGAAGCCCATGCAAGGAAATAGTGCGCTATTCACTAGTCACTTCTGGTACGAGGAGAGGCTGGGGCAGCAAGGAGGTATGCTGCCACCCTGCTGGATCGGTTTTACAGAGAGCACCAGTGGGAGAAAGGTGGCGGGGGGGGGTAAGTGCACCCTCCCCCGCCCTTAAAGATATCCCCTCCACCTTCGAACCAGCCGAACCACCAGGTGTTTGAACCTGTTCAGAGGCCCTTAACAGGGCCTCTGAACAGGTTCATCCCTAGTCCTTTTCAGTGCAATTGGCTGTCCTATAAACATGCTTCTGGTGGCAACCAGGCATCCCATCCCTGTTTATTCGGAATTCCAACAGGTTCAGTGGCCATACTCCTAAGTACAAGTGCAACGGATTGCCACAGTGCAGAATGAGCCCCTTTACTCAGAAGCAAGTCCCACTGTGTTTAATGAGGCTTACTCTCAAGTAATTGTGGGTAGAAATACAGCCTTAGTCGACCTGACATCTTCAGTTTTAGATTCCTGTTTAGGACCCGGGGTGGCGGGGTGGGGTAGAGAATCTTAGGATGTGAATTTTGAAGTGTCCAGAAGCAGGTTTTAAAATTGCTCCAATCTAATTGATATATGCTGCCATCCGTTTTGACCCTGGTAATAGCATAGCTAAAACAATTTCAAGTGGGTCGAAATATCCCCGGAGTACTTACTGCAGTGATATAAAAATCTTGAAGCAATGTGTCTTATGTCCCGTAAATCATGTTAGACTTAATGAAACCTCCTGCAAGAGCATTCCATATCTGTGATGCATTTAACAGCACTCTGCAGATGACTTCTATCTGCTTTTAAGAAATATGTAGACCCCCTGATGAAGTGCGGTGGCTGCAAGGAGGTAGCAAAGATGCAGAGGCAGCTGTGGGATTTAATTTTTATACAATGTTTAGAGCCAGCCTGGGTATCCTACAGGAACCCCCTAGAACCTGTGTGGGGCTGTGGTTGCCAGCTGACCAGAAAACCCCAACCTGATCTGCTCCTGTGACATTTAGCAACACTCTGATTTGCCTAAATTAGCAGGTGATGCTCTTCATGGCATGAAGATCTTCCTTATCCCTTGATAATGTCTACATAGGAAACTGCCTTACACCAAGTTGAACCATTGGTTCATCTAGCTCAGTATCATCTACTCTGACTGGCAGTGGCTTTCCAGGGTTTCAAGCAGCAGTCTTTCCCAAGCCTACCCAGAGATGCTACCAGGGGTCAAACCGGGGGCCTTCTACATGCCAAATGGATGCTCTGCCACCGAGCTATGGCTCCACTCCCATGTCTGCAGATCATGCTGCTATTAAAGGCACAGGAGCAAGCACCAGTGAATTAAGTTGGCAACCCTATGGACCACATGTTTGTACTCAAATGAGATGTGGTTTTAAACACGTTGTTTGACTTGGCCTTTTTGTTTTTGTAACAATCAAAAGGGAGGAGGATATAAAATCCCTCCTCTGCTGTGAGGAGCCCTGAGTAGACTGCCATTATCCACTTCTTATATGAGCAGATTCACCCTTCCACGGGAATATTCTGGGAGAGTAAAGTGGGAAACCCCTCCCTACAAGAAAGGCTTGAGCAGTCTTTGACCTTCAGGAGCATGTGACTAGGGCAGGACCCAATAAGGAGTGACACTCATAACCGGATAAGGAAAGCAATCACTGCTTCCTTCCAATTAAAACCCTTACCCAGGAACTACATAAACCATGCAGTCAGAACCAAACACTTAAACAAGAATAAATTCCCTGACATGTCTAGCTAAACTGGTCCCTATCCTTCCTACTTACTTCCAGGTAAGGAACTTCCAGTTGATTCCCAGCACAAGGCTGTTTGTCTCCTCTTTCTCTACTGTAGCTGCTGATTAGACCTCACTCGGAGGCCTCCAGGGAAGAACTGAACTCGAACACATCCTTCCCTACTTCTCTATATGCTGTTGTCCAGTAAACCCTGGCCCTCACTGTGGATTGGGCCACAGGGATTTGATTATCCAGGGCTTTGTTCCTTATTAGGAGAGGTCCACCTTCGAAGCAGTAACTCTGATTGAAGTCTAGTTCTCATTCAACCCTGAATATCACTACAGTTTTTTATGTATATTATAATATTTATAATTAATGGTGATGGGGAGGCATCTGGATTAGGGCCACTGCAAAGGTTAAATCTCCCCCCCTCCCTCCCCAATGCTGTGGTCCTGATTTGGATTGGAAGAGGAGCACAACTGGCTAAAAACCCAAACTACACAGGGCCGAAAGACATGTTTGAAACCTATTCTAGCTTTGCCTTCAGATTTTTCATTCTGGCACCCAGAAGTATTTTTTGGTACGAGAGACTCAAACAGTATAGACCTTTGTATTTGTTTCAGATGGTTTGCTCCAATTGAGTCCAGTCGACTTCATAGGCTCGTTGTTTCTGTACATAACATTTATCTAGCTTCTGTTTACCAGTGAGCTGTAAATGTTTGCCTCTTGCACAAGAAGGGGCTAGATAATCATAAGAGGAAATAAGCGTCAAAGCCTCCGAGGAGCATATTCCTTTCCATGAGGCATGTGTCGGTGTGATAGGCAGACTCCCACATAAGTCTCACCCAAAATGAAAACACAAGGCTCTCTTTCCCGCCATCTGCATTTGGTTTCATTTCCCCCCTTCTGTCCTATCCACATGGACAACCAGTGTACAGACCGGCTTGCCTGTTTTTGTACCAAAGTGCTGAATATAACTCAGGCTAAGGGCTGGTCTAGGTGATGATTGATTTTGGCACATGCCCCTCTCCCTCCAGTGAGAAGTGCAGAATCCGTGCATGCGGCAGTTGTGAGGTCAAATTGTTAGCATTTTTGATTACTAATATTCCCCAATAGCTAAATTTTAGCTAATGGGTCCTGACCAGCGGCTTGCTCCTGCCCAGAAAATGAAGCACACACTCCAGAAATCATTTTATTAGGGTTACATTTGGGATAGGTTAGAAGAGCTGATCGTAACAGCATGTTAAAGAGACATCTCACTCCTTCTGCCAAATCAGACTGCAAATCAGTATTGGCAACACGGAGCACAGAACCCAAAACAGGAAGCGCCCCAATGAAAAATTGAAAGAAAAAAATCACAAGAACTATAGCTAGAACTTGAAGCCCAAAGCTAGGGGGAAAGTTCAGAAAGCGGGAAAGTTGAAAAAGTTCAAAGATGAGAAAAGTTCAAAGGGGGGGGGGTGTCAAAAAATGAGGCAGGAAAAATCCCCCAAAGGGGAGAAAAGTCCCAAAATCAAATCCATGGCTTAAACTCTTATAGTGCCTTGTCTCGGAGGAAGGTGCCCAAGGGGGGTGGTTTTGTGGTACTTGTTAAGTTTTGATAGGCCACTTCTAATTTGAAGCTATAGCCCATCTTAATCAGGAAGCCATCTTTTTGGAATATGATTAAAATTGATTATTATTGTCTTGTTTGCAAAAAAATAATAATGAATTGCTGACTGTTGCATCATTTGCAAAAAATATATTTGAATTAGGTAACCACACTAGGCAATTGACTATGACCAGGGGGACAACTCTTAGCAGAAAACCCCCTGTCTGTGTTCTTGTGGGTTTTCCCGTTAGAAAATAAGCGACCTACTGCATCTCATTTGCCTAACTGACCTGTACCCATCTAAATCCGTCTATCTGGCCCATAGCTAGTCTAACCTCCCTTTGCATAAAGCTTGCAAAACGATTTTCAAAAGAACTTGTCAGCAATAGTCAGTATGAAGAGATTTAAACCAAAGTCATCTTATATGGATTCTTGATTAAAAGCAGAGAAGCCCCCTATGTGATAATGTGATTAAAATAATGTAATAAAGTGATTAAATAACAAGATAATGTGACTGTGGTTTGTGTGTGTGTGTGTATACACACGCGCACACACACGCGCACACACACATGCACATACACACACATATATATATATGGAGCTCCATTCTCCTTCATATTCCCCCTTTTGATGTCTTGCTAAGATTGATTAACAAGTGAGGTCATACTTCCTAGTAAGAAGAAGTACACCTATTTAAGTAGTTTCAGCAAATGTAGCATATTACCTTGATATATGATATAATAATGCTTGTGTACTTCTTTTCACTTTCTGTTCTCACCGGGTTGGCTGCATGTTCAATTACCTGGGTTGAGTTCCTAAACAAACTGAAATGTGTGTTTTCAATTGATTGTTTAAAGAATCTCGAGGTCATTCCCAAGATCTCACCAATTCATATTGATAGTTTATCCTTATATGCATTCAGCCAAGCAGGTAAGCTTGGCTCCACCAGGTAACTGTAGATAGAAGTCAAGTGTTTTTAGACAAAAGTACCCTCGGCTATTTCCATATATATTCACTGTGGTTGACCAGTCCATGCTGATGACTAGTAAATGATTACCCTGCACTGGTTTGAGGATACAGTGGGAGAGAGTTCCCAGTTTATTATGGGGGGGAAGCTCTAACACTTTGGAGATAAAAAAAGGTGCTGACCCAACTTCAAATGCTGACTCGACTTCTAGGGTTTTTTAATTGGTTTTAAAGTATTTTAATTGGCTTTAAATGGGTTTGAATTATTTTTATATTGTTCTGAGCATTATGTTTTAAATGGTGTGTTTTTTGGTGTGTTTTTAAACTTCTTGTACACCACCCAGAGCCTTCGGATGGGGCGGTTTATAAACGTAATCAATCAATAAATAATAAATAAATAAATCCCCACTCAACCATGAAACTCACTAGATGACCCTGGGCCAGCCACTTCTCCCTCCTCTTAACCTACCTCGCAGGGTTGTTGTGAGGATAAACTTAGCCACATACACTGCTCTGGGCCCCTTGGAGGAAGAGTGGGATATAAATGCAATAAGTGTGAATACATGTAAGAATAATGGTAATAGTAATTATTATCATTATTAATGTTATTAATAATTAAAAATAAACAGGGATTTTCAGAATTGCACCCTTGCACACTTGTGTAAAAGTTCCTTGCAAAACATGAGACACGGGGCAAATGTGTTTGCCTGAGTGCAGTTAGCTAATGAACATAAGAACAGCCCTGCTGGATGAGGCCCAAGGCCCATCTAGTCCAGCATCCTGGACTAGATGGCCACACAGTGACCCACCAGATGCCACTGGAAGCCTACAAGCAGGAGTTGAAAGGGGCATGCCCTCTTTCATGCTGTTACTCCCCTGCAACTGGTACTAAAACATGGGAACATAGGAAGCTTGATTAGCACTACTCCTGCTAATTTGGCAAAGAGGCACCTTTTAACGTGGTGATTCTCTTTATTTAGCGGGGGGGGTGGAGTAACTGGCCCTATCCACCCCCAGCAGAGTCCTTCCAGTGACTGTTGCTGGTGTCCTTCTTATGTTTCTTTTTAGATTGTGAGCCCTTTGGGAACAGGGTTCCATCTTGTTTATTTGGAAGGGCGGTATAGAAATCAATCAATCAATCAAATACATAAATATAAAATAAAATAATGCATTGTGTGAAAAAGTACTTCTGTTGGTTGATCCTAGATTTCCTGGCAATTTCATGGGATGACCCCTGGTTCTAGTGTGATGTGAGAGGGAGAAGAATTTCTCTCTATCCACTTTCTCCACACCATGCATGATTTTATAGACCTCTATCATGTCTCCAAGCAGTCGTCTTTTTTCCTAAACTAAATAGCCCCAGGTGTTGTAGCCCTGCCTCATAAGAAAGGTGCTCTAGGCCCCTGATCATCTTGGTTGCCCTCTTCTGCACCTTTTCCAGTCCTACAATGTCCTTTTCAAGATGTGGTGACCAGAATTGTGCGCAGTCCTCCAGGTGTGGCCATACCATCGTTTTGTAGATTATTAATGCTTCAGCCTTCCACTAGCACAGTGTCTTTGCACAAGTGCTGAGTGCAACAGGATGTTGCCTGTCATCTGCTGATCATTTATAATCGCAGACATATTTTTAAAAATGTCATTCTCCGCATGGTAGATGCAATTGTGACTCTGTCCTGAGCGAAGCACACTTGCCACCTTTTTATTTCAGCCCTGCTCCTGTGGCTAGCTGCTGTCGAGCATGCAGACCTGAGCCGCTGACGCTTTGCCTGCCGCTCATATCTGTGCGGGGAAAAGCTTCATGTTTCTGTGTCGGGCTGCTTCTCTTAAAGGCCAAGGAGCAGGGCCGACAAAGAAGTTGGCAATCCTAAGCACAAGGAACGAGGAAAGGAGGGAGAAGCTGCTCTTCGGTAGATAAGATTTGCAGGAATGATTGCTTCCAGCTCTTGAACTTGAAGACTTTCCTTCTGTGTGCCTAGCACATGCAATAAGTCCTTCACTCTCTCTCTGATTCCCACCTCGCGTGCCCCCTCCCCCCCAAAAAACGCCTTTGGAAATATTAACCCATCCGTCCACATAACTCTGACTCATTGTCAAGGGAGAGCTTTACCCCTCTTGGTCATTGCAAAGAGAAGCCGCTCAGCTCAGCCTGCCTGGCTTTGGAGAGGGCCGGCAGGGAGACGAGGGAGATCTCGGAGTCGATAAAGCACGGGATCACAACGCCGGAATTGCCGGGTGACCTTGTGCACCCGGTCCTAGCGGGAAATGTGTGACAGTCCAAGCTCTGGGGTGCTTGACTGCTGGAAGAGCCTTCTGCGTGGATTAGGCCACGCTCTGCGGGACTGCGACCACAGTGTGTTGGGGAAGCGTGCCCAGGCAATCACTTCCCTCCCGCGTGTCACCTCTCTTTTAGAAGAAGTGAAACTCTTCGCTGGCTTCCAAAAGAGAAGCATCTTGCTGGACTACATCGTCCCCAGCCACAATAGCCACTGTGGCTTAACCTGAATGTCCCTGAATAGCAGTGGCATAGTGGCCGTTGTGGCAGGGGATGATAGGAGTTGTAGTCCAGCGACATCTGGGGGCCCAGCTCTGAGAACTCCTGGGCTCAGGTGTTTATTGTCTGTAGATTCAAGACAGGCAAAAGAAAATTCTTCACACAAGGCATCATTAATTTATGGAACTCGCTGTCACCGGATGTGGTGAGGGCCCGCGATTTAGACGGCTTTAAAAAGGGGGTTGACAAGTTCATGGAGGAGGATACGTCTATCAATGGCTGTTTTTCATGGTGGTTATATAGATCCTTGTTTGCTTTATGTGCCCTTACATAGGAACATAGGCAGCTGCCATATACCGAGTCAGACCATTGGTCCATCTAGCTCAGTAGCGTCTACCCAGACTGGCAGCGGCTTCTCCAAGGTTGCAGGCAGGAATCTCTCTCAGCCCTATCTTGAAGATGCTGCCAGGGAGGGAACTTGGAACCTTCTACTCTTCCCACAGCGGCCCCATCCCTTAAGGGG
Organism: Hemicordylus capensis; assembly: GCF_027244095.1. Taxonomy (NCBI): domain Eukaryota; kingdom Metazoa; phylum Chordata; class Lepidosauria; order Squamata; family Cordylidae; genus Hemicordylus; species Hemicordylus capensis. Next base: position 21,775,781 of record NC_069667.1, read on the forward strand.
GGAATATCTTACGGTGCTCACACATCAAGTCTCCCATTCATATGCAACCAGGGCGGACCCTGCTTAGCTAGGGGGACAAGTCATGCTTGCTACCACAAGACCAGCTCTCCTCTCATGGAGACAGTTCTCTCTCTCTCTCTCTCTCTCTCTCTCTCTCTCTCTCTCTCTCACACACACACACACACACACACACACACACACACACACACACACATCTTTTAAAAAAACTTCTTACTGCGGTCTTGGGCCAGCTGCAGGGGGTGGGGGTAGTCTTGGTTGCAGGGGAGAAATGATGTCCCAACTTGTGCTGGTGGGATTCCCAGGTGCACCTGGTGGACTAATGCGGGAGCAGGATGCTGGAATAAGTAGACCTTGGCCTGATCCAGCAGGGCTCTTCTTGTTCTCTTATTTCCTTACCCTCCAGGCCCAAAAGCACCATGCCACTGAATATTAGTTGATGGGGATGACAATATTTATTTATTGTTTGTTAATTTGTTTGTCATGTTTTTATACGACCTGCTATGTACATCTCTAGGCAGTGTAAAACATTTAAGAAACACAGATTAAAATACACAAGACACAATAAAAAGTATTAAAACAGTTATTCAAACAAATTATTAAAATTATTAAAATTAATTCTAATTAAAAGCTTACAAGAACAGGAGAGTCTTCCTGAAAACAAACCGAGAAGGAGATGCTCTTATTTCAGCAGGGAGCATATTCCAAAACCCCGGGGCAGCCACAGATAAAGCCCGGTCCTGAGTTGCCACCAAATGAGCCGGTGGCAACCATAACCAGACCTCTCCAGAAGATCGTAACAGGCGACAGGGTTCATGACAAAGGAGGCACTCTCTTAAATAGCCTGGACCCAATAGCAGGAGAAGGTCATTGCCTTTGAGCCCAAGGAGACCATTCCAAAGACTGGATGCCACTACCAAAAAGGCCCTATCCCCAGTCACCACCCAGCTTATCTTGAAAGGTGAAGACATGCAGAGGGCGACCTTGAAAGATGACCTTAACAACTGGGCAGGCTTCCTTCCCCTCCCCATCCGTCCTCTTCCATGTGATCTCTTTGCTGACCTGTTTTGAATGTACAATGTGGTCCATTCCTCCCTGGAAATGGCTCCCATTCCTGTCCACACTGCGCGTTGTTTTCCTGCCATGCTGGCTAGTGTCCCAGGTGCTCTCACGTCCCTTTCTTTTTAATGCACTCCCTTCTAAATTACAATCATTGAGAACACATTAGGAGTGAGATGGGGGGAACGAGAGAGGGAGAGAGAGAAGAGCGAAAGCAGACAATTGCCTTGTAAACATCTGGGGGATCGAGATGGCTATTAAACAGGAATGCTCAGTACCAACCGAGGCGCGCGCACACAGGCGAGTTTATCCAAGCAAATCAATTCAAGTTAATCTTTCAGTGTCAGCTGGCTGGGTTTTTGGACTGGTGATGAATGCTTGGGCTGGGGAGATGAAATGCCGGGGTGCCAGGCAGAGCTCTAACAGCTACAGATGGTACCAATTACTGCCAGTAGAGTCTGTCCTGCTGAGTGCCCAAGATGTCTGATTTGTGGTCGTCGAGAAATGAAAGAGAGGCTCCCCAGCTGGGCTTGTCACCTGCCCTCGATCGCTCCGTAGCGAAGGGGGAGGCTGGGGGGGGGGAAGAGAGGAATTAAAGCAAAAGTATTTCTAATCACATTTCTGTGCATATTTATGTTCAAGCTAAGTGATGGGCAGATGCGTCGCGAGGATGCAGAAAACATCCTTTTCTTTCTCGCTCGCATGTTTGCTTGGTCTCTTTGGCAAAGAACAAAGAGACATGCTGGAAGGATGGCTGAAAAATAAAAAGCCGGAAGGGAGCAGCAAAAAGAGATGCATTCTCTGTTGCAGGATGTTTCAGGGACATTATCAGCACTGAATTTGCGCTTGCTGTCTCTTCAGCTTGCAACTCTCTCCCCGAGGATTCCTGTAGAAACATGGGCAGCCGCCTTATACAGGTCGACCCTGGTATCCTCAGGGGTTCTGTTCTCTACTGTGGATAACAGAACCGCGGATACCGAGGCATAGAGTCAATGGGACTCAGGGGGTTAGGTTCCTGGGGTGGGGGGAGGTCAAAAGAATAACGATTTTGATGAATGTTTATATAGTGCTCTCAACAAACATTCCCAAAGTGGTTTACATAGATGTGAATAAATAAAATAAAATGGCTCCCCATCCCCAAAGGACTCACAGTCTAAAAAAGAAACACAAGATAGACACCAGCAACAGCCACTGGAGGGATGCTGTGCTGGGAATGAAGAGGGCCAGTTGCTCTCCTCATGCTCAATAAAGAGAATCACCACTTTTAAAAGGTGCCTCTTTATGTAACTGGAAACCATGATTTCCAAAGGGTAATCACAGCAAGGAACACAGAATTTGGGTACATATGAAGATGCTTTCTACTGAGTCAGACCATTGGTCCATCTAGCTCAGTATTGTCTACATTCACTGACAGTGGCTCTCTAGGGTTTCCAATGAGTCTTTTCCAGCCCTACCTATGGATGCCGGGGATTGAACCTGGGACCTTCTGTGTGCAAAGCAGATGCTCTACCATTGAGGCTCTACCATGAGGCTACAGCCTCATCCAATAGCTAGCTTGTGTTGGGCATGGCCAGTATCCTTAGACACACCCCCTTTGCAGCCGTATTCAAGAGAAAATTATTAGGGTTCAGCCTGCTGTCCTTTGCCGATCCTTGTTTGCCATTCCTGATCTTCTTCTTGAGGCATCCCCAATGAAGCCAAAAGCCAGTGACTTGTAATGGTCTGCAATTAAACAGTACCTTGGAGAGCTTGCTTACTGGACATAAATCCTTCTGTTGTCTTCTAAATTATTTTTAATTTCCTGGTCCCCAGGAGATGAGGAGGGTGGGCGAGAAACAGGTGGGAAGCTGCAGCCATGTTCCCTCAAGTGTAATGCTTTTAGGGGGGCGGGGTGGAGGAGGTCACAGCTACCCTGGTTTATGTAATGTTAAACCTGTGGATCAACTTAATCACGTTGCCTCAGCACAGCATGCTTAAGACTTGGCACTGGCTGGCGGGTTCGTGTTTCATCCGCCTTGGCTGGCCGCCAGCGCCAGAAACTCTGTTTTCATTTTTAAATTTCACTTGGCAGATCCTTAAAAGTCACTGGAGAACTTTGCCTGAGTAATAAAAAAAAAGAAAAAGAAGAAGCAAGTTTTATTGAAAACTAATTATTTTTTCAGGATCACATGCCAGCTATTTAGAACTCTTACGGCCAGGCTAGGTGCATATTTTAATGACTCTGGACCAGAAAAAAATGCAGTTCCTGCTGTGAGATGCTCTGATCTCCTTGAACAGCAGCTAATAATGAAAGTCACCATTGTATTGTATCGTTTTGCATCACATTGTATTGTACTGTATCGTATTGCAATGTATTTACCCAAATTCAAGACTAGGAAGCTGTTCTCACAAGCCCCCAAACCCAGGCTTAAGCAGCCAAGGGCTGGGCTGGGCTGGGCTGGGCTGCCCATTAGAACAACTAGGATCTGTGTGGATCCTGAGGGTGCTAAACCCAGCGCAAAAGCCTGGTCCTTAGCCAAGGTTAAGGGCACAGATGCACCCTTAACCTTACTCCCGAGATCATGTGTCAGCACGAGCTGCTTCCCTAGAGCCCTCATCCCCGGTGCACCCAATGCACTCTGCAGCGCAGCGCGTTCGGTGCACAGTGAACTCTTGGATTCTCAGGGGACGGGACAACGTGTCCCAGCCTGTTTACCCACTCTGCTGAGATTGTGTGTCAGTGTGAGCTGCTTGCAGCTCACACTGACTCAGAGATTGATGCCTAGAGCCCCCGTCCCCTGGGGGAATCCTCCAGTGCACTGCGCTCAGCACACGGTACACTGCGGCATTCTCAGAAGTCAGGGACAATGATTCCCGGTCTCTGTTTACCTGCACTGCTCCCGGCAGCTCAGGTCATGTGGGTGCACAGCTTTCACAAAGCAGGGCTATGAGCGGTCATCTGGGGGAAGATAGGTTGAACCCTTCCTTCCCCCGCCCACCTGTCCATGCATGCACATAGTCATGTGAATTAATAGCCCCTAGGTTTGTTCCAAAATGTTTCAAAATTTCCCAAAATTTCCAATGTTACAAATCGGAGTGTCATCTTAAATTCAAAGTCCTCTTCTTTTCCAGTAAATACAGATATAACCTGTATTTAACCTGTTTTTAAGTGGGGGGGGTTGGTCTTCTTAAATTCAGCTTCTATTTGGATACATATGGTACTGTACTGTATTGATTTATTTAGCACATTGACTTCCCAATGTCTCCCAAGGCCAGTATAAAGTCCCATGTTGTGTGATGAACCCGTTACACATTGGCCTAGTTCACACAATCATTTGAATCTAGGTTAAATGTGGGTTGCTTAAATTAGCGGGATTGTGTGAACCCACGCCAAAGCAGAAATCTCAGCGTCATCTTGGACCATAAACCACCTTGATGTGGGTTCCTGCTCACAAGATCACCCTCCAACATGCTTACAGCCTTCGCCTCATTAGATAGAGGCTGTAAGCATGAGGCACCCGCCCAGTAGGGGAGAGTGATTGACAGCAGGGCGGGACTTCCTCCTCTTTTCCAGAGGCTGTACTTGAATACAGCCTCTCTTTTATAACACCTGACGGAGACTATGGAAACACACACATATATGATCATAGAGTGCCTGGGTATTTTCAGTCTCAATCTCGATGTCAGAAAGCCATTATATGTGAAGGGGACCATCACTCACAAAAGTATGTCTGATTAAAACCCCTGCTAACTGAGCAAAGATGCACCTTTTAAAGGGGTCATTCTCTCATAGATCACAGGGGGAGAGCAACTATCCCTCTCCAACCCCTGCATAACATCCCTCCAGTGGCTGTTGCTTATATTTCCCTTTACAGTATGAGCCCTTTTGGGTACAGGGAACCATCTTATTTATTACTTAGATATTGCCCTATCTAAACCACTTTGAACCCTTCTGTTGAAAAGCAGTGTATAACTATCTGTATTAGTAGTCAAATGCAACAAATGTGTTTTCAGAGAGCAACAGACTCTCCCCTCCACCAGTATTTTTTTTAAAATGAAGATAACATACAAGTTAAAACTAGGGTTGTACTAATGTTAGGAAAACATAATCTCCCTTCTATGTCTGTCAAAGCTTTTTAAAGCATCAGTATTTCCTGGCAAGGATTCAGAGAGAAGTTTTCTCACCACCTCTGGGAGCCAGCGCTGCAGAAAAAGCTCCGGGGACCTCAAGAGTTGTAATCTCCCCGGTACGGTGGTTCTCTCTTGCAGTCAAACAAGTCCCCATATGACCTGACCTCTTCCCTAGAGAATGTGTTCCTCACACCACTGGGACTCCCTGGGGACAGAATCCTCCTTAGCACCAAGAGCTGTTTGGCCAACCAGATGCCACTTCATATTGAAGCAATGTCTCCAAGAGACTGCAATCATTGTATGGATTTTCTTTTCCGCCCTCATATTCTGGATCAAGACTGGCTGCTTTCTTCCTCTCTTTCACTCTTTCTTTTTTGGCTCTAGAAAAACAGTCCTCATGCACAGCCTACCTCAGACTGGTCTTCCTTAGCCTGGGGTTAGGCTGCACATGAGAACAGCCTCAGTGTGTGAATGGGGTGGAGAGAGTGACTGAGCTGTGTTCAAGACGAGTGTTCCCTCTAAGAGGGATTCCCAGATGTTGTTGACTACAACTCCCAGAATCCCCAGCTGCAATGGCTTTTGATTGGGGATTCTGGGAGTTATAGTCAACACCATCTGGGAATCCCTCTTAGAGGGAACACTGTTCAAGACTGACACTCACGACACATTTCACAAGTGACAGTGTACTGTTTCTGTCCTAAAGTAAAGTACAGCTGCGCCGTTGACTCGGTGTCGACTCCTGGCGCCCACAGAGCGCTATGGGTTGTTTTGTTTTGTTTTGTTTTGTTTTGTTTTGTAGAATGCAGAAGGAGTTTACCATTGCCATCTCCCGCACAGTATGAGATGATGCCTTTCAGCATCTTCCTATATCACTGCTGCCTGATAGAGGTGTTTCCCCTAGTCTGGGAAACATACCAGCATGGATTCGAACCAGCAACCTCTGACTTGCTAATCAAGTCATTTCTCTGCTGTGCCATTAGGTGGCTGTTTCTGTCCTACACAGAGATTATATTTGAGTAAGGGGGAAATTATATGTGAGGAGGCCCCGGTAGTAGGAGATACATACACCCAGTTGACTTGCGGCATGCTCTCATTGTATTAAATTTATCATGAGTCATTCACAAGGAGGCTCTTGTAACCAGGATTTATGTTCCGCATTCCGAAACGCATTTGAATCACCAGCCAATTGTTTATCATCATCTCTTTTATTTGTAGATCAAGCTATTACATGCATTATTAGTACCAGTGGTAGCGCATACATATTATGAGATACTTGAGAGAAATGGAGACAGAGCTACAGCTTCATATGAGCGATGAAGAAGAAGTTGATATTGTAGGTCTAGCAAGGATGTTTGATGACCTCTAAGCAGTCTGGACTTGGAGCCAGATATTTATCCATTTCACACATGCCTGACTTCATTTCCCGTAACAGACTTGCGAGCATTTTACCAATGTATCTAGGTGTGTTTGTGACTCACGTGAGCCCCATTCACACATTATGCTCAACTCTCTTATGACTACACAGTGGTGGAGCTTTAATTGGGCAGATGGGTTCAACGCACCTGAGCCACCTGGCTTGCCCTTGCCCCTATCTTCAAGCTCCAATGGCCTCATTTCCCAGTCAGTTTTGTTACCGGTTGTGTATCTTCTTCATTCTCTCCCTTCCTCCGAGTGAGGGAGAGAACAAAGAACACAACCAGACAGCAATGAAGCTGGCTGGGAAATGAGCTCTGGGGGGCCGTACTGGCCCTTCTGGGTGCTGGCCACGCCCCTTGCATGTGATGTCACATGTAGGGGGCGTGGCTGACACATGCGAGGAGCCGCCAGAGAGAGGGGAGAACATGAGCCACTCTCCTCTAGCTATGTGCCTGTACGCAGGTCCAGTTATTCACATGTTACGTTGAACACTAACAATTCTTCTAATTGTTTTTGTTTTATTGTTTTAAGTTCTGTGCACTGCCTTGTGATTTAGGTTTATTATTACTATACTATACTATACTATACTATACTATACTATACTATACTATACTATTATATTATATTATACAAATGATGCTTATCTAGATGGCCCAATGGGCTGACTCTGTATAAGATAGCTTCCTATATTCCCACCAGCGTGAGGAATGGGGATTGAACATGGGGCTCTAATGGGGTGAGGAAAAATGGCAGTAGGGATGGCCTTGAGGTAACAGTTTAGGGGCTGTGCAGCAGCTCTCAGTAGATTACACCTTCTGCCTGAAATGCCTCTGAGCTGCTGCCAACCTGAGCAGAACTAGTGACCTAGATGGGCCAATGTCTGACTCAGTATCAGGCAGCTTGGTTTAAAAGATAAGATCCAGTTTCACACTGCAGTTGCTCAACTAAAATTTTTCCTTTAAGAGGTACCTATACTTCAAAGATACCAATTAGCCAATTCTTTTTTCCAGGTTACCTATTATTTTGATACGAATTTTCTCCTGACTGCAGGATAAATCAGGAAGAAGGCTGGGCAGAGGGGGAGAGGGAGAGGGAGAGCGAGGGAGAGAATTTTAAAGGTTATTTATATTGTCTGACAGGGGAATGTGACATTTTCTCCCTGGAAAACGAAAATAGCCAGGAAGCAGATGAGCATGGTTTGAGGTGAAAGAGAAGAAAGGAACAAAAAGTACATTTTAATGAGACATTTACAAATTGTTCGGCACAGAGAGATCCACATTACAGCAGCCGTTTGTCAGGGAACAGGCTGCAGATGTCTCTCTTCTGAGCGTGTCCCAGAGCAGCCTGGGTTCAAAATACACAAACCCGAAGCCAAATTTCAGTCGTCTTCCATTGTCCATTTGGGCAGTGTCAGCTCTGCCTTGCCTTTCATTCCACCGAAGAGATGAGCTCCAACCGAAAGGAATGCTCCCCACGGGAAGGCGATAGACGAGGGTAGGAGGGAAACAATGTTTTCAGGGTATGCCGTCAGGGCTTCCTGTGTCTTTGAAACACTTTGGCACAGTACTTGATGGAGAGGGGGCTAGGCCACGACGCGGGAGCGAAGAAGCGATGATATCCCAGTGGAGGCGAAATCAACACTGAGTGCTGTTATCTCTCGTTCTTCACATCAGTGTGCCCTTTTTTTAAATGAACAGCGGGGAGCGGGAAATCCAGGGACTCTCAAAGGAATTTATTCCTCTGGATCCGGCGTTCTCTGACAGGTGGATCAACAAGTGAGCTGAAGCCAGAGAAAGGTTTATGCACAGTGTAGTCAAGTCTGCCCTGGCTTTGCCGAAAGAAGCAAATAGTTTGCAGGTCTCAAGGGTGGCCCAAGGTACTGCAGTGCCTGAGGCAAGGCACAAAATGCAGCCTTGCCTCAAGCTTCTGGTGGAGGCCACTCCCCTTTCAAAGCCTCTGCAAGCTTCGGAAGTCCATAGGGGGGTAGGGAAGGTTGCCAGCAGCCTCTACTTCTCTCATGCTTCTTGCAAAGTTTGCAAGGGTCATATCAGTCCCGAAGAGCTGCTCTGGTGGTGACAGCAGGGGGCATCTTGCCACCCCGCTGTTGCCTCAATAATCTGCTGCCTGAGGTGACTGCCTCACCTTGCCTCATGACAGGACCTCCCTTGACTGGTCCGACCAATAAAACTGTGTTCTCTCTGGTTGCGAGTAGTAGAGGTCTTCTTCCTCCTAGAGGAGGAGAGCTGGTCTAGTGGTGGTGAGCATGAATTCTCCCCTTTGCTAAGCAGGATCCTCCCTGGTTTGCATTTACATGGGAGACCACATGTGAGTGCCGTCTGCTGTAAGAGATGCCCTTTAGGGAATGGGGCTGTATCTCAGTGGTAGAGCATCTGCTTGCATACAGAATGTCCCAGATTCACTTCTTGGCATCTCCAGGCAGAGTTGGGAGAGGCTCTTGCCTGTAACTTTGGAGAAGCATTTCTAGTATACAGTTCTTTGCTAGAGGGAGCAATCTTCTGACTCATTATAATGCAGTTTCACTATGTTCAGATGTCCCTATGCGAGCAAATATCACATTTTTCTGGGTTCCTACCATGATTCAATATATTCTGTCATCCTCCTATCTATAACTGACTGAACTTTGCTCTGACTCCACAGCTGATCTGCAAGGTGTGTGTGTGTGTGTGTGTGTGTGTGTGTTTATATATAATATTTCTATACTGCCCAAAACTTGCGTCTCTGGGCAGTTTACAATTAAAATCATTTAAAACATCTGATCAATTGACAATTAAAATAAAATATATTAAACCTTGTGGTGGAATTATCCTTGCCTCAGCAATGGAGCTTTCAGCCTTGTCTGCAATGTGAAGGACTTGAGCAAGCTGGAATTTCTTCCGCATGTCCTCCATCTCCGTGATTTTTTTTTTAACAGTGTAAGAAAAGAGCCTATCCACTGGGTGGGAAGTTTTCAGTTGTTCCCACACGAATGAGCATCTAATGGTGCATCTGAAGACACCCTTAAACGCCCGTAACACACTTAACCAGTGAATCACTTTGGAACCATAAAACACTCCATCTGTTTGCAGATAATTCATTTCTTATACATCCTTTGCCCTGCCCTCTATGAATAATGTAGACTTGACCATAAAGGCAATTGCTGGGAAAAGACATGGAGATACCCACCCCCCAGCCCATGTTTGGGTCTCAATTATTTTTAATGTCTATTTAATTCCAATTCGCCAGTACAGCCTTGAGCTAAACCTTATCTCATGGGTGTCAAATTCACAGCCTCTGGGCAGTTGAAGCTAAGTAGAGATGACCTCAACGTCCCCATTCTCTTCTGTTATTGTTCTGGAATTCCACTCGGTGGCTGCAATCATGGCTTCATTATGAGGATTTCAAAAATTCGTTCTGGAACTGGAGCATGCACAGTTTGCTGTATCCCCTTTCCTTGTGTTACTAGTAGAGATAAAACACTACAAAGTGGATAAAACACTACAAAAATGCAATCTTGCACCCATGCCAATGAAAACTATGGCGAGACATGGTAGGGGTTTAAAAAAATATGTGCGTGGAGTAGTGAGAGTGGACAGAGGGGAATTTTTCTCCCTCGCTCACAAAACTAGAACCAGGGGTCATCCCATGGAACTGATTGCCAGGGAATTTAAACTGACAAAAGGAAGTACTCTTTCACACAGTGCATCTATGGAATCTACGGAAATCTATGGAATTCTCTGCCACAGGATGTGGTGGTGGCCACTAATTTGGATGGCTTTAAAAGGGGCATGCCCTCTTCCCTGCTGTTGCACCCCTGCAACTGGTATTTAGCGGCATCCTGCCTCTGAGGCTGGAGGTAGCCTATAGCCATCAGACTAGTAGCCACTGGGAGACCCGCCCTCCATTAACTTGTCTAAGCCTCCTGTAAAGCAAGTGTGCTTTAAAACCAGATACGGCAAGTAAAATTAGAAAAAGTTGGGGACTCTGTCTTGCAAACACAGAAGTTGTTCCTTCTGCTTGTAGAAAAGCTCTTTCAGATCTGTGACTGTACAATTTCTAAAAACTGCCTCAGTGCACCAAGAGTTCCTAAAATGGAGTGACTTTTCTGATAATTATAGAAAAGGATTATGTTTTTTGGCCGCTGTTTTCTTGGATTCCTGCCATCTTATTAATATACTGGCGTGTGTGCACACATCCCATTGTCAAATACAATTAATGCTAGGAAACTGTGGACGTTTGGCTCACTAAGCCCATACACACACACACAAACACCCCTCACATTTTTATGTAAAAGTATGGGAGACAAAACACCAATTTCTGCTGGGACTCTCATGGAGATATTAGGCAGTGTCGAGGGGGAAGGAGAGCAAAATAAATCTTTTAAAATATGTTTACATTTTAGAACTTTTGGAGGCAATACATTTTTTCTTGACGCCTACTGGAGGATGGATGGTTAGACTATGCAGATTAATTTAAGACTAAGTCCCTTTGAACATGGTGTGGCTTACTTCTGAATAAATGTGCATAGGTTTTTTGACATCAGATATCTTCTTAGGCCAGGGGGAACTTTCTTTCCCCCATAGGAAGCTGCCTTTTACTGAGTCAGACTGTTGGTCCATCTATCTCAGTATTGTCTACACAGACTGGTAGCAGCTTCTCCAAGGTTTCAGGCAGGAGTCTCTCTCTCAGCCCTACCTAGAGATGCCAAGGATTGAACCAGAGAGTTTTGGCATGTAAAGCAGATGTTTTACCACTGGACAAATAACCACATCTCCCATTTCTTCTTCTTCTTCTTCTTCTTCTTCTTCTTTCTTTCTTTCTTTCTTTCTTTCTTTCTTTCTTTCTTTCTTTCATTAGCTGATGGTCCTCTCTGTAATGTGTCCGGGAACCTCATAATTCCAATATGCAAACAGTTGCATCAAAATGTAACAATATAAAGGGAATGAGGTGTATTGTAAGAAATTATGGTATTTGTCAAACAGATGTTGTTCTGTTTTAAATAATGGAAGTAGTTTGGGAGGCCTTCAGAACCATCACGGGGGAAGCAGAATACACATACAGACACTATTCAGCAGGGGTGCGGCAGCTGCAAACTTTCATTCCTGAGCAATGTAAAAAGTCGATGTTGCAGATGTTTTAGAACGGCCAGGTGCTCTTCAGGAGAAAAACTACACAGCTTTCTGCAGCCTCTTATGTCTGCAGATCTTGATGTTATGCCCCGCTGAGGTATTCAACAAAACACTCGGATCACAAAGTTGCTGAAAAATAGGGTCAGTAGGGTGATTCGTGTAAAGAACATCAAAATCAAGATCGAAAGCCCCATTGCCTCTGTTCCAAACAGAGACTTTTTACATTTAATGCTCAGATAATTTGTTATACCCATGGCAACTAGGTTGCATGTATATATATGCCATTCATGTCCCACTGTAAATCAGATGATATGGTCTCTTTCTTCTAGGATCAAACAGCAGAGAATGCAAACTTTTATTTCATAGTATATGGTTTTTTATAAACAGCTCTCCTCTTCCATTAACCAAAACCAAATGCACCCGAATAGCTCTTTTCTCCCCCGCACCGCCCGCTTTTCTTTTTAAGAACAGTGGATCAGCTGAGATGGAAGAAGAAACAAATGTTTCATGCAGTCATTCACTGTGAGGCAATGCAAGAGATTGACTCTTGGCTGGCGAGATCATATTTGTGGTAGTGTTAAATGGTTCTTCAGCATTTTGCCGCCATGAGCTATGTTTGGAAAAACAGTTTGATGGTAGTTTTCTTCAGAGGGTTATAAATCCTAACCATGAGTGCCGCTTGCAAGGGGGGATGCAGGGAAGAAATGTCACTTTTACTCATCCTTTGCACCCAACGTCCATGCTTACGGTGCTGTTTGTCTGAATGGAGCAGCACCTAAACATGATGGCTGGTGAAACCTTGAAACAGCCTTCCAGCTGAAGGCATAGCCGGCTCTTATGGCAGATGGACACACAGCTGTAGGAGGTCTAATATTGACCGGACTGCACAAGCAGGACCATAAAGAGCCCATACATCACCCTTTTCTCTGACCACTCTCCCATGCATCTCCTGTAGGTCAGCTGACCATCGGACTGGATCATGTGACTCTTCTGAGAGTCAGCTGAACTTGGCCTAGTGATACGATTCTCATCTGCCCGTAGAACTTCATCCTATTATCTCACCTGTGCTGCCTTAGTTCATTTATAGGGTATGCACAGTGTTGAGTCTTAAACTCAGAAGTGTGAGCAAGGGATAGGAACATAGGAAGCTGCCTTATACTGAGTCAGACCATTGGTCTATCTTGCTCAGTATTGTCTTCACAGACTGGCAGTGGCTTCTCCAAGGTTGCAGACTGGAATCTCTCTCAGCCCTATCTTGGAGATGCTGCCAGGGAGGGAACTTGGAACCTTGTGTTCTTCTCAAAGTGGCTCCATCCCATGAGGGGAATATCTTACAGTGCTCACACATCAAGTCTCCCATTCATATGCAACCAGGGTGGACCCTGCTTAGCTAAGGGGACAAGTCATGTTTGCTACCACAAGACCAGCTCTCCTCTCCTTACTAAAGTTTGTTTTAAAATAAGCACTCGCCAAATCGAAATCCTTAGAGGTGATTACTCCGCTTTGAGATTTGTTTTTCCTCACTTGAGGGAAATTTCACTAATAATTCTGACAAAGGATCCCTACTTGTTTATAGGGCCTTGCTGTCGTTTTCATTAATGGCAAATTGTTCAGTACGATGCTAAACTGAAACTATATTAGATCAGCTAGAAATCTTTGCTGGCTGGCCATTATATATTCAAAACAGAGGCCTAATGTTTCAGAGTTTCATATTCTACTATAATTATATGGTTCAATGCAAGTGATTATATCTCTTCTTCAGTATCAGACTGAAACGTTTTGGTTTGCTGGCTCCCTCGTAATTTACTGTCTAGGCATAATGGGCCAGCCTTGTGGAAAAAAAGATGATAAATGACACTGGTGAGGATTCATAGATTTATTAAATTTCTATCAAACTGTGCAACAAAAAAAATCTGCTTAAGTTAGAAATAGGCTTGAATTTTTTAATCAAAATTCATGAGTCCTGGTACTTGGTTCACTAGGTCTGAGGAAGGCTTGAATTGAAGACTGATTAAAGAAAATAAAAGGTTTATTTGAAGTAATTTTTCAATGACGGCTTTTAATTGAATGTTAAATCAAATCCTTATCTGCCTTTCTGCAGATAGCACGTTATATAAAATACAGTTAGGGGCTTTAGCACTGTAACTGATACACAGAATGACAATTGACTTCTCACTTCATACCACGAGGAGAGCAGGGTGAGGATTGTCAACCTGTCAGAAATTAAGTATGTAAATTAGTGCTTAAGTTCAGGAATACGGGTATGATTTACAAGGTGGTTCTGCGTACCTCGGGGTGGAAAAATCTTGATTTATTTTCCTCCTCAAGGTTAACAACTGCTTTGCTAACCCTTGCAAACAGGGTCTCCTCTCCTCTTTCCTCCCCTTCCCCATCCCTCTCATCTATTTTGCGAGCTTGGTAGTTAAACTGTACAAATCGGCCTTGTGTTCACTTTGGGGACCACGCCATTGGTTTGTGCTAGGAGGGAGAGGTTTCTGAATATATTATTACAGATGCTATTCCATGAGGTTATTCCCAGAAGCAGCAAAAACCAGGCTAGGAGAGCCTAGCCCGATTTTTGCTGCTCGTGTAAACGTAGGAGGGCTTGAGCTAGCCCTCCCCGTAGCCCAGGTTAGCGGAGTGAGCACTCCGCGAACCAGGGTTAATGGGTCGTGAGTGCCCCAGCAACTCACAAGGAGACCCCCCGACCTGCAGGCTGAAAAGCAGCTTCTCGGCTCAGGGGTCTCTCCAGCATGGCCTGCATGCTCACACACGGCATGCTGAAACTACCAAGGGGCGCGGACCTCGAACTCCCCAGCCCCCGCCGGCTCCTCCTAAGGAGGAACATAGGGAAAGTTTCTCCGACCATTGCTCCACATCACAGGAACATAGGAAACTACCTTATACCATTGGTCCATCTAGCTCAGTATTGTCTACAGAGACTGGTAGCGGCTTCTCCAAGTTTACAGGCCGCTATACCTTGGAGATGCCAAGGACGGATCTTGGAACCTTGCAGGTGCTCTTCCTAGAGCGGCCCTACCCTCTGAGGGAAATACACAGAACAGACTTGCTTAGCAAAGGGGACAATTCGTGCTTGCTACCACAAGACCTGCTCTCTCCATTCTCACATCCCTTCTCAGAACAGTTTGAGAAGAATTTGCCAGTCTAACAAGATTCTCAAATCGATAGCCAAAAGGCTCTCATTGCAACCAGACATTTAGACCAGCCTGGCGACTCATCCAGAACATTCATTCATTCATTCATTCGATTTCTATACCGCCCTTCCAAAAATGGCTCAGGGTGGTTTACGCAGAGAAATAATAAATAAATAAGATGGCTCCCTGTCCCCAAAGGGCTCACAATCTAAAAGAAACATAAGAAAGACACCAGCAACAGTCACTGGAGGTACTGTGCTGGGGGTGGATAGGGCCAGTTACTCTCCCTCTGCTAAATGTGAGCCAGCGTGGTGTAGTGGTTAGAGTGCTAGACTAGGACCGGGGAGACCCGAGTTCAAATCCCCATTCAGCCATGATACTAGCTGGGTGACTCTGGGCCAGTCACTTCTCTCTCAGCCTAACCTACTTCACAGGGTTGTTGTGAAAGAGAAACTTAAGTATGTAGTACACTACTCTGGGCTCCTTGGAGGAAGAGTGGGATATAAATATAATAATAATAATAATAATAATAATAATAATTTAAAAAGAGAATCACCAACTTTAAAGGTACCACGTTACCCTAGGGAGCCCTGCCCATGGCTCTCTTTCCTGAGAACGTTTGTCCCTATCGCTTCTCTTCAACCTCCTCGCCTCCTGTTCTCTCACATTGGCTTTCCCTCACACTCAGAGTTATTTGTTATACTCGTTGAATCACCTTTCATGTTTGTTTAACCAGCACGTTGCCAATTAGCAGCGACATTTTCTACTGTGAGTCTAGTGCAACTTGTGTGCTGCCCTAACTTCCTCCGTTGTGTCGCAAGATTGCAGTGTTTATTGTAATTTTAGGAGGCTGCCCCTTAACCTCATAGAAAGGCGTGGGATGGGTTGGAAACAATGAAATCCCTGCATCGCTACGGTTGGAGATTTTTCTCTCCCTCCTCCTTGCTTCTCCTCCTTCCCCTGTTCTCTAGCAGAAGAATTCTGAAAGTAGAAGCCTTCTCTGCTGGAATCTGACTGAAGCTACCGTATGCTGCCTGCTATAATTATGGGCACATTAGTGGGTTTTAAACACAATCGCATTCTCAGCCGACATCTGTAAATCTGTTCAAGGTATGGATCCCAGTTCTGTATTCTGGCATCACTGCCAGGATTGGTAGTATATTGAAATTCAAGTGTACGGAAGAATCTGTCAGTAATGAACCTCCTTACCACTGCACGCTCAATAACGAAGGGACTTCTCCCATGGGAGAGACTCTGAGAGGAACTGTAGTTCCCAGGTTGTAGTCCCCGTCCCTGCACCGGTGATGGGTTGGCATTTAAAGAAACCACCTCCCCGCAATATTCCCCCGGGTAATTGCCCCAGAATCAGCTGCTTCCCTGGGGTGGAAGGAGGGAATGACTTCTTTATGCAGCAAGTCCCAGATTTCATGCCCCACATCTCCAGGTAGAGCTCGGAGACACTCCTGCCTGTAATCTAGGAAAGATACTGCCAGTCAGTGTAGACAGAACTGCCCTTGATAGGCCAATGATCTGACTCAGTAGAAGGCCACTTCACCGCAGCTGAAATCTGTTCAACTCTCAGCACATGCGTACAATGTAAAGTGAGTTCTTTGTAAGAGACTGAACCATTTGTAGTTGGTTTTTTTTAAACAAACCTGGACTGCGGAAAATAATCACCATCTTGTTAGGTCTGTATGAGCCGTTCAGTATCTTTACGAACACAATTCATGGGGGCCTTCCATTTTAACAGTTTCCAAGGAAAATGTTTTAGTGCTAGACCAGAGATGGTTCTAATTATAGCACTTGCCTTTTACTGTTTTAATTGTCTTCCTAAATGCACTTTTGACTTCCTGCCAATAAAGTGTCAGCAATTTCTTTAATTGAATAAAGGACTTTTAGTCATATCCACAGTATTGGACGCGATTGTGGTTTTCGAAAGCATTGAAATTGGCTGGCCTATCCTTTCGTTGTGCTGCAACAGCTCCCACAACATAGTTCTCCCTGCTTTTTATGGACCCGACAGAAGAGCCAGGCAGGCTCTTGAATGAGAACCAGTGGTAAGAATTCCTGGTTACTGCTTAACCCATAACAGACTCATGCCTGGGACAAATGTCCCTTTTGCCCTAAATGTGACCAAAGCATACAGCGTTGATTACTGTATCTTAAGAAGGATATTGTGGGACTAGAAAAGGTGCAGAAGAGGGCAACCAAGATGATCAGGGGTCTGGAGCACCTTCCTTATGGGGCTAGGCTACAGCATCTGGGGCTCTTGACCTTGGAAAAGAGGCGACTATGGGGAGACATGATTGAGGTGTATAAAATTATGCATGAGAAGGTGGACACAGAGAAATTTCTCTCTCACACACATACAACACTAAAACCAGGGGTCACCCCATGAAACTTGGGGAATTTAGGTTGACAAAGTACTTCTTCACACCGCGCACTATTAATCTATGGAATTCTTTGCCATGGGATGTGATGATCGCCACCAGCTTGGATGGCTTTAAAAGGAGCTTAGACAAATGGTGGACAGATCTATCAATGGTGGAGAGGTCTATCAATGGCTACTAGTCTGGTGGCTGTGGGCCCCCTCCAGCCTCAGAAGCACAATGCCCCTCAATACCAGTTGCAGGGGAGCAACCGCAGGAGAGGTGGCATGCCCATACCTCTTGGCTGTGGGCTCCCCAGAGGCATTTGGTGGGCCACTGTGGGGAACTGATGCTGGGCTAGATGGGCCTTGGGCTTCATCCAGAAGGGCTGCTCTTATGTGATCAGGCTTTGTTTGTTGCCTGGGAGGTTAGTTGGCCATCAGACTATTAACCTGTCTAGCTCAGTATTGTCTACAGCAGGGCTGCATAGCTTGAGCCCTCCTGTAGAGGTTGGACTACAATTCCCTTTCTACCTGATTATTGGCCACTGTGGCTGGGGATGATGGGAGTTGTAGTCTCGAAGCTCGATGGCCGGAGTTGAGCAACTCTGGTCTGACAGGCAGCACCGATGTTCCCTCTAACAGGGATTCCCAGATCTTATTCACTACAACTCCCAGCATGCCCAGCTACAATGGCCTTTGGCTGGGGATTATGGGAGTTGTAGTCAACAACATCTGCAAGAGGGCTGAAGTTGTGCAGCGTGGTCCAAAAGGATGGGGCCATAGCTCAGTGGCAGAGTATCTGCTTGTATGCAGAAGGTCCTAGATTCACTCCTCCTGTCTGTGGGCTCCTGCCTAAAACCGTCGAGAGTCACTGCCAGGGGAGGAGAGCTGGTCTTGTACTAGCAGGCATGAATACTCCTGATTTCTAAGCAGGGTCCACCCTGATTTGCATTTGAATGGGAGTCTATATGTGAATGCTGTAAGACATTCCCCTTAGGGGATGGGGCCACTCTGGAAAGAGCATCTAGGTTCCAAGTTCCCTCCCTGGCAGCATCTCCAAGATAGGGCTGAGAGAGACTCCTGCCTGCAACCTTGGAGAAGCCGCTGCCAGTCTGTGTAGACAATATTGAGCAAGATGGACCAATGGTCTGACTCAGTATATGGCTGTTGTTTATGCTCCAATGACTTTCTGCATGCATAGTCAGTGCTCACCACTGGCCTACAGGCCCTCTCCAGACGGAGACCATGTGGGACGACTATCACCGCCTGGCTGTTTTCAGAGCTGATGCTTGCCCTTGGCCGCTGGTGAACAGAGAGCACTGCTTATTGTTACAGGCTCACAGATTAATTGAAAGGACCACTTCCCAGACTGACCGGTTAATCTGATCATGATGATGACTACAGTTTATTAATTGCCGTCTAATTTGCTGTTGTCAAAAGAATGCCGAGCTCTGTGCGCATTAGACAGAGTTCCGGTCAATCCCAACAGCAACCTACTCAGCCAATTATCTCAAGCTGCTAGGACCATGTTCCTTAAAGTGAGGGAGAGAGAGAGAGAGAAGTGGCTGGGGTGCTTTGCCGATGGTTAATTATGATTTTTAAACTTCAAGGGAATGTTTCCGGTTGCTTGAAAGCACCCTGATTGCTGCCTTTGGGTTGACACAGCGGATTAGTCGAGATTTAAACCAATGACCCCCAAGCTCTGGCTACTGTCATTTTGCTTCATACAAAGCACAACTGGGCAGTTTCTGCTCAGGTTACTCTACATCACGGCTTGATGAGAGGTGACAGGTTCTGTAACCAAGTTTGATTCCTTCCTCCCTGGGCCAGATTCCTCCAAATAAAGCTTACAGGAGGTTATCTTATTTGTCCAGGGCCAGCCGTCTCACATCGCAGTAGCATTGTACAAGTCTTTCTGATGTCCTTTATTCTCCCCCAGCCCCAAACACACACACACACACACACACACACACACACACACTTACTTTCCTTCCTTTTTGGCAAGTGGCGTCGTCATATTTGTAAATATGATGCATACGATAAAAGTAATGTTAATAGGACCAAAAGACAAAGCCGATGAAGGATGGCAGCGTTAATTGGGGATTTGGTCCAGTCAACCGATGAATTGGTTAAATGCAAATGTTTATACTTGGAATGTGAAAAGGTATCTTTTGGACATGAAACAGCTTTCAAGTGCTGAAATGTGCCATTAATGTTTGTTGTATTTAACTGAGTCCTGTTTTCTTGTATTTGTTGTATTTTTATTTTTATTTCTTTTTTGCTGGGTGCCACACTGCAGGCCCTCTTTTGTGTAGTTATATATTGTTAAATGCTGGTCAAAGACCGAAATAAAGCATATCTATCTAATATCTATCTACAGAGACGTAGCTAGAGGGGAGGGGGCCCATGTTAACCCCCTCCCCTGCGGCCCCTTGGAGTGAGGGAGATAATGAATAAAATTGGGGTGGTGGAGCTGGGGGGTCCTCAGGAGCTGGGGGGGCGGGTTCGTTGAACCCTTTCACTCAATTATAGCTACACCCCTATCTGTCTATCTATTAAAACAAATTATTAAATTTATTATTATTAAATTTATTATAATCAACATATACCCTGCCTTTTAGGTAGCATGCATCACAAGGTGCCTAAATTAATAAACCAGATGCAGCCATCACAGAGGGAATCGTCTGGAGGAACATAAGTAGCTGTCTTCTACTGAGTCAGACCCTTGATTCATCCATCTCAGTATTGTCTGCACTGACTGGCAGTGGCTTCTCCAAAGTTTCAGACAGGAGTCTCTTCCGGCCCTACCAGGGAACTTCTCCCTGCAAAACAGATGCTGCGGATTAAAAATGGAAGAGGTTATCTATTGTTGATGTTACTTTCATTGTTGTATCATTAACCCATTGCAGGTGTGCTCAACCTAGGCCCCCCAGCTGTTTTTGGTCTGCAAATCCCAAAATCCCCAGCAACAGTGGCCAATAGCTACGGATTATGGGAGTTGTAGGCCGACATCTGCAGGAGGGCTGAAGTTGAGCAGCCCTGGCCCATAGGGTGCTTTACAAAAAAAAACCTAGAGGACAGGTCCCTGCTAGGGGTGTGCACAGAACTGGCTGGTCCAGTTTGTTTGGAATCTGAACTGGACCCGAATCGGACTGGGTCAGTTTGGTCCAGCACCCCCTTGAACACCCCCCCCAGTTCAGTTCAGTCCAGGGGGAGTCTGAGGGGGGGGCATAGAGGTTCCCTCTACCCACACCAGCCTCCCACTCTTTGGCCATTCCCCCTTGATGTGGTGGCCGTTTTGGAGGCTGCCGCACCCGCGCAATGGGCCTCTGCTTGGCCTGGCCATAAGGGAGGCTGACAGGGGGGAGAGGAAACCTCCGCGGAACCACCACCACCTCAGACAACTCTCCCAGAGGGGGTAAGTATATTTAAAAAAAATTAAAAAAAATTAAAAAAAACACGTCAGGAACACCCATGGGGGTTCAGTCTGGGGCTGGACCAAACGGGGAGTTTCGGTTTGACCCCAAACAGTCGAACCTGTTTGCACATCCCTAGTCCCTGCCCTGAAAGGCTCACCATCTGGATATTGACATAAGCCATGAGCAAACAGGCTGATAAGTCACTGGCCTTCTGGTCAGTGAAGAAGGTTTGTGGTGCACAAGCTGCCAGTCTTGTTTTGCGTATTATGAGCGTTCACTTCCTGATTGAAGCGGCCACTGGGCCTATGATGATACTACCATCCTGCATTTTCATGCAGGATTCGAGACCCATAAAAGCCACGCTTCTCAAGGAGCAGAGGGATCAATTAGGGTGACACGTTTGCCTGCTCACTCCGTTGTCAGAAAGCCCACCAATTTAATATCTGAGCAGCCATTGCATACGCTGCAGGTTAGCAGGCTAAAATATTAATTTATCTGGGGCAGGCCACGTGCACACTGTCTTCTGACAGGCCTGGCAGAAGCCCTGCAAGTTACCTGTTCTTCCGCGCCGCAGAAGTGTTTCACTGTTGTGATAAAATACAGATGTGGTTGTTCCAAACGAAACTGGCCTAATCAGCAGAAATGGAAGACATCATTAGAACAAAGAGGAGGCAAATCAAATTAATCTTTATCTGACAGAAACATTTGCATCGACATCAGCGAGCGCCAGGTTGTAGCCAAAACTGAGATGCGAGGCAGATAACGATGATCGGAGAGGACAGTTCTGCTTCCTTCCCCCGTGTGCTGGTTGGAAAGCTCACCTTTTGTTGGCATCCTCGTTAGCCTCGCCGCATGCTGCTTTTGGAGACCTCCACTTCCTCCATAGCTCCACATTTCATTCAGCACCCGGTCTGTGTACAGTGAACCCATGATTGTCTGTACACACATGCAGTAATTCAGCATCCGCACAATGGTGCACCTGCACTCTATATTTGGTAGGAATGTGCATGTCAATAAAATTGGATTTCCAACCTTGGAACTCCCTGCCCCCCCCACCAGGAGGCATCGGATCGGGGCAGGTTCCTTGGGTAGTGTGCTGGGGGTGGGGGCCCATTAACTGCCCACCCAGCACTGGCACAGGGGTGGCAGGGCGGTGCAGTTAAAGGGCCCCTACCACCGTGGGAGAAGTTCTGAGCACAATTACAGTCCCCATATGCCGATATGTCCTCACGGTAGCAGTGTGTACAAAACCATCTGGCCCATTTCGAGTTCGAACCAAACCAGTTCAGTTTTGGCCCCCTTTGAAAACCCTCCTTGTGTTTGTTTCGGTGGTGGGGGGTTTCATTGAACATTTTTAAAAAATCTTTTTTTTTACTTAATAATCTCTCTGGTGGGCTTCTCCAAAGTGGCGGCAGGGGTATGTGGAGGTTCCCCCTCCCCTCCCCACCGGCCTCCCTTTTTCCAAAAATCACCCAGTTTGGGCTTCTTTGGCCCTTTCCAGGCCTGTTCCCCAGTGCGGTGGCCATTTTGGGGGCCACCACACCTGCATCAGTGGGACGGTTTCAGCTCAGCTCTGAACCTTTGAACCGAACTGGTTCAATATCGAACCTGTTTTCACACCCCTACCTTACATCACTCCATACCTGCAACCCTAAGCTCCTGAGAATAACTGCACCACCCAGTCACCCCCACACCAGTGCTGGGCGGACAGTTAAATGGCCCCCACCATCAGCAGAGTATTGGATGCCTCCTAGTGGTGAGCGAAGGGATTTTCCGACATTGGAACTCCAGTTTTACCCACATGCACAGACCTTATGTCATACCTGCACTCTATATTTTTGCAGATTCCAACCGAGCTCAAGCCACCCGCGTGCCTTCACGCTCCCTCGCACTGGGTGTGAACCACTATATCGTACCACTCTGGTCTCTACCATCTCACTCAACTCTGTGTGTAGCTCAGGCCTCAGCTTGCAGCCATCACCACATCGTATGTCAGTTAATTCCAGAAGTGAATTCTGCATTGCCTCACGAATGTCTTCAATCTACCTTGCCCGGGATCTAACGCCTGTCTGTTTCCTTGGGTGACCTCCAGAGATTGTGCGAGCAGGAGGGCCATTCCTCTCCAGGATTGAGAAGGAAGCTGTTTCCCGAAAGCCTCTTCAAAGCTAATATTGGGGTGGAAATTGACAAAGTACCCAGAGCTCTGCCAGCACAGCTTAATTCGAACCAGTCTTCACCTTCCAGCCGTCCCTGTGATCGGCTGCTTTCCTTCTCCTTTGATCAGCATCCTGCTGCATGATCTAGAGGGTGACCTCACCCAGCTGGGCCATCTTCATTTTCTCCTACTGTTCTTTCACACTGCTCAGACGCAAGCTGAGTCATAACCCGATCTCTTCATTTGTCTCTTGACGTGTGTCTCTCTCTGTAGGTGTCTCCATAAACATGGCGCGCACACCCCCGCCCACTTCATTGCTTAATTGAGCAGGAGGGCTGCAGCTGAACCCTGTTGCATATCAGGTCAGTCAAAGGTAACTTCATCAAGCTCAGGTTGCTTTTTGCAGATGGGAGGCACAGTAGGTGAGCTGCATGCCTTTCTGCTCAATTAGTCGAAGCATTAGGCTGGTGCTGTGTTTACACACTCCACACACCCCCTCTGCACATTGTGACTGAATCTGGGTCACTAAATGCAGTGTGAATGCACCCCTAGCCATGTACCTGATCCCTGTAGTTGTGGTTGACAATGTACATAAAAGAATGGAACATAGGAACATTTGGAGATGAAACATAGGAACATAGGCAGCTGCCATGTACTGAGTTGTACCATAGGTTCATCTGTGAATTGTCTTCACAGACTGGCAGCGGCTTCTCCAAGGTTGCAAGCAGGAGTCTCTCTCAGCCCTACCTGAGGATGCCAGGGAGGGAACTTGGAACCTTCTGCATGCAAGCCTGCAGGTGCTCTTCTCAGAATGACTTCATGTACCTGTTCTAGATGGGGTCACACTTCCCTAAAAGGAACAGGTTCGCAGTCTGGGAGTACTTCTGGATCCACACCTCTCCCTGGTTTCTCAGGTTGAGGTAGTGGCCAGGGGTGCTTTCTGTCAGCTCCGACTGATACGCCAGCTGCGCCCATTTCTCGAGATCAGTGACCTCAAAACAGTGGTACATCTGTTGGTAATCTCCAGACTTGACTTCTGTAATGGGCTCTACGTGGGGCTGCCTTTGTACATAGTCTGGAAACTTCCATTGGTTTAGAATGCAGCAGCCAGGTTGGTCTCTGGGTCATCTTGGAGACACCACGTTACACCTTTACTGATGGAGCTACACTGGCTGCCAATTGGTTTCCGGACAAAATACAAAGTGCTAGTTATAACTTATAAAGCCCTAAATGGCTTAGGCCCTGGGTATTTAAGAGAGCGTCTTCTTCACTACGAGCCCCACTGCCCATTAAGGTCATCTGAGGAGGTCCGTCTCTAGTTACTGCCAACTCGTTTGGTGGTTACACAGAGACGGGCCTTCTCGGTCGCTGCCCCGAGATTGTGGAATGTGCTCCCTGCTGAGATACAATCCTCCCCATCTCTGGCATTTTTCAAAAAACACCTGAAAACCCATCTTTTCACCCAAGCTTTCTCAGCTTCCTAATTTTTTTAGGTTTTAATCTCTGGTTTATTTTTAATTTTTTTAATTGTTTTAAGTTCTTCGTATATGTTTTTAACTGGTTTTATGCTATTGTTAATCACCCAGATGTAAAGGTTTGGGGCGGTGTACAAATTAGATAGATAGATAGATAGATAGATAGATAGATCCCCAAAGGGGAATATCTTGAGATGCTCAGCCCAATCTTGGAGATGCCAGGGAGGAAACTTGGAACCTCAGGTGCTATTCCCAGAGTGGCCTCATCCCCTGAGGGGAATATCTTGCAGTGCTCACAAGTAATCTCTCATTCAAATGCAAACCAGGCCGGACCCTGCTTAGCAAAGGGGTCAATTCCTGCTTGTTACCACAAGACCAGCTCTCCTCCCATACATGTTTCTGAGTGAAAAGTTGCCCAGGGGAACAACTGGAATCCTCAGTAGCTTGCTGTGACTAACTTGCATGACATTTTGCAGATCAAATCACTTGCATCCATTCCAACTTGGACACCGTTATTATGACACAGTCAAGAGCTGAATGCAGCCAGTGTATAAACATTTCGGGTTGTTTTGCCTAAAGATGCAGACAGGCTGCTTAGGAGTTTTGAGGCCAGTCACTTGCACATGCTTGAATCATGCCCGTCTTGTGCTTGAATCTTGCCCATCTTGCTTATTAAAGCAACCAGAGGGGATGAGTGCCTGGGTCTCAGAAGCTGTAAATGGCCATCTGCAGCAGGATGTGGGGGCCACCTTAAGAACATAAGAACAGCCCTGCTGGATCAGGCCCAAGTGTCATCTAGTCCAGCATCCTGTTTTTCACGGTGGCCCACCAGATGCTGCTGGAAGCCACAGGCAGGAGTTGAGGGCATGCCCTCTCTCCTGCTGTTACTCCCCTGCAACTGGTACTCAGAGGCAGTATAGAAGGTGGTACAGAAGGCGGTATAGAAATCAAATAAATAAATAAATCCAGGTATATCAGCGAACCTACCTGTGTTCGTTCGTTCGTTCATTCATTCATTCAATTTCTATAACGCCCTTCCAAAAATGGCTCACAAACAAATAAACAAACAAATAAGATGGAACCCTGTCCCCAAAGGGCTCATGATCTAAAAAGAAATATAAGACACCAGCAACAGTCACTGGAGGTACTGTGCTGGGGGTGGAGAGGGCCAGTTACCTGTGTTGACTTGTCAATCTCTACCTGGCCCCTGTATCAAGCTGTAATAAAAGTGTGAACTATTCTGCGGCATGATGACAAATGAAGATGTTCCCCCCACCAGCTCTTTCTTTACAAAGAGAAGCAGCCTTTCATACATCCATAAGAGGGCCATAAGTTCAGCCTTACGAAATTATATACTTGAGTTGATTCAGATTTCATTTGAAACCAGGTAATTTTTATTTGAGCTATATATTTTTTAAAAAGATCAAAACCAATCTTGATCCACCTTGATAAATAACTGAACAAACGGACGGATCCATCCCCTGCCCCCAGGAGATCACACCCTAGCATCCTATGTGTATTTCTTTTTTAACATGGTATTAAATATACAGTACAAAATCCATATCTTCCCATTGTTTCTTTGGGGAGGGTGGAATGAATTGCTCCATGTCTTAGGAGTCAAGACTCCCATACTGCCGAAGGCTAGAGGAAGAATTGATCTGTGGAAGGTGTGCTGGCATGTAGAAGCTCACTTGCTCTCGCCTCTACCTGTATTCCCTTTCGTTGTCTTCCACTTACAAGTTCTATAAAGGAAAAAGACAACTGATGTAGAGGGTCTTTGGGAATACACCAATATGATAGCTTAGCAGGCTGTCAGAACAGAGCTTGTCAGATGAGTCTATTGTACCGGGATGTGATTTTTACTACCAAGTATGATTAGGGAAATGATTCATGTATTGTGCACTGTTGAAAAGAAGGGTAATTTGAGGTAACAGAGAGGATTTTCAATGCCAAAACAATAATGATAATTCATCTAGTGGTAAGAAATTGTTATGACACGTTTTCTATTATTAATCTGGTTAGAGGGTCTAGGTTAAATGACTGCAGTCGATTAAAAGATATACAGATGGGAGAAAGCGTTCTATATTTATTACCTGCTTAAAGAAAAGCAAATTTACTCGAGACAAATTGCATCATGGAAGAGCGCACAAAGTGTGATTTAAAGAGCGCCTTTCATGGGAACATCCTGTTTTAATGAGAAAGCGAAATACGCCCTCTTTATGAATGCATATATGCAATCCCAGGTAAAACACAGTGACACTAAGCAGGATTTGTAGCCAGGCTTGAGCTAAAATACTTGTAATGGCCCAGGCTTGTAGGCATGTTTATGGGTAGATTTACACACGTGGGACATTGATCAGAGAGCGAAAAGAAACGGAGTTATCCAGATGCATAAGCATTTCCGAGACTGAGCATTCTGGATTGGTGTTTGACAGCAAACATGGAGAGATCTCAGGCTTGCTCTACTTTTCTAGGGCTGGCACAGTGGGGAAGCAGTTTGCCTAGGGAGCAAAAGGCTGGTGGTATGAATCCCTGCTGGTATGTTTCCCAGACTATGGGAAACACCTGTATCGGGAAGCAGCGCTTTAGGAAGAAGCTGAAAGGCATCATCTCTTACTGCACGGGAGAAGGCAGGGGTAAACCCCTCCTGTATGCTACCAAAGACAACCACAGGGCTCTGTGGTCATTGTGATTTTCGACGCGGTCAACAGCCTTAAAGATGGCAAAGAGGTGATAGCACCACAAGACATTCGGCCTTCAATGCAATTTCTTGCTTTTCCTGTCTGGACCATTGGATAACAGTCAGTGTCTGTGGTGGCCAACTTTGCAAGGGCATTTTAGAAGAGGTGATAACACACAGGCAACTGTATGTACAACAATGCTGTCACCTCTTTTCCATCTCATGGTGTGGGGGGAGTAGGAACATGGGAACATAGGAAGCTGCCATATCCTGAGTCAGACCATTGGTCTATCTAGCTCAGTATTGTCTTCCCAGACTGGCAGCGGCTTCTCCCAGGGTGCAGGCAGGAACCTCTCTCATCCCTATCTTGGAGATGCTGCCAGGGAGGGAACTTGGAACCTTCTGCTCTTCCCAGAGCGGCTCCATCCCATGAGGAGAATATCTTCCAGTGCTCACACTTCTAGTCTCCTATTTATATGCCACCAGGGCAGACTCTGCTTAGCTAAGGGGGCAAGTCATGCTTGCCAAAAATCATTATGAGCATTCATCCCTCCATCCCACCCACCCCCGAAGTTGGTACCAGTGGCCAAAATGTGCGGATCTGGTTCATAGGCTGAACTGTATATCCCCATCTGCGCTCCATAGGAGGTTGCCTTCTGCCGAGTCAGACCATTGATCCATGTTGTTCAGCATTGTCTACAATAGACCTGCTCAACTTTGACTTGCCAGCTGTTTTTGGACTACAATTCCCATAATTCCCAGGCACAGTGGCCAGTAGCCAGGGATTATGGGAACTGTAGGCCGACATCTGCAGGAGGGCTGAAGTTGAGCAGCCCTGGTATACAGTGACTAGAAGCAGCTCTCCTGTTTCAGACTGGCATTTCTACATTTACCTTGTAGGGCTATGCCATAGTCTATGTTAAAAAGGTTTCAAATGGCTTGCTCGTGTCGTGGTCCGCTAAAGCTTTCGATGGCCACGTAGTATGATCCTCATTGCTCGTTGAGGTCACCTGGAGAGGTCTGTCGCCAGTTACCACCGGTACGTCTGGTGGTGACTCGGAACGGGGCCTTTTCTGTAGCTGCTCCTGGTCTATGGAATGCACTCCCGGCAGATATCCACAGTTTAGGCTTGCTGTCGGCCTTTAAGAGAGCCTTAAAAACCTATTTGTTTGGCCCGGCCTTCCAAGGCTTGTAAAGTGGTGGTGTTTTTTTTTAAAGTATTTTAATTGGCTTTAAAAGGGTTTAATTGTTTTTATATTGTTTTTAGCACTGTGTTTTGAATTGTGTGTTTTTATGTCTTTTTAAAAGTTGTTGTACACCGCCCAGGACCTCTGGATGGGGCGGTTTATAAATGTAATAAATACATAAATACATACATAAATACATAAATAAATGTGGTCAATAAAGGAAAAGGTCGGGCACCAGTGTATTAGAACATACTAACCTAGAAGAGGATTTCTGCATTAAACAATACAAGTGGTTCTTATTATGGTAAGGGTCCGTAGAACAGAATGCCCTTTTGACTTCTAAGTTCCACTTAAAATGAGACTCTTAACAGCTGTCAGGACTTCAAATTAACCTTGCCAGTGTCCTATATTTTAAGGTGTAGGGGTTTAAAAAAAAAATGAAGCAAAGCACGTAGTCTTCCAACCAACTGTTTCTTGGGAGCTATATTTTCTAAAAAGCAACATTCCCCACTCAGATCCAGAGTGCGCTGCACTGGAACGAACACTGGGGTTAATGCGGCAAGGTTTTTCATTGGCAACCTGCGGTCTAGGACAAATATCAGTTAGGTTAATTTAATCTCCGGCAACCCTGATTGTATCCCTTAAGGCAACATTAGATGGGACTTTGTTACAGTATTTTGCAAATCAAATTAAAGACTCTTATGTTAATAGATTTTAGAATGAGCTGACACATCTTTTACTTAGCATCGGCGTCCCTGCGGGCCACTGCTTGGTTTTAGAAGGGGGAAGATGTAAAATTCCACCTGCCCTCCAAGAAGGAAGACTACTTTTTGAATATGATCAGATCCTCTCCTGGGAGCAACTGGTCTTGTTCTGCAGAAACCAGTGAGCTGAGCTTACACCAGCTGTAGATTTTCCATTAGAAATGAAATTGTAACTGTAATTTAATACAAGTTCAAGTCCTAGAATTGTCGCACTCCACATCTGCAGTGCAGGCAAAGGAATGCGTGACTGAATGGTCCCGTGTTAAAAATCCCCTACCTGTGGAAGACTAGAAAGTCAGGGGAAAAAAGTGTTCTCATTTATTTATTTGTTTAAATTAATATCTTCCCAAGGAGCCCAGAGCGGTGTACATGGTTTTGTTTATCGTCACAACTACAGAGGTAGTTTAGACTGAGAGAGAAGTGACTGGCCCAGACTCAGCCATGGAGAGGTCATTCACACAACCAAAAACTGTGTTCTACCTGGGTTTGGGAGCTGTGTGTGCTCTCAATTTTTGGTTGTGTGGAAGCAAGGTAAGAGGAACACCTGGATCGAAGTGATTGTGTGGAAGCAAGGGAGGAGGAAAAGCTACCCAGGTTTTCCTCCTACCTTGCTTCCACACAGTCACTTCTAACCATGGTTTTCCTCTTACTTTGCTTCCATAAAACTGAAAATCGGGAGCACACACAGCTCCCAAACCCTGCTAGAACACAGTTTTTGACTGTGTGAATGACTTCTGTGTGTCATGGCTGAATGGAACTTGGCTTTTCCCAGTCCTAGTCTAACACTCTAACCACTACCCCACACTGGTACCCGTGCTGTTTTGCTGCCTGAAGCAAAGCACTTAATGGGACCCCCTCCTACCTTCTTCTTCCTCTTTCTCCTATAAGCACACCCCAGTTCCTTTTTTAGGAACATAGGAAACTGCCATATACTGAGTCAGACCCTTAGTCTATCTAGCTCAGTATTGTCTTCACAGACTGGCAGCGGCTTCTCCAAGATTGCAGGCAGGAATCTCTCTCAGCCCTATCTTGGAGATGCTGCCAGGGAGGGAACTTGAAACCTTCTGCTCTTCCCAGAGCAGCTCCATCCCTGATGGGTATATCATCCAGTGCTCACACATCATCTCCCATTCAGATGCAACCAGGGCAGACCCTGCTAAGCTATGGGGACAAGTCATGCTGGCTACCACAAGACCAGCTCTCCTCTCCTTTCTTCTTTCAAACCTTTTCTCCCATCATTCCTTGGTTATTAGGTGAGAAGAGTGTGGGGCCACTTCTCCTTACTTCCTTTGCATGCCATCCATGGGGGCAGTGTTCCCTCTAACAGGTATTCCCAGATGTAGATTACAACTCCCAAAATTACCAGCCAGAGTCCATTGCAGCTGGGGGTGTTGGGAGTTGTAGTGAACAACATCTGGGAATCCCTGTTAGAGGGATCATTGCATGGGGGCAGGGGCGGGTGTGCTGCCATGCTGCTCCTGAGCACTGGCCCACAATGTGTCACTTGAAACAGTCTGCTTAGTTTTCCCTCACAGAAGAGCCAACTCTGCCACTTTGCTTTCTCCCACATCTGATCTCTCTAGAGGTGGGTGAGCCACCCATGGTTTGCATGAGATTGGCCGTGAATTAAGTCAAGTCATTTCCCAAAGAATCATTTGACTGTTTTTCTAGCCAATCCACATTCAGCCTAGTCTGCCCCTATAATGCCCCAAGACCTCTCCCTCTGTCCCATCCACCCTCAGTTCCCCCAGATCAGTCTCCCTTCCTTTGAACCTTACTTCTCTGATGGGCACAACCAGCAGGACTACTCCAGTGACGATAAGCGGTCACAGGGAAAGAAGAAGGTCTCCCCATCCTTCCCACCCACCCATTCCAAACCTTGGCATGCTGCATAGCAATGCTCCAGTTGGACATAAGGCCTCTGGGAGATGTGCTTTTCTTGAAGCCCCCTGATATTGCAGTACCCCTTGGGAAAACTACATTTCCCAAGGTCTACTGGTGCCTTGCAAAAATTTGAGAAGGAAGGAAGAGACCTTCCCTCCTCTTGTTCACTGTGGTTGCTTGCTGACATCAGCCAAGTAATTGGTTTTAAAAGGAAGGGGAAAATGGGTTGAGGGGATCAATATGTGGGGTGGGTAATTGAATGCAGAAGAGAGCTGGTCTTGTGGTAGCAAGCATGACTTGGCCCCTTAGCTAAGCAGGTTGCACCCTGGTTGCATATGAAAAGGAGAGTAGAAGTGTGAGCACTGTAAAATATTCCCCTCAGGGGATGGAGCCACTCTGTATCCAAGCCCCAGAAGTATGGGTTTCACTAGGATCTCTGGATATTTCTAAATGTGAAGATTGACAACTCTCAAAATGCTTCTGTTGTGTCATTGTTTGCCAGATATAACAGGCATCTTGTATTGTTTAGAGCAGGGCTGCTCAACTTCAGCCCTCCTGCAGATGTCGGCCTACAGCTCCCATAATCCCTGATAATTTGCCACTGTGTCTGGGGATTATGGGAGTTGTAGTTCAAAAACAGCTGGGGGGAGGCAAAGTTGAGCAGGTCTTCTTTAGAGGATGTTCTCAATCACCCTTAAGCATGACAATGAGAAATGTGAAAGGTGATGGTACTATAGGTAGTCTCTGGACTAAAATTGCTTTTGAAGTCCAAAACAAGGATCTTAAATGATGCCCCAGAAGACTGGAGGAAGCTAGTGAAGATGCTGGAACACTAGTGGGATGAAGAGTTACAGTGTGAATAGCCATTAGCAAAAGCTTTGGGATGGAATAGAAAAGGGAGATTTCAAGTTTATCTGAAAAAGACGCCTGCAGAATTCACGGTAGATTGCCCAGAGCCATGAGGTTATTGGCCCCACAAATGTGTTTTTTGACCCATAATAGGCTTCAGCTTGATTTAATAGGTCACATTTCACTGCCTTTATGGACATCCTTACATCTTCTTTGCAGGGTAATTATCTTTACACACATCTGATGTGGCAATGTAATTGACTCCTGCTTTTGTACAGTTATAGGTTAATGAACCAAACTGATGGAGAGTTTTTTCGCCTTTTCAGGCTGCCCAAATAAGACAGTGTCACTCGTTATTTGTTTTTGTTTTCAGATGAAGTTGAAGGAGTGGATTTAGGATATTCTCTTTGACTCCCTTAAGTGTAGTCCGCTAATTAGTAATTTTCCTCAAGATTCTAGCTTTAAACAATGCAGTCGCCCGCAATAAACAGTATTACCATGCAATATCCAAGGCAGCTGGTTTCTTTAGAGCCTGTTTACCATACAAATATATTGTAATTCATCCTTTCTTGAACTAAACTTGACAAGGTATGCGAGATTTGTTATGTACCTAATTGTATTGGGACCATGGCACTGAGGGTAGAGGTGTTAATCCTCTCTCCCCATATCATGTTCCCAATTGGACCCTCCTCAAAAACTGCTAATAGCTTCACTAGAGAGGGAAGATAGGTATAATGCAGATATCTGTCTTTTTTTCTCACCAGGATAGAAAGATCCTCCATATTCTCTAGAGTCAACTCTTAGTGTTCTGATGCAGATGGAACACTGGTTCCCAATAAACTATGGTTTGGAAATTGCAAGCCAGCCTCAAGAATACATGCTTCTTTCTTTTCTATTATCAGGTGGAAATTCCACCCAGTTTCCTTCCTGTATCTTTCTTAACCATTATTAGCATTAGATCCGTGCTAGCACTAACCATGGTTAACGATAACCAGGTTCCATCTTGACCAAGATTCATACACCCAGTTCAAACTCTGATAGAGATGGGGACTCTAGTTACTGTTATCTTCAGAATATAATGAAGGCATGGGTACAACTGAGGAGATTGGCTTTGAATAATGTACGTGCCTAGTGTCTTGATTTCAGCTGCTTCTCAAGAGTGGGTAGATACACAAAAATTGTATCCCTTTTGTCCAGTGGTTTTCAAACTTCTTATCTTCATGGGAACGCTTCACACGCGGATCTGTCTGCTGTGGAACCCCTGCACATCGCAGAGGATTCTGGGAATGTTCTAGATCTCTCCCCCTGAGTTCATGCATGAACTTAGCCTGACATGAACTCATGCATTGTAGCTTGACATGAACTAAGAGTTACTAAAGAATAAATATTTTTTGTGGCTGCACATTCCATGCGAAGATCTCTAATAATGAATAAGATGACCTTCTCATTAGGGAGAGAAACTTCTGAAGAACTCCAGGATTGT
Source organism: Hemicordylus capensis (assembly GCF_027244095.1). Lineage (NCBI taxonomy): Eukaryota > Metazoa > Chordata > Lepidosauria > Squamata > Cordylidae > Hemicordylus > Hemicordylus capensis. The sequence goes on from NC_069667.1 coordinate 21,808,932, forward strand.
CCAGAGCTTATTATTACTTTTCACTCCATCTCTATCAAGCCTGCACCTTGAGATCGGATGATCTACTTTATTGTAATCACCCAGTGAGACATTTGCCTGAAACCTTAACTGCAAGATATGGTCTGTTACTTTAAACACCACATAAATCACCATGTTCTAATATTGATGTGATGCAATCCTGAAAAGCACTGATGGAATTGGCTTCCTAGATTTTTATTCAATCATATTTAGAACTTCAACAATGTTAAAAAGAGCCTTATTTCATTATGCAATTTTTTTAGTGAGCTTATTATCAAGAATATGTTTAGCATAAAATTTATTAGTGACATGCCCTTTAATTTAGCCTATCTAATTGATGCTAATTTGTTAGATTGCATTAAATTATACCCTTTAATGTAGCAGTGCGTGGGTCAAGAAATCCATTCCAACAGGTTAGGCAATTTTTCATGCAGCTGAACAGTAAAAAATGGTAGTGAGGTAGAGGAAAAATGCAATCATTTTCCAAAATAATAGTTTTCTCAGATATTACTATCAGGGAGAAAAGATTTCTTCTGAGTGCTCTCATTTCAAAGGCTTGCAGAGTTCATTTTTTATCTCATCTATCTTGAAAACGAAGACAAAGGTGTGGAATTAATGTTTTCAGCCTTAAATAAAGTAGAACCATTAGGAGTGATCTTGACTCCAGCCTTCACTCCATGTTTATCACATTTAGCAAGCTGATAAGAGTGAAAAATATGTTCTCATATATTCTCTCTCTCTTAATCTTAACTTCTGACCCATTAGAATTAGTTTGGTTCAAATGGTTGGTCTGGAAAATAATTGATTTGGTCTCAGGGTGTACTCAGGAAACAGTGTGATACTAGCAGAAGGAAAAGCCTAATCTCCAATGACAGAATCATACAAAATAGTTTAAAATGCAGTTTATTTTATTAATATTTAGTAAATAAAGGTAAGCACCGAGTGTTTTTGTGTAAGCTGATACAGATCAATTTTTCACTCTACATCAGAGTCCCAGTGGGCAAGTTGGGGGTGGCTTATGAGGCTGATGAAACTGAGGTTAGAAAATGAACATAATAACATAAGCACAGCCCTGCTGGATCAGGCCCAAGGCCCATCAAGTCCAGCATCCTGTTTCACATAGTGGCCCATCAGATGCTGCTGGAAGCCTACAGGCAGGAGAATTCATTCATTCATTCATTCATTCATTTAACACATTTTATACTGCCCCAAACTTATGTCTCTGCGGGTTTTACAACAAAATAAAAATGAGGGCATGCCCTCTCTCCTGCTGTTACTCCCCTGTAACTGGTACTCAGAGGCATCCTGCCTTTGAGGCTGAAGGTGGCCTATAGCCCTCTGACTAGTAGCCGTTGATAGACTTCTCCTCCATGAAGTGATCCAAACCCCTCTTAAAGCCATCCAGGTTGTGGGCTGTCACCACATCTTGTGGCAGAGAATTCCACAAGTTGATTATGCATTGTATAAAAAAATACTTCCGTTTGCTGGTCCTCAATTTCCTGGCAATCAATTTCATGGGATGACCCCTGGTTCTAGTGTAATGTGAGAGGGAGAACAATTTCTTTTGATCCACTTCCTCCACACCATGCATGATTTTATAGACCTCTATCATGTCTCTCTGCAGTCGTCTTTTTTTCTAAAGTAAATAGCCCCAGGTGTTGTAGCCTTGCCTCATAAGAAAGGTGCTGTAGGCCTCTGATCATCTTGGTTGCCCTCTTCTGCGCCTTTTCCAGTTCTACAATGTCCTTTTTTAGACGTGGTGACCAGAATTGTACACAGTACTCCTAGTGTGGCTGCACCATTGTTTTGTATAAGGGCATTATAATATTAGAACTTTTATTTTCAGTCCCCTTCCTAATGATCCCTAGCATGGAATTTGCCTTTTTCACAGCTGCTGCACATTGAGTCAACACTTTCAACGAGCTGTCCACCACAACTTCCCTCTACTGGTCAGTCACCAGCAGCTCAGATCCCATCAGCGTATACTTGAAGTTGGGGTTTTTTGTCCCAATATTCATCACTTTACACAAAACATGCAGCTGAACAGTAAAAAATGGCAATAAAGTAGAAGAAAAATGCAATCATTTTCCAAAATAATAGTTTTCTCAGATATTACTATCAAGGATATTTCCAAATGGTTAGGAAAAGTATCAGCTACTTTTGTTTTCTGTCTGGGCTTGCAAATACATTGTGTATTCAACTAGAGAGCTGTCTCTGCCCAGCAATTTCTTAAACTTGGTTGGAAATATTTTTGCTCCCCCTCAAATTTCTACAGCCATTTCACCCAAGCCGAATCCTTGAAATTCGGGTGCCAATTATACTCCAGCCGAAATTCGGCTGCCGCTTTAAGTTCAGCCCTATAGTGTGGTATTCGTAAGGATCCAAAATGAGGGAGAAAGGAGATGCATCACAGAAGTTATCAGCAACTTGCAAGTTGTCCGATTTTGTATATTTTGTCTGTTGCTTTGCCTTTGAAGCATGGGCTATCTCCCGGGAGCCTGCTCAACACGCAGAGATTGAAAGGTTTTATAGCACCCTGGTGTTCTTGTTTCGATCAAGGATTCCATTTTTTATTTTCCTGTAAACTCCATGTTGGAGCAGCCCAGAATCAAAGTGAAAAGATATCGGAGATTTACAAGTTTAATCTCATTGAATGAGAGCGATAAGCCTGGTAATGCCTAGTGCATATTCTCAATGCTACTTAAGGGATGAGATCACTGAGCCTAGAGGAGTGATTCATCTTGCTCCTTTATCTTCACATGGCTCGAATCTAGAACTAAAGACGTCCAAGTGATGTTGCATGCTTTTAAAAATATACGACCAGCTGTGTAGCAATTAGCCTGATTGCTTGCAGCGTTCTTGCTCTATTCTTCTCTTGCTGCACACGGGAAAGGAATCTGTTGTAATGGTGCCTGGGCGGCTTACAGACCCCTTATTTTTATTCTCAAACTTTATCCACACAGGAGGAATGTATCATCAGCGGCGGGGGCCATGACACAGCCAACTTGCTGAAGTCAAACACCATGCTAACTTGGTCAAACACCCTGCTAACTTGGCAAAGAGGCACCTTTTAATGTGGTGATTCTCTTTATTTAGCGAGGGGGAGTAACTGGCCCTATCCACCCCCAGCACAGTACCTCCAGTGACGGTTGCTGGTGTCTGTCTTATGGTTTGTTTTTAGATTGTGAGCCCTTTGGGGACGGGGAGCCATCTTATTTGTTTGTTATTTCTCTGTGTATTTCTCTGTGTATTTCTCTCTGTTCCCTGAGCCATTTTTGGAAGGAAGGTATAGAAATCAAATAAATAAATAATGATAAATGATGATGATGATGATGATGATGATGATGATGATGATGATGATATACCTGAATATCTGAGTCTAGATGGGAGACCATATGCAAATTCCACACAACACTGCCTTAGGAATATACGAAGCTGCCATATACTTAGTGAGACCCTTGGTCCATCTACCCTCCGAGTCGCTCTATAAGGTTTTGAATTAATACACATTTTTGTAAATGGGCCAGCCGGTGATAACAGACATCCTGCTAGGGAAAGGCATCACTAATGCTGTAATTAGGAGCTACAGTGCCCTACAATGATGACATACCCCTTTGGCTGTGGCAGCACTCCGTGCTTGTTGCTGGCTGCAGCATGAAGAGGCCGCCTCTCTGCTTTGAGACACATGCAGAGGACTGCATAACAGGTTCCTTAAATCTTTGTCTGGAGGCATGATTGCCTCTTGACAATAGAGAATGCAGATGACAGGGGAGGAGGAGGTCTGAATCCACCAGCAGTGTGGCAACCAGAGTGTGGATGGGTTATATGCAAAGCCTCTGCTAAGCTGTCTGGAAGCAAGAGCAAACAGGAAAGCATGCCCATAACACAACAGCACTTACATTGACTCTGCCAGATCATCAGGAAGGGCACTCCATGCACCTTTTATTGGGCAGTGTTTGTTCTGGACATGCAAGGAAATAAGCGGCATGGTTTTGGTGATTTTCAGAGGTGGGTTTTGTTCAATTTCCCCTCTTCAGATTCCAAATGATGAATCCTCTTGAGCACACAGACAACCCTGGCTCTCTCTCTATTATTGCAAATCACACATTCCATTTACAGCTGGTTGATTCCTATAGTTGGCAATTGGCATCGTGGCCCTTATATTGTCCACCTTTATTCAACTTGCTGGCTGAACCACAAGAGTTCTGTTTCAATTCCCTTTAAGGCAGGGGTGGGTAAACCTTGGCCCTCCAGCTGTTGTTGAATTACAACTCTCATCATCCCAAGCTACAAAACTGGTGTTTTTTAGTCATTTTCCCCCTTCCCATTCCTCTCTATGGGGAAAAATCCTGTTCCATTTTGCTAAATTTGAAATTCCCAAGTATTTCCAAAATTAATTTCAATATTTTGGAATTAATTCTGACTTTACTGACCCATTTAAAAAAAAAAAGGATTTGGATTTTACCGGTTTATACCAGTTTGGGGCTCTGTTGCCAGATTTGGCTTTTTTAAAGCCAAATTTTGGGTTACGGCCCATTTGACTCACGAGTATACCCCTTAGGTTCTGGCCACACTAGTTTGGGGCAATTTTGGATAACATCTGAATTTTCAAACCCAAATTTGTGCAGACCTAATATTTAATGATATTGGTTTATAGACACAAAAATGATGCTGAATGATTGAACCCAATTAAAAGAATATATTTCCCCACAATGATGTGTTATGTTATTTTCTCCCCTAACAATTTTCTCCCCAACAAGATCACACAAACACACTCTTTCACTCATTAGCACAGATCTGCAGATTTCTGAATGGAGAGAAAGGAGCTATTTGTTGAAATGAACATGCTCCGGAGATGAAATTGCTGTCCGTTCTCGTTGCCGTTTGCCTGGTTTTGCCATTCTTCTCTGTTATGCTTGGGTGGTCATATTTTGATATTTCCCCAGGACGAGCCACATTTCTCATCACAGCTGAGAGATGCTGTGCTTTGCATGGCAATTAGGCCTTCCTTTGTTTCATCTCCTGAGCTGTTTGCTGCTGCTTCCTGCAGTATGTTCAGGACTAGAGGCTATTGCTGCAACGCTGGTGAAGTGGGAGCTGCTCCAGGACTAAACAATTTGAAAAATTGTTAGTCTCCCTGTATTGTTTTGTTTATCCCCCCTCTTTCTTGGGGAGGAGCCTTCCTTGCTGGCATGGAGGAGAGCTGGTCTTGTGGTAGCAAGCATGACTTGTCCCCTTAGCTAAGCAGGGTCCACCCTGGTTGATTATGAATGGGAGACTTGATGTGTGAGCACTGGAAAATCTTCCCTTTAGTGGATGGGGTCACTCTGGGAAGAGCAGAAGGCTCCAGGTTCCCTCCCTGGCAGCATCTCCAAGATAGGGCTGGGAGAGATTCCTGCCTACAACCTTGGAGAAGCTGCTGCCAGTCTGTGAAGACAATACTGAGCTAGATGGACCAATAGTCGGACTCAGTAAAAGGCTGCTGCCCTACTATTGCCTCCTCCCGCGCAGTCTGAGCTGATGCCTTTCAGCATCTTCCTATATCACTGCTGCCCAACATAGGTGTTCCCCACAGTCTGGGACACATACCAGCGGGGATTCGAACCAGCAGCCTCCGGCTAACTAGTCAAGTCATTTCCCCACTGTGCCATTAGGTGGCTTAAATGATATATTAAAGATAGAGTGTGCCATTGAGTTGGTTTCAACTCCTGGCAGCCACAGAGCCCTGTGGTTGTTTTTGGCAGAATACAGAAGGGGTTTACCATTGCCATCTCCCATGCTGTATGAGATGATGCCTTTCAGCATCTTCCTATATCGCTGCTGCCTGATATAGGCGTTTTCCATAGTTTGGGAAACATACCAGCGGGGATTCAAACCGGCAACCTCTAGCTTGCTAATCAAGTCGTTTCCCCGCTGCGCCATTAGATGGTAATAAATACAATATAAGCATCCAAGATAATATGTGCACAACTAATCCATAAATATTTTAATACAGTCACATCTCGCATTACAAAAAAGTAAAAAAGAAAGAAAGAAAAATCTTTGTCAGAACATATACTGTACTTCAAATAATATGTATCCATAATCCAAGCATTAAAATATAGTTGTGTCAAAGGATACATGCAGATGTTCCTATTACATAATTAATAAAAGATCTTAGAGAAAACTTACTGGCAACATTTATCTCAGCTAATATCCAGCTTGCATGGCTTTAAAAGGGGCTTAGACAAATCCATGGAGGAGAGGTCTATCAATGGCCATCAGTCTGATCATTATAGGCCACCTCCAGCCTCAGAGGCAAGATGCCTCTAAATATCAGTTGCAGGGGAGCAACAGCAGGAGAGAGGGCATGCCCTCACATCTAGCCTGTGGGTCTCTCAGAGGCATCTGGTGGGTTACTGTGGGAAACAGAATGCTGGACTAGATAGGCCTTGGGCCTGTCCCCTTAGCTAAGCAGGGTCCACCCTGGTTGCATTTGAATGGGAGACTACATGTGAGCACTGTAAGATAATCTCCTTAGGGGATGGAGCCGCTCTGGGAAGATCATCTAGGAAGACAATACTGAACTAGATGGACCAATGGTCTGACTCGGTAGAAGGTAGCTTCCTATGTTCTAGTTTGCAGACATTTTTTAAAAATGTCCCCAAATGAATGTTAGAAAAGATCTTGCTCCTCAAGCGCTGATGGGATTGTATGCATCTGGCTGTTATCTTGCCATGACACATGGAATTAAGTCTTGGAACTTCATCAGTTGCTGAGGAAACATTAATGCCAACATTTCTGCTTGTCAGGCATTTGGGACGTGACAAATATTTTTCCCCTTTCAGCCTATTAAAGATTAACTCGTTTACTACTCTCTTTTTTCATTCTCTCTCTCTGTTTATTTTTATCTGCCTGCTCTTTATTTCATTTGCAGAAGTTTACCAATCCTGTCACAATTATTAATTTATTCACCCTGGAGACAAAACCATCAGAGCTGCAGAATTTCAAGTTGTCAGAGAAAAAGAAATTGAGCTTTCCTGTCATAGACTGGTCATTTCTTTATTTTCCATCTGATATTTCTAAAAGAACCCAAAACCATGTTATCATTCAATAGAAAAACTGCAATGCCTAAAAGATGTGCATGTATCTCTATATACTATAAGACCTCTAGACTGTATATTAACAAAAATTAATGTAATAACTTTGTTAAAATAGCAATATAGAATAGGGATGTGCACGAACCATCCAACCAACAGTTCAGTGGTGGTGGGGGGTACCTTTAAGGGACCAGGAGGGTGCTCCCCCCACCGGGCCATGTTTCCCTCGCCGGCCCTCTTGCCAAAATTGCTGGTGTGGGTTGGCAGCGTACCTCCTTGCTACAGTTACAAAAAACGTAACTGGTATACATATAAATCAAAAACGGAGTACAAGTGTGATACAAACCCAAAATGTACTTCTTGACTTGGGTCTTCAATTGGCCCGAATTCAAATCCCCATTCAACCATGAAACTCACTGGGTGACTGGGCCAGTCACTTATCTCTCAGCCAAGCCTACCTTGCAGGATTGTTGTGAAGCTAAACACAAGCTCCCTGGAGGAAACGCAGGATTGACATGTAAAAATAAATGAATAAGTAAATTAGCTGCAATCATCCCCAGCTCTTCAGCTACAGCACACAAGATGCTTTGCCATTTTAAATAATGGCATTAAATCAGACACAATAGACATGTGAAAAGGGACAGGGAGAGGCAAGGAAGTGAGGAAATTCAGGTATCATACCGCACAAAGGTTTCAGGATAGGGGAAGCCAAACTGGCGATGGGCCACCACTGTCTCATTTCTCCAATAATGTAGCCAAATAAAAAGGCCTCTGGCAGTTCTGGGAAGCAAAAGGCGATTGGTCCCAACCAGGCTGGTGGAGAGAGCCTTGTTACTTCGCCTCTGTGGGCAAGGCCCCGTTTCCTTCTCCTTTGTGCTCTGTAGCCCGCTTTAAGAACTTTGTTGCTGAAGAGGGGTACAGTATATAACTTTTTTAAGCGTAATAATTATGGCCGGCATCCTACTGTTGCCCTTACAGAAGGACGCTGCACTTGGACACAGCTATTGCACTTGCTGGTTGAGCTGCATCTGGAACTTTTACATGCCAGGCCAGTGTTGCACTAGAGCAAACCTGTGGCATGCCCCACATGTTTTGCAGGGAACTTTTGCGCAATAGCACAAGAGTACAATTCCAAAAATGATTGAGTTCAGATCCTATTGCACGAGGACAGCCTAGTTTATTGCACGAGTACAGCGTTAAGTCAAGATGTCAGTCAATAGATGATGATGATGATGATGATGATGATGATGATGATAGCCATCTGTGACCAGCCAGAAACAAATATGGCTCCCGATTAGATTCTGATCCAGCCCATATGTGTGGCAGGGAGTGAGAGCGCATCTGCCCCACCCACCACCCCAGTACTCCTGCCTCACCTTTGATGTACCCAGACATCCACAGGGGGCAAAACATTCAAATACAACCTACCAGGATAACAACTGAAAATCAACTGCGTATGTGGGCCGATGGACACTGGATTTTAGGTGTGTATTGCTGTATTCAAATATTAGAGTCCCACATGGATATCTGGGGGTGTTGGAGGCAGGGCAGGGATGCCAGAAGGTAAGGCAAGCAGGCCTATTGGGTAGGGAGGGTAGGCATGCTCTTGATGCTGTACACACATACAGGCTGGATTAGGGGATGTATCCTCCGGTTGGTCCATGGGTGTCTGTTGGGGCACATAGGCTAGAATAGACGTTTATGGGGTCCAGCTGTTGTAAACTCATCCGCCAGGTTGGTGTACTATATATTGGTCTGTTTATACTAGTTGTGTTTGGAGCTTAAGCAGATTCCCATTCAGTGTTGTTCCTACAAATCTTGTTTTTTTCTGTTTATGGCATCAGTCAAAATGAATGGAAATAGAAGAGTCTGCCAAGATTGCTATTGGGAATTTCCCTGAAATATCCCCAGCTGCCTAATATATCAGTGCCTCTTCTTGTCTGTTCTTGATGGGGTCCAGCAGCAGGTCAACATCCTAAGGTAAAAGAAAGGCTTCTCAAAGTGAGCATCAGCCACAGAGAGAAAATTAATGGGAGCCAGCATCTGCTGAACTCTTTGACAATAAGGAATTTTCACGGCCAACATTTATAGAAAGCACTAGATATTGTCTCCGTTGGAAACCAGATTTCGACTTTCTGCCCTGGGATGCCAAAAATATTTCAGCAGGAAATGCTAAAGGAAGTTGAACTTTGAATTATAATTTCAATGACTGTCTAGCAGAATGGATTAACACTCTGGCACGTCACCTTTGGAGGCCTTCGGTTGAATCTGGCAGGATAAAAATCTGTCTGTTTTGACAGATGAAAAAGGTCACAAGTGCAGTAATGTCAGGTGGTGTTAGCCCAATCTAAAAAATCTAGATTAGGTGATAGATGTAAAGAAAGAAAGGTGGGGGGGGAGTGGGTGGAGGGGAGAAAGAAAGAAAAACCTACCCCAAATATTCTGAGAAATCAACTGGAATCTCCTCTAAGCACAACAAAATACCTTGTTTTGATTTAGATGCTAAGGATCAAACAAACCCCCAATCCTTCTGGCTTTGTCGACTTTGGGACATTGATTAAAGACAGATTAAGGAGAACAAGCGAGATACAGGGTGCACTTCCAAATATGCTTAGTTAGGTCTCCATAATCAATAGAAGGGGTCATGATTCTGGCGGTGATGTAGATTTATGCGTTTCAAATGCTAACCATTTGAGTGGGATTATCTGCTTCTCTGTTTGGCATGGGCTTCTCCCATGAGGCAGCTGTTGTTTTGACCAAATTTGGTCCACTGGTTCTAAGGATATTGTCGAGCAAATCCAGGGCCAGGTTATTTATTTACTTATGTATTGCATTTAATTAATTAAGCACATTTTTATACCACCCCATATGTAAGTCTCTGAGTGGTTTACAATCGGATCATATCTGTAAGGTCGATTCCTGTTATCTTCACTGCTTTTTGGTCAAGTAGTATCTTACACCCTAACAGTGTTCCCTCTAAAAGGGATTCCCAGATGTTGTTGACTACAACACCCAGAATCCCCAACTGCAATGGCTTTTGTGTGGGGATTCTGGGAGTCTTAGTCAACAACACCTGGGAATCCCTGTTAGAGGGAACACTGTCCCCCTAATACAGGTCTGTACAACTCTGACTCTCCAAATGTTGTTGGACCACAACTCCCATCATCTCCAGCCACAATGGCCAATAGTCAGGATGATGGAAGTTGTAGTCCAAGAACAGCTGGAAGGCCAAAGATGTGGAGCTCTGCCCTAATAACTCCTGCTGGCATTTGTATCCATTTACCATCTATCCATATAGGAAACTGGTGGATCTATTCTAGGGCTGCTCAACTTCAGCCCTCCTGCAGATGTTGTCCTACAACTCACATAATCCCTGGCTATTGGCCACTGTGGCTGGGGATTATGGGAGTTGCAGTCCAAAAACAGCTGGGGGAAGAGTGGAGCAGGCCTGTCAAAAATGATTGTTAGTGAGCCTATGCAAGATGGCTGGTGTTTCTTTAAAAAATCTACTGAGACAGCGCCAACTTCTCTTTTTTTGGCACAGACAAGGCATGTTCACCAGACGTATGACTGTGACAAATCTAAGATCATAAAAGCTCTTTGCAGCTCTATTAGAACATTTTCCAACTGTAGGGCTGTCCAGAGACAGATCGGTTTTTAAGTGGAAATCACCGTTTATATCAAAAGAGGCTTTGGCTGGCAACTTCTCTCCTCTCGCTGGAATAAAACTTTGACAAATAGACAGCAAAATGCAAACCAGTTGCTACAGAGCAGTCTCTGTGCATCTGAGAGTATTAAGAAGGCAAGAAAACATTTTTCCCCTGTTCTCAATCTGAGAGTTATCTCGGGTATCAAGTTATGACTCTGGGAGTTGCCAACTGCTTAGGCTCCTTCACAGGAGTTGCCATAATATTTTTGAACTTAATTTTTAAAATATTATTTGGAATATTTGTATACCGCCTTTCAACAAAAGGAAGTTCTCTAAGTAGTTATTAATAGGGCTGTGCAAAGATTCAGCTTTGGAGCAGAATCATCTTTAGCCGTCCCAGGAAGGAGACAACTCCCAGCACTTACTTCCACAGAGTGGTCCTTGATACAGCACCAGGGTTGGTCATTAGTTATATAGATATAGATTTCATCCTAAGACCCCAAGGCAGTTAACAACAAGACAAAAATAATTCAATAAAAACAGAAAACCAGGACAAATGCTGCTAAAAGTTTAAAATGAGCAATGGGCAGCTCATTGGCCAAAAACCTGGATAAAAAGGACAGTCTTCAGTTTCTTCCAGAAGGCTAGAAGAGAGGGGGCCATGTGGTTCTCAGCTGAGAGAGAGTTCCGCAGCCTGGGGGCAACCACCGAGAAGACCCTGTCCCATGTGGTCAACAAACGAGCCTCAGCAGGTGTCAACACGTGGAGCAGAGCCCTCCCAGACAATTTAGTCCGGTAGGTAGATTCAGCTGGGAGCAGACAGTGAGGAGATTCTCATAAGCGGGCAAAAGTAGGCTAAGGGAACCTACCCTGCTTTTGCCCGGTCGTCAGCTGCCATGCGGCTCCCAGCAGCAAACCCGCCAGCTCTGTGATGAAGCCGGCAGTCATGTGGGTGGCCAATCCGGCCGCCCAGGGCTGTCTGAGGATTGTCTGCAGGGAGAGCGGGCTAAGCTAAGCCCGCTCTCCCCACAAACCCCTTTAAGGCAGGTCTCACTGACTGTGAGACTCGCCTCACTCCCTAAGGTATCCAAGACCCAAGCTGTTTAGGGCTTTACAGGTAATAACTAGCTCCTTGAATTGTTCCCGGAAACAGACTGGCAGCCAGTACATTAAAGGGAGTTGAAGCTGTGGGAAGTCCCAGTCTTGGAAGGAGCGTAGCAAGGCATATGGGGAACGCTGGGAAATGTAGTCCTTCCCAATGCTTTCCCCATAGAGCTCTATGTAGAGAGCACAGGGAAGGACTATATTCCCCAGCACTCCCCATGCTCTTTGCTATGCACCTTCCAAGACATCACTGGCATAGCTGGCATAGCGAAGTGGTTAGAAGTGTTGGACTAGGACCGGGAAGAACTCGTGCTGGGAATCTATCCTCCCTATGGAGCCAGGGGCGATGTTCGTACAAATCTTTGCAAAGGTTTGTATGTCCAGATCTTTGCACAGCTCTAGTTATCAAGGCTGTTGCCAGCCACTCTTCAAAAAGAGAACAAGAACCATCTTCTCAAATATTTGACTGCTCCTCTAATCATAAAAGAGTATTGTGAAGCTCTTTACTTTTCAGGATGACATTCTACATTATGTGAATGATCACACACACACGCACACACACACACAATTAGAGGTTATCCTTCCATTCATTTGAAATGAAAACTGAAAAGGAAATCTATTCCTTGTTTGCACCTTCTTTTAACGTAAAGCCAGGCACCTCCATTGACCTCCTATTTACATTTCTTTGAGCAGGGGAAGAAAAACCACATAAAAGCTATCAAGAAACATTTCGCAGCAGGCAAATTAATTGGTTTTTACTGTATTTGAATGGAGCGATTGTCAAATAAAACATGCCATGACAGTTAATAGTGTCATTTAGAAGCATAAAATTATTGGCTTATTTGTTATTGGATAAAAACAAAGGCAAACACTTTGTATTAGGAAGTTTTAATGTGTTTAAAATCCTCATTAGGGATTTATGGACATTCTTGCTTAGCATAGCGCCTCATTAATTTGAGGCTAAACAGTTACTTCTGTGTTACAATTCCAGCAGTTTGTTGTCTGTGTGAGTGGGTGCGTGCATTTTTTTTTTTAAACTACCCACTTTTCCTTAATTAGATCTTGCATCCGAGTTAGGGCTGGTTGTACACTGTTGGAAATGTAGAATTTAATTAATGTGATTTATAAATCAAATGGAAGTGAGTTATTTTAGGATCTTTCTCTCTCCCTCTACTTCCCATTTTAGTGAGCAGTTAAGAAGCATGCCTTGTAAGCACATACAGATCTAAGAGATTTCCGAAGCTCAGGGAAGGCCAGAGACCTCAATGGTGAATACATTTAGCAATGTCCCCTGGCATCGATAGATCAAAGTGGTTTAATTAGAAACGTAACTAAAGGGGAGGCAGTAAAAATCCAGTTGAAATCCAGACTTTTCTGGCACTTTAAGTTATGCATGGGAGCAGAAGGGCTATTTCAGTTCATTTTATATGCTCAACCACACGAACAATTCATATAATCTCACCCCCACCACTGACCGGTGGCACTTACCATAATATGATTTCCTCCCCACCACTTCCTTTATAAGGGTAGATTTGGCAATTGGAAATTAAGTTTGTTCCAAATAGTACTTCCGTTTGTCTGCTTTTTTTAAAAAAAAAGAGTCTTCATGGATATTTTATCTTCAACTGTTTCAAAGCCCGACCTCAATATACACATTTACATTTGTATATATTTACACAAATTAGCATACACAGAATTAACAGTAATTCTTGAGCTTGATTTTCTGAGCAGTGAAAGGGGGATGAAATGGGGGGGGTTATCTCCCCCACCATTGCTTCTCTTCTTGACCGCCATTTTTCTCCCACAGTTCCCTCCAGAATGCTGCTGTACCACCCCAAAACAGACGTCAACAAAATGACACAAGCCGGGAGGCATTTTGACTTGAGCTAAGAACTTCTCATTCAAGTTTATAGCCAGTACAGCATAATGCAGGCGTTCTCAAACTTGGATCCCAAGATGGTGTTGGACTACAACTCCCATCATCTCAAGCCACAATGGCCTGTGGTCCGGTCCCACTCTGGCCCATCAAAATATTTACCCGAATAGAAGGAAACTCTGAATTTAAGGTGATGCCTTAAAAGATAGAGGTTAAATACAGGTTATACCTGTATTTACCCCAAAGGAAGAGGACTTTGAGTTTAAGATGACCCCATCTATCTATCTATCTATCTATCTATCTATCTATCTGATTTATATACCACCCTTCCAAAAATGGCTCAGGGCGGTTGAGTCTCCTATATTTAACAGGAAAGAACTGGGCAGAAGGGCGGGGGAACTCATCTTGGATTCAGGTAAATATAGTATACCACAACAGTCTTCTGCACCTTTAATAGATGCACAAAAGAGGAAACTTCAGCAGGTGCTTCAGGTATACAAATGTAGTAAATAAATAGGCCATCTTGATCCCTTTTTGCTCACAGCGGCTTTTCCTGCTTAAAATGTGGTTTGCTCTCAGCACGCCATCACAAGTTATGAAATTTGTGTTTTGAAGTTGTGTGTTATGTACTGATCTGTGACTTGATTGATTGATTGATTGATTGATTAAGTGCTGTCAAGTCGGTGTCGACTCTTAGTGACCACATAGATAGATTCTCTCCAGGATGATCTGTCTTCCACTTGGTCTTTAAGGTCTCTCAGTGGTGCATTCATTGCTGCCGTAATTGAGTCCATCCACCTTGCTGCTGGTCGTCCTCTTCTTCTCTTTCCTTCAACTTTTCCCAGCATTATGGACTCCTCAAGGGAGCTGGGTCTTCGCATAATGTGTCCAGAGTATAATAGTTTGAGCCTGGTCATTTGTGCCTCGAGTGTGTGATTTAAGTGGTATTAATTATTGGTCATGAATATATTGAAATGTGATGCTTTGTGCTATGTACATTGGAAGCGTCTAATTGTTAAGTATGACTTAATGGATCAATGCGCCTTCTGTTTTTACTGATGTAAAACTACTAGTATCTACTAGTTTTTACTAGTAGATACTACTACTACTACTACTACTACTACTACTAGATGATACTACTGTGACTTCTACTACTACTACTACTACTACTATTACTGCTTTGAATATCCTACATATTTCATAATTACTTCCAGACTACATGTTTGTTTGTTTTTTCTTCACAGGTTAGCCTTCCCAATGACCCCAACTGTGTGGAGGAAATATTACGGGTGAGTAAAAATGTCTCCTTCTGGTGCCATCAGAGAGCTGGTGTGTTGTGTTAGACAGGGTGACAGACTTAAACCTGCAATACCTTGGTTCAAATACTTGCACTCTCAACCCAATGGAAAGACACATCCTCCATTGGGTAGGAGGTAGACTATGCACATGTCAACTCTGAGCATGCATATTCCTAGCCAGTGAGCACGTAGTTAACTGGATGAGTGTAGGAGGATGATACGGGGGTGCCTTGGGGGATGGGGCATCATGGCAGTGCATATGTCAACAGGTGTGACATATGCATCAACAAATGTCAATGCGGCATCTGATGCCGATGCATATGTCAGCTCTGAGAATCGCAGTAGACCATTGTTCCCTTTAACAGGAATTCTGAAATGTTGGCTACAGCTCCCATAATCCTTGACCATTGCAGCTGGGGATGATGGGAGTTGTAGTCAACAGCATCTCGGAATACACGGAACACTGGTAGAGACCCATTCCTAAAACGAGGCTGCTTTAGTTAGAAGCATCCATTTCAGTGTTTTGTGCAAATAGATGGACAGGTGTGACATTAATTAGAAGCTTCATAGTCTCGAGCAAAACAAAACCTGCCTCAAATTAGAATAAAATGACTGGAGTTAAATGAACAAAAAAGTCTCTAATTGATTCTCTCCTCTCTCCTTCCGATGACTAGCTTCAGTCTAATGACATTGGAGATATGTAAATTGATCAGCAGGTGAAAATGCCCTTGACTGAGCAAATTATGTGCGGTATTACCTTACTTGTATCATTTGCGGGGGGGAACACTAATCGAGGTAATATGTACCAGCCGTAACCGAGGTGACTTGTTCACGAAGCAAAATTAGCCTCCTAATGGGTTTATCCTGATGTCCCCATCCTTTTATGCTACCCGATTAATTTGTTTCCTCTTCTAATATATAAAGGGATGCTGAAGGGCCATGCGACCACCCGGGAGATGATTACATTTTGAATAATACCCGTTGAGCACCTAGCCGGGACACAGATGTGTCTAGTAGCTCACAAGCAATCTTAAGTATGTTCCTGTGGAATCTGGAGGCTTTGCTTGGAACAGTTGCGGGGGAGAAGAGATGATCTGAATTTCAAATGGTTTTACGGACGTCATTGGGCAAGCAAACAGCAAACGGCCCGCGCGAGTTAATCATGGGAGTCTGTCAAATGCGGGAACACCTTGGAAAGGATGTGATGTCAAATATCAGTAACTTAGCAACCTAGCCCCCTGCTGTCTGAAGAATGAGTAAGAACGGCCACTTTTCAGTAGCTGAGTAAATAAATTAACCCTTCTGTCAGGAGCGGATGGGGCTAGAGGCAAGGCCCATCTGATCTTTGCACCACTGCTCTGTGTGGGCAGAGAGTTTCCTGGACTATGATGTGTCTTTAGGCTCCAGGGGAACCACTTCTGTTGGTTCATGCAGGCAACCCATGGGCTCCACCCCCCCACCCGCCCGATACGGAAGGACTAGAATGGATTTCCCGATACAGAAGGACTATAATGGATTTTATTTTTATTTTTAACTTCTTATTGTAACTGTTAGTATTCTTTGACTGGAATGCACCCAGAGGACAGTACTATTAGTGGTGGGGGTGTTTTATTATTTCTGCTAAACAAAAAGAAAGAAAGAAAGAAAGAATGATGGCCAACATCATTTGCAGTGGAACAGAGCCGAAATGGCACCGTAGCTCAGTGGCAGAGCATCTCTGCTTTGCACACAGAAAAGCCCAGGTTCATTCCCTGGTAGCATCTCCAGGTAGGGCTGGGAGAGACTCCTGCCTGAAACCTTGGAGAGCTGCTGCCAGTCAGTGTAGACAATGCTGAGCTAATGGACCAATCATCTGACTCGGTATAAGGCAGTTTCCTATGTCAAGGATCAGTCTGTTAGCTCAGTGGTAGAGCATCTGCTTTGCATGCAGAAGGTCTCAAGTTCAGTCCTTGGAAGCATATCCAGGTAGGGTCAGGAGAGACTCCTGCCTGGATTCATAGCCGTAGCGATAGTATGCCATCAGTATGTATGCTGCTCAAGGGCGCTGTCCAGCGAGGCCGGCTGTCCTTACCTCCGAGGACAGAGTGGTGAGGGGTCCGAGGAGGCAGGGAAGGGTGGCAGCCAGGGAGAAGCAGAAGAGGGGCTGCCAGCTGGCAGGGACTCGGCTCCAGCGGTCCTCCGCAATCCGCAGTGGGCCCAGACTTCAGCCGCAGAGCCCATGGAGGAGGGGCAGAGCCCTGAAAGGGACGAAGGGGAGGTGCACGAGGATAACATCAGCAGCACGCCTCCCGAAGAGAGGGGGTCTGAGCAGGAGGAGGGAGGGAGGGGAGAGGCATTGGCAGCAGCTGTAAAGGGTAGACAATTACAGGGAATAAATTACAGGCCATCGCCTTGGCCCCGTAATTGGGGGCGGGCGATGCATAGCCTGTGAGCAGGCATTATATAAGGAGTTGTCTGGGGATGAGAGGCTGGCTGGTGGCGAGTGTCAGGGCCCCCCAGAGAGGGGCAGGCACAAGCCGCCTGGGATGGAAGAGGCACAGGGTGACTCACAACCCCATCCCCATCCCTACTCTGAGGCCAGACCAGGTAAGCCTAGCCAGGCTCGGTAAAGGGAACAGGGACATGTAGCCGGACAGGAGTGAAATAAGGAAGACGGGCCTCTGCCCCAATGAACGTACAATCTAAACTTCCACACAGAAGAAGTTGGAGGTGAGGGGGCAAGGAGAATATGTGCTGAGTTCAGCTGGGCATACTTGGTTTCAGCAGGGGATGAGGACCAAGGGGTTAGGCCAGGGCTACACAACATCAGCTGTGTTGGATTATACCTTCCATCACCCTCTGCAGCTGGGGATGATGGGAATGGTCCAGAAACAGCTGGAAGGCCGAAGTTGTGCAGCCCTGGTTAGGCCAAAGGCTGCGTGGGAAATGGGAGTGAATTCTGTGCAAGGTTTGAAGAAGAAGAAGAGAGAAGCAGCATTGCAGGAGTGTTCTGGGTGTGAATTGCTGCATTCTTGGGGGGTGGTTTAGGGGTTTAGGGAGCTTGCTGGCAGCCCCTCTCCCCACCACTAAGAGCAGTCCTGCTGGATCAGTCCCAAGGCCCATGTGGTCCAGCACCCTGTTTCCCACAGTGGCCTACCACATGCCCCTGAGTAGCCCACAGGCAAGAGGCGAAGGCAGCCCCCCCCCCCACGCTGTTGCTCCCCTGCAACTGGTATTCAGAGGCATCTTACTATGAATATTTATATACTGCTTTTCAACATGAGTTCCCAATGTGGTTTACATGGAGAAATAAAAAATAAACAAAGATGGGTCCCTTCCGCCAAAGGGCTTACAATCTAAAAACAAACAAGGTAGCCACTGGAGGGGTGCTGTGCTCGGGATGGATGGGGCCAGTTGCTCTTCCCCTGCTCAAGAAAGAGAATCACCACTGGCCTATAGTCATCAGATGAGTAGCCATTGAAAGACCTATCCTCCATGAATTGGCCCACCAGGAAAAATTCACGCTGGCCCCAGCAGGGGAATGTTCTCTCACTAGCAACAGACAGCAGAGCTTCGCTGGATCGAGAACAGCTCTCATGAGATCTCAAGGCAAGATCTCATGAGACTTGCCCCAGCTGTCAGGAGCTAACTAAGAGAGGAGTGGCCAGTGGTGGGAGCCAGTCCAGGAGGAGGGCTTGGTGTGGAAGGAGCCCTGGGATTCTGACTGAGCCTTTGGGGCAGCCACACTAGTGCGGGGCTGGTGCATGGCACAAGCCCCGCCGGTAAGCCTTAAAGCTCCCCCTGCTGGAAACTCTGAGGCCAGCTCAATCTCCTTTGGCAGCAGATGACTGTAATGAGAGCCTGACAAGGGTGCTTTTCGCCGTCTGTTAGGCTCTCCTGCTATCTATTCTGCCCACTCTCCATCATGTGTTGTGTAAGGCCAGAGGAGTCGAGCTTGTCTAGCACTGCAGTTTCTGCTCTATTCGAGAGGATTCCCTGACACAGGAAAATTACCCTTTGGCCACGTCTCCCCCTGTTTTACATACGCTCCATGTTGCCAGCTGTGCACAAATTAGACGTGGAGGAGGATGGAATCTGTCCCGGCGAATTTATATTCTGCATGAAAGACTAATCATTTGTACAGGTGTGGAGATGATGATGATGCACAGCTTAAGACAATGCCCCATCAGGGCTGTGTAAGTAGATCTCAGCGAGCGGCCATAAATCTGGCCCGGCTTCATTTGCTCGGCAATATTTTTGATCTCCCCAATATGTTAGACAAATCAGCAGTGGAAATTGAGATGTAAGGCTTCCAAGCTGCACAGCAAGACTGTTTCAGCTGAGCTGCCCAGTCGTTCGGGCAGACAGCAAGGAAGGGCATGTATTTATTCGAGGATTTTATTTCTGGCTTCAACCTCTAATTGATTGATCACTTAGACTGATTTACTAAAAAGCCATTTTTATCAATATGTGTATTCAGGTTTTCAAAAATACGAAGATTAAGGATCCTTTGAGTTGGCTGAAAAAGGCATCCCAGTTAATGGAGCCACATACCTGTATTCCTTGCACAATGTGAATTCTTTTTAATAGAAGTACTGATAAGTAGTGCAGATCACAGGCACCATCCAGAAGAGGCATTCTCTCCTCCCCACCCCTGCCCAGCACACAGGAGAGGGTGCCTCTTCTAAGACGGTGTCTGCTGTGACATCTAATAATAAAGAACATATTTTTTTTCTCCAATATGGATGTTTTATCTTATACACAAATATACATTTAAATCAGAGCTGCACAACTTGCCAGGGCTGCAGGTGTACTACAGCTCCCATAATCCCTTACTATTGCCCACAGTTGCCAGGGATTATGGGGATTGTAGTCCCAAAACAGCTGGAAGACTGAAGTTGTGCAGCCCTGATTTAAAATGTGATCCTCTGCATTTTCACTCCAAAGTCAAGTGCTGCTGAGTTCCATGTGTCTTACTGTGAAGGAAGTTTTATTTATTTATGTATCCTTTTTTAAATGTTTATATCCCGTTCTCCTTCCAAGGAGCCCAGAGTGGTGTGCACGGTTATGTTTATCATCACAGCAACGCTGTGAGGTAGGTTAGGCTGAGAGAAGTGACTGGCCCAGAGTCACCCAGTGGGTTTGAACTCGTGTGTCCTGGGTCATAGCCCAACCTTCTATGCATATTTGCTCAGAAGTAAGTCCCATTGTATCCATTGGGATTTCCTCCCAGGCAGGGCTGGACCTCGGATTAATAGCACCATGGGCACAGAATGCCTTCACAGCCCACTGGATAGTTTATCAGGGTTTCCAAGTGATGTGGTTTGCACATAATTGAAAAACCTCATCATATAACAGGCCCTACTTCTCTTCCCAGACTTTGCAAGCAATGCCCATGGAAAGGGTCAAGAAGCAGGAAGGAAGCTAAGTCAAGCAATCGTGTCTGGCCCTATTGCTTGACTTAGCCGCATTCCGTCTTGACATTAGACTTGGCCCCTGGTGCTCTCCTGCTCCCAATCTGGGATCGCACTGAGTCTCACAGATTTTCTGCACCTCTTCCTCCCCAGCTCACTGCAGACAATCCACACTCGACAAACAGTGAGCCACCACCATTCTCAGCTTACTTAATCGACTCAAACACATCTCATTAATTAATAAGATTTCTGAATTTGAGGGCTGCCCTAATTGTATCACCACTGTGAATGAGGTTCAACTCATACGTTATCCATTTTGTGTGGAATATGGTTATGAGTGAGCATTATGGAGAATCCACAGCTATATTTCCTTCTATCTCTCTGCAACAGCACCAAGCTAGAATTACCCCCACATTTGCCACCCCGTTCATGTGCCAAGGAAGATGGGGATCCATTTTTAATTACTTTTGGGGTGGCAGGTTGGGGGGCAAACTGACTATTGGCTCCACAATGCTCCTCTCACCCAAAGGCAGCAGACATTTCCCCCCACAACACCTCTCTCGCTACTGCACCACATTCAAAGGGGCAATTTTCGGGGTGGGGGGATTGACAATGGCCAGCTGATGGCTGCAAGAGGAGTGCTGTTTTTGTAAAACACAGGTGGTGGTGGTGGTGGTGGTGGTGGTGGTCGTCGTCGTCGTCGTCGTCGTCGTCACCCCATTCCCATGACCATGTATAACTGGGTGCAGCCTCTGATCCAGGTATGCATGATTGTGTGAATGGGCATCTTGTATACACACACACCCATTCACACGACCATGCATACCCAGGTATGCATACTCTCCCTCACCTTCTGCTAAGGAGACTATCAGCATACCTTCATGTTGTTCACATGACCAGTTTTACTAGGGCTGGTGAGGGCTCAGAGGAAGGCAGGAACCTACCTACCCCCCACACCACCACCACCACCACATGATCATCGCCTCCTTGGGGTGCCGCCACTCATGCACCCACATGACCAGTGTGGCAGTGGTTGCCTGATGTGGGATCTGGAGAGGAAGCCCTCCCACATCCCGCAATGTACCATGTTGGCAGTGGAGAGCACAGCCTGCTGTTCCCTGGCCGCACTGTACTTGGGGCTCTATGGCCACCGCTCCCAGTGGCTGTTTTCAGAACCCAGCAATCCATTCTACCTCACGATTTGCCTGGTAGCAGATCTGGGATACCCGGGACTGATGACAAGAGCTGCTTGAATAGGAGGGATTTTGCCCAAGCAGCCTGTGTTGTGTGAATGACCTTATTATGTCTCCATTTCATGTTGATGCTTTCTGATACTACGGTTTTGTGTCGATACTCCATTTCATGTCGATACAAAGACAAGTGTTTGGGGTGGGTTTCTTATTTTCCCTCTCCTCCCCCCCTTTTTTTTTTTTGAGGCCGTTCCCTCCACACTTGCCCTCCAGGCAAATGTAATGCCAGAGGCAGTGCTGAATAAATGGGGAAACTCTTTTTAAAATTTACTCTTGGTCTGGCTGTATTTAAATTAACGCCCGTGTTGCATTCCGTTTTGCCCACTGCTTTTGCAGGGTGAGCTCCATAAGAATGTCACACAATCGACAATAACAAACAAATGGTGTCCATTAATGGCATTAAAAACTGGCATGGAACCTAGAACTAGGAGGTTTGGATGTATTAAAAAAAACACCACTCTGTTACATAAAATCAAACATTCCTGACCGATCCCTAATTTTTGTTGAAGACCAGAGTCATGTTATGAACCTTCCCATCATCAAGAGCCATCATCACAACTGCGTGATCTGAAGACATCTGCTCTGTGTGATGTGGAGACCACACACATCTCTGCACCCAACATCCATCTTTAAATGTTTCACTCCTTGTAAAATATCTCTGCTCCTGGGCTTAGGTTTTATATAGGAAGTCTTGGTCCAAAGCTCGCTTTGACAGGGCAGCTATAAAGAGCTGAAAACAGAGGACGCTAGTTAATTTATACTTCTTTGCACTGACGTGCTATCAGCCAAAATCTCAGTGGTCTGAATGAATGGAAGTATCTCCCTCTTGGTTGCTTTTAGGCTGGAAATACATGTTTCAGAGAACATATGTACTGTAACACTGGTTACCTATTTGCTTCTGGGTCCAAATCAAAGCGCTGGTCCTCACCTTTAGAACCCCTCAGGTTTTCCTCCAGGTTCTCCTACCCTCCAGGAGAACCCCTCCAGGTTCTCCTACCTGGAGATGCTGCCAAGGAATGAACCTTAGCACCTGCTTACCTGCAGGACCGCCTCTCTTTGGCCAGTCCTGTCCCATCCTGTGAGATCTTCTCAGGTTGCCCTTCTTTTGGTCCCTGGTCTCAGAGAGGTCCATAGTACTAGGGCCCGTGGAAGGGCTTTCTCTGTTGCTGACCCTTCACTTTGGAATTCTCTCCCCCTGCCTCGATTCAATCTGCCTCCTCCCTTTCAGCCTTTAAGACCTTTCTTTTTCCGCCAGGCGTTTGCCCTTTAATTTTGGGGGTTTTTTGTTTTTGTTGTTGTTTTAAAAATCTCAGATGTTGTTCTTGTTTGTATACCGCCCTGTATACCGCTTGGGTGGTATATTAAATCTCTAAATAAATAAATAAACAAATAAATAAGCAAGCAAGCAGGTCATAGGAACATAGGAAGCTGCCTTCTACCAAGTCAGGCCATTGGTCCATCTAGCTTGGCATTGTCTACACCAGCTTAGACAATAACTTAGATTGTCTAATGCTCAGCTTAGACTCCTCAGCTGTTTTTGAACTACAACTCCCATAATCCCAAGCCACAGTGGCCAATAGGATTATGGGAATTGTAGGCCAGCATCTGCAGGAGTGCCAAAGTTGAGCAGCCCTGGTCTACATGGACTGGCAGCGGGTTCTCCAAGGTTGCAGGCAGAAGTCTCTCTCAGCCCTGACTTGGAGATGCTTCCAGGGAGGGACCTTGGAACTTTCCGCATGCATGTTCCTGTGTCTCCTCCACTTGCCTCCTAGAATGTGTGATGCTGCAGCATGCATGACTCAGTGGCATCACTCTTTGGTTCTCTCAGCTCCCTCGGGCAGCTGTTCACCCTGGCTTTTCCCAATGAGTTTCACTTCCCTTCCCTTCCCTTCTCCGTCCCCCTCGAATGTGTCATGGGCTCAGCCCTATTCAGGCATAATAACAAGCCCAGATGCTGTACCCAGGTACAAGGTCCATGAGAAAACCCTGGCCAGCCATGACCCAGACTATCGCCCTGCCCCCACGCTGTCCATAAGCAGTCCATTTTCACAGGGAACAGAGGAAGCTGCCTTCTGCCGAGTCAGACCATTGGTCCATCTAGCTCAGTATTGTCGACAGTGACTGGCGGTTGCTCTCTGAGGTTTCAGGCAGGAGTCTTTCCCTGCCCTACCTGGAGATGCTGCCAAGGAATGAACCTGGGACCTTCTGCATGCAGAGCAGATGCCCTCTACCACTGACCTACAGTGATGCTCTATCATTGACCCACAGCGAGACTCTACCACTGAGCTCTGGCCACATTCCCTAAGGGGAGTGTCTTATAGCAGACAGTTCTCACATGTAGTCACCCATCAAAACTCAAACCAAGGTGGACCCTGCTTAGCAGAGGGGGCAATTCCTGCTCGTTCCAGCAAGGCTTTCCCTTTCCACTGGAAAAACAGCACAGTGCAGAAGGGTTATTTATTTTTACCCAAACGTGTCTATCCATCTCCGTGACGGCATTCTCAAGACAGCTGACAATAACCTTTCCCTCTCCCCAATCAAACGCTGTGAAAGAGCAACAATCAAAATCACCAATGGCATCCACAGCAGAAATGGTTAAATACAAGAACGGCAGACTTAGCTCCCGGGCAGATCAAAAGCCTACCGAGAAAGAAAGGTTTCTAGCAGTCAGCAGAACCCCAGGATAGATGGGGCTTATTCCCCACCCCCCAGCACTGCGGTCCCAATCCATTGGGGGAGGGGGGGGTGCAGCTGCTTACAAAAATGTAACGAGAAAGGCAACCGAGCCACAGATTCCCATTGCTCCATCCAGCGTGTCAAGTAGATGTGCCCCTTAAAGCACAACACGCATGGAAGATGCATGAGACGGGAAATACCGTATCGAAAGAAGCCTAGACGGGAGATCGGTGTACAGTGCTTGCGACTCAGGTGCAGAGCTCAGATGTAGGCATGGAGCTGTCTGCTGTTTTTCTTGAAAGGCGCCCGAGAGCTGAGCGGCAGTTCTAAGCTGCTCACTGGAGGCCTCTTCCTTCCCGAGCAAGGAGTGCTCTCATTCTTTCGCATTTCTGTGCCTGAGCAATTCCGCCTTGGTTGCTTTTCAGAAGGAAGAAGTTGTCATGATCCCCCTCATTACCATTTTTCTTAATGTGATAAGTGAAAACTACAAGGAAGCTATCATGTCTGGAAAGCGGGAGCCGTCCTCAGAAGCCGCTCGACTGACTGCTAGCGTTCCTCTTTGAAAAGACTCGGGCTGGGGGATTCCGCTAAATGCACCATTCTGTCTCCTTTTGTGAGCAGAGTTGTCATTTTGGGGCGTCTCTCACTTGGAACATGAGTTATCCTTGTGTGTGTTTTTTTTTTTTAAAGAGAGCAAGCGCTTGCCATGTTCCCCAGTCTAGCCTTTGTATCTCTCCAAGCAAAGCGAGATCAACAAGTCCCCTCGGTAATTGCTGGAACATGATAATAAATTGCATGTTGTACTGGGGAAGGTTGTGGCAGCGGGGGGGGGGGGGGAGATGTTCTTTGGCAGGTTTACTCCAATTCTGCTTTGTATGATAACTGGTAATTGTCACTGCTTGACACTTGCTGGAGTTATGAATAACATGCGCTGCTCAGGGCTAACTAGCATAGTAATCATGGTTCTCCTGGGTGGTCTTTACATGGGCATCCCTCCAGCTTTCCTGTATGACCCCCTGATAAACTGTTGCTAATGAACAGCCCTGCTAGCATTTGATGGCCAGCTGGAAGCTGGAAGAACAATGCACCCCAGAGTGATAATTAAGATCCTTTTTTTTTTTTTAAAGTCAGGGTGCTTGGAAACTTCACGGATTTCTGTGCAGCGAACCTTTGTGCCCTCTGAGCTTGGCCCATGTGAAAAATAAGACACATCGCTTGAGAGATAAGAGAGCAAGGGATTTACACCCTGGTAACTTCCATTTTTTAAAGGATTGCTTTAGATAGGGGTTGTTGGACTTCGGTTCCCCAGATGTCGTTAGACTACAACTCCCAGCATCCCAGATCCAAGCTAAGCCCCAGCTGGTAGTTCATGCACACCTCACCCAAATTCCTTCCCCAGCTTTGGGGAAAGGTTGGAGGAAAAATCACGAGGAAAAACCAGCTGGGGCTTAGCAAAGAGCAAGCTCCCCATCTCTGACCTTGATTTAACTCACAGACTATCAGAAAAACGGGAGCACACACCACGCAAGAGAACTAAGGGTGTGCAGAACCGGTTCGAATCAAACTGGGTTCAATTCAAACTGGCCTGATTCGACTGGTTCAAACGCAAAGCGGACCGGCCTAAAAAAAAAAAAGACAGCAGTTCCAAGTTCGAGCTGGGCCCATTCGATTCAGATTGGTTCAACCAGGTTTGAGAGCTAATCCGGGGGATCCAGTGAGAGTTCCATTTTACAAGCAAAGGGAATCCTTTAAAAGTGTTCTAAGGGCAGCTGGGCAGGCAGCAAGAGAGCACCTTACCGGCTTTGTTAGCGGCAGTGGCACAGAGGTGGTGGCAGCTCCTCTAAGCTCGGCTGGCAGCCCAGCCCCTCCCCGCCCCACAAGGTGGCCTAGCAGCAGGCCACGTTCCAGCCTTTACCAATGAGACAAGGCCATTTGCATGACCACACACATTTGCATGGTCATGCAAATGGCCTCCACGCATGCACAGAGGCTGGAACTGGGCCACTGCCAGCCCATACTGCTCGAGGGAATGTTGGCGGGGTTTAGAGGAGCTCACAACAAGAATGCTCGAACCGGCTCGCAGACCAGCGATTCAGTTCAAATTCGGTTTGAGTTCAAACCGAACTGCCTGGACCAGTTAAGTGCACATCCCTGATGAGAGCAGCTCTACTGAGTACTCTCCTGTGGCATCACACTGCAGGAGAAGAGCGATGGAGGTGAATACACTATCTGTCAAAATCTACTCGCCGTGAAGAAACCCTGGAAATCTTCCAGGAAGCTTTGGAATATTCTGGAGCCTAGAATGGAAACCACCAACCTAGTAAAAGGATCCAGCCTGTGGGCGACTCTTGGACCATTCTGCAAATGGAAACCACGGTTGGTTTTTGGTTGGTTTGCTTAATGCTGTTCAGTGATAGCCTACATCTGAAAGCATGCAGAGCTCTTGAGCGTGAGCAGTTGAGATGCATAAACTGATGGTTGGAGAAGGTTGTTTCCACTTTGAAGGATAAACACAATATTCACATCATAAGAAAGCTCTATCCATGGTAGCTGACAGGTAGACAGCTCTTTCACCCAACCAACGCATGCCACAACGAGAGAATTGTCACTCAGAGAAAGGGCTATTGTACTCCTCCCTGCAATTTTTGCAGCAAACAAGATGGAGACATTTGGCAGGACCTTCTGTAGAAGAAGAAGCAATCAAAGAAGACCTTGCAAAAGCTTTTCCCACCACAACACAGTCCTGCATGGCAGTTGAATAGCCTTGAGTTATAATTTAGCATCCCGCTTTAATGAAACGGAGCCATGGCTTATACAAAATAATTTAGAATTAACTGACGAGGAAATGGAGAACTCCGATTTGGAATCCTCCTATATGCTAAATTGGGCGCTAATGTGCTGCTGGCTGGGAGTGATGCGTTAAAATCCTTTAGGACTTGGCTGGACTCATCTTGGGCCTTTTGCAAAGATGCAGATTAGGAACAGGCTGCAGTGGTTTGGAGGCTTAGTGCAGAAAGTAGAACTAAATGGTTTCAGGAATGGTTCCACAACAGGCGCTCAGGCAGGCTCTGATGTCCCCTAGTGGAACTGAAGAAGTTTCTTTCCAGTGCTTCAGTGTAAGCGCTCATGAAATGAAATGCACTCTGCAAAATTTTATGGGGGTGGGGGGTTCTATTTCAAAAGGAACAGGTTGGTTTTTGTTTGATTGTGTGTGTGTTTGACACTGAAGGCTTCTTGCCGAACCAAAGCCTTCTTTCCATCATCAGTGGGCTGCAGAGAACATCAGCCAATGTACATATGTTAAATATAATTCCTGGATAGCTGTATGCATGTACAGATCTGTACATACACACACTGTACACTGATTGCATGTGTGTTGAAGGTAATGTGTGAATAGAGCTACCTTCAGGTTCCATTTAGCTATGGATTATTATTGTTGTTGTTGTTGTTGTTGTTCATTCAATTTCTATACCGCCCTTCCAAAAATGGCTCAGGGCAGTTTACACAGAGAAATAATAAATAAATAAGATGGATCCCTGCCCCCAAAGGGCCCATGGTCTAAAAATAAACATAAGATAGACCCCAGCAGCAGTCACTGGAGGTACTGTGCTGGGGGTGGAGAGGGCCAGTTACTCTCCCCCTGCTAAATAAAGAGAAACACCACGTTAAAAGGTGCCTCTTTGCCAAGTTAGCAGAGGTTAGCAGGTACAAGCTCACCCTTTACCCCAAGTATGGGGTTGTGTGTACACTCGAGCTGCACACAGCCTGAGTATACGCAGAGTCAGGTGCCTAGAGTGCCCAATTCTCGGGGGAATCCCCCAATGCACTGCGCTCATTGCACAGTGCATTGTGGGATGCCTGGAGGCCAGGAAAATGAGTCTCAGCCTCCAGAGATCCACACCGCTCCGTGCAATGCGAATCGTGTGGACGTGTGGATCAGCGCAGCGCTCGTGTGGTGGCACACCAAAGAGAATATCAACTATTGTCTGGGGAGAAGGAACCGCTGACCCCGCCCACCCTTCCCACCCAGTAATGGTGCTTTTAGTTATCTGTTGAAATATTTTTCTGTTTCCCCCTTTTAAAAAACCTTCTACATTTGACAAAACATGAGTTAAAATTCATTTGTGATACGAGGGAAAGAAAGCAGTGGGGGAGATCATTACAATTAACTTTAGAAGAAAGACTGATGTTGCTGTTTCTGGGGAAGTAACATCATGGATGCCTAGCATTTTTACTCTGACAAAAAGCCAAGGCTCAGTGAAATCTATCCTCTGGACTATAGGAGACTGTTTCAAATATATCCTGTTGGATTACCAATTAAAACAAAAAAATATGGAAGTGGTACATTGGCAGAAGCTTAATAAGACAGAGTTTCCCTCTGAACAAATCATGTGTACAAGCTTTTGTTGCATGATTCCCCCCAAGCCAAAATATGATCAGGATCATTACAACCAAATGTAGGGATAATTTTCTATTTAAGAAACCCAGAACATTTGTGTTGATACAGATTGCAGATGTTAGAGGAGAGGCTGAAGGAAGCACTGGCTAAACATTTGACTTCTTCAGAGGTGTGCTCACTCTTGTTCTAACCCAGCCATGCAGAGAATCCTAGACTATCAGGGACCGGAATCACACACACACACATACACACACACACACACACACACACACACACACGCTCGCCATTTTGCAGGCATATTCAAAGGCTGGGAAAGTAAGGGTGCCATTTTGGCAGTTCGTTTGGTGCTGAATCGGGGAGAGCACAAACATTATCTGTGGCGGTGGCCACACTTCGCTTGGAAGCTGGTGGCCACATTTTACCCAGAATCCTCTCTGAGCGATGCTACCTCACGATTTAGCAGAGCTCCATAGAAGCTTTGAGGGGAAATGGAACCTTCATTGGCGATTGCCATTTTTACCCAGAATCCCCCTCCCCCTTCCAAATGATGTTTGCATCTTCAGCAATCTCCCGAGGTGTTGCAGTACCAGAAGGGAGGTGCCTTGCTCCATGCACCTGGTGGCCAACACCCTTTCAGAACTGACCCTTGCAACCATGGAAACTAGTGGCAAAGGGGAGCAGGGAGGGAAAGTTGCCATCAGCTTCCTCTTCTCTACTTATGCCTCTTGCAAGCTTTGGAAGGACCATGAGGAGAGACCCTCTTTGCAAAACTTGCAAGGGTCTGATCGGTCCTGAAGAGCTGCTCCAATGGCAGCAGCAGGGAGGCATCTTGCCACCCCCACTGGTGCCCCAATAATCTGCCACCTGAGGCCACTGCCTCAATTCACCTCATGAAAGGACAACCCCTGTATATCCTGATGTTGCATTGCTCAGGGAGGATACTGGGTAAAAAATAGTGGCTGGAAACTGGGGAGAAGCACTACTCATCCCACTACTCACCCCACTGCTCACCCCATTGCTCACTTCACTAGGGATTTGTGAACCGGCTCAACCTCGAGCTAGTTCGACATCAGACTGGTCCGACTCGAGGGCTCACCCTCAAGCCCAACCGGGCCCCGTTCGGCTCGGGGTCAGTTTGGAGGTTCTAGAGATGTTTATTTTATTTTATTTTTATTTTGACCTAGGCCATGCATATGGCCAGGGCACATGTGCAGCGGCCTCCAAAATGGCCACCGCCACCTCAGAAAGGGCAGAAACAGTCCAAAGATGGGCTGAAGGCCCTTGGGAGACTGGGGGAGGGGGAACCACCAGAATCCCTCCCACGGCAAAGGCAGCACATACGTCCCCGAGGCCACCACCAAACCTGGCAGTAGGTTTTTTTTAAAAAAAAAATCTTAAACCTTAGAACCCCTGAACCAGATCCCTAGTTCGGGGTCACAGAACTGAACATGCCTGATCCGATTTGAGTTCGGTTCAGACTCGAACCGAACCAGGCAAACCGGTTTTGTACACACCTTTGCACTCCACTACTTAACCCACTATTTACTCCATTGCTCACCTCAGTACTCACTCCACTACTCGCCACACACTTACTACTTTGGAAGCATCGTCAGGTATGAAAAATTAAGCCCCATTTCATCCTTCCTTTCATCCCCTTCAGATCCCAAAATCTGAGCCACAAGTCCTCACTTGAGAACTAACATTTGTTAGGCAATGTATTGGGGTGGGGAAAGAGAATTTTAGGTCCAAATGTGGACGCTTTCAGAAATCCTTGGGAGGATGTGCAAGTGAGATGTTTTCAAGAGGGACATAATGAAAACAAGTCAACAGCATCAAGACAAGATTTATTTCCGCGCGGCCTACACTTGAAAATAATTTCAAAATCATGTTGAGCGGTGAATGGGACAAAGAATTACTTTGCTAAGTATGCTGTTTAAAAAAAAAAAAACAGAAACAAGCTCGAAAGGATGGTTAAGTGAGAATAGTTCTGTTGGCTCAGAAGTTGCTTTGGCCTGACCAATGTCTCTGCCTTTCAAGTATCCTCCTTCTTGAAAAATTATTTAAACATTGATTTAATAGACTCCATGTGTTTTCTTATGAGGCCTCAACATGCACACTTTCCTCCTCCTCCTTTTTGTTAACTAGCTATAGATGCCCTCCAGTAAAGAACTGAGAACGATGCGTACAGAAGATGCTTAATGAATAGGCGGGCTGGGGAACCCACCATAATTTGTCTCTAGGGCTGTAGGGTTAATGACTCCCACAGTGCTCGAAGAGCATGGAGAAGAATGTGCAGGAAATTCTGTGAGGCAGGTCAGAAGCTGTTGTGCCGAGTGGGCTGGGGGCGGGCGGGTAATACCTAGGAGTGAGGAAAGCCAGAAAGTAAACGAAGCGAGAAAAATATATATAACTAGAGGGTTGGAGTGAATCGAACTGTCTTCAAAAGTTTGGCTATTCTTCAAAGGGGAGTCGACAAAGGCCTGAAGGATAGATTTATCAGCAGTGAA
Source organism: Hemicordylus capensis (assembly GCF_027244095.1). NCBI lineage: Eukaryota > Metazoa > Chordata > Lepidosauria > Squamata > Cordylidae > Hemicordylus > Hemicordylus capensis. The sequence continues at coordinate 21,840,181 of NC_069667.1, forward strand.
TAGCCATGATGGTAATGTAGAACCTCCATGTTCCAAAGCAGTATATCACTGAGTATCAGTTGCTGGGAGGCAAAAACATGCCCTGCTTGTGGGCCTCCTGGAGGCATCTGGTGGGCTCTCTACTTCTTGGTTCTGGTCAATGACTGTAATAAAGTAATTTCTCTGGTTGGTCGATGTGGGACCCAGGATGCTGGGATGCACACGGACCTTCAGTGTGATACAGCATAGCTCTTCTTAGGAAAGGGCTGAATTTATTCATTGAGGATAAGTCTAACAGGAGGAATTAGCTATGACTGCTTAATGGAACTTCCATATTCAGGGGCAGCGGGCCTCTGAATACCAGCCACTGGAGAGGCCTGTTGCATTCATCTCCTGCTTCCCAGAGGCATATGGTTAGAAGCAGAATTGGAAGAATGACCCCTGTGGATCACTATAGGAAGCAGGGTGTGGACCAAGACAGACATTTTTGTATGGTCCACTTTGTACGGCTCTTCTCATCTTCCTATCTTCCTATGGCCCCACCCCACTCCGATGTTTTGATGCCATTAAATAAACAGAATCTTCCTCCTTGTTAAATAAATAAATATTCATTTATTACTTGTTATGCAATTGTCTATCTAAACCGCATTGAGAACTTTGCTGAAAAGTGGTTTATAAATATTTGTATCAGTTGTGGTAAACAAATAATACTGATTATATAGTGCTTTAGAATGTGTAAAGTGCTTCCCGCACATTTAGCTTGGTCACCCTAGTGGAGGAGAGCTGGTCTTGTGGTAACAAGCATGAATTATCCCCTTTGCTGAGCAGGGTCTGCCTTGGTTCACATTGGGATGGCTGACTACACATGAACACTAGTTGCTGTCAGGGGCTGACCTAGGTATTTTGGGTGCCTGAACCTGAGGCTGAAGGGCTTCAGAGGCCCCTCCCCCCATGAAGGCACCCTGCAGCGAGCCGCCTCCCTAATTTTTTTAAAATACCTATCTGATCCACTGCCTGTCCCATGCCCCACATGCCATTGCTATTTTCCCATGCCACTGCCCGCTGCTATTTCCCCCTCTTCACCGCTGGAGGAGGGAGAGTGAGTGGAGCAGAGTGGAGCAGGCCACCACCACCACCCCAGCAGCGGTGGGCACAGGCGGACCTCCTTGGCCTGCACAGACGAGCCTCAGCCTGCACGCATGCACAGTTGGAGTATGGAGTGTCGTCATGGGTTGTCGTCATGTCCCGTGATGTCAAGACCAATCTGCGCAGGCTGAGGAGGCCCACCTGCGCCCGCTGCTGCCAGGGAGAAATAGCAGTGGGCAGCGGCAAGGGGGAAATAGTGGCAGTGCGCAGGGTGGGTGGCGGGCAGCAGCGGCGGGGGCTGGGCAGCAGCGACGGGGCATCGGGGCTCTGGGGAGGCCCCCCAGAGCATTTGGGAGAGGCCACAGACCCCTGCCCCATGGTCTGTGCCTAAACGTGCCACTGGCTGCTGTAAGAAATTTGGGGATGAGGCCGAAGCTCAGTGGAAGGGCATTTGCAGGCTTGCATGCAGAAGGTCCAAGTTCCCTCCCTGGCATCTCCAGGTAGGGCTGGGAGAGACTCCTGCCTGTAATCTTGGAGAAGCCACTGCCAGTCTGTGTAGACAATATTGAGCTAGATGGACCAACGGTCTCACTCTGTATTTGGCAGCTTTCTAAGTTCCCATGTTCCTAAAAGTAACGAAAATGGATCACTGCATAACATGAAATACAGTCTTGGTGTTTCCCCCTCCCTTTCTTTGCTAGGAGATGACCCATTCATGGCCTCCACCTCTCACCGCTATCCACACCCCTGGGAAGGCAGAACAGAACAAGTTTTCCATGCCAAGCAAGGTGCAGGTATGTTGCGCACATGCTTGCACATCAGATCCATTCATTTGGGGGGGGGCATGATTTATCTGTCTGGTTATCTCAAGTATTAGATCCTGCCTTTAGTCTCTAAATTAGATGCTGAGATGGAATTGGCTGATCCCAACCCAACTCTATGACTCATGGCCCACAACGGGGTGTGCATCCCTCTCCATCTCAAAAGACACACACACAGCGGTGGCTGACCCATCAGCCTTCTGATTGTTTATTTGTGTGCTGCATTTATATTCTTCCATCATGGAACTCACAGCGACATCTGAGGGGCTTCCAGGTGGTCAGACCTAGAGCTGATTAGATGCAACTAGGCCGATGTATCATTGTGCATTTAAGATGGCGAGAACCAGCCTATCGTTGTCTACACCAGGGGTTCCAGCTGTTGCAGAACCATGACGCCCAGCTACGATTGACTGTGTCTAGGGAATGATAGGAGTCGTAGTTCAACAACATCTTCAGCAAGGTGGCATTCTGCAGCATCAACAGGCTGGGACCCCCTGGCCAAGAAGTTTGTTCACACGAGCATCCCCAGAAAACAGCATTGCTCCGATTAAGCGAGAAGGGCCTGATCCACCCAAAGTAGAGAAGCCCTTTCAAGCTCTTTATCTTCATGGGCAGCATTCAGCATGTGTTGGACTCTCTCTTGCTTGGACATTGACAGACGTTAGAACTGCTTAACGTTGCCCAGATCCTGCTGTAGGTTTTTCCCCCAGCAGCGCCATGTGCTTGAAGAAGCATATCAGGCTTTCTTTGAGCATGGCTTTTGAAAGTGGGGGCACATTGATAGATGACAGGCATTGTTACTGATCCTTTTAAATTGAATATTCCCATATGGGGTGTAATATGCAGTGGAAAAGGGGAGCGTTCATTTTCACAATTTATTTTCCCCTCCGACACTCAAGTATAAAGTGCCATGTTTACTGTTACGGCATGATTTGCTTCACAAGGGACTGAACTGGCAGCGTAGCAGAATATTAGGAGCTAATCATGCCCCCCGAGAAGGTGCAGCATCCTATAGATCTGGCGCTTTCGCGAAGCAAAGTTGGGCCGTAGGACTGGATTTGTCCTCCTTTTAAAGCACCGCCATTTAATTTATGGTAATCAAGCATGGAGGCATTTAGGCACGTCAGCCACCGTTCCCACTAAAAGTTTTGTGTGTGCGAGAGAGAGAAATGTGTGGGTCTCCGGATTGTGTCCGGTCATGTGTTTATCTTGGGGAAGTGTGACACCAGCCCCACATGGGGCCCAGTTTAAATAAGGCATGGGCCAAAAAGCATTTACCTGTGTAGTTATCTGAGGTTATCTCGGACAAACATTTGAAGAAGCATCCCGGCTGCAGAGTTCTGCAGCAGTTCTTTTGGAGTTCTACAGCAGTGACTGTGCAAAAGGGGGCAATTTTTGCTGATCTCCACTTCCCTCAGAAGTGCCCTTTGCCATCTGAAAATATGTCCCTTTGTTTCTGGACTATGTACAAAGGCAGCCCCATAGAGAGTGCCTTGCCGTATCAAGTCTGGAAGTTACCAGACAGTGGGGGGCAGATGGGGGCAGAATGCTGCACAAATATTACCCTCCCCCCAGACAAGACATGGGACGTTGCTGGGAGTGTAAACCGCACTGCCAGACAGTCCACTGATCCTCCAGGCAACACAGAGCTCTGGAGGCCGGGACGTGCCATCCTGGCCTCTGGGTATCCCACAATGCATCGCGTGCCAAGCATGGTTCATTGGAGGATTCCCCCAGGAGACAGGCACTCTAGGCGCCCAGCTCTGTTTTTCCGCAGTCCAAATGCAGCCCGGGGAGACACACGAGCCCGGAGCCTAGATTAACGGCACACTGGTACTGTTCACCCTGGCTAAAAAGCCGGACTAGGCAGCATTGCCTAGCCAGGATCAGGCCCGATCCAGGTGGTTCTCATGCACAGCCTAACCCAGGCTGGGCATCCCCGGCTGTGTGTGAGAACAGCCTCTTAGTGTTGTGAGAAAGGGAGAACATCTCTCTATCCATTCTTTCCAGGATGCCTCCAATCACCAAATGTGGGGAGCAACAGCTGGAAAGGGGGCATGTCTTCATCTCCTGCTTATAGGTTTCCCGAGACATCTGGTGGGCTATGGTGGGGAACTGGATGTTGGTCTAGATGGATTTTTGGTTGGATCCAGCAGGGAGATCCTTATATTCCTGATGCAAACCCAACAGGTTTATTTTGGTATAAATGCTTCCATGGCTGTCTCTAGAGCTGATGTTGTTGTTAAGAGGTACACACTGATCTGGCTTTGTCTTCTTTGTTGATGTAGCCTTGTGCTATTAGTCTCACAAGTAAATACGGATCTTCCTCCTTAAGCTCTTAACTAATGTTGACTTTCTGTTTGTTTTTGTTATAGGATTCACAGCATCTGACCTCAGGATACAGTGTACAAAGTAGGTCTTCATTATCCTCTCTCTCTCTCTCTCTCTCTCTCTCTCTCTCTCTCTCTCTCTCTCTCTCTCTCTCTCCCCACCCCACCCCCATGCAACATCATTAAGACAATGGATGCACAATTAATTTCCATGCTCCTGAGGTAGATCAGCATTTGCACAATTAATTTCCATGCCCCTGAGGTAGATCAGCATTTTGTGTTGTTGATGTCCCGTGCTGTGTCGCATGATGTATCGTGACCTATCATGACTGCACCTACTGTTAGATGGGATGACACTTAAAAGCATCATTCAGTACAGAGCAATCATTTGGAAATGGTTCCTCTCTTTTCAGAATGGAGCGAGCCCGCAGGCAAAATTGCAACCAAATCAGTGCCACAGAAATCGTGAGTACCCTTCCTTCCGGCTTGAAATGTTTTGAATATGTGAAGGCACAGTCTCATGTCTCTGGCTTTCAGTGCTGTGATTCACAAGTTGTGTGTGCACCAGGACACACTCACTGGGAGTGCCATGTGAGATAAACTAATTAATTAAATAGATAAATAAGGGCTCCTAAGGGCCTCATCTGTCCCTCCCCAAGGAAGATGCCACTCTGTATTTGCATGGTTCATTGCTCTCGCATGAAAGGATTTTTTGGCCAAAGAGACCCCTACTTTAAAAACAGTGAAGCTCTCTGGCATAGATGATACTGAGCAAGATGGACTACTTGATACACTTGAAGAGGCCTGCTCAACTTTGCCCCCCCCCCCAGCTGTTTTTGGACTACAACTTCCATAATCCCGAGCCACAGTGGCCAATATCCAGGGAGTTGTAGGCCAACATCTGCAGGAGGGCTGAAGTTGAGCAGCCCTGCACTAGAATGTAGATTCAGATGTTCATTAGGAGCATCCATAGCCAGAGGCACTCTTACCCTGAACTTCTGGGCCAAAGTCCAGAGCCTCCACAGTCCCCGGGACCCCCCAAATCCTCTTTAGTCTGTCCTGGGTGGTGTGGCCGCCCGGCCAAGTATGATGATGCTTAATTTGCAGGGGTGAGGGACCCTCCAATGGCCTTTAGGTCCAGGCTCCCAAATTACCTAGGTGCACTTCTGTCCATAACTCAGTGGTAAAACAACCGTTTTGAATGTAGAAGGCCCTGGGTACAATCCCTGGCACCTCCCGATGAGACTGAGACAAACCCTGGACAGCCAGGTGGCTCTACAGAGTCCTGAGCTAGATGAATCAATGCTCTGCTTGAGTAGAAAGCAACTTTGCTACATAAAAGTGACTCGCACAGAAACCCCAGTGAGTGGATTCCCTACCCGAGGACTGGTCATTCTTTCTTTTGCATACACTGAGCCCCAGCCTTTCTAGGCGGGTGACTGTCATGTACCTGCAGCTTTAATCTATATTTATATATATGCTTCAGCTGTCAGATGTTTGGAAACGCTGTTTTAGCATTTGGTCGATTGATGCAAAGAGGCTTCTGAAGTCTTCTGAATATTTCTCTGGATATTGGATCTCCAGATGTTTTGGTCTCATTTCCAAAGTTGAGCTGAAGTATTCGGATTATTCCCCTGATGTGCATTTATTTGCAAAGTAGCTGATCCTGCACAGAGCATCTGTCTGCTAGTGCATTCAGCCCCCGCTTGCCCGTTCCCCACCGCTCAAAGCTCACCTGTTCCTCCTCCCCCCGCCACGCTTGCCGCTCACCCGTTCCTCCTCCCACCTGCTCGCTGCTCAGCCATTCGTCCCCCCGCCGCCAGCTCACCCGGCAGCTACGGGTCTGGGGTCACACTGGGGACCATTCAACCTGCCATTTGGCCAGCAGGCAGGCCCGGAGAGGGAGGCTGTGCCGCTTTCTCCACCATCTGCTAGGCCAGTCTCCTCAGGAGGAGGACGTCCATGGTCGGATTGCCTGACCACTGTTTTCTCTCTCAGCCTGGCCAGCTGCTGCTCTGCCTGCCCACCCACCCATTCTCCTTTTTTGTGGCCGCCCGCCACTTTCTTCCCCACCCCCACCGCTTCCCCCCTGTCACCGCTTTCCTTCCCCCCCCCCCCCGGGCAGCTCATTCACGAACTCTTGCGAGAGCTGCCACACATGGGATTAGCCACGGGTACTTCTTAGACAATTATATATGGAGATATTGACAGAAAGTGGGAGGGTCAAGAGGGCCTTTTGGCTTGGGCCTCAAGCTCAAGAGGGGGCTTCAAATTTAGACACTTGTTAACTTCTTAGCATTTGAAAAGTTTCACAAATTGTTTTTATGTGCATCCCTGTTAGACCCAAATGTGACACACCCTCTCAGCTTTGAGCTGCAAATTTCAGTCAATAAAAGATGTGATTTGGTTAAAGGCGTAATTTTTTTTTAAAGGACTGTTACATTTTAGTGTCTTTACAGTTATATGTCTAATTGACTACGGAGTTATTGGTGTGTGAGGATTCCGCATTTTTCTCTTCATATGGTAGCTACAAGAGATGACTGCTTGGTTGGCTGAGCCTTTGCTCGGTCGTTTGGCCATCACCATAGGCTAGGAAAGCATTTAATCTAAAATATATTAAGATTATGGGAAGGCTAGTTCAACTCACCTTCCCCCTGGACAAGCGGGTCATGCTCCCAGACAATCCGCATTCCATGACGCGGCGTGAGGTTCCGGAGGCCAGGACGACATAGCAGTCACCCAATGTACAATATGCTTGGTGCATTGAGGGATTCCCCCAGGAATTCCCCCCTGGGTCCGCTGTGGCTGAACATAGCCCCAGAGAACACACGGTCCCACAGCACAGGTTAAGGGCTCACTCAAGCCTTGAACCCCAGCTAAGAGCCGGGTTGAAAAGCTGGGCTAGGCGGTTCTGCCCCGCCAGGATCAGGCCCGATCCCGGCAGTTCTCACATGCAGCATAACCCAGGCTGGGCTTCCCTAGCCTGGGTTAGGGTGTGCATGAGAACAGCTTCTATGTCTCATATTCTTTTTTGGAGCCTTATTTTGTTTGTATGTGTCATTTTTTATTGGTATGAGGGCTAATAGGGGCCTCAGCAGCTGGAAGTGTCCCGGGCCTCTCTGGACCTCTGAGAGGGCCTGTGGACAGAGGCAGAAATCCAATGACTTGTTCGAGTTGTGCCAAAGGGTAGAACAATAGCACAGTGAACAGAGGAAGGTGTCCCTGAGGACCCATGAGGTGCCAGGGGATTGGTCGGGCAGAGTGTTGTGGGTCCAGCTGACATGTGGCTTGAGAACTCACACCAATGGCAACCAGGGCATGTCAGCAAGCTACACAGGGAAGAGCATCTAGGTTCCAAGTCCCCTCCCTCCAAGATAGGGCTGAGAGAGATTCCTGCCTGCAACCTTGGAGAAGTCGCTGCCAGTCTGTGTATGCACTGCTGAGCTAGGTGGACCAAGGGTCTGACTCAGTAGATGGCAGCTTTGCCTATGTTCCATATGCTGGCTTAACAGCTCCTCCTTGGAGCGCTGCCTCCAGCTTGCTAAACCTTGGGACGGACATAGGCAAGGAAGATGTGAACCTCTGAATCCTTTCACAGAGAGACAAAGCAAAGTCATATCTCTTCTTCCCTACTTTTATGACTGTGGACGCCTTTTGCCTGCCGAGAACACCTGAGATGCAGCATTCCCCCTCCCTTACTCTCTCCGTTGTTTATTCACTTCTCTTTAGCACGGGGAACTTAACCTGTCTTATACTGGAGAATTCTCCCGCTTGTCAGCAGGGTAAAACAGAAGCCTGGATGTGCCATGTCAATCATTTCTAGCTTCTGGCAATAGGATGTTTAGGGACTCTGGGTCCAAGCACATAGCTCAGGCCATTTTTGCTAATGCCTTCCGAAAGGAGTGTAGCAGAACAGCTCCTGTCGCTTTGTTTTTTGGCTACTTTGCAAAAAGGTGGTGATTTTCTGCTGGGGTCTTCTGGGAAATGCGTAAAGTTTGTCCAGTCAGTGCCAAATCGCATATTGCTCCCAACTTCCTGCGGTTGTGTGATGATGTCAGCATGTCAAGAGGTAGCGAGGTTGCCGGAATTTGTGGTTGCTTGGTTTGGCGGATGAATTTGCCTCCCTCAGACTGCTCGTAAACAATACACTTCTGTGGTAAATGAGACTTGAGACCGATTTAACATACTGCAGCCATTATTACAGATGCATCTTCAACTCCTGGAGGAAAATGAATTTTCTTCCTAAAGTTCTATGAAAATGTTCGTAACTGATGACCTATTTCTGAATCAAACTGAGAGGAATTCACTCATAATTAAGCACAAGGGAGTTGTCTTAGGGGTGCTCCGTGACCTTTTGCTGCCTGAGGCACAAAGGACCAGGGCTGGCCGTTCCCGTAGTAAGGAGATGGTTGCCGCAGGCAGCAAAATTATTTATTTATTTATTTGCTTACCTACTTACTTACTTACTTATTTAGCATATTTGTATACCACCCCAAACTCACATCTCTGGGTGCTTTACAATAAAATTACACAGATAAAAAAGCAAAGTTAAAACATTACCACTAGGGATGTGCACAAATCGGGTTTTTTGGTTGTGATTTGTGCCCAAACTGAATCACCCCCAAATTGTTTTGGGTCCAAATCTCCCCCCCCCCCGATCACCCCAGATTCGATTTGTACCCAAATTTGGTCAATTGAGGTCAGGGGTGATTTGTTTTGTCTACAAATCACCCGAACCAGCCAGATTCAGGTACAAATCGTTTTTCACCCGAATTGTTTCGCACATCCCTAATTACAACATTTATTTATTTATTTATTTATTTATTTGAAATATTTCTATACCGCCCAAAACTTGCATCTCTCATTGATTAAAAACCATGATAGATTCTCGCGATAAATGTCTCTTAACTGCCCTTTTAAAAGCTGTCCGAGATGAGGAGGCTCTTATTTCAGCAGCGAGCACATTCCAAAGCCTTTGGGTGACATTGGTGAAGGCCTGTCCCTGAACAGCCACCAGACAAGCTGGTGGCAGCTGCAGATAGAACTCCCCGGATGATCTCAATAGGTGGTGGGGCTTGTGATGGAGAAGGCATTCTCTTACATTATTATTAGATTACTGGGACCATGAACATGGGAGGAGAGCTGATCTTGTGGTAGCAAGCATGAATTGCCCCCTTTGCTAAGCAGGGTCCACCCTAGTTTGTATTTGAATTGGAGACTACATGTGAGCACTGTAAGGTATTCCCCTTAGGGCCTGGGGCTGCTCTGGGAAGTGCACCTGCATGCTTACATGCTGAAGGTTCTAAGTTCCCTCCCTTGCAGCATCTCCAAGAGAGGGCTGAGAGAGATTCCTGCCTGTATCCTTCGAGAAGCCACTGCCAGTCTGGGTGGACAATACTGAGCTAGATGGACCAATGGTCTAACTCAGTATATGGCAGCTTCCTATGTTCCTACCCTGCCTTTGTACTCAAGTTCTGCAAAGCTCTACATCAGTGTTTTATCCCTACAATAAAGTAATTGGCATGATACCTTTATCAACTGCTTTGTTTCTTAAAACAGATGTGTTGGGACTCCACTCTGAAAAATATTTTGGATGCACTGATTGCAAAAGGCAATATTCCAGTAGTCTGTAGCCAGCGGGAATAGACCCGTCAATCACAGTGGAGCTGCTGGCTTTTGGAATGCGGGGAGTGGGGGACCCAATACATCTGAGCTCACTGATATATAGCGCATTTAATGGGACCAAAGCTCTCGATAGGAAGCCTGATATAAAACCCAAAGACATGGAGTGTACCTTTTCTGAACCAGCCTCTCTCTGTTCTGCCGCTTGATCTACGGTTCTGGCACTATCAATCAGAATCCTGGGAGGAATGAACTGCCTGTCTCGGTAGAAGGTGATGGATTTTACACATGACAGATCAAAGCTGCAATATAAAGTTACTTTTATTTTCAGTTTCCAAATGAAGATCAGCTAAGCCATTGCGATGGCTTCTCTCTTTACCTAAAGATAAATACTTGAGGCAGCTTCCAAGAAGGTCCATGAGGGTGTGTGTGTGTACGTGTGTACAATGGTTTAGGGAGCCATTTGCATATTAGGGGTGTGGAGCTAAGAATAAATGAAAAAAGTGTACCCTTTCTGTGCATTGTTAATTTGCTCCAAAATGAATGACCAGACCTCTGAATGAATAACAAATGGGTTGTGTATTCATAACCCATTCTTCAAGAACTCATTTGTAACCTATTCATTCAGAGATCATCCCTGCCCCCTGGAATCCTCAGAGGCACAGAGCCTCTAAATACAAATTGCAGGGGAGCAACAGCAGGAGAGAGGGCATGCCATTGCCTTCACCTCTTGCCTGTGGGCTTCCCAGAGGCATCTGGTGGGCCACTGTGGGAAACTGATGCTGGACTAGATAGGTCTTGGGCCTCATCCAGCAGGGCTGTTCTTATTCTCTTATGAATACAGATGGTGGAGGGAGGAAAAGAGGGTGTTCCTCATCACAGGGAAACCCGGCTTGTCCCAAGCATCCATCACAGGGGAGCGGCTTTTACCCTGAAGTAATCATTCCTCTGGGAAGCAGAGTCTTACAATTCCACATAGACATGTGCCAGCTTATGATAGAAAACCATTTCAGTCACTATATCGAAATCAAGGAAGGAAGGGGTCTCCCAACCATATTTTTCAGCTCTGAGAGATTCTTGTTGAGGCAGGGGGAACCTCGGTCAGCATCCTGCAAGCGCTCAGAGGCTGATTGGATAGTTGCTGCTGCCGACATCTGCAGCCTGCATCTGCAACTATCAGCATGCCCAAGTTAGCTTTTCTTTGGTTATCACAAATGCACTTAACATTATTTATATATAATTGATCAATCAGATTAATGGGGTTTTTAAAAAAGGAATTTTTATTTTTTTTAAAAAAAGTTCAATCCTAAAAGGTGCTCCAATTCACTGAATTAATTAACACAAGTACTTATAAATTCAGTTGAGGTGGAGAGCTGGTCTTGTGGTAAATCTGTTGACTCGGTGTCGACTCCTGGCAACCACAGAGCCCTGTGGTTGTCTTTGGTGGAATGCAGGAGGGGTTTACCGTTGCCATCTCCTGAGCAATATGAAATGATGCCTTTCAGCATCTTCCTATATCGCTGCTGCCTGATTTAAGTGCCTCCCATAGTCTGGGGGACATACCAGCAGGGATTCTTACTGGCAACCTCTGGCTTGCTAGTCAAGTCATTTCCCCACTAGGCCATTAGGTGGCTGGACTTGTGGTAGGGAGCATGAATTGTCCCCTGTGCTAAGCAGGGTCTGCCTTGGTTTTCTTTTGGATGGGTGACTACATAAAACAAAGTGCTGGTTATTACCTTGAAATCCCTAAACAGCTTAGGGATTCCCTTAGAGAGTGCCTTCTTCTGCATGATCCCCAACACACGTTAAGGTCATCTGAGGAGGTTTGTCTTCAGTTACCACCGGCACATCTGGTGGCGACTCAGAGGCGGGCCTTCTCTGTAACTGCTCCTGAGCTGTGGAATGCACTCCTGGCAGAAATCCACAGTCTGAATTCATGGTTGGCCTTCAGGAGAGACCTTAAGACCTATCTGTTTGGCCTGGCCTTTCAGGGTTTTAAAACTTATTTATTTGTTATTTCTCTGTGTAAACCGCCCTGAGCCATTTTGGACCCCTGGCTGCATCATGGGGTGTCATCGTGGCATCCCAGTGGACTGTGCCAACCTGCTTTAAATAGGAACAGGTGAGGTGGATGGTACCCACCTGCCTGCAAACCGCAGGATGGGTTTCTCTGTTCGCCCATCCATAGCAGTGGGGATGCCTGGCCAATGTTTAGATTGATCGTGACCTTTTGATTTGCATTCCTGTGGAGAGCCGATCGCTCTCAAAACATCTCGTTCTTTTGTTCTGTTTGGTTGTGAGCATTTGGCCTGGGTCCACTTGGAAGCCCTCCAGCGCCCTTTTAAGCTGAGTGCATCCTGTGCTCCTTGTCATACTGCTGAGGTCCTTTTGAGGACTTCCCTTAAAAGCCCAGCTCAAATAAAAGAAGGATGTTAGAAGCTATAATGGCATTCTTTCCTTGTCATCAAATAACTTCCTAAGCTTACTCTCTTAACATGCTGTTTAAAAATTATCTTTGTGGGTTAAGGGAGCTACTGGAAATCACCAATTGCTTGGAATGGCAATGTTTAATCAGCAGAAATGAGAAAAACAACCCACCCACCACATATAATATTCTATAGATCCTGATCTGTTATGAACATGGAAAGGACAATTTTATTTTCACTATGTAAATTGCAAACATGTGAAATCACAATGATAAAAACACTAATCAAATAAAACTCCATAAAATAATTATACTGCCATTCCTACAAAATGTATGTTAAAAAGTGCACTGCAGTTGTGCGTGCTGGAGCTTGCTAAAAGTCTGTGCTCTTATTGTTGGAATTCCTCTGAAGAGTATGCAGTCAAAGTAGTTCCTTTATGCCAGCCAAACGCGTTTCGATCCTCCTGATCTTCCTCAGTGGCTTTTGGAGCAACCCTGTATAGCTCCTTCCTCCACCACAGCAATGGCATTCTCCAAGTAAAAAGTGCTTTTAAATTGCAGGTCTGTATCCTTTACCTTCTTCAGAAAAGGGCCTTATACAGGTAAAGTTGTGCTGTTGAGTCAGTGTCAACTCCTGGCGCCCACAGAGCCCTGTGGTTTTCTTTAGTAGAATACAGGCAGGGTTTCCCATTGCCTCCTCCTGCACAGTATGAGATGATGCCTTTCAGCATCTTCCTATCTCGCTGCTGCCTGATATAGTACTAGCGGGGATTCGAACCAGCAACCTTCTGCTTGTTAGTCAAGCATTTCCCCACTGCGCCACTTAAGGTGACTGAGGCAGAAGGTACTAGCTGCCAATCAAAGGAATCAATGTTTCATACTCCTGTTCCTTTCAGCACCTGAAGAGGGCACTGAGAGCTGAACACCTACAGTCAGATAACTCAGTAGTTAGAGCCTGATATTCCTTGTCCAAGCTCTGGAGTCCCTGACATCTACTTTGAGCAGAGCTACAAAACCAGCAGACTAGTGCAGTGCAGCTCTTGGCCAAGAGTACCATTTTGCAGTGCCCCATCATTTGACTCCCTGCATGTAGAAAGCTATCCAGTCAGAAGGAAGTTAGGCTGGAACCTGTCTCCCTGAAATGCTAGTTATCTGTGTGCAGGTAACCATTGGTTTTTAAAAAATAATTTGGAGGTGCAGTCAAAATGCAATTCCCAGTTCCAGACAGAAGTAGTGTGACCCAGCAAGAGCTTTGCCACATGATTCTCTGAACCTGTACTTTAGCCCCCTTAAAATCAGAGCTTTGGCAACAGAGATCTGCCTGCAGATGTTCTCCTTAACAACACACATCTAAAAAGAACAGAACTTTGCACACAACTTTATAGATGAACAAATATGGGTTCTTAAGGGTCCACGTGTGCAGGGTTTTTAATCTCCAGAATCATATCTATCTATCATCTGTCTATCATAATGAAATGTGTAAAGACCGGATGCACACAACACCTTAGCATCTTCCCCATCTCCACTTGTAACAACATATTTGCATCTTCACAAGCGCTAACTTCATTGCATCAAGGTTTTAACAAACCCCAGATCAGAAGGGCTCTTTAAAGGGTTGTTGTTGATGTGGTCTAAGCAAAGGGCCATTATTGAGCATGTTTAAAGCCACAGGTTTTCTTATTATAAAACGCGTTTTCAGTGATAATTGCCACTAGATTCCTAAGCCCAAAGACGTGGAGTACACTTGATGGAAGTGAACTGTTTGGAAATGGAAATGTGCTTCATGTGAGCAAGCTGCTTTTGAAGATTGTTTCATCTTCTCTTCTTGGAACTTCTCCGCCATGTCAAAAGGCTGCCACCTGGGAGCAGAGAAAACAAAAATTTGGCAACGTCTTCATGCTATGAATTAAAGGTAATTCATTCTTTGAAATGAATCAGCAGGAGTCTCTTATGAAGAGCAATCAGGCATCAAGAGGGTTTTCACAGCAAGTTTTTCATATCAGGTGATATGACAACAGTCAATATTGCCATTCAGAGCATTGAAATCAAAACGCAATCGTGTTATCTAGCCTTTGACAAGGCACATGAAATGCCACCATTTAGTCAGAGCCAGTATTTGAATTCCCCTTCACCCACCCAAGTGTTAAACATTTTGGAAACTTCTTCTATTTGTATAGTGCAGGGTCATCAAATGTAGGATGCATACATTTTCTCATTCAGATTATTTGATTGGGAGACATGCTACTTTGGATATTTTTAATATTTGGTATTTGCCACTTGTAGCTAAAATGTTGGGCCTGTTGTGTTGGGTTGTGGTGCCTGCCTCATCATCAATTCTGGTTTGTGTATGCATGAAGATGGGGCTGTAACTAGGGGGTAAAACATCTGCTTTGCATGCAGAAGGACCCAACTTCCATCCTTGGCAGCAATTCCAGGTAGGACTGAAAGGCTCCCAACTTGGGTCCTCCAGATGTTGCTTAACTACAGATCCCAGCATCCCCGGCCTGAGTAAATGGTAGCTGAGGTTTTTGGGAGTTGTGGTTCAGTAGCATCTGGAGGACCATGGGTTGGGAACCCCTGGTGTCGGCAATACTGAGCTAGATGGACCAAGGTTCTGACTTCATATAAGGCAACTTCCTGTGTTCATGTATTGTGTGTGTCAGATGATTTCTCTATACCTGATGACAATGAATAGGTGAACTGGGTTGGAGGGGATATGAATTTTAGCCTGTGAATGGTTTCTCCTATTGGAAGAAATGGTTTGCGTATCTATGGGCCAAACTATGTGGAAGGCATTTGTCAGACTCCCAGGGGACGGGGTGGGCTCCTAGCCCTTCTTGAACTCCAGAATGACTGAGTAAGCGCGCGTGCACACACACACACACACACACACACACACACGGCCAGCCTCAGAAACAGCCAGGGGAGGAGGTTCATTTGTCACCAGAGTCGTCCTCCTGGTTTGCTGCATTCATCCAGTTCCTTCTCTTGGAGAACTCCTAGCTCCCATACTCAAAAGCAGCCCCTCATCATCAGCTGCCTTGTCTTTAAATACCCCAATGCAGAGTGGGCAGGGCTTAAAGCCTACTTCCAGCCCCGCCCCCTTCCTGACCTGGCTTCCTGTTTCCTGCCATACCCAACCTAGCTGACTCTCCGGAGCTGTTTCCTGTAGCTCTCCCTGCCTTGCCCTCGCAACCCCACTGGGACCTGACCAGCCTGGACCCATCTCCTCCCTACTGCCCCCTGAAGGGAATGAAAGCCCGCCCCCGGAAGGATGCCACACCCTTCTCCAGACTCCACAGGGCCACCCAAACAACCAGGTAACATGGCATCCCGGCAGCATCTAATATGCAGTAGTGTTGTGTATGGGTGTGGGCGCATTTAACAGAAAAGCTGCTTGGGAGGTTGTAATCTGGGACAGAAGAGGAGCAGGGGAGGGTCTGCTTAACCCTTTCCCTTCTTGTTTTTCCAATCAAAATGGCTCCTTCCAACCTATTTTCTTCCCTCTGCAAGGAGAAAAGGGGCAGGGGGGCAGGCAGCAGGAATGGAAGGGTTAAAGAGCTCCTTAAGGGGAGCCATGGAAGCTGCCAGGTGCTAAGGCCCGCCAAATCCTGAGACTGGCAGTAAGTGAAAGAATATTCTAGTTGTGACTAACCAAAATGCAGGTCAAGGCACAAATGCAGCTTCTGGATGTGTCAGTGACCCACAAGGTGAGGCAAGGCAGTTGGGTTTGCAGAACCCTGGAGAGCTCCAAGTGAGCAACCTGCTCCAACAAGGGCCAGAGCTGAAATGAGGTCATAAATAGCTCCGGGCAAAGACTGCCCCTGCCTGGCTCCACTTTACAGTAGGAAGAGCAGAGATTTAAAGGGGCAGATCTCTGGACTGGAGTTTAGAATACCTCATCCACTCTGTCTCTTCCTCCTGGCTCATTCTCAGTGCTGGGCATTTGTTCCTTCTTCAATTTTAGCTACATCTCTGAACCAAGAGGAGGACACATGTCACATACAACAGCACCAGTGTTCCTTCTAACAGGGAATCCCAGATGTTGTTGACTACAATTCCCATAATTCCCAGCCAAAGGCCATCACAGCTGGGGATGCTGGGAGTTGTAGTCAACAACACCTGGAATTCCCTGTGGTGTACTACATACTTGAGTTTCTCCTCACAACAACCCTGTGAAGTACGTTAGGCTGAGAGAGAAGTGACTGGCTCAGAGTCACCCAGCTAGTCTCATGGCTGAATGGGGATTTGAACTCGGGTCTCCCCGGTCCTAGTCTAGCAAGTGAAAGTCTTTGCTCATGGAGTCACTTTAGAGTGAAGGCAATCAATGATCTGAGAGGCTGGGATCATGTATATGGACGGTTTAGGAAATGTTACCCTTACTGTCAATGGGCTCCATTTGGCTTCAGTGCCATCATCAAGTTCTCAGATCAGATTGGCTATCTGCAACTACTTGATTCCTGATTGGCTGGGATCACTCTCTGAATTAGAAGCCCTGAACATCAAGATCAAGGCTGAAGACAACCATGAAAAAAGAGAAACTTTCAGAGAAGCAGAGAAGTTCGGGCGGAACATTTCATCTCCCAATAGTACCCATTTCACACAGAAACCATTCACAGGCGAATATTCAGCACAGTAATAATAATAAACAATTCAGATGATATTTAATACAGACAAATAATTAAGATCGGTGTGTCCCTGCAGATGAAGCCATTCTTCAAAATAATTTCCAAATGAGTTTTTAAATTTGTTTTCATTATTCAAATGGCTCCCATGCATTTTAACCTCCCCGTCAAAATAAAATATTTGCTAGCCTGGTCTAATAAATGATCTGCTCTCAACATGTTTATAAATTACTTTAAAAGATTCCGTGACAAGAGGAATTTAATTTGGTTATATTTTAATGATCCAGCACTGAATAATTTACATGAGTATCTCAGGCCTAATTGGTGCTTTCAAGTGGGCAGGAACAGCCGGCCTAGCTGTGAGAACAAAAAAGTAGAGCCTACTACGCTGTGCTGCTGGGGGAAATAATAAATTCCTTTGCTCTTCACTTTGAATGCCCGTGCTCAGATGACCAAACATAATGCTGGCAGACAGGAAAGGATTCTGCACACATACCCTGGTTGCTAAAGAGCACACACACACACACCCCAAATTGTAATAGGATTCTTTTTCTTTCTGTAGTTCTTCCTTTGTCCTGTAAAGAAGCTTATGGGGCCAGAATCTCAGAGGTGAACAAATAAAACCACACTTGGGATCGATAGATTTAGATGTCGGTGATCCCATTGTATGGCAACGTCTTCCGTCAACACCGCAGTTAGATCAGGGGTGCATAACTCAGTGGCTCCCATGGTGTAGTTGTGCGGTGGGGGGAGGTTCATTTTCAGCATGGCGATGATTACATTAAAATTAATTATGACAAATATTAATGCAAGTGAGAGCGCAGAGAGTTGGAGGAAAGGTGAAGGGAAAGAGGGATAGTATCAGAAGGGCTCCGGCACAGGGACGGGAGATCTGGTCTTGTAGCCAACTGCATTAAGCCACTGCTGATGTCAATAAGACAACCCTAGAGCTCATCATGGCTCTTGGGCTCTTGATATTTCTACCTGCGAGCCAGAAAAAAGTCTCAGCGGGCTGGTCACCTCTGCACCGTGCCAGGGGAGCTGAGTGGAGTATATATTTTTTAATTTGGCTTTGACTGAAGCGTTGCACAGGCCTAATAAACAACAACAAACAAGGACAATAATAATAATGATTTTTAAAATACAATTAAAAATTAAGGACCTGCACTTAGGGTCAATGGGAGCCTCCACTATCTCTCAAGCTTTACAGTGAAGAGCCCTGCCCTTAGCTATGAATGAGTAAGCATATGTTAGCCGCCTATAGGCAGCAGCTCCTTGGAGGAAGAGTGGAATATCAGTGGGGGAATCAAGTAAATAAACAAAATGTGAGCAGGATTGAGGGTGCTGTAAACCCAGCCGTGAATGGAGCTTTGAGGCCAGCACAGTGAAGTGCTGGACTTACAATGAGGTAGCGAGCTGTTGGTCATATTATGACCAACCCTGGGGTACACTGACTTTGCAACCACCATGCTTTGCATTGGTGCAGAAATTGAGCTTGCCCCAGGGCATTTTCTGGGATTTGGACTTCTGGTATTCAAAACTCTGTCAATGGCCAATTGTTTTCCTTTCTGCCCACACTCCTAGTGTGGTGATGTAAAGGTGGGTCCATCAAGAAAGGAAAGGACAACCAGGGCTCTTGTCCTTGGGTTTTTGGTGCTCTGGGTGAAGTTTGATTGGCCACTCCCCCCCAGCTGAGAAGGTCAGAGCCCCTGGCTTCAACTTGAGCCACACAAAAGGTTCAAGGGGTGATGCTTGTATAGGGGGATCTGGTGATGCCAGAACTGTGCCTCCACCTCACGGGCCATGCAGCTGGGGGGAGCACCAGGGTTTATAGGAGCCACCAGTAATGATAAGGTGCCCTCTCACCACCACCCTCCGCTCCCCAGCCATCCTTAGAAACCTTCTATAGGCAGGATTCCCCTTTGCTTGTAAAGGAGAATCCTCACTGGATTCCCCTTTACTGGGATAGCCCCTCTAACTAGGTTGAACCGGTTCAAACCATTTCAGCCCGGTTCGATTGAATGGACTGGACCGGACCGCCAGCTGGTCCAACCAAACTGGTTCGCGGACCAGTGGTTCAGTTCAAATTTGAACTGAACTGCCAGAAATGGTTCAGTGTGCACCCCTAGCTGGTGTTAATTTGGAACTCCAGTCGGAGACCATTTCTTTTTGGAAACAAATGCTGAGATATTGTAAAAACCAATAAAAAATTTAAAAAGCGAAAGACAGAAAAAGAAACAAATGCTGAGGCAGGCAATTCATCTTCAAGAGAAGGAGTGCAACTTATGAGACTCACCTTTTATTGGAGTCTGAGGTGCAGTGAACACAGAAGACTGTGTATTTTGAGGTGCACGATGCAGTATTACATATTACTTCTTACCCCACTGTACAGTACTTCAGGGGCACAATGCAAGAGAAAGAATACGTGGGGTTTCTATATTCTGGCACTGTTTATGCCCCCGTGCGGAATTGATGCCATAGACAGCCACCTAGATCTACCTAGTGGACAGGCTGACCCTGAGAATAAAATTATTAATAATAATTTTCCCAAGTCAGTGATGGTCCATAGCAGTCCCTTTGTTGTATTTTTATTAGTAAATGAATAGAACAAAAGCTGAGCTATCAGTTGAATTTTTACGGAATTCCATCGCCAATAATGAACATACTGGTTTGGGTGTACTCCGGCGTTCACATAAGCTGATGCCAGTGTTGTGGCAGTATTTCCAAAAGGCTAGGCTTCACTCTGTTTAAGAGAAATGTCTCCCCGAGGAGGGAGAGAGGCAGAGAGAAAATATGAACCAGGGTCCCCCACGTTTGATTTAGCTTCCATTTCAATAGCACCAGACAAATTGGAAGGTTTATACAAATGCTATATTTGAGGATCTTGTGGAGTCTCCTATGGATTCTGTTAAGGTTAAGGTTGTCTCGGTTATTTTGTGTGTGTCTGTGTCTTTATTCTAATATTGAAGAGGAACTGAAACGGCCAACCTGTCTTGACCTTTAGTACTAGATTAAAATTCCAAGTGGCTACCATGGCAACCGTGTCTTGAAAATTAGATCCTGACAGAAATACCTAAAAGAAACTTAAAACTGCAACTGCGACTCTGAACTCTGAAGAAAGGTTGCTTACAATTGTCAAAGACAGGTCCTTAATTGAAATAATCTGCTGTTCCCTTTTACTTACCAAAAAAAAAAGGGGGGGGAGGGTGAGTGAATGAAAGAAATGGAAGAACAAAAGATTATATCTCAGAAAGGTTGATTTTTAAGTGAAAAAAGCTGCCACGTTCCAAGAGAGCGAGAGAGAGCTCTCTGCAGCATGAAATTCAAATCGTCCTCAGTCCAATTTATGGGATTCAAAGAAGAACGAGATGAGGTGGCAACCAGCCAAGCTACAGCTGTAAAGATGAATTCAGGCTTAACATTTGTAAAGGTCTAAACTGAAGGGATGGGCAGATTTTGGGATCTACTTTGTTTTCTTACTAGTATGTCAAGGTCTGCCAATGGGATCCAGGTGCAACATTGTGCGGTTTGGCGATGGGGGGACAGATGCAGATATACATTTAGAATTAAGGAATGGAGCTGTGCTGAAAACCTGCTCAGCCCAAGAATATGCTTTCAGTTTCCGAACCAAACTCACAATCTTCTCAAACCAAAATCCACAACTGGTTTTCACCTCCAGATTTCTTTATATTAACAGACAAGTTAAGGGGGGTTGGATACTTTTAAATGAGAGGAGGGACACGGCTGTACTTGAGCAAGGGGAGGGACAAATGTCCCTGCCATCCCTCAAGGGAGGGAGGGCACACTGGCTGGGCAACAGCTCACTTTGTGCTCTCCCCCTGTTGCCTCCACAAATCACTGGAGCACTGCTGGCTCCTGATTGGAGGACCCATCTCGGTTTCAAGCAAGAGAAATCCTCTTCAGGAGGAGAGGAGGGAAGAGTGTCAGACAGCATCTGTCCTGCCTCCTTTTCCTTCTGACTGGCTGGTTAGTGCTGAGGTTCAGCCCACCCCTCCCTCAGCCTGATTGTCAGGCTCAACAGCAAGGGAAATGGCACTGAGCATCAGCCACAAGGAGGAGGGAGAAAGATGCTACTTAACACTCCTCCCCCTTCCCTCCCAAAGCTAAGGAATTGCTGAAAAGATCGGGGGGGGGGAGAGGAAGGAAGGAAGAGAGAGAAAGAAGTTTTTAAAAGGCAGAAGAAAGAGCAAGAAGGAAAGAAAAAGAGAGAGGGGAGGGGGGAAAAGGAGAGAGAGAGAGGAGGATAGAAAAAGAAGGGGACAGGGAGGGATGGAGGGAGGGAAGAAAAGGAAGAAAAGAAAAAGACAGAAGAAAGAGAGAGAGGGTAAGAAAAAGAAGGAAGGAAGAGAAAGAGGAGGAAAGAAAAAGGAGGAAGAGAGAGAGAAGGAAAGAAAAATTGAGAGAGAGAGAGAGAGAGAGAGAGAGAGAGAGAGAGAGAGAGAGAATGGGTGAAAAAAGAGGATAGAAGCATTGATGTATGAGGTGACTGTAGTATGTGTTTATGCTTAAAAGATGCTTCTGAGCCAAGGGACTTGCACCTCAAGGGTGTCTGTGTTTTCTGTGCATGAAGAATGTGTGGAATTATTTGTATTGGATAGAGAAAAGAAGGCTGAGAATGTTCTGTTTTTCTGCAGCAAAGATATGGGTTGGAGAGAAGATGGGGTTCCGGATGGGCCCAAGGACCTCTCTTCATTTTTTGTCCCAGGGCTCATTCCAAGCTTGCTATGTCCCTGACTAGGATTCAGGAACCCTTGCAGCTTTACTCTGAATCACAATCAGTACAACCCAATCAACCTTCTCTTTGCCTCTGATCAAAACCATTGGTCTGCTAGATTGAAACCTGCAATTGGGTTGCATCCGGACCTCAATTGGATTGCCTTGCAGCAGTGCCACAAATGGTTTTTTGGAGATGAAGGCCACCAACTGCCAGAAGGGCTATTGCTAGATAGATGCTATGGTCAGATGTAAAAACAGTTGCCAGAATCACAGAGCTGTGAAATGGGTTCCGTGAGCTAGATCATCCCAAGGTAGTTGGGTCATCTGAATGGACCCTCTTTCTCTCACAATCCACCCTTAAAAGCTTTGGGCACAATACAGCCCCTATTTGCATGGGCTGGGAAATGCAGTGGGGTCCGCGATGTTCTGATTGCAATGGGGAGATTAATGGAGCATGAGATTTTGCCAGGGACAGTCCTAGGTGAAATGGGACAGTTACAAGTTACGATGTATTTATATGCATGAAAGTTCAGATTCTGCATACTTGGGACAATGCTGGCTGCCTAGAATCCACTCCAGTGGGACAAAAATAAACACCAACGCAGGAGACAAAGCCACTGCCAGCCTAGGAAATCCCAGATTTTATAAAACTGCTGGTCAGGAAATCTAATTTAAGGGTTGTCCACTCTTCCAGAATTCCAGTTATGTGTTCTGTCATGGTACTTACAGCTTGGTCCCCCGATCCATTGGCAAAACAAGTTGTGACCTACACACAAGCCTTTAAAAGCCACCAGCCTATCTGGAGGTTGACTTCGAAATGCCAGCTTTTGACATTATTATGATGTCATCAGCTGGAGGAGGGACTATCTATGTAATTTAAAGAGACAGCAGCAGTCTGTAAAATGCCCAAGAGAGAGGTCATCCAAAAAGTAAGTACTTCTGAAGGAGAATATTTGCAAGTTTATTATGGTCCATGACGAAATCAGAACGAGAATAGGTGTAGAGTTGCTGACCTGTATGGCAGTGGCCCCCAACTTTGGGTCTCCAGATGTTGTTGGACTACAACTGTCATCATCCCCAGCCACAGTGGCCAACAACATCTGGACATCTAGGGTTGGAAACCCATGCTTCATGCCAGTCTATAAATGCATAGACATATCTTAGTGAGTAGATCTGCATTAGATTATGATGTGTGCCAGGTGGTATGTTCAAGGTTTCCATTTTAGCCTTAAATAGTTTGGTTCCATTATTGGCCACCCCCTTTACCATGGTCCAGAAAACACCCCCGAGATGCACCATCCATGCACATGTTCCAACTGCAAGGAGCACAGAGAGAGGCATGGGTTAGGCTTCCCTTCTGCCCTTTGACTACAGGAAGTGACCTCATAGGTAGGCCACTTTTGATTCCAACAACCCAGACAGAAGCATCTCATAATCTTTATCTTTCAGCATCATTTGAGGTGTAGTTATGTAGTCCAACCTAGTAGTTTCTGAGACCACAGAAGGCATTCTGTAGAAAGAACATCAAGTTCAAAATCTATCCTACCTTAATAATGTTCTTTGCCACCCCTTTACTCCCCCAAACTGGTTCTAGAATCTCCCCTGAGCATCTGGTTTTCTCTGGTCAGGGGGAGCACCCGGAGCTATAGAGTAGGAACATAGAATGGTCCCAAGGCTAATCTCACAAGCCTTCCACACACATATCACTGGAGATGGTTTAAAATGGACAGTGTGGAATGAGATTCTGCAGATCTCACATTTTGCGATGTGAAATTTTGTGAATTTCCACAAAGCAGAAAAATGAGGCAAAACAGATAGGAGGGGGAAGGAAGGTCAAGGGGCAGAGGCTTAGCGGGCTAATCACTTGGGCCAGCCATTGAGGAAGAAGGTATTCTATTCCATTCCAATTAACCTGTTTTCATATAGCCATATGGCACCGTCGTGATGCTGTGCACCATGACTAGGCAGCAGCACGCAACGTTCTATGAGGTGAAAACACACTTCAAGCTTTAATAAGAAATAAATTGGTTAATTGTGTTACTTTGAGAGTGACGGTTTCCCTCACCTAGCTGTTAATTCAGTAATCTCTACGTACAAACTGCAGGAATAGATGCCTTTGAGTTGTTCTGTGCCAGAAACAAAGCTAAATAAACATTCAAATAGGGGGTGTGTGTACACACACACAAAATCAGAGTGAACTCTCCAAAGACTCACTTCGGTGGCATATGCTGTTTATCAAAATACATAAGCATACAGTTGCAACAGTGACTTTGTAAACACATTATAAAGGGAACTATGAAAGATAAACCACCAAGGTGCCGTTTCTCTAACTCCATAAGCACCGCGTTAAGAGACCAGCATCATAAAGGGGATCTGCGCTGTTAAAAAATATTTGTATTTTGTCTGAGCTTATTGTGCTTTATGCCCAATGGACTAATCTCCTTTTATCCTTGGAAAATGGTGGCATTTAACAAATAATTCAACGCTCGCTGGAGTCGGCAGGGCAAAACTGAGGATGCGCTGGATGGAACTCACAAGCCATCCCAATCTGTAGACTAGAATCTGGCAGTTTGGTGGTGGACCTGGTTGATATTAATTAGTGGCCAACATGCTGCAGAGTGGAACATCGGCGTTGGGGACCCACCACACAACTTGAAGCCAGCCACACAGCTTGAAAGGCAGTCTTGACGGTGCAGCATGGCAGGGAAGCTGCAGAATTACTTAAATCTGCTTCTGAGCAGCCACACAGTGTGACTTGGGAGCCCAGATGTGGGTTTAAGACATTCCACATCTGCCCTGACATGCTCTGTGAAATGGTGGTGGCAGTGGAGGCATTATATTTATATTTATATTTAATTTATGATTTGTTTATGAATCTCCTCTCTCTCCATGTTAGCGATTATTACAATTACAGTTGAGCAAAAATGCTTCCCCCATTTGAAACCGCAAAACTGGGGGTGCATTTCAGTGATTTGGGGGAGCATGGTGAAATTCGGTGGAAGGAGGCTTTAGTTAGTCAGTCAGTCAGTTAGTTAATATGTTTGTGCTCCACCCCAAACTTTACCGTTGACAACAATCATAAAACAAATTAAAACAGAAATGTAAACACTGAAGCAGTTTAAAACCCCAATTCCAGTTTAAAAGCGTGGGCGAATAAATGCATCTTAAGAGTCTTTTTTTAAAAAAACCTGTCAGAGATAGAGAGGCTCTTATTTTGGCAGGGAGTGCATTCCAAAGCCTCCGGGCAGCAACAGAGAAGGCTTTTCCCTGAGTAGCCACCAGACAAACTGGTGGCAACAGCAGATGGACCTCTCCGGATGATCTCAGTGGGTGGCGGGACTCATCTTGAGGAAGAGTTCTCTTAAATGCCATGGCTCTCCTCTGTTTAGGGCTTTATAGACTTACAAGTGATGGAAACAGTAGCAATAGCTCTTCTGGCAGTTGGTGGCCACATTTCCCTCCCCCCATCCAGAAAGCCCCAGGAGTGATGCAACATGATGGTATAGCATTGTTCCCAGGCGCGTTCTGAGGTCGAGGACAGCTGCCAGTCAGGGACTGTTAGGAGGACTGTTGTTCCTGTCACAAAATTTGCAGTGTCAGGCTCAGCTGATTGAATGCTCAGTCAAATGTCAGGACTAGTACAGCATAGG
The DNA here is from genome assembly GCF_027244095.1 of Hemicordylus capensis. Taxonomy (NCBI): domain Eukaryota; kingdom Metazoa; phylum Chordata; class Lepidosauria; order Squamata; family Cordylidae; genus Hemicordylus; species Hemicordylus capensis. Next base: position 21,865,456 of record NC_069667.1, read on the forward strand.
AACACAGGAAACTGCCTTCTACCAAGTCAGGCCATTGGTCCATCTAGCTCAGTATTGTCTACACCAGGCCTGATCAACTCTGGCCCCACAACTGTTTTTGGACTACAACTCCCATAATCCCCAGCCACACTGGCCAGTGGCCAGGGTTTATGGGAGTTGTAATGTAAGTGCTATTGCTATTGTAGGCCAACATCTGTTCTCTCTCAGCCCTATCTTGGAGGTACCGTGAATGGATCTTGGAACCTTCTGCATGCAAGAATGCCGATGCTCTTCCCAGAACAGCCCCATCCCCTGGGGGGAATATCTTATAGTGCTTTTTCTCTCATTCAGATGCAAACCAGGGTGGATCCTGCCTAGCAAAGGGGACAATTCATGTTTGCTACCATAAGATCAGCTCTCCTTAAACTCTGGTCTCCAGATGTTGTTGGGCTACAATCCCCATTACCCCCCAAAGGCCATTGTGGCTGGGGGATGATGGGAGTTGTAGTTTAACATCTGGAGACCCAAGTTTGAGAACCCCCAGTATAAGAAGAAAATACTGGAATAGGAATGTTGTTAGCTAGCACAGGCTTGTTGCTGTTATTTTCCAAATCTCTGTTTAGGCAATTTTTCTAGCTACATTGAGAGTTATGCAAATAAATGGGATTCAACTCCTCCCTGCAAAATATGGTAATTATTTGCATAGTCAGTGCGTTAATAATATGAAATCATATTCTTGTTTGAAAATTAATAATTGCAACACACTAGAGATGGAGTTGTTTGATTACACGCCATAATTTTGCCTCGCACTCAAGACTGCGGCATCCGTAAAAATGACTGCACATGCAATGAACGAAGCGGAGTTCATGCATCATATTTAAAAAACCACAAAACAAACACAATAAATCCATTAAAGCATAATGGCTTCCAAATGTGACAAATTTGCAGATTAAAGCTCATTGAATATGCATTTAAGTGATTGATGGGAATGGCTCAGAGAGAGCTATTGCAATCTATTGGATCAATAAGCCCACCCCCTTCCTTTTCCTTATAACTATGCTAAGGATTCACTGCCTGATGGAAAACATCTTTTGTTTAAGAGGACAGTCAGAAGGAAGGGGTTGTGTTTTTTTAAAATTATTTAACCAGTGTAAATAGAAGTTGACCGTGTTTATATTGCTCACAAGACTTATTTTTCCAGTGCTACAGTCGTTCTAGCAATTAATACCATACAGCCCGCTTTCTGAGTGTTTACATGCCATTTTGAATGTTTTTGACTTGAAGTCTTGTTTGTGGGCTTCCCAAAAGCATCTGGCTACAATAGGAAGCAGGACGCTGGCCAAGGTGGACTGTTCAGTCTGATCCAGCAAGACTTTTCTTACAGCCTCAGGGCCCAAGACACACACTTCTGTAGCTCAGTGGGAACTTCTGACGACCAGTTTACATGATCCAAAATGGGCTTTCGGGAGTCATGCCAGTGAGTCTACTGTTCACCCTCATCTCCCAGCTGTGCAGTGAAGTGGTAGCTGGATTGCCCCATTGTGTGTCCAGAAGAATTTACAATGGCCGCATTCGCATGTAACACGGACCCGCAGTTCCACGTCCCTCCCCGGCTCTACTGTATCAATTTGGACGTTCAGGAGAGCAGACTCTCTGCAGTCCGAGAGATTACAGAGAAGTGGGGGAGCTGGCTGTATGGGCTTTCTGGCTGGCTGTATGGGCTTCACTGAAGGACAGCCCACACAGCCAGTCACACTGGAATTGAGGGAGGAGCTTCCTCCTTCAACTCCAGTTCCAGGGCCAGCAGCCTGAGGTTCCAAATTCGGACATACCGCAGGCTGCCTGGAACTTTGGGTTGCGGCGACCAAGCTCATACAAGCCAAGGGTTCAGATTGGAGTCCCAATTCTGAACCCTCGGTTTCGTCGACTTGCCCAACTCCGATGCCTCACATTTGAATGTTATGTCCGCAGAACCACAGGCCTGTTCAATTGTGGTTACATGTGAATGCAGCCACTGTGTGCGGCGCACACATACAGCCTCACCCCTTACTGACTGAAAGGTCTATGTGACCACTTGACAGGTCCATCAGATAACCATCTAGTTACTTGCTTAGCTCAAGTGCACATCAAACTTAACATACGAAGGTGCCTTATAGTGACTCAAGCCCATTAATCTAATCTAGGAGCTGGTTTAGATGTCACATGGAACCTTGGTTAAAGCCAAGTTTCATGCAACATCTCTGAGACTCAGGATCATGTTTACTACTACTATTTGTAAATGACTTTTCAACAAAAGTTCTCAAAGCGGTTTCCATAGAAAAATAAATAATAAATAAATAAGATGGTTCGCTGTCCCACAGGGTTCACAATCCAAAATGAAACATTAGATAGACGCCAGCAAAAATCATTGGATGGATGCTGTTCTGGGTTTGGATAGGGCCAGTTGCACTCCCCCTGCTAAATATAAGAGAATCAGCACTTTAAAGGGTACCTCTTTACTCTGTTGGCAGGAGTATATTCAATAAAACACCCCCCTCCCATCCCTGCATGGGTTTCCACTTCCACTCTAGGTTAAAGTAAACTGAGATCAGTCATGATGTCCGAACTCACTGATCTCAGTTTTTTCTAGCCTACTTCCTTCAAATAAGCCGAGATCTGCCTTGGGGGAGTAGGCTAGAATAAACCGAGACTGGTGGGTTTGGATGTCATGGCCAATCTTGGTTTACTTGGTTTAGAGCAGAAGTGGACACACAGGGATGGGAGAAGGAGCATGTGCTCCAGAGCTCAGAGACATCATGCAGAATCCAGGTTTAATCAGTCTTAGGGCTGTCCATTCTTGACAGGAAGAATCTCCAGGGTCTCATGCAAAGGTCTTTCTCTTCACTTGCTATCTGCCCCCCTTTTTAATGTCAGTCTGAATCTGGGGTCTTCTGCATGTTCTGTCACTGACCTGTGATTGCTCCTCCAACTTATGCAATCAGGATCAATGATGTGCAACGACTCTCATTTATTGGCTGATGGGGAAAGCAATTCATGAATCTTAGTGAATATGGAGCCATAATCAGTGGACTCAGGATGTCAACCAATCACAACTAGATTGTCAAAACTCTACTGTACAAGGCCCATGGACAAGAAAGAAGGTTATTCCCCTGGTGGCGCAGTGGTAAAACTGCCGCCCTGTAACCAGAAGGTTACAAGTTCAATCCTGACCAGGGGCTCAAGGTTGACTCAGCCTTCCATCCTTCCGAGGTCGGTAAAATGAGTACCCAGAATGTTGGGGGCAATATGCTAAATCATTGTAAACCGCTTAGAGAGCTCCGGCTATAAAGCGGTATATAAATGTAAGTGCTATTGCTATTGCTATTATACTAGCAGGATGCTTAAAGAACCATTGACAGTCTACTGAATTTGAGTTGTAGTATATGAATCATACCCATGAGTGGCATCCCTGATCACCTCTCAACCATGCTGGGGCTTTGGAATAAGTATGTTTTGAAATAACAAAAAGAAACCTATCTTCATTTCTTAGCTTCACAGTACTTCATAGTAATGAGCATTGTGTTAGCTTTATGGCCTAAGAGAGCCATTCTATTTATGGTTGTCTGTGCAGTGCTAAAAAAAGAAAAATCCATTAAGTGCAAAGTTAAAGCGCCATAAAATGTGGACAGTAAGCAATGTCACCTGGGGGGAAAATGAAATGGAGGTTGATGATGAGGTCCCCAGGGAATTAAGAGCAAATTCCCAGAGCAAATCTCATCTCTACCATGGACTCCTTAGGTGGCCTCCACACTGGCTTCTTGTCTGCAATATGGAGTTGAGAATACTGACCTAATTTAGACGGTTGTCTTAAGGACTGCAACATGTTCATGTATGCCCTTGAATTGCATGTGCCCCCAAGGTCCCCTTGCTTTGCAGGCTGTGGAAGCAAGGGGTCCTTTGTGGGGGAGACATGAAATTGAGGGGCAGCCACCATTTTTTTTTACCCAGAATTCTCTCTCTCAGCAATGCTACATAGTCGTCGTAACTTGTAGTCCTCATCATGCATCATTCTGAGAGAGGGGGGGGGATGGCAGCAACCATTGAGGGCCACTATTGGGAATAAACTTATGTCTTTCTTTTGGTGAATAAACTCACATCTTTCTGCATATTCATCACATTTGAAAGAAAGAGCCCACAGCTCAGGCATAGCTTTGCAGGCAGACAGTCCCAGGTGCAATCCCTAGCATCTCCCAGGAGGGCTGGGCAAGACTCCTGCCTGAAACCTTGGATAACCACTGCTAGTCAGTGCAGACAATACTGGGCTGCATGGGCCAATGGTCTGACTCTATCTAAGGCAGTTCCTTATGTTCCTATATATCCCTTCAGCCCCCCTTGCACTGATGCTATGGCATATGTAGTGACACTCAGAGGGTTTCTGAGGGACCCAGACTGTAAGAGGTAGGTCTCATTGTCTTTGTGTAGCCACAGAAAATGTCATTTCAACAGCAGGATGTCACAGACCGGGCCTCAGTAGATGATCTTAAACATAGGGCATATGGGTAGAGGTGCTAAGGTGCAGTGACTGGTTCAATACTACTTCTGCCCCATTTGTAAGGGGTCAGAGGTAACTTCAACTGTAGGAACTAGGGATGTGCAAATCAATTCAAATCAATTTGACTCAAATCTGAGTGATTTGAGTGATTCATATCAATTTGACATGAATCTGAGTGATTCGAGTGATTCAAAGTTGAATAGAATCACTCCTTAAAAGGACAATTCCATTCTAATTTGATTCAAGAGCCACTTGGTACCTTTTAAAAACCATTCAGGCCCCCCAATTGGTTTTTTAAAAGCACCAAAACAGGGTTAGATCAATTCAAATTTGATTTGAATTTGAATTGAATTTTTGGACCTGATTCGAATTTGATTCGAATTTGAAGCAAATTATCAGAATTTGATTTGAATTTGAAATGAATTTTAAAAAATCATTTTGTGTGCATCGTTAGTTGTAACCCCAGTCTCTGCTTGCTCTGCCACAGGGCTGGACAAACTTGGCACTCCAGCTGTTATTGAACTACAATTCCCATCATCCCCAACCACAATAAACTGTGGAGCTGGAGGACCAAGTTTGCGCAGCCCTGCTCTACCATGTGGTATTGCAAAATGGAACGGTTAGTTCTGTGTTGATAGACGGACAATATTCTGAAATTGCCCACCCTTTCTAGCTTTTAGGCTTCCCGCAGTGGAATCTGAACTTAAGTTCATGCTGGCCCTTCTCACTGTAAGCTGTGTATAATTGCAGAGTCCATTAGAGTTACTCTTTCTCCCACTGTAACGAGGCGAAATGGGATGCTGAATTCTAAGGCCGGCTCCATATTCTGGGTAGATAAGAACACAGAGTACTCAGTTTGTATAAAGCAGATGGATACATAAAAGTGTTTCTTTTCTTAGATCCCACTGTAATTGCAGTCCTATTCTTGAGATGTCGCAGAGCGGGGGGGAGGAATTGCTGTGTCTGATGGCATTCGAAATTAAGCAATGCAGCCTCTTTTCATAGGAAATGACTCAGTCTGAAAATCACAACCCAGTTTGTTAATCTTTAAGTACTGGCTCCTTCGTCTCCCCAAGAATAGCTCGCTAGATTTAATGCTCAGTACCTAGGAGAATATTGGGACCATTTCTGTTCTAACTTTCTAACAGTCCAGGCCTGATTCTTGAAAGTAAGTCTGATTGGCTTCAGCTCTGTTCTTTGTTTTCCCCACCTATGCAGTCTGGGTTTCAGTTGGGGCAATACTTCAGATTCAGGCACACCTGGACTGCTTCCTTGATACTCAATGAAACAGTAGCTAGATTTGCAGAAGAGGTGGAATTTGGCAAGATGCCTCATAGCAGTTTTGTTTCTAATGTTCCTTTTAACTATGGATATCAGTCCTCTTCCCACAACTGTTTGAATCTAGGTTTAGTGTGTGTTACCAATACTGAAGTGATAATGTGAATCCATGCCGAGTTGGTCTATGGCCCAAGATTCCCACTTGGCATGGGTTCACACTATCACACTAATGTTGGTAACCCACATTAAACCTAGGATCAAGAGGTTGTGTGGACAAGATCCAATATCCAAGGCCATGACGGACCTGCCGTCTGTGGAGGGACTAATTCTAGCTTTTATTTTCTTGCCCACTTTCTGGCCAAGTGACCTACAAAACATAAATGATAACATGAAAATGCATAGAACCCACCAATACAATGTAAAATATGTAAAGAGAAGTCCAAAATGCAAAACTGGAGAAATAATAAAACCAAAATACAACCACTGAATTACACGGCACATTTTCTTGCTCAGGGGATTTTCACATGAGGATGCAATCTCTCCTAACGTAAAGTAGGTTTTTGTTTTCTAATTTTTGGATAGTAACATTGCCAGATATGTCTTCTAGACAAGGAGCTCAATATTAGGGATGTGCACAAAACAGCTTTTGCATTCTGTTTCCAGCTCAAAACAAAAAGCAAAACAGCTGCAACGTTTCATCAGAACAATGGCTGAGCTAGTGATTTCAGCAAAACAAATCAAAACATTTTCAGTGTTTCGGCCATAGGGAACAATACAGAAACTTGAAATACCCCACTGTTCCCCATGAGTAGCTCCTAGGGACACCAAGTTGGGTCATAGGATCCTATGGGGGTTTGGGGGAAAGGTTAATTATATGTTAAAAATCACCCACTTGCCCTTTTCTTTTGTGGGTTGGGTGGTAGGTAGCACCCACCATGGCCTACCACACAACTCATTTTGGTGTCCCCAGGAGCGAACCATGGGGAACAATGGAGTGTTTTGAGTTTCCCCATTGTTCCCTGTAGCTGAAACAAGCAGCACTCACAGAGTGCATGGAAACAAGTTTTGCATCGCAATGCAATTTACATTGCATTTTGCAACCCTGCCTAGAAAAAACACTGCAGAAGCACACAATGAATCTCTTCTCACGATCCATGAGAAGAGCTTCTGTTGGGTCTGCGGGGAGAACGGGCTTAGCTGCCTTGGGAGCACCAGGCTCTCCTGCGAGCCCGGTGGTTCACACGATTACTGGGAAGCAGGCTAAGAACCCGCTTCCCAGTGATAATGGGAATAGCCCCAGTAAAAGGGAATCTGTCCCTGCCGACACAGAACACACATTTCAAAACACACAGTCCAAAGATGGCCAAAAAAGAATCGCTGACCCAGAATCCATTGCCAGCCACAGTGCCTGTGCTTCAGTAACATCACTGGCACAAGTTGCTCTCGCATGCACAATTATGACTCCATACGTTATTACTTCCTAGCATTGCAACAGCTGCCACTCAGCACCCTTACTTAGCACGAAGCATAGCCATAAGCTCAACTAGAGCAACTTCAACCACATTTTTTTGACCTTGCACCATTACACCTGCAATGCAGATTGCAGAGCACACCAGAGCAGTGAGTGAAGCACAAGTTAGTCTCAAGGCCAGAAACAGAACTTCTGACAGCAATCAGCAAGAAATATTACACCATACACACAAACACACACAGAGAGCGAGCGAGCTGTGACTGTCCATTTCTCACCACACTATCGCACAAACAAAACAAACCACAACTCAAGGAAGGAAGGCACCCAAGTTCTGCCTTTATCAATCTGAGATCCAGCAAAACCAAATAGTTATAGCAGCAAAAGCACAACATATTATAATCAATGCTCAGAAAAGAAAACCACAAAAACCAAACAAGCCAAACCAATCAGCAAGGGGAAAACAGGCCTCCAAAATGGCACTCGAAACATTGAAACATTTTGATCAAAACAGGGTTGTTCTGCTCCGAGCTCAAAACAGCCTCCCCCCCCCTTTTTAGAGGGTGTTCTGCAAATGGAAAGGAAGAAAAGAGAGAGAAGGGGGGAAGAGAGGGAGGGAGGGGAGGGAGGCAAAGAGAAAGAAGGGAGGGAGGGAAGAGAGAGAAGAAAGGAAGGTGAGAGAGAGAGAAGGAAGAGAGGGAGGGATGGGGAGGGAGGAAAAGAGAAGTGGGAAGGGAGGAAGATGCAGGGAAGGAATGAAGGAAGAGATGGATGGATGGACAGACGATAGATAGATAGATAGATAGATAGAGGAGGGAGGGAGATGCAGGGAAGGAAGGAAGGAATGGATGGAGATAGATATATGGAAGGAATGAAGGGAGGGAGGGAGGGAGGCTGGCTGGCTGGCTTAAAGATTTCTCTGGCCAGACATCTGCCCAAGCCTTCCATCAATAAAGTCCTCCTTCCACTTTTACCAGTTATGCTGCATGGGAAATAGCTACCAGAAGTTCTTTATGCTCCCGGTAACCAGTTGATTAATTGACTGTTCTGTGAACCTTTGTGACCTGAGGTTGAAATACAGTCCCTGAAAATAATGACAGAGGCCTTTTTCAATGCAACGGCGCTATAAAAATGCCAGTAAACCATCACTGAAGAGTCCAGGTTCAAGTTCAGCTCCCCCTACCACCTTTTTTTCTGGAATCCGAGGCAGGTAAGGAGAGCCTTCCAGCTTATTGCCTGTCATCGCTGGTAATGATGCATATGGACATTTCTCACTGCAGGCTGAGCCTGCTCTTGCTGCCAGTGTATCTTGATGTGCTGTGTGGGGAGAAAGACTTAAAGGGCACAGGAGGAAAAGGAAGCAGCAGCACCCAAGCACACTGGAGGCTATGGGAGAGCGAGCAAGTGTGGAAACCCTTGCCTATATCGAGGTTTTGCCTTCTTTCTCTTACATGAGTTCAGTTCAAGAAGAGACATAGAGCCAGATTACACTGCGCCAAGACGCCTCCATGCAACTATGTACATAGGAAGAGAGGAGAGGGGAGTTGGTCTTGTGGTAGCAAGCCTGAATTGTCCCCTCTGCTAAGCAGAGTATACCTTGATTTGCATTTGGAGGGAGACTACTTGTGAGCACTATAAGACATTCCTTTTAGGAGGACCCCATCTCCAGGGTTCACTCCCTGCCAGCATCTCTAGGTAGGACTGGGAGAGACTCCTGCCTGAAACCTTGGAGAGGCCCTGCCAGTCAGTGTAGACAGTACTGAGCTAGATGGACCAATGGTCTGACTCCATGGAAGGCAGCTTCCTAGGAATGTCTCTGCAGCACTATTGTGGGCCACAGTTCCCCGTAACAGGGATTCCCAGATGTTATTGACTACCACTCCCAGCATCTCCAGCTGCAGAGGCCTTTGGCTAAGGATTATGGGGATTGTAATCAACAGCAGCTGGGAATCCCTGTTACAGGAAACACTGGTGTGGACTGGGCTGTAAACACAGAAACTGGCTGCCATGCCTGTGACCACAACTACACTTTTCCCCAGCAGCCATAACAACAGAGATGCCTGGTGGCTCCCCATCACCATATCCCACACGAGCCTTTCTCCAGGTAGCCACATACCTGGGGACACCCTCACACAGAGAGGGCTATTCATGCACTGCACGGTGGATACGTACAGCTTGTAGGAGCATTGGGGCTGCTGCCAAGAAGGCCCTACTGCTAGTGGAGGCATCCCGTAGCATCCCTATGAGATGGCATCTAAAGCAGGAGCATTAAGATTTGAATTACTAGGACGGCTTCTATGGGAGGAGACGCTGCTGAGGCACCCAAGGCCATTCATTCATTCAAAATATTTCTATACTACCCAAAACTTGCGTCTCTGGGTGGTATACAATTAAAATCATTTGAAACATCAAATCAATTGACAATTAAAATCATTTAGAAGATTAAAAACATTTAAAAGCCAGTATTAAAATTATTTAAAACTATGAATCTAATTAAAAGCCTGGGTGAATGTGTCTTCAGTGCCTTTTTAAAAGTTGCCAGAGATGGGGAGGCTCTTATTTCAACAGGGAGCACATTCCAAAGTCCAGGGGCTTCAGTGGAGAAGGCCAGTTCCCAAGTAGCCTCCAGACGGGTTGGCGGCAGCTGCAGGAGAACCTCTACAGATGATCTTAGCAGGCAGTGGGGCTCATGGCAAAGAAGACGTTCTCTTAAATACCCAGGGCTATTTAAGGCTTTATAGGTAATGACCAGCAACTTGTATTTTGCCCAGAAACATATCGGCAGCCAGTGCAGTTCCTTCAACACAAGAGTAATATGGTCTCTCCTAGATGACCCAGAGACCAACCTGGCTGCCATGTTCTGAACCAACCGCAGTTTCCGGACTATGTACAAAGGCAGCCCCGCATAGAGCACATTGCAGTAATCCAGCCTAGAGGTTGCCAGCAGATGTACCACTGTTTTGAGGTCGTTAGGGCTTTGGAGTGAAGAACCAGCACTCTGAATGGGGCTGGGAAACAAATTGGGAGCCAGTATAGATGCTTCCAAGTTGGAGGGCCATGAAAATACTGGTCTGCTAGGCAGATCACTTCATTTTGAACTAGCATGATTGGGAAAACCACCGTTGGCAAGGGATGAGTGTACCTAGAATGTCTGTCTAGGGATGTCTGTCTGAGACAGACATGTTTGTCTAGGGCAGGGCTGCTCAACTTTGTCCCTCTGGCTGATTTTGGACTACAAGTCCCATAATCCCCAGGCACAGCAGTCAATAGCCAGGGACTATGGGAATTGTAGGCCAACATCTGCAGAAGGGCCAACGTTGAGCAGCCCTGGTTCAGGGAAAGAAATTTACAAATTGAGTGCCACTGTGGAAGTTCACCTGAGAGAAGATGGCCCTTTAAAGATCCAGATAGCAGGCCATTTGGAGTTTTACAGGTCAAACCCAGCATTTTAAGCATTAAGTAGACATGCTCATCAACTGGGTAGGAAACAAGTCCTACCCAGTTCTGAGATTTGGGTGTGCTCTCGTTTTCAGCTATTGTTAGATAAAAACAAGGTGGCAGGGACCTTGATCGTCTGTCAAGGCCCAGCTGGGTAGTTCTACCCCACCCTACCCAGATTCCATCTCCAGCTTCTGAATGAGGCAGGAGGAAAAGTTATTCTACCCACCTGGGGCTGGACAGATGATCAAGCTCCCCACCTCCTACTTTGTTTCTTATCTCACACACAATGAAGCTCTTCCCACGATCAGTGAGAAGAACTTCTGGCAGGTCTGCAGGGAGTGCGGCCTTAGCTCAGACGATCAAACGTGTAGCCCTGGGCAGCCAGATTGGCTGCCCACACGTCTGCTGGCTCCATTATGGAGCTGTTGCGGGCTGCAAGGATCGGGGGCCACGCGGCCTTCGGAAGTCCCAGGATGGTCCGAGCAAGCACACTGGGCATTTTGAGGGGACTCCCAATACCAGGAGGCTGCTTGAGGCCTTCCGGTCAGGGGTGTACTCGTGTGTCACCGAGAGCAGCACACGAGCAGGAAGACGGGGTTAACGGAGCACCCGCTCGGTTAACCTTGTTTATGGGGAGGGCGTTTTAGGCGGGCTAGCTGCCTTGGGAGCACCGGGCTCGCCCGTGAGCCCAGTCGTTCCCACGATCATTGGAAAGCGGGCTAAGCTCCCTTAGCCTGCTTCCCAGTGACCGTGGGAATAGCCTCAATCACAAATTGAGAGTGTGCAAAGCTCCTGCAGCTGAATAGGACTCATCTCCTACTCCGTTTATGGTTGTGTGAACTACCCTAATATGTTTGCACCATTTATGCCATTAGTATAAACAGGGATTCTGGTTACAAATTCTGAACCAGTTTCATGGTGAGTTCCAGATCCCCTCTTTAGAGTCTACCCCCCAAAAAAAATAAAAAATAAGAAGTTACCAGATTTCTTCAAAACAAAGCTGCATCACTGACAGCTGGAAACCTTCAGATTTTCAAATTTAACTTATCTCTCTTACATACACACACACACTTTTTTGTTGTTAATATGAGAGACTTAGCTTTTGTCAGGACTACAGTTTCTAAATTGTGTATTCTGTTCCAAATGATTTCCCGTTCCAAGTCTCTAAGTTGAAATCAATCATACAGAGGAAATACTAGTCGTACGATGCAGTTTCTCGTTCTGAAATTGAAAACATAAAACCATGTTAATGATGATGCAGTTAATTTAAACATAACATTTTTTTAAGCTGAGAACATTTGTATGCCTGCCAGTGGCTGAAGAAAAACCTTGACTTTCCTAGAAAACCCACAAGCAGAATTACTGTAATCTCTCTCCCTCTTTCTCGCTCTCTCTTTGCTATGCTGTGAGGTTAGCCTGCAACAGTCCTTGCAAACAGGTATAGATTTATGTAGATTAATGTGGTGAAGTATGCTGAATTGCTGATATGATGTATATTTTAGAATTACTTCCTAGCACAGGCTAATGGCTGGAATCAAATAAAACATAAAAGCAGATTTATATAGATTGCTGAATAAATCAGATAAAGCTTTGTGTTAGCTACCCCTGAAAATGGAAGCTTTTTTCCATAAACAGTCTAGAAACTTTTCATGTAATATTGTCGTTTCTAATGTAAACCATTCGGAGATCAAGGAAGGACCGTGGGGCGGGAAGTCCAGACAGAGAGAGAAGTCCATTGAGCTTTGCCACCATTCACTGTAGTCTTGCTCGACAACCTTCTTCTCATTTAATGGTGGGTGTGATGGCACCAACGTCTGGAATTAACCAGTCCAGAGACCGCACAAGAGCCCCCGCATCGACCTGCTAAGGACCTCACTTTCCTCCATTACATTGTGCTGCCCCCTCTGCTGCCTCCTCCTCGCTACTCCTGCCTCTATTGTCACTCATGCAGGCAAGAGGGTTCGCATGAGAGGAAACAACCAATCTACCCACTCGCCAGTAGGAGGCAACAAAGTGACAGGTGAATGATGGACGGAGGAGGAGACGGAGGCAGCAAAGTAGAGGGTGGCATAGAGGGACCAGCACTGGGCCCCCACATTATAATGGAGGGAAGCAAGGTGCTTGGCATGTGGTCTGGAACACAGGCCACTACAGGGCTTACATAAGAGCAGCCCTGTTGGATCACGCCCAAGGCCCATCTAGTCCAGCATCCTGTTTCCCACAGTGGCCCACCAGGTGCCTCTGAGAAGCCCACAGGCAAGAGCTGGGGGCATGCCCTCTCTCTTGCTGTTGCTCCCCTGCAACTGGTATTTAGAGGCATCTTGCCTCTGAGGTGGCCTCTAGCCCTCAGACTAGAAGCCATTGATAGACCTGTCCTCCGTGAATTGATGGAGGACAGGGTTGTCAATGCTACTGTTAACCATCCACACTAGTGGCCATCACCACATCTCATGGCAGAGAATTCCATAGATGAATTAGGTGATGTGTGAAACTTCCCACGTATTGTGCACCGCTCTCGATGTCAACCGATCTCCTTAAACAAGTAATTAAAAGTTACACCACGTTATCAACAAAACGCATTGAGGCTTGTAGTGAGACCTTAAGCCAAGTTGAACTGGGAAGTTTTTAATTGTCCATAAGGGAGGATATACAGATTCTTGGTTTGTCAATATATTCACAGGGCGACATGTATAGAGAATGAGGAATGAGTGTCAACACAAAAAGTTTAATTTACTAGTGACTTATGTCTTCCACTTTCAGTGGTCGTAGATCACTTGTGGAACAATTACAGGGCAAATCACTAAGAGGGACAGAAATCAATCCTTTGCTTTAGAATGGGAAGCTTTTTTTAAAAAATGGAAAGGGGGGGGGAAATCAACCAATGTAGCTTTTTCATTACCATTTCTAAGCAAGATTTACTGACAGGACAGGGCTATGTCTCCAAGTAATGCACCTTGGTAGTGTTTCCTGGAAAATGCCACCATTCTGGTCTCAACAGCCATCTTGTTTTCACGTAGTATTTCATCCTTGTGACTTTGCGGAGGAACTTGATGCCAGGAGAACTCACAGGAGACTGAGTGACAGATCAGCCTGTTACCCCCACATTCCCTTTCTACTAAATCACAGTTTTCTATGGATGGAAGATGGCTATTGTGAAGCTGTCAGACGGGGGGGGGGAGTTAAATGGCCTGGAGTGAAAGCTCGTGTTAACAATAGCAGCTATCTCTGTCAAATGAATGCTAGGGTGGCAGTTACAAGGCAATTCAGCCCTGATGGGTGGTCGATTAAAAACAACAAAAAGCGAGAGAAATCAAAGGGGGGGAAGACCCTATTCGCTTTGTGATAGCCGCAAGGGCGGAATCGCCCCTTTCGCAACCAATGTGGTTTGAGTGTATTTGTGGGGAAGGCAACTAGATACAGCTCAATCAATACGATATGATTTATTTATTTTTGGATATGGGGCTTGGGTTTGTTTTGTTTTTTGGTGGGGGGGTTTTTTTGGCCATTCATGAATCGTTGACTTGGGGGAGGGAAGCATCTGGTGTCATAAAATGCATGCAGTGTTCAAGGCTCGTGAAAATGTCTTCATTCTGGTACGAGAGGAAACAAAAATACTACTGGAAAAACAATCACCTAGGTTCTGAGTTTTGGGATTTGCTTATAAGTGAGATCTTTGGCCACTTACAGACTGTGTTATTATTGGTTGGTTGGTTGGTTGGTTCAATTTTTATTGGCTCAGGGCGGTTTACAAACAAAACGAAAACAATTAAAATCAATCAACAATTAAAAGATATAAAATACCATAAAACAGTTAAACAATAACTCAGTTTAAAAACCCTGAAAAACAGGTACATTAAAAACCATTTACAACAATTAAAAAACCCTGGAAGGCCAGGCCAAACAGATAGGTCTTAAGGGCTCTCCTAAAAGCCAATAAAGAGTTCAAATTACGGATTTCTGCAGGGAGTACATTCCACAGTCCAGGTATTTAGAGGCATCTTGCCTCTGAGGCTGGAAGTGGCCTATAGCCACCAGACTAGTAGTCAATGGTAGACCTGTCCTCCATGAATGTATGGAGGACAGGTCTGTCAGTGCTACTGTTAGAATGTTACTGTTGCTGTTGGCTCACAAGAATAAAAAAAGCCTATGTCTGCTGCCATGGTAAGGAGGGGGGCACCTAGGTAAGGAAGGGCCCATCTGAGGTCAGCTTGCCAAGGGCCCCCTCAGTCCTGAAGCTGGCCCTAGAGATAACCGCCAGTAATCAAGAAACAGAATGTGAGCACCTGAGAGCGAAGGCTCATGGGACTGGGGACTAGGTGCAAAGTTCACATGTGTCCCTATCCAAGGATCCTCTCAAGTAGGTGAGGATCCCATGTAGACATCATGGAGAGAGGATCCTCAGATGGTTACAAGAATGACGTGGCCCAAAGAGGGAACCTGGACTGATTTCAGGAAGAGAAGCAAGGTCTTGGTCATTCCCCATTTCATTGTAAGGCAGAACTGCTGTCGCATTATGAGTAAGAGACACAGCTAGTCAACAGGATTTTGTTGGTTCAGATTCTGCCTATTCTGTACATTCATTAGATGGCCTTGGGCAAGCCACTTTCTCTCAGCCTTGGCTCTCCTGCTACAATAGAGGAATAATAATATATACTTACCTTACAGATTTGTTGCAAGGAGAACTACAAGTGATAAACATTATTAGTGATGGGGAGATCTGGGCTTAGGATGTACAGAACTGATTGCAAGAAAGGGCTAAATGAATGGGTGGTTCTCTGATCCATTGAAATCACTACTAAGTACTGTGTTGCTAGTTTTCTCTGTTTTGTCTATTTCTGATCGACATGAGATGTCTTCCTTGACAATTATATGTTGCTATTTGAAGAAAGGGTACAGTATTCATTTAGATTTTTTTTTCCCCCACATGCACACACAGAACTGTTTTCTTTCATTAGAATTCCTCTCTAATTAGCGATGGCTATGTCTCCGTCATTGGTGTTTTCCAGGTACCAAGTATTTGGTTAGGCAACTAAATAGACTTCAGAGGTCTATGAAAACAGTCTTTGAAAAGACATAGGAAATAATTGGCCATTCTGAACCCCAAGCCAAAATGTGGTGGTACTTTTTTCCCCCAAACCCATGTGCTATAATTTTGCGGGGTAAACAAACTTTCGGCAAGAGCTAAATATATCCTGAAACACTGTTAACTCTCACAGAAGGGGCTGTGAATTTATTTCGGAGTCATAATTCAGCAGGCAGAGGGAAATTCTCCTGGATTCCAGGCAGTGCAAAGTTGGGGCTGTAGCCAAATACATCAACCGGGGGAGGAGGGGAGAGAGTTTGAATTGCCTAGGGAAATACAAGCCTTGTACAGTTACTTAGGGGTAAAATGTTCACAGACAGACTGGAGCCCCTTATAAAACAATAGGATCACATTTTTCAATCAGGTTATCAAGCAATATTAGATTCACGGAGCCTGCCAAGGAAAACGAATATCGGCATCAAGCACAAAACCTAGAAGGGAAACAGATATATTTTCATTTATCTTCTGGGATATTTCCCCCCCTTTTCATATTACACAGGAAGGGATGGGATTGTACTTTATGTGCAATTATTCCTAATTCTCTAGTTAACTGTGCTGTGGATGCCACTTATACCTTGTTTCTTTGGCCTCGGATGAATGTCTGCATTCTGGGTCACAGATGAACATGCTTATAGTCAGGGCCAGCTCTAGGATAAACAATGATCTGGTAATTGTTTGCCAATAGCCTTTGGCACCCCTCTCCATGGATAGTTTATCAGTGTTGACAAGTTGCTTGTGGAAGGTCAGATGTGCCTCCCCTTCAATTAGGCACCCTAGTGACCAAGACCGAGAGGCACACCCAGGCAAACTGGTCTCCCTGACTGCCCCGCCACGAGGCCCCCCGCTGGCGCAAGCCCTCCCCCACGCCCCCACGAGCCCTCCCCCATGATGCCGTGTGCCCTCCTCCCCAATATTCCAGCCGCTCATGTGTGTGGCTGGGGGGTGGGTGTGTGGCGAGCAGGCCTTCCCCCCACTGCCCTTGGCAGCAGCATCGCGGCGGGAAAGGCCACTGAGCCTGACCATCTGGCACAGCGGCCTCTGAGAACTGTGAGGCGCTCTGGTGCACCTGCGCAGTTAGAATACATTGTCGCAAGCCCGTGACATCACGAGCTTGCAACACTGTGTTCTAACTGTGCAGGCGCACTGGAGCGCCTTGCTGTTCTTGGAGGCCACTGAGCCAGACGGTCAAGCTCAGTGGCCGTTCCCGCCACTGCGCTGCTGCCATGGGTGGGGGAGAGGCCTGCTAACCTCACACACACACACCCCAGGCACACACATGGGCAGCTGGAATATCGGGGAAGAGGGCTCGCGGCGGCACAGGGGAGGGCTCCTGGACAGGGGGCCTCACGGCAAGGCGGTCCAGTCACCTGCTTGCCTCACCTCCCCATCCCCCAGCCGCGCATATGGGCGACTGGAATATCGGGGAAGAGGGCTCACGGTGGTGGCAGGGAGGAGGGTTCGCCATGGTGGGGGGATCAGGGTGGTGGCAAGAAGCCCCCTGGGCCTTGGAGTCCACAGGCCGGGGCCCCAAGTTCCGGAGGTTAGAATGCCTCTGACTGGCTCTGCTTATAAAGAGTCAGAACATCGGTCCATCCATCCAAGACTGTCTGGCAGGAGCTGTCCAGGCTTGACTAAGAAAGGGGATGGGTGGATTCCCTTGGTTCCATTCCATAATAGGTCCAAGATTCCTTCCTTCTGAAGAAAAAAAAACTGTGTAAAAGGGTGAAACTCACCAGCACCCAAGGCTTCTCAGTCATCTTTCCCTCCAAGTTCTCCCCAGTTGCTGATGGCCACTTTCTCCCCCGCCCCTAGAATAATGCTCATGATGATGTCATGCTGGAGGGTTCTGAGGGAAATGGTCCGCGGCACTAGCTGGAGGTTGTCATTCTTTTACCCCAAAATCCCTGTCAGAACATTGCTGTTATTACATAGTGGGGCTTATCTCATGACCATCATTATGAGGGTAGGAGGCAGTAAACACAGGTACACAGGCTCATGTGGAGCCACCAGGAATCCCACCGACCCATCCCCTGGAAATGCGTGTAGCCCAGCTTTTGTACCCAGGTCTTAACCAAGCTAGGATGAAGATAGCAGGTGTCCTACCTTGGAGTTTGGTCATTAGGGTGATTGAGCCATTTTAAGCACCTCCTGGCCACCAGACACCATCTTTATCAGAGAGTTATGTGGCTAGAGGGGCCAAGCAGAGGAGAGCTTGGCTGCCTCTCTACTGGAAACTCAGTGCATTGTGGGATATTTGGAGGCCCCAGCTCCCAGTCTACAGAGCCAGCAGCTCCCTCGGCCATTGGTTGCAGGGCTTGCAGAGCCCAACTGAGCATCTGTTTGTCTGTCTTCACCAAGGTACAAGATCTTCCACCCCTCAAACCACACCCTTATGTGGCCATGTGAACGGGCCTAGGGTCATTCAATGGGGATTCTGGGGGGAAGTGCCTGCTTGAGACCACCAAAAGAAACACTGAACATCTGATGAGTTTAATGTCCTCTATAACTTTGCTCCCCTCCAAATGGATAGGAATTTCAGCCTCCTTTTCATTTCCATGGTCCTTTTTACCCCCTATTAAGGGAGTAATTAATTCTCCCTCCTGTTTGTGAAGGGCATAAAGCTTGACAAATTCCATGCATACTCTTCTGCTTTTATATTAATAATTAATTAATGTGATTGATTGATTAATTAATTAATTAATTAGTATCCCAGCTGAATATTCAAGGATTCCCCAGGATGTATCTCTGACTTTCAGGATCATTATTCCAGCGGGAGGTGCTATTTTCCCCCCTATACTTAGCAATGCTTGAGGACTGGAGTCAAAGCCACATAGGGACCTCTTTTTATAGACTGGTGCTGTTCCAGCGCATGTCGTCTCTCTTGACTTTTTCTAGACCCATTTCTATCCAGCTCCCAGGCAAAACATGGTGTTTTTCCAATTTTATTTAATGGCTTGCATAAACAAAATGCCCAGTGGTGAAACTGAGAATTAAGAAAATGCCATCAATCTCACATCACAGCTTTCCCACACAGATAGTTTTCTTCTGTCCCTCATTTTTTATCTTTATGACATTACGTACTATGAGCTCAACTCTCTGAAAAAGTCAGGTTTCAGCTGTCTGGGCAAAGCAGTCGCAAAGCGAGTGAATACTGCCGCTTCAGCTCTTCTCTGTACTTTGTCTCGGACAAACGTTTGTTTGGGGGGGGGGTTGCTCCCCTGGAAAGGAGAGCTGGTCTTGTGGCAGCAAGCATAAATGGTTCCCTTTGCTAAGCAGGTTATGCCTTGGTGTGCATTTGGATGGGGGATTACATGTGAGCGCTGTAAGATTTCCCCCTTGGGGGATGAGGATGTAGCTCCGTGGAAGAATGTCTGTGTGTTTGCATGCAGAAGGTTCCAGGTTCACTCCCTGGCATCTGTAGGTAGACCTTGGAGAGCAGCTGCCAGTCAGTGTAGACCATTCTGTGTTAGATAGGCCAATGGTCTGACTCAGTGTAAGGCAGCGTCCTATGTTCCTGTGTAAAAGCCTGTAAGGCTGCTAGGTTTGCTGGAACATCCTTGGTCATTGCCATGAGGTGCCACCAAAACAGCTTCCCCATGACAGTTAATTCTCCTCCATGGCATAATGTTGGTGAGCATTTAGGCCATGGATTCCCACAGACTCACTCACATGCCTGGGGAGAGGAGCTGTAGCATCTGCTTTGCGTGCTGGAAGTCCCAGTAAGGCTGCTATGCTAGGTTTGTTTACTTGGAAGTCCAAGTGAAATCAATGGGGTTTACTTTTGAGTAAACATTGGCTGGGATTGGGATCCAAAAACCCATGCAATTAGATCTATGCACCCAAAGGACTTTAGGCGTGTGTTTCTCAAATAGTAGGGCCTTCCGTTCTGGGCCTTCCTTGGGACCGGGGACCAGCTTATGTATTTGCTATACAGATATATTCCTAAACATCTTGCTGATGCACTCCACTGCATCACTTGTTATTGAGGGAAGAGCTCTCCTTTGGATGGTCTCCACCCCACTGAATGCCCCTACTAGTCCCATTCACCAGAGATGATCAGGAGATCAGAGTGCCCCCAATGTGTAACACACTGGGCACAATTTCAGGTCTTAGAAGGAAGCATTACTGAGCCTGAGGAGGTGGGGCTTGATTGACTTCTCCCTCAGCTTTGCACAGGTCACTAAAGTTCAGTCACCTTAGAGCAGGGCTGCTCAACTTTGGCCCTCCTGCAGAATTTGGCCAGTTCCCATTTTCCCATTCCCATTAACCATCCACTGTGGCTGGGGATTATGGGAGTTGTAGTCAAAAACAGCAGGGGGGAGTTGAGCATGCCGGCCTTAGAGTAAGTTGTCTGACTTAGAGCTGTCCAAGGTGCTGTAGTTCATATTCAGCCTTTTCTGCTATTTGCTGTGAACAGCTGCTAGTATCCGTCGATCCCCACACAACTTGGTCTTTCTTCCCCCTAAGAACTATATTTTATTCTTTGGGCTCTCACTCATGTCAAGGATAGGACTTGGTTTGCATTAAACCAGAACCAGAGCTGGTCTTGTGGTAGCAAGCATGAATTGTCCCCTTTCCTAAGCAGGGTCCTCGCTGTTTTGCATTTGAATGGGAGACATGTGGGCACTGTAAGATATTCCCCTCAGGGGATGGGGCTGCTCTGGGAAGAGCACCTGCCTGCTTGCATGCAGAAGGTCCCAAGTTCCCTCCCTGGCAGCATCTCCAAGATAGGGCTGAGAGACACTTCTGCCTGCAACCTTGAGAAGCCGCTGCCGGTCTGTGAAGACAACACTGAGCTAGACAGACCAGTGGTCTTACTCAGTATAAGGAGCTTCCTATATTCCTGTGTTCATAACAACCACCCCCCACAAAAAAGATAAAGAATCTGTTGCTCAGTGGAAGACCACCACTTTGTATGTAGAAGGTCCCAGGTAGGGATGTGCATGGAACCGCGGCTGGGCAGTTTGATGGAGGCAGGGGTGCCTCTTTAAGGGTGGGGGAGGGTGCACTTACCCCTCCCACTGCTTTTCCCCTGCCAGCGCTGGTTACTGTTTAAAACCTTTGGGGCGGCAGTGTACCTCCCTGCCCCCAGCTTTGCCCTCCTCAGCCAGAAGTACCAGGCACATCCGAAGGTTTTTAACAGTCTTCAGGTAAGACTGGGAAAGATCCTTCTCCATTTGAAACTCTGGAGAGATGCTATCAGTCTGTATAAGCAATACTGGGCTAGTTGGACTAGTCATCTGACTCAGTAGGAGTCCGCTTCCTATGCATGTTCCAAGAAAAATTATAAATGAGGAAAAGATTTTGGAAAGGAAATTTTGGAATCAAGTGGGGAATTTTTAGTTGAATAATAACCCTATTTTTTTTTAATGCTTGGATTTATGAAAACTGTCACATGATCTCATTGTAATGGTGTCTGACCTTTCTGGAACTGAATGACGGATATTGTTGTGGATCACACATAATCTCCCTTCCACACAGTTAGACCTAGGACAGTGCCACGAAATGTATCCTAGTGATCTTTTAACTCTAGAGGTTACAAAAAATGTTGTGAATTTTGTCATTCATCCATGAATGACAACAGTCCCAAGAGAATCTCAGGAATGTCTGAAATTATATATACTTCCTACTTTTTGGACATACACCAGTGAATAAATAGCAAGAATCACACTTAGGTGACTATAAACGGGCTGAGTCAAAATCCCCCTCTAATTTTGTTGCGTGATGCATAAGTGATAAAAATGGAGGGAAATTCTGTGGTTAGGGTTGTGAAATGACAGCTGGTACCTTGCATCCCACCCCCTACAATTTCCTTCAGCAGAACACTATGTGATGAACACTCTTTTTATCCTCACGACAACCCTGTGAGGTAGGTTAAGCTGAGAGCTACATGACTGGCCCAGAGTCACCCAGTGAGTTTCATGGTTGAATGGGGATTTGAACTCAGGTCTGCCTGGTTCTAGTCCAACACTCTAACCACTACACTATGCTGCCATTCCAAGAGAAATTGGGGAGTGGGCATGGTGGTCACCAGCCAGGAGGAAAACACGGTGAGTCGGGGTGGTTTCACACATACCTCATTGAAGCAGAAAGTTGTCCACAGAGAATTTCCATCTCAGCCCACTTGTTCATGTTCACTTGTGTATTTCTCAGTTGGTAGGCAGAAGTTCTCTGGAATTCTCAGCATCTATCTATTGATCTATGTATTTGATTTATATACCGCCCTTACAAAAATGGCTCAGAGCAGTTAACATTTGGCATACGAATGTCCTCATTCACCAATGATGTCATTCCAAAAGTCATCCTGGGGGTGAAACACAGCTCATTTCCATTGCCCCACTCTCCCCATGCTTGAATTCGGAGGGAAACCATCTCGGGAAAACACAGCTTTCCAATTGCTTAGTAACAACTTAATATTCCAGTTGCCTGGAAGAGCTTTTTACACATGGAGATTAACGGCCATCTCGATAAAGACGTTCTCCTGCTCAAAGAATTCATTCCGCTTAATCCTTTTGAAATTAGGAGATGATATGGAGAGATGAGTAATGAAGTGCACTCTCTGATTGTGAGTTACCTAATAGATAACCACAGGGGTTACTTTCCTCTCACCAGCTGTAATTACACTAATTACTGATATGGTGCTAAGGCAGATTGAGTGTGACAACACAAAATGGAGTGTTTCTTAGCAACACAGGATCTTTCTTCCCCCCATCAATTTGCTGAGGGAAGATAAGTTTTACAAGAGAGCGGATGAGTCCCCGGGGGCTGGGAGGTGTCAACTGTCCTAGCCCCGGAAGTCCAGCATCTTTTTTTGCTACTTCTTGAAGCTTCACCTCTTCTCCTCTTCATAGGGGAGAGCTGGTCTTGTCCTAGCAAGCATGACTTGTCCCCTTAGCTAAGCAGGGTCCGCCCTGTTTGCATATGAATGGAAGATTTGGTGTGTGAGCACGGTAAGATATTCCCTTTAGGGGATGGAGCCACTCTGGGAAGAGCATCTAGGTTCCAAGTTCCCTCCCTGGCAGCATCTCCAAGATAGGGCTGAGAGAGATTCCTGCCTGCAACCTTGGAGAAGCTGCTGCCAGTCTGGGAAGACAATACTGAGCTAGATAGACCAATGGTCTGATTCAGTATATGGCAGCTTCCTATGTTCACCAGGGTTGCTTTGTTCAGATCCTTCTTGCCTGATCATGCAACTTTCAGGTCAAGCACGCATGCTTTCTTCCATAAGAAATATCTTCTTAAACATAGGTCTACTTACATGAGCATGGTGAAGTTAGATCAGGAGTACACAACTTCTGTCTGCCTGCTGTTGTTGGACTACAACTCCCATCATCCCCGACTATTGGCCACTGTGGCTGCGGATGATGGGAGTTGTAGTCCAGTGACAACAGGCGGGCGGAAGGTGGGCAGCTCTGTTTCAGATCAATATAGCCCATGAGCTGGGCTGAGGAGAATTGGCTTCAGTCATTGTGTTAGGGATTGTTCTTGAGCTTTGGCAAGTTCTCAGGCAGCAAATGAGTTTGAGGGAAGGGACTGTAACTCAGGGGTTCAATATTCCTGGCAGCATCGCCAGGTATTGTTGTTATTTATTTATTTATTTATTATTTTTATTTTATTATTATTTAAAATATTTATACCCTGCTCCTCCAGTGCTCTACTGCTCAGGGCAGCTTGCAACATTCATAAAAAAAGATCCACTACAGAATAATAATTTTTTAAAAACCTTAAGAAGTTAAAAGACCAGGCTAAAAGCACAATTTAAAATGACAATTTTTTTTAATTGAAATTAGAAGTTATCAATAGAAAGCTAAACACTAAGAAACCTACCAGCTACAAGCAACAGATAAAATACTTGAAAACCTCTCTGAAAAGAGATGTCTTCAGTTGTTTCTTAAAAGCACTGAGGGAGGGAGCATGGCAAAGCTCTTCTGGGAGGCTGTTCCGAAATCAAGGGGCCACAACCGAAAAGGCCAAGCTGGGCACCATAGCCCGCCTTAATGCGCTGCCATCAGTTGTACTGGAGGGGAGATACCACTGAATTCCTTATGCAGGTCAAATTTGTCCCTGCCAGTTGGGGGAAACTGTAGACCATGTGATATTATATTGCCAGTTTTATAGAGACATTCGTTGTTTATAACCCCCATTTTAAAGCAATTTCCAGGCAGGTCAGATAAATTTTATACTTCTCTTCTCCTTTCAGACTCCAGCATAGACATTACTCTTAATGTTGCAAAATCTTGCTCTGGGGCCTGCTCCATTAAGAATCAGATGGTTAAATCTGTAATTTGATTCCCTGGGGAAGTGTTGGTCTCTGAGTATTGATTTAGTGTATCTGTAATATTGCAAATGGATGTGATGCAAGCTATAAGCTGTATTGGCTTTTCTGTAACTCTGCATTTGCCTCCCTTGTTCCTGTTTCTGCTAGTTTTCTGATCTCGGACCGTTATAAACTTAATCAGAATTTCTTAGCCGGATTTCCATAAGTGGCAAGGTCTGAGGTGCCAAATGAAGGGGCCCTGAGGTTGGTTAGGCAGAGAGAGGTGACTGGCCCAGCATCATCCAATGAGTTTCATCCCTGAATGGGGATTTGAACTCAGGTCTCCCTGGTTCTAGTCCAACACTCATAGGAACGTAGGAAGCTGCTATATACAGAGTCAGACCATTGGTCCATCTAACTCAGTATTGTCTACCCAGACTGGCAGCGGCTTCTCCAAGGTTGCAGGCAGGAATCTCTCTCAGCCCTATCTTGGAGATGCTGCCAGGGAGGGAATTTGAAAAATTCTGCTCTTCCCAGAGCAGCTCCATCTCCTGAGGGGAATATCTTACAGGGCTGACACTTCTAGTCTCCCTTTCATATGCAACCAGGGTGGACCCTGCTTAGCTATGGGGACAAGTCATGCTTGCTACCACAAGACCAGCTCTCCTCTCTAGCCACCCGTTAATGGCTGGCCCACAATTATGGCTGAGTGTGGTTTTATATCTGGTTCAGCACTCTAACCACTACATAACACGTCCTCTCGGGATCAGTCTGTTATCCTCCATTCTTCATTTATACCACTAAAAAAGTTAATACAAGTTCTGTTTCTGTAGGATGAATTTGTGGAGCAATTTGTTTGTCAAAAAAAAGTTGCATTATTTATTATTATTATTAGTATTAGTATTAGTATTAGTATTATTATTATTATTATTATTATATCAGACATTATTTTCAAATCAGTCACCAAAAGCAGGAGTCGTCTGTTTTATAGCTGGAGTTGTGGCAACAAGCATGAATTGCCTCCTTTGGTAAGCAGGGTCTGCCTTGGTTTAGGAAACCTAGGAACCCCACTGTCAGTCTGTGTAGACCATACTGAGCTAGATGGACCAAGGGTCTGACTCAGTAGAAGCTTCCTATGGTCTTATTAAATTCTTAATCCACAGACTGTTTTATTAGTCTCGCTAGGCCTGCGCTCACAGCAACCCTGTGAAGCAGGCCACAGTTTCTCCCCATTCTGCAGCTGGGAAAGTGAAGCCTGAAGGGAACTGCCTGCATGCCGAAGCTAGATAGGGGGAGTGTCCTATATCCACCCCACTTCCAACAGATAATGAGGCTATTCTCACAACCTCCAAAAAGTGGGCTAGGGGAGCCCAGCCCAGTTCTTGGAGGTCTTGTGCTGCACCAGGAGCTGTGCAGCTCCCGGCAGCAAACCTCCTTAACTCCCCCCACCCTTAAACGAGGTTAGCGAAGCGAGCACTCCGCTAACCCCATTTCACCGATCGTGAGTCGCCACGGAGCGGCTCCACGCCGTCGCGAGGAGACCCCCGACCAGTGTTCTCTCTAATTTTCTTCATCTGTGTGTGGAATGAGTTTTGTTCTGGGCGGCAGCATCAAAGCAGTATGTGCACACATGCATTCAGAGGGGGGCCTTCCCGATTCAACCTGAGTGGGATCTAAAATTAACTGAGCGGACATTAAAAAAAAACTTGTGAGCGCAGGCATGAGCGCACGCTTTAGAAGGAACACTGCCCCCAACCAAGAGGTTCTTGCAAGCCTTCTGGCCTTGGGGGTCTCCTCAGAATGCCCCATGATGGAGCTGGTAATTGTGTGGGCAGCCAATCCAGCCGCCCAGGGTGAGCTCCCTGCTCGTCTGCAAGGAGAGCCAGGTTAGGCTTTTCACACGGATCATGTGTAGAGCCTCAATCAGTGCTGTCACAGCTGATGCCACCAACCAGGAATCAGGGCTGCTTGTGGAGGACCCAATCCGGCCAGCGGAGCCACCAGGAGGCTTTGTACCATACAAACCCGAGTGCTTTGAACCATGTACCATACTCTCTTCAAAACTGCAAAGTGGTTAACCATTTAAAAAGAGATGGAGAGAGAAAATTAAAAGGGAAGATTAATCAAATTCAGCGGCATGCATACACACAGAGAACAAGTGATCACAACTACGAAGTTGATTCATACTTGTACATTCCTTTTTGTCCTTTTGAGGATTTTTTTTTTAAAAAAACACGATAACTCTTGGAAAATCTCAGAGGAAACGTTTCTTTAAATGACTTGCACATTTTGTCCAATGAGTGACTATCGGATTTCAAGATTTATAGCGAGGCTGTTTTAAAACAAAGGGCTCTCTTTCTCCTCAGAATTGCTCTACAAGTTCCCAAGGCTGGATGGTGGATCACTCCCCCCCCCCAACTGTATTATGAAATTCCTGAAGGAAATCAATTGTTGGAAGGTCGCATATACAAAACATGCGCACATATGCAACCTTATCTGATAAATGCTTTTAGAATGTGGCTTCACCATGTCCAACATCTTCGTGAAACACATCTGCATGCCATTAGTTACTCTACTTGGTGCCTTATAACTCAAATTGAGCGATGTTACATAATGCCGAACAATATATTAGAAATATGTACTCATTATTGTTGTTACTGTGTTTCTAGGGCTATCATCCAGTTAAAGAAGTCATAGTCAATCATGTCAGTTTTAGTCAATAAACTGATGGATTAAGTTTGCACAAGGTTGCATATGGATAGAAACAATAATCCTGAAGAATATGGCAGCCTCTGTTTTGGGATGGTGTACATGTGTGCCTTAGCAGGCGTCACCCTGAAAGAAGCATTCCCTCGGGCCTGAGAGAAAAGGGAGAATGCCTCTCTTCAGATGATGCCTGCCCTCTGCAGTTTTAATAAATACTTGCATTAAGAAATGGAGAAAGCACCATTTAAACCAATTAGAAGTAGCAGTTGTTTTACAATATGAGGTTAGGAACAGAGGAAGCTGCCATATACTGAGTCAGACCATCCATAGGTCCGTCTAGCTCAGTATTGTCTTCACAGACGGACAGCGGCTTCTCCAAGGTTTCAGGCAGGAGTATCTCTCTCAGCCCTATCTTGGAGCTTCTGCCAGGGAGGGAACGTGGAACCTAGATGCATTTCCCAGAGCAGCTCCATCCCCGAGGGGAATTTCTGACAGTGCTCACACATCTGGTCTCCCCTTCATATGCAATCAGGGCAGACCCTGCTTAGCTAAGGGGACAAGTCATGCTGGCTACCACAAGACCTAATGGTGCAGTGGGAAAATACTTGACTAACAAGCAGAAGGTTGCCGGTTCGAATCCCTGCTGCTACTATATCCAGCAACAGTGATATTGGAAGATGCTGAAAGGCATCATCTCATACTGCGTGGGAGGAGGCAATGGTAAATCCCTCTTGTATTCTACCAAAGAAAACAACAGGGCTCTGTGAGTGCCAGGAGTCGAAATCGACTTGACGGCACACTTTACCTTTTACCACAAGACCAGCAATGTAACCCCTGCACCATGCTGGTTGTTGGTGCCAATTTGAAACATACACACCCCTTGTAAAATCGCCTCGGTGATCCCGATCCAGATCAAGAGCATGGAGGGAATTGGGTTAAAACCTTCCTCCCCTAAGCATGCACTTCCCATAATGTGTTGCTTGACCCTGATTGAAAAACTCTGTAGCTGCAGTTCTCTCCTGGGGGAGTTGATATAAATAACCCTTGGCAAGAATTCTCCCAGTTCGATTTCAGGTTAATGCTGGTGTAGGAAGGGAAAGCAAAGGGTCACTCTAGTGTCTTGGTCCAATGCTCATCCAAAGGCACTGTTGGTCCGGTCAATTTCTCATGTGGTTCCCTTTTAATTATCCCATCTGCCAGCAAAACTGAAGAGATTCTTGTGGTGGGACTGGTTAACCTACAAGTCGTTGGGATGGACGAGATGGCGTATTCCTTCCCTGGCTGCACTGGCTAAAAAAAGAAGTATATGCTTTGGATTATAAGCAACAAGAACACCCCCATCCATTCCCCCTCCTCAAGCTCTCTCATAAACATCCATTAGCCTATTGAAGGAAAGCTATAAAGTCTGCACATGTAGTTTGCTGGGGAAATGGCTACAGCCATTGTCCTCCTTGCTAATCATCCTTTATGTACTTACAATCTTTTTTTAGGAGTTAGTAAATATGTCCTTTGCTTACTGGAGCCATTAGGATTGTGTCTGAAGAGCATTTTTGCCTACGCGCATTTCCTCGTCAGTTACTTTAGTCGAGTGTTCTTCATTTAGTCACTGTATTCAGTTTTATCATCCTCTCCTCCACGTTCTTTGTTCTTTCCATTTGTCTGATCTCCCGTTTCCTTTATCCTTGCTGTTTATTTCTACAGTGTGTGTCAAGTAAGGATGTTTAACATTTAAGAGAGTAAAATTTAAAAAGTGTGCTGAATAGAGAAAGAAAATCCTCGCGACTCAATTAAAAAGAGATAGAGAGATCATTTTCTTCTTTAGATCCTTCTATTTCTTTGTAATAAGGCAGAGCACCTAGTTTAAAGGTTTCCTTTGCCAAGGTTTTGCATATTGAAATGAGATGTAGGTTTTAGAGGAAGGATTTAGGTCTGAGGGACCATTAACAGTCACAGCAATGTGGCCTTAACATCAAGGTGCTATTTTTGTAACTGAATCTTAAAGACACTCTTGCCCTTTGTAATGTACCACACTGATAATAATAATAAAAAAAAAACCCAAGGGTAAATAGAGGTTCAGTGATCTGTTGACATCAACATCACAGGCACCTTAATGCCACCATAGAAACAAAGATGGCAGTTAAGACAAACTAGTAGCCAGGCACCCATTCGTCACCAAAAGCCACCAGTTGAAGATTAATATTTGCTGGAGGTTTCTTCTTTTAGGAGAAAAGAATCTCTGATCTCGGTCACACGTTTACGAGTTTACACTTGACAGAGACATCTGTCACTGATTAAGAGGTTAATGATCAGTAGTTTCAGGTCCAGATATTTTGTAACAGCTGAGTCGCCCGACAACAGAGGTCAGGAAAAGACGGATGACTTACAAACCGGTTAACATTCTTCTTTGCACTTTTAAAAAGTAAGCAGAGAGGTTGAAATGGGAGAGTTGGAACACCCTGAAAGTGTGTGTGTGTGTGTGTGTGTGTGTGTGTGTGTGTGTGTGTGTGTGTATACACACATAATGCGCGCACACACACACACACACACGTATAATATGTTTTTCAATGGTAACTTGGAAATGAATCAAATGGAAATGGTAACTTGGAAATGAATCAAAGAGTGTGGTGTAGTGGCTAGAGTGCGGGACTAGGACCGGGGAGACCTGAGTTCAAATCCCTATTCAGCCATAAAACTAGCTGGGTGACTCTGGGCCAGTCACTTCTCTCTCAGCCTAACCTACTTCACGGGGTTGTTGTGAGGAGAAACCTAAGCATATAGTACACTACTCTGGGCTCCTTGGATTCTCTGGAGTGACACACGGAACATAGAACAGTGAGGAAGCATGACCCAGGAGACTTTATAGGGCTCATGGTGTGTCTGCTGATTAGTTCTGGCTGCCGAGGCTCCCTTGAGTGGGATGTCTGTCTCTTGGCCATTCCCCCTTTCAGCCATAGCCAGAAAGTGATGCATAAGCTATATCCTTCAGGCCACCCATTTCAGACCCACAGCTGGGTCACTTCCTAGCTGTCATGAAGAGCAAAGAATCACTTGTGGAAGGACGTTGCACTAGCTGGTTGCACAGGTGTTGCGCTATGGCAAGAATGCTTACACAGCCGTGGCACAACTGCGACACACCCTCAGTTGTCTGAATGGGATGATTTGCACAAGACCACCATAGCACAAGAGTGTGTGTCTGCAAGTCCCCAGTTTTTAGTGCGCCTAAGTGAATTCTTTGCGCTAGTGTGACTTGGCTCACTCAGCCAGTAACACACGGCTCTCGCTGTAAATATGAAAATGCGGTGCTGAATCATATATATGTTGTGTTTGGTTAATCCATTCCTTGATTCAGGCCGACTTTTGAATGGGGCTTTAATTACTTGTACTCCAGACCTAGAATAGAGGCAGGGCTAAGAAAGCAGCAACAGGGGCACACCTAGGTAATGTTGAAGCCCGGACCTGAAGGGCTTCGTAGCCCCCACACACACACACACACACACACACCGCTTGAGGTCTTGGGAAAGGGAGTCAGTGGCAAGTTAAATCTTTTTTCCTCTTACTTTTTTAAGCCGCCAGTGTGCGGCCGGGACAAGGCAGCCGGCAGGGTGTGCGGGCACTCAAAAGGAGACCAAGGTGGCGGTGGTGGCAAGAGCACCTTCCTTGAGCCCACCTGCCTCCCAAATTAGAGGTCAGTCCGTTTTCGGCCCATTTTGGGCCCCTGCACGCACGTTTGCAAAGCACCCTGAAATGGGCCAAAAATGGCCACCCTCACCGGCAGGGTGGGCACGGGGCATGGGGAGGCCCCCTGGAGGCCACAGACCAAATCCCCAAGGTCCGTGGCTAAGTCCGCCTCTGAGCAGCTAGAGCCCCGAAAAGCAGTCTGCACTTGCCTCTCTGTACGTAATATCTATTTCATTAAACTATTAATATTCCCGATGATTCCACTCCACTGCCTTGTCCTTGCATACCCCAACTCTTTCCCTTGGATTCTACAATATATAACTTGGCGAACATGGCATCGGGAAAATTTGAATTTAATGTTTCAATGATTTTAATTGTTGTGATTGTTTAATGATTTTAATTGTAAACTGCCCAGAGACGCAGGTTTTGGGCAGTATAGGAATATGTTAGATAGATAGATAGATAGATAGATAGATAGATAGATAGATAGATGCTGCTTCTCCAGCGTCCAGTTCGACACTTCTCTGATTGCAGAGAAAAGGTGTGGTTTGGTGAATGATGTCGTTCCTTCCCAGCCACCCACACAGGGTCAGTAGCAGCATGGGGTTCCTCTGCACAAACATTGCCACAGTGCTATGAGCCCAGATTTGTATTTATGTGTTTTTACATTTAGATCCCACTCTTTTTCTGAGGTGCCCAGAGCAGTGTACATGATTATGTTTATCCTCACAACAACCCTGTGTGGTAAGTTAGGCTGAGTGACTGGCCCAGGAGCACCCAGTAAGTTTCATGGCTGAACAGGGATTTGAATCCCCAGTCCTAGACCAGCACTCTCACCACTACACCACAGTGACTCCACAGATTATCGGGAAGCAGATCCATTGCAGCTCTGGGAAACTAGCTGGGCCTAACTGGTGTCAGATGGTGCATTCTGCACCTCCTGGCAACAGAGAGAGTGGAACACATCTAATCTCTGGTCAATGGGATCATAAATTCATTAGCTAGATGACTGCACCAATACCAGGTCATTTCTATCCCTGATTGTATCACCATATAGCCAACTGTAATTGTTTCCATTTCTTGACCATGGTGTGTAAATCTGTTTTGCTCAACTGTCCTCACATGTTTGCTTACCAACCTGCAGGCTGCTTTGAGTTTCTAACGGAACTGGCTGTAGCTTGAGTGAGATTATTCCAAAATAAATATGTCTTTATGCCCATTGAAAATAGCAGAGTCTCCATAGATATTCTGTTTTGAGTTACACTTAGCTATAAATTAGAACTATATTTTGAACGTTGCAACCGTTTAAAGCTCAGCCGTGCAATTATTCAGAGGTCCCACCTGTGTAGGAACAAGAGATTGTGTTTTGCCAATTCCAGCAGCTAAAGTAAAGTAAATGGCAGCATTGCATCATTATTTCTGAATTGTCACTGCTACCCCCTTAAGTGGCACAGCGGGGAAATGCTTGACTAACAAGCAGAAGGTTGTCGGTTCAAATCCCCATTGGTATGTTCCCCAGACGATGGGAAACACCTATATCGGGCAGCAGCGATATAGGAAGGTGCTGAAAGGCATCATCTCAGACTCTGCGGGAGATGGCAATGGTAAACCCTCAGGAGTCGAAATCAACTTGACGGCACACTTTACCTTACCAGGTTGTACAAAGGAGCAGAGGTACATCAACTTGAAGTGAAGGATTATGGCCGCCAACTTGTCCCTGTAAAAAGGGTATGTTATTTGTATGCCCTGCCTTCCGATTCAAGAATCTGCAAGATGACTCATAATATTATTAAATCTGCAGTACAATCAAAAAAGCAATAAATCAAGTGGCATTGCAAGGGCAAAGAGGGCCTGTGTTCTATCACATCCCCTGCGGAAGTGCGCAGTCTCCCCCCCCCCCAGCAGTGCTTTGCCACCACTCGTATTACAGCTTCCCCACCATCACTGTCTTTGCTATCACCCCACCCCACCCGTCACCATCAGCTCCTGGCTGAGTCAGGATCAGGAAGCTGCTTCCTACCCTACCAGGAGCCAGATGGTGGCAGAGGTCAGAGAGGAAGATTGGCCCAAAGTTAGCTTGGAAACTTCATAGCTAAATGAAACTTTGAACCCTGGTCTTCAGGCGGGGTGTGGATGAACCCCCAAACGTGGTACAGTTCAAATTCAAACCAATATGAACAAAACCGTGTTGCCACAAACTGATTCGGTTGAACCGACTGGCCGGTCCACTAGATCGAACTGGTTCAGGTGGTTCGTGCGGCCAATATACTTGGAAAGGGGAATCTGCTGAGGATTCCTTTACAAGTTCAGAGGTGGGGGGCTCTGCTAACAGAAAGGGGCAGCTGGGTGGGGGCATCAAAAGAAGTTAAAAAACCGCTTACCCAAGGCAAACCATTTTGGCATGAATCGTTCATGCGCATCCGTATCTTAAGGGTCCCATTCTAGCCACTACATCCCAATTTTGGACGTATCTTTAGCGGCCCATTCTAGCCACTGGAAACAATTTGTTATGGGACAGAGGACAACTTGCCCAGAGAACAATTTGTTATGGGGCAGCTAACAAATAAAGTTGTTTGTTTATTTGTTTGTTTGTTTGTTACATCATACTGGCTCTGCAGTTATCATCTGATAAGCAAGATCCTGTGAGGCTTTTCACATATTGTAGTATTCTTGGAGGTGAATATTAACAGGGCAGCATCCATACTAATTAGTCATGACTAACTTGTCTCATTGGTGCTTAGTTAAAATAACTAGTCTGGATGCAACCCACTGTATGCAAGGCTCTCAGTCTGTCCTCTCCCAAAAGAACCACAGGCTGCCTTCTCACATAACAGGAAACCAGAGGTGAAGGAGCCTGAGGTTGAATTTCTTGTACGTCCGAATGCGTGCAGCTGCAGTTCCGTCAGAAAAGCAACCTGAGGTTTCCCTTCCCAAACTCCCTTTTGAACCCTTAGGTTGTAGTGAGTTTTGCTGCTTCTACCTGAGGTTTGCGTTCGGCAGCGTTATGTCCGAAGGTAGAATTGGAGTTACAGTGAGCTGTATCTGGAGTTGAGGGAGGAAGCAGTTTTCTGAAGTCTCTGAGACTGCAGTTTTGAACATCAGCAAAGCGCTGCTTTCCTTACTTGCCCTGGTCTGCCCTGCTAACTGCTTGAGCACTGGTTTGCCCTGCTAACTGAGCAAAGAGGCACCTTTTTAAAGTGGGGATTCTCTTATATTTAGCGGGGGGAGAGCAACTGGCTCTATCCATCCCCAGCATAGCATCCCTCCAGTGGCTGTTGCTGGTGTCTCTCTTATGTATCTTTTTCAGATTGTGAGCCTTTTGGGGACAGGGAACCATTTTATTTATTTAATTTTGTTTGTTTGTTTATATCTATGTTAGCTGCTTTGGGAACTTTTTTTGCAAAATGATATATAAATATTTGCTGTAGATTTGTAATAGGGGGAGGGAAACGGACCTGCGGTTTTGCATTATGTGCGAATGCGGCCAAAGTGTGCAACATAATACAATATGGGACATTATTGTAGATCAGTGCAGAATGAATTCAGTAAACCTTTTCACTTGTGGGTCCAAGGTCAGGGTTGTGAACAGAGAGCTTAGTCGCAAGCCAGAGAATTAAATTGTTTCACGAAGTGTTTGCTTAACTGTTCCTTCTCTCTTTGCTTCACAGAATGCTTGAAGACGATCTGAAACTCAGCAGTGATGAAGATGATAACGAGCAGGTATATATATATATATTTGCCATCCAGTTGTTGTTTCCACTGCCAAATGTTTGTTAGGATGTTTACCACAATCCATCCCTGCATAGTTAAAATGTCATTTCCAATGTGGTGGCTAATGGGCCATGCCCCTCGCTCTTTTACAATTAGTTTGTAAAGATTTTCCAAGATTTTCCAGAGGTGGCTTTATCCCAGTGACAGCACTTCTTGCCCTTTCCTAATCCCACACATCTCCAGCCAGCTAAGACCGTCCTCCTTCCCTTCTGTAATAGCAAAGATGCCAAGTGGATTGTCATTGCTGAGGCATAACATGAGAATGGTTCCACAGTGGCTCCCATGGAAAAGCTCAACTGAGCTGATTATTTCAGAAAGTCGAGGATGGTGCTCCAGTCACAGTGATGACTTCACACATGCTCAGTGTGTCCCCTCTAATCATTGGTGGTGCTTGGACTCCTCATTTAGGTACAAAGGAAGACCAAAAATGAGGGGTTAGATCTGGAATCAATTTGCATTTACAGTTGCGGAGCTGTTATTGATGCCGTGTTCTTGGTTCACTAAAAGATCTAAAGATGCAGACCTTGTGTTTCTCTTTCAGTGCGAGCTGCATAATCATTATCAAATGGTTTTTTGGGTGTGTGTTTTTTTTTTAAGTAAAGGGAATTCTATTGATGGCTTTATAAAAGTGTTGTCAAATTGTTTGAAGTTATCTACCAGTATGGTCTCGTTCCTATGATTTCCTTTCCGCTTTAAATATGCATGCTGGCCAGCCTACAAGGCACAAATTCTTAACAGCAGGTAAACATCTGCTTAATGTTTTATTAAGCAGTGTCATTAAACTGAGCTCAAGGAACGTCTCCATTTTATAAAAGTTACATTCCCTGCCTGCATGGAATCTGGGGAATGCATTACTGTACCATTTGCAGGCTAGAGACAGCATTCCCGTAGCCCAATACACGGTTGACCGTCTTCTGCATCAGCAAAATGTGACTTTGCCCCGTACATAAATTAGGATGCTAGTGCTGAAGACCTTGGCCATGATCCTGTTCTAGATGTGCACAACAGTCGCAGGTTCCGGATGGGTTTTCTCAACCTCAGCTACATCTGGGTTAGAAAGGAAGTTGCCATATACTGAATCAGACTTCCACCTCGGTATGAAGTACACTGGTCAGCAGCAGCTCTCTCCATGCTTTCAGGCAGGAGTCTCTTTCAGCCCTACTTAGAGATGCCAGGGTTTGAACCTGAGACCTTCTGCAAGTGAGGCAGATGCAGGGGCAGAGGAAGGCCAGCGGCGGCCCGGGTTCTGTCACCTCCACGGCCCCCCTAGCCCCACCCCCTGCATCTAACATCAGATGCAGGAAGCATTTAGCCACGCCCCTGCACCTGATGTCAGCCCGGGTTTGAACCCGTCCGCTCAGTGGTGGCTCCACTCCTGGGCAGATGCTTTCCCACTAAGCTATGGTCCAGTATGATTCAGTAAGGCACAGATGAGCATTGCAATGTATGTATGGATCAGGATGCGCATCTTTATCAACAGCACATGCAGAAACCTGCTTCCATATGCAGACCTCTTGTAAACATATGAAGCTGGCTGAAGTCGGACGTTGGTCCATCTAGCTCAGTAGTGTCTACAATACTGAGCGAGATGGACCAATGGTTTGAATTGGTATAAGGCAGCTTCTAATGTAACCCTGCTAACTGAGTAAAGAGGTGCCTTTTTGAAGTGGTGGTTCTCTTTATTTGGCATTGGGAGAGCAACTGGTCATATCCAGTGTTTCCTCTAAGAGGGATTCCCAGGTGTTGACTACAACTCCCAAAAGCAAAAGCCATTGCAGCTGGAATTCTGGGAGTTGTAGTCAATGGCTACAATAGCTTTTGCTTGGGATTCTGGGAGTTGTAGTCAACAACATCTGGGGATCCCTCTTAGAGGGAACACTCATCCTATCCATCCCCAGCACAGCATCCCTCCATTGGCTGTTGCTGGTGTCTATCTTATGTTTCCTTTTTTAGGTTGTGAACCCTTTGGGGACAGGGAGCCATTTTCTTTCTTTCTTTCTTTCTTTCTTTCTTTCTTTCTTTCTTTCTTTCCTTTTCTTTCTTTCTTTCTTTCTTTCTTTCTTTCTTTCTTTCTTTCTTTCTTTCTTTCTTTCTTTGTAAACTGCTTTGGGAACATTTGTTGAAAAGCAGCATATAAATATTCATATTCATAATGATGGCCAAATTCAGACAGGGATCTTTGCCAGACCTACCTGGAAATGCTGCAAGAAATTGTGGGCGCCCCCCCCCCAACCCCGTGAACCCAATCCCTTCCCAAGCCCTTCCTCACTGGGTATTGTAAACCACCTAGAGACTTACGTTTTGGGTGGTATACAAATAGGTCAAATAAATAAATACACAAATAAATAAATAGTAAAAGTGCCACTGGGATCAGGTACTGCTTCAGGAGGCACTTAAACAATATGAGGATCGATCCTCATTGGCTTTGTTGTGTACTTTATGAAAGCAAACAAGAGAAGACCCATTGGAAAGTTCTCATTAGATCTCAAACTGCTTAACATATGGGGTTCCTTTTAAACAGCCTTGTCTCGTCCCAATTAGCTTTGAGCTCAAAGGAATCCCAGTGAATTGTAGCAGGATTTTGTCTTTTAAGTAGCTGTAGTTGGCTAATTTTCTCCAGCCCCCGCTTTGTTCTGCGTTCTGCCAAAGAAATCGGCCTCTTAACCTTTGAGCCGGGTGTCCTTAATTTAAAGCACATTGCCGGAGTGTTGTGTGTTTTGGACCAGAGTAACCCTGATACCAGGCACTTGATTCATGTTATTACTTTATGTATTTGAGTCTTTTCTTGGCAGAACAAATGGTTGGAGTTGATTTTGATCTTCTCCCCCACTTCATTCCCTCTCGCACTTAAGAGATTAACTTTTACACATGTGGATTTTAGATAACCGTGTACTACACAGCCATCTCTAACCCAGTCCTTCCTCTTGATCTGGCTGTAATATTTTTCCCCCCTTTGCTGTGTTTGTATTAGGTAATTGCATGTCAAATGAATTGCTTTATTGCTCAGGAGCCCTTCAAGCCTTAGCCTGCAGGGCAAGCATGAATGGTCCCCTTTGCTAAGCAGGGTCTGCCCTGGTTTGCACTTGAAAGGGAGATTAGATGTGTGAGCACTGTAAGAACATAGGAAGCTGCCATATACTAAGTCAGACCATTGCTCTACCTAGC
The DNA here is from genome assembly GCF_027244095.1 of Hemicordylus capensis. Lineage (NCBI taxonomy): Eukaryota > Metazoa > Chordata > Lepidosauria > Squamata > Cordylidae > Hemicordylus > Hemicordylus capensis. Next base: position 21,902,813 of record NC_069667.1, read on the forward strand.
TCAGTATTGTCTTCACAGACCAGCAGCAGCTTCTCCAAGGTTGCAGGCAGGAATCCCTCTCAGCCCTATCTTGGAGATGCTTCCAGGGAGGGAACTTGGATCCTAGATGCTCTTCCCAGAGCAGCTCCATCCCCTGAGGGGAATCTCTTCCAGTGCTCACACTTCTAGTCTCCCGTTCATATACAACCAGGGCGGACCCTGCTTAGCTTAAGGAGACAAGTCATGCTTGCTACCACAAGACCAGCTCTCCTCTCCCCACTAGGGGAGGGGGCCACTCTGGGAAGAGCACCTGCCTGCTTGCATGCAGAAGGTTCCAAGTTCCCTCCCTGGCAGCATCTCCAAGACAGGGCTGACAGGGACTCCTGCCTGCAACCACAGAGAAGCCGCTGTCCAGTCTGTGTAGACAATACTGAGCTAGATGGACCAAGGGTCTGACTCAGTATATGGCAGCTTCCTATTTGGGGGGGAGGAGAGCTGTTCTTGTGGCCCTCCTGTGCACTAGGTGGGCCTAGGCAGTTGCCTAGGGCTCCAGATCTTGGGAGTCAGGGTCGGGTACTGCTGCCGCCCAGTGCATAGTCACGGTGGCCCCCAGTGGTGGCTAGGCCAGGAGGTCAGTAAGGAAGCAGATTAGACCTTTAAAAATTCATGAAATGTCCCACTGCTGCTGCCCTGCTCCCCGCTGAGTCTTTACTGCCATGTGCCCCTCCATGCATCCCCCCCTTGCTGCTCAGCTGGCCAATACACATGCCCAGTCGCCATCTGAGGTGGGTCTAGCCTGGTCAGAAACTTTGCCAGGCTGACCCCTCAAATGGCTGCTCCAGCTGAGTCGCGGGGTGGGGTGTGTGGAGGGATGGACTCGGTGCAGGGTGGCAGCAGGGCAGCTTACGAGAGTGTAAAGGATGTCCTCTGCTTTTTCACCACCCTCATGCCCCAGACATCATGGCCCCCAAGCATGACTTTGGTGTTGCCCCCATTCCGTTATCATTCTACTCCGCATGGGGCCCGATAGAATTTTTAAAGAATGTGGGGGAGTCATACTTGGGTGCCCGAAACCTTAGGGCCAGCCTTGTTCAGATGATGCCCCCTTGCCCCAAAGCCTAGTGCAGGGTCAGCAGGCTTGTCTCTCCAGCTATTGTTCGACTACAACTCCCATCATCCCTGACCACCACACGTGGCCTAGTGAAAGCACATAATGATCGATGAGAAAGGGTTGGAGGGCGAATGGCCAGGAAGGCTGCTTGCACTTCCCTCCCCGCAGACAATCCTTCTTCTCTTCCGGAGCAGGCGAATCGCCCGTCCACACGATTGCTGGCAGCCGCCAGTAGCACGGAGGGTCGGGGCAATACCCCTGACCCTCAATGCAAGGCAACTCTCCCGGAACTCCCACAATGCACTGTGTGAGTGTGCAGTGCATGATGGGAAGTTCCCCCAATGCCGGTCGGGAGCCCCATGGTCTCCCGGCCCTGGCTGCAAGCAGCTGGGGCAGGTAGACAATAAAAACCTGGAGCTAAGATAGAGCACTAGTTCTCTTAACCCTGTTTAAGGGTGGCGTGAGAACAGCCTCAACTTTTACATCCACATCAAACTACATCCACTTCTCTGGTTGGGCGGGGGGGGCAGGTTCAACCTCCATTAATGTTTGCTAATTCCCCCTCATCTCTCCCCACCTCATTTTTAGCTCGGTCCTGAGCATGTTGTTTACCTCTCTGAGAAAACAGCCAGCCTTGTATTTATTTGGTTATCAGCAGAAAGGCTGAGGAGTCGTTTCTCAGCAATGGCATCAATACCGAACACATGTGGGTAGCAAGGTCATCTTGTCAAAGGTACAGCGGGGGGGAATCAGATGGATTAGGATGGAACCAGCTACAAATAACGTTGATAGAGTATTTTAATGCAAACAGTTTATCTGCCTTTGAGTTTCATTGAAGTCTTGGGCAGAATGATGTCACCATAACAAAGGAAGAGTTGGTTCTTACAGGGGGGGCATTTCCCCCCCAGTCAAAATGTAGTGTTTTTTATCTTTAAGAATCTCAAACCGAAATAAAATAAAATGTGATCAGCCATTAGCAGAGATCTCCAGAACCAGGGGTGTAACAAGTTTGGAGTGAGCCTTGGAGCAAAAAGTGAAGATAGTTCCCTGCCCAACCTCATCTTCAGAGAGCAAAGAGCAAGCTGTCACCCAGCTGCTGGGCCCCCTCCCTCAGTGGCCCAGGGGCATTAGTTCCATTGCCCCTTGTTCAGTTATAGTTATGCCTCTGCCCAGAACATCCTTACTAATTTTCATTCATCTTCTAAAACATGTTCTTGCGCTGCTCAAAATTGCTTGGATCTTTTGTCTAAGGTCTAGATTTGTCTGGAAGTCATGGTACAGGGCAAAGGTTCTCAACCTTTGGTTGCCAGATATTGCTGGACTACAACTCCCATCATCCCTAGCCACCATGGCCTTCTGCCTTTGTGGCTGGGGATAATGGGTATTGTAGTCCAATAATAGGTGGGGACCCTAGATTGAGAACCCGGTATAGACCACGTTTGGTGGCATGTGTTGTCATTGGTGAAAATTTGAGTTGACCTGAAATGCAGCCCCACTCTTGCTGCCCAGTTCACAGAGGGGCTTAGTGGAAATTAAAATGGCACCCTTGACACCACTGTAAAAATATGGTGACCTGGAGCGATGCCATTTTGGGCAGTTTTCATATAGTTTTGCCCCACCCCAAATGCCAAGATGAAATTTCTCCCTCCCCCCCCCCAAAAAAAAAATCTTTGCTCAGCCTTAGTGAAAACAAGGTTGATTTTAAGGCAAGTCTCAGTTCCTGTGGTCTGGATCTAGCCACCAGACTAGGCAATAGCCGGAACAGAGACAGCTGGTACAAAATATACCATTAGGAGGAAAGGCCACCTTCTAATATTTTCTTTTTCATTCCCAGCAAAGAATTGCACAGCTCCCAGCCTCCCCAATTAAACTTTGACCTTACTGATTATAATTGGCCCACACCCACCAAATAATCAACTAAACCTCTTGTTGATTAATTGACTGCGTAAACTGGCAAAACAGATAGCCTTATGGTTAATGGTTAGGAGCCATACCCTGTACACATTTTCTCAGAAGGTCCAGTAGAACTTACTCCTCAATTCTTCTGCTAAGTGATGTAGCTGAACTTTGTATGTATTGGCTCAGAAATACCAATATGGGTGCCTTGTTGTGTTCGCTCCAATGCACGGCGAGCATTATGTGCCTGGATGTTTTTCTCCAGTTTGGATTGTAATCTGTGCCAGAAAAAAACTGTGCCAGAAAAAGTCCTTTTCCTCAAGTTTTCTCTCACCCATATCTTGCAGCATCCTCCCTCTGAGCCCCCTTATGTACCTCCATTGCTGCTATGCAAGAACAGAGGGAGGTCTCTCACTCCAACCACCCCTCTAATGTCTCACGAGTCACCATGTGAATCGCAGCAGCGATGCCGAGAAATGTGACTTTCAAAGACAAGGCAGGGTCCAAATTGGAATAGGGCTTGGAATAAACCTAGCTACTTTCCAAGGTCTAAAAAGCAGCACACTTCCCCCCCACCACTGGATCAGTTCCAAGGCTGTCCAGGGGGAGTTCTCCCCCATCGCTAATTGGAAAACCAATCTTTACATTAAAAAGGAAACCCTTTAGGTGAAATAGACAAGAAATCAGCCTAAACAGATCAGAAGAAACGTGGGCATTCCATATATCTACATTCGTCCCCTGGCGACTCCTTATAATGGATCCTAATATATTTTAATTGCTTTTATGCTCCTCGGCCCTGCATATGAACTCTCCAACTGAGCATTGCATTATCATGGAAGCAAGGCCGCCTTTCTCTCTCCCTCCCACCCCTTCTCTTTGGCGATGTCGCTGCTGTTATTCTTTGCCTCTGCCCTTTTCTCACTAGAGTGTTATTCATTGATTGAGCGAAGGAGAGAGATGAGGGCCTGCTATGGATTCCCCAAGGACCAAGATAAAGAAGACCTTCATAATAAAGGAGAATCTAAGGGCAGCAGCTGCAAGCAAAGCAAGGCCAGGAGCGGGCCTTTCTGATATGTCTCTCAATGAGGCAAAAGGCATTTTAACCCTTCTGGGCTCTCTTCGACACAATAATAATGGAAGCACAAACCAGAGCCGGTGGCGGCAGCCCGAGTGTGAATATTCCCCGTGGGACATCACCTTGTGTTTGTAGAGACTTGTCGGAGGTGGAACAACTTATCTCCTCCTTATCTGGAAGGGTTGAGTATTAAACCCACAGGCAATTTCCAGCATGGATCTGGCTTGCCTGTGAAATGGGAAAAGAAGACGAGGCAGCAAAGAAAGGATCTCTAAATGTCAAATCTTGGAACGCTCAACCAGAGAGAAAGAGAGACATAGAACGAGGTCTTTGGACAGCTGAAAATGGTGCTGCTGATTACGTTGCCCACCTTGGGAATCTTCTCTGAAAAAGAAACACCATGTGCAAGAACAAAGCACCCCAATTAATCTTCAGGTGGTGTTGCTTTAACGTCATATATCTGGTGCCAGCATCTTCTCTCAGAGGACCAGTGTTGGAGAGGCGCCCTGGCATTTGTTCTTCTTTGCATGCAGAAAGACCCGGGTTCGATCCCTGGCATCTTCAGTCACAAGGTCATCTTCTGTCGCAAATAGCAGCACTAAGCAAGGCCTTTGCGGAGGCCTTCAAGAGCGGCTGCTGCCAAGCAGAGTGCTTCGTGTTGCTGGGCTAGATGGACTAACACAGCATCCTGTATTCCAGATGTAGGATTAGAGCAAAATAAAAGGCAAATTTTTCAGTCTCTCCAAAGGCTAACGGTTGACTATCTCTATCGAATAAATCTGCAGAATTGGGTTTCTCTTAGGGATGTGCACGGATAGGCTCGTGCACTCCCAGGAGGTGGGGGGCTTACCTTTAAGGAGCAGTGAGGGTCCCCCACTGCTGCCGCATTTCCCCTGCCGGTGCTGTCTCCAAAACACTGGCACGGGGCTGCTGCATACCTCCTTGTAGCCCCAGTGAGCGTCCTACTGGAAGTGGCTGGTGCGTGTGCATGATTCCACTCACTATTGTCTACACTCACTGGCAGTGGCTTTCCAAGGTTTCAGGCAGGTCCTTGGAGATGATGCCAAGGGGTGAACCTGGAACCCTCTGCATGCAGACATGCAGATGCTCTTCTACTGAGCCATGGCCCCATCCCTCCAAAACAGATTTGTTTGTGTTTAGGCTCTGTTCTCTTGCCCAGATGAATTATGATGAACAGAGAATCAAATGAGTTATGACTTAGACTGAGTCAGACCATTTGCTCAGCTAGCTCAGTATTGTCTACACTGATTGACAGTGGTTCCCCAAAGTTTCAGGCCTGGAGATGCCAGATTGTGAATCGGGAACTTCCGGCATGCAAGCAGAGCTATGAGCCCATCCCCAAAGGGGGGTATTTTGCAGTGCTCACATGCAGTCACCCATTGAAATGCAAACCAAGGCAGGCCCTGCTTAGCAAAGAAGACAGTCAGTGCCAGCTACCCAAGGACCCGCTCCCCTCCTTGTGTGTGCTCATTTCCTCTAGGAAACCCATCCCAGTTAGAACAACCCTGCTAGTTTCCTGCTGGAAGAAAATGCAGGCTTCATGGCAATGCAGACTGTTATCAGGAGAGGAGAGCCATTGTTAAGAGCTTGGTCTTTGGAGAAGCTGCCTTGGCAGCATCCTCAGGGCAAGGCTGACCTAAACTGTGACACGCAGCCTCCCAAATGCAAAATTGCCAGCTTCTTGTCATAGGAGATTAGGGAAAGGCATGAGATTCTCCTGGCACAGCTCCCTGGGAGACAACGCAGAGAGCCAGAGGGAACCATCTTGCAGTCACAGCTTAGCATCATTGCACGGCATTGATTTGCCTGTACGTCAAAAGACCTGAGGGTCCGTTTCTTCTCCTCTCTGTTTTTGATTCCATGCAAAGGACCTTCCGTTAATTCCATAAAAGTCAGTGGGGTCACTGACACAATCGCATCACCCCAGTTTCTGCCACCACGAACTCTTGGGGAGAAAGGGAGATTACAGATGTGACGGTTGTGTACTGCCTTTTGTAAGAGGCAAGTCCAGAGGGCTTCCAGTTAGCAAAGGCCATGTGAAAGCACTAGAGGAAACAACGCTTACAGCAGAGACCTCTGTGGGTGGTGGAGCCTCTCCATTCTGCACAAGTGAATGAACAGTCCCAGGCCCAGATGAGCTAGAAAGTAGAGACCGTCCTTAGATATAGCATGCTCATTTCACCTATGTAAAGTTTTCTGCCCTTCCAATCTGGGCCTCTCCGGGCCTTTCCGGTGAGTTGCAAGCAATAAATAGTTGAGTTATTATAAAGAGTCTAGTGTGTGTTGCTGTTCTAACATATCCAAGAGTGTTGATAATCGTCAGTGAGTGCTGAACTGGGCCTTTAAAACAAATTTCCATAAAGCTCAGGGACGATTGGCAATGAAGTCAGGGTGCCACCACAGAAAAGGCTCTGCCCCCAATAGTCACCCACTCAGTGCTCAAATTACAAGGGGACAAAAAGTCCCAACCCCCTTAGCTTTTCTGATGGTCCTCTTAGCTGCTCTTGGTTAAAGACTAAGTGGGATGTGATTTGGCTAAAACTAGGGGGGGCGTTATGGCCCCCTGCCTTTCCCCCACAATTTAGATAATTTCCCTGCCTAATGTGAGAGAGTTGGGAGTTCCAGGTGCAGGGAACAAGTCTTCTCCTGAAGACCTCAGTCATGTACATCTTCATCTTCATCTTCAAGTTCTGTTAAGAACTAATCTGCGTACTTACCTTTCACTATAATCTTAATGGATAATTACCATCTTAATCCCTGCTAACCGAGCAAAGAGGCACCCTTTTAAAAGTGGTGATTCTCTTTATTTAGCAGAGGGGGAGCAACTGGCCCTATCCAAACCCAGCACAGCATCCCTCCAGTGGCTGTTGCTGGTATCTGTCTAATGTTCCTTTTTTAGATTTTGAGCCCTTTGGGGACAAGCAGCCATTTAATTAATTATTTAATTTCTGTATGTAAACCGCTTTGGGAACTTCGGTTGAAAAGCAGTATATAAATACTTGTCGTATTCGTCGTATTCTTCACAAGTTAGCCCACTTCCACTTCAAGCATCCACACATCCGCCATCTTGAATTAGGGTGTATGACATCATCAGAAACTATGCCATTAAGGTGTCCCTATGTATTTCGCCACTACAAGTCACTATTGGGTCACTACAAGTGTACCAAATTTGTTCCAAATCACTTAGATGATTCACAAATTAGCCCACTTCTACCTCAAATGTTCACACACCCACCATCTTGAATCAGGGCGGAGGACATCATCACAAACTACACCGCTGAGGTGTGCCTATGTGTCTCTGCAGTTGTACCAAATCTGGTTCAAATTGGTCCAGGCATTACAAAGTTGATAGGGAGACACACACATACAGAAAGTTGGGTGATCTCATAACCTTACTTTCCTTAAGGAAAGTTGAAACGTTTTGTTTCAACAAAAAGTGGTTTACAAAGCAAAGTTATAAGAAAATGGTTCCCTGTCCCCAAAGGACTCACAATCTAAAAATAAACACAAAGCAGACACCAACAACAGCCACTGGAGTGATGCTGTTCTGGGGTTGGATGGGGACAATTGCTTTTTCCTTACCAAATGCAAGAGAACTGCCAGTTTAAAAGGTGCCTTTGCAGAGTACATGCCTTTTTAGTTACTGTAGGGCAGAAGAAATGTTGAAACAGAAAACCCCAATGTTTTTTCAGGGAGTACATGCTACACTGCGTGCAAAACAGTAGCGCCATAGTGCCAAAGTCTATCTCACGTACGGATCCAAGCTGCATTTCAGTTGTACGGCATATTTTGGGGCTATAACCACAAAGATAAAACGGTAAGGAAATTATAAATTGAAGAGGCAGAATTGTCTGCCTCAGACTGTTCGCCTTTTTCCAATTACCTTTAATTATCTTAATGTACATTTTCAGACGCAAGATTAGTGGCAGCCACATGATGTAACCCTCTTAACGCCCCAAGAGGCCACTTTAGGCAGTTTTAATTCCATTTCAGCCTGTCACTGTATGTTTCCCCACTTAGACCTCATTCTCACTGAGGGGGTAAAGCTGTATCTGGGCTGTACCACTTTAGAATACAGGTGGGGGCTCCACAAGTTTCCCCCACCAAGAAAATGAGACTGTTAGGGAAAGGAACTCTAGTCCAGCCATCTCCCTAACCTGCTAGCTTTGTGTGTTTTTGTTTGCATAGGGGAGATTCAGTCCTATGAGCAGCCTCAAGTGGTATAGCCTAGGCACAGTTTTGCCACTCAGAGGGTCCGTTCTCATCATCAAGGGGAGAGGGCTTGAGGGTGGGCCACAACAGAGAAGGCAACAGAAACTTCCCTTCCCCGCAGATGATCCTCCAGGAGTTACTGGGCATGCTAATTGTCAGATGGTCCAAAGGCAGCACGGAGGTAGAGGGGTCAGGACATTTCTTGTTTACATTTATATCCCGCTCTTCCTCCGAGGAGCTCAGAGCAGTGTCCTCACAACAACCCTAGGAACATAGGAAGCTACCATATACGGAGTCAGACCTATTGGTCTATCTAGCGCAATATTGTTTCCCCAGACTGGCAGCGGCTTCTCCAAGGTTGCAGGCAGGAATCTCTCTCAACCCCATCTTGGAGTAGCCAGGGATGGAACCTGGAACCTGATGCTCTTCCCAGAGCGGCCTCATCCCCTAAAGGGAATATCTTCCAGTGCTCACACTTCTAGTCTCCCATTCATATGCAACCAGGGTGGACCCTGCTTAGCTAAGGGGACAAGTCATGCTTGCTACCACAAGACCAGCTCTCCTCTGTGAGGTAGGTTAGGCTGAGAGATACGTGGGTGGCCCAGAGTCACCCAGTGAGTTTCATGGTTGAATGGGGATTTGAACTCGGGTCTTCCCAGTCCTAGTCCAACACTCTAACCACTACGCTATGCCCGCTCTCAACATGTCGTCCCAGCTCCGGGATGTCCCACAATGCACCACACAAGGGTGCAGTGCATTGTGGGATCTGCTCCGGTGCCAGCGCCAGCTGGGAGCAGCCAGTGCTGACCCAGGAGCTGTTGGTCCGGGGTAATTGTGTGCTCACGCCCTTGACCTCACGCCCTTGACCTCAGCAGGTTCTCTAGAGGGGCCACCGGAAGCCTTGCAGCTACCGGCGGATTTCACGGGCAGCCAAGCCTGGGGTTAGCTATCTTAGGATGCTCATGAGAACAGCCTCAGAGAGAACTAAGCTTTGGGGTGCTCTACCATGTTGCAGGAGCTTCCTTTCCGCATCGTATAAAATCCCTAATGAGGCACACATCATTATGGATGTTAAAAAATATCCTTGCAGAGCCTACACCTGCAACGGTTTGCACAAATATCATTTGAAATGAATCAAAAGTTCACATCACGTCTCAGACAAATCAAACTTAGCCACCAAGATAAGAAGGAAATTATTAACTCTGTAGTCGGGCTGATGGAGGACGTTCAGTGAGATCATTTTGTTCAAAGATTAAAGGTGATGAGTGCTAAAGTAATTGAGGAGGAAGACTATGACAATATTAGAGTAGAGCCATTAAAGTCAGTAATGATCAAAAGTTAATTATCAAAGTAGAGCAAACTACTCAGTGCAGACAATTTGAGTCAATAGCTAACCATCCCAGGGAGGGGGTTGGAATGTAATTCCGTGATAGCATTTTCTTATAATGGTTATAGCAAAGATGTAGATTTCAAAGAATCCTAAAAAAAAAAGGAGAGGAAGAAAAAGAAATAATGCATTCTCCCTGATCAGAGAAAAATAATTAGCTCTAATTGACAGACCCACTCCATGTGGCATGTATTCCTACAATGTATTTCTGCATCAAAGCACAGTACACATCCTCATGCAATGCTGCTTTGATTTCTCTGTTCATATATATTTAAGTAAAGTGTGCCGTCAAGTCGATTCCGACTCCTGGCACCCACAGAGCCCTGTGGTTTTCTTTGGTAGAATACAGGAGGGGTTTACCATTGCCTCCTCCCACGCAGTATGAGATGATACCTTTCAGCATCTTCCTATATCGCTGCTGCCCAATATCGTACCAGCGGGGATTCAAACTGGCAACCATCTGCTTGTTAGTCAAGCATTTTCCCGCTGTGCCACTTAAGGTGGCATACACACACACACACACACACACACACATTTTAATAGCTCAGCTTACCTGAGAAAGCCTCTCAAGGCAGACAGCAATCAGGTTTTTTAAAAACAAAACCATACAGGTCCAGTTCAGGCATGATGCTAAACTGTGGTTTATTGTTACAGGAATTCACTAGGGTGGGGATGAAGTTCAGTGGCAGAGCATCTGCTTGCATGCAGAAGGTCCCAGATTCAATCCCTGGCAGCATCTCCAGGTAGGGCTGGGAAAGACTCCTGCCTTTAAAAAGAAAAAAGAAACAAACCCTGGAGAAGCTGCTGCCCGTCTGTGTAGGTAATATAAAGCTAGATGGACCAGTGGTCTTACTCAGTACAAGGCAGCTTCTTATGTTCCTGTATTGATCCTTGGTTTGGCATCCTCTCTCTCTTCTTTCCTTCCTCTCACATCCATGGCTTGTAGGAAACCACAGTTGCTCATTTCATTCAAGCACAGGACACTGTGTTACAAACCGTAGTTAGTTAATATGGTTTGATATCCTGGTTTCTTAACCCATTGTGATTTGTACAAACCACAGTTTCCTGTATCCAGAGAAAATTGGAAACGGTGGTTTGTTACATACTGAGGCCTTTCACATGATCTCGGCTGGGAGGGTGGGCAGGCTAACGGGGGGAAGAAGGAACTCAGTCGCCTTTCCCCGCAGATGAGCGGTGACCATCTGTGTCCTCGCCCTGCCACACGCCCACACGAGCAGCGACGCAGTGACGGCTGCCGCTGGGAGCAGGAGGACTCCAGCACTACTACCACCATCCTGCATCCCAGAGTGTACTGCGCCATGAGCATGGCAGCTGCCCCCATTAGAGCAGGTGCCACGCTTGGCTTCTCCCCGACACACGGTGGGAAATGGTGGTGGGACAGCGGGGAGCCTTTTAACCCGGTGGTGATTGCCTGCCCAGGTTAAGTGAACCTGCAGTTCATCTCTTAGGGGGTTAAAAGGGGTTTGGCGGGAAAATATGGGGATGTGTATGGGGATGAGGACAAATAGATGGACTATAGTTGAAGGCCAGTCCCAGCTTCTCTTCCCCAGTCTTTGCTTCCAGTCCCTCCTTTACATGGCCTCGATGCCTGCTGCCTCTTTGACATCCTTCAGTTTTGGTCAAGTATTGCTGGTTAGAGTTAAGGGTTCTGTAATCATGCAGATAGGTTTAGGCAGAAGGAAGAGATTGGTCTGCTGGCTACTGAGCCAACAACCTACTAAGGCCAACTTACTCTGCCAACCTTGGGGCGGGGGGGACATTGCAGGGCAGGGCTGGATTAATAGTGCCCTGGGTGAGGAGTTCCTTAGGCACATCTCTCCCCTCACTGCAAGGTTAGTTCGTCATGTTGCCAAATTGTGTGGCTTGTGGAGGCCTGACTGTTCCCAGGCTTTCCCACCAATGCTCATGAAAAGGGTCCCGAGCGACCCCTTAGCAATTTGCTGCTTTGCTCCCATTGCTGCCCTACTCCAGTTCTGGGGTCCCGCTGAAGTCACCCCTCTTTCTCCCTAGCTCACTGTAGACGTTACCCTCAACAGTGAGCCACCCAGCTCAGCTTAGCGCCCCCTACAGGTCGGAGCCGTGGGCAGCCATCCAACACGCCCACCCTTAAGCCAACCCAGGGGAAGACGATCGGCAGTTCCCTGCCAAACAGATTCTTTTGCCTTTCTCTCCCTGACAGCCTTCTGATGGTTTCTCTGCCATCTGTGCTGACAGAACAGGTCAGGAGGAGGAGAAGGCTACCCACAGACACGCAGGCATAGAGAACAGTGCATAGGTAGAACTTTTGGAAACAGCTCTCTCTTTTTTTGCAGATTATGGCCCAGAAATATGTATGCCTTGTGATATATATATGAAAGGCATCGCCACTAAAATCTCCAGCAGCTTAAACAGCTTGATAGACTCTAGCCATTCTGCCATCCGTGCCCCCAGCTGTGTTGCTTAGCAACATTTTAATTCAAGAAGAATGGAAGGAGATGAAATCCCTGCGGAGCGGGAAACAGAAATAAGAGGGCCGTTGACAGATGATCTGAGTTGTTTCTTCTAATATACTGTGAAGATCACCAGCTCTTTTCATGAATGATAAATGGACTGTATACAGATCAATGGGCTCAGCAATAAACTGGGACCAGGTTCTGTATCTGAGGCAGCGCAGGCCAAGAGGCCTGGATAGCGGCTCATTTAGAAGATTTGGAGTGTGTTTTCTCAAAAGGTTTCACCAGAGGAAATTGATCTGAACATTTGGTCGTCCTTTGCCCTTTCCTGTTGTTGGCTAATAAAAATGGCTTTGGAGACAGACTCTGTTCTGCCGTGATAGATATAATTTTCCTGTTGTTGTTGTTGTTCAAGATTGACAATAGCCAAGTTAAAATTAATTTCTCAGTGGCGGCCAGAATTCTGGATGTGTTTGTTTGGATCTGTTTCCCATCGTATCCTGAGGTTATGAACTTTTAACATCCAGAAACGTACACTCCAAAGTATGTCTCTTCAGACATCAAGTTAATAAGAGCAACTTGCTTTTCTGGATATCCAAAGCTTTTATGACACTTAAGAATCAAGTGATCTTGCAGAAGCAATTTTCAATAATATTTATGGGGGGGGGGGGGATGAAGACTTTGACATGCAGCTCATCCACACTCAAACAACTCAACACTGACTGGCACATTAAAAAAACACTGCAGTCTCATTCTCACCCACATATGAAATCAGTTATCACTAGGACTGGCACTGAAATGTCAAAGAAGCGAAACTGGAAATTCTAGCATCTTGTTTTCCCATCCAGACACCTCTGGGCAGCTCACAAACAAAGACTGAAGCCTCCTCCTGCTGTTGCTCCCCAGTAGCAAGCATTAAGGGGCAAGCTACCTCTGCATCTGGAAATTCCCACATAGCCGTCATGACTAATAGCCACTGACAGACACACGTCCTTCATGAATGTGTCTAATCCCCTTTTAAAGCTGTCTAGGCTAATGACCATCATCACCACATCTTGTGGCAGTGAGTCCCATATGTTAATTATGTTTGCATAAAGACGTACTTTCTCTTGTCTGTCTTCAGTCTCCTGCTAATCAGTGTCACTGGGTGACTCCAGATTCTAGTTTTATGAGAGATGATTTTAAAAAAATTTAAAAAAATTCTTCTCTCTATTTCCTCTACGCCATGCATAATTCTGTAGATCAGAGGTTCTCAAATAAGGATCCCCAGACATCGTTGGACTACAAATCCCAGCATCCCCAACCACAGTGGCCTTTGGTTCATGTTTGAGAACTGCCATTATAGGTCTCTATCATGCTTCTTTATAGTGCAACCATACTAACACGTTTCCATCTCTAGGGTGGTAGATGTTGCCAAAAATCACTATGAACATCCATCCCCTGAGATGGTACACATGGCAAAAATTTGTGGACCTGACTCATGGACTATAAAATGCTTATTGTGGACAATAAAGTGCTTATACTATTTTTTTAAAAGGAAAGCTGGTCTTGTTGGGGTTGGGAGAGCTGGCCTTGTGGTAGCAAGCATGAATTGTCCACTTTGTTAAGCAGAGTCGACCCTGTTTTGCATTTGACTACATGTGAGCTCTGTAAGATATTCCCCCTAGGAGATGGGGCCAACCTGGGAAGAGCACAAGCATGCTTGCATGCAGAAGGTTCCATGTTCCCTCCGTGGCAGCTCCGGATAGCACTGAGAGAGACTCCTGCCTGTAACTTTGGAGAAGCTGCTGCCAATCTGTGCAGACAGTTCTGAGCTAGATGGACCAATGGTCTGGCTCAGTATATGGCAGCTTCCTAGGTTTCTATGTTTAACCCCACATCCTCCTTCCCAGCACAGTGACAAGGGCATAGGCTAGACCCATGTGATCCACCTAATGTGCATTATGGGATTACAGAGCAGAGAAGCTGGACCTCCACTGACAGGTACACATGCAAAGGGAATCACTGTATCTCTGCCATCTGCATCCCTAAGATTCTGTTGTATTGCAATTTTTTTTCCAAACTTCAGCACAAGCCCATTAAAATTGACAAACAGTTGCATCCCTGCTGTGTTCCCTGCTTAATTATAGAAGCCCACTTTGTCGTGCTCATTTTCAGGTTTCAGAAATACACTGTCTTTTTTTTAAAAAAAAAATCATTTGGAATTTTTTTTTCTCCCTGTAAAAGGTCACACTTGCTGAGGCTAGCTAACAGCTCTTTCACTTTCCTTTTTTTTATTTGTAGACTGCAGAGAAGACAAAGCCTCGAAACATTCCTGTAAAGTAAGTTATTTTAATATCTGTCGGAAAAACTCAAGTTTAATGAACTTCAAGCAAATGGGCAAAATAAAAATAAACTCCGCACTAGGGTAGTAAAAACAGACATTGGGACTCGGGTTACTCTGTACATAAAAAAAGGTTCCCTGATCAGCAAGGACAGGTTTCGATCCTTCACGACTCCCTGATGGCTGAATGCCCCCAGTTGTTCCTGGTTTACATAAATTAATATGTGCCATCTATGAATAGCTGCTAAATGATATTATAATCACATTCAGTGCAGAGTTCTCCTAGCCCTGAGGGGGAATGCGCCCATGCTAAAAAGATTGCGCTTTTTAATTGCAGTCTGTGGGCAGGTCTGACAGAGGGGAAATAACAGAGCATATGAGGCACATGGGGAGAATATCTTCCACCTATGTCCCAGGGCCTTATCAGCCTGTTGATGGAGACTGCCAAAAATGTTTCTATGAGTCTTCAGAGAGATCCAAAAGTAGTCCCCACAGGAAAACTCCACAGAAATCTACCAGCCATCAGAGTCATTTCACATGGCACTGCATTGCTTTTCAACAGCTTTCCAAGGTACTATATCTTGCTGTTTTGTTGTTCTCAATGAAGCACTAATCGTGTATGTGCTGTCCTGTCCTGTCCCATGGAGCTGAGCCCATGAGATCTGGTGGGAATGTTGAGGCAAGGCAGCAAGGCAGGGTCGTCAGGATTCAGCACCATGGCCAGCTCCATGGGAGACGTTGCTCCAACAGCAGCCAGAGGTAGACTGAGCCCCTAAATACCTCTCAGCTTAGTCTGCCCCTGCTGGGCCCGCTTCCCTGTCTGCAAAGCGGCAGCCTTAAAGGGGTAGCCCCATGGCCAGGAGTGTGGCACTTTTCCTCCTCCTCTCCAGCTGATCCTGCCTGACCTGTCAGCAGCATTGTGATGTAGATATCAGAGAAGGCAATACTGGAGGCGGAGACGACTCCTCTAAAGGCTTGGGTTTCAAGGGTGTTGCATCAGAGAACTTAGGCCAGGCCTGCTCAATTTAGGCCCCCCAGCTGTTTTTAGACTACAACTCCCATAATCCCCGGGCACAGTGGTCAATAGCCAGGGATTATGGGAGACGTAGGCCAACATCTGCAGGAGGGCCGAAGTTGAGCAGCCCTGACTTAGGCTCTACAGCTGTTGTCTTGAAGGATTTCATCTCTGGAGCTTTCTCAGGCTCTGGCCCAGCTTCAGACGCCAAGGCTGGGTTCGGTGTTGGGCCCACCTCTTTGGAGTCAGGCTCAGATGGAACTTGCAATCTAAATTGTAGCAGAGTGAAATAAATAAGAGGTTTAAGTAACTACACAGCAGGAAAGATATAGAGGGAAAATGTTGATTTAGAATGCAAGCCTGGGGATAGGTTTTCCGGCCGTCCAAGATTGGTCTGCAGGCTCCAGGAACTAGTGCCCATCTCCAGGAGATGATTGAAAGAAATCCTGGAGATTTTGGTGACTTGGTATTGAGGGAAATTTAGTGGGGTGGGGGTCTCTAGAAATAGCTTCAGCCAGAGTGGCCAACCCTATCTGTGGATAGAAGCTTGTTGTTAATTTTGTGTTTAAAGAATACCTTTTAGGCACTTAAAACATGGCTGTTGGTCTTCTGTGAGGAAACACAGCTCCCTGGAAACTTAGAGTTCATTTTGGTTTGTGGAACTAGGGTTGAGGGCTTCCGCTAAAGGTTTCATGGCAAATGTTACCTTTGGGTGGGGACATGAAAGCCAACAGGCCATCACCCAATCAAAGAAATCATAACTGATTAGTTGTTTGAGTTTTAGTCAATGAACTGCTTAGTTAACTTAGCACAGACTACTGCATATGGTCTGGTCTGGTCATGTGGTTCCTTTTGGATTGCACATTCATAAAATTGTCAGTGTGACCCCACAGTAATTATTGTTGGTTAAAGATGTCCATGCTATCATGTTTTATATCCCTTGTATATGGAATTTATCTTACGTCAAGAACTATGAATTCTCTGAACATGGGCAGTTGACAAAATTATGCAACTTTGGAAGGACAAATCTATTCCTCATTTACAACTCTGGGTAGCTGATATGTGTTCCCTGTCTGCATTCGAACTGGTTCATAGTTCAATTTTATTGCGATCTTTGATCAAATATACAACCCAGATCAAGTAAAAGAAACCTTGAAGGTAGATATCAATATAAACACATATCTGCATATACACACGTGGAATCTATTACATAGATTCCATATTACATTCGAACTGGTTTTATTTCAGAGAAATTGGTAAGTTTTCAGAGATTTCGTCCAAGTTTAATAAACTGTTTGTGCTTTGAAAAAATTACCCTTAGAAGAAGGGTTTTTTAAAAATTTATTTATTTTATTTTATTTATTGATATAACAATATCAATAGGCATTCTGTTAATGATTTATTTATTGATATAACACTTAGGCATTATGTTAATGATTGAGATTTTTTGCTGTTGGATTTTCTTTTTTTGTTATCGGATTATGTTACATTGTATCTTTTTAGCTGAAGTTAAATAAAAAGCAAAAAAAACTTTGCATAGATTTGTAAAAAAGGTGAAAACAACTGCTCTAAAGAAAGAAGCGTAATTCTTTTGGATTTAAATGATGGCCGTGTGTCATGGCAGGCTTCCTCTGAGAAGAGCCATTCCATCGTGTGGGCGAGAAAAGGGGTGGGGTGGGGGTGCCTCTTAAAATTGTGTCTTCCAGCTGCAGCTTTAATAAATAACTCTATGAAAAATAACCTCCTTTTTAAAAGCCGCTGGTCGATTCATTGGGGGCACCTCTTAGTCCATTAGAAGTTTTTAAAATCAATTGGCTTGGGCCCAGGGTATTTAACTGCTCTGGCCCAGGGTATTTAAGAGAACGCCTTCTTTGTTATGAACCCCGCCGCCTACTAAGATCTTCAGGGGAGGTTCCTGGGCTGTGGAACACACTTCCTGCTGAGATTAGAGCTTATCCATCCCTGTTGATGTTTGGGAAAGAGCTGAAGACCCATCTCTTCAGCCAAGCTTTTTAGCTAGGTTGTGGTTTTTAGCTGTTTTAATTTGAACCTTTAGATGTTTTAAATTGTTTTTGATGTTCTAAACAGCCTAGAGAATTCAGTAGTGGGCAGTATACAAATATGCTAAATAAATAAATAAATAAATAAATAAATAAATATTATTATTAAATGATTAATTAATTATTCAGCCATGAATGAAGAAAGAAAGAAAAATGGCACCATGTCGGTGGTAATCAGTGGTAAGGGAATCCCACCAGCAGTGTTGCCGCTAACAGGGACTGCTAGATGTTTCTGACTACAACTCCCATCATCCCCTGCTTCAATGAGCTTTGGCTGTGGGTTAAGGGAGTTGTAGTCAACAGCATCAGGGAATCCCTGTTAGAGGCAACACTGCCCACCAGTGGTATGTTTTTCTTCTTTGGTAATTTGTAAAGCTCTGAAGAAGTAAATCAGAATCAGAGGTACATAGGAAGCTGCCATATGCTGAGTCAAACCCTCAGTCCATCAAGCTCAGTATTATCTACACTGACTGGCAGCAGCTCTCCAGTGATGCTAAGTATCGATTTCCGAGCAGGCCGCACCCTGGTGCAAGCTTCACTGATCTACTAACACTCCACATATAGGAATGGTGACGTTTTGGAACGTGAATCTGAAGTTGGTTGAGTATGTTTGTTCATACATACCAGGCCTAACACATGCCACCCAGGACAATCATTAGGGCTATTTGAGGGCTTGGGCACGTGAATGCCTTCTGCAGACATTTCTGTCCCACCTGTAGCCACAAAATGCTTATTATATGCATCAGATCTGAGACTTCAGGAGCGGGGGGGGGGGAGAGAATAACATTCTGGGCGCCGGCCAAGCCACCAGACTTGAGCTCTCCAACTCCATGTATAATTTATACGCTGTTGCCTTTCTATTTGCCTTGAGTTCTCGTGGATTTTGCTTCAATTAGTTCCCATGGGAGTAAATTAGGCATATTAATTACATTCAGCTTGGTATTTTTTGATACGTTTTATTAGTTTACCCACCTGTGCAAAGTTACAATTTCCCCCTTCTAGCCACGGCTCTCTGAGTGAGAGAGCAACTTTAATGAGGCCGTTTCGAGTGGGGGGGAACGCAAACACCCCTCCCTCCTAGCCCCATCTGCATGCAGCCCTTCACTGTTTCTCTCCACGTCTTCTGTGGGTTGGACGGGGACTGAAGCCGCCCTTTCATTTCCGTGGGCAAGAAGGTTCGCCGACTTTTGCCCTGGTGGCTGTTGTGGGGCTTTCCGTTCCCTGGATACCCCAAACTGGATCTTAGAACAGATGATGAGATTGTATGACTTTTCCCCTGAAATGAAAAGTGTCGTCTCTCGAAGTGCCCACCCTTGCCTTGACTTTATTAACATAAACATAAGAAGAGCCTTGCTGGATCAGGCCCAGGGGCACCATTAGGGACCCCCAATGAATTGCTCGGAGCCCCAGTTCTCATCAGCCATCCCTCTCCTCCAAGACCCCTTCCAGGAAGGAAGCGCAGCAGTGGAGGCATCTGCACAGAACAGGGGAGAGAGCTCCTAAGCTCATCTAGCTCTCTGCTGCCTCTACTGTACCTTCATAGTGCTGCATTGTAATATTAGAGACATATGTAATTGCACACATAGGCACGTTGGTGACTTCCGGTCATATCTGGAAGACGGGGGCAGCAGGGAGGTATGCTGCCACCCTGACTTTTTAAAACACTGATGCCTAGTGCCAACTGCCGTGTGTCAAACACACACATACACACATACTGGGGTAATCAGTTAATTTTAAAAAAGTGTTTAGATTCTTCGGTGTCTTCATTACACACCTTCATTTCTTCTGTTCATTTTGAACCCATTGTTTTGCGGGTGGGGGTGGGCAAATAGTGGCATCCCATGTGCCAACGTCCCCCCAACCAGCAAGCCACTGGGTACTCAGTTTATATTTTATGAATTTTTGAGGTGTTTAGAGTCTTTGGTGTATAATGAATCCTCATAGGGATTCATTATGTGGAAAGGTTATTAGACACCATAGACTCTAAACACTTGAAAACATTCCTAGAACATAAACTGAATAATACCCCACTGCCTTGCAAGTGGGAGGGGGGTGTAGTTGGCATATAAGTTGACAGTTGTTACTGTCCAAAGACAGTCAAAATGAATAGAAGAAATGAAGGTGTGTAATGAATCTTCAGAGGGATTCATTGAGGAAAAGTTATAATACACCAAAGAATCCAAACAATTGAAAAATAGTGGCCACACATTTTGCTCCATAACTCCAGTTCTCTAAGAGATAGAGCTTAACTTTTTCAAAAAAATGAAAGTTGGGAATCTGGGGAGATTGATAGGAGGAATCTGAATCTCAAATTGATTTGAATCAAATCTGGTGTGATTCAATTTGGACCTGAATCTAGCCAATGGACCACAGGGGTGATTTGTTCTGCCACCAAATCACCTGAATCAACTAGATTTGAGTACAAATTGGTTTGTACCCGAATCGATTCACACATCCCTAGCAAATATATGAATATGATGAATAGTTATATACCACTTTTCAACCAGAGTTCCCAAAGCAGTTTACATAGATATAAATAAAATAAAATAAAATATCCCATGAGAACTCAGCATTCCCCTTAAAGAAGACCCCAGAATCCTTTGCCATACTCCAGGGTCCCATGGCAGATGAGGCAGACAGACTGAAGGTAGGAACTCTGAAAATCACAGAGTTCGAAGACGTATATTTTTACGCGATAAAGAAAACTCTGCCAGGCGACAGAGAGGAGGCTTTGCTTAAGGGTTGGTTTGTTAATGCTGTCACTTTTGTGGTGTTTTCCGAACGCCATCGAAAATTCCCCTTGAATGTTCAGGTTCCTCAGCTACACCCAGCAAAGTTTAGTCGCTTCCGTTGTCACCACAAGTGAAAGATGCACAGAATCTTCTTAGCATATGTGACTGATCACATACATTTTTAAAAACATGGTTCTCTGATTAAGACATATGTGAGACTACCCTCCTGCAAATGTGGATGGCTTTTGGCGAAAAGCCACGCACTAATAAGTCGAATTGACGCTAACTACAGTTGACATCTGCTGCGGTTGGGAAAGGGGGGACAAAATGAGAGAAAGGTTCTCACTTGTCATTAGTGTAAAAATATTTGTTGCCTTTGCACTTTGATGGCATTGTGGCTGTCTGCTAGAATCAGGTTTCCTTCCGTTTTAAGGAATCATTTATCGCTGGGTTTGAGTTTGCAAGTTTGGGAATGGGATGTTTTTCAGGCAAAAAAGTTTCTCCCAAGGTAAGGCCTCAGTACTGATGGAGGTGGGAGCGGATCTACTTTTCTTGCTTATTTCTGAGGTTCATTTCTGAGGTTGTTAAAATGAGGTATTTCATTTTGACAACCAGGAAAAAGGACACAGAGCTTGTTTGCACGCAGGTTATTCCAGGACAACCCCCAAACTTGTCATTAGCTTGCTTCAGTCTTTTTTTTCCTTATTTATTTGTTTGTTTGTTTATTTATTTATTTATTTATTATTTGTTTATTTAAAATATTTATACCCCACCCCTCCAGTAAACAACTCCTCAGCGCACCTCAAAACATTAATAAAATAGATACAATGTAAAATAAAACTAATATAGCTTAAAAGGTTAAAAGACTAGGCAAAAACCACATTTAAAATTACATTTTTAAAATTCAAATTAAAAATTATTAATATAAAGCTAAAAACTGAGAACTATAAAAACTATTTTAAAAAGAGGAGAGCTGGTCTTATGGTAGCAAGCATGACATGTCCCCTAGCTAAGCAGGGCCTGGTTGCATTTGAATGGGAGACCACATGTGAGCACTGTAAGATATTCCCTTCAGGGGATGGAGCCACTCTGGGAAGAGCATCTAGGTTCCAAGTTCCCTCCCTGGCAGCATCTCCAAGATAGGGCTGAGAGAGATTCCTGCCTGCAACCTTGGAGAAGCCACTGCCAGTCTGTGTAGACAATACTGAGCTAGATAGTCTGAATCAGTTTACAGCAGGTTCCTATGTCCCTATGTAAAGAACCTACCAGATATAATCAGCAGATAAAACATTTAAAGGCCTCTTTTAAAAGATGTGTTTTTAATTGTTTTTTTAAAACACTGAGGGAGGGAGCATGGTGAAACTCTTTGGGGAGTGCGTTCCAAAGCCAAAGGGCTACCACCGAAAAGTCCCTGTCATTGTCCCCGCCAACTGGATCTCTGTAAATCAATTAATTAATTACATCTATTTAGTTAGTTGTTTTTAAAATAGTTATACCCCACCCCTCCAGTACATTACTGCTTGGGGCTGCAACACAGAAGGCCCGTCCCTGAGGAGCCACGAACTGGGGGCCAAACAGATGGACCTCTCTGGATTATCTCAGTGGGCAGCAAGGCTCATAACAAAGAAGATGTTCTCTTAAATACCCCAGACCTTAGCTTTTTAGGGCTTTATAGGTTATAACCATGAGTTTCCATGAGGCAAGATGAAGTGATAGCCCCAAGCAGCAGATTATTGGACCACAAGCAGGGTGGCAAGATACTCCCACCTAGGGATGTGCGATTCAATTTGGCCTCAAATTAATCTGAGTCGAATTGGGGGTGATTCAAATGTTCAACATTGAATTGCCCACAAAACAGAGGGTCTAGTTCAAGGTCCCGAATCAATTTGGATTATTTGAGCACCATTTTCTTGGGGAGAGCTGACCTACCAATTCGCATCAGTGGATAGGCTAGCCCACCACTCCGAACTTAGTGTGCTTAAGTTCAGAGTGGACGGCAGGTCTACCCACTGACCCCAATTGGTAGCCCAGCCCTTCCTGAGGAAATGGCACCAATTTGAGGCCAATTTTTCCAGCTCTCCCCAGAAAAACAGGCCAAAATGGCATTCAAATCACTCAGATCAATTTGAGTGATTCAAGGTTGATTTATTGAGGCAGCCGGCCAAGCTGGCTGCTTTCGACAAATCAGTTCAAATGTTTGTGATTCAATTCAAGCTCGAATCGAATTGCAAACATTGATTTGTGAACATCCCTTCTCCTACAACGTCAGCTGCCTCCCTCTGCTGCTCTCCACCATTAAATAACTTCTTTGCCTAATGTTGGCATGGGAGAACGGCATTTGGTGCCCCGGATCAGACACACTGAGGTCCTGGGCCACTGCTGGCCGTAGGAGAGGTCTGCTGTTTTCAGGTTCTCCTTGTGGGCTTCCTGGAGTGATCTGAGTTGCCACCATTGGAAGCAGACTGGATTTTTTTCCTAATCCAGCAGGATTCTTCTTATGTTCTTAATGAATTTTGTACATATTTAATCTAGGGATATAAGAAGCTGCCTTATACCGAGTCAGACTATAGGTCCCTCTAGTTCAGTATTGTCTACACTGACTGCCAGCAGCTCTCCAAGGTTTCAGGCAGAAGTCCTTCCCAGTCCTACAAGGAGATGTGAACGTGGGAGCTTCTGCATGCAAGTATGCAGATGCTTCTCCACTAAATTCCATCCTCATCCCCTAAAGGGAATAACTTACAGTGCTTCCATATGGTTGCCCATCCAAATGCATACCAAGGTGGACCTTGCTTAGCAAAAGGGGCCATTAATGCTCACACCCACAATTCATGCTCACTCCCCTAATTCATGTTCACCACCTTCACTACCCCTCAGCTAGCTTTCCTCCCCGAAATTGATCCAACACAGATCCAGCAAGGGGGCCCACTCCCAAAGCACCCTCTCAAGTAGAAAGGCCGTGATGTGTTATTCCAAAGCAGCCATCCTTGCATGGACGTCGCGGTGCCTTTGGGGAACAAGGAAAGGTGGAAGATTCCCCAGACAACTCGGCGACCCCCAGGACAGGCATCCAAAGTGATTCGGTGAATAGATATTTCTATTTAAAACCTCCTGCAATATATAAATAGGTCCGCATCTCCCTGTGGAATCTAGTAAAGGTGAACCGGCAACCTCTTATATCTACTTCAGCCAGCCAGGGAGCATTTAGCATGCTAAAGACATACTTGCCCTTTCCCCATTCCTTTGTGCAACGGTAATGAAGGCTGAGAATAAAAATAATTTTCACTTTTAGGTCGGAACTAGATGTTACAGCCAACTGGAGGCTGCCACCCAAACCAGTAGCTTGGTTTCTTCTTCTCACCACGTCCCCTGCAGAATATTTTTTGAAAGAAACCCAATAATCATGCATATTCCCATGACTTCATGCAGGTCACTCATAGCTATCCCCATGTTGCTTTATTGGGCCTTGATTGTCTCTTTAGATCTTTCTCCATTCCTTGCAGTTTCTTTCTGATTTAGTCCAGCGTCATCACAGCTGCTTAAAGATGCACTACTTTAGGCATAAAGTGATAACCTGATTTCTCCCCCCACACACACCCTTTTTTTGTTGTTGTTCTTTTCCTTTTCCTTTAGTTTGGGGATTTATTCTCTTTACATGTTTTGCTAGGTACATTTTTATCAGCCTGGAAGATACCCACAGTAAAACTCTTCTTATCCCTTGTGGGAAGTAGTCATTGTTGGAAGAGTCCAGACTGGTTAATCCGCCCTGTGCTAAGCCCAGTAGGTACTAAACCTGTGTGTTGCCTGCAGAAGTGAAGTTCTAAATTAAATGGCTTCTGCTTTGGTAGTACTTTAAGCTCTCCAGGGATGTAGCACTGGAGAGGAACTCAAACAGAAGCAGGTGGTCCCAGGTTCTGTTCCTGGTGGCATCTCCAAGAAGGTCTGCATTTCTCATGACAAAGAGAAGAGCAAGAAAAGCGGCTCCTGGTTTCAGCATTACGCGTTTATTTCGAACAATGCCTATTTTGCCCCTGGGTTCACTCTGAAAAGACTTCATCATGGCTCCATTTTGCCAGTTAAGAACCAAGAACAGCCCTGGATCAGGCTCAAGGCCCATGTAGTCCAGCATCCTGTTTCACACAAGTGGCCCACCAGATGCCTCTGAGAAGCCCACAGGCAAGAGATGAGGGCATGCCCTCTCTCCTGATGTTGCTCCCCTGCAATTGGTATTCAGAGGCATTCTGCCTCTGAGGCTGGAGGTGGCCTATACCCATCAGACTCATAGCCATTAATAGACCTGCCCTCCATGAATTTATTTAAACCGCTTTTGAACTTTTTAAGAAACCCCTGCTAACTGGGCAAAGAGGCAGCTTTTTAACATGGTGATTCTCTTTATTTAGCAGGGGGAGAGTAACTGGCCCTATCCACCCACAGTACAGTACCTCCAGTGACTGTTGCTGGTGTCTGTCTTATGCTTCCTTTTTGACTGTGAGCCCTTCAGGGACAAGGAGCCATTTTATTTATTTATTTATTTATTCTCTATGTAAACCGCTTTGTAAACATTTGTTGAAGAGCAGTATATAAATTGTTGTTGTTGTTGTTGTTTAAAGCCATCCAAGCTTGTGACCATCACCACATCCCATGGCAGATAATTCCATAGATTAATTATGGCCTGTGTGAAAAAGTACTTCCTTTTGGTTCTAAACTTCCGGGCAATCAGTTTCATGGGATGGCACCTGGTTCTAGTGTTGAGAGAGGGAGAAAAATTTCTCTCTGTCCACTCCTTCCACTCCATGCATAGTTTTATATACCTCCATCCTCTCTCCCCAAACTCACCTCTTTTCCGAGCTAAAAAGCCCCAGATGCTGTAGCTTTGCCTCATAAGGCTCCTGATCTTCTTGGTTGCCCTCTTCTGCACCTTCTCCGGTTCTGCAATGTCCTCCTTAAGATACAATGACCAAAACTATACACAGTTATTGTGAGCACATTGAATCCCACTTGAAATTGTAATATTGCCCCCTCAGTTACTGAGTGCAATCTGTATAACAACTTGCTTCCTCCAGGTGCTTTAGCATACTAGCAATTCACAGATATTGTTTTGCACGCAAATGTTAAGCAACTTTTTTATTTTATATTATTTTTTAATAAATGAAGGTAGAAATAAGTGTAGGTTTTTCCCCTCCATTTAGGGTCAATTAATATGAAAGAAAGAGGAGAAATGAGCTAAATGTTTCCGAGGATAATAACGCTGCAAGGTTAATTTTGCTTCGTGCAGCATTTCCAGCGATTGAATTGCCTTTTATCCTCCCTCCAGGGTTACTCCTGTGCTCGCAATAATTGAGGCTGATTTTATTGGAAAATCACCTCTGGATGAGAAACATACTCTAGAGGAAACATTGCATGGGTACAAATAGGCTTTTTGGTGCCAGGGCCATGTTGGGCTGGCTGGCTTAACTCTAGTCCCCAATCTGTCTGTGCATTCAAGCAACAAATTCATTAGCAGCCCTTCTGGCGGGATGGAAGAATAGCCATATTTGGAACATTTGCTTTTGAATTGTGTTTATTTATTCTTTTTCCCTCTGACTTTGTCAGATAAGAGTTCAGTCATCAAACTCTGCTTCCCGACAAGAGCATTTTTTAAATGGCGATTATGATTTCAGGCTGACATCCGGACTGACAAAGCACTTGGGCAATGAACAAAGATGTCCTCATGCAAGAAGGACATGAAGTCACAGTGTGACGCTTGCTTCCTCTACGTTGTGGTTGTCTGCTGGCCCCAGACAGCTAGATGATCCCCAGCTAGCCTCAGAGTCCTCAAGAAGGGGGAGCATGCTCCTATAGCAGGCCTGCTCAACTTGGGCCCCCCAGCTGTTTTTGAACTACAACTCCCATAATCCCTAGCCACTGTAGCCAGGGATTATGGGAGTTGTTGGCCAACATCTGCAGGAGGGCTGAAGTTGAGGCCCTATAGCCAGGGCCTGTTACTTTCACTGGCTCTTTAGGAAGTGTTGCCCCAAGCCTCCAGGCAAATCCCAGGGCTCTTGTCAGCTCAAGCCTTCATTGCGTTCTGGCCCCACATCGCCGGCCAGGGGTCCTCTAAATACTCCCTGACAACTGGGGCAATTCCTGTGAGATCTCAGCCGAGTCTGAGACTTCAGGCCAAAATCTTGCGAGATTTTCCAGAGTTACCTCACCTGCCTGCCGTTCGGGCCAGCCTGTGGCATTGGCCTGGATGGTAGTGCCGACGCACTACCCCATGGGCCAGCAAGGCATGCATGGATCGGGACCCGCTCATTGGTAAGTCCTGACCCACTGATCTCTCCACCCCTGCCCCCCGAGGCTCCCTCACACAGGGGCATGCTTGAGACTGCACTATTGTGCAAAAGCTCCCTGCAAACGTGTATGAGCCCAGCCACAGGCTGTGCACCTGGTTGTGCATGCACAAATATATTCCCACTAGCGCAACACTCATCTGGAATATAACCCCTCAACTTAGAACAACTAGATAGTGCAACAGCCTCGTATCCCTGCAAGTGCTTTGTTAGTCTGGATGTCCGCCACTGGGGGGAACATTTGAACAAGATGTTATGTTCATAGGAATGTAGGAAGCTGCCATATCAGAGTCAGACAATTGATAGAGTCAGACCATTGGTCTATCTAGCTCAGTATTGTCTTCACAGACTGGCAGCGGCTTCTCCAAGGTTGCAGGCAAGAATCTTTCTCCGCCCTATCTTGAAGAAGCCAAGGAGGGAACTTGGAGCCTAAATGCTCTTCCCAGAGCAGCTCCATCCCCTGAGGGGAACATCTTACAGTGCTCACACTTCTAGTCTCCCATTCATATGCAACCAGGGCGGACCCTGCTTAGCTAAGGGGACAAGTCATGCTTGCTTCCACAAGACCAGCTCTCCTCTCTTGTTCACAAGTGGTTTGCATATCTGGCCATGTGGCATAATGGTTACATAAGCCCCCTTCAGACATAACTTCAGGAGAACGTCCTCTCTGTAGTCAGCAAGACGGCAGGGGAGCTGGCTGTGAGGGCTTCCTTCTTGACAAAGGAACAGCCTGCACAGCCAATGGGGCTGGAGCAAGGGAGGAGCTTCCTCCCTCAAGTCCAGCCCCACGGAGCTGAAACTGCGGTGCAAGCGTTCAGATGTAATGCTGGTGCCGCAGAACCAGAATTAGAGATGTCCAGACTCCACTCTGAACCAAAGGCAATCTGGATATTTGCATTCTATAACATAAAACAAATATGTTTTGCAATATGGATGCGACGTTAAAATGATCAGGATGTGCCTTTGCTGGGGGTTGTCTTTTGTGTGTGTGTTTGGTGTTTTGTTTTGTTTTAGGGGGGTCTGCAAAAAAAAAAAAGATTGGTACTTTTTGTAGTGCTGTCACAGATCAATTCTCAGTGAGTGTCAGCAAGACGATTATATTGAGCAAGTTCAATATAACTTGCAGTGAAATCTCATACTAGTTAGTTGGGAGCTCCTCTTACTTCATTTCAGTTTCCAGTAAGCAGGGTTGCAACTGTTATTTCTGGTGAAAAGAACAGTTACAAATTCATTAGGTAAACAGATGTACCTTCTCACAGGTATTATGGAAATGTACACATTTTGGAGGCTGCTGCACATGCACACTGCCCATCTGCATGGCTGTGGTCCTAGCCATGCAGATGGCCAGCGTGCATGTGCGGCAGCCTCCAAAACGGCCACTGCCCCAAAGGGGCCAAAAACAACTGGAGGGCTGGCGGGGGGGAAGGGTTAACCTCAGGAGACGATGGCCATGGCAGCACCCCCAAAGCCCCGCAATGGTGGTAAGTCCACCTTTTTTATTTTTATTTTGTAAACAAGCAAAACAAAAACCCAGAGTGGCCCAGTGGGTTCAGCTTGACCTCGAGCTCAACCAGGCCCAGTCCAGCTCAATGGTAAGCCCTTGAGATGGGCCAGTTCGAGTTTCATTTCCACCACCCCCCTGCAAGCTAGGCCTGAACCGGTTCGAACCTGAACCAGGCTGGGCCTGGCTCTAGTGAACACAGAACCAGACTCGGTTTGGTTCAAGTCCAGTCCTACTTGAATTGGGTTTTCCAGTTTTTTGCACACTCCCAAGATATGGGAGAGAGGAGAGATTCCAAGATCCTTCCTTAGTCTTGAGATGGGCACATGTAGATCATTTTCCTGCTCAACTGGAGGCTTTACAATGAAACAGACATAATTACCTATATGAGAGAGTAGACCGGAAAGGTGTAAATATCTTCCCCTCTAAACAAGCTGCACTGCGACAGTAATACTTTAAATATTGCCTTTTTAAAAAAACAGATGATGAGCTTCTCAACCATCAACCATCTGTAATTCTGCAATTACCTAAACTGGAGAAAAGAATGCCGGTGAGCTTGTACATGAGAGCTTTGAAGCTTCATGTTAACCAACCGTAGCGGGTAGTGCTGTTTTCAGCGTTGGCTGTCCATCCTCCACTTTAATGTCTCGGCAGTTGGCTACAATTTTTGTGGAATTTTTTTTTTTTTAATGCAAGCGAGTTCTCTCAATTATGCAGCCATCATAAGTTTTGCCAACGCAGAGTATGGATCGATTTGTGTTCATTAGAGCACAAAATTAGAATTTCATTGCAGCAACTATAAATGTGTTGTCTCGCAGAAGTCAAAATACTTTTCCATATAAAATTTTGGATTAACTGTCATTGGCCGGTTTCAACTTTGTTTTTCATGCTGATTTTATTGCACTAAAATTATTTCTATGGGATTTTCTCCTTCATCCCTTCTTATTTTCCCCCTGGCCTAATGCCTGAATGAGGCTCAATCCTATATACCCTTCCCTAGGGATTGACTCCATGGAACTCAGTGAGCCTTCCTTCTGAGTAAACATGTGTAGGATCTGGTAAATTATCTAGTGTACTGTCTGAAGGTAGTTCAGTTCAGTTCAGTCTTTATTATGGTCTTTGACCAATAACACAACATCTAAAACAATATGCAATTTTAAACATAGCCATATTAATAACATAACTGTACATTGGATCTAACCATTAGTGAGCAGAGTGTGACGAACCCGTATTGCAGAACAACAGAATTTTGCAACTGTGTGTGTGATAGACGAATTCATATCTATTCTCAAATATTTGATGTAGAGTTTGTCCGATGGTCCTGGCAGATTATGTAAAAGAGGGTCTCACAGCGGGGAAATGACTTGACTAACAAGCAAGAGTTAATTCGAATCCCCGCTGGTATGCAGCAATATAGGAAGATGCTGAAAGGCATCATCACATACTGCGCGGGAGATGGCAATGGTAAACCCCTCCCGTATTCTACCAAGAAAACCACAGGGCTCTAGGCCCTAGGCATGCTTATATAGGAGCAAGCCTCACTGGGTGCACCATGGAGCATATTACTGAGAAAGCATGCATAGGATGGTGCTATAAGGCAGTTTCCAGCTCCTGTATTGCTGCAGGATACCTGGGGCCCAGTAAAATAGTCTGGCTAGTGCAGTGAGGAAATGGAATCTCACAGTGAACATTCAGAATCTTTCACTGCAAGCACGATATCTACATTTGCTTCTTCAGCTCTCTCCCGAAGCCTGCGATTTAAACGTCAGCTGGCATAAATTAGCAAGGTGAAAAATCTAAATATGCACCTCCAGCTATTCTTAAAGGGAATAAGCAGATGGATACGTGCCGTGACAAATGGCTAGGATGGATAAAATATCAACATGCATTTCCCCACGCAGGTTACGTATAAATCACGAGAGGTGTAGAAAAACCCTTTAGCTTTTAAGATTTATATAGGCTGTTTGCACTTTAGAATTCTCTCACTTAAGGGGAAAAAAACAATTTTGAGGGCTTTTAGTATGAAGGAGAAAATTGGCATATCCAGGCAGTCCTCCTCCATCAAATGGGATCACCGCTGAACTCATTCTTGAATTAATGTGCTCATTCGGAAGGTGGAAATCTGGGGAATGGACTCCGAGCGGAAGGAAAGCTGGCTCCACGCATTTATTTATTCTGGAGGAAAGGTGCCCATTCATCTATCGCACAAATGTGGAATTAGAAGGGAAGGAACCGCAGTTGAGAGTTTGGCAGCTGTTGGAAGACACAGATGGTTATGCAGCTTCTTAAGCCTTTCCAGGCGTTTGATACTGATACTGGTGTTAAAATGCGGGTTCGCTGTCTGCCTAAAGTGTATCCAAAACGGCCATTGGAAAATAAGCGCCTGTATGTTTTGGATTGCCCTGTCCCCTATGACTCTGTTTGCCTAAACCAGGAGTGGGGAGCCTTGCTTTGCCCCTGCTAACTGAGCAAAGAGACACCTTTTTAAAGAGGTCATTCTCTTATGTTTAGCAGGGGGAGAGCAGCTGGCCCTCTCCAACCCCACCACAGAATCCCTCTTGGGCTGTTGCTGGTATTTTCCTTATGTTTCTTTTTAGATTGTGAGCCCTTTGGAGACAGGGGACCAGTGTCAGGGGACCAGTGTCAACAGGGAGTCCCAGATGTTGTTCACTACAACTCCCATAATCCCCAAGCAAAGGGTATTGCAGCTGGGGATGCTGGGAGTTGTAGTCAACAGCATCTGGGAATCCCTGTTAGAGGGAACACTGCAGGGGCCATCTTATTTATGCATTATTTACTTTTCTGTGTAAACCAATTCGTGAACTTTGGTTGAGGGGCAGTATGTAAATATCCATCGTCATTGTTGAAGCAAGCATGACTTATCCCCTTAGCTAAGCAGGTTCTGCCCTTGTTGCATATGAAAGGGAGACCAGAAGTGTGAGCACTGGAAGATATTCCCCTTAGGGGATAGAGCTGCTCTGGGGATTGCAGATGGTTTCAAGTTCCTTCCCTGGCAGCATCTCCAAGATAGGGCTGAGAGAGATTCCTGCCTGCAGCCTTGGAGAAGCCGCTGCCAGTTTGGGTAGACAATACTTAAAGAGATGGGCCTATGGTCTGACTCAGTATACGGCAGCTTCGTATGTTCCCATGCACTCGTGCACATGTCCCCAATGCATATGGACTAGGATTTTATATTTCCATTAAATGCCCATGCATTGATGAAAAGCTCCTGTGTTTTCCCTTCCGCATGTGAAGACATGCATCTCACATGCACAGATATAGTAAACCCCATAAGAGAATTGTGATTATAGCACAATTATTTAATGTGACTTATTCCTTCTCGACCGTAAAACCATATCAATCAAATTCATAAAACCAATCTTTATGCATTGTGGAGGGAATTTTACGCTGATGATGATCATTTATTGTACACTCTTGCGGTTGTCGTTCTGAAGGCAGATGGGTGGTATATAAATCTTTAAAACAAAATTCCACCCACTTCTTTGTGAAATTATCGAAAAGAGAGGCTGAGGCTGCTCCTCAAAATTTCAAGTTGACCAGAAGGGGATGGAATTTGCTGAAAGCAAATATTAGATGTTTCATTTTAGCCGCTAAGCCAACAGCAATATATTTGGGGCAATAAGTGCAAAACATAACTGTGTCCCGGGTCAGTTCTGGCTGGCGTGTTCATCCTAAGACTAGATATTGCTAGAGGAATGTCTTCATTTATTTAATATCAACAAGCAATTTGTCTAGACTTCACTCAGTAGTCATATACAATCACATCAACATGTTGGCAAAGGTTCCCCATCCTGCCTGCATATATCTCAATTCAGTGAGCCACAGAATCATATATACCAGGCCTTCTCAGCCCCCCCCCAGCTGTTTTTGGACTCCAACTCCCATAATCCCCAACCCAGTGGCCAATAACCAGGGATTATGGGAGTTGTAGGACAACATTTGCAGGAAGGATGAAGTTGAGCAGCCCTGATATATGCAAACAGAAAAATCTGAGCAGCTTAGTTATTTCCTAAAATGTGCTCATTTCTGTGGTCAACATGATTTTAAGCATTGCCCTAATCACGTTTAGTAATTTGCAGTTCACAGGTTCATGGGATACATAGGAATATAGGAAGCTGCCATATACTGAGTCAGACCACTGGTCCATCTAGCTCAGTATTGTCTTCACAGACTGGCAGCGGCTTTTCTAAGGTTGCAGGCAGGAATCTCTCTCAGCCCTGTCTTGAAGATGCCAGAGAGGGAACTTGGGACCTTCTGCTCTTCCCAGAGAGGCTCCATCCCCTGAGGGGAATATCTTCCAGTGCTCACACATGTGGTCTCCTATTCAAATGCAAACCACGGCAGACCCTGCTTAGCAAAGGGGACAAGTCATGCTTGCCACCACAAGACCAGTTGAGTCTATGAGGGGGTTTTCTCCACTTTTGTCCATCTGTAATGATGGACCATAAAGACATCTGTAGAAGTGCCCAATCTACTGGTCATTCCAGGGCAAAGAAAACTGTTATCTGGATGCTGCGTTAGAATCTCAGAATACTCACACACATTTATTTATTTTTTACAGAGAACATCCTGAAAATCTTTTTGAGCTCTGTGTTCTAAACTGCATGTGCCAAGGAGGGAAGAGGCAAGTGAGGTGGTGGGGGGCATGGGAGGAGCTGAGAATGGGCATGGCATTAATTGGGGATGAGGCTGCAGCTCAGAGCTGGAGTACATGTATTGCATGGAGAAGGTCCCAGCTTTAATTCCTTGGTGTCTCCATGTAGAGATGAGATGGACCCCTATCAGTCTGAGACCCATCAGTGTTGATGGTGCTGAGTTGGATGGATGGAAGGATGTCCTGAATGAGAAGGAAGGAGCTTCATATGTTTCTGAGGAGCATCCACAGCTCAGTGATAGAAGATGTACTTTGCAAGTAGATGGTATAGGTTCATGAGCTACCTCCGTTCAAGCTGGGCTCATCATCGAATAAACTTGCCTAGACAGGTTCCAGGATGAACCGGACTGGGTCAGCTCGAATCTAGTTTGGATTCGAGCCCAGCATTGCCAAGAATCACTATGAGCATTCATCCCCTGTTAAAGGGGGATGAATTCTTCTTC
This sequence comes from Hemicordylus capensis, assembly GCF_027244095.1. Classification (NCBI taxonomy): domain Eukaryota; kingdom Metazoa; phylum Chordata; class Lepidosauria; order Squamata; family Cordylidae; genus Hemicordylus; species Hemicordylus capensis. Next base: position 21,936,025 of record NC_069667.1, read on the forward strand.
TTTGGGCCAGTGACCAACATTTGTGGGCATGGCCCATGAACTATTGGGAAGAACTGCACTGCAGAGTTCTCCAGCAACACAGCTCCTGTTCTGCTGTTGTAGTGCTGCACAGAATATCAGCCAGATTTTTATTTTATTTTTTTAATGTAAGCTGCTTGAGCACTCCAACCAGAGTAGAGAGGAGGGCTAGAAAAGCTGGGGGAAATTAATAACAAAAACAAAGAAAAGGTCTTCTCTTTTGTTAACCACAAGCAGTTGCAAACAGTCATGGATAAAAATATGGAACCTTTTTTTTCCTTTGGAGGTAGCTATGTGCGTGTGACATGAACTAATGAGACAACTTGCTTGGCTAATAATAGTTAGTACTGAACTGTGCCATGACAGTTCTTGTGACGACTGAGGATTTGCCTCTTAAGAAGTTGTGCGTATGGTGCTTGGAGCATATGGGCCAAGGTCCTCTGTGCCTATTCTGTGAAAAATTGTACAAATCGAGACGAATAAAATGCTCCTGCATGTTACTGCGTGATGCAGCCTTTTCGAGCACAGGGAGGATGCCTCCTTGAAAGAAGGAAAGGCTGAAACGGTGGCTGTCATTGTGGTGACACAGAGCTTGATCTCTGAGTCATTGAAAGAGGAGCGAGCTGAGCTGGAGTGACGTTATCAGATCAACAGCTAAGCGAGATGATCTTGGCATCTTGTCGGGATTAGAGGGAAGAGACGTTGCTGTCGGGCAGTTCAGAAGGAAGGGAGGCCATTTCACACTCGTTTTTGCATGGCTGCACACAGAACTGCTGTCGTTACACATGCAGCAGGCCACTGGAGGATCTCTGTCTCCTTTTCATTCACTGGGATAATGGAGATAAATGGAGGCATGCGTGGTTTTGAGCAACTGCTTCAGTCTACTTTCCTCTGAATGTTGAAATTGAAGGGGTTAGACAGCTCGGTCCTTCTCCATGTTAAAGCCATAAGAACAGTCTTGCTGGGTCAGACCTAAGGCCTATCTAGTCCAGCACACTGTTTCACGGTGACCCACCAGATGCCTTGGGAAGCCACACAACCAGGAGAAGGCATGCTCCCTCTCCCGTTGGCTAGTCTGATGGCTACAGGCACCTCCCACTTCAGAGGCAAGATGCCTGTAAACACTAGTTGCAACAGCAGGAGAGAGTCTGCGGGTTTCTCAGAGGCATCTGGTGGGCCACTGTGGGAAACAGAATGCTGGATCAGATAGGCCTTGGACCTGATCCAGTAGGGCTGTTCTTATGTTCCTGTGTCCTGCCGCTGCTCCTCTGCAAGTGGTATTTGGAGGTATCATGTCTCTCAACATGGAGGTAGCCTATAGCCAACAGGTTTAGTAGCTACTGCTGGATCTGACCTCCACTATTTTGTCTAAGTCCTGCTTAAAGCCACCCCGGCTGGTGGCCATCATCACATCCCACGCCAGGGGGGCTCCCTTGGCCTGCTTTCGAGCAGTCGTGTGAATAACCTCCGTGAGTTTCATGGCTGAAAGGGGATTTGAACTGGGTCTCCCCGGTCCTAGTCCAACACTCGAACCATGCAAGCCTCCTAGAAGTCCTGCTTTCTATTTAAGACAGAAACCAAGATTGGTCCTGACATCCAGACCAACTGATTATGGATTGCTTTTGTTGTTGCTGTTGTCATTAAAAGCAGGTGATTGTCTTGGGGTGATGGTGATGGTGGTCGCGGTGATGGGAATCACCTGCTTTTGATAACAGTTCCATGAGAATCAGCTACCTTTTGTTATATTCCTGAAGAATGTAAAAAGGCACATTCCAGTAACCTACTCTAAGGTCCACTAAACTCCACTGTATATTGAACATTGACCCATTCCAGAGGTGACAGCCACAATCAGTAAGATGGGCTGATGGAAAGTACTGGGTCTGAGGGTTTTCAAAAAGGTGTTAGCCCCTGTTCCTATAGCAGGCTGTATATTAAGTCGAAAGCTCTCATCAGGTTTAGCAAATCAATACCGTAAGCATGTGAAATGGTCCCCAGAAATCTCCAGAATTCTATTTCACTGTGAAAGCAATTGGAAAGGGGGGGGGGACTACAATGGAATAACTTAGGAGATAGCTATTTAGATCGCAAAAGGATCATAAAAGTCAGAAGCAGTTTGTTTGAAGCAAGGTTCATCATGTAACCATACAGGACTGGCCGCGAAGGGAAAGAGAAAGGAAAATTGCAAACCAATTTGTGGTTATGGCTGTTGCTGACAATTCTATAGGGATTTAAAACCTGTTAAAGGTAGGAACGTCCTCCATCGTGCATTCTGCAACTAGCAAGTGATAACTATCGTCAGAGCAGCAGGAGAAACGCTAGTTATTGGAAGTCAATAAAGGACCTCCAAAACAATTAGTATTTTGCAAGGTCATTTATTACCAAGAAGAAAAGTGTCGTGCCAGCAGTATAGGTTAGCTATAATCTGGAGATTGCTCAGGGAACATTTAAAGCAGTGTTTGCCAGCTGGGTTGGGGTTTCATATATAAATATGAATGAAGATTCAAGACTCTCGTTGGTTGTTGAAAGCAGCACATTGCTCAGCTGTCTCTAAGGAGCTCGATACAGCGTGTATTAGGTTATCCCATTTACTCTCACAACAACCTTGGAAGGTAGGGCAGCCTGAGTGACTGACTCATGGCTACCAATTAAGGCAGTTCACATGATCAAAAATTGGGTAGGACAAGCATCCTAAAATGCTAGGTATGAGAACTGGTAGGACAGTGCTGTCCTACCCAGCGCCTCTCTCACACACGATCACTCCTCCCTCCTCCTACCTAGTTCTTTGCTCACAAATCAAAAATTGGGAGCTGACACAGCTGCTGAAGCTGGATGAGATGCCTCTGGATGGGATGCTTCTAGAAAGTCAGGAAAGAGCCTTTCTATCTCTCTTGCCACCCCAGTCCAGCCTCCACTTCGCTGCCGAACCGGTTTGCCCAAACTGGGCTTGGTCTGGTTTGATCGCAGACCAAACCAACCCCAGTTCGGTTCGTGATCAAGCCACCAAACCGGCCCAGTTTGAGGCAAACCGGTTTGACAGCAAATGGTCCGCGCACACCCCTGCAACCAACTAGAGTCTTGAGTCTCCCCTGCTAACTGAGCAAAGAGGCACCTTTTTAAAGTGGGAGTTCTCTTTATTTAGCAGGGGGGAGCAACTGGCCCCGTCCATCCTCAGCACAGCATTCCTCCAGTGACTGTTGCTCATGTCTTTCTTATGTTTCTTTTTTAGATTGTGAGCCCTTTGGGTGCAGGGAGCCAATTTGATTGATTGGTTGGTTGGTTGCTTGCTTGCTTGATGAAAACTGCTTTAGGAACTTTTATTGAAAAGCGGTATATAAACATCCATGATATTCTTATTCATATTGTGTATCACGGCAGAGGGCCAGACTAAATGGGATTTTTAAAAGTCTCACTGTCATGGCATGCCAGTGAGGCCATTTTTCCGTATGCCAATAGCACATGCAGGAAGGCCTAATCCTGATCAGGGCCATGGCAGGGGGTTAAAGAGAGCTCTAAATCAGCCCTCCACGCCTGCTCTTTGCCATGGGGAGGGGAACCTCCCATTGGTTCCAGTAAGAGCTTTTTTCATGGGCAGATGGGGGCAATGCCTTAACCTCCCCCTATCACCTAGCGATGGTCCCCATCTGCCTTAGGTCCCTTGTGTGTGTGACTTGCTCTTACAAAAGCCATGCTGGTTCTCCTTCCACAAGGGCTGTTCTTCTATATGTTTTGAAATTTTGTCCTTAAGTATGCTTTCTATCAATTTACCCACCACAGAAGTTAAGTTAACTGGCCTGTAGTTTCCTGGATCCCCCCTGAATCCTTTTTTTGGAAATCAGAGTTTCATTAGCTACTTTCCAGTCCTCTGGTACAGAGCCTGATTGTAGGGACAAGTTACATATTTTTTATGAAGACCAGCAATTTCACATTTGAGTTAGGAACATAGGAAGCTGCCATATACTGAGTCAGACCATAAGTCCATCTCGCTCAGGATTGTCTACCCAGACTGGCAGTGGCTTCTCCAAGGTTGCAGGGAGGAATCTCTCTCAGCCCTATCTTGGAGATGCTGCCAGGGAGGGAACTTGGAACCTAGATGCTCTTCCCAGAGTAGCTCCATCCCTTAAGCATAATATCTTACAGTGCTCACACATGTAGTAGTCATTCATATGCCACCAGGGTGGACCCTGCTTAGCTAAGGGGACAAGTCATGCTTGCTACCAAAGACCAACTCTCCTCCCAGAAGCCAGCTCTCTTCCCAGCAGTTCACATGAGTTCCTTCAGAACTCTTGTGTCCATGCCATCTGGCCCTGGCAATTTGTTAATTTTTCTTAGTTTTTCAAGACAGTTTAGAACATCCTCGTTTGTCACCTCAAACTGCCCCAGTTCTTCACTCTCCAAACCTGAGAAGCTCTGTTCTGGAGTGGGTATATGGTCAGTATCCTCCGCTATGAAGACAGATGCAAAGAACTCACTCAGCTTCTCTGCAATCTCCTTATCCTTATTAATAATCAACAATAATAATATTGTTTCCAGATACTTCAGATACCTTTAAGTGTTCCCGAACTAACAGGGCATGGAAATGCAGCTCTATCCCTGTTGTTTGACCAACCAACTAGGGTTTGGAGATATACAGCTTCTATATATTTTATCTGGAACATAAGAAAAGTCCTGCTGGATCAGGACCAAAGTCTATATTGATAGACTTGACTTACATGAATATGTCTAAGCCCCTGATACTTGTCTCTTCCACATCAGTTCCTCCGTAATATATCATGCCACCCTTAGAAGAGGTTGCATCTTGCCCAAAATGGCACCTGGGAATCTTCAAACGTATCATTATGGCTGACATGAAGCTCGTCAGATTTTGTTTAAAAATGTAGGTAATAAAGCAAGTTCCTGGTTTTTCTTCTGCTGCTGTTTCTCTTCAAAAGAGCAGCAGCACGGCTTTAATAAAGATCTAGGAAATGAAATTCTGGCCATGTTACACTCAATCAGTTTACTGCGGAGAGATGAAAAGTAATACTGCCTGCTTTAATACCATTAGGTGGATTGATATTGTGGAATTCTTTTAAGGTCAGGGCATAGCCGGGACTGCAGATGTGGCTTTACCCTTTTGTGACACCAAGGTAGTTCTGCCAGGGGAGAGACATAGGAAGCTGCCATATACTGAGTCAGACCACTCGTCTATCTAGCTCAGTATTCTCTTCACAGACTGGCAGTGGCTTCTCCGAGGTTGCAGGCAGGAATCTCTCTCAACCCTATCTTGGAGAAGCCAAGGAGAGAACTTGGAAACTTCTGCTCTTCCCAAAGCTTTCCATTGTTGACGCTGCAACAATGCATTGTAGGTCTTGGAAGCAAACAGCTAATACACTGTGATTACACCAGGGAGCATTGTAGAAGGGTAGGAGAATCTGACCCCTTCAGGAGTCTCTAGCACGAACCAAAATCCCACAGGGATCCCAGCCCTTGAAGGATAGCAAGAGCTTGTCCCTTCTGTGGATGTTCCACTACATCCACCATCTCGGCACCTGAAACAGTTAAGCTGCCCCTCTTCCCAGCACCATTGTTCCAATCCGGTTCCTTCTCCCAATTGCTGTCAAAAAAACTGAAGGAAATGGAAGTCCAAGTACTGTATTTAATGCAACATGTTGCCTGGCCCAAAGACCAGTGCCAAATGCAAAAACATCAACTCACTTCAGAGATAAACCAAGCATATTATATACTGCAGGGTTTTTATATATTTTTTGTTTCATTAAATCATGACTTTCTAGCAAATGACATCCCAAAAGATATTTATCAAAGCAAGAAAGCACTAGAAAGGTGCGCACTGCATTCACTTTAATATTTCTCCTTTTCTTCTGACATTTTTCTAGCCTAGAGATCTAATTCCATTAAATATGTACATTTTTTGACTGGAAGACTTCTTCATGTATCTTTCAGATGAATCTTAAAAGTACATAAGGTCTGTAGGGCATCTTTTTTAAAGTGCAAATGAGGCCCACAGTAGAATATTGTCTATGAGTCTTTTCAATTTATTTATATTCCTGCCATGTTTTACCTTTCTCTGACTGTGATAATGATGTGGAAGAAGTGAGAGTCCAACACATCTTCCGTGGAGCCCTGTCAAATGGCATTAGTCTTGTTTAATGTGTGACACGCAGGAACTTAAGTTCAGCCCGTTTCCGTTTTTATTGGCTTTATTAGCAGTTGTCATGTTGGGTAGCTTTGGACGCCCTCCGTGGTATAAAAAGAGCTCTAAATAATTAGCCTTACCATTGTTCAGCATACCTCTCCATTAGAGCGCTTGTGGTTGGCTGATATCTACACCTTGAGACAACAATTATTAAATTCAATCCATGGGGGAAGCTCTCTTGCACAAACCCCACCATAATTCATTCATTTTGTGCCGCAGTATACATTCTGAAGAACATTAGGACAAACGTGTGTTTCTTCCCCCATTACAGTCAACATGAATTGACTACATCAGTAGTGCAAGGCATGTTGAATGCCTTAGGCCTGGGGTATTTAAGAGAGCACCTTGTCTGCACTGACTGGTAGCAGCTATCCCAGGTTTCAGGCAGGAGTCTTTCCCAGCCCTACCTGGAGATGCTGCCAGGGATTGAACCGGGGACCTTCTGCATGCAAAGCAGATGCTCCGCCACTGAGCTGCAGCCCCATCTAAGGAAGCTAGGAAGCTACCTAGTACCAAGTCAGACCATTGGTCCATCTAGCTCAATATTGTCTACACTGACTGGCAGCAGCTCTCCAAGGTTACAGGCAGAAGTCTCTCCCAGCCTTACCTGGAAATGCCACCAAGGAGTGAACCTGGGACCCAATACTGTCTCACTAAGCTACGGCCCCATTCCCTAAGAGGAACATCTGACAGTGCTCACACATGTTTTCCATCAAAATGCAAACCAAGATGGATCCTGCTTAGCAAAGGGGACAATTCATGCTCACTTCCACCATTTATCTATTTTTTTTACAAAGTGTAGAGAATATCTTCAAGCTACTTGGGGACTATGCATATTCCCTGATCAATGTGTGAAATATACACATGCTCCAACATCACTTCGAAAGTTGCATATATGCGACACAATTCCCTGTTCAGGCTATCGATGTATGCACATGTCTCCATGTTGCATACCATAGGAAGGGAGTAGAGAGCATAATGCAGCCGGGAAATGGCCACTTCATATCTACCAGTGGAAGCTAGCCAAGCAGAGGGACACAGGGTTCCTTCTGTCTTTGGCCCCTGAGGAGGAGGTGCAATTGTATTTTTAAATGTTGTGAAGTAGTTTGAAGACCCGATGATGGCCAACGTGAGACTCTCCAGCTGTTGTAGGACTACAACTCTCATCATCCTCATCTGCAATAAATTGGGGGGTGATGGGAATTGTAGTCCAGCAGCAGCTGGGGAGCCTCAGGCTGGCCATCCATGCTCTAAAAACAGGGTATAAAGCTAAGAAATAAAGTAAATAATAATAAGTAATAAGTAGTAGCTGGTGGTGCAAACACATTCACCACTCCTTTAACCCAATGCATAGTAGTGATGTCCACATTCTTTGATTCATTTCAAATTCAAATCATATTCTGAAAATCCGTTTCAAATTTGAATCTGAACCGGAAAGTTAATTCAAATTTGAATCGGATTGCCCTTTTAAAGGATCACTTGAATCACCCAGATTAGAGTTGAACTGATTCAAATCCAAAATGATTTGCACATCCCTAATGCATAGTTATATGGGGCCCCTTCTTGGGAAGTCAGTCAGCTCCTCTTGAGATAGGCCTCGTGTATATCGCTTGACTTGCCCTTCCTTCCCTCTCCCTGGGTGTGCCTAGACAGTGCTAGGGCTGAACCAGATCAGGTTGTGAACCAATTAATGACACCCAACTGGAGACTGTCCAGGTAGGAAAGGGCAAGAGGACTGAAATTCTTCCATAGGGAAGGATTTCTCCGACCCAGCCTTCCCAAGCCCAAGATCCCTGGTGGTATTTAGTACAGCAAGTTGGATTTAATTTTGTATATGTGGGGCACATGTGCCAAGATCAAAGAGACTGGTGGACAAAGAAATAAGCTCTTCTACGCAATGCTCTGCATCCCAAACTGATTCTGAATTGAAAATAACAACCCAAGTACAAGTAGTTTCTTCCTTTGCTCATAAGGTAGTCTGAATCTGAATCCTTTCCAGCAAAAATGTAGCTTTAAAGCTTTCGGCGCTGCCTGTTACACTGGATAGTGGTTATATCCTTCCCTCTTCTTTTGTTGGTACTTCTGTCATCAATAACAGCCTGTGGGGAGGGAGGAAATGCGGGAATTCTGCAAAATTATCATCGGAGAAAAATAGCCAGAACGTCTGTGAGAGCCTTTGGTTCCCGAAAGGGTAAGCAGGTGTCTTAGGAGCCCCAGATGAGCGATGTCCGGGCTTGTACAAACAACCTCCAAATCATGCTCGTTTGTTATTCACGCAGAGTTTTCAACCATCTTAATTCTGCCGTTCCCCAAATTCAGATGGTATACAATGGCCCATAATGAACAGCACCTGTGCTTACCTCAATTACTATACAAATCCAAACGCAGCAGTGAAGGAGGCGCTTTTTAAACCAATGATAGATTCCGATGTGCCTTTCATAATTGGATTCAAAAGCTTCACATTTCATTTTGCAACTCGTTCATACAATGTGCAGGGAGGGAGGGAGGAGCTGGCAGCCGTTCAAAAAGCAAGGCTCTGCACCAGAGAAACTGCAGAACCAGCCAACGGCTGGTCGCTAAGCAGCCAAATTTCTAATCCAAGGATTTTTGGCATCGCCTCTCTCCCTCGTCCGCTCTCTCGCTCTCTTTTGGTCTTTGCTGTAGTTATTATTATTTCACTAATTGAATTTCTGTTAAAGCATGGAGTATAGTTTAACATCAGGAATTTATGATACAATAGCAGGGTTTTTCCCCCCAGTAATAAATGCATTATTACTGTCACTTTTAATGGAGTCCTGTGTATTCCCTCTGCAGTCGTCCCTGATACAGCCATAGCATCAATGTTTGTAGACAATTGAATTAATTGGAGACAGGGTCATTAACTCGACCTGAATACCTCTGATTGCTTCTGTAAATAAGGTTAGGGCGCAAATGGCTAATCTTTGTTGTCATGATAGATTCTTTTCCACATTTTCACACTGCCTAGTATATTAAAATCATTTTGCTAAGCAGCTTTCAGGCTGTTGGCGCATTTACCATATTTCCTTGCATACCATGGAGCCGTAACTGTAGCATCCTCATTTCCCATATTGGTATAAAATACAATACTGGAGGGAAACCGATGCTGAACTTGAGCTTATAAAAACCACCGGACCGACAAATTAATATGCCATAATGAATAACCTGGATTTTTAAAAATGAAAACACAAACGAAACATTTCACTCTAATGAAATCACCAAACAATTGTTTATTTGTAGTGAGGCTCAAATTCCACCCAGCTACCAGATTCAGATTGGACTTGAATAAAACAAATGGTTTTCAAGACAGTGTGAGAAAAATTGTTTGTGGTAACTCAACTCATATCTGAATCCGGAGGCCCTGCTGTGCTCTGGACAATGTCATTGGGGTGAAGGAAGACCAAATGGTCATTTCTCACACTGCAGCTGGCGAAGTATAATTTGAAGCACTAATAATGTGCTGTCAAACAATTATGGCTTTCTTCTAGTTTGTCAGTAACCCAAGCACTATCTTGGTTTTTACATTAATAGAGGACAGGATCTTGCAGATTAAGTGAATTGTAAGATTAAGTGCCGACATCAGAGTAGAGCCTACAGATGATAGGAGCATCTGCTTTGGATGCTGAAGGTCCCATTTTCAATCCCTGACAGCATCTCCAGGTAGGGGTGGGAAAGATTCCCATCTGAAACCCTGGAAACCGGCTGCCAGGCAGTATAGACAATATTGAGCTAGATAGACCAATGGTCTGATGGTATAGGCAGCTTCCTGTGTTCCTATGGGTGTTAAAAGTGTGTCCCTGTTCTCATGTGTGAAATGTTGGTGGGTACTCTTACTCCAAATAAATGCCGATGGGATTGACAACCTGCAACCCTCTCGAAGAGTTGTTTACTCACAAGTTAGTCCCACAGAGTTCAATGAGGTTGACTCCCAAATAGGCATGTGCAAATCGATTCTCGAGTTTGATTGATTCGCCTCTAATCTGGGTTAATTTGAGTGACTCAAATTCAAATTGAATCACCCCTTAAAAATGCAATTCGATTCAAATTAAAAATGAATTTTCAAAATTCAATTTAAATTCAATTTGAGAGCCTTTAGCACTTTAAAAAAAACCATTCAGGCACCCTGATTGGTTTTAAAAGGCACAAATTGGGATTGAATCCATTCAAATTCAATTCGAATCAAATTTTCAGACCAAATTTGAATGTGATTCAAATTCTAAATGAATTTTCAAAATTCGATTCAAATTCAAAATGAATCAAAAATTCATTGTGTGCACATCTGTATTCCCAAGTAGGCCAAATGTACATAGAATTAGGAATTGTATTTCCAGAATCAATAGAATACCTCAGGGGTGGCCCATCCTAACAAGCTGGGGGGAGGGGTGGACACTAAACAAGAGGCAGGTGACCTCCAGTTCCCAAGAGCTCTGTTGCTCCTCTCTCTCTCATTCCACCCCACCCCACCGCACCACACCCCACCCCAGAGTTAACAAGATCAGCTCTTCTTGCAAGCTGGCCATGGACCAGGTATTGCTGTGTGGGCTGGTCAATGATTAACCAGCCCGCACAGCTCCACCTGGTCAGTGGCCAGCTTACAAGCAGCACAGCTCTTGTTAACTCCAGGGTGGGGCGGAATGAGAGAGAGAGAGGAGCAACAGAGCTGTTGGCAACTGGGGGCAGCTGTGTCTTGTTCAATGCACACACACCCAGCTCATTAGGACAGACCACTCCTGGAAAACCTTCAAGGTCCCTTCCTGTTCTAAAATTCCTTGATTCTATAGGGATATTAGAGCACAGTGATCTTTTCATGCAGGGTTACTTTGGCCCCCCACCAAAAAAAAAAACACCCTTCAGTGTAAGAGCCATTTGCCACTGTGCTGACCTCTGTGCAATACTGCTTTTCTCTGGGAGGATCTTAAAGAGAGGGATGGAGCTCTCTCTTAAGAGCTCTGGGGCTACACTCCCTGGCACTCTGTGCACACCTTCCAAGATGGTGCAGCAGTCCAAGGGGGCTCCATTTCCCTCAAGGGGGCACCATTTCCCTTAGAGGAGCCTCCTAGCACTGGGCAAAGCATTGCACAGCCGTCTCTGCATGGTTCCAGGGAGACTGGGCAGAGTTTTCAGCTTTGGCCGAAGATTCACACAGACCACATAAACAAGTAATCAGAGAGCCACATTTCGGATTGATAGGAACTGCCACTGGGGTCCCCAGGCCTCACAAGGAAGAACGCTGCAGTACCAGCCCCTTGCTCTGAGCAGGGGTTACTCTAGACCAGGGATTCTCAACGTTGGGTCCCCAGATGTTATTGGACTTCACCTCCCAGAATCCCCAACCAAAGGCCACTGGGGCTGGGGATTGTGGGAGTTGAAGTCCAATAACATCTGGGGACCCAATGTTGAGAATCCCTGGTCTAGAATGTGACTGTCTGGCAGGCCGGCTGTCCTTACCTCTGACGGAGTGGTGAGGGGGCCCAAGGAGGCAGGGACAGGTGGCAACCAGGGAGAAGCAGAGGAAAGACTGCCAACGGGCAGGGAATCGGCTCCAGTGGAAGAGGGGCAGAGCCCTGAAAGGGCCGAAGGGGGCGTGCACGAGGATAATATCAGCAGCACGCCTCCCGAAGAGAGGGGGTCTGAACAGTAGGGGGAGAAGGGGGAGAGACATTGGCAGCAGCTGTAAAGGGTAAACAATGACAGGGAATAAAGAGGGGTATTGACCCCATAGTTGGGGACGGGAGATGCATAGCCTGTGAGGAGGCATATAAGGAGCCAGCCGGGCATGAGAGGCTGGCTGGTGGCGAGTGTCAGGGCTCCCCGGAGAGAGGCAGGCACAAGCCACCTGGGATGGAGGAGGCATAGGATGACTCTCAACCCCCTCCACGTCCCTGCTCTGAGGCCAGACCGGGTAAGCCTAGCCAGGCTCGGTAAAGGGTACAGGGGCGTGTAGCTGGACAATGACAAATATGAATATGTTGGATATTTATATCCCATTTTCCAACACAAGTTCCCAAAGCAGTTTGCCTAGATATAAATAAATAAAATAGAAGCCCTCCAAGGACTCCTCTGACGCTAAAGTCCTGTGACTTCAGCCTCAGGTTTGCTTGAGAGTAAGCCCCATGGAGCTCAGTGTGACTGCCTTCCGAACAAGCAGGCACAGGAGCGGATTGTGCTTTCCTGGCTGGGTCTGAAGCCTTTCCTCCAAATCGCTCCCTTTTCCAGGCGGCTTTTGTGCCTGATGGAGAGCTGCTGGAATCTGTAAGAGGGAGGAATCACGCTCCGTGGTGAAAGGGGAGAGCAACTTGCTATTCATCATTTGCAAACATAGTTATGGTGTAGCAACTTGCTGAAATCCCTTTGAATTTCCACTTTAATCTTATATAGCCTTGATAATTATTCATGCCATTGGAACAAGTTATTATCCTGTAGAGCCAGTGTTTCATTTCCTTCTCTTTCTTTCTTCCTTTTTTTTTTTAATTTAATGCTAAAGCTCCTCAGGAGCTCTGTCCCATATAAATGAGTCATACAGAGGATTTAGATGAGTCACGCACTGTGCACTTTTGCAAAGAGTTCTTGACAGCAGGTTGCAATATACCAAGAAAACAGCTATAAAAATGGGGAAAATTTTAACCTACAAGTAAGGTTGCCTACCAACCGGGTGGCGGCGGGGGGGATCAGCCTGGCTGGAGATTTTGTTCCGGGGCCAGGTGCCAGGAAAGCAAAGGACGACACAGTGGTGGTGGAGAGGCATTTTTATTCAGCCTTCCCCCCCCCCCAGCTGTATACTCCAATTATGGGGTTCTCGACTTTGGATCTCCAGATTCTGTAGAACTACAACTGCCATCATCCCCAGTCACAATGGTCTTTGGCCATTGTGGCTGGGGATGATAGATGTTGTAGTCCAACATCTGGGAACCCAAGGTTGAGAACTCCTGTCTTAACTGAATAGATCAAACACAAAAGAGATGGAGGTTCCAGAAAGACCAAAGGCAAACAACACACTGGTATCTCAATCCAAAACATGATACAAGCACACATGTAGCTCTGTAGCTGCTCTTGGGCTGTGGAATGCAGTTCCGGCAGAAATCTGTAATCTGAGTCCATTATTGGCCTTCAGGAGAGCCTTTAAGACCCAGCTGTTTGGCCAGGCCTTCCAGGATTTTAAAACTGTTTTAAAACCGTAAAGATTTGGCCAGGTTTTCCAGGGTTTTAAAAACTGTTTTGATTGTTTTAATTATGGTTTTCAGTTTTAATAGTTTTTGGTTTTAGTAGTTAATTGATTTTCGTTTTGCTTTCATGTAAACCGCCCTGAGCCATTTTTAGAAGAGTGGTATAATAATTAATGAATGAATGAATGAATGAATGTGAAACTTGATCTGATTTAATACTGCAAATGACTGTAAGTAGAACCAGTAACCTTACATAATGTAAAACATACTGTGAGGCTCCTCTCGCGGGTCCTGCACCGTCCTCCATGCTGCCTCTGTCCAGTGGGTAACTCCCCCCTCCCCCCCCGCAAGATGGGCCTCCGAACTTGGGCAGAGAGAGGCCAAAAGAGAGACGCCCTTATTCCCGGCCTGTTCTCTTTCCCCCTCTCACGGGTCCCAGGGCTCTTGCCAGTTCGAGCCCAAACCGTGTACTGGCCCTTTGTCATCGGCCAGCACCCCTTTAAATAAGCCCCGGCATCCCGAACAAATCTTGCAAGATCTCGACCAGCTGTGAAATATCACTCCGAGATCTCGCAAGAGTTCCCCGAGCTTCCACGAGATCTTGTCCCTTAAGGACAAACTCTTCCCCTCCTGCTCCACGGGCCAGCTGAGGGAATCGGACGATCCGGATGTGCTGACTCTCTCGTCTTGAGGGTCTCCTGGACCTGATAGGGCCACAGAGGGGTAAGGCTCTTCCAGCGTTCCCATCGCCGCCCAGATAGCATCCACCCTCACACATACATATTGCAAGTTTTCTGGATGATAATGCTTGATGATGATAATGTTTTGAGGCTTTATAAAGCAAATAAAAAGGTTTTGATGTTGACACAAATACTTAGAAAAACATAAAATATGTGTGTGTGTGTGTGTGTGTGTGTGTGTGTGTGTGTGTGTGTGTGTGTGTGTAGGAAAGAAAAAGAGAGAGCTATTATCTGGAAAACTCATCATATGTATGTTTTATATACGTATGTACTGCTTGTACTTACAGTCATTTGTAGCATGAATGCCAGGTTTGTTTGTACAGTATCATGGTTTTTGATTGAGGTTGCAGTTTGTAATTTACTTTAAGTGAATTATTGAGAAGACTGTTGTTTTTCAACAACCTGTGGCCCAATACAAAATCCACTTATTAATATGCAGATACGGAGAGACACTGCAGCGTATTGGTTTAGAGTTTTGGACTAGGACCAAGGAAACCAGAGTTCAAATCCCCATCTTGGCCAAATCCACATAAAACTTGCCAGGTATCTCTAGACTAGTCACTTCTCTCTCAGCCTAATCAACTTCACAGGGTTGTTGTGAGGATAAACATAACCATGTACACTGCTCTGAGCTTCTTGGAGAAAGAGCGGGATATAAATGTTTTTTAAAAGCCAACTAATTTTTCCTTTCTTCTATATAAAAAGTCCAGAGTAAAAACTAAAGGAACATAAAATAAGGATTAAGTAAATTCTAACTTGCATGAAACTTGTCACTTTAAGTGGCGCAGCAGGAAAGTGCTTGACTAACAAGCAGAAGGTTGCCGATTCGAATCCCCGCTGGTATGTTTCCTAAACTATGTTTCCCAGACTATGGGAAACACCTATATCGGGCAGCAGCGATATAGGGAGATGCTAAAAGGCATCATCTCGTACTGTGCGGGAGATGGCAATGGTAAACCCCTCCTGTATTCTACCAAAGAATACCACAGGGCTCTGTGGACCCCAGGAGTCGAAATTGACTTGATGGCACACTTTACTTTATGGTAGTATTGCATGCACAAAAAGAAGATTTTTATTACTCTAGTTGAATGGGTCATAAACAGCCCCAGTACCCTTACTGTGAACTGCCTACTTTGAAGGAACCCAGCACCTTTGGGTAGCAAAGCACACAGCGCCTGTCTGAATTGGGGTTTCGACAAGGCAATGGAGACAGCAGTGGCGGGAGAGATGGGCCGAAAGGCAAGGTTGTCAATCACATAGACGTACAGGATGTGCGCTATTTCTTTTACTGTCATTCACAATAACGGGCATTGGGATTTCTGCTTAAAAAGGAGCATAGCCTTTTGACTCCCAGAGCTTACATGTCAAAGATTTAAAATGTCAGCCTTAAACATGACACTGATAACATTAGGCAAAGCTTAGGAGCAGATTCTTGTAATATCTGTCATTTCCTTCCCACCCCAATGCAACTGTTTATTAATAGTCTTTCTTGATTTATAGTGAATGCTAAGAAGGATTTTCAAATCCATTTATCTTCAGCAGAAACGCTCTCTTGTTCTTAATGCATTATGAATGTCATAATTAGCAAGATATTCTGAGGGAGAAAAAAAGATTTAGCTCTGTCTTTCGCATCAGGTCCTTCAAGGCAATTTTTAATCCCAAAGATATTGAAATGCCATTTTTCACCAATCAGGTGGCCTCTCACGCCCCTGGAAAGCCCATTGATCTAAAATGAGTCCTATGTGCTTCCAGATAAATAGCGAACTGAAACTACTGATATGTCGACAGAACTTAAGAGGTTTCTCTTTCATTCCATTTGGAGATGTTTCCATCTTGCACTTCATGAAAATGGAAGGACAGCTTTTCTGTTGCACCAGTTCTATTATTTTTAGGGCTCTCACCTGATTAAAGAAACCTTAATCACTTAAATGACTTCGAATCAGTTAATTTATCAGTCTGAATATATGTGCGTATTACCGACTAACTCACGTTTGAATCAGCAACAACAATGGGTAGTAACCTTGATCAAAAACAAGTCACATCAAGAAGATCAAGAATCAGTGGTGCTTAAAATACACTATATTTAATGTAGTGTAAAACAATGAACCCAGTATTATAATAAAAATATGACATTTTTGCAATCTATCACACATCCTATAAAGCATAACAGATATGAATATGAAGGATATGTATATACCGCTATTCAACCAAAGTTCCCAAAGCGGTTTACATAGAAATAAATAAATAAATATGTCTCCCTGTCCCCAAAGGGCTCACATTCTTTAAAAGAAACATAAGAAACATCTTAAAAAGAAACATAAGGTAGACACCAGCATCAGCAGCCACTAGAGGGATGCTGTGCTGGGGATGGATAGGGCCAGTTGCTCTCCCCCTGCTCCATCTAAGAGAATCACCACTTTATTTGTTTGTTTGTTTGTTTGTTTAAATACATTAAAAAGGTGCCTCTTTGCTCAGTTAGCAGGGGGTACATACTGTGTATAATATATTGTTTTTTATTATGTATTTATTTAGTACATGTATATACCGCCCCATAAAAAACCAATTAAAACATTAACATAATTAAAACAATTTAAAATGCAATAAAAACCCTACAACCAAAGCTTTAAAACTATAAACGAAAAGCCTGACTAAACCGGTATGTTTTTAGGTCCTTCTAAATTAGAGGAGGGGAAACTCTAATTTTGTTAGGAAGTGCGTTCCAGAGTCCCGGGGCCACTCCAGAAAAGGCCCAGTTTCGAGTCTCCACCAGCCAAGCCAGTAGCAACCGGACGTCCCCAGATGATCTTAACAAGCGGTGGGGTTGATGAAGAAGAAAGCGCCGAAATTCCTCAGGGCCAAGCCATTTATATTAACACTTTTCATTATAATCCCCTTCTAAATATACAGTTACTCGCTAATACCTTCTCCAAGATGGAGGACAAGTCTATCAACGAGGCTGTTCTCACAAGCAGGCAAGCCTAGGATTGGCTGCCCGTGAGATCTGCCAGGATCTGTGTGGATCTCGACAGTGCTGCAGCACTAAACCCAGCGCCGAAGCCCAGCTCCTAGCCAAGGGCAAGGTTAACACGCCCTTAACCTGACTCCTGGGATCATGTGATCCTGCTTGCAGCTCGTGCTGACACAGAGATGGATGCCTAGAGTGCCCATCTCCCTCAGTGCACTGCGCTCTGCATATGGTGCACTGTCCCAGAGCCTGGGACAATGTCCCAGCCTCTCTTTACCCATGCTGCTCCCAGCAGGGCTGCTCGTGTGGGTGCATGGCTTGCCTGCCACAGGGACTCGGAGAAGTCATCTGTGGGAAGATAGGTAGCACTTGATTTTCCCCACTGCCCACCTGACCGTGCCCGTCCGTAGTCGTGTGGGAAGCCCCAGTGGCTTCTAGTCTGAGGGCTATAGGCTACCTCCAGCCTCAGAGGCAAGATGCCTCGAAATACCAGTTGCAGGGGAGCAGCAGCCGGAGAGATGGCATGCCCTCAGCTCATACCTGTGGGCTTCCCAGGGGCATCTGGCGGGCCACTGTGTGAAACAGGTTGTTGGACTGGATGGGCCTTGGGCTTGATCCAGCCGGGCTGTCTTTATGCTCTTATGCTCGGTTGGTTGGTTGATTAAGTGCCATCAAGTCAGTATCGACTCTTAGCGACCACACAGAGAGATTCTCTCCAGGGTGATCTGTCTTCAGCTTGGCCTTTTAGGGCTCTCAGTAGTGCATTTATTTCTGTCGTCATCAACTCCATCCACCTTGCTGCTGGTCGTCCTCTTTCCTTCCACTTTCCCCAGCATTATGGACTTCTCAAGGGAGCTGTGTCTTCACATAATGTTTCTGAAGTATGATAGTTTGAGCCTGGTCATTTGTGCCTCAAGTGTTCTTAAGATCCCCATATCCATGGAATATATGCAGCTGCTAGTCTGTCCTCCTTCTTGTGAAAAAGAGATCGCCAAACGCATTTCGACTTGCAGTCTCCTTCAGCGGTCTTACAGTTTAACACTCATACTAGGGGTAGTCAATGAAGTTCATATTCTGTAAGCAGATATTTATGGAGATCAGTGAAATGATCTCAAACCACCACCTTTGAGCTCCTGCAACATCTTGGAAAGTGTGCACGGAGTGCTGGGAAGTGTAGCCCTTTGCACCACGTTCCGCACAGAGCTCTTGAGAGGGCTCTGTCTCTCTTAAAGGGCCCTCCCAGCACTGAGAAAAGCGCAGTAAGAAATGGCTCTCACATTGAAGCTTTTTTGCCAAAGTGGGCCCCGCTTGAAAAATAGTAGTGATCACTGCTGCAAATTATCATAGCTTTCATTCCCTATTTCAGAAGGTCACATACACTAATGCGTTAGTAATATATTTTGGTAATTTATGCAAATATATTTACGTTTAATCAATTGGGTAAAAGACCTAGGAATAGCCAACTAAAAATTCCTTAATGGTTGGACTCTCTAGTGTCGGGCGATATTTTTGATTACTGAAGATATTTACGAAGCATGGATTAGACTGTGTTCATTCTGGAGATTAATAACTTCTAGCAGTGTGTTATATTTGTTGCAATACTCCGTTTCACCTTTCAAGAGGTTTATTAAAATATTAAGAGTAAATGATGTGTTGAAAATAACGTAATAACCGTCCTGGCAGCAAGCGGGAAACAACTAATGTGCAAATCGCAAGCTCGCTCTTCATTTATGGTGCAGAAAAACCAACCATGCAGATGAAAAGCTCCGTAATCATTTAAGAGACATTTGGAAAATGAACCTCTAACTTCAGGAAATATGTGAAGCAAAAGTGGAGACTCAGATGTATAAGCAGACCAGTTGCTTCTTCGGATTACAGAGGGGAGCATTGGTATTTGTGAATCATTTTGCTGGGACAGTCGCTAAGTACAGTTCTAACCTGGAAAAGCAGACAGGCCTAGTGTAGGGGACCTTCTGCATGCAAAGCAGACGCTCTGCCACTGAGCTATCATGTCATCCCCAACGGTGGTGATATAAAATGGGGGCCAGTTGTTCCGATGAAACAAATGTCAAGGATTTGGGCAAAAGGGAAGGATGGGGAAGCTCGAAATACCCCATTGTCCCCCATGGGTAGTTCCTAAGGATACCAAAGTGGGTTTGGTGGTAGGGCATGATGGGTGCTACCTACCACCCAACTCACAAAAGAAATGGGCAAGTGGGCGATTTTAAACAATGTTTAACCTTCCCCCCCAAGACCCCCATGGACCAGCTGCTCATTGTATTTCACACCACTTTCAAATTACTGGTTCTAATGCTCAGGTTGAGAGCAAGAACAGAATATACTGGTCCTCTTGGGTCTTCACATGCAGGGATCTCATGTGGTGGAATCTGAGAGTCAGGAGTCCAAAGGGCTGAGCTCCACATTGTCCTATCCCATCTACCTACAGATGTTTTAAGCAGCTCAATTTTGGCTAAACAGCCACAAAGATTCAAGCGTTTCATATATGAACACTTGAAGCTGCCTTGTGCCCACTAGCTCGTCTGATGGGCCGTAGACGTCTAGTGTCTCAGGAAAAGGTTTTTCCAGCCCTGCTTATGAGAGACCCTTTATCTGGAGGGACTGAGGTTGAACTTGGGACCTTCTATATGCCAAGCATGCGTTCTGCCACTGAGTTACATCCCTTTCCCTTTGTGTAGACCTCCCTGAGTCTCATATACATGAAAGAGAAAGCAGTAATTCCATCAGCCAATCTTTGAACCCTTGATCTTCCTAGGAAACCATTTTCAAGCATATGGCTGAAAAGTCCCCTCCGGGGGAAGGTTCAGCCCAACCTGCACTTTTACTTTGAATGATAGGTTTTTTCTTAAGAGACCTGCAATTTCTCCATTTCAATTCATCTTCTTCAAAATGAGGATTTCTCCCCTCTCCACCCTGTGCTCTGTGAACATTCTGTATATTTCCCCTTCTCCTAGAATCAATCATATGTCTATCTGTATACAAAATGGCCTTTATCTTTCGTTTGGCACCGTGCTATGAAAAGACATTTCTCATCTTAGCTGATTGTACAGCAGGGCTCCTCACATACAGAGGGACAAAAAGGGAGGACTGTACGTGGACTTTAAAGGAGATCATTTGATGGCCATGGGCTCATCAGCATGGAATTGCAAGATTCTGCAGAAGTCATAAAGTTATTATCCAAGATGAAAGGCAAACATGACCTCATCATGTTTTGTATGGTCACAAAAGGGCCCTGGCAATCTTCAGAAGCAGATTTTTCCATGTCATTCGGCTTACAATAGTTTGTGGCATAGTTTTAGGACTGGGGTTTACTATGAAAGAAATTCAGGCCATGCCGGGTCTACTATTTTGGTCTTGTCTTTCTCAAGCAACTAAACTTTCGGATCTGCTTTCTATTACCATATTTACCCCAATAGAAGTCGACTCTGAATGTAAGATGACCCCTTAAATATTTAAGGCTAAATACAGGTGATACCTATATTTACTTACTTGAAAGGAACAGAGCTCCGTATTTAAGACGACCAGGGGCATATCAAGGGGAGAGGGGCCTGTGTTCACTCCTCTCCCCATAGGCCCCTTAGAGTGAGGGGTGGAAATGGGGGGACCTCAAGAGCTGGGGGGCCTGGATTCTTTGAACCCATCTGCTCAATTCTCGCTACACCCTTGAAGGTGACCCCCCCTGATTTCTAACACCAAAGTGGGGGAAACTGATTTTGGTTTCAGGTAAATTTGGTACTTTTCCTTGTACACTTGTTCCCATGCTCACCCATGGAAAGGCAGAACCTCCTGACCATTCAATTCAGCTTCCAGTTAATTTTTTAAAACCACGCAAGACATGGTTGAAGCAGGAGCCTTCGTGGGGCCAGTAATCACTTGGATGGTTTTTATGGACTCCACGTAACTGTGAAGGCTGTCCACCTACCTGGACCAGTGTAGGAACAACAGTGCTAAGAACCCAATCAAGCAAGATGTGCCTATGAGAAGGCTAAACATGGTATGCAGCGAGAAATGATGAGACCAGGCAATTTGAGCACAAACAGTTTGGCCGAGTTTATTAAAATACATAATGAGGCTATTCCCACGATCACTGAAAAGTGGGCCAAGGGAGCTTAGCCCGCTTTCCGGTGTTCGTGGGAACCACCGGGCGAGCCTGGTGCTCCCAAGGTCGTTAGCCCGCCTAGAACACCCTCCCCTTAAACGAAGTTAATGGAGTGTGTGCTCCGTTAACCTCATTTCTTTGCCCGTGTGTTACCGTAGTGCATGGTGACACACTAGACCTCTGACCAGGGGTCTCTCGAGGATGCCCCACGCACTTGCACGGGGCATCCTGGAATTTCTGGGGGCCAGCCGGCCAGCAATCCCCACCACCCCTGCTGGCTCCATGATGGAGCCAGCACCCATGTGGGCGGCCAATCCAGCTGCTAAGGGTTCTGCGCAGGATTCTCTTTGGGGAGAGCGGGCTAAGCCCACTCTCCCCGGAGACCCGACAGAAGCTCTTCTCACAGATCATGAGAAGAGCTCCGATGTTTATTGCAAAGAAGTGCAAAAGGACACTAGAAGGCAGCTTGTCCTGTTAAAACACTAAACAGCCCATCAGGAGATACCCAAAGCAGGACCGCCTGTAGCCAGCTATGCATGAGGTGCTGGCGGGGGGGGGCACACCAACAGAATCAACTGCTCTACTGATATGGGATGATACAAATTCATCTGGGTGTCCCTGCTTTAATGGCCTTGATTACTGATCATCAGGAGTGTGGCTCTAAACATGTCTCTACTATCTTCTTCCTTGATTAAAAATCAGGCAGAAACTGAAATATTTGGCTGGGTCAATTACTCTGAATGTAGACATAAATAAGTGAGAGAAAGAGGAGGATTCAGCGGGGAAGGAGCAAGGAGTATAAGTCAACATGGGAAGCTGCCGTATACTGAGTCAGGCCATTGGTCTATCTAGCGCAGTATTGTCGACACAGACTGGCAGCAGCTTCTCCAAGGTTGCAGGCAGGAATCTCTCTCTCAGTCCTATCTTGGAGAAGCCAGGGAAGGAACTTGGAACCTTTTGCTCAGTATATGGCAGCTTCCTATGTTCCTATGCACCACACACTTGTGGTGGGAGTCCAGGGGATGTGTTGGCAGATCCCAGCTCCTGACCCTCCCCACTGCCCAAGGAGGCATCTGCATGTCTGGGCGCGCTGCGCATGATCTACTGGGAGGTAAGCTTTTCAAGGCTCCTTCCCCATTTGCCGTCAAGCCCTGATCATGAGAAAGGGCTCATAGTATCCCATCCAAATGCAAACCAAGGAGCTGCTGGATAAAGGGAGCACTTCTCCCACAAGACCAGCTTTTCCCCCTTTTATGTCTCTTGT
Source organism: Hemicordylus capensis (assembly GCF_027244095.1). Lineage (NCBI taxonomy): Eukaryota > Metazoa > Chordata > Lepidosauria > Squamata > Cordylidae > Hemicordylus > Hemicordylus capensis. Next base: position 21,958,500 of record NC_069667.1, read on the forward strand.
GTATTTGTGCTTGTGTGTTATGTCCCTATGATGGCGTTGTGTTGTGAGATTGCTAAAAAGGCAGGGATATGTAGGTATAAACAAGTAAATTGTAGCAGATGAGAAGTATTAAGGGGATGAGGTATGTTTTGAAATGGAGATGCTGAGGAACTCTTGGTTTCAGAAGGAGCTTTATCTTAGTATTCAGCTAGCAAAAGAATGAGTGAAAAACAAAATTTCAAATGAATCCCCAAGGAAGAGAGAGAGAGAGAGAATCCTAATATGCCTATAGCTCTTTGGATGCAGACCTGTGGGGGAGAAATAACCCACTGCGTTATTTAAAATCAATTTTTAAAGTGTTTACATCCAAGTATTAGAATTGCCTAATGTCCATTGTTTGAGCATACATTATGAATGTGTTGATTTGGGGTGCGGGGGTGGTAAAATGGAACATTGTACATTTCAGTTGGTAAATTATTTAAATGATTATTTGTTTTAGCAAGCCACAGACTAATCGGCTTGGACGTGTGACACTAAATTACATCTTCTTGGCTATTCTCTCATAATTCTTGTGTCCTGTTTAGATTTTTCTTTAATTTTTTTTAAAAAGCATTTTAGAGAGTCTATTTCAAAATCAGAACACAAATGGTCATCTTATTGAATCTGGAGTTTCTTATAATATAACTGGGACTTCTTGGGGGGAAAGTAGATGAGGACGACAATCTAGTACTCCAAGATTATGGAACAAATCAAACCAGGAAAGTGGTTAAGGATTTGCCAGAACTTTCTAGAATTATATGTCCACTAAAAGACAACCATACAGTTTCTAATCTCCTTATTGCTAATTCAGCTTTGTACCCATATGTTACAGTATTCTTTCTTTCTTTCTTTCTTTCTTTCTTTCTTTCTTTCTTTCTTTCTTTCTTTCTTTCTTTCTTTCTCTGCCTTCCTCTTCTTTCCTTCCCTTCCTTCCCAGAATTTTTTATTGCTTTGTATCTTCCTAGGATTTTTTATTGCTTTATACCATATATTGCCTTGTTGTTTATAATGTTTAATGTAAATGGTGGACAACTTTTGGTTTTCCCAATGAACTATGCAGATATAGATTTCAGATTTTAAGTTGGGAGTCACAACTGAATATGAACTTCCTCTTTGAGGTCATGACCCTAAACTTGGTTAAGTAAGCCAAAAGAGAGATGGAGGAGTTGATGGATCTTTGGAAACGTTCCAACCCAGCTTTCTTTTTTCCTTCTGCAGTGGCCTTCCATTGCCAGCAACACACAGCACAGTCTTAGTACATTCCAGTGGAGGCTCTGGGAGTTCCAGTGAATCGGAGAGCAGCTCAGAGTCTGATTCGGACAGTGAAACCAGCTCCAGTGACAGCGAATGCAACGAAGAATCCCGGAGTGGAACTCCAGAGGTAAAACCATAGGCTTTGTGAACTTCCACTCCAAAATTAATCCACATGTTTTAAAATGGCCTTTGCGAAGGAATAGTTGCATCTCTTTGTAAATGCAAAACTCAGTGCTTTGGGGTCCATAATGCAATCCACTTAAGCTTGTGAATCAACCAGAAAATCAAGCTTGTGAATCAACCAGTCTGGATTTTCTGTTGTTCTTAATTAAACTGAAATGCCCTATTTTGCCATGCTATAGGGACTAGTTTGGAAATGTCTAGAGAACAAGGTGAAAGGGGAACCTTTCCCTGCAGTGCTCTTCTTGGGAGCTGCCATTTTTATTTCCCATAAGTCCTGTGGGAATGACACTATGTAATAGCATCATTCTCATGGGACTTACGCAAAATAAAAATGGTGGTTTCCAGCCACCAAGTGGGGTGCAACCACCAATAGGGAACTAGTGGCAGTGGTGAAAAAGACAAGCCAGATCACTTTGCTTCCAAACTGATGCCCATTTCACTCCTCCCAAAATTTGGACTATGATGAAACCGTCCTAGTATGTTAGGAAGGAAGGCTTAATTGAGAATCATTCTGTGGAACTTTGGTCATTTCTTACTGTATTTTGGAATGATACGTTTCTATTGATTTATCTATTTCTCTATAAAAAAAATTATAGTCCACATCTTCTGCAATGCATCTGAAGCAAAGTGCAGTATAAAAACAATAACAGCACCAGCAGAATTATTTATTTTGTAACCTGCCATGAGACATTGGTATGAGGCGGTAGATAAATGTAATTAATAAATAAACCAAGTAACAAATAATAAAATAAGCAATAGCCATTGTTTGAGTGAAATATTAGGCAGCGTTGGAAATGTGGAGCTTGTTTAACTTTTTAAAGTGTTGCTTCTCCGTCTTCATCCTCCTGCAGCCTGAGCCCCCTTCAGCTAACAAATGGCAGTTGGATAAATGGTTAAATAAAGTCAACCCCCACAACAAGACGATCATCAACAACCAGCATGAAAGCCATGGGGAGAACAGCTTGCAAGCTCAAAGCAACTCACAAATGGAAGGACAGAGCAAAGGGAAGGTTAACAGCAGCCTCCCGCTGACGGATCCCAAAGACAGGGCCCTGCGGAGCCCCATCCGAGAGAAAGCCAAACCCCGCGTCGCCCAGAAAGCTCCAGCAGAAGGGAAAAGTTCAAAGCAGAAATCGCCAGCTCACAATGAACCCGCCTCCCAAAGGACTACTGGGAAAAAGCAACCCAAAAAGGTCGAAAGGACTTCCAGTGCCGAAGATTACAATTGGCCCAAACCAAATATGACCAGCAGCACGCCCAAAGAGAAGGAAACGCAAGAACCCCCAGAGCCTCCCAAAGTTCGCACCAAGGTCACCGCTGGGAAGACTGCTCCAAGGAAAGAGCCGAGAACCAGCATGGGACCTGCTCCCGAAAAGAAAAAGTACAAAGGCCCCAGCAAGACGGTCCCCAAGTCTCGGGAATTTGTGGAAACGGATTCATCCACCTCCGATTCAAATACAGACCAGGAAGAAAGCCTGCAGGCAAAGACCTTGCAGGCCAGCAGCGGCCCCGACAGCAGCATCAAAGGCAAGGATTCCAGTAGCAACATCCTCAGCGTCAGTAGCTTGACCAGCAACAGTAGCAGCACCTCCATTGACCAAAACGGCAATGACTTGGAGGAACAGCTTTTCTCACCGATCCCAATCGTGCAGAATGAACCCCTTTCCCCGCTCAAAGAGTTTGAAGAGCTCAAGTACCTTTGGGTGAAAATAGACCTAAGTTTACTCTCTCGGGTCCCTGGGCAAGATCCCTTTGAGAGCACCCCCGGGAAGACGGAAGCCCGAGAGGTCAACGCAAAGCACCGGCGGCAGTCCCGAGAATCCCCAACGCCAGCCCCTGAAAAGCCTTCTGCTAAATCAAAACGAAAGCACAAGGTAATCCATCTCTTTCTTCTTTCTTACATTTCTATCCTGCTTTTCCTCCAAGGAGCCCAGAGCTATGTACATGGTTATGTTTATCCTCACAACAACCCTGTAAGTTAGGTTAGACTGAGAGAGAAATGACTGACCCAGTGTTAGTGAGTTTCATGACTGAAATGAATTTGAACTTGAATCTCCCCAGTCTGAATCCAGTTCTCTAACGACTACACCACGCTGGCTCTCTACAGGCCCCATGAGGTCCCATGAAGATATAACGAGATATAACAAAAAATAACAGAGTTCATCCTTAAAGTGCCACCATATGTGTGTGTTTTAATTATTTCTCTATTTGGACTTTTTAAATCCTTCCATGATCAAATAAAAAGTTCCAAAGCAGCTTATAAAAAATAAATAAAATAAAATAACAAAGCCATTGAATAGGCAAGCAAATGCAAGCAGATTGGGTGGGAAACACAACAACAACAAATATGTATATACCACTTTTCAACAAAAGTTTCCAAAGCAGTTTACACCGAGAAATAATAAATAAAATGGCTCTCTGTCCCCAAAGGGCTCACCATCTAAAAAGAAACATAAGATAGACACCAGCAACAGTCACTGGAGGGATTCTGTGCTGGGGGTGGATAGGGCCAGTTGCTCTCCTCCTGCTCAATAAAGAGAATCACCATGTTTAAAAGGTGCCTCTTTGCCCAGTTAGCACAAAATAGCTTGCTGGTTTATGACTGTAATAAAGACTGACTGACTGACTGACTGACTGACACAAAACAGCTCCGATATCTGTTGACATAGGATTTTAAGCATACAGTGTGCCAGAGGAGACCCCCTCACTAATGAGGGCCTTCCAGAATTGGAGATCGACCACTGAAAGGGCTGTCTCCCTGGTCACTACCTACCTAATCCCTGATGGGGATTGTCATCAGAGGCCCCAGGTAGGGCCTCTGATGACAGTCTTAACCAATGGGCATGTTTGCATAGGAGCAAGCAGTCCTTTGGGTGAGCAACAGATTAATGAGATGTATACTGATGGCACTGTATCGGTATTCCCCAAACTGTATACCAGGGTATGCCAATGTGTAGGAAAGAATGGCTTGGTGCCGTGGGAATTGATGTAATTAAATCATGAAAAATCCCCATCAACTGGCAGTAGCCACCCTTGGAAAAGGTTGCCCAGGACTCCTGACATTAACCCAAGGCAGTTACCATGGACCCAATGCCCTGGATTGCACTCCCTTGCCCCCACCCCCAGATGATTGGGTCCAACAGGAATGGGCATGCTGGAGTGTGAAAGATGGGGCAGATGTACTGTGGGGGTAGGGAGGGCAGGCATGCCCTCATTCTCTCCCACATGATGGGACAGATCGGGGAGGAGCATACTCGATATGGGGGGACCCATATGCGGGGGTTCATAAAAACATTGAGAGGGGCACGGAAGGGGCAGAATGCATTTCTGGGTGGGTGAGCTTTGTCCCACTGTTAGAAAAAGAGAAAATGAAATGAGAAAAAGGGGGCAACTACTTTTCTGAGGGGCGCTCACCTCCCCCAGAGCCACCCATGGTGGAATTAGACCAGTGCTTCCCAACCAGGGTTCCTCCAGATGTTGCTGAACTACAATTCCCATTATTCCCAGCTGCAATGTATTGTGGCTGGGGGTGATGGGATTGTAGTTCAGCAACATCTGGGGGAAGCCCGGTTGGGAGCCACTGGATTAGAAGACAATGGAAGAAGATGACTGTGAGGCTCTCCACACAAGCAGTCTGGGGAGCCAGATAGGGTTAGGTGAGGAGAGCGGGTCGATCTCGCTGTCCCTGCACATGAGCCGCTAGCCCGCCCTGGGTGGCCAGATCAGCCACCCACATGATTACCGGCTCCATCACAGAGCTGGTAGGGGCAACTCACAATCAGGGAAATCGCTCCGCTAACCTCGTTTAACGGGGAGTATTTAGAGGGTTTTGCTGCGATCGTGAGAATCGCCTGTTTCATGCTTTCACTGGGTCTAGGCTGATGCCCCATCTTAGTGGAATGGTGTATTTTTGGACCATTAAGACCAGGTTTACTCAGACTTAAACAGGCATGTCTCCATTAAAGTCAACGGAGTGTGCTTGCCATAACAGTTGTCGAGTTCTGTCTTTAATGTGCATTGAGAAATGTGGGTTTTGTTACATAAACAGCTGTGATTTATCAAAATGCCATTCACTTAACTAGCTGTCCTCGCTTCCCAACAACTACCTGTAAAGCAGAATGTATTGTGACTCAAGAGACAAGGCTTTATCATGTGTTTTATGTTATTTATGCCCATGGGTATCCTATCTTGTGGGATATGACAGCATGCTTCAAACTAAAATGTGTTTTTTAGAGAGGAAGCGGAGGTTTTATATCAAAAATGAATATTTGTAGTGTCTGAGTGGAGCTTTTTCCTTCTACCTGATATGGCTCTGCTTCTGGTCTCACAGAGTAAAAATGGTTTCAAGACTGTTAAAAAAAAAAAGATGCTATAAATCTCAACAAATGTAACATCAGCCATCAGTACCATTTGCCTCCTGAAAATGCCAGTTTGAGAGCTGTCTGCGAGAAAGGAGTGAATTGAAACAAAAGGCCTGGATTCGTCCCTGTGCCGGGGATGGAATAGCAGGTTTAAAGGGAACTCCCCAAAGCTGCTTCAAAGAACCAAACTGGGGTGAGCATCAGATAGGCTGACATGACCTGCACAGAGGCTAACATGCACTCAAGTGATCATGTGATTGGTGTATTGAACTACAACTCCCAACTTCCCCAAACACAATCAATTGTAGCTGGGACGATGGAAGTTGTAGTTCAACAACAGCTGGAGGGGCAAGTTTGCCCAACCCAGGTATAGGTCCAGCCCTGGGGAAAATGTGCTGGGTAAGCCATGCATTTGGGAGATGGGGTCGTAGCTCATTGGTAGAGCATCTGCTTTGCATGCAGAAGGTCCCAGGTTCAATCCTGGTCATCTCCATGCAGGATAGGGAGAGACTCCTGCCTGATACCTTGGAGAAGCTGCTGCCAGTCAACGTAGACCAGGCCTACTCAACTTCGGCCCCCCAGCTGTTATTGGACTACAGCTCCCATAATCCCCAGCCACAGTGCCCAATAGCCAGGGGTTTTGGGAGTTGTAGGCCAACATCTGCAAAAGGGCCAAAGCTGAGCAGCCTTGATGCAGACGATACTGAGCTGGATGCTCTGACTGACTCAGTATAAGACAGGTTTTTATGTGCCTAGGTAAGAGTAAACCCTTTGAAAATAATGGACTTGTTCTTGTGTAACATCATTTGTACAATTTTTGCAGTAGTGCTCCTTGCCTGTTCACAACGTTACTGGGCTGATGTACTCTTCTGCTATATGTCAGCCAGTTTAAAAAAACCTAAGCAAAACCAAAGCTGAAATTCTGCAGGTAGTTTCAGCTGAACCCTAGTTACAACCATCATCATTATTTATTTCGGTCTTTGACCAGCATAAACCCTAGTTACAATTCCTTGAGAGGATATATAAAGTGATTTTGTATGTTCTCTAAGAGTTCATAAAGTTGGCACAAATTGATGCAGTGTTGTTAACGCTGTAATTTTCTGGTTTCTGTTGTCACGGCTGAAAGCAGTCTGAAAATTTGGACACCTTTGGCGAAAACAAGAAACAGCGTCTGGAGGAGTCTTCTGCCTTGTGTTTGCTCCCACCCTGCATCTCTCCAATACCCAACCACAGAATAACCAGTACTAAAGAGTAAGTTTTCCTTAATATCTTATCCTACCTATACAATAATACTGTTGACACCAAATGTTCCAGGGAATTCTCTCCTTACTATTGATTGTTCCGTTTCTGGAAATGAGCAATATGATTGCTTTGTGTTACAGGCTGGCCACAATGGACTTGAGTTGTGGGTTTTGTTTTTCATTTTTTTTTGCATCAATGGAATATTATTTGCATGCTTTGGAGGTAACAAATATTGAGGACATTCACACAATCAAAACCTATGTTCTACCCAGGTTTGGGAGCTATGGGTGCTCCCAATTTTTGGTTGTGTGGAAGCAAGGTAAGAGGAAAACCTGGGTAGTTTCTCCTCCTCCTTGCTTCCACACAATCACTTCTACCCAGGTTTTCCTCCGACCTTGCTTCAACACAGTCACTTCTACTCAGTTTTCCTCTTACTTTGCTTCCACACAACCGAGAATTGGGAGCACACACAGCTCCCAAAACTAGGTAGAACATAGTTTTTGATTGTGTCAATGGCTTCATTTTCTACACATGGACAGACCCCTGTCTTTCTATCTGAAATGCTAAGAGAAGGCTCTGTATGCAGTTCATAGAAAGTATTTGAAACCAGTATGCTTACTGGGTGATAGCCCCTAGAGGAAAACAATTTTGCAAATAGCCTTAATTATATTTAAACAATGTGGGTGCAGCAGGTTGATCATGCTGTTGCATGTGTCAGGAATCCTGTGCTCAGTGGGTCTTGAACTGGTAACCAAGGAGTAGTAGACACTAAGCCCATTCACACAACCATTTGTGGGTGGGTAGAAGCCCAGGTGAGTTGCTACTCCATAAGCATCATATGACTATCACCTCAACTTGGCTCTGCAAACCCAGCACACACCCAAGCACAGCTGATGAGGGCTTGTTGCTACACTTGGCAGCTACAAGCCCCGTCCCTTTACAGAAGGTCCTCCAAGGGTGCATATGCCTCCCCAGCATGCTTTGCACTGCCAGCAGACTGGAAACGCTGCATGGCTTCAGTGGTTGCCCTCCAATTGGCCATAAAAGAGGAGGAGGCAGAAACAGACCTGCCAAAGCTCCTCCAACTTCAGGATCATAGAGGATGCTCTGCAGTGTGGCGTGTCCAATGATGGCAGCCACTGTATTCACAGCTCTCTGTGTTTTCTGTGCAGTGGAAGGCATGCTGTATGCTGGCAAAGGGAACTATGGGAAATAATGGGCAGAAGAACTGGGGCTGAGGTATATCGGTTTCTGAGCCAGGTTTTGCTAAATCACTAGGCTGGTACACACTGATATACCTCAGCCCCAGCTCTTCTCTCCACTCTTTCCCATGGCTCTCTTCATCTAGCAAATTCATACTGTTGCTAATAACTGTTTCTACAGACATCATCAAGAAGAGACTGGATATTTTCTTTGGTTTTATTCTTTTCTTGATTGCTACTTTTGGCTGATGTTCTTGTGAACCGAAAACTCATTTCTTCTTCTGAATGATTTATGTTTATTAGGTTATGCTGAGACTATTATGTAATTCGTGGCCTTTAAGCCCACTGTGAACCAAAACCAGCCAGTTCTTCATCTCTCTTACCTGTGTAATTTCTAACGACTAAATACAAATGAATTGATGTAGATCTACCCTGTTTAAATGCTCTGTTCCTCATCTGAAAAAAGAACCAAGAGTTTGCACAGAGTTAGATGATTCTGTGTCATTCCTTGAAATGCCATACATATATCATTCTCTATTCACTATTGTTTTTAAAAAGAGATGGGTCTTTCATTTCTTGTCTTCATCAAGCCCTAGGGATCTACCCCCCAACCTGATGTTTCTTAATCTGAGCTTGTTTTCTAGGTCATTAATTTGATTCCTTAGAGCTCTACAACCATTGGTATCCTCTGTTAAAATATAATTGTGTTCATCAATAGTTATTTCCCCTATGCTAGCTTTCCTTTCCCCTGGTCCCAGTTGCTTCCGGTTGCCAAGCACATTTTTTGACTTTCTTTTCTGTTATGTTTAATTGAGACCATGATCACATTGTGGTTTCTTATTAATATCATCTGAGTTCATATTTAACCCAATCCAGTTTGATAACTCAGGTGCTGCCAGGGAGATGCAAAGTCAAATGCGGATTGTACAGATTTCTGGAAAACGCTAAATCGGGGATTCAGGATCATTAGCCTCAATATAACAACCCAAAACAATATAGATAATTGCTGGTAGCAGGTGATTTCACTGAGGTTATTACAATTAGGGATGAGCTGAAAATTGCCATTTCAGAGGGGGCAGTAATATTTCCCAAAAATCCTTTCGAATGTGTGAATATTCATCTTTTCCCATTCGTATCTGGTGCCATTTTGGCTTTGTGGTGATATAACTATGGTCAAACAATACCACTTCCTTTCCCCGGTCCCAGTTGCTTCCGGTTGCCAAGCAAATTTTTTGACTTTCTTTTCTGTTTAATTGAAACCATGATCACATTGTGGTTTCTTGTTAATATCATCTGAGTTCATATTTAACCCAATCCATTTTGATAACTCAGGTGCTGCCAGTGCAAGAACCAATTCAGTTTGTGTATGATGTGACCTTGCCCCTTTCCCTCTGAGCATATACAGAGTGCGAAACCAGGTGTAGTTCACAACACCAGTGAGATGCAAAGTCAAATGTGGACTGTACAGATTTCTGGAAAATGCTAAATTGGGGATTCAAGATCATTAGCCTCAATATAACAGCCCAAAACAATATAAGTAATTGCTGGTAGCAGGTGATTTCACTGAGGTTATTAGAATTAGGGCTGAACTGAATGGGCTGCTCTCATTTCAGTTTTTAGGCTGAAAATTGCCGTTTCAGAGGGGGCAATTATATTTCCCAAAAATCCTTTCGAATGTGCGAATATACATCTTTCCTCAGTCATATCTGGTGCCATTTTGGCTTTGTGATGATGTAACTGTGGTCATGCAAAATCACTTCAGAGATAGAACGATATCGACTTATCTACCTTTGTACATATTTGCCTTTGTACATAGTCCGGAAACTCCGGTTCAGAATGCAGCAGCCAGGCTGGTCTCTGGGTCATCTTGGAGAGACCACATTACTCCTCTGCTGATGGAGCTTCACTGGCTGCCAATAGGTTTCCGGGCAAAATACAAAGTGCTAGTTGTAACTTATAAAGCCCTAAATGGCTTAGGCCCTGAGTATTTAAGAGAGTGTCTTCTTCGCTATGACCCACACCGCCCATTGAGGTCATCTGAGGAGGTCCGTCTCCAGTTATCACCAACCTGTCTGGTGGCTACACAGAGACAGGCCTTCTTGGTTGCTGCCCCGAGATTGTGGAATGCACTCCCTACTAAGATACGATCCTCCCCATCTCTGGCAATTTTTTAAAAACACCCCAAAACCCATCTTTTCACCCAAGCTTTCCCAGCTTTTTAAATCTGTGTTTTTAATTGTATGGCTGTTTTTAAATTGTTGCATTGCTTTAACTTTTATATGTGTTTTAATTGTTTTTATGTTAACCGCCCAGAGACTAAAGTTTGGGCGGTATAGAAGTTAAATAAATAAATAAATAAATCTACACAATCCAGAACCATACATGAATGGGGTCTCAATCATGCATATAGTTACATGCACATCATACATTGAATGCACTGAAGTCAGAGACTGGACCATTGGATACATCCCCACATATTCAGGAAACGTGGTTTGAAATTGAGAAGAGATCATACTCTGGATAAGTCAATCCAGAATACTGATTCATCTCTTAATTCCATGCTATAAACCAATGTCAAGAGGCTTGCCACTTCCTTGTTTCTGCATCCCTCATGGCCCCACTAATGTCTGAATAACAGAATCACGTAGGTTGGGAAAATCCGGTGGGAAGTGCTTGAATCAGTGCTATATTCCTTGGGGAAATGCAGTGCTAATGCGGGAAACTTCCCACATACTTCACCCAATGAGATTCTGTTCCTCTGATATTATCCAAGCAAATCGGATCCAACCATTGGGTTAGAATTGGGTCCAACCCAAGGGATGTGGCAACCACACTGAGACATATGAGTGGCAGTTTGGAACCACTTCTGCCGACTAGAATGCTTTCTTCATGTATGGGCATACTTGGAAAGAATGATTCAATTCAAATCCAAAGGGGTACTTCAATTGTGTTAAAATATAACTAATCTGCATCCAAAGACCTTGCATTGCCTAACCCTTGGCTAAATAGATAGTTAGAACAGATCAGTGAAAAATGGTAATAAAATATTCCTTTTGACAGCAATGGTTTTTATTTGCTAATGGCCGCAATTAGGGAATAACCAAAATAGAGGCTGCTATCATTAAAATCAGCGAAGTGATGCAACATACCTCCAGGTGAGGCTATTGAATTTTCCCCGATCGAGGAATCAAGCAGCTTGGCTTGGCTTGTTCCTCTTTGATTTGTTGCTTTGAGGTATTGTAAATCTATAAATGCCTGACACTGACTTAAATTGACTAAGAGGGAGACATAAATTCTTGTTGACTTAATTTGCTATTGAAAATTTGAGTCAATAATCATGAAAAGTAAATGGCTGTAGAATGCAATATTAGTTGTCTAAGGAAAGATTAAAATTCAAGTAATCTTCATTGACTGGACTGGGACAGTAACTAAAATAAAGAAATCCATGGTCAAATTAACACGTTAAGAACTCAGCTGGGTCTATTAGACTTCTTCGTTCTAATTCTTGCTTGGCAACCAAGGTTTTAAACATCCGTTTTTTTTCTAGGGAGGGACAAGAGACCACAGAGCATAGTCATACCAGGATGTTAACCAAGGGCAGCAGTCTGAAAGGGGTGGCATTTCTGTTCAAGCAGAAGACCGGGAAATCTTTTTCTTCCGGGCACCTCGATTGAGGCATGTGCTTCTCTTGAGTAGGACAAAGGAAATTCTGATGCTGTATGTAGGCAACAAAGCATAACTCAGTAGGTACTTACCTTCACCCCAGCCATACAGCAAGCTGTTCTGAGCATCAGCATGTCACCCAGCATTCCCTGCAGTGGGGCATCGGCTCTGCCACTCACCTGGCTTCTGCGGAGCCGATCCCCCAGAACAGGGAGTGCTGGGCGGTGTGCTGCTGCTAGATTTGAACTCAGATCTCCCCAGTCCTAGTCCAGCACTCTAACCACTACACCACACTAGTGCAAGCTCTTTCAGAGCATTCCTTCAGTGTGACTCAGCTACGGAGAATGTATGTATTTGTTTCAAGGGTTTCATCCCAGCATTTTGAGCTGTTGCCCCCACACAGGAATGGCCATTCCAGGGGCAAGAATCCTGCATGGCAGACCCTTTGGGAAACCTCTAGGCCTGTACTCGGCGAACAGGAGCCAGGAGAGACTGTGAATCTAGCAGGGCCTCATGTCTGTGCCAAGCCAGTCCTGGTTATAACAAATGGTCCCCCTTTGTGTCTTTGCAGCTGCAGCTCTGTTAAAAAGGTGACAAAGAAAAGGGAAGAGAAGCTCTTTCCACCACCGCTGTCCCCTTTGCTAGATGAGACGGTGCCCAGACGGATCAGCAGTGACAACAGCTCCTTTGGCCAAGAGAACAACCTGACAGCCGCCTTGCAAGCCACCACCTGCTCCAAACACAGGAAGAACGAGAACAAGCCCTCTTCCAACCCCAAGGGAATCTGTGTAAGTCGCTTGAAGAAAGTTGTTGCAAGGGAGCAAGGTTGTCAAAGCTGGGCTGCAGGCAGCTGTTGAGTGAAAGCCAAGCGTCACGCCGGGGATCCAGGCTGAAGGGGGAGAGCCAGGAAACGGACTATGCTGAGCACCAGGAAAGAGTGTTGCTCTCCAGGCAACCTCCCAGTCACATCTGGAAGCCTTTATAGACGGGATGGCCAAACAGAAACTCGGTGGCTGTAGCCAGACTGCAGCTCCCATCATCTCCAGCCACAGAAGCCGATAGCTAGGAATGATGGGAGTTGTAGGCCAACACACCTAGTGGAACTCAGGTTGGCCAGCCATGCTTTAGAGCCCTTACAGTTGAGGAGAGCCAACTGACCAGTTGGGTTGGGTAGAGCCATTTCTGCCCAGAGAACAATTTGTTATGGTGCGGCTCTTCAGTGCTCCTCGCAATGACTCTCCCGGAGGCACAATACACGAGAAAGTGGAGCACAGAGCTCCGGGTTCCCGATTCTAGTCCTGGCCACTCCTGACAAAGTTCAAACAGAGAGCAAATCCTGGCACAAGGATGTAAAGAATCACCTTAGGAACATAGGAAGCTGCCATATACTGAGTCAGACCATTGCTCTACCTAGCTCAGTATTGTCTTCACAGACTGGCAGCAGCTTCTCCAGAGTTGGAGGCAGGAATCTCTCTCAGCCATATCTTGGAGATGCTGCCAGGGTGGGAACTTGGAACCTAGATCCTATTCCCAGAACGGCCCCATCCCCTAAGAGGACTATCTTACAGTGTTCACACTTCTAGTCTCCCATCCATATGCAACCAGGGTGGACCCTGCTTAGCTGAGGGGACAAGTCATGCTTCCTACCACAAGACCAGCTCACCTCTCCTTGCACTGAGTTGGTCCATTGAGTCCTATGCCATCTGCTCTAGGCCTGTGACCCCCTCCAGCCAAATGCAGCCCACCAGCCATGTAGTGCGGCCAGGCGGGTTCTTGGCAATACCCTTGCTATTGCCGTTCCAGACAGGCAGCAGAATTAGGAAGCGTATCAAGAATATTGCTGCCAAGTCTCAGTGGGGTCCGGCGGTGGGCCAGCATCTTCCGGACTCGGAGAGCTGCCTCTCTGTCCAGGTGTTCCAGAAGCAGGTGGGCCATCCAAAACAGGCAAGTGCCAGAGCAGCATCCAAGGATCAGAGAGGTCAGAGACTGGTAACCATTAGACAGGAGTCAAGATCCAAGGCAGCACTTGGGGGAAAGGAGGAGGAGCTAGGCGGAGACCTCATACTGGAGACACATTGCTTGGATTAAAGGGCTCACGGGGACTTCATACAGCCTGCTGTGCTGCTATTGGCCGTTGGAGTCGGCTGACCGGATGCCGAGCCGGAGTGTAAGCACCAATGAGCTGGAGGAACAAATGTCTCCCAGCCGGCAATGTCCGGGGGCCCTTGTTCCCCGACCCCAGGCACCCAGCTGGTGAATGCTCACCAGCTGGGAGAGGTGTGCCGCGCGTAGACATCCTGATGCCATCCATGGCCCCTGACGCCAACACAAGGGGCATGGATGGTATTGGGATACAGATGGCCTCTGCCAGCCAGCAAGTGCTTTGTTCACTGGCTGGATGTGCTTCCCTTCTCTTCCTCATTCAATTTGGTGAGAAAGGAAGCATCCAGCCAGAGAATGAAGCACTCTCCAGCTGGGAGAGGGCGTCGGGTGGTGAATCTGCATCCCAATGCTGGGCACACAAGTCGAGCACGCTCCCTGATCTCCCACCAGTTCTCATGGGCAGCCAAGCCCAATCTTGGCTGCTTGTGAGAACAGCCTCCTAGCCACCCATTCACATGCAAACCAGGGCAGACCCTGCTTAGTAAAGGGGACAATTCATGCTCACTACCACAAGACCAGCTCTCCTCCCTAGTAGAGATCAGTGAATTGTGATTTGCAGAATGAAAAACAGGGTCATTCTTCCTCTCTCCTTCCCATATGTAGTTGTCTCCTACTGAGTCAGACCAGTGGTCCGTCTAAGTCAATAATATCCACTCTGACTGGCAGTAGCGCTCTAGGGTTTCAGACAAAATCTCTTTACCAGCCTGCCCTGGAGATGCCAGGGATTGAACCTGGGACCAAGCTCCTCCCACCTACCCACTCACATCCCCCCACTATGATCCCTGTATTTTTAACCACACCTGTTCTTGATTTAAGACCATAAGAACATAAGAACAGCCCTGCTGGATCAGGCCCAAGAAGGCCCATCTAGTCCAGCATCCTGTTTCACACAGTGGCCCACCAGATGCCACTGGAAGCCCACAGGCAGGAGTTGAAAGGGGCATGCTCTCTCTCCTGCTGTTACTCCCCTGCAACTGGTATTCAGAGGCATCCTGCCTTTGAGGCTGGAGGTGGCCTTTAGCCCTCCAACTAGTAGCCATTGATAAGCCTCTCCTCCATGAAGTGATCCAAACCCCTCTTCAAGCCATCCAGGTTGTTGGCTGCCACCACATCTTGTGGCAGAGAATTCCACAAGTTGATTATTTGTTGGGTGAAAAAGTGCTTTCTTTTGTTGGTCCTAGATTTTCCTGGCAACCAATTTCATGGGATGAGCCCTGGTTCTAGCGTTATATGAGAGGGATTTATTCATCCCTTCTATGTTACAGCACTTTAGTAGAAAATCTGTGATGTAACTGACGTGATTTGAGAAACAATATATGAATTATTTTCAGTAGCAGTCCCAGCATCTCTGCCCATCTCCAGCCCTAATAATTGGATACTGAGCATTTCCACTCGCTGTTCGCCCTCGTCCATTTTCATTTCAATAAGTAAGCAATGCTACAAGGCACCCATGCTGACATTGCACCTTTTTAGAAGTGGGTGTTAATGATGCCATGCGCGTGAGCAACGTGCAGCCGAGGCGCTTAATTAATCCGCCGAGCTTGACTTCTGACATGACGTCCGCACGATGCAAAATATGTGCCTGGGTTTTAATTCCGAGACACGCAGACTTGTGTTAGGTGACACAGAAAGGTATTATTAGCACAGAGGCTGAAGGCTAATTAAAAATTGCTTCTTACAGGACGATGACTCCCACAGCAGGCCTGCGAATGCGCTCCTCGACACCAGCCACCTAGACCATGACATCTGGTCCACAGCGCCTGCTTTTGCCAATGGGAACCCAGAGCCCAGGAGACCGAAAATCGCATTTGATGACATGTAAGTAGTAAGACCAAACCCACAAGGGTTTGGTTCTTGTTTGGACTTTAATTGGCTAGAGCCCTGTAATCAAACAAGGATTTGATGATGAGTTTGAGAATGTTCTCTGGGGTGAGGACAGAGAACCCTGTAATTGTGCTGGGCCGTGCAAATTATGAAGCATATTCATCCACACAGAGAGTTCACAGTGCAGGTTTCAAGACACCCATTCCAACCCTTGTTTAGAAAGCTCTTGGTTTGCAGAGAGATAATGATGGGCTCTCTAGGAGATGTTAGTGAGATACACATTTAAAGAATGTGTTTAAACTCTTTAGAATTTAAACTCTTTAGAGTTGCCACCTTTAGTGGTGCAGCGGGGAAATGCTTGACCAGCAAGCAGAAGATTGCCAGTTCAAATCTCCACTGATACTCTATCAGGCAGCAGCGATGTAGGAAGATGCTGACAGGCATCATCTCACACTACGTGGCAAACTCCTCCTGTATTCTAGCAAAGACAACCACAGGGCTTTGTGGGCGCCAGGAGTCAAAATCGACTTGACTGCACACTTTACTTTACCTACGTTTAGAGTTAGAGTTCTCTTTTTAAGTAGGTACACATGTAGATTTATTCCAATGTTTCTACCTTGCCTTTCTATTCCAGTGATGGGACTTTCAAGACAACTTACAGCCATGTTTCAATTAAAAAAAAAAAGAATGCAATTTGAAAATGCAATGAAAAATGGCACTGAATATAGTTAGGCAAATTACAGTGCTCACACATGTAGTCTCCCATTCAAATACAAATCAGGGTGGACCCTACTTAGCAAAGGGGACAATTCATGCTTGCTATCACAAGACCGGCTCTCTCCACAAAATAAAACACAAAGCAATTTAAATACAAAGCAATGTAAAAACTCTTTTAAAAGCAGTTTAAAAAATCAAATTTGACAATCAAAATTTAAAATCACTCCCCACCCCCACCACTGCTTCTTACTTCATTGTTTGCACTGACTAGATGTGCAGGAACATATGAGAGGAGGCAATCATTCCAGTATGCCGGACCCAAACCATTTAGGGCACCATTTTGGTGCCCAGCTGTTGTTGGACTACAACTCCCATCGTCCACAGCAGCTGAAGGCTTTAATTTAGGGCTTTAAAGGTCACAACTAGCATACCGGTTTGGACAGGATAGTCGGAGAGTCAACTGTTTTAAGCAAGGATCCTTGAAACAGTTGGCTATATTGGAATGGACCAAAATCGTCCCCCATTTTTACTGCCCTTTCACAGCTAACAAAAGTGGGGGCTGTAACCCCCAAGCACCCTCACCTCAATTTCAAGCCAGGCCTTCAGCAGAGATCTTTTGTGTCCCCCCTACTTGAGATGCTTTTAGCTGGACATGGCTAGGATTCGACCTAAGGCATCGTACATACAATGCATGTTCTTTACTACTGAGCTATGGTACTTTCCCCAGGTATACATGTATGTGGGATTTTAGCCTGACCATCACCAAGGACAGCATAGGGCTATTTTGCAATTGAAAACAGATTTGTGCACCATTTATAATTAAGCAAGTTTTTGCATTGATTAATGTTTTCCAGATCAACCAATCTTGCATTGCTGGCTAATTTTTTCCCCCTGTATTTTTATTTTTATTTTGCATTTTAGCTTTTCTAATGGAAGCTTGTTATGGTTAATCACTTTGAATTGTTTCTCCTTTTCCTTCTGTTCAGCAAAGTTTAATAGGCCCCTTTGGGCTTCTGGTTTCCACAGTTAGCCATCTTGCAGCCAGCTCATCAATCACATCTTTGCATCCAGCAGCTTTGCACTGATAAGACAGAAAGAAACAAAAATAAATGGGTGCTGTTTGTCCTGGAAACCAGTCAGCGCTTTTTATCAGATAGTTGATAAACTGTGGCCTGATGGAGACATAACGCTTTACCCTAGTTGGTTTTATTTAGCTGTGGTTAAGTATCACATCTGAATACCTAAACCATTGTTAGAGACTGGCCACTAACCACGAAAGGAAAGCATAATTTAAACTGGGTTTCTAAACCATGGTTTTTGTTAACCATGTTTAAAGATTATGAGCCAGACGAGCAGGGGATAACGGAACCGAGTTCGGGGCTGCCCGGCCCCCGGAACCTCCAGTATGCCCTGCACAACCACGCAGGGCATACTGGAGAGACCCCCAAGCTGGGAGGCTGCTTTTCAGCCTCCTGCTGGGGATCTACTCATGAGTAACCACGGCACGGAGCTGCGCCGCGGCTACTCAGAATTTTTAAAACTAGATTTGCAGAGCGCTTGCTCCACAAACCCAGTTTAAGGGGAGGGTTACTTTGGCGGGTTAACCGCCTGGAGGCCACTGGGCTTGCCTGTGAGCCCGGTGGTTCCCACAGTCAGGAGAAATTGGGCTAGGCTCCCCTAGCCAGATTTCTTCTGATTGTGAGAATAGCCTCTACATCTGTAGCAAACAAACCATGGTTATGACAATCTCCCTGTGCCTTTAGCCTCTCTGGTGTTTCAAAGTCTCAGTGATACATGCCTGCAAGTTCAGCCATCCCTTCACTGTTCATTTGGGATCATAATCACAGTTAAGGCAACAAACCATTGTTAGTGCTAACCAGAGTGTAGGCTGCATTCGCACATAACACAGAACCGTGGGTCCAATGTAACACAGTTCCGCTCCCCACCCTCAACCCCCATTCTCCTATCCAAATTTGGATGTAACAGAGAGCAGGGAGCCTGCAGGCGGCAAGACTGCAGAGAGGAGGGGTGGACTGGCTGTGCGGGCTTCCTTCTTTCATGAAGGACAGTTCACACAACCAATAGCAGCCAGAATGAGGGAGGAGCTTCCTCCCTTGACTCCAGTTTAGCAATAGCAATAGCACTTACATTTATATACCACTCTATAGCCGGAGCTCTCTAAGCGGTTTACAATGATTTTAGCATATTGCCCCCAACATTCTGGGTACTCATTTTACCGACCTCGGAAGGATGGAAGGCTGAGTCAACCTTGAGCCCCTGGTCAGGATCGAACTTGTAACCTTCTGGTTACAGGGCGGCAGTTTTACCACTGCGCCACCAGGGGCTCATTTGTTTGAGGGAACACAGCTTGCAGCATTTGCACTTAACGCAGGCTGCGTTCAACATCGGGTTAGGGTGGCAAAACTCACTACAACCCATAGGTAAGTTTGGAGAATGGAACCTCAAGTCACTCTCCACATGGAACTAGAGTTCCAAAGGGCTGTCCTGCATTCAGACATTCAGGTTTGGCAACCGCTGGTCCCTTCAACCCTGGTTTCGCGTTAAGTGCGAATGCGTCCCAAGTGTTATGTCCACACTGCACTAAAGTGGAAACTGAAATCTACTCAGCTGATTGCTGTTATTGTTGTTGTTGTTTTTATTAGGCTTCACAATGCAGATTACTACATGCAAGAGGCCAAGAAGTTGAAGCACAAAGCAGATGCCCTGGTATGTGTCCAAATTGCACTTTTCTGTGCCAGAGTGGAGAGCTTCTTGCATATTAAACTTATACCCTACTTTTCAATAAATTTGCACTCACAGCTTATTCAGTACTGAGGTGCAGCTTACAGAGGTATCAAGATAAGCCAGAAGGCCCCATCTAATTTGCATGCCTCATTAAAGTATGCAATTAATTACACTAATTATTGGCAGGCAGAGCCATTAATTAACAGAATCTGCACATTATCTGCAGTGATACAGAATGTTCCTGGATGTGTCTTCTGGACAAGTGGCAACAGTCAGAAAGTTCAATGTTGGATTTACCTATTAAGTAGCAAGATGACTGAGAGGGTGAAGAGAGGGGCAAATGGAAAGATCGCCTGGGGTTTTAACTGGTTGATTGCATCCTGTTGGGATGGACCAACAGAATTCAATGGGATCTGCTGAGATTCAAGCTTGCTCCTACATGGGTACCCCTGCCCTTGCTTCCAGGTCTTGTTCATGCTAACATGTATCACTGTGGCAAATCACAGTGCGGGGAGAACTCAGCATGTAGCTGCTGGGTTTGGCAGCTATGTTTCTTATAACCTGTAGTCCTGCCCTTGGAAGGGCTAGGCTTCCTTAGCCCGATTTTTGCTGATCGTGGGGATAGCCTCTCTGTGCCAGGAAGGTGGCCCATACTGATGGCCGCTGGCTGACTCCGCTAAGAGAGAATGCTCCTTAAGATTGCGCTCCGTTGAGAAGGCCCGCAGAAGCAGGCTAACAACACCTTCCATGGCTGAGTGGCCTTCAAAGGCATGTGCCCGTTGTGTGGTCGCTGGCCAAGTGCCTTCTCTTTGCAGCAAATATTTGCAGGCACCGGCTCGTGACAGCCTCCACACGCTGTGTGAAGCTCCTTCCCACCCCCACTGCCAGATTCACTCGGCAAGTTGACTAGCCCTCCATCTTGTTACCGTTGCATGCGTCTGGCAGGATGCAAGCTGTTTCTCAGGCAGCACTAATGCAAAAAGGCACCACACGTCATGTTGCTGCCTGCAGGCAGCTCTTTCCTGTCACATGTTGTTTGACAACCCTGTGCTCTTCCCGGAATGCCAAGACAGGCACCATTTAACAACTTGTTGGCAGCCTCGTTGTGACCCTAGCAAAAAAACAACAACCCCACATATCCATCATGATAAGGAACGCCCCTTCTTTGACCCTGTTTTTCCTCATCCCTCAGTTTGCCCTGTTTCTGCCAAGGCCTTTATCACGTGCTCCCTCTTTGGCCCGGTTATGCTTGCAGTTGCCTATCTTATGTCTGCTAAACACGAAGGCAGTTCACACGATCGAAATTGGGTAGGACAAGTGTCCTACCCAGCTGTGGGAGGTGTGTGTGCTCCTGATCTTCAGTTGTGTGTGAGAAAACAATTAGGTAAGAGGGTGGGGGAGTGGATGTATGCGAGAAAGGAGATGGGTAGGACGGCTTTTCCACCCACCTTGTTAAAGTTCCGGGTACAAAAGATGGGTCAGACAGTGCCACCCTACCCAGCTTCTCTCTCACACATGATCAGGGCTGGCCCATCTGCTAGGTGAACTAGGCAGTTCCCTAGGGTGCCAAGCAGGGAGGGTGCTGACGGCCTGGGTTACATGCCACCCGCGCAGACATCCCCTGCCCCCGTGGGTGCGCACATGCACCTCCTGTTGTCAGAGCAAGTGGGCGACAGGCAGCTGAGTGGTCACTCCCCTTCCTTGTCACCTGCCCAGCCATCCACTTGCTCTTCTCACCACCTCTGCCTGCTACTCCTGCCTCTCCCAGCTGCTTCTGGGCAGCTGGTCTTCCGCAGTGCAGTATAATCATGTTGTTGCATCATGCAGTGACTTCATTTTAATGCAGGCTGCCCAGAAGCAGAAGAAGGGGCAGTCAGAGTCAACGAGGAGAGCAAGTGGATGGCTGGGTGGGCAACAGGGACCACCTGCCCACCAGGAGGCACCCATCCATGGGGCAAGGGGGCCAGCGCAGATGAAGGGGGTTGTCTGAACTAGGCTTTGCATGCGATGCCATCAATCCTTGGGCACCCACACACAATCACTCCTCCCTCCAACCTCGTTATTTGCTCACACACAATCAACAACAGGAAGCGCGCACAGCTTCCGAAGCTGGGTGGGACGGGGGTCCCACCCAGTTTCCAATCGTGTAAACTGTCTTACTGTTGTAGGGCCTACATTGAAGGGTTCCTTGCCCAACTACTTTCCCCACTCAGTTCCAATGCAAAGAGCAACCCAGAAAGAAGCAGGCTCACAGGAGAGACTCAGAGGCATTGCTCTTTTGGCCTCAGAAAATCAGACTGCCCTTAAAAAAAAATCCCAAAGCCCTTCCTACAACGAGCATCACAGGGAGAATGTGCTTACTCCTCTAGTTGTATACTTCTATCAGCTGCACACCTCCGTCTCTCTTGCTGCATTAGAGTGTAAGTTTCAAGGGTTAGCGATCTCTGACTTTGGTAAAATGTGGTACAGCCATAATGGACCATTGTGCTTATCATAAATGGATGCCTATCTTGAAATCAAAGCCGGTGCATGTCTTAAGTGTGTCCCTTCCTCCTTTTTTCAGCTGGAAAAGTTTGGCAAAGCCATGAATTATGCTGACGCTGCCCTTTCCTTCATCGAGTGTGGGAATGCTATGGAGCGCGATCCATTAGAAGCAAAATCTCCATACACTATGTACTCGGAGACTGTGGAACTCATCAGGTTAATGTCTTCTCTGTGATCATTTTCATAATCTCATTTCACTCATAATTAGAACTTGCTCCGTATTTTAAAAGTATCATTTCGACCTCATTAATGGTTAGTCCAAGGCATCTTCATCTCAGAAGTCATCATAATTAGTTCTTCTTGCCATTTTATTAATGTCATGGAAAATTTATAATTGATGGACACTGCTCATATAAATTAGCCCTGTTAGAGGTTATAATATGTGTGTTATATAATTTGCAATATTCATAAAATTAAAATTGAAATGTAGTGGGTGGAAGTAAAGCATCGTAATTTCACCATTTGGCAATGGCACTTCTCTTTTAAAAAGGGTAGTTTTATCATTCCAAACATTAAAGAGAGTCCATTGGGATCTCTGTTATAAACCCTGTTTTCCAGAGGTTTATAATTTGGCTATAAAAAATTGTTCCAAGACGAAACTTGGCAGATAAGGTTGTAGCATGCAAGCCATTTGCATATATATGCGCACACCCAGATAAATTCAGTTTGCATTCTGTAAGCATAAATACACATTTTTGGCTGCTCTTGCAGTTCAGTGGCATGCCAGGTTTTTGTGAGGTTCGGTTTTCACTGTGAACTTTTTCATGGGAGGCAAAGGCCTCTGTGGGGAGGGCGGGAAGCAAACCTATCCTTTTGTGCTTTTTTAATGTCTGTTCACAGCCATTGTTTCTCCACTCTGCACCACTTCCTTTCTTTTTCTTGGAGAGGGCTTCTTCACTGTGCGATTCCAGCCAGTCAGGGATCACATAGTGAGGCTGTTCTCACGGCCAGCCTAACCTTTCCTGGGCTGCCCCAAGCAGGGTTAGGCCGGCCGCAAGAAGCAGCAGGATCCTCGCAGATCCCTCCCCACCCCTCCTGCCTAACCCCCTTAACAAGGCTTTCAGCTGAGGTTAACAACAACCAATATTTACATACAACAGCAAATATTTGTCATATATAAATATTTGTTGTTGTTGTTGTTGTTAAGGGTGTTTTCGCACCCTTACCCCAGCTGCCGGGTATCATGTGATTCAAGTCACAGAGATGGGCACATAGAGTGCCCATCAGATGGGGGGATCGCCAATTCAAGGCATGTGCCAGGGCAGTCCGCGTGGGCACACTGATGGAGGCAAGTTCAGTCATCTGGAGGGAAGGTAGGTTAGGTGTAGCCTTCTCCACATGCCCTCCCAGCCCACCCAGGACAATTGTGCGACTCGCCCCAGTGAATATGATGATGTCGTGGCACCATAGTACTGATCAGATTGACTGTTTGACTGAGGGCCAATGAGGCTCTTGAGCCGTCCTCATTCTGATTGCTGGGAGGGGGGGAAGGAATGCCTCTCTGTTTTCCAGAACTAGAGGATGGCCATAAAAATAAAGATTTTGTTGTAAACTGCCCAGAGACATGTGTTTTGGGCGGTATACAAATATTTATTCATGCATGTATGCATGCATAGTGACACAAGACAAATTGGTGTTTAATGGGGATAGGGATGTACATGTCAGCTACGCCTCTGTTTTTTCATTGGTCGCAGCTGCAGTGTGGGCGGGGCTTGCCACTTATGCCGCCTTAGTGAATTATATTCATAGATTTTACATTTATATCCACTCTTCCTCCAAGAAGCCCAGAGTACATGGTTATGTTGATCCTCACAACAATCCTGTGAGGTTAGGTGAGGCTGAGAGAGAAGTGACCTGCCCAGAGTCACCCCATGAGTTTAGTGGCTCAACGGGGATTTGAACTCAGGTCTCCCCAGTCCTAGTCTAACACTCTAACCACTATACCACACTGGCTCTTTTGAAAAATGGATCTGGGTACAGGCCTCTCAAAGGCATGGCACAGAACAGAAGTGTACCGCTGTACCTGCATTGAACATGACCCGTGGAAGACTGTAGCTGCATACAGATTTGTCCTTCTGTACACAGATTGTACAGGTGTTGATTGATTCACAGGTGTGAATAGAGCTTTGGTGTACCTGGATTGGAGTGAGGAAGCATCAGGCCAGTTACCTTGGCAACAGGGGCATGTTCTTCCTGCTTATGGCTTTATAGCATGATACATATTTCAAAAATAGTTAGTCAGTCGGTCAGTGAGGCTATTTCCATGATCCTGGGCTCGAGGGTATCTCCAGGATGCTCGCGCGGGGCATCCTGGAACTTTCGGGGGCCACGCAGACCCCGATCCCCGCAGACCCCGCCGGCTCCGTGACGGAGCGGCAAGTCATGTGGGCATCCAATCCTGCCCCCCAGGGATGCCTTTTGATCGTCTGTGGGGCTAAGCCCACTCTCCCTGCAGACCCAAAAGAAGCTCTTCTCACCGATCATGAGAAGAGCTTCAGTCAGTCAGTATATTTATCTACCGCCCCATAGAAAAAAGTCCCTGGGCGATTCACAACGCTTCTTAGTAGAGTCAGAGATTGCATTCTTTCCTATTAGAAGTCTATGTAGATCAAATGAAATGAGGTCCCCATTTCAGCTCAGCACTTCTAAAAATATTTTGTTTGAGGCTATTGGCCACTTCCTTCTGTGGTGGTATATCCATCATGGTCCAGTCACACCTGCAAATCATCACTTGATGGGGCAGCTATCAAGTGCAGAAAGCATACGTGTGGGCCTGCCACAAATGCGCAGAATTGAGCGATAGTCTATGTGGGAACCAGCCCTTCATAATATCTGGGATCATCTCTGATCTACATAGATTTTTAATAGGAAAGAATGCAATCTCTGACTCTACTAAGAAGCATCAATAAGGGAATACTACATGCCTTGCATTATGAATGAGCATTTGTTTACATAGCAGAAATGTACCAGATTTGAAAAGAAGCTGTTATCTTTGGGGAAATAATATGCCTTGTAAATATTTCAGGATGTGTATTTGCATGCAGCTCTGGTTTGAACGCAAAGAAGGGACTGTAAAGGAGGTTACAGTGCAGCAGAGGGATCATATATAATTTGGAAACAGAATGAAACGAGACCTTTCAATTGAGTGGGGTTAAGATCTGAGGGTAACACTCAGATGGCACTAAAGACTCTTGTGTGGAGGCAAGCAGCAGGAGATCCAGAGCTACTCTAGATCTCTGGCTGATTTGCAGGAGACTGCCATGGGTTTCTGACTTCCAATTCTAACTCTAAATTGACTTCCTAAGTTTAGCAATGGGCTTGTACAGAGAATTGTTTGAATCAATGAGGGTTATCAACATTGACGTGATTGTGTGAACCCATGCCAAGGTAGGAATCTCGGGCTATAAGCCACCTTGGCATGGGTTCACACAATTATTTGAACATTGGTAACCCACATTAAACTTAAATTCAAATGGTTGTGTGAACAAGTCTAATAACACATTAAATTGTGATTGCAGGTTTTTGAAAAATCTGTCAGGACTGACCTTGTGCTAATTGCTTTCTCAGCCTCTGTGTTCCCCAGTGAAATATAGGTCTGTTCTCAGGGTCAGAAGAACACCCAGCCGGGGTAGAAGTGTGTGTTCTCGATCAAAGCTGGGTGTGTTCTCGATCAGAGGTCAAAAGGGAGAGTGGTTGTGGGAAGCCAGCAGCTGGGCAGCATAGGTGAGGCAACATTCTGTCCCCTGCATTTTATCGAGGGTGGACAAAAAGCTGTCCTAGCCAGCTCCTGACTCCCACACGATCACTCTTCCCTCCACCTACTTTGATCTTTGCAAACCATTTATCAGGAGTCCATGCGGCTTTTTTCCAAGAGTCCATACGGCTCTCTTACCATGGCTGGGTGGTCCTCAAATCCCATTTTGTGAGTATTAACTGCTTGCCTTTAAGCAGATCTTTGTCAACTCTATGGGTCAGTTGTAGAGTTTTGTGCTTGCCTCCTCGATCTCTAGTAATTGGATGTAGCTTTGTACTTGGAGATGCAAGTTATCCCCAAGTATGCAGGTAACTCAGGTCCATTTCCTGAGACATCATTTTTTTCTGTTGTGCTGGTGGTAAACCTCAGGGTTTTAGTAAATAACTAAGTAGATCCCACAAGCCTGAAATCTTCCCATTCTGCTCTAAAGGCAAAGTGTGCCGTCACGTCAGTGTCAGCTCCTGGTGACCACAGAGCCCTGTGGTTGTCTTTGGTAGAATACAGGAGGGGTTGACCATTACCATCTCCTGCACAGTGTTAGATACTGGTAGTGACTTCTCTGAGGTTGCAGGCAGGAATCTCTCTCAGCCCGATCTTGGAGATACTGCCAGGGAGGGAACTTAGAGCCTTCTGCTCTTTCCAGAGCGGCTCCATCCCTTAAGGGGAATCTCTTACAGTGCTCACATTCTAGTCTCCCATTCATGTGCAACCAGGGTGGACCCTGCTTAGCCAAGGAGACAAATCATGCCTGCTACCACAAGACCAGCATCTCGAGGTAGGATTTGGAGAGACTCCTGTCTGAAACCTTAAAGAGCTGCTACCAGCCAGTGTAGACAGTACTGAATTAGATGGACCAGTGGTCTGATTCGCTATAAGGCAGCTTCCTTAAACTGCATTTTCTGCAAAACTATTGCCTTAGTCAGGCATAGATTTAAGCCATTAATTACTCAGTGAAGTCCATTAAGATGCATTTGATTAATCAGTTAAAATTTGATTACTCAACTAATATTGATTTAGTCAAGTGGCAGCTCTAATGTCAAGAGGGGGGCTGACACCATCACCTCTGCTTTGGCCCTTTTGTCGTCTTGATTGGGTCCTATATGACGTGTGTGCCCCCCCCCCCGTGCTAGGAAATGCACAGCAAGTCACCAGTGCTCCTTTCTCCTCTGGATGTGTTCACTTCTAGCAGGCCTTTGTTTTCATCTGTTTGGGTAGTTATAGCTATTCAGAAACTTGGATGCGCATAGATGACATTGATTTGTGAAAATGGGCAATGCACCACGGTGACTCAGGATGCCAGAAATATGACTGCCATGGCTGTTTAGGCTAATTGTGCCTTTAAATCCCTTCCTTTTAAGACCGCACATCCTCAAAGATTACAGATCTTGGTTATTTGGCTTGACCCACTGGGTATGACGGCAGCAATCAGAAAGCCCATGCAAGAGAGGAAGGCGCTGAAGGAAAAGGGTCTTCTGTCTAAAGCGCATAATGGTGATGATGAGCAAGGGGGGAAACCGTGCAGTTAGCCTGCACTCCATTACTCCCTTATAAATGAGAGTGCCTGGATAGCTTAAAACTTCCGTATGCAACACTGAACTCTATTACTTATTCTAACACAAGTACCTGTGAAATTGTATTAAGGCTCAGAACAATGGTTTTTATATGATGATTTGATTTTTCAGAAGGCTAAATGCACAGGGTGTGGGGAAGGGGTGCACACTTTCATCAGAGATGTGCCAGGGGTGGGGGAGGAAATCATATGACTTTTATCATTCAGAGGCTGGATGCAAGAGGAGGTGAGAAAATGGCTTGTGCACACCTGTGCGTGTGCACACTTGTAGGTTCAATTGCCAGCACCTCTGATTAAAAATTAGCTCTCCGGGACTGGGGAAAGACTCACAGAGAAAAAGCAGAGAAATTTCTCAGATGATTGCTCCATGTCTCTAGTTTTAAAGAAGAGTTAGTGATCCCTCTGCGTCCCTAGACTTAAAGAGGAGATTGTGATTGCTCCACGTCCCTAGGAGTTAAAGAGGAGTGCCATTGACTTCCTTTGAGGAACCATTGTTAACACCCACTCTCTCTCTTCTCTCTCTGCTCCCACATCTCTCATTCAAGGTATGCCATGAGACTCAAGAACTTCACTGGTTCTTCTGCCACGGAAGGAGACAAGAAACTGGCAGTTTTATGGTGAGTCTTCTTCCACAAGAGTTTTACTTGAGTAGCCCACTAATTTGTGGATTTCTTCCGTGACGAAATTCATTTTTCTACTGTCCAGAGAGCTCTAGTTTAGAGTTTGCAGTCTTAGAGACTGAACTGCCAATTGGTGGTTTTAAGAGTCCACTACACAAGGGCTTTGATAAGAAGGTGGAGACGAACCATCTAAAGAGCTGCACATCATTGATTTTGACTGAAGACTTAAGCAAGACTTCAGGCTGCTATCCTAAAGATACTGATCCTATTCACATGACCGGAGCCTAGATGGGAAGGGAGGAAGACTACACTGAACTTACCTTCTCTCCAGACTATCTCCATTTTATCTGTGTAAAATAATTCTTTACACAGAGTTATTTCTCTGGGTAAACCACCTTGGGCCATTTTTGGAAGGGTGGTATAGAAATCGAATTAGTAATAGTAATAATTAATAATGCCCTCTCTGCTGTCTGCTTGGCCGTGCACATGAGCAGCACTCCTGGGAGCCGCACAGCTTTCCGGAGGCCATCCCCGCCTCCAGGAATCCCACAATGCACTGCGTGATTCACACAGTGCCTTGGGAGATCCTCTATCCCTCTAACTCTAGGTGCCCATCTCTTCAATCTGCATGCAGCCCAAGGAGACACACAATCTGGGTTAAGGGCACACTCACATCAGATCCCAGCTCCTCATGAGCAGTCTAACCCAGGCTGGGCTCATGAGAACAGCCTTCCTCTCTATCACAGGGCTGGTCTTGTGGTAGCAAGCATGACTTGTCCCCAAGGGATGGAGCCACTCTGGGAAGAGCATCTAAGTTCCAAGCTCCCTCCCTGGCAGCATCTCCAAGATAGGGCTGAGAGAGTTTCCTGCCTGCAACCTGGGAGAAGCCGCTACCAGTCTGTGCAGACAGTACTGAGCTAGATGGACCAGTGGTCTGACTCGGTATATGGCAGCTTCCTTTGTGCCTAACTTGGGCCCTCCAACTCTTGTTGGATTACAACACCCACCATCCCTGACTATTGGTCACTCTGGACGGGGATGTTGGGAGCTGGAAGACTGAAGTTGTACAGAGAGTAACTGAACACATAGGGGCTTACTTGCGAGCAAGTAAATTACTCTCCCTATGCTAACGTGGGCAAAGAGGCACCTTTTAATGTGGTGATTCTCTTTATTTAGCAGGGGGAGAGTAACTGGCCCTCTCCACCCCCAGCACAGCATCCCTCCAGTGACTGTTGTTGGTGTCTACCTTATGTTTCTTTTTAGATTGCAAGCCCTTTGGGGGCAGGGATCCATCTTATTTATTTTTTATTTGTCTGTGTAAACTGCCCTGAGCCATTTTTGGAAGGGCGGTATAGAAATAAATCAATCCAATCAATCAAGTATGCATTGCTCTTCCTCTGCAATCAATAGTACCTGGGGCTGGTGCAGTCATAGCTTCAGGAGCTCTCTGAACCATGGTTTTAAAGCTGTTGGGAATCATTCAGAGTGAACCAGGCCCATGTTTGTGCCAATGTAATGCATTCTCAACCGTGCTAATGGCAGCTAGAGGAGTGTAAGAGGGGAGGCACTAGGAGAAGGGAGTGTATGAGGCTGCAGCCCACACTCTCAGGTAAGAGAAGCAATGTGGTATAGTGGTTAGTTCAAATCTCTCTACTCAGCCACGAAGTTTACTGAGTGACCATTGGGCTAGTCGCTCTCTAAACCTACAGCCTAAACCTTCATTATTGGCCTTCCGGAGATCCCTTAAGACCTATCTGTTTGGCCTGGCCTTCCAGGTTTTTTAAACTGTTTTAAAACCATAAAGGTTTGGGCTGGGTTTTCAGGGTTTTTAAAACTGTTTTAATTATTTTAATAATGGTTTTATGTTGTTACAGTTTTCAATGTTAACCGTTAATTGATTGTAGTGTTTCTTAATGTAACCCGCCCTGAGCCATTTTTGGAAGGGCGGTATAGAAATCAAATAAATAAACAAGCAAACCTACCTCACAGGGCTGTTGCGAGGATATAATGTGGGGGGATGCATGCATGCAACCCTGAGCTCCTTGGAAGAAGGGAGGGATAAAAATGTGGTGGTGGTGATGATGATGATGATGATGAATCATTGTGATTAAGAGGGCATTGAATGTAACAGCTGCACCATCTCAAAATGGTACTTAATGTCAGCTGGATTGTGCCCATCGTTTGCAGTTTCATTATCAATAGAAATCATGCAATTTTTCCTCCCAAATGAACACAGCTACCGATGCTTATCCCTTCTCTACCTGAGAATGTTTAAACTCAAGAAGGACCATGCTATGAAGTACTCAAGATCACTGATGGAATACTTTAAGGTAACCATAATTTAGTTTCTCTTACTGTAGAGCCACCACTGACCAGATTTGGGGCATTCACTGGACCTTACACAAACACACCACCGTGTCACAGCTCAAGGGGAGGAACCATAGCTCAGTTGTAGAGCATGGGTTCTCAGCCTTGGGTCTCCAGATGTTGTTGGACTTCAGCTCCCATAATCCCCAACCAAAGGCCATTGGGACTGGGGATTATGGGAGCTGAAGTCCAGTAACATCTGGGGACCCAAGGTTGAGAATCCCTGTTGTAGAGCATCTGCTTTGCAGTCAAAGGTCCCCTTCACTCCTTGGCATCTCTAGGTAGGGCTGGCAAAGACTCCTGACCAAAACCTTGGCGGAGCTGCTGCCAGTCACTGCAGATAATATTGAGCTGGATAGACCAATGGTCTGACTCAGTATAAAGCAACTTCCTGTGTTCCTCTGACCAAGAGTTGCAGCTTCTTAATATAAGCGAAACTCACTGTCTTGCCTTCCCAGTGCACGCTTACTGATATTTTAATCTGAGATGCAGTTTCTCCTCATTTCAAGTTATCATCCTCAGGTTTTGCGTTCTGTTGAAAAGTTTGCCAATTCCCCCACAAGGTGGAAAGCAGCCTCTGCAGAAGGAATTTTAGATAAGGATAATTAAACCCCTTCTTTGGGAAAAGCACCTGATTTATGCCGGAGTTCTGGTATATTGCGTCTTTCATCGACTTTTATACTCCTGGTTAGAGCCTGCTAATTATCCAGCCCATCTTTTCCCCCTTTTTAGTTTAAAAGGGATTATTATTCTGGGATGGTTCTATATATAACATTGTGCTTTCTTACTGAAATAGGAAATGCCTCGTCTTGCCGTGTGATCAAT
Organism: Hemicordylus capensis; assembly: GCF_027244095.1. Classification (NCBI taxonomy): domain Eukaryota; kingdom Metazoa; phylum Chordata; class Lepidosauria; order Squamata; family Cordylidae; genus Hemicordylus; species Hemicordylus capensis. The sequence goes on from NC_069667.1 coordinate 21,989,552, forward strand.
ATTAATGCCATTTAAATCTTCCTTTGTGTCTGCTGCTGATTGAACAAAGGGCTATCTCTTTATTCCCAATCTCCATTCTTCTTACAGAATTCTTCCAAAGTATCGCAAGCTCCTTCCCCTTGGGGAGGAAACGGAAAGTAAGTATTCCCTGCTTGTGGAAATGAGGAGTTAATGGGTTATAGGGTGCGGGTTTCTCTGCTGATGAAGATCAGCTATTCTATGGCAGCACAATGTTCCATGAAGTACTATTTGACACGCAGCAGAAAAGAAGGTTCATGTGGATTGATTGATCCCAAATTCTTCATCAGGTTGGTTCTTAGAGCCAAATGAGGGCCATAAAAATAGCTGTTAATTGGGTAGAAAGTACTGTGTCGTTCCAGTATGCCAAAGTAAAGTTAATCTCCGGGGCAATGATTTTTTTTTCAATGATTTGTTCAGTAATGAAAGACCAATGAATATTTCATTGATATATGGTAAGTGCTGTTTAATAAAACCGGAGGCGTAATACATGAAGGCACTTAGTCACCCAATTATCTGAGCCCTTATATTAGCACTAAAACATCCCCATCTGACATATAAAATCACAGCAGCCTGTCAATCAAGCATGCATGTGTATGTATTTTTATCTTGCATGTGGTGCATGATTCACATGCCCTTTCTGTGAACCAGGCCTCTGTGGCTTGCGGCTCAACAGTCTGAAGACAGGTCTCCAGTCATGGGTGGTGGGTTAACAACATATCATTTTTGCTGCCTGCCTGGGACAGCAAAAACAGAAGAGTTGTCAAGCACCTGACGGGCCACCATACATGACTGATGGTTGTGTTTGGCTCAACGTCACAAGTTGCCCAGACCCGATGTGGACAAGTCCTAATTTGGGGAAGTGAAGAAATATGGTTAAAAGACCAGTTGCAGGAGAACAACACCAGGAGAGAGGGCATGATCTCAGCTCTTGCCTGTGGGCTTCCCAGAGGCATCTAGTGGGCCACTGTGGGAAACAGGATGCTGGATTAGATAAGCTTTGGGTCTGATCCAGCAGGGCTGTTGTGTATGGGCTTTTTTTTTTTCCCCAGCCATGGTGTCGGGAATATGTGCAAAGAATAGTTTTTCTTTGCAGCTGTATAGACACAGTAGTGCTGTAAACAACTGAGGTACACAAGATGGCAGTGTGGTATAGTGGCTACAGCATTGCATTTGACTGTTGAAGACCAAGTTCCCAGCCCCTGCTTGACCAGGAAGCTTTCCGAGTGGCTTTGTGTGATTCACTTTCTCTTTCATCCTCGTCTTACACAGCAGGGTTGTTGTGAAGATAAAAAGTAAATGATTTCATCAGTATTTCATTGCCATCACTGGTCTTAATATCTGAGGGTCATTATCTCACTTGAATGAGATATGCCCTAGTGCAGGCATCCCCAAATTGCGGCCCTCCAGATGTTGCTGAACTACAACTTCCAGCATACCCAGCCACAAAAAATTGTGTCTAGGGATGCTGGGAGTTGTAGTTCAGCAACATCTGGAGGGCCGCAGTTTGGGGATGCCTGCCCTAGTGCCTCTGGACTGCAGGTATCAGAAACAATGCTTCTGGCTTGCCCTAAAGGCCAATTCATTACAGCCATTGTCCGTCCACCTACTAGGGATGTGCACGAATTGAGATGGTTGCTGACCACGCAAATGGCCACTGCACATGCACGGAGGCCACATGCATGCCGCCGCCATGCAGGGAGTGCTGGGGGAGCCCTGCCACAGCAGGAAGCTGTGGTGAGCAGCAGAGGAGCAAGTACAGACCTGCCCTCCTCACTTTTCAAGGTGCCCAAGCAGAGCTTCGATTGCCCAAACTCCAATTCCCAAGATTCTTTGGGGGTCACCATGACAGGCAAAGGGGTCCGACACCAGCCTAGGCTTGTAGTGTCAATAGGGTCGAAGTCACGTTGGTGCTACAGGAATGTGTGGGATTTCATGCCTCAGCCCCATATAGCTCAGCCAACGGTGTTAATTGCATTACCAGAAACCAGAATTCCGCCCAGTTCTTCTGCTGTGTCTCAATGGCTCTCAGCCAGTGGATGTTTTCTAATTGCTGGTGTTAGAATTAGAAGAAAATCCATACAAGAGCATTGGCACAGTATTAGGGAGGAAACTTGAAGCACAGCTTCTTCTAAAACATTGCCTAGCTGAACTGGCACCAGATAGAAAGAAGTCTGAAAGGCAGGTCTTAAGGGTTCCTATAGAAGTGTTTTTAATCCTCTTGTATGTCTCCCAACACTCCTTGTACTGTTCCGCAGGGAGCTTTCCAGAACAGTGTGCTGTTTATTGGGGAGGGCAGAACTGGATTTTGCAGAAATTGTCACTGCTCTTTCCACCAAATGCTTTCATGATAAGCCAATAATGCACATTGAGTGTTTTCTAACAGCCGGTGGGGAAATCGTTACCGCTACAAGATGCTTTTATTTCAGTTATCCCCCTGCACGATGGGCTGAAATTTCTCTACATGTTTTCTTTATGATTCTTAAATAAAGTTTGCCCAGTTTGATATTTAAAAAGATGTACGCTGAAGGTTCAAATAATTTAGTAAAAACTAAATTGATTGATGTCCACTTTATAGCATTATTGTTGGTCATTATATCGTAGTTTTAGGATGCTTTAATTTTTTTAACGCTTTTCCCCATTTAGTCTCACAACAGTCTTGTGAGGTAGGCTGATACTTTGAGGAAGAATAATGAAACCTGAAGATTAGGGGCAGGAAAATACCAGCTATGTCGTATGCAAAAAAGATCCTTGTGATGGAACTGAACTTGTCAGAGTATTCAGCAGATTAATTGTCAAACACTGTAACAATGTTAATAAAATATGCAAATTAGCCATAGACTTCAGGTTATGATGGATTTCCATTGGGGATCGTGAAAGCTGAGAAAGGTTGTAGGTAGATGAACTCTTTTGAATTGAGCAGTCTGGAAACAGTGTTCACGCTGTGCACAGAAAAATTAAAAGAGTTTTTAGAATGATGGTTTCCAGTCATTCTTGGTTATAAAAGTTCTCTCTCTGGAAGACCCCCGTCTGAAACCAAGAGTGCTACTGCCAGTCACATAAATAGTATTGGGCTGGGAAATAGTTCTACCAGTGTTACAAGCAACCTGAATCGATACCTAGGAAGGGATCCCTCATATGGAATGTGCCCTCCTTTCCCTCTCCCCAGGAGCACAGAAACGCCGTCACCCATGTCCCTGAGCCCATCTTCCATCAGCTCTCTTGGGAATGCCACCAGCACTGCAGGGTCCTCCTCGGCGGGGACCATAACCATCCCCCAGCGCATACACCACATGGCTGCCAGCCACGTCAACATCACCAACAACGTCCTGCGGAGCTACGAGCACTGGGATATGGCCGACAAGCTGGCAAAAGAGAACAAAGGTGCCCTTTTTGATCTTTCTCTGCTGAGAACCTCAGTGTATTGGCTCTCTCTGGTAGTTAGTTAGTTAGTTAGTTAGTTAGTTGTCAGATTTGTACACTGCCCCAATCATTAGTCTCTAGGCAGTTAACAATAACATAAAACAAATTAAAATCAAACATACACAAAGATGTTTAAACAATGTAGGCAATCTAAAAATTAAAAACAAATTAAAACTTAGAAATTTTAAAAAGCTGGAAAAGTTTGGCTGAAGAGGTGAGTTTTCAAGTGCTTTTTAAAAAGCACTCTATGGCAGGAATGGAATCTGCAGGAAAAGAGTCTATTACCTTTGAATGTTTTGCCTCTTTTTTGGTTGTCACAGCATTCTTTCCCAAGGTGGAAGGGCATGACCCAAGGTACCAGAGTTATAGAAAGTCATCTTTCTTTCTTTTTTTGTTTAAATGCGAGGATATTTCCAGTCCCCCTGATTGCAAATAGAGGATACTGCTTTGCAGTGGTTCTGCTGCAGTCTCTTGGGCAGATTCCAGATGGTTTCACTCAGAGATAGTTGCTCTGTGAAATTAGAGCTATTGTATGGTGTCCCTCAGGGCTCCATTCTATACCCTGTGCTTTCTAGCATGTACATGAAACCACTGGGTGAGAACATCAGGGGATTTGGAGAAGGGTGTTATCAATATCCTGATGACACACAAATCTATTGCTCCATGACATCATCATCAGGAAATGGCATTGCTCCCCTAAATGCCTGACTTCAGGCGGTAATGGGATGGGTGAGGGATAATAAATTGAAGCTGAATACAAACAAGCTGGAGTTACTAATGGTGAGGGGTCATAATTTGAGAGATGTGATAGAACTTCCTGTTCTGGGCGGGGCTGCTGCCTGGAAATTTTAATATGTTGTTTGCTCTTACTGCTGCTAAGTTTTTTTAAAGTATTGTATTTTAAGTAGCGGGGTGGGCAGTAGCTCATTAGTAGGACATCTGTTGTGCTTGAAAAAGGTCCCAGGTTCAGTCCTGGGCATTTCATAGGAACATAGGAAGCTGCCATATACTGAGTCAAGCCATTGGTCCATCTAGCTCAGTATTGTCTACACAGACTGGCCGCAGCTTCTCCAAGTTTGCAAGCAGGTGTCTCCCTTGGAGATGCCTAGGAGGGAACTTGGAAGCTTCTGCATGCAAGCAGGCAGGTGCCCTTCCCAGAGCAGCCCCATCCCCTAAGGCAGGGATTCTCAACGTGTGGGTCTCCAGATGTAATTGGACTTCAACTCCCATAATTCCCAACCAAAGGCCGCTGGGGCTGGGGATTATGGGAGTTGAAGTCCACCAACCTCTGGAGACCCACACGTTGAGAAACCCTGCCCTAAGGGGAATATCTTACAGTGCTCACACATGTAGGTAGGTAGGGCTGGGAATGACTCTTGCCTGAAACCCTGGAGGGCCTCTGCCAGTCAGTGTAACCAATCCTGGACTAGATGGACCAATGGCCTGACTCAGTATAAGTTAGCTTGCTGTATTCCATTCCCCCCCCCCACTCCCCAGTTTAGCAGCACAGGAAATGTATCAGCTGAAACAGACCAATATCCTTTGTTGATGTACTGGTATGCTCTTCTCCCAGGAAGGACAGGAAATGACTTGGCTTCCTGTTTTGCAGAGTTCTTCATAGACCTGGACTTAGTGATGGCCCCATTAACACAACACAGCAGTATGACCAACCTGGTCCGTTACGTTCGGCAAGGACTCCACTGGCTTCGCATTGAAGCACACTTGTTGTAGTGACTCTTTCATCCCATCCATCACAGCGCCGCCCTGTTACCTCCGCCAACCCGAAGGTGATCTTTGGTGGAGGGTCACTCGTTTCCGGAACTGTATCCATAGAGCTTAATTTTTATTGCCTTTTCTTTTCTTTTTTTCCCTTAAAAACGAAACAAAAAGAAACACAGTCTCCTGTCTTTGAGAAATGGAACTCACCGTCAGTGGGAAACAGGGCCTGTCGAATCAGTTTGAATTCTTCTCTTTGCCTTGCATCTTCTGGTTCTGCCAACATCTAAAATGTGCTTTATGGGATGGTAGATTCCTGGCAGTATTGCACTGAAGATATGGATTTTGGGGGAAATGTCTTAAGTCTTTGCGGGCACATGGGGAATCGAAAAGCCCTCCCCACGCCCACACACATATCAAAACAAATATGTAGAGGTTCAACCCATCCAACTCAAAATTGCTCTTTGACTGCAAACTCTGGCCCTGGTGCCATTGCCAGAGACAGGTCATTGCTAAGATTCCTGAAACTGTCCCTAAAAACCAGAACATTGAACATCTTGTGCAATCACTCTCACACACACACACACACACACACACACACACTCATAGAGCGCAAGATCACAAAAGGCCTTAGGAGATTTTTATATAGATACCTGAACAATGACAGTTTGCTTTTACATTTAAGTTTCTAACACAACAGCACGTGCTGTTTTTAAGCCAGCTCCAGCTCCAGCTTCAGTCCACGCGGTGATGTTTTGAGCACGGACTGCCTGTACTTTAAGTCTCATCCAGATCACTTTAATTTGAGAGGCCAGGGAGGAACTGGTCATGTGGCTTCCAGTCTAGAGAAGTGGGGTGTCTCTGCCCGGCTTCCATCACTCCATGCAGTGAGCTAGGAGCCTTGATGATAAATGCTGCTGGGAACCAGGGGTACAGATGGAGGGGAGGCTTGAGAAGCAGATTTGGGGGAAAGACTTAAATTTGGGGGAAAGACTTTGGGGTGGGAGAGAAAAATTTATCTCTGATAATTTATCTCTAGTTTACAGGTCTAGTGATGGTATCAGGATTCCCCTAGGCTACACCTCCACCACTGTCAGCTAGCAACATCCACTGGTATATGCACTGAGCAACACGCCCCACCCAACCCCATTCACACTGCAGTCTACACAACTAGCTACTGGCACTCACTCCGGGAGTGTTCCTGGAGCGCAAGATATAACACTTCCTGGTTGCCTGCTAGATGCATGAGATGCCACCATCTAAAGAGCCTTGGAAAGGAATAGATAAGACATGAGTGGACTCCTGCAGTCCCTGTTTCCAATACTTCCAACAGGAAGAGATGCCGGTGCAGGGACCCTATGTATGGAGCACCATGAGATGTATGGAGCACCTCATGTTACCTGCACAGCCCGGCAAATGTGCTCACCTGGCTGGACAGCTGACAGTCCTAGTTCAGAGCAACGGAAACGCCTGTCACTGGTGCATAACTAGGGCTGAATTTGTTCCACGACTCAGCCCTATGTCTGTTTCCAGTGCCAGAGCTATGCCCTGGAACCGAGGGGGTAGGTGGCAGTGCTCCTGAGCAGGTGCAGAGGGCATTTCCTTTCCCACTGAGTAACTACAGAGAGCTCTCACACACCAAGGATGAGGAGGGAGGGCTTTTAGGATGGTGTTTCCAGATGGACTTCCTTGTGCCCTGAATTCTCTTTTTCTAGAAAGCAAACACAGCTCATAAGCCTCATAAATTTGGACCAATGTATTCCCATATCAGTCTGGAGGAAAAGTGAATGAATTAACCATCCCAATAAAATCCTTTTCATTATTTTGTAATTCATGCAGTACAGGCTGTTTCATCCTCATCTGCAAACAGTAAAGATCCTAAAAACAAAATTAATTTATCCTAATTAACAAATTCCATCATATTCTGCTGCGTACTACCAACTCAAACTGTAAATTTCATTTCCAACCAACAGGAATACACTAATCTCATGACAATGTAAATATCATTCTGTGTCACATCACTCTGGAATAATATTCCAAATGTGTTAGATAACAGTTAAGAGGAGAGTTCATGGTAGCTACATTCTCTTATATAATCCTATATAATGCTTGGTAACTAGCATTTCACACTAGTAGGATTTGAAAACAAACCTTGCATTTGTGTGATAAGAGCGTTTTTAATACTTGATCCCAGTTCCAATTTTAAACTAAATGTCTTCTTGCATTTTTCAGAGGGGGCGGTGGATAATTTATATTGTCTGTTAATCATGGGTGGCTTTTAAAAAAAAAATCTACATTTCATTCCACTGGAGGTTTGTAGAAATATACCCAATATAGGAAATATGTTGGGCAACCTGGGATCAATCTATGAAAGAGAATGCCAGAATACCAGCATCCTATCCCAGTGATCAGCATTCTGGGTGCAGAAACCGGTTTCCATTGGTAGATTTCCCCCTATATGTCCAGGCTGAAGTGCATTGAGGATAAAACAGAGGTTCTGTATATCCTAAAGGCAGTTACTTATATGCAACTGGCTGTAATTCTAACATCTACTGATGTATATTTGTCCTCCCAGAACCCTCCTGGACCCTTGTTGGAGGTTGAACTCATTTAGGAAAGTCCTTCCCTTTTCTCACGGAGTATCTGGGAATGCAAGAACGATGGCTATTATGGATTAGGGCCAAGTTTCCCAGCATAGCACATAGTAGCCAACCTATTCTTGTTGTTCTTTAAGAAGTCTCGTAAAGCGCAAGAACAATGTGTGGGTAGAAGGGAGATTTTCTTTTTCTGAACGCACAGGCTTTTTTTAGTGTTGTAGATAAGATAATGATGGGGTCATGGTAACCAGAGTTTTTCTGCATTCGACCTTTGCCAGTTGACGTTGACTGGCCTCTTTGGTCCAGCCAAGTGCATTGTTCTTCCTTGCGAGTTTACTGCAGGCGGAAACCCTAGATCACGGTGTGCTTGACAAAGAATATTTACAACTTGAAATTCTATCACGAGAGAAGACATTTTTCAAAGGGTTATCTGCAACCACTCAGCGAGAGCGGGGTGTTGGTTTTCTTCCCTGCAAAATGTAGTAAACGGATGCCTGTCTCCAAATTTAGTCTCTTTGCATATATCCATTACCTAGGCAGATTAGGGGAGCCTATCTGGTTTTTTGATAGTCTGCATCTTAGGGTTGATCCAGCACATGTGCAGGGACCTCTCTTGATTTCTGTACACCTGGGGATTCTTTACATATTAAATGGAAGGAGCAGAGAGGATGGTCAGTACCATCTGGCGGGACAAATGCTTATTGTGGTTTTTGACAAGGTCTGCTCTGCACCCCAAGAGATGAGAAAGAGTGATAGCATTGCAATAATTTCAGTTTCCAATGTGCTATCAAGCTTCATTTGTCCTGACCATCGGACCTTCAGCAGCCAAATTTTCAGTGGTGTTGTATTTGCTTTAATTTAATGAATAGTTATGACAAGTATTTATATATACCACTGTTCAAAAAATGTCCCCAAAGGGAAATAAATAAATAAATTAATTAAATAAAATGGCTCCCTGTCCCCAAAGGGCTCACAATCTAAAAAAGAAACATAAGAGAGACCCCAGCAACAGCCACTGGAGGGATGCTGTGCTGGGGATGGAGGGGACCAGTTGCTCTCCCCCTGCTCATTAAAAGAGAATCACCACTTTTAAAAGGTGTCTCTTTGCTCAGTTAGCAAGGGAAATGCTTTTTAAAAAATCTAAACACTGCTTAAGTGTTCCTAAAATACTAGTATAGTACTAGTTTAGTCACTTAAAAAAACGCTATAGAACTTTATCAAAGTTGTCTGAGGAATGGAAATGAAAGTTGCCAGGAATGTACTCCAAAGATTACTCCATGGAGAAAATGCACCAATTAGTCCATTGTTCCCCTGACCCTACCTGACCCTGACCTTGACCCTAGTGCTTTCCTCTGTACAAAAATGACTGCAATTGTACCCTAATCGTTTGCAGGTCGGGCTCAAGAAGGGGTGGTAAGACAGAGAAAGCTGTAAGTGTTAATTAGTTGTGAGCTGCATTGAGACGAGGTTATAGGCAGTATCAAGATGTGTTAAATAAATAAATGAATGCAGCAATGTGATCCCCTATTTTCCATCCCTGCCGGGTAGGCTTACCAAAAATCACTGTGAGCACTGATCCCTTGAGGTGGTACTACTGGCCAAAATGAGTGGGCCACGGACTACTGGTTACAGAGCAACCCATTATCTGTATCCGTAACAAATGGAAGCGCCTAGGCACATACAGAGTGAACATGCATAGGACCTATAATGGGCAGTCAATAACCTTGTTGTTCAAGGGTCCTTAATCCTGTATTCAGGCCCTAGGCTGTACATGCCTAGGCTCTTTCACAGGTTATGCCAAGCATGCATAGAAGGCTGGGCCAGCAGGTACAATCCTGCTCCCCTCCTCCCCCTCAGCATAACAGCCAACTGTATGCATGAACTTGTAGTTACAGGGCATGGCCATTTCCCCCCAGTAATGCACCAGGAAAAGGACTCGGTTTCATGACATTGCTTCCTAGCCTGGTACGTTTTAGGTAAGACAAGGGAATGAAAAGTAACAACTTGAACATTTCTGCGGCGACTGCCCAGACATCAGCCAATTTATTCAGAATTTTCATTTAAAAGTAAGCCCCCCACACACACACCCTCCGATACTGTTGATACAGTATTGATACGATTCAGTATTGTATTGAATCTTCTGCCGATATCGGAGACATTTTTCAAAGGAATTGTTTCCAATACAAAATGACCCAATAAGGCTTGCATCACTTTGGACCCAGTTATTAGTCTGATGTGAGCCCTACTAACTGCAGTCTGGCGTGATGTCTAAATTTACACACAATCGTTGTGGGACTGGTTCTGTCTCCAGAGGACACCATATCTAAAGATGGCAGTGCTGAGCAGAATAAAAACAAATGAGATTAGATAAGAAGCTCTAAGTCATAGATTGCCTCATTTCAATATTAAACCAAGGTTGGGTTCTCAACCATGATTAGCATAAACAATGCTTCGCTATGATGCCTAAGCTAGCTCCATACCAGCGGGACATGGGATTTGATCTGCTACATTTCCCCATGGCAGGGTTCTTCTAAAGGTGCAAGAGTATAGGGATGTGCACGGAATCAGCTGGCCCGGTTTGGTTCAGGTCCGGTCTGGCACCCCTTTGAACCCCCACCCTCGGTTCGGTTCAGTCCGGGAGGGTTCACGAATTTTTTTGTTTTTAATTTTTAAAGTCATTTACCCCCTTCGTGGGAATTCCTTGAGGCGGCGGTGGGGGGAGTTATCCATGGAGGTTCCCCTTTCCCCCATAGGCCTCCGTTATCACCCCCTCAGCCAGTTCTTTGGCCCATTTGAGCCTCCATAATTTGGCATGGCATCCATGGCGGCATCCATTTTGGATGCCGCCATGCATGCACAAATTTATTTATTTACATTTTTTAATATCCCGCTCTTCCTCCAAGGAGCCCAGAGCGGTGTATTACATACTTAAGTTCCTCCTCACGACAACCCTGTGAAGTAGGTTAGGCTGAGAGAGAAGTGACTGGCCCAGAGTCACCCAGAAAGTATCATGGCTGAATGGAGTTTTGAACTTGGGTCTCCCCAGTCCTAGTCCAACCACTACACCATGCTGGCTCTCTGCAAGGCCGTAGTTCAGTGCAGTGGCCATTTTGGATGCCACTGTGCAGGCATAAATGGCCTCTGGGAGACCCTGGGTCATGCCAGGCCTCGCAGAGGCCATTTGCGCATGTGCAGCAGCATCCAAAATGGCCACCACACCGAACTATGGAAGCCTGAACAGGCCGAGGAACCAGCCAGAGGGGGTGATAACAGAGGCCGGCAAGGGGAGGGGACACCTCCGTGGACCCCCCGCCACCGCCTCAAGGAACTCCCACGAAGGGGTTAAGATTAAAAACAAAAATCCGCGAACCCCCGAACAGTCCAGAGGTGTTCAGTCTCGGGTTGGACCGAACAGGGGGTGGTTCAGTTCAACCCCAAACCCTCGAACCAAACCGGCTTGACGTCGAACTGGTTCGACACCGAGCCAGTTTGCACACCCCTACAAGAGTAGAGGTTATTTCTGCATGCCGGGACTCCATTTAAAGACACTAGAGTAGAGGCCATTTTAATTTAAGAAAATGTAGCAACCTTGAAAACCATCCTGACTTCAGTAAAAGTTCCCATTCACCTGCCTGCAAACCTCATTGGGAATATTGAGCAAGGTTACAACACTGAATTATTGCCCTGTTAAACCAAGTGGATTTCACCCCCTTACCTTTTTCTTTGAATGAATGGTAGTTTCTGTCAATCGTGAAAGTGTAAATCAGTCACAGTATATGGCCGTGACTCCGAAGCTTTACCAATATAAGCCTCCGTGGGAAATGAAAGAGTCCCAGACCTTCATAGCCCTACTTTTTTGCCAGCTTTCTCTAATTCTAGATAAATGTTTGAAATGTTATTTGTGCACAAAATGTTTACCTATAGACCATATCAATGAAATTAGGGTGCCTTGTAAGTAGGGAAATATTCTGTGTTTGTGCCATCAAAATACTTTGAAAGGTTACATTAAACAGCACAATCTAGGAAAGTAACATTAGAAACTAGGCCTGTGCACATTCAGAGAATTCAGATTCGACACAATCTGAATTTGACAATTTCAGATTCAGATTCTGTGGGCTCTTGCAATGTCAGATATAGGATCAAATTCAGAATTCAAATCTGGATTCTTAAATTCAGATTTCCCCCCATAGCAGGGAGAAATAATTATGTTATTTCAATGGGGACACTGAAATAAAAATCACCAACAATCACTAGTTGGCCCTACAGCCTTGCAACTTGCCACACATGTGGGGAAGGAGATCAGGGCACCCTGTAGTGAATTTGAAGAAAATTGTTCACTTCCAATTTCATTTCTTAACTGTATGCCCATCCATTCAGAATATATAAGAGGAGGAGTAAAGGGGGCATGCTGTTACCCCTTTCCATGAAGGCAAATGGCAGATTCCTCCACATGATGGTGGAATGATGTGCCAAGAAGGGTCTTCCTTTTCAGAAGTTTTTTTAAAAGTTCTGACTTGAAACAAGCCAGCTTTCACAATTTTTAGCCATTTTAAAAAAATTACAAAAATTCACCAAAAATCAGAGAGTGACCAATTCTCTTCAAATTCACTGCAGGGGCCCTGGCCACCTTGTGCATATGTGTGGCAAGTCTCAAGGCTCTTTGACCAACCAGTGGTTTTCAGTGAATTTTTTTTTCTATTTCCCTACTTACATCTATGGGAAGAAATCCTATTCCATTTTGCTAATTCCAAAATTCCAAAGTATTTCTGAAATTAATTTTGATATTTTGGAATTCATGCTAATTTTACCAATCCGATTTTCAGATTCATATTTTACCAATTTGGGGCAATTTCAGACAAAATATGAAGTTTTGAATCTAAATTTGCACAGTTCTATTAGAAACTGGAATAATATGATGCCTTCATATCTCTGCAGAGTCAAAGACAGATACGTTACATAGGCTGGCTTTTGAAGATGTACATATATGCAAGGTTTGGAATTTACACAGGACTGTTAATGAGAACTATTGGTCCGCTCTATGAAGGAGTCTGTATAATTCAGAAACTTGCATAGTGCTGCATATATGCAAGCTTTGGAATATACATAATATTCTTAATCAGAATTTTTTGTCTTTTTGATGAAGAGACATGTGTGATTCAGAACCCTGCACATTGTTGCATGTAGAAACAGAAGGAAGCCTAATGAAAGGTATAATCTTACCAGCTAGTATCTCCTGAGGGCTGAGTCACACATCATATTCACATTATTATTTTTTAATTATTAAAACTTTTATACCGCCCTTCCAAAAGGCTCAGGGTGGTTTACATTAAAACATCATTAAAATCAGTTAATAATTAAAACAAAAATGATAAAAGCATAAAACAATGATTAACAAAAACATTGTAAAACAGCAATTAAATAATCAGACCAATTTAAAAACAAGTTTTAAAAAGCTGAGAAAGCCTGGTTGAAGAGATGTGTTTTCAGAAGTTTTTAAAAAAAACTGCCAGAGATGGGGAGGATCATATCCCAGCAGGGAGCGCATTCCACAATCTCGGGGCAGCAGCCAAGAAGGCCCATCTCTGTGTAGCCACCAAACGAGTTGGTGGCAACTGGAGACGGACCTCCTCAAGTGACCTCAATGGGTGGTGGGGCTCATAGCAAAGAAGATGCTCTCTTAAATACCCAGGGCCTAAGCCGTTTAGGGCTTTATAAATTATAACTAGCACTTTGTATTTTGCCCGGAAACCTATTGGCAGCCAGTGTTGCTCCATCAACAGAGGAGTAATGTGGTCTCTCCGAGATGACCCAGAGACCAACCTGGCTGCCGCATTCTGAACCAACTGAAGTTTCCGGACTACGTACAAAGGCAGCCCCACGTAGAGCGCATTACAGAAGTCAAGTCTGGAGGTTACCAACAAATGTACCACTGTTTTGAGGTCATTGATCTCAAGAAACGGGCGCAGCTGGCATATCAGCTGCACGCGGCTGGCGTATCAGGCGAAGCTGATAGAAAGCACCCATGGCCTCAACCTGAGAAACCTCAACCTCAACCTGAGAAACCAAGGAGAGACGTTGATCCAGAAGTATTCCCAGACTGTGAACCTCTTCCTTTTGGGGAAGTGTGACCCCATCTAGAACAGGTAGATCAAAATTGTCTCTAGAGTTCTGACCCCGCACAATAAGTACCTCCATCTTATCTGGATTCAGCTTCAGTTTATTCTCCCTCATCCAGCCCATTACTGCTTCCAGGCAGGCATGTAGGGATCCCTCAATGTCTCACTATTTGATCTCTTATCCCTTGATGAGTCCCAGCTGAATATGTGAGCTATCTCCATTGAAAAGTATTATTATTTTTAAATGAGATATGGTATTGGATCTGTGACTGGCTGTCTCTCATATGCAGGTCAACATTCAGTGTTGCAGTCCGCAAAGTGATTGACATACATTTGTGAACTCACTTTTATTCTCTGCAGATACCTTAGAGGTTAACTGAATGATCAAACCACCCTGATCTTAATACATTTACTTAGAAGTAAATATAATTGATCTCAGAGGGACCCACTTTCAAGTAAATATGCTTAAGATTGTGCCCTATCCCTGGAATTGCTTCGCACAACCTCCATTTATTTCAGCGGGGTTTGGATGAGATGCCCTGTGTCTAGATACAAAGGCCTCTTTGATTTGATTTGCAAAGCCTCCCAAGTCTATGTCTCACAGGCACTCAGCGAAGATGACAGGTGATGCCAAACAGATGACCATACTAAATGTAACACAATACACATTTCCATCGCCAAGTTTGATCGTGTGGTTAGAGCTCATGATGTCACTGGGCAAAAACAGATAGCGGCTAGGAATACTGTGGCCTCTGTTACAAATCTAAAGATTTGCAGAAGAGATCAATAAAGAAAATTGTAGGCACCAACTAGGCAAGCCCCATTCGTTTTTCTTTTAATTTAAACCCATTGATTTCTAACCTGTTGCCTTCTGCCGTGTGCAGTAGCCCAAACTGCTGCTTAATGTTTCTGAGGCTCTTGCGTGACCTTTGCTAAAAGGAACCACCATGGTACGGCTCTTTGCGCACTCCGCTCTCAGGTGGCTTGTTTTGAATTGCTAACGAAATCACCTTGTTTTTAAACATCAGCCAGTGCCAGCATTGCACTGGGAAGTGGCAAATTAAATTCCAGTCTGTCATAAAATGTCCTCCCTGTGCAAATAGCAATCTTTAGAAACAAAAGCAGTGACCCTAAGGTCAGAGGAGTATTTCCAAAGCTTAAGTGTTATTTAAAAGTTTAGAATAATTGAAATCATGGGCTCTGCTCTCCTGCATTTCAGCTTCCTGTTCGGGGAGAGGATTTCCGGGCAAAGGATCCATCGCAGGGGTATCGCTAGGGACTTAAAAGATCCAGGCTGAGCATGGGCCAAGAGCACCCTCATTTTGATAATTAAATCTTGTCATGCTCTTATCCCATTTTTGATGCTGTTACTATATGTACCTGAATCCAAGACTAGGTTTTTTTCAAGATTTTTTATATTAGAAACCAGGAGGTCATCTTAAATTCATAGTCCTGTTCCTTTTAAATAAATGCAGATATGACCTGTATTTCACCTCTACTTTTCAAGGGGGTCATCTTCAGTTGGGGTAAATACAGTGTCACCAGTGCATTCACCAATGTCAGGAAGCATGGAGGTCTAGGGCACCAGAAAATTAATCCAGGCCAACCTAATGCTGTGGACATCGCACATCCATTGCATGTTCCAAGAGGGACTGAACTGGGATACTGCTGGTTGAGAGGGATTGTATTACTGAATTGGGGGGGAAGGGAATACTTCTGTGAAAAAGGTGAACCATAAATGGTTTTGGTCGCCATATTTTCTCTCTCACACACACATACACACACTCATCCACTCATTCACTCACTCACATCAAGCTGAAACTTCTCCATGGAGAGCTTTAATCTTGGCCTTTATTAGACCGCTTCTCCCCGACATCAATTCCCAGGTCTCGTCTTACCATGAGATGAACTGTGTGTGTGTAAAAACTTCAGAAGAGATAGCCAAGCACATCTGTTACAGAAGCCAAGGGTTTGTGGCCCTTGGCTAACACATTTGTTATCGCCCAGTATCTGCAGACCACACAGTATATCCAGGCTACAGTCTTTGTGCCTGTACACAAGCTTATGCTACAATAAATGTGATAGTCTTTAAGGTGCCACAAGACCTTCTGCTTATGTTCTTTTTCTGTAGATTGACAATCTTAGGTCAATGTAGAGGAGCAGCTGGATTGACATGGTATAGTACTCTCTTGCTGGTGCCCACCCAGGCATTCATTTGGATGTATTTGGATGTGAGGCAGGAGAATTGGGGTCGCATTTGCTGGCCCCAAGCAAGCCTAACCTCCATGCACTCAAGGGTCCAGTGTGTGCAGTCCGTTGCTGTGCACATGATCTGTTCTTTCTATTATATGGGTCACACCTACACTCATTTGGGTGTCTACATCTAGGCTATCTGGGAATGGAACCCTTGAATTCATGAGGCCAGGGACTCTGATGAATATCCAAACAGGCCTTCTATTACCTCAAAATTTGTATTAGAGGAGATGACTTGTTTGGCAGTATTCTCACACAAAACCATACCCAACAAGAGGGCAAGTAAATGTCATTCCCGTAAATGACAGCCTTCTCCTGAATTCTGAGGGGGCTCAACTGCACAAGAGGACTGCACCACATGCTCGAGGGTTATTTCACCCTTGGCTGACTTTTGTTGGGGAGCCACCTCAGTTTCAGTCACAGAAAAAGGTATGAACTCCACGTTTGAAACATAAAGATGCAGGAAAAGGCATTCAGGGGAACAGAAGGGGAAGTTTGCGCTTCAGAGTGGTTCTGTTCTTCCTCTAAGAGATGTGGAGATTTGTCTAGAAAACTGGGAGGCTTTTGCACCTGTTTTCCATGACTGCCAAAAAATGAAAAGTACTCAGATTTTGAAAGCAAGATTATTGCTTTTCTTTTCTGGGCATACGTTATATGGAAGTAACGCCAGCCACCTGGATCAGTTGTATACTCTCTGTCCTGGTTCCTGGAAAGAACATCAGCAAGGTGACCTCACAGTCTTCTACCAACCAAAGTCAGATTTGTTTTCTACATTTAATTATATAACCCCTGAAATTAGGTGATAATTAACTGGGGGGTGGGAGTGCTCCCTCCACTTAGCTTACATTCTGCCCCAAATCATACTTTTTTGTGTGTGGAAAACCATCCATCCCATAATCTCTTCAATTCCACAAGGCGCCTTTGTTTGCAACAAGCATGTTATTCTTGTAAAGTTTTAAGTATAAGTTAAGATGTTTTTGTACAGATCAAGGTACAGTAACTGTTAACATGTCCAGCAATTATTGAAATGTTGTATAGTTCTAAAGTTTCAGTTTCTTTGGTTTTCTTTTTATGTAAAGACAAAAATGTATTCTGCCTGTTTTCTTTGTATTTCCAACGTGTTGCACAATTATGCATTTTGCGTTTACATTTTCTTTTTTAAAAAATCTTTCTGTACAAACATTCCCAATGTTGTTTGTTGTTTTTAAACACAATTGTCTCTGTATAAAATGATATTGGTTGAACTGGTTCATTTGTGTCTCTCATAGAGGGATTAATTATACTGCCAGCGCATTGAATTATTTAAAAAAAAAGGAAAATAAAATTTTTATGAAAATGTACCTTATTTTGTAAATCTTGGATTATGCTACAATTTCATGTTATCTTGCCTTCCTGTCCCTTGGTAGAGATCCAATACATACCATTTGCCAATTCAGATTGCTTCTCATTTTCACTTGCTTGAATAACAAAGCTCACACACACTAAGTGTATAAAGCAAAATTTGTAACATTTAATGCATTTTGTTCAGTTTTAAGGATTGCAGTTCACAAAAATAACCACATACAGAAATTACTAAAAGCCTTGCTAAAAATCTGTAAGAGATTCCCTTAATGTAAGGGAAGTATAATAATAGTTTTTAAATTTGTAGGATTTAAACTTCAAACATGATTCATCTTATTGAATAATTAAAATACAAAGTAAATTTGAATCCGAGAAAGATGTGCTTCTCTTGGGCACAATGTCCTTTTTAAGAACATAAGAACAGCCCCGCTGGATAAGGCTCAAGGCCCATCTAGTCCAGCATCCTGTTTCACACAGTGGCCTACCAGATGCCTCTGGAAAGCCCACAGGCAGGAGTTGAGGGCATGCCCTCTCTCCTGCCATTACTCCCCTGCAACTGGTATTTAGTGGCATCTTGCCTCTGAGGCTGGAAGTGGCCTATAGCCACCAGACTTTTGTTGATTGTTGTTGATCTGATTATTGAGTGTTGAAAATCTGTGGAGAACAATAGCAGTTGAAATCATTATATGTAACATTTCTGCTAACAAATGCCCACACATTTTTAACCTTTCCCCCAGCATATTCTGGTGTAAAAATTAGTGCATTCCACTAATTTAAACAGTAGGATTGTATATGCCAATTTTAGTATCTGTAGGTAATTGGGAAGTATAACTTTATTTTGCACAAACAAATCCACAAGCTCTTCAAAATATATATTAGGAAAATAATATTTTCAGAAAATCTGCTGTCTGGTTTACTTTTTTAATTAATTCCATCAATCAGCTGAATATTGTGGCCCTAATTGGTGTGGGGGGGGGAACAGTGTCATGCACACATGAAGGCCTGCTGACATTCTCTCTATGCTGATGAGTAGCACCAGTGGACCAGGCATCCTCCATTGCTGCCAGGCGAATTTCACCCCGCGAGCATTAGTAGCAGAGTAAAGTCTTTGCACCAGTTCACTGGCAATGCTGCATTCTCTGCCTGTCAAGCAAGAACTCAATAAAAAGGCTCTTACTGAGCTTCAACCCATTAATTTTACAGTAATCACCCCGTGTGTTCTTGATGGGCTGACAGGGAATTATCTGCAATGGGAAGTTGCTTGCCAACAAATGTTATAAAACCTGGATGGGTTTAGCCAGGAATGCAAATCAATGGTATAAAGGTGGGAGTCAGGCTTACAGGCCTCTGGATAAGCCAAGTGTTTGTTGCTAAGGGGGCTGAGGGGGCTCGGCCGTGCCAATCGCACCTGTTATTTTTAACACCCAACATTAAGGAAGAGGCAGATTTGATTTTTCAACGTGTTCTTCTGTCCACATCATGATTTCTTTTGCAGCATCGTTGATGTGAGGGCTCCAGCGTCACTGATCCTTTAGGCTGGTAAATGTGAAGCTAGGCTGCCTGGTGTGAATCAAGCCATTTGTCCACTTGGCCCAGTGCCGTCTGCTCTGAATGGCAGCAGCTCTCTAGGGCCTCAGGCAAAGGGCCTACCCAGCCCTGCCAACTATCCCTCAACTGGAACAACTGAGACACTGGCATATGGAAAAGGTGCTATGGCACTGAGCAAGACAGCCATCTCAGACCAGCAGTGGTGGGTGTGTTGTCTGTTGACCCCAGATTACTCATTCAAGCTCCACACAGGTGCTGGTCATATTGATGTCATTTACGGCCAGACCCAAGTTCAAATCTCCATCCTGCCATGAAACTCACTGGGCAACTCTGGGCCAGTTACCTCTCTAGTGTAAACCAACTCGTGGGGTGATGATAACAAAATCATCTCTGGGACCCTTGGAGGAAGAACAGGATATCATCATAGTAAGTAAATGTTATTACATGTGTATGCCACCCCTCATTTGCTTTAAACTGAGTCAGACCTTTGGTCCATCGAGCTCAGTGTTGTCTGCTCTGACCGCTGGTGACTCTCCAAGGTTACAGGCGGGAGTGTCTCCCAGCCCTATCTTGGAGATGCCAGGTAAGATAATAAGATATCTTCAGCATGCAAAGCAGATGGTTCTCCCACAGAGCCATGGCCCCATCCCCTAAGGGGCATGTCTTCCAACACTCACATGTAGTCTCCCATACAAATGCAAACCAAAGCAGATCCTGCTTAAAAAAAAAAAAACAATTCATGCTTACTACCACAAGAGCAGCCCTCCAAGATGAAAAGGGTATATTTGGATGCTCTGGAGAATCTAAAACCAGCTAAAAAGGATATATTAGGTTCCTCTTCAGCCTTTGAGCCCAACATTTTCTGCCTTCCATACCATCTCACAAAACCATCTCTGGACTAGACCGAGTGCTTGTTACCTGCAGCTCCCAAGACAAGTGAAACAGCCCATCAACCTCCGAAGCCCCCATTATCCCTGTGCTCATAGGTGAGTAATGTATCAGTCTGAGTATTCCTGCTTTGCCCTGTTCTTTTTTAATGAATTGCTCTGTGTTGGTTAACATAACCATTCCTGCGAAAGGATGTCGATAAATGCTGGAGACAGATGCAACTTGCTTTTTTTTTTTTAAAGAAAGAAAGAAAGAAAATGAGGGGGAGAAGGAAAAATAAAGATCAACAACTTAAGGACTCTGCTGCTAAATAATTCCTGGAATGAGTTGTCAGAAACCTTTTATTTACCGATTCTGTGCATTTCATTTCTTCCTGGCATTGGGCCAGCCACCCTGACAGTCAAGATTTATTGATTTAATTGGCTGGGGTAACCATGCAATAAAATCATCTCCAAGATAAATTTTCATGGCACTCTGCAGCATCGAAGTAATTTTTCAAGTGCTACGGCTATATTTCTCCAGGTTACAGGTGCAAAATTTGCTTAAAGCTGAAATGCTTCATTATTGTAGTCCTAACGCATCACTTTGGTCTCCGTCATGGAAATTTTTCCCCCCTTCCTTCTCTTTAAGGATGGCTGGCGTGGGTCTCTGAAAGAAAAAATAATCTTTTTCTTAATTGGTTCATATATTCAATGCCCAGGAGAAAAGGAAGCATCCGTTTAATTAGGAGGCGGCTTAGAGGTTATTTACAATGTTATCCAGAATCATTTGTCTCCAGCTGTGAGATGCTTTCAAACGGAGCCCCCCTCCCGCCTGAGATGATTGTCATTTTGTAGCGTGATGGTTTATTGAATCTCCAGATCTTTTTATTTACACTGTTAAAGAGCTCATTATGGTTCACAACAGCCACTATGTGAAAAACTCAGATTAATTCCCAAGCTAATGTTAACATTTCGGAGATTAGTGATAACACCAAGTTTTTAACAATGGGAAATCTCTCCTTATCTTTGATGATTTATCTTGTAGGATTTCTTGCTTTTTCTCCCCCCACCCCACCCCATTCTCCAATGGTAGCATTTATAAGATTATTACAGCTGCAGTCATGATGTGCCTAGCAAATCCAGTTGACTCTCTTACTTGCTTTTTCCTCCTTCTGTATACTAAGAAAAATTCTTCTACTACGTGAAGATGAGCCTTAACTTTTGGGGGTGTTGCATGTCTTCGGAACATGAGACGATACTATCTAATTTGGCTTCCATTGATTACGTACCCAGTGGATTGCCGAAAATTAATCTCTAGTTTTGCTCATATGAATGCTGTTTTTCTTTATGCCTGTGTTCTGCCTTGCAATGGACCCCCTGGGCTCCGCTTAGTGTTAAGGACCAATCTGAAAAGATTATTTTATGTATGTATATATGTATGTATGTGTGTATGTATGTATGTATTACATTTATATCCCACGCTTCTCAAAAGGCTCAAAGCACTTACAGCATTCTTTAGAATTAATAATCCTGTCCGAAAAGGGCTCACATTCTTTTTAAATATCAAACAGAATTTTAAAGGGGGGGAGTAGTCAGAGGGGAGGGTCCCAAAGGTACTTGGTCCTCCTCAGGCCAATAGAGGGGCTTCACTGCTTATCTCACCCTCTGCTGTAGCCTGATGACATTGGCTGTGAAGAAGGATTTGGTTAATTGCATCGAATTTTACATTTTATTTTTAAAAATGGAGGCATGGCCATTTTTGTTTGTTTGTTTGTTCCAACAAGCCCGAGTGCTTTTTCAGCTAAAAATATATATAATCTAATAAGGTCTGGCAAACACTTTTCTGGGCTCCATTTAAGATTTTTACGAACGGCAGACTTTGGGCTTTTAATATCAGGCTAAGTGTTTTGGTAAACCAGCATTTAACCAGGATCGCTAACCAGGATCCAATCCTGGTTAGCAATCCCTGTTAAATGCCAGTCAACTTCTGCTATTTAAGTGGGATTGCCCGGAAATGCCAGATTCTCATGATATACTCCGCAGGAGCACTCAGGCCTCGCCCAATTGCGGTTCACCATTTAATTGTGAATACTCTGGTTGTGAGAACGTGGTCCTAGTGAATGTGGTCCTTCCTTTTCCAGGTAACTACTGAAAGCAAGTCTGGAGATTCCGATGACCTGATATTGTGAAAAATCTTGCGGGGGGAAATACTGCGGGGAAATATAAACAGGAATAGCTTCAGTCAGAACTGTCAAGCCTAGGTTACATGCTAGGCCAGTTTTCTTCGCTGCAAGGCCTGGGGACCAGTCGCGTCCATCAACCCTAAATGCAGCTGCCTGACTAATTGTTTATTAGGTCTGTGTGAAGCTTTGGCCAAAGCTGAATCCTCCACAAAACACACACGGACATACACCCTAGCACCGCATGGCCGTGTCCCTTCCTACGGCCCAGTGTTGCACGTTACCCAGCACTGGTAGGGTTTCTAAGGGAAATGGAGCCCTCTCAGAGGGCCATGTTGTCTTTCCCTGTGCTTTCCCATGTGAGATCTGTGGGGACAGTTCTGGGGGAAACTACATTTCCCAACGTTCCAGATGCACCTTCCAAAATGGCATGGTGTCTCTATAAGGCTTTGTTTCTCTTAAAAGGGAAAGCACAGCACGGTGTGGAAGTCAGTGGGGTGGGAAGTGGCTTTCACACTGAAGGGGTTTTTTGCCATAGTGGCCCGCACTCAAAAATCATTGAAGATGACTGCTATGCAGTGAACATGCAGGCCTCAAAGATTGGCGGGCATCACACAGCCTCTCGATTGGCCAGGCCTGGTATAAATACTTTGCCTGGTCAACCTAATGGCTTCTTCTGCCCTCTGCATTTGAACCTTCTCTGAGGAGGACAAACGTCTTGAGAGAGTTCTGGGGAAAGCACAGGTTTTTGTGCTTTTTGAAAGTTTTGACCACAGGCTGCCGAATGAAGAAGAGGGTTGTAGGGAATTCCTTTCTGGAGCAGGAAGAAAGAAGAGCGACCCTGAGTGCAAGTTCAGTGAGTATTTTGTCTTGCTCAAAACAGCAACTGTGGTGTCTGTTTTGGTCCTGTGGGTGGGCATTGATTAGTTACAGAATTATGGAAACACATAGCCAGTGGGTAAGTGCTCAGTCATGGTAACGAGTGGCGCAGAGATAGGATGCAGTCAGTGTGAATAGCTGCTCTCTGTGGGATGCAGATAAGTTCATTTGGAGGTGCCAAGGGTGTTCTGTTAGGTGTCTATTTATTAGTAATGATTTGCAGCAAAGAGGCTGACAAGCTATTGAAGGATGTCTGCTTCTCGGGTTAGCAAAACCGCTGCACAATTTGGGGGCAGGCTACAAATGGATTCTGGGTGCAATCCGGAGCCGTAAAGACACATCTTGGATAAAGAGGGTGGTCGTCAATTGATGAATACACACCCAGTGGGGTGGATTGACTCCAGCCATTAATCCCTAAGGCAGAAGATAGATAACCATTGTAGCAGAGAATTGAAGGCAACTTAGAAGTGGTTCTTGGGGCATCTATACCACTTATGCATCCAAAATACAAGTGTTGCAGGGTTTTGCATTATGTCAAATCTGCAGTGGCTCGTCCTAATGAGCAGCGGGGGGTGGGGGGCACCAAAGGTTCTTTACTTACTTTTATCTTTATTCAGTCAATTGACCAGCGAAACCAATAAATAAAAGAGCCACACAATCAGAAAATACATTCAGACAATCCCACCAGTACCGCCACACACCAGAGTGGTCCGAATGCTGCCTCTGGTTCCCAGTTGCACCTGTTTCTCCCATTCCGCCTCACCCCCCCCACATTAAGGAGAGCTGTGCTACCTGCAGGCTGGCCATTCATCAGATAGAGCTATGCAGGCCCGCACAGCTCTACCTGATGGATGGCCAGCCTACAGGCAACGGACTGGTAAAAGATAAAGGGTGCCATCAAGTCGATTTCGACTCCTGGCACCCCCAGAGCCCTGTGGTTAGCTCTCATTAATGCAGGCTTGGAATGGGGAAGGGGAAACAGGAGTCATCAGGCTGCTGGGAACCACAGGCAACTGTGCCTCATTCCCGCCCCCACCCCCGGCTCTTTAGGAAGAGCTGCTGCTGGCAGCAATAGGAATATGACAAATATTTATATACCGCTTTTCAGCAAAAGTTCCCAAAGGGGTTTACATAGATATAAATAAATACAATAGCAAGGAAGCAAAACCTCCCCACACATAACAATCCTGTATATTATGACAGTATAATATATAGGATTTTATGCGCCTTAGCTAGGGTTTCCGCCCCATGGGATGCCAGCACAGCACTCCTCACCACAAGTATTGGCGATAACAACACACAGACCCCTGCACTCACCGGCTGCCCGGAATGGCGGTTCCAGGTCAGAATGAGATTGTTCCATTCCAAGCCTAGAACAGGTCCTTTATTTAAAGGCTGTTCTGTTCCAGGCTCATAATACTTGGAACAGCCCATTCTGAGTCAGAACATTCTGCCCTCGGAATGTTCTGCACATCCCTAATGCTCACACATGCAGTCTCCCATTCAAATGCAAACCAGGGTGGACCCTGCTTAGCAAAGGGGGCAGTTCATGCTTGTCCTGCTCTCCTCCCCTGTTGCTGGTATCCCCTTTATGTTTCTTTTTAGACTATGAACCCTTTTTGGACAGATCACTATTTCCTCATTCCTCTTGCTAAGTAAACCACTTTATGAACCTTTTGTTGACTAGCAATATATAAATATATTCTTAACAAATAATAGTGAAACAATTAAAAATGGTGGTTTGGGGAGGATGGGGAGCTAGGGACACAACAGTGGCAGCAGACAGAACCAGACCCAAATGGTAATGCAGGATGGAGCCAATGACCAGGAGAACTTTACAAGTGTACAATTGAGTTACTCCAGATCAAGGATTTAGAAAACTGACCAATGGAGCTACCCAAAGCTCTAGTCAAAGAGAACCCATAAATCCTCCCAGTTCACAAGTGAGGAATACCAAGGCTGGAAGATGATGTTATTATCACAAGGCCAGCTATGGCAGAGATTTTTGTTCCTTCTAATTGGAACCCTCATCTCCTGTGAGTCACCCAAAGATCTTCCAGTAGATCCTGTTGTTCCTTCTGCCTGTCCCTAACTTAGAAGAACTCATCTCTGGATATAAACCCTCACAGGAATGATTCAGATGAATTAACACCAGAGAAAGTATTGCTGAGTGGAAAGGCACTGAATTGGAAGCAGCGCCGTCAGCGAATGATAAAAGTGAACTATCATTTTGAGGATGACTGATGGTGATGTGGCTTGTCTCAAAGAACAAATAACCAAAAGACACACCACTTATCCCCAAGACTGGGCTGAACATTTCTGAAATGACATCCAGGCTGAGCAGAGGAGATCAACAGGATGGGAAATCCTGGCAGCTGGAAGTACAGCAAAGAAGATCTCACAGAACTGGAATGTTCATGGATGGTTGACTTGAGGCAAATGGCAGAGGTGCGATCTGAACAGCAACATCCACCATTGCCCTCTGGGGCTTGAAATACAGCCAAGCCCAAAGATCCTGAGACCGAGGGAAACCCTCTGGATCTGAAATAGGGAAGGGTGCTGAGACAACCAGCCACAAAACCGAAGCACCACTTCCCAAAGCTTTGGTGAAAACAATTCGGAACGGTAGCCAACATGACACACAGACTAACGGAGCTACTCCATGTCAGGGTTGCAGAAGAGCCAGAAGGCAACTTCAATGCTGTAGAAAGCCAACCATCATACATCAGTCTTACTGCTGTTTTCCCCATTAATAAATTTACAGCAGTAACACTGATTGTGCAACCCAAGGATGACTCCAAGAGGGAGCAGGCACTTCCACCAAAATATTTCCCACGCCCCCTTTCGCTCCCCCACCCACCAGACTGGAACTTTACAGCAAAGTGTCAGGCAACACAGTCATAGTACATTACGGCCCTAAAGCAGGGGTGGGAAAACCTGGGCCACAATTTGTTGTGGCTGGGGATGATGGGAGTTATAGTACTACAACAACAGCTGGAGGGCCAGGTTTACCCACCTCTGTCCTAAAGCTTGAATTAATCATTTTTAAAGGCCTCATTGTTTAAAGACGCTAAATTCACTCGCTCATCTTTGTAGTAGTAATAGGTATGTGGCTGGCCCAGAGTCACCCAGTCAGCTTTCTAGCTGGACAGGAATTTGAACTTGGGTCTCCCCCTAGTCCAACGCTCTGACCACTATATCACACTGCCTCATCCTTTCACATCACCTGCTCTTGGGATCTTTTAACTGGAGGTGCCAGGGATTGAACCTGGGACATGCAAAAGCAAGTTTAGTCTGGCTGGCAACAACTCTCCAGGATCTCTACAAAGGTCCCGTTCTCTAGAGTCCTTTTCTCTGGAGAGACTAGGGGTTGTACCTGGAATCCTCGACATGCAAAGTATTTGCTCTACTACTGAGCTATGAGCCTTTGCCATGGGAACTAATGCAGAAGAATTCCCATGGATGTTAGGCCACAATGAACAAAACGGATTAAAATCCCCACTTCATCCATAAGCAAATGCCAAAAGGTTAGGAAGATTCACCCTTTCGCTTACAGCCCTATCGTAACTATGGCAAGGAGGTTAAAGGAGGTTAAGGCATACCTAATCGACATTAAGTGATCAAAGATACACTCAAATGTGAACAGGATTTAAATTAACTCTGGTTTGGCTCATCTTGTGTTGATGAGACTCTTATACTAAAGTCTTTCAATGGGAGTATTCTCTCATAAAGTGTTCTCTTATCTGGAGATCATGGTTTTACACATTTCACCTCATTGTTCCTCTCCCTGGGCATATCTACACAACAGCTTTATATCTTTTTAAAATATCACTTTCATGGCTTTTCCAAAGAATCCTGGTAATTGTAATTTGGTGAGGGTACTGAGAATTAGAGGTCTCCAGTTCTACCCTTCCCAAAATCCCTAGGGAAGCAGAACTGATTTCAACCAGGAAATTCATCTCTAGACATCAATAGACAAAGATTATTTTCATTTTATTTGTATTTGCTTTAGAAATGTCCATCCTGTTTTTCTAATATATGATCTAGAGTGGCTGACAAATCAATAAACCCAAGATTTTAAAGGAAACACAAAGGTTACAACAATAAAAACAGCAGCAGAAACACAGTCGACTCAAAACAAACAAGATCCCAAACCAGCAAAAACGGTAACAGCAGACTGTAGGCTCAGAGAGTTCCCCAAAAGGCAGGTCTTTCTCCACAGGGAAGGCATTGCCAGTGGTGGTTGGTCAAGGAGGGGCAGGAGGTGCTGTGACACCCTCCAAAAAAAATGCTAGTAAATGTTCAGACTTACCAGCAGCCAGGGAATCTTCCAAAGCAGGGAGCTTCCTCCTCCCCTGCCTGCAACTTCCTCTTTTGGTCTTACTGGCTGGAACACCAAGGTAGGCATTTCAGATTCATCTGGGGACATAAACCACCTTGGCGTCGGTTCACACAACCATTTTTAATGTCGATAACCCACATTAAACCAAGATTCAAACTATTGTGTGAACCGGGCCAATGTAGACAATACTGTGTTAAATCAAATGGACCAGTGGTCTGACTCTATATAAGGCAGCTGCTTATGTTCCCATAATAACTCAGGCAGCAATCCTAAACACACTTCCTAGGGAGTAAGCCCCACTGAACACAGTGAGATTCACTTCTGGGTAAACATGCCTTGAATGTCTAGTGGGGAAAGATGACACACCCTGGATCCCAGTAAACATGCTCCCAAATTTTGTCACTCTTTATCAAATATGAATGTGTTTTTCAAATGAGTATTGTACTTTCTCTCTCCCCCCGCACTCGACTGCCCTGTGTTTTTCTTCCAAAAATAATTGAAAGTGACAACACCGAGGCAGATAATGTTTCAGCTCTGTGTTTTAAAATAAATATAAGGCTGTCATCGGAGACGAGTGGGTTGCAAAGTTTTCCTTGCCAGAGCCAACAAGCACCTCCGCTGATCGAGGGCTGTGTTTCATTATTGATTAGTTTTTAAGTTCTTGTTACATATTAGATTAGAATCACTGTATGCATAGAGAACAGTCAGCCCAATTACCATCTGAAATCGCTTGTCTCTCCAGAAAGTGTTCTCCACCATGCTCTTATTGTTTTGTTTTTAATGGAAATTACAGAGGCCATCAAGAAAAATGTGGGTATGCTTTCTGGTGATATTTTCATTCAAATTGCTGGACAAGTGAGGGCCAAACTGAGGACCAAAAGCTCTCCAAGTTCTCGGACAGGGATCCCTTTGCCCACCCATCTGTCCAGTTGCACAAGGCAACTATTGAAGCTGAGATCTTCTGCATGTAAGCTATTCTGTGCTCTGTCTCTGCATTATGGCTCCTTCCTGAAAAGTAGAGGCATCCTGATCTCCTTTGCAACTCGCCAGCCTAGTTCAGAAGCTTCCGTACATCTTTATTTGTGTGTTCACTCATCTCATGATGCAAGGAAAAATGGTTGCTTCAGGCAGCGAATTATTGGGGTGCCACCAGGGTGCCATGAGGCCCTGCTCCACCATCGGAGCAACGTTTTGGGACTGCCCTTAGGCAATTCCAAGGGAAATGAATCAGGCATGTTACCACTCTGTAGACATAAGCAAATTTTCAAATTGATATTATATATACCCATTGGCAAGAGAGCATCTCCTATTACAAGGCCATATTTTCTGAAAACTTTTGACTAGTATAGATAGCGTCTGAAACATGCGAAACACACGGGTAATGGAATCAGAATGTTTAGACATCATTTCTGATTCCATTACCAACACACATTCAAATGGAATGTATTGCAGTTTACTGATCATAGAACAATACTTATTTTATTGTTTATTTATTTGTTTATTTTTACATTTATATCCCACTCTTCCTCCAAGGAGCCCAGAATGGTGGACATACCACCCTGAACACGCCCGACCTCGTCTGATCTTGGAAGCTAAGCAGGGTCAGGCCTGGTTAGTACTTGAATGGGAGACCGCCTGGGAATACTGGGTGCTGTAGACATGGTTATGTTTATCCTCACAACAACCCTTTGAGGTAGGTTAGGCTGAAAGATACATGACTGGCCCAGAGTCACCCAGTGAGTTTCATGACTGAATGGGGATTTGAACTCAGGTCTTCCCAGTCCTAATCCAACACTCTAACCACTACACCATGCTGGCTCCATTATCTATGTATTTTGCAAACATTTGAGACCTTAGGACAGCTCACACAATCAGAACCTGGGTAGGAGACAAGTCCTACACAAGTTTGGGAGCTGCCCGTGCTCTCGTTTTCTGATCATCCATGACTTTTAAAAAAACATGGCACCCAAACATGAGGAAAGGGGAATGGGGCTGCTTCCAGATGCTGACGGCTGGCAGGTACCAACAGTGGGACCTCGACAAGGGGGCTGCTGGCAACCTTCCCTCTTGAAGGTTATCTGCACCACTTCCCATCTTGCACAGGTCATTTTGGAAGGGGGCTGATCCCCACCAGGGGCACAAAGAAGTATTCAGTGCCTTACTTCAGGCACTGCAATGCTTTGAGCATTCCATCCTGGCATGAATATCACGGCCACCCATGTACATTATTTATAAATGAAAGCTCAACTTCCATGGAATCTAATGAGCACTCTGGGATACCTGGATAATATTTTTCCTTGCTAGGTTTGAGCAGGCTTCTGGTTTCCTGAGCACATGTGCTTGGTAAATTATGCTGATGTTTTTTAAAAAAGCTTCCAAACCCCATGTTTCTGAATAAGTCTGAGAAGTTCGTATTGCAGATTGTTCAGAAGTGATTGGGAGTAAATATTGGAATTAGATTTCAACAGCTTGAATACAGAGCAATTGTGGTGACTCACAATCTCTCTGTATGATATAAAACAACGTTCCACAGCTTCCCATTAAAATAGACACTAACCACCCTGGCTAGTTTGATGTCAGATATGAGTGGGGCCATCTTGTCACCTTGTTTTCTGTTCCTGCAAAAGTTTGCTTTCTTCATTCAGCATCTGACTAGATCAAAGTGTTTTTCTTAACCATCCCTATCTGCCTACCGAATCAATCTTTGCAAAGATGAGTTTCCTCTCTGAGACCAATTATTGTTTTTGCTCATTTTGCTTATTTAAGCATGTCATCAGGACACCCAGGCTGTGAAAGGGATGCAGGGTCCAGGCTCACTTTCTAGAGTCAGGCTGCAACTCTATTCAGCCCCACAGCATTTGGTGAGATTTACATCTAAGCAAAAACACAGACCATGGACAGCCATTGACATGGTTCTCACATCCAAAGGTGGGGGAGACCTGGAGGGAAGGCAGGAACCTTGTAAATCTCACCAAATGGCCTCCCACATGATCAGAGCCTCCATTGAATTCTGCCGCTCGCATGCCCACATGAGCGGCATGATCACATGCCCAGCAGCAATCATGAAGGGGAGAGCAAGCAGGAGCAAGCCATGCAGTACACTGGGAAAGCTCGACACTGCCTGGCCACTCTTTCCCCCGGCTCTATAATAAAGATGGCTGCCAGCAGTCCAGGAGCAGCTTCCAGCAGAGTGGAGCTCCACATGACCATCGAGTGAGGTGGGAGGCAAGTACTTGATGTCCTACCTCACTTAAAGCCTGGGTTGCCGATCTGGGTTGCCCAGGGAAGGAACAACAGCAACAATCTTATGAGATTTGCTCAAGCCAATCAGAAGCAGAAATTTGATAGTCAGAAGTTTGATATGTGGAAGTTTTGCTTTCTCTTGCAGTATTGAGTAAGGTTTTACACATAGACAGCTCTATTAAATACGCTTATAAAATTATAACATCTTTTTGGAAGCACTGTGGCGGGGGGGGGGACCAAACGCCCAAAGCCTATAATTTGGAATTAAATTAACCAAGTCAACAATAGTAATAACTATTCTACACTGCTATCGTTGAAAGTCAAATTATAGTTTGCTATAAACCCGGCTTAAAGTATGACTTTTCTTTGCATATGTAATTATTAATTAAATTTATGCATCCCAGTGTGCTTTTT
Source organism: Hemicordylus capensis (assembly GCF_027244095.1). NCBI lineage: Eukaryota > Metazoa > Chordata > Lepidosauria > Squamata > Cordylidae > Hemicordylus > Hemicordylus capensis. The sequence goes on from NC_069667.1 coordinate 22,020,491, forward strand.
GCTGCCTGCAAAACAAACAGGTTTCTCTCACCGGCTCCATTTCTTCTAATTTTTTGCTGTTCCGGGCTTCTTTGCAAGACAAACATCTTTTCTCCTTAATAAGAAGAAAGTCGTTTAAAGAGAGCAAAAAATTCTTTGCATTTGTATTCCCAAAGGACAAGACCTTTGCTCCATTCCTCATTCTGCCTCATAGGCCTGATCTAGACATATAGTGAAAATGTTCCTGGTCTGTACCATTTCTGCCTGCAGGAGTGTAAAGTGGGAGGGCAGGCACTATCTGAATTCTCCCCATGAAGAAAAACTCTCTACATATAGAAGACTAGCATCCAGGTACTGCCTGACATGTTAGTTTTCAGTGTGCGGTGAATGTTCTTACTAAGAAGCAGCATTTAATCCTGTACTCTGACGTAGTGCAAGTATCCAGCAATAGTTCTACCACATCATAAGGCGTTCCATGTGCCCCAAAAGTTGGTCGAGGCCGTAGCTCAGTGGTAGAGCATTTGCCTTGAATGCAGAAGGTCCCAGGTTCAATCCCTGGCAGCATCTCCAAGTAGGGCTGGGAGAAACTCCTGCCTGAAACCTTGGAGAGCTGATGCCAATCAGAGTAGACAATACTGAGCTGGATGGACCAAGGGTCTGACTCGGTATAAGGCAGCTTCCTATGTTCCTAGTTTTATGGCACTGATTGTAGGCCACAGACACATCTTAGCATTCTGACACTTCAATTTGACTGTTTAAATGAGAAAAGTTAAGTTTCTACCGTGGTAAAATCTGTACCTCATTCAACGCTTGCCATCAGTGATGATATGACATACCGGTGATTAATATTAATGGCAGCCTTCACAACAAGCTTTCCTTCTGAAAGAAATCAGGCATAATCCTAATTCAAGTTTCTGGAAAGCTAAAGAAACTTTAATTGATATCCCAGGTTGAGTATCCGTCAACAATGGATTCTGTAGGAGGCAGAGAGCAATGTCCCCTATAATCATGGCACAGGAGATAGAAAGCTTATTCTATGAAACATCAAAGATTAAGCTTCATAAGTCTGAAAGAAAGGTAGCAATTATGATCTTTTTTCCCCCATTCTGTACACCTGCATGTTCAAAATAATAGGCATCTTTTTAAAAGCCCTGAACATTCCATTCAGTGATGTGTAGTTATCTGATGTTGAAAAATACAGAAAGAAGCAAGAATAAGGAGTTCATTTCCAATTTTTTCCCTTTTCCCTTGGTGTAACAATTGGCATGACAATTGTTTCTTGGAAAGTTGGACCTTTGCATTAGGTATTTGATACCCAAGCGCGGGTACACTTGGTACCCAAGCAGCAGGTTCACCCCTGGAGATGCTGGACGCAGTTGTGAGTCAATATGGAATTTGCAAACCAGGACAGGAAGTGGAAACCAATGTCACTTCCTGGGAGTGAAGGACACAGCTCAGGGGGACAAAACTGGTCAGGAAGCAGGTGGAGTGTCACGTGGCAGGCAGTATGAAAGCTTTATGCCTCCTTCCAGAACCAATTGCCCTAACTGGGAGTGTAGAATACCTTGGAACACTATAGTGGACCAGGAGTTCCCAGTAGGGTGTACTAGTAACCCTAAGACAAGGATTCTAAAACTAGGGTCCCAAGATGCTGTTGGACTTCAACTTCCATAATCCCCAGCCACAATGGCCAAAGGCCATTATGGGAATGGAATGGCCAACAGCCAAAGGGATTGTGGGAATTGGAGTCCAAGAACATCTGGGCACTTAGTTTTGAGAACCCCTGCCAAAAGGTACTTGAAGGACTCCCAGAGGATATGCAGAGCCCAGGTCCGGGGCGGGGGGGGGATGCAGCAAGCAGACAATGAGCCGGGTCTCACAATCAGTGAGACCCGGTTTGCGAGAGTGGGCGGGGAGAGCGGGCTAAGTGCGCTCTCCCCGCACACGAGCAGGGCAGGAGCCCAAGGTGGACAGATCAGCCACCCACACGGTTGCCGGCTCCGTGATGGAGCCAGCGGGGGCTGGGGGAAGTGGGGGTCAATCAGCCCCCGGAAGCTCCAGCATGCCCTGTGCGAGCACACAGGGCATGCTGGCGAGACCCCCGGAGCCGGGAGGCGGCTTTTCGTCTCCCTTCCAGGGGTCTCCTCATGAGCACAAAGCCACGCCACGGCTACTCACAATTTTTTAAAACCGCGTTTGCAGAGCACTCGCTCCGCAAACCCGGTTTTAGGGGCGGGCTACTTGAGTGGGTTACCCGCTCAAGAACTACCCGGCTCGCAGCTGAGCCCAGTGGTTCTCATGACTGCAGAAAATCGGGCTAGCAGAGACAAACCCGATTTTCTGCAATCGTGTGACTAGCCTCAATTAGTGCCAGACAAGTAGGGTTCCAGTTTCAAACCTATTACTTTTGCTTCTTTTCTTAATGGACAACATGTTAACGGGATGGTCCAACTTGCCATTTAATTAGGGGTTTCTAGGTGCATCCACGGGGTGATCTTGTGCCCTCCACCAGATATGGAGGCTACCGGTCACCACCAATGCTTTGCAGTTGTGTTCAGCTGAACTGCAAAATGACTCGTTGTTATTTTAATGTCCTCTGTAATGAAAGCTGGAGCACCAGGGTAGTTAATCAATAATTTTCAAAAAGGAGACCGGCCTTCATTAGTTCCTAAGGAGGCATTTTCTGCAGTGACCTAGACTGTTCTCACACTTCCCTTTACAATAAGTGGAGGTAATTGCAATATAATTAAATTGGAATTATTGTGTGATTTCCAAATGAACCTTGGTAGCATTTTCATTAATTTCCAATACAGCCCTTCTTTTACCTCACTTAGGATTACTAGTAATAAATGGGAGTAATTGAATTGTAATTAAACAGGAATTAAAATATGATTTCCTAATGAACTACAGCTAAGGAGAGTCATCATTACCACCATATGCATTGATTTCTGAGCATTTAGCAATGCAGGTGCCATATTCTTAGTGAGTTATTGCAGATTGTTAGGGAGCGATGGTCTAATTCTGCAAGACCGTTGAGCACCCAGGTTAGCTAGTGGATCTAGCATCATGGTCAATGTAGTGAGCAAACTGTCTCTAGGTTCTTCTTCCACTGCACCCTTTAATGGAGTGGGGCAGGTTTTGCTTGGCTGCCTCCCACCAGGCATGGTATTATTGCTTTCTCTCATAATGCCAGAACTTGGGGTTATGCATCAAAATCAACTGGTGATAAATGACAAAGGGCCATTTCAGATGCCCTTCCAGATGGTCCAACTAGCCCACCTACCACACAATGGCCTGGTTCACAAAATTGTTCAAATCTAGGTTTAATGTGGGTTAAAGGTAAAGTTGCGCCTTTGAGTCAGTGCTGACTCCTGGTGACCACAGAGCCCTGTGGTTGTCTTTGGTAGAATACAGGAGGGGTTTAGCATCACCGTCTCCCGCGCAGTCTGAGATGATGCCTTTCAGCATCTTCCTATATCAATCACTGCTGCCCAGTATAGGTGTTCTGCATAGTCTGGGAAACATACCAGCGGGGATTCGAACCGGCAACCTCTGGCTTGCTAATCGAGTCATTTCCCCACTGTGCCATTACTGTCATTTCCCCACTGTGCCATTACTTTAATCTTCTGGTCTAGCTGAATCAAAATGAAATAAGGAAAGGAGGGGGGGGTATTCCTAATAGCCATGACTCCTCACCTCTAGCCCTGCCCATACCAGCATTGCTCCAATTTCTAGGATGGACAACATTGGCGTGCCAAAGGACTGCATAGTGAATTTTTCCATGTTGCCAAGTAATAAAAGAAGGAGCCATGCTACTGTAGCATTGGAAGGGGTCCTGAGTTGCTTCCTTCATTCTTTCCAAGTGGATTGGTGGGCAAATATTTTTCCACTCTTTAATTCATTCAGTGGCCGCACTGTTGGAAATCAGTCCTACAAGTGGGCTCAAACAGCTGATTTGAAGATTTGTAAGGAAGAAATCGGCCTGTGCACCACCACTCAGCTCTGGCTGTAGATGGGGACTGCCGGGAGACTAGCCAGCCACACCCACAAGGAGGACTCCTTGCACTGACAGGCCAGAACAGGTCAGCTGGTGCAGCTTGACCACTATAAAGGCATCTGAGTCAGGTTTCCTTGCTGGGCTGGAAGAATGAAGAGATCTGCTCTTGCTGGCTAGCTTTCAGTAGCGAAGGAGCTCGGTCTCACAACATCCAAAAGCCAGATCAAATGGCTTCTGGAAGCCAGATTGGCCACCCCAGTATAAAGTCATTAGAGTCACTATACATGTATTTATTTGTTCCTGCTAACTCCAACGGAACAATGTCGGAGTCCCTGCCAGCCGCTCTCGGGCCTTGACTTGAAGTATTGCCAAGACACTCGAGGGTTAAGACCAGCCAGACAGAAGGCGACTTAATAAGAGGAAAAGAGGAAAATGAATTAGAGAAAAAAATCAACAGGCAGCAAAGGAACAAACTAAATTACATTTCATACAGGCTCATGCATTCATTTGGCTGGGAGGACAGAAAAGAGAGCCAGAGCCTGAGATGTTTTTATTCCAAACAGTGCATCAATCCATTGATTAATTTTACACTCTGTTCCTTATGAACCTGGTCTGGAGCCACAAATACTGCTATGAAAAGAAGAATACAGCCAAAAAGGAACTCTTAAAAAGTTGGCAGCCGTTTCAAGGTGCTGCGTCTGGCCAACAGGAAGGAGATGGCTCCTCCAGGGAAATGTGGAGTGCTAGAAACCCATTTGCAGTGCAGCTCTGCTCCGTTTTTATAAGGTGCCAGACTCTCCTCCAGCAAAGCTCTTGTACACAGACCTGCAGCTTGTAAACTGGGTGATAAAGGTAGATGGAAAGATCGTTTTTCGGAGAGGGCACGGCAGGATCAGTTCGGAACAGCTGAATTTGCTCCTGATGTAATGCAAGTCGCTTGAGAGATGGTTTCCGCACAGCACGCGGGCTAAGCTTACCGACTGCCCAGGCTTTCATCAAGATGGTCCATAAAATCAGTGACGTGTCCTCAACGGGCAGCCATCCTTTTTTGCAATGCGGGATTGGTGGGTCATGTTTAAGGGATACGAAGAAAAGGAAATGGATGGTGGTTGAACGGGTTGGTTTCTCCTCCTTCAAATGCAGGGGCTTCCACTCAGACTGACACCTGGCACAATCAGGCTTGCAGCTCTTGTGGAAATACCTGCTGTCTATACTTGGCAAAGATCAAAACTGAACTCAGGATCATGGGATCCCAGAATCAAACTGATCCTGGATCAAATTGCTGATCCAGGATTAGACTGGCAGAAAACCGGACCCTGATGCAATGACATTCCAATATAACTTACAGTTACTTCTGCACAGATTTAGTTAGTTAGATTTCTATGTCGCCCTACTCCCATAGGACTCAGGTTGGCTTATAAGCGTAATAAGATAAATATCTGTGTAGTCATATAAGTATATTTTTCTCTTATTGGGACAATAATGTCTGTTTTAGAGTCTTTTGTTCCATTCTCCTTTATTTTTCAACCAATTACATAAAACGTGAAAGTTGGTCTCTTGTTTCTATCATATTTACCTGTATAGAAGACAACTCTGAATTTAAGACAACCCCCTTAAAATATATGGATTATATATGTTCTATTGCATTTAACTGAAAGAAAGAAGACACTGAATTTAAGGTGTCCCCGCCCCCGATTTCAAACATCAAATAACTTGGGGAAAACCTAATCTTGAATTCAGGTAAAGACAGTATCGAGAGGCCCCTCCTAAAGTGAGACCCTATGCTGTGGCTTAGCTTATGCCTAAATCCAGCACTACCACCCCCCCTCTGCCCCCAAAAGGTCTTGTCTGTTCATCATTCAGGAATACTGAAGCAACTGCAGAAGCCAGATCACAGATGGGAGGTGATATCTTCCTTCAGCACACATCTCTTTCTCTCTCTCTCTCTCTCTCTCTTTATCCCCCTCGCATTAATTATTACCCAATTCACGGCTTGGAATACCAGTTTTGCTTCTGAAATTGCATCTCTTCATTGCCAGCGAGAGGCCAGTGACAGCCGTGGTCCGGCTGCATCCTTGCTCATCTTACAATGGCTAATCTCAACAGGTCCTTCATTCAGAGGAGGAGCAAAGGGAGAGGAGTCTTAATAAATACTCCATTAATTTCAAGTGTATATTATGCCAAATCTGGCATGAAATCTTTATCCTGTTGCAATGAAAAGGTCACTTATTTGTTCATTAAACTCTCCTCAAACTGTATTACTGGGCCTGGTTTATTCCCCCCCCCACCATTAATGTAGTAAGCTTCTGTCAGATTCATTAGACAGCTGCTGATTAATGGATTTGAACTTGTAATCTGTAAAACATCACATTAGAGCAGGATTTCCAGGGCTGGGAAACTTGGCTTAAACCTTCATCGAATGAGTTTTTTAGAGCATGTTCATTTTGTTGCTGCTGCTGCTGTTTTGATCCCATGCTAAACACATAACTCAAGGGTGTTTATTGTACAAATTTATAGGGTTAGATCTTAGCATTGCTGGCAATAAATCAGAACAGAGGGAGAACAATGTGCTTTCATGTTAACATTTTGTTTGTTTGTTTCTAATTCAATTTCTATACCAACTTTCATACAATGCATCCCAAGGCAGTTAACAAAAGTTAAAATACAATAAAACTCCACAAAATTATGTTAAAACATTAAAATCCATTAAAAAGAATAAAAACAATCAGGAAACACCAAAAATCAAAAGAAGACACCAAAAAACACCAAAGTTGCTCTGTTGTGGTTATGTCCATCCAATCCTCTTTTGAAAACCACAAATAAAGATACTCCAAAATTAAGACTGTCTTGGCTGCAAGAAAACCCATTGGAGCTGCCAAGAATTCTTCCACTTTGGTTTTGCTGCTTTAAACTATTCTCTGAAAGAAAACTGGACAGGATATGGGGGGAGGGTGTTGGGGGGTGGGGCTTGGCTTGGCTTGGCTTGTGCTTTATGCACTCTGTGCTCTTTGTAGCAATTCTCCCCCACTGACACAAAAACTGCTTAGGAAAGCAGGCTTGCTCATATGCATGTGCTACCAGTGATATGTTTGTTATAAGCTGCTTCATGGCTTTTGAAGAGGCTCCTTTCCTCCTGGATTTATGAGTTCTAATGAACCTTGGTTGTTTTCCATGGTGGGAGACCACAATGCTCCAGTGTTATAGCAGGGAGATTTGGAACCTTATTGAGACGGAGAGAAAACAAGATCCCAATTGTATTACCGAGCTTCTGACTTTTGCTAAGTCAGAGCGGCACCTTTCAAACACTTTTGTCTGGGTCTATCCAGGCTAGATTGCAGATAGTCAGGACCCTGGACAGTTCACTGTAGGGATGATTAAAAGCAGAGAGCTTGGAGAGTTGCTCCAGCAGTGGTCTGGCACCAGTCACAGGATTGTGTGTGCAAAACTTGGTATCTGTAGGTAATCAGGAAGTGTGACTTTATTTCATGCAACACAGCCACAAACAAACTCTTCAAAATACAGAATAGATACTGAGCTAGATGGAGCAAGTGGTTTGACTTGGTAGTAGGCAGATTCATCTATTCATCTATTCAATCCAAGATCTTATTCTCCAGTGCAAGAACTGAAGTTCACTGTCACGGATAAGTATCCAGAACAGGCAGTGGGGGTGAAACTATGATTGTCAGACTCGAAGGGATGGGGAGGAAAGCAGTGGTGGGGATGTTGATGTTGATACCAGTTGCAAATAATGAAATGCATGTGATGTGCCACAATGCCTTGCATATGCATTGCACACCTCCGAGAGAGGTCTGTGCTTCTGAATGGGGAACACGATACACAATTAAGCCATTATGTTGTACAATATACACGTAACAATGAAGTGACTCTGCAATGCCAAAACTGCATGTCTGCTTTTGCAGATAAATGTCCCACACATCTAATGCCACTTTGTGGGAAAGGGAAAATATCTGCAGAAATAAAAGGATTGGTGGAATGAAAGGAGCTATCAGACAATGAAAACACTACAGAGACAAGGGCTCATATGTTCCAAACATTACATAGATCTACTGAGTTTTGCATCCTTTTAACAAACTATTCCCTTGTGATGCAGGAAATAAAAACGCTGCTTCCATCTGCAATCTATCATTGAAAGTCCTGCCAAGATCAGCCTGAGTTTCTGTTCCTAGGATCAATAGCAGAAGGTTGGACAAAGACAGTTCATTCCAGCCTTCTGTTGACTGTCTGATCCTGAAAAGAACATTTAATATTTGCAAAGTGCTTTTTGAATGATCAAAGCACTTGCTGAATTAAATAAATAAAAATGAAATTAAACAACCATGTGAATAAATAAATATAATCTTAGTAATCCTTACAACAACTTTGTAAGGTAGGGGAATATTTTATTCCCTTATTACAGAAGAGGGCAGGGGAGGGTAAGAGATTGCCTAAGGCAGGGCAGAGCTTGGCAAATCCCTGGCACCAGGAATCCATGGTGCCTAGAAATTTAAGCGTGGGTGCCTAGACTGAGATATCTAGAGGTAGAGTTATTTAATAAAATCTCGATTTGCCCCAGGCAGTCCTGTTTCTGCTCTAAGGATCTTCCTTCTAAAGAGGATAAAGAGAGCCCATTTACCTCCCCACTCCACAGTGTCTGTCACTCAGTCCAGTAATTTTGTCAAGTATCGGTTGTATGGCTCCCCAATTTTGGGGCTGGCTCCTAGATCCAAGAACGTTTCTCAAAGCCCGGCCTAAGGACACCATGTGAATGAACAGCTAAGATGACATTTTAAGACTGGTGTAGCCAGTGGTTCAGCGGCCCATGTTGGACCCTGCTGGTGGCCCCTACATACACGAGGCATGCACCAGTTATGTCCGCAGCGTGTGCCAGTGACGTCCATGCACATGATGTCATGCGCAAAAGGGGCATAGCCAGGGCACCGGAGAGCCCGTGTGTGCTCTCCAGAACGCATTCCCAGCCAGTGTTTTCAATCCAGCAAGGGAGAGAAAGGGGAATGAATGCACCCAGCTAGCAAACGCTGGCTGGGACTGCGATCCGGAAGGCTGTGGTAGGCCTCCTTTGCGTGCGATGTCACACACAAGGAAGACTCCAGCGGCCATTTTGATTGGTAGCCTGGGTTCTTTGAACCCACCTGCTCAATGGTGGCTCCACCCCTGCGTTTCAACCTGAGCCTTCCTGGTTTATAGCTCCTGACACGAGTTCTCTAGAAGTTACAGCTCTTGAAAATTTGCTATTATCGTTTTCTACATGCACACGTTCATATGCTCTTTCCAGAGCAGCCCCATCCCCTAAGAGGAATAGCTCACAGTGTTCATAGGGACATAGAAAGCTGCCATATACTGAGTCAGACCATTGGTCTATCTAGCTCAGTATTGTCTTCACACTACAGACTGGCAACGGCTTCTCCAAGGTTGCAGGCAGGAATCTCTCTCAGCCCTATCTTGGAGATGCCGCCAGGGAGGGAACGTGGAACCTTCTGCTCTTCCCAGAGTGGCTCCATCCCCTGAGGGGAATATCTTAAAGTGCTCACACATGTAGTCTCCCATTAATATGCAAGCATGACGTGTCTTGTTTGCTAAGCAGGATCCACCCTGGTTGCAGATGAATAGGAGACTACATGTGTGCACACTGTAAGATATTCCACTTAAGGGATGGAGCCACTCTGGGAAGAGCATCTAGGTCCCAAGTTCCCTCCCTGGCAGCTTCTCCAAGATAGGGCAAAGAGAGACTCCTGCCTGAAACCTTGGAGAAGCCTCTGCCAGTCTGTGTAGACAATACTGAGCTAATGGACCAATGGTCTGACTCAGTATATGGCAGCTTCCTATGTTCCTATGTACGAGCATTTAGTCCCCCATTCAAATGCAAACCAGGGTAGGCCCTGCTTAGCAAAGTGGACCATTCACGCCTGCTACCCGAAGACCAGCTCTTCTCACACAACCATCTACTTTAGATACTCAAAGAGCCAGAAGTTCAACCAATTCCTCTTATTGTCTCTAAGACGATTACTGGGTACTTCTCTACCCTGTTATTTCATACACTCATGTTAACCTAGCCTGCCCTTTTCCAGCAGACGTTGAGAGCACTGAACTTCTTGCTGCAAAACTCACAAGGATCGTACTCTCGACTGTCATGTCCTTGACTGTGCTACGTCTTCTCCAGGTCATGGTGAACTAGGTCACAGCACACCCAAGTCGGTAAGAGCACTCTGTAGGAAAATGCTTTCAGCAACAGTTAACATTTCCAAGACATCATGTCAGCCAACTTATCAAGAGGGTCAGAGGAAAGGTTAGAGGGAGCTAATCGCAATAGCTTGGCAAAACAGAAGAAAGGAGTGGGAGGGATAGCAATTAATACTCAATAGGACAGCATGTAAAGGGAAGGTTTATTGGTGACTGGCCAAGTTCTGTAGTGGCATTAAATTAAAGAAGGCCAATAGACGTGATAGGTAGGGCTTCCTAGTGGTACTTCAGAGAGTCAGTGGATAGGGACAGCATAGCCAAGGTATTTTCAGATAAGATATTGGACAGCACTTAAGAACATAAGAACATAAGAAGAGCCCTGCTGGATCAGGCCCAAGGAGGCCCATCTAATCCAGCATCCTGTTTCACACAGTGGCCCACCAGATGCCTCTGAGAAGCCCACAGGCAAGAGGGGAGGGTATGCCCTCCCTCCTGCTGTTACTCCCCTGCAACTGGTACTCAGAAGCATCCTGCCTCTGAGACTGGAGGTGTCCTATAGCCCTCGGACTAGTAGCCATTGATAGACCTCTCCTCCATGAAGTTATCCAAACCCCTCTTAAAGCCATACAGGCTGTTGGTTGTCACCACTTCTTGTGGCAGAGAATTCCACAAGTTGATGATGTGTTGTGTGAAAAAGTACCTCTGTTTATTAGTCCTAAATTTCCCGGCAATCAATTTCATGGGATGACCCCTGGTTCTAGTATTACGTGAGAAGGAGAAGAATTTCTCTCTATCCACTTTCTCCGCACCATGCATGATTTTATAAACCTCTATCATGTCTGCCTGCAGTCGTCTTTTTTCTAAACTAAATAGCCCCAGGTGTTGTAGCCTTGCCTCATAAGAAAGGTGCTCTAGACCCCTGATCTTCTTAAGATTGCTGCCCTAAATATTATCATTATTAATAATAATAATAATAATAATAATAATAATTTATTAATTTATTAAAATAATCCCAGTGGTAATTGGGGCCCTGGGTGCAGTTCCGAAAGACCTTGAAGAGCACCTCAACACCATCGGGGCCACAGAAATCACCACCAGCCAATTACAAAAAGCAGCTTTACTGGGAACAGCCTATATTCTGCGACGATATCTATAACAATTGACAATAAAATTCTGGCATCCCAGGTCCTTGGGAAGGACTCGATGTCTGGATAAAACAAACCAGTCAATAACACCTGTCTGACTGTGTAAACAAGAGATGATGATGATGATGATGATGATGATGATGATGATGATTAATTTGCAGCCATTGTGTGCTATGAAAATGACGGGGTCTTTTCGAAAAGCAACTTTCTTCTAGGAGTTTATTTGCTGCAGTATTTACCATGAGTTATTTCCTTTCACGGGTGTACATCTCTCTCTCTCTCTCTCTCTCCCCTCTTCAGCTTTCAGTATCATCTGTCACTCTGTTCCTTCCCTGCAAGGGCAGCAGCTGAACGGAATTTCAAAAAGTTGTCACACTTGGGCAACGTGTGGCAAGAAGGAACAGAATGAAAAATGATGCCTTGGAGAAGGTGGGGTGAGGAGAGAGCTGAGGCGGAACTGGGAGTGACACATGGTGATGGTGGCCGGATGCTTTTCCTTTATCAGGATTCCTTGTTGGTTGTTGACAACACCTCCTCATGAAACATTCCGAGAGGAATTGGCTGCGTTTTATGTTGGGCAGATTAAAAGATATCTTTTTTAAAAAAACATGCTGGAAGCAGAAAGCAGCCATTTCTGCAGTGCAAGTATAGTTACAGTTACCCAACTATTCGTCAACCCTATATTGTCCCCTTCAAAACGGTTGCCCCTTAGCAAGAGGCAAAAGCAGGGGTAAAACACAGCCAATTTATCTCAGAATGTTTCATCATCAACAACCAAAAGTGAGAACTGTAAACACTTCAATACTTCAAAAAGCTGCAGGTGATAGACACCATCAGTTCATCCATCCATCCATCCATTCATTCTTTCATCAGATTTTGTTTGTTTGTTGGTCTTATTACATTTGTATACTGCAGAACTGATCAATGTCCTTGGGGCAGTTTACAATCAGAAAGAAAAACATTCAGCATTAAAATCCATTCTAAAACAATAATGCAATTTTTTAAAAAAACACCTAAACAATAGAACACCCAGTAAAGTCGGTAAAGAGCAAGCAGGAACCAATATAAAAACAAGTTTACAGATTAAATGCCTGACAGAATATGAAGACATCAACCTGGGGCCCAAATGTATATAAGGAGGTTGCCAGGCAGGATTGCATTCCAGAGACGGGGCCACCACTGAGAAGGCTCTCATCACACTATTGCATTATTTATTTCTTTATTTTTAAATGTTCATGCCCTGCCCCTCCAGGACTTTAGTGCTCAGGGTGGCTCACAACATGGATAAAATAGATGAGATATATAAGAATAAAAATAATAAAATTAAACAAGTTAAAAGGCCAAACTAAAAGCACATTGAAAAGTTACACATTTTAAAGCTTTCCAATTAAAAGTTATAAGTAAAAAGCTAAAAAGGGAGAAGTAGAAATCCTACCAGATATATTTACTTATATTGTAGGTGGCAGCACCTGGAGAAGAGTCTCCGAAGAAGACCTTAAAAAACAGGGAGAAACATATTGGAGAAGATGCTCCTTTAAGTAGACCAGGCCTGGCCCATTCATTTATTATTATTATTATTATTATTTTACATTTATATCCCGCTCTTCCTCCAAGGAGCCCAGAGCGGTGTACTACATCCTTAAGTTTCTCCTCACAACAACCCTGTGAAGTAGGTTAGGCTGAGAGAGAAGTGACTGGCCCAGAGTCACCCAGCAAGTATCATGGCTGAATGGGGATTTGAACTCGGGTCTTGCCAGTCCTAGTTCAGCACTCTAACCACTACACTACACTGGCTCTCATTTAGGGCTCTGAAGTTCAACACCAACATCAAAAGAGTTATTCTCCATTCTCTTCCACACAAAGAGAATGCTTCTTCTGAGATTACACATGGTAAACCCATGCCCGCTTCATATCTAAAAGGAGAGCATGTTTCTTGGTTCAGAGTGATTGTTTTTAACTGTATGCAGATTTAACTCATGAAAACTCTAATGAGTAATTAATTAAAATTTCTTCAAGAGGGAGATAGCCCTGCCCAAATGATTCACCTACAGAGGACATCACCCCTGTGTTTGCTTCAAATTTTGTTTCGGTGGCAACTCGACCCTGGAGCATATAAAGCCATACATTGCGACATCTGCATGCTCTTTGTAGTGACAGCACACAGCCAATGAGGTCCAAGATTTACTGCTTGCTAAATTTAGCTGATTGAAGATGTCACATTCCAAGCTTGTGATATAGTTTTCTGCAGGCAAATGTTTGGAAGATCTTTCAGCGGGAGGTGGGAGGGAAATGCCACCAAAGGTTAGCTTTCCACCTGGATTTCGTTTTCCAAGTGCTGCTGAGGAATTCCCACTTTAAAAAAAACAAAAACAGGGCAGGACACAGGGATGGTGGGAGGAAAATCTGTGCTCTCGTCTCCCTACTAAGCCGTTATACCTTTAAGAGCATGAAGGCAAATATTGTAAAGAGGTCACTGTAAAGGTCATGGAGCAGGTTCAATGTGTCATTGGATAAGTGATGGGATCACATCTGGAACAGTTTGGCGAATAAATAAAATGGGAACGCTCGTATATCACTGCCCACCCTTCAGATCTGTAAGGGAAAGAGAAAATAAATTCTCTAATAACCTTGTAAAGCACATAAAAGATATTGAATACACTCGTGGCATTCTGCAGCTATAACAGACCGTGTTAAATAATGAGTTTAAGAGTGGCAAAGGAGAGGAAAAACAGAAAAGTTTGCCACAGAGTATGAGGATTACTTGGAACAAAAATTCATGTTATGGGTTTTTTATTTGCTTCTACTTGGGTCATTTGGAATAATATAATTTGCCGCTTAACTATGTGCTACAGAAGCATACCTTTGCCTTGGGACAGGTTTCACCCCTTGGCCCAGAAGGATTTTAACATTTATGCTGGGGGGGAATAGTTTCCCACTTTTCTTAGAATATTCTGCAGTGCCACTTATCCCACAGCTGTGTACTGCCTTCTGCAACTAGCATTAATATCTGATTTATTTTTTTTAAGAAAGTCTCTTGCATTCCAAAGAGCTTAGGAAACCCACAGGTCTAAAATGGCTTTCTATTGGCTGGCCCGTTACTGGCTATTGAATTAAGATAACTACAGGCCGCGTATTATTTTACTAGGCTATTAATAATAGGCCCCCGTGTATTGTAAAACATCAATGGAAGGGATTGAGTGACTTCACTCACCCATGAAATGTGTAATGTTAATAACAGCCTTGTAAAAAGGTATTCGGCAACGAACAGTCCTAAACACCTATGGGGAAATCCTGGCTTTCTGATGCCAAGGGAAGTCACTGGGAAGAACTGATCATGCGGGCTTCATGGCTGAATTGGATACTTTGCAGGGTGAAAGGCTTTCATTCAAGAATGGGGAAAGTCTTAAAGAAGGGTAGAGTTGCTCTTTTCTCTTCACCTTTAAACAGATTGTGTGTGTGTGTGTGTGTGTGTGTGTGTGTATAGATAGATAGACAGATAGATAGATATGTATGTATAATCCAAAGGAAAGAGTTGTGGTCTGCAAGGACAAGGCAGTGGAGTGGAATCAGGAATATTAATAGTTTAATGAAACAGATATTACGTACAGAGAGGCAAGTGCAGACTGCTTTTTGGGGCTCTTGCTGCTGGCTATTTGTTAGCCCCACCTCTACTCCAGGACTGGAATACAAGTAACTAAGGCCCCATTCAAAAGCTGGCCTGGATCAAGGAAGGGATTAACCAAAAACACCACAATATACATATACATCTATAATTGCTAACAGTAATCTCCACTGCACAGTCCAGTGTGCACAGGTCAACACTTTCAAGGTGCCCTTAAAAAATCCATGTGTGTGTGCCCATGTGGATCATGTCGCAAGAGTGGTCAGGTCTTATGGAGTCTTATCCAAAGACCCAGAAGGGAATTGTCATGACTTACATAGCTTTTTCATTCTTTGTAGTATTTTGTGATGTTCAACCACACCAGAGCTATGGCATGTAAGCCAATGGTTTTCAAACATGGGCTCCTTAACACTTTAACGTGTTGGCCAAGGAACTGCAGATTATCTGTTACAGGATTTTGGTGTGTTGCAAATGATGAACCTGTCCATAGTCTCCTGGGCAACGGCTACAATTGGCCCATCTATTTGCAGCTCCTCATCCAACAAGTATATTGGATAAAGTGGGGATAAAAAAAGCTGCAAATCTGGATTCGTCATCCAGTCCAACAGGAGTTCAAAATCTCTGGAGGATGACTTCTCTTCTCTTAGGCTGTGCTGGAGGTTCATCCAGGGGGTAGGGCATCTGTGGGCATTCACAGCCATAGAAACACAGCCAAACTATTATAGCTGTAAAATGCAGCATTGGCACAGCTCCTAATGTTGAACAAATGGGTCAAAAGCCAACCTGCTTAATATTCTCTCGAATACATTTACCCTTTCCATTACTTATTTCTTGGGGGTGAAACGCAAAAAAAGAATGGGTTGTTTTTAAGAGGGCCAGAATTTGGGAGCAAGAGCGAACAGGGTGTTGCTGGCAGGAGGAACGGGTGTCTAGATGTTGGTAATTGATAAGGACACTATGAAATGAAGTAATTTCCCGACCTCTAGCCTGCCTGTTTATCAGAGGTCTGTCTGCTGGGAAGGAAGGGGGACAGGGTAATCTGAGCCTCCACAGAAAACCTGTTCTTTCTCCAAAGTTATTAAGATTTCCAGGAGTGCTGGCAGGATTTTGGAGGGAGTCCATGTGAAATGAGGGAACTTGGCCATTCTGAAAAATATCGTACAGGGACTTTAAAAATTGAACTGATTTATGCTTTGTAATGTTTTCAATACTGTGTAAATTAAGTTTGAGTTCCTGGGCAGGCTTCGGGAAGTAATTTTATATGTTCCCAGCCATGAAAGAACCAGAAAGAAACCTTATTGGGTTGTAAGACTGGCGCTTGCATTAAGAGATGCTTAGACTTTGCATCCATAATATGTTTAAAGGAAGAATATAGGAGTATGTCTTGCTTCATTGCATCAAAAGCCGTTTGAGAATACCTTGAGGTTCTGTCAGCGCTTCAGAGTTCTGCTGGTATCTCTCTGCACTGTGAAATATATTAGCAATTTAAAGTTCCTGCATGTTCACTCCAGGGCTGAATTAACAATGGAGCCACTCCTGGGACCATGGAAATACTCAGAAGTCTGAGCAGGACCGATTCTCATGTTAACTTTTTGGCAGCAAGTTTGCCTGGCTAATATTTCACTGGGATGTGTCCTCACGTAGCAGCTATCATTAAGAGTCTTCATAGAGTGTTCCCTAGCCTTTTGGTCTTTAGTATTTATTTGAAAGAGTTCTAGCCCTCTTTTTCACTTATAGCTCTCAGCCGATTCACGTTATTTAAAATGTTATCACCAGGGCTGTAGCTATTCTTGAACAAGGTGGGGGGGACAAATTTCCTTGCACCCCTGAGGGAGCTTGGCCCCAACAGCAAATGTTATTTATTTTATTTTATTTTATTTTACATATTTTTATACCGTCCAAAACTTACGTCACCTGGCGGTTTACAACAAGATGAAAACAACATTAAAGCATTAGTTAAAAACAAAAACGATAAATTTAAAACACAACAATTAAAAAAAATTTTAAACAATATTCTAAAAAAACATTAAAAACAATCAAAACAGCCAAATGACAGCTTGCCCTCTGCTCTGCAGTTACAGCTGCTTCCCTCGTAAACACGAAGCAATCTTATGTTGGTTTAACTAAGCATTGTTCAGGGGGGGAAACCTCAATTTTTCTCCTTTCCCGCCATTTTACCGCCATTTTCCTTTCTGGCTCCACCCCCCACACTCTGTACAGGATCCCCACAGGGACAAACTTCTAATAAACAATACGTAAACGATTGCTAGATAGAATACATCTCTCCCTTTTATCACTCTGAAGGTGGGGAGGTGTGCGGGTTAGGGGTCCATGACATTCTTTGTCCCAAGGCCCACTCCAGCCGACAACAGTCAACCAACACTCCAACCAACTACAGCCCTGGTTATCATGATAAAATAAAACCAGCAGTATTTAAAAAACAAACAAACCAGGAACAGATTACAGAAACAGAACACCTTGAGCTTTATTAGGAGTGGTATAAAAATGTGTTAAATAATATAACAGCAGCAAAAGCCAATGAAACGGCTGAATTGAGCATCAATAGTTATTTATTATTATTTCTTGTTTACACAGTCAGACAGGTGTTATTGACTGGTTTGTTTTATCCAGACATCAAGTCTTTCCCAAGGACCTGGGATGGCTGAATTTTGTTATTTTATTTATTTATTTATTTATTTATTTATTTATTTATTTATTTATTTATTTATTTATTATTAGTGTGTGTTGTTCTTTTAAAAAAAATTCTGAAAGTGGGTCACATAGCAAAAAGAAAGAGAAAATGGTTTCCTGTCCCCAAGGGGTTCACAATCTAAAAAGAAACAAGTTTCTTTTTAGGGTCAGTTGCTATCTCCTTGCTAAATTTAAAACAGCCACTGTTATAAAAGTGTCTCCTTGAAAAAGTGTCCACTTCATGTCTATTTCTTACCTCATCCTTGCTTTGATATCAGTTTGGATACCATCTGGGAATTTACTTTTACATCAGCATGCATTATTAGATGTGCAAATGAAACGAACACATATACATTAAATAGAGAGGGTTACCCGATGCATTTGCAAGCAAAGAAATATGTATAGTGTGTGCTGATTGTACATGTATTGGTTCATTGGTCTTTCTTCCTCTCTATGGGAGAAAGGAGGAGAGCCGGTCTTGTGGTAGCAAGCATGAATTTGCATGATTTTCCCCCATTTTCTAAGCAGGGTCCACCCTGGTTTGCATTTGAATGGGAGACATGTGAGTACTGTAAGATATTTCCCTCAGGGGGCCACTCTGGGAAGAACACCTGCCTGCTTCCATGCAGAAGGTTCCAAGTTTCCTCCCTGGCATCTCCAAGATAGGGTTGAGAGAGACTCCTGCCTGTAACCTTGGAGAAGCTGCTGCCAATCTGTGTAGACAATACTGAGCTAGATGGGCCAATGAAGGCAGTATCCTATGTTCCTATGTGCATATAACAACCACTTGAAGAGGGAGGAAAACCGCATCGGCTGGCCCTGCCCAGCACCTCCATGCATTCCATGGGAAATGAAAATGGAGTTTCTATGCATGTACAGCTGTACAGCATTTTAATTTCCACTGAATGTACAGAGGCTGGGGTGCCAGCAGGCACGATCACTCTGCATACATTCCATAGATGTTCATTAAGGAAGGTGCAAATAGGGCTAGAGGAAGAAGGAATGGAAACGAAACCAAGATATTAAAAGAAAATATTAAAGACAAGAAATATTCGAGAAATTAAATATTAAAGCAATATTATTATAGAAAGATTAAAGTATTTAAAATAAATATTACAGAAATATTGAAGAAAAGGGAAATATTAGAGGTGGTCTTTTCCTCTAAGGATAATGGTGGCTTGTTTATTAAATTGTAAGTTCTCACTCTTTTTTAATCAGCTTGTGTGGGTCCATTCACATGTACTTCTAGCTTTGTCAAAGTGCTTTCTGTATTGTGAGATCCCACAATGCTGTGTTATGGGTCTGAATCACAGAGCTGTGGGTGGTCCTTCCCACTTCATTAGCATCTGGCCAGAAGGGGAGAAACAGAAATCAGATGGGGAGGACACATGCATAACTGGTGAATATATAATAAGTAATACAACTGGCCGCCTACAGCAGCTGTGTGGAATCTTGTCTCATGAAAGAGTCCCACACAAACAGCAGCAGGTATGAATGAACGTTCAAGATGGCTCTGAGAGAATAGACACATTTATGTCCGCGTGGTCAAATATTCATTCGTTATTTGGTTGAAAAGCTAAATATTTTCTAACATTTACTAGTTCAAGATGGCACCAACATCATTTACTAGTTCAAAATGGCAACCACATTGAGAGAATACGCACATTTATGTGCATATGATCAAATAATCATTCATTAGTCTGGTTGAAAAGTGAAATGTTTTCTAACATTTACTATTCAAGATGGCACCAACATTGTTTACTAGTTCAAGATGGCACCCACACTGAGAGAATAAGCACATTTACGTACCAATGATCAAAAATTCATTTGTTGGTTGAAAAGTGAAATGTTTGCTAACATTTACTAAATGTTACTTACTAAATGTTTGGCCAGCCCTGGCTGAAATGCAGTGCAATACTCATGTATTTGTTATTGATTGATTGATTGATCGATTGATTGATTTGATTTTTATACCACCCTTATTATTTCTCTTCCACCCTACCAGTACAATACTGTCAGGGTAGCTCTGGTGGCATAAGGAGCTGGTGCCCAATTTGTAGGGTTCCTGATTCAAGCTAGGGTACCCGCATTGTCTAACATCCATGCTCTACTGGAAGTCAGGGCGACCTTTCCATGAGGCGAGGCGAGGCAGTTGCATCAGGCAGCAGATAACTGGATACCAACAAAGCAGCAAATTACCCTCTTGTCCCCCTTGCATCAGGTACCCCCACTTCTTTCCCCTAAATGGGAAAAAAGACAGGCCACCAAATGTCAGGGCAGTAGCATTTGGAGCCCTGCCTAGTTACACAGATCCCTGTCTGATATAGACAGATCCCTGTTGTGAGCCACCACGGCCTGGAGTTATGCATCTCAAGTACTGAAAATATATGTCCACCATTATCTTGGAGATGGCTCTGTAATGGATGTCTGCCTTGATTAATAACTCTTCCCTGCCCTTGATGTTTGAGTCATGTGTCTGGTCCAATGCTTGAGCTGGCATGAGTCTGTTGCAAAGTGGGTGGGCAAACTTGGCCCTCCAGCTGTTTTTGGATTACGACTTGCAGCATCCCCGGCCACAATTTATGTAGTCCAAAAACAGACTGGGGGCCAAGTTTGCCCACCCCTGGCTATTGTCTACCTGCTGATCACTGTTGCTTGAGCAGATGCAGAGCCATGCAGGAACGAAACCCTCCCATATTTCAATCAGCACCTTAACGAGAGGCCACTTGATTCTGACGAGCAATATAAATAGCCCAAGGAAGTGAAATTATGGGAGGAGGGGGATATGAAAAATTGCAACGTAGGAGAAGATTAGTTTCTTCTGAAGCCAGGAAAGAATAATCAGGAAATTAGAAAGAACTGATGCAGGTTGTAAAGAGGCACTAGAGGAAAAGTGCAGTGTTAAAATGAAAGATGAGCTCGCTGCTAAGCGTCTCTTTGCGACTTCAGGGATGTAATGGGCAGGCGAAGGCTTTCTCAACAGCCAGTCATGCTCTCAGGGTATTGGGTGACATACACAACGGGAATTTCATTGGGCAATATTCAGCTGGGGAGTGAGGGTTTGATGCGGTTAGGGGCAGAAGACTGCAGATCAGTAGCAGGGCAACTTCTGTGGGCTGTCATTTATTTATTTTTAATTTTTATTTTTATTTTTATACTGCCCTTCATTCTAAGACCCCAGGGAAGTTAACAACAAGAGAAAACCAATCATAAAATTTCAATTAAAAACAACCTGAAAATAAAACAAACACAACAGCAAATTAAAGAGAGTGCCGTGGGCAACTCATTGGCCAAAACCATTTCCCAGTGTGTGTTTTTGGTGATTTTGCAGGGGAGGGTTTAGTCTGGGAGCCTAATCCCCATGGTCCCATAGACTCAATGGCACATTATCTGTGGTTTCGTTACCCACGGCAATTTGCGGGAACAGAACCCCCACAGATAATGAGGTACAGCTCTACACACAGTCTCTATTCTAATTTTTTTCCACGGGTCCAGCCTCTGAGTTGACTTTCACAATGGACACTTCCACAGTCATTCCCACAAAAACATGTGCACGCATACTGACAGCTGCACATGTGTACAACATAACATGTGAGTAGCCGTGAGAGAGAGTCCCGCATGAGTACAGCTGTAAATGTGTCGGCTGACGTGATGAGGAGAATTGCTAAAGTAGTCCCATTGAAATTAAAAGGACAAGTTAGACAATGCCTAACTTGTCCTTTTAACTGGTTTGAGTAATTTTTCTCATTGTGTCAGCTGTTGGCTAAATGTACCCAAGCAGATGCATGTAGATCTCCCCTCTACACAGGCTCACACATTCTAGAGAGGTTGTGAGAATGGGGTTGATTTGTCATCACTCCACTTCCAGAGCAGGCCCTGCAGCCCTGGCTGAAGATTTGTCACATCTGGCATGTCACGCAGAAATCAAAACTTGGTCTGCTGAAGCAATCCGAGGCCTGGACTGTTTGATACACACATTTTCCCTGGCCTGAAAATATTAACTAGTGTAGGCGCTAGGTACCTATTGGCTACACAGAAATACAGGGCAAATGCATGTATTTTTCACAAGGTTGACGAGGTGGACGATTTTCCAGGATAGAAAATATTCCGTAAGGGTGACTGTTGTGAGGGTGACTGATTTCTGTTTGTGCCCTGCTAGATAAGGGGATTTTGGCAGGTGTGCTTAGCTTTTTAAAAAATGGCATTTCATGAAGCTTTACATTGGAGATTAATGCCCAAGAAAGAGATGAAGAAAGGAGATTTTGGCAGAAGATGCTGAAGAAGGCATACATAAAGAACAGGCATCAGGAGAGTTCTAATGAACCAACACATTTCATCTCAACCCAGAATTTCTCCAGAGGTCTTAAAGCCTCTGTTTGCGGGTGGGGGGGAGACATTTCATTGAGGGTCAAACTAGATATTCCAGGCAGTTCTGTGTAACATTCCCCAATGACTTTTTTAAAAAAAAAAAAAAACCCAAACCCAACAGGGGATACTCAGAAACAGAGGAAGTTGTACCCCAATCTGCCTCAAAGAGGAACAAGCAGCAAGGAGATATTAAGCAGGAAAATGATCATCATCATCACAATGTTACAGTTGTTATTCATTTATACCCCACCTTTCTACAAGGTACTATATTTACTTTGTTGTTGGGTTTTTTTTACATTTATATCCCGCTCTTCCCCCATGGAGTCTAGAGCAGTGTACATGGTTATGTTTATCCTCACAACAACCCTGTGAAGTAGGTTAGGCTGAGAGATGTGTGACTGGCCCAGAGTCACCCAGAGAGTTTCTTGACTGAGTGGGGATTTGAACTCAGGTCTCCCTGGTCCTTCTCCTGCACTCTAACCACTACACTAAAGTCATCTAGTGTAACCACTACGTTAAGGTCATCTGAGGAGGTCTGTTTCCAGTTACCACTGGTTCGTTTGGTGGCGACTCAGAGGCGGGCCTTCTCTGTGACTGCTCCTGGGCTGTGGAATACACTCCCAGCAGAAATTCGTAATCTTTACTGACCTTCAAGAGAGCCCTAAAAACCCATCTGTTTGGCCTGGCCTTTCAGGGTTTTTAATTAGTTTTAATTGTTTTAATGCTAACCTGGTTTTCAGGGTTTTAATTGTTATGATAGTTTAATTGTTTTTTAAGATTTTTTTAAATTGGTGTTAATATTAATATCTCTGTTTTAATGGTTTCTGTTTTTAATTGTAAACTGCCCTGGTTCTAGTGTTGTGAAAGAGGGAGAAAAATGTCTCTCTGTCCATGCTTTCCACTCCATGCATGGTTTTATTCACCTCAATCATGTCTCCCCTTAGTCGCCTCTTTCCCAAGGTAAAGAGCCCCAGATGATGATGATGATGATGATGATGATGATGATGAATTCGATTTCTATACCACCCTTCCAAGATGGCTCCCTATCCCCAGAGGGCTCACATTCTAAAAAGAAACACAAGATAGACACCAGCAACAGCCACTGGAGGGATGCTGTGCTGGGGGTGGATAGGGCCAGTTACTCTCCCCCTGCTAAATAAAGAGAATCACCATGGTAAAAGGTGCCTCTTTGCCCACTTAGCAGGGGATGCTGTAACCTAGCGTCATAAGGAAGGTGCTCCAGGACCCTGATCATTTTGGTTGCCCTCTTCTGCATCCCTGGCAGCTCCAGGTAGATGGAAGGCAACCTTCTCCCTACCTGGGAGAAGGGCTTGGAAAGGGCTACCAATCTGTGTAAACAATATGAGCTAGACGGGCCAATGGTCTGACTCGGTACAAGGCAGCTTCCTACATTCCTATGTCCCTACGATGTCAGTAAAACAAAATCAGTCTCATCTGATTTACAGGACCTGAACCTCTGTTAGGTGGCCATGAGGACAGATGTCGAATAACTAATGCGAGTGCAAGCTGGGAGGGACCGAGGGAATACCAGCTGAACAGAGAAAGCATTCAGCAGGGAGATTAAGGGAATGGTTTGGTGGGATGTTCTCGGAGGAGGGGGAAATAATTGAAACCATCAGCCCAAGTTGCAGCTGTGATGCAAAGCGCAGGCAAAATATTACCAGTGGGATGAAGTATAAAACAAAAAGAGGTGATAGGTCTGTTACTGTAAAGGGCATTAGCTTCCCATCTGGACTGTTGCAAAGCAGAGTGAACTACCACAGTTGTACAGATGACATAGAGCAGCGCATATGAAAAGCCAGTTAGAGGATAGCTTATGCTTCATGCATCGCTCTCTCTGACCATCCATCATAAGAAGTAAGAAATTAAAAGAAGGTTTTCTTTAGACCAGAGTCAGAAATCTTGCCATCAACAGCACTGCTTCTGAAAATTGCTGCCTCTTGCTCTTTCTGTGATCTCCACTGTAGTGTTGTATTTATTTGTGCATTTGTTTGTTTGTTTAACAGATTTATAAAAGTAAAGTACAGTAAAGTGTGCTGTCAAGTCAATTTCAACTCCTGGAGCCGACAAAGCCCTGTGGTTTTCTTTGGTAGAAACTTACAGCAGACAGGGCTCGCATGTGGCCACCCATCCAAATGTAAACCAGGGCAGACCCAGCTTAGCAAAATCCATGCTTGCTATGGCTAGCCCAACTCCTTCTCCTGTGCTGTGGAGCCGCCGCAGGCCTTCAAAGGCAGCATTGGGGTTGCACAAAACGAGCAGTTGAGCAAGCTGTGCTTTGTAAAACGTGCAGCCCAGATTTGGGGGACTGAAGACTGGTCTGTGGCCAATCAATTTGCCCCCGGTCCTTGGGCACCCCACCCCCCGGCCCGAGTCTGCAACACTGTTTTGTTTGTTTTTTTAAATCCCCTTCCCTCCTAATCCAAACAGATTCCTTAACCTAAGGCAGATCATCAGTCTATCTGGCCCAGGATTGACTTCTCTGGCTGTTTAATAACATCTCAGCCTGATATATCAGCTGCCAGGTAGCAGGCCTATTTGTGGATCTGACTTCCCCAGTGTTGTACCTCGCTGCGTCTGCAGTTGTTCCGTGCCTTGCTGTGTTTCCATTCACACTTTGCATCTTGCTGATTTCTCATTTACATCATAATATTGAGTTGCTGTTTACACCGGGCCTCACAAAGGTACGCTCAAGGTGTGACTGCAGTGCCATCATTAACTTCGCACTCCCGGCTCCAGGGAGGTTCGTGATTCTATTCCAAACAATCCATCTGTCCTCTGTCTCCAGCAGGGGTTCTCCCCGTGGGCCTGACAAGTGTGGCAGGAGACAATTCAAAAGGTGGCGGAACGCCGCACGGCAAACCGAGCACGCTATCATGAACGGCAAGCTGTTACAGGAAAAGATGGATTGCTTACTCCGTCGTTGTTTTGAAAAGAGAGATGACAGAGAACAGCAGCTGTCCCTACAAGGTACTCCCGCGCTTGAACCTGGAACCTCAAAGCTTGAAGCTGGAATCTAGCCTAGTGGGTGGTGAGCGATCATTAGTGTTGTCATCATTTCTATCCCACTCTTCCTCCAAAGAGCCCGGGTGGGGGGGATACAAAATCCTCTTCCCTCCCTCCCTCCCATCTAATCCAATTAGCTTTCGCAACAACTTTGTGAAGCAGGTTCCACCTCAGTCTGCATTTGGATGGGTGCCTACATGAGAGTGTGGAAAGATATTTGGGACCAATGAGAGAGCATTGGCATGCTGGCATGCAGGGGGTCCCAGTTTCACTCCCTGGCAGCATCTCCAGGAGGGTTTCCACAGCGGGCTGTTACCGCGAATCTACTCTGTAAGAGAGTGTGTGCGTTCACACACCGGCCAGATTTACCCCAAAGCCCATTCGAGATCGTGGGAAGTACCCCACACACAATTCGGGCTTTTTCTTCTGAATTCTAGCTTATCCCAATGTATTTCCAGGTTTTTTTTTAAAATCCTAGTTTTAAGCGGGGTTTTCTGAATAGCCCTCAGCAAATGCCAGGGAGAAGCACTGACTCGAGTCTTTACATAATCATTAACACAACAAGAGGAAAGCACTCTTTAGGAATGCAAATAGAACTGCCTTGACTAGATGTGAAGAGTGGGGGGAAAGCAGTCTTCAGGAAGCAAACTCTTTGAAAGTTGTGGTTACAAAACCTCCATGTATACTCACGTTGATTGTTTTGAACAATATTAGTCTGCTTGCTTGAGGCTTTTGCTGGTTTAAAAAGAGGTTTTACCAACAAACTGATGTCAAGCACACCACGCATGTGTTGGGGGAAAGGGAAGAAAACTGTGAGTGTATGCAAATGCTCTCCATCTAGGACACATGGTTCTGAAGGCAACATTGTGCCATGGAACTTCCAGACACACTGGCTAGAAGGAAAACACAGAGGCCTGCAATGTGAACCTGCCCCAAAAGGAAACTCGAGAGCAGAGGAGAGGGCCTGCTTCCCACATGCCATAAGTGTAATTCGAAGTGGCTTCACTCAACATTTACCCCGAGAGCTGGAAGCGATGTGTGGGAAAGCTTCAGGGAGGACTGGGAAAGACTCTTGCCTGGAACCATGGAGAAAAAAGCACTGCCGGTCAGTGCGGGCAATACTGAACTAGATGGACCAGTGGTCTGACTCAGTGTAAGGCAGCTTCCAACGTTGCTATGTAATGAGCCCTTCTGAGGGCAGCTATCAGCAATGCCCACTGCCCTGGTGCCAGTCTGGTGGGGGTGGAGGGGAGACTGCTAGCCAAAAAGGAAAAATTCCAGATACCCACTGGGCCCACCCGAGGCTTGGGCATTCCTGGAATAGCTCCTGGCATCCCAATTTCAGTTCTTCCCACGTCTGTTTCCGAGACAGTGACACTTCTAGAGAAAAGTGTCTCGATCGTCTCTGCTGCGGAAGAGTAATCCCGTCTCATTTTTGGGTTCAAAAGTTCAGCTGGAACTTAAAAGTCATGGAACCCTGCCAAGGAAGCTGTGCATAAAGGGAGAGCATGACATAATCTGGTTGTGAAGTCGCATGGACTTTGAATCTCCATGAATTTAAAACCTGTTTACTTCCACCAAGCTCGCGGCCTATAATATTAATATATACCTTCCCCTCCCCCCCCGCTGCAAACTAAGTAATCTTGGAATAATTTGTTTACCTTCACAGCCCTCCTTATGGGAGGAAATGCTTTTCAGTATAACGGGTGCATAAAGAGATTTGGAGCTCACGGCAGTAGCAGCCTAATGAGCCGGGGGGGGGTGGAGTCAAAGGAGACACAGTTGACTCTGATTCCTAGCAGCATTTTGTGGGGGGCTCCTCTCTCTGTCCCCCCCCCGCCCAAGACCCACGCTGCCTGCAGGCTGGCCATTCATCAGGTAGAGCTGTGCGGCTAACTGCACAGCTCTACCTAATGAATGGGCAGCCTGCAGGCAGCGCAGGGAAGCAGAGGCAGCCACGCCTCCTTGGATGCCCCCGGCTCATCTGTAAACTGCCTAGAGACCCGGTAGTGGGCGGTTAAAAAAAAGTATTAAATAAAATAAATAGATACCAGGACACACAGAACAAGACCTCCGTAGATTAGGCTGGTTCTTACCGCCAGCAATAGGGTAGGACAAGCACCCTACCCAGGTTCGGGAGCTCTGCACATTCCCATTCTGCCGTGTGTGCTTGTAAAATGCAAGGTAGGAGGCAGGGAAAGTGATTGTGTGCAAGGCTCCTCCTACCTCATTCAACAGCTGGGTGCAGCTGCTGAGTAGGATGGAGCCCTCCTACCTAGAGGGAGCCTCATGCACTGTCAGTTCCCCCACCTCCTACCTTGCGTTTTACGAGCACACACTGAAGAACAGGAGCATGCATAGCTCCGGAACCTGGGTAAACTGCTTGTCCTACCCTATTGCTGGCAGTAAGAACAAGCCTAATCTACGGAGGTCTTGCTCTGTGCATCCTGCTCTCTGACATATGCCAGGTAGGTACATCAAGAGCACAGCATCTGAAGGCTTTTGTATCCCTCAGCGTATCACTGGAACCAGATGCCCTCTGTCCACTCTTCCCTCTAAGGTGTGGACACGTGTGTGTGCTCACAAGTTTTTGGATGTCCACTCAGTTAATTTTAGATCCCGCTGAGGTTGAATTAGGAAGACCCCATTCTGAATGCAGATGCGCGCACACTGCCTTGATACTGCCGCCCAGAACAAAACTCCTTCCACGCAGAGATGAAAAAAATTAGAGGGACCACTGCCTCTATCAAGGCCATTGTTCAATGATTTTTTTTAAAGGGGCTGTAATTCCTACAAGTCTTCCAGTACTATGATCAGTGCTGTCGCTCCACAACACTTACTCCCCGTTGTGGCGATATCTTCTCTCTGTATGGACGGAGGGTTTTGTAGCAACCTGTAGGGAGCTCTCTCTCCTGTAACACACTTGACGTCTCCAAAGCAGCGCTTGGAGAACCTAGGGGACCTCAGAGTTCCAGCCAGATGTGTTGGTCTCGTCTGGGACTTGTTGAGAGAGAGAGTAGCTCCATCTGCTGATGGAAAGCTGGAAATGAGGGACGAGCCACTGCTTTCTTTGGAGTTCCCTCTCGTCTGGGATCTTTGCCATTCTCAGCCGTCCCTGCCACTTGTTTCCATGTGAAAGCAGAGACTGATTCGCTATTTATGGAGGGATGACGCCATGAATCTGTGAATGGCCTTGAACATCCCTTTCAGAAGATGCCATGCAAGACCTTCAGAATAAATAGTGGCAAATGGACAGAGATGGACAGCATGCCTCTTGTGCTCCTCTTTTATGACATGGTGTGGAGAGAACAGCAATTGACTCCCGTGTCCATGTGTGTCCTGTGGGCATAATTTGCACACATGGCTACCTCCAGAAAGGCCTGATGTGTTGAGGAACTGACAGCAACTGCCTGTGTCTTCCTTTGAGCTGGAAGAGCTTTTGGCTGGAAAATGTTCGAGTTATCTTGGACAGCTCTGAAAACCTCCCTTATATACACTCCCACAGTCTATAATTGAGCGGACGGGTTTGAAAAACCCAGGGGCCCCCAGCTCTACCCCTCCCTATTTTCTTCATTATCTCCCTCACTTAAGGAGGCCACCAGGGAGAGGAGTGAACACAGGCCCCCTCTCCCCTAGCTACACCCCTGTCTAAAACAACTAGGAGCAATAAGACCGTATCAGTTTAAAAGCACTCCCTCCACCAAAAACAATCCATTAAAATTGCAGTTCAATTAGATATTAAAAGCTGGTGGCCATTTTAAGAAAATCTTAAGTGGACAAGGAGAGTGACCCTGGATGATCTCAACAAGGAGTCCATTCCAAAGTTTTGGTGCCACCACCAGAAAGGCCCTGTCTCTTGTACCCACCTGTCTGATCTCCTGACAGACATGACAGAGGCAAAAGACTGCTAAGCTGATCTTAGAGTTAGGGCAAGTTTATGCATGAGTGTTCTGATTTTACTGAAAGCTTCTTTGTGAATTTCTATAAAATTGAACATCAGCCTATAAACAACACCCCACAAAATCAACAGCCCTTTGCTAGTTACCACACACACACACACACACACACACACACACACACACACGAGTTCTGGATCAGCAGTGCTCAAGTTCTTAAGGATTGTACACTGTCACATGATTTTATCTGTAATGCACATTTTATATTTATTTTTTAATCAATGTATGTGTCATTCACCCTATTCTGTGGGCATAAATCTTTTTTAAAGGGTCTGTTTTCTAGAAGAGGAAAACAGGAAAACATGCTTCTAACAGATCCTTAGAACTAAATAACTACATTTCTTGTTATACTTGCATGTATTTTTTAAAATAGCTACCTCTCAGTTGCCTAACATTTAGCCCCTGGGCATCAACTTGATATCTGGGAGAATCCTTTGAGAACAGAATCAGAAACTGAGAGTCAAATTCCTCAAGTCTTACTTATTATTTTTAATTTGGACTGAATTAATCTTGCCTCCAGGTACTGATGGGATGTGTAGTAAAATGACATGTGATCAGCATTGTTATAGGGTTAAAAAAAAAAGAAAACTCTAGGTTTGCTTTGTTTTGTTTTGTATCAAGCATCTACAAATCCACTTGCCAGTTTGCCATTAGTGAGTGCCCCCAGACCTCGAGTGAGCAGGAAATCCAGCACCACACAGATCTTCTCACCCAAGGTCTCATTTTCATAGCTATTTTTGAGAAGGTAAGAAACAGAAGGAATTCTTTCTGAGCAGTAGGAGAAAGCTCCTGCTGTTTCTTACCATCCCCGTAACCCAGTGAAAATGACAGAAGACCCATTTCTCTCCTAGGCCCTCTGCCTGTGTGCCACAAAAGGATCTGGAGAAAAGAAAGGGGATTGGTGGTGACCAGAAATCACGGCTGGCTCGTGAGGTAAGCCTAACTTGGTGGGTCCCTGTTCCATTGTTGTTGTTATTTTAAAAACCTATGTATGGATTTGTAAGAAATCCTGAACATTTTGAGCAGCATCCAGACTAAGTTAGTCATGAATAACTATGAATAATAAGTTAGCCATTCAAATTACTGGCTGACATCCAGAGCAATGGAACAAGGATGCAAGAGGAGCTGTGTCCTTGCAGCCAGAGGCCTCTCTTAACACAGTCAGAGGGCTATATGACCCTTAGGGACATAGCTTCTGAAGCTACAAGGGGTTTCCTGAGAACTAAATCAAAGGACATCCACTCAATGCCCAGCTTAAGCCTCAATGGCCATAACAGGACTATCAAAGGAAGATGCAACCTAGAATAGAAATCCCTCTGATCCACCCACACCGACCAGTGCAATGGTGAGTATCCCTTCGCCACTTCCCTGCCCCTTCTGCTTTCTTTCTCCCGCTTTCTCTTTCCTTCTCTCCTTTCTTCCTTCTTCTCCCCCCAACCAGTGCTGAGGGGGGAAAGGGAGGGCTGGGCTTGGGGGCGGAGACTGGGACTGGGAAAGGCTTTGTAAAATACAAAATGTCAAAAAACATTTCTTTCCTTTTTAAAGAAAGAAAGAAAGAAAGATGCAAGTTTAACAACAACAATTTATATACCCATTTTCAAAAAAAAGGCTTCCAAAGCAGTTTTCAAAGAGAAATAATAAGTAAGTAAGAGGGATCTTTGTCCCCAAAGGGCTCACAATCTAAAAAGAAACACAAGATAGACACCAGCAACAGTCACTGGAAGGATGCTGTGCTGGGGGTGGGTAGGGCCAGTTGCTCTCCCTCTGCTAAATAAAGAGCATCACCATGTTAAAAAGGCGCCTCTTTGCCTAATTTAACATCTTACATAAGAGCCCTGCTGGATCAGGCCCAAGGTCCATCATGTCCAGCATCTTGTTTCACACAGTGGCCCACCAGATGCCACTGGGAAGTCCTCAGGCAAGAGGCATGTGCATGCCCTCTTATGTTCCAAGTTCATGAATCTCAAATGCATCCACGTTGCCTGGTGTACCAGTTAACATCTACCAGTAAAACTTAGATGCATATCTTTGCTCCATGGAATAGTCACTGGATTCTTTCTTAGTCTTCTTCTTCTTCTTCTTCTTCTTCTTCTTCTTCTTCTTCTTCTTCTTCTTCTTCTTCTTTTTTACTTACATTGAACCAATGCGATGGGCTTTGGAAGCGCAAGATCCTCTACAGTGACATCGTCAATGTTTTCCGAGAAGGCGGAGTCAAACAAATCTGTTTCATCTCGAAGGCTGGCTGAGTTTTGCTCTTGCTGACTGTAGCAGATCATAAACATACATTTTGCTGAACTCCAAGAAGTGAATTAATCGCAACCACTTTTTCCTTGATTGCATTACACTTTATTCATCTTTATTACAATGATATAACCTGTCAACCTTATTTCAATGAAACCGTATATAACAGTCACTTCTACAGAAATCAGTTTTGCTCAAGGCACAATGCCGAAGTTTTATTTAATAATTAGATCACTGATGCGTAAAAGCAAGGGGTTCCATTCTCAAATCGCCCCAAATCATTCCCACCCACCCCCACCACACACATGCGGATGCAGCAGCAGCGAGAAGGATTCAGCTGTGAGGATTCAGCTGCCCTGCTAACAAGGCAAAGAGGTGCTGTTCTAAGTGTAGAAGAGAGCTGGCCACGTGGTAGCAAGCATGAATTGTCCCCTTTGCTAAGCAGGGTGGTTTGCATTCCGATGGGTGACTACGTGTGAACGCTGTAATATGTTCCCCATAGGGGATGGGGCTGTAATTCAGTGGGAGGTTGCTCGTTCCCTCCCTGGCAACATCTCAAAGGTAGGGCTGAGAGAGACTCCTGCTTGTCTCCTTGGAGTAGCTGCTGCCAGTCTGTGTACACAATACTGAGCTAGATGGACCAAGGGTCTGACACAGTATATGGCAGCTTCCTATGTTCCAAGGAGCATCTGGGTCCCAAATTCAATCCCTGGCACCTTCAGGTAGGACTGGGGGGAACTCCTGCCTGAAACCTTGTATTGTCGCTGCCAGTCAGTGTAGTTGATACTGAGCTAGAAGGACCAATGGTCTGACTCAGTACAAGGCTACTACTACTACTACTACTACTACTACTACTACTACTACTACTACTACTTTTCAACAAAAGTTTCCAAAGCTATTTACATAGAGAAACAATA
This sequence comes from Hemicordylus capensis, assembly GCF_027244095.1. NCBI lineage: Eukaryota > Metazoa > Chordata > Lepidosauria > Squamata > Cordylidae > Hemicordylus > Hemicordylus capensis. The sequence continues at coordinate 22,052,632 of NC_069667.1, forward strand.
AATAAATAAGATGGATCCCTGTCCCCAAAGAGCTCACCATCTAAAAAGAAACACAAGATAGACACAAGCAACAGTCACTGGAGGTACTGTGCTGGGGATGGATAAGGCCAGTTGCTCTCCCTCTGCTAAATAAAGAGAATTGCCATGTTTAAAAGGTGCCTCTTTGCCCAGTTAGCAGGGATGACAGCTTCCAAGGTCCCTATGGTTCTCTATATTTAGCAGGAGGAGAGCAACTGGCCCTCTCCATCCCTAGCACAACATCCCTCCAGTGGCTGTTGCTGGCATCTACCTTGTGTGTGTCTGCTTTTTAGGCTTTAAATGCTTTGGGGACAATTTCTTCTTTTTCTTTTTCTGTATAAACCATTTTGAGAACTTGTGTTCTGGAAAGCACAACAACAATAGCAGCTTCCCTTGTGCGTCCTTGCACGGTTGATCTGGACATCAGTCACTGGGCCTTGTTAGCCACGACTAACTTGTCTCATTGATTACAAAGGTGCTTCGTCCTGACAAACTAGCCTGTAAGTTTTTCCTTCCGCACCTAATTCCCCCCCACCTCCCATCATTTATGAATCTGCCCTTAGAGACCAGAATGGGACACAGAGCAGGAGACATTGGCTGGGGTCTAATGTTCCCTGGCCATTAAATAATAAAGCACTTAATCATGATGCTTCAGAAGATTTACATGGCTTTATTGGTCTCATATGGAGAGTTCAGATGTTCACCACCCCCCTTTCCAATATTTATCTGTGCCATATAACAGTCATTGCACCATTACTGAGAATCACATAAACACCGCTTTTAAGTGTGATTTGGGGCTAGTTTCTTTTTTGCTTAATGCCTGCAACCCAAACCAAAACAAAACAAAAAATCACGTAGCTTCCTTGCCTGCAGTTTTTATTTGGGCTGATTCAGTATTGTGCTGTAGATCAGGGCATGACATAAACCTCAATGGGCACTGATTGTATGGTAGAAATGCAGCAAGCGAACGCAGAAGAGGGCTTCATAATGGAGTCTGTCATCAAAAGATTCTTTTCCCATGATAAGTCCCAAACGTCATTTGCACAGTTGTCTGCACAATACCTTGGAGAAGGCGCTTCTAACATAAACTTCGCCAGCTGTCGATGGCATCTTTTTCCAGCTGGTGGAAAAGACACCGACCTAACTAAGGCCGCATTCTCACAACCGCGGCAAGCACAGTTAAAGAGTTAAGTGCAATCTCCAAGCCCTGCATGCTCCCACACAATGTGATGTGATAACCTGGGATTTCCAGGGAATCCCAGTCAAATTGCTGCAGTTAAACTACATTTAACCAACACTTTGGGTAGGGGCATGTTCATACCAAGGAGGAATTTACAGACATTTACAGCAAGGCATCATTTTTACAACTAGCAGCATTATTCAGCATTTTTCTTGGGGATTTGCCCTTAAGGCATAGTAAATATGTCCCAAAAATGTTGCACTTTTAAAAATGCTTTCCAGGCGTACTCCATCATTTCTGCGGAGCCAGATGGAGAGACCCACGGAAAAAAACATGATCCCTGCGGAGGAGGTGTGGCTTTGTGGAGTATTTGCTGAAACCACTCTGGGCAGGCTAGTTTCCTGTGCCCTAAAGTAAATTAAATAAATTAAATAAAGTAAACTTCAAGTAAAATGAATCAAATAAATGAATAAAGTAAACTTCAATTCATTCATTCATTTCTATTTTTTGTCCTTTCCTTTAATTTTTAAAATTCTTTTAAAATTTAATTTGCCGTGGGTCTTGTGCAAGCTTGCCATGAGGTATAGGGCTTCTTAACATAAAGATCAATGGAAAATTGGGCGGGGGGAATCATTAGTTGGGAACCCCCAACTAATGTCCATCAAGCTCTGAAATTGGGCACAGTTGTAGCACAAGAGGACAGGACTCTGTGTATTGAATTTGAAGCGAATAGGTCAATGCCCTTAAATCCCTTTAATTTTAATGAATTTTTAAGATGGGGAGTGTGTTCCATCTTTTTTTCCCCTCACCAATCTTGTTCAAGGCTGCCATCTGGCCTCCTCTACAACCCTATTGGATGGAAATGGGCACGAAGGACGTGGGGAGCATGCAGTATGAACAATCCAAGGTGTGAAAAATGGTAAGGAATCATAACCAACTGTAATAAAAAGTAGCAATGTGAACAGCCCCAGCTTTAGTCTGATTTATGCTTGCTTATGCTTATTTACTCTTAAACTTGCTTTTTCTGTCTTAACTTGTCCTAACTTAAGCCACTTCTGCCCGCAGCAAAGCTCACAGTCTGGAACAGCTCCAGCACCGAGTTACTGATTCCAATTTAATGAAGTTTAACTGGAGCAGTTTGACTGGGATGGCCCAGAAATTCCAGGTTCTCACATCACATTCCACAGGAGTCTGTGAGGCTCAGGGATTGTGGCCAACTCCTTAACCACCCTCGCCGTGGTCACGAGAACGTGGCTTCAGTGCCAGAGCAGTTCAGTAGGAACCAAGTATCAGCCACCTGGGGTCAAGCCACAAGGCAGAAACAGAGAACAAGCCAGGAGTCAGAACATGCTCAGGGCAGACCTGAGAAAGACAGCAATGTGATCCAGCTTCTAAAAAAGTGAATGCAAACTTGGGCTACATTAACAGAGGCATTGTGTCCAAATCGTCGTCATTGTTGCTGCTGTTGTTGTTCTATACCACTTCTCAACAGAAAGGTTCTGAAAGCAGTTTACATGCAAAAAGGAAAATGAGATGATGTTCCCCTGCTCCCATAGGCTCACGCTCTTAAAAAAAGACACAAGGAGAGAGACCAGTAACAACCATTGGAGAGAAGCTGTACTGGAGGGACAGCTACTGTCCCTTGGCTAGGTGTAAAGAGAATCATCACTTTGAAAGGTGTCTTTTTGCCCAGTTAGTGTATCCATTTCTGGGATTCTGCATTTTAAGGAGGACGTTGATCAACTTGAACAGGTTGGAAGGAAGACAACCAAGAAGGTGAGGGCCTCATCTGGTACTTTGTCAAATAACACATAATTAATCTATGGAACTCTTTGCTGAGGGATGTGGTGATGTCCACCAGCTTAGGTGGCTTTAAAAGGAGCTTAGACAAATTCATGGAGGACAGGTCTATCCATGTTCCAAGGGGTTCAAATCCAAGGATTGGATTATGAGACCTCTAGGTCGCTCCCAGAGCCACCTAATGGCGCAGCGGGGAAATGACTAGATTAGCAAGCCAGAGGTTGCCAGTTCCAATCCCCACTGGTATGTTTCCTATATCAGGCAGCAGCGATATAGGAAGATGCTGAAAGGCATCATCTCATACTGCGCGGGAGGAGGCAATGGTAAACCCCTCCTGTATTCTACCAAAGACAACCACAGGGCTCTGTCGTCACGAGGAGTCAACACCAACTCGACGGCACACTTTACCTTTATGCCCCTTCCAACTCTAAGATCCTAAGATTCTATGATTCTATTACTGTCCATGCAATTCCAGTCTGAAGAGGAAGCACATCTTGTTGAGGAGAGCCAATGTCCTGCTTAATGGGTGGAGACCGTGTTATGCACATGTCCTTTATGGTCTTTGCCACAGCTTAAGTGCTGCATGATATAAACGTTCGAATCCTGCCATTCAGCAGAAGTGGGGTGTGGGGAACTGCCATGAGACAGGGTGTCTAGAGAGGAACCGTACATTCCTAATATAATTACGGCCATGTCAGGAGCTGAGCACTAATCTAAGTAGCCTCAACTTCCTCCACACATTCTCCGTTCCGATGTGCTCACCAGGGTAACTTTCCACCAAGCTTACAGGAGTGTGACTTTGAACCTATGAATTTAGATAGCTCATTGGTTGTGGGAGACTAAACATGTAGCCATCTCCAGTATCTTTCCAGGTCTTTCAAACATGGGGAGGATTTGGGTGGAGTGCCACATGTTATTGCCCTCTGAATATTCCAGCACATCCCTGTCTTTCTCTTACCACATCTGTATATAAGTGACACGCTTCCATAATCTTGGTGGAGTTATGGTCTGGTCTTCTCCTCTCTCTCTCTCTCTCTCTCTCTCTCTCTCTCTCTCTCTCTCTCTCTTTCTTTTTTTTAAAAGGTTACCTATCACCAAGACATTTTTATTTGTTTTATTTTTTTTGCATTCAGCTTGTAAGGTCCCTGTCTACCTATCACCACCCACGCCAGCTCCATGCCATCACGCTGATGGGGTTAATTAGCATTTTAAAACAAGTGCCTGCACCCAGATCAATTGTTGTGGTCCCTTCTTCCCTCCTTGTGCAAGATTTCCGCATTTCTTTATAATTATTCAATGCTAAGTTCATGGGTTTTGGAGCTGACAACAGCAATCATAGGAAATGGTGTTTGATTTGTTGCCATGGAAACATATTGCTGTAGATGTGGTCTAATCCCATGACAACTCCGTCTCTTCTGTACCATTTCTTTCCCCCTCTCTCTCTTTTTCCCTGACATAATAAAAATCTGATCAAGGTCAATTTTAATAACAGTCTCCATTTCTCTGACTTTATATTTCATGCTAGATTTAGAATTTTCCTAAGAGAGGGAAAAATCTGTATAATCTTTGTTTGCTTTCCTAACTGAATTACAGAAAACATTGTTGAGTACATAAACCAAGCACCATGTCATATTAATATACAGTGGCACCTTTCATTATTGCATAATTGCTTCGTTAAAGTTACTTAAAACTGTTTATATTGTCTTGACAGATGCTAACATTTTGCATATCTTTGTTCTTGCTAATACACACAACAGGGATATCAGTATCGCTTGCCAACAAAATGGTGTTTACAATATTACTAAATGCCAATGTCGTTTAATAATTTCCATTCTCCGCTCTAATGCCTCATCGGAATTGTTTGCTACACTAATGCTGTCTCAGAGACATGCATTCAGCCCCAAACTCTGAGGGCCCAACGAAACAGCACAATAAACTTGCAGCTGCTACTAAAGAAAGAAGCCACAGGTTCCATCCCCTCTGCTTTTTGGCGATGTTGTTCTGGATATATCCAAAAAGAGGCCTCGGGATCTTGTCCCAATCTCCAGCGCAGGAAGTGTGCCTTCCAGGGTTTTTTTAAATTGTTTTAACGGGTTTTAATTGTACCTGTTTTTCAGGATTTTTACGTTGTTTTATTGCTTGGTGGTTTTGGTATTTTATAATATTTAATTGTTGATTGTTTTTAACTGTCTTTGTTTTATTGTAAAACCGCCCTGGTGTTATTTAAATAAATAAATAATCTGTTCTGTGAGGGTTTACATAGGAACATAGGAAGCTGCCATATACTGAGTCAGACCATTAGTCTATCTAGCTCAGTATTGTCTGCACAGACTGGCAGCGGCTTCTCCAAGGTTGCAGGCTGGAATCTCTCTCAGCCCTATCTTGGAGATGCTGCCAGGGAGGGAACTTGGGAACTTCTGCTCTTCCCAGAGCGGCTCCATCCCCTGAGGGGGGATATCTTCCAGTGCTCACACTTCTAGTCTCCCATTCATATGCAACCAGGGCAGACCCTGCTTAGCTACGGGGACAAGTCATGCTTGCTACCACAAGACCAGCTCTCCTCCCCAGTTTCTCTCTGTGCAATGCTATAGGACTGTTCTCATGATTATTACTAGGAGAAGATGCCTCTGGACCTCATTCAGGAGACATGCATGCTCCCGATTGGCCATTGTGAGGATTCCACAATCAAGCTAGGCAGAGGGGGAAGTGCTCGTCTGAGAGCTGGGCATGGAGGCGGGTGGCAGCGGTGAGCCCAAAACCTCTACTCGGCTCCAGAGTGAGGGTGGAGGGAAATCACTACCCATGTCTCCTGCCTTCATATGAGCATTTCCCCCTCCGCCCACCTTGACAGTGGAATCCTCATGTTGGCCAATCAGGAGTGTGCCCAGCTAGTAACCATTCTGCAAACAGCCCTTTTAGCAGCCTGTCTACACTACAAAACAGTCCTATCTGTCTGTTTTATGCCCCTTGGACTGTCATTTCTGCCCCTGCCCCCAAGAATCTGGGGGTTGTAGTTTAATGATGGTGCTGAGTGTTGTAAGGGATTCTTGCTCCCTTCTTCACAAAAGGACTGTTCCCTGGGGAGAGGAGAAATGATTCCAGTCTGTGGGGTAGATATGCTCCTCTAGATTGCAAGGAAAGAGCCATCCATCAAAGCTGCCATACGCAGAATTGCTGCATCTTCAGAAAAAGACAGGATGACACTCAAGGTAGAGAGAGTATCTGGCCTTGTTAGCTAAATTTGAAATTTTAATTGACGTTCTATAGGCCTCCTTAAAGGTCATCTTTTAAAACCGTCTCTGAGTTGATTGACGGATATTAAACTTCAAGACATCACTCTCTGGTTCTTCACAAATACTGCACCAAATTCCATCAAAAACAGAGGAAACCTGGCCAACGTTTTTGCATCTTTCTGTGGGTTTAATTTTAATTGCTCTCATTTCACAAGCAATCGCCTTCATTTGAAAGGGCTGCAAAATGTTGCAATACAACACAATGCCAAAACAGGGGTTTTACCAAGTTATAGCCACCATTGTCAAGCATTTTGGGTTCCAAATAGACCTTTCCTGCTTCTGAAACTAAAATAAATTGTTAACTGTGCAACAATTAATATGATGAAATAGGGGAGTGGCAGGAAGTTGAAATGGGACTGATACTGTAGGGCAGGGTTGCATCACTTGCATAGGAACATAGAAAGCTGCCATATACTGAGTCGGACCATTGGTCTATCTAGCTCAGTATTTCCTACACAGACTGGCAGCGGCTTCTCCAAGGTTACAGGCAGGAGTCTTTCTTGGAGAGCAGAGCTGGTCTTGCGGAAGGGAGCGTGAATTGTCCTCTTTGCTAAGCACGATCTGCTTTGGTTTGCATTTTGATGGAAGACTATATGTGAGTTCTGTAAGATATTCTTTTTAAGGGATGGGACCATAGTTCAGTCAGGCATCTGCATGCTTGCATGCAGAAGGTCCAAGGTTCATCCTAGGTACATCTCCTGATAGGGCTGGGAGAAATTTCTGCCTGTAACCTTGGAGAGTATAAAATAGGGGTTCCCAACCCTGTCACTGAACTCCATCATCCCCAACTACAATTTATTGTGGCTGGAGATGATGGGAGTTGTAGTTCAGCAACACTGAAGGATCATGGGAACCACTGGTGTAGACCAGGAATTCTCTGTGTCATTCCCCAAATGGTGGGTCCTGAATCTGGGGTCATGATATATGTCCAATCAATCTCCTTTGAACTTTATAGAGTAGACAGACCAATGGTCTGAGCTAGAGGGACCAATGATCTGATTCAGCTGAAGGCAGTTTCATATGCTGATGAAAAGGGAAAAGGAAAGGTTGTGCCGTCGAGTTGGTGTTGACTCCTGGCAACCACAGAGCCATGTGGTTTTCTTGATAGAATACAGGAGTTGTTTATCATTGCCTTCCCCTACGCAGTATGAGATGATGCCTTTCGGCACCTTCCTATATCGCTGTTGCCCGATATAGGAGTTTCCCATATTCTGGGAAACACACCCGTGGGGATATAAACCAAGCTAATTTCACAGGAAGAATGTACAATGGAAGACACATTCATTGCCAACTGTGGAATACAATCATGAATCACTATTGCCCTTTCCTGTGATGCTGAGATGTTGTTTATTCATGCAATTGGTCCCCTTCTTGCTATTTGGAGGAATCTTTGGGAAATTAAGGGCATCTTATAGAAATCAGTTATTTATTATTTGATTCAAAATGAATTAGGAATTTGGTCCCTGTGAAAAATGCCAGCCATAATAGTTCATTTACTTCTATTCATTGGCAGTAATAAAAATGTACAAGAGGATGCAGAAACATTCTTATTGCGTGCTTGAAGTGCAGTTTCATGCGGGGAGTGGAAAAACAGGCTAATATGCCTCAAAGTGCTACAGGAATGTAGTTCTCCAAGGAATGGCGGCCTTAAATGTATTCTGACACAAAGGAGCTATGGAAGGGAAACATTTATCTTCATAAAGTCATTAAATTTACTGAGCAGCATTGCATTCTTACTGCAGTCTCTTCACTCCATTAAAGGCACAGCAGTGGAACCGTCTCAGCTGTAGGAGGAGAGAGCCTCTCTGCATTTCTGAACATGGTCATGATGGGGTTGATTTTGGGTGCTGAGTAGTAATGTACATGTGGAAAGCAAGGCATGGAGCCGGTGGGGGGAAGAGACCCATGTGTATTGGTGTGCATGAGTCCGTTCGGCAGCAACTTTGCGAAGCGCCGAACCGGCTCGAGCACCCACAGCCAAACCAGTTCGGCACCCTAGGAAGCGGTCCCTTTAAGATGCAGGTAAGCAGGCCCTTACCTGCTCCGCTGCTGCCCTGCCAGGTGCGATGCTGCTTTAGCAAAGGCCACACGCAACTGCTGCGCTGTTCCCTGCAGCCTGCGCACATTTTTGGCACACACATGGCCAATGCGTATGCACTAACCCCCACCCTGCCCACACTTGCACGAGCCGTTTGTGTACATCCCTATTTGTGTTTCACTTAGTTCAGCAACCAGGGGCAGCCCAAGTTATTGTGGCATCTGAGGCAAAGTGCCAAATACTGCCTTACTCTCTTTCTCTCTCCCCTTCCTTCCTTCCTTCCTTCCTTCCATGCACAGTGGCCATTTGCATCATCACCAGTTCCATGCACATCCCTACTGCCCACAGAGTCTTCACCAATGAATGTAAGCCTCTTCTTCAGCTGTGCTGTCAAATTCCCTGTTCTGAAGATTTCTTCTCACCCTAAGCAGGTTTATAAATGTCATGAAATATGACTCTAGGCAACAAAATATATATGCACAGATCAGGAAAATGCACAGGTGTGTTGTAGTGGTGATGTGCACAACTCACATACCATTGTGCAGTTCTAAATTTTACTTTACAAAAAAAAAAAAAAAAGACCTTGCCCTGAGCTCCATGATGGATGAAAGGTAAGATCTAAATAAAATAAATAAATGCATTGTGGTGCTCATCTGATCCTTATTGGACTTGATGGATGAATTTGATGCTGATGTATCTCTGTCTGGGGTCAACAGTTGTCCATGTGCCTATATTTAAAGCATCTTGCCTTATTCTGCCATTTAAGCATGGACCCCTTTTGTCCCCGAGTTTTAAACGTAAAGAATGAATTGGCTCTTACTCTGCTCCAGAAAGGGTGGACGGGAAACGACATTAAGAAACCAGACATTCCCTAACAGTGCATAATTGAGTATAAAGAATCGTTAGTGCTTGAACTGGAGTTGAACTCGGCTTCCAAAGCAAAGGGAAACTGCTACCGTTAAACTCAAATCGTGATTTCAAACTGTGTGGGTTTTTTAAATGAAGAGGCAGAAAACAGAAAACGGTGTTATTTGGTTACTGCGGAAATATGCGTCCTCTTACCTGAGCAATCCAAGCCGAAGCTGTGAGGTAATGAAGCAATGCAGGTCTAGCAGCAGGCCCATGATGCAATTAAAGAGGCAGTGCTTGGCCCCACAAGATGGTCACCCACCTTGCTAATGAACCATGCTTTACACAACTTTAATTAAGTCATTATGGCTGGAGCCCAAAACAGCTGATTGGGGTTGTGCACGGAACTGCTCCAGGCAGTTTGGTTCTGCCAACCCTTACCGGATTCCCCGTTACAAGCACTAGAACTGGGCCGAACTGGTTCGATCTGAACTGGGCTCGAGCTCGGACTGGACCCGCTTCTTGGAGGGCTGGTCCGGTTCAAGCTCAAACTGCTCAAACCAGGCCAGTTCAACTCAAACCCTGGTTCGAGTCAAACCAGTTTGCACATCCCTATAGCATACACACAATATCCGACCACTTTACCAAAACATAAATAATCCCTTTCTTAGTTGGACCCCAGTTTACATTTTAGGAGAGAGGGGTCACATGGGGTGACACAAAATGTACAGTTATATTTCACTTACTTTTCCCTGGGCAAATCTAGTCTACAAACCATGCTGGCCCACTACCATTTTTGCGAATATACTTAACAGACAAATTTAAACCGCAGCTGATTCTCGGCTGTGTTAAAAAAAAATAAAAACTATATTGCCCTCACCTGTATATTACCTATGGGCATATAGGCAGAAATATGGTACTCCCATCCGGCTAGGGCCTTCCTCCCTGGCCTTCTGGGAGGGAGCTGATACAACTGCAGCATGGCTATAACCTATAAGGCCCTGAACGGCTTGGGCCCTGGGTATTTAAGAGAACGTCTTCTTTGTCATGAACCCCACCACCTATTGAGATCATCAGGAGAGGTCCGTCTGCAGTTGCCACTGGCTCATTGGTGGCTCCTTGGGGACAGGCTTCTCCGCTGCTGCCCCAAAGCTTTTGAATGCGCTCCCTGCTGAAATCAGAGCCTCCCCATCTCTGACAACTTTGAAAAAGTCTTTAAAGATGCATCTGTTCACCCAGGCTTTTAATTAAATACTGTTTTAATTGTTTTAACATTGTTTTAAAATATTGTTTAGAAATTTTTTACATTGTTGTCATGTTTTGACCTTTTCCGTATCATTAATTTTGTTTTAACCGAGGTTTTAATTTTTTTTGCTGTCCATTTCTGTTGTCTGTTTGCTTTGTTTGTAAACCGCCCAGAGACGTAAGTTTTGGGCAGTATAAAAATATGTTAAATAAAATAAAATAAAATAAACAGCAGAGCTCTGCAGGGCTGGGAAGCGTATCAGCATCTGGGAGGCTGTTGCTCTTCGGAAAGGGAAGTTGCCAGGGAGACGTGCGTGGGGGGGGGGGTCCTGTACTCTCCCATCCAAATGCAAACCAAGGTGAACCCTGCTTAACAAAGGGGACAATTCATGCTTGCTACCACAAGACCAACTCTCCTGGTCTTGAATTCTGCTTGAATTTCCACACACTTTTGTCTCTCTTTTGCCCCTCGTGGTTTTTTCCTTCCTTCCAACGGCAACTATGATTTTTATTGATGCTTGAGCAACGAAAGGGCCCTCGGGCCAAAAATAATAGCATGTCCAGAATCAAGTGGATGCCTTTACCTCCATTTTTAACAGTTTCGCTTCAGAAGGAAATATCTGTGTTTTCCTTGTATCCCCCACTGCTGAGGAGGCCCCACATACAATAAATATTTAATTGGAATTCCCCTCCGGCTCAGTTTGGCCCCCACAGTCTCTCATTACGATGTCTTCGAATGGCACCCTTATTTTTAGTGGCTTAATTATGCTAAGGAAGATCAGCATGGTGAGGCTGTTGGGATCTCGATGTGATTAAATTCACTTGGCAAGTCTTTGGATATCTCATTATGATCCTCATTTAGTGTTTCTAATGGCCTTACTTTTTTTTTTTTTAAGGAGTACTTATTTGGAAAAAGCTTCATTGCACTTGGCAAATATTCTACGAACTTTTTATGCAACTTCCTTCCAAGCAAAAATAATATGAATAGGATGAAAAGAAAAAGGCCCTGTACTGGTATTTTGAGAGAGGTTGTCACTGATGAAAGGAATTTCACTCACTTAGACAAGAAGTGAATAATTATCAAGAACTATAAATAACTGGAACCCTAGTGCTGGAGCATCTGGATAGTGCTGCAACATCTCCCTTGCATGCAGAATAGTATTAGTATTAGTATCTGTATCACTAATACTAATACTAGTATCACAGAGCACTTTAAGTGGTGCAGCGGGGAAATGCATGACCAACAAGCAGAAGGTTGCCAGTTTGAATCCCAGCTGATATGTTTTCCCAAACTATGGGAAACACCTATTATCGGGCAGCAGCGAGATAGGAAGATGCTGAAAGGCATCATCTCAGACTGTGCGGGAGGAGGCAATGGTCAACCCCTCCTGTATTCTACCAAAGACAACCACAGGGCTCTGTGGGCGCTAGGAGTCGAAATCGACTTGACAGCACACTTTACCTTTATCTGTATCGCTATCTCTATAACTATTACTATTACTATGACCAACAGCTTTATTTGTTGAGCTCCACATAAAAATTGTTCTTTGGGCAGTTCACAAAGTAAAGCAATAAAATAACAATGGAATAAAACATACAATTAAAAGCACATTAAAACAAAAGCTCAATAATAACAAAGGGAAGCTTAGTGAAGTCTAATGTTCAAACCCCACCCATTTCAGTTAAGGAACAGATAGCAGATGACTGGAAAGAGATCTCTCCCTGGATTGCTGCTGCCAGTCAGAGTAGATATTACTGGGCTAGATCAGCCAATATCTGTCTGACTCAGTACACAGCAACTTCATGTGTTCAACTGCAGGGACAAACCCAAGATGCTTGTGCTGGCTGGAGCCACAGGAGTCCTAATGACCCCTTCCTATTACCATGAAGGAAGGGGTTTTATGTTTGCAGCTATGCAATGAGAACGTCTCCGTGATTACTCTGAAGTAAATCCCACCGCATTCAGTGAGGCTTATTCCAGAGTTAGCATGCACAGGATTGCAGCATTGGTTCCAATTACTTTCAAAGAGACGGAAACACCTAATGGCTGAAATCCATTTTGGATTCCTCAATTATATAGGCACCCTTTTTCAAAATGACCCTGCAGGTTTAATCCTGATCCCACAGAAATCAAAGGAAACTTTGCTGGTCACCTCTCACGAAGCCAGGATTACATACCCTATCTGTAATCCCACACAGTCACGCTTGACTTTGAGAAGATTTAGAAGGAAGTAATAATGCCAGAGTTTAAGGCAACTCTCAAAAGTCAGCTGCCGGAGAATGCCTTTTGACTAATTAGCGTGGGCTCCGTTGATTATCAGCAGCGTGTGGTGCTTTGAAGATACTGCAGGTTTCTGCAAAAGGCGAAGCTTCTCCGTTAACCTGAGGATCTTGCATTATTTGACACCCCTTCATTAATTCATTCCTCCCATTTCCCCTGCAAGGCAGGCAGGTAGCATGGAAACCATTTCTCAAATGGAAGCTCTTTTGCAGCAGCTCTAACAGGTTGCTTGCAGCAAGGTGAAAGTCGGCCTTATTAGGAGGACTATATCATTAAAGGAGAGCTGTGGCTGGAAATCTCATCCGGTCTCCGCAAATGGCAGCAGACTTTTCCTGGAGGCGAACGCCAGCTGCAGGGCCAAAGCGATGCAATCCTGGTCTAGTCCGAGATTCTCTTTCCCACAAAAGAAAAAAATAGTGGCAAGGTTGACTCCAAGAGGGATCAGGCCCCAAAATATTTCCTGCTCCCCCATCTACCAGATTGGAACTTTACAGCAAGGTGATCGTAGCATGTTATGGTCCTGTAGTATGAATTAGTTATTTTTAAAAACCTCTGTTTTAAAAAGAAGCCTTGTTCACCCAGTCCTCTGCCCCGGAACAAGCCACAGATGCCAGGGCAGCGAGTAGGTAGGAGATTCCTCCAGACCCCCAGAAGCCAGCTCAACCCCTTCGCTCCCTTCCTGGCCAGGAATTAGGCTGTGCAAGACCATGCCCACAGAAGAGAGTAGGATCATCTTCCCTGTAGACAGGGGCGTAGCTATCATAGGGCAAGGGGAGACAGTTGTCTGGGGGCCCACTGCCTTTGGCTATCTAATTGGTGTTTTATGATGTTTTAATTGTTAATTATTATTTTATGCAGTTTTATAATTTCTGTTAATTGTTAATCGATTTTAATGGTGTTTTAATGTAAACCACCATGAGCCTTTTGGAAGAGCAGTATACAAATTTTATTAATAATAATGATAATGATAATAATAATAAATAAGTCACATGACTAACTCCCGCAGCCGCACAGCAGCCCAGGCTTCCTTCAGTTGTATTCCTCCTCCAAAATTGATGTGAGTGTTAAGACCTGGAGCTATCAGAACAGCATGTCTTTCTCTAGTACCATTCAATGACTTGCATCATCCACAATTTACAAAACCTTGAAAAATAATAATTTAGGATGATGTTCTATTGTGGCACATAGGGGTGTGTGTGTGTGTGTGTGTGTGTGTGTGTGTGTGTGTGTGTGTGTGTGTGTGTAAATTTTACTATGCTTTTTGTTACCACTATTCAGCCTCATTGAAGATTTCTTTACTTCATGAGCTGAGCTTCACTGATAGGGGGGCGCATTCTAAAATCTTGTCTCTGGGCCCACTCCAACCTTGCTACGCCCCTGCCTGTAGACTTCAGCTCACCTGGTACTACAGACGTCTCTCCCCACCCCAGACTTTCTTGCCACATGGACAGAAAGAGAAAACTCACCGGTAGGCTTTACACTCAGGGCTTCTACCCCAAATCTCTTTCAGAAGAGATTATGTGCGTTCACACACCAGCCAAACCTTCCCCGAAGTCCCTTCGAGATCCTTGGACCCACTCCACACACAAATCGGGCTTTGTGATACAAATTCTAGTTTATCTCAATGTATTTCTAGATTTTTAAGATGCTGGTTTAAGCTACTTTTTTGGAAAATGCTGGAGCAAATAGGGAGAGGCACTGACTTAGACTCATAAGCATGATACGAAGGGTACTCTCTCTTTAGAAATGCAGATATCATTCTTTAGGAAGCCCTCTCCCTCTCTCCCCACATTGGCTAGAAGGAAAACACAGACGCATGCAATGTGAACCTGCACCAAAACGAAACCCGAGAGCAGAGGGGAGGGGCTGCTTCCCTCAGTGCCGCGAGTGGAGTTCAAATTGGCCTTGCTCAGCATTTACCCCACAGCATGAAGCCAGGTGTGAATAACTCCCTGAAATGCAGAGTGGAAAAAACATAAGAACATCGGGAGTTGCCTTCTACAGAGTCAGACCATCGGTCCATCTAGCTCAGTATTGTCTACACCGACTAACAGAAACTCTCCAAGGTCTCCAGCAGGAGTCTTTCCTAGCCCTACCTTGAAAGGCAGTGCTGGTATATACTGCCGCACTTTGAATCTAGTCTGAATACCAATTGCTGGAGAGCAAGACTGGAAGAGGATGAGACCCAGCTGGAGGCTCCTTGGAGGCACCGGGTTGCCTACTGTGGGAAGCAGGAGGCTGGACTTGGTCCGATCCAGCAAGACCCTTCTTACGATGTTCTTCTTAGCAATGATAGCTAGGAATGGGGCATCCATGTACAGAGGCAATCTACCTCAAATACTGAGAAATATGACAAGCTTCTGGTTGGCCACTGTGCAAGGTAAGGCTCTAGAACCTGGTTTCCATGGTTGTGTAAACTCACAAAAATCCCCCCAGCCCAGGTTGCTCTAATCAAGGTAGCCAGCTTTCGTACCCTGCTCTTATCCAAGGTAGGAGGAGAGGAGAGCTCTCCTACCTTGTTTTTCTGGTTGTGTGGCTCCATTTACTTCTTGCATCCAGTCCCTGGGACCCAGAAAACCTAGAAACAATAGAGAGCAATAGATATAGGGCTGCCTATAGGTACACCAGCCACTCTGCAAAGCACACTCTATAATCCTGAAGTTAGAGCAGCTTCAGAAAGGCCAGGACCGCCTCCTGCTCCTTCATGGCCAATCAGAGGGCAGCTTCTGACATCATGAGGCTTTCCAGTCTAATGGCAGTGCAAAGCATGCTGGGAAGACCTGCTAGGCCTTTGGAGGACTCTCTGTGCTTGCCGCTCCCGATTTCAGCAATGGCTTCCTGGGTTCATTAACCCAAGCAGAGGTTCTGCTCATGCACTGTTACTGGGATAGGAAGTCTCTAACCCTCCAACCCACCCACCCAAATGGTCATGTGAACAAGCCTAGCGTCTGAGAAAGGGTAAGATCTTTTGCTTAAGCATGGGAGTACAAAATTCTGTCTGGCATCTTGGCCCCCTCCCCCAAAAAATGCTAAGAAGGAAAATAGCATATTATCTTTGGAGCAAAGAAATAAAGCTTCGCCTATTTTTGGTCTTTCATAATCTTTGCCAAAAAAAAAAAAAAAACCATCAAGACGACAGGATTGCATCTTCCTTCTGTTAATAATTAATGTTGTACCTGCAGCAGTCACTTGCAAAAGAGAAACATCTGAAAGGCTTTCCACTTCCTTTGATAATTGAGGGTATTTAGTGTCCTTTTAAACATAAAAGTTAAAATAACAGGTGATCCACAACCTGCCGTGCCGTTCTTAGTTCAACAGAGCCTTTCCGCTGACAGCTAATAATTAATTAACAATGAATGGTGTTCTTCGGGCTGTCATGGTGATTGGCAGTATCATCTACTGGAAAGTGAAAGATTTGTTAATGTGGCAGACGGCAGTCTGGGAAACATTAATGCTTCACAATTCCCACCGCTTTTCAGCTAAATGTTTGACATGACAGCTTGCCTCGCTTTCGATGGAGTCAGCGAGGGCGGGGCCGCTGCCGTTACAAGCATTACTTCACAATGGAATCAGCTGCCGCACGGAAGAATTATAAGAGGTGTTAGGTTACCGAAAGGGCTGGACACCAGCACCATATTACACAAAATCTCCAGCACCAGAGCAGGCTTTCTCTTCACTTGCGAGCACCATTCAAGATGCTGCTGCTGACCTACAGGAACCCTTAAATTGCTTTGGTCTTGCTTACCTCGGAGTCCGCTTCAGACCATATGTGCCGGCATTGTATCTGAGATCAAGAGAGCGCACCTTTTCAGCAATATAATCTGTGCATCAAATTGGGACACCTGGATTACATCAAAAGCCACGCTCGAGGGCAGCTCCACAGCTATGAACTGCCACTCACTAGGCAGGCATGTGCTTGCATGTAGAAGGCTCGGTCCCAGGTGTTAAGAGGATCTCAGGTAGCAAGGGTGGGAAGGTCTCTCCCTGAATCTTTGCAGCGCTACTGCAAGATTTCTGGCGGAGACCTGGTCTTGTGGTAGCAAGCATGAATTTTCCCCTTTGCTAAGTACAATCCACCCTGGTTTGCATTTGAATGGGAGACCACATGGGTGAGCACTGTGAGATATTCCCCTGAGGGGATGGGGCCACTCTGGGAAGAGCACATGCCTGCTTGCATGCAGAAGGTTCCAGGTCCCCTCCCTGGCATCTCCAGATAGGGCTGAGAGAGACTCCTGCCTGCAGCCTTGGAGAAGCCGTTGCCAGTCTGGGTAGATAATACTGAGCTAGATGGACCAAGGGTCTGACTCAGTATATGGCAGCTTCCTATGTTCCTATGTACCAGGAAAGAGGGTTTTTAAATTAGAGAATCCGAAATAAATATCAAATGCATGCTTGATTGCCTTCCCTACTACCCTAGCTCTCAGAGGCGCTCTGATGTCCACACCCCCAGGGCCCCCCCAAATCCTCTTTAGTCCATCCCGGGTGGTGTGGTTGCTGCAAAGCTCACAGGCCACCAAGCATGACTGTGTCCTGCACCAGGAGCCGAATGTGACCTCCGCTTTAGAGACTGAGGGGGAAGTGGGGAAAGAAATGTGTGGGATGGGAAATATGTCCAGTTGCATGTTGAAATGTTTCTGTTCATACATATTTGCATAAATATACTTGTTTTGTATTCCTACATTCTTTTGAGTTCAGTTGCTGTCTGTGCCCTGAAGAATCCATGTGTTAAAAAGACTGTGTGTATCACAGTGTGTCTGTGTCTGTGTGTAGGGGGGTGATGCTTAACTTGCAACATGCTTGGATTGAGGCCTCCAAAGACCTTTAGGCCCAAGCTCCAAAATTACCTAGGTGTACCTCTGCCAGCTCTTAATGGAATTCAGTTCCGATATGATAGGTATTTGGTTTGGCTTCTGGGGAAACCATTTGTTTCAGCACTCTGGCCAGCTCCCAGGTTCAACTCATAGGGTAGGTTAAGCAGCCTAGCTATTAAACCAATTCTTAAGCCAACTCTTCTTTTATGGGATCTGTCTATATTCAAGGATTGTCACCAATCTGGGATTTAGTTTCCAGTTATCTTCCATATGTTAAGGTTGGTACCACGTTGTCATCCCTTGACTGTACTTTTAGTAGTCCTCTTGGCAGCCATGCCAGCCTCCTTGATCTCTACCTACTAGTGGTTCAAATGGGCGCTCTTGTTATCCTCCATCAGACCCCCTATTCTCAGATCCAGTTCTAACTGGCTGTTCTTACTAAAGGGGGGGCAGTTCCCTGGCCTTGTAAGTTGTTCAGCCTTTAGGGGTGGGGCTGTAGCCCAATGGCACAGCACATGCAGAAGGTGGTCTTGTGGTCGCTAACATGACTTGTCCTCTTAGCTAAGCAGGGTCTACCCTGGTTGCATTTGAATGGGAGACCACATGTGTGAGTACTGTAAGATATTCTCTTTAGGGGATGGGGCCACTCTGGCAAGAGCATTAGCATGCTTGCATGCACAAGGTTCCAAGTTCCATTCCCGGCATCTCCGAGATAGGGCTGAGACTCCTGCCTGCAGCCTTGGAGAAGCCGCTGCCAGTCTTTGTAGACAATACTGAGCTAGATGGACCAATGGTCTGACTCAGCATATGGAAGCTGCCTACATTTCTATGTTCCTAAGGTTCCTTCTAGGTTCCATCCCTGGCATCTCCAGGGGGGCTTGGAAAAATCCCTCTCTGGAATTCTCTAGGCCCCTCTAAACACCAATGAGCTAGATGGATCAATAGTCTGATTCAGCAGAATTTTAGATAAATAGATAGGTAGATAGGTAGGTAGATAGATAGATATAGATATAGATATAGATATAGATATAGATATAGATATAGATATAGATATAGATATAGATATGAATCAAGGGAAGCTATTTTGGATCTGATGTGTGACTACATTAGGGAGTGAAAAGGAAAATATTGGGGATTAGAAAAGAAAATGATGACCTTTTCTTCTAACCAGTATTGGCAGCTTTTTTCAGATGTATATTTCAAATATAAAACTGCATGTCTGTTCATCTGTCTGTTCCCTATACATTCCCACACCCTTTGAGCTATCAGGACCAAACTTTGCCAAGTGACTTCCAGTGACCCTACGAGTAACATAGGATACCCAGGAACCCTGACAACCACCCCTCTTAAGTTTCTATAAACTGTTATCACAAGCCCGAACAATGTCGGGTACTTAGCGCTAGTTGGATTATACATTATCATATGCATATCACAAAACAGCTAGAAGGCAGTTGATCGACTAAAATAGTTTTGATTGGGTATTAACTAATTGACTGGTTAGTCTTGGAACCTGACCACCAGGGTCCTGACTTTCCCCAAGGCCTGACACTGGTTTAAACATGGCAGTAAAAGATGTGTGTATGGCTGACATAAAGAGCAAGACTGCACCAGTGCAGCGACAGAACAGCCTAACAGAACTTCCCAAACTAGCTGTACTAGCGCAGTGGGAAAGTGGCGGGTTTTGATGCCCTCCCCCTTCCTCAGGAAGCCCTCTGTACCACCTGAAAATATGTCCCTGGGGGCTGTGCAACCCTCAGAAACATGTTTTCAGGTAGCCAAAGGGCTTCCTGGGGAAGAGGAGGGCATCTGTTTGGCTGCTTTCTTACGGCACAGGGGCATCCTTATTGTGTGGGTCAGCCGTTATCAATAGCCCAGGGGCATCATATATTAACTAGCTGACATTTCAATTGTATTTGTGGCATTCACGGAAGCCTATTAAAGACTGTGGAAGGGGATGTTCACACACAGCAACAGCTTCTGCAACCATAATATGAGAGAAAGATGCACCCAGAAGGGCCATAATTAGCAGTTTTACAAAGGACATTGAGATAATAACCATTCTTCACTACAACAGGACTGTTTTCCTGAACACTTTCCTGCATCCGCCTACAGCCCTGATAAATATTTTATATGGTGGTGGCAGACTGCTCAGTGTCTATGCCACAAGGACAGAGTGATAACCACCATTGTACATGGCAAATAATGTCCCTGGTTAATGGGCTTATAATGTGTCACTGCAAAAAATCCCGTCAGCTTGTTTTAGTGGCTATGTTCTTCTCAGTTGTTTCCATAGAATGAGCAATGCAGAGCAAAGAAGGTGAATGCCCCTATTCCCTGGACCCTTTCGTTTCACTCACTTGCTCTACATTTGAATGGCTTGTCATTCAAAGTCTCCCTTCGGCATGAAGATATTGTAATGAAACTTGGTGTGCACATCCTGGTCATAAATCTACACTTCAAGTTTAAAAACTAGCTTCATCCAATTACTCACTCCAACACTGTTCTTCTTGAAAAAAACATTAAAAGAGTCATCCCTCCCACAAGAAGCTCAATTCCCAGCCCAAAATGAGGGTGCTTTATTGTCCCTGGCAGCCACCATTGGGCAAACGGGTTCAAAGAACCCGGGCCACCCCCAATCAGGGGCCACACCTCTTGGCCCTGACACACACCCCGCATCTGTTGTCAGATGTGGGGGACATTATTTCGCTCCCAAACGGGGCCACGTGGCTCTGTTTAAGTACTAAATCGGCACACGCTGCACTGGTAGCGTGGGCTGAAACAACTCTCCCTGCCTTTAAAGGCAGGGAGAGCTTCTCCTGGCCTCGTTGCCAATGCAGAAGGGGGGGGAGGTCTTCCTCCCAGAGAGAGTTGCTCCAGCCCGTGCTGCCCAATGCAGCACGAGCTGATCTGCCTTCCAAACGAGGCTGTGCACCCTCATTTGGGGGGGAGACCACAGTCCCGCGTCTGACTTCAATGTGAGGGTGTGGCCAGCCAGGCCCCTGTGTCTGGCATCAGACACAGATTAGCATGTTGCTTAGTCATTGTTTTAGGTACTACTGCATGCAGGCCCCACCCACAAGCCAATCGGCTCCGTGCTGGGCTGGAACACATAGGGTGGACCAGAGTGGAAACTACCCTCTGGTCTGCTCCCAGAATAAAAACTGGGGCCTAATCTAGGAGTCAGTCAGTGTCAGCTATATCAGGCAGTCAGAGGAGACAACTCTGCATCCACAGATAGGAAGGAAAGTGTAGGCCTGTCTCTCTGCAAAAACCCTGCTAATGAGAAATCAAATGTCAAAGGCAAATATTGAATCTAGCTCAAATTTATGTCATTTAAAGTATAGCAATGCACAGTCGTTCTCCACTGGGAGTTCCTACTATGCAGCAAAATGTTATCTACTACTGGGATATAAAACATGTATCTATCTAATACATGGACATATTCCCTGGTTATTTAAACAAGTGTCATGGAGAGAATTTGACTAGATTAGCCACGACACAGCTTTGTTCCGCATCAAGTTCCAGCTGCACCTGATGGTACTATCAATGTGTGTGCATGTATGAATGGGCTCTCAGATGTGCAGGTGTGAGAATGTACATATCCAGTAGGAGTGTGATGCGATTCGATGCAATGTGCAAAAATTCAAATCTATTCGCCGAACCAGCCGGCCATCAATTCAAAAATTCACCCCAAAAATCATGATTTGCCCATAGAGAATAGTGGGGAACTCAAATCAATTGTTTAAACTTTCCCCCCAAAAAACCCATAGGATCCTATGCAGTGGGTAGGTTAAAAAACTTGTTAAATCACCCACTTCCCCATTTCTTTAGTGGGTTAGGTGGTAGATAGCACCCCTCACACTGTACCACCCAATCCACTTTGATGTCCCTAGGGCCTACTCATGGGGAATAATGGGTTGATTTGTTTCCCATCGTTCTCTATGGGTGAAACAAGCCGAGCGCATAAATTCTGCAACCCTGCCTTGAAAAACACTGCAGAACAGAAGCACACACAATCCCTATCAACACAGAACATCACATTTTGCCAATGCCAAACACACAGTAGGGGTGTGTGCAGACCATTTTTCACAATTGGGTCCAAAATCAAGGCCAGACATGGAGATCATCACAGCAATCACCAAGAAATATTGTGTGCACGCGCACACAAACCCCTCAGCTGCCACTATTCATTTCTCACCACAGCACCATCTCACAAACAGACCAAACCAAAACCACAACTCAAGGAAGGAAAGTACCCAAGTTCTGCCTTTGCCAATCTGAGATCCAGCAAAATCAGATAGTTGCAGCAGCATAGGTAGCACAGCCTTCCTCCTCTCCTGATGTAAAGGGTCTCTCTGCCTCCCAGTCCCTTTGAATATGTTTTGAAATTACCTCCCTTTCCCCGCCCCCCTGTCAATCTGAGCTCCAGCAAAACCATTAGAGCAGCAATGGCATGGCATTTAATCAGTGCTGGGAAAAGAAAACCACAAAACCAAACCTTCCTTCCTCCTGTCCTGATGTATCCTCTTCTTCATAAGGGCTCTGTCTATGCTTCCTGGTCCCTTTGAATATACATTTTGAAATTCTGTCCAAATGTTTTTCCCCTCCCTCCTCCAATTGGCCCCCAGCCAATGGGGGCATAGTTACCCATGCCAACATTTAATTTATATGATAACAAGCCAAACAAGAAGCAAGGAGATCTCAAGCCAATCAGAAGCCAGTGCCAGAAAACCAACCTGCAAGTGGGGAAAGCCTGCCAAAATGGCCACTCGAATCATGTGAACCAATTTGTGCCGAATCGGGGCTGATTTGATATGACCTCAAATCAGCCCTTCATTCAAGGGGTGATTCAATTCGCGGTCAAATCTGTGAATCACCTCCGATCCAGCATGAATCGATTCACACCCAAATCAAATTGCACACCCCCAATATCCAGATTTTATGAGACACGGAACAGTTGTGCTGATTCCTTGCGAAGCTAAAGGTGCAAGCTGGAAATAAACCATTGCAATTTGGTTTATTTATTGAAACACAATAATACCCACATGCAACAGTCTATTTATTTTGAGCAGTATCCTACATCTACCAACCTCCAAATGTCAGAGTTGCTGGACTTAATTAATTACTACAATTATCTGGTGTACCTGTTGGGGGGAGGATTTTTTTTTTTAACAACACGGCTTTTTCATCACTGCCTCATAGAGCTTTGAATGCAGCCTCTCCACATTATCCTCCAGCAAAGGAAGTCATATATCAGTTCATGCAATCCGTGCTATGGCAGCAGGACACAGACACACACAATCACAGAAAACAAGACCAGAAGCTGGACACCAGGAGTGCTGCCTGATGCTACAAGCACATATTTGATTAACGGTATCAATATCTCAGTAGCGGTTACATCCTGCTCCCAGTCTGCAACAGCCCTTGGTATGTGTCCACATTAAGGGTTTTATTACCTTGTTGATGGAAACTGGTGAGATGATATCTAGGATTCTGTATTGAAAGCTGAGCAATGGTCGCTATGGAATCGCTGTGGACAGGAAGTGGCTTTGGACCAGAAGTGGGGGAACAGGACATGCCAGCGCGTCTCACTTCCTGTCTCTTCCTTTCTCCACAGCACTGGAAGTGTTTTGGGTGAACTTTTTCCACATAAAAGATACATCGATTTCATCACAGGAGAAATTGTAGCGACACCATGCTGGCCAAACAAATGGTGCCTGTGCAAGTGTGGACACCATGTGCATGTTGTCACCGTGCGGGGGTACTTCGGATGCACACCGCCCCAGCAGGAAGGTGCATGGGGTGGCAGAGAGCAAGGACCTGCTCTCCTCTTTCTTAACGCTCTTGCTCCCTGCTCCCCAAAAAGTGCTCGAATCGCGGTTCGAACCAGGGTTTGAACCCCTAAAAGATATCTCTCCCTGAGACCGTGGCAAACCCGTGCTAGTCAGAAGAGATGCTAGATGAACCAATTTGTCTGATCTGGTAGAACAACCTCTTCTAAGTCCTTACAACTTTTTTTTTTTTTTTTTAGATTTGCCACTTCACTGCTCTATAAAAAGCTTCCTGGGAAAGTATTAGCAGATGGCCTCTTACTCTCAGAGACTGTTAGCGGCACAACCAGATGGCAACCTGGAAAAGAAAAATCAACTTACATTTTTGAAACCGAAGAAAAATGTGACAAATATCTTTGCAACAAAAGCATGAAGGCAGGAGGAATTAAATATCCATTTGACGGGAAGGAAACAAATAGTGTCTATTGTTTAAACACAGAACTCAGCCTCTGTATTCAATGGCATGGTGGAGCAGAAGTGGGAAGGAGTTCCTCAAGCATACTGAAAATATGCGTGCAGTGAATGGCAAGTTTAAAAGATGCCATTCTATGTCCCTCTAGAATGGCATCTATAGGGACAGCAGAGGAGGGCATTGCTTATATATAAAGACAAACTTTGTTACTTGTGGGGGTTCTGTTCCTTGCCTACTTCTGCGAGTAATAAAACTGCGAGTAATGAGGCATTGTGCCTATAGAAAGAGGGGGATTAAATTTCTGGATGGGAGGAAGGGCAAAAACCATCCCAAAAAACCCGATGGAAAATGAGGGGACTACTGTACCATCGTCTGTGGGGTCTCCTCATGCCCTCCTTGTGCCCAGCAATGCCCCCCAGCTGCAAAATGCCCTCAAAGCCACAAAAAACACACAGAATAAATGCCTGTTTAAAAACAAATGAGTCACAAAATGGCTCCTGTTTACATCCTGCTTACAAAACGTTGGCTGAAAGTGACCTCCGTGGTCACTTCCGGACTTCTAGGGACTGTGGATACGTGGCGTTTAACCCTTTAGTATCCGCGGATAATGAAACCAGGTGTCAATTAGACACCCGCGGATATGTGAAAGTGCAGACGGTGAGTCCGTGGATAGCGAGTCTTCCTTGTATTCTGTTGCTTTATTCTGTGGATGTATTCTGTTTTCTTTTATGATAGCAAAATGCCAGTCCTTATAGCAGGAAGAGTGGGATCCAATCACTGAGGGTCATAGGACCCTTTCCCCATAATGGTGAATGCCAACATTTATTTATAGTGGAGAAAGTAAAGAATTAGATTTGAGGACCTCTTCTAGATGGCAGCTAAATCTAAATCAATGGTGTTTCTGTCTGCACAGGCCAACCCCTTTATTTGCATATCCAAAGCCTGGACTTGCCTTCTTAGTCATGTTGTTGTTGCCATCCTGCTGAACTCTCTGATGTATTCTCAAAACCAGTATTACTGTTGAGAGATAGTGGAGAACCTGTGAAATACCACAAGAATGGAGATGTTGTCCTGACCTTTGAAGAGGACAATCCAGGAAACTAAAGACTGATCAGTCTGACTTCAATACCACGGATTATATCAGAACAGATTGTAAAGGCATTAGTCTGTAAGCAGCTTGATAAAAGTGTAGTGATTAGTTCAGGCCAGCGTGAATTTGCCAAGGATAAATTCAACCAGACCAACCTTAGCTCTTTTTAAAATCAAGTTACTAGCTTAGTAGATTGGTGGAATGCTCTATACGTAATTTATCTTGCTTTCAGCAAAGCATTTGATCAAGTTCACCATAACATTTTGGTTGTGAACTGTTCAGACATGGGCTGGATGGTAATACTGTCAGGTAGACTCTCAGCTGGTTGGAAAATCATACTCGGAGAATGTGAGTGGAGCCGTAGCTTGGTGGCAGAGCATCTGCTTTGCACGCAAAGGGTCCCAGGTTTACTGGCATCACCAGGTAGGGCTAGGAAAGACTCCTACCTGAAACCTTAGAAAAGTCTCTGCCAGTCAGTGTAGACCAGGGCTGCTCAACCTCGGCAATCCTTCAGATGTTGGCCTACAACTCCCATAATCCCTGGCTATTGGCCACTGTGGCTGGGGATTATGGGAGTTGTAGTCCAAAAACTTCTGGAGAAGAGAGTTGAGCAGTCCTGGTGTAGACAATACTGAGCTGGATATGAGTGTTTTATTTTTTTATTTTTTATTTTAATTTAGAACCCCAAAACGGTACTGAGCCAGCCTGGAGGTTTCGTTTCGACCTTGTGCCAATCCAGCTCAAGGGTGAGCCCTCGAGTCGACTCAATTCATTGGTGAACCGGCTCAACCTCGAGCCAGTTTGCAAATCCCTAGACTGTACTGCATGCAAAAAGGACCCTTGGGTTGCTGTGAAGCACAAGCCAAACACAAATCTCGGTTTACAAAAAGTGAGTATTTTGGAACTGTGGTTCCATGATATTTGAAGTACTACATTAATAAAACGTGTAATCATTAAATAATGAATAAATCATTGGCACTGATTGGAAAAACATGTGAATATTTTTTGATCTGATAACACAGGCCCCCTCACTCCTAAAGGCTCTGTTTAATCGGTGTCTTAATCCCAACGTTTCATCATTCATCTCTCTAGTCAGAAATATGGGTAATGCAATTGCATTAGCCATTTTTTAGGAAGGAACCCATAAAAATGCAAAGAAGAAATCTGTCACCATGCAGCCAATGGGGGGGGGAGATGTTTCCACAAAGAGCTATTTGTTGTTTACACCATCAAATATTTATAATGATGCCAGATGTATGAAAATTATTACAGGGAGAGTTTCCCTCATTGGCTTCTTCTTGGCCGGGTGCCAGTTTTCACAGGCTGTAAACAATAATAAAATAATTCTATAGAGATAACATAATAAGAGGCGTACGGCGAGGTCTCCAGCTATTCCACTTCATGCACAAGCACTCTTCTCTGCAATCAAAAAATCTTCACTGTTTGACTTAGCCCAGCAGCGGACGGGAGGTGGATAGAATTCTCCACTTGCCCTGTGTCTTCGGGGTTTGCCGTGCATGAACGTGGTCATGTGGACGCGAGCATGAATTATCCCCTTTGCGAGCAGGGTCCAACCTTGGTTTGCATTTGAGCCCATGGGTGCAGTCCATCAGAAATGTGTGGATCCGTTTGAATTCAAATTGATTCGACATCGAACAGGCCCAGTTCAAAGGCCCGAATCGATCCAGCCTCGAACGGAACTGACCCTGGTTTAGCTCAAGGTCAAGCTAACCTGCCCCCCAACAGCCGGTTCAGAGGTTCTGACTAAAAAAAAATGCTTTCCAACAGAGGGCTCTCTGGAGGTTCCCCCTCTCCCCGCTGGCCTCCCTCAGTCTCATAATGGCTGTTTGGGGCACGGTTTAGGCCTTTGTGTAGTTGTAGTGGCCATTCTAGAGACCGCCCTGCAGGCACAATGGACACATGCAGGTATCCACTGAGTATGCATGGCGGCCTCAAAAATGGCCACCACAACTACACAGAGGCCCCAAACAGGCCAAAGACTACATGAACCGAACCATTACAAGACCGGCAAGAGGCCGGCAAGGAGGATCTTTGGAGGATTTCTCTGCACAGCCGCGGCAGCACCCTCCGGAGATGCCTCCGAGAAGCCCACAGGCAAAAGATGAAGGCATGCCCTCTCTCCTGCTATTACTCCCCTGTAACTGGTATTTAGAGGCATCTTGCCGCTGAGACCGAAGGTTGTCTGAACAGTCCTGCTATCTCAACAAGAAGGACACCTGCTCCCAATTGCACAGGATCAAATAACATTAGGGTTGAAGGGATCCTTGAAGATCTTCTAGTCAGATCAGATCAGATCTCTTTATTATGGTCTATGATGAGAAACAATCTTTTTGTGTAATCCCCTGCTCAGAACAAGAAACTACCACAGATTTGGGGGTTGTGTGTGGTGGAGTGAGGAGGGAGTTGGTCCTGGAATGGTTTCCAGTAGTATGATTAATCAATAGAAGAGCAATATGGGAACTCCAGAATTATGGTAACTCCACAATCCACCCAGAATTTTCACTCGAGGCACAAATGACCAGGCTCAAACTATCATACTTCGGACACATGATGCGAAGACCCAGCTCCCTTGAGAAGTCCATCATGCTGGG
Organism: Hemicordylus capensis; assembly: GCF_027244095.1. Lineage (NCBI taxonomy): Eukaryota > Metazoa > Chordata > Lepidosauria > Squamata > Cordylidae > Hemicordylus > Hemicordylus capensis. The sequence goes on from NC_069667.1 coordinate 22,080,092, forward strand.
AAAAGTGGAAGGAAAGAGAAGAAGAGGACAACCAACAGCAAGGTGGGTGGACTCAATGATGACAGCCATGAATGCACCACTGAGAGACCTTAGAGGCCAAGTTGAGGACAGATCATCCTGGAGAGAATCTATCTATGTGGTCGCTAAGAGTTGACACTGACTTGACGGCACTTAATCAACCAATCAATCAATCAATCAATCATCAAACAATGGTAACTGACCAGCACTTTTAAAAATTACATCTAAACATTGTTCTAATACAATTCCTTCATTAAACATTAATCATATTAAATGACTTGTATTTAGGTTGTTGCTGTTTCCCATTGACTTAAGATACACATGCACACCCCAAGGATCCTTGTAGGCCAATATCTGGCCGCAGATATGCGTTCTGCACTAAATAAACTCCTAGCAATTACTGTGAATGGAATGTTATGGGAACCATGCAAAACTGTGTGTTTGCCTTGGCTGAGGTGCCTGTTTCAGGAGGGTTGGAAGAAAAGCAAAACATTTGGGACTGTTTTGCTCAGGAAAAAAAAGATGTCTAAGGGAGGACGCAGCAGAGGCTTGCAAAGTGAAGACAGTGAAGGATCCTGACAGCACAATGCTAACCTTCTTCCTATTGGCCGTCACAGAAAACTGAAGGCATACTCGGGGCAAATATGCTCTAGTTTGGGGCTTCTGTGATTCGGCAGACGTTCTTTGATGTCTTAGTGACCTCTAGTGCCCAAGCCTATGTACTACAACATGGATCCCTCGCCCCAGATAAAAGAGAGGCAAACAGTGCCTATTCTGACCCAGCCGTGCTGCCTTCACATCAATAAGATCTTTCCCAAGCCCAGGTTGGTAGAAGCAATTGCAGGGAATTGCTCTCTCTGTGCTTTCCTCTCCCGGGGGGGGGGGGGGAAAGAAAGCACACACACACACAAACACGGAGCAATTGCCACCAACAGACCAAACATTTATCTAAGCCATAGTTCAATTTGCAACAGGAATCAACAAAATTGGATTCTCCTCCTGGAGGAGAACTGCTCTTGTGGTAGCCAGCATGACTTGTCCCCTTAGCTAAGCAGGGTCTGCCCTGGTTACATACGAATGGGAGACTAGAAGTGTGAGCACTGCAAAGTATTCTCCCTCAGGGGATGGAGCTGCTCTGGGAAGAGCAAAAGGTTCCAAATTCCCTCTCTCCTCAATAAAGAGAAACACCACTTTAAAAAGGTGCCTCTTTGCTCAGTTTGCAAGGGAGAAGCAGGCAGGAAAGTGGTGGATCTCTCCCGTTTTTCTCCTCAGCACCTGGTATTCAGAGGTGTGTTGAGCTTGCCTGGTCCGAGGGTTTTTTGACACCCTAGGCAAAGTTTGACTTTTGCAAGCCCCAGCTGAGAAGTGGGGTGCCCCAGCTTTAATGTGACCAGCACAGGCTGCCTCTTTGCGAGGCTGCATGACCAGCCCATGCAGATGACCAGCAGATGACTAGCCCATACTGGTTTGAGGATACAGTGGGAGGGAGGTCCCAGTCTGTTATGGGGGCAAAACTCTTAACACTTCTGAGAAGTGTCTGAGTTTCCTCTAGCCAGGGCTGCTCAACTTCAGCCTTCCAGCTGTTCTCGGACTACAACTCCCATAATCCCCAGCCACAATGGCCAATAGTCAGGGATTATGGGAGTTAGAGGCCGACATCTGCAGGAGGGCCGAAGTTGGCTAGCCCTGCTCTGGACATTTCTAACAGAAGAGAGGCTGCTCTTCATTTGGAAATCCAGCCTGAGACCAATTCTTTTTGGAAACGAATGCCGGGGCAGGCAATCCATCTTCAAGAGAGGGAGGAGACTAGCTGATTATTGGGGGCTGATGAGGTGCAGTGAGCAAAGCAGGCTGTGTGTTTGGCAGTGTAGATTTTGCAGGCCCTTTGGGGAGTGGGGTGCAGGATTACATCTTACACCACTGTGCAGTACTTTGGAATGCAATGCGAGAGAAAGAATAATTGGCAGTTCCATATTTCTGCACTGTTTATGTCCCCCGTCCCATGGATTGGGGTCCTGGGCGACCACTAGGTCTGCCTACCGGACAGGACAGTCTTGACATCCAAGGCCCTGTTCTCAATCCCACCATTAACTGAGATTTGCTTGACGGATACCAAATAGCAATAGCAATAGCAATAGCACTTACATTTATATACCACTTTATAGCCAGAGCTCTCTAAGCAGTTTACAATGATTTAGCATATTGCCCCCAACATTCTGGGTACTCATTTTACCGACCTCGGAAGGATGGAAGGCTGAGTCAACCTTGAGCCCCTGGTCAGGATTGAACTTGTAACCTTCTGGTTACAGGGCAGCAGTTTTACCACTGCGCCACCAGGGGCTCAAGGTTGACTCAGAGACTTTTTGGTGGTGGCACTGCTGCTCTGTCACTTTCTTGAACAGCCTTTCTCCCCCACCTTTAGGCAGTTATTGAAGACATTTTTTTCATGAGGCCTTTTAATTCTGTTTGTTTGATTCAATCAAACTGTGGTGCTCTTCATGCTGCTATTTTTATATTGTATATGAATGTCTGTGTACACACGCGCGCGCGCGCACACACACACACACACACACACATATATATATATCCCTAACATTGATCAACATGATGAGGAAAATTATTCAAAGTTGTCCTATTGAAATTAAAAGGACAATTAAAGTAAAGTTGTGCCGTCGAGTTGGTTTCGACTCCTGGCGACCACAGAGCCCTGTGGTTGTCTCTGGTGGAATACAGGAAGGGTTTACCATTGCCATCCCCCTCACAGTGTGAGAGGATGCCTTTCAGCACCTTCCTAGATCACTGCTGCCCGATATAGGGGTTTCCCATAGTCTGGGAAACGTACCAGTGGGGATTCGAACCAGCAACCTCTTGCTCCCTAGGCAAGTTACTTCCCTGTTCGGTGTCTTAAAAGGACAATTAGGCAATGCCTAACTGGTCCTTTTAACTTCACTGGGACTACTTTGAGTAACTGTCCTCATCATGTTAGCCATTATTATATTTAGCATATTTATTTACCACCTTTCAACAAGTCATAAAATCATCCATGCCCCAGACAGATCAGCCGGCATTAATTTTTTTCAAATAGTTTTTCGTACACTGACTTATTAAAACTGCAGGCAGGATGTGCCATCTTTCAAAGAGGCATTGTCTGTAAAACAGGAGAGTGAATGTGTCTTCTAAAATGATGCCTGGTGGAAGGTCAAGGTAAAGTGTGCCATCGAGTCAGTGTCAACTCCTGGCGCGCACAGAGCCCTGTGGTTGTCTTTGGTAGAATACAGGAGGGGTTGACCATTGCCATCTCCCGCGCAGTATGAGATGATGACTTTCAGCACCTTCCTCTATCGCTGCTGCCCTATAGAGGCGTTTCGCATAGTCTGGGAAACATACCAGCAGGGATTTGAACCAGCAACCTCGTGCTCCCTAGGCAATCTACTTCTCCGCTGTTGGAACACATCTAAAAATGAAGTGTTTTTTCTCCCTTTTTTGAAGTGGAAGGGTTTAGGAAAAATCCGTGTTCAATTCCCATATTCAAACTTATGCCAGCTGAATCCATTAAATAATTAGCTGGCTTTAATTTGTACAATTAATCGACTCAGGTTTCTTTGATGGGACGACTGCCCTGTTCTGTGCCGCTCAGAAGAATGAAGCTGTGGCATATTCAGTAGGCATCTTAAGCGAATCCATCCCCGGCTTCATCCTGTCCAACCTTCCACCATGATCAATAGCCTCGACGTACGCTAATCCTATTACCGCAAAGAGAAACGAAAGGCAGCGATGAGAAAATGATTAGACCATCCAGTTCAATCAGCTAATCTGTTTGTCTTTCTCATCCCTGCCCTTGATTATGTTTCTGAAACAAGGTTCCGACGGAGCCGACAAAGGCAAAGCGGCGTATCTCCCACTGCTCCGCGTAATGAAGACTCCCTCCACACGTGGGATCACATCCATCTTGCTGTGAAATATTTGAGAGGACTCAAGCAAGGGGAAGCGATTCCCTTGGCAGAAGATCAAACTAATTTAAAGTGTGGGGAATGAAATACACGGAAGGCATTCAGACTAGAAGGAGAGCTAATCCCTCACATGCGGAGAGCCACATCAAGGGATTGGTGAGGCCTCCTTTCAAAGAGAGAGGCATCCGTCCGGCATGTCCACAATGTTGCTTTAATTGGACTGACGGTTAATTTATTACTTACTTGTCGAATCGGATACATCGATTCGAAATCGAATCGATCAATAAGAAAGGAATTGAATCAATAAATAAGAAAGAAACTGAATGAATGAATGGATAAATAAATAAATAAAAATAATACTTGTGGATTGCTACAAGAGGGGATGTTTTTAAAAGTAGGGGGAAAGAAGGCCCCAGTGCAGAGACAATAGGGGAGGGAACTTCTAAGGGGCACTGGGGGAATTGTTAGTTATGGGGCATGACACATTTTGATACCACTAGCCACTACCGCTACCCATATTTATATACTGCATATATATATATATACACACACACACACAGAGCTCTACAAAAGTTTGCAAAGCAGTTTACAAAGAAAAATAAATTAATAACAAATAAGAAGGCTCCCTGTCCCAAAAGGCTCACAATCTAAAAAGAAACATAAGACAGATCCCAGCAACAGCCCCTGGAAGGATGCTGTGCTGGGGTTGGAGAGGGCCAGTTGCTCTCCCCCTGCTAAATGTAAGAGAATCACCACTTTGAAAGGTGCCTCTTTGCTCAGTTAGCAGGGGTCAAAAAGGTGCTATCTCTGAGGCACTGTTTTTGGTAATCTATAGCTGAGCAGAGAGAAACCTTTTAAAGTGTTGATTCTCTTATATTTAATAAGCAACTGGCCTTATCCATCCCCCAACACAGCATCCCTCCAGTGGCTGTTGCTGGTGTCTACCTTGTGTTTCTTATTTATTAATTATTTATCATCATCATCCTTTTGGGGGGAAAGGAGCCATCTTCATTTATTATTTATTTTGCTATGTAAACCACTTTGAGAACTTTTGTTGAATTCTGAATGCAGGTGCGCACACACTGCCTTGATACTGCCGCCCAGAACAAAACTCATTCTGCACACAGATGAAAAAAATTAGGGAGACCACTGGAAGCGGGGTAGAAATGTTTTAACAAATATTGGCAACATGTCGCTCTGTGCAAGACCCATTGCCATGAGCAATTGCTCTTGCAACACTGTTCTCATTCAGGTCCACTGGTCTTGAGTAAGAGAACACTCCCAATGGGTGGAGTTTGTTGGCTAAAATGGGACATTTCCAGAAGAGGAAATATTCCACTTGAAAATGGAAGGTGTTTCTATTTATTGACTCTCCGTCCAGATTCTGCAGCTCCCTTTCACATACTGTAGAATCCTTTATCCATTCACTCTTCACACTGCTTACTTCCTTTATGTGCAATTATGCAGTGCCACCTGCTGGCCATTGCAGGAAAACCATGACGAAAATCGTGTCTTTTCAGACTACTTTAAAATAAATTGGATCTTCATCATAGATTTCCCACATGTGGCCAGCAGGTGGTGCTGTGTAATAGTGCATGGAGCACGTACGGTCACCTCTTGCCAACCACGAGGGTTCTGTGCAAGGAAAACTTCACGGCTGGTGAAATCATGGTTGGTAAAACGAAGAGTCTATGGGAATCAGAGAGTATGGGGAATTCCAATAGGGAATGAACCTTAGGGGAAGGGGAAGGAAAGGGGGGACCATTTAAAACCACTAAAAAATCACTAAAAATCAGTTTGAAGAGTTTCTGCTACCTGACTGCCATCCAGATGGTCCGGATGGAGGGATGGAGTGGGGTGGGGTGGAATCAAGGGGAAGGGAGCTCGGGATCAGTGGGAGATAAGAGATAGGGAAGAGGGGTCACCTGCACCCTCACCCTCCTCCTCCTCATTTGATGTGTCCACAGCAGCAGACAGTTGATAGCTGCTCCCGAAAGTACCAACTCCTCTTTGTGTATTCTCTTAAAGAAGCTCAGCAAGGTAGGCTGTGCCATCTTCTTACTCAGGCCTTTTTGGACCTCTGTCTAGGGGCAAATCATGTATACTTGGGTCTCAATAGATGAGCCCACCCACAAAGATATACAAAACCACGGTTGACAAAGTTGCGGTTGGAGATGAATGACTGCAAATCATGTCGATAAACATGGATAGGCTTTGTCTATTAGGCATTGCCTAGCTTGTCCTTTTCATTTCAATAGGCGTAGTTTGAGTAATTTCCCTCATCATGTCAGCCATTAAGGCAGTTCACATGATCAAAAACTGGGTAGAGCAAGCATCCTACCCACCTTCAGAAGATGTACGCACTCCTGGTTTTTTATTGTATGGAAGCAAACAACTAGGTCAAAGGAGGGGGAGTGGTCATGTGGGAGAGAGGAGCTGGTTAGCAGGGCACTGTCCAACTCAGCTCTCATACTCAGCATTTGAATAAGGTAGGAAGAAAAGCCATCCTACTCAGCTCCTCTCTCTCACATGCTCACTTCCCCCTCCTCTTACCCAGTGGTCCTACTCACCAGCCTCCTACCCAGCTCCCCTCTCACACATGCTCACTTTCTCATATTACCCAGACATCCTCCCCAACTGTTCTCCACCCAGCCGTCCTACCCAGCTCCTCTCTTACACATGTTCACTCCCTTCTCCAGCCATTCTACCTAGCCATCCTTCTACCCAGCTGTCCTACCCAGCTTCTCTCTCACACACATTCACTCCCTCCTCCTCCTACCCAGCATCCTACCCAGACATCCTACCCAGCTCCTCTCACACATACATTCACTTCCTCCTCCTCCTCTTCCCCAGCCATCCTACTCAGCTCTTCTCTCACACACATTCACTTCCTCCTCCTCCTACCCAGCCGTCCTCCCACCCAGCTGTCCTACCCAGCTCCTCTTTCGCACACGTTCACTTCCTCCTCCATCTCCTCCTATCTAGTCTTCTCTCGCACAATCAAAAGTCAAGAGTTCACACAGCCCCTGAAGCTGGGTAGGATGCTTGCCCTACCCAGCTTTTGATCATCTGAACTGCAGGTGTGTCTTTTCCAGGATGATATTGATCTGCTTTGGGTTATTTCAGTGCCAGAGCTGCCTTCTGCATGGCAAGAGCGGCTGCAGAGATGAAAAGAAGCCTGATGGGGAATGCCACAAATACTCGTGTTTTAATTAGCCAATTTGTTGGAAGAGGCAATGCAGGCTGGAATTCGCGGCTGCTTCTCTGGCCGGCACCATCAAGAGGAAGCATGCCTTTGACTCAGTAGGAAGGGATAGAGTTAGCCCTGCTTGACAATGGGTGTGGGGATAATGAGGGCAACATCTGAGGCAAGCCCGCAGGGCAGAGTAGCCAAGTATGGAACAACATGAAGAGGAGGGGAGAGAGAGAGAGTTCAGTTCTGTTTTCAAAGGAATTCTGGAAAGCATTGCTTCAGATTCAGAGGTGGGGGGAACAATCATTTTAATAAGGCTGAAACCAGCACTATCCAAAGCCAGGTCACTCCAAGGACTTTTATGTGATGTGTCTTTATATCCTGCCTTATTTCCATCATGGAACCCAAAAGAGTATCCTACAAGGTTCCCAGGTGTCTCCCATCCCAGCATGGACCAGATCTGACACTGCTTAGCTTCAGCAAGGGGGCTGCCTCCTGTGCTCTCAGTCCATAGCCCAGGTTATATTTGACCTGTGGATGCTTCTGGAAGGGAGGGAGGTCCCAGTCTCTCTGACTGCAATGGGTACATTTTGTGCAGTTTCTCTTCTGAAAATTCTCCTGTCCACATGAATCAACTTTTAGAATGAGGGGCGCATTTGCAGTTTTACTGCTGGTTTACTATCGGACATGCTCTCTAGGTATGGATACATCCACAGAAATTACAGTTGGACTAAATCTTAACTCAGGGTCAAAGGAGATGCAATGGTGATGACTGTCTCTCAAGCCACAATGCAGGGCTTTTTTAAAAAAATGTGCAACCAGACATAAAATGTGCAGCTCCGAGGACAGAGAATACAGTTCCAAGAGAACATTTGGGGAATTCAAAAATGAAAGCCATGCAAGAATGGTATTCTATTTGATGATGTAAAAGTTGACTGGTAACCAGGAGAAAAGTACGGTGAGCAATCCAGGCTCCTCTAAGACCCGTACCCTGGTCAAGTGCCCCATTTCTCCTCCACCCAACAAAAATGCTTCCTGCACACTCCAGTGCTACTCCCCATAGAGCCCCCCCCCAGTATAACGCTCCTCCACAATTGTACCGTCGAATCCCCAGTTTGGGGAGTTTCTCCCACTCTGTGTAGACTTCTAAATGTCAAGGAATGTGAGGGGCCATTCACATGATCTACCGGGAGGGTGGGCAGGCAAGGGGAATGTCTCCCAAAGCTTGCCTTCACCCCAGACAATTGTCGTTTTGTTGGTGGGAGCACACAGCGTACTCCCACGTGATCAGCCCTGCTCCATACAGAAGCAGGGCGCATTGGTCTGACTCTGGGACTCGTTGTCCTGGCCTCTGTGAATCCCACAATGCACTGCGCAACTTGTGCAATGCATCGGGGGATTCCCCCAAGAGACAGGCGTTCTATGCACCCATAGCGTTCTGTGTGCAGCTGGGCTAGAAGCCAGGGGTAAGAGAGAGAGAGCTCCCTTAACCTCGGCTAACACCCGGGGTAAATAGCAGGGCTAGGTGGCGCTGCTCCACCAGGATCAAGACCGATCCTGGCAGTTCTCACGCACAGCCTAACCTGGGCTGGGTGTCCTGAGCCCGGGTTAGACTGCGCATGAGAACAGCCTCTCGGTCTAGGCCACAAAGTTGCCCAGAAAGAAAAATGCACAGGTGTGTTGTGGTGGTGTGCAGTATGCACCTAAATTACACTCTCATGCCACTGTGCGGTTCTGAATTGCCCTTTTTTAAAGTCCTGCCACAGTGTGGGGGGTGGGAGGCAGGAGGGGGGATAGAGAGGGGCTGTGAAACTAGGGGAAGGGATTAACCCTTTTCCTCCCTGCGTCGTTTCCCCAATGAAACCAACTCATCACCTACTATTCATCACCCTCAACCAACTCATCACTTTACTACCTCACCATTTCTCCCAGCACAATGGCTCCGATCCAACCCCCCCTTCCAAGCATAGCTGCTATTGGCCAACACATAAGGAGGTAAGAGAGCCAATCCTGAACCACCATCGTCTTGCCTAGTTTGAACGGAGGCCCTCAGTTGAGCAGCGTGAAAAAAGACTGCAAATCAAGGGCAGCTCCACTATTGGGCGACTGTGTACAGTGAACACAGGCTGCCCAACAGGGACTAGGTTTGGGGGAGCCACACACTGCCTGCCTCTGTAGCCACCTGCCCACCTTTTTCTCCCTGCCCTTGTTGGCACCAGCATAGAGTCAGCATGCGGGCTTAGGACATCACCACCCGGTGACACACTCTGGTGACATCATTAGCCCACGCACCAGATCTTTGCCAGCACCAACTGGGGGTGGGGAGAGAGGGAGGAGGCAGGTGGCCAGATGGGGGGCACAGAGGGAGGGAGGTGGGTGGGTAGTGGGTCAGTGGCAGCGGAGATGGCAGGAGTCGGGGCCATCAGAAACTCGAGCCACGGACCTCCGCCCACATCACCATGCTAGTCCTCCAAGTCCCAGGAGCAAGTGCGAATTCAAAACCCTCTCTGTTGATTCCACAGGGAAGGAGCCGATGCAAAGAAAGGGAGCTGCAGCCGGCTGCCTCGTTGAGTGCGTCATGCCAGCGAGAACTGCAAACTTACACTCCAACTCTGCCGACAGCCTTTGCGAGCTGCAAAGCTATCAACTCAGAACTCGACAGACACGCCGTTTCCCGGCCTCTTCCAAGACTCCCCCCTTTTTAGAAAAGAAAACAGGAGTTCAAAGCAGGAAGTCAGGGTTGGACCCATGACCTGGAAGGACGAAGGAGCAGCTGCAATTCAAGAGAGCGAGGTCGGAAGCTGATCTCACTCGCAGGCCGCGGCGTTATTAACTGAAGCCTGTTTGTCGACTCGGCTGTTTTGCCTCCTGCTTCACCGTCGAGGGTCTCCAGTGCAGCCATTCCGGGCCTGCCAGACAGGTAGCAAATCTTGCTGATGCAGCCGGATGCCTTTTGCTCCAGCTGTTGGAGAGCCATCACGAGAAAGAGGGTCAGCCTTGGCATCTCATTTATTTTACGAGGCTTGCTTGCTTTGCATTCTGCCTCTCCCTCCCGCTCGCTCTCCCTCTCCCTCTCCTTCCTGCTCTCTCCAAGCGGCCCGCTTTTATTGCTCTCGGCCTGCTTCTCCCGTTTGTTATTGGAGACCGTCTTGACCTAAAGAACACCGCATCCTGTTCCTCGGGCAGAAGCCACATTGGCACACTGCCAGGCCGGAGGGGCGCTTGTCGTCCTCATCACATTCCTTGTGTGGTTTTGGGGGGCTTTTTTGCTGGGCAACGGGGATCCAAAATACGGGCCCGGTGGGAGCTCTGTGTTCTTTACGCCTTTGTTCGAGGGCCGGGGTGCACAACCCAAATGCCCCAGTGGGCCAGAACCAACCACGACTTGGTGTGCCGGGAGTCAAGATCAATTTTCAGCACATGAATCATTACATTAAAATCAGTTATTAAGAATATTATAAGGAAAGTTACTTGTCGGTCGTCGTCGTCCCCCCAGCCTGTGGGTCAAGGGACCCACCGTTTTTAAACAAGGATATTGGCCAGAAAAGAGGCTTTATCCCTGCAGAGTCGGTGGGGGACTTGGGAGGGCACGACAGTCCCAGACAAATGCCGAGTCCTCTCCTCTCCCCAAATGGCTGTTTGTTTGTTAGTTAGTTTGTTTAATTTATATGCCACCCTTCCAAAAATGGCTCAGGCTAACATTTATTACATCAAAATAAATGTTACTTTCAGACTGCAATCCTAGGCATGTTGACTTGGGATGTACACAGTCGGATGTCTTTCCAAGTAAACAAACATAGGATGGCTTTGTAAGGCAGTTTCCAGCTGCCAGGTTGCTACGGATATTCCTACCGGGGGGTGAGGGCAGTAAAAAAGTAGCCAGGAGCAAGATCTGGTCCTCAGGCCTTATGTCGTGCAGCCTTTTCTAGGGGACAAAGGTCCCTGAGCCCCCGTTGGAGCGGCTCGCTCGGTGCACCTCCCCAAGTGTGCAGAGCAAAAGAAAGCAAGGCATTGTTTTGCGGGACTTGGTATATTATTATTATTTAATTTGTTGGCTTCTCTGACCTAGTCTGCTCCTGCAATTCCATCTACCCAGTTATACGGTAGGCTCATCCACACAATCCTAATCTGGGTAGGAGGAGGAGTGCCCAGCCAGGGCAGGGGAGCGGAGCGCCTTCCCAATGGGCGGTCACGTAAACCCAAGTCACAAGGGAGGTGGGAGTGAATGTGTGGGAGCAGGGAGTTGGGTAGGACGGCTTTTTGTCCACCCTTCGTAAAATGCTGGGGGGTCTGGGGGTGGGGCGCACCCATCTGAGCCAGCTTCCGCCTCCCACACGATCACTCCCCCTCCCCTCGTTGCTTGGGTTTACCCTTCAGTACAGCCTCATTCGAGGGGCTCAGCGGGGGGGGGGTGCTCACACCGCCTACATTCCCTTGAGCAGTGTGTGGAATGCTCTGCCACAAGATGTGGTGGCAGCCAACAGATGGCTTTAACTGGGGTTTGGATAACTTCATGGTCTATCGACGGCTACTAGTCGAGGGGTTATAGGCCACCTCCAGCCTCAGAGTAAGAACAGCCCTGCTGGATCAGGCCCATGGCCCATCTAGTCCAGCATCCTGTTTTCCACAGCGACCCACCAGATGCTGCTGAAAGCCAAAGGCAGGCGTTGAGGGCATGCCTTCTCTCCTGCTGTTGCTCCCCTGGGCCAGCCAGTATTCTCTCAAACAGGAGTCACTAAAAGCAGCCTTGCTGAATCTGCTTGGTCTTCTGCTAGAACGTTGAGATCCAGTTATCAAAGCCAGCTGCGACCTTCCCTCACATAAGTACCACCTTGAATTCCAACGTTTGGAGGAGAAGCAGTATCTAAATGAATGAATGAATGAATGGAAACTTCTATCAGGCATTTGCAGGGCATTAATGATGGCAGAAATGAGAAAGAGAACCAGCTCTCCTTGGATTTCTAAACACTTCCCTGTAGGATTGCCTGCGTGAAAAACCACGTACGGGCAAGTGCTTGTTTTCAAGCCTGCTTAAAGTACAGAGATTCTGCCGCTGTGGCAGAATCTTATGTCCCATATTCAAGACAGTGAAAAATGACCATCAGAATTTTGGGCTGAGTAGATACTGACCTCTAGTGGACAAAAGCACATCCCATCACGTCCCTATCAGAATTATATTCAGTTTTTAGGATGTGTGTGGTGTGTGGTGCAAAGATTCAATTAAAATATTGCCAGCGTATTTTCTCTTTGGGGACTTCAATGCATTGAATAGGCTCCCACGAGGAAGGAAAACTCACACTTATGAGGAGTTTGCAGGCAGTCCCAGGAAATCGGGCTATTCCCTACCATCAAAATAAGTCTTGCCAATAAAGAAAGAGTCCTGCTGGGATCCGACCAAAGCTCCATCATGTCTAGTATTCTGTCTCCACCAGGGGTCAGTCGGATGTTTTCAGGAAGCTCCTAAGCGGCATGTAAAGGCACTTTTACATGTTTTTCTCCGGTTGCTTGTTCCCAGTTACTAGTACTGAGTTATACTGCCTCTGTGCATGGAGGCTCTACATAGCTATCATAGCTAAGAGCCATTGCAAGACCTCTCCTTCATCAATGGAGCAAAGCAACAAGCAAACCAGAGTTGCAGTTCTGTGCAGGCATACTTAGGAGCAAATCCCATTGGGGATGTGACTGCAGGGCACCTCTTTTGCATGAAAAAGGTTCCGATTTTAACCCCCGGAAGCATCTCAAGCTGGAGCCATCGCTGAGTGGAAGAGCAGCTGCATGCAGAAGGTCCCAGGCTCCATCCCCAGCACCTCCGGTTGGGCCATAAAAGACTTCTGCCTGAAGCTCTGGACAGCCACCACTGCCAATCAGAGTAGACAGTACTAAGCTAAATGAACCAATGGTCTTGGTCAGTATAAGGCAGCTTTCTTCTTTGTAACCTTAGTGGGTGAGGGAGCTCAGTGTAAAAGCATCTACTTTGCAGGCAGAAGGTCCCTGAGAGGCCTTCAGAGGGAGACAGGAAAGTCTCACTACATCAGCAGCTGCCCTATAATTGGCCACGAAGGGGCAGAACAGCCTACTGAAGCTGCTGCAAGCATAGGATCATAGAGTGTGATTTGTAGAGCGGCACATTCATGAGTGGCAGCCCCTGTAGCCACAGCTCTCTATTGCTTCCTGGCCTGCTGCTGATAGAAAAGCATCCACACGACCAGAACAGCAAAGTAGGAGAGCTTTCTTCTCATCCTACCTAGGTTAAGAGCAGGGAACAAAAGCTGGGCTACCCTGCTTTGAGCATCCTGGGTTGGAGGGATTTCCATGAGTTCACACAACCATACAAACCAGGGTCCAACACTTCCGACTCTGATGTTGATGATTGTGTGAACAGGCCTGTTGTATATCAACATTCCCTCAAAAACATTTTAACAGACCTTCAAAAGGCGTGATACATAAAAGGCAAAAAATAAAAAAGAGGGCAAATTTTATTGACTAAGAATAAAAGGAAAGGAATCCAGCAGTGCAAGTTTTTGAGGGTTTTTTTGGTACAAACACAATTATAATCCCAGGAACCACTTTTTATATAACACAAAGTTATAGAAACTAGGGATGTGCACGGAACCAGGCGGGGGTGGTTCAAAGGTGGAGGGGGGTCGCATTTAAGGGGGGTGCACTTACCCCTACCTCCGCTTTCCCCCCACTGGCGCTCCGTTATTCAAGGCTCCTTTGGGGTGGCAGGATACCTCCCTGCCACCCCATTCCCTCTTTGCCTGGAAGTACTCAGCACACGTGTGCGCCGGGCGCTGATGTGCGCTTGTAGCTACCCGTGCATGCGCATGAGCGCAACGTGCACACACACATGCCCAGCACACTCACAAGCGCCAGGTACTTCTGGGTACCCAAAGGAGCCTTGAATAACGGAGCGCCGGTAGGAGGAAAGTGGAGGGAGGAGTAAGTGCACCCTCCCCTGCCCTTAAAGTGCAACCCTCCCCCCCATCTTTGAACCGGCTGAACAGCCGGTTGTTCGAACCAGTTCGGAGGCCCTTAAAAAGGCCACCGAATGGGTTCGTGCACATCCCCAGTAGAAACACGTTTACTCTGCCAGTTACCAATCTGATAGCAGGATTGGCAGGCAGGGAGAGAACATCAAACTTAGAACGTCAAGATCTTGCAGAGCTTCTTGGTCAGGTGGCTGTATGTGGCGCTTCCATACACGTTGTGATCCTGGTCAGGATCAGTATCCACAAAATACAACTCCCCTCCGTGGAGGTCACTTAAGTCGACAGTAAAGTTGTAGGGGTTGAACCCCAGCCACACGGTACACCTGTAGCCCGTAGTGCGCATGGAATATCCCATCACTCTTATATCTTCCAGCGCTGGCAGGTCAGAGTTCCACTGAGGGGTGTCCCCAGGTCGAGGATACTGGCTGAAAGCAACAGGTAGATCGTAGTCCTTTCCTCCTTCACGGTGGCTTCCTTGCCCTCCGTTGGCAAGTGGGAAATAGGGAACCATGCTTTGTCCTTCAGTGCACAGCGAGATTTGAAAGGAAGCCTTAGGACATGCAGGAGGAACCGCTAATCCAGCAAGCTCAGCAATCGTTGGGAAGAGAGACACCAGCTCCACTATCTCTTTGGGTTTCCCTAGGTAGGGGGGAAAAACCCGTAAAGAAGCATTAAGGGAGCATCCCAAGAGCTCAGCGGGTGGGATTATGGGTTGGCATTTGTCTTAGGAGACAACCTAAGGTGGTATTTGGCTGCTTTGGGAATTATTAAATACTAGTAAAAAGGTGGTGGGCGGGCAGATGAAACCATATTGTCTTACAATTTAACCTGCTTCCTGCTGAGAAATTTGCACTCTCAGACAAAAAAATTCCTAGGAATATCTCGGCTTTCAATCAATCATCTATGAGCTTACAAGTCCAATGACCTAGTGCCAATAAAAAACTGGCATTTCATAGGCTTTCATTAACTGAATTGGTCATTAACTGAATTTTGTTGCTGCTATTGGGTGGTAGTAACCGGTGTTTATTAGGGCTGCAATCTTGAATCAACTAATCAGTTAGATGAAGGGTTCTCAAACTTGGGTCCCCAGATGTTGTTGGACTACAACTCCCATCATCCCCAGCGACCATGGCCAAAGGTTTATGTAGTCCACCACCGTTTCACACAGCGGCCCACCAGATCCCTGAGAAGCCCAGAGGAAAGAGAGGAAAGCATGCTCTCTCTTCTGCAACTGGTATTTGGAAGCAGCTATCTCTTAAGACTAGTAGCTATTGATACTTGCCTCTATGAATTTGTCTAATCCCCTTTTAAAGTCATCCAAATGACTATATTTGATGGCAGTGAACTCTTATGATTATGTGCTACATGAAAAAGTTTTTTTCTTTTTTCTCTTTCCTGGCCATCAGTTTCATGGGATTACCCCTAATTCTAGTGTTGTGTGTGTGTGAGAGACGAACCTTTCCCTATCCGCTCTCCCCACACCGTGCATTGTTTTATAAACTTCTATCATGTCTCCCCATAGTCACCTCTTTTCCAAACTAAAAAGCCCCAGAAGGTGGAGCTTTTGAACCGCATTCAGACTGAACCACAGGTATGAGAACCGGTTCAGTTTGTTTGTTTGTTTGATTAATTTATATACCGCCCTTCCGATACGGCTCAGGGCTAAGCCGATCAGTTCAATGAAACAGCACAAACCGGTTTGAAGTTACTCGCAATCGAACCGCTCGAACCGCCCTGATTCATGGGGGTCCAGTTTGCAATCAAACCGGTTCTGCACATCCCTAATACATGGTGGTATTATAATATTAGCAATTTTATTTCCAATCCCCTTCCTAATGATCCCTAGCATAGGACTGACTTTTTCATAGCGGCCGCACACTGAGTTGACATTCTCAGTGAGCTCTTCTCCGCATTCTTAAGCTGTATTCTTCTAGGTTTAAATACTGATGCCTTTATTTTATGAGAGCATGTTTTAAATGAGTATTGTAAGCTACTTGAGGATTACAGTCAAAAGGCGGAGTCGAAATATTTTTAACCAACAGCTATGAGAGCAAATTGCATGCCCGTGCTGATAACCTTACCTTGGGGCACAGAGCTTGAAGCCTGGGTGAAGGCATCAATGAAAGGAAAATGCTTCTCTCCTGGGTAAGAGATGGGAGTTGTCCTCCCTGGTACATAGAACATCAGCGGCACCCGGGTAGCAATGTCAAAGTTGCTGTATTTCGCCCACTCTCCATGTTCACCCAGAGACCAGCCTAGGCAAAATCAAGTCAAGCAACTTTTATTGTATTTAGCCATTGGACATTTCAATAAAACACCTAATAATGGCAGGGAAGGATATTGAATACAGTACACAATAACATCTTTGACCAGGGTTTCTCAAACTTGGGTCCCCAGATGTCGTTGGACTACAACCCCCATCATCCCCAGCCACAAGGCCAAAAGCCATTGTGGTTGGGGATGATGGGAGTTGTAGTCCAACAACATCTGGGGATCTAAGTCTGAGAAACCCAACATTAGACCAAGTAATTTACACAACAGCATATTAGACCAAGGAGCCATCTGGATAATTAATAACTTGTCAATTCCAAGCATAATTAATAACTGGGCAATTCCAAGGATCCAAACGGAATCAGGCATGTTACCACTTTTTCAGTGATTGTAGCCATATGCAAATTTTCAAGTTGAGATTATATATACCCACTGGCATGAGAATATCTCCTACTATAAGGCCATATATTTACAAGACCCTTACATATTATAGAGGGTGTCTAAAACATGCATAATATATCAGTAACAGAATCAGAAGGGATGTCCAAAAATTCTGATTCCGTTACTGATGTATTTTGCATGTTTCATTCACTATCTATTCTATTGTGCATCTGCACAACCCTTGCGTTTAGCGCAACAGTGTTCTTGCACAGCTGCATAAACATAACACTGCACAGTATGTCAGCCACTGCGATTACAACACAACTCCATAGGTACATAGAGAAGACTCTTTTAACACAGTTAAGTGGCACCATTCACAAGGGGCCCAGAGGACTCACCGTGGTCAGCCGTGAACACTACGATCGTGTTCTGAGACAGCCCCGTGTCATCCAGAGCATTCAAGAGCTTCCCAACCAGCATATCCAAATATGAGACAGATGCAAAATAGCTCTGGCGAATTTGCAGCTGCAAAATGCATTGAAAGACGACACATAATTCCCGACTGCTAAGCAAGCTGTTAGATGTTTCCTCCAATTTGAAGGACGCCTGGCACACAGATACTGGCGATTTCTTTGTAACTCACCTCTCTGTCTTATCAAAGTAAAGAAAAGATGCGCCGTCAAGTCGGTGTCGACTTCTGGCGACCACAGAGCCATGGCGTTTTCTTTGGTAGGGGTTGACCATGGCCATCTCCCACACGGTATGAGATGATGCCTTTCAGCACCTTCCTATATTGCTGCTGCCCAGTATAGGTGTTTCCCATCGTCTGGGAAACAGACCAGCGGGGATTCGAACTGGCAACCTCTGGCTTGCTAAGTCAAGTCATTTCCCCACTGCGCCATTAAGGTAAAGTGTGCTGTCAAGTCGGTTTCAACTCCTGCAGTAACCACATCATGCAGAAATAGAGCAGCAGCAGAACAGAGACACCAGCAGCCCAAGGTCTTTAGTTGCTTGTTAAAGGCAGACAGGGAAGTCAGGGAACGGGCACCCACTGGGAGAGCATTCCAAGCACTGGGGGCAGCCACCGAGAAGGCCCTGTCCGGCATGCATGACAATCGAGTCCCCGCCAGGGTCGGCACGCAGAGCAAAATCCCCTTTGATGACCCTGTAGGGAGGGCAGAAACCTTCGAGAACATGTGGTCCTTCAGGCATCCAGGCCCCAATCCATTAAGGGCTTCAAAGGTGACGAGCATCAACCCCATTTCGTCCAGTTCGTCTGGTGGCGACGCCTTCTCTGTAGCTGCTCCTGGGCTATGGAATGCACTCCCGGCAGAAATCCGTCATCTGAGATCATTGCTGTCCTTCAAGAGCGCCCTTAAAACGTACTTATTTGGCCTGGCCTTCCAGAGTTTTAAATGATGAATTGTTTTAAACTGTCTTAAACTGTTGCCCTGATCTTCAGGGCTTTTAGCGGTTTCATTGGTTTTATTGTGTTTTAATAGTTTGATTTTAATTGCTAATTTGTTTTAATTGTTTTTATCATGTTGTGAACCGCCCTGAGCCATTTTGGAAGGGCGGTATATAAACCTAATAAATAAATAAATAAATAAATAAATAAAATTTCATTCTCGCAGACTCTCTCTGCTTCCTTGTTACTAAAACGTTTGAGTTCAAGGAGAGTCTTGCAATGGTGGTTCAAGGCATGCAAGAGTTTTCTGGAATACCAGTAAGCCATTCTCACCTGCCCAGCCTCTCTCCCTTCTAAGATCACAGCCAGACAGGGAACTTCCCACCTACCTGGAACTCTTTTGGAACTGGCCCATAAGGAAAGCTGATGTTCAGGGCTTCAACATCCTCCCTGCGCCTGATATCGGTCCAGGGGTTGTATGCCACAGAAGGGAGCCCTTTAGGAATGTCAGGGTCTGGGGCCAACGTGATGTTTTCCAAGGGGTACAACTTGAGAAATTGCTGGAACAAATAATGAGGTCTGTTGAAGTTGGTTGTAGTCCATAAACTCCTGCTGAAATAAACGTGCTAGTTCTTTAAAATACCTGTTGCGTATATCTGGTAGGTTCTTTAGTTTTTAGCTTTTATAATTCTTAGTTTTTAGCTTTAAGCTTAATTTGGAATTTTAAAAGCTAATTATGACTGTGATGTTCGCTTGGATTTTTAACTTGTTTAATTTGGTTGATTTTATTAGTCTGATTTTATGTTGTAACTGTTTTATAAATGTTATGAGCCACTCCGAGAAATAATGTACTGGAGGGGAGGGGTATAAATATTTCAAACAAACAAAACAAATAAAAATAAAATAAAATCCTACAAAGCTCTGTATTGTTTTTGCTACAACAGACTAGCACTGCTACCTCTCCAGAAACTACACATATTTGAAAATACAGCCCATGTGCTATAGTGGTTAGAGAGTTGGACTAGGGCAAAGGAGACACGAGTTCAAATCCCCATTCAGCCATTCAGAACTCACGAGGTGACCCTTGGCCAGTCACCCATCTCTCAACCTAGCCTACCTCACAGGGTTGTTGCGAGGATAGGCAAAAGAGAAGAGCCGGTCGTGTGGTAGCAAGCATGCATGGTCCCCTTTGCTAAGCAGGGTCTGCCCTGGTTTGCATTTAGATGGGTAACTACAAGTGAGCACAGTCTGATGTAAGATACTCCCCTCGTGGGACTGAGTCGTAGCTCAGCAGTAGAGCATCTGCTTGCATGCAAAAGGTCTCAGATTCACTCCCTGGTGTCTCCAGGTAGGGCTGGGGGAAACTCCAGCCTGAAATCTTGGCAAAGCTGCTGCCAGTCAGTGTAGACAATACTGAGCTAGATGGACCAAGGGTCTGACGCAGTATATGGCAGCTTCCTATGTTCCTAACCACGCACACCACTCTAGACTCTTTGGAGGAAGAGCAGGGTATAAATGTAAAAAATATAACTATTATTGGACTGGTCAGATGTCTAACCCTACACCATTCTTATCAAACTAGAACTCTCCTCTGGAAATGGATACTTGTTTCAGAGGGGGGCTTTTGCTCCAGCACCCTTACCTGAGGGTACCTGAACGGGATGTGAGGCTTGTGATACCCTACAGCGAGGAAGAAGTTGCTGTTGCTTCCTTTCACAATGTTCAGCAGTCGAATCGCTTCCTCGGTGCTCTGGATGTCTGGCAAGGTCCCCTCGGGCATCTCAGAAACATCCACCGGGCAAATCAGGTTCGCGTGGAGCGTTCCATCCTTCCCTTTGCAAACCTTAAAGCAAAGGGGGAAAGGAGAACTTCAAGGCAGGCTGTGCAATCATAAACATTATTACAGGAAGGTACGTCCCAGTGAAAGCCAGGCAGCCCTGCTCCCATATGAAACACAGCTATTGCCCGACTAAAGAAGTCTCCGCTGATTTATCAAACGAGTGTTAACTGCTTGTGCAGTTAATTCGGCAGAGAACTGCATATAATGCAAGCAATCGCTCTGGAGCTGCTTGGGAGCAGAGAACTATCTATGTTGTTTGTGTAACTCAGTAATGTGTCATATACTTCGATGCTGTACAATAAAGATAAGAAAGAATAACTAGCTGAGGCGGGTGCAGAGCATCTGCGTCTCTAGTTTCCCCTGCCCCCCGCCAATTTCTTTCCCCACATGCCTGCCACTGCTGATTTCTTCCCCACCCACTGCCGTTTTCTTCCCCCGCCTGCCCACCAGCCTACCCCCTGCCGCCGCCACTTTCTCCATCCCTCTCCCCACCGCTGTTTTCTCCCTGCACCGCCGTTTCGTTTCCCACCTCGCCCGACTGTCCACCAGCGCTGCCACTTTCCTCTCCCCCTGCCGGCAGCTCACTCGCAAATTCTCACGAGAGATGTGACGCATGGGATTAGCAATAGTTACGCCTTAGATAGATAGATAGATAGATAGATAGATAGATAGATAGATAGATACATAGACAGATAATCGAGACACTGCCAGGGTGCCTAGTCACCTTTGTGTTTTCATATTTTTCAGAAGAAGGATGAAAAGGTGGGGTGGACCAACTGTAAGGATAGTCATCGCTATGGTTAGACGAACTCCCTGGGAAAAGAAGCAAGAAGAGAAGGAATGTAGGTGGTGGTGGGACGAGGGGAAACTTCAAATCCAAACTCCAAAGACTTTATACAGAGAGGTCATTGGAGCTCACCGGGATGAAACACTTTCCCTACAGATAGGGTGATGTAGCCATTTTCCTTGAAGAACTGGGGCAATGTGGAATAGTTTCCGGCGTGCACCCTCCAGTAAGAGCCAAAATCGTAGAGCCTGGTGGTGTCTGGCCTGCGCCCGGTGAGGAAGGAGACTCTACTCGGGGCGCAGACGGCTTGCTGCAAAAAGAGGAGAACTCAGACTTGGCCTGTTTCAGAGAAGCCCGACAGATTCCAAAAGAACTTGAAACCAGATCATATGAGCCATTTCCCCTTGCCTAGCAGGCCTGGGAAAGTAACTGCCTTCCAGCATCAGCTTGTCATGACAACATAAAAAGAGCCCTGCTGGATCAGTCCCCAAACCCAGCATTCTGCTTCCAACAGGGGACAGCCAGATGCTTTGAGGAAGACCACCGTGCACAGCATGAACGCAACAGTCCTTCCCTGCTGACACATCATAGCCTACGGCTTTTGGACTTGGAGGTTCCATTTTGCCATCATGGATACGAGGCCTTGCTCACTTCCTCCTCTGTGAATTTGGCAATGCTCTTTTAAAAGATTAGACTAAGCTTGGCATATGGAAAAGAAAATAACCGTGAGTAACCACATAGCATTCTTTAGAGGACAAAAGAGACCACCGCATAAATGTTGAAGAGCGGAGAGCATTAATTGTGCCTTTCCTGCACTAAAGCAAAAACAAAAACTTTTAGGGATCTGTAATGCAACTTTATTAATTATTATCATTATTGTGAATAATAAAAAAATAAGGATAGTACTTTTTCTGCACTAAAACAAGGCCAAGAAAAGTAATGTTTAAGGATCCCTAATGCAACTTGATGATGATGATGACGAATAGTAGTAAGAATAGTGCTTTTTCAGCACTAACATAGGAAGCTGTCATATACTGAGTCAGACCCTCGGTCCAACTAGCTCAGTATTGTCTACCCAGACTGGCAGCGGCTTCTCTGAGGTTGCAGGCAGGCGTCTCTCTCAGCCCTATCTTGGAGATGCTGCCAGGGAGGGAATTTGTAACCTTCTGTATGCAAGCAAGCAGGTGCTCTTCCCAGAGTGGCCCCATCCCCAAAGGGAATATCTTACAGTGCTCACACATCTCCTATTCAAATGCAAACCAGGGCAGACCCTCCTTAGCAAAGGGGGCCATTCATCTCCACCAACAAAAAAAACCCC
The DNA here is from genome assembly GCF_027244095.1 of Hemicordylus capensis. Lineage (NCBI taxonomy): Eukaryota > Metazoa > Chordata > Lepidosauria > Squamata > Cordylidae > Hemicordylus > Hemicordylus capensis. The sequence continues at coordinate 22,102,250 of NC_069667.1, forward strand.
TTAAGGATCACAGTGCAAGGCAACATCTGCACAGTTCCAATCACTGCCCCGTGGGCAACTGTGCTTGCGCAATTTTTGCATTTTGTGCAGCAGCACTCTTGCACAACTGCACAAATATGACTTGAAACGTACACATTAGTTACGAGGTCGAGCCAGCTTGAGGTCAGACCGGCTCGTACATCCCTCGTGCACATGCCATTGTGCAGTACACTGGCCATTATTATTAAAACAATTAATCGTAGCTTTTCCACCCAAAGAAGTTCCCAAAGCCGTTTACATGGCAAAAATTCTTTGCATCACTCACTTGTGCAAAGGCATTTTGAAACACGACACTCCGCGAAGCCAACTGATCGATGTTCGGAGATCTCACGAGGGCATCTCCATAGGCGCCCAAGGCAGGCCGTAGATCATCAACGACAATGAAGAGAACATTCTTGCCATCTAGACAGCCAAAGGGTTAGAGGACATTTGTTTCCGCTCCATTAGTCAACACTGATTGAGGAACAATGAACAGAGGGGAACTTCTCTGTAGCTAATTTTAATTCCTTAACCCTATTACAAGAAGCAGCAGACTGGCGAATCATGTATAATAATACTATTTTAAAGGATTAACACCATCAGGCTGACTTAAGAGATATTTAAGGCACCTTTGCAAAAGGATTGTAGAAATAAATTGCATTGTTCAAACATGTTGAGTGAGCTTACAGGACAGGATTCTGCCATTCTAATCATCTTGTCTGATCTCAGCGCACAGAAACCAGTGATATTTAGGCCTTGTTCCCAGATTGTCACTGGAAGGAAACCACTGGGTACATTAGCCAAGGACAGCTTATCTGTCTGACTCTGCTCTTAGGAATCACGTAAGACGGCTGAAGCTAGAAGGGTCAGACCATTCCCGGGTGAAAATATCTCTAGGAGTGGGTTGCTGGGTTTTGCTTTGCTTTGTAAATGTGGCACTTTTGTGGAAAGACAGGGAAGAAATTTATAATGCACTGAAAGTTAGTTTTATTCACTGATAGCAGGCTGTTTTATTGGGGTTTTTTAAAATTCTGAGTCCCTGCAGAGAAGAGATGCCGAGTCACAAGAACATAAGAACAGCCCTGTTGGATCAGGCCTAAGGAAGCCCATCTAGTCCAGCATCCTGTTTCACACAGTGGCCTACCAGATGCCACCGGAAGCCTACAGGCAGGAGTTGAGGGCATGTCCTCTCTCCTGCTGTTACTCCCCTGCAACTGGTACTCAGAGGCATCCTGCCTCTGAGGCTGGAGGTGGCCTATAGCCCTCCGACCAGTAGCCGTTGATAGACTTCTCCTCCATGAAGTTATCCAAACCCCTTTTGAAGCCATCCAGGTTGTCGGTTGTCACCGCACCTTGTGGCAGAGAATTCTGAGTCCCTGCAGAGGGCAGAGAAGGGGCTTTTTAAAATAAATAAATAAATAAACAAACAAATAAATAAATAACTCCTTTGGTTTTGCAATTGTGTCAAACAGCTAAGCGTAATCCAGGTGAGGTGAGGGTCAAACGAAACGTAGCTTAGTTCTGCCTAGGAACATAAGAAGCTGCCATATACTGAGCCATTGGGCCATCTAGCTCAGTATTGTCTACACTGAGTGGCAGGGGTGCCTCAAGGGTTCAGGCAGGAGTCTTTTCCAGACCTATCTGGAGATTCTGCCAGGGACTGAAGAAGCAAGGCCATCTGCATGCAAAGCAGATTTATTGTACATAGCAGCTGCAGGGGGCTGATTAGGACAGGGATGGTGACATATGGGGGAAGGGGATTTGCTCTCAGCCCCCCCCCAAAAAAGAGACACACACACCCTCCACTGTTAATTGCCTCTGGAAGAAGCTGCCATCAGCACCAACTGGCTATTAGCAGTCCCTGCCATAGGGAGGAAAAAACCCTTCTTGGGTGTGGTGCAAAGCCTTGAAACCACCTGAACGTCCAAATTTATTTGTTTATTTATTTAGTTAGTTATTTAACATTTTATATCCCGCTCTTCCTCCAAGGAGCCCAGAGCAGTGTACTACATACTTGAGTTTCTCTTTCACAACCACCCTGTGATGTAGGTGAGGCTGAGAGAGAAGTGACTGGCCCAGAGTCACCCAGCTAGTTTCATGGCTGCATGGGGATTTGAACTCAGGTGTCCCTGGTCCTAGTCCAGCACTCTAACCACTATCCCACGCTGGCTCCAAATCACCCTCCTCCTGTCCCAGATCTGAACCCAAATCCAATGCATTCAACACCCCACTCCGGCTCCTCCACGTCTCAACCCCACCTCAACCCTACACAAGGAACCTTCCTATGCTTCACCTTCTACAGGCACTAGCCCTTAAGGGACCGGGCATCGGCTTTATATGCAGAAGGTCCCGGGTTCAATCCTTGGCAGCATCTCCAGGAAAGCCTAGGAAAGCTCCCTGCCCGAAACCTCGGAGAGCCGCTGCCAGTCAGTGTTGACAATACTGAGCTAGATGGACCAAAGGTCTGACTCGGTACAAGGCACCTTCCTATGGTCCCAGGTCCCAAGACAGCTGGCTGGCAGCCTACCCAGGACCCCTAATCCTTGTCTTCCCAGCCAGGCTTTCTGCACATGGAGCACCCAAGCTCTAGATCTCTCGCCTTTCGGGACCCCAGACACACCCCAGCCCGGGGGCGCGCACACACACACACACACACACCAAAAAGTGGTGGAGACACAAGTTTCAGAGACATAAAAATAGAGGTACGTTTTGAGTGGAATAAAATAAAATAAAATAAAATAAAGTCTCCCCCTCACCCCCACCCCGTTTCAGGGTCCCAGAAACCTAATATGTGGGGCCCAGCTCGCCCACCCATAATGCACCCTGCCCCTTCGATGCCCCCCCCCGCGTCACCCTTTCCCCCGATCCCCCCCCCCCGCGGCCTTTTGCGCGCTCTGCGCCCCTGCGCTGCTGCTGCTCCTCCTCCTCCCCCCCGAGCGGCCCTTCGCTCGCAGCGGCACCTTCCGGAGCGTCTCCGCCCTCGCGGGTTCCTCCAGCAGCCCCCGAGCCTGGTACCGTCCCGGCAGCGGCGGCGGCTGCCCCAAGAAGCAGCCCGGCGAGCGGCAGCGCCCAGGCAGCAACTCGCGGTGGCCGCGCCGGCCCCATCGCCGGGGAGCCGCTGCGCTCAGCTCCAGGGCGCAAACCGGAGCGCCGGAGAACCCCGGAGTCGCCCCCGTCCCCGCTTCGGCTCCGGAGGAGGAAGCCAGTGCGGGGCGGAGCTGCGGGGGAGCTCCGCCCCTAGAGGGCTGAAGGCCGGGCCAGGGAGAGGAAGGATGGAAGTTGTTTCGGCTGAATTGCAAAGCTGGTCCTGTGGTCCGCTTTCATTGCGGCTGGGCTGTGGAGCATAGGGAGCTGCCATATACTGAGTCAGACCCTTGGTCGATGTAGCTCAGTATTATCAACACAGACTGGCAGCGGCTTCTCCAAGGTTGCAGGCAGGAATCTCTCTCTCTCAGCCCTATCTTGGAGATGCTGCCAGGGAGGGAACTTGGAACTAAGATGCTCTTCCCAGAGCAGCTCCATCCCTTGCTGAGGGGAATCTCTTCCAGTGCTCACACTCAAGTCTCCCATTCATATGTAACCAGGGTGGACCCTGCTTAGCTAAGGAGAGAGTCATACTTGCTACCACAGACCAGCTCTCCTCTCCTCTTGTGCTTAGGCTTATTTTATTTGTTTTATTTATTTATTTGTCGATCAATATGCTCCCTGCATATCTGGGAAGAGCACCTGCAGGCTTGCATGCAAAAGGTTCCACGTTCCCTCCCTGGCAGTTTCTCCAAGATAGGACAAGATTTATTTATTTTTTTAATAGGACAAGATTTTTTTATTGAACCAACAAATTACCAAAGCATACAGTACATTGCCAAAGCACAATTATATACAAAGTAGAGAGATTCCTGCCTGCAACCTTGGAGAAGCCGCTGCCAGTCTGTGTAGACAATCCTGAGGTAGATAGACCAAGGGCCTGACTCCGTAGAATGCAGCTTCCTATGTTCCTATTTTGGGCTTATTGCCTTGGGCAGCTTATGAGAGAATTCTCTTGTTTTCAGACAATTTCTGAAAGCCCATGACATTCCCAGGTCGTTTGGAAACCGTTCCTGGCATTCTGTGCCGATATCTTTGTAGAAAGTGGTGTTGGGCGATTCTGTGAATGGTGTCTTGGTCTTTGCTTTTTGTTTCGTTTTGGGTTTATTTGAAGGGGATGTTTGAACTGGAGAGGGAAGGGGTGGGTATTTATAGGCTGCCTGCAGAAGAGAGGGGTAAATATTTAATTATGCTAAAAGAACAATCTGATTGTTTATTTTTATTTATTTAACATATTTGTATACCGCCCAAAACGCAATTCTCTGGGCGGTTTCCAACAAAACAACAAATAAAAACAACAAATAAAAAGGTTGTTTTTTAAAGCTCCTCAGTCTCCATGACAGCTTTTAGAAAGCATGTTAAATCCTAGCTTTTTATCCAGGCTTTTATTTGATTTTCTCTGCTGTTGCTCTTTGTACTTTGTATTGTTTTTATGCTTGTGTGTTAATTTTTTTAATCAGATTTGTTTTATATTTTTAGCTTAATATTTTAATTGTGTCATTTTTACAATCTTGTTTTTAAATTCTTCTGTAAACCGCCTTGGGATTATTTGAATGAAAGGTGGTATATACATTTAACAATAAATAAATAAATAAATAAATATTTGAAACGTTAAAACTATTAAACACAATTAAAACAATTTTTAATTAAAAGCCTGGGTGAACAAATGCATCTCGACTGCCTTTTTAAAAGTTGTAAGAGATGGGGAGGCTCTTATTTCAGCAGACTGTTGATTATTTCTTTGTCAGAACAAACGTTTTATAAGATCGTCATGCTGTCTGAAAATTATTGATGGAAAAAAGAATAGTTGTATACCTCTTTTCAGCCAAAAAAAAAAAATTATCAAAGCAGTTTGCACAGAAAAAAATATTTATTTATTTGCTACATTTCAATCCCACTCTTCCTTGACAGAGCCCAGATAAACATGGTTATGTTTATCCTCACAACAACCCTGCAAAGTAGGCTGGGGATAAATGACTGGCCCAGTGAATTTCATGGCTGAACAAGGATTTGAACTCAGATCTCCCTGGTTGTGGTCCAATATGCTAACCACTATGCCCCATGCTTGCCTGTCCCAAAAGTGCTTACAGTCTGAAAAGAAATTCAAGGGAGACAGCAGCCACTGGAGAGTTGGATAGGGACAGCAGTTTTTCCTCTGCTAACTTTAAAAGGTGCCTCTTTGCCCAGTTTGCAAGGGTTAGCTTTTTAAATTAAACATATATTTCACCCTTCCTCGCTCAGAGCAACGTACATGGTTCTCTACACACAGACATACACACACACAAGCTTGTATCCTCACAACCATCCTGCAAAATAGATTAGGCTGAGAGATTAAGACTGAGCCACATTCACACAGGGAGGAAGCCTCACCTCACACTGCTGGGGGAGGACCATCTGGGAAAGAGGCAAAGAGAGAGTCTTCCTACATCACACTCCTTTGGCATTCACACTGTCTAGAACAGATTTAGGATTTAGAAGCAACTGGTGTCTCTTTTGCCTGGCCCGAGGCCTTGTTCCGCTTCCCAACATTGATCACCAGATGGCACTCACGCCCCAACAACAGGCTTTCTCCCTACAGGTTGCACTGCGGCTTGCCTCTTTGCCAAGTATCTGATTTGTTTCCAAAAATACCATGTAATGGGCCTGATTTATTGTGTTTATGTCCCAGGAGAGGGAAGCAAGACAAGAGCTCAAGAGTTTGTCTCATCCATCCAAGGATACTAAGCTAGGTGGGCTCCAGACAGCAATCAAGGGTGGAATCTGCAAAGCTTTCACATAAGTTCCAAGAGCAACTTTACTCGCCATACAGACACCCGTGCAGACTTCCGCACACCTTGCTAGTGTGAGCTTACCCTCTGCGTGCGCACTGAGCAAAGACCTCATGCGATTTTCTCAGCACCACCTGCTGATATGTCCTGACATGTCACTCATAGTCCGCTGTGTGACATGTCGGCCACTGTTTGAACCAGAAGAGAGCCAGAATAGTAATAAAAACCAGCGGAACCGAAACGGAGCCCATCTTTTAAATGCTTTGATTCCCTGCACAGTGGTGGCACCCCAGATCTGGGTGAAATGCATTTTCCCTACCCCTCATAGGGTAGGGTATGGGTAGGGTATGGCTCACGGTAGCATCCATGAGCCAATTGAGGGCACTGGAGGTTTAGGAGACGCAGATTCGGCTTGGCCTGAATTCACCCTGGGTTCTCGCCATTCTCACAAATGCATTCCTCCAGGAGAGGAAATATTTAATGCTATTTTCTGACAATTGCTTCCTCTTCATGTACTTGGCAGCCTTGGGGAATCAGGAAATCAACCGACTGCATTAGAATTATTTACAGAAAATGTCTTCGAGACATCCTTCACTTTAATCCTCTAGCTTTTCTCCCCGCCTTTTAATCGCTGTTCCAGCCAGTTAACATTTACATTCTGTGTTTTAAATGCAGGTTTACGTTTCTAGGTCGCTTCTGGGTTACCATCGGGGTAACACTTGGTGGTTGGCCAAGTCCTCAACTCTGCGGATAGTTTGCTACACTTGTAGCATCGGTGCATTTTCAGATCTCTAACTAGTATTATTAATTCCAATGAGACTACTCATGAGTAATTCAATCTGGGTGCCCACCATTGTTTTTAATTCCAGGATATGTTATCTAGAGCGACTTTCTCCTTCCTGTATCATTGGCTGACCTTTTTTGCTGACCTTGGGCCGTGATGAAGAAATTCTGATTCTATACATTTATATCCTGCTCTTCCTCCAGAGTACACATGATTTATTCTCACAACAACCCTGTGAGGTAGATTAGGCTGAGAGATATGTGAATGGCTCAGGATCACCCAATGAGTTTCATGGCTGAACGGAGATTTGAACACGGGTCTCCCCGGCCCTAGTCCAACACTCTGACCACTGTAACATTCTGGCTCATGCAGTCAAGACCCCACTGCAGATGACTCAAGCAGGTGGAAGTCAAGACTACCCTCCCCAGGGTTTAAACAGCTCCCAAAGTAGTTGTGATAAAAACGAAACCTCACTCCAGTTCGCCTTTTCGTTTGGTTTTAAGGCCAGCATTATGCATGCTGGTCAAAGATTGCCATCTTTGTTATTTAAGACTCATCTAAAACACTTGTGGTTTTAAAAAATGGCCCTGAAAGATTCATGAGCTTTGCTCTCAGAACCACATAACAAGCGTGCTGAGATTCTTGTAAACCTCAGCACCCGGGGATAAGCCAAAGGCACAGCTTCAGTGGAGAGGCAGATTTGCATAAATTTGCCACATTTCATTAGCATTGTAATAATTAAATGATAAGATACTCCTGCAGTCACCTTCCCCCGCAATCCAGATCATTTCCCAGGAGCAAAGCCCTGGAAGGTACACGCAAAAGCATTCAATAATGTATTCCTGGTTCAAAAGTGCTCATTGTGAGACGTCTCGGCATCTCAAAAGGCAGTAACAACTCCTTGACTAAAAAGCACGGATTATGTGTTCTTCTTCATTAGGAAGCCTCCCTCGTTTTGTCCTGGGCTTATTAAATGATCTTCAGCAGTTACATTAATTGCCTCCTGAGGGCCGCTTCAGAACTTCATAGGCTGCACATGGAAGTCCCTGAAAGCCCTTCTGCACGCATGAGGGACGCTCTTCCACAACGCTGGACAGCCATTCACACGGCGCTACACAGGATGGTGATAGGATGGGTCCATCTAGCTCAGTATTCTCTACACAGACTGGCAGCAGCTTCTCTAAGGTTGCAGGAAGGAGTCTCTCTCAGGCCTATCTGGAGATGCTGCCAGGGAGGGAACGTGGAACCTTCTGCTCTTCCCAGAGCGGCTCCATCCCCTGAGGGGAAGATCTCCCAGGGCTCACACTTCTAGTCTCTCATCCAAATGCAAACCAGGGCAGACCCTGCTTAGCTTAAGGGGACAAGTCATGCTTGCTACCACAAGACCAGCTCTCCTCTCCCTTTCCTTTGTGAGTGACTTTAGCACAGGGAGGTGAACAATCTGTCTGGCAGTTAAGTCGGCTTGTGGCTGTAATTTACACACACACACACACACACACACACACACACACACACAAAACACCTATGTGTGCGCGCACGCACACACACAAACACTTTGGAGGCAGCGGACCTGGGATATAGCAACTTGGAAAGATAGGGCTTGAGTTAGCCAACTTTCCTTTTTAGGTAATGTAAGGTAAAGTGTGTCGTCGAGTCGGTGTCAACTCCTGGCACCCACAGAGCCCTGTGGTTGTCTTTGGTAGAATACAGGAGGGGTTGACCATTGCCTCCTCCCGCTCCGTATGAAATGATGCCTTTCAGTATCTTCCTACCTCACTATACACGTAGTCGATATTTCCTATAGTCTGGGAAACACACCGGCAGGGATTCGAACCAGCAACCTCTAGCTTGCTAGCCAAGTCATTTCCCCGATGCACATAATGTAGCTCACCCCTATAGACCGGCTAATTATTTGTATGAGCTTGTTGCCAAAATGAGAAGGGTGTTTACCCTGGCATGCTTGAATGCAGTGCCTTCCGCTCTTTAGAGGGCTGCTATCTTGCTACTTCTTTTTCTCAACGGGTATGGATCACGTGCTGCTCCACTGTTTGTTTTATAGGGATATTCAGTCGGCACTTTTGTTACCTACCTTGTCTAAATTCCCAGGTAGGCCATCGGCCTTTTACGTGTCTTTTCTTTTGTCTGACAGCAATATCACTGTTTCTGCTATGGTGGCAAAACTTTGTTACATCGCAAGTTGTGTAAGGAAGCCCTTGGTAAAATCGTGAGTGTCAGTTGTATTATTTATCGTTAAATGCTGAACTGTGTTATAAAGAAAGAAAGTACAGGTAAAATCGTGATTGCTGTAGGTTATTTCTTATTGTGTTATATTTCTGTCTGGCGAAGGACTGTAATAAAGATTCCATTCCATTCCACACACTTTGGACAATTCAGTAGCTTGCCATACTGAATGGAAAGGAGCAAACGAAAATCTGCTCTGTTCCGTTCCCAGCAGTCAGGGTTCAATGGTGATTAAAACAAAAGACTCCCCCAAGGATCTGATGGGAATATCAATGAACAAATTACATAATGGTGTTGGGAGAAGGCAGAGCGAGCCTTTGTTTCTATGCAAGAAGTCAGGAAGCAAAAGAAAGCCCAAGCTCTCTTGCAACTGGAAGGAGGAATTTCTGGCTATACTGATTTCTGCTATTCCAAAGTTCCTACAATACTGTGGAGCTACAACAAATGCCCCAAAGCCAGAAGATGGAAAGGCTAGGTACAAAAGGATATCACCAGGCCTTTGCCAACTGTATGATAACATAGGGAGCTGCCTTATACTGAGTCAGACTATTGGTCCATCCAGCTCAGTATCGTCTACTCTGGCTGGCAGCAGCTCTCCAAGAAGTCAGGCAGGAGACTGGGACCTTCTGCATGCAAGCAGATGATCTACCACTGAGCTACGGCCCCATCCCCTGAGGTGAATATCTTCCAGCAGACATATAGTCATCCATCCCTATGCCAACCAAGGCAAACCCTGCTTAGCAAAGGGGACAATTCCTTCTTGCTGCCACAAAACCGGCTCTCCATCTTGATTAATAAGAGTGCTAACCAAGAACATCCAAATAAATGTCACTGAAAAGAGTAAGGATGTCCAGCCAACAAATCTGAAGCCGCAAAACGTTATATCATCAACATAGGAACATAAGAACATAGGAAGCTGCCATATACTGAGTCAGACCATAGGTCCATCTAGCTCAGTATTGTCTACACAGACTGGCAGCAGCTTCTCCGAGGTTGCAGGCAGGAGTCCCTGTCAGCCCTGTCTTGGAGATGCTGCCAGGGAGGGAACTTGGGACCTTCTGCTCTTCCCAGAGCGGCTCCATCCCCTGCAGGGAATATCTCACAGTGCTCACACATCAAGTCTCCCATTCATATGCAACCTGGGTGGACCCTGCTTAGCTAAGCGGACAAGTCATGCTGGCTACCACAAGATTCAGAACTGGTACTCCTAAAGCACAATTTGCTTGCTCAAAAGACACGGACATCTTAGAGCCACCAGCCTCACAGCAAAACAGTATCTGAGAATGCAGAAAATCTGCCTCTGCCATAAAGTCCACGAATCCAAAGATTAGATGTTTTAAGCCGCTTGGTAAAATTCCTAATATTGTCATTCAAATGGGAGTTTATTTTCTAGTCAGGAGAAAGAGAGCGGTGAACTAGACAGACACCATCCAGGCTCTGCATCCATCCATAAAGCTTTGATTTAAGGGCTCCAATTCTGGACACCCAACAACGAGCTGTTAAGATCAGTCTGAAATGGAATCGACTCTCCCAAGGGCGCTTCTCAAAGTACTACACCTTAACAGTTAGGAAATTCCTGGTCATATTAATCTGCTTTAAAATCTGCATTTTAAAGCAGATGCTCTAGAAGGTCCCAGGTTCAATCCCTGGCAGTTTCTCCAGGAGCTTTTACGCACAGCAGACTTTACCGTGGATTTACTGGGAGGCTTTTAAAAGTAAAGTGTGTCATCAAGTCAATTTTGACTCCTGGCACCCACAGAGTCATGTGGTTTTCTTTTGGTAGCATATAGGAGGGATTTACCATTGCCTCCTCCCACGCAGTCTGAGATAATGCCTTTCAGCATCTTTCTGTATCTCTGCTGCCTGATATAGTAGCAGCGGGGATTCGAACCGGCAACCTTCTGCTTGTTAGTCAAGCATTTGCTCATGGTCTCAAAAAAACACGGAAAATAGTGGAGTTTTTTTAATCCAGAGATAAATCAGGCTACACTCGGGCACAGTGGAAAACCCGAATTGCACGTGTGGATTGCTCCCCGATAACGCGCAGGGACTTCGGGGAAAATCTGGCCGATATGTGTACTTGCACCCTCCATTCCGGAGGAGATGCAAGCTAAAACCAAAAATCTCTCAGTAAAACTGCTGTGTGTAAAACTTCCAGGTAGATCAACTAATTGCCGTTCTTCATCACAGTTCTTTTCCAGGCTCATTACTGTTCTAATCATCCTCTGAACTGCCTGTTTCGGCAACATGTTTGTGCTGACTGGATATGCAAAGATTGGGTCAAGATCATCACACCCAGGGCTCACATGCATAGGCGCTATCTGCACAATTGGGAACCCTGCAGAAAAGCCACCTCTCCAATCCTGTGTAGGCTGTGTTCAGAAGTTACAAGCATGCATTTGAGGCAGGTACGGGGCCAGAGGGTGTGATCCCACCCTTTATGCATTCAGTCGGTGTGAATGTGATTGTCTGGACATTTATTCCGTGCCTTAAAAGGCCAAAGAAATTTCCACCAACACCTGAATTCTCTTTTGATATTGGCATCCCAGTAAAGAGCGTGGATTAGTGGTTAGAGTGCTGGACTAGGACCAGGGAGACCCGAGTTCAAATCCCCATTCAGCCATAAGACTAGCTGAGTGACTCTGGGCCAGTCACTTCTCTCTCGGCCTAACCTACTTCACAGGGTTGTTGTGAGGAGAAACTTAAGTATGTAGCACTGCTTTGGGCTGCTTGGAGGAAGAGCAGGATATAAAATGTAAAAAAAAAATTTAAAAATCCAAAAAAAAAAATCATTCAAGCTAAGCAAGGTAAATGCTTAGACTTCTTTTAAACATTGCTTCAAACTTTTTATCCTTGACACAGATTCCACGTTAATCACCCACTGAAACCAATTATTCTGCATGTTTTGGTTATAAGCATCATTGGTTATAAGCACCATTGTTATAAGCATCATCATATGAAGCATCTTTGAGTCATCTTAGTCTTGGGACATACCTTTGGATGAAGCCACCTTACAAAGAGGCCATAATGAGGTTTAAGGTGTGCCCGAAATGTATCAAAAAGCCGAACCATTCCTGGGAAATAATAGAGAGAAGCAAGCTGGCCACAAAAACCACAGCTCACCCAGCTTGTATTGTCGGGTTTTTTTTGCTTTTTCCTTACTGGGCTTCGTCAAGGACAGAATGCATCTGAATTTTAGCTCAGGAAAAGCAATGCCTTGAAGGTTTCAAGGATTTCGGCTATCATTTTAAAGGATCTGTCCCAGCAGCTGGTCGTTAAGAGAGCACAGCCATTGAAACTGCATACAGATCTGTTTGGATTTTGAGTTAAATTTACCCGATGATGGAAGGGACTAGGAATGGCTAGCCTACTCCTCTTCGGTGCTGATAACCTAAGAAAACAGTTTTATTCAAATACTACAGACTGCTTCCGTCTGAGGCTTTCTCAGCTTTTAGATACAGTTAAGAATACTTAGTAGGATTACAAAAATAGGTTGCCTTAATGCACATGTTTATAGAGTCTTTTGCAATGCCCTAGGTAGGATGGGTGTAGGCTAGTGTTTCTTATTTTAATTATGTTACAGGTAAACAATAATAGAACAGTATCAGGAATATGCAAAAGCACACACACCGAAGAAATATAACATCCCTAATGCAAAGTCTGACTAAACAAACTTTTCCCTAGACTAAACTTCCCAAAGCCATAAGCGCTGGCTCCTTGCCTTGAACTCACCAAACTCCTGATGAGAATTCAAGCTTCCTGCCCTCCTGTCTTTCAAGGATCTGCAGAGTTATTCTCCTGCAGCCAACCTCCATGGCCACATGTCGTCCTATGCACCTCCAGCCTAGCTTCCTCCAACAAAGAACTCCTTTCTTCCTGGCAACAGCTCTCTAGGTCCCAGCCACCTGGGGTGCTGATTGGTTGAGCCCTGGAGTTCACCAGCCTACCAGTCAAGACAAAGGTACACTTTCAGTTAACTTTTTAGAGAGAGGGGAGGCTGATCACTACAGATGTGCACTAGAAAAACAGGGATGTGAGCCATGCAAGGCTACATGCAACAGAGTGAGAGATTCATCTGCTGGTAGGATATTTTTCCAGTAATACCAGTTCTGCGGCACAAAGACATTAAATGCATTCTTCTATGCTAAATTGTTTCGAATCCTGCTGGGCTTACAGCTCATGACACAGCTATTTTCAAACAACCAGGGAGGGGTACGATCAAAAGCAGACACCCTTCTAAGTCATCACCCAATGCAGCAGAATGGACAGTGACATGAGGAAATGTCGCATCACTCTGTGTTAGAAAATGTTTATGGATGATCTCATTAACCCTGCTGAAGCCATGATCTCAATACATCTGTGGGTCAGCCAGATTCTAGACCGATAAGACATTCTACGCAAAACAAAACAAAAACCCTCTCTCACCTTAAATACTAATATATATGCAGTGGTCGAATTTATGCATGTATTTACTTAGCGTGGCTTGCAGCAAATTTTCCTAACATGTTAATATTCCTGTTCCTAGGGGGTTCACAGTCTTTAAAAGTCATAAGTTTGGGGAGTGAATGAGGCCAAATGGAATCAAAATGACATTCTAAACATAAAACCAGCTTAAAAGAAGAACTCAGTCCCAAGTGAGATAAGGGTAACGGTAAAGGTAAAGTTGTGCCGTCGAGTCGGTGTCGACTCGTGGGGACCACAGAGCCCCGTGATTGTCTTTGGTAGAATACAGGAGGGGTTAACCATTGCCTCCTCCCCGCAGCATGAGATGATGCCTTTCAGCACCTTCCTATATTGCTGCTGCCTGATATAGGTGTTTCCCATAGGCTGGGAAACATACCAGCGGGGATTCGAACCGGCAACCTCTCACTCGCTAGGCAAGTTATTTCCCCGCTGTGCCATTAGGTGGCTGAATAGCCCAGCTAAATAAGCAAAGAGGGACCTTTCCAAGCTTTGTAAGTGTATGGGGACAGGGAGGAGGGAAGATTGCCAGCAGCCTCCTTTTCTCTCCACAGGCTTCCTGCACAGGGGTGTAGTGGAGAGGGGATGCGCAGGGGTGGAGCACATCTCGGCTTCTCTGGGTGGGCATGGCCATGGGAGCTGTCATGCAGAGCACCTTCTGCACTTCTGAACTGGCAACGGCATCACTGTTCTTGCAAGCCTTGCAAGGAGTGTGAGGACAGGCAATTCTGGCAAAGCCTGAAAGGGTCAGATTGGTCCCAAAGAGCTACTCTGGTGGTGACATGACTTGTCCCCTTTGCTAAGCAGGATCCATCCTGGTTTGCATTTGAATGGGAGACTACATGTGTGAGCACTGCAAAGTATTCCCCTTAGGGGATGGATCCGCTCTAGGAAAAGCATCTGGGGTTCCAAGTTCCCACCCTAACATTTCCAAGTTAAGGCTGAGGCTCCTGCCTGCCACCTTGGAGAAGCCGCTGCCAGTCAGTGTAGACAATACTGAGCTAGATGGACCCTATGTTCCTATTTTGCCACCCTCCAGGTGACCAGTAATCTGCTGCTTGAGGCAACTGCTTCACTATGCCCTATAAAAAGGCAGAGGGAGAGAATTCATCCCCAACATACCATACTTTCCAGGGGCTGTTGCTGGCATCTCTGCTGTGTCTGTTGCTTTTTCTTTTTCTAGACTGTGAGCCCATTTGGAAAAGGGGACTTTAAAAAAAAATCCTGTACTACATGAAAAACTTTGTGAACTTTTTTTAAAATTTGAAAGTGGAATAAATAAATGATAGATAGATAGATAGATAGACAGACAGATAATGGGGTCTCTAGAGCTCTAGGCAGGTAGATGCTAACTCCTGGAATGCAGGGTGGTTGGAGGCCAGAGCCCAGGTGCAAGCTCACACAAAACCCTTTCCCACAATAAAGTTGTTAGTTTTCAGTGCTACAGGACTTCTTGCTATTTTTAAGTCAGCTAAATTTATTTCCACTTCGGTAGGTATATGAGTTCTACTTCAGAGCCCCAGTGAAACAGAGTAGTTAGAGTCTTGGACTGGGTTCAAATCTCTATTCTGCCACTATTTATTGGGAGATTGGTGGCCAGTCACACTTTCTCAGCCTAACCTACTTCTCAGGGTTGTTGTGAAATGAAAAGCGCAGAGGACAACCGCATCTGCTGCCTTCAGCTCTTGGAGAGAGAGCAGGATAAGAATGAAATAAATAATATTACTGTCTGTTTCTCTCTAAGCTTTTATTTGGTGTTATCCCAATCCATATGGGAGTATAATCTGAAAACCAGTGTGGGAGGGAACAGATTTACATAATTACAGTTAAATCTAATAAATGCAAATCCTAAACAAAAAAGGCAGAGTATTAGTGATGCTTGACAGATGATAAACTCCACTTTTACAAGTCACAAGATGCCTTTAAAAGCCAGGCATGAGGCAACCACCCCTGGCGCCTGATGCACAGAATAAACAGCAGGAATGCAATGGCTCCAAAAGAGCTGAAGACTCTCTATAAAGAATGTACAAAATATTCACACTTTTTAAGTGGATAGTGAAGCTTGTCTTCCATTTCTCGTGCTCTACCACTGAGCTACAGCCCCATCCCTACATAGGAACATAGGAAGCTGCCATATACTGAGTCAGACCATTAGTCTATCTTATTCAGTATTGTCTTCACAGACTGGCAGCGGCTTCTCCAAGGTTGCAGGCAGGAATCTCTCTCAACCTTATCTTGGAGGAGCCAGGGAGGGAACTTGGAACCTAGATGCTTTTCCAAGAGCGGCTCCATCCCCTAAGGGGAATATCTGACAGTGCTCACACTTCTCGTCTCCCACTCACATGCAACCAGGAGAGACCCTGCTTAGCTAAGGGGACAAGCCATGCTTGCTACCACAAGACCAGCTCTCCTAATAGACCCTAATTACTGTGCAGGAGGAGGCAATGGTAAACCCCTCCTGTATTCTGCCAAAGAAAACCACAGGGCTCTGTGGGCGCCAGGAGTTGAAACTGACATGATGGCACACTTTACCTTTAATTAGAAGCCCCTTTATACTGAGTCAGACCATTGGTCCGTCTAGCTCAGTGTTGTCTTCTCTGACTGGCAGCATCTTCCCAGAGTTTCAGACCGGTATTCTTCTACCTGGAGATGCCAACGTGGGACCTTCTGCAGGCAAAGCAGATGCTGTGCCACTGAGCTACTTCTGAATTCAGTAACCCTCATGAAATGTTACCAGAATCACACTCAGCTTGACTTCATGCCTATGTTTTCCCCCCCGGCAGCCAGACAGATTCTAAATCATACCTACTATATTCCATTTAACTTGAGCCAAATAAGCGTCTCACTTGGGCTCTTCAAGGCACTGAGCCAGAAGGCTTGTTGGTTCTTTTCCCCTTTTATATATTTTAACAGATTTATGGGCAAGTTTTCAACTGGCAGAAGAGGCCCACGACATTTGGGTGTCTGAGACAGAAAACCCAAATGACACACCACCCGCACTGGTAAACATACTCATACATGAAATCATCACCATTCCCTGCCTAATAGCATCCCCAAATCCTGTTGCCTGAGGAATGCAACTTAATCCTGCATAATGGTGATGCCAGCCTGACATATTGATATTCCAGGCCAGCAGTACACCCTGTAATAGAGAATCCCAGATGTTGAGGACTACAACTCCCAGTATCCCCAGCTGTAATGGCCTTTGGCTGTGGATGCTGAGAGCGGAAGTCAGCAATATCTAGGTTTCCCCGTTACAGGGAACGCTGCAGACCAGCTGCAAATATTTTGCCAGTTCTGCCTGCTGGAGTGTCCTTTATTTTCATGTCAGCCCTCCTGAAAAGAGGAAATTTTCTTGTCTGTCTTCTGACGACAAGAAGACTTGTCTGTCTTCTGCAGAGACCTTGCTTTATTTCCCATGACATCCATGGTTATGCAAGCTTATTGCAAGGATGCTACAAATTAGGGCAACATGGAGATAGATGTGAAGACATAAACATGTTGCTTATTATACGGTTCTTTACTGGTGCTTTTATGTATGAGAGCCAGCGTGATGTAGCGCTTAGAGTGTTGGACCAGCACTGGGGAGACCCGAGTTCAAATCCCTGTTCAGCCATGAAACTCACTGAGTGACTCTCTGGGCCAGTCACTTCTCTCTCAGCCTAACCTACCTCACAGGGTTGTTGTGGGGATAAACATAAGCATGTACACCACTCTGGGCTCCTTGGAGGAAGAACAGGATAGAAATGTAAAAAATAAAGTAAATAAATAAGCCACTTTGGGAGGTTCATCTGAAAAGCAGTATATAAATGCATTATGAACAGTGGAACGCAAATATTGTACGAGAGACAGACAGAGAAGCAGTAGTATAAATATGTGGCACTCAATTTTGCCCTGCTACTTTGCAGCTCCTGTTTGTCCGTCCGTGGGTGGATGTGCCATTTATGACTCATCATATTTGTCATGTGGTCTGCAGGGGCTCTGTGAGTGACCGTGCACATGTAACATGTGGGTCGGAAGGAGCAAGTGCTCCGAGACCACCTCCACTCCAAATCCCATTCAGACTAAGGATGTTCGAACTGAATTCAGGCAAATTCGCTCAGATTCGATTCAACTCTGGGCTAATTCGAATCAATACAAACAAATCTCCACTCTGTTCAGTGGTTTTGAATCAATTTGAATTTGATTCAAATCGATTCAAATTCAGTTCGAATCGATTCATGCAAATTCCATACACATCCCAAATTCATACATGCACGGAGAGCTACTGCAGCACCAGACCAGAAGGCTGCTAACTTCTGCAGCTGAGAAACGAATAAGGTCATTCTAAAAGGGCAACCCGGCAAGTCTTTTGCAGACAAAAATAAATAAGAACCAAAGATCTTGTGGCACCTTACAGATGAATGAATTTCTTGTGGCATTTGTTTTTACAGACAAGGGCTGACTTCCACCTGATGAAAAATGCAAGGTCATGCCACAATAAATGCCTTCGTCTTGTTGGTTTTTCTGCATAGTGTTGAATGCCGGCAAAGTTTTTCCTTGGGTGTAGAAGATCAGCTCACACAGAGCCCTATCCACTGCCCACTACTATCTGCTTTTCTGTTTGAATCCTAACTGCTGTGCCAATGTCTGCAAAGACCCTTTGCACATTCTCACTAAAGAGAAGTAGGAACAGTAAACCAACATGCACAAAACCAATCCAGGAAGGAGCATCCTACCCTGACCTCAAATCCCTTAAGTCTGGTTGCTTTCTGGACTGAAAGTCTCTCTCTCTCTCTCTCTCTCTCTCTCTCTCACACACACACACACACACACAGAGCTTTGATTAAGAATAATCAAATATTCACACTTTTTAAGTGGATAGTGAAGTTTGCCTTCCATTTCTCATGCTCCACCACTGAGCTACAGCCTTATCCCTTCTTATTCTTAAAAAAAGCAGGAGAATCAAAGAAGCGAGCAAGCCACCCAGAAGCAAATGCACACAGCAAGATATTTGTGCAATTGGCTATGGATGCTGTCAATTGCACACCCACGATGCTTGTCAATCACAATCCCACCCCATCCCCTCCGTTCACAAACCTGCATTTTGTCCAAGGTGACGAAACAGGCTCAGGCCCTTTGAAAATAGAATACGACGATGAATACTTATATACCGCTTTTCAACCAAAGTCCCCAAAGGAGTTTACACAGATATGAACAAAAACAAACAAATCAATAAAGCGGCTCTCTGTCCCCAAAGGGCTCCCAATCTAAAAAAGAAACGTCAGATAGACCGGACCCCAGCAACCACCACTGGAAGGATGCTGTGCTGGGGATGGAGAGGGCCAGATGCTCTCCCCCTGCTCAATTCAAGAGAATCGCCACTTTTAAAAGGTGCCTCTTTGCTCAGTTAGCAGGGGATAGATGGGCACCCGGCGGTGCATTTCAAGTACCTTGCGAGGTTTCAGCTCGCTGGCTCACTCACTCATCCTCAGCCTGCTTCTTCTGCCGGCGTCTCAGGCTCGACCCGGGTCTGTCTGTCTGTCTTCAGATGTAGTCGTGGTCTGGGTCCCTGCAAATGTACCAAAGGATCACATAGAGAATGAGCAGGATGGCAAAGAGGAAAAGCGCCACAAAGATCGCCTTGGCCACCGGGGAGACGAAAGGCTGCATTCTTCCGCTCCTCCCCCGGGCAAGGAGAGGGAGGAAGAAGGGGAGAGAGCTGGAGCGCTCTGCGCTGCCCCAGAGACTGAGAGACATCCCCAACTCGGGAGATGGAGGAGGCAAGGAAAGGAGACCCGGAGGAAAGTTGCCGCGAATGCAGGGGGGGCGGGGGGGGCGCTGGGCACGCATGCGTGGGTGGCGCCCACCCCCTGCTTAGCAGCCGGCTCGGGGCTCCTCTGCAGTGGCACGGGACTGACTGGGGGCGGGGGGGGCATGCCCTCTCTGCTCCCCCTGCGGAGATCCCCTCCTCCCCTCCTGCTGCAGCGTCTCGCCTACCTACTGGGGCAGGATCAACAGTTCAGAAGTCACCCTTTAGAGAAAGCCGCTGCCTGCTGAATCAGACCACTGGTCCATCCCAGGCCAGTATTGTTTACTCTGGCTGGCAGCGGCACTCCAGGGTTTCAGGCGCCGGGCTTTCCCAACCCTACGCGGGGATGCCGAGGAGGATTGAACCTGGGACCTGTTCTGCCTGCAAAGCAGATCCTCTCCCCCTGAGCTACAGCTCTGACACATTCACGTAGAAATAAATGCGCTTTCTCTGCAGAAGGGGGAAGAGGCAAAGAGACTTGTCCGAGCCAGAAGAGGGGTGCTCAAGCCCTGTCCCCCAGATGCTGGACTACAACTCCCATCATCCTCCGCCCTAATGGCCAGGCTGAGGATGATGGGAGTGGCAGTCCAACATCTGGGGGACTCGTTTGACAGCCGCTGCTTTATGATGTCCCCCATTCTGCAGCCTGCTGTGCTGTGGCTGCCGTGTGCCCTTTGCTTCTGGATGACCAGACCAGCCGGTCAGCTGCCTACCGTGAGGGATGGTGCTTGTCTTTAGCTTCCACGTAACTGGGGCGGGAGGGCAGATTGTTCGCTTATTATTCCAGGGGCGGCCAGGCTGAGGCTCTCCAGCTGTTGGATGGCAACTCCCATCAGCCCCAACCACAATAAATAAGCACAAATTATTAGGGTTGCCGCCGCCCCCGCCAGGGTTTCATATTTGTAGAGGAGAGGTGCAGGGGTTCACAGTTGTCGGCTCCCTTCTGAGCTGGAAGAGCCCTTCCCGCTCATCCCAGATCTTTACAGCCCAGTTAGCGAGGAAAAGACACTTTGTGCATGCTCCAAAACACTCTTGTCATACGGCAGGGTCTTCTGCTGCGTGATGTCCCAGCTCTGGTGAGGAAAAGGCACTTTGTGCATGCTCCAAGAGCGGTTTTGTCATACGACAGGGTCTTCTGCTGCGTGATGTCCCAGCTGTGGTGAGGGAAAGGCACTTTGTCCATGCCCCAAAGCACTCTTGCCATACGATTACTTCACACCGTCTGTTGTGCCCCATTCTGTCTCATCTGTGTAGTTTGCCCATCTTAACCCTTTCTAGTGTGCCTTCTTCCCTTATCTTAGCAAGCTGTCGCAGGAAATTCCTCGATTTCTATCGGTGACCTTTTGCAGCCTCGCTCTCTCTCTCGCTCTCCACCTACCCAGCAGAGGGCACAGCTTCGCAAACGCTGACAGAGCATGCGCCCCATTCCAACTTGGCTGGCCGACGGGGCGGGGCCCGAAGCCCTCGTGGGGCGTGGCGAGAGCGGGCGCGGGCGCAGAAGGGAGAAGAAGGACGGTCCCCTCACCCTGCCTCCCTCTCTTGGAGCTCCTGTCTACGCGTGCGCGGCTGGGCTGGAGCGCAGCGCACGCGCAATGCGGCCCGGCAGCTGTGAGGGGACGCGGTGGACGGGTGGACGGGGCTGGCGGAGCGATTTGGTTTCCTGTCCGGGGGCTGCTGCGATGCGTCGTCGCCTGTGAAGGGGAGGCGGAAGCAGGGACGCCATGAACTTGAGGGGCTTGTTTCAGGATTTCAACCCTAGGTGAGGGCAGGCCCAAAGCGGGGCCGGGCTGGGGGGAGGGGTACCTATGAGGCCTTGGAAAGGCTGGGGGCGGGAGGGAGGGAGGGAGGCCTGAAAAGGGGGGGGGCGAGTCGCTGGTGGACAGGAGCGATCACCTCCCCCCCCAAAAAAAAACCCAGCTAGTGATACCCCTGCTGAGCCAAGAGGCACCTTTTCAAAATGGTGATGCTCTTGTATTGAGCAGGGGGAGAGCAACCGGCCCTCTCCGTCCCCAGCACAGCATTCCTCCAGTGGTGGCTGCTGGGGTCTAGCTTATGTTGCTTTTTTTATTTACATGGTGGGTCCTTTGGGGACAGGGAACCATCTTATTTTATATTTATATCTATTTCATCTGCTTTGAGAACTCTTGTTGTCCAGAGTCACTTAAAACCAATTAAGAATACTTCAAATTTGCATTCATATTGGGAGTGTGTGTGAGTGTGCTCCCTTACCTATCTTAAAGGGCAAGGCTACAGCATTTGGGGCTTTTTAGTTTGGAAAAGAGGTGACTATGGGGAGACATGACAGGTATATAAAATTGTGCATGGTGTGGAGAGAGTGGACAGTGCAGGGCAAGTCGTGTTGAATGCTGGATATCTGCTCTTCCTTGCATTTCGTTTCACAAAAAGCTTTGAAATCATTGGTGATTGCTTGCTTGACATTTTCAGGTTTAATCAGAAAATGGCCCAGATTGCTCTTTAAACATGTGTTTTTGGCTTAGGTCCGACCTTCCAGGCTAGTTTCCTCTTCCTGCCCAAGACCAACTCCCTCACAGGGTTGCTGTGAAGGGAATAATGAGGCCAGTGTTCTGCCGTTGAATTCCTCTGCTGCAGCTCCTTCTGTGTAGAGGGAACTGCAGAATCTGGGCTGTCACTAACTGCTAGGGGCCAATGGAAGGACTGGTTCAGTGGGTTAGCATCTTCACTGTCAGTTAACTCCCACCCTTCTCCCCAGAACTGTTTCTGCCAGAGTGGCCAATAGCCAGGGGTTATAGGAGTTGTAAGCCAAAATCTGCAGAGGGCAGCCCTGTTCCAGAGGGAGAGGACAGAAACAGTTGCATTACTGTTACCTGCCCCAAATCCTTGGGATGAGGCAGGCTCTGCGGGAAGTGAGTTTCTCACTAGGGGCCCTATCCAGCCCCAGCACAGTATCTCCAGTGACTGTTGCTAGTGTCTGTCTTCGGTTTCTTTTTAGATTGTGAGCCCTTTGGGGACAGGGAGCCATCTTATCTATCTTATTTATTTATTTACTATTTTTTACATTTTATATCCTGCTCTTCCTCCAAGGAGCCCAGAGCGGTGTACTACATCCTTAAGTTTCTCCTCACAACAACCCTGTGGAGTAGGTTCAAAATTCCTTTACAAAGTGTGTGATGCTTGCCTACGTACTCACTGGCTTTGTGCTTCAGGAGTCACTGGCTTGTGTGTTTGCTTTGTTCCTTTCTGTAATGTGTTGTGTTGATATGATGGGGCACGGTAGTGCAAGTGGTATGTCGTAGCAGCTCTTGCCATTGGGTGTCATTGGACCTCTATGTCAGCAGCATTCCTCTCTTGAAATGTAAGCTGTCTGGGACAGGAGCTGTTTTCTTTGTGTGTTCAGGGTTGTTTTTGTTTTTTGCTGCTTACTCTGTAAAATTGATGGCTCAAAGTAAATTTATTTATGTACTTTTCTATGTAAACCACTATGAGAACTTTGGTTGAAGAGCAGTATATAAATATCCACCGTCGTAGTAGTAGTACATACTCCTTCTCAATAAATACTACTACAGGTGAGGCTAAATCTAAGTACATTTTGACTGTATTTGCAGTACGCTGCATAAGGGGTTATCTTGCTATGTTTGTATACGGAATAATTGTTTAATGCTTAACTTTTAGAACAGTCAAGCAAAACTATTAGAACAATAAACAAGCAAATCAAAGATAAGTGGCAGACAAAAATTAAGAATTGTCTGTAAAGAATAGCAAGGAGATTAGTTGGGTTAATATTAAAAGAATAGTTGGGTTAAAATCCTGCTGGAATAGGAATGGCTTCTGAAGGAGGTGACATCATGGTGGGAGCCAGATGGCTCTCTTGAGAGTCAGGTAGATCTATACCTGGATGCCAAAATAGGGAGTGCCCTTTCTTGCATTTTCCCCACCTGGAATTATACCTTTGATGAGGTTAGGGAAGTGCAAAAGGGCCTCATCAGTTGATGCTTGTGTGTGGTTCTGTACCAATAGACAGAACATACATTATATTTAGGCTTGTATAAGTAGACCATTCTGCATAGGCCAAAATGCCTTCAGGAAGCTTCCTAGACATGGCCTTTCTACAACAGCTTTCTGTTTATATTTGCACTACTTCAGCAGGGTGACACACGATAATGATGGGTTTTCCCAGTTGTCCACCCTTTTGCAACAGTGTAGCATCCCAAGTGTGCTGCTCATGACATTGTTATCAAGCCAAAAACAGGTTGTGATATTATGCTGCTCTCTCTGCACCCCATCTTAGAGAATTATTTGGGCTCCAAAGAAGCTAGCTGAAATTGAGCACTCTAGGAACATAGGAAACTTCCATATACTGAGTCAGACCATTGGTCTATCTAGCTCAGTATTGTCTTCACAGACTGGCAGCGGCTTCTCCAAGGTTGCAGGCAGGAATCTCTCTCTACTGTATGCTTTGGTAGTTTGTTGGTTCAATAAAAAAATCTTGTCCTATTTAAAAAAAATAAAAATCTTGTCCTATCTTGGAGAAGCCAGGGAGGGAACTTGAAACCTTCTGCTCTTCCCAGAGTGGCTCCATCCCCTGAGGGGAATATCTTGAAGTGCTCACACTTCTAGTCTCCCTTTCATATGCAACCAGGGTGGACCTTGCTTAGCTATGGGGACAGGTCATGCTTGCTACCACAAGACCAGCTCTCCTCTCCTAACTCTCTTGGCATATTGGAGGTAGCAAAACTGATGTCTGTATTCTCCAGCAGAACACTTTCCTTTCAGCTAGGGGTGTGCATGAACCGTTCAATTCTGAACCGGTTCACCTCAAACTGGGCCAGTTTGGTTTGATCACGAACCAGACTGGAGGCGATCCGGTCTGCAATCAAACCAAGCCCAGTCCGTGTTGGACTGGTTTGAGGGGCTATAGTAGGGGTGGGGAAATCCTTGAAAAGTATGAGTACGAGAGGGCACCTTTAAAAGTAGAGAAGGTTCCAGCCGCTGCACCTCAAAGCCTCCTGGCACAGCCCAAGCTCGCGGTGGTCCTTCAAGCAATCTGCCCATGCAGCGGTGGTGTCTTTCCAGCCTCCACTGGGCCAGTAAGAACCTTCATCTGCTTTTAAGGATGCCTGTCACCGCTGCCCTTTAGAAGACTTTTCGAGGATTCCCCTTTGCAAGCAAAGCACCTTCAACCAAACCGGCACACAGACCAGCAGTTCAGTTTGAAATGGGTCCTAATTCAAACCGAACTGCAAAACTTGTTTTGTGCACATCCCTACTTCCCACCCCAGATTATTCTGCCACCCAGGCTCAATGGGGGAGTACTTGCTTTGCATGCCATCTCTGTGTAAGGCTGGGAAAGGCGCCTTTCCGAAACCCTGATCTAGATGGGCCACTGATCTGACTCAGTAGGTGGCAGCTTCATATGTTCGGAAAATCCAGGCTTCTTCTACTATAGAGCCTTATAGCTGTTGGCATCGGCTTCCTAATTCTTCATCTTCCTTCCTTTGATTGTGCTGGCTGAATGATGACAGTTTGAAGGCAGCTGCTTTGGTCTTAGTCAACTTCCTAGTGGGAGGCAGCTGGCTGTTGTGCTCTTTGCTAATGAGCTTTTTGACGGAGAGGAGTGCAGGCACTTCATTACAAAAGATACAGAATTATTTCAAGCACTTCTTTTGCTTTGTGACTTGTCATCAAGAACTTCTTTAGGGCTATGGAAAGGAAACGTTCTGTTCAGTTGTGAAGCCAAACAGGGTGCCTGGTGCGTAATGAAACAGCTGCTGTCGCACTAGAGACTGGAGATGACATACTACTCTTGTCCTATCCAGAGTCCCACTGATACATGAATAGTCTAGAAGGTTTAATTGATTTGAAGCAGTTCAGCAATTAGACAGTACAGTATTGTATGCTAGTAACAGTTGCAGAAAATGGAGTTTTTTAAATACTTTAAACATATTCTATACCACCCAAAACTTGTCTCTGCGTAGTTTACAATAAAACAATACAAATAAAAGAAAGTTAAAACATTACAACAATTTAAAATTGTTTACATAGAGAAATAATAAACAAACAGAGATGGCAACAATGTTAAAACTATTTAAACAGTATTTAATTAAAAGCTTGGGTGAACAGATGCGTCTTTAAGGACTTTTAAAAAGTTGTCAGAGATGGAGATACTCTTTATTTCAGCAGGGAGCACATTCCATAGCTTTGGGGCAGCAGCAGAGAACTGCAGACGGACCTTTCCCCAGTGGGCTGGGGTTCATAGTGAAGAAGACATTCTCTTAAATACCCAGGGCCTAAGCCATTTAGGGCTTTATAGGTTATAACTTCGCACCTTGCATATTGCGCAGAAACTTATCAGCAGCCAATGTAGCTCTTTCAATAAGGGAGTAATATGTTCTCTCCGAAATGATCTGGAGACCAACCTGGCCTCCGCATTCTGGACCAACTATAGTTATGGACTACATACAAAGATAGCCCCAAATAGTTCGCATTGCTATAGTCCAGTCTGGAGGTTACCAGTATATGTACCACTGTTCTGAGGCCATTTCTCAAACTGACACAGCTGGCATATCAGCCAAAGCTGATAGAAAGTACTTGTGGCCACCGCCTCAACCTGGAACATGAGAGAGAGGCTCGGATTCAGAAGCACCCCCAGACTGTGTACCTGTTACTTCCGGGGAAGTGTGACCCCATTCAGAACTGTCAGAGCAAACCCAATTCCTGAGTTCCAATCCCACACAATAAGTACCTCTGTCTTACCTGGATTTAGTCTCAGTTTATTATCCCTCATCTAGCCCATCACCTCCTCAAGGCAGGCATTTAGGGAGGTTATGCCTTCTCATGATGATGTTGACATGGAGAAATAGATTTGTGTGTCATTAGCATACTGACAGCACCCTACATCAAATCTCTCCCAGCGATTTCATGTAGATGTTTTAAAAAAACCATCGGAGACAATGTGGAGCCTTGAGGGACACCATATAAAAGTTCAGATTTTGAAGAACAGTCTCCAAGGGACACCATCTGGAATCTGCCCGAGAGGTAGGAGCGGAAGCACTGCAAAGCTGTGCTTCCCACACACCCCTCAGACGCTCCAGAAGTGGATACTATGGTTGATAGTATCGAAAGCCGCCGAGAGGTCCAAAAGGATGGGCAGAGTCACGCTCCCTCTGTCAATTCCTAATTGGAGATCATCCATCAGGCTGACCAAGGCAGTCACCACCCCATAGCCTGCCTGAAAACCAGTCTGAAATGGGTCTATAACCAGTTTCCTCCCAGACTCTCTGGAACCGGGAGGCCACCACCCTCTCAATTACCTTGCCCAGCCACTGAAGGTTGGAGACAGTCCTGAAGTTGCTCAACTCTCAGGGATCCAAGGCAGGCTTCTTCAGAAGTGGTCTAATTATTAAGGCAAGGAGACATCCTGCCCTCCCTCAGAGAAGCATTTATAATCTCTACCAGGCCAGCATGTACTTTGAGGAGAGAAAGGCCAGAGGCAGAGATGTACTTTGAGGAGAGAAGACACAGCTAAAGTTTTTCAATGTTGCCTGATGTTTGGAGAATAAAGGGAGCGGATATACATGCGTTGCTTGGGCAAGGCACTTTATCTTTTTTGTTACTTAATTCACATATGAGGAAAAACTGGGGCACTATCTACATCATTAGGATGGTGATCCTAATGGCACTCTGGGTCTGTGTCCTGTGATTTAAGCCATGCAGTCTGGAAGTCTGCAAGGCAGGGAAAGATTTCTGAGATATGGGAACCTTCTGCAGTTCAAAGTAAACAGAACTGGGCTAGATGGACTAATGGCCCAAGGATATAAGAGACGACTTGCTGGCTCGGACCAAAGATCCAAAACCCTGTTTCCTCCAGTGGCCAACCAGATGTTTATGGGCAACCACCCTTCCCAGCTGTTGCTCCCCGACAATGGATATTCAGTAGCCTCTGAATCTGGGCAGTTGATATAGCTGTCTGACTTGCTATAAGCTAGCTTCATGCGTTCATAATGGATTTCTGTGTGGTAGCTGTCTTCTGAAATACAAATAATATGTGTGTGAAGACAGTGCTCCTCCTCAAAGTTGCCATTTTCTCCTCTCTTTAAACAGCAAATTCCTTATCTACGCCTGTCTGCTACTATTCTCAGTTCTGCTTTCTCTCCGTTTGGATGACAAGATTCAATGGAGCTACTGGGCAGTATTTGCTCCAATATGGCTGTGGAAGTTGATGGTCATTGTTGGTGCCTCAGTAGGAACTGGAGTATGGGCACGAAACCCACAGTACCGGTAAGAGTAATACTTTCTTGTTCTGTAAATCTTTGGGATAAATCTTTGGGATAATAATAAAAGGCTTAGTGTCTCCTGATATAGTCAGGTCATGATGCCTCTCCACAAGTAGCTACAGGAGCATGACAGTGGCTTGAAATTTGTTGTAGACACAGACCAGCTCCTCTCTGCAGTTATGACTGGCTTTGAGGTGGCATTTAAGCAACCACTGTGGGGTTGTTTGTATATGCCTTATAAACCCTCTTTCCTTGAGGGCTCTAACATGTTCACATCGGATGTAGGCAACACATAGAAACTGGGCTAGTCCAAATGCTTGGGGGTGTCTGGATGAAATCATTGTGTTGTGAACTGACGAAATGGATTGCTTGCCCCTCTGCCCCTCTTTAGAGCAGAAGGAGAAACGTGTGTGGAATTCAAAGCCATGCTAATTGCAGTAGGCATCCACTTGTTACTGCTGATGTTCGAGGTGCTCGTCTGCGATGGGATTGAGAGAGGAACCCGCTTCTGGCTCCTCGTCTTCATGCCACTGTTTTTTGTGTCTCCGGTGTCGGTTGCAGCTTGCGTGTGGGGCTTCCGGCATGACCGATCTCTGGAGGTGAGACTCTGATGCATTGGACAAGTGTGAAAGCTGTCTGGTGTCTGTGCTAGAAACTGAGAATCTTGATTCACGGGTCTACTTCCCTTGAAACACTCTCTTAAGTATTATTAAATTATTTTATTAGAAGATGTATGTATGTGAGAGTCATTAACTTCCCAATCATATTTCGGTTTGTGGCTTTCCATTCATTATACTACTTGTCTGATAACACCGTATGAAGCTGAAGTGTTGCATGCTGAATTTCAAAATATTATTGGTGATCTTTGGATTTTATAGCAAAATCTGTTTGATTCTGATTTACCTGTTTTTGTTCTTCCCTAGCTGGAAATCCTGTGTTCTGTCAATATTCTCCAGTTCATATTTATTGCACTCCGACTAGATGAAATTATCAAGTGGCCTTGGCTTGTATGTAAACTCTTATTTACTTCTAAACCTATTTTCAAAGCATTGGATCTTTATGGAAGTACTAACTGATGATGAAGGGAAATGGGTTTTGAAATAATGGCATACACCAGAAGCTAAATTGGCTAGTGGCTTTAGTAAACTGTAGGATGCATCATAGGTAGTAGGTGTGTGC
This sequence comes from Hemicordylus capensis, assembly GCF_027244095.1. Classification (NCBI taxonomy): domain Eukaryota; kingdom Metazoa; phylum Chordata; class Lepidosauria; order Squamata; family Cordylidae; genus Hemicordylus; species Hemicordylus capensis. Next base: position 22,130,828 of record NC_069667.1, read on the forward strand.
CTTAAATAGTAAACAATACCTTCAGTGGTCAGAATAACTAACCTTTGGGTTGTTGTGTTGCACATTAGCAGGATGTTAGGGTTTTTTGTGTTTTTGCTTTTAAAAAAAAGACCAACTAAAGATTACTCAGATATTCAGAAAATGTGGTACAGTCCAACTCACACTGTATTACTTCAGAAAGCAGTACAGGAATTGCATGCTTGAATGCTTCTTTGCATTTACAAACTTCTAGCACATGAAGGAAGGGCAACTTAATATTCTTTCTGGTTTGTTCACTTTTATGTAGGGAACATTCAGATATGCAATTTCCTATCTGCATTCAGAGGACAATGTTGAGGTCCCCACCCACCCACCCACCCACACCTTGTGAATCTGTGCTAACTTCTGTGTAGTGATAGGCCTGTTTCTCAGGTCTCTCTTCTGCCCCCTAGTATGGAGATGCATGCAGAAATGCATTTAAGTTTTAAACTTGGAAGGGGGAGAGAGAATTTTCTTTTAAAATCTGGTTGAAATCTAGTCTTGCAAAGAATAAATTGTTCAAACTGTGGTAAATCAAGGGGGTAAATATTGTGGTAAATACTTTTATAGCACAAATATCACACGTTAACCTTCAGAGTGCTTTGTGAAGCTCGATAGCTGTTAAAGGCTAAGAATCTTAGCTTTCATTTTAAGATATCCACGATTTTATTTGCAGATAGGATTTTAGATTGTGACAACCAGTGTCTGATGTGATGCTGGCTTCTTGTTTTTAACAAAAACAAAATTGAGCAGCTTTTTAAATTGATAACATTACTTGGCCTTTTTTCCTCCCTATCCCATTTGCAGGTTGTCTGTGTCCCTCTGTGGATCTTGATGTCCTTTCTCTGCCTGGTTGTACTTTATTATATCGTCTGGTCTGTCCTTTTCTTACGGTCAATGGATGTGATTGCTGAGCAACGGAGAACACACATAACGATGGCCATCAGTTGGATGACGATTGTCGTTCCATTACTCACCTTTGAAGTAGGCAAAAACAATCCACTTGCTTGTGAGGCTGGGATAATCTTAGCATTTCTGCTTCCTAGACTCCTGTTCCTTTCAGAGGCTTGTGCAGTTGCAAACGCCACTGTTGAGAATAAGATCCTAACTGGAAGAGGGGAAGGCTGGATGTATATTGAGAAGGTCCTAAAAATGGTTGACTGCTTTTTAGAGAGTTGTGTTAATTGAGTGACAAGTTTCTGTCCACTGCCTTAAGATGTGAATTTTGGCAGTATAGAAATACTCAATCAGGGCTGTGTGTGTGCTGCCTCAGATACCCTACATTCTAGACCCTAAAAAAAAAACCCTGAAATCTGTAACTTCAATAAATGCTTGTTAACTTCAGCCCAATGACCATAATACATGACTGATTCTGCTTCTGCTAGCCACAGGAAATTGCAAGGGGTTCCCTTTGGCTTTGCAGATTTCACCACATGATGCCTAAAGTTTAAGGTAAAGTTGTGCCGTCGAGTCGGTGTCGACTCCTGGCAACCACAGAGCCCTGTGGTTTTCTTTGGTAGATGAATCTTGTCACACAATTAACACAACGCTCCAAAAAGCAGACATTCAACCATTTTTAGGGCCTTCTCAATACACATCCATGTTGCCTACACACACTCAGATTCTTTGCAGCCATGAGATCAGAAACATGCTGAGGGTGTCAGGATGCTGAATTCTGCACCCAATATTAAATTTTGACCTTTAGCAAATGCTTGCAGTCCTGATTATAGTTCCTCTTTGTAAGGCCAGCATCTCCCACTCACCATGACTAAAGAGGTCCCTGGCTCTGTGTTGCCAGGGACCTCTTTAGTCTTATGTACCAAATTATCTGCAGAACTGGGGTCCAGACAGGTTTGGAAAAATTGTGTTCACCTAGTTACTTGAAATTTGGTGCTGGTAACTAGGAGTTTGAAATATATATGTATTCAGCACTCTACTGCTTGGTGCCTAGGAAGTTTAAATAATGTCTAGTCCTGGATCCTAACCAGTTATGATATATACAGGATGAAACTGACACTATCTAATTGTTCTGCTAGATCCTGCTGGTGCATAGACTAGATGGACATAACACGTTCTCATATATACCCATATTTGTTCCGCTTTGGCTATCATTGATCACATTAATGGCAACAACATTTGGACAGAAAGGAGGAAATCATTGTAAGTATACAGTAGAGAAGCTTCCTGTCTGCTCCTTTTGTATGGAGATACAGGTGGCCCTCATGCTCGGTTTCAACAACTGCGGGTTCACATGTCCACGGACAGGTTTTTAAGACCCCATTTCTCTATCCGCAGTCTAAAAAATAGGCAAAATTCACCTATTTGTGGGTTTTGGGCCGGAAATGACTTCCAGTGTAATTTTACAGTACAGAGCCATTTTGTGGCTTTTTAAAAAACTGATTTTTATTTTTTTATTTTATTGGCGAAATTTCTGAGAAATTGGGGGTATTGCTGGAGAGCTAGAGACCTGGTACAGGGGCAAAGAGTACTTTATTTTTCTTATTTCTGCCTCGTACCTGCTTTTTTTAGCCGTGTGTGTGTGTGTGTGTGTGTGTGTGTGTGTGTGTGTGTGTGTGTGTAGGAACCTAACCCCTGGATTCCCATGAGGTAAAGTTTCGTTATTCGCCCCTATAAGCAAGAACAAAAACGCCATGAATAACAAGGGCCATCTGTATATCATTTTTCCTGAATGTGCAGCAGGAAAGGGGTTTTTTCATACTCAGTTGATCAATCTCAGTGCAGAATGAAGCTGTCAGTAAACTGTTTCTTTGTGCAGGGTGGTTTGGAATTCGCAAAGATTTCTGCCAGTTCCTGCTTGAAATTTTCCCTTTCCTAAGAGAGTACGGCAACATTTCTTACGATCTGCATCATGAAGATAATGAGGAAACAGAAGAAACTCCTGTTCCAGAACCTCCCAAAATAGCGCCAATGTTTCGGAAGAAGACTGGGGTAGTCATTACCCAGAGTCCTGGGAAATATGTTATACCACCTCCCAAGCTAAACATTGATATTCCGGATTAAAAATGGACTTTGAAACAATGTGGTGCGTGGCTAGGATTGGCTCCTCCCATTCGACCATATCTGAGAGTTGGTGGCCAACCCGTTTTATCTCATGCCTTGTTCTAATTGGTTTATGGATAGAGAGTCTTGTGCTTTAGTGGCTTGTAATATAGAGAATGGAGATTTTCTTTAATATAATTTCTCTGAGAGTTGTCATATATTTGCATATAAAATGTCAAGCAGGTCTCAATGAGTGCAATGCTTAAAGTGTGTGTCACAGATGGAAAGTATCGGATCTCTGTTTATGAACTTTAATTTTATGCTCAGCTGTGAGCATTGAACCTGTATAGTGTTTGTTAGTAACACAATTCAGGTTTTCCGGAAGTACAGTTCAGCATTTGAAATACTATCTTCAGAAGCTTCAATCCTGTCCACATGTATGCCTGGGCAAGTCCTCCTAGATTTGGAGGCCCTTGTGCACATGACCCTGTGGCCTGAGCTGCAGCCACAGTGTGACGAGAGGAGAGGGTGGTTTGATCTGTGAACCTCCCTGCTTGGTTGGATTTAAGCTTGCCTGTATAGTATTTATATGAACTTCTGGCAATGTAATATATTTTTAAAAAGAAAATCTGTACAGTATAAATATGTAAAAGTATTTTTTTAAAGGCTGTATGAAATGCGTAATCTATTGTGAACAACATCTCGTTGTGTTAATCTGTACACTTGGCTTCTATTTATGCTAAAGTACCATAGCCCCATGGTATTGCATTGGCATGCTCTTGCCTCTTTGTTTCCCTAGAACTTTGAAACCGCTGTGTTTCAAGCATGTCCTCAGGTAGGACTTGAAGGTTCTCCCTCTGTTGAATGGGTCAAATGACCTCAATAAAGGTATGTAAATTATTGTGTAAATGACCATAATCTTTATGCTGTCTAGAGGGCAGTGAGGAGACTTTTTAAAGTTGCTTTTCCACTTTTCTTTTAAAAGGTTACTTATTGTTTGGTAGTATCTATTTCTCATTCTCCTACTTCTTGGCTGTTCAATAAAATATCCTCCTGCATTGCTTGGAGAACTCTTATTCTCTACATCTTCTTATGAATGGCAATTGCAGTTTCATTTGCACACACTCTTGTTCATATTAGATTTGCCTTTTGAAAGTGTCTGAAGGCCATACTGTTCTAGTATAGTCTGCCTGGAAAGGAAATCTGTTTATAAGGCACCTTTTGCTAATGTGGGAATTCCCCGGATTAACTATTTTAGGCTCTAAATTATAGGAAAGAAACATGAATAAAACCACTTGTGCAAAAACAATTCCAGAGACTGGCAAGAGATTCATAATCAGTGTGTATTTTTCCTTTGAAAAGAGTAAAATAAACAATTTGCTTATCGTGATTGCAGAAAACCAGTATAGGCTGCAGGGCCTGTGTAAGAGCTGGGGATGGAGTTGGTTCCTCCAAGTTAGACAGCTTAGAGCCCCTCGCTGCCATTTGTTGCACCTTAACAAAAAAAGCCATGTGTTTGCATTTTTTCACAACATTCCCCATTATAGCAAACATAGGGTGGGCCCATGTCTATCAGCATGAAAGCAAAATGAGGCCATCCAAAAATAATGTGCTTGCTTTTATTCTACCTGTTTTCTGGGGCCACTGCAAGCAATTTTTTTGTTATAAAAGTGCAAGTACTTGTTTACTCAGATTTCTTTCAGTATTCATTGGCTGTATAAAGTAAAATGAGGTTTATCCGAGAGCAGTGGAAGATTCTAATAAACAAACCAGTAGCAGTGCAAGCCACCTCCTACACACACGGTTAGTGGAATTAAAGTACAGTTGGTATGTGCTGCTTTTATGATGAATACTTAAGCTTGATAGGCTTAGTCCTTATTTCCCTTGTTCAAGGAAGATATAATAAATGCTGTTCAGTATAGTGTCTTGTCTCTGTCATTATGATCTCGTTTGCTAGGAAACCAGAGTTCATTTTGTGATGTCACACCTGCACAAGGTAGATCTCATTGTGATGTTCTAGAACCGCTCCTCACTGAAGCTCCCTACAAGCTAGTATCATTTTTAATAGGCCTGCTGCTGCCTGATTGGCATGGTTTGATAAATAGCACAAATGGCTACAGCTTAAAAAAAATATCAGAGTGAAAAGAGAGAATTGGATATGGACCTTCCTGCTGCACCATCTCAACACTTTTCCGCTGAAGATGAAATGGTTCATTCTGCAATCTCAATTTCATCCTCTCCGTTGCATGACAAAACAGCAGCTGGTGACTCTGCCTTGAGGTCCATGATCGAAGAGAATGCTTTTCAAGCTTTGAGCGATGGGCCCTGGGTAAAAAGACCACGGCTTGCTCTCTGTGATGATGGTTCTCTTGAAGACAATGATTTTCTATCCCTCACCTTCCCAAAAAAACTGTGGAAAATTGTTGAAAGTGATCAGTTCAAATCACTCTGGTGGGATGATGATGGGAATTGTGTTGTGATTGATGAAGAGCTTTTTAAAAAAGAAGTCCTGGAAAGGAAAGGGCCATTACGCATCTTTGAAACTGACTGCATGAAAAGCTTCATCCGTCAGCTCAATCTCTATGGCTTTAGCAAGATGAGACAGAATTTTCAAAGGTCTGCCTCCCTTGTCGAATTTTTAGCGGAAGAAAAGGCTGCTTATGCATTTAGCAAGGTAAGATCTTGGCATGTTTTTAAAAAGGAAAATATATAAGATTCCCCTTTGCCATCAAACTGGGCAGATCTGGTCATGCTAATTTAAAAAAAAAAATGTAGAATGGAACTGGGTACTGAGATGACAGAAATAGAGGGTATTTCAAAGTCAGAAACAATTGGGGCTTTTCAGCCGTAAGTGGATATGACTGTTGATCAAGAGAGTAGACATTGCTTCTTCGCTTCCATCAAATACTGTAGAGTGCCTGTTTCAAAGCTGCTCCATGCAAATGTCAGTAAATTGGTAATATTTGTAAACAGTTAATTCCATTGAATGGTGTGTTGGATAAATCCACCAAAACTTCAGATAATTGGGTAACAAAGCATCCTCATTATGAGTTATGCTCAATGAACAATGGGACACAGTTCAATCTGCATAGGCCCTAATTCTCACAAGCTTCCTTCAAGACATCAAATGCTGTAGACAAGATAGTGGGCTCAGGCCATTCTGTTGATCCAATACAGCAGCTGTTCAATGACTTCACTCTGTATGCAAACAAAGCTCTTTTGTGAGATTGCTGTAAACTGAATTACACTCTTGTCGTATATGCAGACTGCAACTTAAGCAGAAACGAGTTGTCAATTTTTGTCTTGCACTGATCGTGTTTCCTAATGCAATTGTATGTATGTACTGCCTTAGCATATTGGGTGGTGGTTTCTTCGTTTTGGGGTTAGCTGGAGTTTTTCATTTTTAAATTCATTTAAAAGCTTTTTATGCTGCTAATGCTCTTCCACTAGTTTAACTCGAAGTGGCAGGCAGCAGAAAGATAGCAATATTGGAGACAAGAGCAAATGTTAGAATAGTAATCGGAACAGATTGTTTCAACCTCCTTTCTCCAGTGACTTGGTTAAAGAGGCAAATGTTCACATGATGCTGGAAAGCATGTGGCCATAAGGCCTTTCCAGGGAGGACATTTGAGAACATGGACACCATAACTGAAACCCTGTAGATGCCTTTGATATTAAGGTGTATAATGTGAAAATAAAAATAAGACAATGACAAAGGAAGCTTCCTAAAGGCTGTTTGAAACGCACCTGATTCTTCCAAGCCGCAAAGAAAGAAAGAGTTGCATGTAGGGATCTCTCACTGACATTCATCTATTGAACAAATTTAATCAGAAGAAAAAACAGGTGTGCGCATGCACCATACATGAGAAGGGGAGGAGACAGGGGAGACAGAAGGAAAAGATGACATGCATTGTCTGCACAAATGGCCGTTGCTCAGGAATTTGTCAGATTAATGACTTAAAGCATTTAAGTTTGGCTGGATTGTGCCCACTGGGCTGAAATCTGCTTTTCTAGGTGGCAGAATCAACGGGCCAAAATGTGCCCCTTGTAGTCACCACCAGCCCTTGCCTCTGGGAATCTGTAGTTTGAATAAGTGATTGCTTATGCATTGTGTATGTGTAGAGAGGGGCAAAGTTTCATAACTTCCCCTAAGCAGATTTAAATCGTGTAGTGAGAAAGTCACATGACAGGAGGCTTTTGGTTATGCTTCTGCTTAGTATAAAGACTATCTGTTATAGCAACCAGTTGCTAGGAAATATTTGAGTTCGTGTTGACATGATTGCAATCAATCTACCTTGAGGTTTGTGTTTGGTTTTTGCAAGTTGTTCTTCACTAATTGGAACATGCAAACTCAAATTGCAGCAATGTTCCCCAGTTTCCATACTTCAGTTTGCTAGCTCACTTTTAGCATTCTAGTTCAGTGAACTGATAAATATTACTTCTCTCTGCTCAGTATCTGTTGGTTTTATTTTGCTGTGTACAGGCTTTTTACCCTATAGCATTACTGACTCTACCGCTAAAACTAGATCATAGGGCTTTACCACCATCCTAATTGTGTATGTTCATGTTTGGCTTCTCTATGTTAAGATAAGCTTGGAATCGTAATACTTTCAAGCAACATATATAGGGGGAGAAATTTATTTTCAAAACCTTGTCACATTTTTAAAATGTTCTCCAGATCTTTTGAAACACTTTGAGTGTGCTTCCAGGGTAACAAAGCTTGTCTCTACTCCAAATTTAAAATGTGTCTACTCACGTGTCCCATTTGAACACTTAGTTCATCTAGTAGGATGTGTCCAAATTTTATATACTTCTGAAAATTTCTCCCTTAGCCAAAGTCCACCATTTTGTTTTTATGGAACTTTTAAAAGTTGTAAAGCTAATAATAATACTTAGCATTTGTATTATGCTTTTGAGTATTCAAAGCACTTCCGGTATATTAACTTGATGCAGTCCTTATAGGCAGGGGTTCCCAGATGCTTGATTACAACTCCCATTGTCTCCAGCTACAATGGCCAAGGTTGCCTAAGGCCACCAAGCAGGTTTATGGCAGAGGTGAAATTCAAACTGGGAAGTCCCGATTCACAACTCAGCCTCATAGCCACGATATTACACCAGCTCGGTGTACCTTTCTAACCCTCTTTCTGCAAAGAGTGTGCTTCTGTTTTCTGGACTGTCTCAATTCAGAAGACTAGGGAAATGTTGTATGGGGCCATAACTCAGTGGTAGAGCATCTGCTTTGTGTGCAAAAGGTCCTAGGTTCAATCCCTGGCAGCATCTCCAGGTAGGGCTAGGAAAGGCTCCCACCTGAAACCTGTTGCTAGTTAGTGTAGACAATCCTGAGCTAAATGGACCAATGGTCTGACTCGGTATAAGGCAGCTTCCTGTACTTGAATTAATGTGTTGGGTTTGAAACAAGATTCCACATTTCAGGGCTGTTAGCTGAAAGGATAGAAATACAAGAGGAAGATCTTAAGGTTGCATCACTCTGCTACTGCATTTTCCCCTCTGAAGCTACCGGTGTTAACTAAAAACAAAACAAAACAAAACCAACCCAACCAAGTTTCCCCCCCCCCTCTGTTTTTATTCTAGTTACAGTTCTACCATAACCCGAACTTTAAGCGAGGTTGTCCTCATCTCCTTGCAAGGTGCAAGAGAAGAGTTGGGATCAAGAATACGCCACCTGTTGCTTTTGCGTTGGAGCAGGACTTCAGTGAAGGCTGCTTGAAGAGCAGGTCCAGAAGCCCCGAAGTCCCAGCTACTCTGCCGCCTGCATCTCGGGAGAATGGCTTCCTCACCACTTCACCAAAGGACAAAATGCACAAATGTGGACTCCGAAAGCCTACCATGAACAAAGGCCTTGCGGAAGCAGCAGCCCGGCTGAGAAGCGGATATCCTGCTTCTCCTCCGACCCCTCTGAGGTCCTCTGAGCAGGCAGCCGCTGAGGACAGTGACGCCAAAATAAGCCAGTTGGCTCCTTTCCACCTACCCCAGCACACCAACCATGCTCGAGTAAACACACACGACATAGACTCGACCACAACCACCTCGGCCACTTCCTTGTATCACGTCATACCTCCTGTCCCCAACAGCCCCTTTGCACCAGTGATGGGGCTTCCCGGTTTCCCAGCCATGTACCCAGACTTATCAGCCATGCAGGCTCACTGGGCCAGCCTGCTTCCATTTTGTAACCCATGGTTCTCAATGCCTATGATAGCGGCGGCTTCCGCCATTTCCATGTCAAGATCCTCCCACCACCATCGAACTCCTTCGTACCACCATTGCCCGAACTGCAACTGCACTTCCAACGGAACATCTGCTTCCAAAGGAGTGGGGCCCAAAGCAGCAGAATACACTGGGTATCATCGATGAAACGAAGGGTAGACTTGGGGAAACCCAGCCATGTAAAAGGAGAGCGAAATAGGGGGATTCACAATGACATGGACTGAAGAATAAACTTCTCTCTTCCTGTCTTATTTACCTAGATCAGCTCTTTTGTATTTCTTTCTTTCACAGATGGATTAGAAGTAACTCATTGGCTTCAGTAGTCTAAATTGTGGGAAACGTTGATTTAAGACTGAGGGGGAAACTGTAGGATAATAGTTGGATTTATTTGGGTGGCGTCAGTTCACTGCTTATCGTGCAGATAAAAACCACCGTCCACTATTTTTTATAGCTCTGTGTCTGACGGTTAAGTGAATTTTCTGAAGTTAGCGGACTGCAGAGAGAGATACTTTGGCTGGACCAGAAAATCCATCGAATTCTCTGACATGACTGGGGAGTCTGTTTAAAATGTGTGTGCTATTTATGGGATTATGATGACATGTGGCAAGAGGGAAGGTGTACAAGGTGGCTTTGAATAGCTAGCAAGGCCATTAAAAATTCCAGAGCAGCTCTGCCAAGGATACCTATGTAGGCTTAATCTGGCAGAGAACAGAACTTGAACCAGATACTTAAGTTACTTCTATATGTGATTCTCCCCCCCACCCCCCTCTGTTTTATAAGAATTTCCCTTGTGTCAGATTTGTACTGTAGCAGATGACTATCGGTGTATCGAGAGTGATTCAAAGTAACTATCCTACAAAATAAAAATCCAGGTTCATATGGCCATAGCACACTTCTAGTATGCTACAGTCTGCTGAGGGCTGAGGATAGTGACTATAAAACCAGCAGAGCAGAATAACTCATTGTCCTCATCCATTTCCAAGGGACAGTAGATGTTAAACGAAAGGATGATGTAACACAAGGAGGAGAAAGAATTGTGTCCTACGAGTTCTGTTTAGTCTCCAAATGAAGTCACCAACCTCTTGTTTGGTGAAGCACAAGACTGTGCATGTGGCTGGAGCAGAGTCCCTTTCCACTCCAAGTTTAATATGGCAAGTCTGCTAAATGGCTTTGCAACCTCATCAACCGATTTGGCAAAACCTGTTTGGTACAAGCTACTTGATGTGCCTAGAGGCTCCAGGTTGAAGGTATCAAAAGAAGGTTGGTCAGTAAGTTGCTCCTGAAGGGTTTTTTGGTCTGGTGTGCTATCCCTGTAACGTGTGTGTGTGTGTGTGTGTGTGTGTGTGTGTGTGTGTGTGTGTGTGTGTGTGTGTCATCTTGTGCAATCTACTTACAGTTCTCTCTACCTTTTTGTTGAAAGGTGTTGGCAAGGTGGGAACATGCAAGCAAATGGTTGGCCAACAAGCAAATAATGCACCCGCAGTGCAATCCTTTGCACATTCCAATTTAGCAGACTTGGATCACTCATTGGTTTTGGACTACAACTCCCATCATCCGTGACCACAATGGTTGAAGGCTCAGGATGATGGGCCTTATTTTTGGACTACAAGACTGCCATTGAGGTGTGCATAGGATTGTTGCCTACGAACTGTAAACCACTAATCTTCAGAGTCCTTTCTTGCTCCAACCTGGGCAAACAGTATGACTGAAAAGCCAGCTCTGAAACTTGACACAATTCAAACATGATATGACTCTATTAAGAGCCAAGGTTATTGCCACACTCTCTCCTATGTGAACATCTGTCCAATGGATTTTGCATGTTAAGGCCATTTTATCAAGCACCCGAGAAACCACTGTGGTCATTTCCAGCTAGCCCTTAAGCAAGTGGCATTTTAGCTGAGAGTGGAAGCCCCTTTATTGCATATAACGGTTTGATAATGCTCCTCTTTGAGCCTCAGATGGTGTGCAGATGCTCAGTGTTGCTGAACTTGCCAAAAAGGGTCCCATTATGATGTAACAATCTCAAGATTGTGTGTTCACTGGGTGAGGTCTAAAAATACTTTTACCAACAGTTCCACACTTCTGTTGGGGCAGCCAGCAGCTTATGAGATCTTGAACATGTATGCATGGTGGAAGGAAAGGAACGTTTTCAGAATAAAAATAAGTGGTTTTTCCAATTCTCCTGTCTACATACTGTCTGACATTGTTACTACTGTTGTAGAATAAGTGCCTTTTGGTACCAAAGTATGCTGGATACCAAATTCTATCTAAAGCGACAATGATAGCAATTTCCTATGGAAGAAGCCTGGCTTTAACTAGGGATATTAATATCTTGGACTAGTTGCTCTGCTGATCCCTAATATGAGAAGGGTAAGAAGCTTTTAAGCTGCACAGAATTGCTCAGCAGGATGGAGAATACGGAGAGCACTCTTGAAATGCTTTGCTTAAGGCCCATTCATGCAGTCCGCTACTACGGTAGCCATGAAGCGCTAGGGTTTTATCCTGTGTAGGAAAATGTTCATTGGGGGAAGTGTCTAAGATAGTAGTACTCCTCTAACTCCCAACTACTAGACCAGGCTCTTGATATACCCTCGATGGTGCTCAAATCGGTTTTCTTTCCTAAGTGTGCTCAATATGTAAACACTATAATACTGTGCAGAACAGCCCAAAGAAAGTGTTGGCATTAACTAAGCAAAAGCAGACATGCCTAACATATTGTAGATGTTTAAGGAACAGGGCCCCCTGTGGGAAAAGACAGTGCTGTGGCATTACTAGTTAGTGGCGGCAGCGGCACAGGAAGCCAAAGGTTAGAATATATATGACCATACCTAATCTAGGACCATATATTACTGGTCATATATGTTAATGGTGGTAATACTCAACATTTGGGACACTCAAAGGACCTCTGGTGGGGTGGGGTTGTAGTGCCGTAATGAGTCCGCTTAATGGAGAGGTCTATTGACGGCTACTAGTCCGAGGGCTGTAGGCCACCTCCAGCCTCGGGGGCGGGGTGCCTCTGGGTACCAGTTGCGGGTTAGTAGCAGCAGGAGAGGTGTCATGCCCTCAGCTCCTGCCTGTGGTTTCCAGGAGCATCTGGTGGGCCACTGTGCAAAATGGGATGCTGGACTAGATGGGCCTCCTTGGGTCTGATTCAGCAGGGCTGTCCTTATGGGTCTAGGTGTATTCAAGCACAAAGGCAAGAGATTGACTGCAAGGGTTCTCAAGTGTGGGACCCTGATGTTGTAGGACTACAGTTCCCATCACATGCAGCCAGGTCATGGGAACTGTAGTCCAACAACATTGGGAGACACAAGTCTGGGTCATTATATATGAAAGTGTCTGTTGCCAGAGAGGAAGGTGACAAGAATGGCAGGGGGCTGTAGCTCAGCTGTAGAGCACTTACATGCTTGTATGCAGGAGTTCCCAGGTTCACACCCTGGAGGCATCTCCGGGTAGGGCTGGGGAGAGACTCCTGCCTAAAACCTTGGAGAGCTGCTGCCAGTCAGTGTAGACGATACTGAGCTTGATGGATCAATTGTTTGACTCAGTACGTGGCAGCTTCCCCTCTAGGCCTTCTGCTTCTGTCTGGAAGCCTAGTGATGATGGCAGAGCTGAACGGGTGGAGATTTCCCATCACACCAGGGGAAACCGCTTTTCCTTGCTCCTTGGCTCTGAAGCCACAGGAGTGTTGCCAAAGTCTGGATCCTGCCCAGCAGTCTTTGAAAAGCTTTCAGGACATATTTTCAGGCTATGTGCTGGGAAGTGTGCCAAGCAACCTTTCTGGCAGGGAGTAACTGCTTTGTTACCAGATTAAATACTCAGTCGGAGAGAGTCAAATTATCGGTTTACTCACTGACAAAAGCTGTCTATGTAATTTATGTATATAGTTATTTACAATGATTCGGATACAAGCAGCTGGACTCAAGCATTCATTGCCCACAATGCTTGCTTTCTGCCCACCGTATCCACAAGCTGCACTCGGATTCCAGCCAGCTGTCCGGAAGTCTGTAACGTTCACCAATGGAGACCACTGGGGTAGAATCAGCACCTGCAAGCTACTTCTGCTCACAAGAGGGGCACACTTGGGTCGGCCAATGGGCCAAAGAGCCATACACACACCATCAGTGATGTTCCAGAGAAGGAATGAGTTCTTCAGGGATGTCCACTTGCCAGACATCCTTGTGCCCTCGTGCAGGGATGGGTTCCAGCAACCATCTGGGGTTTGAAATGGATGTCAGGTACTTCTGTTCTAGGCCTGAGAGTATGGCTCTAGATTCCAGGTCCAAGAGGTCTTCAGGAGGTATGTTTTCTGGACACTGTGATGTTTCTCCAATGTCAATTAGCCCTGCATTTAAAACACAAATCATACATTGATTGATTGGATTTCTGTACCGCCCTTCCAAAATGGCTCAGGGCAGTTTACATTAAAGCAAAAGCAAAATCAATTAATTAAAATCAAAAACTATAAAAACATAAAACCATTATTAAAACAGTTTTTAAAACCCCTGGAAAACTAGGACAAACCTTTAGTTTAAAAAGCCTAGAAAGCCAGGCCAAACAGATAGGAACTTTTGTTCTCAGACAGACATTAAAGTATCAAGCTCCCCCGTTGTTTTCACAACGGGCTCTACCCAGGCAGAGGCACTCTTGCCCCTGGACTTCCGGGCCAAAATTCGGGGTCTCCACACCTGCTCGGGGCTCCCAAGTCCTCTTCAGTCTGTCCTGGATGGTGTGGTTGCTGTGCCACACTGCTGGCTTGCACCGTGCTGATGGCGGAGGGTCACTGTGACCTGTGCCGGGTGTGACCTCTGCTTTAGAGACGGAGTGGGGAGTGAGGAGAGAACTATGTGGGATGGGAATATTTCCATCTCCCCTCTCTCCCTTGTTCCTGCACTTAGTTCTTTGGGGATATAAGATACTTGCTCACTCCAGGGAGTATATCTCCATGGGATGTTAACTGGTGCTTTAGATTAGGGGGAAATGAAGCTATGAATTCAGCATTTTGAGTTCCTCTTGGTTAAAACCCCAAAATGAAGCTTTGGTTAACAGAACTGGGTCACAGTCACTTACCTGCAATAACACCCCTGCCAAACTTCTCACCCTCATCTACTAACTCTTCAATCTGTGTCCACGTCATGCCAAGTCTCTTCTCGAGGATCTCTTTCCAGGTGTCGTCACCCCAGTCTTTAAAAGCAATGTGGACAGCAACGGTGCAAGCTTTGTACTCTGCCAGCAACGGTCGCCAACGGGTCTCTATTGTTTTAACTTGGTTTAAAACCAGCCCGGCGTAAGGTTGACGGAAGGAAAGACAGGCAAACTTCATTTTTTCTCCAGTGTCATTCTCTGCTCAAATCTCCTTTTAATTCCCAAACATAAGAATAGAGTTAAGAGAGTCTCTCTCTTGAAAAGTGTAAAAGGTAAAGTGTACAGAGCATTTTTAATCTGCCTGATGGGATACCACAGGAATTCTCAGCTGCCATGTTAAAATTTGCACAGTATCCTAACTAAACTCTCACCATATCAGCCAGCCCAGCATACCTTGACCTGTCAAAGGTTGTTGCAAATGATATTTCAGACAGCAGCCCTATTCAGACATTATGTTGTAAGTGTACAGATGTCTGTACATTTGTACATAATGATATAAAACTTCATATAAGTTTTTGTCAGCGATGCAATGTGCATAATATTGACTCTCATGTTGAGAGTTAATATAAAACTATTTGTTAGCCGCCCCATAACCAATTGTGTTCTGGGCAGCTTACAACACAGCGTTAAAACATGAGATAAAAGCACACAGACTAAGAAAGGAATTGGGGGAGAAAATACAAAATACAATACAAAACAATTTAAAATACATTGTTTTAAAATCAGATTAAAATGTAAAAGGCTGAGTAAACAAAAAGGTTTTTACTTGGCATCTGCAGGAACAAAGCTAGGTGAACCTTACTGGGGAAGCTATTCCATAAAAGCGGTGCAATCACCAAGAAGGCCCTGTACTAGTAGCCACCCCCTTCTTCTCGTTTGGCAGGGGCACCTGGAGGAAGGCCTCTGAATAAGATCTTAAGGTCCAGGTTGGGACATATGGGGCAAGGCACTCTCTCAAATAACCTGGTCATCCCAAACCATTGAGGACTTTAAAGGTTAACACTAGCACTTTGAATTGGGACCAGAAATGGACTAGGAGCCAGTGCAACTGACAAAACATTGGCATAATATGCTCAAAACATCCAGTACATGTGTCTGTGTGAATGACTAAACCTGCATTCATTTAAAAAGTGAAGCTGGGTGCAGGTCCCTCAAATGCATGATACAGCTAGGAAGTGTACTGCTGTACCTGCATTGAAGGCAACATGTGAATAACCATCTCTGTTCAGATGTGTACTTGTGTAAATTGTACTGCTGCTGTTTTTGTGCCCTGCCGGTTTCCAGAAATATCTTGCTGGCCTGTGTTGAAAACCATTGGTCCAATTTAGCAAGGCTCTTTGTATGGTCTAGTCATGCCCAGGAAGGCCCATGAATAGAAGGGAGTTGTCACCTTTTTGCTTCCATATCTCTTGTGCCTTTAAAGCACTACAGCATCGCCCTTGTTTGTCTTGAGCAGCTGCTTTGGGAGGTATACTGCCTTGGTCCCTGGGTGCTCCATTTAGTGATCATGGTTAATAAGCTATCCTCCCATAAATAGACTCATAATCCTTTTTAAAAAGCCACTCTAGGATCAGTTCATACAAGTGGCAGGATCAAGTGGCAAAGCTGGCTCGTGTCAGATGAGGCTTATCCGAAGTTGTACTCGTTTTTATTTAAAGGGTTTTTTGTTTTGTTTTTTTTGCAAGGTGAGGCTAGTGTGCAAGTCTGCAAGCTTGCAGTGGCACACAATTCAGAGCGAAAAACTGCTTGATCCTCCTAACTGTATAAATTGGCTTATAAAAACACACTTAAAGAAATAATTGCATGCATAACTTATTAGTCGCGACAGCTCCATGGAACCTCCATGGTTTTCACTAAATTGCATTTAGTTGGATGTAAAATTGGATGTATTTCTGAGTCACTTTGGGTGACTTAAGAGATGCTTTTGCATTAAGAAGCGTTTAAGGTGGTTCACATCCTCACCGTAACAGGATAAACCTGCGATATATACACGTTTAAAAAAAAATACAGACAATAAAGGTAGACTTTTACCTTCATGCGCTGCCGGTGAGCTTTCCCCCAGAAGCCTCTGAGTGTGCGTAAAGGGGATCCATGGGCCCTTTGCTCCAACCCAGCAATCCTCAAAACTCGGCTTTAAACCGGTAGACACGACCAAGCCAGGTCGCCAGGAGTTCCACTAGCCGCCGCATAGCTCCTCCCCCTTTTTACCCCCGGAGAAGAAGAGGAAAGCCCCGCCCCTCCGTCTCGCGCACGGTGCTAAGATGGAGACGGAGACGAGCGGCGCGGGCGACCAATCCCGTCCGACTTTCGTTTCTACTCTCCTTCCCTCGCGTCAGAGCTGCTTTCGCGGCAGCTGATTGGCTGGCTCCTGGCTCCTGGCTCCGCCTTCCCGAGTTTTGAGAGTCCCCCCCCCCCCCCCCGCCGTTGCTCTCCTTCCCGCCTTTTGTCTGTTTTTTACCTCAGGAATCCAAAGCAGGCGAGGCAGGAAAAGAAGACAAACTGTCAGTCCCCAGATGTGGTACTACAGCTCCCATAATCCCCGTCCGTTGTGGCTGGGGATGATGGGAGTTGTAGTCCAGCAATATCTGGTGGGGAACCAAAGTTATGAAACCCTGGTTCAGGGTTTAAGTTGGTTTAATGGTAATCCTCTTCTCCAAGGAACTTATTCTGGTTGCGTCATTATTTTCTTTTATCCTCACCAGGCTGAGGAAGAGTGTCAATAATATTTATCATTATTTATTCAAAATATTTACATCCCGCTCCTCCAGCTCACGGCTGCTCAGAGCAGCTGACAATGAAATATTAAAAGTACAATATCCACCAAAAGATGATAAACCAACACAATAAAACACAATGAAAGGCAGCAGCAAATAATAAAAAGAATACACAAGATAAACCAGTCTTGGGACTAAAAACTAACACCAGAGATTAGTTTTTACAGCCGGTTTTTAAAGCGTATTTATTTATTTTTTGAACCGTTTTATCCTCCCAACAGTTCTGTCAGGGTTAGATTAGCATTTCTGTAGGTTATTTTAGACCCTGCTGTTGTCATCTTATGTATGCATTTTATTTACACAACTTAGAATGATAAACTCAATAACAAAACCATTTTAAAATCATCAAAATTTTAAAAAATAGCTTGCACAAAAACATGTCAAAAATACTTTCAGCAAAAGGCCTGAGGAAACAGGTGTGTCTTAAGTGACTCTTTTTTTAAAGGCAGCCAGAGATGGAGCAGCACTTATATTAAAAGCACATTCCAAAGATAAATTTCTATTTTATCAGGGAATTTAAAATCTCCTAGGTAGGTTCCTCCTGGAGCAAGATTGCATCTTTTCTTGATAAAATGTATTACCCACTTTGGCCTTATCAAGACTGTGCTTGTGGCTTTCTCGACAGAGCGTCATGCCGGGGCGGGGGGGCGGATTTTAAACCATTTTAAAACAGCCCTGTGAGGCGGACAACAGCCCCGTGAGGCAAGCTAAAAGCTCAGAGACAGTGTCTGGCTGCAAAGCCTCATATTTGAGGGGAGATTCTGAGTCATTTCGTGAACCGTTTTATCATCCCAAAAGGCACTCTGAGGCAAGTTCGCCTCAAAGATAGTGACTGGCTCCAAAGCTTCCTAGACGAGGGGAGGTTATAAATGAACTTATTCTTCAGCCTCGTGAAGTTGTTGGGAGCTGCCTGAGGCTGAAATATACTAAGGTCATTGACAGAATCGAAAACTGTGTGGTACCCGGGTTTGGGAGCTGTACGTGCTTTCAGTTTTCGGTTGTGTGGAAGAGGAAAACCTAAGTAGAAGTGATTGTGTGGAAGGAAGGTAGGAGGAAAAAGCTGCCCAGGTTTTCCTCCAAGCTTGCTTCCACACACTCACTTCTACCCAGGTT
The DNA here is from genome assembly GCF_027244095.1 of Hemicordylus capensis. Lineage (NCBI taxonomy): Eukaryota > Metazoa > Chordata > Lepidosauria > Squamata > Cordylidae > Hemicordylus > Hemicordylus capensis. The sequence continues at coordinate 22,149,103 of NC_069667.1, forward strand.
TTCCTCCAAGCTTGCTTCCACACACTCACTTCTACCCAGGTTTTCCTCCAAGCTTGCTTCCACACACTCACTTCTACCCAGGTTTTCCTCCAAGCTTGCTTCCACACACTCACTTCTACCCAGGTTTTCCTCCAAGCTTGCTTCCACACACTCACTTCTACCCAGGTTTTCCTCCAAGCTTGCTTCCACACAACCCAAAACTGAGACCACATACAGCTCCCAAACCCGGGTACAACGCAATTTTTGATTGTGTGAATGGCCTCACTGAATGGCAGGCCTCATAGGAACATAGGAAGCGACCTTATACCGAGCCACACCATTGCTCCATCTATTGTCTACACCAGCAATTCCCAACCTTTTTCTTCATGGACCACTAAATAGTAAGCGAAAGCTTTTGCAGACCTCCACATAAGCAGTTTCAAACATTTTTAACAAAGCCTGTGGCTGATGGGAGTCGAGGGGGCATTAAAACCGCAGCGATTTCTAATAATCCATTATGTGATGTTGCACAAGGTTGTTTGTGAAGCAAATTGCATTGCAAATAATAATGCAACCCTGAATATGATGCATAAAGAGTTAAAAGGTAAAGTGTGCCGTCAAGTTGGTGTCGACTCCTGGCGGCCACAGAGCCCTGTGGTTGTCCTTGGTATAATACAGGAGAGGTTTTCCATTGCCATCTCCCACACAGTATGAGACGATGCCTTTCAGCATCTTCCTATACACAGGATTATATTATTATTCAATTATCTCCCCATTCGGAACCCCTGGTCTACACTGACTGGCAGCAGCTCTCCAAGGTTTCAGGCAGGAGTCTTTTCCAGCCCTACCTGGAGATGCTGCCAGGGATTGAATCTGGGGTCTCCTGCGTGCAAAGCAGATGCTCTACCACTGAACTAGGGCCCAATCCCCACGTCTTCCAGGTAGGGGGGAATCCCCTGCCTGAAGTATTGACAATACTGAGCTAGATGGACTAATGGTCTAACTCGGTATACGGCAGTCTCATATGTCCAAGATGCTTCACTGCTAGAGGTTTGTCCAAGTTTTCCTCCATGGACCATTTGTTCCCCTAATAAACTTCTGAATGGTCTGCCGAGGGGTTTCTTATCTCCACCCTTCAGGTAATTTAGGGAGGAAACTGTTGGGGTCAGTTTTCCGGGAAGGCTAAAAGCCCTCCAGCTAGTCTGGTGGGATTTTGGCTCTGGGCTCTTATGATTAATTAGCCAAATTCAATAAGAAGCCAGAAAGGAGAATTAAGTATCTTTATTCAGCTGAGTAAAGGGTGTCCATTTCAATGCAAGAGAGAAATGGCACACCACAGGAACAGTTACAATCAATTTTATACCTTAACAAGCAGTGACAAGCAACAAGCCCCCTCCCTCAGTTCCCCTTTTCTGTAGAATCAATGCTATTGGCTATATTCAAATAAGTTGTCGTTCCAGACATGGTGTCACATATATCAAGAGGTGGCTTCCTGTCTTTCCGCTTGCGGTTTCTAAGCTTAAGCATTTCTCAAGTGTTATCTTCCTGTCCTGTCTGGAACTCAGAAATGCTTACAACACCCAAAAAGAGATTTGCTTGCAATTTCTTACTATCATTTATTTCCTAATCAGCTTTTAGCAGTATTACAGAAGCAAAATGGCTACAGTTATGCTAAAGGCAAAACACAGCTTTTTCTAGCCCTCACATTTCCTCCCTTTTTATTTTCAGATTCTGAAGCTGTAGGCTTCATGAATCTCCTTTATATGCCCAGAATTTATTCAACACAAGACAAATTAGCAGGTGAACAATCTGTTGCCATTGGATGCTTGTCGCTGGCAGCTAATCTCCTGGGTCACTGTTGATGTCCTTTTGGAGGTTCCTTTGGGACCACAGTCTAATGATTATATGCAGGATACTTCTGTCATCTGAGGAAAACCCTTCTTGGAAAGATAATTCAAGGCACTGTTGGTTACAAAACCCTGTTTACTTGAGAGAAAACAGACAAGTGAGTTGCCAATATTCTCCCTCCCCCCATAGAGAAGGCATCCTAAAATCAAATCCCTGGGTGTCAATACTAGCCAAAACAGAAAAAGTAAAGTTTTCAAGACAAGTAATACAAAAGATAGATAAATCCTGAGGCCATTTTCAATTTGGTCCTTTGGCATGTTAATCTTCCCAATTTATGCTTTTGTTTCCCTGCTTGCCCCGGGCCTGTGCCCTTTTCCCGAAGCCAAAAACAAAAAACAATGTCTTCAAACAAAAGGTGTTCCTAGGCAAAAAGCAAACAAGAAGATCAAAAAAGAAAAAGGCATTCACATTTTTCTGCATACAATCTTCTCATGAGTTTTTAGGTGTTGAGGAGGCATTAAACTTTTTCAGATTCAATATAGTCTTATCAATCAAAAGGCTGTAGCATATAAGTTCAGCGTTTGAGTTTCACCAGAACCCTCTCTGGGCATGACTGCTCACAAAGTCCCGTTTCCATATGGCTTCCGTGTCCCATTTTCCCTTGTATAACAACAACCCCGTGAGGTAGGTCAAACCTTTTGAGTGGCAGGCTCTGTGTCACCCAGCAAATATCACAGCTGAATGGGGTTTTGGACTCAGTTTCTTCGGTCCTATTCCCACACTCTAACTGCTTGCACAACGCTTGGTTGACAATCATACTTACAGACCTTCATCAGGGCTCACAATCTTTATTCCAGCATTCCTGACTTCATTCTCCATACAGGGATGATTCGTCAGTGACATCTGGCTTTGGAACTTCCATTTAGGTCACATGTATTTTATTGTGATGTTTCTGTTTTCCATCTTTTAGCCTCCTGACTTAGCAAAACCTGGTTAAAATAGGATTAATCTTCTGGATAAGGCTTAGGTTCTTATAAGCAAGTTAAAGTCTCTCTTTTGCAAAAGGTGTTATAAAAATTGTCCATGATCTTTGTAGAGGGGTGAAACCTGTGATCTTAAAGTCATATCCTTTCATCAAAGCTGTATAATGATGATAGGCTCGACTTTCAGAAAACAATTCTCTTCATCCAATCTTGCATCTGGAACCTGGAACTTCAAAAACTCTGCTGTTGTAAAGGCAAAGCAGGGCTGCTTTATGAGACCAATTTAAAAATTTTGGACCTTAGACCAATTGAATAAATAGCTTCTCAGTGTACATTTCAAGACAAGTCAGCAGAATGTTACATAGATCTTCCGAAAGCATGACAGGAATACAATCAGACTAACTTCCCTTACATTGTACTGCTGTCATGTCTCACAAAATCCAAGCACTTGTCGACCAATCATAAAGAAAACCCTTAGTTTGGGCAAGATTTAAGCTTTTCCCAAAAGGGCAGCAGAAATGTCACATAGATTTTGCAAAAACACAGCAGCATACAATTAGGACCACTGTGTTCTGTAAAAATCCGCGCAACTGCCAGTTGGAACGCAATTGCTTCACAGAAAGCCCTTTTCCCTCCCCCATCTAAACATGGGCAGGGTTGCCACTGCTAATTATTCAAAGACTTGTCTCTCGGTGGTGAGAGAGTTAAAAGAAAAACTTCCGGTTTAGAACAAGTGTAGCAGCTTCTTCAATAGCAGCAACATAAGAGTTTCAGCTCAATTTTAAAAATGCATGATGCAAAGCTTGCCATTAATATATTTTCAGTCAGCCTTGATCAGCACTTAGTTCCCTAAGTTTTGTTTCAGTTCACAAGAAGAAACATATCACCGGAATTACACACCCACGAACACAGCAGAACTATTTCTCTGCCATTCCCATGAATGTATTTACTCCAGCAACTCATGCACACAAACCCATCAAATCAGCTTACAGAATAGGGGCTTAGACAAAAGACATTCCACGTGCGCCACAAAGGATTCACATCATTATTTTTAAAATCCTCCGTAACCCCCGCGGAACTCCTCCTGCCCATGAGCAGGCACAGGATAAAGGCCAGACAAAACTATCCCTCACAGCAAGTCACAGAACGGTCCGCAACTCCACACCACCCTTCCACATCGCACACAAGGTGGTATAAAGCTACAGTCCACCCATAGACTTCAATCAACCAGTCTCAACCCTTCCAACAACCCAAGTCCTTTCCCTGCAATTACACCTCCCTCCAATTCCACCTTCCACATGCCTTACAACTTACTGGTGTCTGACAAAAATATGAGATGAGAGGCAGAAGAGCCTGTTTGCCTTTAACAAAATGCAGAAGTTGCTTGAGGAGGAAAAAAGTTCCTGGCTGGCTCCGCTGGACGACCTGGAGGAGACTCTTAGTCTTTTCAGCCTGATCACAAAGACAAAAGGAAAAAGCCTGCAGCCAGCAAGTGAGTTCCTGCAGGTGCAAGGGAGCTTTCTCCGAATCTGGAGGACACACTCAGATGTTACTATCCATTTCTTTTCTTTGCCTTGCTAACCACCTTCAACCAAAATCCTTTTACATATTTTCCCATTTCTCTGCTTTGTGGTCTCTTGTACAGAGCTCAATATCCTTCAATTTCCATTTCATGTGGCAGCAAAACTTTAGGCTGGTTGTACAACTTTTAGGAGCGGCAGTTAAGCTGGCCTCCCTCTAACTCCACTTCCTCATTTCCTTCCCCCAACCGTAACGCTACAGCTGGGACAAGAAAAAGAGAGAAAGGAAAAAAGAGAACAAGAAACAGCCTCCATTTGGAGAAGCCTATTCTTGGCTTTTTGCTGCAACAGGTACACTGAACAGTAGCAGCAATACTGTGTTGGCTCTCAGCCAAGTTGAACACACACACACACACACACACACACACACACACAAACAGGACGATAGCTCATACGACAAAAGCAGCAGCAGTGTTGGCTTTGGGCCAAGATGAACACACACAGAAACAGACAGGAAGTTAGCTGCTTTGAGCTTAGAGAAAGCACAGACAGCATTGTTTTCTTCCCCAAAAATCTCCCTTAGCCTTTCTCACAGGCTCAGGGGGCTCTTTCCTTCCCCCCCTCCTTTCTCCATAGCGTGTGCTTGGAGCATGATGGTATAAGGGGAGTTTCCTTGCTGGGCCCACACATGTAGTGTTTTATTAGAATTTTACCGGTATATAATAAAAGCAATTGCAAAAAGATGTTATTCTTGGGGCCAAAAAAGGGCCTCTGACTCGAGTTCATAAAACATATAGATATAAAAGCACTTTTAGATGTCATCTATTCCTGGTTTTCTAAATGGTATGCAGAGTACAAAAGCCATTGAATGCTCAACTATTCACAGACCTCCCTTTTTATTTAGGCTGCTTATTAAGCACCCATTTCTGCCAGCTGATCTTCTCTGGCATCAGGGCCATTGTCTTATTTCATGTCTTTCTCCCTTCCCAATGGTTCGGTCTCTGGAGTAGAGCATGGTAGGAATATTCTTGTTAAGAACACCAAGTGCTCTTCAGTCTTCACTCCATATCCCATATATTTCTGTCCATTAAAGAAAAAGGATGTCCCATCCGTCCACAAAGAAAGGCTTGGAACAGCAATGGGTTCCGTTTTTGATTGGGGATTTGGTTGTTCCCCGCTTTTCTCTGCCTGTGGTGGAGAGACAGCACCCTCTCCCTCCTTAAGGTCAGGACATTCCCTCTTCCAGTGGCCTGTCCGGCCACAGTAGAAACAGCGACTTCTCCGTGGCCCTCGTCCCTTTCTTCCCCTGTCCGGGACATGGCCTGGTTGGCCAATAGTCAGCTGCACGGCTGATGCCAATAGGGCAGAAGTTCTTGTCTCCGGTTTTAAAGGTCCAAGGTGGAAAGGGACTAGGAGCAATCCATCCCCCACAACCATTGTTCCCAACTGACTCCTTGGTGTGCCCGTGGCCATGGATCTCTCGGGTGGGCACCTTCTCGTATCCCTAGCTGATTCCCCAGGAGTTGAGCTCCTATCCCCTCCCAAGTCGGAGCCAACACTCCCACTTCTAAAACTAGGGGCACTGGGAGAAGACGGTCCCGCTCTAGGTCCAGGTGGAGCATATCCCCTTGACGGGCCAGATGGCAGGCTCCCTGACAGTCTCCCCGGGACTGGTCTCATATTGGGAGTGGGAAGTCGGGGTGGTGGTGCCCATGGGAATCGTGGGGCAGAAAAATAGAAAAAGGGTGCCCGCTGAGGTAGATTTGGTTGAATGTGGGATGGGGCATTCATATGGGGCGGTGGAAAACCATCCTCATCCCTGACTCTCTGGTCTTGCATCTTTAAGGCTTTTAAACTTGATAACTTTGCGAGCTAATTTACTCACACGTCGATGGCAGTTTCTTAGTGGCCAACGAGGCAAATTCTGACCAAGATGTGGGTGGTCAGACCATAAATTTACTTAATTAACACTCATGAGCTTTTTATAATTCTTTTAATATAGTTAAATTTATCTAGGAGGTGCTGAAGGGGGTGTTCTAATTATTTCCCTATTGTTCCCTATCTCCCCTAACTATTAACCCTTGTCCCTATTCTCACTAACTTCCCAATTTCCAGTTTCCTTAATGCTGATCCAACCTTACCAACCTAAAACCCTGATCAGCCCACCCTGCAAGAATAGCCTAACGGGTTTTTTCGCCTCTGCCTCCCTTATCTCCACTAACACTGGGCTGGGGTTCTGGGACGTACTCCGTCCCCTCCCCGGGCTTGGTTTCTGGGCACTTCGTTCCCCCCTAAGCGTACCGGCTGTGGTGGACAGGTGGGGTCAGAAACGGGGTCAGGCCTCTCACCCCCCGGTCGAACAGCTATTCCCAGGCCAACCTCCTAAGTATGGACCCTTTTCACATTCACACACACTTGCGCTCGGGCTTTTCCCGACTGGCCTTCTCGCGAAGGGACAGAACTGCAGTACTGGCCCTCCTCTTTCACGCTTCCGTATGGAAATCTCTTGCACACAGGGTCACAAAATTCACACACCTCCCCCCTTTTCCCCAAATAATAATTTTATACTTACCCCCTCAAGTTCTGGTCCAATCACAGCATCAACCTCCTTGTTCCCTGCCAATCTCCTTGCATTCGTTCGTGGTAACGCTGGGATCTGCCAGAAACTGCTCAAACGTGGTCTCCCAGCGAAAGGATGCTGGAGCGCGCTTTGAGACAACCAATGGGCAACTCCGGTTTCACCCAGGTACCAGTCTGAAGGCGCCCTTTGCTGCAAATGGCAGCCTCACAATTTTTGCCTTCAATTTCCCGGCCAATGCACCAAGAAATGTTGGGGTCAGTTTTCCGGGAAGGCTAAAAGCCCTCCAGCTAGTCTGGTGGGATTTTGGCTCTGGGCTCTTATGATTAATTAGCCAAATTCAATAAGAAGCCAGAAAGGAGAATTAAGTATCTTTATTCAGCTGAGTAAAGGGTGTCCATTTCAATGCAAGAGAGAAATGGCACACCGCAGGAACAGTTACAATCAATTTTATACCTTAACAAGCAGTGACAAGCAACAAGCCCCCTCCCTCAGTTCCCCTTTTCTGTAGAATCAATGCTATTGGCTATATTCAAATAAGTTGTCGTTCCAGACATGGTGTCACATATATCAAGAGGTGGCTTCCTGTCTTTCCGCTTGCGGTTTCTAAGCTTAAGCATTTCTCAAGTGTTATCTTCCTGTCCTGTCTGGAACTCAGAAATGCTTACAACACCCAAAAAGAGATTTGCTTGCAATTTCTTACTATCATTTATTTCCTAATCAGCTTTTAGCAGTATTACAGAAGCAAAATGGCTACAGTTATGCTAAAGGCAAAACACAGCTTTTTCTAGCCCTCACAAAACTAAACCCTGAAAACTAAAGTAAGTGTGTGTGTGTGTAGATAGAGATAGATAGGTAGATATAGAGAGAGCTAAGGCTTTGGGAAGTTGTGCTTTTGTACGTATTGATATGAAGGGAACCATTTGGTTAACACATGATTTAACATACTAAATAGTTGCACATTCCTTCTTGGCCTTCCCCCTAGGTGGCCCCACATACACATAACAGGAACCGTTTCTGAATCCTGTGATTTAAAAAAAACATAATTTCCTACCCTGCCCAGTGTTGAATTTAACCACCAAGCAGCCCTCTTGGTGTCATTTGGTTTCGAAATCAAGTTTTTGTTTTGTTTTCCTTTTGTTTTTGTTAACTCTCAGTAGTTTAAGTGTCAATACTACTGGTTACAACAAAATCATTGGGTAGCCAAAGTAGACACGATGGTGGCAAACCCATGTCCAGAACTGAATCTTCTGCTGAGTCCTCATAAAGGGGGAGCTGAACGCCAGCCCCCCTTACCGTGTTTCCACCAAACTTTTTTTCCCCTGCCATTCTTTTCAGAGGGGCTCTGAGCCCAGAAATAACCCCTGATGCAAGAAAATTCACTTTAAAAAAACAAAACACCATTTCAGGTGGAAAAACATGAGAAGGGCAAGGATTCAGTTTCCCACTCCCAGTCTGTGATTTATGTGCCCCCTCACTGGGCAGGACTTGGGTTATTTCTGCTGTCATGCCCTATGCCCAATGTTTATCCTTTATGGAAATAGCAGCTAGTTGCAGTGAAACTCTTGCTTCCTGGGCAGTGGGCAGCTTGATAGATCTCTATTGGAAAGATACATAAAGTGCATGTGTGGATTGGGGAAAGTACAAACATTTTATTATAAAGGCTTTATTTCTTCTGTGACTCATTCAGAATAAGGGGGGATCCAAGTAATTATGGCATGCTGCACTTCACTTTAAAATCAAACTGATATCTACCTTAAAAGCCACAAGGCTGTGATTTCAGGACTGTACCAGAAATGTGGGAAATATGTCCCACATCATTAGTTGTTCATATCTGTCATAGCCCAGACCTCTGAGTCAGAAGAGGAGCGGGAGGATTTGGTTGGGAGAGCAGGCTCAGAAGCACAGCAGGAGGATTTGGTGGTATGTATGTATTTGTTGGCCAGCATAGATTTGGTTGTGAGAACAGACTCTGAAGCTGAGCTGGAAAGGCAGCAGACGGGAATCTGGACAGCTGGCAGCGATGAGGGCTGAGGAGACTGATCAGGAGGAAGCTGGAATTTCACCTGTGTTAAGAAGACGTCTCAAGAGAAAGGCTCAGTGAGAGACACACAGGTGTAAGAGCTTGCAGGAGAGGGAATAGAAATGCTGAGTCAGGACAGCCTGATTGGCTGCGGGTTATCTTGAGCCCTTTATCAAGCAAATGCTGTTCCTGAGACAGTACTGTCAGCAATGTTACCTACTGCAGATAGTGTCCCTCGTGCTTATAATTGTTCAACCTTTTTTGTTTCAGCCTGTCCTTGTTCTGTTCCTTCCTTGCTCCTTTATTTCAGTTATTGCTCAGATATCATAGAGTGGGGTACCTAGTTTAGTTTCAAGGGGACTTTATTTTATTTCTACTACTTTATCTTTGAGAGTCATCCTTCGCTTTTGTCTGTGCAGCTAAGCTGCTACTTTCTTTTCTACAGAATTTCTATCTTGACTCACTGAAGTGGAACTGGAGGGACCATAAATCCTGTCAGGTCAGCCATGCCAACATATTTACAACAATATCTGGTGGGATTTTAGCTTTTCACTTCTTAAAAATTTGTAACTTTTAATGTGGTTTTAACAGGGTCTTTTAACTTTGGTTAATTTTATAATTTAACCATTTTACTAATGTGAACAACTGCTTTATGGACACAACAAATATTTATATACCACTTTTCAACAGAAGTTCCCAAAGTGGTGTACATAGACATAAATAAGTGAGTATGTCCCCAAAGGGCTCAAAATCTTAAAAAAGAAACCTAAGATAAACACCAGCAACAGCCACTGAAGGGATGTTGTACTGGGGATGGATAGGGCCAGGTGCTCTCCACATGCTAAATAAAGAGAACCACCACTTTTTAAAAGATGCCTCTCTGATTAGTGCCCTGGAGAGGCAAGGCATAAATATTTTACATACATAAATATGTACATTTTTCCCATGCAATAATATTCAGAGTCCAACCATAAATGACATTTATCATAACTGAAATGTATACTTGCAAGTGTGCATTTAACATCCTGTGTAATTTGACCCTTCAAACTACAAATTGGATTCAAGGTAAAAGGGATTAGTTGTGTGACACAAGTCCCTAAAAAGCCCCATGATGATAAATTAAAAATAAATATTGAAATAATAAAACAAATGTTAGGAGGGAGTTAGGCACATCTTCATCCAAGCTCACTTTACACATTCATTTTGTGAAATTATATTCTGGGAAAGGTCACATGACAAGTGGCCTCAAGCTTGTTTCTAGATATGCATGTGGCATTGCTTTCCCATTATAATCAAACAATAAGTCAATAAACTACATTTTTATCATTCGAACCATTCTTATCCTTCCAGCTGTCTATAAATTGGTTGGTTGGTTGGTTTGATTTCTACACCGCCTTTCCAAAAATGGCTCAGGGCAGTTTACACAGAGAAATAATAAATAAAAATAAGATGGCTCCCTGTCCCCAAAGGGCTCACAGTCTAAAAAGAAACATAAGATAGATACCAGCAACAGTCACTGGAAGGTTTAGAATAGAAGAGGGGTTTAGAACAGACGTCTCAATATCAGTGGTTAAACAACCAAGAATGAGGGTCATTTTGATTCCTACTGACATTTTTTTCCTTCGTTTGTTTTTTCTGCTGGATATAGTATCTTCATGAGCCTAGAGGGAATGCATTCCTGAAAGCAGTAAGTATAAATTCAGTCATTCTGATACTAGTCCTTATGATTAAATATGTATCAATTTCTTGGAGAAAATTAAACTGTATGTGTACAGAATGTAGACAGCCACCTGTTATATAGCTTTAAATGTTACTTATAGTCTTGTATATACCAGAAAACAATAGGAGGAAGAAAAAGAAGAAGAAAAGACTTCTTGGCAGTACTGATCTTTGCAGCTTTCCCTGTCTGAATTGATTAGTTAAATTGCATGGAAAGCTATTAATGTCACCATCGAACCACTATAAAATGAGAGGAACATGCTACTGTGAGTCTATATAGAGCAAATGCTACAGTGTTTTTATCCCCAAGAGGTGACATAGCTGTTTTCCAGGGAGAGGAACTCTGTTTATCTACAGCAGCCACCACACTTCTGTGATTCTCAAGGGGGTAGCACAGAAACTCTTACTAAAAATGCACAACCAGCCACTCTTAGGTTCTCAAGAAATCTGCTATTTCAATAACAGCAGGTGTTCTGTGTATGGGTACACAATAATTTATACAATGGTATCAATTCTTTATGACTGGGGTTTGTATTGGCTAGGGTTTGTGCAGAGAAGGCCACAGATCAGCTTTTCCACAGGAGCAGAGCAAGGGTGTAGCTATAATTGAGTGGATGGGTTCAAAGAACCCGGGGTGTAGTGGTTAGAGTGCTGGACTAGGACTGGGAAGACCCGAGTTCCAATCCCCATTCAGCCATGAGACTTGCTGGGTGACTCTGGGCCAGTCACTTCTCTCTCAGGCTAACCTACCACTGGGCTCCACTCTGGGCTCCTTGGAGGAAGAGTGAGATATAAATGTAATAATAATATTTTCCTCATTTTCTCCCTCAGTCCAAGGGGCCTCTGGGGAGAGAGGCGGACACAGGCCCCCTCTCCCCCAGCTACGCCCCTGAAGAAGAGTTTGCTTGAGAAATATGTTTGTGTCATGGAACAGGTAAGAATTGCTCAGGAAGCCAATTAGATAGAAACATAGGAAGCTGCCTTATAATGAGTTGGCCCATTGGTCCTTCCGGCTCAGTATTGTCTACACCAGGGATTCTCAAACTTGGGTCCTCAGGTGTTATTGGACTTCAACTCCCATAATCCCCAGCCTCAGTGGCCTTTGGTTGGGGATTATGGGAGTTGAAGTCCAATAACACCTGAGGACCCAAGTTTGAGAATCACTGGTCTACACTGACTGGCAGCGGCTCTTCAAGGTTTCAGGTAGGAGTCTCTCCCAGCCCACTTGCAAGACACTTGCTGCAGTGCCTCATTCTAATGTGCAGCCCTTAAAAAATCTTGCACTAATGCATGGCCCTTTTAAAAAATCTGTCGCCTTTGAACTATTTGTTGATAGGACCTGAATAATATTTTTAACCTTGCCAAAGGTAAGCTATCAGTAGTAAAATCAGCTCCAGAACCCTGGACAACAACCTTTCAGCCTTTGAATTCTGCTCAATAGCATGGTGTTCTCTTGTGCAGAGTGTACTGTATGTATTATGTAGACCATTGCAAAGCTACAGGATAGGAGAGGAATGCTCCTACATGAATAAATAAAAATAATTCCTCCATGGAGCTCAAACATCTGGCTCTCTTGGTTTTAAAGACACGCATGTGAAAATTACTGGGTTTTTAAAGAACTAAATTCAGTGAAATCTTTGTGGAGTAAGTTTAAAATATAAATGTTTAAAAGCACTTGAACTCTGATTTTTATCTGCTTTGGCACAATCAAGATCTTATAGGGCTAGGTTTCTTAACCTTGGGTCCCCAGATGTTGTTGATGACAATGATGGACTATAACCCCCATCAACCCCAGCCATTGCCTTTGTGTCTGGGGATGATGGGAGTGGTAGTGCAACAACATCTGGAGACCCAAGATTAAGAAACCCTGGTATACGGCCATAATGTAAAGTTGCAAAAATGGCAACAAGCCCAGTTTTGGGACTCTCGTTTAGACCTAAGTCAATGGACTATCTCTGGGCCTGATTCCCTTTATTATTTATCATTTATTGTAAGTGTGTATATAGGACCTGTCGTGTAAAATGTACATTGTGTTTCTTTGTTTTGTTTGTCCTCAGGACAACACAGTGAGGCAGGCTGCCATGGATGCCACTTTATACTTGATGAGCTGAAGCTGAGAGATGTCTAAGGCCACACAGTAAGTCCCTGACTGAACCTATGCTAAAGCCATTTTATGCAGTGAACCACATGGAACAGGCAGTGACAAGCCATGTCGTCCTCCACTTTCCCAAAAACCTTATGCTATTCCCACTTAACGTCCCCATATAACAACTTTGTCAGTCCTGGACTCCAGATTACGTCTCTTATCTTGCAAGAGACATATCTTATCTGCCTTCCCCACCCACTCACTCAATTGCCCCTCAGTTTCTATAATAATTCTGTAGCTTGACCACTATTGCTAGCCTTGCCAGTCAAATGAAACGAACAGTACTTTCTCCAGTGTATGTATATATTTATATATGGAAATTGCTTTTAAAATCAGTTTTGCAATGGCATGTTTGTTTGCAACCCAAAAAGACACATTTTAGGTATATGTATATATTTAGTCTTGTATCATGTCCACTAAGTCTGAACTCCGGGTGACCTGAAAATTTAGCACACAGTAGCGAAGTTGTGAATCCTCTAATTCTGAGGTAAGTCAGGCTGAGCTGTGCAGCCAAAGAGTTAACGGCCAGGTAAGTTTAGTAAGTTACAAAATCAAGATGTTTCAGCAACCAGTAGTCATGGAGAGAGAAAGCGAACTGTTAAAGAACTGCAGTTGAAAAGTATGATCAGTTGAGATGATAATTAACAAGGGATAACATTTATCCCTTGATAAGCTTGTTTCAGTCAACAGGTACTACAGTCATGTGATACGTGCTCCCTCTGTCCACCATGGCAGAGTTGTGCAAAATTGCTATGATTTTTACAGCCATCTTGTACATGTTGTTCTGTATTGAAATCTTTGCCTCTGATGCTATGCAAATGTGGAGATCCAAGAGATGTAAAGGACCTGTATCTAAATGTATCTGTATGCTACTTGTTTACACCTTACTACACCCACAGTAACAGTGTGGCCTGCTCAGTCCATCGTGGACAGGCAGACATGGTCACATGGCACAAGCCTGCATAGAACAGCTGCAATAGGACAATGACAATAGCTTCTTGCTGAGTGATTGGAGTTCTTATCTATTTTGTTGGTTAAAAGAGGTTTCTGCAATGCTTTCACTTGCAGCCAAATTGCAAGCACAGCAAGCAATTGCTTCGTTAATTACCTTTCTAATCATCCTATATATAGGAATGGAGCTCTGTCAGTTGCCAGATCCATTTATTTATTTTAAAATCATGCTTATTTACAGTGCTAGGAAATCTAATTTTATGTATGTTACTAATGCAAATGACACTCCTGCCTCTTTGTATATGACCAACACTGGTTTGGATTTTAGAGAAAAGAATAAATTGTTTGTGTCTATAGTCAAAGTGTGTGATAGAGCATCTTAAGCCAAAAGCCATATCAAGCCTTGCTTTTCCATCTGCCTCCTTATAATTCTCCAGTGGCACCTGCTGATTTGCTTACGTTCTGGTCTGGGCCCAGCCCAGCCTCCATAGGCCATGACAACTCTTATAGAGGTTGCTGAAGATTTACTCTGTGTTTTGTTTGCTTTTTTGTTGTGTGTGATATTTTTATGTATTATGTGTGTTGTGTGTGTGTATATATATATATATATATTGCTGTGAAAAGGTCTAGGGACTAAATAAACCACCAGTGATTATGATAAACAACAGCTCTTTGTACAGAAAGAGCTCAATGGAATTTTCCTGGAGGGAGAGAGTAAGCAACAAGGGAAAGCAGGTGGAAGAAGATCTTGCTTTGCTGTTTCCTCCTTGGAGTTGCTCTCTAGAAGACAGAGAAGGTTTGCCACAGTCAGGTGCAGCAGACTCAAACCAGGTCACCAGGCAGTGAGGCCTAGGTGCTTCACTCTGTACCACTGAGACAGCTTGCAGTGGGAGGGGCTAGCTGACCCATACTCACTGTTCTGTGGTACAATGGCAGGAAACTGCAGTTGGGCAGCCCAAGAAGAATCAGGGGACCTAGGGAGCCAATAGGTCCTGGCCTTATATAAGAATTCTCCTAGACTTGGCTCTACAGGTTGATCACCAACAGAAAGGGAACATATTCTCCAGCTAGGTTTTTTGGGGACAGGTGGCATTAGCAGGTAGAAGCAGCCAGCTCCCTATGTTTCAGCTGAAGTGGCCTCTGCCTTCCCCAACTGCCACCACAGTCCTAACCAACCTGCTCTGAGAAGAAAAACAGACATAGCCTTTCTGATGACTTGATTTAGGGGTGCAACATGAAAAGATCTAGCTCTTGGAAAGTCTTTTTAATGCTTTTCTTTGCTGCTTTTGTTGTACAGGTTTTTGTTTATGGTTATGGTTTAATGCTTTTATGTAAACTGCTTTGGGAGGTTCCCTTGAAAAGCTGTATATAAATGCCAAAAATGTATGAAGAAAGGACTAGTTTAATTCAATCTGCCCTTGGCCCTGAATCCTGGCTTTCCCCTAGAATACAGTACCTGGTGCTATCTTTTCTAAGTACCTGCAAGATAGAGATGAATGCCTCTGGGCATGTACAGAACAACTTTCCCCCACCCCTAGATCATCCCTGCACATCTGTCATTAGGAATGTTGACTTGTGGATGTGCTAGACTGTGAAAGCCCCCATTTCACAAACTAAACATGGCACGTAAGTGAAAGAGCCATCCTCTCTGTTCAGTAGAAGCTAGATTTTGTGTCGCATTTAAATTAAAACAGAAAAAGAGGACATAATGGTGGGAAGGGAAATAAACACAGGGCTATTCCTCTCACTCTTGTATAACTCAAAGCCAAGTTACTACAGCTGTCTGCTCTGTCGGCAGTATATTCAGAGTGAGTCCCTAGCAAGGAAATCACTACCAAAACAAAGTATTGTGTGTGTCTCAGTTACAAGTTCAACTGAGTGAGCCATTAAAAGCAAAACAGTTAAACTGATCTTAGCAACCAAACCCCCACACATGCCTGAGGAAACAGCCGAGAAATGTTATGATTGCTCTTAGTTCTTCTCTTCCTCCTTTTTGTCTCCATCTTGCTAGTGTCCATCTCTGATGGCTGACATGACAATCAGTCTTTGCAAAATGTTAGGCTGGAATACTGAGCTAAATTAGTAACAGCCAAAGTGTCACTATCATCACCTGTAACGGGCTCTGCACCATTCCTCATTGGCTTTGTCCTTCTTATCCACTCTCCCCCTGACTGTGGCAGTGAAGAATGTGATAGTGAATCCCAGCATAAATGTTACAATCAATGCAAAATAGCCTGAAGTATTCTCTCTCTCCCCCCCCCACACCGCCCCACCCGCTTTCAGCATTAAGGTATTTAAACATGTCAGTAATTGGTCTTGTCTCCGTGAATTATACTGGTACCCTGCTCTTCCTTTGCCAGCAGGTTAAGTGGGACTCTCAGCAGTCTCCCATCTAGACACTGATCAAGTCTACGCCTCCTTAAGCTTTGCAAGTATTACATCATCATATGCTCCCAGACAAAGTTATTAGGGCACATCCAGGCAGAAGCTTCCTGTTGAGTGCAAGAAATGTGTGTGTGAGGGAGAAGAGAAGGAGGTATCTTCTTCTGCATTGGAGTGGTGCCCCCCATGGTGAGTGGATTGTACAGTGTGCACCAGTCCTTGTCAGTCAAGTGGGCTTCTGGAATAACTGGTACATCCCAGCTGAGGATGAGAAGCACTGGCTCCTGAAACTGGAGTAATCAAGATATGTCATTGGAAAAATGCAGGGTTTTTTAACACTTTCAGTAATTGAGATTGCTCCTGGCTAGGGATGCCTAGTGAGTCCCAGGAGGGCAATTGTTTAGACCAAGAAGCTTCAGACGCAGAACTGAGAATGTGTGTAATAGTTTGGGTTCCACTCAAGGACAGGCACTTGAACAAGGACATTTCTTTATTGCAGAGACATAAAACTAAACTCTGCTGTCTACAGCCTGCACAAAACTGGTTCTAAGTGGAATAGGTTCCACCTTCGCTGCTGTTCTGTGAAAGGGGATATCTCAAAATTGTGACAGTCCTTATTACAATGTGAATCCAGATTATCCAAGGCATTGAGCAATGAATACTTCTTATACTTCTAGAGGGGGAAATGATTGCCGAATCAGTAAACCACTAAGAGATAGAGGCGCTCTTACCCCTGGACTGTGGGGCCAAAGTCCTGGGTCCCCAAAGCCCCTGGGGGGCACCAAATCCTCTTTAGTCTGTCCCAGGTGGTGTGGTCACCTGGCTGAGCATGATGATGCTTAATTTGCAGGGGAGCAGGGGGCCCTCCAAAGACCTTTAGGTCCAGGCTCCAGAATTACCTAGGTGCATCTCTGGATGGAGCATAATAGGGAACCTTTAGAATTATTTTAACTTTAACAGGGGTATACATTATTATGCTTTTATTAAAAGACATTGTTAGGCTATAAGAATATTATGTATTGCTATAACAATATGAATAAACAGGCTCAGTGGGGCCCAGGACAAACAATGTGATCCATACAGGCCAGAAGTGAGGTTCTAGAGGAGGATTTAAGGACCTGAGTCTGAACATATGGTTTAAGATGGACTAGTGGTTCCAGAGCTAGTAGACAAAGAAATTAGGAAAGACATACAGTGGGAAGCAACCTTGGCTCTCTAGCTGTTGTTGAACTACAATCCTTGTCATCCCCACAATAAATTGTGCTTGGGGATGATGGGAGTTGTAGTTCAACAACAGCTGGAAAGCCAAGGTGGTCAACCCCCTGTGTTAGTATATTCACTTACAGACAAATTGCCCAGACGTGGGATCCATGCCTAGCAGTTCTGGGGCCGGCAAGGATCCTATTGGCTTCCCAAGCCACATGATTCTTCATGACTGGCTGGCTACAGTTCCTTTCCTGCCACTGTTGGCACTGTGAGGTAGCAAAGCTCAAATCTGCTCATTTCTCCTCCTGAAAGTCATCCAAGTGGTGCAGAGAGTAAGGCACTTGGGCCTGGCTACCAGATTGCCTGGTTTGAGCTTGCTAGCATCTTACAAACCAACCTCTCAGAACCAAAAGTGATTATTTACATTGTGTGACTTCTCTTGTCCGCCCTATATTGGAATGTACTTCACTGCACCAGTGTTAAAACCATAGAACTAATTAGCACACAATGTCTAGTTGTAAAATCAAAGCTTGGCTGATTCAGTGTGTGCCTGTTTTTTGTTTGTTAAAGATTAGCACACTTTGCACATATGGCCACCAGCTGAAGCTCATGAGCTTTGCTTATCAATTTACCTAATAGCAAGGATTAAGCATCAAGTTTTTATTAGCAGCAGTTGTGGAATGAACATGTGGTGTGAGGTTGACTTGTGATTCCAAAGTTGTATTACCTCTTAAGGAAAGCAGAGTAAAAACAAAAAGAGTGACTGGCATTTCTCCCATTTTGTGCTCTACGAAAACAAAGTCTGCTATTTTAATAGACTGGCTGGCTGATCACTAGAGATGCAGCCTGCAGCTGCTGAACTATGGCCCTACTAGAAGCTATAACTATAGCAACAAGGAAATCTTACAGTGTTATGATTACAGGGTAATCTACCAAAAAGGGGGGGGGGATGGGGCTCAGACGCTTCCACATGTCAATAGCAGAGAGTCTATTGCAAATGTGTGATGTTGTTTTGATTAGTCTAACTTCCCCATTCAATCCTCAAATGGTTCCCTGGTACAATTCACGCTGAAGTGAATGGTGTTTGTGCTTTAAACTTTTAAGTCCCTGGGGATATTAAAAAAGAATCCTATTTTTCATATTGGTGTTCTGTGTAAAAACAAAATCGCCCTAAGTATTTGTATCCTCCTGAAAATGGATGATGTTACATCTTGTAGCTTAAGACAGAAGTGATTCAATTTTTATTCTTTAAATAGGGCTGCTAATTCCATACTTTAAAAAAAAAATCCTCCTGATTTTTAAACACCTGGACCAGCTGCTGGTCTGAAAAAGAGTAATATGCTCTGGATGAGGTATGCATCTGAACTTTTTCTGAGTACTCTTTATCCTCTCATAATGCTGTCACATGTGTGGGGTGTGTGAGTAGGACAATTTTCCCATTCATTATTTTCAGCAGCATCAAACCCACATCACATAGCACAATAATATTATGCAGCAAGTTGCGGGGGCTACAATCAGGCCTTCATGATGATGTTGCCCTAGCTAAGAAGCTGCCTGCTCGCTCTTTCCCTCTGTGTCTCATTTATGTATCTTGGAAACTGACAGAAGTTTAATTTCTGAGGGGTGGTTTAGATTATTGTTTTGTTGCATGGATATGTTTGTGAGAACCTGAAGCACCCAAGCATAGAAAGCCAGCGTCTAAAAAGGAAAGAAACGATGGGGATGGTTATAAACATTTGGGTGGTGGTTATAAACATTTCAAAACAAGATTGATTTTCAAACTTTGAAAGAAATATTTTCAGTATCCTATAAAGATCAACAGTTGTTCTTCCTATTATGTCTTCCATTTATTCTTAGGAGATATTTAGCTGTGGGCATCTTTTCTTATCATTTTTTGTTTTGTCTTGCTTAACAATAATTCTCCTGGAAGTTTTTCACACCCAGCTTTGAGCTCGCATTGTTAGAGGTGGTTGATTTTTACCCACAATAGGTAAAACAGCAGAGCACTAAGGAATGAGTACACACTCCAGTTACAGAGTAGGTAGCAGAGGATGGTTCGGATATTGCAGCTATTTAAAGAAAACACATGGAGATCCTTGTATGACTAAACACTAAATATTTATTGATTAAATACACTTAGATAGGAAAGACCTATCTCTAATCTAAAGGATTACATAGTGGATAGGTAAGGAGAGAGAGAGATGTTTCCATCTGCTCTCTAGGAGGAAAGGAAGGATTGTGACTCAGCACAGGAAGTGCTGCAGAGTCAGTTCAGGGGTCATAGAGTAGGGACAGATAGGGAGACCCTGACTCACTGTCTCTACTCCCAATGCCCCTAGTGGTCATTAGGACAGTTGGTGCAAAAGGTCGATGCACTGGAAGTTCATCTCCAACACGCATCTCCTCTGGAATGGAAGTGTGTGTAAACATATCGGCCAAATTTACCCTGAAGTCCCTGCAAGCTATTGGGGAGCACTTCACACACAATTCGGGTTTTTCACTGTGCATTAAAGTTCAACACAATTTATCTGGAGTTTAAAAATCCAGTTTTTATGTTGGTTGGGGGGGGGGCAACTTCAAACTTGCAATAAAGCCTTGCAGAAAATCACGGCTTCATAGTATGCTTTATACCTGTAAAAAATATGGGTGCGAGTTAGGTAGCTCAGAAGCTCCTAGTAGCTCCCAGGCTTGTCTGAAGTAGCTGACCAGCATGTAGGCTTGTTTCTCCCTCCTTTCCCTTCCAGCCAACATTACAAATCTTGATTGGCTGGCTGAATGGGATGTGGCCCCACCATTTTTAATATCTCTCTCTGAGTGACCAGGATTACTTTTATTTCTTCTTGCACAAATCAGCCTCTCTTGCTTCCCCCCTGTTCTGCAACAAAATTCTCAGGGAATCTGATGTTAAAACCTCTTATTCTGTTGACGTAAAACTATGTACAAGCTGTCATTATGATAATGGCTCCACCTTCCCATACTACCATTCTGTGCTTGCCTAGCCACTGTTTCATTCAGGCAACACCAAAATAACTCCCAGAAGCCTAAAGTCTTCCCACCACTGCTGTAAAATATTCTGTAGCACCATGGACTAGCCCAGTGGCCTTTGAATTTTAAATCTTTGTGCATGTGGTGTGGACGGAACAGTGCTACAAACACATTATATGTTGTCATAGCAATGGGCTCCAATGAGAGCCAGCTCCTTAAACTTGCTAAATAATGTCCTTCTGTCAGAATGACTGAAATTACTCCTGATTTGAAGTTTTCACTTAAAGCAAAATGTAGCACTTGCCGGCATGATTCCACTGCCTTTGATCTTTGCAAATGACCTGCCGTGAATTGTTGAGCATATGAAACTGAACACAGTAGGACATATCAAGGAGAAGGGGGACGTATGTGATGTTACCTTGAAAAACCTGTAGAGCATTAACGAAATGTATGTTTTGATGGGGACTTGTCCAAGGAGCAGCATGGTATATAGGGTATGTATTGATTGGCGTGCGCATAATAAAAAGAGCTGCTCTTCAAACATGGCAGGGAAATTGCTGCTTTCACAGTGAGTAAAGAAGGGAAAACTCAATGAATACTATGCTGATGCTACATACCCTTCTCCAGTTTCATTTCAAAGTGGTAAAAAATATTTTTTTAAAAAACTTGTGCAATGAACGGCTCTCTCTCTCTCTCTCTCTCTAATGCTAAATGTGACCCTTATTTGTGGTTAAATATTTAAGCAGGATTGGGAAGACAGGTTCAGTTAATAGCAATTTTGTTCTCAAAAGCTTAGCATTTGTTAGATGCTATGTGAAAATGCCTAAAACTTTATTTCTGTCAGATTCTTGCTTCGTGGTTTGAAGTTACTGAGGCAAAATTATAGAATAAAAAACTGTGGCTTACATCCAGACTTAGACAGATAAAATTAGTTAGTCTAAAGGGCTACTTAAGTTCAATAGGACTGCTCAGAAGTAATTTAGTCCGGATTTTAACCTGTGATTCTTCCATGCTGACTTCTCCTTTTCCTTTTAGCTTTCTGAAGGTTAATTTGTGCAGGGAAATCAAATATGTAGTCAATTAAAAATGCTTTTATAATATGGAGACTTCTGAACTTATTTCTTGCTTTCATTATATGTATTCTATTTATCAGTACTAATAGATTTTTGAGGGTATCGCTGTAGCTTCAGGGTTTGGAATACTTTTGGGATGCTAAAATGTTTTGTGACGGACTTTGTAATTCAGCATAGGCTGGGTTCACACAATCACAAGCTGTGTATCCTGGTTTAAAAGTTAATTGGGATTCATGAGCTGATTGAGCCGATTGTGAGAACCCAGAACTTCAGGGCAATCCTGATCAAATCACTCTGGTTAACCAGCATTTAACCAGGACAGACAACTAGTATTCAGTCCCAGTGTTTCCTCTAACAGGGATTCCCAGATGCTGTTGACTACAACCCCTAGAATCCCCAGCTGCAATGGCTTTTGCTTGGGGATTCTGGGAGTTGTAGTCAACAAAATCTGGGGATCCCTGCTAGGGGGAACACTGTTCAGTCCTGGTTATCTATCCAGGTTAACTGGAGCAGTTTAACCAGGAATGTCCTGAAACTCTGGGTTCTTGCAATCAGCCACAGAGTTCACTAAGCCTGATTAACTTTTTAACCAGGATCCTTGTGATTGTATGAACCCAGCCATAGAAACTTATCAGTCTATAAGACCTGATGACTGCCTTATACTAATGATGATGATATAATTTTAATTTGGAAAACCAGAATGATGCTTCCCAAGCAACTATTTCTGCTCCAACTTTATTTGAAATTTATTCTGGAAGTTAATATGGTACTTTTATGGCACCATAGGATAAAACATTCAGTATCTTTGTCCTTTCCATGAAGAGAACAAAATGTGCATATTTTGATAAGATAAAAAATGTAACTTTGAATATTAAAAGGCTTCAAAACAATGACATGTATAATAAGATTTAGAGGGTTTGTCATTTTACATCCTTTCCCCTTCATGGCATTTAATCAAAGTTATGCTTGTTATGTAAATTTAATCACCTCCCAACATGCTAATAATTTTATCACCTTCTTTCCTTTTTATGCCTTGATACATGATTAAAAGTATGCTAAAGATGAACAAACGTTGTAGTTAGTGATTGTGCATGTTCATACATATAGGTAAAGTGTAAAAATTGTTTTTTACAATCCGATGGCTTTTTAAAACAATATATGGTAAACATCTTAATAAAAAATGTTCAAGTCAAATGAGTTCCTGGCTGGGAGCCAGATGACTCCACTGGAGTGGTAAAAAGGGAGGAAACTAGGATCCAATGTGCCTGAGCCAACTCTTGATCTCTTGATATAAGGGGCTGAGGCTTACAGGCTTTAGTCTTAGAGCCAGTTTTGGTGTAGAAAATAATTCTATACCAAAGCAACTGGTTTAGATCATGGAGACTGGGTTCAAATTTTCCCTGCTATCTGGGCAAAGAAGCACCTTTTTGGTGTGTCTCTTATACGGGTTTCAGTTTTAGATGGCAAGTTTAAATCTTATGTTATGTAACCATCGCATTTTAAGCAAAATCATGTTTTAAGTAACTGTCAACTAGTTTGTGCCAAGCCGCTAAGCATGTAATTTAAGAAGGGAGCTAAAATGAATGTTTACATTCTTAAATAATTCACTTGATCAAATTTCAGCGAGATCATTAGTTGTATCCTTGATTAAAATTTACTAAATCTCTTTTTGACTACTGCAGCCAGAGGAGCTGAAACACCAGTCAAGCTCAGTCTGGCTCCTTGGTGCTACAATACAAACCTAGGGCCAGCCCACTGACTCACTCGCAAGAATAACCCAGGTCTGCTTTGACATCAGAGCAGATCAGCCAATGACTTGAAGAGAGGCAGACAAGTAGAAGAAGATAGCAAGTCTATCACGAGAGAGGTTCAATGACATTCACTCTGTCTTATTCTCTGCAAATGGCATTCACTCTCTGCCCTTGGCTGATATCCAATATGGTTCTACCATACTGACTTCAGTTTGAGAGGACAAAGTTAATAGTGTTTTGCAAACCAATTCTTTATGTACCATTGCTTAACAGGCATTCACAAATCACTTCATTCTCCATTACATTGCCTCATGCTGTGCATGTGCAAAGTATGTTTTATGAACAGACTGTAATTTTAGCAGTGTTGGAGGAATTTTTAGCAATGTTATTAATTATATTTATCATATCCTACTAAAGAAAAGAAAATTGCTTTAATATCATGAGTTGTGCACAAAGGATTGGTGAAGCTAGGGAATTAACACATCTTTCAAAAACCTTCTAAAAAGGAGGTGGTGGAGGAGGAAGAGATCACGAAGCCTGTGTGGGTTGGCTAGCAATGGACTTTCTGGCTGGAAGTCAGCTTACCCCACTGGACTGGCCCTTCAATAATTCACTTGGTCAAGTTTCTTCAATGGTAGAAGAAATGGTGGGGAAGCTAAGACCAGTAAGCCTGAGCCAACTCTTGATCTCATGATGAGGGGTTGAGGTTTACTGGATTTGGCCGTAGAGCCAGTTTGCAGTGGCATAGCCATCACTGGATGTCAGACTCCCAGGCGACGGGGTGAGCTCCTAGTCCTTCTTGGACTCCACAATGACTTGGTCAGCAATAAAAAGGGGGGGGGGTCAGCCTCAGGAACAGCCAGGGGAGGAGGTTAGTTTGTCTCCTGAGTCATCCTGGCTTGCAGTGTTCATCCAGTTCCCTCCTGGAGAACTCCTGGCTCCCCTACTCAGAGGCAGCTACTCCTCATCAGCTGCCTTGTCTTTAAATACCTCGATGTAGAGCAGGCAGGGCTTAAAGCCTACTTCCAGCCCCGCCCCCTTCCTGACCTTGCTTCCTGTTTCCTGCCACACCCAACCTAGCTGTCTCTCTGGAGCTGTTTCCTGCAGCTCTCCCTGTCTTGCTCTCTCAACCCCACTGAGATCTGGCCAGCCTGGACCAGTGGTCCCTCTAATTTTTTTTCATCTCTGTGTGGAATTAATTTTGTTCTTGGAGGCAGAATCAAGCCACTGTGTGAACACATGTGTTCAGAGTGGGGTCTCCCTAATTCAATCTGAGCGGGATCTAAAATTAACTGAGCAGACATCAGAAAACTTGTGCGCATGGGCACATGCACACGCCTTAGAGGGTATTGGGAATTCTCTTTGGTAAGAGAAACGCTTTTTCATTATAGCAGAGTGCACAGAGGCACAACACAGAGGAATTTAGTTAGGCATGTGTGTATGCTGAGAGTACAATAACTTGGAGCCAGTTCATAGTTTCAAATCAATATAAGTAGTATTTATTAGAGGACTCCATTCTAGATAGGAAAGTGAGGAGGTAGAATCTCTAATCTATCTAGCTGGATTCAGATGGATTCTGCATCTCTGCACACATAGTGCAAGGAAGAGGAGCTTGCATGTTGCAAGGCAGAAGGAAGGGAAGAAGAGGGGAGAGGAAGGAAGTGGCTGGAAGGAAGGAAGTCCCTGAGAGTAGCAATCTACATTCGAAAAGGGATAGTGTCAGAGCCGTAGAGAAGGGATGACCAATGTCTTACCCTCTAGCCCTCTGACTCACTAGTCTGTCCTCCTATGTCATTGAGACAAGAGACAGCGTATAGTCCTTCATTTCCAACAGAGGAAACAGTGGCCTGGACCCTCCTCCTCCCTACTGCCTCCTGAAGGGAACAAAGGCCCCACAGGAGGGATGCCACACCCTTCTCCAGACTCCACAGAGCCACCCAAGTAACCAGGTAACATGGCGTCCCGACACTGGACATAGGGGGACAAATGTCCTGAGACTGCCAGGGTGCTCTATCATGCCCCGGGGTACCACCCCACCCCTTCCATCTGGACGGCAAGCCACTAGCACTGGGCACAGCCATACAGTCTGTCCGGCCTGAGCAACTTCTATGCCAATCTGTCTGGGTGCTTCTTTCCTCTCCCTCATTTGTGCACCTCTGTCTGGTGCCAGCAACGCATCTGTGCCTGGTGGCAGTGTGCAGACTGACACCTCCTGACTCAGGGCTGCCGCCGCCAATCTTCCTACCACCCTACCAGTTTGGTGTAGTTGACAGAGTATTGGACTTAGGCCATGCAGACAGGGGTCAAATCTTCCCTGCTATCTGGACAAAGAGGTATCTTTTAAAGTGGTGATTCTCTTACATAAGAACAGCTCTGCTGGATCAGACCTAGATGGCTTTAAGAGGGGTTTGGATCAACTTCATGGAGGAGAGGTCTATCATTGGCTACTAGTCGGAGGGCTGTGGTCCACCTCCGAGCATCAGAGGCAGGATGCCTCTGACTACCAGTTGCAGGAAAGTAACAGCAGGAAAGAGGGCATGCCCTCAACTCTTGCCTGTGGCTTCCAGCGGCATATGGTGGGCCACTGTGCAAAACAGAATGCTGGGCTAGATGGGCCTTGGGCCTGATCCAGCAGGGCCATTCTTATGACCCACCCAAGGCCCATCAAGTCCAGCATCCTGTTTCACACAGTAGCCCACCAGATGCCCCTGGGAAGCCCACGGGCAGGAGCTGAGGGCATGCCCTCTCTCCTGCTGTTACTCCCCTGCAGCATCCTGCCTCTGAGGCTGGAGGTGTCCTACAGCCCTCAGACTATTTTACACAGTCAGACAGGTGTTATTGACTGGTTTGTTTCATCCAGACATCGAGTCCTTCCCAAGGACCTGGGATGCCAGAATTTTATTGTCAATGTTGCTGTTATAGATATCGTCGTAGAATATAGGCTGTTCCCAGTAAAGCTGCTTTTTGTAACTGGCTGATGGTGATTTCTGTGGCCCCGATGGTGTTGAGGTGCTCTTCAAGGTCTTTTGGAACTGCACCCAGGGCGCCAATTACCACTGGGATTATTTTGGTCTTTTTCTGCCACAGCCTTTCAATTTCAATTT
Source organism: Hemicordylus capensis (assembly GCF_027244095.1). Taxonomy (NCBI): domain Eukaryota; kingdom Metazoa; phylum Chordata; class Lepidosauria; order Squamata; family Cordylidae; genus Hemicordylus; species Hemicordylus capensis. The sequence goes on from NC_069667.1 coordinate 22,175,351, forward strand.
GTAGATCTCTGTATTTGGTGATTTTTTTCTATTTCTTTTTCTTCTATTCTGCTATCCCCTGGTATTGCTATGTCGATTATTTTGACTTGTTTTTCTTTCTTCTCGACTACAGTTATATCTGGTGTATTGTGTGTGGCAGATGTTTGTCTGTTTGTAGTCGGAAGTCCCATCATATTTTTACATCTTCATTTTCTTCAAATTTTTCAAATTATTATTTTTTATTTTATTTTATTTTAACATTTATATCCCGCTCTTCCTCCAAGGAGCCCAGAGCGGTGTACTACATACTTGAGTTTCTCTTTCACAACAACTCTGTCAAGTAGGTTGGGCTGAGAGAGAAGTGACTGGCCCAGAGTCACTCAGCTAGTTTCATGGCTGAAACTAGAAGCCATTGAGAGACCTGTCGTCCACAGATGTATATAAACCCTTCTTAAAGCCATCCAGGCTGTTGTCTCTTATATTTAGTAGGTGGAGAACAACTGTTCCTAGTCAGCCCAGCATCATGTTTCTCCATTGGCTGTGGTAGCTGTATGTGCGTGACTGTGACTGTGTGTGTGTGTGTTATCCTTTTGGAATAGGGAGAAAATTTCTTATATCATTCTGAGCTATGTTTGTGTGTGAATATCAATATAAATATTGTTAATACTAATAAAACCCCACTCAGCCCCAAAGCTAATTGGGTAACATTGGGCCAGTCATGATCTCCCAGCATAACCTAGTTCAAGAGACTGTTATGAGAAGTGGGTGTGACTGTGAACATCCCCTGGCAAAAAAACCAGGATAAAAATGTAGTAGATAAACAAATATAACCTTACTTGCATGTTTTGTGAGCTAAGAATAGTAGATTCTGACTGGAGAGTATTTCCTCCATGGGTAACTGCAGTTCACACTCATTTGGGTTAAAGGGTAGAGATTTCTGGCAAGCTTGAGTCCCTGCATCTATCATGTATACAGATTAAGAACTGTGCAGCAGAAATTACATGGAATCTGGGTTACCATTTGTGGAAGGTTCCTGATCAGCAAAATAAAGTGACACCTGTCTGGCTTTTCTATGTGAAAGTAATGAGTTAAACATACAGTACATTGCTATATGGTCCAATATCCTGTGGGCACTAGACCATGTCTCCAGGACCATGTCTGCGTTTCAGTAACTGTCTGGGGCTCTTGAACATTTGTCATTTTTGCCACTGAAATATTAAGAAATAGGTTGTTGTTTCTGCCTTAGCCCAAATTAATAATTTACTCAGGTGTCACAGTACTTAGTTCCAGATTTATTTATTTTTAAAGCAAGAAACAACAAGGTAGCCTGGAAGCCAGCAACTAGTAAATCTGCTTCATTTAAGACCCCCAGAGAGCATTTTTTCTCACCCCAAAGCATTTATTCTGCTCTATCAGTAAATACTCTGAAAATGTGGATAAAAAGGGAACTACAGTAGTCCTACCTTTTCTCTTTTCCCTAAATTGTTAATGCTTTTCCACACAGCGAGTGAAAAATCTCTCCCTTCCGCCTTGTTCAGTGAGGCATTTATTTTTTTCTATGCTGTGACTACATAATGAGGACCTGCTGAGACAGTATGTGTAATGCATACTTGTATGCGTGATAACCATGGGAGCTCAGACTTTAATCATAGGGCTCTGTTTACCAAGGCGGAGAAGGAGGGGGAGAAAAGACTTATGTGGGTGTTCTGATGTTGCATTGTGGAGTATTCTTTAAGAAGCAGGATGTGCCTTGATTTTTTATATGATTATCGAATGTCCCACAGAAATGTGCATGTGATTTAGTGGGAACAAGTAGTCAAAACTCTCTCTCTCTCTCTCTCTTCTCCATGTTAATTGCAAAAGGAAAACTGCATTTTCAGAGTGCATTTGCTTGTAATGTCCCCCCGCCCACCCCCACCCCCAGATGAGCTGTACATCTGCAGTCTTTGTGAGCAAATAATTATTAAGCGACATGCAGTTAGTCCTATCCGCTAAGAAATGGAAAGAGAAGCAGAGGTTTTAAACTATCAGATTTTATTCTGATTTCTAATTCTATCCTTCTCCAAGATTTGGGACAAGTGACAATAGTTTTGAGGGGAAACAATAACACCCAACTAGCACATATATTATACAGAAATTAAATTACCCCATGCCTACTTAAACTTGGCCCTGAGTAGCCAGCCCAAACCAGAAGCTTCCAGAAGGTATTTGGGCACCAACTTTGATGGACCTTTTAAGGGATTGCACAAATGAAGGGCAGCAGCCAAGAATTCCACCCAGAATTCCAAACTGAGTGTACAATCAATGAAGTCAAAAGGTGTTGTCTCAAGAGAGATCTATTCTTACCAGTTCTGCTACCTACTACAGAGAGGTAATGGGGTCTCACAAGTAAGGGTGTGGTACTGTCGACTCCTTCCTTGAAGGGATGCTTGGTCCTAATGATTGTTCCAGCCTTCTCAACAGGCAGAAGTGCTGGGAAGCACTTGCTGCAGCCAGGGACTCTCGGCACATACGTATTTCAGTGCTACAGACCTGAGAGACTATGGGGAAAGAGCCATTTCTTGTGGGTGTCCCTATGCCCCTCTTTCCTTTCCCCAGTCGTGTCTAAATTCTCAGCCTTGCCCGAATTCAGTTTCATCACTCAACATTCTGGTCTCTGACATGGTCAAATGCTTGGTAAGAACTTACTCTGCAGAAGCAAGGTTATAGGGGAAAGAAGTAGAACTGAGAGAGGTGTTGACATTTTGGTGATGCTTTCGCCAGCTTGGCGTAGTGATTTCCATTGATACATTTTGTAAAGGAACAAGAAAGAATGATGAGAGGACCTTTTCCAAATCACAACAATATTTTTACATTTTGGCTAGGATTAAGCCAATTGTTGTCAAGGGTGGCTTCAGATCAGAGGCAAGAATGGGAAAGTGTCCCCTTCAGACAAGTAGTTTGCCCCCCTACCTGCCCTTCCATTTCTGTCTCAGAAACATAACATGTAGGACACAGCTCACCCTCCCATAAATGCACATTGGCCCTTCTGTTCCCTCCCCACTGCAATTTTTTTCTAGTGCTGCCACTGATTGTGCTATGTATGCATGTGACTTTTTCATATGTTTAATATTCCTGTTTTATACTATAAGTATTGCTTTCTGCTCTAAGCCTCAGGATGAGGCTGATTTTAAAAATTCCAAATAAAATATGTCCAAGTGGGCATATAAACATAACATCTGCAAACACTAAAATAAAATCAATGAAATATATAATCTTGTTTAATAAAAAGCCAAAGCTGAACACACTTTCTTCATTTGCATACTTGTTGTGTCACAGGGTTGCTGCAGCTTGTAATAGACTATTAGCGTATGCAAATTCCAATAGTGTTAAGCAACAGGGCATTTTTTAGGAATGGGTTTTCTCTAAAAAAAAAAAAAAATATGCAGTGAATGAATTTAAATTGTAATGACAGATCATTTCAGGCAAATGAAGCCTAACAATTGCAGCCTCTTTGATGTCTACTGCTCTTATTTTCTCCCTCCAATGGTCCCATTTTATGAGGAACGGTCCAGATTTAATGGTAAATCAGTATTCCAGTTTTATCCCTATTTTGTCTCTTAGGCAGACTTCATGAAAAAATGATTGATCTGTACACATGTGCTTTTTCTTCATGTTTATCCTCTTCAAGCTAAATGTTGAGTGCTGGGTGGATATATTTTGACTCTAACCAAATGCACATGCATGCACTTAGCCCCTTTAGCAGGGGGAGAGTAACTGGCCCTATCCACCCCCAGCACAGGACCTCCAGTGACTGTTGTTGGTGTCTATCTTATGTTTCTTTTTAGATTGTGAGCCCTTTGGGGACAAGGAGCCATCTTATTTATTATTTCTCTTTGTAAACTGCTTTGGAAACTTTTGTTGAAAAGCGGTGTATAAATATTTTTTGTTGTTGTTAAACACAGAGTTTAAAAGTGAACTTTTAAAGTGTTAATTCTCTTATATTTAGTAAGGGAAGAGCAACTGACCCTATCCAATCCCAGCACAGCATCCCTCAGGTGGTTGTTTATTTATAATTTATTTATTATATTTATATACCACTCTTCCTCCAAGGAGCCCAGAGCGGTGTACATGGTTATGTTTATCCTCACAACAACCCTGTGAGTTACGTTAGGCTGAGAGATAAGTGATTGGCCCAGTGTTACTCAGTAGTTTCATGACTGAAATAAATGTGAACTTGGGTCTCCCCAGTACTCATCCAATACTCTAACTTCTACACCAGGCTGGCTCTCAAAAGGTCCTGTGGCGATATGAGATATAACACAAAGTAACAGTGTTAATACTTAAAGTGCTCTTTGTTGTTTTTATTTTATTTATTTATCTATTTGGACTTTTTAATCCTCCCATTATTAAATTGAAACTTCCAAAGCAGTTTACAAAAATAAAGAAATAAAATAACAAAGCCATTGAATAAATAAGCAAATACAACTGGATGGGAAACACACACAACAGCACTAATGTCAAGTTGATAGGTCAGTGATGCAATGCACATATTAACCCCACTCTCAACAAAAAGACAAAAAAGAAATGTGGCAGGCGGGGGGGTGGAGAGAAAAACTAAATGCTGGTAAACATAAGACATTTTGGTGTAACACACCATCCTCAGTTAAATAACCAAAGAGCACAAATGAAAACCTCCGTCCATTTGGACGTCTAGTAAGCACCATTTGGCCTTCATGCTTAATCCTTTAAATATAGATACAAAGAACACCTAGCAGATCTGAAGCATTGTGCACAGAGAAAGAAACCCTCATTGCACATAAGGATTATTCTTATTGCACACAAGGATTAGGCATGAAGGCCAAATGATGCCTACTAAAATATCTATTTGGGGGATTGAGAGGAACCTACATAGAAGGAAAATCAAGGAAGCATTATTTATAGAGCAACGGAGACCTGACATTAATGCTTGGGAGGCATTGGTCAATGCCATAAAGTTTATTAGCCTGGATGCCTTCAAAAATATATATTTGTTCTGTCCATTCCATCTGCCATGTTTTTCCTACTGCAAACAGCGAAACTTATCTCTTACCTGTTCCAAATCTGTGACACAGCTCCAGGCTCCCTCACCACCATCACTCTGGCATTAGGTGCCTCAGCTGGGAAATCTTGTCATACTTGAAGCTATTATGTTTGAAGATAACAGAACTGCATGCTGCCCAATACAGTATGAATGTCCTTCTAATTCTCTCTTCACTTACTGTTGCTCCTGTCCTCACAGCTAGCACTCCAACCACAGTAACCACTTGGTCAGCTCACTGACCAAGAAATACCTTTTTCTTTTTTTAAATTTAAGTAGTTTAGCACTGAGGCTAACCTGTTCTGGGAGAAATTAGGGCTGGATAGTGTTAAAGGACGTTTTGTTATTTGTGTGAGGGCAGTAATGGCCTGAAGCAGAAAATCCAGAAGGCATCCCCCTCATGGCAGTTTTGATACTGATTTGTTAAAACCAGTTCTTGCTGTTTGTTAAATGAATATTACTCCAAATGGTTTAAATGCTATGGGAGCCTAACCCATACTGCTACCAACGACGCCAATACTGAGATTCTGTTAGTTACAAATAAGCATTGAATACTGAAGGCTGAGAGTCTTCCAGCAGCTGGCTGGGGGAGCCTGAGGCCCATTGTTTTGATAGAAGCTATTGTCAATTGTCATTCAGTTAATATACTTCCAGTGTTCAGGAAACAGATTCACTGATTACTGAAGCAGATCTTTGGTTCTGTATGGATAACTCTGCCAGTTCTTCCTTTGTAAACATATATTTTATTAAATCTGTACATAATTGGATTTTAAACAAAGTTGTGTATTCTTACACGATCAAGGACACAGATATCAGAAACACAAACTCAAAATTGCTTTATTGCAGCAAAGCAAAGAACCCTTCAGCAACTGGTAAGAGTGCTAGAGATTGCAGTGCAGTCAGAATGTTCCCATGTACAGGTTGAGGGGGAAGTTTAATTACACTTCACCCTGTTTCCTTCTACTTCTTAAGGTCCTCTTTAATCCCAGTTAGCAGTAGTTTACAATTCATCTCAAGTTCCTCTGTTCTGGACAACATTATACTAACTATCTATCTATCTGATTTCTATACCACCCTTCCGAAAATGGCTCAGGGCAGTTTACACAGAGAAACATCAAACAAATAAGCTGGAACCATGTCCCCAAAGGGCTCACAATCTAAAAAGAAACTTAAGATACTTATATATTTTCTTTTGGTTTTTGTCCAATTAAATATATTTATGGCATACACTGTCATAATCCTCCAGGAGTAAGAGACAGAGATGATGCTTCCTCCAAGATTGCACTTTACACACAGTGTAAACTGTTTTGGAAACTTTTGTTGAAATCGATGTATAAGTAGTAGCAGCAGTGTCAGGAGCTGAGCTGTGGGCAGCCATTACTAGGGGTTTAAAATAGAGGGCCAGAACTGGGACAGCCAAGCAGCAGGGGATAGGTTGATGGCCAAGGGGTTCAGGAGCCAGAGAGTCAACCCAGGAGCACACAAGAGGTCACACCAGTCAGGAGCCAAGTAGATAGGAGAAGCAACAGAGCTCAAGTGTACCACCAAGGAGATCTTGATACTGAGGCAAGACCTGTCTCAGGCAGGAAGCTTTTTGCCTTGCCTGCTACAGGGGGTAGCCAATGGGTGATCCCATAGAGAGGGGCTTGTCCACTCTAGAGCCTCAAAGGCTTAACCTGCTGCAGTGCCATGAGGGGCAGCAACACAGAGAGCCTCAGGCAAGCAGAAAATGACACACAGACGTCAACTGTGTGACTGTTCATGGGCTATCCTGAAACCATCACCATCCCTTGGCTGTCAGAGGGAGCAGGTCACAGACCTCCATGGGTAAACAGCTGTCTGTGGACTAGTGGTGTTGAAGGCAACGTTTTATCCTGGAAACCTCAGCTCCATCCTGTATATACACAGGTCAGCATCCACTAGGCTTTGGAACTATTACTCCCTTTTATCCTCTGTTCATATGCATGCTCTGTAAACGTTACTCATCTCCTCCCAGTTGAACTGAATGCTGAATATATGAGGCAAACATTGGGAGCACAGATGTGTGCCAAGCATAATCAACATGTGTTCTTCCTTTTTGAATCGACTCATCATTAACCTCAGATTTCTTGAGATGCAAATGTGTTTGCTCACAAACGTACCATATCCTTCAGAGGCCTGCTGCATTTTTGACAATATAATGCTAACGTTAGTCACTGAAGGCTTCAAAGGAATGCACAAAACAGTAATCTTCCCACCTTTCTCTCTCATATTTATATTTATATTATTTATTTTCCTTGCTTTTGTTACATACTGTTCTCCAGCTAAGGGACAAAACATGCCTTGCATATGGATAGATGTGTTTAGCACAGCAAACACCAGTATACATGATGAATTGACCCTTGGTCTGACCTGGGGCTAGCCAGAATTATCATCCCTATGTTTCAGTTTTCATTCATAGTCATGCTTGTGTGAACACGTGTCAAGAGTTGTATCTAGAATACAAAGAGAACTGTACATGTGGCAGCTGTTAAGGTATGCATGCATGGACTGCTGCTGTGTACTATAAACATTTCTCTCTGTTTTAGAAGGGCTCTCAGCTGTGGTCAATCATTTATCAGAATGTCTAAGGCTTTGTTTCTGTGAAGCAGAAAATCAATACTTATCTCTGCAAGGCGTGTGTGTGAGTGTGTGACCAGGCTTCTTGCAGATGACCAGGCTTCTTGCATCTGTTAGCAAAGGAAGTAATGGACGAACATGTGATAATCCCATTTTAGCAAGACTAGTAGCAGGAATCCTCTTGGAAGAAAATGACAGGCAAGGTGTTAAGGTGCTGTACCACTAAAACCAGAATAGTTTCATTTGCTTCACTCTGTGAATTGTAGCTTTAGGCAATAAATCATTGCGGTTCTTTTTATTAAGCACACAATCCACAGTCCACTTCTTATTCTTTGTACCTTGCAGATTAGGAAATGTGACAGTAACTTACCCAAGGCCCCACTGTGAACCTGAAGAAGGGTTAGGGTAACCCTTGCTCCCAATAGTCGACACATTTTTCAAAAATGATGTTATCAGATCTTAACTTGATCCAGAGGGAAGAGACACACTCACACTCTATGGCTGTGAGAAAGCAAGTAATTGAAGCAACCATGGCAGGCAACCAAAGGCACAGACCCATGCGCCTGCCCACTATGGCCTCAGATCAAGCAACTGAAAGACAGTAGCTGACATCCTAAGTGCATGCCCTTGTGCTAACAGAAAGTGTCCCCGCTACAGAGAGCTTCCTGAGCTCATACAAGGATCCCCTGCCCCGCTTCAATTTTCATCAATCTCTCCTTTCCCGAGAAGTGCCCTGCACCCCCAAAAACATGTCTGCAGGCTGCATGTATCTCAGGAACTCATTTTCAGGCAGTGCAGGTCACTTCCAGGGGAAGGAGAGATCAGCAAAAATTGCACACACACCCTTTCTCCACTGTGGGCTTCTTGGAGGCATCTGGTGGGCCACTGTGTGAAACAGGATGCTTGACTAGATAAGCCCTTCGCCTGATCCAGCATGGCTTTTCTTTCTTTCTTTCTTTCTTTCTTTCTTTCTTTCTTTCTTTCTTTCTTTCTTTCTTTCTTTTTTGGGTGTGGAACTTGGGAAGCTCGCTGGAGCAGGGATGCTTCTTGGCTCATGTGTCTTCCACTCACACTTAGGATGTCAACCAATGTGCCTAATACTATTCTTATGGCTTCCTCTCTCTCCCATCCCAGTAGGTGGAAATGATGGGTGGTACTCTTGTCTAGTTGATACTATCCTCTCTTCTCCATGAAAAAGGACCACCTGTACCATCAGAACTGACAGCACTGTGTGCATGCAATATATGACCAATCTGCATTCACTCAGAATTCTAGATGAAACCCCAGCAGTCTTTGGGCATTTGGGAATCTTTCTGTTCACAGATCATTATTTCTGGATGCAGGCATCTGTATAGGAGTGGAAGACACTGAGGGCTTTTTTCAGACAATGTTTTTTCTGTAGCTTTTCAAACTTTTGCTTTACTTGACAAGCTCTCCTACAGGCTCCAGATGCCTGTGTTGGACTCTGAAGAAACAGTGTCCCTTCTTGCAAGTTCCAGTGCTCCAGTCAGATTTTTGCAGCCCCACCCATAACCACTTTAAAGTTTTCATGAAAAGAGATGGGGAAAGTCAGTGTGGGCCAGCAAGTGGTGATGTAAAAACACCACAAGGAAGATCCACCTCATCTCACTGGAGTGCTGAAACTCGGAAGGAGCAACACTGGATGTCTTCCGAACTTGACACAGGTGTCTGGAGCTGGCAGGAGAGCCCATTGCTAAATAAGCTGGGAGTTTGAAAAGCTATGGAATAATCTATTGCCTAGGAAAGACCCCTGGTATAGAGAATAGACCAGGAAAAAAGCCCCTCTAACAATTAATCTTTCCTGGGAGGTGAATGGGTTGCTCACTGGAATATTCATGTTTGTTTAGATTTTTATTCATCCGACCCCTGGAGTCTCAAGACGGATGATTGCAAAATTTGTGGTATTTTTAATAGACCTATTAAAACAATAGGATTATTAAGAGGACTTCCTGCACATCAGCAACTATGTGCTTCCTTGAAAAGAAAGGAAGATATTCAGGCAGAAGTTGCAGTTGTAGATGGTCACAGAACATCTACCCAAGGGTAACCTTCCATGAGACAGGGTGAGGTGGTCCCTTCAGGTGCAGGCACAAGGAAGAGCATTCCATCCTCACCCCACTGGGGCATTTCCCCACCTCTGGACACTCTTCTTTCTCCCCTTCCCATCCCTCACCAATGCAAGCCAGGTACACCCCCAGTGCCACTTCCTAGTGAAGTGGCATCATCTGAAAGTGCCTGTATGCCCCTGATGCTGCCTCGGGGGGGGGGGAGGCGTGACATGCACGGACAGAGCACTGGTACTTCTTGGCATCTCTGGCTGTTGGGGTGGGCATGGCCACAGGGGCTGTCATGGAGAGTGCCTTCTGCACTTCTGAATTGGCAACTACATCACTGTGCCGCAGCAGCACGGCCTGAGAATGTTGAGCATGTGCCAGATGGAGGAGCATCGTATTGCCCTTCACCTCAGGCAGCAAAATGTCTTGCACTACCCCTGCATCTACTTCACCACTTGCCACATAATTTATATATATATCGCCAATGAGTGCGATCCAGTGCTGGAATTCACCAGTCATCTCTGTAAAGAGAGACACTGTGGGCTGATCAAGCTGTTCCAAGCTATGCCAACATTGCCCTTTCCCAGGGGCTGAACCTGCAGTTGTAAGCACTTACAAATGTGCTTTTTTTAAAAACGGCCATTAAATTAATTGGTGCCAGTTCCCTTCTATGTACTAGGTCAGGTTTGCCTCTGCTAAGTTAGGCCTGGAAGGTGACAAGTTTTTATCTTCATTAGCCTTGATGTATGTGAGAATACTAGATAAGTGACACATTGACACTTTTAGCTGCTACATTTAAACAATGAGGTGAGTCTCACGATCAGTGAGACGATCAGTGAGACTCGCCTGAATGGGGTTAGCGAGGAGAGTGAGCTTAGCCCGCTCTCCCTGCAGACAAGCACGCCAGCAGCCCTGGGCAACCAGATTGGCCGCCCACACGACTGCCGGCTCCTCCGTCATGGAGCCAGTGAGGGCTGCGGAGATCAGGGGCCATGTGGCCCCCAGAAGTTCCAGGATGCCCTGCATGAGTGCGTGGGGCATCCTGGAGAGACCCCCAAGGCCGGGAGGCTTGTTTCAGCCTCCCGGTGGGGGTCTCCTCGTGTGTTGGTGCAGCAAGGAGCCGTACCACGGCAATACACGATAAAATAGATTGGAGGGCTACCTAAGCAGGTTACCCACTTTGAGGAAACTGGGCTCACCTGCGAGCCCAGAAGTTCTCACACTAGGCTCCCTTAGCCCGCTTTTGGCCAATCGTGAGAATCTCCTCAATGTCTATCAGATGTTTTTCTATGCGTTCTTCTATTAAACCTCACACCAAGTTGGGCAAAATGGGGGTCATTACATGGAAGGTTTTGTTTACAAGAGACACATTTATGGATCTATACAATTAGCTCTGAAACAAATAAACATTTGATGCCAAGGAAATTTTGCAGAGGCCTACAGAGAGAGAGAATAATACTTCTGGTGAGTTACTGCTTGTGTAGCTGGTGTTGATGAGAGAAATTCTGTTTTTGGGACCATGGTGTAAGCTTCCTTGATGAAAGACTACTGGCAGAAGATGGTTGCACCTCATAAGCACTGGGGAAAGTGTATTTAGTAAAAGCTTGACAAACCTGATAAACAAAACATTTGACCAAGTTCTCCATGATATTACCTGGAGGACTGTCACACAGAAGAGGGCAAAGACCTTTTCTCTGCTGCCTCAAAGGACTGTAGTACAGTACATCTAATGAGCTTCAGTCATAGGAATATAAATTTCAGCGGAATATCAGGAGATAAATCTAAGGTAAAAGCCATTTCACAGTGGATCTAATTACCTAGGGGGCTAAGTGGGCTCTTCCACTAAAATATTAGACACAGGAGTCCTGCCCTCCTTTGCAGCTGGTTATGCAGCAGGATAGATAGGAACCCCTGCATCTCAAACTCTGTGTATGCCAGCAATATCCCTGCTAGTGCCCCACTCCACTGCAGGCAGCTGTAACTACTAGGCTAGCACATGGGGTTGTGAACTCTGCACAGCAACAACTGAACTTCCCATTGTACTCTAAAAGGTCCCTGCCTTTTGGAAGTATATATTTTCTTTGCTTGTACTTGTACTACCAAGTTAGGCTATATTATCTGCTTTACTGGGCTTGTGGAATGCAGAATGCCACCCCTGGGGAGGGATAGAAAGCCCAGCTGAAACTTGGACAATCGAAAGTCCCATTGCTCCTTTGGTTTTTGTGTTGACTGGGTTGTTTTAATGTAGTGGTGTTGCAACAGTTAAAGATTCAGGAGCCCTATCCTAGGAATATTTTGTTAGTAAAGTAGTTCAAAACACTTAAGGAATAAAAGTTAAAAGGGACATGTGCCCCCTCGCCTTTGATTAATAATCCACAGGAAAAAACAAGTAACTGTTCCAGGTAGTATCGGACTACTTTTAATCTTCCAAAATGTTTTGTATTTCCCACATGATGGAGTTGAGGAGAGCACTGAATTATCTCCTCAGATCTTCTGGCCTGTGTCCTTCCTTGTTTCCTTCAGTATAAAAGAGAAGCTTTCAAACACCATTCTGGATGATCTCTACACAGCTGCCCTTTAATCTGTCAGGTTGTTTTTCCAGCTCAACTGTCAGCTTACATCCCTTCAATTTCCATGCGTTCTGTTATTGAAAGAACATGCCCCTTGAACGTCCCTGGTCATTTGTTGGTAGAGCAATAAGCAAGGCTATGATGCTTGCCTTCTTTTTTAGAAGCTCACTCTGTCTTACAGCTGGGAAGAAGTTACCGGAAATGCCTCAGGCGGTAGCTTCTGTTTCTTGCCCCAGGACAGACATTGCAGACACTTGTGAAATTGATTTTGTTTGAATTCTGTGGTGGAATGTTTAGATTCACTTGTAGGGACTGGAGGATTTTTATTGGATTAGAGGAAGAATACTTAGCATTTGTTTCATGCATTTCAAGTGCTCTAAGTGCCCACATGTTATCGCAGAAAATCTTTACAATAGCCCTATAAGATCGATCAATATTATTACCCCCATATCACAGTTTTGTAATGTGGCAACAAGGCTGAGATAATATTATCTCAGGCAGGGAGGCTGAGATAATAATGGTAAACTATGGGTTATGTTTGCAATATCCATTTGTGGCTGATGTGACACTTGAAGAAGGATTAATCAGATCACACGCTTTCCTGCTATGTTACCCCAGCTTGTCTTCCTTTGTGGAAGCCTGAACTGGCTGCAGTTTTGTGTCCATGTGAGTGAAGCAGTCAAGTGTTTGAGAAAAATCACTTTCTTTAGGGGTGCTGCTATTTTGCATGCCTATGATAAAGTGACCTAATCCATTGCTCTGCCTGAAAATACTGCTGCTAATGGTCATCGTTTTTATTAGGGTGGGATGTGGCAGGATGCTTCTCTGAGCATGAGCCACTCCTGAGTGATGTTTGAGCTTAAAAACATTGGTGAATTTCAGTTTGCAGACAGTAGAGAGCAGCTAAGGTGGAAGAATAAAACATGTAAAAGTAATTATTCTGATGTATCTGCCAGATATGTGAGTGTTCCAGCTAGGATTCCCGTTAGACAACACAACCTTGATTCCCGTCCTGCAGTTGAAACTGAAATCCATTAGATGGTGCTATTCTGTAACTATAGTTTCTTTGCATGGGCTTAAGTCCAACTGTGTGTTATATCTGGCTTCCTCTTAAATGACTGCGCCTGTTTTTCTGTGTTCACGTTCAGTTGTTCCGTTGAACAGCTAAGGTTGTTCAGTTCAACCTTAGTCATTATGCGCAAAAACTACGTGATAAATTTAAGACTGTAGGATTGGTGCTTCTTTTTTTCTTTAACTGAGAAGATCACACTGCCCTGAACATTCAACAAGAGTAGGCAAAAGCCAGAGCAGATTTACTGCTCCTTTTTCCGTTGAAGGAAGTGTGCAGTCTTAGTGATTTACTTTGTTTGCTAGCCCTGCATGGTTCTGTCTCCTGGGTTATCATTCACATAAATGGCCAATGTTGTACAATGAAAATGATACTATGGTTAGAAAATTCCTGGCAAATTTACGGGTTACAAACTGAAACTAGTAAACAATTCAATTTCCATAGAGAGCTCGTCCGCCCCACTTATTATTCAAGGGTTTGGAATCTGTACATGAAATGTTTAAATACACACTCTCTCTGAAATGTTTGTGCAATAGTAGTGGTTTTTAGGAGGAGCATTTTATTATTCTCTCATTTACAGACTTCTCATTCAGATCCTGTCAAAACTCTTGCCATGGGGCTGTATCCATTGTAGAAACCCATTGTAGATAGAACTACAGTGTACCCACCCATTGTAGACAGATCATTTGCTTTACATTAAAAAGGGCCCAGATTCAATCTCTGGCATCCCCAACTAGAGTTGGGAAAGACCCCTGTCTGAGCCCCTGGAGAGCTGCTGCCGGCCCTTCAGTGTAGATTTTACTAAGCTAGATGGGCCAAGGGTCTTAACAGAAGGCAGCTTCCTGGAGCCAACAGAACTTATCACTTTGCAACCTTTCCCGACTTTTTTCTCTGCAAAAGCATAAGTTACTTCGCTTAAGAGTGTGTGTGTGTGTGTGTGTGTGTGTGTGTGTGTGTGTGTGTGTGTGTGTGTGTGAATTGATAGTAAGGCTGTGCCATCTCCTCTACCAGGCCCCTTGGATTTCTGGACCCTGGTGCAGGTGTACCAACTTTTCCTGATTGACTTACACTCCATGTGAGATTGTTTTCTCAGAGTTATATGAAAGAAAACTGCCTTTATTGTGTGTTTTTTTAACCATAATATCCCACTTCATAGTTCCCAGGTGTTTTCAGATTGACTTATAAGAGATCTTCACATCAAAGTCTTCTATTGGGAACAGAAACATGTGGTTTTCACATGGTGCCATGCTGATCTAGACAAAATGTCTTACACTCATCCTTGGCCTTCCCTGGCCACTAGTTTTGGTGTCTCATTTCAGGCTGCCATTGCCTTCCAGACAGCAGCTCCTACTGAGGACCCCTGAAGCAAGGGAGTGGGGATGTGTAACTCACTTAGACCTTCATGAAGGCAAATCTCTCTGCTGTCCGACTATTGGCCCATTTACTCAGTGCTGTGACTGGCAGCAGTTCTTTGAGGTCTCGAAATAGATCTCCGTAGCTCTGATGATGATTATTTTAATGCATGTACTACTTATTAATTTATTTTTTTAAAAAACACTCATAACAGCATACAGGCAAAGTTAAGACAATAACACAAGACGAAAAAAGCAAATGTCAAAACATTCGATATGCACAACAGCTTTTATTTAATTTGTTTTATATTTGTATATGTGAACATAAATGCATAACCTTCCCCTTATACTTGTTTTTCCCTTTTAAAGACTGTCTTGGGGATGGGAGAGAAGTCTTAATTGTGCCTGATTAGCTCGCTGTTGCTTACCTAGTACTCTATTCCAAAGCCCAGTTCAACTGGCTAATGCTGTGATTGAGATTCCCCTTCAAAGTGCTGACTGCTATTTCATATATTGCCAACTACTGCTCAACAAACCAACTTGTTATTGTGCAACCGGCCACCACATTTATTTTATTTGTGGATCCTCAATAACTATTTGGAAGCTGGTTTCTTATCCGTAGCTGTGAACATGCACTATTAGCATCAGCAATCAAGAACAGTGGATATTCATTGGCTCCCTGCCTGAAAGCTTGCAGCTCAATTAAGGTGAGTGGGTAAGAGTACAGAAAAGATGGTGATGCTCCATGAATAAAATTCCTCAGAAATTGCCCGCTCCTAATGTATGTCTTTATTCTAATATAAACAGTTCCATTCTTCCCTCTGAACAATTTTATCTGATGTAACTGTGTACCGACTTAACTGGCCACATTTTGAATTCACTTCCATATGCTCTGATAGTGGTGTAACGTTACCTTGAAAACTATTAATTAAACCTGTGTTCTTGGAATTATAGGAAGTCCACAGTTGTCACAATTCTTAGCATAACACAGTGAAGAGAAAGAGGAGTATGCAGTGATATGCTCATGTTCTGCTTCTGCGTTTATTCTCACAAACATTTCTTTGTGACATGGCTGTCTTCTCTGCTCAGACTCAGCCCGTATGGTACAATAGCTTAGCATCTGCTAGACATGGTGAGATCCCATGAAATGAAGACAAGACCAGAATGTTATCTAGGCTGACACTGAACAATCAATGAAGCAGATGCTTTTGGAACAAACTGCACAGTTTTTACCTCTTTCCCTTCTTACATACTGCTGCTACTTAAATTTTTAATAAATAAATACTAGCTTTTAAAAAGCAAAACAACTATGGATATTTGGCACACGCAAATCATGAGGGAATATGTAAAAGTCTGGATGGTTTGTCAACAATGTAGCCCTACTAGTCATATTTCTGTTGTTCATATTGCTCAATTTTTCCTTTATTGTGCTTGTAAATTATGCTAGTTTTGTTCCCGGTTTTCGTGTTGCTCAACTCTTTATTACATACTATAAATTGTACCAGTTTCTTACACTGTCTGTTTGTGTACTCAGTGAATATTTTGACACTCTCCAGTGAGTCACTTTTGAAGTTGGGAAGTATTTATTAAAAAGCGGGTTTCTTTGGTGATGCTGTTAAAGTTACAAAAAACAATTTAAGAAGTGGATGAACATTTTGACTGCACATTCTAAACTAAATGTGTATCCATAAACACAAGAACAGTATATGCACTTACATTTCTTAAGTGGCTTCCTAAATTGTGTTAAAACTGCAAACACATTCATTGCATTCACAGCATGCAAACACTTGTATTTGTATTTGGGAGCTCTGATTGGCTAGAGCTCCTTAAGGCGCTCAGTAACAAACCTGAATTTCCTTCTGTATTATCTATGGAACGGTCTCAAGGGCCATTCTAGAAGATTATGACAAGGGAGGGAGTGTCCATACCTAGACTAGGGCTGTACAACATCTAGACAGGACTGATTCACACATTTTCCTCACTTGATATCTCTTGACTCTCAGCTGTATGTGTGAACAGAATCATGCAAAGTGATTAAAAACACACACACACACACCCCAAACCTCTGCCTGTGGTGTTTGATCCCTGATGGCTTTTTCACACATGCAAGTCATCACTTTATTTGTCAGTTAATAAAGGGTGAATATCGCATGGGTGAATATATCTTTAAAACCCGGTGGTGTGTTTTGCATGGCCTGCAAGACCGCTGGGTTGCAAGTTGCAACCTGAAAAGGAGGCACAGGAAGAGGAGTAGAAGTAATTTGCTGTGGTTAAACTACAAGTACTCTGTTCTAAGGATGACTGGTAGCTATATGTTCCCAGCTGATGTGGGGAACCCTGAAACCATAGAAACAAGGGCTTACCCTGTCGTCATCACTTGCCCTTTGCATTACCAGCACAAAATGAAAGATGCAATTTGATCTGAATAAATCCTAAATCTCTCCCTTGTTTAACCTTTGTTGGTCTTCCACTTACAGTTTGTCTGGGCTTTTCTTCATGTTTCCCTTCCCCCCGGGACCCAGAGAGCTTTTGTAGACCTGATTAAACTAACCAGAACAGTGGCAAGGCAGTGAATTAGAAGAGTAGAGAGGAAGATCCCTAGGGAAGTTATTCCCCAACTACTGAGAAGTTGACCACTAGATCTGTATATGACTTCTCAAATAGAAGGTGCCCAAAGAACTGCCTCCTTAGAAGATCCCAAAGGTCAGACAAGCTTACACAGATATGCTAGGCCTAGACCCTTCCAACTTTAAAGGTGATAACCAGCACCTTAAACTGGGCCTGGGAAAATACTGGTAGCTGGTGCAGGCAAATGAAAGTAAGCTGGTCTAATATTCTATCTGTGGCCTACCCTGGTTGGGGGCTTCAGAAGAATGCAGGGATACCCAAAATAGTGCAGAGCAACCCCATGCTTTGAGGAACAGGAACCCTTTCCAGCCAGACTGCTGAACAGAGAGACAGCATGCGAGACAGCCCTTGTCTACAGAACATCACAAATGTTCTGTGCATCCACATCCCAAAGACCCCCTTTTAAAATGTTGCGAGTAGCAAAGAAGGGAGGTTTTTATAATTTTTCTGTCCGCGTGTATATCACCACTGACATAGTAAGCAGATGGCCACAGTGGTTACCCTCCCTTCTTTTATAACTGGCACTTTGTTTTGGCATGCTCATTCTTCCTTGGTTCCCCAAAATAGCTGAACAGGCAGAATCAAATATTTTTGGACTGTGCTGTGTGTGGAGCAATTAGTTGCACATGGCAGTTGGTTTTATAATGTAATATAGCCTCTTCTTCATAGCTGGCATCACTTGGCTATTCCTTTCATGACAGAAGGGGGGCTGCCTTAACAAAACTGCATCAGCCTGCAAATTCTCTGGCTCCCCAAAACACTTCTGCACACACTAATTAGCTCTTGTTAAGCAAGGCATTTGGTCCTGCAAATTCAAGATTCTTCTTTCAAAACCTTGCAAGGGGAAAAGTAAACTGCAGTAAGCAAAATCCCAGCAGGTGATGGGGGAGGCTTACACATAGTCCTTTGCTTGAATACAGAATGAGTCTGAAGCATGAGCTCTTCAGGACAATTTTTGCTGTTGTCTTAGTCTGACTAAAACCACCCTTTCCCCCTCTTCCTAGGTTCCTGACCAGCTTTGATGATGCTCATAAGAGAGCAAAATGGGGCTAATGAGACGGTATTTTAAATATATCAACAGATACTACATGCATTCCAAGCATTTTTCCTACAATAATAGGAGCCAGAGAAGTGAACTTTTCTAAATAAAAGCTCTTGTGGATAGAAACACAGGAATATAGTAAGCTGCCATATACTGAGTCAGACCATAGGTCTATCTAGCTCAGTATTGTCTTCACAGACTGGCAGCAGCTTCTCCAAGGTTGCAGGCAGGAATCTCTCTCAGCCCAGTCTTGGAGATGCTGCCAGGGAGGGAACTTGGGGCCTTCTGCTCTTCTCAGAGCGGCTCCATCCCCTAAGGGGAATATCTTACAGTCCTCACACATCAAGTCTTATACGGATAGATCCATATAATTATGAGGGCCATAGCCAGTTGCCCCAGCAACTTTAGTTATTAAACCAGCCCTGACAATATTCCATACGTGGTTGAATACATTAAGTAGGCTGCAGTTCAAGCTACCACAAAACCTATGCAGAAATGTGCAGGTAGATACAGTGTATCTCAGAACTCTAGGAACTTCTGCATCCACGCAGGGACATCATTAGTGGGGTGGCCCATGGGGCAGGGGTCCCCAGTGAATTGCTCAGGACCCCAGATCTCATCAGCCACCTCCCTCCTCCATGACCTCTTCCACAAAGGAAGTGGAGGAGTCCACAGTAAGGATGTGCACAAACTGAGGTTCGTGCACTGGTTCAATGCATCAGGGAGGGCAAGCGGGATCTTTAAGAAAAGGGAGAGCAGGTCCTTACCAATGTTCCCTCTAACCGAGATTCCTAGAAGTTGTGGACTACAACTCCCAGAATCCCTAAGCAGAAGCCATTGCAGCTGGAGATTCTGGGAGTTGTAGTCTACAACATCTGGGAATCCCCGTTAGAGGGAACACTGGTCCTTACCTGCTCTCTGCCACCACATGCAGGTTCCTACGGGGTAGTGTTTGTCCCAAGTACCCCTGCACCATGCCAGCACACACACAGCACCCGCAGATACGTGGGCGCCATTTGCACGCAACTGTGGTGGACGCCATGTGTGTGCTGGCGCCACATGGAACAAGTGCCGCCGTAGTTCTCTGCATTCATCGGCAGAGAGCAGGTAAGGGCCTGCTCTCCTTTTTCTTAAAGATCTTGCTCGTCGTTCTCCTCCCCCACATGGCACTGAACCAGTTCAGTGCCAAACCAGTGCATGTACCTTGGTTAATGCACATCTCTAGTCCCCAGATCATGGGAAAGAGCTCCTAGTTAGCCTCACCTAGCTCTCTGCTGCTTCTATCTTCATAGGCGCTGTACTATAATATTGGAGACTTTTAAAAACCTGTGTAATTATTCTTGTGGGGGTATGATTGAGTTTAATTATCAAAAGGGGGGTTGAAAGCCTGGGGCCTAGATCTCATAAGTACCTAGCATTGCGCCTGCATCCACGGGGGTTAGTTTGAGAAAATATTTATTTATGTTCTAGTTCAATTAACAGTATTGTTAGAACTCTCATGGTTCTGATCCAGAATTGCCTTTATCGCCTCTTCTAAGGAAGTATCAATATCTTTGTCTTTTGCTCCTGTTCTTAATTACTGGGCAACCACTTCAGGGAGGAAGTACACCTCAGCCCTTTGCTTATTACCCTTTTACCCATGGTGTTACGAGGAAGCATATGGCGGGGGTGGAAGGGGGGAGACAGAATATGCATTTGCTACCAGGAAAGAAAATACAGGTTCTGAACCTTCTCTAACAGCTAGGTCGCTTCCCACTCCAATTTTGCAGGTTTGAAGGGTAAGTGATTGTATGTTCTTTTCTCACCAAGGAAAAGAACATACTTTTAAAATCACACTTGTTCTTGATGTCTGGTAATGATACCACACAGTATGCCTAACCTGACATCAAGCAGAGCAGAGAGATAGGTTTCCTGCTGCCGGAGGCAAGCGATGTTCACAGCACTGTTCGTGCACATTTTGCGGGAGCATCTTCAGAAATTGATTACATCCTGCAATCTTTTTAGGATTAGGCAAGTAGATGTCCCTCCAGTCCTCAGAAGAAGAAGGGAAAGTTTAAGTAGCTAGAGTGAAAATAATGGCTTCACTTGGACGGAACACAGGGAGTTTGCTATTAGCTAAGTGGTCTGGCTGATGTGTAGCATTACATATATTGTATTAACCTTTACAGAGGAGACCTCTTATGCTAACATCATGAGGCTATGAGGAATTGCAAAGTTGATGTCTGACCCGATATCCTTTAAAAAAAACATTTATTATAGCATTTTCTTAATTTCCACTCAAAACAGAAACATATTCTGTTAACACCTTCCCTGCAGCAAACAGACTGCAGTCCCTGTGCATGTCCTTTCCTACCCTCCAACCCTAAAAGCATAACATGAGATAAAGCAAAGTGGGAGGTGGAAGAGATGATGATGTCATGCTGAATGATATTAGTAAATCCTCTAATGAGAGATCTTCCTGTGCTTCAAGAAATTTTCTGCATAATATTGCTGAAGGTGTTTGGGGACTTCCCTGTCTTAAGACAAAGCACCACAAACTTGCATATTAACTTGCATGAGATGCATCCCTACTAAAGTTAAGCGCTTTGGTGTCCTGTTGCTTAAAATAGGGGTGGGGGGAGTTAAGCACATACTTTGGTCATTTGGAAGTTGTTCTGACTTGCCACATGCAACTGGCATGTGGGCTCTTCTCTGGATATATGTAGAGGCCCACACACACATGCTGTGAGCAGAAATAAACAGAGAGCACTGCCCTTGAGCTATGCCACATGATACCAGAGAAGAGCCCTCCCAACCCTCCTGTCCCACTTGCTGGTTGCATAAAGCAAATGGACATTTCTCTCAAATGAAAATACATTTGGTCCTTTTCCCCTTTCCTAGCACATTGATGTCTCACAAATGTTGTGTATAGGTTCTTACAGTTTTTAGTTTTTATAATGCTTAGTTTTTAGCTCTAAGGGTTTTAATTTGGAATTTTAAACGCTAATTTGGATTGTGGTTTTAGCTTGGATTTTTAACTTGTTTACTTTGATTGATTTTATTCGTCTGATTTTATATGGGAACTGTTTTATAAATGTCGTGAGCCACCCCGAGCAGTAATGTACTGGAGACGCGGGGTATACATATTTTGAATAAAGTAAAATAAATAAATAAATAGCTAAGAATGCTTATAGGCATATGTAAGAGACAGAAACAATTGCACTCTGGAAGTCCACTCACCATGTTGACTGTAAACATAGGACTAAACATGGAAGAAACAATTTTCTGCAAGTTTTGCAGTTGTGCCAAGCACTGATCTGCTGATAGTTGTGATCCCTCCTCCTCCAACTCCCTGGAGCAGTTTTACAGACTTATCATAGGTTGGTTTTTTTAAAGTACCAAAGTTGTTCATGTGGCGCACTCTTGCTCTCGCTCTCGCTCTCACTCACTCACTCACTCACTCTCTCTCTCAAATCTCAAATTAAAACCTTGCACTCCAAGGAGGCAGAGAGGAATTCCAGCTACTCACCTAGCCAATCAGCACTGTGCATAACTGATTCTGCAACAAAATTGTTCACCTCATCAATGAAATAAAAAAGACCACAGCAATTGCTGTTTACAAGTATGTCTGTATGCCTCCTATTGTAAGTATGTGTGGAGATATGCAAGTAACACTTTTTGTAGGCTACTGACTTTTGTGAACTTATTTGTAAGGCTGCATATAAATATGTAGGCTTGGCTGTGGGCTCTCTTCTGAGACACACTGAGCCAATTAAGCTCATGACATAGAGGCAACTGAAACCCAAGGACTGCTACATAACAAATTACTATGTAAATCCTGGGTCTTGCTCTTTACTATGATGTTTATGCTGTTACTTTATTCCCTGGTGTCTAAAGTGCTCATTAATATCCTTCTGTTGGTGCTTCCCCAGAGATCTGAATGAGAGTGTGAATTTAGGTTTCTTTAGAGAGCCTGGCACCTGCCTCTGAGTCCCTTCCTCTGGATGTTTGCCTCCATAGTCCCTGTTTGCAGCTCCCGCTGCCTCATAGTAAGAGCTCGCTCTCCCCCCCCCCCCGCCAGATATGTTCATATTTGAAGTACCTCTTTCTTAGTACTTTAGGCACTGTTAAATTGCCCTTCGATATATATATAAAACAATCTTCAGAAAGTCTGGATAATCTTCATCATCAATAAAAACTGGGATTCAAAATGAGTGCTGTGTAGACTGATCTGAGCTAAGAAATTTGAATTCCATTTTGGAGAGACAATAACTCAGATAATATAGAAATTACTTTTATAAATAAGGCATATAAATAAGGCAGGACACTTGTCCTACCCAGTTCAGGAAGCTGTGTGCACTTCCATTTTCCGATCATGTGTGAAGGGAAAACAAAGACACTGGCAGTGATGGTCAGCTAGCCTCCCTCTGGGTAGGATGGTTCCATCCAACCCAGCTGCTGAATGAGGTAGGAGGGAAAGCATTCCTGCCCAGCGAGAGCCTTGCAGAGTAGACTGCCTCTTCCTCCTTTGTTTTTTACTCGTACACGATCACAAGGGAGCACACCACAGCTGCCCTCCTGAACTTGAGTAGGATGCTTGTCCCACCCAGTGACTGATCATGTGAACCAACCATTGATAATAAAGTCGAATAATAATTTATGGCCAGCATTTTCTCTCAGCTGCACACCAGTGTGCTTGGGAGTAGAATGCAACCCAACAGCTCCTGTCTGACTAAAAGGCAGAATATATGCCAGACAGCACTTACAGCAAAATCAATACAAATGAAAAAGCCAGGATATTAGCAGCAGCTCAGCTGGAAAAGAAAACCTTCACAAAGAAATATCTCTGGCATAATTATACAAGCAGGCACTACAGCTGTGTGATCTCAAAGAATGCATCTACCTCTCAGTCTCCAAGTGAAATTAATTATTACTCAAAATAACCTACTCATCAAATACTTTCCAAAGAAGATAGAAAGGGAGAGAACTGGGTGATAGAATCAAAGACAGACAGTGGCCTAACAGATTCCATAAAGCAAACAGTAGAGACATCTGAAAGACTTGCCTACGTAGAGTAGCTTATCTAATTTAGCTAAATTTGTTAAGACTGAGTTCCAGGTAAGTAATTTGCACATATCCAAGGGCACCACACTCACAGCCATAGCATCCTTTGCTATTTCCTCCCACCCTTAAATTTGTTTGCCTCTTGGGGGAAAAAAATTGTGGCCACCGCAGTCCAGTGATTTTCGAACTTTCTGGCTTCAAGAAACGCTTTGTACAATAACTCACCTACTAAAGAACCCCGGCATGTTGAAAATTTGGTTAACATGTAGTGCTGTCGAGACCTGCTGTATATCACCAAATGCAGAGCAATGGTGATATACAGCATGACTGGCCATCACCATATGTGTTAACTATGTGCACAGCATGTGAGGGGGATGGGGGTTATGGCTCGATGGTAGATAGCATCTGCTCTGCATGCAGAAGGTCCCAGATCCGATCCCTGGCACCATCTTCAGTTAGGGCTGGGAAAGAGTCCTGCCTGAAACTTTGGAGAGCTGCAGCCAGTCAGCGTAGGGACAATACCGAGCTAGATGACTCAGTAGAAGTCTGACACAGTATAAGGCAACTTTCTAGAACATACTGAACATGGTGGCGTGGCTTTGCATTGTAAGGACAGTGGTGGGCGAGTTGGCTTTCTTGGAGGTTTGTTCACATTGGTACTCATCTCCTCATTGAGAAACCCTTGATAAGCTCAGTGAGGAGCCCCAGGGTTCACCAGAACACTCTAGTGCAAGTGGTTGCCATACAACTCCAGGCACACTTGGATGAGACTGATTGAGGCTCTCCACACGAGCCGTGTGGAGAGCCTTACCAGGCTCTGCAGGGAGCGCTCTGCCTGCAGACAAGGAGGGAGCCATCCCTGAGCGGCTGATCAAGGAGCCGGTAGGAGCGGCGGAGATCAGGGGGCTGCCTGACCCCAGAAGTCCCAGGATGCCCTCTGCGAGTGCACAGGGCATTCTGGGGAGACCTCTGTGCTGGGAGGCTGTTTGTAGCCTCCCGGTCAGGGGTCTACTCATGTGTTGCTGTTGCACAGAGCTGTGCTGCAGCAGCACACGATCAGTAGAATGGGGTTAGTGGAGCACTCACTCCTTTAGCCTCGTTTAAGGGGGAGACTTAAGCGGAATGGAACTACTGAACACTGGCATGCTCCCAACCAGGCAAAGGATAGGCAAAGTGGGACTTGCCTACGGTGGCAAAATCTGAGGGGTGGCAGTGGCCACAGTGGCTGCGGGGAGGGCGGCAAGGAGAAAGTTCCCCCCTTTTACCTTTAACAAAAATGCTGCTGCGCAGCAGGATGTGGGCAGTGAGGGCTCCTTCCAGCTCCCCTCCTGCCTCCCAAATGGCTGCATGTGCCACTCAGCAGTCCATTTTGAGCCTCTCTGATTGCAGTTGAACTGGGAAACAGTCACCACAATGTATGTGAGTGAGGAGGGGCTTTAATCTCAAATATCCTCCTCTCCTTTGGATCACGGCTTAATATCCTGTCTATTTCAAGGGCCTGGCTATTGTGTCACTTAAGAATAAGGTGGGCTGTCAGTTTTAGGAGGTGAAGTTTTTTTTATCTGTTTCCTTCCATCTTCTCTGTGCAGCGTATTCCTCGTCTAAGAGATGCTCTGGGTCCTATTGAATCAGACATATGGGGTTGTCATTCTTATGCTTAGCTAACATTGATCTTTCAGCATTGTTAATGGGGGCCATGTATCTTTGCTCACTGTTCTGTCTTCTTTTTCTAACCAGCTTGATCCATGCAATCCATATCCAGCATGAAGGTGGGAGCTTTACGGCATGGTTTTTCACCATCAGGATAAGGCCCCATTGCTTTGTTTACTCACCCTGGGCAAGCACTGTTATTTTGTATTCCTTGCTTTCAGATCAAATGTAAAGATATGTTTGCTGTTGACCTCATTTTAAAAGCCCTCTAGAGGAGGAGACTGAAAAGATTGATATAAGCTGGCACAGTTATTCATTATGAATGGTGAAGCACAATGCCTTTATTTGCATCAATTTTACATAGAAATCAGATGCAATGCAACATTTTTTCCTTGTTTTTGAAGACCTTGTGATCTGTGTGCAGATTACTTGATGGAAAAAGAAATGCAAAGGCATGCTTTTTTAATTGTTATTATTCCTCATCAAGTGAGCATGATTAAAGAGGTCTGGTTTTAGCTTCTGATAAGAGATGCCATTCTGTCTAGAGTTTGGTCAGAAAGACAACTAGCTTAACACTGAGTATTAATTCTAGGTATACTGAAGTATGGTTCCATCGTAGTTTGTCCACTGCCAAATTAAATTAAGTACTATGCAGATGGAAAGTGCTAAATCATTTTGAAGGATGAAAGGAAACTTTGAACCACCTCCGCCAAGGTTCCAAACCATAAGGAGACAAAAGGAGGCAGCTCACATTTTGGCTTTTAGAAAACTAGAGGACATCTCTGCACGGATTTCCTTCAATCTCAGATGCTGAATCAACACTTTCAGTCCCTAAAAGCTTCACAGCATCTCTGCTGTGACTGCACGCCAGTGCTCTACAAGAAATTGCCTCGTAGCTGTGTTGGGGCAGGAGAGAGAGAGAGAGAGAGAGTAGTGCTGCCACCATACAAATCTGCCCCATTATTAATCTGGTCAGATAGCCCTGCTGTGGTTTCCCTACTATGTTTTCAACTGTTTTAAAAAACATAACTTTTTAATAAGAAGTACCTTCATAACATTGCAGGAAGGGTGGAAGTGACAATTGGTAACTTTCTGTCAAAAGTTATGAAGTGTGTGTGTGTGTGTGTGTACCTTAACAAGATAGGAAGGAGGACTGGTAATTGTTGAAAATGTTTCACCTTGTGGTGACTTTCCTCACAAGGATTGCTTACAAATCTCATCCTTAGTTTTTTCCATTCTGATAAATAATCCTTACTCAGAGAAATCCTAAATATAATGTAATATTGCTCTTGAACCTTGCTTTAGCCTTCCCAGGATACAGATAGTACCTTCACATCATCCTAAAGATAATCTCTCTTTTACTATCGGTTCCTTCTATAGGTTAAAAAAAAAAAACCCAAAAAAGCCAAACAACAAAAAAGCAGAGAATAGTTTCACCGAGACAGACTTCAAAATGAGAGAGGCAACTTGGGAAGACTTGGCAGTGCCTCCAATCATCCTTTACATGTTCCTTGAATGAATCCCAAATGGACCTTGAACCTGCTCTTTATCATTCCTGCTTAATCCAGCTCAGACCAGGATTAGTAATGGCCTCTTCCTCCTCTGTCAAAGTGTGAATTTAAGACGGATGGCCATGTGGATATTCCCAACTGGGAATCCTGCTCTCTGCCACTCCCACACTGATACACATACATGATAGTCTCTTGGCTGCCTGGGCTCATGCCATCTGTTGGATGGCACAAAGCCCACTTCCCTAGCTCTTGATTATTCTAACATTTTGAATGTCCTCCAGGCCATTTGAAGTCAGGTTGCATTTTTATAGCAAATAACGTGGCAAAAACAGAAAGAAATGTAAAAATATGCTCAGTAACTTGCATTCTCCACTTAGTAGATAATTCAACAAGTTCCAAGGCAACGCCCCCTGCCCCCCGAGCTTTAAGGATGTTACTTGTTCTTGTTTGTAAGCAGACTTTTCTCATGTTCTCATTGCTCAGTGTGTGATATTCTGAACAGAACTGATAAAGAATAGATAAATGTTCTATTGTATGCAACAAACAGCATGACAGCATTTCTGTGCTGTAAGGTTGTTCATATGACCAAAATCCCTGGTGGCTAGGGAGGGCTGTGGGGAAGGCAGGAGTATACCTACCCCGCCCCCACAAGATCTTCAGTAGTCTTGTGCTGCGCCGTGCCACTGAGCACACAATCACCACTGCAGTAAGCGGCGCAGCATTCTAGAGGCCAGGGAAATGCTACCCGGCCTCCACAAATCCCACAATGCACCTCATGAGGAACATGGCGCATTGGGAGATTCCATTGGTGCATTGGGGGATCCAAGCCAGGCACTCTAGGGCACTTGGCTCTGAGTCTTCTTGGGTTGCAGGCAGCCCAAGTAGACACATAGCTGGGATCCCCAGTAGGTGGGCTTGCTACCTGGGAAATAGCCCAGAGATATACAAGAGTTTATACAGAGTGGAAGAACCTGTATGAACGAAATACTGCTTTACCATGGTTGAGAATGTCATACATATCTTTCCGTTTGTTCAGGGTCCATTGTTATCCACTTTAACTAAGTTCTTGTGGGGGTTTTAAAAATGCATTTCTGATATTTCTGATAATCTAAGATGTATTAAGATGTTCACCCATATTTCCGAAAATATTTGTTTTGAAAATACTTAATTTGCTTCTCCAGAGCTTTCATCTGCCTGAAATAGACAAGGAAATGTATAAAGAAAAAGTGGACAATCAGTTCAAATAAATTTATTCAATATGTTACATTGGTGAGTAGAGGATATGTCTAATTTATCTGGATAATCAAGGAGTTTCAGATAACCAAGGTTTGTTTGGAGGTTCTCCTGTAAGTGTAAATAAATAGTGAGGCTATTCTAACGACCAGCAAAAATCGGGCTAGGAGAACCTATCGCAATTTTTGCTGCTTGTGTAAACCACCGGGCTCACAAGCAAACCCGCTGGTTTACAAGCGGCTAACCCGCTTGAGAAGCCCTCCCCTTAACCCAGGTTAGCAGAGCGAGCGCCACGCTAACCGGGGTTAACGGATCGTGTGTTGCCACGGTGCGGCTCTGCACCACAGCAACTCATGAGGAGACCCCTGACCAGGAGGCTAAAAAGCAGCCTCCCGGCTCAGGGGTCTCTCTAGCATGCTCTGCACACCCATGCAGGGCATGCTGAAATTCTGGGGGCTGAACTCCCCCACACCCCCAAACTCTCTTGAAAGCTGAGATACTTTATGTGACACTGTCCTAAACAGAACTTTTGAAGAACACACACCAAGATTGAGAAGAGAGCAGATTCATTTATACTTCCTGCTTTTGCTGAAAAGAGCAGGATTTGCTAACAAGAATTGGGAACTGAGGCCTGATTCCATAGTAGTTTCACCACAAGGTGATCTGCCATTTCAGTTTTGCATAGAGAATATCATTGTGTCAGAATACGCTCTCAGCTGGTGAGAGCCGCTATTAATATTAACCACACAAGGGAAAACCCTTTAAAACCCTAACCCTTTAAAATCAGCGCTCACCTTAGCACAATACATAAATAAATAAATAAATAAATAAATAACCAGTTCTTATAGCCAAATGAGGGCAAATTCAAAGGAGGTATTTACCATTCAACATTGTGGGAGCAAAAATGCCATGCAAAGACACTACAATGGCAAGAAATAGCACAGTGGGGAAGAAACTTGCCTAGGGAGCAAGAGGTTGCCAGTTCGAATCCCCGCTGGTATGTTTCCCAGACTATGGGAAACACCTCTATCAGGCAGCAACGATCTAGGAAGGTGCTGAAAGGCATCATCTCATACTGCATGGGAAATGGAAATGGTAAAACCCTTCTGTATTCTACCAAAGACAACCACAGGGCTCTGTGGTCGCCAGGCGCAACTTTACCTTTATTGCATGAAGGCTTTGAAGGGTATCCCCCCTTTCCACTGCAGGGAGAGCCCTGCACTTCCTACCATTGCCAGCCTAATGTGAGAGGGAGAGGGCACGTGTAAAGCAGGGCTTTCCCTGAAGGTCTAAGTATGGGAGGCAGCAAGGTTCACACAGGAGAAGTGTTTGCATTGTACTGTGCCCTCACATAAACATTTATGAATTGTTTTTTCTTCGATTACTGGGGCTGCAACATATCTGCACCTGAGTGCTTCTTGTACATACAAGTCAGGCTTGGCTTTCAGCAAAATCCTTAGATCTGTAGCAAGGAGGGGTGCACTGCTTACAGCGTTTTTTGAGCATCTTCTGCTCCTGAGACAAGATGACTGTTCTGATTGATCAAAGACAATTGTTAATGTCTTAAGGAGGAGGATGTTGGAAATAGATAGAACTGGGTCTTATAGGCTCAAATCCTTATATTGCAGGCATTCCTATCAAGTGAGATCTAAGAACAACATTGTTCGGTGGTGTATGCATTTTCAGAGCTGCAGCCGAAAACACTAAGTACTGTGTTTCTTCTAAAGCCTGTCATTATAGTTATGCTCTCTATGGAGGGACTCAAATATTTTACACTCTACGTTTCTGAAACTTTGGTTTGCAAGTACACTCTTCCTAATTTAAAGCGAGCTTTTAAAGTTAGCAGTTGGGAACTAATTGAGGCTCAGTCGCTGGGACATCTCTGCAGACTGAATGAGAATGTATCCCCTGTGCTAGGCCCCCTTTTTAAAGGGTTACACAAAAGAATGGTTTAGTTTGATTGAATTGCCTTCTACTTTGTGGAAATCATATATATAAATGAGCCCTAATCAATCAATATTTTGCATTCATGAGGCTGCACAAGATGTTGGCTTTTTTGTAAGGCACAAAAGATAGATCAGAAGATATATTTTAGCAAAAAGAAAGAAAAAAAGAAAAAAAAAGGCTCTTAAGTGCTGTTGTCTGACACCATGAACTCCAATCAAAGTGTCAGTATTTTGGAATTTGAAAGGAAATGGGGATCAGACCTGACAATCCAGAGCTGAAATTTGATGCCCTGGTCTTTTTGATAAACTGACAGGTAGTGAAAATTGCACAGGTCTGCAGGGAATAGGGAGAAAAAGAGTTTTGTAGGAAGTCTGCTTATGATTCACAAAGGCATGCGCTTTATCAAAATGAATTTATTTTGCATTCTGTAGCAGGTTGTTTTCTTTCAGAAGGGAGGCTCTTTGCAGTTTGTAAGCTGTTCACCGTTTCATGCAGGCAGGGTAGCATGATCTTTGTGGCAGGGTTTGTTTGCTTGCTCTTGGAAGCTTCTGCATAACTTGTGATGAAGAGTGACACAAAAAAGGGAGTGCAAAAACGGATTAGGAAGTTGCTGAAGCAAGGAGAGAGAGAGAGAGAGAGAGAGAGAGAATATGGGCCAGTTTATGCAATCATCAAAAATGTGTTAAAACTTTTCCTGGATTGTACCACTTCAAGCTTTAGGAGAAAGACTCAGCTTGGTCTTTTGTGTGACGTGCTTTGTTAACCCGTGCTAATGAACAATAAGGAAATAGCTCTATGTGTCCAGCCCTAGTTGCATTACTTTCCCATGTGTTGAAGTTGTTGCACATTTGCCTGTTGGCTGCTGCATTGCTTGATCAAGTGCACCTTCACAGATGGCATGCCTTTAGTGCAACTACTATCAGAAAGGGTTCATTCCTTTGGGACAAAATATTAAGCACTCATTATGTGGACATTTTAAGAAATTAGGATGTGTTACTTCATGTCCTCAAATCCCTGTTTTTGAAGAGACATCAAAGAATTCCTCATTTCCTGCCTTCATATGCTTCACTATTTTGTGTTGTTTTATATCTCCTTTTTGTCTTCCATTGAAGTTAATAATCTCCTTTTTATGGATGAAAGATGTCCCCATGTCCTTTAATTTTCCATTTGTTTTGCTTGCTTGGATGCTCTGGTTTTAATCTTATTTAATCTAATGATTTTAAGTAGCAGTTTGTTGCACATTCTCCCCTCCTGCCCCCACCCCCATACACTGCAAAACTTTCCCTCGCTGTCATGCCTGCAAGAAAGGCATTGCTGTAATTGAAAAATATAACTGTTTCCCTTCTTGCTTTGGGAAGGTTAGTCATTTTGGAGTGGGTTCTGGGCTGTCGTCTTAGGGGAGTCTGGCCACCACCAGGATCCATAAAGTGTAAAAAGTTGGCCGGAAACAGTTGAAAGTTTGGCAAAGCGCATGTGTGTGTTTTATTGGCCATCTTGAAAATAGAGTGCTAAATCATTTAGTGTGTGTAATGCAGCTGCAAAGGCTTCAAGTGGAGGCATGAGGGAGAATGGAACGCTCTGAGGAGGGGGCTCTTTAATGGGTTATGGAGTGATAGGACTCACGCTGTCCAAGCTGGCCTCAGTCTAAATAAAAATGAACTTGCATTTTCGCTCCACTGGCTTGCATTTCTCCTAATCTAAGTATCCTTAGCTGCCTTTGCTGCTGGAAGAATGGCTTGCTGCATTACCCTGAATCTTCATCCCAAAGAAGTGGGGTGAGTGGGGTGGGGTGAGTGGTGGGGGCAACAACCTATGTGTCTTGAGTGAAGCGACCAACGTGTTTGATGCCAGGGGAATCCATCCAGGCTGTCCATCCAGGCTGTTGGTCCATCCAGTCTGTTGGGGCTGGCTGTTTATCACTCATTTGCCCAGTTTCACATGGCAGGTTGGTGTGAAGATACTCAGGTATCTCAAGGCTTTGAAAATCCTATCAGGCACTGTGCTCATGGATCCAAGCCATAAATCAAGCATAGCTGTGTCTGAAATAATTTACTGCCAAGGCTAATACAGCTGCTTCATCCGTGTGTCGTATCAGGTTGTAAGCAGGGTGTTATTGTTGAGGTAGCTGGGAACCTTTTACTGTGCTGTGTTCTTTTTTTGTCTCGAACATTGCGAAGCATAATCTAAGCAGCATGTTATGTTCTATACAAGCCACTTATGTGGAAGAATCAATAATGGCAAAGTAAGTATTGTGTTATCAAACAGGGAGGAGTGTCGTTTTGCTGCTCCTAACACTGTTACCTTTGTGTGCTGATGTCTCACCAGAGATATAATCCACCTACGTGGATTAGAAGCCAGCACAAAAGGCTCTCAGCTTTTTCTTTTTCTTCTTTCTCCTCCTTAACAAATAACTAGAAGGTTGTCTAGTCTCATGTCTTCTCTCCTTAATGTATATTTTCACCTTGGGGAATAGCTGCCTGTTATTGATTTAGCTAGGAAAAATATAACCCAGAATATATTAAACATGGTAGGTCCTATCTGAACTGGCAGCGCGTGTAAATTTTTAGCTCTTTAGTGGAGGAGAAAGCCTTGGCTGCACTCAGTTTTCATCTTACAGATAGATTTCTTTAAAAAGGAAGACAATGTTATATGGCTATTGATTTCTCAGTGCGCTTCGTAGTTGTACTTGTGACGTTTCTTGTTCCGGCTTTTATGAGAATGCCTTTAATGGGCATGCAGAAATGCAGTTACCAGCATCTGTGGCTGAATCTGTGGTGGTGGTTTGTTTTTTAAAAAATTAAAAACTTTGAGGCTTGTTCCCATTTTTTCTCTCTCTTGCTCTTCTGCTCACACGAAGCAGCTACATAAGTTGATGGTCGCAGTAGCGTGTCTGTTCTTTCAATGATGACCAGCTTGACGTGTGAAAAATACAATAGATGCCTTTCATGTGACAAGCTCTCAAATATAAATCTTGTTAGCATTTGCTCCTGAGAATGCAAAGAAGCAGTAAGGGCAGCAGAAAAGACGATACAAAGAGTGCCAGCTTAGCCACCGCTTAGGACCAAAGTAAGTGTCATATTAAGCATGTTACTCCCCTGGTGTGTGTGTGTGTGTGTGTGTGTGTGTGTGTGTGTGCGCGTGTGTTTCTAAGCAGCAGCTGTGGTGGTGGGCCAGTTAGGATCGGGACTGAAGCAGAAGCAAGAGGTTTTAACCCTTTGCCCCAGGTTGCCCCACCAGCTGTTGCTATTTGCTCTGAGAAGGAAGCTGCCACTGGTACTACTGGGGACTCATGGCTGCTATTTAGGGGGAAACAAAACAAGCACTGAAGGGCCAACACCATGCTTAATGAAGTTTGTAGTTGTTTGGCCCTTTATATTGGCTGGAAACTGGTGAAACAGGAAGTAATAGGATCGCACACTCACCATTTCCTCAAGGGATGAGAAGTTCTCAGGGGAGTGCCACTTGGGTTTGCTTTCCTTTGGAGGAGAGAGCACTGGAGCCCTAAGAAGTTATTTACATAGATACAAGTACAGTATATTTGCCGTATGCACTCTTTTACCAGGCCTCATCCACTATCTCACATCAGACCTCGAGAGCAAGATAGCTCTGGCCCAACATCTTAAAGTGTTAGCAGCCTTCAGCTCTCACAGTTTCGATCTCTGTTCCAAAACTGCGAACTGCTGATGTTTTTTGCGCGTGCACGCACACATACACTCTCTACTTTCATCAGCCCCCTCCCTTTAGTTAGAGGGGAATGAGATATGTTACATCTCCCAAACTACAATGACTCTCTCTATTCTAAAAATTCCAGAAAGAATCTCTGTCTTCAACAATCAGTTCCTAACAATTAATCCCCATTGTGGATGCAACTCTAATAATGAGAGAACACTAAAATACTTTGGTTGCATCCCAAGATCTGGTCAGGCATAGCTGCAAGTCAAAACCATAACATTCTTATCATGGACTTCAGAGTTTGAACCAAGAATGTATGGCCCAAGACTGTTGTCGCCCAGTGAAGTAGACTAGCTTTTGTTGATGGTAATGTGTACAGACCAGGTACACTGCTGCTGCAGGAAGAATGACAATGCTAAGCATTTATGTAGCAATTTGTGATTTACATACATTGTTCCATCAATCTTTTCAATATCCTTGTTAGGTAGTCTAGTATGAATACCGTGCTATGTGGGAGGCTGAAGCTGAACAGTGGCTTGCCTAAGATAGCTAACCAATTTGTCACTGAGGTGAGATTTGAGCCATGACTATGGCTATATTTTGTTAATGATATTTTCATTCTGATTTTTTCCAATAACCGAACTATAACTAAGCCATACAAAACGGAAACCCATAGAAAACTAGAAATGGCACACTAGACAAATCAGAATCAAAACTGGACCTTGTCTTCAATTAAGAGATCTTCACAGGATTAATAACCATATAGAAATCAAGCCCTTCCCAAAGTATTTCTGAGAAACACTTGAGAAATGCTGAATAATAGTTGTTGATATAAAAAGGAGACATCAATCATCTACCAGTAAATGAGTCAAGTTGTGTTTATCTTTTAGGCTTTTAACTGATACCGTTTTGATTGCTTTTAATGTTGTTTTAGAATATTGCTTTTAAAAATTTAAATTGTTGTGTTTTAAATTTCTTGTTTTTGTTTTTAACTAATGTTTTACTTTTGTTTTTATCTTGTTTTAAACCGCCCAGAGACGTAAGTTTTGGGCATTATGAAAACATGTTAAATAAATAAATAAATAAATAAATAAATAAAATCTGCCAGATGGATGTATTTGTTGGGTCAATTTGTCTATCAAGGCTAAATCCTGTACTTAATGCTCTGTTAAGTACATTAATATACTGTTAAGACACCCATTGCAGCAAACCGTAGTCTACTATAGTTCACAAAAATGTGTATGCACACACACACACACAGAGTTGCATGTTCTTTGCATTTTGAAGTATAATTTGCTACTTGAAACCCACATAGGCATTAAAGAAAATAATAGGATAGATTTTCCCAGCATTGTGGAGGGCGGTGTGATCTTAATCATCTCACACATACGGAGTGTCCAGCACTTTCTGTTTATTTTTGCCATGTAGCTAGCACCTGTGTTAGTCATACAAAACAAAAAGGAGCAGGCTTTTTTTCAGTCTTGAATCATCAGCTATTAATACTGCTATTTTGAAGTCTGTCTGTCTGTCATTGGGCTATGCTGGGGAAAGGCACCAGGCTAAACCAATTCTTTTTTTCCTTCAATGTATGTAGAGATTTGGTTTAGTTTAGTTTATTGGGAGGCAGTTTACGTGTCTAGGCTAATTATAGTGTGTCCTCATGAGTTCTTCAGCATTGTTCCTCATGTGTTCTTCAACATTGCTGGTTCGGCACTTTCACACTAAATTAGAAATCTACAAAGCAGTGTCCTAAACAAAGTAACATGTTTCATGGAGCACTTTTTAAAGCACACACAAACCCCTTTGTGAACTGTACCACTTGCACTGATCTCTCTCTCTCTCTCTCTCTCTCTCTCTCTCTCTCTCTCTCTCTCTCTCTCTCTCTCTCAACAATGGATTCACTCTTGTGTAAAGCAGAATAAAATTTGCACCTGGCATTTGCATGAGATTTAGATGTATCATATTTACTCCAAAAGAAGAGGGCTCTGAATTAAATGACACTCCTCCTCCATTTCTAACATTGAAGAATTCGGAGAGAAGAGGAACTAGGAGAGGAGAGCTGGTCTTGTGGTAGCAAGCATGACTTGTCCCCTTAGCTAAGCAGGGTCTGCCCTGGTTGCATATGAATAGAAGACCACATGGGAGCACTGTAAGATATTCCCCTCAGGGGATTGAGCTGCTCTGGGAAGAGCATCTTGGTTCCAAGTTCCCTCCCTGGCAGCATCTCCAAGATAGGGCTGAGAGAGATTCCTGCCTGCAACCTTGAAGAAGCCACTGCCGGTCTGTGAAGACAATACTGAGCTAGATAGACCAATGGTCTGACTCAGTATATGGCAGCTTCCTACATTCCTATGTTCCTAGGTAACTCAGGGTGAGGGGACTAGCCTTGGATTCAGGTACATACTGTACTTTTCAGGATGCAATTGTGCATTCTCTTCCCAGTTATGAGATAAATTTTGCAAATGGTGAATGGATTTATGAATGAATTTAGCATGGTTCCTTTACCGCTAGGTATGTGGTAATCCTCACAGACCTGACCTGCCATATCAGTGCTGGCAGAAGGACCTGAAATGTAGTAGAAATGTTTTTCAAATAATTGGGCAACATTAGTTGGTAACTTGAACTATGAAAGCTTAGTTCTGTGCTTGATGAACCTTTCCAAAGCATAGGGATATTCAGTGCTTTCTTTGTTGTCGATTGAGGCAAAGTTGTTGTTAAAATTGTGTTTTTATCATATTCTATTTATATTTTCTGCTATTGGTATTCATGGTTGCTGATTGTTCATATGATTATTCATTTGTCACCATAATTTCCACAATATATGCCTTTTTGTGTGTTGTTTACATATCTTGGGCTTTGCAAAGTGTGTACAGTTCTTAGCATAGGATCTTGGTGTTTTAAAAAATGCACATTAACTACAGCCCTCCTTCTTGTGATACATTCTCCATGTGTCCCTCAGTCATAAACAGGTTGACTCACTTCTGCCTGACAGTAACCACCTACACAGTCTCTTCATCATAGATAAACACTTTTCATCTGTGCATGAATTAGAGCAGATCTTCACCATGAGGGTTTTCAGACAGCAGGCTGTACCACGAGTTTACTGCAAGGCTTTACTGCAAGTTCCAAGTTGTCCAAAAAAACCAAAGCAAACAGTGGATTTTTAAATCCTGGATATAAATCCGGCTACACTCTAACGCATAATGAAAAACCTGAAGCATGTGTGAAGTGCTCCCCAAATAGCTCGCAGAGACTTTGGGGTAAATCTGGCTGATATGTGAATGCACAACTTCCATTCTGGAGGAGATGCGAACTAAAAGCCCTGTCTGAAAAACACCCATCTCAAAGGAACGTTTGATGTATTGTTGAGTTTTCTAAAGAATAGTATAGGGGCCACAGTATAGTAATCCAGTGAGGAAGAGATACCATCCTGGCGGAACTGGAGGCAAGGACCACCTAATCAGTACTGTTAGGAGAAGTTCATCATCTTGCATGTTTTGTTTAATAGGTTCATGAAATGGAGGGAACTTTTATATCAGTACAGTAGTTGACTGCTAAAGCCAGAGTTATGTAACCTGCATAGCTTTGCTTCAGATATTGAAAAGTGTATCATGCTGCTACTATGTACTTAACTCTGCATAAGGTACTGAGTTGGGATTATAGCAGGGTGACCAATCTGAGGCTTTCCAGCTGTTGTTGGTTTACAACTACTATCACCCTCCAACTTGTCAGCTGGAGATGGCATTGTAGCCCAACCTGGAAATGGAGAATTCTGGGTTCGTTTAATGAGCAGAGGCTACCACCGTCCATCAGGTTCAAGCTTTTATTGATCACGCCATGCCGGGTGTTTGTCTTCCAAGAGCACACACACAATGACATCTGTAAAGACCTTGAGGATGGGAATAGACTCAGAAAAACAAGGAACGTTTTCCAAAAGATCTCTGAATTCAGAAGGAGGTTCCAATCTCAAATTGGTATGTTAAGAGATGCCAAAGGACAGATAGTAACTGATTCAGAGAAGAGCAAACAGAAATGGAAGGAGTATACTGAAAATCTGTACAGCAGGGACATCAACATCCAAGACAGTCTAGAAGATATTCCCTACTTGCAAGAACCTCTAGTACAGGAAGATGAAGTTAGATCAGCACTCCAGTCCACTCCAAAGAAAGAAGACTTAACAGATTGTGCAAACCATTGCACAATAGCTTTAATTTTACATGCTAGCAAAATAATGCTCAGGATCATTCAATGAAGATTAGAGCCTTATGTGGAAAGGAAAATGCCAGATGTTCAAGCTGGTATCAGAAAAGGCTGAGGAACAAGAGACTTCATTGCTGATGCATGCTGGATAATTGAGAAAGCCAAAGAATAATAAAAAGAAGTCAATATGTGCTTTATTGACTACAGAAAAGCCTTCAATTACGTCGACCATGTCACGTTGTGGAATATCCTTAGGGAAATTGGTGTCCCAGAACATATCATTGTTCTCATGAGAAACCTACGAACAGGACAGGAAGCAACAGTCAAGATGGAACATGGTGAAACAGACTGGTCCCAGATCGGCAAAGGAGTAAGACAAGACTGTCTACTTTCTCCTTATTTATTCAACTTATATGTATGCTGAACATATACTGAGAGAAGCTTGATTGGAAGAAGATGAATGTGGTTTTAAAGTTGGAGGAAGAAATACCAATAACCTGCACTATGCTGATGACACCACTCTGATAACTAGGAATGCAGATGATCTGCAAGCTCTCGTCATGAAAATCAAGGAGCACAGTGACAAAATGGGACAACAACTAAATGTAAAGAAGACTAAACTAATGACAATGGGTACAGCAACCAGCCTCAGGTTTGATAATAAAGACACTGAAGTGGTGGATAGCTTCTGCCTTTTAGGATCGACCATCAACAGTAAAGGATCCAGCAGTCAAGAAATATGCCGCAGACTAGCACTTGGTAGGGTTGCAATGATCCTTGGAAAGGATATATAGATGCCAAATGTCCTTAGAAAGGATATTTAGATGCCATGATGTGTCTATACCTACAAAGATTAGAATTGTTTGGAAATGGTTTTTCCTGTGACACTCTATGGATGCGAAAGCTGGACTTTGAAGAAGCAAGATAGCAAAAGTATTGCTGCTTTTGAACTTTGGTACTGGAGAAGACTTTTGAGGATACCATGGATAGCCAGTAAAACAAACAATGGATCATAGAACAAATCCATCCAGAATTTTCACTTGGGGCACAAATGACCAGGCTCAAACTATCGTACTTTGCACACATTATACAAAAAATCAGCTCCCTTGAGAAGTCCATAATGCTGGGAAAATTTGAAGGAAGGAGAAGAAGAGGATGCCCAGCAGCAAGCTGGATAGAATCGATTATGACAGCAATGAATGCACCACTGAGAGACCTTAAAGGCCATTTTGAAGGCAGATCATCCTGGAGAGAATCTATCTATGTAGCTAAGAGTCGACACCGACTTGATGACACTTAATCAATCAACCTTGTAACTTGCAATACCTCCTAACGTTGCCAGGTCTCAGGGTTGGACCTCAAGTTTCAGGGTTCTAGGTGCCCTCTCAGAAGGGCACCTAGTTTCAGGGTCTCAGGTGCCCATCTCCAGTGGGAAGACAAAGGACATAGGCTGAAGAGACCAGGGTTAGGCTATTTTCTGCATGACTTGGAAGCTTTTGACATCAGCTCCATCCTCATGTTAATCAGCAAGCTCCATGCTGAACCATTAGGCTGTGTTCTGATTCACCAGATGCTGACCCATACTGCTTCCAGGCTGTGCTGGCTGGAGGCAAATGGCAACAAACTGCACTGGCCCCACCCCTGGGGGAGAGCCAGCATTGATGCTACCCCACCTCCACTGCCCGTGCTCAGGCACTGCCTTCTTCCTTCCAAGCTGCAGCCTCTGCAAATGAGCCATGTGGGAGACTGTATGACGCATGCCTTGCTGGTCTTGTGGTAGCAAGCATGAATTGTCTCCTTTGCTAAGCAGGGTCTGCCCTGGTCCCATTTGAATGGGAGACTGTGTGTGTGAGCACCGTAAGATATTCCCTTTAGGGGATGGGGCCGCTCTAGGAAGATCACCTGTATGTTTGCATGCAGAAGGTCCCAAGTTTCCTCCCTGGCAGCATCTCCAAGATAAGGCTGAGAGAGACTCCTGCCTGCAACCTTGGAGAAGCTGTTACCAGTCTGGGTAGTCAATACTCTGCTAGATGGACCAATGGTCTGACTCAGTATATTTCTATAATGGTGGCTGCCTAGACATTCTGTTGCTGCTGCACTTCTAAGTCAGCAGCAGCAGCTCTCTCCCCCTCTCTTGCTGTCTTCCCTTCCTCCAGCACCATGCTGGAGGGAAGGGGGATGGGAAGAGAGAGAGCACATATGCTGGTGCCAGCTTCTCCTCTTCACTATACATTGCTGAACTGGCAAAGAGGAGAAGCCATGGCCAGAGCACTTGCTCACCTGTGCTCTCTCTCTCTCTCTCTCTCTCTCTCTCGGAGGGGAGACAGCAAGAGAGGGAGAGAGCTACACTGCTGCTGTCTCAGTAGCACAGCAGCAACAGACAGTCCAAGCAGCCACCACTGCTGAAGGCATGCTCCACACTGCCTCCTGTGGGATGTGCCCCTGTATTGAGGAGGAAGAGGGCAGTGCCTGTAGGACTTGGGCCTGATCCAGCAGGGCTGTTCTTATTAGATGGGGAGGTGGGCCTGATCCAGCAGGGCTGTTCTTATGAGGTATGAGGTGGGGACAGGGCTAAGGGAGGCATGAGGAAGCAACTGTGGTCTGGGAGTGGAGGGGCTGCATCTTGCCACCCCACACATGATGATGCCTGAGGCAATTGCCTTGATATGCCTCATGGGGGAGCTGTCCCTGTTTTGAGAGAGCTTAGCCCGCTTTCCCCGCAGACGAGCAGGCACTCTTAGCTGGGCAGCCAGACCAGCCGCCCACATGACTGCTGGCTCCGTCATGGAGCCGGCAGGGGCTGTGGGGATCTGGGGCCACGTGGGCCCTTGAAGTTCCAGGATGCCCCGTGCAAGTGCGTGGGGCATCCTGGAGAAACCCCCAAGCCCGGGAGGATGCTTGCAGCCTCCCGCTCAGGGGTCTGCTCATGTGTTGCTGCACACATGGCGACACATGAGCAATGAAATGAGGTTTAACGGAGCACTCACTCCATTAACCTCATTTAAGGGGAGGGTGGCTTAGACGGGCTAGCCACCCACCTTGGGAGCACCGGGCTCACCTGCGAGCACAGTGCTTCCCATGACCACTGGAAGGTGGGATCGTGGAAATAGCTTCTATGTGTATTGTGACACTGAAAGTGTACAGAGAAGGCAATTTTGAAAGGCTGACGGTTGTGTGTTTGCTCCTGACCATAGAAATCGAAGACTTATTTACAAATATATATTAAAAAGTCTAGGAGTGCATTCTTGAATGAAATTATTCCAAGCTTTTCCCCCTGAAAGTGTTTATTAAGACAGGACTTTAGTGGAACTCCTTCCCAAAGAGCTGGGGATGTGTACATCCATGCAGCTGTGAAACAAAGGGACTGGAGACTCTTTCAACAATTGGAGAAGCAGCAGCATGTGAGCAGGGCTCCGATACTTTCATGTGGAATTCAAATCCTAGCTTAGGAAACACCCCCATTTCACTCACAAGAAGACAGAACAGACATTCACTGCTGGCAATAATGTGGCTCCTTATTCATTTCTCATTCATTAGCTGTCATTTTGCTGCACTCCCGTAACAAATGTCTAAATAGGAGCAGAGAAAAGAACTGCCACATCAGACAAATGCTGCCTCTGTCACAAAAGTTCTCCTTGAAAAAGAGACAGACATTCCAGTTGGAGCAGTTGTGGAATTTAAACACACACACACACACACACACACCATTCTGTGTGCCCATGCATTTTCTCCCAAGCAAATAAATACAGTACCTAATTTAAAAGAGTGTGTGACAATCTGAAATTTAGCCAGATTTAGAGAATGGATTTTTTTAAAAATCAGTTCTGGCAGCTGCTGCTGCGGCCTCTGGACAGGTTTTGTGGCTTCAGATTAATTTCCCCACTCTGAAATGGTTTTATTCTCCTCTGTCTCTTGTGGCTGTAAGAAAGAATTAAGCCACAGGGAAAAGTAGCTATAGACAAAGTACTATCGAATCCATGAGAGAGAGAGAGAGAGATGCAAGCACCACAGAGCATCATGTTAACCAATTAAAGATTCTGAGTTGATTAACTGTCCAGCTTTTTACTGACTGACTGACTAACTGATTAATTAACAGATGACAAATTTTACAATATCTCAATATGAGTGATACTGGGTGGATTATTTTCTGGACTAAATAGCAAAGACAAGCCATTCATTGTTCTGGGGTTGGGGAGGTGGAATCTTAAACCCATTACCTGACGTAAACAGATTGTTTGCAACAATGAAACCATCACCAAACAT
This sequence comes from Hemicordylus capensis, assembly GCF_027244095.1. Classification (NCBI taxonomy): domain Eukaryota; kingdom Metazoa; phylum Chordata; class Lepidosauria; order Squamata; family Cordylidae; genus Hemicordylus; species Hemicordylus capensis. The sequence continues at coordinate 22,217,242 of NC_069667.1, forward strand.
CCTTTCACAAAGAACAATGCAGATTAAAATCCACATTTTGAATTTTCAGTGAAAAGAGTTAATCATGTCCTACAAAGCCTCCTATGGTGATTGGATCAGTAGTGAGATTTTAAAATGGATAGTATATTTCTCTATCTTTTAAGTGTTTCACATTTTTCATAAACAAAAGTAGATATAAAATCCTGGTTTTCAGCACGATATAATATGGAAAGGAATGCCATATATGTTATGTTTTTATGTCTTTTTTGTATTTGTTATAGGTTTTGTATTTACCAGTTTTCATCAAAACAATGTAAAATAAGCTGATCAGATCACAAGGACATTCTGAGAAGCGTCCCCAGAAGCATAATTAACTTCCTGCTTCTCGGTTTTTCCCTGAAATTTCAATTAGCTTTGGTTCTCTTTGCTACCTGTCCCCATGTGCCCTGAACGGCTGTGGAGTGTTGGCGTTGCACTGCTTAGCAGCTGCTGTGTTCTGTGCAAGAAACAGCTTAATTTTAATGCTGTGTGGAATGATTCTTTCCTAGGTTTATATAATGTGGTTTGAGGGCACAACTTTGGTCCCAAAGGAATAGCACTTTGTACAAGGCATATCTGCATCACAGACTTAAACTGATTTAACTGTTACTTCCTTACCCAGGAATTATAGTTTGGCGGGCGGGGGGGGGGGGGCGGGCTTATGGACCAACAACAAAAAATTCTCAGCTTCTCACCAAACTAACTCCCTGGGAGACGTATGACAGTTAAAGTCATATCAAATCAATATATGGATATAGTATAGGCATGTTCCTTTGAGGCTGGCTCACCTTCTCTTCAATAGGGCAGGACAAACATCCTACCCAGGTTCAAGAGATGTATGCACTCCCGTTTTGTGACTGTGTGCTTTTAAAAAAGAAGGTATGCACGGAAGTGATTGTCTGCAAGGCTCCCATTGGGTAGGAAGGCTTTTCCTCCTACCTCATTCAACAGCTTGGTACAACTACTGGGTAGGATGGAGCCCTCCTACCCAGCAGGAGCCTCACACATGATCCCTTCCCTCCTGCCGCCTTGCTTTTTATACAGTAAGTACACAATCACAAGGCAAGAGCACACAGAGCTCCTGAACTTGGGTAGGACACTTGTCCTTCCCTATTAAATATCGTGTGAACTTGCCTTTTATCTTATTCGTTCCTTCTCTTCATGGTGCTCCTGAGTTGAAATATGTGCAGCAAGGCCACACTGGGAAGAAGAAATCCATTCCACTTTGCTGTGGAACAGTGCTGTCCCCCCAAAAGTGCTGTCCTAGGCAGCCAGTAGTGATTGGTCAGGCTGGCCCTGAGTGAGAGCTACAAAGACAAGAGCTTATGCCTGAGCTTCCATGCAAACTGAGGACTACAAATCCCCTGGGGCTTTCTAACTTGTTGACCACATCTCTAAGAAGGAGCCATGACAGTCGTTTCATGCCTCATGCTTTCTGTGGAAAGCGGCTCATCCCGCATAAAATCATGCAGCTGTGTTTTATGGTTGGCAAAAGTAAGAACTGGCTTAAACGGCCTTCTGCAGCCAGCCAGATGAGGGCTGAACGAATTCTTCTTCAGCCTAGTCATGTGGCAAAGAGGTCAACAGGAAATTCCATGTGTGGAATACTTGGGAAGATGCAGGGATGTCTTGAGATGCAGAGGCGTGTGAAGGGGGAACAAAAACCTAGGGGAAGTGTTGTGTGTCAGAACCTGTCGTGTGAGCTTTGTAGCTAGAATAAATCTCAACTTTATTTCCTTTTCCAAGTTATCTTATCAAAAAATCTTGGAAGGCAGAACACCATTACTAATGATAGTTTCCATTTTCAGCCTGTAGTGAAGCAAACCCTCTTGTTCCACTTTCAGCCTACACATTGACGCAGCAATCCTTTTTATTTTGTTCCCCCCCCCCTTCAGTTCTAATTTTGAAGTGTCAAGTAAAAATAAAATTAGAAATGAAATCCTCAGTTGGTGTAAATCAGTGTAACTTTTTTGCAGAGCTAGATCCAGTGACCAGTTTTATTCTGAACTTTCTTGCAAGGCTAGGGCTGTGACACAGTTATGCATTTATGAAAACAGTAATCTTAGCTCAGTGTGTTGGTTGTCAGCTCTGTCTGTGTGTGAGCATGCGCGCATGTGCATGATGCAAAAACTACTGATGTTAACAGGGATTTGTGTGGGAACCAGACTGACAAGAACCCATCTACTTAATGGAGTCCATCATGCCTAGTCAGCAGGTGAGGCACATTAATAGTCTGGATAATTAAAGCAGGAGTCAGTGTTGGTTTATTTACTCAATTTTGAACTGCTTTCTCCAATATTATCAGAGCCACATCTAACAAATTCAACATGAAACTTTATGACATAAAGAACCAATAAAACCACAAACATGAAAACCATCATACCTATAAAACTAGCAGTAGCTCAGCTAACCTATCATGCCTACCCTTGCTCAAATGCCCACCTGAACAAAACAATTTCTAGTTTCCTATGGAAGGTCATTAAGATTGATCTTAGATGAGCCTCTTTAGGGAAGGTGTGCACAGCTGAGATCCAGATTTGGCCACCTCGCTGCTTACCCCAACTTTCAGATCATTTATGAATAAAATAAATAACCTGTTGATACTCTCAAAGAACTCCAAAAGGTTGGTGAGGCAAGATTTACCTTTGCAGAAGCCATGCTGGTTCTTCTTCAGCAGGGCATGTTCTTCTATATGCTTAGCAATTTTATCCTTGAGAATGCTTTCCATCAATTTGCTTGGAACAGAAGCTAACTGGCTTGTAGTTTCCTGGGTCCCTCTGGATCCCCTTTTGAAAATTGGTATATTCAGGAGTATTAAGGTACAGATGCAATTCTTATAGGATGTGTTTAAATTAATACTACATTTGACATAGTGAATTCTGTTTTCAATCATGGCATACCCTATTTATCTCATTCACTTCCTGTGTTCCTTTTGTTTGGCTTTGGAGGCATGGTTGTTAAGGCAATTTGTGAGTGAGTGCATAGGGCACTATTTTATTTTATAAAATTTAATGGAAACACAAAGAAAGCTGCATATAACTTGGCCCTAGGGGATTTGTGTCCAAAGGGGATTTGTGCTTTCCCTCCCACCCCCACCCCCACCCACCTTTGAGCAGAGCTATGTGATCTTCAGCCTCTTCCTTGACTTTAATTTAAAAATTGTAAAACCCCAGCTTTTCTGGAAAGATTTTTAGAACTTCATACACAGGGCCTGTTGATAGTTTTTCCCCCTCTCTTCCCTTTGTGCTGGAGTTCTATAAAGCAGTCTCTGTAAGTACAATAGGGCATCAAAATACTCTCCAAAGTAAAATATCTCACCTACTGCCAAAGGGTTTCCACCCATGCCTTCGGGCATGAAATATCCCTAGAACCAGGACTGTGCTCCTATTGGGAAGCCTAATTTTGTTTTGCTGGGAGGAGAGAAGGAGGTACCTCATGAACTAGTATTACAGTTAGCTAGGGGTGCACAACCCTAATGCCCCCCAGGGGCTGACAATGTGCCCCTCCCTGCCCTGCTGCAGCAGAATTGACCATGCCATCATTGCCCCATATGTTGCTAAAGCTCTAAACCCTGTTGTCCCCTCCCCAACAGGGCTTGCCACTTGCTCTCAGCACTGCCCTCAGCTTCTTGGAGGGTGGCCTTGCCGCCTTGCTTGCCCTCACCCTGCTTCCTCCATTCTCCTGCTCACAGCTGTCCATCATCTGCCACAGGCATGAGGAGATGGAGGAGGAGGGAGAAATGCACCCCTTCCTTGCTTGCTGCCATTAGCTTCCATCCAACCATCATACACAAGCTACTACTATTCTCCACTTGTGGGGGAGAGCCATCCTTGGAACAGTGAGCATGATTTGTCCTCTTTGCCCAGCAGGCTTCATCTCGGTTTGCATTTGGATGCGAGCACTGTCTGTTGTAAGATATTCCCCTTTGGGCATGGGAACATAGCTCAGAGGTAGCTCAGGGCCTGCATGTAGGGATGTGCACGAACCAAGGTCCATGCACAAGTTCAGCGCTGTGGGGAGGGGATCTTTCAAAAAGAGGAGAGCAGGTCTTGCTCTCTGCCACCACTGCTGCAATGGCACTGCCCCCAAGAACCTGTGCGAGTAGAGGATGTGGCCAGGCCACCTGTCTCCTGGTGTGTCTGGGTTGAATGGTGCATGTTGTACCAGTGCTCTAGGAACTGCACTAACTGCCAATAGTCTTCCAGTCATAATTCTTTGGCTTTTTAAACCTGAAAGATGGCTCTCTTATGTCCAAGAGATATGCCAAATTCTGATATTTAAGATCCACTTAAAGTACCCTCTTGATATTACTACCTGTGCTTCATTTTCTGAGATGAAAGTCTATCACAGAGACTTTCTATCACAGTAGCAGTAGTTCCTTTCCCAAGAAGGCTTCCTAAAGCCTGAGCAGCTTTTATAAGCACTGCAAAGTAATTTTTATTGGGGTGGGCATATAGTGGCCAGCGCTGTTCAGGTACCGGGTTCTTCATCTTCATTATATTTTTAGAATTGTACATCTGCTTTCAAGCTGTGAATTGCAATAAATATCTGGGACCACTTACATTATGCATGAAAGTACAGAAGAAAAGCCAAAATTATACCACCTGATTGTATTATGCAAATTAAAGACATTATTTAGGTCACTCTGGCTGCAGAATTTGTCATGGAAAGTGGAATTTTCTTGTTGCAGAGGCTAGAATTTAACGCCCTTTGTGTCAAGGAGATTTGTCAGCTACTGATACAATTTTAAAATATTCCAGTCATAAGAATAATACAAAATGTATATAGAAGGATTGGTGCATTTTACACACATTATCTTAATAATCCTTGCAACTACCTTGTATGGAAGACCAGTGGTCTTATTGCCATACTGCATACATGGGGTAGGGATAAGGGTGAGAGAAAATGGCTCACCCAGATCAACCTAGTGAGTTCAGGGCTAATGCAAGGCTTCGAACTTAATCCTCAGTATTCACTCAGTTATTCTGAGGATTGTAGGGTTCCCAGATGTGGATGTTTACCCAAATTTGCAACTATTATAACTCCCCTACGACTATTTCTGTGCTGGAGGGGGTTTCAGGAGTGATCCTGCTGCAAGCTCCAGGTGGCTCAAATAATTGTGGCTATTACCCATGTGTAGGCTTATTGGAAATAATGAGCCTACACATGGGTAACAGTCGTGTATCTGCTGCTCTACAGCTGCAGTGCGCAGTAGCAAGCTCCCTCCAGGTCAGGAAACTGACATGCATTTCTACCCCACCCCAATAGAATTAAAATGTACAATTTGCCCCATGGATTCTGTGATCCAGAGGTTACCACTTGTCCTTTGGATCCATGCCCAACATGGCTTATAACACCTAGCAGGGAGGTTGTTAGAGATGGCCTAGTTGACATCATAAATGCCTCACTGAGGGAGGGCAAGATGCCTCCATGTTTGAAGGAGGCAATTTGCTCAAGAAGCCTGCCCTCGAGCTGTCGGTGATGAATAATTATAGGCCAGTCTCCAACCTCCCTTAGGTGGGCAAGGTAATTGAGAGGGTGGTGGCTGATCAACCCATAGCTGTTTTGGATGATTCTGATCATCTAGATCCATTTCAAACTGGCTTTAGAACAGTCGATGGGGTGTAGACAGCCTTGGTCAGCCTGATGGATGATTTCTACCAAGGAATGGACAGGGAGTGTGACTCTGTTGGTTCTTTTGGACCTTTCTGTGGCTTTTGATACTATCAACCATGGCATTCTTCTGAATCACTTGGGGGATTTGGGAATAGGTGGCACTGCTTTGCAGTGGTTCTGTTCCTATCTCTCTGGTAGATTCCAGATTGTATCGCTCAGAGATAGCTGCTCTCTGAAATGAGAGCTATTGTATGGTGTTGCTCAGGGCTTCATTCTGTCTCCGATGTTTTTTTTAACATCTACATAAAACCACTGGGCAAGATCATGAGGAGATTTGGAGCAGGAGGTTATCAATATGCTGATGACACCCAAATCTATTTCTCAATGACATCATCATCAGGAAATAGCATACCCCACCTAAATGCCTGCCTACAGGCAGTAATGGACTGGATGAGGGGTAATAAATTGAAGCTGAATCCTAGCAAGATGGAGGTACTCGTGGTGGTGGTGGTGGGGAATACAGTATTTAGTATATTTCTATGCTGCTGCTTCAAGCATGAGTATCCCAAGGGAGTGTACAAATCAGAAGAAAAATAAAAGAAGGAGCTACACATTTTCAAAGAAAAGAGCACAAAGAACACCTTACAACAGTGATCTTTGTTATTCTTCAAGTGTGGACCACTTTGGCAAAAAACCTTCACAGATGGGTGGATGGGGGTTGAGAAGGGAAGATTACCCTCACATGATATCCAGTGCGCACTCACTATTTTCAAACCAACAAGCCAACTTCTAGCTTTTGGGACACACAACTGGCATGAGCAGAATTAAGAAAATTATTGGTCAAGAGGGAAAGGAAAGCAAGCATCTCTACTTTAGACAAAGGTATTGCATGTAACTAGTGGCCCAAGACAGTGAACAGGGGTACTTCTTTCCATCTACATTGCAAGATGGAAAGGAAGGTATATCTCCATCTACTCTATACAGTGTGAGGGGTCGCCGCAAGTGCCTCGCATCTAGATCTCAGCTGTATGCATGGTTCCCAATTCAGGGGAAAGCATGTGCAGATTTCCCTTGGTAAATTGAACTGACAGGCATTTTTCAGATATTAACAAAATGTCTATAAAGCTACTTGAAAGCATATCCCAGGCCTATTACACACTTTTGATTTAAACTAAGAAAAGAATGGCAACAATAATGAAACTGCATTTTATGCACATGTCATGCAATAAAAAATATTGCAATTGCATAAAAACCTAGAAACAGTTAAAGAAGGAAAGAAAGGCAAAGCTACAATAAAACCAGAACTTTTAGTGAATCCCCTAAAAGCACTGAGAATGAAAGGTGTGCAGGCTTCTTTCAGGATGAGGAGCGAGGAAAAATGGCAACTCTCTGGAGGTCAGTACCCCTTGGCCTTATCTGAGGGTGCTGAAGAAGTGTTGGTGAACTCTGGAACATCCTGTAGAAAAAAGCAATAGAGACTGGCTGCTAAAGTGGAAAATCAGATGACAGGATTTCTGTGGCCAGCCTTTAAGACATCAAGGCTGTTGGAAAGGAAAGAAAGGGAATGTTGGAACCCCCTATCCTGAGCAGGAAAAGAGATCTAGTGAGTCTAACATGACTCAGGTAAGCAAACAAGATCAAACAAGAGTTGCAGGCAGGCTTGTGTGTAACTGAATGCCACACAAAGCACAAAATGCTGACAGTACTGTGGAAAAGGAAAGGGAAATCTTGGAGGGACAAGAAAGTGACACACTCTCTACCATCAGCATTTTTATGACACTGGAAATCACACAACTTGCATTGGGCAGCTGAACTGGTGTTCTCTCCATCAAGGACTTATCCAGATGAACACCCACCCACCCCACAATAGATGTGAAATTTAACTTTGTTGTTGCAGGGAAAAACAGAAGCCTTTCCTCCTCACCCAGTATTGTAGTACTTCTGCTGTTGGGGTGTGGTGTTTTCCCACCACCTAAGTTACTGCAGGCCTTAAGGAATACCTAATATATAGCAGATATTGGGATCTTAGATGCCAAAAGTATGGTATATCTATGAATATATGAAGCTGTCTTATACTGAGTCAGATCCTTGGTGTAGCTCAATATTGTTCACTGTGACTGGCAGGCAGCAACTCTCTGGGACTGCAAATAGGGATCTTTTCCAGCCCTTCCTGGTCCTGAACATGCCAGGGACTTCTAAACAACAAGACATAAAAGATACTACATATAATAATACAACAGGACGGAACCTGGGACCTTCTGCATACAAAGCCAATGTTCTGCCACTGAGCTGTGGCTGCTCCTTCTGTGGAAGGGTACCTAAGAGATACTCCTTGTTCCATGCAAGTGCCTTCTCCTCCTGCAGGTCAGAGTGACTTTAGAGCAGACAAATCAGGGTTGTGACTAGGTATTTCAGCTCCAAATATTTTTCCCAGGCTCTTATCTGTAATGTTTCAGTTCAGAGGTGATGTTTATTAGAGAGAAAATAACACTGATCAGAATTAAATATCACTGCAGGGAAAATAAGTCAAAACAGCCCCCTGGAAAGCTGCTATGCAGCAGGAATCATCCTAGGTAAAACTATGTCTTGAAACCCTCTCCTCCTAATACTTCTGTGCTCAGTTTTGCAGCCTGGTTGTGTGCCTCAGGTCTGGCACATTGTTCAGCAGCCAAGGCCTGTAGTCTGACAGATAAGTAATGTTCTACTCGCGTCTTTCCTTGTAAAATGGAAGGGAAGTGGATAATTTAATATAGATGTGACAAGTCGGAGATAGATTTCTAGCTTGCATAGATTGCCAGATTCAGGTTTGATTCAAAAGCATCCTTTAAAAACAGAAGATGTTCAAGCCCCCTTCTCCTTCCCCATAGCTATTTCCCCATCATGTTTTAGAACCCATTAAAGCAGAGGGAGTTAACTCCTGGATCCTGCTCAAGAATAAGCTGAAAAATGGCCTATAATTTTTAATATAATATATAAATAAATGAGATTTATTAATTTAGAACCGAATTTAATATGGAATGCTACTCATTGAATGCCATTTCTTGCATGATGTAGAGCGGAATGTAAATACTTTGCCACTGAATATACACATTCAGCAAGTGAATCTATATAACATATATTTGCAAACCGTGCCTCTGTATTGGGGGGGAAATCGAAAACTATGTACAGGTGAAACTCAGAAAATTAGAATATCGTGCAAAAGTCCATTAATTTCAGTAATGCAAATTAAAAGGTGAAACTGATATATGAGACAGATGCATTACATGCAAAGCGAGATAAGTCAAGCCTTAATTTGTTATAATTGTGATGATCATGGCGTACAGCTCATGAAAACCCCAAATCCACTATCTCAGAAAATTAGAATATTACATGGAACCAAGAAGACAAGGATTGAAGAATAGAACAATATCGGACTCGCTCGTGAACTCTTGCGAGAGCTGCCACACACGGAATTAGCCACGGGTACACCTTAAATAATTATATAGAGAGATTCTTGCTGGGCTTATTATGGTCATGTACATGTCTATATGACATGTCCACATTATGGTCACATACATGACTCTTATGGTTATGTACATGTGCAAGCCATCATCCTTTAATGCTACAGGTTTATGAACCAGCCTTTAGGCCCTTTTGTGTATTGTTTGTAAATATATATTGCCCTTTCTGTCTGCATTTTCCTTTTGATAAACATTTATTTTCTGTAAGAAAATGGGAGACATGCTGAGCAGGACTGTGTTTCAATGGGATAACTATCTTTAAACTCACTTTGTTAAGATGTGTAGAACAAGAAACTACAATTTGTGAATATATCAGGGGCTCTTTTCCAACCTCTTACAGTTGCATGGTTATCATCTCTGGCATGTTGAATTAACAGTACACACACACATAGAGTAACTTGTGAAATACTCTTTTTAAAATATTGTGCTAGGGAATAACTAATTTTAAATCTGTTTTTCCCTTTAATTAAAATAATAGCAATCCTCTCCCCTCACCCCACGCCTGGAAATATGGTAGAACATTGTCTTTGACTCCTTTCTCTGGTTCCGTTCAGATGCAATGCTAATCTATGGTTAAAACATGAATGAGCTGAAAGGAACTGCGGACTCACCCACTCCCTTCTCCTGTGCAAGAGGAGGAGTCAAAACACTTGCTTTCACTTTAAGAACAAACACCTGTTGCATATTAACTCATGGAACTGGTTTGTTTGCTATTGTTAGAATAAACCTGGATATCAAACTGTATTCATGAAACTGTGGTTTAATATCCTGATTTGTTCTAATAGTTAGATTTTTTTAAAAAAGTTTATTGAGTTCACATTTAACATAGAACCACAGTTTGTTCTAAACTGAAAGCAAAAGCATACATTCATTCTCCGCCTCTCTCACACACAAGGAGGAAGGAGGGGGAATGCGCAAGCCCTGGGCATGGACCGAGGCTGACGACGGCCCATGTTCGGCCACTGCTGCAGCCCCCTGGCCCCACCCCCCATGCCGGATGTCAGATGCAGGGGCTGGCTAGCCACACAGCCCCATTTGGGAGGGAGATTGGCCCCACTGCATTGGCAACGAGGCCAGGAGCTGCGCTTCCTGCCTTTCAAGGCAAAGAGAGTCGCTCCAGCCCATGCTGCCAATGCAGCACGGGCAGATTGGGTTCCCAAATAAAGTCTTTATAGCCTATATGGCACAAAATTTAAGATGGGCACCTTAACCTGACATTTCCATTCTTTTTAGAGCATGAATGAAAAGGAAAAGCATCTTAAAGTAAAGAAAAGTTGTGCTGTCGAGTCGGCATCGACTCCTGGCAACCACAGAGCCCTGTGGTTGGTAGAATACAAGAGGGGTTTACCATTGCCATCTCCTGCTCAGTATGATATGATGCCTTTCAGCACCTTCCCAGATCGCCGCTGCCTGATATAGGTGTTTCCCATAGTCTGCGAAACATACCAGCAGGGATTCGAACCAGCAACCTCTTGCTCCCTAGGCAAGTTATTTCCCCGCTGCACCATTAGGTGGCCTAGTTAACTCTCATCTTAAACCAAAGCTTTTTGGATTAATAAATATATGATGAGAAGCATCCCTGAAGTTAAACAAACATTTCCTATATAAATCTTGATTGATCCAAAGTGGCAGGGACATCCAATTTCAACAGTCAGGATGCCAGAAAATGATCTAAATTCATTAAGCCTCTTCTGATTTACAGAGAGCAAGCTTACTATTGCTAGAGGGGAAACCTCTCACTTACTATTGCTAGAGGGGAAACCCCTCACTTGTTCCGCTTTTAGGAGTAACAGCAGCCCTATGGATTAGGGTCACATATGAAACAGCCAACCTTTATATTAAAATCAAATTGAATCTTTTCACAGAGTTTGACAAATATTCCCAGCCATTTATCAATTCATGCTGACACTGAACATTTCAGGATAACCCTGCTAACTGAGCAAAGAGGCACATATTAAAAGTGGTGATCTTTATTTAGCAGAGGAATAACAACTAGCCCTATCTGTCCCCAGCACAGCATCCCTCCCCTGGCTGTTGCTGGGGTCTATCTTGTGTTTCTTTTCTATCTTGTGTTTCTTTGTGAGCCCTTTGGGGACAGAGCGCCATCTTTATTTATTTATATCTATGTAAACCACTTTGTGAACTTTGTTGAAAAGCGGAATATGAGTATTTGTCATATTTGTTATATGCATACAGGTCCATGAACTCTAAAATTCACCAGACACTACTGGTAGTTTCATAGCTCAGCAAGGATTTGCACCTGGGTTCCTCATGTCTGAGTCCAGCACTCTAGCCACTGCATCACACTAGTTCTCAAAACGGAAATGAAATGGCAGCTTTGATCAGGTCTGGCTTGTCTTACTTAGCAGAAGACCATGCCAATTTCTGAGACAGGCAACTGTTCTGTAGAGCTCCTTTGACTTAATATTTTTGGCAGGCAGGACCTGTCCAGATCCCGACCATGGTTTAATAGTTATTTTGGAACATTTCTGTCCTGCCATTTAAAAATGCCCAAAGTGGCTGCAAAAATTATAAAGCACAATATAAAAATATCAGGACAGCAATAAGCATATTAAAAAAACAAACAAAAAAAAACACCCTCTCAGAGTCAGCAGCAACACTATTAAAATATCAGTTCAAAGATATTTGAAAAATTCACTTGAATAAATATGTTATCACTACCTGCTGAAAAACCAGCAGAGATGGGGCCAGGCAAACATCCTCCAGGAGGGCATTGCCTTTTGTTGACCTGGGATGGCTGAAGGTACTAACATTAAAAACAGCATTCTAAAACCTTCACCTGTCCCAAGAACCAGAAGACACATAAAGGCTGTTTGAATGGGGCTTTAGTTACCTGTATTCTAATCCTGGAGTAGAGGCAGGGCTAACAAACAGCTAGCGGCAAGAGCACGGAAAAGCAGTCTGCACTTGCCTCTCTGTACACAATATCTATTTCATTAAACTATTAATATTCCTGATTCCACTCCACTGCCTCGTCCTTGCATACCACAACCCTTTTCCCTTGGATTCTGCAGACATCTGCTCAACTGAGTAAACATCCACAGTGCTGCAGGAATTGTCCATCCTTGACTGAACAACTGAAAAATTTTGCAAGCCTTTAAACTTTTTTTAACAATAGAAAAATAACAAAAAAAAAATCATCATTTAAATTAGAACAAAAACAAATGTTTCTATAGGAAGCTCGTCTCTTTCTGTTCTATAGCAAGAGATCTTTTACAAGTGTGAGCTGTGTTTCTTTTGATGTTTCAGAAGGCATTTGTGAAAACAGCATCAGGTATCCTGTATTCTAGGGTAACTGTTAATATTGCTCTTTTCCTTGTCTTCATCAAGAGAGTCTCTGTGATTTCACAGAGATAGGCAGATAATATTAACAAGGGTCTATCACTGCAGTCTTCAAGCCACTTAGTCCAGAATAGCCCCTTTTACCTCCGTGGGACCAGCTCAGAGAAAAGCAATCTGAAAAGCACAGCCTTTGTCAAGTATTAATTCCCTGGTGTAGTTATAAAAGCACTTTTATTCCCTCCAGCCTCCCCACTTCCACTTTTGGCTAGCTTTAAGCTGTTCTGATCTTTTAAATGTAGGAAGATATTAATAAAAGATGATTTAAACAATATGATCTGAGTTTTCCTTGGCTGATTGTATGAGGCAATGGAAACTTTTTATTCCTACACTGACAACTTTTAAAACTGCTCAAAAGGCTGAAGCAATTTTTGTAGCAGTAACTGAATTTTGTAGTACAATTTCAAGACAGTTTTTTGTTGGCTGGCTGGCTGGCTGGCTGGCTGGCTTTCCCTCTCACACCAAAGACATTTTTCATGTTAATGGATGGAAAGTATAAATAATTATTTGAACATTTTAATGCATTTTTCTTGCTTGAGCCATTAATTAGTGTGAATTATGCATTTGACTGCACACTGAAAACAAAGTCCAATTAATCTGACCTAGCCATGTGGTCCCCCTTGCCACCAAGTCCAAGTCATCTCTCTATTCAGTAAGCCAGGAAAAAAGCAAGCTGCGCTGGTACAATTCTCCCCTTCTCATCACCTGTACCACTGAAAGCAGCCATACCTCTTGCAACTTCCAGTTCATCTCACTAAGCAATAACTCTGTTCACACAATTCTCTGGCATACATGTCTCTATATGTATGCCATTGTAGTCCTGTGAGGTACCATATGTACCATATGTCAGGTACCATTGTAGTCCTGTGAGGATCGAGAGAGTTCAGATATGTATGTATGTATTATGCACTTATTTATTTAATATATTTATATCCCGCCCCTCCAGCACACTACTGCTCAGGGCAGCTCACATTGTTAATAAAACAGATAAAATGTAAAATAAAAGATTAATAAAGTTAAACAAGTTAAGAGACCAGGCTAAAAGCACATTTAAAACTGTGCCTCCAAGGACAGCATCAGGTCCAGAAACACCCCCAAGCAGCAGACTTTGTCTTTCAGAGGGAGTGTGACCTCATCCAAGACCAGATTTACCTCACTACTATCAATTTTCCCAACCCAGAGCACTTGCATCTTATCTGGATTAAGTTTCAGCTTGTTTGCCCCCATCTAGTCCAAAAAAGCCTACAAACCCCAGTTCAGAACATCCACTGCCTCCCTGATGTCTGCTGACTTTAAAAATAGATAGGGCTGGATGTCATCAGCACATTGATGGCACTGCAGCCCATATATACCCAGATTTATCCAGCATCTTTGTAGAACTATGTTTCTTATGGAAGCCATGATAGCTAAAAACAGATTTGAAAGTGGTTAGAATTTGTAATGTAGACATGTTCTCAGGAACAACTTGAACAACTTGTAGTGTAGACATGTTCTCAGGAACAACTTGAGTTTTTGGAATTTCATGCTTGGGGAGAGATGTTTAAGGGTTTTATCCAGTTAATACATTAATGAAGCTGTACCTAATTTTCTGGATGCAGTGTTTTTTAAGTGAACAAGCAAGCAGCTGCACTGTTGATGTAAAGAAGTCATATGTCCCAAAGTCAACAATCTGGGTTAGGTCTCTTTAAATTCTACCATTTTAAATAAAACTAGAAGAGGATCAAACCTGCTTGGTCCACATTTGCAAAGAGCTATGCACACCAAAAACACATGAACTCTGCCCAATTCTAATAAGGAGCCATTGTAGTCAGGAGATGAGATCACTTTGAAAAGCAAACAAGTTGAAATGGACTCGTGCCTACTGGGAAAGGGCAGCCAACGATCAAAGAGGAGTTTCTAATGTGAAGCTGAGTTAACTTTGAAAATGTAATGTGCCAATTGAAGGCACACCTCCAGGACACTTGATGTGCCAAGGGGGCTGATTTACCTGAACTGAAGACAGCCTCAGACAAAAAGGAAAGGGGCTTGTGTGAGTTTGCTAAAATTGTGGGGCAAGATGAAGACATTTGAAATGGAGCATTTCTACTTTGAACTGGAAAGATGGGCTGTTCTCTTTTCTGACACATGGAAACTAAGTAAATAAACTCTGCACTACTATTTCCAATCGAGCATTTCGTTTTAACTAATGTAGTTCAGTAAATCACAATCCATTCTGATAGCTTCTTATCTTGACCAACTGTAGTTTTTCCTGCTCTCCATGTGTTCCTATAAAACAATGTTCAAAAAATAACTTAAGATATACTCACTTCTTAAAGCATTTTAAGAATATTTGATCCACTGATTTAGTAAACCTTGTTAAATACGAATACCTACCTTTGATTATATTAAAAAATGTATTTTGCCAAAACAATATAGATTTTTTGAGATATTGGCAAACAAGATAATTTACTGTTTGATACTGTTGATACAACTTGTTAAATCGAAGCAATTCCTGTGTATTTAATTGGGGGTTTGAACCAACAAAATATTCTGATGGATTGTGCCTATTGGCTTTAGTTGTTGCAAGTCTCTTTGTCCACGTCAACCAATGTAGATGTTTATGGGTAAAATAAGGGGGGAAGCATCTTTCATGTTGCATGTGTGAAAGCATCTTATTTACTTACTTACTTACTTACTATATCTTTATTCCACCATTCGTTCGAAGACCCCAGGATGATTAACAACAAGATAAAAAGAATAATAAAGCTTCAGTAAAAACAAACTGCTAAAATAAAACAAAAGCACAGCTATGTTCAAAAGAGATCTTCCACTACAAACTACCTTATAATGTAAAGTATAAAACAACACTTATAGTCACTTATAGTCACAAATGTAGGGCTGCACAACTCAAATGCCCTGGTGGGCCAGAACCAACCATGACTTGATGTGCAGGGTCAAGGTCAATTTTCAGCGCATTATTACATTAAAATTAATTAACAATATTAATGAAGGCAATTGCTAGCTATTTGTTAATCTTTTTCCTCCATCAAGGGACTTACAATTTTAACCAAGGTTAAGTAAAGTGTGCCGTCAAGTCAATTTCGACTCCTGGCGCCACAGAGCCCTGTGGTTTTCTTTTGGTAGAATACAAGAGGGGTTTGCCATTGCCTCCTCCTGCGCAGTATGAGATTATGCCCTTCAGCATCTTCCTATATCGCTGTTGCCTGATCTAGGTGTTTCACATAGTCTGGGAAACATACCAGCGGAGATTCGAACCAGCAACCTTCTGCTTGTTAGTCGAGCAGCGCCACTTAAGGTGATCTTAACCAATGTTAGTGGCTGGAAAAAGCTATACCTGCTCAGTCAGTGAGACACCTGGAGTGCATGCCAGCCCCAAATGTCAAGTCCTCTCTTCTCCTCTCCCGAAATTGTGATTGCTTTCAGGCTGCAATCTTAGACATGCTTATTTGGGAGTAAGCCTTACTGGGTACATTGCGGGAAATCTTTCTGAGTAAACATGCATAAGATGGTATTGTAAGGCAATTTCCAGAGAGGACAGAGGACGGCTCCCCTCAAAGAAGAGGAAACAAAGCAAGAACCAGCGGCATACCTAGGGGAGAGGGGGCTGTGTTTGCCCCTCTCCCTGGCAACCCCTCAGAGTGAGGGAGATAATGAAGAAAATAGGGAGGGGTGGAGCTGGGCAGCCCTCTGGACCAGGTTCTTTGAACCCATTCGCTCAGTTATAGCTATACCCCTGCCAAGAACTCTTCATGGTTCATGCTGTTGCTGCAGGATATTCTTACCTGGAGACAGCAAAAAAGTCCCCGCAGGCTAGATCTGGGCCCCAGGCCTTATGTTGTGCAGACCTGCTTTAACTGATCATTTAATTGCCTCTGTTCCATAGACAAAATTCATCTGAATTCCATTTCATAGTATAGTTATTTCACAGCTAACTGTAAGTGTGCTTGTTTTTTGGATCTATAAAAGCCAGGGAAACTCTTCCTTACTGACAGTGAAGCCTGCTGTAGGTTTGTTGGGTTTTTTTGTCTCTTACAAGGATTTCTGGGAAGACGGGGTTTTTTCCGCAGTGTGAATGGAGCAGCCACTCCCTATTAAGAGAGAAAATTGATGACTCTGCACAAGCTCCCTGCTGGTCATTGCTGCAGAGTGCTGAGTCACTGATATTCTTTCCTGCTGATCTGTTTTCTCCGCAGCTAGTTTGAAAATGTTGCTAGGCTTTAGTGAAACAAGGCTAGCATCAGCATCCACCCCAGCACCCATAATCTTTATGAGTCTGTTGAGACAGTTAGATTTTTTTTCCCTGTGTAAATTTCCTATTCTTTCCAAAGCACTTAATGCTTAGCTACTCTCTTCTCACTGTTGTTTCAAACATCTTCATTGTCTAAAAAGACTCTGTACAAATCTACAGGTTCTAGAGTAGAGATAAGCCTCTGAATAAGTGAATTGGCAGTATTGTTATTGGAGCCTTGCAAGTCACCCACAAAATTCACAAAAATTCACAAAATTCAGTTTGCAACTTGCAAGAAGCTCAGCAACATAGTGAGGAGGAGGATGCAGTTTGCAACTTGCAAGAAGCTCAGCAACATAGTGAGGAGGAGGATGAAAACCAATTATGGTCGATATCATTTAGAAAGCTGAGTCAAACTTGGAGGATGCTTTCTTCCAATATCCTATCTCTGTCTCAGAATAATCTATAGCAGGAGGGCTGGATGGTCACATCTCCCTATACAGAGAGAAATATATAATGAAATATAGATCACATCTATATCTATCTATATCTATATCTATATCTATATCTATATCTATATCTATATCTATCTATCTATCTATCTATCTATCTATCTATATAAAGAAAGCAATCAACCAAGCAAACTGGTTGCTGATGCTGCCTCTGAAGTGGCAAAGTTCTAATTAATACTTCCCCATGCTATCATTAAAAAGACTTCCAAGCCAACCATGTCCATATCTACATCTCCACCAGGAACAGGAAAAATATGCAAATATGTTGTTATTTATAATGCATACAGTTGGCTGCATTTGTAAAATAATTAGATTTGCTAGGTAACTTGACCTTAGTCAAGTTATCAAGCATGAAAAATCACAGTAGCGCTGGATTGGATTTGAAAAAAAAAATTAAATTTTAATCTAAATGTTAATTTTTAAAATGGATAAGCAGTTAGGAGTTACTATAACAAACATTTCCATTGCATTAGGTATCAATAATCAGTATTACAGAGCATTTAATCTAGAATCTACAGGGGGGAAATAGTTTTTTGTGAATTTTTAAATTTATTATTCTGACAAAAGTATAGTAGACAGATTATGATAGATAGATTCATGGAAAAGATTTGAAACATGTTGCCAGCAGGTAGATTCAAATTATTCAGAAATCCTTGCAAGGCGAGGCTCATTCTTTTCTGGTCAGCCATCTGTTCCCATTTCCACACCTATATTCACACATCCTGACACACCTGCAAGGCTAAGATGCCATAATCTAAATCAGGGTTGCACAACTTCACCCCTCCAGCTGTTGTTGAACTACAACTCCCATCATCCCTGACTATTGGCCACTGTGGCTAGGAATGATGAGTGTTGTAGTCCAACAAAAGCCAGAGGTCTGTATTTGTGCAGCCCTGGTCTAACGGAAGGATTTGTGTTTACATCACCTCAGCTGTCTTTTATAACGTCCACTAAAATGGATGTGAAATCAGAGGAGCGAGGTTAATCAGCTCAGTCTTTGTCCTCAGCCCTCCATAAGCCCTCTTAGTATCTCTCCCCCTCACACCCCAGATCCCTATCTGCTGTCTTTAGTAGCTTTGCATCTCTGGACTCCTCCAGGATCTAGCATCTTCCATATGCTCTAGTTCTGGACAACTGGGAGAACGAAGCAACCACAGAGTGATACTTCTGGTGTGGTGACTGTTCATGTGTTAATACATTACAGACAAGCAAAAGGGTTTCAGGTCTTCACCTCTTGGTTCACCTGGCATGGTGTGCTTCAGCTTCACCACTTGTCTGTGATGTGTCAGAGCATCCAAAGAATGGTCACTACTCCAAAAAGATCCACTTAGTGTGAATCAGTAGTGACTCATCCTAACTGCAACTTGTCCTTAACCATGCAGCTTTACCTGACGAACTGGCTCTCAGGCATGCCTCTCGGTGGGCAGGAGAGAGAGGAGCATGCAACTCAAGCTGCTGATGGAAAGCAGAGGCAGCTACACCTCTTCCACCACCGCCCCAGCTCATTAGGATGAGCCGCTACTGGTGTGACTTCACCACCTCAATTGTCCATCTCAATATGTTTGTCATAGCAAAAGTTCAGAAACCAAAGGCAGGCAGGTGAAGAGCTTCCAAAAATCAGAACTCTATAGTTGACTGAGACCAGCACACAAGATCTGTCCAAATTGTACAATCCAGATGTGGGGGGTGGCTACATGGGTACTTGCTTTTCCCTGTGATGCTTCTTGCCTATATATTGGTTACAGGAACCTGATGGCTTGCCTGTGTTGTCTTGTTCAAAACTAGAATAAGATAAACAAACAAAAGCAAAAGCTTTTGTTCTGGCTTTAGGAAAGAGATTGCCTGGGCCACTCATACCCCTAAATGGATCACAAAAGGGGGGGGAAGACTTTTAAAAATCAAGTCTCTGGTTGTGTGCTGCCTCTGGAGTGAAGAGGAAGCGAGACAGCCTGCCCCTGCCCTCACCCAGTTTCAGGTGGGGGAAGGCGATGTCAGAGCTCTAACCTGACATAACCCAACCTGACAGTTGGGAGGGGCCATATTGGCCCCTCCCGACACTGCCACGGTAGTGTGTCAGGTCAGAACTCTGACATTTTGGGCCATGGACAGCCCTAGAGGAGATTATGTTAACTGCCTGTTCTGTGAACAGTCCCCTTTGTAATCTAGGCCACTCAGGGTCTTAGAATGGAAACTTCTCTGATGTCTGATGAGAAAAATGATGAAATGTGCCTTATAGTGTCTGGTGAGAAAAATATCTGATTAACTTGAGGCACCTAAACTAATTCATTCAGTCAAAGATATTCTTTCACTCTCCTGTGCCATTTAGGTGCAGAAAATGCTCAGTTTAAGAATATAAGACCAGGTTTTAAAGACCAATACAGACCACATAAATGCAGAGTTTTTCACATTGCAACTGGCTGGCACTTCTTTCCAGTCTCTCTCCTCCCAAATGTTCTCATAGAAATGCGTAATGTTGATCATGTTAAAAAAAACTTTGCTGGCAAATGTAGTAATGCCCAATAAATTATGTAAAGTATTGCAACACACGCTGCACCAGTGTGGCTGTTTCGAGAGACTGTAATTGTTTTCCAACGCTTACCCCATCAGTTGGTCTGGCTTCCAACCGAGGGAGAAGTGAATAACAAGCCAATCAGCATGCGAAATGTAGAGCAGGGTGGCAGAGCATAGGGCCAGCAGCCGAATATGAGATTAACATGTGGCTGTCGTAAAGAACAGGCACTCTTTTACATTCAGCTTTCTCAGTGTTGCTTAGAATGGTTCCCCATCTCCACCCAGTCATCTCTCTTCTGCTGACCAGTCAAACCAAGTTGTTTCCTGCTGCAGAGCTAAGAAAACTGCAGAAATCTGCCAGATGGATTCTGTCCTGATTTGTTCATTGCCAGTACGTTTCATCTCAGAGATACCATATTTTCCAAGGGATGGTTTGTGTCAACAGAAGCTTTGGCTATTAAAAGGAGCTCAGGTGGTGTTCTTTCAAAAGAAAGTACTTCTTAACACAACGTGTAATTAGCTTAATATAATTAATTACTAAAAGATTGATAATAGCCACTAGCTAACATGACATTATAAAGGATGACAAATTCATGGAGGATCGATCAATTAATAGCTATTAGGCAAGATAGAGATAAATAGTACTTCCATGTATAGAAGCGTTGTATCTATGAATTCCAAATGCTAGGACCAAACAAGAGCTGGTCTTGTGATAGAAAGCATGAATGGTCCCATTTGCTAAGCAGGGTCCACCCTGGTTTGCATTTGAATAAGATACTATATGTGAGCACCTACCTTAGGGGATAGAGCTGCTCTGGGAAGAGCATCTGAGGTTCCATGTTCCCTCCCTGGCATCTCCAGAGAGGGCTGAGAGAGACTCCTGCCTGTAACCGGTATCCTTGGAGAACCTACTGCCAGCCTGGGTAGGCAATGCTGAGCTAAATGGATCAATGGTCTGACTTAGTAGAAGGCAGTTTCCTATGTGACTTTCTAACTGGGGAGTGGGCTATCATCTACATGTCCTGTCTATGAGTGCCAAGAGAGTTCTGGTTAGCCACTGCTAGGGGCTGAATTCTGGGCTAAAGGAATCTTGGTCTGATCCAACGAAGCTGTGGCTATACTACTTGTAGTGGGCAATACCCAGACTAAGTTAATCATGACTAAGACCCACTGAAATTAAGAGGACTTAACTTAGACATGACTAACTTGTCTCTTTGATTTCAATGGTGCTTAGTCTGCATATTTTCCACTGTCTTACTCTTTGTGTTCAGTCTCTTACTACATTCCAGTTCTAGAGAGGTAGTGCATGGAATCCATTATTTTCCCTCTTGTTTTAAACCTTCAAATTGCTCATCAGTATGACAAGCTGCATTTCTCTCATAAAACTAAATGGCTCTCACTGACTCCTAAAGAGAAAACAAGTTGTTCTAGTAAGAATTA
Organism: Hemicordylus capensis; assembly: GCF_027244095.1. Lineage (NCBI taxonomy): Eukaryota > Metazoa > Chordata > Lepidosauria > Squamata > Cordylidae > Hemicordylus > Hemicordylus capensis. Next base: position 22,238,427 of record NC_069667.1, read on the forward strand.
ATCAGCCTACTTTCCTTTCACTGTCTCTACAACTGGACTATATTTGGTTCAAATTGAGGTCCAAAAATTTGATCTCTTGTACCTCAAATGTTCATGCGTCTGCCATCTTGGATCAGGGTGGATGACATCATTACAAACTACACCATTGAGGGGTCCCTGTGTGTCACTCACTGCAACTGTACCAAATTTGGTTCAAATTGGTTAGACAGTCCTCAAGTTAGTGCACTTGCGCCTCAAAAGTTAACACGTCCACCATCTTGGATCGGAGTGGATGACATCATCACAGACTACACCATTGGGGCATCCCTTTGTGTTCATACACCTGTAGCAAATTTGGTTCAAATTGGTTTGGCGGTTCACAGGTTAGCCCACTTGAGCCTCAAATGTTGATGCATCCACCACCTTGAATGGGGGTAGATGATATTATCACAAACTACATGGTTGATGTGTCCCTATGTGTCCCTACAATTGTACCCAATTTGGTTCATATTGGTCCAGGTGTTGCGAAGTTGATGGGTGGAGGGGGGGACACGGATGGGGACACACACACAGAGAATGCTGGGTGATCTCATAAGCCTACTGGAAAGTAAGCTAATAAAGGGGCTGCAATTTGAGAGAAAGCTACAGTTAGAGCAGAATCTTCCCTTGACCCATGTCTCTAGGGTCCTAGTGTCTGGTGGAGGGGTTAGACAACCTCCCTAGCTCAATGATAAGCCCCTTTGTTTTCTTTGATAGAATCAAATTGCTCCCATCTGTATGTACAGTAGAAGTAAGGGGGCTGCAATGGGGACACAGCTGAGGTAGGGACATAATTTGCCTCATGGTCACCCTGGTTACTGTGACCCAAGTCTCTGGGAAGGGGGCAGCATTTGTCACTACTCAGCCGTCTTCTGGACTGCAGCCCTATAAACCTTTCCCATTGAAAGACTCCTTATTGCACTGTATTGCTCCTTGGCATTGATGTATCACGACAAGCGTGCCAAGTGCTGTAGTGAACACAGGAATGGCACAGTCTGAAGGATTAAACAGTAGACATATATCAAGGAGGAAAACTAAGTGGATTGGTAGACTACCCAGAGCAAAGGGCTGAGCCAAATGCTCCACGAAACATTCATGAACTGGTATATTGGACCAGATATTGGATGGGAGTGGGGGATGCTGTGTGCTTCTCTGCTGTCTTTGCTTATGTTTGTGGAATTGTGACAAATTTGAATATTGTGCAGAAATAAATGTGGCATGCTATGTTAGTCAATTAGATAGATTTTAAAAAGAAAAAGGTGGCACCTTTTAGACTAACTAAATGTTTAATGCATGTGTTTTTATGGGCTATAACCCACTTCCTCAGATGCTGTAACTGACCATCTTTGCTTTCACCCTGGATCTGAGGAAGTGGGTTATAATCCATGGAAGTTCATGCATTAAAAAATTAATTAGTCTAAAAAGTGCTGCTTATTCTCTCTCTCTCTCTCTCTCTCTCTCTCTCTCTCTCTCTCTCTCTCTCTCTCTCTCTCTCTCGGATATGTTGCTTTATAGATCAGGAAATGTGGCCCTCAGCTCAAAGTTTGAGTCCATTTGTCTTCAAAAGGAAAGAAAGGGATTTTTCCATGTACCAGTATTTGTTAATTGTCATAAATCAACCCAGCACTCAACTAATCAGGTCACTACACTAGGTTTCTCCCTATGAAGCTTGGCTGGCACCACTGGTCTGTTAAGTTGGGCAAATGCTGGGACCATAGGCCCATAGAGGGCCCACTGATCTGACTGTGCCACTATTTGAACATTGGACCAGACTCTAAGTAATGCAGCACAGGATTTCTAGGAGACTCGCACAAAAGAAGTACACCCTGCTTCCCCCCACTCCCAAATCTTTCTCTGGGATCAAGAACCAAACTAAGTGGTTGAGAAGTAAAAACGGACCGAGCAAATGCTAGCAGTGGGAGGAGTGCGTTAAACCACTTCCTACCCAACTGCCATTCACTATTTAAGGGAAATCATTGGATGACTTTCTCAAGATCATCAAAAATTCTGATTGCATATGGATCGAGCTTCTCCAAAAAACAATATTTTATCAAAGGAGTTATTCTGGGCAATCTTTTTAATGATTGTGTCAGATTAAACATCTACACAGCCACATATGCACATTTAACTTCACTTCCCTAAATATATGATATTACAATCTTTCCCATGGCAATACAGACAGTCAGATGTTGAAGGGCAAAGTTTAAATGGGCAAAGAAAAAAATTAGAGACAAGCAAAAATCTAATACTGTACCAGTTTTTTGAATAGAATAAAAAAGTAGTCTTATAAGCACTGTTGTCTGCTTGCATAGAGTCCTCTATAATGTTTATTCATTTTCTTCCTATTGGGCTAAAATGTATATACTGAGAGTCCTTTTAATATCCTATTATATTGTATACCGAACGTTTCAGGCCTAATACTATTACTGATAAAGAAACCACAAGCATATTTGCAGAGACTGAATGTCTATAAAGAGGCGATCAAGCAAGTCCCTTGATAAAATAAAGTCCCATATCAGATTATGTTGTGAAAGGGCTGAAACTAGTTTGCTCAGCTCAATTACAGCACCAATTGGATGTGGGTTTGTTTGTTTGTTTTGTTTGTGTTTTTTTGGTTGTTGTTTTGTTTGTTTTTTGTATGGAAGCAGCCCTGGTTATATCACAAAATAATTTTCTTAAGCTTGTGAACATTAAATAAATTAAAATTTGAGATAAGGGACATTTGGCACAAAACAAGCACTTTGCTGTATGAGAAAATTTCAGGTAATAATTAGAGGGGATTTAGTAATATAATCAGTTAATATTAACACCCATTATACAGGGAGACTTTTCTGGATATAGCAAAAGCTGAGGGATATAATGTCTGATTGGCAAATTGGGAAGCTTCCACATAAGTACTTGTGTCTATCTGTTTTTCATGCATCTCTATATTGTAACAGAGCTGTTTTAAATCAGGAGGCAGCCAGTTTCTGGATCTGTTCGTTTTGGTTTCAGTTGTGGTGAAGTTGTTCAAGTTAAGCCAACAAAGGTTGGCTTAACCATAAAAAGGTCAGCTTAACCAATAACCACTTTGACACACCTAAATCAATACAATTCTGTTTTATGTGGAAAAAATAAAATATTCACATTGCGCTACTGATGTGCATATGATAAGGTCATATGACCAAGCAACCTATGATGAGTTTGCAACTAGGCTTAATAACCTGTTATGCCAAGATTTAGGCCTGGAATATCTCTACATGGTGCTACCAAACTGTCCAATTATTTGTGGACTTTACATATCACATAAACTGGGATTATCTGCTTTGCTGATGTATATGTATGCATATTTCCTGTCTATCTATCTATCTATCTATCTATCTATCTATCTATCTATCTATCTATCTATCTATCTATCTATCTAATACATTTGTATACCATCTATTATAAAGTCTCAAGGTGGTTCAAAATATGAATATTGGGAAGGGGAGATAATATTGGGGAGGGAAATGCAATCCCAAGAGGAGAGAGAAAGAGAGAGAGAGTGCTACTATCTGGTATCCAGTGATGAGAAATTCTCAAGGAAATTCTGTGGAGGGAGGATCATGAACAAATGTGCTGCTGATCCCTTGCTATGCACCTAGCATCTGAACCCAAGTGAACATCAAGACCAGGGAATAGGCAGGACAAAACACCATAAGCCAAAGTTGGGTTGAAGAAGAAGATGAGGTCCTCTAAATGTACTGGGGTAGTCAATGTATTGTAGATGTATCTGAACATGTATTGAACTAATGTGCACATTTTAGCTCTCTAATTGACTGGTCTTGTACACAAACATAACAAAATTTTCTGAGGCAAAAGATTTTCCAATTAGGCAACTATCAAACTGGCTGGGTAGCCCAATAGCATTCCTGCCCATACTGAAAGGATAAAAGACAGCACAGAAGAAGCAGTTAAGTAAAAGAATGGGAGAGAAAGAAATATTATATCAGCAGATTTGTCTTTGAAACTAACTTATTGCACGAATTGTCAGCAGTTTTCAAAAGGAATGGCAACCTCTGTCCAAAGGATTTTTGTTTAATCTAATGGAAGAAGGTGAAGTGTGTGGGGGCAGGGGCAAAATGCATTTCAGGGTCCTGATTGTTTATGTGGCACAAAGTAAAATGGAAAGTGGGTCTCAAGATGGATGTGATGGTTCTGCCACTTCTATGGACATTTCCCACTGATCATAAAAGCTCACAGTGAGACAACCTAAAATGTGATGTAGTCTTGTATGCTGAAATCCCACTGGGCACAATCCTATGGGAAGTGATCCTGCAGAAGCCACACTTAAATAACTGAGAGCTGCACAGGCACATGGATAACCCCACTGCTTCTTGTTTTGCCTCTCATTCCTGCTTGGCAGACAAACCAGTGCCAGGCCACAGCTGTCCTGCTGGAGTATTCCTCCCCTTTGCTCTGAGAAGCACATCCCAAGAGTCTGCCCGTGATCCGGCAGCCTGTCTTGTGTGCAGCAATGTGATATGGATATTGCTGCCACTATATTCGAAATACATGTCAAGAAGGAAAAGAATACTGGTGGTGGAGGGGGTGGGGGTGGATCTGGGTTTATCTCCCAGTCCTCACTATGCTGTTAAGGATATTAGTGCTTATTTGAATAATGTCTCAGTGTACCACACTGACATTAGTACTGTGAGTGCCTGCTCTTGCAAGATCATGAAGCAGCCACCACAGAGGCAGTGAGTGAGCTTTTATGACTTCCAAGTGAACTCTGCCTCTATGTCCTGGAGACATTGTTAACTGTCCAACTTATTTAGCATCTCTGGGATTCTGAAGCCATCTAGAATATTGGACAGAGAGCTGATAGCAGCTGACCTCTTTATTTTTCTTGATGCCGTCTTCTGCAGACAGAGAAACATTAATTTGATTGTGTTCCTTATGAATGTACTTTATTGTCTCCTCGGTGGAATTGGCTTTGTAGTTAACATATCAATATTTTTAGCATCTACCCATCTCCTGCATGTTTAAATGTTATTTTACTATTTTAAAACACATGCTTGATGACAGATAACATGCTGCAGGGAACACCGGATTGGTTCAGCTTCCCTGTAGTGAGTAGTATCAATAATGGCAAAATAACACATTTTTCCACTTTAACATGTCGAGCAGCCCAAAGTAGCAGGATTAAAGCACTTAATGTGTTCACTTATTTATAATATTTGCATTCCACTCTTGCCCCATGGAATTTAGGAAAGTTACATGGGACTGTCTCATAACAATACTACAAGCTTAATACAAGCTTGCACTACTTGCAAGGTAGTCTGTTTCCAAGGCTGCCCATGGAGCTTCGTGGCTGAGTGGGGTTTTGAACCTGGGTTTCCCAGATCCAAACCCAACACTTTCAGCCATTGTACCATGTTAATATTAAAGCAGCTCTCCCACCAAGTGCATAATGTTGCAGCGATACTTTTTCGCTTACCCCTGCCAGTTCAGTATGAATTAATAGCTAGAGAGTTGGACTGGAGAGCCAAATAATTCCATGCTCAGCCATGTCATTCATGGGGCAGATCACTAGGAACATAGAAAGCTGCTTTATACAGAGTCAGACCATTTGGTCCATCTAGCTTCATTGGGTACAGTGCTCTCCAAGGTTCCAGGAGTCTCTCCCAGCCCTACCTGGAGATGCTGCCAAGGGGTGGACCTGGGACATTCTGCATGTAAGCAGATCCTCTGCCACTGAGCTACAGCTCCATTCCCTAAAGGATATTGTATTACCGCAGACAGCACGCGCCATCCATATGCAAACTAAGGAAGACCCCGCTCATCAAGGGGGGCAATTCATGCTCGCTACTCAAGACCAACTCTCCCTGACTAAAATGCCCTCACAAGGTGGTTGTGAAAAGTAAGTGGGATAATCCTCCCACATGCTCTCTCTGTTGAAGAGAGAATTATTATTATATTGACCACTGCCTTCCTCCAAGTACTTCAGGGCAGGCTGTGTGGTGTCATAGGAAGAAAGGTCACATACATATGTGGCAAATAAGGAGGACAAGCTGGGTATAAATGTGGCAAACAAACAAGGTTAGTGTGATCTGAATGTTCAAACTGTGTGTTTCCATCTCTAGGTGTTTTTTAATCCTTAGCTTTTGATTTAGTGGACCTGCTGGGTACATCGTGAATTGTCTTTTGGCTTACTGACACCTCAAATAGGCCACTTGGAATGCAGCACTGGCAGGAGCCAACCCCTATATGTGAGTGACTCCCACAGTTTGGGGGCACTGGATTCAAGTTACACTTTCTCTGTAGCTCTTTTATATCCTTACAATGCCTTGGGGCTGGTTCCAGGCTAACTCTGTTACACTGATTTACACCTTGAACTCTTGCTTTAATTGCTTGACTGTGAGACACCTTTGAATTTGCAGCGGCTTGGAATTTGTTCTGTATGTACAAAAACAGTTTTCTATGTTGATGCCCTTTGGCCACTGTGTTTCAGGGTTTGTAGTCTGTGTGTCATTGGTTAAGGACACAAGTAGACACAACTTTTCTTTTGTTGGGTCTTTGAAGAAAGGGGAGCAGCATTTCAGTCTTTGTTTGCACTCTGATTATTCAGGGTGGTTTGTTTGGTTTTGGGGGTGGTTTTTTTTGTTTTTTGCTAGTATTAAAAGTACAAAAAGCCACTCCTCCCCTATACTATCTCTGTTTGCTTTCCTAATATGTTTTTGCATTATTTTGTCTTCCTCTTTCTTCCTATCCTCCAGGTCCATAACAAACTCCCTCTGGACCTTTTATCCACCCACTAAGTCCAGATTAATTTATTACATCCCAAAGAGCTCTTTAACTGCTTCTTCTCGTGTGATGAGGCTTAGAGGTATGCAAAAGGATCCAGAGATAAGGAGGGGAGAATGTTCCCCAGCTCCATCTTGAAGAGAAAGGTTGAGTTACAATACTATCACCTCTGATTTTATTATGCATGGCCATGGAATAAGATGCAGGACGAATGACTGATTAGAGCTCATGCTTAGCTAAATTAACATCTCAAGTCCATTTTTATGGCTAAATCTCAGTTCATCATAATCTGAAAGCAAATATTTGCCTTTAATATCTCTGATTTATGCATAGAATACCGTGTGCTGTTCATTTTTCTCTTAATTATTATTATTTTTTTAAACTGCTTTCAGGCAGAAAGTCAAAGCCTGCTGTGTCTTATATTGTAGTCTGAAACTCATTTTCTTGTGTGTGTGTTTTTAAAGGAATGATCTAATTTAATCTGTACTGTGAATACTTTCTATTTAAACTTTCCACGCTCATGAAAATAACTGGACAAAAGTGTAACATGTAGCTAATTTGTTGTCACTATTAAAGGCTGTATTGGTTCATACTTGGCCTTTTTAATATGGCAATAATTTTAGGAACATAGGAAGCTGCCATGTACTGAGTCAGTATTGTTTACCCAGCTTGGCAGTGACTTCTCAAAGGTTACAGGCAGGAGCCTCTCAGCCCTATTTTGGAACATAAGAACATAGGAACATATGAATTTCACCCCTAGACACCAATGAAGACAGGACACGCTTAGTTGAAGTAAAATAGGGCCACTTTGTTAATGTACAGTAAGTAAGACTTGCAAAGAGGTACCTAACTAACCAGAGTATGGGTACTCCTTCTGTGTGGGGCCGCCTCCTAGTGAGGGCTATCCCACACCAGGGCGAAGGGCCGGGTACTGATTCAGTCAGGCGCCATGTCCTGACCTCCTCTCACCACGAGGCTTTACCCTGCTGAGAGGGAGGCAGCCCAACCCACCCCCAACCCAAGCCCAAGAGTTGGTGAGTCGAGCCACCCACCCTAGTGAGAGCCATTCCCAGCCTCCGGGCCTCAAAAACCCTGAAGGGTTGTTCCTTGACCCACCCCCCTCACCCTAAATGGCCCTCCAGCCAAACACCATTATTCAATCTACCTACCCAACACCCGCGCTCTCCTGCCACAAAAGTGAGCAAACCTCTGTTTATCCCTGCTTACCCCACTCTGCTAACACTTCCTGAATACCCCATTGCATGTCCTGGAGGAACAGCTCATTCCCCCAGTTGGTCAAATGTACTCCATCCCCCCTATACAGTGAGGTTTCTTGAACCCGAATGTCAAGGTGTTGGATAACCCTGCCACCCAAGGTGGTGACCGCTCTCCCAGTCTCCCTGTTCACTTCCTTGCATGCCCTATGGAAGCACACTAGGCTCAGCCGTGGAAGCAGGTTAGACCATGGTTAGACCATACCAACAACATATCCAGACACCGGGTGGCCAAGCCATGCAAATTTTTGATTGCCTGTAGGATCAAGGCCTTGCCCTGTAGTAAACTGGTGTCATAGCCTCCCAAGTGAATGATCAAGACATGTGGTGTCCCCCGTGTAGTGGTATACTCATCCAGCAGTGGAAGGGAAAAGTTCCACATCATCCCTTGGCACCCCAGCCAGTCCACCTCCGCCTCTTCAGTGAGGACCAACTGGGTGCCCACACTGGTCCACCGCACTCTCAGACTGGCCCCAAACACATAGCTGTGCCCATAAATGAGTACACACAGAGGGGAAGGTAGCCACCAATGGTCTGTAAAACAAAAACAGGTTAGCACTGCTGTCCACTCACTGCTGCAAAGGGTGTATGTAATGGCAGCAGACAGATGAACACCACCTTCCCAGCTCCCAGATACTACCTTTGGGCAGTCCCACAGCTGCCGCCAAAGAGGCAACCCCAATCCCGAAGAAGTGGGTACCATACTCCATCGGGTCAAGGCCCACCCTCCACAAAGCCTCCTTCACCAGGGACCAAAACTGGAAGCAGTAAGTGGGGATGTGTCCGTGTAGCAGAATAGCTGGCTTTTGCCCTCCCCCCCACACACACTTCCAGGTAAGCGTGCACAGTCCGCACTAGGCACAAGCCTGCGGTAGACCCCTCTGCAAGGGTGATTGTTGCGCTCCTGCCCCGTTGATCAGTTTTTGCTTGATGCAAGTGCAACACCACCCTGTCCCCTTCTAGGCGGATGTCCTCGTATTGCAGAGCCCAGGCAGACATGTCAAACCTGAAAGCGGTGACCAGCTTGCTGATCCACAATGCTCTGAAGGATGCCACCAGGGAGGAGGGCTTAAGCAGCCAGACCTCAAAGTTAGAAAAACAGATATAATTAAAGTGTGGCATCAGCTGTTGTAGGGTTGCAAGGGGAAAGGGGGCCCTTGGATCCGGGCGTGGGAGGGACTTCTGCATCCACCAACCCAGCATTCTGCACACCCAAAAGTCGGCCGTGGAGTCTGCATGCCCCCCCTTCATGTTTAGCCTGGAAGGCAAGAGCAGCTAGCCTGCCACCGATGAAGCCCAGCACCAAGCCCTGGCCATGCAGGTGGACACAATAGGGCAGCACATATCCCACCAGGAGAGGCCATGGATCATCCAACCCGGATGCCGCCCTGAACATGTTAAACTCATGGACTACCGCTGAATACCATGCTCTTGTGCTAGGTCCCAAGGATAGGCGAATGGCCTCCTCACCCTCTAGACTCCATAGGTGGGCAGGAAAGATTTTGGGGAGCTGCAGGTGGAAGGGTTCAAAAGTGCTCCTCCATCCCCACCCCATCATTTAACGTTGATTGCTAGATCTGGGCTATGGTGTTTCTCTGTTTCCAGATTCCCCTTGTGTAAAAAGACTGGGGGGCAGGAAATGGTGAAGGACTTTATGTGGTATTTCTGAACATCTTTGTGGGTTGACAGATGTTCAGGCGATGATGGATCTCAGTTTGAGATTATGAAGGCGCAATAAGCTATTGACATCAATGAAATATTCAGAAGCAAAACGTCTGCCTTGCTACCAAAGTTCATAATGAGCAATGAGGGGAGAGGAATTAGAAAAATGTGCAGTATGATGAATTGTATCAGCAGATTTTTTTTCCCTTAATGGGATTTTGTCAAGAGTTTTTAGGAGGCACCAGCTGATCTCTAATGCCTTTAAAACTTAGTATTTAAGATTATTTTCCATGTTCAAATGCAATTTAGAAAATATTACCATAGCAAGAAAGATGCCCCAGAACAGCAATGTATGATGCCTCACTGGGGATTGCATATTTGCGGTAGAAGCTCCCGCAGTAAAAAAAAAAAGACTATAAATCTTATATAAGTCACTAAATGAACAAGGAGAAGAAGAAATAATTATCAAGATATTGTTCAAAATCCTTTAAGCATTTGGGGGATTGGCAGTATTACAGCAGAATTCCTCATCTTAACTGAAGTTATTTGAAACGCGTAGAACTGTAAAGGACTTGAAGTTCATTTAGTATGACACTGTTTGAATGAGGCAGAATCCAGGAAACCCAAACATTCCTAAGTGATTACTGCACACCATGCAAATTATAGTCTGATTCAAGCAAACCATAATGTATAAAAAGTAAGGTGCTGAAGCTCAACCCAGCACAGAAGGCATTACCCTTTGAACCAGAAGGCCTATTCCTCTCCCCCTTTTTTTCTTAGTTGTAGTAGTAGTGGTGTATCCAGCAGAGGTTGGCTATCTCTATGCATCCATCCATCGTCCATCCATCCATCAACGAGGGCATGTACCAGTGAAGGCCAAGCATCTTTGGATGGATGGATAGATGGATCTGTCTGTTGATGCTTGGCCCTCACTGGTGCATGCCCTCATTGATGGTCGCATCAAAATTGTTAGGGTATTTCCACAACACATAGAAAGTTTAAATTTGAAACACACAGAGTCTAATACAGTCTGTTTTTGAGGAAATGTCTGAATAAGGGTCTCTCCCTTGAAATTCACAATACCAAGTCTGCTCATGACAGTGTCTCCAGTACAAAATGTTTGATTGGGGAAGGGGGCATGTGCAGTGCAAGTTGAAACTAAAAAACTAATAAGTCAGACATTCCCTTTATACTGAGGGAGAGAGACTTCCAGTGGCAGCCAGGAATGTATCTGTTTTTGAAAAGGAAAGTTATTTGCTTTACATACTGGTAAAAATATTTACCAGTTTTCATATACAGCTGTGGAATTAGATCCATTCTGTAATATATTCACACTTGTGATAGGATTGCCAGCTGCTGTGTTTTACCTGCTGAACTAATTTTTAAAAAGCTGTTTATAGCAAGTCCAAGTATTCTCTGCCACCTCCCACCCCAAACTCATAAGTGCAGTGACAGCAGCCACACTGATCTATTTGTGGGATGGAGCCAGGCACTTTGATTGACTCTGGGTGTCCCTCCTCCTGCAACCGCTCTAATGATCTTTTATCCCCACAACACAAATTAACACAATGTATTAAGTGCAGGCTAGGAACAGCATCTTCATAACATACCTCACTTGATATGCACGGGTTTTCCAATGAAGTCAAAAGCTGCTGTTTAAAAGAAGAAGAAGAAAATATAATGGCCCTTTATGTATGAATAGGACTTCAACATCACTTCCTAATTAGCCAGTGTGTGTTCTTGGCTAGAAGAATGCTTAGTAGCTTACCAAAACAATTAATTCCTAAACTCTCCAATTGCACCCTTCTGATTCATCACTTCAAGGAAACCCAATCTGACCAAAGTAGCATCCTGTCCCATTCCCACTTCAAAGGAAAATATATAATAAGCTACAAAAGTGAAGGAAATTTATTGAAGATTTTATTTTTTACAGCCCAAAGAAGTACCTTGGTATTTCCCTGAATATGTACTTGCATGTTAACATCCTGACCCTGGGATTTATATGAAGCTTCCTTGGCATGCACTCATTTCAGTCCCACACGAGTTCTACTGACTATGGTTTTTCTTTCAAGTACCTCTCAAATAACTCATAGTGAGAAGCTTTTTAAAAGACATCTCTGCATGGAGATTTTGAATGGATTCAGAAGTGTAGGTACAGCACTGATTCCTAAAATGCCCTAAGTAGTTCACACCAGAAAAGAGGATCAGAACTAGCTATAAAGTCAACATGGCTGCCTTTTCATTAAGAAATTGGGACGCTGATGATGTCCCTTCTCTTGTGGGGTCTCTTCTCACTTGTCCGTTAGCATCCTGTGTCATGCAGTTCACTCCTTTAGAACTGATAGTGTTAGAGGCTCTTCTCATAAGCAGCCAAGCCCAGGCTTAGACAGTCAAGTCTGGGCTTGGCTGCTTGTAAGAACTGCTGGGATCCACGTGGGCTTCGGCAGTGCCGTGGGGCCTAACCCAGTGCTGAAGCCCAGCTCTAGGCTGAGGTTAAGGGTACAAATGAGCCCTTAACCTGGCTCCCGGGATTAAGCATCAGTGCAAGCTGCTTGCCTAGAGAGTCCACCCACTGGGGGAATCCCCCAGTGCACTGCCCTTGGTTAGCGGTGCACTGTGGGATGCTCACAGGTCAGGATGTGTCCTGGCCTTAGAACGATCCGCCCTGCTCTGTGCAGCACAGTCCATCATCTGGGGGGAAGGCAAGTCTTGCAAAGCCTTTCCCACACCCTCTCCTCCGCGGCCCCTCAGGGTGAGGGAAAGAATGAAGACAATATGGAGGGATGGAGATCGGCGGGGGCATCAGGAGCAGAGGGCGGAACCCATCCACTCAATTATCGCTACACCCCTGGCCCTTTCCATATTATATTGTGCTTTCCCATGTCCTCCACTTTTCACTGCAGCACAGAAGAACAAGTATAGGCAGCTACTGGAGGGTATATTCTTGCAGGAAAAACCTGCTATGTTGACACTTGTACTTGCTACCTCAAGCCTTAAGGTCACACTTCATGACAAATTGTATTTTCTGCAACTAAACCAGCAGTACACTGGTGTTTGCTGCAGTAAATATTTAAAGGGAGCCGTACACTTCCAGACATGCAGTGGATCCATGGCAGGGAGCTGTGGCCAATTGCAGGTTCCTGGTGTACATCTCCTTTCTCTCCCTAACCCTAACTGTTAAGAAACATGCATTTTCTTTAATGTTTTATCACAGCAAACACCAGCATAGCTGTAGCAAACATGATTGCCAAGTAAAACCAAAGCAGCTCCTACAAAAATTAAGTCTCAAACATTTGAAAACCAACCCGACAAAACCTCCCCAAATGGGCCTCATTTAAAAAAAAAAAAGTTGACTCCCTTGACTGACTGGTTTCCATTCTGGAAGAATTATTGAAGGTGGGATTTGTTTTTGTATTCGAGGTTACTGGGGTAAACATGATGTAAGAGTTACTTCTTCCTGCTGAGCAAGAAGCAATATATGCCAGCCCATATTTGGCTCTTGGGTGGGGGTGATGTGTCATCAACGATGAGCATGAATCAAATGTGAGGTTTCACTGCTGAAACAAACACCACATAGGTACTTTAGGATGCACTTGTAATTCTACATTTTTTGGAAACTATTTGGTGTTTCTAACCCTTTCCTGAAAGCCTTGTCCTAGTTGTAAAATAATCCTTCTATAAAATATAAGCTGCTTACTGATAATAGGTATGGTAGGCAAATTTGTTTCAGGCACGGCTTTATTGTCATTTGTTCAGCCAAACTGCTTTTCAGAAACCCATTATAAATAATGTCCATGCATTTAAAGATGACTATTAAATTACATTCAATTTACAGCTCAAGACTGTGATTTTTATTTATTATTATTTTACACAGTCAGACAGGTGTTATTGACTGGTTTGTTTTATCCAGACATGGAGTCCCTCCCAAGGACCTGGAATGCCAGAATTTTATTGTCAATGTTGTTGCTGTTGTTATAGATATCGTCACAGAATATAGGCTGTTCCCAGTAAAGCTGCTTTTTGTAATTGGCTGATGGTGATTTCTGTGGCCCCTATGTTATTTTGCACAATGAGGAATGAAAGCCTTCCTCTCCATCCTTTTGGAATGAAATGCAACTATAATTTTAAATATAATTTTGCAAGTCTAGAGCACTGCCTATCTGCAGTCAGTAATTTATTTAGTTGCACTATGCTATTGTGCATATGATAAACCAACCCCTCTGGGATCTTTTGTGGAATCTCTAATAAAACAAATGGACACTCCTTCCAGCCCAGACCATGCTTTGTTACTTTAAAAAAAAAAATTCCTCAGCCTGCAGCCACCTTTTTAGTGATTAACTTTTCCATTCTTCATTAAAGACTCAAGAGTTCTTAACTAATGATGCTTTTCAAGCCCTCCACTAGTCTTTATTTCAGATGTGGCCAAGAAGTGTGATGACCTTCCATGGTGCCCATGATGTGACCAACAAAAGGAAATGAGCAAAGAAAGGAGATTCACTAGCTTTGTACGGGGGTGCAGGCTTTGAAATTTACTCAGAAAGCATTTAGAGAGTGTTTCCAGGCTTCTGATCCTTCCTAAATGCTTGACTTGAGAAACACTCTCTACATTGAGAGACACTGTCATGTTAATTAAGGCTGAAGACCAATCTGTTTTGGTTCTCACTGTGGTCCTTCACCTCAGGAATCCCATGATTAAAAACTGATAATTTGAATTCTCCTCTTCTATGTAGATCATTAACTAGAAACATCAAACATGAAAGCCACCCAGTTCCCTAAAATAGTTTATAAATGTTAACCCCAGTCAACTTACTTGCCACTAAAGTGCATCTTCAGGGATCTCTCTTCAGGAATCTGAGGTATATAATAGGGAAGGACTTTGAGGAGGGAAATACAGGGTCCTGTATTTAATACAACTCATGTTCCAGCTCTGTTTATGAAGGCAAGTTCTTCAATTCCATCTCTTGGGCTTACTGAGCTTCCTGTGGAACACTAGAAAGTTCAAGACAAAATGCATGAAGCACAAGCATTCTGTGCATGGAGCACCAAAACATTATGTATGTCCCAAACTTCTGTGAATGTTTCTTTGATCTATAGACACTCCCTCTCACTTGACTAGCCATAATTATGAGTTTCACTGAATGCTAATTGTATAAACTGGACCTTAGAGTGATGGAAAAGTTTATTAATGTGAACTAGAGGTGTGGGAACACCTCTACACAAAAAGCACATATAACTGGAAAGACAGGGCATTTGTTAGTCAATGTGCAGCACATTTTAACTCCCGTTAACTTCAGTTGGAGAGTTAAGCACATGCTTAGCCCTCTCCTACTAAAATCAATGAGACAGAAATGCTTAGCTTTGGCTGGTTCTTGCTCAAAGAATTTTGTTGCATTTTGAGCCTTTTAAGGGAAACATTATCAGTTAGCCCATTTGAGTGAAGTCATTTTGCTTATTTTAGGTTACTGTTGCAGATATACATAAGTTTTAACAAACAACACTCCACGATAAATGAAATGGAAAGATTTAAAAAGCAAATTCTGCAGTGGTCCTAATTAACATCAGAAGGTTTGGTTATGGTTCTTTGCTATCAGCATAAGGTATGCTTCTTGCTGCCAGCTTTAAAACACTTATTACTCATTCATAAGGTCTTCTGCAATCTCACTGCTACCCTTGATACCTTTTCTCACTCCAAAGATAGTAGGTTTAGTTTACATTTTACTTCATTGCTCTAATATGTTTCGACATCCCAGATGTGGTGCATCATTAACACTGAATATACCCATGACAGATAACGTAAAGCATAATCATTCATAAAACACTGTACAGTACGAATTATCCTTGAAATCTTTTTCTTATTTCTGTCCTGATTTAAGGTAAACCTTGTTAATTTTTTTTAAAATTTGGAGTATGATTTTCTCTCCCCTGCTGTCCTCTTTAATCAAATGCCATGTAGGAGTGCCAAAATATTTCCCTTATTTTAAGATCAGGCTCTTTTTTTAATTTGGGGGTGGGAGAATATATACAAAAAATTAGTGCCTGCAATCCACAAACCACTTAATCCAGATTAACTCAACTGAATTCAACAAGATTGCTTCAGGCAGAGTAAGTTAATTATGGATTGCAGCCAATGAAGGGCTGTGGACTTTGGGTAATGTTTCATAGCTAATGATAATCAGATAGGAAGTACTGAGAGGACGGCGTAATTAGAGGTATTCTTCTCCCATCCTTCCATACCAAACCTTTTCAGGCCAATATGGTTGCTGCTGTTAGTATTTATCATGGTAAATATCCTATTATCTATTCACTTTCCTTATTCCACCTTCATTTGCTCCCTTATTAAAATGCAAAAAGGTATACTTTTTATTATGGGGTTTGTTTTATTTTTAAAATGTATATGCTGCCTTATCCAGTTAAGCACAATGCAGCTTGAAAACAACATCAGTGAAGGGACAAGTTGACAGCTGTGTAGCATTCAGTGCATCCATGCATTGCTCTGAAGTAAGGAAACCCATAATGTTCAATAGAATGTTGGTGTTCCTGAATAAGAGACAAATTGGAAAGTTAGTTAGTTAGTTAGTTATCCAATTTCTATAGCACTCTTCCAAAAATGGCTCAGGGTGGTTTACATAGAGAAATAATGAATAAATAAGATGGATCCCTGTCCCCAAAGGGCTCACAATCTAATCTAAAAGTTAGGGCCACCTGACATCTCTGTTGCTCCCCAGCCTGAAAGACCTTATTTAAACCAGGAGTATTGGGTCAAATATTTTGGGAATGGCTCAGCGGGGAAGTGCTTGACTATCAAGCAAGAGGTTGCCGGTTCTGGTGCACCTATATCGGATAGCAGCAATATAGGAAGATGCTGAAAGGCATCATCTCATACTGCACAGGAGATGGCAATGGTAAACCCCTCCTGTATTCTACCAAAGACAACCACAGGGCTCTGTGGTCACCAGGAGTTGACACTGACTTGATGGCACACTTTGCCTTAAGGATAAGGGGACAGGTTCATGTGTGGATCAGTACCTGGCTGAAGGACAGGAAAGAGAGTAAGAATTAATGGACAGTTTTCACAATGGAGGTCGGTAGAAAGTGAGGTTCCCCAGAGATTGTTACTGTGACCAGGGCTCTTTAACTTGTTCATAAATTATCTAGAAGTTGGGGTAAGCAGCGAAGTGGCCAAATTTGCAAATGACACTAAACTATTTAGGGTAGTGAAATCCACAATAGATTGTGAGGAACTGTAAACAAATCTCTCCAAACTGGGGGAGTGGGCGACAAAATGACAAATGCGGTTCAATATAAGCAAATGTAAAGTGATGCATATTGGGGCAAAAAACCCCAACTTCACATATACGCTGATGGGATCAAAGTTGTTGGTGACTGACCAGGAGAGAGAGCTTGGTGTCGTGGTGAACAGCTCATTGAAAGTGTTGACTCAGTGCACGACAGCTGTGACAAAGGCTAATTCCATGCTAGGAATCAATAGGAAGGGGATTGAAAATAAAACTGCTAATATTATAATGCCCTTATACAAGTCTATGGTGTGGCTATATCTGGAGTACTGCATGCAGCTTTGATCACTGTATCTTAGCAAAGATATTATAGACCTGGAAAAGGTACAGAAGAGGGCAACCAAGATGATCAGGGTCCTGGAGCACCTTCCTTATGAGGCTAGGCTACAGCATCTGGGGCTTTTTAGTTTGGAAAAGAAGTGAGTTTGGGGAGACATGATGGAGGTGTATAAAATTATGCATGGAGTGGAGAGGATGGACAAGGAGAAATTTTTCTCCCTCTCACAAAACTAGAACCAGGGGTCACCCCATGAACCTGAAGGTCGGGACATTTAGGACCAACAAGAGGAAGTACTTTTATTTGCCATGGGATGTGGTGATGGTCAACAGCTTGGATGGCTTTAAAAGGGGCTTAGACAATTTTATGGAGGACAGGTCTATCTATGGCAACTAGTCTGGTGGCTGTGGGCCACCTCCAGCCTCAGAGGCATGATGCCTCTCTATACCAGTTGCAGGGGAGTAACAGCAGAAGAGAGGACATACACATACCTCTTGCCTGTGGACTCCCCAGAGGCATCTGGTGGGCCACTGTGTGAAACAGGATGCTGTACTATATCCAGCAAGGCTGTTTTTATGTTCTTATGTCTAAGTCAGCATGGCTGACTTCCTACCTTAATCACAGGCATGTCATCTGGGGAAAGTGATCTGCCCTTCCCTGAAACACTTTGGGTTGGTTCACAGGTGAATACTAATCAACCGTTGACACAGTAGGAAGGCTCACTTCTCTCCCCTCTTGAGGACTGAGGGCCAGTTTGCGTAACCACTTTGTGTGTGTGTGTCCCCAACTTTCTGTAGTCACTTTCATCATGTGGATTGACTTTTTAAAAAGTGAAGTGGGCTCTGGTCCAGAATTTGTGTAGCACTGCAAGAATTTAAAAAAGGTTGGGATGGCACACCTTATCTTTATTTGGACACATGATGGAGCAATCAGACCACATCTCTACTCCTTAGTGGGATTGGGTGAAGACCGCCATGGGTGAATGACCCAAAAGTGGTCATGCCAAATGACCCTGAGGAAAGCCTAGCAAAACTTGTTTCATGATTCACTTCCACGGTATTTGGACTGGTATTTTTTCAATTAGTCAGTCCAGATAGGGACCAGAAACAAGCCCATGGTAGAGAGCAAGGGGATGTTGTACTTGAATATGGCCAGCCAAATCAGGCCGCATTAACACTATAAGAAGAAGGAAGCCGGCAACTAAACCGCTCTTGACATGCATTTGAAATTCATTATTTTGTGGATTTGCTGCAATTGGTTCCTGTGACTGGGTGTCTACATGCCTTACTAATTATCCCCAACCCGCTTGGAGGCACATTTGTGAATGTCAATCATTTATTGTCAATTTACATCCTCCAGGGGGAGGGTGGAAGAGAAGCTGTTGATCGTACAGAAACATTTTAGACTTGATGCATTAGCATTACCATACGGATCATACCATACAGTGACTTGACAAGTCCGTCTTCATCCTAAATAAACATAACCTTTTGCATCCCTTTTGCAAGTGACAGGAAAGCTGAGCAATTTTCTTAAGGGGGCTGTAATTTATTGGAATATTGCCAACACTCATGTTGGATTTTTGAGAGAATAAAATGGTACATTCATTCAGAATCAACTGATGGTTTTGCTTGTTGTTACATTTGAAGGAGGGTAATGTTGTCTTTGTATAACTTACATTGCAGAAGCATTAGGCAGTCTTTCTGTACCAATCCATATGGCCCTTCTTTATTTGAATGTACATTTATTCTTCTTGAGGCCTTACAATTTGCTGGAAAATGTAGGAAGTGGGAATCAAACTGGGTATTGAAGCAGTGCCATGAATCACTCCCAAGCCCAGTCTAAGGGATCAGCCAAGCTGAGCTCTTGCCTGGAGGCCTAGAGACATCAGAGGGCCCATAACCAACCAACCAACCAACCAACCCACCCACCCCCCATGGCTCCAATGCCCATCTTTTTGGGATGGCAGGAACAGCACAATTCTCTCAGTAGCAACAGTCACTGCCTTCTTCCCACTCCTCAATTTGCAAATGGGAGCATCCTCCAGAAACCTCTGCATCATTGCAGGGGCATCTGAAGGGCATTCCCATTTACTGAGGGGGTGTGCCAGCAGAAGGCAGCCATGACATGACTGAGAGTTGCACTGCTACTGCCTTCTCTCGCTCACCTATTTATGGATGTGAGAGCAGGAGAAGGAACTGATATCATGGCTTCCAAGATGTCCTTGATCACACCCTTAATTTAAGGGAGTTTACATGTTACTCCAGTTTATATGTTACCTTACCATGTGGTGTAGTTGTTGCTGCAAAACTGCTTCTTCTTCATCTGCTTCCTCATCTGCTTGGTCATCTGTAAGAGTGAAGATTTGTACTTGTCACCTACATCCAAAACCAGAGCTTTGTCCACTGCACCATATTGGCTCAGTTGAGAAACTGGTCCCTGGCCATTAGGGAAGGAATGGCCAAGCAGCAGTTTGTGAGCCAAATTTGCCCCATGAAGCAAGAAAGAGTTCTTGCTATAGTGTTCCATCTGAGTGGACAGGAACACAAAACAAAGTGTCCACATTTCCCTGTATGAGAAGTCTAAAATATAGATAGTTGTCTGAATATGATCTCTCTGTAATGCATCAAGCTTCAGGATTGGAATTAGTACCTTCGCATGCATTTTTAGGTCTGCCTGTGTGTGGATGCATAAATAACAGCTGGGGTTGTGGGTTGACCCTAAATGGTTCTGTACATGAGCCCACATGGATAGCCTGGCTGTCTGTTCTCAGTAGATGGGGTGAGCAGCTGAAGATCAGACCCAGTTTATCATTTAATTTGTAAGTACAAAATGTTGGCTGGGCCGTTCTGTAGATTCTGTGCCATTAATTATAAATTCCCCCAATGAAGAACCTTAAACTCAGTGAGCAGAAAATCTGGATTATGTAACCAGAATGAATTATGGAAATTCTAAAAATTATGCATATTAATCTGACATGCATGTACAAGTTGCATTAGGATATGAGGATTTTTTATTTGCAAGGCCTGTGGTAGTAATAGGCAGGTTGCAAAAGGAACTGAGATAGTGGAGGCTTTGAGGTCAGGGGAACATGACTTTGAAGCAGTCTGTAGGGCAGTTCACATGATGGTGATTAAGGTAGGAGATGCCTTGTATCCCACTTTGGGAGCTGTGTACACTCCTGAAATATGACTGTCTTTCAGCTAAAAACAAGGTCAGGGGCGCCATCTGTGATCATGTGCTAAGCAACAGCTATCCCAGAAGGCTCCCTCCTACCCAGCAACTGTATCCAGCTGTACCTCTGACCCAGCTGCTGCTTACCACATGATCACAGAAGAAGCCTCTGACCTTGTTTTCCTCTCACAGACAACAAATATCGGAAGCTCATACGGCTCCCAAACCAGAATAGGAGGCATCTCCTACCCTAGTAATCATTGTACAAATCGCCCTACTATGTCAGGAGAGAGAAAGAAGAAGAAAACAGAGTACTAATGTATGAAGAAGATCAAAAATATATTCATAAAAATGTCAGAATCTGTAACCATATACTGAATAATACAATATAAAATGGAGACCAAAACAAGAACCATATTATGGATAGTCATGCAATGAGTGATACATTGTTAAGTGGAGGAAATAAAGTAAGAGCCACAGATAGAAACCATTGTAATACAATGTTAAATGAAAACCAAAATAAGGACCTTATTTAGATAGTAATGCAATAAGTTATACAATGTGAAATAGAGACGATAAATGTATAGCACTTTAATATCATTTTTCGAGTTCTTCATCAGAGTAAGTGGTAACATATATTGAAAAACTCAGAGTGGACAAATCTCAAGGTAAATCTTAAGAAAAGCAGTCACCTTCATCCACAACTATAGATACTTCATGGAGACCGAAACAGGTCTTATGGAAGAATAGCTCTAGTAATTTCTGCCAAATTTTGTACAGATGAAGCTCATCTCTCACACTTCAATGTTGCAAACTTGCTCGCCTCTTACAGCCTAAAAGTGTCAATGAGCAGTTGGTTACTATGTCAGTGAGCAGTTGGTCAACTCCACACTATCCATCGTCTTGTCCCCACTCATGTCAATGAGTCCCAGGGAGTTGAGGGAAATCCCATATCAGGGGGATGGAAGAACCTCTTTCTTGATCCCAGGAAACTATGACTGAAGGACCAGGACAGAATGAACTGATAATCTCCTAGACAGAATACATGGCATGCAGAACAGCAAATCTTATACAGCAGCATGACTGTCCCGTTTCATTGTGGGTTTTGCGTATGGGATTTATTTGTATTGGACAAGTTCTGAGATGCTCTGCAAACACTCCTCCTCAGCCAGACCCTTTCTGTACATCTCTTGTGCTGTGTTTATCAATAATGGCTGGCATTCTAAAGTTCCTTTTAAACCATGAGTCCAGATCCTGACAATGACATGCATATTTTAGTTTCTTGGGATCTGTGTTAATAAGATGTCTTGAAAACAGTGCAGATCCAAGATGAAACCTCAGTCCTAATTTACAATTTGCTTATTTATTTTAATTTTATTATCACTGGCTACTAGTCTGAGAGCTATAGGGCACCTCCAGCTTCAGAGGCAGGATGCCTCTTAATACCAGTTGCAGGGGAGCAACAGCAGGAGAGAGGGCATGCCCTCAACTCCTGCCTGTAGGCTTCCAGTGGCATCTGGTGGGCCACTGTGTAAAACAGGATGCTGGACTAGATGGGCCTTGAACCTGACCCAGCAGGGCTGTTCTTATGTTGTTAATCCCACCCTTCTCTAAGGAGCTCCAAGCAACATATTTAAGATTAGCTCATTTTATCCTCACAACAACACTGTGAAGAAAGCCAGGCTGAGAGGCAGAGGCTTAGCAAAGACTGTCCAGTAGGCCCTGCGGCTGAGCAGAAGCTGGATCCCCAAAAATTGATCTACTATGCATCATACCGGATCTCCAGGGTTCTATTATTGAACTGCAATTGAATCGACAAGTTCCAATACAGTGATTTATCTGTGAGACAATACAAGCTGTGGTTGTGATTGCTATGTTCAGAAAGAGATGTTTGGTTCCCTCACTGTGTAACTGAGAGGAACTGCACCCTCATTGCCATCTCTCCAAAAATCACTGCTGCTGCTCCCAGTTTTGTGTGCCATGTTGCTGTAGTAGAAAAAGAGGAAATTTGTTCCTACCTGAGATAGCAGTGTTCCCATTGTTAAGATACATCATGATCTAGAAATGGTGGTGTTGAGCAACAATAGCTACACACGAGCAAAAGTAGCATTGAGTGGAGAAAGGTAGGACGAAAAGCAGAAGGAACATGGCAGAGATCCATTCCATGGTGCCACAGTGCCTTGCTAACTGCTGCTGCTGGTTTGGTGCAACCCTCTCTCTATTTACTAAATACACAAGGCTAAAGTGAGGAAACTTCAGATCCTTTCAAGTCACATGCTCTTAAATGGTCCAAATTTGTTCCCTAATAAATAAGGAATCTATTCCCATGCTCAATGGAAAGCGGGCGCTTTCCAGTGATCGTGGGAACCACCAGGCTCGCAGACAAGCCCAGTGCTTCCAAGACAACTAGCCCACTTAAAACACCCTCCCCTTAAACGAGGTTAACGGAGCAGGCACTCCGTTAACCTCATCATTCCTACTCGTGTGCTGCTGCAGCATGCAGCAACACACAAGTAGACCCCCAACTGGGAGGCTACAAGCAGCCTCCTAGTATCGGGGGTCCCCCCAGAATGCCCCGTGTGCTCACAAGGGGGAATCTTGGGACTTCTGGGGGCTACACAGCCCCCGATCCCTGCAGCCCCCACCAGCTCCATTATGGATCCAGCAGTCGTGTAGGTGGCCGATCCAGCCACCCAGGGCTACACGTTTGGTTGTCTGTGGGGAGAGTGGGCTAAGCCCGTTCTCTCCGCAGACTCGCCAGAAGCTCTTCTCACTGATTGTGAGAAGAGCTTCAAGGTCTACCAAATATTTTGCAACTTTGAAGTCAATGTGGTAAACTCCCCATTGGCCTCAGAGAACAAGCTCGCTTCCCAGCTAAAAGCCTCTGTTCATCCAAATTGTAAGTGTTTCTTTTTAGTTAAATTTTATTGATGGGGGGGGAAACCCTGCATATACAAGACCTGAAAGGTTAAAATTATTTCTATTTTATAATTTTATTTACAAATATTCTAAATGAATTAAGTTAAGTAATTATCCTGAAGTGTTAAATCTATTTGTTCCTGAGCAGAGTTTTATCTGGTTTTTTTGTAATTTGTTTTATTACAAAACATTTCTTTTGTACATTTCTGCAAAAAATAAAAATTAAAAGAATAAAAAATGCTTTTTAAAATTGTTTTTAAAAAACCCACTATGCCATATCTGCTTTTCAGCCTTAAATCCATGCTTTTATGAGCTTGCTTTTCTCCACCCCGATTCTTTTTTCTGATTTGAAAAGGCATCTTCAAACAGGAAGCTCACCAACTACCAAATCTAGAAATTGTTTGTATGGAGTGGAATGGCCCTTTTGACCTCTCTTATCCAAAGGATCTGTTCTCCTACTCACATTAGTGGGAGTTGCATAGAATCACATAAAGTAAACCAATTACTTTAATGTATTAAATGGTGGCATGCCTGCCCTTTTAACCAAGCGATTTTCTCAGACTGACTCCCAGAGTATGTTCACATAACAGAGCCTTACAAGAACATTTTGGTGACAATAATACCTTGCCATTAACCCTTGATTACAAGCTTGATTCTTATAGTGCAGACAGTGCACTACGGTTATCACCACAGGAGTTTTAGTTTCTTGTGGCAAAGAAAGTGCCACTGCTCACCCATGGTGGTGGCTAGAATCTTCTGTGTATTGTGTAGGAACCATTTGGCTGTATTTGCTTCTCCTTTATCATGTAACTTGCCCCTCTTCCATGATCCCTCTCTGGAGCAATACATACCGCGACCATCTTTATGCTGTGTATACGCTGTCTGTTACACACACTGTGCTGGATTGAGATGACTGAAACAGATGGGACGGGAGATAGATGAGCTGAACTACAAGACCCTTGATCTCTCCAGCTCTGTAACACACAACAAGGCTGTTCATGCGAGCAGCCTTACCCAGGCTTGCAGAACCCTGCCTGGATAGGGCTGCTTGTGTGAAGCACCGGGATCAAGGCTAATCCTGGTGCTGCCCTGCCAGGTAGCCTGGGATTCCCCCCACCAGCTTTTAATTAGGTAAGAGGGTGCACTCACGCCCTCTTACCTCAGACACAGAGCCGGGCACCTAGAGCGCCCAGCTAATGAGGAGACCCCCTATGCAACACACTCCTCACACAGTGCATTGTGGGGTTTCTGGAGACCAGGCTGTGTTTCCCCAGCCTCCAGAACATCATACTGCTTGCCACAGCAGCGATCATGTCCGCAGCAGAGCAGCATGGCGACGGGATCAAGATATAGAGGCGAGTCTCATGATCGATGAGACCTGCTGTAAGGGGGTTTGCAGGGGGTTCGCTCTCCCCGCAGACAATCAAGGCTGCAGCCCTGGGCGGCCGGATCAGCCACCCACACAACTGCTGTCTCCATCACAGAGCCGGTGGGGGCTGAGGGGATCGAGGGCCACATGGTCCCCAGAAGTTCCAGGATGCTGGAGAGACCCCCAAGCCCAGGAGGCTGCTTGCAGGCTCCTGATAGGGGTCTCCTTGTGTTTTGCCGTGGCATGGAGCCATGCCGTGGCAATACACAATCGGAAAACCTGGGTTAGTGGAGCACTCACTCTGCTAACATGGGCTAAGGGGAGGGGTATTTAAGCAGGTTACCCGCTTTGGGGAAATCCAGCTCGCCTGCAAGCCAGGTGGTTCCCACTTTCCACTGATCGTGAGAATCGCCTCATAATCTCTCATATTCAAGCTGAACTGGACTCCACAGCTATTGCAGTCTACTGTGGAGGTGTCCAGCAACTCCTCTTATGAGATAAGATTGGATCATTTTTAGTTTGTGACCTGTGGAAGTGGACAAACTGCTTCGGACTGTGCGTCCTACATCCTGTTCCTTCATCATGACCCTTGCCCAACTTGGCTTATCTCAGATGGTAATCATATTATCAGAGAGGGTCTGGTAAATATTATAAATGCTTCTCTGAGGGAGGGCAGGCTGCCTCCTTGTCTTAAGGAGGCTATTATTAGACTACTTTTGAAGAAACCTGCTTTGGATCCCTCGGCATTAGCTAATTACAGACCTGTTTCCAATCTTCCATGGTTGGGCAAGGTGATTGAGCGGGTGGTAGCCTCTCAGCTCTTGGCAGTTTTGGATGATGCGGATTATCTAGACCTATTTCAAACTGGCTTCCATGTAGGCTATGGGGTTGAGACTGCCTTGTTTGGCCTGATGGATGATCTCCATTGACAGAGGGAGTGTGACTCTGAAGATCCTTTTGGATCTCTCTGCGGCCCATCCACCATGGTATCCTTCTGGACCGCCTGAGGGAGGTGGAATTGGGTGGAACTGTTTTACAGTGGTTCCATTCCTACATCTCTGGTAAATTCCAGATTGTGTTGCTTGGAAACTGTTGTTCTGCAAAGCGAGAACTAAAGTGTGGAGTTCCACAAGACTCCATATTTTCTCCAATTATTTTAAACATCTACATGAAACCGCTGGGAGAGATCATCAGGATGTTTGGTGCTGGGTGTCATCAATATGCTGATGACACCCAGATCTACTTCTCCATGTCAACCTCATCAGGAAATGGCATATCTTCTCTTAATGCCTGCCTGGAGATGGTAATGGTCTGGATGAGGGATAACAAACTGAAATTGAATCCAAATAAGATGGAGGTACTGACTGTGGGGGGACCTGAGAACTGGTTTAGGTCTGCCTGTTCTGGATGGGGTTACACTCCCCCTGTAAGATCTGGTACATAGCTTGGGAGTACTCCTGGACCCAAAGCTCTCCGTGGTTTCTCAGCTAGAGGCAGTTGCCAGGAGCACTTTTTATCAGCTTCGGCTGATAGGTCAGCTATATCCAATTCTGGAGGTAAATTACCTTTAAAAAGTGGTACATATGCTGGTAACCTCCAGGCTTGACTACTGTAGTGCATTCCACGCACGGCTGCCTTTGTACATAGTCCGGAAATTACAATTGGTACAGAATTGGTCTCTGGGACAATACGAAGGGACCACAAAACACCAGTTTTAAAAGAACTGCACTGGCTGCTAATATGTTTCTGGGTGAAATACAAAGTGCTGGTTATTACCTATAAAGCCCTTAACGGCTTGGGTCCAGTGTATTTAAGAGAACGCCTCTTTGTCATTAACCCTGCCTCCTGTTACAATCCTGGGGAGATATTTGGTTACAGTTGCCACTGGCTCATTTGGTGGCAACCTAGGACTTTGGAATATGTATCTCCTTCTCCGTTTGTTTTCAGGAAGACCCTCAAGACTCACCTGTTCTTGCAAACTTTTAATTAGAATTAATTTTAATAATTTGTTTTAATAATTGTTTTATGCTACTGTTTTTATTGTTTTGTGTATTTTAATGTGTTGACTTTTAAATATTGTTTTACATTTTGTATACCATCTAGAGATGTAAATATCAGGAGGTATAATAATATAATAAATAAAAATATGATAATAAATAATAATAAGATCATGTAGGTGAAGGTAGGTATACTCCCGCCTTCCCCCCATCCCTCCCTAGCCACCAGGGATTTGGGTTATGTGAACAACCTTAACTTCTATACATTTTCATAAATTTACCAACAAACTACCCCTCGCACAATGAACCATAACTCTCCATAAGGTGTCAATTTGTACAGAGAAAGTTTCTCTTTCCTCATGTCCCTTACTGCACAAAGCTTTGTAGTTATTTTTTCACTCAAGGGGGCATTTCTCTCTCATTCGAAAGGCACTGATAGGTGTCACCCGGGCAGAAATCAGAGTAAAGAGTCAGAAGGAAACAGCAGCCCATAGTTGAATCGAGTGTTTCTCCGCCTTGCTTTCGGGGTTGTGCCCTTCTTGGCCTCCCCTGCTTTCATTACTGCCATGATTGCTACCCTTCATCTTTTTTAACTCTCCTTAAAGCTATTTATTTTATAGCCTTGGAGACAGAGTGTCTTGGGAGTTGAAGGCTGGCAAATGCCTGTGTAAAGTGGCTGTCCTCTAAGTCAATCCAGAGAGCACCTGCATTAAAATGGCAGAAAATTGAAATTTCTTGTTGTCTCTACAGGAGGGAAGTGGGGCTTCTCTTTGGTTGTGATGGAGTGCAATATCTTTGACTGTTACTGATTATCATTAGCATTTCATTACTAGCCAGGGAATAGAAAAAAACAGAGTATCAATTCTTTTTTCCCCCATTCACCCCAGTGCAGCCAGCTTAGAAATGGTGTGCAAGAATGTCAAAGAAATGCCTGAACATCTTATTTTCCCTCTCCCCCCACCCTCTCTCTGTGGCTTATTTAATCTTTCCAAACATCAAAAAACACTGGTCTCAGAAGCAACACTCATTCTCTTTAATAACACCATTTCCTGTTTAAAGCAAGCAGGACAATATGACAAGCTAGTACAAAATCACTAAAACATCTTCTGTGTAACACACCAGTATGTAAACGGTTTGTTCCTGTATTCATAACCTTCAGTAAAAGAGAAAGCATGTTCTCGTGGATACAGCAGTCAGATATATATTAGCCAGACAGCATAATCAAATAAAGTTTTAGAAAGTATCAATTATTTTCCAGATAGCAATTGGAAATGTTTGAGTAGGTTACTATGGATGAATACAGACAACCAGCTCACCGGAAGCCTTGCCAGGTGATAAGACCTTGAAGAGCTAATGTAGATGTTGCACGTGCCTCGTGATTTCTGGTCTTTTCACATGATTTTGTTGTTGTTGTTTGCTCCTGCCATGTGCAGGAGCATGCTGATTCTCCCACTTTCCACCTCAGAGATTTATGTTATGATTCCATTATTATCTGGCAACTTTTAAAAAGGCACTAAAGACACATTTATTCACCCAGGCTTTTAATTAGATGTATAGTTTAAATATTTTTAATATTGAGTTTTAAATGTTTTAAATGATTTTATTTGTTCATTGATTTAATGTTTTAAATGATTTTAATTGTAAACTGCCCAGAGACGCAAGTTTTGGGCAGTATAGAAATATTTTAAATACAAATAAATAAAAGTTCTTATCATGTGGCATTCTCATCATTTGCATTATGATATGTAATAGTATGAACCCTGCCACCTATTAGGATGTTCAGGCCAGCTCATCTAGGCACTTTCCAGACTAGATCCTACAATGGGGTCAGGACGTATCTCAGAAGTGTGCTTCCACACTTCCTGAAAAGTGACACCGCAGTCCCTACACGGACAGCAGGGTGCCGTTGACATTTCCAATGCCTTGTTTCGAATTTAATCGCTGCAATATAGAGCTAATGCGTCGTATGTCCAGTGTGAAAAAGTTGCTGATTTTTCTGGGTTGTTAGTTGCTGGAAGACTGCTCTCCTTGCTGTTTATATTTCAAATGCCCCTGCTGGCGCAGTGGTAAAACTGCCGCCCTGTAACCAGAAGGTTACAAGTTCAATCCTGACCAGGGGCTCAAGGTTGACTCAGCCTTCCATCCTTCCGAGGTCGGTAAAATGAGTACCCAGAATGTTGGGGGCAATATGCTAAATCATTGTAAACCGCTTAGAGAGCTCCGGCTATAAAGCGGTATATAAATGTAAGTGCTATTGCTATTGCTAAATGCGACTTGCCCGAATGGAGGGATTTTGCTGCTGATGAGCAGCTAGTCAGGAAAGCACCCTGGTGGTGGCGACTCAAAAGCATGCCTTCTCTGTAGCTGCCCCAGGGCTGTGGAATGCACTTCCTGCTGAGATTAGAGCTGGTCCATCCCTGTTGACCTTTAGGAAACAACAGAAGACACATATCTTCAGCCGAGCTTTTTAGTTAGTTGGTGTTTTTATGGATATGTCAGTCTAGTTTTTATATGTTTTAACTGTTAAATTCTTGGTCTGTTTTATACTGTAAACCAAGGTAAAGTGTGCCCTCAAATCATTTTCAACTCCTGACACCCACAGAGCCCTGTGGTTTCCTTTGGTAGAATACAGGAGGGGTTTCCCATTGCCTCTTCCCGTGCAGTGTGAGATGATG
The DNA here is from genome assembly GCF_027244095.1 of Hemicordylus capensis. Classification (NCBI taxonomy): domain Eukaryota; kingdom Metazoa; phylum Chordata; class Lepidosauria; order Squamata; family Cordylidae; genus Hemicordylus; species Hemicordylus capensis. Next base: position 22,267,849 of record NC_069667.1, read on the forward strand.
CCTTTCAGCACCTTCCTATATCGCTGCTGCCCGATATAGTAGCAGCAGGGATTCGAACAGACAGCCTTCTGCTTGTTAGTCAAGCATTTCCCTGCTGCCCCACTTACGGTGACTAGAGACTTCAGTAATGGGCAGTATATTAATTAATTAACTAACTAATTAATTAACTAATTAATTAATTAATTAACAGGCGATGCTGCTTGGGCAGATGTCCTTAGTCTGCCTGAGCAGTTTATGCAAAGATCGTCAGAGTTGCTGATCTTGCAGAAGACTTACCTAATTATTTAGTCTCTATGGTTATTTTTTAAAGTCCTGGCTTCCTTTTGTCTGTCTGTGTGTGCAACAATGCAATTTTGGAAAAAGGCAGAGCCTTCAGAAGAGTCTAGAAGACTTCCCCAAGCAGCAAGCAATGCATCATAAGAGTTCTTAAGGAGAAAGAGAGAAGAAAAACAGAACATCTATCTCAACTCAACTTATCAAACAGCAATGATGGATCATTAAGAGTGAATAGGGATGTGCACAAATCGCTTTCAAGGCGTGATTTGGAACACATCCCCTACCCCTTTGAAATGGAGGAGAGCAGGTGCATACCTGCTCTTCTGCCCTCTCCGCCACTTCCTGAATCTGCGGTGTTCCTCCCAGCTATCTTCACATGCTGGCACCACTCTCCCCCAGCTGCCCCCACATGACACTGGCTTGCACATGGCCTCCATGCATGCGCAGTGGCCATTTACGTGGTCAGCATGGCTGTGCGTGTGACCCACTGTGCCTCCTGAAAATGCCTCTGAGGACCATGCGATCCGCAGGGACATTTTTTTGAGGGGGGCATATTGGGCTTCAGAGGGAAGGGGAGACTGTAAAAAATCACCCCTTGTGTGTTGGCATAGCTTCAACTGTGGCGCCAGAGGCAAGTCTGGATGTCAGCTAGTAGCTATACACTTTTTAGAAACCAGTTTATCTGCTTGATGAGGATCATTTTATTTTCCCCATGTACCCACTAGAATGCAGTTTTAGAAGCAGACGTGATTCAGAACACACACACACCCGCCCCTTTAAAACAGAGGAGAGCAGGTGCATACCTGCTCCTCTGCCCTCTCCGCCACTTCATGAAATGCCAGCGCTCCTCCCATCTATCTTCACGTGCTGCTGGCGGCGCTCTTCCCTAGCTGCCCCCATGCAACACTGCTTCAGAGTGGGAAGATCAACAATAATAACTCCTCCCCCCTCGTGTGACAGCGCAAACTGAGTCTGGAGGTCAGCCATTCTTTTTATCAAAATGGCTTGGGTTGGAGGAGAAGTACAACCCCTCCTCAGAGTAAACCATACTGCAGATAAACCATTTGAATTATCCATTAGGTTTTTGGTGCTTTGGAGAACCAAGTGCATTATTCTAATGTTGGAACACTGTGAAGTAAATATAGTGAAGGCATGTACTTAGATTACCTGAGGTATGGCTCTCCAAGACAGATACACAAAAAGACTGGAGAATGTAAATTTGAGTATATAATATATCCTGTAATCAAAAAGATAGTTACATACAACATAAAAGGCCATTTTACACATTTGCTGCTAAGGAAGTACAGTTGTCCTATAGGAATGGATTGTACCACCTCAGTTTCACTTAGGAAGGCTTGGCCGAATGGGCTTTGCTAACATCTTTTAAAACGCCCATTCTCTTGTTTTTAGCAGGGGAGAGCAACTGTCCCTATCCAACCTCAGCTCAGCATCCCTCCAGTAGTTGTTACTGTATCTACCTTATAATTCATTTTAGATTTTTTAGCCCTTTTGAGGGCTAAATAAATAAATAAATATATAAATAATATTAAATAAATAAATAAATATTATTATTATTATTTTTAATAATAATATATTTATTAATTAATAGCACTTATATCTTGCTGTTCATCTAAGGAACTCATGGGTATTTACCTGGCTCTTTTTATCCCCAGCATCAACCCTGTGAGGTAGGTTTGGCTGATAGATAAGTGACTGGCCCAAAGTCACCCAGTGTACATCATGTATGAATGGAGATTTGAACTCAAGTCTCCTTGATCCTAGTCTGACACTCTAACCACTACTCCAAACTGAAAACTGCATGTGAAAATGGGACAAGAGAGAAGACCTGATAACTAGTTGTGTCTCTGACATCTGAGACTCAAATAGACAAGTGCCCAAACAATAAAACTAGAAGATAATTTCACAGCAGTGAGCATTGTCATCATCCCACCAACCCACTGGCCACCTTAAAGAAGCCAGGGCTAAGCTAACAGAAGATCCACTGTGATTATAAAGCCTATTTTTTTACATCAGGTTGAGAACAAAACAGTCGTAATCGGAGCCCCAACGGTTTAGAGAGGAACATCCCAAGGGCGACTCCCTACAATGGTAGGAATTTGCTATAGAGTCAAAGGAGAAGGTAGCAAGTCAGTGCGTAAAAGTCCTTAACAACAATAGCTCAGTTCAATTAAGACATTCTTGGAAATCAGGAATGACATTTGCTCCTAATATGCAGTTACTCTGTAATCTGAAAAGTGAGAGCTGAGCTAGGTTACAAATCATGGCTAGAGGAAAATTGCTAAGAAACTGGAGTTTTAAAACAAAGCTTGGATTTTACCATAAGCTTTCTTCGCTCCTCCAATTTCCTTGGTATCATCATAGCATGAGAGGTACTGGATTAGTTTTCTGCTCCTTAAGGCAGCGTCTTAGATGATTTTGTGCTGATTAAGTAGAATGATGCCGTAACAGCTGAACTGGTTAAAAAAAGCTTGAGAGCAGACGTGCAGAAGTCATCCTGGAGGCAGCAAGTAACTAACCTGGAGACTGCTGCATTCCTTTCTTCCCATGTTTGTTTTTGCCAACATTTCAAAACCTAGTAGAGAACCTAATAGAGAATACCCCTGCTAACTTGGCAAAGAGGCACCTTTTAAGGTGGTGATTCTCTTTATTTAGCAGGGGGAGAGTAACTGGCTCTATCCACCCCCAGCACAATACCTTCAGTGACTGTTGCTGGTGTCTAACTTGTGTTTCTTTTTAGACTGTGAGCCCTTTGGGGACAGAGATCCAACTTATTTATTTATTATTTCTCTGTGTAAACCTCCCTGAGCCATTTTTGGAAGGGCGGTAACACCATAGGGCCCACAGAAATCATTGTCAGCCAACTACAAAAAACAACTTTACTGGGAACAGCCTACATTTTGCGGCGATACCTATAACAACAACAATATTGATAACAAAATTCTGGCATCCCTGGTCCTTGGGAAGGACTTGATGTCTGGATAGAACAAACCAGTCAATAACACCTGTCTGACTGTGTTAATAATAATAATAATAATAATAATAATAATACAGAATTTGGGCCTGGGCCTTGAAGTCCTTGACCCTGAATCAGTTTTGATCATGTGTTTAACTACTCATATGTGTGGGTTTTGAAGTAGTAGGCTTGTTCATTTGACTTGGAACAGGGTTGGAGGAGGAGCGCCCAGCCAGGGTAGGAGAACTGTGTGTACTCCTGACTGGCGGTGGTGTGAACAGTGAACTCAAAAAGCAAAAGCAGGAGGAGAGAAAGAGAGTGATCATATGGGAGCAGAAATGCACCTAGGTCATTTTGGAGCCTGGACCTAAAGGCCTTTGGAGCCTGCCCCCCACTGCGAGTTAAGCATCATTTTTTAAATGTAGGTTCCTGAGGGCATAAACCACACCACCCAGGACAGACTAAAGAGGATTTGGGGGCCCCCAGGGAGTGTGGAGGCCCTAGACTTCAGCTCCAAAGTCCAAGGGTAAGAGTGCTTCTGTTGGGAGCAGCCAGCCCACATTTTGTCCCCACCATTTTACTAAGGGTGGATGAAAAGGCATCCTATCCAGCTCCTGTCTCCAGCACAATAACTCTCCTCTCCTCCTACCTTGCTTTTTGCATTCACATGACGACCAATAAGGAGTGCACACCACGCTGCTACTGTGGCTGGGCACTCCTCTGACCCTGTTTGAGGTCATGTGAACAGCCCTATTAAGTCCCAGCTAATAGAAGTGGGTCTGCAAAGTTCCATTTGGCCATTCCTCCCCTCTCTCATTGTATTGCCCACTTTATGCAAGTAGACCACTCAAGTAAGATGCTAATTCCACAATTAAACAAACTGGAAATCATATATGAATTGGCTGTCAAGTTTCAGCTGGGTTCAGAGACAAATAGCCAATTCAAGTTCCAGGTCAGTCAGGGATCCAAGGGGCCAATTGGGCAGATGGAAGCTGAGGTCCAGTATGGCAAACAGAGATCCAGAGCAGGGCACCGAGCAGGTACACAGTCAAAGCCGGTCAGGTAGGTCAAGTTCCCAAAGGTGACTATCTGGCAGGGGGGCAAGGCAGGGAGTGTGGGTAACAATTTGAACTTCAAAGGGCAGAAATATATATACAATAAAACATAGTGCAAATATAGTTTAAAAACACACGATTGATACACTAAAAACTTTAGGAGTTGTTTTGGAGACCCATATGGGCAAAAACAGGAGAGAAATGATAAATGCTAGAAAAATCATAATGTCAGAGTGGGCCCCCAAATAATTCTGTGGATTGGCACATTCTCTTCAAAGCTGGGATGGTTGCATTTATTCTGGCATTCAGTACTTTTATTGATGGGACTTTTTTTGCATGTTCTTATTCTCTGTGCCTTGGTTTGGCACAGAAAAATACTTTGTTTTCTTTTCCTTCTCTCTCCCCCCGCCCACCCACTTTATTTTTTCTTTTTTTGTTAATTTAAGCAGCTCTTTTGTCAAGTGGTTTTGCTCCTTTGGCTTTTCTAAATTGGTTCATTTCGTCTGTATTGCAAATGTTTATCTTCTATAAATTAATGTGGGATCAGAATTAATTAGGATGAAAAATGTGAGTGGCTGTTCAATAGCACATTTGAACAGTAAATAACAAATTGCAGGGATAATTTTTCTGCATTATCGCCTGTGTGCGAAAGCTGGCTGGCGTAAACCTCTAGGCACGGCTTCCTTGTTCTCTATTGTCATTGAGCACAAGCCTCTTTTGACAAGTTTTTGACACATTGCTCTTCCATCAGGTTTCTTACTTTCGATTGTGGAATGACAAGTCTATTTTGTGGCGGTGTGAAATGAACCATGGACTGCACCGCTGTCTCATGTCTCATAATGGAAGGTTCACAGCATGGACAATTGGGAATTTCTCCAGGCAGGGGAAAAGCACTTATTTTCAACCCCTGGCTTTAATCAATCAAGGAGAAACTGGAAATTGCTGCAGAGTAATGAATGTCAATTTATGTACATGCTATTGATTTTAGAAATTTAATGCTCTGTTTCCTTATTTCATGTTGACCTTAGAAATCTCTGAAATATTAATACAAAAGGTGGATATTAGCAAGACAGGAAGAATCACTTTTCATGGAGAGATCTGAGTAGAGCGCTCTGTTCTGTTGGCTATGAAACTGTACTAGCTGGGGGGGGAGTTTTATGGTGTGTGTGGCATGGGGGTGGGTTGCTTGGGTTGGGCTTTAAATCAAGACAAATTGATTGAAGGAGGAAGAGGGCATCATTAAATCTAATAAAAGATTGCAGAGAGGACAAAACCAGTCTCAGGACCCAAGCTTGGGAGGTTTTCCCACAAGCTCTGGAAGAATTAGCCCCCCATTTTAAGCCTACTTTCCAGTAGGCTTATGAGATCACCTGGCATTCTTTATGTGTTTCCATCTGTGTGTGCACTATCAATTTTGCACTATCAACTTCGCAACGCCTGGACCAGTATGTACCAAATCGGGTACAGTTGTAGGGACACATAGGGACACCTTAACGGCATAGTTTGTGATAATGTCATCCATCCCAATCCAAGATGGCAGTCATGTAAACTTTTGAGGTGCAAGTGCACTCACTTGTGGACAGTCTAACCAATTTGAACCAAATTTGCTACAGCTGTATGGACACAGAGATGCCCCAATGGTGTAGTTTGTGATGATATCATCCACCCCGATCCAAGACGGTGGACATGTTAACTTTTGGGGCACAAGTCCACTAACTTGAGGACTCTCTAACCGATTTGAACCAAATTTGGTACATTTGTGGTGAGTGACACACAGTGACACCTCAGTGATGTAGTTTGTAAAGATGTCATCCATCCCGATCCAAGATGGCAGACACATGAACATTTGAGGTACAAGAGATTTAACTTGTGGACCTCGATTTGAACCAAATTTAGTCCAGTTGTTGTAGAGACAGTGGAAGGAAAGTAGGCTGATTAGTTATTACTAGAACAACTTTTTTTTTAAAAAAAAAGTCTAATTCTGCCTAGTGCAGTGTTCGCTGTTTTTCTGAAAAATTGTCACATTCAACATGCCTCCATAAAGTCTGTCTTTTGCATGCCTTGTGCCTCTGAGTAACACTCAAAAAGAAAGCAAGAGAGGGATTAGTAAAACTGACCCTTGCCCAGGAATGGCTCATCTTGCATAACTTACTGGCTCAACTTTATTTTCAGAAAAGTTAGCTGGGCATCCTCCAAGTTTCTTGATCCCTTTTGTTTTATTATATATTAATCTTTTTTGCTTAATAGAGAATAAAGAAAGCCTTTATTTTTTCAATGAATTTGTCATAAGGCAGAGCTGCACAACATAAGGCCCAGGGGGCGGATCCGGCCTGCAGGGACTTTTTTTGCTGCAGTGTTGTGGTGCCTGAGACGAAGTGCAGCATGCTTCTTCCCCCTGGCCCTGCCGGGGGTCAGCCCCCTTTCAAAATTAACCTTTTCAAGCTTTGCTGAACATTTTCCTTGCCCCCCACACACCCCGTCATGATTAGTTCTGGCCCCCTGGGGTATTTGAGTTTTTCACTCCTGTCTTAAGGTATTATATTTACAGGGCTCTTTCCTATATAATGCTGCACCCGTTAGCCTTTCTCTGTCTCCCCTGTACTGCTCCATAGATTTGGGGCAAGGGCTGAGCCATATTATTCTTGTTTTCAGCTTCATTTTTGCTCACAAATAAACATGCCTCCTTTCCAGCTACTTCTTAGCAACACTGAAAAATGATTAATTATGACATTCTGTTCCATAGGAACGTAGGAAGCTGCCTTTAACCTAGTCAGACAATTGATCCATCTAGCTCAGTCTTATCTACACAGACTGGCAGCGGCTTCTCCAAGGTTGCAGGGAGGAGTCTCTCTAAGCCCTATCTTGGAGATGCTGCCAGGGAGGCTACTTGGAACCTTCTGTATGGAAAGCTGATGCTCTCTAGGGAACGTACTAACATGAATGACAGGGAATGCCCACTGAAAAGCCCTGGTTTCTTCCAAATGGCCATGGAATGCATGGAATTTCTGAATGCTCAGCCATTTGGAAATTCCATTCATTCCTATGGCCCTTTGGAAGGAGGAAGCTGCCTTATTCTGAGTCAGACCATTGGTCCATCTAGCTCAGCATTGTCTACACAGACTGGCAGAGGTTTCTCCAAGGTTGCAGGCAGGAACATCTCTCAACCCTATCTTGGAAATGTCAGGGAGGGGTCTTGGAGCCTCTGTAGCTCTTCTCCTAAGAAGAGCAGCCACATCCCCTAAGGGGAATATCTTACAGTGCTCACACATGTAGTCTCCCATTCAAATGCAAACCAGGGTGGGCCCTGCTTAGAAAAGGTGACAATTCATGCTTGCTGCCACAAGACCAGCTCTCCTCCTGTGTTGAAGTCCACAGCATTGCACTGAATGCTCAGTGATGCCATCATGTCTAGTCTCTCATTGCTCAACAACATGTTGTCTGACTGTCTACATTAGTCCCCAATGTTTTTATTTACTGAAGCTTTGTCAGACTATCTCATCATGCATTACTACATAATGTTTGCCCTATGGATGTTTTGCCCTGATTGGGTGATCTTTGTGGAAGTTTATCCCATCCATGCATGGTATAAAGGACACTTCAGCAGATCATACAGCGTGGGTACCTTACATATGCATATCCCAGACATGTGTATCTAGGAGGTCAGGTTGCAGTTGTGATTAGGACTGGCATAGGCCACCTTTGGATATAACAGCAAACTTCAGGACCAACAGACATGCAGCTTCCCTCCATTCCCCCAGTTTGTTCCCAGACTATCGTCCTGAATACAAAGGGGAAGTAACTGGCTGCATGAGCTTCTTTCAACGCAAGGAGAGCCGCGGCAGCCAATTGCACTTGAGAGGGGGAGGAGCTTAATCCCCTGAAACGTAATTCCAACTGAGGGTTCATTCCCAGGTTTGGGGAAAGAATTGGAACCACGGTTGGGTCTGGGAACTGCTGTTCCGAACATTCAGATGTCACTGGGGCCAAACCTGAGGTGAGTTTTCCTCAGGTTCCCCATGACATCCAAAGGCGGCCGTAGAGTCCTCCAAAATCAGCCTCAATCTCCAGGTAACTATTGAAATCCTGGAGACTGTAATGACTTGATATGGTATCCTATAATCCTGGGAATTATAATGACTTGATATGGTGAAAGACATTGGAAAAATGCTGGGGGTGGTGGTGGGAAATCCAGGAACAGCTTCAGTCAGAATTGGTAAATCTAACGGTTACGCATGCATTGGCCACATCCAGTTTAGATTATTGCAACGTACTCTCCACTGGGCTGCCCTTAAAGAATGCTGCATCTTGCAGAGAATGTCACTACCAGGCTGCTCTTTGGAACCCAGTTTGTGGAGCAGATCCCTCCAGTTTCATTCTGTCTATTCTGACTCCCAGTCTACTTCTGGGCCTACTTCAAACCATTTGGTTTTGACCATCAGAGCCCTAAATGTCTCAGTTCCAGGATATCCAAAGGAATCAGCCTGTTTGCTACGTTTATTTGGAGAGATTCTGGATTCTGTTGCCAGCTGAGATGAGGCTGATAGGAAGCCTTCTTCAGCTGCATCCAAATTATGGAACCCCTTCCCAGACAGAACAGTGTTTTATAGCTGATTCCCTTGAGCACACAAAGAAATCTTATGTGGATAACTAAAGGTTTATTCAGCAACAACCCCGTTTTTTCCTTCTTCTTCCCTTCCCTTTTACAGAATTCCCCTTGGGACAATGTCCAAACAAACAAACAAACAAACTGCAAAATATAACTGGATAGGATACAACAAACAGCCTGGCCCTCTCCACTTTAAGAGGACTGTCAAATCCACCCTCTTCTGCTGGGACTTTGTCCTGATGTAAGATTATTATGCACATGAATTTGCAGTGTGCATTTCTTGGCCTTGCTGGCCCACTTGCTGGCAGGTTTTCCTTTTTGCATTTTCACTTGCCTGTTTTTAACTTGAGTTTTTATGTTGTAATTTTATGATTGCACACCACTGTGAGAACCTTCTTTGAAAGCAGAAAGTCCGTTTAGACATTTTAAATAAATGGATAAATGGAAAATGTCCTTCCCAGTCAGTCCTCACCAATTCCAGTTCTGGATTCTTGTCAAGTTCTCCTTCTTACATCCTTCCCTCTCCTATAGCAGGTCCTGTTCCTATGAGCTACTACTTCCATGGCCTTCATTTCTCCCAGTCTAGCTTAGGGAAGGGAGGGAAGAATCACATTTATGTGGCACAGAAGGATAATTGGATGGTCCTAATGCTCATAAGCTAAAATGTTTTGTTCCAGAAAGAGTAAATTGCCAGGAGGGCCCATGCAATCCATGCACTCCCACTTGCCTTGACCCGCCAAAAGAGATCTGTGCAGGGAAGCAGATTCCCAAATGATCAGCCAATGCACAAGTGAATCTGGATGCACATTCTACTGAGCATCACCATACGACCAAGATGAATATGACGAATATTTATATGCCGCTTTTCAACAAAAGTTTCCCAGAGATATAAATTTACATAGATAGATATAAGTAAGTAAGTAAGTAAATAAATGGCTCCCTGTCCCCAAAGGGCTCACAATCTAAAAAAGAAACACAAGATAGACACCAGCAACAGCCACTGGAGGGAAGCTGTGCTGTGCTGGGGATGGAGAGGGCCAGTTGCTCTCTGCCTGCTAAATAAAGAGAATCGCCACGTTTTAAAAGGTGCCTGTTTGCTCAATTAACAAGAGCTCAGTCAGTAGCTGTTGAATTAGCTGGATGTGCCTTTTGGTGTGGGTGAAAATGCACAAACCTGTCCTGGGACACTGTCCTGTGTGAGTAGCTCCTTGCAACTAGCGCTAGTCAGGGCCAGTGACTTCAATGTTATTTAAACAGTCTAACTGTAGGCAGGATTGCAGCCTTTGGCACATGACATGCCATCCTTCATTTGGCCACATACAGCTATTTTCTTTGCTTTGCTTTCTTTCCTTTCTTTTTTTAAGCATGGCTTCTGTAATTCTTTCTTAAGAAACACAAAAATGCTTCCCATCTGAAGCCCATATGCTATTCTTTCATCTGCCACCATGTTCTGCTGTGAGAGGAGTTAGAAAACATATACAGAATGTTTTGTTCACTTTGAGGGTTTCTTGTTGATCTCCTCTGAGTATTGTACAAAAGATCTCTGGAGAATTCTCATGTTATGTCCCTAACATACAGTTATAAGGCTGTTCAGGAAAAGTGCTGCTGATAGAAAAAAGTGGGGGAGGGGCTCTCCTTTTAGGAGCGTGACTAGAAAACGGAGGGGAGAGGGTTTCTTCCCTTGTTGCAGCCGAGTTTTACAAATGAAATCACAATTCTCCCTGAAATTACTAGTGCACTTGACTCTGCAATCAATTTACTCCATTTTCAATATGGAATTTGACAAGAATGATTTGTTTACACTGTCACATAAATCAGTCTCGGTAAATTAGGCCTGTCAAAGTTACTTTTGCAGCACAATGGTTTGTGCTGCATTTTCGACACCTGTGCATCTGGGATGACTGTTGTAAATAGTTTGGAAACCTCACTAGACTTGGACCTCAAATACAATGAAATGGATCGAACTGACTGGGTTTTAGGTACCATTCTGGTCTGCAGCCTGCTCTCTGAAAATAGTCACGAGCATTACTATTAGGAGCCGGATGGCACCCTTTGTGCAATAGAGATTCAGGGCTGGATTAACCATTAACCCCTGCTAACAGACCGAAGAGGCACCTTTTAAAGTGGCAATTCTCATATATTTATTGGGGGGAAGCAAATGTCCCTACCCACCACTAGCACAGCATCTCTCCACTGGTTGTTGCTGGTGTCTGCCTTATGTTTCATTTTAGATTGTGAACCCTTTTGGGGCAGGGAATCATCTTTTTTATGCAAACCGCTTTGAGAACTGTTTTTGTTGAAAAGTGGTATATAAATATTATTATTATTATATTTATTTATTTATTTATTTACACAGTCAGACAGGTGTTATTGACTGGTTTGTTTTATCCAGACATCGAGTCCTTCCCAAGGACCTGGGATGGCTGAATTTTATTATCAATGTTGTTGCTGTTGTTATAGATATCGTTGCAGAAAATAGGCTGTTCCCAGTAAAGCTGCTTTTTGTAATTGGCTGATGGTGATTTCTGTGGCCCCTGTGGTGTTGAGGTGCTCTTCAAGGTGCTTTGTAATTGTACCTAGGGCACCAATTACCACTGGGATTATTTTGGTCTTTTTCTGCCACAGCCTTTCAATTTCAATTTGTAGATCTTTGTATTTTGTGATTTTTTTCTATTTCTTTTTCTTCTATTCTGCTATCCCCTGGTATTGCTATGTCGATTATTTTGACTTGTTTTTCTTTTTTCTCAACTACAGTTATATCTGGCCGAGAAGAAAGAAAAACAAGTCAAAATAATCAGAGGGTGGCAAGGTTGAGCATTTGTTGGGTCCCCACGACCAGGAAAGGGCTCACCAACCCAATTGCATTGCCATTCTCTCTTTACATAGAGCACCTAAGAAGGTCTGAGGCAGTTTGAGAGTGAATTTTCAGTTTGCAAACTCTACCACTTGCAGAGTAATCACTAAGGGTGCCTTACCTGTGGGCCATCCAAGTCCTGGAGCCAGTTCTGTGCTTTTTCACTGGCTTAATGGGAGAACAGGGTTCGTAAGCAATCTGTATTTTACTGGTGCAGCCAATCAAAGGTGCAAAACCAAAGATTTGTTGGTGCAGCCAATAAATGGGCAAGTTCTTGTTGGGTTCAAATTTATTGATAACCAAGATCCAGTTTTCACTATTTGCATGATTACAGAAGCATCATTGGAGAGGAAGAAAAGCCTCAAGGTATTTTCTTCACATGCCAAATATGCTGGGTTTTCAGGAAGCAGCTCAGATGGCAGGACTTGTGACAGCCAGAAACTGGGACATAAAATGATGATGATGATGATGATGATGATGATGATGATGATGATAAATAATATTACTATTATAAAGAACAGAAAATCCAATTTAAACTAAAGTAAGCTGAACAAATAATACACTATGAAGAGGTAGCTGAGCAATAACTCACAGGATGTAATGATGCTAATTACTGCTACAGATTCCATCCATCCCTTAATCTGTTTGGCCCCCAGCTTTTCATTTGCTGCATTTCAAATCAGCCCACCCACCTCTTTCGAATTTGACCCCCCCCCCTTTCTGGAAAGTGAATGGCATTCAGCACTTAAGAGACCTTCATGATAGAGTTCATTTGATCAAGGCAGGCCCAATTTACGACTCCTTCTCCCCAGAGCCTATTTACTTTGCTAGGATTATGATTTGCTGTTGTAATATTGGAACGTCAACAGAAGAAGCCAACGAAAAAGGCGCTTGATTGATGGTACCCTGTGCCTCTCCAAGAGCACCGCTTTATCAACATCACAGATGATCTTATCCTTTTCAGCCAAAGGGACCATTTGTGAAGTCATGGTGCAAACAAAAGATTTTTTAACATTGACCCTTTAATGTGTTTTTATAATTAGACATATAACCATGCTGAGACTTCTGAGAAATACCTTACTATTCTCATGTAGATATTTTTAAATAATCCACAAATGTATGAACCTAATTTAAGATCAAGAATAAATATTTTTATTATTACAAGTAAAATGTGATAATCAAACAGATACTTTTAAAGATCTCTCTTTCTCTCTCACTTGGTTTGAGACTCTTTCATATGAGGCATCATTAACTATTATGTGTATTTTATTCCGGTATTGAGAGTAAGGGCACCTCTACTAGCTATTTAAAAGTTGGGGGCCAAATGAGTGCAATTGTTTCTTATTAGGTCTGGTTCTGTTCTTAAGATACCTTAGCAGTTGTGTAGTTGCCCTAAGGACCTTACCATCTGAACTGCAAAGGAAGAGTTCAGGAAGGAAGGAAGGAACTGAAAAGGTCTACAAAGGAAGAGGATGGAAATGTAGGCAGAAGTAAACAGGAAAGAGAATGTTTTTTATTTCAAATACTAATAAAAACAAAATTTTACTTGTTTACTTTAAACTTTTTTATACTGTCTTTCCCTAATAAATAAGCACAAGGCAGCTTACATAAATAGATATACAAACAAGACAAACATAATATAAAGTTTTTTTAAAAAACCTACAAAGCAATGTAAAAAGCAGCAGTCTAAAAGAACAAGTTTTATTGATAAAAAAAATAAACAGATACTGATAGCATGATACTGATTTTACTGATAAAAATAAAAAGAATCGTTTTTGATGAAATCACAAAACAAAAGGCTTCCAATTGCCATTTAAAAACAGGAAAAGAAGAATGAAATATGACTCCTTGGGGAAAGAATTCCACAGATATGGTGCCACCACCCAAATGTTCCTGTCTCTGCTATGTACTGAATATATCTTAGTTATTGGTGGGCCAGAGAACAAGGCTGCTGAAGCCTATCAAAAGGCGCAGGCAAGTTTATCCGGGAGCAGGCAGTCGCAGAGGAGCACCTAGGTAATTTTGGAGCCTGGACCTAAAGGCCAGCTTGTTCTTCACTCTCCTCCTCCCTCTCCTAAGAAGAAGGTGGGAGGCAGAGGTACATTTCACTCCCCCCCCCACCAGGACTCCAACCTTGCTAAGCCCCTACTGCTTACAATATGAGGAAAAGCACCCAAGCAATGACCTGGTCACTTGCTCAGCACAGCTTGTAGATCTATTTTTCTGCTCTCAAGTGGTGAAGCTAATGTTCTGCATTTTTGCCATTTTTGGAAAGAGCTTGATCATGCCCTTGGTGGCCATGCATGGCAGCTGAATAGCCACACGATGGCTCTAATGCCTCCAAAGGAGCAATTATCGTCTGCAAGGTTAATAATCCATGAACTAAAGAAGGATTTACAAGATGGACTATAACAGCTCCTAAGGTAGCCATTACTGTCTGAGGGTTAATAATATGTGTTTTCAAGATTAGTGTTAATACCTCAGCAGAGAACATGTCTACCTCTGAGCTCGCAACAAGCCCTTGTTGATTCCCAGGTAATCATAATGTGTGCTGAATAAACAAACAAGAAGTAACTGGGGGGAGGGGGGGAACAGCAGCATTTCCAATCTGCTGTGGCTGCTGCCTGCTGCACATGTGAAAGGCATCCCTGGCTGGTTGAAAACATGTTGCCACATGTTGGCCAACTCCAAAACAAATGTAAGGGGCAGAAATGTACAGGGACACAGGAAGCCAGCAGCCCCTTGGGATATAGTCTAGTTGATCTTTGATAGATTGTGAGCCCTTTGGGGACAGGGATCCATCTTATTTATTTATTTCTCTGTCTAAACCGCCCTGAGCCATTTTTGGGAGGGCGGTATAGAAATCGAATAAATAAAATAAATAAATAATAAACAACTTCCTTTGACAGACAGAAACACAGCAGATCTCTTGATATCTGATAGAAAAGCTAAAACCTTGGGATCAATAAATAACCAGATAGATAGATAGCCAGATATGGAGTAACAAATTGGGCCTCGTAAACGGGCGCCAATTAGAAGCGTGAACTAACAGGAGGAGAGCTGGCCTTGTGGTAACAAGCATGAATTGTCCCCTAAGCTAAGCAGGGTGCATCCTGCTTATGGAGTCATGTGTGAGCACTGTAAGATATTCCCCTTGGGAATGGGGTTGCTCTGGGAAGAGCATCTGAGGTTCCAGGCTCCCTCCCTGGCAGCATCTCCAAATAGGGCTGAGAGAGACTCCTGCCTGTAACCTTGGAGAAGCCGCTGCCAGTCTTGTGTAGACTCTACTGAGCTAGATGGACCAGTGGTCAGAATAAGGCAGCTTCCTGTGTTCTTAGAACATGATTGATAATGCTACAGTTTCTACAGTTTAATATTTCTTTAACTCTGCATCTGTGCTCAGAGTTGTACAGATCACTATAGTGACAACTAAGCTGTCCAGTGAGTTTATGAAGCAACTTGGTAGGTATGATCCAGCTCTTAGGTACACGGCTAGGAAGCTCAGGTGTTCAATGGCATGCTGGCCTCACAACAGTTGTGTCCCGTGGGGAGGGAGACTCCCATGCTAGATAAGAGAACATCTCAGCAACAGTTAGGGACCTGGGGGCCTGTATATTGCCAGTCACCCTAGCTTTGAAACCGCCTTTATGTCAAGTAATTCTAAGTAAGGAGGAGGAGAGAGTGTGGTGGGGGGAGCTTATCATT
The DNA here is from genome assembly GCF_027244095.1 of Hemicordylus capensis. NCBI lineage: Eukaryota > Metazoa > Chordata > Lepidosauria > Squamata > Cordylidae > Hemicordylus > Hemicordylus capensis. The sequence continues at coordinate 22,283,319 of NC_069667.1, forward strand.
CTAGTTTCTGATAAGGTTCTTCAGGAGCCCTGGAGCAAAGCTACTGAGCGATTCCTGCTTCCTGCAATTCTGTCAGACTGGGAAATACTGAAGTAGCCTCTCCCTCCGTGTGTTGTGTGTGTGTGTAGGAAGAAATTGGAGTAAACGGTGCTTGTTCCAAGAATGCCTCCCAGTGTGTGACTAATCAACCCCCACAAGGCTTCATACTTGTTTATTCCAGTTAGACTCTTCTGGTTCATATCAAAACACAACAGCCAGTTCTCTTAATTCATCTCCATTTTCTGAAGTGGCAACTGAGGCAAATGTCTCTATAAAAATGGCTCTTTTATCGCTTGATTCCACCGTGACCGAATTTCCCTTTCCAGAAAAACAGATGGCTTAGGTAGTGCCTGTTTGTGTGCATTTGTGAACTGTGCAGAAGTAATAATAGTAGTGATGTTGGTAGATATAATTTTTAATCAGAAATCTCCCCCTATGAACTTTCTCTGGTAAACATCAAGTCCAACACACAAGATTTTCTGCAACCTTGCAGTCGAGGGTTTCATTCCATTCACAGCACAGTGCTGAACTAATTTATCCCATAGTCCCACCCATGGAGATGCTACAAATTGGATTTAAATTAAGTTTCATTCTAAATACATATATACCAATCATAACAAAACAGGGACAAATTAGTTTATTCTATTTTGTAATCATATGAGATCCACTTGAGCCTTCGGCCTAGATTTGGTTCCCCGAAGGTCAGGTATGCCTGCCTGGGGGATAGCTGACAGGAACTGAGCAGTATTCAGTTTGGCAAATGCCATCCCTTAAGGTGTGAGGATGTAAATGTTTCCAATAAACCAGAAAGGCACAGAATAGAACCAGATAAAGTGCAGTCAGAAGGATGTGCTAGCTGGTCAAAGAGACCAAATGGCCATAAGTAAGGTAGTACGGTACACACCAGGTAAGAGATTCAGCATATAGGTGCCTATATGCCAGTGCCAGAAGCCTCCAAGCCAAGATGGGCAAGTTGGAGTGCTTGGCTGCTAATGAAAACATTGATATAGTGGGCGTAATAGAAACATGGTAGGACAGTGAGAATCAGTAGGACACTGTTATTCCTGGATATAAATAGAAAGGACAGGGAGGGGCAAATTTGGGGTGGAGTAGCACTGTATGTTAAAGAAGGGATAGAATCTAACAAGCTAGAAAACTTAGGAAAACTGGAGCCCTCCATAGAAACTCTGTGGGTGACAATATGAGGCCTGAAAGGAAATGTGCTACTAGGAATGTGCTATTGCTCTCCTGATCAAAACACTGACAGTGACTGGGAGTTGCAGAAGGAAATCAGGGAGCGTCAACGAGAGACATAGCTGTAATAATGGGTAACTTCAATTACCCACACAGAGGCCGCATTTGCATGTAATGCAGAACCGCCAGTCCTATGGACCTGCGGTTCCACTCCCTGATCTCCCCTCCCCCCATGGAAAGCAATCTCTCTGTGGTCAGAGAGAGCAGGGGATAATGGCTGTGTGGGCTTTCTTCTGGCAAGAAGGACAGCCCTCACAGCCAATCATGGCTGGAGGGAAGGAGGAGCTTCGTCCTTCAAATCTGGCTACAGCCAATGTAGTCTGCAGTTCCAAATTCAGAAATAAGGCCCCAAGGGTCATACGATCCTCAGGCATGTATTTTCAGGAGGCACCGTGGGTGCAGAGGGAAGGAGAGATAGGCAAAAATAACCTCTTCTGTAGCATGTATGTATGATTGCTCTGGATGTCAGCAATGGAAAGGCATATTTTAAAATCAGGCCATGACTGAAAAGCTTATCACATTGGTTAAACCAGAAAGGCATAAACATATTTATACTCATTTAGAAAAATCAGAACAGCTTCTGAAATTGATTGCAAAGGTCATCTAGTCTGACCGCATCTATGTATAATACTGGCCCAGTTCACACACTCATTTGAATTTAGGTTTAATGTGGGTTACTAACATTAGTATGATTGTGTGAACCCACACCAAGTCAGGAATCAGGATTCATCTCAGGCCATAAACCACTTTGGCATGGGTTCACACAATCATACCAATGTCACTAACTCACATTAAACCAAAATTTTAACAATTGTGTGAACCAGACCAGTGTCTACCAGTTCTCAAGCATATGCAACTGGGACAGTGCACCATGCAAGATCTGATATCTGGAGCAGAAGTTGACATCCTGAGAATGCAAGACTTCAAGTAAGAAAAAACACATTCCTTGACCTTGAGGGTTGCAAAACAAAGCTGGAAACATATGGGCAACATTTAGTGAAGGCTTTGACACTAAAGATCGGCTTGGCAAGAGCTCTGGAGATCTGGGTGTGAGGCTCCAACCCCCACCCCCACCCTGACAATGTCCCTGCAGACCCCTTGCACCTACGAATCCTTCTCTCTTCTGCCCCCATGTCCCAACATTCAAACCTCCTTCTTCCTTCTTGCTTTTGGATACCTAGTTCTTACTCCTTTTTTTCTTAACAAATATTGGAAGCAGAATAAAGTAATGCAAAGTCGAGCAATATGTGCCGATCTGTTTGGTTTTATAAAAGTTTGATTTGAGAGAGGACAGCTAAGTGAAGAGAAGCTATAAATAACTCTTGTTGCCGCAATAGAACGCCTTGGAGTAAGCAAGCCACAATTACGAGGTTTATTTTTATCTTCTGCCTTAAATGTGATGGAATATAACATAAAAAGAGGTTTGCCCTGGTAATTTACACACATGCTTACACCATGTATTATGGATTGACCTAGATCCCTATCCAAACCACCCCCTCCCCGCCACCCTCTCCCCCCACCCCCGTCTCCACTTGCCAAGGGATAACACATAATTAGATTGGCTTGTTTGGCTTTGCTCATCAGGGCAGGGCCCTTGCTAGTTTTAGAATTTCAAGGCAGCCGGAATGGGTCAGAAGCAAAGGGAACAGAATGAATGTGATAATACTCTGCAGAGAACTTGGCTGGCTTCCAAATCAATCAGGGTGGTGAGGGGGCTCGGGAGGGGAAGCAACAGGCATTAGATCCTCACAGTTACCATGGCTAAAACATCAGCTGTGGTCAGATCAAATGCTTACAAGGGAAGCAGTATTGGAACTGTGATTTTCAAAGCTGGGGGCATCATTTCAAAATGCCAGAGGGACGTGTTTCAGAAGAGAGTACTCTCCAATGCATTTTCTCCTTGTAATTTGACCCCCTCATCGTGAATACAGCAAGAGGGTAATTTGTATTGGGTCAAGGGAGGGCCAGTTTGTTATTTAGGGAATGGAGTTTTTGTGTCTTCTTCTGAGTTTTTGTGAGAAGCAGGATAGTGGGGTGGTATATATAGGACCGGCTCACGTGTGCACATCATTCTGTTTGGGACCAGCAACTGCATCCTCCCTTCCCACCTTCAATCCCATGCCAGGGCTAGGCTTGGTTGGTCACCTGATTGGGGGGGGGCGTGGGGGAATCTTTTCTACCCTCTTTCTGTTTAGCCATTGAGTGGCGGGGAGGGGGTTTGCCCTCACTAGGACTGATACAGCTCTTAATTGGCTGATTGCTCTTCAGGGCAGTGGAAGCTGGAAGGTGGAGCAGTTATTCTGTTTTAGGTGTACTAAAACCTGCCTCATTTTGTGTTTTGTGGGTAGATAGCCCTTCCTCTGTTTGGGGCTGTGAAGGATTGTACTATGCTGCTACCACTTGTCATGGCTCAGTCTCAGCCAGCCCCGTAAGTGACTTTTGAGTTTTACCGCTGCCACCAAGTAGACTTTTATGATTTCTATGGCTGCATCTACTACAACAGCCTTACAACCTTTGTTCTATTTAAAAAAAAATCTTTAGTAGAGTAGTAAAGGCTTTAGGTATGGGGTGGAAAAAACAGACAAAAGCTACTATTTTTAAATATATAAAAAAAGGAATTTTACTTTTAAAATAGCTCAACTTAACCCAATCATTTCTTTGAAAAGTTTGGTACAAAACAGCAACCAAATGACCACAAGGAAAATGAAATGTGATCAAAACGCATCCAACTGACCTGTCTAACACTGAGCCCTAACTCGGAGTCCTTTGCAGTCATCTCAGTTTTCCCAGCAACGCAGGTTGCCCTGTGTTCAGCCTCAGGTCCTGCTCTCCTTCATAGTTCTGGGGTCTTCCCTCCCTGGCAGTGCACTTGGCCGCCCTGCTGAGGCAGGTAGAATGAATGTGTTGTCTTGTGACATGTAGGTACTTTGGGGGTTTACTCACCTGCCTTCCAGCTGCCCATTTCCTTTCTCTGACGCCTATGCTGTTATTATTGTTATGTTGTTAATAAAGTTTGGCCAGGCCGTTTGCCTGGGCCCCTTTTGCCCATGCATGCTTGTCTGGCCTTTTCATTGTTCTCAGTGTAAGTGCACTTGGGCAGGCCTATGCTAATCTGCAGGCATCATTAAGCGGTAATTCGCACAAATACCACCTCTGTGCACTGCTAGAGTACAAGGGATGAGACGTGTCTGCTGAGGGATTTGCTTGCCTTGTCTCTCAGGTAGCAACAACCATGCCCAGGCTTGTAGCCTCTGGATGTCTCTTTCCCAGTCTTGAGAGGGAGCTTGAGAGGGAGTTTTTTGGATTGAGATGGCCTCATAGTGCTTCTTCAAATATTCCATTACAAGCAGACATGTCTTCCCTTTAGCACTTTACCACTGATGATTTGACTGCTGGGATGGTCTGCTGAAGCAGAAGTGTTGCTTGCTACCACTATATACAATTCATGCTACCCTTCTTGCTTTAGTGGCTCTTGGAAGATTCAGCAGTGAGTCCCAGTTGCAATCAGTGCCATGTGGCTGTCTTATGCCAGTGTGGTGTAGTGACTAGAGTGTTGGATCTAGGTCAGAGAGAGCTGGATTCAAATCCCCACTTGGCTCTGAAGCTCATTGGGTAGACTTGGCCTAGTCATGATCTCTCATCCTAGCTTATCTCACAGAGTAGGTAGGATAAAATGCCACAATGCCATGTAAGCCCTTGTGGGGGGGAAAGACTTCTTGGAAAATCAATGAAATACAAATGGGGTAAATGTCCCTTTTCTGCTTGGAAGAAAGGCTCAGTTTATACTGTCAGCAGAACCGTGTGGTAGAGCTATTCCTGGACTGTACCATTTCAGAATTTAAAAGCAAAGTAGGGAGCTGCTTTTTGCATGTTTGATTACCCACCTCCATTTAAAATGCTTTGCACATAGAAGAACATGAATGTGTCACATTCTATCATGCAGGCACTAATCATTAGGAAGAAACCTTCCTTATGAGGCAAGGCTACAGCATCTGGGGCTTTTTGGTTTCAAAGAGATGCAACTCGCGGATACATGATAGAGGTGTATAAATTTATGCATGGAGTAGAGAGAGTGGGACAACACTAGAACCAGGCACCATCCCATGAACCTGAAGGCTGGGAAACTTAGGGCCAGCGAAAGGAAATACTTCTTCACACAGCGCATAATTAATCTATGGAATTCTCTGCCATGGGATGTGGTGATGGCCACCAGCTTGGATGACTTTAAAAGAGGCTTAGATAAATCTATGGAGGACAGGTCTATCCATGGCTACTAGTCTGAGGCCACCTCCAGCCTCAGAGGCAAGGTGCCTCTGAATACCAGTTGGAGGGGAGCAACAGCAGGAGAGGGGGCATGCCCTCACCTCTTGCCTGTGGGCTCCCCAGAGGTCAGCGTGGTGTAGTGGTTAGAGTGCTGGACTGGGACCAGGAAGACCCGAGTTCAACTTCCCATTCGGCCATGAGACTTGCTGGGCGACTCTGGGCCAGTCACTTCTGTCTCCGCCTAACGTACTTCACAGGGTTGTTGTAAGGAGAAACTTAAGTATGTAGTACACCACTCTGGGCTCCTTGGAGGAAGAGCAGGATATAAAATGTTAATTAATTAATTAATTAATTAATTAATTATTATTATTATTAATAAATCTGGTGAGCCACTGTGAGAAACAGAATGCTGGACTAGATAGGCCTTGGGCATGATCCAGCAGGGCTGTGCTTATGTTAAAGAAGAAAAGGGGGAGAGACAGGGCAGTGGGGGCTCCAGGGCTAGCATTAGCACAAGAGCCCTAGACGGCTGCCAAGTTCCAGCGCCCCAGGGGACCTGCACCTGCCCCCTGGGAAGGATTGAGCTCAGTCAGCAACCAGTGGGCCTTCGGCAGCAGCAGCAGCAGCAGCAGCAGCAACAACCATGTTCTAGGTGGCACCTGCTTGCCCCTTTCATCATGGGAAGACCCACAAGACATCACCTTACTGAGGGCCTGCTGAAACCTGGCCCCAGATTTGGGTGCCTCTTTTTGTTTCTTGTTACTTGTATATCCCTCTCTTCCTCTGAGAAGCCCAGAGTGGTGAAAATGGTTTATGTTTATCCTCACAGCAGCCCTGTGAGGTAGGTTAGGCTGAGAAAGAAGTGACTCTGGCCCAGAGTTCCCCAGTGAGTTTCATGGCTGAATGGGGATTTGAGCTTAGGTCTCCCCAGCCCTACCCAACACTCTAAGCACTACACCATGCTGGCTCTCCTATGTCTTTCATAATGCCTAGTTAGACCCACACATGCCTTCTTCTGGAAGTGGTATCCTCCAGAAAATGTTTTACCACATGGTTATAAACTGGACTTCAGTTGAATTTGCTTCCAAGTAAATGTATGATTGAGCTGACCCACTATACCTAGACTTGGAAAAGATTAATGCATTAACTATAATTGAAGATAATATTTTGCCAATGAATTAATTATAACTGAACAGAATATTTTGGAGGATTATTCCATCCATTCTGTTAAATGCACTGGTGAATATTCTTTTCCAAGTCTACCAGTACAGTTCAAGATCATATTCCTTCCTGGTCTTCCTGACAATCTGTTTAGAGTTACCCTAAAGGATCTAGCTTTCTTACCCAAATCCAGACTGCCTAATACCTTCTTTCCCTTTGTGACATTCTCTGATGCTTCATTTCAGCAATAAAAACAAGAGAAGCAGCCAACCAACCAAAAAACACAATCTTATAATTGATAGAATGTTTAGTGTTGCTATTCTAAAGAAGGCATGACAATAAATTTCACTTTGTGCAAGAATGCTAATTTGTATGCACCACAACTGTTAGAATAAAAATCAATTCAGACCTCAATGACACTTGGCAGGCCTCGTTAAAGTGTACCAAAATCTCGGGGTGAAGACAGAAAATAATCCAGGGGAGACTGGAAAGCCAAGATGGTAATCAGTTTGCAAATCTGACTGGATTGTGCCTTTTGCCAGCAACAACGACCAGCATGTTGTGGAAGGTCCAGGAGCATGAGTGTTCCCTTTGGTAGCAGGTTAATAGATGGAGGTTATAGTGGGGAGTGGAAAGAGAGAGCAGTTGGATGTGCTGCTGGAATCCCATTGCCCAAAGGGACAGCAATTAAGTCGTACAGGAGTCTGTTGAGAAACAAGACCAAGCCACCACTGTATATCAGAATGTAAATAAAAGTCTGTGCATTAATAAAACAATAAGTGAATAATTACCAATGCCTGCCTTAAAGAAAGACAGAGGGAGGGAGGGAGGGAGAAAGAGAGAGAAGAGTGGACAGAGATTTCCATTCAATCTCGATTGGATTTTTTTTCCCCAGTACTGTTCACAGGCCATGCTCCAAGGAGTGGCAGGCTTACCTTACATACTGACTGCAATCCCAATTAACACTTTTTCCAAACTGAATTTAGGTGTTCTTTCCCTCCCCCCTCTTCCTTCCTAATGAGGTTTTTCCCTCCCTGCTGTCTTGATACAAAGCTTTATGCTGTATGAGTGTGTTCATATGGTGCTTGAGTGCGTTATCTGACCTTGATTGGTGTTTTGGGAGCCAGTTAAATAGATTACATAGAGGTTACCTTGACAACTGTCTTTGCTGATTTAGCAATGCAGTTCATTCTTGAGCACAAGACTCTCGGCAACGGTGGAATTCCACTGACTTCATATTAATCATTAACACAATGTTCTACGGAGACTCTGCCAAACTAGCAATAAGGACTGTATTGAAATTATTTTCCTTTTTTAAAAAAGAGCAAATATTATAGATCAACCAAAGCTCACAACATGAAATACTTGTTCATAGACATTAACGAAGGCGTACATGCTCCTGTTTTGTTTCCTTGTGCTCAGTCCCAGTTTTTCCATTAATATTGGAATAATAAATCACAAAGGGTAAAGATGATCCTTGACACTGTGTATCCTCCTTGAGATTCATTGTCTACCATATGTTCTGTTAGGTTTGTATGGTAAGCCCCTGAGGATGACAGATAGCTAAATACAAACCTGGATAGGCCTAGAGACTGAGAGTGATGAGTTTACTCCTGATATAGATTGCTGGGGAATGCTGAGAACTAGGTCCTTACATCTACAGGTGTTAAAGCCAAGCCTATCTATTTCTCATCGCAGAAGGGTAGCCAGGGTGTCAAAAAGTTGCTGCTTGCAACATATAACCATGAGCATGAGAAGCTGCCACTGAAACACATTTTTTGGGTTCAGGAGGTCATGAGCTCTTGCATCTCCTATTCCCACTGCATTTCATCTAAAGTAAAGTGTAGAGGTGAATATGAAGTTTGTGCTTAGGTGAAACATCTGAGGAGTTACGAGACAAGCAAAGAAGACTAACAACATTTCTTAGTTGAGCTTCCCACATTCCCCTAGGAAGCTTTTAGTTCCTGCTGTAATCTACCAACAGGTCTTTCACTTTTCTGTCCCCTTGCTGCTGCAAGCTAATGCATATATCAGCAACGCTCATCCAATTCAGCCCAGAGATAGGAACAGAGGAAGCCGCCATATACTGAATCAGACCCTTGGTCCTTCTAGCTCAGTATTGTCTACACATAGACTGGCAGCGGCTTCTCCAAGGTTGCAGGCAGGAGTCTCTCTCAGCCTGATCTTGGAGATGCTGCCAGGGAGGGAACTTGAAACTAAGATGCTCTTCCCAGAGCGGCTCCATCCCCTGAGGGGAATATCTTGCTGTGCTCACACTTCTAGTCTCCCATTCATAGGCAACCAGGGTGGACCCTGCTTAGCTAAAGGGACAAGTCATGCTTGCTTCCACAAGACTAGCTCTCCTCCTGTAATGAGGGATGAGGAACTTTTCCATCCCTCAGAAATGAGGGATGTTTCCAGATTTGACTGTGAGAGGTGCTGGTCATCTGGAACAGGAAGCATGACAGGAAATACTTTTAAAGGAGAAAAAAAATCAAAACCTCCTATTCTGATGATATGTTAGAACCACCATCATTGTTTTAGCACAACGACATTTAAATAGCTACAGTCCGACTCTCAATAGGAAGAACTTAGTGAGGCTATTCTCACATGCAGCCTCACCCAGGCTAAAGAAGCCCAGCCTGGGTGAGGCTGCGCATGAGAACCACCGGGATCAGGCCCAATCCCAACAGGGCAATGCTGCCTAGCCCGGCTTTTCAGCCTGGTTTTTAGTCAGGGTTAAGAGCGCCAGTGCACCAATAAACCCAGCTCCCTAATTGTGTGCAGACTTGGGCTGCTTCCAGCCCAGCTGCACACAGAGACGCTTAGAGCGCCTGTCTCCTGGGGGAATCCCCCAATGCACTGCACCCTGGGCAGTGCATTGTGGGATAGCCAGAGGCTGGGATGCGTCATCTCAGTCTCCGGAGCTGTGCACTGCTCATCTGGGAGGGTGGTCCTTGCTCCCAGCAACATATGTGTGATTGTCGGAGGGAGGGAGGTAAGATTTGTGCAGCCTTCCCTCTGCCTGCTCATGTGAATAGCTCCAGTATTTATTGTTATGGTTTAAAATGGTCTAAAATTCCTAGTTTTGGGAAGTGCTTTAGTGCCTTGTCCTAACAGTGAAACATAAAGTGCCATATTTGTTTTGGTAACTGAAGTCTCCACTCTGGAGAGATGCACAATTTAGTTTGCTTAGAGAGTGATTTATCTCACTTCCCCCTTCTGTTAGCGAGAGCTGTCCTTCTAGGTCAAGGTTGAAGACTGTGCTGCACAGACCAGCACTGCGGGTGCTTTGATATTCTGTGTAGTACCTGGCCCAAGGATAAACAAACAACTCATTTTTCAGTGCTTCAAAGTAGGATTTATTGGATTTTATGAGCAAAATAATCTTCCCAAGAACAAAGGAAGAGGAAAGTGGGAAAGGGAGAAGAAAGGAAGCAATGCCATCTGTACAAGTAAAAGAAAGGTTTCTATCATGCAATAGATTTTCTGTTCAGCCAGAAATGCAACCTTATAAGTGGACTGTGAGTCTAGAGAAAAAGCATGCTACCAGGTCCTTCACTGGATTACTTGGTCAGCAAGTCGTTTTCCTAAAGGACCACACTGAGATGAGCTAGGAACAGTGGGCTGGTGTGTCAGCCCCACCCACCCACACAGAGCAATGGGGCCTGCTAACAAGCTCTGTTGTCACATGCATCCCTTTCTCTGCATCTCTGTTGCCTCCAGGTTGGCAATTGGCACCCCACAGATTTAGCCCAAAGGGCCTGCAGTTGCTGACCTTTCATCTTTCGAGATGTTCTGTTATTTCCAGCTCCTGTATGTCTGGGCAGGAGTGAATAGACCAGAACTATCCTTCACCAGTGATTAATATGGAATATGAATCTCTCCTGCTTTAGCCTCATGAGACTTATGTAATAGGATATTAATATCTTTGGCATGGGTATCATCTGGTGAAAAACAACACCATCCCAGTCCTTGCTTCTCCTTTGCCAGACAGTACTCCTTGTATTCAGTGTATAGAATATAGATATTAATCAATGCCATCAATGAGGTCATCCACACAATCATGTCTACCCAGGTTTCCCTCCTACCTTGCTTCCACACAACCAAAAATTGGGAGCACACAGAGCTCCCAAACCTGGGTAGAACACAGTTTTTGATTGTGTGGATAACCTCATAGAGTTTTACAAAAGCTAGTTTCCATCCAGGGGCACATAATATAATCTTATACCTTAATTACATTAATTGCCTTACCTCTGTAAGCAGGCACAGAGGGAGGCCAGTGGCGGCCCGGGCTCAGCCCACCACGGCCCCCCTAGACCCACCCCCTGCATCAGTGTCTCCCATCAGATGCTGGGAGTGGTTAGCCATGCTCCCTGCATCTGACATCAGACATGGGGGTTCAGGCATAGGCGGTGTGGTGCGGATGCAGTGCTGGCCGATGTAGCTCCCAAACGGGGCCGTGTGGCCGCATTTGAGAGCTAAACCCCACACCCCACATCTGATGTCAGATGTAGGGGGCATGTCTGTGGTGCGAGGCGTGACCCCTGAAGGTAGCAGCCCAGGTTCTTTTAACCCGTCTGCTCAATGGTGGCTCCACCCCTGTCTGTAAGTATTCAATGTACAGCAAAATCCTCGTTCCTCTACTAATGTTCTTTGCCACTTCATTGCTCCCAAAAACTAGTTGTTCTAGAATTGCACCTGATTACAGCAATCCCTAACATGCCAAGGCAAAGCTGCAGGATTGTAGAACGTGTCTTCTAAGCAGGCTTGGGTCCTAGACCCTCTTTCTAATTAAGTATTGTCCCACATAGTTAGCTTGTGTATCAATGTATTTATATGCTATCTTTGCATCCATATGTAGAGAAAGTTAGGTATGGCATGGAGACCTCTTCTAGCGTCATGCTTTCTGGCACCTTTGCTTCTATCCTGTTTTCTGTTCCTAGCCTACAAGTGGGTGAGTGAGCCCGTGATCATACCAGTATTTGCAAGATCTAGCTTCCCACTGTAGAATGTAGTGTGATTCCTTCCAAATCTGTAATTTAACACAACACGTTTATATGCTCAGGGCTCTAGCAAAGCTCACAAGATTTGAAAATTATAATGGCTTGGAGAGCTAAGATGCATATAAGTGGGGCTTGAAGTTATGGTTCTCCCTTCTCCACAGCTGGTACAGTGTCCCATTACTTTAGATTCTACATCAAGTATTCCTCTCTGTGGCCCCAAATATTCCATCCCACTCTTCTTAAGAACTAAGAACATCCTTGCCAAATCATACCTAAGGCCTATCTAGTTCAGCACCCTTTTTCACACAGTCGCCCACCATATGCCTTGGGAAGCCACACAACTTGGGAGATGGAGGCATGTCCTTTTAGAGCTTCAGCAACTGGTACTTGGAGGCATCATTCCTCTAAGCATGGAGGTAGCTTATAGCCATCAGACTAGTAGCCATTGATAGCCCTGTCCTCCATGAATTTGTCTAAGCACTGCTCAAAGCCATCCAAGTTGGTGGCCATCACCACATCCCATGGCAGAGAATTCCATAGATTAATTATGTGCTGTGGGGAAAAGTTCTTCCTTTTGTTGATCCTAAATTTACTGGCAATCATTTTCATGGGATGACCCCTGGTTCTAGTGTTGTGAGACAGGAAGAAGTTTTTTTAATGTAAACTGCCCTGAGACATTTTTGGAAGGGTGGTATAAAAATCAAATAAGTAAGTAAGTTTCCCTTGTTACCCTTCCTAGTTCTGACAAAATAAATCTGCCCGATGCACGAAATGTATTTGAATTGCAGAATTAGTCTTCTCTGGTCACAGAGGAGTGTGTGTGTGTGTGTGTGTGTGTGTGTGTGTGTGTGCGCACACGCACGCACGCACACACACACACACGCATACCATTCTTAAGTTCCTTGATTAACATAACCACATCCGGTAAATTCATGATGATCCTCTCACAGAGAGGCTCGCAGTTTCGATTACTGTTCAAAGGGTGGTTTTTTTCCATATACCCCCCCTCCATATGACCTTTTGGGTAGAGTAAACATGTTTTGATGGGAATGTTGCAGTACTGGGCTTATATGATCTTTGGCCTATGTTTGATGTGTACTGTATAACCTTTGTAGAAAGCACTGCCTCAGGTAATCCATCATGGAGCAGTCTTCTGGATTAACGGCTGTGACCCTCAAAAAAACATGCAGTTAAAATGCTTTCTGGCAAAATTTGTTTCACTTGGGATGATATTCCATTGTGCACCAAGGAGAAGGGAAAGTGAAGTATCTGAGGGATGCTTCATGCGAGATATTTTACTTACACAGGCACACAAGAGATAACGGGGAAAGCAAACTGGTTAATGATATAACCTTTGCACTGCAACCCCCTCCTCCCCTGGGAAACCTTCCACAGACCCAAAGGAGATTTTGACGCACCATGGGTCAGAGTCTTGCCAGACAGAGAATACACCAGGTGCGGGGATGGAACTTGGCTCCCATTCAAAATTCCTGGATTTGGACTGGTGTTGCACCATATGCAGACCTGCCGCCACCACAGGGAATAGTGGGAGAGGGGAGTCCCGATTTCCAGCTACCCCAGGAGAGTGGGGTCTCCATTTGGGGGCACAAGCAAGGGTGGACAAGTCCAAATGGGTGGGCAGACTGGCAGAGGGCACACTTTGACAGTTCCTTGGAGGCAGTCACCAAGACAGGAAGAGCTGTTGGTGAGGTACTTGTCCCCACTTCTATAGAGCAACCTCTGTACAAGGATGGAAGGAAAGAGCTCCCACACATTACTCATCACAGTTAGGAACCTGGGCTTAGCCATATATAATGTTAAGCAAGATCCCTCCCCTGTCCATAGCAATGATGTCTTTCTTTAACACCTCAGTGCACTCAAGCAAATTGGAAACAGTCATTACAATATTCCTGCTGGCAGTTGTCAAAAATTCTGAATTACAGTGGCATGTTTGGAGGAGAACTCTGCATCCCCCAAATTTCCCATGAATTTCTGTTATCTGTGTGCATCATGTATAGGATTAACACTTCACTATAACATAGCAGATCCTCTCTTGTAACTCTGCTAAAGCTGCCAATCTGACTACATTTTATGACTTTGCATTCTTCTGCATAATTTACTGCTCAGGAAATATGTATGTTCGGGAGAAACAGCTGGCCTTTTAGCCTTCTGATTCTATAGATTACAGAAAGCAACTACTGTACGCCATCCCATTAGATCTAAGATCTTTTAGCAAGTCAGATCTGGCTGCTGCTGCTGCTGCTAGAGGCAACTCCTAAACAGTTATTTGAGATGATGTATAACTCATCCCCTTCATAAAGAGATGGCTGGCTCCATTCTTTTCTTTTGCAAACCTCAAACATTGTTTACACATCATCTATTCAAAACATGCCACCTATCTCTCTTTTTTAGCTACCTACATGATCTTACAGGATGGGTTTGTGCTTGATCACAGCTGTCATTTAACCAACTTCGTATGTAGCGAGGCTTCATTTAAACAATTCTTCACCAAACCACTTCTTTTCAACATTTCACCTCCACATATTCAGCCCAGATCAGCTTCTTGAATACTTTTGCAGTTTGTAGTGACATGCTTGCATGCAGAAAGATTCCAAGTTCCCTCCCTGGCATCTCCAAGATAGGGCTGAGAAAGACTCCTGCCTGCAGCCTTGGAGAAGCCACTGCCAGCCTGTGTATACTGAGCGAGATCAACTATAGGTCTGACTTGGTATAAGGCAACTGCCTATGTTCCTATGCTGAAAAATGAACAAGACTGACTTCAATGCATGTTGTGGGGAGGTACAAAGCCCAAGCATGGAGGGTGGGAATAGGAGGCTTTATTCAGGTCTCAAGGGGCCATGGATGCAACATGGGCTACAAGCCCATTACTAAAAGGAAAACTTGTAGGTAAATTGTAGATCAGGGCTGCACAATCTCTGCCCACCAAATCTTGTTGGACTACAACTCCCATCATCCTTGACTATTAGCTACTGCAGCTGGGGATGATCAGAATCCAGCAAGCACTGGTGGGGGGGGCAAAGTTGTGCAGCCCCCTTGCAAATCATGTTTGACAGTGTTTATGCAAACATACTTATCTATATCTTGATGGGATGTTACATAGGAGCATAGGAAGCTGCTTTATACCAAGTCAGACCATTGGTCCATCTGGGCACTTTCCAGATTACCTGCTCAACAGCAGCAAAATGCTTCGATTCAGGCAAATTGGATTCAAAATGTAAATAGCAAATCTACCAGCAGGGGGAGCAGTCTCATGAAAACTAACAACCAGAAAATATAGCAACCCTTTTACCCGGACATACAATGTTATCAGAATAAATTGCAGTGATTAAATCTGAAACAAGGCATCCAAAATGTGAATGGCATCCTGTGTGTAGCATAGGAACTGTGGTGTCAAAACACAGGAAGTGCAGAAGCACACTTCAGAGATACGTTGTGACCCCATTGCAGAGTCTAATCTGGAAAGCGCCCTAGCTTAGTATTGTCTACACAGTCTGGCAGTGGCTTCTCCAAGGCTAGAGACAGGGATCTCTCTCAGCCCTATCTTGGAGATGCCAGGGAGGGAACTTGGAACTTTCTGCTCTTCCCAGAGCATCCCCGTCCCCTAAGGGGAATATCTTACAGTGCTCACAATATAGTCTCCCATTCAAATGCAAACCAGGGCAGACTCTGCTTAACAAAGGGGACAATTATTTCTTGCTACCACAAGTCCAGCTCTCCTCCTTTTAAGTTGCTGAAGCCAATCATAAGCAGTGTTAGAACAGAAAAAACAATGTTCTGATTGATCTATTGATCAAGGCCCTCCATTAGAGGAGACAGGGGAAGCCCATGTGTGCAAGCACTTATAGTAGGGAACTCTGGGACATAGTTTGAGAGATGGAGATAAGTGTGCCTTTCAAAGTGCATGCTTTCCCAAGAACTACATATCCCAGTGTTCCTTAGTTCCACGCTCATTTCTTATGCACAAGCAGGAGAAGCTAATGGATTGTCAGCAGGAGGGAGAGACAAGCACCATAATAATCAGAAACCTTGAGATTCCAGGGCCAGTGGGAGCCAGCCAGTGCTGATGATTTACAAGCCCCAGAACATATAGGAGGAAATTGATTAGGTCTCTGGTCTCCAGGGCACCTTGAAGAATTGACACTAGATCCCAGGGACAAAGCATAAAGGGCATTGTCTAAAGGGCATTTGTCAACCATGTATAATTAATATGCACACTGCCAAGTCTGGTTCTAAATACAAAGTAGGAGCTTAAACAAAGGAATCGAAAGGAGCTAAAAGATGACAAATAAAATATCCATTTTTAAAAAAGCAAACAATGGGGAATTTTTGTGGGGAGGGGAATCTGTGTTGCAAGTTTGTCCCCTGCCTAGAGAATTGATGCTTGGGCACAGCTGGGGAGGGGGGCATGTACACAGCTGACATCTGGAACTTGGCCTAGGTTGAACTGTTTTCCATGGCCACACAAGAGCAGATCATGAGAACAGGCCAGCAATACTGCTAGATGGGATGGGTCTGCAAATGTGATTTAGCATTGTGTTCCAGTCTTAGCTTCATTTGGGAAGTTGATTGTGTCTTCTTGGCTTATTGTGTCCCCACAGAAGCCTGCTACTTGGCAGGATCAGCCTTTCTATTAGACAGAGCGAAGAAGCCACTTCCCCTGATTCTGACACAGGGCAGCAAATTGTCCACTATTAATTTGCCAGTAGATGCTGCCCACCAAATGGGTGTCATACCTGAAACCCTGGAGAGAAATGTTTGAAAGCTGAAGCATGGCTCAGCTTGCCTTTTAGGGCCAGAAAGAGAGAATTCATCTACTGACTGACGTTGCAATAATGCTTAACTCTGCAGTGAGTGAGTCTTTTCCTTACTGCTATTCCTAGGACGATGTGGCCTTTGGAAGGGTTTCTCTCAGGTGAAGGTTGACAAGTCCTCCAAACACAAACTGTTACATTTTACTTCCTCTCAGCTTCCTGAAGGTACCTGGCTTCCTTATGCCAGTGAAGGGATGCTGGAAAAGCTGAATTACTATATTTTTATTCTTGGGGGGAAAGCATTGGGGAGGTGCCATAGCTCAGTGGTAGAGCAGCTGCTTTGCATGCAGAAGGTCCTAGAAGATGTGTAGGGAACATGCTGGTAGCCATGGGACAAGGTCCTGCCCGAGGCTCCCTGCTTCATTGATTTCTACACATGCATTAGTGTGCATGTGCCCAAGTCCACATCAGGCATAGGGCACGTGGTCTGTGCCAGGATGGGACTATTCAGCCCTGTTGCAAAGTTTTCACTCCTCAGACAGCGGTTCGTTGAAACATGGAAGTGGGAGAATGGCTACTAGGGGATCCTTCCCAACCAACATTTCATTAAAATGCTGGTTGGGAAGCTAGTTTGGTTCCCCACCCCACCCCTCTGCCGCACTAAGAGCAAGGCAGGGGGTAAAGCCCCGAGCCAGCCAGTGTTTCAATGAAATGCTGGCTGGAAAGGAGAGGGGCACACCACGCACTCCCAGCTGGTGAACTCGCTGGCTGGGCGCAGGGGAGTCAAGAGCAGGGGCGTGCCCTGGGTTGGGGAATGCCTTAGCAGCTCCCTCAGACCCTGGCGGCTGAGGGACACCCATCCCCCCGTATTCCCTTATTCCAATGCCCCTGGGTCCCAGGTTCAATCCCAAGCATCTCTAGGTAGAGCTGGGGGAGACTCCTACCTTAAACCCTGCAAAGCTACAGCTGGTCAGCACAGACAGTGAGGCTCTCCACACGAACAGTGTAGAGAGCCTAAACGGGCTCTGCGGGGAAAGTGGGCTTAGCCTGCTCTCCCTGCACATGAGCAGGGAACCGTCCCCGAGTGGCTGGATCAGCCGTCCACACGATTACCAGCTCCATCATGGAGCCAGTAGTAGTGGCTGGGATCAGGGGCCGCCCGACCCCTGGAAGTCCCAGGATGCCCCACGCGAGTGTGTGGGGGCATCCTGGGAAGACCCCAGAGGCTGGGGAGCTTGTTGGAGCCTCGCAGTCGGGGGTCTCCTCTTGAATCTCCGCTGTGCGCATCACATGATCAGAAGAATGGAGTTAGCGGAGTGCTCGCTCTGCTAACCTCGTTGTTTAAGAGGAGAGGTATTTTGGAAGGATTTCTGCCAGGAACCGCGCAACTTCCATGGCAGTACACGGTGGCGCGGAACCGGGCTGGCCTCCCTTCGCCCGGTTCCACAAAGTCGTGAGAATAGCCTCAGTATGGAGTTATATAGACCAATGGTCTGACTCAATAGAAAGCAGCTTCATAGATTAATTTGGATTTTTTACCACTGGCTTGTGATGGAGCATTTTGTATCATGCTCTACAAGTAAGGACTTTATTTATATTCTTATGCATTGATGGTGTAGTAACAACAACAACAATAGTAGTAGTCATCGTCATCATAAAATAATGTATTAAAATATATTTTTCTTTACTGAACCAAATTAATACACTGTACCAATCCCCTAACTCCCGTGCTTTCCTTCTTTTACAGCTTCAACCTTCTATCAGGGAAATCTCTTCTTAAAAGCTCAGTTTCTTTTTGTTGATGTTTCTTTAATAAGATCAGCCCATTGGCAATCGTATAAGCCTGCTAGTTTATCTGTCTCTCAATTTCTGAAGCTTTATTAATCAGCATGGCCCTTGAAGCAGCTTGCGTGAAAAATCCAGTACAAGAATAAACAATCGCTATTATCAAAGCTTTTTCATGAGGAAAAAACATGATCTGTAGAATTAAATCCTTATTAGGGGCATTATTGTTGTTAAGAGTTCTATTGATTATTATTACACATTAATTTGCTTCAGTGAGATAATACAACTTAGTGATCTAAAATCGTAAGACTTGTCAGAGGCAAAGAAAGAGGCTGAATGCTGTTTCATCAGACTTCTTCATAAGCTGCTCAATACCTACCTGCCCCCATGGAGCAGAGGTGGGGTGGTTTATAACCCTAAGCATGCCTCACGGGGTACGACCATCCTCTTACTACGATTGCCCCATGGCATCTAAAGCCACTTTCCTCTCCTCACCACTCCAGCTAGTGTGGCCAACAAAGATCTGTGTGCCCTGTGTCCCTTGCCTCTGATGTGGATGCAGGAGGCGTTACTTGGGCACATGCACACTAACACATGGGTAGAAATCAGTGAAGAAGGGAGCCTCAGGCAGGACCTTGACCCATGGCCACCAGCGAGCTCCCTACACACCTTCTAGGACCTTCTGCATGCAAAGCAGATGCTCTACCACTGAGCTATGGCACCTCCCCAATGCTGTCCCCCCAAGAATAAAAATATAGTAATTCAGCTTTTCCAGCATCCCTTCACTGGCATAAGGAAGCCAGGTACCTTCAGAAAGCTGAGAGGCAGGAAAATGTAACAGATGTGTTTGGGGGTCTTGTAGAAGAGAAGAAGCCCACGCCAGGGAGCTCACAGGAACATAGGAACGTAGGAAGCTGCCTTATACTGAGTCAGACCATTGGTCCATTTAGCTGAGTATTGCCTACACAGCCTGGCCATGGCTTCTCCAAGGTTGCAAGCAAGAGTCTCTCTCAGCCCTATCTTGGAGAGGCTAGGGAGGAGACTTCAAACCTGCTCTTCCCAGAGCCGTCTCATCCCCTAAGGCAGTGGTTCCCAAACTGGGAGCCTCCAGATGTTGCTGAACTAGGGCTGGGGCTGATGGGAGTTGTAGTTCAGCAACATCTGGAGGCTCCCAGTTTGGGAACCACTGCCCTAAGGGGAATATCTTCCAGTGCTCGCACATGTAGTCTCCCATTCAAATGCAAACCAGGGTAGACCCTGCTTAGCAAAGGGGACAATTCATGCTTGCTACCACAAGACCAGCCCATAGCATCAACTTTTAAAGATGTTATAGCTTTTGATGCCAGTGGCCTGAGACGGTTCTGCTTTTTTTGTTTTAGGATTTTGCATTGTAAACAGTCTTGTATACTTTGCTAAAAAGGCAGTCTATAAATAAAGAAGAAAAAGAAGGAGTAGCAGTAGCAGTGCATCTGAGTCAGACGATTATGTGGTGTAGTGGTCAGAATGCTAAACTCGAACCAGGGAGACCCAAGTTCAAAACTCTGTTCAGCAATGTAACTCACTGGGTGACTTTTGGCCAGTCATTTGTTTCTGTTTAACCTACTTCACAGGGTGATTGTGAGGCTAAACATAACCATATACATAGGTCTTTGGATGAAGAGTGGGATATAAATGTAAACATAGAATAAATGATGCTAAACACATTGTTGCAATCTTTCTTTCTTTCTTTCTTTCTTTCTTTCTTTCTTTCTTTCTTTCTTTCTTTCTTTCTTTCTTTCTTTCTTTCTTTCTTATAAAACAGCAGCCAGGGATGGAGGGGATTTAGGATTTGAGCTGCAGTATTTAGCAGAAGATAGTGCTGGAGTACCAGATCAGTACTCAATACTGTGTGTGCGTGCATGTGCGTGTATGCACGCGCATCTCTCTCTCTCTCTCTCTCTCTCTCTCTCTCTCTCTCTCTCTCTCTCTCTCTCTCTCTCGTAGCAAAGTGATTTTTCTTGCAGCCCTGGAATTAATAACTACAGTTCTCTTTCAGAAAAGGAATAGTATCGTTCATACTGAAAAATATTCTTTTCCCTCCCACAGGGGATGCCTGCGTAGGTGTGGAGCAGTAGTCTGGGAAATTAAAAAATGCAAATTAAAAAAATGCAAATGTAAAAGCAAAGCAAAACCGCTTGCCATGGTGCTCGCAGGGCTTTCTTGAATAGCAGCAAATTAAAGAAGTGCTATGTAATCAAAGTTTATATCTAGCCTTAAGAAAGAAAAGCACCACTATCTCTAAATATAGTGGTAGTACTGTCTGTCTGCTTTGACACTGTGTGCCAATTACTGGTGAATTACCAATACTGTGTCTTGTAGTTTTAACAAGCAAATGCCTCTCCCAAATCACTTTAGCTGGTTTAATTAACTAATGACAATTAGCAGGGACATTGAATTTGTACACGGCAATCAAGAACTTTTTTTAAAAATCCAGTTCATGGGCACTCCCTCTGTGACATAACAATCTAGGAGTGGTCATCCTACTTCTCGTACTGAACTCCATTAAAACCTTCCACACCTCATACCATAATGGTGGCTCCTTCATTATTGGGAACCACAGTTTTAAGGGAATGTGAAAGATTGGGATCCTGTTGAACATGTGGAACAGAATTATCTATATTCTCATGTGAGATCAGCAGGGGACCAGGCAAGAAGGCATGCTTCCATGTCCACATTACTACCTTTTATGTCTGTCCTTGTATGAATATAGGGGAAAGATCAAGCATGGTAGATATAAGGGCTGTTCTCACAGCCATTTACTGGGTAGGGCAAGTGTCCTCTGCAGTATCGGGAGGTGTTGATGCTCCCAGTTTTCAGCTGTGTGTGAGTTAAAAGCTAGGCCAGAGGAGGGGAAATGATTGTATGGAAGCAGGTGCAGTCGCCACCAGTGTTTCCTACTACCTTGGTAACATGCTGAGTAAAAGTGCTGAATAGGACAGTGCTGTTGGAGCCTGAACTCACCTCCTGCATGATCTAGCTTTTAACTCACACACGACCGAAAATCGAGCACGTGCACAGCTCCCAAAGCTGGGTAGGACACTTGTCCCACCTAGTTAACAGTCATAGAACAGCCCTATAATGTAGAAAGGTAATATTGCAGAATGCACTTGCATGGTAGTGGTGGGATGACATGTTCTTTAAATGCTTCCAGAGTTTCTGTTGTGGTCCTTTGGAGCGAGATTCTAAGAATGGAACTACAGATTACAAGAGAACATCAAGTTTCCCTTGTAATATTAATGCAGGGGTGAAGGCTGCATTTGCAGAAGAATTGTAGTGATCTGCCTCCCCACCCTCTAAAGAGTTAACAGGTAGTGAACCCTTGTCTCGACTGACAAACTGGTGGACTCCAGGGCAGCCAATCAGTACACCAGGTGGGTGGGACCTAGAGATCGGTTGATGGGAATTCTGGGAACAAGAAAGTTAGTCTTTGTTGGAGTGAAGCGCGTGTGGAAAGGCATAGTGAGGGGCAATGGAGTTTTGCTCCCTCATGGTCAAAGCCAGCATGGAGATTTCTCTCATGGAATAACTGTAGATCCTTAAAAGAAAGAATTGCAGGAAGCTTGATTCTCATCAGGAATTAGGTGAGTTCAGGGGAAAGGGAATTCAGCAGAGGGAACAGTTTGTGCGTTAAGAACTTTTATGTCTTTGTATGTGTGTGCTTTTGCATATTCCTGATACTGTTCTATTATTGTTTACCTGTAATGTAATTAAAATTAGAAACACTAGTCTATGCCCACCCTACCTAGGGCGTTGCAGAAGACTCTATACACATTTAAGCAAGCATTAAGACAACCTATTTTCATAATCCTACCAAGGATTCTTAACTGTATCTAAAAGCTGTGAAAGCCTCGGATGGAAGCAGGGTGTAGTAATTGAATAAAACTGAGGGGTTTTTTTGGTGCTTTTATTTTTACAAGCATCTCGGAGTTGGTTTTTAACTCAGGAAGGGGAGTGGCAAAGGGGGATTTCTCTGGCGCAAACATGTCCTCAAACGTTCAGCAGCTATCAGTTTTCTCACCACGTGTAGGCTTGCATGTGGAAGATTTTTGTACTTGTCCAAGAGCCAATTTAAGAGAGTTTTTTTCTGGGTTATCCCACCTCAAGCCCAGAGAGTTTCTGTAGACAAAGAGGGCAGGGTGGCAGCATTTTGAACCTACTGATAATGCAGAATAGTTTTAGGAGAAGTCTAGCCAGGCAGCTCAGCAGGGATGATTCAGCATTTCTTTCCCTCACGTGAGCTTGCTCTGAGACAAAGGCTTTAATCCGTTACAAGAATACTGATAGGCTGGGGTGCTAGTGGTGGTGGGATGCTTAACACTTTCCCTGCCCACTGCGGCTTATCTTGTGTAAATATCCCCTGCTCCATTTCTTATTACTGCTTTATACTCCAGCTTGACTCCAAGGTAGGAAGGCCTGCTGTGGGAGAAAACGGAGGAAGGCCATTTGCAAGATGAAATGGACACATACAGCAAGTGCTAAGCACTCTTGTTTCTGCCCACCAAGCCTCCCCTGCAAACCTCCCTACACACATAATGCTGCATTTGCATTAAACTGCACACACACATTTAGGAAACATTCTTGCTAGTGTAACATGCAGTTCTGTCATAAGGCAGTGTGACATCAGTAAAAGAGGAACCTACTTCTGAGGGCTAAATTCCATCCTTGCCTTATTAAAGTCAGAGGGCTTATCTAGGTGGTAAGTCAATCAAGAATATGTTCATTAATCACACATGTTACATCAGCTCCTCAAATCTTTGTTTAACACTACCTTACAATTTTTCCGCTTTCCAAAACTTGGATGGTCAGAGTTGTTTGTCAATAACAAATTAGCCTCATGCTCCATTGAATAACAATTCCTCATGCTCAGCTGAATAATAATACAATGTGAATAATACAATGATGCTGTTCTCATGAGCAGCCAAGCCTGGGCATGGCTGCCCGTAAGAACCACCAGGATCCACGTGGATCCTGGTGCTGCCACATTGCTGTTACAGCGGGCAGCCAGCTTTCAAGCCTGTCTTTTAGCCAGGGTTAATGGAGCAAGCTCTCTGTTAACCCAGGCTCTGGGATTGTGTGTCAGCAACCCACTCTGACATAGAGATAGGTTCCTAGAGTGCCCAGGGGAATTCTACAATGCATTGTGGGATACCCAGAGCAGGGTGCATTGTGGGATACCCGGAGGCCAGGATGCACCATGAGAACACATCATGAGAACGTGTCGTTCTGGCCTGCAGAGATCAGTCCATGTGGATGCGTGGTCAGTGCTCCCAGCGGAGATAGTTTGCTTGTCTAGGGGGGAAGGTAAGGACTGTGCAGCCTTCCTTCCACCACCCAGTCATGTGAATAGCCCCACAGTATTGGATAATACAGTGCTTGTGGTGGTGTTCATGGATGCTGCATTATAAATAAAAGTCAAGACAAAACTCCAACAGGCCACTATATGGATCAGACACATTTGTTTATTTGGCCTCTGGGGACACACAAAATGCTCATTTACACGATCAGAACTTGGGTAGGAGAAGTGTCCTACCCAGGTTTGAGAGCTACGCACCCCCTCTGCAAGGGAAAAATCAGTGTTGGAGGGCTCCATCCTACCCAGCAGCTGTATCCAGCTACTGAATTAGGTAGGAGGAAAAGCCAGGCTACCCTGCAGGAGGCTAGCTGACAGTCACTGCCTGCACCTCCTACCTTGTTTTTCTCCTGTACCCGATCAGAAAACAGGAGCACACAGCTCCTGAAACTGAGTAGCATGCTTCTCCTACCCAAATTATGATCATGTGAATGAGCCAAGTGTGTAATGAAGCTTAGTGCCAAGTATAGCTGCCTTTGACTTCTCCAACTTGGTAACTAGATGTCAAATTTGACCCTCAGAATTTGCCTTGGAATGAGCATACTGTCCTGGTTTAGGTCTAGTGACATCTATCAGTAGATCAGTTTTTGCTTCAGAGGCAATTCTGATTGTGGCTGAAGCCTCCCTCAAAATCATTCCCTGCCCCATTATTACCCCATGGTTATCTGTGAGCTAGAAAGGATGGAAGGCCAGCTGCCCATGCCACAGGTTAGCTACCCAACACTTTATTCTGCTCAGGGACTGTGTCAATAGGGTCTTCCATGGAAGCTTAGTACCTTCGGAATTCAACCCCAAAACACAAAGATATATGAATACCAGAAAATATAATTTCTTACATCTATGTTTTAATTAAAAGAAAGGATAACTGCCCCATTGTGACTCCTTTACAGTTTACAGTCCTCACTTCAATTTAATTAATCAGAGAAAGCCTATAAATCAGCAAAGAGGTTAAAAAATGTTTGCAAAGTCTTGCAGATTAAAAGATAAAAACTCATGCAACCTTAACCAAATATATGGCCAATAAAAAACAGCATTAATAACATTCCCCAAATGCCTATGTGGATGAGCTATGCTAATGGTCTTTGAACGGAACAACTACTAATATGTGTAAATAGTATAATAAGATATGCCATTTAATCTTTATTTCCTATTGTGTAATGTGTGAGAGACACCAACCTTTCACTAGTCTCTCCCATGGCATCTCCGTGCCCCATCACTTGTGTTGATGATCAGCAATGGGGTATCCTGCCGAAAAACTATAGCAAAAGGTTTTTTCTTGTCCCTCCTCCCTGCTTGCTGTGGTGCTTTTAAAAAAAAGTTTAGCTTAAACATTCGTTCAACTGTACATTGTTTGATGCCTTGTTTAAAACAAACAAACATCAATCTGCTTTTTAAAAGCTGGAAAACTGTTCCAGGAAATGGGATTTGTGACATTACAAGGACCAGACCATCAGCGCTTTGCACAGCCAACACTGGTTGCAAACCAGAAGAATGGCATTTTCCTGAACTCATGCAATCCTGAAAAGAAGCTTGCATGTCTGTACAAAAAGCTGTGAGTGCACTTAACAATGGGCTCACTGATCATATGATGTGCCCCTGTATGCACCCTTCATGTTCTTCTGGTTGGCGTTCCAAAACCCTTTTTCCTTTTCTCCTTTAAAGGAGGCTGGTTTTGTCGATGAAATTAAACAGCTGTTTTATTCCCTTTGACAATGGAGGTTGCCTGCAAAACTGCTATGATTTATATTCCAGGAGGTGGAGGTGGGGGTGGGGGTAGTTTGGTTCACAGATGACACCATGAAGAACTAACAACATCACTTCTAAATTCCCTTTCCTTGATTCCTGTTCTAGCATTGTACTCTACCTGTGCTTTTCCAATTTCTCAAGAAATTATTTGTATGCCCTCATGACCTTCATAACTCTTTCTGAGTTCCAATGAAGCAGAAATGTCTCCAGAATAATATGGTGTGAACTTTAACCAATCTACATTAAGGAATGTTCCTTAAAAGCCCCTATTAAGATCAGAAGTAGATGTCATGCTCTGTATTCTCTTGCTGTGGATAGTGTAATGTGTGGATTTGAACTGAAGGCTTTTGGTACTGGTACTGATCTGTAGAACAACATGCCTGAAGCGACCTTGGTCTTTGGGGCCTTTCTGGAGACTGGTAAAAACAGTATTAGGAGGACATCTGCGCTCCTTTCTCTTTTTTTGTGATGTAGGACCTATCATGGTGGTCTTATTGTTTGTTTTACTGCTCGTATGTTGTACTGGGGGTTTGAAAATCACAGATAAAGGAGAATATATTGATTCCCAGGTCTCCTACGGTGGCTGAAGCTTCCCTTTCTGCACCCAGAGAACATCAGTTCTAAAGATTGTGCACATGACCATTCGGGGAGGGCAGGGAAGGCGTGAGGGGAAGGCAAGATCTACCTTACCTTCCCCACAGATGATCTCATCAGTGCTCACATGCCCACACAATCCACAAAGCTCCCGGCAGTGCAGATCTCTGGAGGCTGGGGAAATGAGTCCTGGCAGTGTTCCCTCTAAGGCATGCACATGTGCATGCACTCACACATTTTTTTTATGGCCGCTCAGTTCATTTTAAATCCCGCTCAGGTTTAATCAGGAAGGTCCCACTCTGAATGGATGTGTGCACACACTGGCTTGATACTGCTGACCAGAACAAAACCCATTTCACACAGAGATGGGAAAAAATGAGAGAGAACGCTGGTCCTGGCCTCCAGGAATCCCTAAATGTACCATACAAGTAGTGTGGTGCATTTAAGAATTCCCCCATGAAAGGTAAAACACAACTCATGCTGTGTGCAGCTTGAGCATATACATGACCCTGGACCTGGGGTAAAGGGGTTTTTAGCTTTAACCCAGGGAAAATTCCGGGTTAAAAAAAAACAGGCTTAGGGCCGAGGTAGCACCGGGATTGGGCTTGATCCTGGTGGTGCACACAAGCAGCCTTGGCTATTTGTGTGAACAGCCTCCTAGAATAGTGATGGCTAGGATGCAGCCCAAGGAGAAGAACTGGTCTTGTGGTTGCAAGCATGAATTGTCCCCATTGCTAAGCAGGGTCTGCCCTAGTCGGCACTTGAATGGGAAGCTACATGTGAGCACTGTAAAATATCCCCCTTAGGGGATGGGGCCACTCTGGGAAGAGCATCTGCATCTTTGCATTCAGAAGGTTCCAAGTTCCCTCCCTGGCAGCATCTCCAAGAGAGGGCTGAGAGAGATTCCTGCCTGCAACCTTGGAGAAGCCACTGCCAGTCTGGGTAGACAATACTGAGCTGGATGAACCAAGGGTCTGACTCAGTGTAAGGCAGCTTCTCTGTTCCTAAGCTAGGTAGATGCTGACAGCCATTTTAGCATGCACCTGCATCTGAAGTGTGCAGGATGATATAGATGACCAATCTCTCACTGGTGTGAGAGAGTTTGTTCCTGGGTAGTCAATTGTCTAGGCTCTTTCTCCAAAATGTCCAAACTGATCATTTTCAAATCAATACTATGTTGTGGAGGAAAGAAATGTCCCCTCACCCAAGCTGCATGTGGTGCCAGTGGAAATAAATAAATAAAGTTGTGGGAAAACAGTCTGTTTTAGATGGCAATGTTAATTAGAATTACACCTATCTAAAGCAGAAACTACGGACAGCTGGCCCACCCCTATGAAAAGCAGTCCTATGGAGTGGTCAAGCAGGGCAAGAGGGGGAAATAACAAGTTAATTTTAAAAAGGAGAAAGCAGGGCTTCTGCCAATTCTAAAATAATAAAAAAGGAGCTAGAAGAGTTAAGACTACAATATGTAACCTTCTTCAAATGTAGATTGAAATCTTTCCAAATATCAATTAATCCCTAATCTAACATGCATTTCTTAGTTGCTTCCTGTGCATTATTAATGGGCTGGTCACCCTGAGACGAAGGTAGGAAGTGAAAAGCAATTAAATCCCTCTACCACCCCTGCAGATATGGCTGGCCTAGAGAATTCAAGCAAATGAGGGGGGACAGTGATAAAAGGACAAAAAAATAATAAAGATATCTCTCATAAGCTATTACTGTAGAAATAAGGATAGCAGACCCATACTCCTCTGGATCGTGAGACTGTTGCCTTCAGATCAACAGCAGATAAGGGAAAATCCAGATGTGCATCTTCTAATAATTTGTCTGGTTCTGATGTGATTTTCTTTTTTTCTTATTAAGTGCGGGTTTCCTGAAGCAGAACTGAAGGCAATGGCTTTCTTTCATTCTAGGACAAAAGGAAAAGACTCCGCTGCCTTTTGAGAGGAATTGATCCTTTTCAAAGCCCAAGAAATAATGTTAGCCTTATACATTTTACCATTTTTGTCTAAAAAAATAAACCACTCAAATCTGTTGAAAAGTTCAGTAACTTTTTTTAAGCATGTTGTCCACATTTCTCACTTTCACTACTGTGCCCCATATAATTTGGAGAACCCACTTGATTAATATTTGCAAAAAAGCAAAACTCCAGACTGCCATACGAAACTCTTATAGTGTAACTACTTCAATTCACAGCTAATTATGGTTCAGCCATAAAGTTTTTTAAAAGGTTTATAAGAGAAGTATTGACACAGCCTTAACTATAGCCCTGTGAATGGAGCCACTGTGATATTGTTTGGAAATAGTGTTCTAAAAGGGAATCTTTTATGAAAAGAGATGCCAGCTGTTCCCTTTGGAAACATTTATTTAACTGGCTTTCAGTAAAACTGGCTGTGGAAGAAATTTGACAACTCCTTAATCTGATTAAAATCTGAAATCGCTACAAGGCCAAAAACCTGTGTGGGGGCAGGAAAGTCCCACCCTTCTCTTCATTGTGTGATTTTAATTCCCCTAGACTTAGATTTTAGGACTCAGAGCATTTGCTGGGGTGGGAGTTAATTAATAATTAATTACAGGAGAGTGGTGTGTGTTTTTAAAATCCCATTTTAAACATAGAGTCTGAAAAGAGAGGCTAACGCTGATGTATGGCAACCAAAATAATGCATCTCTTGATTCCAAGTGTGCATTTTACTACCTGATCCCTCACAAGGAGAACAAAGCCAGTGTCTAAGAGGCTATGCCTGGGAGCGATAGGTGGCTACACGCCATCCCTAAAGATTTGTGATGCAAGTGCCATTAAACAGCACTTTCTTGACACACTGGAGGCACAGCCATGGTCACCGGCGGAGGTTGTCTGTCGGCGTCTGTCTTTCAGGGCCCTGCAGGTTCAAGCCCTTTATTTATTTACAATATTTCTATCCCACTCCTCCAGCACACTGCAGCTCTGGACACCTTACAAGAAAGACACAATAAAACAACAATAAATAATAATAAAAGATACATCAAAACAAATCAGGAGGCAGGACTTTCATTTATTTATTTTTGTTTGTTCATTATTTAATACATGTGTATACCGTCTATTACAAGTGTCTCAAGGTGGTTTATAATGACGACAACAAAAACAACCAAGTATTTAAAACAATATTAAAACATATATAAAATACAAATTAACAAAACAACAAATCAGTAACATTTAACTGAAAGCCTGGCTGAAGAGATGTGTCTTCAGTTGTTTCCTAAAAGCCATCCCCTGATGGAGCAGGATGGAGCAGCTCTGATATCAACAGGGAGTGTGTTCCACAGTTTAATCTATAACTGATTAAAACCAGAAAATCCAATTAAAATCAATTTTAAAATGTTTCTCTAAGGAGGGTCTTCAGATTCTTTTTAGAAATAATCAAGGAGGGAGTCTGGTGAAGCAGCTCTGGTAGTGCATTCCAAAATGCGGGGGCCACTGCTGAGAAGACCTTATCCTTAGTCCCCACCAGCCAGATCTGGCGGGGCTGAGAGGAGGGCCTGAGATGAAGATCTGACTATCCTGGCAGATTCATATAGGCAAATGAGATCAAACAGACACCTCAGTGTCACTCCTTGAGGGCTTTGAAGGTCAAGATCAGCACTTGGAATCTGGAGGCTCAGAAGCAAACTGGTAGCCAGTGAAGTTGCCACAGGAGAGGCACAATCCTTGTGTAACAACTCGTGCCCCCAAGCATCCTTGCTTGCAGTAGCATTCTGAAGCAGCTGAAGCTTCCAAACCATCTTAAAAGTCAGCCCCATCTACACTAATCCAATCTGGATGTACCTAATGCATAGATAACAGAGGTCAGATCTAGTTTCTCCAGGTAGGAGGATTGCAGCTGGTGTATGAGCTGAAGCTGGTAAAACTGGACACTGCCATCACCTGGGACTTCAGGGACAGCATTGAGTCAAGGAGGACCCCCAAGCTACAAACTTAAGCTGAGAGATATCTACTTGGCCAAAGGCACCCACACGCTTGCCAGATTAGACCTACAACTGGGTCAGTGGGTCTCGGAAGTGTGCTTCCACCCTTCCTGTGTTGTGACACCACAGTCCCTACGCGGAGAGCAGGGTGCCATTCACATTTCCAATGCCTTGTTTCGAATTTAATCACTGAGATATAGAGATAGGACGTCATATTTCCGGTGTTAAAAAGGTGTTGTTTTTTGGGGTTGTAAATTTTCGCAAGACTGCTCCCCCTGCAGGTTTTACGTTTTGCTCCCCCTGCATACCTGTTCTTTCTGGGGGAACGTAAACCCATCCAGAACAGGAAGTGTTATCCCATCCTTCAGATCATGACCCTCATAACAAGCATCTCCATCTTGTTTGGATTCTGCTTCAATTTATTATCCCTCTTCCAGCCCACTACTGCCTGTAGGCAGGCATTTAGGCTGATAATGCCAACCCTGTGTTCTGGATTAGAGGAAACTTTGGAAGAATGAACAAGCTGAGCAAACTTGACATAGGCTGTCTGCTAACTGAGCTCCCGATGCTTTACACGAGCAGCCTAGCCCAGGTTAGGCTGCTCGCAGCCTCGATATTTTACAGTTAAGAAGCAGAGTGCTGCATTCTGCAAGAGCCAAGACTTTTGAGCAGTGAAGGGCAACCTCCGTCAACATGCCCTGCTCTTGCACATTTTTGTGGGAACAGTTCTGAGACTTTGACTTAAATTCAGGTGTATTAGCTATCAGTCCTTATGTGTGCCTAGTTTCCTGACTATTGTATCAATGTGGTGCTTTGTTGACAGGTTTTTAAAATATTTAATTGCAACATTGGGTGGTTTCTTTTGCACTTACTGCATCCATAATCTCTGTCTTTTGCCATGTCATTGAACTTCCATTGCCGCTGGATTCATTAGCAATCATTGTTTTGCTGCAAAAAATAAATCCTGCACTGCACATTATGGGATGACCTGAGGCCATTCTGTAACTGAATGTTCCCATATGGGTATTCTGTCTACCATATATCAATGTGCTGAGAAAATATCCTTTGTCCCAGGTCATGTAACCAATGTGGCTGTTAAATGTTTTAAAAGCAGTTATATAACTGGCATTTAAAATGTTTTATTGAAAAACCTTAATGCTACTGTAACTGAAATGACCTTAAACCCAGTAAAAGGCATCCCATCTTACAATAGAATTTGATTAGAAATATCACATACTTGGATATGGCATACACTTTTCTCAGTTTGCACCCCACCACTGTTCAGAACTCATCAGTAGAGGAAGTAGGGCTGGGTACCTGTACCCTGAAATTCCAGAGATAAATCCACTTTTGCTATATAATTCCTAGGATGTCCAATTGCATTCAAGCTAATGCTCCTTGATTTGTTTTCTAACCTAATGCGTTCCTTGAAAAATAGAAATGAAGGGGATCATTTGCATTCGTTCTTTATAGGTTCAACATGGATACAAACGGACCCAGGATTGAATGGCAAAATAAGCATGCAAAGCTGTAAATGTGTGAATGACATGAGGCTATCTCAGGAGTTCAGTTTAGGAACATAGGAAGCTGCTTTTATACCAGGTCAGACCCCTGGTCCATCTAGCTCAGTACTGTCTACACTGACTGGCAGCGGCTTCTCCAAGGTTTCAGTCAGTCTTTCTCAGCCCTACCAAGGGATGCCCGGTATCAAACCTCGGGACTTGGCAGCAGCACTCAGGGACCTCCCACTGGGTAGGCGGGCTCTGTCCTCCCCAACAGCTCTTGTCAGCTTATGAATGAGGTAGGAGGGAAAGCCCCCCTGCCCAGCAGGAGCCGCACTGATGATCACTCCCCCCCCCCGCCCTCCTGCTTTGTTTTTCACTCACACACAATCAGAAAACTGGAGTGCACACAGCTCCCAAACTTAGGTAGGTTCTCCATCCTACCCCATCTAAGAAGACAGCACAGGCTGGTGGGGCACCCACCATGCAGCTCATCGTGGTTGAAGCTGAGATGGCTCCTCCCTCCCTAGGCTGCTGTCCCGGAACTACTGAAGAACCATCTTGCCCGGAGAGGAAGATTCTGTTACGCTGTACTTTTTATACAGTAGATTGTTTGTTGTTTTAAAAAAGCTAAATAGATTGCTTTGAAAGGTGTGGCCTGAAATGTATATACAAGTACTACAAGAAAAGCAAACAAATAACGTTTTGAATTTGTCACCATAAGATGTGGCAGTGGATACCAACTTCGATGGCATTAAAAAGAGGATTAAACAAATTAATGGAACATAAAGGTAGCATATTCTGAATACTGAATGTTGAGGAGAGACCATGCAGCTTCACACCCTGCTTCTAAGCACCCTGAACAGGGCTACACAACAACTTTGGCCCTCCAGCTATTGTTGGACAACACCTCCCATCATCTCTGGGTATTGCCCACTTTGGCTGGAAATGATAGGAATTGTAGTCCGACAACAGCTGGAGGGCCAAAGTTGTGCAGACCTCACCTAGAAGCATCTGCCTGACTGCTGTCAGAAGCAGAATGCTGGACTAGATGGGCTGGTCTAATCCAGGGCTGAACAACTTTAGCCCGTCTGTAGATATTGGATTGCAGCTCCCATCATTCCTGACTATGGGCTACTCTGGCTGGGAACAGAGGGGCACCTAGGTAGTTTTGGAGCCTGGACCTAAAGGCCTTTGGAGGGCCCCCACCCCACTGCAAGTTAAGCATCGTTTTTTAACACGTAGGTTCTTGAGGGCACAACCCCACACCACCCAAGACAGACTAAAGATGATTTGGAGGGGGTCCAGGGGGTGTGGAGGCCCTGGACTTCGGCCCCAAAGTCCAGGGCTAGGAATGATGGGAGTTGTCCGAAAACAGCTGGAGAGCCGAAGTTATGCAGCCCTGGTCTGACCTAAGAATAGCCTTATCGATTAAGTGTAACCTTAACAATACTAATAATTTATAAAACTTGAGCTACAAAGGCAGGCAGGAAAACTGGTGCAGTGAATAATAGAACAGGAAATCTTTGGGAGTCCACCAAGACCCCAGCCCAAGTATTTTCCAGAAGCTGTGTGTCGATTGAGATTACAGTAAAGCTGGAGATGATTTGTATTTGGTATACTTTGAGGTCATTCACACAATCAAAAACTGTGTTCTACCCAGGTTTGGGAGCAGTGTGCGCTCCCAGTTTTCTGTTGTGGGGAAGCAAGGTAGGAGGAAAAGCTGCCCAGGTTTTCCTCCTACCTTGCTTCCACACAGCCAAAAATTGGGAGTGTACACAGCCCCCAAACCCAGGTAAAACACAGTTTTTGATTGTGTGAATGATGTCTTTATATTTTCAATGTTATTTCATTATTGACAACCTTCTACAAGCCCTGAACCCCAGTGATAGCATGCAACAGGCATCTAGCTACAGAAATAAATATCTGTGAAAAGCGATGTGGCCATCATATTTGCCAGGGAGCATAAGATGTGAAATGAGCCAAAGAGCTACACATTCCCATGAATGCTTGATCAGTGTGCCTTATTCTAAGATGTGCCATTCTGTCTCCTTTCACTATGGTGCCCTAGCAGGGAGGCAGCAATTAATGCACAATTGCTCTCTCAGTCCAATCAAGCTAATTGTGCAATCTTCTTTTCTTACTGAAATGTCCTGCAGTGTAGGCAATATTTCTTCAGCTCATACTACTAGCAGTAATTGCTTGCCTAATGATTGTTTTGTTTTGTTTTGTTTTCTATACCATCCAAAATGACTAAGGAGCAGTTCTCAATCAAAAATTTAGAAATCACTTAAAATAATAGCATAAAATACATCAACACCATTGAAACCTTTTAAATACTATTAAAAGCCAAACTATAGGTTTTACAGATCTCTTAAATGCCTCTAGGAATTATAGACCTCTTATTCCCATGGGGAGCATGTTCCATAATCTAGGGGTGGCTACTGAGAAGGCTTGAGTCCAAGTGGCTGCCAAGCAAGCTGCCAGCACCCGGAGACAGACGTGTCCTGAAGATGTTAATGAGCAGCAGGGATCTTGCAGAAGAAAATGTGCTCTTTTCAGGTAATCCGGAACTAGGCTGTGCAGGTCTTTAAAGGTAATAACCAGCACTTGATATGTTGCCTGCAAACAGGGGCAGAGGGAGACCAGCGGCTGCCTGGGTACAGCCTGCCGCTGCAGCCCTAGCCCTGCCCCCTGCTTCAGACGTAAGCATCTGATGTCAGGTGATAAGCCACGCCCCCTGTGTCTGATGTCAGATGCAGGGGGCGTAGCTTAGCTTGCAAACGGGGCCACGGGGCCTCATTGGGGACAGGGAACTATCTTCTTTATTTCTTGTTTTTATTTTTCTATGTAAACCGCCTTGAGATCATGAAATATAAATATCCGTCATAGTCATCAAAGGAAAGCCTCTGGATAATTCTGATTTAGACCAAGGTCCCCAACTGAGCTTGGTACTGCCTTAGAAAGGAACTCAGCATTGTGGTTAATCTTGCCCTGAAGGTCCAGCTAGCCATAATTTCCGCCATTACGGAACTTACTAGCCATATTGTGGAAGTGTCCATTGTCCTGTTCGCATCCTCCAATATACCAGAGCACCCCTTTGCGTCCCAATTAACACACGCCACAACTTCTTTACCCGCGCCTGTTTAAAGAATCATAGTTAAGTGGTTTTGCTGTATTTTGAATGCCAAGATGTCTGAAGGAAGATTGATGGAAGAGCGCACAATCATACTCTCTGGGAGTGCCAGGCATCTACTTCATTATGTCAGCCAATTAGCAAGCCAGCTCTTTAAGCCTGACAATCCGTTATGGCGGCTGTCAGTCAGTCAGGGGTTGCCTGGCATATGTTTCTTGTGTTCTCCGTAGTCTGCTTATTTTAAAGATGAGAATTTAGAAAGCTGTCTCCTTCCAGAGTGCAAATTATTTGTGGGCACATACTTTGGCTTATTGTATAGATAAAGATGGGCAGTAGCTTTCCTCTGGTTAATTTGCTTGGCGCAGCGGGGAAATGCTTGACTAACAAGCAAAAGGTTGCTGGTTTGAATCCCCGCTGGTACTATATCAGGCAGCAGCGATATAAGAAGATGCTGAAAGGCATCATCTCAGACTGCACGGGAGGAGGAAATGGTCAACCCCTCCTGTTTTCTACCAAAGACAACCACAGGGCTCTGTGGGTGCCAGGAGTCGACACTGACTCGATGGCACACTTTACCTTGTATATACTTTTATACCACTTTCTTTTGGGAAGCGTGGGATGTTTCAATTGCCACTCAGGATGAGTGATGAGTGGTTGCCCACAGCCAGGGCTGTGGGTAACCAAACCCAAACCTAGGTCCAGAGACTGTCTCCTCCAGCCTAGTGTTCCTGGGGTATGTGTCTGGAAGTGAATGTGCAGCAGGCAGGAAGTACTGTGTTTCTGAGCAGGCATGGGGAGAAAGCCAGCCTATTAGTATTTATTCCAGTCCTGGTGGCCAATCTAGAGGTCTCATACTACCTGCCAATGTCAGACCCTGCCAATCACAGGGTCTGATACTGCACATTCCTATTCCTTCTGTGCCTGTGGGGGCTCTCTGGGGCTCTCTGGGTTTGGGAGCTGTGTGTGCTCTCAATTTTTAGTTGTGTGGAAGCAAGGTAAGAGGAAAACATGGGTAGAAGTGATTGTGTGGAAGCAAGGCTACCCAGGATTTTCTCCTCCCTTGCTTCCACACAACCAAAAATTGGGAGCAGAAACAGCTCCCAAACCTGGGTAGAACACAGTTTTTGATTGTGTAAATGACCTCTCTCTCTCTCTCTTAACCTGAAAGCTGGGCAGAATCTAAGCCCTGCTGAACCAAAGGCAAGCACTAAGCTGAAAACTCTTCAGGGCAACAAGGCATATCTGTTTTTATATTGTTTGTTAACCACCTTGAGGCTGTGTGATAAGGTGGGGCATAAACAAATAAATAAACATCTCTTTTTCAACAGTCTGCTGATGATCAGGGATAAGATAGCTGAAAGCAGTATCTGTGGTGTAATGGTTAAAGTGTTGGACTAGAGAGACACAAGATAAAATCCCCATTCAACCATGAAACTCACTGGGTGACTCTGAGCCAGTCACTTATCTCTCAGCCTAGCCCTTCTTACAGTGCTGTTGTGAGGATAAACATACCCCATATTTAACCGAATCGGAGACGACTCTGAATTTAAGACAATCTCCTTAGTAAGCAGAGGTTAAATACAGTAATATGAAAGATACCAAGAAGTCAAAGGTGTTTTTTTTAAAAGATAAGATCAAGGGCTTTAACAAAAAAGAAGGAAAAGGATCATACAATTCTTTAGTTGTAAACAAATTGATTAGTTACTATTGTTGATTATTTCTATGTTTCATTCCCTTTAAAATGTGACTTGTATGTGTTATGGGGTTCCTCCCCTCCCCAAATTTGCATTATAATTTGTGTGTTCAGATTTAGTACAGGGACAAGGACTGGATGAAGTATGTAAAATATATATCCTTAGGAACGTTTTTGAAGTTTGTTTTAATTTCCTTAGAAAATGGATGAAGTATTTGAAACATTTTTTCCATAGAAAATGTTACTGATAGCCATGTGGAATGAAAAGAAAGTCCATAGGTGTGATAAGATATAAAGTTCTCAGGTGCACATCTGGCTCCCTGGCTGCCTTGCTTTCTGGGTCTCTTTCTTCCCTTTCTCCCCAGAGTGCTTCCAGATTCCTCTGGGATAACATGAAAAACAACATCGTAGGCAAAGCCCCAGTGACGGAAAGTGGGGAGGTGCAGGTATTCCTAGTAAACAGGGAAGCTTAAAAAGCTGTTAATCAAAAGGAGTAGGGGGAATAATGAGATATGCACACAACATGATTGTGCAGGGAAGTGAGGGAATGTGTACTGAATTAAAAGGAGTTAACGAAAAGAGACTATTTTTCATAGAGGTTCATGACAGTGTGCCCTCTCCTTAAACATATCTAAGACAAAAAAATAAGTCAAATATTTTCATTCAGGGGATTTAATTGATTAGATTATTTATTTTGCTGATTTTTGCTTGTGTTACCTGCCCCAAGCCTTCAGGATAAGGCAAGCTATAAATCTAAATAAGCTGAGTGCCATGTACATTGAAGGTGCTATATCAAGTCATAGATCATAGAACAAATCAATCTAGAATTTTCACTCGAGGCACAAATGACCAGGCTCAAACTATCATACTTTGGACACATTATGCGAAGACCCAGCTCCCTTGAGAAGTCCATAATGCTGGGAAAAGTTGAAGGAAAGAGAAGAAGAGGGCGACCAGCAGCAAGGTGGGTGGACTCGATGACGACAGCCATGAATGCACCACTGCGAGACCTGAAAGGCCAAGCTGAAGACCGATCATCCTGGAGAGAATCTATCTATGTGGTCACTAAGAATTGACACCAACTTGACGGCACTTAATCAATCAATCAATCAATCAATATAAAGTCATCATAGACATTCATATTCCTAGATCTGCTGGGAATATCTACCCCAGGGAGCAGGGCACGGGTATGTGCTAACATCCATTTAGCTCCAAGCTACTGTGACTCAAAACCAGTGGGGAAGCAGGGGAGGAGAAAGGAAGTGACCACACAGGATGGACCCTGGGGATTTGGTTTCACAACTCCAGGGTGTTACTAAGCCCCAAGTCAGAGAAAACATATGGGGCAGAGCCAGCCTGTATTCCAAGTATTACCATTTATCTTTGGTGCAAAGTCCTGAACTCTTGAAATCAGTGGGTGGAAGAGGGTGTGTTGGTTCCTTTTCTTTCTTTTTCCCCAATGCTTGGGTCCTTAACCAAAGAGCAAGCTTATTCTGCCCTCCTGATTAGAGCCCGGGGTTTAACCAGCGCTCTGATATGCTTTTATAAAGCGACCAAGTCTATTGCAATCCACAGCAGCAACAGCAGCTGCTTTGTTACACTTAACAATGCCTCACTCAATAAAACAGTTTGACACTGCAGGTGAAAGATTCTGAAACATTTTAATTAACTCGCTAGAGCACCGTTTGATTTTTATCTTCCTGGAGGTGGCCGAAACCCCCAGAAGCTTGTTTCTTTGACTGCTACTGAATAAAATCCCTAAAATATCTGGAACAGATTTATACTTACAGAAGAAATACTGGAATCTACAGCAGAGTTTGCATCAAGGTGGTACGAATGGATGGGCTAATGCAGCTTGTCGCATCTGTGGAATCTAATCAGTAGTATTTCTCATCTCAAAACAAAACAAGCAGTTTAGAACTCAGCTGTGCAGGCTCTTGGAAACATAATGCTCTAATATTCCACTCCATGTATGCTTATGAAATCAATTACTTAGGCCATAGATCCCTATGTCCTCGATTCAGGCAGATTTCCTATTGGATCTGTGACATTTGAATCCTGAGGTCAGGGAGAAAAACCATCAGAATATGGAAAAGATACTAAACGAGAGGGTTTTTATTTTTAAATGGTTCAATTTTTAACTTACATAAGAGCATGCATTTCAATGGGCTGACATCGCACAGATGCAATAAGAGGTCTGAGTCATCAAAGAACCTTTCCTTCATACAATGAAATAATTACCCAACTATTCCTGGCCCATTAATTTAACTCAGCCCAGTGGGTCATGCTCCTTCCTGCACGATCTCCTGAGCACAAAAACCAGCAGAATACTTACAGCCCTGGAAACCTAAAAGGAAGAAACTAGTGAGTAAGAGACTGGCCATTGTCTTCTTTCCTTCCAGTTCCTTTGCAAAAGGGTAGAAGGGGGGGGGGTGTGAAAAGAGAAAGGACAGCCATAGGAAGTTGATTGGATTCACTATCAACATGTGCTGAAATAGACTTTCAGGGTCACAAAGACTTGAAGATTTGAAGTCTCCACTAGCACTAGGATCTCCCTGGTGAGGCTGGTCACCAAACTGACCGTGTAAAACATTTAGATTCCTAAATTTATCTGATCCCTTTCTTGGGAGTGTGTTAGGGTGGCCAGGTGTTCTCTCTTATCCCAGACAGTCCACTATTTTGAAGGACTGCTTGCAATTTGTCTGGTTGACTCTTTCCCCCTGGGATTTCTCTGAGATCTGGCAGCTGCATTGCTGAATCAAGAAGGGGCACAGGGGGCACATATCCCCAGTCCCCATTTCAAGGGCCCATTGCCCCCTCAATGGCTTCTGCTTGCCAGTGTTGCCAGCTGCTGCCCTGAGATATTTGGAGGAGGCTTTGTGTCCTCAGATTGGCTGGCTGAATCCCACCTTCCCACATGATCTACTCCCAGAGATCCAAACTGGGAAGCACTGGTAACATGTCTGAAGCTCTGTCCTTTCCACTCTTCTTTCCATCTTCCACAGGGCCATCAAGCCTTTGATCTGTTGGCTGTTTCTCTTTCTTTGTTCTTTCTCTGTCCCCACTTGAACTTATTTTGTCATTGTCCATTCATGCCCCCATTGTGAAGGTAATGGGAATATGGCTGGGCAAGAAGAAGGGAGAAGGAAACGACAGTGTTTTCACTGACATTGGAGAATGTATATTCTCCTCCTCACCTCTTGCCTGTGGGCTCTCAGAGACATCTGGTAGACCACTGTTTGAAACAGGATGCTGGACCAGATAGGCTTTGGGCCTGATCCAACAGGGCTGTTCTTAAGTTCTTAACTATGGTTTCCCCCCACATTATCTTAGGTGAAACTATATTATTGGTGTTCGATCACTGGGCTGGGCTGTATAGTTGACGTGACCTCTGTCTCTACCCTCTCTGCTGCCAGTGTGGTCAGATCATCACAGGGTTTTGAAGCATGTGTTGTAAAACTGGCTACCTTCTCTTTTAAAGCCATGGAATACTTACAAATGCAAGCATGCTTGCTTTCTTCCAAGCAGAGTGCTTTCTTGAATGTAAACGAGCATATTTAATCAGTGAGGGAACATGCTTTTAATTTCTCTCTTTTCAGGTTGTAAGAAAGTAGACATTCGTATTGGGGGAATACTGAAAGCAGGAATTCCCTAATGGGTAATTCCGCCTTAAATAAATAACAAAAACATCAAAGCAGAGTGTTGCAGTTGCAAGGGTTGCCATTTGCTCCGCAGAAGTGTTTACATGAATCATAAGGAGAGATTTTGCATGTTATTCAGGTAGAAGTCCGTGGGCAGAATTCTCAGATGCCTTCCACTCAATTTGCATCAGCTTTTCAAACAAGGAGGCAAATAGTTTTAATAGCCCACTAGAACAATCTTCACACTTTATTCTGGAAAGTTCTCGCTTTTGCATGCCACCACAGGTTTGTAAAATGCCCCAGTTTCCACTGGTGTGTATCCCCTCCCTACTCCTAACTGCTGCTTCTCTGCATTATATATATCCCTGTCCTTCCAGTCAGCTGCTCAGTAACCGCTTGGGGGGCCAGTTAACGCATTAATGTATATTTGTGTCTCATTCTGATCTCTCAGCACTTCACTACTCAACATGATTTGCAGCAGATCATGTGAACTGACTCCCCTAAGAAGCATTACCACTGAGATTATATGAGAGTCCCTATCAATGGAGTTGGGTCAGTGATAGGCATTTCCACATGCAGGTCACCACTTAACCAAATGATTAATATGCACATATGACCTACTCCTTGAGCATTTTCTTTTTAGCCTACTTTCCAGTGGGCTTATGAGATCACCCGGCTGTGTGTGTGTGTGTGTGTGTGTGTGTGTGTGTGTGTGTCCGTGTGCCCCACCCTTCTATCAACTTCACAATGCCTGGACCAATATGAACCAAATTGGGTACAGTTGTATGGACACATAGGGACACCTCAACAGCATAATTTGTGATGATGTAATCCACCCCAATCCAAGATGGTGGACGCATAAACTTTTGAGGTGCAGGTGGCCTAACTTCTGAACCGCCTAACTGATTTGAACCAAATTCAAATCTCTGTAGGGGCACATAAGGATGCCCAAATGGTGTGGTGTCTGATGATGTAATCCACTCCAATTCAAGATGGCAGCTATGTGAACATCTGAGGCGCAAGCGGGCTAATTTGTGGACTGTCTAACCAATTTGAAACCAAATTAGTTACAGTTGCTGTGGTTGACACACAGGGACACCTCAATAGCATAGCCTGTGATGATATCTACCCTGATGCAAGATGGCGGACGCATAAATTTTTGAGGAGCAAGTGGGCTAACTTGTGAATTGCCTAACCGATTTGAACCAAATTTCAAATTTTTGGTTTTCCCATGTAGGGGCACATGGGAAAACCTCAATGGCATAGTTTGTGATGATGTCATCTACCTCAAACCCAAGATGGCAGATGCATGAATGTTTGAGCTGCAAGTGGGCTAACTTGTGGACTGTCTAACCGTTTGAACCAAATTAGGTACAGTTGTAGTGAGTGACACACAGAGACACCACAGTGGCATAGTTTGCGATATCATCCACCCTGACACATAAACCTTTGAACTGCTGAACCAATTTGAACCAAATTTGCTACAGCTGTAGGGGCACATGGGGAAACCTCAATGCCATAGTTTGTGATGATGTCAACTACCCCTATCCAAGATGGTGGATGTGTGAATTTTGGAGGTGCAAATGCACTAACTTGAGGACCCTCTAACCGAGGGGCGTGGCTGCAGCAGGCAGAACATTTTATGAATTTTTAAAGGTATGATTTTCCTCACTGCCTTACCTGCCATGGCTATCCCCTGGGGGGAGGGGCTCCCATACCCACCCCCCTCCCCAAGATTTGTCACCTAGGCGACTGCGTTGGTCTGCCGGCTGGCCCTGCGTTAGCCCTCCTCAGAAGTAGGAGGATTATTATGCAAGATAAATGGATATACACATGTGCTTGGTTTGCAACATTAATTCAGAATGTTTGGGGGTTGGGAGGGTTGGTGCACAGTTAGGGATGTCTTGGTACTGATGTTGGATCCATAAGTACAGACCTGTCCTATCACCATCAACCTGAAGGCCACAGGAATTAGGTCAAAGGAGGGAACCCCTTTCTGCCCCCCTTCAGTCCCATAGGACAGTGGTCTGCTTGATTTGCCACAGAGCTAATCCTTGGTTACACCAGTTAATATATTAATGACAGGGTCTCTGCAAAGACCCAGAGATGAAAAGAACCCCTGGCACTGTGCGTGAATGTAACCATCCAGGGAGCAGCTGCAAATGCATCCCCTGATTTGAACAGATCTGCATTAGAGAGAGCGTAACGTGATCCATAATAAGATTCCGGCCTTGCAAAAGCACTTCAACTTTTTTTTTTTTTTTAAGATCTGTTCCCTCATTTTGTTGACAGATCTTTCTGAGCCTCCCCCTGGAAATATTGAAATCAACAGTTAAAATGGAAATATGCTAAAGAAGAGCACTTTTGTCTTTATTTGCCTTGGCTAGGGGGGAAGTGTTAGTACATGATGTGGCTGTGATGCAACAGAGCAGGCATTGGCAAAGAAAGGAACATTAGATGTTTATGTATAGATGTAAATCACATTGCTAACAGAGAGCCCAAAGTGGAATAATTTGGAGGGCTTAGCGTAGCTGTTCATCAAGACGTTGCATAATATTTGGCAAAGTTTGCTTTGTTGTGCCATTCAAATCCAGCAAAGGCAAGAAGCTCTGCACTGAAGGACTGGTGCCCACAAACAGTGTCTGCTCTTGGGTGTAGGCCGGGATACTCAGATTCCCGGCACTTGTCTCCATCTCCCTGAAGTGTGGGGCTTGCTTGCTGATGCCATCCAGACTAGCCTCCTGCACTGCAGGCCCATCATGCCAATGTTCCATGCTTGTAGCATATGCTTGCAGGTGTCTAGGCTGTGTCGTTGGGGGGCTCAGTTGTAATAACCTTCCCCGGAGAGGGCCTCAGGCAGCTATGGGGTGAGAGCCAGGTGTCACGAGCCAGGAGTCAGACACAGCAGATACTTGCCTTGGTTGCTTGCCTTGGGCAAAGTCCCATCCTGAGCTGGAACCCTTTATAGTCTTTCCAGGTGAGGAGAATCCGATAGCCAGTGTGGATGCAGGGCCATCTTTAGGAGTGGCAAGCTGGGTGGTCACCC
Source organism: Hemicordylus capensis (assembly GCF_027244095.1). Lineage (NCBI taxonomy): Eukaryota > Metazoa > Chordata > Lepidosauria > Squamata > Cordylidae > Hemicordylus > Hemicordylus capensis. Next base: position 22,326,288 of record NC_069667.1, read on the forward strand.
TATGGAAAGGGGTGCCTGTCTGAAGGGGGCACCAAGCTGAGCTTAGCCTTAGTGCCTTGCTGAGTGTACTGTACTAACTGGGGGGCAGGGGGCAGCACTCAAGGACCAGGATGCTATTTATCCTAGGGCCAGCCCTGTGTGGGTGGGTGGGGTCATGCTTGAATCTAGGAACACTTCATGGCCCAGGGAAAATGCCTGCCTACACTCCAGTGGCTCCCACACGGGCCAGCTGGAGACTGGTCTGCATGGTCCTGATTCTAACACCCGCACATTTTGAGCAGCGCCTTTGACAATGGGACTTGGCAGCAGGTGACTGGGGAGGACGGAGCTCCGGTCCTTGGCCTGCCAGAGCTCCCTCCACGATCTAAGTGGCCCTTCAGCAAAACAAGTTGCTGATCAAGGCTCTACATCTTTTCATTTCATCCATCTCTGGATGGATTTATGTCCATCTTAAGCCAATAGATTGCCTTGGCTGTTGTTACTAAAAGCCATCAATGGGTGTAGATCTTTTATGAGCTCAATAATTCTCTTAGATGCCTTCTTTTCCAATAACAGTGAGTTCCATAGATCATTCAATATATTTGGTGATGGGGGAGCAGGGAATCTCTGCACAGTCTTCTGTTGCATCCAGTTATGCTGAATTTATGCACCAGGAAAAAAGGCTTTTTGACGAGGAAGCACACAGAGGGCTTTTTAAAAATTCTAAGCCAAGGTCTGTCCTGAAGAGTGACGAAGGTATACTCCCACTGGGTTGGTCTGCTTTCACTCTTCCTGCTGTAGCATCCAAAGGACCACTCTAACTAATGCCTTTAGCAGATATTTCCTCTCTGGGAGTGCTCACTTGCGAGAGATTAGCAGGGAGGAGTTGTAATAGGTTTCCCTTCCTGCCCAACCACCCTTCCTTATTCCTCTGTTCTGCCCCACCCAAAGAGGGTCTTTGGCATGGACAAGCATGGCGATGATCAAAGAGCTCCTTTAAAAAAAATCTATTTATTTAAAGATGGGCTAAAACGCAGTTATGCCAAGAAGTTCTAGGCACAGAGAAGGCAAAACAAAACAATTCCGTGCAAATGAAGCCATACAAGCTCATTGCAAGAATTGAGACCATGGGATGTTAATGTATTTCATTTCATTTTTGAATTTTAGAATAGGTGTATGGTCCAGCCATGACCTCCAGGGTGAGTTGCATATTTAAAGTAATGTTTTCGTAACATTCACAGCCAGGCATAGAAAATTAAACTAGCAATAGAACAAAGACAAAATAAGAAAGCAAATACAATAGCAGTTGCTTCAGTGACCCTTTCGCTGCCCCCAACTCACTCACAGATATAACAAGCCAGAGAAAAAAAATGCACACACCAAGATCCATATTTAGAAGAATTGTGTCAGTAAATGAGATCATATTGATATATTTTGGTACCAAGTTTCAGATTACCTCATGGACCTTCAAAGATGCTATATTGGATCTTCATTTGCACCCAGATAACTCCAAAATCAATTAGTCTATTCATGCCTCAACATCTGCTGAGCTTGCAGATGAATAAAACTCTGTCTACCACTTTAACAGTTCACTGTTTTGGCAAGCAAATGGTTTCTCTCTCTCTCCCTCCCTTTCTGTCATGGGGACACTCTGAACCAGCTCCTTATATTTAAATCTGCATTTTATTCATTGACTGTTACCTCAGCGTCTATGAACGTTACATAATCACATTCACAAATACTCAGTAATCCCATAAGCCTAACTGCACCATTAGGTGCACCTCTGCCCTACTCAGACCTGTTTAGGGGGGTGAGCTGTAGCACTGGAGGTAACTCCAGGCACAGATTCCTTGGGAACTGATGGCTCACCTGGTGAAGGAAGAAAGTTGCCTTCCCTATTATCTATCATGTGTTATGTAAGTACGTTAAGCACTCTAAAAGCTGTGGTGTGTGCGTGTGTGTGTGTGAGAGAGAGAGAGAGAGAGAGAGAGAGATTGCTATTATATTATTATTTCTTGTTTACACAGTCAGACAGGTGTTATTGACTGGTTTCTTTTATCCAGACATCGAGTCCTTCCCAAGGACCTGGGATGGCTGAATTTGTTATTATTATAGATATCGTCGCAGAATATAGGCTGTTCCCAGTAAAGTTGCTTTTTGTAATTGGCTGATGGTGATTTCTGTGGCCCCGATGGTGTTGAGGTGCTCTTCAAGATGTATGGGAATTGCACCTAGGGCGCCAATTACTACTGGGATTATTTTGGCCGCCTTCTGCCACAGCCTTTCAATTTCAATTTGTAGATCTTTGTATTTTGTTGTTTTTTTCTATTTTCCCCCTATTCTGCTATCACCTGGTATTTCTATGTCGATATTTTGACTTGTTTTTCTTTCTCCTTGACTACAGTTATATCTGGTGTATTGTGTGGCAGATGTTTGTCTGTTTGTAGTCAAAAGTCCCATAATATTTTTGCATCTTCATTTTCTACAACTTTTTCAATGTTATGGTCCACCAATTTTTGGCTACAGGTAGCTTGTATTTTTTGCAGATGTTCCAGTGTATCATCTCTGCTACCTTGTCATGCCTTTGTTTGTAGTCAGTCTGTGTGATCCTTTTACAACAGCTGATTAGGTGGTCCACTGTTTCATCTGCTTCTTTACAAAGGTGGCACTTGCTGTTTATTGTTGATTTTTCTACTTTTGCTCTTATTGCATTTGTTCTTAGTGCCTGTTCTTGTGCAGCCAGTATTAAACCCTCTGTTTCTTTCTTCAAGTTGCTGTTATTGTTGTTGTAGTTGTTATTATTATTATTATTGCCTCACTGTTGCATAAGCCTGATGCACATAAGAGAATGGTCGTTATCATGGGGAGGAGAGCAGGTCATGTGGTAGCAAGCATGAATTGTCTCCTTTGCTAATCAGTGTCTGCCTTGGTTTACATTTGAATGGTTGATTGACTGACTGACCTACTGATTGAATGATTGATTACATGCTGTCAAGTTGGTTTTAGCAATCACATAGATAGGATCCCAGGATCTCCAGGATGATCTGTCTTCAGCTTGGCCTTTTAGGTTTCGCGCGTGCATTCATTGGTGTTGTAATCAAGTCCATCCACCTTGCTGCTGGTCATCCTCTTCTTCTCTTGCCTCCAACTTTCCCCAGCATTATGGACTTCTCAAGGGAACTGGGTCTTTGCATAATGTGCCCAAAGTTTGATATTTTGAGCCTGGTCATTTGTGCTTTGAGTGAGAATTCTGGACTGATTTGTTCTAGGATCCATTTGTTTGTTTTCCTGGCTCTCCATGGTATCCTCAAATGTCTTCTCCAGCACCAAAGTTCAAAAGCAGCAATACTTTTTCTATCTTGCTTCTTCAAAGTCCAGCTTTTGCATCCATAGAGTGTCATGGGAAAAACCATTGTCTGAATGATTCTAATCTTTGTAGATATAGACATATCATGGCATCTAATATCCTTTCCAAGGCCTTCATTTCAACCCTACCAAGTGCTAGTCTGTGGCATATTTCTTGACTGCTGGATCCTTTACTGTTGATAATCTATCCTAAAAGGCAGAAGCTATCCACCACTTCAATGTCTTCATTGTCAGTTCTGAGGCTGGTTGCTGTACCCATTGTCATTAATTTAGTCTTCTTTACATTTAGTCATAGTCCCATTTTTTCACTGTGCTCCTTGACTTTCATTACTAGAGCTTGCAGATCACCCACATTCTCAGGTATCAGAGTGGTGTCATCAGCGTAGTGAAGGTTATTGATGTTCCTTCCTCCTGTTGGCGTTAGATTGGATCATTTTTGGTTTGTGACTCCTGAGGAAGTAGACAAACTGCTTCGGACTGTGCATCCTACAACCAGTTCTTTCTTTCTCTATCTAATCTATCTGTCTGTCTGTCTGTCTATCTTAACATATTTTTATACCGCCCAAAACTTGTGTCTCTGGTCAGTTTACAATTAAGATCATTTAAAACATTAAATCAATTAAACAATTAAAATCATTTAAATATTAAAATCATTAATATTAAAATCAATTAAAAACAAAATTAAAAAATAAAACCATACATCTAAAAGCCTGGGTGAATGAATGTGTCCTCAGTACCTTTTTAAAAGTTGCCAGAGATGGGGAGGCTCTTGTTTCAACAAGGAGAGCATTCCAAAGTCTTGGGGCAGCAACGGATAAAGTTTCAGACTCTGTCTGTAACTTTGGAGAGCCGCTGCCAGTCAATGTAATAGAGGATACTGCGCTGGATGGACCAATGGTCGGACTCGATACAAGGCAGCTTCCTATGTTTGAACAGATAGCCTGCTGTATAAAGACTGTGCTCCTATAGTACAAGTTAGGCATCAGTCCTCTCCTATTCACACATACTTGGGAATAACTCTGTGACACTTAACTTTTGAGTGAATCTGCATTCAGTAGTCAGGGCATATTTTATGTCTGAGCTTTTGTATATAGTTGTGAACACAGTTTCAACTAAGCCTTGACTTGACCTAAACAGGAGGCTGATTAGCATGCTGCTTCTGAACCTTCTCACGAGCCATCAGAGTTCTGGATCTCTTAGATCCAGGACATATTGACTCCATCCACGGCCCAATACTTGCCAGCAACCTGCTGCCGACAAGTAACCCTGTTCCCACTGCCATATTTAGCTCATTTCATGCCCATGTGAAAATGGTGGCTAAGCACAAATCCTTCTCACCATTTTCTTCCTGAACGACAGCTGTTTTGACCAATGCAGATATGCACACATGGATGCACTGAACTGAAAAGCCGGGGAAATGAAGAGATGGTCCAAAGCAGCAGTGGATGATGGCTGAATGTGGGTTGAAGCTGAAGGATGGGTCCCTGGCCTGTACCATTGAACAGCTATATAGAAGAGGGAGTTTTAACAGAGACCAGGAAAGCTGTGCCTCCTGGATTTCACTCTTCTGCCCAGTTGTTATAGGTAAAGGAGCCCGGTCCTGTTGTCTTTGGTCACCCCAAAACAGGGGTTGGGGGCAGCAAGTCTTAATTGTAACCCAAATCCAAATATATGCACCTTTGACACAAGAAGAGCCTTACTATATCATAGCAAGTGTCTTCTACTACTCCAGCATCCTGCTTCCCACAGTGGCCAACCACCACACTCTGAGCTCTTTAGCAGGGCTTGAAGGCAACAGCCCCCCACCCCCAGCAACTGGTATATATACTGTCTCTGAACATGAGAGGTTCCATAAAAAGGCTACAAGTAAAAATCATTCATAGTCCCCTCTTCCTCTTCCTCCTCCTCCTCTTCCTCCTCCTCCTCCACACATTTATCTAATTCCCTTTTAAAGCCAACTAAGTCAGTGGCCAGTACCACATCATGTGGCAGCAAATTCCACCAATTAATTATGCGTTGTGTGAAGGAGGGCTTTCATTGGTCTCTTCCCTTTCTTTTGTACCTTTTGATTACTCATTTGTGCTTACTACTTGCAGACTAGATTGTATACAGGCTCAAGTATGTAGTACACCACTCTGGGCTCCTTGGAGGAAGAGCAGGATATAAATGTAATAATAATAATAACAATAATAAATTTCTATTCTGTTCTATTCTCTCTGCTGTCAGACATCTTTTTGTACAATGTGAGTGTGTGTGCACGTGCATGAGTGTAAAAATGCCTGTGTGTGTGTTGTTGTTTTTTAACTTTTTTGTGGAAATCTAAGTCCAGTCTCAGCTTAAGCAAAAAGCAAAATGGACCATGTATCTTGTGCCGTAGCAAACTGACAGAATGCAAGGTAGATTGGGGGGTCGGGGGGAGAGTTATCTTTTGAGATTTTATTACTTTTTTGCTTTGTGATGACTGGCTTCAAGCCCACACATTTCTTGAATACACAATAGGGAGTTGGGTAAGACTGCAGAAATAAATTTTATTAACACACATTCTCTACAGCAGCAGCAGCAGCAGACAGAATAATCTCCTTTAGTCTTCTCTGGCTTGCTGAGTCCTCTTCATATCGGGTCAAGTCAATTAGCGGTATAATGTACGACAGGTTTTATTTAAAAGGGGCTTTAATTAAAGTTTTGATACAATGCTCATGCAAACCAACAATCTGTCTTTGAGGGATACGTATTATCTAGAAATTGATTTTAACTTAAGCACTAATTGATAGGCTGTCCCCTTCAATAAGGATGATTCCTTGGGAGATATTAAAATCCCCTTGCCCCAGATAATTTAGGCTCTGTTTCTGGGTTTGAGAACATGCTTAACTGAAAGCAAGCAAGACTCCTGATCTTCATGCCTGAATGCATTAGCTTGATCCACTGATTGTCTTTTCTGTGTGGTTGCAACACAGTGTGAATGGAACAGCTATGTCTGTACATACTACCCTCTATGGGATCCCACTCTGCATGAAAAATTAGCAGATCCGCTACTCTGGATCCCATGCAGATTAGTAATGGGGATCTTCAGAACCATTGTAGTGTTGTTTTTGTTTTTGTTTTTGTTGTTGTTGTTGTTGTTTTGTAATGGGCTTAACAGCAATTCTAAGAGTGGTTTCTTTCTTTCCCTATAAAATCATCAATGAAAGGAGACTTCTATTCATACAACATTCCATAACCAAATGATATGTTAACATCACTGAACACAAATACAGAAGACCCTACACTAATATTTGCAGAAAATAATAATTCGTATTTTTCTCACAGACAGTGCAATTGCCTTTCAAAAGAAAAATAGGTCAGTTCAATAGGGTTTCAGTGAATAGCTCTTGGGCAGGGGAAGCACCTGAAGGGCAGTTCCTACAGGAAAGCAATTCTATAAATGATATAGTTTTGTGTGCATTCAAAGGATAATTGGAGAGGTCTGTATCTATCGTCTCCATAGGGTTAGCCCAGTCCTAACAAGCGGGGATTGCCATACTGATTAAAAATGAGAGCCTGACACTATTAACATCTTTATAGAGGGCAAACGAGCCTGTACTTTTGTCCAGAAAACCACTGCACACAACATGATTTGTGGTTCTAATGAAAGAACCACAACGCCACTCAGGTGAATAGCTGAAGGCATCACCAGCCCCAGTAACTGAAGCTACAAGACAAGGTAAGGGATTGACCTGGGCAATTAAACTGAAATATTTTTATGGATTGGAATTCTAAGTAGTGAGTCAAGAGGCAGTTTTTTTTAACTTGACATTTTAACAAGTTCAAGGCATAAATCTATGTATGGCCGTGTTGTTCCCAATGCATGGGGTGTGTTGGAAAACTGAATAGGAACAAGGCCTGAGGATTCAACAGCAGCATTTTCCTTCTATGCTTGTAAATAATGCTGACAGACAAAGACCCCAATATATGTAGACAGGGTTATGGCTATAACATCACTAGTCACTGCTTTGCTTCTTTGACTTTTCCTTACAGGGTTTGTGAACACTCCAGCATCAAAGTTATTTTACATGGTCATTAATAAATAATGACACTCTGGATATAATCCAGCCCATGGTTAAGTGTGTTTATGTGTCATTGATTTCTTTCAATCCTTCCCATAGTCCATTTCCACTTGGCTCTGTCCATAAGGTGACTGGAGGTGGGGAAAAGTCATACAAGTTAAAAGAAAGAGTCTTGCTCACCTTCAGATGACTTAGCTTTCCACTCTCCTTGAGCTTTCAAAAACATGCAGACTTCTTCACACAAATTAGGCTAGAAAGAAGCAACTAGTAATCTCTCACCCTTTGAAAAGTGCATGATCAAAGTTGGGCAGAGCTTGGGACCAGATTGCACATAAAATGTAGTGTAACCTGTTCAGAAATTCTGAAGGCACAGAAATTGTAGCAGAAATTTGAAATATTTGGAGATTTTACTTAGCTGTGAATATCAAACTTTATAGAGATTTTGGGTTCAGAAAGAACATATCATGGCATTGATAGTTTTTAGGTGAGGTGAGAATAGAGGCCTTTGAATTTAGTATTGTACCTTATCAACGTAATTTTAAAAATATCTGATTAGTGGGTGGAGCCAGGGGGAAATTTTGAATAGTCAGGCTTGTAGGTCCTGGGGACTAGGGCAGTGCACAAAGCGGGGGAAATAACTCTCTCCCAGGCATAAAATATCTGTTTTGTTCAACAAAATGCCTGACCCCGAACCCCAAGGCACAAATACTGAACGGGCAAGTAAAATCCTTGGTGGCTGGCAACCCTACCAGAGTTTTAAATAATTAGAAAATATTAGAACTCCCCCCACCTCCGAGAACTGAAAGACTTCAGCAAAAATTGTTTCAGCTGTTACTCTGAATTCTTAGGCTGGTTCATATGATGATGACTAGGGTAGGAGACTCCTCATACTTGAGTTCAAGAGCTGCGTGCACTCCCGATTTGTGATCGTCGGTGAGTGTAACAGAAGGTTGAAGGCAGGGAGCTTGGTTGTGTGCTAAGCCCCAGCTGGGTAGTAGTAGGAAGCTGAGACAGAATTTGGGTAGGCAGAAGCGCTCGTACCCCTGAATTTCTGAGCCGAATTCCAAGGCCTCCACACCCCGAGGGGCCCCCAAATCCTCTTTAGTCTGTTCCGGGTCATATGGTCACCGGCCTGCTCTGCGTTAGGAGGCCCACTGTGACATCTGCTTTAGAGACAGAGGGGGGAGTGGGGAAAGAAATATGTGGAATATCTTAAGTTGCGTGTTGAAGTGTTTCTGCCAATGCATATTTGCAAAAATATACATTCTTAATATTCCTACATTCTTGTGAGTTCAGTTGTTGTTTGTGTGCCTTCAAGAATGCATGTGTTAAAAATACTGTGTGTGTCACGGTGTGTGTGTGTGTGTAGGGTGTGTGTGTAGGATGCTTAATTTACAGCGGGGTGGCGTGGCTCCAAAGGCCTTTCAGTCCAGGCTCCAAAATTACTTAGGTGCATCTCTGTGGAGAGGGTGTGTTTGTGCTATCCAGTTGGGGCTAAGCCAACTGGACCAACTGGATCAAGCTCCCTGCCTCTGAAATTGTTTTACTTTCATAGACTTCCAGAAAACAGGAGCCTGCTCAACTCTTGAACTCAGTTAGGAAGCATCTCCTACCTTAGTAACCATTGTGTTAGCCACCCTATTATATTGTGAGAGAATGTATTTAATATAACACATTATTTTCTGTTTTCCAGTTGTCTTCCTTATCAAGAGATTTCCTTTCACATGAGATTAATATTTACATATCTTCTTGGTTCCAAATTATAGGTGGTAAATGCCTTGCCCTTGTCTTATATTAGCCCCATTTTGAGATTTTTGTCCTCCAGTCTGAAGAGCAAGAGCTACCCTTTGAGAAATCTTCTCTGATGGTTTGAAATCAAGAAACATAATGATTTTACATTGTTTGTTATTTTTGATGCTTACTCAGTTTCCGCCATCACACTTTCAAACTTGTCTCTGTGGCTATGAAGACTCGTAACAATATTTTGAAATGAAAACTGGGGTTCTGAGGAATCTACCAAGAGCCTGTGGGCCTCGGAGATGTACATCAGAGCTGCTGTGTAACTGATCGGCATATTCCACATTCCTTTGTATTACTTTAACCCTTCTGGTGCTCTTTTTTTCTCTCCAAAAACAATCCCACCCAATTTTATAAGATGGAAATAGGGCATAAAAGCTAGCATGCTCTAGGGTGGCTGCTTCTATCAAAGCAGGTCCCTTAGAGCTTTTTGCCAGATGCTTTCAAATGCTCTTTGCTCAGCCAAAGCAATCATGTGGTATTAAAAGAAAACACACACATTATTGCTGAAGGAAGCAGGGAGGGAGGAGCGCTAATGATTGCAATGAGAATTGAAATGTTTGTAAATGAATTAAGCTAGTGTCTATCATCCTTTATTAGACTGATCTCTCATGGAAAGAAAAATAAGGTCAACACACAAGATTTCCCCTGCTTCCTGAAATTCTTACATTTTTCCACTATGATAACATGGTGTGTGTGTGTGTGTGTGTGTGTGTGTGTGTGTGTGTGTGTGTGTGTGTGTGTGTGTAAAAGCGCATTAATACTGGCTGGGAGCTCCCTCCCCCATGCAGTCCTGGGAGAATGCCTAAAGCATGAGCTCAGATGTTCAGGCAGCTTCGTGCATGGTGTCATACACTTCCACAAGCAAATTCACAGTGACATTAAGAACATAAGAACTGGAACACCAGGAAAGTTCTCCTGTGCAAGCCCCACTGAAATGCATGGGAAATGTGCATTACCCACGCATTTCAACAGGGCTTTTGCAAGAGAACTTCCCAGTAGATTGCATCCCTGGGTCCCTCTTCTCCAAAGTATTTAGCATGCCTGAGATTTTTTTTAAAAAAAAATCTTTAGAATTTTCTTAAAGAAGATTCTGCTTATCAAGTCTCCAACTTGACAACCTGACCCTATCCATCTTTACTCAGAATTAGGTTTCACTGAGTTCAATGGGACTCCTTCCAAAGCAAGAGTGCATAGGATTGCAGCCTGAGATGAGAGCCGTGTTGTCAAAACATGTATGGATCTAATTTCTCTTCCAACCCCCCGTCCCCCACCACATGCATGCACAGATTGTTTCCTGAAGCGTAATCTTCAGTCAGTCACCTCTGAAGCATCTCGTGCACACCTTATGGGCACAAAGAGCAGCAATGGTGATGAAGAGAGTTGTGGCGGGTGGGTGGGTGGGTGGGTGGGGTGGAGAATGCTACACTTGTGTCTGTTAATTAATTCCCTTTTTGTGGGTTAAAAATAAAGGGTGGACAAAAGCTTAGCTAGAAGACATGAGCACAAAGGACTGCGCTGCTGTGGTATGTGCTTCTTAGGAACAGATTTAAATGATTTGCATATGGCCACCTAAATATTTAATGTCTGTGCCGTTGAGAAAGGCAGGTTTGGAACTCAACTGCGCAAGCAAATGACAGCTTCTTCCTGGCTCTGTGTGTGCTGGTGCTGAATGTGGAAGCCGCTTCTGAAATAGCTGGTCTGGACCTTGGCAGCACCACCATGTCTCAGGCCCATGCCCTTGGCATGCTGCTTTATGGCTGACAAGCTTGCATACTAACTAACAGAGATTCTGAGTTTCTGAAATGTTTATAACTTAATGCTGATAAAATGTGGGGCAGCAATTGTTTAGTGCCTGAGCAAGAACCTTTTGCTGGAAGATTTGTATTGGCCTTCAGCACATCCCCGTCTTCTTCTCCCTTGGTCCTTTCTCCCAAGACCCTTTCCCCAGCTCTTACTACTGAACATGGATTTATGATGGCCCTATCCAGCCCCAGCACAGCATCTCTCCAGTGACGGTTGCTGGTGTCTATCTTATGTCTAGTTCTTATTATTCAGATATTATAAATGTGTGATTAACTGAGAGCTAGTCTTGTGGAGGAGAGCTGGTCTTGTGGTAGCAAGCATGACTTGTCCCCTTAGCTAAGCAGAGTCCACCCTGGTTGCATATGAATGGGAGACTAGATGTGTGAGCACTGCAAGATATTCCCTTTGCGGGGGGATGGAGCCGCTCTGGGAAGAGCATCTATGTTCCCAGTTCCCTCCCTGGCAGCATCTCCAAGACAGGGCTGAGAGAGACTCCTGCCTGCAACCTTGGAGAAGCTGCTGCCAGGCTGTGAAGTCAATAGTGAGCTAGATAGACCAATGGTCTGACTCAGTATATGGCAGCTTCCTATGTTCTTATGAGTCCTTTGGGGACAGGGAGCTAGCTTGCTTGTTCTTTCCTTCCTTCCTTCCCTGTTTTTCTATATAAACCGCTTTGAAGACATTTTTTCAAAAGCGGTATATAAATATTTGTTGTTGTTGTAGTAGATGGTGCTAGCTTTGTATTTGGTGCCAGTGTTCCCTCTAACAAGGATTCCCAGATGTTGTTGACTACAACTCCCAGAATCTCCAAGCAAAGGCTGTTGTAGTTGGGGATGCTGGGAATTGTAGTCAACAACATCTGTGAATCCCTGTTAGAGGAAACACTGCTTGGTGCCTGTCCAGATGGTATAACAACAGATACAACAACAAATACTTATATACTGCTTTTCAACAAAAGTTTCCAAAGTGGTTTACATGGAGAAATAATAAATAAGATGTCTCCCTGTCCTCACAATCTAAAAAAGAAAGAGAAGACAGCCACCAGCAACAGCCACTGGAGGGATGCTGTGCTGGGGCTGGAGAGGGCCAGTTACTCTCCTCCTACTAAATAAAAAGAATCACCATGTTTAAAAGGTGCCTCTTTACCCAGCAGGGGTATGCCCAGTTAGCAGGAGTAACTGGACATAAGACAGGGATGGCCAACTGGTGGCTTCAAGGCTGTTGCCAAGACAGTTTGTTTCAGGCTACCAAATGTTTATCAAAGTGTGATCAAAGGTTCAGTTCCCCGTTTCTCTCCTAAGAAACATAAAACATTTTCAAGTTGTACAGAACAGAGATACTCCCCAGAGCCCTATTCAGACATGATGTTGTACAAGTGTACAGATGTCTGTACACCCGTGCATGTGTTTGTGTGAATGACTGTACTTGCATTCCTTGTGAAAGTGAACCTGGGTTCAAGTCCATCAAAGGCATAGTTCAGACAGGAACAGTGACGGAGCAGCATTGCTGGAGGCCTGTGTCCAAGTTGGCTGCTCCCCCCCACTACCACTATCACACACACACAGAGTTCACCCGCTGCCCCCTCTCCCGCCACCCACCGACAGCTGCTGTCCCTGGCTTCTACAGCCCGGTCCATGGTGCAGTATAATGACGTTGCAGCCATCGCGTTGTGGCCAGCTTGCTGCCCTTTGCCAGCCATGGCAACTGGACTGGATGGGTCTGCAGAGGCCAGCAGACGGTGGGAGGGAGGACCACTGGGTCCAAGGTGGCTGGTAGGCAATGGGGGGTAAGGTGGTGGTGGGTACAGGGCAGGCGGGGGCGCTGTGGAGGTGGTAGATGGCATGTGAATAGGGCTCATGTCTCTCTTTTCCACTCCACATGTGACACGTATATAATAGATAACTGTACACATTTGATGTAATGGGTGTGTACATGTCGTAACTGGGAAACCTTTACTACTCATGGCACCTGGTTTGTTATGGGCCACCTGCAAGAGGCCAGTGTTAGCAGAAAAATATACTTCTATCCCCCAGAACTCTCTGGAAAACAGAATGGCCCCCAAGGAAGACAGCCTCATCCCTGTTTAGCATTACTCCCAAACCTTCAATGTTCATACATGTGCTCTTGAACTCAGCTGAACAACTGATATGTCTGTATGAATGTTCTGAGCACATCTGCAGAAAATATGTTTAAAATAATACACACATATACACACACAACTAAGGACAGAGAAGATGGCTTGGATTGATTTCCATGTTTCAAGGAAGGGACCAAGCTGTTTCAATGCCAAAGCATCTTTTGGAGAGATTTAACAGAAGAAACACATAAAGTAAAAGAGCCTTTGCCAGGGTTGCTGTAATATGTCCCTAATGGCTGTCTTCGGATATGTGGTATTGGTTTACTTTCCTTACTGCTAGGCATGCCAGATCAAAACTGGAAATCTAAGGACCAATTTAACTTCTAAAATCCACAATAAGGAACATGTATAATGGAAGGACCCAAGCCAGCTGCTTGTGAAGGCCATATGGCAGAAGCACCTGCAGACACAGCCCATACCCCACCCCTCACTCCCAGAATTCCATTTAAACAGGGACATTCAGTAGTGCAGACTTGGCCAAAATCTCAGTCTTGATTATCCATACATCAAAATGGGAAGCTGTATCCCATTGTAGGAATGGTATAAATTCCTACAATGTATACTTTATACTTACTATCTTGTAGGAAGTATAAAGTACTACTGGCTATTCCAGAAGTGGAAGAGGAAAGGAATGCTACCCATGGAAATATGTGTTGCTAACGGTAGAGAAAACCCAGTAATCCATCAGTTTTCAAAGTCATGGAGAGAGGAACCCTTCATGTTTTTCTCTGTCCTGATTTCTGCTTCTACTCCTAAAATACATAAAGCAAAATAATACCTAATAAACAAGGTTACTTGCAAAATATTTACCTTAAATCAGCACTTCTCAGACTTGGAACTCCACATGCTCCCACAATCCTCAGCCACAAGGGCCATTATGATTCTGCTTATGAATATGTGGCTGGGGATTATGGGAGTTGAAGTCATTAGGAATGTATTCCTGTATCTGCCACTCTTTGCTCTTAATAGCAGCCAAGGTCTTCCCCCTGCCTGAGGCGGCTTCCTCGTCTTGCATGATGGTGGGGCCACTTCTATCTGTGTCCACAGCCAGCACTGGGGAACCAGTTGCAGTCCAATCATGTGCAAGACTCAAGAATGGAAACGATCTACCACCTGCTTGCCTGCAATTGGATTCCATGTTGAACTTGTTCACAAACAGTAAATGGTTCTCATCTTGTGCATTTTCAGCTGTGTACATTGAAAATAACAAATCCCTTTAAAAGGTGATTACATCCCACTGTTTGAGCACAAATAATAATGTTTTTCACAGTCTCTCTTGTATCAGCTACAGGAAATCATGACTTTTGTTGTGCTGATGGGATTAGAAATGGTTTCTATCTTCAAAGACTATTTTAGGGAGGAACAAAAATCGAGAGCATTTGGGAGTATGGAGAAGTCAATAAACTTGTGGAAAACTGGAGATGCTCTATGAAATAGTTCTGGCTTGTTCTGAGTTCTCTAAAAGGTTGTGAGTACCTTAATTATATTTTGTTTTAATAACCAAAAATAATTCTGAAGTTTGGCAGATGTCTAATGACTCTGTAAACTGTTGTGAGTCCATATTTTATTTGTCGCATCATGACAAATTAAAATAATCAGATACATCCACACAAGAGTTGCCAGTAAAATTTAGATTTAAGTAAAATTCAAAGTGAATGTGAGGATCCCTCAGATTCCTCAGGCAAAACATTGGATGGATTCTGAGGGAAGCAGAAAAGGGTGTGATAAGACCAGCCCAATTTATTAGAAGGGCTCCTAGCCTGGTTTTTTGTTTTGTTGTTGTTGTTTTGCCAGATTTGCCTAAAGTGGTTCTGGAGGTGCTTCTCCAGGGAATTTTAAGAGTGGCAAAACAAAAGTTTTGATAAAACCAGCAAACCCTTTTAAGGGAGTAGCTTGACAGGGGTACAGTATATTTGAAGCTATTGAGCTAACCTTTGAAAAACACTTATTTCACTGTTGAAAGACTGTGCTGCCTACTAGTTTCTCCATGTTGGGCATTAAGATTACCACATTTCTGATCAGTCTTTATGATCAATCCTGCTTCTGCATTTATGTCATCAGTAGCTTGTGTTAGATCTACCCAATTACATCTACAGAGTTACACACAATGAACTCTTCCTTTGAAATCTAAATCTTGTAGCTGTGTCACTTGCCTAGAATGAAAAACAAAGAACAAGTTGGTGATCCCTCTTGAGGCAGCTCCTCATGGGATTCTCAAGATGGTAATTCCTAGCAGTTAATTTAGAATATTCAAAGCACTTCTCATGAGTTATTGATCCTTGTAAGAGCCTTCTAAGATAGGGCAATATTATCATCTCCATATTGAAAATGTGGTGGGATGGGGGGGCGGGTTGGAGATAAGAGCAGAGCAACTTGCTTAAAACCACCTAGTGAGTTTGTGGCTGAGATCACCTCACCGGGGAGAGGTCCTCTGTGAGGGGCGCTGTAACTCAGGGTAGGGCACTTGCTTTGTATGCAGAAGGTCCAATGTTCAGACCACCCCCACCCACCCCGGTGTCTCCAGAAAGGGCAGGAAAAGACTCTCTCCAACCTTGGAGAGCCATTGCTAGTCAGCTTAGACCAGGCCTGCTCAATTTAGCCCCCACCCCTACTGTTTTTGAACTACAACTCCCATACTCCCCAGCCACAGTGGCCAACAGCCAGGGATTAAGGGAATTGAAGGCCAACATCTGCAGGAAGGCCAAAGTTGAGCAGCCCTGGTGGCATAGACAATGCTGTGTTACACCACTGTTCTCCAGTCTTTTTCATCTGGAGGCACTCTTCCTTTTAAAAAGAAAAAAAGTTTGCCCCCACAACACATAGTGTTGTGACAGCAAAAAACCAATAAAATAGTGACAGCAAAGCTACCACGTGGTATGTATGTCATTTCGACCAGAGGTGCACCTAGGTAATTTTGGAGCCTAGATCTAAAGGCCTTTGGAGGCTCCCTACCCGCCGCACCCGCTGCAAGTTAAGCATCATCCCCCTACACACACACACACACACACACACACACACACACCCCTGACACACACAGTATGTTTAACACATGGGTTTTTGAGGGCACAAACAGCAACTGACCTCACAAGAACGTAGGAATATGAAACAGGTATATTCATACAAATATGCATCAGTAGGAACATTTCCACATACAACTTCGCATATTCCCACCCCACATATTTCTTTCCCCACTCCCCCCCCCCTTGTCTCTAAAGCACCTGCGCAAGACAGGTCACAATCGCACTTGGCCGCCTGGCGCAGTGTGGGTTGGTGGCATGGCACAGCAGCCACACTACCCAGGACAGATGAAAGAGGATTTGGGGGGCCTCAGGAAGTGTGGAGGCCCTGGAGCTCGGCCCCAAAGTCCAGGGGTAAAAGCGTCTCTGATTTAGACTCCTCACTTTTGGAGCTGAGTCTGGGAAGAACACTGGGAAAGATGTGCCTCCCTGCTGGTGCATATAAGGGAGCCAGCTCCAGCCGTGGGGTTTTCAACGCCCTGCCTTTGGAACTGAAACAGAGTAAGTCAGCACACGGTGTCCTGCAGCACACTAGGCTACCCTGGCACACTGCTGGGAAACACTGAGCTAGATGGATCAACATCTGACTCAGTTGAAAGGCAGCTTCATATGTTAATATGTGAATCAGGAACTTCCAGGCTCATACTGTCAGCTGTCAGGGATAGCCAGTGGGGAGAGCCCACAAAGGCCCTGTTTCCCCAGTCAAAGGGGAAGGTTTGGGCCAACGAAACATTCCTTGGTTCTCATCTAGCCCTTCTGTGTGCCTGCAAGCTGGAGATAAGGGCTATCTCAAGAGCATCCCCACAAGAATTCAGCTTCTCTTATGGGGGGAAAGTGGCACAAGAACACACCCGTGCTAATTTGGATGGGAGGCAGCTGCGGCAAGGGCGGTGGTGTGGGAAAGAGGGCCTTCTTGCTCAGGCACTTGCAGCCGCCCCATCAAAGTTCCTTGCCCACGATTCCAGGGAGAGCATTATATTTCACAGTGTACATCATTAGAGTGGGGATTCAGCAGCTGCAACAGCTAACACTCTGCTGACTGCTCTTCTTAGCGGGGGTGGTGGTGTTAGGAGCGACCCTCTTGGTATGACGTAGCTAGGATTGCCAGTCTGCCAGATGTCACATTTCTTTTTGAAGGGAACATCCCTTATTCCAGATGCCAATGCTTGGGAATGGCTCATATTTTGAAAATGTTGCACCTACAAGCCTTGGAAATAATCTCCCATTACTGTACATTCTGCAAAAGTGCAGTGTTAATTTTAACATAAAACAAAGCTGGCATCTTGATTAAATTAAACAGATGTAAATTATAGCCTGCCTTGATTGTACCTGTGTAACAATGGGGTAACAAAAAGGTGAGGAGGGATACAAGCTTCCTCCTTATGCTCATTATCTATTATATCAGCCATGCATAGGAACATAGGAAGCTGCCTTATACCGAGTCAGACCATTGGTCCATCTGGTTCAGTATTGCCTGCACTGACTGGCAGCAGCTCTCCAAGATTACAGCCAGGAGTCTCTCCCAGTCTTACCTGGAGATACCAGGGAGTGAACCTGGGACCTTCTTCATGCAAAGCAGATGCTCTACCACTGAGCCACGACCCCATCCCCAAAGGGGAATATCTTCCAGCACTCATGTTGTCTCCCATCCAAATGCAAGCCAAGGCAACCCCTGCTTAGCAAAGGGGGGAGTTCCATGCTTGCTACCATAAGATCACCTCTCCTCATCACACACCTCCAATAAATAATATATCCTGAACACCATACATCTCCAACGAAGCCCATTCTAAACAAACTCTCCTTCGTATTCAGATAACAGGGGAGCCTGGCTTCCTTATCTCTGGTACCAGTTCCTATGGCTACTGTTTTAAAAAGGTGGGGGCATATGACTAAAGTGGGGAGGGAGTCCGGGTGAGGCTTAGGAATATCATTAGAGGCCCCTCTACCTGTTCCCCTATAATTTGAGCATCGCTCTGCTTCCTCTTGTTCACCTTGCCCAAAGCATATAGGACCACAATTCCCTGCTTGCAGCCTGGGCATGCAGGGATAGGTGAGGCTGCAGTCTACAGCACATGGTGACTGAATGCAGAGGTAACTACTTCCAACCCATTCTGGAAGGAGGACCACTTCTAGAACCATGTAGCAGCACCTTGTAGAATCTGTAAAGTCTGAACTAGTTTGATGTGCAGGCAACTGCACCCCTTGCATAGAAAGGGATAGCAGCATCCGAGGGAGAGGTGAGACCGAGGGGCCCCCTCCATGAGCCTGACTTGGACCAGCTGCTCCTGGCTACTCCTCTTCCAGAACTGCCTCCACCTGGCAGCATCCGAGGGGATGGCAAGGCAGCAAGGTCCCCTCCATTGGCTTGGCTGGGGCCATCTGCCATTTGGGCTCTTTGCCTCCCAGAACTGTCTCCCTGGTGGTTATGTAACTTCATTATGCAAACAGTATGAAAGAGTTGCTAACTACAGTACATTTGCTTCAAGAGCGTAGTGATGTGGGCAGCGGCCTGTGGCTAGATTTTTTTTGGTGGCGGCTCCCACTTTTGCTGGCCTCCACAATTGCCCACCTGCCTGCAGGGGGAGTCATGCACTACCTGCTTCCGTAGCTGCCCGCCGGCCCCTCTCCCTCCACCCTTGAGCCTGGGCTGATGTCACCACCCATGTGTGCCCCAGACAGTGATGTCATTTGCTCACCTGTGAGGGCAGAGCTGGGTGAGTAGGCAGCTCTCTCAGCCCTGGCCCCATATGAGCCAGCTCTTTTGCAGGCAGCTGTGGAGGCAGGTGATGTGTGGCCCTGGCCCCAGTGGGTGGCCCGTGTTCTCTGCACATGGTCACCCAGTGGTAGCTCCACCCCTGATTTGCTTATTTCCCTCTCCCCCACCCCCAATTCTTTTTTCCTTTTGTATCATGTCTCTTTGATTGAAAGATCTGAAATGTGAATGCTTGAGCCTGGTTGATATCTCTTGAATTGTATTGATCATGGCAAGCATCAGATAGGAAATCTCATAAACCATGAGCTGTCATTTAATAGCCAAATTCTAAGTAACCTTGCATGTCCATGATTGTATACACCAGGCAAATATCAGCAGCCATTATTGTATTTAAATTTTTGTTTTAAAAAACCCCAATTATTTTAAACTGTAAACCTTCTTGAGTGCTTTGGCAGAAGGGCACTATATACATATAGGAAATAAAAGCTGCATCCGGTCAGCCTGTAACCAGCGTACATGTGTATGGTGCCTTATGAGACAGGCGTGCACGAGAGAACCTAAAGTGAAGCCAGATGTGGATAGGTGGAACTTGGAAGAAAGCCCTCCATTAGTACATCTTTTCAGTCCATTGTTATTGCTAACATCACTGTGCTTAAAACATGATGTTACCCTTCAAAGGCAGCATCTTGTTTAAAATGGAAAATCTTATTAGTGGCAAAAGAGGGGATGACAGTATCTCCTTTAGAAAGGACATGAAAATCAGCCACTCAGTCTTTCCATAGGATTGTTTGCCTTTGAAGAGGACATGCAAAGGATTTGATATTCTTTATAGCTCTACTGCCTAACCCTGAACCTGCCATTGATCTAGCCTAGACACTCCCAATGACTTCAGCGTATGAAATGACTGCGGATGGATCATAAGGGAAAGGGGAAAGGAACATAAGGATTTCTCTAGAAACCTTTACTACTCAAGGGGGAAAAAAGGTGAACAACAGTTTCCCTTTATTTAAAAATTTTATTCTGCCCCTCCAGTGGCATACTGCTGGGCGGGCGGGGGGGGCATCATTGCTTGGTGTTGTTGCCTGTGCACCCCTGCTGTCCTTTTTGAAGCAGGATATGCACAATTAGCTCACTGCATGGTGACAACTTCCACAAGGAGTGATTCAATGCGGTTCATGATGTCCACCAGCAGTCTTGACCCACAGACCTTCACGCCACCACCCAGCTCAGTGGATCCAGACAACTGCTTTGCCTAGCCAACACTGTCCTCAAATCACCAGGGGGTGGAAATCAAGAAGAAATAAGTTTGCCTGACAGGGTCTCACGATCAGCGAATTGGCAATCTGGACTTCCACATTCTGGACAACATAGATTTCCACCGCTTGTCCTTATGCACTGGATTCCTTCAGCCCAGACAGCCTGGCATCACTTGAGTCTTCCCGCAAGCTTATTACAAAACACAAACACCGGTGCTGGTTGGGGAAAGAATGGTTGTCTGCGTTTATCAGCAGTGGAGGCTTGGCTCCAGGAAAGCCACGGAAGAGATGCAAGGGACTCTGGCACTTCATGCAGATGAACAGTGCGGCTATTGGAAAGATGCTAACAAGCACTTAACACTTGTTGCACTTAGGCTGCGGGTGTGTGTGGATGCCCGACACGCCTCTCTTCCCTCTCCCAGCCGCCAGCCTGCAATTCAGAGGAAAGCTGCTGGGCCGATCCCAAGAGGCGATCATCTGAGGAGCCAGGCTGTTCCTCCGCCGAGCCGACTACCACGCGGAAATCCGAGGGCGACCAGCGTGTCCTGCAGCCATAAAAAACACCCCGTGTGTTGGGCAGCTGCCCGTCTCGATATCCACCACCAGGCACCACAGGAGGCCAAGGGAGGACGCGGTGCACCGTGAGCGCTCCTGCCTGCCTCGCAGCCTGGATTCACCTAGGCGAGGGGGCGGCCAGTGAAGTTGGCCCTTGTCTGCCTTTTGGCCGGGGAGGAGAGCAGAGGGCCGGCAGCCCGCAGCTCTTCCTCCAGCGATGCCCGGCCCGGCCTAGGCTCCCCTCGGGGGAGACGACTCTTCCTCGCCTGCTCAGGAGCGTTCTGCCGGGCGGCTTGCTCTCTGGGCCACAGAATGAGGGCTGCCGCCGCCGCCACCCACTCTGGGCCTGGAGCGAGCAGCTGAAACCAGGCGGCGGCGGCGGCGGCGCTGACGCTCTTCCTGGCGTGGAGACCATCAGCTGCTCGGGAAAACTTCGCCTGCGACATTTCTGGGAGCCGCCGGGCAAGTTGGAAGTGAGGAGGCGGGAGCCCTGCGTGGGGCTCAGCGGCAGCCGCCAGCCTGCAGCGCGTTAAAAGGGAAGCACGGAGGGCCGCCAGCTCCAGCCCTGACCGCCAGGAAGGCGCAGCGGCTGCCCCTTTAAGGCCGGAGTTCTGCGGCGAGGCTGCCGGGGAGGGAGCGGGTGGTATCTCCTCCCCGCGAGTGACACAGCAGCTCCAGCTGCCCTATCAGGAACTCCAAGCCCGCAAACTCCGCCTTCCCAGGCGAGGAAACGGGGGCGGGGGGGCCACTGTAGTGAGCGCAGCGAGACGAGCGTGAATCACTCGCAAACTGCACCGCCAGGATGAACTTGTCGGGAACGTAGGAGGAGAGGCAGCGAGCGCGGCGCCGGCTGGCTTCTTGTCCTCCCCGGCCTCTTCCTCCGGCGGGCGGCTGGGTTTAGTCCGGGACCGTCAAACTGGATGTAAAAAGCTGGTGGGTCGCCAGTCCAAGATGCTTCTGGTTTCCCCGCGGGTAGAAGCACCACGCATGGAGCCGCATATTCCGGTAAGCCGGGAGGGGTGGCGAGGCGAGGCGAGAGAGAAAGTGTCGCTCTCCTCGGCAATTTCTCTCCGCCCTGGCAGAGTTTTCTGGAGGGAGACTCGGGTTTGGGTCGAAGTTCCTGGGATGGGCTCGGGCGCTTCTCCGGCGGCTTCTCCTGCTCCTCCTCTCCGCCGGCCCCCTCCTTGCTGAGGAGGGGGAGATTGTGCTAGACTCGAGGCGTCTGCGTAGGGCTGGCTGGGGACTTGCCGAGAGGCGGCTCCCGCCCGCCTGGGGTCTGGCTCGGGTCCGGGCGGCCAACAAGCGTCTCGCGGCCGCCGCCGCCGCCTCCGGGCTTGTGTCTCGCTCTCTCAAATGGTGGCGGAGCCCGCAGGGGATCGCGTGGCTCGGCGGGAGAAAGGAGACGGCAGTCGGGCAAGCTGGCGTGCTCGGGGAAGGAGAAGGGCTGCTCGAGGGAGGCGGCGGACCGAAGGGCAGCCCCCTCCGCTGGCTGTCTGGTTGGGAAGCAGCTGCCGACGCGCGCTGTGCGCACGCCGCGCTGGGTCCCCGTCGGGCTGCTCGCCTGCCGCGATCCGAGGCTGGCTCGCGTCTTAGCCTGGAAGAGTGCTCTTCCTTGGGCTCGACCTGCACATCGCCGCCGCCGCCGGCGCCGCCGCTGCCTCCTCCTTCCTCCTCTGGCGCCTGGCTAGAACAAGCTGCTCGTAACTGCAGGCACCTTCTCTCCCCCCGCCCCGCAGTTGCCCCTGGCAGGGCGCGGAGGTGCTGAATGATGCAAACCGAGACTTTTATTGTGATGGACGGCTTCATCTCTTTCTGTGTCCGTTTATTAAAATTACGATCCCTCGTTTCGACATGAAAAATGTGTCTCGAAATCAAGTCTGGAAAGGAAGTCGCTGCTGTCTGGATTTTTTTTTTCCCTTTACCCAAAAATCCGAGATTAAATGCTGACTGAACAGAAGACTTAATAGGATTAGAAAACTGCCAATACGCTCAGCCCTAGGAGCTGTTGTGGTATCCCTGTGTAAACAGAGCCGTACAGGAAGGCTTGTTTCAGCCTCCTTGCCGGAGAGGGGCTTTTCTTTAAACTTAGATCAAATCGACAAGGAGGAACAAAACGGAGGTGGGCGGGGGAATGTCCCTTTAAAAGCGTCTGCTGTTGGGTGATGCTAAGGGACCTGCAGATCGGTGGGCACCTAGAAAGGCTTGGTCTGGCCTGTCAGTTTGTTTTGTCCTATGTAGGCAGAGCTGCAAAGTGTCAAAAGAGCTGTTCAGAAAGTGAGGAGCAGGAGGAAGCTTTGTTGCAGGCAGGGAGGGATTGCCTATCTCATTTCTCCCTTGCCATGGTGGCTTTCCTTCCCCATTGCCAACATTCGGAGTGGAAGCTGCTTGGGGCAGGGACCTGAACTTTTTTTTTTTGCTTACATTAGGGTATATAAGTACACAGAGTTATATTAATAATGCAAAATATTAATAAATTGTGGTGTATAGCCATATCAGTGAATAGCAGCTCAACAAAGCAACTTTAGGGGAAGGGGGGGTTGTTATAAATATCCAACCTGAGGAAGAGTTCCAGGCGACCAGGAAGCTTGCTTCTAGCATTGTAAATTAGTTCAGATATTTGCAGTGCCTTCCTTGCCTGCTGGTGAGTTCTTCCTTGTCACTCTTCTTTAAAAAAAATAAAAATCCACCCATGCTGACTCACTTTCTAAAAAGTATTTTGATTTCTCACCCTGTGATTAAGAGGCGAGGTGGAAGGAGCCACCACTTTGCGGGGTAAACAAGCTGTGTGTTGTTGACTGGCCTCTACAGCTGTCTTCCTCCTTTAACCCAGAGGAGGAGGCTGTTGCTGCTGCTGCTCTGTTTGGCTGATTAATTTATTAGGATCGCTCTCCTTCCTCCATTGCCCCCTCTAAGTTAACTCGCCACCCCTGCAACTGAGACCCCCCCCCAGCTGCTAGGGATTTGTTTGGGTGGCCTTTGGCTGCTAGTCACTCTTCTCTTCCCAGGCAGGCTCTACAGCATGCTTTTGTTATGGGTTTACGGAAGGGGAGGAGGTGTGGGGGAGAGGGGAGACTCTGTAACCAGGGTGATAGTATTCCTGCTGGGGGGGGAGGGTGGCAGCTCCCCCTGGAAGAAACTGGCTTGTTCTTTCTTTGAAGAGTCCTTCTCCTTCTTCCTGGAATAATAAATTTTAAAGCTGCTTTCTCTCTTTCTGATTCTCCTCCCCAGCGGGCTGAAGAGGGAGGGGAGGAGAGCTGGTGCAGCATCTGCAAAAGAGCCTGGCGTCTGTAACAGGAGATTAATAGGGGAGTCTCTGTTGCCATCTCGCATGATGAGCGCTGAGTTTCCCCCCTCTGCAGTTTGCAGAGGCTCTGGGGGCTGTTCCCACCCTGCTCCTCTTCCTCTGCCAATAGAAACTAAGGCAAGAGGCTTTTCAACAGGATGCTGGGCTAGATAGGCCTTGGGCCTGACCCAGCAGGAATGCTCTTGTGTTCTTATGCTGCCCAGAAGAGTCTCCCCTCCTGCAAATGGGTGGGAAGAAGGGTAGGGCCTGGCTAATGAGACCGAGTGAGATGGATCCTCTTTCCCCCACCCCTGTTCTTTTGGTCTGTCTTCTGCCTAAGAGATCTGCAAAAGAAGACCTTAATAAGCAGCCTGATAATGCCTTGCTTTCCCTTGTGTGTCTGGGTGATGTGCTTGCTCCTCAAGTCTGTACATGGTGCTTTCAGTACATGCCGTGACACTGGGTTAGGCGCTTCTTCCTTTCTCCCTTCCCAGTGACTGGATTTCCAAAATGAGAGGAGCCAAATGCCTACTTGGAAACTCTCCAAACCTATGGCGCTGTAAAGGATGGCATCAGCAACAGAGACACGTCTGTCTCTGTCCCAAAGAGCTTGCAGGCTACGGGAGGGAGGGGCAAGGGTAACAAGGGGTGGTGGAGTCATGGCTTCCAGGTTCAGATGGGGTTCCTTTGCGGGAGTAGTGCCTTTGGACAGATACAGATGCCACTGCTTCACACCTTCAGGACAAAGTTCTAAGGTGAAAAATGGGCCCCAGCCATGGGGAGCTGCTCTTCAAATTAAGCCCCGTGGTGGGTTATTAGTGGGAGATGTTGCTTCCACCCCATATCGTTGCTCCCAAGATGGTTGCTCTTACTTCTTTGGCTGTTTGGGGAGTTGCTAGGTTCTTAATGATGGTGGAGGGCAGGCTAGCTACATCGCTTGATGTTCCAGAATCTGCCCTGAAACCTCTGACCAAATCCTGTTAAGGATTGCTGCTTCCACCAGAAGCAGCTGCTGCTTCCACCAGAAGGTCTCGCCCACACATGCCCTCATTTCTTGCTTCTACACAGTCCCCTTGTTACCCCAGTACTACCCTAGCAAAGGAACAGCCCTCTACAAACTATTTCTTTATTATATTTGTGCACTGCCCCAAACTTGCAACTCTGGGTGGTTTGCAACACCATAAAACAAATTTAAAACAAGAATTAAAGCATTAAAATAACTTAAACTGCAATTCTAGTTAAAAGCTTGGGTGAATAAATGTGTCTTGTAAGTACTTCTTTAAAGCTGTCAGAGATGAGGAGGCTCTTATTTCAGCAGGGAGCACATTCCAAAGTCTTGGGGTGGCAACTGAGAAGGTCTGTCCCTGAGTGGCCACCAGACGAGCATCCGCAGATGGACCTCTCCAGGTGATCTCAAAGGGTGATGGGGCTCATAGTGAAGAAGCTGTTCTCTTAAATATCTCATTTTTATCCTACCCCTTCCTTAACTGCACAGCTGTACCTGATGAATGGTACTAGTCTGTGACTGTAATAAAGGATGGATGGATGGATAGATTCCTGATGGGCAGCCTTCAGGTAGTGAGGTTCTCAGGTGGGAGAGGGAGGAGCAACCCCAGCTGCTGCTGGGAAGTAGAGGCAGCTGCACCTCTTTTGGTGTCCCCAGCGCATTAGGATGAGCTGCTACTGCATACATGGTTCCCTTCCCATCCTACCATTTTATCTTCCTCACAACCCTGTGAGGTAGGTTAGACTCTGACCATAGTCACCCAGTGAGCTTTACTGGAGAGTAGGCATTTGAACCCACGCCACCTCACTCCTAGTATGACACTGTGAACTCTTACCACAACATGTTTAACTGAGTTTCTGGTATCTGTAGAATCCTAAGAAAGGGGAGGAGATTTGAAGCCAATTCTGCATCATCTAATAGTTGTCAAAGAGATCTCTTCTGCTGCTGCCTCACCTCCAGAAATGTGTGTGGGAATGTGGGTTTGAAATGGCTTGATCAGCTCTTGCCTGAAAACCTGGCCTTCTCAACTTGCAATGAGTTAAACAGAGCAATTTGTAGAGAAATATCTTATTTGCCTATTATATAATTCACGAGTGTTTCTATATTTAGCTCTGTAATCCCTGGTTAATTCCTAGTGCATGTCAGTTTTGGAGGTCCCTTGCTTGGGAGAGAAATTGACCAGTAAATTCTAAGGGGATTGGCATGAGTGTATTGCTGGTTGAAGGAAATGGACAGACTCTCTCAAGGATCACTATCCAGGAATTAAATTAAGGAGAAGGGGAAAGGTGTCTGTCTGTCTTTGAGTATGGAACTGCAATTGTTTGGACATGCACACTTTTAGGAGGCATTCACAGTAGGTTACCCCACATATCAGAGGATGGAACATAGGGCTGCGTATATTCCGGGATTCCTTGCAGGTACAGGAAAGGGATGGAACTTGGGTAGTGGCCACACTTGACCATTCTGAGAAGCTCTTATTCTTAAATTTACATGTCCAGTTCATATGACTGCAATAATGGGCCTTATACCTAGTGGGCAGTGCTTTTTGATGAGGCACCAGTGCTGATGGCATATTGCAAGAGGAGGCCAGAACAGTGAAGGAAAGGGTTGCATAAAATTTGTGTCATCTTTTGACCGAATATGTAGCCCTTTTAGAGATGGGGAAACATTTCACAATGGGATGATTCCTCTTCGATTGGTAGCAGGTCCTGTAAGTGAAAGCTCCAGTGCAAGTCAAGGTTGCTCCTTTGGGAAAACGTTTGAAAGGTGCATTGAGCTTGAGCGGTGGGGTGGAGATTCATGTTCTCTTCAGACGTCGGAGGCATGTTAGAAGATTCACCAAATGCAGCATTTTTCACAGATAATGGTGGCCTGGCCAGATCAAGACTCTCATGTGATGACATCATCATCATCATTATTAATTTATTAGATTTCTATACCACCTTTCCAAATATGGCTCAAGGCGGTTTACAAAGAGAAATAACAAACAAGATGGATCCCTGTCCCTAAAAGTCTCACAATCTAAAAAGAAACATAAGAGAGACACCAGCAGCAACAGTCACTGGAGGTACTGTGCTGGGAGTCGATAGGGAAAGTTGCTCTCCCCCTGCTAAATAAAGAGCATTGCCACGTTAAAAAGTTCCTCTTTGTCAAGTTAGCAGACCAGCTTGCATATAATATGGTACCACGTGGAAGGCATTTTCAATCGCTCAGTGTGATGGCCTGGCCATGTGCAGGAACTCATCATCGTCCAGACCCAGCCATATCAGAGAAGCTTGCGGGGGTATGGAAATCTCCCCAAGACTACATAGTGACTCGTTAATGTAAAAGGCGGGCTGTGCAGCAGCAATGTCCTGGTGATCGATTGGAAGCGGCCTTCCATGTGCCAGAGGGGCAGATAGCCTTGCTGATGTACGGTGTGGTGCAACATCATGACTCCAATAACATAGTGTATCATCTTCCCATAATTTAAGAAATGCTGTGAAGAAATGAAACCCTTCCAGTACAACATTCTCTGAAACATGGACACTGGGCTAACTGGAAGTCTGAATAAGTGGGCATGAGGTGTTTAAAGCCTGACATGGCCCTGTGGTAGTGTGGGCTATCACTTAATGGGGCACTTTTAAAAGTCTATATGGCTTCTGATTGGTTGATCTTTTTTTTATTGCACAGTCATAGGAACATAGGAAGCTGCCATATACTGAGTCAGACCATTGGTCTATCTAGCTCAGTATTGTCTACATAGGCTGGCAGTGGCTTCTCCAAGGTTGCAGGCAGGAGCCTCTCTCAGCCCTATCTTGGAGATGCCACCAGGGAGGGAACTTGGAACCTTCTGTCTGCAAGCAGGCAGGTGGCCCCATCCCCTAAGGGGAATATCTCACAGTGCTCACACATGTAGTCTCCCATTCAAATACAAACTAGGGCAGACCCTGCTTAGCAAAGGTGACAATCCATGCTTGCTACCACAAGACCAGTTTTCCTCTCCAAGACCAGCCTGAGACTAAGAGGAGGTAGATGGCCCAAAGTCACGCAGATGAACTCGCAGATAAACCAAAGGATCTTCAAACCCAACAGTCTGTCCACAGCACCATGTTGGGTTTGTCATGTGTTTGATATCCCCAAAGGTCCTGTTAACTGGTGACTTCTCCCTCTTTCCTCGGCACTCTAGGCTAGAAAGGATGTCAATGTGCATCCTCCATAAAGTGCCAGTAAACACCATGGAAGCAAATAGCAAGTCAAGTGCAAAAACACAAGCTCCCTCCCATCTCTCTCTTGTTCCCTCCTCCTCTCCCCCTCTTTGTGCTTCCCTTCTGGAGCAAGATTATTGGAAACTAAAGCTGCTGATGTGAGAGATGGAACATATGGTGCCTCCATAAGAGAGAGAGCTGAAATGGCCTTGAACCTGCCAGACTGACCAGCTGTTTATTGCCAGCAAGAGCAGCTAATCAGCTCTTCCCTTAAAGAAACATCTCCCCCCCCCCACCGCCCCATCCTCTTGGTGCCCTATAGTTTGCATACTACAGACTGTGTTCTCAACAGGAAGAAAAAGTCATGGTCTTCTGTTTTGCTTGGCTGTATGGTGGCGGTTGGGCACAGGCTTGTCTGGGTACCTGTGGCATACATCTTGGTGTGGGCAGGCCTTTGGTTTTTGATTTACGGAAGGGCTGGTTACAGGTGTTTCGTAGCATTAGGTTGTGCAGAAGAATGGCTGTGAGGTGCTTGTAAGACAAATCTGTGCTTGCAAAGTGCGAGGCTGGTGAGAGCAGAAAGGAAGCCAGAATCCTTGCAGTTTTGGCAGTGTCGCTTTTCCCGTCTCCATATGTTGTGGGGAGGGGGGAAGAACCATTTAGGAAAAGATGCTTCTGGTTGGAAGGATCGGGGAGAAAAAGTGACAAGGAAATTCCATGTTAGGAAAGCCTTAGCAAAGGGCGACTCTTCATGTTTTCCTGCCACTGACGTTGATGGTGACACAGTTGTGTGGGCTGATATAGGAACGTCACACAGCTCTTAAACTCAACCAGGAAGTAGTCTGTTGCTCGGGAGTGAAAAAACAAATATAAAGCAGTACATTTTCTGCTAGGTGAAGTTAATAGCTTCTCTCCAGTGTGGGGAAGGCTGTTCCATGTGCTGCTCAGAGCAGAATTTGTGTTCTTCCTCCCCCACTTTAAAACAAAACAAAACTGCCTTCCAAACAAGAACTTCATTTTGAGGAGAATGCCTCTTTGGCATCGTATGGGCAAAGTGCAGGAGAACTTTCCTCATAGAATAATAGCCTTCCTAGCTGGTCGCAGCAGAAAGGGGGCAGAGTGGTGCGGGCCGGGGACAGTGCTGCACCTTAGAGACTAACTGGACCATTGTGTCATGAGCTATCGGAAGCAGCAGCCCATTGTATCAAAGGCAAGAATGGCAGCTGGACCTCACTTATCCAGAGTTCCCTTGCTTGTTAAGATACTTTGCTGGCTAAAACAAAGCCAAGAAGTATGTTAAGAATGTAAAGTATGAGGAGAAAAACAAGCTCTTCACAATAGGCTGGAACCCCTGTCTGGCACTTGGATCCCCTCCCATTCCTCCATCCCGTTTAGACCTGAAAAGACGTTGCTGTTTTATTCGGTTCGTGTTTGTTTTGTACATGGGAAGCTGCCTTGTGCTGAGCCAGACCATTGGTCTGTCTACCTCAACTTTGGCCCTCCTGCAGATGTTGGCCTACAACTCCCATAACCCCTGGCTATTGAACCTCACTGTGGCTGGAGATTATGGGAGTTGTAGTCCTGGTCTACACTGATTGGCAGTGGCTCTCCAAGGTTCCAAGCAGGAGTCTCTCTCAGCCCTACCTGGAGATGCCTGGGAGTCCTTTCCACTGAGCTTTGACCCCAAACCTAAGGCGAATATCTTGCATGTAGTCATAGGAACATAGGAAGCTGCCTTCTACCAAGTCAGACCATCGGTCCATCTAGCTCAGTATTGTCTACACAGACTGGCAGCGGCTTCTCCAAGGTGGCAGGCAGGAGTCTCTCTTAGTCCTATCTTGGAGATGCTGCCAGGGAGGGAACTCGGAACCTTCTGCATGCAGTTAGGCAGGTGCTCTTCCCAGAGTTGCCCCATCCCCTCAGGGGAATATCTTACAGTGCTCACACATGCAGTCTCCCATTCAAATGCAAACCAGGACTGCTGGATTTTATCCTGCTGCTTTATCTATTGTTTTGATTATTGTTTTATTCTTGTGTCTGTATTTAACTGCTGACATCCAGACTGACGCTGCGCTAGTGCAGTGAACAAACCTCCTGTGCAAGAAGGTCGCGCAGCTGATCGGGCAGAGTTGTGTGACTTCTTGCGTGGTGCATGACCTCAGTGTTTTGCTTGCACAACATATGGGATATCAAGATGAGGACAGTGTGAGGCACAAATGGAATTGACCCATGGAGTAGTCCAACAGGATCTAGTGGCTTTGTGCAGAAGACCTTACTGGGAGATTGTACCATGTTCAGCTACTACAGGGAAGAGGGTACTCTGATTTGTCTGGCTCGGGCACCAAAATGTCTTGTATTTGCTCTGCTTTCTCTGGTTGCCCCCACTGGTGTTCAGATGTCTGCAGTCATATGTGTGTGTGTACACACAAACATACACCCCATTACAGTATTCAGGAAAAGGCACCCAAACAGAATTTTGTGCCTAATTTCTGAACTTGGTAGGAATGTGGGGACATATGGGTGGAGTTCAACATGGAAGATGCTACCTCTGCAAGTACTGACCTTGTTCTGAGTTTGTCTGCTGGTTGGTTTTGTTCTTGGTGCTGCTGAAAGCAAACACAACCTTTAAAAATAAGGAAGCACATTTGGGGAAGAATCAAATCTTGGGATGGGTTGATAATGCTCTTGGAGGAATCTGCCAAATGCAGATTCTGAAATTAAAACCTTGTCTTGGACCAATTAAAACAAAACTCTGGAAGTATGAAAGCAAGACATCTTGGGAAGTCTAATAATGCTAGGACTAAGGCAGTGATCTTCTCTGTTTTTTAAGTGGGAGCCACTTTGGCAAAAGCCCTCAGGGTGAAAGCTATTTCCCATGTGGCAGACCTCTACACAGGACTGCCCTTTTCTCAGTACTGGGAGGGCCCTTTAAGAGAGACAAAGCCCTCCTCTCCTCAAGAGCTTTCCGAAGAAAGGCCCAGGAAGGGCGACACTTCCCCTTCCCGGCACTCTGCATACCTTCCAGGATGGCCCAGGGGCTCAAGAGGGCTCTGATTCCCTTAAAGGAACCCTCCAGCACTAGGGAAAGCACAGCAGTGCATGGTAGGCATGGCTGCCTCTGCATGGTGCCAGGAGGAATGGGCAGGGCATTCCACTTAGGTCGAAGCTTCACACAGGCCCAATAAACAAGTCAGGTAGCTGCATTTAGGGTTGAAAGGGGTCACCACTGCCCCAGGCTTTACCATGAAGAACCCTGGTCTAAGGTTATGAGCTTCGTAAGCCCAGTGTGAGTGTGTATGTATGAGAGAGAGCGCGCGCACACACACACACCCCAGTGGGCGTATACTACATAGAAACAAAATCTACCTTTTGAGTGCATCCAGGTGAACACTAGATAGTCACCAGATATTTTCCATTGGCATCTGCCTCAGCAGTAGTAGGTATTTGGTTGAAGCAAATCCTCTTGTTTGGAGCTATGGAAGAATGACACAGGATGGCTCTAAATTCAAAGGACATCTTCATTGTTCTCTCTCTCCTGGCCATTTGAGAATTGCCAGCAAGGCAAAAGTGTGCCCTGCAAGGTGCTTGTGAGTTATGATTCATTACTAACTGGTTTGGTCTCCAAACGGAGAGAATTAAATCTGTTCAAATGAGAGGGTGGCATCTTTCCAAAGCCTCTGCTGTATACCTGACAGATTTGCCACTCGCTTATTTAAGGAATGATTAATATTGTATATTGCTGATTTCTTCTCTTTCCCTTCTATAGGGAGTGCAGTGGCCAATCATTACTCATTAGCAAGCTTTTGCTACCCAGTTTTCCAGTATGACCTGCTACTTTAAAAAAAAAAGTGTTTCAAGCTGAAGGATTTGTGCATCCAAGGCTGTGCGTCAAACTATTTTATATCAATATTGATTTTTTAGAGGGGGGGTTATGTTATAAAGAGGGAGCTTTTATCCCCCTGAGCTCTTGGGCAATTATCTCGGTGCCATAAATGTTGATATGCACATAATGGATGTAACTAAAAAATCTCCTTATCCAAGCAGAAAACGCAGGGTGTTTGTTGGAGCAGAGAGAATGCTGAGAGTGTGAATAGACAAACCCATATGTCCTCGGTGAAAGAGATAAATGATGGACGAACAGGAGTTGGTTACTGTGGATCAGCACAATGCATCCGAGTCTTGTCATACCCCTCTCTTCATAATATACCCGCTTCAGTGCCATTGATGGGTAACCTAGGCAGCACTAGCCAACTGTTCTTTTTCTTTCTTTCCGAAAACAAAGAAAACCCCCAGTTTTTAAAAGATACTCAAGGGCTAGTCTATCAGGAGTTTTCCTACTCAGGCCCCATTGACATGAATGGCTTGTATTTCCGTTGGGCTTGTTTGGGGTGGATTGTGTTTGTCTTGTAATGTTTTGGATGTTGAGTCCAAAAGTGAGGTGCCCCCATTTTGCTTGCTGGTAGTTTGGGTGGGGAGCTGGGCTGGTGGGCTCTGGAAAACTGTCATAGGCTTTCCGCAATATGCAGCTGATGCTTCAAAGCCATCGTGAAACAACAGCCCTGTCTTTAAAAGGACATGTTTTGAAGCAAGGTACTTGTGGGTTTTTAATTCTTGTTGTAGTTTGGCAGCCTTTCCTGTGATATGAGAACAATGGGCTTTTCAAAGGGAATGATTCAGGGGAAGTTCCACAAATCTGTTTGCATTTAACTGATGCTATGCTCGGTTGGATTGGGGTCTTAAAGGGATGTAAAGCAACTGCTCATGTATTGTGCTGGGTAGGAAAGGTTGAACAGCGATCAAACCCCATATGTGGTGGTTTGGCTTTTTGATTGGTAAGGGGTGGTCAGTCGTCATCTTGGAATTGGTTGTTCGTCTTGAGCTGTAATTCAGCCACAATTAAGTTGTAGGTACTATCGATTTCAGTCTTGCACTCTAAACATCCATAGTTCTGTCCCAAAAGGTAAAATTAAAGTGCCTTGTAGTTCGGCAAACTCAGCTGGAGAAAGTTGAGAGATGGCAAGTCGGTCCTGTGGAGGCTGCAGAGGTTGAGAGGAGAAGGGAGGTGCTCCATTTCCCGTACAGTTGGGCCTGCCTTACCAGAATTGCTCAGGGAGATCGTAGACTTGGTCCTTCCTGACACAGTGGTTAACAGGGGGTTCCCTTATCCCAACCTACACAATTCCATGCAGTGCAGTTGCAATGTCTACAGATTATTTATTTTTAATTAATTGTTTATATTGCCTGACTCCAAAGGCTCTAGGCGGTTCACAAAAATAAACACAAGAAAAACGAAAACAAATTTTAAAAAACTTGAAAACCGCAATTTAAAACCTTCAGAGATTACTACAAGCCTGGCTTAAAAAATGTGTCAAGGGCTCTTTTGAAGGTTGGCAAAGATGTTAAACTATGAATATCTATAGGGCGTTTATTTCACAGTCTAGGAGTGACTACAGAGAAGGCTCGCTCTTGAGTCACCACTAGACGAGCTGGAGGTACATGGGAACAGACCTCTCTCAATCTCAAAGCGCAGTGGGGATCATGCAGAAGAAGGAGCTCTCCCAGGTACATAGGAAGCTGCCATATACTGAGTCAGACCATAGGTCCATTTAGCTCAGTATTGTCTACACAGACTGGCAGCGGCTTCTCCAAGGTTGCAGGCAGAGATCTCCCTCAGCCCTATCTTGGAGATGCTGCCAGGGAGGGAACTTGGAACCTTTTGCTCTTCCCAGAGTGGCTCCATCACCTAAGAATATCTTTCAGTGCTCTCATATCAAGTCTCCCATTCATATGCAACCAGGGTGGACCCTGCTTAGCTAAGGGGACAAGTCATGCTTGCTACCACAGACCAGCTCTCCTGGGAAAACCCCGGTCCTAAGCCATTTAGGGCTTTAAAAGTAATCACCAGCACTTTGTATTTTGCCCAGAAACTTATTGGTAGCCAGTGCAATTGCTTTAAAACAGGCATAATATGGTTTCTCTGAGACCAATCTAGCCGCTGCACTTTGAATCAACTGAAGCTTCTGAACTACATACAAAGGCAGCCCCACGTAGAGCACGTTGCAGTAGTCAAGCCTAGAAGTTACCAGAGAGTGCCACACAGTTCTGACATGTACATAGGGATTACTATGTGATGTATGTGCTGATCTATGGAAGCCGGGCTTGGTGTTGGTTTCAGTCATTTAGTGCTCCAGTAATGCCCCTTTATGCAGTCCTTTTCTGTAGATGGGCTCGTCAGCTTGTACTTGTGATCTTCTGCCCAGCCTCTGTTTCTCCTTGCAAGTTCTGCTGCTTCTAGGAGTGGC
The DNA here is from genome assembly GCF_027244095.1 of Hemicordylus capensis. NCBI lineage: Eukaryota > Metazoa > Chordata > Lepidosauria > Squamata > Cordylidae > Hemicordylus > Hemicordylus capensis. Next base: position 22,360,736 of record NC_069667.1, read on the forward strand.
TTTCTTTCAGTGATGGCCTGTTCTGTAAGCTACTGAGCAGCTGCTGGGGACGGCAGTATTTTTAGCAAGCCAGTGAAGCACTGAGCTGTCTGAGAGTGTACCCCAAGATTGTTTACGGCCCTGCAGAGGGTGCTGCGGTGGAAGTCCTGCATTGAGCACCATCTGAAAGTCACGCCCCAGTGTGCCCTGTGCCATTGCGATGGTTCCTGGGGCATGCAGAGTGGTGCAGTGCAAGTAAAGAGGGTGAAAAAATGCCACTGGCTGGCTCTGCCTGTTTCCAAAGCAATGTCACCGCAGCTGCTGAAAGAAGTGTGTGGAGATTTCATTGTGTGTTGCTTAGATGTTCTGATACCCTCCAACTGGTCTGTCAGATCAGAATCTTTAACAGAGGAGGAGGGGTGGCCTCAGAGAACTGCTTTGTCTGTTCTGTGGAGGTCTTTAAAGTTGCTTACAGTACATTTCCATAGTGGTTGAATTCCTCCATGCAAGGCAGGAGAATGATCATGTGCAGAGCGGGTCGGATGGGCACGCACCACCCAGTTTCTTTCCCCAGTGTTTTACTGAGGTGGAGGAAAAACTATTGGACCCAGCTCCCACCTCGCACACAGTCGTGCTCCCCTCCTCCTCTGATTTTGGAGTTCACACGATTGCCAATCAGGAGCACACCCAGCTTCCCTACCCTGGCTGGGTGTTCCTCCCACCATCGACTGTGTGAACTAGCCAAGCTTCTGCCATAAGTTCAGAATACTTCAGGCATAAAGAGATTCCAAGGGTGGCCATCTCGAGGCACTCTAGGCTCAACTCCCATCAAGGCTGGATCCAAGGCGCAATTCCCATCATCACCAGCCACAGTGAATCATGGCTAGGAATGATGGGAGTCGTAGTCCCACCGCAACGAGAGAGCCTCAGATTGACCATTCCTGTGGTGTCCCGTTGGATGACAGCAGCTTGTCCAAAGCCGGCCAGCAGCCTTCATGGTTGGGCGGGGAGTTGAATCAGTGTCCCTTTAAATATCCCAGCCACCGGAAGTTGGGGAATGGGTGGAGACCTGGGGTGCCCGTACAGTTCTTACCCAAGGGGGTCTCAAACTGTGATGCTCCTGCAGATGATGTTGACCTCCCTTTGTCCCTGGCTACTGGCAGTTGTGATTGGGGATGATGGGAGTTGTAGTCCAGCAACAGCTGGAGGGCTACAGTTTGAGACCTCTGTTCTCCCGCAAACACTGCAGTATCAAATTCATGCTGCTCCAAGGTGAGCCTCAGCAGTCATCTCTCTTTTTGTTATGATTTCTTAGGGAATTGAAAAGGCAGTATACGCTCATTTAACAGGCTGTCTAGGTTCTTGCACTGTCACCAAATAGTCACCCGTCAGTCATAATACTGATATTTCCAAAGGTCCCTTTAAGCCCTCTTGCTGTTCTCTTTGCCAGGCTGCACAATGCAAAACACTTGGCACCTTGACCGACAAAGTGGTATTTATCTAAATGCTTCCTTGGGCACATTCTGTTGGGTGGTCTGCTATTTCAGCACGACCCTGAATACATAAATGTGTGCTGCACTCATGTGCGAGGTGGCTCTGTGCTGTAGTTGACGCTATTCTGCCTCTTCCTTTGTTTTTAAAACCAACTTGCTGACCTCAGCTCCGCAATGCCTCGCGCTCTTCAGTTTGAGAAGAGACAGCTGGAGGCTCAGGCTGTTGCAGGCATGATGGGGATTACCTCTGCAGGGGAGGGTGTTTGCCTGCCTTGGTGTGAGACACAGTGGAGCAGGTATTAGCTCAGTTGAAATCCACATTTGTATGTCTTTTGCCTTCAGAGGTGATGAGTAAAGTGAATGAGGCAGAGGAGAAGAGAAGGACTTCTATGATCCCCATCCTTCCACCCTCCACATTTCCCGCTGTTTCCATGGTTCTGCACAAATGTCTTAAGTCTGGTTTGTTTTCCCAAAATAGGGTTTCATTTGAACACTTAAACCATTTTTAGGGTAGCATCCCCTATCTCTCCACCTCCAAAATGGCAAGCCATTCCCGCTGGTGGTTGTCTTCTACAATGCCCTGTGAGCTATCAGCCTTCTGGAGTCCGTCAGTCCCATGGCTTCACATTTGAAATCTCAACCCTGGTTGTGTTGCACCAGGCTAATCTTTCAAGATCTCCATTTGATTCCAATTATCGGGGAATGCCTGGGACGTTTGCTCTTTTTATTAAGCAGGGGGAGAGCAACTGGCCCCACTCAACCCCAGCAAAGCATCTCACCAGTGGCTCTTGCTGGGGTCTACTTTGTGTTTCGTCTTAGACTGGAGACAGGGAACGCTTGTCTCATTATTCTTTTCTTTGTGGACATTTCGTTGAAAAGCAATATATAAGTAGGGCTGGTGGCAGTATGAGCAGAAACTCATAAAAATTCCTTGCATACACTCTCCATTCAGTAGCTGTACTGTTCCCCACAACCCTGTGTGTATGTGGTGTTCACAGATGATTTATCAGGATAAACTGTAGTATGTTCTCTTATGCTGGCCCATCTAAGTCAGCATGCCCTATTTTGGAGCAGCTTACTAGAGTCTCATGAGCAGAGAGATTTCACCCCTGTGACCTTGTATCCACGGATTCTAGAGATGGAACCGGGGACATCATGCATGCTGTTACTGAGCTATGACCCTTCCTGTTAAGGCTGTTGAAACCCAGTTTCACTGGCTTCTTTAAAGTGTCTCAAGTGTAACTTCAGCCAAGCCCAAGACCAGTTTTTACGAACTCCAGAAGGCAGTCCCAGATAGAGCCTAAGCTTTTATTTCAGCCCTTAGTCATCCAAGTGGTTGCCAAGGCCAGTCCATCCAGGAGGAGAGTGTCGTAACACCAACTCCCAAATGAATTAGGGTGATACAAGGCTGGACTGGAATCCATGAGCTCTTACTCATTCTCTTCATCGAGTTATTTCCAAAGTTGACTTTCAAAAAATACTTCTATTTCAATGCATCAACTCGCGGCGTCATTTGGGCAGGATACAAGTTTTGGTGACCAAAATAAGAGATATCACCAAAACTTGTATCCAGACTAAATGATGCAGCGAGTTGATGCATTGAAATAAAAGTATGTATTTTATCCAATTATCTATATTCTTAAAAAATACCTTGCATAGATAATGTCAGAATACCCAAGCTGAATTTGAGAGTTTTCTGATAATTAACATCTTCTTAAAACCAAGCAGACTACCTGCTCTTGGAAATATTGCAACACTTCCTGTATTCTTTGGGAGCAGAGGCACACTATTATGTTACTGGAACCAGAAAGACAGCTGCATAATTATAGTGTGTGCTGCAATAATTGTTACCATGTATGTGCATATTTTATATGCTTTTTATTGATGTTGCTTGCTTGTGATTCAAAGGTTCTGGTCTCAGTGGTGTGTTTTCCAAGGGCTCTCATCTAGTATGGTGGTTTTCAAACATTTCCCTTCAGAGAGCCCTTTCCACATTGACTTGCTTGTCAATGCACCCTCAAACATCAGCCCTAGAGATGATTTTTTGGGGGGTGGGCTGTTCTAGAGGGGGCACCCCAATGCACAGTGCTTGCTGGATCTGTTGGCCTGAACTGTTGCCTTGTGGGAACCAAAATGCACCTTGGAACAGCCTTCCTTCGCAATGCATAGCCAGAGGGAAGATTTTGATGGCAAGCAAGTTGTCCTTGAGGGGCACTTGTTTGCCTTTACTTCTCATTGTGAAAAGGGAAAAGGAAAGGTTGTGCCGTCTCCTGGTGACCACAGAGCCATGTGGTTTATTGATAGAATACAGGAGGGGTTTACCATTGCCATCTCCTGCACAGTATGAGCTGATGCCTTTCAGCAGCTTCCTATATCGCTACTGCCGATATAGGAGTTTCCCATATTCTGGGAAACACACCAGTGGGGATTCAAACCAACAGCCTCCTGTTCTCTGAACCCTCTGATTAAGCTTGCAAAGAAGCTAAGGTTCTCCAGCACACAGTTTGAAATCTGCTGGCCTAGGATAAAATCTATCTTGAGGAATAAAGAATTCTAGCTCAGCTCCACACTTTTGCCTCAGTATGGAGCTGCTGCCTGGAAGATAGTTGCTGAAGCAGGGTACCAAAAATGGCAACAAAGGGCAAAAGATTCTGCCTGAAACCATGCGGAACCTACGCCACTCTAGTTCCTGATACTAGACCTTAATGTGCAGATCTTTTCATACACTGCATTGCAAGTCGTCATTGTCGTCATCTTCTGTTAGGAGGGAAATGGTGAAGCGGGACCAGTAAGGCCCATACCCACCACCTACACACAGCAAACTGTTGTTTACTTGAGACTGCAATTCTGTATTAAAGCTGGGAGGATCAAAGAAACGTCCATAGCAGCTGAAGGACCAGAATCCAATCATCCTTATTCTGAAAAATAACTTGCGTAGATAATGTCAAAATACCCAAGGAACGAAGGGCTGCAAAAAGCAGCTCCTGCTCATAGCTGTAGACTACATAGCCCCACAAAACATGGTCAGCCGTCTCTGGAATTCCACAAGAGGTACTCAGATTTTGCTCAGTAAACAAAGTTTTTCCAGAGGAAACAATGATCAATTCAAAGGCTTTCACCTCGGGTTTGCTATGGTAGCTGCTTCCACGCTTCCTTTTACAAATTGATCTGAAAAATCATCTACTGAATCTACCTCTTTCCAAACTGCAACAAAATCTACATTTGAAAAAGACTCCAATTGGCCTTCCTATAATTCCACCAAGGAACATCCTCAATAAATTCCAAAAGACCCTGTTTCCTATATGTGAGAAGTGAAGGGAAATGATCACATTCAAGAGGGTTCACCAAACAAATATCTACAACAAGGAACTCAAATTCAGTACCTCGGGAGAGTACTTCCAGAAAACCTAAACTCTCCTGAATAAAAAAGGCAACCCCACCACCTCTACCCAACATCCTATCCTTTTGTAAGGCTACATAGCCTGGTAGCCAAAAAGAGAGATCTGCAGAGAGTCACGTTTCTTGAAGGCAAATTGCAGCGGGAGGCATCTGCAACGTAGACAGAAGGTATTTTGACTCCTGGCCATGTGCAGTCAGGCCATGTGCATTCTAGCCTAAAATTCCAAGTTCCATTCTTCAAGTTTCTGACTTGTCCAACTTTTCACAAATGCGGTCAATAGATAGGAGGTTTGCTTCCCAAGTATTTTTCTCCAGCTTCTAAGGTTATTGCTAACTTTTCAGATTTCCTCTCAGTCTGCCCAGGGCAGTTGATAACTTCAGCCATAAAGGCAACACGTTTATCCTGAACCATCAACAAATCAGAAGGGAAAACACCCTTCCTCCTAGATGTAGCCGGAGAGGTAGGTAGGTAGGAGGGAACCAGGTCCCTCCCCACACTGTTCCTTATGCTTCCTAAATGCCATTGCATAGGACATCCCTTGATTCACCCGCAAATAGTATACTGCATCTCGTAAGCCCACTTTGTCACCAAGCAGTTTCTAAACCCAGAGGTATGCCTCTCCTTCCCACATTTACAGCATACTGGAGTTTGGGTACTACTGCACTGCTACAGAGAGTGGGAATGCTCCACACTTCCCACAGCAGACCTGCTCACTACATACTGCCGCTACATGTCCATAAACCTGACACTTAAAACATCTGGGTGGAGGGCATTCGATAAGGATGGATTTGAAACACCTATGACCACCCAATCTGGGAAATTCTGTCCCCTAAGTAAAAAACTGGGAGTTTCTTCTTACCAGTAAACATCCATCTACCGTCTACCCACCCCTACTCTATGAAACTGTGAAGTGAAGTCACCAAAGATGTCAACCCAGTTTGGTGTTTACCTGAGCATTTATCCCAGATTGGTCCAAAACTGAGTTGAAATGGGATCTTAGCAAAGTCTGTTGACTCTTCTCATTTGCCTCAACCTCCGAGTCACCCCTTAAAACATGTACACAGACCAGAGGTTGAAGTGAGTTCAAGCATCGTTAATCCAGGATAACTGATTGTGTAAACAGGCCCCTGGTGGCTGTAAATGCGGACGCAACTTCCTTGGCTAAGTGGACTGCTTTAGAAATTAGAGTGGGTAGAAGAGCATTGCTAATTACTAATTATTCTTGTACTGCTAGCAAAGCTTAAACCACAGGCGTTGGATGTGTTCTAGTGTTTCTACAGTGATTCTTCAACCTTCTTCACAGATGTAAAAATGTGGCTAAACCCTCAAAAAAATCCAGTTGAGCTGTGACATGTGCTAAGGAGAGGAGAGCTGGTCTTGTGGTAGCAAGCATGACTTGCCCCCATAGCTAAGCAGGGTCTGCCCTGGTTGCATCTGAATGGGAGACTTGATGTGTAAGCACTGCAAGATCTTCCCCTCAGGGGATGGAGCTGCTCTGGGAAGAGCATTTAGGTTCCAAGTTCCCTCCCTGGCAGCATCTCCAAGATAGGGCTGAGAGAGACTCCTGCCTGCAACTTCCAACTTCCGTCAGGGTTAGGAGCATACTTAAAGATAAACTAGGATTTTCGGGAGACTTACCAAGCACATGTAGGTCACACCAAAAGACTTTGGGAGAACCCAAGTTCTCCCAAAGATTTTGGGAGGAGAGCTGGTCTTGTGGTAGCAAGCATGACTTGTCCCCTCTGCTAAGCAGAGTCTGCCCTGGTTCCAAATGAATGGGAGACTAGAAGTGAGAGCACTGTAAGGTATCCCCCTTAGGGGATGGAGCCACTCTGGGAAGAGCATCTGAGGTTCCAAGTTCCCTCCCTGGCAGCATCTCCAAGATAGGGCTGAGAGGGATTCCTGCCTACAACCTTGGAGAAGCTGCTACCAGTCTGTGAAGACAATACTGAGCTAGATAGACCCATGGTCTGACTCAGTATATGGCAGCTTCCTATGTTCTTAACCACATGCAGTTTAACCCACTATCCTAGTACTCCACCAAGGAGCAATGGCATTTCCAAGCTGTTGATCCTGAGCAGATTACATTGCCAGTTGAGACAATTGCATAGCATTGCAGCGTGCATTGTTGAGAGAGTCTAGATGTTTGTGTTGGGTATTTGAAACCTTTTTCTTGATGCTTATATCTCAGCACTTTTGTGCTTAAGATTGACAAAGTGCATTACAACCCCAATGCTCTTTGTGTCTAATTCTGCAAGACTGGTGAGCTTCATGCAATGCTTTGTGTAGAGGTCCTGGATTTACTAAGCTGCTTGTCTGTCAGGGATTAATTTAACCTCTAATTACTACATTTTCTTCACAGTTTGCTACACATGAGCATGTTATAACAAAAGCACAATGAGGGATACGGTCTTATTTAGCTGTGGCTCTGAAATTAATTTAGGGGGTATAAAGTCAAACCTGATGTACTTGGTACTAAAATATTTGCACTGATATTAGAATTAAATATCTTGTTTTGTTTCTAATGATACAGCAGTAGTAGGATAAATAGTCTGTTAGCTATAGCCACAGGCGTGTGTGTCTGTGTGTGTTGTCGTGCTTTGGCTTGATGGAAAAACAGTTCATCAAATGCCATTTTGCTTCCATCCGGTTAACAGTTCAGGATGACTATTTAAAGCTGTCAGCTACTGCACTAGGGTTTTTTGTCTTACATGGCTGGTGCTTCTTCCTGATCGGGAGAAGATCATATCTTATTTTCAAAGTGAAACATTTTAGACATGTTTGTAAAAAGGTTACAGCCACACTGATAAGGAGGTGGTCTGATCACCTTGAAAAGCTGATCTTCAGACTTAGTTCTTATTTTATTTTTTTAAAACCCGCAGTACTCTCCTCCCCCCTCTTCCCCCCGGAGATGTTTTCAACAAAACTATTTTTGTTGAGGCTGGGAGATGTATGGACTTCTGAGAAAATATGTAATATTTTGGTTTAGTAAAGCTGATCGCTTTCCCACCATGGTTACTAATACTGCCATGCCATCTCCTTAACATTATGAAGGTAAAGTTGTGCCGTCAAGTCAGTGTTGCCTCCTGGCGACCACAGAGCCATGCGGTTTTCTTTTGGTAGACTACAGGAGGGGTTTTCCATCAATGTTCCCTCTAAGGTGTGCGCGAACTCACAAGTTTTTTTTAATGTCCGCTCTGTTAGTTTTAGATCCTGCTCAGGTTGAATCAGGAAGGCCCCACCCTGAATGCAGGTGCTCACACAGTGCCTTGATTCTGCCACCCAGAACAAAACTGATTCTGCACAGAGATGGAAAAAATCAGAGGGACCACTGTTTACCATTATCATCTCCCGCGCAGTATGAGATTATGCCTTTCAGCATCTTCCTGTGTCTCTGCTGCCCGATAGAGGTGTTTCCCATAGTCTGGGAAACATACCAGCGGGGATTCCAACCGGCAACCTCTGGCTCCCTAGGCAAGTTATTTCTCTGCTGCACTAATAGGTGGCTCCTTAACATTATACAGACACATTATTTGATACGGCATTTATTTAAAAGTATATACCTCTTTCTTTTGGATTGATTCAATGTGGCCTACATTAAACTAAAAAATAAAATTAGAAATGTAATATATAAACATGCCAGATCAAAAAACACCAAAACCATTGCTTTGATGACAGAAAGAAGCAGGGATACCCAAGGAAAGAGCTAAGTCTTTTGTTGGCCACTGAAATATGGGGAGGGAAGGAGCCAGCAGCCTTTCACATGCAGTTGGCAGTGGCTGTCGGGTCTGTGGCAGGGACCTTTCAAATTGCTTGCAGCCCGAGCATACACATGACCCTGGTGCACCCACACGATCCATGCTTCTCCCAACAGCACGGATTGCTGGGGGCCAGGAAAATGAGTCCCAGCCTCTAGGAATCCCTAAAAAATACCATGCAGTAGGTCCACTCTCCTTCTCTTTGGAAGTATATTAATGTCAAAGCATTGTAAGAGCTCTTTCTGTGGGCAACATTCATCTGGTAGAGAGGGTGGGACATCTTAGTTGTATATTGATCAGATTTTAATTTTCTTCTCTTATGGGACTGTTAGTGCTTTTTGTTGTTGTTGTTCTGAGTGGTATCTGCATACACACTCCAGTGACATCACCCCTTCATAGAGCTGAAGAATACATGTTCAAGATGATATCTCAGATTAGTTGATCATTTAACTGCTAGTCCGCACCGGCAAGATTGAGAGAGGGTATGCTTCTCTATTGTCTTGCATGTTTATTGAGTGCAGTAGGGATTCCAATAGTTTTCTGAGCATACAGAATATGCAAGTAGTAGTACTTCAGGATTGATTGATGCGAAAGCGGTATTGTTTTAACAGAGTAGTAAGATTCCTAAGGATTGGTTCAGACAATCCTTCACACCATGATTCACATGATGGAGAGCATGTTGTGGGTTTGTGTGTCACTTCCACCCTCAGTTTCCTAGTTTCCTCTAACCCAGGGCTGCACAGTTTCAGCCCTTCTGCAGATGTTGGCCTACAGATACCATCATCCCTGACTATTGGCCATTGTGGCTGGGGATTATGGGAGCTGTAGTCCAGCAACAGCTGGAGGGCCAAAGTTGTGCAAGCCCTGCTCTAGCCATAATTTGCTGTGGCATCACAACTGGGAAAACTGTGGCTTATGATTTAAAGGGTAGTTTCGAAGTTAGTACTGTTGCACCTTCCTGATGTGGACATCATGGCAGAGTAAGGTTACAATGACCTGGTAAGGAAGGAGAGGAGCAGCCTGTGGTACATTCCTGAGCAGTGCTCCCTCAAACAGGGATTCCCAGATGTTGACTACAACTCCCATAATCCCCAGCCAAAGACTATTGCAGCTGGGGTTGCTGGGAGTTGTAGTGAACAACATCTGGGAATCCCTGTTAGGGGGAACCTTGTTCCTGATTCTCCAAACTGAGCCTTGGTATTTACCCAGTTGTACCACTTCATGGCGCAGCGGGGAAATGACTTGATTTAGCGAGCCAGAGGTTGCCTGTTCGAATCCCTGCTGGTATGTTTTCCAGACTTTGGGGAACACCTATTTCGGGCAGCAGTGATATAGGAAGATGCTGAAAGGCATCATCTCAGACTGCACAGGAGATGGCAATGGTCAATCCCTCCTGTATTCTACCAAAGACAACCACAGGGCTCTGTGGGTGCCACGAGTCGACACCGACTCGACAGCACACTTTACGTTACTTCTTGTATAGTGGAGCTGCACACATGTTGTTCTGATGGGGGCGCTTGTAATTCCAGTACTCTGTATTATAGCTAATATTTTCAAAAGTCTTTTGGCAAAGTTTGATCTCAGACCCTATGAAAGTTTCTTGCTCCCTGTCTTTGTTACCAGTCTACAACAGACACCTTGTATGCAGAAAGTGAAATGTGCAGGTACCTCTCTTCCTCTGCCATGAATGTCGAACGCCAAACATTTGTTCACACAGAGAACAAAGCTAGACTTTGATGGCTTGCTTACTCCCCCTCCCTGTTCCTCCAGCATAAATAATAATGTGATCTTGTGAACAGTCGCTAAAGTTGCCTCCTTAAGACAGCCGCCTTATTTGGCGGAGGCCACCTCTGCTGCTGTTACCAGAGAGGAAGAAAAGGCTAGCGAAGGAGCGCAGTTTCAGGCCTACATTTTAATGACTGACCTTCAGGGTTAAATTTGCCACAGGTGACCAAGCTAAGTGGGCCTCCAGTTCCGTATCATTCCACTCAACTCCTAAAAGCAATCTCCCAATACGGTTAGATAATTGTTTCCAAATAGCTATCAGGTACTCATCTGGTACAGTCAGCAGAAGGATACAGAACAGATAGCGGATTTAATTCAATTTTGTTCTTTCCAGCTGCTTCTGCTTTTGCTGGAGTGCTCTGAACAATTTCCCTGTATGAAAGCAATTGCTGCATTCTTTTAGTTTCTCTGTAACCCTGTAGATTATGATATTCCAACTCTTCTTCTTTTTAATTTTCTGGCCATGCTCTAGCTTGTTCCTTTTAGGATTCTTTCTATTTTCTTAATTAACTTTGATATATTTTTAAAAATCGCATAGGCTGGAAAAACAACTCTGTACAATGCTGCAGTCAGAAATGCAGGCCAAAGGGTTTGATCCCTGACTGCCAAGCCGTGACTCATTGGAATGGAATCTCTGCTCCTCCCCTGTCAAAGAGTGCAACTTACTCCAAAAGCAGCAAGCATCTCCCTTTGATGCTGCTACTTTGAAATGCCTGGCATTGTTGGTGTCTTCAACAATATTTAGAGTCACCAGGCTGCAGGACTGAGCTCTTGTTTTGCATAAGGAGAGAATTAGGAGACCTTTGTTCTGGTTTAACCCAAGTGCATTTACAAGCTGAACGGATGGTTTCTGATTTACCTGGGACTTGAACAGGCACTTGCAGATGCCCTAGTACTGCACAGATGAACATGGGGACACTCTCGTGCTCTTCCAGCACCCTTCCTTGCTCCAAGAATCGTGGCTTTACCACTCCTTTTAATTATTACTAGCCGACCCCACACAGATCATCTGTGTGCTGTTTGGGTCCCCCCACCCCGCACACCGCCATGACTGGCTTTCTGGCTGGCATGGCAGCTGGGGGGGGCATGGCCCCCCCGCCACCTGGTTTCCCTCCCCCCCCACTTGCCTCCAGTGTCTTCCTCCGCTTGCGCCCCCTGCGCTCTTAAGGGCAGCGGGGCTTCACCTGCCACCACCTGCCACCGCCTGCTCCCCCCCTCCCATGCTCCTCAGGAGCCCACCGCCTTGCCACCGCAGTCGGGCCCAAAACTGCCGCCGCCTCCCTGCCCGTTTCCTCCCGCCACCACCACCATTTCCCCCAGCAGCAGCCAACAGCTTCCTGCGAGCCTCTGCTGCCCAGCCAATCCAGAGAGCCTTCGGCACCCAGCCAATCCGCTGGGTGCCGGGACGCATCCCTACGGGCACGTTTACGAGGATTAATATCATGTGCTGCTGAAGGCTGCATGTGTTTCTTACTGCACACTTTTAATTTGTGGTCTTTGCAGTAGCTTTTCCTGTACTCCTTTCTGTAACAGTTCTGTTAGTAAACTGATGATAGCAGTATTGTTTGGGTCCTATCCATCCCCAGCACAGCATCCCTCCAGTGGCTGTTGCTTGTGTCTGTCTTATGTTTCTTTTTTAGATTGTGAGCCCTTTGGGGACAGGGAGCCATCTTATTTATTTATTTCTATGTAAACTGCTTTGGGAACTTGTGTTGAAAAGTGGTATATAAATATTTGTCATACTTGTATGGACTTAGCTTTACATTTTATACCTCACTTTCTGGCCCGCTGATTGATTAATTAAGTGCTGTCAAGGCGGTGTCGACTCTTAGCGACCACATAGATTCTCTCCAGGATGATTCTGACCCACTAGGGTTTTACATTTCTGAAAATACAATGTTGTTTGTTCCATCTCACAGTGGAGTTGGTTGTATTTGATATAGAAAAGTAGCAAGTTGAAGCCCGGTCATGGGATGGAGGTGGAGGAAAGAAAGCTAGAATACCCAGCTGCCCTTTCTTTTCTTTTCTTTTTTTTGGAAGTATGGTTAAAATCTCCCCCCAAAGGCAAAACAGAGATGATGATTTCCAAAGATGGGTCCCTGACAAATGAAGACAGTCCTGCCATTCAGCCGGGGGAGTATTGGTCTCGGAGGCAGCCAGTGGTCTGTTACTCCGTTTATTCTGTCTTTCTCACCCCAGGGATGGTGGCAAATGTGACATTTAGGCTTTCTGCCTCTGGCACAAAACCTACTTTGTGCTGATCCTGTTCAGTCCAGTGTTGCACACAGCCAGTGCTCTGTTCTGGGTACCTACTGGGCTCTTCCCCTGCTTAGAACTTAGTTTAGCCACCCTCTGTAGCCAAAGTCTAGTTCCTAGTGTGGTAGTAAACCTGTATATGGTCTTCACCACTTCAGACTGCAGGTGAAGGGTGGGGTTGGGGTTTGCGTGACTGAATGTTGTTTCCCCATGCAAAAATGTTGCCTTCCCACAGAAAACGATCTCGCCATAGGGAAAGGCTAGGCTAGAACCTGTTCTGTATGACATCTAGTATCTATGTGGAAGGAATTCTTGTTTTGTATGGAACAGTTTCTTGCTGCTTGCAGTCTGAAGCCCTACAATCACAGATTGACTGCCTTAGAAGAAGGTCTTTGCCCCCTCCTTCTGAAGATTAACCAGTAGAGTCTTTCTGAGTGAGCTTAGTTCAACATGCACGAGTACCTAAGAGGCACTCTTGGTCGCTGAACACTTCTTGATTCCTCTCAAGATTCACCAGAACTATCTGGTGACAATGTAAAAAATTTCCTACTTAAGGGAGCCTTTAATGGTTAGGAATCAGCAGTGGTAATTGAGCAGTATTGAATTCTGAACTGTTTATAAAGATTTTTTCTAAGCTTATTAATTGCTTGACCACAATCATGCAGTATCTTTGCATTGATGAGAATTGTCCTCTCAGAGTACTTGTGAAGCCAAGGATAAGGGGGTTATAAATGTACATAGGACTGTTTGCAGCCTTGTCTGCTAGTAAGTTGTAGATGTTATTTACAAGTCCACAAAAGTTACTCACTCCCTTGGTCCCACCTTTATGACAGTGGCCTAAAAGAGGAAAAAGGACCAACACTGAACATTCCTATTCTCTTCAGGCTGTCAGACAAGCCACTATTCATAAGCCTGATCTCTCTTTGATTGGCTTTTAAGTCTCCCTCAGTGGAGTTTTACAACAGTCGGTTTCAAAATTCAAGAGAGTCCTGATAGGTTATAGCTGCAGCTCACCTCTGCTTTATCTTGCAGTTCTTCTATAGCCACTTAAAGAAACACAAAATAGGATAGTTCAGTCTGGGCAGATAAAGATCAGTTTCTGAATACAGATAATGATTCTGTGGAACTGACTCTTGGTGAGAAAGAGTCAGTTTGCTTTGTGTTGGCATTCCCAGGCTCTTGGTCTCCTTGTCAGTTTGGAGAAGTCAGCTGATTAGTGACTTATCCCTGCTGCTCAAAATGCCAGGCATTGTTTTGGGAAAGTGAAATGCCACCCAAGGCATAGACTCAAAAGGCACATGCCTCTTTATGCCATGATGCCACAGGTGCAGCATATCTGTCATTCCTGACGTTTGCCTGTCATCCACCACCTGCATACATTCGTTAAGCAAATGAGGTTAATTAAGTGTACATTCATCATCATCATTGCTCAACTAGAGTGCTCAGAGTGATCCACAAGCTTACTCTGCTTTGAAGTATTCTGGAGTACTGAAGGAACATTTTCATCCTGGCCCCAAACTCAAAAGTAATTGCTACCCCCTTCCCCCTTTCTTCCCAGCCAGATGTATAAAAGGTCCTAGGAACTAAAAAGTCAAAGGTAAGTCTTCAAGTGGAATCCCAAACTTACCCTGTAATTTTTCAAGAGTAATGACTGACATTGAGACCAAGTTACTCAGCGGTACTACTCAGGGGTTACTTTAAAGAACTGCTTAATTTCATTAGGACTTCCGTTGAGTAATTTAGTCAGGATGTTGGCCACTGTCTTCTCAGGTGGTAGAGTATTTGTGAGTGTTGGTTCTTGAATAACTGGTTCAACAAACCATAATAAGATCACTTTTAAAAGCATACCCTTAGGCAAGAAAACTATGTACACATAATACAATATTCTAACTAGTGCACTGTCTTAAGTTTAATGTTAGAGGACATAATCTTAAAACTCCACAGATGTTAGGACATTTGAAAAAAGTTCAGTTCAGGATTTATTTGGCTAGGGAGTTGGCAGATATTTAGCACGTATTGGGAGACGATGGGCAGATCAAAGATGGTTAACGCCAGAGACGCCTGCAGGGTCCAGATCCTCCTTCCAAGAGGAGAGGGCCCCATTGGTGTGTGGGCATGGCTGAATTCTGACTTATTCTCCTTCAGGTATCTTGGGGGTCCTTTATGATTGATTGGGATTGTAGACAATACTCGTTACTTGTTGGATAGATTCTGCATTAAATTGTGGTGGAATGGCTGGATTGTTGGACATAGACCTGATGGCCCCACTTCAGATCCCTGGCTCAGCTATAAATCTCACTGGTCAACCTTTGGCTGAGAGAGTGACTAACCCAACCTGCCTCAAGGACTGTTTTGAAGATAAATTCGGTATATTACTCTCAACTCCTTGGGGAAAGGGAATGCTAAAAATATAGTAATTATGTATTCCATATATGCTTAGACACACTTGAAAAAAGTGTTCTTGCTCCATTTTATTGTCACTGGCTGTCTCGGCTGGATCCGTTTTCCCTCTTGGATGTCTTTCCCTTTTCTTACTGTAGTTACAAGACGAAACTCTTAAAATAAGAGGCACAAGAGAGCTGTGATGTCTGAATTGGGGGCATCCATATTTTATGAGATGATGCCATTCTGCCATAAGAGACAATTCCTGACAATATGGGGGTATCCTTTTAAAATAATAGCTTTCTTGTCTTGTTCCTTGCCCAGATTTGGCATTTGTTTTTGTGTGCAGCTGGATAAGGGATGGTTCTGTTTCATCTCCTTATTTTTTTTATTTTTTTTAATTCGAAAGCTGACTTGATTGCTGGGACATCATGTTGTTTTATTTTGGTTGTAGCAACTCTAAGGTTTGTCTTGAAGTAGAAAGAGAGTGCCTGAAAGCTTTTTGGTCTTGATCAGAAGTGAATGTTGGTCCCAGATCCCAGAAGGTAGATCAGCCATAATTTCAGTGGAAAGTGGTACGTCCTTAGATAACTCCTTCTTGCATCAGTTAAAGTTCAGCGTTGATACACTTCATGGAAGGAGGTGAGTGGAATCTGAAGTGTAGGGTGAGTTGAAGAGACAGCTTAGATGCTTTCCCCACTATTACTCACCCCTTCCTCTTTCCCTCCAGGGTGATGAAAGCCTTTCAACTGTAATAGAGAGATTTGATTACTTTGTAGTGTTAAACTAAGAAGATAAATCTGGCTGCCTGGGGAATGGGGAACCAACCCAACAATCCAAAAGCAAACAAGCTAATGAATGGGCAACATTCCTGTATAGTGCTTGCAAGAAATGCAATTCCTAGGGCATTCTGGGGGACAGCTGTGCTTTTGGGGCTGGTCTTTTTATCATAATTGCCCCATATAAATGGAGCTGTTATAATAGACAGATGCCAGACCCACCTCCTGGGAGAAAGGTGGTGGAAAGGACAGACTTTGGAGGCAGCAAAATAGGGGAAGGTAAGGACTCTCCATCAGCTGCAGGTGCTGCAGCAGGGAAACTGCTTGCCTGGGGGCAAGAGGCTGTTAGTTCAAATCCCCACTGGTGTGCTTCCCAGACTGTGCCTAATAAATATAGATATTTGTAGACACCTATATCGGGCAGCAGCGATATAGGCAGGTGCTGGAGGTGGATGCTCACTTCAGTGACAACAGCAAAGGCATCATCTCATACTGCGAGGGAGAAGGGCAATGGCAAACCACTCCTATCAGGAGTCGACAAGGACTCAGAGGCACAATCTTTTCTTTCAAGGACCTCTCTGGCTTGTTGCGATTGAGAGCTTTGTCCTGTTCTTCAGCCAGAGCTGGGTGATGGTTCTCAGTTGAAATTGCCACTAAACATCCCTCAGTCATCCAAACATTGCCACAGTTCCTGTGCTCAGGACCCGCTGCAGCTTGTGTTGTGTCAATAGCTTTTTGTACTAGCTCACTTCTCTGTCCCAGAAAGGCTGTTATGAATGCACATAAGCAGTAATGGTTCTAAATATAGCAGTGTGATAACTTAGCCACAAATTCCTGAGCACCCACATGCTCAGAATTCCCATAGAACCACTGTAGGAGCAAGACGTTATAATGATGGGAATACCACCAGAAGAGAGAGAGAAAATCCTTGAAAGACTAAATGGTTGGTACCACCTCTTTCCCTTCACCTGTCCAGGATTTAAACATCTCCTACAAACTCTTTCTTATGTAAAATCTATTCCACCCACCCCCTCCTTTTCCCCATGCTACCTCAATATACAACATTTGAATGAATCTCCATAGAGACCGACTGAAGTAAAAATTAGGCCATCTTAAATTGTTTCTGATGCTCACATGCCTAAACCCACAGTCAGACAAAATTAATCTGAAAGAACTTGGAGGCTAGAAATTATTCCGAGCGACAATGAAAGAGCATATTGAAAGGGAATGAGGAGAACCTATACTGCTCGTCTGAACTGAACTGGTTTTGGAGGATGTGACTTGGAGATATGAACTAATTATGAGAGGTCCTGGGCAGATAAAAGTAGCGGCTTGAATGTTTGCGCTAACTCAACAAATGGCAGCAGCGGTCGCAGTCTGTGGTGTACAAGGCTAATGCTGGATGTCGGCTAATTTCTAACATAATCGTGAATATTAAATTGATCATCGGGAGTACTCTCTTGCACTGTGAGCAGAAGGGTTCTAGTCTTTGCTGTCCAAAATGGACAAACTGGTGTCGCTCTTCATGCCATAGAAAACGTTGGTTAATTTGCCCCAGAATGGTCATCGGCAATTGAGCGCTGCTTACTTAAAAGATAGTTGGATGAACAGCACAAGTGGGAAATCTGCCACTGGTGCCTATTCTTGTCAATGAGTGTTAGTTCAGTTTTGCCCTAAGAAAATGGGCGGTGGTGAAGACAGGCTTTGACCATTCTCTTGCTGCTCACGAGAAGGGTGTATAAGTGTCCTGGGTTGTTGCTTCCTCTACAACAGGCCTGCTCAACCCTGGCCCCCCAGCTGTTTTTGGACTACAACTCCCATAATCCTCAAACCACAGTGGCCAATAGGCAGGGGTTATGGGAGTTGTAGGCCAACATCTGCAGGAGGGCTGAAGTTGAGAAGGCTTGTTCTACAAGGACAGTGCATCTGGACACAATCTGGGATATGATTATGGCGGCTACAGACAATCCTTTGTCTTGGCACCACAGCAGAAGGCAGGGGTGTTTAACCCAGGGCTTGACAAATTCCAAGCGCCAGGGAGTCATGGTGCCTAGAAATTTAACTCTGGTGCCTAGAGCAGGATATTCAGAGGTAGCTATTTAATCAAACCTTTACTTGTCCCAGAAAGCCCTGCTGTCTGTTCTGTTCTATGTTACTTGTAAATGGGATAAAGAGAAACCTGCCTGCCCCCGCCCTCCCAAAAATGTCCGGTCATGAAGTCCAGTAATTTTATGAAGCATACATTGTCTGACTCCTAAATTTTTGGGCTAGCTCCGACATCCAAAAACACTTTGTCAAGGTCTGGTTTAACCATTCTGCATTGTGTTCCTACTGAAAACCCTTTGCTTCCCAAAGCTGCAATAGCACTTTTGGGGGTTAAAAAACTGCTGAGATGTTGGGATGTTTGGTTGGTGGGAAAACAACATGGAAGCCAAGGGTTAGACATCCCTTACCTCTGCATGGTGGTCCTCAATTAAGTAGTTGTGTTTAAATTAAACACAAACCTCCACTTAGACAAAGTTTGGTCCTCAGTGAAATAAGTCGTTAATGTATGGAACTTATGATGGGGTTTGCCTTGCAGGCCCTGCTCTCTGGCCTTCCTGCACCTTGGGGTTGGTTGGCAATGACCAGGGACAGAGCTACCTTAGTGGCAGGGCCACAGATCTGGAATGCCTCCCCATTGACATCCACGAAGGGCCGTCATTGGCAAGCTTTAAGAGATTGTCAGAACGTTTATTTTGTGATGCCTTTGATTAATTGGTTAAAGCTAGTCCCTCTGGTATTTTCTGCTGCTGGGTGTCTTTTGCTGGTGGTCTTGGCTTTTATTTTGTGTAATATATATTGGCTGATAGCCAGACTAATGAAGCACTGGTACTACTGATGGGTTTGATTAATGCAGGAATAGCGCACGCACAAGAGAGAATTTCAACCTCTTTTATTTCCTTGAAAGTGCCATGTGCCGACTGAAAATATGTCCCTGAGAGTTGCGCAGCCTGCGGGGACATATTTTCAGGTGACACTGAGGGCTTCATGGGGAAAAGGAGTTCATTGAAATTGGCCTCCAACACTGCTTGAGTTGGGAGCTCAGCAGCAGCACTGTCATATCTCGCATAGCAATGGAGCTTTGTTAGGATGACGGTGTAGAAATCCTTCTAATAAAAAGAATATGCTGTTTGACCTAGATGCACCTTGTGATGTAGAAGTCCTCCCTAATAATTCCAAGTTGGCTTGTGGTGGTGATGAAATGGTGATCATGCCCAGAAGCACTCTTCTTCCTGCCTTTCCCCCCTTTCTTTCTTTCTTGTTCTGTTGTAATGTCCCAGTCTGAGCCCCCTGCCTTTTTTTCTCCTTCATTCTCTGGGGCCTCCCCTGAGGCATCTGGTTGAGGAATGGGTTGCTAGACTAGATAGCTCTTTGTTCTGAATCAGCAGGGTTTTTCTGGCTTCACACTGACTTCATCTAATACCCAGAGGGTATTTATTTAGAACAAAGCTTTTGCCATCTTAGGTTAAGCAACAACAAACTTCTTTCTTTGGAGGGACAGACTTTAGCAATTCCTGATTTTGATAGGAACTTCTTGACTGTCTGGGACATTCCTATCTTCTCCAACTCACTACTGCTAATAGGAAATTTGCCTCTCTAGTGATTCGGTTGTATAAACGTGGCCCATATTTAGTTCTTTTCCATATGTTAACCCCTTTATCTGCAAGAAGTAATCAGCACTGTTAGTGTCCTTTTTATGTTCTGGCTCAAATTTGGTGTGTCTGAATGGAAGAAAATTGGTGTCTCCCCCCCCCCCCCGCTTTCCTGAGAAACTCTGTAGAACCATGCAAATTGCCAGTTATCTGGCACCAGTTATCTGGCAATCTTGTTCATTTACTAAACTTTGTTGTCAGAACCAGTCTCCAAAAATCCCTTGTCTCCCTTTTGTTAGGCACCATTGTTCTGTGGTTCCAGCCACTTGTAGGGTCATGCCGTAGATATGAAAAACTTTGCTTTCTCTTAAAAATGGCTTCTAAATATTGTTCAAGGAGGACAGTAGATAGTAGTAATAAAAGAATAGCTATGAAATAGCATTATTAATAGGGAAAGAATTTAGGGGTGATTAAGGAAGAGCAAATTTTTTATTGTGAGGAGATGATCTAGAAGAATGGACTGATTACCTTCTGCTCTGGGCTGTGCTAGCAATCAATTTTCCTTTCTAGTGCTCAGTTGCTTGCTAATTGCATTGATTTTTATCAAACATGTGTACAAATCAATTCTGTATTTTAGTACTGTTAAAAGCTTCCTTCCTTCCTTCCTTACAGGCACATGTGATTTGATCATACTAATAATATTCATTGTCATTTTAAACATGACTTGCTGCTGACCATTGTTTCGTTGCAACCTTGAAGGCCTGTTGGTTAGGGCTGCTTCTGCTCAGTCTCCCCGAAACACTTGTGAGGTGCTGCTGGTAGGAGAGACAGGTCTTCTCAGTCATCTTGATGTTGTGCAAGACTAGCAGTGGAGTGCAGATTGGCAGGATGTGAGAGCTGCATATGGTCATCTGACTGGAAGGGCCCCAAATCCAGTATCCTGTTGTAGAGAAAGATCGGGGCATATGTTCACCCCCAAGGGCCGCACTAGAACTGATCTACACATTCGGACAAAACAAAATGCAACCTTCATGAGACAATAGCCCTATTCAGACATTAGAGTTTGTGTGTCCATGTATAAATGTCTGTGCATGTGTTTATTTTAGAAGTGAACCTGGGTCTAGGCTGCCTCAAGCACATACAAATTGCACTACCTGTGTGGACCATAACAGCGTGACTAACTGTACCTGTGTACAGATCTGTACTTGCTTACACTATGCACAGATTGGTGCATTGGACATAATGTGTGAATAGGACTAGTGTGTGTCTTTAGAATGGGGGAAAACCCCATGTGTGACTCTTGCAAGCGCCTTGTTTGTGGAAAGCCAGCATGTCAAGAATAAGAGGTTTTGCTTGGGTTTTCCCTGAATACAGGGCTGGCCTTGAAGGTGGGCAAGCCGTGTGGTCACCTTCAGGTTGCCTACCTGAAGGGCTGAGCTTAGTGGCTCTCGGTTACTTGTTTGCAGTGAGCAAGGAGGGCAGAGAACAGCAAAGCTGGCAGAACAGCCAGGGGCACCAAAGGTACGTTTCATTTTTCCTTGGGTCAGCTCTGCCTGAATGGTAGCTTTCCACAAGCAGAACATTCTTGGTGGCATTTGCAGATACGTTTCCCCCACTTGCATTCCCAAATGGATTCAACCCTGGATCTCCCCCTCCCCCCAATAGGTAGATCATGCTTGCAATGGGACAAAGAGATGGCAGGAGCAGCTGAGGTGCATTTTGGCTTCTGTCATAAAGCATCATGTGTGTCAATGATACTGTATAAATAACCCCTGAATGCCTCATATGATAGAATCATTGTGAACCCATACAACAAAATCATCCTTTAAAAAATAATATATACAAGTGAATGTATATGACCCTCTAGAAGAGCTCCATAGATCATGCATTTATGGGCCATATCACCTGTTTTGCACGCAGAAGGTCTCTGGCTGAATCCCTGCCATCTCCAGATAGGGCTGGGGAAGAGCCTTCTCTGTCCAGAACCTCAGGGAGTCGCTGCCAGTCAGTGTAGATAATACTGAGCTAGATGGACCAGGGGTCTGATTCGGTAGAAGGCCGCTTCATATGTTCATTTAAAATCAGGTCACCCTCTCAGACCTTTCTGTGTGCAGAAAATGTACAGAGTGTAAAGCAAGAAGAAAACAACTTTTCCCATTAGGGTTTGTTTATGCCTATGGCAGTTTAAATGTTTCCTGTCAAATGTAGCTCTTTTCGAAGATATTCTCTGAAGTATAAGCTACCCTGTTTTGCGTTTAGGAACAATCAGTGTTTTGTTTGTGGATCCAGCTGCCAGGTAGTGTTTTGGTATAGTTTGAACTTTGAATAGGCATGGTCAAAGATACTTGCTATTTCACTTTCCACTAAAGAAAATTACGTGAGGTTGGGTGACATTCTGACAGCCGCCATTCTTGCCCAAGAAATCCGGAGGCAAAAGAATACACTTCCTGTTAAAATTGAAGAAATCCCATACCATGAGACTTAAGGAGTGCAAACTGGATTGTGAGATTTTACTGCTGCTGCACATCCTGAATTGATTTTGGTGGGGCTTGCCCAGGCTGCAGATATGTCTATCACTTACAGCTCCCAAGCCCATCAGTACAAATCCTTTATCGCCTGATGTGGATTGCATCACTATTTTCTTTTGAAAGTATGTTGCTTTTAAAACAGTCTACACCCATTGATCTGGCATGGTGAGATTTCCACCCATCATGACTTGCCATGACAAGCGATAGATGCTAGCCCTTAATGGAGTTCACTGCTCCTTTGTTTGCTACATCAATAAAAATGTATTTTTGTTTGGCGTATTAGCTGGTGGGCAGTTTAGTCCTTTGGGTGGAGATTAGCAGTGGGGTGGGGGGCAGAGGAACCACCTGCCATGTCCAGATCTATCAAAAAGCCTTTATGTTGGGCAAGGGAGAAGAGACTACTACAGCACAGAGCTATAGTCACGCCGCCTCACCATCCGGTCCCTTGCATGGGGTTGCAGATCCCAGTTCTATGCAGGATCACAAAATTCCATTAATTTCAAGGGGGCTTGCTTTCATCTAATATGCCTTTTAAATGTTACACAAGTGCTGTGGGCATCCACTTTTTGATGGGTTCAGCCGATGCTGTTAGTGCAGTGTTTAAAGACCTGTGACCACATGGCCAGGACCAGTCCTGTGGATCCTTTCCCTTGAACCAGCCCCCTCCTGCAAGGGAAGATGTTCATTTTAGGTGAAATACATACGGCTGGTTCAGACGTCATGGGGAACCTCGGTTAAAGCTGGATTTCGCATGAAGCCCCTGAGCCTTGGGAGTGTGTGCTCCCCCCCCCCCAACCAGTGTTCCTTCTAACAGGGATTCACAGATGTTGTTGACTACAACTCTCAGAATCCCCAGCCAAAGGCCACTGCAGTTGGGGATGCTGGGAGTTGTAGTCATAGGGACATAGGAAGCTCTTGTATACTGAGTCAGAGCATAGGTCCATCTAGCTCAGTATTGTCTACCCAGACTGGCAGCGGCTTCTCCAAGGTTGCAGGCAGGAGTCTCTCTCAGCCCTGTCTTGGAGATGCTGGCAGGGAGGGAATGTGGAACCTTCTGCTCTTCCCGGAGCGGCTCCATCCCCTAAGTGGGGGAATATCTTCCAGTGCTCACACTTCTAGTCTCCCATTCATATGCAACCAGGGCAGACCCTGCTTAGCTAAGGGGACAAGTCATACTTCCTACCACAAGACCAACTCTCCTCCCTGTCGTCAACATCTGGGCGTCCCTGTTAGAGGGAACAGATGCCCCCATCTGTAACTGACTTCTAACCTCGGGTGCAGATCCCTGCTTATATGAGGTAAGCAGTTTACTGCTCTCTGTTTACTGTAACTGAGTGGAAGTGATGCTTCTGCAGGAACGGGGTGGGGGGCACACGCTCCTGAGGACTGGAGATGTCCTGGGGAGCCCTGCGTTAACTGAAGTTCTGTGTGATGGCTGACCCAGCCCCTGTATAACCTAAAAGCCCTGCTGGATCAGGCCAAGGCCTATCTAGTCCAGCACTCTTCTCCCACAGTGGCCCACCAGATGGATGCCTCTGGGAAGCCGACAAGCAGGCGATGAAGGCATGCCCCCTCTCCCGCTGTTGCTCCCCTGCAACTGGGATTCAGAGGCCTCTGTGCCTGGAGGCAGCCTTGAGCCATGCTGCCTGGCCTGCAGGATTGGACCCCATCTCAGTGGTGGTTGGCTGTACACCAGCCCTGGGGCGTGAATCTGTGAAGAAGCAGCTAGCACTAGGGTGGATGTTTCCAGGGCACTTAAGAGGCTTACAGTGAAGTGATGATTAACATCTCATTTTCTTGTGGCCTATTCGTACCTCCTCCTCGTCTTCCTTGAAGTTGTGTGGCTTTCTGTGACTAGCTGCCTCAGTCCAGAGCGGGAGCCTGCCCTCCGAGTATAGTTTTCGATGCCCAGGATCCCAGCACAGTGCATGATGAGCTTGCCTGTGTGAGTGTACGAGACACGAGCACTCCTCTGTTTTGAGGCAGCGTGGCTTGGAATGGAGGAGTACTTTCTGCAAGCTATGGCTGCCTAAGCAAAGTGGCTCTGAGAGGGATTTTTAGCCTGAGTCGGGGTGGCCTCATAGCGCACAGATTGATTAGGGCTGTTCCAAGTCCCAGCTCTGCCACTTCAGGCAAGCTACCCAGAGAGGTCAGTGTCTGTAAAATAACATAGGTAGCTGCCTCCTCGGTTTAGGTTGACGATCAGTGGGGTCAGCCGTGTCATGCGCTTTGAGTGTCATCGAGGCAAAAAAGTGCTGTATAAAATTGAGTTGGACTTGACATAACCCTTGCACAGCTATGTATACTTGAAAAACAAGCAGAGTCCAAAGAAAAGACTGTTGTAGGGGAAAGCCTGTTTGGAAGCCATTCCCTCGGTCCTGCAGGATCTGCTCCCTCTGCCCAGCTGTGTAAAGGTGCTGATGCTCGGATATATTCTGCTTTGTTTTAATTCTGCACCTTCTAGTTCTGAGCCCTGGTGAGCCTCAGTTTGTGTCGAGCCCTTCTCTAGTGCACCTTTGAACAGCAGTCTTGTTGCTTCTCGACAGGACTTTATGTGCCCCGGATTTTGCCTTCTGTAGAGCATAAATGGGGTCGATTGCTTTTTGAAAATCTGCGAAGTCATTTGAAGGTTATTCCTCTTGCACACATGCGCGTATGTTTCCATGCATGCACATTTCAAAACATCTGATTATGTGAGTGTCTTCTCTTATTGTCTGAGCTAGGGCAAGGCAGAACTATGTCGCTTGTTTCACGGACTACACCGAGAGCAGGCATATTCTGTTGGTTTTAATGGGCTAAATGTCCACAGAAGCTGACATGTTTTTCCCCCTTCAGGATACTGGGGCTCTGGGAAGAGAAACTGTGCTACTCTCTCCCCTCCCCACCCCCGGTTTTGCATAATCTCGCTTGCTTCAAGTCCATCTTTGTCAATAGGCTTGCTTTGTACCTCTTGTAGTACGACTCCCAAACCAGATAAGCTGTGGTGGCAGGGAGAGAAGCAGGGGTGTTATAACAACAGAGAGAAGATAAATGTACCGGCTGTGCTGGAGGCTCTCCCTGGGCTGTTTGTTATGTGTCTCAAACACTGTCGCTACATCACACACTTCCTCGATCTCCGTATTACCCTACAAGCTTGTCTAATGGGATCCTCTGTTGCCGATTCTAGCTTACCCTGACCTACTTCTTTCTTGTGTCCCAGCAAGCTGTCAGGAACTATCAGAGCATTGGGAGCTGAAATAAACACTCACCGAGGGGAAAAGCAAGCCCCTCTCGAGTGGATTTAATTAGCTTTGTTCTAACTGGTTTGTTTGCTTTCTAAATCTCATCATTTTTATTCCTTCAAATTTAGAGTAATTAAAAAAACACAAACCTGCAGTTAAAAAAGGATGAGAGACCCACTTAAAATTGTGGATTGGCTTGGGAAGAGCTTTGGAATGTCAAATAAATACACTGTGCCACAACTTTGCGGGAGAAGGAGAGACGTTTTAACCTGGGACTGATTTCTTCATTTGCTGCAGACAGCTCTTTAATCAAAGTCTTGGCTTTCTTCTGTGTTTTGTTTTCACTTTATATTTGCAAATTGAGCTGCAGTTCACATCTGATGCATGCAGGACTGCAGGATTGTGAAATAGAAATTCAAAATGATCTTTAAAAACCAATAGTTTTCCTAGCTTTTTCTCATTGTTTGCTGTTACAAAGCCTTAAGATGCCACCTAATGGTTGACAATCTACTGTTGTAGCAGCACATGGCTGGCAATATGGCGTCCTTCAGGATTTTGTCCCCACTGCTGATTTCTGATATGATGGGTTCCAGGGTGTGTGCTAAACCCTCTGACCCAGAATCCCTCGCTCAGATGTTGAGGGACTACTTGTAGTTACTCCATAATGGGAGAGAGATTCTGCAATATTAAAAGGCAAACTCGCTTCTATTTGACGTGTATGTGTGTGTTTTCTACGTGTTTCAGGGCTGCAGCCTAACTCTGAAAAACTGTTCCATGGTTGATCATTGAACCCTTGTTCCAGTTTTAAGCCCAGATCCCGCAAGCCTTTGGGTCTCCAAGAGTGAAGGGTACAAAATAGTTCAGGTGATAGCTTCTTATTCAGCCAACTTCTGTGGTGAAAGGGAGATGGCGAACTTCTTGGATCCAGTGCTCAACCCAGCAGCTTTCTGAGGTTTCCCTTTGGACTGACTTGTTATACAGGGACATTGCTAAAGTTTGTATGATAATGCGCCCAAAGTGTGTGTGTGTGTGTGTGTGTGTTGATTGCCATGCAGTGTTGATTCTGGCCCCACCGAGGAAGTCTGGCTGTCAAGCTCTAGCATTAAACCATAGTTCATTTTGAGCTTTGTGATCACATCTTCCCTTCTCTCCTTACACATGGAGATTCCCTTTTGTGTGTCTGTCTGTCTGTCTCTCTGTGTGTTTGATTGAACTGGCAAATCATTCTCTTCATGTGACTTGTGAATCGAGGGTTGATCCTTCCCAGTTCCAGTAGAACCTCATGCCATAGTTTGCCGGCTTGCCCAAAACAGTGAAGTATGGGTTGTCTCAAATTAGGAAAGGAGAGAGGGAGGGCTTCTGTGGGAGGAGGAGGGGGGCATGTAGTCCTGAGGGTCCTTGAGGCTTGCTTGTGCCTATTTACGTAGGAAGATGCCTTCTACAGAGTCAGAACCTTGGTCCATCTAGCTCAGTACTGCCAACAATGACTGGCAGCAGCTCTCCAAGCTTTCGGCAGTCTTTCCCATCCCTACCTGGATTTGCTATGGATTGAACTTGAGACCTTCTGCATGCAGAGGAGGAGATGCTCTCCATCTGAGCTATGGTCCTTCCCTCTTCAGGCACATAGCCGTCATTGTGACAGGGGGTGCTGCTTCAAGAGGGTTGTGGGTCCCTGGGGCCACCAGCTGCCTCCCTGCACTGGCGGCTCGGCCCCAGCATGCACCAGCCACTGCTGTTTCTCAGCCAGAACAGGCAGCCCCTTTAAGAGCTGCCTGTTCTCATGGAGAAAGAGCAGTGGCCAGCGCAAGATGAGACGGCCCTTCTTCTTCACCAAGCTGGCGCCAGCATGGTGATGCCCACAGGCTGCACTGTGTGACCATCCCAGCCAGTGCAAGTAGTGATGCAGGCAGGCAGGTGTGTGGGGGGGGGGGGAGGCAGGTGGAAGGTGAAAGGGACTATCCTCAAATCTGGCCTCCAACCTTGCTATGCCTCCCCCCCTTTATATGTGCTTAGAGGAGCA
Source organism: Hemicordylus capensis (assembly GCF_027244095.1). Classification (NCBI taxonomy): domain Eukaryota; kingdom Metazoa; phylum Chordata; class Lepidosauria; order Squamata; family Cordylidae; genus Hemicordylus; species Hemicordylus capensis. The sequence continues at coordinate 22,387,972 of NC_069667.1, forward strand.
AATCAGGGATTTCCATTTTTAAAATTTTTTTACATTTTATATCCCGCTCTTCCTCCAAGGAGCCCAGAGCGGTGTACTGCATACTTGAGTTTCTCCTTGAGTTTGGTTCTCTCTGAGCACTTGGAAAGATACTAAACAAGCTCTCCAGATCTTGTGGAGGGAAGGGGCTGGTAATGGTCATAGAGAAGGGTTTAGCTTAGTACTACAGAAGCATTCTTGAAAGAGCTTTCCAGGGAGTGCTTCTGTATGGTTTTATGAAACCTAAGGTATACAGAATAGGGCTAGGCCATTGTAGATTGCCCTGTTGTCTCCACTATTACCTTCATGTCTCCACTATTACCTTCGTTAATGTGTAATTTTATGCTGCTCTCCGACTGTAATAAAGCTTCAGCTTGAACTTGATTACCTGTTGTAGTCAGTAACAAGTTCTAAAGACTTTTAAAAATGGCTAATACAATTCTGTCAATCGCTGCGAATATTTGGAGCCACTGGAAACTGAGCCTGGGATCTCTTCAGCTGGGTATGCCAAGCAAAGCTTTTGGTTGCTGTGACTGTCTATAATGTGACTGATTTGTTGGTTTTATTTTTATTGCTGTGCACCGCCCAGAGCCGTTTGGATGGGGTGGTATATAAATGTAATAAATAAAAATAAATGAGATCTTGTCAAAGTTGGCATAGCATAGTCTTTATTTTGGTCTTTGACCAGCATAACAGCAAAGTAGACAAAAACTGTTCAAACCATCTGAATTGGCATTTCCTCTGTCTTTACAGGTTTCTGGCCCTCATTATTGTGAAGGTGCCAATCCTGTGCAGTGTGCAGGATTGGCACCTGGAGCCCTGCAAATGTCTTGGTCTTGGGGCTTCTTCACAGCCTCCCCCTGACTGTCCTCTTGGCCAACTACTGGAAAAAGCAGCATTGTACATACATGCTGTCCAGAGTTGCAGAGGAAGGCTTTCCCCTGGTATCGAGTGTTGCTGGGCTGGGCACCAGAGTCTTCCCCACTTTGCAATGGAATTTGGCTGGTCTTATTATGTTAGCCTGTGTCTTCCTTGGAGGACACAAAGGTGGAATCGTGTTCACCAAAGCTCTCGCTGCTTAAGTTAAATCAATCACCTCCCACCTGCTATTGACACCACTTGAGGACCAGCGAGGCGTGTTGAATTGCACACGTGTGGCCTCCACAATTGGTGTACAGATGGTGGTGGTCTCCTTCTTCCTCCATCGTTTGTGTATGTGTTAATGTGGTAGGGATGGATTTGCCGCTGGACCAGGTGACATTACTCCTAATGCAAGCAATTTTGTCACTTCTGCCTTGACGCGGAGGAGGTTTGTCTTCTAGGTCAAGCTCTTTAATCAGGTGCTCTGGTATTAGAGGGACACCCAGCTTGTCTCCCCTTCTGTTTTGTCATGAGAGCCGAAAGGCGGACTTGCTGCTTGAAAAATGGGTTAATTTTATTCACAAAGCAGGTAATGGTAATCCATATTAATAGGTGCAGATGTGCTCTTGATACCCAAACAGGGTGTGTGTGGGGGGGGGAGATCTAATTAACATACTATACTTGGTTTTGGCTTCTTGCCTCTCTGGCAACTAAAAGGCAAAGGCCTCTATTTGTTAACCCATAGAGTGGAGTGGGTGTTTATTAAATCACATTCATGTTTCATGCCTGTTTTTGTGTGTTGTTTTTCACTTAATGTGCTCTCCGAATGATTCAGAAAAGCGCGTGCAGTTATTTTCTCCCCCTTCTCCTTGACGTGCTAGTTTCACTTTTGGCAGCTGCTAGTACATGGGAGGCCTAAGAATTAAACTCCGGTGAAGCTGTGTGGCTTGAAAACATCAAGCCCTATTCAGTCCAATCATCGTTTTTATCTTTATATATTTTTTAAAGGTTTCACTCTATTACCATCTAGAAGGGAATCTATTTTGATTTTTCAAAAATGGCAATTTAATGAATTCCCTCACTTCTGTCTGTAACTTCATTTAGCACTAAAATAAGTCACGGCAGATATATTTTTTCCTAGATGTAAAACACAGTTAAGTGCTTTGGTTCATGTAAAGATGTGCTGAATGGAATGGTGGCAGATAATGAGGACCGTGTGTTCCTCTTTTTAGGGGGAAAGACAAAAGGATTCACAAGCATTTACATTTTTCTCCTTTTCTCTCCCCTTCCGGTTCCTTAATCACACAGCTCTCTCCTTCATCATTAAGCATGCCCGCTCTATAGGCAGAACTGGGGGTGGGGAATATAGGACGAACTATACATGCAATTACATCTATTGCCACCTACTGGACAGCAACACCGTGTGAGTGTATCACACCAAACATTCAAGGAGTAGTGTTATCTCAGTAAAGAGCACACGGTCCCGTAGGTCAATATTCTAATCCCCATATTGCAGCTGAGGCTGAACCCTTGTCGGAGGGTCTTCCAGCTCTCTCACTCTCATTCGCGACACCAGCCCAGTCCTCATGAGACCTCTTGTACCAGGAGGAGAACAACTCTTGCATAAAGAGAATTGGATCCAGCACCACCTCTTCCCAGATGCCGCCCCACTCCTGGTCCAGCTTAGGGCCTTTCTCTTCCCAGCTGAGCGGTTTGATCAGGTTGCTCTACACTCTCCCACTCCTTCTCTTCTCCCCTCTGCTAATGGTCTTTTCTTCTTGGTGTTGCACTGAAACTGAACAAGGCATATGCACAAGTCAGTTTCACATCTATTTTTAGTCACCTTCTAATCATTTTCACTTCTAATTTCTCATCCTTCAGCTCAGTATGGCAATACCAGAGCTATAAACAAGGCAAGGGCAATGCTGCTTCTCTCTCTCTCCCTCCCTCCCTCCCTCCTGTCTGTGTTCTTGCCCTCGCCCTTGTTTGCATTGCTTTTGAGAGTTGTAAAAAGCATAAAATATTTGGGGTTAGAAAAACCCAAAATGCAAAAAAAGGAAAACAGCCACACTCTCTCATTCCACAGTAGAATGCCTTTTCTAAGACTGTCTTATGCATGTAGAACAGTCCTGTGGCATCCTAGGTACAGAGCCACCCTAGAATCATGGAATCAGTTTCTTACCAGGAGTTCACTCTTCCCAGCCTCACACATCCCAATGGCTTCCTGAAGAGCAGGCCTGCTCAACTTAGCCCCCCCCCCGCCACCCACTGTTTTTGGACTACAGCTCCCATAATCCCCAGCCACAGTGGCCAGTAGCCAGGGATTATGGGAGTTGTAGGCCAACATCTGCAGGAGAGCCGGAGTTGGGCAGCCCTGTTGAAGATTAGAAGAATTCCCTTTTACTGGGCCCATCTCATCTTCCGCTTAAGTCTCCATTCACAGCCAAATGATTCTGAATACTCATAAGTAGGGCATGATGGTCATCCCAGCATTAGGTTTTGGAGGCGTACTATTTCTGAGCAAGGAAGTTCCTTTTAGCTGTCGTAGGTCTTGATAGATGTGTCCTCCAGGAATGTGTCTTGATTCTTCTTCTTCTTTTAAAGGTAAAGTGTGCCGTCGAGGCGATGTCGACTCCTGGTGACCACAGAGCCCTGTGGTTGTCTTTGGTAGAATACAGGAGGGGTTTACCATTGCCTCCTCCCGTGCAGTATGAGATGATGCCTTTCAGCATCTTCCTATATTGCTGCTGCCCGATAGAGGTGTTTCCCATAGTCTGGGAAACATACCCAAGTCATCTTAATTAGTAGCTGTCACCATAGCTTGCATAAACGAATTGCATAAGTAACATACAAGCAAGAGAGTGTAGTCAGACCATCTCCAAACTGTCTGGAATTTCAGACAGAAATATTTTTCTTGTGCTCAATTGTAGGAGGGGAGGATGAAGACAGCCACCAAACTCAACCGTAAATTAACATGGTGTACACATAACCACTTGGTAAGCGAGTTGTCTGAATTGACCTGCAAAGCAGTGAGAGGAACATTGCCACTTCTATGGACTTTCTGATCAGGTGTAGAAAATTCCCTTCGGTAAACGGTTGTCTTCAGTCACTCCCATCTTTGTCCCCACCCCTCACCATATCTTGTGTATATATAAGGGATGGAGGAGTGTTAAGGACATGGGTACCACCTTAAGTGGCGCAGCGGGGAAATGCTTGACTAACAAGCAGATGGTTGCCGGTTCGAATCCCCGCTGGTATGTTTCCCACCTATATCGGGCTGCAGTGACATAGGAAGATGCTAAAAGGCATCATCTCAGACTGCGTGGGAGATGGCAATGGTAAACCCCTCCTATATACAGGGCTCTGTGGTCTCCAGGAGTCGACACCGACTCGACAGCACACTTTACCTTTAAGAACATGGGTATAAAGCTCTCTGAATCTCATGCTTGAAAACCAAGGCTGACACCCAGGCTAACTCTGCACAGCTCTGGGAGGAGTATTTTCAGGTGGCACAGTAGGTTTCAGAGGGGAGGAGAAATGGTTGAAAATTGCCCCTACTTCTTTACATGACAGCAGCATAACACTAGTCTGGATGTTGGCAGTGATTGCACAAGTGCAGTGCTGGTCTGGATGTCACACACAAACCTTTGAGGCAACCGATAAAATGTATCGGAACTCCTCTCCTGTGAAAGCCTGTAGTCAGAACAGAATTGCAGTTTGGAGCAAAAAAATAAATCAAAAATCATCTCCTTGCGGAATGAATTTTGTTCTGGGAGGCAGTATCAAGGCAGTGTGTGCGCACATGCATTCAGAATGGGGCCTTCCCAATTCAACCTGAGTTGGATCTAAAATGAACTGAGCGGACAACAGAAAACGTGTGAGCGCATACACATGCACACGCCTTAGAGGGAACACTGGTTTGGAGTTCCCACAAACTACGCAGCTTTTTTACTTCAGAGTGTATATTGTATAGTCTAGACCAGTGGTAGGTAACCTTGGCTCTCCAGGTTTTGTTAAACTACAACTCCCATCATCCCCAGCCACAGTAAATTGTGCCTGGGGGTGATTGGACTTGTAATTCAACCATGGCTGGAGAGCCAAGGTTGTCTAGAACTTTGAAAGAAGGAGGCCTCGGAAGTATTAGCAAGGGAAATGTGTTAAAAGGTCACCCCTTATAGGAAGCACATCTGGAAATCTTACCTAGGACCTATTATCCTAGCTGAACTCCTTTGGAAGGGACTTCAGGCAGACAAATAGTGTTGCTGCATTGGAGAGCCACATGTTTACGCTGGCTAGATGTAGTACTCCGAACATGGGGACGGTGTCTGATCTAAAGTCTGTAACTGAATCTCCTCCTCTAAGCCCAGAATCTTGTGCAGGGGGAGAACCAGAAACAAAAACAAGCCAGTTCACAGAAAAGCGGGTCGTTGGGAACCCTTAAAAGAATGACAAATAATTGCTTGGAACGTTTCTATTCAAATAGGTTGTAGGTTGTAGGCTGTTTATTGACTGCTCAGGTCATTGGGGAAAGGTCAACAGCTCTGCTGCGTCGGCAGATAAAGACAGAGGCAAGGCATGTTGGAGGTCACATTGCAAAGGAATTCAGTCATGCTATAGGAGGAACATTTTGAGTCTTTATTTACTCAAAGGGGGCGCAAAGCATTAAGTCGGCACATTTACAACCCTTGACTATGTTAGATCAAGGACCCTCATTCACTGCTGATACATTCAGTCTCTCTCCCTCCCCTTCTTTTCCCTTTTCTTTCCCCTTTAATAAGCTCTTCTTCAAGCTTAAGTGTTTAATAGCCGACAGCTGTAATTATTTATCTACCTTTTTTGTTTCTGGCAAAAGATGCCTTTAAATTGCCAAATATGTCGGAGCTTGTTATGAATTTATTAAACCTTGCACACCAATCTGATCTGCCCAATTTGTCAGTAATTTCTTCTTCTCCTTCTCCTTGATATTCCTTCAAGGAGCTCTGAAGCTTATGAGGATATGCCCAATGTTCTTATTTACCATAAATAATTGGTCTTTAGCCTAGATGAAGCAGAACAGTAATGATTTAATGCTCACTCATGTGGGGTTTTCGTTTTGCTTTTGGACCCCAGTAAGGAAGGAAGGCATGTCTGTTACAGAAGCTCTTAAAACACTGCCACGTTAGAGGGCTTTCAGCACATGCTTAAATTTAAGTGTTAACTTAATTAGTTTCCTGAACAGGAAGCTAATTTGATACTTTGCCGAAATGTCATGAAACAATCCCAAAAGGAATGAGAAGTGGGCATCTTTTCTTCAGGGATGAGGGATTTAGTCTGATGGTGTGTATTGGACTACTTAACCTCATTTGTAGTTGTGAATTTCAAAAGTTAAACTTTATATATGAGAGTGCAAGATAACTAGTATATTGGAGAAGAGGGAAGAGAGAGAGAACTTGAACTAGTGCAGTCAAGTGGATTTGACCTAGATCTTGGTATAGGTTCAAGGGCTGGCTTTAGGAGAGTGAGCTTCAGCTTTCAGGAAGGGGGTGTCAATGTGAATGCAATCCAGTGTGGTACAATAGATACAGAATGTGGGCAGATCCCTGCTCATGGAGTGAATTTCACACTCACCCTTACCCTGCCTCACAGGGTTGTTATGGTAAAATTGGGTAGCCCATGTGTGCCACCCTGAGTTTCTTGGAGGAAGGGTAGAATATAAATATGGTGAATAAGATTAGAATTATTTCTTTTGATGCAACACATAGCTCATTTTTGCACCGAACCCGTGGAGCTGCCTTGCAGTATGTGAAACTGGCTTAATTGTTGCAATATGACTAATCTGTTGTTTACGTTTCTTACCCACCTTTCTCTGGAACACATAGCTCCAAAGTAGGCTATGAATGAGTAAACTGCCTTTGCAGCTGTAATATTCTGGACAGTTTTTGTGCAGGGCCATGAAGCATCTCCGTTCAGGCAGAGATCAGTCTTACTACTTGCTCTCCTTTTGAAAATCCATCTCCCTCAGAGGACTCCTTAGCTCCCTCGAGCATAGCTATTCCATGCTGCAGTGGGAACCACTCTTCTGTGGCTTAAATGCGGGACAACACTCTCTCCAGTGCTGGAGTTATAAATGTATTATAAACAGTTTTGTTGAAGATGGGGCAAAGCCAGTTCTAGAGGGGTGGTGCTACAAAGCCAAGAAACGTGTTATTTCTGTTCTTGCAGTACTGATGGAAACGCCTGAGAGATGTGGACTGTAGAGAAGTTTCCAAGAACTTCTTTGTGATTAGTCCTCAAGAATGAAAACCAAGATGAGTGTGGTCTTCATGACATGCCATTAAGTGCAGAAGATGTGTGTTATGAGGTGTAGAACAACCTACTATGGATGTTGACTTTAAAACCCCCATGCACAGGGGCATCTGCAGGACTTTTTATGGGCAGTGTTGCCTCTAAGGCATGCACATATGTGTGTGCTCAAAAGTTTTTTGATGTCCGCTCAGTTAATTTTAGATCTCGCTCAGGTGGAATCGGGAAGGCACCACTCTGAATCCATGTGTGTGCACACACTGCCTTGATACTGCTGTCCAGAACAAAACTCATTCTGCACTCAGATGAAAAAAATTAGAGAGAACACTGGCGGGGGCAAAGCTATGGTCATATTCCCACATGTCTAGAAGTAAGCCCCATTAAATTCAGTGCAGCTGGCTCGATTTGGGAGTAGGTGGGAACTGCCTCTCCTTGCCTCCCCTCCCCCCCATGCATTTGTTTGTTTAGCTCTGTAGTTTGCTGAATCGAAAGGACTCGAGGAGTAACATCCATCACGATATACAATGAGATTCAGAGAGCACCGAAATGGAAGCAAAACATCCTCCAAATGAGAAATTATCTTTTATTGCTGCTTTTCTCCTTTACTCCTCCTGTCCTTTTCCCAGAGGGCTTCCTTGGTGGTTCATAACTGTCTCAGCAGGCTTACAAACTAATGGAGGAGTGCATGTATGTAATGACCTGGTCTAGAAATGATTGACTGTTCTGTATGCCCCACCCCTTCCAAGTTGGGATTTCCTCTTTCATTCAATTGTGCCAAAAGAACGGGGAGGGTGGGGGGAGAGCATCTTCTGCTCCCTTAACTAGCTCACTCGGCACTCTGAAAGAATCAAGGGAAAGTTCAGGCTGAGGATTAGTCAACAACTTTACCAGGGAAAGGGAATTTGAACGTACGCCAGTAGAGCAAGGTCCACCACACTGTGCTGTAATGGAAAGTTGATTCACAAGGCCATTTCTGAAGAAGAAAAGTCTCCATGCAGTGATCATTTCCCTTCAGTTTCTCCACTGGTGAAAGTGTCCCCACATCCCAGGCTAACATGCCTTGAAAACTGCTTAGATAACCTGCAGTCTAGCCATACAGGGTCCTGGTCCTGTTCACAACATTGTTGTAAAGTATGAACGTGGAAGGAGAATATTACCTGTGGTGACACCTGCCTTTTTTCTTTTTTTTCCTTTTTTTTGAAGATGTGAATAGGCCTAAGGAATAGGAAGCCAGGATGACCCTGTGCAAAAGACACCCCTGTCTGAAGTTCCCTGCTATGTAAATCGCTTTATGAACTTGTGTTGAAAAGCGATACATAAATATGCTTTAAGTTTTCTCCATCCAAAATTCCCACAAATCACAACAATTTCTGCTCTGTCCCATACTCTCTTTTCAAAATGTAAATAAAAACGAGGTTGTCTTTAAACATGCACAGAGTGTCTTCTGCAGAGTAACTTCAAACAGCTCCCCAACTGTTGAAGACGGGAGTGCAGTTTCCAGATTGGATTTTCAGGGCAACACTCGTGGCCCTTGTCACTTGCGAAATTAAGCCCAGCTCTCTCCTGAATTAACCAAGGGATGAGAAATGAAAGGTGCAAGAATTTTCAGAGTGTTTTGTCTGAGAGGAGGGGGGAAAGCTGCCTTGCAGCCTCTGGCACCCCAAATAGATGAAAGCGGTTGAATAGACAGCGGCTCCTCTCTTGCTCTGTTACCCCACGAAGGAGTGGCTTGCTTAAATCCAGAATTAATAGAGCAGAGAGGAAATGGCTCTTAAAGAGATGTGTGCCGGTTTCCTTCCTGTTCAGAGAACTGGAAAGCCTAGGGCAGTGAGGTAATGTCATTTCACATAACTTAGAGGGCTCTTCTTATAAAGGATCGTTGCAGTAAATGAAGTAAGCCTGGGTTTTTTTCCTTCTAAGAAAAAAAAAATCCTTTTAGAAGACTCCTTGCATTTACCCTGTCAGTTAAATAATTAGCCAAATAATATTATATTAAGTTATCACAGAGCTGGGAAAATCCCAGGCATCTGAAAGGTTGGTGTTGATACCTAAGACATTTGACACTTTCCAGCAATCTGATATATTTCTTTATTTATATTAATTGTTAACTTTGTATACTGCTGGCTCAAATTTTGCCTTGGGTCTCAGGGTTCATTGTATATTCAACTTATGTGGAGGGACAACTTCCCTAACCCTTGGTTATTTGTGGTTACCAAAAAAGTGCTGAGTTTGGGGCTTTCTCCCTCCACTTTATTGTCTCTGTATTTTACCAGCACTAAGGCTATTATGATCCAGCGTCTTAGAGACATTGAGTATCAATGCCTTGTCTCCTTAGCGAATAGATGCTGCTCTCCCATATATCTTGGTATTTCCCTCCCTGCTCGAAATCATCCTGCTAAATATCTCTCCACGCTCCATCTGGTTAAACTGAGGTCAGCCTTTGCAAGAGCCAGGCTGAATGTTTTACCTTCTGCCTTGCTCCTTAGAAGGTTTTGCAAGGATTCCCCTGTTTCCGGGCTATGTTCTTGTGGAGAGGGCTGTTTAGAAACAGTTGCTCATGTGCTTTTGTACTGCCCTCTGTTTCGTGACTCAAGGAAAGAATCGTTGACCCTCCTATTTGATCAGTTCCCAGGCATTTTATCTTAATTTATGTCTTGCTGATGTTAATGTGTGTTACCAAACTGGTTGCTAAATTTTTATATGGGGCTATGAAACTGACCTCTCGTCATGGGGCTCGTCATGAGGCTGATTGTGTATCTTTTAGTTATTTTATGCTGTATATTTATCTATGGTAACTGTCCAAAATTTTAATTTTGTTTGGCTTACGGCCGCAAATAAAATGATTGATTGATTGAAATTTGTATACTGCCTTTCATTAAAACAATCCCAAGGTGGTTCACACAAAAATTAAAAACAAGACTATAAAAATGACACAATTAATTAAAATATTAAGCTAAAATATAAAACAAATCTGATGAAAACGATTTAAAATACAAGCATAAGAACTGTACAAAATACAAAGAAGCAGCAGTAGAGACGAAACATATAAAAGCCTGGGTAAAAAGCCAAGATTTAACACGCTTTCTAAAAACAGTGATAGAGACAGAGGAGCGAATAGCCACCGGGAGAGATTCCAGAGTCTGGGGGGCAGCAACAGAGAAGGCCCTGTCCTGACTGCACGGCAGCCGAGCCTCCCTCATTGTCGGCACCCAGAGCAGAGCCCCCTCAGGTGACCTTGTCAAGCGGGCAGGAACCCTTGGGAGCAGGCGGTCCCTCAGGTATAAGCCCTTGGGGGCGTAAAGTACAGGGGCATTTCTCCCTCCACCCTGCTCCAGTGCTTGGTTATAACTACTGTATGTCATCCAATTCTAATAGTAGAATTGGGGCACTGTCAGCTAGAGAGTTTTTGTTTAGACCAGGCCTGCTCAACTTAGGCCCCCCAGCTGTTTTGGGACTTCAACTCCCATAAACCCCAGCCACAGTGGCCAATAGCCAGGGATTATGGGAGTTGTAGGCCTACATCTGCAGAAGGGCCAAAGTTGAGCAGCCCTGGTTTAGACGTATCAAAAGGAATGGGAGCTAGGGCTTATGTCCTTGAGGCCCTCATCCATCCTCATGTGGAGGAATTTCCACCCCATTTTCTGCCCTCTGCTTTGCAGGGAGCAGAGCAGGACTTGGGAAGAGGAGGAAGAGCAGAATGCTAATGAGGCAGACCCACACAATGGCTAACTTGCCGCCTCTGCCAATACGCCGCCTAAGGTAGCTGACTCACCGGGCCTCGTTAGTGGGCCAGCCCTGCACCCAGTTGGGACTGTTGTGGCAGCCTTCAGCAACATGGCATTCAAGCAAAGTTGCTTGTTGCCTTACTGCCCAAATGTTCGTCTCTGGGCGGTTAACATAAAAACAATTAACACACATATAAAAGTGAAAACAATGCAACAACTTAAAAACAGCCATACAATTAAAAACAGACAATTTTAAAAAGCTGGGAAAGCTTGGGTGAAAAGATGGGTTTTCAGGTGTCTTTTTAAAATTGCCGGAGATGGGGAGGATCGTATCTCAGCAGGGAGCGCATTCCACAATCTCAGCCGAGAAGGCCCGGTTGGTGGTAACTGGAGACGGACCTCCTCGGATGACTTCAATGGGTGGTGTGGGTCATACTGAAGAAGACGCTCTCTTTAAACTCTGAGGTCTTCCCCGGTCAGCCACTTGGCCCAGGGTAGCTCAGCGCTCTCTGTGACCACATAGCGGTGAACCCCAAATGGCTAAGACCTCTCTGCCTGTTCAGACTCCACTTGAAATCAGAGCTGATCAAGCCCTTGCTGCTGGATGACGCTTAACCCACTAGGCTGTGAACATGCTAGTAAACTATACCGAGGATGCTCTCTGTTGACAAATCCGCTGATCACACTGTAAGAGGCAGAAATTGTGTCTGTAATGGATACATAAGCCAGGAAGCTGAGTATCACCTTTCAGGTTTAAAATCACAAAGCAAACTGCTATGTTTCTAGTTCTTGCAGTTTCAAAGTGTGTGAGCAATCGCTGTTGAAACCTCAGGAATCAAGGGGAACCTCGAGCTGGCCAGGCATGGGCGCTTAGTATCCCTACTTTGAGGTTTCCTCTGAAGAGCAACGCTTTTGACTGGCTAATACATGTAGAGCTTTGCTTATATTTGTTTTCTGAGTCACCCGCCGGGGCAAATCTTTAATAAAATACTTCTCTATCAGCGAAAGGCAGGAGCAATTTTTCCTGAACAGCAGCATGATGGGGTACTTTACATATTGAACAATAGTGCAATGCTTTGCAGAAAATGTGTTCTTGATATAAAGATTACGCCACCCCTGCCTCCCACGTTGATTATCTGATTCATTGTAGCAAAATTGCAAGGCCTACAAGGGCCGTTTTTCCAGCACTCATTCATCTGCATGATTTGTCATGACGGTTGTAATCCGGTGAAAAGAGGAAGTTTAAATTTTGAGCAGTTGTGCATCTCTCTGCAGGGGCATCTAATTTGGGGGCAAATTCCATCTAGTCCTCCCCTCGTCCTGAATTGCAGATGTTGCATTTTCCAATGTGTTTTCCATACCTCTTGCTGCTGATCTGTGCCTGTGTTGAGGTTAGCCTGTTTGGGAATGTAATATTCCCCCCCCCGCACTCTTTTGCGAAGCAAGTGTAGACTTTTCTCCTCCCCCCCATCCCCCCGACAGTTCTGTGACAAATGGGAAGCCGTTGCTGGCCTCTTCACTTCCTAATTCTAAAATTGCTTGTGTGTTGAAAAGGAAGACAATATAATGCACTTCAGTCCGTCATAGCAACTGTGGTCTTTCTGTGCTGGTTTAATAAAAACGCAACACTAATGCCTCCTTCTGTTAGCACCACCCAGCTATTTCAAGAGAAAAGAGTAACTCCACCAGGTGACCCTGTGCACATCACTTGCGGCATAACCAACCTTGCAGGGCTATTGTGATCAGTGTTCTATCTAATTGTGTTCATCTGTGTGCAGAATGAGTTTTGTTCTGAGCGGCAGTATCAAGGCAGTTTGCACACACATGGGGCCTTCCTGATTCAACCTGAGCAGGATCTAAAATTAACTGAGCAGACATTAAAAAAAAAATGTGTGAGCATGCGCACGCCTTAGAGGGAACATTGGTTGTGAGACTTTGGTGGAACGACTCCAAATATACTGTCCCGAGCTCCCCTCTGGAAGCTTAGGATACAAATGGGATGGCTGTTAAAACATGTTTGTAGTGGTGTGCTGCCTCCTTCTTATATTCTTGTCTCACTCAGTCCAGACAAAGCGTCACCTCTCCAACAAGAGTAAACAGAGAATTAAACACTGTGGGACAATAACAGGTCCTTCTGCACATTGTAGCAAGCAACCAGGCCCTTTATGGCGTACAGTACTATGTTCCTCCATGCTTTTCCCAGAAGAGTTGCTGCCTTTTTACGGTGACACTAAGTAAGCATTCTTCTAAACTTCTTGGAGACTTCCAACTTGGTGTGTTTCCAGATAAGTTGTTTGACTCTTAGGCAAAGTCACATGGGGTGAGGTAGAAAGCACATGATGCAGCCCCCAGTGTCTGGGTGGGGAGACCTCCTGGGACTCGGAGCACCATGTGTTTTGCTTTGAGTTTTACTATGGGAGATACGGAGATATTGATTAAGTGCCGTCAAGTTGGTGTCAACACATAGATTTCCTCCAGGATGATCTGTCTTCAACTTGGCCTTTGAGGTGTCTCAGTGGTGCATTCACTGCTGTCATAATCGAGTCCATCCACCTTGCTGCTGGTCGCCCTCTTCTTCTCTTTCCTTCAGCTTTCCCCAGCATGCTGGACTTCTCAAAGGAGTTGGGACTAAGTATGATAGTTTGAGCCTGGTCCTTTGTGCCTCGAGTGAAAATTCTGGGTTGACTTGTTCTATGGTCCATTTGTTTGTTTTCCTGGCTGTCCATGGTATCTTCAAAAGTCTTCTCCAGCACCAAAGTTCAAAAGCATCAACACTTTCAGCGTCCAGCTTTCGCATCCATAGAGTGTCCCGGGAAAAACCATTGTCCGAATGATTCAAAAAACTTTCTCTGTAGCAGAGGAAGGGCAGTGCTTCTTGAAGCGTGGCCTTGGTTCAGTGTGGCAGCAGACCCATGCAATGCTGGAACTGGATGCGGGGAGAAGAGGACTTTGCACATGAGAGTGATGGGGAAAGAGTGTGTGTGTGTGTGTGTGTGTGTGTGTGTGTGTGTGTGTGTGTGCGTGCACATGCGTGGTGGGGGGATGGATATCCCACTGGGCACACATGCTCTTTGGACATGCCTAAGCTTATTGTCATCATTTATACAGCATCCTCAAGGTACATAGAGCTCCATAATCAAAAATAGAAGTTTCTGCCCCCAGGATTCTGCAGTGTAAATATTGACAGGTGCATGGAGAGAGGAGAGTCATTCTTTAACTTCAGCTCTTGATACTTTTTTTTAAAATATTCTATTTTAAAACTATAATCTTTAATGAATTTTCTGCAAGGCAGTCAACTATGCACCTCTGTGGGAACTTGCAAAATTTAAATGCACTTTAAAATCTCCCCTCTAACCTTTTGTTCCGGTTCAGTGATCCAGATTAGATATATTTTATTGTAAAATGAGGAGCAAGGAAGCCTGGGAGGAAGCTTCCCCTGACACTTTCTACTGAGCTGCTTTCCCACTGCACAATGGTTTTGCAAAAATAAGGAAATTCCCTCCGAAAGGAAAACAATATGAGCTACTGAATGGGGGAACTTCCTTAAGCCAAGCCTCCACCAGTGATGTCATCACTGTTCTCCCCCCACAAATGCTGTTTTCCAGCTAGCCAGCCAGGCCTATTGCTGCTGACTTCCATAGGGGCTGAGGAGGGGAAAGCTAGAAGCGAGCAGGAAACAAATAGCCGAAACCTTGTCCGTGTCGGTTGTTGCTGAAAAATATGTAGCAAGTAGGTTTCTGGCTTGTGTTAGCCTCCTAACGAACAGTTCTCCATTTATGGGACAGCTGGAGATTTCCCTGGTCAGGACCTTTGCTTGGTGAGCTACTATGGACCCTTGTCAGCCTCAGACACAGAAATAGAGATGGCCAACAGGCCAGTGGTCCTTGTAGTTGGAGTCTCTGGCCTGGTCAACCCCAGTTGCCTCTCCCTCTTTCCTTGGCAACAGAGCAACGCCTTCTACTTACTCCCCTTCAGGGTCCAGCTTCCAGTCCTCTGCTCAGACCTTGGGATGTCAGGGTCTGGATTTGGTGTGGTTGTGACAAGCCCCACAATCTGGAAGATGGACTTGCAGCTTCTTGTCACGTATGAGAATTGGCTCTAGATATAGAGGAGGTGAAATGGGCCCCTACTCATTTTCTCGGAAGGTACTTCACCAAAGGGAGAACTTTCACTTTACCCCCCACAACTCCCCTATAGACCAGCCTGCACAGTGCAATCTCGGTGTGTTGCAGGCAGAAAACACTGTCTGCTGTAAGATATTCTCCTTAGGGGATGGGGCTGTAGCTCAGGGTAGAGCATCCCCTTTGAAGGTCCCTGTTCCAGTCCCTGGCAGTGTCTCCAGGTAGGGCTGGGAGGGGAGCTGGTCTTGCAGTAACAAGCATGACTTGCCCCCTTTTGCTAAACAGGGTCCACCCTGGTTGCATTTGAATGGGAGACTACATGCGTGAGCACAGGAAGCTATTCCTCTCAGGGTATGGAGCTGCTCTGGGAAGAGCAGAAGGTTCCAAGTTCCCTCCCTGGCAGCATCTCCAAGATAGGGCTGAGAGAGATTCCTTCTTGTAACCTTGGAGAAACGGCTGCCAGTCTGTGTAGACAATCCTGAGCTAGGTGGATCAATGGTCTGAATCAGTAGCAGGCAGCTTCCTATGTAGAAAGCAAATATTTCCAGGTGACTCAAGGAAGCAAGCTAATTACAGGGCTGCAGCAGCATTTCCCTGGCTGTTTGACTTTGAAGTGCATCTTGTAGGATGCCCAGCTGTATTCCAGTAGTTACCCTTGGCCCTCTGCTTGCTGATCCCTGCATTACACCCTTGACTTAGTGTTAATCAGACCACAGATATAACCACTAACCCCCACCCCCTGTATTTTCAGCTTCCTGCTCTTTCATGTGCAACTTGTATTAGTACCCTAGGCAAATGGTTTAGCATTCTGATTTGTTTTCACTTGGGAATAATGAGGAGAATTGAACGGGTACTCGATGGAGGATAAATGCATTATGAATAACACTAGAGAGCCAGAAGCAGGAAACAGTTGTAGCCACTCTGTTTGTATATTCTTGGTTTCCCACCCTCCCTTGTATGTTCAGCTTTCACTTGGCCTAGTGGAGATATCTGGTATCTTTGGAAATCATCCATTAGAATGCCTCATTTAATTTCTCCCCCCCCCCCCCAAACGAAGGCAGAGCCCCACACCTCTGACGGTAGATGAAGCCCTTTGTGAAGAAAACTCTATGTTCCTTGACAAATGCGTAAACTTCTTGATGGCTGTGATGAATTAATGTATGTAACATAATCTGTATTTAAAAGTTTTATATTTGTAGTTTTGTGTCATCTTGAGCAGAGCGATGTTAGGCCTTCCAAAGGACACAAAGGAATTCCTGTGGGTGGGTGGGAGATAAAATGTCATAACTAAGAGTCGATAGCAGTTCCTTTATCCTGAACTAAGTATGTGGAGCGTAAATGGTCTGACCTTTGAGCAGTCTGTTTGCTCAGCTCTAGGCATAATCTCTGCATTAGAAATGGAAGGGTAACTTTCTAGTCGTGCTGAAAAAGATTCAGAATATAAGTATCTTTCTTCTTCTCCTTCTTCCAATGAAAGAAGGGAGAGAGCTTTTAAGCTTGCTGAATAACACGTGGGTTGATTTCTGGGTTTGTGTTTGGCCTCCTTCGTCCTGTAATGGAGAATTTAACTGACTGCTTTGCATCGGATGTAAAATAGAAATACGGACTTTGGATTAGTTCAGACTACTCTTGTAGCACACATGATGTGATGGAACGGCCAGACTATTATGTAGAAATCGCAGAAGGTGGAGGTTGACCGTACGGTTAGCGAACTAAATCGAACCAAGCTATACAGAACATCTCCGGGGATGGCAGGATTTAGTACCTCCTTGGTCCCCATTTATCATCCTCCTCCTCCAATGACCCCTGTAACAGGGATTTCCAGATGTTGTTGACTACACCTCCCATCATCCCCAGCCAAAGGCCATTGCAGCTAGGCGTGATGGGAGTTCTAGCCAGCAACATCTGGCAATCCCTGTTACAGAGAACTCTGCTGCCCTCCAACCAAAGGAAGCTCTGGAAACTGCTGTGATGTTAGCCACTCGGTCCACCTGCCATCCATCATAAGAACATAGGAAGATAGGAAGCTGCCATATACTGAGTCAGACCATTGGTCTATGTAGCTCAGTGTTGTCTACCCAGACTGGCAGTGGCTTCTCCCAGGTTGCAGGCAGGAATCTCTGTCAGCCCTATCTTGGAGATGCTGCCAGGGAGGGAACTTGGAACCTAGATGCTCTTCCCAGAGTGGCTTCATCCCTTGAGGGGAATATCTTGCAGTGCTCACACATCAAGTCTCCCTTTCATATGCAACCCGGGTGGACCCTGCTTAGCTAAGGGGACAAGTCATGCTTGCTACCACAAGACCAGCTCTCCTCTTCTCATCAATGAGGTATTGGGTCAAACCCCTGCTTATGTTAAACCCACAGCGCCCAACAAAGTGTTTGTTATATGTGCAAATACTGTAGCAACTCTGGGTGACCCAGACACACAGGGAGGCCTTCTGTGTTGTTGCCAGGGCAAAAATTGTGCCCCATAGCTCCTATTGGCCCCAAGTGGTAAGCCTCTCTGGGTGCCATAGTACCTTAGGCGCCATGACTTGGAACTGTGGTGGGAAATGCTTAAATGTCCACCTCTGTGCACCCGATTTCTCCCCTCCCCTGTTGCACATGGCTTCTGTTCACACTTTAAAAACAAGCATGCAGACCAATCCCATGTTCAACATGAAGTGTAGTGCAGCCTTCTGTATCACTCTCATAAGAGTCCTTTTTGGAAATTTTTAATTCTGATTACTAGAGTCCTCCACATGACTGTGGGCCCATGTTGACATTAGCAGGCTTTCAAGAAATAAATACATAAATAAATAGATAGATAAATAAATAAAATATCTATATTATGTAATCTCATTCTGAGAGGGTTCTTGTGAGAAATTCTTTGCAAATTCCAGCACTTACATTATCCAAGAATACATCTGTATTTAAAAAAAAAAAAAAAATTCCTCTGCCATTAACACAGTAGGCCGCAAACAGCTTCTTGTTCACATTTACTGGTGATAGTAAACATCACTTTGGTAGTCATGGAGGCAAGCTCCACTCTACAGCTTTTGTTCAAGTGACCCTTTTCAGTTCGGAACAAAAGCTTTATAAAATGGGGGGGTGGGGGTGGGGTGGTATTCTATAAAATCCTACAAGAATAAGATGCCTGCAAGGCTGTCAGATTCATTTCTCTAACAAGAACACCATTTTCTCTGCATTTTTTTCACGAGTCAGCATTTATGTTGTCAATTTGTGGTGATGAATGTGCGATTAACACAGGGTTTACAGAACGGAGGGAAATTGAGCTCTCTCAATAGCTTGAGAAAGACACAGAGGTTAAAAGCAGAGTGGCAAAGAGAGGGAGATAGCAAGTCCCCAGTTCCAATTCTACTTGGCCATGAACTTGTGAGGTGGCCTTTAGGCAAAGCACTGTCCTGGCATCACCTCTTCCTTCCATTTAAAATGCGGTGAGAATAATGCTAGCCGATCTTAACAGTGTTAAGATAGGGGAGGAGAGCTGGTCTTGTGGGAGAGAGCATGGGTTGTCCCCTTTTCTAAGCAAGGTCTGCCCTAGTTGCATTTGGATGGAATACTAAATGTGAGTATTCGCCTTAGGGGATGGGTTCGTAGCTCAGTAGAACAGCCTCTTCTTGCATTCAGACAGTCGCAGGTTTGAATCCTGGCATCACCGGATTGGGCTGCAAGAGACCCGGGTCTGGAACCCTGGAGAGCCATTGCTGGTCAGGGTAGACTAGCGGTTCCCAACCTATGGTACTCCAGATGTTCCTGAACTACAACCTCCCCTTATCCCCAGCCACAATAAATTGTAGCAAGGAATGATGGGAGTTGTAGTTCAGCAACACCTGGAGTACCATAGGTTGGGAAGCCCTGGTGTAGACAGTCCTAAACTGGATGGACCCACAGTCTGACTTGGTATAAGGCAGTTTCCTGTATTTCTAGGTTGTAGTAAGGGGTTCTTCCCCAGATATCATTGAACTACAACTCCCTTTGCCTTTCGTCATTGTGGCTGGGGATGATGGGAGTTGTGTTCCAACAACATCTCATGACCCAAGGTTGGGAACTGAGAGACTGCTCAGAACATGAGGAGGGCAAACAAGAGCACACCAGCTAGCCACAGCCCTGCACCCACACAGAGCACTAAATGGCCATGCCCTCTGGGCTTCTACATGCCCAATACTTGTCTTCAGAGAGCAGCACCAAGTGCAGGATGGGTTTGGCCATGTGATGTGAAACCCTGGAGGCACGGAGGGCATGGTTAGCTGGTGTGCTTCTGCTTGTTCTTCGCTGACTGTCCACAAAGGGCATAGCTTCCGAACAGGGCTACTACCTTACCAGTCAAAGGCAGGAGATCAATGCTGAGTAGTGGTGTTTATGTCTGAAGCAATCATTAGCTCCAGCAGACCAAAGCAGATTATCTGGTGGTTGGTATAATATATGGGTGATGGGACAAGAGCAGCAGAACAGACTTACTTGAGGGAGTGCCAGGGAAGTGGCCTAATCAAGACAACCCCACAGCAAGGTGGCCAGGGTATTGGTCAAGGTATGTGAGGACACATGCTTCTGCAGAAGGGTGTGGTGACAGAGGGGGCCTTTCTCACATGTGGAAGTGGAGAGTCATCCATTGAACTTGGAGTTGAGGCAAGACCGCTTCCAGCTGGTCACAATGGCCACTACCAGGCCATGCACAAATGCTTGTAACCGAGATGTGACCCAGTCTGAAAGAGCATATTATGTTATGACCAACCACACATTTATATACTACTTTTCAACAAATGTTTCCAAAGTGGGATACAGAGACACACACAGACAGAGAGAGACATGACCAGTGGTTACAACAATAAACTTGGCAAGCGGCAACTCTGGGAGGCAGGAATCCAAAGCAGGAAAGCTGTGCTGGGGATGGGTGCTTGATCCTTTCCCCTTCTGTAGTTTCCCATTCCAAATTCTTCATGTCCCGAAGTAGCTGCTTGTATATTTATAACAGCCACAACAATAATGATCAGAATGCAGCTGCATGCTCTCATATGTTCTGTGTCCCTAGTGCCTCACTTTGCTTAGTTTTCACATAGTCTCAGAGTTCATAGTTTCATTTAATGTTTTTCAGGGCGTATGTAACTCTTAAAAAGAGAGAGGGAAAGTCTGGAGGTGAGAATATGAGTAATTAAGAAATAAGTTCTTTTCCAAGTCCTAAGGGCACTGGGTGAATAATTCCACTGATTGCCCTTGCACTGTAGAATATTTCCAGCTGCTATCAAAGATACTTTCAAGATTGCTGTTGTGTTCAAACACTTGAGTCAATGTGGATCAAGGAGTGGGACTTATTGATGAGAGTGATCAGGAGGAAGCCTATACTTCTGTTTAGAATGTCTGGAAGTCAACAAGTATGACGTGAAGGGTTTTCTTAGGACACGCCTGCATTTGCTAAACATACAGGAAAATGCTACCAAAGCCAACAGCAGGGCTGTGGTTGGTTTCAATTGGACTAGAATTTCACAATAATGACCTGTTGGGAAGCTGCAGAATAATCCACCATAAGGTCACTCAGCATTGACTTTCCAAGAGCAATCAAGGTTAGAGCTATTTTTCATTTCCGTAGACAAGTGTGTCTATTCCAGGCCAATATCCAAGAATGCTTTGTTCTCAACGTCCTGGTGCCAAAAGCCTTGTGTTAGAGGCACCAAGGTCTGGCAGAAATCTTGAAGCAACAGCCCTAATTATGCCCCTGTATTCCAGGATCCAGAATGCTAAATTCTCAAGCCCCAGCTTCTTGCAGGAAAATGTAGCCCTTAACCTAATTAAATCGGAGATGAAAATGTCTCTGAAGATTTTAAACTGAAAAAAGTACTTCTATAAATACTTGTGTTAACTCAGTGCCACATGGTCATACTCCTAGCTTTGAATGGGAACTGGATTGTTGGTGGATAGATTAATCTCTAGCCACTACCTATAACATCTAGACTAGATGGAACCGTGTTGAGAGGCAGCTGATGTTGAGGGGGGTCTTCATGTCTTGCTTGTAGCTTTCTTGGAAGCATTTGATTGACCACTCTTAGAGACAGGTTGCTAGCCTAGATGGATCCAGCAGAGAGGTTCTTGTGTTTATACTGTTTAAAAAACTAAGGTAGACAATAACACAGTACTGGGATGTTTGGTCACATGCCAAAGGGTAAAGCTGTGCAGAGAAAGGTTTTGCTGTAGTGAGCATGAATTGTCTCCTTTGCTAAGCAGGATCTGGCCTGGTTTGCCTTTGGATGAGTGACAACATGTGAGCACTGTCTGCTGTATGATATCCCGCTTGGGAGATGGTATCTCATTGGCAGAGCATCTGCTTAGCATGCAGAAGGTCCCAGGTTCACTCCCTGGCAGCATCGCCAGGTAAGACTGGAAAAAGATTTCTGCTGTAAACCTTGGAGAGATGTTACCAGTCGGTAGTGACACTACTGAGCTAGATAGACCAATGGTCTTACTCGGTGTAAGGCAGCGTGCTATGTTCCTAGGAAGAGCCGTTCCTCCTTTTAAAGGTAAAGTGTGCTGTCAAGTATATTTCGACTCCTGGCACCTACAGAGCCCTGTGGTTGTCTTTGGTAGAATACAGGGAGGGTTGATCATTGCCGTCTCCCGCGCAGTCTGAGATGATGCCTTTCAGCATCTTCCTATATCACTGCTGCCTGATATAGTACTAGTGTGGATTTGAACCGGCAACCTTCTGCTTGTTAGTTAAGCATTTCCCCGTTGCGCCTCCTTTTACTGATGCTAAAGTGTAGGTCCACACAGGAGCCACACATATCCACAAGCTGCTTTCTCCCGTCTAAACTGAGAGCAAAGGAAGCATGCTTGGGCAAAAGGATGTGGATTGGTGTTGGATTGATTACATGGATCACCATTGCACTTTCCCAGATTGTGTGGATTCCTTGTATTGCATATGTCACGTAGGCACTGTTCCTTCTAACAGGGATTCCCAGATGTTGTTGACTACAACTCCCAGCATCCCCAGCTACAGTGGCCTTTGGGGATTATGGGAGTTGTAGTCAACATCTGGGAATGCCTGTTAGAGGGAACACAGCATGTAGGGGGTCAGGGATTGTGTGTATAAGAAGCTATGACTTGTGGATCTCCATTGAATGATTGCACCAATGATCTGCTCAGTGCAATATGCAGAAATGCCCTTAGTGGTCCCTTGCAATCACAAACACTGCTAGAAAGAAGAAGATTATGTAGAAGTCTCAATCGTCTGTATATAAAAATATGGGCAATCGAGCAAAAGCTGCCTCCTTTATCTCTCACTGGAGGATATCCACGATTCACCATCTTTCGTGCCATCACAAGAAATTAATGTAGTCTGAGAAATTACTGTAAAGGGTTCCAGAGGACTTTGAAATTAATGGACTATAAAAGAAAGTGACATAAAATGATACTACAAGCTTTAGAGCAGAGGTAAAGTGAGGCAATGGTGATGGAGAAGCATTGAGTTGGAGATTGATCTTGATTTACAGCCAGAAATGAAAGAATTGTGCTTTGCAGCTCGAGAAAATGGGAGAAACGAAAAAGAAAAAGAAGGGGGGGGCACTTCTTCTTTCTTCAGCTGTCAAGTTAATAACACTTGTCAGTAAATGAAATGTGAAAGTTACAAGCAAACAATATGCCCAGTGTGGCTGCTGTTAAGGCTGTGGCTGACTAATTAAGAGGCATCTTTTGCTAGGAGGATGGCATGGGGCGGACACAGGACTGTCTGGCTCTCTCCAAATGTGTTCGTCAAATGTAAATTTTTGCTGCACTGGATTTTGATTCGTTACCAAGGTGTCGCGCTCCCCGGTGAATCCAGTGAGGCGGGGCAAGCAACCTTGACTCTCCGGCTGTTGTTGAACTACAACTCCCATCATCCCTAGCCACAATTTATTGTGGCTGTGGATGATGGCAGTTGTAGTTCAACAAGGTTGTCTACCCCTGCAGTGTAGTGTGTGGCATGGCGAGTGAATGAGCAGTGCAGAGGTGTGCCTTTTGTTGCTTCGTCTTTCCTCTCTTGCCTTTTTTAGTTTTTCTGTTCTCCCTACCAGCACCAGCTCTTGAACTAATTTGTATTTCTCTAACTGCTTTCTCATGTTCTTCTTCATGAGGTTATCTTAATTGAAAGGAGAGGGGGTTTCTTGGAGTTTGCAGACCTCTCTGTTGCACAGAACATTGTTGGCCATTATCTCTGCTGCCCATATTATAGGGTAACCACCTGTTTGGATCATGGTTGTACTGCCTGGATCATGGCCTTGCCATAGTTGGGTTCCATTAGTTGTCTTGCACTCATTTTTGGGGGGGGGGAAACAGGAGGAAGAGAGCAAGAGAATGAGAAAGGAGGATAGGATCTGGGTTCAAATCTCCACTAAGCTGTGAGGTTCAGTGGACCAGTCACTACCTCTATCTAGCCTACTTCATAGGAGTGTGTGGGGATAAACTGTTAGTGGAGAAGGGAAAGAACCACATATGCCACCCTGGACTCCTGGGAGGAAGAATAGGATAAAAGTGAAATACTGTAGATTTCATTCATTCATTCAATTTTTATACCGCCTTTCATAAGACATTCCAAGGCAGTTTATAGAAGTTAAAATACAATAAAACCAATGTTCCCTCTAACAGGGATTCCCAGATGTTGTCGACCTCCGCTCCCAGAATCCCCAGCTGGAATGGCTTTTGCTTGGGGATTCCGGGAGTTGTAGTCAACAACATCTGGGAATCTTCTAAGGCAGATATAACTTACTGTGAAGAAGTTTAAAAGTTGTAGGTTGAGTTTAAAGATGGGCTTTGAAGCTGGAATGGGCAAAGGTGGGTACTGGACCTCTTTGTCCCACTTCTAGAATTCCATGAGCTGTATATATTCCTAACTTGAACAGAAATCAGTGAAAAGAAGTCACCTTGCTGACACTGCATTTCTTGCCCACGCACCAGCGTGATGAATGTGTTTGCTTCTGTTGGAATCTTTGCAGTATATTTTTAAGGCGGGTGGGGAGAGAGGGAAGAATTAAGCTCTCTCTCTTGGTTATTAGATGCCAGAGCAGGAGAAGTGTCTTGAAAATAGGAAGCTTCTTCTTTGTGAAGTGTGTGGAGCTTGTCCCTGTGGGTGGTTGCCTGGATATTCTGTAAAAACTTGCTTTGTTTCTGCCCATGTGTCATGTAGCTTGGAGGCTTTTCCAGCAGGGATTGCATGCCATGCTGCTGGTGTGGTGTGTGTGTGTGTGTGTGTGTGTGTGTGTGTGTGTGTGTGTGTGAGTGCGTGCGTGCAGAAGTTACGCAAGGCAGGATGTGAATTAGACTGGAGGAAGTGATATGGCCTACGGTCATAATTTAAGGAGGCATCTATCATTAACAGTTTTGAAAGATGCAGTGTTCTGCATAGTTACAAGCTCATGTGGAGAGGGAAGTGGAGATCATCCTGTCAGATACTGAGGAGGGAATGTTTTCAGCGCAGTCAACCTGCCTGCCATGGGCTTTCCAAGAGTAGGCTTCATCTTGCTGTCACATCAGCCTGGATCGAAGTGATGCTGACAGGCAGGTTGTGATCCTGAAAGGCAGATCTGATGAGGCATTGCTTGTTAAGGGGCAGTGGGGGGAAGAGAGACCTCTGTGATGAAAACTCTGTGTGTGTTTCCGTCTAGCACAAGTACAAAGCAATAAAAATGTTGACAACCCCACAGTGGTTGCATTGAGGAAGAGAAGAGGGTGCTTGCCACATTTCCAGACACTTGGGCTGTACTCAAGATTGGAACTAGGGTAGGAGAAGCCTCCTACTCTAATTCAGGAGCTGGGCGCACTCCTGATAGCTGATCATGTGTTACATAAACGCAAGGTTGGAGGTGGCGATCTTGCTCATCGGTCAAGCCCTGGCTGGGTAGGACAAGCTCACCCTACCCGGATTCTGTCCCTAGTTCTGGAATAAGGTAGGAGGAAAGACCCTTCCTGCCCAGTTGGAGCTTGAGAGATGAGCAAGTTCCCTGCCTCAGACCTTGCTGTTATCTAACCCACGATCAAATATTGGGAGCGGGCCCAGTTCCCAAGCTGGGTAGGAGGCTTCTCCTACCCTAATAACAATCATGAGAACAGCCCTGCTGTTTGTGCCATCTTCAGATTGATGTGTGGTTTGGCCAAGATTGACATACTGGTCAAGAAGCGGAGATCTGTGAGGAATCTTACCGAGTGGGGCAGAGAGGAGAGGCTGGTGTGTCTCTAAATGCTTTCGAGAGTCCCCCTGCAAAGCAAACCCAGCTCCATGAACACCCTTGGACACCCTGAGTAGTCAATGCTGTTTTCAAAGGGCATCTCTCTCACTCATATCCACCTTGGAGTAATTCTATCCAGTCGTAAAATGCCCCAGGACTCAGGAGGAATGTCTCCAGAGGTGAATAGGTCACTAAAATGTACCAGAAACGTGCAAACCATTACTGAGGCCGAATAGCAAATTGAAGGATTATTTCTATAGGCTGTCTGCAGAAGTATTGGAGGTATGTTGAGGATTCCAACAGAGGTTCAGGCTTAGGTGTGAGTATATGAAGAAGCTGCCTTCCACTGTTGCCTCTAAGGCGGGCGCACGCTCACAGGTTTTCGGATGTCCGCTCAGTTCATTTTGGATCTTGCTTTGGTTGAATCAGGAGTGCCCCACCCTGAATGCCTGTGCACACACACACTGCCTTGATACTGCCACCCAGAACAGAACTCATTCCGCACAGGGATGAAAATATTTAGAGGGACCACTGCTGCCTTCTACGGAGTCAGACCATTAGTCACTCTATACTCTATACTGACTGGCAGCATCTCTTCAGGATTCCAGGCAAGAGTCTTTCCCAGCTCTTCTTGGGAGATGTCAGGGATTCAATCTTGGATTCCTTGTATACAGAAGAGGCTCTACCACTGAGCTATGGCCAGTTTGCATTGAAATGATAGAAATTAGAGAGTAGCTTTTAAACAGCAGTAGAGAAACACCTCTATCGGGCAGCAACAATATAGGAAGGTGCTGAAAGGCAACATCTTACACCGTTTGGGAGGAGGCAGTGGTCAACCCCTCCTGTATTCTACCAAAGACAACCACAGGCCTCTCTATGGGCGCCAGGAGTTGACACTGACTTGACGGCACAACTTTACCTTTACTTTTAGTCCACTCTGGCAATGACTTCAGCAATCATACTTCTCTTTGGTACTCTTCTCACTTTCAACATCCTTAGGAATAAACTACTCTTCTTCCTTTGGTCCAACTGTATCCAGATGTGGATTTCCCAGAAAATTTGAATTGGAAAACTTTCTGGGGGGAATTGCTACACAGAAATTGTTGTACTTGTGTACACTTTTTCTCTTGTGAAATGGTGCTATGTGAATTTTCCAGATGCCCTAAATGTTTAAATCTTCCAACTTCCTCCCTTCATTGACTTAAATTTCACTCTAATGATGCCACATAATCAATTCCCCCCCCCCCGATTAGGCATTATTAGGACTACTTTGAGACCAAAAGCACGAAAAAGCTAATGGGCCCTGTGTAAACACCTCCAGATTGCCCAGCTTAGGGAGAGAATTGGGACACTGCTGTATTTTTTGCTGTGCTGAAAGTGAAACAGAGATCAGTCACAGTTTTTAGTTTGGGTCTTGCTTACGCTTGCAGTCTGAGATGAAATCGGAATTCTAGCTTTGGCCTGGATTTAACCTGAATCTGGGTAACTCAGGGATTCTCAGACTTGGGTCTCTTGGAAAAGAACAGGCTTCTCTTTTCCGAGTGGTAGTTTCCTGTATGCATGCAGCCACTGAGTAGGCTGGCTGCATTATTCTGCCCTGTGGTGGAGAGTCTCTTACCCAACTTCTGCTCTAGTCGGAAATTCTGGGGATACGGGGGAGGAGTAAAGATTTCCGCAGGGTGCTTGCCAAGTGATGGGACTTGTACCTTCCCCACCCACCCCCAAGGATTTATTATTTGGGAACACGGAGATGATGATCTTCTAACCACTCAGCAGGACACTACAGAAAGCGGATGCAGAGTCTTTTACTATGCATTCTGTCGCACTTCTGCACATCATGGACAGCCCAGTTCTCCTCCTTACTTGGCAGGATAATACAGATAACCAGCCACGCCTGGGGAGAGCAAGGGGTAGTTTTGTCACCTGCAGTCTTTGACCCCTAAGACTAAAACATGCTCAGCAGTTATATGTATACATAGAGGCAAGTTGAAATGGTGGCCTCAGAATGGATGGGACTCCTGACACATATGGAGATAGGATTGTTCGGACCTTTAGCTGCTTATAGACTTGAGTAAAACTAAAACTGGTACAACTAAAAAGGAAGTAATGTATAGAGGCTGTGTCCTCACAATTGTGGCTGATCGTGGTTATCTGTCTTGGCTAAATGCACTTTAACCAGAG
The DNA here is from genome assembly GCF_027244095.1 of Hemicordylus capensis. Classification (NCBI taxonomy): domain Eukaryota; kingdom Metazoa; phylum Chordata; class Lepidosauria; order Squamata; family Cordylidae; genus Hemicordylus; species Hemicordylus capensis. Next base: position 22,415,355 of record NC_069667.1, read on the forward strand.
CTGTTTGACAAGGGTTGCCCAGGAAATCTGTGTTCTCACAACCAGCTCCACAGAGCTCCGCAATCCTGGTTAACCCTTTAACCGGGATCGCTGTGGTTGTGGCAACAACATGGATTATATAATGTAAGAGATTATTTTGTTGCTGCTGCTCTTTTGTTTAAATAGCCAAGTTTGTTAAAGGGTAAATGCAAAAGCACCCTTAAAGCTTTTTAAAGTGCTGAACAAATAATGAACAGTAACAGAAGAGGTTTTGAAGCCTCTTCCCAGATAACTTGAATAAAATTGTGAATGTGTGTTCTTCTATTATAAACTGCTGGAAGGTGTTTAGATAATTTCCAAAGGCTCTATCTCTCTCTTGATAAATAAGAACATAATTTTTAATGCCCTTAACTCAAAGCAGTAGCATTAATGACTTGATTTAATCCTGTTGACACCCAGGTCATGGTTATTAAAAATGAGGGCCACAGATAATTGCATTTTGCAAAGACTGGCAAGCCATCTCAAGTGGCCAAGAGAGAGCCATTGTCTTCTGTTTTAATAACCTTCAGAGCCTGTAGAAAATGTAAAGCTGTTTCAAGGCAGAGGGGATGATTTCTGGATTTCTAAATTATTCTGTTAGCGAGGATCATCTCTTTTATTGTATGGTAATATCAGTTTTAAGGTTTTGTGAAGTGTTTACAATCCTCCCAGAGGAACAACAGGTTGACTAACCTGGATTATGAAGGACTAACACAAATTAAGATTTTAGCTGTCAGCTAAGGATTGGCCCCTTTAGAAACATCTGCGGTTAGGTAGCTTGAAAGATTATAGTCTGTGCAGACAGCAGAGACTCGTTTTATTTTGCTTGGTAAAGAAAGTATGTAGATTATTTCAAATGCTCTGCCTGTAAGGAATGTAAAATAGTTGAGCTGTCTAAGTATGAACACAATACCCCTTCTTGGCCATGTTTTGCCACATTTAGTCCATGATTCCATTCAAACCTGCTATTGTTTGGATGAAGAATGCTTTGTATAGAATAGATGTTGGTGTGTTCACAGGCAGCATGCTTCCATAATTGAAATAGTATCCAACTCTTTTTAAAAGAACAGTGTGTGCATTAGACAGAAAATGCCAGGTAATACCTGTAAGTAAAATTAGACTGCCTTACACAGGACTTTGAGGCATAAGCAGCAAAGACAGTTCCCTGCCCCCATGGAGCTTACAGCTTATGTTTTATAATTTGAGAGACTGGAGTGTGGGAAGAGAGACTGATGGGAGAAGCAAGGGTAACATGGAATATATGTGAGTGATATTAGACTTTGTCACAATGAGGAGAGGACAGTTAAGGGCTTCATGGGAAAGGTGAATTCTGAGGAGGGATTTGAACAAGTTCAAGCGTAACTTTGCCTTACTCTTGGACATTCTGGATATGCCTCTGTCTTGAACCAATCTGCGTCTAATCTCACAATTAAGTTTTATGTTTTTGCTTGCGCTATTTCATTAGTTCACTTTGCTAGTTGAAAGATCCCTGAAATCTTGTTAAAACTTGTTTGTCTTGCAGTTACAGGGATCGATTAAGAGAAAGGTGGAAGATGACAGCTCCTCAGCTTCCAACACCATGCCTGATGTCATCTTCCCAAGCGACAGTAAGAGACTTTGTCTTGATGATGTCACTCTTTCTATGGGACAAGGGGCCAATCCCGTTTCATGCCCAGATATGCAGCACTCTCCATTCTCTACCAATCACAGTGCATCCTCGATGGGTGTGACGGGTCATGGAATGCTGCTTGAAAATAATCACATGAATGGCAGCAGTATAGGGTCTCCATTTTCAGTTCCGCCCAATGCTGAAGTAGGACAGAAGGGACCCATTGGTGGCCAAAACAGTATGGGCCATTATGAGGAGAAAGGGAGCAACATACAATCTGTGCACATACCATCTGTGGACCAGGAGCTACAGGATCTGTTAGAGGAGCTGACGAAAATGCCTGACCCTTCCCCCAATGAGCTGGACCTTGAGAAGATCTTGGGAAGCAAAACCGAGGAGTCCCTGGGGAGTCTGGGCCACTCGCAGCCGCCCATAAACAACACTCCAAAGTCCTCTCCACAGACGCCCCATTTGGACAACCACGTCCCCAGCAAAGACTTTTCTCCAGGGTGCATCCCTACGAGTGGCGGATCACCCCAAATGAGACCCTCCTCAGCTGGAGCAAGCTACCCAGTTCCATCCCAAAACAAGCCTGTTGCTTCACCCATCTCTTCGACCGTCCCAAGCAAGAGCCAAGCTCAGTCTATGCTCCCAGTCTCTTTGCCCAGCATGACTGGCTCTAACTGGCATGCACAGCAGCTGAAGCACCTGGCGGCAGCAAGCAAACAGGTGCCGACGACTAAGCACCAAGGGCCTAGCTGGCCCACCATATCCTCACAAGGCCTCTCTCCCCCTTACCGGCAAGGATCTTCCCCTCACCATCAGCCATTCAGCCCTCAGAACGTCATGGTATCTAGCATGAGCTCCAATGGCTTGCCAGGAAGCAACATTCAGAGTCCTCAGAACCCTTTGCTCTCAAGCATAACGTCCAATAGTAACCCGTCCAGTGGCCCATCTCCTCCTTTTGGATCTGAGAAACTTTCCAGCCCAGTCCTCAACCAGCAGCCGTTCAGCCCTCCGAATCCCATCCTTTCCAACATTTCCGCCACCAGCATTCCGACCAGCAGCATCAAAAGCCCTCAAAGCAACCTGGTGTCTACAAATACTGGACCCTCCCCACCATATAGACCAGAGAAACTTTCCAGCCCTGCTCTGCACCAACAGCCCTTCAGCCCTCAAAGTACCTTAATTCCAAACATCACTCCCACCAGCAACCCAAGCAACATGCAGAGCCCTCTCTTCAAATCTATGTCGGCAACCCAGTCCAAAAACATGAACATGATTATACATCCGTCGTCCAACGGCTTGCAGCCGGGCCTGGTGACTGAAGGCCCTGTTGCCCAAGACCAGTTCTCTTTTAACAACACCAAGCCACTATCCCATTTCACTTCGGAGTCCACAACTCCTCAGAAAATGTCGCCAATGCCTTCGGGCCCTGGACAGCAATCGCTCATTCACTATCTGCAGCAGCAGCAGCAGCAGCAGCAGCAACAGGTGGCAACGTCGCAACAGTCCCAGCAAGTTAGCAGCCAGTATCTTCAGCAGCAGCTGCGCCACCTGATGCAGCCCTCTCGGATGCAGCGGCACGTGCAGCCAACTCCATTGCTGTCTCAAGCTCGGCAGGTAAGAATCTCTTCCTTTTCTCCATAGCTGACGACGTTCTTCAGTTCTCAGCCGTAGCTCCTTAGCGACATGTGGTGGTCCTGTTCAAAGTTGTTTCTTGCTTTGTTTGAGGAGGGGCACACGCCTTATCCTGGGGTTTAGTGGTTGGGAATGGGACATCAGCATTTGCAGGCCCTTTGAAGATGTAGAAGAGATTCTGGTTGCTATTTTCAAGCAACATTGTTCTGTTTTTATTTTTCCTTTAAAATGTGTCCATTGCTCTTTTGTGAAATAACTCAAGGTGATAAACAAGATCAGTGAAAGACGTGCTATGACAAAACCCAAAATATCATGGCATACTTGTTTCAGATCCTTAAAAAATGCCAGGGAAAACAGATGTTCATTGAGCTGCCCAAACTAAGTTGGGAGTTGAGTTGGCTGACTTCCTTGGGGAAAGCATTCTGCGGTTGTAGTTCTGCCCACAGAGAGAGCCTTGCCCTGAATGCTGTTGAGCACCGTTTTCCCCACAAAAGAGGGACCCAGAACCATTGGGAGGGAATGATGCACAGGCCCCAGTTGACAAAGCTGTGGCCTTCCTAGGATCTTGGTTGGATCTCCCAACCCAGCCTGGTGTGGCCATATGAGACTTTGTAGGAGATGGTGTTGTCAGTGAAGAGACATGTGGGGTCCTGGCAAGCAATTCAGCATCGGCTCCCATGACTTGGAAACAGCGATGACTTGCTGTGAATTCTGGACAATTCCTGATTTGCGTTCTTACAACAGAACTATAACGTGTGAGGCCAAGTAAGTCCTGTTGATGAAAACATTTTGAATAGCAACAAGCCCGACCTGAAATACTTGTTGCAACTGTTCTCCCAGAATGACCTGCTTTTGACAAATAGCTCATTCCTCTGTTCTGCAGGGATCTGGTTACATACTGAGTAATAAAATGGAGGATTGCCACAGGCAGGTTAGCTTCTGGGAGCATCTTACAGGGAACTCTCTTGTGACCAGTCGATTAAGGAGGAGTTCTGCTGAGGAGCTGTTGGGCAAAATTGGCATCAGCCGTGAGCGTTTTGTGACAAAGAAATTGAAATCCTGTGAGAGAAATGCCTGTGTTTGCTTTGTGGGGGAAGCAGTTTTGGTTAAATGCAGTCTCTCGGAGATGTCCAAATTCAGTGCATGCTAGCGAAGCTGTGAACTCCTTCTAAAACTGCCCCAAAGGTTCAGGAGACAGATAGGCTCTGATACATGGGTATCTGACTACAACGGTAGCTGTAACTAGAAAAGAAATGGTACTCTGCCTATTTAAATATATATATCCTTTCTGTCTCTTTTGGACAATAAGGGGTGCTTTCAACAGGGTTTCTTGGGCACCCTCATTGATGCATCTGCAACCCATATGGCACCAGTGACCAACCAGTTATGTCCCCCCAACTGCTCTACCATGGACACGGACAGGCTCAGTCCGCACAGAAGAAAGTGCCAGACCATAGCTCATAGCTCAGTTTCCCCCCCAGTACACTTCCCAGTACTCTGGGTGCGCCTTCCAAGATGGTGTTGGGGCTTGAGAGAGTTCGGCTTCTCTTAAAGGGCCATACCACCCAGGACATAGCAGTGCAAAGGTCTCTCGCACGTTGTCTCTCACACTTGAAGGTCTTTTTGTTTTGTGTCCCCCCCCCCCCAAAGTGGTTCTTGCTTAATAAATAGAGAAGATCACTGCCACAGCTGATTAGGGCTTAGGATTAGGGGAGGCTCTTTGGACCACAAAAAGTAATATTAAAGTAGTGCCTTCTCAGCCTCCATGAACAGCCCACACACAGAGTAAAGGGAAAGATATCTATGCTAACCTTGGATGCCCGTACCTCTATTTTCTATTTTTTTTAAAAAAATACCTGTTCTGCATGGATCTCTCCCCCCCCCTTCCACCCCCTGACGAAACTACCTGAAAGAGACCACAGGACACTCCTGTACTGAGGAACCATGAAAATCTTAAGATTCTGGTGACAATAAATATGAGCAAAGAGAATTTCACATTTTCAAATCAGTTGGGTAAGCTCATGATGCCTGACTGGTTTTTCTAGGGAAGACTTATAACATTAATGATGTACTAAACAAGAGCTCTGCTCTGGATTTTATATAGCTTATTAAGCCACCTCTGAATAACCAGTGAGTAGAGGATCAGGGCATTTATTTTTAAGAGTTTAATGGCTTTTATCACAATACGTAGATTCTGAGTGGTAACCTACGAAACAACCCATAGACATAAATGGATTATCATGATTCTAGTATTGCTCAAGTTTGCTTTTGTATTGCAGTTTTTCTCTTTCTCATGAGTGAAAGATGGAAGCATCAGCTGATTATTCTGTGCCATTAATCAACCAATTAATCACAATTTGACAATGTGGATTTTCAGTTGGGCTTCTAAGAAAAACAGGCTGTAGTGAAACTGTGTACAGAGCTGTTTGCATTGCTGTGTGTAATAAATGTGGAACAGTCTTTATTCTAACTATGAGATTGAGGGGATTGTTCTGCAAACAAGGGATGATTTGTCTATCTTGTTTGGCTAAAAAAAAGCTCATCTTCATACAACTGACAGACTATGATGATTTTAATTTGGTTAATTTTTTTGAAAGATTGAATGTTTCACTAGACTTATAGAAAATCTGCATAGGTGGGTTATTATTCACTGCGTTTTCCAAGTTGTTGAGATGTGTGAAAGGAAAAAAAGTTAATGGATTCCTCCATGAAGTACACACGGACACCATTTAACACTTTCTTCATGTTCATAGCACAGCCCATGTATGTAATGCAAGTGTGTGTGTTTACTGCTGCCTTAGAAAGCAAAGCAGGAAACCGTGGGAGATCCTCACTGAGCTCAATCCTGCTTGTGAGGAGAAACATGGTTTTATTTAAATCGAAAATGTGCAAACCGTATGAACATGCTTGTCGGTAATCCCTGCAAAGATTCCTTAATGATAGGCTCTCTTTGTCATGAAGAAATATTAGAACTGATCATCAGTGCATTATAATCGTATCGGGGGATCCTTAAAGCATGTAGAGGAGAGGAGCGAATCGGATTGTGACTATCTTAAAAGTATGGGGTGGGGAGGGATTTAGGATTGTACCTACTGACCTCAAGGCTCTGTGCACAAGGGACCAGTCAGTGTATAGAGACTGGGGCCATTGGAGGCTGCATTTCTTAATTCCATGACCTGAATCTGTGCATTTTAGAATAAAGGTTTTTGTGTATTCTGTAGAGCAAGGGTTCCCAACTGGAGAGGATGGGGAACTGTAGTCCTACATCATCTGGGGACTCAAGGTTGGGAATCCTTGCCACAGAGGGTGCTGGTACCCAATTCTAGGCACTTAATTCACCATGCTTGGCTGCCATATGCAGTGATGTAGTTGCCAGTTCAGAAGTGCAGGCACTCTCCATGACAGCCCCCATGGCCATGGCCACCCCAACAGCCAGAGAAGCCGAGAAGTACCGGTGCTCCATCCCTGCGCATCCCTACTCCACTCCACCCTGGTCATATGTAGAGATGCTGAATGCCCTGAGAATATGCTGAGTTTTCTACCTTGGTGCCAGAAACTGCCTGGAATGTGCAGTGTGGAAACAGAAAATTAACTGCAAGGTGAAACTCTTCAGCCAGTAGGAGCGGCAGAGAAGCCGTTTGGGGCTACAGTCATACCTCACCAACCGCGGCTTTGGGGGGTTCGTTCCAGTGTTGAGCCACACGGGGGAGGGGGTTCAGCTCGACACTGAGCCGTTGAATCAAACCAGTTCAAAGTCCAAAACGGTTTGGATTCGAACCGGAGCACATAATACATTCCTGCCCCCCAAGTCACCCTTCTTAGCTCTCCTGATGAAATACAAAGCTAGACTTAGCATCTGGCCAGAAAGATGATTTGTGAAACAGGTGATGAGGCAGGGGACCATTTCTGCAATTCAAGTAGAACGGCTGGATCTGTTGCTCACTCGCCTTTTCTGGAGGAGTGTTGGGAGTGCTTTTCTGCTGCCTTCTCTTTCTCTTTTGCTAGACTGGGAGGAGGAGATGGTTTGCTTCTCCCCACCCCAGCCTTTGGGCAAGAAGTGAAGCATTGTGGAGGGAAAAGGACAAAAACTGTTAAATGGGAGGCTTGTGGTAAACCCAGGAACTTGAAGGGAGCAGGTGTTGGATGTGGACAGGGAGCGGGGTGGGGGGAGCAACAGCGTGATCTCAGGCATGCTTTTGTGGTTTCTAAAGGGACGAGTTTGCATTCGAAAGAGTAACCTTCTTCTGGTTATATATTTTGTTCTTAACACTCTTATCTTGGATCTCTGTAAGCCAGCCAGACAGTTCATGAAATCCCAGATTGCCTGGACAATTGGTAAATCTGATAAGGCCTAATCTTTTCTCATCTGATGCTCAATGCCTTTATTGTTACACATTGACAGATATTGATTTGGCCGCTGAGGGTTTGTATTGGATGATAGCAGAAAGCCGAGCCGGGAGGTTGTATGTAGTGTGATGCAACCGTTTGAGTGAAATGTTCTTCAAAGGGGCTAGGATTTGTGGTGTGCGTGTGTGAGAAAGAGAGGCAGGCAGACAAAGTGGAGGCAATACAGAAATCTGGGTTTCACTGGTTACTGCTTTGAAGTGTGTAACTCTTCTGAAGCAGAGTCAAATCCATGAACCAGACAGTTCTAGGTTCCTATTTGCAGAATCATACTACTATGCATACGTAAATACTGCTTTTCAACCAAAGTTTTCAAAGCACTTTAGACAGAAAAACATAAATAAAATGGTTCCTTGTCCCCAGAGGGCTCACAATCTTAAAAACAAAAACAAGTGAGATAGCAGCAGCAGCCACTGGAGGGGTGCTGTACTGGGGTTGGATAGGGCCAGTTGCTCACCTTGCTGAATGTAAGAATAACCACTTGGAAAAGGTGCCCCTCATAAACATTACGTGAATAAACAATTCCAGTGTGCCCTTTATGTATACATGTGTTCAGAAAGTGATCCTGTAATCCAGCAATTATCAGCAGCACTGAGTTTGATCCTCCTTTTAAGCACCAAAAATATTCCAAATGTCACCCAAATATGTCCGTTATGAATGCCACACACAAGGTTTTCAAATCGTGCTTTAATACAGACATGCGTCAGAGAGCTGGGGTTGACTGCAACTCCCTGCTGGGTGTACAAATGTGGCCACAGACATTCACAGTTACCTATATGTGGAGGTGTTTGGCCATTTTTCCATAAGAGTTAGAAACATTTTGTACCACCACCACCAAAATAAAAATAAAAATAGTTCTGCTGTTACAGGGGACTTCCAGTGGGTTTCACCCAGATTGCTGATTAAGTCTGCTGGGCTTTAGAGAGTTTACAAAAAGAAAAGAAAGAAGTTGTCAAGATCTTGGGAAAATTCAGCACCAAGCCTCATAGGCTCAACTCCAATTACAGATGTGAAACTTATGCCAAACCTTTTGGTGATACTACTATCTAGTGGCAGGGTGTTTCTCTCCAGGCCAAGATGTTTTGCACAGAGCACAGCAAAGGGATCGGGAGCAATTTAGGGATGTGCTTGATGGTGTCTGGTTTTGACCAGGCATTTTAAAAAAGAAGTATGTGCATGTACCTGGGTTTGTTCTAACTCAAGGTAGCAATGATCAGACATTACTCTAAACCTAGGTACGGGGGGATTTCTGCATGATAAGAGAGGGAGAGGGGATCAGCATCCTATTTCTGATTTTTAATCCAGTTAAGATCAAGTTTGCATTGGCCTGTTTTGCTGTGTGTGTGTGTGTGAGAGAGAGAGAGAGAGAGAGAGAGAGCGCGCGCGCGCACACACACCACAGAGGAAGGGGTAAAACCTATATTTGATTTCAAAGCCTCCTGGTATAGTAATAGCACAATTGTGAAGCTTATCCTTGGAGGAGAGAGGGAAGCTGTTGAAGTGAAAGCAGAAAGTCCTTCAGCTAATTAAGTGCCTTTTGAGTTTACAAATAAAAGAAGTTGGTGATGAATTGGAATGATAGGAAATGGTAAGTCTGATCCAAGAGTTTGACCTGTCCACAGATTTAAAAACACTGTCTTGAATGGTCATTTCTACCCTTGTGTGTGTGTCTGCAACTATTGCACAGGGTTTTATTCCCCCAGTCATGTTTTTGTTTCCCTTTTAGCTGCATTTCAAAAGGGAGCCCTCATGAAACAGTTGTAGATTTTCTTTCTGTATTTTGTTCAAAGCAGATAATGCTAACTTTCCATTAAGCACAGCAATATTTATTTATTATTTATTTATTGTTGCATTTATATACTGCCTTTCATTAAAAGACAAACCCAAGGCGGTTTACAAAAACATACAATAAAAAGACAATAAAAATATTAAGCTAAAAAATATAAAAACAAACCAAATTTAAAATCTATAAAATACAAGCATAAAAACAATACAACTGGTAAAAACACACAGAAGCAGCAGTAACAACGATTATGTAAAAGCCTGGATAAAAAGCCAAGTTTTAGCAAGCTTTCTAAAAGCCGTGATGGAGTCCGAGGAGTGAATGGCCACTGGGAGAGCATTCCAAAGTCTGGAATCTTAGTTAATATTAAGATGTGGAGATGAGAAAAGATGAGGCAGATCTGTTTAAGCAGGTGAAGTTTGTAATTTAAAAATCAATGTAATCTCCCTCAGTAGTCACAGTGCCTGACAGTGAAATGCTTTTGCAAAAGCCATAGCTAAATGACATAGGATTTTAAAAGAACTATACCTGGCTACCAATATGTTTGAGCAAAATGCAAAGTGCTTGTTATCACCTATAAAGCCCTTAGTGGCTTGAGTCCAGGGTGCTTAGGACAGTGCCTCCTTTGTCATGAAACCTATTGCCTACTAAGAGCATCTGGGGAAGTCTGGTTGACTTGGGGACCAGGGCCTTTTCTGTAGCTGCCCCAAGGCTTTGAAATATACTCCCTGTCAAAATAAGAGCTCCTTCTCCATTTGCTTTTTAAAAGATTCTCAAGATGCACCTGTTTCTCGGGCTTTTATTTAAAATTAATTCTAAACTGTTTTAATTATTTTACTCTGCCATCATATTGTATATTAAATTATGTACACTGCCTACGGATACACATATCAGGCAGTATATAAATATGATACATAAATAATACAAATTATGCTAGAATCCAATCTTCCTTTGGGGGGTTGTTTTAAAAGATGGGTTTTGAAAGGGTACGCTTTTTTGTTTGTTTTGAAAGCAGGAGTTGACCAGTACAGAGAAACCTTAGCCATGTGGGTGGCCACTTAATTCCCCCTCCTATTTTGGTGTGGTGATGATTCCCGTTGGCAATACAAGTGAGCTTGTGATGAATTGAATGGTCCATCGTGTGTCCAGTGCGCCATCACAGATGGCCCCCAAATAGTGGAATGTTTGCACGCGAGCAGGGTTGATTTAAATCGCTTCACAGGAGGACTCAATTTTAATGATTTAAATCACAATTTACATTACTAGTCAGGAAGATTCTGTTTAATCACCATTTTCTAGAAAAGTACATTCTTGTTGTCTAAGAGAACCTTAAAATACATATTTTGAGAGAGAGAGGTTTCATTTTTAGAAGGTAGGTACACGCTTCTCACAGGGCTGTTCCATTCGAGCAACCCGGTCTTGCACGTCATCATTCCACTGTTTGAATTTTGCATGCATGCCTGTCTTACCCACAGGTAAAGTAAAGTGTGCCGTCAAGTTGATTTTGACTCCTGGCGCCCACAGAGCCCTGCAGTTTCCTTTGGTAGAATACAGGAGGGGCTTTTTTTACCATGGCCTCCTCCCGCGCAGTCTGAGATGATATCTTTCAGCATCTTCCTACATTGCTGCTGCCTGATCTAGGTGTTTCCCATAGTCTGGGAAACATACCAGCGTGGATTTGAACCGGCAACCTTCTGCCTGTTAGTTGAGCATTTCCCCGCTGTGCCCCTTAAGATGGTCTACCCACAGGTACAGGAACTTAATTAAAATATTCCCAAATGGAGGTCTCTCTTATGGCCTGCTGACATGATAGGTGTTTTCCTTCCACAAAGGAGGATACACTCTTGGGGGGCGGGGGGGGGCAGACAGTTTCTTCAGGACTGCATGAATATCTTCTGTTCACTTTTGGTTTCATTTTCTCTTCCCCTCCCCATCCCGTGCATTTATATTCAGACCACGACTCCTTGCTCAGATCTACTCCATCCCCCCAAATCCTCCATCTATTGACCATCTTTGTCATTGCACTTTTGGGGGAGGGGGCAAAGGCTTGACACTGTGTGTGTGTGTGTGTGTGTGCGCATGCGCATTCACACACATGCTGCATGTACACCACATGCAGAAAAGGACTGATCAGGTCTGTTATCTCTCATCTCCATATACTGCTGTTAACATGTTCATAGAATATAATTAGAAGTTATGATTGGTTCTTTATGAATTGTGTTTTAAAAGGAATTTAGATGAGAGAAATCTGATTTAAATTTTTAAAAGTCCATTTTTTAAAAAAATCCAGTTTTGTTGTTTCCCTTTTTATTACGTTGCTCTTGTTTTCTCCTTTTGGCTTTTAAAAAGTGCTAGAATGTTCTGTTTTCCAGTGCAGTACCTCAAAATAACTTTCTTAGTAAAATGAACTAAGTTTCTTTCTCTCTCTCCCTCTTTTTTTGTCTGGGCCTTTTGGAGAAATTTCAGCCTGTGGGTGGGGGAAAACAAAGAAGTATCTGTGAACAGGAACTGGCATTGTGTCCCTTTCTGAATGGGGAGGGAAGATTGAGCTAGCTTCATTTGGTTCCCTTGCACATCTGCAACTCTAGAAACAGAGAGATGATTCACAATTTGCCTACTAATACAAGAGCAAGCAAAACATTGTGAATTAACAGCCATTCTGTGTTGAAAGTGTGCTCTAGGAACAAAATTATATCTCCTGCAATGGTTGTAGATTAATAATAAAGGCACATACAAATGAGAAGCAATACGATCAAAGCTCTTCATGGCCAGGTTTGAAAGTACAGTGTATTGCAAAGCAATTTTCACCCGTTTCAACCCGGAAGACCGCTTATCAACCTGTCCTGTAGAGCTTGGCTTCAGTTCTCTTAAGAGGACAAAGATTCCATGGCCCTGATGGAGTGGGTGGTCCTGTTAAGTATATTATCTTGTTTTGGAATGACTTTAAGTCACTAAGGCTATTTCCCTCCTGACATGGCTTGAAATAATAATTTGTTGGACCACTGGGTGATCTTAAATGTATTCTTCCTCTGGGTTTCCTTTAAATCTGCAAATATTTCTGTGGGGTTTTCAATATGAAAATGTGTTAACAGAATAATTGCACAAGGCTGAACTATGATTTCCTCCCCCCCACCCCGCCCTCCACCGCTCCCAGGAGATGTCCTGTGACTTCCTCTATTACTCCATTAATCACTGCAACTCAAAAATTATTCTGATCAAAGAACCAGAATGAGGCACAGAGCCTGGCAATTGACTTGGCTGTTTAGATTCCCTGCTGAGCTCATTTAGATCTGGAATTAAGCTGTTCCTGCTGTATTTTTCCTCTTTGGTTTATTGGCAGCCATGCTGTACACAGCACCATTCTCACCCTGGAGAGCTGGGAGGAAGTGCTGCCATTGGGCTGACTTCACGGATTTCACCTGCCGCTCCGTTGCAAAGGCAGTGCAGCACTGGGTTGGTGTTCTTCCCTGGAATCTAATTATCTGCTGCACTTGGGAAACAGAGTTTGTTTTGGGTGGACAGCACCTCAGCACCACAAAAGTAAAAAGTGCATTTCTTTTGTGGGTTAGATGCATTCTGCTCAAATACCATAGTTGTAGTGTGAAAATCACCCTGAGGTGAGTGGTCTTGTGAGAGAAGCAAGAGAAGGCATGAAGGCAGAAAAGTGTCAGGGACCCAAGCCACCTGGGCGATTAGAGCTCAGGGGACGAAGAGTCTGAACGGAGGCCAGACCCCCTGGCTGCACCATCCCGAGGGCCCATCCCGGGAATCAGAAGGGGATGCAGAACAGCTGGCACCAGCAGAGACCCTGGATTCAGAAGAGCCCCCACAGCCCCCACATTGCCCAGAAGAGTCACCCTTGTCTCCATCTTCTGACTCGGAGGACTCCCTGAAACCACAACAGACAGGAGTCGCCACTGCCCGCGGGAGAAGCCTGCATATAAGGCGAAGGGCATGGCTCCTTTAAATGGCTGCAGCCCCTAGAAGGGGTGGGTGGAACTGGAAACGGGTCCTGGCGCAGGCCTGTTTAAGGGCTCCGCCTTGAAGGAGCAGTTGCTGAAGCCACATGGTTGTAAAGCCTGAACGCCTGCCTGCCTGCCACTGAGTTCTTGCCTTGACTCCCCGGTTCCTGGCTGACTGCTTGCCTGACTTGGCCTTGGCCTCCTCTGGCTACTGGCCCGTTGCTTGCCTGACCACGCGTCTTGCCCCCTCCCATTAGGCTGCTTGCCGATACTGACCTTTGCACACGTGACCTTGCCCTTGCCTTACCCTACAGACTGCTTTCCGGCTTCAACCCAGGGCCTTCAGCTACGGTTTCATGGACCTACACTCCCTGATCGGCTCACCATCACATACCAAACGCGACACAAAGTCACTTCGATTCCGAGGAAAGGTCTTTGATCAGGCTTTGGCGGGAAGCCCTTTGAACAGAATGGCTTAGTTGCGGAATGCAGTTGGCTTTGATGCCTGCTTCGTTTTGAGGGTTGGAGCCGGATCCTGTGCAGGGTTGGGCACATCTGTTGGTTTGAATGAACCTTGACATGCCTAACTCTGCATAGGATCAAGCAGTTAAGGTCTTAATGCTGTGCAGTCTTGGCCCTCCTGCAGATGTCGGATTAGAACTCCCATCGTCTCTGACGCTTGGCCACTGGGGATTCTGGGAGTTGGAATCCAAAAATAGCCGGAGGGCCGAATTTGTGCAGCCCTGTCCAAATGACTCCGGACATGTTCTGGATTTTACAAATTAAGGACTGCAGTGGCCTTAGTGGGTCCTGGATCTTTGAGAGGACCTAGCCCCTGAGGGCAAAATCCTTTCCTTTGGATTACTTGGCACAGTGGTGGTGCTTAAGTGGTTAAGGGGGAAAGAGGATTTGCAAGTCGCCCTTGGCTGGAAGCCACATCCTCTGACTGGAAGTGCAGCCACCGAATCCCAGCATACAAACACATGGAAATGGCTTATAATGAGTCAGACCATTGGTCTGTCTCTTTCCCCGCTTTTATCTAGTCTGGCTGGCAGTAGCACTGAAGGCCTTGGGCAGAGAGGGGTCTTTTCCTGCCTTGCTGTCTGAGGTCTCCTGGACTGGAGCTTCCAGGGGCCGGACTTCAAATCTTATGCATGCAAAGCATGTACTCAGCCACTGAGGCGTGGCCCATACGTGTGGAGGGTTTGCTGCTACTGGAAAGGCACGGTGCTTAGCTGCACTCTCTTCTCCAGTGACCTGGAGGGTTATGCCTATAGGCCTCTCTTGTCAAGGGGATGGGGCCGTCGCTTAGTGGGAAAGCATCTGCTTTGCATGCAGAAGGTCCCACATTCAGTCCCTGGCAGCATCTCCAGGTAGGGCTGGGAGAGACTCCTGCCTGGAACCTTGGAGAGCTGCTGCCAGCCAGTGTTGTCAATCCTGCGCGTAGCTAGAGATGGGCCGATGGTCTGACTCAGTGCAAGGCAGCTTCCTGTTAGGAACTCCTTTCCGTGGTTTGCCTAGCCAGGACTGTCCTTGCCCGGTGCCTCCCCTCCGAGAAGAGAAGGGGTCTTTCTCATCCCTGCACATGTTGAATCATTTAAGGCGTGTCTCTTTAAATGTTTCTTGGCGAGGATCACGAGCCAAACGGTAAAGTAAACAAATGAACCCAGCAAGGTGATAAATGCAGTCAAGCTGGTTTGAGTGGTATTTTTAGCCTTCCAGGCTGGATGAGAGGGCAGTAGCAGCAGCAGCAGCAGCAAGCACCCTGGCTTCTCTCTCTCTCTCTCTCCTCTGTCTGCAATAATATATCACTGCTGCAATAAAGGCTGTCCGCTAATTGATTCAACACAGTGCAGATGGGAAGCCGTGAGGGACGTTGCCTTCCATCTTGGGCTGCTTGCTGTGGAAGGGCGGGCGGGCTGTTGGATTTCGAAGCCGCCTCCTCTACGTCCAGTGCATTCTCCCCCCCCCCCGAAGACGAGAGAGACAATCGGCCAAGTCCTGGTTCTCCCCCCACCCGCGCTCTTTCACTCCCCCCCCCTTTCCCTTGCAAATCGTGGCTGGGAAGGCGGCCTCTGTCTTGCGAGACAAAGTGGGCAGTCAGACAGCCCCTTTCCTGAAATCCCAGTCAGGCACCAGACAGCTAAAGGAAGAGAGGCACCAGCCTGCCTTAGATTGACTGCTTTGGACAGTGAAGCCGCACGCTGGACTTAATTGGCTTGCAGCTGTTCTTTGCGGCCCTCCCCCACGAGCTTCTCTCTCTCCCCCCCCGCCTTAAATCTTTATCTGGTTGCACCCTCCTCTCCACCACCCACCCGTATTCCGACCAACGACGACCCTCCAATTCTGGGACAGATTTGCTGCACTGACTCCTGGTTTTAGTTGCATGGTATACAGATCCCGAAGGGGCAACAGCTATCGGAGGGAAATCTGAACGGCGTTAAAGGTTTTTTGTTTGTTTGTTTCAGATGGTACAGACGCCTTTTTGTTGGGATGTTGTGGGCTGCGCACTAAGGGTTGCCCGTCTCTGCCTCAGAGCTGCAACTCTGGTAGGAAGCTTTAAAGACCGTTCTACAGTTTTGCACGGGAGTGCGTAGACGTGGTGATGCACTACGGAACGTGGGTGGCGTGGGAAGCCCCTGACCAGTGCCGACTCCAGCTTTCAGGGACCTTTGGAGGAGTTCTGTGACTCTTTCTCAGGGCCCAAGAGAGAAAGAGCCTAGGCAGCTGCCTTATGAAGAGTCAGACCCTTGGTCCATCTAGCTCAGCATTGTCTGCCCAGGCTGCAGCAGCTTCTGCAAGGTTGCAGGCAGGAGTCCCTCTCAGCCCTATCTGGAGATGATGGGGAGTGAGCTTGGAACTTTCTGCATGCAAGCATCAGGCGCTCTTCCCAGAGCAGCCCCAATATCTTACAGGGATCATGCATGCAGTCTCCCATGCGAATGCAGACCAGGGCAGACCCTGCTTAGCAAAGGGGACGATTCATGCTTGCTACCACAAGACCAGCTCTCCTCCGCTGAGTCACATATTGATTTGAAATAACCCAGCAGGCCTTTGGCTGCAGGCCTCTAACATAATTGATGTTCTGCAGGAGCTCCAGGTGGGATAGATCCCTCTTCAGAAGCGTTGCTTTGAATGTCTGGAGATCTGAAATCTCTCAGAGGCCTTGCGAGATAGACACAGTTCTTCTCATACAGAGGCACCAAGACTTTGAATTTGTGCAATGGGTTTTTCTTCTTCTAGGTTTTTGTTCCCATTTCTGGCTTCTGCAGATATAACCCCTGGTACATGGCCCTTTATGTCACAGAAGTGAGAAGGAAGAAGTACCCTGGCATTATACATGCTCGGGAATTTTCTGTGGATGGCTTCTTGGGTTTCACTTTGCACTTGTTGCTGTGGGAGTTGCAGGCCTAGTTTGGCGAAAGTACCTAAATGTTATTTTAATCCTGGCTTGGGTAAGCTAAATATTTGCAAATATTTTGGGGACACGTTATAGACTGTGGAGTGGGCACATCCTGTCAAAAGTGCTTTGTTAATTGTTGCAGGGTTCCCTCCCATCCCCACATCTTCTCTTATACTGGGCTGTTGCTTTAAGGACAGGGAACTGTATTTTTACCATTCAAACTTGGAAGATTTAGCCAGGGATTGATCTCTTTCTGGACAGTGACTTGCAAGCAAAATCATGTTTGGTCCCTCTATCTGAAAAAGAGGATTGATCATACAGTCAAGATTGTGGGAGTTTCAAATAGAACGATGTCTTGTGCGGCTGTTGTGAATATGTGCAGGAGATCTTGTATTCAAGAGAATACAATTGTTTGTATAAATGTGGTGTTTAGTTGTTAGTAATCGCCAGTGGGTCTGCTTTAACATTAGACCTGAGCTTTTAGCATGGCAGGAAGGTTACATAAGGCTTTCCTCTCATTTTTTTTATGGAGAGATCTGTCTTCTGTTCTGCATGAAGGAGGGCTCTCACGACTGCTGATGTCCATCTTAGCTCCGCTGCTATCTGCATGGCAGCTTTTTCTTCCTCGATCTGTCCACCTCTAGCGGCAAAGTCAGCCTAACCTTGTTTCTTTTCCAGCTGGTGTCATGTGCCAGAGGCAGAATTTGTGGGTGTCTTTCCTTTCTGCTATCTATAGCAGTTTATGGTTTTCCATTTCTTTTTTTGTAGACAGCTGGCCAAGGTTTTAAAAATTAGAGATGCTTGGCAGAAGGTGAGTCATCACGGGGAGGGTAAGAGTTGTAAAAGATAAGAAATATCTGTTTGGGAAAGTTCTGCCATCATATGGGGGAAGGGAGAACGGTGTCTGGATTTTCTAAGGCAATTTCTATCTTCCTGTGAGATGCTTCAGTTGTCACGGCACCAATAGGACCAACATTTTGTGTTGCTGAAGTGGCTTCCTTGACTTGGGCAAGAAGGGCAGGAGGCCAGGGCTGAGTGAGCTAAAAATGTATACTAAAAATTAGGCACCACGAAAAGGGACAGGGTTGAGGAACTGTGGTAGGGAAGTGACTTGCCAAGAGCTCCCACATGATGGCGTGGCAGGATGCGTGTCTGAGCCCATCTCCACCACTCTGCCCATATTCTGCTTTCATTTGATATTGCCCTTAAAAATGGAGGGCCTCCTGGTAGCCCTGCTGAGGGTCAGAAGGCTAAAATTATGGGGAGAACCATGCTTGCTTGTTTTGGTCATCTGGTCAACTCATGTGCAGGCCATGATATAGTCTTCCTTTTATATACATCCATGTGTATAAATGTCCTCTCTGTCAGTGGATCTTGAGTCCTCTCTGTCTTTGGCTGAACTACCACCACTATTGGATTATACTTCATGGGAAAGGAGGAAAATCCAGTTTGTAATGGCCTACGTTTTGAGGGGCAGTTGGGACTTCGAAGGATGCTAATCTGCTCATTCAGGAAATAACTTGCTGTTTGTTTTTTGTCCGATGACTATGCTAGTGGAAGCCAGAACTCTACACAGGCCTTGCTGTAATGTTTTGGCATATTGCTCTGGCTGTCTGCAGAGGAGCTGCAAAGAAGTTCTGATTCTAAGAGCAGAGCCGTCGGAAGTAGAGTAGCCAGCTTTTGAATTGAAAATCATTGATCTCTCTGCGGATTTCTGGAATCCAGAACGGGCGTGCAGCCCAGAGTTTACCAGGTTTTCAGACCCTGATATTCAGTCACCGAAAGAACCCAGGTTTACTTTTTGAACCAATATCTGCTGGGGGGTGTTTGGGAGGAATTCCACGCATTGGTAGGAAGGACTATGTCAAATACATAAATCCAGAGGGAAGGAAAACTTTAAAGCCCAGCCCTCACAACCTTCCAAAGGCTTATACAGACAACAATTTTTGAGAGTAATTGTAGACTGTGTGGCTAGCCAATCTCACTGTGGTCTGGCCTTCATTATCCTGCTTTTGATACAATTCCACCTGTTTTCATTTTAAGTTCGCATAAGCAGCTACGTGCCTAGAGCAGGTAGCAACATTTTTCAGATTGCTATATCTATCTGTCTTGGTTTCAAAATGAGCGAAACTATGTAGCTGAACTGCTGGCTGTAAGTATGGGCTTCTATATCACAAACTTGTTGAAAATGCCCCCCCTCTCTTTTTTGGTATTACATTCCATAGCCAGTTTGTATCCTGAACCCTATAATAGCCCCTCTCATAATTGGAGTGGGGGAGTGAAAGGTTCTGTTTTGTCCTCCGATAATGGTGAATTTCTAGTTGAAAGAGAACCCAGTAATTAAAACAAAACGCCTTAACGATTTAAGAGTTTGGCATGGCGATCCAAGCAGCCTCCTCGGCTTCATCCGTTCACTGCTGTCTGTAATGTTGCGTTCCAAAAGCGAATGCTCTGTTATTAAATACAAAATGTGCTGCAGGTCCAGATCCAGCGAGCGCAAAATATATGTATATAATAAAGGTTGAATGGTACCAGATGCGATGAAGGCAAGGGGGAACTCTTCAGGGTATCTCCAAGGGCTCGAGTGGCTATTGTTTGTGTGGTATGTGTAAATAGTATGGTATGTGTAAATAGTATGTGTAAATGGTATGTGTAAATAGCAGAACGTTGAAAGATATGGAATTATGAGGCTGCCTGCTGCTCTATCACCATAGCAATTTATCCGGGGGGGGGAGGGAATATTAGTTACTACTGTTTCTAATCCAGAAAGTTCTTTATCATGCAGATATGTAGAACAAATTTCTACCACCCTTTGCAAAAGGGTCACTTCAGCTAATCCTATTTTAGGAGAGTTGGTGACCTGTCCGCGGATGGATTTGAATCTAAATGTCCTGAGTCGAAGACTAGCTTTACCGACTAGATTATACTGCCTCTCAGTGGCTCTGACGGGCTAACACTTTCCTAACCACGTACCAATTGAGGCAAAGTCCAAACTGTATTTATGTTGCTTGCATAGACCCTACACGTTTTCTGAGGAGCTCAGAGCAGTTTATGTATGGATTCAAGGTTGTCTCCCATCCTGGCAGTGCCCAGGACTAGAACCTGCTTAGTTTCAACAGCAGACTGGAGGAGGAGGAGGAGGAGGATTCTGTAGGAGATCCATCAGGGTCGCCGAGGTCTAGCTGGCTGCCCATCACTTTGGTCCGGTTCACACATATGGCAGCACCCGAGGTTAGGGCAAGTAGCCAGTTCCCCAGGAGTGCATGCTCCCTGCACAAGCCCACTCCAGCTTCCGATATGCCAAGACTGGTTGTGACTTCTGAACCCACCCATCTCGGTATATTCTGCCCTGAGCACATTCCCTTCAGGGAACCAGACATCTGTAACTTACAGTAGATTTAACAGAACGTGCCCTTCATTTGATCAGCAAAAGAAATGGCATGAAATCCATCTTCTTACAATGAGCTGTTTGTATGAACAAGACCAAAAATGGAGGAGAACCCTCAAATGCCTCCAAACTAGGCACGAACACAAACGTAAAATCCATTACCTTTTTAGCCATGCGTGCACAAAACATATGTATAATGCACCTCTAAAGTTAAATCTCAAAAAATGATAGAGAACAGCGCATGTGAACACACACAAGTGTGTCCATTCATTTCTAAAACTCCTTTTAGGGTCAGCTCCAGAGCAGGTTGGTGGGCTAAGGGATTGTTGGGGTCCCAGTACTGGCAAGGGCCCACCGCACCTCCATCAGCACTAGCTATCTTGCTCTGAACAGAGCACCCAAGATGGTCAGAGAGAGAGAGAGAACATTCTTGGTTTCCATGCCCCACCTCTTCTGGGTTTAGGGGCCCACGGTGGACGTCTTCTCCACATTCTGGAACCAGCATTGACTGCAGTGCCTGCCAAACTACTTGGGCCTTCAAGCTGAGGCTAGGGTGCAAGAAGACCTGGTTGCCACATGGCCAGTTGCACAAAGCATGGTTCTTCAGAAAAGCCTGGTTACCACGCAATGTGGTAAACCGAAGTCGTCTTAGCAGTGCTGTTTCTGCTGAGGCTGTGAAAAGTACTTGACAGACCTGGACGTTTGTCCTGTGGATCCTCGGACAGCCAAGGCTTAAAGAGCATGAGTGGGGGAGAGAATCAGAGGGCAAGCTTTTCCTTCCATAGGTCACCTCCGGGGGCGGCAGTGGGGAAGTCAACATACAACCAATTTCCATCCATGCTTCTCCAGCAGAGATGCTGCAGAAGTGGGTGAGATTGGTGTACTGTTGGTGGAGGAAGAAAGCCCGGAGCCCAAGACTGATTAAAAAAACCCCCGCTCCCAGGCAGCTTTGGCCCAGATGAATCCTAGAAGGCAGCTTTGGGCTGGATGAAGGGCCCTCTTCTAAATGGCTGGATTCAAGTGTTCAGGCTGCCCAATCGCTTCTTTTAGCACAGGCATTTTAGACCACCTGCCAATAAATCCATTTCCAGAAGAGAAAGTGGATGATGTTGCCACCACCTAGCAGTACCAGCAAATTGCTTTGCTGTTGTACATGTTTCAAATTAGCTGCAAAATTGAAATGTGCATTTCTTTGAGGAATAAGGAATTGTATGGCTTAGAGACTGATTTGGTGCATCTGTCCTTCAGTGACAGATCAGAGTTCCATAGTCTGTCTGTCTGTCCCTCTCCCTCCCCACCAACCTTGATCCTGCTTGTGGGGCCCCTCCGTTCCTCTCTCCCCTCCTCAGTGCGTGTGAATGCTTGCTTGCCTGCCTCTTACTTTTTTGCGGTTGGTAACTATCAAAAGAATGGAATGGATTTAATGAATTGTTGGCTACCGTGCCCAGTATGATTTCAGTCAATAAAGCTGCAGACAGACAGTGCCGTTGCCGGAGACGACTTTAACCTTGTTTAATGCAAGCTTACGTCCTCCTTGCCCACTGCATCACTGTGCCTTGCATAAAGAAAACCTTGACCAGGCTTTAACCCATTAAATAATTCATAAAGCCGGAGTAGGCATCAGCTCCTTGCAAAGCGGATTGGTAGCCCTGGGGTCAGCAGTAACTTTGGGCTCCCTGGATCATCTCCAGAGTGCTTCAGCTACAGGGGTGTCACTGGGCAGGCGTTCTAACCTTAATTCATTTTCTGCATGGATAAAAGGGGAGTATTAACTCTTGACTTGCTCTCTGTCGCTGTGGAAGGAAGAGTTCCCACAACAATGCAAGGCCCTGGAAATGCTGCCCCCCTTTTGGGCGTGAGTGCATCTTCAGAATGAATCCGCTCTGAAATACTAACCATCTCTTCCACAATCTGTTTCTCCTGCTGCTCTGAATAACGCATGTCCTGTGGTGTGTCCTCCTTCAGTTCCCTCCATGTTTATGAAGGGTTGCTGTCTGTAATTCCTCCTTTAAACATGTATAAAGAGTGGTTTAGTTTTGCCCAGGGTCAGTAATGGACTGGATATGGGCCAAGAAACCAAAGCTTAATCCCAACACAAGGGAAGTACTGTTGGGAGATGGTTGGCCTGCCTGAAGAGGTGGTGGCCAACCCACTCCGGATGGGATTGGGCTCTCTCAAGGATCAGGGCGGCAGTCCGGAGGTGTGCACAGATCCAGCTTTGTCACTAGAGGCATAAGTGGCTTCTGTGGGACAACAAACCTTTTGCTAGGTGAGGCTGGTGAACCACTGACAGCAGCTCCTGCTAACTGGGCAAAGAGGCACCTTTGAACATGGCGGTTCTCTTTATTTGGCAGGGGGGAGTAGCTGGCCCTCTCCACCCCCAGCACAGTAGCTCCAGTGACTGTTGCTGGTGTCTTTCTTCTTAGACTGTGAGCCCTTTGGGGACAGGGAGCCATCTCATTTATTTATTATTTCTCTGTGTAAACTGCCCTGAGCCATTTTTGGAAAGGCGGTATAGAAATCAAATCCTCCTCCTCCTTCTTGGACAAGCAGTCAGGCCACAGTAATCCATGTTAGGAGCATAGCAAGCTGCCATATACTGAGTCAGACCATTGGTCCCACTAGCTCAGTATTGTCTTCACAGACTGGCAGCAGCTTCTCCAAGGTTGCAGGCGGGAACTTGGAACCTTCTGCATGCAAGCCTGCAGGTGAGACTACTGAATATGTTGTAGGCAGGGTTCTTATATATTTGTATGTATACACTTCCCTGCATCCTAAGACCCCAGCGTGGTTAACAAGATGAAAACCTAACAAGAGAGATACATATCAGGCAGTATATAAATATTATCAAATGAATAAATAAAGTAAAATAACAAATACTGACAATAGTTTACTTTGAGGCCTGCCCAAAAAACTACAGTTAGCTTAAAATGCAAGCCACTGTGCTGTTGCCTGGAACTGGTAATTGGGAACACATCTTGCCAGTGATTAAATTGCATTTTACTCAAAACGTGTTGGGGATAACAACTTTCTGAAGTGTTTGAATAAATAGGTTTTCTAGGGCCTCTTGAGGTTTGCCTCAACTAGCCTGGTGGTTTTGGAAATGGGTGGCTGCCTGCCACTCTGCTTTCCCCCTGATTTCCTGACATGGAGATGCAGTGATGTGGAAAGCCGCCCTTGTTAAACTTCGCTCTGTTGTGCATTTGTTTCAAAGTACTGACTGTCTGCAGGGGGGGAAGGTTAATCAGAGGTCCGGTTACACATGACATTGAATGCTTGCATTTCTGTCCACCATAGGAGGCGGCCTTTGACTGAGTCAGACCCTTGGTCCACCTTGGTCAGAACTGTCTACACTGACTGGCAGCAACTCCCAGGTTTCAGGCAGGAGTCTCTCCCAGCCCTACCTGGAGATGCCGCCAGGGAGTGAACCGGGGACCTTCTCCACATATGGCAGATGGTCTACCACTGAGCTATAGCCTCATCCCCTTTTCTGGAAACAGCAGCTGTAGGACCACCAGGGAAGAGGGGTTTGTAATCCTTTCTGGCTGCACCTTCATCTCAACTAAAACCTCCCCCCCCCCCCCGACATCACTGCTTTGCCCCGGGAGACAAGCTGCTATTGGCACAGACAGGAGGCCCTTTTTCACTGCAGTTGCAACATCAGGGTTAAGCAACCTCTGCAGTCTAGATTGGAGGTGTGCCTCTCCCCCCCCGCCGGCCCATGACTACTATTTCAAGGGGAGGGGAGATAGACATGAAAGCTCATGTTCAGCATTATATGTAAACACCTGCATTGACACAAAAGGAACATGACTCTGAATTTAAGACCATCTCCTGATTTTCTAATATCAAAAGACTTGGGAAAGGCCTAGTCTTGGATTCCGGTAAATACAGTGTTTTTATTCTTAGGGACAAATTACTTGTGTCATTAAATATGTTGCCATGTAGTGCTTAACTGTACTTGTTCGTAGCAGCCATTCAGGGCTGTGACTTTGACTGAGGCCACAGCACAGAAGTAGGGAGTTATTTAGCCCTTTGCTTCCCCACTCTTCTCCTGCCAAAAATTGCACCCTCCAAGTGGCTATTTTTCACCCTGAAAGTGCCATTTGCTACTATGGTACTTGGAGGTTGCTTTGGGTGCCTGATTTTCCATGGGGAAATGGTGTGGAAGTAAAGGGTTGACTGTGCTGTGTTTCTGAGCTGCATCCCTGCTTGGATGTTGCTCAGAGTAAAGTTAAGCAACTAAGGGCAAAGGCTGGCAGAGTTTACTGGAGGAATTGACCAGGCTTTTGCTTTGATCTAGCAAGCTCAGCTCTTGGACTAACTAGGGAACTGCATGCGGAGGTGTAACTTGTCGGAACAGAGGCAAAACCAGGGGCTGGAGGGAAGGTGATTAACTCCTTAACAGCTAGCACACTAATTCTTAAGTAGTGTGCCAGGGCATAGTAGTGCTGAGTGAGGGAAATGCTAGTATGTGGTAAGAAATAAATTACATAAATTAAAGGTTGCGATGAACCCAAAGCTTGCACCTGTGGAGGAGGCATGGCCCGTTCGATAGCTGATGCAGAAACACAGGGAGGCAGGTTCCTTGAGAGCAGGGGGAGTAATTCTTGTGCCCTGGAAAGTAAACCTGTTCAGGTGGAAGAGAGAAGTCTGCCTCTAGTTCTCAATTCGGGGGGTAGGGATGTACCCCCACACCTAGAAATTTGGTGCTTCGTGTCCAAATACAAGGAGCCAGCAGGTCAGGCAAAGGAGAGGAATTGTAACTAGTGCTTGTCTGAGCAGCGATGTTCGTGTGTGAAGTTTCACTCCAGTTTGCCTTCTCCGCTCCCGTCCGTGCCCCCTCCTGTTCTAAAGCACAAACCCAGAGAACGCAGATCCTGCTAAAGAAATGCCATCTCAGTGTTGGGGTTGATATGAGACAGCCTTGCTCTTGTCCTAAAGTCAAGCGGTGCAGCAGGAGCTCTCAAAACGCGCTCGCTCACATGAGCTACATGCTTCTCGCCCTTTCTCTGTTTTGGCAGTCTCATGGGGATACAGGATATGTTTGGGGACGGTGGTGGTGGTGGTGGTTGGGAGGGAGGGAGGGAAGAAAACTGGCCTCTCAGGCCAAAGAGTTGAGCAGCAGCCAATTTGTCTCATAGGGATGTCTCTGGAAGGCAAGATTGTTCATCCGTTCATGTCATGATTCATTTCACTAGCTGGTGTTGAGAGGGAATGGACTTGCGGCTACAGTGCAAGGCTCCGGTCCAGGAGATGTCAGTTCTCTTCCAACGGATGCCACAGACTTCTGGAGCAATCCAGGGCAAGTTGCTTACACTCTTTCTTTCTAGGCCTTCTTTCTCTCCCTCCGCTCCTTCTCTGCGAAGCCACCTGTGCTAGTGAAGCTGTGCAGAGCTGGTGGGGGGTGCAAGGGCTAAGAGTTTGGTGCCCCCCCCGCCCCTGAGGCTTGGCTGTTTGTTCCCTAAACACCCCCCCCCTCCAAAAATAGTTTGATGCATTGCTTCCCGGGGTGTGTGTGTGCACGCGCACGTGCATTTGTAGCCCTGACTAAGCTACTTGTGGCACTAAACACATAGTTTGGCCCTGTGTCTAATTCCTTTCAAAAGTAAATAGCGCACACAGGAGGGGAGGGCAGTCAGGATTGGAGACATGAAGAATGGTGGGTGTTTGAACCCTTTCCCTTCATGTTGTAGTCCTGATGAAACTCCATAATCGCAGTGAGCCCAGGAGGCAGGTTTCCACTGGCACCAGTGAAGCTTTTCTCCAGAGTCCTAAGAGCAGCTTTGGAGAGAGGCATGTTCATCGGGACATAAGGGTAAAGGGTGAAATACCCACTCCCTGCATGCTGCCGGTGGGATTCTGATGGGACCTCCTAGTGTTTGCTATGTACGTTTGCGGGGGTGGTGGTGGGATAACACACAGGGCCAAGATGTGTGTTTCATGTGATGCAGTTGGAGTCTTGGGCTAGCACATTGTTCTTGTGCAAGCACTGAGTGAGTCAGGATGTTGGCCACTATCTTCTGTCTCCAGAACCAGATCCCCTCCCTGGACCATGTATGTCCCCCCCTACCTGTTGCATAGACACTCCCAGCATTGGCCCACCACCGACACACCATTTAACATGACACACCAGGAACATAGTCTCTCTCTTAAGGCCGCATTGATTTTGGCAGATGGAGCTGTGTCTTCCTAGGGATGCTTTATTAGCACTGTATCCACCACTGTGAGGTCAAATTTTGCAGCCCCACTTCCCCCTTGATAGAATATAGAGGTGCGCTCAGTATAGGGTGAAGGAGGGGGAGCATCCCAATTTTTGACCCATAGCCAGTATCTTAGCAATAAGCAATTTCCAAGGATCTGTGACCTACAGCTTTGCAATGCTTCAGTTATCTACAAATAAACACCATTAATTGCTTTATAGAGTGTGTTATCATGCAGCGGTTAAATAATGAACTCCTTGTTAATGTATCTCTGTGTTGGGCATCTCTCCCCCCCACCCAACTTCGATGAATTTGAAGTGGTAAAATTATATAAAATGAATGTGTGTCATGGGGGGGGGGATATTTACAGTAAGGCATAAAGAACTGTCAGTGGTAGAAGCAGCCCTTTTTTTTTTTTTAATGTTCTTGTCCCAGATGACATTGCTTCAAGGACAAATCGGAGCTTGATGAAATGAAGCTGCAGATGGCTAGTGATCTCAACTCTGTAATAATGAAATGACACAAGGAAAAAAAATGAGCCGGCTTCAGTTTGTAAATACAATCTCAATGGAAGGAGCAGGAGAGGAGGCTCTGTCTGCTTCTGCTTGTCTCTTCGCCTCTCCCCTGATCTGGGTAACTCTGCATGGACTTGGGAGTAGCAGTTCGCCTTTCCCAGCATACAGTCCCTGTCTCCTTCAGTTCTTAGTCAGGAGAATTGCAGTAGTGATGTGTGGGGTTCTTAAGGGAGCGTGTGAGATGGTCCCAGGTGTGTTCCTGGCGTGTTGCACCGCATCTTATTTCTGCCGCGAATTTGCCAGGCAGCCTTAAGCAAGCTGGTCTTGCCCTCACGCAGACGTCTGCACAAGCAGTGATTGACACGATGGGGGTGATCATAAGGACCTGCTTTGCAGAACTGTCGTGAGGATTCCTGATAATAAGGCATGAGTAATACTTGGGGCACCCAGAAAGCACAGTGCAAACACTAGGTGGGCTAGTGCTATACTTGTCAATGCACCACGTAGGGTTAGCATGTTACTCGGCTGCCATATTTCTGAAGCCAAAGTGACTCGTGTTTGCCCGGGAAGCCACCCCCGGAGGAAGGAGTGTTTGCTTATAGGTGGGCATCACCTTGCCAGTTACACTTGTTGTCTCTGCGAACATTTTAGGTGACGGAGATAATTGTGTGGCCTTGTAGTTGTCCAGCATCCACCTGTTAGTTTCTGTGGCTTGGGACCTCCCTCACCTGCCCGTATTTCTTAAACCAGTGGTATCCAACTTTATATGGGTTAGAGGGACAGGTTCTCCTTCCAGCAGATGCCTAGGGGCCATACCCCCTTTCACCCCGAAATATGTATTCTCAGATTGGCCTCAAGCCATCCATTCTGCCTCTGTTGAAACTTCAGACCTGGGTCCACTGCTCAGGCCTGCGGCGGCAGCTTTTAAAGCTGCTTGGGAATCTGCTTCCTAGCCCTGAAGATGGTTTCAGAATGTGTGGGAAGTGAGGCCACACCAGGGAGCCTCCCAATCATCCGATAAGGCCTGAGCTTTGACACCTATGCCTTTGAATATTAGCATGTTGGTATTTTTCTTCTGGAGAAGTTGGTTCAAAAACTTTATCTCCTGCCCGCTGTATGAAGGTGGCGGAGATCTCTAGTACCTCCAGCAGAAGAGGGACGACTACAGAATCTGCCTCCCCCCCCTTCCCCGACCGCTGCATAAGGCTGGTGCTCAACCTTTCGCAATGACTTCATCAGCTTCTCCTCCCCAGCGCCACCACATTTCATATATAAGCTCCGCATCTAGCTGTCACGTCTCTTTGAGGGTGGCTTCTGCTGCATGTGCAATTACCGGACTCGGCTGCACCTCATCAGCTCCTCGGTTAGTGTGCACCTGCCCTGACACAGCGGCCTGATTACACGAGTCGGCCCCTGCTTTATAGGCAGTGATGAGGTGGGGCAGTTTGTCATGGGTGGGTAGGGCGGGGGGGGGGCACTGTGCAACCTTGTAGAGGCGGCCAGAAGGACTCCCAGCCACAGGACCTGCACGAGATGAATGAGGCTTTTCGATGCTGCTGGATTTATAGGCAAGCTGGCCTCAGCAGGAATAAGAGTGTGGTGTCAGGGGTTGGAGGGGGTGGGGAGTTTGATAGCTGAATCGAGCTCAACAAGAAAATCGTTGGTTTTGAGCTTTAACTAGGAGGTGTACAGATGTGTAGAAGTGGCTCTGTGTGTGTGTGTGTGTGTGTGTGTGTGTGTGTGTGTGTGTGTGTGTGTGTGAGAGAGAGAGAGAGAGAGAGGGGGGGGGGGGTGTGGCGGCAGGGAGATAAAGTTTGCAGATAACGTTTGTTATACAGGATGGTATCCAGGAGACGGGTTGTAAGCATCTCCCGAGGCCAAAACTGAATCTACATAGGCAACCTCACCAAACTTGTAATTCTGCTAACAACCAGCAGTTGGTCGTTTAGAACAGGGGCGAGGTCCTACAGACACACCCCTCTTATTTTTATATATTGATATGTGTATATGTATATATATAAAATACGTTGTGTCTGAAAAACTAACCTGCCTGACAGATGATTCTGCAGGTTCTCTTATACTAGATCTCTGTTTTTTAAATGGGGCAGAATCAAATGGCCGTTCTGTAGCGATTGAGGGCGTCCCCCTTCCTAAGAGGGTGAAGCGGCCCTTGCGAGAGAGGCCAGCCAGGTGTGTGCCCTTGTTGCCATCCCCATCCAAGGAGGCAGGTTGGCGTTCTGTGAGGCGCATTGCAAGGACAGAAGAAAGAGGCACTTGAAAGCGCTCCTCCTAACAAAACCGTCTACCCTGTCGGATCGGTTACAGACTTCAAACAAAGCCTTTCCTTGACTGGCAGCCCCAGAGATAAGGCTCGGAACCGGTCTGCCAGTATTTCATCATGTGGTTATAGATCAAGTCAAGGGGTGGGGGAAGCAGAGGGGCCCCCGCTGAGCGTACATGGTTTCATCAGTGCTCAACGTTGAAAAAGGAAAGGAAACCAACCCGAACCAAGAGAAACTTCCAGAGGCTTCAGAACAAAAAGGCGCAGTTTTATCTTTAAAAGCATCTTGAAACTGGAGGGGAAGGAAATTAGAGGAAGAAATCTCCAGAAAACAGGGCCAGGCAAGCCAAGCTGAGGTTGTTTGAGACCACCTGCCTTGAGAAGAGGATGAAGGATGGAAAAGGAGGCAAAGGTATTGTCGCTGTGCCTGCTGTTGAGCCAAGTAGGAACCCGGCTTCCTGCCCACGTGAAGATGATGATGATTGGGGGCGGGGGCGGAAATCTCCTATCATGAAGCCTCCTGGAAACTGCTTTCCTTATTTTTATTTTATTTCTGCATTTATATCCCGCTCTTCCTTCAAGGAGCCCAGAGCGGTGTACATAGTTAAGTTTCTCCTCACAACAACCCTGTGAAGTAGGTTAGGCTGAGAAAGAAGTGACTGGCCCAGAGTCACCCAGTGAGTTTCATGGCTGAATGGGGATTTGAACTCGGGTCTCCCCGGTCTTACTCCAGCACTCTAACCACTACACCACACTGGCTCTCTTAGGCAACGGCTGCACATTCGAAAACCAAGGAGCAAGTGCTTGGGGGTGTTTCTGAAGTGGATCCAGGGGAGCCCCTTGTTTAAATGGGTCCAGCCTATATGTTCTACCCCTTCTAACTGAGCAAAGAGACACCTTTTAAAAGTGATTCTTTTTATTTGAGCAGGGGGAGAGCAACTGGCCCTTTCTATCCCCTGCACAGCATCCCTCCAGTGGCAGTTGCTGGTGTCTCTCTTACGTTTCTTTGTAGAGTGTGAGCCTTTATTATATTTATTTCATTTTACTTGATTGATTGATTGATTTTCTCTATGTAAACCACTTTGGGACTTTTGTTGAAAAGTGGTATATAGATATTCATAGTAGCCACCTAATGGCACAGCAGGAAGTGACTTGACTAGCAAGCCAGAGGTTGCTGGTTCGAATCCCCACTGGTCTGTTTCCCAGACTATGGGAAACACCTATATCAGGCAGCAGTGATATAGGAAGATTCTGAAAGGCATCATCTCATACTACGCGGGAGGCGGCCATGGTCAACCCCTCCTGTTTTCTCCCAAAGAAAAACCACATGGCTCTGTAGCTGCCAGGAGTTGACACTGACTCGACGGCACACTTTACATTTAGTCCTACTAGTTAAAGAAAGAGCTTCTGTAGACCCATTTCATAACCACCCCAATACATTTGTTCCTTGGGGATCTGAGCATTGCACAGAATGTGCTTCACCTCTGCCCCTGTAAATGAGCATAGCTACAGGTCCTGTTTCTTTGGTCATATCAATAATGACCGGAGTGGTATAGGGTTAGTGTTGAATTAGGACAAGGGAGACCTGAATTGAAGCCACTGTGATAATTGATTGAGAGACCCCCAAATCACTTCGCATTTCAGGCACTTCATGATTTGTTCTTTAATAATCCTTTTCATTTGCTGTTTTCAAGCAGTTATGGAAAGAGAGAAATCTGTGGTACCACAGGGAGATAGAAGACAAGAATAAAAAATAAACAAATCCATACACTTCGTACCTGCTTTTATCCAGTCTTTAAGCTGATAAACCCACTAAGATGTGCTTTTTGGAAAATCAAAATCGTACCGTCTTCCCAGCAGCAATTTATCCTAATGAGCGGTGGGGGGGGGGCACCAAACAAGGCCCAGCTGCCCCTCTCTCCCCCACCTTGCCTTGCTGGGATGCCAGGGGCATCTGGGCCTTGTTTGGGGCCCCCCACCCCACCCCACCCCACCCCACCCCACCCCTCCCCTAGCTCATAGCCAGTAGGGCTGTTCTTATTGAGGATGAGCTACTTGCTGCATTTTCCTAGAACTTTCCGTATGGGACAGTTTGCACCTGGGCTGCAAGCTTCAATTGGTAGACCAATCAAATAAGACTTTAGCTGATTGGCTGGAGACCAATTATATCTGGTGAGAAAGTGTTAATTAGTGCTGAGGTACCTGAAGGGACTTGCTTGCTTCTTTTGAGGCTGTTGAACTGATGTGTTACAGAAATAGGGTGTGCCTCACTATCACCATCATAATTGCCCTGCCTTCTAAGAATGGTTGTGGTTTTGGGGTTATTTATTTATTTATCTCTATGTCAACCGCTTTGGGAACTTTTGTTGAAAAGCAGTATATAAATATCTGTCAACTTCGTATTTGGATTAAATATGTAAGTTGCAATTATCTTTTGCTTGTTGTTAGCTCAAGAAGGTACTTGTACGGAGGTTTGGAGGAATATAGAAATAAGTACACCTAGATTTTATTTTACTCTGTTAGTTGACATGATCCACTGCCTTCTAACAGCAGCAGCTCTGTAATGTAGTTGGCAGTGCTGGTATTTTGCATGGTGGCTGCTCTTGTTTGGCCTGGCCTTGGAATGAGAAGGCAAACGAGTTTCTGTGGAAGCGATGAAAAGGAAAAGAAATTGGGTTCATTAACCTTTGATGCAGATAGCAATGTCATTTTTGTCATGTGCAAGAGCTATTCTTAGTTGTGAGTCTTCTGTGCCTCTTTCTCTTTCTGGAAGGGAATACTGTAGTTCCCACTAGTGGTGGAAAGAGTGAACTTTTTGTTGTTGTTTATCCTGAATGTAATTTTGCAGAGTGCAAATGGCCTCTCTTGTTGTTTTGTTCCAGTTTTCCCCACTGCATTCACACACACACACACACACACACACACACACACACACACACCAAAAAAAACACCCCAAGATTTTTAGGAGCTAATTAAATTTTTGGGATCAAACTTTCCTCCGAAACACTGCCCTGTTTCCCCCCTGCATACCTGCAAACAAATCAATCCAATTGCTTTTATTGTGGTGGGGCAAGTACTGAACACTTGTATATAATTAAAGCCATTTTATTGCTGCAATTAGTGCTGGCCTGTGCAGTTATTTTCCCCTAATGGTGTGGTGCAGGCGGGGGAAATTGGCATTCCATTTCGCATGAAGTTTGAATCAAAACTGAACCATGGCGGAGGTTCCATCGGCAAGACAGAAAACCTCTTCACGACGGGCTTCATTCCCGTAGCTGCCCTAAGCAAAAAAAAAAAGCCCCAGAGATCGGCCTGGTGATAAACCTTTTTGCTTCAGTGGATATGCAGCCAGACAAGATGGAAGGAATCAACGTGAGCACTTGAGTGTCTTTCAAGTACAGGGCAGGCAAATGAAATCCCAGCTCGTTCACATGATATTTCCCTTGAAAGTATCCTCTATTACTCAGAGTTGAGCTGTGTGGCTGCAGCGTAACATCCGCCATGCGGGCAAGGCATGGGCGTCAAATGAAAACTTTTCTTGGTAGCCATGTTGGCGCTAGGATTTGCAGGGGGGGGGGGCTTGGCTCCCCTGAATCTGGAATGCAACTGGGGAATTCTCTCGTGCTGCCTCCCGTCTTCTTGGGTGCGCCGTTCAAAATGAGACTGGTAGTGTTGATGGGCCAGCGGGACCTTTTCCTGCTCTTGGGTGGGTTTTGTTTTGCTTTGCTACCCTCTGGAGTCCTCTCTGCTTTCCATGTGGGTCTGAGGAGAATTGGGAGCCGGAGAGACAGTGATGGATGGCTGGGTGAGGAAAGCGGGTGCTAATAATATACGGCCACCTCGGAAGGGCTGCAAGCAAAGATGCTAATGAGACACAGTATGAGGTGCAGGTTTACTTCTAGTAAACTGTCTTGCAGGCATTTTGCGTTCCAGCAACTGTGGCTTTGCATAATAGCCCAATGCAGTGGCACAGGATGCACCATAAAAGTGAGTGATTTCAGTGACCTTCTTTGGTAATAACTTCTATAAAGCAAAAAAAATAAAATAATAATAACACCCCCCCTCAAGTGATGCAGTGATCTTTCTTCCCATGATCCAGCCCGCCCCCTCTACCGTGCCTCTCCCGCCCCGCTCTCCCCTTCCATTCGGCTTTGCTCTCCATCAACACAGTCCAAAGTTTCCTTGCTGGCTTCCTGTTTTCTCCATTTTAGCATGATCCTAATTGTCAGATGTCAAACGGCACTACCCTTTTCTTGGTTGCTTATCTTCTGATAACACCGACACTCAAACAAAGGATGCAGGCTTCCATTTGGCAAACAAAGGAAGCGTGGCCCAGTTTTGAGTATGCCGGCTATATAATGTACATAGTCCTCTCTGCCAATAACAACAAAATGTCATCAATAATGTAAAATGGGACTGGAGGCCGAGGGCGATGAAGCAGCAGACAATATCGCTTCCTCTTGCTTTGGCTATTTCATAGTCTGCCATTCGTCTTGCTTTGCAGATGCCTGCTATAGAACCTGTTAGTTTGGGGGATCTTGGTTCAGGTCTCTGCACTTAATTGCTGATGTACCGTATTTACCCAAATACAAGACAACTCTGAACTTAAGATAAGCTCCTTAAAAAGAGACATTAAGTACAAGTTCTTCTCTTATTTACCTGAAAGGAGGAGGACTCTGAATTTAAGATGGCCCCTTGATTTCTAACATGAAAAAACTTGGGGAGAAACCTATTCTCGGATTCAGGTGAATACAGCCATTTTCTAGATTTCCTCCTCCCCCCACCCCATGCCAGCTCCAGGATTTGTGTTGGGGTGGGGAGGGTGGTCTTCGGACAGGTCAACCCTCAGTGGCGCTCCTTGAACCTGAGACGGAGAAGGCCGCACCGTGAGAATTCTCCTGTGTTCCCTTGACTCTTCTCAGTAGCCCGTGCAAAGTGAGAATGGTGGCCTTGGCCAACCTTGTCAAATGCCTGGCCTCTATATTCCCAACCAGATCCTGGTCGAGAATCTGGGGAAGAGGGTGCAGCTCAGTGCCTTGCATACAGTCAGTCACTGGTTCTAATCCTGGCATCTCCAGGTAGGGCTGGGAAGCACCCCTGTCTAAGATCCTGGAAAGCCATGCCAGTCAGTGCAGCCAGTACTGAGCTAGATGGACCAGTGATCAGACGCCATATAAGGCAGCTTCAAATAATATCCTCAGCTTTTGTAACTCGGCACAGCTGTCGCTTCCTGTAGGAGGAATAGTAAACAGGGTAGCATCACTCGCTTGATGCATCATGAAGCGTCTCACTCTGGCCACAGGCTGTATGATTCAGGGATGCTTCCTCCTCCCTCCATAATGGGTGATTTGGAGGATGGTGTGGCTGAAGCTCTTGCAATAGTAACTGACCCTTTTCTTCCCTCTAACTGGTAACTGGCTGTCTTCTACAGTATACCTGACAAACTACTCTGTGTAACTCAGAGGCTTGCCTATTCCTTGCCAACAGAAGAGAGAGCCTGACAAATGGTTTGCCTGTTGTGTGTATCGGATTACAAGCTGGTTTATTAAGCTGTTATGAGCTGTGACATTCTCTGTTTTGCTTTGGGGAGGGGGAGGGTCATATGAGATGATAAGCAGATCTGCCTAAAGGATACAAGTCAACCTGAGCCTTAAGGCGTGGTGTGCTGTGTTTATTCTCTGCTTTAACAATGGCGAGAATAGAGCCAGGATATGGTGTGTTATTCTAGACTCTGTAAGCAACCAGAAGGTGATATTTCAGAGCAGGTATTTCTTTGAGCCCCTCAAGTGAGACCATGAAAAGAGTATTTAGCTGGCTGAGCCCCTCTGATCTCTAAAGGCCTTCTTGTACTTATTTTTATTTATTTATTTATTTAAAATATTTCTATACTGCACAAAACTTGCATCTCTGGGAGGCTTACAACTAAAATCATTTAAAACATCAACTCAATTAGCAATTAAAATCATTGAAAACCTTGAAAACCCAATATTAAAACCATAAATATAATTAAAAGCCTGGGAGAATAAATGTGTCTCCGGTGCCTTTTAAAAAGTTGCCAGAGATGGGGAGGTTCTTATTTCAACAGAGAGAGCATTCCAAAGTCCAGGGGCTGCAACGGAGAAGGCCCGACCCCAAGCAGAGTTGGTGGCAACCGCAGAAGAACATCTCCAGATGATCTTAGCAGACGGTGGGGCTCATGGCGAAGAAGACGTTCTCTTAAATACTCAAGCTGTTTGGGGCTTTATAGGGAATGACCAGCACCTTGTATTCTGCCCGGAAATGTATCGGCAGCCAGTGTCGTACCTTCAACACCGGAGTAATATGGTCTCTCCTGCTTCTTTAGAAAATCCAGGACAACCTGGGCCAGGCAATTATTGAACACGCAGGAGAGGGTTGTTCCCTTTTTAACTTTTTCTTTTTACCTAAAGTCTGCATGTTTCTTTAACGCTTTTGGTCATTGAGATACTACTTCAGCCTTGCAAATGGCCACAAAAGTTACTTGTTGATTGTTCTTACTTTTGCCTGTAGACACCCTAGTCACTTGTGACCTATCACTAGCCTGAGGGGCAGGGGGATTTCTTAATTCGCAATCATTCCTCTATCTGGATCCCGGGAACCAGGTGGGAGGTTTTGACAAGCCTGTAATAATATTATTATTACTGCTGCTGCTACAATATTTATATACCACTTATCAACATCAACAAAAGTTATCAACGCATTTTACATAGAAAAGAATAACGAGAAGGTTCTTTGTCATCAAAGGGCTTGTGGTCTAAAAAACACTATACTGGAAGTAAATCGGACCAGTTGCTCTCTCGCTTCTAGAAAGAGAACTGCCATTTTGAAAGGTGCCAGGTAGCCTAGTTAGCAGGGGTTTGTAGCCCTGCTAACTAAGTAGCCCTGGTGCTACTTCCAGGAGTACACCAGAAGTCCTTCAGCTGGATTAGCTGAACAATTTGTCCTGTGTGCCTTGCCATGACATCTCTCTCTTGCTCCCTAGGCAGGAACTCGGAGGCTTAAGTCAGGCATCTTGTACCAAACTATGATTAAGGAAATGTAACCACAGTTTGGCATGATGTCTGAATTGATAAGTACCTTGGGCTTTTGCTTCACGTCTGGAGGCCCTTTACCCAAGAGACTGGAATGCTCAGCAGAAGGGGAAACAAATGCAACCAAGAAGCTCCAAGCCGCAGTTTGCCCAATTGATTGTTTGGAAGGTCAAACCATGGTTTGTGTTCTAAACTGCGGTTGGTCCAAACCATGACTTGATGTGATGTCAGAACTGTGTTGGTCCTGGAAATGGTTGTGAACAGATGGTCCCTGTGGTGTTCTTTCCAGTGAGAAGTAAATATATTTTTTCTGGGTTTTTTTTCTTGACAGGACCAACCCCCTGGAATTGTTGCTAGACTTCAGGAACCAGGAGCTGCCCCACCTGCAGGTTCAGTGCCTGCTCCGGCTCCAACCATGGTGAATGGTTATACCATGAGGAACCATCTACTAAAGCAGCAAATCATAAGGCGGCAGCAACAGCTGCAGGTCGGTCTACTCTCCTCTTCTGGGGAAACTATGCAATAGCTTTTAGGGCCAAGGTTCAAGACTTTCCAGATGATTGTAGCAAAGTGGTGGAGCTTAAGTGGCCACACCTAGTATATCTGGGGTTATTCTAGGAAATAACTTGGTGATAGCACTAGATTAATCTCTTCTAATGGAAGCTACTCTTCCTCCCAGTCAGTTTACAATCCCTTTTTCTGCAACCGCTTCTGCAGTCAGTCCTGGTATATAACATTTTTTGGCTTAATAGTTGACTACTACAAATATGTATATACAGAAGACCCTTGTTATCTGCAGTTCTACAGATTGAGGTTTCATGTATCCGTGGATGGGTCTAGAGATCCAGTTTTTTAATCTGCAGCAGGAAATATAGGCAATTTTCGTTTATCTGCATTTCCTGAGTCCCTGGATATTACTTCATTTTTTAAGCACAGAGCCATTGGCTCCTTTTTGTTGGCCCCATCCCATAAGGGCAACATCTTACAGCAGA
The DNA here is from genome assembly GCF_027244095.1 of Hemicordylus capensis. Taxonomy (NCBI): domain Eukaryota; kingdom Metazoa; phylum Chordata; class Lepidosauria; order Squamata; family Cordylidae; genus Hemicordylus; species Hemicordylus capensis. Next base: position 22,452,603 of record NC_069667.1, read on the forward strand.
CAGTGCTCACTTTAATTTTTAGATTTATTTCCTGCTTGTCCTCCAAGAATCCCAGGGTGGTATAATTTACCCTGTGAGGTAGGTTAATCCGAAAGAGAAGTGACTGGCCCAGAGTCACACAGTGAGTTTTGTGTCTGAACAGGGATTTGAACTTGGGTCTCCCAAGTCCTAGTCCAGTGTTCTAACCACTACACCATGCTGACTCTCCATGTAGTCATCCGTCCAAATGCAAACCAAGGCAAACTTGGCTTAGCAAAGGAGACAATTCAGGCTTACTACCACAAGGCTGGTTCTCCAGCCCCATGTTTTGTATAATCCTCTTTTAGGCACAGTCTCTGGGAATGTGTTCCCATCACTTTTCACTCTGCATGTGTTGGACTGCTCTGGAGTTCATTATCCAGTTTAATTTATACAGAATTAAGGGTTGTTGAGAAGCATCATGACGAACCCACAGCTAGAATTGTGCAACAGTGATGGAGAAAGTTGATGCTTAAGTCTCTGTCTTTTCTCCCTTTCTGTGAGAGAGTGGGACAGTATTTTTAATGATATTACATTATATTTAATTATATATATTTAAAAAATACTGCTGCCAGTATTATAAAGACACTGCAGGCAGTACTTTTACAGTATTTTGATGTGACCTGGGGTGCCAGGAGCCAAAAAGCAGAATAAGTCACTTCATTCCACCCTGTCTCCATCCCCCATGGAGATATTCAGTTCTGCCTACTGAGTGTGCTTCAGCAGATCCTGGGAGTTGGTAGTGGCCCCCCTGAGTAATAACTTGCTGCTACTGTTATGTTTCTTGTTCCCTAGGAAAAGCAGAGGCACAGCATGCTGGGAGTGGCATCCGAGCAAAGGAGTTTTGTGGGCCAGCAGATGAATCAGTTTCCTGGTAAGGAGAGAGAGAAAGCATGCTCTGCAAAGCTGGGCTTTTGTGCCCCCTCAATTCAAGGATTTAAAGGGAACTCTAATTAGAAATAAATGTTTTCTATCCTATTTGAAGTCACAAATCCAGCATGCTTTCCACTACTGAGTTGCTTAAGCTGGACTGTTTCTTTAAAAGAAGGGCCTCCTGGAATGAAGAAACTGCCATTCAAAGCTTTGGAGGGTGATGGTCACAGAGCCGTGGACTGAGCAGCCATGAAATTTAGCAGAGAGAAGCCAAGTGTGTAACACCCGAATTTATAAGCTGGAGCTGGAACGCAGCATTCTGAAAAGGTTTCTAATTTAGAAACTACGGATTTGAAATGAGATGGAGAAATGGGACAGGGGACAAGGTAGTGGAATATGAGCGGCAACATTCTCCCTCATTGTGGTGGTGGTATTATTATTATTTTTAAAAATGAGCTTTGAATTCCAGCCCTAGAAAGCTGAGCTGTAATCGTGAAATTTTAGTGTCTGAACTGTATGTTTCAAGGATGTCACCGTAATTCTTCCTTCCTCATTCATAAGAAGATGAATAGTCAGGACAAAGGGTTGTTGCCTAACCTTCTTTCTGACAAGTTGGCTTTTTGTGTGCAGGGAATTTTATTTTTTTAACATGAGGGAGAGTTGAAACACTCCTTCTCCTCAGTGCAGAAGCCTGAGATGGCGAATCCCGCTTATTGCACAGTATACAGGAGGCCCTTGAACATCGCACGGGTAATGTTGCAGAAGAGTTCCACGAACATTAAATCCATGATATTCAAATACGAAACCTAACCTGAAAAAAGAGGTTAGGTTCTGCAGGCTGTTCCTGGGGAGTTTAAAGTTTAAATACTCAGCCACTCATTGCTTCTTAGCTGGTGTGTGGGGTTGGATATTTAAACTTTAAACCCCCAGGAGCCGCTTCTGCACTTCTCAGCTGGTTCGTGGGCTGCTAAGGGAAGTTTAAAGTTGAAATATTCCACCCCAAGCGCTAGCTGAAAAGCCATTAGAGACTGAGTATGTAAACTTTAAACTTCTTGGAGCAACCTGCACACATCATTCCAGCTGGCCTATGGGCTGCTCCAGGTAGATGGGTTTAGTTAAAGGTTTCCCAAGTGGGAAAACCCATGAATAACCAGAACTATGCATGCAATAACTGAACTGATCTACAAGGAAGCTACCCCAAACGTGGACGAAACTGTGGGAGATGAACCCGTGAAAGTAAAGGGCCGCCTGTATTTTGCTTGAAGAATGTAAACGGTAGGTGAAGAATCCACAGGGCTGGCTTGCTTTCTTGTAATGCCTTCCTTCTCTCTCCCCAGCAGTCTCCCAGACCATGCCGACTGATTGTAGCCAGCCTATGCAGACTCCTCCCCGCAACCACCGTATGATGCCATCCCCCCAGGGCATCTTGCAGAACACCTTGGCCTCTGGGATCGCGCCGGCTGCTGTGAACCAGAACAGCGGGGCAATGGTGATGATGCCACACAACTCCGGCAAACAGCCGGGAATGTTCCCACCGAATTCAGATTTCAATCTCCCACTCCGGCCGAGCCAAAGCTCATTGGGCATCAATTCAGGGTGCCAAACGGTCCACAGCCATCCTGCAGCTCGGCCAGGCATGGCCCTGTCGGGCTTTACCGCCGGTTCTTTAGTGAATCACTCTTCTGCCCAGCAGCACTTGAGACAGCCAGCACTGCCAGCCATGCCCAACATCTACTCCAATGCCTCTGCGCAGATGTGGACACAAACAGGGGTCCCACGGATGCCCAATCAAACTCCAATGGACACCAGCATGCAGCAGCAGTTTGCCAGTAACCCTCTCTTCTCCAAACAGAATACAAGGCCCAATATTCCAGGTCAGCCATTTTCCCATCAGGCTGTGGTACCTCCCAATCGCATCGCTCCCGGAGTCCAGGCTAGACAAATGCAAAAAGTCAGTCTTGGGCAGCCTGGGCAGAGTTTGGGCACTCTGAATAATCAGAACCTGAGACACAATTTGACCAGGGGACCTTTGCCAGCTGCAATGAATGTTATGAAACCGATGCCCCAAGGCGTGTCAAGTTTTAACCAGCTCGGTTCCGCTCAAGCAGTCGGCCCACCAAGTTATCCCGGCTCCACTGGCCAGCCCTCGGGAACGTTCAACAGAATGAACACGGCCTCTGAGTTGCCGCCCCAATACAACTACGTGACCCAGCAGAACAATTCCGTTTTGCCCGGGAACTGCAATGAGGCAGACTTTATCGACTCGCTCATGAAGAGCGGCGGCGGCAGCACGGACGAGGACTGGTTAAATAATTTGACAATGATAGATGACATTTTGGGGCAGCATGTCCAAAGTTCTGGACACGTGTAACTCTGGACGGAAAGCAGAGGGACCCCGGGTAAATCTCTGTGCAGGACTCATAACAAAAAGAAATGTTAAACACAAATCCTCCCCCATCTTTCAGTGACGAAAAAATGAACTTGCCCAACGAAACTCTTCACCTTTCTCCCAGGTTTTTCGAACGACTGTGTATATTTGAATATTTGTAAATTATGTTTTCCTATACATTAAATATAGAAGTATTTATACTTCTTTGGACTCTTTGTAAATACCCTATAGACTACTCCTTTTTGCTTTGCTTTGTTTTGTTATATGATAGGATTTGAATTACACCTTGTTCTAAATATGCAAATATTATTGTTAGTTTCAGTAATACTGTGTATTACAGCATCAAATATTTTATGTTTTTGACATAACTTACAAACTAGGGGTGTTCCAGCAAACAGAATAAACGGGAAGAAAGCACTGTAATACTACTTACCTCCCTGTCCCCTCCCCTGCCCTGCGGCAAACTAATGTAACTGATTAGCTGAATTAAAAATCCATTTTGATCTTACGGACAAGACGGTCTTCAGCTGGCCCGGAGATTCACTTATTGAATGACCCATGGTGGCAAGCACCTCTGCTAGACTGAAGGTGCCGACAATCCTTTTGCCCTTCTTTTTCTCAGAGTCTTGCTGCTGTTGACACATGCATGTTCTTACTCAGCAACTTCGGCATCAGGGCTTAACTCACCTGTGTGAATAAGCCACAGGCAGGGTTTCGGTATCGCCTCAGTGTGTTCATCCGCATGTTCAACCACAAGCCCATCAGGCGACTGATCCGGTGATGATGTACATGCCTGTGTGAACCAGCCCACAGAGCAATAAAGTTGTTGAGCAGAGACTATATGAAGTGCTGTTGTGCAAAGTTCTCTGTACCAGAAGAGCGTTGAACCAGTCTGAAAATATGCCTCTAGCCATTCAATGATAATAACCGCTTCCTGGTTTGCCCACCCCGACAATGTATATTTGTAGTGTACAGGTGATTTGTTCCTGGTTTAAAAAAATAATAATTTGTATTTTCTTCTCTGTTTTTAATATGAGGCGCTCTCTTTTTCTCCCCTCACCCACCAAAAGAAAATGTCTATAAACGCAAATAGCTTAATTCTGGATGTTTTTCCTGTCATATGTATATTTAAGAGTCTGTTTATAAAAGAAATCCGTTGTACTGTAAACTTCTTCAAAAATGTTCATACTTTGTGTAATCATATTTTAATAGCCACATCATTCTCCATTTGTAAGATAACGTCCACTTCAAGCACACCAAAATGTTTTTCCTTCATACCATAATAAAAACTGCCAGGGAAAAATTGCACTCACTGCACGTTTTTTTCCTTTTTTCCCTGTAGAAGCAGCACGCACACACACACCTGTAACCTTGACTTGAATTAATATAGGCAACTCACAGGTTCCTATTATTTTTGGACAAGAACAGAACCACAAATCTTGCAGCCCTTCTGTGGAAATTGAATCCCAGAAGCTAGACGAGGGTTTTGGGGTGAAAGGGAGAGAGAGGGCTGTTCTACCATAGTACTTTGGGCTCAGCAATGATGTCTTGGGAAGGCATTCTGTGAGCACATTGATTCAAAATGGGACATGTGCTTATTTGTTGTGGCTGGAGTAGTGAGAACCCTCTGGCTAGTCTAATGCTGCCTGTGGAGGTTTTTCTTTCCTCTGGCTAGGCTGCCAACTTTTCAGGCCTCTGTAGCTGTGCCTTTTAATCTGCAGACATTTGCAGGTGACTGTGTTTCTCTCCAGGGCATGAAAATCTTCACCTGCCGATTTCTGCTAGTGAAGCTGCTGTGAAAGGCACAGAATGCTAACTTAACCCCTGCTAACGGAGCACCTAAAGAAGCACCTTTTAAAAAGTGGCGATTCTCTCTATTTAGCAGTAGCAGAGCAACTGGCCCGATCCAACCTCAGCACAGCATCTCTCCAGTGGCTGCTACTGGTGCCTGTTTTATTTTTATTTTAGATTGTGAGCCCTTTAGGGACAGGGAACCATCTTTTTTTATTTATCTATGTAAACTGCTTTGGGAACTTTTGTTGAAAAGCAATATACAAATATCTAGGTGGAGGAGGAATTATTATTATTATTATTATTATTATTCAATAATAATAATAATAATATGCAACTTAAAATCTCTCCTGTTCAGTTGGCAACCCTACATCTTGATGGGCAAGTTCAGAGGCTTAATTTGTAACTTAGCATGGCTGCCCAACTTTACAACACCACAGCCCCGTTTCTGGTCAGTAGTAAGTGAAAAATACACCCACAATTTAGGGGTAAGGAGAAGTGGACTACACCCTCCAATTATGTTTTTGAATGTACAAACTAACTATGTTTTTGAATGTCCCAGGCTCTTGAGACACTTGCTAGGGAAGTGAGTACAGGTAGCCCTCATTTTCCATGATCCTTGCACCCGAAGTTTCACATATCTGTGATTGGGCAATGTAGACCCAACCTTGTTACCCGAGGTTAAAAAATAGGCAAAAATTTGCCTATCCGTGAATTTCCTGGGTGGCTGGAAATGACGCCAGATGTCATTTCGAGCCACTGTTTTGCATCAGAGAGCCATTTAAAAAAACAAATATCCCTGCAATTTTTCACAAAAGATGGGCAGAATTGGGGGGGGGGCGCATTGCAGCTGGAGAGACCTGGAGAGCATGGCACGGTACTTCCTTCCTCTTACTTCTGCCTCCCCACTTTTAAAGCCATATTTTAACCTCAAGGAACCTAACCCTCCCAGTGACCATAGACTCAAGGTTTCATTATCCGCAGTTGTGGACCAGAACGGAAACACCCCCGCCCCCAAGAACAACGGCCAGCTGTATAACCTGGTGGTACTTATTGCCATCTCTGATTTTGCTGGCACTGAGGAAGGCTGAAGGATCTGATAGCCCAGTAGGAAGAGAATGAGGCTATTCTCATGGCCAGGAGAAACCGGGCTAGCCCAGTTTTTCCTGGTTGTGTGAAGCAACGGGCAAACTTCCCGAAGTGCCCGTCCCCTGAAGCAGGGCTAGTGGAGCGCGTGCTCTGCTAACCCCCGTTTTTTTCTCGTGAGTTGCCAGTGGCTCCGTGCTGTGGCAATTCATGAGGAGACCCCTGACTAGGAGGCTGGAATAAGCCTAAGGCAAGACAGAGTGAATGGAAAGTGAAGGGCTAATGTTTGGTGGTCGAGGATTTCCCCCACATGTGCTTTGTCCCAGGTTCAGTTCTTCCAAGGAAGACTGGGAGAGATTCTTGTCGAAGGCCCTGGAGAGCAGCTGCCAGGCAGTGTGGGAAAATGCTGAGCTAAATGGTCTGACTCAGTAGCAGGCAGTTTCATATGTTCCGGAGAAGAGAGAGAGAGCTGAGGCCTGAAGAAAACTTGCCTAGGGAGCAAGAGGTTGCTGTTTCGAATCCCTGCTGGTATGTTTCCCAGACTATGGGGAACACCTATATTGGGCAAGAGCGATACACGAAGATGCTAAAAGGCATCATCTCATACTGCGCGGGTGATGGCAGTGGTAAACTCCTCCTGGATTCTACCAAAAAACCCCACAGGGCTCTGTCGACACCGACTCAACGGCACAACTTTACCTTTAAGATGATGTCTAGGTCCTTTAAATGAATCCCTCTGCTTGCTAGGAGTTCAGGTCTGCACACTGTTCCTTTCAAGCTTTTCTTTACAGTCCTTCATGACTAGAAACTTAGTGACTTTCCAATCTGGTTCTCGTGACGCACAGATTTTTCAGACTAATTGCCTGCTTTTATGCTTGTAGATACAGTCATCCCAGTTAATTTGATATATGCACTTTTTATTCTCCTGTTAATGCAAGTAGAAATGGTGGGGTAAGAAAGTCCTGGGAAGATTACTGTAAGTAGTCTGATCTCCCAAACCCCAAAGAGAGGTCACTTTGGGATAATAAACTGCTTTAAAATATAAATGAAAAGAAATCATGTAATCCCCCCCGCCCCACCAAGAATTATCCCCTAAAGAGCACTGGGGAAGAAAAGATTGAAGGAAGTACAGTAAAACGGATAATTCTCAGAGGCGACTTGCCCAGAGTTCTGCTAATTGACTGGAGAATCCTATTTCACAAGCCTAAGGGGATACACCCGGTTTCTGAAATGGCCCATTGGTCTCAGGGATTAATGAAGTTCAGAGAGTTGTCCAGGAGAGTAGTATGCTGTGTCTATTATTATTATTTTTCTCTCTTTGGTTGCAGTTATACTGAATGCACAGGAACAAGGGAAGAAATGGCGAAGTGGTGGGAAGGCCGGCATGTGCCTGAGTCGACTGAGGTAGTGTCTTGCTTAAGAAATCTCTCTGTGCCGTGCGGCTGCTTCCCTTCACCTTGCATGCTCAAGACAGCTGCAGCCGGGTGCAAAAGTTCAGCTTTAATTTGAAAGCCTTTCAAGTTGCATCACAGCTGCAAGCCTGCCAAGCCGAGGAGGGAGGCCGGTCAAGAAGACTGCAGAGGCCAGTCGGGAGAGCAGCATGCAAGGCGGGGAGTTGAGCAACTGCAGTTCTGCGGAGAGACCGCTCGGTCCCAACTCAGTGGAGAGGAAACGGTGATCAGACTAAATTAAAACGCAATGGCGCTCCTGTAGTTGGAACACTAACTGGAACGCTGAGCTTTTGAACTGCACTTCTGTGTCTTTGTTTTGCAAGAACAGCAAGTTTTTGTCTGGTTGCACATCAAAAAGAAACAACAAAAACCCACTCTGTGACATAAATCATGGTGGTCTCAGTGTTACTTAAAATCTGTCTGTGAGTTGGGAGGTGCAGAGGGCTGGGCATCCTCTCCTGTCCCTGCATAATTAGTCAACAGCTACACTTAGGACTATAAATTAGATTTGAGACAGAGAACAAACCAGAGGCTGAACAAGAGAAATGCATGTAATATCAATGGCATGAAGCAGGTGTAGATGGCTTAATTGGGAAGCTCTGCATGATAGTACTGAGAGGGAATGAAAAAGGGGGGGAAAGTTGTGTGTGTACACGCACATACAGTCTGATGCATTACGGATGTCTCAAATTATATAGAACTATGCAGGCATGGTCCCCTCGGTGACTTTGTGTCTTCCTGGAATTTCTCCCTTTGTTCCATCCAGGTCCCAACTGCTGGTTCATTTTTACTGCAGTGGAATGGCTTGTTCTGTGACGCAGATGTGGATTCAGCCAGGAGCCCATGCTGTAAAAGGACAAGGTGGAGAAATGGGCTTTAAATAGGTTGAAGCCAGCAGTTGAGCAACTGAGGTCAGCACAATCAGGTGTCTCCAAAAGAAACGGGAACAGCAGGAGGGAGAGGGGAGGAGAGAGGAAAGCATTGCATGGGTCCAGTTAGCAGTGTGGTTTTTGTGAATGCCACTGTGTGTGTGTGTTTGTGTGTGTGAGTGAAAGCAGTATACAAAACGGAATAGCAGGCCGCAAAGAGCTTTTTAAATTATTATTTATCATTTTAAACTATATCCTACCTTTTTTGGTAAGAAAACTCAAGGTAACTGAACAAAAAAGCAAAAACCCTGAAGACATCAATACAAAATAATTTTAAAAGGGGGTTCATCCATGGAACTTGCCTGTTTCTTTTCCTCACCCATCCTGATTATCCCTCGTTATAGGATTGTGTGGGGAAAGGTAATGTGTGAAGAGGTTCCACATAAATATATTCTGTGCACTTCTTGTGATAGTTCCATCATAATGGAAACAATCGGAATCTATCTGGGTATGCCTAATGTGCACATTATTACAGAAGGGCAGGGGGAGATAGTCTTATATTATCTAATGCAATTACTCTCATTTGAAAGTTCAATACATTGATGGTTTTAATAGGATTTAGTGTGCAGAATTTTAAAATAAGCTTTCTACACTGGTCAGAGACATAGATGATTTATTTATTTATTTTTGGTAAGTGATGTACAGCATTTAGAAACCGAGAAACATAAAAAGCTGCCCAACTACTTCAATATTGTCAACACAGATGGTAGCAATTTTCCAGGGGTCAAAGCAGAGCAAGGTCTTTATCATCATTACCTTGAGATGCTGGTAGGGACAGAACCAGGGACCTTCTGCATGCAAGAGGGAAGTACTTTTTCACCCAAAGCATTATCAACTTGTGCAATCCTCTGCCAGGAGATGTGGTGAAAGCAGCCAACAACCTGGATGCCTTTTAGAGGGGTTTGGATAACTTGATGGAGGAGAGATCGATCAAGGGCTACTAGTCAGAGGGCTATAGGCGATCTCCAGCCTCAGAGGCAGTTGCAGGGGAGGGCTTTCAGCTCCTGCCTGTTAGGGTTGCCATGTCCCCCGGAGTTTAGGGGGGGCCCTGGGATTTTGACTCCTCCAACCATCTGCTAAATTCCACCCAGATTGAAATTGCCCTGCTTGGATTTTAATCTGTCAAATAAACAAATAAATAGATAGATAGATAGATAGATAGATAGAATGCAAATTAGGCCACCTGGATTTGGGAAGCCTCAATAGGGCAACCCTCCTGCCTGCGGGCTTCCTGGTGGGCCGCTGTGCGGAGCAGGATGCTGGACTAGATGGGCTTCCTCGGGCCTGATCCAGCAGGGCTGGTCTTATGCCCTCATCGCACGTATTCTACACAAAGGGCTGCCCTACAACTCCCGCAATCCCCAGCCCAAGGCCGCTGCAGCCGAGGGTGCTGGGAGTTGTAGTGAAAGGGCCTCTGGGCAGCGTCCCTGGCGCAGGGAGCACTGGCGGTGCACGCGCTGCCGGTGGGGGGCGAGGGGGGAGGGACAAGCCGCCCTGAGCTGCGCGGGACTTCCTGCCGACGAGGAAGCCCCCGAGCCCGGCTTAAGCGCCCTTCTTCGTCTCCGGCTGGCGCGCACTTGCTTTTCTTGCTCGCTCGCTCGCTCTCTCCGCCGCCCCCACCCTCCCGAGGAGGCGGGGCTCTTGAGAGATCGGGCGAGACTGGCCCCGCCCCCTCCTACCCGCGCGCACCCAATAGCTCAGCGGCCTGCTAAAGACCCAGCAGCCCCTACAGACTGGACTCCAACTCCCGAGAGGCACCAGTGGTGGTGGTGGTGGGGGCTTCCCTGTGTGACGTCAGGCGCAGAGAAGGCCGCGCGCGCGGACCACACCTCCCAGCAGCCACCGCTTCGCCCCGCCCCTCCCGCCGAGCGGCGGAGCCTGGCGAGAGGGTGGCTGTTTCCTGCGCGCGGGGGTCACGTGACGCGAGGGGGGACGCCGGCGGCGGCGGCGGCGGGCTGAGGGAGGCAGCCTGCGAGGGGCGGAGGAGGAGGTGGCGGCGACGCGGGAGTGAGGTGAGCGAGGCGCAGGCCCCGCGGCGCCCCCCGGGAACCGGGCTGGGGTGGGGGGTGGGAGGTCGGCGGTCGGCGACACCGCGGCTGGGTCCTGGCCCCCGCGCGGCGCAGGTGAGCTCCGCCGCCTTGGAGGGCCGGTCGAAGGAGGCACCCAAACGAGCCTCCCCGCAAGCAGAAATCCAGCCCCTCAGGGCGGGAGGGGGCCCCGCCACGCACCTGCCTGCCTGCCCGTCCCCGCTTGGCTCGGCTCCTGCTGGGGAGCGGGCGGCGGGTGGGCGGCCGGGCTGCCAACTGGTTTCTTCGGATTTGTCCTCAGGAGTTGCTTCTTGGGCTCCTGTCTCTTCTTATGCTTGTGCACCGCCTATTTTGTTTTTATTTAATTATTTAATTATCGAATTCCTCTATCGCCTAGTCTAGAAGTCTCTAGGCAGTGTGCAGCTTGAAACACAGGAAGCATTTAGAAATCGAAATAATAATAACAATAATAATAATTTAAAACTCCTGAAACAGATCACAATCACAATAGGTAAAGACACCTTGAAATCTAAAAAACTAGATTTCGGCTTAGCGCCATTGGTTGGTGGTGGCACCGGTATACACCGCTGTATAGAAAAACTCAGGGCGGCTGACCGTCCAGTCCAACCGCCACCCCAGCCTAAAAATGGTATGAGCAGATTAAAATGACTCTAAATGAAACTCTTAAAACAGGCCTGCTCAAATTAGGCCCCCCCTACACACAGCTGTTTTGGACTACAGCTCCCATCATTCCCTGCCACAGCCAGTAGCCAGGGGTTATGGGAGTTGTAGGCCAACATCTGCAGGAGGGCCGAAGTTGGGCAGCCCTGTCAAACTAAAAGCTTGATGGCCCAGACGTGTCCTTAAAGGTGGTTTAAAAACAGCCCAAGATGGGAAGCAGTGTCCCTTCTAACAGGGATTCCCAGATGTTGTGGACTACAACTCCCATAATCCCCAAGCAAAGGCTGTTGCAACTGGGGATGCTGGGAGTTGTAGTCAATGGCACCTGGAGATCCTTGTTGGAAGGAACACTGATGGGAAGGTTCTGGTTTTATTGGGGAGCACGCTCCAGAGCCCAGGGGCAACCGTAGGGTTTGAGGTTGCGGCCAAGTGAGGCAACCAGACCTCCCCCCCCCCGGTGGTCTAGATGGTGGGGTTCATGAAGAACCCGTCACTATCTGGGTGGGGTGGTATAAAAAAAATCTAACATGTAAAAATAGAGATTGCATTATAAAATATGGTTTCTTCTTCTCTCCCCTGCCCCAAACCACCACCTGCAGCCTCAACTGGTATAGTCCAGTTGCTCACTCAGGAGGACTCTACCACCTTATTCTCAGTTAGCCCCTGCTAACTGAGCAAAGAAATACCTTTTAAAGTGGTGATTCTCTCTTATATTAAGCAGGGGGAGAGCTACTGGCCCTATCCAGCCCCAGCACAGCATTCCTCCAGTGGCTGCTACTGGTGTCTACCTTTATGTTTCTTTTTAGACTGTAAGCTCTTTGCGGACAGGGAGCCATCTTATTACTGTATTGTTGCTTTCTCTGTGTAAACCACTTTGGGAACTTTTGTCAAAAATTAGTATATAAGTATTTGTTGGTTTGTTCTGGTACCCATAGAGATAATGAGGCCTGGCATGGATGAGGGGTGGGGGTCAATCATCCAGAGGTGGTCTCACTGAGTTTGTGCCTGGCCTTCCTCAGTTTCTCTCACAGGCATACCTGCCAGTTGCAGCAACTCGCACACCCTGCTCCTTCTCATGGATTCCCCCCTTCCCGTTCCCAGTCCATCTTGGCACTTTCTGTTTCTTAAAGCATAACTTTCCATTCTCCTTTTACCCATATGCCTAATTCTCCTCACTTTTATGCGTCTCTATTTATCTGTTTCTGTTTGTGTGTGAGTGTGTGTATGTAGGCCCCATGTTTTAGTTTCTGCTATCAAAGTACGTGGCAAGCTGATATAAGCTGTCTAATTGTTCTAAATTAATCTGAGTCAATGTTTTGAGTGTCCTGTGATCTTCTTACATTGTTCTAACTTTGAATATGACAAATATTTACATACCACTTTTCAACAAAAGTTTCCAAAGCGGTTTACATAGATAGAAATAAATAAATAAAATGGCTTCCTGTCCCCAAAGGGTTCACAATCTAAAAAAGAAATGTAAGATAGACACCAGCAAGAGCCACTGGAGGGATGCTGTGCTGGGGTTGGATAGGGCCAGTTGCTCTCCTCCTGCTAAATATAAGAGAGAATTACCACTTTAAAAGGTGCCTCTTTGCTCAGCTAACAGGGAAATCAAATTCTTGAATTAAATCCTTTAGTTATGGTTATGGCTAGACAAATAAACTGATTGAGGTAGGTGTGTGTGTTCGTGTATGTATATGTTTATCCATCCAGTTCCCCCACAGGTATTCTTTGCACCCAGACAGATAGCCTGGCCCTATCTCTGCTTGCCTTTTGGCAAACAGTGAGGACTGATTCTATGCTGCTTATCGTTGATGTCTCTCTTACAGTCTGTTAAATTGTTGCTCTTTTAAATAACTTACTGTTATACTTGTGATTTTGTTGCTTTGTTCTATAATTGCGAGCCATCTGGGTTACAGAAAGATGAGACATATAATATTGTAATAATGATGATGTGCTCCCCCTCAATATACGCCAGCTTCCGTGTGATTATGGCATATCTCAAGGGTGAATGTTGTCCTTATATAGTAAGCCTTCTCCACGTATGTTAAATAATAGTTCCTTCCTGATACTTTTCTCACCCACATGCTTAAAATATGGTGTGATTTTTCTCTCCTCCATCCTTCCTCTTAGAACATTGCCCTGTGATTTCTCTGTCTCTGTTAATTCTGACACAGGCCTTGACTGTAGCCCTTTCTTCGCCAACTTCCACCCTGAGGTGCCCATTGTATAACTCTCCCACCTGCTTGCAGATTAATACTTAATTGTAGTATTCTCCACATATTAAATAATAGTTCCTCCTAAGTGATTTTTTAAAAACTTGCATTCTCAGCTGTCTTTCTGCTCCTGCTAGTAAGTAATTGGTACCATTTCTGTTGTGGTGTTGTCCTACCCCAAGTTGATAGGAATCCCCACTTTGGCCCAAGATGGTTTGGAAGCGTGCTGGTTTTCTGAGAAGCCTTTGCACAAGGGTTTTGGTTCGAGTTGCCTGACATGGTGGGGTGAAGTCGCGTTGGTGGTGACGGCAGCTTCCCTGCTTTCTTTTGGCAAAGCACAGTGTTCTTATGATGTTGTGGTGTTTGGAATGGGGAGGAGAAAGAGGGTGACATAATGCATGCTGATCTTGTGCCAGCGTACTTTGATGCCTAATTTTGAATATGAAGGCACATTGGAACCTTGCTTATTTGAGGCTGTATTCTGGTTTGCCTGCTATATAAGCTACGCAGGGGTAGGCAACCATGGCTCTCCAGCTGTGTCGATGAACTACAACTCCCATCATTCCCAGCCACTATTTATTAGTTCGGCAGTGGGAGAGCTAAGGTTGCCTACCCCTGATCTGTTTTTCCTGATCCCAAGAGTTGCTTCATATGTTCCTTTCTCCTAGAAGGAGACTTGTCTAAACATTAATAATTCTCAGCAAAACTCAAACCATTACTTTGTGAACATGGAGCCCTATTGCATCAGGCCAGATGTCCACCAGTGTTCCCTCTAACAGGTATTCCCAGACGTTGTGGACTACAACTCCCAGAATCTCCAGCTGCAATGGCTTTTGCTTGGGGATTCTGGGAGTTGTAGTCGACAACATCTGGGAATCCCAGTTAGAAGGAACACTGATGTTCAGTGACCAGTAGGATAATCTCTGGGAAAGCCCATGAGCAGTACATGAAACTAGTAATCTCTCCCACTGTTTCCCACCAGCACCTGGTATGCAGAAGTATATTCACCTCTGGACGTGAAGGTTTCATAGAGTTGTCATGGCTGATAGCCACTGACTGACCTCTTCTCCGTGAATTTGCCAAATCCCTATTTAAAGCTGTCTAAGCTAGTGGCCGTCGCTGCATCTTGTGGTGGCGAATTCCATAAATTAATGATGTGCTGTGTAAAGCACTTCCTTTTGCAGTAATGGCTTGTATTTCAGTTCCGCTCACTGGTTTACTTGTGTGCTTTAGGTAAATTTTTCTTGCAATATCAGGGTAACAACCTTGTTGTAAAACAGGCTGCACAACCTTGTCCCTCCAGCTGTTTATAGACTACAACCCCCATCATCCCCAGCCACAATAGTCGGTAACGAGCAATGATGGGAGTTGTAGTCCAAAATCTGCAGAGGGGCCAAAGTTGTGCCAAGCTGTTGTAAAATGAAAAATGTATGCAGGAGGAATCCCATATTGCTAGCGGGAACTGCCATTCTTTGAACATGTTTTTATGGTGTATATAATTCTTCTATGGTTTCTACTATTATACCTACTTACTGCTTTTCAATGCAAATGTTCTCAAAGTGATTTACTCAGGAAAAAGAATAGGATGGTTCCCTGTCCCAGAAGGGCTTGCAAGTCGCAGTCTAAAAAGAAATGCCCAGTATTTGGAATGCCCCCCAGTCACAACCACTGACGAGATGCTGTGCTGGGGGTGGAATATGGCCAGTTGCTCCCCCCCTGCTAAATATAAAGGGAATCACCACTTTGAAAGGTGCCATTCAAATGCAAACTAGGGGGACCCTGCTTAGCAAAGGGGACAATTCAGGCTTGCTACCGCAAGACCAGCTTTCCTTTTGGCTTTGGGCTGGATGACATCTTTACTCGACCTGGCAGTCCTCTTTCTGTAATGGAGGAGTAGGCACGTGCACCCCCTTCATCATGCGTGTAACATCCCATTCAGTGTTCCCTCTTAACAGGGATCCCCAGATGTTGTTGACTACAACTCCCATAATCCCCAGCCAATGGCCTTTGCAGCTGGGGATGCTGGGAGTTGTAGTCAACAACATTTGGGAAGCTCTGTTAGAGGGAACACTGATCCCATTCAGAACAAGCCTCACTTGTGCAATGTTTCCCCACGAATTAAAAAACAACAACAGTGAGTGTGGGGAAAGTGTAGAAATAACGTATGGACATGGAATGGCCAAGTCATGGGTGATGTATGCAGCGGAGAGCAGTGCAAGCTTGTGCCCACGCCACCAGCACAGAAAGAGAAATGTCAGGCCAGGTAAACCCGGGGGCCAGTCTGCAGCTGGAAATAAGAAACTGGCAGTAATGAAAGTTGACTGCTCCAGGTACAGAAATACCTCTAGCAGGTGGTGCTGTGTTTATAAATCTTGCTTTCTTTCCTGGTGTCACAACTCGGCAGGGTTGCACTGAACAGGCGGAATATGTTGCCAGTTACCTTGCATATGGTTGTGAGAGGGCGAGTGTACAGCTGTATATAGGATTGCAGCTACTATATTTGCCTGCAGCTTATTATTGGCTCAGACCCTCAGAAGTCCCTCCCATGCCCATAGATGTGTGTATGTTCTTCTATGCGGCTAGTGTACACACTGCAGTTGCTGCCTGATGGAACCGTAAGTTGCCCCTTGGGTGCGAGTCTTGATGCTCCTGGGTCTGGGAGCCGCTTGTGTGGGTTACTCTGTCACACAGCACTTTGTTTGCTCGGTGTCCTGTTGGAATCATCCCACGTTGGCAAACAAGGCAGTGAGAAGGACCATGCCTGACTTCTTGGTCAAATGCAGATTGCTAACTGTGGGAATTTCAGAGTTACAATTGTAGCAGCTGCTCTTTTGAGACCACATTTAGCTCTTGAAAGTTGCATTTCTTGACAAACTTGAGTATTCCAAAACACTGTGGCAGAATGAGAAGTGTATAGTGGTTACATTAAGCAGTCAGGGAGATAATAGAAGAATGAATCGGGAATCAACTGGAATGGCTCAAGTGTTGTTCTTCAGTGCGCCCAAATCATTCCCAGTGTGGTTTCATATAATTTCTTGAGGCAGTTTAGTATTATACCTGCCCAAATTATGTAAGGCCTTACGATGCACGAAATAGGGCTATTTTTTAATAATTGGCTTTGGCCTGGTTTCCTATCAAGCCTCTGAATTGATTTCATTCCCCCCCCCCTCCCTGAAGTTCTGCTTGGCCATGGTTGAATTAGACAGGTGGTCTTTCAGTTTTTGTTGCTCCTTGTGTTTTACTTCTTCACTTGCTCCTTGAGAGGCGGACTGAGCACTTCAGGGCCCTCCCTCTGGTGGTGTGTAAATCAATACTGTCTAGCTTGCAAGGTGATGCTTGAGTTACAGGAAAGCCTTGAGGATTTGGGCCATGCTTTTACTGTTGGAGGAGCCTCTTCACTCTTCTGCTGCCACCCTTGTAAGGACTGTGTTAAAAAGGGGCCAGCCCTCCCATCCTTCTTTCATAGTGGATGACTTCATGAGAGGCTGTTCTCTCCAAGTGTGTGTCTAGTATAGGTTTGGTTATAGGCAGGAAATGTTGAGTGTCATGTTAGATTTCAGGGCAGAGAAGCTCTTTAGCCTTGCAGCCTGGAGGGAGCATTTGCTTGTTTTTGCCACTAAAAATATTTGAAGCGGGGGGGCTTATTAGTTACTTGTGGAACAGCAACAGATATTCTCGGCGATTCGCGAATGTGAGCCTGGAAGCAAACCGTGGGTGGCAAAATGGTGGTCTGGAAGCAAACAGCTGTGTCCCTTGAGCAGCTGGTGGTGGGCGGCAAGGAGAACAGTGAGGCTTTATGGGCTTCCAGGTTGGGGAGCTGGACTGCAAGTGGGCTGTTGGACAAAGGTAAGGCTGTTTGAAAGGGCCTAAATTTAAAACAAACCAACGGAGGTTAAACTGTCTTGCCCAATCTGTGGTGGCCATGTCTCCTAAACTGGCATGACGTTACCAGTTGGCTTAAGCCAGTGTTCTTCGTGAAGGCCAGTGGGGCCCCCCATCAACCCTAAATGCGGCACTCTAAAAGTGTCTTGGTCCAGTGTGACGCTTCCGCCAGATGACCATTCGTACCATGCAGTGCTGCGCTTGGGTGGGGCCACCTTTAAGGGAAACGGAGCCCTCTTGGAGCCCCTGCATCGCCTCGGAAGGCATGCACAGAGTGCTGGGAAGTGTAGTCCTTCCCAGTGCTTTTTCCCCCTGTGCTGGAGCTCATCAGATAGGGTTGTGTACTGAGGGCTGGATAACATGAGGCTGATTGCCTGTCTCCGGAGGCGCCATAGCCCCAGTTCCAGTCCTGTCTTGCTCGAGCTAGCAGGCTGCGAAAAGAGCTCTTCCTTTTTTGGATTCTTCTGCACTATTTCTTTCCTTCCTTCTGAGTTTCCCCCTTCTCCTCTCCTCTCTATCTCGATTGTGTGAGGGTGCGAAGGGAGCTGCTTTGCAATTTGGCTTTACATATTTTCCCTCAGTTGTTAGAGATTTTTTTCTGTTGCAGTTTGGCTAAGTGGATCCTTGAAATTCCTTTTGTTGATTTGATTCATTTTTCTCCCTTGCCCCCAGCAAGTGCAGGCTTCTGTTCTTCCGGAGCAAGACTTATCTGCTCCCTTGTGCAAGATATAGTGGCCTCTCCCGCTCTTGTGGCTGCTGCGGTCACCATTTTGCTGCTGTCTATTAACTACTCCATTCAGCTTCCCAAAAAGGCTGCTAAGGGCCGTTTCACTCCTAGGGCACTGGCTCCTAGGTACAAGAGGAAGACGCGCCATTCCTCCTCCTCCCCCTCGGAGGGTTCTCAGCTGCCCAAGCAACCTCGCAAGCAACCTTCTCGCCCAACCCCTCCCCTCTCCTCCTCCTGGCAAGCCTGTGCCTTCCCTACCTCCTACGTAAATACCTCAGCCCCTTGCTCCTGTGCATCCCACCTTGCCACCAGCCTCACCTCCTCCTAACCCTACCTGACCTTACGCCCTTTATTCACCTTTATAAGATTTCCTCCTTTTCTACTCCTCAGGCCACCTTCAACCGCATGGTCCTTCAACACGTCATTGGCTTACTGTGAAGGGTTCTATATATAGTATAGAGAGGCTCCGGGCGGCAGTTCTGCAATCCGCAGCTCTTTTCACCACCATGCCACGCGCTTTGCAACAGTCCAGGAAATGGGGCTGTGGCGCCTCCAGCCACAGGAAATCAGCCTCACGTGATCCAGTCCTGCCTTGAGCATGCTCAGCACACAACCCTATCTGATGAGCTCCAGACACAGGGGAAAAGAACCCTTCACTGTAAGCCAAAGTTCCTTTGGCGGGGGGGGGGGCTCCAGCTTTCTTAAAGGGCCCTCCCAGCACTGAGAAAAGCACAGCACTGTGAAGAGGTCATCACAGTAGAAAATGGTTCTTTTGGCCAAAGTGGCCCATGCTTGACAAATAGTGAAGATCACTGGCTTAAGCCAACTTGTCTAGGCAGATGTTCGTTCAGACAGGTTTTGAAGGATGAGGGTTAGTAGCCTTTGTGAAATATGTTGCTCCCTTTCCGCCCTCTGGAACTAGGTTAGTTGTGGGAGAACATGGATTTGGGAGGTGGGAGTCTCTCCTTTTGCCTTCCGTTTCCTCTCTTTTTCCTGTCTAGTTTCATTTCAGCTTCTTCATGAGGCAGGGAACATCAGAGACTTGTGAATGGGGATCAGATAAGCCCACAATGATCAGAGCATTAAAATACATGACTGTGGTGTGCTTGTACTGTTATTGAATTGTCAAAAACATGAAACATCTAGAAATGAACAAGTTGCTCTCAAGAGAGCACTGATTCTTAAAAAGCCAACCACTTTCAGTGTCTAAAGCTGAAAGAAGATGCATCTGTCTACCGCTTCAGGCTCCTTGGCATCTTCGTGTCATGCAGGGATATAGTTTTCTGAGCAAGATGTTTGATAGGAGCTGTGCAGAGGCTTACAGGGTTGGAACCATTCCTAGCAGAGTGAATGTACTGTTTTGACATTACTCCTCAGGTCATTCAGCTCCTGGTCCCAGAGCAAATTGTTCCTCAGAGATTCCTGCACTGTCATCCTTAAAGGACAGGCCTGCATTCAGGGAAAGAATTTGTTATGGCTCACCATATAGAGGAGTCCTGTGTCTGCCATTTTTGTTTGCTTCGGCTATTAAGAGCAATAAAGCTTTCATCTGCTTGGAGGATGCTTCAAATTCCAGAACACTGTGGCTGGAGGTGATGGGGGTTAGAACATAAGAACAGCCCTGCTGGATCAGGCTCAAGGCCCATCTAGTCCAGCGTCCTGTTTCACACAAGTGGCCCACCATTCTGCCGCTGGGAAGCCCACAGGCAAGAGCTGTCATTCCCCTGCAACTGGTAGTCAGAGGCATTCAGCCTCTGAGGCTGGAGGTGGTCTATAGTCCTCAGACTAGTAGCCATTGATGGACCTCTCCTCCATGAATTTATCCAAACCCCTCTTAAAGCCATCCAGGTTGTTGGCTGTCACCACACCTTGTGGCAGAGAATTCCAAGTTGATTATGCGTTGTGAAAAAGTACTTCTGTTTGTTGGTCCTTAATTTCCTGGCAATCAGTTTCATGGGATGACCCCTGGTTCTAGTGTTATGCGAGAGAGAGAGAGAAGAATTTCTATCAACTTTCTCCACACCATGCATGATTTTATAGACTGATCAGTTGTAATCCAACATCTAGAGAATGAAGTTTGGGAACCTCTGTTTGAAGTGCTCTCAGCTTGTGCAGCAACTTTCTATGCACCTTAGATTAAAATGCGGCAGCCAGGTTGATCTCTGGGTCATCTCGGAGAGACCATATTACTCTATTATTGAAAGATCTTTACTGGCTGCTGATAAGTTTTCAGGCAAAATACAAGGTGCTGGTTATAACCTATAAAGCTTTAAATGTCTTGGGCTCTGGGTATTTAAGAAAACGTCTTCTTCATTATGAACCCCACCACCCATTGGGATAATCAGGAGAGGTCTGTCTGCAGTTGCCACCGGCTTGTCTGGTGGCTACTTGGGGACGGGCCTTCTCTGCTGCTGCCCCAAAGCTTTGGAACATACTCCCTGCTGAAATAAGAGTCTCCCCATCTCTGACAACATTTAAAGAGTCTCTAAAAATGCACCTATTCACTCAGGCTTTTAATTAAATATTGTTTTAACATCATTTTAAAATGTTTTAAAATTTAAATTGTTGTCATGTTTTAACTACTGTTCTAAGTTTTCTGTTGTTATTTATTTTAACTAATGTTTTAACTTTTAATTTTTTGTTTGCATGTTGTAAATTGCCCAGAGAAGTGAGTTTTGGGCAGTATATAAATATGTAAAAATAAATACATAAGTAAATAACATCTCCCCAAATCTTTGGCAATGCTCAGGGGTTCCACGATAGTCATATAGGGGACCCATAACAGACCCCCCCTCATGATAGAAACTTTTGATGGCTGCAACTCAGTATCTGTACAAGTAAAAAGGTCTCTTGAGAGGCTCCAGCTGGATCTTCTGATGAGCACCCTGTTTTGTTTAATGGCAGCTAGGAAAAGTTGGCTGCTAGATTTTGGAGTGGGTTGTTAGCCTCAGATCTCCTGAAAATGTTCTCAGTAGTCATAAACAGTAGCAGTTCCATTCATAAATACTGCACACAATACATTAGAGTTGCTCTCAAAGTCTTCAATAGGGTAGGGTGCATGTCCCAGTTCTTGATTGTCTGCAAAGAAGAGCAAGTCAAGTCTTTATTTCGGTCTGTGACCAACATAACAGCAAAATAAACAAGAAACAATTAAGACAATCTACTCCTACAAGGTAATAGGGGATCTCTATATAAATACCTAAAACATAATACAGTGAGTAGAGCAAGTTAAAAGTTAAGACTATGAGCAGAAACTATATAGTATTAATTGACACTTAAGCTCAGAATGATACTGAGTATAAAGGCGGCAAGATATCAAAATTATGTGCCTGATACAGAACAATGTTAGATCTCATACCATTTTGTATTCTATACTATGTATGACAAAATTATATCAGACCAGTGGATGCTACATACATACAGGTGTTAAGATGTTTATATCTTATTAAACGATTGCCTGCTCCCCCTCTGCCTTATATTTTCATTGCATACGGTCAGGAAATGGGAGCAGGCACAGCTCCTGAACTTGGGTAGGATGCGTGTCCCACCCTTCATGTGAACCGCCTTCTCAGACAAGCCTACCCTTTCTGTTGCAAGCCTTCAACTCTGGTACCCCATACAGCTGTTTAGCTGTGTGTGTATGTGTGTATCTGTGCACAAACCAAGTTGAATGTTAGTTATGAGACAGGCTACTGCAGTCACTGGCTTACATCCAGACTAAATGGCTCACAAGTACTCCCATTAATAACAAACTTGTCCCTTTAATTTCAATGGGAGTACTTTGTGCTAATTTTCTGGAGCTTGTCAGTCAGATTGAGGCGAGGGGTACACTGAGCTTCAGCACATAGTCAGCCAATCAGGAACAGGAGAGGAGGGTCTTGACGTGTGAAAACATCAGCTTCAAGCCTGCAATCCACAGATGGGGGGCCAATACTGTGGCCTCAGCATAGGGAGACAGGAGGGCTCTGAGTACCCCCTAGGAGAACATCAAGTACTCATACCCCCTCTTGGGAGCCCCTGGTTTAAAACATAAGCTGTTCCTATAAGAGAGAGCCAGTGTAGTGTAGTGGTTAGAGTGCTGGACTAGGACCAGGGAGACCCGAGTTCAAATCCCCATTCAGCCATAAAAAAAAACACTAGCTGGGTGACTCTGGGCCAGTCACTTCTCTCTCAGCCTAGCCTACCTCACAGGGTTGTTGTGAAAGAGAAACTCAAGTATGTAGTACACCACTCTGGGCTCCTTGGTGGAAGAGAAGGATGTAAATGTAAAAATAAATAAAAATATAAGAGCAGGCGTATTGGAAGTTTTGGGCCCCAGTTACTGTTAATCTGCTCTTGTACAGACATGGACTTTGATCAGAGTGAAGCTAGTTCAGACAGCAGAAACCTGCTTGTGGATTAAACTACAGAGTGATGGCGACTGCTCTTCAATAATTAGAGCGTTTCAACTATTTTAAGACTAGGATAGAGTGCTGTTTCAGATTCTGCCGCAATATCGCCTTGGCAGCTCTCCAGAAACGGCTCACATAATCTGTGCTACAGGGAGAAGTCAGTGTTTTACATTGCAATGTCAATGCTGGATTGTCATACTTAAGACAAAAGTCTCTTAGGGTGTATAAGCGTGTGTGGCTATTTGGCCATTTTTGGTGGGCAGGTTGTGTAACTAAATGGGAATACTCTCAGCAAAACAGTTTCCTGTCATTCTTAATTGAGGATTCCCTTCTGCAGTTAAAGCAGAACAGTAAGTAGACGATGAAGCCCAATCCTTCTGTTTTTTCCCTTAGAAGTACATTTCATTGTGTTAAGTGGGACTTACTGCAAGGTAAGTGTGCACAGGATTATTGTGGCCTAGGCCCTTGGAAGAGTTGCTGCACATTCCTGTAGGAGTTTACTTGGGAGTAAGTTTATTATATTTTTATACTGCCTGAGATATATACATCTCTAGGTGGTGTACAGAACTTAAAACTCTATAAAAAACTAAAAACCGATTAAAAATGCACAAAACAGTAAGAACAATCATAAAACAAGTTATTAAGACAAATTATTAAAACTCATTCCACTTAAAAGCCTGTGAGAACAGGTATGTCTTCAGGGACTTCCTGAAAGCAAACAGATGAGGGGATGCTCTTATTTCAGCAGGGAGTATATTCCAAAGCCTCAGGGCAGAGAGAGAGCCTAGTTGGAAGTTGACAAGCTGGACCCCTCCAGAAGATCGTGATAGGCAGCAGGGTTCATGAGGAAGAAGGCACTGGCTTAGAAACCCTGGGCCCAAGCGGTCAAGGGCTTTATAGGTAATAACCAGCACTTTGTATGTCCCCCAGAAACATATCTGTTCTTCTGGCTCCAGTACTAGTAGTTCTGCCTGGGTGTGCGCATGCATAGGATTGCACCCCCAGTATAGCCTAACATCCAGTTCTGAGCTGGAAAGTCCTGATTCAGATTTTGTCTCTGTCCTAATCTTCAGCAAGCCGCAATCTCTGCCTCAGTGCCCCTCTCTGCAGTTTGGCAGTAATAGCCCTGTTCTACTGTGGAGAGAGCTGCCTTAGCAAGGATTGCGGGAGATCATGCCTGCCAGGCGTGTTGAATACTTGCCTCACAATCTGGTGTGAAATGACTCTCTTGGATCATGGTTAATCATTGCTAGCATTGTCTCTCAGGAGCGTTTTTTATTAGCAGATCAGCTTGTCAAATGAGGTACGTGAGGGCTCCGAAAGTCCTCAGGCTGAACAATCGCAAGATAAGAAGGGAAGGTGAGACGGTTTCACACAACCCTGTTGTAAGGTGTCTGTCTCTTGAAGGATTTTGCCAGTATGATCTGTAGTGGAGGTGGGTGGGGATTGCGGGGTGGGGGGAGGAGATATTTGTATTAAGGGAGCAAATAGCAGCTTTGGAGGATTTCCACTGGGAAAGAGGGAAAAGAGTTAACCTCCCCAGGGGTCGATCTGGATCATCTCCCTTTCCCACCCCTCTGCTGCAGCTGTTCTTTGCAAAAATGTTAGAGGCAGAGCTGCATTCCTGTCTCTCTTTCCTAAGGCACCGTTTGGCCCTCAGGCCCAGAGTGTTACTTGGATAGCCAAAGAGATGCTGCCCTATCAAGAGGAGGAGAGCTTACTCCCTTGCCTGCCTCTCAGTCCAGTAGCTCACCGATCCAGACCTCCGACTTGGCAAACCCCAGGGAGCCAGCCAGAGTACCTAGAAATGTAACTGTGGTGCTTTAAACTATAATATTCAGGGGTTGCCTGACTTGATCCCCTCTGTATTTGCCCCAGGCAGCCCTGGTTCAGTTCCATGACTCCTAAAGCCAATAAAGAGAAGCACGTTTGCCGCCGCACCCCCCCCCCCCCGCCCATCAGAAAATCCGTCACTCACTCTGGGAGTTTTGTCCCATGTCCCTTGTCTGGCTCCTAGACCCAAAGGGAACTGGTCAAGGCCTCCATTGCGGTGTGGAGCCTCTGTCTGCTCAAGGAGCGGTAGCCTCCCACCTTCTGCGAGCTGCTGATCCAGTGAGGGAATGGAGGAATTCAGAACTGGAAAAGTACTGAATGGTCCCTGCTGTTTTTCCTCCTCCCTCTGGGGTGTGTGTGTGTAAAACCGTGCTGAAACGGTTTGGCGAAAACAGCCCCATGTTTCCTGATCCAAAGGGAAATTTAGAGCAGATAAATATGAGCTTGCCTGGTTTCACGTGTTTAAGCGGGGTCCTCCCCCCCCCGGTTTGGTTTGGTTTTTGTTTTTTGCCTTGGCTAGCCAGCATTGTTGGAACTCCTTTAATTTGTTAATTCGTTTTTCCAAGCAAGCTGAGGATGAGAACATGTGAGGTCTCTGGACACTTTCCCATATTGTGGTTATAATGAGTAAAATGGAGGTGTTTATAGAAATAATCTCTCTCACCTCTGCTCTTGAAAAGATTGCAGAAAGGGCAGTGTAGATCCGTTGTGACGGACGCCAAAGGCCCCCCGGTTCAGTTTCTGGCATCCTGGGTTGCACGGCTCAGGTAGCTGTCTCCGAATGGGACTCAGGAGTGCTGCTGCCAGGCGGTGACAGACAGTACGAGGCTAGATGGTGAAGTGGTAATTCTCTGATATCTAGCAGCGGGGCAGGGGGCATCTGGTGTCTACCTTACGTTTTCTTTTAGAATGTGGGCCCTTTGGGGACGGGGAACTTATGTATGTTCGTTTGCTTATGCATTTTCCCTGTATAAACCTCTTTGAGCACTTGTGTTGAAAAGCAGTATGTAAATATTTGTAGTGGATTGAAACTATAAAGGCAAGGTGGACTTGGAATAAGGCAGCTTCAAAGCGAATCCAGTCTTTGATTCTGCTACCACAGGGGTTTTTAGCCAGGGGTACTTGGAAGCCTCAGAGGGGATACATAGGATACCCGAAACCTTCCTGCCTCCCTGACTCACTTGTAGGCTGCACCGTTGGCTCCCTCTCCCAGAGGGAAAGAAGACACCTCTCAGTGGGTGGTATACAAAATTATCAAATAAATAAGAGGGGAAGGGGAGGAGTGTCAGGCAGCATCCCTCCCTCCCCCTCCTCCATGTGACTAACTGGCTTTGTGCTCTGGCTCAGCCCAGCCCAGCCCCCCCCCCCGCTTGCTCGCTCAGCCTGACTGGGGAGGGAAGTGTTGGCTGATCTTCCCCTTCTTCAGCAGCGAGGGAAATGTAGGCTGATGCTCAGATTCGGCATTGCCTTTGCTGCTGAGCCTGCCAGTCAGAGGGAGGGGTGGGTTTATTCTGAGCTTCTAGCCAGCCAGTCACATGGAGAGGAGGAGGCGTGTTAGGAGTATGCTGTGGAGTCCTGGTCATGAGGCTCCAGAGGGCGGGAGGAGGAAGGAAGCTGCGGCGTAGAGTTAGGGGGGTTTTGTTTTGTGGGGTTTGGGTGTCTTTGTTTTTGGCCTCTTTCCAGGGTGGAATCACTTACCGCATATTTAAATTTTCCGCCAATATTGGCACGATCTACTTCTGGGAGTCATAATTCTTGGCTGCTTCTATGGGATACCTGATCTGGTTTGAGACAGATGGGGGGACACTTGTTAAAAACAGGTTGAAAATCCCTGTAATCATGGATGCAATTCAGCTAACACTTACATTCTCTGTCCCTGCTTTCTGAACAGGTTCCCGCCCCCAGTATGGCCACCTCATCAACACCTAGATGTAACTCCAACTCTTTGGAGAGTGCCTCAATTAAAAAAGTGAGTGTGTCAGCTTCTTGTATAACCTCATTCCCTCCCCCCTCCCCCGGTATTTTTTTTTTTTAAGTTAAATACTTCTGGATTTCTAAACGTTTTTGGAGCATTTTGCTGTTAGTTGTATGCTTGAAAATCTCAGGGGTTCTTAATGTCATTCCAGTGGGGAGATTGAACCACTGTGACCGAACTTCAGATCTGTGTCTCAGTTTCCAGTTGTTCTAACCGATGTATGAGGCTTCTGTGTTCAGGATTATATCAAATCACACAACATAACCAGAGTTCTTACTCTGATGCCATTGTTTCTCTTTTAGCCTATGAAAGATGGACCTAACTGGGATCACAACGAAGAAATACCTCGTTTACCAGGGGAGACGAGAGTCACGGGTAAAGAAAACAGTTGACCATTTCAATCATGTGAACTGAGTTCTACCTCTTTCAGGTGGAGGATAGTATGTCTGAATGTTCCCTCATGTTCAAAGAGAATTCTTATGCATGGAGCTGGCAGAGAAGATAGACCTGGTCTTAAGCAATCTTTATTGTATCTTCTGGGTGTTTTCACAAAGCTTATTATAGCTTTATAGCTTATTTTACAGCTATAACAAAGCATAAGAATAATCTCCAGCTTTGGGGAAGGGTTGATTCATTCAAGGTGGGAGATAAATACAATCAGCATTCCCATTGTACCTCAGCTGTGGCAATGTTATCCGAGGTCTCCTCTGCTGCAGGAAACATTATTTGGAGTAATTGTGGTAGAATGGCCTCACCTGAGTTTATTCCACAAACCCTGTAAAGCATGCCAACTTCAGGATGTGGTTGCTGTATGTTTTGCAGAAACCTTCATAAAAATTACAAACCACGACAAGTCTCAGTCATCTGTGTGGCACAGCCAAAGCCTGGGAAAGAGAGAGTGCCATTGTGCATTTTTCCAGCTTATGAAAGCTGCCCTGCCTACTCAGGTGGAGGTGATGCTTACTCCCCACAGTCTGCTAGGCAAGTGCTTAATTGCAAGCCTACTCAATGGCCCATATAGCAAGGTGGCTTCCCCCTTGCTGGCCAGGACGCTGCTCCGGCTGCTGGTTGCCGTGGGACTGCAGAAGCAAAGGGAAGGGCTTGCCACTTGGGGCTGCAGCTGGCGCTGGTATTGCAAGTGCTTTCTCTCCATTCTGCCACTTCTTGCGATGGGAGGCAAATGTTTGCCGTTTTTAAGATGAAACGATCCTTTGACTGCATTGCACTATTTTAAATGGTCACTCCTGTTCCTTCCCCAGACAAAGATGTCATTTACATGTGTCCATTTAATGGCCCTGTTAAAGGAAGAGTGTACATAACAAATTACCGACTGTACTTGAGAAGTGTGGAATTGGTAAATATTCTCTAGTTGCATATTTTCTCGTAGAAGTGATTGCTGACTTAGGCACTACTGGGTTGCATTTGGTTTTTTTAAGCTGGGGCCAGTTTGACAAAAAATAAAACCCCTTCAGTGTGAGAGCCTGTTCTGCTGCCCCTTCACATCGTTACTGCACTTTTCTCAGGGCTGGGAGGGTCCTTACGAGAGATGGAGCCCTCTCTTAGGATCTCGATGGGGAAAGCACTGAGAAGGCCTACGCTTCCCAGCACTCCGTGCCCACCTTCCAGGATGGTGTAGGGGCTCGAGAGGGCTCCGTTTCTCTGAAAAGAGTCCTTTGGCACGGGGGAACTGTGCAGGAGATTCAGCTTCAGCCACAGCTTCCGACTGGCCCAATAGTCAGAGTGCCATCCTTAAGGTTGATGCGGACCACTGGTGGCCCTTGGACTTTGCAGTGAAGGGCACTGGCGTATGTCATGATATGGCTCATATAAACGGGTTTGAGCTTGGAAGTAGCTTAATAGAATGTCCTTTTCCTTCTTCCCCATCCTGTGAACTTCAACCAGTATTACAAGACTCCTTTTCCGGGTTGGCTGGGTCTTTGAGCCGAGAAGGCGGGGTTGGGGATACACTGATGGAAGGTGGAGTTTAAGTTAGGATCCTGAGATCCAAAATGTGTTGAGGATTTCATAGAAATGGAAAGTAATGCATTTACATCTGAATGAACAGCATGGCCTCATAATGCAGGCTTTTCACATCCCTCATTTTTGTGTTTTCTGTGGACAACATCTCTCTCCTCAGCAGTCTGACTCTTTATTGTGTCATATTGTAACTGAATATTGAGATGAGGTGCAGGTGGTTCACTTCCTAATTGAATCTGTCTTGCCAACATACAGAAGTGGGGTTGGTTTTGTGGTGCAAACTTAAACATTGCCTACAACAACTTCTCATATTACATTTGTATGGGTTCTTAAGTGTAATATATACATTTGTAAATATTAACTGCATAATTGGCAAGTGGAGCTCACCCATCCTGTGAAGGTGGGCTCTGTTATAATTAATATAGCTTCACTGTTGTAGCCTAAGATTTTAAAGCTGTCCATATGAAAGTGTTGGCTGTTAAGGCTCACCTGCATTGTCCTTTGCCTGCCTAGGATCCCGTGGTGATCCTGGATGTTCCTTTGGGTGTAATTTCAAGGATTGAGAAAATGGGAGGTGCCTCAAGCAGAGGAGAGAATTCCTATGGATTAGACATTACTTGTAAGGTAAGATTTCAAGTTCTTCACATGTTTTTATTTAGTTCTTTATTTAATTTATATATTGCCCCATATATCTCTGGGTGGCTTACAATTAAAGCCCAACAATTAAAACCTAAAATCATAAAACAGATTAAACTAACCACCAATAAAACTTTTTTAAAAATTGTAAACTAAAAGTCTGATAAAATAGGTTGCCTTTTAAAAAGTTGCTTAAAAACAGTCAGAGAGGGGGAGATTTGATTTCCTTTAGTAGCGTGTTCCAGAGCCCTGGGGCAACTCTGGAGAAGGCTTGGTTTGGGGTTGCCATCAAATGAGCCAATAGTAACAGCAATCAGCCTCTCCTGATGATCTTATTAGGTGGTGGAGTTCATGAAGAAGGTATTTAAGCACTCTCTTAAATAACCTGGGTCCAAGTTGAAACAATTGTCACCTCAGTCACCACTGTGTACAGAGTTTGTCTGCATTTTTTTTTTGTAGGAAAGAATGTAGTTTGAGCCGAGGAATAAACTGTGTAGTAGATTACTAAATTTTGAGTAATCCAATCCAATCCGTTTCATATTTTATATCCTGCCATCTACCTCTGTAAGGGCTCTCAAGGCAACTTACAATACAGTTAAAAGTATAATAGAAAAATCAAATTTAAACAAGCAGCGAAAAAACCCACGTGCAGCAGTAGCAAACAGCACCAAGATGGGAGTGGAATCGGCCAGAGGCCTGTCATAACCTGCTCCCCAAAAGTATGGAGTGAATGAATCTGGTGGGCTTTCTTGGGTATGGATTTCCACAAGGAGGGTGTCATTATGGAGAAAACCCTGTTCCTTGTAGGCATCTTGGTGATATGCATAGGAAACTAGTGAAGGGTCTGCCTCATGATCTTAGCAACTGTGGGGTGACACATACAAGAAAGGTTTTCCCCCTCTTGTCCTTTCAGTATGGCACTCTGCAGCACAGGAAGTAGCGCTTGCTGTCAGTTTTGTCTAAGGAAAACTAAAACCTGGGACTGGGAAGCCACCAGTACTTGTTTTTCCAGCATCATGGACCTAGCTGGCAGTTTATGGATGAGGTGTAGGATGTATGATGGCAGCTTGGAGACAAAGCAATGAATTCTACTTGTATGGGCAGGATAGAACTTCCTCGCCAGGCAAGGATCACCCTTTGTGCCACAGGGATAGTGATGGCGTTCCTATCCAGCCCCAGTACAGCATGCCCCCAGTGATGGTGGTTGGTGTCTGTCTTGTCTTTATTTTTAGACGGTGAGCCCTTCTAGGACAGGGAACCATCTTTCTTTGTTTCTGTTAGGGATGTGCACGAACCGGTTCGGAGGCCATGTTAGAGGCCTCCAAACCGGTTCGAACAGGGCCTGGTCCGGTGGGGGTGGGGGTCTCCCTTTAAGGGCGGGGGGGTTGCACTTACCCCTCCTGCCGCTTTCCCCCCGCCAGCACTCCCTTTTTCTGAAACGATTTTGGGACGGCAGCATTCCTCCCTGCTGGCCCTGCCCCCGTTGTTAGCCGGAAATACCGGAAGTGACACGTGCGTGTGTGTTTGCCGCTGCGCACATCACACAACGTGCGCATGCGACGTACAGGGCGGGCACATGCATGCTTGTGACTTCCAGTATCTCCAGCTAACAACGGGGGCAGGGGTGGCAGGGAGGAATGCTGCCCGCCCCCAGTTCATTTCAGAAAAAGGGAGTACCGGCGGGGGGAAAGCGGCAGGAGGGGTAAGTTCAACCCCCCTCCCGCCCTTAAAGGGAGACTCCTGACCATGCCTCCGCAGTTCTGTGCACATCCCTAGTTTCTGTGTGTAAAGCCCTTTGAAAACTTTTGTTGGAAAGAGTCCTATAAAAGTAGCAGTAGTGTTTCAGCACTGGTCTGCTCATCCAGTTTTTTGCATTCATCACCCATTGCTGGGTTTTCTTAATTTGGGATTTAATTTTTCATTGGTTTTATTAACAATGCTGGTTAAATTGAACAGTTAGCCTTCAGCTCTGATATATGATACTATGAACATAATCCTTATACTTGGTAAATATATTTTGATTTGTTGGAATAAAATTAAGTGGCTTGAACATTTCAGGACTAAACTGAATGTTCTAAATGCACGGGCTCAGTTGGTGTTTGGATTAGCCTGCTTCCTTAGTTTGTGTTGTGTTCATTTACATTTAATTTAAATTGCAGGATATGCGAAATCTGCGCTTTGCACTGAAACAAGAAGGTCACAGCAGAAGAGACATATTTGAGATCCTGACCAAATATGCTTTTCCACTGTCACATAGTATGGTAAGCTGGTTCTGCTGTATACGTAAAGTGTTTCCTCAGTTGACAGGTATGCAGACCCTCACACATAGGCATCAAGGAAAACCAGGATAAACAGGGGTCAAAAGGCCATAGAATACAAGAGGTATTATCTGACATCTCTATGTAAAGCTCAGATGTATACAAAACAAGCACAGTGACTGTTCACAATAGCAGTAATTAACAGTAGCATCTTCCTTTCTTTGCTCTGTGTCTCTTGTCCCTGAACGCCACTACCCCTCTCAAATGTGTGACCTTCTTGTGTGGTTTAAATAACGAGAATTGTAAAATGCTTTGTAGTGCTATTGTTAAAATACTACTTGGAGGCCTTGCATCTAACCATTTGGACTCTTGCATTCCCTGTCCTCAAGTGGCTTCCTCGCAAGACACTTGGGGCTGGCTCACATATTCTCATACAGCCTGGTTGAGATGTAACATGAAACCGTGATTTAGCTGGGATTGAACCTAAGCTGGAGACTTTCTCCCTGATATGTAGGAGACGATTGAAAAGGCGTCACTTCCTCTCCAGTAATCTGAGATGTTACAGTCCGTTCTGTCACTTGATTCCCGCCTCATGAGGTCCATTCGCACAATTGAAAACTGGGTAGGAGAAGTGTCCTTCCTGTTCTGGGAGCTGTGCCCACACACCCGTTTTGTGATCATGCATGAAGGAAAAACAAGGTAGAAGGCTCTGGCAGTGATGGTCAGCTAGCTTCCCGCTGGGTAGGAGGGCTCCATCCTACCCAGCTGCTGAATGAGGTAAGAGGGAAAGCACTCCTAACCAGCCAGAGGCTAGCTGCCAGCTGTGTGTCCCTCACAAAACAGGAGCGTGCACCTCTCCTGAAACTGGGTTGCACATTTGTCCTACCCAGTTCTCAGTCGCGTGAACGAGTCTAATGTGTTGTAGATATAACCGTGATGGCTTGCGGCTGAATGTGTGAACGCCCTCCTTTTCAGGCTGACCTCCCGAGTCGTGAAGTGCTTGTGGAAGGACGTGCCTAGCACAAAGCTGTTGGAGCTTGTGTTCCGGCCTACTGGTGCCCTCCCACAAGCATGCTTGCTCGACAGTGCCAGGCTGTGGCATGTCTCGTTGGCGTTTAAAAAGAGCTTTTGCATAGCTGCACAGTTCTCTTCATCCTCTTTCGTGGAGCTACGCAGTCTTCTTGAGTCGGCGCATGTTTGCACGTTGCCCGAGTGCTTCCCTGGGATGTTGGCCTTCACGGCTTGAGGCCACGCAGGACCTCTGCCTGTGGAGTCTCATCTGTGCTGGTTCTTGCACAGATGCAGCTCATCACTTGATGGTGCAGTCATCATTTGACATGTGAGCAGGGCTTTTGTAATATTGCTATCAGTAAAGGGCTAATTACCCATTGAAGCAGAGGCTTTTGGGAAGTCTCCAGAGTTACTGTAAGGGAATATAGTGGTGGTGGTGGGATTCCTCTGGGTGAGGAGGGTGGGCAGGGTGATGACAGCAGCAACCAGCATTTCAGACAAGTAGCGGTGTTAAGCAGGCTGTGTTTTATGGGCAATTAAAAGTGAATAATGTAATCAGTAGATGAATCTGTGTGACTTATGGCTGATAAGATCTTGTGTAAGTAGTTTGTTGTGGCCAGTAGCCAGTCACATGCCTCTGCCTCGGTGCCAGCATCTTTATGTCTGCACTTGGCTGAGAATGTTAGCCTTTTTCCACTGAATATTTCATACTGTGTAGTATAAATCTTTAGTTCACTTGGATGTCAGGTTCATTTGGCCTGATGGTGGGATTAAGAAAAATGTGCCTAAGGGTTCCAGGAACAAGCTTTCACTCTCTGGTATTGTTTGACTAAAGTTTTTAGGTAACATACTCTCTCTTTCTTTCTTTTTTTAAAGGAGGGAGAGAGTAGGGGCAAACAAGTGAAGTGTTCGCCATCTTTTTTCTTGCTTTGATTGGGAGCAGGGCAACACGTGCATTGCACTAGGGTCCCAGGATGGTGTTGGATGACAACTCAAAGGAAGCTCCCTTAAACTGAGTCAGACCCTTGGTCCATCTGGCTCAATATTGTCTACAGAGACTGGCAGCAGCTTCTCCAAGGTGACAGGCAGGAGTCTCTCCCAGCCCTGTCTGGAGACACCAAAGGGGGGGGTGATTTGGAACCTCAGAGGCTCTTTCCAGAGCAGCCCCATCCCCTGATGGGAATATCTTATAGTGCTCACACATGTAGTCTCCCATTCAAATGTAAACCAGGGCAGACCCTGCTTAGCAAAGGGACCCAGTCATGCTTGCCACCCTGAGACCAGTTCTCCTCTCCACCCCCACAGGTCACCGCCATTTCCTTGCCCCCTTTAAGTACCCCATAGAGCAGCTCCTCCCACTATCCACAGCGGCCTTTGATCATGGAGTTCTCGTCCAACAACATCTGGGGACCCAAGCCTGTACTAGAATATTCCATTCTTCTGGTGTGCCTCATCCCAAACTTATTTCCAGTTAAGTTCAACTTGCTTCTACCAGAGCAAGGTCGGTCTCCTCACAGTTATGGGCATGAGTGACGGGGAAGGCTGAACACCAGTGGCAGGTGGCAGACACCCCCCCCCCCCCCCGCCCTCCTCTTTCAGGTCACCTGTGTCGGAGCAGTAAGGATTTTTCAGTTGGCTCCAGTGCCATTTTATAGATTTAATGTGATCCCATTTCATGTTTGTTTCCTAACTTTCTTGCATTGTCTTTTCGTATGCAATAATTAGGTTTAAATAAACAGGACTAGAGAAATCTGCAAGATATTTTTTTTCTTCAGGTCAATATGTGGAGGATATTGCTGCTGCAGAATTGTTGCACATGTTTGTAAGAAAATGATATAGCTTTAATCACTTTTATGGGGAGAATTTTATTTTCTGTCCCTCATGTTCAGTTACTGGAATTAGTCTTGCTCAGTAAGAATGTTGCTCAGTGTTTTCTCCAAGTCCTTTGGTATTGGAACTATTTTCTTTTGAGCATATTTGCATTTTTTCCCCTTTCCTTGCCATTTCCCTGGAGTTACTTTTCCCGACTCTGTAAAAAATAGGAGGGAAACGGTTTATGTCTGCTATAAAGATGCCCAATTACTTTGGTTTGCCATATTTTAACATCTCACTTTTCGGTAGCGGCAGGAGGTCTTTCTAGTAACATCTGCCAAGATTTCCTGTACCTCGTGGGATATACTTCATGTTCAGTTCACCTCACTTTCACCCTTGCTTGCCAATTCTTATACAAACCAGAAACCTTTTAAATGTTGAGAACTAGAGCAGAGAGGACCTTCTGTTGTGACAAGGATTTTAGAGTGAGGCGTTCATACTCTCTCTTCAGGCACAGAATCATCAGGACATTTGTAAACGTTTTAAATGTTGGTGGCATTCAATTTATAATTAAGTTTCTAGTGTATCTGTAGCTTTATTGGTAAGGGCTGGTTCAGACCTTCAGCTGAAAGCACAGTTGAGAATTGGGGTTGGACCATGGGAATCACACCTGCTCCCCTCTTGCACCAGGGCCATTTTGAGGGTAATGGAATCAGGCATGTTACCACTTTTTCAATGACTGTAGCCGTAAGCAAATTTTCTACCTGAGATTATATATATGCACTGGCAAGAGAACATCTCATAATAAGGCTGCATTTTTACAAAACCCTAAAATATTAGTGACTGAAACATGCAAAATACATCTGTTAAAGAATCGGAATTTTGGGGCATCATTTCTGATTCCATTACTGACACATTTCAGACACTGTAATATTTAAGGGTTTTGTAAAACTATGGCCTTATTTATTATAAGAGATTCTCTCACCAATGGGTACATATAATCTCAAGTAGAAAACTTGCTTATGGTTGCAGTCATGAAAAAGTGGTACCATGCCTGATTCCATTACCCTTGGAATTGCCCATGAGTTCTCTCTATCCTCACCCTCCCACCTGCCTTTCTGATGACTCATTATTTCTTGATTGTTGTTAATAATGCTAACCACAGTTTACTTCTAAACCAAGATTTATAAACTGAGTTTGAAGTTGTGTAATGGTGAATGAAGACACAACCCTACATTCTGTAGTTAAAAGTGGCAAGGGGGTGAGGGAAGACAGGGCGCATAATCCCACACCCCTTTTCTGAATCCTTAATCCTAGTTAAGGGTTGGTCCATATTACGTCTGCACCAGCTCAGCGTGCTTGTGGCATTGTGCTTCCAGCATCTTCCTCCAAATGAACAAGAAGCAACTTTTATCTTGTTCTGATAGCAACTCATCTGTCTTGGGCAATAATGGTTGTGAGCATTATTGGACAATCTTTGGCATCTCTTCCTGTTTGATGGGACTGTTTTAAAAATAGTGCTCTTCTGCTTCTATATGTTTTCCTTTTCTTGGAAATGAAAGCACATTTTTAGTGATGGGGAGCTCTGAAATTTGAAAGAGCTGCTTTTGAGTAAGCAGAACAGGGAACGAAGCAGGCAACTGACTGTTTGCGGGGGGGGGGTGTGTGTGATTGTCTGTCTCTTGAAGGTGCTTTCTTCCACTGGAATTTTTTCCTAATTTTTTCCTTTCCTATTTTGCAGTCACTTTTTGCATTTGCAAATGAAGAGAAGCTTCCTGAAAACGGTTGGCTGGTTTACGATGCCATGGCGGAATACAGGAGACAAGTAAGTTTGCTCTGTGTGTATGTATGTGTGAGATGTATACGGTGTATTTCTACAAGGTCTAAAAAGCAGCTTTTCTATGTGGAACTTAAACACTGCCGTCATTTTATTCAGGTTTCCTTTGTGTCGAGGGGCGTCCAATTAGGTTAAACAAAAGTAAATAGGTGTTGGGAGCTTTTCCCCCTTCAGTTTGAACCCTGCATAGCAGAGTAACGAAATAAGCTCTGATGGCTGTCATAGGGAACCAAGATTTGCATTCTCATTTTCATGTTGTCTCTAACCTAGGAATAGGTTTTTATCTAAAACTTCATTTAAAAAAAAGAAGGTTCCCTAGGTGGATGTATTTTCTCTTAGTTCTAGGGGTTTTAGCTCCATCTTGAGTTATAGGAAATGTAGATTTTATTTTATTTATGCTGCTTAACACAAACGGCTCTCATTCACTTGCATTAAAAACAAACAAAAATAAATGATTGATTAGAAAAATTAAAACCACTTAAAATCGCTGAAGATGTCACAAGTTCTTTATTCCTTGGTAAACACTGTCTCTTCCTCTTATTTTTCAAGATTCAAAAGTAACTTTGTGAAATTAGTGAATATTTCAGGGTTCTGTTCTGTTTATTTATGGGGACATTTATTTATGTCAATGTCCAAACTTAGCACAGCTTACCTTCAGTTGCTGTTACTGGTGTCTATTTTATGTGTGTTTTTAGGTTGTGAGCCCTTTTGGGACAGGGAAGCAGTGTGTGTGGGGGGGTGTGTGTTTGAAAGTAGTATGTAAATATTCATCGTCGTAGTAATTTATTTTTAGATTTATATCCCACTCTTCTTCCAAAGAGCCCAGAGTGGTGTACATGATTTATGTACATCTCACAGCAACCCTGTGAGGTAGGTTTGGCTGAGAGAGACATGACTGACTCAGAGTCAGACAGAGAGGGGAGTCAGGCTGAGGGGGGATTTGAATGCACGTCTCCCTGGTCCTAGTCCAGCACTAACGACCACTCCATACTGGAAGTTGGCATGCTGTGGATCAAATCAAGTGTCCAAAAGAGACTGGAATATCTCAGAACAGTTCCACACCTTCATTTCATAGTGTATTGTGATTAAGACAAGCACATTTAAACAATGAATACATATTTATACAAATCATAATGATTCTTGCATCTCCCCCACCCCGCCTCCGGTAATTATTCTGATGGGATAAAGAATATTCAGACTCAAGTTCTGTATGATCTGAGGTTTAGAGCCCAGATCTTAAGAAACGGTGTGAAAAATAAATAAATTAAGCTCTCACACAACATCCTCATCTATGTGTGTGAGTGGACAGGGAACTTGAACATCCTTTCTCCGTCTCCAAAAAGCAAAGAGACACCTTTTAAAAGTGGTGATTCTCTTATATTGAGCAGGGGGAGAGCAACTGGCCCTCTCCATCCCCAGCACAGCATCCCTCCAGTGGCTGTTGTTGGGGTCTCTCTTTTGTTTCTTTTTATTGTGAGCTCTTTGGCAACAGGGAGCCATCTTTATTTATTTTTCTTTCTCTATGTAAACTGCTTTGGGAACTTTTGTTGAAGAGCGGCATATAAATATCCATAGCAGTAGTAGTACTTAACTGTGGTGGGCTTTGGGAGAAGAGTCCTGTTAGGTCCTCTTGGGTGTATTGAGCTTGGGTGTTGTCTTCAGTCTCAGAGGCGTTTAAATGTATGTCGTGCTCTTAGATGTAGAGGAGTAAAAGGAACTTGTAGAATAATGCTTCCTTGAGAGGCATTTCCTTTCTACTGCTCTCTATTTTTGGACAAAGCAACTTTTCAAGGCAAGGTTTAAAGGGCTGGGTTTTGTATAGAGTGACTGAGGAACAAAGAGCCTTCCCTTTTTTCTTTCTGATGGCAAATGCAATTAGTTCACTCTGGTCACTCACAAATCGCAGGTTGACGAAAAAGGATTTCAAATTGTTGAACCAGTTCTCTGAATATAAAGTTGCTTTTTTAATGACTGAAGACCTGTTGACAGATCTTGTCCCTCAATCTTCTTTGCATCTGGTATTCTAGGTCCTAATTTCTGTCAATATCCATGGTAAATTGGTAGGTTATTGCCACCCTGTGGCCATAATGGCACACAAATTATCTTCCTTGTCAATTCCTCTCAAGCAGATATGAGAAGGCAGCACATAAATATTACTTCTCTTTTTCCTCAAGGGCCTGCCTAGTAAACAGTGGAGGATAACCTTTCTCAATGAGCATTATGCACTGTGTGACACTTATCCATCGCTCCTGGTAGTGCCGTACAATGCCTCAGAAGAGGATCTCAAGAAAGTTTCTGCTTTCAGGTCGCGAGGTAGAATACCAGTAAGTAGCTTAGATTCCCAATATCGCTTTGTATGGTAGGGAGCTGCGAAGCATATGACAGTCTGAAAAAGCTTCTGATATGTTCGGAGACGAGGAAGGAACTTTCATAAAATGTATTTTTTAAGTTGCTCCTAGTTGATTTATTGTATGAACTTCAGTTAATTAATCAGTTGATTAAATCCGCATGTATTTGTATATGAGGGAAAAACCCAATTGTCTTGGAAGAAGCATCCTTCCTTTGGGGAGGAAGGATGCCTCTCAGTGGAAGAAGGTGCCATCTGTACAGTTTTTTAAATTTAAAAATAAATATTTAAAAATCTGGTCAGTTAATCCAGGGCATACTTTTTAGTCAGTCTTTTTAGTCACCCTAACCCAGCTAGTATCATGGCTGAATGGAGATTTGAACTCAGGTCTCCCCGGTCCTAGTCCAGCACTCTAACCACTACACCACGCTGGCTATGAACTCTCAGAAAAGAGCCGCCTCCTGGTGGTACCCATCTAATGTCTAGAGGGCACCTGAGTTTGAGTCTCGGGATCACTCCTGGGATCAGCCTGCAGAAACATTGAGGAAAACGATCAGGCTCTAAGTGAACCTTTGGGTGTCCCACAATTAGGTATTGTCATGGATCCATCCAGAGAACCAAGCTGTCATTACACGCTCTAGTCAGCCACTGGTTGGTATGAGTGGCAAAAGAAATAAAGATGACGAAAAGTATCTCGAGACTATAAGGGAAACGAACAGTCAGACCTCGAAACTGACGATCTACGATGCAAGGCCCAGTGTCAATGCCGTGGCCAACAAGGTAAGCGGATGCCTTCGTCGTATCCCTGATGAGAATTCGGAATAAAGGGGTTTTGTGGCTTGACTCCCTAATTAGACGTTAAGAAATAGCTGCTTCTTTGGAATGCTCGCTGGGTTTTTGCTCTATAGACGGCAGCTTATTCTGCATAGTTGGTGCGGGTGGTTGGCTGAAATTTTGTCATTTTGTCGCCACCACAAAAATCTGCTTGAATTGCGCGCTGTGGCGGGCATGCAAATATTCCTGCAAATGTGAGCTGTACTTGGAAATTGGCTATGTTATCACTCAAACGTCATAGTAAATGCTTTTGCTTATATTACAGCTGGGGTCCTCACACTTGGGTCCTCAGATGTTGTTGGACTCCAGTGCCTACCATCCCAGCCCTGATGACCAAAGCCCATCGGGGCTGGGGAAGATGGGAGCTGTAGTCCCATATCATCTGAGGACCCAAGTTTGAGGACCCTTGTATTACAGTAACCTCTAAGTGGTTTCCAGACACCATTCAAAAAACAGGCCCCGGACAATAAACTAAAATAGGCATTAATATTAAATGCCCCAAGGAAGCTGCCTAAAAAGGGCCAGCTAATTTAAACACACACACACAGACACCGCACCCCCCAATCCTTCCCTAAAGAGAAATATCTCACAGGCTCTCCAAGGCCCACGAGTTTAGACTTCCGGAGAGGTATGTTCCACAGAAAGCGGAGCTGCAGTCTCCGTGGTTGGTGAGAGTTGGAGCAGGGCCCTAACAGTGGATCTTCAAGGACAGGTGAGTTTGGAAAGCTACAGGTGACTGCTTGCAGGGAGGATCACTGGTCTGGCGATAGCCAGCATGAAGGATCCCTTTGGCTAAGCAGGGTTTGCCTTGGAATGGGTGACCACATGTAAGCACTGTCTGCTGCTAGATAGCCCCCTTTGGGGATGGGGCCCTAGCTCAGTGGAAGAGCAGCTGCCCCGGTTCAATCCCCGGCAGCATCTCCAGGTAGGGCTGGGAGAGACTCCAGCCTGCAGCCTTGGAGCACCGCTGCCAGTCAGTGTAGACAATCCTGAGCGAGATGGACCAAGGGTCTGGCTCAGTAGGAGGCAGCTTCCTGTGTTACATGCACTATTATTCTGCCCCTCCCCTGGCGGGAAACCGTGGTCTGCAGCCCAACTAGTGTTGTGTTCGCATTGTGCTGTTGTGTTAGCAAACGCGTGGAGGGCAGTGGCGTTGTGCAAGTTTAGGAACCTTTGTTCAGCCTTGATCTTGCACTCGTATTAGATGCTGAGTCACAGCAGGTAGCCGGATTTTGGACGGCTGCGGTTAAGTTCTGCACATGGTGTGTTAGAAATGGTTAATGCGGGTTTTTTAGGTTGCTTCATCTTGTCGTATTTTACTTTTAGGTAATAGCTTGTGTGTGTGTGTGTGTGTGTGTGTGTGTGTGTGTGTGTGTGTGTGTGTGTATCAGTTTTCACCCTTAAGGTTCTTTTCATCTGGGTCTGGGCTGAAGTCCGTATATTTGCTCCAAGGCCGCAATGCACTGAATTGGACTGGTGTGTGCGCTTCGGGGAGGGTTTTCTGCTGATGCTTGCACTGCCTTGTGGAGCACCTCCGACTTTGTGCAGCTCTTCTTAAACGTGTGCAGCTCATCTGGTTGTGCTAGCAAAACGCTAGTCTGGATGTCAGACATTGTTTACTATTTCCAAAATTCTGTCTGGTAACTCCCCTCCCCACCCCCCAGCCGCCCTTTAAGAGACTAGTAACTTGTTCCAAGCAGCTCAGGGTAATTCTAACTTAAGCTTTGGAAACAGTGGAAAAACTCCATTGCTGCAGATCCTTAAATGGGAAAAAAGTGCAGAATTTAGATGTTGTTTATGAGAAGTCTAGTGGCTGCATTCCTTCCCTCCTGCACTCTGGATACTCCCTTTGCTTTGTTGTTTCTCGGTCCACACCCCAGGATTACGCAGCCACTCCCACAGCTAAAATTAACTGTCTCTTTTTCGCCCCAGACAGGGCCTAGAGAGCCTTCTGCAGCTTATTAGTCTGCTCATAGTGTTGGTAGGCCCAGGCAAGCACTTGCTTTTCCTTAAAGTTCAGAGAAGTGGTCTAAATGTCACTCCGATTTGGGAAATGTGGTGATGGCAAATAAATACCTTGGAAAGTCTGTGCAGTGTTTCCGTAACTCTTTAGCAGGGTGTAGTTTTTTAGTTTTCTCAAATGCCAGCTATGGAGCAGACTTTACAGCTTTACTGCCTAGGAAGTTATGGAAACTGTGACTGATTTCTTTGTCGTGCTATTAGTTGTTTTTAAATGTGCTTGGCAAAATAATAATCTTGAAGACGCCAAAGCTTGAACAGGAGAAACAGGCCTGTAAAATGGAATTAAATGACCCTGAAGCTGTGATTAAAACAAAGATTCTTGGACAAATGCTTACGACGAAGAAAAAGCCAATTTGGAGCCGTGCTACCAGGACAGTTTTTTAAAACACTGAAATATTAAAATAACCATAAACTCTATAATACAGCAACATCTTTAAAAAAACAAACAAACAAACAAAAAACCCAGCCCACAAGAAAAATACAAGGGAGTTGGCAGGGGAAAGCATACCACAATTTTCCAGAATTAAATTCCACAAAGTTGTTGTGTTCCTAAAAAGAATCACCTTTCCAGTGAGCATGTCTCTGGGTGGGAATATAGATTTTTTTCTGGGTTTTTCCTTTGTGTATTGATTTTGTTGATTTCTCTCTGTCTCTGTGTGTGTGTGTGTGTGTGTAGTGCTGCCTTATGAAAGGTATTTTATACCTTATATCAGAACTCAAATTATTCTTTTGTATGCTTAAAATATTATATAACTACTCTCTATTAAGTGATCAGTTGTGTGTTTTCTTTAAAATATATTATTTCAGAGGTAAATGCTCTTTCTGAAGTGGCTAGATGTGTGGAGTTTTTTCTTTAAAAAAAAAATCATCAGTGATGGCTTGAAGGAAATTGAGTGTACACTTCCCTTGTTTTGATTCCTAGGCAACTGGAGGAGGATATGAAAGTGATGATGCCTATCCCAATGCAGAGCTGTTCTTCCTAGATATTCACAATATCCATGTCATGCGGGAATCCTTGAAAAAGCTGAAGGACATTGTTTATCCTCATGTAGAAGAATCTCATTGGTTATCTAGTTTGGAATCCACTCATTGGCTTGAACACATCAAGGTGTGGATGAGTCAAATAGCATTTGGTTGGTGCATTTATTTCAAAGCAGTGCTGGCTGGGGAGGTAGTGTGGTGTAGTGGTTAGAGGGTTGGGTCGGACCAGGAAGATCCAGGGTCAGGTCCTAAACTCACCAGATTACTTCGCTTATAGCAGCCTTGTGAAGAGGGGCAAGATGAGAACTTTGTATGCCTCCCCAAGCTCACTATAGGAAGGGTGGGATGAGAATGAATAACATTAATACAAAATACATGGGCTTTATCCAAATAAGATTAATCCTTACTAAGCACCATTGAAACCATC
The DNA here is from genome assembly GCF_027244095.1 of Hemicordylus capensis. Classification (NCBI taxonomy): domain Eukaryota; kingdom Metazoa; phylum Chordata; class Lepidosauria; order Squamata; family Cordylidae; genus Hemicordylus; species Hemicordylus capensis. The sequence goes on from NC_069667.1 coordinate 22,495,014, forward strand.
GACTTAACTAAGTCCCATCAAGGTTGCCAGAACCTAAGGGGTATACTCGTGGGTCAAATGGACCGTAAGCCAGAATCTGGCTTTTTTAAAGCCAAATCTGGCCACCTAGAGTCCAATTCATTTCGGTGGGATTTGGTCAAGGTTAAGTAGAGACAGTCAGATATAAATAGATAGTTCTGGGCTGCATCCTAAGCCTTTTCTCTGGTTGTGGAGGAGTTTCTGCTTGCACAAGGGAATGATTTTTGCCCATCTCCCCTGTACAGTTCTTAAGATGCCCTGTGTAGTTACAATGGCAAAAGATCTGTGTTTGGGGTGATCTCAGTGAGTGTTTAGAAATCTCCCCTGTGGCTTTGTTGCCCCTGTCCTCCAGCTTGTTCTGACGGGTGCCATTCAGGTGGCAGATCGAGTGTCCTCTGGAAAGAGCTCCGTCTTGGTGCACTGCAGCGATGGCTGGGACCGCACGGCACAGCTGACCTCGCTAGCCATGCTGATGCTGGACAGCTACTACCGGACCATCATGGGCTTTGAGGTCTTGGTACAAAAGGAGTGGATAAGCTTTGGACACAAATTTGCTTCGGTAAGTACCAATAAAACTGAGTCGGACGAGTCGGCGCAAGAAGCCACTCTCTCGGCTTCAGTTTCTCTCCTGCAATATAGAGACAGCACCAGCCTACTCTGGGGGGCTGTTGTAAGGATGGAGTTAAGCCCATCAGCCCGCGTTTCGAGGTATTTGCAGACTGCCTCGCGTTTGATCAGAGCCTGCGCCCACGTGCCCTGCCATGGGATTGCGTGGCCGGTGCCATTTCATAGCTCCTTTTTGAAGTCGTGCTTCTCTGTGTGCAAGGTGGCCCCAGAAAAAACATTAGCTCGCCTCACTTCTCATCCTTAAATTTAAAGACTCTGGCCGTAAGCTTCAAGCTTTAAAGTATGAAAACAATCAACTGTATTGTAAATTAGTGAAGGGATTAAAGCCATATTTGCCGGACTGTTCCATTACCGTTGTTGATTTAACACTGATCTAAAGCATAGTGTTTTGTGTCTAGCTATCATGCACATAAACATGATTTATCTGTCTTAGTTTCCCATTAGGCAATTAAAGCCAACTTGGACTGTCAAAGCTCAGTGTGTTCTTGAGCAGATTTTCCCAGACCAAGGAGATGTGGCTTTTAAATCCTTGCCCTAAGCAAAACCACATTGCTGTATAGGAGCATAACTCTGAAAATTTGGCAGTTAACTGCTGCTTCAATAATAAACTAATGTGCCCTTTGAAAACAGCTCCAAGTCATTTTAAAAGCCTCTGTTTGTGCCATTGAGTTTCAAGTTGTTTGGGAAATAGAGCCGCCTTGGAATAAAGGAACGCGTTCTATCTGGTGAGCCTGTGTGTTGACGCCTGAGCAGTACACTGCCCAGTTTTTAGAAAGTGGGAAACTATTAGTTGCAAGTGATACGTTGCTTCTGATTCATATTAATAGTTTCCCGTATAATCTGTAAAATCAAAATTGGCAAATGGGGAAGGAGGGCTGGTCTTGTGGTAGCGAGCCTGGCCCCTTTGCTAAGTGGGGTCCATCCTGGTCTGCAATTGGATGGGTGACTAGAGGTAATATGGATCTAGGAAATGGGGCCACAGCTCAGTGGAAGGTATAGACAATATTGAGCTAGATAGACCAATGGTCGGACTCAGTATAAGGCAGCTTCTTCTGTAATGCTTGTGAAATGCCTTTAGGTAGGCTCACCATTTTCTTTATAAAGATTTCTGGAGACTTCGAACTAGGAGAAAAAGCTCCAAGAGGGTCTAGAGCAGCTAAAGTTAAGTATGTGGTTAAGTGTCTGTCTTTGAATTTAGTGGGACTTAAAAACCCCTGGTTTCTTGGATGGGGTGGGAATCAAAGTGAAACATTGGTCAAGTCCTTTTGTCCAGGTACACTGAATGACGTGTCTGTTTGTACTTTACAACAACAAACCTTCTCTGGCTTTGGAAAGACAGATGGCTTCTTCCCAAACTTTTCATTCTCAATCAGGTAATTTTAAAATAAATCCAGCATCGAGTACCGTATTTTATGGACTATAAGACTCACTTTTTTCCTCGAAAAATATCCGCCAAAATTCAGGAGCGTCTTATATGTTTTAACAGTTTAATATGTTAAAACTCTGAAAAACTGGATTAAAATTAAGGTGCGTCTTATAGTCCGTAGCGTCTTATAGTCCGCAAAATACGGTAAATCCTTATGATTTGGCTTGTCACCATCTTTCAGTCCCCTGTACGGAAAAACACACAAACTAATAACAAGGAGATCGTCTTTTGTTCCATCTCCACTAATGTATATTTTATCTTGATTTCATTCAGTATAAAGGACGTGTGTGCCTGTGGTTAAAAGTCATCCGATTTCAAAGTTCATTGGAAAGGTCAGTTATTCCCCAAACAGAGTTAATAAACTCCAGTGATATTTGCATGATTTCATTGCAGAGAATTGGCCACGGAGACAAAAATCATGCGGATGCTGATCGGTCGCCCATCTTCCTCCAGTTCATTGACTGTGTGTGGCAGATGTCTAAGCAAGTAAGTTCTGGTGTAGCAACAGATCCATTTCACAGGACCTACGTAATTCACCCTGGCTATACTTGTGCACATTATTCTGGGAGTTGTCCTCCAAGTCGTCTTGCTGGCTCTACGGAGTCTTAAGCTGCATATCCTTGCCAGAGAAACAGGACTTGTCTTCTGTCAAGCAGGGGACCGTGGCTGGTGTGTTACACAGAGGCTCCGTTGTCGAGCACGCTGCACAGGGCCTTTTCAGTCATTGCTCCCAGGCTTTGGAATGCTCTCCCAGCTGGCATCTGCTCCTCCGTCTCCATGACAGTTTTTAGGAAACAATTAAAGACGTGGCTCTTCGTCCAGGCTTTTTAGTGGAAGTATTGTTTTTACTGAGTGTTTATGTATTGTTTTTAAATTTTCAAATAGAAATACTGCTTTTATAGTTATAATATCTGTACTTTTTGTATTAATTATATTGTAAACCACTTTGAGGTTATTTGAATGAAAAGCGGTCTATAAATCAAACAAAATGTAAATCAGGAACTGCTGGGAGTCTTGGGCAAGAGTGCAGACACTTCAAGGAGCAGGCAGCTGCGCTTCAAGAGTATGTCTCCCATCTAAGCAGTGTCTCTCAGCATGGCAGGTGCACGACTTCCAAGATCACCACCTGCATTGTGCTACGTAATGTGTCAGCCATTACAAGGTCCCTTAGCTAAGCAGGGTCCGCCCTGGTTGCATATGAATGGAAGGCTTGATGTGTGAGCACTGTAAGATATTCCCCTTAGGGGATGGAGCCGCTCTGGGAAGAGCATTGAGGTTCCAAGTTCCCTCCCTGGCAGCATCTCTAAGATAGGGCTGAGAGAGACTCCTGCCCAGAAATTGTATTTTGCCCAGAAATGATTTGGCAGCCAGTGTAGTTCTTTTAAAATAGGAGTAATGTGATCTCTACGGATGACCCCAGAGACCGACCTGGTTGCCGCATTCTGCACCAGTTGCAGTTTCTGAACTACATCCAAAGGCAGCCCAGTGTATAGCGCATTGCAGTAGTCAAGCCTGGATGTTACCAGCATATGCACCACTGTTTTAAGGTAGATCTGGATTGTGATCCATTAACCTTCATCAGTATGGGTTCTGTGCCTACCATCCAGGTAGAGTTCGTTGGCTCCTCGTGGTGCCACGAACTGCCCCTTGCGTGTGCTGCGCTTCTGTCGATATCGGCGGTTCGGCGCCATTTGGCTCAACTCTGCTATTCCCCTATAAAACAGGCTGATGATGTTGAGTAACAAAAATGTTGCCTCTTGCTGTTAAATCCCTTGCATTGCTCTGAACTTTTCCCTCCCTTGCATATAGTTTCCTACAGCTTTCGAATTCAACGAACAGTTCTTGATCACCATTCTGGATCACTTGTACAGCTGCCGCTTTGGTACTTTCTTATTCAGCAGCGACTCTGTGAGAGAAAGGGAGGTAAGTTGTTGTGGTAGTCATGAGAGCTGCCTGTCTTTCATAATAATTAATAATCCCTGCTAACTGGACAAAGAGGCACCTTTTAAAGTAGTGGCTGTCCTGTATTTAGCAGGGGGAGAGCAACTGGCTTTATCCAGCCCCGGCACAGTATCCGTCCCTGTCATTGTTTGCTGGGGTCTCCTTTATGTCTTTTTTGGATCATGAGCCCCATTGGGACAAGGAATCCTTTTTTCATATCTTTTGCTATGTAAACCCCTTTGACAACCCCTTTTTTGTTGTTGTTGCATAGCAGTATACAAAGTATTCAAAATACAGTCTAATGGTTTATTTTAAAAAGCATGCACACTGCTTAGCCAGACTTGGTAGCGGCAGTGTATAGATGAGATGAAAAGGCGGGTAATTGGACACTTGCAATCAAGCATGTTCCATGCCATTAAAACAAATAAAAGGATTTGTCAGTTTCTGGGTTATTCTTGAAGATACTTATTTTTAGGGAGTAAATCTACTTTTTACTAGAGAGTAAATCAAATTGCTCTGAGCAAATCACATGAACCAGGATGTATACATTCAATACAAAAGAGATTCTGCAGGGATATATTAGACATTCCCTCTGATATAGTAATACCTAAGAGGACTACCGTGATAGTTATGGCACATGTGTGATAACTGTTCTAATACCTGTACATAATACTGGATTACAGGCCTGTGCTATCGGAAATGTTGACCTCTGATAGGTGAGTTTCCTCCCCACATGACATGGGAGGCAGCCAATCCTCGGGCAGGGAGATAGAACGGTGTGTCAGGTAGGATGGTGGTTGCAGAGTTGTGGGGAGGGTTTTCTTTCATTCCCGACCCAGCATTGGTGCACGAGAGGCTGGGTGGGTGCAAGGAATGTTGGGAGGGCCCATGAGGAGCAAAAAGCTCAGGGAGGAAGGAACTGCAGTCCCCAGGCCTCCCTGCAGCCTTTCCCAGCCTCCCCTACATGTCTCCCCGCCCAGTTTCCTGTGCGCCACTGCTGGGTCGGGAATGAAGGAGCACACGCGCCCGCCCACTCTGCAGCCACCGTACTTCCTGGGACAGTTGCCCCGAGATTGGTTGCCTTCACGTGGTGGTGGGAGGAAACGGACCTATCGGAGGTCCCGTTATTTCTGATAGCTCAGGCTGTTTGGAGTAGAAAGAGCCACCAAGGCAAACTCCTCTGTTGTGTACAGATTAATTGAAATGAATTCTGACTTTCATTCTCTTCGCAGAAACTGAGTGAGAAAACCTTGTCTCTGTGGTCCCTGATCAACAGCTCGAAATCGGCACATATCAACCCCTTTTATACGAAAGAATTGAACCGTGCTCTGTATCCAGTCGCAAGTATGCGCCACTTGGAACTCTGGGTCAATTATTATATTCGGTGGAACCCGAGGATTAGGCAACAAGTAAGACCTTTTGGCGGGGGAGCTGGTGGGGGGAGAGGTTGAAAGGCGAAACCATGGCTGTTGGTCTCTAGCGAACCACCTCTGGACGCAGAACTTCCATATAGCCACCATGAAGAACAGCAGTTGTTCCATTCGTCTTCCGTTGTGGCAAGAGAAATGGACTGTCCCGACATCTGGTCCTCTGGTGACATAGAGCCAATCTGGTTACCTGAGGCCGCTGCATATCTGCCTGCCTTGTTCCCCTATAAAAGTGGGGAGCGGGAGCGGCGGTGCTTTCTATACCAAAAGGAGCACAGAGGTGAGGAAACCCAGCCCCTCCCAATCTTGTTGCACTTCCCTTTCTGCCCAGCTCAATTCTGGTAGCAGAGACCGGCTAGCGGGGAGAGGCTTCAATGCATTGGCATGCAGTGCGGGAGGGAATCGAGGTACACACACACACACACACCATGTGCTCCTTTTGGTATAAAAAGCCGATGCACACAGTTTATAGACAGATGGGGCGAGCACATATTTAACCAGTTACTCCAGTGGTTCCCAACCGGGGTTGCTCCAGAGGTTGCTGCACCACAACTCCCAGCATCCCCGGCCACAGTTTATTGTGGCTGGGGATGCTGGGAGTTGCAGTTCAGCAGCCTCTGGAGGAACCCTGGTTGGGAACCACTGAGTTACCCAGTTGCCCCGGGTGAAGTGATGACTCCGGAAGCATGGACATAAATGCACCAGCCGCTCGGCACATCGGCTTCCCTGCTTGAGGGCAACACTGAAGCCAGACATAGGCACGCTAACTTGGAAGCCAGAGCCACGGAAATGTGCTTAGGCCTGGGGAGAAGGGGTGTGCACAGAACCGGTTCGGTACTCCTTTTCTAGAGCGCCGAACCGGTCCTGTCGACCGGCGTTCAAACCGGTTCGGAGGGCGGCGGGGTGGGGGCTGTATTAGATGACAGGGAAGGTGCCGCCTACCTGCCAGCCCCCACCCCGCTGCTTTCCCCTCGCCGGCACTCTCCCAAAAACCGTGGGTGCGGGGCTGCAGCGTTCCTCCTTGCAGCTCCATTCAGCATCACCCCGCGAATGCGCAGGCGCGTCGGCCATCTGCATGGTGACGCTGAACGGGGCTGCAAGGAGGAATGCTGCAGCCCCGCACCCACACTTTTGGGGAGAGCGTCCAGTAGGTTCCCGGCTGGTGAGCTGTTGCTGAAAAGCTGCTCCGCCGAGTGGGAAAGATGGTGTCCCCTTGGTGCGGCAATCCTCCCGCTTTGCTGGAACAGCTGGGAGCAGAGAGAGAAGAGGCCTTCTGTGTTGGACAGACCGTCTTTCTCCGCGAGCCACTAGAAAAGAGCAGCCGTCTTAAGGCCGGGCTTCCCTGTAGTGTGTCTCCAATACTGTTGACAGCACTCCAAGGGCTGGGAGGAAGCCAGGCAGTGTTCTGTGTGTCTTGCGGAGGGGCAGCTGCTGGGAATCTCCGGGCTGTAGCCTGAAGATCGGATAAAATGGGATGTCTTTCTAAAAAGCGAATCTGCCGGTTCATTTACTGGGGAAATTAGTCACACTTTTGTTTGTTTGGCCTGACGCTATAGCTTGGTTAAACAAATAAGCCGTAAGTATCAAGTCGAAGTATCAAGTCAAATATTTTAGGGCAAACGACAGAGTAAGACTGAAGTGTAGAGGCTGATCCTCTCCGCATATGACAAAGTTCAACTGTGTGATCACATTCATACCTATTCTTGGCTTGGTTGCAAGCAGGCCCACAGAATGGGAAGGGAGAAGAGCTACAATGGGCTAGAATCTTATTTTTGAGATACTCAAGTGTGACCTCTGTGGCCCTAACAAAGCAAAATGGTTTGGAAGCCGAGACAGTCCCTATGATTTCATATCTGTTGTATGACCGAAAGGAGAGGTTCTCAAACTTGGGCCCCCAGATGTTGGACTACAATTCCCATCATCCTTGGCCTCAGTGTCCTTTGGGATGATGGGAGTTGTAGTCCCAACAACCCAAGTTTGAGAACCCTGACCTAAAGAATAATGTTTGAATGGATAATGTGCTGCCCTGAGAACTATGAGGCAGGATATAAATATTTTAAACTAGTAATGTTTGTCTGCATGTAATATATTTGCAAAATGACTGTTGTAGAAGTGCAAATGTTTCTCTGTGGAGAGGATTTCTCAGTGCTGTGGTGCAATATTACAATTTTTTTAAAGTTAAAATTCATGGAATGAGCTACAGTTCAGCTAGATCAAAGGTACAACCTGTACACGGAACCGTTAATATAATGAAGGCCAGTATATCATGAGTCTGTTTTGGAAAGAATATCTGTCTAAGAATATCTGTATATATTTTAATTTGTTTTATACTATTGTTAACCGCCCAGAGATGAAAGTTTGGGGCGGTGTACAAATGTAATAAAATAAAATAAATAACCAAGTGACTTGCTAACAAGATTTTAAAATCAAGGTAAAGGGATTTCCTATCTCAATTCTGTTTTTTACTTCTAGTTTGTGGAAAACTGTGTCTGTTCTTCCTACATTATGGGTTGGGGTGTGATAAATATTGACAAGCAACTATTGATGTAAAGTATAATGGAAATGGGTTTTCAATAAGTGCAATTCTAACTTACTGGGATTTCTTTGGAGGAATTCTACATGTATGGATGTGGCTGTATCTCAGTACTCGAGAATCTGCTCTGCATGCAGCAGGCACTCAGGTAGGGCTGGGGAAAACTTTTGCCTGAAAGCTTGGAGAGCTGCCAGTCAGTGTAGACAGTACTGAGCTAGATGGACCAGTGGTCTGACTCAGTATACAGCAGCTTCCTGTGTTCCTATGACTTGCAAACAGAGGCCTCTATTCAAGCTCAGATTTTGTTGGGTCTTAGTATATTGTGTAAAATGACTTTTTAAAATCTTTTGCTCTTTGTCTAGCAGCCGAATCCAGTGGAGCAACGTTACATGGAGCTCCTAGCATTGCGTGATGACTACATGAAGCGGCTAGAAGAACTTCAAATCACAAACAATCCCAAACTTTCCAATTCCTCCTCTTCCTCGTCCTCTTCCTCACAGCTGATGTCCCATGTGCAGACTCACTTTTGAAGGGAAGTGATTCGCTGCTTCTCCCTGAACAGTTGCCATCCTAAACGGTGCTTATTCCGATGTATTGGACAAGAGGAAAACATCGATGCCTTACGTAGATCTTCTCTCTAAAAAATGGTGTCTAGGAGATGATTTGAACGCGCAAGTGAGCTTTTGAAACTGATGTATGTGCCTTTCAGAACCTATGGCCTGGGGACATGTTATCCAACTAGCAGTTAATATATATATATATTTTTAAGTGTGTATTTTTTCCTCCTGCAGCATCCAAATATATTTAGCTAAATGCCTTTATTAATAAGCATCACCTTTTTAGAGCAGTATGAATTCCATGCCATTCACAGGTTCTCTCCTGCAGAGACCTAAAGTGCATGTTTGACGCCAAGGATTGAGCAGAGTGCCATCAACTACAGCAGGGCTTTGTAGAAAGCAGGTGTGCCTGGGCAATCGCCTTTGGCGAAGAGAGGTAGAGTTTTGTGTTGCCAGAAGACACACGCTCCTGAGGAGCACTTCCGGTGTGAATCACAATTTATATAGTTGATTACACATACAATTATTGCAATGGGTAGCAATAAGCTATCGCAGCTGAAATTCCTTTTAAAATTTGTGCCTATTCAGAGCAGCAAAGCCTTATTTCCAAAGTAGATTAGTATTGGATTCTTGAGATAAGACATAATGCGTGTGTGTGTGTAGCCCTGTTCCCTTACTTTTTATCAAGTATATTTAAAAAAACCGATTTATAGAAAGTAGTGTGTGCACTGAAGAAAATAAATATTGCAGATCTTTGGTTTGCTGTCTTCATGCTGGCTGTCAATTTAAATTTATTTTTTTTAGCATTTGTCCTTTCAGGAATCTTTTTAAAATTAATCTTACGAAGCACTTATGAAGTCAGCACAAACCTTGCAACTTGATATTTTAATTCATTGTTTTGTTTAGGAGTTAAAGTTTTAAATGGCATTTGGTCATCTTGAAGAACATCTTGAAGCATAGGATTTGTGAAGGACTGTTCATAGCTAATGTGATTTATTTTAAAAGTATTTGACTCTTTGAGAGTGTTTGCCTACCGTTTGTAAATTATTGTATATGTAAGTTTTGCTCTACGAGAGATAAGGTGGCAAGGATATTATAGGATAATGTATAAATTAAGTTGAAGCGTATGAAATATAGTATTTTTTGTAAAGTGTAAATATTTTGGTTTTGGAAGCTTAAAATCAAACGTCCATAAAATACTATAAATTTCATAGTTTTAGAGGACATTGGAGTATTTTAGAAATAGTATTTTTTCATTACAAGAAAAATTGAGCACATTAATACAGTAAATAGTATACTAAGAAATTTGCACTATTTCTTCAGGGATAGACTGAAGTACTAGTAATAAAATTCAGCTAGCTAACGCATGATTTATTTCCACTTGATATCTGTCCTCTAAATTTCACACTCTCATTTCCTTTCTGTATCTCAATGCACATATAGACGGTTTGTTGTCCTAAAAGGAAACACATCTGAAAAATTAAATGCCAAACTTGAATGATAAGGAAACTCGCATTGATACTATCGGCCTATTTTAAATGACAGTATATATCTCTTCAACTGAAAAACTATGCAGACTCTAATATAATTGCCTTTTCTTTATTTGCAATTTATTAAACATCTCATTGCAATCCTAAAATGTTCTGTAGGTTGTATATCCACATGAAGTGTGTGTTTCTGTCTAATGTGGATAAATTGATATTTTGCCTGATTTTACCAAGTAAAACACTACATGCTCAACTGGGGTTTTTTTTTGTGGGGGAGGGGGGCAGGGAGGTGGGAATGTAAAACAGATTTAAATGCATTTGCCTTCTCATTACCTGTATACCGTTGATTTGTGTTACCACCACCACCACCACCACCACAGGTGATGCTGCGTTGTGGTTTTGTAGAGAATTAATTTGTTTGGAAAAGTGTAACTTGATGAAAGTTCACTTGATTTTTTAAAAAATACCTAAGTAAGTCATATTAAATAAAAATGAATGGATACTTCTGAATACTTTTCTGAGTAAGTAGTTAGAGTTGATCCTATGCACGGTTCCTTGGAAACGTGCATAGGATTGCAGCCTTAATTGGGGGGCTTTTTAAAATGCTGTGTTCGAATTGTGCTCTACAGTTCTTTTGGAAATGATGGGGCTTCCGGTTGAGCAGATTCTTTAAGACAGGTGAAATGACTCGGGGCTCGCTTGCTGTCGTATGGCAGTGTTCTTCATTGCGCTTCGGCCAGAGCTGGATACTTTTCCCAGCCCCCCCTGGCACCATGTGAAGACAGAGTGGGACTGTCTTCAGGCACTTTTGCCAGAGTGTTCCCCGCTTGAAAAATCGTGGCGATCACTGTTTTGCATTCACTAGCCATCTCCCGATGCTTGTTATCATTGCTTTTCCATCATGTCTTGAAATTAGGACAAGCCCTTGAAATCCTGTCGAGAGAGAACCGTTGCATGCGACATGGTGTAACACTTACCTCCAGGCTTTTTGCTACCTGCCATCTGGCTCCTGTTAGATACTCACTCCTGTGTGCATTTCCCGCTTGTCAGTTATCTCGTGCCCGTACCTTTGGAGGTGGGCGTCCAGCAGCCTCGCAAGCCAACTCAGTACCTGTTCGCCACTCCACTGTTAACGGGCACCAAGCTTTGCAAGCTCAAGTATTATGCCTGCATGGAGCCAATGTAGTTAGCTGCTTATTCCAGATATTGTTATGCGGAGTTGACATAAAATGACAGTGTGACAGAACTTGATTTTAAGTGTCTGCATTGATTCTGAAAAGAAGACAAAACCCACGCAGCATATTGAGCCAGCGTGGTGTAGTGGTTAGAGTGCTGGACTAGGCCTGGGGAGACCCGAGTTCAAATCCCCATTCAGCCGTGAGACTTGCTGGGTGACTCTGGGCCAGTCACTTCTCTCTCAGCCTAACCTACTTCACAGGGTTGTTGTGAGGAGAAACTCAAGTATGCAGTACACCGCTCTGGGCTCCTTGGAGGAAGAGTGGGATGTAAAAATAAAATATTTACTGTACTCTGAATTCTCTGTGGGTTTCTGAAGAGAAGACGAAACCCACAGTTTCATACAGTACATTCAGCATATGTGGCTGGTGGCTGCATGTGTGCAGGAGGGCTTTCTTCCCCTCTGCACATAAAGGAGGAAGATTCTAAAAAAGCAGAGGTACTGGTGAGCCCAAGCGACTTGTGTGCAGATACTTAAACAGTTATTCCAGCCCTCGGCAATAGAGTTCATACAGCACAAGGGTGGGAGAATCTCTTGGTCACAGTAAATGTGCCACATTTATAATGATGTTAGCAAGTGGAATTCTGAGCTCTGAAGTTCCACCAGCTTGTGAAATGGAGAAAACCAGGTTCTTTGCTTTGGAGTGGTAGAATTTCTAGTTGGCGAGATTTAATTTTCAGAAGTGCCTCTGATGAACTGGGCAGCAGATTTAAAAACAAATCACATTATTTTTAGTTGAGTACTTGCAAAAACGGCAGATGGCAGGTTTCACCTTAGAAGATATGTTCCCTCTGCCACACAAATCTCTTTCTAAGATGGTGCCTGCTGTGCTCTGTGTTGGGAGAAGAGAGTGTGGTGGTGTGTGTTTGCTCATATGCAAATGTAATTGTATGCAAATCCAATTCATATGCAAATACATGCATATTTGACACTGACTAAACCACATGCAATGAATCAACTATGCTCTCTTTAATTGGATTTTATTGACTAAGCTACATATGCTTAATCAACTAAGGTTTTTTTTTAATTTCTAACAACTGTCGATGGATCTCTTTATACAATATGCAGGGCCAACTGCAGTTTGTGTTCTATTGGGGGTGGGGGTGGCTCTGAGCATGGACACACCAGGACAAACAGTTGTCAAGATTGATAGTTTTTTCCCTTTTCTTTTTTATTGCATATTTTTAGGGCTGTCACCCAATTAAATACATCTTAATTGAATCAAATCAGTTCTAATTGATTAAACGTATAAATGTGAGTGGGCTTATGTAGAAACAGGGTGTGCCATGCTTTAAAATAAAGCAAAATAAAAATATCCTGGCTCAGGTCAATCTCCTCCTCCTCACACCAATTTTCCTTGCATCCCACTTCTTTTCATACCTAAAAATGTATCGTTCTGATTTGTTATATTTTAGCATAATTGTGCTCCTCTTACTTTATTCCCCTCAAACTACTACTTTTGCAAGATTTTACATTTATATTCCATCTTTTCCCCATTGCACCCAGGGTGGCAGAAGTACTTGTAGATCACCTCATTTTTTATTCTGATGACAACCCTATAAGGTGGGTTAGGCAGAGAGAGAGAAGCCCAAGTCAGAGATTACATTATATATATATGTGTTCATGTGTCTCTGCTCACGTCAATTTTTCTATGCATGATTGTACCTGTGTTCATTTCAAAAGAACCTGGCAATAGTTCCCTCAAATGTATGGTACAGATATGAAGTTAAGTGTCTGTGTTCATCATAGCATGTGAATACTAGTACCACCTGTGTACACTGTACTGTACGTGGAGTGTACAAGTGTTGAATGCTAGATCCATCCCCAGCACAGCATCTTTCTGTGGCTGTTGCTGGTGTCATATGCTGCTTTTTTAGATTGGCTGTTGCTGGTGTCATATTATGTTGCTTTTTTAGATTGTGAGCCCTTTTATTTATATCTCTGTAAACTGCTTTGGGAACTCTTGTTGAAAAGTAGTGTTTAATTATTTCTTGGATTTGTAACATGTGAATAGGGCTAGAGGAAGAGAAGGTTGGCTATGTAGGTCACCATGAGCTGCATGCCAGCCTGAGTGGGGATTTGCACCCAGGAGTTTCCCCAGACAGTGGCTTCTCTGTGGGTTTTCTGTGAGGCTTTACTGCAAGTTGGAAGTTGCCCCAAAAAACTGATGCAAAAAGTGGATTATCTTTTTTACCCCAGATATAATTTGGTCTACACTCTGTGTGATGAAAACCCCGAATTGTTTGTGAAGTGCTCCTTGACAGCTCATAGGGATTTCGGGGTAAATGTGGCTGATATCTGAACACACACCTCCATTGCAAAGGAGATGTGAACTAAAGTAAAGCTGCATTGCCGAGTAGGTGTTGCACTGTCGAGTCGGTGTCGACTCCTGGCGACCGCAGAGCCCTGTGGTCATTTTTGGTAGAATACAGGAGGGGTTGACCATTGCCGCCTCCCGCGCAGTATGAGATGATGCCTTTCAGCACCTTCCTATATTGGTATGCCCAATAGAGGTGTTATACCAGCGGAGATTCAATCTGGCAACCTCTTGCTCCCTAGGCAAGTTAGCCAGGTGTGTAAAACTTCCCGGTGGCCAATGATCTAAAGCAACATGATGCCGTCATTTATTTTATATTTTGTTCTTCCCAACAGAAGTGTACATGACGGACAGGTGTGTGTATAATCCTGGTGCTACTGGAGGTTTATATTTTTATTACAATTATATACCACTTTTCAACAAAATGCCCACAAAGTGGTTTAATATAGAGAATAGGAGGGTTCACAATCTTGGAGAGAGAGAGGCCCAGAGGCAGTCACAGCTACTGGAAAAACAGACTGCTGAGGTTGGGCGGTTGGTTGCTTAATATAGCAAGCCCCTTTTAAAAGGTGCCTCTTGGCTCAGTTAGCAGGAAATCACATTGGGTTTGTAAGTACGTTTAAAAAAAACATCCACCAATACACCTATATATCAAATATTATATGATGTATACCCAATATCTATCTATCTGGTGTGCATATACATGTGTATTTGATGTATATTATGTCCTGTATATCAATATTTGTATATATTACTATCGTGATGTTTAGGTAACAATACACCTAGGTATCAAACACTATACAGACACAGGTGTGTCTATAATGTGATACCTACGGATATTGTTTTTACATAACCTACAAGTCAAATGTGGGCAAAGGTGGCATCTTCTAAAGGCCAGAGTGGGGTAGTGGTTAGAGTGCTGGACTAGGACCAGGGAGACCTGAGCTCAAATCCCTATTCAGCCATGAGACTAGCTGGGTGACTCTGGGCCAGTCACTTCTCTCTCAGCCTCACCTACTTCACAGGGTTGTTGTGAAAGAGAAACTCAAGTATGCAGTACACCACTCTTGGCTCCTTGGAGGAAGAGCGGGGTATAAATGTAAAAATAATAAAAGTCTGTGTGTGTATAGGTATATAACACATGCACATATGTCTGTATGTGCGTATCACACACGTGTTTATATATATGTGTGTGTGTGTTATATTTATTTAGATAGAAAGATGTGCGTGAAATTGTGTGTGTGCGCACAAACACAGAGTTAAGTTTAAAAAACACATCTCTCTCCCCCTCCCCGACTCATTTCTTTTATGGGGGGGGGGGGTTGCGGGGGCTCCCCCGCTTCCTGCTGCCCCCGGGGGGGAGGGAGGCGCACCATCCCCCCCCCGCGGCCCGCCCTCTTCTCCGTCTTCGGCGGCGCCGCGCGGGGGCTTCTGGGAAAGCGAGGAGCCTGGCTGCTGCTGCTGCGGCCGCCTCCTCCTCCTCCTCCTCCTCCCTCGCCGGCCGCCAGGTGACAGTTGATTGCTGCCGTCTCCGCCTCCGGAGCGAGGCCGAGCAGCCGGGCGGCGCGGGGGAGAGACGCCGCCCGCCAGCATGGACGGCAGGGCCGCGGCGGGGCCCTCCGCCGTGGAAAGCGCAGGAGGAGCCGGAGCCGGAGCAGGCCCCGCTCTGGCGCGGAGACCCACCCGCCTGCTGCCGTCGGGGCCGCCGCCGGTGGTGGCTGCTGCCGCCGCTGCTGCTGCGGCCGCCGCGGCAGGAGGGACGCCGTCGAGCGGGGCCGGCTCTCGGCAGCCGAGCGTGGAGACCCTGGACAGGTGAGCGCGGGGGGGGGCCTCCTTCTCCTCCCTTCCTCCCTCCCCCCGGGGGGGGGCGGTGGCAGGAGCACCTCAGCCCCCCTCCTCCTTGCACAACGCAGCCCCCTCTCTCCCCCCGTGGTGGTGGGGCTGCAGCCGGAATGAGAGCCGTGGGGTGTAAATGACCAGTGGGAGCAAGCCCCCCCCCACCACCTCCTGCGAGGCCTTCCTGCCGCCCTCCTCCCTGCCAGGGCGGGGGTGGTGAGTGGGAGTTGTGCAAGAGCTCTTCCTCCTCCTCCTCCTCCTGGTGGCATCATCATCCCCTCCGCCGCCACCATTCACTGTGCCGCTCACGCAGTCTTGTCTACAAGGGTGGGCCCCAACAGCCCCCCCCCCGCCCGCCAGGCTAGATGATGAGGATGCCCAGGCGCCAGGGGAGCAGCTGCCACTGTGGCCAGGTGTGTGCCTAGCCAGGCGCATGATGCTTCAGAAACCCCAACCGGAAAGCACACAGACAGGCAGCAGAGTCCCCCCTTCCCTGCTCCGAGGACCTGCGCGTGTAGCCCAGTGGCGACTCACACATGCCAACACCCTCTTGGGTTTATCTTTCCTGGGACTTTGGCTCTCGTCTCTGCTGTTCCTTCGGGCCTTTCGGAGAAGGGTCACAAGAGAAGGCAGGCTGCCCGGGTCCCCATTCCACTCCCCTAAATCCGGGCACTCGTCTTCCTGTCTGACATTGCCAGATTTCTCTGGCTGTCTCCAGAAATATGGGGTTGGAAATGCAGCTGTGATTGATACGGTGTTGATGCTAGAAGGAAACAGAGAGCTCCTCTTCGCCCTGGCGCTTGCAAAGGGGAACTTCCAGTGGACAGGTTGCCCTCTCCCCAGTATGCATGTGCACGTGTACATGGGTGACACTGAATATACAAAGAATGCCAAAATGAAGCCCTCTTGCACGGCTTCCATTCGTTTGCACAGGGGAGCTTCTCAAGTAGTATATACCAGTGTTTTCTGTAAGGTGTGCACAGACTCAAACGGATTTTTAATGTCCGCTCGGTTAATTTTAGATGCTACTCAAGTTGAATCAGGAAGGCCTCACTCTGAATGCACGTGTGTGCACACTGTTTTGATACTGCTGCCCAAAACCAAACTCATTCTGCAAACAGATGGTGAGGGGAATAGAACACTGATGTATACATGTGCATAAATGTAACTTTGAACAGAAGAGTAATACGGAATGCTAAGAGGAAGTGTTCTTGCACAACTCACATTTGTTTCTGCGGGAGAATTTTCAGGTGGGCCTGTTCCCAATAAAATTCTGCACAACACCTCTCTGGCTGTGATACACATGTTTATAATATACACCTGTGTGTGTTATTAGATATAAACACAGAGCCTATTTTTTCCTGTTATTAGGGAATAAAATAAAATCACTTCTTAATATGGAAGACAGTTAAGAGCATGTAGTGAAACCTATTGTAGCATAGTGCCATTGGCTAAAATACTGCTGAGAACCAGGGTCCTCTCCTCCCCAAATCTGCAAGATAAGAAAAATACTGGTCTACCTTAGAGAACGGTTGTAATGTCTAACATTACTGAGATGGTGAATGTGAAGTCCTTTGAATGCTAAAATGCTATGCAAATGAAAATTGGTGATGGTACGGCAGAAATGCAAGATTTTGAATATTTAATTGCATATTAATAAAAGTATTTAAAGATCTGTTTAAAATAGAACAAGGATAGCCCACGGTGATAGGGAGGAGGGGAACAATTTAAATTGAGGAACATGGAGGTTAATATAATACCCTCTGATTTTTAACTTCTTTATTTTGTTCTTTTATAATCTCACCTGTTTTTCCAGTGATAGAGCTGGATAACTACTCTGCTTGGATCCCAAATATTTATTTGCATAACCTGCCCTCTCCCGTGGTGGGTTTAGCATGGATGAAAGTAGTTCCTTTTCCATGGAAAGTAGTAGTCTGTTAGAAGCATCTCATTTGTATTTTCCTCAGTCTCTTTACTGTTGTTGATACAAGTTGCAGCATGGCTGATTTCCATTTCACTTTCCAGAATCTGGCATTTGTCTCTGTTTTTGATGCCAGACCTCTGCTGCTTCAGGAAATAGCTCTCAAGTTTTTCCTGAGTATTTAGACATTCCAGAAGAAAGAACTTCTCTCGAAGACTGCAGACTGTTTCATGGGTCATTCAATTTAAATCCCTTGATTCACGATTCCTAAAAACCCTCTTGGTGCATAGTTTGTTTTTTCAGTTGCTTGTTGCAAATTTCCAGCACAAGAGATACTTAAACTACTGCATATCTCCTGTTCTCATTGTCCATCAGAGAACATACCCAATATTTTGCGAATATTGGCCTTCCTGCAATTTACAATTGTTTCCTCTTGTGCTCTGTTTAGTGGAAAAAAACCTTTTTTTTTTTTTGTATAGTCATTTAAAATATTGATTTAAAGATTGCTGTGTTCTCTTACTGTTGCATCTTGGTTTCCATGTTTTGTGTTGTGTGTACTATTCTATCCGGATTCTCCTTTTTAACCCTGTCAGGTACCTTCTCCTCCTTACCTTTACCCACCCAGTTCTCTACACACTTGCATCAAAGCAATTCTTATCAATTTAATGAAATTTACTGACTAGTGAATGTTTGTAAAGAGTGCAAGCGTACTATGCTACCATGATGAAGACACACATTATTTTTCAAGTGTTTGAAAATGGTAGAACTCCTTTCCAGGAAACATTCTTAAGTTTGGGAGGGCTAGCCTAGTTAAAAATCATCTTGATCCTGAACTTCTGCTTCAGTGTACCTTTAACTTCTTTATGAAGTCCATACTGGTATAGTTGGTGCATCCCTGTACTTAAGACACAGTTATTCGAAACCTTTCCTTTTAACACAAAGGATGGCAGGAAACAAATGTCAACCCTCGGTTGAAATTAGCCAGTTCATCTAAATCTGGATCTTCTATCATCCAGATAAAGCTTTGGTGTGTTTTGCTGGACTTTATAACTGGTACATAAATAAAAACTGATAATTGTTAACTTAAGAAATGTATCTCCATTCTTCAGGACCCTCATTTTTATTAAGATACTACAATATGTACATTTAATTGATCAGTTAATTTAGGGATAAACAACTTTGGGGTTCCTAGAGGTGTGCTATTCTTCCAGGGACCAAAAATGTATTTTGCTTCACAAATTGATTCTCAGTAGATACAACAAAGCTGTTGGTGCCATATTGCAATAAAGCCCCCCATAAGCTTATATGCACAGCTTTAACATCACGAACATGTGTGTTTACGTATTGCATACACTTTGCATACAACAACTGGACGTGAGATGGAGCATTAAATTGCAGAAAATCTCACAACTTGGAAAATTCTTTTTTCCCTTGCAAGTGAAACTGAAAAGTTTTAACACACCTGATTAAAATTTGGTAGGGTTGCCAGGGACCAGTTAAGTTTGCTACTTCTGAGTAAGCATGCAATGGTTATCCAGTAAGTCCTTTTATGTATTAAAGATCTGTGACTAGCAAACACACTCGCACAGTTCTTGTAATACCTTGTAGCCACATGGTTTTTTGTTCCTGATACTGAAGCTCTCCTCTTCCTGCATGCCGATTCACGCCTCCATTTCTGGGTTACAATAAAAACATTTGCGGTGAAGTCCAAATTGGCAAACTATTTGGTGTGAACCTCCAGTTCATGGTTTGATATGCATTTGCACACTATAATTTAGAAGTTAGCTACAATTAACCCTATCTGGATGTCACTGCAAATTACCGTCAGGAAATATGGGAATGGAGAGAGTAGTCCTTGCACGGGATTGGGAGTGTATGTGCCCACTTCATGTTCCTCCTAGTTTGGAGGAGGATCACCTGGAGTTAACTGTTAGCACAGGATGTGAATACATCTCGATTGGTTACTACATGCAAGATAGGAATCTTCTGCTAAATTCCTCTGTTCTTGTAGCCCCACAGGGTCCCACGTTGAATGGTGTAAGCAACTCATTGCTGCTACAATTTCTAGTCAGATTTCAGGCGCTGTGCCCTCAGACAGTGTATCCAGAGAGTACAGGGTAAGTTCTCTTTTTAAACTTATACATTTGCTATATTTATTTAGTGCTCCACAAGTCCTTGCTCAAAACAAGATATAAAAGGGAATGGGGAATAAGAATATGGAACCGGATACAAAATTGAATGTTGAGCCTTCTGAGAGAAGAATCAAGATGATATATGAACCTGCTAGACACCAAGAGCTGTGACTTTTTGTGTTGGTGTCATTCAAAATCTAAAATTGCTGCCTAGTTTGGATCTTGAATGTGATCAGTTATGAGAAAATACTTCATCTTTTCCCCCTGCGTTGTGATTTTTTAAAAAGAGAAATCACTGTATATTCTTCATGCAAGCTAGTGTTCTTGTTCAGTTTAAAGCAAAATTAAGTAATTTACCTGCCTGGGATCAGGAGGAGTTGGATCCCTTTTAGAAGTAGCACACTCCTCAAACTCCTGTGAATATAGGTCATGTTCAGCCTATTGCTGAAGATGTATCTGTAAAAGCAAGCTTGGTCGTGGTCTATTTAAAAATCCTTCTCGCAGTCTCTCTCTCTCTCTCTCTCTCTCTCTCTGAAAACAGAGAGAGCATGTTGTGTTCAGAAGAAGCTTGGCTTTTGTAATGTGTGGCAGCAGAATGCCGATACACTCTCTGGGTCAAAGCTATGGCCTTCAGTAAAACATTGTGGCAAATTTGGCATTTGAACTAGCTGTTATGTTTGCCTGGCAGAATCCAAGTCGCTTGGAATGAAATGTACCCGCCAGTTCTGATGCAGAGCGGTCTTAATTTCATACCTCTCTGTTTCTCGGCTAGCCACAAACCATGATGAAAAGAGAAGGGATCTTAAAGACAGGCTGGACAGCCTTAGTTCACTGGGCCACGTTAACGATCAACACCCTCTGCATTGTGTTGAATGGCTGACCGCTGGTATGTCTGCCATAGATATAACAAGGCCCTGCACGGGCATACAGGCTCTGGGTTAACTGTCCATGTTTTAAAGTACAATGAACAGTTTTGCGCTGCTTCACCTGCAAGGAGGGAGAAAAAAGATGGTTTGCCGTCATGGCTCAGGAAAGGTCCAGTGAGCTTCTTTAAACTGCAGGGAAGTCTCTGTTCTTTAGCCTGACCTTTTAGGGCTGTCTTGTCTGGGTAAGTAGATACCCACTGACCCTCGCCCTCCCACCCACCCCCCTCCCCAGGCCAGTGCAGTTTGGATAGCCAGGTTGCCCCTGCAGGTGTGTGTGGATGGTGTTGGGAGGCAGTGTTGGTCCTGCATGTGTTTGCCTCATCAGCTGCTTTCCATCATGAACCTGAGCAGATATCTTGGGCCCACGCAGAGCAGGGCAGTCTCCTTCCTTTCCCATCTGTCTTGCTCTGTGCGTGGGTGGAGACCGTGTGCTCCTAACTCAGATGCCGGTTCTATGCCATTAGAGTGGCTTGGGAAGAGGTTTCTTCAGGTTTAAGAATAGGACAGAAATAAGCTCGGACTCACCAGTGTATGATCTCTTCACTACCAGGAAGTTGTCTTGATTAAAAACCCCACTGCTAGCTGCTGTATTGTTAATAGCTGCGCCCTTAAGTGCCACTGAAACCAACAGGGCTTAAAGACTTGGTTTCAATCCGGTGAATATTGTGTGCACCAAGTTTGTAAATTGATAATTTTTTCATTATAGGAGAAGTCTGAATAGTTCAGTTCCATATGCTTCCTGAGAACACGGTGTGCAGAAGCAGTGAAAGCATTTGTATGTCCTTGTTAAAGCCCAAATCCTTACATTTCACTGTCTCTGAATTAAAAAATAAATCAAGGAAATAATTGTACAATAATTAATGCCATAACCCCTAAGCTTTCTTCAGTCTCTTGATTTGTTTGACTTATGAAGAAGAGGCTAAAGCAAGAGGAGAGCAAGGAAAAGACTCCCCTTGGCTTAATTATGAGCGACATGAGCAGATCAACAGTAACGTGGTCAGCCGAACCTTTCTAGAACCTCGGGGCTCAGACAAGACAGTGGGCAGGACTGCCTGAATTCAGGGTCTGAATGCATTATTTGTTGGATAATATCTGTATTTTAACTAACAGGTATACAGGAGGCCCACTATACGGGTAAGAATAAATGTGGCTATCTGCACAACAGCCTCTTACCTGTTTGTGTTTTTGTGCTGTGTTGAGAACTCCGTGTGCCTAAGTGTTCTTCTTTACTTCATGAATGGTGGTTTTACACCAGTTGGGCCATCTTGCTATGCAGTGCAACAGCTTGTTTGCCATACAAATGTTTTACGTGCATTACAATGTTTTCATGAGCAATAAAAGGCAGTGTGTGAAAGAGCAGTATCTTTAAGTTATGTTGGAAATGCATGGTGCTAACCCTAAGTTTTATTACATTAATTCTGACAAAATGAGCCCTCTCGACTGATGCTTACATGCTTTGGATTACAGAGTACTGTATTAGCAGACTTAATGCATTCTCTGTGCTAAAGACGTCGGAAGGAGAAGCCTAAGAAAAAGCAATAAGTCTTAGTCCACCCTACTTAAATAAGATTTCCATTCAGGTTTGCATTTATGCAAGTGCTGCTTTAATTGCTAGACTCTTTTGTGCAAAATTGAGATCTGGGATCCAAGTTAGATACCACTGCAGTGACCTACGTCTTTGTCCCTGAATATCTAAAATGTGTCATCCAGTCTTGATGGTATAAAAATCATGCACAATTTCTGTTGCCTTCCATTTCAAATCAGCAGAGAAAATGGAGTGGGAGCCATTAGACATTTATTTCCAAAGATGACTTGTTTTCCCTGCTGTAATGCTCTCTTTGGAAGAGACTCGCAAAGCTATAATGCTGGAGCAATGATCCCTCTAACAGGGATTCCCAGATGTTGTTGACTACAACTCCCAGAATCCCCAAGCAAAAGCTGTTATAGCTGGGGATTCTGGGAGTTGTAGTCAACAACTTCTGGGAATCCCTGTTAGAGGGAACATTGCAGGAATGACCAATTTGAGGCACTCCAGCTGTTGGATTATGGGAGTTGTGGTTCATCAAGAGCGGAGAGTTTCAGGTTGGCCACCTCTGCCATAATGCTTCAAAGAGACTGTGAAATACTGGAGGAAGAAGACACACATCTAGCATAACTTTAACAATGAAGAGTCTTATGACAGCTTAAAGGCGAACTTGTTTTGCCTTCAGCATAAGCTTTCATGGACTACAGTCCACTCATCAGTTGGCGAAAACGTGTGCTACAGTGAATGTGTCAGTCTGAAGTTGCCACAAAGCTCCTAGTCCATAGCAGCAAAAACAAGGAACACACCTACCCCTCTAGAAGTTGTTAGCTTAGCTCTAGCTACCTTGCAATCCTGGCAAAATTGAGAGGGAGTGGAAGGTAAATCCTGACTTAAGCTACAAGGAAGAGTGGTTACTACCTCCTTTGCCTCCTTTGCCAAGAAGCCTTTATCAATAATTGTAATGCACAAAGACATCATAAACAGGAATCCTGAAATAAAGGGATAAGATTAAAAAACGGTTGCAATGATCACACCTTCAAATTTTACTGTTAGGGCTTTAAGTTCTTCTACAGTTTGCACTGCTTTCGCCTTATCTCTGCATCTGATTGTTGAGAACTCCACCATCTTACTTCTCAACCCCTTTTTCTGGGACTGCTATACTCTCTTTGCCTGAAATACAATTTAAGCACATCTGCTTTTCTGTCATATTCCTGACACAAGAAAGATTTGTTCCAAATAATCATCCTGCTCTTTTTCTCTTTATACAGTACATTAATGTGAAAAATGCTGGACATGTTAATGATTTGAAAGTTTTGCTACTGGCTTTTTTTTTATAGGTCATCTGAACATTACTTTGGGGTTTAATATGTTCATAGTCTCAGCCCCAGAATTTACTCAGTAAGGAACCATTTTGCATTGCAATAATATAATAAGTAATATTGTTGTCCCTAGAGGTGTGCTGCAGCTTCAGACTCGGTGTCTGCGCCTGGTGTGCCTTCATCAAAACAGAAAATGAAAACCTAGTAGCATGCATCTTTCCAGTGAGAATCCTAGCACTTGAAAGGAAGCTCTATACCACGAATATTACCGTACTTCATGTTTCTGGGTCAGCACAGCAGTATTAACTCCCTGAGGGAAACACAGCCAATTCAACTTATGGCTTCAAAGATGAGATGTCATCCAAGGCCCTTGTGGCTGGGGATGCTGGGAGTTGTAGTCCAGCGTCATCTGGGGGTCCAAGTTTGAGAACTCCTGTTGTAAATCAAGTTCTTAACCAGCTGTCCCCATGCACCGTGAATGTAGTTAAATGTCATGCGTCCCAGTGACCTTTTGCTCTGCCGCAGGGGTTTCAGAGCGATCGTTCTTAACTATATTGGACAAATATAAAGAATTGAACACTGCAGCAAACGATTTCCTTAGTGACCCACTTGGCACCTGGAAAATTATTCCGAGCAATGAAATCCTCAGAAATAGTTACATCCCGATCCTAAAGTGTTTGCTGGCATACTTATCTTCAATGTCAGCATCATGTTGTGGTTTCTGATACAGTGTTAATGGCTTCAGAAGGCCCCATTAAACTCTTAGCTGTACTTAAAATTGTGGGATTATTTCCAGTGGAGACAGAAAGTACTTAACTGTTCTGTCTTCAAATAATTGCATGGTTCTCTCTCTTTCTGCTACCATAGTGTGCTATAATCGATTTCTTCTATTATTTTAAGCATGTGTCCTACTTTATACTCTGCATTTTGTCTTTGCTGATTTAAAGATTGCTTGATTCCAAAAGACAGTACATACTTTGAGTTCTTTGGCACTCCAGAGCAACAGAATGCACACATTCTAGTTCAGCTCCAGTTTTTAAGCAGGATCTAATGGGTGCCAGGGTAGATGCTTGATGTACTTGATCTAGGCATGCCAGGCACAAAAAAGGCTGACCAGATACATTGGTGTTAAAGTATCTACTGTCTCAGTTTTATTTTTACAAAACTTCTGTCCTTTCACTTGTTATGTGCATGTTTTTTCCCCTCTTGCTTCTGCTTGCCCACTGCTGCATCATGCAATTCAGGAGATTCAGGATGGACACAATGGCTATCCTTCTGACGCAGAAGTTGATCAGGTGGCAAGTTTTACTCCTCTCTTGTTAAATAACTCTGTGATGTGTGACTGTGGGGTTGGTGGAGCAAACCGGGCTGCTAAACTCCCAGGGCTGATCAAGTACAGGCTTCTGGGGCTCTCCCTTCTTTGGTTTCAGGACTTATAGCATGTAATCACAGCTAATTGTCTCTTAAAACTAATGGGCAGTTTAAAGCAATGGTTTCTAGTGCCGTGTCTTAAGGCACCATTTGAGATAATAAATAGGAAGGCAAAGGTAAGCACTGCTAAATTTTTAGTGCCTTGGATTCTGCATGAAATGCTACAAGGGATGGCCACAACTCTGCCCCTTCTGGTGTTCTGTGGAGTTCCTATTGTTGCGGGACCCTCAGGCACAGCGGACCTGGATGCTGGCTACAGGCTGCCACTTGGCCTCCCCTTGCGAGTAGCATGTGCTTAAAAGCTGCCTGGGGCATGCCCCAGTTCACCAGGCCTTGGCATGGTCAGCCCATCTTCTCCCACCTGCCCTGGGTATCTGCCAATAGACCGAATGGCGCCCTCCTCCCTCACTGTAGGGCACTCCTGCTAGGAGCATCAATGAGCTCCATAAATCAGGGGCTTGAAGTTGCATGCCTGGCAGGAGGGAGTGCAAGGCCCTGGGCATTCATGGCCCAGGTTGTAGTTGTAGTCCAACATCATCTGGGGGTCCAAGTTTGAGCACCCCCTGTTGTAAAGCAAGTTCTTAACCAGCTGTCCCCATGCACCGTGAATGTAGTTAATTGTCATGCGTCCCAGTGACCTTTTGCTCTGCCGCAGGGGTTTCAGAGCGACCGTTCTTAACTATATTGGACCAATATAAAGAAATGGACATCTTGAACACTGCGGCCAATGATTTCTTTAGTGACCCACTTGCTGGTGGGTGTGGATGTGTTTCTGGACTATACCGTTCGGCCACCGTTGCTGAGCCATACGTGGCAAACAATGATGGGCACTGCTTCCAGTAACCAGCAGAGTTCAGGGTCATCACTGGCTCGTGTTCCCAAGCCGACGGCATGTGGGCCTTGCAACTGTGCAGCGTTGGCACGGCACCGGGCAGCCGGTCTGCATTCTTTGCCCCCTCACCAGGCACCTAGCAAAAGCAGGGAATGTGCCGCTGTGCTTTCCAGGCTCTGTGTGGGCATTAAAAGGCAACCACAGTTTCTAAATACTTGTAAATAACCAATTTGGGTGGAAGCTACTTCAGGGTACCACTACTACAAATATTTATATCCCGCTCTCCAGCCAAAGTCCTCAAAGCAGTTTACATTGAAAAATAAATGATACATAAATAAAATGGTTCCCTGTCCCCAAAGGACTCGCAGTCTATAAGGTAGACACCAGCAACAGCCCCTGGAGGGATGCTGTGCTGGGGATAGATAGGGCCAGCTGCTCTCCCCCTGCTAAGGAAAAGAAAATCACCACTTTAAATGGTGGCTTTGCTCAGTTAGTAGGGGTTAAGCAAGAATTGTATGATCAAACAACCTAAGGGGAACTCTTGATTTAAACCTATGGGAGACCTTGGGCATCCTCAAGAGGGGACCCTACTGCTCAACTGCCACACCACAGTCTGCTTTTTGAAAGTCTGCTTTTTGATTAGCTTCAGTAATGGTTTGCCATGTGCCATGGGGAAGGTGGGGCTTCAGCCCCCCCACCAAGGTCCTTCAGCCCAGTCCCACAAGGCACATGGAGTAAGAGTGTGATTCTTTGAATCCCAACCATGAAGACGAGTACAAAAAAGATGTCTAAAATAATACAATAAAATTGCAGTTTGCAGACATATTTGCATAAAAGCTTAGTGGTGTTGTCTAAAAGTAGTTTAATTAGCTTCTATTTAACCAATTAATGGGCTGCTTAAAAGCCTGAAATACCATAATATCCGTAAAGGTGATAGCTGACGATCTGACTAACATTTTCCTGTTGAATAAATTCAGAAAAATCCACACATAGTTCTGAAATTAACCTTAAACTAATTGCTTGAATGAAGTGATGCACATAGGTGTACAGCATGGCCAGTAAACTGAATACTATTTAGCAGGGAGTGTGTGTTGTTAAAATCCTATTACATTTAATACTCGGTTATTAAATGTAGCAAGTTAATTGCACCGGGCTAATATAGTATGTGGGAAAAGTAATATAAATCATATTATGTTGAGTGTCATATTAGTATTTTCACGTCTAAATCTGTTAACATCAGATTGATAAATTGGCTGGTTTCTTCAAAAGACTCCAACAGACTCTGACTCGGGCAACATTGCATAGACACACACCAGTCACATCAACATCAGTCGGATAGGTGGGAAGACAACTATGAGGAGGATTGTGGTATCAATCCTTACTTGTAAATCAGAAAGGCAGCAGATGTTGTGGTGGACATCTGTGAGTGTTCCATCTAAAATTAAGCAGATGGTTTTACATACCAGGATTTAAAATGCTTCAAATTTTAGTCTGCAACCTTATAGTGAAATATTATGCACTTGCAAAAAAAGCATCTGGGCCTGAACAGCCCCCTCTTTACTTTCCCTAAAAATATTGCCAGTCTTTAGAATCCTTTTCCAAAACCTTTGAGGCAAACCCAGGCCTTGAATAACAAACGAAAAGTTTGGACTTGGAGTTATCGCAGCCCATGTAGGTCCCACTGAATCTCATCTGCTTACAGAAGCCAAGTGTTTCCGTTGGGTGCAAAACTGTCCATAATCTGCTTTACTAAATCTTCTGCTCCTGTGAATGCCTCAGTCAGACTGGCAAGGGCACAGCTCGCATTTCATCAAGCGGCTGACTTTGTATTTGGTGAGGCTGGCCAGGAGTTTCGTTTGGAGTCCACCATTATGCTTGGCGTTGTTGCTAGGCTTGTACTGCTCATACAAGGGGGCATCCACTGTCCCTGTGCTGGAGGGAGCATCCTCTGCAGGAAAGGGCTGGATGGGGACCTTGGGCCACCCATATCTCCTTGTGTAGCATCCTAGGGGCTGTGGGGGCAAATCCATCCCCCTGGTATCAGCACAACCTCGCCCTGGAAAAAGGCTCCGTGGGTGTGAAACGGCAAGTCAGTTGGGCAGAGCTGGACAGCTCTCTGCTTGTCACATGTGCCTGTAGCCCTTTTAAAAAACACTCCGAACAAAAGGGAGCTGCAAAACCAACCACAGAAGACGACATGAACTAGCCCAAAGATTCAAGAAAAATGTCTCTAATAAATGTATTTATTGATCGATTTATATGCCACACCCTCTGAGTTGAAAGCGGGAGAGATAGTTTAAATAAGACTTCCTGGATGAGGCAAGCCCAGAGAGAGAACAGTGTTCCCTAAGGCGTGCGCATGTGTGCGCAGTCACAAGTTTTTTGATGTCCGCTCAGTAAATTTTAGATCCCGCTCAGGTTGAATCAGGAGGGCCCCACTCTGAATACATGTGTGCGCACACTGCCTTGATACTGCCGTCCAGAACAAAACTCATTCTGCACACAGATGAAAAAAATTAGAGAGAACACTGCATCTCAGTAAGAATGAGGGCCCTACCAGTAGCTGTCCAGCTCCTTCCTCCCGTTCTGTTTAGCAGCCTGGCATGGATGACACACTGTTCGTGTCCAACTAATTAGCACATAAAGTATACATACACATGCAGAGGTGGGTTACCAGCTTGCTGGAGCGCGTAACCTCCCTTTTTGTAGGCTTCACTTCACTTAGTGCTACCAGAATAAGCTGGGGATTTGGTAAGCACTCCTTGAATGAACTCTCTTTTTCTTGGCAACAGAATATTTATGTTAAAAAAGCAAATTCTCTTCTTTATATATGAAATAATTTGACAGTATACCTTTAAAAGCCTTCTTTAAACCAATGTTAAATAGCTTGGAACTAAAACACTACTGAGTATCTAAACGGTGCAAAAACAAACCTTTGCAGTGGCCTGTAGTTTCAGCAAATGGGGTGTTTAGTGGCCCGCAGAAATAAGACCTGACCAGCCATTCTTATCAAACACAGCACTGCAACATGCTCAGAGGAGCTTCATGTTAAAAGTGCAGTTTTAAAATGTTGCTTGTCCTGTGTGTGTGATAGGTAGGATGTTGACGTTACCTTTGTGTCAACGCTTTGCTACTAATGCATATTTAACATGTCTGATGGTACCTTAAAGCAATAAATACATAAATTAACAGCGATCCTGGCTAATGTTACGTAGAATCTGTGCCCCCGTATTCTTAACTGTAGTTAAGAGATCGGGGCCAGCCGTGGGGTCGCACTTTGGAATTCATTCCACCCTCCCACTTTGGCCGCGGTTACATGTTTCGTTGACAGTAGTGTTATCCTCTCTTAGGGCTTGATCACGTTCTAACCTGTCTTCAAACCCTAGCAGTAGAAGCCCTGGATATCCTTAACCACTGCTGCTGATGAATCATCTAACCACTAAGGCAGGGAGTAAGAATTGGCCACTGAGTGGGCGGGGTGCTGATTGCACGACTCGCTCCCGGATCTCGTAACTTTGTGGAGGTGTATGTCTGCCCCAGTGTTGGAGTGCCCTGCTTTGAGGAGAAAGAGCCATCATTTCTTTTGGCTGCTGGAACCTCCTTGCAAATGCGCCTGGCAGTGATTGTGTATTGAAGCTGCAGATGGAATCTGAGATTGACTTCTGGCTTTGGCTTCCTGCCAGGCACTGAGGGATGGGAACAAACTTGCTCAGATGGAAGAGGCTCCACTTTTTCCTGGAGAATCCATCAAAGCTATCGGTAAGTGGAGTGCAGAGCGACGGAGAACGTTCTTCTTATTTGTGACTGAACTTAAAACAAAAATTATTTACGCAGTTTCGCGTGTATTGGATTTTTTTTTTTTTTTTACACGGAGTGATCAGATTTTAATCTGGATCCTTAATCCTTTAAACCCAAGTCCAGTGTTGGAGATGCAGAGCACAAAAGGCAAGCTGGATCCGAGAAGAATTTTAATTAGAAATAAGCACAGGAATCGGTGAGGCACGAGGCTGAGGTGCTAAGTAGAACCCTTAGATATTTATGTTTTCTGTGTCTTTCTCTTCCATAGTCTGTCCCCCCCCCCGGTTGGGATAAAATCTGAGCACTTTGGAGTAGAAAGCTTGGGGTGCAGATTAGATTATCCTTTGCAGCTTTCCCCTTTCCCATCTCCCTTGGAAGAAGGGGATGGAGAGCAACTGGATCCATTACAGAAGAGCAGCCCTGATATTTTGTGGGGGTGTGTGTGTGATGGTGCGGTGCTACCAGGGAAGGGCTCACCACCACACTGCCTGGGGCCACCGGTTCGCTATCTGGCTTGCTGGCCGTGGCTCTGTTCAGACAACATGCCAAACTGTGGACAAGGACACTTCACTGTGATGTGATAGGTGATGTCTGAGTTGCCAGTCCACCGTGTGTGCATCTGTGTGGTGCACAATAAGCTGGAATCGGAAACCATGCTTTGCACTAACTAGGGTTTGGCCTAATGTCTGAATTGGTAAACCCATTGCTCTGAACATAAGGAGAGCTGGTCTTGTGGTAGCAAGCCTGAATTGTCCCCTTTGCTAAGCAGGGTCTGCCCTGGTTTGCATTTGAATGGGAGACTGCATGTGTGAGCACTGCGAGATATTCCCCTCAGGGGATGGGGTTGCTCTGGGAAGAACACCAGCATGTTTGCATGCAGACGGTCTCAGGTTCCCTCCCTGGCAGCATCTCCAGAGAGGGCCGAGAAAGACTCCTGCCTGCAGCCTTGGAGAAGCCACTGCCAGTCTGTGTAGACCAGGGATTCTCAACGTGTGGGTCCCCAGATGTAACTGGACTTCAACTCCCATAATTCCCAACCAGAGGTCACTGGAGCTGGGGATTATGAGAGTTGAAGTCCAATCACATCTGGGGACCCACACGTTGAGAAACCCTGGTGTAGACAGTACTGAGCTAGATAGACCAAGGGCCTGACTCAGTATATGGCAGCTTCCTATGTGCTAACAGCCCTGCTGGGTCAGGCCCAAGGCCCAGCAGATGCCTCTGAGAAGCCCACAGGCAAGAGATGTCAGCATGCCCCCTCTTGCTGCTGCTGCTGCTGCTCCCCAACAACTAGTATTCAGGGGCCTGCTGTCTCTGAGCCTGGAGGTGGCCTGTAGCCAGGCCTCAGGCGAGTCGCCATGATTAGACCTGCTGCCCCATGGAGAAGGGGACGGACTGAAGCCGAGGAGAAGGAAATGGAAGCCCAGGCAGCCCTGAACCGCGGGTTGCTTGTTGTAGGCTTGGAAAGGCTATGATTTATTATTATTTATTATTTATTACTTATGATTTATGATTATTTATTATTTATGATTTATTACTATGATTTATTATTATTATTGTTATTATTATTGATTCAATTTCTATATTGGCCTTCCAAAAATGGCTCAGGGCGGTTTACACAGAAAAATAATAAATAAATAAATGAGATGGTTCCCTGTCCCCGAAGGGCTCACAATCTAAAAAGAAACACAAGATAGAGACCAGCAACAGCCACTGAAGGTACTGTGCTGGGGTGGATAGGGCCAGTTACTCTCCCCCTGCTAAAGAAAGAGAATCACCATGTTTTAAAAAGGTGCCTCTCTGCCCAGTTGAGCAGGGGTTTTGAGTTTGGAGTGCCAGCCATGGCTTGTTGCGATAGCTGAGCCTCCATTCCCTTGGACTTTATAAATGGGCAGACTCTTGTGCTGTCCAAGCTTCTGATGGTCAGACTTGGAAAGAAGCCGCTTCTGCCAGTAGGTGTTTAACTGCATTTATGGTTAATCTGTTACGCTGATGCCTTGCTAATAGAGGTTATTTGGATGTTCCCTCAATGGAAACGGATGGTGGGAGATGTCCTCCTGAATGGGCATTTTGCCTGCAGGGCAGAGTCTGCCGGCCTGGCCTGTGCTCTGCACGAGGGAGGAAGCAGTTAATGGCTTTTGAATCTGCAGTAAGCAGGCGGCAAAAGCTCTGAGTTTAGCGAAACTGGAAGCCGCGTGGGGTGGGGGTGCGGCCGGCGATCTGCACTTTCTCTGTGGGAATCTGAGGTCTGTGTTGTTTCCCATTGCCTCTGTTTGTATACTTACAAATAAAACAAATGCTTTATGTGTGCTGCCTTGCAAAGGCAGCACAAGTCTCCAGTGCACACTCTCATCGAAAAGAAATGAAACCCTGCAGCTTTGCCCGGGACTTCTCACTGCCTGGGAAAGTGGGGAGTTGTTAGCGGTACACTTCACGCCCCTGGGTTGAAGCAGAAGGCCCTTTTGCTATTACTTACCACATTGCCTTACTGCTAAATGAAATTGTTAGGTCATATTTAATTCAAAAGGTGCTGTCTGGAATCTGTATCTGGGCTACGGAGTGCTTTTTGTTCCACTCCCTAAAATGTTCTGAAAATTGAAATGATTTATTAAACAGGCGGCAACAGGAGAAAGTCAGATTAGCAGCCTGCTCCCTGAAGAAGAACAAGCTCTTCCCCATGACCAACGTTTTGGGAGCGGTTG
This sequence comes from Hemicordylus capensis, assembly GCF_027244095.1. Taxonomy (NCBI): domain Eukaryota; kingdom Metazoa; phylum Chordata; class Lepidosauria; order Squamata; family Cordylidae; genus Hemicordylus; species Hemicordylus capensis. The sequence goes on from NC_069667.1 coordinate 22,527,006, forward strand.
CTAAGGGCCGTGGTCGTCGTCGGAAGAAGAACTTCAAGAGCTTAAGTTCTGTTTTCACACGGACACGGTCTGGTCAGAGCAGTTGGGTTAAGTGCCACCAAATAGGCTGCTGGGTCACATTTGATTCACTAAATGGATGGCTTTGGGTATTTTTTGAGACTCAAGAGAGCGTGTCTACCATCCAGTGATTTGAGTATTGCAAGCAGAGGTGGAGCTGCCCCACTTGTGGAAGGGCTTGAACCCACATTCCTGGGTCACGGTAGGAAAGTTGTAGGCCACTTTCCTGCACGTTTGTGCTCAGGGGCTTACAATACATAACCAAAAAATCAACAATCAACAGCAATACCTACATAGCAACAATTTATGTAATAAATATCAACAATTCAATCACATTTCATGAAATGACAGAGTGTCATTGAAATAATCAAATTTTAACTGCAGGTAGGAGAGGAGAGCTGGTCTTGTGGTAGCAAGCATGGCTTGTCCCCTTAGCTAAGCAGGCTCTGCCCTGGTTGCATATGAATGGGAGACTTGGTGTGTGAGCACTGTAAGATATTCCCCCTTAAGGGATGGGCCTGCTCTGGGAAGAGCATCTGCACATTTGAATGCAGAAGGTTCCAAGTTCCCTCCCTGGCGGCATTTCCAAGATAGGGCTGGGAGACTTCTTCCTGCAACCTTGGAGAAGCCGCTGCCAGTCTATGTAGACAGTACTGAGCAAGATAGACCAATGGTCTGACTCAGTATATGGCAGTTTCCTATGTTCCTAACCTATAAATTCACCAAGATATATATTTCAAGTTAGTTAAACTATATAGAGCATCAGTAACAACAACAAAATGCATCGTATTAATCCAAAGCTATTCCACACTCACACCTCATAAGAACAAAACTAGCCAGTTCAGGAGCCAGAAATATGAAAAGCAAGATAAAGAATGCAATATTTGGACAGGATGCTAGGCACGAGAGCTAAAGCAGTTTCACAAGCTTAGAGGAACCACTTTTTGAGTTGGTGACATCAGTTGAAACAAGAATGCTTACTGGAAAGCACATAGCTTTCAACTGTTATCATTCTTTGGTGCTAAAAATGGCTTAGCATCTGCAGTACTGAGAAGCTCTGAGAAACTATTTAGCTAAGCCTCCCAGATTTAGAATCCTTGCCCATAGTTTTGTCAGTCCTCCTCCTCTGCTGCTGCCCTAAAGACACTCCTCACAGCTCTGCTATTATCTGTCAGAATCCAGAGCAGCTATGGAAGCTATTAGAAGAAAACCCTGCATGCTGGCTTTATTGCTGAAAAGATGGAGAACTCTCTTTGTAGAATTTGAACTTAAAATAAAATTCTAATGTTTGGGGCTGTTCTCTTGTGGTCACCAAGTACATTACATATCATTCAAAACTGTAATTTGCTGGCCTTTTCATTGTAACCATCAAAATACCTACTTTTGATGCAGTGTGCTGTGGAATAGCACACTATGAAATAATCTGCATGAAATCAGGTGTTCTACATGTAATGCCAGACTCAAAGGCATATGAGAGTTTCCTGCATGAAGAATGTGTGTGTGTGTGCGCGCGCACGAGAGAGAGAGACAGACAGACACAGACAAAATCTCTTGGTAGATATTAGCATTAATAAAATGACACATTTTTTCCAGCTAAAGATGTTGTGTATATCTGTCCATTTATTGGAGCCATCAGCGGTACCTTGACAGTGACGGAATTCAAAATGTATTTCAAGAACGTTGAGAGGGTGAGTCCTTCCTCTTTACGGCACATCCTATATTTTTCAGCTGCAAACTCTCTCTTCCTTGGGCTTTTCAGAACCTCACACACGTGTATAAACGAAACATAAAATGCATTGGCAGCTTTATGTCCCCCTCTATAACTGTTATGATTTTATCTCAGATAGTCTGCAGATCATTCTGTATTTCTCACAACTGTAATAAGGAAATGGGATGTTTGCTTTTCTTCCAATTCCAGGATCCGCATTTTGTTCTTGATGTTCCTCTTGGAGTGATAAATAGGGTGGAAAAGATTGGAGTGCACACCCACGGAGACAACTCCTGCGGCATAGAAATTGTTTGCAAGGTATGTGTTTAATCTCGAGGAAGTGTCCTGGTGCTTGGCTTGTTCCTCTCTGGTGGTTTAATTTCACTGTGCACTGCCAGTACAGTGCCTTATCTAGACGAGAGGTTATCTGTTGGTTGCTTTGGAGACCCAGCCACCTGCTGGCTGAGCTGGCGTCCTGCTGTGGCGTGGCTGCAGCCATTCTCACTGATGGACAGAGAGGACCTGGCAGAGCATGTTGGGAACCGTGTGGTTTGAGTGGAGGGCAGGCAGGCGGACTGACAAAGATCTCAGCCAGGACCTGCCTTCTCACTGGCCCTCCTCGTATGTTAGGAAGCAGCATCCTCTCCAGAACCCCTTCCTGCATTTCTGTGTGGGAGCTCGTGCTCTGAGTGTTCCTGCTGGCCCTGACCATGGCCCTCTTTCCCCCAGCTGGGACTGGTAGGAGGCTTTGTCAGCATTGGCGCCTGCCATGCGCAAAGTCGGGCGTTGCGATGTTGCAGTCCACACGAGGGCTGCCCTGGTGGGCCACCATCGTACTTGCCAGCACCACTCTCTGCACAGGCATCACCCTCTCCCTTGCCACTCAGCCGGGGCATCTCCATGCCAAGCTAGCTGGAAAACTGGAAGCCTGAAGTTCCAAGCCTAGCCAGACATCTCCGATATGAAGTTTCAGTTTGTGCCAAACAGAGTTGTTTTGAAAAGCTAACCAGAGTCTATTTCAAGAAGAGTCTGAAAAGAACTGGTTCAGAGTTGCACATTGGTGATGAAGACTGCCATGTTTTCAAGACCAACTTGCTGATTTGGACGTTGTGAAGCACACTTTATTTTCTCCTGTTAATTCATGTGTCGTGACTGTTTGAGGCAAACTTCTTGTCGGGCTGGTTTTGTGATATGGGATCTCATTTCTCTTTTGCAGTGTCTGGTTCTCCTCTGTACTGAATGTAATAGTGCAGCTAGGTATTTAGAATTGGGTTTTATTAGTCTTCAGATAAACATGGCTTAAGAAATGGGGCTTCTCAAAATCTTGGGTTTCAATAGCCCTTGTCACTGCTGCAGTTTTTCATTTAGCATATCAAAGCTTCAGATATCTTTTAACAGGATATGAGAAATTTGCGGTTTGCTTATAAACAAGAAGAACATAGACTGGAGATCTTTCAAAACCTTATTACACGAGCATTTCCTCTTTCTCATGGGCTGGTAAGTATTTTAACAAGGAGTTCCATATCAAAATCTATAAGGAAGAATCTAGATACAGCCTATCAACTCTTTTTTTTAGTCACAGAGCATCATTATTACTTGAATGGGGGAGATAGAAGAATGAAGGGTGCAGTCCCAAGCACAATAGTCACAGGGAAATTCCACCAAGGTCTGTGGAATTTCCTTCAAAACTGAGGCATGAAGAAGCCATCTCTTGTCTTTGGCAACATTAAAAAAAGGCAGGATTCTGTGCTATTCTTGAAGCCATTGTGTCAAATATTCAGTGCATGAGCGAGTTGATAGTGAATTTAGTTAGTATATTTGTGTACCATCCCTAGTTAAGCCACTTGATTTTCATGTCTTTCATCACTTTGGATACTTAATCAAAACTCATGGGAAAATGCTCCCCAGAACACTGTTGAAAAAATGTAGAGAGAAGCAGGGTAGTTACACAGTACTAATATGTGCTTTTGTTTCACTACATTCAGTCATTCTTTGCGTTCAGCTATAAAGAAAAATTTCCTACTAATGGCTGGAAAGTCTATGATCCCATGGCAGAGTATAAGAGGCAGGTAGGTAATGAACATAATTTGCTCATTTCCCCTTTATAATTTGCTATACCTGGCATTTGCCCTGACTGTCCATAGGCGTATTAGAAGACCTAAAAGATAAGGTCATCTACTTCTACAAATCTGCTGGTACATTATTAGTACTGAATTGATGCTAAAAAATGGAAGGCAAGCTGTCCCCTTGTGGGAAACTGGCAGGGGGTTGAACTACACAGATACCTGTTGAGCAAACAGTAGGGCACCCCATGGCCATACACAAGCATGTGGAGCTGGCTGAATGCAAAGTTGCCATCCTCTTGCCCATTCATATCAGCCTCTGAGACCTGGTTCACACCTGAAGCAGAACCATGTAGTAGAGATCAGGGTCCGTTGCACTACGAGGAGCTAGTCAGTTCTGCTCAAATGGTCCCGCACAGACACAGAACCCACTCTTATGACTGCAATAGATCACTTCAGTAGTTACAAGTGAGCAACCTGTTTTTCTGAGGGGCTAGAATAATAGATGGCCCCATGTCGGAATGTTCTCCTGTAAGAGAGACTTCGTTTCAAGTATAAAACTAGCTCAGCCCACTCACTGTTTGTGCTGCTATTTGCTTGCAGGGTGTGTTTACATGGGGAAGCATTCAGAATTGGTACTTTCCATCCTGCAGCATATAGTGTTTGAGCCCCACAACCCAATGCACGTATAGATTCCTTTAGAGTGAGCATGTTGCAGGGCATGGGAGTGTGTGGCGTGTGCTCCCTTCCATTTTACTTCCTGGAGGATGTTTTGTGTGAACAGATGCTTGTATATGAGTTAAGACCTGTCCACCCTTTTGTTGCACTGGACAGACTATCTTTATTATTTCTCGATGTAAACTGCTTTGGGAACTTTTGATGAAAAGCGGTATATAAATACTCATAGTAGTAGTATATGAGTTGGAGAAGGGTGCACACTTGGATTCACTTCCCACAAAATATTCATTTTTTGAGTTCAAGCCTAGGCTGGTGTTGTGTTTCTCGCCATATTCTTTCCATCCATGCACTCAAGGTGGTTTACAATATAAAGCAATGGTTTCCAATCCAATAGTTCTCTCTTTTATATAACGTCCAACTTCATATCTGCCTTGTATGTTCAGGTTAAGTGTACAAGCTCAGTTTCTGCTTCTTCTCCTTTTTTTAAAAGAACGAAATTGCTTTGCTTCTATACAGGGTTTACCCAATGAGAGTTGGAAAATATCCAAAATTAATAGCACGTATGAACTTTGTGATACGTATCCTGCCATTCTTGTTGTACCAACCAGTGTAAAAGATGACGACCTCTCCAGAGTAGCAGCATTTAGGGCTAAAGGCAGAGTACCGGTACGTAAGACTCTTGAGTTAAAAATGCATGTTGCACTTTTGTGGTTGGGATACAGTTTGATACCTAATCTGAAGAGCTGTTGAATAGTAAAATGCTATAATAGTAAAAGTAGCCCAAAAGGATTCCCTGAAAAAAGGGATTGTGTGCAATGAAAGGGGATGCAAAAAGCCATTTTTAGACTGGAATCTGAAGTACAAAAAAGCATTTACATTCTTTCTGTACATCCCCCCCCCCCCACACACACACACCATTTTGCACAGAACAAATTCTGTGAATGCTACTGCTAGCTTTTGAAATATCAGATGGATCGATCTTCCGTTACTCAAGGGAAAGATAATATCTGAGGTAAAAGATGGGACTGACAAAAATAAAAATTCCTTGTGGTCTGAACCTTCTTTTACTGAAAGTAGTGTTTGCTTTGTTCTAAATCATGAAAACTGTAGGACGTAACAGTCTAGGGAATTCTTGATCCTCTAAAAAATCCTCTGTTTTTGTTGTAAACCGCCCAGAGACTTGTGTTTTGGGCGGTATACAAATGTGTTAAATAAAATAATAAGCATTGTGCAAACAAGAGCCAGGTTTCCAAAGAGCTATTTTAGGCGTGGCCAATAGCTTGGGCATGTCCAATGGGGCGTCTTATTCAGGGGAGTTGGGTTATATGGTGGGACACTGTTGTCTGTTGCCACTGCAAACCATTTTTGAAAGTACCCTCCAAACATCTGGGGATCCCTCTTGCAAAGAGCACTGCCTCAGATCTGCTTTTAATTGGCAAGCGAGTTGCTTCAAAGAACGGAGGATTTTTCCCCTCCGTCCTCATGTGGACAGGCATTGTTTTCCTCAACTTAGGTCTTATCCTGGATCCACCCGGAGAGCCAGGCCACCATCACACGCTGCAGTCAGCCCCTTGTGGGCCCAAGCGACAAGCGCTGCAAAGAAGATGAGAAATTCCTGCAAACCATCATGGATGCCAATGCTCAGTCCCACAAGCTCTTCATCTTTGATGCCAGACAAAACATTGTTGCCGATACCAATAAGGTAGAATGAATGTTGGAGGGAGGTTAGCAGGGAAATGGCAGACATTACGTGTCGTCGCCTTAACAGGGATTAAATATTTCACTTCTGTATAAGGCATTTTAGAGATCAAAATGTTCTTAAACTCTTTAAAAATCATTTGTGTTTGCAGGCAAAAGGTGGTGGTTATGAAAGCGAAAGTGCCTACCCAAATGTGGAATTTATCTTCCTGGAAATCCCCAACATCCACGTGATGAGAGAATCTCTGCGTAAGCTGAAGGAAATCGTTTATCCTACAATTGATGAATCCCGGTGGCTTTCCAATGTGGAGAGTACCCACTGGCTGGAATATATACGGGTAATGGGTTTCATCAAAATATCTTTTATTTGCTAAACTATGTTAAAAATTTCTTCCCAGGCAATTTTCTGTTGCCTCTCCAGAATAATCTAAAAGAGGGAAACATCTTGTTTGTTTAGAAGAACCGTTATTCTGTTCTAAAGTTACCTTGGACTGCTTCTGCATCCTGTTATGTCTTTCAGATTCCAGTAATAATTATAATTAGAATCTACACTGCTCTGTGATACGGTTCAAAGTGATTTGTGCCCATTGTCTCAGCCTTTAGAGCAACCCTGTAAAGCAGGCCAATATTGATATTCTCATGGTGTAGATGAGGGGCTGAGACGGAGAACAATTTTTGGCGTGGGGGGTTGATGGGGGCAAAACTGAACTGACCCAGTCCAGACTCTAACCAGGCCAGCTGGTTTTATGAACACTCCTCTTGTATTGTCTGTGGACCAAAGCACAGATTCCAGAGATGCCACTAGAGATGGGGCACTAACTTGAATGAGAATAGGATTTATTTTGATATAATTGCCTGGTGCATTTACATAACTTTTCCACTAGATGTACTGGTATCTGTGAAGTTTTTGGGATAAGTTCCTTAATCCTCTGTATTCCCTGGCATAGATAAATGGAATAGAATCTTTTGTAGCATATTGTTAACCCTCATTTGGATTTTGGGGTAGATTTCTACCCGCAGCTGCGTAAATGTACATAAACAAACCAACCACTGCTCTCCCAAAGCTATGCCTTTGTTGTCATGGTCTTACCTGTGCTTTGATACACAATATATCGGCAAGCATGGCCCCTCACCAGTTACAATGTTTATGTTAATAATAAAAATAGGACACAGGGTAGCAAACCACTCCAAAATGAATGAACTCCCTATGGTGGGGTGGTTTCTGTTCCATTCCCATGTTAAGTCAATTGGGAGAAAAACCCCACCCCAGAAAGAATAGACTTTCTATGGTGGGGTGGGCCATTTGGGATAGTTCCACCCTGTTTCTCTTTGGGAACTTTAGTTTTGTTTCGAGCTCAATTGAACTTGAAAGATGATAGTGTCTGAAAAACAGTCTGAGGCACTGCCTAGTACCCGAGTTGGGGGCAGATGAAGCCAGCCTTTCCCACAATGTCAGATCTAGTGTTTGGAACAAGTAAATCATTCAGAAGCATCTGACGTTGCATAAGTGGGAGTTTTAGCCACCAGAACAAAGCCAAAAGGATCATAACAGCAGCAACCACAACATGTCAGCTTCAGTAAGCCTGGTATCAGTGGGTCAACCATCCAGAGGGCAACTCTGGTCTTTTCCCGTTTTTCCTAGTGGTGGGACACAACCCCTAAAAAGGGCTGCTGCTGTTGAGGGGGTCCCTCTAAAGCAGGCTCAGACTCCCAGCTGATAGATATCTTGTGCTTTATTGTACGAGCTTGGAGTGATACAGAAAACAAAGCATCGGTTCTGTTCTCTAACTTTTGGCTGGTGCAGCAGCTGTTTTTATAGTCAATTCTATGGTTCCACAAACAACTTAGATAACTAACCTTTAACCGGATTGACGATTAACTTGCTAGCTGAGCAATGTCCTTTAACCAGATTGACTATCAGCTTGCAAGCTGAGCAACATCCTTACCAGGTGAAACCTTTACAGGTTTCCTTGTTCTGTGTATGTGGTGTGTCCGTCTAGCTAAAAATGGCTTTCAGCAAGGTGAGACAATTAAGCACACTTCCACACCACAGCCTTGATGATATTAACTCCCCCCCCCCCCGGTGTACAACTGGCAGAGGCCCTCCTGAGCAAAGAGTTGACCTGTGTAGGCATTCTGAGATGCATCAAGCCAGACATACTCCCAGGGATACTGCTACATTCACAAAGGCAACCCTTATCATCTGTGTCTGGCTTGGATGGACAGAAGACATAGGCTTTGAATGTATAAGACAAGAAATGTGTGCCCAAGGATAGCTGACAAGAAACCCAACAAAAGATCTGACAATTGTGGGAGACTGGCCTATAGCCAGACTGGTGACGATTGCCGTTTGGTCAGTGCCAGTGTGTCCTTTTTGCTGAAGTGCTGAGAACTGAGATGTTGAAGCATGGGTTCTCATGACTGTTGGGTTTGAAATGTTCATTTTTTAAAGCTAAGTCCTCATGTTCTCAGTGAGTTGTGTAGTCACGGGATGCCATGCTTGGGGTGTGGGGGTCACCACCTCACTCCCCTGAAGTGAAACATTAAATTAGTGCAGGTTCTGTCCGGGGGCATCCTGTGTGACCAATGGGTCTACTTGGGAGTAGGAAGTCCTATTGTGAGTTTAAAAAAATCATGTCTCCGCATGTGGGTTAAGTTAGATCATAAGTTCATGCACAATGTATTTTAGTAGTCCTATTGACATAAAACCTCTTATGTAGCATTTGATTTGGTATTGCACTTCAACATGGAACCTTCCTGTTTACTGTGTTTTGAAAGATGCTGCTTGCGGGAGCAGTGAGAATAGCTGACAAAATTGAATCTGGCAAAACATCCGTGGTGGTTCACTGCAGTGACGGTTGGGATCGCACCACTCAACTGACCTCTTTAGCCATGCTGATGTTGGACAGCCATTACAGAACCATCAAAGGTTTTGAGGTCCTCCTGGAGAAGGAATGGATAAGTTTTGGACACCGGTTTGCTGTGGTAAGTCTGAAAGAGTTCAGGTTTCTCCCTCTGCAGAAGCTGACAAAGTTTCTGTCATCTCTTCTGTCAGTTTAGGACTGGCTTTTTAACCAGCACATTATTCGGTGTGGCAGAAGACATGAATTTGTTTTGTTTTCTTTCAGTGTAGAATGTCTAGTACAGGAGAACCTCAGTATTTGCGGGGATTCCGTTCTCCACTACTACCACGGATACGGAAACCGTGAAGACTGGATCATTGGGGCTATGGAAATCTGGGGGTCAGGTTCCCGGAGGTTAGAAAAATGTCCCAAAGGGGTAAAATGGCTCCATAAATGTAGGGGGAAGTGGCCTACCGTGCTCCGTGGGTCCCCAGCAGTCCAGCAGTGCCCCCCCAAGAGTTAAAAAATGGCTGAAAATTGGGTTTTTGGCAGGCTTTCTTTTCCTAAACGAGCCATAAAATGGCTCCCAAGCTCTGTGAAACCCAAATTGGCAGCCGGAAATGACCTTTGAGGTCATTTCCTGCCACCCCGACCTGCAGATACATGGGTTAAACCATTTTTTGGGCTCCCCCCCCCCCGCATATACTGAGGTTGGGTGTCTACCTTACCGTGGATATGCAAAACTGCGAGTGCCAGACCCACGATTAACAAGGTCCTCCTGTATGATAAACTTTATTTGTTAGCCACCCCATAGAAATTGTTCTCTGGGTGGCTTCCAACACAATATTAAAACGAGATAAAAACACACAACACGTTAAATCCTTTGTTTGCTTTTTTGATGTGCTCCTTAACTGCTCTTGGAAGTTTCCCCCCTAACAAATTGTTTTCCCTCCTAGAGAGTAGGACATGGAGATGATGATCACGCTGATGCTGACAGGTCTCCCATGTTCCTTCAATTCGTTGATTGTGTTTGGCAAATGACAAAGCAGGTAAGAGCAGCAAGAATATATATTGTATCTTCTTGAGTCTTTCTCATCCACATAGGAGGCTGCGTTTTATCTGGGGCAATGAAATCATTTTTCAAGTAAGGATTTGTGACTATGGGAGTTCAGTGTGTACATTAGAGGAAACATGAAACTCTGCTGGATTAAGAATTCTGGAATTTAGATGTGTTGATGGAGGAGCTAATTTAGAAAACTCTTGATGTCTTTGCTGTCCAGAGTATCATCAGGTTGAGTGTTGAGTCTAAAAGCTAAATTGCCTTACAGTGTTCTCTCTATTTTTTTCCCCCAACTGTGTGCGAAATGAGTTTTCTTCTGGGTAGCAGTATCAAGGCAGTGTGTGCGCATGTATATTCAGAGTGGGACCTTCCTGATTAAACCTGAGCGGGATCCAAAATCGACTGAGCGGATATCAAAAAATGTGTGAGCACACACCTTAGAGGGAACACTGCTGCCTTAGTAAAATTGGTTCTCCTGTGATTTGCTTTTTATTGCATGGTTTTAGATTGTAAGAAGCCTTGGGAAGGGGGGGTAAAAACGTATGGATTGCTCATGGTGCAATCTGTTTGTTTCTTAGCGTGTGTTAACTTAAAACTGGGTGACGTTCTCTGTACCTTGTTTAATCTAGGTAGTGATCTAACACAGGGATTCTCAACCATGGGATCCCCAGATGTTATTGGACTTCAACTCCCATAATCCTCAGCCCCAGTGGCCTTTGGTTGGGGATTATGGGAGTTGAGGTCCATCATCTAGGGACCCATGGTTGAGAACCCCTGATCTAACATATCTCTAAAATTTCAAAACTTAGTTTTGAAAACAAAGCAAACATAGTTTTCATAGAAAGAAATTCAGCAACTTGAGAATGAAAACTTCGTAAAAGTCTTGGCTTACAAAAAAAGGAGAGTCACTTTTAGAGCCACTGGTAGAGATGTGCACGGAACCGATTCGAAAGGTGGCCGGTTCCACCGGTTCGATGGCCGGGGGGGTGCTGCCTTAAGGGTGGGGGAGGGTGCACGTACCCCTCCCTCCGCTCTCCCCCACCGGCGCTCCTTTTTTGTTAAGTCCATCAGGGTTGCAGCGTACCTCCTGACACACCAGTGTGACATGTGTGTGCCCGGCGCGCGCAAGCGCATCGGATACCTTCTGGTTGTATCCGATAAACGGGGGCAACGAGGCGGCAGGGAGGTATGCTGCTGCCCCGATGGACTCTAGAAGAAAGGAGCACCAGCAGAGGGAGGGGTAAGTACACCCTCCCCCGCTCTTAAAGCAGAACCTCCCCCCGCCATTGAACCACCCCCACCTGGTTCCGTGCACAGCCCTCGCCACTGGCCCTCCGCCCGCCCACCCCAGGTATGTGCCACGTGTTCGCATGGGATAGACCAGCCTGGTTTCACAATCCTACACATTCAGTTTGATTGGGAAGCCGCTGCTTGTAGCTTTTCTGCGATGAGGCAAATCGTTTGCATATCAAAGGCCTCTAATTAATAGATACAAACTCTGAGGCTTAGTTCTTCAGAATGAATGGGTAATTATGCATTGTAGTGTGATGATTTCAAGCAGATCTTTATAAAGCAGATGATACTTAAGATCGCCTTAACATTGCACAATATTGTAAAGGTATTTAAGTCTACTTTTCCACTTAAGTTTATATCGTTGCCACAGGAATTAACTTTTTAGAAGTCTGAGCGGAACGTCAGTGCTCTTCTACTGTGATTGTCACAGAAAGCTTATCTAGCAGTTTATCTAAACTAAGGAAAGTTGCACTACTTTTTTCTCTCCTGGCCAAATGGTGGGGTTGCCTTTTAAACAGGCTTCCACAGACTGTGTGTTTGGCGGGGCTGGCGGGTTTCAGACGCAGTGCCAAGTCATGGTTTGATGCGGAGCCTCAGGCTTCTTGGCCCCCTTGTTCCTCCCCTCATGCTCCATGGCGTCCTACCTGCTTTCCTGGTATAATGCAAACCATAGTTTGCTGATTTGGACAAATGGTGGGCTATGGCTTGGCCGAAACTGAGTTCACAGGGAAGAAACCATGGCGTGGGGGGGGGGGGGCGGCAGTGTTCATTCTTGAACATCTGGAAGGCACAGATGCTGAGGCAGACCCTTACCTCAGAGCAGCGTCTCTGTTTTTTTGGTGGTTGCCCTTGTTGCTCCCTATTTCGTGCTAAAAACTATTCAGTTTCCCTCTAGTAAAAGACGATGAAACAACTTTGCCAGCTCCATGCGCGTGCAGAAATTATTGCTCCGCGGCCTTTGGGCTAAGATCAAGTGTTGTGTTTGTGCGAAATCTGAATCTAGCAAGAGGTTTGAAACAGACATGAAGCGCTGTGGCACCTGGGAGAAGAGGGGAGTGGTGGAGTGCATGAGAAAACTCAAAGGGGAAAATGGGAACGTTGCTCACAGAACAGGCTTGTGTTGTTATTTTTCTTCCCAAGAACACGGTTTCGTAATCTCTGTGTCCAGAGCATTAATCAATACCCTAATCCTTATGAAGAGCAAGATAAAGGAGCCTTTCTCCCCTCCAACCCTCATCTTGCAGCAGTGTGCTGATTCACAGGGATTACATCACCTTTGCCTTCATCTGACCATCTATTCTGTTAAACTGATAGCAATTTAGCGAATCACATTACATGGGTAAGAGAGCTCTCTTGTGCTCCTCCCACCCTGGGGGAAAAACCAAATGGCATTAGATGTGCACAACTAAGTTGATAACCATCAGATGTAACTCCCTTAAACCAAGAGGGGAAGATGCTCTCCCCACTTCTCACCTTTTTTGGGTGGGGGGGAGAAAGGGCATAAGGTGAAATGAGCTCAGCTTGTCCGTGGCAGCTTCCTATGCCATGCGTGGAGATGCCCAGATAACTTTCTGTGTAGATATAGCAAAGCTGTTGCAGGGATAAATCATTGGCGCCTAGCACAGGCAAATGTTTTGATGAGTGAGGTCATAAAGCCCCAGGTTTTGCTCCAGTTGAGTTGACTCCACATCCCAGCAGGTGAGAAAATGTTTCAGAATGGTTTCAAGTGACAGCACAGCCATTGAGGTCTACTTTGGATGAAACATTGAAGTGCATTCTTGAATGGGGCCCTGGAAGAGAGATTTCCAGTTTCCCAGGGATAGAAGAAGTCCTTTGCATTTGCAGAAGCTCAGTACACTTAGGTATTACGTACATCCTGTCATTGAGGGGCTGTGACTGAGGGACTATATGCACTCTGATTTACGTGTGTGTGTGTGTGTTTTGCTGTAAAAAAACCTGCAATGTACTTTGGGTTTGGAGGGTTGCCACCTTCCCTCCCGCACTCATCCTACTTAGAGGTCCAGCTGTTGTAACTCAATGCTGAGCCCTGCTGCTGTATGCTGTCTCACCATGCCTGCTTTTGTGTGGAGAAACTGAGGCCCCCTTGCAGTCTCCAGAACTCCCAGGAGGGAAATTAAGGTCCTTTGGGGATCTTCATAAACAGCCCCTTTTCTGACACAAGGTATTTGCCCTGCCCAGGGAATTCTCCACACAGCAGGCATTACCATGAGTTTTCTGGGAGGCTTTACTGCAAACTCAAAGTTATCCCAAAAACCTGTTGCAGAAAGTGGATTTTTTTTTTTTTTTAACCCCGGATATAAATCAGACTGCACTCCAACGGGCAGTGAAAAACCTGAATCATGTGTGACGTGCTCCTCGATAGCTTGTAGGGACTTCGGGGTAAATCTTCCCGATATGTGAACACACACCCTCCATTCCCGAGAAGATGCAAGATAAAGGGCTTTAAAAGCCCTGTGTTAAAAACGTCCAGTTGTCCTGCTTATGTCAAAACCTGCCATTGAGTGGACTCCTAGAGAGAAATCTTCACATGGCATTTTACATTTGAGGTTTCACATTCTCTGGGTGGGAAAGAAAGAGAGAAAAGGAGTGGGGTACAGAGTTCAAATGAAAATAGGATTGTTTTCTCTTAACATCAAATGTAATAAAGTACTTTGTTGTTGCTTTAGTTTCCAGCCGCATTTGAATTCAACGAGCTGTTTTTGATCACCATTTTGGATCATCTTTATAGCTGTCTCTTTGGCACCTTTTTATACAACTCTGAACATCAGCGAATAAAAGAGGTAAATCAGCTGTGTAATGCTTTTATAGGAGACAAAAGAAATTCTGAGGCTGCTTTGCCTGTTCTGTAGAGCTGAAAGTATTTAAATGTGACCCAGAAATGAATTTACCTAATTCTCCTGACGTGCAAAATAGGCACCAAATGCCACAAATACCATTTTGGAATCATCGCTGATGAAAACACATTTCCCCTCTTAAAAGCTCCTAGAATTTCTAGCCCAGTTTGCCAGCCTGGTTTGTGCCAGATCATAACTAGAAATTTGAACGAACAGGAGAGAGGCTGCACCGAGAGATGTGGGATTTCTGTGTGCAAGTTGTAAATGAGTCTCCTAGTGTCATGCTGTAATTTCCAAAGCTGGAAAAGGTAGGCTTGATACCTCCTTGCCTTTGACAGAGTTTGCATGTATTGCCTGATTCTTTGGCTCTGTCCTTCTAAAACATGTTTTCTCCAGGAGGAGGTGGGGAGATTTCTATCTGGCACTCCCCCCGCTCTCTTTCAGGGCAGAAAATAGCGTATAATCCTAGAGCAAACCAGGCAGGGGCCATCGGACACCGGTAGGGCACATACTCTGCTCATGGAGGGTTCCCAGCATCTCCAGATAACTGGCAGTTTAGTAGAAGGTCTGAAAAGAGCCTCTGCCTGGGGGCTTTGAAGATCAGCTGCCAGTCAAGGGAGACAGAACTGATGACCCCATGCTCGAAGGACAAGGTGGCTTCCTATGTTTGATGCCATCCAAACCCAGGATATCCCTGAGCAGCATCCCTGAGTTGAAAGAGGGGTGTGTCTAGTAGAGATCCTGAGTGCAGATGAACCCGGTATTGTGCTGGATCACATGCGCCTTGGTCTCTGGGAGAGCACAGAGAAGCCACACACTAGACAAGCTGCTCTGCCTCCTCAACCCAGGAAGACAGATGTTTCTACAAACAGGACCTTTGTGTGTTTACTCTGGGCTTAAGTGGCTGATCTAGCACAGCAAATTACATGACTGCACCACAAGATGGAGCTGAATTATGCATTCTTACCAACTGTGTGCCTGCTAGACAGCTCCCCCTCCCCACGAATGGATAATCTAATGCAGCGCCCTCTTTATTTATTTATTTACTTTTAAAAGCAATTTAAGAGACAACTGTAGTGGAAACAGATGCTTTATAGCACTGAAGGAGTATAAAATTGCAAGATGAAGCTGATAAGAATCCAGATTCTGAAACCTTGATTTAATAACGGTTTTATAGTGATGTTTGTGTTTGGTTATAGAACTTAAAAATGCATGTGAATAAAGCTAAACATCATGGACATTTAATTAAAAGCACAATATTTAGGCAGATATAGGAAAACACTGAAAAAATTGATTATACCCTTTAAAAAAAATACTGCTTTTGTGGAATCAGTTTTTTAGCCCTTGCTGATGGCATCTAGATCATTTTATTTTATTACTTTTAAGATTTTTTTCCTTGAAATTGGTAGTTTTCAGTGTTTAAAAACACATCTTTGCTATTCCAATTCCATTTTCTGAACAGCTCTGAATTCCCATCCTTTAAAAAAAATGATCAGGAAGGAAAGAACTCAGCATTTTCAAATGCAAGTTATTAGATAAAGTAGATAATTGAAGCGTATCAGTGGTGCTCCACCCACCCCCCCAATTAATATCTCCAGTTACCATTTCAGGAGTTTAAAATCTCAGATTCTCAGCACAGAAGCTCAGTTCATGACTTCCTAAATTAAAAGCCACAGATACAGGTTTCATCCTGGAGCAGAATTTTTCAGATTGTGTTCCTAGGATACCTGGTATTCCACAGAAGGTAACTGAGGATTCCTCCATTAAAAGAATACTGCCGGCAGCCAAGCTTCCCTGGAAGACAGCTTGTCTACGTTTACCTACTGACATTGTCGGGAATTTTGGGGTGCGTTCCAGGGTGCATACTCACCTTTATCTCTTTATTTTTACATGTATCTTCCTCTCCCTCTAACGGGGCCCAGAGTGGTGGGTGTGGTTATGTTTATTCTCACAACCACCCTGTGAGGTAGGCCAGGCAGAGAGAGAGAGGAGCGACTGCTCCAGAGTCACCCAGTGAGTTTCATGGCTGAATAGGGGTTTGAACTCTGGTCTCCCCAGTCCTGGATTACAGCTCCCATCACCCCCACTATTGGCCACTGTGGCTGGCATGATGATGATGATGATGATGATGATTTACATGGTGGGAATTGTGGTCCAAAAAGAGCTGGAGGACCAAAGTTGAGCAGCCTTGCTGTTATGCACTACACCACGCTGGATGTCCTAGGCAACAGTGAGGTCCACCTGACCTAGCCTGGACTGTGTCCCAAAATCTCTTGCGACGTGTGGGAGTTCCTCAGCAGACCAACGGATGGAGACTCAATTTCCGGAGAGAAGTTTTGAAAACCACTGTGTTCTTCCAGTATCACCGTTTGCAAATGTGCTTGACAGGAATGACTTCTCTCACCCCTCAGGAGATCAGTGCAAAGACCGTCTCTCTGTGGTCCTACACGAACAGCCAGCTCGATGAATTCAGCAATCCTTTCTATGTGAACTATGAAAACCACGTCCTGTATCCAGTTGCCAGCCTAAGCCATTTGGAATTGTGGGTGAACTATTACGTACGGTGGAATCCACGGATGAGGCCTCAGGTATGCGCCCTCTTCCTTCTGTTGGAAACAGGTTGCTGGCTTGGGGGCGGGGGGGGCAGGCAGACCCTAAAGTGGTCTAGAAATGAGTCAGTTCTAGAAATCTGCAGGTCTGAATTTCCACACTGAGAGAGTGAAAGGAGTTTGGTTCAATGACTAGGCCGGGGAATGGATGGACTTCCTGGCGCTTCCATCCTCGGCTGGAATGAAATGTGTGTTGCCATCTGTGGCGGCGGCTGCGAACACTGCCAGCAGGAATTCGTCTTATTTTGGCGGGTCTTGGTAGCCGGTTTTTGTTTGTGATTGCCCCTGACTCTGCCCCTTCCCAGAGTCCTCTGGTACATGGAGAAGATTTGGACGCAGGGAAGGAGGCCAGTCTCTCACTTTGCAGCAGGCTTTGGAGACACACAGAAGCCGCGTGGGAGATTCTGGCTGCTTCTCCGAAGCCCAGTACAAGCCGAGTCCTCTGGGGTGAGGTGGAGACGGGTTCTGGCCAGAGAGAGGGCCTCCCTGGCAGCGTTCTCTCGCTGGAATTCCCTCCTCGGGGAGGCTTGCCTGGTCCCCACGTTGCTCTCATTTAGGCACTCATTGTGATCATTTTGTGTCGTTTTTATTGTGTATTTTGCCCCCAGTCGCCCTGGAAAGTCAGTTGAAAGGTGCTATATAAATGTTTAAAATAAGAAGAGATAATGTGAAATGGCACTCAGAGCCGGGATTCGGAAGTAGGGCAAAACAGCTTTGTACCAAACAGCTTGAGCATAGCATCATCCTCTCCTGGTGTCTCATGGCTGCTTTGCTCAGTGCTTGCTGGCCTGTGCTGAATCCTCTCTTGTCTGGGGTGAGCTGAAAGCTCTGTCCATGGTGGCTCCATCATACGTGCAGGCCTGTGGTTGTCTTTGGTAGAATCCGGGAGGGGCTGACCATTGCCTCCTCCCATGCAGTATGAAATGACACCTTTCAGCATCTTCCTAGATCGCTGCTGCCCGATATAGGTGTTTCTCATAGTCTGGGAAACCTACCAGTGGGGATTCGAACCGGCAGCCTCTGGCTTGCTAGTCAAGTCATTTCACTACTGCGCCATTAGGTGGCTCAAGCAGAAGTTTACTGGGATATAATCTAAATAAGATTCCCAAGAGGGTGCTTAGCAGGGCTAGACTTCTTTGCTTGAGAAGCCTGGACGATGCCTTTGCCTCTTGCAGAATCCTTTCAGAAGCAGAATTTCGAGGCTCAAGCCATTCTCAGTTAGCACGCTCTCCCTGTACTGTACCTTTTAGGTTTTGTGTAGCTGTACAAGAAGAGAAACTTGGACACGGAGGCTTCAGATCCACTCATTGCCTCACAGGACTTCTTAGAAAACCTCGTTTTGTTGCCAGCTTGGATTGTGCTGACTCTTCTTTTCCTCCCCTTTCAGAAAGCAGGCCTGCCTTTTATGACTGCTAGTCAAGGTGCCTAACCTTTCTCTCTGGAAGAGTTCAAGACCTTCTGGGTGGGAGTATTTTTCAGCTTTTCTTGCCTCTACAGCTTTTCCTCAGGGTGGAAAGCAGTCTGTTAAAAATGCAAAATGGCAGGAATTGTATGGTATAGTCTAGGTGATAGGAAACTAATTTGGTCCGCAACTCTAGATCTGCCACCAATGTGAAACAGTGTGGACTTCTGTCTTGGTTTCTGCCCCAAACCATCCATATATTTTGTATTTTCTAGTCATAAGTAGCAATGCCCTTAGTTCTTACCAAAGTCTCCAATACTTCTTGGAGTGTGACTTCGGTATGCACATTAGATATAAGCGAATTCCATGACAGGGATCCTGGAAAGGGAGATATGATTCTTAGGGACCACAGCCGCTCCACCTCCCCTCCCACGTCTTCACACTTGCTCCACAACAGAGTGCCCTGGCGGGAGAAGCTGGCACCAGACTGGACCACTCGCCTCTCCCAGCCAGGTCTCGGTGATACACACCAGCTCAGCTCCATCATCCACAACCAAGTTGTGGGTGATTTCTGTTTTATTTCAAACTGACCTGGCATTACGAAGAAGCAAGGTGAGGTTCTGTGGGTGGGTGCTCCTGTTCCCCAAGGTCAAAGAGCTGGCGGGAGAGCTGGACGGGGTAACAGCTATCAGGTTTCTGGGCTCCCTTCCCCTGTAATGGCCTATACTGCCCTGCCAACAGTGCGTCTCCTTCTGTTCCCCATCACCACTGGAATAGCCACCCCAGGGGCACCAGACATCACTCCCATCTCCCCGTCTCCAGGTAAACCTAAGCACATAACTATATCAGGCCAAAACGACATGCAACAGAGGATGTAGAACGCTGCATGTGAACCATTGCTGCCCATTTGCAGATCGCTTTGTGATCTGAAGTTGCCAGGACTGTTGCCTCGTCCCCTCTAATCCTGCGCCATTTTCTTTCCCAAAGTGAGGGTGGGCTGTTTTGATTCCTAGGACCTGTTCATTCCTTTGTTGCCCCTTTCCTTTGCAGACTCCCGGTTCCTTTCTGCCTTTTAAGCACATTTTCTCTGTGCCGAGTGATATAATTTTGGCACTTGCTTCACAGCAGTGGAGTTTGCATTTCCAGTAAATGTCGAGAGCTCACTTCTTTTATAGTTGGGATTTGGAAGTAGCCGGAGTGTGGTCCGGCTGCTTTCAGAGTGGTTGTGCAAGTGTGTTGTCATCCAGGCTTAAAAGCAGGCCTGTCAGACTCTCCCTCTTCTCAGTTTGTAAGCGGGGCAAAAACAGCCCCCGCAGAATGTTCTCCTCGGGGGCCATAACAGGAATGTGTGTGCTCCTTCCCTGCCTCTCTTGAATAAGAGCTTGATGCTCTTGGCTTCTGACCTCTTGCCCTGGAGACAGCCCTGACACCAAAGCAGCAGCCTTTTGAGTAAGCAGAGGCTCCTATTCAGCACCAAAGGGGCAAGGAGGCATGGCTGCCAGGTGGCCCCTCGACCCACAGAGCCCATGGGGCTGGAAGAGAAATGCCAGCTGGTCAATGTCAAGATGTTCCTCTTGGTTTTTAGGCTGGAGATGGAAGGCAGGTGTGTCTGTCTCCTGTGCTGAAAGTGATGTAGAATCATAGCACTTCAGAGAACTGGGGGGCCTGCTCATTGTGGGAGAGATGCCAGCCCAGCCTCTGTTTGGAAACCTCCAGTGAGAGGGCACCCACCACTGTTCAACATCCAACAGCCCTTTCAGTGAGGACCTTCTTCCTAGGGTCTGGCCTAAAGCGGCTTCCTTGGAAGTTCAAGCCCTTGGTTCAGGTCCAGCCCTTGGGAGCTACAGGGCCCTGTCCACGCCCCCTCCGCCTACGGGTCAGTCCTTGAGAGACTGGAAGACGGCTGTTGTCTCTCCTCTTTTGTCTGCTCTTCTCCCAGCTAAACATACCCAGCTCCTTCGACTGTGATAAGGTGCAGCCATCACTGTGCATGATGATGGAGAGGAGAGCTGGTCTGGTGGCAGCAAGCATGCCTTGTCCCCTTAGCTAAGCAGGGCCCACGCTGGTTGCTTATGAATGGGAGACTAGAAGTGTGAGCACTGGAAGATAGTCCCCTCAGGGGATGGAGCCGCTCCGGGAAGAGCAGAAGGTTCCAAGTTCCCTCCCTGGCAGCATCTCCAAGAGAGGGCTGGGAGAGATTCCTGCCTGCAACCTTGGAGAAGCCGCTGCCAGTCTGTGAAGATAATACTGAGCTAGATGGACCAACGGTCTGACTCAGTAAATGGCAGCTTCCTACGATCTACCAGACCTCTACAGCAACTTTGTGACCCACCAGCCATGCTATGTGCTCCCCACTCGCACGCATACTTTTGCTGTCTTTGGCAGGCAGCAGAATCAAAGGCCTGATCGAGCCCTGCGTAGTGCTGCCGTACTTGGCCGGCGGACTGTGTGGAGCTTGGAGGGTCACCAAGCAGGCCTGGGGGAACGTGGGGTGCAGCGTCTGTCCCATTCCAGTCTCTCCGCAAGCAATTGGCAGGGCTTCAGGGGCGAGCCCACCGTCCTCCATGCGCAGGGATGGTGCTGCTTCACGCACGTGCCATTCTCGGAAGGAAACACAAGCAGGAAGAAGCCGCGCGTCTGTCTCCAGCCTTGGGCGGCAGCCGCTTGGGGCCGCCCAGCTCTGCCCTGCCATGGTCCTGTCATTCCACAGCCGCCTTCCTCCCCCCACCCCCGGCAACGAGTGCGAAAATGGTTTTTTCAAAGGTGTCTGCCGAAGAAGAAACCGCTTCACTGCTGAACAATGTTCATCTGAATGGCTGTCCTTGAGCCCGCAAAGGGAAGCGCAAGAATGCCCAGTTGCTATCTATCCAATTAAGAACTGCTCGCCCTGTAAGTGAGTCGCTGTTATGCTGCCTTTTATGTCATCCTTGTCGGTACAGATGTTGTTATTCCAGGGTACTTCACCATGCTGGAAGAAAAATAGGTGCCCGCCTGCATACACATCGCCATTCGGAGACGTTGAGAAAGGAACGACTCGGAGGTGCTTGGGGTCTGGGGCCGCTTTCCGCTAGCCGTGAGAGACCCCCCTTGGCTCTGGGGAGCCTCTTCGGGCGACCGTTGCCCATTGGATGGGCATGGGCCTCGCGCTTCCTAATCCACGGCTTCTGTAAATAATTGGCTATAACAGCGGGAGCAAGAGGCGAGCTTTATTAAACACCTAATAAAGCATGGGATGAAACGGCACTGTTTGCTAGCCTAAGGCAAAACAAACGCTTATGCACTCCGGTGCGCTGAGTGAGATGCAACTTCAAGCAGTGACGGCTGATACAGTCTCCTTCTCACCATGTAACCGGCTGCTAAGGCTGCCAGAACCCTTTCCCAGGCTAGGTGGTTGTCCGTAAACCTGTGCTCACTGAGCAAAGAGACACCTGTGGCAATTCTCTTATATTTAGCAGGGGGAGAGCAACTGACCCTATCCAGCCCCAGCACAGCATCCCTCCAGTGGCTGCTGGTGGTATTTTGCCTTATGTTTCTTTTTAGATGGTGAGCCCTTTGGGGAGAGGGGACCATTTTATTTCTGTATTTTCCGTCCTACTGAGCCAGAGGTAGCGGCTTGGGTTGTTCCTCTCTCTCTCTCCTGCCCCGCCAGAGTGCCATGCCGTCTGCAGGCTGGCCATTTGTCAGGTTGAGCTGCGCGGTTACCCACACAGCTCTACCTGACAAATGGCCAGCCTGCAGGCATCATGGCTCTCTGGCGGGACAGGTGAGAGAGGAACATCTCCATCCGCTTCCTTGAGCTCTTCTCTGGCTCGGTGGGACGAACCGCTACTCTGTGCTGTGGGAAAACAGCAACATCGATGACTAGTAGCCGCTCACATGCCCGAGTGCCGTATGAATTAGCCCTCGCTTAAAAGCCACCCAAGCTAGTTGCATCTCTTGTCTGGGGTGCAGCAAGTCCTGCTCTTCCTTGAACCTATAGGAGACCAGGTCAAAGTCTTCTTGGGGATTTCGTCAAAGTCGTCTTGGAGATTATCTGGAATTTATTTTCAGATGAAGCAGTTCCCCCTTTTCTTTAAATAGCCGAGTGTGTGTGTGTGCTCCATTTTTGTCTTCCAGCCACTCTCGAGCAGTCCCTTTGTGCTGCTTTAATGCCTTGGGAGGGTAGTCGTGTGGTATAGAAGATGCAAGTGATACCGTTTAGAAGTAATTTAATTCATGGGAGTAAACCAGATCTCAATCTCTCTGTCTCACCATTTCAGGTACTTATTGGCGCTAATGACTTCTAAGATATTTGTAGCCTAATTAAGAAAAAAACTTAGAAGAGTTGCTGTGTGATTGCCTAATCAATTATACAGCTAGATTAAAGCGCTAATGATTTGTTTCCCCCGAAATTACTAGTGCAGACATAATTCTGACCAGCGAGTGTTTTCAGTTCACCTCCCGGGGAACACCCTTCAGGCACAAAACCGAAATAAAGCACAGGTGTGGGGTTGCCTGCCTTCCCCACATCTGGCAGGTTCAGCAGCGGAGTTGAAAATGTGTACCAGTCGCAAAGCCGTTGCCTAGCAGCCGTCCACCGTGACACTAGTAATTGACAAAAGGAAAGAGGCCTGCACCCACTTGAGGAATGCAGGACTGCAGAAGCCATTGGAACACAAACCAGAAGGAGTTTCGTGTTGGTTCTCTACCTACCAGGCTTCCCTTTTGCCTGCAAATGGCTTTATTGGCCTTTCCCCAGGTGTCTAAGCGGGCCTATTACTAGTAATTAAGCAGGGGTTCTCAAATGTGGGTCCTCAGGTGTTGGACTACAACTCCCATCATCCTCATTTGCAGTGGCCCAAGGCTATATGGTGATGGGAAAGGACCACATTCAAGGGCAGCCCTCACATCTCTCGTTTTGTAGGTTCCCTATCCTGCCCTTCCGGGCAGTTGGGCTTGAAAAGGGGTTTTGGATGAATTCCTGTTTGCGCAGGTGCTTGGAGTTTGATCCCTGCACTCCCTACAGTCAATTTACTAAATAACTGTATTTTAAAGGAATGCATTATAAGGAAGTATAAAAGAATTGATGAAGGAACAACTCCTTTATCAAGGAGGAGAGCTGGTCTGGTGGTAGCAGGCATGACTTGTCCCCTTAGCTAAGCAGGGCCCGCCCTGGTTGCATATGAATGGGAGACTTGATGTGTGAGCACTTTAAGATATTCTCCTCAGGGGATGGAGCCACTCTGGGAAGAGCAGAAGGTTCCAAGTTCCCTCCCTGGCAGCATCTCCAAGGCAGGGCTGAGAGGGATTCCTGCCTGCAACCTCAGAGCAGCCGCTGCCAGTCTGTGAAGACAATACTGAGCTAGATGGACCTCTGGATGGTCTGACTCAGTATATGGCAGCTTCCTATGTTCCTTGCTCCCTTTTCTCCAAGCATAAAACCTGCCTGTAAATTCCCGCCAGTCAAAGGAAAAGCAGTGGAGACTTGGAATATCTTCGTTGCCCATTTACTTACTAAAAAATATAAGGTCGTCTGATATGACAGGGTGCAGCAGCAAGTACAAGGGCCGTGCCAAATTCCCAGCTGCATCAGCATCCTGAAATTCCAAACCCCAGAAGCTCTTTGGCAACCAAGCAGGGCACTCCAGTCTCAGAAGCTGCTCTCTGGAGCTGCCACATCTCTGTTCCTCCCCACCCACTTCTCTCCCCCCCCACCTTGATTTGCCTAGGAGTGATAGAGTTATTCCCAAATGCAGAAAACTTTTACTATTAATCTGATATTTTTGCCCTTGAAGACTATAACCGTGTTTTCTGATAAACAGGGCTATGGTGTTTTTCCGAACTGCTGCTTATACTTGGCAAACAGGAAGCTGTTTGCCTAACCACAAGAGAACCCTGAAGCAAGCCTTGGTCCACCCACCCACCCTGGCTTTTTGCAAGCCTCTTGGTGTTCACCTGCTAGTTGACGTTTAACTGTTTCGGAGAAGAAATGGTTTCCAGCACTTAACACCCAGAAACTGAAAAGAAGAGAGCGATATAATTTAATCCAGAGAACTGTCCAAAACCGAGTAGTAGGCTTGCATTAGTTTTCCAGTAAAGTTCATACTGGCATTCATTACTCAGGGCAGTGGATGATGGGAGCTGTAGTCCAGCAGCATCTGGGGACCCAAGTTTGACAATCCCACCACCGCCCGCTCTGCTTAATCCCCCACAGGTGCCAATTCACCAGAATCTGAAGGAGCTGCTCTGCATCCGAGCGGAACTCCAGAAGCGGGTCGAGGAACTTCAGCGGGAGGCCACGACACGCTCCCTTTCGTCGTCTTCGGACCGCGGCTCGTCTCCCGCGGCCACCCCAGTGCATACCTCCGTCTGATAAGAGGACTGAACGTAAGGTACTCTTGTGGATGTGATCCTGCCAGCAGAAGACCGACTTACCACCACTGCCATCGCCCCACGGACGGCAGGATGACACCCTCTCCGACTTGTCCGTCACACTGAGGCCAGAAGGCGTCCCCTTGTGTGTCGCACGGAGGAGTAGGTGGCTGCTGGCTTGTGTGTTTGTGTGTGTGTGTTTGGTGGCTGTAGCTGAATTTTGCAACGGGGAAGTTAACTCTTGAGCAATCTGCAGCAAACCTCTCTGAAAGCAGGAAGCCATCAGCCAGGCAGTGGGGCAGAGAGCTCTCTGCTGCCTCCCCATGAGAAGCCCCAAGGGATAGCCGAGCCCGTCATGGACTAGAACATGCCAAGGGGTCGTTCTTTCTTAAGGGGGAACCCATCTGGTCTCCTTGGTACTTAATACATTTTTTTAAAAAAAAAATCCACAGCAAACATTATGTTTCTTGGGACAGTTGTAGAAGATCTGATGCACTTTGAGATGGATTTAATTTTATACTCCTATAGCCAGTTGTATATTTTGAATAAACATGCCATTAAAGACGAATAGGATTTGTCCACCGTGAGACACCTGCTGGTTGCAACATAAGCTTTGAAGCCTGGATTATTGTATTTTTAGTTTTTTTGGCAGATTTCCTGTGGTTGTCCACTTCCAGCCACACAAGTGAGATGTTGAATGAACTCAGTTGCATCATTGAGCGATACGAGGCAGCTTGTTCTCCAGTTCCAAATAGCCTCTTGCCCTCGCTAGGCCTCTCGATGTGCACATGGCAGGAGCACCCCTTCCGTTTAGCGTCTCCTGTTAAGAACCTGCACAGAGACCAGATGCCCTGGCTAGTTTTGTATTTGGAGAGGAGTCCCTGCAAGGCCAAACACTCTTCCCCAGCGGCATAAACAGAAATTCTGTTCAAGGGTTTCAGAGAAGATAAGTAAATGGTAATAACAGATAAAAGGTTTTTAAGCAACGTGAGCTTAACTGGGCACCCTGAGACAATAAAAGGTATTTATGTTTTGGTAATAAAGTTAAAGTAAGTAAGGGTAAAGTTGTGCCGTCGAGACGGTTTCGACTCCTGCTGCCCACAGAGCCCTGTGGTTGCCTTTGGTTGAATATAGGAGGGGTTGACCATTGCCTCCTCCCACGCAGTATGAAATGATGCCTTTCAGCATCACTGCTGCCCGATATAGGAGATTCCCAGAGTCTGGGAAACACACCAGCAGGGATTCAAACCGGTAGCCTCTTGCTCCCTAGGCAAGTTACTTCCCTGCTGCACCATTAATTATTATTATTATTATTATTTTGATTTCTATACCGCCCTTCCAAAAATGGTTCAGGGCAGTTTACACAAGATAAATTAGGTGTAGCAGCTGTTCTACAAATTTTGTTTCCAACAAGGCCAGAGATCAATTTTATTTGTTTTGCTTATCAAAAGTAAGATGCTAACCTGAGTCCCAGGCAGTAGGTGCTGGCGATGTTCTTGGAGAGGAGCAAGACCACTCAGAGGCCTCCAGCCCAGTATTTCTCTGCTGAGGTGCCTCGGAAAATGAGAGGTAAAGCCAACCAGAGGCAGGGCTGGCTGGCTGACTCCTCCCTGCCCTGGAGGTGCCTCCTTAGATTTGGCTGCCACTACTAGAAAGGCATCCTGCTCCCTTGCACCGCTCCTCTTAGAGGCAGCTTTGCACAATTCTCTTTGACCAGTGTTCATTTTGTGCCCAGGTTTTCAAGCTATTTCCTCCGCCTCCTTGCCCTTCTTTCTCTCCACCCCAGCCCCTTCACAAAGTGCCCAACTCCCTTTTCTGAACACTTGCAGTGCTGCGAAGCCCTTGCTCTTCTGTGTGGCTAGGGATTTCATTACATGACCAAGGAAGTCCTTCCATGAACGGCTCCCCTGCTCACGGAATTTCCTTTTGTTCGCGAGGCCCAAAGAAGCCAGTTGGGTTCAGTGGCATAGAACAGACAAGGGTTCCTTGGACTCCATGCCGATGTTCTGCAGTTCAGAGATATTTGAGAAATGAAAACTTCCATAAGGTGAGCTGATTCACGCCTTTGCTTTCCAGGACATTAACTGGTTTTAAAAATAGGATTCCTGGTAGTGTTTCTCTAGTCTAGGAAATGAAGCAGATCTTAAATATTTGGGCCACACTCAAAAGAGAACCATGCAGCTAGTTCTGCACACCTTTTAGGCCCCCAAGCGCCTGCTTCTCAGACAGCAACTCTACTTCACCATGCGGGAAGTTTCAAAACTGCTTTGTAATGTGGTGTGGAAGATACTCGGCCTACAAATGAGTCCTGCCCTGCCCAAGTCTCCTCCAGAAGAGCAGTGACGGCAGCACCCATAAAATACAGGCGGACCTTGTTAACGGCAGTTCCGCATGTCCACGGTTTCGAAATCAGCACCAGCTTCAATACTGACTGTAGGGTGTTTTGTGTGTCTGGGAAGGAACCCCCACGAATAACGAGGTCCTTAAAACAGCAAGGAAAGGAAAGTGCTTAAACGTGGGCCCCCAGGTGTTACTGGACGACAGCTCCCTTCGTCCCCAGCCTCAATGCCCAAAGAGTTGTACAAGTTGTTGTCGTCCAGCAACACCTGAGGACCCAAGTTAGAGAACTTCTGCTTGGATGCCACACACAGACATTTCACTGTTCCTTCTAAACAGGTTCAAGTGGCCTGTTTAGAACTCGGAATATTTTTTTAAATTTAAGAACACATCTCACTGGCACTATGCACAAGCGCACAACAGACACACGGGACACACTGTTGTTGTACAAGTCGGTCTTTAATTTATTTTCCAGTTTGTAGTTCAGCAACCAAGTCCAGATTTCCCTCCCCCGTAGTTCTTATATGCACTTTAGCAAAATGAGTCTGCCTTTTGACAGCATAATGCAGTTTTCATCTGGGACAGATCATTTCTGTATAAGCAAAAGGTATGTGTTACTTAAATAAAAGCTGGGCATGTTTTGGGACACAATCTACTCTCTTTATCTGCTGTCTGGATTCTCCTGCATTTTCTCATTTACTTTTATTGTTTTAGTTCCCTTTTCCGTTTCTAAAGTCATGTATGGTTCTTGGACAAGTACCAATTCATACAACAAACGAGCCAATGAAATGAGAATATATTTGCTATTGGCTGTAGGAGACTGTTGATGCAGTGGCCTTGAACATCTAGCCAAAGAAAGATGCAAGTTAAAAGAAGAGGGAGGCATAAAGCAAGCTACCTCTTAACCACGTACTGTGGCTAGTTCCCTACCAGCATTCCCATAATGTCATAAAATGCAGGAAGCCGTTTTCCTGTTCTCTATTTAAGCGTCTTCTCTTTACTTGCAAGAATATGTGTTGTGTGTAAATTCAGGGCACAAAAAGGGGCCTGCTGTATCTTTGGCCTGATGCATGTCACTTGACCTATTCTGGAACATCTGGCTGAGCTTATTTATGTGGCGTTTCAGTGCACAGAGAGTTTTAATTATGAATTACAAAAAGAGCGAGAGTAGAAAAACAGAAATGGATCCCTTTTGGAGGTGTAGCACTACACAGTTGGCACGGCTACAGAGAAAAAAGCCAAACATATTGTCAGCTATGTACAGACAATGGAAATACGGTCCCTATTGGGGGGTGGGGGAGAGGGGTTACAGTTCAAGGGTAGAGCACATGCTTTGCAGGGCCCGGGTTCGATTCCTGGCATCTCCTGCCAAAAGGTTTTGCAGAGAGCGGGCCTTGGGAAAGATCTCTGCCTTAGAAATCAGAATGTCAGTCAGTGTCGACAATACTGGGCTAGCTCGACCAGTTTACATTAAGGCATAACCATTTACCAAATTCATATAAAAAGGCATTGGGGAAGGAAATAGTTTTAAAGGTTCATTTTCTGCGATATCTGGTATTTTTTTTTCTTAGTGGAGCTACTGTTTTATTTTTAAAGAACTGCAATACATACACATCTCAAATGTCTAAGTGGTTAGTAGTGAGTTATTTTTGACACTCAGATGCACTGTACGTCAAGATTCAGATCAGTGGTTGGACAGTGCAGTAATAGAAATACAACAAAATTGACAACTTACATCTACAGAAACATTTCCCATTGGCAAAAAAAAAAAAAATTATCTTCACTTTATATCTGAGAAAATGACTCTAGTGCAAGTACTAGTGTCACAGTAACATTTAATATTCCCTCACTATTTATCTAAAGATGCACTAGCTTATGCTACTCTAATTTTTTATGTACTTGACTAAAAAAAATGAAAAGAAAACAAAATGCTACAATCATTGGAAATGTCCCATTATGTAAATTCAGCTGCGTGGTATTGTTAGCATTGGGTTTATTTGTGCTCTGCAAAAGCTGCAAACCACAACCTTCCTAAAAAACCTACTCTACAGTCTCTAAGGGCAGCCTCAAAATACGGAAGCCACCAGAACTCCTTTCCATGTGATGGCTCTAACATTTGAATGCTGCTTTCTGGGTGGCTTGACCTCCCCTGGTGAAGGCTCTCCATGCCACAAAGTACTGCCATGCAGAAGTGCTTTTTAAACCAGCCTCCATTCTGATGACCAACGTATGAAGTCCCCTTCAATAAGCAAGTAAATCTGCATTCCTTCTTTGACTTTCCCTGTTTTAGTCCCATAGAAGCCAACCATAAAAATGAGAACTTCGGGAGAAAATTTCTTATTGTCATGAAAGCTAAATACATTCAAAAGATGTGTGTCTCTTATTTTAAAGCTACTGTAAGACTTTTGAGACGCAAGTTAGGACACAAAAACAGAGCAGAAGGAATTTGCACGGCTGTTGTCAAAACACCTAAGCTACAAATCTAAGCACCTTGGCACAGAAGCAAGATCCACTGAAGTCAGTGGGGCTGGCTTCTAAGGAAATATGCATACATTGGGGGTGTCAGAGGAAAATGTTCTCTTTGAGCTGTACCCCTGGGCCCCAGTCTAGCTTGAATCACACGGGTGGCTCCATCCAGCCAGTTTCCAGCTGTGCAGAGTGGACAGACGGCTTCTGCGTGTCGCTCTTGCTAGAGCAGAGATTTCCAGACCCCCGTACAAACGTCTATAAGCAAGCTCTTCCTCCCCACACCAGTAAAAATAGAAGTTAGAAGATTTAAGTTTATAAACAGATGAAAATTTGTGCTTTATCTGCACAGTTCTTTTCACTATCTTGCAATATGTTTATGTTATATTATGTTTATAGATATGTTTGCTTTTTTTTTAGTACCTTCCTAATGACTAACTAGTAATCTGTGATTTTAAGATGCAAGCGGGTATTCCTTGCTACAGTGATGGAAAATGGGTGGTTAAGTTTAGTGCACAAATCCACGTGGGGTCAGATTTTTGTCCGTGTGCATGTAGTACCGTCTCCTGATCTTAAAGTGGGGTTCAACCTTGTTACGTCTAGTCATGATCTGAAGCAGCAAGACGGGACCGTAGCAGCCATCATGGGGGTCAGTAAAAAGAAATGAAAACACCTTGCTCCTCTAGGTGGAGTCAGCCAATGCAGTTAGCTGAGTTCCACAGGTCTCTGGCTGCCTGCCTGTCACTCGAGAGACTCTCAGTGGGGCAAGCGTGGAGGAGAAGGGTGTTCAAGCCAACAGCTGTACCACAGCATCCTAGCCCTAAAGCAGAAGCAAGAGAGAATGCAATCTCGAACCCACGCCATCTGGCCAAATCTACGGAACTTACTTTTTCATTTCAATAGCATTGCGGGGGGGGGGGGAGGAGCTTTCTTTACTGTGGCCAGACTGAAAGCTTATCGAGTTAGGGTACAGCTCAGTTCTGACCTCTGAAACATCCCTGGATTATATTATTATTATTATTATTTTATTACTAGGAAACACTGCATGAACAACATCTACCTGCATAGGGTTCTGATAGCAAAAAAATCAGGTTCCTAGCTGTCCTGAAGCCCAGTTGCATGGGGTAATGTTCACTTGCTGTCCTCTGTCAAATGAAGACCTACCCCACAGGCACTTGTTTATATCTTGAGGTGTAGCTACTCCAAGGGCTGGACGCCGCCCCCCCCTCCAAGACCCATGGAGCTTCACTCGTCAGTGGAAGCTGCATGTTCCTGGCCCACAGCTGGATTCAACTGAAAGCCATTTTACAAAAGGTTTTTTACATGGTTTGCTTTGGATTGTTAACTTACAGGCACTTCATTTGTTCTCACACCTGCAGTCACTACCCGCTGCTTTTTAAAAAATTCCCCCGTTCATGAAAATCCCTACAGCTAATATGAAACACCACTTGAAGCACCCTTGTATTTTGTAATCAACCTGACAAAACTCCTACGTGACTAAGTCAATGTAAACCTACAACTCTTCACCAAAAAAGGAAAGAAAAACATCTCAACCAGCCTACAGCCTACCACAACAAGAAGCCTCTTCTAGCCAGAACGCACATTTAAATAGCTTTGGGTCCAAATCAAAACGTTTGTAAAAAGCTAAATTACAAGCATGTGAGAAGCGCGTGTGTGTATGTGTGTGTGTTTGCCGTTGACCAATTCTCTTCCAGCCCCAGCATTTTCAAACTTTTGCGTTCTCTTGTGGCGGAGGCGGTTCTGCCGACTGTGGCTCCAGGACGGAATATTTCACTGGGGAGGGAAGAGGAAAGGGTCAATGGGGAGCGCCCACTGGTGCCAGAAGACAGGGAGTTGGACGGAACCTGAGGCCAAGTTTAAAATCGCTTGGCCGCTTCGCACCAGCCCTGACGTCCAAGCAGTGGCAACGGCTACAGAATACTGTGTTTACTTGAATCTAAGATTAGGATTTTCCCAAGTTCCCTGTTAGGAATTAAACTTCGAGTCCTCTCCCTTTGGGGCAAATATAGGTATAACCTGTATTTAACTTCTTTTTTTAAGGAGCGCGTCTTAAATTCAGGGCCACCTTCTGTTCAGGTAAATACAGCAAACTATTCAGCAATCAGACACTTCAGTTGTTGGATTGTGCCCCCCAACCAGCGCTGCTGTCCATTTTTATCCCATTTTACGCATCTGGTTTGTAAAAAGCCTTTTTAAATACTCAAAAATACAGGGTTTTAAAAGTGTCTTCCTATTGTATTTCTTTTCCAAGCTACACTGGAAGCCAGAGTTCAGTATTGTTCTGTGCAAAATGTATTCAAAGTGTCTGAACTGGAACTGAATAAATGATTTAAAAGAATGCTGATGTACCTGAATGGAATACAAATTTGAAAGGGTTCGACTCCCTGTTTTAAAAATGTGTTAAAAATGCAAGCAATCATTGCCTAAGGAAGAGTTATAACCATAACAAACATTTGTACAGCAGCTTCAATTTTTCAGAGTACTTCACACACACACACACACACACACACACACACACACACACACACACACACACACACACGCCTTATGGCAATGGCCTAAGGTAGGCCGTCTCGCTCCCATGTTTATGGTGGCAGCCGAGGGCCTTGTGTGAGGACAAGACATGCTTCCTGTGATCTCACCTCTGTGGCCCTTGGCTGTTTTGGGATGTGAAACGGCAGAAAGTAGTATCTTCCCAATGGACAGGAGAAATAAGAGCTGATCGACATGCCAGTGGCTCCTATACCATGACCACTGAAAGCTGGTAGGGCTGCGGTACTGGTTGGTTCAACTGCCCAGCGCAGTCAAAATGTTACAGAAATGACTTGCCCTCACAGTGAGGGAGGGATCTAGCTGATTGATCCCATAATATTCCCTCTGCCATCACAACCGTTTCACTAGCTTCCAAACACACACCTGTCCTTAGAGCCCGCTGCTAGTGACCCATCTTTTGACAGATGTTTCTGACGTGACGTATTTCTTCCTCCTGACACAGCCCTTCCTCTCTTAGGGAAGAGCATCCTCTGAACTGCACTTGGAATTCCGTTACCCAAGTGTCATATCTAGAGCCTACAACCGGGAGTCCGGCAGGCCTGTGTGTGCCCCGCCCCTTCCTCTGCTGCCCTCCCAAGGTTGCCAACGGGACTCCCCACTGAGAAGGGCAGCGCACCTTCGCTGAAACCCTACAGTTCAAAAGAGGTCTCACCTTGCGGTTCTTCGGTCACCACCGCTTCCATGTTTTCTCCTTTCACGTACTCTGCGTTCAGACCCTCTAAAAAAATGGCAGAAAGTGGGAAACAGTGATTCCCAGAGGCCGACAAGCAACGGCATTTAGGAATAAAGGTCGATGATGTGCTTTGGGGGAAAGTGTTCAACATGGAACGTCGGCCTGTCCCTCAAGACTCCAGGCCAGGCCATCCCACCCTGCGACTTCTGCACAGCACGGCGTCCTCCAAGCAACCATGTGCTTTACCAGGATAACACCAAATGCAGTTTTATGTTCTTCAATAAAAAAAAGTCACTTTGGCGGCAGCAGACGCCTCGCCAGCATCCGCTGTGCGCTGCAACGCATCGAAGGCTTGACATTATCCCAGCACGCCACGTCTGATGGCTTAAATTAATCCTCCTTTATAATTAACTTTAATTTCCTGCCGTCTTTCTAGGGTTTTGCTTCTCTCAGTGCTGCCTTTCATCAAAGCTCGCTCTAGTTTGGGGTGTGTGGGTTTTGTTTTTTTTTTAAATGTTTATTCGCTCCAAAATATCACTCGTGGGGCAGGGAAACAACTCAAGGAGGGGGTTCCATTTTATCACACTCCTCTTGACTTTCCCTGCTGGCTTAATGTACCCAGCCTCACACCTGTTTGTTTTAGACACACCGGTGAAAATAGCAATTTGGTTGCAGGCGAGCGAGCATGCTGCCTTTTCTCTCGCTGCCGGCAAAGGAAGAATGCCCCCAAAGGATGTCGAATCCATTTAAAACTCGCTATTCTCAGAAGCGTTATTAAAAAAAACAACCCTTGGAAACTCCAGACGAGTCTTCGCCACAGTCAGCAGCGCCTTGGAGGTCTCCTGAAATGGCCTGCACCGCCAGTGAGCCAATGATAAGGGCCAGCAGTGCCCCGTTACAGCCTTTGAGATGCTCAGCAGACCCCTCCCCGGATCCTGCAGTCCCAGGCAGAAGCCGGAGCTTCACTCAACAGGCATTTTTACAAGCTATGGCCAGCTGGGGGTGGCTCCAGTGCCGGATGAGAGCCCACTTTTAAACCAATGGCCCATGCTGCCCAACACCGAGACCTTGCAT
The DNA here is from genome assembly GCF_027244095.1 of Hemicordylus capensis. Taxonomy (NCBI): domain Eukaryota; kingdom Metazoa; phylum Chordata; class Lepidosauria; order Squamata; family Cordylidae; genus Hemicordylus; species Hemicordylus capensis. Next base: position 22,560,747 of record NC_069667.1, read on the forward strand.
TGCCAGGCAAGAATGATTTCGAACACACCTGGCTTAGCCATACATTTACAGACAACCAAAGGACGTGTGCTCGGCTCTCTGGGGTAAGGACAGCACTTACGTTGTATGCTGAAGCAGAACTTCTTTTGCTGGTAGGAGATGTAACTGCTGACAGCACCAATCAGAGCCATGGCCAGGCCACTGACAATGCCGGCGATCGTCCCTGTCTCCACTAGGGCACCTGAAACAGCAGAGAGAAAGATGTGGGGATGCTGGAATATGCAGCAGAAGAAAAATCTCGGTCCCTGCCACAGCCATTGACATCACACTGCTTTGTAACTTAGTGCAAGGGTTCTCCAACCTGGGTTCCCAGATGTTGTTGGGCTACAACAGCCTTAGGCCATTGGGGCTGGGGATGATGGGAGTTGTAGTCGAACAACAACATCTGGGGACCCAAGTTGGCAAACCCCTGCCTTTGTGGGGCCGATTCACACATCATGCCAGCCCATCATCGGCTGTGACGCGAACAGGCCTTGTGTTTGCCTTCTCCCTCCTCCCCTGATGAGCTCCCGTTCAAACTCCTCTCGCTGCAAACCACAGATTGTCATTACATCTGAACAGACAAACCATCGTTTGCCCTCCAAATCAGGATTCTAAACTGGCTTCAGACCATGGTTTGATCCTAGACTCGGGTGGTGGTGGTGGGGGGACAACAAATCTGTAGGTTCTGTTGAATAACATGACTTAAATAGTGTTGGGAGTTAGCTTGAGCTTTCTGAAAATGTGGGACAGAGATTAGCGGACATGATAATTTTGCAGGTTAATCCAATGATGTCCCGCTCAAGTCCTTATAATGACACGAGCTTCCCTCTTGTGTTATTAAAGAAAGAAAACAGCCTGGTGGAGATTTTTGTACAAAACTAGTGTTCCTATGTTTGGTGGTCTACAGACCTCCCCATAGTGTGGACCTGGATAGTTGGTGGTGGTCCTGGGCAAGAGGAATGAGTCGTAGGCAGAAGCTCCCCCAGACACACAAAGGTGGTCTCAGCTCCAGCGTAAGAAAAAGGGCTGGTGTTTCCCACAGTTGTGCTTACCATCATTGTAATTGCTGTCACCACCACCTCCACCAGCACTACCCCCTAGAATGAACAACAACAGCAGTTAGCATTTATACAGCGCTCTCTCAAACATTTACGAAGCGCTTTATACACATTCCCAGCAATGCCTTACAATCATACAGGCCAAGAAGATTATTTCAAGAGTGGGCGATGCCTTCGCCACTGTGCGTATTTCATTAAGCAATTCTGGAAGCGGGGGTACGTTTCCTAGATAAATCTCAGCAGGGAGGGCCGAAAAGCATCTTGGTAATATGACCATTATCCAGTTGAGTTGTTCCTTACATGCTCCTTTTCAGTGAAGAGTGGCCACTTGAGAGGTTACAAAAATGCATCCATTGTTCTCCAGCATGAACATGGTCTCAAAAAAAAACAACCAACCACCTCGTTTGAACATCCGGAGCTGTCCTGCACTCAAGGCTGTGTGTGTGCTGCACTTCCACAGGAGTGCAAGGAAAAGTGCAATATGCAGCAAGAGGTGCAGAATCCAGCTTTATTTAAAACAGGTGGTTTCTAGCCCTCATAACTGCTAAGATATGCTTGAAGGTCTATGGGTTATGACTGATGGGAGGCAGAGGGCGCGACTCAGAAAGATCTATCTATCTATCGTCCTTCATCCTAAGACCCCAGAGCAGTTGTTGACCAGAGAAAAACAATTTGAGAAAAACAGAAAACCAGAACAAATGCAGCCAACAATTTAAAAAGAGTAAGGGACCACTCATTGGCCAAAAGCCTGGATAAAAAGGGCAGTCTTCTTTACTTTCCTCCTAAAGGCTGGGGGAAAGGGAGCCATGCAGGTCTCAGCTGGGAGCCGGTTCCAAAGCCTGGGGGCTAGATTTCCACAAATTAAAAATTGGGAATGCAGTGTCTTTATCCCGACTAGGACAACCAGAATAAATGATGCAAAAGCAGCCAAAGAGAGAGAGCGAGAGGCATACATTATTCAAAATAAAGGAACATGCAGTGCCACTCCGTGGGCATAATGTACGAATAATTCATCTTTTCTGGGCACAGCATGGATGGTTGGGGCAGGGGGTTTTCCAGCACATCCCTGCTTGCAGAGTATGTGACCAGTGGCTCATCGAGGCCAGCGTTGCAGCTCGCAGCAACTCTTGCTCTTCCAGCTGAGAGCATACATCACCCACCAAATGGAAGCGTCCCGGCGCTCTGGCTGGCATGCCTGCCTCCCAACCAGCACTTCAGACCAAGCCTGTTGGCTGAAATCGCTGTGCGACCAGCTGCCAAAGAAGCTCTCTCGGGGCTATTTGCCACTCTGCTTCCCCCACTCTATGGGATAGGTTTTGGACTGACTTATCCCATACACACACACACACACATTACATTGGAAAAACCAGCCAACAGCATGGCAGGTCCAGTTCAGAGGCCTTTCCTCTCAAACCACACGGGCCTGCCCTGCGCTTGCCTCCCTGGACACCATCCGTTCAAGAGACACTGATCTACATCCAGGAGTTGAAAGCGAGGGCAAACTGGGGGTGCGGATGATGCCCTGCAAGGCCCCCCCCCTCACCCCAGAAGCCTGGGCATCTCAAAATCCTGGGGCAATTTCAATTCTCTCTCAGCATGTTGGCAAAGGAAGACGGGCGTTGGGCTTGCTGTTCTGCTGTTGTAGCCACATGCGTGCGTGCACACACACACACACACACACACACTGGTCGCCCTTGTATTAATTAACCAGCTGCTGCCTCGGTGCAATTGCTGCATTGAGCAATAAATGAGATTGATTATAAATTTAGCGCTGTGCGCAGTCAAGAGGTGGGTGGGGAATGCAGAAGACGGCGAGGCTTTGTCTGCACATTCCGCACTCTGCAGCGTAAGCAGCCGTTTTCCCCTCTCCCTCCACCGGCACCCTTGGAAAAAATGCTGGGGTGGTTTGAAAGAAAGGCTCTTTTGTGGCGTGCTGGGAGTTGGCGATGGAAGATCATCTGATGCCCCCAAAGCGATGATCAACACCAGCCAAGATCCTCCACTGACCCTGAAGGGAGGAGCAGAGGTTTACTCCAGCAGAAGTGTTTTACTTGGGGATTGCGGAGCTAACTGCTGCAAGAGAACTGCTACAATACAGCAAGAAGAAAATACATCCAGTGATTAAAGGCTCCGGGTATCCCAAGGTATCCACTCGCCGAGGAGGCAACCTGTCGCATCTCTGCATGAGTCACAGCTCCAGCCACACCTCCTTTCACTCAGCCCCTGCTGGACCCCACTACTTCTATGTCAATGCCATGGGTGCAACTGGGTCATTCCATCAGGCCCAGGGGGGAGGGACTACAGAGTTCCCCAAAGGAGCAGACTCCTTAAAGGTAAGGTCCATGTACCTTAGAAGAGTCTGCTCACTGCATCTCTGCATGAGTTGTGGACTCTGGGGCCAGCCTCCTTCCCATCAGAAGGCACACCACAAACTGTGACTCATGCAGAAACAGAGGAGGTGGTCTCCTCCAAGGCCAAATCATACTTACGTGCTACACTTTTGGGAGGGTGTAAACGTGAAGACCCAGTTCAGACAACCAAAGAGTCACATGGTCTGTTGACCTGGGACACCAGATAAAGCTGCGCCCCGCCTACAAAGGAATCCTGTCTTCTCCGAACCACCTGACAGCTATTGTTTAATTGCAGCTTACAAAACAGATATGAAACCAGGATTTGATCTTGGTTTCTTACCCTGGTTTGTAAGTCGCATTTAAACCAGAGGTCCTGGTTTCAGATGTCGCACAGAACTGTGGCTTAACGAACCAGGATTCCTCCATGGCAGCTGTGTGACTTAGCCACGAAGGAAAGGATAGCTCAGGACTCCCAACTCCCAGGAACCCAGCCAAGGGGGCAGCCAATGTTAATTCAGCGCAAACATGTGAACTTGGCTTTTGGTTCCAGGCCCTGGAAATACAGAACTGCTACCCGGGGAGGAGAATAAGGCACAAGCCTCCACCTTCCCTGTCCTTTCTCCTGGGAAAAGACCCAGTTCATTTCTCTTGTGCAGTCTGGGGAGCACAATCAGTCTAACCGAGATTCGCAGACGTTGTGGACTACAACTCCCAGACTCCCCAAGCAAAAGCCATTCCACAGCTAGGGATTCTGGGAGTTGTAGTCCATGGCATCTGGGAATCCAGGTTGGAGGGAACACTGATCACAATGTGCTAACATTATCCCTGTATGTAATGCCTAGCTATGCTCAACCACATGCTCTGTAATGTGGAAGCCCTTGCAGCCAGATGGCGCCAAACTTTTCTTACAAAGCCCAGTGACCTTTCTGCCTCCCTAGACCGCAGGCCGGATAACAGAGTCCAGGAATTGAGAAGTTTTCCATCCCTGCCTAGCACGACTGGAATTCTACACAGGGCACTTGCCGTTTTAAAGTCGATACCCGGCTGAGCAAAGCCCAGGGTCAAAACGCAAAGCCAAAAAAACCAACGGTGGAATTATGAGCTGGAGGCTCTCCAAAGGGACTCCCTCTTCATTCCAACTGCTACATTCTTTCATTGGTTATTGCGTCTATTAAGAATCCAAGTTGTAGAAAAAATGCCGTACACACAAGATCTCTGACCTCAAACAAATCCTCTGGGGTACTGACTCACCCGTTTTATGAATATGGGGCTAGTTTATGTTCCCACAGAGTCAAAGCTGGAGTTTATGGTGGTTTCCTACGTAACCCATGTTTCCATTCGGAGTTTCAATTAAGGACACTGGAAGAACCTCGAGCGGCCCCATATTAAAGACACAGAGTTCCCCCGCCCCCTCTTAGGTCTTTAAGGTCATCCAAATCTAAGCAAACTTCTTTACAGTGACTTCGAAAATTTTAGCAAGTGGAGAGGTATTGGAGGAAACTCCTAGGAAATGTACATCAAAATAGACAACACACGTGAACACCCCCACACACCTATTCCCTTTCTTGCATACACAATTCACACAGTCTAACAGTGGGGAGGAGAGCTGATCTTGCAGTAGCAAGCATGAATTCTCCCCTTCGCAAAGCAGAGCCCCGGTTTGCGTTTGGAAGGATGGCTACACATGAGCACCACGCAATATTTCCCTTGGGGAATATGTAGACAATATTGAGGGGAAGATCTTTTACAGTGGTCAGTCACACATGCAGTCTCCCTTTCAAATGCAAACCGGGGAAGACCCTGCTTAGCAAAGAGAACCATTCATGCATGCTACCAGTTCTGCTCCCATATGTTTGTGTTTGGAGGCCCTGAACATCTAGGGAAGCTTCTTAGCTACTGCAATGAAAGAACACCTACCTTTCTTCTTATCTGGCTGGTAGCCTCCGTCATCAAGAATTCCAGCCAGGTCATCATCTGAAATTCCTAGAAAGGTGAAATGGATGGAATGGCTTGCATTAGTCCACAGATAAGCGTTTCAGAACATCAATGCTGGGCGAAAGCACACTGCTTTCTAGAAATGTATTTTTAACGGAACTAAGGGATTTCGTAGGTACTGAGCAGGAAAAGAGTTTGAGCACTTTATGTGTGGGCGGAAGGAAGTCTTGGTCAATGGCCAAAAGTATCAACCTCCACCCACCAAGACACAACGGCTTGACCCACCTTTTCTAGCACACTGCGCAACATTACAGACGTTGCGGTTACACAACGTTCGTGCACTAGGGGAGCGCTGCTAGGCCAGGAATGTCTCCACCTGCACAACTGCAATGGCACAAGGCATAAGCCAGCGCCGCCAACATGTGCAATCTGTGCGCTGGCGCATGAGCAGTTCACAGTCCAGGCTGTGCTTGCACAAGATCAGCTGCGCAACTGCGCCGCTTACACATTTGGACAGCACGCTGCTAGGGTATCTTCTTGCTCTTGTGCAGGTCCCTGGCTTCTGTGGCCGCAATATGGCACAACATGTCAGCCAGTGTATGTGGGTGGGTGTGTTTCCCCCTCTCCACATCGTCACTGAAGCCAGTCTATCGACAGGCCCATCCCATGCTGCCGTTCTAAGAGTATCCAGACGCCAAGGGTCACAAACCAACCGGCTTAAGCATCCCTAACTTGCAAACTGGACCACAACCCATGTGGCTCAATTCCCTTCTGGGCTCCATGGCAGACCAGATCCTCACGGAACTGTTGCGGGAACAGTCTGGCCGCTGACCGACGCTCCCAGAATAAACAAACGCTGATTTTTGCAGAGCTCCTGTTCCTAGAAACCCCGGTGAGTAGTTTGTGTGCCGACTGCAACTCAAATGCGTTACATCAATCAGCCATGAGACTTGCTGGACCAGCAAACTGGCACATCCTGCACGCTTAGAGCAACGGCTGCCCTGGAGAGTGCAGGGGCCTTAAGCCTGGTCTAAGCATGCAGCAGAATGAAGCTGTAAGAATCCTGAGGGGGCCCATTGCACTTTTTAAGGTGGGGGCCCCCGGTCTGAATGCTCCTCCATATAAAGACAGCCCCTTGCCAGTAAAAAGCTGGCACATAAGGGAGAGTGAACTTCGGCACCTTCCCTGTTGTGCTAGCTTTCTATCTGCAGGGAATTTCCCATACAGCGGAGCATTCGGAAACGTGATTCTCATCCAGTGTCTGATGTGGAACAATCTCTTCTACCCGCTTGGATATCTACCTCCTCCTGTCCTGGAATTGCAGCCAGCCCAACTCTTTAAAATGACATTGCAAGAGGGACTTCCCAGGGGTTACGAGAGAGAGAGAAATCCACACCATGCTTGGGCAACTTGGTCTTTAGCACTTGGTTGCATGCAAGGAAAAACACCGAGCTGGCTTGCGAGGTCGAGATCAGACACTTCCCAGGAGGGCCGCCAAAAGCTCTTTCCCAATCCCAGGGGGGGTAAGGGGGCAAGCAAGCACCCCACAGCAACTCTGGGCGGCCGTGAGGAGGAGGAGGACGGTGGGCAAGCAGAGGAGACAGGAATGGAGAGGAGGCAAGAGGTCTCGGGGAATGTTGGGGGTGGGGGTTGCCACCAGATCTGCCCCACTCGTGGGCACCTGGGAAGGCACAGAGGCGCCTGAGCCCCAAAGGCAGGAACCGACAACTCTTTGGCATCCGGCATCCAGTGGTACGTTCAGAGAAAGCCAAACAAAAGCACCACAGGCTGGCAGGAATGACGCACCATGTACAACCACGAATGGAGCATCATCCTGCACGGCTTCAGGCGAGGGCTGGCGGAAGGCGGACGCAGGCCAAATTCACACCATCAGCTCCTAAGCCAGGCAACCTCGGCTCGCCCGCTGCTGCTGGACTACAACTCCCATCAGTCGTGGCTGGGAATGATGGGAGTTGTCGTCCAACCGCCAGCGTGCCAAGCTGTTGCCTTACCTGTCCCAACCCGTGGCTCAGAGCAGGACAGCACAAGTTCCGTCCCCCGGCTGCCCCTGGACTCCGACTCCCATCATCCCCAGCCACGGTGGCCAAAAGCCAGGGATGGCGGACGCTGCAGTCCAATCGCTGGAGAGCCCATGTTGTGCAGCCCTGGTTCGGGGGGTTCTGGACGAGCTGCAGCGAGGCCCAGGAATTAAAACGCCCGGCTGCAGTTGGCGACAAACCACCCCTTCCACCAGGACTGGCGCTCCGGCGCTGCAGGCCCCACAACGGTCTACTCTGACTGGCAGCAGGTCTCCAGCGCAGGGCTGGCACCACCAGGCAGCCGCCGAAGCCCCAGGGCCTCCCTCAGGAGGGCCCCGCCAACACAGACCCCAGATCAGCCTCCGCAAAACAGCAGCAGCGGCAGCCATCACAACTGGCGGTGGAAATCCTGCCCCGTGGGGTGGGCTCCCCCTCCGGCCACAGCGCCCACAGAGAAGGGGCAGGCCAGGGAGGAGGCAGAGGGGTGGTTCCTCAATCCAACCCTCCCTCCCCTACTAGGGGGGTGAGGGGAGAAAGACAGGGACCCACTAAAGCAGGCCGGCGCCACTTCGGTCCTCCGGCAGATGTTGGCCTACAACTTCCATCATCCCTGGCTATTGGCCACTGTGGCTGGGGATTATGGGAGTTGTAGTCCAAAAACAGCTCTCCTCTCCCCCCCCCCACCCGCCCCATAAAAACTGGCCCTGCTCCTGACTAGCTGGCAAGTGCAGCTTTAATCTATGGCCACATCAATCTATGCATCGCTTGGGCCCTCCAACAGCTGTTGGACGACAATTCCCATCACCTCCAGCCACAAGAGCCATGAGTCAGAAAGGCTGGTCGCTGTATTCCAACAGTAGCTGGGAGGCTTGAAGAAAGGTCTCCTCCTGGCTGAGCCCCCCTGGCATCCGCCCCACATCTCTGTGGCTCTGGGAACACTCCCCACACCAGTGGCAGGGGAGTCCCCGCAGGAGAGAAGGCACGGCCTCAGCTCTTGCCTGTGGGCTCTCTAGAGGCATCCGGTGGGCCACTGTGTGAAGCAGGATGCTGGGCTGGATGGGCCCCCTTGGGCCTGATCCAGCAGGGCTGTTCCTACGTGCAAGGAAGGAACCCTGCAGCGCTGCAAGGCGATCAGGTTCGCAACTCATAACAGCAGCTTTCTTGAAGTGTCTCACAGTTAAGGATTGAAAACTGACGTGTAACCAACAGACGAGCTCAGAAACCAACAGACAAAGATGGGATAACAGCCAGTGAGAAATAGGGGCAAAAAGAAGGAAGAAAGGAGGAGCCTGATTAATAAGGGAAATTAGTAGAGATGGTCAGCACAGAACATTCCCCAACGCCGTGTGTGAATAGGAGGAAGAAGCAGGGAGGCCGTTTCAGGGCTGAGAAGAAGTGGGTGGCACAGATTATTGGTAAGGAGAGGAAAGGTAGCAGCTGGGAGCCAATCCAAGACTCCTTACCAGGTTTTCCACCTCTTCCACCTCTACCTTTCGAGCCTGGAACAGGATTCTTTATTCATTAACTGATCACAGAAAATAGTAATTGTTGATTTAGGTTTTGCAATAGGGTGCAAATTAAGAGCATTGAAATCAAGATGCAAATTAAGAGCATTGAAAGAGTGCAAGTTGGTACCATTCGCACAGAGGTTCTCAGTCTCGGGTCTCCAGATGTTGTTCGACTCCAACACTGTGGAGACTCTGGCCAAAGGCCATGGGAGTTGGAGTCCAGCAATAGCAGAGGACCCAAGTTTGAGGACCCCCATGACAGCATGAACCTTCTACCAAAATCTCTACTACTTTTCTTAGCATCATCTATATTAACACACCAAAAAGCAGGGCCTTGGGTGCAGAACCAATGCCTTTTTCACCAGTCTCCTAAGGGATATATCTGGCTGAAAAGGCCACTTGAAGAGGGAAGGGAGACGAGATTTTTTAAAAAAACTGAAAAGTACTATACTTTTCTGAGTGGGGCATCTACACAAACTATAAATAACCATTCTGCATCTGGACATGCCTGCCTGTGCTGTTGGTTCATGCAGCAAAAATTATGTACTCTTGGTCAGATTTTGCAAACTTATATGAAATATCAAGAAAATCGTTATTTTTAGGTCTGTCACCCAATTCAAGAAATCTTGGTCAGTTGATCAAATGTTTTCATCACTTAAATCTTCATCAATTTGCATTGGGCTGGTTTTGAAGAAAAGGGCATGTAATCTGTGGTGCACATATATGGTCATGGAAGACGCCATATCAGAAGAAGCATTCCTTGAAAGGGTGAGACGGGGATGCCTCTTCTATGATGGTTCCTACCATTTACTATTTACATTTAAAATAATTCCATTTCTTTTAAGAAGTGTTGCACTAATAATCAGGGGGATGCCCTTTACTCAATTAAAGAAGTTTTTCGTCCATTAATTTAACCAATGATCGGATTAAACTTTGCAGCCCTGGTTATTTTAAGACAACATGTTGGTAGAGTTCTGTGTACCTTGGCCTTCTCCCCACTACAAGTGGCTCTACTGCTGTGACTATGAGTATTTTCTTTACAGCAAAAGTTCTCAAAGCAGTTTACACAGAAAAATAAATGATGGTTCTTTGTCCCAAAAGGGCTCACAACTGAAAATGAAACATAAAGCAGAGACACCAGCAACAGCTACGGAGGGATGCTGAGCTGAGCAGGGCTAGTTGCTCTCCCCCTGCTAAGGGGCCAGTCCCCTGAACAGGGCCAGCTGCTCTCCCCTGCCTCTTTGCCCAGTTAGTAGGGAGTGGCTCCCCACTCCATTAAGGGTCTCCCCCCACCCCACTTTGGATTGGCCAAAGTATCTTTACGAAGCGTTACGACCAGGGCCGGGCAAACTTGGCCCACCAGCTGCTGCTGAACTACAACTCCCATCACCCCCAGTCACAAAAAAAAACGGTGGCTAGGGGTGACGGGAGTTCTAGTTCAACAACAGCTGAAGGGCCAAGTTTGCCCAGCCCTGGTTAAGCCCTTCCTGTTCTGGAGTTCACAGCTACGTTGGGAAATGGTGGGGAAATGTTAACCAAATTATCTAAAATCCTATTTGAAATTTTGCTCATTTTTGGCCTCTCGTATATTTCAACTCAACCTAACAAACAAACCCATTTCCCTACGTGTGAGTAGGTCTGTCTTGAGGAAACCAGCAACTAAAGAAACAGACCTCACAATGTATCCCTAGAGGGTCAAACCCCAAACCAAGAGGACAAGTGGGGTCCCTCCAAACCACTTTAACTGCTGATACGAAGCGTCACCTCCAATCAGCCGTGCCCCACACCACTGGGTCAGTCTGCCTGCTTATAAGGCCTTCGAACTGGAAAGACGCCAAGCCATTTGGAGAGGTCCGTCCCGCCTCTGGGGAAAGTGAGGCAGCAAGACCCCTTCCATTGGCTCAGCTTGGTCAGCTGCCATTTCGACCCTGCCTTCCCAAGAACTGCCTCCGTTAGTGCCTATTCCACCTGGCTGCAGCAGAGAAAAAGGTGCAACTTAAGAGGCCCAACCAGCCAATGGTTTACACTGTATTACCGCACCAAGCTTGCAAACGGCCATTTGACTGGCCTCTGGGAAGCAAGCAACTTCTCCAGATGACCAAGAAGGGAAATGGTGCAGATGTTAGTTCTCTGGAAGGGATGCGAGTCGCGAATTGCTAACCTAGGTACATCGTCTAAATAAAACACTTTGGATGTCCACATTTTTTTACAACTGGTGGCCTTTCAGGTCACTGCTTCATTTTCATTGAGGCATCAGGTAAAGCGTCTCCCATTGTTTTTATACCAGTTCCATGCTGCTAGTTCTTTCCGATTGTATGAAGACTTTCAACTTGTGCTGGTTTCTTTATTGCTTGAGTGTTTGCAGAAAAACTATTTCTGCAGCAGACCATTTTCTCACTCCTTTTGTTAGTAAAGTGCTGTGTGAACTTTGCTATTGAAAAGAGGCATAAATGCAGGATGAGGAGGAGTCCAAACAGGGCAGGAGTCATTAAGAAGGGTCCCAACAAAACAAGGAGACCCTCTTTCCCACCTAGCCTGCTTGGTTCCCCCCAAAGACAACCTGTCCATTCTATTCTGGGTCAGGTGGAGGTGTGTATCCTGCACTCTAGAATGGCAGGTACTCAACAAGTGCGACAGAAAAAGAAGGCTGGATGGCTCTCCTAAAACCAAAAGGACAACACTGAGGTAGACTCTTCAACATACCTCCGCCAGGGTTTACGTGAGGGGTTCCTCCACCTTGCCCGTCGTTTCTGTCATCCAAGGCATCGGCCAAGTCAAAATCCATTCGGTCTTTGGCTATAAAATAGCACACTGGTTACCTCTGGGATCTATTGCCTTAAGGCAGGGCTGCTCAAACTTGGGTCCTCAGATGGCGTTGGACTACAATTCCCATCACCCACAGCAGGGGATGATGGGAGTTGTAGCCCAACAACATCTGGGGACACAAGTTTGAGAATCTCTGCTCTAAGATGCAATTATTTCTCTGAGAGCAGAGAATCTCTGCTCTAAGGTGTCAACAATGAGCATTTGCTTAATTTTACAAAGATCCAGCCTGTCAAAAGCGGCGCTACTAGAAAGTAAAGTACACACAGACTTCTTCACGTTTTCCTGCAACGTGCCAGAAAACGTTTCCGACTCCCTCGGCCACAACCTGTTCTAGCTGCAGTTGACATAAACATTGTTATCTTTGCACAGAAATTATCCTCCATCGTGGACCAAATACCGTGAAATCACATAGAACAGGGAGAAAGCAGAGTGGAGTTGAACGACATATTCCTCTTTTACTCTCACCTAAGCCCTATGCACCACAGGATATGTTCAGCACTCATACGATGAGCGTACAGTGGACACAGAGGCAGTGATCCAGACGTTATGCTGAACACAGGTACAGCAGATACACCTCCTGTCTATTCCATGCATTTGAGGGGCCTGTACCCAGGTTCTCATTTTTAAAATGAATGCAGATAACAATCATCCAATGTACATGTCAACTGTGTACCGAGATCTATACACTCGTACAACATCATGTCTGAATAGGGCTTCTGTCGTTCACACAAACAGGTGTACGAGCGTACAGACATCTGCACACTTGTACAACATCATGTCTGAATAAGGCTCTAGAACAGGGGTGGGTAAACTGGGCCCTCCAGCTGTTGCTGAACTACAACCTCCATCTTCCCCAGCTACAATAAACTGTGGCTGGGGGTGCTGGGAGTTGGAGTCCATAAACAGCTGCAGGGCCAGGTTTGCCTGCTCCTGCTCCAGAAAGCAAACCACCCATCCCAGATGAGCTCTGCCAGAGGGGCAGACGGCAGCCGGGGAAGCTGGAGAGCAGGCGCGGCAGGAGAAGCTGGGTCCGGGTCGATCTTGCCGCTGCTTGCGGGGAGACATGCAATGGAATGCGAGAACCTTTGTACTGACTACTCTTATTTTTTTAAATGCACATGTCCGAGTTATTTGATCCTCTCCCACCGGGCGATATCCGGACCAGTGTTGCACTCGAACAAGGGCAGCTGGGCACGCTTTGCAGACGGATCTACTTTCCACCCTTACGGCTCCTCTCTTACTTAATGCCTCTTGGATCAAACCCCCGACCTCACCCCCACCCCCCCGCTGTGCTGACCTGTGTTCCCTCTAACAAGGATTCCCGGAAGTTGTTGACTACAACTACCATCTCCCCCCAACGCCAATGGCCTTTGGCTGAGGATGATGGGAGTTGTGGTCAACAACATCTGGGAATCCCTGCTGTAGGGCATAATGGTGCTGATCAAACTTGCTGCAGTGCAGAGCAATGTTGGTTCTGGAAGGAGAAGTGATGGCCATTCCTGCATCTGTCCGTGGTGTTCACTTCTGATGCCTACCGTGCCCTAGAGAAGGGCACACTTACCTGGAGTCTTTTTGGTGGCTTTGGGCTGCTTGGTGGTGGTGGTGTACCAGCGGCCATCGTCTGCAGAGAGGAGAGCACGAAGAAAGGTTACCCCCTTGCACCAGGTGCAGAAAGAAGAGGCATGATCAAGCACTCCTGGGTCCGCATCTCAATTGCTGGGGCTTGTGGGACACCCAGAAATGAAGCAGCCCACCGTGCATTTCATTTCCCCCAGGTCCGTTGCTCAGGGTCAGAGAGGTCTCCTTCACCAGTCTGCGGCTTGTGTGTATGAAACAGTCAACACTCATTACTGATTAAACCCTGAGTTTATCCCCCAGTGTGTTGTTCTATAAGCAGCTTTGGGCCCTCTATGAGCGGGAAAGCGGAGTATAATTATTTTTTTTAAGTGACACAAAAAACATTTTCAAAATAAATAAAGCTATGGCAGCACGATCCTATACATGTTTGATCGGAAGTAACTATGGCCAGTGGGGCTTACTCTCATGTAACTGCACAGGGTCGCAGTCCGAAACACTTGGCCACAGCCAGTGGAAGAGGATGAAATTGTGCAGATGTTGCTAAAGTCTCCCTCAAGCTAGGCCTCTAGGTCTGTGTTGTGACCGCAGATGCTGGGTGGCTTCTCTCTGCTGTTTCCAGCCACATTTTCCCTCCCTCTGTGCAGCTCAAAAGATGTGTGAGTGGTTGGCTTGTGTTGGTACCACAGGAGGGACAATACTGCGGCTCGTTCAGATTTTAAGACAGGAACCACTCCAGGGGGATGAGGGCAGAAGCCAACTTAGGCCAACTGAGAGCAGTCAAGCAGGGCGGCACAACTTCGGCCCTCCTGCAGATGTTGGACTACAACTCCCATCATCCCTAGCTGTCAGACATTGTAGCTAGAATGAGGAATCACTGGGAATTGAGTTAAACCCCTAACAATCCAGAACAGCTCTGCTGGAGGAGGACTTGCAGATGCAATACGTGCAGAATAAAATCACTTCCTTGCTGCACAGATTGCCACAGCAGAGGCCTTTAAGTGGCTCTATGCTGTGTCTTATCAAATGCAAGGGGAATCCTCCTACATTTGCACTCCAGTCGTCTACCTTGCCGCTTCAACACCCGTAGCTCTTCTGTATACCATGGAGCTGATTTTGAAGTGGGTTGGGAGAGAACACTTAGAAATGATTGTGTCTACTGTCCTGGTGAGTTCCCTGTTCCAGGTATCCACCAGGGCATCACTGCAGAATACCTGGCAGGACCAACTGCAAAACCCTCCAAGGCCCTTTGGAATCCTACTGGATCCAAGAGACTTCTCAGGCCATTCTAATAGGTCCACCACCCCTGCAGGGGTCAGACGTGACTGTGAGACCAACCTTAACCAGGAAGGATTAACCAATGGGGAAACTACAGGAGACCCCACCCATGGGACACACACACACACACACACCACGGATCCGAGCAAAAGACCAAATGCAGCGTGTGCCCAGCAACATGTGTAGGTCCTAGGAATAATTGGGATAGGCCCGTAGTTGTCATGGCCGCTATGAACTCCTGAGCAGCACCAGACAAGCCAGACCCAAAGTGGACGCTGAAATCACCCAGCACCAAAAGCCTGGGCGACTCCAAGACCAAGTCAGTGACCCTCTCCGTCAGATCAGTTAGGAAGCCAGCAACAGATTCCCCAATCTATCCCGAGTCCCCAGCCTAAGGTACACCCACTCATCAATTCTCTCCCCTGGTAAGGGAGATATTATTCTTGTGGACTTCAGCCACTCTGCCCAACCACTGCCCATTCCCCCTAACCTCCTCAGCAACAGAGTACCCTGGGGGAAGAAGCTGGGCCCACACAGGACCACTAGCCTCCCACAACCAGGTCTCAGTTATACAAGCCAGGTTGACTCCTTCATCCATGATGAAGTCATGGATGATTTCGATCTTATTTTGAACTGACCTGGCATTACAAAGGAGCATGGTTAGGTTCAGTGGGGAGATGGAACTAGGGGTATGCACGAAAACAGTTCGGTGCTCCTTTTCTGGAGCACCAAACCGGTTCGGAATGCTGGTGTTCGAGCCGGTTCGGAGGTGGGGGGTTCCTATAAGGGGCAGGGAGGGTGCGTACGCACGCCGGCCACTTCTGGTACAACATTGACCAGGGCTGCAGGGAGGTATGCAGCAGCCCCCAGACCAACGCTGGTGGGGGGAAAGCAGCGGGGCAGGTAAGGGCACCCCCCACACTTCCCGGGAGTGCACAAACTAGTTCATGCACATCCCTAGTTGGAAATACTCCCCGAGGCCCAAGAGTTGACAGGGCAGCAGGAAGGGAAAATGGTGATTAAATTACTGGACTCCTTTCCCCTGTAACGGTATGCTGGCCCTGGGTCTAGAAAGGTTAGTGGTGGGCACCTCTGAAGCTTGGGGCAGGGAGCCACACCAGCTATAAAACACAGCAAGGCAAGGATGAGTTACCTGGTTTCCGAGGGTAAGGACCGGTGGTTGCCTTTGCTGGTTTTGTCGTTGTCTCCGGTGGGGTGTCAAAGAAGTCAGCCAAATCCAAGTCACCTGTTCAGCAAACAAACACGCACAAAAAGACAGTCAACTTGATTTCTCATTCATGAGGTTTATAAATACCTGGATTAGTTATTGTTACTGTTTGGACTGTATGTATCTATTGTTCTGGTCAGCGACTGCAAATAAACTAAACTGAACTGATCTCTTGCCCTTTGCATCTTCTCCCTTCCTCCATGGGGCGCAGGGCAGCACTTCATCCTCACAACAGCCCTGCGAAGTAGCCTGGAGAGAGAGGTATTAAAATAACTTCCCAAAGTCTCGCAGAGAATATCAGGGCTGAGCAGTGAGTTGACTCCATGTCTCCTCAGGTCACCCTCAACACTCCATCACAGAGACTTGCTTTGGCAACCTGAGCTTCAGGGGACTTCATCAATGTGAATCTCCCACTGGAATAGGATTGCCAACTGACCAGAAATAAATGGCCTGCTTGCTTGCTTATTTATGCATGCATGCCTTTGTACCTGTGGCCAGACTGGGCGGGGTTGGGGTTAAAAGCTCAAATTTCAGGCTGTATCTTTACCAAATCCAGAAATTCAAGGGAGTTTTTGAAGCAGCATCTTCCCTTATTGTGCCCACTTAAATTATGCAACACACACACAGGCACAAAAAGGACAGGTTATGGAACTCTGATCCAGTGCACCGCTTCGGGGTAGCGGATGGGGCCGCAGCTCAATGGCAGAAGAGCATCTGCTTGGCATGCAGAAGGGCTCAGGTTCAATCCCTGGCAGCATCTCCAGGTAGGGCTGGGAGAGACTCCTGCCTGAAGCCTTGGAGAAGCTGCTGCCCGTCAGTGTAGACTAGGGTTGCGCAACTTCAGCCCTTCAGCTGTTGGACTACAACTCCCATCATCCCCAGCCACAGCGGTCAATGGGGATGGTGGGATTTGTAGTCCAACACCTGCAGGAGGGCCAAAGTTGTGCAGCCCCACTTGGGAAATACTGAGCTAGATGGATCCATTGTCTGAGTCGGTATAAAGCAGCTCCTATGTTCCTCCTATGATTCCACCCCACAAGACCGGCTATGCTGCCTCACTGTGGTGGGGGGGGGGATGTTCCTGGGAGGAATGAGCCAAGTACACCTGGAGGTATACTCCCAGTAGGGTCACACAAGGTGTAAAGGTCATCCCAGCTGCCCAGGTAAAGCAAGCAGGCATCTAGACTGGGTAGCAGCGATATAGGAAGGTGCTGGAGGTGGACGGTCACTTTACTGTCAAAGGCATCACCTTCATACTGCATGGGAGAAGGCAATGGTACACCACTCCTGTGTTTTACCAGGAAAACCACATGGATAGACAAGATGAGAATTCTGTGGTTGCTAAGAGACGACACCAACTTGACAGCACTTAATCAATCAATGTTCCTAAAATACCGAAAGCTGATTTGTTATTTATTTATTTATGCCGCCCAAAACCTGCATCTCTGGGCGGTGTACAGTCAAAACAACACATATTAAAGAAACCTAAAAAAATGACTAAAACATTAAAATCATTTAAAACCCAACATTAAAAACCAACAAAACCATAAATGTAATTAAAAGCCTGAGTGGACAGATATGTCTTGATCGACTTTTTAAAAGTTTCCAGAGATGGGGAGGCTCTTATTTCAGCAGGGAGCGCATTCCCAAGCCCAGGGGCTGCGACGGAAAAGGCCTGTCCCCGAGTAGCCCCCAGACGAGCCGGTGCTGGCAACTGCAGACAAACCTCTCCAGATGATCACAGCAGGCGATGGTGCTCATGACAAAGAAGATGTTCTCTTAAATACCCAGGGGCCAAGCCTGCTCAACTTTGGCCCCCCAGCTGTTTTTGGACTACAACTCCCATAATCCCTAGTCCCAGTGGCCAATAGCCAGGGATTATGGGAGCTGTGGGCCAACATCTGCAAGAGGGCCAAAATTGAGCAGGCCTGGCTTAAGCTGTTTAGGCTTGTGTGTGCTTCCCCCATAGCCTCCACCCTACTGGTTATCTTGAGCTGAGGTTAAGTGTTGGCAGAGCTACAGTACATGACTTCCTGTTCCCCGATGTACCTGCCCACCCCCCAAGATCTTCATCCGAGGCTGCTCTCCAGGTCTTCACCTGCACAAGTTAGACAGGTGTCCCCTGGGAGGGAGAGCCTTTTCTATGACTGCACCCAATTTTGGAATTCCTACTGCAGGGAGACCTGCATTCTTTATTGTCTTTTATGCACCATGCAATAACTAACCCGTTTCTCCTGACTTTTGATGGAGAAGTTGTTTATGGTTTTATTTGGGGCCATTTGGTTTGGGCTAAGGAGCTGCTTGTCCAGTGGTTGAATTACTGATCGTATTTATTAGCTTTGGAGGCTCACAATGCAACAAAGCAATTTGTAAAACTGCAGCTCCAGAACAAAACCACGATCAAAAAAACAAAACAGTCAAAATCCAGAAAAAGATCCAGCAGCAGAGAAAATACAAAGCAAGGTATCACAGCAATTGAATGTGCTCTAGGCTGGGCATATCTTTTTATCCTGGTTTGCAGTCGGCATTTATATTCAACGATACTTCGTTTTACATGTTTACTGTCAAGCCGCCTCTGAAGTGTTCACTCGCAGGAAGGTGGCATAGGCGGTGTCCAAATAAATCAATAACCTGGCCCAGGAGTTGCTTCCTTTTTCACCCACTGAAACTCAAGCACAGGCTTGGCCTCACCATTAGGGATGTGCGAACCAGCTCCAGGTTGAGTCAGTTCGCACTCGAACCAGCCTGGTTCAAGGGCTCAACGTTGAGCCGAGCCTGGCCTGGTTCAGCTCGAGGTCAAGTTGAACCCCTTGGGCCTGTTCGAAACTCCCCCTGCCCTTTAAAGAATGGTTGCTCACCACTGCCTGGCCCTTGGGGGGTTGCTGCCATGGCGGGCTCTCCAGTGGTCCACCATCCCCGCCCCGTCCCACCCGCCTCCCATCAATATTAAAAGGGCCAGTTCGGCCCTTCTGCGTTGGTAGGGGCCATTCTGGAGGCTGCAGTGCACTGAGAAAGAGCCAAAACTGAGAAAGAGCCAAAAAGCACTGAGAAAGAGCCAAAAAGACCAAGGGGAGGGGGAACCGGCAGCACCCCCCGAGAGGGCCCGGTAGTGGCCAGTTTTTAATGGGGGGAAAGTCCCTTGCACCTCAAACAGGCCTGAACCAGTTCTGGGGTCCCATTCGGGGTGCCAGAACCAAACATCCCCTGTTCGGTTTGAATCTGGTTCAGATTCGAACCAAACTGGGCAGACCAGTTTTGTGCACATGCCTGCTCTTCACACCTGCCAGCCTCAGCCCCAGCAGCAAATGGAACATCCTTACCATACTCCTGCCAGAGTCCACTAGGCTCCACCCCTGGCCTGTCCCAAGCTCCACCCCTCCTGTTCCAGAATGTTTAAAAGCAAAAGTTGCTAATCCAATGCTGAAATCTGCAAAACAAAAAAGTGACTTGCCCTTACACGAAGGGAGAGGGAGAGAAAGTATGTGTGTGGGGAAACCAGGCTGTCGTTATGTGCAAATAAAGCTGCGGTCAATATCTGCAACTTTCACAGCTTTAGCCTAAAGGCTAAATAACATCTCACCTGTTGTTCCACTGGAAGGCTTCTTGGGAGGCTTGTGAGTAGCTGTAGCAAGACAAACAAGAAGTTCTGGTAAGAACTAATTCACCTACTTTCCTTTCACTACAATTTTAATTGATAATTACCATCTTCAAATGCATGCGCTATTTGTTGTTAAACACCAAATGCAATATGCAGAGTACAGCAAAACAGTAGTTGCCAGAACCTCGTCTGTAAGAACAGGGTGCGCTACGCATAGGTGGAGGGTGGCAAAGAGAGAATGACGTGATTATAAAACCCGCAGTTGAAATGTCCCTGCGAGGCACTACGACTGTACTAAATTTGATCCAAATTGGTCAAGGCATTGCAAAGGTGGGGGTGGGGCAGGGACGACACACACAGAGTCGCCATCTTGAAATGGGTTCTGGAATTCATTTATGGGATATCAAGATTTAATGTCTATTATCTTAACTAAGTTTGATGCAAATCAGATAGGTGGCTCAGAAACTATCTCACATCCACCTCAGAAGTTCATGCATCTGCCATCTTGAATTGGAGTGGTTGGCATAATCACAAAATACGTCCCTGGGGGGCATTACAACTGCACCAAATTTTGTCCAAATCAATCCAGGCATTGAAAAGGGACACATACACTTACACACAAGTGACAACTTCACTCTAAAAAGTACAGGAAGGAAATATTAATTATTGAATCTAAAACTATGTTATTGGATTGAGAAACAAACTTCTGTTATTCCATGCAAACACAAGGAAAAGCAAATCTTAAGAAGTTTAGTTTTCACATTAAAAACAAGTGCAAGCTTCCAGTCCTTAGGCAGGGCTTGAGAGGCTTTCAGTGTCCAGAAGCAACTGGCAGAAAAAGAAAGCTGGGCCAGCCGGGTGCTCAATCTGAACAAGCAAGGCCGTTATTGTGTACTTAAACCTACAATCGCAGCGCTAACTACATTGGTGTTAACACTGAAAGCACCACTGTCATGTTGTACTGAGGAGCCCACAGGTTGTCCCCTTTGACACATGGAAGCCATATTGATTTTTAGCGGTTGATAATTGTGAGAAGCACCTCTGACCATGCACACACCAAAATATAACCCAAGTCAGTAATCCAATCTGTTAACAATCTGTTCTCTCCTGAACTGACTTACGTCGCTTTGTTGGGAGGTTATCATCCAGCGCGTCTTCTAAACTGAAGTCAAAGTCATCGGCGTATCCTAGAGACAAAGAATTAGCGCCGCTTTATATTGCTAATCGACAGACAGGAAAGCACCCCACAATTTAAAATAGAATACAGCAGGACACGCTCCCACAAATTGCTCTGCTTCTGACGCTGTCAAAACTGACCCTTCCCGCCATGGCGGCTTTCTAGGAAACCAGTGACTGTCAAATTGCAGGGCAGTCAGTGTTTAGGTTTTCCATTTGTCTCTCTTAATGGATGTGGTATAAATACAGGGACCATGCTTGCATCTGTCAAGCCGACTATAACGATTCATCTCCCAAGCTGCCACTCATCTGTGGATGCTTTCCCGATTATTATATGTTTTGGGGGGAAAGCAATGTAAAATATTGGTACAGCATTTGACAAAACAAACACACACACAAAATGGAAACCACCCACCCAAATGCATCTTCTATCTAGCAAAGCACATTCTGAGATCAAGGATAATAATTTTATACATTTGAGCTGAGAGGCAGGGGGAACCTGCTAGAGATACAGCTTCAGAGAAATAACCAGAATTGGAGCTGAAGAGGTTTGAGATTCCCATGGTTGTTTTTTTTTAAAGCAAGCAATCCTGTTCGAGACACGAAAGAGACAAACAGAAGATATATTGGTTATGAAAACCACTTTGCATTTCGCAGACCAACCTGCATGCACCCTGAGCTACTGGTGGTTGCAATAGGAAAACCTCACCATTAATCCTCCATTTTGGTGTCTTGGTTTGTTTTTAAACTCCACGTTAATTACTGTTGACTTAAGATTCCCTCTCAATGCATTCGTCTTGATACATTCAGGATTTTACATCGGCGAGCACACGGAGTAATTAATATCCTTCAAGTTCTCTAAGTAATGCAGTGCCGAGTGGAGGACATTCAAATGGCTTTCCTCCGATTCCGACTGCTGAATGGATTTAGCTGCTGCCACCTGAGCTCCAGCGTGTTCCATGAATAAATTTAAGGCTCTGCTGACAAGGCCAGCAACAATGGGAGAAGGCGTCAGGCCAGCGGGAAACAAGAACCAGCATTTCAATGGACGGGGAGGAGGCGGGGGAGAGAAGCATCCCTGGATTTCTGCACACGGTAGACACCAGGCATTACAACATCCCATCCAGCCGCAGGTCTGGCTGATTTACAAATCACACCCTATTCCTCTCGACAACTTAACATGCACTTGTAGAGTCATTTACACACAGGTTTGAAATATTTTGAAGTCCCGTCCTGAATTTCATTTCACTTGCTATGTGTTCCCTTGAGAGCAGCGTTCCTGCAACCAGTGGAGAGGGAGGGTCTCCCCTCCAGACCAGGCTGAATCCTGCTTAGCATTATAAGCATGGTTGTGGGGCTTAAAACCACTCTCTGGCCTGGAAGGGGGGATCCCCAAGACAGCACATCTTTCTGAATCTCAAGGAGATAATTCGCTGGCATTTAGTCTCATTGGCCCACATGTTGTGCAGCATAATCTGGGCGGTGTCAATCCACTCAGAGCAGCTGCAGGCTGCAAACGCTGGTACTCTTTTTGATTTATTATTTTAAATATTTATATCCCGCCCCTCTAGCATGCGGCTGCTGAGAGCGGCTTACAATAAAAGAAACATGAAGCCCGTAATAAAAGGATAAGAGAGACTAAAACACATAAATCATCATCACGCACAATAAGAGACAGAGCAGATAATATAAGAAATACAGCAGCCAGGATTAAAACTAAATGCAACTGGAAGCCAGTCTTTAAAAAGCTTCTTTAAAAAGGGAGGGTTTGGGGTTCTTTTAAAAACTAGTCAAGGAGGGAGACCGACCAAGCCCTTTTGGGAGGGCATTCCAAAGACGAGGGGCCACTACCAAGAAAGCCCTGACCCGGGCAGGCACCAGGGCATGAACTGTCCTCTTTGCTAAGCAGTCTGCCCTGGTTTGCATTTGAATGGGAGACTCCATGTGTGAGCACTATAAGATATTCCCCTTAGGGGATGGGGTTGCTCCAAAGAAGAGCACCTGCCTGCTTGCACACACTTTCTGGCAGCATCTCCAGAAAGGGCTGAGAAAGACTCCTGTCTGAAACCTTGGAGAGACACTGCCCGTCTGGGATTTCAAATCAGGTCTTCCAGTTTAAACCCAGCAATGCCTCCTCTACTAGACTCACCAAGCTCACTGCATGTCCTTGGACCATTAACTGTCTCTCAACCTAACCCACCTCACAGGGTTGTTGAGAAGGTATAATGAGGGAAGCAGGAAAGAAAAACCTGGTACACCACCTTGGAGGATGGGCTGGACAGAAATGCAACTAATGATGATGATGATGATGATGATGATGATGATGAACCATGTTGGCTGTCATTGAAACAACACAGAGAACAATATCAGTAAGCCAGATACGAGAAAGTAGTCCAACGTCTGCCTGATGGGAATACAGAATATTCTCTCTCTCTCTCTCTCTCTCACACACACACACACATACACCCCTCTACCTCTCCCAACCATGCAATCAATGAAAAATGTCAACCAAGATGAAGAGAAGGGCCAACCAGCAGTTTGCATTTGTATTCAAGAAAGGTTTCACCCTTTCCCTCTTTTTTTCTCCCCCTTTGCTGTCTCTCCATGATTAAATAAATGTTAAGGACACAGATTCATTATACTCCAAGGTGATGCAATTAACAGGGCTGCTTCTAACACAGGATAATGCAGCTGTTGCAACGAACTGCTGGAAAGAGAACTGAAGCATGCTGTCCAAAGGCTGCCTAGAAGCCAACATCCGACTTTGATGTTTTACAATTTGGGATGCATTTCTGAAAACATACAGGGAGGAAAACAACAATATGCTGGAATTTTTCCCCTGTGCTGGGAAAAGATATTCTTCCTCATTACACAAGTCTTAAAAAATCCTAAAATCGCAAAGAGAAAATATTCCTGCATCTGAAACGAAGGACCACAGTAAGCCTTAGTGTCAAATGCATGAATATTTGGAGATCTGTGAGTGGTGTGCATGTGTCTTTACATGTTTGCAAAATAATAGACACTCTTCCCATAGGAGGCTACCTTATACAGAGTCAGACCATTGGTCCATCTAGGTCAGTATTAGCTACACAGACTGGCAGCGGCTTCTCCAAAGTCGCAGGCAGGAGTCTCTCTCAGCCCTATCTTGGAGATTCTGCCAGGGAGGGAACTTGGAACCTAGATGCTCTTCCCAGAGTGGCTCCATCCCCTAAGAGGGGAATATCTTGCAGTGCTCACATGTAGTCTCCCATTCAAATGCAAACCAGCATGGGCCCTGCTTAGCAAAGGGGACAATTCATGCTTGCTAACACAAGACCAGCTCTCCTCCCCTGGATTTGTCACCATTCAAGCGGAGTCATCCCATGGTGAAATGTTTCCCATATCTAAAGGATCATGGCACAGAGGCTTTTAACCCTTTCTCCCTGAACAGTTTTCCTGATGAAAATCACACACACGCCCAGCTATCTGGGGAAAATGTGCCGGTGGTTTCCCCTAATTGTGCCAACCGACTTAGAAGGCAAGTGGACACAACTTCATTCTGTAAAGCGGCTGGTTTTAGCAAATATTTACAGACAAGGGATCCCACGATGGATCTTTGCCACCTTGTCTGGTTTGGCTCTAAAGCTGTGCAGATCTTTTGTTGCTAGATCCTGCCCTTCATATGCAAGGTGTCTGGTGTAATCTGCCAAATGCACAATCCCCACTCCTCTCTCAATGAGATTTTCAAGCAATTAAGAGGAGAACACAGCAAAGGCAGTTCGGAGTTCCAGGAGGTGGGCGGAATCATTCTGAGCAGCTGATTGAGAAGATTTCCAATTTGGGGTGAAACTAGCAGGCGACACAAAACATTGACACAAAAAGCTGCATGCAGAAGCCCCCAGGTTCAATCCTTGACATCTCAAGGAAAAGCTAGGAAAGGCTCCTGCCTGTAATCTCGGAAAAGCCGCTGCCAGTCTGGACAGATGATACAGAGTTCCATGGACCAAGGGTCTCATTTGGTATAAGGCAACTTCCTATGTTCCTGGTCATATACAAAGGTTAACATCCCTCTGACTGGACCCTCTTAATCACTGAAAAATTAAAAGTATATGGACTATCAATAGAATTCCTACTCCCCCTGGGCTACCACAATGCCAGAGTGATCCTTAAGCAGCGTATGATCGATATGGGACACCAGATAGATTTAGGTCGGGCATCAAGCTACAGGTGGTTTGGAACAGTTAAGCCCTTGCAAAAACCAGCCAAGTATCTGTATAATCTGACATAACCAACCCACAGAAGAGCCCTGATGCTAGTCCGGATGGATGTGTTGCCCTCTGTGGTATTCGAGGGTAGATTTAGGAGGGTTCCTTTTTTGGAGAGATTGTGTCCTTGTGGGAATGGCAGTTTTGAAACAGTAGGTCATGTGTTTTTGTATTGCTCATTTTATCGTGATCTGCGTCTTAGATTTACTGCTCCTCTTGTTTTTAGATATCCAAATAATTTTGATGAGTTTTATATAAACTTATTTATTTCTGTCTCGCATCTGGTGGCCAAATTCTATACAGCTGCAATTAAGACCCGAATACGGTGTGTCGGAGATGGTTAATTCAGACTCTTAATTCTTTTTGTTTTCATTTTGTTATCTTATTCCATTTTATATTTTATGTAATAGTTCTTAATTGTATATTTTATGTGTATGTTTATATATATGCATGCACTGGTATCGATGTTCACTTTGGGGAACTCTTGTATCTGGATCTGATCTGTGTGCTGAGTTTTGATCGTAATAAACTGAATTGAATATACAAAGGTTATTTTGTTTGTTTTGCAGATTAATTCTTCTCTTTAGAGTTGGTTGGTTGATTGATTGATTGATCAAATTTTATACCACCTTTCATAATGCATCTCAAGGTGGTTTACAAAAGTTAAAATACAATAAAATTCCATAAAGGTTACATTTAAAACCTTGAAATCAGTGAAACAGTAGAAACCAATGTAGAGTTGCATTGTCCAAGAGAGTAAACTGATGTAAAAAAGATCACGCATCTCTTTCAGGGAAAACTAAATGTGATATGGAAACCACATGTATTTTTAAGGGACATATTTCCTCCACTCACATAGAGGGCTCCGGTTGGCTTTATAAAATATAATGTTGAAGTTAACCAGAAAAACTCACTCCGCCGTCCTCCACTTTACCTTGCTGGGCTCCGTAGCTTGAAGCACCCTTCCCAACTTCAGACTTGAAGCAACAGGCAAGAGCTCAATGCTACAAAAACCCTTCTTTGGAATTTGAAGGATTCCCAGGGACCCTCGGGGCATTTCCAGTTGTGCTCCTAGCCCAAGTGTGCGCAAACTGGGCCCTCCAGCTGTTGCTGAACTACAACTCCCACCCTTTATTGTGGCTGGGGATGATGGGAGTTGTAGTTCAAAAACAGCTGGAGGGCCAAGCTTGCCCACCCTGGTCTTAACCTCAACTCTAGCCATGGAAAAGGTAAAGTGTGCCGTCAAGTCGATTTCAACTCCTGGCGCCCACAGAGCCCCATGGTTTTCATTTGGTAGAATACAGGAGGGGTTGACCATTGCCTCCTCCCACCAAGTATAAGATTATGCCTTTCAGCATCCTCCTATATTGCTGTTGCCTGATATAGTACCAGCGGGGATTTGAACTGGAAACCTTCTGCTTGTTGGTCAAGCACTTTCCCCGCTGTGCCATTAGGTAGCCTAGCCATTGAAGGGCCTCTTAAAAACCAAAAAAGAATGTTTCAATACTGTCCTTTTATCCAGCGGTTTCATTGATTGTTCCTGTTTAGTGTGTTGTGATTTTATTACCGTTATTGCATTTTGTGAATTGCCCTTGAAATACTTATAACGAAGTCAGTATATAAATCTATAAACTGAAAAGACAATGTTGCACAGGAGAGGGAGTGGATTTGGGCCATCACAGTTGCCTTCACATGCAGGGGTGACACAGGAATCCTTGGAGAAGCTGCTGCCAGTCTGTGAAGACAATACTGAGCTGGATAGACCAATGTTCTGACTCAGTATATGGCAGCTTCCTATGTTCCTATTTATGGAGGACAGGTCTACTAGTTGGAGGGCTATAGGACACCTCCAGCCTCAGAGGCAACATGCCTCTCAATACCAGTTGCAGAGGAGAAACAGCCAGAGAGAGGGCGTGCTCTCACCTCTTGCCTGTGGGCTTCTCAGAGGCATCTGGTGGGCCACTGTGGGAAACAGGATGCTGGGCTAGATGGGCCTTCTTGGGCCTGATCCAGCAGGGCTGTTCTTATGTTCACACTGACAGATCATGCATTCAACTTGAAAACAGGGTTCTCTCCCACTTTCTCGAATACTGACAGCTTTCAGACATGCACCAAAATTGAATGGCAGCCTTTTAAAAGAAAATCATGTTTGGCATCCTGTGTGAAAAGCCCCTCCGTGACTTGCAAGCCTGAGTAGCCGAGATCCCCACACACAGCCCTGTAGAGGACCTCCTCTCATTTGTCTGGCTAGTGACCCGTAACCTCCGCGCTTCCCCCGCTTTTGGGCTGACAAGACAGACAGGCCATCCGCAGAGGCTTCCACAGCCTGCTCAGCCAGCAGCGCGGAGGTAGCAAAGCAGAACCGCTCCTTTCAAGCCGATACGCCGTGTCCTCATCAATTAGAATCCAATACGGAATGAAGCCTCCGCCCCATGCAGGGAGGCCCCGGACCCCTGCAGCTGGAGCCTGTATTTTATATTGCTCCCTTGTTCTGGATTTACTCGAGCGAGTGGATTTCTAGGGAACGGATCGCGGGCTGGAGTTCCCCCTCCCGCAAGTGACTGCGATTATTAGTCTTCCTCCGCTTGTGGATGGCACGACGGTAGCTTCCATTTGCACATAATAAAACAAAGGAGGGCGACCCACCACGACTGCAGTGGAGGAGGAACATGTGCTGTCTCTTTCCCAGGTGTGGGGTGTTTTTCTCACCCTCATTCCTTTATTAATTATTATTATTATTATTTTACATTTATATCCCGCTCTTCCTCCAAGGAACCCAAAGTGGTTTACTACATACTTGAGTTTCTCTTTCACAACAACCCTGTGAAGTAGGTTAGGCTGAGAGAGAAGCGACTGGCCCAGAGTCACCCAGCAAGTCTCATGGCTGAATGGGGATTTGAACTCGGGTCCAGCACTCTAACCACTACACCACGCTGGCTCTCTTTAGGCCTCGGAACGGGAGGGGAGGCATTTGCTCAGCACCAGGTTCCTCCTCATTCCCAGCAGGCCCACAATATCTCCAAGCGCCCTCCTGCTCGCCGCCTTTCTCCTCTTCCGCCTTCTTTAGGCCCCCTTTTAATATCCCTTCCCAACACTCCCTCTGCTCTGACAAGCAGCTGTTCCTCCCACGCATCCCTGGCCACCTCTGGATTCACGCCCACCTGTGCTCTGGTCCGTCGTCCGGGCAACTGCTTCTGCATAGTCAGGAGGGCACCCAGACCTCAGCACGTCTTCTGGCTTCCCCGCAGGAGAAGCGGCCGTGTCAGGTGCAACAGTCGAGCGTAGGCCGGCTCCTCCGGGGAAGGGTATCGCCCACAGCTGGGGGTTGTGAACCCCCAAGGCGGAACGAACGGATGGAAATCCCGGCTTTTACGAAAGCGTTCTTCTTGCAAACACCAACCTTTTTGCTATTAGTACTAGTACCAGATGCATGGCTAGTAATAGGCCCCTTTTAAAGTGGCGGTTCTTTTATATTTAGTAGGGGGAGAGCGAGTGGCCCTATCCAACCCCAGCACAGCATCCCTCCAGTGGCTGTTGCTGGTGTCTACCTTATGTTTCTTTTTAAATCATGAGCCCATTGGGGACAGGGAACCATCTTGTTTACTTCATTTTTCTATGTAAACCGCTTTAAGAACTTCTGTTGGAAAGTGGTATATTAGTAGCAGTAGTAATATTAAAGTGTGCCATCGAGACGGTGTCAACTCCTGGCAACCACAGAGCCCTGTGGTTGTCTTTGGTAGAATACAGGAGGGTTGACCATTGCCTCCTCCCGCACAGTATGAAATGATGCTTTTTCAGCACCTTCCTATATCGCTGCTGCCCGATATAGATGTTTCCCATAGTCCAGGAAACATACCAGCGGTGACTCGAACCGGCAACCTCTGGCTTGCTCGTCAAGTCATTTCCCCATTAGGTGGCTATACCATATTTAAAGGTAAAGAGTGCTGTCAAGTTAATTTCGACTCCTGGCACTCACAGAGCCTAGTGGTAGAGGGGTTGGTAGAATACAGGAGGGGTTGACCATTGCCTCCTCCCACACAGTCTGAGACGATGTCTTTCAGCATCTCCCTATATCGCTGCTGTACCAGCAGGGATTTGAACCAGCAACCTTCTGCTTGTTAGTCAAGCATTTCCCATACTTACTTCAATCCAAAACTAAGTTTTTTTCCAAGTTCTTTGATGTTATTATTATTAATTCGATTTCTATACCACCCTTCCAAAAACGGCTGAGGGCGGTTTACACAGAGAAATAATAAATAAATAAGATGGCTCCCTGTCCCCAAAGGGCTCACATTCTAAAAAGAAACACAAGACAGACACCAGCAACAGTCACTGGAGGTACTGTGCTGGGGGTGGAGAGGGCCAGTTACTCTCCCCCTGATAAATAAAGAGAATCACCACGGGTGCTCTGACAGAGATTTTCTACTTTTAAAAGAACCATCGACACCTAGTGAATATGACTGGTACAGTACGGCACATAGGAAACTAACGTTCGTAATTCATATGTTTGTTCCTTGAAAGGCAGTTATGTATCCAGAATGATTTGGCAAGACAGGTAAAAGAATTAGAATTCACCTTATAAAGACGTGCCCAGGTTTGCTACCAAGTATACACGGACTCTGTTGGGAGCTGCAGGCATTCATGGGTCCACAATAAGCACACCTTCACAGGATTTGCATCTGTCACATTCACCTTTTATGTTTTCTAGGAGCACGCTCAGAACTCACTTTGCAGTCTTTGAGGCTACTTAGCAAAATCATTTTTAAAGGTTTCATGAACTCATTATTTCGCCCTTTGCAAAATTAGAAGCAATTGTACACCATCCGCTCCCCCACCACCACCACTGCGCAAGCTTTCATTCCCATTTCTGGACCATTTTATGCATTCTAATTAGAAGCTGCAGTTTGACATGTTCTGAAATATAACACTGCACTTCACACTTAATGTGGTGTTAGACCTTCTGTGAAAGAAGGAGTGGATTTTTTAAATGGTGGTGGGGGGATACTTGCATGTCTCTGTTCAATTCAGCTTAAAAGATAAAAATCCTTAACATCTCGCTTCCGCGTAACTGGAAATCAGCTGCTAAATTTCTAGATTCATAAGGGTATGTGTATTCTTCTAACTTCTGGCCGGTGCAGAAAAGCTACAGAATTTGGAGTAAGTGCCACTTAAGGCGACAATCAGCAGGGGTCAAGAAACGTTGGCTCAGTTCACCAGCCAAACAAAATATTTTACTCGTCAGGTGGTTCCTTGAGCTATGATGGTGTATTTTACTCGTCAGGAATTTTTTCACACAGTGGACATCATTTTTCACTCAGCACGGACTCGTAGACTAGTGGATTCCAGAGCCCCTAGACAATCCTCACTAGCCAGCCATTATGTGTGGTCACCACCAATCCTCTCTCTTCCCTCAGATCCCTTTCTGGCACACAGGCAGGGATTTAGGAGTGAAACGGGTCTTCCGTAATTTGCACTGGGATATGGCGCTAGATCGATCAACCGACCAACCAACCACCACTGGGACCCCTCTCCTACTGCCTAGAAAGGATTCCTGCTGTTTCTTGCCTTATCAAAATTGGCACTGGAACCGAGACCTCAGGTGAGGAGATCTGTGTGGTGCTGGGTGTCCTGCTCGCCTCAGGGCTAGGGCCACTCACCACCGGCGAGCTGATTTGTAGATGCCTGGCTACAAGCTTAACGCACATATGCTAGGAAGTAAATTTCATTGTACACCGTGGTAATTCCTTCTGCATAAACGTACCTAGAATTGTAACACAGATGGGTGGGAAATGGTGTTCGGCAGGGATTGACAAATCCCGGGCATCAGGGAGCCATGGTGCCTAGAAATTTAACCACGGCACCTGGAATAGGATATTCAGAGGCAGAGTTATTTAATAAAATCTGTATTTGTCCTAAGCAAACCTGTTTCTGTTCTACGGATGTTACTTGGAAGGGGGGATAAAGTGAAGCCTGTTCACCCTAACCCCACCGCAACATCAGTCACGAAGTCCAGTAATTTTGTCAAGCCTGTTGAGATTGTCTGGAGAGGTTTGTCTACAGTTGCCACCGGCACATCTGGTGGCTACTCAGGGACAGGCCTTCTTCATTGCTGCCCCGAGGCTTAGAAATGGGCTCCCTATTGAAATAAGAGCCTCTCCATCACTGACAACTTTTAAAAAGGCCCTGAAGACACATTTGTTCACCCAGGCTCTTAATTAGATTTACAGTTTTATTACCTTTAATGTTGGGTTTTTAAATGATTTAAATGTTTTAATCATTTTTTTATTTTGTTCAGTTTGTATTGTTTGTTGTTGTGCACCACCCAGAGATGTATGTTTTAGGCAGTATATAAATATTTTAAATGCATTTAAATACATCAATACATGTCTTATTATCTGGCTCCTGACTTTTGGGGCTGACTCCAAGATCCAAAGAAAATTTGCCAAGACCTGGTTTGCCAAGAACTCCACCAAATCATCTGTCACTGGCATTGGTAGCCCCGGAAGCAGGAAATGGCTTGCAACAGAGAAATGTGGCTACATTAACCAACTGGTGGATAGTGGTGCCAATAACGATGCTTTAGTCTCCGAAGATCCAACTGAAGGCCATTATTTATTTAGGTTCCTAGCATACACTGTCCTTAGGGTTTATTTTAACAACTCTTTATCTTACTTTTAATCCCAGCAACCAGCTGAAACAGGATTCCTATCCAATGGCATTGTCAGAAAGGATTCTAAGATTCTCTGCACTGCCCAGAGCCTTTGGATGGGGCAGTCTATAAGTGTAATACATACATACATACAGCCAGCCAGCCTCTGATTCTGGAATACAGCACTTGTAAATGATGTTAATGCAGGAGAGCACGTGGAGGGCTCTTTTTAACCGAAGGCACGTTGTAACCATGGCAAGTTTGGTTACACATGGGAAGCAGGAAGCTATAATTGCCTTCCTGGATCAGATCGAAGGTCCGTTTTTGTCTCTCTCTAGCCAAAGCCGGCCAGATGCCCTCGAAACATTCACAAGCAAGGCTTGAGGGAGAGAGCCAGAGGTTGACGGTTCGAATCCCCGCTGGTAGGTTTCCCAGACTATAGGGAACACCTATGGGGCAGCAGCGATATCGGAAGATGCTGAAAGGCATCATCTCATACTGCACAGGAAGAGGCCATGGTCAACCCCTCCTGTATTCTACCAAAGGAAAACCACAGGGCTCTGTGGTTGCCACGAGTCGACACCGAATCGACGGCACGCACTTTACTTTACTGTCCTTGTCAAAGCAAATCAGCCCCCCAAAAGCAGGATTGTTCCCAATTGCAGGAGGCAGGGTTTTTACCCTCTCCTGTCTGCTTCCGCCACCAAGCGCAACTAGAAACTGGTCTGCGGTGACAGCAGAAAAGGAAAGGGGAAGAGAGAACTTCAAAGTATTTCGGTTTCAGGACCCATTTCTGGAACAGGCAACCACCTCCTCGCCTGGCTTGGGCGAGCAGGCTCACCTGCCCGGACAGGAAACACTGCCACCACTGAGGCTGCAGCAGAGGCCGTCTATCGGATCTGAAACGGGGGCGGGGACTTTGCCGTGCCTGATCCCACTTCCTGCAGCCTGGGGGCCGGCCTCTTCTTCCCCGCTGCTTCCCGTAACCTCCTTTGCCATGCACGTGAACAGAACCGGTTCTCCGTCCTTCACAAAGCTTCGTGTGTCAAAGCAGATTTGGCAAGGAAGGGCACAAAGGTGAAACGGAGGCTCCCCTTCCTCTTAGTGGAAGGAGTGGAGCCGCAGATGGTCACATTCTTCCCCCCGACCCCCGATGCACAGGGATGGCCATCCTTGGGGGGGGGGGCACCCAAATTCTTCAGCTGCTATTTTCTACAAGCACCAGGTGGTAGGACTGTGCGCTTCAGTGGAGCTGGATTTCCGATGCCAGAGACCCCTGCCCGTGCCACCAGGAAGCAGCAGAATGTGGGGCAAGCGCCCTGGGTAGTGAAATGGTGGTGGGGCCCTTTAACTGCCTACCCAGCACTGGCACCGGGGGTGGGGGGAGGACACGGCTGGGTGCCGGTGCAGCAATTCTCAGCAGCTTTGCGGGGGCGGGCAGGAAGCGATGCAGGGCAGTCTGGGAAGTCCACTTTCACATAGATTACTCAATTCCAATCATGAGTGGGGAGAGAGAGAGAAAGAAATATTTTTTTCTGAAATGTTCAGGGCTGCGAGCTTCAATGGATAAAATAAATTAATGAAAGCACCCACCGATGAGATCCAACAGCAACTTTTAATCAATGTGGCAAAGAGTTAAGAGATGCCTGTTTATGGAGTTGAGACCATTTTGGTTTCATGTCTGTGGATATGATAAGAATTTATTTATTTATTTATTTATTGGGGGGGGGGTCCCTTCCTTCCAACAGCAAAAGCAGATTTCTTATGCAATTCTTGTATTATCTTGTGTTTCCTTCAATGTATCAAAAAGGCACCTATATGGAGGTTTTGGAAAAATCCGAATTAGTTAAATTTAGTCAGTTAAATTAAGAAGGCAGGCAAATCAATCAACTAAAAGTTCTTTCAATCATTCGACAGCTTTAATACTATACTATATTCAATACAGTTATAATACCCTGTCCAATGTGGGCCACGCGAGGGGAGTTTAGGAGTTGCTGAGCTTAATTATCCATTTTGTCACCGTTAACGTTATCGCCTCTAAGTGACGGTGCATGTTCCAGATTGTGCTTTCCAAATCTCCCATCTCCTATCTCCAAAGGAACAGAATGGGATTTCAGCTCTAAAGGCCTCCTTTGGAAATGAGAATAACTTCTTTGTGTTAAATGTGAAAAACTGGCAAACAAACGCATTCACTAGGAACATGTGAGAGATAAATATTTCATTTCTAGCGTGGGGAAAAACAAACTATATCTGCCATTCCAGCCAGGAACCCTCTGGAGAACAGTAACAACATGCTTGTAAGAAACTAGACAACTAATTACGGCTAAGCAGTGGGCTGCCAGATTCAATTGCCGATTCTGCCTCTCTGGGTGTAAACTACTGACATTAGAACCTAGAGAGCTTGAGAAAACCACGTCATTACCTTAAGTAGCTAACATCGCCATCACTAGCAAGGAGTAAGCTTGGCAACTACCTGGATTCCATAGTAGTTTGGGTACTGTGGTACTCAAGGAGGCTTTTCCTGGGAAATCTGGCAGCACAACCTCTGTCCTTTGCACCACTGGGGAAGCTCTCAGGCAGAGGAAACTATTGTTCTAATCCCTGCTGCTCTACAGCACCACCTGGATAATGGTCAATAAGGTGTACTGCAGCTCTAACCCGACTACACCACTTTGGCTCTTTACCAGAAGGAGCAGACGGTTTAAGCAAACATAAGTCTTTCTATTATACAAGAGGCTTCATTAGCAGTCCCTTAGAAAGACTATGCCATTTCCATAATCATCTTATAGGTGAATGTATCGCATCTCCAGATTAAACAACCAAAAGACTTGTGGCAACTTAAAGATTAACACATTTATTGTGGCATAAGCTTTCATGATCTAGAAAACTGTTCCACCTTTTGGGTGCCACAAAACATTTTGTCTGCTGCAGCAAATACACACAGGGCTAACCCTCTGGAAGTTATTTTCAAGGTGTACAAAAGCATTTCTTTGCTCTGCTTTGGAGATCAGTAGAGTTTTCTTGGGGGGTGGAATTGCAATGTACCTGAGAGCACAAATCTGTAGCAACTGATGCTGAGATGTGGGTTTTCTAAAATATTTCCCCATGCATTCTCTCGTTTGCATAAAACTTTCTCAGGAAATTTTATTACGCAGATAACTGACATCCTAAATAGAGTATGATCCAATTTGGCATGCTATTCAACCTATATATTTCATTTTAAAAGCACACACACCGATAGCCAACTTTTCTTTTTGACAAATCCCAGGCACCAGGGAGCTATGTTGCCTAGACTAGAATATTCAGAGGCAGAGTTATTTAACAAAATCTTCATTTGTCCCAGGCAGGCAAGGCCTGCTCTAAGAGTCTAAGAAGGTCCTACTGAATTCATGTAGCATTCCTATACCAATCTAGTTGAGCAACGTCTACACCACACAAGCCTGAGAAGCACAGAAAATGGCCTATTACTGGCATTTGTTTGTCTATGGTGAACAGAAATTATCTCCAAGTGACCAGGTAGGGAAGCATGCACAACTTTACAAAATGTGGCCCTTTCCCCCACCTTCTTGGCCACAAATGACCAGCCTAAGAAAAAACCACAGGTAACCAGCTGAGCTATAAAAGGATTTAATGAGTAACTTAAGTGAAAGTATTTGCAAAGCTGGCCTACTGTGCCTTTAAGTGGTGTCCTGACTTTTAGAAGCACTGTTTCCCCCACACCCCCTTATCACAGGCAAAGTGTTCTATAAATATAACGCTTCTCACCATCATGCTGGAGTACATGGGCCAATGTCTTAAGATGTTACAGTAATACGGGTGCTATAAATACAACAGAGGGATGCCCAGATGAGAAGTGAGGACTGGAACCAATTCCACATTTCCCCTGCGTCCAACTGATCACCCCTTGCTGGGGATAGGGAAGGCTTGGCTGCTTTAAGCCTCAACTAATGCGAACCAACGTCCTTTGGGTCTGTGCTGAGGCTGAATAACGATTTAGGAGACCCTGACTGTTGCAACAGGGTAGACGCTGACGCTAGAATTGAAGGCTGTAATTCAAACCCACTTAACTAGGTCTTAAACCCCATTAAATGCAGGAGGAGTTATTTCTGAGTAAATATGCTTAGGATCAATGTGCATGTGTTGAACATTCAGCGGAAGCATCTGGTCAATTAATAGATTAAAAACATTTTCTTGGCCAAGAAGGGGATGACTGATCAGTCAGAGTTTTTTCTTCTTCTTTTCTTCCTTAATTTTGATACAAGTTCTGCAGATGCCAAGCACTATCAACAGGAGGATCCCCTTCTGTGTGAGAGCACAGGGAATGCCTCTTCTCAGTTGACATATGGATGCATCATATAAAAGCAAAGAAAGAATATTCCCTTCTTTAGAACTATTATTTTTCTCATATGCAAATATATGCAGCTACAGTGGGTATATATAGTATTAACTTGAAAATTTGCTTATGGCCGATTCTGTTATCCAGGGAGTTGCCCAAAGCTGGCCAACCTGAGTTTCTCCAGCTGTTGCTGGACTACAACTCCCATCATCCACAGCTGCAATTTACTGTGGCTGGGGGTGAATTGATTGATTGTATATGCCGCCCAACTGACCAACTGCCTCGAGGCAGTTTACAACGAGAAAGGAAGAAAAAACATTGAAATCAAATCTAGAACCACCATGCAATTAAAACATAAAATGTCTAACCAATTTTTAAAAAGCCAGTAAAGTTGGTAAAGAGCCAGCAGGAACCAATATAAACAAGTTTACAGGTTCAATGATGGAACAAGACAGCTTCTGCATGGTGCCTAAAAGTACATAAGTCAGGCCATGACAAATTGTCTTTAGATGTAGGAGCCAGACAATGAACACTTGACAAAATTCCCGGACATCCTGACGGACACTGGTGAACGGGCTTTCCTTTATCCCCTTTACAAGTACCATCCTTAGAATAGGATCAGGGCTACCTGGGACAAACACAGAGTTCATTAAATAACCCTACCTCTGAATATCTCAGTCTACACATCACAGTTAAATTTCTAGGTGCCAAGGTTCCCTGGTGCCTAGGATTGTCAAGCCCTAATATAAGAAGGTTGTCAGGTGGGCCTCCCTAGGGAGGGTATTTCACAGGTGGGGAGCCATTACCAAAAAGATTCTCTACCATGCCCACACTTTTGTAGTCCATGGCATCCAGAGAAGAGCTTCCAAATGAGTTGGAGAATAACTATCCCAGCAAGCATCTTTCCAGTGTTTTCATTTTAGGTTATGAGCCCTTTTGGGGACAGATAACCATCTTATTTTCCCCCCTATGTCAACTGTTGGGAGAATGTTTTTGTTGAAAAGCAGTATATACATATTCTTAACAACAGGGAGAGCCTTAGGTTGTCCAACCCTGATAAAGGAGGTAATTTGCTTCTACCTTTTCAAAAGGGTCCATACAATTCTTCTCCTTCCCCTTCAATTAGGAGAGAGGCACTAATACTATATGCCAACTATTACTTCCTAAAACACACTAATGCTTTGGTTGTATAACCAAAACATGACTCCAATTAGAAAATCTAATTGGATCAACACTGCTCTGAAAGCAAAATACATACAATGTAAGGATTAGATCACTAAATAATGTGTTCAACTCTGTTCTTCCATTAAATAACTCAGCGATTCAATTTAAAGTTTTTTAAAAGTGTGTCGGTATTATACTCTAGGGTTCTCAACTTGACCCTTCATATATAAAAGGAAAACAAGAGATTCAATGCTTTTTAGAAGACACTAAATAAAGTGCTGTTAATGCCTTAAGATCTCAACTTCCTCCACAAATCAAGATCAATCCAATCCATCCAGGTTTGTTTGTTTTTAAGGTCTTTAAATGATGCAAAAATATCAATGTCTTTCCATAAAACAATGTATTTCCCAAAGCTTCTAGTTACTTTTAGGGCGCTCCTTAATAAATTGCTCGCAATGCTTCTGAAATTGTAAGATGTTTTATCTGCAGACCCTAAATACAAAGTCATCTAAATCTACCCAAATTAAGAAATAAAAGTGTTTTAATGCAGTTGGTTTAATGAGTAGGATGTTACTATCAGCAGCTGTGATCTTCCAAACATGATACAGCTTCTGCCAAATTAATTAGTAAAGCCAAAAGTAATTCATAAAATGCCACAGTGCTTAATTGATCCAAAACCAATCTTCTCCTATGGGAGAACATTGTTCTATTACACAGGTATGAAGCTAATTAATTAATTTTTTTTAATGTATACCCCGCCCCTTCTGTATACTACTGCTCAGGGCGGCTCACACCATTAGTAAAATAAATATAATATAAATTAAAATCCAGGGACATGTAAGGTGACATAGTAGATTGTTGCATGTTAGACAGTGTGGATCTATCCTATCATTTGTCCATACACAGGAACTAGGTTTGCTGGTCAATGACCGAATAAACTTATCTCTACTCTCTCACAGGAACTAGGGAATGTATGTATGTATGTATGTATATTAAATTTATACGCCACCCAAACTTATGTCCCTGGGCAGCTTAGGGCTGGAAGATGACCCAGAAGATCTTTCTCCGATGTAAACAGACGATGATTCAAATTTACCACACATGGTAATTATCCAATAAAATGAATAATGTTGGAAGTTGCAATCCTACAAATTTCAAACTGTTCTTTTATTTCCCTTTGGCAAGCACATATATAAAAAATTCTATGAATTTCGTCAACTTTCCTACAAGTATTATCTACGCAAAATGACTTTGTCCAATCAACAACAGACCTCACCTACTAGTCTTCTAAAAACAAAGGTACGCTTCTTGTTCCAAAACTCTTTTACCCCTGCTAACTGAGCAAAGAGGCACCTTTCTAAAGTGGGGATTCTCTTTATTTAGCAGGGGGAGAGCAACTGGCCCTATCCAGCCCCAGCACAGCATCCCTCCAGTGGCTGCTGCCTATCTTATGTTTCTTTTTTAGATTGTGAGCCCTTTGGGGACAGGGAGCCATTTTATTTATCTATTTATGTCTATATAAACTGCTTTGGGAACTTATGTTGTACAGCAGCATATAAATATTTGTCATATTCGTATTTTACTCTTATAATTGATATGGCCAGCCAGACTGAAGAGTGGAAAGGAGTGGAAGAGAGGAAAGGGATTTCTTTTTTCCTCTCACCCTTTCAACAAATGCTTAACTGCACCCAGCAAACAAAGAACTAAAGGACAAACGATATGAAATTTAATGGCATGATCCTGTGCACAGGCAGCACGGAGAGGTTCATTCTGGATTAACATCCCAGATCAACAATCTCACCTTGTTGAGCTCATTATCTTGACCAGGGAGTTTAACACTATTCCAGCCGAACGCGCGGCTTGTTATTTTGCTCTGCTGGGTACTGCCTGCTTGATATCAACTGTGTTAAATTTTCTCAATCCCCCCAAGTCATTACTGCAGGGGGAAAATAATTTTGTATGGCTTTCTCCCCATCCCCCCTTTCTAAGGAATGATAGTATCTGATAGGTTTGTCACCGGTTCCTGGGCATCACAGCTTGGCCAGCAGACATTTAACAAGTGAAGCTTCTCCAAGCAGAGAGCTCAGTGGTGGGAAATGTTTCACGAGAACGATTCCTACATGTTGGGCTGCTGTTTAAGGCATTTAGAGAAGCAGGGGCAAACGAAAAAGTATTCAGGAGGGATGAAAATTAGATGCAACTGATGCTCAAACACAACTATTACTTTGCACTGCTGTATTTGTGTCAGAAAGAAATTTAGGTGCAGGACTGATTGG
The DNA here is from genome assembly GCF_027244095.1 of Hemicordylus capensis. Classification (NCBI taxonomy): domain Eukaryota; kingdom Metazoa; phylum Chordata; class Lepidosauria; order Squamata; family Cordylidae; genus Hemicordylus; species Hemicordylus capensis. The sequence goes on from NC_069667.1 coordinate 22,600,009, forward strand.
CTAGTTACTAGTGAACCTGAGATTCCCCCCCCCCCGGACTTTCTGCCACCACCGCAGTATGCTCCTTGGCTCACTTCCTTGAGTCACCAGGAACTATGGGTCTGCAGAGATATCTTGGTGTGGTACACTTTGCTCCTGTTCTTTGCAGTTGCCGAGATTCCATGGACTGTACGGGGCTGACGGGCAGGTGCCACTTCCTGGGGGTCAGCAGCTGGAATTTAGAGTCTGAGCCCTCTCAGTCCTATAGTTTTAATCCAGTAGACAGTGGTTTCCAAACCACATTCTGAGGAAACCTGGGGCTACTGAGAAACTTAGCCATTCTCTCCCTGCAATGCCTGGTCCAAAAGACATCTCAGTGCCTTCTGGGATGAAGGAGGGAGGACTCCAATACAGAGGCAGTAAGAGAGGGAACCTCAAAACGTGCACCAAAGATGGACAATTTATTTGGAGGCCTTGCTCCAAGTCCCCCGGCCAAATGAGGTGAGGCGGGGGCTACTAGGGAGAGGGCCTATTCGGTAGCGGCACCCTATCAATGGATCACGTTCCCCAGTGAGGCTCGCCGGGCGTCCTCACTATATTCTTTTAGACACCAAGGAAGACCTTTCTGCTCACTCAGGCTTTTTAAAATTGGGTGGTTTTAAAAGAAGTTTTTAAAATGTTTTGCACTGTATTTTCTATCGTGATTTGTTAGTCATGTTTTGAGTTTTTATTGGAATTTTTTTTACTGCTGTGCTGTTATGAGCCACCCAGAGAACAATTTGTTACGCAGCAGCTAACTAAGTTTATTGTTGTTGTTTATGTAGTCAGACAGGTGTTATTGACTAGTTTGTTTTATCCAGATATCAAGTCCTTCCCAAGGACCTGGGATGGCTGAATTTTATTATCAGTGTTGTTGCTGTTATTATAGATATCGCCGCAGAATATAGGCTGTTCCCAGTAAAGCTGCTTTTTGTAATTGGCTGATGGTGATTTCTGTGGCCCCTCTGGTGTTGAGGTGCTCTTCAAGGTCTTTGGAACTGCACCCAGGGCGCCAATTACCACTGGGATTATTTGGGTCTTTTTCGGCCACAGCCTTTCAATTTCAATTTGTAGATCTTTGTATTTGGTGATTTTTTCTATTTCTTTTTCTTCTATTCTGCTATCCCCTGGTATTGCTATGTCGATTATTTTGACTTGTTTTTCTTTCTTCTCAACTACAGTTATATCAGGTGTATTGTGTGGCAGATGTTTGTCTGTTTGTAGTCGGAAGTCCCATAATATTTTTACATCTTCATTTTCTTCAACTTTTTCAATTTTATGGTCCCACACATTTTTGGCTTGTATTTTTTGCAGATGTTCCAATGTATCATCCCTGCTACCTTGTCATGCCTTTGTTTGTTGTAGTAGTTGTTGTTATTGTTATTATTATTATGTTTTATGGAATCCAGCATGCTTCAAGTAAGTGACTCTTTTCCAAAGAGCACTAACTAAACAAAGAGATATTCTGTGCTGTCATCTGGAGTATTGGCTGGTTATTTGCACAAGTCAAGGAGCTGTTGCAGATCAATCATCACAGACAGAAATTTCTTATCATTCAAGCCTTGCACAAACACAAGACCTCTTCAGGGGAGGCAGGCACATATATTTCTCTAACCATCATCATGACAAATGTAATCAAATGATAAGAAAATCAAGTAATGGTAAAATGTCAGTACGGTGTCGTGGTTAGACCAGGAAGGACAGATCTGAGTTCGAATCCCTGCCTTTAGGAACATAGGAAGCCTCCATTTACCAAATCAGACCATTGGTCCATCTAGCTCAGTATTGTCTACACAGACTGGCAGTGGCTTCTCCGAGGTTGCAGGCAAGAGTCTCTCCCAGCCCTCTCTTGGAGATGCCAGGAAGGGAACTTGGAACCTTCTGCATGCAGGTGCTCTCCCCAGAGTGGCCCCATCACCTAAAGGGAGTATCTTACAATGCTCACAGGTAGCCTACCATTCAAATGAAAACCAGGGTAGGCCCTGCTTAGCAAAGGGGGCAAGTCGTGTTTGCTACCACCAGACCTTCCACAAAGTTTAGTTGGGTAGGTGGATCAGTCACTCACTCTTAGCCTAACTGCCCCACAGGGTGGCTGAGAGGATAAAAAATGGACCATGCACACACACCCAGAGTGCCTTGGAGCAGGGATTCCAAACTTGGGTCCCACCCCAGATCTTATTGTCTGGTGGCCACTCGGGGACGGTCCTTCCCCACTGCTGCCCCTGGACTTTGGAATGTGCTCCCTGCTGAAATAAGAGCCTCCCCATCTCTGGCAACTTTTTAAAAGTCTTTAAAGACACATCTGTTCACCCAGGCTTTTAATTAAATAGTGTTTTAATCGTTTTAACATGGTTTTAACATATTTTAAAAATTTTAAATTGTTGTAATGCGTCACTCTTTTCTGTTATCATTTATTTTGTTTCAATTAATGTTTTAACTTTTCTGTCATTTATTCTGCTTTAACTAACGTTTTAACCTTTCTGTTGTAAACCGCCCAGAGACATGCGTTTGAGCGGTATAGAAATATGTCAAATAAATAAATAAATAAATTGAACAACTGCTCCCATTGAGGCTGGAGTTGATGGGAGTTGCACCCCAATAACATCTGGGGACCCATGTTTGGGAACCTTCACCCTGAGGGCAAATAAGGAGCTGCTTCACACAGTCCAAGGTAACCCCATATGACCCAAACATTTGCAGGGCCCTTCACAGGTACAACCACAACATCCCAAGGGCAGCCCCCAGCAATCTCTGCAACACGCTTCCAAGCAACAACGCCGACGGAAATGGCCATTTGGAGGCAGCAGCGTGGGTCTCCAGATGTTGCTGGACTACAACTCCCATCATCCTCCACAATGGGATGATGGGAGTTGCAGTCCATCAACATCTGGAGACCCACGCTCAAGGACCCCTGACGTTAGGGGTACTAAAGTAATATGCTCTGAACACTTGTGAAGTGCAAGAAAAGCACTTATAACAGACGGTTGTCACATGGATCTATGATGCAGAAGAGTCATTTGACTTCTGCTTTCAGAGCAGTTGGCATGTAAGAGTGAGAATCGCTGACAGTGGGGAAACAATTTAGCACATCCTCCAGCAATATTTTCCAGTCTCATGAGAGAAAACCTGTACATGTTTCTCTACATGAAGTTCTTCTTCATGTAGGGAATGTTTATGGGAGCTATTGGTTCTTTTCAAGCCAGGCCCATAAATAATCACTCGCCTGTGGCGAGTTGAGACACACCTCCAGATCAGTGATCCCTCTAAGGCGTGTGCTCACTTTTTTAAATGTCCGCTCAGTTAATTTTAGATCTCGCTCAGGTCAGGAAGGCCCCACACTGAACGCACATGCACGCGCACACTGCCTTGATACTGCCGCCCAGAACAAAACTCATTACGCACTTAAAGAGAACACTGCTTCAGATGACCAGAAAGCTGGTAATGTACACAAGAAGAGACCTAGTTTAAAATCTAAAAACTTTTGTGGACCTGTTTGCAAGACAATCCTGAATGGGGAAAGTGGAGATGTAGATATTTGGCACAATCGTCATATCTTCTCCTTAGGCGAGGAGAGCTCATCTTGGGGTAGCAAGCAAGAAATGTCTATTTTGCTAAGCAGGGTCGGCCCTGGTTTGCATTTGGATAGGTGACTACATATGTGTGAACACTGTAACATATTCCCCTTAGGGGATGGGGCTGTAGCTCAGTGGAAGAGGACTTGCCTGCTTATATGCAGAAGGTTCCAAGTTCCCTCCCTGGCAGCATCTCCAAGAGAGGGCTGAGAGAGATTCCTGCCTGCAACCTTGGAGAAGCTGCTGCCAGTCTGTGTAGAGCCAGCAAAAGGTTCTAGGATGTCAGACACTAGATCTACTAAACATGAAGTTCTGCCACTGTGCTTAATATTGTCCCACTAACCATGCCGGAAGCAAGCCAAGGTAATCTTCAAAGCCCTGCCACAGAATAATTTAATGGCTCAGCTACAGAAACTTGGTCATCTGTGAAGCCCAAGAAAGAGGTTTGGCTTCTCTCTCTCTCTCTCTCTCTCTCTCTCTCTCTCTCTCTCTCTCTCACACACACACACACACACACACACACACCCCTAGCCCATCTAGCTGTGTATTGCCAACGCAGACTGGCAGCGGCTTCTCCAAGGTTGCAGGCAGAAGAGTCTATCCGCCCTATCTTGGAGATGCTGCCAGGCAGGGAACTTGGAACCTTCTGCATGCAAGCGAATGCAGATGCTCTTCCCAGAGCAGACCCACCCTCTAAATCTTACAATGCCCATACATGTAGTCTCCCAGTGGGCCCTGATTTGCAAAGGGGCCAATCCATGCTCACTGCAGCAAAACCAGCTCTCTCTCGACCTAGTCTGGATGCTGCAAAGTGAATCTATTTGGAGATCTGGGCATACAGAGAAGCCACCAGTAAAGGTCACCGGAACTGTAGATTTGCATGGCATTAATCTAGGGCAGTGGTCCCCAACCTGGTCTCGTCCAGATGTTCCTCCAATTTATTGTGGCCGGGGATGCTGGGAGTTGTAGTACAGCAACATCTGGAGGAACCCTGGTTGGGAACCACTGGTCTAAGGGTTCTCAACCCTGGATGTTGTGGCTGGAGATGATGGGAGCTGTAGTCCAACATCTGGGGACCCAGGGTTGAGAACCCCTATTGTTAGTCTCAGGGGCTAGTTTTCACACCAGCCTGTAAAAACTATTAGTTCAACCACATAAAAGCAAGCATCAAGCTCTCTGCTTTCTCAGAGATTGCAAATACAGATTTCTGCAAGCATTAAATTAACTCGGCTGCAGGCAGGTGGCAAAGAAGGGCTAGATGGAGGCATCATCCTAAATTCACAGCCTCAACACACAATTACAGTTTGAATAAACGGGTCTTGCACTGAAGCCTGGGGGGGGGGGGGTGCGGAATCAGAGCTTTCTGGCTGGCAGGACCTTTGGAGCCAACCTCCGCTCCAGCCAGGCTGCCGGGGGGGGATCTCCTATTGTTCTTCTAGCAGGGTGAGGGCTTCCTATGGGAAACTACTCCTGCCTTTTCCAGAGATGCTCTTTGAAGAGCAGGCTCGTCTGTCAAATGCAAAAGGTAGCCCTAATACGAAGAAGACGCGAGAGGAGGCTGGAGCCCCCATGCACGGCGCAGCCAGACAAGCCCACTCGGTGCCCGTGCCCTGCTCTGGGCTTGGACACCTTTCTGGCCAACGCGGTTGGAACCGATTTGGCACACGCCCGCCCGCCCCCTCTCCCCCCCCCCCGCGCCGCGGCCCGATTCACGGGGCCTTGCCCTCCAGGAGGCTTTGAAGCTGCGCCGCCGAGCCCCATCTCGCCCTTGCCTGCAGCCGGGGCGCTCTGCAGACCCTCCCTCCTCCTCCTCTCCTCCTCCAAGCCCCTTCCCTATTCCGCTGCCCGCGCACAGCACGCTGCGAGCCACAATGGAGGCCGGGGGGGGGGGCGGGGAGGGTCTGCCTTCCCCCCCCCCGTGCAAGGAAGGCGCGCTGCTGCGCATCAGGCCGGCAGCTGCACACACACCCCCCCCAATCCGGAGCCCGGCGCTCTCTCTGTCCCCCACCGAGCCCCTTTTGTATTCGCCAGCCTCTCCGCACAGCCGGGCCCGGCCGCATCCAGCCCCCTCGCTCTATTGTGGAGGGAAAAGCTCATGCGCAAATGGTGCAGCCAGCCCAGCCCAGCCCAGCCCAGGCACCGATGGGGAGGGCGATGGCACCGAGCCCCCCACCCCACGCATCCCTCCCCCCCGCAGACGCGTCCAGCCAGAGCCCCGGGACGTGAGGAGAATACGCAGGCGGCGGCGCGCGGGGGGATGCGGGGCGCGCGGGGAGGCAGCACAAAGGGCTGGCGAGGCGGCCGGGGGCGCCCTGGTCCAGCCAGCCCCGCTGCCCCGCCGCCTGGCGCAGCCTGCCCTCCCGCCCGGGGCCGCTTACCTCTCCCACTCAGGACGGCGAAGGCGAGGGCGAGCAGGAGGGCGAGGAGGCGCGGGGGCTTCTCGGCCATCTCGGCGGCGGCGGCGGCGGCGGGGCGCACGGCGCGCAGCAAAGGCTCTGGCGGCGGCGGCGGCGGCTCCGGGCTGGAGTCGTCTGGCTCCTGCACGCTGCGAGGCGGTGGCGGCGGCGGCGGCGGCGTGGGCAGGGGACCGGGCAGCCGCAGCAGCCTCCGCCGGAGAGGGACAAGCAGAGCAGAGCTGCCGGCACCGCGGACGGAGGGGAGGGGCGCGCCGCGGCGGACGCGTGGTGGAGCGGCGGAGGGGGCGGGACGAGGCGCGCGAGGGAGGCAGGGGCGCCCGAGTCGCAAGAAGGCAGGCCTTGCGCGGGGCGGAGGGAGGGAGGCAGGGCGGGGGGCGAGCGGGGCTGGGCTGGGCTGGGCTCGGGCGGGCAGGCGCACCCCCCACCGGGCGCAGGAGGGACCCGCTCCAACTTGGCCCGCCTGCAGCGGGGCGTCTGGCGAGCGGGCGGCGCTCGGGCTGGGACGGAGCCCCGGGCGCCGCAAGTCAGCCGCTCTCTCCGTTGCAAGAGGAGGCCGGCGTGGAGCGGCTGCGTGGCTTCGCTTGCGGACCAGGGGGAGCCTCCCTCCTCCTCCTCCTCCTCTCTTTTCCCCTCCCCGCCAGCTGAGCGCTGTGTTCGCCGGGTCAGGAATCCGGATCGCTGCTGCTTTTGTTGCAAAACGGGTGCAGAGTCCCGCTTGCAGCTCTCCCTTCCTTCGGATAATGCGCTTTTACACTGAGCAGTTATTGGTAAAGGGAGAGCAGCTATGGGTAACGATTGCGATATGTTGATTTATTTATGTTTGCGATATGTTTGTTTATTTATTGCAAAGTATATCCCGCTTTTCCTCGCCATCTGGAGGCGGCTGATCCAAACCACACAATAAAATAGTGGCCGGCACGAGGAGGAAAATGATGCTACCTAGCCGAACTTGTCCTTTTAATTTCAGTGAGACTACTTTAAGTAATTTTCCTCCTCATGCAGGCCCGTCTTTTATTGTGTGGTTTAGGTGAACCGCCTCCATATGGACAGGAAAAGCGGGATATACTTCGCAATAAAGAAATAAATCGCAGCCTTACCAATAATTGCTCTCACTGATAATGATAATAAACTAGTGTTGAGAAAGCAAAATATGAATTGCTACTCATTTAGCAATTTGAGGTGAGAGTACTTCCACCTGTAGGGATGTGCACAAAATTCACTCAGACCAATTCAAATTTGAATCGAATTCAAAACCATTTAATAGACTGGAGATTCGCTCGAATCAATTTGAATTTGACTGAATTCAGTTTGACTCTGGGTGAATTTGGATCGATTCAAGCAGATCTCCACTCTATTCAATGATTTTGAATTCCAATTTGAATCAATTCAAGCAAATTTCAAGCAACATCCCTAATGAGAAGCCAGTAATGAAGCGTTGAAAGGCGTATCAAAGGAATACCCTGGATGTTGCCTTCATGAGGACTGCTGATGTGTTGCATTTCATAGCGGCAAATGTGATGGAGAAGACCATTTCTATAACAACAATGCACACTATGCAAGGACTGAAGAAATAGAGACAGCTATCCGATCACCATGCAAATCTACTTTGACCTAATGTATGTGTAGGATGTTATATTTAACACATTATATTTCATTGCTCGGGGTGGCGGTAGTGGGGAGGAAATGTGCACAAACCAGAAATGATGTTATTGGAGCCAAAGGAAAACTGGTAGCTTGGAGGTCAACATGGCTCTCATAATTATTTATATGTCACTTTTTAGTGAACTAAAATCTGCTGAAAACAATAAAAAGAGCAATAAAATAACTATTCAAATATGTGATTAATAACAGAATCACATTGAAAACAACACAACCACCACAGATTGACAGCACAAAGGGAGCCTGGCCCAGCACTCCATATGAAGTTGTGTCACTGTCGAGAAGTGCAAAATGAATGGAACCCAACAACGATTCAAGCACTGATGTGACGGCGACTGTGCTGAGGAAATCCAGGTGACAGATTGGTTTGATACGTCAGGTGATGATGACAGTGACTGAAATGCTAATAAAATAACAAAATCTGTCATTTGTTTAGGCACCCCCTTTAATCCCCACCTTTCAGCCTTGCAGGAAGATTTGCAGGAAGATTCCCATTCAAATCAAAACAAAACACAAAAGCTTCATCTTCATGCTTGCTGCCACAAGACCAGCTCTCCTCCCATTAAGATGGACCAGAGTCTGACCCAAGGAAACAGATTATGACTATGACTCTGGATATTTATAGACTGCTTTTTAACAGTTCTCAAAGTGATTTACATAGAAAAAGAGTAAATAAGATGGTTCTCTGCCCCCAAAGGGGCTCACAATCTGTGTTTCTTCACTGGTGTGCTATGGGATACTGGCCAGGGTGTGTGTGCTGAGCTGACCCTCTTTAAGTCAGCTCTAAAAGCAGGAAGTTTCAACTCCCTGATTTTGGAGTAGGCTTGCCCCATAATGCACTGGGAGGAATGTATGTTTCCAAGTGCATTCTGGGAAGAATCAGCTCCAGGAGGGGTACAAGGGATTGCTATGAAATCCGAATAAATGTTGTATAAGAATACAGAGGAGGAAGGAAGCAAAAATAAGTAAATAAATATTGCATGGCTTCTGCACCACAAAACTGATGTGAGTGTTATGGCAGCAGCGTGCCTCCATTTGTTTTAATACAAGTGTGCCTCAGGTTGGGAAACACTGGATTAAGAGGCTCACTGAAGCCTTAAATGATCTGTAGCAGGGAGGGAGGAGAATATGGCAGAGTTTATGTAGATTAGGTGGGTGGGGCTTGGCAAGGCTGGGGGTGGAGTCTTGTTCCCTCCACGTTTTTTTCTTCTCCTTCCTGAAGGGGGAATGTTACCTGTCACCTCCAATTTATTGCAATCTTTTTGCATTTCGTCACATCAGCTCTATAGGCTTCCCTCCCTTCTGTAAGCCATCTGGACCATATTTTAGTCATGTTACTATATTAACAATTTACCTATAACCATAAACAAACCATACAAAGGAAAATGACAATCCAATCCACTTTATAATAGGCGGGGGAAGTGATTTACTACAGAGAAGGAAAACTAATTGTGGTATTTCTTTATTAACTGTACCTTGATCAATATATAGTCAGATCTGTAACTTAATGCCATTTCATATATTTTAAGGCTATTGAGGGGTTTCTTGGGAGCCGAGGCAGCCTCGCAATTAACGTTCGTCTTTCTAAAAGTGAAATCAATTCAAGTCATCTCGCTGGAAAGATTAGCATGCTGTGTGGAGATGGATTGTAAATGCCACTTTCAGCCAAATTTGGGTATAAAGTGCAGTTAGATTAATACCATATGTATTTGGGGTGTGTATGTCATACTAAATTCAATCAGCAATAAGAATGTAGGGTAGGATGGCAGAGGCGTTACACTTCCAGATTGCAAGCTTTCTGAGCACCTAACTAGTACTATCTGGATGGCAACCTCTTCTTTTCCTGCGAGAAAAGCCAGTACAGGAAAGAGGGGTTTGGAGTCAAGTGGCTGGCCAGAAGGGGACTTAGCCCGTTCCCCACTCCCCAAATTCCCCCTCTGAGTACTTTCACCCCTGCAAGGTGCCAGTGGTTTGTTTTGTTTTTCTGCAAGGGTAAACTTGCATTTGGAATAGGCTTGGGCCCGAAATGTTTCAGAGGCAATTGTAGAGGCCTCCGAAACGTTTCGGCAGCCGAGGCCGTTTCGGCGGCGGCCAGGGTATTCCCTTAAGGGCGAGGGAGGGTGCACTCACCCCTCCCGCCACATTTCCCTCTGTTGTTTTAAAGCCCCTCAGGGCGGCAGCGTTCCTCCCTGCCGCCTTGTTGCCCTCATTGGCACATGCGCCCGTCGCATGCGCATGCGTGCCCGTCTGCCGTGCGTGTGCACGTGACAGTTGCATGTGCACCCAGTACTTCCGGCCGATGAGGGCAATGGGGCGGCAGGGAGGAACGCTGCCACCCCAAGGGGCTTTAAAACAACAGAGCGCCGGCGGGGGAAATACGGCGGGAGGGGTGAGTGCACCCTCCCTCGCCGTTAAGGGAATACCCCGCCGCCACCAAAATGTGGCAGAGCCGTTTCGGGCCCAAGCCTAATTTGGAATTTTGCACCAGCAGGGAGGAGCGGCAGCTAGGGGGCAATTTGGTGCAGAGGAGTGGTGGAAAGGGTCAAGCACCCCACCATCACTTCTCTGTACCAAATTTTCCTCTTCTGAATGGTTTTTCTCTCTTTTCTTTTTAAGTGGCCGTTATTACATACATTTTGCATGTGGCGTGTAGTTATATCGTGAGGCCTTCAGTGGATGGGGCCAGGGCCAGAGCTGAGTGGCAGAGCATCTGCTTTGCATGCAGAAGGTCCCCGGTTCAATCCCTGGCAGCATCTCCAGGCAAGCCTGGGAAAGACTCCTGCCTGAAACCTTGGAGAGCCGCTGCCAGTCAGTGTAGGCAGTCCTGAGCCAGATGGACCAGTAGTCTGACTCGGTATAAAGCAGCTTCCTATGTGGGAGTCGCAACAACGAATCGCATACCTACAGGAGCCATGGAATGTCAAAGTAAAACAGCAGAAGCATAGAGCTGAGTTGGTTGAGTTAGCTGTTCCATTAAACATTAAGGAAATAAAATTTAGTTTTAATGTGATTCTCAAAGCGCCAAGTGCTTGTTGATCATCCCAGCAATGTTTCCTCTAAGACGCGTGCACATGCGCACCTTCACAAGTTTGTTGATGTCCACTCAGGCTCGGACTGGCCCACAGGGCAACAGGGCATATTCCTGGTGTGCCCCACCCGCAGGGCACCGCGGCAGCAATGAATACTCCCTGCTCAAAACCTGACGCCCTCCCCACATACATCCCACTACCCTCTCAGTGCCCCCAGTCCGGCCCTGTGTCCGCTCAGCCAATTTTAGATCTCACTCAGGTTGAATCAGGAAGGCCCCATTCTGAATGCGCATGCGCACCCACTGCCTTGATACTCCCATCCAGAACAAATCTCATTCCACATACAGATAGGGGAAAATGAGAGAGAACACTGCATTCCGGTGCTTTTGCAGTCACTGACCAGAGCCCTGCAAGGAAGGAATACATTCTGAATGCTGCCTGCAGGGTTTTCCTTCTATCGCCATAAAGAAAAGGTAAAGCACGCCTCTGGAATCAGAGCCAGTACAGTGCCTCTCTGGGACCTCAAACTGGCCTCCTGTTTTTGCTTCTAGGATCCTACAAAACGAGAGAGAGAGAGTCGCGCAGCACATGGCAGGCCTCACACTACTGCAGGTGGCCAGTGGCTCATGAGTTGTGTTGGCCTGGCCATGTTTTCATTTTACATGTTCTTTGTGTTCTGTCTTTCTTTAAAATGGAAGAGGAAGGGTCAGCAAAAAAGCCCTGGCTTTAAAGTTGGAGGAAGAAACATCAATAACCTGCGCTACGCTGATGACACCACTCTGACAGCTGAGAATGCGGATGACCTGCAAGCTCTGAAAGCCAAGGAGCACAGTGGAAAAATGGGACTACAACTAAATGTATAGAAGACTGAACTAATGACAACGGGCACAGCAACCAGCCTCAGAATTGATAATGACGACATTGAAGTGGTGGAGAGCTTCTGCCTTTGAGGATCGGCCATCAACAGTAAAGGATCCAGCACTCAAGAAATATGCCACAGACTAGCACTTGGTAGGGTTGCTGAATCATTCAGACAATGGTCCTCCCTGTGACACTCTATGGATGCAAAAGCTGGACTTTGAAGAAACAAGACAGAAAAAGTATTGACACTTTCAAACTTTGGAGCTGGAGAAGGCTTTTGAGGAGACGATGGACAGCCAGGAAAACCAACAAATGGATCATACAACAAATCAATCCAAAATTTTCACTCGAGGCACAAATGACCAGGCTCAAACTATCATACTTTGGACACATTATGCGAAGACCCAGCTCCCTTGAGAAGTCCATAATGCTGGGGAAAGTGGAAGGAAAGAGAAGAAGAGGACGACCAGCAGCAAAGTGGATGGACTCAATGACGCCAGCAATGAATGCACCACTGAGAGACCTTCAAGGCCGAGTTGAAGACCGATCATCCTGGAGAGAATCTATCTATGTGGTCGCTGAGAGTCGACACCGACTTGATGGCACTTAATCAATCAAAATCCTTGTAGGCCAGTAGTGGCTGAAAACCTCTGCATTCCTGAAGCAAGCACACACCTTCTTCCCCTTCTCTTTTAGAACGTAAGAACAACTCTGCTGGATCACCATCTAACAGCATCTTGCCTCTGAGGCCGGAGGTGGCCTATAGCCCTCAGACTAGTAGCCATTGATAGACCTCTCCTCCATGAATTTATCTAAACCATTCTTAAAGCTGTCCAGGCTGTTGGCTGTCACCACATCTTGTAGCAGAGAATTCCATAGGTTAATAATTACGCATTGTGTGAAAAAGTACTTCGTTTTGTCAGTTCTAAATTTCTTGGCAATCAGTTTCATGGGATGGCCCATGAGAAAGGGAGAAAAATGTCTCTCTTTCCACTCTCTCCACACCATAGACTTCTATCATGTCTCCCTTCAATTATCTTTTTTCTAAAATAAAAAGGCCTAGGTGTTGTAGCCTTGCCTCATAAGGAAGGTGCTCCAGGCCCCTGATCATCTTGGTTGCCCTCTTCTCCACCTGCCTCACTGTGCCTCATGGAAGGACCGCCCCACCTGTGGTCCCTTCCCTCCCTTCCCCATAGTCAGTGTGCAGAGACGTAAGTTTTGGGCGGTATAAAAATATGTCAAATATAAATAAATAAATAAATTCTTCATTCTGCAGACGGGAGGTTTATCAGGCTCACTGTACACGCCCCGTGGCACTGTTGCCAGAACCTGAGGGGTATTTTCTCGCCATAGCACAGTGGTTCCCCAACTCCAGATGTGGCTGAACTCCCATCAACTCCCATGTGGCTGGGGATGATGGGAGCTGTATTCCAGTAACATCTGGAGGCTCCCAGTTTGGGGACCCCTGCCAGAGCACATCTGTGGCTGCAATGTTGCATTTTCCTAATGCTTAAAAAAGCAACCTGTCATAACTGGGGAAATACAGCTCTCCTTTTTGGTAAGCCACTCCCTCGGCCGCGATCCTACGTGGAACACTTCCCTCCTTCCTCAAGGTAGCCATGGCCGAGTGGCCTCTGTGGGGTGGTTCTTGGCTCCCCTGTGGCATCAGCAAATGATGGCTGCTTGTTATGGGCCCCGCCGTGCGTTGCTTCTCGCGAGCAGAACGGCTGCGGAAATGCAGAGTGACTCCAGCCAGGGTGTTGGCCCAGCAAAACGTGCATTCGTGTTGAAGCCGCTCGGCTGTCTGTGGCTTCAAAGATGCTGATGTTAGCATTGGGAATGCAGGGAGGGAGACTCTCTGGAATACAGAACAGCCTGTGTGAAGAAGATGCTAAGTGGATGGTCATGCGGGGCGCGTCTGGTGCTCTGCATCCCTGCCTGTCCTTTCATCTCTCCTCCTCTCTCTTTATGAAAGGGAGAAGGGGAAAATCCAAGACAACAATCCCACTTCAGTTCAGCCTAACTGGAACTAGCAGGGTGACATTTGCATTGCGGCTGTCTACTTCCCCCCCCCCCCATAACCTCTGTGCATCCGATTTGCATGTCAATAGACTTTCGAGCTTTCAGGAATTGTTGTGCAGGCCAAAGAGGCTATTATACCAGAGTTAGATCAGCCTTTGCTAGTCGCAGCAAATAAGAGCATCCTTCTCAGCAGCAGCAGCAGCTGACATGGTGCGCGGATGCAGCTTGCCTGCCATTCTGTACCACTTTCTGGTGTTTGCTGCTATTGTTTACCATTAGGAATTCAGTCACGGCCCCACATGAATGAGCACAGAAGCGACAATGCGCCCGGGACAGTGTGAACCCGAGGCCAGGTCAAAACTGTTGACACGAGAGACCAAAATCCCCGGGGCTAATATACTGCAAAGGAAAAGGAAGCATTGTTTTCTATTCACGCCACATACACCCTTCTCTTTCTGTATTACTTTACAGACCATTTTATAGGTTCGGTAGTAAATTGGGCTTTTAAATAGCCTGGTTATTACCTGTGCCAAGGAAGGGTTGCATTCAAGTGACCTGTTTAGGAGACTAGGCAGAGAAGCTACATGACTTCACAGAGGAGAGCTGGTCTGGTGGTAGCAAGCATGACTTGTCCCCTTAGCTAAGCAGGGTCCACCCTGGTTGCATATGAATGGGAGACTTGATGTGTGAGCACTGGAAGATATTCCCCTTAGGGGATGGAGCCTCTCTGGGAAGAGCAGAAGGTTCCAAGTTCCCTCCCTGGCAGCATCTCCAAGACAGGGCTGAGACAGACTCCTGCCTGCAAACATTGGAGAAGCCGCTGCCAGTCTAGGAAGACAATACTGAGCGAGATGGACCAGTGGTCTGACTCAGTATATGGCAGCTTCCTATATTCCTATGACTTCATTGCCGCAGCAATGTCAGCGGCTCCTAGCCACCACAGCTAAGTGGAGCCTCCATAATCAGAGGCAGTATGCTACAGAATAAACGTTGTTGGAAGAGAAAGCATCAGGAGAACCATCCGTGGTCTTCATGCCCTGGCCTTGAGTTTCCCAAAGGCATCCACTGTGGGAAGCAGAGTTGCCTTACTAGGTGGACCTTTGGTTTGATCCGGGAGGGCCCTCCTTATGATCTTATATCAGGGATCCCCCCCCCAGGGGTACTTGAAGGGCTCCCAGGGGTACTGAGAGCCCTCCTGCCTCCCCATACTGTGGCCCAACTTGATGCATCCTCACCGATGTGTCTATTGCAGAAGCGGCGGTGGGCGGGGGGGAGATCCTCCTCCTCAGTTCCTGATTGGCTGGTTACATGCTGAAGCTCAGTGCATCCTTCCCTTCATCCTGACTCTTGGGAAACTGGCACTCAGTGCTCCCATTGAAATTAATAAACAAATAAACTTGTCCTGTTAATTTCAATAAAGCGGCTTATGAGTGTCTCTGTGGATGTGAACCAAGGACTGCAGTAGCCCTGAGAAGAACCCTTCTTTCCCCCATTTACCCCCAAAGTCGTGATTCGTCCTTCCCGGAAAGCAAAAGCCGGCCAGCAGGGGTTGCCGCAGGAATCACACGAGAGTTCTGCTTGGTGTCCGAGCAGAGTGTATATTTGTGCTGGGAAGGTGAACGGAAGCCTGCAGGAGTGTGTGGAAGGTGAGCAAACCCGCACTCGGAACTTGCGTGCAGATTCTCACATTGTGCAGCTTACAGCTGTCTGGAAGGATGCAAAGGAGCCAGGGACTAGAGGTGGAAGCTGTCGTTGAGAACAGGCTGGTGGCTAACTTGGTACCAAATTAGGCCGATGGGAACCAGAGGCTCCTTAGGGATATTCCAGGCTGCGCCCCGAAGGTTCAGTTTTCCTTGTTGTTGTTATTTTAAGCGACCCTCTTGCTCTTTTGCTCGTGTTGCTATAAGGAAAAGCATGCAGACAGAATTCTACCCAATTGTTCACTAAAGCCATTTTTGGAAGGGCGGTATATAAATCAAATAAACACATGAAGTAGTTTTACATTATTTTAAAAGGGAGTTGTTTTTAAATTTTTGGGGAAAGGGATGTAACTCAGTAGCTGAACTCATGCTTTGCATGCAGAAGTTGCCAGGTTCGGTTGCTGGCATTTCCAGCTAGAGCTCAGCAAGACCCTTGCACGAGAGCTGCTGCCGGTCAGTGTGCAGGCAACACTGAGCGAGATGGACCAATGGTTTGACTCAGTATAAGGCAGCTGCCGATCTTCAAATCCTTCTCACTCACAGAGAGCACTGGGTGTCTCTGGGCAAATCTTTTGTTCCTCGAGCCAAACCTTCCTTGCAGGGCTGTTGTAAAGCTAAAATGAAAGAGTCGGCCCACACATGCCTTCTTCTTTTTGTGCATGCAGCGGAGGCTGGCATTTTCCTCCAGCTTCCTAAAAAGCAGTCAGTCTGTTCTTCTCCCTCTCTAGTTTGCCCTTGAGGAATGGAGGCCTGGCCCGTAACCCAAGGTCTGCGTCCAAAGAAAATGTTTGCAGTCAGGCCGGCAAATGGTTTTGGATGAGGTCCAGGGTTCTTCACCAGCCCAGCATGAGCTATACACTGGAGGGACCATTCAAACCGCTAGAGGAAATGCTCATCTTCCATCCTGTTTGGGACAACAGGTAACAACATGTCATCGAAGTTAGAGAGAGAGTCTAGGTCCCAAGGGGCCAATATGTAATTAGCAAAACTGAATAAAACCTTGCAGAAATATAATCTTAATTTGCAGTCTTTGTACTTGCCTGTGCAAGGATGTTGATTTTGTTTAATTGTCAATCAGTCAATTCAGTTTATTGTTTGGGCCATATAGCCCCATTACAAACTAGATTAAAATTAACATAAATATTTTAGCACAGCAGACAATCGGGATGCAGTGTAATCCATCAGGGGCATTTATGTAGGGAAAATTGGGACGGGTCTTGGTGAAAGCCATCAGGAAAGCAGTGAGAACTTTCATTATCCTGGGATCCTTATTAAATAATGAAGAATCTTCCGTTTTCTGAAAGACTGACCCAGACCTTTAGATCCTGTTTTGCATTTCTTTATTTCAGAATCTGGGAATGTGTGTATCAAGTTATTATAAACTTGTATTAAGGAAACTGCAGGACGAAAGCTGGCTGCAATACCTTGATAAGACGTCACATCGTTTGCTTACTTCTTTGCACGAGGCAGAATGAACTCGTGAAATTCAGTGTCAGAAGATGTGGAGATGAGCACTAGCTAGATGATTTTACACAGAGGTTAAAGATCTTCATGGGAGGCAGGTCTACCAATGGCTAATAGGCATGATAGATCAATGGAACCTCCATGTACAGAGACAGTGTAGCTGCAAATATCAGGTTCTGGTGTTGAAACAATGGAGGACTATTGCTTTCCTTCCCTGCTTTGGGGCTTCCCAAATGTATCTGGCTGGACACTGTTGGATATCCAGGATGCTGGTCCAGGTGGACACTTGGTATGATACATCAGGCTCTTCTGTTATAATTTTTTTCATTTGGCAAACGAATAAAAACCATAAAACCCTAGCTGAATTCTAATTGTCTGCGTTCTAACATTTGTTCCTACTGTTTTACTAACTTAAAATTTATTTTTAACTATTTCTAAACTGCCTGTCTGCAATTTTTCCCCAAGGTGGTATACAAACACATGTGAGCACTGTAAGATATTCCCCTTTGGGGATGGAGCCGCTCTGGGAAGAGCAGAAGGTTCCAAGTTCCCTCCCTGGCAGCATCTCCAAGAGAGGGCTGGGAGAGATTCCTGCCTGCAACCTTGGAGAAGCCGCTGCCAGTCTGTGAAGACAATACTGAGCTAGATGGACCAATGGTCTGACTCAGCATACGGCAGCTTCCTATGTTCCAAACATCTGTTTTTTAAGAAAAGGAGAAAGAGTGTGCTTCTGTGGACTGGAGCCCCCTTCTGATGCAGTCCAGCTCTACTCCATGGAAGCTCATGCTGCAGTCTTTAAGGTGCAACAAGTTTCTGGACTGAAAACCACAATTAACGTGGCTATCCCTCTGGAAACCATGAACAAGGGGCGCTTTGCAGTCCTAAACAGCGTGTTTCTTCGGAAGCAAGTCCTACTGTGTTACTGTGTTAAGTAAGCCCCTTACTTCCCACTGGAAGTAAGGGGCTTACTTCCTGGCAAGCGTGCCACGGCTGTGGGTTGCCTTGATAAAGACGCAAGGAGAGAAACCTCTGCCTAAGCAGGAGTCAATCAGAAAAGCCTTAAAATCAAGACATTGTCATGTAGAATAAGTAATCTGACCCCTACTGGCAGTAGGGAGATAGGGCTGGCAAACAGCAAGTTGAAGGTTCAACTCGGTTGTAATGCAAGGAAAAGGACACCCTGAAAACAGTCCAGCTGGTGGTCAGTTGAACCACAGCATACCTTTTCAGTTCTTCAGGAACATGCCCATAAAACCCCTGCACCTTGCAGTATGTTTTCTGCATTCGTGTGTGAAACTGAGCTGCAGCAAGCTGACGTGGTCTTTCTGTCCCGCTGGGTGGGCAGCTCCAGTCACTTTCCTCTAGCCTGAGATTTTCTTTCTATTGATTCTCCCTTTTAAAAACCAGCTTTTATCTGACCTCATTCTTCACTGTGCAGGGTTATATTTTATGTTTGTCTAAATTCACGTTAAAAGCAGACGATTGTGCATCATTCGTAAAAAAGACGTTTCTGGGTGGAAAAGAAATAATGTGAAGGAGCTTAGGCTAGGGGTGATCAGGCGTGGTGGATGCTTGGATGCCGATGTGGCCTGTGGTACAGCAACCACCTGGGCATTCAAGATCCAGAACCTTTGATTTAGGCATAAACAACCTTGGCCACAATGCAACAGGCTTGGTGTGGAATTCAGCGTTAATACTGGGGGCACTTTTCAAGCACATAGGACATAAAACCAGGAGAGCTGGTCTTGTGGTGGCAAGCATGAATGGTCCCCTTTGCTAAGCAAGGTCCACCCTGGTTTACATTTGAATGGGAAACTTGATGTGTGAGCACTGCAAGATATTCCCCTTTGGGGATGGGGCCGCTCTGGGAAAAGCATCTACGGGCTTGCATGCAGAAGGTTCCAAGTTCGCTCCCTGGCAGCATCTCCAAGAGGGGGCTGAGAGAGACCCCTGCCTGCAGCCTCGGAGAAGCCGCTGCCAGTCTGTGTAGACGATGCTAAGTTAGATGGGCCCATGGTCTGTCTCGGTATAATGTTCCTTTGTAACTCTCCAAAAGCTACCCAAATGTTTACAGGTAGTAAGAGCAACTCTAGAGCAACTAGTTTCGGGGGAACGAAGGGGTGGCAAAGAGCGTTATTGGGGTGTGTGTGAAGATTTTGCTATACACTATATACTTCTAAAGATACGGTAATTAATGTAGTTAAAGTAACAAATGAGTGGCCTGCCTACCTGGCTAGACTGGTTTCTGCTGCTTGTTGTGGGGCAGAGGGAATGAGGCTTCTTAAAACTGAGGCCTGTTAAAATAATCATTTCAAGCGACAGGGCCATCATATACTAGGATGGTGTTGTCTGACACTTTGCTGTGAAGTTCCCATCTGGTGGATGGGGGAGTGGGAAATATTTTGAGGGGGAGGGCCTGCTACCATTTGACGGCACCCCTTGGACACCCAAAAACCATCGGACCGGGAGAGCAACAGGAGGGGGAGGCTATTGTCTTCGGACCTGGCTTCCCAGAAGCATCTGGTTGGCCCGGGTGGGAAACAGGAGAGCTCTTCTGACATTAACCTCTCGGAACTCACCGGTGTTTGGGTCCAATGCAATCTCCAGGAGGGAGGAGGAACAGTGTCCTGTGACAGCCTCCAGTACAGGTGAGGACTCTGTGGACTCAGTACCGCCCCACCAGCTGCCCAGGTGACACCCTGGCAAGAGAGCTGCAGGAGCAGAGAAACCCACGCCCCTTGCCGGGACCTCAGTTCCAGTCCCTCTGTTTCCCTCCCCCAGGACCTCAGGAGCAGCTGACTGGCAGAACCTCTCCAAGGTTTCAGGCAGGAGTCTATTCCCAGCCCTACCTGGAGATGCTGCCAGTGACTGAACCTGGGGACTTCTGCATGCAAAGCAGATGTTCTTCTGCCACTGAGCTATGCCCCCACCCCCATCTCTTCTCAACATTGTGTCCCCAGATGTTCTTGTACTTCAACTCCCGTAATCCCCTGCCCCAGTGGCCTTTGGTTGGGGATTATGAGAGTTGTCTGACAACATCTGGGGACCCAGAGTTGCCAGAACCTAAGGGGTATACTTGTGGGTCAAATGGGCCGTAAGCCAGAATTTGGCTTTTTAAAAGCCAAATCTGGCCACCTCGGACCCAATGTTGAGAATCCCCATCTGGGAAGACCATCCCTGCCACGGCACCTGTGGGCATCACCCGGAAAAGAGAGAGCACGCTTCTTGCTTCCAAATTACTGTTTGTACACCCCTACAGATTTAATCAATAGACGAACTGTATCTGTGTCCGTCAAGTAAGTGGCAGACATTTTTAATTGGTTGCCAGCCCTTGTTCTTTCGCACAAGTTATTTGGTTCTCTCAGCAAAGCGCTGTGTGTGTGTGTGTGTGTGTGTGTGTGTGTGTGTGTGTGTGTGTGTGTGAGAGAGAGAGAGAGAGAGAGAGAGAGAGAGAGAGAGAGAGAGAGAGAGAGAGATGCAGAGGACTCCTTAATTATTATTATTTATTTAAACAGCAGTATGTCACCCCGGCATTCATATGAATTCTACCATTACCTTCACGTGGTCACAGAAAGGAGAAGGAAATTTCCCAGGCCCTGCTGGGGCGGGTGGGTTAGCACCTCCCCACCCGCTGCCCGTATCGTAATCACGATCTAATTGGCTTTGTAGCGGTACATTTCCTGCTCCCCGTTTCTTTGCTGAACAGAACCTCCCTTTCCCTGCCAGCATCTGCAGAAGTGCTGGGAAGTCTTTGCTTCTCCCCGTCCGCTGCTCTAGGAGTCCTCTCCCTCAGCCAAGCTTGTAAGGGCCCTTCTCCTCCCAAAAGGCACCTGGTCACATGAAAGGGGAAGCTGGGAAGTCATCAATTCCCCCTCCCCCGGGTTTGGCAATGAATGAGAGTTATGTCTGGCACTCTCAGCATTGAGTCAGAAGCTGCATCAGCATCTGTGTTGTGGCAGAGAAGCATCTTCTGAATGAAGGAAGAGGAGAGGCGAGACAGGGACAGAGCGAGCTCCGCTCTCCCCTCCCCAGGACTGTGTCGGTGGCACAAGCCTCGATCAAGGCTTTTGATGCTTAAAAGTTGTGGACGCCAAGCTGGTCGCTCCCAGAGCCTGCTTGTTCATTCAGACCCCTGCTCTGCCACTGAGTGGATGGGAACGGGCCTCCTGTAAGCAAGCAAAGAGCATCTGGCAATGCCACTGATCAAGGCCTCCCCCGAAGCAGTGCCTCTGGGAGAATGCCTAGGGGGATACAGACCAACCAGAGCCAAAGCACTCTTTGGAAGAGATGGCAGTCCTCGGCGTGGAGCACAGGCATGGCCTGCTTGAACCACAGGATCACTTCCAAGCAGGAGAGGGATCCCGGGAAGCCTTGGTGGGAAGAACCGGCCCCTAAGACCCCTGTAGATTGGCAGCCAATCCATGTAGCATGGGCATCTGGAGGGGGTGGGCAAAGGGGGAGGTTCCCCCCCCACCAGATTCATTCATTCATTCGATTTTTATACCGCCCTTCCAAAAGTGGCTTAGGGTGGTTGATTGAGCCATTCCCATTTAATTCAATGGGGAGAAAGCCTTACGGACACCCGGGAAGTGTCTCTCTCAGTAAGGGGCAACATGGGCCAATGTCCTCATTGGGACCTGGCTGTTACTCCGTGTGTTGACACAAGAAACATAAAGGCTGTTACTCCGTGTGTTGACACAAGAAACAACAGCTACATGAGGGATGCTATGCTGGGGCTGGATAGGGCCAGCTGCTCTCCCCCTGTAAAGCATAAAGAGAATCACCACTATGAAAGGTGCCAGGAATAAGCAGACTGGCCGCAGAGTATGAATGAACCTGCCGAACCTTTCAGTTTGGCTTTAGAGACCCTTCTCTGATACCTCCTCCCTTCTACCTGAGAGAAGGCCTTTTTAGTGGTGGCGCCCCATCTTTGAAACACTCTCCTCAGCCAGATTTGGGAAGCCCCTTCATTACTGTCATTTAGGTGCCAGTTGAAGACTTTTTTGTTTAATTTGCAAAGGCTTTTAACCCGTGTGGCTCTGTCGTTTTATTGTTGTATTGTCAATTTGCTGCTTGCTCGTTTATAGTCGCGACTTACTTATAGAGAAAATTGTTTCTATTAGGAACATAGGAAACTGCCATATACTGAGTCAGACCATTGGTCTATCTAGCTCAGTATTGTCTTCACAGACTGGCAGTGGCTTCTCCAAGGTTGCAGGCAGGAGTCTCTCTCAGTCCTATCTTGGAGATGCTGCCAGGGAGGGAACTTGGAACCTGGATGCTCTTCCCAGAGCGGCTCCATCCCCTGAGGGGAATATCTGGCAGTGCTCACACATCAAGTCTCCCATTCATAGGCAACCAGGGCAGACCCTGCTTAGCTATGGTGGCAAGTCATGCTTGCTACCACAAGACCTGCTCTCCTTATGACCACAAGACCAGCTCTCCAGCTCTCTTATGTTTTTTTATATGACGCTTTGGAGACTTTTTTAGAAAAAGGACTTCTTGCCAGCCTCAGCAGGCTTTGGGGTTTTGGGGGAGCTGACTGTCGAGGAGGCAAGCGGGAAGACGGTGTGCTCCAGATCAGGTGAGGTCAAGTTCCAAAGAAGGCAGACCAGGATCTAGGAGGCTGCAGCTAGGTGTGCAGCCAGAACTAGGCAGAGGATCAAATTCTTGAGCAGGCAGAGTTCAGAGGAGAATGGAGTCACGGTGGAGTTAAAAGCAGCAACAGAGTTGGAAGGACCAGAAGCTAATCAGGCCACCTTCTTTTTGTAAGGCAGTAAGAGGACTGGACCTGGGAATCAAGCAGCAGTGCCCAGGCATCTGGCTACCTGCGCAAAAGGGGGCAGCCCTCTGGAAGAAGGAATGATCCGCATGGTCTTTGCTGCACTGCAGCGCCACCCAGGAAGTGGCCAGAGAAGGTACTGCAGCTCATCAGACCAGGTGATCTGGAGCCAACAGGAGTCTGGCTGGCTCTGTAGAACTGTTCCTTTGGGCTTGATTCCTCAGTCTGAGCAATTTGTTGCTAGAGCAGCCATGCACGTTCCTGTGACATGGCCTCGCTCTCCTTTCCCCCAAAGGCTGCTGCCTTTTAGAACCTGTCCACCTGCCTGATCTGAATACCCCAGCCCTATTTGCTGCTCTGGACCTTGGCCCACACAATATCCTCGCCTCTGGCCTTTCCATCTGACCTCTTGAAGAATTGATCCTACAGGGTCCTGCTACTAGCCATTTCCAACTGCATTCCTAAGAGCAATGGAGACCTCCACGTAAACCAGTATCAGGTTAACACTAGAAAGGAAGTGCATTTAAGAGTGGTTCAAAAAATATTTAAAATGTGTGTGTGCATAGGGAGTGATGTAGGGTCTTTCTGCATTCCGCTATTCAGTAAGCTGGTTGACAGCATCATCTCTGCCAAGCAATCTCTGATCTCTGACTTTGTAGGGAAATGCACGATACAATAGCCATCTGCTCCATAACCCATTATTTATATATTTGTTACATCTCTTCCTAGCTTTTCTCCAAGGAGAACCACCATGCTCCTCCCATTTCATCTCACAACATCCCTGTGAGGTATCTTATGCTGTGACTGACCCAAGCAACATTCGAACCCAGGTCTCCCCAATCCTAGTCAACACTCTAATCACTACACCACACTGGAGGTCATTTTACTTGGAAGGAATTCCTCCTGAATTCAACAGGATTTGCTCTCAAGAAGGTGAGCTTAGGGTTGTAGGTTGATCCTGCTACAAGGAAAACCGCCTTGAGATTGTTTTAATGAAAGGTGGTATAAAAATTCATCAATGAATAAATAAACAAATACATACATTGCTGGGACACTGCACAATAGGCTATGCTGTGTATTATTAAACCATTGTTAGGACACTGCATGATGGACTACGTAGTGTCCCTGTATGGGAACTGTGGATGTTGGCATTATAGTGACCTCATAGTCTCTCAGAAAGTGGACAGTTCCCTTATGTTGACAGTTCACAAGGCAGCTGTAATGGCCTATGGCTAAAGAAGAATAAAGATTGATTGAATTCCCATAAGCATTGATTGCAATCATTAATTTTTGCCGCTTTATCTACTCCAATGCATATAAATAATATCTGCATAAGGATATGCTTTTTTGTGTGAGGAGAGGGGGCACTTACTTCTGTTGATATGATATCAGGCTTGTGCTATACAGTTCGAAGTGCATCATGTTAAAAAAATAAAGTTGGGTCGCTGGAGTTGTTTGGTGTTCAGAGGCACCAGCAAAGGGAATGCCGCTGCCTAACATTTGTACTGGGATGGCTGATTTCCCATCTTCTGTTCTTAACTGTTGAGCATTACATAAGGAGTCCATTTAATGTGTGACCTTTTTTGTCATCTGATCTTCTGCTCATGCCAAATATTTGTGGGCACCCGAGGAATGCTTTCAACAAACAAAAATGGGGTTGAGAAAACTTGTGAAAACTTCTTCTTTTAATAACAACTAAGTAGAAGTTTGTCTATTAAGTTAAAAACTGCATTATAGAAAGGGTGGAGGAGGAAAGAAAAACTCCGCTTCCCATAATTCAGGGCACAAACTGTAACTTGACTTCTTCCCAGTGGCAAAACAGGCCTTGAAGCCATGGAAAGCAGGCTGCGCTGAAAGCAGAAATCATCTTGAGAGGTAGTTTGTATAATTTAGTCCGAACTCACAATCCAGGCCTCTGCACGCCAATGTTCTTGGGGTTGTTTGTACCACAAATAGCACTTTATTTCTCTTGCTGCAACTTGACGTAGATGATATAGCTAGGGTGACCTGATGCAAAAGAATACAGGGCTCCAGTACCTTAGGCTAGTTCCCGCAATAGAAATCCGGGTAGCAGAGTTGGACCCACTCCTGATCAGCAGTCATGTGAACTCCAAGACCAAAGTAAGAGCAGGGGAGCATGATCGTGTACGAGGCGGGAACTGGGTCGGACGGTTTTCTGTCCGCCCTTGGTACAATGCTGGGCACACTCATCTGACCCAGCTCCCACATAATCACTCTCCCCTCCTCCAACCTTGATTTTGGCGTTCACCCTACTGCTGATCAGAGTGTGCTTGGCTCTCCTACCCAGCTGTGTGCTCCTCCTACCCAGATTTCAACCATGTGAAATAGCCTCTCAATAGCTGTTCAAAAGAGGGGGATTTGGGATGGCGACTTGATGTGTGAGCACTGTAAAATATTCCCCTTGGGAATGAGGCAACCCGAGGTAGAGCATGTTACAGTAATCCAAACGAGAGGTGACAAAGGCATGAGTGACTGTTTGCCAGGGCCTGCCGGTCGAGAAAAGGCCGTAACTGGCAAACCAGCCAAAGCCAGCCAAAGGCACCCCTGGCCACAGCCTCCACCTGCTGTTCAAGCAGGAGCTGCAAGTCCAGAAGGACCCCCAGGTCACGGACCGTCTCTCTCAAGGGAAGCGCAAGCCCATCAAGAGATAAACTCACACACAGCAGGCCAGGTTGCAAACTGAACAAGAGCAACTCGGCCTTACAACTCATCCTCCTCATTTGAGGTCTCGTCCAGGGTGGATGGTGAGACCTGATTGCAGGTCAAGACAGTAAGACTGCAAGCAAAAGCATTTGATATTGTTCTGCATTCAGTGTGATCAAAACTGCTTTTAAAGCGTCTGAACTGAGTACCAAAAATACTTTTTAAGTCAGCATCTGGACCAAAATGCAACTGGAGAGTTAAAAAATACGATTGAACCTGAATCAGAATTGCTCAAATATTTCATAGTTTGACTCTCTGACTGGGCGTGTCCATCTCTGCATCTAATCACTCTATAGATCAGAGGTACCAGCTCTATAGATCGGAGATACAAAAGTATCTCTCTTCCCTCAGAGACACTTTCAGCAAGGTTTAAAAACCCACCCTAGAATTTATTCAAGTTAAATTGCAAAAAAGTGTATTTAAGAGTCTCTCTCGCATTTACTTTTTTATGCCCCATAGTAACTATAGCAACATTATCAACACAGGTTGAAGACGTGACCTTTTTTTCCTTTCTTTCATTGTTGAAGCAGAGGAATTTGTGCTTTTGGCACACAGGACGTATACACAGGCCCATTCCAATGTTTATTACAGTAGTAACTTTGAATGTGTTGAACCTAAAATAAATACAATTAAAAGGTGCTGCTAAGGAATAAACATATGTAGCCTAAAACTAGGAAGAAAGAAAGAAAGAAAGAAAGAAAGAAAGAAAGAAAGAAAGAAAGAAAGAAAGAAAGAGTTTGTGTGCATCTCCTTAAACAGGGTTGCCAGCTGACCAGAAAAATGGCTTAGCTTGCTCTTGTGCCTTTAATAGTAGCTTAAGCTGCAGAAATCAGCAGGTGAAGCTTTTCACAGTTTGGAGGTAAGTTCATGTCACCTGCAATAAGCTGTTTGCACTCATGCTGCTGTTAAAAGCACAGGAGCTGGGGCTAATAGAAGAGTTGGTAACCCTATCCCATCCCTGTTATCTTGAAATGCCGTCATTCTTCTCAGTTTCCATTGCAACTAACGGAATCCTTCATACAGGGATTTCTAGATGAGCTATCATGCAAAAGATTGACCACAGCTGTGATATAGAAGATGCTACTTAATACAGTGCAAAAGATATTTCTACCTCAAACTGGAGACCATTAGGAATTTAACAGTCTAGCTTGCACTTGCAAAATGTTTCCAGTTAATGTTTTATGACTATCCTCCTCCTGTTCCCTCTCCTCCCCATCTCTTCCAAAGGCTGACAGAATTCCCTATGACTTGTTTGAAATAAATATTACTCTCCTAAGTGAAAATGTGCTTGCTTCTCTTTCTCCCTCTCAGAACCTGCAAACCTTACACACACACACACACACACACACACACAGAGAGAGAGAGAGAGAGAGAGAGAGAGAGAGAGAGAGAGAGAGAGAGAGTCTCATTTGCCCAGTTCAAAGTCCTCTCCTGAGATTTCACTCTGTGGCTAAAAGGTCTTTTTAAAGTGCAACAAAGTAGGGACACATCCAGCAACTAACCTCAAGGAAAAGAAAGAAATCCTTTATTTAATCTGTGTCTGGAAATGAAATAAATGCTGACACCAGAGACCTGTTTCCTGGTCATTATGCAGTGACTTCATTAAGATCCCAAATCGAGAATCATCTAATTATTCTGGCATGAGAATCACTTGTTGCCTAAGTAAGAAAATGTGGGGGAGGCTGAGATAAAGTTTATGATCAATAAATATACCTTTAAATTCCTACACAGCTTGGGGTCAGAGTACATGGCAGGCTGCATTCATCCCTATGGATCTGCCAGGGTCCTCAGTCATTGACTCTTGCCTTGCTATTGACTGCGACCCAGTTGTCAGAGACCAGAGACAGGGCCTTCTTAGCTCTGAAATGCCCTCCCAGAAAAGAGGAGGAGAGTTGGTTTTGTGGCAGCAAGCATGAATTGTCCCCTTTGCTAAGCAGGGTCCACCCTCATTGCATTTGAATGGGAGACTACATGTATGAGCACTGTAAGATATTCCCCTTGGGAATGGGGACGCTCTGGGAAGAGCATCTAGGTTCAAAGTTCCCTCCCTGGCATCTCCAGATCGGGCTGGGAGAAATTGCTGCCTGCAACCTTGGAGAAGCCGCTGCTGGTCTGTGTAAACAATACTGAGCTAGATGGACCAAGGGTCTGACTCAGTAAGTAGAAGGCAGCTTCCTATGTTCCTCTAGCTTTGCTGTGCTCCTTCCCTCGGGGTTTTTGAAACCCATCTGTTTAGAAAGGCCTTCAGCCCATCCTCTCTTGCATCTCACTTATTTATCACCATGCCCTTCCTCCAAGGAACCTGGGAGCTCTCCCTTTATATCCTCACAACAACCCTGTGAGGTAAGTTGGGTTGGAAGATACTGACTGGCTTATCCAGTAAGCTTCACAGCTGGGAAGTTATTTAAAGGCATGTCTTCCCAGTTCAACCCCAGGTGTTCTTATCCTCATGGTTTAAGAACCAAGAAGAATGACCTGCAAATTGGGGAAGGGCCATACCTCAGTGATGCAGCACATGCAATACGTCCCAGGTTCAATCCCTAGCATCTCCAGGTAAAAAGGAACATCATCTAACGTTGGCAGGAAAGAGCCCTTTCTGCTTGGAAACTTGAAGGGTCCTGTCAGTCACTGTACAGGGTGCTGGGCCAGATGGACCAAGGGTCTGGACAAGTATAAAGCAGCTGACGTTCTCATCCGTAAATCAGCTTTACAGATCACTGCAATGTCTGCATAGTGTGGTCCTTGAAACATGAAACAAATCCAGAAACTTCAGCTAGTTCAAAATGCATTGGCTTGGTCCTCTCTGCAGCCACTCATTGGCAACTCACGACTCTATTCTGAAAGAGCTGCACTGGCTGCTGATTTGTTTCCACTGGTCCTAGTCAAGGCACTACTTACTATCTTTAAAGCCCTTACTACTGCTGCTACTACAAATATTTATATGCTGCTTTTCAACAAAAGTTCTCAAAGCGGTTTATTTCGAAAAACAGTAGAGATGGCTCCCTGTGCCCAAAAGGCTCACAATCCAGCCACTGGAGGGACGCTGTGCTGGGGATGGATAGGGCCAATTGCTCTCCCCCTGCTAAATATAAGAGGGTCACCACTTTAAAAGGTGCCTCTTTGCTCAGTTAGCAGGGGTTGGTCCCTAGATATCTGCAGGACCATCTACTTCCAAATGCTTCTGGCTACCCAGCAAGATGCCAATGCTGAGGGAGCCTCAGTTGTTGTATACACGGGACATGGCCTTCTCAGTGGTAGCCCCAAAACTTCAGAATGCCTTCCTTGGGGAGACTGGCTCTCTGAAGCCAGGTTAAAACCATTTTGTTCACCCAGGTATTTGGCCCTTAGTGTCTTGCCACTGCTGTGTTTTTATACAGTTGAATTTAGTGTAGTTTACTGTTCTGTGGATTTTTCGAGATGTTTAGAATTTCTTGTACACCACCTTGAGATATTCTTTTCTGCAAGGCAGTATATAAATCTAAATCCATAAGTAAACATCTGGAAGTCTGGAACTCAAGGGATCCCTTCTGACAGGGAGTATGCTTGGGACGCTTCCCACTAGCTGCAATTAGAAAGGCCTTTCCATCTTTCCCCCGTCTTTTTTTCAGCACCAGGAGCTGTTCTGTTCACATTCAAGACCTGAAGCACTCATGAAGATCCCCATAGTCATGATGACTGATGAGGTTATTTTTAACCCTTATGTAGGGGTCAATTTGCAGATGCTATGGTGGCCAGCTAGCTTTCAGATTAATGCAGAAGCAGGGAACAAAAAAGAAATCTTATCCTTTCCTGTTTGGGTCCCTGGAGAGATGAAGTTTTCTCTTTCATGGTCCAAAAATGTAATTTGTAGGAAGATTCAGGGTCCTTTCTTATTCTGACACAAGCACAGGGATGTGCTGCCATTTTCTAGCCTTGAGACCATTAGAATAAGTTGCAGAAACTCATCACAGTTCTCTGCAGTTATCCCCATGTTCGTGTCGGATCTCGATGCAAGAAGGAAAGCATGGGTTGAAGACGTTATCCATGCTTTAAAATAAATGCAGTGGAAGCTGAGAGTGTGAAGGACAGCCCTTCCCAGAACATGCACCATGAGAAATACTACTACTTCTGTTTATACAACACTTTTCAACAAAAGCTCTCAAAATGGTTTGTATGAAAAAATGAAGATTAAAAAAGAAGGATGGTAAATAAGAACTTAAGAACAGCCCTGCTGGATCAGGCCTGAGGTCCATATCTAGTCCAGCATCCTGTTCCCCACAGTGGCCCACCAGATGCCTCTAGGAAGCCCACAGGCCGGAAATGAAAGCATGCCCCCTCTCCCGCTGTTTCTCCCCTGCAACTGGTATTCGGAGGCATCCTGCCTCTGACTCTGGAGACATCTAAGAAACTGGCGATGCCAAGGCCTGTCTGCATGGTCTTGTGGTAGCAAGCATAAATTCCCCCTTTTGCTAAGCAGGGCCCACCCTGGTTTGCATTTGAATGGGAGATGTGTGAGCACAGTAAGATATTCCCTTCAGGGGATGGGGTCACTCTGGGAAGAGCACTTGCATGCAGAAGGTTCTAAGTTCCCTCCCTGGCAGCATCTCCAAGACAGGGCTGGGAGAGGCTCCTGCCCTAACCCTAACCTTGAAGAAGCTGCTGCCAGTCTGTGTAGACAATATTGAGCTAGATGGACCAAGGGTCTGACATGGTAGAAGGCAGCTTCCTATGTTCCTAAAATGTATGCTTTGATTCTGAACTGCAGTTCTCTCCTTGTTCAGCTCCACATTTACAACAGAACTGACTACCAAGCAAATATCCAGCACACCCTCTAACAGTCTAATTACTTAAACCTAATCTTGTTTTTAATAATGGCAGGGATGGAAATCTGCATTCTTTCCTACGTTAGTCATCAAGGACAGCATTACAGAGGTTTGCCACACAAGCTCCTTGATGGAAAGAACTGACACCGTAGACCAGACAATGCCATTTCTCATGCATTGAGAATGCCAATGTCTGGCCCACTTAACCTTTGGCAAGAACCCACCTGAAGGTAATGATGATAAATACAGGCCCAAGCTTAAGACTGTAGAATCAGTTTGGATTCACATGGAACTTGGAGGAGACAAATGCAGCAGCAGAGCTTCAGGTAAATGGATCCATTTTGGGATCAGTGAAATTATATTGGCTTGGAATTATAACTGGATGGTCCAGTGGGCATTTCTGAGACAAAGATCGAACAACCAGGGTTCCTTCCATGCAGTCTGCTTGGAGAAAGTTGATAAGAGGTTTTTCTCCCTCTCTCTTAACACTAGAACCAGGGGCCATCCCATGAGACTGATTGCCAAGAAATGTGGGATTGATGTAAGGAAGTACTTTTTCACACAACACATAATCAACCTATGGAATTCTCTGCTGCATTCATGTGGTGACAGCCAACAGCCTGGATGGCTTTAAGAGGGGTTTAGATAAATTCATGGAAGACAAGTCTATCAATGGCTACTACTCCGGTGGCTGTGGGCCACCTCCAGCCTCAGAGGCAGGATGCTTCTCAATACCAGTTGCAGGGGAATAACAGCAGGAGAGAGGGCATGCCTACACCTCTTGCCTGTGGGCTTCTCAGAGGCATCTGGTGGGCCACTGTGGGAAACAGGATGCTGGACTGGAAGAGCCTTGGGCCTGATCCAGCAGGGCTGTTCCTATGTTCTAAGTGTAGTGAAGAAATTCAGGGCATGCTGGTGGCCCAGGAAGGAGGTCCAGTTTTACACACACACACACACACACACACACACACGCCCAGTTTATTTTCTTTATTGAAAAGAAAAACCATTGTGAGAAATGCATGATTTATTTTAATATTTCTCAAAATATTGGAACCCAAAATATTGTGGTACTAATATTTTTTTAATGTTGGGGCCTCAGCATCCATGGGACATTTTTCAAGTAAAGCACTTAGAATGAGAGTGTAATAATTTAATATGCACTGTATTCATGCCAGCAAATTAGACTGTGGCAGATTTCTGTAGTATTAAAATGTTGCAGACTAAATATTGTGGCAGCAATGGTTCAAAATATGTTCATGGGCATCAGCACAGTGTTATTGCATAATACAAAAAGTATATCTGTTTTATTTTTAATTTTAAGTTAATATCTCTTTTGTCTGAATCAGGTACTCAAGGTAGCTTATAAGGAAAACACAAAATTATGTTTTTATTTCAAATATTTCTATACCGCCCAAAACTTGTGTCTGTGGGCGGTTTACAATTAAAATCATTTAAAACATTAAATCAATTGACAAAATCATTTAAAAGATTAAAATATTTTAAAACCCAGTATTAAAATTAAGCATGAAAACTAATAGCAACCATCTGGAACCTCAGTGAAATCAATAATTCAAAAACAATATATTGATTCAAAGCCAATTTAAAAAAAGTCTCTATCCTGTCAGGTGGGACATATTTTAAGTGGGTTTGGGGGTTTTTTAGGCACATTCTAGCCAAAGCTAAGTACTTGATTATTTGGAGTGTTAAGCATGTGCTTGACTCTCTTTTGTGGAAGCCAATGAGGTTCAAAAGTGTTTAAATCTTGTTGGATTGTACCCTAACTTATAAAACTGTTATCAAAGAGCTTTTGAACTGGGCTTCATTTGAAGAAGAAACAAAGAGGATCAAAGACAGCTGTAAACTTGTAACAAACACAGAGAAACAGGACAGCTGCTAGGACTGGTGTCCTTTTTAGTGCATTTGGATAAAATTATTATCAATTTAACTCCTTAATAAACCAATTATATAGTAACCTGTGGCTAACTGAGTTTCACTGAACAGATTTATTAAGGGGATGAAAAAGTTCCCTTGATACAGATTTTATCGAAACGCGTTGGGAAAACTGATAGAAACGAAGACCAGCTATCCTGTTTACATGCTTCATTTAAAGGCTCATTACAAGCTAACTACTATTGCGGTTTTCAAGTCCAAACATCACCATGATCTTGCAAACCACTTGATGTATTTCTGAATGGTCATATTCCTGCTGAACTTAATCAAACCAATCTCTGTTTGTTCTCATGGAGTGTAAAATGTTTTAATGGAACTCAAAAGTCTGTGTCACGCTTTTAAAAGTAAAGTCCAAATATCTAAAATTCCAGTTTAAAATTCCAACAAATTAAAAGTAGCTAGCATTGTTTAAGAACTGGGATTGAGGAAAGCATCTGAGAAAATTATCTGATTTTCTCCATTGGGGGAATCCTGAAATTCTCCTTCAGATTTCACTTTGGAGAAATTTCAGTTCCAACCCTCTCAACACTTGAGGTCTGCTGATGTGATCACGGTCCAGGAGTTGGGTGGGAAAGATTAGCTAGGAACAGAGCAATTCTTCAATGACTCTGTTGAAATGATCATTTCGGTTGCCCTCTTCTACAAGTGGGTGAGGCTTCCAACTGGTTGCAGGAGGGAGAGGCAAGTGCCAGAATCATCAGGGACATTGGGATCCCAGAGACTGCAGAAGCCAAGGCGTGCTGAAAGGATTCACAGGCCGCAGGACATATGGCAGGAAATGAGTTAGGCCTTGGTCTCCAGAGTGCATAGAAGACTGAGCCCTAGATCCCAGGGAGAGGAGAGCACTTCCTAAAAGACTTCCATCATTTGTGGTGACATTAACGCACATACACACCGAACTGCCATATTTGGCTATACATTTGTTTTGGCTATAAATCTGGTAACCAGAAAAGTAAGGGCTTAAACAAAGTGGACCTAAATAAGTTAAAGGACCCCCCAGTCCTGGAGAATTGTTTCCCTGCTATGGCAGGGTCCGGATTCTTTTCGACTGAACAACATGCAAGGTTATGCATGCAGCACATTATCTGACCAGCTTCTCCAGGGCAAGAGGCTTAACTTTCAAGCTAACTTTCAATTCCTGCAGCTCTCTCTTGCTATTGTTTTAAACTAGGCCTGATCCTGTGCAGGAGACGCAGAAACATTAGGAACATAGGAAGCTGCCTTATACCGAGTCAGACCACTGGTCCAACTAGCTCAGTATTGTCTACCCAGACTGGCAGTGGCTTCTCCAAGATTGCAGGCAGGAATCTCTCTCAGTCCTATCTGGCGATGCTGCCAAGGAAGGAACTTGGGACCTTCTGCACGCAAGCAGGCAGGTGTTCTTCCCAGAGCAGCCCCATCCCCAAAGGGAATATCTTACAGTGCTCACACATGGAGTCTCCCATTCAAATGCAGAGCAGGGTGGACCCTGCTTAGCAAAGGGGACAAAGCAGGTTAAGCTTCTCCCATCACTTTATCATCATACTAGAAAAAGCATGGCCTGCTAAAATTCCTGTGTCATTGCTATTAAAGGTGAAGGAGCAGGTGAGAGAAAAAGCTGGCTGCTACACTGATGCATATTGCTCCAGGTATGGCCAGCAGGCTCAGGAGGAGAAAAATAAATAAATCTGAAAGGGTTTTATGAGCCAAACAAAAAATGGGAAGAACAACATGAAAGGCGTTCTCACCCACGCAAGAGTTGTGAAAGATTTTATACAGAGAGCTGCCTTCTGATACGACACCGCTCATCTTAAGTTTATTTCTCATATGTAATAAATTCTTTAATTTGTAGTTTGATTACTTGTGCTGCTCAGCTTGTCAGTTCAGTGCAGGCTTGTTCTGCACTTCCATGGAATATAAATTAGCAACACCTCTCATCTAGGCGAAAGTTGGATAAATTTCTATCTGATGTGCGCTGAGCAGAATCCTCCAGGAGTTGCCCGGCAGTGATTTAAAGGACAAGATTTAGAACTTAGTTATTACTATGAAGTCTAACCCCCTCCCCACCAAAAATACATTGTCAATTCCCCCACAATCCCAGGTGGCTATAAGCAGTATTGTTTTATAGTGGTTCATGCTATGCATTTTGCCACTGGATATAATTGTGTGTCTAATATTTGCAAGGGAAGGAGAAATAATTTCTGGAGTGGCACTTGCGGCTGGCTTTTCCACGGCAGCTGTTGTCTGGCAGCCTGCACTGATCAATCTTAGCCAGAGGTGTAGCTGTGAGAGGCGGGGGCCTGGCCGCCGCCCTTGGGAAAATTACAGGTCCCTCCTTAAGTCTCCAGCGTTAATCTTTAAAAAGTCTCTAACCCTTCTATCTGCAGGGACATAAGGGAAAAAAATCAAGCAGGTTTCTTATCCATTTTCTGACCAAGAAGTAATGCATTTAAATAACTATAAATATATTTGGGCTACCTGTATTTATGTTCTGGCTGTCCTCAGTGTGGCCAAGCATCATTTTCCCTGGATTTTCAGTGAACCTAGACATTGGTCCTTCTCTCTCTCTCTCTCTCTCTCTCTCTCTCTCTCTCTCTGGTAAAAACCTAGGAACATAGGAAGCTGCCATATACGGAGTCAGACCATAGGTCCATCTAGCTCAGTATTGTCTACACAGACTGGCAGCAGCATCTCCAAGGTTGCAAGCAGGAATCTCTCTCAGCCCTATCTTGGAGATGCTGCCAGGGAGGGAACCTGGAACCTAGATGCTCTTCCCAGAGCAGCTCCATCCCCTGAGGGGAATATCTTTCAGAGCTCGCACATCAAGTCTCCCATTCATATGCAACCAGGGCAGACCCTGCTTAGCAAAGGGGACAAGCCATGCTTGCTACCACAAGACCAACTCTCCTCTCCTCTCCTTCTAGCTAGCTTCATCCTGCACTTCCCTCCTGCCCATGAAAGCTTTTTGTCTTTTATGAAAAATTGGAGGTTTGATTGGTGTCCTTTTGCTTCTTCAAGTTCCTTTTGTTTAAGCTCCTTACATTTCTGGCTGCCTGATTTGTATCTATAGCCAGACACGGCAGTTAGGCACATATTATTATTATTATTACATTTATATTTCTTGTATATTTCTTGTTGGACACTATTCCATACTGCTGAAAGCTCATGTCGCTGCTTCTGTGCACTCCAGAGGCCTAACTCAGGGGTTCTCAAGCCTTGGGTCCCCAGATTTGTTGGACTACAACTCCCATCACCCCCTGCTGCAATGGCTGGGGATGACGGGATTTGTAATCCAACAACAGCTGGATACTCATGCTTGAGAACCTCTGGCTTGGCTTATTTGCTCCTATACATTCTGGGGCCTGTCAGTCCTATTGGTAGCCTTGACTCCTTCAGTCCTTTTCATATCCTTTGCTGCTGGGCTTTGCCTGCCAGTGCCTCCTGCCTATGCACATGAAATGCCAACGGGGGATTTAGTCCATAAGGCACGCCTGCAACATTTGGCCATCAGTACAGGTGCAGCAGGAAAATGACTTGATTAGCAAGCCAGAGGTTGCCGGTTCGAATCTCCACTGGTACCTCTATCGGGCAGCAGCAATATAGGAAGATGCTGAAAGGCATCCTCTCACACTGTGCAGGAGATGGCCATGGGAAACCCCTCCTGGATTCTACCAAAGGCAACCACAGGGCTCTGTGGTCGCCAGGAGTTGACACCGACTCGACGGCACACTTTACCTTTACCATCTCAGTGAGGCTAATGCTCATTTTGTTGCAATGTCTATCCTCACTCCCCACCCCAGAGGCGGAAAATAGGCGATGGATTCTTGCACTTGCTGCTTTCTCTGTGTCGTTGCCCCTTCTTTATCCTTTCCCCCAAATGGGTAGGGTAAAACTGCAGTCATTTTGGCACAGAGGAAAGGCTTAGAGGCCCACCTGGACAAGCAAACTGTTGTCCTCAGTCCATGGAGTAATCTTTGGAGGACATTTTGGCCAATTGTCATTTCCATTCCTCTGCCAACAATGATACCATTCTATAATCGTTTTTGTGTTTTAAAAACCCCAGCTGGCCCACGGAAGAACTACTTGTAGTTTCTGGGAGGCCGTATCACATAATTATGATGACTGCGGTGGTGGTATTGTATGCACTGCATGTACACACCAAGCCAATAGCTTTTAGTAATCTAGTAAACCATCTGAACCCGTACAGAGCAGCTACATACTAGTGCACTCAGCCTTTGGCTTCCCCTCTCCCCACTTGCCCGTTCCTCCCTCACCCCGCTCGCCAGTTGGCCTTTCCTCCCCCCATCGCCTGCTCTTCCCTCACCAGTTGCCCGTTTACACACACACACACTCACTGGTCACCCATTCCTCCCGCCCCCAGCCACTGCTTTCTCCCCCCACACACCTGCCTGATCTCTGCCTCCTCCGCTGTTTTCCTCTTCCCCCTCCCAGCAGCTCACTCGTGAACTCTCGTGAGAGCTGCCACTCATGGGATTAGCTAATTAGATAGATCGATAGATAGAGGCCAGAGGGTGCTTTCTTTCTGTTCTGCAGTCCAGGGAAATTTGATAACTATTGTTAACTAGGGTGTGTTTATCCACGGGTGGCCAGTCTGTGGCAAAGAACCATGAGAAGCAGTGGTCATGAGAGTTTGGGGTTCCAGACAAGAGCTGGAAGGCCAGTGGTCAAGCAATAGCACAGAGTCAGTCCTGCAATTCTCTTTTTATTCCTCCTCTTGCTATAGCACTCCTCAGCCCAAAGACCCCCAAAGCGGCTCACAGAGAATTAAAAAGCATAATACCCTGGGAAAAGCCACAGGCGGCAAAGCTTGGTATGGGAATAGGGAAGCGTCAAGCATGTTCTTATTTTCACCAGTGAAATATTGGAGAGTACGGGATGCTAATCTCACACTTTAGATTTGATTCATGGCAGCACATTCGTCTAAAATCCTGCGTATGATCCCACTAACCAATTCCCATTATCTTTCTACTCGAAGGAAAGGGAGGAACAAGAACTGGCAGATTCGTTTCAAAATGTTGTCAAAATTTCTCGCGTTGGATGCAGATATTTGATGTTCATTTGGATCAAACTTCACTTGATCATCTAGGAGAGACTGAAACCTTGTGGATGTATTAAAGACAATTGTGTTTAGTGACATCTTGCAATCTTGCTCCTAATTGGGGGGTGGGGGGAATTACATCCCTAATTCTGGAAAGATGAGAAGAGTACTAAGCTTGAGAGTTCTCCTTCTCCCCTGGCCAATTTTTTGTCGTTGTTTAAACTCTTTAAAAAATAATAATAATCCAACCAACCCCACCACCGCTACTCTTGGGAGGAAATGAATACCATCAGCTCAATTTGTGGTTTTCATCCTAGCAGGAATGCCAGAACATTTTGGAATGGCAATTTTAGCTTCAGGGGAATTCTGTCAGAGCTGCTGTGGTAAGAGTTAACCAGAGCCGCGTAATAGGTGTGGGAAACCCCAAACCGACACTTTTTAAAAAAACTTTCGTTCCGAAGCACGAGGAGAGAAAATTGCTGGGACTGAAAGCATTAGTCTGATGATTTATGACTAATTAATAGCTTGATTCCATTCGCACATAGAACTCTAATTAATCAGAGCCAAGCATCTGGGCTCTGACCAAACAGCCAGCTGGGATATGGATGCTGACTAAAGATATGATCACCACCTTTTTTCTGTCATGGCTGCTGTACCTTTCACAGTGACATGACAGGCAGAAATCCAATGAGGGTATCTTTGTGTTGGGAGAAGCTCCACCTTCTACCTCCCCAGAAGCTGTTAAGCACAGAGGAGCCATGCTTGGAAAAGGTTGGCCACTCCACTAAGGGCAACATAGATGCCACCAGCCTTCCCTCCAACTCTCATACACAGATTCTAGGAATATATGGACCCTGCAAACCTATATATTGGCTTTATTTCAGTTAAACTGTCATAGCTTTCCCCAAAGTTTGGTGAGAGTGCTGAGAATTTTCTTAAGAGGTCCCCTAACCCCTACCCCTGGTTTCTATGGCCTGTGCAACATAGAAGTTTGCTTCCTCCCCTGCTAACTGAACAAAGAGACACCCTCTAATGTGGCGATGCTCGTATATTTAGCAGGGGAAGAGCTACTGTCCCTCCAGTGGCTGCTGCTTAAGCTTCTTTTCAGATTTTGAACTCTTTGGGGACATGGGACCATCTTATCTGTGCATTATTTATTTCTCTATGTAAACCACTTTGGTTGAAGAGTGGTATATAAATATCCGTACCTCGCCACAGAAGCACCTTTAACCAAGCTCCCGGAATCACGTGTCATTGCAAACCGCTTGCAGCTCACACCGACAGAGATGGGCGCCTAGAGCACCTGTCCCCTGGAGGAATCACCCAGTGCACTGTGAGGAGAGCTGGTCTTGGGGTAGCAAGTATGACTTGTCCCCTTAGCTAAGCAGGATGTGCTCTGGTTGCATCTGAATGGGAGACCTGTGAGATAGTCTGAGACGACAGTATAGCTCATCTGTACTGAGCTAGATGGACCGAAGGTCTGGCTCAGTATATGGCAGCTTCCTATGTTCCACTGTGAGGTTCTCGGAGGCTGAGACGACAAGTCCCGGGCTCTGTTTACCCATGTTGACAGGAGCAGTGCAGATGGTCATTGTGGGCATGTGGCTTGCATGCCACAGGGACTTGGAGTGGTTGTCTTGGGGAAGGTAGGTTGAACCCTGCCTTCACCCCCACCCAACCACACAGTCATGTGAATAGCCCCATAGTAGTACTTCCTGTAACTAAATAAAAATGAAAAAATAGAGCTGTCATCCAGTGACAGAAGTGGTAGTTGGTTGGTTAACCATCTTATTTATTTATTATTTCTCTATGTAAACCGCTTTGGAAACTTTTGTTGAAAAGCTGTATATAAATATTTGTTGTTGGTGGCTGATTAGCTTTGGACAGGAGCAAAAGCATAGTTCTGGAGCAAGAAGCAAACTTCATTTTAAGCAGGGACAACTCTTTTGTATGTATTACCTTAGAAGAGGTACTGTAACGTCCAAGAGGGAGAGTGGCCTGATTGAGACCAAGGGTTGTTATCCTGGTTTGTTCCAACACCTCGTGAGTTAAAATCACAGTGCTCCAAGTTTTGCACCTAAGGCGGCATAGTGATATTCTAAAGTAAATGCAGAAGTGTCCATGCTCCCCTTGCTCATGAGAGAGAATTAACGAGGGAGCGTGGGAGCCTACACCTCCCCAAGGTAGCCAAACTGAGGCCCTCCAGCGATTTGACTACAACTCCCATCATCCCCAGCTACAATTACTGTGGCTAGGGATAATGGGAGTTGTAGTCCAACAGCTGGAGAGCCTCACTTTGGCTACCCAGAAATAGCACTACACTATGATTTAGCATCGCCCCTATTAGTGTTTGCCATCAGCATGTTAATATATCTATAAATAAGCAACCTAACCAGAGGCACCTTCTGAGTCTGTTACAAGTTACTTAAGTTTATTGACTGATCGTTACCGTAAAAATAAGAGATCCTTAACCTGTCCCACAAAATATATTGTTTCCCAT
Source organism: Hemicordylus capensis (assembly GCF_027244095.1). Taxonomy (NCBI): domain Eukaryota; kingdom Metazoa; phylum Chordata; class Lepidosauria; order Squamata; family Cordylidae; genus Hemicordylus; species Hemicordylus capensis. The sequence continues at coordinate 22,639,547 of NC_069667.1, forward strand.
GGAGGAGGGATACCTATTAAACCAGGTTAACTCTGCAACTTAAATGCACCCAGAAATGGCTGGTGTTGAGTGAATCGTTAAAATACATGCAACACTTTGAGCAGTTTCAGACATGACAAGGAATTAGCGATGCAATGGCCTTATCGCCTGTGCTTGACTCAGTCTATTCCTTGCTCGTCAGAATCCTGAGCCCCAAAACAAGATGCTGGAAAGCATGAAAAATCTGACCTACGGAAATGTTATTGGTTGTTCCTTGTACTTACTCAAAGGTTTGGAATTGTTACCTGACCTGCTCAATCAGTAAAAGTTTTTGAAAATTTGGAAGTACCTCACCCCCACCCGCACCCCGAATTAAACACAATCAGGAATAATTAGCTAGTTCTTGAGAATCTGTGCTGGAACTAAGCGCGGTAATTATAGAGTGGGGATCAGAGCCAGAATTACCACAATGGAAGGCCAGGGTGATCAGAGGAGAAAGGAGTGTACTCAGAGTGTCAATCCTTATGTGAAATAATATTTAAATTGTTGCCACATTAGGCTCCCTATAGATTTAAATTAGAATTGGATTAACCTCTAGCTTTCTAAGCCCATGGGGGCTGGCAAGTTCTACTTTTCAGATCACTTTTCTTTGTTTGCTGTGTTTCAGTTTCACAGGGAATACGCCAGCTATTCTAGTTAGAGGGGATAATTTCAGTGGCTGAGCTGTCGTTTAACTGTTCTGGCTAAATGAGACACTGGAAATCTCACATGTGGAACTCCTGTATACTTCAAAGGATGATGTTACTGCAATTTCCCTCAAAACTTCTGGTAGCAAGGGTACGTTATTTCAGCACTAGAAGTGGAAGCACCATCCATTCCAAAGCTTTATCTTTTAGAGTGTGTAACGGATCTGAACTCAGCGCCATGTCCCTGTATGAATCGCTGTTCCACACAGGCTTCCCAACCTGATTGGAAGGAGGCCGGTCAGACGCATGCCGTTCATTGAGAGAAGCAACAGCCTACTCCAAAGGTAAATAATTCTGCTGCATCTCCAATCCAGGACAGGACTGGTTGGATACTCTAACCACACCTGAGGCACTCAGAACAGAATCACCCACCCTCAGCAAAGACTGGCCAGAAGGCGGCAAAGAGCAGACAGTGATTTACGCAGAGATTTGCAGAGAGGGCCTATAGCTCAGTGCTAGAACATCTTTCGGAAGGGCGGAGAAAAATCCTTGTCTGGAATCCGGGAGAGATGCTGGCAGTCACTGTAGACAATATTGAGCTAGCTGGGCCAGTGGTCTAACTCAGTCAAAGACTGCTTCATTGTACAAGGGAAAGGCCATAGGTCAGTGGCTGAGCACTTGTTTTGCCCTCAGAAGGTCCCAGGTCCAAGCTTTTGTGTCTCTAAAGGTAAAGTGTGCCATCGAGTCAGTGTTGACTCCTGGCGACCACAGAGCCCTGTGGCTGTCTTTGGTAGAATACAGGAGGGGTTTATATCTAGGTAGGGTTAAATATAGATCATACTAAGCAAGATGGGCCTATGGTCTGACTTATTAAAAAAAATCTCAGTACAAAAGAAACATACAAGATAGATAATAATTGCTTATTAGCATTTATACGGAGTGTTCAAAAGCACACAACATTCTCAGTAAGTCCCCTTCTAACAATTTGGTTGTATCAGTTAAGGTTCTGATCTCGCCGATTTGTCTCAAATTTCAATTAGATGATGCTATTTGTAAGCTGCTTTTGTTTGTAAGGAATAAGTTTAAATAAACGCTGTCCTGGCAGTGACCACTTATTTATTTATTTAGAGATGTGTATCTCTAGGCTGTAATTTGTTTATAATATTGCAACCTTGAAATTGACTTGAAGCCACCTAATGACACACCATTTCTCCCAGTCAAAGCTCTTCTAGGCAACAAAACCCTAACATTACACTTTCTGGTGTGATTTAATCGGACTCCTATAAAATTAGAATTTTACTTACACCTTTGTGCAATTTGAAATATTCCTATATTAGCTACAGCAGCGACCCTTTCATGAGGCAGGGTGAGGCGGTTGCCACAGCCAGCAGATTATGGGTGCATTAGTAGGGCGGCAGGATGCCCCTCATCACCAGAGCTCTTGAGACAGACCTGACCCTTGTAAGCGTTGCAAAGGAGGGCCTCTTTTTGCACTCCTCTTAAAGCATGCAAGAAGCATCAGGACAGAAGTGGCAGTTGCTGGCAGCAACCTTCCCTCCAGGAGTATTTGTTGGGCCTGGGCCAGGTGTGATGTTGGGGCCCCTCTAAAAGGGGGAGAATTCTTGCACAGATGGTCTTTCACGGATGTGAAAATTTCTCACATATAGCTTCCTCTTTGCCCAGTTTATCATGGTCTGGTTGGGGTCGATATTTTGCCGTTCACTGTCATACTTTGATAAACCATTCCCTCTCTTTTAAAAAAGTGGGGGGGGGGGGAAGAGAGCTTAGTGGTTAGAGTGTTGGACTAGGACCAAGAAGACCCGAGTTCAAATCCCCATTCAACCATGCAACTCACTGCGTGACTCTGTGCCAGTCACTTCTCTTTCAGCCTAACCTATCTCACAGGGTTGTTGCGAGTATAAAAATAACCATGGACACCCTCTTTGAGCTCCTTGGAGGAAGAGCGGAATATAAATGTAAATAAACAAACAACAAGAATTATGTTGAACAATGTGGCAATGCTGTTGCCCAAACACATCAGCAGCCAGACATGACACACAATCACTCAGAAGTTCATGAAAGAACGGGAAGTTCTTCTGAGTCTCAGAAGTCTGCGCTAAGCAGGATTTCAAGGACTTGCCTTCAGGTAAGTCCCACAGACAGAACTTATTTGCAGTTCTTGCGTACAGTCCCAGTTGATACCTGCAGTTGCTTACTTGAAATCAAATCTCACCAAGTTTAGCTGGGAAGGAGATTCTCTCCAGTCCTTCGCATGTTTACCCAGAAGGAAGTCTCACACTCACACACACCCCATGGAATTTACTCCCAAGGAAGGAAGCGATAAAAAGCAAAGAAACAAGGCAGACTTCATACAGTATTGACGAAGCAGGAAATAATTAAGTTTTAAGGCACTGGGATCCTCCAAGTCAATAGAAACTCAACTGGGCGCTTTGCCGAGTGTCGGAGAGCATTTCATCCCTAGAAGTCAAGTCCCACTTCCCAGCGGCAAAAGACCGTCCTCCCCGCGTCCAAATCCCTCTCCGGAGCGGCGATTTAACACAGCATTCTGCAACACCGCAGTAACAGCTTCACTAGGCAGCCCGGCTGGCATGCGAGACACTTACCTGTCGGAGCAAAGCCTACTAGAACTCCGTGGGATTTCCTTCCGAGGAGGAGCTAACGTGCTCGAGATCAGGATCCGGCTCCTAAGAACCATCCTAGAGTTCGAGTCTTATTTCCCGCCCCATCCAGATGTTGCTGGCTTGCAGGAAACAAGCCCCCAAGTGCCAGCTGTGCTGCGAGGACAGCGCTCATTGCGGCGCCTGCCTTCCCAACCAACAGCACGCTTCTGTTCCTTCCCCCACGATTAGCTGCTGCTACTCTCCAAACTTTCCCCCCGCTTCTTCTCTGGTTTGTGGCTTTTTTTCCCCTCTCGCTCGCTTCTTTTCTATAATATTTTATTTCTGCTCCCTCTTGCCAGGCGGGTGTTCTTTTTGAATGAATGACTTGACGGGTTCCAGCCAATCGGCGCTGAGCCCTGCTTAATATTCAGGAGCCCCTTCCCCAATGGCAGGGCGAGGAGGTTGTTTTAAACGGCAGAGCCCCGCAGCCAATCAGGCCGCTCTCGTAGGCAGCCAACGCGAGGCTCAGCCCCAGCCAGCGCTGAGTCTTAGCGCGTCGTGTGTGCGCCCTGCTCGCTTCTCTTGCTTATCGCCTAGGCTTAAAGCGAACAATACAGGTACGTTCCCGGAGCTCCACTTTGCAACTTTTCGGGGGGCGGCTCTCTGCTGGCCCTTTAACTTCCCTCCCCCTCTTCTCTCCTTGCAAACCCTTTTTCTCTCCTTTCCTTTTGCAGCAAATTTATTTTTTAATTCCTGATTTATTCCGCCCCCCGCCCAGTAACTTTTTCTTTCCTTCCCCCTCCCTGCCCGTCCTCCGTGCGTAAATATTAAGCGTGGGAAACCCAGATCCTAGTGTCTTATTTGGAGACGGGGGGGTGGTTGGGGGGGAGGAAGGAGGGGACGCCTAGCTAAGCCCAGAAGGAGCCTGGCTCCCCTTAATTTTTCTCTCCCTCTTTTTTTCCCCTTCCTCCCCGTCTTCTAAATTCTCCAATTGCGGGGGGGTGTCCCTGCTCCGCAGGGCATATGCAAAAAAAGTCCATGCCGGGAAGCGTGGATCCCTGCCCCTCTTGGAGTGGAATATGGCTGGTGCATTCACTCTGGTCCGCATGGGTAGGGATCTCCCACTAACGGGCAGGCGAGCCCCGCGCCGCCCGCCTCCTGGGCTTGTCGCCCCACGCGCCTGCCCGCCCTGCCCGCCGCCTCCCGGGCTGGGATCGGGACACGAAAGTTGCCTGGCCGTGCGCAATGCTGGTGCCTGCTGTTTATTCTGCATTAATAATGGCTGTCGCTTTAGCATCTGACAGGGATAAGCCCTGCGCGTCCCGGGGAAGCAGGTCCCCCCTCTTTTTCGCCTCCCTCTTTCTGCTCCCCGCGCCCCGATCCGCCCCGCACCCTTCGCCTCTTCCCCCTCTCCGTCTCCCCTCTCCAAAAAGGTGCCCCTCGCCCTTCTCCGACCCCGGGCAAGCCCCGAGCCGGTTCCCCCTCGCGCTGCCGCGGCTGGAGCTGTGTGTGCATTAATATGGCTGGCGTTTTAGGAGTACGGCTGAAGGAAGAAAGACGTGTAAAGGCAGCAGAGAGACGGGGAGGGGGAGCTGCGCCGGGCGAAAATCCGCGGGGGGGCCCCGCAGAGCCCCCAAACCTTTCGCCTTCGCCCCCGATGGTTTATCTCTCCCCGCCGGTGCCCTTGGCGGGGTGTTTTGGGGCCGGATTGGTCTTTTTCGCACTTTTCCCTCTCGGCGCGGCTGAGTGTAGCCTGGGCTGTAATGGCTGCACGGCAGTCTTTGTTATAGAGAGTATTGCGCTAAGCAGGAACATGGGAGGCGGGGGGGAGGCTGCTTGGAGGCTGCTTTTCCCCCCTTGCCCGGACCCCCAGCCCCCCCGAACCCCGCGGGGATTCAAGAGGGGAGCTTTTTCTACCGGGCTGGGTGGTTTTGGGGAGGCTGGCGGCTGGGGTCTGCCCGCCCGGGGGGTTTCTCCGAGCGGAGGGGTGCTTGCGGCTTTGTTAGGCATAGCAGCCCTCCACTGCTTTGTAGAGAAGCCATTTTAGCGAATGGAGCTGGCTGTGGGCGACGAGGAGAACACTTCTCTCCATATCCCAGCCTTAGCTGAGCACCAAGACTATAGAGATTGCTATAGCAAGGGCAAGAACCCGGGAGTATGCCCCAGCCTTGCTTGGCTTTGCCCCCCATGGCCAAAGGCACCCCCTAGGAGAGCCCAGGGGCTCATTTGAGGGGTACTTTCTTTCATGAAGAAGCATTTCACAAAATGGAAGATGAATTATTGGTGTCTTGGTGACCTGTCGTTTTTTCCCCCTCTTCTCTCCTTTCCACCCGGCTATTGGAGTTTCCAGCAAATACAGCGATCCATGCTGCTCTCGACTGGCTTCAGCAAGGCAATCGGGGCTCTTTAAATGCAACTTGCCCCAACAGAATAGTGTAAAAAGCGGGGTGATTTTTTTCCCAATGACCTTGGGGGCAGGGAAACAAGGAACAACAGGAAAAAGGCGTAGGGAAACGAGATGCAGCAATTTTTTTTCCTCCTGTCCTCTGAAACTTTTCAGACAGGCATGCAACCTTTTTAATAAGAACCGAAATGGGATTTTTTAGAAGGAATTTTAACTTTTGAGGGAGGGGTCAGTTTTCTGAATTTTTTTTTTCCCCTTTCAGGAAAAGCCATATCAAGGCAATATCTTTAAAAGAGATAAATTATTTTCACTTTTAACACATTTATTGCAAATAATGGTAATTATAAAAAATAAAGGTTTGCAACATCTTGAGCAGAATAAAAATGGGTTTTTTTTAAAAGAAGCTCACAATTTCTTTCTTAAAAAAAAAACACCAACTGGGGGTGACAACCATATACAAAAAAGTTAGTATCTGTTCTGGTGGCTTAAAAAAAGTATTAGTGGCCACACAGACACCTGAAAACTGTCTCTCTTGGTGAAGCAACATCAAGAACTTGTGGTGTATTAGCACAAACTCATGTATATATAAACTTATGAATTTTAACCAGTTTGAGACCCACTATTTGACAGCTCTTCTAACATTCCATGTTGGAATAGTTCTGAAGAGGCAGCAGAAGAAGCAAAGATGAATGCACACAGTTGTAAACTGTAATGCCTCAATGGGAATGGTGTAGTGGGAATGGTTCACACAAGTATGCTTACATCTTATGGCCAAGCCCAACTGGATATTTGTGCTTGTCACTTGACTTGCATGTGTGGTGAATAAGCCATTGCAGTCAAACAGACTACATGATGCCTGTGTCAACTCAAACACACATTCCAAATGGAGACAGTTCACATGTTTAACTGAAAGTTAAGTCGTGAGAGAGAGAGAGAGAGAATGCACCCCTTCATTCTGAGAACCTTCCCTAATTCTTGACCAACTGGAGGGAGGCCTAACTTATTTGCTGGTTTCCAGGATGACTCTGCAAACTTAACTTGCCTACCGCAGCCAACTTAAAAAAATTTTGGGGGGTGTCTTGAATATCTTTCAGAGAGTAAAAAATGGCTAAAGGTGACCCGAAGAAGCCGAAAGGCAAGATGTCTGCTTATGCCTTCTTTGTGCAGACTTGCCGTGAGGAACACAAGAAAAAGAACCCAGAAGTTCCTGTCAACTTTGCAGAATTCTCCAAGAAGTGCTCAGAGAGGTGGAAGGTAGGTGGTGTTGCACTCTCTAAGTGGGTATCTACTGAGGATTATGAGCAGGGGGTGTGTGACTTTAAAAAGTGGGGGGATTCAATTCCATGACCTGAATAAACTTGATTGCCAGTCCAGCATCCTGTTTCACACAGTGGCCCATCAGATGCAAAACTCCATAACCTTTCCTTGTGCATAATTCTCTAGCTCTTAACAGTTGGGCATAATACACAGCTTGGACATATGCTTATTTACTTGGAAGTAAGTTCCAGTGAGTTCAGTGGAGCGCCCCGCCCCCCAAGTATAGGAATTCAGGCTGAATTTGCTTCCACAATTCATGGGGTCAGTCATGAAGGGCATTGTAACCCTAGTCCTCTCTGACTCTTAAGTTACCCCTTTGGCTTCTGAAAGCTCACCAAGTGTTACCCACACATTTGCCACCATAAAGATTAGAAGTTTGCTCTAAATAAAGCAAAAAATATTTCATTTTCAAGAATCTGATTTCTGCACCCAGTAGCACATTCTGCAAAGTAAAGGGTGCTGTCGAGTCGATGTCGACTCCTGGCACCCACAGAGCCCTGTAGTTGTCTTTGGTAGAATCCAGGAGGGGTTGACCATTGCCATCTCCTGTGCAGTATGAGATGATGCCTTTCAGCATCTTCCTGTATTGCTGCTGCTCAATATAGGTGTTTCCCATAGTCTGGGAAACATACCAGCAGGGATTATACCTGTCTAGAATTGCTGTATACCCACAGATCTAGCTGAAGTGGATCCAACAAGCACTAGGTTTTCAATGTGTGATTGTTTTGAAGGAGGATGTTTTGCATCATATTTTGGACAGAGGTCTCTGCACACAGTATCCAGTCCTACTTGAATGCTATCTTCCTTTTGCCTAAAACATGCCAGGTTGATGAACAGCTCAACAGACTTTGTTTTTGGGTCTTGGAGGATGGGTTCTCCTTCTGAATGGGTCTTGCCTAGATTGAGGGGGCATTTCAACCGTTTTTCTCAAATCTTGGCTCTAGTTCTCTTTAGTCGGGGGGAGACATGCTTAACTGGCTATATTCTGTCTTTCAGACCATGTCGAGCAAAGAGAAGGGTAAATTTGATGAGATGGCTAAAGCTGACAAAGTACGGTATGATAGAGAAATGAAGGATTATGGACCAGCTAAGGGTGGCAAGAAGAAGAAGGACCCCAATGCTCCCAAACGGCCACCGTAAGTTCACTTTCTAAGCAAAATTATATGAGCTTTGCTTCCCTGAACTAGCAAGAAATGCTGTTTTCTGCAAGATTGAAATATCATTGGAGGGTGGAAAATTGCAAGCCAGAATTCCAATTTTAAGATTTACTGTAAATAGATTTACAAAAAGCTGCTCTTAAACAACAACGAACTTATATGCTGTTCTAAACACTTGCATCTTGCCCTTCTACTAAAACCTATGAAATGGCATCAGCATATACTAAAATGCAAATTCCCTTAATAGTTGTCTAGCTTTTTACCCTTTTTCTTGTTTGCTTTTTGAGAGAGTGTTTCACAAGAGAAGGTTGTCAAGGCCTTGTGGTTGATATACTCGTGCAACTGTTAGAAACATGGTATTTTGTGGGGGCTTCTGATGTTGGATTCCTAAACTTTAGAATCCTGGCACTGAGTAGTTTCTTGCTGTGATCATCTGGGGTGGGGCTTGTCTTTACTAGATATTCATAATCTGCTAATAATTCTTCATACAACACTTTGGACACTATATAAAGTGCGTGCAAGGCTAAGATAGTCAGAATTATCTCCTTTTCAGAATTGGGGTGTGTGAGGATTAATGTTGAGAGCTAGTAGCTTGCCATGGTCAACCTAGCAAGTTCACAAATTATATTTGAACCAGGGAATTATACTTTTTCACTGATTGTTCTTATACTGGTTGAGCTCGCCCCTCCCTCTGCAATCAGAAATTAAAATTTTGGAATTGTAACTTGGTGAGGACTTCTAGAAGTCTGTGCCGCTTCTTCCCCAAACTACAGCTCCCTGATGGGAGGAACCCTACTACTACACCAGTTTGTAGTGTGGAGAATACTGCTAGCCACTAGGCCAGATCAGCCACAGTTGATCTGTTGTCTCTTTCTCCCCCAGGTCTGGATTCTTCCTCTTCTGCTCAGAGTTCCGTCCCAAGATAAAGTCCACCAATCCTGGCATCTCCATTGGAGATGTGGCAAAAAAACTGGGTGAAATGTGGAACAACCTCAGTGATGGGGAGAAGCAGCCTTATAACAACAAGGCTGCGAAACTGAAGGAGAAATATGAGAAGGTAAGGCTGGGTGGCTGCTGGTTTCCTGCCCCCAAATACAAAGCAACAGCTGCTTGTGGCCATCCCAAGTTTGGACCAATACAACTCCAGCCTGCTGTGGACACTTCACAGGAAATTCCACTCAGTCCACCACTCAAGTAAAAAAAATACTTGGAGCTAAAAGTGCAATCCTATGGGCTGTTGCTTCACTGGAAAAAAATCAGTGCAATGATTTCCCCCCCTTATTTCACATCTGTGGATCGCCCAAAACACAAGTCTCTGGGCGGTTTACAACAAAACAAATAAAGATTAAAACATTAACAATTTAAAATTTAAAAATGACTATTAGAATGGTATCTAATTAAAAGCCTGGGTGAACAAATGTGTCTTGACTGCGTTCTTAAAAGTTGTAAGAGATGGGGAGGTTCTTAAAAGTGTCTTCTCTTTCCCACCATTTCCCTTCCTAAGACGAAATAATGATGGTGGATTCTGGATTATTGATCTTCTGAAAAAGATCAATAGCCACCAAATTCTAAATGTGAGGAGCCTATGCTGAAGAGGTGGCATCTCCTGTAAGCCCTGCCAGGGGACTGTGGGATGTGGAGATACCTGATTTGTGATTGCACGACTTTCATAGCTTGTGATTTGGGGGGGAAAGGTAGTCCTCTTGATCACAAGGATGCTTGCAGGTGGGAAGGGCTTGGTGACTCCTTATAAGCCAGACCAGTCACTGATGAAGATTTCCAGAGTTCAGGGCTCTACAAAAGTCCTTTTCATAGCAGGACAAGAAACCATACAATTTATTTTTTAAAAAAATATGGGTGGGTTATAGACTCTTGATGGGTACAAGATTTGAGCTACTTTGCTCCTGGATTCCGATTCTCTCCTCAAATTGGGGAATGCATGTGATGCCAGTGGCTTGCATTCAAGAGCTTCTTGTGTACAGAAGACACTGTTGTAGGCACGAAGGTGGGGAGTGGTCTGTCAACTTGTCTCCCTTCATGCAGCATGGTATTGCACACAGTTTGGGGTGGGTGGGGTCCCTAACCCTTTGGAGTGTCATCTTCAGGGTAGAAGGAGATGGACACATTGTGCAAGCTGGGATGCAAAGTGATGATTGTTCATTAATTAAAGCATCCACCAGATCTCTACTAAAGGAGTTGCCGTATTGTAATCTGCTCTCTGTATTTTAGTGCCTTGAAGGTGCCAAGGCACAAATGAGCCCTAAAGGCATATGGCAGTGATGTTGTAGTCTCGCACGTGGGAGAGCCATTCAGAGTTCCTTTACAGAGGTATGTGCTGTTACACGAAAGTGGCTTGTGTCCAGTGAACATCATCTTCTTGCCATTGCAGGATGTTGCAGACTACAAGTCTAAAGGCAAGTTTGACGGCGCAAAGAGTGCAGCAGCTAAGGCGGCTGCTGCAGCTCGGAAAAAGGTAGAGGAGGAGGAGGAGGACGAGGACGACGATGAGGAGGAGGAAGATGAAGAGGAGGATGATGAATGAGAAACTGTATAATATTTGTCTCCATGTGAATATCATAGAGTAGGGGAAACACCATTTGGAAAAGATAATAAACTGCACCTCTTATTTGAGAGGGTGTCTTATTTGTCCTTATTAGGTTTAATGACACAATTTGGATTTTGACCACACCATAGCTTCTTTGAAAATTTAAAACAAAGTGCTCTAAGAAAATACAGAAAGGAAAACAAACCATCGTAACTGGTTTACATGAAGTGGCCATGGGTGTCTTTAGGTACCCTGAAACTGTAACAAAGTTGTACATATTTCCAAACATTTTTAAAACAAAAAAAAAAAGTGGAAACAAGACGCTCTAGTGTTCTCCTCAACTCTGTGCACTTTCCTGTTGGTGTAACAAAGCATTTAAAAATGTTTCAAGCATCTTATTTTTTAATTTGTAAGGTGGTGTTTAACTATATGGTTATTGGCTAGAAAATCCTGGGTTATAAACTGTACATATCTATAGTTTGTAAAAACTAGACAGATTTTTGTGGTTCATGCTTCGAGCGGTGATCCTTCAGGGGAAGGCAAGTGACTTTTAATAAAGCTGTAATGCTTTTCCACAAGGGTGTCGCATCTCAAAGCATGCACTGCGAAAGTAGATCTATTTACACTACAGTGGGCGTCCATTTAGCTTAAAGTTGTCTTTCTGTATATAGTGAAATTAGCATTCTGCAGCCATTCTTAGTTGTGGAAGGGGGGTGGTTCAGCTGGCATGAGAAATTGTATGGAATCTTTTTTTTCCCTTTAGTTAAGTGGGGTAGTTTTTAAACAGAAACTGTAGGCCTCTTCATTGTCTTCTTAAAAGTGAAGAGATGGCGCAGAAGCAAGTTCAAAAACACTCTGTACTTAAAGAGAAACAAAATTTGCAAAAATGTTCTGTTTGGTTTTTTTGTATGTTTAGAATGCTGAAATGTTTTTGAAGCAAAAAATAAACAGTATTACATTTTTAAAACTTCTTGACAATATTCGAAATTTCCTGCTTTTTAACAAGGTTACCTTGATGGCAAAGTTTAAGATGAGATTCTGGCATCCCCCTGCCCCCCCCAGTAGCTTGCTTTTTGTCCTTTTTGTTTTTTAAACTTAGTAAATACTCTTCTACATCCCAGGTTGAACATGATGGACAATTAATGGTGGCTTCTTGAGCTGAGTTGAGTGTTTAAAGATGCTATGCAAGATTTGAACCTTTTATTACTTGAAAGTGGGAGCCTAACAACACTTGTGACCTTAATTGTGTATTGGATTATGTGATTACCAGCATTCAGAAAGGTAGGTAACTAGGAATGGGAGCAGACGTTAATCTTAGAATTTCTTTCTAGCTGTGTTGGGTACATCTATAGCCCAAATGCTATGCTTTGTAAATATTAAAATGTGCCTTTTTTGTCCTGTGTTAAACTGTTTCAGACTTGTTCTTTTTTTCCCCAATCGCAGCAATCCAGTTGTTGGCAGGAAAAATACTAGACAGTAGTAAGTGTTCTCGGCTGAACCGTGCAAGTGCTGGCTTGACCAGCTCCTGTTTGCCTTGTTCTATAACGTGGAATCAGTAGTGCATGGGCTATAGACGCCCAACACTACTTCATTGCTTAGTGCTTTACTATTGGTGGGGAAGGGGGCAGTCTGAGTCCTTGTTCTTTGCTTGCTGAACCACGTTGCATGATTTCATTTTTTGTCTCCCATATTCTATACAGAACAAAACTTATTTCAATAAGGATCATTTGTACAAAGTTCTTTACATTCAGTTACTTGTCTGCTGCTAATTTTGTCCTACATGAGCAGTGTACATGACTGATATCCTACTTAATTCTCACAACTCCTCTGAGGGAGGTTAGGCTGAGATGGTGACTTTTCAAAGGCTGGCTGGCTACCTAGCTAGCTTCATGGCTGAGCAAGGATTTAAACCCATCCCAGTATAACACACTGGTTCTTATCTCTGCAGTGAGGCCATTCACACAATAAAAAAAAACTACCCAGGAAAACCTGGGTAGAAGTGATCGTTTGGAAGCAAGGTAGGAGGAGAAGCTATCCAAGTTTTCCTCCTACCTTGCTTCCACACAACCAAAAATTGGGAGCACACATAACTCCCAAACCCGGGTAGAGCACAGTCTTTGATTGTGTGAATGACCTCACTGGCTGTCTTCTCTGCAAAGCTATGGAACAGAAACCTTCAAAGCTAATCAGTAAGGCCATGGCTGAGCTGCAAGCCAAGCTCTTGCCAAACCTGCTTGAAATGTAACCTTTATGATTAACTTTGCAAAATGCAGCGACTGCTGCTTTCCTTGCACTATCAACCCTTTAACTTGGTCAGATGAGATGTTTGTATATTTCTTGCATAGGCTGGCTACCAATAGCCGGGCAGGGTTGTCAAAGGCAACTCCTTGTTCAGGGTGTCTCCTAGTGCTAGCCCTAGGTAGAGGAAAGATCTTGTGAAACAGCTCATATGTGAGAGAGCAGTGGAAGTTGCCACAGGGAAGAGTGTGGAAAGGAATGAGAATTCCTACATTCACTCCCTGGGGACGCTACTTCATTTGCTGGCCAAAAATTATAATCCTGGGAGTGGCTTAAACTGTGTGGTTTTAGAACTTGCCCTTCCTAAGAATTGGCATGGTGCACTGCACAGGCTTAGCCAAATCTCTGGTCTGGTTCTTCCCTTAGATGCCCGATGGGGCAGGATTATTAGGAACATAGGAATCTGCCCTCTACCAAGACAGACCATTGGTTCACGTAGCCCACACCGGTGGCATCAGGGTTTCAGACAAGAGTCTCTCCCTGAACTACCTTGAGATGCCAGGGGTCGAACCTGGGACCTTCTGCGTTCAAGGTAGAGATGTTCTACCACTGAGCCATGGGTCCATCCTCATTATTGACTACTTTGCAGGCCTGTCATAAGGATCACGGAGGCAATGTGCTCTGAAAACTGCATGTATACCTGTGAAGTGTGTTTATACAAACCATATTTTGGCTGGAAGGAAAGTCAAATATTGACTTGCAAGCAATAAAACATCTAAGTGCCACTACAGTGATACATTCGAGGTGGGGGAAAGCAGGATACTGACTGACCTGTCTGTCAAGCCAAAGTTGGCTTCTAGGGAAACTTGCTCAAAGTTTTCTTTAGAAAGAAATTGAAACTGATGATCTGCAAAGTAGCAATGCTTGTGATTGGAGCTGGCTGTTGTATTGAACGTGGTGGTCTGAAAGGATTTTTTTTAAAAAATAACTTGCATAGTAAGCTGCTGCAAGTACCTCCCTACACTGTGAATGTTATCTCAGACACAGGTCATGTGAGGGAGACTCCATAATTCAGTCCCTTCTATGCTAGCATTGTATTAGTATAGAAAAGCCTGCATGGGTTTCCTAATAGGCTAGGACTTCTGATTTTTTTCAAGTGCAAGCTTGGTTTAGCTTCCTTGTTGGAGCTAAACCTTTTAGTTGCATTTTTAAAGTCTTCTGGGTTAAAAACATATCCCGACAAAGGGTGTAACATTTATTTTTTAATATACTGCCTGGTATGTACATTTCTAGGATGAAGCAGGAATAATAGCATGAAGCATGCTGTCGAAGGGAACATCCAAAACAGTACCCAGTAGACACAGACAAGCTGAAGCATGGTCCACAGACCAGAACTGCATAAGCGCTAAGACGTCTGTCTTTAAAACTGAAAAGGCCCAGCTTGCACCCTAAATTGAAATGCACCCAAAATCTCAAAGCAAACCTTGTAGAATAGGGTCCAGAAGAGATCGGGGACAACAGCACTGGCAGCAGTTAACTTGCAAATCCCTCTATTCTACCAAGGAAAAACCACAAGGCTCTCTGTGGCCGCCAGGAGTCAACACCGACTCAATGGCACACTTGACCTTTAGGCCAATTTAAGGGGGTGCAGTGGAGATTTGAGGGACTGGCACACTAGCTGCAGACCTGGCAAATCTTATCGGTGGGGAATAAAAGTTGAGTTGCGGTTTGAACTCGCCTCTATGCCATAAACTCGCCTTTTATGTTTCCTTGGAAAGCACCTCGGTGCAGGTCTCTGCTTTTGGAAAGCCTTGATCCTCTGCCTTCCTTTTCTGTCTCTTAGCTGCTGTGTCCAAACTCAGATATCTATAAAATGTAGAAATACTCTTATCAAGATTTTGGCAGAGCTGGTGCAATTGCATGCTGTAGAAAGTGCTCGGGTTATACAGCGCCATGTGATCCTCAGTTGGTCTGTCTCTGGGAGGGCTTTAGCTAATGGCACTGTAGCAAGAGCACTGCAAAGTCAGGACTGTAAAACATTGAGTTGAAACTCTTGCCTAAATTGTCGTCCAATAAAACCCTTGACCTCGGGCAGGAAATCCTGGTTCAGTTAAGATCTGGCCATGGCATCAATAGTTGCTGCTAGCAGGGGAAGGTGAGGAAAAGAGTCCCCCAGGATGTGTACCTTGCAGTGCTGACCACAAAAATATATGTTGCTTAAATCGCCGTATTTAAGCAACATAGAGAGGAGAGCTGGTCTTGTAGCAAGCATGACTTGTCCCCTTAGCTAAGCAGGGTCCACCCTGGTATATTTGAATGGGAGACTTCATGTGAGCACTGTAAGATCTTCCCTTCAGGGGATGGAGCTGCTCTGGGAAGAGCATCTTAGTTCCAAGTTCCCTCCCTGGCAGCATCTCCAAGATAGGGCTGAGAGAGAGAGACTCCTGCCTGCAACCTCGGAGAAGCCGCTGCCAGTCTGTGAAGACAATACTGAGCTAGATAGACCAGTGGTCTGACTCAGTATATAGCAGCTTCCTATGTTCCTATATTTTAAAATGCTTGTCAGTCTTTCTGTCAGTCCTGTTGTGCACCCTATGGACTAGGCCTCACCCAGAGATGAAGCTAACCTATTGGCATATTTTCTTCATGGTTCTTAAAAAGCGTGCTGCTTGTTCTCTTGGGAGCTAATGGCACCCAGCTGCCGACAGAAGAAAGCTTTATTAAGGGGCACCTTGAAGATAGTGGCCAGGATCCAGGCGAAGCTAGCCATGACAAAGCACCACTTAAATAGGGCAAGTTAGTCATGGCCTAGCCTAGTCCTATGCACTTCAATGGGACTGAGTTGTCGTGACGACCAAGTCCCACTGAAATTAATGGGTCGAATTAATTAATGTTAGTCGGGATTAACTTGCTTCATTCATTTAAATCGGGCCTGCACAACATAAGGTCCGGATTTGGCCCACGGAGACTCTTTTGCTGGCCCCAGCGGTGGGCCCAAAGTTTTGTGGGGCCTGAAGTGAGGTGGAAAATGCTGCCTTGCCCTCATAGTCCTGGCGGGGGTCAGCCCCCTTTCAAAATCAAACTTTGAAAGTTCATGAGGGGCAAGGAGGAGGAGAAGCAGCCTTCTCATCTCTCCTCATACTGTGGTTAACTAATATTTGCTTTCGTTTATATTTAATACTCTTAACATCATCATTCATGTGCTGGGCATTTACCTCAGCCCACACATACACACCAAGTCATGGTTGGTTCTGGCCTACTGGGGTATCTTGAGTTGCGCACCCCTGATTTAAATGATGCTGAAGCATGACTAACTTACTCTGGATCCTGCCCACTGGCTGGAGAGTTTTATTTATTAATTTTATTTACATTTGCACCCCGCTGTCCCTCCGAGGAGCTCAGAGCCTATTCACATACATGCTTCTTTTTCTCCTCACAACAACCCTGTGAGGTAGGTTAGGCTGAGAGTTCAGTGACTGGCCCAGAGTCACCAAGTGAGTTTCATGGCTGAATGGGGATTTGAACTCGGGTCTTCCCAGTCCTAGTCCAACACACTACGCTATGCACCTCAGGCATGCACAATAATGACCTTCATGCTCTTGTGCCATAAATGCCTGTACTCTTACCTACCTGAGGTAATTTTGCTTAATATATAATGAGCCATGATGGCTGGCAGAACTGTGGTCTGCTATTCCAGTGTACCATTCCTTCCTGCTGTCTGCGAGGACCATGTTGTAGGCTGGCCTAGCATGCATGAGCCATTGAGATAAATAATTTATATTTATTTAATTTTACGTTTTATATCCCGCTCTTCCTCCAAGGAGCCCAGAGCGGTGTACTGCATACTTAAGTTTCTCCTCACAACAACCCTGTGGAGTAGGTTAGGTTGCAAGAGAGGTGACTGGCCCAGAGTCACCCAGCAAGTCTCATGGCTGAATGGAGATTTGAACTCGGGTCTCCCCAGTCCTAGTCCAGCACTCTAACCACTACACCACGCTGGCTCTTAATAACTGCTTCCTGCAGCAGGGGGTATCTAGCTTATCCTGCCCTTCTAAGGAGCCCAGAGTAGTGTACAAAGCTCTCTCTTTCCCTTTTCTTTTGGATTTGAACCCAAGTCTCCTTGTCTAACACGAACCTTTAGACCCCACACCAGTGTACCAACTGTTGTCCGAACCGTAACATTGCTTGCAGAAAGCAATTGGACACAGTATTCATACGGTGTTGAGTATCAGTTCATTTCTTAGCATAAAGCTTTGTTCTGTGTGTGAGAATCCTGAAAATACATAAATTTAAAAAAAAAACACTTGGTTAGCCATCCCATAACATTGTAACAAAATGTGTTGTTAACTGCCCCCATCACTAGCATAGTGGTGAAAAGTCTAAGCTGTGAACCAGAAGCATGTGGCTGAAATCTCATCTCTCTCATGAGCTCTGAGGTAGTCTCCTGCAAGGTCTTGTTTCCAACTTCAGTGCCCCATCCCTGCAAAATATGGGGATACGGACTCAGACTTGCCTCACAGGATTGTTGCAAACATGATATTCCCTTCAGGGGATGGAGCCGCTCTGGGAAGAGCATCTAGGTTTCAAGTTCCCTCCCTGGCAGCATCTCCAAGATCGGGCTGAGAGAGACTCCTGCCTGCAATCTTGGAGAAGCTGCTGCCAGTCTGTGCAGACAATACTGAGCTAGATAGACTCAGTATATAGCAGTTTCCTATGTGACTTCCTAGTTCACACCACAGTCCCATCACTGTTATGCGACACCTTCTTCTTTAAAAAAGAACAGTCGCAATAACTAATTAAACTCAAATTGTCAATATGCACAAAAACATCAGAAGAAACGAGTGTGTGGAGCAGAAAACATTATCAGAATGTCTCCTGAACCTTCATGTGTCAAGGGGAGTGAGAATCGGTGCACACAACATAACTTTATGGCAGAACAATTAATCATTGTGGCCCAGATATATATAAATCCAACTAGTAGCTACACTATTTATGTGTCTGGGAAGCTGCTGTGTTTGGTGGAACCAGTCGGATTCATGCTTGAAAAGTGATCTTTCTCTCTCTCTCTTTTTTGATAGGGAGGTTCTGTGGTTGCTGCATCTGCAACAATTTGGGCAGAGTGATTTACTTCAGTCCTCTGCATGTCAAAGTGAATAGGAAACTGTACTGGTTCGTTAATGTTTCAAAGTGCTAGGTTTAGGAAGTAACATGGCATGGGATGGTTTTAAATTTTTCATATGGAACTCTAGATGGCCTAAGATAATGCTTCTCTTCCTTACTAAAGGTAAAGTTGTGCCTTTGAGTCGGTGTCGACTCCTGGCAACCACAAAGCCATGTGGTTTTCTTGGGTAGAATACAGGAGGGGTTGACCATGGCCAGCCACCTAATGGCGCAGTGGAGAAGAGAGCAGAAGGCTGTTAGTTCTAAACCCTGTTGGTGTGCTTCCCAGAACATGGGAAACTCCTATATCAGGCAGCAGCAATATAGGAAGATGCTGAAAGGCATCGTCTCATACTGTGTGGAAGCAGGCAATGGTCAACCCCTCCTGTATTCTACCAAGAAAACCACATGGCTCTGTGGTCACCAGGAGTTGAAACCGACTCGACAGCAGAACCTTTCCTTTCCCCCCTTTACCATTGCCATCTCCTGCACAGTATGAGATGATGCTTTTCAGCATCTTCCTATATCACTGCTGCCCGATCTAGGTGTTTCCCATAGTCTGAGGAAACATACCAGCGGAGATTCGAACCGGCAACCTCTGGCTTGCTAGTAAAGTCATTTCCCCGCTGTGCCATTTACTTTCCTCACTAAGATGTTTTTAAATGCACTATGCAGAAAAGCAGGGTTTAAAAACTGTGACAAAGATTATCTTGCATGCTTAACAGTTTTAATAATATAACAGTACCTGTACAATTCTTTTTTCAGTGTACAGAATGCTTCACGTATATCTTTATGTCGTCGTTAAAACCACTCTGTAAGGTAGGTAAGTACATAGTATTATCCCCATATTTCAGCTTGTTGAAGGGCACCTAATGAATCCATGGCAGGGTCAAAAAACTAGCAGGGCAGTGGGATGTAATTTTGATTTTGCAGCTCAGTCTCTTAACCACTATATTGCACCAGCTCTTGGGATCAGCTAGACTTCTAGGCTTTAGGGACAGGTCACATGCATATCCCAATGCTGCACAGACTTACATTGGTTAAATAGTCATTCTGTCCTCCTGGGAACCTGGACCTATGGTTCTAGGGATCACTAACTCTTGGTTGGTGCCCTTGACAAAACTACTGTTTCCAGAAGCCACATCAGTCGAACTAGTATTAACATGATAAAAGCTTGTGGCATAGATGTGTCTGGTCAGTTTTGGTTCCCCTGTGATGCCCAGGATGGGACTAGGTTATCTAAGGACTGCCTCGCCTTATGACTCTGCTCACTCATTAAGATCAGATGGAGAGAAGCTTCAGTATGATTTGAACTCGGGGTGTTCAGTTGGCAATGAAGTGTGAGAGAAACTTCTCTGTGGTCACCCCCAGGATCAGGATGCATAACTCTCAAAGCCCTAGGAGATGTATTTGTTTATTTGCCTGCCTGCCTGCCTTTTCATCATCTGGGAATTTAGAAGGGCTTTGATTAGTGATTGTGATTTCTTGGGCTGATGGGCTGGCTTTTGTGTAGGTTTGTTCTCCCTTCTACACTACCTTTTTATAATCTTCTAAAATGTATTTATGTGCATAACCCTGAGAGTCACTTTCAGCATTCTTTCACTGGAAAGCAAGATATAAGAGATTAGAGATATAAGAGAGCCAGCATAGTGTAGTGGTTAGAGTGCTGGACTAGGACTGGGGAGACTTGAGTTCAAATCCCCATTCAGCCATGATACTTGCTGGGTGACTCTGGGCCAGTCTTTTCACTCTCAGCCTAACCTACTTCACAGGGTTGTTGTGAGGAGAAACTTAAGTATGTAGTACACCACTCTGGGCTCCTTGGAGGAAGAGTGGGAAAGAAAATGTTGTTGATGATGATGATGATGATGATGATAATAATAATAATAATAAATCTTAAAAAAAATAGATTGTCATCATACAGGAGGGACAATACCTACCTGATTCCCCCATCACAGGAAATAAGTTGTTTAATAGCCTCCAGTATGTTTCTGAAATGAGCCAGTGTTTCATATGCTATGACTTGCCATTAACACAGCTTTCCCCCTTTTTATGGGAGGCTTCCGTGATTCCCAGTAGCTAGAAAATGTGTCACTAAGATGATGAAAATTCTCTCCAAGAACTGGTGTCTGTGTCTGTAGAGATCACTTTTCTGAATAATGTTTAACTTGCTTTTTGATTAAAATTTGGGGTGTTTGTGTGTTAAACATCTGGGCAGGGTTGTATGGGAGTAAGTGGTCCTCCGGATATGCAGTATTCAAGCCACAACAAATGCGAAAGTTTCAGTTTCTATTAATACTAAACATTATTTACACAAATGGATTTGTGGGCACTTGTGTGTGGAGGGAAAACTGGCCACGTGAGCAAACCCAAGGATTGCTCGTTGTACTGTTAAACTGATTCTCCCAAGAGCCATCAAGGAAAGAAAACAAACTCCATATGTATTGCAAGGGAGTAATGGATAGTCAGGCTCAGCGTGGGATAGAAGCACCTGGTGCTATAGCAAAACTATGATATTGGAGTAACTAGCAGGTTACTCCACTAACCAAACCAATTACTCTGTCAACAATCCAAGCTGGAGACAGTTAAGTGTACTTAAACATAAGTGGGCCTTCTTGATTGCTACCCCAAGGCTTTGGGATGCGTCCCCTGTCTAAATAAGAGCCTCTCCATCTCTGATAACGTTTTAAAAGGAGGTCAAGACACATTTGTTCACCCAGGCTTTTAATTAGACTCTCAGATCAACATTGTGTTAAATTCTAAATTGTGCCATTTTACTGTAAACTGCCCAGAGATGTGAGTTCTGGGCAGTATATAAATGTGTTCAATTAAAATAAATAAACTAATTGAAATCAAGGGCTAAAGGAACTTTACCTCTGTCGTGGATTGTGGCCTCTGAAAATAGGATTCACTGCAATTCTTCTTGTGGGGTGGCAGGCTAGTGAATATATACTCTGAAACGCTATAAAGCAATCTCAGTAATGGCTGATGTCTCTGAGGAAAGCAGATGTATGGAGAGTGGCAGGAATCCCTATATAGTGTGGGTATAAGACATAAAATAAAATAAGGCACACAGGAGTCCAAAGTTTCTATTCATAGCAGAGGTTGTCTGCCGTGTCTCTGCATGAGTTGCTCTTCTCTTGCTCCTGCTGATCAGCCTATGGATGGCAGAGTTGATTCTGTCCAACTTCTACTCTAGGTATGCTTGGAGCATTTGCCCACCCCTGAATTGGAGACAGGCAAAAATTTGTCTCCCGACAGAGGGAAAGCTGCATCTCTGTATGTGTTGAGAGTCGCTACAGTTGTCACATGCCCAGTATTGGGCTGGGCAGTCCCGGAGTCGGATGTCCTGTCCAGGATACCCAGAAATTTGAGTGGGAAGACTGTTAACCAATTTTACCAATTTCCCTGGTACTTCTCTCGATGCACTGTAGTGACGTGGTATCAATCTGTAAAAGCCACATATGCCTACCCTTTCTCTGGCATCAATGCTGCCTGCTCCGTAGGTTGGCTCCCTTAGAGAGCACCATCTTCGGTATGATCCCCATCGCTCGTTGAGGTCATCTGGAGAGGTCGGTCTCCAGTTGCCACCAGTACGTCTGGCGGTGACCCGAAACCGGGCCTTTTCTGTAGCTGCTTCTGGCCTATGGAATGCACTCCTGGCAGATATCCACAGTTTAGGCTCACTGTCAGTCTTTAAGAGAACCCTAAAAACTTACTTGTTTGGCCTGGCCTTCCAAGGTTTGTAAAAAAAATAATAATAATTAAGTATTTTAATTAGTGTTAAATGGTTTTTTAAAATTGTGTTTGAATTATGTTTATATTGTTTTTAGAACTGTGTTTTAAATGGTGTGTGTTTTTAGGTCTTTTAAAAAAATTTTGTACACTGCCCAGAGCCTTTGGAAGGGGCAGTTTATGAATGTAATAAATAAATAAATATGGCTCAGCAAACCCCATCCCATCCTAGAGTTAGCGAGGATGGTAGTGGACCTCTGGGAAGGTTAGTTCTCAGTATTTCTCTAGTGGCATTGCTGAGGTCCCCCTTCCCTCTAGAACAGGAGTTCTCAACTTTTTAACCATTTGCAAATCAGCCGCCAGGTTTCACTGTCAAGCACTCTTCCAATTCTAGTTTTAAAAAATAATAATAAGGTGTTAACTTGTGCCTTCTCTAACCAGTTGTGTCCAGGAATTATTGCTGATGAATGTTGCAACCCTGGTTGACATATTCTGTGCTTGCCTCCTTCCAACCAGGAGGGAGGTATAGGCCGAACAGTGACTCATGCAAAAACTTAAGCGATGGGTGGGGGGGAAATGGGCTTTCCTGGGGCCTGCTAATTCTTTCTCTTGAACACTCTCAATGTAAACCTTTCCAGATGCATGACTTCAATGTCTCCAGTTTTAACTTGGGACAGGGGGAAAACGAGTGTATCTTACAGCAGCTAGACATCTGGGAAACCTTTTATAAGCTTGCGTGTGAGAGATAGGGAGGGAGGTTCTAGGTAAGCGCACCTCTTCTTTGTGAGGTGTGCAAGCAGGAGATGTTTGCTAAGCTAAGTGTGCTAAATGATTAGCAATGATGAAGTGCCTTCCCTAAATAACGTCATCCAATTTGGAAGGAGAGAATTTTTGTATTTCAGCAGCACATGCATCTTTTCCTCTGTTAATCATTTCCTTTTGTTCATTACAAACTTTGGCCTTCTGAAGTTACACAAGGATTGATAGCTGATTTGTTTGTAATTCTTTTCATCTGAGCTACAGAGCCTCACATTCTGACCAGATGGTGGGTTACAAGCTGAGTAGCGGGCAGGCAGAATCAGGGTCTGCAATCCAATGTACACTTTCTTAGGACTAAGCCCCATTGAACGTGGTGGGACTTACCTCTGAGTAGACACACAGGACTGCACTGTATGTCCTGTATAAGGTCCACCATTTGTGCTCCTTGGGCTGCAGGGCTGATTGGTAGCAGAGCAGTATTTTAGCTTGAGGCTTTCTTAGGACTTTAAGGGATTTGAGTTTTGGACTAGTGCTGCTGTGAGAGCCAGTGTGCTTGAGAATGCAAGCTCTTAATTACATTAAACTTGCTATCCCTCCTGGTTGAAATGTGAAATTGTAGGTAGCCGTGTTGGTCCACTTAGAAACTCAGGTAGAAAAGAGCATGGTTGTTGAATTTTTCTAGAAATTTGTTAGATGTTCAGAACGATATCGGTCTTGGAGAAAGTGGAGACAAATATTGAGGGGGAAGGCTCAGTCGTACAATGTCAACAGAGTAGCTATGGTTGAAGAAAACTGAATGGCTTGGGAGAACGCACACGTGAATTTGTGGACACATTTATTCCCCATAAATATTGGTAAGTGGGGGAGAGTAAGGGATTAGGCAACGAGGGGCAGGAACCCCAGTAAGAGGGGGATAGTGCTTTGTGAATTTGACACATGCATATTTACTCAGAAGTAAGCCCCACTGTATTGAAGGGAGTGTACACATTAAACTGCCTAGGATTGTAGCCTCCGCCACTTTGTCTTCAGGCGTGTCTCATTTGTATTTTTTATAAGCTCTTTCATACAGCACATACCAGAGGGAAGAACATTGGTTTTCCAAGCAAAACTACCCTCAGCACACCCTAAAGTGAGTGTAAAGTTTCCCCTGCCCTCTTACAGCAGGGGTGGGTAGGGGTCATGTCTGTAAACTCTACCTTGTTTCTGATTAGAACCCCAAGATCCACTAACCATGGATGCAAAATGGTGGCTCAGGGAGTGGAGTCAGTTACTTACTGCACCCTGCTATGAGCCAGACACTGGGATAACCTGCATATGCCAGTACAATTATAAATCTGACTTATCATATACAGCCTCAGTGTTCTGAGTGTAAAGTGACAAGCAGAAGCTAAACCACAGTAGAGCAACCTTTCTACTTATTTATTTATTTATTGTTTGATTTATATACTGCTTTTCATTAAAATTATCTCAAAGCGGTTTACAATACTTGCTATGTTCCTGGCTATTGTTCAGCTATTGCCAATCCATTGCAAATGACTCTGAGATCTGCTGGCATATCCCAATCTACTCTCGCTTACCTGGTCTTAATGGTCAGTACACCCTGTTCAAACTAATGGAGGTAAAAATCTGATCTTGTCAAGAGCAGAATTCTGTTATGAACCAGAGTTATGCATTTCCCTGCACATGGTAGGTCTATTCATTTAGACATGTTATGTTCAACACTTGTACAGGTGTACTGTCATACACATCTATACACAGGTACAGTCATTCACACATTATGCTGGATGCGGGTACAGAAATGTGTACCATGTATTTGAAGGGCCTATATCCAGGTTCACTTTTAAAATGAAAACAGGTACAGTCATTCACACAAACACATGTACAACTGTGCGGACATCTGTATACTCATATAGCATAATGTCTGAATTGGGCTGGTGTCTCCTCTGTCATGATGTATCCTGAGCACATGTGTGCATTTGGCGGGCAGTGAGAGGTGGGTGCAGATGAAAAAGAGGATATCCAAAGGCATTTCAGACGGTTCCTGCAGTACTGGGCTCTGAGGAGCACTTGGGCTGCCAGAAGCAAGTGGGACTATTTCAAATATGACCACTCTCTCAGGCTCTGAAATAACATGACCTAAAGCAGCTGTTTCTCAGTTGCATTGGGCTTGATGGAAAACCGCCCAAGAAGGGAAAGCAGTGCACCAACCAGAGAAGAACAAAAGGGGATGAGACTACACATTGGCCAATGTGTTTTGAGTAGCTTTCCCCCCCCAGGGTCATATCTGAAGGTCAAGCTATATGTTCATTTAATGGTGTTTTTGAAGTGTGCTTAAACCACGAAACGATTTTCTTTCAAGTAAAAGCAGCTGTCAGAACAGGGGAGAAGAGTAGGACCACAGCACTTGGGAAGGAAGAGGTTAACCTTTTTGCCCTGTGCTAGGAACATAGGAAAACATCTATATTGGGCAGCAGCGATGTAGGAAGATGCTGAAAGGCATCATCTCATACTGAAACGGGAGATGGCAATGGTCAACCCCTCCTGTATTCTACCAGCCACAGGGCTCTGTGGACTCCAGGAGTCGACACCAGCTCGACAGCACACTTTACCTTTAGGAACATAAGAAGCTGCTTTCTACGTTGCTCCATCGAGCTCAGTATTGTCTACACCAGGGCTGCTCAACTTTGGCCCTCCTACAGAAGTTGGCCTATAATTCCTGTAATTCCTGGCTGTTGGCCACTGTGTCTGGGGATTATGGAAGTTGTAGTTCATCAAGGCAGGCCCTGCTTAGCAAAGGAGACAATTCATGCTTGTTATCACAAGATCGGGAATCTTCCCCAGGAGCAGTATCATCTATGATGGCACTTAGCCTAGGTATCTAGTCACTCATTCAGATGCAAATCAGGCTAGATGTTCTTAACAAGTGTAACTTCACATGCTTACAGTTGAAGGACAAATGAAAATGCAGCTGTTTTCCTGCTGAAGACTGCCTCTCCTCACAAAGTGGTTGTTGGCACCAAATACAATAGCTACTTTGAGGAGGAGGGTGGGATTTTCAGTGCAAGAGAGAGAGAACATTAACTCCCCTCCTCCATGGTTCCAATCAGGATCAGGTGCCCCCAACTATTTTTTTTTAAATGAAAAAGGAGGTGCTTCCAGGTATAAGCACACCTCTTAAAAATGCAGCTGTCTAGTTGGCTCTAATTCAGTAGAGAAGAGAACTCAGTGGGAAAGGCAGTGAATTAATCACCCCAGGAGAAGAACCGCAGTGTTCAAAACGGCTTGGGCAATAATGGACATTTTCTACAAAATAACCCAGTAGTCAAGTCCATATTGGCGGGAAAAGTTGAAGGAAAGAGAAGAAGAGGATGACTAGCAGCAAGGTGGATGGACTCGATGACGACAGCCATGAATGCACCACTGAGAGACCTTAGAGGCCAAGTGGAAGACAGATCATTCTGGAGAGAATCTATCTATGTGGTCGCGAAGAGTCGACACCAACTTGACGGCACTTAATCAACCAATCAATCAAGTTGTCTGCAAAGCAGGGGGGAAAGAAAAGCAAGATGTTGCACAGAGTCCAGAATTTGGTATCCAAGGATGAGTAATGAGGTTATTGTTTTTAACTATGCACTGTTTTTTGGTTCATTTTAAAACCAAAAATAGTTGTCATGATATTGCAACAAAGTTCTCAAAGTGTTTTAAGTATAAAAAGAAATAAGATGGTTCTCGGTCCCCAAAGAGCCCTGTCCCTGTAAGCAGAAAACTAGTACAACCAGAAGAGGACTGTTCTTCCTGAGGTGCTAACATTTGACCTACAGAGAAGCTATTGATTTTTAAAACAAAAGAAAATGTGAAGGAACATCCAGAAGTTGTATCTCTCCCCTACACTCTGAGGGGTGGGCCAGTCCATTCTGCTCCATGCGAGGGAGCAAGCCAGTGGGGCCGATCAGTTGCCCAGTGGGGCACTGCTGCTTTTTTGGGCTTGGGAAAGGTGTCTTGAAAATCAGCTCTGCAAAACCAGGCATACATAATGAGGAGAAGGGAAGAAATCTGCATATGGTGTGTGTATCTAATGCCTTTATGAATTGGGTCTTTAATAATTTACATGACCAGTTTAATACATTGAATACAAATTATCCCTCTCGTATGCTATGCTGACAAACATAAAAATGGAGTAATCAAAGCCGTAATAGCACTACAGCTAAAAGACATAAAATGCCACTAGAAGGCTTTGGATAAGTTATTGCAGGCAGAGAGTCTCTCTATGGCTCCCTGGTGCAATTGAATGCAATGCAATTTAGTCTTTGCACTTTGCATTTGGGTTCAAAAAGCCACTGCAGCACAAGAATATGGCATGCATTTGCGTGTGTGCGCACACACATACACACACAGTCTCTTTTTAATCACTCGCTTTTTTAAAAAATGCAGACTAGTGTCATAAATACAGTAATTATAATTTTTGCCTTGGCATTTTGTGGTGTGTGTGTGTGTGGAGAATAATCCTGTGTGTGTTTCCCCCTCAAGGCTTCATGATTTGCATGGATTTAGGAGTGTGGTATTATCTTGCCATCTTCAGGTAGTTGCTGAGTATTGCAGGTCCTCGTCACCTCACT
Source organism: Hemicordylus capensis (assembly GCF_027244095.1). NCBI lineage: Eukaryota > Metazoa > Chordata > Lepidosauria > Squamata > Cordylidae > Hemicordylus > Hemicordylus capensis. Next base: position 22,666,764 of record NC_069667.1, read on the forward strand.
TGTCAGGAATGTTTGGGATCGCAGTTCTGCTAGTAGTGCAATGGGTTATGGTTAGGTCTGCTTCCAGAGTCTGCTTCCATTAGGTCTGCTTCCAGCGTTGCACATCTGCAGGGGGAATGTAATATGGTCCACTTTCTTTTAAAGATAGCAATTGTTTGTTTAGACTTTGCAGGTAGATGGATCGCATGTCACAGACAGAATACAATTTATGTATTTATTTAAAATATTTATACCCCACCCCTCCAGTACACTACTGCTTGGGGTGGCTCACAGCAATAAAATAGATACAATATTCATCGTATTTATTTATTTAAATAGCTCCATCTTATTTATTTGGAAGGGCGGTATTTATTTTGGAAGGGCGGTATAGACATCGAATGAATGAATATACAATAAAAGTAATAAAATTAACCAAATTGAGTAAACAAGTTAAAAGTCAGGTTAAAAACCACAATCAGTCTTAAGTGCAAATCAAAAGTTATTTTAAAAGCTAAAAACTGAAAATTATAAAAACTCATATTAGTGAAAAATTAGATATAGAAAAAGTGATGAATAACTCTCCCCAAGTCTAACAGAAAGAAAGACATGTGCGTTGTGCCGGTCTCACTATTTGTGTGGGTGGATGCTTCTAGATATGAAAAGAAGGGCAACCAATGAGATAACTCTTTTCCTATTTCCCACAATACCTAATTTCACGAACCCCATAAGTGATTTTTAGCTATGTAACCATATTTTGTTCATCCAGCATCTATAAGACAAAATCATGCTTTTTCCATTTACATGTCCAAGTGATCTTGGCTTCAAGAAACTAGTAACATAAACCCCATGAGTGTGGGCAGCAGACTACGTGATTTCACAATATATGCAAACGGGCCAGCTTTGGGTCCCTGCTGCAGAATGTGACATGATCCTACAGACTGCAAGTAAGGTAAAGTGTGCTGTCGAGTTGGTGTCGACTCCTGGCGCCCACAGAGCCCTGTGGTTTTCTTTGATAGAATCCAGGAGAGGTTTACCATTGCCGTCTCCCACGCAGTCTGAGATGATGCCTTTCAGCATCTCCCTATATTGCTGCTGCCCGATATAGGTGTTTACAAGTGGGGAGTTGAACTGGCAACCTTCTGCTTGTTAGTCAAGCATTTCCCCGCTGCACCACTTAAGGCAAGTACCATAGCCAAACTCTAATTTGTTATGTTGCATTTGGTCTACTAGAAATCCTTGCTCTGAGAAAGAACACTAACATTCTTTCACTGCTAGGCACATACCCACAGATAGTGCTTCTGTGCAGGCAGGTGTGTGAGAGAGGTGGGGGATGCCCATACTGCCCCCAATTGCACTGTTAAAATACAATTACTATGTGGGGTAGAATGCATGGACATGTTCCTCCCTATGTGCTTGGATGGTATCACTGGCCTTTTGGATGCAACAGAGGTGCTACTCTATCCCTGCATCTCTATGGTGACAGCCTTATAGGCCTTGCCCTGGCCATTGGTGGCACTGGCAACCCATTTTATTAATGCCAGCAATCTCAGTAATGACTGCCGTGGAGCAGGAACCTGTTGTTCACTGCTCCTCTGGAACAGAAAGAGACCAAATTCTCTGCTTCCCCCCCGCCCACCCTTGGGGGCAATATTTATGCTCCTGCTGGTATATTGCCCTGCAGTTATAGTGTTTATCATGTACAGTAGTAAAACACCCAGTCATGTGACTGCACCGGTTTGTGTAATATTAGCCTTTGAAACGGGAACCACAGTAAAATAAGGGTCCCTTCACCACAGGTAGTCATAATTCCTCCTCGGTGAGAGTGTTCACACTGTGGTTTTTATAGAACCATGTTTTACTATCACCCACTAAAACAGTTTATTGCACAATAAAATATGGTTTGCAAAGGAAGCATTCACAGCTCTATGCCACACGGATGTGTTTGGAGACAATGGGGAGGTGAGACACTCTCCTGAGAAATGTCCCGCTCAGTCAATTATGTTCCTTGTGCCCAAGGGCAGCATAGGAGTTGTAGAGCTGGTCTTGTGGTAGCTAGCAAGCATGACTTGTTCCCTTAAGCTAAGCAGGATCTGCCCTAGTTGCAGACAAAAGGGAGACTAGAAGTGTGAGCGCTGTAAGATATTCCCCTTAGGGGATGGAGCCGCTCTGGGAAGAGCATCTAGGTTCCAAGTTCCCTCCCTGGCAGCATCTCCAAGACAGGGCTGAGAGAGATTCCTGCCTGCAACCTTGGAGAAGCAGCTGCCAGTCTGTGTAGACAATAATGAGCGAGATGGACCTATGGTCTGACTCAGTATATGGCAGCTTCCTATGTAGTTCCAGAACACCAGATGTGGGAAAGCAATACATGGGATGCCGACGTATTTTCTTTGACAAATAGCAGCATGGTATGGCCATATTTGTAGATGCTGTCTTAATGAGTAGAAATCAAGAGGACCCACAGCCTTTCTAGCACAACTATGACTACCAGTTTGGGAGCTGGTGTAGATCAGGAATTCTCAATGTTGGGTCCCCAGATGATACTGGACTTCAACTCCCATAATCCCCAGCCCCAGTGGCCTTAATACAAATTGTATTAGCCCCAGTGGCCCTAATACAAATCAAGGCAAACTCTGCTTAGCAATTTTTTGCATTCATGTACCACAGGACCAGCTCTCCTCTCTCCAAGAGTTTTCTTTTAATTTAAAAACATAGATTCAGAAGTTCTTTTCTTAGGGATATTAAAGCTGCCCCATTGGCATTTCCTCTTCTCCACAACTAGGAAATACAAAGAAACCCAGACCTAAGGATCACCACCTAGGTTCAATCAAACAGAAAGTTGAAGAGGAACAGATTCTTTCTGCATTCAAATGGTTCACATCAACCACTGCTTGAGCGGCTTAGCTGTGGCAGCAAATGTGTCACAGATGTCAGAAATAAAACCCAGTCTCCTGGAGTGGATCTCGCCGTTTCCGTCAAGGCCGTGGAGGAAGGGGCATGTAACTTAATTTAGCTCCAGATAAATCATAATTTCATGGTTTTAAAAAATTTCGGGCGATTTGGTCTGCCTTGGGAGAGGCATTAACCTGACCTCGTTGGGGGTTCTGTGACTATTCGTCACCCTCAGAGACCTGGTCCTGGCCAGGTTCATGAATGGACGGATGAGAAAGCAGTGCAGTGGTCAAGGACCGTCGGGAATCTCCCGACGGGGTGCAGGCCACCACAAGAGATCAGGTCGGCACGTGGCGACCTAGCCCTGCCCCAGTGTGGCTGGTGTCGGTCCCTCCTGGCCATGCAGCCCTGGAGGTTGCTGCTTGCCCCAGCCAGGGAGCGTCTGCCTGGCCCCAACAGGATAACAGCATGCCATTGCTCAAATATGGGAAGTCATCACAGTATCGGGCAAATCACACGAGATCTCGGCCTGAGTTCTCACGAGACATGCCCCACCTGCCAAGGGTTATATAAACCAGAGTTGGCCAGTGGCGAGGGGCTAGTCCAGGAGGGGAGCTGCAAAGAGAAGGAGCTCTGTTGCTCCCCTGGAGAGCTGGAGGCAGCAGTTCCCCAGGGCAGTCTGTGAAAGGAAGATTGCCGGATGTTGGGATAGCGCTCCCACAGCGTCCGTAATTCTGAGGCTGTCTGGAAACGAGGGATGTGCACGGAATGGGGCTGTAACTCAGTGGAAGAGCACCTTCATGTTTAGGGGAGAGGATCTAGTCTGGTGGTTGTGAGCATGAATTGTCCCCTGTGCTAAGCAGGATCTACCTTGGTTTGATTTGGATGGGTGACTGCGTTTCCCTTGAGGGATGGGTCTGGAGCTCAGGGGCAGAGAATCTGCTTGCATGGAGAAGGCCCCAGGTTCAGTCCTTGGCATCTCCAGATAGGGCTTGGAGAGACTCCAGCCGGGAACCTTGAAGGGCCACCAATGCCAGTTGTAGAATCCAAGGGAGAGAATTGTGGTATGCAATACGGATGTGCACAGAACTGGCGACTGCTGGTTCGAAGGTCGGGAGGTGGATAACTTTAATGACTGGGGAGGGTGCTCCCCCCACCATGTTTCCCCAGCCGGTGCTGTCCTGAAAAATGATCCCATAGGGCAGCGGCATACCTCCTTGCAGCCCCGTAGAGTTGTGGATTGGAAGTGCCTGGTGTGTGTGTCCACGGGACCGTTTTTCAGGACAGTGCCTGTGGGAGAAATGCGGCGGGGGTAAGAGCACCCTCCCTAGCCAAAGTTATCCCCCGCACACACCTTTGAACCGGCTGAACCACCAGACTTTCAAACTTTCGGAGGTCCATAAAGGGCCTCCGAACCGGTTCCATGCACATCTTTTAAAGTGGTGATTCTCTTTTATTTAGCAGGGCCCTATCCAACCCCTGCACAACATCCCTCCAGTGGCTGTGGCTGGTGTCTTATGGTTGGTTTGTTTTTAAGAATGTGAGCCCTTTGTGGACAGGGGACCATTTTATTTATGTATTATTTATTTTTCTCTGTAAACCGCTTTGAGAACTTGGGTTGAAGAACGGTATATAAATATCCACCGTAGTAGTATTAGTAGTAGGCAGAGGTAATTGCCTCCTGCAATAATGCTTTGTTTTGCTAATGTGCAAGGAATTTGACCCAGTTGTTTTGGTTAAAAATTCATATTTGCCTCTAGCTTCCCATCCCATGATATGGAGCAGCAACTACAGTTTCAGGTGGAAATTCTTAAAAATCTTGCTTTTAAACCCTGCCTCCCTTGCTCATGTCTGAGTGGTGTTGGGGGAAGCCCACAACCCCAGACTTCCATGCATCGATTCTGGCAGTGCAAGCTGTAGAAAGCGGCCATCTGTTATCTAAACAAGGCAGAAAGTCAATTTTGCACGTTTCTGCTTCTCCAGAAGCAAATAAGACTGCCAGGTTGGAAACAGGACCGTGGCATTTTCTCATTTCTGCTGCTTGACCAGAATGATCATGAGTGAATAAATAACAAGCTAACAACAAGGATGCCCCATTACAAAAGAACTTGCTCCCACTTTAGGACTCCGGAGGCTTTATGTGAGCCAGCGTGCTGCTGCCGTTGGAGGCCTAGAAATGGGGAGGCCTGGGTTCAAATCCCCACACAGCCACGAGTGACTTTGGGCCAGTCACTCTCTCTCAGTCTAACCTACCTCACAGGGTTGTGTGAGAACAACGGCATTTGCCGCAGCACATCCATGCATGCACAAGGAGGTTTGTAATCACATGCGGATGTTTATATACTGCTGTATATAAGCGTGTCATAATCTGAGCACTATTAAGGAAGGTGGTCAAGCCCCAAACTTTGTGTGTGTATTTTGTTGTTTGGCTGTAAACCGCTCAGAGACTTGCGTTTTGGGTGGCATACAAATATGTTGAATAGAATATTAATAGAATATTAATAGAATAAATAAAACAAAAGATTAATAAATAAAAGATTAATAAAATAAAAAAACAAAACAAAAGATTAATAACTACAAGGCAAAGGGCAGGGAGCGAGAACAGCCACTTACTTAAAAGGAAGCCCATTGAACTGAATCATGATTCATTTACTCCTGTGCAATCCTACAGCCCTCACGGGAGGAGCGCTCGCCTCCCCTGCCCTCCTCTTCTTCTCTATTTCTTTCTTTCTCTGGAAGCATGCTGCCGCCATCCTCGCTCCTTGGGAGGAGGCCCGGCAGGAGGAAAGCCGTGAGGGCAACGTGGGGAAAGGTGGGGAAAGATGTCCCGCCGCTGCTGCTGCCACCAGGCTCCTCAGCCCTAGCCAGGCTCTTCCTGGGGCACCAACAGACTTGCAGCATTTCGTAGGACAACTGAGTTTCTCTGTTGCCATGCAAGTGCTCTTAATAAGCCTTTTCAATTTCCGTGTCCTAAACTTATTCAGCTGACCCCTCCTAAATGTATCCGGCCTTGGTAACCTTTCCAGCGGATCTTAATAAACAGGGAGGTTCACATTGGAGAAGGCATTACCGTTCGGAGCTGCACCCCTCTCCGGTCTGTCTGCCTGCCTCCCTGACTGGGAAGACCTTTGGTTTCACGTGTAAAGAATCAGCTTTTGAAATGGACGCAAGGAGGAAGCCCACCGCACCCTCTTTTTTATTAGCAAAGGATTAAAATGACCTCTGGCATGCAAGTGGCAGAAGCATGATTCAGTCTAACTGCTCCTCCAGGGAGAAGCAACCTTGATAAGCATGACACCTCTCAGGTATTTCCAGATTCAAATCAGAATGATGGCTGCTACCCCATTCACTGGTAGGTTTCGAGTAAGTTACTCACAGACCCCAGGGCCTTTCCCGGGAGGACGTGATTAAAGTCAGTCAACCCATCAAAAGCCTAGGAATCTTCTCGGGAGAACAGCTGCCATGCACCCTCTCCTAATCTAAGAGCTCTCTCCAAAGCAATGCCAGCTTTACCAGTGAAAAGACTAATCCAGTCAGGTTCATGGTCAGAGCAAGGAGAGGCTGTTATCTAAGCTTGTTCATCTCAACATTAGAATGGTCTCCCAGAGAATCCTCGTTTATGTACTCCATCTCCGTGCTGCTTCCTTCTGGACTAAGGAAAGGTTAGCTCACACATTATGGTTTCAGCCCAGCTGTCATCTTTGCCCCCATCTCTTCTTTCTCTCCAAACTTTATTTCCCCACCTTGCTCCCATCCCAGGCCACTCCCCACAAGAACTGACTCCTCCTTCCTAAGTTAGGATCTGTTTCTTGCTCTTCTGTCCTTTTTACGGAACAGGGGCAGAGCTGAGAACCGCTCCTCCAAAGTCTCTATGGCTCTTTGCTCTTCCCTTTAGGTATTATTCGCTTCCATTTTAGTCTAGGAGTTCCATCTCCAAGAACTCTATGATTTGGCAAGATTGCTCTGCATTGTATTGCTACCATTACAACTGACTGCCTTGTGGCTAATTCCCTCACTGTTTCGTGATTATTGCATTATAGCTGACTGGCAGGTTTAATAATCACATACACTTTAATTGTTCTTAATAAATCTATTATTGTTCATTAGAAGTTTGTCTTACCTCCCTTTGTACCACTTTGTTCCAATGCAAAGGTAAGTCCCCTGTTTTAAATGATTCCATAGAGATGTGTCTTCCCCACTTGTACCCTGTGGCACTCCTTAGGACCATGCAACACAGAAAGCAACACATTCCAAATACAGGCTGCACTCCTGGAGACATGTAAACTCTTCATAAACTGGCCCCATGTGCACAGGAAGCTGCCTTATGTTGAGTCTGGCCAGTGTGCCAGCTAGCCCAGTATTATCTACTCTGACTGGCAGCAGCTGATCCTCTTAACTGGAGAGGCCAAGAGTTGAAACCGGGATCTTCTTCTCCGGCAGTGGAGGAATGTATCTGTGAATGGGTTGCTCCTCCCATTCACTCAAGGCCAATCAGCGTTTAGCTTTCAGTACCCTCATACAGAGGTAGAAACCCACCCATCCCCACCTGGTTCCAGCCCTGTTTCACTCTGAAGTGCCGGCTTTTCACTGGGCTCATCATTAATCATCTCTTTCTGAAAGAGCTGGAAACGTTATGATCCTTATGGCCACATAACTGAAGCACCTGCAGGTGAGAGAAAGATACTGGCAGACTCAGTTATGTTGGTTTCACAGAAATAACCTTAAGGGGCAGGGAGAGGAAACCCAACTAGCCCCAATGCAATTCAATGGAGTGGAATGTCTGTGGACTCATAGGACAGTTAACAGACAACCCGGTGGGCAGAGCTAATGGAACTCAGTGGCAAGGGCTGGGGAAGGAGGGCTTGAACAACAAGAGTGGGAAATTTCTCAGCTTGAAGAATGCTCCCTCAAGACAGTCACAATGCTTACTTCTGAGCAGGGGTGGGGGGGTGCCTAAAACTCATCATGCTCAGACACAGGCTCAAATAACACATGCACATCAGGGATATACTGCAACATTTTGTTCAGGGTCTATCCATGTATGATTATATTTGGCAGCTCTGTGGTATCGTGCTTGAACCAGGAATTTCATGGTTTGCAGCTTGAATCTAGTTGGGTGACCTGTATGAAGCGGATAGAGATACAGAGCAAAACCATTAATCTGGCTAGCTCAGCATGGTCTGTCCTGCTTGCCAGCAGCAATCCAGGGCCTCAAGCAGCATTTCCTCCCCATCTACCTGTAATCCTTGGAGATGCCAGGGAATAAACCTTGGGCCCGTTATGCCCACAGAGCATGCCTTCTGCCACTGAGCTGTGGGTCCTCCTTGTAGGGTTATACGAATACGACAAATATTTATATACTGCTTTTCAACCAAAGTTCCCAAAGTGGTTTACGTACGTAAAATAATTCATTAATTAAATGGCTGCCTGTCCCCAAAAGGCTCGCAGTCTAAGAAATATAAGAAAGATACCAACAGCCGCCACTGGAGGGATGCTGTGCTGGGGTTGGATAGGGCCAGTTGCTCCCCGCCTGCTAAATAAAGAGAACCACCACTTTTAAAAGGGGGCCTCTTTGCTCACTTAGCAGGGGTCATCCAACTCAGGTGGGTCACAGCAGCAGCCCAGACCCTGCTGCTCCTGTCTTTTGGAATGACTCTGCCATTCGTTACCCCCGTCGTCCCTTTTTATCTCTCTTGACCTATACGTTTTCAGTAATGCCTTTTAACAGACTGCTGCTGGGAATGTAATCTGTTCTTGTGTACATCTATTATGCTCTCACAAAGCAATTTGTTCGGGGCCGTAAAGCTCCGTTCCTGTAATTGATAGGGGGTTGTGGGGGGAGGAGACGGCAATAAATTCTTTCCGAGGCACCACTGCGATTGTCACCTGCTCTTATCAGTTGGGTTCTGTTAGTAGAGCAGCAACATCAAAACGTTACGTGGCAAATGTTATGGGTCTATTTAGCCAAGTCCACGTTAGGGCCCTGTTTCGATGGTGCTCTCTAATTAAGAGCGCAGGGCCTCTTGAGTGGGAGTGTATAAATGCCCCTGCCTTAATTTCGCTGGCATGTTCGCGGCAGCTTTAAACAGGATGTTTGCTGCCAAGTGCTCATAAAGCTTCCACTAAAGGGCCGCAAATCAGCCACCAAGCCGCTGATCTGTGAGGAAATTTTAAATTTCATTGGAGCCTTTATTGTGTGCCAGATACACAAGTCTTCGTCACAAGCTAGCTGCCATATTTGCTAGACGGGGGGAATGTGACCGGAGGCAGCAAGGCACCCCCCCCCCCATAACCCAGTGAGCTAGGGTGACTCTGTGTGCCTAAGCCTCACAGCCTTCAAGGTATAGGGTTGCATGGAGGACAGGTCTATCAATGGCTACTAGCCTGGTCGCTATAGGCCACCTCCAGCCTCAGAGGCAAGTTGCCTCTAAAGACCAGTTGCAGGGGAGCAACAGCAGGGATGCTTTCCAGATTAGCCACTCGACAGCGGCAAAATGCTTCCGTTCAGGCAAATCACATTCAAAACGTACATGATTAATTTAATTTAACTTAATTTAATTTTTTTTATTTATCAATCACATTTTTATATCGCCCAAAATGCAAGTTCTCTGGGAAGTTTACAAGACAATAAAAACAACCAATAAAAAAGAGTAACACATTTCAACAAATAAAATTAAAAAGTTAAAACTATTAAAATACAATTAAAACAATTAAAATAGTATCTAATTAAAAGCCTGGGTGAACAAATGCATCTTGACTGCCCTTTTAAAAGTTGTAGGAGTTGGAGAGGCTCTTATTTCAGCAGGGAGTGTGTTCCAAAGCCTCGGGGCAGCAATGGAGAAGGTCCGTCCTCGAGTAGCCACCAGACGAGCCCGTGGCAACTGCAGATGGACCTCTCCAGACGATCTCAGTGGGCGGTGTGGTTCATAGCAAAGAAGGCATTCTCTTAAATACCCAGGGCCCAAGCAGCCTTTTAAGTTATAACCAAAACTTTGTACTCTGCCTAACTTACAGGCAGCCAGTGTAGATCTTTTAAGATGGTAGTGATATGGTTTTTCCAAGATGACCCAGAGACCAATCTGGCCACCGCATTCTGGACTAACTGCAGTTTCCAGACTATGTACAAAGGCAGCCCCACATAGAGCGCATTGCAGTAATCAAGTCTGGAGGTGACCAGCAGATGGGAGTAGAGGAGAAACAGGGCAATTGGGAACACAGTGACATCATGCCACATGCTGCTTTGTGTTATGGGGAGATGTGGGGCTGACTGCTGCCCCCTGCAGGCTGCCAAACATCCCTTGTCACACTGTTTCTTGTCCGGATGGTATCTCCGATTACCAGGTGCTCAGGATAAACAGCAGGGGGCGCGCCCATCATTTTCCTGGAGTGGCCACCCAACCACCAAGGGCTGTAGTTGATGCACCTTTGCTTGGTGCAGGGATGACAATTCTGACGGATGCTATTCCTGGAGATTTCTCCCTAATATTTTTCACCATCTCCAGCAATTAAAATCTCTAGGTCTGCGTTCAGTCGTCTCCTGGAGATTCCTGGAGACTCTATGGCAGGTCTGCTCAACTTCGACCCTCCTGCAGATGTTGGCCTGCAACCCCCATAATCCCTGGCTATTGCCCCCTGTGCCTGGGGATTATGGGAGTTGTAGTCCAAAACCAGCCCCAATTTGAGCAGGCCTGCTCTAAGCTGACCCTGGGGGGTTGGCAACCCTAATTGCAGAAGAGTGAGCGTGTTTTCCCAAGGCAACAGACGCCACACCTATGAGCAAAGTTGCTAAATATTTTGTGTTGGGGGGAGAGAGAGAGAGAAGGAAACCAGGGAAGGGGAGCATGGACCTGGTCCGGCCTCTGAGCCATCACACAATTGTCCTGTTGTCTCCTCGCCTGTTTTCTCCACATTTCTGCTCTTAAAGACATTCTCCCCTGATGCGTCATGAAGGGGAAAAAGCCGAGGGAGCGAGCATGCAGAAGGAGCTCTTCTCTTTCTCTAATTAAAGGCAGATCTCGAAGACAAATGGGGCCACTGTCCTTTCCCACCGAGGAGGCGGCCGGGCCTGCTCACGTGACCGGCATAGTTTTGTCAGCCTTCGCAACTGGCCCGCGGTTGACGACAAGGCAACCGAAACCCTGCAGGAAAACTCCCCATTGTTCAAAGAGTGTGTTTATCCTCGAGTCATTTAAATGGATTATTTGTTTGGGTTTTAAAAAAACAACACGGTTTGTGGTGCTACAACATGGCAGGCTAGGCCCGGCGTATGGCTTTCTGTGTTAAATCCGGCACATGGAATTCCACCGTCCGCAATCTTTCTGCTTAAATGACTGCAGGACTCGAGGGCCGGTGTGGGAGCGGGGAATAGCGAGGTTGCCCGTCTGCAGCCCGTCTTCTTTCTGAAGTATAAACAGACGGTTTTAGAGGCCTTGACTCATAGCAACATTCCGTAACTTAGTTACCCCCGGCAGCTGGGAATGCTGTTCTCTCTCCACAGCAAACGCCACAGCTTGGTGCCGTCTTAAACTTCCTCCCCCCGCCCCCACGCCCTCCAGTGCAAACACATTCGTGTTTGAATAAATTATCCAGAAACTTCATGTTTTACGCTTTTAACTTTTGCAAAAGGGTGTATCAACTTTTGTATCAAAAGGGTGTAAACCGGTCCTCTTAATTTCTTCCCTCTCACTGGCTGGCAAAATGAATAAAAGTAGAACTCCCAGATCTGTCTGTGTGAAGGATGCAAGGTTAAAAAAAAAAAAAAAGTTGCTTGATTCCACAACCTCCCACATTTTTTCAGATGAAGATAGGGACATCATAATACCATATTTACCGGAATAGAAGGCAACTCTGGACATAAGACAATGCCTTAAAAGACAGAGAGGTCGTTCACACAATCCAAAACTGGGTTTGGGAGCTGTGTGTGCTTCCGATATTCACTTGTGTGGAAGCGCAGGAGGAAAACCTGGGTAGAAGTAAATGTGTGGCAACAACGTAGGAGGAAAACCTGGGTAGAACTGATTGTGTGGAAGCAATGTAGGAGGAAAACCTGGGTAGCTTTCCCCCCTAACCTTGCTTCCACACAATCATTTCTACCCAGGTTTTCCTCCTACCTTGCTTCCGCACCACCGAAAATTGGGAGCACACACAGCTCCCAAATCCGGATAGAACACAGCTTTTGATTGTGTGAATGACCTCAGAGGTTAAATACTGGTTATACCTGTATTTACCCCAAAGAAAGAGGACCCCACTCATATTTATCAAGGAAGAACTTGAAGGGGGGAAAAACTCATCTTAGCTTTGCAGAGAAAAACAAGGAGTCCCTTTTAACAACCAATTCTCATACCAAGGATTATTGCCTAAGCCCCCTGCTCACTGTAACACATTGCTGGATATGCCATGCACTGCTTACTGATGCCTCCATACTGTGCACCGATTTTTGTGCATGCAGGTGCTCTAGAGACGTGATGCATCCTCCCACCCGCTTGAAGATCTCACTTCTAGACACTCTGGGGAGGGAGCGGAATCCTGAAGAAGGACAACTTTAGCAACTTATGAAACAAAAAATGAACAAGGCACCCGCCAGAGGCAATCTGTGTGACTTACCAGGGACAACACCCAGAAAATAGGGATTGTCCCTGATAAATGGGAAACTCTCGGAGCCTGTGCCCCCCCGCCTCCAATCATAGTGTTGTTCTAGGATGTTTGGGGAAGAATTCTGTTCTGAAGTTAATGTAGCAGTGGATTTGGACTGTTTGCTGAAAGAAATTGCAGAAGGCCAATGCATAATTCACACACTCATCACCCTTCGACTACTGAAAGTCTTGTGGCACGAGAAACTAATTTGAAACCCTTTCTGTCCTAATTGTGTCTACTCTGCAGTTCCCAAGTGTCAGTTTGTAAAACTTAGCATTGGAGCTTCCATCATTTCCTTTTAAAGACGTGAATTAAATCTGGGTCATTCCGTGTATGTAGTTCTAATAGGGCCAGGGCACATCCACTTCCAGAGACCAGCATCTGAGGGGAAGAAATCGTGGGGTGTGTGGCAATGTGGCAATTTGGAGAGGAGAGCTGGTCTAGTGAGTCGAGGTGTGCACAAATCATATTTTGCAATTTGATTTGACCTCTAATCGAATTGCAAACAATTGAATTGATTTGTTGAACTGGCCAGCCATAGCTGGCCAGTTTGACTAATTGAATTGGAAATTTGCAAAAATAAATAAATAAATAAATAAAATCACGAATTTTCCACAGGGAACAATGGGGAACTCGAATCACCCCATTGTTCCCCATGGTTGGTCCTAGGGGCACCAAAGTGGGTTGGATATTAGGGCATGGCCCAACCTACCTCACCACCCAACCTACCACCCAACTCACAAAACAATCGGGTGAATTGCCAATTTTTTTTACTAAGGGAGGTCGGTGGGGGGAGGGGGAACCTCCATGGGACACCCCCCTATCACTGCTGCCTCAGACAACTCTCCCGGAGGAGGTAAGTTGGGGGATTTTTTTTTCAAGCCACGAACCGCCCTGAACCAAACCAGGGGGCGAGGGTTTGAGGGGGCGCCGGACCAAACTGGCCCTGTCCAGTTTGGACTCGAATCAAACTGGACCAGCTGGTTCCATGCAGACCTCTACCCACTGTGGCTGGGGTGGGGAATATGGGAGTTGTAGTCCAAAACCAGTTGGGGGGGCCTAAGTTGAGTAGGCCTGTTCTAAGGCATGAGCATGTGTGCGTGCACACATATTTTTGGATGTCTGCTCAGTTAATGATAGATCCCGCTCCAATTGAATCAGGAAGGTCCCATTCTGAATACACGTGCACGCACACTGCCTTGATGCTGCCGCCCAGAACAAAACTCATTCCGCACACAGATGGAAAAAGAGAGAGAGAGAGAGAGAGAACACTGACTGAATTACCAGTTATAAAGGTGCTTCTTTGCCTGACGACTGGCAGGATGCAATGGCTAGCCAAAAGCCACACCGTTGGCAGGAAGCCAGCCCTCTAACCCTTCTGAGAATCACCATTAGGCAAAAGACTTCTGCCCGAGCCACGAAGGCGGCTTTTGCCATGATGGGATCACTGAGCCTTTCCCTAGTGGGTGAACTGCATTCCATCGAGGACCCTGCACCTGACATTTGTCAAGTGCCACCAGAGGGCGGCATCCGTGTGCATATTTGGCGGCGCTGCTGTCTGCGAGGAGGAAGCTGCAGTCATTGGCCTCACCCTGGCCCAACTGTCAGTGCTACGATTTAGCTCCCCCTCGGCCCGCTGAAGGAGCAGAGATGTGTTCTTCCTCTCCAACACGGCCTCCTTCTGCATCTGAGCTCTCTCTCAAGCGGCCCTTCATCTATCAGCGCTGTAAGCCTGTCTCTGCAAAGTCAGCGATTCAATGATCGCCCAGAGAAAGAGATTGCGGATTCTCTCCTCCAATCAAGGGACATCTAACCTTGCAACAGGGTGGATGATTTGCTATTAGACAGCGTCCTCCTTTGACACTGACCTTTTTGTGGTCCCGCTCCTGGGACAAGTGATACTGTGCGCAGGGTTCTAATGTTGCGGCATTCCAAGAATTTATTTGCACATTCATGTGGGCTTGAGTCAGACCCCTGGCTGCAAAGCATGGGGCTCTTAGGGCCTGATTAAATAATAGGGTGGAAGAGGGGTCTTTATTCCATTCAGTTGCCCTTGCTAAGTGAAAAAAGAGGCACCTTTTAAAAGTCGCGATTCTTTTTTATTTGAGCAGGGGGAGAGCAACTGGCCCTCTCCAACCCCTGCACAGCATCCCTCCAGTGGCTGTTGCTGGGGTCTACCTTATGTTTCTTGTTAGATTGTGAGCCCACTGGGGACAGGGAGCCATCTTATTTGTTTATTATTTCTCTATTTCTCTATTTCTTTCTTTTTATTATTCAAAGGCAATCCACACAATTGGTACTTGGGTAGGAAATGCATCCTGCCCAGGTTTGGGAGCTGTGCATGTTTACCGATCATGTGTGAGTAAAATACAAGGATGGGAGGGGAAGTGATCATCTGTCAAGCACCACCTGGGCGGGAGGGTTCTGTGCCACTCAGCAGCTGACCTCAGCTCCTTAAGGAGGCTGGATGAAAAAAAGCCTGTTGTAATTTGTGATTGTTTAGTAAAGCACCAAGAGGAAGCTGCCCACTCCAGTTATGAAGTGGTGCAGAACTTTATGGCTGCAGTTATTCAAAAACAAGCATGGATGAAGAACGTGTTTGTCCCTGCGGTTCTGGTGAGATCGAAACAACAGCACACGTACTTTTGTACTGCCAATATTATAACTTATTTCCCCTGATATTAGCTTACATCCAGGCTCTACTGACACGTTTATTTGACCTTCCTTTTAGTGGATCAGAATGATGTTAGGTCCTACAATGTCGCCAAGTTTTGTCTCATAGTTAATAAAATTTGGCTAGAGCTTATCAATTAGTTGTTTACTTGAGAGTTCTACCTTTTTGTCTTTTTTAAAAAAACTTATATACCGCCCAAACTTTCGTCTCGGGGGGGGGGAACAATTGTTGCAAATTACTTAGCTGATTGTTATTATAGTTTATCTCATTCTGCTTCTATTTCTTTTAGGGGTTTTTATATTTAGTCTTATCTAATTAGTTTTAAATTTTAGTAGTTTGACCTACCTTATTATGCAAATCTAGTCACATCTGTTTGAATCTGTTCTTTGCTATATTGGTCAGAGATGGAAATAAAGATTGATTGATTGAGAACAAGCATGGAGATTGTCGTGCAGTATAAAGTAAATAAGATTTATTAGGGTAAGTACATTTGAGATAGGAAAGACCTATCCTAACTATGAGCTACATAGTGAAGCGGGGGGGGGGATAGGCTCCCATCTGCTCTCCAAGGAGAAAGGAAGTAGAACTGATTCGCTGCAGGAAATACCTGAGGAGTAAGCAGTGTTCCCCCTAAGGCATGTGCACATGTGTGCATTCACAAGTTGTTTTTTTTAATGTCCACTCAGTTAATTTTAGATCCCACTCAGGTTGAATCAAGAAGGCCCCATTCTGAATGCACATGCGCACATACACTGCCTTGATACTGCTGCCCAGAATAAAACTCATTCCGCACACAGATAAAAAAAATTGGAAAACACTGCTGAGGAGTCAAGGCAGGGGTCCTAGAGTAGAGGCAAAGCAGGGACAGGTAAGGGGACCCTCACTAGCTACCTCTACTCCCAGTGGCCCTAGTGGTCATTAAGATAGTTGGTGCAAAAGTTCGATGCACTGGAAGTCCATCTCCAACAAAGCCCTCCCACCCAGATGCTTATTTAGAGGTTTAGATTGTTTATTTAGATCATATATTATTGTTTCCTATAGAGAAATTTTGAAACCATACCAACTGCAAAACAGGTACCTGGCTCCACATAACAGCACAGCTGCTACCTGAGGAACTACAAGGATTCCTTTATAATAATGCCACTGAAGAAGGCCCAGTATAGGATGAAACGCTTATGGCTACGAGTCGGTGTCACCTCGACAGCACAACTTTACTTTAAAGTAGATAAGGAAGTATATGCCCTATATGAGACCTGCAGTTGATGTTAACTCCCCATAAGATATGAAATCCATATCCTTACCTTATCCAAGGACAACGGGATTCCTCTTCAGTTCACATTGGATATTTAGATGCTCCAGAAGACAACTTTTGGAGGACTGATCTGCAAGATGTGACACTCCATATATATAGGGGGCTCAGTAGTAAGATTGATTGTAAATTCTCATACAAACTTGTTCTATACTCGTGTTTTTTATTGTTACATGCCTTTGCTCTTAATATACATCGTTCACGTTGATGTGCTAAATGAGATTGTTTATTAAATGTTTCTCCATATATGTGTGTGTGTGTGTATACCCACGTATATGTGTGTTTGTGTGTTTGTGCACACACACACACACACACAAACACATATATACACACACATATATATACACGCCATGGTATTTGGAGGTATTGCATACTTCCACCATTTATAGACTTGACAGACTTCCAAGTTCCATGCGTACTTTTAAAGCATAACTTTTTAGGCTATTATGTGGCAGTGGGTTCTTTTTGGGCCCATCTGCATACTTGGTTGAACCCAGGTCATCTTTTCAAGGACTGTTCAAACTGCAGCCTTCCAGCTGTTGGACTACATCTCCAGCACCCCCAGTCACAATCACCAGTAGCCAGGGATGGTGGGAGTTATGGACCATCATCTGCAGGAGGGCTGCGGTCTGAGACCCCTGATGATCTAGATGTTGGTGGAAACTGAACATGGCCATGAGTTGCTGATGTCTAACTCTGTCCAATTGGCTCACCCTCTTACTGGCACTGAATGGACGTCTGCCCACCTTGTCTCAGAAGGCAGGGCCTGTGTGTGTGTGAAAGCTTCCTGGGCCAAGCGGCTCATTCTCACAGACGGCTGCCACATTGAGGCACTGTGTTTGTGAACTCAAGCGTTCCCCTGGTGTCTCTGTATATTAGTGTATGGACACTCTTTCTTGGCATCCGTTCCTGGGAAATCCAGGGTTAAGTGGAAGGAATGTTAGTGGGGGGAGGCAGGCTCATTGTAAATCTCCTCACATCTTCATTGGGGGCATAGTTGGATGCAGGGGTGCACATGGGTAATTTTGGTGCCTGGACCTAAAGGCATTTGGAGGCCCACCCCCACTGGAGGTCCCCCTCCCGCTGTAAGTTAAGCATCATCCCCCTACACACAGACAGACAGACAGACAGACACACACACACACACACACACACACACCGTATTTTTAACACGTGGGGCATAATTATGCAAATATGCAGTAGCAGAAACATTTCAACACGCAACTTCACATTCCCATCCCACATTTTTCTTTCCCTACTCCCCCCTCTATCTCTAAATGGACCTGGCACAGGTCATAATAATCACACTTGGCCGCCCAGCACAGTGCAGGTCAGCAGCGGCCACACCACCCGGGACAGTCTGAAGAGGATTTGGGAGCCCCCAGGGGTTGTGGAGGCCCTGGACCTTGGCCCCAAAGTCCAGGGGTAAGAGCACCACTTGTTGGATGTGGGGACCTAACTGTAGGCTTAACATGGGCCCTGGGTGCTTTCCAGATTAGACCCTGTCAAGGACGTATCTCTGAAGTGTGCTTCCACACTTCCTGTGTTGTGACACCGCATATCAGAATATGCAAATATGGATTTTTGTATAATGAAAAGCCAAGAACGCTGGTGTAGTATATTTTATCACAAATCACAAAGTATATTTTATCACAAAGATTCACAAATCTGGGTTTCCACCCAGACACCACCAGGGCATTCTATAATATCCACCAAAGATTCTGTTTTGGAACCACTTTCTCCCAATATGTGGTCTATTTCTTAAAACCTTTTGTACCACTAATGAGATCATATATATGAGATTCAGCTTATTTTATTAATTATCTACAATTACATTTTGGTCACTTTAGACATAGTCTTTATATATGAGTATTCCTCAACACAAGGCACTCGTGACCATTGAAAATACATTGAACAGAACAAAATATACCCACCGACTCATTTATTATGTCTTTGGCAGAGATTGTGTTATTTCAAATTGATTTCTCTTTTAATGGTAAATACTATCAACAAATCAAAGGAATAGCTATGGGGTCCTAATGGTGCAGTGGGGAAATGCTTGACTAACAAGCAGAAGGTTGCTGGTTCGAATCCCCGCTGATACTATATCAGGCAGCAGCGATATAGGAAGATGCTGAAAGGCATCATCTCATACTGCATGGGAGGAGGCAATGTTAAACGCCTCTTGTATTCTACCAAAATAAAACCACAGTGCTCTGTGGGCGCCAGGAGTCGAAATCAATGATGGCACACTTTACCTTTACCACCGTGGCAACAGAAGTCGCAAACATATATTTTTCTCACAGAATCCATATTGGAACTTTTGTATTCTTTGATGGCATTATATAGATGATGTCAATGTTTTATGGCGGGGCAATGTGAATCAATTTAGATATTTCAATAGTTGGCTCAGTAACAGAGACACCAGTTGGATATCTGAGATGCAATATGATTTAAGATGCAATATGATTTAAGATTTGGATGTTCTTTTATGTAAAGAGGAAAGAAGTCTAAACACCACTACTTATAGGAAGTCCACAGATAGAAACACATATTTGCAACATGATAGTTCGCATCGTAAACACATAAACAATTTGCCCTATGGTCAGTTTTTATGTTTGAGAAGGAATTGTTCTGAAAGTTCCCATTTCCTGTTGGAAGCAGAAAAGTTAGAAACCAGCTTAGCGGCTAGAGATTACTTACAAAAGGACGAGGAATTTAAGAGAACATTTGGTACATAGCGACACACATTTGAAATCCAGGAATTCTTTAATGCCAGGAAAATGCCCTTGTGGGAACTGCATGTATTATAAACAGTCACAAGAGAAAATTCTTCCACAATCCTATTGACAACAAAATATATATACTGAGACAATTTACCGCAGGTAATACGTCTCATGTGGTATATGCAACCGTATCCTTGTAAGTTATTATAGGGAAGACTTTTAGAAACCTTAAACTTATTGGGGAACACAAATGCAACATGCAGAATCAGCACAGAGGAGAACTATTAGTCAAACACTTTTTAAAACTTAACCACAAACCTACGGAATTTATCTTTTGGGCAACAGAGCAGGTGGAGAGTCAGAATGAGGAGTTGCTGTTGAGAAAGGAGATGCAGTGGTTTTTGAGACTGCAGACCATTGCACCCAAGGGGTTAAATGAAGACTTAGATTATGCCTCCCTTTTTAAAACCATCCAGATAACAAGACACTCCTGGTACTCCTTTTGATCTTGTTATCTGGATAGTTTTTAAAAGGGAGACTCATTCAATTAGAGCACTCTAGAACAACATATTAACTCCAGGTGTCTGCTTTAAAATGGGGTTTAAAGGGTTGCTTTTGAAAGAAAGACATAAATACCTTTGGTTCAGGGTGAGAACTCCAGAAAAACAAACATTGTGATTAATTTTATCTACCCAAGGTATGTTTCTTCTCTCTTCTTCCCTTGTTTTTTAGAAAGAGGGTTTTAACAAGAGGTCTTTTAATAAGAGGTTTTCCGTGCTTGTTAGTTTATTTTTACTGACAACAAAAAACATAACTCAGTGGCCAGTTACGGAGAAGATGGCATGTTTCTGTCATGAACACAATGCAGCAACATCTCTCTCTCTCCTGACCGACTCATTATGTAGCTGATACATTTGAGATAGGTCTTTCCTATCTGATTTACCTCACCGATAAATCAATTTAGGTTGGACTCTACAGTGATCTCCATGCGTGTTCTTTAAACAGCTGCAGCAACTAAACTCTGCAATCTGTAACTGGAGTGATAGCTTCCTTGGCACTTTACAATACAAGAGGGAGAGGAATGGATGGATAATTGGCTGTACTATATTCTGGCACTGCCTATGTGCCCTAGGTGGCCTGCTGGGTCTGCCTAGTGGATGGGCTAATGTGCTATGCCCCACTGGCGGATTCCTTGCCTTTCATATTGTGCTGTGGGTTAGGGTCATTCTAACAGGCTTTGAGGCTGCAAAGAACCATACACTTCTGGCTGCTATATCCCCTGCATTATGAGAGTATCTTGCCCCTTTTGGCTATTTTAGATGAGCTCTGGATTATTTTGATGGCTAAAAGTTGCTCTCCAAAGACTGCCCCAACTGGGCAATTTGGGGCTGTAGTGGATGCCATGGGGGGGGGGGGGCCTCCAGATATATCCCCATGACAGCACACCCTGGAGGAGGTAAGTTTATTTTAAAAATATTTTTTAAATTTAGAACCCCTGATTGGGGGTTCGGCTTGACATTAAGCTGTCGAAAGTCGGTTCAATGTCAAACTGGTTTGCAGCACATCCCTACATATTAAGGCTGTGGTCTTATACGCACTTGCCTAGGAATACAGTGGGATTCCCGTGTGAGTGAATATGCTTAGGATTGTGCACATCAGCTAAGCTTGGATGAAACCCACATACAGTGGCGACATGTCCTTGTTCTTATTTCTCATTTGGTTGCTAAAAACGATTGGCATTAACCACTCTGTGTGTGTGTGTGTGTGTGTGTGTGTGTGTGTGTGTTTAAAGAAAGATATTTTAAATTTAACAGATTTAATGAAATAATTGTAACCTAATTAAAAGCCTGGATGAATAAATGTGTCTTAACACCCCTGTAAAAAGCTGTTGGAGATGGGGAGGCTCTTATTTCAGCAGGTAGCATGTTCCAAAGCCTTGGGGCAGCAATGGAGAAGGCCCATCCCTGAGTAGCCACCAGACGAATACAAATACGACAGATATTTATATACCGCTTTTCAACAAAAGTTCCCAAAGTGGGTTTACATAGATATAAATAAAGATGGGCACCCTGTCCTCATATCTGAAAAGACACATAAGATAGACCAGCAACAGCCACTGGAGGGATGCTGTGCTGGGGGTGGATAGGGCCAGTTGCTCTCCCCCTTCTAAATAAAGAGAATCCCCACTTTTAAAAGGTGCCTCTTGCTCAGTTAGCAGACAAACTTGTGGCAACTGCTGACAGACCTCTCTAGTTGATCTCAATGGGCGGTGGGTCTCATAATATTAATAATAAAAGATATGCATACTTTTCACAACTTGTGAATTTTTTTTTTTTTTAAATAGGGAGTACAAAATTCCCAAAGCATGCGTGCTAAAAGACCACATGGTGGCGCCATGAAACAGCATTCTTCCTTCTAAAAATCAACAAGGCTGATATATTAGCTGCTAATATGTGCTATGCTTTGGGTTCTTAACACGTGTGTGTGTGAGAGAGAGAGAGAGAGAGAGAGCGTGCTTGATTAAGAGTGGTGAAGTTACTGCGAGTTACGGATATTTTGAATTTGCCTTTAAAACCAACACAAAAAGTGGACTTTTAACACTCTCATTGCCTAAGCTCCAATGTGCAATGAAACACCTGACTCGTGTATAGAGCGCTCCTCAATAGCTCGCAGGGTCTCCGACTTCAAG
Organism: Hemicordylus capensis; assembly: GCF_027244095.1. Taxonomy (NCBI): domain Eukaryota; kingdom Metazoa; phylum Chordata; class Lepidosauria; order Squamata; family Cordylidae; genus Hemicordylus; species Hemicordylus capensis. The sequence continues at coordinate 22,688,663 of NC_069667.1, forward strand.
CTAGATGATATGTGAACACACACTTGCCCTTCCATGGTTAATCAAAGTAAAATCACTGTCTGGGAACACTCCAGAGTTTTCCACACAGGGCTTTTAAAGCCCTTTAGCTCGTATCTCCACCGGAATGGAGAGGGTGCATTCACATATTGGCCAGATTTACCCCGAAGTCCCTGCGAGTTACTGGGGAGCAGTTTGCACACAATTCGGGGTTTTCACTGCACCTTAGAGTGCAGCCCGATTTATTTCCGGGGTTAACCCCCACACACACACTTTTTGCATTGGTTTTTTGGGATAACATTGAGTTCACAGTAAAGCCTCGCAGAAAACTTATGGTAAAGCCTGCTGTGTGAAGAACTCGGCGTTTTTCACACAGCAGGCTTTACTACAAGTTTGAAGTTGCCCCCCAAAACCTATGCAAAAAATGGATTTTTAATTTTTAACACTCTAACAAGCAATCCCAAATCGTGTGTGTGTGTGTGTAGTGCTTCCTGATAACTCGCAGGGACTTCAGGGTAAATCTATCAATATGTGAACGAACGGCCTTCATTCTGGAGGAGATGCAAACTAAAAGCCCTGTGTAAAAAACATCCTGCATGGGTTTCTTTTTCCCATTCACATTTTTTTTCTCCTTGCTTCAGCTCTTCTCACTCCATTCACAAAGATCGGCTTTGACCAAGCACCAGAGCAATTAAGGAAGCCGCTTTTTGTATACCTTTCAGATTATGCTAAATGGCGCCCGAAAAATGGAAGCAGATTTAATTCTCCTTTTAAAAATTTTTTGGCAAGGTACTAAATATAGGTGCCAGCATACTGAGTGATGTGATCCATGCTTTGAAGAACTCAGATAAACACTGCTGGTATTTTTAGCTGTGATTAATTAATGCAAATTAGTGTCTGGAAGTGAAGGCAGCAGCAACAGGCAGAGAACATGTGTTCAAATGTATCATATTTCCTACATAAGCTATAACCATGGGGTGGTCTTGTGGTAGCAAGCATGAATGGTCCCCTTTGCTAAGCAGAGTTCACCCTGGTTTGCATTTGAATGGGAAACTACATGTGCTAGCACTGTCAGATATTCCCCTGAAGGGATGGAGTCGCTCTGGGAAGAGCATGTTCCAAGTTTCCTCCCGGGCATCTCCACGATAGGGCTGGGAGAGACTCCTGCCTGCCTGCAATCTGGGAGAAGCTGCTGCCAGTCAGTGTAGGCAATACTGAGCTAGATGGACCAAGGGTCTGACTCGGTATATGGTAGCTTCCTATGGTCCTGTGTGGGATGTGGAGAGCACGTGGGGTTTGTCTGTTCCATGTCATTTTATGGAACTTTCCACTTTCCTTGGGGAAAAGAAAGAAGTCACTAGCACCTCTTACTTGTAAAACTATACAGAAAAACCATTCAGATAGCATTCTCCTTTCTTGCCCCAAATCAGTGAGCCACAGGAACATAGGAAGCTGCTGTATACTGAGTTGGACTATTGGTCTATCTTGCTCAGTGTTGTCTACCCAGACTGGCAGCAGCTTCTCCAAGGTTGCAGGCAGGAGTCTCTCTCAGTCCTGTCTTGGAGATGCTGCCAGGGAGGGAACTTGGAACTTTCTGCTCTTCCCAGAGCGGCTCCATCCCCTGAGGGGGAATCTCTTCCAGGGCTCACACTTCTAGTCTCCCATTCGTATGCAACCAGGGTGGACCCTGCTTAGCTAAGGGGACAAGGCATGCTTGCTACCACAAGACTAGCTCTCCTCTTTAAGCCCTCCGCATTAAAGCTGCAAACCTAAGCAAACTTCTTTGGGAGGCGACACCATTAAGCCCAGCGGGAGTTAGTACTCCTGCATCAACATGCACAATATCGTGCTGGAAATATGAGTGGCACAGCGTAACGTGTGGTGCTAATCCACCCTCGGTGGTGCGGCCTCCCATCGCAGCCTTGGGGGCCTCGCACTTTTGCACAGCAGCACAAATACCTCTGGAAGCTGCTTGACTGTCCGTGACATGTAGCCAACATAACCTGCGCTTCTAGAGGGCAGGTGTGCAACTCCAAGTATCTGCGTTCTTGCACAAAAAATGCAAGACCACCAGCACTTTGCTAGGAGCCTGCTGATGCTCAGGTGAATTGGCATCTGTCCCCTTGGGCTTTGCCACACATTTATTTCTTTATTTCTTTATTACATGTTCATCCCACCCCATCCAAAGGCTCTGGGCAGTGTGCAACAAATGGGCCCTTAAAAAGAAGGCTGCAGTTGGCTAGATGAATCTCTCTCTCTTTTAATTTAAGAAACCTCTGACCCACGGAAAGGTGTCCTGATCAAACTAGGCAGCAGCTTCTGCAAAACGGCTGTTTTGAATCCAGCCAGATGGCAAACGCCACCTTAAAAGGATTCTGTCTTCCACAAGAAGGAATGTCTCTTCCAAGATGCTGTGGACATCCAAGGTGCAGGCATCAGGTAGGTTTTGGTTTTTGGTTTTTGCTTCAGAACTATTGTTCACCTAAGATGCAGGCTTAGGCAAATAGAGGCCATTGACTAACCAATACAAGTGCAGTTTTATACAAGTGGCCAGTCTCATAGTGCTGAGCATGAACGGTCCCTTTCGCTCAGTAGGGTTTGCCTTGGTTTACATTTGGACAGAGCAGCTGCTTGCATGTAGAAGGTCCTGGGTTCAATCCCTGGCAGCATCTCCAAGTAGGGCTGGGAGAGACTCCTGCCTGCAACCTTGGAGAGCTGCTGCCAGTCAGTGTAGACAATTCTGAGCTGGATGGACCAAGGGTCTGACTCGGCAGAAGGCAGCTTCTTGACAAAACTCATACACATGCAGTGCAATCCTCTGTATATGTACTCAACACTACGACCCACCGTATTCAGTGGGGCTTACTCCTAGATTAACCTTAGACTGCAATCTTATGCACATCTACCTGAAAGTAAGCCCCCTTGAACACAGTAGGACTTACTTGTGAGTATACACACATAGGAATGGACTGTCAATTGCCTATCTATGACAGCCCTAATTACAATTATTTCATTAAATCTGTTAAAGTATATTAAATGACTTGTATTTAGCTGGTTGCTGTTTTACACTGACTTATGGGGTATTTTCATATCCATGAAACTGAAGGTTGGCAAATTCAGGACCGACAAGAGGAAGCACTTCTTCACAAAGTGCCTAATTAATCTGTGGAACTCTCTGTCACAGGATGTGGTGATGGCCACTAGCTTGGATAGCACTAAAAGGGGCTTAGACAAAGCCATGGAGGACAGGTCTGTCAATGGCTACTAGTCTGGTGGCTACAGGCCACCTCCAGCCTCAGAGACAAGATGCCGCTAAATCCCAGTTGCAGAGGAGAAACAGCAGGAGAGGGGGCATGCCCTCACCCCCTGCCTGTGGGCTTCTTGGAGGCATCTGGTGGGTCACTGTATGAAACAGAATGCTAGACTGCATGGGCCTTGGGCCTGATCCAGCAGGGCTGTCCTTATCTCCTGCCTTTGCAAAACATCTGCCAAATTCATGGGTTGCTCTTGGGAAAAGAGAAGTGGTCCATGTGTGATGACCACACATGTATTTATTTCACTGTGTTGGGTATCTTGTGGATTCCAGTGCTCTTTCAGCCTTGTTCCCCATATGTCCTGTCTCCTGTTTTATACACTGGGTGGCTTCACATGATTGTCAGTAAGCTGAGAGCCTCTAGTTCCCGGCGAAAGTGCACTCCTGGAAGATGTGACATCTGAACCCACTCAAGTTCCCATGCTGGATTCCTGAAATTCACCTGACATTCTCCCAAGATTTTCTGACTCTGCCCACTTGTAACCCACATTTGAAGCTGGGCAGAGAATCTTAGCAGAGCAGTGTGGGAATGTACTTGCTAGAAGCCAGAGATTCCTGGCTTACTAACCTGGTGGCCATCATGTGAAGCTGTCCATATGATGTTTCCCAGAGGTGGCACCTTTGTCTGAATTTCTCCTTCTTCCGCATTTATTCTATACCTTCTGAGACTCTGTTGGGCTTGGGCTGAAATCACTCTCTGTAATGTGGCCATACAATCTGCACTGGGGGAAACGGACATTTGCTTTCACTTCCATGCTCCATGACTACATCCACAGGTGACATCAACACACCACGCAGGAGGTTCAAAGGCCTCCCAGGTGCCAAGGGTCGCCTGAAGTGCCTATGGAAGTACAAGAGCTTTGCCCAGGTGGCTCGCTGTCCCTGCGGAGCGTGCCAATGCCCTCACGTGCGCGCGGCTCGGCTGTGGTCAGCATCTGATCCGAGGTCAAGGAGAGGGCTGTGGGGCGTGGATCTTTCATGGGCGCTGGAAGAAAAGCAGGTGGAGAGGGAGGTCTCACCGAGACAGGGGAAGGCAGAGACTTTGAAGTGGGCAGGTAGCCTGGCGGAGCCCTCCCGTGCCTCCCTTACCGCGCCCACACCCGACTCAGTCAGCGAGCGAGAGCCACAGAGCCCCAGCTCTCCAGAGCGCACGGCTAGCCCGGCAACGCGCGCCGGGGTCCCTCTTTACGCGCCGGCAAAGGGGGTGGAAGCGATCGCGCAGCCGCGCCGTCCCGCGCGAGGGGTGGCCCAAGACGAAGCCCTCGGAGCCGGGGAGCTTTCCCGAGCTGTCGGGCGGCGCTGGAGCGGTGTGGGCGTGAGCGCCTTCGGGAGCGCCGCCAGGAGAGAAGAGCGCAGCGGCGGCGGTTGCGCAGCGCCTTGGAAGAGGCAAGGAGGCGAGAGAGGGCCACGCCGACGACTCCCGTGCCCGGGCTGGACAGCGTGGCTGCTGCTGCTGCTGCTGCCGCCGCCGCCGCCGGGGGTCTGCGGGAGAGGTGGACCCGCCGCTGGCTCCGGGGCGATCATCTTCTTAGGGGCAGGGTTGGGAGTTTGGCAGCCGCGGGGCGCCGCCGCCGGCTGCTCTCCGCGCCACCCCGCCCGATGGGGAGGGAGACCCGGGGAGGGCTTCCCCCTGCCGCCTCCTTGCCCTCTCGCCCCGCTCCTGCTGGCGGCTGGCGGCGGCGGCGGCGCGGAGATGCTGGAGGGCAACGCCAGCTGCCCGGACTGCCGCCTCCCCCTCGAGGCGCGCCACTCCTTGGCAGCCGTGCTCATCTTCACCATCGTGGTGGACATCCTGGGCAACGTCTTGGTGATCCTGTCCGTGCTGAGGAACCGGAAGCTCCGCAACGCCGGTGAGTGAGCGCCGGGGCTCGGGAGGGGGACTGAGCCGCGGGGCTGCTGGGGTGGGCATGGCCATGGTCGGGGGCACTTCTGAATGGGCTACTTCGCTGCTGACGGTCCTTTTCTTTCCCTGGATGACTGATCCGGCGCAGGAGCGGGGCCAGATCCTCCTCACCGCCTGGCAGGACGAGCGAAGGGCTGCCACTCCGGGGCATAGCTAGGGGAGAAGGGGCCCTGTTCGCCCCTCTCCCCGGTGGCCCTTCAGAGTGAGGGAGATAATGACGAAAACAGGGAGGGGTGGAGCTGGGGGTCCCTCAGGAGCTGGGGGCCCCGGGTTCTTTGAAGCCATCTGGTCAATCAGAGCAGATGCTCATCTGCTGTGCCACATGGCGATGTGCCCTGTGCCACATGTAAAAGGAGAGGGGTCCCTTGCACCTTTAAGAGAGAGGCAGAAGAGGGAGTTTCAGCAAGTGCAGCTTTTCTTTCCCCTACGTGGCCCGCAGCACCTGCTGAAATCCCCCCTTCGGGCCCTCTCTTAAAAGATTCAGCAGACTTCTCTCCTCTCTTCCATCTGGCAGCCCCAGACAAGAGAGTGGATCAAGTTGCGATATCATGCATGGCTAGGAAACTTGTCCAGCGTGCTTCCTGTAAATTGTAATCGTTACAACAATCTTGCAAGGTAGTTCAGGGTTGTTACCCCCATATGGGGGAGGCTGAGGTTGGGCGGGAGTGGTTTGCAGAAGGATGCAGTCCTGTGCACTTGGACCTGGGAGTCAGTCCCATTGAACCCAGTGGTGCGACGGACCTCTGCGTAAACTCGGGAAGGATCGTGCTGTCAGTGGATGGTTGATTGTCTCTTACCCCCAAGATTTGCTGTCCCTGCTTGATCAACTGTCTTTTGTATGGGTCCCCTCCATTTTGACCTGAGCTGGACTTTCCTCCCCTTTCTCTCTTCTTCTTGGGATTCTTCCCTCTCCAAGTTAGTTGTATAGAAAGAGGTAACCAGCTCCTTCTCCAGTTATGGTCCCATCTCTCTTTCCCCCTTTGCCAGTGCTGTGTTTGCAACAGATGTGTCTTGTATTGGACTTTGCAACTTCTTCCAACTGTCTTCTGCAGGGCTTAATTTTAGCTCGCAAACTGGGGAAAGGGGGCTTAATCCCAGATCATGCTTCCCGTAAACCCTTGGCCCTTGCGGCATGTGAAGTAATGATGAAAGGTGACTCTGAGCATGGGCAGAGTGCTCCCCCACAACTCCACACACACACACCCCACCTGGAGTTAGTACCACTGCAAGCCTGGGATATCTTTAGGACCACAGGCTTCTAGGAGAGAGGTCGGAAACTTCAAGCAGCCCTGGGCCCAGGCATTTAGGCATTTTAAGCCTGTCTGTGTGAAAGATCTGGAGGAATGCACTGGCAAGACAGAGGCCCAGGCTTGGGAGTTTTGTCTGTGGGAAAACCAGCCGCCAGCATGCACGAATGTCAATTGCAGAAAATGAGCACGGAGAGATAATTTATGTTGAAGGGGGATCTTCCCTCTGAGACAGCTGCGTGTGATGCTTTCAAAAATCGGAGCTCTCGATGGGGATGCGATTGAAGGTTGCGGCCACATCTTTCAAAGAGGGACGTGCCTGTCTGGTCCAATCAGTTGGCTGCGGGATTGCTTGGAGGGAGGGCTGAGGCTGAACCGTGCAGGTCTGGAGGGCAACTGGCAAGCAGCTGCGGAAGCCTGAGAGGAGAGCTGGTCTTGGAGAGGAGAGCTGGTCTGGTGGTAGCAAGCAGGACTTGTCCCCTTAGCTAAGCAGAGTCCACCCTGGTAGGAGACTTGATGTGTGAGCACTGCAAGAGATTCCCCTCAGGGGATGGAGCCGCTCTGGGAAGAGCAGAAGGTTCCAAACTCCCTCCCTGGCAGCATCTTCAAGGTAGGGCTGAGAGAGATTCCGTGGAGAAGCCGCTGCCAGTCTGGGAAGACAATCCTGAGCTAGATGGACCAAGGGTCTGACTCAGCATATGGCAGCTTCCTATGTTCCTATGAGCATCCATTTCTGGGAGAGCAGCAAGCCAATTTCTGGGGGGAAGGAGTCTTGTGGATCATGGGTGGCGGTCACGCCCTGACTTTTGAGCAGGCAGAACTGTCTTCTTATCTTTGTTTAAACCCTACTGCCTGAGGAGAGTCGGGATGAGGGGCTGAAAGGCTCCCTCGGCCAAGGGGCTCATGGCATCTCCTTGAATTCTGCTGCAGTGTGTCTTGACGGCCACAGAGGCAGGGGTAGCCCTTTCACGAGGCGGCCATCTCGGGGCAGATTGCTGTGTGGCATCTTGCCACACAGGGTGGCAAGATGCACCGTAAGAGCTTCCCCTCAGGGGAATCTGAGATTCCCACTTTGGTGTGGGTTCATACAATCATGTGAATGTCAGTAGCCCACATTAAACCTAGGTTCAAATAGTTGGGTGAGCCAGGCCTGATTTGCGTATAGTACTCAAAGCACTTGGGAATAACCTTGTTTGGAAGCAACAAGTAAATCTTGTCATGGAATGCAGTTCTAAATAGCTTGAGAAAATTCATAGCCACCTACCTACCCAATGCAACTTGTGTGTGCATTTCTCTCTTTCCAAACATCTCTGCTTCAGAATGTGGGGCCAGTTCTGTCCCTCTGTTTAAGTTCCACCACTAGCAGGCAGTAAAGAGCCTGGGAGAGAGAATCAAAGCATTGAGAGACTGGCGTATGGGTGAAATTGTGATAGAGAGAATAGATTTATGGAATGTGTCATTTAGCTGGGGAGTGCTGATCATCTATCTTTCTGCTTAAGTGTGAGGTTTATGTTCTCGCGGAGAATCTCCATTTGCTATCTTTTGCCCGTCTGTAGCATCTACCCCAACCACCCTTTTATAAAAAGGAAAACAAAGAGGCCATTCACACAATCAAAAACTGTCTTCTACCCAGGTTTGAAAGCTGTGTGTGCTCTCAGTTTTCATGTGGAAGTGAAGAGGTGTGGAAGCAAGCTTTTCCTCCTCCCTTGCTTCCACACAATCACTTCTACCCAGGTTTTCCTCTTACCTTGCTCCCACACAACCGAAAATTGGGAGCACACACAGCTCCCAAACCCAGGTAGTTTTTGAATGTGTGAATGACCTCAAAGTGTCTGTGAGACTGCAGTTGTTTCATTGTTATCCATTGCAAGGTGATTGATTAAATTAAATTAATTAAAAATTAATTAAAAGCATCTCTAAATTGAAAATCTGATGAAGTAGTTTATAATCAGTTCCCTAGCTGGGAGCCAAGTTGGCTTTGAGATGAGCGTTAGTTCAGTCTTTATCGTTCTGGTTAAATGGCAATTATGCTCAGATTGTTTTGTCTTGTGAGTAGATTTTTAGAAGCACACTCTTTAATTGTCGTGTGGATATTTATATGTGACACTTTCTGCAGCTGGAGACTTTTAGCCAATTGGCTAAATCAGAGCAGGGATGGAACATCAAATCTCGTGGTAACAAGTGTGAATTGTCCCCTTTGCTAAGCAGGGTCTGCCCTGGTTTGCATTTGAATGGGAGACTACACGCGTGAGCACTGTAAGATATTCCCCGTAGGGGATGGGGATGCTCTGGGAAGAGCACTTGCATGCAGAAGGTTCCAAGTTCTCTCCCTGACATCTCTAGGGCTGAGAGAGACTCCTGCCTGCAAACTTGGAGAAGCTGCTGCCAGTCTGTGAAGACAATACTGAGCTAGGTGGACCAATGGTGTGACTCTGCTCTTCCCAGAGTGGCTCCATCCCCTGAGGGGAATCTCTTACAGTGCTCACACATCAAGTCTCCCATTCATATGCAAGCAGGGTGGATCCTGCTTAGCTAAAGGGACAAGTCATGCTGGCTACCACAAGACCAGCTCCTCTCTCCTCTAGGGCTGAGAGAGACTCCTGCCTGCAATCCTGGAGAAGCCGCTGCCAGTCCGGGAAGACAGTACTAAGCTAGATGGACCAATGGCCTGACTCAGTAGAAGGCAGCTTCCTATGTATGCCACTGTTGAGTGATGAGAACATTCATATGTGAATCCTTCTGGACTCAGGACTTCTGAAGCCCTCGAAGTCCGAGCTCTGGTCTAACTGCTGAGTTGAAAGACAAGGCAACTGCCTCCTCATCTTCCGTTTGGTCCTTTGGCTGCTGCCCGCCTGTGCTGTCATAAGCAAGGCCCAGATGGAAAGATCTGCAGCGGGGCGGGGCAGGGAGAAGTGTGGGGCTGCTGTTTGCCAAGGACAACAGGTCTCCTGGTCACGAGGCGAAGCTCGCTTTGCAGAGCCCTTCCCTTTAGGACAGTGGTGCAATAAGTTTCCAAGCAAACTCCAAATGTTTTTCTTGGCTGTCCGGAAGGCAAACGGACGAGAGTACATTCAGAAGTATTCACTCACTAGTATTTTTAAGCCCGTTATGATAACGGGCGCTAGCTTTCTATCCCGTCTTTTCTGTCTCTCTCTCTCTCTTTCTGTCTCTTTTTTCCCCCCTTGTCCCCTCTCTCTTTTTGTTTTTTGTTTTGTTGTTGTCTCTGTTTTTGTTCTTCCTTATTTTGCTTATACTTTTTTTGGGGGGGTGGGTGGATGAATAACGGCCAAAATGGCCCATGAGAAGGTGGCCGCCCCCGCCTATCGCCCTCCCACGCACCCAGCTGCCGGAGCCCACCTTACCCGCTCCAGCCCGAAGGAGAAGAGAGGAACTCGGAAACAGAGCTATTCTCTGTGTTAAGCTGCTGCCCATACTGTCGCAATGGATGCAATAGGCGTCCTTTGCGTCCATAGCGGCAGTTTGAGCAGTGACTTAGCACAGAGAGGAGCTCTGCTCGTGAGCTCGTCTCTTTTCCCTCGGGCTGGAGCGGGTAAGGTGGTCTTCGACAGCTGGGAGGGCGATAGGCGGGGGCGGCGACCTTCTCATGGGCCATTTTGGCCCTTAATCTTTTTGGGGGGGGAGCGGGGAAGGTGATTTTGGGCAGCTGGGAGGGCGGGTGAGCAGGCGGCGGCGGCTGTGAGCGGGCGGGGGCCTCGTTGGCGGTTTCGCCGCCACCTCGCCCAGCTTCATTTTGGGCAGCTGGGAGGGCGGGTGAGCAGGCGGGGGCGACGGCTGTGAGCGGGCGAGGGCCTCGTTGGCGGCTTCGCCGCCACCTCGCCCAGCTTCCCTGTCCCCCGTCTCGGTCTTCTCCCGCCGCCATTGCCCTCGCCTTTTTCAGGGCGGCCGCTTCTGGTTGTCTCGGCCTCCTCTCGCCGTGCTGCAGCTCATGGCCGAGGCGGCGTCTCTGCTGCCGCCTCGGCCACTTTCCCCCGCCGCCACACACCGGCTAATGGCCGCCCGTGGCTGTGGGACACTGGTGTCTGAGGTCCTGTGTCCCTTGGGCTCTTCTGGGCCTGCGCTTCGCGCAGGCCCAGAACAGCCCAGGGAGGCAGGGACGCAGATCCCCAACATTCCAAAGCCATGGCCACTCACTTAGCCTTTTATTATATAGGATGGAGTTAATGTTAAAATGACCGAGATGCACATTCTTATCAAGCTGAGATTCCATTTCCAGGACCTGATGGGCTTTTCAGGTTGGGAATTGACTCTGCGGTATTCACTGCCAAGCTGTTCTTATTATGCGTGTCTGATTGCTCTAAGAAGTCATTATGCTGCCGTTTAAAATCTCATTGTGTTTGTGCATGGGCAGATATTTCAAAAAGGGGGTTGGTTTGGGTTTTGAAAAAGGAAAACGGGTTTGTTTTGCACAGTTCCCCAGGCTGAAATTGCCCTCTTCCTCAAGTTGCTAACAGCCTCACTGGGAGAAAAAGGCAGAGGGGGGGATTGCAGATACTATTTTACACCTCAGGCCCCCCCCCAGACCTGCCCCATGCTAATTGGGAAGGGGGTGGGAGCAGGGCTTCTTAAAGGAAAACTCAGAACTGCACAATCTTATGTGAGTGTAAGTCATGCATGGAGCATTTGCCACCACACATCTCTTGCCTGTGCACATGTAACTTTGTTGCCTCAGAATCGCGCTCCATGGCATTGAGACGCCTACATAGAATGGGAGAAACTCCTCCGAACTGGGAATTTGACAGCACTGTTGCAGAAGAGGGTTATATTCATCAGGGAAGGCTCTCTGGGGAGCAGTGGTGTCTGCAGGAAGCGTCTTTGGCAGGGGGAAGAGAAATGGGGACCCTTGATCAGGCTCTGAGTTCAAGAGGCGCCTGGACTGCGCACTTTACTTTTCTCATTATTGTCAGTTAGTTTTTACACACAACTTTAGCCTGGCTTGAATTTTTGAACTTCTTCCGTGGTTAATCAAAGTAAAATCTCCATCTGGGAATACTCCTTCAATCTCCAGGGATTGAACTGGGCTCTTCTGCATGTGAAGAGTGGTTGTTGCCGATGTCTGTCTTGTGTTTCTTTTTAGATTCATTCAGTCAGTCTTTATTATGGTCTTTGACCAATAACACAACATCTAAAACAATATAACCTTTTAAACATTGCCATATTATTTGTTTGTTTATTTATTTATTCAATTTCTATACCGCCCTTCCAAAAATGGCTCAGGGCAGTTTACACAGAGAAATAACAAATAAATAAATAAGATGGACCCTTGTCCCCCAAAAGGGCTCACAATCTAAAAAGAAACATAAGATAGACACCACGGGAGGTGCTGTGCTGGGGGTGGATAGGGCCAGTTAATAACATAACTTTACGTTGGATCTAACCATTAGCGAGCAGAGTGCGACGAACTTGTGTTGCAGAACAACAGAATTCTGCCACTGTGTGAGTAATAGATGAATTCACATCTATTAGCCGATATTTGGTGTAGAATTCATCCGATTGACCTGGCAGATTATGTAAAAGAGGGCCAATTAGCCTTCGTCTAAGGTCTATATAAAAGATACACCATAGGAGCAGACGTGCAACTGACTCAATCTCATCAGAGTTACCGGGGCAATATCTCTGTTCAATTGGGATTCTATTGTATCTACCCGCAGAGAATTCTGAAGGGAGGGCATTCATACGGGCCCTCGAAAAGGCCCATCTGTGTTTGGGGAAAGTAAGGAGAAACAGATAATCTGCTGGGCAAGTTCTCATCCCACCATTGAGCAGGTAGAATGACCTAGATGTCCTCCACAGGTCTTTCTGAAACTAAGTATCCCGGATCCTTTGTTCAATAAGTTCTTTGGCCCTGTCCAAACCCACAGAGAGGACGGCCTCAGGTGAAAGACGAAAGGTACGGAGTTTCCTGACACCGTTCTCCTACCAGCTTGAGCAGTACCTATATCCAATAGTAACAAATGAAGGAGACCAGAGGGCAATTTGTTGATTCTTGCCCAGTTTATTAGTATTAAATACCAGGCTCTGGCTTCTATCGAGATAATGCCCGATTACAATCTCAAAGTTGAATTAGAAATGCATTTGGGAGTCAGATATAATATTCTTAAGAACCTGGCTTGGACCCACTCCAGGAGGGAATTGTTAGCGTAGGGTTCTTTTTAGATTGTGAGCCTCTTTGGGACAGGGGACCATTTTCTTATTTTTATGACTTTCACCCCAGGTGGGACATGGGCTCTTCTGACTGAACTTGGGAACTTCTGCACGCAAAAGCAGTAGCAGGATCTTCTGCTCCTGAGCTGTGGGCCCATCTCTAAAAGCCCTCCCTTGGGCAACACCTGCCTGACCTCTGAATATGAGGGCACCCAGAGACAGGCCTCTGGGAAGATCTTAAATGGTGCACAGGTTCAGATTTAGTTACCGGGCAGACTGCAGAAGCTTTGCAGCCCATATTCTACTTGACACAGTCCATGAACTGAAAACTTCTGTTGGACAACTGAAGTACAAATGGGCAGAGAACATTAAAACAAGGGCAATAATGAACACATTACATGTTCTAATATTCTACAACCTGCTAAAGACAAGTCCCATCGCCTCAGCCAATACAACATTTTCTTTTTTAATTTTGGCTCCCGGGTAGGCAAATGAGGTCGGGTCCAGCTATACAACAAGTCCAGATGCAACACAATGGATGCCAGCTGCTAACCTTCAGTTTAAATGTCAATCAAATGAGCAACAATATTCATCAGCAAAAACAAAGGGCTTTGGGTATGCATACGTAGAGGCCTTTTATGATTGAGGACCACTGGAACGAAACGAAAGACTGCTTTTATTGACTTCAGTGTTGAAACATGGTTGACTTGTGCCTGCTTGCAACAGGAGAAAACTAAAGAACTTTGCAGGAATTAACTGGCAACCACCTTAAGTGGCACAGCGGGGAAATGACTTGTCTAGCAAGCCAGAGGCTGCCGGTTCGAATCCCCGCTGGTATGTTTCCTAGACTATGGGAAATGCCTATGTTGGGCAGCAGCGATAGAGGAAGATGCTGAAAGGCATCCTCTCGTACCGTGTGCAGGAGGCAATGGTAAACCCCTCCTGTATTCTATCAACCACAGGGCTCTGTGGGTGCCAGGAGTCGAAACTGACTTGATAGCACACTTTACTTTACTATAGAAAGGGAAATAAAATTCACTCCAATGCATTAAATGTCCACAAGGACAGTCCTTTGGAACGGCATAATGCAATTCTCACAATCCTGAATATCTGAATGAGAGGGAGAAGGAGAAACTGCTTAGACCTCTCTGCATTAGGGCCCTATGTATAGTGATGTGAGCATCAAATAACATTTTAATTGGGTCTGTTTCTTTTAATAACCCGCTCTAGGTGACAGTGAAAGCGGATCTCTGCTTGTCCTTGTGATATTCTGGGAGGAGGGTTGCCAGCTGCTGGTATTACAAAGGGACACAAAGCTCGATTTGGAACATCCTGCTTCAACAGAACTTCAGTGGATGTTTGAGGGCTTTTTTTTTTAGTTTGGACACCGTTGCTCCAGGGTATTTTTCCATGGGCATTTCTTGGACAGGCTGCATGGTGATAAAGGTGCCATCTAGGCTGCAGTTCCCGCCTGCCTGAGCATTCTGTCAGCTGACCACGAGAGCCAATCCCTGTTCACCAAACCTTAGCAAGTGCTGGCCTCCACACTGGCTCCATAATCTGAGCAACTTGTCTACAAGGAGAAAACGTGGACTGGGTCTCTGTCCTCTCTTCCTGATTAATACTTTGGATCTTAACTCCTGCCTGTCTGCAGCAAGCAGCCAATTTCCCCCAAGTCTCTGTGCTTGGTTGCCCAAGGGTGGAGATGGAGAGTTGCCATATTCTGACTCTCCAAATCTGGGTGCCTAATTTGTATATTGTGTAAATTGGCTTGCAAATAATCTGCATATGCAAATTAGCAGCTGCACTTTCCAGTTGACTTGTATTTGCCCTTGATATCTATCAACGGATATCTGGATATCTACCAATCTACCTATGAGATATCTACCACAATTTATGGACGATTTTGAACTTGGGTTCTGGAGAAGACTTTTGAGGAGACCGTGGACAGCCAGGAAAACAAACAAATGGATCACAGAACAAATCAATCCAGCATTTTCACTTGAGGCACAAATGACCGGGCTCAAACTATCATACTTCAAACACATTATGTAAAGCTTCAGCTCCCTTGAGAAGTCCATAGTGCTGGTGAAAGTTGAAGGAAAGAGAAGAAGAGGATGACCAGCAGCAAGGTGGATGGACTCGATGACAACAGCCATGAATGCACCACTGAGAGACCTTAGAGGCCAAGCTGAAGACCCATCATCCTGGAGAGAATCTATCTATGTGGTCGCTGAGAGTCGACACCGACTTGATGGCACTTAATCAATCAATCAAAATCCACCAACAATAGTTGGGGTAGATACCTTTGCCTGGCCATTTTCCTGGATATATTAACAGAATAGTGACTGCACATTTTGCTCCATAGCTCCACTTCTACAAGGGCTAAAGAAAGGTGAAATCCGGGCAAATCCGGGTAGGTTACCAGGGATTCTCAACCTTGGGTCTCCAGATGTTATTGGACTTCAACTCCCATAATCCCCAACCAAAGGTCTATCAATGACTGGTGGCTCTGGGCCATCTCTAGCCTCAGAGGCACAATGCTGCTCAATGCCAGTCGCAGGGGAACAACGGCAGGAGAGAGGGCATGCCTTCATCTCTTGCCTGTGGGCTAGTCAGAGGCATCTTGTGGGCCACTGAGCAAAACAGGATGCTGGACTAGATGGGCCGTGGGCCTGATCCAGCAGGGCTGTTCTTATGAATCAAGGACAGTAACTCATTGCAGAGACAGAGCAGGCATCCTCCCCTTTTGGTGTGGTGTTTGGGCTCACCAGATCCTTTTCGTTATTGGTAGAATGTTTTTCTTGTGCACCAGTAACAGCCAGTGTGAGTTGCTGGTGCAGAAGGCAGCTGGGAGCCTTTCTCTACACGCCTTGCAAGAGAATCTTGAGGGCTTTGCTTTGGCTTTTGTGAACAGCACACCGTGGCCTTTTCTTGGCATTGTCTTTGCCCTTCCTCCCAAATTCGGGCTCAGTTCATTCTTTCCTCCATGGAACATCAAAGCAGGTGGCAGAGAAAGGTGTCCTTTCCTACTGCATTTAGAAATGCACTTGGCATCCCATCTGAATCAGCAGATCTGAGAAAATGAGTCTCATGACAGCATCAAAGATTGTTGTGTTTGAATGCACGTAGAGATCTCTTTAGTGGATTGGAGGCCGTGGCAGGCTGGGTGTGGGCTAACAAGCTGCAGGTGATGGTGGTTAGTAGGGGGTTTCAGACCATTCTGGATGGGGTTGCATTCCCTTTTAAGGAGCAGGTTTACAGATTGGGGGTCCTCCTGGGTCAGATATTGCTCCTGGAGAATCAGGTGGCCAGGAGTGCCTTTGACAGCTTCGGTGCAGCTAGTGTGCCCACTGCACCTCTTCTCTAAGAAGGCTGTTTTGGTTTCTAGCACCCATGCCTTGGTCATGCTGCATTTGGATTGTTGCAAAGGCCTCTGCGTGGTGCTGCCCTTGAAAAGCATTCAGATGGTGCAGAGGGCAGGGGCCAGGCTGATATCTAGTCACCTATTACACACACGCCTATTACACACATAGGCACTGTGGCTATTGCACACATCTTGAAGGCGTTGCACTGGCTGCCATCTCTTTCCAGGTATGATTCAGTTATTACTTTTAAAGCTCTTGAATGACTTGGTACCCAGGTACCTAAAAGACTACCTGCTCTGCTGCAGGTTGAATCTACCCACCTGACTCTCTGGGTGGGCTCTGCTCCAACATGCCAGTTGCTGCTGAAGTGCATTTGTCAAGCATGAGATACAGGGCCTTCTTGGTGATTGCCCCCACGTTGTGGAACATGCACTCAGATGAGCTCAGCATGGCTCCCTCACTCCCAGTCTTTTCGGGGCAGCTGAATTCAATCCTTTGGCATTCAAACCAGCTCAGTGGCTAAGAAAACCAACCCTTGGTCCTCTTTAATGGTTCTTGTATCAGTGGGTGCTATTGTAACAGTATTTGTGGTGGATATACTGCCACTGTGTTTGGATGCCAACAGCATGGTCAAGGTTATCTGCTTGTGAGGAATCTAGGACCCAGAGGAAGGAAGTGTTAGCAAGGAGTTAACAAAGGAGAAGTTAACTAAGGCAAAGGAGAATTGTGTGTTTTTTAAATGTTTCAAAAGCTTTCTTGTCCCTTGACTTTTCCCTGGGGAGTTCCCAAAATTTCCCAATTTGCAGTGGTTTAGCCAGTCATTAAAATGTATTAAACTACTTTGGGATGGAGCGGGGGTGGGTGGGGGCAGATGTACAGGAATAGAACAAACACAAGCCCTCTTAAAGAGACCTTTGAAACAGTTTGCTGCACACTGGAAACTCATCTTGGCTTCTCAAGAGGGCTCCCCTAGGAAAGGAAACCTCCTTTCCATTTCCCACCGGATGGCTTAATAAGGACACTTAAACTTCCTCACCCCCACACAAGGACCCCATCTAACATGGTGAATTCCCTTAGCCTCTTAAAAATATATATAGGACATGAAATAGAACTCAATGTAGTCAGCAATTTTACCCTGCACGGAAGACAGGCAGATTCTTATTTGGAGCTAATCTGGGAACGGGTGATTTTTTTGTGACCAAGGCCCATTCCAGTCCAAAAGGAACTCCCCTTCATTTGTTCAGATTTTGAATGTCATGTTTTTGATGGCATTTGTAACCCCATTAATGACCTTGATGTGTAATCTGCGTGCCCAATTGGTCCCTGTCACATAAGGCGATAAAATTGCATGCATGGATCCACACATCTGTATTTATTCATTATTTATCATCATCATTATTTTATTTATTTATCTTGTTTTATTTCTGTGTCGCCTGTCTCCAAAGGCTCTAGGCAGTTCACAAAAACAAACACAACAAAAGCAAAATCAGACGAACTGTTAAAACCCTTTAAAACGTTCAAAGATTACTAAAAGCCTGGCTTTAAAATTTATTTATTTATTTATTTATTTTTGCATTTTTATACCGCCTTTCGTTAAAATATAGCCCCAAGGCGGTTTACAAAAGTTAAAAACATACAATAAAAACAACATGCAAGAGTATAAAAACATATAAAAACAGGCATAAAACAATACAAAAATGTGTCCGAAGGGCTCTTTTAAAGGCTGGTAAGGATGTTAAACCACGAACCTCTATAGGGAGCACACTCCATAGCTCAATGGCCTTAGTGTGCGGTGGGGATCATGCAGAAGAAGGCACTCTCTCAGGTAACCAGGTCTATATTCATGTTATATAACAAAACAAAAACAAGTTTCTTTTAAATTTTAAGAATAGTTGAAGTCCCTGTGTTCCCCATGCTTCAGCGGATCACCTGTCCCTAAATCAGGGGCAGCCCTTTTATGAGGCAAGGTGAGGATAGAAAAATAAGACGGCTCTCAGTCCCCACTGAGCATACAGTCTAAAAAGAAGCACAAAGCAGACACCAGCAACAGCCACTGGAAAAATGCTGTGCTGGGGTTGGAGCGGGCCAGTTGCTCCCTACTGCTGAACAGAAGAGAACTGACACTTTAAAAGGTGCCTCTCTGCTCAGTTAGCAGAGGCTAATTGAGTCTAATAACCTATACTCAAGCTAATGAAGAAATAAAAACTGGATTTAGCCTGCAAGGAAAGCTCTTAGAAGCTTCAAAGGAACAGAAAACAAAAGGCATCAGGATTTGAGACTGGTGTCATAATATTTTGATAGTGTGTGTCAAAAATCCCAAGCTTGCTACTGGAATATTAGCTTGAGCAGTGCATTTTGTTGAATGTGGATGGAAGGAATTGTGAGATCTGGCAGAGTTGCTTCTCAGCAAGGTGGCCAGCCGGTCTTTGCTGCTTGTGCCTGGCTTTTCTTCTTGAGCGCTAATAAAGTGCGAATGGCAGGTCCCAGTTTGGCATTCCAAGAACAAAGGATAGCTTTTAGTGGCGTCGGAGGAGGGGATATTTAAGCCCCCTCCCAAATTTCTATTGCCTCCCTAAACTATAATAGTAGAAATGCAGTGGAACAAAATACAGGCACAATAAATGTACATGACATGTCCTCTCCACCCCACCTGCTCAGCCCAATAGCTTTGGGGTGATCTCTCTCTCTCCCTATATATTTCTCTTAGGTGTACTCATTGTTAATCCCATGTGTGGCAGCTCTTGCGAGAGATTGTAAGCAGCTGCCGGATAGTGATGGGGACAGGTGGGAGGGAAGAAAATGGCAGCAGTGGCAGCAGCCTGGCCAGGGGCCCGGTGGGGGGGGGGGGAGATGGTGGCAAACAGTGGTGGTGGGTGGCTGGCCGGCCAGCTGGCCAGCAGGCAGGCAGAGAAAATGGCGGGCGGGTGGAAGAAGGCAGCGGAGGCCGGGCAGGAAGAAAATGGTGGGCAGGGGGAAGCGGCAGCAGGCAGGAAGGGGGAATCAGGGATGGGGGGAGCGACAGTGAACTAGAGGCACAGATGCTCTGTGCCCGGCCCAGCTAGTTCTAATAAATGTTTGAGTCCCCAGACCATCCTGGTCAGAAGAGGAGAAAGGTAGTTTCAAGCAGAGTTTGACACATTACAGGCACCAGGGAGCCATGGCGCCTAGAAATTTAACGGCGGCACCTAGACTTGGATATTTTGAGGCAGAGCTCTTTAATTAAATCTTCATTTGTCTCCGGCAGCCCTGTTTCTGTTCCAAGTATGTTTGTAAAGGGGATAAAGAGAAGCACATTTACCTTCCCACTCCACAATGTCCATCACCAAGTCTGGTAATTTTGTCAAGTGTCTGATGTCTAGTTGTTACATTTTTGGGATGACTCCATGATTCAAAGGGAAAAAAAAGTCAAGGTCTGATCTAAAGGAACCAGAAGTCAATTATAAGTATGTCTGTGGTTATTAACAGTTGAGACAATGGGTGTTGAAGATGATGAAAAGAAAAAGCACGTAGAGACAGAAGCAGCAGAGCAAGGGAAAGAGAACTGGCTTAGCATCTTACAATAGGTTCTCTGGAGAGAGATTAGGGCTAGGAGAATGTGCCATGCAGTTAAAAAAAACTTCCCTCCCTGGAATATCTGTTCCAGAATGGAAGCCAGGACTGCCCATAGAAATAAATGGAGAACTCTATGATTTTAGAGTACCTGTGACTAGGCAGCGGCAACATGTCCTCTCAACAAGTAGCACCAAAAACAGAAGTTCCCCATCTCCAGACAATGAGATTGGAATCTATTGTTTTTCATTCCCAAAGTCTATGCCTTCCACATTCCATAAGGTCCTGGAAGCTCACAGGGCTGTTTTGAGTGTCCTCCAATTTTTAAATCCCTTCCCCGCAAAGTAACTTACAAATGTGTGTCCTTCTGCATACCTAGGACGTCTTCTGAGTAGGTAGAAACCGTTTATGGTTGGGAACGAGGAGTGGAGTTAATGGGGTACATCTGTTTCATGTATTGTTTTATGGTGAAGTCAGAAGAGGCCTCAATCAACTGTCAAATAAAAAATGTAAAAATAACCCTCTTCTTTTAGCTAGCTTGCATAGGACCCGTCATCTTTGAATTTCTCCTCTGAATCTTTTCCAGCTGTCTCCACCAGTAAGGGGAAAGCACCCTTAACCATCCACTGGTTAAGTGTATAAAAAGAGCCTTTTCCAGAGTTGCTGATTGACAGTGGATAAAACATGGCCAGAATCTCACTGGATTTATTGGCTTTAAACTGCAGGGTCATCTGGATTTTGTATATAACTCCAGTAAAATAGACATCCTCAGTATAAACCGATATAGCCACCTATTGATGTCCATACTGTGATGTTCTTTGCCATCTTTGGTATCGGAAACCCTATATCTAGAGTTGGTGTCTGTAGGAAAATCTCTGTTTTCAATCAAGATAGAGCCACCATCCTTTCTGTGCAAATTAAATCTGGTTCCAGAAGACTGAAATAGGCACAGGGTGGGGCAGGATACAAGGCATTAATGCACCATAATGATTGGAGGCCCATAGCTTGGTGATAGAGCATATTCTTAGGCAGCCCAGCTCCAATCTCTGCCATCTATTTAAGAGAGCACCTACTTCTTCATGATCTGTGGAGTACCACAGATTGGGGACCCCTGAATTAGGAGACCTCAAGTATGCCGCCTTTTAAGAGGAGTGACATTTGCCTGATTGATATTCGGGATGTGCAAACAGGTTCGACGTTGAACATGTTCGACATTGAACCAGTTTGGTTCGATGGTTCAAGGTTGAACCGAACCACCCCTTGTTCGGTCCGACCCCAGACTGAACTCCCATCCCCTGGCCCGTTCGAGGGGTTCGTGAGTGTTTTTTAAATTTTGAACTTACTCCCTCTGGGGGGTTCTCTGAGGTGGGGGTGTCCACAGTGGTTCCCCCTTCCCCTGCCGACCTCCCATCCATCCAACACCAGCATGTCTGGCCATTCTTTGGCCTGTTTGGGCCTTCCCCCACCAGTGTGGTGGCCATTTTGGAGGCCTCTGCACCTGTGCAAAGTTGCTGATTGACAGTGGGCCTCTGCATGGCCTGGCATGACCCAGGCCACACAGAAGCCCATTGCGCAGGTGGGGTGGCCTCCAAAATGGCTACTGCATTGGGGGGAAAGGCCCAAACAGGCTGAAGAATGGCCAAATGGGTCAATTTTGGATAGATGGGAGGCCAGTGGGGGGAGGGGAACCTCCATGGACCCCTGCTGCCACCTTGAAGACCCCCCCGGAGGGGGTACATTTTAAAAAATAAAGCCTGCAACCCACCCACCCCGGACCAGACGGTGTGGGTGGGTTCAAGGGGGTGCCAGACTGAACTGGCCCGGTCTGCTTTGGGTCCGGTCCAGACTCCCCTGGTTGATATTATATTGTGAACTATAAATGCTAATTTTTAAAAGAAGTCCACTCTCTTACAAAGCCATGGTGACAATCCCATTTATCTTCAGAAAATCTTCTAGCTGCAACTCAGTACAGACGGGGAGTCACATAATGAGCATATTAATTCTGGATAATAGATGCTTTGCTGAGCTGCCTAAAACGAGACGAGCAATTTTATAGCCATGAGCCAGCGATACAATAAGCCGAGCGATTGGATGGGGAGTACTTAACCAGGTGGGACAGTCACTTAATGTACGAATAAATCCAGTTGTTCGAATCAACTTGCAGCTGTGAGGAAGAGGAAAAGAAAGCACAAGCCAGCAACCAGCCAGACTGGAGCTCCCAAGATAGCCCAAATTGAGATTCAGCCTTGGGAGTGCTACTGGGACAGGTGGTGTTTGAGGGAGTCTGATTCAGAACTGACAGTTGTGGTGGTAGGAAACTGCCTTATACCGAATCAGACCATTGCTCCATCTTGCTCGGTACTGTCAACACTGACTGTCATTGGCTCTCCAAGGTTTCAGGCAGGAGTCTTTCCCAGCCCCACTTGGAGAAGACAGAGAGTAAATCTGGGGTCTTCTGCATGCAAGCAGAGAGCTGGTCTATGGGAGGAGAGCAAGCATGAATTGTCCCCTTTGCTAAGTAGGTTTGCATTTGGATGGAAGACTGCATGTGAGCACTGTAAAATAGGAACATAGGAAGCTGCCTTCTACCCAGTCAAACCATTGGTCTATCTAGCTCAGTATTGTCTTCACAGACTGGCAGCGGCTTCTCCAAGGTTACAGGCAGGAGTCTCTCTCAGCCCTATCTTGGAGATGCTGCCAGGGAGGGAACTTGGAACCTAGATGCTCTTCCCAGAGCGGCTCCATCCCCTGAGGGGAATATCTTCCAGTGCTCACACTTCTAGTCTCCCATCTGTATGCAACCAGGGTGGACCCTGCTTAGCTAAGGGGACAAGTCATGCTGGCTACCACAAGACCAGCTCTCCTCTCTAGATATATTCCCCTTAGGTGATGGGGCCACTCTGGGAAACATGCAGACAGTTCCAAGTTCCCTCCCTGGCATCTCTGGGTAGGCCCGAGCGACACTCCTGCCTGCAACCTTGGAGAAGCTGCTGCCAGTCTGTGTAGACAATACTAAACTATTTTTTTCCTTTTATTGTTTTCCCAAAAAGATTACAGAAATAGAAAAAAGAACATAGAAAGGAAAAAGATAAAAATAACTTCATGGCTACCATACATTAACATCTCTTGAGCATCTCAGAATTACATGCATCAATCGGGAATTCAACAACCATCCATTGTCAACCCTCCAAAAAAACCACCCTAATACCAAGTATTATAAAAAGACAGAAAAAATGCTTTAATTAACCATCTGTTCTAAAATAAAAATTAAAATAAAAATCTTGGATGTAGGGGTTGACCCTGTGCTAAATTATAAGAGGTTCCCAATTCTAGATGGACCAATGGTCTGCCTCAGTATATGGCAGCTCCCTATGGTTCTGTTCTACTGAGCAAAGAGGCACCTTTTAAAAGTGGTGATTGTCTTTCTTGAGCAGGGGGAGAGCAACTGGCCGTATTATAAACAACCCACCAGTGGCTGTTGCTGGTGTCAATCATATGTTTCTTTTTTAGATTGTGAGCCCTTTGGGGACAGGGAGCCATTTTATTTTATTTATTTTTATCTATGTAAACCACTTTTGGAACTTTTGTTGAATAGCGGTATCTAAATATTCGTCATTGCCGTAACTGCCGCCGAAAGTATTATTTGGGCAGAATCCAGCAATCCTAATAGAGACTTATTTTCTAGCAGAACCAGTGTGCACGGCTTGATGATAGCAAGCTGGCAAAGATCTGCGTCTGGCACTCACGGCTTGTGCTTTAGTGTCCAGTGGTATCTACTCATCATTTTTGTCTCTGATTAGACACTGGAACGGTGTCAAAACAACAGGTTGTTCCACTGACTTTGGTTTTTAAGCTGCCATTTCCAGAGAGATCTTTGGCTTGTTGGAGTGCAGTTTAGGCAGGGTGACTCGTAGCTTTTCATAGCCATCATAAATCACATTTTAAAAAATCTTAAGGAAGGTGGGGTTGGGGTGACCTCTGCTCTAGGCAGCCTAAGCAGTAATTGCTGGAAACGTTACAATATTGATGTAAGCCGAAGAGCCACGTTCAAAGGAAAGGAATATGTAAACAACAATTGCAAGAAAACTATATCTTGCTGACATGGCTATATATCTTCACTCTGCTGGATGTGTAGCCGTGTCAATGGAACCTCTTTCTTCCATTGTAAACTGAGAGTGGAGTCTAATAAAGAGGAAGGAACGGCAGTAAGGGATTGTGTTACAGTGCAGTTGTTAAAATTAACTAGGTTTTGCATTTGCTCTGTTTTTGTTTTTTTGTTTAATGGTGCTCCCAATATTTTATGGGCTTGAGGAGTCCTGCAGCTGAGTTAGCATGAACTGTTTTGTGTGTGTTTAAATCAATTTCAAAAGTGACTCTACCAGATTTGTATCAGCATGGTTGCTAGTTTAAAAAATAAAATAAAATAAAAGTTTAAAACATAAAATAATAATAATTGTATCCAGGCAATTGACACGTGCCAAGGAAAGTAAGACCTTGCAACCAATAAACATTATGTGAATAGGAAAAAATGTGTGTGGTTGACCTTATTTTGCATCATTTATTCTGCAGTTTAAAATGATTTTGTTTAGTTTATTCTGATTTTTCTAATCGTGGCAAACAGCTACGCGGGGCAAAAAAGTCTTTGCAACATAGGAAGCTGCCTTATACCGCATCAGACCATTACTCCATCTAGCTCAGGATTGTCTACACCAGGGCTGCTCAACTTGATCCATCGGACATACTGGAGAGCAATCTCTCTGCAGTCAGTGAGACAGCAGAGAGGTGCAGAAGCTGGCTATGTGGGCTTCCTTCTTTACTGAAGGTCAGCCCACACAGCCAATCACGCTGGAGTTCAGGGAGGAGCTTCCTCCCTCAACTCCGATTCCAGGGCAAGCAGCCTGTGGTTCTGAATTTGGACATACCGCAAGCTGCCTGGAACCTCAGGTTGTGGCAACGAAACTCCCTACAACCCGAGGGTTCAGACTGGAGTTCCAAATCGAAACCCTCGGTTTCATCACTATGCGTAACCCAGGTTGCCTGCATTCGGATATAACATCCCTGGAACCGCAGGCCCATTCAACTGCGATTCTGCGTTATGTGCGAACATGGCCTCTGAAAACCTCCAGTGAAGGGAAACCTGCCACTGCACAAGGCAGACTGCTCCCCTCATAGAACAGAACAGTGGCTTGAAGAAGCAGTTTTGTTTTGCCTGGATCGCCTGCCGAACAGTCTCTCCAAATGGTGGTGGTAACAGTATTATGAGCCAGGAAGGAAATTGGTCCTCTATAATGAAGTGCCTGCTGTCTCATACCAAAACAAATGGTGCGTTGAAAGAATCTGTACAATTGGTTTCTAAGTATCATTCTGCGATATGATTTCTAAGTATAATGATATGAAATTCTAATCTAATGTGCAAGGCCGCTGCCCAAATTACACTTTTGAACGTTAACTTTCCAAGTGACCCTGCGAGGCAAGGAACTCTTAATTGGATTGTCTCACTCTGGCAGTCAGCACATGGTCATCTGTAATAATGAAGTCTCTCTCTTCTGAGAACTGTTTTCTCCCGGGATTGGAGATCCACAAGCTTTTTGGGGAACAGGCGATTGTGTTGCTATAACAATGGATAAAATACATTTTCAAGATACTTTTTGGAGAATACTTTGCCCAGTTTTTAAGATGAATTATCTGGACTGAACCAGTCATTCTGATAGGTGAGGGCCAAGCAAGACATTTCTTGGAAATGAACAAATAGTCCCCAATGCCTATATATATATATATATATAACAGCTGTGAAAAGCTGCCAGTTTTCATGTGGGATGACAGGGGAAAGAATTTCTTCTCAGGGGCTTTCAAACTTTTGGGTCCCCAGATGTTGTAGGATTACAACTCCCATCATCCCCAGCTGCAAGGTCATTGCTGCATTGTTCAGTAGTAGCGGCTTGTGCTAAAAGCTGCCATTAACTCCCCACCCCCAGACGAGCCATTACCTCCCCTTCAAATGCAGAGAAAAACCAGCACCACTAACCATCGTAATAATGCCCTGGCCCTTATCCAGTTAATTACCAAAGAGTCTGGGAATTTGTTCACAAAGTGCCGATAATGGCCCTGGTAAGTGGAACAAGCAGCATTATTCGTACCCTTCGCTTGCAGGCCCTTCGTGCTGCTCCCAACAGTGAGGGGCTGTCATAGTTTTCTTTCTGGTAACTGTGATGGTTTGCTGGGTTTTGCTTCTGCTGCACAGCTTTAAACTCCTAAAGCGTTTTGCAGGGGCGTAATGGTAAGTGGACCCACCTTAAGTGGCGCAGTGGGGGAAATGCTTGACTAACAAGCAAAAGGTTGCTGGTTCGAATCCCCGCTGCTTCTCTATCGGGCAGCAGCGATATAGGAAGGTGCTGAAAGGCATCATCTCAGACTGCGTGGGAGACGGCAATGGTCAACCCCTCCTGTATTCTACCAAAGACCACCACAGGGCTCTGTGGGCGCCAGGAGTCGGAATCGACTTGACAGCACACTTTACCTTAATGGTAAGTGGGCGGACGTGTTTGAAGAGCACACACTGCCCTGGACCCGCCCCCCCCCCAAAAGAGAGGCCACCAAAGACTCTTCACCTGCCTGCCCAGCCCTCCCCCTGGTTTATTTGCTGTTCCTGCACATGGAAGTTTGCTAAGCTCCACCATGGCATGGGATAATGATGTCACATCCTGGTGACAGGCAGTAGGTATATGCTAGTAAAAAGCAACTGGATGTATGTGAACTCTGCTGAGGAATGGAAGGGGAGGTTTCGCAGCGAATCTGTGGGTCATGGTATGTGTGCATGCACACATACACAGAAGGCCCATTCACATGTTATGTTCAACATGTGTACAATGAGTGTACACAGGTACAAATCTGTACACAGGTACAGTCATTCATAGGTTATACTAAATGCAGGTACAAAAGAACACTTCCCAGCTGAACCATGCATTTGAAGGGCCTATATCCAGGCTCAGTTTTAAAATGAACACTTGTAAAGTCCTTCACACAAATACATGTACAGGCATCTGTACACTCATATAGCATAATGTCTGAAGCAGTCTAGAATCACAATAAAGTAACAACATTCTCCGTTGGTCAGAACCTATTTCACGATCCTTTCCCCTCCCTACATCTAAATACTTTTAATAAGTATTTGCTACTACTTATAAAAAGAGGGAACTGAACCTCCTCACCAGCCATTAAGTCTTGAAATTTTGGGCTGGATGAAAAAAGGCTGAGACTGAGCACCTGTGTTCTCCCCGGCCACAAAATACTCGGAAAGCAAAACAAAAAACTAAAATAAAATGTGCATATGAAACAAGACCCACAACTGGGTCGGAACTCCTGTTTCCGTTGCTAACTTGTTTTTTCACCATACTCAGCCACAGGCACAAGGGGAGGAGAGCTGGTCTTGGGGTAGCAAGCATGAATTGTCCCCTATGCTAAGCAGGATCCACCTCGATGTGCATTTGAACGGGAGACTATATGTGTGAGCACTGTAAGATATTCCCCTTAGGGGATGGGGCTGCTCTGGGAAGAGGACTTGCATGCTTGCATGCAGAAGGTTCCAAGTTCCCTCCCTGGCAGCATCTCCAAGATAGAGCTGAGAGAGATTCCTGCCTGCAGCCTTGGAGAAGCCGCTGCCAGTCTGGGTAGACAATACTGAGCTAGATGGACCAATGGTCTGACTCAGTATATGGCAGCTTCCTATGTTCCTAACACATGCACACCAGGGGACTATCCTGCAATATTCTGTTGCATTGTAATTTGTATGATTATAATTTATTTACCGCTTCTCTATGCTAAGTGGTGTTAGAAAGAGGAATGAGGAAAATGCCAGATTAACGGCAAGCAGGAGGTTATCTTCCATCAGTGTATATTAAACTGTATTTTCCAGATGATTGGGGGTGTCAGATCCTTTTGTCTGCCTTGACCCCAGAACGGATCCAAAAGTATATTTGTTGGAGTCCCCCTGAGAAACACGCAGAGCCTAGATCTTAATGCCTCAATGGGATCACTGTGTGCTAAAATTAAAGGCCTCTGGGGTCTGAATCATCTTTGGACTCTACGAGGAAATATGCTTTCATTTGTTTCTGTTGGGCTTCTGCCATCCTAAATACTGCTATTGTAGCCTTTAAATTATTCCCAAGTGGGAAAAAGTCCTTTTCAATAAAAACAATGGACACCAAAAAGGTGCCTTTTTTGGAAGGTTTTAGAGTGATGGATGGTTGAAGATGGTTTTGGGGATTCTCCAAACCATGTTTGTTTTATTTCTAGATGCTGTTAATGGCTCCCGTAGCTTTTGGAGTAGACTACATCTTGTTTTTTGCTTGCCAGCACTTCAGTAATTAATGTTTTTAACTTGATAACCCTTAGCATTTGTACAGTACTTTTTGAGATTGCAATGGGCTTCATATGTACTTCTTGTGCACCGCCAAGAGCCTTCGGATAGGGCGGTTTATAAATGCTATTATTATTATTATTATTATTATTATTATTATTATTATTATTATTATTATTTAAATATGTTTTATCTTGGTAATATATTTACTTATTTATTTATTTGTTCAGTTTTTATTCCACTTTTCATAAGGCATCTCAAGGTGTTTTACCAAAGTTAAAATACAATAAAACTCCATATAAATCACATTTAAAACCTTAAAACCAATTTAAAACACCAAGAAACAACCACCATTAAAAAAAAACAGATAAACAGAAGCAGGATTGCTGAGAAACCGGGCAGGCCTTAAGGGGTAAAAGCCTGAACAAATAAAAAGGTCTTTAGTTGTTCTTTAAAAGCAGTCACAGATGCCAAAGAGCAGACATTCTCTGGAAGAGCATTACATACAACAACAACAACAAAAATATTTATATACCGCTTTTCAACAAAAGGTTGGGTTCCAAAGCAGTTTACATAGAAAAATGATGCATAAATTAAATAAATAATATAAATAAATAATAAATAAACCCCTGCTAACTTGGCAAAGAGGCATCTTTTAACGTGGTGATTCTCTTTATTTAGCAGAGGGAGAGTAACTGGCCCTATCCACCCCCAGCACAGTACCTCCAATGACTGTTGCTGGTGTCTACCTTACATTTCATTTTAGATTGTGAGCCCTTTGGGGACAGGGATCCTTATTGATTAGATTAGATTAGATTAGATTAGATTAGATTAGATTAGATTTCTATACCACCCTTCTAAAAATGGCTCAGGGCGGTTTACACAGAGAAATAACAAACAAATAAGATGGCTCCCTGTCCCCAAAGGGCTCACAATCTAAAATAAAACATAAGAAAGACACCAGCAAGAGTCACTGGAGGTACTGTACTGTGGGTGGATAGGGCCAGTTACTCTCCCCCTGCTAAATAAAGAGTATCACCATGTTAAAAAGGTGCCTCTTGGCCCAGTTAGCAGAGGTTACATACCTTGGTAAGGAAAATTGTTATCCCCATATACCGGCTAGATTTGGAAACTAAGTCCTATGAAGAACGGCTGAAGGAGCTGGTTACATTTAGAATGGAGAAGAGAAAACTAAGACCTCATTCTCACATAACACAAAAATGGAGGTCCTTTCACCTCCGATTTCGGAAACGGTACATCCAAATACAGGTAGCCACAGTTTCGTTAAGAAATGGACCTGTGGTTTCCCTCCCTGTACTGCCTTTTGTACCTTTGTTTTGTAGTGAGGTCCGCTGTCTGGACCACTGGTTCTGCGGTGCCAGCATTACGTCTGAATGCTGGCACCGCAGTTTCGCCCCTTTGCAACTGGAGTCGAGGGAGGAAACTCCCCCCTCACCCCGGCTGCTATTGGCTGTGCAGGCTGTCATTCACAAAAGAAGGAAGCCCACACAGCCAGTTCCCCCTCTTCTCTGCAGTTAGTGAGACTGCAGAGAGGAAGCTCTCCATTTTGTCTGAATGCGGACAGGAGGTGTGTTTGTGGAACTGCAGGTCCATTGGGTCCGCGGTTCCACGTTACGTCCAAAGGTGACCTAAGACCTCAAATATCTGAAGGCTGTTTCATAGAAAAGGGAGCAGACTTGTCTCTGTTGCTTCTGAGGGCAGGACTGGAACCAAGGGGGTGAAGTGACAAGGAAGCAGATTCAGGCTTGAGGTGAGAAGGAATTCCCTAACTATAAGAGCTGTTGGACAGTGGAACAGTCTTCCACATGCACTGGAGGACTCTCCTTTGCTGAAGGTTTTCAAACAGAGGCTGGACAGGTATCGGACTGCCCCAGGGGTTAAACTGGAAGACCACCAAGGACCCTTCCAGCTCTAATAATCTATGATCCTGTTATTCTAGTGAGCTCATGGTAGAAGCAAGCACTGAATTGAGGAAGTCTGCAATGTGTAGCTCACTCTCTTAGCTGCTGTACCACACCAGCTTTCAACTGAATTTATTTGGAAGTATATTTGGAATTGCATTCTTTTTATATACTTTTTATCTTCTATTTCTGCAGAAATGTACAACAGAAAACAAATTATTAAACAATAACAGATCAAACTCAGTTCAGAACAAACAAATATAACACCTCAGGAACAGTCTGTGATTCTCACATTTGGATTTAGGATTGTACCTTTTTGTTTGTTTCTGTTTTAGCCTGCCTGATCTGAAAGATTTGAAGTAGGTATGGTATAGTTCTGTACTACAGTTGGTACAGAATGCAGCAGCCAGATTGGTCTCTGGGACAACATGAAGGGTCCGTATAATGTCAGTTTTGAAAGAACTGCACTGGCTGCTGATATGTTTCTGGGAGAAAAACAAAGTGCTGGTTCTTATCTATAAAGCCCTTAACGGCTTAAGTCCAGGCTACTTAAGAGAGTGCCTCCTTTGTCATGAACCCTGCCGCCTGTTAACAATCTTCTGGAGAGGTCTGGTTACGGATACCACCGGCTTGTTTGGTGGCGACCCAGGACGGGGCTTTCTCTGTGGCTGCCCC
This sequence comes from Hemicordylus capensis, assembly GCF_027244095.1. Taxonomy (NCBI): domain Eukaryota; kingdom Metazoa; phylum Chordata; class Lepidosauria; order Squamata; family Cordylidae; genus Hemicordylus; species Hemicordylus capensis. The sequence goes on from NC_069667.1 coordinate 22,719,155, forward strand.
GGGGCTTTGGATATGCTCCCTGCTGAAATAAGTTTGTTCCTTCTCTGTTAGTTTTCAGGAAGAACCTCAAGATTCTCCTGTTCTCACAGGCTTTTAATTAGAATGAATTTTAATAATTTAAAAAACTTGTTTTAATATCTGTTTTATTCTGTTGTTTTTATTGTCATGTCTTTAAATTTGTAACTTTTAAATTTTAAATTTTGTACACCGCCTAGAGATGTACATATCAGGCGGTATAGAAATATGATTTAAATAAACAAACAAATCAATAGTGTTTTAATATGACTATAGTGGAGAGGTGGTCTGGGGAGATTTACCTGCCTGTGTTGAGTTGCCTCATCTATAAGGAGATAAGATGATTGATTGGCTGGCATTCTGTGCTGTTTTAGAGCTGCATAACAGTAGTTGCGTTGCTGCAAGATTCAGCTTTATAGCTTCACACATTGTGTTACCGAGCAGCAAAAAGTGGGTTTTGCTGCTCTCTCCTCTCTCCAAAAGGACTTTTTGGCTTCAGGAATATGTCTGACATATCAAAAACATTAAAAAGTCCTTTTGGAGGGATGAGAGAGCTCTCCCTCTGCTTGCATTTTGTTGCTCGGGAACATGGGAACACTGCATCTTCCACCCAAGCAGCTCCTGTTACACAGCTCAGTATTAAAAATATTTTTCTACCCCTTTCAACAACAACAAAAGGTTCTCAAAACAGTTTACATAGAAAAGGAAACAGTTCCCGAGCAGGAGTGGAGGAAGGCCAGTGGTAGCCCGGGGTCTGCTGCCGCCGCCGCAGCCCCCCTAGTCCCACCCCTTCATCTGACCGGACTCAGGGAACATTTAGCCATGCCCCCTGCATCCAAGGTCAGATGCTTTCCCATTTGGGAGTTGAATTGGCAGCCAGAGCGACTCTCCCTGCTTTCTAAAGGCCCACTCTGGCTGCACTGTGAACGCAGCGCGGACCAATTCAGCTCAAAAATGTGGCCGTGTGGCCCTGTTTGGGAGCTAAATCACCCCCCCATGTCTGATGTCAGATGCACAGGGGGCATGTCTGGGGCACAAGGTGTGGCCCTTGAGGGGTGGTGGCCCGGGTTCTTTGAACCTGTCTGCTCAATGGTGGCTCCGCCCCTGTTCCTGAGGTAGGGAACCCTTGGCAGGGCCACACAGCTTCAGCCCTCCTGCAGATATTGGCCTACAACTCCCATAATCCCTGACTATTGGCCACATTGGCTGGGGATGATGGGAGTTGTAGTCCAGAAACAGCTGGAGGGCCAAAGTTGTGCAGCCCTGAGTGAGAGAATAAGCTTCAAGTCACTGGCTGTATTTCCAGCACATTAATGGATTCACTAGCAGGCCTTCATTTCCAACCCTCGCTATTAAGATCGGAATAAATATGACCTAATTCATGGTGTGGCTGTCAAAATGAATAAGTATTGTGAATAATTTTGCACAATAAAATTTCTCTATAAATGGTGATTATTGCCTCTGGTTCAGTAGCTAGCGGCCACCTATGAATAATCCATTTTTGCAAGTAAAGGGATGATTTTTATGAGGGCTGCTTGGAACCGTTATAAATACTTTTGAAAATGAAATATTAGATCTCCAAATCACTTTCAAAATGGATGGAAAAAATTAGGGCCATCTGTGTTTTCACCAAAGCTTGGAGTGTAACAAAATTTCCATTTTGATTGGCATCTGATTAGATGGCCGTTGCCTTCTTCTGATTGTGCGACTGTCAAAATAATGTAGAACTGGAGACTGGAAAAACCTGGTTGGCAAAAGGGTAGTGAGATATTAGTAGCATTGATGCAGCGTTCCACTCATCCAGGCTCAGCATGGGGTTGAGGTTTGAGGTTATGCAGCTGTCTCCAATTTCCTTTACTGGAGCAACATCATATCAAAATTCCAGATATTTGACTTTGGGCTTTTTGCAGTACTTGGGAAAAGGTCTTGGTGAGATAGGAAAGAAGGGAGTTATCTTGGGTAAGCTGCATCGAAGTTGGATGGAGGACAATAGCAGAGTGATATTGCTAAAGCTCAGTATCCCCTCGCTAAAATGCTTTGAGCTGGTAAATATTGGCATGGCATCTGTTAATGGTTACTTGTGCATCTGTATGTTTGCGTGCAGAAAGGTCCCAAGTTCCTTCCCTAGCATCTTCAGATAGGACTAAGAGACTGCTGCCTGCAAATTTGGAGAAGCTGCTGCCAGGCTGGGTAGTCAATACTCTGCTAGACAGACCAATGGTCTGACTTGGTAGAAAGCAGCTTCTTATATTCCTATGTACCATCATGATAATGGGTTCAGTTCTTTGCATTTGGTTTTTTTCCCATCTGTTGACGTTGCAAGGGCAGGAATGAAAATGGAGAGGGTTGTAATACATTGAATTCTAGCTTCATCCCTGGAAGAGTGGAGTTAGAATACCACCCCTTTGAGAAAAGGTGAAGGCAGGGGTTCTCAAGCTGTTATTGGACTATAGCTCCCATCATCCCCTGCCACAATGGCCTTTGTGCTGTTGTGGCACAAAGTAGCTGCTGCTGCTTCTTCTTCATCAGCGTCTTCTTCATCAGCTTCATCAGCGTCTTCTTCATCAGCTTCTTCTTCTACTACTACTTATATGTTGCATTTCAACAAATGTTCTGAGCACAGTTTACACTGTGCACCTATTTGTAATTCAGGGCTGGCACTGGCCAGCAGCACACAGCATAGCACCACTCATATACCTCTCTGTAGTTCTCCATTTCTTGCCTCTCTGCACAACTGTAGAATCCCTGAAACAGCATGAATGTTTCTCCTCCTTCTCCCCTGCTGCTTACTGTTTGGCATTACTTGGACAGCTCTTTGGTATAAAAGGACCAGTGAATATATGATGCTGCCTTCTACTGAGTCATCTGTCCATCAACCTCAGTGTTGTCTCTACACTGACTGGCAGCAGCTCTCCAGGGTTTCAGAAAGGAGTCTTTCCCCACTGTGCCTGGAGATGCCGAGGTGAACCTGAGCTCTTCTGCAGGCAAAGCAAATGCCTCATCCAATGGTGAGTCTGCGTTCCATGTCATGTGACTTTGGCCTCTGGCTATCGTGGCTGGGAAAGATGGGAGTTGTAGTTCAATAACATTTGAAGACCTAAGGTTGAGAATCTCTGATCTAGATAATATAGAAGGGCAAAGGAGACAGACCACTGAGTAGGTAGAACATCGGCTCTGCACGCAGAAGGTCCCAGGTTCAGCATCTCCAGGGCGCTTTCCAGACTAGCTGACTTGCTATAAGGTTTCCTATGTGCTTAATATAATGTGTAGTTTGACTCCCAAAGTGCCTTTTGAGTGGAACTTCTGGGGATTGATTGTTAAATGAATCACTCTGACAAACCTTCAGAGTTATGCTGGCTCATTTCGTCCAGAGAATCTTTCTTGCCTGTTGCCTTTATTCATTCTGACGGTGATGGAGGATGCAGAAGCCAATTTATTTAATCTCTGCCTAACAAGAAGTAGTTAATCAATAAGAACATAAGAACTGTCCTGCTGGATCAGGTCCAAGGAAACCGATCTAGTCCAGCATCCTGTTTCCCACAGTGGCCCACAAGATGCCACTGGAAGCCTACAGGCAAGAGGTGAGGGCATTCCCTCTCTCCTGCTGTTACTCCCCTGCAACTGGTATTGAGAGGCATCATGCCTCTGAGGCTGGAGGTGGCCTATAGCCAACAGATTAGTAGTCAATAGTGCCCATCCGTGTTTCACTTCAGAGCTATGTGCTAGGTAACCCTGCATTTTGGCCTCACTCCCAGAGTCCTTATTGAGAAATCCATTCTTCTTCAAAGAGTGTCATTAATCTTTGGGCCTCAGTCGATCTTGGCTTTTTTTCTTTTTTTAACCAACACTGGACACAACACATTTGACACTCCTTGAGGTTTTTAAAGTTTGAACAAAGAACCAGTGGGTGTGGAGTAGTCAGGGGCAGTGTTCCCTATAACAGGGATTTTTAGATGTTGTTGACTACAACTCCCATAATCCCCAAGCAGAAGCCATTGCAGCTTGGGATTCTGGGAGTTGTAGTCAACAACATCTGGGAATCCCTGTTAGAGGGAACACAGGTCAGGGGTTAGAACCTCTGAGCTACCGCAGGCTCGGGTCCAAGTTAGATGGGATGTGGGAACTCAACATTTGGGGATCCCAATTTCATTTGGCAGTCCCCAAATCTGGAGTACAAGTGCAGAAGAAAGGAGGTTCACTCCTTTTCTTCCTGGGTCATTTTGTTGCTGAAAATGCCCCCTGTTTGAGTCTGCTGTTCACTTTGGTTAGGAAAAGGTATAAGCACAGTTCTTTGTGCCAGTATATTTTCCCAGCTGGGGCAAATAGCCACTTGGGTAGTGATAATTTCAGGGTGGGGATGGTGCAGGGAGAAAGGGTTAAAAAACAAAACCCCACCTAACTACCGTATTAGTCTGGATTGCAAGCCTATGACTGATTTTTGGAAACCTTATGATGACTTTACGTGAATATTCCTTGGAAAGACTACAGATCTCAAGGCCCACCACGACTTTGCTTCTGGCATGCTGCAGAGTGATAAAGGGGAGAGGAAATAAACCACCTCACTCCTCACGTGGTGGTGGTTTTCTCCTGGGGAAGCACTCTGTGCAGGGATTGGAAACCCTCTCAACTTTTTGGAGCTGCCTCTGCTTCCATGGCCAACCAATAAGTAAAGGGGGGGGGTGCGTGTTTTGGAATAGGACAGGCTGACAGAGAGGCTGCAGCTTGGTCAACTTCTCAAAGCTCAGGCCTGGAGAAGAATTGTAGACATGCCAGACGTTCATCACCCATTTGGGGTGGGCTTTTTCAAGCCCTCAAAGTTCTTCCCTGATCCTGAGACTGGGCAAGTTTGCCTGCATCTCTGACAGGCTTGGGTGCATTTGTAGCTAGAATTCTCCTGCTTATTTTGCAAAACATTTGACTTGCCTTCTCCCTTGCCCCACCACCCCCACCCCGTTATATCCAGGCCAAATGTTTACTTTCCCCACATTCTGTGCTGTTGTTTTAGTTTGCTTTCTTACGCTTTTCTGGCCTTGCTGTATGTTATTTTATTAGCTCTTAGCCCACATTGTCAAACTCTGTGGATGTCGGTGGCACCAGACTGGGCTCTAAATATGGGTTTTTACGCATGGCTAGAATGCTGGATTTTTGGAATGGCTCAATTTGGCAAGCAAAGGGAAGCACAGATTCCACTTTGGGTAGGGGGGCAGCTGTGGGGGTTTAGGAGTCAAATGGAAGTTGTGAGCATACCCAAGGGCTTGAGAAGGAATTTGCAAGAACTTTGTGAGATAAATAGATAGATAGATAGATTAGATAGAATATATTGTTATTGTTATTGTTATTATTTTACATTTTATATCCCGGTCTTCCTCCAAGGAGCCCAGAGAGGTGTACTGCATACTTAGGTTTCTCCTCACAACAACCCTGTGCAGTAGGTTAGGCTGAGAGAGAAGTGACTGGCCCAGAGTCACCCAGCTAGTTTCATGGCTGAATGGGGATTTGAACTTGGGTCTCCCCGGTCCTAGTCCAGCACTCTAGCCACTACACCATGCTGGCTCTAGCCCCACACACACACACACACACACACACACACACTCTCTCTCTCTCTCTCTCTCTCTCTCTCTCTCTCTCTCTCTCTCTCTCTCTCTCTCTCTCTCCCATATGTACATCATGAGTTATCCAGGGCGCCTAAGCAAATTATAAAATGTTGCAAAATACATAGAATAGAAGAAATACACATCAAACAGTACAGATACTTGCTTTGCTCACCCTTGCTCTCATGGCTTCGGTGGACTGCCTCTCTGCTCACATACAGATGGACATCCCAGATTCCCCTGCTAACTGAGCAAAGAGTCACCTTTTTAAAGTGGTGATTCTCTTGCATTTAGCAGGGGGAGAGCAACTGGCCCTAACTGTCCCCAGCTCAGCCTCCCTCCAGTGACTGTTGCTGGTGTCTGTCTTATGTTTCTTTCTTTCTTTTTAGATTGTGAGCCCTTTGGGGACAGGGAGCCATTTTATTTATTTATTTATTTAGTTGTGTCTATGTAAACTGCGTTGGGAACTTTTTGTTGGAAAGTGGTATATAAATATTTGCCCTATTTGTATTCGTAGATTCAGCCCTTGGCATCTCAAAGGAGAGCTGGGGAAGTCTGCAACCTTGGAGAGGTCTTACCAGGCAGGGCAGACAATACAAACGCAATGGCCCAATCGTCTGACTGGACGCATGGCAGCTTGTCTCAAGGGTCCGTAGCTCCGTGGCAGAACTCCTGTTCTGCTCATTCCGGGTTCAGTCCCTGGTCTCTCCAAGTAGGGCTGGAAAGCACCCTTGCTTGAAACGTGGAATGCTGCTGCCCATCAGAGTAGACCAGGGCTGCACAACGTCAGCCCTCCAGCTGTGATTGGGCTACAACTCCCATCATCCTCAGCCACAGTGGCCAACAGCCAGGGATTGTGGGAGTTGTATTAGAGTTCAGAATTGTCCACACAGACTGGCAGCATCTTTCTCAGCCAGGATTGAACCTGAGACCTTCTGCATGCAAAGCAGATGCTCTGCCATTCATCTACAGACCCTTATATTATGTTCTTGTTAGTTGTCTGATGATGAGTTATTGTGTGTGAGCTGGGCAAGCAGCCACTATAGTCATATTAATATTAGGTTGTAACAGCTGTTGGTTTGCAATGTGTTATTACGGGGTTCTTACTTGAAGGGGTACCAAGGGGTGCGCTCCGTGCTGCAGCCACACTCTTGGTTCCTCAGCTGAGGATTGACTGGAAGCTGATGCAATGTGTCCACTACAGAAGGGGAGGAGGGTGAAGAAGACCTGATTGGCTAGCTACGTGCTGAAGCTCAGCATGCCCCTCCCCTGAGCCTGACCGGCTTCAGAAAATTAGCACCAAGGACTCGCACTGAAATTAATAGGAAAAATCAACTTGTCCCATTAATTTCAATAAGTTTGAAAGGTATGAGTAACTTGGTGTGGGTGTGAGCCAGTGACTGGAATAACCTGCCTCCCTAACTGTAACGTGTGTGTGTGTGAGAGAGAGAGAGAGACAGAGACAGAGACAGAGACAGAGACTCACTCACTCACAAATTTAAATGTTACAGTTGTGACTGGGGCTACTCCAATCACTGGCTTACATCAAGATTAAATTACTCATACGTTTCAGACATATTGAAATTAACGGGACATGTTTACTTTTCCTATTAACTTCAGTGAGGGTACTCATTAGTAACTTGGTCTGGATGTAAGCCAGGGACTGGTGTAGTCTGTCTCATAACTGTAACATTTAAATTTTGTGTGTGTTTGTGCGCCCAAAATATATGTCCACATCAAACAGACAAATGTTTAATTCCAATACCAGTGCCCTCCCCAAGTAAAAGAATAATAATAAAAAGAAAGTGATCAAATGGAGTAACATTGGCCGTTATCTCTTGTATTTACGTCATGGGTTATGATAATTCACCATCATAGTTATGCATCCCAGTTGCTTAACTAGTTCGGTGCTTTCCCCCTCTGTGCAGGCAACATCTTCGTCGTCAGCCTCTCTGTGGCAGACCTGGTGGTGGCTGTGTACCCCTATCCCCTCATCTTGAGCGCCATCTTCCACAACCGATGGACGATGGGTCCCATTCACTGCAAGATCAGCGGCTTCTTCATGGGCTTGAGTGTCATCGGCTCCATTTTTAACATCACCGCCATCGCGATCAACAGGTACTGCTACATTTGCCATAGCCTCCGCTACGACAGGCTCTTCAGCCTCAAGAACACGTGCTGCTGTCTCTGCTTGACATGGCTACTCACCCTGGTAGCCATCCTGCCCAACCTTTTTGTGGATTCCCTGCAGTATGACCCTCGGGTTTATTCCTGCACTTTTGCTCAGACCGCCAGCATGTCGTACACCGTCACTGTGGTGGTCGTCCATTTCCTCATCCCTCTGTCCATCGTGACGTTTTGCTACCTTCGGATCTGGATCCTGGTGATCCAGGTCAAGCACCGAGTCCGGCAAGAATGCAAGCAGAAAGTGAGAGCCGCCGATGTCCGGAATTTCTTGACCATGTTCGTGGTGTTCGTCCTCTTCGCGGTGTGCTGGGGGCCGCTCAATTTTATCGGCCTCGCCGTCGCCATCAACCCTTCCAAGATCATCCCCCAGATTCCAGAGTGGCTGTTCGTGATGAGCTACTTCATGGCGTACTTTAATAGCTGCCTCAATGCCGTGATCTATGGCCTTCTCAACCAAAACTTCCGGAAGGAGTACAAAAGGATCCTTCTTGCTCTGTGGACTCCACGGCTGCTGTTTGTAGACCTGTCAAAAGGCGGGACGGAGGGAGTCAAGAGCAAGCCGTCTCCAGCTGCTACCAACAACAACAATCAGGCCGAAATCTACTTGTAAATGGGGAGGGAAGCTGTTTATTCTGTTCCGCCTGTATATACTGTGTAAAAGCTTCTCTATCTCCAGGGCCAAATGCTGCAAGTCCTTACTCATGCAAATAACCCCACTCCCTTCTTTTAAATGGCTTTGTGGTTGTGGCTTATCAGGGCTGCTGGTGAGCAATGTGAGCCATGAGGCAGGAGGAAGTCCCTAGTTCGAATTCCTCCTCAGCCAGAAAATTGGGGGGGCCCAGTCCAATCAGTGGCTCATGCGGTAACACGGGAGGGGGCGGGCTTCTGTGACTGGGGGCAGGGGCATAAATCTTACTCTTGCACTAACAGCAACCCTTTGGGGATGTAAGGTTGAAATGTGCCTATAACTTCAAAAATCCAGTTAACCTTTTAAAGAATTCAGTTTTTTTAAAAAAATAAATAGTGTGCCTCTGTAACCAGTAGTTTACTGAACTAAAGTGGTCTTGGAGAAAGGGTGGGGCAGAAACGAGAATAAATAATGTTTTAATTTACAGTTGATGGTGGGTCAATTTTTGAAGCGGGGAGGCAGCCCTAACACTGCTCTGGAAGCACCGTCACCGTTTGGCCCAAATGTCCCTATTCCTCTTCAGGGCACAGTTTTTCAAAACAACCACCTCATTTTGCCCCCAGACGGTCCGGCTGGACTACACCTCCCATCAGCCCCAGCAACAGTGGACTTCAGCCAGTTCTGCAGTTGGGAAGCAGAAGCTGGCTGTGCATTACCCTGATTGGTTGTCCCCTGCCATGGGACCAAGAAACCTCTCCCTAATCTCTATACCACTTTTGTCCTTGCGGGGGTGGGGAGTTTTCATTTTTGGGAGGGGGTCAGTGGGAAGGTAATAAACGCATTCATCTCCAGAGGAGAGCTGGTCTGGTGGCAGCAAGCATGACTTGTCCCCATAGCTAAGCAGGGTCTGCCCTGGTTGCATCTGAATGGGAGACTTGATGTGTGAGCACTGCAAGATATTCCCCTCAGGGGATGAAGCCGCTCTGGGAAGAGCAGAAGGTTTCAAGTTCCCTCTCTGGCTTCACCAAGATAGGGCTGAGAGAGATTCCTGCCTGAAACCTGGGAGAAGCCGCTGCCAGTCTGTGTAGACAATAATGAGCTAGATGGACCAATGGTCTGACTCAGTATATGGCAGCTTCCTCTGTTCCTACGTTCCTAATAATGTTCATTTGGCACTTTGAAGAAAAAGGCAGGCAGCTGCCTGAATTGTGAGAGGTGTGATGGGTGAGGCGGATGGCAGAGCTGGCATTTGATTCGCTGGGGTGCACCCCTGTCATTTGAGCTTAGTGCTGGGAGAAAGCTGAGCTGCCCTTGCAGTTGAAGATGTGCGGTGAGCTTTCGCTTTATACAATGCCTGTTTGTCTTTGTTGCCCAGAAGTAAAGTTGCGCCATCAAGTCGGTGTTGAACCCTGGCGCCCACAGAGCCCTGTGGTTGTCTTTGGTAGAACACAGGAGGGGTTTCCCATTGCTATCTCTTGTGCACTATGAGATGATGCTTTTCAGCATCTTCCTATATCGCTGCTGCCCAATATAGGTCTTTCCCATAGTCTGGGAAACGTACCTGCGGGGATTCAAACCGGCAACCTTCTGCTTGCTAGTCAAGTCATTTCCCCGCTGCGCCGTTATGTGGTTTGCCCAGAAATAAGATACAGAAAATAATATAATTTGAGAGAAGTCGGGAGTCTCACTTTAATCATGGCTGCAATGTTTGTTTATGAATCCGATAAATCCATTAAAAAGATTCTGGTCGACTAAAAAGGTGCCACCAATTACCGTATTTACCTGAATCCAATACTAGGTCGTCCCCCCCCCAAGTTCTTTGATGTTAGCAATTGGGGAGTTTTCTTAAATTCAGAGTCATCTTCCTTTGGGGTAAATACAGGTATAACCAGTATTTAACCTGCCTTTTTTAAGGGGTCGTCTTAATTCAGAGTCATCTTGTATTTGGGTAAATACAGTACCCGTATTTCTATACAGGGAGCTGTAGTCCAACAACATCTGGAGACCCAAGTTTGAGAACCCCTGGTGATTTTAAAATATTGTTTTTAAATACAAGTATCAAACTTACAGAATTCAAGCACAATCTTGAAAGAGGCTTTCCCTGCTGTGTGAGAACTGGGAATGCCTCTTCTAGGAGGTGAGAGCATCTCTGAAAAACAAGGAAGGCATACCTGAGAATTTTTTCTCAGATGCAGACTGAAGGCAAATTATTTAATTCATCAACCAATCAACTAAATCCCGTATCCTTAATTGCCTAACATTTCTTTAATTGGATGACCACCCTGATTCTAATGGAAGCCATTTAATCCTTTGGAAGTAAGTCCCATTGAGTTCTATGGGTCTCAGCAGTTCAGTATGCTTAAGATTGCAATCTTAGAGGCCCCATCACTTCAGCCTAATGAGAAACAAAGACAAGCATACTGAAATCCTCGATCCATTTCACGCTGATGGAGACAAGGCCAAAAACAACAACGCAGAAATAAAACAGAATAATAATATTGACATTTGCAGATAAATCAGGGAAGGAGATGGCATTCAAGGCAAGATCTGCACAATCTCCACATTGGATGGAAGCAAAAGCGTAATGAAAAAAGACAAGTCATATGTTTGCCATTAAAAAGCCTATTCTAAAGATGTATTATATTAGGGCTGCAGTTCCCAACCTTGGTGCTCAGATGGTCATGGACCATAACTCCCATCAGCCCCAGTAACAATGGCCTTTGGCCAACACCATCTGGGGGCCAAGGTTAGGATCCTCTGTTTTGGGGTGTTGAATCTTTCTAGCTTCAGGGACACATTTTTAATTCACATACAATCTCTGGCATCTTCAGCTAGGGCTGGGAGAGAGTCCTGCCTGAAACCTTGGAGAGCTGCTGCCAGTCAGTGTAGACAATGCTGAGCTAGATGGACCAAGGGTCTGACTCAGTATATGGCGGCTTCCTATGTTCCTATGTAGGGGTGCTGTTGTGATCTACCATGTTAGATCTGTTTGTGATTTGTAGTTCTGCTGCTGAGCAGGTTTTCCACATGCTGGACCCTTTAATTATGAAACAGGCTTCACAGTAGTGCCGTAAGTTTTCTGCAGCCGCAAGACACTGCCGTTCTGTGTTCAGAGCACTACGCTCACCCAAGCAAAGTCAACGGGATCTTGAATCCATCCCAAGCAGCTTCCTGTTCTAGGAGCCGTGCCAAGGGATTGCAGAAATTCAATCACCGGCCATCACTCGATGATCAAAGCAGCATCTTTAACCTTGTCTTGGTACATAGGGCTGAGTTCTTTTTGAAGCATTGCGGTTTGGCCACAGAGTACAGAAGCTGATAGAAGCACCGCTACATGTGGCTGCGAAGGGAGCTGTGGAATGCCGTTGATGTCTTAATTTAGTTGATTGGTCAAGTAGATCCCTCTTTTATTTTTAGTTATGAACATAAGCCCATAAGAAAAGCCCTGCTGGATCAGGCCCAAGGCCCATCTAGTCCAGCATCCTGTTTCCCACAGTGGCGCCCACCAGATGCCTCTGAGAAGCCCACAGGCAAGAGGTGAGAGCATGCCCTCTCTCCTGCTGTTGCTCCTCCTGCAACTGGTATTCAGAGGCCTCTGAGGCTGAAGGAGGCCTGTAGCCACCAGACTAGTAGCCATTGATAGACCTGTCCTCCATGAATTTAATTGATAATTAATAATAAAACAACTTTTATTTGTTAGTCGCCCCATAACAAATTGTTCTCTGGGTGGCTTACCACACAACATTAAAACATGAGATAAGCACACACTTTGTGGAAGATATCTTGTCGTTAACATTAGCCAAACTCCTTGAGAAAGCATCTTTACTTATTTGACCTCAAATTCTTTGGACATCCATGGAGCAAAGTTCAAAGGTTTTCCCAATGGTGCTTGGGTCTTTTTTGTACAAGAATTCGGAATCCATCTGAACTTAAATTGTCAAGTAGTTTCCCAGGCCAAGTCTATTCTTGTTAATAAGGTTGTCTGCACAATCGTTAATTGGTTAGGACAAGTGTCCTACTCGGTTTGCTCCTGATTTTTGATCATGTGCTAGCAGAAACGTAGGAAGGAGGAGCAACATCTGGGCAACAAGTCATAAGTACCCAGCACTTGTGCCCAGCAGTTTAATGAGGTAGAAGGAAAAGCCCTCCTCCTCAGCTTCTCCCCAAGATATGACCACTCCTCCTACTCCTATCTAGGATTTTGCTAGCACACAATCAAAAATCGGTAGCATGTACAGACCCCGAGGCCATATTTTTCAAATTCCAATCTGGAATGGGAAGATCAGTTCTTGATTTGCAGTCCTCCTACCCTAAGTAATCTGGACCCTTGTAGGGGCAGCAGTGCCCACAGGGGCCTCCCAATTATTTTCTCTATGTGACTGCACACTGGTAGATGGCGTTGTGGTGAAATATTAGTATGAACTGGAGGATGCAGTGAGACAGCAGCAGTGTTTTCTGAGATCCCTGTTGGCTGCTAAGCACATAAATGTTCCTCCACGTTATCATAGACCTGTGTGCATGATCACGAAAATGAGTCCATTGTCACAAAAACATGGCTCTTAAGAACATAAGAACAGCCCTGCTGGATCAGGCCTGTCCAAGGCCTGTCTAGACCAGCATCTTGTTTCCCACAGTGGCCCACCAGATGCCTCTGGGGAGCCCACAGGCAAGAGGTATGTGCATGCCCTCTCTCCTGCTGTTGCTCCCCTGCAACTGGTATTCAGAAGCATCCTGCCTCTGAGGCTGGAGGTGGCCTATAGCCATCAGACATAAAACAGATGGCTTTTTTTTTAGTATGATGCTGATGACTGTTATTCAAAACAATTTTTAACAGAAAGAACACAAATAAAATTATCTATAAGAATCTGAATTGTGCGTACTGTCTGTCTGAATACAGATGCTTGACTCTAAGGAGCAATAGGTGGCTTTGTTAATAAAGATATATTTATCCCTTTTACCTAGCCGATTGCTGGATTGGCTGTCTCTTGCTCCTTCATAAATATTGCTGCATTGATAAATGGGAAATAGCAGTTTGGTCCTAAGTTAATAACTGGGATAGAAGAATTGGAGGCTGTGTCTGAATTGGCACAGGCACTGACCAGGCCTAGACCTGCTTAGCCTCAGCAAGCTAACTGTAACATCTGCCCTCAGCCCAAGGCTGGGGTCTTCTGTCCTGGGAGATGAGAGCTGGAGACAACAGGACTTCTCCAAAAATTGCCATTATCCGTCTGACAAAGTGGAATCTAGTGCACAAAACCTGGTGTCAAGAATACATTTATTAACCTTGAATTTCCACAAGATTGTGAAAGTTGTGAAGTGTCAGCCCCTTTGTTTCAAATGTAGAGTGCCCTTTGGAAAGCCAGCTTCTTCTTCCATCATGGAGTCACTTGTGTTTTAATTTGAAGGTGTGCCATTCACCTTCACGAATGCAATGGGTGGATATCGGGTGTTATTTGTCTGCTTGGGAAAGTGCTGAATTGTTCTGGCATAGAGATTGGCCTCATCCATCCCAGTGCCTGGCCTGACTGTGAGCAGAAACCCATGGAGCAAGGAAGTTCCTGTGGGGTGAAGGATCACAGCCTGGCCTCAGTCAGTCCATGAAGCAATTCATGCTGGAGTTGCAGAACCTTGGAGAGCTCCAAGTAGACAACCTGTGGAGCCTGGAGGATGCCTATAGCTCTCAAGACTAGTAGCCATTGATAGACCTGTCCTCCATGAAATTGTCCAAACCCCCTTTAATGCCATCCAAGCTGGTGGCCATCACCACATCCCAAGATGGATTAATAATGTGCTGTGTGAAAAAGTACTCCCTTTTGTCGGTCCTAAATTTCCTGACCATCAGTTTCATGGGGTGACCCCTGGTTCTAGTGTGGTGAGAGAGGGGGAAACATTTATCTGTATGCACTCTCTGCATATCATGCATAATTTTATAAACCTCTATCATGCCTCTCCCAAACAGCCCCAGATGTTGTAGCCTTGTCCTGTAACGAAGGTGCTCTAGGCCAGGGATTCTCAACGTTGGGCTCCCAGATGTTATTGGACTTCAACTCCCATAATCCCCAGCCCCAGTGGCCTTTGATTGGGGATTATGGGAGTCCCCAATAACATCTGGGGACTCAGCGTTGAGAATCCCTGCTCTAGGCACTACGCTAACCCAACATTTAACTGGGAGCGTCAATGCGGGATTTGATCTATGGCAGCCGATCCCGGTTAAAATGTTGGGTTGGCATGAGGCTAACTTGACTGTGAATATTTCCAGGTTCTCATGTCTGGAAACTGGAAGCGTGCATGGCGTGCAGAATTCCCAATCCTCCACCAATCATTGTGAGAACTGCCAGAACCTGCTCAATGATGTGATGGCAGCTAAGAAAACCTGGGATAATTTTGGAATGCAATCCTAGGCCCCAGTGCAGATTTTTATGGCACCCGCCCTGTGGGAGAGTAAAGTGCAAGAACACTTCTAAGATGTCGCCTGCCAACTGCAGTTTCTATTCTATTCTATTCTATTCTATTCTATTCTATTCTATTCTATTCTATTCTATTCTATTCTATTCTAATGTTCTTATATACTGCATCCTCCAAAGACTCTAGGCAGTGAACAATACCAATAACAATTAATTAAAATAATAATAATAATAATAATTAAAGGGCAAACACCAGGCAAAACAGGTAGGTCTTAAGAAGGGCCTTAAAAGCAGCCAGGGAGGAGGCTGAATGAATCTTGGAGGGGGGGAGAGTGTTCCAAGAGGGGAGCCACAGAGAAGGCCCTCCATGCACCACACCAGTTCTTAGCTTAAAATAATTTAGGCTTTCGATTAATATGGGATGCCTTAATGTAACTGATTAATTGATTGAAGGTTGAAGCCCAAATCCTTCATCATGGCTTGACACCCGCTTTCAGATCAGTTTCAATTATTCATTATAGATTTCTTTATGCATTAAACGGTTCAGAAAAAAAGCAGACTTTATGACCGCCAGACTCAGCTGGTGCCCTTTATTACAAATTTAGCAGGCTTTGGGCTGGCGAGGTGCCACTCTGGCAATTAGGGCATGTTGGCTTTCTTTAAGGCTGGTGTTAGATGTTAAGCCCTTTGTTCCTGCCTCCACTGCTCAAATATTTGAAACGCTATCTCTGCCGTAAGACCAAAAGGGAACAGAGAGTCTCCAGAATTGGTGCTGAGTATTAACATTTATCTTGGGGCTTTTCACGCTTTTCTGGGAGCTACCTTTGTGAGTATGGCTGTTGTGCACAGAAGTGGGCAACTTATCCCCCAGCTGCCCCCAGCAAGGGAGAGGTCTCTGTTCTCTCACTCCTGCCTGGCATTCCAGATGCAAAGCAGATGGTCTACCAATGAGTAACAGGAGAGGAGAGAGGAGAGCTGGTCTTGTGGTAGCCAGCATGACTTGTCCACTTGGCTAAGCAGGGTCCGCCCTCCCATATGAATGGGAGACTAAAAGTGTGAGCACTGGAAGATATTCCCCTCTTAGGGGATGGAGACACTCTGGGAAGAGCATCAGAAGGTTCCAAGCTCCCTCCCTGGCAGTATCTCCAAGATAGGGCCGAGAGAGATTCCTGTCTGCATCCTTGGAGGAGATGCTGCCAGTCTGTGAAGACAGTACTGAACTAGATAGACCAATGGTCTGACTCAGTATATGGCCGCTTCCTATGTTCCTATGACAGCTCTATCCCCTATCTCCAATGTGCTCTTGACATTCTGCCACAACCCACTAGATTCTGTTCTGCCTCAGCCTCCCAATCCCCGTATCAAAAGTTGGCAGCCTAAAGTAATAATACTAATACAATGTTTAACCTGTTTGGATGTTTTCCCAACAGATCTGAGATCAGACTATAATGTCTACTGTTGCTTGAATTATGCAGCTATCCCATTTTTATTTCTCTTTCTTTCTTTCTCTTGATCTCTAAAATATGACCTCAAAAGGCTCTCCCTTCCTTTTCTTCCTGTGATGTGGCTGCAGCTAATGTTTCAGAAGGCCAAGGGTGAAACTTAATTCCTTAGTGCAGCCTCTGCTTAGAGTTCTATGACTTGTTTTGCTTGTATCGCTTCCATTGCTGTAATCAAAGGTTTGTCCGTCTTTCCATTAGCAACTTCTGATCCCAGGAGTCTGTTAATTATTTTTGTGTGTGTGGAGAGCCTTGCCTAAGGGCTTTGTAATTATAAAAACATTTGCCATTTGCCAGAGCAGAAAACTATACAAATTAGTAATCTTCAGAGCAGTTTAGAAGCAGTGATCTCTTAGAGTCTGCTCTAGGAAAGCGCAAGAAATCCATGTGAAAAATAGTTTGTGAAATCTGATTCTTAATAATAATAATTATTATTATTATTAATACTTCCACACATTGGAGCCTCTGTGTGAGGCAGAACGCAGCCTTCTCATACTAGAGAGGGATGCTTTACGATTATACTGGAGGTATACTCAGCGTTAAGTACTTGGTAAAGTACAAGGTAGAGTAGCTTGGTTACTCACATGTGAGTGAACTAAGTTGGAGGGATTTCCGTGGGTCCTCACGAGCCTCCAGACCAGTGTTCCTTCTAACAGGGATTCCCAGATGTTGTTGACTACAACTCCCAGAATCCCCAGCTGCAATGGCTTTTGCTTGGGGATTCTGGGAGTTGTAGTCTACAACATCTGGGAGTCCCTGTTAGAGGGAACACTGATCAAGACCTGGGCTGCATGTCCCCAACCTCCATTCTGATAATCATGTGAATAGCCCTACCCACAAACACTCCTTCCCTCAGGTCCCTCATATTCGTTGGTATGTGTGTGACCATTCCCAGATTCTGCTGGCTTTCTCATTCACTGCAGAAAGATCTCTGCATCAACCCACCTACGCCGTGACTTCTGATGTGAGCATCTGAGCACCTCCCACTTTCAAAGCAAGAACAATATCAATATTTATTTATTTTGTTGTTGAATTTCTATACCACCTTTCTTTAAAAAAACTCAAGGCAATTCACACAAAAGTTAAAACAAGTCTATAAAAATTACACAGTTAAAATATGAAACTATTTTTAATTGTTTTTATTTAATACATTTATATACCTACCCAAACCAAAGAATATACAAACTAGAGTATAAAAATACAGATAACTGGAGGAAACTGGACTGACGAAGAGGCTGTTCAATGGGACATGACATCCATCTTAGCACCCAAATTATGACATGACATCCTTTGCAGCCAAAGTTAAGCACCTTTTGACTGTGGGAATTTAAAGGTAAAGCGTGCCTCGAGTCGGTATTGACTTGTGGAAACCACAGAGCCCTGTGGTTGTCTTTAGTAGAATACAGGAGGGGTTTACCATTGCCATCTCCTGTGCAGTATGAGATGAT
This sequence comes from Hemicordylus capensis, assembly GCF_027244095.1. Taxonomy (NCBI): domain Eukaryota; kingdom Metazoa; phylum Chordata; class Lepidosauria; order Squamata; family Cordylidae; genus Hemicordylus; species Hemicordylus capensis. Next base: position 22,736,927 of record NC_069667.1, read on the forward strand.
GCCTTTCAGCACCTTCCTATATCGCTGCTGCCCAATAGAGGTGTTTCCCCTAGTCTGGGAAACATACCAGCGGGGATTCGAACCGGCAACCTCTGGCTTGCTAGTCAAGTCATTTCTCTGCTGCGCCATTAGGTGGCTCCATGTGGGAATTTAGGCAATGGTTATTTAGCAGCCTGATTGTCTACCCATTAAAATGATTTCACAAAACCGTTTTTGGCTGAGAGAGCATTAAGGTGACAAATATTCTGCCCCTGTTAATGAGAGCATTACACAACCTTCCAGCTCTTGGGTAGCACAATTAGTCTTGGAGAGTTAATTAAAATGCAAATGTAATGCCGGTAAGAAAGCCTTGCTGGGGTCCTTCTCATACAGACATTCCCACACCAGCCACAAGCCAGCAAATATGATCTGTATGCAGAAACGGGTTTCCCACATGCAGAATCTGCTGTACGTGGAGTGGAGAACTCTGGTGTGTTTGGGACCATGGGCCACAGCCTGTAAGTGGCAGAGGGCTTTAACCATGACTTCTCCACGTGGGGTCCCCAGAGTCTTTTCCAGCTCTGCCTGGAGGCTTTACACACAGGACTTCTACCTCGAATCTCCTCCAGAAGAGAGAGTGTGCATTTACACACCAGCCAAACCCACCCCAAAGTCCTTTGAGATTCTTGGACCCACTCCCCACACATAAATCAGGCTTCATCTTGTGAATTCTAGCTTATCTCGGTGTATTTCTGGACTTTTAAAATGCTGGTTTTAAGCTACTTTTTCGGAAAATAGGGAGAGGCACTGACGTAGAATCGTTAGCATGATAAGAGAGATACTGTCTTTGAAATGCAGATGTAGCTCTTCAGAATTCTTTCCCTCTCTCTCCCCCCCCCCCCCCCCGGAGTTATTTGCAGCTCAGGAGTTATTCGCACCTGGCTTCATGCTGCGGGGTAAATGTTGAGTGAAGCCACTTTGAACTACACTCGCGGCATTGAGGGAAGCAGCCCCTCCCCTCTGCTCTCGAGTTTGCTTTGGATGCAAGTTCACAGGGCATGCCTCCGGTTTATGCCAAAGCCCGATTTATGCCAAAGCCCGATTTGTGTGTGGAGTGGATCCAAGGATCTCGGAAGGACTTCAGGGTAAGTTTGGCTGGTGTGTGAATGCACACACTCTCTCCCGAAGGAGATGTGGGGTAGAAGCCCTGTCTGTAAAGCCTCCATGTGAACTTGCATCAAAAGCAGACCCAAGAGCAGAGGGGAGGGGCTGCTTCCCTCTATGCCCCGAGCGTGATTTGAAGTGGCTTCGCTCAACATTTACCCCGCAGCACGAAGCCACGTGTGAATAACTCCCTGGAGATGCTGCCAGGGATTGAACCTGGGACCTTCTGCATGCAAAGCAGATGCTCCGACACTGAGCTACAAGCCCATCCCTATCGTTGTTTATGTTGCTGTATTGTTTTTTGGAGGGAGGGAATGTCTTTTAATCTTTAATGGTTTTGTATTATGTCTTTTGCTATAATCTTAAACTTGGTAATAACCTCCCTGGAAATGTTTGTAAATGCAAAGGAGGATATCAATCTTTGGAATAACCAAATGGAGAATGACATGTTAGAGGCGACCTTTGAGCACAAAATATGTCATAATATAATATTTATTGTTTGAGCAATGCCTAAAAAGCAATGTGCTTTTTAGCATGTTGAGGGATGGATCGAAATCTCTCCGAGCATGTGCCTCATTTGCAACAAAACGCTTCTTCAGCCAGAGGAGGTTTCCCCCAGTATCTGCTGCTGCAAAGATTTGACTGAGCACACAAGTCTGGTCATATTTGCTATTTCCATAAAGCAGTTTTAATCTTTGCGTGCAGCATCTGCGGTGATTGCTTTTTAACCACCTCTTGCTGCTTAATGCAAAAATATTCCTAGTTCTTCCTCATTAGGACCCACCTTCCGTAGGCTGCACCATAAAAACAATTTTTAGGCTGCCTCTGGAACGACAGAAAGATTATTTTGAAGTAGAGTCAGCAGGAGGAGAAATTTATCTGATAGATGAAGTTATCAAATCTGGGTCCCCAGATGTGGTTGGACTACAACTCCCATCATCCCCAGCCTAGGGGATCTTGGGAGTTGTACTCCAACAACATCTGTGGATCTAAGTTTGACAACCTTTGTGTTATCCTGAGAGCCCAACTACATGGCATGCTTAGAACTCTAATGAATCCTACCCCCCCCGGCCCCGCAGAAATAGATGCTGGGCCTGGATTCCCCCTCCCTCAATGTAGATCAGGGCTGTGGTGCTGGAGATTCAACCCTCCCTCTCAAACATGGGGAGCCAAGTCTAAACTCCTGCTCTAAGGTGTGTGCACATGTGCGCGCCCACAAGTTCTCTGATGTCCGCTCAGTTAATTTTGGATCCTGCTCAGATTGAATTAGGAAGGCCCCACTCTGAATGCAGGTGCGCGCACACTTGATGCTGCTGCCCCTCCCTCACTACCCCTCTCTTTGCAGACCCCTGCCCACGATCCTTTTACATATCTAGATTCTTCTCTCCTCTACAATCTTCCCACCAGTAACAGCTGCATTCCAACTGACATTAACTGCGTAGCCCCGTTTGCGGGCAAAATCAACCAGCACCATGTTCACAGTGCGGCCGGAGCGGCTCTTCCTGCTCGGCCGATTTCTCCCCGCGTATTGGACCATGTGACCCCGCTTGTGAGCTAAATGATGGCCCCTGTGTCTGGCATCAGACGTAGGGGGCGTGGCTGGGGCACGAGGCACAGCCCCTGAGGAGCGGTGGCCCAGGTGCATTGAACCCCTTAGTGCAATGGTGCCTCCGCCTCTGAATATAAGGCTCCTTCCGATATGTGAAAAGAAATGGGGAACCTTACAAGGGCAGGTCCTTGTTGTAAACTTACATGGTGGGCTTCATCCCATCAAACTCCTTTTTGGCTTCCAAGGTCCTCGTCCCCATCTTGGCTCCAGGCTGCCTCTTGTTTCATCACCACCACCACCTCTGCTTTTTGACTTTAATGTACTGGTTGCCGTAAAATGTTGTACTTAATTGAAGTGGATTCTCTGCATGCTAATGGTTCCTTTCATGCAGTGATTTTCCCCATGGGAAATTTGGAAATTATAGCAGGAGTTAAAAAGGATGGCACTTGATTAACATTTGCTGCTATAAAACATCTTTGTTAAGAACTTTCTCAAACTGCTTTTTGGCTAGATAACAAATCTATATCATTATGAGATATTAAGGTTTCATGATGGCCTGCGTGCCAAGCTTAATTGTCCTGCGTTTAGGCATTCCATTTTTATTTCATTAAGACATGTGATTAAATGACAGTAAATTAATTCCAAGGCTTGTGCACCATGCTGTGAATGCTTCCATGCTCTGATATCTCTTGCTCATGTGCTGTAGCGGTTTTTACTATAAATCAGTTCCAATATTTTTGAACTGATGAGTCACAGATGCAATTCTTTCTGGACCACCATGTATTTTCCAAAATCTGCCTGAACTTTCTTAATGACTAAAGATATCAAATGACATGGGAGTACATCCTCCTAGTTATAATTTTCCTAATATACCAAGTCTTTAAAAAAAGATTTTATTTTATTATGATGTTGATTTTATTACAAATACTTATTACTGCAGAAGTTTTATTACACAAGTATTACAAATACTTTTCAACAAAAACGTCCCCAAAGTGGTTCGGACAGAAAAGAAAATACGAATGAGATGAATACCTGTCCCCAAAGGTCTTACAGTCTTATAAAAAGACATTTTAAACATAACATGTGGCTGTTCAGATCAATCCTGTACTAGGTATTTGCTTTCAGATTAAAATGCTGGGGTCACACATATAATGTGGCCAAATTTCTTCTGATTGCTAACAGGATTAGACAAGTTATGACATCAAGGTCATTCACAAAATCAAAAACTGTGTTCTACCTGGGTTTGGGAGGTGTGTGGGTGTGTGCTCCCAATTTCTGGTTGTGTTGGAAGCAAGGTAAGAGGAAAAGCTGGGTAGAAGGATTGTGTGGATGCAAGGTAGGTAGAAAGGCTACCCAGGTTTTCCTATTACCTTGCTTCCACACAACTGGAAATTGGGAACATACTCACACACAGCTCCCAATCCCAGGCAGAACACAGTTTTTGATTGTGTGAATGACCTCATCTTCTACAGCCCTTTAACCTCTCTGTATTATAGCTGTTGGATATTGTTGTTATGCGCTGATATTTTGTTTTTTCTTTGATATTTTGATCCATCCCCCCCCCCTTTCTTTTTCTGGTCAGAGACTGAATAAAGTATTCTTTCTTGTTATCGACATTTTATTTATTTATGTAACTTTTACACCATCCAAGCCAGGCTCTAGGCAGTTCACACACGACATAAGGTAGACACCAGCAACGGCAGTTGAGCTGTGCTGGGGTTACAAACATGGGAACATAGGACGCTGCCATATACTGAGTCAGAACCTTGGTCCATCTTGCTCAGTATTGTCTACACAGACTGGCAGCAGCTTCTCCAAAGTTGCAGGCAGGAATCTCTCTCAGCCCTAACTTGGAGACGCCAGGGAGGGAACTTGGAACCTTCTGCTCTTCCCGGAGCGGATCCATCCCCTAGGGAATCTCTTACAGTGCTCACACATCAAGTCTCCCATTCATATGCAACCAGAGTGGGCCCTGCTTAGCTAAGGGGATAAGTTCCCTATGATCTTGGGGATGCTGCCAGGGAGGGAACTTGGAACCTTCTGCTCTTCCCAAAGCGGCTCCATCCCCTGAAGGGAATTTCTTACAGGGCTCACACTTCATATGTCCATTCATATGCAATCAGGGCAGACCCTGCTTAGCTAAGGGGATAAGTCATGCTTGCTACCACAAGATCAGAAATTGCAAGGTTTTTTGTTTTTGTTTTTTAATGTTTATATCCTGCTTTTCTTCCAGGAAAGCGGTGTATGTGATTATGCTTATCCTCACAACAACCCTGGGAGGTAGGTTAGGCTGAGAGAGAAGCGAGTGGCCCAGAGCTGCCCAGTGAGTTTCATGGCTGAGTGGGGGATTTGAACTCAGGTCTCCGTGATCCTAGTCCAACATTCTAGGCTGGCCCCCACCAGGGGACACAGGGCAAGGCAACATCACGCACCTCACCTCAGGCACCACAGTAACTTGGGTCACCCCTCCCATGCCACCATTGGAGGCAAGGTCTGAAGATGGACGACAGACCAGACTGGGTTTCTGGTCCATTATAGGTCTATTTGCCCTTGTTTTTTTCAGCTGATCCTCCGTTCCTTTCCTTTCCTTTCTTATCATGTCCTTTCGACTCTAAGCCTGCAGGCAGGCCTCATGCTATTCCTAATTTGTGTCCAGTGCCGCGAAATGTCAGGTATTTTATAAATATCATTTAGTGGTAATAACAGCAGTCAGCCATTGGACATGATCCCTGCCTTGTTATGTGTTTGGTACAGCACACAGCTTTTTAGGCATTGCTCAAACAATACATATTATTGTATTATGACATATTTTGTGCTCAAAGGTCATCCCTAACATGGCATTCTCCATTTGGTTATTCCAAAGGTTTATACCCTCCGGTCCATTTACAAACGTTTCCAGGGAGGTTATCAAATTTAAGAGTGTAGCAAAAGACATAATACAAAACCATTACAGATTAAAATATATTCCTCCACCCCCAAAAGCAAAAAAAAAAGCAACATCAACAATGATAGGCATAGTCCTATAGTTCAGAGGTATAGCATCTGCTTTGCATTCAGAATATTCCCAGTCCAGTCCCTGGCGTAGAATCCAAAGGAAACAGCCGTAGTATGCAAGGACAAGTGCGTGGAGTTGAATCAGGAATATTAACAGTTTGATGATATTATGTACAGAGAGGCAAGTGCTGGCTGCTTTTCCCTGCTCTTGCTGCCAGCTGGTTTTGTTGTGTGTGTTTTTAACCCCACCTCTACTCACCTTAAGTGGCACAGCGGGGAAATGCTTGACTAAGAAGCAGAAGGTTGCCCGTTCGAATCCCCGCAGGTACTATATCGGGCAGCAGCGATCTAGGAAGATGCTGAAAGGCATCATCTCAGACTGTGAGGGAGGAGGTCATGGGAAACCCCTCCTGTATTCTACCAAGGACAACCACAGGGCTCTTTTACGGCTCCAAGACTGGAATAAAAGTAATGGCACCATTCAAAAGCTGGCCTGGATCAAGGAATGGATTAACCAAAAACACCACACCTGGCAGCATCTCTAGGTAGAAACCTTGGAATTTCAGGAGAGAGGAGAGCTGGTCTTGTGGTAGCAAGTGGACAATACTGAGCAAGATGGACCAAGGTTCTGACTCAGTATATGGCAGCTTCCTATGTTCCTATGCCAGGCGCAAGGAGGAGGCCACTGGGTGCCAGCAGCCTAAATGCAGGCATGTGGGGGTGGTTGGGTTCGAGTCAGACTCTGTGGGGCCAGACCCTGGATCTTTAAATACCTGATTCTGGGAGGAGCAAAGTGTTAGCATGTCCCAGCAAGGCTGAGGAAGCAGAGACTCCTGTCACACTTCCGATGCAACAAGGTGAAATGGCCATAGATCAGGGCTACCCAACCTCAGCCCTCCAGCTGTTTTTGAACTACAAACCCCATCATCCCCAGCCACAGTGGCCAATAACTGACAATGATAGGAGTTGTAGTCCAACATTTACAGGAGGGCCGGAGTTGTGCAGCCCTGTGTAGCTCTTTCATGGGCCCCAACAGAGGAGGAGAGCTGGTCTTGCAGTGGCAAGCATGGCTTGTCCCCTTTGCTAAGCAGGATCTAATGTGGTTTGCATTTGGATGGGTGACTCCATGTGAGCCCTGTTGCTGTAAGATATTGCCCTTGGGTGATAGCCCAGTGGAAGAGCATCTGCATGCTGGTTCAATCCCCAGCAACTCCAGGCAGGGCTGGGGGAGAATCCTGCCTTAAACCTTGGAGAGCTGCTGCCAGTCAGTGTGGACAATGTTGAGCTAGATGGACCAAGGGTCTGACTCAGTATATGGCGGCTTCCTATGTTCCTGTGTTGCTGTTCCTAAGCTGATGGAAGGGGCCTCACAGTTTCTCCTCATCCTCTTGCAGGCAGTTCCTGGAGGTGAGGAACCCAAGGGCAGTTTATGTTTTAATTTAGACAGAACCAATTTAATTGGTTTAACTAATTTAGACATGAACCATTAAACCAAAACCTGGGGAAAGAGGAGAAGAGCAAAAGCAATTGGGCAGAGGCCAGCTGAAATATATGAGTATTGAGGCATTTTCTAAGAAAGGAAGAGAATTGATTTAAATGAATATCAGCTGGTTAAAATGTTCCATAGATAAGAAGCAGGTGGGTGGTTTTTTTTTTTTTTTTAAAGTCAGTAAGATGTGAAATAGAGGCAAAGATATGGGGGTGAACAAGCAACAGTGACCCAGCAGAATGCAAGAATCAAGGAGGAGACTATAAAGAAATCAGAGATGAAAGATGAACAGGAGCTGAACAATGGATGCATTTGAAGGTAAGTCTACAGAATCCGAAGCTGATTGTGAAAAGGAAAGGAGAGAGGCTGAAGAGAAATCACAGAGAGAGCTGCTGCCATGGATTATTCAGCACTTGCCAACACTCCCCAAAGTGCTGAGGCTTTCACAAAATAAACATTGGCCGCATCCCTAGTTTCAAGACTGGCGCTGCATTCTCCGCCACACCATTTTTAACTTAGATTCATGGCTTACTTCTCCCGAAAGCTCAGGCTGGCTGGGACCTGGGTAGTGTACAATCGGGAGATACAGTCCCCTGTCTGGAGAGTGTTGTGAGCTGATATAATATGCCAGCTATGTTGATATGCGTGCCATTATTTGAGCAATTTCCATTAACTGCAATGCCGTTTGTCTTCTGGTAGCTGGGGATTCATCTTTGACGGATGATTCCTGCACTTCATTCTTGTTCTGTTGCTTGCATCATGTGTGATCTGATCATTGCTTTTCAGTTACATGACATTTTTAATATTCAGATCAAAGCAGAGTACTTGGTCCTCTCTCCCTCCCCTCCCTCTCTTCCTCCCCCCCCCTAACATATCTGTATACCACTCAAAATGCAAGTCTCTGGGTGGTTTACAACAAAACAATAAAATCAACAAGTAAACAGGTTAGAACATTACCACAACTTAAAATTTAAAACAATAAGAAAACTATTAAAAACCATAAAACTACTTTCCACTTTGCAGGAAGAAGGTCCAGCGTTCCCTGGAAGCATCTCTAGGTACGGCTGAGAAAGACTCCTGTCTGATGCCTGTCAGTGTAGACTTAGGAACATAGGCAGCTGCCATGTTCCGAGTCAGACCATTGGTCCATCTAACTCAGTATTGTCTACACAGACTGGCAGCGGCTTCTCCAAGGTTGCAGTCAGGAATCTCTCTCATCCCTATCTTGGAGATGCTGCCAGGGAGGGAACTTGGAACCTTCTGCTCTTCCCAGAGTGCTCCATCCCCTGAGGGGAAGATCTTCCAGGGCTCACACTTCTAGTCTCCCATTCATAGGCAACCAGGGTGGACCCTGCTTAGCTAAGGGGACAAGTCATGCTTCTTGCCACAAGACCAGCTCTCCCCTCCTCAGACATCCGATATTTTAATAAAACTCCAGCTATTTATAGCCACCTATGGAAATCACAAGTGCACACCTTGAATCTCTAAGAGATCACTCATGCTGCAGCTGAGCAAGGGATCCTCGGCCCTTGATTGATATGCAAATGCTCGCTTGGCTAATTGGCTTTCACAGCTGCCTCCAAGAGTCCACTCTATGTATGATTCATAGAGTTCTAGATTTTGCTGCAAAAAGCTGTGAGGACAAATATGCCGTCACCTCTGTGGAATTCAAAAGTGACCACAATTCGCGCCCCCCCCCCCCAAGTCAAATGTCTGCTCATCTCTCACTGGTGCACGGACCACATAACCCACAGCTTTGGGATCAGAAAGATTTGAAGGCTGCTAGAAATCCAGTCCAGTTTGCAAGGAGTTCTGTTCAGGTGTTTAGATAGAAAGACACACACATGGCAAAGAGGGATCACTAGACCCATGAGCTGAACACTCATACAACGAGTTTACAGTATACACGGGTACAGAGGTACAATCATTCACGAGTTATGTGGAACGCAGATACAGAAGTACCTGGAAGTTAAGGGAGGAGTGCTGGTCTTGTGGTAGCAAGCAGGATTTGTCTCCTTTGCTAAGCAGGGTCTGTCCTGGTTTGCATTTGAATGGGAGACTACATGTGTGAGCACTGGAAGATCTTCCCCTTAGGGAATGGGGCCACTCTGGGAAGAGCAGAAGGTTCCCAGTTCCCTCCCTGGCAGCATCACCAACATAGGGCTGAGAGAGACTCCTGCCTGCAGCCTTGGAGAAGCCACTGGCAGTCTGGGTAGACAACAGTCATGCACAATAAAAATTAATAGTAATTCAAGAGCCCCTGAAGCAAAGGTATGCATTTAACTCTCAGCCCCTTTGATTAACATTGACCCCTACTGATGGTTGAGTAATCTACTGATTAAAACTTGTCTCCTTAATTTGGTCAATATTTCTACACTTGTTTGCAGTCCCGGAGACAGAAAGCAATTGGAAGCACCTCAAAAAGATGATGCACTTTACTGGGCGACTTTTTTAGCCCGACTGCTGAGAAACGATCCTTCCACATCTGCTTTGGGTTTCAGATGTGATATTGCTCTCTGTTGATTATATCATCCTGCTGATACTCACTCTGCCTCCCTGCAGGCTGTCAGCAGGATAGTTTCACAGTGATATTATTCTGCAGCCAATCCTAAAACCACCCTTTGAACATTCTTTTTTTAAATATGCCTGTTCTCCAGGGGAAGAAAAGCCCTTCAAATGTAACACAAGTGCCTTCTTTTCCAAGGACACAAAACACACACTTCTTCACATCCCTGCAGGGCTTGGCAATCATATCTGGCCAATTTTTTTTTTAAATTAAAAATGGAAAGGTCGTAGGGAGATAGGTCAGCTGTTGACATAACATGCCGGTTGATTGTTTTTGATTCCAGAGCCTTCTTTGTTTGCTTATGTAGTCTTAGTGCGAGAGGGTTGGAGAACTGGAATGAGCATCCGAATTAAGAGGGATGAGTCTGCAGTATAAAATAAAGCTTAAAAAAATGGATGGATGGGTAGAAAGTTGTTTGTTCTGCAGGGACAGAACAGGCGAGGACAGGTGTTCTCAAACTGGGTTTGCCATCTGTTGTTGGAAGACAACTCCCATGATGGGAGTTGCTGTCCAGCAATATCTGAGGACCTGAGTTTCTGAGATAAGACAATAGGAAGTCCTGGGTTCAAATTCTTGTTTGATCCCAGTTCGAGAGTCTCTGTATATGGTTTTGGTTTGCTCAATTCCTTGTGTAGTTTTGCTGGTTTCTGTAGCTTTGATGGTGTTGATTATCTGTCTATCACCTTCTTCTTCATCAACCCTACTGCCTGTTAAGGTCATCTGAGGAGATCCAGATGCAGTTGCCACCAGCTTGATTGGTGGCAACTCAAAACAGGGCCTTTTCTAGAGTTACCCCAGGGCTCTGGAACACGTCGCTTCCTAATGAAATTAGAGTTTCCCCTTCTCTGAATGTTTTAAAGAAGGATCTGAAAACATATCTGCTTAGCCAGGCTTTTAGTTTATAGTTCTGAAGATTTGGGTCTTCGAGTTTTTATTTGTATTTTTAAATTGTTTTAATTGTGTCAGTGTTTAATGGTTTTAAGATTGTGAACTGCCCAGGGAATTGTTTTGTATGGGGTGATATAGAAATGTAATAAATAAATAAATCTAGCTGTGTGTGTCTGTGTGTGTATGTATCCCTGAGTATATTTTGCAGAAAAGCATTATAAATCATTTATAATGAATGAATGAATTTATCAATGAATAGATCTTGTGATGAAAATTGGAGCTGAAGATGACTCTTAGGTCTGGAAAGGATACTATGCACCCTCTCCCCAAAAGGGGATTTATTTTGTGTCCAACTGCTGTTCTCCCCATTTGTGTCTACCCGCAGCCCACCAAAGTAGAACCACTTTTTTCTAATTAAGTGTCACAACCTGAGGCATTTTGGTGGTTGTTTCTGGGAACAGAGTGCTAGACTTTGGTCTGATCCTGGAGGACAGCCCTTCTGTGTCAATCTGGCTCAGTATTGTCTTCACAGACTGGCAGCGGCTTCTCCAAGGTTGCAGGCAGGAATCTCTCTCAGCCCTATTTTGGAGATACTACCAGGAAGGAAACTTGGAACCTAAATGCTCTTCCCAGAGCGGCTCCATCCCCTAAGGGGAATATCTTACGGTGCTCACATGTAGACTCCCATCCAAATGCAAATTGGGGCAGACCCTGCTTAGCAAAAGAGACAAGCCATGCTCGCGATCACAAGACCCTTCTCCTCCTGTTGCAAATGTTGCTTTTACCATGCAGGCTGTTCTTCCTTCGCGAAGACGGTGCGCTGTCGGGAAGCTGCCATACATAAAAAGACCACCATGCTCTACTTTTTCCTTTCTTATAACGTCAGTCCTCAGTTTTGAATTACCAGCTGAACTTTTCTTCTCAGCCTAGCAGGAGACTGGAGACAAGTAGTCTGCTCTTCTTCTCACTGGGAGTCCTTCCCGCCTGAGCCTCTCATCTCCTGACACGAATCCCGACTATCTAGGCCATCAGCTTGGTGGTCCGGGGCAAAATCTGAGCTAGTGAGGCAGTAAAGCGAGACCAGGGACATGTGAAATATGCTGCTTGGATGGTTGTTCCTCTCTGAACTTCTTTCATCAAAAGCTTCCTCTGGATAGCCCAAGCCCTGGGAAGGGCTTTAAAAGAGAAATGAGGCTCTATGGGGAAATAATTGTGGCTCAGACATCAGCAGAACGAAGTGATGGAGTGGATTGTGCCAGTTCAGACTGCTGCTGTGAATGCACCCTGAATGAAATCCCTGCAACTCTAAAATCAACACACTGGGGAGAAAGGAAGTAGTCCCACCTGGTGCCTAGTGTGTTCATTTTCTACTTGCAAGAAGTTTTTAACAGAGAGAAGCATCAAGCCCTGAACGGTTTGGGCCTGGGACACCTGAGGGACTGCCTGCTCCCAAGGGTTTCTGCCCACTTGATGAGGTCATCTGAGCGGGCTCTGCTCTGGATGCCGACAATGAGGGAGGCTCGGTTGTTGTGCACTCAGGACAGGGCCTTTTCTGTTGCTGCCCCCAGACTCTGGAAGGCTCTCCTGGTGGCTATTCGCTCCTCGGTCTCCACCACAGCTTTTAGAAAGCATGTGAAATCGTGGCTTCCCCCCCAGGCTTTTATATTATTGTCTCTGCTGCTGCTCCTTGTACTTTGTATTGCTTTTAGGTTTGTGTTTTAAATTTTTAATCAGCTTTGTTTTATATTTTTAGCTTAATATTTTAATTGTGTCTTTTTTACAATCTTGTCTTTAAAATGTTGCTGTAAACCGCCTTGGGATTGTTTTAATGAAAGGCGGCATACAAATGTAACAATTAATTAATTAATTAAATGTGCTTCCCTGTCCAAAGTGGGACACTCCATGCAAACGAAAGCAAACCCTGCTTAGCAAATCCATGCTCACTATGTCCTCCATGCACTCAGACATTTGGAGTGGAGCAGGCTCATGCTGGCTGGTGCCACCCACCAAACAGTGAGCATCTGGCAGCTGCAGCTGCACACCGATGGTGCAACCCCAATTCCTGATTGCACGTACGAACCTGATGCGCAGACAATTAGATGTGCACAGGGCCCATTCTTATGCGGCACTCACTACACAGAGGGTGAGGCCTGAGCTGCACTCCGATAGGCTTCCGCGTCCCTTCCTATCGGGATCTTATTCTCTGACCAGACAGTGATCAGGTCTCTTGTTGCAATTTTCACAGCGCCACCTGCTGGTCGGTGCTTGCATTCTGAGAAGAATCAGTAGTCCCCAAAGAAATTGTATTCAAAAGGGAATGCAATGCAACTGCTGGCCAGAAGGTGGCGGTCTGAAAATCACACTATGTCTCTGATCAGTGTGATCCCGAAAGGAAGGAGCACAGAAGCTTATGGGAGCCTGTGTAAGAGCCTGGTTCAACTTGTGCCATTTATTGCTGTCTGGGAAGACCCCCAAATCTAGTCCGGGGAGCTCCTGGCAAAAATCTGGATAGAACCAAGGGGAAATATTTGGTTCTGATCAGTGAAAAATTGACTAGTAAGAAATGTGGCTTCTTCTATTACAAAAGGAAAAAGTCTTTCTCCCTTTCTCCCCTCTCCCCCTTTCCCAGCACTAATTGTTATTTATTATCTTCATTATTTATTTATTATAAAGTTTTTTTAAACCAGCAGGTGCTGTGCACAAAATTAAAAAATACAATGGCCCCCTGCCTGCAGACTAGCAATCTTGAGGTTCTAAGCTGGTTCTAGGTAGGAGGGAAGTATTTTTCCATTATTTCATCATCTGCTTTCTTTGAAAATACGCCGCTGTGTTTATTATTGAATCCATATTCTGCTGACAGTGAAGGGGTCGGGGAGAAGGGGTAATTAATGGCATTTCTAGGTTTTAATGAAGGAAAGTCAATTCGGCTTGAAAGAATTCCCTCGCACCAAATGAAACGGCAGTGTTTATTCTCCCCCCAAGAAACTCCCCACGGTAATTTCATTAGCAAGAGAGATCACCAATAACAAAAGCTCTGAAAATCAAACCTTTCTGCAACCGTGGTTGTTTGAACTTGGCATAGATTGTGTTTATTTCTCTGTGGTTGGTTTTCTGAATGAGCTTGAGGGCAGTTTCCAGACTCTGATATTCAGCTGTAGCATCCTTCAAGTAAGAACCAAAAGCCTGAGAATTTAGAAGAAACCATCCTGATTCTTCCGTGGGACGTCCAGTGACTGCATGTGATTCTCTCTGTTTTCTATTTATTCTTCTTTACATTATTTCATACTCTCTGAAATCTTGTGTAAAGAAAGGAATACTGGAACAAAGGAAGCTGCCATATACTGAGTCAAACCACTGGTCCATCTAGCTCAGTGTTGTCTACACTGGCTGGCAGTAGCTGTCCATGGTTTCAGGCAGGAGATGCTGCCAGGGACTGAACCTAGGACCTTCTGTATGCAAAACAGATGCTCTGAGCTACAGCTCCATTCCAAGCTTAATAAATCCTTTCTTTAGCATACCCCCTATCTATAGCCTCTCAGTTTAACTGGGTGACTTCAAGTTATATTATGACTGAGACCCACTTCCTTCATACTCTGTCTCATTTTATCATCCTTTGTCATGTCCCGCTTTTCATCATCTTTCCCTCCTAAACTAAAGAACCCCAGTCACTTTAGACTTGCTTCCTGGGTGCTCCGGCAGCCCTTTGCTCATTGAGGTGTCTCTTTTCTGCAAACAAAGTTATCAGGGAGTTGGAGCACCTTCCCTACAAGGGAAGCCTAGAATGCTTGCATTCTCTCTTCAGGCTTAGCTAGATCCTGACACCCGAAGCCAGGAGTTCTCAATCTGGACTCCCCCTGGGAGGAGAGCTGGTCTTGTGGTAGCAAGCATGAACTGTCCCCTTTGCTAAGCAGGGTCCATCCTGGTTTGCATTTGAATGGGAGGCCACATGTGCGGACTGTAAGATATTCCTCTTTGCTCCCCTCCAGCTGTTTTTGGACTACAACTCCCATAATTCTCAGCCACAATGGCCAATAGCCAAGGATTATGGGAGTTGTAGGCCATCTGCAGGGGAGCTGAAGATGAGCAGCCCTGTCTTAGGGGGTGGGCTGCTCTGGAAAGAGCACCTGCCTGCTTGCTTGCAGATGGCTCCAAGTTCCCTCCCTGGCATCTCCAGATAGGACAACATGCAACTTAACATATTCCCATCCCGCATATTTCTTGCCCTGTCTCTAAAGCACCCGGCACTGGTCACAATCACACTCGGCCAACCGGCGCAGTGCAGGCCAGTGGTGACCACACCACCCAGGACAGACTAAAGAGGATTTTGGGGGCCCCAGGGTTGTGGAGGCCCCGGACTTCATCCCGGACGTCCAGAGTGATTGACTGATTGATTAAATGATTAAGGGCCGTCAAGTCGGTGTCGACTCTCAGCGACCACATAGATAGATTCTCTCCAGGATGATTGGTCTTCAACTTGGCCTTTCAGGTCTCTCAGTGGTGCATTCATGGCTGTCATAACTGAGTCCACCCACCTTGCTGCTGGTCGTCCTCTTCTTCTCTTTCCTTCCACTTTCCCCAGCATTATGGACTTCTCCAGGGAGCTGGGTCTTTGCATAATGTGTCCAAAGTATGATAGTTTGAGCCTGGTCCTTTGCGCCTTGAGTGAAAATTCTGGTTTGATTTGTTCTATGATCCATTTGTTTTCCTGGCTGTCCATGGTCTCCTCAAAAGTCTTCTCCAGCACCAAAGTTCAAAAGCGTCAATACTTTTTCTGTCTTGTTTCTTCAAAGTCCAGCATTTGCAACTCACGGGGGTGGGGGGGAGAAAAAGGCATCCCCAAGAGGCAAATTGGGGATAAAATAGTGATTTACCAGGCACAGATTCCAGAAAACAGAGACTCCCGCTTATCAATAGGAACATAGGAAGTTGCCTTATACTGAATCCGAACATTGGGCCATCTAGCTCAGTATTGTCTACACCAGGGCTGCTCAGTTTCAGCCCTCCTACAGATATTGGCCTACAACTCCCATAATCCTTGGCTATTGCCCACAGTGGCTGGGGATTATGGGAGTTGTAGTCCAAAACCAGCTGGGGAGGGGCCTGGGTTGAGCAGGCCTGGTGTACACTGACTGGCAGGAGCTGTCCAACTTTTCAGGCAGGAGTCTCTCTCCCAGCCCGACCTGGCGGTGTTGCCAGGGTTTGAACCTGGGACCTTCTGCATGCAAAGGAGATGCTCTACCCCTGAGCTACAGCCCCCAACCCCTAAGGGGAATATCTTAGAGCAGACAGGGCTCACATGTAGTCACCCATCCAAATGCAAATCAGGGCAGACCCTGCTTAGCAAAGGGGTCCATTCTTGCTTGCTAACCCAAGACCAGCTCCCCTCCCTTGGCAGAGCCTATGAAAGAGTGATGGAGGAATGCCTGCATGAACCGTTTACTCCTCGGACAGCCCTTGGGACAGAATATAAAAACTGCGCTGCCTAGGTCTCCAGGAAGAACACAAAGCAGCCGCCTATATTCGGAGGCAGTCTCAAAGTCTGACGAGGCCACTTATCAGCCTGTACATCTAGAACTGGCGGTTTATTATGGCTTAAACATCACACAGCCTGATGTCGAGTAGGACATGCTCAGCCTTCCAGCGACTTCCTGTTCTGTGCAATCCAAATAAACAAAAAGGCATCTCCAGGGTGGGGCGGAGGTGGGGGCCAGGGACCAAAGGGAAGGGAAGGGGCCCAGGGGGCTGTCAGGATGGGATCAGTGGCTGTTTGCCTTCTTGGATGAAACCAGAGAAAAGTAGAGTGACAGAGAGACCTCATTTCCTGTTCCCCTTTGAAAGCATCTGGGTGCTCCCATCAAGCACCTTGATGGAGCAAGTCCTACTGGCTTGGTTTTGCCCAGCCACCCAAATGGCTGACTTGAAATGGACAAATATTCCCAAAAAACAATGTATAGGACCTGAAACATAGACCTGGAATCATGCCCCACAGATGCAATGGCCATAGTACTGCATAACACATATAAGGTGAACTAGGTATGAGCAGCAGTGCGGAGAGCCACTTTCTTCTCCATCTTATCCATTGGTTTCTCAGGGTTTTGCAAATCATTGCAATTTTTTGTTTAGAAGAGTCAGCCTGCTTCATGTGTCTGTGCAACTTGGGATCCCTTGCAAACATGGCGGCAGTTATGAGGCATTTTTACGACAGGCATTGATTTCCATATATGCACATCATTGCTCCGGCATTCAATTAGCAGTTCCGCTGAAACCTCTCTTTTCGTGATAATTGCATGGCATGAGACCAGGAAATAAAGCGATAATGAGAGGAAACCAGTTTGCTGGCCTGTTTCTTTGCAAAAGATGCTCTCCTCTTCCATAAGGATTTAACTGATGCATTAAGAGGTCATTCTTATTCAATCAAGCTGGGTTTTCTTCAGAAACAGTTTGAGTTGTAACCTGTAGGTTTGGACAAGTTTTGTCATTTCAGTGCAAGGATTTAAAACCAACTTCCTATTGCATGGAACTCTGTATGCAATCAGGAGAAAATAGTGATTTACAGTTCAAAAGGTTATTTAAGACTTCAGACCATTTTAGTGGGGTACTATGAAACACACTCGCTCTGATTTTGCACTGCTTGTGCCTTGTGTGAATATTGCAGAGGCGAACATGGCGGAAATTTCAAATATACATCCCAGGCAATCTAGGTTATATATTCACATTACAGACCCATTTTAAGCACAGCCCAGTTTAAACCTCACATATAAAAACAGCCTCAGTTTTGGGGGATCTTCTTAATGATTTTGGAAACATAAGAAGAGCCCTACCTGATCACACCAAATGTCCATCTAATAGTCATTTCTCACAGTGACTAACCAGTGAGAAGTCCACCAGCATGGATGAAAGCAACACACCTTTCCTGCTTTTGTCTTCCAGCACCTCATATTCAGTGGTATACTGCTTCTAAAGATGGAGGTTCCATTTAACCATTGGGGCTAATAGTTGCTGGTAGACATGTCCTCCATGAATCTTTAGTAGCCTGTCTTTAGTAGTCTATTCTGGTCTCAAAGCACTCATATTAGTTTCATTGAAACTGACTGGGAGAACAGAATGGTTTGTCCATGGCCATTTTTTTGGTGGTGTGGGGTGTGTGTGTGTACATTTACAAACACTTGCTAATGTTCCTTACAAGCCATGACTTTATCCTTTCCTACATCTATGCCTCCCTGGCTGAACTAGCATTAGTCTCCAGGAAACTCTATTGCCTTATAGCAAGGGTTCCCAGGCCAGTCGTTGGACTACAATGCCCATCATCCCCAGCTGCAGTGGCATTTGCTGGGAACCTCCACTCAGTTGCCATAGACCAGGGATTCTTAGCAAATGCCATTGCAGCCGAGCATGATGGGTGTTGTAGTCCAACAACATCTGGGGACCCACGTGCCATATAGGACCTAAGGAACATGGTATAGAGTCTGTCAATGCACAACCAGATCTGTCCATGGTGCTGATCATCCTATTTTGCCTCTGGAGACAACCAGGGAGTTGTACTTGGCCATTTGCAATGTCACATAAAGGGAAGATATATCTCTCTCTCTCTCTCTCTCACATAGAAGATTGTTCTGGGTTGCTGATCAATCCCAAATGCCCAGCCCATTCAAGGAATAATTTATAATCCGTTCTACATTCAGGGGCTTAACTGCTGACAGGAAGATTGAGTATCGGTTTTTAACTACCCTAGAAAGATACAGCCTGCTATCGGCATGGATTACCAAACGGGTTGCCTGAATATAAAGTAATGCTGCACCATGGATTCAATATCAAATAAATGCATTGTAGAGAAAGGTGGCTTCAGAGGCAGAGTAATTGTTGAATCAAACAAATGTGATATTTACCTAGTAAGTCATATTTTAAATTTAATACTGGCAAACAAAGGGATGCAAGAATGAGACAAATTAAATGCGCAAAGAAATTATTCTGCCTGTACTGAAGTTCAGAGAAGCACACCACAGACGTCAGTAGAGAAGCACAACCCTGGTCTGCTCCACACAATTGTTCGGATCTAGGTTTAATCTGGGTTACCAAGATGAGTGTGTGAACCCATGCCAAGGTGGCTCAAGATGAATCTGAGGTTCCTGCCTTGGTATGGGGAGCACACAATCACACTAGTGTCAGTAAACAGGGGTGTAGTGGAGCGGGGACACGCAGGGACGGAGTTTCTCAGTACTTCTCGGCTTCTCTGGGGTGGGCATGGCGGCTGTCATGGAGAGTGCCTGCACTTCTGACTTCTGAATTGGCAACTACATCACAGTCAGTATCCCACATAAAACCTGGATTTGGATTTTTGTGTGAACCAGGCCCTTGACTACTGAATTCGGACTTCACACCGGGGTTGGTAGCCACTAGCAAGAACATCCAAACACAGGCCTGCAGCAGGTTATTTAAGCCTGGGAAGACCGTGTGATGTCGTGATTAAAGTGTCCTATTCGGACTGGGGAGGCTCCAGTTTGGATCCCCAGGAAGCCATGGAGCGCGCGGGGTGATCATGACCTAATCATGACCTCTCAGCCTAACCTACCTTACAGGGCTGTTGTGAGGATTGAACTGGACGGAGTTACCCTGAGCTCCTTGGAAGAAGAACGGGGTGTGGGGGGGGATGCAATAAACCAAGAAGGGGGTGAGGAGACTGCATTGTTCTTCAGAGGACAATGCAGTCAATTCACTGTGCTGGAACACAACACAGCCAGAAGTGCTGTTTGCTGCCCCCAAAGTCATACAGAATATATTATTCCACCGGAAGGAGTAGCTGCAACTATGCAATTTTGCATTCATGCCTGGTCCCCAAATGGATCCATCTAATGAGACCGCTAAGGTTTTTGCCAGTTGTCTCGAACAGTCGTCATGAGGTCACCCACAAATGCAGGAGTCTGCCTTGAGCGTGGGAAAGTTTGCTTAGGGCAGAGGTTCTCAACCTCAACTCCCCAGATGCTTTGGACTACAAGCTTCATCATTCCCAGCTGCAATGATCGGACTTGTAGTCCAACTACGTCTGGAACATAGGAAGCTGTCATATACTGAGTCAGACCCTTGGTCCATCTAGCTCAGTATTGTCTACACAGACTGGCAGTGACTTCTCCAAGGCTGCAGGCAGGAGTCTCTCTCAGCCCTATCTTGCCTGGGTACTTAGCGCACCATCCTAGGATGTCCACCACTGTGTTCAGAGAGGCTTACTCCCAGGAAAGCTCCTCAGGATGGGTTGCCCATCAGAAGCCAGGCCATCTCTATTCTGGCCTTCTGATGGTTTCTTCTCCTGCTTCCCTAACAGCCCTTCTCAAAACTGAGGCACGGGAAAGTATATATTTTTCAAAAGCAAGGAGCTGCATGCAGCAGATCTATCAGCATTGCAAATTTAATCAGCTATAATAACAATCGGATGGATTCGCTCATCAAGCGGTTGACAAGCAGTTGCTTAAGTGTTGGATCTCGTCACTTGCCCTGCTTTTAACAAACACAAGAAGCGGCTTTCAGAATAGAGGCGAGTCTCTCTCAAATGCAGACTTGGGTTTCCACACTGGCGATCCT
Source organism: Hemicordylus capensis (assembly GCF_027244095.1). NCBI lineage: Eukaryota > Metazoa > Chordata > Lepidosauria > Squamata > Cordylidae > Hemicordylus > Hemicordylus capensis. The sequence goes on from NC_069667.1 coordinate 22,757,129, forward strand.
TAGTTTCCCATCCCGCTTTGAGAGCCAGAGTGATACCATGTCAGGGACTCAGCCTAGGACTTGGGAGACCTCATCCAGCATGGTGTCATCATTTTGAGCGTTGGATGAGGACCAGGGAGAACATAGGAACAGCCCGGCTGGATCAGGCCCAAGGCCTATCTAGTCCAGCACCCTGTTTCCCACAGTGACCCACCCAATTCCTCTGGGAAGCCCACAGGCAAGAGGTAATGGTGGCATGCCCTCTCTCCTGCTGTTGCTCCCCTGCAACTGGTATTCAGAGGCAAGATGGAGGTGGCCTATAGCCCTCAGACTAGTAGCCACCGATGGACCTGTCCTCCCTGAATTGATCTAAACCCCTCTTAAAGCAATCCAGGCTGCTGGCAATCAGCACATCCTGTGGCAGAGAATTCCACAAGTTGATTAATCCTCATTTGGACTCGGAGACCTGAGTTCAAATCCCCATTCAGCCACAAAACCTTTTGGGTGACTCTGGGCCAGTCACTTCTCTCCCAGCCTAACCTACTCCCATTTTGTTAACATCTTAAGCTGCCCTGAGTATTAGTACGCTGGAGGGACAGGGTATACATATTTTTAATAGCAATAAAATGTTACCAAGGCTTCATGTCACCATAGCCAGAGGAAACGGCCAATCCTTTACTTATGTCAGGAGACAGCCTTTACTTATGTCTGTATCCCAGAATCAAAAGTCCTTAATCTGGTGATAAGGATCATCATAGACTACTTTGTGCGTCTGTTTACGCCATGAATCACAAAGTTTACTACCTGTGTTTCATGTTTCCTGGCATTTGTAGTTAAGATAATAAAACTACATGGTTGGAAGTGCCCAGAAGTCATTAAGAACCCAGACAAAGGCAGGTTCTGTCACCCCACAACATTCCTAGCAAACCAGCCCAAATAAAGGATAAGTGGGGAAGATCAGTCACATTCCAAATGGACAAAATCAGAAGAGCAGACAGAACAGAAGAACCAGCCGAAGCTGGGCAAAGGCACCCCTAGCCACAGTCTCCACCTGCTGTTCAAGCGGGAGCCGCGAGTCCAGGAGGACTCCCCAGATCATGAACCATCTCTCTCCAGGGTGTTGGAAATTCTCTGTGGTGAGAGAATCCCTTTTCTCATTATAGCAAAGTGCACAGAGGCACAACACAGTGGATTAGTTAAGCATGCATGTTTGCTGAGAGTAAAGAAACTTGGAGCCAATTCATAGTTTCAAATCAATATAAAAGGCATTTATTGAGGAACTCCATTCTAGATAGGAAAGTGAGGAGTTAGGATCTCTAATCTATCTATCTAGCCGGATGCAGATGGATTCTGCATCCTCTCTGCACATATGGTGCAGGGAGAGAGGCTTGCCATGTTGCAAGGTAGGCGGGCAGGTAGAAAGAGAGAGAGGAAGGAAGTCCCTGAGATTAGCAATCTACACATCAAAGGGATAGCATCAGAGCAGTGGAGAAGTGATGACAAATGTCTTGACCCTCTAGCCTTCTGACTTACTAGTCTGTCCTCCACTGTCTGAGGCAAAGAGACAGCGCAAAGTCCTTTAACTTCCAACAAAGGGAAGCAGCAGCCCGTCAAGAGTTAACTCACAAACGGGCAATTGGCCAGATGGCCAACGGAACAAGAGCAACTCGGTCTTGGAGGAATTAACCTGAGCTTGTTTTGGCCCATCCAGGTCCTGACAGCCTCTAGGCACTGAGCCAGCACATGGACGGCACCACCTGTTTGGCCAGGGGTAGAAATATCTGACACTGCTCACACTTCGAGTCTCCCTTTCATATGCAACCAGGGCGGACCCTGCTTAGCTAAGGGTACAAGTCGTGCTGGCTACCACAAGACCAGCTCCCCTCTCCAAGCTGGCTCTCCGTTCAATCCAGCAGGGTCGCCTTATGATCTCGTGCTTACGACTGTGTACACATTCTACTCCCCCCGCCCCTTGACTGTTCCAGGCGCTAAGTAAATCCTCTGTTGCCACTAGAAAACTACAGACAGCACTGTTAAGTTCTGGCTTTTGGGGAAATATTATGACAACTCTTTTGCTGTCCCACCCAACGTTGCAACATAAATGCTGCTATTGTCCCCCCCCCCCCAAAAAAAGCATGGCTGCTGTTGGAAGCACAGCTGAGGACATCCTATAAGTGGAAGGAAATGGGTGGGCCGCCTTGGCACTCTCTCACAGCCAATGATCAGAAGTCGCCTCTCCCCCCACTTTCAGCCAGCCGTAGCCTTAGCTGACCAGCAGAACTCCCTGTTTCTGAATTAGAACTTGCTTGCAGGCCAAACTACATGTAATGTTTAATCTGCCGTGAAGCCTCCATTTGGGACCAGGGCTGTGGCGTGTGGGGAAGGGGTCTGCACTGCAACTCCATGCCAGACGAGCGGAGCAAGCAGCCTTATACTGAGTCAGACCACAGGTCCATCTAGCTCAGCATTGTCTTCACAGACTGGCAGCGGCTTCTCCAAGGTTGCAGGCAGGAATCTCTCTCAGCCCTATCTTGGAGAAGTCAGGGAGGGAACTTGAATCCTTCTGCTCTTCCCAGGGCGGCTTCATCCCCTGAGGGGAAGATCTTCCAGTGCTCACACATCAAGCCTCCCATTCAAATTTAACCAGGGCATACCCTGCTTAGCTACGGGGACAAGTCATGCTTGCTAGCTACCACAAGACCAGCTCTCCTCTCTCAGGTCTTAGTCCGGCACTCTAACCACTACACCACGCTGGCTCCCTGAAGTCCCTGCAAGCTATCAGGGAGCACTTCACACACAATTAGGGTTTTTCATTGCATGTTAGAGTGTAGACTGATTTATATCCGGAGTTAAAAAAATCCATTTTTTGCGTCAGCTTCTGGGGGCAACTTCGAACTCACAGTAAAGCCTGGTGTCTGAGAAAACCCTTCCTATACAGATGCTTATTTCAGTGGAAACACCCAGCACAGAAGTCCTTGTGGTCAAGGTTGGATAATATGGCACCAAGTACATTCCTCATCACCGTGCGTTTCTTTGGTCCACAGACCTTTCCACAAGTAGAATAAAATACAAATAAATAAATAATAAAAAAGAAAGATTAAAATTATCTAGTTAATTTTGCATACTAGATAAGATTCCTAATAAAAAAAAATTAAATTACATAAGCCTCCCAATAGCCTGAGCATGGGGGGGAAATGCTCCAGCATTTCATAAAGCAATAAAGCTCCAAAATAAAATTTAATATCCAAAAATAAAAAATTAACTCTAAATCATTAAAACACTGTTTGCAACCACTGGGGATCTAATTTGAACAGCTATATCTTCATTTACTGCTCTGTCTGAACCAGATAGGATACTGTATATGCAGCATAAAACCCTCTTGTCCTACCAGGGAGCAAAATCAAAAGTGGGTACTCAAGCTTTTGCCTAAGATCAAGTGTAGTGATATATTTTTTTAAAATACACACACACACACACACACACACACACACACACACTCTGAGGGAGACTGTCCCTAAAAAAGAAGACTTTACAGTGAGTTATGTTCTTTAAAGCCAAGAAAATCTTGCTAGGGGAAAGGACAGCTTTTTTCCTTGATTCCAATCTGATTCCTTTCCAAAGAAAAATGTCTGCTTTGGGGCATATTTTACACCAATCTCTTTAAACTAGGGCACTTTAGACTGAAATGCTTCAAGGGAAGGCTCTTCATAGGGGTGGAGAATGTGTTTTATTGTACTCATCCCTCCTCATCAAATTGGAAGCCAGCAAGTAAATGATGATCGCAAATGGCTCTTTTTCTCTTGTCAATATCCGCACGCAATCCTTGTCTAATACAGTTGAAAGCTCCTCTGTAATTCAGAACAGTGGGTCATTTCCTAAAGAAGACTTTGGGAAGTCTCCTGGGGGTGTTTTACAGCAAAGTAATTTGTTGTGCTGAGAGGCTGCTCGCGGAGAGAGAAATTCTTATTACTCAAACATCTGTAGAAGATTGGTGTTACATTTTCATAATTTATGGTGATTGTCTTCTGTGAGATCCCGTTTCATTTCGTTTTGTGCATAGAATTTGGCAGGTCTTCTTTGGCACTTTTAAAGTTCTACCTTGTAGAAAATTGGTTTATAGATAAGGACAGATCAAATGTCCTTTACCACAGACGCTCCCTTGAAAGTAAATTTTTGCCGGGCATAGATCTGGGCCTGAATTTTGGGGTGGGGAGGAAAGGTAGGCAGCCCTTAATCCAGTCCCCAAGCTCCATATCCTGACTCCCCTCAATTTCAGCGAAAGCATGCCCCCTGTAATCTAAAAACAGTAGCTCACATTCTCAATCAAGCAATCAACCAATCACAAGAGCAGTGTGCGTGCAGAAACATGATGGCCAAAGGCCACATCAAATAAACCAGGGGTTTCCAAGCTTGGGTCCCCATCGGTTGTTGGACTACAACTCCCATCATCCCCAGCCAGAATGGCCCTGAAACAAACCAATAAAGGACTCTAGAGCAACAAGAATATAGATTCCCCCCCCCCCCCGTGAAAATCAAAATATCCTTGTAATTAATATTTGACCACAATGCCAATGTGACGACAAAGTTTAAGATTTAATTTGTGCCAAGAGAAATGGAGGGAAATGCCAAAGACAGTGATACACCAGCCAGGCTTTGTAAACATGCTGTTGCTGAGAGTCAACAGAGTACATTGGAGTTCACTTTCCTTAATACCCTTGTCTCTTTCAATGTGAATGCACCTTTGTACCAGAATGAACCTTGTTCCATCAGCCAGGTAGCTGAACCAGGGGCATGTGGAAAGTTTTTGAGATACACAAAGGGGAATCGATGGCATAAGATAACCAGAACAGCAACTGGAGTGAAAACAAAGAGGTATTCTAGACTCTAACAGACTCGCATTCAAGAGAAGCTGGGCTCATTGCTTCAATGAGAGGCAAATAATTGGTTGGCTTTCCTTAAACTTTCCAGGCACAATGTGGAAGTTCTGGCTCTCAAGGAGTTGCACAAACCAACCCGCACCATGCATAATACCTCCAATTTTTCCATTTTCCATGCTGAAAACAAATGGAGATCTGATTGGTTGCCCATGATAATGCAGTGTCTGAGGCGAGGCACCAAATTAGAACCATGGGTTCCGCTTCCCACTCCACTCCCCCCCCCGCAGTCCGAATTCGGACATGACAGAGACTGCAGAGAGGAAGGGGAGCTGGCTGTGCGGGCTTCCTTCTTTCATGAAGGACATCCTGAACAGCCAATGACAGCCAGAGAGAGGGAGGAGCTTCCTTCCTCAACTCCGGATTCAGAGGCTGTGTTTAGCCTCGGGTTGGGGTGGCGAAACTCACTACAACCCAAGGATTCAAAATGGAATTTGGAGAGCAGAACCTCAGGCCACTTTCCATGGTGAACTGGAGTTCCGAGAGGCTGTCCTGTATTCGGACTTTCAGGTTTGGTAACCTCTGGCCCCTTCAACTCTGGTTTTGCATTATGTCTGAATGCGGCTGCTGCCTTGCCCCCATGTGAACGTGCCAGGGCCTTCCATTTGTCATCTCAGGCCCTGCTCATGGCCCCGCCACTAATGGAGATCTGGCTGGTGGGGACTAGAAAAAGGTCCTTTCTTGGTAGTGGCCCCTTGGCTTTGGATCTCCCTCCCAGAACAGCTTTTCCATGTTCCCTCCCTCAATGTTTTTAAGAAACCCTTGAAGACACATCTTTTTTGAGAGGCTTAAAAATATTTAATCTGCTGCGAGATCTGGTAGATTTCCTAGTTTTTAGCTTTTTATTTATAACTTTTAGAGGTCATTCACACAACCATCTCCAGATAAAGCTGAGAGAGACTCCTGCTTGCTGAAGAAGACAGAGAAGCTGCTGCCAGTCGGTGTAGACAACACGGAGCTAGATGGACCAAGGGTCTGACTCAGTATATGGCAGCTTCCTATGTTCCTTTCACTCAAGCCTGGGAATCCCTGAAACAAGCCAATATGGCAATGAGAGGAATATAGACCATTTCCTTCAGAAAATAAAAATAGCTTTGTAATTAACATTTGACCGCAATAATACTGGGTGACCATGCATGTGTGGTGAGGACAAAATGGGGGAGGTGGAACAGAACCAAGTGTACCACTCTGAGCAATGCATAGGATAATTTGTAGTTTGGCCTTTAGTGATTCACCGATCAGAACATTGACTTCTAATGTACCTGTGTTGTGATGATGTGCAGAAGTGCTCTGGGTGAGAGCGAGAACTGTTTGCTCTTACCTCCAATAAAGTCAGTACATAATGGCTTTCTTTCCCAATGGCTGCATAATTGCTGTGTTAAAATTGCAGAGAAGGGTACTTCTGTATTAAAGCCACTACCCTGGACAGGTGTGAATCCTCGTATGAAAGAGTGGTACAAGGGAAGCATCATGGTGTTTCAAGAGCGGAAGAATACTAGGGGGTTACGGAGCGATTCGCTTTCTTTCCAGAAAGGTCTTGACCCTGCACTTCCTCCGGTTATAATGGCCTGTGTCGGTCAAAGAGATCAAAGTACGTAAGCCTAGCTCTCAAGCCCATGACTCTGATGTGCAAATGAGATTTATCCTTCTGTTGTCTCCCATCTTCTCTTCAAAAACGCCAGGCTGCAAAGTGCCCAGATGGGCAGAGATGCCATCGATGCTTTTAAGTACGTTTTGAACACCAGTCGTCAGGAGGAGATTAGCCAGTATCCAGGTACGTCAAACATAAAGTTGTTGCTGACAACACGGTTTTATGATGAAGGCTTGGCAGGGTTACATGTTTTAAATTAGGAGTTGTTCATTTCCATGTATCTGTTCAGTACTGGGAATGCGGAGGGGCTGAGACCGGGGCTCAGTGAGAGTATCTGCTCGGCATGATGAAAGAGCCCAGCTCAGTCCCTGAGATCTTCAGGTAGGGCTGGGAAAGACTCCTGCCTGAAACCTTGGGGAGCTGCTGCCGGTCGGTGTAGACAGAGGTACGCCCAGTAGTGACACATAGGGGCACCTCATTGGTGCAGTCCGTGATGATGTCATCTGCCCCAATTCAATATGGTGGACATGTGGACGTTTGAGGTGGAAGTGGGCTAACTTATGAAGATGTTAATTGCCAATTAAGAATAAAGTGAAAGGGAAGTAGGCAGATTAGTTCTTACCAGAACTTGTTAATTTTTGCATTGTCATGTGTCTTGTATTTTCGTGTGTCAGCTTGTAAGCCACCCTGGAAATATTCATATTGAAGAGTGGCATATCAGTTCTTCGAACAAACCTATTTCTGTCTTTCTGGCTGCTATTTGGGTGGCTGGGGGAATTAACCCGGCAACCCCATCAGCAAAGGCTGTGGACAACTTCATTCATTTTGATTAGCACACAAATCATCCCATTTCAGATGCAAACTGGACTTTATAGAGAACAAACTGCCTCCTCAAAGGGCATTCCCTTCCACTTTTCTTTAAATGAAATAATTTATGGATGCAGCTGAACGTTTCCTGCTTGAAGGAAGAGTTATTTATGAGCTGCCATTAGAGTTAATATAAATCAGAGGCCCATTGCTCAGAATGTCGATGGAATCTCTTAGGTGGCTTCAGCCTGTGACTGAGTCGTAATTTTATTATAAAAGGCAACTATGAAGCCTGATCTGAACATAACAAGAACCCTGCTGGATCAGACCAAAGATCCAGCATCTTGTTCCTTGCATGGCCAACCAGATGCTTCTGGGAAATGCAGAAGGGTTTTCCTGCTGTTGATTCCCAGCTGTTGGCATTCCCAGAGGCATCCTGAATCAGAACCTGGAGACAGGGGCGACCCTTCCATGAGGCAAGGTGAGGTGGTTGCCCCAGGCAACAGACTATTGGGGTATCAGTGAAGTGGCAAGATGCCATTCTGCTACCAGCTTTTTACAACAAAGAGGAGGAGAAGGAAGGGGAAGATGATGCACATAAGGGTGCAGCATTTTACAGCTTCCCTCAGGCACATAGTCGCCTTGAGTCACCCCTGCCTGGGGGTAGCATATAGCCTTCATGACTAGTAGCTAATTAATAGACCTGTTTTCCATGAATTTGTCTAATCCCCATTTAAGCTGGTGGCTATCACCATGGATCCTTCCAGATGACAATAAGCTGTGAGATGAGAGAAGTTTGTGCCCAATATCCACGTGTGAGTCTAGCAATTGTGGCAGGGGGTGATGGGAGTTGTAGTCCAACAAGTTGGCCACCCCTGTGCAAGCAGCTTACACTAACAAAATGTTAACACAGCATTCCCAAAAAGGTCAAAACGGAGACAAAGGGGGGACAATGATTTACCAGGAAATAGGAATTGTCCTTGGTAATTAGGGACTCTTGGACCATAATGAAGTGATGAGCAAACAAATTACATACGTGCCTGTAGAAGCCAGCCTCTAGGATTACTTTCTGAGAATAGTTTCCTGTTTGAAGTATAAGTGCCCTGCCCATGAAATGACACTTTAAAATGATGTCCTCGAGAGGCTCAAGTTATTTTTTTATTAAACTGGAAGGTTTTATTGTGGCTTCCCAAGACACATCTATATTACGTAAAGAATGTAGCATTTTAATGGAAATTACTTTGTGCTAGGCTATTTATTTTCCTGAAAGAATTCATTGGGCATGTAACCAGATCCTCGCAAACCAGGGATAACAAACGTCCCTTCATTACTGGCTTGGCGCTTGTGCCAGGTCTGGTCTGTACCTAGATGCAAGGAGAATAGCAAAGCTTAGAAATAAATCTGGGCAATGAACTGGGCAAGAGGTTCATTTGGGTTAAATGCAGTAGCATTACTTGCTCGTAAGCATCAGCAGAAGCTTTCCTCCGGGAGCAAGTAGCAGTTGCAGGGAACCCTGGTTTGGATCAAGACCATCAGGAAGACTCCTGCTGTTGCCACAATCCTGTTCAGGTTTACATTCTGAAGTGGTACTATCCAGGAATGGTTTTTTTTACTACTACTACGACTACTACTACAAAGAATATTTATATACAGAAGTGCACCTAGGTAATTCTGGAGCCTGGACCAAAAGGCCTTTGGAGGTCCCCCCTCCCCTGCAAAATAAGCCTCATCATGACCGACCAACCTTTGGTCCATCTAGCTCAGTATTGTCTACAGTAGGGATTCTCAGCACTGAGTCCCCAGATGTTATTGGCCTTCAGCTCCCATAATCCCCAGCCCCAGTGGCCTTTGGTTGGGGATTATGGAAGTCCAATAACATCTGGGGGGCCAACGTTGAGAATCCCTGGTCTACTCTGACGGGCAGCGGCTCTCCAAGGTTCCAGGCAGGAGTCTTTCCCAGTCCTTCCTGGAGAGGCTGCCAGGGATTGAACCTGGGACCTTCTGCATGCAAAGCAGATGCTCTACCACTGAGCTGGGACCCCCATCCCCTAAGGAGAATATCTTACAGTGCTCACATGTAGTCACCCATCCAAATACAAACCAAGGTGGATCCTGCTTAGCAAAGGGACAATTCAGGCTCGCGACTGCAAGTCTGGCTCTCAACAGCTGCACGAGACTAGTGGGTCGTGTCATGGAAAGGACATATCTAGGATTCTCCTAGTTTTCCTGTGTGCCCAGTGCCTGTGAATCTACTCTTGAAAAACCTGCCCTTTGAGGAACCAATAAAACACTCAAACCTGACACCGTTTTCTCGGGTTTATAAAAACCTGGTGCGTAGAATCTGTTCCTGCGTGGGCTCACAATCCACCTTCGCCAGAGTTTTGCAAAGTGCTGTTGAATCCAAATATCTCCCCTTTGGAACGAAATGAATTGTCGGCAGGAAGATTGACATTTATATGAGCAATTTTCTTGTAAAACAAACAAACCTGATTTGAGCTGAGTGCAGAATGCATTGCAGGAGAGGGATGTAAGTCCACGGCTTTGTTAGCATTTTCTAATTTTATCGCTCTTTAAATCCCTTTGCAAACATCAACACATGGCTTGCTACCTCTCTTGAGACAGTGAGAGGGGGAAAAAGTAAAAGTGACACATGCAATTCTCTCTCTTTTCCCAACAAGCAAGCCTTCATTTCCTTCTGAGCAGCTCCATCTAGAGGGGTTTAGGGGGAAAACTGCAGCCAAAGATGGACATTACAATACATTTTTTTTTAAATTACATTTTATATCCCGTTTTTCCTCTAAGGAGCCCAGAGTGGTGTACTACATACTGAAGTTTCTCCTCACAATAACCCTGTGAGGTAGGTTAGGCTGAGAGAGAAGTGACTGGCCCAGAGTCACCCAGCAAGTATCATGGCTGAATGGGGATTTGAACTCGAGTCTCCCTGGTCCTAGTCCAACACTCTAACCACTACACCACGCTGGCTCTCTGTCAGTAGGAGGGGGGGAAACTAGTTCCTAATGTCATTAATACATCTCAAATGCTTTGAGAACTCCAAAGCGCTATACAAATGCTATCTGTCTATCTATCTATCTATCTATCTAAGGTGGTACACTTAGATGTTACGTGGCACATCTTGCGAGAGTTTGAAGTCCCCTGTCAGGGACCTGGCACCGCCATTTGCCCCTCGAGGGGGGTGTACAGTCCTTGCTGCCTCCTCCAGGGTCACCTGCTGCACCCCCAACCACAGGATACAGCCCCCTTTCGGGCCTCGGCAAGACTGACTTGCTCCCTTGGTCAGGTGACCTCGCTTCACCCAATGATGACGAGATCATGCGAGATGTGATTTGCGCCCCATGAGATCTCAGGCTGAACTCTCACAAGACTTCCAAGGAGAACAAGAGATCTTGCAAAAGTAGCCGCAAGATTTCGTGGCTATACAACACTGGGCCAGTCCGTGATGAGGACCCAGAGCGCTGAGGGCTGAGCAGGAAAAGGCAGCCCCAAGCAGAGGAAGAAGCCTAAGGAGGGTGACGGAGGTCTTGTGGGTCTGTGGAGCGAACAGGCGCAGGACCGGGGAAGTCGCCAGGACACCCATACTCTGAGGCCGGACCCGCAATAGAAAAAAGGGGGTTAGAACTGACCTCCAAGGCACCGCCAAAACCAAACCCCAACATCTTGCGAGACTCGGAGCTGGGAAGAGGTGGCATGGCTGGGGGGGGCAGGGTTAATGTTGAGGGAGGTGGTCCTGGCTTGCTGGGGCAGGGGGCTGGAGCTTGGTGGGCCAGACCAACATGGAGCCCGTAAGGGGTCAGTCAACCACCACCGCCGCCGCCGCTGCTGCTGCTCTTAAAAGGAGGAGGAGGACGAGGAGGAGGAGTGGGGCTCGGGTGAAGGTGCGGAGGTCTCGGGATGCACGAATCGGGCACAGGGAGCCAACGGTTGGCCAGAGCGGGCGGAATCTAGAGTGTGTGAGGAGTGCTGAGGAGAGGGAAAGAGGCAGGGAGAACTAGCGCATAGATACTCTGCGTCGGTCCAACTAGTTATAAATAAATACCTGTCTGTCTAGAGAACTCTAGATAAGTTCTTCCCAGACAGCCCTTCAGGCCTACCTCCAGAGAGTGGGGAGGCTGGATATTTGCTGGAATACCGATGTTTGCCAAGGGGCTGCTGTCCCGACAGCATCGCTATTCCCGCTGTGCATGGAGCACCCAATCGGAACTGAGGTAGAGACAGGTGAGAGGATTGGGGGTTTGCACCCCTAAATTACAGGCTGTCGTGTGGTTTTCAGAATTCCCCCCTGCCTTAATTTAAGAGGACACCCGCCACCATCTGCTTTGGAGGGATCACTGGCATTTTTTAAAGCATGGAGAAGGAAATCTCTCTCTCTCTGTCTGTCTGTCTGTCTGTCTCTCTCTCTCTCTCTCTCTCAGCAAGGCAGTGTGAGCTGCATTAATAAGCCACCCATACTGCATATGTAGAAGTGACATGTCACTATCAGCAGCTGGCAGCAACAGAAGCATCCGTCAGTTGGCTCTAGGCCATCTCGTTAATGCTCCAGGTTAAGTACACCGTGTACTTAGCTGCTTGCCATCAGAGGTGCACCTAAGTAATTTTGGAGATGGGCCCTAAAGGCCTTTGGAGGCCCCCCTCCCCTGCAAATTAAGCATCCTCATGGTCTGCTAGGTGACCACACCACCCAGGACAGATTAAAGAGGATTTAAAAGGGACTGTGGAGGCCCGGGACTTTGGCCCCAAAGTCCAGGGGTAAGAGCATCTCTGCTTGCCATTCACAAATTCTGTGCAGGCATTTTAAAAAACAAAACAAAAACGCCAATGCCTCCCTGACTGCCAAATTTAAGAATGCTTTGGGAACCAATTCCATCTCTTTTCACCAGGAAGTTTTTCACACCCGGCTTTTAGTTCGCATCTCCTCCGGAATGGAGGTGTGTGTTCACTGATCGACCAAATTTACCCCAAAGTCCCTGTTATCAAAACAATCCTGCCAAACCGAAGCATTTTACTGCTGAGCAGTGTGTAGTCTGGAAATTGCCCTAGCTAGATTCAGGCAAGCTGGAACCATAATAGCACCCCTGCTAATTTGGCAAAGAGGCACCTTTTAACGTGGTGGTTCTGGTTATTTAGCAGGGGGAGAGCAACTGGCCCTATCCATCCCCAGCACATCATTCCTCTTGTGGCTGTTGCTGGTGTCTACCTTATGTTTCTTTTTAGATTGTGAGCCCTTTGGGGACAGGGAGCCGTCTTACTTATTTATGATTTCTCTGTGTAAACCGCCCTGAGCCATTTTTGGAAGGGTGGTATGGAAATCAAATCGATCAAATAAATAAATACATACATACATAAATCTCCCAGCTTTTGCCCTGGCTCTGCCCTCACCCTGCGAGGCATTTTAATAGTTCAACTTCCCTGTAAGCCCAAAGATCCCACATGCACAAGAGGCTGCCCACTCTCTCTGCATGAGTTACTGCTCTGGCCTAGCCATGCTTCCTTCCCTCAGCCTCTGCAGGGGAGAATTCGCCCCCTTTGTGTCACTGTATGGGGTGTGACAAGATAATTCTGTCAGTTCTGCTACATGGAAACAGCAGGATCACTTGCCTCCAAAGAGCCGGCTCATTGCATCTCTTCACAAATTACTGTGCAAACCAGTCATTCATGCAGAGAAACAGGGCCAAGCTCTTTCGAGAGGGGGGTCATTCTTATGCCAAAAACCGCCCTTTGGGGTGTGTGAAACTAAAGTGTGCCCCAATTTTATTGTGCGATTTAACTGTCCTGCGTTTAGGAAATACTGATGTCATGCTAAAAGCATCATTTAAAAGGGGGTGCAAAGGAAGAACCAAAGAAAGAAAGAAACTCTGCACTGAGCAGAATTTATCCATTTCTTTCAGCATGGAAAGTGAGGATAGGTACAATATGGCGCTGCGGGGAAATGACTTGACTTAGCAAGCCAGAGGTTGCTGGTTCGAATCCCTGCTGGTATGCTTCCCAGACTAGGGGAAACGCCTATATCAGGCAGCAGCGATATAGGAAGATGCTGAAAGGCATCCTCTCATACTGCACGGGAGATGGTAATGGTCAACCCCTCCTGTATTCTCTCAAAGAAAAACCACAGGGCTCTGTGGTTGCCAGGAGTTGACACCGACTCGAGGGCACACTTTACCTTTATGATGGGGCCTGAGGTCTATTTGATATGTTAATTGCAATTGCTCGGATTCAGTAAACGCTGACCTTAGAACTGAGCTGGTCTTTTCCCTTTTCCGTTTGATCACTCCCTCGTTTCTAAAAGAAACATGACTTTTCTGATTAGTTTGTGAGTTTCATGGTCACCCTGAAGCCAAGCTGCGTTGGGTGAGACCGGGATATGTTACTCAATACAGATAATTGGATGACAATTCCCCTCTTTCCTTAGCGCTGCTCTGTGAGACGTCAAGGAGTAGGGATGTATAGCCATTTCCGCTCAGGCCTGATTCAAGTGATATGGCGCGAGCTGTGATTGCCACAGAAACAACTCCTTCCGTATGGCAAGGACTCTATAAGGCAGCTGCCTGTAATCAGCTGCCTGTAATCACTACTGTTAAGTATCCACATCACAGCCAAAGCTCTCTGCTGGCTGGCCTATAGATATGTAGTAGATTTACTAGCTAGTTTAGGAGGGTGGAAATCCAGGTTATCCATACATTGAATAAGAGAGTTTTTTTATAAAGACTGGAAAAGAGTGGGGAATTACAGTTACTATATAATAGCATGTTCTAATCATAGCCACAAATGAATTTTTGTTTCTGAAGTCCTGAGTGCAGAAAACCAAAATATAAGGTAATCCCTGCTGGCAGTCAAGCCTGTTAAAATGTCACAAGCATTTGCATGGAAATGTCACAGTCTGTACCTCTTGCATTTCATTCCCTTCTGGCCCTGCTGTTGACAGTTATCTTCTCTCTCTCTCTCTCTGTATAAATATTTACTATTTAATATTGCTACTTGAGGATAATACTTAATCCAACAACTGATCCACAAAGGTTTCGCCTACAATAAGCTGTTCCTCTCTAAGGGTGCCTGAAGAACCTTCTTAAACACCTGCAAGCCAGTCTCTCATAAATCCCTCCTGAAATATTAAATTTATGACTGAATGAACTACATTTCTATAAGCTCTTCAGTAGTTCCTTCCACCCTATAACCAGTGGTTCTGGTTTCTCTGAACTTAGTAACAGTTCTGTTACTGGGGCAGAAGCATTCAAGGAGTATTATTATTATTATTATTATTAATAATAATAATTTGATTTCTATACCGCCCTTCCAAAAATGGCTCAGGGCGGTTTACACAGAGAAATAATAAAATAAATAAGATGGATCCCTGTCCCCAAAGGGCTCACCATCTAAAAAAGGGCTCACACCAGCAACAGTCACTGGAGGTCCTGTGCTGGGGGTAGATAGGGCCAGTTTCTCTCCTCTGCTAAATAAAGAGAATCGCCACGGTAAAAGGTGCCTCTTTGCCCAGTTAGCAGGGGTTAGCTAAATGGAGTAGATGCATGAAGAACTATGTTTTGTTGTCAGTTTATATTTATTTATTTATTTACACATGCACTCAGGGACCAACCCTGGAAAAGAATGGCAAGTAGTGAGGTCCTAAAGCAATGATATACAAAAAGTCCAGTCTTATAGGGCTGCCAGCTCTGACTGAAGCTATTCCTGTAGATTCCCGCCACCAACCGCTATTTTCCACAGTACTGAGGCAAATCTTTTCAATCTCCAAGACTGCTTTTCAATTGTCACCTGCTGAAGACTGATGCTTTTTCCAGGGCAGCCCTGCAGAGATGGCAGCCCTAACAGTCTGTCACATTCCTATGCCATGTTGACATGGTTAAAAGCCACTGCAGAGTCTTCCATGAGTATTTGTAACAAAATACAAAAATGACTTTGATATATGCACAGCTAAACAAAAGAGAAGTCACCTTAAATGGCGCAGCAGGGAAATGCTTGACTAACAAGCAGAAGGTTGCCAGTTCGAATCCCCGCTCGTATGTTGGGAAACACTTCTATTGGGCAGCAGCGAGATGTTGAAAGGCATCATCATCTCACACTGCGCAGGAGAAGGCAATGGTAAACCCCTCCTGTATCCTACCAAAGACAACCACAGGGCTCTGTGGTTGCCTGGAGTTGACACTGACTCGACAGCACACTTTACCTTTATACGAAAAGGACTGTCTTTGCAAAAGAATCGCTTCATTGCATTTATTTATAGCATTTCTCTGCTGCCCCATAGAAAACCCCTGGGTGGCTTGCAAATTAAAACACACCTCAAAACCTCAAATCATAGAAAACAAGTTTTAAAATCATCAATGAAACTTTTACTACATTATAAACGAAAAACCTGATAAAACAGTCACTTCAAGTGTTGCTTAAGAATAGCCAGAGGTGGGGAGGTTAATTGTTTCCCCTATATATGGTTTTAATTGTTTTAATTCTTGGTTGTTTATATATATATATATATATATATATATATATATATATATATATATATGTTCAGTAAACCTCCTAGAGAGGTTTCATTAGGCGGGTGATCAATCAAACAAACAAACTAAACAAATATTGTAAACTGCTTTGGGTGCCTTTGTCAAGGCAGAAAGGCGGTATAAAAATGTAGTAAATAAATAAATTAATAATAATAATAATAATATTAAATATTGTTGATAATTATTATTATCAAAAAAGTTGTGATTGTTTTAATGTTGTTTTTAGAATATTGGGGTTTTTTCTGAAAAAAAATTAAATTGTTGTGTTTTAAATGTCTTGTTTTGTTTTTGTTTTACCTTTGTTTTTTCTTGCAAACCACCCAGTTTTGGAGGGTATAAAAATATGTTAAATAAATAAATCAATACTTTTTGGGTTTGTTTTAAATACACTGGCTCTTTGCTTCCAAGACAAGTTATACAGGATTTTAACTGCAAAGGGGTCAGAGAGAGAGAGACTGACCCACCAACCCACGCGGCGCCCATCAGGAAGCTAAACACGTGGTTAAAGCAAGGGGTGCTCCTCTAGGTTTTTTCTTAGCTCTAGGTCACGTCCGGGGCCGCTCTAGGATTTGCCGGCGTTTCCCCCTTCCGCTCTCTCTCCCTCGCCCCGCCCTCCCACGCGTCACGTGCTCGGTGGAGTCAGCTGAGCGGAAGGAGCGGCGCGTGCTGGTTGTGGTCCTGCTTCATTCCCCGGAGGAGGAGATGCAGCGATACGACGCGGCGGGGCCCCTGAGCGGGCTCAGCCCCCCCGAGGCCAGGTTAATGATAATTTTAAGACGGGGGAGCTCTTGGGAGCGTCTGGGGCGGCCCAGTTGACTCCCACGTAGCAGAAGGTGGGGTGAGGACTGTACCACATCCCTGAGCGGGACTGTACCACCCACAGGTGGCATTGGGGGGGGGGTCCAAGGACTGCCCCATGGGAGAGCACCTCCTTGCACCGAGACAGCTAGCATGCCAGGAAGAAAGCTAAGCCAAGAACCTTTTCTGTGGCATGTTCACTCTTTATATGCAGGGAAGTTTTTAATATATGTATTATATTGTATTGTATCGTTTTCAGCCATGAACTCACTGGGTGACTCTGGACCAGTCATTTCTCTCTCAGCGTAGCCTCCCTCACAGGGTTGTTGTGACATAACCATCTATGGTGCTCTGGGCTCCTTGGAAGAGGGGAGGGATATACATGTAAAAATAAACTGCTTATTGGGTTTGGGTTTCCCCCCAGTTACTCATGCTTTAGGTTTAGTTGCAGTGGAGTATGGGTGTTAGGGACGTTCAGACGAAGTCTTCAAAAGCAACTTGGCTGCCTGCCTGGTTGTTTCTGGGATCAATTCAGAGTTTCCTTGAAAAGCATCTGCTCTCATACGAGCCTGTCCAAACTTTGCATAAGAGGCCCTTGCTCTCTGTCTCCTTTTCATTCTGTGTGTATCTTTATAAACACATGTGCATTCCAGCATTCACCTGCAGTTTGAAGTGCTATACTGTAGGTATTCTGCAGGTATTCCTGCCTGCAACCTTGGAGAAGCCGCTGCCAGTCTGTGAAGACAATACTGAGCTAGATAGACCAGTGGTCTGACTCAGTATATGGCAGCTTCCTATGTTCCTAAATGCTTTTTGTGGCTCGATTCTGCTGCCTGTGTAAATTGCGCCTGATAGGGGAGGAGAACACTTGGGATGGGGAGAGAGCTTTCTTGGATTACTGATCCTGTAGACTGCTTTTCAGGCCAAGCCTCTCAAAGTGGTCTACATAACTTTTCAAAACGAACAATAAATCTAAAGGTTCCCAGAGCAGCCAACAAAACAAAATGTCAGTATATAAACCATGACAACACAAAATGAGAGGAAAGTGCCTGAGAAGGAGAGGGGTGAGGGGGAGTAAGCAGTGGATGGAATTGGCCCTGTGTTCCCTTTACCCCATTTATAAATGAATTATAAAATTCATATTGCGTATGAATTAAAACATGAATGTATATGGCTTAAAGCAGTGGGTGGGTTGCTGTCATATTGCTGCGGGTAGGTTGCTGTCAGAGACGCAAGTTTGGGTGGGGTATAAATTTGATAAATAAATAAATATCATTTGAGCCTCCAGTGTCATAAAACTGCCCTGAATGAACTTTGCATTCACACACACAGTATGGATCGCTGTAGGCTAATTTTGTAACAATCAATGGGAGTTGTTTCTTGATGATTGACAGATTGGCTTGGGAGTCCACCGAACACTTTCTCAGAACACGGGGTTGCCCAGAAATACCTCCATCGGTAAGCAGCAGCAGGCAACCAACTGGGGTCAGTCTGTCCACAGGGTCGAAAAAGTTCTGGTCACGTCCTACAGTTCTTGAAATTCAGGCTTGGTTAGGCCCTTTTGTTTTGGTATAAATATTGAACTTAACAAAGCAACGATCAGGTGGAAGGTTACGTAGGAACAGACTGTCATGGGTGGGACCTGTTGATTGAACCAAACCCTGGCGGAACAGACCAAATGCTGGAAGGACTTGTCTAGTCTATGCCAAGTTTGGCTGTAGAAGAGTATATACACCCTGTTTGTTTAATTCTGTGGCAGTTAACCCCCCTGTTCAGCCAGGCTTCACTGTTAGTCTGACCCTCAAGCAAAAAAACAACACCAAAAAACAAACCCAAACCAAAAAACAAACAAAAACCCCACTAGTTTTCTTAGAATACACTCTCTATATTACAGGAAGAATTACAGGGGTTCAAATCCCCATTCAACCATGAAACTCATTGGGTCACTCTGGGCCAGTGATGTATCGCTCAGCCTAACCTACCTCACAGGGTTGTTGTGAGGATAAAAAGAACCATGTACACTGCTCTGAGCTCCTTGAAGGGAGAGCGGGATATACATATAAAAATAAATATTACAGGTCTATCAATGGCTACCAGTCAGGTGGCTATAGGCCACCTCCAGCCTCAGAGGCAAGATACCTCTCCATACCAGTTGCAGAGGAGCAACAGCAAGAGAGCAGGGGTGTGCACGGAACCATGGCTGGGTGGTTTGAAGGTGGTGGGGGTGCCTCTTTAAGGGCGGGAGAAGGTGCACTTACCCCTCTTGCCGCTTTCTCCCCGCCGGCGCTCGTTACTGTTAAAAGCCTTCGCAGCGGCAGCATACCTCCCTGCTGCCCCGTTGCTCTTCTCGGCTGGAAGTGGCCCGAAGTACTGGAAGCATTGATCCGAATTCATTTTATCCAGCAAAAACACAAGTCTTTGTTACTGCTCATGGAAAATGATTTACAGTGTTGGGATGGTTCAACAGCTCTAGGAAATGTTTGCATGCCTCTTTTGGCGATGTTTTGATTATTTTCAGCTGGTCTGTTGCTTTGTTTTGTTGATGCTTTGATTTGTTTATCGTTTTAAATGTAATTGTGTTGTAAAAGCTGCTTCTGGTTACATGTAAGACAATTGAGGTGTAGCTTTTTAAAAACCAGTAAAAATCTTTGTTGCTTTTTGCAGAAATGAAGGTTCGATAGCCTCAACTCTAAGGACGCTTCTGTTCTTCACAGCTTTAATGATCATATTGCCAATTGGACTATATTTCGCGTCAAAGGCATATGTATTTGAAGGTAATTCTCTGTGCTAAACACTTCAGCTACTACTTCCTTCCTTTGTCTCTTTCAAACTCAAAGTAAATTTAATTTTGAATTATATACAGTGAATCTAGCAGGCATGAATTCTTTTGGTTTTTGTATTAGAAGGGTTTTAATAATGGCACTGAGGGTATTTTGTTGGAAGTTTTTGGCAGGATCTTAAATTTACAAAATATTGGCCTCAGAGTCACAGGATTCACAGATTCAAATCTAGGTTTAATGTGGGTTACCAACATTAGCTTGATTGTGTGAACCCACACCAAGGTGAGAATCTCAGATTCATCTCAGGCATAACCCAGCTTGGTGCGGGTTCACACAATCACGCCAACGTGGGTAACCCACATTAAACCTAGATTTAAACTACTGTGTGAACAAGACCACTGAATGAGACAGAATTCCTGTGCTGTGTTAAATTGCTTGCACAGTAACAATTGTCAGATACTTTCCTCTTCAAGACTTTTAGGTTATCTGCCTCCTGAATGCCTGTTTTGTTGCTGAGGTGTAGAACAAAACTCTTTGTATAATCCAAAAGCTTACTCTGATCTTTTGCAACTGGCAAACTGGAGGCAACTGATACTTCCCAAATTTGCTGAAGTGGACGTTTGAAGCCTAAATATAACTTTTCATTTATGAAAAGGCAGTTGCTGTATATATGCAGCTCAGCCTCTTCAACTGAGTCATACAGCGGTTTAGACTCTGAAAACGGAATAATTCAGTCACAGCCTTTAAAATCTGTTTCCTTTGGATGCCTGGTGTATTTAAATTTCTGTCGGCAGGAACTGAATACTGAGAATTATTGTCTGCTCTTAAGTGACCCCTGCTTTACGTGAAATGTGTGGATAGCAGTTTGCAGTGTTTTATTGAGCCTTTTATTGGAGTGAATGGTGAAGTGTGATCCCAACTTGTGCAAAGAATCCCAGCTGTGAGCCTGACCCAGCTTATGTGTTGCGCCTTACCATGGCATCTAACTGGTTTGAGAACCCAACTGGTATAAACGTCTAAATGTGTCTTGCACTCTTCCTTGTTTTCCGAACATCAGCACTGCAAAATCAACACGGGTAACTTCCTATTACTGTACTTTTCCATTTGTAATACACCCCCGTGCATTGTATGCAGTGCCAACTTTTAAAAGAAAATGGAGGGAAATCATTGTTTCCATTTGTTATACATACCACCAAACTAGGGTTGCCATTTTCTGGTTTACCAAATCCGGGTGCCTGATTTGCATATTATGTAAATTGGCTTGAAAATGATTTTTGAGCAGAATAGTGACTACACGTTTTTGCTCCACAACTCCGCTTCTGCAAGGGCTAGAGTTTAGCTCCCCCCCCCCCCCGTTTTTTTTTTTAAATGAAAGCAGAAATCCAGGCGAATCTGGGTGGGCTAAGCAATTTGGGTGAGATGCTTAAAATCCAGGTGAAACTGAAATTCCAGGGGGCAAGGTAACTCTACACCAAACTTGAACTTGTTTCCCCTCCCACCTATGTTTGTTTGCCTCTTAGACAAGGAGAGCTACTCAGCTACTGCTAGCTAGTACAAATCCTATAGCTTGCCTTGACAGGAAGCGGGGACCACTTTTCTTGCCAGCAGGTTTAGGAATGGCTTGCACTTACATTCTGCAGTACGTAGAGACAGAGAGGCAGGCTGATCCCTGACTGGAATGATTGTCCAGTCATTCATAACTGATTTGTTGGTTTGGGGAGAGGAGGAGGCTGGAGCACATGGCTGAAGGACAAGGGAAGAAGTGGCTCGGTGAAGCAGGTATAGCATGTAAAAATGACCCTCCTGCTTTTTTCCTAAAATGAATAAATCCATGTATAACCACATTTACCTGAATAGAATGACTCTGAATTTAAGACAATCCCCTCCCACTTAAAAACAAATTATACCTGTATTTATAACTGCAAAAGGAAGAGGACTCGGAATTTAAGAGATCATATGCAGAGTATCCGTATAACAAAAGGAAGAAGTCCGTGAGACCACCTCTCGATTTCTAACAGCAGAGAACTTGGAAAAACCCTCTTCTGGGATTCAGATAAATAGGGATATATGCCATGGATTGAGACTGTTATGGAAGGGGGAGAAGTGTATTAGGATTGGAAAATTACATAGGAAACTGCCATATACCGAGTCAGACTATAGGTTGATCTAGCTCAGTATTGTCTACCCAGATTGGCAGCGGCTTCTCCAAGATTGCAGGCAGGAATCTCTCTCTCTCAGCCCTGTCTTGGAGATGCTGCCAGGGAGGGAACTTGGAACCTTCTGCTCTTCCCTGAGCGGCTCCATCCTCTGAGAGAATATCTTACAGTGCTCACACTTGTAGTCTTCCATTGAAATGCAAACCAGGGTGGACCCTGCTTAGCAAAGGGGACAATTCATGCTTGCTACCACAAGCCCAGCTCTCCTGGTCAGTATTAATCCGCAGAAACAAGTATTGAGCATAACATATGGAATAGGATAAAGAAGCCCGTTGTGTGTGCATTTGTTGAACATGGTAGTACGTCAGTACATGCAACATGCTGAGTGTGGTTTTTTTTAAGTAGGCAAAATTTATTGTGACTTAAACATTCTTAAATGTGCTTTCCTTGTCCTGATCTTTGGCGGGGGACGGCGGGGAGCCAGTTGTATTTAAGTCCCATTGAAATAGGTAGGACATTTTAGTCACAAACTAATATCCCTCTGCTTAATTTTGTCCGCATCGGGCCTGTCTAAATAGTAGGAATCTTGCAGATGAAGCACACACTTATGCCATTGGCTGGGTTTGTATGGAAGCAGAAGACCTTAAGAGGAAAACGCAGCTTTCTTGTAAAAAAAACCAACCTCTTGCTCTGTTCACGCTGCCTTTTTGTCACTAAAAGACAACAACCTGGGCCTCGATGCGAAAGCATCCCCTGATCTCCTGCTGGCTGCTTTTCAGCTTTAATGTTTCTCTCTTTCTCCCCGC
The DNA here is from genome assembly GCF_027244095.1 of Hemicordylus capensis. Classification (NCBI taxonomy): domain Eukaryota; kingdom Metazoa; phylum Chordata; class Lepidosauria; order Squamata; family Cordylidae; genus Hemicordylus; species Hemicordylus capensis. Next base: position 22,779,502 of record NC_069667.1, read on the forward strand.
TCCTTTTTCTTTCTTCCAGGCGCCTTCGGGATGTCCAACAGTGACAGCTATTTTTATGCTGCCATAGTTGCTGTGGTTGCCGTCCACGTCGTACTTGCTCTTTTTGTCTACGTAGCGTGGAGCGAAGGCTCTCGGCAGTGGCGCGAAGGCAAGCAGGACTAAAGTCCGGGTTGTGACCTGACCCGCCAGGGAAGACGTGCAGGTGTGGAGCGAGTGCCGCCCATTGTGTACAGTGTAATGATGTCGAGGTTAAGGTCTCTGATCTTTGAAAGTCTGTGATTGAATAGGACAGGGTTTGGGTTCCTCTCCCCTCCCTCCCTCCGTCCCTCCCAGTGGCTTGTTTCATGGCAGCTGTGGCCCTCGGCTTCAAAAACCTGGCAGAGTTGGGAAGAACCGAAAACAAATCAGTGGGTAAACCAGCAGGAATGCTCCCAATCTTTTCTACAGATAGCTTTCACGGGGACTTGTTGGCTGTTTCCCCACCTTCTTCTGTTCAACTGCCGAGAACCATGTCGAAATCCACATCTAGATAATTTGTAAAGAGGAACTTGTGAATTGAGAACTTCAGCAGTTTCCAGTAAAAGAGTCTGTCTGGCAAATGGACGAAGCTGATGTGAAATCTAGGTTTTCTTCTCCCCTGTGTCTTCTGGATGGAGGGCTCAGTCTCAAGAGCCTGGAGCTGACGCTAGGCTGCATCTTGTGGTTAAGAGCGATACATGTTTGAAAGAGGCGCTTCCCCTTTTTGATGGGGAGGTGATGATGTATCGTGTGTCCCATCCATCAGCTTAAGTGTCCATCAGCCTTGTGAGTTCAATCAGTAAGTTTCTTATGCATTCCAGTGTGTGGTTTTTAACATTCAATGACTTCTCCAGCCAAGTCTAGAGTTTCCTGAATGCTGTGATCTTGAGTCCAATCTCTCTTTTGCTCATGCCCAAGAAATACTTTTTCCTCATCGCTGGAACACTTCGCAATGCCTGCCTTCTCTGGTTTCTCTCAAATCTCTCAGGAGGGGGTGATAAACTTACCCCTGGGTCATAATATATACCGATGTTAATCTTTTTAAGTACTCCCCGGGGGTGTAAGGACAACGGAGCAGTGTTGCTTGTAAGAGGGATCCCCAGATGTTGTGGACTACAACTCCCAAGTCCCCAGTTGCAGTGGCCTCTGGCTGGGGATTATGGGAGTTGTAGTCCCCAACATCTGGGAATCCTTCCTATAGGGAGCACTGCTTATTTTGGAGCACCAGGGGAGAGGGGTGAGCTTCCCTAGGCTGGGGGGCTGCCAAGGCACCCCCTCGTCGCCCTCATTTCTGTCACCACCATGCACCTGTGGCCACATTCCCCCCGTGCTGCTGCCTTGTTCTCTCCCTGTCGTGGAGGCTGGGCATGCAGGGAAGGAAAACACTCACCCTCCCCAGCCTGCGACATGTTGCTTCTTGCCAGCCAGATGCTGGAAACAAGCACGTCTTGGGTTGAAGAGGGTGACGGGCCTGCCAGGCTTTCTTTCCCAGCAGTAGCCGTGAGGACACGGAGGCGGAGCGTGGCCAGCGCAGATGGCAGCAACCGGAAGGAATGCTGCCTCGCCAGCAGGGGTCTGTCCCTGTCCCACTGCCCAGCTTGATACACCTCGGGATCATCCACTTCATGCCTGCTGGGCGTCGTGTGCGAAGATTAGTTTTAAAAGATGCTCTGGACCTGCATTTGACACCTGCAGTTACCTGCTCCTAGTCTCGCCGTAGTGGTAGCGAGGTTTCGTGTGGTCGCCTTGTGGAACCCGCCGGGCTCCTCCTCTGCTGCCTCCGGCCAGTTTTGCTACTTGTCAACAGATGAGCAGCTGATACCGCCCTTGGGGCTCTTGCCATCACGGACAAAATGCATCTGTTGGGCCTGCAGCACAGAAGGCCCTGGGGCCGGATCTGGCCCGTGGGGACTCTTTTGCTGGCCTGCAGGTGGGAATATCCTGCAGTCACAGCTGGAGCCACGAATAGCTCTCGGCCTGCCCCGCAGACGATAAGCAACAGTGGCTCAGTGCAGTTGGCTGCTTGAGACCAGAGGCCCCCCGCCTGCCCTACTGGTCTCACCCCTGGTCCACTGGCACCACCCCTTCTCCCCCTTGCCTTTCCCCCCGACTCCAACCCTCTGCCCCCTTGCTTTCATTAATTGTATAGTATCCGCCTCCACACACTCAAGTCACGACTGGTTCTGGCCCACCGGCACATTTGTGGTGTGCACCCCGATCTTCATGGATGTGAAGCCCCGGGCAGATACGACCGAGTGGCTGAGTTGGACTTGGACAACCGGGACGTGTGAGACGACGTTTTTGCATTTGCTATCTGTGTCCATTTAGCATAGCGTTGTGAAATCATTGGCGGGGGGGGGATAAGGGTGTCTGGGTGTGCTCCAGCAAGTGCTGCTGCCCCCAAACCAGGGGGCTTGCACAGGACCCCCCTCCCCCCACAAGCCCGATTGGAAGAAGGAAGCAAGTGCAACCGACTGCGGAGTGGGACCTGCACCTGAAGATAATGTGAACTGCTCCTGAAGAGCTGAGTTTTCCTAAGGCCCGATTAACTCCCAGCATTCTGAATCTTGATTTATTTTTCCAAAGGCTTATTTCTTTTTTGTTGCCTCACTAGGGCTGATGCATTCCACTCACACAGTTCCTGTCGACGTGTTTGGTCTAGGCTTCCACATCTGCAAATAAGAATCTCTCTTTTGTGTTAGGATGAAGCCTTGGGGGTCTTTCCAGTCCAGTGTGGTCGTCTTGCGTTGTAGCCAGTGCTCCCTATAACGGGAATTCTGAGATGTTCTTGACGAATGGGAAGGGATGATGGGAATTGTAGTCATGAACATCTGGGGAGCCCTGGCTATCACACCAGTTCCATAAAGGGTCCTTTTAATGTGTGTGAGCCTTTTGCAAAAGAGAAATCTAATGCGGGGTTGGCTGCTACTGTTGGCACGCTAAAGAATAGCCCTGCAACTCTTCCGGATTGCAGAATTGCATTTTTTGTACAACACTGTGCTGGGATTTTCTTTTTCCTCATATATCGTTCCTCATATAGAACTTATGGTGTGGTGAATTCTGCCTTTTTAATAAAGCATCCTATGGCACGAATTAATTCTGGGTCCAAATATTGAGCTAGATACAAAAGCAAACTTTGAAACTGTTTGGAATTTCCACAGAGCTGCATTTTGCCGCGAATATATTAATAATAATTGTCCTAGGTTATCGCTACGGGGTGTGTTTGCCTGCCTTGCACCAGTACATTCAGATTAATTCACATGCAGAAGCTGCACACCTTGGAGCCATGATTCACCCCAAAGGAAGAGGACCTTGAATTTAAGACGAGCCCCCCAATTTCTAACCTCAAAGAACTGGGGTGTGTGGGGAAACCGAATCTTGTATTCAGGTAACTGCTTATTGAGCCTGTGCAAAGCGTCAGCCAAAGCTGAAGACTCTGCACAGTTCCCTTGTCACCTTGTGGAGATGACCATGCCCACTGTGCAGTGCTGGGCTTTGCTCAGCACCAACACCATCTTGGGAGATCTGCATAAAGTGTCCGTGCCTGTGGGTTTCTCGGAGGCGTCTGGTGGGCCACTGTGCATAGTAGGATGCTGGACTAGAATGGCCATGGGCCTGATCCAGCAGGGCTGTTCTTATGAGTTGCTACAGCAGGGGGAGGTGAATCTCCCCCTACCTACTAGGCCAGGTTGTGACCCCATCCAACCATTTCCAAGAGTAATGGCCTCTTTCCCCTTGTGGTTGTGTAGCCCGCCTTGTTCTCTGCAGAAACTGCCTCTTCCTGCTGATTATAAGGTGGGGAGAGGTTGTGCAGGTTCCCATTGGCTCAAATTGTGCATTTCGGCAAGCAGGTTAGTAGAACATTCTTTGTTTCTATCAGGCCTTGACATATTTTGTTTTATTTTTACTTATATTTATTTATTGTTTGTTTGTTAGATCTATATACCGCCTTTCATTAAAAACAATCCCAAGGTGGTTTACAAAAGTTAAAACACGTATAATAAAAATGAGTTAAAAGTATTTAGCTAAAATATAAAAACCAATCTGATATTAAAATATATAATATACAAACACGGAAAACTATACATGGATAAAAACACACAGAAGCAGCAATAAAACAATCATGTGAAGGCCTGGATAAAAAGCCAAGACACACACAATTTCATCCCTACAACAAGCCTGTGAAGTAACATGTGGCCCAAAGTTTCTCGATGAACTTCCTGGTTGAATGGGAATCTGAGCTCTTTGGTCCAACCCCAGCACTTAACTACTATTCACCCCACCGATTCTCAATCATGTCCCATCACTCTAGAGGGTAAACCATGCTGGGTCGCAGCTGGCAACTCACAATGCACCACAGGGAAAATGGCCGTGGGAATCTCCTTGTGGGACCCTCAAAGCGTCCATCCATGCAGCAAAATGATTATCCGGCTGCTTCCAACCTGTACTCGAGTTCCAGTTGAGCAGTGGGGGCTAGAGATCGATTGCTGTCTGCTGACATCCAGAGATTCGGTAGTGACAATGTGGTGTCAGGTTTTCCTGCTCTGAAAAACCAGGAATCGTGGAACAGCAAAGCAACTGTTCCAGTGCCTAGGTAAGCTCGGCCATCAACCCTCTCGCCGACGTTTCTGGCTTGATGGTAGGGTGCTGAGCTGCCTTCTACTGAGTCAGACCATTGGTCCATCTAAGTCAGCATTATCTACACGGACTGGCAGTGGCTCTCCAAGGTTTCAGGCAGGAGTCTCTCCCAGCCCTACCTGGAGATGCTGCCACAGACTGAACTGGTGACCTCCTGTGTGCAAAGCAGAGGCTCTTCCACTGAGCCATGGCCCTGCCCCCTAAGGCAGGGCTTCTCAGACTTGGGTTCTTTGGCCCTTGGGGCTGGGAGTGATGGGATATGAAGACCCAAGTTTAGAAGAACCCGTGCTCCAAGGGGAATATCTTACAGCGCTCACATGTCGTCTCCCATCCAAATGCAAACCAAGGGAGGCCTTGCTTAGCAAAGGGGATCATTCATGCTTCCAACCATAAGACCAGCTCTTCTCCCCAGTTTCGCTTGTCTCACCTCTAGGTTTCAGCACTCTCCAGCATCACCAGCAAAACATTTCCACCTTTTCCTCTCATAAGCAGAAGGCTGAGAACTGTCTTGAGGGAGTATTCCTAAAGCTGAGAGATTCCTCACTCTTTTTGTTCAAGCCTTCCTTCTCTCCCAGCCTTGCTACTGAGTTCCATTTGTTCTGCCTACCTTCTTCTTGATTGTTAACTGCACTCTGAGCCCATGAAATTCTGTCCTATTAACTTACATGGGGGCAGGTTTGAGGGGTTTAGCCTCCTTAGGTTTTTTCCTTCAGATCTTTTGAATACTGGTGTATCTGTGGGTCATCTTGATTCTGCCAGTACCACCCACTCACCACAGCCGCTCCGATTACATATGCATGAGGATCATAACATGTCCTCCTTTTTCAGAAATAGCTATAAGATGTTAGTGAGCTGAGTAAAGGACCATAACAGTGGAGGAGCCAGTTATAATCTTTGCATCTCAGGCAACATAAACAGAAGAGTATCACCCAAACCTGTCAAATTTCAGTACTTCACATTGTGGGGAAGCTTTATGTTTGTTTTTCAGGCACTGTATCCTTAACTCAGGAGCTGAAAGAAGGCTGTTTTGGAATAATAAATTCACATTCTGCTAATATTTTTGCATTAGAGTGCTCTTTATCCCTTTCCTTGTGCGCATTAAATATTGCCTTGTTTTTCCATTGTCAACATGTATTCTCTGCTATGACCCTAAAAGCTGTTTTCCGTTTTCCTTTCTTTGGCGAACAATTGGCAGAACTGTTTTCTTTGAACTCTTTCATCCTCAAAAGCCCATCTCTCTCCCGAGATGTACAACAAAAGCGATGAATTGATTTTGGGAGACAAGGTTGCCCTTCATATCCTCCAACAGCGATGACTCATGAGTTAAAGCCGAACTTATCTCTATTCCACCTCCAGCTAATAAGTTAAATGTGAGATTTGTGGTGGTGAAGGAAGGCTGTAGGGTGCGGGGAGAAAAGGGCTCACCGTGCTTTACTTCATTTGCGCGCTGGGTTCTCAGGAGATGAAAAAAATAAGAATTTCCTTTCTCAGTGGAAACCCACCAGTGTGTGTCTGCATCAGCATCAGACAACCTCTCTGCGATTTGGGGTGAGTAAAATGCTGTTACATTCTTTAAAAATGTGAATGTGCTTAGAAGAATGACCAACTCAGTGGTAGAGCATCTGCTTTGTATCCCAGAGGCCCTAGGTTCAATCCTCGGCATCTCCACAAAGGGCTGAGAAAGACCCTCAAAGAGAGCCAGCATAGCATAGTGGTTAGAGTGTTGGACTAGGACCGGGAAGACCTGAGTTTGGATCCCCACTCAGCCATGAAACTCACTGGGTGACTCTGAGCCAGTGATGTATCTCTCAGCCTAACCTACTTCACAGGGTTATTGTGAGAATAAGAATAAGCATGTACACCGCTCTGAGCTCCTCGGAGGAAGAGTGGGATATAAATGTCAAATACAGTAAATAACTAAATAAATACATAGATAATGCATGGTACAGATAGGATACAGATAGCCCTGCATGTTCAACATAATGTGTTCAGCATAATGTGTATATACCTGCAGACACCGTTCATTTGTTGTGTGAGGGTCCAACGTAATGTCTGAATAAGGCTGTGATCTTGGTTCCAAAGTGGAATTGATGCTCTAGGAATTCTAAACTCTTGCTATTTTCAAATTTCCAAACATTGTGGAGAACTGCATGTGCAGTTTGCTGCCACTTTCACTCCCTTGAGCCTGTCCATGTCTTTCTGCCCAGTTTTACCAAAACACATATGCCCATTGATAAAAACACAGCAAAATAGCAATATTGGTGATGTATCCACTATATCAGATTATTTTTGTGTGGTGTTTCACCACTGCTCAGGAGCACATGTGTGCATTAGTAACACACCACACCAAAGGGCTCTTGATATAATCTTAATGCAACAACCACAAAAAGCAATCTTCATGTAATTTCTTTTTGACTGTGGCTGTGTTTGCATCGATAATGTAAATGGGAGGGGAGGTGCAAATGAGTGCAAGAAATGAAAACCATTAATGCTCTAATTCTGGAACTAACATTAGCAATTCTTCTAATTAAACTGGAATTCAGGTTTGACCTAGGGATGTAATACATTGGTGGATGTTATCTTACTTTCTTGTGTTATCTTACTGCTTATAAATAAGCCATTCATTTGCCATGGGCAACCAGGTATCAGTCAGTCATTTTTGACCGGCTGCAAAAGTTGGAGTCACTGGAAGTGAGTCGATGCCCAAGTTTAGGGTCACTGGAGGAGAGCTGATTCCTCTCCCCTTTCAGTCTGTTGGTGTGCCCCAAATGACTGACAGATTAGATTTTGATAAGCTCATGATTTATTTGCCAAAGTGACCAAGGGAGGAATATAGCTCATTGGCAGTAATCAGTTTGGCCAGAGCAGAGGGTGGGGACGGGGAGCAATTTAACATACTGTAGTCGCATTATCGTTCTGGCCACTAGATGTCTCCCTTTGAGCTCACCTGACATCCTTTGGTCAGTTGAAGCATCATCAGAAATGTTCCCTTTGAGAACATTTCCTGAGTGTGGGGAAATGGGTGGCGGTTAATTCCCCACCCTGTGATTTTCTTGCATTCTTTGTGGGGCAAAGAGCAACTTTGTGGGGAGGGTTTTAATCAGAGTGAGAATGGTACAGGGCGCTGTGGTAAGATTTTTCTCGAGGCGCTTTCCCAGACAGAAGGCTTTTCTGCGGGTTTTCTGCAAGGCTGTACTGCGAGTTCGAAGTTGCCCAGAAAAAGTAAAGTGTGCCGTCGAGTCAGTGAATGTTGACTCCTGGCGCCCACAGAGCCCTGTGGTTGTCTTTGGTAGAATCCAGGAGGGGTTGACCATTGCTTCCTCCCTCACAGTATGAGATGATGATGCCTTTCAGCATCTTCCTATATCGCTGCTTCCCGATAGAGATGTTTCCCATAGTCTGGGAAACATACCAGCGGGGATTCGAACTGGCAACCTCTGGCTTGCTAATCAAACTTCCTGGTGTGAGGCGCGGCCCCTGAGGTGTGGCGGCTCGGGTTCTTTGAACCCGTTTGCTCAGTGATGGCTCTGCCCCTGGGTCTGACTCAGTACACGGAAGTTTCCTGTGTTTCATACCTGGGGGCTACACTTGCCATCTCAGGAGCAAGGTAGTGTTCTAACTTTTAGCAACTGGGTTACAAGAAAAATGAGATCTGGCACAAATCTATATAAATTATCCATAAAACTGAATGTGCTAAATCCTTTCAATGTAATCCTCAAAGGTGGCGGGGGGGAGGTGATTGCTGCTTGGTTTTATTCATGACGACGATAGTATATTTGGCTTTGTTGTGCTCAAACTTCGAGGCGCAGAAAAGTCCACGGAAATCTCCTGGCTCCCGTTCATGAAAAGACATCAGAGACAAAGCGAGGAAGCAGACTTGACAAAACCAGGTCACTACATCAGCAACGAGGAGCAATGCTACCACTGCTCCTCCTCCTCCTAAATCAGAGGAGAATGCCCATTGAATTGCAGGACCGGCACAGATCCATTTTCTGCCAGGGGGGAGGCAGCGTTTTACAGCACGGCCCTTGCTGGTCCTGCCCTGTGTTGCTGAGCGGCGCTGGTGGTGGCATGTTGCAGGGGGCTCACTCTGCCCTGTGTCCCACCCCTGCGTTTCAGGCCAGCTAAAAGGACTGCGGTTTAGACTACTGCAATGCCGTGTACATATGGGGCTGCCTTTGAAAATGGTTCAGGAGCTGGCTGCAGTGGGCCCAAAATAATAACTACTAGCTGGCCTGGGCACAGAGCATCTGCACCTCTAGTTCTCCCTTGTTCTCGGCCCTCCACCCTCTTCTTCCCTCTTTCCCCCTCCAATGTTTTTTCTCTCTGGCTGGCCGCTTTTTCCAGCCGGCCACCGCTGCTGCTTTCTCTCCTCTCCCCCTTCCCGCTGCCGCCACTTTTGCTTTCTCCCTCCCCCCCGCTTCTCTCCCCTCCGGCCTGCCCACCCGTTCACTGGCCTGTCTGTTGGCCTTATGTTCCCTGCCGCCGTCACTTTCCTCTCCCCCTCCCCTCGCTCACAAACTCTCACGAGAGCTCCCACACATGGGATTAGTGATGGGTATGTCTAAGAGAATTATATATATATAGGTGATGATGATAAATAAATAAACTTTGTTAGCTGCCCCATAACAAATTGTTCTCTGGTCGGCTCACAACAGAGGCTTAAAACATACAATAAAAACATACAACACATTAAATCGTAACAGACAGGAAAAGGTGAAAAGAAAATACAATACAAAGCAGCTTAAAAACCAGTTAAAAATCAGATCAGATCCGAAAACCTGAATTTAATAACCTGAATTCAAAAGGCCTAGGTGAACAAAAAGGTCTTTACCTGGGTTTAGGTAAAGGGCGGCAAGATTATCAACTAGGACTGGGCATTTTGATCATATCACACCAGCGCTTTGTCAGCAGTGCTGACTCCCAGCCTTGTTTCCTGGCCCAATTCAAAGTGCTGGTCTTAATATTTAAAGCCCTGAGCTGTTTGGGACCAGGTTACCTGAAAGTGTGCCTTATCCCATATGTCCCTATCCAGACTTTAAGATCTTCTTCGGAGGCCCTGCTCCAAGTAGCTCTGCCAAATGAGGTGCGGTGAGTGGTTGTTAGGGAGAGGACCTTTTCAGCGGTGGCACCCCTTCTATGGAATAGCCTTCCTAGTGAGGCTGAACTGGCACCATCACTGTGTTCTTTTAGATGCCGGATGAAGACCTTTTTGTTCACCCAGGTTTTTAGAAAAATGTTTCTGTTTTGTGTTTAGTTGTGTTTTATTTTTTGTTCTTAAAGTGATTTTTGAAGTTATGTAGTATTCTGTTGTTCAGTTGTTTGTTAGCTGTCCAGACAACTATTGTTACGGAGCAGCTATATAAATACAATTATATGTTAACTTTTAACATTAATTCCAGAATAGGAACCTGTACAGTCCTGCATTGCTTTTGGTTCATTGGCCTCTTTGCTCCACCTTTTTATATTACCAGCACAGGTTGCTTTTTTGTAGTGTTTTCTCCATCTTAATGTGTTCATGTGTATAATTGCTTTAAGATACTTTTTGTGTAGTGTGTTTTTGCTGGTTGGTGACCGAAATAAAGTTTGAACTGAATGGTGAATTGGCACATCCGCTCTCAAGCAAAATACCACGCTTGTTTGACTGGTTCACCAACTGCGCCCTCTCCTGGAAGTGAGTGATTGTAAGATAGTGGTGGACATGCTGGTAACCTCCAGGCTTGACTACTGCAATGCACTCTACATGGGGCTGCCTTTGTATGTAGTCCAGAAGCTGCATTTGGTGCAGAATGCTGCTGCCTGATTGGTCTCCGGGACGTCCTGTAGACACCATGTTCTTCCAGTTCTAAAAGATCTACACTGGCTACCAATAGGTTTCTGGGCAAAATACAAAGCACTGGTTATTACCTATAAAGCCCTTAACAGCTTGGGCCCAGGGTATTTAAGAGAACACCTTCTTCGTTATGAACCCTGCTGCCTATTAAGAGCTTCAGGGGAGGTTCGTCTGAGGTGTGCCATCTCTGTAATTGCCCCAGGACTATGGAATACACTTCCTGCTGGGATGAGAGCCTTTTGGCTTTTAGGAAACAACTAAAGACACATCTCTTCATCCACTTTTTAGTTAGTTGGTGTGTTTTTATGGATATTTTGATCTGATCTTTTTATGTTTTTCCTGTTAAATTTACAGACTTGCATTTCGGGCGGTATACAAATATGTTAAATAAATAAATAAATAAACTCTTTGATGCTGTAAATTGCCTAGAGACTTCAGTAGTGGGTGGTATACAATGTATTCAATTAAATAAATAAAAGATGCCCTGGACCTGCAGTAAAGCCTTGCGGTAAAGCCTGCTGTCTGAAAAGCCTCTAGAGTAATCCAGAACTCCCAAATCTGCTGAGAAATTTAGCTGAAGAAAATTTTGGAAGTGTCCCTAGGAAAGAGGGCAATAAAAAGTGTGGGCTCTTGTTCTGTATATGTGCCACAAATAGGGAGGTGAAGGCCTTAAAAAAAATTAGGGGGTGTTCCCCCCCCCCCAGGATTTTTATTTTTATTTTTATTTTTTTGGTGGGGGGCAGGCCATATCTCTCGCCACAAAAAAAGCATCCACAAATCAGATCAGAAAGCCACACGAATCGGCTTGGTGGTGTTTGTTGTCAAGAAGGCTGATATCCTCCAATCTCATTATGGCTCCGTCATTACCTTGTCAAGTGTCATTAGAAGCCCCCGGTAATTGTATGTTTGTGAGTTGCAGTTGCCATGGTGGGTGAAGGAGAGTGAGGGGAAACCAGCAATCAGTCACCTGCACAATACACTGGGAAGCAATACCAGTGTACACACAACCCCGTGCTTCAGGAGAGAAAATGCTGCCGTGTAATTACTGTGTTCTACCTTGGCTCCCAATTGCGTGCGTCTGCCTGGATCCGGGAAGACAAATAAAAACATATATGAAGGAGGATGCTTCTGTCTTCCCAATGGGCTCCCGAGAGCCCAAAGGATTAAAGCCTGTTTGGTCAGGGAAGCGATAAAAATGCTGAACTTTGCAACGAGCTGCTGGCCACGAAGCAATATAGCAGTATAGAAATCAAATAGATGATGATGACGACGATGATGATGATTGCATGCAACTAAACAAAGTTGCATGCAATCATCAAAACAAAGACGGGAGCATTCTGACCCAGGTTTTGCTGAGTTCCTTGCTCAAGCGTGAGGGGTTTGGATTGTGTTTCATCCTGTTCCCTGTTGGATGCTGGTGTTGTATTTTCAATTTATGTTGTCTCACAAAGAAGAGTTTTGGAACGTGCTCTGAGATGTGTGCGGCACGCCAAGGCCCTTGCAAGGCAGGCAGCCTTTCTATGAGCACAGAGGAAATTCAAGGCTGCTTCCTGGCATGCCTAAGAGGTTTGAAAGGGCTCTTTTTGGCTGTGACTGCAGCAGGTTGGTCCACATAATAAGTAATCCACTTTCCGAACAGCAGCCTGGAGGATGAAAACAAAACACGGTCTCAAGCAAGCTCTCCAGAGTGTGTTCGGTAAGGCAGAGTCTAAAAATTTAAGCACCAGACTTCCAGGTTACAAGACACATAGGGATTAGCTTGGTTTTAATTTGCTAAATTGCAAGGATTAATTATCCAAATTAACTGGTTCCACTTCAGCGACATGGCTGCGGCACTCTTAGCCCTCTTTTGCCTAATGATCTTTGCACTCCATTCTCCCTCCTTCCCAACCGGAAGTGCACCTAAGTAATTTTGGAGCCTGGACCTGAAGGCCTTTGGAGCCATCACCGCCCCACCCCACCCTTGACCAAGTTATAAGCATCATCATCCCCCTACACACGACACACCATGACACATGCAGTATTTTTAACACTTGGGTTCTTGAGGGCACAAACAGCAGCTGAACTCACAAACGGATATCTCTATACCGCTTTTTGACCAAAGGCTCCCAAAGCTGTTTATATAGAGAAAACAATTTTTAAAAAAATTTATAAGATGGATCCCCATCTCCCAAAGAGCTCACAGTCTAAAAAGAAACATAAGGTAGACACCAGCCCCCGCCACTGGAGGGATGCTGTGCTGGGGTTGGGTAGGGCCAGTTGCTCTCCCCCTGCTAAATAGAAGAGAGTCACTACCATTCTAAAAGGTGGGCATGGAGACCACTCTACTTGCTCACATTGTGTTGTGTGGTGTGTGAACCCATATCAGGACATGACGCTGAATCCTCTGGCTTTCTTTAAACTCAGTTTTGTAGTCCCAATTAAATACCTGTCTCCAGACTGACTTGGTTTGCATGGGTTGATTGCACAAAATGATGTGGTTTTTTAAAACTTTATTTCAAATAATTAATAATACAACAATTCATAATATAATCAAATTAAGTGGCGGGGGGAGAAAATATGGATGCAACCATATGTATACGCACACACACGCACACACCAACATATCCCCCCCAAAAGGGCAAGGGGGGGTCACCTTCAAAGGATATAACTCTTCAAAATCCATGCAGTTAATTAAAGTTGGACCAAACCTCCCCCCAAAAAATATATCTATATTTTTAAAAGAACAGCATTTTGACCTGTGGGATGAATTTAACTAGGTGCTTAACAAGAGAGTTCAGCCTTCTAAGTTCCGTTGATTTCACTGAGAGAAGTTTACGAGTGTGCTTAATTCAGATTTGATGGTGCAGCGGGAAATGACTTGACTATTCAATCGGTTTTTATTACAGCCGTTGGCCAGCCAAAAATGACTTTATTTTTATTTATTTTATTCATTTATATCCCGCTCTTCCTCCAAGGAGCCCAGAGCGGTGTACTACAGACTTGAGTTTCTCTTTCACAACAACCCTGTGAAGTAGGTTAGACTGAGAGAGAAGTGACTGGCCCAGAGTCACCCAGCTAGTTTCATGGCTGAATGGGGATTTGAACTCGGGTCTCCCCGGTTCTAGTCTAGCACTCTAACCACTACACCACGCTGGCTTGACTAGCAAATCCCTGCTGGTATGTTTCCCAGACTATGGGAAACATCTATATTGGGCAGCAGCGATATAGGAAGGTGCTGAAAGGCATCATCTCAGACTGCATGGGAGGAGGCCATGGTTCAACCCCTTCTGGATTCTACCAGAGAAAACCACAGCGCTCTGTGGGTGCCAGGAGTCGACACTGACTCGATGGCACACTTTCCATATTCTTAGATATACCAGTGTAAGTCATTAGTAGCTCATCAGTAGCCAAAAAGAAGAGGGGGTGCGGAAATAAATCGTGCTTCTATAAACTTACAGTGACTTCCCTTCCTGGTCACCTGGAGTCCGTTCTGACTCACCATAGGTGAGTGTCCATTTACAAACCTGTCTTAACTCTCTGCTACTGACATCAATGGGGTTTCAAAGTGCTTGACTCTGACTGAATCCCGTTTTCACTGTGTTACCCTGCGTGCTTCGGTAACCAAGGAATACATAACATTTTGCATTTTTATTGCAGTGCAACTTTTTTATTACGCACGTTGTGCGTCTCTGCATCTGTTTTTCTGATGCTGTTTATCTGTGGCAAGCTGACTGTGTGCCGTTCAAAATACGGACGTAAACATGGTCTTGGGTTTTTGAAACTCTAGGCCCTTCCTATGAAATCTAATTGTTTTAATTTGTGAGCCCCCTGCCAACACTAGGGGGGGGGGCGGGAAATCAGCCCTAGATTTCTTAAGGACGTTAACAGGATAGGTAATGTGAGTTGTATAACAGTGCCTAATTACACACTGATTGCACGGTGTAAATTTAACGTGATTAACGTTAGCCTCGGCAGGAAGAGGAGCAATTCCATGGGCAGCAAATGAAGACAACAAGTTGGGCACAAAGTGAGTAGAAAAATCAGCCTCCTGAGGGGTTCCTGCTTGGGCCAGACAGAGACTCTTTTCAAAGATCCCTCCGTTAAAACAACAACAACAACCACGGATGCTGACGACCCTCGGCTGTGGCACAGACCTTAAAATCATGGAATTAAGGAGTCGGTGAGAGGATTACGACTTGCATAAGAGTGTTATGTCTGTGCCGCAGCTTCAGGACCGATTTGTATGCATCTCGGCTGCGCCTGGCAAATTGGTGTCTTGAATTGACGGCAGCGCTTGGGGACAGGGGGCATGGCTAGGTACTTAAAAGATGTGGGGCTCAGACCGCCCACAGCCCTCGTTTTGATCATTAGAGTCAATCATGAAGGAAAGGTTGTGCCGTCGAGTCGGTGTCGACTCGTGGTGACCACAGAACCATGTGGCTCTCTTGGGTAGAATACAGGAGGGGTTTAAAATTGCCTCCTCCTGCACAGTATAAGATGATGCCTTTCAGCATCTTCCTGTATCGCTACTGCCCGATAAAGGAGTTGCTCATATTCTGGGAAAGACACCAGCGGGGATTCGAACCAACAGCCTCCTGCTCTCTAGGCAGGTTGCTTCCCCGCTGTGGCATTAGGTGGTCAATCCTACCCCTCCCACCCCCAGTAATTCTGTATGTTTTAAAAAGTCTCTAGCCGTGATGTGGTTGCAAATTCAGAAGTGCAGGTGGTGGCTATGCCCCGTAGCCCAATGGCCACGCCCCTCATTTAGACAGACGCCGTAATTTAGAGGGTTCTGTTACAAGAAGTCAAGGATCACGTAGACTAGGGGATGTGTTAGAATTAATGACGGAATGCCCACTGAAATATACTGGTTCCCTTCAAATGGCTGTAGGAATGCATGGAATTTCCAGTTTCGGTGTATTCCATGGCCGTTTGGAAGGAACCACTACGTTTCAGTGAGCATTCCTGGTTATTCGTTTTAGGGTGTCCTGGCTCTATCCCACTGTAGGATTTGCAGGCTGAGGGTCCCAGGTCCACTCCCTGCCAGCCTCTCCAGGGAGAGCTTCTTCCTGCAATCTGGGAGAAGCTGCTGCCAGTCAGTGTAGACAATACTGAGCTAGATGGACCAAGGGTCTGACTCAGTGTAACATGGCTTCCTATATTTCTAGTTAGATGAAAAGCCTTGGATGGAGGAGGGGAATACAGAGGAGCATTTTCACGCTCTCCTCAGTTTGGCCCAGTACCTAAGGCCAGCCCTATCTAATGTGCCTATTTTGATGTATGCAAAAGATTTCAAAATTCACATGTGTCTGGAGGCAGAGAATCATGCTTCATGTGATTAAGGTGCAGAACTCCCTGCCACATGAGATGGTCATGGCTATTAGTCTAGCTGGCTTTAAAAGTGGATTACACAAATATATGTAAGAGAGTCCACTGGAGAGAGCCAGCGTGGTGCAGTGGTTGGACTAGGACCAGGGAGACCCGAGTTCAAATCCCCGTTCAGCCATGAAACTCAGTGGGTGACGCTGGGCCTCAGCCTAAGCTACCTCACAGGGTTGTTGTGAGGATGACCATAACCATGTCTTCCAGTTTGGACTCCTTGAAGGAAGATTGGGATACAAATGGATATAAAATATATATCAGTGCCGTATATATTGTTGTCATGGCTGGGTAGGGAGCCAAAACAGGAGAGGACGATGGTGTGTTTGTGGGCTTCCTAGAGACCTCTGGTTGGTCAGTGCGGGAAACAGGCCACTGGCTCATCCAGCAGGGCTTTTCTTACATTATCCTTGCTTGCTTCATCATCCTCTTACCCCGAGGGTGCTCAAACTGGGGTCCCCTGACGTTGCTGGACTACAACTCCCATCATCCACCACCACCACAATGGCCTTTGTGGCAGTGGGTGATGGGAGTTGTGGTCCAGCAACACCTGGGGATCCCAGTTTGAACACCCCTGCCTATCCCTTCCTGCCAATTGTATTGCGATCAGTAAGGGGAAACCTATTTGGGGGAAAGATGGGAAAGGGTGTGACGTGGGTAGGAGACAATTTCAGTAATTAAAAGCAAGAGGCTGAACTTTCTCCCTCCTCGCATTTGCATGAATGGTCACTTTGCAAGCAGTGTGAGGCAAATCTAGGCCAAGCTGCTTTCAGTAGACTAAAGAACATTAAACTACAATGCAAAAGCGAGCTCCCCTGACCCCCACCTCCGCCCCATCGCTCTTCCCCCCCACCATCCCCTGGACCAGTTGAGGATGGGGTGGGGGGGGTTAGGAGCCTTATCTCTGGCTACAGGAGTGGCAATCGGTTTGCATTCGCTGCCTACAGAAATGGTGCCGGTTATATAACTCCCACTATGAGTAATAAGGAAAGGGGGGGGGAATCTCTGTCAACTCTCTGGCGGGAGGCTGCTGATGCTTCTCCGTCTGGCTGATCTCAAGGTAAGGAGGGATTTTCGGACTCTTTTGCAAAGGTCTGCCAAGAGTCAGCCGGCATTCCCTGCAGGGATGCATGGCAAAGGGCAGGAATCGCTGCCTTTTTGCAAGGAGCAGGTGCAGAGCTTCTGACTGACCATGATGCTAAAGATTGCCTCCTTGTGCTCTAAAACTCATCCCGGATTTGCGAATGCTTAGCTGCTCTTCCTTCATGAAGAACCTTAACTTTGGTTCTGAGCAGGGGCGGGGCGGGCTTGCACTTTTAATTCCTGGATGATCTTCTTTGGATAAACAACTCGGTCTGTAGCATTTGCAGTGTACGGAATATATTGCGGCCAGCAAGTTCACTGAGCATGCTACCTGTCACTTTTTGCTGTTCAGAAAGAGGAAATCAGCAGGAGCAAGGGACCTGCAGAGTTGTAGTTTATTGCATGATCAAACTGAAATGGCAATGAAGTGTGTGCCGTTCTGGGTGCCTACTGATACTGCAAAGATGGGGAGGCAAACCTTTTCGGTTTTGCTTCTGGCTCTGAGGTGGTCGTCGGAATCAAGAGAAATAAATGTGTGACTGGGGTCGTTTTGCACAAATTTGCTTGTGAAACCATCCAGGAGCAGGATGTGAATTTGCAGTAGGATGCAACTTGTGGGGTTTATAGGAGGTACCCCCTACACGGGTGGTTGATGCTGATCCAGATGCTACGTATTTCAGGCCCTGGAGTCACTTCAGACTCAGTCATGTGGGACTTGCAAGTGGGAGCAGCTTTGATTCCCTGACAGTAGCATGAAATTCAGGATTGAGAAATGGTCCGGTCGAGGAGTTTGCCCAAGTGTTAGCTAAACGTGATGTGAAACAGTCTGTGAAGTGTTGTGTGAGATAATGAGCCTCCATAATTTCAGGCATCACCGTTTCCGTGGTGAATGTTATTGACATGATCAGGGGGTGAATCCGTAGATAAAAGGTTAAACATGAAGCAAAGTTCCACTCCGTAACCAGAAGGTTGTCTTTGGCTCCTGTTTCTTTTCATCATTACTAAGGATGTACCTAGTATCTCTCCATTGGATCATTTAAGTATAATCACATCTTCTTCTAAATCCTCCAGTGACTGCTGCTGGTGTCTATCTGATGCTTTTTAGATTGTGAGCCCTTTGGGCAGGGAGCTTTACTTAGCTAGCCCTGATCCGCTCCTAGATCAAAAATCCCAGCTAGCCCACACCAACCACCTTGGCACACGGTCCTTTCCAGTTGTGTTAACTGACATTTCTGCTGATAGATGAGCGACATTTGGAATGACAGATGAGCTGGGTGAGTTATTCTAGATAAGTGGCGAGTGAGCCCAGTTCTCTGCCATGTGAACCATCCCTCTGGTACTCCTTTTAGTGTGAAGTCCAGATCAGCTTTCTCTTCTCCTCATCCAACTTTTTCCCCGAACTCTCTGCAGTTGGCTCTTGCTATATTCCTCCACTCAACCCACTCTTAAGATATTGTCCTCTCCTCTTCCTGGACAAGAGCACAGCCTCTTCACCTGTTTTGCATTTCTCAATGAAAGGTTTAGGGGAGGAGAGCTGGTCTTGTGCTAGCAAGCATGAATTGTCCCCTTTGCTAAGCAGGGTCCACCCTGGTTTGCATTTGAATGGGAGACTGCATGTGTGAGCATTGGAAGACATTCCCCTAGGGGATGGGGCCGCTCTGGGAAGAGTACCTGCCTACTCACATGCAGAGGATTCCAAGTTCCCTCCCTGGCAGCATCCCCAAATAGAGCTGAGAGAGAGACTCCTGCCTGCAACCTTGGAGAAGCCGCTGCCAGTCTGGGTAGACAATACTGCACTAGATGGACCAAGGATCTGACTCAGTATATGGCAGCTTCCTATGTTCCTATGTCCATGCTCAAACTTTCTGGCCACCACGCTTTCTTCTTCACCTGGTGAAAAACCTCACCCTAGACATGTTCTGTGTTACGTGATGTCCACATTGGGAACACTGCAGAAAAATATTGGGAGTGAAGGGGATTTCTGGGGTGGCTGAACCATGTGTTAGATTTCTGAAAGAGGAATGATCACAGTCTCTTTTGCATTAACTCTCCCGTCCTAAACACATTTTCTTGTCTGAGGTAGAGAAGACATTGATTTTGATGACGTTAACATTCATGACAGCGTGCTCGGGATCGCGGGCGTATTTCCAGGTTATGATTCAGTTATAATTTCCAGATGCTTGCAGAAGTGTGTGTGTGTGTGTTCTGATTAGTGTATAATAGTTTTTTCCATTATTCACTTATTTTAAAAGAAAAAACTTCGGCAGCACAAATTAAATAGTCCCCCCCCCCATTATTTCATTTGTACAGTGGAAGTATGCGTGTGGACAGGCTTGTCGCTTATTTTTTCCATCACCTTTAGAAGTGGTGTGACGGGGTCCTGTTGGTTATGTTCGTTCTCTTGCCCACTCAGGTATGCCCTGAGAGGATGTGAAAACATTCTTGTTTTCCTTAAAGTAACCACAGGAGTTCAGCAATCAGGTAGGGGTGGCAGTGCAAAGTAGAGACATCTGGCATTGGCTAGACGGGCCACTAGGTGGCACTGTGTTTGCTTTATTTTTTACATTTCTATCCTACTCTTCCTCCAAAGAGCCCAGATCGGTATATATGGTTGTGTTTCTCCCCACAACAACCCTGTGAGGTAGGTTAGGCTGGCTGAGAGATAAGTGACTGGCCCAGTGAGTTTCATGGCTGAACGGGGATTTGAACTCAAGCCTCTCCAATTGGAGTCCAATACTCTAACCACTACGCCGTGCTGGTGCCTTCCCCCGGCTTGGCTGGCATCACGATATTGCCCGGGACTCTACAAATCCACCTGTCTGCCTGGGTGGGTTGGGTTGGGGATGTGAGCTACCTGTTTGGGAAGGGGTCTTCCTGTTTCCCCCCAACATGCATGCTTGTGGTTGAGGATAGGTGTATGGCCATGCTTATTTATTTATTATTTCTCTATGTAAGCCATTTTTGGAAGGGCAGTATAGCAATCGAATGAATGAATGAATGAATGAATAGACAAATAAATAAATAAATAAAATAAGAGGATTGCCACCCTGATACATACATGAATTGTACCTGACTTCTTCTCCAAGTGGCATTCATCTGACACAATGGGCTTCAGCAATCCTCTTTGATCTTCTGTGGGCCAAATCTTGGCCTCTATCTCCACGAAATGTGGGACTGCTTCCGAAAATGGCCACTATGGTTACTGTTATGAATTATGACGCATGTTCACCACTTTTCAACAAAGGTTCTCAAAGTGGTTTACGCAGAAAGAGAAATAATAAACAAGACAATTCCCTGTCTCCAAAGTGCTCACAATCTAAAAGGAAACATAAGGCAGCCTTGGGAGGGATGCTGTGCCTGGGGCTGGATAAGGCCAGTTGCTCTCCCCCTGCTAAATAGAAGAAAATCACCATCACCACTTGAAAAGGCGCCTCCTTGCCCACTTAGCAGGGTTACGTGTTCTTTTAGCCCTCTGTAGCACATACTAGGCAAGCAAGAGGTTGCTGGTTCTAATCCCCACTGGAAACACCTATATCAGGCAGCAGCAATATAGGAAGGTGCTGAAAGGCATCATCTCACACTGTGCAGGAGGAGGCAATGGCAAACCCCTCCTCTATTCTACCCAAGAAAACCACATGGCTCTGTGGTCGCCAGGAGTTGACACCGACTCAATGGCACAACTTTACCTTTACCTAGCATATATTTATTTTTCTTATATTTCAATACTGCCTGTTTTGTGCTATACCGCTTTGTGCTTTCCACCCCTGCTGCAGTCTGCTGGCTGCTAGAAGAAAAACATGAGCATGATTCAGACATTATGCTGAAGGAGTGTTCGGGTATTTGTACACTTGTACATGTGTTTGTGTGAATGACTGTATGTGTGTTCACTTTAAAAGTGAACATGGATACAGGCCCTTCAAATGCATGGTATGGATCGGAAATGTACTCTGTACCCGCGTTCAACATAACATGTGAATGACTGCACCTGTATACAGATCTGTACCTGTGTACCCCATACACTCATTGTACAAGGGTTGGACATGATATATATGAATGGGTCTACAGCAGTGTTCCCTCTAACAAGGATTTCCAGATGTTGTTGACTACAACTCCCATGATCCCCAAGCAAAAGCCACTGAAGCTGGGGATTCTGGGAGTTGTAGTCAACAACATCTGGGAATCCCTGTTAGAAGGAACACTGGTCTACAGTCATGATCTCACAGCACTGGTACGGTCAACTTGATATTGTTGTGCGGGAAAGTTAACATTCTGCTGTTTTCAGCCGTTGCTTCGTCTTTAGTGCGCCCATGTCGTTTGGCCCAGATAACTCCCAGCACGTCTCCCTCTTGTTTTCTTCCGCTGTTAACTCTCTCTACAGATCTTCTTTCTCAGTGTCAGGGTTCCACTCAAAATGCAAGACGAGGGAATCCAAAGATAAACACAGAGCGATGTCATTTCTGCCCTCCCCACAAATCACGCCGTGATTAAAAAAAGAAAAGGAGTGAGAATGCCTTGTAATTTTATGGCTGAATATGATTTAACTCAACTGCAGTGACTCATTAGACAGGAAGCCACCAATATGCACTAAAATGGCACGGAAAAAACGACTTACCAAAACCATATGCAAAAAAAACTGCACGTTGGCAGAAATTTAAGCTTTTCGGCATTTTTACACGTTTCATCTAAAACTGAAACAATCTGCTGGATTTTTGCGTCTTCCCCTCCCACAGCTTAATTTAGTATTGCTAATATGTGATTTTCTAAATGTATAAAGTGGGTTTTCCTCCCCTCACGTCTCAGCTAGCTTTGCTGGGAGCAGGAGCAGCTTCAGACAGCCTGATCTATGAAGCTAGTTTATAGTCACTGGCGGCCAAACAGAAACTTGGCTAACCACCTTAAAGAGAATCCTGCCCCAGAGAAGGCAGGGTTTGTCCATCTGAATCTGCCTCCCTTTGCCCAACCAAGTCCCTGAAGTTGACGCAGAAATCTGCAGGTTTGGGGAATCACTGGGGCCGACTGGCATGTAGGGAGGGCTTGGCCTTATTTTGAGGGTCAGTCTCTGCTCCTGATTATTTCTGTAAGGCGCTCAAACCACATGTCGTGAGAAGCAGGTGCTGAGTGCTTGTTTGGTTTTTGATAACGAACAGTCGGATGGCCCAGTTTGGACTAGGAATGTCGTGTGTGTGAGGTGAGGGGTTAAATTCAGAGGTGTTGCTAGTACTGAACAGATCCAGACCCTCGGGGCCCCATTTGATGATTAAACTCAACCAGACCCTCCCCAAGAATAATTGCATCTGTTTTTAAAACCTCTCTTAATATTGTTTCATTCATTTATTTATCATATTGATATACCGCCTAATATATACGTCTCTAAGGCCGTGTGCATAATCCAAATTACAGTGTAAAAACAAAAGCAAAACACTTTCACAGAATTTAAAAAACCACGTTAAAAAACCATTTACAAAATGAAACTTTTAAAATAATTTCACAGGATAAAAACAGATAAACCATTCAAAATTAATGTTAATGAAAAGCCTTGAGACAACAGGTGTGTCTTGAAGGTCTTTTAAAACAGCAGTCGGAGATGGAGAAGCTCTTATTTTGACAAGAAGCATATTCCAAAGCCCTGGGGCAGCCACAGAGAAGGCCTAGCCCCAAGTCGCCCCCAGACAAGCCGGTGGCAACCGTAACCAGACCTCCCCAGATGAACTTAATTGGCATCAGGGTTCATGACAAAGCAGGTGACCTCTTAAATACCCCAGACCTAAGCCATAATATTGATAAATGGTCATATTATAATGCAGCATCCATGAAGATGGAAGCAGCAGAAAGCTAGGGGAGGCGAGGAGATTTCTCTATTCAAGCACCTTGTGTTCAGGCACCATGGCTTAAGGAGTTGTATACTTGATGGACTTGTAGTCTAGGAACAGCTGGGGACCACATGTGAGCACTGTCAGATATTCCTCTCAGGGGATGGAGCCGCTCTGGGAAGAGCATCTAGGTTCCAAGTTCCCTCCCTGGCAGCATCTCCAAGATCGGGCTGAGAGAGATTCCTGCCTGCAACCTCGGAGAAGCTGCTGCCAATCTGGGAAGACAATACTGAGCTTGATAGACCAATGGTCTGACTCAGTATATGGCAGCTTCCTATGTTCCCAAAGTCAAGAATCCCTGGCTTACTCTGGGGGCACTAGCAAGCCAGAGGTCGCCAGTTTGAATCCTCACTGGTTGTCTTTGGTAGAATACAGGAGGGGTTGACCATGGCCATCTCCCACACAGTATGAGATGATGCCTTTCAGCATCTTCCTATATCACTGCTGCCCGATACTGGTGTTTCCCATAGTCTGGGAAACGTACCAGCGGGGATTCGAACCGGCAACTTCTGGCTTGCTAGTCAAGTCATTTTCCTCTGCTCCCTGACTGCTGCTCCTAGGGGAAAGCCGCCTCAGGAGGGAGTGACTTGAACCCAAGAGGGCAGAGTTAAGGACTCAGCAGCACCCTCCGTCACCCCCATATCCTAGTTTTCTCCCCACTGCATACCTGCATCTCCTGAAGCTCCCAGGAGAAGCAGCTGATGGAATCGTAGTGCAGGACTTTGTAATGCCTAATTTGGAAGAGCACAATATTTGTTGAAATGTGGAACTACAAAAGGGACTTTTATTTCTCACCCGTTGGAAGGGAGAGTTGTGGTTTTTGGGTTATGCTTTTAAAAGGGAAAAACCCAGTCTGCAAAACCCAGTCTTTGCTCTGATGTCTGCATCAACTCGGTAGAAAAACAAGCAACTCTGATGTGTCCCTTTCTCAGATGGTTGGAGCACCATCAAGCATCGTGAGCAGAATGCTGTGCTATATGTGTCAAGCAGTTAGCGTCAGAAATTTGGTGGTGTTAACCCAGATCCGAAGTTTTTATTTGAAGGTACCCTCATTATTGATATTGGAAGAAGCAGAATACTTAAGAGAGCATCTTTCGTTCTTTGATCTCCCTTGTGATTGTGACATTTAAACTCCATGTTGATTCTTATATGAACGAGAGACTCATAACAATTTCAACGTAAAAGCAGCACTATGTTTTTTCAAAGAATTTTTTTTTTTTAAGCGAGGCTTTATTTGGGGCGAACTTCAACTGGATTTTACAGAAATGTGGTCTTCCTGAAGATGTGAGCCTATGACTCCCATAATTCCTGACTATTGGCCACTGTGGTTGAGGGTGATGGGAATTGTAGTTTTTAGCCATATTTTAAATTATTTTAATCGTGTTCATGTTTAAATTATTGTAAGCCATCTGGAGAACACTGCTGGAGGGTTGTGCAGAATGATGATTAAGGAGCAAACCAAACATATTTTCATGTTGGCATGTTGCAAAACCTCGATGGCCTTTTAAAAAATTATGATTTTATTTCAAATATTTATATCTCACCCCCTCCCGTGCAGTACTGTTTGGCTCACAACAATAAAACAAATAAAACAATGGCCGGGTTCGGATGTAACATGGAACCACAGGTTCCATCACACAAAACCATGGACCCGTGGTTCTATGCCCCCCTCCCCCTGCTCTCCCATCCACATTTGGATGTTGGGGAAACTACAGAGAGGCTGGAGAGCTGGTTCTGCAGGCTTCCTTCTTTCCTTTTTTAAAAAAATGATTGTTTTGACAAGATATAAACAGAAAAACAAGAAACGGGGGGGAGGAAAAAGAGAGAAGCAAGATTATCAAACACAGCAAATACAATTATTCTCATTACAATCTGTATACAACAATCTGTATACATTACAATCTGAATTCATCCGACTAACATATCTCTCACCTGCTTCCTCTACTCTGTAAAATATTTCACTGTGGAACTGAAAGATAACAAAAATGATATTCCTACTATCTGCATTAATTTCCTCTACAAGGAAATACCAAATCTTGGGTGAGGTACCAAACTCTGCAATATATTATATTGAATAAACGGTTCCCATGTTTGGTGGTTGTGGAGGGAATCCTCAGATTTATTTTTAATATATGCAGTAATTTTGGCCATTGATGCATACTCCCAAAGTTTAAGTTACCCCCTGCTAAATAAAGAGAATCACCACATTAAAAGGTGCCTCTTTGCCAAGTTAGCAGGGGTAGTAGCTGTTGCTCAAACAACCAAGGTCTCCACCAGTTTATACAACCCCTGTGAACTGAGCAAAGAGGCACCTTTTAAAAGTGGTGATTCTCTTTATTGAGCACGAGGAGAGCAACTGGCCCTCTCCATCCCCAGCACAGCATCCCTCCAGTGGCTGCTGTTGGTGTCTATCTTGAGTTTCTTTTTTAGATTGTGAGCCCTTTGGGGACAGGGAGCCATTTTACTTACTTACTTATATCTATGTACACTGCTTTGGGAACTTTTGTTGAAAAGCGGTATATAAATATCCATCCATCCATTCATTCACTTCGAAAGCATGCAGTTAAGTTACTCTTGGAAGTTAGTGCTTTCAGAGGGCTGTGGTTCAAACAGAGATCAAAGTCCAGGAGATGAATTCTTGAGGGTTATGAATTGTTCAAAGATGATTGCTAGGTTGGGGGTGGGGGGAATGTGGCTTTTTGCTAACTATGAAACTGTTCAGGGCGCGCATCTCTCTCGCTCTCAATAAGATCGGGAAGCCAAACTAAGAACAAAGGCCAGAGCGGCTTACTGTGGGTGGGCTGAGAGTGAGGAAGCTGCCTGCTTCTGGGTAAACCATAGAGACTAAAAGCTCTAGAGCACTGCTTCCCAATCTCGGGTCCTCCAGATGTTGCTGAACGGCAATTCCCAGCACCCCAGCTTTTGTGGCTGGGGATGCTGGGAGTTGTAGTTCAGCAACATCTGGAGGAACCCAGGTTGGGAATGAGTGCTCTAGACCAGGGGTTCTCAACGCTGGGTCCCCAGATGTTACTGGACTTCAACTCCCATAATCCCCAACCAAAGGCCACTGGGGCTGGGGATTATGGGAGTTGAAGTCCAATAACATCTGGGGACCCAACATTGAGAATCCCTGGTCTAGACAACGACATAGGTTAGTGGCTAGACCACACAGCAGCAATTTACTAAGGAAATAACTTGTAGCAACATAACTCTCTAGGCTGCATCATGGCACACACAGAATGCGGAGATATTTTTCTCCCCGCAGAGCAACATATACCTTCTTTTCTTTCCCCCCACACCCCAAATAAGCAACTGACATCAAACGACATGTCATTTTCATTTTTCAGCTATTGAAATACTACTTTTCAACTATTTTTCAACTATTGAAATACTACTAATGGTTTTTCAACTATTGCTGAACAGCCACTGAGAGCACATTACCTACTTATTATTATTATTATTATTTTCTTTTTTTAAGCTGCCATTTGTACATTTATCAGGGAAAGTGGATAGAGCAGAGTTGGCCTCCCTCCCTCACAATACTAGAACATCCAGTACTACCAGTCATCTCATGACAATGACAGGCAGGAGAATCCGGGCAGGCAGAAGAGAACCTTTAATTAATGGAGGTCGGGGTTCTCGAGCGTATGGGTCCCCAGATGTTTTTGGCCTACAGCTGCAGTGGCCAAAGGCCATTTGGAAACCCCTGGGGAGTCTGCCGCTGTAAGATGTGGTGCCAACCCGCTAACCTCGTTGGCTTTAGAAGAAACTCTTTCTCTGCTTTTTATAACGAGTGCGGGAGTGCATGTTTTGAAAACAACCCAGTTTTGCTTTTCATCAATGAACATGACACACTCGGGCTAAGTCTGTTGACTCACCCAGTTGAAGTCTCTCTCCGAGCACATGCCTGTTGCTGCAGGGATTAACACACCTAATTGTTACCTAGTTTGTTTTAACCTTACACAAAGAACATGTTTACACAGAACAGACCTGGCTATTATTCAAGCATCTCTCCTTTTCTCCCCCCACCCCGCCTGCCTGCATTTTCTCTGCATAGCTTCTAATAAAGATTGTTTTGTTTTTGTGTTGAATAGTTGGGACTTGGTACTTGGTATTTGTCGTTCAGGCAATTGCAGGAAAAAGGTCCTGTTTTATAGCTGCTTTCCTCATATATACACACAGAAAAATCATGTAGATTTAACTGTTTGTTTGTTTGTTTGTTTATTTAGAATATTTCTACCCCGTCCCTCCAGTGCACCACTGCTCAGGGTTGCTCACAATGATAAGATAGACACAAGATGCAATCAAAGTAATAAAATTAACTAAATTAAACAAAAAAGTTGTCAGGTTAAAAACCGACAGTCGTTATTAGGTTCAAATTAAAGGTTATTATAAAAGCTAAAGACTGAAAATTATAAAAAGCTAAAGAACCTACCAGATATAAACAAAAAATTGGAGCATTAAAAAGCCTCCTTAAAAAGGTGCGTTTTAAGATTTTTAAAAAAAAAAACCTGAGGGAGGGAGCATGGCGAAGCTCTTCAGGGAGGGCCTTCCAAAGCCGAGGGGCCACAACTGAGAAGGCCCTGTCTCTAGACCCCGCCAACCAGATCTCTGTTAGATTACGTCTTGCGTTCTGCCACCACTGGGCAGGATTTCATGGGCTACAAGACAAGAGGGATGGAGTAATTGGCAACGCTATATTCTGGCACTATTTATGTGGCCCCCACGAACCGGTGCTCTAGGTGACCAGCTGGGTCTGCCTAGTGGATGAGCCGGCCCTGTTCATGGCTCCAGGTTGCGGAATACGAATGAAGATCTGGACAGAGTTTTGTGCCGTCTCAGTCACAGCTGGATGATGCTGAAATCTGGCCTCGCCGTTTTCCACAAAGTGGCTTTCCCCCCTTTTTCTTTTGACAATCAAACAATTCAGTGTGTGCTACTTTGGGCTAGTCTAAAAATGGAAAGCGATTACTTCATCAGGGCTGGACTTTAGCAAACGGAAAATGGAAATGCACAGCTCAGCAATCGATGGCGGTGCAATACAGAAGGATGCAATAGGAGCCGAAAATAGTGTGTTATGTGGCACTTGGAAATCTCCCTCCTATATTTAGCTGCTGTTATGCCTATGGCTGCCATTGTCGTGCTGAGATTCAAACCACTGAAAAATATAGTCAGCAGTGCAGAAAAACTCCTATCTGTTGTTGAATGAGTCACTGATCATTATTTAAAATTATGCCCTTCAAACAGGCGCCCATTCTGCTTTATTTGTCCTTTTCTTGCCACTTGATGATTGGAAATATTTGTTTTTCCTAAGCAGGGGGAGGAGAGGAGGAGGAGAGGAAATGAACAAAGCAAGGGGTAACTTTTTAGAAAGCAATTATTTCCATGAAAAAGGCCAAAACAGACATGACGTGGAAGACAGGAACATAGGAAGCTACTATATACTGAGTCAGACCATTGGTCTATCTAGCTCAGTATTGTCTTCACAGACTGGCAGCGGCTTCTCCAAGGTTGCTGGCAGGAATCTCTCTCAGCCCTAGCTTGGAGATGCTGCCAGGGAGGGAACTTGGAATCTTCTGCTCTTCTCAGAGTGTCTCCATCCCCTGAGAGGAAGATCTTACAATGCTCGCATGTGTAATCTTCCATTCAAATGCAAACCAGGGCAGACCCTGCTTAGCAAAGGGGACAAGTCATGCTTGCTGCCACCAGACCAGCTCTCCTCTCCCAAGATCTCGCCCGACACTTGCCTTTAAAGCAGGCATGGCATAGATGTTTTGAGGTAGATCACCAAGAGTTTCTGACTGCCTCCTGCCTTGCAGCCTCTATAAGTAAAAGCACCCCTACCCCAAAATTAGACTATTAGAATCCCTGATCTGTTGTAACCTGTTTGGAAATGGAGTTTATTTCGGTCCACAAACCAACAAACACTTGGTTTGAACATCAACCATGTTCAAAGAAAAAGCTGAACATCATAGATCCAATCAAATTGTAGAGCTAAGTTAAATTTCAAGAAGTACATAATTAATACCGTATGAGATTGAATTAAGCTTAATAAAACATGGCCCCTCTCAGTATATTTGACCTAATAGTTGACACAAGAATCTTAGCTATATTTTCAGTCATTGTTGTGTTCAAATCAGCAATCAGAATATAAATAAATATATTCAGAATTCCGTCAGCATTCCCTGGGTATGGACAGAGCACGGGAGACATAAAATGGGCTCTCCCATATCCTTTAAAAAGTGACAGTACAGAAGGATATGGGGGTCGATTTGTGCTTGTATATGCAGGTCCTCCCAGTGGATGACTCATGGGAGGCAGTAGGTTATTGGCTCTGCCTCGGAAGCCACCATTTTGGAACTGGCTCTGGGTTGGTAGACCTTGGGGTTCTAGTAAGAATGGGGAAAGACCTTGGCTCAGTGGCAGAGCTTCTGCTTTGCATGCAGAAGGTCCCAGGTTCAATCCCGGGTGCCGGTGGCATCTCCAGGTAGGGCAGGTGAAGATCCCATCGATTCTCCCTACAGATGCGCTTAGAGCCTGGGGTACCTAAGCAACTGCAGAATGAGGAGCATGCAATTGACAAGGGAAGGTGTAATTCCGCCCCAGTGTAAGCCCCCTCAAAAAGTCACTGCCCCAATGAGATTACAATCTGAAACTTGAGTGTGGATGGAAACAACAAAAGAGGGCCCAAGGGAGGTTTTATTTGTATATGTTGTGACTTGTATGGCCTTTCTTAAGCACCTTAGGATTACGTGATTCTGGATTCTGCAGAACTGATTGGTCCATCATTCCACTCATAGTATGGGTGGAATTATAGACAAAAGGACCCAGCCTAATCTTCACACACGCACAAGCCGAGTGCTCAGAGTGGCTTTTGGTGTCACGTGTGAATCACACCGTAAATGTGGGGCAGAAATATTGTTGAAATAGGACCAGACGCAGGCTTTTGCCTTTTTGAGTGGACTCCCCCTTCGCTGCTGTCTTACACGGCTTTGCTGGGAGTGGGGGGCATGAATTGATTGAAATGTAAGAGAACACCTTCTTCGTTATGAACCCCATTGCCTATTAAGATTGTCAAAGGAGCTTTGTCTGAGGGTGCCTGCCGCCAGTTTGCCAGGTTCTGAGGAACCTTCTCTGTGGTTGTGGAACGTACTCGCTGTCTCTGTTGAGATCAGAGGTGCTCCATCCTTGATGGTTTTTAGGAAACAACTGAAGACACATCTCTTCAGTCAGGCTTTTGTTTGGATGTTACTGCTTTGTTGTTTTAATTGGGCTTTTATATATCTTTCAATGTTTTAAATTTTTTGGTTTTTATTTTTTGTAAACTGCCTTTGATTGATTGTTAGATTTAGATACCGTCTTCCGTAAAATTATCCCAAGGCGGTTATCCTTGAGACTTCTATCTATACCATATTTACTCGAATACAAGATGAGACTGAATGTAAGACGAGCCCCTTAAAAAATCGAGGTTAATTACAGGTTATATCCTTATTTAACCCGAAAGGAAGGATACTCCGAATTTGAGATGACCCCCTAATTTCTAACATCAAAGAACTTGAGCAAGGGACCTAGTCTTGGTTTCAGTTAAATGCAGTAAATAGGCAGTATATAAATGTATAAAATAAAATAAAATAAAATGGGAGAGGGCTGGGGTGGATGGGTAAGGATTTCATGAAATCCTTCCCCCCCCCTCCCGCTGCCGCTTTCCCCATACTTCAGGCACTCTTTCCACTTTTAGACTCCAGCCAGTTAACCACACACCTCCCCAAAGGTGGTTTTAAGAGGGAAAATAATCCCCCCCCCTCCGCCTGCCCTTTGGATGGTTGGATCCCACATAGCCAGACAGCAGTTGTAGATGACTTCAAGCTGGACTCTCCTCCTGTGTTCCTGTCTAGTCTAAAATGGTTTCTGCGGTCAGGATGAAGTCAGCGAGAACTGGCCTCCCCCCCCCAACCCCTGTCTCCACGCCCCCCCCCCCTGCCCTGCCCTGCCTTTAGAAGTTAAGTAAGAGGTGATCTCTCCCCCTCTCTCCCTCCCTCCCTCCCTGGTCCTCGGAGAGCAGAGCCAGCGTTGCTTTTGCAGTTACGTGGTGCTCTGGAAAGTAGGTTACTGGGTCAGGAACAGCAAGTTCTGACTGCTTGCCAGGGAGGGAGCCGTCCTCCTCCTCCTCCTCCTCCCCTCCCTCTCCCTCGACAATGTTTATACTGCTGCGACCTGCCGGGCTGAAATGGGTCTTTAGAAAAAAGACACCAAAACCCACACCAAATGCGGGCAGCGGCCAGTTAAAAAAAGAAAAAAAGCAAAGTCGTATCTGACGGAACTTGCCCTTTCTCTTTCAAGGCCTGCCAGTGCAGAAGGAGTCCACGCTCAATTGCTCTTCTCCTTGCAAGAGACGGGGAGACGGAAGGCGTTTGGAATGAGTCGAGCAGTAATGAGAGATGCATATAGGGGTGCGTGTTTGTGTGTGTGTGTGTAAGCACATTTCTCAGGCAGGGGTGTAGCTATAATTGAGCGGATGGGTTCAAAGAACCGGGGACCCCCAGCTCCACCCCTCCCTGTTTTCTTCCTTGTCTCCCTCACTCCTAGGGGCTTCCGGCGAGAGGGGCGAACATGATGGGCCCCCTCTGCCCTAGCTACGCCCCTGTTCTTCTCAGTGGCTGCTTTGACTGACTACGGACTGGTCTGAATCATTGCTAGATGTCTGGTGCTCAGGTCGCAAAGTGCAATCTTAAATCCCTTTTGCAGTCAGTGTGGCCTAGTGGTTGGAGCAGGGGTTCCCAACCTGTGGTGCTCCAGATGTTGTCGAACTACAACCCCCATCACCCCAGCTACAATTTATTGCTCCATATTTTTGCCGTACTACAACTCCCATCATCCCCAGCTGCAATGTTTTTGTGGCTGGGGGTGATGGAAGTTGTAGTTCAGCAACATCCAGCGTGCCACAGGTTGGGAATCCCTGGGTTAGAGTGTTGGGAGGCCCAATTTCAAATCCCCATTCAGCCCTGAAACTTCCTCACTAGGTGACTGATCACTTCTCACTCAGCCTAACCCACATCGCAGGGTTGTTGTGAGGATAAGCATCACCACGTACATCGCTCCGGGCTCCTTGGAGGAAAAGCAGGATATAAATGTAAACATAAATTTAAAAAATAATGTTCAGGTTCCCAACTTTGGGTCCCCAGATGCTGCTGCACTACAACTCCCATCACCTCCTGCCTTTGTCTATTGCAGCAGGAGGTTATGGGCACTGTAGTCCAGCAACATCTAGAGACCCGAGATTGAAAATTCCTAGTCTAGCCTAATCAAATTTGGATGAAGAATACTTTTTCCATCAGCATCTCTTCCTCAGCATACAAAAGGCAAGCTGGTGCTCTTTTGACATGTCAAGGGACAACCTTTTCTCCTCCTCCTTTTTCTTCCTCCCTTGTTCTTTGTTTTAACATCCAACCAGAAGAAGAAGTTTGGGGAACTTGGAAGCTTGCTCGCTATTTCTCATGCCATTCCTTTCATTTCTTCTTGCCCCACCCTTCAGCTTTTCAGCTCCCAAGGCAGCTTACAGACCAAGACTTTTCTTTTAAAACCACCTATGAAACAGTTTAAAAACTACAAAAAGCGACTGGCAAATATTTACTTCATTTTCATCCTGCCCTCCCTCTTCCCCTGAAGGAACTCAGGGCAGCAAACATGGGGCCTCCCCTGCCTGTCTTAGCTTTACAACAACCCTGCAAGGTGGCTTAGGCTGAGAGAGGGGATGGCGGGCTCCGTCTCCCAGTGAGCTCCACAGCTGAGAAGGGCCTGGAAAGGATCTGGACCTCTGACGCTACAAACAGAAGACCAAAGAATGAAACGGTGCATGGATGTAGTCGTGTGATGTCTTGAACCCTGGGATTCGCACTCCCAGTAATTTGAATCGGGGTGCTGCAGTGCATGCAGGTGGTCTGACCTTCCCTTCTATTGTTCCAAATCAGTTCCCTGCAGATTTATTGGGAGCTGTGATTTCTGTCCAACAGACAGTTGGCCGTAAAGGGTTTGGGCATTTTTGAAAATCCCTAGCAACTTGTGGAGATGCTAGGAATCAGGAACTGCTAAGAGGCAATTCCAAGGGTAACGGAATCAGGCACGTTGTGTGTGTGTTTTTAAGACTATTCATTTTCATCCAGTGTGTGAATAAATAAGGCTTACAGTGGCAACAGCCGGATGTGAAGGAGTTTGGGGCAAAGTCTGATATGGAAGGCACTAAAATGGTAGGGGGCAGCCCCTTTCCTACCGTCTCCTGGGGATGCTCAGTGGCAGCTCAAGACCGCAGTGTGCCTGAGACAGGGTGCCAAATCCCCCCCTTGTGCACACCCTCCCCCCTTTTTAAAAAGTGGGGGGCAAGGGAGCATCTTGTCACCTTGCTGGCACCCCAATAATCTGCTGCCAGAAGTGAATGCTTCACCTTGCCTCAGAGAAGGGCCATCCCTGACAGGCAGCTACTTAAGCTTCATGTGCCCTGAGGAAAAGGCAGCTGAAGAGGCATCCAGGCCAGGAGAATGCATAACATCCTCTCCAATAGCACTGCTAAGGGGCAATTCCAAGGGTAACAGAATCAGGCATGTGACTGATGTAACGGAATCAGGCATGTGATCATTTTTTCACTGATTGCAGCCATAAGCAAATTCTTGCACTTATATTATACGTCGATATCAGATTCAGAAATGATGTCCAAACATTCTGATTCCGTTACCTATCTACATATATTGCACAGTTCAGATGCTACCTATAAATTCTTAAGGGTTTTGTAAAAATATGGCCTTATAATAGGAGGTGTCCTTTCACCAGTAGTATATAACATCAGCTCAAGAACTTGCTTATGGCGACAGTTGTTGAAAAAGTGGCAACGTGCCTGATTCCGTTACCCTTGGAATTGCCCAAGGGTGAGTCAGTAGTTGGGTGGAGGCAATATTTCTGGCTTTTCAGCCTTTGCTCAGTACGAAGTAGGGCAGATGAAGAGCCAGTAGGGTGCAGTCCAGAACCACATGGAGCTTTCGGTAGCTTGTCTGGAAATGGCATGGTCCTCCTTGAGCTCCTCTTTCCTTGCCATGACATTCTAGTTCAACCCACGCCACTGAGCTGACCGCTGCTGCCTCGGTCTCTCTTGCGATCTGCATTTCAACATGTGTGATGTCATTTCAGCGGTTTAATCTTTCCCTCTTGAGACTCCAAGTCTGCTGAACAGGCAAGATCCAAACGACTTTAAAGCAGTGTAATTCCGCAGCTCCGTCAGCAGCATCGTTAATTCTGTAGGCGCTGCTTGGGCTCAAAAGAGGCCACATGGTGCGCCAAGTCCAAATTGCCAAGGGTTCCAGAAGAGCGGGAGTTAATTTTCTGGTTGAGCCCTGGAAATGCTGTTAAGAGTATTTTAGCCACCCCCAGTTTTTCTTCGCATGTTTCTTGTGGAGCATTACACTCTGATCTGTGATCGTAATAAAGTTTACCTTGTGGAGCATGGATCTTGTGAGCATGGAGAGCAGCTCAGTGCTTCCTTCATGAAGTCAATAGTACTGATGTCATGAGAGGTTCTTTCAGGATGAAAGCAAACATAAGGCAGGGCCAGTTCTAGGGTTTTTATGACTTTTACTCACCCTCTTTCAAAATTATACTCTCTCTCTCATTCTACAGAATATAATTTTAACTGAATGTGGCAGGGGAGGTGCTGAAGTCATACTTGCTGGCTGGGTTTGGGGTGGTGGTGAGGAAGCTGATTATACCTTTTAAAATGGGTAAGATGTCCTATCACACACACACCCCGCTCCGCATGGAATCTGCCCCCCCCACTCAAGGGGCTGGTTTGCATGAGCGGCGACCATCTGAACATGTGCACACACACACACCCCTGTCCCTGCCTTATAGCTCCGTCCCTGCTGACTGACAGACTTGGGTCCAAAAGTTTCTGAAATCTCATTTGGGAAGAAGTCCCGACTTACAAGCAAAGCGCGCCTGTGTGGCTTTCTTTTCAAAATTGCAGGTGTCTTTCACAGCCAGCAGCTTCCCTCCTTCTCTCTCTTTTTCACCCCATTATGCAAATGTGTGTTTTTAAATTCGGTGAAAAGAAAAGAAAAGACTTATTGAGGTTCCTTTTCAAAGGGCTGTTCTTCAGTTGCTCTATATATGTTCCCCAGGCCTTATGATCTCCTGACGGCAGAAATGGTCACTCTGGGGTGCTCTGTTCTGTGCTCAAGATCTGTCTTTAGGCCTGCCCCTCCCGCGGTCGGTTTGTCTGCCTATAACCAAAGTCGCTCCAAAGCCTCTTGTTTGGACTTTTCTATATTTCCTTCTCAAGACAGCTCAGCTGCAGCACTCCAGGCAGGAACACGCTCTAAGTGGAAAGGGACATCATGTTCTCTCTCTCTCTTTCCTGTCAATGAGGCGTGTTTATGCTTTAGAACGGAACGCATCACATTTTAGTCACTGTACCCAAAGCCAATGGGAAATTAAGAGACAGCCCTAATTATAAAAGAAGAGGGTGCCACTCAGTAGCTAGAAGAGAAAGATGGGAGCAGAGAGCGGCAGCTCATCCCAGATCGTCCTGCCAGCTATCGAGTGCCACCCTCTTCTCTGGTAATTAGGACTGCCTGCCTCTTAATTTCCCGTTGGCTTTGGGTACAGTGGCTACAGTGTGATTACGTTCTCTACCCACGCCAAGGAAGTGGCATGACTGGGCCTCCCGAAATTGATTGATTTTTAAAAACTTTGTAAAAAGCAGCCCCAGCACGGCCCGATTTAGGTCAGGGCCATGGCATAGGGAAGCAGGAGGGTCTAACCCATTCGCCCCTGCCCCACAACTCCAATCCAACAGTCAAGGGTTTCTCAAACTTGGGGTGCCCAGGTTAGGGTGGACTACAACTCCCATCATCCCCTGCCACAATGGTTGGAGGCCATTGTGGCAGAGGACAATGGGAGTTGTAGTCCAACAGCACCTGGAGATCCCAAGTCTGAGAAACCTGGCAGTAGTCCTTGCTGAAGCTGTTATTTGGCCACGGGGGGTAACACTTATGGGCACCAGCTATAGGTTTTTCCCCTCCATGACTTTATAGCAGCTGGGGGTGGATTTAATTTGGATAACTGAATGGGGAGAAAGGGTTAACTCCTCTTCTTCCCCCTCCCCACAACACCACCACCTCAATTTAAATCAACCTCTCCTACATAGCTGCTATTTTGAACAAGAAAAAGATGGAAATTCCAATCCCAGAAGCCCCAAGGCATATCTCGAGCTTGATCCTGAGGCCGACCAACAAGGGCACTTAGGAGACCCTGATCCCGTGAAGCCAGGAGGCCCATTTGACACTCATGCAAAACGAAATGAGGAAGGAAGAGAAATGCCAGTTACGTCATGAAGTCACATTAGTTTCCAGAGGAGGATTCAAAATGGCAGCCGGCTGAGCCAGCT
This sequence comes from Hemicordylus capensis, assembly GCF_027244095.1. NCBI lineage: Eukaryota > Metazoa > Chordata > Lepidosauria > Squamata > Cordylidae > Hemicordylus > Hemicordylus capensis. The sequence continues at coordinate 22,815,734 of NC_069667.1, forward strand.
CAGCCAACAGAGGGGGCCTTGCTTTCTTGCCTCTCCCTCGGGGGCAACCAAGTCTAATGCCTGCAATTGGAGGTGTTGTGGGAGGGAAGAGTCAAGTTGCAATTGGTCCCACTCCCAGCCCAACCGATGGAGGGGCTCTCCCTTTCTCACCTTTAGCAAGGACATCGGAAGCCGCCTTATACTGAGCCAGTCCCTTGGTCCATCTAGCTCAGAATTGTCCGCACGGAGGCTGGCAGCAGCTTCTCCAAGGTTTCAGCAGGAGTCTTTCGCTGGGGATGCTGCCAAGGATTGAACCTGGGACCTTGAGGATGCAAAGCAGATGCTCTGCTGCTGAGCTAATGCGCCATCCCCAGAGATGGTGTACACGGGTAGGTCTCCCATCCAGGCACTGACCACACCAAAACCTGCTTAGCTTCAGGAAAGTGACTACATCATGTGCCCTTAGACCATGCTGTGGGACCCAGAAGTTAAACATTAATTCTGATGTTAATGTCTCCTTATCGCATGGAGGGTCAGGCAGCAGATTTTAAGCATTATTTTTCATATAGAGTACTTCTCAAAACTGCAATCCTGTCTTAAAAGAGGCATTCCCACCTGTGTGAAAAGTCAGGGGCTCTGCTGTGACATGTGTGCACATTGCCTAAAAATCAGGAAAGCTTGTTTTCCCCCCCCTTTAGTGTTTTTCTCTCACACATGCAAATATATGCAGAGTTAAGTGATTAATGAACTGAATAATTAACCAGAACACATGCAATTTGCTTAGATTACCTTACTCAGGTGACAGCCCTAATATCTAGCTATGCTTTGAATGAGAAAATAGGCAATGTGTTTCTATGTCTACTTGGAAGTAAGCCCCATTGTATTCAGTGGGGTTTACTCCCAGGAAAGTGTGCATAGGATTGCAACCACACTCTGCTTTTCAAATAAAGGTAAAGTGTGCCGCCGAGTCGATGTCAAGTTGTCAACTCCTGGTACCCACAGAGCCCTGTGGTTGTCTTTGGTAGAATACAGGAGTGATTTACCATTGCCTCCTCCTGCTCAGTATGAGATGATGCCTTTCAGCATCTTCCTATATTGCTGCTGCCTGATATGGATGTTTCCCATTGCCTGGGAAACATACTAGCGGGGATTCGAACCGGCAACCTCTGGCTTGCTTGTCAAGTCATTTCCCTGCTACGCCATTAGGTGGCTTATATGTATGTATAATTCCAGATGTGGGGGTGCAGCCTAGATCAAGCCTGACTAAACTTTTTCTTTTGTAGTAGCTTCTTATACCTTTTTGGAACTACACCGGAGTGTGTTAAATAACTGTCCATCGCTTAAGCTCTGGCCCCCTGCAGCATAGGAGGTGAATGTTTCACTGGAGGGATTTATTTAATACAGTTATATAAAACTGGAGAATTCTTGGTTTGCAACTCTTATCCATTCTGGGTTTTAGGGGGTCCAGAGATTCTGTTGCCTGATGGCCCTTTGTTTGGAAAGTTCCCAGAATCCTGGAGTGGACAGTGTATTTTGGAATCTTTTAAGGGGGTAGTACTCAATTTTATGGCCAAGGTGGTAATCCCTACAGTTCCAGAATATGCTAATGCTGTGGGTGTTAATTACATTACAGCAAAGGCAGAGAGGTCTGTATGAGCCTCTTGAAGATTACAGCTTATCGCTGGCTGAGTTTAAGTGTTCCTACAATATGTTCACACATTTTTCATGAAGGGGGATGAAAAGACAAGATACATTGACAAGATTTCTGTTGGGGTATCTATTGGTACAGGTTTCCTTGGGTTGCATTAAGGATTGTTGGACCTTGGTTTATTCCTGCCTGCAGAGCAGAGGTTCTCAAACTGTGGCTTGATTTATGGAACAAAGAAAAGTCTTTCAGTGGTTCTCCAAGACGCCAAGCAATTTTCTAGTAGCCAATATACACACAAAAAAGTTTGAGAATTTCTGATGTGGAGTGTTCTCAATATTTGCATTGGTTCAAATGGAAAGAACTCCAGATTCTAACTGCATTGCAATGTAAGAAATGAGCAAGGTTACTATATGAAATATGCTTTGCTTGGGGTGGGCGAAAACATGTCTCTCCTTCCATTAAAAGATGGAAAAAAGGGGGTCATTGTGGCTCAGCTAAAAGTGTGTCCTTAAATCAGAAATCAAGAGAGCAAGATGGATCATATAGCTGAGGAAATGTTGTTTGCCTAATTCCATAAAACTCCGTGGGTGGAGTTGGCTTGGGTTGGCTTGGGTTGGGTTGCGTTGCTGCCCTGCCACACACACAATTGCCCTCCAAGTGACTGAGTTCACAAGTAGTTGCTTTGAGTACACAAATAGCAGAGGTGGTTAAATTACACCACTCGCTGGGTGCCATACTCTTGGCCTACTCCCTGCATCTTAAAAGGATTGCATCAGTCCGCCTTCTGCCTGCCTGTTAAAGTCAGGTTGAAGGTAACATGTAGTTTGTCCATCAGGGAAGAGAAAGCCAGAGGACTACAAGGTATGCATGAAAGGCAACAGACTCCAAGAAGAGCAACAGTGCAGAGAGGGTCTAACAGTTTGGTAAATGGGTTGCAGGAGCATATGAAGCTCTGTATACTGAATCAGACCTTTAGTCCATCTATTCCAGCGCAGAAGACCCTTCATCTTGAGGGTTCCACAAAAGTACCACAGAAGTTAAAGCGGTGATATTCAAAACCTTCAACCTAACTTGAAAAAAAAATGGGGTTAGGTTCCTGGGAGTTCCTGAGAAGAGGCGCAGGCTGCTTATTTGGTAGTTTGACTTTTCAGTCCCTAGTCCTAAGCATAAGCAGTCTGTGCTCCTTCTCAGCTGAGAAGGGGGTTGGGGATTTACACGTTATAAGAGGGTTGTCCCAGTCACGTTCTAGCTGAGAAGCAGTGTGGGTTGTATCCGCGGTACACAGATTTAGTTATCAAGGGTAGTTTGGGGTAATTTCTAGAGTTGGGGATTTAAAAGTTAAAGGGGTTTTCCCTTTACTGAAAACCCTGTGAAAGATCAAAATTACTGTTGTGATAACTAAATATGTGTGCCAGGAAATTGCCTGCGAAAGGTCAAAACCGTGAAAGCTAAACCTATGATCTCCTATATTCCCTGTTCTGGTAATATAGGAGGTCACAGGTTTGGCTTCCATGGCTTTAACCTTTTGTGGCCAATTTCTTGTTACAGACAAGTGGGCAGAGCGTCTTCAACCCTCTTGCCTGCTATCCTTTTAACTCAAGATGCTGGGCATTCAGTCTAGAAAATACTCACTCTACCACTGAGCTTCTGCCTGTCTTCTGTGTTAATCCAGAAAAAAACCTCCAGTGAGGTAGTGATTGACAGAAGTGTGTGTGTGTGTGTGTGTTTTAATGCATGCCTTTTCCACATTCTGCAGGTGTGATAAACACCTCTTCCAACCCATCAGATCAGCCAGCTTGGCTTCTAAGGGGTATTTTTGAGGGTATTTTCGAGGTATTTCCATGAAATGAAATGACTGTAAATCAGGAACTTTGCTGCACTTCCAACAAGCCCAGTGGGACGTTAGCTGCTTCTTCTCTTTTTTCCTTCCAAAGAACTTAATTAAAGAATACTTCCTGCTAAGCCTCCCTGAAGCCGCCCATTAGAGCACCCCAGAGTTTTAAAGATTGACAGCAGAACCGAGTAAAAGTGGGGCAATTCTTGTTGCTTAGCCTTAATTTCAGGGCATGCTCCACATTATGATTATGAACCCAGAGCACTGTTTGTCCTCAGCTTGTATTTATACGAAGAATCTAGCGGAAATCCAGCTCTGGGCAACTGTGTACAGGTGGGCTCATGAAGGATTTTATTGAATTAAAACAGAGACACAGATGGACTTCCTTTCCTCCTGGTGATTGACTTGAAAAAGGAATGATATGAGCTGCAAGCAAGCAAAAGGCCCAAGTTGGGTTGTTTTTAATTCAGCCTGGATTAATGCAAAAGGGAGGGTTGTGTGGAGGTGTGGCACTAGAATGGCTAGTTTAGGGGACCAACAAGGTGGCCAAGGATGTTATTAGGGGAGCGAGGATTTTGCTATACTTCAAAGGTGAGGAAAGCTGGTCTTGTGGTAGCAAGCATGGCTTGTCCCCTTAGCTAAGCAGGATCTGCCCTGGCTGCATATGAATGGGAGACTTGATGTGTGAGCACTGGAAGATATTCCCCTCAGGGGATGGAGCCGCTCTGGGAAGAGCAGAAGGTTCCAAGTTCCCTCCCTGGCAGCATCTCCCTGAAAGGGCTGAGAGAGATTCCTGCCTGCAACCTTGGAGAAGCTGCTGCCAGTCTGTGTAGACAATACTGAGCTAGATGGACCAAGGGTCTGACTCAGTATACGGCAGCTTCCTCTGTTCTTAGGCTCCTCTCCTTGTATCTCAAACGGCAAACCTCTTTAACTTTTCAGAAAACTTGCTGAGCGCCCTTCTTGTCATGTCAGCTATATGATTATCCGCGACTGGCATGGAGAAGCTTGGGTGGGAGAGCAAGAAAGAAATGGTCCTGATCTTATTTGCATGGCCAGACACTTGCTGCCATTCACCATCAGTCTACACACCACTCCTTGCAGGAGGCAGGAGGCCAGCACTCCTGCACTCAAAGCAACCCTTGCCAGGATCCGTGTGTAGGAGGTGTCCTGCGGAAGATCAGTCGTAGGTCCCACAGCTAGGGGGCTGCCTTTCTTCACTGCCAAAGCACGGAGCAGGTAATGATATAGGTCATTGCCGCTCGCCTAGTTACCTTCCCTGACCTACATATCTGCTGCTATTGTTGGGTGTTAGTCATAGTTACGGCCTCTGCACGCCGTTCTGCATCTGGACCTATTATCAGTTGATGAAAAAAGTGTACTTGTGTGTTACTGGGTTATGTGAAATGGAGAGCGGATGCAACACCGCCGCTGATTCAAAGTCGGCCTCATCCCATGGCCTTTTGAGTTGTAAACGTGGCGCCCTAATCCAGTTGTGGCCATGGTGGACTGGATGTTCCAGCAGAATGTTCGCCTTTGTTGTTGTCTGACTCGCAGCGAAAAATCAAAGACTTTTCTCGTATCCTTCAGGCTTGTAATGCCAGGATCCGGCCAGAGGCACAGGATGTCGCAGCCTTAATGCGGTTCTAAGCCAGGTCTGGAGTTTGTGCGTGGCCGAATGGGACACCCTCTGGGAAGCCCACGGACACCACCTTTAGTGGCCTGTCTTCCTGGAAGAAAAGCAGGGTGCTGTAAATGCAGTGGAGAATCAGCTGCGGCCATAAGTTGTGGTAGTTGTGGGGAATGGGGTTGTAGCGGGCACTTGTTTTGCCACCAGGAAGCCCCAGAGGTTCAGTGCTGCCAGGGATTGAACGTGGCACCGTCTGCATGCAAAGCAGATGCTCTGCCCAAAATGAGCTAACTGCCCCATCCCCTAAAGGAAATAGCTTACAGCAGACAGTTCTCAGGGGTAAAACATCTGCTTTGCATGCAGAAGGTACCAGGTTCAATCCCTGGCAGCATCTCCAGGTAGGGCGGGGAAAGACTCCGGCCTGAAACTTGGGGTGAGCCATTGCTGGTCAGCATAGACCATACGGAGCTCGATTGACCCATGATCTGACCTATTTGCATGTATGCAAATGATCTGACTCCCAAACACTTCCTGTGTTCCTATAACCAGAAACTCATTCCATGAATGTACGTGTGTGTGTGTGTGTGTGTGTGTGTGTGTGTGTGTGTGAGAGAGAGAGAGAGAGAGAGAGAGAGAGAGAGAGAGAGATGCAGTAAAGGTTAAGCATCTTGTGATTTTTTTTTTGGTAGGTTGTGATGTGTACGATTTCTTACACATGTTATGGTTTGCTGTTTTTAGTTGTCAGTGGCTGGAGTGTACATGCTCGTCTGAGTTCTTGTGTCTTTACCCATACTGTATCTGGCACCGAAAGCCCAGGTCTCCACTGACGTTGTTTGGCCTGAGGTCTAATGCTGGCCCCTTTTGGTGCTCCGTTCTATAGCCCACCTGGAAATCAGGCAAAGCCTACTGCAACAACCTAAGCAGGACGAATCCAGCAGATTGAACATTCAGAACCCTATGAATACTCGTATCTTGCCTGGGGTGAATGTGGGCCCAGACTCTGGGGAGTTATGTAGCCAACAGAATGCGACCTGAGCACGTCTTCCCAGAGGTGCACCTAGGTAATTTTGGAGCCTGGACCTAAAGGCCTTTGGAAGCCCCTCTCCAACCTCCAGCAAATTAAGCATCATCATGCTCTGCCAGGCGAGCACACCATACAGGACAGACTAAAGAGGATTTGAGGGGCGTCAGGAGCTGTGGAGGTCCGGGACTTTGGCCCCAAACTCCAGGGTAAGAGTACCTCTGCATCTTCCTTTTACGTAGACTTTTGCTGCAAGATAGTGTATATGACAGTATAAATAGCATGAATCAGGGTTTTTTAAACTTGGATCCCCAGATGTGGTTGGACTTCAACTCCCATCACCCTCAGCCACAGAGGCCATGTCTGGGGATGATGGGAATTGTAGTCCAACAACATCTGGGGGCCCAAGGCTCAGAAACCCTGGCATAAATCTTAAATGCCGAGGGGTTTTTCTTGGGGGAGGAGTAGGATTTGGAAAAGTTGCTTCTGGGTGCAGGAAGCACTGACCTAGACAAATGGTTTCGCTGGGCATGATCAATTTACTATGTGATTACATGCCTTACTTGTTGCGTGTATATACCACCCTATATAAAATATCAGGGCGGTTTACAATCCAATCAAACCACAACCCAAACCTAAAGATCGTATAAACAGATCAAAATGGCTATTAATAAAACTTTAAAACACCTCTAGGCAGTTTACAACAAAACAATAAAAACAACCGATAAAAAGATTAAAGCCTTTCAACAATTGAAATTTAAAACATTAAAACTATTAAAAACACAATTAAAACAATATCTAATTAAAAGCCTGGGTGAGCAAATGTGTCTTGACTGCCCTTTAAAAAGTTGTAAGAGATGGGGAGGCTCTTATTTCAGCAGGGAGTGTGTTCCAAAGCCTCGGGGCAGCAATGGAGAAGGCCCGTCCCTGAGTAGCCACCAGATGAGCCAGTGGCAACTGCAGACGAACCTCTCCAGACGATCTCAATGGGCGGTGTGGTTCATAGCAAAGAAGGCATTCTCTTAAATATTTGAGATCCATCTTCTCTTTCCTCCTAGAAATGAAGCATTGATTCTAGGTCAAATTCAACTTCGAAGAAAAATTTCACAGATCTGGGCCAGGCGTTACACAATATATTACCAAGGGTCAGTCTCAGTGTTGGTTTTTCATGACATGAAGATTTAATCTCCCCTTTTTTGTATTTGTATTTTTAAATTTCCTTCTCATTTATGACTAGCTGGACCCATTTCTTCATCTGCCCAGGAGACACATATCAGGAAACCACAGCATGCTCTGCCTATACGTGTACCTGTGGCAAGTGTGTGTCTGTGTGTGACATCCGTGCTGTCATTTTTCCTTTGAAACGTTTCTGTTTCCTATATTTTTCTAGGCCACCACTTCAGCTTCCCTAAATGAAAATTAATAAAACTCACAGCTACCTCTTTTATGGATATGTGAGCTAGTTTGTTGGTTAAACATGCTGAGACGAGGCTACACGAAATGCAAATAACTTCTGTTGCTGCTTTTATAAAGCATAACCTCATTTGACAAATACTTTTCTTCACACATCCTAAACTCTGAAAGCTGCAGAAATCTGGTGTGATCATCATCTTGTTTCTTTCCTCACTCCAGTGTTGTTTCTTCTAAATTCTTGCGTGCAAAAGCCACCTTTCTCTACACTTGGGGCAAGCCCAACACCCTCCCCCCCGCCCCATTTCGTTTCCCCCTTTATCGGGTCCAGATCTTGAGATGTCTCTGACACTTTGCAAAGTGGTGCAAAGCATATTTAACCTATGGAATTCTCTGCCACAAGATGTGGTGACAGCCAACAGTCTGGATGGCTTTAAGAAGGGCTTAGATAAATGGTGAATTATTCTCAAACAAAATAAAATGGGATCATTTTTTATCACAAGGTCACGCATGACTTTATAGGGTCACTTTATGGCCATAACAGCCTTCCATTGTTTGCATTTGGGGTGCCAGTTCTCACACATCAAATGCTTCTAAGGTGACAGTTTCATTGTCTGAGTAGACTTTGATCACATGCAAAAGTTGGCATTGTTTGCTGTACCGCCAGAAGGACAACGTTTATGAGAAAAAGGAAATGTACAAGGTGTCTTTTCAAAAGACAGGCAGCAAACGCTGTGAAAATGGAATGGCCCTGATCCAACAGAGAGTTGAGCTGAGATCAGTGGGCTTAAGAACTCTTGGTGCTCGGATTGTGGCCTTTGCGGCTGAGCTTTGTTTGAGTGGCGAAGAGGACAATACTTTCTCTCTTTTCTGTGGATTGTTGTTGAGCTCCAGGAGATGCATCTGCTTCATTCACCATAACAAATGCCAAAAGTTAATTGTGTCATCTGGGTAAGGGATGAAATGTCTTTATTTCACTTGAAATTCCAGAAAGCCAAGTCTCCACCCGAGTCTGTAATGACAATCTGTGGTCAGATAACAATTCAGCATCTTGTGATGGAGTGCAAGGAATTTTACCTTGTGTGATGTCTTACTGGAAGTGATTTGTATATGGTTAGCCCTGGGAGATCTGAAGGAAAAGGGCTTTTCCCCTCCCAGTGGGCCAGTGAGAATGCATGGACCGTGGCAAGCACAGGTGGACACCGTGACGCTCTTTGGGCCAGACTTCCGGGATGAAGCCCAGTCCTTGGCACCGGGAAGGACCTCCAAATGTCTGGGGGTGGGCCTCCCCAACAGCCCCCCACCGCTCCCATGCCCACGCCGACCCTTCCAGCTTTCGACACCATTTGCGTGGCCAGGGGGTGGCGGGTGAGAGCCAAGCAGGCCTCCTCTGTGGTGGTGGTAGTGGTGGTCTTGCTAGGCTGGCGGGCTTGTCTGGGCCTCCTGGAGGCTTCAGCACAGGTAGGCCAAAAGCATTACAAGTCTGTGACTTCATGTCCGTGAGGCCTCCAGGAGCGGCCCAGACAGGGCCACCAGCCCGGCTGGGCCACCACCATGGAGGAGGCCCACTTGGCTCTCACCCCCACCCCCTGGCCACACACATGATGGTGAAAGTAAGAAAGATCGGCATGGCAGGAGACTGCTGGAGAGGTCCCCTGAAATGCAGGTTCCCCCGCACACAGACCAAAAAATCCCCCCAGCTTTCCCTAAATGGTGCGGGTGCTTGCAGGTGGGGAGGCCCTCCAAAGCGCTTTAGGTCTGGGCTCCCAAAATGCCTAGGTGCACCTCTGGGTGGCTGCACTTTAGTATGGACCAAGAATGGTTAGGAGTAACGCCAGCAAAGATGTAATGCTAACCATAACTAGCCAAGACACTGAAAGGGAACTGGGAATGGGGTTGTCCTCATAAGAAGGGAGAGAGGGAGAAGTTCATGAGTCTGAGTCCAGTTGCGTAATCCTAGTTACGTGACAAGCCTGCACTGGAATGCTCTGTTGGAAGTTGGCTGCAGGACCCCGGAGAGCTCCCAGGAAAGATAGATGATCCTGGCTGGAGGCCACCTGAGGGGTCTGTGGACCAGATAATGCTCCGTATAAGGCATGAGCCAGCCCAATGGAAGTACTTTCAAGCACGGCTGGACAAGGAATTGCAGCACCTGAGGGGAGGTGGGAAACAGTGCCTTGTCCCTGGTTGGTCCTTTCAGAACCAACCTTGCAAGCTTTTGAAGTGCGTAGAGGGCAGGGAGGAGAGAAGGTTGCCAGCAACCTCCTCTTCTGGGAAAGACTCCTGCTTGAAGCCTTGGAGAGCTGCTGTCAGTCAGTGTGGACCATATGGAGCTAGATGGAACCATGGTCTGACTCAGTAGAAGGCAGCTTCCTATGTTCCCATGATCTGGATTGCTTTTGAAGGATGGGGTCATAGCTCAGTGGTAGAACATTTTCTTTGCATGCCCAAGGTTCCAGGCTCAATCCCTAGTAGGGCTGGGAATGACTCCAATGGCCAGTCAATGTAGACAGTACTGAGCTAGATGGACCAATGGTGTGACTCAGTATAAGGCAACTTCCTGTGTTCCTCTCCTCTCCTCTCCTCTCCTCTCCTCTCACACTCCCTCTGGCAATTCCCTGGCAAAGGTCATGTATCAGGTTGACCAAGGCTGTCTCAACCCCACAGCCCTCCCTAAAGCCAGTTTGAAATGGGTCTAGATCATCAGTTTCTTCCAAGACCACTTGGAGCTGGTCAGCCACCCCCCTCATCTTACCCATCCATGGGAGGTTGGAGACTGGCCTATAATTATCCATCACCAGGGGCTCCAGATTGGGCTTCTTAAGAAGGGGTCTAACACTGCCTCCTTCAAACCAGGTGGTATCCTGCCCTCCCTCAGTGAGGTATGAATGCGATCAACTAGGCCAGCTCCAACAACCTCCCTGCAAGATGAAATCAGCCATGTTAGGCAAGGATCCAAAGAACAGGTCGTAGGCCATACCACTCCAAGCAGCTTGTCCACATTCTCAGGAGTCATGGACTGGAATTGATTCAATCTAATATTGCAATAGGGATTGCTGGACACCTCCCTAACGGGCCCTGCAGAAATACTGGAGTCCAGATCCGCCCGAATGCAAGATAGTTTATCTGCAAAGAACTCCTTGAATGCATCACTGTGAGACATTGTTTCTGGAAACATATCTGTCTATCTATCTGTCTATCTATCTAATTTATTGAATGTATATACCGTCTAATATAGAAGGGGCTTGAATTAAACCCCTAACAATCCAGAACAGCTCTTCTGGATGAGAACTTCCTTGCTGCCCGTATTGCCACAGCAGAGGCCTTCAAATGGAGCTGTATGATGTTTGTGTTCTCCTCCTTTATCTTGTTCTCCATCGTCTACCTTGCTGCTTGAGTTGTAGGTAATGGAAGGATACAGTTCACCTTTAGGCTATACATTATGAGGAAAATGCATTCTGTTTGCATTTCGGAAAAGACGTTTTAGAAAATGTTTTGCAATCATCATAACAAGTTCATCACCCCTGGTAATTTTAATTAGTGCTTTAATAGTGGTTTTCATAACTAGGCCTTAAATGGGGCTTGAATATCAGCAGATTGCTATATTTTCAGCCTAACAACAACACTCCTCTTGATTAAAAGCCATTTGTTTCATTTAATTTGTTTCTAAGAAGCAGAAGAAATCTGTTTAGCTTAAATTATGTTGAGACTTGGTTACCCATCCCCCTCCCCCCCAGTGGTGCATTTCCCATTTCCCCAAGTGGCTCCAGGGCTCTGGTTTCTTTTGGAGAAGGCAGCACTGGAGACGCGTTAGGGAGGAGAGCTGGTCGTGTGGGAGCGAGCATGAGTGGTCCACTTTGCTAAGCAGGGTGTGCCCTGGTTTGCATTTGGATGGGTGACTACTTGTGAGTACTGTCTGCTGCAAGATATTCCCCTTACAGAGTAAAGGTAAAGCGTGCCATCAAGTCGGTGTCCACTCCTGGCGCCCACAGTGCCTTGGTAGAATACAGGAGGGGCTGACCATTGCCATCTCCCGCACAATATGAGATGATGCCTTTCAGCGTCTTCCTATATTGCTGCTGCCCAATAGAGGTGTTTCCCAATAGTCTGGGAAACCTACCAGCGGGGATTCGAACTGGCAACCTCTGGCTTGCTAGTCAAGTCGTTTCCCCGCTGCGCCGTTAGGTGGCTACCTTACAGAGTGGGGAGTATAAATACCTCCATAAAATGAGAGAGAGAGAGAGAGAGAGAGAGTGTGTGTCTGTATCCTGCATTTTGAAAGGTGTGTGGGGTGGAGGTTGGAGATTGACAGTGTTTTGGGTTTGCAGTCCAGTTACTGTGAGAAGTTGTGCCATCGCTATGGTCCTGCCTTAAAGCAATTCCTGGTCATTTGTTTCTGACTAAAGACTGTTAATGTTTAATAGCTGCAAGGATGCTCAGTGAGGCTTTCCTCAAGTGGGAGCTAATGGCTGGGTGGTGTCTGGATCTCCTGAGTGTTGGATATCAGGGCTTGGAAGAAGTGACCAAGCGAAGGGGTGTGCGGGTGCGTGACTTAAAGTGCGGGTGTGAAAAGCCGGCAGTTTGGAGACAGAAACAGAAGGGAAAACAGAGATGGAACCACTTTGTGGGGTGGTGGATCTCTCCCTGCCTGTGCCTCTTCCTTGGGATCTGATCCCAGATCTTGGGATCTAATTCAAGGTTGCACAGCCAGGGAGGAGTGCTGATTGCCTCCCATTATGCCGTTCTCGTATATCTGTAACTGAAGCAAAGGTTATTAGGAGCATTGGAAGTTGCCTTATACTGAGTCAGACCATTGGTCCATTGGGCTCAGTATCGTTGACACAGGCTGGCACCAGCTTCCCCAAGGTTTCAAGCAGGAGTCTTTCCTAGCCCTTACAGTGCATTACAGTACAGCCTGGATGTCACCAGTGCATGGGTAGCCACGGTCCACTCTGAACTCTCTGGATAAAGACACAGCTGGCGTACCAGCCAAGCATCCAGTGGTGAAGATTCTTGGTCAAGCCACCTTTTGGTTTCCCCATCGTAACGTTTCTCGCTATAGGCCAGGCTCAAACCAAACTCTTATTTTGAATTTGGTGTTTGCTGTGGCTGATCCCAGTGGTTCTATTTTCTTCCCCAGTGGAGGACTTCCGTATCCAGGGATGAATAGGCTTTTCGGTGGGCCAGGTAATGACCTGACTGCTCACTTGGCATCAAAATCGTGTGTGGCTGTATTGCTTGCTAGTAGGGATGTGCGAGCCACCAGTTTGGCCAGTTTGGTTCGAATCCGAACTGGATTCTAACTGGCCCGGTTCAGCTCGGGGTCTGGCTGAACCGGGTCTGGTCCAGCCTGACCACCAAACTGGACTGAACCGGTTTACGGGCTACTTCGAGTATATAATTCCGGCCTTGGAATTAGGGAATACCCCTTTTTACTCATAAAGGGAAATCGTTGCCGGATTCCCCTTTACATGTACATACCCAGACCGGTTCCTTTAGAATCGGGACTGGTCTGGTTCAAACTTGGACCAGCCGAACCGGGGCCGGTTCGATTCGAACTGAGGCTTGAATCGAGCCGGCTCGCACACCCCTAATTGCTAGATGTAAACAAAGCCCCGGGGAAAGAAGCAGTCTGCCTGTAGCTTTCATTAGGAGAAAAGTACTGATGAGGTGCTGTCATCAAAGTTGTTTGCTTGTTTTAATGGATTAGAATCCCGCCCTTCAGCATGTAAGTGCTCTCAGGGCGACTCCACAGCTGAAGAATTAAAAGATGAAACAATAAAACGGCTTTGAAAACAAAGCAGCAATGATATGGCAGCAGGAGGTGAACAGCAGATAGAAACCCATCAGAGGAAACAGACAGGAATGGTTCAAAAGACCGGGGGAAACTAAAAAGGCCTCTACCTGGCCTAAGAATGACATTAAGATTGGCCGTGGGTGAACTTCTTTCAGGAGAGATTTTCATAGGCAGAACACTACAGCCACAGATGCCTTTTATCCAGTTTTAATTTCTCTTCCTCTAAGGAGCCCAGAGCGGTAGCAGAGCTCCGATGCCCCAGAATAATGCAGTTGTCATGGCGAGTTTTCATATCCCCCATAGCAACTGCAGCACGACATGATGACACAAAAGCCGAGCTGGGGACTCAAACGTCCAAGCCGATGCTTCCACAGCACCCTTTTGCACTTTGACAACTTTGCTCAAAACCTGTCGGTTCAGATGCAATGGAAACCTGGGCCCCTCCCGTGCAGAATGTCCTGGCTTCCAGGATATTTCTTTGGTTAATCTTATCAGCCCCTGCTAACTGAGCAAAGAGGCACCTGTTCAAGTGGTGATGCTCTTACGTTTCACAGGGGGAGAGCAACTGGCCCTCTCCAACCCTAACACAGCATCTTTCCTCCAGTGGCTGTTGCTGGTGTCTTCCCCTTTTTGTTCCTTTTAAGACTGTGAGCCTTTTTGGATCAGGGAACCATCCTGACTGTCTGCAAACCCCTTTGAGAACTTTTGTTCTCAAAACAAATTGGAGATAGAGCAGTGGTAGAGCATCTGCTTTGCAAGTAGAAGCTCCCGGGTTCAATCCCTGGCATCTCCAGGTGGGGCTGGGAAAGACCGCTGAGCCTGAAATCTTGGGGAGCTGCTGCCAGTCAGTGTAGTAGACAATACTGAGCTAGATGGACCAAGGGTCTGACTCAGTATAAGGCTGCTTCCTCTGCTGAAAAGCAGTATAGACATATGCATAGTAGTAGTGTCAATGGTGGCTAAAGGCCTCTGTGTGTCCCACAAGCTGCCCCCTTGTATGCGTCCCTCTTCCCCTTCTAAAAGCAGAGGGCTGAAGGGTCATCTTGCCACCCCACTGGTGCCCCAATAATCTGTGGCCTAAGGTGAGGGCCTTACCTCGCCTCATGGAAGGGCCGCCCCTGAATCTTATCAACTTGGTGTAGAAGGTGGGAAGCATCCCTTTAACAACCAAATCTAGCCTTTGCCATGCTTAATTGACTTGCCCAGCAGATTGGATGCAGAACCCACTTGCAAAACGTGGCCTTCGTCCTGAGCAGACGGCGATCCACAGAACTGCCTGGAGGCAGCTAGGCCCTTAAACCTGGGTCCCCAGATTCTGTGGGACTACAACTCCCATCATCCCCAGCCAGGAAGCAGATTACTGGGGTGCCAGCAAGATCCCCCCCCTTTTTAAAGTGAGGACAGGAGGGTGAGGGACGTGTGCAAGAAAAGAGGCAGAAAATGGTGCCCTGTCCCAGGTGCACAAAGGCCTTGAGCTCCCATGTGACTGGGGATGATAGGAGTTGTAGTCCAATGTCTGGGGACCCAAGTTTGAGAACCACTGGCGTGAGGGGTTCAGGGCTTGCCCGAGGCTTCCGGAGTGTTCTCTGAGCCATATCAAAAGTGCCTGACCGGTGGCAAAGGGTGGAGCAGATTCCTGCAGCTGGTGGCACCCAAAAGCATGAAGGTAGTTTTTATTTCCAGAAAACAAAACAGAACGGCAGGCAGGACAAAGGGCAAGGCATGGGTATATGTGCACTTCTCGAAAATACATGTGACGAGATAAAAGAAACCTCGCCAGACAGAATGTATGCATACCTCTTATCTTGTAGCATTAAAAAACAAACCCCGAGTCTATTGACCTTGGGGTTTCTGTGACTGTAAAGAGGTTATAAGAGCACGTAATTATATCCATGCAAATTAAACCGGCTTTTATTCCAACCCCGGCCCTGCCTTAATTAGCTGTGTCCAGAATTGCTGATCTTGAAATTCCTGTTTAGGCGGGGAGATGTGTATTAGAACTTTCTCAGAAATCCTCAGGCCGGCCGGGTAAGAAACAAAAAGAATATTCATCAAAATACCATATAAACCGCCCCTCTTGGCACAAAGGGCACTAATTGTGCAAGGCATTTGGGGTGACTGGTAATTCGTGTGAAAGCAGAAGCTCATGTTGACATTAGCAGGGAAATACCATCTGACTGCAGGAAGGGAATTCTACTTCATTCATAAATGGCTCCCAGCACCTCCTCTGGTCACATGGGAATGGTATGCTCCTCACTGTACAAATAGTTATAGAATCCGAGGCATTCTCCTTCCCCACCTCCCAGACACAAAAGCCACACACACATTTCGCATAGGTGCAATGGTGGTGGTGATTTCCAGGGATGTGGAATTTTCCTTGGGGACCACCAGCCACATGCCTCCTGCACTGGGCACCCTGCCAACGGCTTTCCAATGCCACCGAGCCACATAGAGCTGCTTCGGACCCAGAGAGAGCGAGAGCAAGGCAGCCCCTTTAAGATATTGGCATAGTGTTCAGACTATGTTGGCATGAAACAGGTCGGCCCGGTGGTGAAGATGGCCGGTGGCAGCATGGATGGCCAGAAATCAGTAGCAAAGGTAGCAGTGTGGGCCGTGAAGCCAGGGAGCCCGTCCTTAAAATCTTGCCCTGGGGTCAGCTCCAGCCTTGTGTCGCCCCTGTAATGCCATACCCGCCAGCGCTTCAGCAATGAAAATTAGGAACTGTTTGGAACATCTCTATTAGTATTCCAAGCAGGACTTCCAAGGACCACACCCCTCCATTACTTGGGCACCACCCTGACTTGTACTCTGTGAATGGAAGACATTCCACTGGGGCAAGAGGAGAGGGGTGATTCTCACTGATTCTCCCCTCACCTTTCCAATTTGCCCTCTAGACCCCGCCACAAGTTTCCCCAGCCCCCAGAACATTTTTTCAGGGCTGCAAAAGAAAAGCGAGAGATCAATGGAATTAGCCCTTTGTGTGAGTGGAACATTTCCTGTTTGCTAGTCAGGAGTGCTTCCCATTGTTGAAGGCTCTTCACAACCTGGGGTATGAGTCATCCGTTGACTTGGTAGCAACTTGTCCTCAACTGACTTCAGTGCCAAGAGGATAATTCTTCTTCTTCTTTTCATAAAGCGATACCAGAAAAGCATAATTCTCGTGCAATATGCGTCATCAAATCTGATATACATATATACACACACCAACGGCTGCAACATGTGAAATGTCAGGCTGTGCATGTCTGGGTGCCTTAGTGTTTGTGGGGTTTTTTGCATTTACTCATGTGTGTGGCTCGCACGTCATTTTAACAATGCACCCCGCAAAATGCAGAAATAGGGACAAATTGCAGAAATGTTGAGGGTTTCTGTAAAACCTGAAAAAGCCCAAAAAAGCAGGATATAAATGGCTAAGTACAGTGGACCTCCCTCTACGAGGACCGGTCATCTGCGGTTTCCCATATCTGTGGTCAGGTAGGAACATAGGAAACTGCCATATACTGAGTCAGACCATTGGTCTATCTAGCTCAGTATTGTCTTCACAGACCGGCAGCGGCTTCTCCAAGGTGAATTAACACCTGACCTCAGCATATGTGAGTAAAAAAACGGCAGATAAGGAGTTAATATCCACGGGTCGAGGGTGGATTTCCGGCCGCCATTTTGAGCACAGTAGCAGGATGGATGGCTTGTTGGTGCAGAAAGAGAGAGACTGCATGTGCAGTAAAACAGTGGGCTACAAATGGCGATAGAATGTCAAGGCTGTCGTGTTTTGCTTCAACAGCGATAACTCCATTGGTTACAACTCGAGCTCATTCAAGAGAGCACTTCCTCGTAGGTTCTGGAGACTCTGGGATGGATTCTCTTGAATGGGCGTGTGCACTTGAACTTTGCATGAGCAATGATTAAGTGCACTGAGAAAGATACAGTCATCTTTAATGGAGAGAGTGGCACTTTGGTTTCTTGCTTTTGTTATCGTCTCTCCTGATGTTTTTTTTTAAATTATTTAAAGGATGGGCTGGCCAAACTATATTTAAGACAATACTGTAGGACAGGGATGTAGTCGCAGATACAGAAGTGCAGGTGCTCTTCATCAACCTCCCATAGCTACACCCACCCTGACAGCCAGACTCCCATGGCCACACCCTTCACTGAGGTAAAGTGTGCCGTTGAGTCAATTTCGACTCCTGGCACCCACAGAGCCCTGTGGTTGTCTTTGGTAGAATACAGGAGGGGTTTACCATTGCCTCTTCCCATACAATATTTCAGCATCTTCCTGTATCTCTGCTGCCCAAATATAGTACCAACGGGGAGTCAAACCGGCAACCTTCTGCTTCTTAGTCAAGCTTTTCCCCGCTGCGCCATTAGGTGGCCTCTCCTTAGACAGATACAATAATCTGAGGGGTTCTGTTACAGGGAGTCAAGGATCCTGTAGACGAGAATGCATGTCCGGACAGTCCCAGGTTCAATCCCTGGCAGCATCTCCAGGAAGGGCTGGGAAAGATTCTTGCCTGAAACCACAGAGAGCCACTGCCAGACAGAGCAAACGATACTGAGCTAGAGGGACCAAGGGTCTGACTCAGTAAATGGCAACTTCCTATGTTCCGCAGAGAGGAAGAATGATAATAAACAGCTGGATAGCAAGAGCATCACATTCTTTTCATGTAGAAAGCCAAGGGCTTTGTGTCCCTGCTGAGACCCTGGAGGAGAGGGGAAAGTACTGGACTGCATCCCTGCAGACAGTGCTACACCACTGCTGTATGAACATGTGAAGCTGGCTTGGATTGCCTGCTCTGACAGGCAGCAGTTCTCCTAGGTCTCAGGGAGAGGCCTTCCCCATCACCTGCTCCCAGAGCCTTTGGACTGGAGTTGCTGCCAGGGATTGAACCTGCGACCTTCTGCATGCAAAGCAGGCATTCTACCACTGAGCTATACCTTGCATTGGGCCTCTACACAAAAACTGAAACTCTACATTTATATCCTGCTGTTCCCCCGAGGAGCCCAGAGTGGTGTACATGGTTCTGTTTATCCTCCCAACAACCCTAGGAGGCAGGTTAGACTGAGAGATAAGTGACTGGCTCAGAGTCACCCAGTGAGTTTCATGGCTGACTGGGGATTTGAACCCTGATCTCCCTAGTCCAACACTCTAACCACTACACCACGCTGGTTCTGTTGTGATCTCTCAGGTGTTTGGCGCTCTCTGTCTTGCTTTCCCTGTTTCAGGGAGATGCTGCCCCTACAGGGAGAAAACTCACATTTGGAAACGAGAACCACCTACATGCCGAAGCATGGTTTGATCATGTTTGATCTGAAAAGGACTCCGGCTTTTGGCGCCCTGTGTGAAGGGTTTGTAACACGCAGACGTACAGGCTCTGTCCATAAAAGCCGTGGTTTGACAGCATCCTTAAAGGATGTCATTGTGAGGGGAAATCGCCTGCAATTGGACTCATCAGCAGATGGAACTGTCATTCTGAATAAGAGTTTTCTCCCAAAGTCCCTGCTGAATAAAAGTGGCACTTCAAATGGGAGCTGACGCGTTTTGAGCGACCTGCAAGCAAAGAAGATAAACAGCTGCTTGTGCATGAAAGAGAGAGGGAAAGGCAGTCTAGAAATGGGACAGAAAACTCTGCTCTGGTGTTTCCTGATCAGAAGCCGGCCGGGGGGGAAGGTGGCAGCAAGTATTGTTCTCAGCAAACTGAGAACAATACTTGCCATTTCAAGGCAGCTAGGCATCAGTCCCGGTTGTCTAAGAAGTGCTGTTCATTTAAGGACTGAGCTCATCACGCAATATCTATACATTGTAGAGCTCAATCATACATACCTAGATATCGCTTGATGAGCTCTAGACTCACCTTGATGACACAAAACTTGCTGCTTCTGGTCCCGGTCCAACACGCTAGCCACAGTTGAATGTGATTGCGGACTGTGTTGGGGAGTGTTGCCTTTGAGGAGGGATGAACGTCCTTTGGTCTGAGAGGGCTCATTTGTATATGGGAAGCATGACCTGAGGGCTGCAGTCACCAGTCATCGGAACATAGGAAGCGGCCTTATACCCAATCAGACCATTGGTCCATCCAGCTCCTCTAGGCTGGCAGAGGAGTCTCTCTCAGCCCTGTCTTGGAGATGCTGCCAGGGAGGGAACTTGGGACCTTCTGCATGCAAGCAGGCAGGTGCTCTCCGCAGAGCGACTCCAATATCTTACAGGGCTCACATGTCATCTCCCATTCAAATGTAAACCAGGGTGGACCCCACTTAGCAAGAGGGACCATCTAATCAGTCGGTCTAACTGATTAATCGGTTGAAGGGTGTGGCCCTACTTCTTAGAAGGATGGGGGTCATGCTGATCTCCCCCTAGCTGAGAAGGATCAAGCTGCCGCCTCCTCCCTTTTTTGTTCTACCTGTTTGCCTGTCTGATCTATTTGCAAAGAAAGAAAAAGAAAAGCCTTTCTTTGAGCAGCGAAGGCTAATGTTATGCGTGGTTATTGCAAAGCAGAAAGATGTAGGGAAGGAGAGATTTGCTGGAGGGGGGAAAAAGAGAGAAGCATGACAGGAGGAAAAGAAGAATAAATAAGGGCCCTGTGAAGAAGGAAGGAGAAAATGTTAAGTTGGTGACTCACCGCACTGTATGACTAATCACCTAGAACAGCCTGTTTCAAGGGTGGATTCTATGCAGAATGTCTTGCTTTGGAAGAGACTGTGAACTAGTGCGCAAGTTCAGCTTGGGCAAAAGGGCGCCTGTGTGCCTTCAACCATCAAGGGCATTGTTTCCTTTTCTGCACTGGAATCCTCTGGGTTTGTCTAAGTTGGGTTTTTAGCATACATAAAACAATTTATTTTCAATCACACCTTTCCATCTGGAGTAAGGTTATTCCAACCTAGGATAAGGTTGTTGATGGACCAAGAGTACAGTCAACCTCCAGCTGAACTGTTCTAACCTCTGCAAATATGGTTATTCTCTTTTTGTAAGGTAGTTACAAAAAGTTACAAGTAAGGTAGTTACAAGTAAGGTAGTTACAAGTAAGGTAGTTTTGCATCTGAGTTAATAGATGCAACTTAGTGGAATTGGGAGTGGAAAAGCAACTGGGGGGGATATATGGATTGATTGATTAAGTGCCATCAAGCCGGTGTCGACTCTTAGCGACCACATAGATAGATTCTCTCCAGGATGATGGGTCTTCAGCTTGGCCTTGACGGTCTCGCAGTGGTGCATTCATTCCTGGCGTCATCGAGTCCATCCACCTTGCTGCTGGTCGCCCTCTTCTTCTCTTTCCTTCAATGTTTCCCAGCATGATGGACTTCTCAAGGGAGCTGGGTTTTTGCATAATGTGTCCAAAGTATGATAGTTTGAGCCTGGTCATTTGTGCCTCGAGTGAAAATTCTAAATTGATTTGTTCTATGTTCCTTTTGTTTGTTTTCTTGGCTGTCCATGGTATCCTCAAGAGTCTTCTCCACCACCAAAGTTCAAAAGCGGCAATACTTTTTCTGTCTTGCTTCTTCAGAGTCCAGCTTTTGCATCCATAGAGTATCACAGGGAAAACCATTGTCCGAGTGATTCTAATCTTTGTAGGTGTAGACACGTCATGGCATCTAAATATCCTTTCCAAGGCCTTCATTGCAACCCTACCAAGTGCTAGTCTCTGGTGTATTTCTTGACTGCTGGACCACTTCAGTGACTTCACTGTCAATTCTGAGGCTGGTTGCTGTACCCGTTTAGTCTTCTTTAGTCATAGTCCCATTTTTTCACTGTGCTCCTTGACTGTCATTACTAAAGCTTGCAGATCATCCGCATTCTCAGCTATCAGAGTGGTGTCATCAGCATAGCACAGGTTATTGATGTTTCTTCCTCCAACTTTAAAGCCACACTCATCTTCTTCCGATCCAGCTTCTCTCAATATATGTTCAGCATATAAATTGAATAAAGAAGGAGAAAGTCTACAGCCATGTCTTAACAGTTTTTCCAGAATGCAAACAAGGAGGAACAATTTTTCCATTTTGGAAGGGGGTAGTTCCATAACCTTGAGATCATAGGGACATAGGAAGCTGCCTTGTACCAAGTCAGACCATTGGTCCATCTCGCTCAGTATTGTCTTCACAGACTGGCAGCGGCTTCTCCAGGGTTGCATGCAGGAATCAGTCTCAGATGCTGCCTGGGAGGGAACTTGGAACCTTCTGTGTGCAAGCATGCAGATGTTCTTCCCAGAGCAGCCCCACCCCTAAGGGGAATATCTTACAGAGCTCACATATGGTCTCCCATTCAAGTGCAAACCAGGGCAGTTCCTGCTTAGCAAAGGGGATAATTCGTGCTTGCATCCACAAGACCAATTCTTCTCCCTGAGGAGGATCATGCTTAAATTTATGAGCCACATTAAAATATTTAAAGCCCGTCTGAAGTGTGAGGGGAGAGACAAGGCTGAGAGCGGAACCAGTGTTTGATTTGATGTTTTGTAGCCTGTAAGCCAAGTTGTGAAGCCAGTGACCACTGTGAAAATGTTATGTGCATCTCCGCTCTTAATTTGCAGGTGTGAAACCAAACTCCTACAAATCAAACCATTAGGACATTATTAATTATAATTTTGCCAGCAATAATTATTAGCTTGCTGCTCCTTCAGTAAAGTAGTGCTTTGATGACAGAGATAACTTCTAAGCCAAAAAGAAAACATCCAGGGCATAATTAATTAATTAAATTAAATTATGAATTAAGCACTCATATATGTCCCAGTGATTTAAATGAGACTGAAGGACATACTCAATTTTATTTCACCTGAATTCAGTAGGATTTAAGATTGCTTAAATTTGACTGAATTGTACACTTAGTATACAAAGGAAGACATTAGTTTTGATCTATTCCATTATTATAATAATTTTAATACTGAGGCTTATTACATTTAAAGAAGAACAATAAGAAGCCTTGGGGCACCTTACAGCCTAACAGGTTTTATTGTGGTGCAAGTTTTCATGGACAACGGTGTACATGCCATAATAAATGTGTTTGTCTTCAAGGTGCTACAAGACTCTTTGTTGTTCTTGCTGCAGCAGACTAATATGACTTCTGTAAATATGTATCTTATTTATTTACATTTCTATGTGGCTCTTCCTCCAAGGAGCTCAGTGTCGATCCTCACAGCCACCTTGTGAAGTAGGCTAGGCTGAGAGAGAAGTGACTGGCCCAGAGTCACCCAGCTAGTATTATGGCTGAATGGGGATTTGAACTCGGGTCTCCCTGGTCCTAGTCCAGCACTCTAACCACTACACCATGCTGGCTCTCAGTATAGACTCAGTACAAAGCCGCTTCCTATGTATGTTCTTATTTGTTTTTCTTTGTAAAGTGCTTTGAGCACTTTGTTGAAGTAAAGTGTGGTGAGAGAGGAGTATACAATTATGATTGAGTTGTTTGATAGTGTAATAGACACACAGGCACGAGTGCTTTTATTTATTGTTTAGGAAATGTCGAGTTATTAATGGAACATCTTTATTCATACCGTGGTTCATTCGCTGAATATATTCATGTGTGTATGTGTGTGGATATTATATACACAAACACATACACACAGGGAACGTTTTGAATTTGTACTTTTAGATTTTCTGTACCTTGCTGTTTTGTGTATTTCTCTTTTCTGCTCAGCGACCCCAACAAAGAAATCTGACTCTGAGCTCTTTATTGAAAAGTGGAATATATATATGTGTTCACAGGAGTAGTAGTGCAATGCTATGCATGCTTATTCAGGCTCCAATAAGTTACTTGTTCCTGAATAAGCGTGCATAGGATTGCACTACTACTACCACTACTACTACAATGGACGTTTATACATCCCACTCTTCAACAAAGTGCTCAGAGTCGGCTTTCTTGGTTAGGGTGCGGACAACACACCCTAGACTTACTTGCAGCCACTTTACAAGTCCCAATGGGCAGGCACTTGCACCAACCACATCACGGCCTTGTTTCCTCGGTTTTGTCAAACCATTTAAAACAAAAAACAAAAAACCACCCTCCGCTAAAATGAAGAAAGCGGATGCCAGGGCTGCCGCCTGGCACAGATACATCTCTAGCCCTTTGCACGCGCTCAGAGGCACCGGTGAGCAGGGGCCCAGCGGGCAGCAGCCCCGGGCTGTGTCCAAGTGCGCGCGGGGGGGGGGTGTTCCTTCAGCGCCTCCGAGAGGCACGGCTGGGGGCGCGTGCCAATTAAGGCGGGCGGGCGGCGCTCCCCAACCCGCGCGGCGCGCTCTCCCCCTCCTCCCCCTTGCCCGCGCGGCGCGCTCTTCCTGCTGCCTCTGCCGCTCCGCTCAGCTCTGACCTACTTTCCGCGCCAGATTCCCTGCGTGCCAGCCGCGAGAGCGCGCAGGTGCCCTCCCGCCCGGCCCCCCGCCCGCTGCTGCTGCTGGCTGGCACTTCTCTGGGCGGCTCAGCCCGCCGCGTGCCCAGCAGCAGCAGCAGCACAGCCGGCTCTGCTGCCCCAGCCAAGCTCCTCCGTCCCCGGGCTTGCCCTCCTCCTCCTCCTTTTGGGCGAGGTGTGTGTGGCTGGCTGCTCCCCTCGCCCTCTGCGCGCTCTCTCGGTGGCGGAGCAGCCCAGCAAGGAGAGGTGGCGCGCGCGCGCGCGCGCACACCCCGGCTGCAGCAGGGCGCGGGTGAGGGGTGACCCCAGCCCGCCCAAGAGCTGTTTCGGACACCCCCGGGGCGCCTCCGCCCGCCTGAGCGCAGCAGTTGCGCGCCCGGCGGCTCCTCCGCCGGCCCGAGAATTGCCTTCTCCTCGGGGCGGGCTCCCCGCTCCCTGTCGGCAGGCACCGTGTCGCCCCCTGAAGGCGCGCCCGCCCTTCTCCTCGCCTTGGCTGGCATGCACGGCTTCCTCTCCCCGGCGCGCCGCCTTCTCTGCCTTCTTCCAGTCAGTCCTGGGGGGGGGGGGCGCGCCCCCCAGCCAGGTCCTCCAACCCCCCCACCCCCGCCCGTGCCCCAAGAACTCCCCCTCCCTCCAGCCAGGTAAGGGAGCTTCCTCGGAGCCGGCGCCTTCCAGCAGCAGTGGTCCTCCTCCTCCCTCCTCCTCCTCCTCCCTTGAGGCGCGCGCCTGCCTGCCCGCCCGCCCGCGCGCCCGCCCGGCGCTCAACCCAGAGAGGCTGGCGAAGCGCGCGCTCCCCTCCGCTCGGATGGTGGTGGCACAGGCTGGCTCGGGGAGGCGCGCGCTCGCCCAGGTCCCACTGACCCAGGAGGAGCGGCGGGCGGGCGCGCGCGCGCCCGGACGAGGATGCCAAGGGAGGACGGGCTAACCCCAGCCGCCGCCGTGTGTGTTGGGGAGTTACACAACCAGTCAGGGCAGATTGCGCGCTGCGAACGTGAGTTTCCCAAGTCAGCCAAAGCTCCCGTCTCTCTCTCTCTCTTCTTCCCCTCCTCTCTCTCGCTCTAGAGCTAACCTTTTCCGCCGCCTCCGCCGCCTTCTCTCTCCCCCCCCGGCTCTTAGAAAGCACCCTCACCTTTGCCATTTCTGGAAACGTCCCCCCCCCCCCCGAATCAAGACAACACATTTTTTGGTGTGTGCATCGCTGGAGAGGGGCAAGGATCTCAAGATGAGATGCTTCATTCTGCTGGAGCCTGGCACGGAACTGAGGTCGCTTGCTACTGGCCACACATCTCCTTAGAAGAGGAGCTGGGTGAGTTCTTGCTTGCACTGGGCAACTAGACTCTCTCTTTTTCTTTTGCCAATCTTTTTTTTTTTTTTTTTTTGGTCTGTTTTGTTGTCTCCGCCTTGCCCCTGGCATGGAGGTGTTGTGGTTTTCTGTTCAGAGTGTGCCATTCTGGTAGAGGCAAGCGATGCCGCCGGGGGCAAGAGACGAGGCTAACAACTTCTTCCATTTGTGAGTGCATGGCATAAAAGTTTGGGGGTTTTGTCTCCTGGGTTCTAAGGTGATTTCCAGATATGTCCTGCTTTATTGCAGCTCCTTCCCCCCTTAATAAAGACACCTCAGGGGAGGCTTCCTGCAAGGTAAAGGAAATGAATGTACTTGATTTTTCTCTCTGCATGCATCCATCCTTTCCTTATCACCCAAATCAGATTAATGTCCTATTGGAACCTTTATTGATTTCCAGTGATGTCTTTCAACTTCACGTTGAGTCCCAAAGAAATTCTGTTTTCCTCTTTTTCAAAAATAAATAAATAATCAGAAGAGAAATGTTAGCCATGAATATCCAAGAGATCTTGAGCAGACTAGAACAGACTGCAAAGCCCATGCCAGGTATTTTGTGATTTTGAATCAAATCGGAACCATGGAAACAAGTGAAGAAGCATCTTTGAAACAAGATCAGTAGGGCTTACCTAGCACAATTAATTCTAAATATTATGCATAGTTGGAGTTGCAAAAGGTCAGGTGTTGGAGTTGTTGGAAAGAAATAATGGAAGAGGAAAGTGTGTTCTGTGCCCTCTTTGTTGAGAAAGGAGTGTTTACCTTATGTTCAGACGTGATAGATCTTCCCAGCTTTGATCCCTTTCATGTCAGAAATCTAGTTGTATTAGCTTTCCCCCTTCCTCATGGAGACAAAGTCATCTTCCTATATATAGAAAATTGAAACTAGGTTAAAAAGTTACTCCTCCCAGTTTGATTTTGCAAACTGTTTACAAACAGGAAATTATGACAGCCCTTGAAGTTCTTTCAGCACACAGGTTGGCCGGAGATCATGCTGGGAAAACTCTGTTTCCAGTAGTGGATCTTCATGAATAACTGGCTATTGGCCCTTTGAAATTGAAAATTGATTATTCTTCTGGGTGTTGATGTGAGAAGCATACAGCTGAGCTGTGCCCAGGTGACTCAGAAGATGTCATAACCACCTTACAGAACATTTGGTCTTTGTAAAATTCCACAATTCCAAATGTCGAATGAGAGCGGGCTGGTTTCCAGTTTTGCAAGTCTCCATGGTAGATCCATCATAAGTGGATTTCAGATGAAGCCTGAAGTGGAGAGGGGGAGGCTAGCGTGATTAATAGTTGGTTCATTGGGCAGTGGTCATGAGAACAAACTCTGGAATAGTGCTGATTTAAACCTTTAAGACCCTTAATGATTGGGACCGGGTTACCTGAGAGAGCACCTTGCCCCATATATCCCTACCCGAACCTTAAGATCTTCTTCAGAGGCCCTCCTCCGGGTGCCCCTGCCAAATGAGGTGAGGTGGGTGGCTGCCAAGGAGAGGGCTTTTTGGGTGGTTGCACCCCATTTATGGAATAGCCTCCCCAGTGAGGTTCGCCTGGCTTCCTCACTTTGTTCTTTTAAACGCCAGGTAAAGACCTTTTTGTTCACCCAGGCCTTTTAATTCTGGTTTTCAGATTTGATCTGATTTTTAACTAATTCTAAAATGAGCTTTTAAGCTGCTTTGTATTGTATTTTCTATTTTCTTTTCTTCTTTTTTTGTCTGTTAGGATTCAATGTGTTATGTGTTTTTAGTGTATGTTTTAATCCTCTGTTGTGAGCCATCCAGAGAACAATTTTGTTATGGCTAACAAATAAAGATGATGATGATTTGCTTCTGTGGGACTGTTTAAAAGCGAGTGAATGAAGATCTGCAGTTACAAAAACGCCCCACCATAAGAGAGTTTGCATTTGGTGGGGTTAGTAGCAAACCTACCTAGCAGGGTGTGTTCAGAGTTACACACTGGCATCCTCAGACATCCTTAAAAGGGCGCAGTAGGTATATCCTAGGAGGGAAGAGTTATTTATTGCAAGGAGCTTATTTTGCTTTGCCCAGTGAAAGCTGTGTTGGTCTAATTAACGAGACAAGATGTTCCATTTGCTCAGACTCTGAAATGTCAGGAGTTGTTCTGTTTCTTTGCAAAAAAACCAAACCAAACCCAAAATACTCAGTCATATCACTCATTCACCTGTGGCTGCTTGCCCTAGTTTTATGGGATTGTTTTCCACTAATTCTTGGAAGTTTAGGGAGAGAGGCCACCTGGTTAAAGAATTCTTACAGTGTAATCCTGTGCACATTTGCTCAAAAGTAAGCCCTGCTCAGCTGAATGGAATTTACTCCCAAGTAAGTGTGGATAAGACTGTGACCATAATCAATTAATTGTATGAATCAATTAACTGAGTACATCTTCATAAATCTATATATGTATTTAATTTATTTATTTAAAATATTTATACCACGCCCCTCCAGTGCACTACTGCTCAGATATATGGATAAATCAGTACTACCAAAGGAAAAATCCCATACTTCTGTTTGTTTATAGAGGATGCATGTACTGGTTTCTGTAAGTTATTGTATTAAAATAATTAACAATATTACAAAATCCATTTCCCGATTAGTTGGGGGCATCCTTTTAGTTGGTCAAAAGGCTTTTAATCTACTCAACTAATCTACTGTGGTTGCAATTCTATGCACACTTACGTGAGAGTAACCCCCATTGAATGGGATGATGGAAGTTGTAGTCCAACAGCATCTGGGGACCCAAGGTTGAGAACACCTGTACCTAAAAATAGCTTTACTTTGAATTAAAATTGGCCTGCCGTAAGCTCATAATTGCTATCTAACAGCGCTGGATGCAAGATGGAAGTGATGGGGCATGATGATATTAAACATAACTTCTCATTAGTCAACAAGCAGCCTTTGGTAGCAGTTTCTTCTCTCTTGATAGTACATTGAGACTCTTCATGGAAGATAGACTTGGTGGGATTAGCTGCAAAGGGCTGTGGAGTGTGCCGAAAGTAAGGGATGTGTCCAGAATCCCAGGAGCAATTTTGCTAGTCTGCTGAATTGAAACTCCTTTTTGGCTTCTTTCAAAATTTCTCAGATGATTTCTTGCCTCAGTGTCTCTCCTTAGGTGCAATCCAGTGGCAATTTTCAGGCCTCAGAAACAGCAAATGAGGCAGTCATCCTGTGTGTGGACTGTACTCCGTATTCTCTCTGGGTTTTTCTCCCCAATCTCTGCGCGGAATGAGTTTTGTTCTGGGCGGCAGTATCAAGGCAGTGTGTGCGCACCTGCATTCAGAGTGGGGCCTTCCTGATTCAACCTGAGCGGGATCTAAAATTAATTGAGTGGACATTAAAAAACGTGAGTGTGCACACATGTGCACACCTTAGAGGGAACACTGATTGTACTGTAGGTGGGGCTCCCTTGACTTGAATGCTCCTCCCTACAGCTCCCATGTGTTATGCTGGTCTCTGACCGTAATAAAGCTTGATTGATTGATTGATTGATTGATTGATTGATTGATTGCTCCCGCTTGCTGCATTTAGTAATCTAGCATATTAGGGGAAAGGGTGCTAACCTAGTCTTCTCCTTGACATACTGGTTGACTGTCCTCTCAACAAATGATTTAATTGTTGGTATAGCACTGATGTACCAGTAAAATCTAACTCATCCATTTCAGTTTTGCCAGTAACCCTCAAGTGTGTGTTGCAAGTGATGAAGAAAACACACTAGTCCATTTTGAAATCACATTTCTACCTTGAAGATGATACAACAGCAGATAGCTGCTTTTGGTGTGCAGAGGTGCTTTAGGGGGAAAACGAGAGTTTTTTGAACCTAACAGAAGGTTTCTCATTTACTTTGATGACTCATGAGTTCATCTATAGGGAGGTTTGACGTGCATAGCATTATGCCTTAGATTGACAACATCGGACAAGCTAGCCTTTAGCTCTGTTCTGTCTTTTCAATTGTATTTCCTCCCCTGGGTTATAATCACTCTGATGCTGAATAATCTAGAACCTATCTAAGTGTCTGCAGCTGAGATCACAATCCTGTGCAATGAACTCAGTGAGACTTAGATAAGCATAGTCTTGGTTTATAGCTAACCTTTTCTCTCTCTCTCTGCCATTCATTACAACCTCTGTGGAAATGGATTCTGTAGAAAACTAGCTTGTTTCTATATGCAAAGGGTGTTTCTGCAGCTTCCAGCCATTTGGATCACTTGCATTCTGAGGTGGTACAGTCCAAATGCAGGCTTAACCCCTGCACCTGCGAGAACCGGGTCTAAGCATGTGGTAGGAATAACTTGTGTTAGTATTGGGTGCTATGGTGTCACTCTGCTATATAGCATTAGTACTAACACTGGGATTTGTATTGTGGGGTCCTCCTCACTAAACTTCCCCAGGGCGTTTTCCACACAGGGCTTTAAAAGCCCTCTAGCTTGCATCTCTGGCATGGAGGGGGTGCGTTCACAAATCGGGCAGATTTGCCCTGAGGTCCCTGCGAGCTATCAGAGAGCAGTTCACACACACTTCGGGTTTTTCACTGCGTGTGAAAGTGCAGCCTGATTTATATCCAGGGTAAAAAGAAAAAAAATCCACTTTTTGCATTGGTTTTTTTGGGGCAACTTCTTTTTTGGGCAAGAGTAAAGCCTGCTGTGTGAAGAGCTCCCAGGCAGTGGGAAATCCAAGAGGGAAATACTACTCAGGTTTGGTGTGCTTTGGGTGAGAGAGGACTGGAGACCTTTAGCAGTCAACTGGGGTGGATTTGACCAGGTCTTGTGATGGCGAGCATGCCTTGTTCCCTTCGCTAAGCAGGGTTTGCCTTGGTGTTCATTTGGATGGGTGACTACCTGTCAGCTGTGATATTCCCCTTAGGGCAGGAGTCGGCAACTTGGGTTCTCCAGCTGCTGCTGAAGAGAGGAGAGCTGGTCTTGTGGTAGCAAACATGCCTTGTCCCCTTAGCTAAGCAGGGTCCACCCTGGTTGCATATGAATGGGAGACTAGAAGTGTGAGCAGGTTCAGTCCCTGGCAGTCCCTGGCAGCATCTGCAGGTAGGGCTGAGAAAGACTCCTGTCTGGAACATTAGAGAGCCGCTGCCAGTCAGTATCGACAATCCTGAACTGGATGGACCAATTATCTGAACCAGGCTAAGGCATCTGCTTATGTTCACCGGGAGCATGCATCGTTCAGGGCACATGCTCGGCATGCCAAAGTCCTCGGCATGCCAAAAAACGCCTCCCTGGCAGTCCCAGGTAGTAGAACTGGAAAAGAATCCTTAGGAACATAGGGAGCTGCCATATACTGAGTCAGACCATTGTTCTATCTAGCTCAGGATTGTCTTCACAGACTGGCAGCGGCTTCTCCAAGGTTGCAGCCCGGAATCTCTCTCTGCCCTCTCTTGGAGATGCTGCCAGGGAGGGAACATGGAACCTTCTGCTCTTCCCAGAGTGGCTCCATCCTCTAAGAGGAATATCTTACAGTGCCCAGACTTCTAGTCTCCCATTCATATGCAACCAGGGTGGACCCTGCTTAGCTAAGGGGACAAGTCATGCTTGCCACCACAAGACCAGCTCTCCTCTTTGACATCCTTGTCTGACATCCTGGAGAGAGTTGCAGCCGGGCAGTGTAGACAAGACTGAGAAGGCCGCTTCCTGTGTTCCTGTGGGGTTCTGGTTCCACTTGTAGCTGTTGAGGAGAACATCGAGCCCATCCGTGATAATAGCAGGTTTAACACCAGGCGTGGTTTGCTCTAACCCATCGAATGCACAGACTTTGTGAACACATCCGTTATGCATGGGGGATGACACGCAATTTGTGCACCCCCTATGTTACAACCCCGTGCCCCATCTTCTGCACCAACACCTTATCTCCCCCTCTAACCATCTGCAAAACTGAGAGCCCGCTTCACATGTCAGCAGTTAGGGTTTGTCTTGCCTCTGTATGATGCTTCCACTAGACTGACAGGCGAATGTGCAAAGAGCGGGGCGGGGGGGGGGGACCTCTTATCAGAGTCACGGTTATTTACTCCTCCCCTGGTATAGATCACAATGTCCTCAAAGAAATGAGCACAGGGTGGGGCCGGAGGATCATGCAAAGCTCTTGGCTGTGAGTGATACCTACTGATGTTCTCCCTGGGAAGGAACAGTGGTGTTGTTTTTTAAAGGAATTTTGGATGTAGGATATCCACCGCCTCCTCTCTCTGCTAGGAGAAGAAGAAGAAAACAGCCTGTGATTGTTAGCCTGGAGCACCGATGCAACACTTGATAAGCTGTCCTCTTCATAGAATTTGAAATCTGGGGAAATGGCAAGGCACACTCAGAAAGTGATAAAAGAGGGAGTCTGATTTACTACCTCCAGTTTATTATCTGTTATCTGATTATCTTAATTTATTTTTGCTTCAATTACTCACGGAACCAAGGGCTTCATTTTTCATTTTGGGTGTTTAAGAAGTGGCTTCAAAGACACAGCACGTGTTTAACCATTTCGGTGCTGCAGTGGTGTGTGTGGCTAGCAGTTCAT
The DNA here is from genome assembly GCF_027244095.1 of Hemicordylus capensis. Lineage (NCBI taxonomy): Eukaryota > Metazoa > Chordata > Lepidosauria > Squamata > Cordylidae > Hemicordylus > Hemicordylus capensis. The sequence goes on from NC_069667.1 coordinate 22,847,234, forward strand.
GAGATATAAATCTGTCCCTTTGCAGGGAACTGAGCTCATTTGTAGAACAGGATGGATACTTCTCTTTACCACCCTCTTTTTATTTTGCTATTAGTCAGTGGGCATCTAACCAAATTAGAGAGTAGCCAACAAATCATTTACGATTCGAAGATGAATTTTTGCATTGGGCAGACCTCATCCAGAGATACAAGGGAGGGAACTTGGAGTCTTCTCCACGCAAGCATGCTGTTTGCAGAGCGGCCCCATCCCAGAAGGGGAATATCTTAGGGTGCTCACCTGTAGTCTCTCATTCAAATGCAAACCATGGTGGGCCTTGCTTAGCAAAGGGGACTATTAATGCTCACTACCACAAGACCAGCTCTCCTCCTCCCATCTGAATCTGTCCTGTGTCTAGGCTGTTTGATTTCAGACGGCAGGTATAAGATTGAATGTTCCTGAATACAAACTACCTGTTTTGTAAAAAGTCCTCCATGTCAGAAAGAAGACATGGCTTGAATTAAAACACAAAAAACACCCTGCCATGCAAGTGGTCCATAAGAACATAGGAAGCTGCCTTCTACCAAGTCAGACCCTTGGTCCATCTAGCTTAGTATTGTCTGCACAGACTGATGGCAGCGGCTTCTCCAAGGTTGCAGGCAGGAATCTCTCTCAGCCCTATCTTGGAGATGCTGCCAGGGAGGGAACTTGGAACTTGGATGCTCTTCCCAGAGCTGATCCAACCCCTAAGGGGAATATCTCACAGTGGTCACACACATGTAGTCTCCCATTCATATGCATCCAGGGTGGACCCTGCTTAGCTAAGGGGACATGTCATGCTTGCTTCCACAAGACCAGCTCTTCTCCATCTATTCACACATGGGGCTGTGTGTTCAGGGCCGGTTCTGGAAATTTTGGGGCCTGCTACAAAATTAGGTTTTGGGGGCCCCCCTGTACAGCTAAGTTCCTTTGGGCTAAAGCGTGGGGAGGTTGCTGGCACCTTGATCCCTTAGCTGCTCCTCTGCCTCAGTTAAGTTGGCAGCAAGAAGGAGAACTTACAGCAGCCTCCAAGCACCGTCTCTCGTTTTTATTTTCCTCATTTTCACTGCAGGGGTCATCCAATGAAGCAGATTGGTAGGATATGTAGGATGGAGCAAAGGAAGGACTTCTCCACACTGTGTACCATTGATCTGAGGAATGCAGTGTGCAGAACATACACTTTGCGCTCCGAAGGTCCTAGGTCCCAATTTGTTGCTTAATCCTGAAGTTTCTTCTTTTACACAATCTGCATTGAAATGAGTGGGAATTCTGCAAGAACACGGATAAATGGAAACATCATGATATCGTTCTCACAACAAACGGTGGGGAGAAAGGAAGGCAGACCCCTATTCATGTCCACACCGTCTGAATTGCCATAATAAGTTGAGGATTTGCAACACTGCGAACTTTCAAAGCACTGTTGCAAAGCATGCGCCTTTTTCGTGAACCTTTAGATCAGTTCATCCAGCCTCCAGCCCCTGATTATGCAGCTGTTATTAATCATTTGGGGCCTGGCTAGAGTTCTGTTTGTGCCATAAGCCTTGCCCAAACGGCTTGCCCCCTCTACAGGTTGCATTCTTGGCACGCCAACTCATCTTGTACGAGCTCTTAACTATGGACCTGCAATTTGTGCTCAGGATGAATGTGTTCAGACCACCAATTTGCCACAGGCACTTTCCTCCGGTCCCCAAAGATCCAATAGAAAGCCATGTATACGGCATTGATTGTCAGCCAGGTTTCATTGCCGTGGGCCACAGGCCCGTGCAAGTGCAAGTAGAAAAGTAATAAAACAAATTACCCCGTAGCTGCTCGCCCTAACGAGTCAGGGGGCTCCCCCGGAGGCAGCTTGTGTTGCTCCTAGTGCCCTGCTGCCTGCAGGCTGGCTATTCGTCAGGTAGAGCTGTGCGGTTAACGGCAGGCGGTGGGGGAGAAGAGGCAGGAGAAACTTGAGCTGACTCTGTGGGTGCCCCCAGACTCCTCAGGGCGAGCTGCTACTGAAATGGCAATGTCAAGGTGAGCAAACAAAAAAGCTCTTTTGTTTTTTGTCACCCAGGCTTTTAATTAGATACTGTTTTAATGGTTTTAACTTTTTAATTTTAAATGGTGAAATGTTTTAATCTTTTATTGGCTCTTTTTATTGTTTTGTAAACCGCCCAGAGAACTTGCGTTTTGGGCGGTATAGAAATGTGTTGAATGAATGAATGAATGAATGAATAAATGAGAAGTCCCAACATTTAATGCTACATAAACAATGTTCTGGATAAAATCTTAATTTAATGCCTCACTGTGGCAGTCAACTGCCCTGGCCAGTTGTATGCATTGGTTCTAGATCCTTAGTGTGCAACCACAAATGCCTGAGATATTGGAAAATACTTTACTCTCTGTGCATTTTAACACACACACCCCTCCCCACCATTCTAGTTAGATTGCAAAGGTGATCAGTCTTTAGAGGGCAATGCACGTCATCTAGGTTTCTCAGATAAAGGCAATATGCAAATACTTAAGAGTAACTACCTTCTGGAGAACTCTGCTCTGAACTTCACACTGTTTTTATTTGACAAGACCATAAACGTAACACGTGTAACACCTGAAACCAGGGAAATGCTTGACTAACAAGCAGAAGGTTGCCGGTTTGAATCCCTGCTGGCACTATATCGGGCAGCAGTGATAGAGGAAGATGCTGAAAGGCAACATCTCAGACTGCGTGGGAGGAGGCAATGGTCAACCCCTCCTGTATTCTACCAAAGACAACCACAGGGCTCTGTAGGTGCCAGGAGTCGAAAATGACTCGACGGCACACTTTACTTTACCTTTACCTGAAACCAGAGTGAAGGAAGAGAAGCAGGTTCTAAGTTGCATTCCTTCCTCTGATGCTGTGAAATCTTTCAGAAACTGGGGCTGTTTAGTTAAAGGTCATAGACAATTTTAAACAACGCTCCTGGCTCCTTGCTATGCATATAATCGCCCAGTATCTCATTGACCTTGACAGTCTTGTGTGGTTATATTTTCACACAAATGAACTCTTCCCGAACCATTTTTCAAGTGAATATATCCGTTGCATGGGAGAGGGGCGCAGTGGCAGAACATTATTATTGTTCTCAGTTGGCTGACATCCTGGCTATGCCAGGGTCAGGATGCGGGGAAGATGTGCCCGCAATCCGGAAGGCTTCCAGAGTGCTGCTGCACAGAGCATGTGCAGAGGGGTGATTTCCATTGATCTCTGCTTCCCCCAGAAGTGACCTGTGCTACCTGAGAATATCCCGGAGGACTGCGTGACTCTCAGGGATATATTTTTGGGTGGCGTGGGTCACTTCTGGGGGAAGCAGAGATCGACGAAAACTGCACTCCATGCTGTGGCAGAAAGATAAGAGTAGCCATGCCCCCCAGAATTCTGGGTTTCACCCAGATTTTAAGCATCTCACCTAGCTTGCTTAGCCCACCTAGATTCACCCGAATTTCAGCTTTCATTTTAAAAGGGGGGGGGGAGCTGAGCTCTAGCCCTTGTAGAAGCGGAGTTATGGAGCAAAACGTGCAGTCACTATTCTGCTCAAAAAATATTTCCAAGCCAATTTACTTAATATGCAAATTAGGCACCCGGATTTGGAGAGACTGCATAGGGCAACCCTACACTAAGAAAACTCTCCACTGTGCAGACGAGTCCTCCTGGTGTGCTGTTATTATTACCTTATTATCATTATCTTGTTATGGTAAATATCATTACCATATTTACCTGAATCCAAGACTAGGCCCCCCCTGCCCCACCAAGTTCTTTGAAGTTAGAAATTGAGGGTTGTCGCCTTAAATCCAGAGTCGTCATCTATACGGCATTTATTTATTTATAAGGCACGTCTCAGCAGGTTCCTTGCTAAGTCAGCAATCCACACGTTGACCAGACCCAGCCCTGCTTAGCCTAAGTAAGACTTCTGCACCAAGAACCTTGCATAGAAAGGTGCTCCGACCATTGGTCCATCTAGCTCAGAATGGTCTACTCTGACTGGCAGCAGCCTGCCAGGGTTTTGGATGGATATTTCCCAACCCTACTTGGAGATGCTGCCAGGGATTGAACCTGGGACCTTCTGAGGAGAGTTGGTCTTGTGGTAGCAAGCATGACTTGTCCCCTTAACTAAGCAGGGTCCACCCTGGTTGTATATAAATGGGAGACTAGAAGTCTGAGCACTGGAAGAGATTCCCCTCAGGGGATGGAGCCACTCTGGGAAGAGCAGAAGTTTCCACGTTCCCTCCCTGGCAGCATCTCCAAGATAGGGCTGAGAGAGGTTCCTGCCTGCACCCTGGGAGAAGCCGCTGCCAGTCTGGGAAGACAATACTGAGCTAGATAGACCAATGGTCTGACTCAGTATATGGCAGCTTCCTATGTTCCTAGGCATGCAAGGCAGATGGTCCGCCTGTCACGGGGCAATCCTTTCCCATGTCCTGGAAATCCTATATCGTTTTGCCCTTTGGAGAACTGCCTTGCTCAAAGCTGCAACTGTGCTACCCAAAGGTAGCGTGGATCTCCTGTTGCACCTATCAAGGTATGTGGATTATGTATATATAAAAAAGGAGATCCTGTTGTTGCTCCCCCCCCCCACCGCATGCTGAGTCATATATTTTGCTACTTCACTGGCCTGAGTAACCACTCAGCCATGTAAAAGGGCTGTAGGGAGAATTAGTTGTGTGTAATTTAAATAAAGTACATCAAAGCCCGAGGTAGTTAGGTAGTATTTACAACAATCATTAGTAATAATGAGTGGTCATGGCCATTAAGGAAGTTCCAAAAGGTTAACCTGACACAAAGTTAAAATACGATTAAGATGATAAAAGCTTATAAGTACAGACGTATCATTGCACATTTTGACATAAAGCTATTCTTTTGATTTTAAATTAATAGAATATAAAAATGCATCTTTCTCCAGACCTTTATTTCCTTTAAAAACAAAACAAAACACACACCCCTGGAGAGTTCCTGCCAGTCAGTGTTGACAATACTGAGCTAGATGGTCCAATGGTCTGACTCTGTGAGGCAGCAGTTTTATATAAGAAATAAATCATTTAATAATCTACCTGGTAGAGGTCTGTCCAAACAGTCCCTTCACAGTAACTGCAAGAAAAGCTAGGAATTATTTCAAAACCAAATGTATTTCTCATCGATGAAAATCACTGGTTTAGCTTTTTTTTGGCACAAACAAATTGGTGATCATTTATATTGATGTCTGAATAGATTTTTCTAAAATAGAAATATTGCTCACTGGACGGCTCTTTTCAGTCTTATAGAGGTATGGAAACTTAGAGCTAGATATCTCAAACTGTCCAGAGGTTATAGAGTGGCACTGATTCTCGGTTGTGAGCAGCAAGTACATATTTGGACATAGGAAGCTGCCGCCTACTGAGTTGGAGCAACTCAGTATTGTCTACACTGACTGGCAGCAGCTTTCTACAATTCCAGTTGGCCTCTTTCCCAGCCCAGCCTGGAGGTGCCAGGGATTGAACCTGGGCCCTCCTATATGGAGGTGCTCTACCAGTGAGCCATAGCCCCAGCGATATTTATGGCCTCTCTGCCATTTCCAGATGAAGCTGCTTTCTGTTGAGTCAGACCATTGGCCCATCTCGCTCAGTGTGAGCTACACTGACTGGCAGCCGATCTCCAGGGTTTCAGACAAGGGTCTTTCGTACCCCGACCTGGAGATGCTGCCAGGGACTGAACCTGGGGCTGTCGAGATGCAAAGCAGGTGCAGTACCATGGAGCGAAGCAATGCTGCAGTTGTTAAATACGTGGCACAGCAAGGTTCCCGGTCTTTGGAAATTCCGCCAAACTATAATGCTGCGCCTTTAGCATGGCCAGTGAGGGGCAAAGTTATGTATCTCGATCCCTCCCAGCTTCCAAGGCCTTTCTCAGCAAAAAGTCCTGTGCACTGATTGAGGAACACTGAGGCTAATTCAACTAGTACTAATTCTACTTACTGTTACTATTATGAATATTTCTATACCACTCTTCAAGCAAAGTTCTCAAAGCAGTTTACATAGAAATATATATGTATATATGCCCTTTAAAGTAAACACACACACACACGTGTGTGTGTGTGTGTGTGTGTGTGTATCTGTGTGTGCATGCGCATGCGCTATTCTTATTTTGTACACCGCCCTGAGTCTGTGGATTGGGCGGTATATTAAATCTTTAAATTAAGTAAGTAAGTAAATAAATAAATAAATAACATGGCTCCCTGTCTCGAAAAGGCTCACCATCTAAAAGAAAGCACATAAGAAACGTAACCGCCTTGAGATTCTTTTAATGAAGGGTGGTGTAGACATTGAACCATCAATAAATGAGGTGGTCACCAGCCACAGCCACGGGAGGGATGCTGTGCTGGGGATGTCGCTCCCTCGCTGCTAGACCGAAGAGAATCGCCACTTTCTCCATAGTGCAGCGATCTTCACTGTTTTTCAAGCAGAGCTACTCTGGCCAAGCAAGCAAGCGAACAAACAAACAAACATACATACATACATTCCACATGAGAGATCCATTTCCCTCTTTGCTGACCTCTGCACAGTACTGCACTTTCCTCGGTGCTCGGAGGGCCCTTTGAGAAAGAGAGAGCGAGAGAAGCTTCACCCAGGCCCAATAAACCAATAAACCATTAGTTTGGGTGGGGGGCGGACTGGGGGTTGATGGGGCTGTCACTGCCCCCCACCCCACCCCCGGGCCTTAAAATGAAGAGCACTGCCATAGCGGCTGGTTGCGATTGTTCAGGGGTGAGTCAAAGGCAGACGTCTTGGTTGCTATTTCACATGCCTCTTTGCTGGCTGACCCCTTCGCTCTGAAAAGCAGTTCTAGGATTAAGCAGCCCTGGGCCAATGTCTCTCTCAACTTTTAAGGCTGCTCCAGTTACATGACCCACATATGACAGATGAGGCTTATTTTGCCCACAATATTTGCACTTGCTAAATTTATCGCATGGGCCTCCTTCCTGGTAAACAAGAAAATAAATCTGCAAGAAGGCCTGGTAGCCACGGATTGAATCAATTGGGGGAAAATTGTATATGCCTTCGCAGGCCGATTCATATACACGTGCATAATACATATGGGATTCATAGGAAGCTGCCGTCTGCTGAGTCAGACCCTCGTTCATCTAGCTCAGGATTGTCCACACTGACTGGCAGCAACTCTGCAGGGTTTCAGATTCGTATTTTCAGTCTGACTCGGAGATACCAGGGACTGGACTTGGAACTTCTGGCATGCAAAGCAGATGGTCTTCCACTCAGCTGTGACCCCATCACTACATGTCTCAGCATGCAGTGGCTTGCAGTGGCGATTCTCTTGTATTTAGCAGGGGGAGAGCAACTGGCCCTATCCATCCCAGCACAGCATCCCTCCAGTGGCTGTTGCTGGTATCTGTCTCATGTTTTGTTTTTAGATTATGAGCCCTTTGGGGTCAGGGAGCCATTTTATTTATTTATATCTCTGTAAACCACTTTGGGAACTTTTTTTGTTGAAAAGTGGTATATAAATATTTGTCATATTCGTAGAGCACTTAAACGTTTGAGCTGCCTCTCTTGGAAAGCCTTGTTTCTGAGGCAATATCCACTTGATGAGATGTGGAAATTCAGTGGGGTCTGATTAGGGTTGTGGCTTTCCAAATCCGGGTGCCTAATTTGCATATTAGGCAAATTGGCTTGAAAATAATTTCTGAGCAGAATACTGACTGCACGTTTTGCTCCAAAACTACACTTCTACAAGGTCTAGAGCTTAGCTTTTTTCATTTTTTAATGAAAGCTGAAATTCTGGCGAATCTGGGTGGGCTAAGCAATCTGAGTGAGATGCTTAAAATCCAGGTGAAACCTGGAATTTCGGGGGGCCTGGCAACTCTAGGTCTGATATATAATGGCGGTTTCACACTTTAAATCCGTCATGTGCTGTCATTCTTCATTGCATGATGAGCATGCACGTGTGAACTGTGCCACATGCTTGCAGTTTGTTGGAAGTCCCGGAAAATTGCCACTGTCGTGGATTTGCAGAGAACTGCACGAACCATTCTGAACAGTGAACTTTCTAATAGGAGTGCTCACCACCAGGACTTAATCATGACAACTTGAAACAAGTGGTCTCCGAATGTCTGGAGGGGGAAAAAAAAATTACTTATTGAGATTTAAATCTTAAGCCAAGAAGAGGCTTGATCAGATTAGTTGGGGCTGAATAAAAATAGCACTAAGCAGAACCAAGTAAATGTGCTCAATAAATGCTAGATTAGACGATCTGGCGGCTACGGGTACAGGGCCTGAATCTTCCGTGCGGTCGCCTGCCTCTCCGGAAGACCCAGTTTGAGCGGGGTCCGCTTTCAGCTCCTGGGACTACTTGAGCTTTCCTGCTGACGTGGATATCAGCCCTCCCAGCATTCCTTGTAAAAAGATGCGGGGAACGACTCCTGGGAGGCTGGCCAGCACCCCTGCTGATCGCTCCTGAGCTCGTCTTCCCATTCTGGTTTGCAAAATTGTGTGTCCTTTGGCTCTGCCTCCAAGATGCCTAGGTCTGTTTGCCTGCCTGTCCTTCCTTTTCTCCTGTCCCTGCTCTGCCATCCATGCCCCGGCTTCTCCCCTTACAGCTGTGTGTCTGGAGCAGTGGTGGTGTCGCACATTCAGAAGTCTTTGCGCTCCCAATGACAGCTGACGTGCCACGCCCCCCGTGGCCACGCCCACCCCGACAGCTGGCAGAGCCACACCCCCATGGCTCCGCCCACCATGCTTAGATAGAGGCAATAAGATAGAGGCATTCCTTTTTAACTTTTGTAAACCGCCTTGGGGTTATCTTTTTACCGAAAGGTGGTATATAAATGCAAAAATAAATAAAATAAATAAAAATATTTTTTAGGAGTTCTTTCCCAAGAAGATTATGGATAAAATCAAATAAAAACAATTTTTATATAAAGACGTTTGGGGTTAGGCAAGGCTAAGGCCCTGCTCCACTCTCTCCCATGTGTATATTGAAGTCTGCAATATTGCAGTATTTCAATACCGTATTTACCTGAATCCAAGACAGGGTTTTTTTCAGTTCTTTCCTGTTAAATATGAGGGCGGAGCGGGGGGGGGCATCTTGAATTAGAGTCCTCTTTCTTTGGGTTAAATAAAGTATAACCTATCTTTTAAGACATCATCCTAAATTCAGTCATCTTCTATTTGGGCAAATACGGTATATATCAACTGATCCATAATATTTATCTTCGACTAGGTCAGCCCAATCCCAATGTTTTGTTTTGTTTTACCACATGGTCTGACTTTATTTTCTTTACAAATCAGGAAAACCTCATTCATTCTCCACCTTCCAATTGCATTAATATTTGGAAAGATTGTTAATTGAGGCTGTCATGTACTTAAGTAGAAATTAGAGCTTATGTGATTGTAGAAAGGAATAAATATAATTGCTTGTGATTCTATTATAAATGATTGTAGGTTTTGTGTTACTGGGTTATGTTTGCCCAGTAATTTTTAAAAAATGACAATTTTCAATAAAGGCTCTTCGAAATTACATTATGTAGTTTCGCCATCCAGTTCCCTCCAGAAAACCAACTGCTTTGGGCTCTACTTTGTCCATACAGTATGGTAATCCTGGAAGGAACTGGATGGAAAAACCTGGCACCATCAGGCTTAAATTGACGTAAGCGTAAGTCATCCCTTCTCTTCTGGCAACGGTAGCTCTGTGCAGGGGTCTCTAGCAGAAAATTCTCCGTACTTTCAGCAAATTTTAATTCCCAGGACTCTTTGGAGGAAGCCATGACAGTTAAACTGGTATAAAACCAATATACATCTGTGGTGTGGATGGTTTTCCTCTGTACCTGTTCTTTATGTCAGGGCCTGACACATCTCAGGTGCCAGGGAACCTGGAAATTTAACCATGATGCCTAGACTCATCCTCAGTGGGGAGGAGAGCGGGTCTTGCGGTAAAAAGGTAAAGTGTGCCGTCGAGTTGGTGTCGACTCCTAGCGACCACAGAGCCCTGTGGTTGTCTTTGGTAGAATACAGGAGGGGTTGACCATTGCCATCTTCCGTGCAGTATGAGACGATGCCTTTCAGCCTCTCCCTGTATCTTGCGATAGTGAGCTTGAATTGTCCTCTTTGCCAAGCAGGGTTCACCTTGGTTTGCATTGGTGACAGAGTATCTGCTTTGAAGGTCCCAGTTTCACTCCCTGGCATTTCCAGGTAGGACTGAGAGAAACTCCTGCCTGCAACCTTGGAGAAGCTGCTGCGAGTCAGTGCAAGCAATACTGAGCTAGATGGACCAAGGGTCTGACTCGGTATGAAGGAGCTTTTTGTGTTCCTGTGACTAGGACATTGAGAGGCAGAGTTATTTAATAACATCTTTATTTGTCCCAGGCAGCCCCGGTTCTGTTCTAAGTAGGTTTGCAAAAGGTTTAAAGAGAAGGCCGTCTACATTCCCCACATAATGTCCATCGCTAAGCCTTGTAACTTGGTCAAGTGTCCATGGTCTGGCTCCTAAATTGTTGGATTGTTGCTATTAGAGGCCAAGAAAGTGTGTCAAGGCCTGCTTTAGGAGAGGAAGGAGAGCTGGTCTAGGAAGGATTGCTGGTCTTGGGATAGCAAGCATGAATAATTTGCTAAGCAGGGTCCACCCTGGTTTGCATTTCAATGGGGGAGTACATGTGAGCACTGTAAGAGATCCCCCTGAAGCGATGGGGCCACTCTGGGAAGAGCATCTGCATATGCTTGCATGCAGAAGGTTCCAAGTTCCCTCCCTGGCAGCATCTCCAAGATAGGGCTGAGAGAGACTCCTGCCTGCAGCCTTGGAGAAGCCGCTGCCAGACTGGGTAGACCATGCTGAGTTAGATGGACCAATGGTCTGACTCAGTATAAGGCAGCTTCCTATGTTCCTGGGCAATCGGTTCTGCTTCCTTGCCCTTTTGTCCACACCCAAGGCTGTGGGCAGAACCCATCATTTGTTCCCCAGCCATCACCACATAATTTCAGGAGTGTCATGAAGTGTTCTCACAGGCTAAGCGTGGAATATTGACAGAGGGACCGTGTGCTCATGTTGTTGGGCTATCCACTTCCGCCACCTCACCATCGGCTTTAAGATTATATGCATGCATCAATGAGGTCATTGGGTCATGAATGGGAGCTCAGCTGTGGAACAGATGTGAACCGGATCATTTCAGGACCGCTGAGCCAAATGAGGTTATTGTGAGCTGTAAGGCCCCATTTGAAACTGTTTTGGACTTCTAGGTTCCCTTGTAGATACCTGAGAAGGAAACTGTGGTGGTGTTTGCATGCTTGCTTTTCACTTTAGCTAAAACACACAGACGCTTAAAAGCAAAGACGGTGATGTATCTGCTCTTTGAGCCCTTTCGATAATTTATTTTAATAACCAAGCTGATTAGAAATGCACAGAGAGGACCTAATCTTTAACCCGTCAAGTTTTTACCGTTTTATCACCGCTCTTTCCCGGAGGGAAACTTGAGTTCATTTCATCTTCTATTTCATTTCACCTGCATTAGATCCAGTTGCACACACATACTAAGTTGACTTCATTATGGTTATCAGCCAGGCTTTATTATATCATTTCAGATAAGTCCTGAAGTTGTTGAAGGGCTTCCTGGTTATCAGAAGTTCTTGATATGCCAGTGAGGAAACACGCACACATGGAGATCAGGAGCACCAAGGAACTGGTCATTACGTTATTCAGATGTTTGAGATTATTGCAGGATCACGGTTGTTCTGTTTTGCTTTTACTATCGTATTCAAAGTTCCAAACACACTTATCGTCTTAACAAAACCCAATAAGTGCACATAAAAAAATCCCTGTATCAGCAAGATAACATATTAGTAAATTATTTAAAATATTTCTTTCCTCCTTTTCAACTAAGATGTTCAGAAGGCGGTTTGCATCAGCAACAGCCCCTGACGTGACATTGTGCTGGGCTGGATAGAACAAATGCTTTGTCACTACTTTAAAGCAGGGGTTGGGCCCCCAGATGTTGTTGGACCACAACTCCCATCATCCCCTGACACAGTGACCACCACAGCAGGGGATGGTGGGAGTTGTAGTCCAGCAACATCTCAGGATCCATGTTTGAGAACCCCTGCTTTTAAGAGATGCCTCTTTGCCCAGATAACAGGGTGTGTGTGTCTGTGTGTGAATAAATAAAACCCTTTTCTGCAAATAGAAAACTAGGACATGAAGGAGAACATTTCTAATCCGGCTCTCTGCTTGCTTTGCTAGTTTTCATTTACAGGGAATTTTCTCATAGGGAAGCATTTTTTAAAATGGCAATATGAAGTGATGCAATCCATTGTACCTTGGCATAGATTGTCAGGGGGGCTTTTGCTCGGTGTGCCGACATTGAGAGAGGCTAGATTGGCATGCACAAGGAGCAGGGCCTTCTCGGTTGTTGCCCCCAAACTCTGGAATGCTTACCCAGTAAATGTTTGCTCTGTGACAGCTGTGGCTGCTTTTAAGAAACAAATCAAGACCTTTTTATTTACGCAGGCTTTTACCTCCTAGAGCTGCGTTTCTTAACCTTGGGCCCCTAGATGTTGTTGGACTTCAACTCCTATCATCCCCAGACATGACCTTTGTGGCTGAGGATAATGGGAGTTGTAGTCCAACAACATCTGGGGGCCCAAGGTTAAGAAACCCTGTCCTAGAGGGTGCCAGGTTTCTCAGCTTTCTTGCACTTGTTTCTTGGCATTTTGTGGTTTTAATATTAAATTGATTTTAAGGTTTTAAAAGTAACTTTTACAGAATTTAATTATATTTTAACTTTTGTAAACCACCTTGAGATGCATTGTGAAAGGTGGTATAAAAATTGAACAATCAATCAATGTACGAGCCAGAAATTTCCTGACTCCACTGTGTTATTCTCATTCTGTCTGTAATGTGTGGAATTAGCCCCAGGAAGAAAGGTTTCCCACCTGTATTGCAGCTATACTTCAAGAAAAAAACAAGCCCACCTCAAAAGCTCAGAGAGGATTAAGGGGTGTGTGGCTTCTTGCCTCCTGCCAATAGGACTAATAGGAGCAAACGTCAAAGACCTTGTTGGACAAATGGCTTTCCCAACGATTGCTTGCACTTCAGTGAAGCTACACAGAATTCTTCAAATACATTTTATGAAGGAACGGTCACAAAGCAGTTCCCTTCTCAGTCTGACTCAATTAGCAGGGTTGCGTGTGTGTTCCCAGAATTCTACCAGGACAAATGGGTAGAATTAATTACACAAATATGTCTCCTCTCGTAGAATTCCCAGAAGAATTTTTCATAAATAATTATTTCCACATTGTTGTTCCAAGAGTTCTCTAGCAAAGAGTAACCTAACCTGCATGGTGCATAGAGGACTGAGGGAGTATGTGGAAGGTACTAAGTAGCCTGACGTCCTCTGCAATACTCTGTAACGCTGCCGGTTGTGTGTAAAGGTTGCCAACAACTTTTTTGGCAAACAGAAGCAAGACATCTATGGTTTCGCTCCTGAGTTGCTTTGAGTTTTCTCAGCAAACGCTCTCCTCTAAATAGCCTTGCTGATTGCTTTGATTGCCTGCTATATACTTTTGTTGGCTCTTAACTTCTCCTATCTTACTATTATTGTAGCACATGCAACCAACATACTGGTCAAGGGTAACAACAAGTCCATTTTAGATAGGAACATAGGAAGCGGCCATATATGGAGTCAGACCCTTGGTCCCTCTAGCTCAGTACTGTCTACACAGACCGGCAGCAGCTTCTCCAAGGTTGCAGGCAGGAATCTCTCAACCCTATCTTGGAGATGCTGCCAGGGAGGGAACTTGGAACCTGTAGATGCTCTTCCCAGAGCGGCTCCATCCCCTGAGGGGAATCTCTTCCAGTGCTCACACATGTAGTCTCCCGTTCAAATGTAAACCAGGGTGGACCCTGCTTAGCAAAGGGGACAAGTCATGCTTGCTACCACCAGACCAACTCTACTCCCATAACAGCATTTTAACTACTACACTGTACAACTGTTTCAGGTTTGTTTGTGTTTGTTTTTAGGGGAAACAAACACACACAATCTGGAATCTTATTTATTCTTTCCAAACATTCATTTGTGCGGACGCTTCTTGCATATCCTGCTGATCGAATTGCTAGGCTTTCCCCTGGCGTCTGTGCTTATGTCTTTAGTTCTTCCCAAACCCCAAGAGTGCGTGGAGCTTTGCCCTTCCACTGGCCCGTTTGCCCTCTCTGGCCTGCTTTGGGGCCAAACTTTCTCAATATACCCGATTGTCCCCGGTTGGAGAGGAGGGCAGATGAAAGGACAGGAGATGCAGCAATTGCTGGATCCTGTGAATAGGCGCTGGCTTCCTATCCCTACCTCTCGAAATAGCTGCATATTATAATATGCAGGTCTATACTGCAGGGTTGCTTAACCTTGGGCCCCCAGACGTCGTTGGACTCCAACGCCCATCCTCCTCAGCCGCAAAGGCCATGTCTGGGGAGGATGGGAGTTGTAGTCCAACAACATCTGGGGGCCCAAGATTGTGATTTAGGGCTGGTTCACACCTTACATTTCCCAGGAAGGCTATTGACCTTGGTGTTTTGGGTGCAGAAGAACATATACAACGGGGTGATTCACATGATTGCCCCGGGCGGGCAGGGAGGAGGTTGCTTTCACCTTCCCTTCCCCTCAGACGACCAAGCAGGTCCTCTCCGGCCCGCCTCCCATGCGCCCACATGGGCAGCCCTGCCCTGTGCAGCTTCGTGAAGCATGTTGCGGGGCGGAGGGATCCAGGGTCGGAACTTGTTCCGGCCTCCGGGCATCCCTCAATGCAACGTGCGGCCACGTGCATTGCCTTGGGGACTCCCCTCTTAGACAGGTGCTCTGTGTGGCCCTCTCTGTGACTCCTCACACGATACCCAGTAGCCAGGTTAAGGGTGCGAGAGCCCTCGTGACCTCGGCTAAAAGCTGGATTTGTTCAGGGGGTTCAGCGGGCGGGGAGTGGAGGGATCTGCAAGGATCCATGCCGCTGCTCACGACCAGCCTAGCCCTGCCCGGAATAGCCCAGGTTGGGTTAGGCTGGTTGTGCGAACAGCCTTGCTGTGTAGTAGGGATCAGCAACTGGAGGTTTCAGTACCGAACTCAGGATTCCGTGTGGGAGGCAGAGGATACAACCACTTCCGTGCTCCCTGGCAGGGAATGACCTTGCCAGTTATTTCCAGTTGTTGTTTATTACCAGTTTACATTTGTTGTGCCAGAATTTGTGGTCCTTCTTAGTTTTCTCACCGAGGCAAGATTTTCACTTTTTAAAGGAAGCTGTCTTGCCTTTTCTGCCTTTCTTGAGTCTGCTTAACCACACTGGCTTCCGCTTGGACATATTTGTACCTTTTCTAATCTGTGGTATTCATTCTAACCGAGCTTCTGTAATAGAAGTTTTGAATAACTTCCAAGCATCTTGAAGAGATTTGGTCCTCCTGGTTTCCTGTTTTTAACTAACCTCCAGTTCCTGGAAGCTTGGTCTGTCAATGGCTGTTAGTGTTGCTCCTAAACTGAGCCTCCATAATCAGGCACAGTATACCTCTGAATACCAGATGTTGAGAAGAGGCAGCTGAGAATGGCAGCACCTCCATACCCTGCTTGTGACTGTCCAGCCTGCTGGAGACTAGCTTGGACTTAGTGTACTTTGGGCCAATTCACCAAGGCAGTCTTTATTTTTCGGTGCAACTGGGGGGAATCTCTGCAGCTTGTTAAAGTGAGGAAGAGAGAACTGAAGTACAGCACCAAAGAGAGTCTTTACTGTGCTGTATTTAGGTTAGCAAAGCACATATTGACTTTCTTTTTCAATCTGAAGAAATGTGTTACTGGGGCAAGAGATCTGCTCTCTGTCTGTCAACCCCTGCAGAGAAAGAACAGAACTCTCTCTCTCTCTCTTTCTCTCTCTCTGCAGCTCTTTGACATGGAGAGACGTCAGTTTTGGGCACCCACATCGCCCCTGTGTGTGTGTGTGTGTGTGTGTGTGTGTTTTAACGCCGGTTAGCTAAATGTCAGTTTGCATTTGTAACCTTCTGCCAACAGCAGGAGGCAGATTTTAACGCTGCACATATAGACTCTTTAATTATTGCTTTTTTGGTGCTAAAGCAGCAATAAGGATTACGGAAGCCCGGCCTGCTGTTGAAATGTCATCTATAAAAACGTGGCATAATTGAATCGGTAACACTTTGCTGGAAAGGTTAAACCCGCCGTCTTCTTAAAAACGGCATTGTGCTTTCAGATACCAGATCCAAGCTGTTCCTTTCTATATAGTAGAAGGGCATGCTTGCTTCTATAGATGTGTGTAGCTAAGATGGTTCACAAATCCACTGTCGCTTTTATATATCTGTAAAGGTAAAGTGTGCCGTCAAGTTGGTGTCGGCTCCTGGCGACCACAGAGCCATGTGGTTTTCTTCGACAGAATGCAGGAAGGGTTGACCATGGCCTCCTCCCGCACAGTATGAGATGATGCCTTTCAGCATCTTCCTATCTCGCTGCTGCCTGATAGAGTACCAGCGGGGATTCGAACCGGCAACCTTCTGCTTGTTAGTCAAGCATTTCCCCGCTGCGCTGCTGAATATCTGTAGTGAGGATATATGTAAAGGAATCATGGCAAGCTTGTTTTTGCTCCATTGGACAAGTTAGCAGCACATTGTTTTAAATGCATGGACATACAAAGCTGCTGTCTACTGAGTCCGACTCTTGGTCCATCAAGCGCCTCCTTGTCTGCAATGACTGGCAACAGCTTTCCAGGGTTTTGCATAACGGCTCTACCTGGGAAATGCCAAGGATTGAACCTGTGGGGTGGGGGGGCAGGCCAAGTTGTGGCGTCTGCAAAATGCTGCCCTGCCCCCTTTGGGAATCAGTCCTCTTTTGGCACAGCGGGAAATGACTTGCCTAGCAAACATGAGGTTGCCGGTTCGAATCCCTACTGGTACCTCTATCGGGCAGCAGCGATCTAGGAAGATGCTGAAAGGCATCATCTCACACAGCGCGGGAGGAGGCCATGGTCAACCCATATTTTGTTAGCTTAATATTTTTATTGTCTTTTTAGTGTATGTTTTAACTTTTGTAAACCGCCTTGGGGTTGTCTTTTAATGAAAGGCGGTATATAAATGCAACAATTAAAAAACAACCCTCCTGTATTCTACCAAAAGGAAACCACAGGGCTCTGTGGCCGCCACAAGTCGACACCGACTCGAGGGCACACTTGACCTTGACCTCAGTTTCAGAACTGACCCTTGCAAGCTTTTCAAGTGTCTGGAGCCAGGGTGGTGCAGAGGTTGCCAGCAGCCTCCTCGCCTTGTGATTCCTGCAAGTTTTGTAATAATTGTGAGGAGAGTTGCTCCTTGCAGAGCTTGTAAAAGTCACATCGGCCCCAAAGAGGCGCTCTGACGGCGACGATAGGTTGCATCTTGCCGCCCTCCTGACACTCCAGGAATCTGCTGCCTGAGGCTGCTGCTTCACCTTGCCTCATGGAAGGGATGCCTCGAACCTGGGGGCATTTGTGCATGCGCTCTCGCTGAGCTGCGGCTTCCTCCCCAAACTCATAGTGCCATCACTGCTGGTGCTGCCGTGGCTGAAAAGTCTGAGGAAGCAAGACTTGGTCTGAAAGCAAGTCATTAAAAAGGGGTTGCCTTGGTTTGCATTTGGATGGGTGACGACGTGTGAGCACTCACTGTCTGTTGTAAGATATTTCTCTCAGGGGATGGGGCCATAGATTAGCGGTAGAGCATTTTCTTGCATACAGAAGGTCCCAGGTTCACTCCCTGTCATCTCCGGGTAGGGTTGGGAAAGACTCCTGACTCCCACCTTGGAGAAGCCGCTGCCGGCCAGTGAAGTCAATACTGAGTTAGATGGTCCAAGGGTCTGACTCAGTATAAGGCAGCTACTTATGTTCCTAATATTGTGAAAGGCTATGATACAGTTATTGTGACTATGGTTAGTTCAGTCAGTAAAGAAAAAAATAGTAATACCACAAAAATTCAGTTTTTGAAGGTTAATATTTAATGCTTGGCTAACAGAGTTTACATTTAAACTTTATCCTTTCCTTCTATTGTTATTTCTGGTTGGTTGGCACCTGTCTTTTCTTTGCTGTGTGAAGAATTTAGGAGCGATGTGATTTTTGGGCTGTTTTGCCCAGCTGTGAAAATCATGTACTCCCTACATTTTATTTTAATTAATATATATATATTTTAAAAAATTAAAATGCCTGTGTGAAGCAGCCACCAGACTAGGATACATGTGAGATTTTTAGGATGGAAGCATTTTGTGCAGACCTGTTTATTATTAAAGGGAATATAGAGCATTCTGTTAAGAAGAAAGAGCTGTCTTTAAAAGCAAGATTCTGCTTTGTTCCAAAAGTCCTTAATCTGTGTGTCTCCTGCCTGTTATTAGAAGAGGGCCAAACATCATCCTGAGCCTACATGCCCTGTTCAGTTTGTCTGTGTGTGTTTTTATTGGGCCAGGAGTGCAAGAACCTCCTTGTCAATTACTCATCCTTGAAAATACTGGAGCCGGACAGTTGTCTCTTGATTGATGGTGGAAGTCAAGCTGAAAGGTTAACATTCCTACAAATAGCAATATACACACATTGCTATTTGTTTACAAACTGTTTGTATTATCTTTTGAAGGCTTTCTTTGCCTTCAAAACACCCCAGTGACCTACAGTGTGAGTCCATACAAGTTTACTCAGAAGCGAGTCCCACTATTTTTTTAAAATTCATTTTAATTTTTACGTTTATATTCCGCTCTTCCTCCATGGAGCCCACAATAGTGTACATGGTTATGTTTATCCTCATGACAGACCCGTGAGGTTGGTTTTTAGGGGAAACACAGACAATCTTGTAATTGGACAAGGGCAGGTCTAAAGGTAAAGTCGAAGTCGACTCCTGGCGCCCACAGAGCCCTTTGGTTTTCTTGGGTAGAATACAAGAGGGGTTGACCACTGCAATCTCCCGCACAGTATGAGATGATGCCTTTCAGCACCTTCCTATATCGCTGCTGCCCGACATGGGTGTTTCCCATAGTCTGGGAAACATACCAGCGGGGATTCGAACCGGCAACCTCTTGCTCGCTAGGCAAGTTACTTCCGTGCTGCACCATTAAGTGGCTAAGGGCAGGTCTACCTCACACCAATTGCAACATGTGGTAGTCTTATACATGTGTTAAGAATTGCCAGTTGTAGCTCCCCATTGTGTGAGAGTGTAACTTTGTTTCATGGACATCAGTGGTTGATATGCAGGGGGTGATCACACACAACCGTCTATACATATTACAGTTAATTCTACTAAAGCCATTAAAAAAATGTTAATTCATACACAGAAATGCCTTCAGGTTTAGGAATTTGGCAATTTGAAGCAACCCCAACGTAAGCGTCTGTATTCAGTGCAAAATGAATTTGTGAATTTCTTGCAAAGCTCTGTGTATTGCATATCAAGTCTGACAGTTTTCCCCCCTCCAGCCTTGCTGTTTTATCTACTCAGTAGGATGCCTGAGCAGACCTTTTCATTTGATCTCTGCTCTTCTCTTCTCTTCTAACCTAGCTTTGCTTTGCAATTAACCAGTTTATCAACCGTGGTATTTCAAAGCAATCATTACAGTAAACAAAGTGACTTATATTTTAACCGTCTGATAATATTAAGGATAACAGTGGATACAGCCCAGCCAACATTAATATTTGTACCAGCTTTTGTTCAGGAAATCAGAGTGGTTTCCAGTAAGCAATGGACATTAAACATAAAAGCAAAGCAAGACTACCTATTGCAAAACAACTCCAGAATCAAATAACTAAAGCTGGCTAATGTTAGATTCTAACATTAATAAATGTATATACCATTTTATGCCTAGAAGAGTTTTCATAGCACTTATAATATGACATCAAAAGAACAAAAAAACGATCAAAATAAAAGGCAAAATCCACAAAAGCAGAAAACAGTCCGTCCCATGCACCCCTTACTGGGGAAACCGAAAACTTTGCCTCCTTCCTGAAAATAAGTAAGGATGAATAGTGAGAACTGTCTGGAAGGGAATCCTAGGGAAGTGGAGCCCCTTACTATTTGGTCAAGGGGTGGTCAACCTGAGATTCTCCATTTGTTGACTACAACTCCTATCACCCCCAGTCTCAATAAATTGTGGCTATAGATGATAAGAGTTGTAGTCTACCAACAACTGGAGAGTCTTAGGTGCTTAACTCTCCCATTTGCAATAAATGCGATGTAAATGTTCTTCCCTTTGGTTGGGTTTTATCCACTTTCTGTTGTATATGCAATTCGCCGAGGTTCTGTTCTGCGGTGTGTGTGTGCGGATGATGGAACATTAGGTTCCCAGACTGCCCAATATCATTTGAAAATAGCTGTCCCCCCACAAAATGACCCACCAAAGTGCCCTACCATGCTTCTGAGTAGTCCACCATTCTGAAAATCAGCCGAAAATCACTGTTTTTGCCTCCTTTTTTAAAAGATGTAGATTTTAAGCAATTAATGTGCTATTTATTTGACATAAAGATTTTCAATCAAGTGGAAATAAAACTTAGTCCATACGTCTATTCAGCTACCATTTTACTCCTGCCTCCCCAAGGCAAATGTGACACTAGTCATAATAATTACCCAGCTAGGTAAAATTACTCAATAGCAAGTTTGAACGCATATCTTATGAAACTTTTGTGACGTGGCTTAAATCAAGGCTATTTTAAGCTCTGGCTTAAAACAAGATGATGAACACTTAGCACTCAATGTCTCCCTAAACTGTTTAATCCAGTTAAGAATATTTTGACCTTATTTATACCATCTAGGTTAGTTCTTTTTCATAGCTCCACATTCAGCTGCATCATACTAAATGCCTGGGCATGTTTTAACAAGCATTTTTGCACACAGAACAAATTCTCGTTTCTTGTTTCTCATATTTCTGACCAGGTAATATTAATTCCAGCTGTCTAATCCATCTGCCTATCTAGCTCTCTGCTCTCACGTAATACTCTGAACACTTGACATGGGCTATAATATAAAAATGAAATATTATTATTGTACTGCATCCTTAACAACTGTATGAATGCCTACCAAATGTAGCTTATTTATAACCCTGGCTAATTGGGCAAAGAAACTCCTTTTAAATAAAAGACTCCGAGGCCATTCACACATTAAAAAACTGTGTTCTACCTGGGTTTGGGAGCTGTGTGTGCTCCCAATTTTCAGTTGTGTGGCAGCAAAGCAGGAGGAAAACCTCAGTAGCTTTTCCTCCTCCCTTGCTTCGACACAATCACTTCTGCCCGGCTTTTCCTCTTGATTTGCTTCCACACAACCGAAAATTGGGAGCACACACAGCTCCCAAACCCGGGTAGAACACAGTTTTTGATTGTGTGAATGACCTCTCTCTGAGACTTAACAGGGGGAGAGCAATTGTCCATATTCATTCCAGTGCCAACATCTCTCCAGTGGCTGTTGCTGGTGTCTCCTGTGTGTGTCGAGGAAGCTCTGAGATTGACCAAAACCAATTGGTTTTGGAAGACTGTGTCTTCAATCAGAACGTCTGAACTCTGAACCTATTTTCCCATAGAAAGCAATGCTATATATGGGGGTTTGATTCCTGAACCAAGGCCAGATACCCCATTCCCCCCGCGTGCTGTCCAAGCTGGTGGTGTGTCAGTCTCAGACGAGCAGACGTGCAGCAGAATAATTGATGGCGGAGAATCAGAATCCGCTCACCCTTCCTGCCCCTCCCAGGTTCTTCCTGGCTCTCCTGGCTCTTTCTCACTTTTTTGGAGAAGGAACTGGGTAGTCCTTGCCTCCTTTTCCTCTTCCTCCTGGAAAACGGTTAGACAGGGAAGGAAGGAGGGTGAGTAGAAAGTGGCGCATAGGGTGGAAACAGGCTGGTCTCCCTCCCTTTTGCTCTCGCAGCTCAGCAACTGAGCCTGGAGGAAGAGGAGGAGGAAAGGAGCACCAATGGTAGTAGGAGGCAACCTCTTGGATGGGGAGCCCCCCTACCCCTCTGCAGCTTCAGATGCTGCAGCAACAGCTGTCCCCAGGACTGCCAGACTCAATGACTGTGTGCCCCTGAGCCATCATTGTCGCCTCTTCCTTCTCTCGCCCACTTCCCAGAAACCATCTACTAAAGGTAAAGTGTGCTGTCGATTCGGTGTCGACTCCTGGTGCCCACAGAGCCCTGCGGTTTCCTTTGGTAGAATACAGGAGGGGCTTTTTTTACCATTGCCTCCTCCCGCACAGTCTGAGATGATGCCTTTCAGCATCTTCCCGTATCGCTGCTACCCAATAGAGGTGTTTCCCATAATCTGGGAAACATACCAGCAGGGATTCAAACCGGCAACCTCCTGCTTGCTAGTCAAGTCATTTCCCTCTGCGCCATTAGGTGGCTAACCATCTAACTACAACAAATATTTATATGACGCTCTTCAACTAAAGTTCTCAAAGCGGTCAATTTATGTATTTATCAATCCTATTTCTATACCACGTGACATATGCCATCTCTAGGTGGTGTACAGAAGTTAAAATGCAACAAATGTAAAACTGAGTAAAGTGATCAGAACAATTATGATATAAAATTAATTAATTTCACATAGAAATGATTAAATAAAGATGGTTCCCTGTCTCAAAAGAGCTCACAATCTAAAAGAAACATAAGGCAGGCACTAGCAACAACCACTGGAGCGATGCTGTGCTGGTGGTTGATAGGGACAGTTGATCTCCCCCAGCAAAATATAAGAGAATCACCATAAAAACAGCCCTACTGGATCAGGCCCAAGAAGGCCCATCTAGTCCAGCATCCCGTTTCCCACACAGTGGCCCACCAGATGCCTCTGGGAAGCCCACAGGCAAGAGATGAATGCATGCCCCTTCTCCTGCTATTGCTCCCCTGCAACTAACTGGTATTTAGAGGCATCAGGCTGCAAATCCAGCCTATAAACGTAGAGGTATTTATTGGCTGGAGGTGGCCCACAGCCACCAGACTAGGAGCCACTGATAAACCTGTCCTCCATACATTTGTCAAAGCCCCTTTTAAAGACACTCAAGTTAGTGGCTATTATCACATCCCATAGCACTCTAAAGAGTCACTTTAGAAGGTGCCTCTTTGCTCCCTTAGCAGGAGTTTGTTTATTTATTCATTCATTCATTCATTCATTCAATTTCTACACCGCCCTTCCAAAAGTAGCTCAGGGCAGTTTACACAGAGAAACAACAAATAAATAAGATGGCTCCCTGCCCCCAAAGGGCTCACAGTCTAAAAGGAAACATAATATAGACTGCAGCAACAGTCACTGGACGGGTCCTGTGCTGGGGGTGGATAGGGCCGGTTACTCTCCCCCTGCTAAATAAAGAGAATCGCCACGTTAAAAAGGTGCCTCTTTGCCCAGTTTAGCAGAGCCTCTGCACTCACAGCAAGTGTTGTAAAGTTGAGACAAGGTGGCAAGCTGCATATGCCCTAAGTGCAGTTTGTCTTAAGTCGAGGACTGCCTGTATATTTACATTTACATTTTTACATTTTATATCCCGCTCTTCCTCCAAGGAGCCCAGAGTGTTGTACTACATACTTAGGTTTCTCCTCACAACAACCCTGTGAAGTAGGCTAGGTTGAGAGAGAAGTGACTGGCCCAGAGTCACCCAGCAAGTCTCATGGCTGAATGGGGATTTGAACTCGGTTCTCTCCGGTCCTAGTCCAGACAAGGGGCCATCTTCTCACACCCTTTCCTAAGTAAACCACTATGAGAAATTGTTGAAAATCAGTACATACAGTTTTTTTTAAAAAAGGCTGACATCCAGACTAAAATTACTCATGATCAGTCTGACTGAAATTAATGGAGCAAGTTAGTCATGACTACTTGCCCCACTAATTGCAGTAGGACTGATCATGAGTAACTTAATCTAGGTGTCAGCCAAAAACAATAAGAACCAGCACAACTGCTGTGTACGGCCTGTGGGAAAGGGATAATTGAACATGAACCTTAGTTGTGGTTCTTGTTGGGTTCTCACATCCCCCTCTTTCCTGTGTCAAACCCTGTATGACTGCCCATGGGTGGCTACTGCCTTTTTATCTGTAGGGCGTGGCAGATTTTTCAAGGCCTCTTTATATGGCCTTTTGAGTTTGCCAAACTCTTTTCATTGGTGTGAACTACACACAAATTATTTTCACATGCCAGAAATAGTAACCTCTTTAGTTGCTCATTTTCTGTTTGATTAGTTCACTGGGCCAGAGGTTTCTTTCTCAATAAAGTGTGTTTCTCTGTGTACCTTGTCTGTTATCTCCCTGCAGATAACAATGGCATATTAAGAATATAGCATTTAATAACTAATAATAATATAGCAACGTTGATATAGTTCTTTCCAAGTATTCATTTCAGAATTGTCTACCATAAACCAATTAGGTAGATCAACATTATTATCTCTGCATGGCAAATAAAGGCTCAGACTGAGAGACTGACTGTCTAAGGACACCTAGCAAATTTGTGTCTGAGGTTGAATTTGAACAGGGTACACCACATTTTAGCTCGTACTCTTAACTAAGCTAAACCGTGGGTTCTCAATTTTGGATGCTCTGATGTTGCTGGACTGTAACTGCTAGGGCTGTGCAGGATCACACATTGCAGATTGGTTCCAAAAATCTGATCCGAACTAGAACCATTAATTTCAGTTTCAGGTCTCGGATTTGGTATCAAATTTCCTTCCGGAAATCCGATTAATTTCGATGTAACATCTAGGAATCTTAGGGGAAGTAATGTAACACCCGAAAATCCGCCACTTTGTTTAATTTGTAAGTAAAATAATTGGCTAAAATAAAAAAAATTAATGCATGTGCGTGCGGGCAGATAGATGGCTCCCCCCCCCATGATAGGGGGAGAGATGTGGACTCCATTTTGTACTACTGAATATATCTATTTGGAGATATCCTACTAGAACATAGGAAGATGCCTTATGGCCGAGTCAGATCCTTTGTCCATCTAGCTCAGTTAAGATGCCTTATGGCCAAGTCAGATCCTTTGTCAATCAACCAAGTTTTTATTGTGGTCAATAGACCAGAGCTAGAAAAAGGACAGTCATCCTTGCAACAAAAGGCATGGCAACAAAACCCAACAGTATAGTACACAAATACAACACAACGATGGCCCAAAATAACCCCCACCCTATGAGACAGTCCTTCCATCAACAATTCGCAAGTTGCTTCCTCATTCTTGCTGCGGCTGACAGAAATTTAGCCCCTGACAGACACTTGGGATTTTGTCTCCCAGCAAATAGTTGGCATGGAACTGAGGGGACCGACCTGGCAGTGCTGTCAATATAGGTGTGACCAATTGCTGCACCAGTATAGAAACTGTAAAATAAAAGAACTTGCTCCACAGACTCAACTTCCTGTTCGTTACATGAACCAGCCCTCAGAGACAGAGGAATCCTGGCATATCTTCCCTGCAGAACTTGTGAGGGGAGTGCATTCAGTCTTGTCCAAGTAAAGGCACTCAGTATTGTCTACACCGACTGGCAGCAGCCTTCCAAGGTTTCAGGCAGGAGTCTCTCCCAGCCCTACCTGGAGATGCTTCCAGGGATTGAACCTGAGACCTTCTGCATGCCAAGCAGATGCACCAGCCCTGAGCATCCCCATCCCCTTCTGCCAAGATGCATTTATATTTCTTCACACATAGGCCACTTTTAGATGTTAAATTGCTTTCCCTAGTTGCCAGCACATCATGTAATAGAAGGGTCCCTCTACCACCGTGATGCCGGGTGAACTTAACTGCGTCTAAAACTGGGCTTTCTTTTCTTTCTAGGATTCCGTTCTTCCCCATCTTTATTTTCATGCGTTAATAAAACATACCTGCCATACCCTGCAAGCCTGGACTGATGAATCTAAAGGATAGAACAGGTAATTTTAAATCTTATTATGTGCTCTCTGTGACTCTCTGTTCTGCTGCCCCTCCCTTCTTCTTGATGAGCGCTTTGGCCATTCGAAATGGAAGGCAGGATTTGCCCCTCAACTTTCTCTGTGCCCAGTGTTCCTTTTCACAGATGGTTATTTGTTTTGATCAGGAGTGAGAGAGAGTTTAAGAATCCATTTGCATGCAGCTCTTCAGCACTGAGTCTATTCTAGCACTAACTCTGCACTAGGTTCTAGTGTTTGCATGTGAGTTTAAGGCTGGTGGTTTTTGCAGCCAATGTGGGCATAAAATATGCAAGTGCATACACACTTAAACAGCCTTGGAAAAAGCATATTTTATTTCCAGAGTTTATGCTTTAGGGGCAGTAAATATTTTTATTTTCAAGAACAGGGCAACAGCCATTTCTGCTTCTTTATCCCAGTGACTCTTGGTGCAAAGTGTTCCCCTATTTTTGAAAATATAAAATGCAGCAGTTACTTGGTTCTGTCTTCAGCACTAAGTGGAACACAAAGTGAAACCCGTCTTGCACTGGCTAATCTAATTGAGAATGCATATAACGCCCTGCTTTCCATCTTAAGGATTTTACAAACTACATGTTTGGGGGAAGGGCATTTTCTATCATGCCCCACTTTTTCTGACCCCCCACCCTTTGTTCAACATCCATCAATTCTGGTGAACCCCAAAGCCTGTAGATCTCTTTGATATTTTAGTTGGTCTTAATAAAGGTAATACTCTACTTGTGGATTTTGCTACCCCACCCCACCCCACCCCACCCCACCCCATCAGTGGACCAGCCTGGCTACCTGTGATTTTTGCATGCATTAATTGTGTTTGTCACATAAAGTATGGAGCTGCCGCAATTCTCCGAAGCAGGAGGCAGTTCTAAAGAAATAAGAAAGCAAAAAAAGCTCTTTGGAGCAGACAGCTTGTTGCATCTTTGCATCAACATTGCAGTGTCTTTGGGATGGCTACACAAACCCCCATCTTACACATATTTAGAAAGTAATTGTCAAGGTTCCCACAGGTACACATTACCAAAAAATGGTGAAAGGTAGCAATCGTGAATTGTCCCCTCCGCTAAAAAGGTCTACCCTGGTTGCATTTGAATGGGAGACTACATATGATCACTGTATGATATTCCCCTCAGGGGATGGGGCCGCTCTGGGAAGAGCACCTTCATGCTTCCATGCAGAAGGTTCTAAGTTCCCTCCCTGGTATCTCCAAGATAGGGCTGAGAGAGACTCCTGCCTCCAACCTGGTCTGGGTAGACAATACTGAGCTAGATGGACCAATGGTCTGACTCAGAATATGGCAGCTTCCTATGTTCCGGTGACCGTCTGGTACACATGGGTGCAACGTGTCCAGTATGGGCCTTCTCCTCCCTATTGGTTGGTTGTCGTTCAGTTTTGTGCATCTTTCGAGGTCATGGTTGCTGTGCAGCAAAAAATATTTGGTTGCACCCACCTAAAAATTGTCCCAGGGCACCGGGTGTGGTCCCCTGGACTCATCAGTGAAAGTGCTTGTGAGCATATAGGGTTCTGATTGGATAGCTACAGCCAATGACAGAGGCAGATTCCCATGGAAATTCCATTATTAGCTCTGGTGGAATTTATTCGGAGGGGTGGATTCGTCTTAGCAGCACAGACACTGGTGAAATATGAAAAGGGCGTGGAACTGGATTGTGGCTCAGTTGTCTGCCCTAACCCGTCTGGCAAATCTGGAATGTGATTTCTCATCCTCAATCTGGACTGGTGGATATAATGCAAATCACCGGTTAAGAAATCATTCCCTCCCTAGTGGCACAAAAAATGCCCAATAGTTCCATTCCGCTCAGTTGAAGACCCTCTGTGTCCCATTCCCACTCCCTGTGTTTTCTGAATGTGTAAAGACGGGGTGCAAGATTTATCTGCAGATTATAGAGAAAGGTAAACCTCTTCTCATCCCACAAGTTGTCTTTCTAGATAATGTTCAATGAATGCAGGTGTAGGGTGTGTCTACCTTCTGCCCCTGAACTGTTCTGCTTTCCTCTTGGGCAAGAGAGGTATCATCAGGCAACGAAGAGAGTGAGTTTAATAGCTTTTGACGTTCTACTTTTTGTCCTTCCAACCTGCCACCCCTAGTGGCTTTCTCCATAGAGACTACAGAAAAACCCAGGAAGGCTCTCTGTATAAGCAGTCTTCTAGTGCCTTTGTGATGCTACACCGACTCCATCCCCCTCAGTCTTCTCAAGAGCAAGTTCTAAATGGGGAAGTGGAGCCCTCTCACTTTCTAGGTATTCCTGTCTGTGCCATGCTCTTAGAAACATAAGAACGTTGGAAGCTGCCTTCTACTGAGTCAGACCCTTGGTCCATCTGGCTCCGGATTGTCTACCCAGACTGGCAGCGGCTTCTCCAAGGCTGCAGCCAGGAGTCTCTCCCAGCCAAACCTGGAGATGCTGCCAGGGATTGAACCTGGGATTTTCTGCATGCAAAGCAGATGCTCTACACTAGGGGTAGCTCACCTTGACTCTCCAGCTGTTGCTGGACTACAACTCCCGTTATCCCCAGTTGCAGTTTATTGTGACTGATGATGATGGGGGTTGTAGTTCAGCAACAGCTGGCGAACTAAAGTTGCCCATCACTGCTCTACACTGAACTATGGCCATGGATGACTCCAAGGGGTAGTGGGTGCTACCCCAAAATATTTCTTGTTCCCCCTTTCTTTTCCCCATCCCCCAGACTGGAACTTTATAGTAAAGTGCCAGACAGTACAGTCATAGCATCATCATCATCATCATCATCATCATCATCATCTTCATCAAATTGATTTCTATACTGCCCTTCCAAAAATGGCTCAGGGCAGTTTATGGTTCTACAGCTTGAATTAATTATTTTAAAGAAATCCACGTTCACTCCCTCCTCTACTCCAGAGCAAGCGGCAGAAGCACGGGCAGCCATGTAGGTAGGAGACTCCTCCAGCCTCCCCGGATCCAGCCCAACCCCTGAGCTTCCTCCTTGGCCAGGAACTAGGCTAGGTGAGACCATGTCTGGGTGAGACTGTGCCTCTCCCCTGCGGATTTCAGCTGACCTGGTACTGACTTCTCTGCCACGAGGTCACGGGCAGGAAGAGAAAACTGGTCCGGAAAGCAGACTGGAAGGTTTGACCTTATTTAAAGAAGGGAATCAGACCCATTTTTCTGAACAAGTTTGAAATTGCATGCTTCGTTAATAAAGTAAATCACTAACCACCTTAATTACTTTACTTCCACAAGTATTTAACAGCCAGTCCTATCTGGGTAGGAGAGCTTTAGCCCAGGTAGGGGTGGGTGTGAGAAGCTCCGGGTTGGCTCCCGGTCCCAGCTCTCCTTCCCCGGGTAGCCCAGGTTTCAAACCCTGGCTAAAAGCGAGGTAGGAAGACGCATGCACACCTCCTAACTCACACCTGGGTCGTATGGAAGCTTGGGCTCCCAGCAGCTCCTCCCAGGCTCCCTGTAGACATAGCTTCCATTGAGCCGGGGGTAGGGGGGGGCGGCCCGGTAGTGGGAAATCCGCAGTCCACCGCACTGCTGATGCAGTGCATTGTGGCATTCCAGGAGGCCCGGTTCCCTTCCACCCAGCTCCCAATTGCCACTCCACTGCTCCACACCGTTGCCACACCACTCCACTGGTCGGGCACGGGATCATCTGGGGGAAGGCGGGTGGGCACCTGCCTTGCCCCTATCCCTCCGCAGCCCCAGCAGGTGTGGGGCTGAGAACGGCCTTAATCAATGGCAGAATCCTCACTCTCCTCATACCATTTTCTGCTGCCTCTAGTTGCTCTAGAGTTGCTCCTGGCTACAGCTTCATCCCCTTGACACTGTGGTAGGGTTTCCAAGCCAGTGACTCACTTGGCCACCCACTTACAGATATGGGTGTGTGGCACCAGACTTGAAGAACAACAGTTACAGCAAAGCAACTTTAACAACAACAACAACAACAATCCTGTTTCTGTATTTTAGATATTTGTTATTCCAAGTTCCCTCCCTGGCAGCATCTCCAAGAAAGGGCTGAGAGAGACTCCTGCCTGCAACCTTGGAGAAGCCGCTGCCAGTCTGTGTAGACAAGACTGAGCTAGATGGACCAAGGGTCTGACTTGGTAGAAGGGCTTCCTGTGTTCTTACCTTACTGATTTTTTTAAAGCCATTCTGTGCCTGGGTGCGGCGGGCTAGATAAATCTAAATAAATTCATAACCAGCCAACACATATAAGAAGGCTGTCAGAAATGACTGGCAGTGTTCATCTTTGTAGCATCTGCCAGTTTTGTAGCATCTGGCTGCATTTCTAATTGGGAAAATAATCTCGGTCTTATTTGCGTTCCAGAACTCTGTACTGTGTAAACGAGCTGATGGACGAAGATGAGAAGGACAGGGCAAAGAGGTATGGATTTGGAGGTGCACAGCAGGCTAAGATGGGCGAGTAGTTGATATTCTCACATGTGAGCATGTGTCATTACTATGCCATGTCCGACGAGAGTGGCTAAACCGCCATTGGCCTAATTGAAAGCGGAGGATTTCTGTGGGAGAGCCGACCTCATAACGTGGGAGATTGCATTAACCTGTCACCTAGGAATGAATGTCCGGAGATGGGCCTCTCCTTCCTAATTGCCCCTCGCCTTTCTCTAGAATCGGTGCTGCTGGACGCGGGACCAGAACAAATATGATTGCTGACCATCTTGTTTCCAGCACGGGGCGGTTGGGCAGGCAGAGGCCTCCATGAAGTCCACAAGTAGGGCATAAGGGCAATAACCTGCCCCAGCACCTGGTATTCAGCGGTATACTGCCTCTGAACATGGTGGTTCTGTTTATTATGGCTCAGTGATCCTGCTCTAAACCCGTTTTGACCATTCTTTTATACAACCTCCGTGGAGTGGGGTCAGGGATGGCTTGGGTGATGACCCAATTCCGCCGCCCCCGCCGCCCAATGGCAGCACTGACTATCCCTTTGATATTTTTAACACGGCCTGTGTTTTGATTGGCTAGGGCATCGCGCAACAAGTCAGAGAAGAAAAGAAGAGACCAGTTCAATGTACTCATTAAGGAGCTGTGCACCATGCTGCAGGGGCATGGACATCCTCTCAAGATGGACAAATCCACAATACTGCAGAGGACCATCGACTTCTTACAGAAACAGAAAGGTAGTTCAGCTGCAAGGAAGCTCCTTCTCACCAGCACTTGTTGAAGATGTGTGTTTCCTTACCCAAGGCCTACGGTTGTGGTTACAGATTTTTTATCACACTTTTGATTTATATGGCAAACATTCAAATATGTGAAATGCTTTTCAGTGTAGGGAAGGATCTTAGTTTTCTTCTTTAAAGAAATATATACAAACAGGAGAGAATCACTCTAATTCAGTATTGTCTACACCAGAACTTCTCACCGTTGGGTCCCCAGATGTTGTTGGACTTCAACTCCCATGATCCCCAGCCCCAGTGGCCTTTGGTTGGGGATTATGGGAACGGAAGTCCAATAACATCTGGGCTCTGGGGACCCAACGTTGAGAATCCCTGGTCTACACAGACTGGCACTTCAGTTCTCTGGGATCTCAGGCGGGGGCATTCCCAGCAGTGTTCCCTTTGGCAGGCACTCCCAGATGTTGTTGACTACAATTCCCAGAATCCCCAGCTAGCAATGGCTTTTGCTTGGGGATTCTGGGAGTTGTAGTCAACAACATCTGGGAGTCCCTGTTAGAGGGAACTCTGGATACCAGGGATCCCTCTGGGGCCATGCAAAGCCTGTGCTCTGTCACTGAGCCATGGATGCTTCTGATACACTTTTAAAGCTGCCTTATCCTGCATCAGAGCATTAGTTGCACAAGCTCAGTCATGTCTGAATGGTGCTCCTCAAGTTCTCAGGAAGGGGTCTTCCCCAGCCCTACCTGGATATACCAAAAAATTGAATCTGGGACCTTCTGCATGCAATGCAGATGCTCAGAAAGCTGTTCTTATCTCTTACTGGATTGGGAACCATGGATATCAGTAAGATGTGCATATTGATGAGGATGCAGTGTCTTTGTACTGCATGGCTTCAGAGGAGTGTGTGCATTTAAATGCACATCCCCATCAACATTCTTATGCAACCAGTTACATAAATATTCATCTTCCGAGTAGCAGCAGCATGTTAAATCCTTGTTTGCATCTTCTAGAACTTAATTGAGGGGGTGGGGTGGCTTTATCTGCATCCTGGCCGTTGGTCTCCTGACCAGTTTCCTTTAGAGGAATGCCTCTAGTCCCTGCTTAGCGATAGTTAAAGAGCCTGATTATAGGCAACCACTGAAGTTACCACCTGGAACGCAATCACGGGGTGATGTATATTCTGCCTCAGCCTGATGTTTCCCCGCTGTATTGGGCCCCTGCACTGAACGAAGCGAAGGTGGTTTTCCTCTTGTTCTTTTCCTTTTCAGAAATCACAGCACAGACAGAGGCCTGTGAGATTAGACAGGACTGGAAGCCTTCATTTCTTAGCAATGAGGAGTTCACCCAGTTGATGTTAGAGGTAAGATGGAAACTTATACAAGCTAACGCCTAACTTGGCAAAAAGGCACCATTTAATGTGGTGATTCTCTTTTTATTTAGCAGGGGGAGAGTAACTGGCCCTATCCACCCCCAGCACAGGACCTCCAGTGACTGTTGCTGGTGTCTATCTTAGGTTTCTTTTTAGATTGTGTGAGCCCTTTGGGGACAGGGAGCCATCTTATTTGTTTGTTATTTCTCTGTGTAAACCGCCCTGAGCCATTTTTGGAAGGGCGGTATAGAAATCAAATTAATTAATTAAAGGGCATGAATGACAAGCAAAGGTGATTGGTGTCTGTCTATCTATCGATCTATCGATCTATCGATCTATCGATCGATCTATCGATCTATCGATCTATCTATCTATCTATCTATCTATCTATCTATCTATCTATCTGCTGCCTGACTCCAAAGGCTCTAGGCAGTTCACAAAAATAAAGACAACAAAAACAAAATAAGACAAATTGTTAAAACAATTCAAAACACTAATAGCCTGGCTTTAAAAATGTGTCTCAAGGGCTCATTTGAACACCAGATCATGCAACCTTCTGCCTTCTAAAAAGCGTTAGGAAAACCCCATCTTGTTTAACACAGAATGCCACCTCGCAGCAGCTTCCTATTGCTGACAGGTTGGTCTCAATTCCACTGCTCAGTCATTCTGATGAAAATGGACAATAATCCATATCAGAGGCAGCACAGAACTTGGCTGAAGGTAGAGACTGAGAATAAGATCTGAAGATTAACTCGTCCTCCTCTCTCAACTCCAAAGCTTGACTGGATTCAGTTTTTATAGCACTGTAGAAAAAGCCTTTACAGCCCTCTTCTTCCACTGTGGCTTGTGTGATCGCAAGTTCCCAGCTTCTTGCTTTCTGTGCTGGGGGTGGTCGGAGTGGGACTGAAAGCTCATAAACTGTATGCTTGACTGTCTGAATTAGAGAATCTGGACACTCACTTATGTACTTTTTATACATTCTGTGAATCATCCCGTTCAGAAAGGGGAAGAAAGAGATCAAACCCGCCCAACATTGTTCTCGGGAAAGAAATGCCCTGTGCTTTTTAAAAGACCTGTGTGCTTATATATATTTGCTATTTCCTTGTGGCTTTTTTTTTTTTTTTTTTTTGCAAACAAGAAATCGCATCGCAAAGCAAGATTTCCCATCCTCTGCAAACAGTTCTCTGCTTCTGTTTTCACTACCAAAGTTTAAGGGTGTGCACTGGCCTAGAATTGCAGCGATTTGCTTATTTCCTTCTCATAGAGATGGGATGACTCATCTTTTCTTTTTCTTTTTTTTTTGGAAAAGTCTGTTTATCCCCCTTCTGCAAATGCCTCTTGCTGAACAAGTCAGTCTATTTTAGTTTAATCAAAACCGGCTCCTACCTGAGAGGCTGCAGTCTCTTAACAGACGTCGCTTGCACGGGTGACTACTTCATGTCAAATAAAGAGTCACGAAACTTCTCTGCTTTGAGATACTTCTGATCTGTATGCTAGAGTTCTTTTCATAACGCTTATGCTGGATCAAGGGCAAAGTACATGATATGTAGAAACACATGGGGACTGGGAAGGCAGGCAGGCAGGTGCGCACACACACACACACACACCCCGCCCTCAGCTTCTCATCTTGGCTTCCTGCTGTCTGGTTAAAACCGTAGGACAGCTAGCACAGTTGTTCTCTTACAAAGCTGTATGGCAAGCCCTTTACTGCGCCAGTAGCTGTCAGAGATGGGAACAAGGAATTCCGTTTGTTTGTTTGCTTGCTTGCTTGCTTGCTTGCTTGTTTATAAGATTATATGCCACTTTTCAACAAAAAAAGTTCTCAAAGCAGTTGACATAAAGAAATAAGATTGCCTGTCCCAAAAGGACGCACAATCTAAAATGAAACATAAAGTAGAAGTAAGCAACTACCACCTCTGGAGGGATATTGTGCTGGGGGTGGATAGGGATATATTCGGAATTTTTTAATTAAAAAAAACCCATGAAAACTGCTGCTGCATCTCTAGGGTTCCCCCTTGGGCTGCTTCCCAAATGCCACTGCTGGGATGATGCAAGTGACTGAGCAGCTCTGAAGAGTTTTCATTCTACAGCCTGAGGGAAATGGGGAGAAGCAGCGAAGCCACTTGAAGGGCTTGCAAGTTAATGAGAATAACAACAATAATAACAGCTTTATTTGTTAGCTGCCCCATAACAAATTGTTCTCTGGGCAGCTCACCAAAAAAAAAAAAAGAAGAAGTAAAAATATACAATTAAAACACATAGAACAAAGTAAAAGATTACAGTAAAATACAAAAAAACCCACATTTTTTTTAAGGCACAGCAGGGAACTGACTTGCCTAGCAAACAAGAGGTTGCTGGTTTGAATCCCCGCTGGTATGGGAAATACCCATATCGAGCAGCAGCGATATAGGAAGGTGCTGAAAGGCATTATCTCATACTGCGCAGGAGGAGGCAATGGTCAACCCCTCCTATATTCTACCAAAGACAACCACAGGGCTCTGTGGGCACCAGGAGTCGACACCGACTCGACGGCACAACTTTACCTTTAATTTAAAAGGCCTGGGTGAACAGAAAGGTCTTCACCTGGCATCTAAAAGGTGATTATGCCAGGTGAGCCTCATTGGGGAGGGTATTCCATAAATGCGGTGCCACCACTGAAAAGGCCCTCCCTTGAGTAACCACCCTTCTCAGATCTTTTGGTAAGGGTACCCGGAGCAGGGCCTCTGAAGGGGGTCTCAAGTTAACTGAAGTTTTCACCACAGAAAGTCTTGAGTAGTTCAGGAATAAATTGCAAAACTACAGTTAGCATCCAGTCTAAAACCAATAATGGCTGGCACAGAAGAATCTCCATCATTGGAAATTCCCTATTAAAAATTCAGATTGCTTGTTGATGATATTTTTTGCACCTCAACTGACTAAATAAGCCCATGCAAATATATTTCAGAACACATCTAGTGATTCAGCCCAGGACTGAAATTCTATAAACTCTTGCCTATGCAAAGTAAAGTAAGCCCTGTGGTACATCTGGCTTAGGATTCCTCCACACAGCCGCTGTTCCATACATGCT
This sequence comes from Hemicordylus capensis, assembly GCF_027244095.1. Classification (NCBI taxonomy): domain Eukaryota; kingdom Metazoa; phylum Chordata; class Lepidosauria; order Squamata; family Cordylidae; genus Hemicordylus; species Hemicordylus capensis. The sequence continues at coordinate 22,882,684 of NC_069667.1, forward strand.
TATTTTGGAGCAAGCTCTGTAGAACTCACTTGGACCTATTTCTGAGTGAATTTTTATAGGTTTAGGCTGCATAGTTGTGATCCTAGAACACTTGCTTTGGTTTCATGTAGGATCTACTGAGGATTTACTTTCAAATAAATAGGTTTGGGTTCAGAATATTGATCTTCTTATCCACTAAGTTGTTTTTACATTCCTTTCTCTTTAGGCATTAGACGGATTTCTCATCGCACTTACCACTGATGGGATTATTATTTATGTATCTGATAGTGTTTCTTCTCTTCTTGGACATTTACCGGTGAGTTCTAACAACATAGTTTTTCAAAACCTCTTTTTTTAATCCTTAGGAATGACCATTATTGTTATATATATTTTTACCTTGCACTTCCTTCAAGGAGCTCAGAGCGGCTGACAAACAGGGTTCCTCTTCCTTATTATCTTCACAACCACCCTGTGAGGTAGGCTAGGCAGAGAGTGAGTGAGTGAGTGACTGGCCCAATCATGCTGAGGGGTGATTTGAAGGCAAGTCTAAATCCAATACTCTAACCACTATGCCACACTAGCTCTACCTGTGTGTGGCTCCTAATAGTTTTCCAGAGTCATGTAGGCAATGTAATAGAGCTGTTGTTGCCCATGGGTATAGGCATTTGCATCCCACTCTGTTTCTGGCAGCGCTAGGCAAAACCTACAAGACCTGTTTGACCAGAGACCATGCCAGGTCAGTCCTGTCATGGACACATATATATCGGACACACAAATATAAATCATAAGCAGCCATATAATGCCTTCAAGTATGTGGGAAAGATTCATTCATTCATTCATTCATTCGATTTCTATACCGCCCTTCCAAAAATGGCTCAGGGCAGTTTATACAGAGAAATAATAAATAAATAAGATGGATCCCTTTCCCCAAAGGGCTCACAGTCTAAAAAGAAAAACAAGATAGACACCAGCAAGAGTCACTGGAGGTCCTGTGCTGGGGGTGGAGAGGGCCAGTTACTCTCCCCCTGCTAAATAAAGAGCATCACCATGTTAAAAGGTGCCTCTTTGCCAAGTTAGGACTGCAACTGGACTGCAACCCAATCCATAAGAACCGCCTTACTGGATGAGGCCCAAGGCCTATCTAGTCCAGCACGCTGTTTCCCTTAGTGGGCTTGAGAAGCCACATAACTGGGATATGAAGGCATTCCCCCCTCTCCTGTCACTGCTCCTCTGCAACTGGTATTCGGAGGCATTCTGCCTCTGAACGGAGGTAACGTATGGCCATTAAGGTATGGCCATTAAGGGTCGTAGCCACTGATAGGTCTGCCCTCCATGAATTTGTCTAAGCCCCTCTCAGGGCCATCCAAGCTGGGGGCCAACATTCTCACGATCCATGGCACAGAATTCCATAGACTGATCATGCGCTGTGTGAAGAATTCCGTTGATTAATTATGCGTTGTGTGAAGTCCAGCGACATGATGAAATATTTCTGTATGCCGAACTGACCTATTGAAGGACTTGATAGAGAAATTTGGGAGATTTCATTTCCCAGATTTGCTGAGATGGGGAGCGGGGTGGGTGGGAAGAGGCATTCACACACCTCCCAAGAGCAAGTGCCTGGCATGGCTGTTGGGAAGTGATATGGTCCCACTCCCTCACCACCTAAAAGGTTGATAGTGCTGTGAGGGACTTCTCAGGGCGTCTCCTCAGTCAGTCAGTGGTGTGTTAGAAACTTTGGCGTACCCACCAAATAGGATGCTAATCCCACCAGCTCTGATGATGCGAATGCATAAGATCTCAGCAGGCTCAGCTCTGTGTGATGGCACCTCTAAGTAGGCGTCTGTGTGTTGTTTCTCTTGCCTGAGCGTATGGAAGACATTTCTCTAATTAACCGAGCTTTGGAACATGCTTTCCCTCCGAAAGGAATGCAGATGGCTTGACTGTCTTTTGTAGCAGTGCACAACTCTTCTGTTTTCCAAGGGTGCTTTTTAATGTCTCTGCATTTTTGTGCTGTGGCAATAGAACAGCAGACAACCCACGGTTTTCTGTGGATAACATTCAGTCAGGCTGCACTTTGCCTACTTACTCTGCTCCCTTTCCTTGGAACAGCTTTCCCAGACTTCTCTCTTACCAGAATCACAGGATAAATGTAGTGTCAAAAAGTCAACTGTGAATTCTGGCCTGCCTTTGAGTTTTTTCTGCTTCCAGATTTCCATGTTTAACTCTGCTAAGCAGCAAAGTATTTTCTTCAGTAGTCCAGTTGAAAATGTGTTGACCTGGGTTCAAATCCTGCTCAGCCTTGGCAGGTATTCTTGGGCTTGCTACTCTTCCTCATTGATTGATTGATTAAGTGCCGTCAAGTTGGTGTCGACTCTTCGCGACCCCGTAGATAGATTCTCTCCACGATGATGGGTCTTCAGCTTGTCCTTTGAGGTCTCTCAGTGGTGCATTCACTGCTGTCGTAATCGAGTCCATCCACCTTGCTGCTGGTCGCCCTCTTCTTCTCTTTCCTTCAATGTTTCCCAGCATGATGGACTTCTCAAGGGAGCTGATTCTCACAAAGAGCAGCTGAGGTGGTAAACTTGTTTCTGGATTGTACCGCTTCAGATTGCTTGGGCTGGCTCACAGAGGCAAGCCTCCATGACTTCACTGCAGCCGCAAGCTGTGACTTGTGTGTGTTGAATGACTCATCCCAGATCTAAGACCACAGATAGAACATTTATATTGCTTGATGTCAGTTTGGAGCCAAGTGGCACACGCCATGTAATGCACAATTTTCGTTTTATCAGTAGCAGCGGAGGGTGGATCTGGTTCAGGGCCAGAGTGTGTAGGGAGGGAGGCTTTAAATCATTGCTTCCGCCTTGTTCCAAAGCTGGTGCTAATGGGGTTTTTCCTCCTGGAGCAAGTTCCAGCTTCTGAGGGTAGGAGGAATGGACTCACCCAGACTAGGACCATGACAGCAGTGTTCCCTCTAAAAGGGAAACCCAGATGTGGTTGACTACAACTCCCAGAATCCCTGAGCGAAAGCCATTGCAGCTGAGGATTCTGGGAGTTGTAGCCAACAACATCTGGGAATCCCTGTTGGAGGGAACACTGCATGGCAGCATCCCAAGCATGTGCACAATCCCAAGAACTGGTTGTGTGTTGACGAAATTTGAGATGGGAAGATGAGAAAGGGATCGTGTGCTAGCCGCAATCTGGGTAGGATGCTCAGGATGGTTCATCTTCCTCCACCCATGATACAATGCTGGCTCAACTCTGTTGCTTGGCCACTACTGTCCTAGCCAGATAGCGGTTAACACACAATCACTTTCCCGTCTTCCTACCTTGATTGTTGCAAACACGTGACTGGTTCTCGGGAGCGCTGATGGCTCTGGGATCCTGGCTGGACGCTCTTCCTACCCAGCTTTTGGTCCCAGGATGGATTGGCCCCGCTATGGCTGCTAACTGAAGAAAAACTCAGTGCATCTGGTGTCATCATACCCTAAATGTTGTAGGTAGCTTGTCCATCCGTTTCAGTACTTTACAAAAGAGGCAGCTTCGTGCCTTTTGTTGAGGATCTTGAATAGTCATGTGATAAGGGGCCAGGTGACTTGTGTGCATGCGGCGTGATTGCTTTAGCACTTTTTAAAGTGGTGATTCTCTTTGTTGAGCAGGGGGGAGAGCAACTGGCCCTCTCCATCCCCAGCACCCCTCCAGTGGCTGTTGCTGGTGTCTATCATATGTTTCCTTTCTTTTCTTTTCTTTAGATTGTGAGCCCTTTGGGGACAGGGAGCCATTTTATTTTATTCTTATTTATATCTATGTAAACCACTTTGGGGAACTTTGGTTGAAAAGCGGTATATAAATATTCACCATTTACCGTTGAACATGACAAAGCGTTCTTTTGCATCAGTCAGATTTGGTGGACCAAAATATATTAAACTTTCTGCCTGAGCGCGAACAGAGCGACGTGTACAAGCTGCTTTCTCCACACATGCTCATGACAAACACTGTGGCGGCAGATTTTCTAAACAGTAAGTAGCGTTTTATTCCGGGCAGCTTTGACGGGAAGGAGGAGGTGGGAGCAAGCAACCAGGATGGTGGGGGGAATTTGCTAAGTGCTTTGTTAGCTGGAACACGCCATAAGAACGATATACAGAAATGCTTGAATAAGTACCCATTGGGTTGCCTCCTGTCAGCTACCTCTGTATACACTAGGGCTGTACACTGGAACATCCAATGCTGATGAATCTGTAGGTGCCACGGAGAAGCTTCTGCTTGCACGGTGGTCCCCTGCAGTTCCACACATTTCTAGTGCTGGGGGGTACACTTATACAGGATCTGGAGCCCTGCAGTGTGTGCCAGGAAACTTTGTGGCTCCCCCCGCTCTCAGCAGACCCGACGTGACTTCCTGGCACATGCTGCAGGAACATATGAACAGCCCTGCTGGATCAGGCCCAAGGAAACCCATCTAGTCCAGCATCCTGTTTCCCACAGTGGCCCACCAGATGCCGCTGGAAGCCACAGGCAGGAGTTGAGGGCATGCCCCCTCTCCTGCTGTGACTCCCCTGCAACTGGTACTCAGAGGCATCCTGCCTTTGAGGCTGGAGGTGGCCTTTAGCCCACCAACAAAGCCCTCCAACATAGGAATCTGCCTTCTACCGAGACAGACCCTTGGTCCATCTAGCTCAGCCCTATCTTGGAGATGCTGCCAGGGAGGGAACTTGGAACCTAGATGCTCTTCCCAGAGCGACCCCATCCCCTAAGGGGAATACCTTCCAGTGCTCACACATGTAGTCTCCCATTCAAATGCAACCAGGGCAGACCCTGCTTAGCAAAGGGGACCATTCATGCTTGCTACCAAAAGACCAGCTGTGTGGCTTCCTAAGCATCCGGTGTGGTTTCCTGACTTTGCGTAACTCCAGTTCCTGTAAAAGAGGTGTTCCCCCAATGCTGAAAATATGGAGAACTGCGTGGGGAGGGCTCTGGTGTGAGTAGACACCTCCCTGTGGCACAAGTGGGCAGGGTGTGTCCCACAGATTCATCAGCACTGTTGTGATGCACAGCCCTAGAATCAGCTATTGGGTTTTTTTAAAAAGAGCTCTTAGTTTTCTATACCTGTTACTGTAGAAGCCTAAAGGCTGAAGGGTAGTAATTGCTATATTTTATTCAACCATGTAAATTTAAAACACATGCACATACCCAAATGTGAATAGAAATCAGGGTGGATTTCCCAGCATCCCTAGACACAATTTTTTGTGGCTGGGTATGCTGGAAGTTGTAGTTCAGCAACATCTGGAGGGCCGCAGTTTGGGGATGCCTGCTCTAAGAGGTGTTCCCAGATGTTGTTGACTACAGTTCCCATAATCCCCAAGCAAAAGCCATTGCAGCTGGGGATGCTGGGAGTTGTAGTCAACAACATCTGGGAATGCCTCTTAGAAGGAACACTGGATCCTAATGAACAATTTGAACATGACAGTTAACTGTGGTTTGCTTTCCTTGACCACAGTTAAGTGTCTTGTCTGGATGCCTGTCACAGATCACTCAGTGGGTTTCATGGCTGAGTGGGGACTTGAACCTCGGTCTCCCTGGCCCTAGCCCAACACTCTTACCAATACCCTGCATTGGCTGTCAATGACAGCTTCACCTTTTCCATGAAGCCTTTGGCTTAACTCAGAATCCAAATTCCCTACTGCAGCTAAGCCCAGGTTTATGCAGCTGAACCATGCGTATAAGACATCCTTCCCTCTGCTATTACCCAAATAGGAGGAGTCTAAATTTAAGACAACCCCCTTTAAAAATACAGATTAAATGCAGAATGATTTACCTGAAAGGAAGACTGAATTTAAGGCAAACGCCCACCCCACCCTCATTTCTAACATCAAATAGTTGGGGGGGGGCGGCTAGGCTTGGATTCAGGTAAATAGGGTTTAGGACCCTTGTCTGTATCTTCCTCTGCTGCTTTCTCCTGAGTTGAATTTTACACTATAAGCTCCTCGGGGCATCACACTTGTCTTCTGGTTTGTAATGCATGTTAATAGTGCTGTATAAGTCATGACGATTAACACAAGAATATAAAGTACCTCTGGCAATTTAAGATGATGTAAGGCAGCAGATGGAGAAAAGGGCTTCTTAGCTTAGAAGTGTTGTCTATGTCTGAAGCTTTCTGAAGGGATGGGATGGAGAAATTAGCAGTATTTTACACTGTGACTCTAAAACACTCCCCCCCCCCTTCTCTCTTTCAGCTGAAAAACAAATAGAATTTTGTTGTCATTTAGCCCGAGGAAACCTGGATCCAAATGAACCCATTACATATGAATATGTGAAATTTGTAGTGGATTTTAAATATTTTACTCATGGTAAGCTGTTGTATTTCTCTCCTTTCTCATATGCTGCTTAAAAGACACTTTGCATGATAGAAAGAAGTAGTTGAATTCATGAACTCTGGAAGCCAACTGGGGATTTTGATGGATCTCCCTGTAGAGTTGACCTCCAGATCCCTCTTTCAGTATTGCTGCAGAAGCAGGGAAAGAAGACTTATAAGTCTTTCCATACTTCTGTTGTTATTTCATTGCAATAAGTGATCAGCCCACAAATCATAGCCCATTGCAGGTCTAGGCTAAACTTAAAACAGCATTTCATCAAAATGAGGCTATTGGACTCAGATCATGGTCTGAGACCAATAGCCTCGTTTTCATAAGGACACATACAGCCACCTTGCTGAAGCTAAGCAGGTTTTGGTGTGGTCAGTGCCCGAGTGGGAGACCCATGTATGCCACCTTTAGGGATGGACCTGTGGCAGAGTATCTGCTTTGCATGCAGAAGGTCCCAGGTTCAATCCCTGGTAGCATCTCCAAGTATTATTATTATTATTATTATTATTATTTACATTTATATCCCGCTCTTCTTCCAAGGAGCCCAGAGCAGTGTACTACATACTTGAGCTTCTCCTCACAACAACCCTGTGAAGTAGGTTGGGCTGAGAGAGAAGTGACTGGCCCAGAGTCCCCCAGCAAGTCTCATGGCTGAATGGGGATTTGAACTCGGGTCTCCCCGGTCCTAGTCCAGCACTCTAACCACTACACCACGCTGGCTCTCTAAGTAGGGATGGGAGAGACTCCTGCTTGAAATCTTGGAGAAGCTGCTGCCCATCAGTGTAGCCAATACTGCGCTAGATGGACCAAGGGTCTGACTCCGTATAAGGCAGCTTCCTATGTTCCTATGGCTGTCCCATCCTTATCTCTAGCTGTGTATAGATGATAGCTTTTCAGGGACTCTGAAGATAGATATACCACCACTGCTTGTGGTACACATGCTCATTCTTAGTCTTTGCAAGCGGTTTGCGTAGTATTTCCGAAACCTGCAGCAACTGTTTGAGCAGGTACTGTAACAAGACAGGAAAAACTTTATACCATGGTCAGTAATGGCCAGCTTCTGAAAAATTGCCATCCATGTACAGCCTGTGACGACACATTTCTGTGAAACTGTGGATGAATTTACACTTCATGACAATGGTGGTGAACACTGCCATCTTCTCATAACACCTCAAACAATTATCCAATTGAAGGAAAGTGGAGCCCACAGCTGAGTGGTGAAAAACCACATTAGCTATTTATTCCTTAACCTAAATCTGTAAGTTACCCTTAAGTCTACATTCCTAGGGCCATGAATTTTAAACATGCAGTTGTCACGTGGTAGTCTTGCCGTTACTCATGGCAGAGGAGCTTTCCTCTCATTGACGAATGCTGAAAGCATCAGAAAAGATCTGCACTAGTCTTTGACCTGATGACTGTAACCAGTATGTGGTTGTATGGATCTGCTCTTTGTGCATTCTGGAGCTTAGAAAATGGAAAGGGACATACCTCAGAAAGATGTGGGTGCAGATAAAGTACAAAGCAAGTAAAGTTTTGTGTGAACAGGTTCTGTCTTATTCTGATGTAAGAATATTCAGTCTTTGGAGCTGCATCAGAAGACTTCCATCAGATACATCTTGTCTGAAACCCCTCGGACCACTGAAGTTTGTAACGTAGATTAATTATATTAATATATATCGACCTGAAATTTCTTGGACAGTGTGTGTGTTCATTCTTTTGCATGGTGGTTGTTTTGACACAAAAATATTAATAACGGTGGCTTGGAATAAAGCCAGGCAAACATTCAGTGTGGAGAAACTCATCACAGATCTGTTTCTTCTCCCACTTTCCTTCTGTTTTCCACCTGGCAATTTTTAATAGCACTCAGAGGGTGGTTTTGTTGTTCCTCTCCCCCCACCCCACCAAAAAAATTCAGACCTGTTCATGACCCAGTTTCACAGTCTTCCCCACTATAACAATGCAACACCCACATTCCTGAAATGATCTTGCCTCTAGAAGAAGCATTGTTAACGGTGAAAAATTTGGAGGACATGTTTTTCTGGCTTGCTCTTATTAGCGCTGGGTCTGCAGCCCTGACTCCCTGAAAGGATGGAGGGTAATAACCAAAACAGATGGGAAGGTTTTGGAAAAGTTCTCTTTACAAAGAAAAAGAAGCTCATTTCACGAATGCTTGTTCTTTCTTTTTTAGTGCCTACATCCTCTTACAACGGCTTTGAATCTGCCATCGCACGAGTGTTCCGGTCAACCAATGAAGAGCAGATTTGCCTCGTAGCAACAGTTCGTCTCGTTACTCCACAGTTCTTAAAGGTGTGCAGTCTTTCTGGTCGATCTAGCATTACCATAAGCTGACAGCCTAGTGGAGGGTGAGAAAGGAAGAGCTGTTGATGGGCCTCGTGATCTGTGTATTCAGCTGCCGGTCAATGCAGACAATACTCTTCTAGATGGACCAAGGATCTGACTTGGCATAAGGCAGTTTCCTATGTTCCTATGAAAGTCAACACACTGCATTGTGCAGTGTGATGTGTCTGGCCTCACTGGATGCCAGACGCAACTCCCAACTCTGGTGGGAGACGCGGGGAAGGAATGAGTTATCTTCTGCTCTTGCAGAATGAGAATAAGGCCTACCTTAGAGGAATGTGGTTAGGAGCAGTTACATCAGGTTTTCCAAGGCCCGCATGCCCCAACAGCCTCATTCACCATATGGCCCCATGTCAGAAGGACTATTTGTTTTCCAAGAGCTGTGTTTATTGAAAAATAAAAATAAAAGATAAACCTGTGCCATCTGTTTCTGCAGGAACTTTGTAATGTGGAAGAACCGTGTGAAGAATTCACATCAAGACACAGTCTGGAGTGGAAATTCTTATTTTTAGACCACAGGTAATAGAGATGTATTTTAAAGCTACACATTGTGTTTTCTGTTGCCAAAAGAGAGAGAGAAAGTTGAAGGAGCTTTTGGGGGCCAATCCAGCCTTAACGTCTTCCCATGACAGGATTGACCTTCAAATTAAGCAAAGTATAGTAGGCCTATTTTTCTCTCTTTTTACTTCTGCTGTTAATCCCCAAGACCTGGTAGTCCAGAGGTAAAGTGTGCTTGACTTCTTCCTGTCCTTGCTTATAGCCTCTCCAACAACAGACCTCCCTTCCGTATATTTATCCTGTGTAACTGGGGAGAGAGGTGGAATGAATATATATTTTCCTCCCTCTTTATTTCCGCTGCGCCCCTGAGAACTTATCAAGTTCCAGTGTGCTCTTTTTTGGTTTTCTGCCTCCCAAAGTTAAGAAAACCAAAACCCTCACAGCTTTTAAGGCCTTGCTTCATAGGGATGATAGTTCATCAATATTTAAATGATCATTTTAGTCTTCGTAAATGGCTGGTTTATATGTTACATAGCTGTGTGGTTAATGCTTCTGCGTGATTACTTCTTACGCTGCCCGGGAACATACGTAATGGGGAGACTATGTGGAAACAAACCGCATGCTATATGCCTCCTAGGTGGTTTTCCCTGGGTAGTTATTGGAGAGGCGTAGAAAGATATTTGATCTTGCATCTTAAATCCATTTGCAACTTGCCACTTTCTGGGTCAATTGTCTTTCCTCTTCCTTTTTCCTTGTGGTAGAAAATCATGCAATAGAAATCCGACAGTATCTGGGCAACGTAAACATAGCTGTCACTCCTCAGGTTGACTAGCGATCACAAGAAGAGTATTCCAAAATAAACAACGTCAATCAAAGGCTTCAAGGATTTGATATTTTCTTTGTGTTCCAGAAAAATAAGAGGCCATATTTACTCTGCATAGTATATTTCAGATATTAAATGGTGCACCTTTACTGTGATATTAAGGCTGCAGTCCTATCCACATAGGAAGTGGGGCTTCCATGTAAAGGATTAGGTTGCATATGAGTCATTGATTCACTGTGCTTTGAATCAGATATTCCGCTAATACAAGTTGATGCTGTGTGGAGCTAGGCCGATTTTTAAAAAGCCTAAATATTTTGCAAATGCGTCCTTGATCTATTAGCTTGCTCTCTCCTACCAGAGAGCCATAAATGCCAAAGCAACAAAAGCAATTAATTTAAAATAATGTAATAGATCAGATGCAGGTGGTTTTAAATGTATAAATAGAAAAGGGAGTCTTGGAAAGATGAAGCCTGGATTGTACACAGTGTACTGGGAAAAAATGTATTATGGAAAACCGTGTTACTATTTTAAACAAGGAAATGTCACAGGAAATCCTATCTTGAAGCACTGGTGTGAAACCACTCACACTTTCAGCCTCCTGCAGTTGAATGCATTCTCTGTAGAGGTTGCATAATATTCATCCTGGCTGCTAGGCATGGTTATTGTAGCTTTTTAAACCCACAAAAATAACCATGTGTATCCAAAAGTGGGTTAAATTCTGCAAATGCAGACCGCTTAATGTTGCTGTGCCCACGAAGTAATGCTGCAAATCCAAAAAGGAAGCCAAAGAGGGGAATGGGTGAACTGTGCTGGAACAGAAAATATCCTACAAAGGTGCATAACTTCCAGAGCTGAGGACGTTGAAACCTTCAGGCTTGTAAACAATCCCTTGCTCTATTGTCTGGATTGAAAATACCCTCTGCAGTCTATTTATTTATTTACATTTGATATCCCGCTCTTCCTCCAAGGAGCCCAGAGCAGTGTAATATGTACTTAAGTTTCTCTTTCACAACAACCCTGTGGAGTAGGTTAGGCTGAGAGAAGTGACTGGCCCTGAGTCACCCAGCAAGTCTCATGGCTGAATGCGGATTCGAACTCGGGTCTCCCCGGTCCTAGTCCAGCACTCTAACCACTATACCACGCTGACACCAGAAGCAACTTGTATGGTGTGGGCAGATGGGCTAGTAATTCTTCTTGTGGGCTAGTAAGTCTTTGTCGACACTGATTCGACGGCACACATTACCTTTAAGCCTTTGTGACTGCCCCCCCCGCCCCCCCAGGCCTTATGCTGGTCAATTCTATTCTGTGTTCTCGTTCTCCCCTCTCCCCCCGCCACAAGAAGACTTTGCCATTTCTCTTCTAGTTATTTCTGCCCTTCTAGTTATTTCTGCATTGAGGCCTTTCATCCCATACTGAGTCACCAGTTTCCTATTCAGAAACTAATAAGAATCCCAAGCAGTTCAGGAAGTTAGGAAAATCCCAAGCAATGAATAATACTGGGGGGAGGGAAAGGTTTTCTAGGTTGCACAACTAATATGATGACTCAGTTGTCACAACTTGGGAACTCTTTCGGTTGACGGATCTGATCCCTTTCAATCATACAAGCCGTTCTGAAATCATTAATAGAAATCGATTGGGTTCTGGCTGGGGAAAGGAAGGAAGAGGCATTCTCCAGGTCTGTTGCATGAAGCAACTGGAGTGTCAGTGGTTCAGGCTCCTGTTGGGTTTGTGATCAATAAAAGTATGGTTTTCATGACTCTTCCCATGTTGGTGTGTACCATTAGCAAGATTATTCTTGTGTTTATCATGCTTGGAAAAAGGCAATTTGACTTTTGCAAGGAAGCAGAGGGTTCTTTTTTGTAAAAACTGATTGTTTTAATGGCCTAAAATGAAATATCCCAAGACTGGCAGCCGGGTTTATTACTTGAAGAAAGTGTCTTCCTAGAATCCTAGAGTTGGAGAAGGTCTTAGAAGCCATCTTAAGTGGTGCAACAGGAAAATGCTTGACTAACAAGCAGAATTTTGCCAGTTCAAATCCCCGCTGGTATGTTTCCCAGACTAAGGGAAATACCTCTGTTGGGCAGCAGCGATATAGGAAGGTGCTGAAAGTTATCATCTCATACTGCACGGGAGATGGCAATGGTAAACCCCTCTTGTATTCTACCAAAGAAAACCACAGGGCTCTGTGGGCGCCAGGAGTTGAAATCGACTTGACGGCACACTTTACCTCACAGCCATCTGCTCAGTGGGGGGAATCGAGAGCATGCCCAACAGGTGGTGTCCAGCCTCTGCTTGAAGACCGCCAGGGAGGGGGAGCTCACCATCCCCATAGGTCATTGGTCCCATTGTCAGACTGCCCTTGCTGCTTAGCAGTTTCTCCTCATGTTCAGCTGAACTCTACTAGGGTTATGCGTCGTGTCAAGTCCGACAGGCAGGCCTGACCCGATGTGTCCTCTGTTGGGCATTGTTGGGATGAGTTCTGCAGCGGCAGGAGGGACCCTTGGCAGTCGGAACTCTGACCCCCACTATGGCCCCCAGGACCTGGTATACATTTGGCAGTCTTTGCTAACAGCCGCTGATGCATCGGCCATTACACACTTAAGAGCTGCTTACCCTTTACATAGGCACAAACCCAGATTTGCCACCAAGCAACATATATTCAGCAGCAGAGGTGGCCCAAGGTCATGGGGTATTAAAAGCCACCGTGCCCCACAACCCTTGTGGGGGCATAGCCCTCTTTTGCAACTGACAAGGGAAGGGAAGGGAAGAGGGGAGATTGGAACATAGGAAGCTGCCATATACTGAGTCAGACCATTGGTCCATCTTGCTCAGTATTGTCTGCTACACAGACTGGCAGCGGCTTCTCCAAGGTTGCAGGCAGAGTCTCTCTCAGCCCTATCTTGGAGATGCTGCCAGGGAGGGAACTTGGAGCCTAGATGCTCTTCCCAGAGTGGCTCCATCCCCTAAGGGGAATATCTTACAGTGCACTTCTAGTCTCCCATTCCTATGCAACCAGGGTGGACCCTGCTTAGCTAAGGGGACAAGTCATGCTTGCTACCACCACCAGACCAGCTCTCCTCTCTTTATCAGGTTCTTATCAGGTCTATCAATGGCTACTAGTCTGGTGGCTATAGGCCACCTCCAGTCTCAGAGGCAAGATGCTTCTAAATACCAGTTGCCGTGGAGCAATAGCAGGATCTTGCCTGTGGGCTCCCCAGAGGCATCTGGTGGGCCACAGTGGGGAAAACGATACTGGACTACATAGTCCTTGGGCCTGATCCAGCAGGGCTGCTCTTATGTTCTTAACAGGGAGCTGAGATCCAGGCAGAGATTCCATTTTGGATCTCTGGCAAGTGCATGCAGTCTTTAACAATCTTAAATATGCTCTTAAAAACAAGAGCAATTTTGCCCCCTTTTTTGTTGTTGGGATTTCTCTTTCCTTTTTGAAAACAACTTGTTCACTTTGGGCCCATTCTTCTTGTGCCCTAAGCACAGTTCTGTATTGCTGTGATTACTTTGCATTCCACTCCCCCCCCTCCAAAAAAATCCCAATTTTGAATTTCCTGCTGTTATCTGTCACCTGTTTGTAAGACATAACACTCCTGGGATTCAAAGGAAGGAAGCAGCAGAGAGGGATGTTCTTTCCTTATGCAATAGTGCCTCTAGCTCCTGCTTACAAGTGCTGTGATTTTAAGAACATCAGCCATTTCCTCAATACAAACAGGTTGTCATACATACTTCTACACACAATTAAAGGAATAGTTGCCCAGAATTTGCTGCTGTTACCTTTTTCTGAAAGCCAAGACAAATTGCTTGTGAAATGAGTAGCACAAATCTAAGCACATTGACTCCAAAGTTGTCTCACTTTTTTTCAGTGGAATTTAATCTCTTGTAAGTGTTTTTAGGAGTGTAGCCCCAGACTGCTTACCTTGGAATAAACCTCACTGCATAGACTTACTTCTGAGTAAACTTGATTAGGATTGTGCTGGAAAGCAGAATTAAAGCTATAGCATTAGTGTGTGTACAACACTGCCAAATTATGTCTTATAAGGAAGCACAGACTCTTTACTTACTATATACTTAGACTGGCCTGTTCTTATATGTAATCCGAACAGTCATGCAATAGTAATTGTATATGTTTGTCCCCAGTGTCGTTCATGGCTGTTTGGAGATAATTACTTGACAAAAGCAACCTTGCCTTAATAGCAATCTTTGCCCATGATGACTGTGTTCATGAAAAGTCACTCTTTAAGCGCTTGTTAGGGTTGCCAGGTTGAGACCAGCAAGCAAACAAACAAACAAAAAAACCCAGCCTGATCTGCCCCTGTGACTCACAGCAGCTTGATTTCCAGAAATCAACAAGTGGAACTTCTTAGGGCATGGCGTTAAGCCATAGAGATCATTTGCTGTGACTCTTGAGAGCAAGTTGCAGTTAAAGGCACAGAAACATAGTATGATTTGCACAGGTTCCCAGGCTTGAGTACCCAAATGTTGGAGTACACAACTCCCATGAAAAGAATGACCTTTAGAACAAAAACTAACTTCACTTATTTGGGGGTAGTTTCTCAGGGATATGAAAAACTGTTGGGAGGGCATGCAATATCAGTTTTAGCATTTCCTAGATTTTACGTATTTTAGCATATAACTGGCTAACTAGGCAAAGAGCTATCTTTCAAAGTGAAGCTTCTCTTGTATTTAGCAGGGGGAGAGCAACTGGCCTTATCCAGCCCCAGCACAGCCCCCCTCCAGTGGCTATTACTGGTGTGTGTGTTTTCTTTTTTTAGAATGTGAGCCTTTTGGGGAACAGGGGGCCATCTTCTTATTACTCCTTTTCTATGCAAACCACTTTGCAAATTTCTTAGCTGAACAGCAGAATATAAATAATGGTACTAAGTATGCCTATATTTCAAGGCTGCATAGTTTCAGCCCTTTTGCAGATAGGAACAGAGGAAGCTGCCATATACTGAGTCAGACCTTTGGTCCATCTAGCTCAGTATTGTCTCCCAAACTGGCAGCGGCTTCTCTAAGGTTCAGCTCTATCTTGGAGATGCTACCAGGGAGGGAACTTGGAGCCTTCTGCATTTGAGCAAGCAGGTGCTCTTAGAGCGGCCCCATCCTCTAAGGGGAATATCTCACAGTGCTCTCACACATGTAGTCTCCCATTCAAATACAAACCAGGCTGGACCCTGCTTAGCAAAAGGGACAAGTCGTGCTTGCTACCATATGACCAGCTCTCCTCCCTGATGAGCTCCAGATGTTGGACCACACCTCCCATCATTTCTGACTCTTGGCCCCTGTGGCTGGAGATGGTCGTTTGAAAACATCTGTAGGGCGAAGTTGTACAGCTCTGATATATTTTGTCAGTAATGTCAATGAAGGGTGAGAGAGCTAAGGACCCAGAAATCCTCCCCTCAAAACCCCCACGAGCCCTTAGGGCAGGGAGGTAATTAAATTAACTGATGTTATAAGTGCTAGAAACTGCCTTAGCTCTCACCATTAACACCCACGAGGGATTCTTGGACACCAGTAGGAAAACAGTGCCCCCAAACAGTATATAACTTTGCTCACAAAAATCCAAAATGCATCTTGGGTTCTGCATTTCCAAACAACCATATTATGTGCTATCGTGCAAGGTTTGTTTCTACCTCCAAAAGGCAAGGGTTCCCAGCAGTGTTCTTTGTAACAAGGATTTCCAGATGTTAATGACAATTCCCATTATCCCCAGCTGCAGTGGCCTTTGGCTGGGGGTGATGGGAGTTGTAGTCGACAACATCTGGGAATCTCTGTTAGAGGGAGCACTGGTCTCCAGGTGAGATTGGGCTTTATCTCCCATCATTCCCAGCTGCAATGGACTTGATTATGGAAGCTGTAGCCTTACTACCCCAGGAGTCGACATCAACTTGACCAGAGGTTGCTGCACATACGCACGGCGTACTCTCATGCACCTTGTAACATGCACACACACACACAGCGGCAACCTCTGGAGTACGCTGCCGCTCTGCTGGACCATTTTAAAAGGCAGCGCAGGTGGGGGGATGCGGTGGGAGGGGTAAGAGCACCCTCCCCTGCCCTGAAAGAGATCCCCCCCCACCTTCAAACCTTCCGAACCGCTGGTCTTTCGAATCGGTTCGGAGGCCCATAAAGGGCCTCCAAACCAGTTCCGTGCACAGCCCTAGTTCTTGCAAGCTGCAAAGCTCACAGAATTGTGAGTTCTGTATTGGAGAGGCAGTGTGGTACAGTGGTTAGAGTGTTGGACAAGGACCAGGGAGACATGAGTTCAAGTCCCCATTCAGCCACGAAACTCACCGGGTGACTCTGGGCCAGTCACTTCTCTCTCAGCCTAACATACCTCACAGGGTTGTTGTGAGGAGAAACATAACTTAGCTCTGGGCTCTTTGGAGGAAGAGTGGGATAGAAATGTAAAATAAAATATTATTATTATTATTTCCTCCTTGTTGCTTCTTCCAGAGCCCCGCCTATCATTGGTTACTTGCCCTTCGAGGTGCTTGGGACGTCGGGTTACGACTATTACCATGCGGACGATCTAGAGCTCCTTGCTAGGTGCCACGAACAGTGTAAGTGTCCTTCCCCCTTATCAATATGTGTATTTTAACCGCATCGCTTGCTTGCTTCTGTACTCCCTTTAGGATGGAACTACAAGCCACCAAAAAGCCCTTGTGAAGAAAATGGCACTTTATTCCTATACAATTGTCAGTTCTCATCTGACTCAGGGATGCAGGTTCCTTTTAGTTCTTGAAATAGAGCTCTCTGCTGCTCAGAAAGCGTGCTGTTTTGCCAATGCATTCTGTGTAGCAAAAGAGAACAGGTGAACCATTTGGACCCCTGCCCTTCTGCAACGAGGAACTTCTGGTGGTGGTGCAGTATTTTAAAATATGGAAGCGTCCCTTAAATAGCAGATATTTAGCAGCTCTTTGTGTGGGGCATGAAAATGCACAACTTGCCAGTGACTTGATGGAATATTACGGTTGCAGTTTACAGGCGGATGCTTTTTGACGAGGCTTTTCATTGGAGGAGGGCAGGGTTTTTGTGTCCTTAGTAGCAAACAGTCAGCAGTCTGGCAGGTCAAGCCTTCAGTGGAAGCACTATATTAAAAAAAACACCAGAGTGGGGCACAGAAGGGGCAAAGTGCATTTCTGGCTGAGTGAGCTCCCCCCCCCCGTTAGATTTCTGAAACAGAAATGGGGGCGGGGGGCAGGTGGAGGGCCAAGCTATTCCCCCACTCTTGGAAGCTCTTCCTTGAATGGATTTGAAGTGATGGGGAAAGTTTCACCTGCGGTATCGTTGTGTTAGGTGGCTGTTAAACGGTTCATTGCCGCTGTTTATCACCCCCGCAGTGCTGCATTATCCAGTGCTGTGGTTCAGCACAGAAGCGACTTCCCTTCTTGGGCTCTCCTTCGATGGGCAAACTCGATAGGGGAGCTCTTTCCCTATGGACAGCCGGTCAATCCCTGTGTGGGTTGGGTTGGCACATCGCAGCCTCCGCCGAGGCAGTTGATGTCTTTGGCTGCTGGGCTGAAGTAACGAGAATTAAACTGATCTCTGCAGCAGAGCTCGCTCTAACTCCTGGCACTGTCTGGACTGCATGACCTGTTACAGAGTGTTCTGGATGTTCTCATTAACAAGATTAGGAAGCAGACTTAGCTGGCTGCCAGGGTTTCTGCGTTTCTCTTTAAGCCCTGCTAGCTGCCGCTGTACCCTGTCTCTCTCCCCATTCACAGCCTCCTCCCCCCCCCCCCGGCTTTGGTAGGGTTGCCAACTTGTTTGTGCAGACCCTGCTCTTGTGCCTTTAACAGCGGCCAAACGTACATAAATCTAGCAGGTGAAACGTCCCCCTCCCACTGATCTCCATGCCAGGAAGGGATGCAAACCGCCCTGAGCCATTTTTGGAAGGGTGGCATAGAAGTCAGTCAGATAGACCCGTTCTTGACCCGTTCTTCCCGCAGAACCATATTAGGATCTACACACCGATCATGTGTAGAGCCTCATTAAGTGGCTTTTGGGATATTGTCTCATATGCTGAGTGTTATTTTGACCTGTATGGAGATTATGTATGGGGAGCCAGCATGGTGTAGAGGTTAGAGAAGGGTTTCTTAACCTTGGGCCCCCAGATGTTGTTGGACTACAACTCCCAGAATCCCCAGACATGGCCTTTGTAGGAGCCAACAACATCTGGGGGCCCAAGGTTAAGAAGCCCTGGATTAGAGTGTTGGTCTAGGACTGGGGAGACCTGAGTTCAAATCCTCGTTCAGCCATGAAGCTCACGGGCTGGCCCTGGGCCAATCACTTTTCTCTCCGCCTAACCTCCCTCACAGGGTTGTTGTGACGACAAACATAATCATGTGCACTGCTCTGAGCTCCTTGGAGGAAGAGTGAGATATAAACGTAAAATTAAATAAATCATATGTATGACTTTGTACACTCATAGGGGAAAAGAGGGGGGAAAGCAGAGACAGGGAGTGTGTATTCATGTTTTCTTTGATCAGAGATTACAAAACCGTACTGTGTTGGATGGTGCTCACGCAACGCCTGTTTTACATTACAGTGATGCAGTTTGGAAAAGGAAAGTCTTGCTACTACAGATTCTTGACTAAAGGCCAGCAATGGATATGGCTGCAAACACACTATTACATCACCTACCATCAATGGAACTCTAAGCCGGAGTTTATTGTGTGTACCCACACGGTAGTTAGGTAAGAAATGTCTGCTGTTATTTATCTGTGCCTTCAACCAGAACGCTGTCTGTTCAAATATTTGGCTATGTGTGCTGGCTTGTGAAGGCACTCAATTATATAAAATGATTATGGTTGAGATTTGGGGGGGGGGGAATGTCACTGTATTTTCATTACTCATTTTTTTTTTTTTTTGGCAGCCGAACCTAAAGCCTGGAAGCTGTATTGGCTGCTAATAAGAACATGTTCCATTTTTCCTTCCCAGCAATTTCATACACAGATGAGAAACTGAAACCAGACAGCAAACCAATTAGAGACATCGGAAACACATTGAGGCTGTCCACCCAACCGAAAACTGAGTGGGACAAGTGTCTTACACAAGTTTGGGAGCTGTGTGCACTCACAATTTTCAGTTGTGTGTCAGCAAACAACTAGGTAGGAGGAGAGTGAGAGAGCGAGAGCTGGGTAGAACAATGCCATCCGACCCTGCTTTCATACCCACCATTTGACCGAAGTAGGAAGAAAAGCTGTCACTTGTGTGAATGACCGCATTGTGTTATCCTCTAGTCACTGTGTGGTCGCCAGGAGTCAACACCGACTCAACGGCACACTTAATCTTTAATATATCATTTAAGCCACCTAATGGTGCCGTGGGGAAATAACTTGACTAGCAAGCCAGAGGCTGTCGGTTCAAATCCCCGCTGGTATGTTTCCCAGACTATGGGGAACACCTATATCGGGCAGCAGCAATATAGGAAGATGCGGAAAGGCATCATCTCATACTGCGCGGGAGATGGCCATGGTCAACCCCTCCTGTATTCTACCAAAGACAACCACAGGGCTCTGTGGTCGCCAGGAGTCAACACCGACTTGACGGCACAACTTTACTTTACTAATATATCATTTAATTTGTTGCAACACCTCCAAACACATGTAGTGGTTTCCAAACTGTGTTTGGGGAACCCTAGCATCCGTCGAAGTCCCATAGTTTACTTGTGGGTCATATACTGCTGCCTGCCTAAGATTCCCAGTTCAGTTACTGCTGCCTCTAGTTAAAGGATATAGGATAGCAAGGTAGGAAAGACCATTTTTCCTTTCTGAAACCCTGGAGAACTGCTGCCGAGTGCGAGACCAGTAAATTCTCATATGCGATAAAACTAAGATTTCCCAACGTATCTATAAACCTGGAAGTACCATTCTGTAACCACATATCAAAATTCCCTTGTGTTCCTCCTTCCTCAAACCTGTACTAAATAAAACAGAAGTCAATGGAAGTAACTCAGGGGCAAAATGACCTTTATATTTGTTTCAGTTCTCACAATTCAACTCCCTAATTGAATTTATATTAGATTTCTTCCATTCTGTCCTGTATTCCTCAGGTCAGACTGACAGAGCACAGCCATTCTCATCTTTCTGTGCTTTCCACCATGAATTAACACCCCACCCTTCCGCAGTTATCAAACTACTGACACTTTAACCCCTTTGTCCTCACATAACCCCTGCTGTAAGGAAGCCTAAATTCAGTAATCCAGAAACCTTTGTTTTAAGATGAGAGTTAAGATGGATTACATTTTTTACTTGTGCTCTAACAAGAATTGCAGGCTCAGTTGTCAAAATGCTGGTGGAAAAGACATGTTTACTCCAGTCCAGCATCCTCTTTCTCAATGCTCAGCTACATGCTTCCAGAAAGCTCCAAAGAAGTGCAACAAGGAAATCACAGAAACCATTCGCACCCAGTGCCAACAAACTATTGTTGCAGTGTGGACTGCTCTTGAACATGGAGGTTCTACAAGAGAGCCCAACCACCTGTGTATATGGGGGTTTCATTTCTTAAGTATGGCCAAGTGAAGCTTCACTGGCAGTTTGGCTCTGATGTAGAACCTCCATGTTCAAGAGCAGTCTACACCAGAATGTTAAAAAGACATACAATATATTTATATATATATATATACACACACACACACACATCATCTATGGTGAAAAAAGGTTGCCAAAACTTTGAAACCTCTTTTAGGAACCTCTTTTAAAACTGCTGTATCTCAGCCATTTTGTAACGGATTTGCACCAAATTTGGAGGGGTGGGGTCTTTGGCCTCTTAGTTGATATCTGCACGATTTCAGAGGGATTGGATGGATTCTTTTTATTTTGTAAGCAATAGAATGTTTAGGGCATTTAAGGGTGAAATGTTGAAAACACTCCTCATCTTAACTGTTTGTGCCAGTATAACACCCTGATTCCACTAATTGCATTTCCCTCCTCCATGCCCATTGACCGCAGTGTGTCATTTTCTCAGTAGTTCAGCCCATTGGGATAGGGACCTCCCATTTCATTCATGGTAAAGGAAAATAAATATGGATTGTGTGATATAAACAAGCAAACAAATAGCTGATCATATTTTACAATACCGGCAACTGAAAACCCAGCTGAGAAAACATCCTGCTGTGAAATTTGATAAAAGGAGTTTTATGATGCCATATGAATTGGCACCATTCATTTCACAAGCAATAGGCATATCTTTCATTTATGGAACCACACAATTAACAGTCCTAATAGCAGTATTGGGAGGAAATAATTGCATGTTTTCAAGAACAAAATATTACAGTTTGACTGCTGGGAAAACGCATTATTGACACAGCAAACGTGAAGATCACCCCTGCTAACTTGTCCAAGAGGCACCTTTTAATGGGATGATTTCTCTTTATTTAGCAGGGGGAGAGTAATTGGCCCTATCCACCCCCAGCACAGGACCTCCAGTGACTGTTGCTGGTGTCTATCTTGTGTTTCTTTTAGTTTGTGAGCCCTTTGGGGACAGGGATCCATCTTATTTATGTATTATTTCTCTATGTAAACTGCCCTGAGCCATTTTTGGAAGGGCGGTATAGAAATCAAATAAATAATAATAATGATGATGATAATAAATTATGTGCAACAAATGAAAAGCAATATGCTTTTATTATGTTATCATTTTTTTCTTCTTTTTTCCTGATGTTTATCCTTTCTGAATTTTGAAAATTTAGTTATGCCGAGGTTCGAGCTGAAAGAAGAAGAGATCTCGGCCTTGAGGAGTCATCCATTGAACTAGCGTCTTCGTCTTTGAAGGTATTGTATACTGGAAAGAGAGAACAAGGGACTTTGGGATTGTTGCATATTCAGAGTATTTGCAGCTGTAACAAACTGGCATTTGGGGGGAAATCGTGCAGGGTGGGTGTCTGTTTTGTTTCTGCTTCCTTTGGATTCATGCAAGAATTTTAATTTCAGATATGTCATGGAATCTTGGACAATTTTCAGGTGTCACATAGGACACAGTTATAAAGTCAGCCTTTATATACCTCGCTTATAATAATGTGGATAGTTAGTTGCATCTGTGTTTGTACTGCCAGAACTCCTGTTGCCACTGTGGGGGGGGGGGTACACATCTAATGTGGTTTTTTTTAAAAAAAACCAAATATAGCCGTGCTGTTGACTTGCACAAATCTTTAAATACTTTTAAAAATGTATTCTTAGTAGATTAGGAAAGAAATGTCACATGTCATGCCAGGACCAAAGTCTGCATATCCTCTTTCTAAAAGAAATGGGTGTGTGCAGTATCCTGACATCACCTTTTAGACATCTCTGTGAGTGTGCCTGTGGGAATCCTCCATCAGGGATTCACTAGAGCATGACTCAGGCATTCCGGTAGTGACTTGCCTGTATAAAAGAGCCATCCCTACAGACAGAACTTTACTGCGTCACATTATCTCAAGCACAATGTTTTTCCAGTTTCGCCCCCTGCCCCCAAGACATCCCATTCACAAATGTAAGAAAAAGAGTGATGCATGTTCATGTGTGAACTGGCCCTTGCTTCGAGTGAAATGACGGGTGATCTGCATCAGGGATTACTAGGTGCTTAAAAGAGACGGGCTAACAGCTGCCTTTTGATGATTAGACCCCGCCCCAAGAATAATTGCATGTGTTTTTTTAAGAAGTCTCTAATATTATAATGCAGCACCTATGAAGGTACAGTAGAAGCAGCAGAGAGCGAGGTGAGGCCGGGAGCTCTTTCCGCTGCTACGGCCCCAATATCAGAGTGATGGTCAGTCTAGCTCATTACTGCCTGCCTGTTCTAGCTTTCCACCGTCCTGGGAAGCGAAGTCTCTTCTCAAGCCTTTCTCCCTTTCTCAAGCCATCCTTTAATATGAGATGGCAGGGACCGAACCCAGGACCTCCTAAATGCAAAATGTGTTTTGCACCACTGGGCTATGAAAAGCATAGAATTATGCATGTCGATGTTTCTCCCTGTGTGCAAGAAAATGACAGGAAGGCAGGACTTGGGTGGGCAGGATTTCAAACGACGATGTCACTGGTGCTTTTAGGTTGACTCACCAGTTTGAGCCAGACAAAGATTGGGAGGGAAGGGATGCGATTGATCTGTTTTCTCTAGATCACTGCTGCATCTGACGCTGTGCAGATGGTTGCAGGACGGTGACCACAACACTACTTTCCACTGCCTTTGTGAATAATCAATTTGGCATCATCATGCCTGCCCAATTAATAGGGTCAACTCAGTTAACGTTTTAAAAATAAACCTTGGTCCGTGTTTTCATAATGAGATGCCAGCGTAACTTCAGGTGAAGCTTTGTTATAGAATCTTTAAATTGGGCTTTTTAGTCTTTCCTGGCATCTAAAAAATAATGGGTGTTTTTCAGTGTTTTATCTGCAGCTCACATCTGGTGAGTTTGTAACTTGTTAACTTGCTACTTTTACATTTGCTTCTGTTAATTTTATTTATTTTATATTGTTTTATCTGTTTTACTAATTTTGTAAGCTACTGGAAGGATGGGATATAAAACAAATAATTTTCAGTGAATTCTGCTGCTGGAATTTGCAGAATTAGTTATATAATTGCTTAACTGTATTTATTTGCAACCTGCAGTGTTCTCTGTCTACGTGGAACAGCAATATCGTGCAAAAGGCTCATTCCACTAGGTTTTCTGAAAGGGAGGCTTTTGCAGTCTTGAGGAAATGTGGTATCTCACCACACATTGGACCCTTTCTAGCAACCCAGTTGGGCATCCCACGGTAGACAGAATCCTCATATCACCTCAGATAAAACAATTGTTGATGAAGAGAGGCAGCTGCCTCTGCTTCCCAGTGACAGCTCAGGTTGCTCCTCTCTCTCCCACCACATCCGAGAGCTGTGCTGCCCGCAGGCTGACTGTTCATCAGGTAGAGCTGTGCAGTTAACCGTGCAGCTCTACCTGACGAACAGCCTCCTTTGGCACCCTCCTGGGTCGTTAGGGCAAGCCGCCACTCCTAAAACCCTAACAATGCAGGATAAGGCATTTTCAGCTGCTAGCTGGGAGGCGAACGGAACTGGCAAACCATATCTGCGGCCGTGTCTCTTCCTCCTCCTCCTGTTCCTCTTCCTCTGCCCTAAGGAGTGCATGTTGTCCCTCTTCTTAGTCAGCCTGCCTCCTCCAATCATTCATCCATCCATCCGTCCATTCATTTATTCATTCATTCTGGAAGCCAATGAACTGTGACATGTGGGAGAAATTGGGCAGAAGGCAGCTAGTTATAAAAGGCGTGTTGCTATTTATACGCACAAATCTGTTGCCGATCACCAGTGATGGGTAAAGGGGATATAAGAGCAAGAGGGCAGAAAGCCATTGTGTTCTGCCGTGTAACAAACAAACAAAAACCAACCTGGCTACCTGGAGACTTTTCCTCCCCCTGCTCCTCTTGCTTTGCCATCCCGCCAGATGAAGAGTTCTGGAGAACTCGAAAGCTTGCATCATTTTGGTTCGTTGTTCCCACACTGCATCAAAGCTTTTCCATGGACTCTTGTAAGAACAGAGGGAAAGTCCTGCTGCATCATGCCCAAGGCACATCTAGTCTAGCGTCCTGTTTCCCACAGTAGCCAACTTAGTGCATCTGGGAAGCCCACCAGAAGGGGAAAGAGGGCCACTGCCCCCTCCTGTTGGTGTTCCCTAGTGCCAGGTGTTCAGGCATGCCCACCCAATCCTGATGGAAATATCCAGCTATCAAGGCCAGTAGCCATTGATAGTCCTATCCTCCAAGAATTTGTCTAATCCCCTTTTAAAAACCACCTAGGTTGGTAGCCGTTGACCCATCTGGTGGCAGTGAGTTCCAACTGCCCGTTGTGTAAAGAAGAACCCCAGCCCAAGAGCTCCTGGAACAGTGTCCAGCAAATTACACGCAGCAAAATAAAGCTGGAGTCTGGAGGACCTTTGCAATAACACCCCAAGGGACATTTCACTCTTATTCCGTTGAGAGAACTTCAGATAATCTCAGAGCAAAAATATAAACAGGACCTCAGAGTGCTTTCAGTAACCATAGTTAAGATTCTTGCTTCTCGTCCATGATTCCCAAGCCACTTCTCTTTGCTCCAAAGTTCTGCTGAACTCAGAATTATCTTGGAGCAAATGGTTGTGAGGACAGTTTCCTGAGACCGAAAGAGGACATGCCTACTTACGGCAGTGGATCCTGAGGAATGTTGATGTGTTGTGGTTTTGTTTTCCAGGGTGAGCTGGTTTCTGCCCTTAACAATATTGCATGCTCTTTTTCAGAGTCATGGTAGCTACATTGATATCCGGCAGTGTGTAACCAACCAAGAAGCCAGCCGGGATAAGGTGTCCGTATCATCTCACAGTTCCCGCCGATCGTCACATACGGCCCTCTCTGACTCTGCATGTAGGTATCTTCTTGAACATAAAAACATGAGGACAACCCTGCTGGATCAGGCCCAAGGAGGCCTATTTGGTCTCCTGTTTCCCACAGGAGAAAGGAAACAGCATCCTGTTTCCCACAGTGGCCCACCAGATGCCTCTGGGGAGCCCACAGGCAAGAGGTATGTGCATGCCCTCTCTCCTGCTGTTGCTCCCCTGCAACTGGTATTCAGAGGCATCCTGCCTCTGAGGCTGGAGGTGGCCTAAAGACACCAGAGTAGGAGCTAGTGATAGACCTGGCTTCCCTTCTTCGTCTTCATCTTCTTCATTGTATATCTGTAGGGCCGGCCCTTTGATAAGGCAAGGTGAGGCGATTGCCTCAAGCAGCAGATTATTGGGGCAGCAATAGAGCAGCAAAATGCCCCATGCTGCCGCCATGTGGCGCAGATCTTTGGGGCCAATCTGACTCTTGCAAGCTTTGCTCAGAGCACCTCTCCTCACTCCTTACCAAGCTCGCGGGGAGAGGTGGCTGCTGGCAACCTTCCCTCCTCCCCAGCCCTCATGGTGCTTTCAAAGCTTAGGAACATAGACAGCTGCCATATACCAAGTCAGACCCTTGGTCCGTCTAGCTCACTATTGTCTTCACAGACTGGCAGCAGCTTCTCCAAGGCTGCAGGCAGGAGTCTCTCCCAGCCAGATCCTGGAGATGCTCCCAGGGAGGGAACTTGGAACCTTCTGCATGCAAGCATATGCAGATGCTCTTCCCAGAGTGGCCCAAGCACTTCATGAAATCGTTTAAACTTTTTATTCTGTGAAACTGGGTTTTTTTTTAACACTCCGTTTTATATTGGTTGTGTTTTAAATTGTGCACACTACCTAGAGATACACCTATCAGGCAGTAAATAAATACAGAAAATAATATTGTTACCACCACCCTAAAGGATGTTTCTCCTCCGCAGCCACTTCGTCCATCCGGCATACGGATGCCAGCACCCCTACCAGGCAGTCCTTGCCAATGGGGCAATCCGACAAGGCACCCCTGAGGCTGGCCTCCAGCAGCAGCACACCAGTAAGTCACGGGGCCATTTCCAGGCTGTATTTCCAAGCGAGGCGGAGAGGAGATTCCCTCCAGCTGGAGTCGGGGAGTCCATCAGGTCTTGAGCTGAAAGCACTGGTGCTTTAGCACTACTCTGAACATGAACATTTATATACCACTTTCCAACAAACGTTCTCCAAGTGGCTCACACAGAAACGTGAAATAATAAACGAGATGGTTCCCTGTCCCAAAAGGAATCACAGTCTAAAAAAGAAACAGAAGGTAGACACCAACCACCACCCCTGCTCGAATGATGTGCTGGGGTTGGATAGGGCTTGCTGCTCTCCCCTGTTAAACAGGAAAGAGTACAGCAGTAGTAGTATCTCTTTATTACAGTCACAGACCAGGAAAACAAACAAACAGAAGTGAGTTTCCGCTCACTCAGCAGGGTTGTTTGTATTATAATGCATGTGAGGTGGTCAGCTGACCTAGAGGAGCTCTCTGACTCAGCCAGGTGGTCATACGAACATAGGAAGCTGCCATATACTGAGTCAGACCCTTGGTCCATCTCGCTCAGTATTGTCTTCACAGACTGGCAGCAGCTTCTCTAAGGTTGCAGGCGGGAGTCTCTCTCAGCCCTATCTTGGAGATGCTGCCAGGGAGGGAACTTGGAGCTTGGATGCTGTTCCCTGAGGAGTCCCATCCCCTAAGAGGAATATCTTCCAGGGCTCACACATCAAGTCTCCCATTCATATGCAACCAGGGCAGACCCTGCTTAGCTCAGGGGACAAGTCATGCTGGCTACCACAAGACCAGCTCTCCTCTCCTCCGCAGCTGACTAGCAGATATGATTGTCAACTGGGCAGCAAAAGATGACATAGGTACTTAAGAAGATCCTTCTACCGAGTCAGATCTTTGGTCCATCTAGCTCAGGAATGTCAACGCTTACTGGCAGCGGCTCTCCAGGGTTCCAGGCAGGAGTCTCTCCCCGCCCTACCTGGAGATGCCGCCAGGGATTGAACCTGGGACCTTCTGCATGCCAAGCAGATGCTCTACAGTCTGTTTCCTTTCACAGGGTATAATAACCCCTCAAACACCTGCTGAACATCTCACACAGCATCACATGACGCAGCCTCCAGTTCCTGCGCAGCAAGCGGTCATGGTACGTCAAAGGCGGTGGGCAGTCAGTGCTGCACATGCTTGCCCGGCATGTAAATGGAGGGAGGTCCAAAGGCCTAACTCGAGGCTGCCAGAGTAATGGAGCATCCGCTGCCTTCTTCACCATCCCAGTAATGTCTGGCTTTGTGCAAGGGGTGACATCATGTCTTTGCGCTGTGTGTTGTCCTTAAGTCAGCGGCTGCCAGGAGCAGTGTGCGGATGCCATCACAGGAAGCTCCTTAGACCCTTGGTCAGTCTAATGAGCCAGTTTGCACATGCCCAGAAAGCACAAGTAGGAACAGGAGATTTTGGAGGTGGCAGGATTTGAATCTGAGACCTTCTCCATGCCAAGCAAGATGCTCTTCCTCTGAGCTACGGTCCCAGCCCTGCAGAGATTTGGGCTAAGGACCAATTTCATGGGCATGGCAGAGGTGAACTGGCTTCTGTGGGCACACTTGCCAGCGCTCCATCCAGAGGCTTATCTTCCTTCTCTCTCGTCTGCCCCTGCAGCCCGTGTACCACTTCCCAGCCCAGATCGGGATGATGCATCAGCTGAAAGAGCAGCTGGAGGAGAGAACGCGCATCCTGCAGGCTGACATCAAGACACAGCAAGAGGAGCTCCATGTCATCAAGGAACAGCTGCAGCTGGTGCAAGACTCCAATCTGCAGGTACCTCTGCAAGGACTGCAAGGCCCATCTGGACCAGCGTCCTGTTCCCCACAGTGGCCCACCAGAGATGCCTCTGGGAAGCCCACAGGCAAGAGCAGTGGCACGCTAGCCCCGGGACGTTGGGGCCGAAGTCCAGGGCCTCCACACCCCCGGGGGCCCCCCAAATATTCTTGAGAGTGTCCCAGGTGGTGTGTTTGCCACTGGCCTGCACTGCACCGGGCAGCCGAGTATGATTGTGACCTGTGCCAGGTGCTTTAGAGACAGAAGGGGGAGTGAGGAGAGAAAAATGTGGGGTGGGAATATGTTAAGTGGTATGTTAAAAGGTTTCTGCTACTGCATATTTGCATAAATATACCCCATGGTTTAAGAATACGGTGTTTGTCATGTTGTGTGTGTGTGTGTGTGTGTATAGGATGATGATGCTTAACTTGTAGCAGGTCAGGGGGCTCCAAAGGCCTTTAGGTCCAGGCTCCAAGATTACCTAAGTGTACCTCTGGGCAAGAGGGCCTGCCCTCTCTCCTGCTGTTACTCCCCTGCAACTGGGATTCAGAGGCCTCCTGTCTCTGGGGCTGGAGGTGGCCTATTGCCCTCCGACTAGTAGCCATTGATAGACCTCTCCTCCATGAAGATATCCAAACCCCTCTTCAAGCCATCCAGGTTGTTGGCTGCTGTCACCACAGCTTGTGGCAGAGAATGTGAATAAGCTGTAGGAACTCTAGCTGAGCCCAGAGTTGGGAATTCGTGCACCTGTTCATTTCAGTGAGCCTAAGCAAACAACAAATAACAATTTATATACCACTTTTCAACAAAGGTTTCCAAAGCGGTTTACATAGAGAAATAATAAATAAATAAGATGGCTCCTTGTCCCCAAAGGGCTCACAGTCTAAAAAGAAACATAAGGTAGACACCAGCAACAGTCACTGACCGTCAAACCTGACTCTCTCTTAAATTGCGACCCTGGGGAGTTTCCCCCCTTTTTGCATTTGCTGCAGCGTCAGATCCTCCTGATTAATGCCACTCCAACCATGACTATACTCTGTACCTTCAGAGGTCATTTCTTGGCCAGCAGAGAGAAGGGACTCGCTTCGAAAAGTAACAGGATTATTTTACCCGTAACATTTTAGGTCAAGTTTTAAAAAAAGAAGAAGAAATACAAACCTTTCCTTGCAAAATGCAGCTACTTCTCCTAGGAAAGGCTCAGTGTTAATCACAGCAGTGTGGAGTCCCAGCACTGATCTTCTGCTCCAAGGTTGGGTGACACCTCGTGGCTTCTCTGGCCGTCGAGCCAGGGCCACGGTTCCCAGCCTTGGGTCTCCAGATGTTGAGGCTGTTCACACAACCGAGAACAACCAAGGTTTGAGAGCTGTGTGTGCTCCCTATTTTTGGTTGTGGGTGAATATGCCACTAGACCATGTGGGTGTGTGTCTGTTATGATTTGATGTGTTACGTGTTCTGAGCCGCCCAGAGAACAATTTGTTATGGGGCAGCTAACAAATTAAGTTTATCGATTGATTAATTAATTAATTTAAAAAAATTATTATTATAGGTAGGAGGAGGGAGACATGATTGTGTGGGCGATAGGAGCCGGATATGAGAGTGGGGTAGGATGGCTCTGTCCCATCCAGCTCCTGTCTCCCACACAATCACTTCTCTCTTCTCCTACCCAATTGTTTGTTTCTCTATTCATTTTTTTATTCATTCATTCAATTTCTATACCGCCCTTCCAAAATGGCTCAGGGCGGTTTTCATTAAAACAAGACAATTATAATCAGTTTAAAAACAGAGGTTGTAAAACACCATAAAACAATAACCGTTAAAACATTCCAAACAGTTGAAAAAAAACCCCTGAAAACCATTTACAACATTTTAAAAACCCTGGAAGGCCAGGCCAAACAGGTTTTAAGGGCTCTCCTGTTTCCACATAACCGAAAATTAGGAGCACACAGAGCTCCTAAACCAGGGTAGGGCACGTGTCCTACCCAGTTTTCGGCCGTGTGAACAGCTTCGTCGTTGAACTACAATTCCCATTATCCCCAGACACAATCTGGGGACCCAGGGTTAGTTAAGAGGATGCTCGTTCTCTCTTTGCTGCAGACTAAATCTGTACAAGTTGTTTGATCAATTTGACAGGCCCAGATACTGTATTTTTGTGCCTGTCTACTCTTTGTTTATTTTCTGTTTTTTTAATTTATTTGTGTAGTAGTATCCTACTATCCTACCTTTCTTCCAAGGCGTTCAGGGAGGTATACGTGGTTCCCTCACCCTCCATTTTATCCTCACAATAACCCTGTGAGGTAGGTTAGGGTGAGAGAGAGAGACTGGCTTAAGGTCACTCAGTGAGCTTTATGGCTGAGTATCTTATGTTTCGATGTGTGTGGTAAGTCACCCAGAGAACAATTTTTTATGGGGCAGCTAACAAGTATTTATTAATTATTATTATTTCTTGTTTACACTGTCAGACAGGTGTTATTGACTGGTTTGTTTTATCCAGACATCGAGTCCTTCCCAAGGACCTGGGATGCCAGAATTTTATTATTATTGTTGTTGTTGTTGTTGTTATTATTATTATGTGTTCAGTGGTCGAAACAAAACCTGAAGGCGTCTCGTCTTCCTCTTCGCCCCTTTTTAACAGATGTTCATGCAGCAGCCGATGCCCATGGTCTTCAACAACGTGCAGCACCAGAGCCCACGAAGGCCTTCTCAACCACAGGCAACGGCCACCAGCACAGGGAGTAGGCAAGCGACCCCCAAGAAGTCCCAGCAACCAGGCCTTATGGGATCAAAGCAGTACTGTGGCACACACTTGCCTTCACCGCAGCAATTCCTCAGGGAACCTTGCGTCACGTCAACCCAGGTAAGACAGACGGCATTTTATTAGTCTACTGGCCTCACAAAATGCAGTACACAATATACAAAGTGCCTTCCACGTGAGGCCAATAAACCGAACAAATACAAAGAAAACTGAAAACCCTCATAAGTAAGGATAAAAACCCTCAAAGCATTCATAAGAAACAATCTGGCATAAAAACACAAAACATAGTCCAGGGTAACTGAGATTCATCACCCAGGTTGTGATTTATTTGTTCCTCTAGTAAACCAAATGCCTTGTTCTTTTTAAAGCTGGATTGCAGTAACATTTAAGCCCTATTCACACATTACATTGAACACTCATATGATGAGTGTTCAGTGTACACACAGATACAGTCGTTCACATGTTATGCTGAACGCCGGTACTGCAGTACACTTCCTATCTGAACCTTGCATTTGAGGGGCCGGCATCCAGGATGACTTTTAAAATGAACACAGGTACAGTCATGCCCACAAACATATCTATGAATGTACAGCCATCTCTACACTTGTACAACATAATGTCCGAATAGGGCTTTATTCTAATGAAGCTTTATGCATTTATACATCAGGTGCAGCAGCAACAGCAACAGCAGAAGCATGTCCTAAGAGGAAACCAGGTCCAGCAGGCCTGCATGCCCATGCAGATGAGCATTTCCATGCCCCTGTACAACAACCCTATGGTCTTCTCCCAAACACACCCCATCACTGTGTCTGCTCCGATGCCAGCAGAAATGGGCGAAAGGACACAGC
This sequence comes from Hemicordylus capensis, assembly GCF_027244095.1. Taxonomy (NCBI): domain Eukaryota; kingdom Metazoa; phylum Chordata; class Lepidosauria; order Squamata; family Cordylidae; genus Hemicordylus; species Hemicordylus capensis. Next base: position 22,914,519 of record NC_069667.1, read on the forward strand.
AGCCTGATTACAGCCAAGATCAGATCAGGTATGTTAAAAGCCAAGAAGTATGAGTAAAGGAGGCTCTTGATGACACCCTTGTTTTTAGGGATGACCTAATCCCTCCACACCCTCACCTCCTTACTGTATTTACCCAAATAAAAGGCGGTTCTGAATGTAAAAGACCATGCCTTAAAAGATAGCAGGTAAAATACAGGTTATACCTGTATTTAAATACAGGTTATACCTGTATTGACAGGTTATACCTGTATTTACCCAAAAGAGAAAGGATTCTGAATCTAAGACGAAACCCACCCACTCCCATATTTAAGAGGCAAGAAGTAGGAAAAAAAATCTCATCTTATATTTGGGTAAGTACGGTATTCATTTTGTCGTGCTAATGTTTTATAATGCTTTTTAAGTGTATTGCTTAATATTGTTGCTAATTGTCTTGTGGCTCCTAATGGATGGAAAGGCAGGGTACAATTTATATTAAATAAATTAGAACAATACATAAAATCATTTTTTAAATTGTTTTTGCAGGGGGTCCGGTGGGGTGTAGATTTTAATTTGTTTGCTGTTGTTGTTGCTGTTAATTTGTTGTTTGCTGTCTTGGTTCTCCTTTGAAGCTGCAAGGTGGAGCATGAATATTCCAGATGAATAGATAAATGGGGACCCACCACTCCAAAGACCCTCTCTCTAGTTTCCCCTTGTCTCAGCTCTGAAAGCAGTGTTTAACAGGACAATCGGAAGCAATTCCTTTATTTATTTAACAAATAAATCAGTTGGTGTATTGGTTTAGCCATAACAAAGATATTTGACTCCAAAATTAAGTAGTTAAAATAATGACATTAAAAAAAAACACCCATGGGACACTCAAAAAGAGAAACACTGACTCCACACAATTCAGTTTCGATGGATTTTACCAGCTTGCCATGTGCTTTGATGGCAAAAACGAAAAAGCTGGCTACTTTCCTTGTCACATACACCTGGTATCAGCTAATTTAAAAATTACATAGAACCTCAAAGATCCCCCAGGAAAACCCATAAGCAATGGTGGAATAAATACATCATGTAAATTGTTGCGGAAATTAACCCACCCCCAATAAAGAAGAAAAGAAAAGAAAAGGGGTTCAGATCTTCTAGACCCACATGGACACAGACTAGCCATACAGCCTGTCAACAGTGGATGGTAGAACATTGAATCTAGCAAGTGGGAAAGCGCTCCTAACTCTCATCTCTGTCAAATTTGATCAATAAGGTGGCTGATGAGGAAGGCAGAAGATTTGGACAGGTTTAAAGAAGGGAACAGCACTTTTTGCAGCAGAGGCCAATGCAGATGGACTAGCTCTGTCCAGAAGCCTTTGCTTTGGTATTAAATGTAAACAAGAGGAGCGAGTAGCTAATATTAGCTTCCGCAAGCTGGCTGCATCATTCCCCCCCAGAAGATGCCCCTGGTCCCAAAGTGTGCAGCTCACCTTAGCTAGTCGGCCCCTCTCTCTTAGGTTTCTGAAAAACGTTCCTGCACAAGGCAAGCAGGAGGGTTGGCCGTTTGTGATCCTGCCTCCTCACTGCCGTGTGGTGACTTGTTGCTTTCCCAACAGGATGTTGTTAGACCAGCCGGTGCAGCCCTTGATGTCCGGTGCTAATGGGAGCAGCCAGTCCTCGCAGAGCAACGCCGGCAGGCAGCAAACCAAGTAAGCCCTTCCCCACATTACGAGCCCGTTCCTGGGAATCTCCCGGCAGGCGCTGGACTGAGGCCAGTCAGCGCCAGCAAAAGAAGAGTGTGGGCTTCTGAAGACAGTGCCCCCCCCCCAGCTTCTGACCCAGGGCATCCTTTCGGCCTTTGGCTGGTGTTTGTCAATGCCACCACTTTCTTTTGGCAGTCCCAAGGGAGTCGTTACGACTGTCTGTAGAGACCCCAGAGGGCTGCCCGATCTAAAAACAGAGGAAGAGCCGTGCTGGATCAGGCTCCAGGCTGACCCAGTCCAGCACCCGTGCTGGATGAGGCCGATCAGCTCCATTGCTCGTAGTGGTCAGCCAGACGCCTCCCGGAAGCCCAGATGTATAGGCAACTTCCCAGCAACTGGTATTAAGAGGTATACTGCCTCTGAACCCAGAGGCTCCATTCAGCCATCATGTTCAATGAATTTATTTAACCCCTGATTTAAAATCACCTAGGCTTGTGGCTGTCACCATCCCTTGTGACAAGGAATCCCGTACGTGGCCTCATTAAAGACAAGGCAGTTTCATATGCAGAACTCTGACCTCCCCTGTGTCTAGTCACTCTTGACTCTTTGCGTCTTAAGAAAACGTTTATATACCATGTTTCTATTTTAAAATATCAACACTGTTTGCAGTATAATTCCATCATAAAAGCAACAAGAAGAGCACGTAGAAAACTTGCAGATGGCCAAAAGTGGTCACCAAACTGCAGTTTGAGTGTGCTTGTGTTTCATTTCCTTGTTTCAAAGCTTCTGTTAATGACGCTCTGCCCAGCACAGAATAACACATGCTTAAACCTTCCTGGGTTATGGCCACTCGCTATACAGGGTTTTAAAGCTTGAGTTCCCAGAGGAGAGCTGGTCTTGTGGTAGCCAGCATGACTTGTCCCCTTAGCTAAGCAGGGTCCGCCCTGGTTGCATATGAATGGGAGACTTGATGTGTAAGCCCTGGAAGATATTCCCTGCAGGGGATGGAGCCGCTCTGGAAAGAGCATCTAGGTTCCACGTTCCCTCCCTGGAAGCATCTCCAAGAGAGGGCTGAGACAAATTTCTGCCTGCAACCTTGGAGAAGCCGCTGCCAGTCTGGTTAGACAATACTGAGCTAGATGGACCAGTAGTCCGACTCAGTATATGGCCGCTTCCTATGTAACTCCCATCCCAATGGCCAAAGGCCGTCTGGGGACTCAGGTTTGAGAAGCCAGGCTGTGTTTCTTAAACTGATGTTCCTAAACATTATTTTCAGGATATTTTGTGTGTGTGTGTGTGTGCGTGCGCGCACGCGCATGTAAAAATACACATATGCACACACACCATCCTCTGTCCTAAGATCCCAGTGCAGCCAACAAGAGAAAAACAGTCATAAAATTTCAATAAAACAACCTGAAAATAAAACAAACACAGCTATGTCCTGAAAGAGACCGCTGGGGGCCACTCATTGGTCAACAGCCTGGATAAAAAGGGTGGTCTTCAGTTTCCTCCGAAAGGCTGGGAGAGAGGGGGCCATGTGGATCTCAGCCATGAGCAAGTTGCACTTCTTGGGGGCAGCCACCGAGCAGGCCCTGTCGCTCGTGCTCGACAAACAGGTCTCAGTAGATGTTGGCATGTGGAGCAGCAGAGCCTCCCCAGCCAACCAAGTCAGGTGGGCAGATTCTGTTGGGAGCAGGCAGTCCCTAAGTTACCAGGGGCCAGTGACCCCTGTAACAGGGATTAGCAGACATCGTTGACTACGGCTCCCACAATCCCCAGCTGCAATAGCCAAAGGTGGGGATTATGGGAGTTGTAGTCAGTGAGCTCTGCTAATCCCTGCTGCAGGGAACACTGCCTGGGGCCTTAAAGGTAGTAACCAGCACCTTGAATTGCAGCATAGTTATACCTGTTTATTTTGAAATAAAGGCATTTAATTTCTCCGCTTTGCAGGTTTGCTCTGGAGCCACAGGGACTCCCTGCTACGATACAGATGCAACCGATCACGTGCGCCACCATCCGTGCGCCTGCCCCTGCGCCCGTCTTCACACCCTCTGTGATGATTCCGCATGCCAGTGTCGCTGCCCAGCAGGGCCACCCTTCCGGCAGCCTCCACCAGTGGCAGCCACAGCAAGTGCAACAGCATCACCTTAACCTCCAGGTAATCGGGTTTTTGCAGTGCAGTTGGGGAGAGATGCGGTGCAGGCAAGGCGCCTAAGCCTGCTCTTTGTGTGCAGCGGGATAAGTCGGCTCCATTTCAGATTGCAGAGGAAATGGGGGATCATGTTTTTTAAAAAAAAAAAAACTTCTTGTGTCGAGGAGTCACCCAGGGCCGTCCTTGGGACAGGGCAAGCAGGGTGACTACTCCAGGCTCCACTGTTTTAACCCCCATCAAAATTAACTGGAAGGGGACCTTGTGCTACCAGAATTGTCCCCCGCAAAGTGAATCTAACACAGGACAGAGAGGACTGGGACAGAACCTTTCTCCCTGAGGTGCTAGCTTTTTACATGCAGGGAGACCCTTGCATACAAACATACATACAAACAGACCCTTGCAAGCTTTGAAAGTAATGGGGGAAAGTAATGGGGGGGGGGGTGAATGGGAAGAGATTGGCAGCAGCCTCTCCTCTCCTCTCCTCTCGCTTCTTGCAAGGAGTATGAGGAGAGGTCTTCCTCGCAGGTGGGTCTCAGAGGGCTGCTCTGATGGAAGTGGCACCTGAGGCAATTGCCACACTGTGCCTCATGGGAGGGCGGCTCCTGTGGACTAGAAGGGTTGAGCGGGCCATGGCTTGCATTCCAAACAGGCTGCGCCTCTTGCTATGGATAGACGAAGCTTATACCGAGACCCTCGGCACATCTTGCTTAATGCCGTCTCCATGGGGTCTCTGGGGTTTGGGCCTGGGGGCCCTTCCCAGCCCTGCCTAGACATGCCCGGGATTGGAGCAGGCACCTTCTGCAGGCAAAGCAGATGCTCTACCCCTGAGCTGTGGGCCCGACAGCAGGCGGGAAAGACCAGGATTGGGGCAGGGAGGTGGGGGAGCGGCTCGGAGCCAGCTCTGAAACGGACTCTCTCGTCCTTCTGCAGATGCAAGGGGCTGCCACCGAGTCGGTCCCGGTGGGCCAGAACCAGCGCCTCTTCCAGCAGCCTCACCTTCCGCAGCAGAACCCAGCCCCAGCCATGGGCTATTTCCACCACCCGCAGCCCCAGACCCGCCACCTCCAGGGCCAGGCGTGCAGTCTGCAGGACCTGCCCGAAATGCAGCTGCCATGAGGCCGAGAAAGAGCGACGGCGGCAGGAGTGAAGGCGGCGAGCTCGGGCATCGCGGCTGTGCTGAGCAGAGGTGAGGGGCTGGAGTGCAGGCGGGGAGGAGAGAGGCCCTCCCTGCACGGCCCTCGAGAGGCAAGGCTTGTGCGGAGGGAGACGTGGCAGACCAGGGAAGAAGGCCCTGGCAGGATGGAGAAGGGCGGCTGGGGCTTCTGGCACTTGAGACCCCACCCCACACACACACACACAACCAGCAAACCAGGATTCAAGCGAGGGCACACTTGGTTAGCTGTGTGAACTGTCCACTGCTAGACCATCCCCTCCTTCCTGTGTTTAGAGCCATGTTTATGAAAGGCCAAAGCAGGCAGAAGAGACAGTGGAGATGGAAGCAGCCACCGGCCAGAACCGGTCCGTTCGCAGGTACCAATTCTCTGCTCATTTTGAAGTCAAAATGTGGGTTGCCCAAGTGGGGCAAATACCTGCAAGGGGAGCACAATCCGAAACATGTCCATCTTTGCGTGTGTCGAAGCCAGCGTCCGGGTGGCGGGGTTTCCACTTCGTCAGTTTGGTTTACGTGCTGATGAGTTGGCGTCCGAGAACGTACGTGAGGGCAAGCGGCAGCTGAATCTTTTTCTTTTCAAAACCTTTGCTGAATTTCACTGTGAAGAACGTGGAATGCAGAAACTGTAACCAGCACCAGGCTACCGTTTTAAGTGTTTTTATTGTGTGGGTCTGCACAAAGATCTCGTTCTGGTACAGTAGTTCACACGTGGATTACTAATCAAATTCCTCCCCGACCCGGCAGTTTTCCTATACCTCACTCTCCTCGTTTGTTTTTGGATAATTGAGAAATGCTGCTACTGGGTGTGACACCACACTTGCCTGACTTTTACACTTTGCACCAGCTTCTTTCACAGAGTAACCACGTGTACGAAGGGTTCTCCTGTTTCGTTACGAGGTGCAGATGCAACTCGTATCGGTTTTTACTCCGCATTTAGCCAAATATATTTTTTCACAAGGTGCAGGAAAGAAACCTTTCCCTTCTCTCGGATAACCCTTTCCGGGATGGAGGGTGGGAGGTGTCTTGACACCCCAAGACAAAAGGCAAACTTTGTGGTTTTGCTGTTTGGTGTTGGTATATGGCGAAGTGGAGATTTCTACTTAGCAAAGCCACCTGCGCAATTACTAGTCAGTAGCGTTAGCAATAAATTGTATTTTTGTATATTGTCACTTTAACTGTGTTTATATTTATGAACGTTTTAAAAAAAAGTTTTATTCCTTCAGTGGGTGTGTATACCAAAGTGTCCCCTACTGTTTTGTGTGTTTCCAAAGGAAAATGAATATTATTGTTAGGGGCATTTTGTTCTGTTTTTTACTGGGCTGGGTTTGCACACTTTTATATCCCAGGTTCAGAGAGCAACTTTTACCAATACTTTAAAGGAAAGAAGAAAAGAGGTTGCAGTTAAGAGCCTGGTTTACAAAACAAAAACAAAACAAAAACATGTTAATTCATTGCTGGCATTTAAGAAAAGGTTTGTTCAGACAGCTCTGCAGTTTCTCTCACATCTTTTTGGCTGGTTCATTTGACAAGAGTTCAGGGCCCCAAAAAGCAGGGCTTCAATCACTTTAGCTCTGGGAGTGGAATGTTCTCAGGCAGCAGCAGATCAATCACTGTGTATCGGGGAGTGGGGGTCATCAATCCCCCCCCCCATCTACCAGTAGTGTGATTTCTTTACTATTGATGCACTTGAGTGTATGTTTATGCACAACTAAATTTCCTCCCACCCTTAGAGAAGGTGTGTATGTGTGTGTACACTTGCCTTGCTCTGACTGTGAGATGTAGGTCTCTACTTACAGAGAGAGACTGAGGGAAGCATCTTCCCGACGTCCTTGAAAAGGAGAATGTAAGCATTGCCCACGGGTAGCTGTCGGAGGCAAGCCTTTAGCCTTTGCACTGAGAGAGGAAGGCACTGAGTTTAGCAGGGTTAGGAAAGGCAGGAATAAAGCAGACACCAGCCCTATGCACACATTATATACACTAGGCCCATTCACATGTTACGTACAACCAGATCTGAACACAGGTACAGTCATTCATGTGTTATGCTGAATGCAGGTACAGAAGTACACTTGCTGTCTATACCATGCACCTGAAGGGCCTGTATCCAGTTTCACTTTTTAAATGAACACAAGTACAGTCATCCACACAAACAAAAGTACGGGTATACAGGCATTGGTACATGCATACAACATAATGTCTGAATCGGACTTCTGTGTACAGTATACACGGATACAGATCTGTATGCAGGTACACTTGTTCACACGTTGAATGCAGGTGCAGCAGATACACTTCCTGCCTGTACCATGCTTCTGAGGAAATTGTGCCCAGGCTCACTTTTAAAATGAATGCAGGTACAGTCATTCACACATACAAATGTACGAGTGTACAGACATCAGTACACTTGTACAGCATAATGTCTGGATAGGGCTCTGCTTTTAACTAGAGTCTGCCGCAAATAGATCAGAATCGGAGAGGTGTCCAACCTCTCACATTCCCCACAGCATCCTTCTCAAGGCAAAAGAGGGAGAATTGGGACTCTGAGAAATCTGGCTCTGTTCCTCCACTGAATGCTTGAAAGAGCCATGCCATAGGAGACTAATAGGCCAGAACTCCAGTTTTAGAAATGACATTTGGAAGAATGTAGAGTCAGGTTTTGTTTTCGTGAATGCCAGGATGTTTTATGGCACTGGGCACCTTATTATATTATTATTATTATTATTATTGCAAAATGCTGTTACCGTGTTTACCCCCATAGAAGGCAACTCTAAATTTAAGACGATGCCTTAAAAGATAGAGGTTACCTACATTTTATACTGGTACTTACCCCAAAGAAAGAAGTCCCTGAACCAAAAACGACCCCCTTAGATTCAAGAGGGAAGTACTGGGGGGAATCCTTGTCTTAGATTTAGGTAAATACGGTCGCGGAGGGATTCCCCAGCCAGAGGGTCCACAGTAGCGCAGGCTTGCGGCCACTTGCTGCACAGGCTCAGGCTTTATACTTCAAGTCGGCTGCTTGTGGCTTAGTCCACGACAGGCACCACTGACCAATGTCAATGGTCAGAAAAGGGCTTCACCTTTACAGACAGTAAAGCCATTCTTGAATGAGCCTGACACTGTTAGCTCCTGCCTGGAGGGGTAAAAACGGCACTGAATAATCCACCCAGCCATGGTGTGCTCGAAGTGCAAAGAGCCAGGGGAAATGTGCTAGAGCAGCTCCACCATTGACGGGTTGGAGTTTCATGGCTATGAGTCTAAGGTGTGTAGAAGCATTAGGGAGGATTTCGGACGGTCACGAGAGTGGCGTTAATTAGACACCGATGCAGAGCTGGCTTTTCCACACTGTGACCCGCCTCTCCTGGCCAACCAGATTGTATTTTGCAGCACTGTGCAGTTGTCTGAAACAACTCCCACCCCCCACACCCCAGTCCGTGGGTTTTTGCCTTTGGAAGCACTTTTTGAAAGAAAGAGCCAAGACAGAAGGATGTTTGTGCACTCACGGCTTAATGTGAGGCTTGTGCGTCACAGGCGGCTTTCTTTCCTGGGACAGCCTCGTGGGTGTTTGCGAGTTGGGACTGCCTGCGTCAAAAGGGGTAGAAGAGAGGAGGCGGGAAGGATGAGGCCTGTTCCCATCAACAAAGCACTAAAGCTTCACTGCGCTCCACTTTGCTGGAGAGATAAATAAGGGGGAGCCCCCCCCCTTATTGTAAGGCTAGGTCAGGTTCTAAAAGGCAGCCCACTCAATGAATGGGGTCTCTTTTCCTTGCTCACCAGTAGAGCTGAAAAGGGTCCGTTTTCTCAAGAGTAGCTGGCTTTGGGCAGTGCAATGCTAATTTGTCCTCCCCCGTAAGTGATTTTGTCCTTCCTAGAACAAGAAGTACAACAGACCCAGGAGAATAATTTCCAGACATAAGAGTCCAAGAGGGGAGTGTTTTCCAGCAGGACACCTCTGCAGGGCAGTTTTGACTGGGTTCTAGTCACAACACAGTTTCCCTTGACAGTGGGATGAAAACCCGCAAAGTAGCTGTGCTGGTGCAGCTTCAACAGCCATTGGACTTTCACTGTGAGCCAAAGAAATCCTTTGGGTCCAGACATACCTTGTTCCATCCCCACTTTAGCACAAAAGTGTTGCATAGGAAAGAGAGGAGGGGCCTGCAGGCAGCCTTTTGGATACAGGTGTTCTATCTGCGAGGTTGTCCACATCCCCACCCCACTCAGCACTTCTGTGTTAACTCCATGCACCTTAAGAAACCTGTTGGGTACTGCTGCGCCGTCCCTGTAGCAAGTCAAAAGGACACCATATCCCTTCACCCTTAATAGGATTTACAGAGAGAGAGAGAGAGAGAGAGAGAAATGGGACCCACTAGTAGAGTTCAGTCCCTGAAGCATCTGCTTCACCTTGCTGCTCTGGCCATGTTACACAAGTCCTGTTGCTCCTGGTGTCTTAGGGCACTTGGAATTTGAGAGACCAGGAAAACTCTCCTGCATTGCAAGTTGTGCAGATTCAGGCCCAATAAAATAAGATGCTGGTTGCACCCATAAATGTGGCCCCATGTGTAATTAGGGATGTGCATGGAACTGGCGGGGGGTGGGGGAGTTTGAAGGCGGGGGAGGGTGCACTTACCCCTCCCACCGCGCGCACACACACACACACACACACACCCGCCACCGCACACACACCGGCACTCCAATGTAAACCGGTCTGGTGGGGTGGCAGTGTTCCTCTCTGCTGCCCTATCCCCTCCTTGGACCAGAAGCACCCGGCACACAGGCCGACGAGGGAACCGGGAGGTACGTTGCCGCTCTGCTGGACCGTTTTACAATGCAGCACTGGGACGGGGGGGGGGAGCAGTGGGAGGGGTAAGTGTACCTACCCCCCACCTTAGAACCAGCAGAGCCAGCGGTCGTTTCAACCGGTTCCGTGCACATCCCTAGGCGTAATCAGTTTCACGGCATGGGAAGACACCAGCCATGGCTGGTTGACCCAATGGCAAACTGAGCAGCAGTAATGTCCCGACCAACTTCCTTGCCCTGTTGGACAGGCATCTTTCTGCATCGCAGGGGATAATTCATAGTTAGTTTTATGATGGACAAGCCTTTCTCCAACAGTACCTTTTCCTTTGGCGCTTGACTTCTAGCCAAGTGAGTCCCCAGTTCCAAGGCAACTAACTACATGCAGTACGATCCACCCCTACACACTACTCACATTTGTGCCGAATGGGGCTGTGGCGGCCGCACGTGCCTGGGGAAGAGAGCGGGGAGGGAGGAAGCCATTCCAAAACAGCTGTGGGGTGGAAGGGGGTGCTTCTAAACAGAACCCCCCTCCACACACATTTTAACCACATTATGTATATATTTATCGGCCTTTTAAAAACCATGCACTTTATTTAAAACCTTATCAATTCTCACATATACTGCACCAGCTGGGAAAGTCACTGACCGAGATTCCTGTATTTACCTGAATCCAAGACTAGGTTTTTTCCAAGTTCTTTGATACTAGAAATCAGGGGGTCATCTTAAATTCAAAGTCCTCTTCCTTTTGGGTAAGTATGGGTATAAGCTGTATTTAACCACTGTTTTTTTTTTTTAAAGGGGCATGTTTTAAATACCAAGTTGTCTTGTATTCAGGTAAATACGGTTATTCAACTCCCTCTCTGTATGTGTTCGACATCCTACTGGAAAAAAAGTTTGAATCATCCCCCCCACCCCACCCTCAGATGATCACGAGGGGCCCAAGGTTGGTGCCCTCCCCTCAGGGCTTCTGCAGTACTTTAGTCAGTGGATGTTTGGGTTAGCCCTGAATTGGGATTAGAGCCTCTCTGGCACCCACCCGGCCCACTTAAGGGAAAAATGAAAAAGTCCATCTGCTCAGGTTGAGTTGTGTTTATCTTGGTGTTAGTTATGCTCTGGGTTTGGGGCGGGGGGCGTTGTTTGTTTTCCAGAGAAGTGTTTGGAATCTAGAATGGTAGCAGACATACCACGCAAGAGTAGCATTGTGTTTAACCGATTGGTACAAGTTACACAAATGCAAAATGGCAAGCCCATCCCCAGTGGGCTTACGCTTGTGTAATGCAATTTTGGGTTTGCGCAACTCGGGACAACTCACACAGATTGCACAAATGCAGTATTACTAAGCTGGTTTACGCTTGCGCAGTGTCTGTCACCCAGTTAACTGGGCAGGATTCTCTGGCGGGGGATTTGGTGGGTAACGGGTATGAGGCAGCCATGGGCTCCTGTTGCCCAGAGGTTCTCTGTAAAGCTTTGCCAGATAGCCTGATTAACTGCAGGAAGGCTACGGAAACATTTGTCTATACATCCGATTTTTGTCAATACAATTCCAGACTTCAGAACACACAGAGGCACCTTTAAAGTCTTGCACTTTTAAATGCATTTTGTACATATATTATAAGCTAAAAGGCTGGTTGATCTAGCCAAGCTGGTTTGACAAATGCCGTCTGACCTGATTTGTATATTTTGTGACATATTAAAGTATGTAAAAAGGAAAAGGACAGGGAAAAAAAAGCAGCAAAGGCTTAGAGCTGAATATTTAGTTTATTTTATATGATGTTAAATATAGATCAATTTATAAATGTTACTATTCATAAAATATTTTGTAAAATGGGCGGGGGGTGGTGAGAAAGTGTCTTATGGGGACAAAATAAATTCTTGTCTAGGATGCTTACCCCCTTGTGAAGCTCTGCTGGGCAAGAACCAGTGTATCTCCATATGCTTTAACAGATTTGTACATAGTATTTTGGATGAAAAATAAAACTGTACTTTTAAGAACTCTTACTGGGTGGCTGCTAGTTATTTGTCTATTTACCTTACAAAAAGTACGCTTATGGGAACACCTAGCATTGTGTGTGTCTATCCCTATCAACTTTGCAACGCTTGGACCAATATGAGCCAAATTTGGTATAGTTGTAGAGACACATAGAGACATCCCAATGGCCTAGTTTGTGATTATGTCAAGATGGCAGATGGGTAAACCTTTGACGTGCATGTAGGCTAACAGATTTGAACCAAATTTTCTGAATATTATTACAATGACCAGGGAGTAGTCCAAAGAACCACTAAATTTCAATAGGATTTCTAGTAAATTTAGTCAGCTTGCCAACCAGTAAGTCTGGGAGACAGACCTCAACCTAAAACCAGATAATTCACAGCTTTTTAAAAAGTAGTGCAAAAGGGCCCAGGCTCTTGTTTTTCTAGCACAAGACCCCAATTTTTAAAAAATCAGCTAGGTTGCTTCTCTCCCAATTGGCTGGCAATCCTAGTGCCTCTTCCTATATGACACAGGCATCAGCCAAGTAAGCACAGGAACCGACCTAAACCGCCCCCTCAGACCCCTTGAGCACCACTGAAAATCCCACCTTGGGCACTCCCATCATGAAAAGGCACCTTCTGTCTGATTCGCCCCTGCCCAGCGGTGAGGCATAGTTTATTGATCGGTGGAAAAACACAGTGCATTTGTGGAATACAGAACAGCTTATCAAAAAGACAAAAGCGCCTGTACATAGAGAACCTTTTGCTTCCTTCGTAGCAAGAAGAGGAGAAAACAGTTCTATGTCCTGTGCTCCTCCGGAAAAACCAAACCAAAATAACCCTATTTAGGAATTTTTCTTAGAAGCCAAAGAACATCCATTTATTTTTAATTTTTTATATATAACCATTTTATAACTTCAATAAGACAACCTGAATGAGGCATTTTAAATAAGGTAGATAAATATAGATATGTTTTCCCTAAGTAATTACAGTTGCAACATGGGCAGCTGTATCATTATAAAAACCAAACGCTTTAAGTGGCATGGATACAGCTGTGTGTAAGAGCAATGAACAATCTCGCTGAGTGGAAGTGTGTCCTTGGTCATGTGACCTAGGGTGGAGTCACCTGATGCTTCCCCCTCCACTTTTGGCGAAATCCCAATAGGATCAGCTCTGAAGGCACCATCTAGCTTTCCTTCCCACACAATGCGGAAGCTACCTCTTTAAAATTGACTTTTTGGGTGTGGCCACAGGGAACAGATGATTGCATATGCATCCCATTTAGATACTTAATGGGTTTAAAAAAATTTTTTTTTTTGCAAGCCTTCCTAGAATGCACAGAAGTACTTTTAGAACTCTGTGTGGATTCTTGCATTTGACAATTTCAGGCCCAGCAGCTTGCTTTGAATTGATCAACAGGTGATCAAGCCCAGGGATTCTCAACATTGGGTCCCCAAATGTTATTGGACTTCAATTCCCATAATCCCCAGCCAAAGGCCACTGGGGAAGCTGAAGTCCCATAACATCTGGGGACTCAACGTTGAGAATCCCTGATCAAGCCAATCTTCTATATACACACAAGCACACACACCTCTAGCTTACTTGCCAGGTGACCTTATTCTTTACTACTTAACCAAGGATCCGAGCTGCTCTGTGTTCTGTGCAGCTGAACCAAGGGAAGAACAAAGCACCAAGAGCAGGGAGGGGCGAATCTGTTGGGAACTACCAAGGGAAGCACGCCATCATGCAAGCCCCTGAAGACAAAGCAAAGCGGCACAACCACAGGCATCCCACCATTCAGACACAGAGACAACATCAAGCTCCTCTGGAAACTAGTGCCCACCAATGTGCAAGTGTTCATCAAAATACCTCCATGGAATGTCTTTTCCTCTCACCCCAACATCATTTAGAGAAGGATCTTTTTGTCCTTCGTATTGGGGGAAATCTCTGCTTTCGGAAGGGAAAGGGGATACTGCATCAGTGCGACCACAGATCCTGGGCAGAAAATGTTTCCAAAAACACGGAGGAGCTGCTAGATTGGACTGTAGAGCTTCAGGACTGCAGGAAGAAGATATATTTAAAGTTCTCCCACATAATAAAGGGTAAACATCTCTGCACGCAAAATTAAAAACAAACACACACCCAGGCTTTGCATATTTTCCTTTCTCTGCTGTAATGACTATTTGCTGGGTGTTTAAAAAAAAAAGTTTCTGAATACAGTATTTCTCCCCTACCTGTTGTCTGAAGCGGAACAGATCAGCACACACCTCATTCTGCTCCACATGCACATATCAGGCTTGGTGTCAGGTTTCCCATGAAGGCAACCAGAAGTGAATTCATGACAACTGCTTGCAATTCCCAGACCAGGCCGCCTGTGGCTTCCTGGAGCACCTTAACGAAAGACTTAATTCCAGCCGTAAACACAGCCTTGGGAAACAACTGGATATGGGTGTGCAGAGGGTCTTATCTTCATATCCTTGGAAAAGCAACACCAATGCCATCACTGGAACCTTATAAAAGGGCCAAACGGTCATTGCATTCAACATGGCATTTGCCCCAGTTTGTTTAAATTTTGTTTTCGAATAGCTGTGGGGGTGGGGATGAGCTGAATTGGGACTGTGAGGGGGAGGAAAAGTTAGACACCCCCACAATGGGGCTGGGAGTGCCCTCGTCAGACTTCCAAAGCCCAACGCAAGATCAGGGATAGCCCCCTGCTCCCCTTCCCAGTTCCAAGTGGGGAACCCGGCAGGGTGGGATGTCGTTCCTGGGATGTCCAGTGGTTCACCAGAACAAGAGCCAGCTCAGTGGAGCTGGGGAAGCAAGGAGGGGAGACGGTTCCCAGCCCAGCTCCATAGCACAGAAGAGCACTGGAGCCTATCTTGCACTTCCCCAAGCTGCTGAGAGTGCCTGAAACAAGCCAGAGAGGATGAGAAAGACACACAGGACCATATGCTGCATCTGTCAAGTAAGTATTCTCCCCTTTCCATTTTTAAGATGCACAGCACTGACGCACAGCGTATGGGCTGTCACTTCAACTTTTGCAAACAGGAACCTCGCAGTTTCAAAAGGAAATGTATGCTTTTCTCGTCTGGGTTCGTTTACATGCCTTCCTCCCAGCAGAGGCCTTGAAGCACAGAATCTCTCGGAACACCCTGATTTTGCGAACTGGTTCCCAGCTGGCTAGCTCCCAAATTAAGCTTAAACTCTGTGCAGGATTACTGGTCAAAATCCCAGCAGGTGATGAGCACACTGTGGCCCATTTTCCTCCTTGCCTGTTAAGCTGCGAATTACAGCCACACTTTCCATTCTGCGGCTGCAAGGATCACTCCTCCTTTACATATTAGCAAATACTGAATTGCTAGCAAACATTTACTTTTGCACATCAACACTAGCTAATTTTGCCGGGTGAGAATTTTTGCACCCAGTCAAGCCTGCACATTTCCAGTGCTTACAAAACAATAAATTAACTGCACATGCACGCACATACACCCCTCCATAGTTAAGAAAGATAAAGAACTTCAATGATAAGAGAATTCTGAAGTATAATCAGAAATACATTGTGTACATAGACAGGCCATTCTGCAATTAGGATTGGTCCCAAGAACCCCGGTACAGAATTACTGTTTCCTTGGTACATGGATCGCTTTTGCGTGATGTGCCCAGACCATCCATGGCACCGTCTCTCTTGAAGTCACTAGGATTTGCACACCTGAGGCTTTCACTGATACAGAGAGGACTGAAACGGGCAAGCCTTCTGAGCACCCAGTAAATGTTAATCATATGCTATAAGATTAGTTCGGAGTTAAATCTGAATTTCTGCTTTTTCCCCTCTAGGAATGTTCTCCTGCACCATTAAGTTGGGGTGGTCTTTTTAAACAAAAACAGCGAATTCCACTTATTTGGGGTAACTCCACAGGAGTAGCAAAAGTTGTTGGGAGGGCAAGCAAAGTCAACTTTAGCATTCCTATACACATAGTGACATTTTATCAACGTGTCAATGAAGGGCAAGAGCAAAGGACCCAGAACCACCGGCTCCAAAAAGCCCTGGTGAATCAATCATTAAAGTGAAATATCATACAAGTGTTATCTAGAAACTGACTTGACTCTCGCTGCTGAAACCTGTGGATGGTTTTTGGACATTGGTAGGAAAACAGTCCCCCAAAACTGTGTACAACTTTGCTTACAAAAATTCTAAATGCATCATTCATTTTGCCTTTCCAAACTACCAGATTATATGCTCTGATGGATGGCTTGTTTCTACCGCAAAAAGGAACTTGATAATCTAAAGTAGGGATTTCCCAACCTTGGCTTCCCAGATGATGTTAGACTATAATCCATCATCCTCAGCCACAACAGCCATTGGCCTTTTGGGGAATGATGGGAATTGTAGTCCAACCAACCACCTCTAAAGACCCTGATCTGAAGCCCAATTCACACATTATCACCAACCTGCCATGCTGTAACCCAATAAGAGCTGTATGAAGGAGCCAGGGTGAATGCCAGAGTTCCTTTCCAACCCTAGATGAAGATCATGCACAAAAGAGCCCTGCTAACAAAGTTCCCTCCTCCACGTGTTATGAAGATAGTTTGGGAAGACGCCACAGCTTAGCAGCTCCCGTGCTATTACCAAGGTCACATGTGAGTGGAACCCAAGTAGACTAACATGGTGAAAGAACCATAAAAGTTTGAACAAAAAGCTGCTCAGATAAAGACAGGCCAAATTGGGGTGGGTCAGGGTAGGGATGCCCTTCAAGAAATTCCAGGATTCAGGGTCAAAGGGGACCTCACTGATGGGAGAAAAAGAGAATCAGGGTGCTAGTTCTTTAGAACATTCCCAAAACTAGCTCTGCTAGCCACAATCTTTTTTAAAAATAGATATCAGAAACAGTCCTGTTTACAGACACACCACAATGTTCTCCAAGAACCATCTCCTCTCCTAAAGCAGTAAGCAAACCTACATTCAAAGTTTAAGTAGTGATTGTTTCAAAATCTAACCAACCTTTCAACAAGACGCCAGTGCCACATTTAAAGGAAGGTGGCCGACGCTGCATTCAGTTTGAGGGGAAAAGACCCAAAAGGAGCAGCTCAACAAAACGAGAGCCTCTAATATTCCACAGCTGTGGCCTCTATAGGCCAGCCTAAGCATTTTCCTCCCAAGTTGGCATGTATTTGCTGAAGTGGTTTTAAGTCCTAGTGTACTAAAATAGTTTGATAATGCAAAGATTAGGTGTTGTGCTTCAAGCTATACTTATTTAACTTTGCAAAACAAAGCGATACACACGCGCGCACACCTCAGCACACAGGGGAAATGAGCTCAATTTCTCACCCCCCAACTCCTGACGAACTCAATGCCCCGAGCTCAAACATGGCCTTGCCCGTTCTGAGCACCTCTGAACAGAGCAAAGAGAGAAGCACACCTTGGCCGAGTGCTATACACGAGCTCGTGCTTTTAACTGAGACGCTTTAGCCTTTTCTAGCTTGGCCTGGACATCTACCGGCTTCTCAAAAAACCTCACCAAAGCAGGTTCGTTGAGTAGAGACGCCAGAATCTGTTCGAAAGCAAACGACCATTCGCCGCTCGCTTTGCTCGGGCTCGGGGGTCCCGTGTTGACAGTCCGTTGGGGTGCTGGGGCTTCCTGGGGTTTGCTGTCGTTTCCTGCACCAAAGTCAGCAGCAGGAGGGGCCACACTTTTGACAGGGGAAGTGGGGCTCTGCAGCCGGCGTCCCACCTCTTCCATCTTCAGCAGAAGGGTCGTGACGGTGGCAATGGCACGGTACAGGAGCTCCTCTTCGGGGTCCCCGTGGAACAAGTTATACAAAGTCTTTGAAAACTGGATGAATTGGAACTGGGAGGGTGGCGGGGAGAGAAAGCAAAAGGGGTATTTTCAAGGAGCATCCAATCTTGCAACATGGAGAGAGAGAGAGAGAGTCCTTGCAACATGGCGTGTGTCTGTAATACAATTATCTCTCTCATCATAATATAACAACCCTGCTAACTGGGCAAAGAGGCACCTTTCATGGTGGTGATGCTCCTTACATGCAGGATCTTGAAAGGGAAGGACCAACTTCCCTTTCAAGAGGAGTTACGTGTGATGATGTCTTGACAAATTCTGCATCTGATGGCATACGGCTCAAACAGGAGAGCAACTGGCCCTCTCCAACCCCAGCACTGCAATTCCTCCAGTGGCTGTTACTGGTGCCTTAATTATCCTTTGTCTATGGAAACCATTCTGAGAACTTTTCAACTGAAAAGCCTTATATGAAGGAGGAGGGGGAGGAGGAGATGAAAAAAGAGCACGTCTAAAGGCATCCGTTGCTTTTTAAATGGCTGCTCTCCTATTTGAGTGAATGTGACTGTATCAACATCTGCAGCCGCCCCCCCATACAACCAAACCACACTGTGGTGGAATCTTACCTGGTCCATCCGGGGCAAATCCTTAATGTTTTCTTCCTTCTTAAGCAGCTCATCTTGCCACTGTTTCAAATAGGCCTGGATATCCACTTTTCCTTTCCCTGTTTGGAAGGCAACGAGTCAAACCCAGAGCCGATGAATATCTGACTTCTCCCCAGCCCAGAACCATCCCTATTCAGAAAGTAGTGTCTGCCTAGTGACATTGGGCATATCTGTACTCCATGCACAAGTGCATAGCTGTGACATAAAAATCTCTGCTGCAAAATAATCGATTGGCCTGACAGACAACCTCCACCAGAAAATTGACAGCGAGAGTGCTGGTTCTTTTTGATCTCTCAGCGGCTTTCAATACCGTTGACCATGGTACCCTTCTGGATTGCCTGAGGGACTTGGGGATAGGAGGCACTGTTTTACAGTGGTTCTGCTCCCATGTCTCAGGTACACTTCAGATGGTGGCGCTTGAAGACAGTTGCTCTTCTTAACAGGAACTACTATATGGTGTTCCCCAGGGCTCCATTCTGTCACCAGTGCTTTTTAACATCTACATGAAACCGCTGGGTGAGGTCATTTGGTGCTGGGGATTATCAATATGTTGATGACACTCAAGTCTATTTCTCCTTGTCATCAATATCAGGTAATGGCGTTAGCCCCTTAAATGCCTGCCTACAGGCAGTAATGGGCTGGATGTATGTCCACACATACATTCTACAGCAATGATCTTCACTGTTTTTCAGGCAGGGACCACTTGGGCAAAAGATTGGGAAGTGTCCTTCCTAGCGATTTCCCCACCAAGCTCTGTGGGGAAAGAACCGGGAAGACTACCTTTCCCAGAGCGGCATGCATGCCTTCCAAAATGGCTCTGTGGCTGGAATGGAGCTCTATTCCCCTTAAAGAAGCCTCACGAGTGCTGGGCAACACGCAGGACTTAGCACGGCACAGTGGAGGCGGTTGCCTCTGTGCAGTGCCAGGGAGGCCGTGTAGACTATTTAGCTTCAGCCAAAGCTTTGCACAGGTGGACTTAGCAATTAGTCAGGGATTTGCACGGAGGGTCAACCCAGTTTCTCCCATTATAACTCAGGACTGGCTACCTTTGTCAGGGCTCCTCTTCGAAGCATCCGAGACCTCACTGTCCCCAGCAGAGGAAACTGGGATGGAAAAAGAAGAAGACAAGTAGATTACTGATTTCTTCACAACCTGCAAATCAGGATTTAGCAGCTCCAGCTGACAGGCAATGACTGTGCATCATGTCGGCCACTGTCTGTTTGACCATCCCAGGATTCTGATACCTCATGACCACTTTGTGTGCAGAATGAGCCTTAGTCTAAGGAGGAGAGCTGGGCTTGTAGTAGCAAGCATGACTTGTCCTCTTTGCTAAGCAGGGTCCACCCTGGTTTGCATATGAATGGGATACTACATATGTGAGCACTGTAAGATTATTCCCCTGAGGAGAAGGGCTGCTCTGGGAAGAGCCCCTGCATGCTTGCATGCAGAAGGTTCCAGGTTCCCTCCCTGGCAGCATCTCCAAGATAGGGCTGAGAGACACTCTTGCCTGCAGCCTCGGAGAAGCTGCTGCCAGTCTGTGTAGGCAATCCTGAGCTAGATGGACCAATGGCCTGACTCAGTATATGGCAGCTTCCCAAGTTCCTATTTTTCCACTCCCTCCTCTGAGAGCTTCAATTAGGCATCTCTGTTCGTGTCATCTTTGCATCTCTGTCTGAAACAAGAGGCATCAGAATTCTGACTCTATTCCCTCTGTCCAGAGAGAAATGCATTTCTGAGCACTTTGAAGTGGAAGAGGAATTAACTCTTCACTGCCTGCCCAACTACCAGCTGAACAAGAAGATCACCAACCCTGGAGGGATCTGTAAATGCAGCACTTCAAGACTCACCATTTAGCTGACTAAAGTAGATTAACTCTTCCTTTGATAGATGAGCACCTTTGGAAGGGCTGAGGGATTCCACTTCCGTGAAAGCTCCAAAACAAAAATTACAATTCAGGATAGTTTTGAATCACTAGCATTACTAGAATCTTGATAATAATTGCAAAGCACTTTCAGTGTACAAACCCATATTCCCTTCATTCTCAAGAAGAAGAATTTATCTGTTTAGCCGCAGACCATTACAAAAAGAAACACAGAGTAAACTACACCAACAATCCTGTAAGATATTCCCCTTAGGAGATGGGGCTGCTCTGGGAAGGTTCCAAGCTCCCTCCCTGGCGGCATCTCCAAGACAGGGCTGAGAGAGACTCCTGCCTGCAACCTTGGAGAAGCCGCTGCCAGTCTGTGAAGACAATATTGAGCTAGATGGGCCAAGGGTCTGACTCGGTATATGTCCCTATGACAGCTACAACAAGCAAGTTAACCCTCTGACAGCCCCACCCCTCTTAGGAAAACATACAACACGGAGGCAGATGGGCAACCACAGCAAACTCACCAGGAGGTATGTGCAGCTTGAAGAGGAATTTCAGCTTATGGGTAAAGCTTCCATAATACATAACATCTAATAAATAGGGAAGGGGAGAGGGAGGGGGGGAAAGAGGGAGGTTATTCTGATTGATTCATACCGTGAGATCGATTGCTTTGGCAGTACAAAAGCAACTGAGCCCATCTCGGTAGACCAAACACTGTAACTGAGTGTAAAGAAAATGTGGTGGCCGCTCCGAGACTGAGATCTCAGAGTAAAAATCTGTGTGGCTTAGACTAACTCGTAGTCAGTCTGCACTCATGGTGTTGAATGTAGGACTCAAGTCTGCATCTGTGGCTGGAAGACTGTTCGGCAAGAATTTCGCCTAGGCACGACCACATGCTCTAGCCCAGCGTTTCCCAACTTTAGGTCCCTCACTGCTTTTGAACTACAACTTCCATCACCCCTGCCGCAGTGGCTGGAGATGATGGAAGTTGTAGTCCATCCTCTCCAGCAGGCTGGCAAGCCCTGGCAACAGTAACTCCTGCCTTTGTTACCTCTCGTTTGGATTCCTGTAACGCGCTCTACCTCGGGTTGCCTTTGAAAACGATTCGGAAGCTTCAACTCGTCCAGAATGCCACGGCCCGCCTCCTCATGGGAGGCCGTAGACTTGATAGCATCACATCTCTTCTACGGTCACTGCACTGGTTGCTTTTTGGCTTCCGGGTCCAATTCAAAGGGCTGGTTCTCACCTACAAAACCCTTATGGGCTTAGCACCTGTATATCTCCGGGATCACCTCTCTCGGCCAGTTGTATCCCATCCTGTGAGGTCTTCTCAGTTGGCCCTCCTTAGCGTCCTGGCTTGGCCATGGTGTAGTGCGTAGTGCCTGGGCCCGTAGGAGGGTCTTCTCTGTGGCCGCCCCTCTTCTTTGGAACACCCTCCCCCCCCAGATTCATCCAGCCCCCTCCTTAGTGGCTTTTAAGGCCCTTCTCAAGACCTACCTGTTTCGCCAGGCATTGGCCCTTTTGTTTTTTAAAATTATTGCTATTGTTCACTGCCTCGAGTCTTTGGAGGAGGGGGTATACATGAAGTTTTTAACAAACAAGCAAGCAAGGGAATCAAGGACCCCTTGGGATAGTCAATGGTCGGAGCTATAGGGAAGCCAAATATTCTAGAAAAGAAGCCTCTTAGCAGCAATTGGTTGGAGCAGGTCTGTCGTCCTGGACAACGACACCCCCGCCCCCCAATAAAAGCTTCCAGGTCACCTAACCACCACCTCTTTTGTTACAGCTGTAGGCCAAGCATTAGTTATTTTTTATTCCGTCTTCTAGCAGGCTTCACTTCAGCTACCTCTGTCCTGGACATCTTAACAGCATTGCTAATTGATTTGCGTATCGGGGGGTGGGTGGGCTTTGTTCCTAGGGACTGACCACTATGGCCTCATCACCCACCCAAAATTTACAGGAGTCAGGCTAGGCAATAATCAGCCCAGCCCAAGACCAACAAGGACACGATCTCTCCCTCAACATACAGCTCGAAATCATACCAAGAGCGCAGGCAAATTCTTTGAAGTTGATAAGGCCATCTAAATTCTCGTCCAGCAACCGGAACGTCCACAGTGCGAGGGAGTCCCTGTTTGCGCAGTGCGCCCATGGGCTCAGGAGATGATAGAGGACCCGGAACTGTTGGCAGTCTATGCGATACTGATCCAGGTAAGGCAGGCTGGGGTCGTGGTGCTTCAGGGCTGGGCTGTTGACACTCCAGTAACAAGAAAGAAAGTGCTCCTTCTGCAAAAAGAAGCGTTGAAGAG
Source organism: Hemicordylus capensis (assembly GCF_027244095.1). Classification (NCBI taxonomy): domain Eukaryota; kingdom Metazoa; phylum Chordata; class Lepidosauria; order Squamata; family Cordylidae; genus Hemicordylus; species Hemicordylus capensis. The sequence goes on from NC_069667.1 coordinate 22,936,901, forward strand.
TCTGAGTCCCAGAGCACGGTCTACAGGCACACGATACAGCCACCTTGCTGAAGCTGAGCAGGTCTGGGTGTGGTCAGTGCCCCAATGGGAGACCCATGCATGCCACTTTTGGGGATTGGGCCATAGCTCAGTGGTCGAGATTCAATCTTTGGCATCTCAAGGTAGGTGTGAGAGACTCCTGCCTGAAACTTGGAGAAGCCACTGCCAGTCTGTGTAGATAGTACTGAGCTAGATGGACCAATGGTCCCACTCTGAATAAGGCAGCTTCCTATGTTCCTATGACCTAGGCAAAACACAGACAATTCTTGGAGGGCCAAAAAATGTATTCCACATGGTTGTCCAAAGCTAACCTTTTAAAATCACAGGGAAAGCAAGCTGTTTAGAACCAAAAATACCTCTTCTGAAGCTATTCTTATCGTCACAGCCAACTGCATAACCTTTAGACTTGATTCATGCAATCACTTTGCACAGAACTAGATTTATCAATATGGATAGTAAGACAGGACTAGCGGGAAGGATGTTTATGATCGCCTTTCTGCATCTTCATGTACAACAAGAAAGATTTAGGGAAATTCTGGAAGCGTTCACATTGAAGGAAGATTTGGGGCCCATTCACATGTTATGTTCAACACTTGTACAATGAGTGTACAGCATACACAGGTACAGTCATTCACACGTAATGCTGAACACAGGTACAGAAGTACACTTCCTATCTGTACTATGCATCTGAAGGGCCTGTATCCAAGTTTACCATTAAAATGAACCACACCATACAGTCATTCACACAAACACATGTACGAATATACAGACATCTGTACACTCATACAGCATGGTGAATTGGGCTCCAAGTTTGCATGCACGGAGGTCTGAGAATGGCATTTGTTTGAGAGTGTAGTTATTGCTACAGAGAGAACTTCAAGAGCAAAAAAGACCAGAAAGAAACCACTTAACAGATCAGGAAGAAGGCTGTGCTAGAATTATTTCCCCCAAGGAATAAGCTTTCCACATGCAGGGAGGTTTAGACACTGAAGAATGAGGGTGCCATTTGATTTCCTGAACATTTGAAATCAGTTCCTTGTTCTCATTTGGTTACACTGCACTGAAGGAGCTTGATCAGATATTTTGCTTTAGAAAAGCTGGTACAGGTTGCCGTGTAGGAAGCATCCCTGGACTAAAAAGCAGACGCTCTCAGGACATCAAGAAAGCAACATCAAGGCTGCCCACAGTGTTCAGAGGAGGGAGCCAGAGTTGCAAGGTCTAATAAAATCTCCTTGACTGCATGGTGTGATGATTCATTGGAAAGAAAGGCCTCTTGCAAAATGAGGGCATGAAATATAAGCAATGTGTTACCTTGTATAATTCATAAAGCTCTTCCAGGTCATGAGGACTGATTTTCACGTCCTGAGAAATGACACGCAGCTGAAACGAAAGGGCAGAAGCAGGGCAGTCACGTCACGAGCGTTCCTCCTCAGCTCCAGGTTTCTGCTTCAGCAATCTCAGGTTCAACTTGACTACTTGAATCAGGCTTAGAAGTATAAAACCCACTTGGGTCTCAGGGCATCAAAAATATGTCCTAAAGGGCTGCGCAACCCCCTGGGACATATTTTCAGGTGGTAGAGAAAGCCTCCTAGGAGAGAGGCAGGTGTCAAATTGCTGTTGTACTGGTGCAGTTAATTGGGAAGTTTTGTTAGGCTGCTCTGTCGTGCACCAGTGTATCCTTGCTCTGAATGCCAACCATACTGCTTTATAACAAAAAAAGTTCTCAAGGCAGTTTACATAGGAAAGATTTCCCCCATCTGCTGTCACCTAAGAGCACACAAATTCAAATCTAAAGCAATTCTTAAGATTTAGCAAAAAAGAAAAAAGAAAAATAGTAGATTCATTCTAAAAGAAGCATTCCCCTTCTCTCACAGACAGGAGAGAATACCTCTTCTGATAAGGTGTTTGCCCTGACACACAATATGCATAATCTAAAAATCATACTTTTTGCTTCAAGAACATTGTTTTTACCTGTGTGCAAATCTGACTGATTAATCAATGACAATTAAAACTCATACTTATGCTTAATCAACTATATTTTCTTTAATTGGCTGACTCACCCCAGTTAGAACCCAGGTAAATCCTAGAAATCTACTTTCTAGCCCAGGAGTAGGCAAAGTTTGCCACTCCAGCTGTTGTTGAACTACAGCTCCCATCATCCTCAGCCACACTGTATTGTGGCTGGGGATGATGGGAGTTGTAGTTCAGCAGCAGCAGCTGGACAGCCAAAGGTTGCCTACCTTTGTTCTAGGCTTAGAGAACCACCATCTTGCAAAGGCAAGACAAGGTAGGAAGAAGTCCAAAGAGCAGCCTCCAGAACACAGGTTCACGAGGCTACATGCAAAGTAGGAACAATGGAGTAAAGCGGCATATAAATCTAACTAAATAAATAAATTGAACATCAGACATTAGCGAACACAGCACAGTGCCAGTGGCTGAATTCCTTTCCCGGCTGTCCCATCTTCTGGGAACACAGGTAAGGTACACCTGGAGGAACATAAGAACAGCCTTGCTGGATCAGGCTCGAAGCCCATCTAGTCCAGCATCCTGTTCCCACAGTGGCCCACCAAATGCCTCCGAGAAGCCCACAGGCAAGAGGTGAGGACATGCCCTCTCCCCTGCTGTTGCTCCCCTGCAACTGGTATTGAGAGGCATTGTGCCTCTGAGGCTGGAAGAGCCCCTGGTGGCGCAGTGGTAAAACTGCCGCCCTGTAACCAGAAGGTTACAAGTTCAATCCTGACCAGGGGCTCAAGGTTGACTCAAGCTTCCATCCTTCCGAGGTCGGTAAAATGAGTACCCAGAATGTTGGGGGCAATATGCTAAATCATTGTAAACCGCTTAGAGAGCTCTGGCTATAAAGCGGTATATAAATGTAAGTAAGTGCTATAGCCACCAGACTAGTAGCCGTTGATAGACTTGTCCTCCTCGAATTTGTCTAAGCTCCTTTCAAAGCCATCCAAGCTAGTGGCCATCACCACATATCCCGTGGCAGAGAATTCCATAAGTTAATTAGGCACTGCATGAAGAAGTACTTCCTGTTGTCGGTCCTAAATTTCCAGACCTTCGGTTTCATGAGATGACCCCTGGTTCTAGTGTTGCGAGAGAGGGAGAAAAATGAGCGAGTGGAAGGAGCAAGTGGAAGAGGAAGTGTGTGGCTCTACTCAGGACTTTTAGGCAAAGCAAGACAGAAGGATGTCCATACCTTGACAAGCAGAGCCAACGCCCACAGCTCAAGGTGGCTGGACCCAGAGCTCTTTCTAGCTTGTGTGGGGCTCAGAACAAATATAGTTTGCACTCCACACACCCCATGATGAATCAAGATTTTCCTGAGACTGCCTGAACTGGAAGAGTCTGTGCTGCAGTGCAACCACATCCTTCGCCTCCTGCTCTAGACAGCCTTCTGGCTGAGTCTGTATATCGCTTACCACATTTTGCTTCGTTGTGGTTTCCAGGGTCTGGATGACATACAGCCTGTTACGCCGCCGCATGCTCTCCACATCTTCAAAGCGGATTTCACCATATTTCTATGAAGAGTAAAGCAGAAAGCTGTGTCAGGTCGTTTTCAGCGATGGAGCTGAACAGGGTCGGGGAAGGCTTTAAGCATTCTGCCAAGAGAATTACACTGGGCCAGAATGGGGCTTTTCTGTCGCCCTCTTCAGAAGTTATAAATAGGAACACAGGAAGCTGCCTTATACCGAGTCACACCCTTGGTCCATCTAGCTCAGCACTGACTAGTAGTACAGAGACTGACAGCGGCTTCTCCAAGGTTTCAGAAGGAGTCCCTCTCAGCCCTTTCTGGAGATGCCAGGGAGGGAACTTGGAACCTTCTGCATGGATGCAGGCAGATGCTCTTCCCAGAGCGGCCCCATCCCCGAAGGAGGAATATCTTCCAGTGCTCACACATGTAGTCTCCCATTCAAATGTGAACCAAGGGAGTCCCTGCTTGGCAAAGAGGACAATTCATGTTTGCGACCACAAGACCAGCTCGTTGTGAGCACCACTTGCGACAGGGGAAAAGCAGGGAGGAAGTTTCGCCCCTGCTATTGTAGTGTGTGAAGTAGACTCAGCTTTTATATGTCTCAGGGACAGTCAGACCCTCACCTAAGAGGGCTACCAGGCCTGTTCATAGAGCAGGAGATTCTTTGGGGAGCTCTGAAGTTTGGACTCTGACAATGGGGTGCTTATGCTGAAGGAATGCAGAGAGAGCGGCTTTCTCTGGGAACGATGTGCCTGTGCTGTTCTTGTAGAAATGTTGACAAAGCAACTTTTGAAACTCTGATCAAGGTACTGTACCAAACTTAAAGGCTATCTGAGTCTGAGTTTTGCAATCATCTTGCTAATCAATGTGTACCTATACTGTACCCCAAGCTGGCAAGGTTTACGTAACACTGAGATATTAGAGATGATTGTCAATAAGGATCAATAAGGTTATTTTGATTTCCCTTACTCTTTCCTTACTCTCCCCCCCACGCCCAAGCTTATGGCGCTGTTTGTCTGAATGGGGCGCCGCCATAAGCAGGATGGCGGGCGATCCCGTGAGCCGCATCCTTGATCGATCAAGGCATTATTTTAAGGAGTCGCCTGCAACTTTAAAAAGGGAACCACAGAATGCATACACACAACGCACAGGCAGTATTGTGAAAGAGCATCCACACCTCATTTGACTCCCGAATCAGGTCGGTGATGTCCACTTTGCGATGCTGGCTCCTGGATTCGTTCGCACCGGACGCCTGCTGCACCGCTGGAGGTAGCGGACTGTCCTTGTTGGCAACGCTGTCGAAAAACCTAGATTTAAAAAGAGAAACACACACCAAGTGAGATGCCCATGAAAACTGGGTTGTAAGGAACACACATAACACAAGCAAAAAGCAGGTGGGGAGACAGACAGGACAGACCCCTGCTCTCAAGGAGCTTACAGTGGGAAAGATGTTTTAACAAGCTGCCACGTAAAAATAATCTTATTCTAAGAATATTTTAGACAATGTCTTGTTGCCTTGCTGTTTTTCTTTCTATCGATACCTGCCTGTATTTTTAGACAGTATTTATTCTTATAGGTTCTGCTTTTACAATTCTGTTGTTGCCTTTATTTCTGTTTTGATTTTTTGCTGTCAGCTGCCTTGGGAGCAATTTTGTTGAAAGGCAAGATATAAAACTCTTAAATAAATAAAACTGTTGGGTAGGGGAGGAGTTTGTTAATTTGTTGTTGTTTTTAAAGGCAACTCGAAAAAAGCAGGTTAGAACATTTTAAAAAGAGCCCTCTGGGATCAGACCAAACGCCTTTCTAGCCCAGCATCCCGTTTCCAGTGACCCACCAGCTGCTTCTGGGGAGCCCACAACCAGGGCAACCTTTTTTGAGATATGGCTACCAAAACTGTACATTATATTCCAAGTGTGGCTGCAACATAGATTTGTTTAAGGGCGTTCTAACAAGTCGCCTCCTTTGGACCCTTGATGGGTTCCTGTTTTGAAGATCTCCACAGGGGGTGGACAGCTAGCCTTGCAGAAGTGAGCATGAATTGTCCCCTTTGCTAAGCAGGACCTGCCTTGGTTTGCATTTAGATGGGTGACTACATGGGAGCGCTGTCTGCTGCAAGATGCTGTAGTTCAGTGCAGAGCATTCGCTTTGCACGCAGAAGGTCCCAGGTTTGCTCCCTGGCAGCATCTCCAGGTAGGCCTGGGAAAGACTCCTGCCTGAAACCTTGGAGAAGCTGCTGCCAGTCACTATAAAGCAATACTGAGCTAGATGGACCAATGGTCTAAGTCCCTATGTCATCACACAGCTTAGCCTACACTCCGGTACCTGTTGAGGACTGTCACAGCCTCAGCATCATCCTTACAAGCCAGTAGTCGGTCCATGTTGTAGTCCAGCACCGCCAGGCCCAGCTGCAGGATCGCCTTGATCCCGTCGTAGAAGAAACAGTCCACCACGTTGACGGCGCTTTCGATGGGCAGCACGCTGATGAAGAGGGTGAGGAACCAGGAGAGGGAGACTGACGAGAAGAACGTCATGTCGGTCGTGTGCTCCGTCAGCTGAGGCAGGTAGTCTCGGATGAGCTCCTCGAACACCGCCTGGTCTACCAAGGCACCTGGGAGGAAGAGAGAAAAGGCAGTTTCAATGCTGCAAGCCGCAAAAAAACCTCCTTCGATCAGATCTTGGTTTGATGAGATCTGGGATATTTCCATTCAAAAAAATTATCCGAATGTATCAAAGTAACCCTAAATCTTGGTCATATCGATATTTTTCTTGTAACATAGGCAGCTGCCATATGCTGAGTCAGACCATTGGTGTATTTAGCTCAGTATTGTCTTCACAGACTGGCAGTGGCTTCTCCCAGGTTGCAGGCAGGAGTCTCTCTCAGCCCTGTCTTGGAGATGCTGCCAGGAAGGGAACTTGGGACCTTCTGCATGCTTTTCCCAGAACAGGCCCATCCCCTGAATATCTTGCAGTGCTCACACATGTAGTCTCCCATTCCAATGCAAAGGAGGGCAGATCCTGCTTAGCAACTGGAACAATTCATGCTTGCTACCACAAGACCAGCCTTCCTCATGACTACCATTTAATTTATTAACCTAAATAGAATTAGTTTACAATTCTAATTTTTTACAAATTTTCTAATTAGTTTGATACTAATTTTAATTTGTAAATTTTTAATTTACAAATTAAAATGTGTACACTGCCTAGAGATCTACATATTAGGCAGTATAAAAATGTTTTTTAAAAATTATATTTATGTATTTATTTATTATTGGTGTATTGCTATATTGCCCAACATAGATATCTCTTGGCAGTTTACAAAATCAGACCTATAAAAGTCCAGAAAGTCTGCTGGCTATAATTTGTGGGACTGTTATCCATTGTTCCGTGTAAAAGCGATTTCTAGATATTGACTACAACTCCCATTATCCCCAATTGCAACAGCCATTTGTGTCTAGGGTGACCAGTTCAAAAGACAGTGAGGCTAAAGACCATTTCATAGGCATGCTGGCAGGGAAGTGGAAAATTTCTGGAAAACGTTGAAATGGAAAATTTTCTCATGCAAATTTTTCTCATTTGCAAAAAATCTGCATTAATTTTCTCCTCAAAAATTACTTTACCAATTCTCCTGATGCCATAAATAGACTGTGATCTGAGTTGGCATGTTATTTAACCTGTTCATACAGTAAAAAACCACCTCCACCATATTAGTTTCCCTTGACAGCATCTCGATTATTTTTCAAGTGACCAAGTATGTGTCCGATTCTAGCAAAATATCTCACTTACAAACACATCAATGAGGCACACACAGTTGCTTCTCAGAGCCCTCAGCCAGCATGTGCAAACACCTTAATTATGCAACCAATAATCTTTATATCAATATCTACATCTTGTCTTTATATGACAAATACAACTATTTATATATTGCTTTTCAACAAAAGTTCCCCAAAGCAGTTTACATAGATATAAATAAATAAAATGGCTCCCTATCCCCCAAAAGGGCCCAAAAGAAACATAAGAGAGACACCAGCAACAGCCACTGGAGGGATGTTGTGTGGGGCTCGGAAAAGACCAGTTGCTCTCCCCTTGCTAAATAAAGAGAATCACCATTTTAAAAAGGTGCCTCTTTGCTCAGTTAGCAGGGGATGCTAACTATATCTATAAATATATCAATAAATACCCAAGTATCTTTGTCCCACGGGAAGACTGTCTTTCCAACAGAACTTCTAAACAAAGGAATTTGGAAACAGAATCTTGGCATTCATTTTTCATTCACACAAGTGATGGTTACACTAAATCACTGTCAAAGTAAAAAGAGGTTAAAATAAAACAGTACCAATGATTCGACGATTGAAATAATCGGGTAACATCCTTTCGCACACAGCGACCAAGAGCCAGAAAGCTTCTTCCTCTTTGGCATAAAGCAGCAGCACCGATGTCAGAATATTCATTGCCTATTAAGAGCCAAACAAACTTTTATTTACGGTCAATGACCAGCAACAAGAAAAATACAATACATACAAACATACTTCATTGTTGTATACATTATGTTTAGTGTTTGCTTTAAACATTTGACTAACTGTCAGTCTAAGAATGGTCTCTAGCAGCAAGGTCTTGCCAAATTCTACATGCTCCCACACAAAATTTGGCAACATTATATGTGATATTAAAAGTCTGATCAGACAGCAAAAGGGAGAGTTAGAATAGATCAGACTGCCCTGGAAATTTAGATTTAAAAAAGGAGTGATAAGGGCATTGCAAATATCATCATAAGATCTGCAGTTTAGCAGGACAAGCCCCATTGTCTCAACAGCACCCAACTGGAAGGACATATACAGACTGAAAGGGGGATTTTGCTCAACCTTCCTTCCATCATTGCTGATGGGCATGCTCTACAGCGTGCCAGCATAAAAGCCCTCCTATTTGGGGATCCATTTGCTGTGTAAAATAATTGACAGGTGTTACGTCAGGGCCCATTGAAATTGGGCACTACCCCTAACCTATAAACAGTCAAGCATGATCACCAACATTAATAAGAGAAACACTAGGAAAGCTGGGAGTCTCAAACTATGGCTGCAGATGTCTGACTATAACTCCCATCATCCTTGGATACTGGCCATTGTGAATGGAGATGATGGAAGTTGTTGTCCAACAGCAGCTAGAGGGGTGCAGTTTGAGACCCCTGCAATAACGGCTTAGGTCTAGGCTATTTAAGAGAGTGCCTCCTTTGTCATGAACCCTGCTGCCTGTTACAATCCTCTGGAGAGGTCTGGTTACGGATGCTACCGACTCGTCTGATGGCAAGCCAGGACCGGGCTTTCTCTGTGGCTGCCCCGGGGCTTTGGAATATGCTCCCTGCTGAAATAAGAGCATCTCCTTCTCTGATTGTTTTCAGGAAGAACCTCAAGACCCTCCTGTTTTCGTAGGCGTTTAATTAGAATTAATTTTAATAACTTTAAAAGCTGTTTTAATATCTAATTTATTCTATTGTTTTTTATTTTGTATTTTAATTTGCAACATTTAAATATTTTAAATTTTGTACACCACCTAGAGATGTACATATCAGGCGGTATAGAAATATAATAAATAAATAAAATAAATCAGCATTTCAGCGAGAGAATGAGGGGTATTTCTGGCCTGATTCACAAATGCATCTACATCACTTGATGCCTCTATACCCGATCACTGACAGCTGCATGCATGAACCAGCTCCACTTCAAAGCACTGCGTTGGAGGCGAAGCAGATATGAGAGTTACATCTGTGGTGGGCCATTCACACAGGCAAATTATTGCCAGATGCTGCAGACGAGCGATGCAAATGCACGTGTGAATCAGCCATTAGAATTATAGAAGAAAGAACTCCAAGATCATTATAAATACATTCAGAGCCGTATAATGTGTTGTGATATTACGATTTCTGGCGTCTAGCGCAGTTAAGGGGCTCGTGACACAATTCACGTCAGATAAATGCTGGAGCGCACTGGAGCAGAAACACTCCATGTTACTGTTTAGAATGAACTGGTGATTTTTGGAATGTGTGACAAGAAGGGGGCTGAGAGGAACAACAAACAATGGGATCACTGTATTCTGAAGACTGGACATGCGTAGTTGGGACCAAAATGTATCTTGTCTAAAGGAACCGTAATTGGTTGCTCTAGGGGTGAAGATGCTCATTTTATAAGAGCTTATGTATAACCAAAACAGATATTATAAGAATGAGTTTATAATCTATAATTACCATTTTGTGAGGTCTTCACCCATCACCTGCATGTGTTAGGTGAAGGCCCGGCTGTGATTCTTATTGACTAATAAAGTACTTTGAATCTGATGGAACGAGTGTTGGAATCTACAGAAAAAGAACCTAGAGTGGAGTGTTTCTGCTACAGCACACAGGTGTTTCCCACCTGACAATATCCAATCTTGGGATTCCGGTAGGCATATGCTGTGAGTACCCTCCTCAAGGCAGAAATGCCCGTGTCGCTCTGGAAGGCTGGGTGTTCGGGCAGGGAGCGACGCAGGTCCCGTTCAATTTCGTCTGTCGCCAAAGTGCACGTCCCCAAGGACTTCTCAACCAGCTCACTGTAGTAACCAGGGTTGACTGCCATGTCGTTTACAGCGCCTGCCAAAATTTATTTTATTTCTTACATTTATAAACCACCCCATCCAGAGGCTCTGGGCAGTGTACAACAACTTTTTAAAAGACATAAAACCCACCAATTAAAACAATGCTAAAAACAATATAGTGCACACTGTTAAAGGACATTCGCATAGGCCCAGAAGTCCACACTGAGACCGTTTTAAGTATGTCTGGATGAAGCATGATAGTTAAGCTCCTGCAACCCAGGACTAATCTATGCATTACATGGGAAGCCATTTTGTGTCTCTGTGGAAAACAACGTAAAACCTTTCCCCTCGTAACATTCATTCATTCAGTTTATATACCACCCATCCCAGAAGGGCTCAGGGAGGTTCACATCCAAAATCCAAACCATTAAAATTTAACATTTTAAAACGTAAAAAAGCACTTAAAATATTAGCATAAAACTCATATTTAAAATCAATTAAATACTATTAAAAGTCAGGCTGAAAAAGAGGGTCTTTATGGCTCTCGTGAAAGCCTCCAAAGACAGGAAGAGATCAGGATTCAAAGCATGACTTTGGCTTAATTCAAAAGTTCTTACGTTTGTCCAGTAGAATTTATTTTTACTTTGCCCCCTCTGAATGGAAGTCCCACCCCCACACACCCCGCATACAGGGATGGTATATGGGGCTAGAGAAAGCTCAATATCCAAAACTCCCCACTCAAAATGTCTGACCCTAATTTGAGCCAGGGTCTCCTTTGAACTGAGCTTAACTCAAACTGGGCTCACACCCTACATCACCACTACCCTACCCTCTTTTGCCAGTTTTCCCAGGCCACAACAAGCCCTATCTCCTTCCCCAGGGTACCAAGGAGCAAGGAGATGTTCATTTCAAAACTGGAGAACCACACAGGACCTCCTCTTAGCTGGAAACAGCACACCAAGTGTCACTGCCTGCCAGGGGATCATTGTACATGTTAGTAGAAAACCGCAAGTCCAGTGGCCCCCTGGAAGAAAATGATGGCGCACGCATGTATCAGGCCTTGCAAAGCTTCTTCTATGTTGAAATGACCCCCCACCCCAACATCCTGTTACCCCCTTCCCTGAGGAAAGAAAACTTTTGGCTTAGGAATGTGTACGGTGGGGAGGAGTGAGTGGCAGTAAAAAAAAAAAAATTCTCTTCATCAGTCTATGAATCTTGGACTGAATGTTTGTGGACATTCTATAGCATCACACCAGCTCAGTCAACTGCAGGAGGGGTAAAAGCTCCCAAGCAACAGCTTAGAGATATCCATAAACATGAATCCATGTGTTACATCATCATTAAGTACCTGAGAACAGCAACCAGAGCTCCCCCCTCAACACTTCTGGGATCCCTCTGACAATCAGGTCTCGTGTTTTCCTTGTCCGAAACATACTGACGCCACGGCCGCATTCTATGAACAGGATATTCCAGGACTGCTCTTTCATTTTCTCTTTTAACTAACAAAACAAGATGTCAAGAAGCCTCTTACGCATATCACAAAAGTCTGCTCTGAACCAATGCAACAGTGATAGCAATAAACTCAGCAAAACAAAACAAAAGGCCCTGCCTAAAGGGCCGTTATTATTATAGCTACCCAATTTATGACTAAGTATTACTCAAGAAGAGAAAGGAAGGCAGAAAAAACCCCACTCAGAGCTACGAACTTAACAACAAGGTCTTTCATAAGCCTTGAATCCAAAGCGTTGTATTGCTACCATAAAATGGCAGGAAACTCACAGTTCTGTTCTTCTGAAATGAACCATGGCTCCTTTGCAAGCATTCTCTGCCCACCTAGTTTGTGGCTGTTGAGGCAGGAAAGCCACTGTCTGCCTCAGGATCCTCTCCCTCCCACTTCCTGGTGCCCCCTCCCAGAAGGCTCTGCTCACATTTGAGAATGTAGGTGCTCCCAGAAATTTGCTGCCCAGAAATCATCATTTTTTTAAAAAAATGATACGTAGGAAATGGAAGGTGGGCCTTCTCAGAGTTCCGGGCCAAGGGGAGGTATGTGGAGCTCATGGGAGGGCCTTCTCTGTAGCAGCCCCCTCCTTATGGAACACCCTGCCTCCTGAGATTCGTAATGCCACCTCCCTTCTGTCCTTTAAGAAGCTTTTGAAGACTTGTTTATTTTGCCAGGCTTTTAATTGTGTGTATGTGTGTGTGTGTATATATGTGTGTGTGTTCCTCTTTCCTCTTGTTTTCGTTGTTTTAATTTATGTTAAATGCCTCGAGTCTATGGAAGTCAGGCAGTCAATAAATTTGCTAGCTAAATAAGTGAGCAAAGTAAGAGCAAAGTAAGAGCAAAGTAGAATGCATATGATATATGCTATATGTTGTTTCTGTTGGCTGGTCTGAGATCGTAGTAAATGAATTGAATGGAAAAACTAAATGCAAACACAGAATGGAAAGAGCCAGTGAAGTGCAGAGTGAGGACTACCGAACAGGAAGATATTCTAACACTTTCCCAAGTGAGCTGCGCCCCCTGCTTACCATTTTAGCATCCAGATTCTCCACATCCTGAGGGTGAAAGACTGTCATGAGAGCTTCCGTGCTCACAGTCTGGCTGCTGCCTTTATGGCTGGCCATTGGCTTCCCCTCATAGTCATCCAAGGGCGAGTCCAAGGATGGGCCAGCAGCAACCTGGAAGATGGACAGACAGCAGATGCTGGACACAGTATGGCTAAGCAGGGTACAGCCACCAGGACAGTCAAGGATGGGAGGTCGGTGGGGTACCAGGGACACACACCCTCCTTTAAACTCTGCATCCATGCCAAGAATCACCCAAGGGATTGGATCCCACATCCAATCCCTGGCATCTCCAGCTAAAACATCTTAGGAAGCGGATGCTAAGATAGACCTTTGCATGTGCCAGATCACAGAACACTCAAGGCACATAATTAGACAGTTCCAGGCAAGATGATTCAATGGTCTGACTCAAACCAAGATTGCGTCAAATGTCCACAAACCAGATGAGCTTCAGCCTTTACCTCTGCACTCAAAGCATGATGGGACATCACCATTGCATCGCATTTGCTCCGAAGCTTCATCACCAGCTGCTCAAAATCCCTCACTTCTGAGAAACGGAAGATTCTGTTTCCTTTGGTGCTGAGGCTGACCACTTTGCTAGCAGGGTCGGCCATCTCAGCTGCTACAACCTGCAGGCGACAGAGGGACAAAGGTTCAAGTCATCCATTCTGCACCTCCTAAATTAGTCCAAGTGGTCCAATCCTGAGTGCAGCGGGGAGTCACGCTGTAACCGAGACTAGAAGACAAACCTTGTGTACCAAGTGCCTTCCTTAGCCCTATGCACATATTATGTTCAAGACCCATACAACCTGTGAACACAACCTGTTGATCTGAAGGCTCAAAGAATTGTTTTGACATTGCATTCAATGCGCATGCATTCAGCAGTAAATTTAATTTAATTTAATTTACTCCCTTTAATTTATCTATCTATCTATCAAATTTGTTCACTGCACCAAACTTCAATTTTTGCATGGTTTACAAGTTAAAACACAGGAAATAAAAGCCGTAAAACTATTTAAAACGACAGTAAAATTAAGTATGAACATAAGAACAGCCCTGCTGGATCAGACCCATGGCCCATCTAGTCCAGCATCCTGTTTCACACAGTGACCCACCAGATGCCTCTGGGGAGCCCACAGGAAAGAGGGGAGGGCATGTCCTATCTCCTGCTGTTACTCCCCTGCAACTGGTATTCAGAGGCATCCTGCCTTTGAGGCTGGAGGTGGCCCACAGCCCTCCAACTAGTAGCCAATGATAGACCTCTCCTCCATGAAGTTATCAAAACCCCTCTTAAAGCCATCCAGGTTATTGGCTGTCATCACATCTTGTGGCAGAGAATTCCACAAGCTGATTACACGTTGTGTGGAAAAAGTACTTCTGTTTGTTGGTCCTAAATTTCCTGGCAATCTGGGATGACCCCTCGTTCTCATGTAAGGGGGGGGGGTTTCTCTCTATCCACTTGCTCCACACCATGCATGATTTTATAGACCTCTATCATGTCTCCCCGCAGTTGTCTTTTTTCTAAAAAACCTTGGGTGAAGAGATAAGTCTTTAAGTATTTTTTAAAAGTTGTCAGAGATGGGGAGGCTCTTATTTCGGTAGGAAGCGCATCCCAGAGTCTCGGGGCAGCAACAGAGAAGGCCCGTCCCTGTGTGGCCACCAGATGAGTCAGTGGCAACTGCAGACAAGCCTCTCTGGATGATCTCAGTGGGCGGTGGGGCTCATGGCAAAGACATTCTCTTAAATAACTCAAGACAGTCATCTCAGGGCACTTATTAGCCGCCACCTATTACTGGGGAACCAAGATGCACCCCAGGACCAACTTAACCCATGCAAGCTTTGCCTCTCCTCACACATCTTGCAATGCCCGCAAAAAGCATGAAGAGGCAGCTGCTAGCAACCTTCCCTCCTCTGTGCACCACTTTCAGAGCTTACCAAGGTCTGCTTTGAAACAGGGCATTGCACCCCATCCACCAGACTCACCTCTCTCTGAGGGATGACGACACAGCAGAGGGAGCCATCCTGGCTGGCAAAGCAGATGTAGTTATCGGAGATGCACATTTTCCCCAGGGTATTGTAGTGACTGAAAGGCACCCATAAGAAACATTCGTGGACCTCCCTCAAGGACTCCTCTCTGGGCAGCCTGAAGAAGGCGTTAAACTGCTCACTGTGCGCTCGGCTCTCAAGGCCTCTGGGGAGAACCAAAAGGCAAGTTACATGAGTGGTTCCCCACCATGGGTCCCCAGGTGTTGGTGGACTACAAGTCCCATAGTCCCCAGCCACAATGGCCAAAGGCCATCATTGAACTCAGGGGTTCCCACCCTGGATGCATCTGGACTACGCCTCACACAACCGACGTAAAAGGGTCTGAAACGCAGACCTGAAATCACACAAAACAGATCCAATCGCTGTTAGCACAACACAACGCATGTGAAATGGAATGTAATATGAAAATTGTAATTTCAATCAATAAATCATATATGAATAATAATAATTACGAAGTGCCAAGTATAACGATTTTACATGCGTTACATGGTGTTAATAGCTGCTGGATCTGTTTTGTGTGATTTCAGGACGACGAGTCCCGTCATCCCCAGACACAGTGGCTAAAGGCCCAACTTAGGGGACGCAAATTGGGATCTCCAAATGCTGTGGGACTACAAGTCCTATCATTCCCAGCCACAGTTCCATCCCCAGACATAATGGCCAAAGGCCAACGTTGAACTCTGGGGTTTCCAGATGTTGTTGTACTACTTACACAGTTGGGAACCCCTGAGTTAAATGGTAGAATCCCTAGCGAGGGAATGATTGATATTCCAAGAGACTGAGCAGCTGTTCTTGGCCGTTATCTAGGGATGTGCATGAACCTCGATTTGGACCGGTTCAGGCAGGTTGGATTACAAGCCCTTACCTCCTATCTGCTGCCCATTCAGCTTCCTGCTGGGATGGCACATATCCCAATAAGCCCCAGCACACATGTGGTGACCTCGCATGCTCAGGCACCATTTGCGTGGTCAGTAACACTATGCTGATCACACAAATGGCACCCGCACATGCGTGGAATTGTTTTGTATTGTTTTGTAGAGAGATTCCCCAGCAGGAAGCTGAATGGGACGGCAAAGAGGAGGTAAGGACCTACTTTCCTTTTTCTTAAGGCTCCCAAACAAATTTCCCCCAAAGCGCTCAAACCGCGGTTCAAACCATGGTTTGTGCACATCCCTACGGTTATCCCAACGTTTATAAAAATTACCTCTTAGTGATTTGCAGAGGGTCATGGAGAATGGGATCGCTTTCAAATGTCTCCTTGTCAAAGAGTCTGCGGACAGCAAAGAGGGCCAGCTGCTCCATCAGGAGGAAGGTTTCACTGATGTGCATAAACATGGAAAAGTAGTGATCTTCTCCGTGGGCACAGACGTGAATACTTTCCGTCAGGATTACGTTGGACGTCTTTTCAAGTTTTGAGATCTCATCCCAGGATAGAATGAGTTTCACTGCAAATAGAAGCAAAAGGGATTTAGGTAAACCTGTTGTGCCTATGCAAAGAAGTTGCTTGAAAGTTGCTGCTTTTCTTCTACAAATCGATTTGTAGAAGCTAGGCCTGCTCCCAGCAGAATCTACCCACCTGACTAGATCAGCTGGGAGGTCTGCTCCGCGTGTATACCTGGGATGTCTGCTCCGTGTGTATACCTGTTGAGGCTCGTTTGTTGATCACACGGGACAGGGCCTCCTCAGTGGTTGCTCCCAGGCTGTGGAACTCACTCATGCTTGAGATCCGCATGGTTCCCTCTGTCCCTTTCTTTTATCTAAAGGACAGCCCTTTTTATTCAGGCTTTTGGCCAATTAGTGACACCCCCCTCAACTCTCTTTTTAACATAACTGTGTTTTGTTTTGTTTTATCTAGTTGTTTATATTGGAGTTTTTATTCCCTTTTTTATTTTGTTAACTGCCCCGGGGTCTTCAAACAAAGGGCGGTATAAAACTATAAAAGAGAATAAATAATAAATTTGCTGTTCGTGATAATACTCAGTATTCATATGGCACTTTTTCACACATATAAAGCATTTCATTTCCCTAGTTTTGGTCCCAAAACAGATGTATTTTTTGCCTCTAATAAGTCTGGTGTGTTAACTGTGCCCAATCCTGAAGACCAACCCCACAATCATGCACATCACAAGCCCTATTTGCATGTTATGCTCAAAACCTGTACCACGAGCGTACCGTCCACACAGGTACAATAATACACATAGTAGTATATTGAACACAAATACAGCAGAAAAATTCGTTCTTCCACCATGCATTTGAGGGACCTGTATCTAGGTTCACTTTTTAAAGTAACACAGGTTCAGTCATTCACTCAAAAAACATGTGTGAATGTACAGATGTCTGAATGCAGATGCAATATAATAATGTATTAAAACAAGATTGGGCAGCTGCAATCCATCCCACCTGGATTTGCCCTCGAGAAGCATTTAGAAACTTCAGCTGGTGCAAAATGCAGCAGCAAAAGTTCTGATCAGGGCGGGTCTCATGGAGCACAAGATGCCTGTTGTTTAAGATCAGAAGTGGGAAAACTTGGCCTTTCAGATGTTGAACTACAGTTCCCATCACCCCCCGTCACAATTTAAAAAGGTCCGTAAAAGGGCCTCCAAACTGGTTCTGTGCACATCCCTACTAAAAGACCATCTTATCCCATATAAACCTGCCCGCCCTTTAAGATTAGCTGGTAGGCCCACCTTGCATGTCCCACCTTCAACTTAAGTATACTTGCAGGAGAAAACTCTAGGAGACAACTTTCTCCATTGGAGCATCTGTGGAATTCCCTGCCTCAGGAGATTCATTTTGCCCCATCACTATTTAGTCATCACCTAAACTATACCGGCTGCCCCAATGTTTTTATGGTTTTATAGCTCTGGCTAGTTATATGGTATTTTTCTTCTTCTTTTCATTTCTACTCATTAAAAAAAGGTGAGCATTTAAACACACAAAAGTGCAGGTAAGAAGAGAAGAACGCCACAAACCTTCAGCTCCCAGGAGAAAGGAGTAAAAGCTAAGGAAGTTGGTGCTTAGGTACAGCCACCCCTGGCAGGGAACCCGGCCTCTCCAGTAGCTGCAGGAGTAATACGTCACCAGCTTCTCCTGCTGAGCTAAGCCAAAGCACTTCTCAAACTTCAGATGTGCCTCTCGGAATTTCTCTGGGTCCTCTTCTTTTATTAAAGAGCCTTTACCTTCCTCGGCAATCAAGCCCTAGGAAACACATGGATTAAAATCAGGAAATCTGAAAAATCTGAAAAAGTTCTCCGATGAAAACATTTATCTAAATCCTAGAACCGGGCTGAGAGCACTCCAGAAGAATTAAATGCATGCACAGTTTGCAGAAGCACTTCTGGAAGCCTTAACTTTGCTGTCTGGAGTGCAAGAAGAAATTAAATGTTTTTTTTCTGTGCAGGTATTTATTTTGATAACTAGCTGAGCAGCATTAAGAGATCCTGAGAAGGAGCACTGAAAAAACTATTCCTTGACGGAATCAGGGTGGCCTCTCCCCTGGTGAACAACTCCCTTGCAGCACAGGAAGACATATACAACAGAGAGACTATCTAGTACAAATAATTAGAGCCGTCACCCAATTAAGGAAGATCATGCGTTTTAGTCAATTAATCCCTTAATTAAGGCTGTGATCCTATGCACACTTAGATGGGAGTAAATCAGGCTTATTAGCAAAACAATCATGTCATCCATCTCTTTCTAAACTTCTACATACCCTTATTTTCCCCTGCACAAAACTAGTGATGTCCTCACTGGAGTCAAACACAGACAGGGTCTTCATGACGTTTTGTTCCAGCCACTCCCAGTGCTCCGTGATTTCTTCTCTACTGGCTCCTGACCGGGAGAGTCACAAACATTTAAATAAATTTCACCTAAAGACACACAATTATATGAAGTCGCCTTTTGACCAAGTTCAGTCCACTGGCCCATCTTAGCTCGGGTTTGTCCAGCCCCAACTGGCAACAGCAATACAGGGTTTTAAGCAAGGTTTTCTGTCCCTGCCCTACCTGGAGATGCTGCCAGGGATTGAACCTGGGACCTTCTGCATGATAAACCAGATGCTCCACCACTGAGCTATGGGCTCATTCCCAACCCTGCCTTCACGTCACGGATACTTCCCGGCTTCAACTTATTTTGTTTCATTCAGCTTTCATTGACCCTTTGTTTATTCTTCTCCCCCTTTGTTTATTCTCATGGAGGCCCAGTGCCACAGACAGGATCAGACAGGATCAAAGTAGCTACCACACCAATGGCATAATGTGAAAACCCTTAAAGACAGCCTAATTTGTGGTTGGCTTGACGGAAGCTTCATGACCAGGACTTGGAATGTAAGAGCACAGACGGCATTTAGAATTCCATGTTATTGTTTTTTTGTAAGTATCGCCATTTTAAAAAGGGCATTTACAAACTAGAAAGGATTCAAGGGAGGATTACAGGAATGATAAATCTAAAAGGAGCGTCATATGAAGGGAGCCTGAGAGAACTGGTGATGTTCAGGATTGTGTATATACTGCAATTCCATATAAGCATCGCATACAATGAGCAGTCTAGCACCTTAAGAAGCTCCTCTGTGATTTCTTACCTGTATCTAACCTGATCAAAGAACACTCTGAATTTAGGACAACCCGCTTAAAAAGCAGAGGTTATAAATGAGCAGTCTAGCACCTTAAGAATGAGCAGTCTAGCACCTTAAGAATGAGCAGTCTAGCACCTTAAGAATCAGTCTAATGAGCAGTCTAGCACCTTAAGAATGAGCAGTCTAGCACCTTAAGAATGAGCAGTCTAGCAATGAGCAGTCTAGCACCTTAAGAAGCTCCTCTGTGATTTCTTACCTGTATCTACCCTGATCAAAGAGCACTCTGAATTTAGGACAACCCGCTTAAAAAACAGAGGTTATAAACAGGTTATACCTGCATTTACTTGAAAGGAACAGGACTCTGAACTGAAGAGGACCTCCTGATTTCTAATTTCAAAAAAAATTTCAATCTGGTCTTGGATTCAGGTAAATACAGTATTTTATAACATAGCAAGTTTCTCTTCCTTGTGGCTGCAGGAAAAACACTTGGAATTGTACTACTCCACAACCACAAAGCTGCTGCTGTGGGAAGAAGGGGCTAAGGAGGAATGGGTGGAAGGAATCCAGAATCACATAAGTGTCTGCTCCGGTACCCCAGAAGAATTAAATGCATGCACAATTTGCAACGGCACTCCTGGAACCCTTTACTTTGCCTGTCTGGAGTGAAAGAACAAACAAAATGCTTTATTGTGTGCAGGTATTTATTCTGATAACCAGCTGAGCAGCATTCAGAGATCCTGAGAATGAGCACTGAAGACACTATTTCTTGACAGAATCAGGGTGGCCCCTCCCGCAGTGAACAACTCCCTTGCAGCACAGGAAGACAGCACACATCCTGGTCATGCTTCTCAACATAAGCAACAAAAATAGAAATATCCGGATCCTTGCTGAACACTTCCTGGGAGTCATTGTGCAACGAATTCTTTGCATGAGTTGCCAGACATAAAACACACAAATTAATTTTTCTGCTTTGTAATGGCTGGTCATGGTCCGTAATAAACTATCACTATTTGCTGGAATTATTATTATTTTTTATTATTTATTCAATTTCTATACCGCCCTTCCAAAAATGGCTCAGGGCGGTTTACACAGGGAAATAATAAATAAATAAGATGGATCCCTGTCCCCAGAGGGCTTACAATCGAAAAAGAAACACAAAATAGACACCAGCAACAGTCACTGGAGGTACTGTGCTGGGGGTGGAGAGGGCCAGTTACAGTAACCAGGAACCGCTCTGGGCTGCTTGGAGGAAGAGTGGGAAAGAAACGCAAAAATAAACAAACACCACTTTTCAACCAAAAAATGTTCTCAAAGTGGATTTAGACAGAGAGATTTTTTTTAAAAGAAGATGGTTCCCTATCCCCCAAAGGACTCACAGTCAGTCAGTCTCTGTCTCTCCCTCTCCCTCTCTCTCTCACACACACACCCCAGCAACAGACACTGGAAGGAAGCTGTGCAGGGGCTGGATAGGGTCAGTTGCTCTCCTCCTGCTAAATAAAAGAATCACCACTTTGGAAAGTGCCATTTGGTCCAGTTAACTGAGTTAGGGTCTGAGCCAAGGCAAGACTTTCACATGCAGGATCCTTTGCAAGCCACCTGAAATTAGCTTTGCTGTACTCCCAAGCCTGCTTGGGTTTTACGTACCACATGCGATGGACCAGTAGACTTGGGAATCAGGCGTCTGGTGCAGAATCCGGAAAGGGGCAACTTTTGACGTGGAATCCAAGACGGCATCCAGCGTTCCCACCAGGAGACCTGCAGGATTTAGGGCACAGATGGGGACAACAGTCATAATAAAAAGTAGTTTCTGCAGCATCTGTTAACGCCTCAACAATGCTTTACAAGGAAAAGGCTGCATGCTCTAAGGAAGTTTACAGCCGAGAGGTGTGTGTTGTGAGGCACTGGAGAGCAATTGTGAAGGAAGATGATGACACTGCAACGCCATTGTGAAGCACGGACTGGAAAAAGAAATCGGAGCTGCCACAGGCACATAGAAAGCTGCCTTATACTGAGTCAGACCCTTGGTCTGTCTAGCTCATATCTGTCTACACTGACTGGCAGCAGCTCTTCAATGTTTCAGGCAGGAGTCTTCCCCCAGCCCTACCTGGAGATGCCGTCAGAGTTTGAACTCGGGACCTTCTGGAGGCAGAGCAGATGCTCTACCAAGTATTTGATCTTTGAGCGAAATAAACATTGATTGATTGATGTTCTGCTACTGAGCTTCAGCCCCTCTCTCTCAAGGGGAACACCTTACCGCAGAAAGCACTCACACATTGTCACCCATGTGAATGCAAACCAAGGCAAACCCTGCTTAGCAAAGGGGACAATTCGTGCTCGCTACCCCAAGACCTGCTCTCCACCCCAAAGGTCCAGCGACATGCAAATCTCCTGGCGTTAAAGGACCAGAGTAGGCAACTCTACCTGCCTACACAGAACAAGAAGCCCTATTGCAAACATAAGGAAGTATCAGATTTAAGATCCGTTTAAGAACTCTGTCGAAACACAGCTCAAGGTGGGGGGAAAGTGCTGCTCAACCAGCTAGCATATATTCTTCACCTCATATAACTTCTAAGCACCTGGCCTTTAAATTCTAGAGTCTTAAGAAGCAGCAGCAGCTATGCACTATTTTTTTTTACAAGATAATGAACGCCGTACAGCGAACCCTAAAAAGGGTTTAATTGGAGGAGCCAACCGCAAGGCAAATTTTGCATCTCCAGATCAATTGCTAGCATTTGGAACCGCCAAAGCAAATCTCCAGCCTCCTCAAACATTCGATACAGGACAAAACACACACACACACGGAAGGATCAATATGCTGAGCCAAGCCAGCAGATTGAATTCCACACGCGCCGAGGCCAAAAACGAACACCATCGCTTCTCTGTGTGTTTGTAATCCAATCTTTCCCCACCGCCGCGAGGGCCCATAACGGCTACATTAAGGATTACACAGAGATTCGTTGGGAAAGCACTTCCTTGCTGAATTATTTCTCTCCCCGAGTGCATTTTGCAGCTGGCTTTCATCTTTGCAGAGACCTCTCTCTCAGAATACCTTGTATTTCGCCCCCCCTGCCTTGATCATAGGCAACAGAGCAGGGATACGAGTCATAAAAACATAAGATGAGCACCGGTGGGCGAGACCAAAAGGTCCATCAAACACAGCGGGCAACCAGTGGTTTGGTGTAGTGGTTAAAGTGCTGGACCAGGGCTGGGGAGACCTGAGTTCAAATCCCCCCTCAGCCATGAAACTCACGGGGTGACCCGGGGCCAGTCACTTCTCTCTCGGCCTAACCGACCCCACAGGATTGCTGTAAGGATAAGCATAACCAAGCAGGCTGATCTGGGCTCCTTGGAGGAAGAGTGATGTAATAACAACAACTAGCTGGGCCAGGCGCAGAGCATCTGCACCTCTAGCCACCCACCTGCCACCGCTGTTTTCTATCCCCTGCCTGTTGGCTTCTTCCTTCCCCAGTTCTTCCTCCCTCCCTCCCCCCCCACCCGCTGGCCTGCTTCCTCCCCCCTTCTTCCTCCCTCCCCCCACCCACCCGCTGGCCTGCTTCCCCCCCCTTCTTCCTTTCCCTACCAGCCCGCCAGCTTCTTCCTCCCCATGCCCTCCCCCCGCTTCCTTCCTCCCTGGCCGCCGTCACCATATTGTCGCCGTTAACTGCGGCCACTGCCACCTCCATTCCCGCCCGCCTGCCCCCTGCCTGTCCTGTGGCTATCCAGCAGCTTTCCGAACTCTCGCAAGAGCTGCCACGCATGGGATTAGCCACGGGTACGTCTTAGGGAATTAAATATATAGATGATGATAATGATGATAAATAAATATACTACAACAACAAAGATCTACAAATTGAAACTGAAAGGCTGTGGCAGAAGAAGACCAAAATAATCCCAGTAGTAACTGGTGCCCTAGGTGCAGTTCCAAAACATCTTTTAGAGCACCTCAACACCATAGGAGCCACAGAAATCACCATCAGCCAACTACAAAAAGCAACTTTACTGGGAACAGCCTACATTTTGCTGCGATACCTATAACAGCAACAATATTGATAACAAAATTCTGGCATCCCAGGTCCTTGGGAAGGACTCGATGTTTGGATAAAACAAACCAGTCAATAACACCTGTTTGACTGTGCAAACAAGAAATAATAATACAAAAATGCAGACAAGGCTACAACTCCACTACAAAGCAGAGATGCTGAAACTCCTGGAACTTTATTATTCTCTCTTGTCTTGCAATCCCACCCTTCCTCCAAGGTGCTCAGGATGGCAAAGGAACGTAGGAAGCTGCCTTTTACTGAGTCAGACCCTCAGTCCATCTAGCTCAGTATTGTCTACACTGACTGGCAGCGGCTCTCCAAGGTATCAGGCAGGTGTCTCTCCCATACCTACCTGGAGATGCTGCCAGGGCTTGAACCTGGGACCTTCTGCATGCAAGCAGATGCTCCGCCACTGAGCTATGACCCCATCCCCAAAAGGTGACACACACATCTGGGTCTCTCATTCAGGCCCTGACCACACCAAGACCGGCTTATCTTCAACAAGGTGGCCGTCTCATGTGCAAACTAGGTCCAACTGTGCAAACTAGGCCCTCATCCCTCTTCCTTTTGTCCTTACAATAACCCTGTCAAGAGATAGCAACTGGCCCAAGGTTACCCAGTTCAACTTGCTAAGTGGGTGTCCTTGGGTCCCTTCATGCTAAGTTTGGATTTGGACCAGAGTCTCTCCATGCAAGTCTCTTAATCACTACACCACACTGGCTTTTGTGGTTGATGCAGGCTGCAAAGGGTCTATTTCATCAGATTAAAAAGAAAGTTTTGCAAACTTTTTTTTTAAAAAGCTGGCTCATTTGCTCACACATATTAATGCAAGTTGCTTGTGGCACGTCAGTAAGTCTGACAGGAGGACCCCCAAAAGAGAGGAACCCACTCTCTTTTAGTGTACAGAAAATTCGCTGCTTGGTGGCTTGGAGAAGCTTATTAAATTGCCATAAATGAGCAGATATTTCCAAGCCAGGTATAAGGTGCAAGAAAGACACTGGTGGTTTATCACTGCCATCCACTACTACATCATCATGCAACTGCAGAGGGCAGAACTGACACAAGGCTAGAAGTGTCAGCATCAGCAGTGCAAGGGGAAAAGACTTAAAACTAGGGCAGCCGACCACGTAAAGCAGGGAGAGGAAAGCTGTTCTTGTGGCAGTGAGCATGAACTGTCTCATTTGCTAAGCAGAGCCTGCTTTGGTTTGCATTTGGATGGGCAACGACATGTGAGCACTGCGAGATATTCCCCTTAGGGGATGGGGGGGGGGTCACAGCTCAGTGGAAGAGCGTCTGCATGCTTGCATGCAGAAAGGCTCAGGTTCCCTCCCTGGCAGCATCTCTAGGTAGGTCTGGGAAAGACTCCTGATGAAACCTTGGAGACGCTGCTGCCAGTCAGTGTGGACAATACTGAGCGAGATGGACCAAGGGACTCGCTGCTGCCAGTCAGTGTGGACAATACTGAGTGGGATGAAGCCACCTCATGGCACAGCAGGGAAGCAACCTGCCTTGTGAGCAGGAGGCTGTCGGTTCGAATCCCCACTGGTATGTTTCCCAGAATATGGGAAACTCCTATATTGGACAGCAGTGATATAGGAAGGTGCTGAAAGGCCTCGTCTCATACGGCGCAGGAGAAGGCAATGGTCAACCCCTCCTGGTTTTCTACCAAGAAAACCTCATGACTCTGTGGGGTCACCAGGAGTCAACACCGACTCAACGGCACAACTTTTCCTTTCCTTTGACACAAGAAGCACCTTTTATTTTTGGATGATGCACAAGTGTCAAAGTGGGTATCTTAGCATTCCTCCTGTGTAGGAGAGAAAGGAGATCTTCTTTTAAGATGGCACTCACCTAATAAATAATGGAATACATGCAATGTATTATTTGCTCCCCAAACTGCTGCCCAGTTTGCGGGGGAAATAATTGGGGGCAACCTTTTAACCAATTCTGAAGTTCCTTTAAGTGCCAAAACACTGCAGCTCCAATTTTTAAAGTGATGAATCATCTGGCTTTTAACTGACAAATCAATTAAGTTTAAAGGCCTCTGCATATTACCCCAAAGAGTGCCTCTCTGAGACAACGAAGGAAGAATGGGATGTTTGTTTACTGAACCATTAAGTTACCAGCCACTATTAGGCTGGCCATCAGCCACCAAGTGGTGAATACAGACAACCATCTAGCAAGTGGAAATTGCAAATGAGCCGTCCTTTCAAGGAAAGCAAGCAGTGAAGTGTAACAAAATGCAATTGACAAATTGCTAAACACAGGTACGCCTAGTAGGAAAATTATTTTTATTTATTCTACATATTTATATACTAATCCAATTCACATCTCTGGGCAACTGACATAATAAATTATAGCCAATTAAAAAGTGCTGTCATGGCAAGGTCCCATGGGAACCAGTGGAATAAATTAGTCACAACTAACTTATTCCACCGCTTCCAATGGGATGAGGACATTCCTGAATGAGACGGAAATGAGATGGCAAAATGAACTGTACCACTACAGGAGGTACATACAGATAGGGGAAGAATGCTGGTCTTCTGGCAGCAAGCAGGAATGGTCCCCTTCGCTAAGCAGGCTCCACCTGGTTTGCATTTGAATAGATGACTATGTTTGAGCACTGTAAGATATTCTGCTCTGGGAAGAGCACCAGCCTGCTTGCATGCAGAAGATTCTGAGTTCCCTCCCTGGCTGGCATCTCCAAGATCAGGCTGACTCTTTCCTGCAGCCTCGGAGAAGCCGCTGCCAGTCTGTGTAGACAATATTGAACTAGATGGACCAATGGTCTGACTCAATAAAAAGTAGCTTCTAGGGTTGCCATATGCTGGCTTTTCAAATCCAGGTGCCTAATCTGCATATTAGGTAACTTGGCTTGAAAATAATTTTTGAAAAGAACAGTGACTGCATGTTTTGCTCCATTACTCTGCTTCTACAAGGACTAGAACTTAGCTTTAAAAAAAACGAAAGAAAGCTGAAATCCGGGCAAATCTGGGTGGGCTAAGCAATCTGGGTGAGATGCTTAAAATCCAGGTGAAACCCAAAGTTCTGGGGGGCATGGCAACTCAAGCAGCTCCCTATGTCCTGTTACATTGTTTTGGTTGGAAATTCATAAAATTGTTAAGAAGACTGTGCAGCAATGTTTGATTGTTAAAGATGTTCATGTACAGTGTTCTCTTTAATTTTTTTCATGTGTGCGGAATGAGTTTTGTTCTGGGTGGCAGAATCAAGGCACTGTGTGAGCACCTGCATTCAGAGCGGGGCCTTCCGGATTCAACCTGAGCGGGATCTAAAATCAACTGAGCAGACATCAAACAACTTGTGAGCCCATGCATGTGCACATGCCTTCGCGGGAACACTGTTCATCTCCTTTTGGGGCATGTCCCCAAAGTATGAACTTTATATATCAAGAACAATGGATTCTTCGAGCATGGGGAATTGCCAAAAGGATTGTGGTACAACATCAGAAGGATAAGTTTACTCCTGAGAAACAGTTGTGGATTATGGATGTGTGTTCGCTAGCAAATTTGAACAAGTTCCCCCCCCCCGCAATATGGAAATGAGGAGGAATTTGTAGCAATTTGGTCTATTTAATGAATTGTAAGGATTTCAACAATTGTTTTAAAGAGTTTCTTTTAAAACAAACAAACCGTTTGTTTGTTTGGTGCCTCAATTTCTTTCTCACGGTACTGAGATAAATATTATATTTTAAATATGAAGATCAGGAGGGAGGGATTTTATATATATATTTGTGTTTTGTTTTGTTTTTAAATGTGGTTATATATGAATCTTAGCTATATTACTTATTATTTGAAATAAAAGTTTAAAAAATATTGACAACTTTAAAAATACAATTGATTATACAATTGGGAACACCCGGTTTAATTGATTAACTGACTAAATACTACAGTCCTACATGAAATCAAAAGAGGATCTTCTAAGGACATTGGTAGGTGCTGCACCAAGGCTGCTCTACTTAAATTAGGGCAAGGTTGCTCTACAACAGCTGTTCTGGAGTAGCTTTTGCCACAACATTCATCTTTTCCCAGGGAAATGATCAGGGGGGAATTGTACGGCGCAGGGAAACTATCACTATTTTAAAGAGGCCACCAGTAGTGGTCATAGTATATTTCAGTGGACCTGAATTACAGCAAAGGACATTTGTGCACAGCTATTATTTGTACCAGTTTTTACCATTGAAAAGACCTAGTTTATAAAGCCGCAGTATTAGTCATAGGAAAATCTCTCCGTGACTCAGAGTTTGCAACCTCCCCTTCGGCACCACCAGAGTAAAACAAATTGCAGAGTCCCAGATC
Source organism: Hemicordylus capensis (assembly GCF_027244095.1). Classification (NCBI taxonomy): domain Eukaryota; kingdom Metazoa; phylum Chordata; class Lepidosauria; order Squamata; family Cordylidae; genus Hemicordylus; species Hemicordylus capensis. Next base: position 22,964,519 of record NC_069667.1, read on the forward strand.
CTGGCCTTCAACCAACCCACAGCGAGTTCATTAATGTTTTACAAAGATTGTAGCTTGTATATCCTCCAGAACAGGAAAGCAATGCTAGGTTTATATATAGAATGAGACAAATGGGCTTTAATAAGCCAAATCCACTCTTATTTGTAATCTTCAATGTTTCCTGCTCTAATTGCTTGTTCAAGTAGGGTTCGTGCTCAGTGGGCGATTAAGAGCATATCAAATATTGGTCAACCCGACCCAGGCTTCGGAACATAGGAAGCTGCTTTATACTGAGTCAGACCATTGGCCCATCCAGCTCAATATTGTCTACACTGACTGGCAGCAGCTCTCCAAGGTTTCAGGCAAATGTTTTTCCCAGCCCTACGTGGACAGCCTACCAAGGACTTTCTGCATGCAGAACAGATGCTTTACCACTGAACTACAGCCCCATTCCCAAAATGAAAGCACTACATTTTCACAGCAAGCAAATAACCTCTTGCCTGGTAGCAGACGCTGGGTAAAGTGTGCATTCAGGCAGAGTACATAGGAAGCTGCTTACTACCGAGTCAGACCATTAGTCCATCTAGGTGTCTACACAGACTGGCAGCAGCTTCTCCGAGGCTGCAGGCAGGAGTCTCTCTCAGCCCTGTCTTGGAGATGCTGCCAGGGAGGGAACTTGGAACCTTCTGCATGCAAGCAGGTGCTCTTCCCAGAGCGGCCCCATCCCCTGAGGGTAGCATTTGTCAAATGGGAAAAGAACTAGTACTTTTTCTCCCCATTTCAGGTGATCAACACAGGTATGGGTGGGCAGGCAAAGACAGTGGCCTTTGTGGACTTATTGCAAAGCTGGTCAAATTTGCAGCACAGGGATGATGCAAGGACCAAAAAATGGGACAGTGCCCAGAAGCTTAGAGGAGCCGCAGCATGCAAGACAGGTAAACAAATACACGCAGCCCAATTTAATCCCCTCCTGAGTATTGCATCAGTGACATGCGCCTTCGGTGAAGCAAACTCCTCCTTCCACTCAACCCTGAGTTCAAAGCTGACTGAAAATCTGCATTTAAAGCTGCTTGCCAGTGACCACCTGCTAAGAGCCTCACACCACACACCTGAGATGTGAAGGCCCGGGCGGCAGTGTTCTCTCTTAATTTTTTCCATCTGTGTGCGGAATGAGTTTTGTTCTGGGCGGCAGTATCAAGGCAGTGTGTGCTTACATGCATTCAGAGGGGGGACCTCCTGATTCAACCTGAGCGGGATCGAAAATGAACTGAGTGGACATCAGAAAATGTGTGAGCGGGCACACGTGCACCCGCTTTAGGGTGAACAGTGCTGGGTGGGGGTGGACCAGGGGTTTTGTGGGGGTGGTGGTGGAAGGGGGAACTTTTTTTCTGGGTTCCCCACCGCAGTTGTTCAGATCTGTGCACACACCCCTTCTGCAATACAAAGATGGCAATAATGGCCCACTGTAGAGAAATATCAGAAGGAAGGATTACTAAGACAGTGCAGACGTAGCACTTTGAATACTCATGGATGTATGAAGCTGCCTTATATCAGGTCAGTCCACTGGCTTATCTAGCCCAGTATTGTCATTCTGATGGGCAACAGTCCAGGTAGAATTAAAGGCCTCGGGGCCCTTTAACTTAGGGGTTCTCGGAGCTGGGTTGTTGGACTACAACTCCCATCATCCACAGCAACAATGGCTAAATTATTTATTATTTATTATATTCAACCCCACCCAAACCCAGCACAAAATCCCGCCAGTGGCTGTTGCTAGTACCTGCTTTATGTTTCTTTTTAGATTGCGAGCCCTTTGGGGACAGAGGACTGTCTTACTTATGTATTATTTATTTTTCTGTGTAAACCACTTTGTGAATTTTGGTTGAAGAGCGGTACCTAAATATTCGTAGTAGCAGTAGTTCAGTTCAGTTTATTACGATCATTGATCAAATATACGGTCCAAACCCAGATAAAAGGGTTTATTCCTTAAAAGTGATTATCGATACAGGTGTGCGTGTGTACACACACACACACACACACACACACACAAACACACAGAGGAACTATTACATAAAACTGAAATAAAATATAATAGGATGAGACACAAACGAAAAACCTGTATTAACCATTTCTAACACACCATGTACGGATCTTAATCACAGCTGTACAGAGTTTGGCCACCAGATGCAGGACAACGGTGTATTTATCAGAAAGAAAGTTTATATGAAACTCATCAGAGTTATTTGGGTATCTAAAAATGAGAGGAGGGAAAATGTCTCTAAAATGCAAATCACGACAGAAGGAACGAGACAAAAGCACATAGTCAACCGGCTCAACATCGCCATTGCCACAAGGACACAGTCTCTCCGAATAAAGGACTCTCCTAAACGTACCCTCTAAACTACCACAGAGGTCAACTGGTAGTAGCATATTTACATGAACAAACATAGGGATGAAAAACGGAGAGGGGGGGGGAGTAAAAAACAAACACACACCACTCCGACCCCTTTGCCATCTTGGCTTCACCCCAAACAGTCTACACTGAACAGCAGCTGCTCTCTAGAGTTTAAGGCAGGAGTCTCTCTCAGCATTATCTGGAGAAAAGAAAAAGGGGAAATCGTACCATTGAGTCGGTGACAACTCCTGGCAGCCACAGAGCCATTGGGTTGTCTTTGGTAGAATACAGGAGGGGTTGACCATTGCCATCTCCCGCGCAGTATGAGATGATGCCTTTCAGCATCATCCTATATCGTTGCTGCCCGATACAGGTTTAAGTCTGGAAATATACCAGCGGGGATTCGAACGAACCTTGCTCCCAAGGCAAGTAACCCCCCCACTGCGCCATTAGGTGGCCTTACCAAAAACTACTGAGTCCAACAACATATGGGGACCCCAAGTTTAAGAACCCCTCCTTTAAATGGAGATGCCAGGACCTTCTGCATGCAAAGCAGATGCTCTTGCACTGAGCGGACAGGTGTTACATAAGCGTAATTATTCTTGAGACCACAGGGACCGATGCAGTTAGCAGTCACCTCAGCATGAGCCCACAAGTTGTTTCCCAGTGGTATAAGGGGCAGGGACCGGTAGGGCTTGCAGAAGGCCCCGGGTTCGATCCCTGGCAGCATCTCCAGGTAGGGCTGAGAAAGCGGCCTGTCGGAAATTCTGCAGAGCTGCAGACTATCAGTACAGGCAATACTATTTAGAGGAAACAATTGTCTGACTCATAAGGCAGCTGCTGCCTGTGTTCAAGGATGCTCCCAAGCACTAGAGGTGACCGCCAGGTACAAATCAGCAGGACAGGGAGCTTACGTCTTTAAGAGCTGTGCAGAAGAGGGAAATTTCCACAAGGGCAGTTGCTCTCCCTCTCTGACTGTGACAAGCTGCAGCAGCTGTTAGACCCAGATTAGTCATACAATGAAGCCAATTGGCAGTAGGCAGGTGGCCAAGAAGACAACAACAGCAACACATTTTCTTCACACAATGTATGCTGATGGAACTCACTGCTACTAGATGGGTCATGTCTACTGGCTTACATGGCTGTCAAATAAAGAACCAGGTCCCTCCACTGCAAGAGGTCACATACCTCTGAACACCAAATCTTGGGAGCAAACAATAAGGAAAGATCTCCACCTTCCGATGTTCTTTCTAGAGGCATCTGAGCAGTCACTGACATCTGTAAGAGGGCTGAAGTTGCGCAACCCAGAACTACACTGACTGGCAGCAACTCTCCAAGGTTTCAGGCATGGGTCTCTCCCAGCCCTACCTGGAGATGCTGCCAGGGACTGAACCTGAGACCTTCTGCATGCCAAGCAGATGCTCGAACACTGAGCTACGGCCCCATCCCCTGAGAGGAATATCTTACAGCAGACAATGTTCACATGTAGTCACCCATCCAAATGCAAACCAAGGTGGACCCTGCTTAGGGTACAATTCATGCTCCACAAGACCTGCTCTCCTCCCCATCTAAAATACTGAGTTTTAGACTGTAAGGCCTTCTGGATAGGGATCTATCCTCTTGCATTTTTAAAGCACTATCCATCATGATGCTGTTATATGAACACCACAGCAGTTTCAAGAGACCCAGTAGCAGAATGTAAACCTTACTGATAAAGTAAACAGATGTCGACTGTAAGCTGCCTTGAGCTCTTTTAGAAGGGAAAGGCAAACTTTAGTAAAAACAGACTGAAATTGGGTGGATCCAACAAGGAAGTTCTTCTACACCTGGCTTGCCAACTTTCCAGCTGGGGATGATGGGAGTTGTAGTCCACAGCAGCTGGAGAATCTCAGGCTGAGCGCCCTGGTCTGCACAATTATCAAAAGGAACCTCTGGTTTCTTTTGCATTTTAGTCACCAAAGGTTTCCCCTTTTAAAAAAAAATCCTGATGGCTTCCTGCTACTTTCAAAGCAGCAAGGCAGGAAAAATGCAAACAAATGGACCTCTCCTGGTATGGAGATGTAAAACTGAGCAAAGCTTCAGCTGTGCACGGCAGGCTATCATGCAACTCTGAGATACAGAAGAGCGGGAAAGTGGCAACCCACTGAATTCTGGGACCAAACAGCAGGGAAAGGCTATTACCTTAAAGGCCAGTTGTCAATTTGTCTCAGGAGTCACACACAGAAAATGATAGCACGCTCAGTGTTCGACAGAGTTCCTTCATCTATAAGTTTGCCAATGATAACGTAAGAACATACGAACAGCCCTGCAGGAGAGCAGGCCGAAGGTACATCTAGTCCAGCATCCTGTTTCACACAGTGGCCCACCAGATGCCGCTGGAAGCCACAGGCAGGAGTTGAGGGCATGTCCTCTCTCCTGCTGTTACTCCCCTGCAACTGGTACTCAGAGGCATCCTGCCTCTGAGGCTGGAGGTGGCCTATAGCCCTGCAACTAGTAGCCATTGATAGACCTCTCCTCCATGAAGTTATCCAAACCCCTCTTAAAGCCGTCCAGGTTGTCGGCTGCTGTCACCACATCTTGTGGCAGAGAATTCCATGATTTAACACAGGGCTTCAGGTGTTGCTGGACTACAAATCCCATCATCCCGGCCCCAATAGCCTTTGGCTGGGGATGACGAGAGTCGTAGTCCAACCAACTGGAGACACAAAACTGGGAGACCTTGGTTTAGCAGTTATGCATCCTGCATCAGTTAAATGCTCCTATACCTTTAACAGCACCAAGACCTGGTAACCTCAGTAGGTGATCACATTCTTATCTCCCACTAAGAAAAGCTTCCCGGACTTATTTTTGCAAATCAACCTGCTGTAGAGACACAGGAGGTACAAGACCAAGAACAGAGGAAAAACAGCACTGATTCATGCAATGCATAATTAACTTAATTCACTGCCAAAGGAAGTGGCGATGGTTGCTAAATTAGACGACTTTTTAAAAGGATCAGCCCATGTCTGTGTGAATGCATTTATCGATGGCCATTAGCTCAGATAGCTATCAAAGGATTAGTAAGACTCATAGAGAATAGGTCTATCAATGGTTCTTAGACGTGACAGTTGATGGAACCTCCATGTTCAAAGGCAGAATACCCTGTGTACAAGATGTTGGGTGCATAAAATGCAAGGATGTAGTCAGGAACATACAGTAGCTAGTTGCCAGCAGCTAGTCAGTATGGTCCATCTAGCTTAGTATTGTCTACCCAGACTGGCAGCGGCTTCTCCAAGGTTTCAGGCAGGAGTCTCTCTCAGCCCTACCTGGAGATGCTGCCAGGGACTAAATCTGGGACCTTCTGCATGCAAAGCAGACGCGCTGTTACAAAGGTATGGCCTCAAAAGCATGTTGCCTTCATGTGTTGCTTGTGGACTTCCCAGAAGCAGAAACAGACAGAGAGACACCTGGTGAGATACTGTGTCTGTCTGAATACTGGATACAAGATACTGGTTTAGACAGACCTTTAGGCTGCAATCGTAAACACACTTAAAGGTAAAGTGTGCTGTCAACTCCTGGAGACCATAGAGCCCTGTGTTTTTCTTTTGGTAGAATACAGGAGAGGTTTGCCATTGCCTCTTCCTGCGCAGTATGAGATAATGCCTTCCTATATTGCTGCTGTCCAATATAGGTGTTTCCCATAGTCTGGGAAACAGACCAGCGGGGATTCAAACTGGCAACCTCTGGCTTGCTAGTCAAGTCATTTCCCCACTGCACCATTAGGTGGCTGATAAACATGCTTAGCCGGGATGAATTCTCACAAAACACAAGACTTGCTTCTGAACAGACGTGCTTAGGAGTGCACAGTTTGAGCAGGCAGGGTTTATGCCAGGGGTTCTCAACCTTGGGTCTCCAGATGTGGTTAGAGTTGGGCTACAACTCCCATCAGACCCAGCAACAATAGCCTAACTGTCATAGCTACCCAAAAAAAAAAGGAAAAGAAGAGAAAAGAAAGCATAAGCCAGGTATTCTCAAACTTGGGTCCCCAGAACTTGGTAGATTGCAACTCCTGTTTAACCGCTGTGGCTGTGGATGATGGGAGATGTAGTCCCCTGGGACACCCCCCCCCCCAGCTTGAGAACCCCTGACTTTAGCTATGACCATTAGGAACAAAATCTCCCTGTTTGGAAATAGTATATATCAGTGTTTCTCAACCACTGGTCTGTGGACTGGTGCCAGTCTGTGAAGCACTGGGTACCGGTCCGTGAGGCATCACTAATAAAAATCACACACACACACACACACCAAAAAATTGGGGGCCGGCAGGGGCCACTGGGAGCTCATTTCCAGATAGCCCTCACTTCTGGATAACGTTCATTTCACTTCACCTTTCAGCTTGAAACGAACATTATCCAACAGCCTGGACATGAGCTCTGGAGAGCTGCCCAAAATTGCTTTTGGGGGCTGCCTGGGGGTGGGTCTGGGGGCAACCCCCTAACTAACTGCTGGTCCCGGAAACTGTGCATGAACAATGTACGTGGGCCATGACTCCAAAGCCACTGACAAGCACTGGTAGACATTATACCAGGGGTAGGCAACCACAGCTCTTATCATCCCAGCCACAATTCACTGTGGCTGTGCTACATACACCTCATCACCAGATGTTGGAGCCCTACAACAGGCGCAAATGCCAGATGCCGAGAGCAAAGGGCAGCAGAAGCGGCGAAGGAGCCGCCTTCATGCCTTGCAGCTGGCATACCCGCTTTGGAGAGCCAAGAAGGCTGGGGCAGACGACGCACCTGAAGCCTGCCTGAGCCAACACAGGGCTCTCTTTTTAAGTTCTCATTCGCGGCGGGGAAGGGAGCCTCCATGCGCAGGGAGCGTCTACCTGACGCTGGGAGCCCACAAGCGCGGGGGTGGGCTGGGGTAAGGGGGGGCGCCTGCCTCGATGCCAGGCTTGGGGGCTTTCCAGAAACATCAGGCTGCCCCCCACCCCGCCCTCCAGCAGCCCCACTAGAGACGAGGAAGCGAAGTGCTCCGTGGGCAGGGGCAGCAGGCCAGGCTCGAGCTGCCCGGCAAGCCTCCTCGCTCGCTCGCCCCCGCCGCCGCACACCTGCACGCGTGCACCGGCACCCGGGCTGGGGAAGGAGAAGCCGAGGTGGTGGTGGCGGCGGCGCCTGCAGCCCCCTTACCTGCCAGCCCCCCGCCGCCGCCGCCTTCCTCCCCATAGCCTCGCCGCCTCTGCAGCACGAAGTACTCGTTGGAGCGCTCCAGCGCCCACAGCTTGAGCGCGTTCTTCAGCAGCACCTCCTCCGGCGTGAGCCACATTTTGGGGGCTGGTGCTCTTGCTGCGCTCAGGCCACCATGCCCCTCGCCAACGCCGCCGCCTCCCACGTCCCTGGCAGCCCGTCCTGGGTTCCCACGTACACAAGCTGCCGGCCAAGGCTCCGCCGGGGGGGCGGGCAAGCAGCGCCTGAGGACGGGCTTGGCTAGCAGCCTGCTGGGGCTTGTAGTCCCGCGCGCCACGGCCCTCCCCAGCGCGCGCCCGGATGGCGCACTACAAGCCCCAAGAAGCACCGCGCACCAGCCTTCCTGGCTGGCTGGCTGGCTGCTGCTTCTCTCTCCCAACAGCTCCAGAGCAGGGGATCCCTCCCTGCCTGTGGTGTTTGCAGAAAAAAGTCCTGTTTGCTCGTCCGTTCCAGTGGCCCGCCGGGCTGGGGGGCTTCTTTGGGGGTCCCTTTGGGGTTTCCCCTCCGGGGCGCCTGGAGGGCCCGCCAAAAGCGATTCAGCGCCGCAGGTGGCGCCTTTCCCACCCTGGGGAAGCCACGGTGGGAAAAGCTCCAGCTGTGCTTTGCTTTGGTTTTCGCAATGAATATTTTATTGCTCTTCCAGTAATGGGCCCTCACACACTTTGACAGACATGCGTGGGCAGCAACAGCGACTGTTATCCTGCTTTGGGCAACAGCAGCAACAAAAGTTCTCAACGCAGCTTACCTGGTGGTGGGGGGAGAGTAATAATATGGTTCCCTGCTGTCCCCAAAGGGGTTTATTTAGTATTCTTGGCCTAGGACAGTACTCTTGGCCCTAAGTATTCTTGGCCTAGGACAGGAGACTTGGCCGCCCTCCTCCGAGCCCTGGAATAGTTTGGCAGCGTAGTGTAGTGGTTAGAGTGTTGGATTAGGACCAGGAAGACCCGAGTTCAGTTCCCCATTCAGCCATGAAACTCACTGGGTGACTGCAGGCCAGTCATGTGTCGCTCAGCCTAACCTACCTCACAGGGTGGTTGTGAGGATAAACATAGCCATGCACACAGCTTTGAACTTCTCGGAGGAAAAGTGGGATATAAATGTAAAAATAAAAATCCGAGGCCTAGAATATCCGCGCAGGGAGGCTGGCCACGCAAATGGGCCTCTCAGTTGCCCAATTGCCCAGTATTCAAAAGTCTAGGGGATTTTCAAGATCCCATTCAAACTAGGGTCTCCAGATGTTGCATTACAACTCCCATGATCCCCAGCCATTGTGACTGGGGATGATGGGGGTTGGAGTCCAGTACAATCTGGGAACCCAAGGCTGAGAACCCCTAGACTCGAGCATTTGACCAAGGATGTGTGAATGGTTTTTTGTTGTTTGTTTTTAACTAGCCTCACATAATGTTTACCAGCATAAAGAAATTGACCTACACTTTCACAATTTTCTGCTGTTACACCCTTTCTGCTTCTCTCTGGTCTGCTAACTAGGCAAAGAGGCACCTTTTCAATGTGATTCTCTTTATTTCACAGGGGGAGAGGAACTGGCCCTATCCACCCCCAGCACTGTACTGCCAGTGACTGTTGCTGGTGCCCATCTTATGTTCCTTTTTAGATTGTGAGCCTTTTGGGGACAGGGATCTGTCTTATTTATTATTTCCCTATGCAAACTGCTTTGGAAACTGTTGTTGAAAAGCAGTATGTAAATATTTGTTTGCTGCTGCTTTATGTTAAGCAAACAAAAGCTTTGTTAATCTTAAAGTGCACAGGACCCATTCTACATAAAAAACAACAACAAACCTATACCCAGCAATGGTGTGCTCTAATGGATTATTATTGGACTGATGATTGACCCCAAGAAGCATCAAGGGAGAACCGAAGATATAACTGTTTTGGCCTGGGGGCAAGAAGCCAGAGGAGTAGATTGAGGCAGCCTGCCTTGATTGCTTCTCTCCTCTCCATCCCCAGCACAACATCCCTGCAGTGGCAGATGCTGGTGCCTATCTTGTTTCTTTCTTAGACTGTGAGCCCTTTTGGGACTGGGAGCCATTTATTTATATCTATGTAAATAGTTACATATCTTTGAGAACTTTTGTTGAAAAGTGGCATATAAATATCCGCCGTATTTGTTCCCCACCCGTCTGCAATCTTAAATACTGCACTGCCAATTTTAGTGGGCACCCGCCAAAGTTCTGCAAATTAGTCACCTTAATTTACTCTGTGGAGTTCATCCCTCCTATGGGTGTGTGTAGCGCACCCATACTTCTGGCCACTTCCAGCTGAAGAAGGCTTTTACCAAGTGCTGGTGGGAGGGGTAAGTGCATCCACCCTCCCCTGCCCTTAAAGTGGCACCCCTGCTGGTGTCGAACCACCCCACTGAGGTTCTGTGCACATCCCTATTAGATATAGGACTTACTCCATCCTGCAAACTTGTGATGGATAACAAGCATAAAATCATAGCAACACAGACCAAGTGTCCATCACACTGCATGCTCACTAAGAGTCCCTCGGTTCATTGACTTAATTTGCAAGGCCTGAAAACCAGCCCCAAGCACCTTACAATACTTCTAAAAGGTGCTCAGGCCAGAACGTTGGGGAGTCTACAGGGGAAGGGAATTCTACAACGAAGTGGGGAGTCTCCAAGAATGCTCTTTTTAGCAGTCCAAACCCGACATATGCGGTAGTGAGATACCTTCAGATCTTACGGAGACCATAATGGGGCATTATAGTAGAAAATGTTCCAAGATGTTTATATTAATTTTCCCTTTCACGCACTCACCTTTTAACCAACATTTGCCATATTCACACAAAAGTTTCACCTATTTCCATTGACCAGGATTTAGCATGCATGATACTCTATCTCTAAATGGAAACAGAACTCTCATGGAATTTAGACAGAGCTTACAAGTGCTATGTGTGTGCAGCCACCTACCTTTTCAACAGGTACATTAAAGGGCTCCACAAAGCTCGTTTAAAACAAACACAGAAAATCCTTTCACACTCAAGATTCTTTAAAATAAATATTCATGGCTAGCAGTTTTCATATGAGAACACCTGTTGACCAACTTCCAATGTAGCAGCTAGCTCCATCCCTGCACAAAGTGTGGACAACATTTGCACATGGTCTTGAGTGAGTATATTCATGCATATCTTAAGGTAACAGGACAGAGTTTAAGCATCTTACTATTTCTGGGTTGTGCAAAATCACAACGCGGTTTGACAAGAGACAGACTGCAGACACAAGTGAGTTGATACACAACTGCTTTTATTATCAAAAATAAGTCAACATCCTAGACAAGCATTAGAATAGCTTTATTTACACTTCATATTCAACTGCATTTTTTTAATTAGAAATCAAATATTTACAACTTTATCACAAACTATGCAATAATGAGGGGGGAGGGGAAATGTACCATTTTCTCCTGTTAGATTCAAGTGGAAAAGTTAAAAACACATAATCGCTGTCATGAGGCCACACTTGGGCTAGAACCTGCAATGAGAATCAGAACCACAGAAGACACAAACAAAAGATAAAGTGCATTATTCGATGTAGTAGTTCACTTTGGTGGGTGAGGCTCCAGGCTTCATGGCAGGGTAACTTTGTTTTACTCTTATGCCCAAATCAGAAACCCCACCTCCCACATTATTAGAAAAATATTTACCCATCCATTAATTGCCATTTTAGCCATATCCTCACACTATGAGCTCTGAATATCAACAGCATTCTTTGGGAATCCTTTATTCAACTGTTCCTTCAGAGTAGCAGCAAAAAAGTTCCCTTTGAGTGACAGATCTCCAGCCCCCTGAAAAAGCGGGAAGCAGCCATATCTAGAACTGGACAGATTCCTAGGTTATGCAACAGCGTTTGCACCATCGGAACTGCAAAGCAGTTCACAGTAACCCAGACAGGGTAGACTCCTTCACATCACTCTTCCTGCCTGCAAAATGTGCAAATTAAAGACATCTGATTTTTTTTTTCATTCAAGCACAGCTTGTTTTTGGAATGTGCATTTTCTCCCCCAAGTTTTAACTTGCTCCAATCAGGTGAAACGAGGTGCGAAAAATTCTGGGTCTGCCTGACAGGTGGCTTCGGCTGCTGTTTAGTCAGAACAGCTTAACACAGCCACAGGTGCTACATTAAAAATAAGGCCACTGTGTTGGTTATAGAAAAACACATGAGCCTAGACCAGTGCTGAAAAGAAATACACCCTTAGTGGTTACATAAAGCAAAACCTCAAAAAAGCTATCTAAATTAGGACAATTTAAAACCAGAAGACTTTAGGGAAAAAAATAAAGATGAACACAAACATACATTGTACTTTGAATGAAGTTCTACTGCATGAAAAAGTGGTTTACTCAGATGGCTCGGTTTTAACATGTTTTCTTCCTTGGTCGCACGGAAACATCTGCGCTTGAAGAGCACTAAAACTAATTCCACAAGGAAGGAAGTTAACGGGCACTTCATGTAATTGCAATCTTAAATTGTGTCATTTTCCTCGCAAGATCATCAAGGCAACGTTGCTGTTACATCAGTCTTCTGGGCGTTGGAATTGCTGGTAGGCCAAGTGGCCAGCAGTTGTGTTGCAACAGTTTAGGACTTTGCCGCACGGGCTTGTTCTTCATCTGCCTCAAAACCTGGATTGTCAAGATGCGGGAGTACATTTACAGCTGGAGGTTGGGATGCATTGTTCACAAGACGGAGATTGTCGCCTGTTAGAAGTGGGGAGGGATAGAAATCAAGTTTAGAAAGGAGTCACAAAAGGCTCAAGTGACCATTAAGTATTTCACTGTAGCTGCATCTTCATCCCAGACTTTAAGAAGTCTACATAAATTATTTTGACCAGGGAGCTGAAAGTTACACTAAACGGATCTTGACTCTCTTCTGATGCATTGCATTCGGGCTCTGCTTTGATCAGGTTTCCTTCATCAGGCTTCTGGTCCAGAGCTCCATCTAATAGCAGAGTGCTTGAGTAGAACAGAAATTGAGGGAATGAGCTGGGAATCCTTGGCTCAAATCTCAACACAGACCTTCAGGAAAGCCACTTTTGCTCCGCTGCAATATACAAGAAGCGAGTCTTGTAAAAGGGAGTCAGTGTTCGGAATTGAGGAGAAGCTCTGTAAAGCTTTCTCAGCACTTAGGAACACTACAGCAGTTCTCCTTAATGCTTGACTAACAAGCAGAAGGTTGCCGGTTTGAATCCCCACTGGTACTATATCAGGCAGCAGCGATACAGAAAGATGCTGAAAGGCAACATCTCATACTGTGCGGGAGGAGGCAATGGTAAACCCCTCCTGTATTCTACCAAAAGAAAACCACAGGGCTCTGTGGGCGCCAGGAGTCAAAATCAACTCGACAGCACACTTTACATTTTACTTTACTTCTATATAACGAAAACGACAAACGTGTCGTGGCACCTTCATGACAAACTTGATTGTAGCATTAGCGACAACAAATATTGGCCTTTCAGGTGCTACAAGGTTCCTTGTTTATGCGGTAACTGGCGTAGCCCTACAACCCCTAACCCTTGAGGAGGGCTTATGTATACTTGTGTGGTGTGGTGGTAACAGCGAGATGTGCTCCTGTTCCTTTGTAACAATTTGTCCTCCTCCACCTTGGGAAAGAGGATCTTGAAGATATGGCATGTTTGTTGTGCCTGGCCAGTATTTTTGAATTTCAGATACTGATGCTGAAAGATGCTGAAAAGTATCATCTCATACTGCACGGAAGGAGGCAATGGTAGGTAAACCCCTCCTGTATTCTACCAAAGAAAATCACAGGGCTTTGTGCCCGCCAGGAGTCGAGATCGACTTGACGGCACATTTCACCTTTCCTTTAGTTCTCCTTAGTTCCATTATTTGTGCAGCAAAATTAACACTGCTCCCAGGTATCCTCACATGTGAAGTGGACAGAGCCTTCGGTTGAAGGAGACAAGAGCTCAAAGGCATCTAAGACGTTACTTGGGCACTCCCTAGTGGAGAGGCAAGGCAGTCCGAGGACAAGTCAGGGCACGCATTGTGAACGCTCAGTAGGTGGCAGCAGATACCACTATGGTTTTCATTCATTCCAAGTTATATCAGCAGATTCAGGCAGGCAGGCTTCATTGGAAAAGAGAGGGACAGAATCATCATCACCGTCTATTGACCAACAAAACACAAGTTTGGTAAGAAAACAATGAAGCCTATACCCATGTGGCAAGCTAGCCCTTTACAGAGCCAAGAAGGACTAGCGGAATTTGCAGGACCAGCTCAACACTTACTCTCTGAAGGAGCAGATTCCTCAGGAGCTGGTTCATCAGTTCCCTGTACAGAAGCATATCCAGACGATGCCGTCTCGCTACGATTATCTTCCTCGGTAAGTGAAGGGATGTTAGAGGTTTCATTGGACACAGTGGCTTGGACAGACTCTGCTCCGTCTTCTATATCTACCTGTGTCAAGCAAATTCGAAAACGGGGGGGGGTTGCCTATTGTAAAAATCACATTGGTTCTGCAACCCCGTGAGCCACCCTCCCTCCGGCGGTGCTTATAGACCAATCTGTCTGTAACAGGAGGACCTCATTAATCGCTGGTCCAGCACTCACGGTTCTGCATATCCGCAGTTGGGTAACAGACACCCGACCTTGGTACAAGCGATCTTAAAAATGGCAAAAAGGGGGTTAAATCTGCAGATTGGAGGGAGCTGGGAATGACAGAGGAGGTCATTGGCAGCTGCCATTTTGTGCATCGGAACCATTTTATGGTTCGTTTTGAAGGGAAAGCGGCACCAAAAATGCAATTTGGGGCTGATATTCAGCCACTTGTTTACTTGCGGGGGGCATCTATGGACAAGTGAAGGGCACTGGACCACAGTAGGGCACTTTATTTGGCCCGTTTTGCTTGACTAATAAGCAGAAGGTTGCCGGTTCGAATCCTCGCTGGTATAGTTCCCAGACTATGGGGAACACCTATATCAGGCAGCAGCGATATGGGAAGATGCTGAAAGGCATCCTCTCATATACTGTGCGAGAGATGGCAACGGTAAACCCCTCCTGTATTCTACCAAAGAAAACCCCAGGGCTCTTGTGGGCGCCAGGAGTCAAAATCAACTTGACGGCACGTTTTACTTTAATGGGAACCTAACCCCTGATTCCCATAGTCTTAATGTCCTGTTATTTGCGGATTCGCTATCCACCCCCCCCACATGTGAAATGGAACCCCCGCGAATAATGGGGTTCTCCTGTAGTGCACACTATTCTGAGAACAAGTCCTATTAAACCACAGTGCTGCTAAGTAAACCTGCACAGGGCTGTACTGTAAATTGTGGCAACGTAAGATTATAATATCTGCTGCTGCAAACTTTTAAAATGCCAGGGGAGGCTGCAGTGAGGAACAGTTCTGACATAACACTGTGCAACTCGAACAACTGACCCCATAAGGGCTGCTCAACCAGAACTGGTGGTTCCCTCTACGAATCTGCTCAGAGGTTCCAATGTCCATTACATGAGGAGTCTCTCCTTATCAACTCTGGTGTGTCACCAGTTTAAAGGGGTTGGAATCCAAGAGAATATGGGTACTGTAGATGCTTTATCTATAGCTTGGTCAAAACGAGAGGTGACCAATCATTAGCATGCAGTTCTTCAGCACGGAAGGTCGCTCTGGAAACAGCAGAGAGGACCACGACAGACAGGCACATTTTTTCTCTAGTAAGCAGTAGAACTGCTCTCCTCCTCTCCCTGGTGAAATATTATGCCACTTTGGGCGTATCACAGCAGCTGACTGCAAACCTAGAATTTACTCTCTTGGTTCTGGAAGTGACAGGAAGTCAGGCAATTTTTGGAACTTAAGCATCACTCATAGCAGAGATTTCAGATTTTACCTCAATCCCCAGAGCCTTGAGGATGTCACATTTGCACATGGGACAGGTCCTGTGTTCCAGCAGCCATGGATCAATGCAACTCTTATGGAAGAGGTGGCTGGAAAGAGACAATTATTTCCAATGCAACTCGGCAGATTCCCACAAACTCTGCATACTAATTATACAAGTAAATGACATTGTTTAGCAGTGCCCAGAACTCAAGACAATTAGCCTAAGCTTCAAAGCCACCCTATACACCAAACTATTACTTATGATGTTCCCTGTAACAGGCATTTCCAAATACTGTTGCCTACAACTCCTCCCATTATCCCCAGCTGCAATGGGCTTTGGCTGGGGATTATGGGAGCTGTAGTCAACAACACCAGAGAATCCCTGTTACAGGGAACACCATACTTAAACCCTTTGTTGTTGGCGGCGATATGGTCAACGTAAAAGGGTGAAAAAACGTAAGCTTTATTGAATCTGAGGGGGACAGGTGAGCACATGAAGATAAAGAGTTGCTAAACTAGATATAGCACAAGGATGGAAGAGGACCGTGTGCAAATGCGTCCTGGAGAATGTTTGCAGGAGGGAGTAAGGACTAAGTGTACGGAGAATCTTAATTGGGTGTGTGCTCAACTCTTGGGCAAGACCAATTAGCCCTGCAGCCTTCAAACATTCCTTGCTCCAGACCTAGATATAGCAGAGATAAGTAGGCCAACACACCATTTGGGAACTGCCAACAACTGCCTACCACATTGTGTCTCCCTGCTCGGTTTCCCAACCTCAGTTTTTTTCTGGTTGCCGCCCAGAGCTCTTGAATTCTCTGCTGCAGGTTATTTTTCCCTGGTCCCCTCTCTTATGACATTCTGGAAGCAGGTACTGATAATCTTATATCGATCTGCTTTTGGGAATCAGCTCTATGACAGTATGTGTTTCCTGCTCTGCACCTTCGATAGACAGGTTTGTTTCTGGCTGCTTTAGTTTCGATAGTAATCTGGGATCTTACGAGTTATCATCTGTGTCTTGTACACCACTTTGGCAGCAATAGCTGAGAAGCAGCTTAAATGTTTTACATGTAAAATAAGTGTGTAGAATAGTAGACAAGACCAGGGGTGGATTAAGCTTTTTGCTGCCCCTCTCTGGGGGCAGCTTCAGGGAGTGTGAGGGGAAGCGCCCCCTTTTATCTTTTTAAAAAACGCCCCTCAAATTTTGCTGCCATAGGCAAGTGCCTACTTTGTCTATCCGTTAATCTGCCCCATAAGACAATCTTCAGTAGTCTTCAAATGGTCAGACTCACAGACTTGCATCTATCAGAGCACGTGAACCATTTCTCTACCTTTCAGAGGTTCATATCTGGCCATCCACATGTTAGGAATGCAAGGCTATGGCCATTTTTCAAAACCCTGCAAGCAGGGACCCTGAATATGGGAAGTGGTCTTTAAATTTCAAGGGATGAGCTGAAAGTCTGTAAATGTGTGGCAAATAAGTTCTTTTGGAGAAGTTACTAAGTTTCCAGTTTGGGGTTCTAAGACCTCTTTGGGCACAAAATTAGCCAAATGAGAATGACTCAGAGGGTAGCAATAACTGGAAGGTCCTAAACATAGACGCAAAGACACTGACAGATCATCTTTGCAAAGATTTAGGTTAAAAGAGGAACTGAAATTTTCTCAGAGATAGCACACTAGTCTTTGAAATTAAAAAATGGTGGTCACCACACACTGTTTCTCCTCACAAATATACCACACCACACACAAACAGCTATCTGTTAAAAAGCTGCCGTCTCTAGGTCATGAGGATGCACCATTCACGAGATTAAAGGGAGTCACAAATCACCCTAAATCTGTGTAGGACATGAGGGGCAAGCAATGCACTTTGCCTCCAGTTACAGTGTGCTGGAAGTGGCTTATCGAAAGAGTGAACTGGTGTTTTCCAAACTCCTGGTTTTCGAGGCACACCTGCATCCCAAAAGGTTTACTTTCAGAAAGTGCAAGAGCAGGAACTACCCCACCCTCAGAGGAGCTGGCGGTTTGTTTGTGTGTGTTAGTGTGAATTACTTTCTAGCTCACAGCTTGACAAATCCCAGGTGCCAGGGAGCCATGGCCCCTAGAAATTTAACCGTGGTGCTTGGATTAGGATATTCAGAGACAGAGTTACTTAATAAAATCTTTATCTATCCTCAGCAGCTCTGTTTCTGTTCTAGGGAAGCTTCCTGCTAACTGAGCAAAGAGACACCTTTTAAAAGTACTGATTCTTTTTAATGAGCAGGGGGAGAGCAACTGACCCTATCCATCCCCAGCACAGCATCCCTCCAGTGGCTGTTGCTGGTGTCTATCTTTGGTTTCTTTTTTAGATTGTAAGCCCTTTGGGTGCCATTTTATTTATTTACTTTATTTATTTCTATGTAAACCACTTTGGGAAACTTTTGCTGAAAAGCAGTATCTAAATATTTATCGTATTCTTATAAAGGGGATACAAAGAAGCCCTCCCGTTCCACAATGTCCGTCTAAGCAGCAGCAGCAGCTTGTCCTAACGAGCTGGGGGTGGGGGCGCTAAATGAGACAGAGCTTTCTCTGGCTCCTGACCGCCCAACTCTGCCCGTTTCTCCCATCCAACCTCACATCAATGCTAGCTGCTCTGCCTGCAGGTTGGCCATTCATCAGGTAGAGCTGTGCAGTGTGCAGGCCTTTTACAGAAGGGGTTTGGGATTCACAAAATATTTAATTTTTTGTATTTTATTTCTGATGGCACTTCTCTCCCATAGTACAGTAGTGTGTCCCAGCACAAAGGTTGGAAGTTACAAGGTTACATCAGTGGCTCCAGTGACTGGCTGTTTGCTAATTATAGCAAACATATGAGGAAACAAGTGATCAGTCCTGTGCCGTCCACTGTCCATCTTAAACGCTTCTTTCCTGCATATAGTCATTTCCTTATTGAAAGTTTTATTCAAGTCAAATAGTAACTTATCGGACAGTGACAAGAGAACCTGGAGTAAGGTTTCTCCTACTGATTTGCAACCAAGACGTTAACCTTAAGACAACATTCAAGGTCATCATCTTATTTTGATATAAGAAAACCTGCTGTCTGTTCTTGCAGTCATGAAATAAACCACCACTTCCTAATTGCAAAAGCAAGTACACAGGCACTTGGCCATGGATGTCTGTACCATTAGCGCTGCATCTAAGTGTGGCTGTGATACAGCTGGGGATGCAAAATAACTGGTCAAAGCCAGCTGCAAATATAGGCCTTAGTTTCATTTTAAAAGATTACGACTTAAGGAGTTGGAGAGAGAGAGAGAGAGAGAGAGAGAGAGAGAGAGAGAGAGAGAGAGAGAGAGAGAGTTTTAAATCATCGATCCAGCTCTAAACTGAACCTAATGTCTGAGGTGAATTTCAAATCTACATTGTGAATTGTTCAATTAGGTTTGGAATAGAGTCAGGTTTCTCAACTCTTCTCCCGGCCTGCAATTATATATTACAGGTATGGATCCACAACAAAATGTTGCAAAATATCCCTGGTGCGCATATATTACTTGAGCATGATGGAAGTTTTAGGCGCCTTTCCCCCTCAAGCAGAAGGGCTTGTGAGTATCTTGAGAGAGTATTCGATTTGAGATATTTCCTGCATTTTTTTTTTGTTCAAACGCTCCTCCTCGCTACCATTACCTCTACCCACCTGATTGTTAACTGCCCTCTGAGTTCATGAACATTCCATTCCATCACATGATACTGGGGCAGTTTTGGGGGAAGTGAACAACCATAGTCTTTTAATATGAGTGCATGCAACTGAAAATCTCACTTACTTGCATGTTAAAATCCGCACAACATCATTTGGTTTGTACACTTCAATACACACAGCACAACTATCTCCATCAGGACCAGTTTCCTAAACCATGGGAAAGGTTATCCTTGTTAGAGATTTTGTTTACAATAATTACAAATAATTGTTTAAATGATAGCATGCAGCAAATATGAAGACGAATTCATTTGATACTCTTTCTTTGATAGTGTTTGGGACTAACAGCTTTGCACGATCCCAAAATTCCGCTTTTTATACACAAGGCTGATGTGAATACAAGGGTGGGTGGGTGGGGGACACAATCTGGAGGAGGGGGAGATATTACAAGTAACAACCAAAGTGTTTAGTGAACAGCAAGCCCGAATGATCTGCAACAACATACCAGTTCAGAAATCATATGGAGCCAAGATTAAACTTTGGCTTTGCACAGTTCTGCACCCTTTTATTCACAAGTCACAGAAACATTCTACTTATGATTGTGGATAGAAACAAGAATCAGTTGTAATGTCTGAACCGACCGATCCTGGCTTATTCTAACCATAGATCCTGCAATAAACCATAGTCTGGACCTTAAGTTTGAAGCTGGGTTCAGCGTGTGGTTCATTTTAAAACCTCCGATTCGAATAAGCCAGGATTGATGGCTTGAGACATCACATCCGAGCGAGACTTGTTCCTATCCAGAAGCAAACACAGAATTCTTTCAAGGCTTACACACAAAAGGAGAGAAAACACACAGTCCTGAGGCTCACAGTGCATGAAGCCAAAATTTAAACTTCGCTCTGCACAAAATCTGAACCAGCCCAGTATTTGCAACATTAGGCAAAGCTATGGTTTCAGTTTTATATTCTTACTGAATTCACTCTGATTTTAAAGCCTTACAAAAATTAAAAAGTTAAATGGATTCTAAATGCCATGGAGTAACCTGTGAACTTTTTTTTAAAGCAAGGAGATAATTCAGCCTTTTTTACATTGACATGTATAAACCATAGCTACTAAAAGCATTTCCTTACTGCAGAAGAGTTTACACTGCTGACCTGCTCAACTTAGGCCCCCAGTTGGTTTTTCAGCTACAATTCCCAAAATCCCCAGCTACAGTTGCCAATAGCCAGGCAGCGTTCCCTCTAACAGAGATACCCAGATGTTGTTTGTTTACTATTATTTATTCATTCAATTTCTATACCGCCCTTCCAAAATGGCTCAGGGCGGTTTGCAATTATCAATTATGTTGTTCGATTACAACTCCCACAATTCCCAAACAAAAGCCATTGCAGCTGGACATTCTGGGAGTCAACAACATCTGGGAATCTGTTTTAGAGGGGAAATTGTAGCCATGGATTAAGGGAACTGTAGGCCAACATCTGCAGGAGGGCTGAAGTTGAGCAGCCCCAAGAGGCCTGAAAACTGACCTCGTACCATATTATTTTGCTGCACTATGAACGGGAGGATTAATGCATGGGGTTATTTTCTGATACAGAAACAAGAAACATCATCAGGATTTTAAAAATGCTTAGAAGACCAAGGAGAATTCTTGTTCACAATACCTTGTCTCCCTGTTTCAACGTGCGGAGCTGGAGGCGTCCAATGGCTTTTTTGGCATCTGCTTTTAGCCGCCTCTGTAATAGGGAGAAGCATTAGGTCAGCATGGAACTTGTCCTCCCATAAAGAAAGTGACCAGCACCAACCGCTATACTACTTTTAACATTGAATTGACTTTTGTTTAAAAAAAAAAAACAGATGAAGAACTGCTTACAAGTGTCCACTGTTAGATCAGCCTAGAAGAAAAATTGGTGCATGAACCTCAAGTGCAACTGAGTATTTATTTACTGTTTATAACATACCCTGCAAAGTTTATTCAACAGTTCATGCTTGTTTAACATTTTAGACTAAAGGTCATTTTAGTGAAATTTCCCAAACATACTTGCTTTGGTCTCTTATCTCCTTGTGTTAGCCTCGAGCTGAGTACAGACAGGATGCACACATGAGTTGCCCTAAAGAGGAAGCCCCATTCTTTCAGCCACCAGCTCATCACCACAACATTGCAAGTCTCAACGGCGTTTTATGAGTCCAACTTGTAGCTCAATCAAACCAAGTCAGACACACAATTCTTCTCTCTACTGTTTGGGAAAGACATAAATGCTCCAGAATTTCAGGGACTGGCTTGAATTTGATACACACAGCCTAGGCTGTCAACTGGAACACTACCAGAAGAGGAGAGCTGGTCTTGTGGTAGCAAGCATGACTTGTCCCCATAGCTAAGCAGGGTCTGCCCTGGTTGCATGTGAATGGGAGACTTGATGTGTGAGCACTGGAAGAGATTCCCCTCAAGGGATGGAGCCACTCTGGGAAGAGCATCTAGGCTCCAAGTTCCCTCCCTGGCAGCATCTCCAAGATCGGGCTGAGAGAGACTCCTGCCTGCAACCTTGGAGAAGCCACTGCCCGTCTGTGAAGACAAATACTGAGCTAGATAGACCAATGGTCTGACTCACTATATGGCAGCTTCCTATGATCCTATGTACCAGCCATACAGGCACCATAAAAGGCAACTGTCACAACATCAGGAAGGAAGTTGGAGGAACAGCATTCCCCTTCTCAGCAAGCCCAGATCGGCAGCCAGCATAAGTGAGTGAAGGAACTTTTCTTGACCAACTGAAGCAGCAATCGGTCCAGTGAGTCTGCTCTGCCTAACTGCCAGGAACGTGTTCTAGCAACACCTACACTAACCATTCTTTTACTGGATGTCACACCATCATTTCCTGCTTTGCTGTGCACTGATATCAAAATATAACCTGCATACATCAAATAACACTTCCTAAAAGGTAATCGTGCCACTAAAGGTAAAGTTGTGCCGTCGAGTCAGTGTCGACTCCTGGAGCCCACAGAGCTCTGTGGTTATCTTTGGTAGAATACAGGAGGGGTTGACCATTGCCTCCTCCCCTGCAGTATGAGATGATGATGCCTTTCAGCATCTTCCTGTATCGCTGCTGCCTGATAGAGGGGTTTCCCATAGTCTAGGAAACATACCAGGAGGGATTCAAACCGGCAACCTCTTGCTCACTAGGCAAGTCATTTCCCCGCTGCGTCATTAGGTGGTTATTTTAGTGCCACTAAAGGTAAAGTGTGCCATCAAGTTGATTCTGACTCCTGGCGCCCACAGAGCCCTGTGGTTGTCTTTGGTAGAATACAGGCGGGGTTTCCCATGGCCTCCTCCTGTGCAGGCTGAGATAATGCCTTCCAGCATCTTCCTAGATCGCCGCTGCCTGATATAGTACCAGCGGGGATTCGAACCAGCAACCTTCCGCTTGTTAGTCAAGCATTTCCCTACTGCGCCACTTAAGGTTAATTGACATTTCACTAATATGGATGTCCCAGGACTCTCCAGAGCTACATTGCTCTCTCTCATATATATATAACACAAATATTTATTTACCGCATTCCAAAAAAGTTCCCAAAGCGGTTTACACATAGATATAAATATCTAAACAAACAAAACAAACAAATAAAGTGACTTCCTGTCCCCAAAGGGCTCACAATCTAAAAAAGAAACACAAGATAGACACCAGCAACAGCCACTGAAGGAGAGGAGAGCTGGTCTTGTGGTAGGAAGCATGACTTGTCCCCTTAGCTAAGCAGGGTCCACCCTGGTTGCATATGAATGGGAGACTAGAAGTGTGAGCACTGCAAGATATTCCCCTCGGGATGGAGCCGCTCTGGGAAGAGCATCTAGGTTCCAAGTTCCCTCCCTGGCAGCATCTCCAAGACAGAGCTGAGAGAGATTCCTGCCTGCAACCTGGGAGAAGCCGCTGCCAGTCTGTGAAGACAATACTAAGCTAGATAGACCAAGGGTCTGACTCAGTATATGGCAGCTTCCTATGTTCCTAAGGGATGCTGTGCTGGGGGTGGAGAGGGCCAGTTTTTCTCCCCTTGCTAAATAAAGAGAATCGCCACTTTAAAAAGATGCCTCTTTGCTCAGTTAAGCAGGGGTTGCTAACATATACAACATATAACACACATATGTGAATATATCAAAAAACAAATATGTTATATGTAAAAGAAATGCAGTTCACTTTTGCAAATAAAGGCTCATCATATTAAAAAGGCTTCCCTTTCAACTGCCCCCGTTTTGTTCACTGACACACACGTCTACCCTTCAGTTACATACACGACAGGCACTTTAGGAATGACAACAATTAAGACCTTTTGAAATGCCTTGAAGGAAGAAAGGCTAGAGAGCACGTGTACTTTTTTAACGAGCTGAAAGTGGAATGGTAAAACCACTGTTCCACACACACTTTTCTCTTCCCTCACCATCATCTCTGGTCAAACCGGTTTTGCGGTGTACTAGTACAAAACCCCCACAAAACCCGTCTTGCGGGTATCGAACACCGGCCACAATGGTTCTCGTGTCCCACTTTTGACTGTCTAAAGAACAAGATGCCATCTGCCTGAGGGATAGCACAGACTCTGACAGCAGCACCCACAAATTCAAGATCAGAATGCTAGCCCAAAACATATTCTTGTAGAAGGCACGAATTTCCAAAGTCTGGAGGTGGTGTTTGCTAGCAGGTTTCCTGTCCTAACACTGAAAGCCAGCTAGCAAGAACAAGGCTGGAAAAACCCACCTGCATACCTCACTGCTTCGAAGAAATAGCTGCAGTCAAGTTCGGCTCAAGCGGTTATACAAGAGGCTCTTCCATTATACAGAGGCAGTCCTCAAGTGGCACGCAGAGGAACAGAAACAGTCTCTCGTTGACTTTGAAATTTGCTTGCCATAGATATAATGAGCCTTGAAGACTCACATCCAAAGAGGCCATAAATACTGATGAGCAACCATGAATCCATTTTGCACAAACAAGATTCATTTCGCATCACAAGAAAAATTTGAGCTCGAATGGGGTGGGTGGGGGAGAGAGACAAGAAAAAGGCTGTAATTATGGACTGGAGGAACCTGATCTGGCTGGATGCCTGTAGCGGAAGATGCACGACTAAGTCTCAAAAGGGAGTCAAACCCATACAGCATGAAGGAATGTGCAGATATGGAACTCAGATTTTGCTCCTATGGTTTGGGGTGTGGGCCCAGGAGAAATTCTCTTTTACAGAAGCAGCCCCTGGCAAAAACACACCAAGAACTTCAGGGTAGTCATCTGCAGCCCTTGAAGCACAGCTTTGGACCTACATAGCTAAAAATCAGCTTCGCCGAGTTAGAATGCAATTGTATGCTACCTTCGGGGACGGGGCTGTAACTCCGTGGCAGAGGATCCGTTTTATGGGAGGAGAGCTAGTCTTGTAGTAGCAAGCATGAATGGGTCCCTTTGCTAAGCAGGGTCTGCCCCAGTTTGCATTTGGATGGGAGACTACATGTGTGAGCACTGGAAGATCTTCCCCTTAGGGGATGGGGCTGCTCTAGGAAGAACACCTGCCTGCTTGCATGCAGAAGGTTCCAATTTCTGTCCCTGGCATCTCCAACTTAGGGCTGAGAAAGACTCCTGCCTATAACCTTGGAGAGGCCGCTGCCTGTATTGTGTAGACAAAACTGACCTAGATGGACCAGTGATCTGTGTCCCTAGCTTCTGTAACAATGTGATTTCCAGCTAGAACGGATCTATTCAAAACTTGGTCACAAGGTGTACCCTCTTCTCTCTGCCCCCAAATCAGGAACTCTGAGCAGTGCTAATTAAGTCTGCCAGCCCCCTTGTGGTTTCAGCTTACAACCCCAGAATGTCCCTTCTTGTATGAATGACATGCTTGAGAGGGGAACTTAATTACTACAGGGGAGAATACAAAGCTGTCTAGACAGGAAATGCAGGGGGGGGAAGTACAAAATAAGCATTTCCTTCTCCCTCAGCTTATCATTACTATAATGTTAGGTTGGGCAAAACAGACAGTGCTACAGGAACTGCAGCAACATCTAGCACCAAGTACCGGGGGGTGTGGATATACGGAAAAATGCCAAAATGGGACCAGCTGAACTGTGCATTTCCATAATTCCGACTTAACTGGCATTAGGCCGAGAGACCAGGGAGTTCGGAAGCTGGGATTCAGGTCACTTCATACCCATTGTACTTTTTGTTGCCCAAGTGGACTTGTTTTGTCCAACAGTTATGCAAATCATTCTTAGAAACCGACTAGCCTTATCAATTCCCTCATCCTTACTGTAAATATTTGCATAGCTAAACTCTTCCTCTGGTAACAGGAGAACTTCAGGTAGTTCAGCTTTGCAAAACGGTCCATGAAAGTTACTAGGTCATCTTCATACAAGATAGTGATGGCCCAAAGAATCAACGTTTCAAGAAGTCCCCATGCCCAGTTGCCCGGAGGCAATTCTTGCGTGCCACAGGCTATTGGCTATTTAGAAGCCTAAGTGCAGACTAGCCAGACCCGACACCGAGTGCAACCAGTCACACTGGCCAAAGAATCCCCTTTTCTTTATGAGAGAGTTTGCTACAGTAGTAATTGATCATTTTAATGCATTAGAAACAAAACAGAGTTGAGAACCTAAAAGGCAGTTTGTGTATTGTATCTAAACAGCTTTCGGAGCTTTGCATGGGTGATAAGTAGTTCCAGGGAGACTTGACTAATTAGCAATTCCCTGCCTGCATTTTCAAAATCCAAGACAACGGCACTCAGTGTGTAAACACCACATAACTGAGTTAACTAACCTTTACAGTTTGGAGTATTCAAGGTTACTCACTGCTTAAGAAACACTGCATCTGGCAAACGACAAACTCACCCCATTACATGATGTTTGCACAGTGAATGCCCTTATCTTGGATTTTATTCCCTGTATATTCTTAACACGGGGCCAGAGGCCCCATACATGTCTACGCAGAGGCTACAGAGCTTCCCTGTACTAAAATCCAAAGAGAAGCTGGTCTCCACCAACAGCCTTACTCGATGCAAGGTTAATGGAGTTGAAGGCTGGACCAAATCAGGGACCCTCAACTTGGGAGGTTGCACACTGACCCCCTGAATAAGAGAGGAGACAAAACTGCTGCGTTAAAGCTTGGGCTGCAATTAAAGTGAACTTTAACACATTTCTGCAGGGTTGGTTAACCTAGAACGTTGCTACAATCTTTATGGCCGAGGCAGAAACTGCTTGCAGATGACTGCCTCCCGGTTTCTTGTATGAGCAAACCGAGCCTGGGAATTGCAGACGTCAACAGATGCATTGAGCATTGCCTGCATCACCAGCCCACAAGCCTCTTAACTTAATGAGCAAGGCAAGCCAATACCCCCAGGACACAAAGCCCTGGGAGGCTAGACTGGCCCCGTCCCTATCCACGTTCACTGGAACAGGGCCTCTGGTTGCTCACCAGTGATAATGCTGTGGCATCCCCAATACCTGCACTCTTCTGCTAGTGCCACTGAGACCAGGGCCGGTCTCCAACACACGGCTCAAGATCGGAATGCCCAGAACAGACACACATCCGTGCAGAGAAGAGAGAGAGAATCCCCACCGAGGCTGAACAAGTTGGGGGACTCAAACATTCCTATTTGGCCAACTTATCCACACTGAGGAATGGTTGTGGTAGCAAGCATGAGTCGTCCCCTTTGCTAAGCAGGGTCTGTATTTGAGTGGGAGACTACATGTGAGCACTGGAAAATATTCCCTTTCAGGGATGGGGCCACTTTGGAAAGAGCACCTGCATGCTCCCTCCCTGGCATCTCCAGAGACTCCTGCCTGCAACCTTGGAGAAGCCGCTGCCAGACTGGGTAGACAATACTGAGCTAGATGGACCAGTGGTCTGACTCGGGCAGCTTCCTATGTTCCTAGACAAACCAGGAAAAGGCCAGACAAATGGCCCTTCGGGGATGGGGCCGCTCTGGGAACTGCACCTGCATGGGAGGAGAGCTGGTCTTGTGGTAGCAAGCATGACTTGTCCCCTTAGCTAAGCAGGGTCCGCCCTGGTTGCATTTGAATAGGAGACTAGAAGTATGAGCACTGTAAGATATTCCCCTTAGGGGATGGAGCCGCTCTTGGAAAAGCATCTGGGTTCCAGGTTCCCTCCCTGGCAGCATCTCCAAGATAGGGCTGAGAGAGATTCCTGCCTGCAACCTGGGAGAAGCCGCTGCCAGTCTGGGTAGACAATACTGAGCTAGATGGACCAAGGGTCTGACTCAGTATATGGCAGCTTCCTATGTCCCTATTATGGGAGTTGTAGACCAAAATCTACAGGAGGGCTGAAGCTGAACAGCACTACAGGGATACTGTGCTCGCTTTGAAAGCAAAGCTTTGGAGACACGACGTCCTGGTTTAGGTCCAACCTTCTGTGGACACTACCACATTTCTAGCTCTTTTCACTCTTCCCACGGCACCCCACCCCACCCCACCCTGGGGCAAGAACTACCAGACTGCTGCTGCAGCACATAGCAGATGCCGAATCTAGTTGGTCCAACTTTAATTGTTTGTGCTTTGAAGAACTACAGGCTATCCTTAGGAGTTTTAACATTTAAGTTTACACACTGTTCCAATATTATGCTTGTGATTAAGAATCTCTTTGTGATTGTGTTTCCCTCTTTCCTTTCTCCTTAGTCTTGATTACACAGTATCACTATTTTCTTGCAAAAAGGATTTTAGTTGAGATCAGTGTTCTCTCTAATTTTTTTTCCGTCTGTGTGTGTTGTGAATTGTGTCCTGGATGGCAGGATCAAGGCAGTGTGTGAACACAAGCGTTCAGAGTTGGGCCTTCCTGATTCAACCTGAGCGGGATCGAAAATTAACTGAGCGGACTTCAAAAAAACTTGCGAGAGCGCACACATCTTAAAGGGAACACTGGCTGAGATAAAGAAAAACATGAAACACAATATATGTAAGAATAGGTCAAGATTGGTTAAGAACAGCCCAACATCCCATTTCATACAGTGGCCCACCTGATGCCTCTGAGGAACCCACAGACAAGAGGTGAGGGCATGCCTGACCTTGGTAATAGGAACATAGGAAGCCTGCCATATACTGAGTCAGACCATTGGTCCATCTAGCTCAGTATTGTCTTCACAGGCTGGCAGCAGCTTCTCCAAGGTTGCCGGTCGAGTCTCTCTCAGCCCTGCCTTGGAGATGCCAGGGAGGGAACTTGGAACCTCAGATGCTATTCCCAGAGTGGCTCCATCCCCTAAGGGAAATCTCTCACAGTGCTGACATGTCGTCTCCCATTCAAATGCAATCATGGTGGACCCTGCTTAGCTAAGGGGACAATTCATGCTTGCTACCAGAAGACCAGCTCTCCTCACCAGATCTTTGGCCTGTCATAAGAATGGAAGGAACTAAGGACAGCCCTGCTGGATCAGGCCCAAGGCCCATCCAGGCCAGCATCCCGTCTCATAGTGAGACTGCACCTAGGTGTCTCACTACAGGCGCTGCATGGGAATGCATTAAAAGACGAACTCACCTGTCTCCTGTTCAGAGCTCTTGCCAGTCTAAGCCTTCGGGCAGAATAGAATATGAAGTACCCAACAGTGGCTGCCGTGACGATGAAAAATGAGACAGAAACGAAGAAGATGGAGTAGTTATTTATCCATGATCCGTGTTTCTTCCCCACTTCAATCACCATCCTCACTTGGAAGCCCTCACCAATCCGGCGAAGGATTTCTTGGCCTTTGGAGTAGCTGATCATGATGGCAACGGTCTCTCCTGTACCTGTGAATGAGAAACCAGTCAGAGCATTAGAGTCCCATCCTAAAGAGGCTAAATTGCAAAACTCAATTTGACGGTTCAATGGCGTGTTCCCCTTGACCCACTTTCAAGGAGTACAGGCAAGGAAGCCACGGTGGCAGTCATCAAGACCGTGCCAAGAACTGTAGGAGAAGGGTAGTCCTGATCCCTGAGCTGGATGTGGTTATTGACTCCTGGGCTAAGCTGGGAAGGGGTTTGGTTTTTTTTTGCCTTGCCGCCACCACTGAGGCAGAGATAGCTATACATTTATGTATTTAGATTTATATACCTGGGCCCCAAGGTGGTTAACACCATGATAAAAAGAATTCAATAAAAACAGGACTGCTACTATGAATATTTATATACTGCTCGTCAACCAAAGTCTCAAAGCAGTTTACATAGGAAAATAAAGGATACATAGGTAAGATGGCTCCCTGTCCCCAAAGGGCTCACAGTCTAAAAAGAAACATAAGGCAGACACCAGCAACAGTCACTGGAGATACTGTGCTGGGGTTGGATGGGTAATCAGCATTACCTTCAAGGTAATGCTGATGGGTAATCCTAGAGGGCAACAACACCAGACTGGCCCTCTAAACACAGACACTGGGTACTGGGCAAAGAAATCTAATTGAGGATGAAATGTCTACAAGCCTAATGGTGCAGTGGAGAAGCAACCTGGCTAGAGAGTAGGAGGTTGTTGGTTCGAATCCCTGCTGGTGTGTTTCCCAGAATACGGGAATCGCCTATATTGGGCAGCAGTGATATAGGAAGGTGCTGAAAGGCATAGTCTCATACTGCACGGGAGGAGGCCATGGACAACCCCTCCTGGATTCTACCAAAGAAAACCACAGGGCTCTGTGGACGCCAGGAGTCGACACCGATCCGACGGCACATCATCAATCATCATCATCATCATTATTATTAATTCAATTTCTATACCGCCCTTCCAAAAATGGCTCAAAGTGGTTTACACAGAAAAACAACAAACAAATCAACATCAGAAGCCTGCCACTGCTGAGACCAAAGAAAACTTTGTTCAAGCATGTTTGTAAAGTTGCCTTGAAGACCCGAACAGTGGAAAGGCAGGATACAGATCTGTTAAATTACTGTTGAATGGAGCCATGATGCCCATAAGCAAAACAAACATTTAAAAAAAAATATCCCAGACTCTGGAGTAAGTGGCAGGTGCAAATACAGGTGTACTAATTGCTCTGAAACATACCCACACCCTTGAACAAGACTCACCATTTCCTATAGCAAACCTAGTTCTTCTAAGCAGACTACTTATGCCTTCCCTCTGTGCGGCAGGCCACAAGGCTGAACTCAACTGTCAAGTTGTCTAATCTAGAGAAGGACTTGGTTTCTTTACTCCAAACAATTCAAAGCAAGAGTCAGCCAACGACCACATCTGTAAATATGATAAATAAATAAAATCTTTGCCGGAGACCTAAGAGAACTGCTGCCATTTAGACCACACCGGGAATTCTCAACGTTGGGTCCCCAGATGTTTTTGGACTTCAACTCCCATAATCCCCAACCAAAGGCCACTGGGACTGGGGATTATGGGAGTTGAAGCCCAAAAACATCTGGGGACCCAACATTGAGAATCCCTGGACTAGACAATACTGGGCTAGATGGACCAATGGTCTAACTTGGTAGTGTGTTTGTTTATTAGCCTATTTTCCTTAAGGAAAGTAAGCTTAGGAGATCATTCGGGATACATAAATATATACATATATAGAGAGAGGGGGGGGAGGGAGGGAGAGAGAGAGTGTGCTCGCACAAGCGTGCGTCCCCACCATCAACTTTGCAATGCCTGGACCAATTTGAACCAAATTGGGTACAGCTGTAGGGACACCTCAGTGGTATAGTTTGTGATGTCATCCACCCCAATTCAAGATGGTGGGCATGTAAACATTTGAGGCACAAGTGGGCTAACTTGTGAACTGCCTGACTGATTTGGACCAAATTTAGTCCAGTTATAGGGGTCGTGAAAGGAAAGTAGGCAGATTAGTTCTTTACAGAACTACTTGTTTTTATTTTTAAATTATTCACTTTCTATATTTAGTGTGCTCAAGAGCAAGGCAGATGCGTCTGCCAAATTTCTTTGCAACATATCAGGTCACTTCCTGTCCAGTGTTAACTTGGGTCCATCATTCCAATAGAAAAGGTCAGCTATTTCCACACCAGTAAAGCCACAGATTCCTATGAAGTAACCCTAGGACCGGATGACTTAAACAACAACAAAAAGTCCTGCTATGGAGTAATAGGAAGAGGAAATGGAAAGAAAACTGGCATGACTGTAATGTTTTGGCTGCTCAAAACTAAGCTAGGGTCACCAGATGAGAGAATAGTACCAAAGTCTTTCTCTGAGACTGATACATACAAAGGGAAGACAGCCCAAGAAAAAAGAGTAGCCAATGCTACACAAGGAAAAGTAATTAATGGGGCCTTTGTTAACTGCATATTTTTATGGCAGCAGTGGAGCAAGAATCAAACAAGTTTCAGTTCCTCTTAGGACTGACAAAAAGTTTGCATTCTCAAAACAGCTTTACCTTTCCCCCCACACCGCAACGGACATATTCGGTCCGATCTACCCAAAACGGCCTGTATAATTAAACCAAGCTAAGATCAAAAGTGGGTTTTTTAACAGCTCGGCTGAGTTAAAGTTCACTTGGGCCATATTGCTCTATATGCTTATTAAGAGCCAGATCCCAAAGCCACTCAATTTCATCTGTGAGTCAGAGGTATAGAACAACTCACTCAGCACTTAGACCAAAGACAAGCCCTGAGTAAGGATCTAAGATAAACACTTCCATCAACTCAGCTACAACAGGATATGGGGGAAAAACAAGTTAGGTCAAGACCTTCATTTGATAAGCATTCAAAGTTATTGTTGTCTATATTTTCCTTAAACTCCACAAACATCCTAAAACCTTATTAGCAGCATAAAACACACATCCGGATGAGGACCATACTAGATGGGATCTCTCTTTCTCTCTCTCTTTCACTTAAAACTGAGATTTGTGGAAAGAAGCGATTCCGAGAAGGCCATTCTGATTGAGGAAACGGCCCATGAGGCCAGAGAGGGCACGTCTGAGGCACTCAAACTCAAAGGTGTTTCTTGGACCGCTCACTAGACCAGGGCTGCTCAACTCTGGTCTTCGTGCAGATGTTGGCCTACAGCTCCCATGATCCCTGGCTACTGGCCACGGTGGCTGGGGATTGTGGGAACTGCAAACAGGACAGACCAGACCAACGCAGGTGAAGCAGAAGATCTGAGAGTTGCACACGTCGGCAGTAAACAGGAACTGCAATTACCCAACACTGATGACTTGCTCTACATAGTTATCAGAAAGCGCTTCAAGGGAGCAGGAGGCAGCTATCCACATATTTAGAACCCTGTGCCTTAACACATTTCACCCATCCAAAAAGAGAAAGGGCAGAGGGCTCGCGATTACTGCAGAGGTTCTGTTCTCCGCTACTATCGTGAATGCCAAAACGGTGACAATTGAAACCATGTGCCTACGAGAACGATGGGGTTGTGTTCCTCAGGACACGAAAAAGTGCTTTTAAAAATGGGGACAAAAATGAGGAGTACAGCATTGTACCTGGGCCACCCCAGCTCCTCCAATAATGGCCCCCTCCAACAATCCTCCAAAGGAGTCCACCAAAAAATCCTCCAAATCTGGGGTGTGTGCGTGTCCCAACATGGCTCTATGCTGCCTCCAGATGTGTCCCCCAGGCTGGAAATAACTCTAGAAGAATGAAACACGCACACAAGAACTGCCAATGGCCAAAATTCATCCCTGTGATAATGGAAACCAGGTATATATAGCCCAACAGCACACAGCCAAAACCACAGAGAACCCACGATAATCATTCTAGGGCCTCCTGTAGTTCGCATTTTTTCTAGCTTCGCTCCCCCGCAATTCACCCCCCCATTCCATTTTTTTCCAAGGCCTTCATCTTTCCACCTATACCGTACCCCCAACTCAAGAGTCTGCATCTCCTCTGGCAACTGCATATGTATTGCACAAGGCAGATGAGCCTCAGATCCAGAAGTCTGCAAGTTTGGGCTGGAGAGACAGCCATATTTCTAGCAGCCAGCCCAGTTCCTGGCCTCTTGCTCCACAGGGGCAAAGCAGGCAGGTCCCCTTGTATCTGCTGTCAGCAGAGGCAGTTCTACAGGGGAGGAGGAGCAGCAGCAATGTGTGTCTGTCGCACGGGTGTTCGCTCTCTCAGCCTGTGATACCAGCGTTGCATCTGAGCATAAGACGCAGACCGGCTTCATTGTGAAAGAGGCACGTTTCCTTCCTGTGTTGGCTTTAACCGTTTCAACGTGTGTGATTCTTTCAGAAGTCTATACTGGACCCTTTCCCTGCCAATTATTAGTACTACATTTCTGGTTACTGCTGGTGAACTACAGCGCACATCTGTGGACCAGTGTTCCCTCTAACAGGGATTCCCAGATGTTGTTGACTACAACTCCCAGAATCCCCAGCTGCCATGGATTGTGCATGGGGATTCTGGGAGTTGTAGTCAACAACTCTAGTCATGGAACCACTTGCACTTGCTCTCTCTCTAAAAAAAGAATGAAATACACTATACTCTGCAAAGACCTTGCTTCCGACCCTGCAGGGTCTGTAAAAGCAAGAGTTGAGGCTCTAGGATTGATTTATGTTCTAACCCTTTAACACTGTAGTGATTGCCATGAGCATGACAGAGAGCAGAAAGCTGCCAAAACTTTCCAAAAAGGTGCTCCTGCTCACATGCATCACCTTTCCCTGCTCTACCACTATCCCTTTGTGAGATGAAGGGGCATCTGCCTGACAGTGATGAACCTAAAGGGAAGAGCAGCTAAAGTTATAAATTCTCCATTTCCAAATAACGCCTGCCAGGCTCTCCTATACGGTTTTTACACGTAAAACTGTTTGCACAGCCACTCAACGGCTTATAAAGGAAAGAAGAGTTGACTTTGTCTTTCATTTCTGATTTGCTGAGACGACACTAGAAGCACTACCACTCAGACAATGCACTTCTGAAGCACCTTTGCTGTGTGTCTTTCTCTATCCTTGACTCTATGGGCAACAGATGAGCAAAGATCCCATGGTGAACATCAGCCAAGGTCCAAGGTTTCTGGAGATTAAACACGCACTCTCCCAACACTGACAAGCTTCTTTAAAATGACTACAATGAAGCAAATTTCTTCTATTTTGCTTTATGGCCCAATCAAATAATAGTGACTTTATACAGAATGAACCCATTATTCCTACTCAGTTCAGTTTTTTGGGGGGGGGGGAGAGATTAAGACACTTGAGATATGTTCAGCACTGCATATATACCAGGTGAAAAAGTGAGCATTTCTCTCTCACACTCAGTCCAGGGAAAGTATCCGCCACTTCTATTTCCGTTCAATTTATTTTTAAACTCAGTAATTTTGCTGCTGGCATTTGGCTTCCTGACTTCGTACAAAGGGTCTACTATAAAAAGCTGTGACCAAAACCAGCAAAGGATGGTTTCACCGAAACGACGAACTCAAAACGAGAATGTGCCGAAAGACTTTTTGCTAGCCACTCCTAACAAAGCTTGCAAGTATCAAGATGTACATCAAGTTTCAACCGGACATCTGGGTTTACCAGTGTTAGTTTTAACTATGTAGCCATTCAACTCATTCAAGCTGGTGCTTCCAGAATTCTCGAAGAAAAGTTTCAACTTTTGCACAATGTTGATGTAGATAGCTACTGATCCATACAGTTCATCAGATTTTGCACTGGAGCAAGACCATACAAAATAGTTCAGCTGGTTATCTGTCCCTTAAAAAGAAATCACTGGAATTATACCTTTGGGAGAGGGCTAAGGAGTCTCTTCATGACATCTGAAGTGTGGACACGCACAGGCTTTTCTGGGGGTTGATTATTTTAAGCCATCTGATGGCGCAGCAGGGAAGCAACTAACCTAGAGAGCAGGAGGTTGTTGGTTCGAATCCCCAGTGGTATGTTTCCCAGACTATGGGAAACACCTGTATTGGGCAGCAGCGATATAGGAAGGTGCTGAAAGGCATCTTCTCATACTGTATGGGAGAAGGCAATGGTAAACCCCTCCTGTATTCTACCAAGAAATCCACATGGCTCTGTGGTCAACATCAGAGGCCTGCCACACAACCACCACCATTATTTTAGAGCAGGGATTCTCAACGTTGGGTCCCCAGATGTTACTGGACTTCAACTCCCATAATCCCCAGCCCCAGTGGTCTTTGGTTGGGGATTATGGGAGTTGAAGTCCAATAACATCTGGGGACCCAACATTGAGAATCCCTGTTTTAGAGCACTCCACACATTTAAAGTGAATCAACAAAACAAGGAGAACAGAGAGAAGGCACACACAACCAATACACAGACTCATTTGCATTCCTAGCTCTCCATTTAGATTCATCATCTAGTACTTTCAAAGGAAACATTCTGACAAGAGGACAAAACAGTAGACAAGCCAGAGTTTGCCAGCAGCAACCTCTTCCAGTCAAGAGAAACCGCTACACTAGAGGGCTGAATTAGACATTCAGGGAACAGTCCCGAGTCTAGGAACTCTGAATTTTGCCGAGCAGATAGGAACAAAGGCAACTGCCTTCTACCGAGTCAGTCCTTTGATCCATCTCGCTCAGTATTGTCTACCCAGACTGGCAGTGGCTTCTCCAAGGCTGCAGGAAGGAGTCTCTCTCAGCCCTATCTTGGAGCTGCTGCCAGGGAGGGGACTTGGAACCTTCTGCGTGCAAGAAGGGTGCCATCCCTTAAGGGGGATATCTTCCAGTGCTCATACCAGTAGTCTCCCATTCAAATACAAACTAGGGCGGACCCTGCTTAGCAAAGGGGACAATTCATGCTTGCTACCACAAGACCAGTTGTTCTCCTCCCCTAGATAAAGCAGCAGTGAGAAAACAGCAGTTTACAGCAGAGCAGCAGGTAGTGGAAAGAAGTCGTTCACCCCTCCTGCCACCGGCCAGCATTTCCCCTCTGCAAGCCCCTCCACCAGGCATTTCCCCCTCCTACTCAGCAAACACGTCTGGAACCACCAGCTGAACCATTCGCTGCAACCGCTCAGGAGTGCAGTTCAGGAGGAACCATTCAGCCCTGTTCCTTGACCAGAGTCTGCCGCTACATGACTTATTGCCAACAGGAAAACTCCATTTAAGAACAAATATTGATAGACCGCTTTTCAAGAAACATTTCCAAAGCAGCTGACAGAGACAGAGAGAGGAGGACCCGAAGGGCTCGTAATCTAAAAAGAAACGTGAGCGACACACCAGCAACAGTCACCGGAGGTACTGTGCCGGGGATGGACAGGGCCAGTTAATAAGCCAACTCTCATCATCCACACAGGCAGGCTCCTCAACGCATCTCCGTATTCCGCAGTGCACAGGAGACAACGCAAAGGAGTTCAGAATTACCCTCCGACACTTTCCCCCTTCTGCACCTTTGGCCTCTGGCTGCCTTATCAACGACAAGCACAGCTTCTGTTTGTACTGCAATAAACAGCAGGGTGAAGTCCACCCCATGCAGCAACTCTACAGAACACCTCCAGCGAGGACAGTTGTGTTTAAAGTGTGCTGTCGAATCGGTATCGACTCCTGGCGAACCACAGAGCCCTGTCGTGGCCTTTGGTAGAATTCAGGAGGGGTTGACCATGGCCTCCTCCTGCGCAGTATAAAATGATGCCTTTCAGCATCTTCCTAGATCGCTGCTGCCTGATCTAGGTGTTTCCCGTAGTCTGGGAAACATACCAGCAGGGATTCGAACCGGCAACCTCTGGCTTGCTAGGTCATTTCCCTGCTGCGCCATTAGACGGCTTACAGTTGTGTTTGGTGAGCCATATTCCACGGAGGATACACGGGTTCCTTCACGCAAGGATCTTGTTAGGAGTTATCGTCTTTGGACAACACCCCACACTCACTTCTGCGGGCTTACTTCCTATTCAGAAGGGCCAACGCTCCCACTGTGGAAGAGATCTCCCTCTAGATGTATGCCTGCCCAGTTTTCATTTAAACACAGGTCTTGTAGCACTGCCTGGCCCACTTTCTAACTTAGGAAAGAGGCTACCTATTTTAACAGTAACCACTATATTTTATCCAGGGTAACTACTTCTAGAGTTCCAATGCCTGGCAGGCTTCAGAAACCAAAGCAGATATCCTGTGCACCTCACTGGGCACAGAGAAGTCAAGAGTTGTTGCGCAAGCATGTGGACTATTATCCCCCCAACCCAATCACCTATGTTGCGCCTTGCCAGAGGTTCCAACTTTAGGAACTCGACTCCAGCGATGCTCATTGGGCGAGTTAAGGGGATGAGCCCTCACCCCGCCTGTGGGCTTCTCCGAGGCACAGGAACCTAGGAAGCTGCCATATACCGAGTCAGACCCTTGGTCCATCTAGCTCAGTATTGTCTACGCAGACTGGCAGCAGCTTCTCCAAGGTTGCAGGCAGGAGTCTCTCTCAGCCCTATCTTAGAGATGCTGCCAGGCAGGGAACTTGGAACCTGTAGATGCTCTTCCCAGAGCGGCTCCATCCCCTGAAGGGAATCTCTTACAGTGCTCACACTTCTAGTCTCCCATCCATATGCAACCAGGACATACCCTGCTTAGCTAAGGGGACAAGTCGTGCTTGCTACCACAAGACCAGCTCGCCTCATCTGGTGTGCCACTGTGTGAAACAGGTTGTTGGACTAGATAAACCTTGGGCCTAATCCAGTAGCTCCATTCTTGTAAATTGGAAGAATTCTACTCCCGACTATTATTCGAAAGAAGCCAGGGTCGGCTGCATCATCTGAACTGGTTGACAGTGACTTATTCTAACTACAGTGCTGGGGGGGGGGTGGGATACCCAAGATCAGTTACTTTGGACAACATGTCCGGGCCTGGCTTCTCTGTAACTATGCCTGGAAAGTATCACTCTTCTGGCTCGCACAAGTGTGTATTCCTGAGGCTCAAGGACCTTGTACAAAACCTTGGCTTCATGAGATGCTCGAATCCAACCAATGCCTCTCTACAAACTGCT
Source organism: Hemicordylus capensis (assembly GCF_027244095.1). Taxonomy (NCBI): domain Eukaryota; kingdom Metazoa; phylum Chordata; class Lepidosauria; order Squamata; family Cordylidae; genus Hemicordylus; species Hemicordylus capensis. Next base: position 23,002,435 of record NC_069667.1, read on the forward strand.
GAAACTAGCTTGACTAAACAGGTGATGGGTCATTAAGCTTATGTATTCCTAGGAACCAAGTCACTGAACAATTTTGCAACGAATGTTCTGCACAAACCACTCAGAACTACCTTGTTTTCTTGGTGATGCCACACACCACAGGAAAATTCTGGACTATTCCTGTCTCCAGGAAGTTGGAGACAAATCCAGCTACCTCATTTGTTTAGTTAACATCGAATTTCTGAATCATGTGTACTAGTATTCTGAATCAGGGTACTAGTTCTCATTGAGGCCCCGTGTCTGAGCCGTACTACTTCAGAATGCGGGAATGGGAAGCTTGTGTGATTGACTAGTCCTCCATATAAGCAGCTATGCCAGGGGGAAAGGTCAAGCTAAGCCATCTCCCCTACTCACTAGTTTTCTATAGAGATGTACTGTATGGAAGACCTTCATATGAACCCCCACTTACAATTGGAAAGGATACAGCCCAAAGGTTTGCCACCATAGTGAAAACTAGGCCTAAGTGAAGCCAATAAAATGGTCCGTTTAACCCTAATCTTGACGGGGGGGAATTCACACACACAAATCTGGAGGATTGTTGAGAACCAATGTACTTGTGAAAGATACTGATCGACTGATTGATCGATACTTGTGTCGCTCTAATCATTGCTCATATGTCAACCAGTTGGGTAGAAATGGCAACAGTCTGGCTTCCTGGGTTAAAATAGCCATCAATTACCCTTCAGTCCTACCAAAATGGCTCAATTTCTGCAAATCTGTATTTGGGGACATCTGAGATACACAAAGTTCAACGAAAAAACCCCAAGTTACCTGCCACCTCGAGCGAGCCTCTTATATCTAATTCAAGCTACTGCACTGTTTTTACTACATTATTTTAATCCCTGCTGCTTCTGAAGGTCAGCAATATAGATTTTTCAAGGAGGGCAATTACAAGCCATGGCTCTGCACTTTGAAACCTGTGATAGGACGTTACCACCTTCTCACAGCAACATTTCCAATTGAGGAGTGCAGAATCTTACATTTACGAGGAAAATAATAGTCCTGAATTTACGCTTCTGCGCGCTGTATCTATTAAAAAAAAGGTATAGCCATCAGGAGGCATTTAACACCATGTGGATGCTTGTTTGTTTTAAAAGGCACATCAAAGACTTTAAGTACCAGGATAAGCAAGTCATACTACTTCCAGACAGACCATGGAACTATTCAAAATGAGCTTCAGTAATCATTTGGCTTTTGATGTAGGTGCACCTGTCAAGTGATCATCTGAAGGTGAGGCTCATGTTACTTGAGAACACAGCTAAGAGCAAATACTGTAGGTGGTGTGTACTGTAAAGACCAGCATTTAAAAAGCAGGAAAGGTTGCAGCTACAAGAGTCCTACTTTTTCATATAGAGCATTGCAGAACTCATCCATGTGAAATCACTCCAAGAATGCTCCCATGTGTGAAGAATGCATATTCTGAAGAGGCGCACGTTTTGGGCAGTATAAAAATATAACAAACAAGCAAACAAAGGAAGAGGGGCTGGGTGGTGGTGGTGGTGGGGACATATGTATTATTCACCCTTTTAAAAAACAACTGCTGGCACATTTGACCTACCAGGCATAGGGATGCAAATATTCTGTGCTTTACTTCATTGTTTTACATGTTGTCGAAGGGTGGTGTAAGATTTTGTTTGCAAAGTAAACTCCATTCACAAATCACACTAGATTGATCCTAAACCCTGAAGACTGAAAACGCTGAAGCCGAAACCGTTTCCAAAACTCTGAAGACCGAATAATGATTCCAACTCCTTAATTTTGGGGCCAGCTCTTAGACCCCCCAAAACATTGTCAAAGCCTGCTTTAATCCACCCAGAATAGTCCACCAATCCCTGTTTAACTAGGTTACAAATGCCGTGGACTATATTTCGCATTTTAAGTGTACAAAGGTCTTCACGGAATACCCCTTTCACCTAAGGCAAATATCGGAAGGGGTCTAAGCACTTGTTTGCCAGCTTAGAGATCCTGAAACCTGGAGAAAAGTCCCACAGCCACAAATCAATCCAGTTACGTATGAAAATCTGCATAATTCACCACAATAGCAGAGTTTTGCACATGCTGGTTGGAAGAGCTGGAATTGTCCCACACAAAGTTTTAAAACTGTGTTTCTTCTGCTTCAATCGCAACACCAGTAGTGAAATAGCGAACTGTTGGAAAGGGTTTTATGGTGCAGCTGCAGTGTCAACTTAAAGTAAAAGTAAAGTGCACCGTCGAGTCAATGTCGACTCCTGGCGCCCACAGAGCCCTGTGGTTTTCTCTGGTAGAATCCAGAAGGGGTTGACCATGGCCTCCTCCCATGCAGTATGAGATGATGCCTTTCAGCATCTTCCTATATCACTGCTGCCCAATATAGGTGGGTGTCAGCTTAAAGGGGACTGGATCATCAGGTTTCAGTTAACAGGGCAAACCACATTCAGTGGAGAAACAACTTCCACCCCCACATGAGAACAGCCTTAGGCTATATATACGCTGCAGCAACACGCTTTCTTGTTATGAGAAGAGTTGGTCTGGTGGTAGCAAGCATGACTTGTCCCCTTAGCTAAGCAGGGTCCGCCCTGTTTGCATATGAATGGAAGACTTGGTGTGTGAGCACGGTAAGATATTCCCTTTAGGGGATGGAGCCACTCTGGGAAGAGCATCTAGGTTCCAAGTTCCCTCCCTGGCAGCATCTCCAAGACAGGGCTGAGAGAGATTCCTGCCTGCAACTTGGGAGAAGCCGCTGCCAGTCTGTGTAGCTAGTCAAGAACTCAGACTTCCCTCAGAGTCATTATGCGGGTACATTCTCTTCTGCTCATCCTAAATAGCTGGGCTCCAGCACGCTTCAGGAAACAACTCTCTATATAAGCCCAGTCACCTTAATATTAGGAGAAACGTGCCGAGGATCCCTTCAATTCAGGCAGTGCAATTACAAGGGAGATCGGCCAGAACTTTTCCTACTCTTTACCCTTCATTCTCTTGAAACTCAACTCAGCAGACCCTTCATTGAGCTGCACTTGATCACGTACCCAAGGACTGGGTAGCTATTTTTAGAGACCAAGTCTGCTAACTGCTACTTGCTGTTAGTTATCCTTTTTTTAAAAAATTACATGCCACCTAAGATTTGATAAGATAAGTTGAACCGAAGTTACAAAAACCCACATATGGACAAATAGTCCCAGGGCGTGTGCCTGCCACAGACCTTAGTGGAGAGAGAGAGAGAGAGAGAGAGAGAGAGAGAGAGAAGGCACTGTAGCTTGCAAACAAGAAAAAACTAGTCGGAGCAAGCATCAGTACAGCAAATTCCATCAAGGTACATACAAATGCAGTGCTTGATCTGGTCTACGCTAGGACTTCTTTTGCAAGAAGGCATGCACTTAGAAGCCAGCCGCTGGCAAATTTGCTGCTGCCAGAACCCTTTCCGTATCAATTCGCTTTCCCACCGAAGGTCTCTATGTTGCAGAGGATCCTGAGGAATGTGCACCATTACGGACTCAAGGTTGTACCGCCGACCCGCACAGAACACCAGCCTGCATAAACGGAGCATTCCCTGAACCTATAGCCGCCCATCAAAGTTAAGCAGGCGTGGTTAAGCTGTCTTACAAGCATGTCAATCTGCCATTACTGACATAGGCATTCAGGAAGAGAAGGCTTGTTTACCACCTTTTTATAAACAAGTATATGCTAAGACGGATCTTGCCCCAGCAACGTATTTATTTACGATCACCTTGAGTAAATGCAAATGGGCCTTCTCCAGGGCCAGGTTCAATGCTTTCCCATCTGCAATGCTTTATGGGAAGTATTTGAAATTATTATATGAAGAACGGAAATGCCCCTGTGGAAAGGCGATCGAAACCATGGCCCACATACTTTTAAAGTGTTCAATATATCAAAACTTGAGCTCTCAATTAATCAGCCCACTGATAAAAGATATGAGGGGACGACCTGAGGATCTTGCTGTAGCATATTTATTAGCAGATAAAGATGCAACTACTTCATAGGTTGTAGCTATATTTTGTTATGTGGTGACCAGATTAAGAACTTCAATAGAATAGAATACAGTTTGGGGTTTCTTAGTGTTAATTTTAAATTACGTATATACACTTACGCCTTTCCAATGCCGTTATTTTATTTTTACGTGTAATTCTTATTATTCTAAAGCCGTTATCCATTTATGTGTAATTGACTTTCTATTAATATTTTTCTTTTTAACGATGTCAAGATCTTTATTTCTCTTTTGGTCAAAGACCGTAAATAAAGTAGGATGATGATGATCTCCCACCAGAGAGAAACCCAGAGGTGGCCTGAGCTATGCTGCCTGAGCCGAGGTGGAGCAAATGTTCCCTTGCTCCGTGACTCTCTGGTGAGGTCAGCTCAGCTCCCTTTCAAAACTGACCCTTGCAAGCTTTGAACGCGGGGCAGGACGGAGGGGAAGCTGGCAGTGGCTTCTTCACTGTGCTGGGGTTGGAGAGGACCACTGCCTGAAAACCACCGACTTGAGGAATCAGATTTGCAATCCAATTCTATGCTGGTCTACTCAGCCAGGCTTCTTCCGTTGCCTACACAGGACTGCAGCTTTACCTGCCCAGTCGTGTCTGGAGATCATGACGCAGGACAGCTCCCGGAAGCAGCACAAAAACCACACTACTCAAAATAGCGCCCCTCTTGCAAGCAAGGCCATTGAACAGGTTTTGTTCAACAGCCACTTCTCAGCCCAAGCCACTGCAGTGTACGAATAGCCAAGATATTGTTTGTCCTGATGCTGGACTCTTGCAGCATTGCCAAGAGAAAGCTTTTGTGTTTGCTTTTTCAATTAGCGCAGGAACCTATTCTGGTGGAATGGGCAGAGATGCAGAAGATTCAGTCACTGAAGAGCAGCAAGGACTGACAGGAAAGAATGTAGAAAAGTCAGTTCCAGTAGAACCCCAAAGGCACGTCAAACCTTTCTCTCTTAAAAAAAGGTGAAGTGTGCCATGAAACTGATTTCGACTCCTGGCGCCCACATTGCCCTGTAGTTTTTCCTTGGTAGAATATAGAAAGAGTTTACCATTGCCTCCTCCCGCACAGCATGAGATGATGCCTTTCAGCATCTTCCTATATCGCTTCTGCCTGATATAGGCGATTCCCATAGTCTGGGAAACATTCCTGACCCTAAAAAGCAGCAGAGCTTGAACTCTGCCATTTGCCGTTTGAACTCTGCCGTTTGTTTGAAATTAAACGTAAACAGTACATGAAATTCAAAAATATTGGCCAGGCGCAACAAATATGCCATATCTTCAAGTTCCTCTTTCCCAAGGTGGAGGAGGACAAATTGTTACAAAGGAACAGGAGCACATCTCACTGTTACCAACACACCACACAAGTATACATAAGCCCTCCTCAAGGGTTAGGGGTTGTAGGGCTACGCCAGTTACCGCATAAACAAGGAACCTTGTAGCACCTGAAAGGCCAATATTTGTTGTCGCTAATGCTACAATCAAGTTTGTCATGAAGGTGCCACGACACGTTTGTCGTTTTTGTTATATAGAAGTAAAGTAAAATGTAAAGTGTGCTGTCGAGTTGATTTTGACTCCTGGCGCCCACAGAGCCCTGTGGTTTTCTTTTGGTAGCTTACAGGAGGAGTGTACCATGGCCTCCTCCCGCACAATATGAGATGATGCCTTTCAGCATCTTCCTAGATTGCTGCTGCCCAATATAGTACCAGCGGGGATTCGAACTGGCAACCTTCTGCTTGTTAGTCAAGCAGTAGTGCACCCCAATAAGCCAGCCTGGGAACTCTTCTCAGCTGAAGAGAGGAGCATAAGTGCAATGCACAGCTTTATAATAAATAAAAATAACACACTGATAATTATAATTAAAAAATGAAAACAATGATAAAATAACAGCTGTCAGGGTGCAATGGTTAAGACCATTGGCCTAGGACTGTGGAGACCCAAGTTCAAATTCCCACTCCGTCATGAAACTCACTGGGTGACTCTGGGCCAGTCACTTATCTCTCAGCCTAACCTACGTCACAAGGTGGTTGCGATGATAAGCATAACCATGTATTATAAAACCCTCCGGGATCGTTGGATCCCAGAGGAAGCGCAGGATAGATACATGGAAAATAAAGTTTAAAGAAGTTTTAAGCAGCAATAAGTATACGATTTAATTATATGGAAATTAAGAACTTATTGAGTGGGACACACACACACACACACACACACACACACACACACACACAAACAGTCAGGCTGAATCCTGGCCTTGCAAACTAATGCCAGTGGCAGGAACACAGGGGTGAATCCTTGCATGGAGAGACCTAATGCCAGAGTCATGGTTCATTGCTCAGCGACTGAGAGCCAATTTAGCACACAGAAGGTGCCCCCGATTCAGTCCCTATAACTAACTATTTATATACTGCTTTTCAATAAGAGTCCTCAAAGCCATTGACAGAGGAAGAGGTGGGTGGGAATCAACCAATCTCCAGACAGAAAAGGAAAAAAAAAAAAAAAAACCCTCTTCTGAAACCCTAGAGAACTGCTGCCTGACAGTGACAGAGCCCCTACGGGGCCCAAGAGTTGGGCTCAGATGGAGGCAGCCGCCTCACATGGCCGCAGAGACAAGCGAACCTCCGCCTGGCGAATCAATGCCAGGGTGGGTGGCGCAGATCACGGGTGTGTGTGTGTGTCATTCCAAGGAACCAGGGAGGGCACCCAAGCAGGCAATTCGGGTTGCTCCTCTCTCTCCCATCCCACCTGGCAGCCGCGCTGATGCCTGCAGGCTCACCACAGCTCCACCCGTTGAATGGCCAGCCTGCAGGCAGTAGCAGGGAGGGGGAGTGAGAGAGAGAGAGAGAGAAACAACCCTTCCTCCAATCAGCTGCCTCTCTGGACCCCCCCCCCGGCTGTGCAGCCAAGACTTTACTATTGGGGAGGGGGATCATGGGCTAGATGTCACCACCTATATACCGCTGCCTGCAGGCTGGCCATTCGTCGGGTAGAGCTGCACGGTCAACGGGGAGAGGGGCTCCCCTCTCCCTCCCATCCTGCCCTGCCGAGAGCCCCGCAAGCCAGCCACTCGCCAGGTGGAGCTGCTGGGTCCAGGCCGGAGCTGTCACGGGCTGGACGCCCCTGCCCCACATGCTGCCGGGCCATTCGTCCGGTAGAGCCCCCCCCTCCTCTCCCCTCCCCACATCCCTCCCCCCCTGCTTCCCGCAGGCCGCCCATCCGCCAGGGAGAGCGGCCGCCCCACTCACCCGGGTGGGTCATGGGCTGGACGTCGTTGCCCGTCCCGCCGGCGTAGTTGGCGATGACGGCGGCGGCGGCCCCGCGGCGGGCGGCCAGGCGGATCTTCTCGGCGAAGGTGCAGCCGCCGCCGCGCTGCAGCAGGGCCAGCCACGGGGCGGGCGGCGGCGGCGCCCGGCTGAAGTTGGTGGCCTGCGGCTGGCAGGCGTTGTAGCCCTCGGGGCTGTCCGGCGGCACCAGGCGGCCGGCGCAGGGCCGCAGCGGGGAGTCCTGCCCGAAGACGCCGCTCTCGCTGGCGCTCCAGAAGGTCTCGTTGCGGCCGCCGCCGCCGCCGCCGGGCCGCCAGCCGGAGACGTTCACCCAGGCGGTCCACACGGCCTGCTGCTGAGCCCGCGCCCCCGGGCAGGGAGACAGCAGCAGCGGCAGCGCCGGCAGCAGCAGCGCCCAGCACGGCACCATCGCGGCGGCGGCTGCAGCGCCTGAGCCGGAGAGCGGAGGACGAGGACGAGGAGCAAGACGCTGCTGCTGCTGCTGCTGCTGCTGCAGGGAGACCAGACGCGACGCACCCGCCTCGCGCGCTGCCCGCCTGCGACTGGCCCGGCCCCCGCGCGCGCTGCCCGCCTCCTCCCTACCTGGGCCGTCCGGGGGCGGGGGGAGGAGCGCCGGCCCCGCCCACTCGCGCGCCCCTGGAGGGGGCGGTGCCGGCGCCACGCCCCCTCCCTCCCTCCCCGGGAGCAGCAGCGCCACGTGCGGGGCAGGGGGGGGCACTGAGGCGGAGCGGGGGGGGGGCCTGCTGGAGAGGAGGAGGCAGGGCGAGCTCTTGGTTTATTATTAACTATTTAATGATGATGATGATGATGAAAATAATAACAACAACAACAACATCTTATTTATCGACCTGCTAGCTTTAATAACCCGGAGAGAATCTATCTATGTGGTCACTAAGAGTCGACACCGACTTGACGGCACTTAATCAATCAAACAAGGGGAGGGTTGATCAGGGATGACTCCAAGGGGTAGCAGGTGCCCCCCAACATTTCCTGCTCCCCCTTTCATCCATCCTCCCACCCACCAGTCTGGAACTTCACAGCAAAGTGTTGGACAAGACAGTCATGGCAATGGCGACTGGTGGTTCTTGGGACTGGGATAGGGGTGCTAGGTAGGGCAGGTGATGTCTGGAGCCACAGGTAGTGAGAGGTGGTGGAAGGACTAGGCGAGTGCCTTAGCAATAACTGGCAAAGTGCAGATTTGTAGCTAATGAGTAGGATCAAAATACAAATACACACACCCGCAAGCACACAAATCTCAATTACTCATCAGCAGAGACACAGAGGAAAATGGAAAACATCAATTGCTTTATAGTGCTTAACAGGAATACAGTAGTGGGTAGATTTGTATCTAACACGGCAGGATCAGACATAAGCACTCACACACACACACACAAAAGGAACTGTACAAGCCGCAAGTAAAGCACAGACCAGCTACAAAAGGCTGCTTCTGTGGAGAATAAATGCATTCTGAAGTCACCAGGGCAGCTCCGTCTGCCTGATGATGCACACGACTAATAACAAACAACAACAAACCAGAAAGAACTCTGAGCCGGAGTGGTATAGGATGGTCCTATACCTTGGTTATTTTAAAAAGGCCTCCATTATTTAAAGAAACCTCCTTCACTCACTCCTCTACCACAGAACATGCTGTGGAAGTCAAGGCAGCCTGGTAGGTAAGGGAGTCATTATCTTAATTACATTCATTACGTGATCTCTATAAGTATTTAATGTCTAGCAAAATCCTCACTCCCCCAATCAACGTATTTCTCACAAACTCAAGCCATTAAAATCTCTTGGATAGGGACATGAGAAGCTGCCTTATACTGAGCCAGATAATTGGTCCATCTAGCTCAGTGCTGTCTACGCTGACTGCCAGCAAACCGAAACGACCCGAAAACAAAAGTAAAGGCGTGAAAAGGGGAAAAGAAGAGTAGGAGAAAAAGAAATGCAATAGAAGGAGAGAAGCTTTCCTTTCTACTCTTGGGCAAAGCTAGAAGTTTCTAACAAAGTCTACTGAAGCACAAAAGATTGAGGGATTGAGGAGATGCACAGTTGCATACAGTGGATAGGGACGGGGTTCCCACCAAAAGCAGGAAATGGAGCTTGGAAGATCCCGACTTAGTCTCTGCACAAGCGCAAAGCCCAGAAGGGACAGAGACCACGTCGAAGAAGCAGCTGTTGATAGGCCCGTCTTCCATGAATTTGTCTAAGCCCCTTTTAGAGCCATCCAAGCTATTGGCCAGCATTACACCCATGGCAGAGAAGTCCATAGATTAATTATGTGCTGAGTGAAAGAAGGACTTCCTCTTGTTGGTCCTAAATTTCCTGGCAAGCAGTTTCATGAGATGACACATGAAACAGCATGACCCTTCAGAATGACCAAATGATATATACCGCACCTGTACTGATAACATAAGAAAAGCCCTACTGAATCATGCCAAGGGCATATCTAGTCCAGCATCCTGATTCATGCAGTGAAGCCTGGAGACCATTCAATAATCCTATATTATTCCTCTATTTTATCCCTGCCTTCACTTTCCTCCCCCTTCCTCTCTTGTCTCCCTTGTGTCTATTTGCAGATTGTAAACCCCCGTGGGGCAAGGACCAGTTTTCTCATGCTTTGTAAAGAACTTTGCATACAGATGGCACTGTGTCAATAATGGCTAATAAAAATGATGTCACTTAGATCGCCCTATTGTACTCTAATGTTAACTAATCTTGAATACACCACTCATTCTGTTGAAATCAGTGGTTCAAGTTAGTCATACTTTACTTCCACTAATTTCAACGGAACGGAATCTTTTTTTTAGGGTTGAGGCCACCATGACTGACAAATCTGAAGGCACTATGAAGATATTTCTGGAAAGCTGATACAGAGATATTATTGGTGAATCCTACTACTGTATTCGCTACAGGTCAAAGGGATTGTGGATTGTAGGCCAAGAATTGAACTGACATGGCTGGTTTAAAAAACAAAACAAAACAAAAACCCCCAAGTTCTCTTAATACTAATCTGCCTACTTTCACTTTCTCTACACCTGGACTAAATTTGGTTCAAATCGAGGTCCACAAGTTAGATCTCTTGCGCCTCAAATGTTCATGTGTCCACCATCTTGGATCAGGGTGGATGACATCATTACAAATTACATCATTGAGGTGTCCCTGTGTGTCACTTCCTACAACTGTACCTCATTTGGTTCAAATTGGTTTGACAGTCCACATGTTAGTGCACTTGTGCCTCAAAAGTTTATGCGTCTGCCATTTTGAATTGGGGTGAATGACATCACAAACTATGCCATTTTGGCTCAAATCAGGCAGTTCACAAGTTAGCCCAGTTGCTCCTCAAAAGTTTACATGTCCGCCATCTTGAACTGGAGTGGATGACATCATCACAAACGACACAGTTGAGGTGTCCCTACAGCTGTAGCAAATTTGATTCAAATAGGTTGGGTGGTTCACAAATTAGCCCACTTGTGCCTCAAAACTTTACGTGTCTGCCTTCTTGAATCAGGGTGGATGACCTAATCACAAACTATGCCACTGAGGTGTCCCTTTGTGTCACTCACTACAAATGTACCTAATTTGGTTCAAATCGGTTAGACAGTCCACAAGTTAGCCCAATTGCAACTCAAACATCCACATGTCCGCCATCTTGGATTGGGTTAGATGACATCATCACAAACTAGGCCATTGAGATTTCCCATGTGCCCCTACAGCTGTAGCAAATTTGGTTCAAATTGGTTAAGCGGTTCACAAGTTAGCCCACTTGCGCCTCATATGTTTACATGTCCACCATCTTGAATCAGGGTGGATGACATCTTCACAAACTATGCCGTTGAAGTGTCCCTACAGCTGTACCTGATTTGGTTCATATTGGTCCAGGCATTGCGAAGTTGATGGAAAGTGGGGAGAGACACACACAGACACACAGAATGCCGGTGATCTCATAAGCCTACTGGAAAGTAGGCTAACAAAAACCAAGAGCCACATCAATTTCATCCGTAAGCTCTAACTCACAATTCTTTTAAAAAGCTACTTTTCAAACAATTTCAAAGTAGTATACAACAAAAGCATTTAAAACCTAGCAGCATGAACACTAACCAAGACCCAAGTGACCGTGCTAATACCCTCTATACAAAAGCCACAGATTCTTATAATCCTGCTGTCCGGGACTGACATGCTATGGACCTTCTAGTTCTAAGCAGACATACCGCAAGCATATAGCTCATTGAGACCACAGTGGCTACATTCCCATTGACTTCAAAAGGGAAAAGGCTGAAAAGGTTTACTCTGAATGTTTGGTGAGGCTGAAGATGATCCCCGCTCACAGTGCTGGAAAAATGGGCCAGGAAATTCCAAGCGATAACATTCAGTTCAGAGTGAAATTATATTTGCTGGCAGATAATGAACACTGGTCAAAGCTCGCTCAGTGGCCTTGCCCCAACCCTCACACAATCTTAAAACAGATCTTCATACAAGCTGCCTTATACTGAGTCAGACCCTTGTTCCATCTAGCTCAGTATTGACTACTCTGGCTGGCAGCAGCTCTCCAAGGTTTCAAGCAGGAGTCTCTCCCAGCATTGCCTGGAGATGCTGCCAGGGATTGAACCTGGGACCTTCGGCAGGCAAAGCAGATGCTTCATTCGCTGATGTCATCTTCTTCCTTGCATTTCCCTTAAGTAGGCTCGCTGAAGCCGCCTGTGCCGGGATAATTAATGACAATCAAAATTCTTTAAAAAATAATGGGAGTGTGTAAGGAAGACTGATTGACATGACCGGGTTTCTAGGGCAGAGGTTGAATTCAGCATGCCTGCCAGTACCTGCTTCTTCACGAGTCCAGCTCTTTATGGAAATGCATTTACTAAGCACAGGTCACACACAGGACAGAGATCTGGGTGCTTGACAAAGCCATCAGGTGGGGGCTCTCTTCATAATTCATTCAGTACTGGGAGAGGGTACGGGCTGCAGTGTCGTCAAGATGCTGATGAGACCCAGCTCTACCTACCATTTAAGTCAGCTAATGCCAGAGAAGCAGTGGATGTCCTAAACTAGAGTTGGCAGGCTATTCTGGACTGGATGGGGGCAAACAGACTGAAATGTAATCCAGACGAAACGGAAGTGCTCTGGGTCGGGAAAACTGATTATCCGAGTGGCGAGACAAATCTGGTCCTAATAAATAGGGTAACACTCTTCCCGAAGGACCAAATTCACAGCTTGGGGGTGCTTCTGAGAAGAGAGGTGGTCTTGTGATAGCAAGCATGACTTGTCCCCTTAGCTAAGCAGGGTCCACCCTGGTTGCATATGAATGGGAGACTAGAAGTGTGAGCACTGGAAGATACTCCCCTCAGGGGATGGAGCCGCTCTGCGGAGAACAGAAGGTTCCAAGTTCCTTCCCTGGCAGCATCTCCAAGATAGGGCTGAGAGAGGTTCCTGCCTGCAACCTTGGAGAAGCCACTGCCCATCTGTGAAGACAATACTGAGCTAGACAGACCAATGGTCTGACTCAGTATATGGCAGCTTCCTATGTTCTGGATCTAATGCTATTCTTGGACTCACAGGTGGAGACAGGCGTGCCTTATACCAGCTACGACTGGTACACCAGCTGTGACCCTACTTGGAGAAGTCAGACCTGACTTCTGCCACTCATGCTTTGGTGACATCCTGGTGGGCCACTGTGTGAAACAGGATGCTGGACTAGATGGGCCTTGGGCCTGATCCAACAGGGCTGTTCTTACGTTCTTAATGCACTCTACGAGGGCTCATTTTAATTGATTTTATTCTACACTATGTTTTATTTCTTTTACTGTTTTAAATTTTATATTACTTTTATTGTTTTGCTGTTGTGAGACACCCTGAACATCATGTACTGGAGGGGCAGGATAGACATATTTTGAATGAATGAGGATGCTGTGCTGGGATTTCGAAAGCCTTGAGGTATTCAAAAGCAAGGAGCAGCAAAATATAGTACAAATTCCATGCAGGAGTTAAAGTTTGTTAAAAGCCAAAATTTTAAACACAGGAACAAGTGTTCCTGAAACCAACTGAGTTGAGGGTGGGGTTATCTCAAGTAAGCATGCTGTAGAAGAACAAGTCCTTGTTCTGGACTTGTTTGCCATTTCAAGAGGTTAAATAAAGGGTTTGGTTTGTGTAATTTTCCTTGTTGTGTGTGTAGTGGGGGGGAGAGAAGAGGATCATCGATTCCTGCCTAGGTAACACAAGCTGCATCTTCCAAATCTTTCAAGTAAATATAGAAGCACCTTTTCTCCTTTGACTGAAAAGAATACACTCACAGTGTTTCCAGCCATTTTCAATGGGAGATGATGCTTGCTTGGAGAAAGAAGGTATTTACGATGGTTACTAAGGTTCGTACGTATTTTTTTTTTAAAAAAACCCCTATAGATATTATGGTTATATCTCCCTCCCTCTCTCAAAAGGGAACAGCATCCAACCACATTAGGGCTGTCAATTCTGACTGAAGCTATTCCTGGATATTCCCCACCACCACCACAAAAAAAATAAAATCATAGTAACATAGCATAGGAACATAGGAAGCTGCCATATAGAGAGTCAGACCATTGGTCTATCTAGCTCAGAACTGTCTACACAGACTGGCAGTGGGTTCTCCAAGGCTTCAGGCAGGAATCTCTCTCAGCCCTAGCAGGGAGATGCTGCCAGGGAGGGAACTTGGGACCTTCTGCTCTCCCCAGAGTGGCTCCATCCCCTGAGGGGAATATCTGGCTGTGCTCACACTTCTAGTCTCCCTTTCGTACACAACTGGGGTGGACCCTGCTTAGCTAAAGGGACAAGTCATGCTTGCTCCCACCAGACCAGCTCTCCTCCTCCATTAAGATCTTCTCCATTAAGCCATTAAGATCTTCTCCAGAATTGGTTTCAATAGTCTCCTAGAGATTGATGCAGATTCCCAGGGAATCCAGGTCAGTCTTGGAAGTCTGGCAGCCCTAAGAACAGGGCTGCAATAATTTCAGCCTCTCACCTTCTGTTGGACTCCAATTCCCCTCGTCCCCAGCCCCAGCGGCCAATAGTCAGGGATGATGGATGGTGGCTGCTGTCCAACCAATCTACAAAAGGACCCAAGGCAATACATTTCCAAATGATCTCGTCAAATAAAATGATCCTAATAAAATATAAAGAGTCCAACAAATGAATTAGTCAACCATCAAAACAACAATATCTAGAGAGTAGAAAATTTAAGAACGGCTCCATATCACAAAACCAATCACTCCGGCTTTTATGATGGTTGACTAATTCATTTGCTGGACTGTGAATATTTGATTGGGATCATTTTATTTGACAATATCATTTGAAAAATTATTGCCTTGGGTTCTTTTGTATATTGGTTGGTCATGGGTGAAGCCAGTTACAGGTCCTTTTCGGTTTCCTGCTGTATGTCAACATCAGCAGGAAAGAGAAGAGCCACAGTTATGCAGCTGGTCTTGTGGTAGCAAGCATGACTTGTCCTCTTAGCTAAGCAGGGTATGCCCTGGTTCCATATGAATGGGAGACTAGAAGTGTGAGCACTGGAAGATATTCCCCTCAGGGGATGGAGCCGTTCTGGGAAGAGCAGAAGGTGCCAAGTTCCCTCCCTGGCAGCATCTCCAAGACAGGGCTGAGAGAGATTCCTGCCCCCAACCTGGAAGGAGCCACTGCTAGTCTGTGTAGACAATACTGAGCTAGATGGACCAATGGACTGACTCAGTATATGGCAGCTTCCTAAGTTCCTAACAGGGGGATGCTTCCAGGGGCAATTCAAGGTTCTGGCTTTCACCTTGATTGCTCTGAATGGTCTGGGACCAAGTTTCCCAAAGGACGGCCTTCTCCCATAAGAATCTGGTTGGGCCTTGGTATCACCTTGGAAGTCCATCCTGTTGCCTGGCCCGCCATTGACAGAAATTCAATCGGCAGGTACCAGAGACGGTGTTTTCCCCGGGGTGCTTCCCTATTTATGAAATTGGCTTATTATTACTTGATAATTTAAAAATGCACAACAAACATTTATTGGGGTTGTGTGTGTGATTGCATTTAATTGTCAAAATGAGAGCAACCTAAATCTTGGTTGCAGCATGAATCTGGGATTGGCGGAAAATCCTGCATTCAAACTATCTGCTCTACAGATCCCCAGTTTTGGGCCAACTGACATGGCAGTGATCATGTGAACCCATCCTAAGTATGCCCAACTTCCTTTGCATGTATCTGTGGTGACTCTTGCCTTTCTGCACCCTCTTTTCTCTCCACATTGGCAAACCTTTCATTGTAAGCTCCTTGGGGCAGGGACACCCTTTTTTTGCTTAGACACAAAAGTGCCATGCAAGATCAATCGTATTAATAGATGAATCATATTTTAAAAAACAGATAGTAGCACTTCCAGAAATGTATACCAAGAGGTTTGCTAGTTTTAGTCTTGACTACTGTTTTATCTTATCTTTTCTGTTAGCTATATTATCTTGCTATCTTTTAGTGTCTTAGTTTTATTACGCTGTATTGTTTTTATTGTGCTTTATTGTCATGAATGAATGAATCTTTATTTCAATCACAGATCAGAGAAAGGAAGAAAAACTATATAATACTAACACAACGCTAATCTAATACTAATCAAATAATTGAAGTATAACAAACATTCTAATCAACTTACCATCTTCTGTTGAACCTTCCCTGCTGTAAAACAAAACTTTGCTGCACTTAAATATAACATATCATTCACATCAGATGAAATATTATTTGCATCAGATAAAATTTAACTTACGTAAAACTTATCAGAACACCTTTGGGAAATCTTTTTTTTAAAGGCAGCAAATAATAACTACGAATATCATTATAAAAATTGCAGTATAACAGAAAATGAGCTGTTTCAACACTTCCTGTGTTACATGGCATATAGAACCTTCTTAAATCTTCTCTCAAGCACAGCTGTACACAATGCATCTAAACAGGCTAACAAAAACGGTTTATGATATTTGGGGACACTTAGCTGACCAAGATACTGGGCAGGCTTTATGCTAAGAATTTGAGCACCCAACACCACAGACTTGGTCACATGACTCAATTCTATTCGCTATTCTATGTCATCCAGTCGCTGTTTATTAATTAATCTAGCCCTTTTATAGCTCATTGATACAAGAAAGTCTAAGAGGAAGCCGTAATGACATAGTTTACCAAAGGAGCTAGGCCCGTAGGATGAAATTTTAACTTTAACCACAATTCAAAGATACTAAGCCACTGACCACTTCTACTTTCATGACACTTTGTCTTTTTATTGTTTTAATTATGTTTTATTGTCTTTTGTTGTTTTGTTGCTGGTACTTTGTTTCATGGTTTTATAATAAGCCTCCCTGAGCCACAGTGTGCTGGAGGGGTAGGATAGAAATATTTTAAACAAATAAATAAAAATGTGTAAATAAATGACTAAAAGAACACCTTCTTTATCAACAACACCACCTCCTAAGATCACCTGAGGAGGTCTGGTTGCGGTTGCTACCAGCTTGGTTGGTGGCGATTCAAAACAGGGCCTTTTCTAGAGTTGCCCAGGGACTCTGGAACTCGCTTCCTAATGAAATTAGAGTTTCCTCTTCTCTGAATGTTTTTAGAAGGAACTAAAAACATACCTGTTTAGTCAAGCTTTTTGTTTATAGTTTTAAACTTTTGGTTTTTATAGTTTTTATTGTATATTAAATTATTTTAATTATGTTAATGTTTTAATGGTTTTTTATATTGCGATCCACCCAGGGACATTTTGTATAGGGCAGTATATAAACATACTAAATAAAATAAAATAAAATAAAATAAAATAAAATAAAACATATACACGATCTGCTAAAAGAGGGTATGTGTCCAGACATGTCTGGCTTCTGCAGACCACAAAGATCTTAGGACTTCACAGAGTTGGCACGTTGATTCATCAGAGCCTTTACTCAAGTCTGGTGGAGTTTCCGTTGACCTGAATCAGAAAGGCTAATTTCCCTGCCTCTCTTCCCCCTTTTGGGAGGTGATGACACAAAACTGGAGCGATGTAAACTTTCCAAATGATCAAAGAGCTGGCCAGCTCAGAAGCATCAAGCAACTAGAAATCTACAAATGGGTAGAACAAGTCTGTACATGTCAATATTGAGTTCTCTGCACCATGAAATACCCCGCTTGACTACCTACAGACATGTGATACAAAGGCAATTTCACACTCGGAACTTACCAGATTCTGGGGCTAGAATGAACTGGTGCACGTACAAATTTACCAGTTGGTGACATCTGCATGCATCACTCTGGGTGTGCAAAACGGGGGCCTTTCCCTATTATTCCAACAAAGGCAAAGCAATTGACACCAAGGTTGACGGTGGGGGAATACTGGATGAAGTCAACAGCCTGGGCGGGAACAGGGACCAAAACTTGAGAATTGTGTTCTGTGCTGAAGAAGCTCCATGTCTTAACCACTGGCAGCTTCAGCCAGAAACCTTCTGTGTTCTCTGGCTTTGTTAGTTGTTGCCCTGGGGCTAGAGTAGAGAGGTGAAGTCACTCTGGTCTCTGTTTTTGGCCAGAGGATTAAGGGCTATGTGCAGGCTGTACCCCTTGCCTCCCAGAAAGAACCCCACTGCAAACCAGGAGAAGGAGGACAGTGCTCTAACTGCTAGTTTCCCTGAGGGGAAGGTCATACGCTGGAGTTTTCCTGGACAGCAGGGCTTTACTGAGGGTTTTCTGAGAAGCTTGACTGCAAGTTCGAAGTTGCCCCCCTCCAAAAAAAACCCCAATGCAAAAAGTGGGTTTTTACACCCCAGATATAAATTGGGCTAATGCACAAAGAAAAACCTGAATTTTGTGTGAAGTGCTCCCCGATAGCTCGCAGGGACTTTGGGGTAAATTTGGCCGATATGTGAACGCACACCTCCATTCTGGAGGAGATGCGAACTAAAAGCCGAGAGTGGAAAACTTCTTGGAGGACTAAAGGCTGCTGGTTCTTTTGTGCATTGTTATCAGTTAGAAGCCATCTTGAGGGTCTCTCTCTCTCTCTCTCTCTTTCTCTCTCTCTCTCTCTCTCTGTATTAACCTTTTATTAAAGTTTAAGTGAGACTACACAATCAAAATTACAATAGCAAAACCCCATAAATCCACCCCAGACTCTTTGCACAGATGAAGAAAAGGAAGGGCGGGAAAACAACAACTGAACAAAACAAAATACCACTATTGTTGAAGCCTGGACCAACCACAAGTCACAGGTATCACTGAACTATATTAAGTGCATTAAGTCAGAGTAGAGTTAGCAAAAGCTTGCCAAATGTTAAACTTGCTTCGTTTATCCATTTCCCTAAATGCATGGTTTTCTCTGGCAGCCAGAGCTGTCCCCTCATTCATCCAAGAAAAGGTATAAATTTTCAAAAATAAATAGATTTATTGTGGCTAAGCTTGCTGGCAGGAGAAGAAAAATATTGGCAAGATTCAGGAAATGGCAAAGCTGAAGTGGGAGAGTACAAATACCTACCATATATAAGAGTACAAAAAAGGTGGGGGGCATTCCCCCACTGTAGCACTGCCTATTAGAGGTGTGCATGAATCAAATTCTGCAATTCAATTCAAGGTAGAATTGAACAGCAGAGCCCACGAACTGATTTGTCGATCACCCTCGAACCACCTGTATCGATCTGGGTGATCTGAGCACCATTTTGAGGCCTGTTTTGCTGGAAAGTCGGGCCTCAAAATGACACACACACACACACACACACACACACCCCTGGTCTACCAATTGGGGTCAGCGGGTAGACGAGCCCTCCATTCTACCCATCTCAGAGGACTAGTCTACCCACTACCCCAAGTCAAAAATCTCTCTTAGCTTTTCACTATTAGGGTTTCTGTTTCCGAAATGAGACATTTCCCGAGAACAGGCTTCAACGAAAAGGAAAGTCTGCCAGCTATACACTGTCTGACTGTACAGACTCCACCGTACAGTACTGTTTTTCCACACGGGACCAAACTACACTTTGAAAAACAGATCATAGGGGGTCAGCATTTATTATAGTGTGATACCACTTAATCAGTGGAAATGGTTGAGGACAATGCAAATATGTAGCTGAGCAATGCCACCCATAAATAAGTCAGATAACATGGACTTTACAAAAAACAACACCCCACAGATACAATGATTAGAAATAGAATGTACAGGACTAAAGAGCAAAGTTTGTCATCAATCTCCAGAACAAAAGATAAAGCCAGAGGCAGGCCGTCTGCAAGTTCAGCGCCTGCACTGTAGCGAGAAGCTAATATAAAGGCCTATCTTAAAAGCAGTTGAGATAACGCAGAGGACTGGGAACACGAGTATCAGCTTTGATTCCAATTTCCCCCAGTAACTAAAAGAGGCATTAAACAGAGAACACGCAGTTTTTGCTCAGAAGAGGAGCTGTCTTAATCTGTTACTGGGCAAAGATCGAGAGAACTCTAAGGGAGACCACAAAGAAAGCCTCCCTGCATCAATAGGTCAGAGAAGATCAGGTGACACTCCCTGAGCCTTATAACATCTTCCAAGTCAGGCTTGCTCAGTGGTCTGAGCAAGTGGAAGACCTCCTTCTGCTATGCTCTCGCCTCTGTCTGTTCTTGATTGCACAGGAGCCCAGTCTGGCAGTCCTGAATGTGAGGCTGTCCTTCGAGAGCCCTGGTGGGGTGCAGGGCCTGGGGCAAATCATTCAGTGTGGGCCCCCCTTCCAGTTAATTTTAATGAGGGTTGAAGCAGCGGGGCCTGGGGCAATTGCCCAGCTTGCCCTGCCCTAAGGACAGCCTTGACGGCAGTCATAGTGCCTCCTTTCTTTCCCTGTATCAGATCTGTTCTAAGTGAAACTCCACACAGTGCAGTTCAGCTGTGAGGTGGGCAAAAGTAGGGGAAATGAGATGATTCAGCCTCCTCCCCAGCTGTGTGGTGCTGGGAGAGAGTTGCTGGAGAGGAAGAGGGGGCCCCATTTCTGATTCAGTGGGGCTGAGAAGCTTCTGCTCTCCAGCCCCAAGGCTTCAGTCAGCGAGAAGAGCAATGTCTCTGGCATGCTTATACTTTTCTGCTCAGCATGTGCCTTGTGACAACTTAAAAGCTGGATGTTTTTGAGGCATTCTTTCCTAGGTAAAAGCCTCCATCATCTGATGCACCATATGAAGTAGGAGCGGACAGAAGTGATGAAATACTTCCTATAAGGAGTGCTCTTTCCTACAATCACAGTAGACTAATCTTTAAAGGCTTCTCATCTGGGTTAGTCATGGTGCTTCACATAAGTTCCCTGGTGTTTTTCACAAAGGGCTTTTAGTTCGCATCTCCTCCAGAATGGAGGGTGTATTATTATTATTATTATTTTTACATTTATATCCCGCTCTTCCTCCAAGGAGCCCAGAGCGGTGTACTACATACTTAAGTTTCTCTTTCACAACAACCCTGTGAAGTAGGTTAGGCTGAGAGAGAAGTGACTGGCCCAGAATCACCCAGCAAGTCTCATGGCTGAATGGGGATTTGAACTCGGGTCTCCCCGGTCCTAGTCCAGCACTCTAACCACTACACCACGCTGGCTCTCTTATGTATGTTCACATATTGGCTAGATTTACCCCAAATTCCCTGTGAGCTATTGGGGAGCACTTCACACACAATTCAGGTTTTTCATTGTGCGTTAGAGGGTAGCCCGATTTATATCTAGGGTAAAATAAACCCACTTTTTGCATCTGTTTGGGGGGGCAACTTCAAACTCGCAGTAAAACCTACTTTGTGAAAAATACCACTATGAGATTTAACAGTGACAGGCAAATTTTAATTCTACTGCCATCTAGAATAACCAGCTCCAAGAAATAATGGTACAGTGGGCTTTAAGTAAAGTACCCACTCAAAACTGAGGTATGGAGGTTGAGGGTAGTTAAATAGATATTGGCTATGGTGTTGGCTCCAAACAACAACAGGCATGAGAAAGAGGCCTGTGGAAATAAGACGCTTGCAGGTTCCTACATCAGCCTCAGTTAGCACAATTAAGATAGACTCTCCAATAAATGGGACATCCTATGGCTGTTAGGGGGTCTCTCTAACTCAGTATTGTCCGTCCCAACGTGCTTCACTGTAAGGTCCAGAGTCCAGTAATCCCCCAGCCCCGTCAACCCTAACTGCAGCTCCATGGTTGTTTATTGAGCCTGTGTGAAGCTTTGGCCAAAGCCAAATACTCTGCACAGCCCCAGCACCACACAGAGATGACCATTCTCACCATGCAGTGCAGCCTTTTGCCCAGTCCTGGGGGCTCCTTTTAGGAGAAATGGAACCCTCTCGTCGTGCACCATCCTGGGAGCATGCAGAGTCCGGGGAAGTGTAGCCCTTCCCAGGGCCTTCCTCCTAGGGCTCTTCAGAGAGGGCCCCATCTCTCCCTTAAGGGCCCTCCCAGCACTGAGAAAAGAGCAGTCCCGGGCAGAGGTCAGCACAGTGGGAAACAGCTCTCACATGGAAGGTTTTTGCCCAAGTGGCCCCTGCTTGAAGTATAGTGAAGAGCACTGGTCTACACTGACTGGCACAGCTCTCCAAGGTCTCAGGCAGGGTGTTTCCCAGACTTACCTGAAGATGCTGCCAGGCAGGGGCGGAGTCACCATTGAGCGGCTGGGTGCAAAGAACCCAGGCCACCAATGAACAGGGCCGCCGGAACCTCAGTTGAGCATGATGTCACGCATAAAGGGGGTGTGGCTCACTGGAGGGAGAGGCTAGAAATGAGATCAGGAGAGCTCGCTCTGGGCTCTCTGGTGCCCAGGCATGCCCACGTACACATGTTGTCACGTGCACGGGGCAGGACGTGGGCCCCCATTCGGCTGTCTCCGCCAGTGCTGCCAGGGACTGAACCTGTCCCTTCTGCATGCAAAGGAGGTATTCACAGAGCTACAGACCCTTAAGTTAAAAACATTGCCATTGAGATGAATGATCAAAATGAGCTTTCTGCAGGGAGCTTAGTTGTGAGTTCATCACCTGGATGTGATTCCTATAGAATTTGTTCTTGTAGGTTTAACTGATGTATTTAATGTCCATAACCAATGATGACCACTTGAGGGCATCATTGTTCTAGGATAGAAGTCAAGTTGGGAGAGAAAGTATTGCAGGGGCAGATATTTCTTTTATTTTACTGTTAGTAGTTGAGGCCTGGCGTTCATGGGGAAAGTCATTTCTGCATATATTGCACTTATAGGAAAGTTCAAGGAATTAAATAAATGTAGGATTTGTTATCAATGTGCTTGCCAAAGGGAAGTGAAAGAACAGTTTGAAGTTGAAATCATACAAATTTGAAACACTATTCATTTTATTGAATAATGACCATGTATGGTAAATTTAAATAGTAAATATGAATCTGAGAAAGAGCACTTGCTTTTCTTGGGCATGATGTCATTTTGGAGTTATTTATCTTATTACTGAGTGTGAAAAATCTTTTTGAGAACAAGAACAGTTAAAACATGATTTTGTTCAGAATTTTAAAAAATGTAATTAAAAAAAATTCCCTGAGCATATTGCAGTGTAAAAAATAGTGTATCCAGCTAATTTTAATGGCAGGGAAATTTATATAGAATATGTTAACTGTAGGTAATTGGGAAGGATGATATGCAAAATTTCTTTTTAAAACTACAGAAAAAAGTATTTAAATATTTACATGTATTTACACTGAGCATATACCAGTGTAAAAGTAGTGCATTCAGCTGATTTCAGTGGCAGGATTGTGTATGCAAAATTTGGTATCTGTAGGTTATGACTATTTCGCACAAACAAAAATTCTTCAAATTTTATAATAGATATCCGAATGACTCCCAAACTGTTCTCTTTTCCAATCTGCCTCCCTGCCAAAGGGATGATATGCACCAGTTCACATTTCTATTTGACAGAGGAGCATTTATTAAGTAAGGGCACCTAAGTTTAAAACACAAATACAAAAACAGATCAAGCTTAAATGGTTAATCTGGGACCAAACTGCACATGACACTTTTACAATTTGTTGTTCTACAAAATGCAGCTGCAAAGGATGCAAACTAAAGCTGTGTGTGTGCATGTACGCATGTGCACATACACACACCTGTGTCTGGATAACTCTTTCCTCTTTGTGCCATTTTCCTGCTAAGAAAAGCTGTGTTTTCTTCCATGAGGGAAAGAGATCCAGATCCATGGAAACTTTCCCTTGCATGGCAAAGAGCAGCTGGGTGTGTGTCCCTACAATTTTAGTAGGAAAAAAGGATGGCTGGAAAGGGGTTAAGACCTTCCTTCTCCTCCCTTTCTCACTCACTAGTCTTCTACTTTAGTGTGCAGCCACTGAGGGTATTTTTCACAAAACAAAAGAACAAAAGATGTCCGTGACAAACTACAGACAACTGAGTGTCACATGTAGTTTGGCCACAAAATTAACTACCATCAGATGTGGCGGTGGCAGGGCTGGCCGACGCACCCTTAGAGGCAAACTAGGCAGCTGCCGAGGTGCCAAAATACCAAAGGCTCCTGCCCCAGTTCTCTTGGGAAAGAGAGGCCCTGCCTAGGCTTTTCCATCTGGGTCACAGAGGCAGCTTAACAACTGCATTCAGGAGGCACAATTGGACTGAGATAGGAACATAGGAAGCTGCTATATACTGAGTCCGACCATTGGTCTATCTAGCTCAGTATTGTCTTCACAGACTGGCAGCGGCTTCTCCCAGGTTGCTGGCAGGAATCTCTCTCAGGCCTCTCTTGGAGATGCTGCCAGGGAGGGAACTTGGAACCTTCTGCTCTTCCCAGAGCGGCTCCATCCCCTGAGGGGAAGATCTTGCAGTACTCGCACATCAAGTCTCCCATTCATATGTAACCAGGGCAGTCCCTGTTTAGCTAAGGGGACAAGTCATGCTTGCTACCACACCAGCTCTCCTCCTCCATCTGCACTGGCTGTCCAGGGCATAGCCTGAGTTAGTTGCAAAGCAGTTATCCACACTGAAAACAAACATTGATTTATGAGTTAATTCTTGATAATTTAGTGCTCTGTTGATAGGGGTTTTTTTTAAACATATAAGACCCAAATTCAAAAGGAGGGAGGAGTATGGCAAACTTTTAATTCGCCTGGGGCAGCCTGTACTATCCTGCCTGCATCCTCGGCTATTGACTCATCTATACTGATGCATCATAAGAGTATCGGTGGCTATTACTCATGAAAGGTAACAGGAACTTCCCCACGCAGAAGCAGTGCAAAGATGCTAGAAACAAATGATAGGGGGATATCACCTTAATGCCCTAATTCTCAGCTCCTGAGGACATCTGACTATCTCTTTGGGCATCAGAGTGCTGGATGAGGCAGACTCGGGTTTGATCCAGCCAGTTGGTTCTTATGTGTTTTACCCCTTGCCAGTTCTGGTTCAAATGAGCCAGCATGGTGTAGTGGTTAGAGTGCTGGACTAGGACCAGGGAGACTCGAGTTCAAATCCCCATTACTTGCTGGGTGACTCTGGGCCAGTCATTTCTCTCTCAACCTAACCTACTTCACAGGGTTGTTGTGAGGAGAAACTTAAGTATATAGTACACCGCTCTGGGATCCTTGGAGGAAGAGCGGGATATAAAATGTGTTAAAAAAAAAAAAGGTGTTGAACTGACCAGTAATTTGGAATCTCAAATCAACACTTGTATCAACAGATTATGTTATGATATTGTGTGTGCATATAGCAGGGGGTACATGAGGGTTTCATCACACACACACACACACACACACACACACACACACACACACACTTCAGTGCTCAGTCTGATGTATCTTCTAACAGTTATAGGATGTTCTTGATCTCGGCATTCCAGTTTTTGAATTCGAATCCATCCTTTGTGAGATCCAAATGGAACGTGGACCACCCACTAATGTGGTGGTATGGTGTTTGTGTGGTTGTTATAGAGTGGATAATTGTGGATTTTTGTCACAACCAGTTCCCTATGTCATTTACACAATGATAAGTGTTCAATTTGAGAACGTTCAGAATTTGGATACTGGGGCTTCTGTCCCAGCTTGGTGTTAGATGGCCTTAGGAACGTAGGAAGCTGCCTTATTCAGAGTCAGAACACTGGCCCACTTAGCTCAGTGCTGTCTACACGGGCAGAAGCTCTCCACGGTTTCAGGCAGGAGTCTCTCGCAGCCCTACTGGAGAGCCAGGAAGTGAACTGGGGCATTCTGCATGCAAGGCGCATACAGATGCTCTTCCACTGAGCTATGGGCCTTAAGGAGAATATCGTACAGATAAGATATAAACTTTGCAAATGCAAACTAAGGCAGACCTTAGGGGACAATTCATGCTTGCCTCTCCACCAGCTGTGGGCAACTTGTTATCTCTCAGCCTTAATTTCTCATCTGCAAGAATGAGCCGGGGTTTCTCACAGGGCTGTTACAAGGAGTAATGGGTTAACTGCAGAATACAAGCGTTTATTTGAAAGGGAGCTCCACTGAGTTCAGAGGGACTTTCCTGATGAAGTGTGCCTAGGGTCACAGCTTTTACACAATAAAAATGCCATACAGGTGATTAATCATCACAGTGACTCTGAATCCATGCTCAGGCTTAAGAAAGCAGGATCAACAATAGAAGGGCACATAGCATTTGTTATGGGGCCCTATTGCTTGGGGCCCGACTGTCAAAACCCGGACTATCAATTTGTGTTTGGATTCTTCTGCCAAGCAATCTTTACAGAATAATTTGCAATGAATACAAATATGACAAATACTTATACAAATATGACAAATATGTGTATATGATGAATATTTACAAATATGACAGATTTGATATCAAGATTAATTCAATAGTCACTATTTCATGAGATTGTGTTGCAGATGCCAGAATAAAAAAATAAAAAAATTCCTAAATAAATGTAAAGCATGACTTACCAAGACAAAAGCTTGCAGTTTTCCATACCCAGATCATATCAGCACTCAGGGCAGGATGACAACATGCCAAGGCCCTAAGCTTTGTCAAACTCACTTACACACACACACACACACACACACACACACACACACACACACTAACAAAAATAGAAATAAGAAAACTTATAAATAATGTAAAAGGTCAAAACTGATCTCAAGATCCCAGAATCAAATTGATCCTGGATCAAATTTCAAAAAAAACACAGGCCCTGGTCTAATGAAATTTTGGTATTTTATTTCTGCACAAACTTATACACTCCATATGATAAGTAATTGTGCATCCAAATAAGTATCTTTTTGCCTTATCAGAATAATAATGTCGGTTTCAGAGTTTCTCCCCCCTTTCTCCTTATTTTTCAACCAGTTAATATACAACTTGAAATTTATTTGTTTTTTTAAAAAATCCAGAGGCCCCACATAATGTGAGGCCCTAAGCGGGAGCCGACTTCACTTGTGCCTAAACCGGGCACTGACAGCACTCACCAGGATGGGCCATGGAGACCGTCTGATTTCTACGCCAAGCATAGTTGTAGATGACCACAGCATCTGCGCCCTGCTCAGCTGCGCAGTTGATCTTCTCTGTAAAGGTGCAGTTGCCTCTTTCGATCAACGCAATCCACGGGGACGCAGCCGGGTGGGCAAACGCCGTGTTCCAGGCGCAGCCTTGCCGGTCTGTGGAGTTGGGAACGGCCACCAGCCCCTGCGCCTCGGCCACAGGAGAGTGCACCCCGAACAGGCCGCATTCACACTCGCTACTCTCCACGACGGTGTTGTTAGAAGCGTTGATATAAAAGAGACTCACGTTGGCTTTGACTGGAAGAGCCATCGCAGCTCTCCACAGGTAAGTAAGGCTCAGGAGGCAGACAAAGCTGGATTGACTCCCCTGCTTCATCGCTCGGTTGTTTAAGCATAGCATTCAGAGCACTCACAGGTACTTTCAGTTGCCACCGTCAGCTTCTCTGAGTGGTCTGAAATTACAACCCCAGGCAGGTAAGCAACACCGCTCCCCTCCTCCTCTGGATCATCTGTTGCGTAAGCTCTATTTCAGTTCACCTATCTAGAGGGAATAAACTCACCTGATGCTAGAGTCACAAGCAAGTGCCCACAGGTGTAACCTTCACTCTGGATTGTGTTGACTCATTTCTCCTTTGTGCTACCCCACCTTTCTGTTTTGCTTCCAAACAACCGCTTGCCAAGAGGTTATCTGAGCTCAAGGTTGTGCATGAGACTTTCCACCCCTCCCCATCTCTGCTCGGAATAAACCAGAACGCCGGCTTTTATTTCGGATTCGCAGCAACGAGCTGTAAATCAAACGGTCGCAACTAAAGAGAGGTAACCATGTAGGAAAAGGCAGATCAAAAGCAAAGGAAGGATTCTGTGCAAAGCTATCCAGCTTTATTGTGAGGCAAGGACTAGGTGGATGCACCTTAGATCAACTTAGGAAAATAAAGAACCAGTTTTGTACTGTTTTTATGAACAGCTGGCTGCAATCTTGCCCCTTTTAGACACTCAGCCTGTAACAAAGATCAAGAGTGATCTTGATTACTTGTGAACAGTAATAATAATGTTAACATTACTATGCACATTTTGAATATATATTTTAAATACTGTATTTACCTGAATCCAAAACTAGGTTTCCCCCTGAATTCTTTGATGTTAGAAATCAAGAGGTCAAATTAAATTCAGAGTCCTCTTTTTGGGGGGTAAATATAGACATAACCTATATTTAAATTTTTTTTTTAAAAGGGGCTCATCTTAAATTCAGAGTCATCTTGTGTTTGGGTAAATATAGGGATAAATATATTTGGGGTACATCTTGTAGAAAGGTGGTCTATAAATAATAAATACACAATGCAGCTTCTCTCCTTCCTACAAATCCCTCTCGAAACCCACTTCTTCCATGAAATATTTTGCTTATCCCTTCATCTTCCCCCAACTTAGATAAGAAATTAGTCTAAATAGTTGTAATATTATTTGCACATATCCCATTACCCTCCCCTCTTTGTGCTGTCTCACTTACTGCCAAACTTTAGACTTTAAGGTGAAAGAACCAAAAAGAAACTGTGCACACTACTAGATAAGGAGAAAACAAACTAGTGGAAAACTGGAAGAGCACGGGCTGGACTATAACCTGGGAACCTGGGAGATGATATTAAAGCGAAGAGGTGAAAAGTCTGAAGAGCACATTATACGGTCCGTATTTTTGTGAAATCTTTCTTCTAATAACGGTCTCCTTCTTTTACACCGTGCTTTCTCTCTGGCTGCATTAATCACCTGGTTCGGATACCCTCTGTCTAACAGGTGTTTTGTAAGTGTGCTGCTGTGTAGCTGAGGATTCGAATTGCTCCTTGAATTGCATATTTTGCAAATGGAGGAAATTGTGGCAACATGTGAATGTTTTTTCAATAGATGCATGTTTGTTTATAGAACTTGTAATGTAATATTTGATATTGACATTTGTTCATTCTTCTGTTTCCAATACAGTACCCCTGCCTAGAAGAGAGGTGGCATATGCATTTTGTCAATGGGTATTATTCTACTTATTTGATAATATCGTCACCCAGGTTCCCAGGTTACAGTCCAGCTCGTGCTCTTCCAGTTTTCCACTAGTTTGTTTTCCCCTTATCTAGTAGTGTGCACGGTTTCTTTTTGGTTCTTTCGCCTTGTTGTGCGTGCACCCCGTTTGATTTTCTGTAGACTGTAAGCTCCTCAGGCCAGAGGCCGATATTTTGCTACGAACATGTCAGGGAGCCTAGGTGATGCCTCCTACATGCTGATGGGGTGTGTGTGTGTTGGCATAGCCTCCTTGAGAGGTTGCGCCCACTGACAAATGGCCCAACGATGTCCCAGGAGTCTCAGCAGTAGAGGCAAAGCAGAGGCTAGCTGAGAGGGAGGCGTGGCTGCACTGTCAGGGCAATAGACACACCTGCGCACCTGCCAGGAATCCCAGATGCCCCAGGGGGCGTGATCAGGGGACAAGGCGCCTGTCAAGCCTGTAGCCAGCTGTTCATAACGTTAGAGAGTTCAGGAGGGGAGACTGCTTTATCTACCCCAGCAACAGCGGACGTGAACAGGCAAAGAAAGCACTGCTAATCAATCTTGTCTGGACTCTGGCGTCAGGGAGTTAAAGTTCCAAATTAAGTAGTTTCTTTAGGAAATCCCTCAGGGAGCTAGATAAGGCCCATCATGCCTCATTGCTAGCTGCACACAAGAAAAGAGGAAGGGAGAAGGAGGAAGTCACTCTCTCGGGTGAGAGAATGAAACCCAAGACTATCAGTCTATCAAAAGGAAAGTAGAGTAGAGAAAGCAAGTGCAGAGAGGGAATGCACACTTACTGGCTGTCTCTGCCCCTAATGCCTCTAGTGGTCACTAGGGTTGCTGGTGCTAAGAGCTGAGGTCATGCAGGAACTGAATCTCCAACACATGAGCCAGGCAGGTGCTGTGCTGTCCAGGGGTGATCTGATCAGCAATCTAGAAAGAGGGAGAAGGAGCAGAAGCAAGGGGGGGGGGAATTGGGAAGGCTTAAATCCTTCTCCCCTCTTGCAACTAAGGCTGGGATTGGGAGGGGATAAAGGTGGTTTGTTTTATTGCAAGAGGCCGAGCAGGTGGCCCACCATAAAACCCACCGGTCTCTTCCTGCTAGACGCTGGTGCAACAGGTCCACCGAGACAGCCCTCTTGCCGGCTCTTGCAACGCGGTCCCAGCTTCTTTGCTCAGATTGCTGCTTGCGTCTCCCTGCACTGCTCAGGGTTGCAGAAAGGGACAGACATTCTCCACGCAAAAGCACTCCGCAATGAATAGGCAACGTACTGCATGATAAACCCATGAACGCCTCATGCCCTGACATGCCCTTCAGTTAAACCAGCAGCCACAGATTTTCCATAGACCAACAGGCCCTCCAGGCACACAAAAGAAATAGCATCTATCAGGAGGCAAATGCACGCAGTAAGCGAGATCAAGGAGAAAAAGCTGCCCTCAGGAGTGTTAGAAACCAACTGGGTGAGTCGAAAGAGGGAAAAGCCACTGAACTCACAAGCTTATCATTCTCAGCTTAGTGCTTTCTTGGAGACATGCAGTGCAGCAGGATCAGTCTTGTCTGTCCAACCCGACAAACTCATCTTGTCCGTCTGGTGCAAGACAGGCGCCGGAAATATAATTGGATTGCATATGAAAACTACTCCAGCACAACACTCTTGTAACCTTTCTTGTATAGAAGCACTCGGACAAGGCAGAATGGCTTGTTTTCTTGAAGTCAACAAAATACATGCAACTGCCTCAGTTAAGAAGTTTGTACACATCTGGAAAGAGCTACTACTAGCACTTGTCTCCAAAGACTCACACCAAAGCTTGTTAGAACTGGGAGTTGTGCTGTAGCTCAGTGGCACTGGAAGAACACCTGCTTTGCACACAGGAGGTCCCAGGTTCAATCCTTGGCAGAATCGCCAGGCAGGGCTGGGAGAGTCTCCGGCCAGTCAGTGTAGACCAGGGGTTCCCAACCTGTGGGACGGTAGACGTCGCTATAACTACAATAAATTGTAGCTGGGGGTGGTGGGAGCGGTAGTGCAGCAACATCGGGAGTACCCCACAGGTTGGGAAACCCTGGCGTAGACAATACTGAGCTAGGTGGACTGAGTCACTAGAAGGGTGCCGAGTCGACGTTCCAGGTTCTACTACGGTCATTCTCACGCTTCTGCTTGCGCCAACAGGAGAGCCGATTGTCCTTTTTTCTTGTGCAATGCTCCAGCATGAGGTGTCGAGCGCAGCCCTTCCAAAGGCACCTTCTGCATGCAGAAGGGCATCTTTGGAGCTGGCCTGTCCTGAGCAGTGTCCGTCTCCTTTAAAATGCAGGGCAGTGGCAAGAATTCCAGCCTTGCTCCTTGACAAGTAGCCTGCAGCCCCATCATCAGGCCTAAGCCTCTCCAAGCAAGCGAGTAAGGCTCTGCTTCTTCTCACCCGGCTGCCCCTTTGTCT
Source organism: Hemicordylus capensis (assembly GCF_027244095.1). NCBI lineage: Eukaryota > Metazoa > Chordata > Lepidosauria > Squamata > Cordylidae > Hemicordylus > Hemicordylus capensis. Next base: position 23,033,584 of record NC_069667.1, read on the forward strand.
TTGCTGACAACAGGCCAGAGGCCTCCCAGGACCCAAGTATAATTCACCAGACACAGCAGCAGGAATGGGGGCTGAAAGCAGAAAGGTTTGGCGCTCTCCTCTTTCTTCAATGATTCGTCACTTACTACCAACTGAGCCAGGACAGTAGACGTAACCACACAGACATCCAGATGCCAGTTCCCCATGATCTATCCATTAGTCCATATAGCCGTCCTAGTACTGTGTACACTTTTGCCTTGCAGGGGATGCTCACAGTGGAAGGTGTCCGTGTCCAAGAAACGGTGCCAGGAAGGGCTCTCTGTGCACAAGGACACACAGCCGCCTCGGAGGGATTGCTGCCCTTGAGAGCGACGGGATTTCCCAAGCGGGCCAGCTTACAGCTGACAAGCAAGGTTGCCGCAGCTCCTCCTGAACCTCCAGGGCTGAGCTTGAGAAGCCCATTCAACTGAGGCAGGCACAGCTGAGAGTGGGTCCTTTGTCGAAGGGCAAGGCAATGAGTCTTGCCTCCACTTCCTGCATAGCCTGTGTCAGGTAAGACTTTGCCACTTTGGGGCAAGTGAAAGGAGGCCCTTCTTGCAGTGGGCAGCAGAGTTCTCTGGGAGCCAGCAGGGAGCAGGAACACTCTTTCAGTCCTTGGTTCCCTGGAAGTGGAGATGCAGCATAATCGCTAGCAAGAACAAGGAGGCCCTGGCTATATCGGACAGCTCAGCTGGTAGGCAATACATGAAAATATGATGTAATTCTGCCATCTTCTTAACAGAGGAGATCATTTTAGCTAAGCAGTAAATTTGCACACACACACAGGCTCTCATACCGCGTAGAGATCCATAGGTTCAAAAGAGTAGAGCACATGGCTTTTCAGCTGCTCTATGCCCAATGAGGAGTGCACCATCTTATGCTGCTCCAGTCATTCCCAATGGGATCAGCATCACAACTGCCACAACACACTTCTTAAGGCACAGAGCAGCTCCATGCTCACAAGCAGTGTGGGCAAGCCAGAGAGTGTCTTGGATAAATCATAATCATAGTAATAGGAAGCAGTGCACACATCTATCTCGGACCTTGGGATCTCTACGTGGTACATGGGCCACTGACAAAAAGACAGACAGAAGACAGACAATAAAGCTTTGAAATTTGTTTCACCTGAACATCACTATCGAGTCAGTGCTGCGTTTTTATTAAACAGTACAGAAAAAAGCATAAATATCTGAAAGGAATATCACATTATGTGAATAATTCTGAATTAGATTTTAAGTAAATATATAAAAACTTAAATAAGTTATATTTCACTTATACCAAAGTTAGCATGCAACACGAGACACAGGAAGTCTGACTGATCACTTTGCTTCCAAACAGAACTAATAATTAACTAGGATGTGTGCGCACACACACACACACTCAGCTTCTGCTTCCTTCATACTGCTTTGCAGCTATATGGGGTCCCTTCTGGGAGTACATAGCCTCACTATTTTGGCCCTCCCCCAAAAGCTTATGTCACATTTAGCTGACATGGACCTCACATAAAAAAGTAGAGCCACAGAAGAGCTGTAGGGATCCAGACAGAAGCGGGGAGAGCGCTGAGGATTCCCTATGCTGGTACACAAGGAGTAGTTCTGCACCAACATCAGCTCTTGTTTCTGGCAGAAGAAGAGGGAGGCAGACACCAAGAACCACTATTACTCTTTCTCATTTCATCTGAAACTCAGAAGAACCAAAGCTCGCCATCTTTGGGCGACAAGCAGCTTTATAAAGATCAGCAGACAGTGTAACGACGGACTCTGGTTGGAACAGCAAATGAAGAGCAATCAACGCAAGGGCTCTCCAAGTATGCTGTGGGCCTCCGACAGGCCATCGCCTACCAGGAAGGAGAAGCTTCTCTCCTATTCCTTCCTGCAAGGACCCCCCACCCCCCTTTATCCGGCAATGAGTGGTTACTAATGGAGCAACCTATTTTGGCAATCTTGTCCTACTCTTGAGATTTGGTCCGTAAGGCCATTAAGACACCAGGAAGGTCCACACGTCTCCTAATTCCCAACATCTCCTTGTCTTCTTCTATGTTTGATCCTCCCAAGCTGGGTGAGCTCTGACAGGCCTGTGCTTTGCCTAAGTTGCACTTCACAGCACATTGTCTTCATCTAGGGGCACTCACTATCATCATGACAACACTTGATATCATCACTACGTCCAGATGCCTAGCAATCAGAGGCGCAGAGTGAAAAGCCCACTGCTAACTCTGCAAAGGTTTTGTCGCATCAGATCACGGTCCTATTTGCAGCTTTGCCATCCAGACTTTTCCTAAGTAGAACTTGCAGCATCCAAAAAGTGATCTGAAGGTGGCGGTGTGCTGCAACACACCCTCAACAGAAAGCCTGCACTCTTTGGCTGGAAGGGCTAGGAATCTCCCTTTCCCAGGTTACTGCCAGGTAAAATTCAAGCTCTTCTGTGGAGGAGGCTCTCTGGCAAGTTTATTCCTCTCTACGGTTTAACAGTAAAACTCTATGTTTGGTTTGTTACATCAACTTCTGTTATTTTATAGACCTTGTTAAGAAAGACTTCGACTTTATCTTCACCCAAAGAACAGACATCCAGGATACAGATGACATGCTGTTTCTCAAGGTCTGCCGCTGCCTTTACAACTTCATCTAGCATGCAAACACAGATAAGATACATTTAGATTAGGATTTAAAGGGTGCTCTGCAACACATTAGTGGTGTGCACAAACTGGTTCGGCGTTCTATTCCTAGAACGCTGAACCAGTTCAGAAACCGGCCTTCAAACGCAGGGAGGGTATCCTCCCCTCCCCTGCTCTGCTTCCCCCTCTGGTGCTGCTTCAAAAACTGCTGGCACGGGTCAGCTGTATACCCTCTTGCCTCCCCAGCCAGCGTAATACTTGAAGTGGCCCGCATGCATGCGTGGGCCACTTCCGGCATTATGCTAACCAGGGCAGCAAGAGAGTATACAGATGCCCCGTGCCAGTGGTTTTTGAAGCAGCACCGGAGGGGGAAGCAGAGCAGGGGAGGTGAGGACACCCTCCCCGCACCTTAAAGGAGTCCCCCCCACCCCACCTCCCAGGTGTGCATGGAACCGGCTCTGTGCAAACCCCACCATACATTCAGAAAAAGTTTTACTATGTTAATCAGCTACTACCGTTTATTGGGCTATATCCCACCACTCGAACTCCTAACCTGAACTCCTACCCTGCGTCCACTTGTTTGGCAAGCAAGGACAGTTTTGCAGAAAACCCAGCCCACATGCCTGAACTAGAATGACAAAGATGGCTCTACGCCCTTGGAAGACCAGCTGGTGAAAACTGTGGACACCTGCATGGCTTTCAGCTGGACTGCCCCCAACTTTGCCCCTCACAGGATCACCTAACACCAATTGTCCTGTGAGGACAATTTGAATTTGGGTTTGAATTTGCCCCCGCAATGATTGATTTTTTTTTAACCCCGGACATAAATCGGGCTATGCTCTAACATGCAATGAAAAACTTGAATCGTGTGTGATGTGCTCCCCGATAGCTTGCAGGGACTTTGGGGTAAAGCTGTCCGATATGTGAACACCCCCATCCATTCCAGAGGAGAAGCAAGCTAAAAGCCCTGTCTGGAAATGCTCCAGGAGAGAGAGGGAGGGAGGCCAAGAGACGGTGGGATTCAAAACTGCTTCTATGTACAGTCATGATCACACAGACAAATACCTGCAGGAAAAATATGTATCAAGGAAATGAGAAAAAACAGGGAAGGGGAAGCCCCTCAAAGAGAGTTATTCTTAACAAGGTTGTCCTCTCTCTAGGAGAATATTACTTCATCTAAATGTGCGTCAGTTTAAGGTGGCTCAGTGCTCAACACTGAAACAAAGCTAAGAGAACCATACCGGGGAACAAACCCTCCAGCTGGGCTTTAGAAAAACAAAGTGCCCAGGAGGCAACTTTAGAATAAGGATTCTTTAATGAAATAATATTACGGAAAGGCTGTTGGATGGTAATTTTGTTTATACAACTCTGTGTACTTTGGGGCATGTGATGACAGTCATAAGGAAACCACCAGCACCTAGAAACTCCTACCTGAAAGTGAAAATATCTCAGAAAGCCCTTCTTTGTTAATGGTCTCCCGGTGACTTGAGCAAGACGAGCCTGCATTGTTCTGTGTAGCTTCTGGTCGAAAAAAATGGGAATCTTCTGGGCAACATACAGGCAGGAAGGCAACATCTACGGCTGCATCATGATTTATGCCTAATAGAAGAGGCATGTTATTACCAGTTCAATGAATTATTATCTTCAGCAAAGTTGTTTATTTTTTATTTTTTATTTAGCAAAGATAATTTTTTACTAAAGATATAGACAACGCGACTACAGGAAAATTGCTGGTCCAGCTCACATGCCCACTCTCTGGTAATTAAAATAATTAAAATTCTTTAGAAATTTAAATAATCATAACCTCAGTTCGAATGGCTGCAATGATCCTTGTGATCCAACACACACACACAGGCTTGGAAACTTATTTGCCCAGTGTTTCCTGGAAAACCCCAGAACAATTTTATAGCATCCCTAAGCAGCTTACTACTCAGTTCCTTAGTAGATGTTTCTCTTAATGTATAATTAAACAAATTTTGTACTTTAAACCCTTTGGCCTAATGCAGACGTTCCGAACTGCACCACTGTTTCCCTGTCTCTCTCCCCTCTGTACTTCTTTTAAGAAACAAAGAACTATTAATTGCTTTTAAGAATTAAACCCCCACCCTCACAAAATGCTACTGGTGAAACACCTAAGATCAGAGTGTGACCCAGTTGTGGGTTGAATGAACATACTAGTTACATCAGCAATTCCACATATAATGTGCCTCTTAAATCCTTTTATACTTTTTTGAATCCTTTCTAACAACAAACAGTTCTTCAAATGATGTACTAAAAGTAAAGAGTGAAATGATAGCATTTCCTCATGAGAAACCAGTCAGGCATTGGCTTGACCACAGCATCCACTTGGTTAACTCATGTTCAGTTCAGTATTCAAATGTAACCAATTCATCCATCTTGAAAGTGCTTCTGACTAGCCACATATACACCCTCGTATTCTTCCACATTTGGGTTCCTGTGTGCAATACTTTGCAGTTGTCCTTGTTCAGTTTCTTCTTCCTCTCTGTCCAGCTCTGTAGTTTATTATACTTTTGAATCTGTAATTTTTCTAAAATTATCTCAGTAAACTGTAGAGCTCGGCATATTAATTAATAGCCGATTTCCTCGCAAATGCTGAGGACATTAATTATGTAGTCAAGTAGTACGCTCTGCAAGCTTAGGATAGACATACTGTGGCTGGGATCCAAAGAGCTACTTTAGGCAAGGCCAAGGGCTTCTGCGCACCCAACACGACCCCACTTCCCACTATTCTCCTTTCAACATCAGCCCACCGTGTCATGTCACAATGCACTCTCGAAACTCTCCTCCATTTCAAGAGCAATTGGAGCCACAGCACTGGAGGGGGTCTGCTGTTTGAGAGACAAAAGCCCCAATCCTGGCTCGGTTGCAGGTTCTTTGGATCCTAGCCAAATCTTTTACAATGGCTCTAGAAATAATTTACACTGACTATGGAATAGCAAACGCAAGTATCTTCTTCACTACTTGGCATCGGGCAGCACTCCTCCATCTGTAAGAGTTCAGTACTATTCACACTTCCCAGAGGAGTGCTGAACTCTGCTTCGGGAAGGAGGTGGATGATGGTATTATCATCGTCTGCTAGGGCTGTGCATCGGAATGTCTGATTCCGATTAAAGAGCCACGCCAGCCGCCAGTGCCAGAAGTGTGTGGAACTGCACAGAGAGGGCTGGAGTGAGGTCTGCAGCACTGGGGGTAGGGAGGTGCAGCCCTACAGATTCATAGGCATCAGACTTTCTGATGCACAACCCTCTATCTAAATGTCCTAGTCCTGCCTTTGTCTTTTACCTATTGGCCTCAGACTGGGAAAGGGGAAGGAAGGAAGGAAGGAAGGAAGGAAGCAAACTGCCATCCCAATCCTCTTTCCCCCCTGCGATGGCTTCACATGGGCTCCTCCTACCCTAGAGGGAACACTGTCAGTTCATCCCGGTTCTCCTCCTTGGCTCCTGCTTAGCCTCCTCAAATCACACACCTGCCCCAGGAACACCCCTGCTTTCCTGTTGAGGTCTCTCAAGAACAGTGAGGAGAGCTGGTCTGGTGGTAGCCAGCATGACTTGTCCCCTTAGCTAAGCAGAGTCCACCCTGGTTGTATATGAATGGGAGACTAGAAGTGTGAGCCCTGCAAGATATCCCCCTCAGGGGATGGAGCCACTCTGGGAAGAGCAGAAGGTTTCAAGTTCCCTCCCTGGCAGCATCTCCAAGATAGGGCTGAGAGAGACTCCTGCCTGCAACCTTGGAGAAGCTGTTGCCAGTGTGTGTAGACAATACTGAGTGAGATGGACCAATGGTCTGGCTCAGTAAATGGCAGCTTCCTATGTTCCTAACCCCTTTAGTGGTGTTGCCACTTACCCACTTCACACAGCAAACAGCAGCACAGTTTCTGTCCCTGCTCTGCCTCTTGGGTTCTGAGCCCTCAAACGTCCCCCAGTGACTCTGTTCACATCAACGGGTAAGCCAGAAGCCCCCCGACATAGTGGTTACTTACCAAGAATAGCCACTTCATAATATTCACGAGGACAGGCATTTTCAAAGTTACTCATGCTCTCATTCGCTGTGCTTTCTTTTGGTTTGCATTTGGCTGCCTGAAGATTGTATTGTTGCATAAGGAATTCTTTGTGCACATAATCAAATTTACAAGGAAAGCTTTCTGGGAAAACGCTGCTGTAGTGCAAGTGTTGTGTTAAATTGTCTTTTACTGCTGTCCAGAGAGCACTTTCCCAGGAATTATGGCACATCCTCTCGGTTTGAACTTTTTCAGGCACATCAGCCACTTCTTTGTTGCCTGCTTATATAAATATATAAAGGGTTTAGTTAGTTTCCATTTACTGCTATAAAAATAATTCTGGTTTTCCTATAAAGGGTTAGGGTTAGGGACTGGGAGTAATAATCTGTAAAACATATGACAATAATATTCAAGTTTGTCTTAAGATTTTGTTATATTCTTTTAATCTTCACTCTCTCCAAGTGTGTAGTTCCTTAGATGTACAAATAATAAAAATATGGCATTTCAAGCTATTTTTATAATAGACATACTGTGCATATCTTAGTATTAAATATTGTATGTTTTATTCATAGCAAATTTTTAAAAAGCTTACAGTTCTGCTTAAACATTAACATGGCATTATGAACAACTGACTGAATATTCACCCTAAAATCAATTAAAACGTTTGGATGCAACTGGTCTGTATGAAGGATTAAAATGATAGACTTTAATTATTTGTAGCACAAAACAGATGTTGTTTTCCTGAGTACGAGGAGCACGTTCATTTGATCCTCCACCTTACATGACTAATAAAGTAATATCACTTTGGGGCTTTCCGCCCATGTTGTTATTCTGTTTCGTTTTAGGCTACAAAACTATGTTAAATTATTTCTGTAGCCATTTATCCACATTTCATGAGAGGCTAAAGACCCAAAGGAGACATTTTTTTAAAATGTTGCTGGGGAGAAAGAGAGGGGGCACTATTACACTAATCAAACTTAATGCAAAAAGGGAGAATGGTTGATGTGGAGAAACAGGGGATGCCCACCTAGGTGCCTGAAAGCCACCACACCCTCCCTTCCCATTTATTCTTTCCAGGTCAGCGCTTTCCAGGTCACACGCTGTTTGGCAGAAAAATGCTTTGGCTTGGCAGGATCGTTCTGAAAACTTAAATAGCTCGCGCAACCCTCCTACTATGGGGAAACAGGGCTATTTTTCTTTTGCGACGCACATGCAACGCTGTAGGACTAAAACACAAAGATAAAACCTGGAGGAAGGCATCGGAAATGTGAATGGCACCTTGCCGGCAGCGCAGGGACTGCGATGTCGAAGCACAGGCAGGACGGAAGCACACTGAGCGGACATGGGGTGAATGGGCTGTAGCGTGCAATCGGGGAAGCGCCCTGGTCTGCTGCCACCACCTCCTTCCCCTCTTCCGGGACACGGTTAGGAGGACTTGTGTGTGTGTCCCTTTGGGAATCGAGCCCCTCTCGTCTTTCCCACCCGTGGGTGCCCAGAGAATAACGTGGCCTGAGTCAACTCCTCAGAGCACCAACAGCTCACTGAAGCCTAACCACTAGGACATTTTTATTGGAGGAAAACAGGAACAGGAGATGAATGGTCGAGAGGAGAAGTACAAGCATGGAAAATGTAACAAAACTCTTCCAGCTAACTCCAAGTACTATCAGTTTTTTAAGACTCCTGCACAACCTTTCTTCATCGCCTCAGCCTTAGGAAGGCAACATACAAGCGCTTGTGCTCTTTGCCTCCAGGGTCAAGACTCAAAACTGAACTAACAGGAAGGGAAGATTTCTTAAGAGTCCAGCCCTCGCTGGGTGCTTGCTAGCTGTCAGTCATAGATGTTACTATTTTATCCAGACGGAGGAGCCTGCTGCAGGACAGAGGAGCTTCCCTTCCAGGTTCTGGAGGGAAACAGAAATTAACTCTCTGAATGGCTAACCAGAAGCCTCTTCTTCACAGTTGGCCATGCAGTCTTTGTCCATTTCCCCTCCATTTCGCAGCCTCAGGGATGGGGTGGAACAGCCAGCCCGAGAGAAGAGTTGCAGGAAGCAGACGGCATGCTGTGTTCTGCCCTGCGTAGTAACTGCACTGCTGGTGCAGAATCAATTCAAACTGACATGAATTTGGTCCCCAAAATTCTCCCGTGAATTATGATACTCAATAGATACAATATACCCTCTGAAGATCTGAAATGTGATGGCTGATACTGAAGACTATTTGATAGTGGCCGTGCGATTTGACTTTCAAAGAATAAAACCCCACGTACTTCCACAGGGCTGCGTTGCTTCTGTTATGTCTTGACTCTCTTTTCTTCCTTGAGAATTCTCTTGCAAAAATCCATGCAACCTACCAAAACACAAAAATGTCACTAGAGGTCACCAGGTTCTTTGTCCATGTCCATCAATAGTAACAAATTCTGGTGTACAGACATCTTGAATTGTAGCGGTATTTTTCTTTCAGTGACAGAGCAGTATTTAGGTTTAATGGCAGGGCCCAGATAGACGTGACACAGGAAATCAACCCCCACCCCACCCCCACCCCTACAATTTTCCCCATACTTAATTTCTCTGTTGCTTTACTTCAGGGAACTGCTAAAGAAGAGTGCATGTTTTCCAACCACACTGTTCCCCCTATTCAACACCCACCCCCTCGCACCAAAATACAGGTAATTTCCCTGCCCAACAGGACTAGAAGATGCTTGAAGGGGGTAGAATTTCACCCCTTCTCCCAGCACCACTGCCCCCATCACTTTACCAGCCTTCTTGAGGTTGCATTGAAGAAAAAGAAAAAGTCATTGGGAGATCCGATAACTCATCTCTTCTGCCCTGTGCTTTGGCCCTCAGTGACTCATAACAGGCAAACTAAACAAATCCAGTTAGGGAAGTATGTATTTGCCAGAATGAACCAGCCAGAAACACAGGGAGGCTTTTCTGCCTCTCTGCTGAAAGCTTGCCTGAAGTACTGTGCCTGACACACTGGCAGCAGCATAGCCCTATGCTAGAAATGATGGACAGATTTTTATGTTAAGTCTAGAAAAGGCTCTAGGGTGTGCTGTTGTAAATGTGATACTAGCTCTGATCGGTGGATGAAGGCAGAGCACAGCAAGGAAGCCTAAAAACACACTCATTACTTCAGACTCTAAAATGGCAAAACACAATGTTTCAAGCTACAGATAATCCCTATGAATTCAGATACCACCAGCGTAAGACAAACAGAGGACTTTGTGTTGATCGTCAGATGTGAAATCATGCAGACTACAAACATTTATCCATGTCACCTTCATGACCTCACTGCATCTTAAGGAAACATTTCACATTAAAAATGGGGAATCAGATACGTAGTTTTAGGCATGTTCTTCCGTGTCTACACAGCAATTATGTTCAAATTGCAGGATTTCCCCACAAAAGGGCACAATTCTCATTTTCTTCTTCAGTGTGTGTCTCATTAAGAGCATGCTGCTTGCTGCGCAAGTACTATTTTTAAAATTTCTAAGATGCGTTCTAAGGCCCAGTAGAGACGTAATCCTTAACAAGGCTTCGTTTTCCTTAACCATGGTTAAGCAGTATATCTGAACATCTAAAGGATCCGGGATTTCTTTCAAACTAGATTGCAAAACTAAAGCAGGTTTAAAGCCAGTTTGTAAACCATGGTTTGCGTTAACCACGGTTTAGCATTATTCCTGCATGGTTAAAGGCAGCTTTTCTCTGACACTCTGTTTGCAAGATGACGAGCAAGTTTCACTGGTGGCTCCCTATATATACACACTCCAAGAGCAGGGTTTAGCTCAGAAAACTAAACCATGGGCAGGTTCAGATATCACACAGAACTGCAGTTAAGTGTCAGTTTCATATAATGTCTCCTAGAGTCGGGAGCACGTGCTCTCCACCCCTCCCCCTTTGTCCACACACGAGTTGTAAGAATTCTACTTCCAACTGAGGTCCAGAACAAACCAAGATCAACTGTGACATCCAAACTGACAAACCGTGGTTGATTCTAACTTGCTTATTTGAAATAAATAAAAATGTGAACACCATTTCAAACCTTGGGTTCACATCTCAGTTTATTTCAAGTAGGCAGGTGAGAATAAACTAACATCAGTTACGACCAATCTTGGTTTGTTCTTAACTTCAGTTGGAAGTAGGATTCTTATGATTCATGTGTGAGCCAGGGAGAGGGGTGTATGTGCTCCTTATGCTAGGAAATGTTAGAACCAATGTTTAATGTTCATGACATATAAACCTGGCGACAGTTTCACTATGTTTGGGATCTTAACAAGAATCAGTGCAACAAACTATGGCTAGTGCCATAGTATTAAGTCTCTACCAGGTCTAATGAAGCACTGCCACGAAGCCTGACCTGCTGAAGTGCAGGTCAGTGCAGGTCCAGTTAAAAAACTGGTGTGAATAGGTCAGTCCCTGGTTCAGATGTTGAACTTACTAGGTTGCTTTAGGCACTCTGTTTCAACTGCATTCCCCTTCTGCAATGCGGGAAACGTAATACTGAACTAACATACAAGACTATGGTAAGGATTATGATATAATGTGTGTAAAATGCTCTGAAAGCCCTAAAAAAAAAAAGTCTATATACATTCTGAATCACCCTCTTCCTTCACAATCAGAGTGGCAGTTTCCCAACAGCCTCAGAAGATTACAGAAGTTACAGAGTAATACAGCTTCTAGATAACAACATTATTCTAGAATTACTTTTTAAAAATTTAGGACATGCTCAACAGAGTTAGCATGGAATACTGACTGGTTCAATTAAAGCAGAAAACTAAGTGTTTGCTAAGTTAATTCCTACCCACCAAGACTCAACTTTTTAATTTATAAAATAAAGTCAAATTTAACCATAACCATGTTCATCTGGTTAAACAGAAAGCAAAGTTCCAAATTAAATTATTGTGGTTTTTATATTTAATAAAAGTCAATTTTCTTCTGGGTACAATGAGCAATAAAAATGATAGTTGTATGTGTGTACAATTTACAACAGAGCTCACATTTTCCTGAAAAGGGAATTCATTTCCTCTTTATGGAAACAATAGATACAAACCTAAAGATGATGGAAAAACCCTAGGCTTCGGAATGCAGTTAAATTCAGCCTCTGACTATGACTTATTGCTTCAAGCTTTTCAACAGAAGGAAAAGAATGGCAGAAACCTGAACTGTTTAGGGCAAACTCTGCCATCTGGCAAGTCTATTCTATCTGTGCTTCTGGCTCCACAATATGAACTCATGTCTAATGTCTATTTTTGCTCCTGTAATATTTGAAGCAGTGTGTGTTAAAATGGCACTAACATTCAGTAACGGAACCAATTATTTTGGCTAAATAGTGTCTATCTCCATGGAACAGCTGGGTAAACATTCTGCTAAATGATGGGTCTTATTAAGATGAATTATTTTTCACATTATCTAAGCCATTGCCAGTTTAATATTCATTGTGCTGTTTGAAGCAGAAAGTCTCTGGATATCTTCAAAGATATTTAGGGTACAATCAGAGTTTGTCTACACAGAAGCCTGACACCGTCTCTCTGTAGAGCTCGTCTCACCCCATTTCCCTTATTAAACGAATATAAAGTTGATATGTGCCACAGAACGTGTAACAGATATGTGCACTTAAGCATATGTGTACATGCATCTGGGAGCCCGATGGGTCATTGCTTGTAGGCACATGCACACAAGAGTTTGAGGGTGCCGGTGCACCTGTCACACCTGACACATTATGTGTTTTCTGCAGGAAACCACAACTCAATACCAGACAAAACTGCTGAGTAAATTGTGGAAAAGTTTTTGCTTTCAAGCAAATGGATTTAGGATTTAGGATTGAATTGTGAGATCCGACTTCAGTTATAAAGGACTGGAACTGTTGAACCAGAGCCAGATATTTAAGAGAGAACCTCCTTCATCAACCCCACTGCCTGTTAAGATCATCTGGGCAGGTCTGGTTGTGGTTGCCACCAGCTCAATTGGTGGAGACTCGAAACTGGACCTTTTCTAGAGTTGCCCAGGGACTCTGGAACACGCTTCCTAACGAAATTAGAGTCTCCCCTTCTCTGAATGTTTTTAAGAAACTTACCTGTTTAGTCAGGCTTTTAGTTTAGAGTTTTTATTGTATTTTAAATTGTTTTGATTATGTCAATGTTTTAATGGTTTTATACTGTGAACCACCCAGGGACTTTTTTGTATGGGGCGGTATATAAATGTACTAATAAATAAATAAATAAATAAATTTGACAGCACATTACCCCCCTATATTTTCTTTAGGTTGCATTTAGAAGACAAATACTTGAGTTTGGGAAGTTACCTTTCAAAACACCATCCAATGAAATTGAGAAGTTCCTGAGAAGAGAGAATTTGACACTTACATTATTTTCTTGCCTGCTGATCTTGTGAAGTATGTACGTTCAGATGGTGTGGGAGAAAGATCTCTTGTCCTGAAAATAAGTAGTAAATCTATATTTAACAAGCAGCATTGGTTTTCTAGTGAAAATTTTACTTAGTTATTATGAACAGAAGCAACTTTATACTAATGGTGATCTGGTAGTGTTGCGTTATTCATAAGACCCCCCCCCATTCCTTCCCACTGCAGTAGACGGCATGTTAAACAAAACAAACGAACCGTAAAAAGCATGATCTATGACCGTCGCTCAGGAACCAATAATACGTCACCCTAACTGCCAATATAAATGCATCCTGCACCTGTTCAGGGACCTCCCTGATGGATTCTCTCTAGCTCCTCATGGAGCCGGTGCCTTAGCCCATGCGCTCGGTCTGACTGTTTATACTGGCAATTAGGGCGCCATCTTGTTGGTTCCTGGATGACTTCCATAGACCAACTATCATCCTTTGTACAGTAAGTTTGTTTGTTGTTAACATGCAGTCTACTGAAGTAGGGAGGAATGGGAGGGTCTTATGAGTGACAACGGATCACTACCAGATAATCAGTTACAGGCAATCAACCTGTTTATCTGGATCATGATCTGTTGGAATTCATAAGCAATGGGTGATTAGCAAGCTTCCATTAAGGAGGTGGGTGCAGTAAGCAGTGGAAGCATTTATTGCAAACCCCTTTTAATCTATCTATCTATCTATCTATCTTGTATACCGCCCTTCCAAAATGGTTCAGGGTTTTAAACGCTTCTCCCAAAGCTTGCCTCTGCAGCAGAGTGGAAATCTATTGCACAATGTTTTAGGAGAGGCTGATGGGAGGACCATGTAGCCACAGCACAAATATCCTGAATCTTCACTGTAAAGTTTGCTAATGTTTGTGCCACTGATTGCAAGGTTTAGCATGTCCATATTGATGCAGTTCTGTCATGAACTGTGGCTAGTACCACAAAGTTTTATTTGATCCGAGTAACCCTATTCAAGTGGTCTAACAGAATGTAGGCTTTGTTTGCATCAAAACAGTTACAGAGGAGGACATGATCAGGCTGCTGATTCCAATACATTAAAATAGGCTCCGTCATAATTGTTTTGTAGACTAGGCTGAGTGAAATCTTAATCATATTAAATTTGTGCTGTCGAGTCGGTGTCGACTCCTGGCGACCACAGAGCCCTGTGGTTTTCTTTGGTAGAATACAGGAGGGGTTTACCATTGCCATCTCCCACACAGTTTGAGATGACGCCTTTCAGCATCTTCCTATATCGCTGCTGCCTGATATAGGTGTTTCCCATAGTTTGGAAAACATACTAGCTGGAATTTGAACCAGCAACCTCTTGCTCCCTAAACAAGTTATTTCCCCACTGCGCCTTTAGGAGGCCAACAATCGTATTACTGATGTAGAATAGACAAAGTGTAACCCCTTCCAACTAAGTAATCCCATGAGCATTCAAAGCAATGTCTTTTTTTAAAAAGCGCTTGAAAATTGCAGATATTCACACACATCTACAGGACAGTCAAAAGGTAGTTAAAATTGTGGTATAGGGTTCTTGCATTTTACTCTCTGAACACGCATTTGTTGGTTATGGAACAAACTATCTAAGTTAATAGTGCGCAATAATTAATACTAAATAATTATTGACATGTAAAAGGCCTCCATGGTATTGTTATCTTGATGGGTACAACCTATTCAGTTTCAGTACTTCATATTAGCAAGGCAATTCCCAAACAACTATTCTTGTTGAACTGGCATTGCTGTGCAAGAGTGATTTCCATTCCCACTGCAAAAAAGATAGCCTAAAGCTTCTTATGACTGCGTAATTCAAAACAGAGGCAATTCATTTGAGAACCGAGTAATTTCTACATTTTATGTGCCTAATCTTGTTCTGACAGAAGTCAACAGAATCAGAATTGTGACCTAAAAATTGACAAATGCCAGGAGTACAGAGGAAACAATTGGAATCTATCTATGTTGTGAAAACAGCTTACTCCACAGTCTCAAGCTTTCTTTTTGATCGACCCTTTCTGGTTACTATCTGTTGCTGCTGCACAGACGATGGTGACTTTCCCACAGAACCTGATTCTCCAGTTGGTGGATGCTTTCTTTTTCCTTCCTTAACACGGTCACTTTCTGGCACAGAAGTCTGTAACAATGGCCTTCTGTTGCTCTGAAAGAATGGAATGGGGGAGATATTTTATCTAAAACAAATCAGTATGAATTCCTGTTAGCTATTCTCTGAGGATTTAAAAAGCCCATTCTCTATTCACCTCCAAATATCACCACCAGAAGGATCAGGACCAAACTGACGCTGCCACTAATGACTGACAGGGCTTGTGGCCCCGCTGTGCATGCGGTACTTGCTGCCTACAGCATTCTACTGCATATGAATGGGAAACTCAATGTGTGAGCACTGCAAGAGATTCCCCTCAGGGGATGGAACCGCTCTGGGAAGAGCAGAAGGTCCCAAGTTCCCTCCCTGGCAGCATCTCCAAGACAGGGCGGAGAGAGACTCGTGCCTGCAACCTTGGAGAAGCCGCTGCCAGTCTGTGAAGACAATACTGAACTAGATAGACCAATGGTCTGCCTCAGGATATGGCAGCTTCCTATGTATTTTTTCCTTCATGTTTTAGGTCTTTTTGCGGTCACGTTTCCCCTAATCCCCTGATCCCCATTGATCTCAATTGCTTGCCAACTGCGAATTTGCCAAAGGCGAGGTTTTGCCAGAATGGAACCCTAGCGGTTGGCGAGGGATCACTGTACTATTAGCCACTGAATGCAAGACTTATGAGCACAAAAACTGCCCTGCCCTTAGGTTTTCCTTCCCATGGGTAATACAAGTTTGGAGGCAATTTGGATCAGGCCATGGGGTAGAGGAAAGTAATTGTCTCCTCTTCCCCCATTCCCCCACCTCCACAGCTGCTTTTACAAAAAGAAAACAACGTAGAGAGTTCCAGTGATGGAGCTCCAACATAGCATGTAGTTTGGTCCTCAGTTTACCAGAAATTTGCACCCAGCTATGATCTAAGATTCTGTAGTCTCTCAAAAACAAACAAAACCGCCACATGATTCACAAATAGTTTCCTCAGCCCTAATTTATTCCCACTGCTTTATTCCCTTAATGCAGAAGTTCTGAGTAGATCTGGCCAAACACTCTTTTTAAAAGAGTACCAAGTCATTAAAACTTTAAAAACCTAAACTATGACTTTCAAACTCCACTTGCTCTCAAAATAAGAGAGGGAAAAGGCTAATCAGAGACAATGCTTGTGGGTTCTCTGAATTCAAATGCAGAAGATCTCAATTGTAATTATGATCATGGCATCACAAGTACTATGCTATTAATTCTCAAGCACCATACCTGCATTGGTTCCACTCCTGAGGCATCTTGAGATGTATTGCTACAGCTGACATATCTTATAGCACTAATTATCCCCTGAATAGCAATGCGTTTGTGCTCCCTGTAGTGCAGGCTTTCAATCTCCTTCTCCATTTCACTGATGGTTGTCAAAACGGATTCAACTGCAAAGAGCAATCCTCTGAAACTTAGTTTTAAAGAAACAATACCACCAAAAAAGTATGAACTTTGGATTCATAAGAGTCATATGGCAAAAACACCCTAATGCTAAATCATTGCTTTTAAACTGGCACAAAAAACACAACAGCGGAAGAATTTTCATTTGTGAGACACCTGAGAAGAGCAAGCTTTCAGTGTTTCAAGGGAATGTTGGCAGGAAAGAGCATATTGTAGTTAATGGGGTGCGCTATGGACACACTGATTGCTGAAGCTCATTCGCTTCAATAAGATACTTTCAGGCCAACTGTGACTATTGCACACTGCTGTGAAAATGCATCTTCTGCATGGTTAGAATGCAAAGCGCTGCCTTTACTTTTAGCTGCATTGTTTTCTCCCTACATGACACTGCCTTCTATAGTTTTAAATTGGAGTTAGAATTAGGGCCACAATCCGGAGCCTCTCTTACGTGTGTGTAAGGGTTTGTGGGAGCATAACTGACAATCCTTCTGCCTTGCAAATGTCAAGTGACTTATTGGTGTAGTGGTTAAAGCGTCGGACTAGGACCAGGGAGACCGGAATTCAAATCCCCGTTCGGCCATGCGACTCACTGGGTGACACTGGGCCAGTCACATATTTCTCAGCCTAACCTATCTCTCAGGGTTGTTGAGAGGATAAACATAACCATGGACACTGCTCTGGGCTCACTGGAGGGAAAGTGGGATATAAATGTAATTAATACATACATACATACATACTGTTGGGGGGTGGGTGGCGAGTCAAAAGTCTCGCTGCATCTTCTGGATCACAATCTAAGACAAGTTTTCAGTATCTTTAGATAAAGAACTGGATTGTGCAAAGCCACACAAAAATTCATTTACTTATAAGGCTGTCAAGGAAAGTGACGAGCATTAATGACTGTATACAATGGAACACAGTACCTTTAATGTTTTTACAATACTTCAGAAAAGTATCCGGAACTGGTGGAAAAGGACAATATCCACCAATGGCAGTTTTCTCCATATGAGAAGCTTCCTTCTGAGTTTTAATCCACTGGATAAAGCTTTTCACTTTGGTATCTTTTGTATATGGCTGGCCTTTGTGCCACCCTATTAAGAAAAACAAAAAGGCCACGGAAAGTATTAATAATAATTAGAAGATCAAAAGATTAGAGCAGTCACTTGCATTAATGATTATGCAACAATGCCTTAGAGCACCAAAGTAAAAACCATTCAAAAATATTAAATATGTTCTCATTATCAGGTGGTTCTGTGAAGAATGTAATGGAATTTGTAAGTGATATTGAGAATGCAATTGTTGTGGCTTCAGGAGACAGGGCAGGAAAAAGATAAAATTGTGGCAAACAGACACAATGTCGGAGCTTGGTGCACCTCAGAGGGGAGGGCATTCCACAGCCTCGGGGCCACCACAGTGAAAGCCGTCTCATGTGCCCCTAACCCTTTAACTACAGGCAATGGTGGCACTACCAAGAGGGCCTCTCCTACAGATTTTAACGGACAGATTTTTAGCTAAGGAACCCAACCCCATTTGGGGGGGCGAAGGTCAAGCACTCCAATATCGCGAATTCCGGCTGAGAACATTACCCCTGCGATCTTGGAGGGTCTCCTGGATCTCATTTCTTGAACTTTCCTAGCAGTTTAATCTACACAAAATGACTTTGCCTGGTCAAGGACAGGCTGCACCTACTAGTTTTGATGTAAACAACTGGTAATACTTTATCTGTAATAATCCAAATGCCTAGCAACACACTTAAATTAGCTTTAAACAGAGGCTGACCTGGCTGCCAGTATTTGCAACAGAAGCAGACAGGGCAGTATCTACCCTGTGGAAGGGAGACAGTGGAAACAACAAAGCCTTGTGACTATGCTCATCCACAAACTAATATAGTTCATTGCACTGTACTGAGTAGCAAGAAGAAAAACAATTATTTAAAGAAGATCAAACAGATCAGCCTTTTATTTCTGAGGAACTTGCTAAAAAATTATGGTTTATGAAACTGATTCTGAGATGTGCTGCTGTTCTTGGGACAGTAGTGATCAAATGTTTTTTGTTTTTTTTTTAAATGTAAATTTGTGAAACCAGTTCATATATTTTACAAAAGTTTGGTCTTTGGCCATTCTGGCTAGGGATGATGGGAGCTGTAGTCCAACCCTAATATAGGGAGATGGTGCTAAGGAAGGTGAGTTATGACTTCTTGATATGGGTAGTGGCAATTTCTGCCCTGAGGATTTCTGCAGAGTAGTAAATCATGCATAATTAAAATGTGTATGGGCAAACCATAATAGGCTGTTATGATTTCCACTGATTACTTGTGGCTTATTTTAAAAAGTTATTTACCTGTAATAAACATTTGACTTTCATTAGAAGTTGTCAGATAAACGGTACAGCTGCCATTCTCAGCAGTATCTCGCATCACCCTCATCTGTGTACATACCAAGTATGTCACTGGAAATGGAGAGAAGGGAGGTTGCATCATTTTTTGCAAATGTTACTTTGTACATTTCCTTACTTCATAAACAGATGCTATTTGCTGGATGTTTATAAAGAAAACTTTAGGCACAATTCATTTGTCTCCGATGAGATGAAACTTTTTTAAAAGCATCAATTGAAAACAAAAACCTATCAATGGAACAAGGCCATTTCCCTAATACAATTTGCAATTTTCACGATTCCTAATTCAATCCCATTTAACTAAAACTTTCATTTCTTCTCCGGATTTCTCTTTTGTATTCAATCTTCCAGTGTACTGTATGACTTAGGCCTTATTTTCCAAACAATGGATGAGGCAATAAACCTGTGCCTAGACCGGACCACTTCAGAATGCAAGTGGCAGCTCAGCTGTATTCTGAAGGGATGACAGGATGCTTCTCCATACAGAAAGGTTCCTTGAACATAATAAACTAGATAGCAGAGAAAAGGGCAGTAGCCTAGCTTTCTCCCCAACATAAAAGGTTACCAACACTAGAAAATCTAGGAAGACTGGAGTCCTCCACAGAAACATCATAGGTGACAATACAAGGACTTAAAGGAAATGTCTTACTAGAGACCTATCGCCCTCCAGATCAAAGAGAGACAGAGATGTAATACTGGACAACTTCAATTACACTCACACAGACTGGGCAAATTCACACATGGGTATTGACAAAGAGGCCAGATTTCTAGAGATGCTAAATGACTGTGCCCTAGAACAGTTGGTTGTAGAATCAACCAGAGAGAAGTCGACCTTGGACTGAATCCTGAGGGGTGTCCAGGACCTGGTGCGAGATGTCAGAGTTGTAGAGCCATTGGGGAACAGTGACCATAGTGTGATCCAATTTAGCTTATATGTGAATGGAGCATTGGCAAGGAAGTCCAATACAGGCGCATTGGACTTCAGAAGAGGAAATCTCTCAAAAATTTATTAATTTTTATGTTGTTGTTTTTTACATTTATATCCCGCTCTTCCTCCAAGGAGCCCAGAGATTCCTTGTGAATCTCCAGTTTCAGTGTGTGAAGTAGTACAGACCAGGAATAGATTTACATATCTTACACATTTGTTGTTTGTGAGAACAAGACAGTATGTCACTGAATATCCGTTTCTGGTAGGCAACAGGAGGGCTACTGTGTTCATGGCCTGCTTGTGGACTTCCTGGAAGCATCTGATTGGCCACGGTGGGAAGCAGGATGCTTAACTAGATGGGCGTTTGGACTGATACAGCAGGGTGCTTCTTAAGTTCTGTCTTAGGCCTGTCTTACACACCTTGTGGGAAATCTGGCTTGCTACTGAAATTTTTTTTTAAAGGTCTAGTCCTGCTATGTGTTCCTGGTGCACATCTAGAATAGCTCTTTGAACTGTATCCTAAGGCGATGAACCTATAATCAAGAACTTAAGCCACAAGTTTGTAAACACTGGTGGCTGCTTCGCTCGTGATAAATAATAATAAACAGACAATTTTTATTTGTATGGCCACCCCATAACAATTGTTCTCTGGACGGCTCACCAAAAAAATCCAGAGCGATAGTATTATTTTCTACTGGAAAAAGAAAGCAAAACATATAAATATGCACTGTGAAGATGGCACAAGTGCTTAGTTGGCTGCACTGTTCCCTCTAAGGTGTGCGCATGTGCGCTCACAAGTTTTCTGATGTCCGCTCAGTTAATTTTAGATCCCGCTCAGGTTGAATTAGGAAGGCCCCACTCTGAATGCATGTGCGCACACAGTGCCTTGATATTGCCACCCAGAACAAAACTCATTCTGCACAGAGATTAAAAAAATTAGAGGGACCACTGGTTGGCTATATTTATACACATTTGTAAGCATCTGCAGTTCTGTCCAACCCTCTATTTCTATTGTTCTGGAGAGGAAATTAGAAGGAGCTGCAATGGTATCACTCGTTACTACAGTACCTAAAATTTAAAGTGGAGCTTTTAAAAAAACTATTACAAAATAGAAAAAAATAACAAGAACATTTTTCAAATAAATACTTGGGTGAATTTGTTCAAATATTTCTGGCTGAGAAGTGGCAAACAATTCAAGTATGAAAGGCTGCTCTGAGGTCCCATCAACAACATGTACCCAGCGATGGATCCAAAAATCTTCCCCATATTCTGCAAAGACAACAGAAATATTGATGAGTTTTTAAATCAAATACTTTTGGACTGATTTAGAAATATTACAGTTTTAAAATCACCTCTTTTTCTTGTACGTTCGGTCCTTCCAACATACTGTACAAGTCCAATAATATCACAGGAGTGACTGCTTGGTAAATTATTTAGTTCTGACCTGAAATACATTGAAAAAAAGAATGACATTTATAGAAAAATGTATTTGAATATTCAAAGTAAATCTTTTGATACACAACGTAGGAAAAAGCCCTCCACTTCACTTCAAGAATCATACTAGCTTTGTGAATATTCATCAGTATATCCGCAAGGACTGATGTCTGTTGAACTGTACCTTTTCCCTGCATGTTTATTTGCTACCTTTTCTTCTCCCTCTCTATCCCTTGCATTTTTCTGCTCCCCCCTTTATATTTTTATTATATTGTCGATTTCATTTTTGTATATTGCTAAGAAAAACTTGTCTGTTTTAACAGAACATAGGAAAAAAGACAAACCTTGTTATAAAACGATATTTAACTTCAGGCAACTTCCATTCTGCTTTAACCTTGTTTTCTGGAATAATGTTAATTTTGGTTGGAAGATCTCGAACATTCAAATTGATTTCTAAAAGGAATTGAGAACACAATGTTTAATAATTGTGTGTTTTCGACTTGGTTGAGATATTTACTACATTAGTACAGAATCACAGAATGTCAGAGTTGGAAGGGACCTTGGAGTCTACTCATACAGCCCCTTGCTTGGGGAAGGAATTCCACTGGTTCCAGCTGCCCTCAAAACCAAGCGAGGACAAGCCCCCGCCTCCTCCAGTGTTTCTGCCCTTCAGACATTTAAAGATGGCTGTCATCTCTCCCTGAGTCTTCTCTTCTCCAGCCTAAGCATACCCAGCTCCTGCAACGTTTCCAGATCCCTCACCATCTTGGCTGCCCTTCTCTGAGCCTGTATTACAGCTTCAGTCCCTACTACTGCTTTACATAAAATCAGCATGTCTTTTAAATTAATATTCCACTCATTGTTCCACTCTGAACTCTTTCAACAGGGCAGGTTATTTATACATCACACAAACAAGGCATTTCTTTACCAGAAGAGACTTGCTAAACAGTCTACTTGTTTATTCTTATTTTGGTCCTCCTCCGTCAAACTATTTGATAACTGTCTTTCTCAATCTTTCCCCTCCAAGATCAACCAATTTACAGATAAACCGCAAGAGATATTCAAGGTAAGAATGCTGATATGTCAGTGGCCGCTCTCTCTCTTCTGCAGACTGGAGAGATTTGTTCACACAGAAAACATAAATGTGCTAGATGCAAATTCTTTACATCTGACCTTCACCTCTGAGCATATTTTGTCTCCCTTACACTGGAGCAACTGAACAAATATTTAAGAACTGTTCCAACAGCTAGCAAAGCTTACATGAAATATGTTTGGATTTATCTGGAAAAGATACAAGACCGGATCTCTGGTTATTCACATCAGGTTTTTTCAGGTGGGTATCTTGGAGAGCCAATATCACTGCCACTGACTGAGTCTCACTTACTAAAGGGGTTTCCCCCAGCATGAGACATATAATTCTAGCATCCATGTTCAAATCGAGACAGACATCCAAAAGAAAACTAAACCAAAGCATCTATGCACAAACCGTACTTCCCTATTCTGAGAGAGAATATGCCAACAGACACAACATTTCACTTGCAGCATTTCTCTAGAAACAAGTGAGCAGATCAATGCTCATCCAGTATTGCAAAGAGTCACTTGTTATATACTTGCTCCTTTCAGTGGGGACTTAGAGCCGCTTACTCGTCGTTCAAATACAAGAAACTTTTAAAGTGAACCTTAAAATTACTTGCTGCATCAAGGGGGAAAAAAAGATACTTGTCTGAGAGAGAATGGGCTACTTTATACACCTCACGAGCACTCTATCATGCTGCAGGGGCCCCCACCCCCACTTCTCAGTCAGAAACGATCATTGCTTAATTTGCACCTATCCTTGTTCATTTCACTTTGCTCTTCTCTCACACATTATTTTTTAATCTCTCCATTATTTTATTAACCCCATTAGCACTTGCAGAAAACAAAACCTTGGTTTCACCAGTCTACTGACAATATGTTGTTTGTTTGTAAAGCCGAAATCTCAAAATGACAAACTTGAATCTGCTACTTCACAGAGACAATTATAACGACTGTCAAATTGGCTCAGAATCATCAACAGTTTTCATTTATTTCTCCTCCTAGCCTGACAAAACATTGCACTTTCTTGCCTTCACACTGCAAACACACAAATCAGATGGTGAGATGTGATCTTAAAACAAAATAAATTGAAGCTAATCACGCCATTTATAGAAAGAAGCAATGAGTGAACATATTTATCATGTAGATGGACACCTTAAAGACGTTTGCTTGTTTCAGGTAAACGGAGTGGCTATTGGAAGTTACTAGGACTGAGAATCTAGAAGAAGGGGGCCATAGGCTTGGGTCAAGCATAGAATAGCACTTTTGCCTTGGCTCTATAGCATATGAGTTCTGTCTTCTCTAAGTCAGCTGTTATACTGAAGATCTCACATTATGATGCTGCTTCTGAACTGCCCAGGGTGGTAAATAAAATAAAATAAATATATCCTTCGAACCTTAGATTTGGACCTCAGTGTCCCTCCATATCAGCATACTGAATGAACAGATAGGGATGCCACATAGTTTTATGGTTCATTTATAAGCAAACGTATTTTCTAGCTCTGCATAGCACAGCATTAGCGAATTATGGTTCATATCTAAAATACTTAACCTATTGAAGAGAATCTCTTCATGTGCAAGTCTCCAGGGGTTGGTTGCGTTTTAAAAGGATAACTTGTTTTGATAGCATACTGTTCGAGCAGCAGCACCGTGCCAATCTCCATGCTGTTATACCATTCAGGACATAAAGAATTCCACAGGACCATTGACATCATACCAGAATGATCAGCCACTTCAAAATAGGCCTAAAAAGAATTAAGAACATATGCTGAGCTTTTACTTTCACTCTTCTGATGATGATTTCACTCTGCTGATTGTCTGGAGAGAGCTTAGCCATTGTTCCCCACGCGCTGGTACCCTCAAAGTTAGACTACAGCAACATACTGTGTGCAGGGCTACCTTTGAAGACTGTTGGGAGACTCCACATAGACTGCTGACTGGGACCAGGCAACTGGGGACACAACTTGCCAATACTTGCTCATGCTTTGGAGGCCCTCCTCTGGGTGCCTGCACTGTACCTGCTCTGCTGTCATTTAGGCACCAAGCAAGAGAGATCAGCCTTAAATTCTGAAATTAAAAGGCTGGTTTAGGCTCCTCTTCGCCTGGTGCCTAAATGACAGCAGAGTAGGTATGTATTATTATACTGGTTTTTGTTTTTAACTTGTAAGCTGCTCTGGTCATATTGCTGAAGAGCAAAGAGACGACAAATAATAACAGAGATGCAACATAGTCCTGAGGAGATATGCTGAGCTCCCGACACATCATCAATTGCTCTGTGGCATGCATGTCATTTTAACAGCATTCAGAAAATGTTAATTTATTTTAAGAGTGGCATTATGACTCAGAATACTAATGCTCTGAAAACAGTTTTGCTCATGATAGGCTAATGTCAAGGTATGGCTGCACAAAAATCAAGAAGCAATGCCACAGGTAACAAGGAATTATCTGTTTAGTAAGCTACGTTTTTGCACGGTGTTATACTTCCAACAAAGCTCTACGACCGTTAAATGAGTCTAACTTTCAATATGAGAATAGAAAAGACAACTGAGATTCAGACTGCAGCCACTGAGACCTGAAATAGACTAATGTATACTTTTGGAACAATTCAATTATCTACTAAAATATTTTTGTTTTAAAAAGCTACACTGCATCACCTCAAGTTTTGTGTGTGCATGTATAACAAACACAGAGCTAGTTTATACAAACACCTGAACTTATTATGCAACAACCTGCAGCTGTATTGCTTGGTTATGCTAACTGTACAAGCAGCACCTTTTTAAAGTGCTGACTCTTGTATTTTATAGGGGAGAGCAACTGTCCCAATTCAGCCCAACATTAGGCTGGCTCAGAAATCACACGGAACCTCAGAGCTGGGCTCCACATGACATCTCTGAGTCTCAGAAACATGCTCTCTCTGCTCCGAGCATCTACTTCCTATCCTAGTTGAAAGAAACTGAGATTGGTGGTTTTGGATGACATAACCAGTCTTAGCTTATTTTAACTTAGGCTAAACCTGTCCCCTTAGCTAAGGAGGGTCCACACTGGTTGCATATGAATGGGAGACAACATGAGTGAGCATTATAAGATATTCCCCTCAGGGGATGGAGCCGCTCTGGGAAGAGCATCTAGGTCCCAAGTTCCCTTCCTGGCCTCTCCAAGATAGGGCAGAGAGAGATTTCTCCCTGCAACCTTGGAGAAGCCACTGCCAGTCTGTGTAGGCAATACTGAGCTTCCTATGTTCCTATGATGTGTGTTTTGTTTTTAAAGATTGTGAAACTTTTTAAGATGGGGAACTATTTTTCTCATATATTTTGCTATATAATGTCTTTGAAAACATTTTTTGTTAAAAACCAATGTATAAATATTTCTAATTATTCAGCAGACTTTACAAAGGCTTGTCATCATGGCAGCATCCACATTTTATTGCACTACACACACAGCATTGCGCTTTATTTATTTTATGTATTGGTTACATCTATATCCCGCTCTTCCTCCAAGGAGCCCAGAGCGGTGTACTACAGACTTGAGTTTCTTCTCAGAACAACCCTGTGAAGTAGGTTAGGCTGAGAGAGAAGTGACTGGCCCAGAGTCACCCAGCTAGTTTCATGGCTGAATGGGGATTTGAACTTGGGTCTTCCTGGTCCTAGTCCAGCACTCCAACCACTACACCACGCTGGCTCTGAATTCTGTGTTAGAGTTGGAGATGTCTTACCTGATATGGCATATCTACTTTTGTATCAGGTTTCCCATAGTACCGTAACCGGGCTTTATGCATAATTCTAACAAGCAAGGGTAGGAAATTTGTTTTGGACCTCCAGCTCATCTCCAGATGAAGGAGAGAAGTTAGCTTGGATTCTAGGAAATATACAAAGAAAAACAAAGAGAACAGTAGTATATATTGTGCAAAGTTGGTTTCAGTAGCCCCGTTTACCACTACAAAACATGAATCATCAGAATACTTTGAAATAAAACTTCTGATCTCAAAAACTGGTCCAGCCAAGGTAGCTATCAACATGGTTGCTTTGATACCATCTCAAAGCAGCTGTTCAAATTCTGCACAGGCAATGCTTATACATTATTCATTGAAAGATTCAAAAGCCCCCAAAAGCTCTGGAAACTTAAAACAGTAGAAGATACCTGTCAGTTAGTGGCTTGGCATTACATAGGCAAGCAGAGTGAAGCCTGGGAATTACATGATCCTTAATTCACTTTGCGTGCAAAGCTTTCTTTACACCATACTTTGCCATTTTGTCTGAACCAGCAAACTGGCTTGGACTTGTCCTGCAATCAAGGATCGCAAACCAAGATTCAACAGGGCCTTCTCCTCCCTGCTAAGTTACATAATGTTGAACCACGATTTGGCGTTACAACCAGGTTAATGCTTAAGCCTGACAGAAACATGCATCCAAGAACAGAAGTGAAATATTCTACCCCTACACCCAATCCCCAGTCAACAATTGGCCTCATATTGCTGTGTTGTAGTAAGAAAGAACTCACCATCAAAACAAAGACCCTGTGAAAGCTTCTTTCCAATCCACACACCCCCACAAGGATCTTCATTATTCCACAAAGGAAGGTAATATTTTTTGCCACCTTTCAGGGGTGTTGTGGGCTTTTCATTGTATTCTTTTTGCTCTTGGGGACAATCGCTCGCATCTGATGTGCCAACTACTTCAAGTTGCTCAATGCACAGAAAGCCGTAACACAATTTCTTCTCGTTATACATGTACGAACACTGTGTGATTTTCACCCAAGAGCCACAGTGCAGGGCATTTTTGTATACTAGGGTGTTCAGTTCAGGAGCCAGGTAGCATTTCTCCTGGTATGTGCCATCTGTGACGGTGACATCATAGCAATACGAAGCAAAGGGAGCCGCGTGCGTGTGGCAGGCACTACCGGCAGGCAACTTTGGGGCGGCACCGGGCGATGGGACGTCCGCCATGTATCTCTCCAGGCACAAGACTGTCACTGGCTGGGCATCCGGGAGGGAAACCCTCAAGTGGGAAGCCGAGAGCACTTGGTCAAACGTCCTCTGGATCCAGGAATGCTGGCTTGGGGCGCCTCCGCCATTTAGAGCACCCCCTTCTCCTTCTGCTTGCCCTACTCCTACCGCCCCTACTGCCCCCACGGGGCCTTCGGGGCCTTGCTCTCCTGCCGTGCCTTCATCCCCCCCTCTGCCCCCCACTTCCACCCCCACCTCCTCAGCCCTACCTGGTGGGCTCAGCAACATGCCTTGGCCCCCATCCTCCACGGGAGGCCCTGCAGCCCCATGGGAGCCCCCCAACTCAGAGGCAGCAGCCCCCTCCCCCAGTTCCTTTATGGCCCCCACCATGCCCCCTAGGCTTTCTCCCATGGCACCCCACAGCGTCTCCTGTCCCCCCCAGTTGGGGGGCTGCCCTACGAGCCCCCCCCCCACGTCCCTCCCCCACCCTTGGGGGGTCTTCTCCTCTCCCCCCACCCTAGTTCCGCCAAAAGGACGGAAACGCCGCCTGAGGACCAAATCCCGAAAGACCCTGCTCGGAAAGCAGGCGAGGGCGGGGGAAAGAAAGGCGCCGCGGCGGTCCTTCCAGGAAAGCGAAAGAGAAAGAGAAACTCGGGCTGCTGTCAGTTTCCAGGCCCGGCCGCCGCCATTGACCGAAGCGGGGAGGAGAGATTGTGCTTCGAACCAGCCAATGAGGGCGTGGCAGGCGGGACAAAGGGCAAGCGTTTCCAAGGGACTGACCAATGAGGGCGCGGGAGGCGGGGCGAAGGGCAAGCGTTTCCAAGGGACTGCCCAATGAGGGCGCGGGAGGCGGAGCCCGGAGGGGGGGCGGAGCTTTGTGGGTTTTTGTGCGGCTCCCACCTGGGCGGGTCATGTGCGGGGGGGGAGAGAAAGAAAAAGGGGCTCTAGTCTGTAGAGGATGGTCTCCCCCCCTCAAAATGGTTGGCCCCAGAGCGGGCACCCCTGTGGTGGCTGCTGCAACAGACTGCCACGGTCTTCAGTGTTCCCTCCTCGAACAGGGATCCCCAAATGTTGCTGACTACAACTCCCAGCATCCCTAGCTGCAGTGGCCTTTGGCTGGGGATGCTGGGAGCTGTAGTCAACAACATCTAGGAACTCTCTTGCAGACTAATTGAGAAGTCTGGGGCTTATTCCCAACCTGTGTCACTCCAGGTGTTGATGAACTGGTCTGGTGGTAGCCAACCTGACTTGACCCCTTAGCTAAGCAGTGTCCGCCCTGGTTGCATATGAATGGGAGGTTGCATGCGAATGGAAGTGTGAGCACTGTAAGAAACCCCCCTTGGGGGATAGAGCCGCTCTGGGAAAAGCAGAAGAAGGTTCCAAGTTCCCTCCCTGGCAGCGTCTCCAAGATAGGGCTGAGAGCAACTCCTGCCTGCAACCTTGCAGAAGCCGCTGCCAGTCTGGGCAGACAATACTGAGCTAGAAGGAAGAGCTAGAAGTTTCCTGTGTCCCTATGTTGTAACCCCTGTCATCCGCAGCTGCAATAAATGGTGACTGAAAATGATGGGAGTTGTAGTTCAGCAGCATCCGGAGTACCGTTTTACCTTTAAAATTACTTCATCCGGGCCATTAAGTGTTACGGGTGCATACGAAGGCAGATGAGGAAGCGTTTTGGTTTCTACCAGCTATACACCTATAACATTAAATATCTCACAGGAACACATATTAATTTCGGTTAATGTTAAATTCTGCTCAGTTGAATCAGGAAGGCCCCGTTCTGAATGCAAGTGTGCACACAGTGCCTTGATACTGCCAACCAGAACAAAACTCATTCCGCAGACAGATGAAAAAGATTAGAGAGAACACTGGTGTGTGTACCACACTGCTCACGTGGTTTTCTGTAGTATTGGAAGTAGTCATCAGTCTTTCAGTTCTAAAATAAGAGGTGCCGGGGTTCATATCCCCCTGGAAATACATTAAACAATGTATCATTAGATAAAGAATGAGTATCAGTATCAACTTTCAGGTTGGTGTACACTAAAACAGTATGTTAAAGCTATACATAGTGTATTCTGATTGAGCAGCTCTTCCAGCTAATCCCAGATGTGTGGAAGATGATCACAGTTGGCTGTGAGGGAGAGAAAAGCACTCTGCACATGCTCTAAAGGCACTCTAGTTCTTATGCCACATGGGCAGGGCTGAGTTCTGGAACCGAAGAACAGATTGTGTCACTCCGCTTGGCTCAAACTAAGCCCTCTGAGAGCTGCATCAGCACTTTCGAACCTCATAGTTGATGTGAAGCACACCTTCCCTTTCTTGTGAAAAAGTAAATTCCTTTCAGCTTAATAATTTGAGCATTCCAGTGTACAATAAGATAGCATTTAGCTAAAGAAAAACGGCATAACAAAACTTGCTATTGCTGCAACTCATCACATAAAATGCAGCTTTCCTCAGTATTTGTTTTCCCATCATGTTCTCACTGCTTCTGCTTCTGTTAACCTAGCCTCAATAAATGACAGGAAACCGTAAATAATGCTAAAATATAATTTTGAGGTGATCGCCTCAAAAGCACACTTTCTTGCTTTGATAAGTAGCATGTGGTGGGAATTGCACTTTTAACAAGGTGGGCGGATATCTGCGGGATATCTATCACTTTGGTTAGGGGAAGTTTGATTTATGGCTTAGTTTAGAGGTCCATAGAGAACAGTCTTTTGATATAGATTGTAGGTTTGCTCGTGTTTCATTTAACTTAAATACAGTTGTCTAAGTACAGCATCTGAGCTTGTAAACTGAACCTTGCGATATTTCTTCGAGAAGCAATTTTATTGCTGAGCCATTTTTCTCGTAGAAGTGGGTCCACTTTCCTCCCAACAAACAGAGAGATCAAATTAAAATGCCAAGTTTAATCTAGGAACCACCGAAGATGAGCAATAGTTCTAAAAAATATTCTGTGCCCTCCCTATTCTGCACAGCTTACGGAAGATGTGAACTTAAAAGTATGCCATTGTACAATTTGTTGTGCTTTAAAGAGCACCACTACTACATTTTAATACCTGTGTATTTTAATATTTTTCTGGCTTTAAGATAAATATCAAGATTTATTGAAGGGAAGACACACTGGTTGACAGAGACAAACTTTTTGTTGAGGCACAGTGTTCAGATGAGAGCAACGTCACACAGTATATTTCTTAGCAGTAACCAGATGAGGCTTTTACACTCTATAATGTTGTATCTGAATGTGGCAAACTCATGTACCCTAAACGGCTTAGGACCAGATTACCTGGGAGAGCATCTTCTTCTGCATGATCTCCACTGCACATTAAGATGATCAAAAGAGGTTCATCTCCATATACTGCCAGCTCGTCTGGCGGTGACTTGGGAGCAGGCCTTCTCTATCGCTTTTGGGCTGTGGAACACGCTCCCTACAGATATTCATGGTTTAACATATTTACCAGCCTTTAAAAGAGCCCGTAAGACACACTTTTTTAGCCAGGCTTTTAATAATTTCTGAACGTTTTAAATTTTTAATTGCTGTTTAATTCTTTAAATTGTGGTAATATTTGAATGTTTTTAATTTTAATTATGTAATAGTTGGTTTTGTGTTTATTTCTGTAAACCACCTACAGCCCTTGGAGTCAAGGCGGTATATACATAAAATAAAATAAAAGTGTCATGCAGGTGTGTTCATCAGGGAGTCCTGACAACTAAGAGGAGACATGATAGAGGTTTCTAAAATTATGCATGGTATGCCTAGGGAGCAAGAGGGGAAATGACCTGACTAGCAAGCAAGAGGTTGCCTGTTCGAAACCCCACTGGTATAACAGAACCTCCATGATCAGAGCGCTGGTTTGTTGGGATGTTTTACTTCCCCCCAAGTATCTAAAATGAGCTTAAACACCAAGCACACCCAGTTCTATGCAACCTTGACTATATATTTACCTTAGAATCAATTTTTGTACTGTCTATCACCAGTGTAAGAGACTATAACAACAAAAACATCCACTTCATAGTTTCAGAATATTGCTTTATATTTGCAGTTCAAATATACAATTTGGACATTTGTTAAAAACAAAATTCCAGTAATATACAGTGCATAGCAATAGTTGTTCCCACTCTTTAATTTCACAAGTGTGGGCTAAAGCACCACATCTTGTACAGTAACTATAAGTGCATTATTATTTATTGATGTCATTACCTTCTTTTAATAACCATACATATTGCAAATATGGGGGAATTCACGTAACAGAAAGCAGTTTCAGGAATTGCCAGAAATTCTGGCATCCCTGCTGCAGGAGTCTTACTGATAATGCTACAAGGAGAGAATAAAATTCATTCAGAATAAGTCAATTGCTCAGTGCAAGATTCCACCACTTCTTTGAGGGGGGGAAAGCAAAATACTGGGGCAGATTAAACTGAAAGTGCTTCGCTTCAAGACTAAATATTCATTTGTATAACTGATATCAATGATTACTTTTATATCTTTTCAGTCACTGAATAGTCCTTATGCTATTATGTGAATAGTTCACATCATACTTTCGATCACTCTGGCTTCTTAACTCTGTCAACATCCTCAATACCCATGAGTGTTTAGATACTTTCTAGGCTCATCTCATTTCCTTTCTTGAACTCACTGTCCTTTCGCTCTTCTGTCTGATCCCCGTCAGTGACATTCGCTGCCTTCTCGATCATTTCTCTGAGCATTCTCAGTCTTTTCTCTTCAGCTACGGATCTTAATTGTCATTGCCCCTCTCAGTCCTGCATTTTCTAGTGAGTACAATTAACGGCAATGAGACTTTTCAGTGCTTTGAGAAGTTCAGCACTTATGCTTAGGAGAAATATACAGATTTCTTATTATCAAGCTCATGTTTCTCCCTTGGCAAATACTACTAAAAACAATAGATTCTGATGTGGTAGCTGCATGCATTCTGTGAAGATACACATACAAGGGTGTGTCTCTTTTGCTCTGCATTAATCAATCCAGAATAATTATTATTCACCTGGGTCCACCTGTAGAATGTGGACCAGGATTAATATATTGCCATATAAATAGTATACCAAGGGCAGCACAATGGAAAAGGCTTGGCTTGACTAAAAGCTTCAGCAAACTGGGCCCCAATTCAGCAAAATTGGCCATCAAACAGCCCCGAGTGTCTGCATTTCATACAATATATACTGGTTACCATTTCATACTCACAATTAGGATGATTGAAGAACGGGAAATGTTTGCAACATGTCTTTGTGGCACAACGTTATATGACACGTAGAAGGGTAGAACATTGACCCAAGCCTCTTAAATAAACATTAATTATTTAGTAACCAATTTTTTGTTTTAAAAAACGAGAAAGCAAAGAAGAGTTCAATATTCTCTGTTGCAGAATGCCTGGGCCCCTTGCAAATATTGCTTGTGCCGTTACTGAAATTGACAGCATGCAAACAGATTTCAGAATCCATACAGCACCACATTGATTTCCATGCTCTCTATCAACACGGAAGTTTCAACCAAACAATTGCCATGGCAAGAGAGTTCAGTTAAATACACATTCCTGTAACTGGATAGTTTGAGGACTTCTGCTTTTGATCATCTATCTGTCAAAGTTGATCTTTCCCCCTTCCTTTCCCCTACAATTGCTCAGGGCTATTCCCTGTCAGAAAGGATCCTCAATCCCCGAGTGGCTCCCTGAAAGTGGGAGAAAAGTGGCCCGACCAAAGGGCTGGGGTTCTTTTGACACCCTGATCTAACAAGACACTGTAGCTTTAAGCAATATGGCACAACCGTCTCCACCCTCCCTGTCTCTGCTCGCCCATGACCTTCTGCATGCTAATGGTCAGTAGTGGCTCAACCTAATGAGCAAGGGGGATACCAGAGGAGGCTTTCCAGCAGCTGTGGTTGCTCCTCTCTCTTCTGCCCCACCCAAGAGCCCCGCTGCCCACAGGCTAGCCACTGGTCAGGTAGCGCTGCGTGATCACAGGACTCCATTCCACAAATAGCAGGAATCCACATCCTCCAGGCCTTGACTAGGAATTTATGCCCTTTCCAGAACAAGTCACAGAACAAGGCACTTGCCAAGTTCTCCAAAGATTTCTGCAGTTTCAGCAAACCTTGGCGCTTCAACGACTGGTCTGGCGGATTTCAGAACTAGTAGCAACTTGTCCTAAGGAGCCAGGGGGGCACCCAAGGAGGCAGCTCGGACTGCTCCTCTCCCACCCCGCCCGAGAGCCATACTGCCTGCAGGCTGGCCATTGGTCAGGTGCACAGAAAGAGGAGCTGCCCGAACCGCTGTCGGGAAGCAGAGGCAGCTGAGACTCCTTAGGCACTTCTCTGGATCGTGACGATACGAAGCGCTACCGTTCATAAACAAGTCAATACTATATATATTTTTAATACTGCACTTTACCACCCCCCACCCTGCCCCCCAGATATAGATTGCTATGCATCTCTCTTGGATAAACATCTTTTGTATCAAGTCTTCAGTTATTATATAGCATGCTATGTAATACTTCGCATAGTGCTGGGCGTGTCTCCAAAGCCTTCTACAAACTTCTGCTGAGTCGTGATTGTACATGTAAACCTGAAAGCGCAACCCTAGTAAGAATAAGCCCCTGAGAATAAAGTTTTGTGGTGGGACAAAGGCCACCAGTGTGTCACTAGAGGGTATGCAGACTGCTCAGGCACAAGTCATACAAAACGCCTGAAAGGAGTTACTGTTGGAAAGGTTACTGGGTACGATCCACTGACAACTTCTCCCCGGAAATGAATGGATGCGGTCCTCATTCCAACAAGAAGTGGACACTGAATTATGCCAGTTTGCCTCTTTAGATTGTCTCCATGGCTATACTAAGAACACATCTGTTAAATATGGTATTTACAAAACTATACACAAATAGAAATTCTCCACTGAATCAGCAGATATAAGAGTTGCAAAAAACACAAAAGCACTTGATCCTGCCCTTGCACATGTCGCCCCATTTGGATACTTAGGACCAGGGTTCCCTCCAACAGGGATTCCCAGATGTTGTCGACTACAACTCCCAGAATCCCCAGCTGCAATGGCTTTTGCTTGGGGATTATGGGAGCTGTAGTCAACCACATCTGGGAATCCCTGTTCGAGGGAACACTGGTGAGGACCACTTGAGCAAGTGAGATGGGCAGGATCTAACTGCAAAACACTCACTGTCAGGGAGTGATAAATTGCTACTTAAAACAGTCTTAGAAATAGATTCTACAGTGATAGCAACAATGGCAGAATACTGTCTTTAGGCAGACAAGGTTCTACAACCAGCCTCAATTCACTGGGAAGTTCTCCTGCACAGACCTCATTTGAAGGGAATGGAAGCTGCACAAGAGCACTGTAGTGCTCTCAACCAGTGGTTCCCAAATGGGAGAGGGGCTCCAGATGTTCCCAACCAGGGGGCCTCCTGCTGGGGATGATGGGAGTTGTAGTTCCACAACATCTGGAGCCCCCCTTCCACCAGGTTGGGAACCACTGCTCTAAACCTCTTTGCTAAAATATAAACATGGCTACACATCAGTTCTAAGAAGCACATCCAGCAAGCAAAACTAATTTAGTATCAAGTGGATTCCAGCTTGTAATGGTACATGAATGTACTGAAGATGCTGGCCTGTACGTATCAGCATCCAAAACACAACCAGTCTGTAACATAACAACATTTGTGCAAAACTTGTGCATATGTCGGAGTTCAGAGAGCTGAACGCCACTATGGCTGTCATACAGTCACACTTCACTTGATTGTGTATTTGGTCTCAACTTTTAGAAACAGCTCTCTAGATTATTAAATGGCAGATTTTAAAAAGCAAAGAATGTATTTGCAAGAGTTGGAAGGAAGACGGAGCTCATTCGCCACAGAATGATGGTATAATGACGACAGTATTTCCCCCCACCCCCCATGGGGGAAAATGTGCAACCTTCTGTAACTGTCTTGCATTTCACCCAGCTTGCATCCAGTGGGGGGAAACCAAACGATATTTCATTCTGATGTAATTTACCAATTGAATAGTATGTTCTGACCAAGTGTCATGAAGTAAATTTGACTGCTACCTCCAGACTGTAAAGATGCAAAAAATACCTTGAGAAAAGAGAGAGAGAGAGAGAGAGAAAAGGCTGATGTTATGTTACACTTTTAGGAACATTTATGTGATTCATGGCGTCTTTTTTTTTTTGGGGGGGGGGAGAAGTAGAACAGAGCTGCATATAAACCCATTACATTCCACTTTAATTCAGATGGGCCCTCCAGCCCTCTCATAAAGCAGCTGTATTGTTTTTGTACTGGACCAATTAGTCTCTCTCAGCCTAGCCTACCTCACAGGGTTGCTGTGAAGACAAAATGGGGGTAAGCCATATATGGCACCCTGAGCTCTTTGGAGAAAGGGGGAGGATATAAATGTGAATCACCATATTAATCATCTCTTCCAGTGCTCAGACTTCTGGTCTCCCTTTCATATGCAACCAGGGTGGACCCTGCTTAGCTAAGGGGACAAGTCCTGCTTGCTCCCACAAGACCAGCTCTCCATGCCCAAATGCTGCCAGCAAGGCCTGTTGAGAGGCCTCTTGCCTGGGCTGCTTCACAGTGCTGGCAGCCTCTTGGTCCATGCACAGCCTCGGCTCCCCACTCCCACCCCAATCTTGGCAGGTCTGTGATGATCTCCATCACTGAGTTTTCCAACGTACCTTGTCGTTCCTTTCGCAAAGGAACTTCAGCTTCTGTGCTTTCTTGTGCATAAACACTCCCTCCAAGTTTCCTGTCTCCACCGAGCGCAGCTCAATCGCTTTTTCTCCCCATCCCATGACTTGGTTGGACTGAAGATAAGCTTAAATTTAAAAAAGCACACACAAAAAGTCAAGAAAAAGAAGATAGAGAGATGAGAAAGGGTTTCAAGTTCTCTTCCACTAGTTAGAAGTTGGCAGTTCCATCTGATAAAGTAGAACACATTTTGGGATGTGTTACTTTAACTGCAATTTCACCCCGACTAGCTCCTTTTCTTATTTTTCCTCTGATAGAGGAGTAGAGGTATTATTGTGGGGTGTGTGTGTGTGTGTGTGTAGAGAGAGAGAGAACTAACTAAATCAATTGATTGATTGATTGATTGATTGATTAACCTTCTTCCTTTCATCAATTAATAAATTAAGGAAGAAGATTGTGACTTAATAGAGACATCATATTCCCACAATACAACACAACTTTTTTTTTTTTAAGTGGAGATGTGAGCCCAAACCTAGTCAATTAGCTCTCTTAACTGAAGCTTAGTTAGAGCAAAACTACATTTTCTTTCAAATGTGTGGTTCAGCCCTGCATGGTCGCCCCCGCCCCTCTATGTTAAATAGCAGCAGTGGGTGGAAGGGACAGAAAACAGTGATATATAAACAGGTTGGTGTTTTGTTTTATTTTAAACCTAGGGCATTTCCAGACAGTTTGAAAATGGAACGTATTTGTATTTATTGACTCTCTGTCCAGATTATGTAGTTCCCTTTCACACAATGTATTAGCATTTGCTGACTGGCTGTTCACATTGCTCACTTCCTCCATATGCTATTATACAGCGCCTCCTGCTGGCCAGTGCTCCCTCTAATTTTTTTCATCTGAGTGAGGATTGATTTTTGTTCTGGATGGCAGTATCAAGGCAGTGTGCACGCACATGTATTCAGAGTGGGGCCCTCCTGATTCAACCTGAGCACAATCTAAAATTAACTGAACAGACATCCAAAAACCTGTGAGTGCGTGCACGTGCTCACGCCTTAGAGGGAAAAGTGCTGCTGGCCCTTTTTGGGAAATCCATGATGAAAATTGTATCTTTTGAGACAATTTTTAAAAGAATTTAATTTCCAACAAGGAACTCCTGCAGATGGCCAGCAGGAGGCGCTGCGTAATAGTGCAGGGAGGAAGTAAGCAGTGTGAACTGTGAGTCAATAAACATGAATAGGTTGTGTGCAAAAAGGAACTATGCAATCTGGACAGAGAGTCAACTAATGCAAACACTTTCATTTTTCAAATGGAATATCCCCAGTCTGGCAATGCCCCTAGAGGCAGCTTCCTTCCTGAAACAAATAGTTGATTTTATATGTTATTTATTTATTTATATACTGGCCATTTCAGAACTGCTCAGGGCAGTTAAAATACATAAAATAAAATAAAATAAAATAAAATAAAACAAAACAAAACAAAACAAAACAAAACAATCCTGTCTGGGATTCCTCCCCCCACTGCGGCTATTATTTAAAGCGGGGTAACAAAGCAGGGCCAAAACCACCATAATGTGCACTTTGGCCCCGCGGGTCCCTATTTTGCATTCACTAGGTGGTGGCAGCTGATGTGAGGATTTCAGGGCAGATTTAATCCTCATTTACTAAGTGATGCTCTTCCGGGGTGAAGATAGGTGGTAAGCACTTTCCCCATAGGCCCCAGGGTAATTGCAGAAATCCACATTAGATTCAGAAAAGGTCATAAAAAGATGGCGAGGGGTCTGGAAACCAAGTCCTAGAAGGAGCAGTTGAAGATGCTGAGCATGTTTTGCGTGGAGAAGAGAAGATGACGAAGGGGAGAGATGAGAACTGCCTTCCAATATCTGAAGGCTGCCATGCAGGAGAAGGTGTGGGCTTGTTCTCTGTCGCTCCTGAAGGCAGGACTTGGGACCAGTGGGTTGAAATGGCAAGGAAGCAGACATCAGGATGATGGTCCGAACGGCCAGAGCTGTTTGACGGTGGAACTGTCTGCCTCATGCAATGGTGGGCTTCCCTGCACCCAGCAGAGGGCCAAACTAGAAGACCTCCCAGATCCCTTCCTATTCTGACCTTGTATGATTCCGCATTACATGCCTGTAGTATAGGTATACCTGAACTGACGTGAGCAAAGCAGGAGACCCCCTCTTGGACTGGGTTAAAATAAACATCTTGCCTTCCGTTGCCCTGAGAGGAGAGGCTTCTGTTTCCAGAATGTCCCTCTTTCTTCCTGCCCAACAGAGCTCCCTATTTTAGCCCTCTCTCTCTAGAATAGTCAATACATTAAATACTGTCGCTCTTCCATTCTAATTTCCCACCGGAGTTTGGTTTCCTCCTTCCAATTACCAGATTGGCTACAGAGTCCCTGTCTGCCTCAACATCTATCAGAAATTACTATGTTTAGTCTCCCTGCCCTACATGTATCAATTATCTCTCACCTCTCGCTATCACTCTGGATACTGTAAAGGACTGAAGAATTCTTAGCTAACGTTAAGCAAGTGACAGGTAGCTGTAACCCAGGATTAGCATAAAGCCCTAGAAACTGCGGGAAAATTGCCATGGAATAAAAATGAGAATTATTTTGTCGGTCAGTTGCAGAGATTTGGCAAGCCGGGGGGGGGGGGGGGGGGGAGGAGAGAAAGGAAGAAAAAGATTCCATTTTAGAGTTCTCTGATGGAAACGAGAAAACTCAACTAACATTGTCCTATCCAGAAATGCTGTTAAAACAGCATTTAATTAATTAATTGCATGCCATTTTTCCACTGTTGACATTCACTCTAAGAAAACGTCTGAAGGATAATTCTGCATGAGTGTTCACACAGAGGTGGTGAACTCTGTCTGGGCCGTACCACTGCAGATTGCAGAGGGAAGTACATGCTTGAATGCTCCACCAAACTCACAAGAAGTCCTTCTCTTCTCCCAGGCATGCCCACTTCCTGTGTGGAAGCAATTCCTTGTATTCAGAAACGGAAGCCTCTCCCTGCATTCTGAAGTGGGACAGCCCACACACAGGCTGCCTACCTCGTTCTGAAAGATCTAATAGCCACTGGCTATTGGCTAGCACTGGGGGGGGGGGGGAGGGAAGAGAGCTGGTCTTGTGGTAGCAAGCATGACTTGTCCCCTTTGCTAAGCAGGGTCCACCCTGGTTGCACATGAATGGGAGACTTGATGTGTGAGCACAGTAAGAGATTCCCCTTAAGGGATGGAGCTGTTCTGGGAAGAGCATCTAGGTTCCAAATTCCCTCCCTGGCATCTCCAAGATAGGGCTGAGAGAGATTCCTGCCTGCAACCTTGGAGAAGCCGCTTAGCCGCTGCCAGTCTGTGTAGACAATATTGAGCTAGATGGACCAGTGGTCTGATTCAGTATATGGCAGCTTCCTATGTTTTCAGGGTGAGAGAACTCACAACCTGGGTAAGGTAAAGGTAAAGTTGTGCTGTCGAGATGGTGTCAGCTCCTGGTGCCCACAGAGCCCTGTGGTTGTCTTTGGTAGAATACAGGAGGGGTTGACCATTGCCTCCTCCCGCGTAGTCTGAGATGTTGCCTTTCAGCACCTTCCTATATCGCTGCTGCCCGATAGAGGTGCTTCCCATAGTCTGGGAATCATACCAGCGGGGATTCGAACCGGCAACCTCTTGCTCCCTAGGCAAGTTACCTCCCCTCTGCGCCATTAGCTGGCTTGCTCACGACTTGGATAAGCCGTAGTAAAAATTCTAGGAAGGAGGTGGATGCCAGACAGCCACAAGGGTATCTATCACCTAATTCTGGCCTCAGTCACCTTTTTCACGGCCTTCAGAGAGAGGGACACAGGAAGCTGCTGTCTACTGAGTCAGATCATTAGTCCATCTAGCTCAGTATTGTCAACTCTGGCTGGCAGAGCAGCTCCCCAAGGTATCAAGGTATCTCTTTCCCGGCCCTATCTGGAGACGCCAGGGATTGAATCTGGAACCTTCTGCATGCAAAGCAGATGCTCTGCCACTGAGCTCTGCGCCCATTCCCCCAAAACGATCAGAACACTAGATGACACAAACTTATAATAAATTTAGCTCTCAGGCTGTGAGAAATTTGGATGCTTTTCAGTCATTATCCTGAGTGGATGCTTTATTTGCAAAAAGCATTCCTTAAGGAGAAAAAAGAGAGAGTTACCTTGGAAACACTTTGGAAATAAAGTCTTCCCCCCCCCCAAAAAAGTACAGCTTTTTTTCTTGGTTTTCCTTCGACACGTGTTGCAGCAGTTTGCTCTCTCTTGTTGGTTTGGGTTTAACTAGATAAACATCAGTCAATCCCATCTTTCTACTGCCACGCCCCCCGTTTCTTTTTAAGACTAGACATGCATCTGCACCACTTTGGAGACAAGGTTCAGCTCAGAACACAAAAATCAAATGTTCTGCCCTTTTAAGCAGCACGTAGCTTCCCTCTCGAGTGAAATATCTAGCCTTCCCCATGTCTTCCAACGCTTTTTGTGGCCCGCTGTAGCCCCCAGAACATTTATTAATCCAGCTTCCAAACAGGTTCGATACTCACAGCTGGGATTGGTCTCTACTAAATCTTACCGGGTAATGGTACTTTTATCTTCAACAGTTTCACACTGTGCAACTAACCCTAGATTGTAGGCTCAGCGCCGTATACACAGTGTTAAACATTAATGCGGCACAGAGGAGAATTGTCTTGACATGTGTTAATTATACCTTGCAGCTCTGGGTTTTTGCTGGGAAGGGGAAGAGCGACGACTCAGATGCCGACGAGGAAGCCAACAGATGGCATCCTGCCTCTCTCTGCAAAGCAGCAGCCCAATTTTTCAAACAGGGCTGAGCATCTTTGGGCTTTTGCCACTAAGCTCTGCGACAGGAGAAAGGCTGGCAGCGACCCAAACCAAGCTTAGATGAGGGTTTAAGAACATTAGCAAATATGCTACCAACAACCCTTTCAGCTCTAGGCTAGATAAGGCCTTGGTGAACCGTAAGCTCTGAAGGGCTCCAAGACACAGACGGGTTTCGTGGTCTCAAGTCTGGGCAGAGGCATCTTCTGCTTTCTCTCTCTCCGTTTTCCCGGCTGCACCTCAGCTGCTGTCACATACTTCTAATTTAGGCCAATGTGAACTGGAGGAAGAGGTCCCTGTTTGCTAGGCAATTTCATCCCTGACATAAAAAAAGCAGCGTGTGTCGTACCGGATGCAACCCTGGAAAACATGATTGCCATCTGGAAGACTGCAACAAGTCTGTCTGTTTTCACTGTAAAACCATGAAGAATTTGCAGGGATGGGGCAGTGGTTGGGGGGACCAGTGGGGTAATTTAGCTGCTGCAGCCCAGCGGTTAGGGGTTTAGATCTGGGGCAACTTTGGCCCTCCAGCTGTTAAGACTACAACTCCCATCATCAGAGGTGCACCTAGGTAATTTTGAAGCCTGGACCTAAAGGCATCGTCCTTCTGAACACAGAGGCTTCATGACCTATCATGGCTGTGGTGGGAGCTCCATGAATCTGTCTGATCCCCTTGGACCGCCATCTAAGCTAGTGGCCATCATTACATCCTATCTGGCAACGGCTTCCCTGAACTTGCTGTTTTCTCGGCATACATACCTACTGAGGCTGGCATTTCTCCCCACTGTAAAACATTTTCCTTGGAGAAGTGTCCATAAATGTTAATATAGACTCCTTCATCTTCATAGGTGAGTAGAAGTTCCGTTCCACTGGTGTTAGGAAGTATGATAACAGCGTGTGGGTGAATATTCCCCTGGATCTGGAAAAAATATTTTATTAAGATTTATATCATGGAACAGACTACAGTGTGAGCATAGCTTCAGTCCATCAATCTGGGTATCTTGGCAGAGCATTAGAAAGAGTAAGACTTGGCGATCCCAGAAGCAAACATATATCCCTGCTTGAAAATGGTCTACATACTTCTTGCAGATTCAGAGACCATAGAAATGAGAAGACATATCTTTCCTGAAGCCAGACTATATATTTTGCTAGCTACCATGTGGAAAGCAGATCTTTTTAAATCTTTAAATAGCAAAGATTGCACCAGCAGTTACTTTTTTCAATATTTCACTTGGTATTTTGCAAGTCTCATGTAGATGAGAGAGACTAAAAAGTCTTTTGGACTGAATAAACCTGGCAATAGCACTACATAAAACATTATAAACTCTATTTTGGTTTAAAATATCATCTTATTTAAACCACCAATCAACAAAACTGCAAAACAAACCCCATCAAAACATATGAAAGCATTCTAAAAATTGAAGACTCTATAAAAATAAAGAGGAGCAGATCAGGATTGCCAAAATACTTTCCCCTTCTTCTCTTCTGATTTTTGTGCCAATTTAGCACACATACTAAACTTTTAAAAAGAGAGAGTGAGAGAGAAAGCTTTGCATTAGAATTTTTCAGAAACCATGTGTGGTTTTCTCATTATCTGACCAAATTTTTTCCCTTCCACAAAAGAAATGTGCTAACACTGATCTTCTTGAAAGGATTTAGGAGAAAGAGAGAGCTTATATGGCTTCTCTGCTTAAAGAAAACTCTGTACACAGTTGATTTACTATGAGCTAGACTGAGAAGGCATAACTCAAAGGTGAGAAATGGACGCATTAATACTTGTGAAATGTGCATGGGGACATCATGTATACTGTATATGAAAATAGGCAAACAGAACAATAATACCATAGTTCCAAAACAGGTTAATACCAAATAAGCAAACAGAACAATAATACCATAGTTCCAGAACAGGTCCATACTGTTCCACTACGATACTGGCATGGGTATAATACGTTTAATACCACCTAAGTCGTATCCAGGGCATATTTCATGAGCCCAGTGCACTTTGGTTATTCTTCTTTTGAGCCTTATTTGTTCTTTTATGCCTTTTGCACTGATAACTTTTGCCTCAATGAAATGCAATGACATCTGTAAAGAATACACAGCCCAGGCAAAGTTAAGCACACCCATGTCTCCTGGGCTGGATGATGGAGTCCCACGACTTTCCCAACTGAAGTTCAGCGTTATCTGCCTCTCTTTAAATATATGCAATGCTCAGAGGCCAATAAGAGTTCTACATAAAATGCACATTAAGTGTGCACATTTACCTGTGAGCAAGTCCCACTCAACAAGTAACCATGCACAGGAGTGGGGCTGAAAGGCACACAGATGTACGCACTCAAAGGAAAAGTAAGCCACATTTCAAATCTGTTCAGTGTGCATTCTACTCACATTCGGGGCGGGGGGGGACGGGACACAACAGTTCACATTTTAAAATATTCAGAGCTTTAAGCAATTCAGAATCCAATTCTCAAACCCCAACACAGAGAGAGAGAGAGAGAGAAACTATGAAGTAGGCACACATGAAGGCAGGGCTCTGTTTGTAAGATGTCTTGAGAGAAAAGCCGTTTTGCAAACGGTCCGAACTCCTCCTCCACAGTCCCAGAAAGAGGATTATCCCTGGTATGAAATTCAATTAGGAGATACATCTGCAATTAGCATTTTCATGAGAAGACAGAACATAAGAAGTGACGAACTGCAAAGAAATGCACGGCCTCAGCCTCTAAAAGGATGTGCACTTCTGTGCCACAAAATGTCACAAACAACATTGTAAAACAAGCACAGAAGGTTTACTTGCCCAGCATAATCTACCCAGGCCAACCATGCGCTCCGATGATTCTGCAGCCACTATCCGTAACACCAGAACAGGGATCCAGAGTCGAAAAGCAATTTTAATACGCCGTCTTGGTAGTATTTGCATGAGCAATCGACGCAGGGAACAAGAGGAAGAGAGAGAGAAAGAGGAAGCTGGCTAGCAAATGTGTCTAGATCTAGTCTGTTGGCCTTAGAAGATGCCTGAGATTCTGAGTTTCCTGAAGAGAAGGACCTGGAACTCTCAAACCTGAACCCCTCACACAACTAGAGGACCTAGACAGTCCCAACCGCTGCAGTGGTGACATACTTATTTCAGCTCCTGCACTCTTTGGGGACAGTGTATTTTTAGAACACTCCGACTTATGGTGGACAGATGAGCACAAATAGGGTCACAGCTCTCCTAAGGGAGTCCCCATACGGTGGGTGTTCATCTGGGAAATATTGCTCTTCACGTTTATAATTAAGTTGGGAGTTTGCTGCAGAACAGCATTCTTTTTTGAGACGGCGACCTTCCCCCACTTGCAGCTTCATGGCTGGTGCTCAGCATGTGGCAGCACAACTTCCCCCTTCCTTAAAAAAAAAAAAAAA
The DNA here is from genome assembly GCF_027244095.1 of Hemicordylus capensis. NCBI lineage: Eukaryota > Metazoa > Chordata > Lepidosauria > Squamata > Cordylidae > Hemicordylus > Hemicordylus capensis. The sequence continues at coordinate 23,077,859 of NC_069667.1, forward strand.
AAAAAAACCCTCAGCAAAACCAACCTATTCTCTGTGTGGTCTTTTTTGGCCTATTCTATCAGCCCTTGTGCCCAGCTGTAACCAAGCAGGTGTAAATGCATTTATCTGCACTCTTCCCTCCCTCCCTTGTCTCTCCCTTCCTTTGTTTTCTTCCTCATAGACTGTAAGCCTCTTGGAGGCAGAGGCCTGCTATTTTGCCTATGTAACTCTGGAAGGCTCCATGCACACTCCAGCCCTGTATGCACAAAATAAGCAGACAATCATAAAAGAACTGTCTGAGAAGGCGGCTGTGTTCGTCTGGAATAGTGCCACAACTAAGGGAGATGCTAAATATGCCATTTCTGGCTTCCCCAGAAAGGTTGTCATAGAATTTGCTAACTACCTTGTGTAAGCAGAACTGTCTTCCACATTCCACACTCTAGCTTGGAAGCAGAATGGAAGACAGCAACAGTTACAGAGGAGAAGTCAAGACAAATGAGAAGGTGGAGAGCAGAGCCAATCTTGCAGTCGCGAGCATGGAGGTGTCCCTTGGCTAAGCAGGGTTTGCCTTGAGATGGGTGACTATTTGGGAGCGCCGACTGCTGTAAGATATTCCCCTGCAGGGGATGGGGCTGTAGCCCTGAGGAATAAAGAAGTCTCCCATCACAGAATGCCGTTCCTTACATGTGTTGGCAGGTACAGGTCATACACAGAGCCAGAGTCCACATCAATCGCATGAAATCCAACCGGTGAGCCGTAGATGACTTTCAGCCTCTGGCCATTCTCCACCGTCAAGTCTACCAACAGTGGTTTTTGATGAAGCGAAGTGAAGGACTGCAGAGGGGAGGAGGAAAGAAAGTCAAATGCTGCACATCTTTCCAGCTATTAATTTGCAATTGATAAGAAGAGTGGAATAGTGTTTTCCTTCCTTCCTTCCTAGGTGGAGAACTCTACAAAATCAACACTGACATTTGCTAACATTAATTAGTGAAATTAAGATTATAGATGTTATCATCCATGGTAACTGCATCTATCTGGCAACATCAGTATCAGAAATATCAAAACAGCAATAATTCCCATGATGCATTTTGGTTAGCAGTATATCTATTCCAGCATAACAAGAGTTGACTCCACTTTTGATAGCAATTCCTTCGTTTCTCCACTTTTCTCTCTCCCTACTTGAAATCTGACCAGGTGGGCGAGCTTCACCAAATAGAACGTATCCCAAAGGGGATCACAATCTTAAAAGGAACACAATGGCGACAGCAGCCAACAGCCACTAGGGATGTGCACTAACCAGTTCGGAGGTCCTTTGCTGGACCTCCAAACCGGTCCGACATTTGAGCCGGTTCGGCGGCGTGAGTGGTTACCTTTAAGGGACCAGTAGGGTGCTCTCCCCACCACCACCGTGTTTCCCACGCCAGCGCTGTCTCCAAAACCGCTAGTCTGAGGCAGTAGCATACCTCCTTGCCACCCTGGTCAGTATCAGACCAGAAGTACGTAACACACATCTGCGTGCGTTGGGCACTTCTGGCTTGATGCTGACCGGGGCAACAAGGAGGTATGCTGTCGCCCTGTGCCAGCAGTTTTGGAGACAGCGCCAGCGGAGGAAATGTGGCAGGGGTGGGAGGGAAGAACACCTTAAAGGTAACCCCCTGCTGCCGCCACTGAACTATCCCAGCACTGGTTCGTGCACCTTCCTAACAGCCACTGGAAGGAACACTCTGCTCAGAGGAATAGGGACCACTGCTCTCCCCTTGTTCAATACAATGACAGAGGTGCCACTTAAATAAACCAGAGCACCTCAGAAGTATGAATCTGTTCTGCTTTCTTACCTTAAAGGCCATAAATTTGTGGTATGGTTTGGGCGCCCAGGCATAGACTTCAACTGAGTTTTTCACAGCAATCACAAGGAATTTGATCCTCTCGTATTTCACTGGAAAGTAATAAATTTAATTTTCTTTAATCGGCTAGTTATAGAACTGGGGAAAGCATTCTCACAAGAACATAGGGAGCTGTCATATACCAAGTCAGACCTTTGGTCTATCTAGCTCAGTGTTGTCTACACCAGGGATTCTCAACGTGTGGGTCCCCAGATGTAATTGGACTTCAACTCCCATAATTTCCAACCAAAGGCCACTGGGGCTGGGGATTATGGGAGTTGAAGTCCAAGAACATCTGGGGACCCACACGTTGAGAATGCCTGGTCTACACAGACTGGCAGCGGCTTCTCCAAGGTTGCAGGCAGGAATCTCTCTCAGCCCTATCTTGGAGATGCTGCCAGGGAGGGAACTTGGAATCTGGATGTCCTTCTCAGAGCAGCTCCATCCCCTGAGGGGGAATATCTAGCAGTGCTCACATTTCTAGTCTCCCATTCATATGCAACCAGGGCAGACCCTGCTTAGCTAAGGGGACAAGTCACACTTGCTACCACAAGACCAGCTCTCATGCATGCTGCATGTCTCTTCATGAAACATGATGCTTCAGGCTGTAGGGGTTCTGTAGACTATTTATATCATCATCAGCTCTCCTGGGATAGCAAGTCACTGAACTCGTCTCAAGCCGGTTTACACGGGCAGCAGAATGAGGTGGAAATGGGGAGGCAGAGTCCTGAGGTGGCAAAATTGACTGCATCACTTCAGACTGCAGGTAGGGGATCACCGTTTTGAATGCCGTTTTGAATGAACTCAGTTTTGAATGAACTCAGGGTTTGGGGGTTCCAGGTGGCAACGGTAAACAGTTAGTGGCGGCAGCAGCGGAAACTCAACGGGAGCAATCGCAGGGTGCAGAGCCTTCAACCAACAGGGCCTTGCACTCCGGGCTCTCCACACACCCCTTCATGAAAAGCTCTCTACAAGTTGAAAACCAGCACAACGGCAAATAAGCTGGGTTAGAACCTCTCTCCCTGATATGCTAGTTTTGTATTTTACTCACAGTTACTACTACTATTGTTTATAATATACTGTTTTTCCACAAAGAAGTTCTCAAAGTGGTTTACATAGACGAGGAGGAGGAGAAAGGAAGGAGGAAGGAGGAAGAGGAGGTGGTATCCTGTTCCTCAAGGTACGCCCCTGGGCTCGTACCAGCAACAGCATCTGGAAGGATGGTGTGCTAAGGCCAAACAGGGCCTGTTGGTCTCCCCCTGCTAGACACAAGGGAGTCACCACTTTGGAAGGTGCCTCTTGGCCTGGTTAGCGGAGGATAACTGCTAAGTAGGCAAAATCCCTTTTGCATGGGGGAGCATTCAGAACAGGTGGCCCTGCCTGTAGTCTGGTGCTGCAGTCCACTTTACCCCCTCAGTCTCCGATTTAGCCGTGCGTTCAGGAGCAACACAGGAGGCTGACCTGAGAGTCATCAGGACCTAACAAAACGATCACGTAACTCATCACATTAATGCCAATCAACATGATCACATAAGCCATGGTAGGGTTTACCCCACTGGATGAGGACGTGCAAGTGACCATTTACCCGAGGATGTGCAAGAAGTGACCCGTCTGCCAGCACAAGAAAACTCCTTGGAATTCCTAGGTTGTGTAGACAAGAATTACATTATCTCAGGGATGACAAGTTCTGAATCTGGATTGTGCAAATGAGCCCTTGGAGACAGAAAGCTATTTTATGGCCCCCTTCATCTTCGAGGTCAACATGCAAACCGCCCAGAGATGTGTTTATTGGGCGGCACAGAAATACCTAATAAATAAATAAATAAACACACACACAGAGGGGCAGACGGGATGGGCAGGCAAGTGGCGCCAGCGGCTGTTGAGGGAAAAGGAAGAGACTCACCCACTTTGTAGTGCACGCAGCCTTCCAGATCACCCACCGACACCCAGCCTTGCCGCTTCTCCACGTCGGGGTCGTTCCGCAAGATCTTGTTCCGTAGCCAGGACAAGTAGTACACCCGTAGCTTATTCTTTTTGCCTGACATTTGTTGGAGCAGAAGAGGAAACGGAACATTTTTAGCTTACTTCTGTGCTCGGCTGGTAGGGTTTGCCTGAATTCTTGCCTGCAGCTGCAGCACAGCAGGAAGAGATGAGAAGTTCCGAGTTTAAACAGTGTTGTCTCTTAAATTGGGAGCAACGTGGCATGCGGTCCTCATGAGACCATATGAAGCTGCTCTTCTATTGAGGCAAGATGATTGGGATGCCCTGTCTGGTCTGCTCCGAGCAGGAGCTGTTCTCCCAGGTCTCGGGCAGAGACTATTCTTGGGCCTGCTTACCTAAGGATACTTTTTTTAACTGGAGCTGCCGGAGGCAGAACCTGGGACCTTCTGCATGCAGAACAAAGCCTGTGCTCTGCTGCTCAGCGATGACCCCTGTGTCAAACACAGCTCATGGACCTAGGTAGAGACTTGCAAAGCGACTGCACCATTCTGTGGTGAAGATCTAGTTGCTTGGCTACGTGCGTGCAAAAGGAGCCGATATAACAGACCACCTGAGGTCTGAAGGGCTGTAGCCCACTGGCAGAACACAGTATTTGCACACAGAAGGTCTCCCTTTCAGTCTCTGGGAAAGATCACTCTCTGAAGCCACGTCACGTCGTTATCAATAAAAGAAAACAAATAAAACCCTTGCGAGCCTCTGCCAGTCATTACTGACAATTCTCAGCTGGACAAGCCAACGGTCTGACTTAGTAGAAGGCGGCTTCCGCGTACTATTGTTCAGCCTGACACACCACATGAAGTTTGCTGGAGATACTTGGAAGCAAATCTGGAGAAATCTGGGGAGTGAATCTGGCACTTTCTCCATGCATAATATGTGCTCCACCAAGGAGCTGTGGTATCTCCCACAACAAGAAATAAAGCCATTTCTGTTACTAAATAAAAAGGATCACATTCCATATGGGAGAGTTCTGGATCTAATCTAGAACCATCCCTCTGTTTGGATTGTTACTCTTCCATGCTGCCTGATGTGTAATGTGGAAGTCTGCATGCTAATTCACTGATGCCTTGTTTCGGCAAGAAGATACACAGCATACAATTTGCATTCCTTACTAGGGAATCAAGATAGCACTAGTATCCTTTCCACTCTCCCTTCCCTCAGAACAACAGTGACTTGCAGATAGGTCCTGACCCACAATTTAAAAACTAGGGGAGGACAAGTGTGTGGGCCTTAACCTGTGACTCTTTGTTGCTGACATCCATTTCCAGAGCAGAGATGGGACACTCATTGAATAAACACACACATACTGATTGATGCGGTTAAAGACTGGGAACCAGATTTAAGTTACTTTTAAGGATCCGGAGTACTCTATAAATCTCACAAGCCAGTTTACATACTAAGCAGGCAACGAAGCACAGGCAACGGCATCACATCTGCCTCAGGAACAAGGACAGAGACCCATCGGAAAGAGCCGGTGAGTTTTTACAACCTCATTTACAGTTTAATCTCCTTTGTAATTGAGGAGATTGCAGAACAACATTAGGTCAGACACTTGCAGACAGCAAACAGACCTGAGATGGTAATTAGCACGTTAAGTCCTTCGAGCACATCCATCTGCTGAAACCGCCTCCTGGTTATCAGCGAGTAAACTCTCCCCTGCCCACTTCTGTCTAGAAGCCACAGGCCGTTTTCTGTCCCCACGAGCAGGTTTACCCCTGTTAACGGGCAAGGAAGGAAAAATTGAAATGGTGAGACCAACTGCCATTTGGCCCCTCCCCTCCCCAAATTGCCTCTATCCGCAGTCTTCCCACCTGGCCAGCTCAAAGGGAGAGAGAAGACTGCAAGGCTGCCTCCATTGGCTCAGCTGGACCAACTACAGTTTGGCTCCTCCCCTTCCAGGACTGTCTATACCAGGGATTCTCAACATTGGGTCCCCAGACGTTACTGGACTTCAACTCCCATAATCCCTAGCCCCAGTGACCTTTGGTTGGGGATTATGGGAGTTGAAGTCCAATAACATCTGGGGACCCAACGTGGAGAATCCCTGGTCTATACAAGTGTTGGGCACACTAGGCCCTCCAGCTGTTGTGGAACTACAACTCACATCATGCCCAGGCATAATTTATTGTGGCTGGGAATTATGGGAGTTGTAGTTCAGCAACAGTTGGGGGGGGCAAGTTTGCCCACCCGTGGTCTAGGTCAACAGTCATTCCAACTGGCTGCATCAGAGGGAAAGGTGGACCACCATTTATCTATTTATTTATCATATTTCTATACTGCCTGATATATACATCTCTGGGGTGGTTTCCAGATTACACGCTGCAACATACACGCAACGTATCCGTTAAGTGCCTCTCCATATTGCTTGTGTTTCCACATCGGTGTTGCTTCATTGTCAGCAGGGTGCCATTCACATTTCCCATGCCTTGATTTGAATTTTAATGATGCGCTTTTGCCCTACAATGTTATAAATGCACTGCAGGAAAGCAGCTGTATTTTTCAGTTGTCGAGAGCCTTTCACCGCATTTTATGCATTCTAGCGTTTGGAAGTATGGACAGTTCTTTATTCCTCCGCTGCGGGGAGAGAAACAGGCAGCGAGAAATCTCAGCTTCCCCCTCCTTTCCTCCCCACAGATCCCAAACCACACACCTCCCACCTCCTTGGCTTGCTTCCAACATAACTTGAGCTTGTCAACACAGAAGGAGAGGAGAGAGCAGCTGAGCAGATTTCTGAATCCAACCCTTTCTTGTGCACTTTTTACTGAAGAGGAAGCCCACTGAACTAAATCACTTACTTCTGTGCAATCCTACTGGCTTAAGAGCCTCCCCATCTCTTACAATTTTTTAAAAGGCAGTCAAGACACATTTGTTCACCCAGGTTTTTAGTTAGATAATAAGATCTCACAAGACCAACAAAAGGAAGCTTTTGTTGAAGATGGTGGGCAGGCTCTAGAAAAACAAACTTGGAACCTCTCACAGGAAAACTTTCTCCCAAGTGGGATCCGAGGAGTTCCACGGAAAGCTTTAAAAGCACCAATACAACTAGCAAAATTTCTTGGGGGTTGAGGAATTGGAGATGGGGGTTCCCACTCATCTCCAAGTCTCACAACATGCTTTCTGAATGTCCAATAAAATAATGAGCCTGCAAGCAAATTGCATTCAAGCTTGTGGAAGCACTGATGGGCCGCAGATTGGAATTGACGCCCAACAGGCAAGGCTTCCGTTTGGTTGCCATTTGTTAGATATGCCGTGTTTCTTATCAGAATGTTCTGGTGGAAATAATGAGATGGCAGAAGGTATCTCACGGCATGAAAAGAAATGCGGTGAAGCACTCTCAATGGCCCGGTAAGAACATAGCGTTCTCCACCTCAGCACACATATCATTACCAGCTTTGCTATGCTGTTCTGTTCTTAATTTAAAATCTTGGCCTCCTCCAAACATACATCAAATGAAACCCAGAGAGCTGTAAACTGTAAATCTGCATTTCCTGGGATAATTTTCTTCCCCACATTTCATTCATTTATTTTGTTTCTCATTTAAGACTCAAACCGAGGCGGGAAGGGATGGGTAAAATATTGTATCAGCGCCAGGAAGCTCATAGCGTTGCTTGCTGTCAGGAAGATGGAGAACGGAAGCTGATGGTGAGGCATCCATAATGACAATGGAACAGTCAGTGACAGGCTGTTTCCCAGGGGATGGAGCCTTCAGTCAGGCTGCCGAAACACCTGGGCTACAGGGAGGTCAGTGCCATATAGTCCCCCTAGCTCTTGCTGCCACTTGGAGCTGGTTAGTAAGCATGCACTGTCCCCTTTGCTAAGCAGGGTCCACCGTGGTTGCATCTGAATGGGCGACTACACGTTTGAGCACTGGAAGATATTCTGCTCTGGGAAGAACACTTGCCTGCTTGCATGCAGAAGGTTCCAAGTTCCCTCCCTGGCAGCATCTCCAAGACAGGGCTGACAGAGACTCCTGCCTGCAACCTTGGAGAAGCCTCTACCAGTCTGTGTAGACCAGGGATTCTCAACGTTGAGTCCCCAGATGTTACTGGACTTCAACTCCCATCATCCCCAACCAAAGGCCACTGGGGCTGGGGATTATGGGAGTTGAAGTCCAATAACATCTGGGGACCCAACGTTGAGAATCCCAGGTGTAGATAATACTGAGCTAGATGGACAAGCCTCTGACCTGGTATAGGACAGCTTCCTACGAGCTGCTGTGAGCGACTCATATCTGCGGCCAACAGAGAAGCCCCGCCCTTCAACCGTCACCCTGTGCCAGGTTCTGCCTGGCTGCCATTTTCTTGGGTATTATTTATATGGGGTCTGCTGCAGCTTTAAGAGCCATCAACGGCCTCAATCAACAATCTGATTATTTGGGGGTTTGTTTTTTATTTTACAAATACGAATATTTATATACCGCTTCTCAACCAAAGTTCCCAATACAGTTTACATAGATATAAACAAACAAATAATAAACAAACAAATAAAATGGCTTCCTATCCCCAAAGGGCTCACAGAAGAATGCTGTGCTGGGGGTGGAGAGGACCCGTTGAGCTGGTCTTGTGGTAGCAAGCATGACTTGTCCCCATAGCTAAGCAGGGTCTGCCCTGGTTGCCTATGAATGGGAGACTTGATGTGCAAGCTCTAAAAGAGCTTCCCCTCAGGGGATGAAGCCGCTCTGGGAAGAGCAGAAGGTTCCAAGTTCCCTCCCTGGCAGCATCTCCAAGATAGGGCTGAAAGAAATTCCTGCCTGCAACCTTGGAGAAGCTGCTGCCAATCTGTGAAGACAATACTGAGCTAGATTGACCAATGGTCTGACTCAGTATATGGCAGTTTCCTATGGTTCCCCTGCTAAATAAAGATAATCAGTCTGCTCAGTCAGCAGGGCTCTTTAATTCTATGTAGACTGCTCTGGGAGGCCTTGGCCGGAAAAACGGCATTTAAAAAACCCACTCAAAGAAACAAAGACCATATTTATCCAAACAGAAGATGACTCTGTAGTTAAGATGATTCCTCTTTTAAAAAACCACACAAGTTAAATATCGGTCATATCTGTATTTACCTGAAATGAAGAAGCCTCTGATTTACTACATACTCCCTCACCCCCCGGCCAATTTCTAATATCAAATTGGATTCAGGTAAATAGGGTAAAACAAAAATAAATGAGAAAATACATAAATTCAGCACAGTCCAGTGTTTGGAATGTTGAATTCAGGCACAGGAGACCTGAATTCAAGTGCCAGCACTACCGTCGACAGATCTGAGGTTTTCCAGGATTTAGAACAAGAAGACTGGGTACGGTTCCATGGCATCACGGCTGCTGTTTAGAACCACTTTCTAAACATCAGGGGACATCTAATCTCATTTCTCCGCCTCTTTCTCCCTGGCTTTCTTACCCCATAATGCAGAACACAAGATCTCCGAATTGAACTTCTTTTTGTATTTGCGGATTTCTGGGCTGTCGCTCTGAGGTCGGATGTTGGTGGGGTTCACATTGACGACAGACCCTTTCCTTGTGCTTTGCCTGCTGGAGAGCTCTGGCTTCACATTGGATGCTGAGAGGAAAGGAAGAGGCGGTTATGAAAGGAGTGTGGTGTTTGCCTGCGACTTCTCGAGATACCTCCAGGGTTCCAGATGCAGAGCGGTGGAAGCTCTCACAAGGCAGGTCGGACACACGAGGGGAACCTAAAACACGCCCAAAGTTCATCAAAAGAGGTGGGGGGAAACCTGGGTCGCATCTGCTTCCCTCTCCTCTCCCAAGATTCAGAGGCCTAGGGTGGAGTTGTGGCTACTGGTTAGGGGGAATGGCTCAAAACCAAGAGACTGAAGGGAGAAAAGCTGGAAATGGGGATACCGAGAGATAGTGGGGAAAGAGAAAAAGAGCTGGGAATACAGACTGGGGCCAATGCGTTGGAGATGCAGCTCCTGCATGATAACCGACTCTTAGCACCAGCAACCCTATTGAACGCTAGGGGCATTAGGGGTAGAGACAGCCAGTAAGCTCATTCCCTCTCTGAGCATGCTTCCTCTACACTGATTCCTCCTTGTTAGACTGATAGCCTCAGGTTTCATTCGAGAGAGAGAGAGAGACTTCCTTCTTCTCCCTTCCCTTCTTCTTGTATGTAGCTATCAAGGAGGCATGTAGGTCTTCAACTATCTCCCTGATGGATTTCCTAAATAAACGACTTTATTTGGAATTGCCTGCCTCAGTCCAAGGGAGAGACGGGAGAACACGGGTCCCCTCTCCCCTAGCGACGCCCCTGGCTGCGGGCCACTCATATCTTTGGCCAACAGAGAAGCCCCGCCCCTTCAACTTAGAACTCCGTATCTCCAGTCAATATGAATTAGCAGTGCTCCCTTACCTGTGCACTTCCGCTGGAGCAGGGGCAGATAAAGAAGTCTCCCCTCCTGAGCTCTCTAACACAATGAGGATGCAGAGATGGGATGGGGAAAGAGACAGAAGAAGGGGCAGCTGAGTAACGGAAGGGGAAAGCGACCTGCAGTGGTACAGACAGAGAGAAGAGGATGATGCTGGGTGTCGAGAGAAAAAGAAGGAAAGGAGATGGAGAGAGAACTTTGGGTGAAGAGTCAGAAAAAGCTTTTAAAATAACCTTCAGTCTGAACCCAATAATGGTTGTGGTTTTTAATCTGACAACTGTTTTGGGGGTTTAATTTAGTTAATTTTATTACTTTTATTGTATCTTGTATCTGTCTTATGACTGTGAGCCGCCCCGAGCAGTAGTGCACTGGAGGGGCGGGGTAGAAATATTTTAAATAAATAAATAGAGAGAAAGGGAGAATAAATGCCATGGGGTACAGAGAACAGAGTGCACTGGGGAAGAGAGAGAAAAGGAGAGAATGTCAACAAAGCAAGGGGAGGGGGAAGGCGGGGGGAGAGAGAGAGAGAGAGAGAGAGAGAGCACATTCTATAAGGCACAGAGAGAGAAAAGAAAAGAAAAAAAAAGACACACAGAGCAAAAAGAATGGATTAAAAGTTTGAAAAACCTGACTTTAAACTGTAGGGGGGAACATGTTCTTCTGCAGTTTAGAGCAGTGTAACACTCCAGTTAATAAAAATGTAAAAGCAGCCCTCAGGGTGATTTAGGGTATGGACCCCTGCCTTAAAAGGTCTGATTTCCCCATTATGTTCCACCACCATCCAGAGTGGCCTTTCGGTTGTGCCATCTCTGCACTAAGCAGCAGCAGCAGCTAGTATAGAGGTGAATGCCCCAGAGTCTTTTCCCTAGAGTCTTCCCAAAGCCTGAATATCTTCCACAAACACTATGTTGGAGACAGTGGGTTGATTTGGTTTTTAGTGGTCGTGATGAAGCAGGGATTGGTTAGTTTGGTTTTAGCATATGGTGTGTGTGTGTGTGTACACATGTGTTCCTTATATTTTAACTGGTATTTTATTCTGCTGGTTCCAATGGGTTGACTTAAGTGTCATCCCCGAAAAACCTTTCACATGGAAGTTAAAACTTTAAAAAAAAAAAAAAGTCCCTTGCACGTTGCTTGTGTGACTGCAGTGTGGAAGCAACCTGATTCAACACCTTAGAAGTAATTTCTGAAGAAACTTTAAAAGCAGGGGAAGATAGGACTTTATGCCAGCACAGCATTCCCTGGAGAGAGACAGGCACACACTGTATCAACATGACAAAGCGGCAAGGATCTCTTTGCCAGAACTCAGCAAGGGCAGGGCAGCAAAGTCCCACACTGAATTCTTAGAAGCCAAGGGGGGAATTGAGCGGATAATTCTGAAGAATGCATTTTGCAAGACAGCCAAGTGCCTCAGGTTTCCCGAGAAGAGCGGCCACACTTACGGGAACTAGAGTTTGGCCCAGTTGGACTGGAGGGAGGCGAGATCTGTAGAAGCCTAGGATCTATGAACGGGGTAAACGATGAAGTTGATGAGGAGCTATTTTTTGAGGAGCCGTTTTTGGTGCTCGGTGCCTACATTGGGGGGAGAAAAATGAGAAAGAACTGAAGGAACCTAATGCCCTGAGACAAGACTGTATGACATCCTCTTTAAAGCAACGCTTGCTATGTAGGCAATGTTACCACTTTCCTAGAGCTTTTGTATATTGCATCTTACTTCTTGGGTTGCTGCACCACACAGAACAGCTGCCTTGACCACTCGATGAGAAATCATTAACTGGCAGTCAAATCCAGCCCCCTGAAAAGGCTCCTTAGAAACACACATACGATATACGGCAAATATCTGTATACCGCTTTACAACAAAAGCTTCCCAAAGTGGTTTACAAAGAAATAAATGAAGTAAATGGCTTTATTTAAATAAAAGAAAATGGCTCCCTGTCCCCAAAGAAACGTAAGATAGCAACAGCAGCAACAGCCACTGGAGGGATGCTGTGCTGGGGATGGACAGGGCCAGTTGCTCTCCTCCTGCTCCATAAAGAGCATCACCACTAAAAAGGTGCCTCTTTGCTCAGTTAGCAACATACATATGGACTACCTTTCATAGCAGACCATTGGTCCATCTAGTTCAGAATTACTTATTCTGTCAGCATCTCCCCAGGTTTTCAGAAAGAAAAGGGTCTTCCTCAGCCCTATCTGGAGACGCCAAGGAGTGAACCAGGGTCCTTCTCCATGCCAAGCAAGTACTCTACCACAGAGCTTGGGGTTGGGGGAGTGGTAATTGGGGTCTGGCCCACCGCTCTACACCCCTGCCTCAAAGCAGATGTCTAAGAAGACCGATTGCTGACTGAGGCTCTAGAACAGGGATGTACAACTCTGGTGGTCCTGCAGATGCGGGACAACAACTCCTATCATACCCGATGGATTATTGGTCAGTGTGGCCGGGGATGATGGGGCTTGTAGTCCAACAACAGCAGGAAGGCAGCCCTGCTCTAGGAGCACCCACCGTATAGCTAACAGAGTGATTTTCCAATGAATAGATTTTGAAGTTTTACCTTGCTTGAAACAGACTTGCTCGGAGATCCCTGGCTGTCCAGGGCAACTTTTAGTTGGTTCGCGGAACAGTCTGAAATCTGGCTTTGCTGCAAGAGGTCTGGGAGAAGGTAGTTCTGGTTGCTCATGCTCCAGAATCCTTCGCCAATATTACAGCTGAGTTTTCCTGCGATGTGATCCTGCGCACAAGAACAAATCGGGAAGCTCGTTAGTGACAGAGCGGGGTTTTATTTCCAGCGCCCATCATGCAACGGCAGTCACTTGTGACATCAAATGCTGGCTGAAAGCCCAAATCTTGGTAGTACATCAAGTTAATGAAGATCAGAGCATAGCAGAAATGTCAGCACCACAGGGGGAAAAAAGTAATAAAATAAAGTGGCATTGGAAATGGGTTTGTGATGGAAGACAATTGCTTAAAAGACACCAGCAATGGTCTGTGTTGATACAGTCTTGTGGACCCTACTAATGCTATGGGTCCACAAGAGCCAGAGTATTCTAGGTGTCTTAAAGTTGTGCCATCAAGTCAGTGTCGACTCCTGGGAACCACAGAGTCCTGTGGTTGTCTTTGGTAGAATACAGGAGGGGTTGACCATTGCCTCCTCCCGCACAGTATGAGATGATGCCTTTCAGCACCTTCCTATATCGCTGCTGCCCGATAGAGGTGTTTCCCATAGTCTGAGAAACATACCAACGGGGATTCAAACGAGGTAGCAGCAAAGTTTAAAAACTTGGCAATTCTAGAAAGGAAGAAGCTTTCTGGAAAGAACCGAGATGGAGGCTGATGGCATTAGGCAGCCTGTCCCCACTACTAAGCTCTGCCAGAGCAGGAGCTGGTAGTGAGGTTGTACAGCTGGCATAGAAAGCTTCTGCTGTGTGGTTTGCAACAAGAGATAAACAGCTAACTGAAGCTCAGCATTTGCAAATGCCAGCCAGTATATTTGCAGACACACTGTGAATCTTGAGAGGAAACAATCTGATGATTAAAAGCTAAATCACTAATTGGAAAATGTGGAAATGAGGACAGAAAGCATTTTGTTTCCCAATTTACATTTTAAAATACCCCACCAGGACAAACTATGAATGGTAATATCTGAAGTTCCATAAGTCTTCCAATGGATTCATTCCTTGATATGGGAACTGGGAAAGGGGATAGAATTCAGTGCTCCCTCTTAACAGGGGTTCCCAGATGTTGTTGACTACAACTCCCTTAATGCCTGGCCAGAGGCCACTGGACCTGGGGATGCTGGGAGTTGTAGTCAACAACGTCTGGGAATCCCTGTTAGAGGAAACACTGGTAGAATTCCTTCTCCTTCCCTCTCCCTATGGCCAGGGTCCCAGTGGGGCAGTCTTTTATTCCCGGCTAGCATCTTCTCGAGACTTTGGGGCCTATTTACACCAGTGGTTTTAAAGGGATAGTTCTGTGTGAGGGACAAGGAACCTCTAACAGAATCCTCACCAAGCTAAATTCCCAGGATTCTTTGAGGGAAGCCATGACAGTCTGTATACTTAAACCAAATCCTTGTATGTCTGTAGTGTGGTCATGCCCTTTCACCTTCTGGTCGTCCACATCCTACAACCGTTACAGAACAACCTACAACCGTTACATCCTACAACCGTTACAGAACAATCGTTACATCCTACAACCGTTACAGAACAACCTACAACCGTTACATCACTTTCAAACTTAGAACAGCCAGCTTTAGTGATGGCTGCAGAAGAGGGATGATTCATTTGTGCCCCCAGAATCTCTTTTAGAAGCCAGGACTGGTTTTTAGAATCAGAGACTTCCAGATAACCTCTCAGCTCGGTGGTTATTCTTTGCATTTGCTAACTGGCTGAAGAAAGTCCCTCTGCTCTGGGCACGTGCAGAGTGCGTGGACATGCCATATGCAGTCATCCCCATGGACTTCTGTTTAGACAGGTCTGGACCCACCACAGGGCAGCAGATTCAAGCAGTTATCCATTTGCACCATGTGATTTTAATTTCTCTGGGTTCTGCATTTTGGGACATTTCTGCACTACACTTTGACTTATTTTTGAACCAAAATGGTTTTTTTCCTGGTTAATATTTATTGTGACAGAGCTGTATGTGACAGGGAAAGAGCTTAAGTTGCAACTTTAAACTCTACATATCTGCAAGAGGAAGTTACCAAACACTGACTTCCAAAAATGAAGTAGACGTTTCTTAGAAGAAACAGATGCACAGATTTTTTATTATTATTATTTTAAAGCACTGCAACAGCACTGAGAAATGAGTAACACAGAGAATTGTAAGGAGTGAACGTTCGAATTCTGGACATTCTGCTGAGCTACAGAAGTGCAAATGAAGTGCTGATCCCATAGACACTTAATCTAGCTTCATAACCTTTCATAATTCCCTCTCTTAATCTGATTAGTCTAATTCCCATAAAGCAGAAGGGATAAAGTGTAGCTAATATGGAGATTAGTATTTTTGTTCCGAAGTGTGAGTAATTAAGAGACAAAATCAAAACAGTACGGACTAGCATACAGAAGAGAGGCAAAGCTGGCAGCACCTGGCTGGTGTTGAACATTTTTGTTTTCTGGCAGAACTTCTTGCCTTGTGCCTGCTCCTGCTCTCTAGACAGTGAGATCGGCAGCTGCAAATTTTCATGGGATAGGAGGCCACATGAAGCATTCTAGATCAGCCTAGTCCCGCTGGGAGATTGCTGGACTTTGGAAGGGACCAGATGGAATTCTCCATGCGACTCTGAGAGAGTGACTGCTCCGGTCCAAGACATCATAAAGGCCCAGAGGACTTTGTTTAAACTGGCAGTCCATTTTTAAATAAAATTCTCCTTGTGCTGGAATATGCCAGGCTCTTTATCAATCCTGAGTCCTAGCATGTTCCAGCACAATGAGAATCTGGCTCAGATATCATTTTTCTGGTTTAAAAAAAAAAAAAATGTCCAAACTAGGAAACTGTGGTTTGAACACTCCCCTACAGCCAGGATTGTAAAACAAACCAGGATTGAGCCATGGCTTGCAAATCAGGTTTGTAGGACGCATTCAGTCCTAAATTTCCTAGTTGAGATGTCATGGTAAACTGAGGTTTAACAAACCAGGAAGACTCGTCACGCTGTGCATGCAAAGGAGCAGAGAAAAGGAGGAGAAAGAATGCAGGCACACAGTGCATTCCAGATGCAACAAACCATGGTTTTGGACCTAGAATAGACCCCTAGCTGACTGCACAAAGAGGCATCTTTCAAAGTGGGGGTTCTCTTTACTTAACAGGGGGAGAGCAACTGACCCTCTCCAACCCCAGCACAATATCCCTCCAGTGGCTGTTGCCGGTGTTTATGTTATGTTTCTTTTTTAGAATGTGAGCCCTTTGGGGAACAGGAAACCATCTTCTCACTATTATTATTCTGTGTAAACTGCTTTGAGAACTTCTTTTGTTGACAAACGGCATATCAAGAAATATCTTAAGAATGTGATGGGCACCCAATGGCGGACATTTTGCACAGAAGAGCGGTGCAGGGGACCTGCCAGGGCTGCCACACCAAGCGAACAGCAGCTCCGACTAGGTAGCACGAGAAGACAGCTGTGAATGGCCAGCGTAGTGTAGTGGTTAGAGTGTTGGACTAGGCCTGGGAAGACCCGAGTTCGAATCCCCATTCAGCCATTAAACTTACTAGGCGACTCTCGGCCAGTCACTTAACTCTCAGCCTAACCTACCTCACAGGGTTGTTGTGAGGACAAAAATAACCATGTACACTGCTCTGAGCTCCTCGGAGGAAAAGCGGGATATAAATGTAAAAAATAAATACAAATGAATAAATGGCCACCGGCCATTTGGAAATTCCATGCCTTCTTATAGCCCTTTGGAAGGAGCAACATAGGAAGCTGCCTTATACCGAGTCAGACCCTTGGTTCACCTAGCTTAGGATTGTCTACGCAGACTGGCAGCGGCTTCTCCAAGGCTGCAGGCAGGAGCCTCTCTCAGCCCTTTCTTAGAGATCGGTGCTGCTAGGGAGGGAATTTGGAACCTTTTGCTCACAAGTATGCAGTTGCTCTTCCCGGAGAGGCCCCAACCCTGCTGAGCAAAGGGGACAATTCATGCGTCCTACCACAAGATGGTAGAGCACCCACCACACACAGGTGCTTGTGAAGAAGTCAAGTCTCACAGCAGGCAGAGCTGAAAAATGAGCAAGCCGGAATGTGGCTTCTGCTGCCACTGCACACACGGAGGCGCTCCTTTGAAAATGTTTGGATTACCTTCTGTTCCGTCACCACACTCTGGGGTTTCAGTTCGATCCCATCTGGAGTTCTTGCCCTTGAGAAATCCATCACTCCGTTGCTGAGTGGTTGCCTAGTAACAAATGCCAATTAGCAAGAAGAAGAAGAAGATGAAGAAGAAGAACACCTGAAAGGAGCACACGCACACACATGCAACACACTCTAAAATAATAATAATAAAAACCACAATAAAGCTGCAGGTATTTCACCTCTTTTCCTACCACACCACATGCACAAGAGTTAATTCAGATTTTACTTTTTAAACAGGTGCCAAGTTTTAAGAGTTTTAAATAGGGGGAGAAAGTACACCTGCAGCAATATCAGCTGTGAAAAGTGCATGTACTTTTGGAATTTATTTATTTATTTAAAATATTTCGATACCTACATGACTACATTGTGCGGTATTCAAGGGTCAAGCTGCACATCACGTTGGAATTGGGTGCCTGAATCTCGAAACATCTCCTAAAAGCCGCCATGGAGGTCCAAATATAGATCAGGGACAGCCTGTGTGGGAGGAAGATCCAACCCTTTCCACCCACACTGCATCCTCAAGCGAGATGCCCCCCCCACCTCCGGTGCTATTAGCAGCTTGGGGGAGATTTAAGTTGGGGAATCAGCACAGAAGCGATCCCTACTCCCTTCTGCCATAGCTCTGATACAAATCAGAGTGCCCCCACCCAGACGGCTTTTAAAATGAGAACATTATGTTGGGAGTTCCAATCACAGAGTGTCAACATAATGCGTAGCTTGGACCCAGCACAGAAGCAGCAATTGGGGGAGGATCAGGCCCCCATTGCTAAGGTTATTGAAGGGAGGCCCAGTCATGCTCCATTCACAATTGACCCTGTATTTTGTACACACCGAATCTATGCTTTAAAAAATAAAGTATGAATTGCCCCTGATCTTGGGTGGAAAAGGCATAGGAACAGAGGAAGCTGCCATATACTGAGTCAGACCATTGGTCCATCTAGCTCAGTATTGTCTACACAGACGGGCAGCGGCTTCTCCAAGGTTGCAGGCAGGAATCCCTCTCAGCCCTATCTTGGAGATGCTGCCAGGGAAGGAACTTGTAGCCTAGATGCTCTTCCCAGAGCAGCTCCATCCCCTGAGGGGAATATCTTGTAGTGCTCACACTTCTAGTCTCCCATTCAAATGCAACCAGGGCAGACCCTGCTTCGCTAAGGGGACAAGTCATGCTTGCTACCACAAGACCCGCTCTGTATATAGCTTGCTGTCAAGGAGATATTAACACGTTTAAAAGTTATCAGTGCATGGAGGAGAGAGTAAGGAAGCCAACCTTATGTGATAGCCATCATTATCATCACGGTCGTCATCGCTGCTGCACACTTCATCACTGGAGGAGGAGTATTCTGAGGATTTCCGGAGCAAGTTGGCCCCATTTTTCCCCTTGTCCACGAAGGGTGGATTCTGGACAAAGAAGAGCTTGATTGGTTGCTTTCTTGCACATCAGGACTCACGTCAAACAGTACATGAGCAGCTCTGTATAATTCTAATGTGACCATAATTTGAGTGGACTTAAAATAACAATAGCATTTATTGTGACTTTGACCCTAGATATATTTCTTTTGCAGGTCAACCATTTGTAATTTACTGTATTGGAACTAGATGTGTCTTATGCAATAGCACACCCAGGCTGCACTCACCAGGGAGTAAGCCCCACTGGACACAGTGGCTGACATGACATGCAGGCTTTCAGGGGCAGAGCAAGATTTCTAACATGCAAGCAGGAAATCAACTGCACCTCAGGTTTGCTGTTGGGCAGGTGGCGAATGAAATGATATTCGTTTTTCTCCTCCTCTTTTGCACGTCCTTTTGCATCCAGGAATATGTCCGCGAGGGCTGCGCAGCCCTCATGGATGTATTTCTAGATGCCCAAAGGGGAGGGGGTAGAAGCAAAAATTGCTTCTTTCTCCCCCCTCTGCCTTCCCAGCACTACACATCACGCTTCATGCACAGGTAGGTTCCTGCCCGACTGTAAGAATGGAGCTTTTGCTCTGCCCTCATGAGCCTACGGGGTATGACAGCCACTTCTGAGTAAACGTGAACAGGTTTGCACATTTAAGACAAACTATATGTGATGCTGGCAGTCCTATTAGTCTAAAATCGAGTCTGTCCCAATCATGAATATAAAGCAGGCTAGGAGCATGTGTCTGAAGTTCTGAACTGAAAAAACAAAAGTAGCTTTTTAAAAAAACCCACCGAAAAATGGCACCGATGAGATGTACTTTCAGGTTTCTTATAGGCTTGGCGGTGGCTGACTAGTCTGGATGATCCTGGATGTTCTCAGAAAAAAGGATTTAAATAGGTATGTTTGTTAAGCAATAATCAATCAATCAGATGAGGCATCCAGCCCGAAAGGCCTTCTCTGCCAACGCTGTCTATGAACAAAAGCTAATGATCTATTGAGAATGGTGCACCTCGGTCCTATTGTCCCTGTTTAACACATAGGAACATAGGAAGCTGCTATATACCGAGTCAGACCCTTGGTCCATTTAGCTCAGTATTGTCTACCCAGAATGGCAGCGGCTTCTCCAAGGTTGCAGGCACGAGTCTCTCTCAGTCCTATCCTGGAGATGCTGCCAGGGAGGGAACTTGGAAGCAGGCAGGTGTTCTTCCCAGAGTGGCCCCATCCCTTAAGAGAAATATCTTCCAGTGCTCACATGTGTAGTCTCCCATCCCTGCTAACTTGGCAAAGAGGCACCTTTTAACGTGGTGATTCTCTTTATTTAGCCGGGGGAGAGTAACTGGCCCCATCCATCCCCAGCATGTTACCTCCAATGACTGTTGCTGGTGTCTATTTTATGTTTCTTTTTAGATTGTGAGCCCTTTGGGGACAGAGATCCATCTTATTTATTTATTATTTCTCTGTGTAAACTGCCCTGGGCCAGTTTTGGAAGGGCAGTATAGAAATCGAATGAATGAATGCAAACCAGGGCAGACACTGCTTAGCAAAGGGCAGAACTCATGCTTGCTATCACAAGACCAGCTCTCCTCCCATAATGTACATGTACATTTGGAAGTTGCATGAGCACCAACAAAAAAGGAAGCAGCATCCCTTGGGTGTCTGCTTTTTGGCTACTAACATTCAGCTATGGGCCACCAACATGGGCATTTGCTCTATAGTCGGGTCAGAGTCTATAAGTGAGGTCTCTTTGGCAGCAGTTCCAATAATCAGCAAGAACAGCAAGCAGAACTCAGGGCCGATGGTGATACAGTTGGGGTTTAGGATGCTTTCATGACTATTTCTTCAGGTTTATACTGCCAGCTGCCTTGAGAACTTCTTATAGCGGAAAGCAGGGCAGATTTTAAAAATAAATATCTTGAAGCAAGTGCTGAAGGAACTGCACCATTGGACCTTGTCCACTCCCCCACTCCCGTACAAGCACACGGATTGTGGAAGCACCCCCTTCTGTGTTAACAAGGGAGCCTTAGGCAGACATCCACCCCACCCCTTTCAACTTTGCTCAGCTGCTTCCCAGGCTGGTATCCTGACATTTCTAGCATTATCATTTAAAGCCAAGTCTGGAAAACCATCTCCAACTAGTGCTCCACTTTAAAGAGCACGAGGCTCTCCCTGTTAGATTTAGGTTGGCAACAATAGTAGATGAAAAATTTAAAAACATTAAAACTGCACCAGCAAAATAGAGGCAAGTCACAGGCATCGACTCTGAAACGGAACAGTCTTGCCGATGCAGAGATGGCTTGCTTCCCCCCCCCCCCCCAAGGAACGAAAGCATCGGACAATAATTGCCTGTGCGGACAGATGCACATGCGACCCAAGGATTACCTGAAGTTGATCGGCTGTTCGGATGAGACGCTGACTCCCTCTGTGTGTTGCCACTGGGGCCGATGCAGCTGCCGTTTATTTTTGCTGCGTGTCCCCCGAGGGATGGCTGCTGTGTGCTGCGAAGAACAAAGACCCAAACAGAGAAGAACATTGCGTGCTCCCGCCGCACAGTCTGTTCCAGGGCCTTGGAGCCACTTCCAAAAAACAGCACCAGCAAGGCCCACAGGAGCCCCAAGGGAGGTAGTTATGATTATCATCTCCACACAGGGGGAAACCGAACACTCCCGGAATGGCTAGGTAACATGGCACTAACACCCTCAATATGCAACAACTCGAGACTCTTCATTTCTTGACTTGAAAATATGCGTCACCACAACTCCTAACGCTCTCCGCAAACATGGGGCGAACATTATGACTCCCAAATTCTTCTCCAGCTTAGGTTTTAATCTGAGCAGGAGAAGAATTCCACTTCTTTCCCCGCAACAACCTCACACCCAGCCCTCAACCACCCAGCCACCAGTCATCCTTAAACCCACCCCCAACCATCCGGGCTCTGGGGGTAAGGGAAGAAACTTCTTTGCCCACCACTGCCACTGATGAACCTGCAGCCCAAGTGGCTACAAATATAGGCAAGAGAAGTGGGGGGCTTGAAGACTAGCCACGTGTGGAGTGGGATAGGCTCTGAAACCAGATTGGATTGGCTTATTCCGAGTCAATCTGATTCAATTCTGGGGGAGCTTATCCACAGCTTATGCATCACTAAGCAAGGGAACAGGAAAGGAAAAGTTGTGCCGTTGAGTCGGTGTCGACTTCCTGGCGATCACAGAGTCATGTGCTTTTCTTGGTAGAATACAGGAGGGGTTTACCATTGCCTTCTCCCGCAAAGTATGAGATGATACCTTCCAGCACCTTCCTATATTGCTGCTGCCCGATATAGGAGTTCCCCATATTCTGGGAAACACACCAACAGGGATTCGAACCAACAGCCTCCTGCTCTCCAGGCAGGTTGCTTCCCCACTGCACTATTAGGTGGCTAAGCAACAGACAAGTGCAACTTAAATGACCCCGGACCCTGCCACCGGAGCTGTGTGAATATCAACCTGCAACAACAGGCCACTGATTCCCCAGACAACTTCAGTGTGCTTACTGTACCGTCTTGTAACAAAAAGGATCTCCCATTGGCAAAGGTTGGCTGTCAAACTAAGGACTGAGCTGAAAAGTTAGGAAAACTAGGAGCCAATGAGAGGCCTTGTTTAATCAGCCATTTACCCCAAGGTAATGGCTCCTTAACTTGCTTCAAATTTGGAAGCGGAATTATGTGAGCGGAGGGTAAATCTCAGGTTCAACCAGAAGTCAATTTCAGCCAGAAAGACTCAAGTTACGGAACCTATTTTCAATTACAAGGTTCAGACCTGAAAACCAGATTTGCCTACTGCCCTTTCCTCATTAAGTTTTTCCTATATATTCAGGTGCTTTGCTTCTGTGAAACCTGAAAAAACATACTGTGTGAATCAGTCTTTAGTGAGACCTTTAAAGCAACAGAGAAAAATAAATGAATTAGAAGTTTGATGTATCAGGGCAGCAAGGAAGAGACAAAATGCATTACTAAAAAGCCGACTTAACTTAATGATCTTGTTTCAGTTACAGAAATATTCTGTATTATCACTATGTATGAATCCCACCCTTTCCCCAAGGAGTGGAGGGTGGTGTACATGAGGCCTGTCTCATTTAGTACTCACAACAACCTTGTAAAGTTGGTTAAGTTGAGTGGTGATGGGTGGCCTGAATAAGCTTCATGTCTGAGCAAGGTTCTGAACCTCGAACTTCCCAGTCCAAGGACAACAATTGGCCCTTGGCCCTGTACAGCTGCATATCCACATGAGCTTGAGCAGGGACCTCACAGAAACTTACCTTGAAGGATAACTCTGATGGCCAAGATGATCTCTGAAGTAGAATTTTGAGGTTGTTCTTTCGGGAACC
Source organism: Hemicordylus capensis (assembly GCF_027244095.1). Classification (NCBI taxonomy): domain Eukaryota; kingdom Metazoa; phylum Chordata; class Lepidosauria; order Squamata; family Cordylidae; genus Hemicordylus; species Hemicordylus capensis. The sequence continues at coordinate 23,100,690 of NC_069667.1, forward strand.
TTAAAGATTTAAGCAAATGTTTCTGTTCACTTCTCTCTCTCTCTCTCTCTCTCTCTCTCTCTCTCTCTCTCACACACACACACACACACACACACACACACACACACACACACAGGATATACCTACAGTATTAAAAGTGCAACTCATCACATGCATCTTACTGACATTCTAAAGACCAAAACAACCAAAACCCAGCAACTTTCCAGCTCTTTCCCCCTTGTGGTGGCCATTTTTGAGGCCGGCATGCATGCGCAATGGGCTTCTGCATGGCCTGGGTCATGATCCGGCCACACAGGGGCACATTGCATATATGCGGTAGTGTATTCTACCAAAAATGGCCATAGCGACGGGAGAAAGGCCCGGAAAGGGCCCAAGAACGCCCGAACTGGATGATTTTTGGCATAAGGAAGGCCAGCGGGTGAAGGGGAACCTCTGTGGACCCCCCGCAGCCTCGGAGAAGCCCCCCAGAGGGGGTAAGTACTAAAAATAAATTTTAAGAAAATGGACCCAACAGGGGGTGGTTCGGTTCGACCCTGAACTATCGAACCGAACCAGTTCAATATCAAACCTGTGTGCACATCCCTAATCACTGAACCTTTTAAGAGCAGCAGCTGGAGCAGTAGCAGCAATCTAGTATCCGTTTTCCTGTTGCTTTATTATTGTGTTTATGTTGATTTTTAAATTGTATTTAAGCTGCCTTTTTCATTTTCCAAATGAAAAAAAATAAGATAAAAATCTCTCAATTGATCCATCACTCAAAACCAGAATAAATCTTATGGACCAAGCTTCCTCAGCAAGAAGTTTAAAACTTTGATGTTCTGGGAGTTTCTCGCTGCTGTGTGCACATCCCATGATATTCTCTCTCTCTCTCCCCTCCCCACCCCCCACCATTTGGTAATGGGTCCAGAATTCAGCATCTTGAGAACCTGAGCTTGCTTTCTTTTCTTTCTTTCTTAAAAAGGAATATCTATTCCTCATGACTGTAGAGAGATGCTGGAAAATATATGGGCAATACTTGGTGGAACCTCAAAATGCACAGACTTGTGGGCATCAAGTAGGGCTTTGGTGTCCCATATTACTCTTTATCCCTCCCTGTAGCCAGCATAGAAAGAATAAATTACAGAATATAAGCAAACTGCACACATTTTCTCAAGTTTCATTATCTACACAAGTTGCAGAATTTTACTTTTTCTTGGCCCAGAATCTGGTTCAGTTGTGAGTTGAATGTGGATGTCTTTTAAGAACACAACCGATGCACAGCCCTGGGTTATACCACCTCTGCACCACCAAAATGATCCAGGAGCTAAACTTCCAGTACCTTTGGAGGTTGCTCTTCAGTCTGGCCCACATTCCAGAATACATCATCCTGACTGGGGCTCAGAGGTGTCACGGCCACATCAGACAACGAACTGCTATGGCACATCTCTCGACTGGTCCGCAGGTTTTCATTCTTCAAACAAATGAAGGGCACGTCAAGTTTATTATTAGAGCCATCAACATACATGGAAATTCTCAAAGTAGCGTGAGGAGGAGAAAACAAGATGAGTTCCTCTGCTCAGAAACTTGGTTATTACTTAAAGCAGGGGTTCCCAACCTGAGGTACTACAGAGTTACAACTCCCATCATCCCCAGCCATGATAAACTGTAGCTGGGGATCATAGGAGTTGTAGTTCAGCAACATCTGGAGTACCACAGGTTGAGAACTTCTGACTTAAAGGGCAAAGAAGGCAAGTGCCCCAATGGGGGAGGAAGGGCAGTGAGACCCATGGGGTGGTGCCTGTGGTGAGAGGGGCCAGCATTTGCAATCCTGTGCCCGTCTTTGTGCCCTCGCCTGAGGCGACCACCCCAACATGCCTCATGGAAGGGCCGCCCGGGATACCTGACAACTGATGTACTAAAAACCGCAGTCCCACCCTCTGGCCAACAGAGGGCAAGTCAGCAGCTCTCTTTCCCAGCAAGCTTGCTTTCCCCGAGACTATGGGAAATACCTATATCGGGCAGCAGCGATATAGGAAGATGCTGAAAGGCATCATCTCATACTATGTGGGAGGAGGCAATGCTAAACCCCTCCTGTATTCTACCAAAGACAACCACAGGGCTCTGTGGGAGCCAGGAGTCGAAATTGACTTGACGGCACAGTTTACTTTTGTATTTATAGAGAGGCAGAAAAATATAGAATGCATTTAAAGAACATCAAGCTGCCGAGAGAGAGAAAGAGAGAGAGAGAGCCTGTCACACACACTCCTCATTCGACAGAGAAGCCCTTAAAATAAGACATCCTCAAGCAGAACCCTTCAAAACGCAGGGCTCATGATGCTCGACTCCTAGAGAAGCAGAAAACAGCACCCTTTGAAATCCATACATTATTGAGGCGACTGGGCTACACAGCCAGACACTTCAAAAGAGAAGAAGCCGAAAACATCTGCTGAAGGGAGGTTGAGCAGCATTCCTGGATTCCAGAAAGGAACAAACGAAGAAGGAATCGGGGCGGGGGCTGTTGGTTCCCCCATGGAAAACCCTCTGGGTTGATAGGAGAGGGGGGCTGTATGATCCAAATCCAGACCCAGAGAGGTGGGTCCTCCAGCTCAAAATCCCTAAGGCCAAAAGCCAGAGCTGAAAGCCGGAGCACGGCAGACTCTTCTGCTGCTCCTGAAGGAAGGACTGGAACCAATAGGCTGAAATTGCAAGTTTTAGGCCAGACGACTGGTTCCCAACCTGTGGGCCACGGAACCCTGGTGGTCTGAAAGGGTACTCCAAGCATTCCGTGGGTGGGGGGTAAGATAGCATAATACTATAATCCTGTGTCCCTCTTATGTATCTCATTCTTTTCCCCACTGGCAGGCTTGCGGCAGGTAAATGTACTGTGATGAGTGAAATATGTTTGTGAGTGAGCATAATAAATAATTAGAAATGGCTGCACTTTCAATGCGCCTTGAAATATGAGTTGGACTCCCATCAGTCATAGGCTACGTTAAGAATGTTTAAAACGGCTTGCTTAGTGGGTGGTCCGCAAAGGCCTTTGATGACAATATAGGGGTCCACATAAAGGGAGAGGTTGGGAACCACTGAAGGGAGGAGAGCTGGTCTTGTGGAAGCAAGCATGACTTGTCCCCTTTGCTAAGCAGGGCCCACCCTGGTTGCATATGAATGGGAAACTCCATGTGTGAGCACTGGAAAATGTTCTCCTCAGAGGATGGGGCCGCTCTGGGAAGAGCACCTGCATGCAGAAGGTTCCAGGTTCCCTCCCGGGCAGCATCTCCAAGATATAGGGCTGAGAGAGACTCCTACCTGCAACCTTGGAGAAGCCGCTGCCAGTCTGCGTAGACCAAAGATTCTCAACATTGGGTCCCCAGATGTTATGGGACTTCAGCTCCCATAATCCCCAGCCCCAGGGGCCTTTGGTTAGGGATTATGGGAGTTGAAGTCCAACAACATCTGGGGACCCAAGGTTGAGGACCCCTGGTTGTAGACAATAATGAGCTAGATGGAACATGGCCTGACTCAGTATATGGCAGCTTCCTCTGTTCCACTGGGCTAGACATTAGAAAGAACTTCCTCACTGTAGGAGCTGCTTGACAGCGGAACCGTCTGCTTCGTAGACTGGTAGGCTCTCTTGCTGGAGGTTTCCAAACAGAGGCTGGACAACCTTCTCATCTATGAGGGATGCTATGGGGGAGATTCCTGCCCAGAGCAGGGGACCGGAGTGGAACACCTCCGAGGTTACTTCCAGCTCTAACATTCTATGATTCTATGAAACTCAAGGCCGGGCCAGCCCTGAGCCTTCATAGTGCCTCCCAATTGTAGATCTGGATGCCGTACCCCCTTCCTTGCTCGAGTGTCTAGGATGCGACAGGCGCCATCCATGCTTGAGTCCACAGTGGCACACCAGTCTAGGCCCCAGTCTCAGATGCCGAGGCTTCTGGTTCAAGCCCCAGAGTCCCTGACAGAGACAGCTGTGCTCATACAGAGGAACCGGGCAGGGGTGATCCAAGAGGGAAAAGAGGAAGAGGACCGCCTGGCCTCCCGTATCCTGCCCCAAAGCCTGAGACGCAAAAGATGGGGCTTGATGTGGTCGTCAGGCAGGGACTGGGGATGTCACTGGGGTGCTGGCCACTGGGAGTAAACAATCAGATCCTCGCCCAGCCTCTCAATGGCTGCTGCCAGCTTCCAAAGTCGCACTTCTCCAAGCCCCACAGGTTTCTCTGTCCCATCTTAGCAACCGCACACTGGCATACTGAGAAAAAGCCATCACAGGTCAGTTGGAACAGCTGCTGGCTGTGAGATCAAGTTTGCCGCCCCGAGGCATTGAGAACAAGTCCTAAAACAGCCGTCTTCGGTCCAGAGCCTGAGTTCTGACAGGTCCCCTTGCATTAAGACTGAATCTTCCACTGTCTCTTTCCTGCTGATCCAGTTCTTTCTTGGCCTTCGATACCGCCTTCTCGTTCCTTTGCTGCTCGCCACTGATGGACATGAACCCAATTCATCCAGTTTACACAGAAACTATGTCCTGATGTGTCAGAAACACGAGAGGAATGCCTGCAGCTATACCATCTTGTTCTGCTATTCTGTCAGATCTCACACGCCAAGAAGGAATGGAGTGCTCAAAAGGAGTATTCTTTATTCATTAGCAGACATTTCTCTCCTCTGAGTCAGAACTGATTTAGGGCCGCAACTTCCTGATAACTGCTGCACTTCCAGCTCTCGCTTTCAAAAACACATGAAAGAAAAATACCCTTTATGCCTTGTTGCTCTTAAGGACACCCTGGCAAATCTCCGAAGAATAAAAGGTTTTAAATGCACAACGTCACTTCAAAAAAGACACCCTCAGATCCTTACTGTTTGAGTAATTCTGCACAGGCTGAGGCCCTAACTATATTTCTGGTCCTGTCCCCACCACCTTACATGACCACCTCTCCACTCCCAGATCACCTTGCAAGGAATGCCCCCTACCTTAACACGGGAGCTGTGTGCATGCCTGTTTGCTGGTCACGTGTCAGTTAAAAACCAGGTTGTAGGTGGAGAGCTTGATTGTGAGCTAAGCCCCAGCTGGGTAGGATGATTCTTCTTCCTGCCTCGTTCCAAACTTGGGAACGGAATCTATGTAGGGCGTGCACATCCTACCCAGCTGGGGCTTCGCTCACAATCAAGCTCCCTACCTCTGACCTTGCTTTTATCTAACACACTATCTTAAAACGGGAGTGCACGGGGCTCCCAGGTTAGGGTAGAAGGCTTCCCCCTACTCTAATGTCGATCATGTGAGCTGCCCTATAGACTACAACAATATCCACTTGCACTCCCCACTTCCTGGTTACTGATAAATCACAGTCCTTATTATAAAATAATTCCCGTTTTTGCCCTTTAGAGTTGCCTAATTAAATTTGTTGTTAAGTGTGAATTGCTAGTGCACCCTTCTTCAGAGTTCAGCCCTTGCCCCAGCCTAAGGGGACCCTCAGGAATATATTTTGGGGAGGCACAGAGGATTTGCAGAAGAAGGGAAAATGGGCAACAATTGTCCCTCCTTCACACACGACCCCTCACCCCCTTATTTGGTGTGGGGGGCGTGTATGAGGGAGAGGCAAGAATTTTCTATTATTTGTCCAGCGCCTTGTATTTTTTAGCTGCTTAAATATATTATAAAGCTACTCAGCAGTAAATCCCACTGTATTCAGTGGGCTTAATGTGCTTAGAAATGCAGCCTTAGTTAATTAATCTCCCGATTAAAAGTACGCAATCCTCAGTCTCACATTTGAAGGCTCTATAAGCACATAGTTGTATTCATGGGAAAGTTGGATCCTTGAAGATGCTCTTTAACCACTGCTGAGAGCAACGATACTGAGGGATAATGTGACCCCTTGATCTCTCCCCGCACCCACTGCACTTCCTGCAATGCGAAGGGGATAAATCCATTCCTGTAAATATTTGCTCTTGCTGTTTTGTTTTGTTTTTAAATCCTGCAAGGTGCTTCCCTGATTTATCTCAGTTTTTGGAAAATATTTTAGCTCTTTCAGGAAACAGCTTTTTCAGCAGGTAGAGCTTCTAATCATACAGCAGTTAAGTCTGTTTTCTTCTTTTTGCCAATATGATTGCCGCTAATCATAGTATTTAGTTAACCAGACTGGTTTGTAGTGTCAAGCTGTTCTCGGAAGCAGCTAACCCTGGTATGAGAGGAGAGGCTCGCTCAAGCCTGTTATCAAGGGGCCTCTCTGCCCATCACTTCCCCAGAGCCCGAGTCAGCAAAAAATACTTAAACATGTTCTGAATCTTCGGCCATTCCAGCGGAATGCCGGAAGATCAGCAGCTTGCTAAAAACCAACAACAAGCCCTTCTGTGCTTGAAAGTTGGCACTGCCTGCAACCTGCTTGCTATCCTGAATAGACAGGTCAAACTTGATCTGAGTTCCACAAACGGAACTTTCCCCACGGTTTTCTCTATCGCAAAAAGCAGTCGTGGCGGGGGATTTGGATTGGGGCCACAGCGCAGGGAGAGGGAAGGTCGTCTGGCCCTTTGCCCTCATATTGATGCTCCAACCCAACTTAAATCAGCTCCCTATTAGCCACAGAGAGGGAAAGTTACAGGCGTTAAGAAAGCAGCCTTAAAAGCAGTATAACAATGCCAAGGATTGTTATTGCAGGAGGTCCTCGATATCCACGGATTAGGTATCTGCAGATTCACATATCCGCGGTGGGGGTAAAAGACACCTGACCTCAGCATACACAAAAAGGGGGTGGGGAGAGAAAACACATTGACCTTGGATATCAGTGGGTCAGGGGTGGCCAGAAATGACCACGGAGGTCATTTCCAGCCGCCATTTTGTGTTTCAATATGCCCTCATATTGATTCTCCAACACAAAGGCAATTTTCAGCTGATTTGTGGGAATTCCAGGGCACAAGACTCAGGGGGAGCAGCAAAACATGGTAAGGAGCTTTCCCGAAAAAAAACATTTGGCCGATTTTTGGCAATATTTGACAATTCCCCCCAAATAGGAGCCCTACCCCTGTGATCTCATAGCGCCCAAAGCCTCCATATTCACGGTTTCTGTATCTGCAGCCAGGAATGGAACCCCCAAGAATATCGAGGTCCTCCTGTATTATTATTAGGTTCAGTCCCCAGCATCTCTCGTCAAAGGATCTCAAAGCAGCAAATTCTATCCATCCATCCATCCTTCTCCACTGCTGCTAGACAGACCAAGGTCCGACTTGATGTAATGTCTTATCTTAAGAGATAAGAACTGAATCACAGAATGTCAAGAGTGCGAAGGGACCCTGGAGATCTTCTACTCCAACCCCTGCCAGTGCTGGGGGCAAAAATCTGCTATAGCATCTCTGACAGATGGGCACCCAGCCTGTTTGAGTGTCTACATGGACAGGGAAATGATAACCGACAGGCATAAAGCAAAAAGTGGAGGCCGGCCGAATGCGCTAGAAACTCCATGAGCTGGAGGGAGCCACTCTCCCAAGCACTGGGAAACCTTGTGGGTGTTTTACGAGAGAGATTATTCAGGAGTGACCCACCCTGTCTCTGCCAGAGATGGGATGGTTTATATTATGGCGCCAGAATTACCGGGGGTGGGTGGGGGGCAGTGGAGACTGCAGCTGCCACAGACATTAAGGCAATTGTACCTCCAGATAGAGCAGTGCTCCATTTGGGCTGGATTGTGTCAACTTAAAAAAAACCCCAAACATACACGAGGCTGCATTGGCTTTCCTGTGCAAAAGGGACAATGAGTATGTCCTACCTGAGCTAACACGGCTCTTTGCAAAGCAGGGGTGCAGGGGCTGGAGTTACTGCCGGATCCCAGCCTGCCATGAGAGGCAGAGTCGCGCCCGAGAAGGGCTGCCCAGTTGAGATCGGTCTGGATGCTGTCGCTCTTCTTCCGCGGGCTCTCCGCCTGGAACCGAACCGACAGAGACAGACGCCCAGTGAAAACCGACGTCAACACTGTAGGAGAAGACTGACCCTATGATTTGTTGAGTTGCTCCGTTTGCAACATGGGGTGGTCTGAGCTACACGCCCATCCGAGGGAGGAGGGAGGTCCTGAGGGGGTAGGAAAGGCTGGACCACTTCAGACTGCAGAGGTGTCATTACACCTGTGGGAACACCCCTACTCAAGAAAACGCCCCGCAGGTCAAACGCGACCACAATAGGGAGCACGCTGGACTACCACCCATCACCCTGATATGCTAATTTTTAAAAAAAATGCAAGTAGCAGTTGTATGGCAAAGCATTCAAATGCAGTATTCCTCCACCTAAAGTGGCGTAGACCACTTTCCCACCTCGGGATTATACAGCTTCATTCTGCTGCGTGTAGACTCAGATAGCCAACACAGTTTGTTGCCGTCTCTGCTTTTTTATGGTCAAGTCAACAAGAAAACTGAATTTCTATTAGCCGATAGCAACAGACAGAGATAATAGGAAAAGGTGGCTTTTATATGTTTTCACAGAGCACAGCAAAGTTGTTTCCCTGTTCATGTGATGGGAGTGTGTTAATGATCAATGGCTGTATAGAGCTTGACATCTTGTATATCAAATTATGGTTTTTGTCATGACCTAGGATCCAAACAAATTTGTGCACGATATGCCTATGCAAGTATTGTTGTTTCTAGATTTTAGTTTTGATAGTTTAGCATTGTTGTTATGGTTTACAGCCAAATAATGTTACTTACTACTCATTTGATCTTATTTTATTTATTTTTTTAAATCAAATTTGTACACCGCCCCAAACTTTTGTGTCTCGGCGATTAACAGTAAACAGTCTTGCAGTCTGCCAGGTAACTTCAGCACCATATTGTCTTCAGCAAGATTTTAAACCCTCCTTTTGCACTAGGTGCCTTAATATTAATAATAATAATTTTTTTAAAGTGTTGAAATTCCTGTCTTCCATGAATTTATCTAACTCCTTCTTGAAACCATCCAGGCTGTTGGCAGTTGCTGCCTCTTGTGGCAGAGAATTCCATAGGTTAATTATGCATTGTGTGAAAAAGTACTTTTCTCACCAAAGTAATCATTTTGCCAAAATATATGTCAATGAGATTGGTTCTGGCAAATCAAATAAATGGTGGGCTGTCACTTGTTTAAAAAAAAATTACTGCAAAGTACAAATTGGCTAGTCTCCTCCCCATGAATCTGGGAAGAGTTGAAGAAGTGGCAAAGTTTCTGTGTACATCTATAGAGTATAAGAGAAGTCCAAACATTCCGTCACACTCTGGCATGACCAACAGATCAGTTGCCATAGCTTGAGGCTATGGAAACTGAAAGGGTGTGACCATGCAGATAAGAGCTCTCTATGGTTGGCAGCTGGGTTTAGGTCCAGATTTGGTGTTACTCCCAGAGTTCTGGATGCATAAAAATGATCACTCTCTCCAAAACATCACTCCCCCCACCCCGGCCACCCACTAATGTGAGCTACCACACTGTCCTCCAAGCAGACGGCAACAGACTCCTTGTTAATATAACACCAGGAGAGCAAGCTAAATGAAAACGGCCTCAGCAAGAACTAATTATTATTTCACTGGGGGGAATGACTCGATGCTCTGGTCTCTGCAAATCCTGAACAAACAAGAAAGAAAGAAAAAGTGGACAGGATGCCAATGGGATTAAAGAAACAGGGCAGCCGAACCCTGGAACCAGAGTAGTGACGGTATGGTGTAAACGCGCAGGACACAATCCGTGCTTGCAAAAGAGACTGCAGATCCATGCCAGCTCCAATTTGCTTTCTGTTTCATGCTGCCTGTTTCTCTACCGAGACTCTCTGCCTACAACTGCTAATGTCAGGAATCCACAACAGTACATTTAGATTAAATTTTAACAGTAATGGCATAGACTAAATTCTACAATACATTTTATTCTAGTACAAAGAGGTCTTTTATGGAATACATGTCAGAGATACAGATGAATATCAGAGCTGACATTTTGCTTTTGCCCCCTCAGGCACCAGAATTTTTTTTTTAAAAAGCAAAAGAGAGAAACTTGAAGTGATGAAACCGAGTTGCGCTTCCCTAAAGCCCAGTAGCGGTACAATTTATACATTTATATGGACTCTTCCAGTACGTTTCTGCAGAGACAGCAATCTAAGACTGCTGGGGTGGGTGGCGGGTGTGTGTGTGTGTCCCAGGGCTGGGGACGAGCAGTGGGCCCCATTAACCAGGGAGGGGTTAAATTGCATAGACCTTTACAACAGAAGTCTCATAGCCCCTGCTAGTTGGGGAGAGGCAGAGGCACCTTTTAAAGTGGTGGCTCTCACATTGAGGAGGAAGAAGACAACGGCTGTTCATGTTTAGAACAACTGTTGCCTCTCTTGAGTCTCTTTGGGACAGAGAAATCCTCTCCCCACAACCCCCTTATAAATTGCAAGAGAAAATGGTAATTGTGCACAGAGGTGCACTTGTGTAATTTTGGAGCCTGGACCTAGAGGCCTTTGGAGGCCTCTCTCCGCCAGCTGCAAGTTAAGCATCATCCCTGCTACACACATACAAAGCGTGACACACGCAGAATTGTGTCCTTGAGGGCACAGCCACTGAACTCACAAGAATGTAAAAATATAGGTCTATTTGTGGCAATATGCATGAGCAGAAACATTTCAACACACAACTATATATTTGGGATTTTGATTTTTTTTTTAGGATCCGGGAGCCCCCAGGGGGTGTGGAGGCCCTGGACTTCGGCCCGGGATTCCAGAGGTAAGAGCAGCTCTGTTTGTACCAGGGAGGACAACCATCTGACGTTGGCCTGTGACCCAGAACTGGGTTCCAATCCATGTGCGGAAGACTAAGAATCTAGACCCTGGTTCATTTTCAGTGAAGTGCCCCATACCTCCTTGGCTGCGGGAGGGTTCAGGATCTTGGGAGGATCTTTACTCTTCTGCTTGTGGTCGTGCTGGAGAGACAGCAGCTGCGTTTGATCTTTGGGAAGAGTCCGGTGAAGCTTCTTTCCATGATGTGCTTCTTCAACCTTTTTCTAGAATGGAAATGGAACAGGGATCTTAGAGTGAGGGAAGAAGAGCCAAGAGTACAGGAGCCTGAGGGGCTTCGTATTAACCAGTTGCCGCCAGCTCGGCTGGTGGCCACATGGGCACGGGCCTTCTCGGCTGCTGCCCCGAGATTGTGGAATGTGCTCTCTACTGAGATACGATCCTCCCCATCCCGGCAACTTCCCAGCAACTGGTATTAAGAGGTATACTGCCTCTGAACCCAGAGGCTCCATTCAGCCATCGTGTTCAATGAATTTATTTAATCCCTGATTTAAAACCACCTAGGCTTGTGGCTGTCACCATCCCTTGTGACAAGGAATCCCATACGTGGCCTCATTAAGGACAAGGCAGTTTCATATGCAGATCTCTGACCTCCCCTGTGTCTAGTCACTCTTGACTCTTTGTGTCTTAAGAAAACGTTTGCATACCATGTTTCTATTTTAAAATATCAACACTGTTTGCAGTATAATTCCATCATAAAAGCAACAAGAAGAGCACGTAGAAAACTTGCAGATGGCCAAAAGTGGTCACCAAACTGCAGTTTGTGTGTGCTTGTGTTTCATTTCCTTGTTTCAAAGCTTCTGTTAATGACGTTCTACCCAGCACAGAATTACACATGCTTAAACCTTCCTGGGTTGTGGCCACTCGCTATGCAGGGTTTTAAAGCTTGAGTTCCCAGAGGAGAGCTGGTCTGGTGGTAGCCAGCATGACTTGTCCCCTTAGCTAAGCAGGGTCTGCCCTGGTTGCATATGAATGGGAGACTTGATGTGTGAGCACTGGAAGATCTTCCCCTCAGGGGATGGAGCCTCTCAGGGAAGAGCAGAAGGTTCCAAGTTCCCTCCCTGGCAGCATCTCCAAGAGAGGGCTGAGAGAGATTCCTGCCTGCAACCTTGGAGAAGCCGCTGCCAGTCTGTGTAGACAGTACTGAGCTAGACCAAGCGTCTGACTCAGTAGAAGGCAGCTTCCTCTCTCTGCACACCTGCTGGTTCTCTTTTAGAAAACCTGTGGGAGACGCTGGCCCTGTCCATACACAGAGTGGGCCGACTGGTGAAGAAGCAGGCGCCAGTCCCCCTCCGTCCCTAACACGTACAACATATTTTCCAGGCGGGGGCCACTTTGGCAATAAATCTTCAAGGTGAGAGCCGTTTCCCACTGTGCTGAGCTTCGCACAGGACTGCACTTTTCTCGGTGCTCGGAGGGCCCTTAAAGAGAGACGGAGCCCAGGCAGGGAGCCACACTCAGGGTTGATGAGGCTACCACTGACTCCCCCCACCCCCACCCCCGGCCTCACAATGAGGAACATGGTATTAAGCGGATGCTCTGCACAAGGCCTGATTGGACCAAAGTCGAGCGCCCACCATATTTCTCCTCTATTTGCAGGCAAACAATCACATTAGGGTGTAAACACCCACCACAGGCTTCTTCATGGAGCTCCTGCCTCACTGCACACCATGTTCGAGGGAGGGAATTTGCGCCGGTTTCTCCACTGGCTTGATATGTTTACAAAGTGGGCCTTTGAACACGGAAACCCAGGGAGGTACCTCCTTCACAAAATGACGTTCGCACCTGCTGATTCTCCGATTTCCTCATTCCATCCACTTTGCATTGCTCCTCCTCAGTATTTCTCCTGCTGTCTTTATCAGCTTTGCTTTGAGCTGCCGTGATCTCTGGACCTCTCTTTTCAAGATCCTGGTGCTTCCGGAGCTCCTCTCTCTTCTGATGCTAAGGATATGCCGGGAAATAATATATTGCTTTTATTTCGTCTCACAGGGCTGTGTACAAAAGAATTGCTGTAATGTCAGGTGGTGACTGCTCCTATCTGGAATTCTGCGCCAACCTGCTTTTGAAAGCAAAACCAGAGGGTTTTCTGCTCTAAAGCACCCAATAATCTAACCACTAATCTAGGGAAGGCCCTTCAGTATTTATTAATACTTCAGTTGGGCCACATTAACTAGTAAGTGGTATGAGATAAAATGCCATGAACCAGCCCCAAGAGAGGACAAGAGGCAGTTTGTATAACTTCCTTGACTTCACTTTTTCAGAAGAACATGTGAGCACTAGTGATCACAGTTAAAAAGACAGGAGTTCGATCCCAGATGGCAGGGTTTGTTCAGGACTGGGGCGCCCCAGATGTTGCTGGACTGCTACTCCCAACATCCCCAGCCTTTGGCCACTGTGGCTGGGAATGACGGGAGTTGTAGTCCAACAACTTCTGGGGACCCAGCTTTGAGAACCCCTGAATGTGGCGACCTCCCTCACAAGATTAATGTAAAGAAAAGAGGCCCCTGCCACGCGGTGGCCTGCCTCACAAAGTTGCCGTAAAGAGAGGCACAACAGCAACTGCGAGCTTCTGAAGCAGTTTGCATGTTGAGAGTGCTACAGGGGGGTCTTTGCTCCTTCACCGTTCCTGCCCTTAAGCTCCCCGAAGTTTCCTGCTTCCTTATATGGCCCTGTTCTCCCTTGCTGCCCCCAAGCCTGGAACACCCTCCTAGGATACAGACGAGAAGCCATCTCTCTCTCTCTCTCCTCAAAACTCACTCCTTTTGCGAAAGCTTGAATCCCTTCATCCTCCCGCCAGAGGAGAACAGTCCGCTGTTGATGGGACCATCAGGGCTGTTGTGCAACTTCAAAGGGAGCCCAGACGACTGAGTACAGGCAGGGCTGCTGAGGAATGCCTGAAAACCACTTCCGGGCAGCAGCCCCAGACTTCTTCCACGGCTGCTGCCCAGAAGCGCAATTTGAGGCACTCTGCAGCAGCCCCATCTTTGAATCTGCACAGCAGCCCTTGAGGGTCACTTCTGTCCACAGGGGGCTGTGCATCATTCGTTTCCCCCAATACGCTCACTTGCATTTGTGCAAAACAACCCTGTATTATCCGTGTCTTTCCTCCGCCCTTTCCATCTCCTCCATTATTTCGATTTAGATCTATGCTCCGTTCAGGCACGGATCTGTTTTTTGTTGCTTATGTCACTCTGCATAGTTCCATGTCCGCTAACGACACACGGTCAACAACAACAGATTCGTCACTGGGCAAATTAGATGCCAGCTTCTGCCATAGTCAAAGCTTGCAAATACACTTTGTGCTCAGGTCTCCAAACCTGGCTTCCCTTCCCTATCCAGTACTGGGGGCGGGGGGCGGGTTGTGCTACCGAAACATAGTCAAACGAGTCCTACATCCTCCAGCTTTTTCCTCTGCAGCTTTTGCTCCACAATTCGTTTCTGCCTCTCTTCCGAGAGCTGCTTTTTGTACTTTTCCTGGTCTTTCAGCTGCTGCTGCTGGATCTGTTGCTGGCGCTGAGGATCTGAACGACTTTTGTTTTCCTGCTGAAGCCTCAGGAATTCGCGGCGGAGGGTGGATTCGCCAGGGAGATTAACTATGGAGCTTAAAGGAAAAGGAAAATATCTGTTTGACTAACCACAGTATTAAGACTACACAGCAAACACAGACAGTCGCTGGGGACGGGCTTGCTGTCCTAGGTGATAACATTAGAATGTTCCAGAAAATCTCCGCAGAATCTCCCCCCCACCACCACCCGCACTCCATATTTACGATGCTTCTGTTTTAACAACACTTCAGAATGCAGGCTAAAGCTGATTATCTGCTTGTTCACTGGAGGCTTTGCTTCTCTGTTGCCTTCCCCAAACAAATTTTAGCATCTGTTCACACTTTATATTCAACAGCAAACAGTGAATGGAAACAAAAGAGGATCCAGATATATTTTTGAGTTTGTAAGGAAGCCCATCTGGTTGAGGGGGGCAGGGCAGAAGGGGGGCAGCCCTAGGAAAAAGCTTGAAAGTTTAGCAGAGTTTGCCTCAAAAGTTAGTGGACACACCAAATAAGATGTGTCCCCTCCCTCCCCTCAGCTTGATGCAGCTTAAACGTTATTACTTCTCATCTCAGGCAGCATCTACCTCTATCGTTTAATTAATTAATTAAAAATAGTTCTGTCCTGCCCCTCCTGCACACCGCTGCTCAGGACGGCTTAACATAAAAACCCATAATAAATAATAACCCAATGTACAAAACAGCAGGATGAAATAACAGCCTGAATTAAAACTGGAAACCCAATTAAGTTAAAGCATTGCTTTAAAAAAGAAGGGCTTTCAGATCCTTTTTAAAGCTACCTGAGGAGGGGCCCCGGGGGGCGATGATGAAGCACCTCTGGGAGTGCATTCCAAAAATAGGGGGCCACCACCGAGAAGGCCCAATCTTATCCAGTCCTTTCTCCTTCTTTGAAAGTTTAAGTATTTATAGTCCACCTTTCCATGTAAAATGCACAAGTGTACACATGTGCAAGTGTACAAATGTCTCTTTTAAAAAAATCCAATATCATAAGAACAATTTACATCCATACATCATAAGAGAAGCAGTAGTACAAATGACAGAATCAAGAATCCTGGGAGCAAAAGGAAGGAAACCATCACAGCATGTTGAAAGCTTTTTTTACTATTCCCCTGCTGCACAGTAAGGTCAACAAGGAGGGAGAGGACCACACTTCCTTGGGCAAAGTGTTCCAAGTCTGGACAAGTCCCCTGTTAGGGTACCAGCTAGCTAAATCTCGGAAATCAGCAAGAGACTAGGAGGGCCTTCCCTGAAGTTATGAAAAGGCGGGCATGGTCGTATAGGAAGAGGAGGAGGTCCTTTAGAGGTATCCTGGTCCTCGGAGCGGGCCTCAGAGTTTTGCATAATAGGACAGCTGCCAAGAGGAGGACCCGTCACCAAGGTCTGTGCCCCCAGCCTTCAGTTGGTGGTGGGAGGAGAAGCACCTTAGCCAAAAGAGTTTGCCTGGTTGCCACCTGCTCTCTCCTGCCTCATCCACCCCAAGCCAAGCCCCAGGGGGCCCATGGAGAGCAGCGTGTCGAGGGCCTCCTGAAACTGGGAACCAATGCTGTCAGTTCAGTGCTCCTAACCAGCTTATTTCCTCCACTGCATCTGGCCTGGGCAGAGCTTGGAAAGACAGTGCTTTGCAGCTGCTCCAGAAGTTCAGCTGCGATTAAAAATGGCCTCAAACAGTAATTGTTGGAGAGGCAATAACCCTCACGCCAACTTGACGCATATGTTCTGGGACTGTCCCATCGTGCAAGGATTCTGGAGGGAGATTATTACACGTATTAATTTAGTGATGGATTCAGCCCTTGCACAGGAGGATCTGGACGCAGGACTGGGGTGTATCCCAATCGAGTCGGGGACTAAAATCAGGTCCTAAAAAATGGCCATGGAGAAGCTTACTGGTAGCCCAGAGATTAATATTGAGGCAATGGAAATCTCCCACTCCTCCTAGGAGTGAGGAATGGGTGCATGATCTGCTCGAGTTAGTGGCACATGAAAAATGGGCCCTCAAAGAAGTTAATAAACTGGATAAACGGTCAGAAATCTGGCATAACATTCTTGAACTGTTCTTAGAGTAAAAAACAAAAAGAAAACCCCTTTCTGATTTACCGACATCTATTGGTGTGTGTGTTTCCTTCTCTTCTTCCCTCCCTTCTTCTCCCCCTCTCCCTCTATCTCTCTTCCTCCCCCCAACCAGTGTAGCCAAAGGCTGGCTAGGGGAGGGAAGGGGGAGAAATGGGGAAGATGTATGTAAAAAAGAAGAAGAAGAAGAAGAAGAAGGGGGGGAAGTAGTAGTAGTAGTGGTGGTTTAGTTGCTGCCCCAAAGAGTCAGGTTTTCAAGAGGCCCACAAGCAGCTTTCATGCCTGCCCAGACAAGAATGCCTTTGGAGACGTTGCTCCCCTGCCATTCGTATTGAGAGGCATCGTGCCTCTGAGGCAGGCCACCTCCAGCCTCAGAGGCACGATGCCTCTCAATAGCAGTTGCAGGGGAGCAACAGCAGGAGAGAGGGCCTGCCCTCACCTCTTGCCTGTGGGCTTCTCAGAGGCATCTGGTGGGCCACTGTGGGAAACAGGATGCTGGGCTAGATAGGCCTCCTTGGGCCTGATCTAGCAGGCCTGTTCTTCTATTCTAAGAAGAAAACTGGCAAGGTGGGAGTGAAAAGGGGAAGGAATCAGCCAAAAGAGAGCAACACAGGAACATCTTCTAGACCTGTGGATTCCTTGTGGAATTTTGGAGGGGAGTGCAGTTTCTGATCTAAACACACAAGAAGGCTTATGACACAAAATTGTCCTATGGCTCTGACCCAACTCCAACATTAGCGGGACAATGTGAGAGCTGCTTTTGCATGGCCGGTCTCACACTGCTCCAATAACATTTGTAGGAATGATTCACAAGGGTCATGTCTCTCCTTCCTCCTCTAGCTCCATGCAATTGATATGCCATTCGTATAGGTTCAGTCTGCAGACATTAAGTCCCTGGTACAAGCATCTTCTCCTTGGGGATGAGGCTTTAGCTCAGCGATGAAACTAGTATTCTGCGCAAAGAAAATCCCAGGTTCAGTCCCTGGCATTTCCAGGTAGGAGTGGGAAAAGCACCTGGCTGGATCTTGGGAGAGGTGCTGCCGGTCAGTGTAGACAATACTCAGTTAGGCAGGCCAGTGGTCCGACTCTGTATAAGGCAGCTCCAGAGGTCCAAGTTTAAAAGACTCTGAAGGCAGCAAACTCTGAAGCTGCTCTGATCATGTGTAAATAGAGCTTTGGAGTCACCTCTCTCCCCAAGGTGAAGATCATTTGGCGACTTGGATTTTATCTACAGCTACAAAATATAACCTTGGTTCTCCTTCATCTTCGTTCAGCTCATCACCTTCTTCTTCACTCCCACTGTATTCATATTCTGTTTCATCTAAAGAGGGAGTGGGGAAAAAAAATCCAGCTAAAGATTTAACTACTACAGATGTTATATTCTATTTTTATACATGGGTATCTCTCTCCCCAATGCCACTTATACTCCCCCGCCTCCCTCTCTCTCTCTCTCTCTCACACACACACACACACACACACACACAATTTGTATTCCACTCAAAAAGCAGGATATACAACTCTACTAAAGCAAACAGCCATATCCACTTAGAATCTCAAATCAATTCCCAAAATGTGGTCAAAATTCAATTTTGATAATTCTAATTCAGGCCTTGACCAATTTTCGTTGGATCCAGGACATAGCCCAACAATTTGGGAGACAGACAACAGACACTTGAACAAACTGACTGGACTTAATGATGGACATTGCAAAGTGGTCAGGTAAATGGGCTTCTCTTTATCTCCTTTACAAATAATATCTTAGAAGATAAACAGGGCTGCCCGGAACAAATACAGTTTTAATTAAATAACACTGCCTCTGACTATCCTAGTCTATCCTGGTCTAGGTGCCCTGGTTAAATTTCTAGGCATGATGGCTCCCTGGCGCCTGGGATTTGCCAAGACCTAATTGTGCAATTTGTGTCTACATTTAAGAACATTCCAAATCCACTTATATCCCATCCTTCCTTTTGGAAACTCAGATAGACTTGCAGAGGAACTTTCAGTGGTCTGCCATCAAGAACACAAGCCCACGCCTGCTTAATAGCAAGAATGCGAAGGGTCTGCCATCTGAGAAAAAAACTGAACCAAACTCGGCAGGGGCAGGACCCTTGAAAGGGAGTCTGTTTGTGGATTGAAGGGGTCATGAACCACCACTGAAGAATGCACATTTTTAGTCTTTTGTTGGGTAGGACAGTGAGACCATGAGGCCTGGAATCCTTTGGACCGTTCTCACAGAGTGGCAACGGTGACCTGTAATGCCAGTGTGGTGTAGTGGTTAGAGTGCTGGACTAGGTCTGGGGAGATCCGAGTTCAGCCATGATACTTGCTGGGTGACTCTGGGCCAGTCACTTCTCTCTCCACCTAACCTACCTCACAGGGTTGTTGTGAGGAGAAACCTAAATATGTATGCACCACTGGGCTCCTTGGAGGAAGAGCAGGATATTGAAAAAATGTAAAATAAAATAAATAAAAATAATGCATGTGGCAAGATCCTGGATAACGCCAATGCAATCTGAAGGTAGGTATGCTTGAGCTGTGATGGAGTCAAAGAGGATACATACAAAGTGAATGGTCCTAGAAGGTGTCAAGTTCGCAAATACACATCTCATGTGAGTAACCTATCAGGGAGCCAAGTTTGCCTGTGGATAGCGGTTGAATGTACATTCAATTGTTGTTACCACAGATCAAGTGAAACAGTCTACTCTTCCATGAAAATTTTTGTTAAAATTTTGCAGTGACAAAGCTGGCAACCTTTTGGGCCTTACCTTTCTCTCCCCTTTTCTTCCTGGTCCTATCTAGGTGGTCTTTCAGCAAGATGCGCACTTGCCGTTCGTTCTGCATGTCTCTGATGAAAGAATGCTTGAGTAAGGTTTCCGTGGCTGGGCGGTGCATGTAATTCTTAACCAGGCAACTGTCAACAAAGCTAAGAAATTTTTTTGACCTGAAAGGAAAAGAAGAAAAATTTGAAAACAATCAATCAATCAGAACCTCTCTGTTCACTCAAAAAGCTTGGCAGACAGTCACAGCAAGCCTCTAGGCAGGGCAACCAATGGCTCGTAACTCAGGGATGGAGACAGGCCCATTCAAAAAAGGGAAGGGCTGGGTCTGGGAACAAACTGCTACTTGACCAGACAGGTTGTTGAGCTGGAAACCTGGAGAAACAGGAAAGTGGAGCCAGTCTAAGAGGCATTTCCATGTGTGCCGAGTGATGAGCGATTCAGAACTTCAGACTATGGGAGTCAGACGTTTTACAGGACCAAGAGGAAGCCTAGCGGCCCTCTGGGTTCAAGGGAGAAAGTTGGTCTTGTAATAGTAATTGCAAACGCGAACTCTTTGCTAAGCAAGGGCTGACTTGGTTTGCACTTGGATGGGTGACTATATGTAAGTGCTGGAAGATATTCCCCTTAGGGGATGGGGCTGTAGCTCAGCGGAAGAGCACCTTCATATCTGCATGCAGAAAGTCCCAGGTTCACTCCCTGGCATTTCCAAGTAGGGCTGGGAAAGACTCTTGAATGAATCCTTGGAGAGCCACTGACAGTCAGTGCAGACAAGATGTATCAAGTTAGATGTATCAAGCATCTGCCTCAGTATAAGGCAGCCTCCTATGTTCCTATGTTCCCTGATGAACTGGGAGCTGCAATACACTCTTTGGCCATCTGCAATGGTGGCGCTGTTACAAAGCAGAGAGCAGGCCTGTGGCTCCCTCATCTATAAGCAAGGTTGGTGGTGCAGAGAGTAGAGCGTTGGAGAACCCAGCTTGAGACCTCCAGCATTCTGCAACATGCCATGCCCTAGGAGTTGAAGCCTGTAGGGACTCAGCATTAGGCAGTTTCATTTGTTACAGTCTGTTTTTAAGAAGCTAATTACCATTTCCGGGACTTCAGTTTAGGGGGAGGATTCCGTGGAATGAGAAAGAGAGCCCTCATGGGATGCATGTCACACAAGGCTGCAAGGGAGAAAACACAAACACTCAGTTCACACATGCAAGTACTTCACACTTCTCTGCTCTCTGTTACTGCACGCTGGTGACTGGGAGCTAAATGAAGCTCCCCTGAAAAACATGGTTGCCTGCAGGAGTATGCAAGTCCTGTCAGTGGGCAGATGTCTAGGATGGTCCATTCACACACACAAGTCATCAAGGGATAAACTTGTGAATCAGCCCTATTGCTTGCAATGCATCTCTTCCACTTGGCTCCTTTAGAAAGCCAAATGCATTGCTAATTCTCATGTGGGTGCAATTTCCCCCTTATGAGTACCAGTTGCTGGAGCCGTTGTCATTTACTAAGATTCCTCTGTCTGTATCATTTGTCACAGAAAACCACAGTCCTCGCAGCTGCAGGGCAAGGGGAGCTGGGGATATGTGGGGGGTGGGGGAGAGCAGAAGAAACAGCCCTCAAGTTCTCCTGGTTTTCCACCACACAATGACTTCAAAAGGGTGTGGGTACTGGTGGCATTAATGCACGCTGAATAGCAAAAAATTCTTTGCTTCAAACAGTGTGGCCAGGATTTTTATTTTTTATTAAAAAAAACAAAAAACCCTTAGCTACAAATAAAACAGAGCTATTATTTCATTGTGGGCATTCAACTGGAGGCCCTGAATATTTCAAAGTATCCATCTTCAGCCAACATCTGAAGTTGAACAAGGACACCAGCATTAAGCCAGAACACATAACAAACAGCTAGACATAACTAACTTACGGGGAGCTCCTTCCGCCATCTCTATAGCAGTGATTCCCAGGGACCACAGGTCGCTCTAGAGGGAAAGAGACAGTGAACATGTGGAAAGCAATGGTGAAATGCAGGTCTCTCACACGTACACACACACACACACACACACACACACACACACACACACACACATCCTAAAGCATTTGGAGTTACATGTAGGTTTCTTTTGTTGGGTTAAATGTATCTATTCTCTCCTTTCCAGCCTGAATCATCTTCCAAGGTTGTTTACAGTGTGTCTGTAAACAAGAGGTACAATCTATATATATACGTCTCTAAGGTGTACCCGTGGCTAATCCCATGTGTGGCAGCTCTCGCGAGAGTTCATGAGCAGAAGCACCTCACTGGGCAGTGGGGATTCCATATGCAGATAAGGGGGAGGAGCCTGTGATGGTTAAGGACAGTAGGAATGCAACTTACTGGTTGGAATATGTTCTCCCTTCCCCCCACCCCACACAGCCTGTGTGTTGGAATCTCTGTTTCAAAAGGTGGGTGTTTTTTTCGTGTTTTTTGTTTGTTTGTTTTTAAGGAAAACTGGTAACATTTAACTGAAAACATTTAACATCAATCTCAGATGCTGACATTGGGGAAGCAAATGCACATATAGTCAAACCAACACACTGCATCCCCCAAACTGTATAACATTTACTGTAATCCCTGAAAGGAGACCACGGATGTCTCCTGTAAGTTTTTCCACACATGGAAGTTTGTATCTCCTCCAGAATGGAAGGTGTGTGTTCACATATCAGCCAAATTTACCCCAAAGTCCCTGTGAGCTATTGGGGAGCACTTCACACACAATTTGGGTTTTTCATTGCACTTTAAAGTGTAGCCCGATTTATATCCGGGGTTAAAAAAAATCAACTTTTCCTGTCTTCTTTTTTTTTGGTGGGGGACAACTTTGAACTCTCAGTAAACCCACAGTAAAGCCTGCTTCTGGGCAAGCCCTTGGTCCCAAAAGGAGACCACTACCTCCTTCCAAGATATTTTGCTGATTTTCATTTAAACTCTCTTGGCTGCATTCAAATGTTTGAAATTTGAGGAAATTCCAGTGACTCCCTAGAGAGCCTCTCACTCCACCCTGCCCAAAGATACATTGGTTTAGAAACTGTTTTCAGGGCAGGTTCCAGGTTTAGAGGGTCCTCCACAAACTGCCTTCCTTGGGCCTCCTTCAACCTGGATGGGCCTCAACAGAGCTCTGCCACCACTGCATTGAAGCTACAGGCTCAGGGCTCAGCAATGCAGCCTTCAGAATGCCAATGCTGGTCCCATGACCAATGGTGCTGGTCCCAACGCTGGGTCCCTCAGAATCCCTCAGGCGCTACACCTAAGGGGAACGTAGGAAGCTGCCATATACTGAGTCAGACCATTGGTCTATCTAGCTCAGTATCTAATCCATATCTGCATATGGATTAGCCACCCAGGCTTTTAATTAATATTGTTTTAATGCTGTTTTAAAATTTTCTTTTAAAAATGTTTAATTGTTATAATGTTTTAAACTTTTTGTTTTTGTTTTAACTGGCCCTATCCACCCCAGGACAGTACCTCCAGTGACTGTTGCTAGTGTCTATCTTATGTTTCTTTTAGACGGTGAGCCCTTTGGGGACAGGGATCCATCTTATTTATTTATTATTTATCTGTGTAAACCGCCCTGAGCCATTTTTGGAAGAGCAGTATAGAAATCAAATAAATAACAACAACAACAACTAATGTTTTAGTTTCTGTTTTTATCTTGTTGTAAACCACCCAGATATGTAAGTTGTGGGAGGAATAAAAATATGTTAAATAAATAAAATAAAATAAATATTATCTAAACAGACTGGCAGGAGCTTCTCCAAGGCTGCAGGGAGGAATCTCTCACAGCCTTATCTTGGAAAAGCCAGGGAGGGAACTTGGAACCTAGATGCTCTTCCCAGAGCAGCTCCATCCCCTGTGGAGGATATCTTACAATGCTCACACATCAAGTCTCCCATTCATATGCAACCAGGGTGGACCCTGCTTAGCTAAGGGGACAAGCCATGCTTGCTGCCACCAGACCAGCTCTCCTCTTGGGGACCCCCAGTTTTGCTCTAAATTCCCTTGAGTTTCTTTGACCACTCATCTTCTTTCAGATGATTCCCTCATTTCCATGCCAGGGGGAGAAAAGGGCTAGTTATATATTGTGTAGAGAGCGTACACAATCAGTATACATGCGGTCAAAGAGCAAGCCGTGCTGCTGGGTACAAGACAACACCAGCCCACTTTTCAGTCGCCACATCAACCGTGTGTAAAAATATTCCAGTAAAAGGCCTGAATCAGCGCTTGGGAAACTCCCTGAGAATCGAGCTCTTTTTTTGGGCTACAGTCTGCTCAAATCCTCTTTGGAGGCCTGCATAAGGAGGGCTTGCAGTTAAGCAGAGGAACTGAGCTGACATCAGCTCAGCTCAGAAGAGCTGTCCTGAACTAATCAATTCAGACAAAGCAAACAAGGCGGTTGTGCCCATTTTTTAAAGTTCTAGAAAGAAAACAGGACTGGGGCTGGGGGAGGAAAGTTTGACTACAGCAAAACTTGTTTTAATTTAGAATCTCCTAACCCACCTTATGCCCCAAGAGGTTTTTACAATACAAATAAATTAACAACCCATACAATATAACTTCAGTAAAGACAATCATCTGTCAGCCAGCTCTGTTGCTAAGTCTTTAACAACAGCTTGCTCTGTAGAGACCTTAGCATGTGATAAAGCTGATCTCCATGCTGTGAAGAGCTTCACTGGTTGAGTTTCTAATGGCAGAAAAGCAGGTCAGGCTATTATTTTCTGTAGAGTTGCCAACATTCATCCTTCCAGCCAATAAAGCCACAGATGAACTAAAACCAACCCATCAAAGCATCCTGGCAGCCCATCTCAACTACTATCTTCATCAGCCTTTTAAAACTCTGCATAGAGGGTGAGAATGGCAGAGCTCTTAAGGGAGCAAATTCCATTGTAAAGGGGCAACCACCAAGAGGGCCCTGTTTGAGATCCCCTGCATTTCCTATAGCAAATGTTACCAGTGTTTGTCTCCATAAGGACTTGGCCACAATAAGCATGACCTGAGTGAGGGGTACAGGGGTAGGGACCACAGTTCAGTGTAAAGCACATGGTTTGCATACAGAAGATCCCAAATTCATTTGCTGGCCATTTCCAGTTTAAAGGATCTCAAGCAGCTGGAAAGGCTGCCGACCTGGCTGGATCAACAGTCCAACTCAGCATAAGATACCATCACATGCTCATGTGTTATAATCAATCAATCTCTTACACTCTACTCTCATGCTCTCGGTTGTCTTTGCTGCAACAAACAGAACTAACCCTCTGGAATATGCTAACAACACTTCCCTTTTTCGTTTCAGAGGTTAACTTCACAGAGAAGTTAGAGAGGGAGTTAACTTCACATCCCCCCACCGCACCCTTTCCCCCCAAACTGTGTATTAATTACACATTGGTTCATTCCGCTAATTGGCCATGAATTTAAGGGAGAGCAAAAGGTTCGAAGGCAGTTAGAAGGGACAGAAGAGGTCCATCCTAGGCTGAGAAAGTAAAGAGAGGGGGGATGGGAGAGAGTGAGAGGGCAGCAGGACAAAAGGAGAGATGCAGCATTAGATAAAGGAGGAATACATTTATTATTTAAAATATTTATATTCCACCCACCAACAACAACAACTTTCAGAACACTGAGGGCTGAGGTGGCTTGCAATAAACCATAAAACAATATTTATAGTAAAACACATTAACACCACAATACAACAACAAAACACAATAAGACACACTAAAACGCTGCAAGATAAAAGAGTAAATAGAGAGGAGAGAAGGGAAGGGGGGGAGGATAGACTAAAACCGACTAAAACCAGATACAGTCAGTTTTTAAAAACTTCTCGAAAAAGGGAAGGCTTTTAATTCCCCTTTAATCCAAGAGGGAGAGAGATGAAGCCCCTCTGGGAGGGCACCGAAGAGGCAGGGGCCACTACTGAAAAAGCCCTCCTGAGAATGAGGAGGAAAGAGCAGAGACCTGAACTGGGAAGTGGATGAAGGAATGGGAGGCAAAGTTTACTAGATGTAGTAGACGTTGTTGTGCTGAGCACGACAGTGGATTTTGAGAACAAACATATCAGTTTCAATTGGCAAAGGAAAAAAACCCCACGAACAAAGCGTGTTTTCTGTTCTTTTGGCCAAACGCTTAGAGAGGAAATTGAGAAGAGGTTAGCCAGTCTGAGCAAGACTTACTCTGTAATCATATGTTGATTCTGGGTTTTCATCACAAGCGATGACCTCGGGTGCCATCCAGTAAGGAGTCCCGATGAATGTGTTTCTCCTGCCAATTGTTCTGTCCAGTTGAGCACTCACTCCAAAATCCACTGCAAAAGCCAAGCAAGCATAAAAGCAATGAATCAAGCGAGGAACGTGTATGCCACACAATAGGCAGCCGAAAAGGAGACCAGGTCACAGGACTAGGGGCTGATTCAAACATGCTGGTGTGTCATGCCATTTCTCATCACAGGTGTACTCGACACTTCAAGGCATGCAGCTGAATGTGTGGACCATCTCCACAGAAAGCATTGGCTGGGTTCAGGCAGAATGCATAACCACGGCTTGTGCTAACCATGGTCAAGGACTCCAACCGTAGTTTGCGCTTCATAAGCAAACTATGATTTAGAACTGCCTGTTGACTTATGCTTTAACCATCTGTTCAGAACTCAGCTTCACAAGTTCACTCCTGTTTCCATGTTGCAGCAGCCTCTTGAAACACAGCAATGGCTTTATCAATGGTTTGTGAAATTCAGAGATAAAGTAAGATCATAATTAGCACTAACTGTGGTTTGCAAACCAGCTTCAGTTCAGGTCCTGGTTTACTGGCTCCAAATAAACCATGGGTTATGGGGCAGGCTCAGGTTCAGACATAATGCTAAACTATGGTTGAGCTAAACCGACCATGGTCTCGATTTATGTCAGAACTCAGTTATTGGCCGACATACAGGATAACCACAGTTACAGCTGGCTGAGGTTGTAACTGCAGTGCGCCCGAACGCACAAAACTATGGTTATGGGCCAAAAACTAACTCTGGTTTGCCTCACCAAACTAATTGAACCTTTGGTTATCTCCAAGTTTCGCTGACAACAACTGAGGCTTTGCCGCCAAAGCATTATGCCCAAATGCTGACTCAGCTATAACCGCAGTTTCGTGCCTGTTCCAAACTCCAATCATAGAGAGGTGGTGGGGATATGCCTCAGTGGCCAGGCAACAGGGAGGGGCTCCCCTCTCCTTCAACTAGAGTTTGGCTGGCCACGGTTTGGTGAACGTCTGCGGTGCGATTTGGAGTTAAAACTCGAAGCCTCGGCCATGCTTAACTCCAGTTAACTGGTACATCTGAACTGGGCCAAAGTGTTTGAGGTGGTGGTGATGATGACGACGACGACGACGGAGATTGCAATGTTTAGCTGATAACAGCAGTTGAAAGGTGGAATAAAAAGGCTCCACCCATCACTGAAACTGGGATTAACTGCCATTGTGGCTCCTCTTCTCCAAGAATTGGCCATTATTTTAACGGGAAAGTTTTGGTACCTATATTTGCTTTCCCCTGCCCCACACTTTCCTCCCCATCCCTTTCCCCCTTTTGTTCCCTGTCCATCAGATTGTAAGCCTGTGGGCAGGGTCTGTTTCTTAATCTACTTACAGTGCCTTAGGTGCTCGACCTTTTGCACCAACTATCTGAATGACCACCAGGGCCACTGAGAGTAAAGACAGTGAGTAAGGGTCTCCCTAGCTGTTCTACCTGTCTCTACTCTATGACCCCTGATATGACTTTTCAGGTATTTCCTGTTGAGAGTCAGAATCCCTTCCTTTCATCTTAGAGAGCAGATGGAAACCCACCCCCCACCCCCACCTATTCATTATGTAGTTCTTTAGATTAGGTCTTTCCTATCCAAAGGTGTACTTCACCAATAAATCTACTTACTATCTTATTCTACAAGAATTGCCATGTGTCTTCTCTAAACTTTGCATTCTGCTCTGTAACTGGAGTGGGTAACTTCTTTAGTGCTCTGCTAATTAACTAGGGGATAAAAATCACTACCTACCAACAATAATTACATGTGCTTAGGCTCCACTTGGCTTGGAAGTGAGATCTAAGAGATGGAAGTTTTACCTGTGGTGGCTCATCCACTCATGCAGGTTAACACTGGATGCTACAGCCGTCAAACGATAAAGGCGCATGTGGTAACCAGCCCAACGACTGGATCGGACGTAGTAATGTCATAAAGGTTTAACAGATTTCTAAAGCACTCTTCAGTTTCTTCTTCACTATTATCATATATGCAAGACCAAAAGATAGGTGTTCCCAACCTTGAGTCCCCAGATGTCGTCGGATTACATGTTCTATCATCCCCAACCACAATGGCCTTTGTCAACACAGTCGGTTCACAATGCTATCATTACATTTAAAGCATCTCTATCATGGGCTGTACATCATGCTTTATAGTAAAAGAGATAACCAGTAATGCATCATTGTCTTCATCAAAGCTACAAAGATAACCTACCGAGTTTTACTTCAGCATTTTCTGTTAAGAGAACATTCTGCCCTTTGATATCCCGGTGGATAACGTGATGACTGTGTAAGTGTCCTAATCCCTAGAAGAAAAGAAACCACACAGCTTTCACCTTCTCGCCCTTTTCTGCTTCTCTTCAGACTAAAAAGGACTTGTATCTTGGGTGATGAAACGATGGCAGATTCCCACCAAATGCCTCCCAAAGAGGTAATGCTAGTGGGAGATTCAATAACTAGTAAACTAATTTGCTTCTGTTGACCACATGGTGACCTATTTGCCTTGTACAAAGTTTGTGGACATGGTGTGCTATCTACAGGGCTTTTTCAGTGGTGGCCCCTAGGCTGGAGAACTCCCTTCCCTCAGACGGCCAGCAGGATCCCTCATCATCCCTCTTCCATCGGTGTGAAATACAATCTCTTTTAGACAGGCTTTTAGTGGGCAATTGACCCACATGAACCGTTGCTGTATGCTCTTCTGTGCCTGATCTGCACTGGATTGTGTGTTTTATTTATTCCAAACTGCTGGTTGTCTTTATTGTTTTGTATTTCAACACTGATGATTGCCCCTTGAGCACAATTTGTCAAAATGCCGTATATAAGTTGAATAAATAAACCTAGGTAGGTGAATAGGAAGCCTAGGGAAGGAATCAGGGGAAGGCTGGCACCCAAAATAGTGGGAAATACAGGCACGAGGTTCTGGAAGCCTCGTTTACGTTTCTTTGAGGCAAAGCTGACAACCATTACATCCCAAGGCAGCATTTTCAGAAATTCTATCTGTTCCACACACGGTCAGCTGCCCTGAAGTCAGGGCGTTTGCAAATAAATGGACAAGAGGGGGAAACGAATGTGTCATTTAAAAAGTTATGATGCTGCATGTGTGCTAAGTCAGATTTGATACGAAAGCAATATCAACCCATGCTCTGAAGCTTCACTGAGCTGACTCACTCGGAGAACTTCTCTGCATATATATGCAATCCAGTCTTCCTTGAAACAGTTTCCTTTTGTCTTCTTCACCAGATCAGTTACAGAACCAGCTCCACAATACTCCATCACCAGCTGTGGAGAAACCAAAGCATAGTTATTTACTGTGAAATGCAAGGATTTGAGGAATCTGCTAGATCACTGTAGTTAGGTAGAACTTTAAAACCTCTTTTTAAAGTTCTCAAAGCAGTTGACACAGGAAAAATAATTAAATATTAAATAAGATGGTCCCCTGTCCCCAAAGGGCTCACAATGTAAAAAAAGAAACATAGGATAGGTAACAGCAGCAGTCACTGGAGGGATGCTATGCTGGGGATGGAGAGGGCCAGTTACTCTCCCCCTGCTAAATGAAGAAAATCACCACATTAAAAAGGTGCCTCTTTGCCCAGTTAGCAGGGGTTAATACATAACGGCTGCACTATCCGAAGCAACACAAAACATCACACTATGGCCCAGTTGCGACACCACAGCAAAACCACGGCCTGGATGTCAGGACTGCTCTTTGGGTTACCACACTCCCTTCCCCTTTTCCTCCTCCTCACCTCACAAGCCCTGATTTCCTTCCTTGCTTTCCAGTTCACCATAGCCATAGTGTATTTGGGTCTGGTTCAGAATCCACACTCCTGGTCCCTCAGGAACTTATTTATGTGCTCCCTCCCCATGCACATCCAACTTTCACATAACACATCCTGGTTTGCCAAGCCACAGTTTGCAGCGGGAACACTGTGGTTTGAGCGTGTTCCCTACAACCCAAGATTGAAAATCAGGACCAAACTGCAGTCTGATAAACTGGTTTGCAGGCAGTGCTCAAACTAGCGTTTCCCCATCCCGACGTCACAGGAAACTATGGTTTAATAAACCAGAAATGTTTTTCATTCATCCAGGTGGGTGAAGCGAGGAGGAGAGAAAAAGGAATGCTTGAGCTTGTCACTTAACACAAATTATGGCTTGTTGGATTGTCTGAACTAGGCCAACAAATAAAATGCAGATATCTACCATAATCTGACCAGGTCTTGTGGATTTAAGGCATCACACCCGTGGCCTTGGGAATTATCCTCAATTCCAAATGGCAAGGATAATTCAAGAATTATCAGTTCAGCAATTGGTTTTGTTTAGAGAAAACAAATAAGGTTACTAAAGCAAATTGAGAATAAATTCCAGTGAATTTGGCAGTCATGTCTTTACTGCTAGCATTAAATGCCCCCCACCACACACACACTATTTGTGAATGCTCCCTCCTTTTTTTGATGTTTTGCCCATAACAACCTTTTTAATAACCAAAGCACCTTCTATCATTGCAGACAACATTTTATCCTATTAGATTTTTTGTTGTTGCTTCAATCACAATGGCTAATTTCACGGATAACTGTGCAAAATGACAATTATAGCGGCTATCAGTCACCTTCCAGATGGTCAATAGCCATGGCTGATCTCCGAGTATCAGCACAAAATTATAGGTGTGGTGAAAACCTGAAAGTCCTTTTTGGTTTTTTTTTGTTGCATTTAGGCATGATCCTCCACACCTAACATTACACTATATCTTCCAGATATTAGGTGACAGTCTGGACCAAGCAACATCATTCTGGTCTCTATACTACCACTCTTTGCAGTGAGCCCCTTGAGACAGCAACATAGGAAGCTACCATATACCGAGTCAGACCATTGGTCCATCTAGCTCAGTACTGTCTTAGGACATAGGAACATAGGAAACTGCCATATACTGAGTCAGACCATTGGTCTATCTAGCTCAGTACTGTCTTCGCAGACTGGCAGCGGCTTCTCCAAGGTTGCAGGCAGGAATCTCTCTCAGCCCTAGCTTGGAGATACCACGGAGGGAACTTGGAGCCTGGATGCTCTTCCCAGAGTGGCTCCATCCCCTGAGGGGAATATCTTACAGTGCTTGCCCTGAAGACAGCCTTGCTTTGAATGAATGAATGAATGAATAAATATACAATAAAAGTAATAAAATTAACCAAATTGAGTCAACAAGTTAAAAGGCAGCCTAAAAACCACAATCGTTTCTAATTAAAAGTTATTTTAAAAGCTAGAAACTGAGCGTGATAAATACTCTGAGCTACAGCTCAGTAAAAAACGTTACGTACCCACAGCTGGTCGTCCTGACCTGCAGGACTTTTCTTTACAAATGCTCCATAGTAAGTTGCAATATTCCTATGATGCGAATATTTCTTCAGCATGTTTATTTCCAGTTTGATTTCTTCTTCCTCATCCTGTAAAAAAAAAAGAGACAAGATCACGGGTGGCAGAGCTGTCTGAATCCTGACCAGGGGCCTAAGAGGACATGTGCAGAGCAGTTATCTTGCACAGCTCGCTGTTATTTCACTAGAGCTTGCACAAGTAGAGAGTAGAGCAAGTGGTCATCCCATGAAACTGACGGCCAAGAAACTGAGGACCAACAAAGGGAAGTACTTTTTCACACAGTGCATGATTAATCTATGGAACCCTCTGCTACAGGATGTGGTCATGGCCACTAGCTTGGATGGCTTTAAAAGGGGCTTGGACAAATTCATGGAGGACAGGTCTATCAAAGTCTGGGGGCTATAGGCCATCTCTAGCCGCAGAGGCCTCTGAATACCAGTTGCAGGGGAGCAACAGCAGAAGAGAGGGCATGCCCTCACCTCTTACCTGTGAGCTTCTCAGAGGCATCTGGTTGGCCACTGAGTGAAACAGGATGCTGGACTAGATGGGCCTTGGGCCTGATCCAGCAGGGCTGTTCTTATGTTAAAACAACTTCTTGGTAGACAAGGTTTGGGTGGAGAAAGTGGATTGAAAGACTTTTCCCTCCATCTCTCCTAGAACCTGGGGTCACACAATGAAATTGATTGCTTCTACATACAAGACAGTGGTTCTACATATAATGCACAGCTAACTTATGGAACTCACCGCCACAAGATGTGGCAGCAGCTCCTGCCTTAGCTGGCTTTAAAGGGGGTTGGACAAATGCATGGGGGAGAAAAGACCCATTAATGGCTAAATGGGAACTTTCATCTTCAGACAAGATGCCACTGAATATCAGTTGCTGGAAGGGGTGGGGGCAACAGCATCATATTCCTGACTTACGGATGGCCTTCCCAGAGGCATCTGGCTGGCAAGTGAGATAAACTGGGATGCTGG
Organism: Hemicordylus capensis; assembly: GCF_027244095.1. NCBI lineage: Eukaryota > Metazoa > Chordata > Lepidosauria > Squamata > Cordylidae > Hemicordylus > Hemicordylus capensis. Next base: position 23,132,464 of record NC_069667.1, read on the forward strand.
GCTAAATGGTGGTCTTCTTCAGGCTACCTGGAGAGCTCAAGAATGAGGTGAAGCGCTGTACTCACATCTACTACTTTTAAATCATGATTTAAAAAAAAAATAAATGGAAAAAGAATAGCAATACAGCAATCAAAGAGAGGTTAATCAGGAAGTGACTTTAACCACTTGCAAACTCGTTTTCTTTGAGGTTAAGGGTGTATGCTTTGTACATTAAACATGCGTGGGATTCGGAATGGCTTCTGAAAGCGGATGTCTTATGCATCTAATAACCTTTTGTTCCAGAGATTGTAGTGACTGCATATTAGGAGTACTCGTGTGTAAAGTAGATGTAACACCAAATAGGAATAGAAGGAGGAGCTGTGTAGGCAAACCAGCTGCTTGCTGAGGAAAGATGTTTGTTCTGTATGCTGTCTCCATCTGAATTCTTGTGCTTTTGGAGTACAAACATAATAGAAAAACCTCTCCTTTACTCTGAACCCACAGGGCTCTTTCAGCATTCTTACTGTTGCACTCTTAATGTGCTCAGAGACTATCTGGTCTGCAAACAACGGCAAAGCAACTTTGATATGTCAGGAGAATTAAAACGCACTGAAAATTGGCAACCCCCTCCCCACCTCTGAGCAAATCACTAGTTCCAAGCAAATCGCTTATTTTATTCTATTTTACACATTAAAGAAGTCTAAAAAAAATTGCTTTTCAACAACAAAAAAGTTCTCAAGGTGGCTTACTTAGAGAAAGGAATGAGAAAATGGTTCTTTGCCCCAAAAGGGCTCACGGTCTAAAAAGAGGAATAAAGGCGGACACCACCAGCAGCTATTGGAGGGATGCTGTGTTGAGGCTGAACAGGAACTTATAAAAGAGCCGCCATTCTAAAAGGTGCAAATTTGCCCAGCTAGTAAAGGTTGTTTCTGGGCACAAAGGGTTATTACGTGCATAAGACACACACATTCAGAAACCATTTTGAAACTCACACTGTTTAGTGTACAAAGCACACACCTTTAATCTTAAAAGGAAAAGAGTTCACAAGGTGGTTAAAGTCATATCCTGATTAACCCCTCTTTGGGTATTATTACTCTTTCTTAATTAACAGCAAGGACTGAAGAGTAGCAGATGTAAAAACAGTGCTTTACCTCACCTTTGAATCTGCCAGGTAGCCTTAAGCAAGCCACTGTCCTCTCAGAATCAGCTCCCATCCAAAATCTGGGGTTCATAATACTGCCCTAGCTTAGTGGGAAATCAGGGTGGACAGATCAGGATCTGCTAAGCCAGGAGGTCCCAACTTTGGGTCCCCAGATGTTGTTCGACTACAACTCCCGTCAGCCCCTGGGAGTTGTAGTCCATCAGAGGAGAGCTGGTCTTGTGGTAGCAAGCATGAATTGTCCCCTTTGCTAAGCTGAGTCCACCCTGGTTTGCATTTGATGGGAGACTACATGTGTGAGCACCATGAGATTTTCCCCTTCGGGGATGGGGCTGCTTGGGGAAAGCACCTGCATGTTTGTATGCAGAAGGCTCCAAGTTCCCTCCCTGGCATCTCCCAAGAATAGGGCTGAGAGAGACTCCTGCCTGCAACCTTGGAGAAGCCGCTGCCAGCCTGTGTAGACTATCCTGGGCTAGATGGACCAAGGGTCTGACTTGGTAAATTGCAGCTGCCTATGTTCCTATGACAATATTTGAGGACCAATGGTTGGGAACCCCTAGATGATCTGCTGGATCATCCCCTGGATGATCTGCTGGATGATCTGCAGTAAATTGGCAAGGATTTAACAATTGTTTAACAGCAGCAAAAGGCTTCCTCCTGCAAACAGATTTGTATTGTATATGCAGATCATTTCAGTGTATGGCTCTACACTGGATATCACCTGCATATACAGAAACCAACTGCTGGTTCCAAATACATAAAGGATCACTTTCCACGAAGGAGTTGTTTTCTTCTTCTTCCACTACCTTAACCCGTATAGTCCCCATCAGTTTTGGAGGCAGCAAGAGAACTGCCCTGATACTGCACTCATCCATCTCTGAAAGACTGCAAAAAAGAGGTTTTCTGGGACCACAAGAGAGACAGTATTTCCTGGATAATAATACCTGCCACCATTTTCCATTTGGCTCCACTCCATAAGAAGAGCCCCGCTGGATCAGACCCAAGGCCTACCTAATCCAGCATCCTGTTTCACACAGTGGCCCACCAGATGCCTCTGGGAAGCCCACAGGCAAGAGCTGAGGGCCTGCCCTGCTGCTGCATCCCAGGAAGCTTTTCACACGGCGCTTCTGAAGCCCTTCAACTCCGGAATGGAGCAGGGGTGCGTTCACATATCGCCTAGATTTACCCCAAAGTCCCTGCGAAATTAGGGTTTTTCACAGCACATTAGAGTGTAGCCGGGGTTAAAAAAAAAAAATCCACTATTTGTGTTGGTTTTGGGGGACAACTTCAAGTTCGCAGTAAAGCCTCCCTGTAAATTCGTGGTAAAACCTGCTATGTGTAAAAGCCCCCGAAACTGGTATTTAGAGGCATCTTGCCTCTAAGGCCTAGTATCTATTCTGTAGCTGGCTCTGGTTGGTGGACTTGCGGGGGGGGGGGGCGGTTTCTAGTAAAACACCAAGTAGATTCCGCAAGCCTGAAATCTGCTCCTGCCTGTTAGAGGAATGGCTGAGATAACATCTGCCTGCCACATCCTCTGAACTGAATACCTGAAGTGTCCTGCAGGAAATGCAAAGTCGCATTATCAGATGGAAGGCCACCTAAACTGTACTGCAAAAGAAGAAGCATGAAGCAGGCAGAGACGAGCTTGATGCACCCGTGTCTGGTGCAACACGAACCCCTCATTAGAACCGTTTCCCCCTCAACAGATGAAGAATGAAAGGCTTTGATCTCATTAAAACATGCCCTGCCCAGTAGCGCTATCATCAGATAACAGGAAGTACCACCAGCAGCGGGGGAGATGCTCGGAAAACCACACTTCCTCTCTGATCTAGCCTCGCAGATGATGTTCCCACACCCCTCCCAGAAATACAAATCCGAAACGAGCTCTTCCTGACAGATGGGTCGATCATCCTGTGCTGACCACAGCATCCTGCTGTCTGAGCAGTTCACAGCCAAACGGCCCAGGATCAAAGCTTAAGATAAAGGGGGACCCAGAAGGGCAGACCGAAATGTTGCCAGGGTCCTTCGAACTGGAACAAAATGCATTTTCAGCATCGACAGAATAGAAAGGGCTTGGGAAATACCCTACGAATATTACCATCCGTAAGTTCCATTTGAATGAATACTGTCTGTGCAAACCAGCAATTCTTTAACTGTGCATTGTGAGAAGAATCCTAGAGTGCTGTGAGAAATAAATTGACTTAAATCATGATAAGCTTCTGTGAGTCCAGGGAATACGGCTTCACAGAAAAGGTCTCTGGATGAGTTACTGTTCTGGCAACGCCTCCTTCCAAGCAGCCTCCACCAAAGGCAGAGATTCTTCCCCGTCAATTGTTTTAATTGGCAAAACTGGTCAGCAAAAACCCTGAGAAGCTGTTGCTAGTCAGGGTAGGCAATCTTGAGTCACGGGGACATAGGAAGCTGCTTTATACCAAGTCAGACCCTTGGTCCATCTAGCTCAATATTGTCTACACAGACTGGCAGCAGCTTCTCCAAGGTTGCAGGCAGGAGTCTCTCTCAGCTCTACCTGGAGATGCCAGGAAGGGGAACTGTTTAATCTTCTCCATGCAACCATACAGATGCTCTTCCCAGAGCAGCTCAGCCGCCTCCATGCCCTGAGGGAATACCTTACAGTGCTCACACTGTAGTCTCCCATTCAAGTATAAACCAGGACAAACCCTGCTTAGCAAAGGGGACAATTCATGCCTGCTAGCCACCTAATGGCACAGGCGGGAAGTAACCTGCCTAGCGAGCAAGAGGTTGCCGGTTCGAATCCCTGCTGGGAAACACCTCTGTTGGGCAGCAGTGATAGAGGAAGATGCTGAAAGGCATCATCTCATACTGCGGGGGAGATGGCAATGGTCAACCCCTCCTGGATTCTATCCAAGACAACCACAGGGCTCTGTGGTTGCCAGGAGTCGACACTGACTCAATGGCACAACTTTACTTTTTTACCGCAAGACCAGCTCTCCTCCCCAGATGGACCAATAGTCTAGCTCCATAGAAGGCAGCTTCATATATAATTAAACAGTACACTTTTTCAGCTATGGTTCTATAGCTAAAGCTATGTTTTAGGGGTGCTTCTGCATCCAAGTCTCTCCCTAGTGTCCCAGGTTGAGGCGGTGGCCAGAGGTGCCTTCTATCAGCTTTGACTGATACGCCAGCTGCGTCCGTTTCTTGAGATAGACGACCTCAAAACAGTGGCACATCTGCTGGAACCTCCAGACTGGATTACTGCAATGCGCTCTATGTGGGGCTGCCCTTGTATGTATTCTGGAAACTGCAGTTGGTCCAGAATGCGGCAGCCAGGCAGGTCTCTGGGTCATCTAGGAGAGACCATATATTACTCCCGTATTGAAGGAGTTGCACTGGCTGCCAATATGTTTCCAGGCAAAATACAAGGTGTTGGTCATAACCTATAAAGCCCTACACAGCTTGGTCCCTGGGTATTTAACAGAACGTCTTCTTTGTCATGAACCCACCGCCCATTGAGATCATCAGGAGAGGTCCGTCTGCATTTGCCACTGGCTTGTCTGGCGGCTACTCAGAGACGGACCTTCTCCGTTGCTGCCCCGAGGCTTTGGAATGCGCTCCCTAGTGAAATAAGAGCCTCCCCATCTCTGACAACTTTTAAAAAGTCTTTAAAGACACATCGGTTCACCCAGGCTTTTAACGGATATTGTTTTGATTGTTTTAATGTTGTTTTCAGAATATTGTTTTAGAATTTTTAAATTGTTGCGTTTTACATTTTTGTTTGTTTCGTTTTTAACTCATGTTTAACTTTTGTTTTTATCTTGTTGTAAACCGCCCAGGGACGCAAGTTTTGGGCAGTATAACAATATGTTAAATAAATAAGTAAGTAAGTAAGTAAATAAATTTGATTTGCGAGAGACAAGAGGCCATAATTCAGTGGCTGAGCAGAAGGTCCCCGTTTCAGCCCCAGTCTGAAACCTTGGAAAAGGGACTGCCAGTCAGAAGGCCCTGGGCAAGGTGGACCTGGTTGAGAAGAAAGGAGCTTCACACACACAGTGGTGCTCCTCAAATTTATGCTATAACTGCAACACCACTTTAGCCATTAAATACTCTCTTTCCCTGAGCCTTTGGGAAATGGGAGAAAAAAAGCCACATTTGCATCGACAACTTGCCCTCTCCTCTGCCCGGCTGGCGTGCCTACAGTGGCCTAGATTCCAGAGAGGAACTGGCTGCTATCTGAGGGGCACGGATATTATGAAGCACAGCAGGGGCTGCAGTGAAGCAACAGGAAATCTTCTATTTGCTATCTCTGGAAACAGATAATCACCCAGAAATAAGCAGGAAGAGGCTTTGTAGCTTCATTATTATAGACCAGCAAAATATACACAACTAGCGTCTTCAATTGCCATGCCCCAATTGTACTAACACGATTGGAAACAAGGCCAGGTGGCCGCCGAACCATCCTCAGTACTTTCAGAAAGGAAAGCCAAGCGCAAAAAGCTGTATTTATACAAGCAGACCATTTTCTCCCATAAAAAAGCCATAATTTTTACAATCCGGCTGGTCATTCTGTATGTCCCCATTATAACTTTTATTATCTACCTATCTACCATATTTATATACCACCTGATATGTGAATCTCTAGGCAGTGTACACAATCTAAAACAGAATATAAAACAGAGTGAAAACAATTGAAATAATTTCACAGAATAAAAAGGTCAAAACAATTTCATAGGATAAAAACAATTTAAACAGTTTAAAATTAATTTAAGAGCCTGAGAAAACAGGTGCATCCTGAGGGTCTTCCAAAAAGCAATCAGAAATGGAGATGCTCTTATTCGGACAGTGAGCATATTCCAAAGCCCTGGGGCAGCCACGGAGAAAGCCCAGTCCCAAGTCGCCACCAAACAAACTGGTGACAATCATAATCGGATCTCCCCAGATGATAGGAACATGGGAACATAGGAAGCTGCATTCTACGGAGTCAGGCCCTTGGTCTATCTAGCTCAGTATTGTCTTCACAGACTGGCAGCAGCTTCTCCAAGGTTACAGGCAGGAGTCTCTCTCAGCCCTGTCTTGGAGATGCTGCCAGGGAGGGAACTTGGAACCTTCTGCTCTTCCCAGAGCGGCTTCATCCCCTGAGGGGAATATCTTGCAGTGCTCACACATCAAGTCTCCCATTCAGATGCAACCAGGGTCGACCCTGCTTAGCTAAGGGGACAAGTCATGCTTCCTACCACCAGGCCAGCTCTCCTCTCCTTAGTAGGCCGCAGGGTTCATGACAAAGAAGGCACTCTCTTAAAGACCCTGGACCCAAGCCATTGAGGGCTTTATAGGTAATAACCAGCACTTTGTATTCCACTCGGAAACATATTGGCAGCCAGTGCAATTCTTTGAAAATTGGCATTGGAGCCCTTGTGGCCTGAAAACTACCCTGCGAGATAGGCTAAGCAGAGGAATGGTGGTTGGCCCAAAGACACCCTATGAGCTTTCTGGCTGGGGCAGGATTTGAACCTGGCTCTCCACAGTCCTAACCCAACACTCCAAACTGGAGCAACCAACTTGACGCTACCCAGCTACCATCCAACTAGAACTCCCATAATCTCTGGCCACAATGGCCAATGCGGCGAGGGCCGAGGAGAGCTGTGGTCCTCATCAACCCTTTCCCTACCATTTTAGAGGTTGTACTTTACTGTGGTTTCTTCTAATGAATTTTTGTGTAAGCCACCCTGAATTCATTTATGAAGAACGGCAGCTCATAAATCTTTTAAACAAACAAGCAGACCGGCAACAGTTTGGAGAGCCTCAGGTTGGCCATTCTTCACCGTGCGGGCATGTGAAAGGAATGAATTGTAGCCACTCACTTACACAGAAGAAAGGGAACAGGTGCAACCAGTCAGGAATATCACGGATTGGGAGCTGAGCCAGCTTCCCAGCTACCAGGACTCAAGCCAGCTGCGATTTGCATAGCCCCGCCCCATAATCTGCATAGCCCTGCCTTGGGTTATATTCTTTCGGTCAACACTCCCACGGATGGAAGTTTGGAACTGGCCCTGGGTTGTACCCCTCCCAGCAAAGCCGAGCGAAGCGTTTGCTCACCTCCGTCACATTCATCACCTTGATGGCCGCGAGCTGCCCAGTCTTCACGTGACGACCCTAGGAAGGTGACAACACAGCACAGGTAAATAAGGAGCCGTAATTATGCAGAGTAATGATCTGTGCAAGCCACCGAATCAAATCAGTCATTTCAACAGGCATCGTCATAGGCAGAGTTTTTAAGCTGCTCAGTTGAACGAAAACAATTTCCACGGCACCTGATAGCAGCAAATCAATATGAAACCGCAAGGGTGATATTCAGCGACGCGGATAGAGAGAGCAGACAGAAGTGATGTGGCATCTAAAACCCACACCTGCTTATATTCTGGCGTCAGGGCAATATTCTGTACAGAGAGAGAAAGCTTTATAATGCAGTGCAAGGAAAGAACTAAAGAACTGACGGAAAGACCAGTGTACCCCGAGAGGAAGGCAAGAAAGAAGGCACCCAGGCCAGAGAGCTCTTGTCCTTGGCTCCCGAAAAGACCAAAAGCCCAAGACAACATTTTATTAACATTCTGTAATTTGCTTCTTTTAATATTGTAAACCGCTTTGGGTGCCTTTGTCAAGGCAGAAAGCCGGTATACAAATGTAGTAAATTAATAATAAATAATATAAATAAAGTCCTTCTATATGCAAAATCCATGCTTGGTCACAGAGAGGACACCCCAAATTCTTCAGGCAACGCTGCCCTAGTCTGCCTTCCTCAACCAAACTGATCCTCTGATTTTGGTTTAGCACTACATTTATACATGCATACTTTTCTGGTCAGTGACCATAAGGAAGACGATGACGATGACATGTATAGACACACATCCAGTGTGGCTGACTACAGATTGAGGCGGCCCTTCATGAGGCAAGGTGAGGTGGTTGCCTCAGGCAGCAGATTGTTGGGGCAGGTGGCAAAATGTTCCTCGCCACCACCCTCAAACCAGCTCTTAGGGACTGATGCGGCTCTTGCATGCCTTGCAAGGAGTGCTTCTCACGTTGCTTGCAAAGTTTGGAAGAAGCATGAGATGAGGAGAGGAGAGGGGAGGAGAGGAGAGGAGAGGAGAGCTGTGGCAATCTTCCTGTTGCTCATGCCACTTTCAAAGCTTGCCAGGGCTGGTTGGGGGGGGGGCTGGCCCCCACCAGGAATGTGGGACAAATCTGCATCTGGCACCTTGTCTCAGGGTGGCTGGCCACAATACCTCGAGCCACCCCTGCTGTAGAGATACGAATACGACGAATATTTATATACCGCTTTTCAACAAAAGTTCCCAAAGCGGTTTACATAGATGTAAATAAATAAAAATGGCTCCCTGTCCCCAAAGGGCTCCCAATCTAAAAAAGAAACAGACAGATGCCAGCCACAGCCACGGGAGGGATGCTGTGCTGGGGCTGGATAGGGCCAGTTGCTCTCCCTCTGCTAAATAAAGAGAATCACCACTTTTAAAAGGTGTCTCTTTGCTGAGTTAGCAGGGGTAATGAGATGAGTGCACTACCCCAGACAGAGATTTGCTCCCAATTCACATCCAGCTGACGTCACTCTCAACTTCACTTCCTTTAGCAGCTCTCGTTCCTTTGTGGGAAGCCATTGTTTGCATTTATTTCCAGGCATTGAAAAGCTTCACAGCATAGTTCCAAGTCCTTCCAGACAAGCTGGCACCTGCTTTTAACCCCCCAAACTTTGCCTGAAGTGAAATATTCTGCAAGTTTCCCCAGTCAGCTTCCAACTCCCCTGGGAAGATGGAGATTCTGTTGCACCTGTTAATTTATTTTTAAGTGGATGGGAATTAAATTTCATCTGCTGGCTACCGACACGGCTGTGTTAATGAGACCAATAGGAATGAGGATTGAGACATTACTCATGAGCAGGACAGCGGTCTGTGGCTAGTTTCAGCTGATTAATGGGCCAGAAGATTTGAAAGAGTTAATACCCTAAAAAAATTGCATGAATGGACCATCTCTCCAGAGTTACACCATTTAAAACCAGAGCTAATGATTTCCATCACCCGCTGCAACAGCTGGGCTTGAAAAAACCCATCTTTCTTTGATGGCAGTTAATTAGAGGAAATTTTTCGCCATAAGATTCCTTGACAACTTTATACAGTCCGGAAGAAGACCCATTCCATATGTTTAAATCACCTCGTAGGAAAGGCCAGTACTAAAATATCTCGGTGGCAGGTTCAGTTTTGTGTTCAGATTCAGCATAGGTAAGTTAGAAAATGCACTCTCCCCTCAGGATTTTTCTTTTCTTTTTAATGCCACCACTGAGGGCCAAATATACTTATTTCTCATGCACTAAAGAGCAGATGTGGAGAGAGACATCTGGATTGGGATCATGGCAAAGGGTTCATTAAGAGCCCCTTTCCCTTTATGCTGCAGTCATGGTCAACACACACGCATGCATACCATGGCTGCTCTTTAAAAGGGATAAAACGTGCACATGACTGACAAGCATAAGCCCGATTCAGACGTTATGCTGTTTGAGTGTACAGATGCCTGTACACTCGTACATGTGTTTGACTGTACCGGGTTTCATTTTAAAAGTGAACCTGGATATAGACCCTTCAAATGCATAGTACACATAGGAAATGTATTTCTGTACCTGCATTCAACATAACATGTGAATGCCTGTACCTGTGCACACCATACACTCATTGTACAAGTGTTGAACGTAATGCGTGAATGGGCCTATAGTCATCGTAGCATGTAGTTTGGCCCTGAAGTGATTAAAAGCACAGTTAAGACTTTGCTTTGATTCCCAAGCTATCTTCCAGAATAGGGTTGCCAAATGCTGGCTTTCCAAATCCAGTTGCCTAATTTGCATTTTATGTAAACTGGCTTGAAAATAATTTTGGAGCAGAAGAGTGACTGCACATTTTGCTCCATCACTCCACTTCTACAAGGGCTAGAGCTTAGCTTTTTTTAAAAGATGAAAGCTGAAATCCAGGTAAATCTGGGTGGGCTAAGCAATCTGGGTGAGATGCTTAAAATCGGGGTGAAACCAGGAATTTCAGGAGGCATGGCAACTCTATTCCAGAACCACGTTCCATCCGTTTCTCCATCTTGTCTGGTTTCACTACTAAGAGATAAGCCGTTACTCGTGAAGGCCGTTACTTCATGCAATGAGGCTGAAACTGAACCAGTGCACCCCCACTGAACTCTGGCCAAAGCTACTGGGAAATACAGGCCAGCACAAAAGCCGATTAAACAGAAACAGGCTGAGAGAGTGGTGTGATGATAAGGCCTGACTCAAACCATCCAGCTCAGGCTTGTCTTCTGGTATGAGCCATGGACGGGCTTCATTTCTCTTGCTGGGTAGCCACAGACCTGACTGTCTTTTCCTCAGAAAGGTATCCGAGTCCATTTCTGCTTCACTTTTGTCTCACTGCATTCAGTGCTCAAGAGAAGCCGGGAGTCATAACAGCCATGTCCAAATCTAGTACGGTTGTCCTATGCTGGCTTTCCAAATCCGGGTGCCTAATTTGCATATTATGTAAATTGGCTTGGAAATCATTTTTGAGCAGAAGAGTGACGGCACGTTTTGCTCCATCACACCACTTCCACAAGGGCCAGCACATCAACCCAAACAGTTTGATAGGTTTAAAGTTATTCAGTATTAATAAGAACATAACAGCCCTGCTGGATCAGGCCCAAGAAGGCCCACCTAGTCCAGCATCCTGTTTCGCACAGTGGCCCACCAGATGTCGCTGGAAGCCACAGGCAGGAGTTGAGGGCATGCTCTCTCTCCTGCTGTTACTCCCCTGCAACTGGTACTCAGAGGCATCCATACAATGAATTTTAACCGGAGCATTTAAAAGCAAGGGCTTAGTGCTTGCCAGTCCACTGGGTGCCCTGACACACACTGGCCAGGATAGCAGGAGCAAGTTCCTTTCTTACTGAGCAACAGGGCAGAATACTGCTTGCGTGCTTCTCCTTACACTTTCATAAGGACTAGAGACTTAGTCCTCTAAGAACAAGAGGAGCATACAGGGGCCTGGAAATTTCTTGAGGGGAGAAGGCTTCCACAGCACCCCCTGCAGCGGCAGTCTGCTACCTGACTGCAACGCTGCATACGTGGCAGTGTGGTGGTGGTGGTGTCAGCGGCATGGTGCAGAAGCCAGACCAGTAGGAAAAGGTCCAGCTAAACTGTCTCCCACGGGGCACCTTCTCGGAGCTCTGTGCGTGCAGAATGCGCAGGACTCATTTGAAAATGAGCAGGTCCTCAAAACGATGTTTCTCAAAAAGCAAATACAGGAAAATACAAAAAGGAAGCCCAGGAAATACTTGAAGATTTAAAAAAAAAAAAAAACCACACACACACACATATGTACACTTTCACACTTCTGCAATGGCAGTCTGGATCAGTTCACTGTTGTCATGCCAACTATAAATCTGTTAATAAGCTCAACTCCCCCCGCACCCCCCGCCGAAACACCCCGGCTTTAAAAGAACGACCTTGTTTTTAAAGCAGGGAAGAGGGAGGCTTCCAAATCACAGCATCCACTAAAATCAAAAGATATATTCCTACTTTTTGAGTGCTGGCAGCACATTTTGGAAATTCAGGAGGTGGAAAATCCAACAGGCACTTCTCACCCCCACCCACTATTCATGACACCATTCACCAGGAGCTTCTCCTGTGCAAACCTAGTGAAATGCACAACAGAGCCCCCAAAGTGGCCTTGTTGCCTCACTAGGAAGAGCTGCCTTTTTCTTTTTCCATTTCAAAGCTTGGGCCCTGGGTATTTAAGAGAACGTCTTCCTTGCTATGAGCTACAACGCCCATTGAGATCATCTGGAGAGGTTCGTCTGCAGTTGCCACCGGCTCTTCTGGCTTTGGAACACACTCCCTGCTGAAATAAGAGCCTCCCCATCTCTTACAACTTTTAAAAGGGCAGTCAAGGCGCAGGCTTGTTCACCCAGGCTTTTAATTAGATACTGTTTTAATAGTCTTAACTTTTTATATTTTAATTGTTGACATGTGTCAATCTTTTTATTGGTTTATATTGTTTTGTAAACCGCCCAGAGAACTTGTGTTTGGGGCGGTATAAAATATGTTAAACAAACAAACAAACAAACAAACTTCATGGCGAAAAGGTCCATCAACGGCTACTAGTCGGAGGGCTATGGGCCACCTCCAGCCCCAGAGGCAGGATGTTTGTTTTGTTGTTTGTTTGTTTGATTTCTGTACCGCCCTTCCAAAAAAATGGCTCAGGGCGGTTTACACAGAGAAATAATAAATAAATAAGATGGCTCCCTGTCCCCAAAGGGCTCACAATCTAAAAAGAAACATAGGATAGACACCAGCAACAGTCACTGGAGGTCCTGTGCTGGGGGGTGGATGCCTCTGGATCCCAGTTGCAGGGGAGTAACACCAGGAGAGAGGGCATGCCCTCAACTCCTGCCTGTGGCTTCCAACGCTGGATTAGATAGGCTTTGGGTCTGATCTAGCAAGGTTTTTCCTTATGTTCTTATGCAACGATGGAGGACCCAGTTCCGGAAGCACAAGCCAGGGTCATAGCCTCATGTCTGGGGAGTTGAGACATTATGCTGCCAGGTGGGTGCTCTGCTTTCTGTTCATAGCCTCTGTCCAGGCTACCCACGATCTTTGCTCTTGAGGATTTGGGAGTGATCGAGGAAAACCCTGCGGTGTGAGCGGGATCCAGGCATGGGATAAGGAGTGCATATCTGAATCCCCGGGTTCAGTGGGGTCTGCAGGTGGCTGTTCTTTATAGCTGCAGACCCAGAGCGCCCACCTAGGGAGACCGGACTTCTGGCCCCAGCACATACTGGGGGCAGGTAGGCTCACCTTCTAAAGAAATCCCATCAGGCTTTGACATCCTCCTTCTCCAGACCCATTACAAAAAAGGGCATTTAGAGAGCAAGAGCTTCAGAAAGCCAAGCCCCTTATTACAGGGGAAAGTACAGAAAACTCCAAGAGTATATATGTGAGGACTGCTCCTTGAAACTAGGCAAAAAAAAAAAATCAGTGGAATTGCACGATGAGGCCACTGGACATTTTGTTAGCTCCCACACCCTTCAATTTATTCTATGTGGGTAAATTACAAACCTTCATTGCTAACTTCCTATTTTTGATCTTGATTTTTTTTTTTTTTAAAGGAGGATCAGCCTAAACAAACTGAAAATCAGCCAGACGACCAGAACTCTTGAGGGGAAAATACAGCTGACCGAGCAGTTCCAAGACAATAGCTAAACAGTCGACAACAGATGCCTGATCTAATGGATAACAGAAAAAGAACCACGGCTGGCGACTTTAAAAGGAACACAGGCAAGGAAGGCAAACTTTGCTCAAGGGGCGGGAGGGAACCACCACTCGGACTGCACGTTTCTTGGACCGGCTGACAAAATTGCTTTCCCAGCCCAGGAGTAAAGCTCAGGATGGCCAGGTTGCAACCCGGAGAGTCAAACCGATTCAGCCCGAATCGAGAGCTGTGACTTCTTCCATCCATTTTCCTATCCTATTGCTCACCTCTTCCCTGTTGAATGACTGTCGGAAGCCTCGTCCTTTGGGAAGGTGGGGTGAATTTGGCTGGAAGCCTCGTCCTTTGGGAAGGTGGGGTGAATTTGGCTGGAAGCCTCGTCCTTTGGGAAGGTGGGGTAAATTTGGGCAATTTGCCTTGAGACATCCGGAGACCCACGTCAGTGGCAACACCGTAGAAACTCCTGCCTGGGGTCTCCCTGTCCGTCCCCACCACCACGCCCCAAGAGTGTGGCTCCCACCACGGGAGCTGCATGCCGACTCAGCCAGACCCCGACGGGGCACTTTCTTCAGCTGTATGCAGTGGCAGTGCTGGCTAGGCTGTTCTTTCTGGTTTGCCCCCAACAGCGAGCCCCAAATGCCTATATATTTACATAAATCAGTTCACCAATATGCATTTATTAGAAGAAAAGCCGTCTCCTGCCTATATTTTTGCTGTTTTGTTTTCGGCATTGTATTTTATTATCGGAAGATGCCATGAGGCCATTTTATTTATATCAAGATATATATATCCTGCTTTCCCTCTCCAACGAGGGGGTGCTCAAGGCGGCTAACAACGATCTTTAAAACTGCTGGTAACAGCAATAAAAACGAAGCAACACAACACTAAAGAGTGAGCAAAAAAACTAGCCAACCAGCAACCGAAAAGCCAAAGAGAGAGAGAGAGAGAATCTGCCTTTATGGAGAAAAGGGGCATAGAACCTTATAAATCAGTAGTCTCCGCAATTATTCAAGACTATGCAGAGTATTAAGCTTCAGCCACAGTTCCACACAGGCCCAATAAACAATGAATCAGGGGGCACTCATGACGACGACGACTACAATGAATATTTATATACCGCTTTTCAATAGAAAGCCACCTAAAGGCTCAGCAGGGAAGTGACATGCCTAGGGAGCAAGAGTTAGTTAGTTAGTTAGTTCGAATCCCCACTGGTCTGTTTCGCAGAACATGGGAAACTCCTATATCAGGCAGCAGTGATCTAGGGAGGTGCTGAAAGGCATCATTTCATACTGTGTGGGAGGAGGCAATGGTCAACCCCTCCTGTATTCTACCACAAAAACCACATGGCTCTGTGGTCACCAGGAGTGACAGCATGATCTTTCCTTTCCTTTCAATAGAAGTCCCCAAAGCAGTTTGCGTAGAGGGGAAAAAATAAATAAATAAAGATGGCTCCCTGTCCCCAAAGGGCTCACAGTCTAAAAAGAAGCATAAGATAGACACCAGCAACAGCCCCTGGAGGGATGCTGTGCTGTGGGTGGATAGGGCCAGTTGCTCTCCTCTTGCTAAATGCAAGAGAATCACCACTTTAAAAAGATGCCTTTTTGCTCAGTTGGCAGGGGAACTTAGGCTTGATGGGGTGGCCACTGGCTCCTGGGTCTTACCATGAAGAACACGGTTATCAGTTAATGCATATTTTGTATAAACTCTCAATAGCTTGCAATAAAAAGGTTCAAAGGGAGGCAAAGCTAGAATGAGGAACGAGGGAGGGGCTGAGGGATTCCTGCCACCACCCCTGCAGTCCCTAGAAGTACACAGGCTTTCTTAGGATGCCAGGAGTTTAAGTGTGCTTTGCAGTGTTTCTTTTTTTAAAAAACCCAAAACAATGGCTTAGCCAGAATATGCAACCAGGATCTGAAGTTCTTAGCAAAGCAAGGTCAGATAGAAACCGCCTATCCTTCACTGCAGTCAACACAAGTCATCTGCTCCCGGGCAGAGAGGGGCAGCAAAGGGGGAACCCGCACTTCTGCCCCCAGCCCCGGGCGGCTCTCAAGTGGCAGCGCCACTGCAGGTGTGCTGGCCTCCCCGGATTCCTGCCATAAGGAATGTCTATTTTGTGATCAAATATCTGCAGAAGCCATTTGGCCTCTTTTTAAAATGGACTGCTTGAACTAATTTAATCAATCTTTCATGTGAAGCTGGACGGGGCGAATATCGAAGTGACGCAATTTCTCTTTCAGACTCCTTTTTTTATTTCTCAGGTTCGTTGTAAACTACATTTGCGGACAATGCATGTAAATAAATCATCGAGTCCATTATCTAAATCAACAGCATATTTTATAAATGTCCCTTTCTTTATGCATTTTAGGAGAAATGCGCTCCGACAGAAAGTTATAAAAGCAAGATATTTAAGCAAATGCAGCGTAGCAGAAATGATGTGTAAATTGTTTATTCATTTTTCTTTTAAAATCCCAGGTGTCTTTTATTTTCTTTGGGGGACGGGGGAGAACACTAACACAAATAAAACATCACAACCTTTTACTCAATAGACCTAGAAGCCGCCTGGTTTCCAAAGAATACATTTGAAAAGAGAGAGGAAAGTGAAGAAAAAGTATTTTTGCTTTTCTCAAATAACTTCGTTTTTTAAAATTACATAATTGCTACACAGAGTATTTTGGTAAGGAAAGAAAATCAAGAGCTTGAGGAATATGAGCCATGACGCTTATCTTTAAAAGGCAACCAGAATCACACATGACAATTATAAACAGTGTCCACAGTTTGCTTATTGGCAAAGCACGCAGAAGTCAGAGAGGATGTGCCAGGCAGGCTTTAGCTACCAAGGGTGGAGCCAGAGACCAGAACAGAGAAAATTTAGCACAACGCCGAGGACAGTGGGAGGTACCTGCAACTTACAAGCTCTCAGTCTGACTTCTTCAGCTGCCACACGTGGTTAGGGGCACCATGTAACCAGCCGCACAGCAGGTTTCAGGGCCAAAGTTACTGAACCTTACAAAAAGAAGGGTTATCGGCGCTTTCCAGACTAGACCCTACAACGGGAATCAGGACGTATCTCGGAAGTGTGCTTCCACGCTTCCTGCGTCGTGACACTGTAGTCCCTATGCAGACAGCAGGGGGCCGTTCACATTTCCAATGCCTTGTTGCGAATTTAATCACGGCGATATAGAGCAAGTACGTCGTATATCCAACGTGAAAAAGTTGCGGTTCTTTCGGGTTGTTAGTTGCTGCGAGACTGTTCCCCCTGCTGTTTAAGTCCCAAATGCGACTTGCCCGAATGGAGGCATTTCGTTGCTGATGAGTAGCTAGTCTGGAAAGTGCCCTGTTATTTATTATTATTATTATTATTATTAATAATTCAATTTCTATACCGCCCTTCCAAAAATGGCTCAGGGCGGTTTACACAGAGAGATAATAAATAAATAAGATGGCTCCCTGTCCCCAAAGGGCTCACAATCTAAAAAAGAAACATAAGACAGACGCCAGCAACAGCCACTGGAGGGATGCTGTGCTGGGGGTGGATAGGGCCAGTTACTCTCCCCCTGCTAAATAAAGAGAATCACCACGGTAAAAGGTGCCTCTTTGCCCAGTTAGCAGGGTTGCTACAGGCCCTTTGTGATTACACCATTTCTGTGTGCAAGCAGAGAGGTCTGAGGGCAGAAACCACCTCCAGCAAACCAGAGGAGGGGAAATGCTATACGGTTTCCTGCGTGGAGTTTCCTCTAAGTTGTTTCCGTCTGCTGACCCTAGACATTGTTGGGAGAGGCAGAGGAAGGAAGGGAGAAAAAGCAGAGAGAGAGAGAGATGGGGGGATGTCTTCAAATGCAGTTAATAACACTGCTTTAAGAGCACCGTTTCTTGTATTCAGGTCTTGGATGTGCTAGGAAAATTAAAGGTCCCATAACTTAGGCTTGGCATGCAAGTTTTAACAGTTTGCTAGACATTCCCTGTCAACAAAAATGCTTACTAGAAATTTTTATCACAACTGGGTAAATGCCAAATTTGTTTTAAAAGAGGGACAGGAGATAGCAACCAGGCAACCCACACTAAGGGTGGCTCCAAATCAGGGTGGGGGGAAGCACCCTCTAAGACAAGTAGTTTGCCCCCCTATCTGCCTCTCCATTTCTGTTTCAGGAATCTCAACGCGGGACCCAGCTCACCCACCAAGAAAATCACTTTGCCCCTTCTGTGCCCCCCATATTCCCCCCCTAGTGCCCCACTGACTCTCACCAGCCTGTCTGTTCCCTCTGAGAACTGCCCCCCTCCCTAGCAACATGTCAGAATCTGTTCAGGCTCAAGGGAATCCTCAGCAGAGGACTCTGACATGGCCCCTGAAGAACCTCGGATGAGAGAAGACCCCCAGCTTGGCCCAAGAAGAAACCCAGGTCAAGTAGGGCCCCTGAGGAAGACCCCAGCACAGCCCCCACAAAGAGTCCGGTTGTGGAACCAATGGAAGCCATCCTCTCTCTCTCTCTCATGCACACAGACAGACGCAAGGAGCTTGAAATACAAGATTTCTGCAATGAGCTATATAATGAACAAGAATTATTAAATGGACAAAGTACCTGTAAACAGCCATAACTGTGTGGGGTATCTATAAAACAAATATCAGGCTCAAGGCCACAGCAGAGTCGATTCCTTCTTCCAACTTCTTGAAAAAAATATTTTTTGGCACCTTTTCTGTACACATTTCTTAAATTTAGCCTGCAAGTAATTGCCCAAGGCACTCCCATCCACTTCAGGCTTCAAGGCACTCACTGCTTCATAATTTAACAAGGCCATGCAATTCATTGTGCTGCTCTTGGCTGTTGTTTTTTTTTAAAATCACTGAAACATAAATAAATCTATATTGTATGTCGTTCTCCCTGCTCTGAAGAAAAACTGCTCTCTTGCATTCTCAGTTAGGTGCTTTAGCATGAAACCAGAAATGTGGGAAATGAGACCAAAGAAAAAGCACTTTCCAGAAAGAAAAACCAAACGCAAAGCTCTTGTCATGCCACCTTCACCGATTGCTCGGATCCTGCCAACACTGCAGGACAATGTAGTCCAGGGATTCTCAACGTTGGGTCTCCAGATGTCATTGGACTTCAACTCCCATAATCCCCAACCAAAGACCAGTCCAGTACCATCTAGTGACCCAACTTTGAGAATCCCTGATGTAGACAGTCAAGGAAAGGCCCAACCAGCATTCCCTCTAAGAGGGAATTTCAGAAGTTGCTGACTACAACTCCCAGCATCCCCAGCTGCGATGGTCTTTGGCTGCCGTATGTTTCTTTTTCCAGAGACCTGCTACATAGGCTCGACCACAAACAGGATCCCTGGAATTTGAATCTGGGAGCTTCTGCATGCAAAGGATGTTCTCTACCACTGCGTTAAACACCCTCCTCACCAAAAGGACAGTTTTGTGCCCGAGGCAGAAAATCTAAACAGAAGACCTCTGTGGTGGCAAAGGCATTAACTCAGCCAAATGACTGAAAATTTGTTGCTTTTTAATGGTACCCTGAGGCAGACCCCTTCATCCTGCCTAACAATATGGCTGGCCTCCAACGCCATAGCATGATGCACTTCCTCAGGGAAATGTTGCATGCTAGGCAGGATGTTTAAGCAGAGGATGATGTCCACACCACAGACGACAGACAGATTGCCAGTAATATCTCCCCAAATGGGATGGTCTCAGAGAAGAGAGGGGAGGGAGACCTGGCTGTTTTTTGTTTGCAATTCATGCGTGCGAGTCTAAAACTGCTCAGGGTTCAGCACTGAAATGGAGAGAAAACCACGTAGTGTCTGGAGAACCAAAGGAGAAACTTCAGGCTAACTAAATACTGTATTCCCCAAGTGTCAAATCAAGGGAAAAATATATTCCCATCATGACATCCCTGATCACGTACTGTATTTTGTCTCAGCACTGGGTGGAAAAATATTGAAGAATGACTGCAAGAAAGACCATTCTTAGTTGTTGGGTTTTTAAAAAAAAATAACTCATAATCTAAAATTTCAAAATGTGTAATTTTGATTGTGGTTTTAGCTTGGATTTTTAACTCGTTTAGCTTAATTTGGTGCATTTTATTAGTCAGGTTTTACATTGTAACTATTTTATAAACGTTGTGAGCTGCCCCGAGCAGTAGTGAACTGGAGGGGCAGAGTATGAATATTTTAAAATAAATAAATAACGGGAGAGAAAGAACACCTATGGAGCAGTCATCATAGTTTTTCACACATTAGAAAAAGGAGAGGAGAAACACACTGAAACTTCTAATACAGACCACAGCTTTGTTTAGGATCAGGTAGAATTAATTACACTGTATTAAGACAACAACAAAATAATGCAATAGTCGTGGTGTTCAGTTCTGCCCATTTGCCATGAAATATATTGATTTTTTTTTTAAAGTTCCCAAACCTTATAGACTTGTCCATATGTCCCATTGCCAACAACTTGCACCAGTTCGAATATCCCTGCTGGATCCTGGAGTCGGGGAGAAAGATAAAGAAGTGTATTATTAATTCTTATTTAAAGCAGACCAGCATCTCACATGGAAAGACACCTAGGAACATAGGAAGCTGCCATATACTGAGTCAGACCATAGGTCCATCTAGCTCAGTATTGTCTTCACAAACTGGCAGCAGCTTCTCCAAGGTTGCAGGCAGGAATCTCTCTCAACCCTATCTTGGAGATGCCGCTAGGGAGGGAACTTGGAACCTAGATGCTCTTCCCAGAGCAGCTCCATCCCCTAAGGGGAAGATCTGACAGTGCTCACACTTCTAGTCTCCCTTTCATATGCAACCAGGGTGGACCCTGCTTAGCTGGGAGGACAAGTCATGCTTGCTACCACAAGACCAGTTCTTGTGATCCAGAATTCAGTTAATAAAAGCTTTGGGGTATGTGCAATTCAGTGGGAAAGTCTCCTGCACAAGCATCCTTATAATGGACAACAGGAGCTGTGTAAGGGCTGAGTCGTTCTGGCACACTGAGAATAAGAGGTATTGAGAATAAGGCTCATGTCCTACTGAAATCAATCAGCACGGAAGCATTTCCACCCTGCAAAGAGTTAACAGAACAGCAGCTGTGTCCAGAACCATGTGGATGGCAAGTTCTGGAATGTGGAAATATCAATGCAAGGGAGCCACAGCTATTCTGGTAAAGCACGGACAGAACAAAAAAATCAAACTGTGCTCACCCAGGCCAACCCATTTTTCTAAAAACAGCTTGGAAGAGAAGGAAGATAGGGGGGAATGCCTATCCAAAAATCACAGAGGAGCCGGTGCCAAACCAGGGCAGTACAAATATTATGCGGTTTCAAAGGGTGGTGCATAACCACTTAACTAGCAACTGTTGCTTCATTTTGGAACACAAGAGAGGATTTTTTTCCTCCAATATTGTCTCCCTGGACCTAGTAGAAACATCTCCACCTGTTGCTTCCCATCATGATCACTGGCTGAAAGTAAGGCTCACAAGACTGGCTTGAGTATTTAAGTACTTGCATAAAACTGTGTTCCTTCAGGGCGTAAACATGGATCCTACTGAAAGATGGTTTTCTTCTGCTCTAATACAGCTAATCTTAGTCAATTTCCATCTACTCTCTTGCAAAGCTTATCTTGCACATAACTAAACTAATCTGCAGAAAACCTGAACTACCCTAACCAGTTTTATTAAGGGTGGGTCTTTTATGCAAGGACTTTGAAACATTTCAAAGTGAGAGCAATTTTTGGCTGTTTTCCTAAACAATAAAACTTTGGTTGCAAATTACAGATTTTCTGCAAGTTACTTTAGAGATGTAAAATGAGCTTTACAAGAAAGAGGTTGGGTTTTGGGTGCGTTTTTTTACAGGGTTGTTTCAACGCGTTTTACTGCCAGACGCCTAGTTCTTGTGGTCAAACGGCACAGGATATACATCTGAAAATAAAAACACTATTGAAAAACACCTTCTCATGCCTGCACCCACTACAGAAAATAAAATCAAAACTGCAAAACTTGGCTTCCACCTGGCTTAAGTATGAAGGAAGTACATTAAGCTCTGGTTTCCTGTGGAGCTCTCTTTCTCACAGCCATACAGAGGAGGATAAATACAGCAAGCTGCCTCTGTGGCATCCAGGTCAGCTGTCTTGCTTCAGCCTTTTGGACTTTCTTGTCCAATGATAAAGACAAAGCAAGAAGAGCAGCATATGGTACAGTGCATTACAGTAATTAACCTCAAAGTGATGAATGTTTGGGTCAGGATTTTGGCATCTGTCAAAGGAAATGGAGCAAACTTGGCAGTGCTTGGATAGCAAAGGGCCATACTGGCTCTGGGCGACCAAATGCGAGCACAGAGGAAAAACGACATCAAAGATGTGTCCAGCTCTAAGATAATTAAGAACTTGGCCAAGTTAGAAGACTAAGCTCCAATGTACCACATAGATCGAGGGCTCCGATCAGAACAAGGACACAGCAAGGACCAAATTGAGAGTCTGCCACCATTATCACGGCTGCCTCTGGCAAGACCTAGTTTAATCTTGCAAGGTCATCTCCGCTGAAAACCAGCTTGTAATTAGCTATTGGCTTAGTCACCTGTGGCGAGCAGGACTGACCTCCAGGCAACTAGGCAAGGATTTATTTTTTTAAACTGTTTTTTGGTACATTGTGAGAGAATAGCATTTTGTTCAATGTAAAACGTTAGTGATGTGTTTAGTTTTTCCCTTCATTTATTCTACCCAATCCCTGGAAAGAAAGACTAAGAAGTTAGGGATCTAGGGATCTTTTGGGTTAGTTCAAGAAAGGTAAGAGACTTGGTTTCTTTCTTAGGAGAGTGGTCATCGTTTGGCGGTAGAGTACATGCCAAGCGAAGAATACTTTATAAGGGGACCAGACAAATTTACAGAGGACAGATCTATCATCTATCAGATCTATCTACCCACAACAGCTAAACAGAGCCTCCATGTTCAGAGGCAGTATCCCACTGAACAACAGCTGCTAGGGTGCGGAGAGGAGGAAGCCTGCTGACCTCGTGCCCTCCAGCTGAGCTTCCTAGAGGAATCAGTTAGACCCCTTCTAAATGGGCAAAAAGGCAGCTCACAAAGTGGTGATTCCCTTTTATATTAAGCAGGGGGAGAGCAACTATCCTTATACAACCCCAGCACAGCATCCCTCCAGTGGTTATTGCTGGTGCCTACTTTTGGTGAGAAGCAGTATATAAATATTTGTAGCAGAATCTGGTGGGCACCAGGGGTTTCCAACAGAGGGCATTAGTATCCGGGAAGGAGGGAGGGTACCCCCGGGAGGGGATCACTAGCACCCGGGAGGGAGGTACTCAGACCTCTCCTGCCTTCCCACGTTGCAGTCACTTTATTTGTTCCCCATTTGAGGATCCCGGGCTTGAAGCCAACGCATCCTCCACGATGCGTCCGCTGCAGAAGGGGGTGGCGAGGGTGGACACCCTCCTCCCCTGCTCTGACTGGCTGGCTACGTGCAGCAGCTCAGGGTACCCCTCCCCTCAGCCTGACTGACAGGCTTCCGAAAATCAGCTCTGAACAGTGCACTCCCACTGAAATTAATAGGACAGGTTTATTGGTCCCATTAATTTCAATAAGACTGCTTAGGAAGTGAGCCAGTGACTGTAACTGCCTGCCTCCCTAACTCCAGCACTCAAATTTGTGTTTGTAAAAGCCTACATACACAAATTTAAATGTTACAGTTATGAGAGGGGCTGCTGGTGTGTTTCTCAGACTATGGGAAACACAGCGATATAGGAAGGTGCTGAAAGGCATCATCTCATAGTGCACGGGAGGAGGCCATGGTCAACCCCTCCTGTATTCTACCAAAGACAACTACAGGGCTCTGTGGGCGCCAGGAGTCGACACCGACTCATCGGCACACCTTTACTCCAGTCACTGATGTACATACAGACTAAGTTACTCATCTGCAGCAGTCCTATTAAAATTAAAGGGACAAGTTTACTTGTCCTATTAATTTCAATAGATGTTACTCATGAGTAACAGTCTGGATGTAAGCCAGTGACTAGAGCAACCACTCCCATAACTGGAACGTAGGAACACAGGAAGCTGCCATATACTGGGTCAGACCATTGGTCTATCTAGCTCAGTATTATCTTAACAGACTGGCAGCGGCTTCTCCAAGGTTGCAGGCAGGAATAATCTCTCTTAGCCCTACCTTGGAGAAGCCAGAGAGGGAACTTGGAACCTTCTGCTCTTCCCAGAGTGGCCCCATCCCCTGAGGGGAATCTCTTCCCGTGCTCACACTTCTAGTCTCCCATTCATATGCAACCAGGGCGGACCCTGCTTAGCTAAGGGGACAAGTCATGCTTGCTACCACAAGACTAGCTCTCCTCTTCCGTGTGTGTTTGTATATACACACATATATAAACACTAAACATCTCTATGGGGTTCCTGAAGGTTTGCAACAGAAGGGGGTACACTTCCTTATTAAGGTTGGGAACCCGAGACAGACTTTCCCAGAAGTCTGTACTATGTTCAATGGGTCTTGCAACAAAATAAGCAAGCACACGGCTGTTGCTTTAGTTGCAACTGATGGTAGCTAGAATGGAGTCACCAAGAACAAACTTGTGGGGCTATCATGCAAAAGCTTGGTGGATCAGACTTTGACAGATCATGCAGAAAAGCTGCAAGGTATCAGCCCCAGCCTTACAGACTGCTGCTGAGAAGATCCCCTGCAAAATCAATCCTATTCCACAGAAATCTCTAGCGATACCCTCCAGAAGAAATTAACAAGAGTGATAAATTGTATCCGCCAGATACCAAGGAACTGGTCTCTGGAGTTCATATTAATTTTGGGGGGTATATATAAATCTCTCCACTGAAGTTTAACTGAAGTGATGGATTTTATACCTGATGTACCAGCCCTCCTTCCCCCGGCTGGGAAAAGGCTGTGAGATGTGATGGGATCTTTTTTAAATTCTGTGTGATGAACAAAAACCAGCAGGATTTATGTTACTCCTCCTAATGGAAAAGGACTGCACGTTGCAGGATGATTTTGCTTTCTCCTTTTGCACTCATAGGGCGATATTTATGGGAATCGCTTCTTGATTAAGACTCTGGGCCCAGGGGTGTAGCTATAATTGAGTGGATGGGTTCAAAGAACCTGGGCCCCCCCAACTCTACTGCTCCCTATCTTCTTCGTATCTCCCTCACTCCAAGGACTGTGCGACTATGGCAGGACCATGCGACTAGGGCAGGACTCTTTAGAGTGACACTCTATAACAACAAGGATTTATTAAGAATTGGACGATAAGGAAAACTATAGAGGCATCAACAACTGCTGCTCCAATTCAAGCAAAACTCTTCCTCAGGAACTACAAGAACCATGAGGTCAAATCCAAGCACTTAGACAAAAATAAACTCCTTGACATGTCTAGCTAAACTGGTCCCTATCCTTTCTAGTTATTTCCAGGTAAGGAACTTCCAGTTGATTCCCAGGCCAAGGCTGTTAGTCTCTCTTTTCCCCTACAAGAACTGCTGATCAGACCTCACTCTGAGGCCTCCAGGGAAGAACTGAACTCTAACACACCCTTCCCTACATCTCTACAGGCGGTTGTCCAGTAAACTCTGCCCCTCACTCTGGACTAGGCCACAAGGATTTGATTCTCTGGGGCTTTCTTCCTTATTTGGAGAGGCACACCTTCCAAGCAGTTACTCTAACTGAGGACTAGTCCTCCCTCAAGCCTATCACTGCAACATGCAAACTGCATAACTGTGAATGAGGAAGAGATGAGAATCTAGAATCTCATGATTTCCATTGCAAATCTCACGATTCC
Source organism: Hemicordylus capensis (assembly GCF_027244095.1). Lineage (NCBI taxonomy): Eukaryota > Metazoa > Chordata > Lepidosauria > Squamata > Cordylidae > Hemicordylus > Hemicordylus capensis. Next base: position 23,157,651 of record NC_069667.1, read on the forward strand.
ATTTTCTTTTCATATCCCAAGAGTCCATCAGCCTGAGCTGGGTGGAGTTAACTCACATCAGATTGGCCCAATGACATCTGTTGGTGGAGATAGCTTGAGTGGAATACTCTAATAACTCTAAAGATAATATGCTGTGAACGAGGAAGGCCTCAGGATGAGGTTCATTCCAGCCATGAAATCACTAGGTGGTCAGCAAGTGATAAGCAAGGCACAGTCTCTCAGCTTCAGTGCCACTTCTTTAACATAGGGCTAACAATACCACTGGTCTACCTTACAAGGTTGCTGTAAGGATTACCGAGATACTGTATGTGAAGTGGAAATAATTCTCACTTTGCACACTGTCTCTTGCAGGTTAATTGTGGGTGCCTTCCACACAAAAAAAACAACAACACACAAACACACATCCCACTCTCCCCGCAAAAGAAAACCACCATATAGTAAGCATGTTTTATTTGCAATATAGACATTGCTGGCTGTATGTATAAAGTTGTGACTGTTCCATTCAGGAACAACTTGATTCAGTCACTCGGGCATTCTACTCTCTCAACTGCAAATGCTCAAAGCCACATGTCTGGTCAAGTGGGAATTTAAAATATTATTACTCCATAACAATCAATATTTGGTTCCCCAGATTATCAATTTATTGTTGGGAGTCTTAACTACACTAACTTCTAGATTTCTATGGCAAGAACATAAGAACAGCCCTGCTGGATCAGGCCCAAGGAGGCCCATCTATTCCAGCATCCTGTTTCCCATAGTGGCCCACCAATGCCACTGGAAGCCCACAGGCAGGAGTTGAAAGGGGCATGCCCTCTCTCCTGCTCTTACTCCCCTGCAACTGGTACTCAGAGGCATCCTGCCTTTGAGGCTGGAGGTGGCCTACAGTCCTCTGACTAGTAGCCGATGATAGACCTCTCCCCTATGAAGTTATCCAAACCCCTCTTCAAGCCATCCAGGTTGTCGGCTGTCACCGCACCTTGTGGCAGAGAATTCCACAAGGTGACCATACGTTGTGTGAAAAAGCACCTCCATTTGCTGGTCCTAAATTTCCTGGCAATCAATTTCATGGGATGACTCCTGGTTCTAGTGTTATGTGAAGAGAAACATTTCTCTCTCTCTACTCTCTCCACACCATGCATGATTTTATAGACTTCTATCATGTCTCCCCGCAGTCGTCTTTTTCCTAAACTAAATTATTTATTATTAACATTATTAATGGTGTACTGCTCTACTCCAGGCGTTCTCAAATTTGGGTCCCCAGATGTTGTTGGACTACAACTCCCATCATCTCGTCACAATGGGGCCGACATAATAACAATAGACGTGTTTCATAATGCTTTTATAAGTAGCTGAAACCATTATCTTGGCATTTGAGCCACCAGCTCTGAAAGGTAGGCCAGAATAACAGTAACAGGCACATTTCATAATGCCTTTTCAAAGGTCTTGAACCATTCACGTACATTATCTCGGTAATCCTCACACCAGCCCTGAAAGGTAGGCCAGAACAATAATGAGAGTGGCAGTGCTGCTCTGGGAAAAGTACCTGCATGCTTACATGCAGCAGGTTCCAAGCTCCCTCCCTGGCAGCATCTCCAAGACAGAGCTGAGAGAGAGACTCCTGCCTCCAACTGTGGAGAAGCCGCTGCCAGTCTGTGTAGACAATCCTAAGCTAGATGGCCCAAGGGTCTGACTCAGCATATGGCAGCTGCCTACATTCATGATGCCTTTCCCAGCGTCTGAAACCATTCACACACATTCTCTCGGTAATCCTCTGGGCACCAGCCCTGAAAGACAGGCTTGGTCCAGAGGAGCACCTAGGTAATTTGGGAGCCTGGACCTAAAGGCTGTTGGAGGCCCCCCCAACTTGCAAATTAAGCATCATCATCATGCTCAGCTGGGCGACCACACCACCTGGGACAGAGAGACTCAAGAAGATCTGGAGACCTCCCAAGGGCCCCGGACTTCGGCCCCAAGCTCCAGGGGTAAGAGCGCCTCTGGCTTGGACTATTAATTAGGATAATGGCAATTATTATTCAGAGCGATCAAGGAAGGAAGGAAGGAAGGCTGGCTGGCCTCGATGGGCTACCTGCCTGCCTCCCTCCCTCGCCCGCGGCCTCCCACCGCGACCAGCCCGCCCAGGCGCGCGCGCCACTTACGCGGAGCGCAGAGAGGTCGATGCTATCCAGGCTCCGAGCCGTATAGTCGCTGGCCATGCTTCTCGCAGCAGCGGCGGCGGCGCCTCGCCCTGCGGCGGGCGAGCGCTCCCGGGGCAGACAGAGCCGCTGCTGCTGCTGCTGCTGCTGCTTTCCTCCTCCTGCTGCTGCCCCCCAGCTCGGGGGCAGCAGCCTGTGGGGCACTCTCCGCCTTGCCACTCTAACGGTCCTCCCTGGGGCTCAGCCTTGGTCAGGCTCCATGGTTGCCGCCCGGCTCCAGCCCGTGCCCAGGTCGGGGAAGGGGACATGCAGAGCCGGGGAGGAGGGGGGGGGGGGACTCGAGGGAGAGAGGCCCTGCCCCAGCGGCTCCGGTCAGGGCGAGCGGGCGGGGAGGAGGGGGCAGCCCCACGGCCCCGCCGCTTCTCTGGACTCGCCAAGCAACTTTTGCAAAGGCATGATTTCCTCGGGAAAGTTTGCGAGGAAGTGACGTGCGAGGGATGGGCTGGCCGGAGAGGGCCGAGGAGGAGCCCACGCGGGGAGAGGCCGAGGCAACAGCTGGAGGGGCGCGCACGGGGAGGGAGTGGGGGGCGCGCACTGCGGGGGGCGCCGCCCGGGGGGTCCCGCTGGCCCCCTGAGGCGGAAGCAGATTGCATTGCAGCTCTGCTGGTCTGCTTGCTCCGTTGTTGTTTTTAAATTATTATTATTTTTATATTATTTTGACATTTTATATATCCCGCTCTTCTTCCAAGGAGCCCAGAGTGGTGTACTGCATACTTAGGTTTCTTTCTCACAACAACCCTGTGGAGTAGGTCTGCTCTGCTCAGACTGGCAGCAGCGCTCCAAGGTTTCTGACAAAGGTCTTTCCTGGAAATGCTCCCCACCCCCGGACTTGACCTGGGACACTTTGCATGCAAAGGGTGCTCCACCATTGAGCCACACCCTTCCTTGTACATTTACTTACACACACACAACACACACACACAGAAGAAGCTTGTGGTATCTTAAAGGCTGACAAATTGGTTGTGACCTAGCAGAGTTCAGACTGGCAGAAGCTGCTGTGAACTAGATACATACAGAGAGATGTTTTCTTTTCTCCCCCCCCCCCCCCACTTGGCTGGTTTATTGTATGTTTGTCCTGTAATCCGAGAGCTCAGTCAGGGGCATGCATGGAAAGGTGTGCTCCCCACTCCACTTCTGCACTCACAACAGCAACCCTGTGAGGTAGGGTAGGCAGAGGGCAATTGATTGGCCCAAGATCTCCCAGTTAACTAGATGGCTGAGTGGGGGTTTTAAACACAGCAGTTTCCCCAACAGCACTCCTAAGTTTGACACTAACCACAAGGACATCCTGCAAAAATAGTCAACAGTGGAGTCAAAACGAAAGGCTGTGAAATACAAGGCACAGAGAGGCAGTGGCGTTTCTGTGCAGGATCAAGAGAATATATATTCATTCCTAGTCTTTTCTGTATGAATTTACTAGTTCCCAAGGGCTTAATTGATGCCAAAGTTACCAGGTTTTAGTCCTGGAAACATTCAAGGCTCAAGCTGGGAATGCATTAAAGTCAGTATCTGTGAAAGTACCACTGAGCAGGTGATTGATGATTGATTAAGTGCCGTCAGTTCGGTGTTGACTCTTAGTGACCACATAGCTAGATTCTCTCCAGGATGATCTGTCTTCAGCTTGGCCTTTCAGGTCTCTCAGTGGTGCATTCATGGCTGTCGTCATCGAGTCCATCCACCTTGCTGCTGGTCGTCCTCTTCTTCTCTTTCCTTCCACTTTCCCCAGCACGATGGACTTCTCAAGGGAGCCGAAGCTTTACATAATGTGTTTGAAGTATGATAGTTTGAGCCCGGTCATTGGTGCCTCGAGTGAAAATTCTGGATGGATTTGTTCTGTGATCCATTTGTTTGTTTTCCTGGCTGCCCGTGGTATCCTCACTGAGCATGTACAGAGCACATTTTGCTATTTGCCACTCAATAGCTCTCGGGCGTCTCTACACATGTACCGGGTGTCCCCAATTTATCAGGCAGATTTAAACACACACACACACACTTGGCAGCATCCAAACTAAGTTAGTCATGACTAAGTTTCCTACTGAAATTTTATTTTAATTTTTTAAAAATTATTTGTATATTCCTATACCGCCCAACATACGAATCTCTGGGCAGTTTACGTAATATACCCAAAACTTAAAAACACAACCAATCAACAATTAAAACATTAAAATAATTAAAATGTTATTTTAATGAAAGGCAGTATAGAAATTTAACAAATACATGAATCAGTTTTACAAATTAACAATATAAAACTTTCACTAAAGGCCTGATTAAACAGGTATGTCTTCAGCTAGTTTTAAAAACAATCAGAGAAGCTCTAATTCGGGAGCATGTTCCAAAGTACTGGGGCAGTCCTAGAGAAGGCCCAACTTTGGGTCTAATTCCTTTTTATTTATCTGCATATTTCTAAATTTAATGGGGCTTTAGTTAGACAAAACTACATTGTCATTTATTTCAATGGTGCTTATGCATGACTAGCCTGGTTGCTGCCCATAACACAATCTTCTCTTAAAACATATTTATTCTACCTTTCTTGCCAAAATGGCAAATTACAACAGCTTACAGCTACTTATAAAAACTGTAGCTGGCAAACACATCTTGAAACAGACCTTTCCTTCTCTCACATGCAAGAGGGAATGCCTCTTATGATATAATGCCTGTCACAAACACACATGTGCTTCAGAACTATTTTTCTTACCCATATGTACATTTAATTGATAGAACAGTTGGTATACTAAAACTTACCCAACTAATTTACTAAGATTTCTTTAGCTGGACTAAACCTTAGAAGAGGCATTCCCTTCTACATGGGCAAAAGGCAGGGGGATTCCTCTTAAGACAGCCCTGACATTGATATGGGTTCACTCAAGCAGAATCCTACTTGTTCAGGCATGTCCACATGGTGGTTTTGGTGTCAGCTTGCATGCACTGTCTCAGCACATCCATTTCCTGCAGGCCACACATGTTTTATGTTTCACTTCAGAGGGAGGAAAAGGCAGAGGAAAGGTAACTCATTTGGAAAGATTATGCTCAAATCAATATGTTTGTCTTCGGTGCTACAGGTATCTGCTGTTTTTGCTTCTTTCTTCACCCCTTTGGAAGTCTTTTGGAAAGGGATCCCAAGTTGGTTTGATGGAATTACTTGAATAAATTGTACACATGACCCTGAGTCACTATAATGTCTCAGCTATCCACTGGCGCATGACTGAGGCAGCAGTTCCAGCAGCTGGGGACAGAATGTTGAAATAAATCATTTAGCAGTTTCCTTAAAGAGATTCCCAAAGCCTCCTTCGATTTAAAAGCATTACAGAACTGTTGGCCCAGTAACTCAGCTTGGGGGCGGGGGAACTGGGCAAGATTGACCTATCATGTGGCCCGGCCCCACCAGTAAGCCACAAGAAAGGAAGCAAAACCAGCAACCAGCCATGCTTTCTTAAACCTTACTTTGACACCCGCTTCTCTACATAAGAATAGAAACCTACCTTCAAAACTAGAACAATACAGGTTATACATATTAAAAATGGCACCAGAAAGAAGAACATGTCGGGACAGAAAAGGCAACTGCAGACCAGTGCAGACAAGGTTCCAGGTGGAGCATTTTTGCACGCTGCAATCCTTTGTGCATTTGCTCAGTAGGCTGCCCTTCTGGGTAAACATGCATGGCATCAGGCAGAATCATAGAATCAAATCAAACTGGCTCCAAACCGGCTAACGTTAGTTGAGGCCAAGGCTGCAAATCTTCTGCACATTTACCTGGGCGTAAGTTTTGCTGAACTCAGTAGGCTGTATTTCCAGAGGTGTTGCCATGTTATCATTGGATGCAGCAAACACAACAATGCCTTGGCACGGTTAAAAACAAAGACCTTTATTGCAGCATAGCTCTTGTAGACAATAATCCATCTACTGAAGTGGGCTCTAGTCGATGAGAGCTTTTGCTATAGGTTTGTCTTCTAGGTGCCACAAATTATTGTTGTTTTGGAGTCTCGCTCCCTGTCCTAGATGGGATTACGCTCCCCTAGAAGGAACAGATGCACAGTCTGGGAGTGCTTCTGGATCCAAACCACTCTCTGGTGTCTCAGGTTGAGGCAGTGGCCAGAAGTGCTTTTTATCAGCTTCGGCTGATATACCATCTGCGTCCGTTTCTTGAGATAAACAACAACCTCCGATTGGTAGTGCAAAGCTGGTCATCTCTAGACTTGACTCCACAATGCCTCTATGTGGAGCTGCCTTTGTATGTTAGTCCGGAAACTACAACTGGATCAGAATGTGGCAGGCAGGATGGTCTGAGATCTCAAAGAGACCATATTACATCTATATTTAAAGAATTACACTGGCTACTGATATGTTTCTGGGCAAAATACAAAGTACTGGTCATAACCTATAAACCTCTGAACAGCTTAGGCCCAGGGTACTGAAGAGTACGCCTTCTCCAGTATAAGCCCCACCACCTATGGAGATATTCCAGGGAGGTCCATCTGCAGTTGCCACCAGCTCATCTGGTGGCTACTCAGGGATGGGCCTTCTCGAGGCTTTGGAATGCGCTCCCTGCAAAAATAAGAGCCTCTCCATCTCTGACAGCTTTTAAAAGGGCTGTGAAGACACATTTATTCATGCAGGTTTTTAATTAGATTTATATAATCCGTTATAGAATCTGTTTTAAATGGTTTTAGTATTTAATGTTTTAATTCTTGTTTTAATTTATGTTATTTTATTGAAAATCTCCCAGAGATGCAAATTTATAGTGGTATATAAATATGCTAGATATAAACTCATAATATCTGATGCAGTGGAGGTACCAATGCGATCTGTTCCCCTGGAGGCTTTTCAGACAGCAGGCTTTAGCGTGGGTTTACTGCTAGGCTTTACTGCAAGTTCAGGTATCTGTTATGTTTGCATAACAGATATTCTGATGCAAAAAGAGTGTTTTTCTTTTTTTACACCAGTCATAAATTGGGCTAGGTTCCAACCCAAATTGTGGGTGAAGTGCTCTGTGAAATATCACATGGACTTCGGGGTAAATATGGCCAATATGTGAACTCATACCCACCCTCCCAAAGTAAAGTTGCCATCTGAAAAAGATCCTGATCAAATACTAACCGCTGAGAGAGGTGGTATTATTATTATTTCTTGTTTATACAGTCAGACAGGTGTTATTGACTGGTATGTTTTATCCAGACATTGAGTCTTTCCCAAGGACCTGGGATAGCTGAATTTTATTATCAGTATTGTTGTTATTGTTATAGATATTGCTGCAAAATATAGGCTGTTCCCAGTAAAGTTGTTTTTTTTAGTTGGCTGATGGTGATTTCTGTGTCCCCTATGGTGTTGAGGTGCTCTCCAAGATGTTTTGGAATTGCACCTAGGGCGTCAGTTACTACTGGGATTATTTTGATCTTCTTCTGCCACAGTCTTTCAATAATAATAATAATAATAATAATAATAAATAGCAGAATAGAAGAAAAAGAAATAAAAACAAAAAAACAAAATACAAAGATCTACAAATTGAAATTGAAAGGCTGTGGCAGAAAAAGACCAGAATAATCCCCGTGGTAATTGGCACCCTAGGTGCAATTCCAAAAGACCTTGAAGAGCACCTCAACACCATAGGGGCCACAGAAATCACCATCAGCCAATTACAAAAAGCAACGTTACTGGGAACAGCCTATATTCTGCGACAATATCTGTAATAACAGCAACAACATTGATAACAAAATTCAGCCATCCCAGGTCTTTGGGAAGGACTCAATGTCTGTATAAAACAAACCAGTCAATAACACCTGTCTGACTGTGTAAACAAGAAATAATATTTATTCTATTTCTATACCACCCTTCCAAAAATGGCTCAGAGAAATAACAAACAAGTACGATGGCTCCCTGTCCCCAAAGGGCTCACAATCTAAAAAGAAACATAAGTTAGACACCAGCAACAGTCACGGGAGATCCTGTGCTGGGGGTGGGCAGGGCCAGTTACTCTCCCCCTGCTAAATAAAGAGAATCACTACGTTAAAAGGTGCCTCTTTGCCAAATTAGCAGTGTTTGCTGCAAGGTATGATCCGGACTGCAGAAGGCAAGGAGTTAAAGCACTCCATATGGTCTAGATCCAGATCTGTTCCCTGCATGCTAATTAACATGGGGGGCGGGATTAGCATGGAGCTACATAGTGCTTGCTTAAAGTGACATCTAGTTCAACCCTTATATCTGACTGGATTTATTTATTTATTGTATCTGATCAGGCTTAAGGGTTGCCAACTTTTTGACTGACTCAGCAGCTGGTGCTTTCAACAACATCCTGACACAGACAGTTTTAGCCAGAAAGCTTTTTCATACCATGGTGATAAGTTTTCTCTGTGTCATTTCTGTTTGTCAGCCTGCTTTTTTTAAAAAAAAGAAAAACACAGGAGCAGGGTGGGTCAGAACAAGTTGGCAACCTTACAAATAAAGCAAACAATGCTGAATCACTGTAGTTGAGAGCAATACAGAATGCGGAAAATAACTCACCACCACTGCACGGTGGAGTGGTCTGTGGCCATTTAATAAATTTGATTTGCATGGTGGCTCATGAAATCAGAAAAAAGAGCTAGCATTAATAAAGCAAAAGGATGTTTTGTGTGGAAAGGGGAAGTGAAAAGAGGAACATCCTTTCTTTCAACAAAGGAAATTGTCCTTTTACAAAAGGGTTGCTGGAGTCTTCAATCCTGATGATTTCACCCTACAAAACTCTCCGTGGGGATTAATGACGATAGTTATTTTTGCATATAGCCACATAACCAGACATTTGAAACATCTGCCTCAAATGCAAGTGGTGCTTTCAAGGGTTTGGTTTAGCTAACAATGCAGTTCAGACATTGGTCTTTAACCCAAGTTTGCCAGTGCTGCATTTACTGACACAGAGTCCTGTGTATATAACAGGATATATCTGCAAGATCACATATGCTTCTTTCTCCCTGTTTGCCAGAGACAGTCCCTGTTTTATGGTCCCTGCAAATCACTGCCCCTATTTTGATCTTAACCGCGTGTTGTCCGTCTGAGTTGTTAGCAGACTAAGCGGTGGGTCAAACTGAAGTGAACCCCAAAATTGCTTCAGAGAGGCAATTATCTTGTCTTGAACCCAAACCAGAACATAACACTTAAACATAAGAAGTAGCAACTGGCTCAATAGTTGGGCACCCAACTTATTTTGAGTGGTGGGGACGTCTCCCCTCTGCTCCAACTGTATTTGGAGAAACTATATTTCCCAGTGAGCCTTCTAGGAAGAGGAGAGGAGAAGCAGGGGAGATTGAGCAGGCTGGGCTTTGTCCTAGTCTGGTCAAGGCTGTTTCCCACTGCCACAGGCTTGCCATCCAGCAGACCTCACACTTGCAAGGTGCTTGAACAGGGCCTGGAAGTATCTTGTGTTTCTTTGACACTGTAGTTCCTCCTTGCTGCAGCTCCAACATGCACGTGAAATGGTACATCATTTCTTCTCTTGCTAAGTCAATGGAGCTTCTTGAAAGAGAGAAGAAAGAGCCCTAAAATGTTGGGAGTCTGGGAGCTGATATTAAAAAAGGAAGTAAACCAGTGAGATGGAGTAGGAGCTTGGTATGAAAGTCTGTGTGCGAGGGGGCTGTATTAGTAAAATAAACAATTAAGCACTTTGCTCAAGGACTGCCTCACTGGGCCTAAAGTATGGCATAGGGAGCATAAAGCATAGGGAGGAGAGCTGGTTTTGTGGTGGCAAGCGTGAGTTGTCACCTTTGCTAAGCAGGGTCTGCCCAGGTTTGCATCTGGATGAGAGACTACATGTGTGTGAGCGCTAAAAGATATTCCCCTCAGGGGATGGGGCTGCTCTGGGAAGATCACCTGCTTGCTTGCCTGCAGGAGGTTCCAAGTTCCCTCCCTGGCAGCATCTCCAAAATAGGGCTGGGAGATACTCCGGCTTGCTTACAACTCTACAGAAGCTGCTGCCAGTCTGGGTAAACCATGGTGAGCTAGGTGGACCAATGGTCCAACTCAGTATATGGCAGCTTCACATGTTTTTATGGCTGGGCCTCTGCTTTGCCTGTGTAGATTTTGGCCTTTTCCCTATTTTCTAGCATTGGAAACTCTGAGGTGAAGAGGAGGCATGAATTCTTGAGTGCAGTGTTTCCTAACTTTTTTGTTCCTGAGGCGCACTTTGGTTTTAAGGGACACATTGACCCTGCTGAAACAATAATGCATATTTTTAATGGTAGGGAAGCCAATGGTGGACCTCTGTAACAATGTAGATAGATACAGAGTAAAAGGGCACCAATAAAAGGGCTGATTTGTACAATAAAAGGGGTGATTTTTTTTGGTCATCTGTTGCTAATATTTCTATGCTGGTGAGTTGTTGTTTTTTTAATGACCATAATAAATGCTTTTAAGTGTCACAGGATTTGTTTTGAAAGTTTGTTCTTGAGTAAAATGAAGAACTTTGCTGTACATTTTGCTCGAACTTTCATAAAGTTCTTGCTTCCCCATACTCAAGTCTGAAATTATACTTGTGGCATACTCGGTTGAGGAAGATCCTGAGCCCAGGGAACTGGTTGCAACATAACTTAGAGAAATTATCAGGCACCCTAAAATAATATATTTACCAGTGGTCACCATGCAAACTTTCAAATTACAAAACACTCTATTGTATATTAAAAATAAATAGATGTTTCTGAAAAGGGCGTGATACTAAGCCCTGACTGCAGTTTGTGCCAATCTTAAGATGGTAACGGGAAATTCTGGCAGACTAATAAAGTTGCAATTGTTTCTCATCGAACTGATCTCAGTTCACATGAGGACATGCAGAGAATTAAAATGATGGATCTCCTATTGGCATATGCAAGAACCCATATATTAACGGAATCAGTCTCTCTATTACAGTCATTTCCACTATTTTTCAAACTGGCAAAAAAACCAAACACCACCACCATCAAAAAGAACCACTCTCTGGCAATGTGAAAGCCATTGTGTGAGAGATCTTCTCCGTGTTGCATTTCCCCAAGCTGGTGTGGCCCTTTAAGAGAAAGAGAGCCTCAGTGCCATCTTGGAAAGTTCACCTGGAAGTATAGTCCTTCCTGGCACAGGCACTTGCCACACAGAGTGCTGGGAAAGACTACACTTCTCAGTGCATGCAGGATGCATGCTTTTGTTCAACAGTCTGTCAAAATGTGGTGCATGGGATTCGACCACTTGTTCCAAGAAGGGAAAGCATTTAAACTTGGGCACGGGAAACCTCAAATGAAGCATTATACAGTATAGCTAACTTTGTCATAGCAATTTCCTGTACCGTAAAGAAAAAAGCCTATTAAGTTGTGTAACCTTTCCCCCACATCATAGTGGTGGGGGGAAGTGTCTGGGTATAATACCCAGAAGTATTGTTCCAAGTAGAACAATCAGGCAGAAGTTACCAAAAAGAAAAAAAAGGGGGGGAAAGCCACATCTGATAATCTCACTTCCTACTGATTTTACAATCTTCTCCCACAAAGAGTTGCCAACCAACCAACGCCCCCCCCCCCACGCACTTTTTTTAAACTGGCCTTGCCATCCTCTCAGCAACCTCACATGCAACAATTAACACAGGTCAAGTTTCTTCTTTCATTTGATTTCACCTGCTAAATTTCTGCTTTCTGTGTAGCTTGCTTTGAACAGCACAGGAGCAGAAGTAGTGAGAAGCCTATTTCTCACTTCTCCCCGGTTTCACCCCTTCTACTTTACATCTTCTGCTTTCTCCTAAAGAGAAGGAAGGAAATCTTTCTGCCAGACAGTATCTTCTGTTGCTTCTTTGCCTTGCTGTCCAGTTTACAGCCTAACTGCTAACTGGGCAAAGAGGCACCTTTTACCGTGGTGATTCTCTTTATTTAGCAGGGGGAGAGTAACTGGCCCTATCCACCCCCAGCACAGCATTCCTCCAGTGACTGTTGCTGGTATTTATCTTGTGTTTCTTTTTAGATTGTGAGCCCTCTGGGGACAGGGAGCCGTCTTATTTGTTTGTTATTTCTCTGTGTAAATTGCTCTGAGCCATTTGTTGGAAGGGCGCTATAGAAATCGAATGAATGAATATTACCAGTGCAATGTGGCCCTTACTGGTAGAATGATGGTACTTAATGGGTCTTAGGATTGCCATCTTCTTTAAAGTGACTATTACTGGAGATTTTCTCTCTCAATATTTTGCACAAGCCATTAACATCTCCAGGACATCTTCTTTCAGTCAAGGCTGGCCTTAGAGTGCCTTGGATGGGACATAGGAAGCTGCCTCGTGCTGAATCGGAGCCTTGGTCCAGCTAGCTCAGTACTGTCTACACGGACTGGAAGTGGCTCTCCAAAGTTTCAGGCAGGAGTCTTCCGCAGCCCTCCCTGGAGATGCTGCCAGGGATTGAACCTGGGACCTTCTGCATGCAAAGCAGATGCTCTTCCACTGAGCTACGGCCCCATAGCCTCAATTCCTTCAGTGCTCCCCTAGTTGTGTGGCTTGGGCATGCTCAGCTCAGACAGTACCCCTGCTGAAATAGGGTTACCTTGGGCTACTACCTGGCCTCCCACCTGCAAGATTGGCCCTGCTATCGATGTCAGTTCCTGGAGAGCTGGCAACCCTAACTGGTCTCTTGATCCACTACCTCCATTTGTAAGCCTCTTGAGAGGCTTTCAGTGATTGGCTGCTTGAAATGATTCCACCACTGGTGACTTAACTGGGGTCTTATAGGCTGGAAATTCTTACCTGATTGAAAAATGCAAGCAGCTGTTGGAGGAAGGTGTGTGTGTGTTACTCTGGTGCTTGAGCTTTGCTGACTCTGAGGCAATGTTCACGTTGGTTTTAATGCAGCAGCCACAGCATTTTGGAAAAGGTATTTAATGTAAATTAAATACTGCAGTAGTGGCAGACAAGTGTTATTTTTTTTTAAAAAAAGTATGAGAAGGGGGAGTCCAAAGCAATAAACTTGGGGGGTGGGGAAGAAGAAAAGAATGGGAAAGAGTAAAGGAAATAGACTGGAGCAGGAAATGAAGGAAGGGAAAGGAAGAGCTGGTCTTGCAGTAGTGAGTGTGAATTGAACCCTTTGCTAAGCAGGGTCAGCCCTGGTTTGCATTTGAATGGGAGGCGACATGTGTGAGCACTGTGAGAGATGCCCCTTAGGGCACAGCAGATTTCTGCACCTTCCCCTGATAAACGTTGCTGTTGTCTGAGGAGAAAGCACAAGCATATAAGTCTGCCTGCTCACTGAAGTTAACAGGAGCTCTGTTCTGGGTTCCCACACTGGGTGAGGGGCGTGGAGACATGGCATAGAGCCTTTTTTGTGGCTGTAACCAGGTTGTACAACTCCCTCCCCAATGAGGCCTTCTGGCCCTCCATCGCAACTCTCTGAAAGATGGTAAAAACCACCCTCCTTCACGGACATTGTGCTTTGGCATAAGCCCTTTGCAATAGGGCTGTTTCCCCACACTAGTATCCCCACACTTGACCGCTGTATTCTCCCCCGCCTTTGCTACTTTGGTATCTAAGTATTTGTGTTATTCCTTGTATTAAGATTAATTAAGATGCACCATTTTGGTCTGCTTTTTTTGAAGCATAGCAAACCTAATAAATATATTGAATCTTGGCATAAGCAAATAGATTTTTTTTTTTTAAAGATGTTTTCTGTGATCCGACATTTGAGGTAGTTGCCAGGAGTGAATTTTAGCATGTTGGCGCTGGATGTGATCTTGGAGACCCCTGCTCAGTTCAGGGAACTGCCGTAGCATCTCTGACAGATGGCCTGTCCAGCTTCTGTTTGAGAACCTGCTGCGAAGGAGAACGCACCGCTGCATGGGGCAGATTGTTCCACTATCAAACGGCTCTTACAGTTACGAAGTTCTTCCTAATGTCTAGCTGAAACCTACTTCTTTGTAATTTCAACCCACTGGGTGGATACACAGCAACTGAACAATGCGACGGTTCATGTGCTTGATCTGCATAATTGCCAAACAATGTGAATAATAGGCAAACTGGACTGCCCAGAGAGTGAGAACTGGAATATGGCAACCGTACTTAGTGTATTTTTATTTTGTTTTTTTATTTTGCAGCTTCTGAGGCTGTAGAAATGCAGCAATAGCAACATCCACCCTGATTCAAGATGGCGGATGCGTAAACGTTTGAGGCGCAAGTGGGCAGAATTGGGCACCGCCTAACCAATTTGGACCAAATTTGGTAAGTTGTAGGGAGGATTACATAGGGATACCTCAATGGCATAGTTTGTGGTGATGTCATACACCCCAATTCAAGGTGGCGGACATGTGAACCTTTGAGGTACAAGTGGGCTAACTTGTGAACCGCCTAACAGAATTAAACCAAATTTGGTACAGTTGTATGGACAGCTCAACAGTGTTATTTGTGATGATGTAAAAAAACCCCACCCTATTCTGTATAGATGTGCCCAGCTCTCAAAGCTGCTGGACAGGTGATGTAAAACCAAAAGAACAGGAATGGGAAGAAACACTCTCTGATCACAAAAATCTCCAACTCGCCCTTAAATACTGAGTGGAACAGTCTTCTTAAGGTCACTTCATAGATAAATTGGAATCGAACCCAGTTTGACAGGGAACTAAAGTTGATTGCTGCTCCTTGATATTGCTGTGGTGCATGTTCGTAGCCCTGTGTTTGCTGCATTAATGCTGTAATCTGGGGGTTCTCGAAGTTAGGTCCCCAATGTTATTGGACTACAACTCCCAACATCCCCAAACTGGCCTTTGTGGGCTTTGGCCATTGTGGCTGGAGATTATGGGAGTTGAAGTCCAACAACATCTGGGGACCCAAGTGTGATAACCCCTGCTGCTCTAATTAACATCTTAGGTGTACAGCGGAGATGCATCAAGTGGCCCTTAGCATATTGGATAACTGAGCATTCAAGCAGGAAATACAGGGCTAAAAGTCGAGACTGAAGCTCTGATATACTGTGTGCCTCTGAAACATTCCTAATTTCAAAATGTGTCTTGGAAGGAGGAAGTTGCACCGTTGCTGGTTTCAGTAATAATTGCCCAGCAGCCTGGGTTTAAATATACATAATTTTTTCCTTCCCCCAGATCCTGGCTGTAAGGATACACAGGATATCCAAAAGGAGATGATGAATGAGTAACTTCCTCCCTAACCAATTCCTGAATGGCCGGACAAGATGGGAAGAGTGCCCCAAAGTGTTAATCACAGTGTCGATGTTGAGTGATTATACAAGGCTCTTCCTCTTCTAGAATGTCGGTCCGGTCTTAAGGCTTGTTTAGTGTTTGCATCTGGTCCCCCTAGATTGTGCTTCATTTGGGTTTGGCAGGAAATCTGCCTTCCCCCTTCCCACTGCAAAGAGTGCATAACCAAGCAGAAGATTTTTAAACACACACACACACACACACACACACACACACTATTGTTTACCCCCTCATAACTGTTAGCTCTGCCCAAAGAAAGGACTGGCAAGAATTTCTGAGTAAACTGGTTTAGGACTAGGCAGGACATGTAGATATTACTTAAGAATTAAGCTGAAGTTATATCTGTCTCCTTAGTTTTGTTGCAACGAGTGAGGACAGTTCACATGATAGGGCCTAGCCAGTTTTGGGAGCTGGGCATGGTCCCATTTTTCTGATTGTGTGCTTATAAAAAGCAAGGCCAGAGGCATGGAGCTTGCTCGTCTGTCAAGCCCCAGCTGGGTGTCCTACCCAGATTCTGATTCCCGCTTCGGATTGAGGTAGGCAGCAAAATGGTCCTACCCAGCTAAGGCTTGGCAGACATGCAAGCTTCCCGCTTCTGATCTTGCTTTTTTACGAGCACAAAACGGGAGCCCTCCCAGCTCCCGAAACTGGGTAGGATTAATCTCCTCCCCAGTTTATGGTCATGTGAATGGCACTATGGTATGTGAAAACAACCCTCACCTGTCCATCTTGCACAGGGAGAGTCCATATTTTCTGGTCTTTGTTCCTGGAAAAAAGTTGCACTCTTGTCCCTAAGGTTGCCTCTAAACTACTCCTGCTAACAAAATGTTGTGTGCCCCCCCCCAAAGGATGCTTTGTGAACATTCCTAATGTGAGTTTCATTTCATGTTTATACCTCCAAGTTGCTAGTGCTGTCGTCCTTCAGGATTTGGCCCCTGCAGCCACCTAGCGGGAAATGACTTGACTAGCAAGTTAGAGGTTGCCGGTTCGAATCCCTGCTGGTATATTCCCCAGACTATGGGAAACACCTGTATCAGGCAGCAGCGATATAGGAAGATGCTGAAAGGCATCATCTCATACTGAGGAGGAGGCGGCAATGGTCAACCCCTCCTGGATTCTACCCAAGACAACCACAGGGCTCTGTGCTCGCTAGGAGTTGACACCGACTCGACGGCACACAATACCTTTACCCAACCCTGTGAAAGTTAAATCTCTGAATTAGAAGTGGTGGGGTGGGGTGTCTGAATGCTGACTGCAGGATGAGACTTACAAAGTGATGCCCCTCCCTCACCAAGTGGAAGAATCGGTATGATCTACAAGCACGCCCTTTGTTTAATCTGAAATGTTGGAAGGTGTGTACCTGTCATCTTCCTCTTTTTCTGTAAACCAGGCTTGTGTTGGCTTCTCTTAAAAAAAAAAAAAAAAAAAAAGTTCTACTGACTAAATGCACATGCCTATTCTCCTCTTCACCGCCACACAGTTTTATATTTTATTTTGCTCTGCCGGCAGCCCTTGTGGTTCCGAACTGTCCCCCCCGGCTTTGAAAAAGGAAATGCGATACGGGAATGGCACTCGGGTTAGCTGTGCAGTGGTCACTGTATTTACTTGGTGGGCGGGTTGAGGTTCACCCTGCGGAGACTGGTGATTGTTTTGTCGTGGCCTGTCTGCTTAGCCAGATGATGGTTCGGTTCGTTTTCGTATGGGTGAGTGGCTGTTTATTCCCTTGACGCTTGTGTGGGAAACCTCAAGAGTTCTGCCGTTTGCTCAGCTCTTGCCTGCCTCCCCACTGCCCATCTCGCTTTGACTTTCAGTCTTTGTACATCCATATCTGGGGTTATGATTAGGAACATAGGAAGCTGCCAAATACTGAGTCAGACCATTGGTCTCTCTAGCTCAGTATTGTCTTCACAGACTGGCAGCGCCGTCTCCAATGTTGCAGGTAGGAATCTCTCTCAGCCCTATCTTGGAGATGTCAGGGAGGGAACTTGAAACCTTCTGCTCTTCTCAAAGCGGCCTATTATACCTGTATATAGGGGCACTGTTAGATATGGAGCTGGGGGCCTGGGTCTATGTTCCCATTCTCCTAGAGAGCCCCATGATTTCCCCCAAGAGAAAAGAGGGATCCTTTTATATTTCTGGAATGGATTGACTTAGTGCATTTACAAATGCACTATGCTCAAGTTGGTTTGTGATCCAAAATCTCTTTATTAGAACTGTGAAGAAAGGAGCCTGTGTTGTGGTTTAAAGTTTTCCCCCTTGTGAATGCACTATATGTCCAAGTTAGTTTTGTGTTTGAATTGAGGAGCAAGGAACACGTGTTGTGTCCCAGTTTGTGAATGGTCAAGAAGCTATGTGAATCCATTGGGGCTTGCATGGTCTTTTCCCTCTCCTTCTTTTTGTCAACTGCATTCTGACCCAGATCTGTGGGTTTGTGGTGAATGATCAAGAAGATGTATGGATCCTTTGTGGGGTTGTGTAGTCCCCCCCCCCCGCAAAAATGCACTCTGGCTCAGACCTGTAGGATTGTGGTGAAGTCTAGGGTACAAAATTACCTAGCTGCACCTCTGGTGCACAGTGTACACTTGTACTAGAGCTGAGCTTAACGTGTGAATAGGGCTTCTGATAGCAGTGGTGGCACTAGAAAAAGAAACTGGGTGGGGGGGGCAGAGTGCATTTCTGGGTGGGTGAGCTGTATCGCTAGACCCCCTTGCCTCTCACTCTGGAACCACCCTTGTTTGACAGTCAAATTGCTATAAAAACAACTATATAAGTCTGTACCATATTGATTGATTGATTGATTGATTGATTGATTTAGCATATTTGTATACTGCCCCAAACTTGCATCTCTGAGCAGTTTACAACAAAACAACACAGATTAAAAACAAAGTTAAAACATTAATATATGTTTTACTCATTTATCATATTTGTATAAAGATGTGTTTTTTAGGTTCAGATTAGGTGTGATTATTATTTTTTTTAAAGGGCTCTTACCATTTTCTCCACTTCTCGAATAAGTCTCCCTCCTCTTGGTTTTGAAGCACAAGATCCTATATATGTAGTGGACGTGGATCTAGTTGCTGTGCCTAATGTAGCTGCTGTTTCTTTGGCAAGGTAAATGAAGTGAGGGCCAAGTGCAATTCAGACACCTTTCCGCTAGGGACCAGACAAAGATCAACAGCTCCTTTTTCCAAAGCCATTAGATGGCAATTACTCCGGGCTCTCGTCCCATTGTTCAGTTTGGCAGGATCGAAGAAACCTCTTCTTTGGATGCAAAAGGCCTGTATCTTTTTTTTCATTGTTTGTTTAATCCGGTTTCGGCTAATGTGTGCCAAATCCCCACTGGACAGACTTAATGAAGTCGACATTGCCAATTGTTACTGAACTCCTGGGAGACCTGCTTGAATTCTTTCTGACCTCTTTCTAGGATGTCTCTGTTGGGTATTTTCTATTCCAGTCCTACAAAATAACTGTAGCTCTTAGATGGAAAGCTAGCAGTGCTACACACTTCTACCAGAGAGCAAACCCGTGAATATGTGCATCAGGCTATGCAATGCAAAATCTGAAATATTAGCAGCACACATCTGGAAACAAAAGCCCAACCATCTTTAACTAACTCATATACCACTTTTCAATAGAATTCTTAGTAGCAGGAAGAGTAGCAGTTGCATACTGGAGTAATAAAAGATTTGTTCTAAGGGTGGACGAGTTTGGTATTCCCTCTCCATCATGGCAGGGGTCCTCAAACCTAGGTTGCCAGATTTTGTTGGACAACAGCCATCTTCCCCAGCCACAATGGCTGATGGGAGATGTAGTCTAACGTCTTGCGACCCAGGTGGCTTTTCATGCCTCGTCACAAAGGTACAGATATACCCATGAGACATTGCTGTCATATGAGGTCATTTCTGATACCATATTCAAAGAGCCAATTTTAATAATGCTGGCTGGAAGATGCAGGAGCTGCCTTAACCACCTCAAACAGGGTAAAGGTGTGCCGTTGAGTCGGTGTCGACTCCTGGCGCCCACAGAGCCCTGTGGTTTTTCTTTGGTAGAATACAGGAGGGGTTGACCATGGCCTCCTCCCGTGCAGTATGAGATGATGCCTTTCAGCATCTTCCTGTATTGCTGCTGCCTGATATAGTACCAGTGGGGATTCGAACTGGCAACCTTCTACTTGTTAGTCAAGCATTTCCCCACTGCGCCACTTAAGGGACTTTGGCTTAAGGATTTAAGACATTTTTCCGGGTATAGGAGAAATTGGATTGCAGTCCTAAGCACACTTTTTATAACTGAATGGGACTTGACTTCTGAGTAAATGTAGCTAGGATCTTGCCCAAAGGGACAGGCATTACATGCAAGGTTATTAATTATGGGGGAATACAGCACTATATGGTTAAGAGCTGTACACAACTTCCATTTTCATTAAGCTTTCACCCAGCTGTGGTAAAGTAGTCACTTGGCTGCTCTAAAGGGACCTAGTGTGGAAATGACCAGGGAGGTACTTGACCTGACAATGTGTCAGCACAGGAATTAGCAGCTGACATACCTGCTTTGGGAAGGACTGTACTCAAAGTCTCTCTTGTGATTCACACCATGATGGGCGGTGAACCACAATCGGCTCACGGCCAAGTGGTTGAGAAATGTCACAATACTATGTGTGGAGGCTGGAACATAGGAAGCTGCCATATACTGACCATAGGTCCATCTAGCTCCGTTTTGTCTACCCAGACCGGCAGTGGCTTCTCCAAGGTTGCAGGCAAGAATCCCTCTCAGCCCTGTGTTGGAGATGTTGCCAGGGAGGGAACTTGGAGCCTTCTGCTCTTCCCAGAGCGGCTCCATCCCCTGAGGGGAATCTCTTCCAGTGCTCACACTTGTAGTCTCCCATTCATGTGCATCCCCATTGTGCATGGGGATGATGGGAGTTATAGTCCCATCAGAGTTGCTTCTCACATGAGAATGCCTTTCCCCTTTTCTATATTGGGTCCTCCCAACCTGAAGTCCCAGGTGGTGTTGAACCACATCTCTTAGCCTTTGGCCACGGTGTCTGGCAGCGATGGTGGTTGCCGTCCAACCGCATCTGGGAACCTAAGCCTGGGAGCCCCTGATTGACATCCTGGTATACCCGGAGAAAGTTCTTTTGCAAACAAATGGGGTGTTCTAATGTACTGTCATCCCTCACCAACCGCGAGGGTTCTGTTCTGGCAAAACCTCACCATTGTCAGATTTGCCATTGGCGAGCAATTGAAATCAATGGGAATCGGGGTTAGGGGAACTGCGGTTGCAAAAAGACAGAAAAAAAAATTGTCCCAAATCACCCCTTAATCCCGTAAATCCCTTAAAATCACCTAGAATGAGCAAGAGGAGTGAGCAAATGGAACCTCTGGAAAACTTTGAACCCACCAAAATTGCTCGAAGGAACTTTTGAACCCCCCCAAACCCACTCAAAATCACTTTAAATTGCAATTTTTTGGCAGGGTCAGCAAGAGGAACGAATGGATGGAACCTCTGAACCCCACAACATTGCAGAACCCTCCCGCCCAATCACTAAAATATCTTGCCAAACTGCAGATACACAGGTCATGGTTGGCGAGACCAGTCACAATTCCCCAGTCGTGGATGCTCAAAACCGCGATTGGGAGACCCGCCGTTGGCAAGGGATGGCAGTACATGCCTGTTTATGAGCATGCACACCAATGTCTCCTCTAACAGGGATTCCCAGATGTTGTTGACTACAACTCCCAGCATCCTCAGCTGCAATAGCCTTTGCTTGGGGATTATGGGAGTTGCAGGCAACAACATCTGGGAATCCATGTTAGAGGAGACACTGATGCACACCCCTGAGTGGAGTTGCAAAAGAACCCCTCGCTTTGATGGATGGCTCCAGGTAGGAAAGCCTCCAGCTAATTTTACAGTGCTTAATATATGCCTAGAACCTGCCTCCCAGCATCATAAAGTCTTCTCCCTTTTAATGACCACTTGGCCAATTCCGGGCATCTTATTCCTTCAGAACAGACATCTCCCTGGCCTGGAGTGCCTCTAATTTGCCAGCAGCCCATTTGGAAGAAGACTCTGCCAAGCTCAACAGCATCTGTAGACCTGATCGATAGGCTCTTTCTTAGCTCTGGGGTGTACGAGGGAAGCAGGATGTTGTTCTCTTTGGAACGCATCTCTGACTGCCCAGTGGGGAAATGATTCGTGGGCCCAAAGGTTATGTATGCAGTCGGCGTGTTTTGCTGCTGAAATTGCCGATGCCTGCAGATCTTGGTCATGTTCCCACACCCGGTTGCGCCATCTGACTCGGGTCTGTGCCAATGTGGAGTGTCAGGAGACCCTGTTGCAACAACTCTGCATGGCTAGGTTTCCATTTCCACCTTCCTGGCCCAATAATAGCTCATGGCTGCAGATATTTTGCAGCCATCTGGGCATGTGGAATAACAAGGGGCTACCAAAAGCCTCCAGGCAGCAATGGAAACCTGTGTCTTGGGCTTCAAAATGTGGCAGCAGCATCCATGTTCTGTGTTTCAGGGGGAGGCAAGAGCAGCTGGGAAAATCTCCTGCAATGCTGGCATATCAGATGCCCATAAAATAGGAGGATAGGTACATAGCCTAGCAGAGGCATAGTTAGGGGAGAGGGGGCCCATGTCCGCCCCTCTCCCCGGCAGCCCCTTGGAGTAAGTTAGATAATGAGAAAAAGGGGGGGTGGGGGCCCCTCAGGAGCTGGGGGCCTGGGTTCTTTGAACCCATCCGCTCAATTATAGCTGCACCCCTGTTGCCTAGAGAGAGAGAGGCTCCTGGCAAACATGCAGCTCAGTATTGGTGGTTCCAATGAGCTGGGGACGGGGGGTGGGTGGCACCCAAGGAGGTGCAGTTGCCTCTGCTTAGGAACATAGGAAGCTTCCATAAACTGAGTCAGACCCTTGGTCCATCTAGCTCAGTATTGTCTTCACAGACTGGCAGTGGCTTCTCCAAGGTTGCAGGCAGGACTCTCTCACAGCCCTGTCTTGGAGAAGCCAGGGAGGGAACTTGGAACCTTCTGCTCTTCCCAGAGTGGCTCCATCCCCTGAGGGGAATATCTTGCAGTGCCCACACATCGTCTCCCATTCAAATGCAGCCAGGGCGGGGCGGACCCTGCTTAACGAAGGGGACAAGTCATGCTTGCTTACACCAGACCAGCTGGAGCTCCATTTGTGCCTCTTTCCCATCCTGCCCTGCCTGAGAGCCATGCTGCCTGCAGGCTGGCCATTCACCAGGTAAAGCTACCTGGTTAAACTGCACAGCTCTACCTAATGAATGGCTGGCCTGCAGGCAGCTCGGCTCTCGGGCAGGGCAGGATGGGAAAGAGAGGGGGAACCCAAGCCGCTGAGCAGAGCAGGAAGCAGAAGCAGCTGCACCTCCTTGAATATCCCCTGGCTCCTTAGGACGGGCCACTACGGGCATAGTCACCTTGTTTACCTACTGGCGAGTCAGAGGTTGCTGGTTCGAATCCCTGCTGGTATGGGGATCCCAGACTATGGGAAACACCTATATCATTTCACACTGCATGGGAGATGCCAATGGTCAACCCCTCCTGTATTCCACCAATGACAACCACGGGGCTCTGTGGTCGCCACAGGTCGCCACCAACTCGACGGCACACTTTACCTTTACTACTACACGACACATGGGCTATTGTCCTCACTTTGAGGGTTTGCCTCACTTCCTTTTTTTAAAGCAGCCGCAGCTCCCACTCACAGCCGCTGAAGGTGTCCTCATTTCATTCTGTGCCAGGAAAAGCTTCACCTACTGAATTGCTGGCCGTCCGTCTACTGCCCAGAGCACAGGAGCCAGGCTTGTTGTCAACCCGTGGCCGCCTACTCAGCGCCACAGTCTGGTTGTGCGCTGCTGACCCCGCCGCCTTTGTGAATTACTTATTTATATTCCAACTCGATTATATTGCCATGCCATGAAAATGCTGACAGCTTGTCATCTGCTTCTATTGGCAGGCGTTGCACTTTACAATTTAAATGATAAATGGCTGGGAGGGAGGAAGGGAGGGAGGTTGGAGTATCATCTCTTGCATCCTGTACTTTCAGTTTTCCCATACTAGTGTGCCTATGAGGCCCGGCATGAATTGTCTTCATAAGGGGTCAGATCAGTCTGTATTGCAATCACCGTGTAGTTTAATTGTGCCATTCTTCTAATTGTCTGTGTGTGAAGGGAGAGGGGGACCCAGCATTTTCATTTTAGTCTAATGGGTCCTTCAGCCCTACGCTCCAGTGAGGAAGGTTAACTATGCTCCAGCAGCAAAGAAAATTAAATCAACATTCTTCATTTGTTGGTAGGAAACACAATGAATTACTGCCCCTTCTTCTATATTGTGGTTTCCACTGTAACGTATAATGCAATTTCCTCTGTCACTTATAAAATATTCAAGAACCCAATATTTTCAGTATTAATTTCTGTGATCGGCAGAGAACCACTGTGAACTGCTTTGGCAATATTTATATTTGAATATCTGTAGAAGCTAACATTTCCAAGGAATAGGTGGAGACAATTGTTCATTAAATGAGTATTTTCATTCATGTATATCTGAAGTGCAGTATGGTAGCACTCTCCCAGCGTGTGGGAAGTACAGCAGATTTTTCCCTTGCAGGCTGCCTCTTTACATGGTTAACCCTATGCACAGCCACTGAGAGTTTAAGAATCTACATACCAAGAATAATGCATTATTCATCCAATGCCCAGAGACATCTGGAAATTAAAGCATATTTTGTGGGTAATTAACAAGAACAAATATAGAAGAAAGGAAAAAGCTTAAAGGCAATTCAAAGGGGGGGGGGATGGAACCAGCAAGAAATCTACATAGGATCACAAGAAGCTGCCTTATACTGAGTCAGACCATTGGTTGGTCTAGAGATGAGGAAAATTAAAGGGACCACTCATCCCTGGGCCCCTGCAGGAGGGCCTCCATTGGCTGGATCACTGCTTGCTCTGTTATCCAGTGGATGATGGTGGTTGGGGTTCATTCCTGCCTTGCTAGTCCCCTGTCCTGGCTGGCTGTTGACCCTTGCTGCTAAGAACCTCAGGATGTCAGCAAACCAGGACACTGAAGGGGAAGGGGATGTCCATGGAGAAGGCGTTCCAATGGCAGGAACTCTCTGAGGAACAATTTGGCTTCCACATAAGAGTTCAGAAGTGTCTTTGCATGGGCAAATTTAGATTACTGTATCTACCCAAATCCAAGACTAGGTTTCCCCCCAAGTTTTTTTGATATTTGAAACCGGGACGTTATCTTAAATTCAGAGTCCTGCTCCTTTTCAGTAAATGCAGGTATAACCTCTGCTTTCTAAGGGGGTTGTCTTGAAATCAGAGTTGTCTTTTGATTGAGGTAAATATGGTACAATTTAGCTTAAATGACGATTGCATAGTGTCGATAACCCCATTATACTTGGGAGGACTTTGATGACCGTAAGCTGTGAAGCCTTGTTGGAAACTACTCCCACCCAGCCCTTTCGTTTCCCCCATCTTCAAAAGGAGAAAGGTCAACAGCATGGTTCCAAGTTTTGTATATATTGCAGAAGAACATGATACACATCTTTGAAATCTCCAGTTAAAACAGGTTGTGACTTGTCAGCTAGAACTCAACTATAGATACAGAGATACAAAAAAAGTCATGAATAATCCTTGGAGAAATGGTAGAAAAACTGTTCTTTTCAAGAGATTCCATCAGTGGCAAACATATGTTGTAGTTGAAGATCTACAAGACAGATTGAAGCCACCTGAAATGTATGCCCACATTTTGATAGCTGGCAAACAAAAGAAGTTGAATGTTCCTTGTCAGTTTCCACTTCTGAGACAGCACTGTCCCCAATGTTCAATATGAATGAACCAGATCTCAGAACCACTTGAAAGTTTAAAAAATAAAATAAAAATGGAAAGTACAGTTTTTTGCTTAACCATATGCAGTTCTCTTCATGCACTTTTTTTTTCATTTTTAAAAATAAGTTACACTTTTTTCCCATTTAAAGAACATAACCAGTGTAAACACAATTCTTGGAACAGCTTAAAAAAGCAGTGCAAATTTTGTAAATGTCATTTCTTCTCTGAAATACATGTCTAATAGATATCTTTTTATATAGAGAGAGGTAAAATCATATCTCTCTCTCTCTCTCTCTCTCTCTCTCTCTCTCTCTCTCTCTCTCTCAATAGAAAAATATTTTAAATAACCTATATGTCTGGAGAATTTAATTTGGCCAAGAATTAATGCCGAGAGTCTTACATTGTGTAATGAGGGTTGTTTTTTTTTAAGTATTTCTAGACATCCATAGTTCATATTGGTGTAAAATGAATGTATCATCATGTGTATAGGAAAAAGCCCTCAACTATCATAACAACAGGAGCTGTGAAAAAGGCTGCAAGGATGACATCAGACCTGGGGTTCACAAACTTTGGTCCCCAGAAGTTGGACTACAACTCCCATCATCCTAAGAAACAATGGCTGAAGGCCATTGTTGGGAGTTGTAGTCACCCAACATCTGGGGACCAAGGTTTGTGAACCCAGATTGATAAACTAGCAACAGAGGAGCACAGAACCTATGTGGATTATTGTACATCTGGGTTCTTTGTTATGATCTTGGGGCAATGTATTGATTTATTTACTCTTTACGCTGGCATTCGTTTATGTTTTGATAGAAAATCACGGGCAAACCTAAGTAATTCCGAGGACTGCAAGGTAGTGGCACTAATTAATAAGGCTTGCAAATGCTAGCACAGAAACATCCTTGTCCACCACAGGTCAAAGTGCATGAAATGTGGAGTTCCAAGGAACTCTGATGCCATCCTTCTTTTCAGACTTATGCTCTTGGCTGCCACTGCAACCCCCCTCCAAGCCTACATGTAATGTGTGAAGAGCCAATTTCCTGTACTGTGTCTGCCTTGTTGGGTGTGCGGAAGCTTCTCCATTGTTAGGCCTACTTCATCTTGAGTTTTAAGGAAGGGAGGTTTAAAAACAAACAAACCGCACTTCCAGAATTATCTCGTAATCCAAGTATTAGGCTATGTGTGTGCCACATTTCTGCTTTCTGCATGTTATGGAAGTAGCGCAATGATTTGATAACGTCGTCAGTGAGTCAAGCAAGGCTCAAATGTCTTCATATAGAAAGATATAAACACATCACACATCAGTTAGAACTTCGTGGATTGCTGCTAATCTCAATTAGACTTTCAGGCAAGCATAGCCAAATTTCTGCTTGGCTGTAGTGACCAGTGTTCCTTGAAACAGGGAATTCCCAGATGTTGTTGACTACAGTTCCCATCATCTCCAGCTGCAGTTGCCTTTGGCTGGAGATGATGGGAGTTGTAGTCGACAATATCTGGGAATCCCTGTTACAGGAAACATTGGTGGTAACGAGCATCCAGGAGGTCCCAGTTGCCCTGTAGTGAGTTTATAAGTCAATTAAATTCACAGGCATGCAGATTCACAGTACCAGTGTTGCATTCTCTGGTCAAAAAGCTACTGTGCTATTGTGGTTTCTATTGTCATTCAAAATGTGCAAAAAAATCTCCAGAAGGTGACCTTTCCCTGTCATTTTCCTAATGCATTTTTGTGCCATCATATTTTCAGACTTTCCCCTCACTGCTTGTTGTTAGTGATCACTGTTTAGATTTGATATCTGAGTTTTGAAAAAGTGTGGTATAAACATCTTAATTAAAAAGCAAAGCCACTGTTCAAGAGAGGGATGGTGCAGGTTGTTTTACCAGAAGTTCTTGTTTTGTGTTCTGCTTTTTTTTTAAAAAATGTTTTTATTACCTGATGTGACTTTAAATGCTTGTGTTGCTCTCAGATTTAGTTTTATTCAGTATTGCATCTTAATGAAGGGTGGTTTTTCATGATTCTCATGGAACATCACTGGGCAACTTCTTCAAAGTTGAAAAGTGGGATATGAACTTCTGAAATAACTAACTAAAACAATATGGCTGGAAAATGCACATGTTATTGCAGTGGGATGGGAGCAGCTGTTCTGTTGCTCAAAGTGAGTGGCATTTAACGGGACTGGCCTGTGTGGTGTAGTGGTTACAGTGCTGGACGAGGACCGGGGAGACCCGAGTTCAAATCCCTATTCAGCCATGAAACTCACTGGGTGACTCTGGACCAGTCACGTCTCTCTCAGCCTAACCTACCTCACAGGGTTGTTGTGAGGGTAAACATAACCATGTACACTGCTCTTGGCATACACATATCATTGCTATGCAAATAAGAGCATATGCAGCGCTGTTTACCAGGCCTGCTCAACTTGGACCCTCCTGCAGATGTTGGCCTACAACTCCCATAATCTCTGGCTATTGGGCACTGTGGCTGGGGATTATTTTATTTAGTTATTTGTTCAATTTATATCCCACCCTTCCAAAATGGCACAGGGAGCTGTAGTCCAAAAACTGCTGGGGCCCCTCAAAGTTGAGCAGGCCTGGTTTATGCCATCTCAAAAAGGGGTACAGGTTAAGCACTATGTGGCAAGCGATCTCTGGTAACAGCCAGTTCTTGTGTTACAGGAGCGGGGTGGTTGCTGCTCCATCCCAAGGCACTCTGGTCAATATTGGACTGCAGCGCTGGCTCCAGGATTAGGAGGTCCCTTGGCAAAGACACCCACTGTTAGCCTTGACCAGCCAGGGTCTGCAAGCTGGCTCGAAGCCAGTGTTGATGGAACAGCCTACCCCAGTGAGGTCCGCCTGGCTTCGTCACTTCGTTCTTGTAGACACCAGGTAAAGACCTTTTTGTTCACCCAGGCGGGTTAAATCCTGGTTTTCAGACTTGTTCTGATTATTAACTAATTTTAAAATGAGTTTTGAAGCTGCTTGGTATTGTATATTGTATTTTATTTTGTTCTTTTTCTTTCTTTTATGATTTAATGTGTTATGTGTTGTATATGTTAACCCTCTGTTGTGAGCTGCCCAGAGAACAATTTGTTATGGGGCAGCTAACAGAGTTTTTTATTATTATTGTTGCGAACGAGATTATTTCAGTGATTGTCTACTCTGATCGGCAGTGGCTCTCTAGGATTTCAGACCAGGGCGCTTTCCAGATTAGACCCGGCAACAGGGTCATGTCGGAGCTTGGGAGTGTGCTTCCACGCTTCCTGCATTGTGACACCGCAGTCCCGACATGTACTGCAGGGTGCCGTTCACATGTCCAATGCCTTGTGGCAAATTTAATTGCTGCAATATAGAGCTAGGATGTTGTATATCCAGCGTGAAAAAGTTGCTGTTTGGGGGGGTTGTTAGTTGCTGCGAGACGGCTCCCCCTGCTGTTTACATTTCGAATGCAACTTGCCTGAACGGAGTCATTTTGCTGCTGTTGAGCAGCTAGTCTGGAAAGGGCCCAGGTGCTTTTCCCCCAGCCCTGACTGGAGGTTTCGAGGATTGAACCTGAAACCTCCTGTGTGCAAAGCATGCCCTCTACCATGGCGTGACAACCCCTCCCCAGGGTTCTCCCATACCACTGCTGGCATTCTTAAATGTTCCATACTAAGTAAGAACGGTGGGACATAGGAAGCTGCCTTATACTGAGTCAGACCATTGGTCTATCTAGCTCAGTATTGCCTACACTGACTGGCAGCGTCTCTCCCAGCCCTACCTGGAGATGCTGCCAGGGATTGAAGCTGGGACCTTCTGCATGCCAAGCAGATGCTCTGCCATTGAGCTATGGGGGCGCTGCCTTGAGAGCCCAGCGAATGCTCAGCCGTGCAACCCTCTGGAGCTGGCCTTACAAGAAAGGGAGAAGTTACATAGCAGAGGCCACCACATCAGTGTGGTGATGTGGCCCAGAAGAAGGGATGACCATGGCGGGGGGAGGGGGCAGCTAGCTTGACATGCCTTTGCATGTGATCTTCCTCCTCCTCCTCCTCCTCCTCCTCCTCACACTTTGAAAGTGGCATGCTACTTAGCCCAGATGGATCAGCAATGCCATTGCTCCTGCAACATAAGAGCAGCTTCCTCTGAAATCTACCCTTTAATGGATTGTGCCCACTGTGTGTAAACTCTCTCTGCTGTGATTATCGCTGCAACTGAAGTTGTACCACCGGTAATCCGAACAATTCAGCACTTCTGTTGTGAGTATTGCTGTATTTCTCTTTTTCTATTGCTGATGCGTAGTGTCAAATATCAATTTGAAAGCTGCAACAACTTTAAAATCTGGGGGTGGGGGAAAATAACCCTGTGTGAAATTCACATTACTATTAATTAATACAAATCTTACAAGGTCAAGAAGGTTAAGAAATGCTCAGACCAGCAGTCTGTTAACAAGACAATCCATTTGGTACATAAAATGTAAGAGGAAGAAAGTCCTTAAAAACCTGCAAAGGCAGTTTAAAGAAGCTTTAAAAATCTACAGAAGCTAAACTATCATCAACCTTCTCAGAATTTAAGAAAAACAAGAATAGTAGTAATCAAGTAGGACTAAGAAAAATATTTTTGATAACAAAATGATGAGTGATGTTAAGTGAGTGAGATGTTTTCCAACCATGGGGATTGCTGAGTGATAGCTAGAAGCTGTCATCAACAGAGGTTCCGTCTGGCCCATCTTCAAAAATGAACTGGTGACCATCTTAGAGGAAAGATCTCTTAAAATATTATCTTTCTGACAGGTCCTCCAGGTGTGCTTTGAAATGACAATACTTCCTTTTGTAGCTTATGTTGTGTTCAATTTGAGAATTGTGTTGTCGCTTTCTATCTAATGTTCTTAAAAAATCCATTTCAATTTCAGACATACTGATATATAAATAAGAAGTCTTACTCTATTGTATATAGTGCCAATGTCAATCCATCACCAGACTGTAAAACCCTACTTTAAAATACTCCCCAATGCCCTCTTAAATATAAAGAAGCAATAAAACTGTACACGAAAAGATATGAACGTATTAGTGAACTACAAAAGTAGGTCTCCCTTGCTGCTAATATTGACATGTAAACAAAGAAGTTCAAGTATAAAAGTGAGTTACTTGTGACTTGGCAAAATATTTTGGCACCTGATGTTATGGGTTCAAGGTCCTTTAAAGAATTTATCTCATTGATGCGCTAATATTTTAACGCTTAGATCTTTGCTACCATATATCGCTGGTGAAGCTAAGCTCCCTCGTTGATAACGGTAGCAAGGGATTGTTCCTATGAAATTCTTGAGCCTCTTTCATGTTGCTATTAAGAGGTAGCTGTCCATTGAGTAGTGTCAGGGGTATATTACAATAAGTGTGGTGATTACTGCTTAGGGCAGCTAGCGGCAAGGTTGCAGACTGCATGTCGTATTCGTATCCTCTGCAGTAGTGTCTCGTTTGCACAGCATCTGGTTGCTGATAATTGCTCAAGTCTGCCTCAGATGCAACCAGCGTGGCAGAGGCGTCCGTCACAGCAATGGAAGGTACCGTCTGGAGATCCCCAAAAAGACCTTGTTCAGCAGAATCCAGGACTTGGCGCCGGGACAAAACCTCTTTCTTCTTGGCAGGCATTTCATAGAGCAAGCGCTTCCAAAACTTAGAATTCAGTTTGCTGCTTTTTGGTCCGTTCCACTTGATGACTGAGAAAAGTTTAATGGTGTGCTTTAAAGATTCCACTTCCGGGTAATTCACTTTGCCTTTTAATTCAGGGCATTCTATGAAAATCACTTTGATTTCTCCACTGACGAGCATGTTATGGAGTCTGTTTTCCATCTCAAAGATACTCCAGCCCCTCCTGAGAATGTAATCTGGAGTTAGTACAATAATGAGTCTTCGGCTTTGCTCTACGCATCTCGCGAGATCTTCAAGGTATGCTGTAAATTTTAAAAAGAGAGACAGTAAAATAGAGAAACATAATGCACACAACAGAAATTAGTCTTGGTATTAAAGTTGGGGGGAAATTCTTCTTCCTCCTCAGCCAGCACCTCAAAGAGCCTTTGCCAGTGATGAGGGAACCCTTCTCCCTACCATGAAGCCAGGAGATGATTCTGCCTCCCTTGTAGGGATGTGCAAGAACAGCTTGTGCAAGCACGGGCAGGGTGGGGAGTGGTGCTCAGTGTCAGCACACACATGGCCACTGCACATGCACGGCGGCCATGTGTGTGCCAATGCTGTGTGCACAGGCTGCAGGAAACGGCGCTGCAGCTGTGCACTGCCTTCGCTAGAGCAAGCGCCATAGCCGGACGAGGGGCAGTGGGGCAGTAGAGCAGGTCAGGATCTGCTTCTTAAGGGAACTGCTCCCCACCCCACTGAACCAATTCAGCTGTGGACACCTGGGCCGGTTTGGCGCTTCCCAAAGGAGGCACCAAACCAGTTCGTACACATCCCTACTCCCTTGAGTCTTGGCTTCCTCTCTCTTTGCACTTCCTGTGAGTAGACATGAGCTTCTGGCCAAGCCGTGAGGAATCTGTTGCACTATCTCAGAGCTGAAGGGCAGCTGCACATCTCCAAACAGCAGCAGGGAGCCTCAGGGCCTGCCCATGCATGTTTGGAGGCATGCACCGGCTGTTTGCATGTTGCATGTTAACCATGGCAAACACTGGTTAAACAGTGCTGTACTGTGATGCCACGGAGAGGGCGAATGGGCTCCAAGTTCCAGACTGCATGCATCTTGAACCACATATTCTGACAGCAGGTGGCCAAATGCATCATAAAAGCCACAGGAGCTGTTGGGAGCTGACAGAACTTGCCAGAACCCCAAATAGTGAGCCAAACTCTTTTCTGTTTGCAAAGAGTTTTTGGCATAGGGGAGCGTTCAGAAATGTGACCCCCCACGCACGCTGCCTGAAATGGTATAGTCCATTCTGCCACTTCATTTTCTAGCATGTGGCGACAAGGCCATAATTTCCAGCTTCAAGGCAGTGACCGTTAGACCGGTATAAATCTGTAGTGCAGATATGTCCAAAGTATATTGTGACGGATCCATTCAAAATCAAACCAGCAAAGTTCTCCTGGAATCAGTTTTCATTTCCACAAAAGCAACAAGGTGGGAAAGAATGGGAACGGGGAGGTTTTTCTGGAAGCAGTAATTGCCCTGTTGCTTCTTTGCCCTCAGCTGGATTGCTTTGAGAAGAGAAGACAGAGGCCCTGACAGCCGCCAGACTGGGCCAGTTCTATGACTCTTCTCAGAAAGCATTTGGCAAAAATATTTCCAGAGAGGAGACGTCCTCCTGCAAACCGCTTCACTGCACAATACTTTCCACCCAGATCTCAGGGCTTTGCAACTTAGACTCGTTGCCTTAGGGCAGTGCTGTGGGAATCGGGCTCTTCCCGTAGAAGCCTGATTGGCTGGAGCCAGGCAGATAGTCCCCTCCCACTTCACCCATGCCTGAGAGGAGGACTCGGAGCAGTCCTGCTCGACTTACTTCTTTCAATTCTCCTTCCCTTGGAAGATAGGGGCACCCGTTGGAAGCGGAGCCTGCAGAAGAGAGCACATTGTAGGAGTGTTCCTGGTGGAACTCACCCCAAATGCAGTTGGGTTGGATGCACTGGCAGGGAAAGAGGGCCTGGCCAGCATTAGCAAGCTTCTATAGGGCAAACCAGGATGCAACACCGAACACACCGTGGTCTAATCAGGGGCTTGTTTTTAGAGTAAGATAGCAGCTGAATGGAGCCCTAGTCCATATCGGGACTGTAACAAGAGGGAGAAGGGTTTAGCGCCATCCTGTTTCCCTGCTGGAAATGGCCCCTGCAGCTGCTAGAGGTGACCACCGTTGGCAGCTTTGTAGGGAAGGGAATTTTCCGTGAGAATGGCATAGAAGTAAAAGGTGAAACACCCTCTACTTCTGCGCCATCTTCTGGAGCCAGGCTGGGACCCCGCGGAACTGCTACTGTACTGCAAAACGGAGCCCCTCGCTAGACGGCAATGGTATGTCTGGTTTGGTCCTCAGTTTTGCAAACTATTGACACACAGAAGACTTGTAACCAGCACACTGTCCTCTTGACTCATAGGGTCAAATGATTATATCACAAAACATTTGAATTTCATTGGGCACTTGTCACAGAGGTGGATAGAAAAGGAAGCAGTGAATTTGGCATAGAACTGATATAAGTCCCCAGTATAAGTCCTCCCTAGTGCAAGAGTGGGAGGATACTTATGCACAGGCACTCCCCCCGTCCAGTGATTTCTTGGAGGTGTTCCAATCTACATGTGGAATATCCATGTGATGAGGCTTCCCATTCCGTTCAATGGGGCTGGCTCTATGGGGCAGCTGAATGGGGCTGTACCTGGGAGATACAGGTGTGAGTGCTGTAAGGCCATTCTGCTAGGCCAGACTCTGTGCTGGCAACTACACTCCCTTCCTCACCCCTGCTTTCACAACGGGCTGATCTACAGAAGCAGCAGGACCCTCTATAGCGAACACTGAGATCAGCTGGGAATTGTCTAGCGTGCATTTCCCTAAGCCTGTGCAATCCTCTGGTCCTGCCGTTTCACCTGACAGCTTGCTCACACCGCTGCTCTCACGGGCAGGCCTTCACCCTCAAGGCTAGCAGATAGAATGACTCCTGGTGTCTCTTCACCCTGGCCAGACCTACAAGCAGGAAGGAAACAGCAGGTGCAAGCCGGCCCTGGCTTGCAGGGCCAGACGGAGGCTCACAATCTGACAAGCCTAACCTTTCCTCTCCAAGGAAGAATCAGGTCACCAGTGCGCAAGGAGGAAGCCCAGCGTGCTCCAGGGTAGCCCGAGAGAAAGGGCCAGCTCATCAGCCTTCTCTTGTCTAATCATTTTAGTGTGTAACCATTCTGCAGGGGATTCTCATAGGTTCCAATTCAGCACGAGCTCTATGCACGAGTGAGTGGTCCTGGATGAGAACGTGGCATACTGCCTCTGAACACGGAGGTTCTCTTTAACCACCAGACGGTCCTCCATGATTATGGGCTTGTGACGCTCAGGCATTCATTATGAAATGAAGTGTGAAGATATAGGATAATTTATTGCAAGCCAAGGGTTGTTGTTTTTTAAAAGCTTGATTTTAAAATCCATATTCTGCATTGTCATCATTAGGAGGTGATTAAGCATTCCTTCCATTCAGCACGAGAAAGAATCAAAACCTTTCAGAATACTGAATCGTTTGAATGGGGGAAGCAGGATATTGTTGAATGCTCAGCAATGAGGATTGACAGCCTCAGGTACTGCGTCTATTTCTGATTATGCTTAATGACTCTCTGAAATGATGATGAGCCTTTGCTGGAGTGTCTGAATGGCAGGTGGACCAAAAGAAAACACCATTCTGGCTGTTGAAGCACCTGCTAAGGAGCCCATTCATTTAAAGCATTTGTTCTCTTCATCAATATTTTTTGTAGCTTAAAATACTTTTTGTTCTGTCCTTTTAAAGCCAAGCCCAGAGAACAGCAGCTGTACATAAAATGAAGAATTTATTCTCCTGGCTTCGGTTGGTGCATAGTTATACCTTACATATGTTTTAATTTTGACTCGTTAAGTGCTTGTGTGAAGTCAGCCTCTCTACGAGCTAAGAAATATTGGAAGCATGCTCTGTCTTGCAAACTTATAATTGGACTCCAGGATTCATAATCTAATTAGACTCAAGACCGTATTTTATGAAGGGGGTGGACCCATTCCCGCCTTCTCAACATTCTGTTATGTCAGTTTTGAGCTAGATTAGATCTTTACTGCAGTCCACATAGACACTAAGTATATAGACACAACTCTAGTGCACAAGCACTTAGTCTAGTAGTGACTATATGTGTATATAGACACTTGTGTATTAGAGTCTATACTCTCTCTACACATTTTACTTAGTGTCTATATAGAGAGAGACATTAAGTGGAGTTATCTTTCACTTTTTAAATACTGGAACATAGGAAGCTGCCTCCTACGGAGTCAGAGCATCGGTCCATGTAGCTCAGTATTGTCTAACCAGACTGACAGTGGCTTCTCCAAGCTTGCAGACAGGACAGGAGTCTCTCTCAGCCTGATCTTGGAGAGGTCAGAGAGGGAACTTGGAACCTTCTGCATGCAAGTGCACGGCCCCATCCCCTAAGGGGAATATCTTCCATGTGCTCACACATGGAGTCTCCTGTTCAAATGCAAACCAGGGCAGAGCAAATTGTCCCCTTTGCTTAGCAAAGGGGACAGTTCCCCTACTTGCTACCACAAGACAAGCTCTTCTCCCACAAGGTTTTTATATACCTGTATACCACCTTGCAGTATATTAAAAACAAGACAATATAAATTGCATTTAAAAATGCAAACACATCATGAAAATACTCCATAAAAAAACCACAAAGCCCTACAGCAGGTTTTCCTGCTGATCTTTAGTTCGTTACGGAAGGCTAAGAGGGAGTTGAGGAAATGGATCTTCCCAGGAAGGGCATCATCCCATGTGGACAACTGCAGAGAAGACCCAATGCACTGTGGGTACATGCATGTGCTCTATAGAGAAGATGCATCCACCCACTGAGATATTTTATGTCAAATCTAAACCCTAAAGGATGACAGAGTTAGTGATCTGCACAAAACTGTTTAACAAGATCTCTTGTTTAACAAGAACCCCTGCTAACTAGGCAAAGAGGCATTTTTAAAACTTGGTGATTCTCTTTATTTAGCAGAGGGAGAGTAACTGGCCCTCTCCACCCCCAGCACAGGACCTCCAGTGACTGTTGCTGGTGTCTGTCTTATGTTTCTTTTTAGATTGTGAGTCCTTTGGGGACAGGGAACCATCTTATTTATTATTTCTCTATAAAAACCGCTTTGGAAACTTTTATTGAAAAGCTGTATATAAGTGGCGGGGTGGGTTGCAACTGGCCTGTGACCCATATCATGCATCCCTCTTACAAATCTTGCAGCATTTTTGAAGCTGTTTATGAGGTATCCCATCTCATCCATGACTGTGTTCACTTGAATACCACAATAATACATTGTAATATTTCTCTCCCCTCCGCTCCTGAAATTATATTATTAGCTTATATGAATCCTGCGGAAAGATAAATTGTTTTCTGTATGTTGTCTGGCAAAGCCGTTAATTGCAAAGTTTTAGAGACAAAGGAACACACTTTGTATTCATCAGGGGTTAATTAAGGGACATTGCAAACATCATGAAATTAAGTCTACCTGATAAAGTTTAGAAACGGGAGAAATAACAAATCACAAACTACCCTGAGCCAAGTTGTTAAGCTATCCTGGAATGCATAACAAATATGTGCCAGTGACTTTTCCTGTTCTTTACAATGTCAAGTTTTCTAACTTTTGTATAGGGCCCAGTTTGGATGTAACATTCCCAGTCTCCAAACCATGGTTAAGAGTGGTTAATAATAATTTAAAGCTTTGCACAACTTCCTCTGTAAAGCTCATCAATCATGCCTCCCTGAAGTCAGAATTTTATTTACCTTCTGGAACCAGGCATATAAAAATGGAAATATTGGAAGCAATATTTGAGTAGTAAAAATGGCCTGGATCACAGCCCAAGTCAGTGGGTACTTACTTCCAGTTGGGATTAGGTCCCTATCGGGAATGAAGAGCTTGTATCCGTAATGCTTCTCCAGAACATCCGGCAATATTTCAAGGGCAAAATGCTCCTCTTCGCTGTTGTCGCAGTCTAACGTGTCTGGATCCACTTTAGAGTACGAGAGATAGGCATCATATTCCTTGTTGTCTGCAAACAAAACCACAGTGTTAAGAAAAGAGAAAAGAGAGAGACTTGGTTCTGACTAGGGATGTGCAAATCGTTTTGAGGTCAAGTCGAGTGATTTGAACTCAAAACAAAACTGCCCAAGTCACCCCTGGCCAAGTTTGAGCTGGAATCGAATCTCCCCAGTTCTGATTCGATTCAACTTGAGATTCAAGTTTCCCTTAGTCATTCCCCCAGATTCCCAGCTTTCATTAAAAAAAGAAAAGAAAGCTAAGCTCTAGCCCTTGTAGAAGCGAAGTTATGGAGCAAAACATGTGGTCACTATTCTGCTCAACTGCAAGGCTTCGATTAAGGCGGTAAAAGCACAGGAGCACTGACTGGGAGAGATTCAGCAGAGGATCTCTATTAGGGGAATTGAGAGGACAGCTTAATTCTGTTGTAAATCACTGACTACCAGGCTGTGTACTGCAATGTTTAAGTTCTTTGGTGCGATAGTGCAACCCATTCTATGCATGCCTGCTTAGAAGTAAGTACCTTTGGTTTCAATCAGATCTTCTCTCAAGTAAGTGTGTACAGAATAGCAGCCTTAACTGAAAAGCTGTGCATTTTTTGTGCTATTGATTAATATGTCAAACTTAGTCTAGTCTTCATTTATTTTTTATAGATGTTTTGTGTTTGCGTGTGTTTAAGTTTTGCTATAAGCCCCCATGAATTCTCCCTCCCCCTGTTCTTTTTAAAGCCTATGGTCATTTTGGTGTTAAATACATAAAATGTGTCTCAGGATGTAAGTGGTGACCATGACAAGGCTTAAGTATGACAGGTTAAATCCCTAATGCCAGTTTAAGGTCAACTGTAGAATTTAGTGGCGATGGAAATGCACTCTGAGTGAGCACTTCTCCTTTATCTTCACCATAGGGAATAATGGGATATGAAGTGGCCCCATTACTCACCGTGGGTAGCACCAAGATGGTCCAAAGTGGGTTGTGGGTTAGGGCACGTTGGGTGCCAACAACCCCCAACTCAAGCCAGTTGGGTGTTTAGACTCTTTAGTGTGTTCTGACTTTTCCTCATAATGAATCCCTATGAGGATGCATTACACACCAAATAGTCTACACACTTCAAAAAATCCTAAAAATTAAATTGAGTACCCCACCTCCTTGCTGGATGGAGGGTAGTTAGCACCCAATGTGCCCTACACCCCAACCTACTTTGGACTAATCTGCAGCATTTCAGGACAGCCCTAGAGGAGACTCCATATGGGCGCTTTCTGGACTAGACCCTGCAACAGGGGCAGGATGAATCTCGGAAGTATGTTTCCACACTTCCTGCGTTGTGACACCGCAGTCCCTACGTGGACAGCAGGGTGCCGTTCACATTTCCAGTGCCTGGTTGCAAATTTAATTGCTGCAATATAGAGCAAAGATGTGGCATGAAAAAGTTGCTCTTTTTTCGGGTTGTTAGTTGCTGTGAGACTGCTCCCCCTGCTGTTTATGTCCCGAATGCGACTTGCCCGAATGGAAGCATTTCGCGGCTGATGAGCAGCTAGGCTGGAAAGTGCCCTGATGAGATGAAATGGCACCAGAATAGGCCATGAACAGTTGTCTGGGAACTGCAAGATAATGGATAAGATTCTGCTGGTGAGTTTCACCCCTCCAAAAAAATGCCCAAATGCTCTCCCATTTTCACCACCTGTGAATACGGTAGAAAGTGGGTGAAGGTGGCATTTAAGGATAGCTGTAGAAAAGACTTTAGAGCTGGAATAGCAGCAAAAAATACTAAGCCAAGCTGTCTGGGAAAAGGAAGATAAGGGATACAGTTCCCATAACCCAGGATAGCTCTAATAACTGATGTTCTCTCGTAACATAAGGAAATGGCCTTCATTTCAGGTTTGCCACGTTCCTGCCATGTTCTAATGGGAGCCTACTCAAATTAGGAAACCGGTTATAAAACTTTTTATTCTGAATATGATTAGTTCATTGCTTTTTGCTGCTGGAGGGGAAAAATATTAAAGCCTGCACACAGTTCCCAAGGATCATTTTGCTGGGCTGGTAGAAACTTATAAGACAGGGTCACTTCTCCCTCCCCTGAAGAAAGGCCTTGTCTGTTTTTTTTTTGGGGGGGGGGGATGGAGATTGATTGGCGCACTTCAGACATTTGCAACTGGAACATAGGAAGCTGCCTTATCAGACCATTGTAGACAATAGCACTACACCACCACTAGCTCTGGGCCACCTCAGTGTCCCCCAAGTGGAGTTATGGGGCTGCTGAAACCTCCATTATTCCCTATGGGGGAAAAAATCTTAAAGCTGCGTAAACTTCATTAATTCTTTAAAAACCAGCCCTTTGCCCAATTCCTTTGAATTAATTGTGGCAGCTTCCTTGCACCCATCGGGCACTACCACCCACCACACTCTGCTCTGGGCCACCCCTTTCCCCCTGATGTGAAGTGATATATTTGCTGGAATCTCCATTATTCCCTATGGGAAAAATCTTAAAGACACGTAAAATTCAAAAATTCACAAAAAATCAGCCCTTTGCCCAATTCTTTTGAAATGTGGGTGGTAGCTTCCACCCACTGGGCACTACCACCCCTCCACTCTTTTTGCCCCAGGACCCTTTTTTAAAAATCTGAATCAATTTGGATTCGGAAAAATTTGGGTACAAAATGAAAAAGGGGTGTTTCAGGGGTGGGTCAGATTTGGACCCAAAATAAAATGAGGGTGTTTCGATTCAGCTTCAAATCAAAACACAAAAATTGTTTCGTACACACCCCTACTCAATGGCATACATGCATGAGTGTATTGCCTATATGAATGCATGACTACTACTTATTTAACATATCATTTAATGCATTTGTTTATCACAACACATTTGAATGCATGGGGACAAGCTTTTCAGTCACTTCCCTAGCATCTGGGTCTATTGGAAAAACAATAAAGCTGTGATAGGTGGCTCTAGTGGTCTTTGCAAGCTACCATTATTTATAGAAAATGAAAAAAATCAAACTGTGAATGTAGCGAAGACAAAAGTATAGAATCCTCATAAAGCACCAGCCTTCCATGAACAAGAAGGAGCGTGTGCAAGGAGGGATCATTGAAAGCAAGTTGAAAATAATCCCTTGCCCTAAGCGGAGGCTACATAGCTGATAGAACATGACTTGTCCATTTATGTTCTTCAACTTATGGTAATTTTGCTAATTTTTGTCCAATAAATCTGACTGTGACTAGCAGGGGAGGCTCAGCGAAGATACAGGCATTTATTTTCTCAGCTAGAGAATTGATTTCCCTTTCTTCCTTATTGAAGGAAACAAGGTGTTCCAGTGAGTTGTTGCTGGTTCTAGCAGGGGATGGCATATTTCAAAGATCTATGATGGATGGATCCCAGCACGGTTCAGTTAGCAGAAGGAAATCAGCTTTTTAACCCCCAAGGAGCATGCAAGTCCCAGATAACAACAGAGTGCTTTGCAGCAACCAAAGAATATGAACCCCAGAGGCAACACATTAAAGCAAAATAACCACCTGCTTGGTGACCAAATTGGACACAGATCATTCAGAGGGGGCTGCCAGACCTTCTCAACTGTGTTTCTTTCCCAGACAGAGCAGTAAAAGCCGGTGGCGGGGTGTGTATGTCGGGGGGATGGAAGCCTTTAAGTCCTGCACTCTTCTATAAATGTTGCTGAGGTTCAGAGTTCCTGGCTTGGGCATGAGAGTCTGCAACACTTGTAATGCTAACCTCTAATATGAGGCCAGGATTACAACCCCCACATTATAAGAACAGAAGAACAGCCCTGCTGGATCGGGCCCAAGAAGGCCCATCTAGTCCAGCATCCTGTTCTACACAGTGGCCCACCAGATGCCTCTGAGAAGCCCACAGGCAAGAGGTCTGTGCACGCCCTCTCTCCTGCTCTTGCTCCCCGGCAACTGGTATTGAGAGGCATCGTGCCTCTGAGGCTGGAGGTGGCCCACAGTGGCCAGACTAGTAGCCATTGAGGGACCTATCCTCCATGAATTTGTCTAAGCCCCTTTTAAAGCCATCCAAGATGGGGGCCATCACCACATCCCATGGCAAGGAATTCCATAGATTAATCATGCATGGTGTGAAAAAGTACTTCCGCTTGTCGGACCTAAATTTCCCAACCTTCAGTTTCATGGGGTGACCCCTGGTTCTAGTGTTGTGAGAGAGACATTCCTTTCAAGCTTGGATTTTAATCCAAGATGGAGGAGAATGCAACTCCTTTCCCCTCCCACCCACCCTACACTCCCCTGAACCCCACTCCCTCCCACTCCCTCCCACGTGACAAGCAGGACGGAGGAAAAAGGGAGGGTGTCCTCTCCCCTCGTGCATCAAACCAGGCACAAATACAATTGGGAAACTTAGTTCCCCGAGGGGCTACTGACAACCATTCTTTGCATGCAGTTCCTGTTCCTTTCAACAGGAACTGTTGAATTTCCCAGTGGATTGGGCCCATTGATTTTTGGAACAGGCTCCTGCAAACGCCTTTGTGCGTTGCACATCTATTCCTTTTCGGCAGCTCCCCTCTTTAATTGGAGGCAGCAGCTGTTAAAAATCTTTGGACCCTGGATGCAAACATTTGTCATAATTATTTGGAAAGCAGCTTACCATCCATTGCTTCGTCGCCTCCAAACATCTGCCTGTAACACAGCATCAACTCTATGTTATAGCATTTGTAGATTGTGACTAGCAGGACCAGCAAGAGGAGGATCGCTCCCAAGCCCCCGGCAAGCTCAATTTTGGAGATCAGATCTAGAATAAAAGAAGGGGAAATGGGTGGCGCTTGGAATTGTGAAGCACACAACTGCATAATGCAACAAACCTCTGGTATTGTGGGCAAATTTGCACTAGCACAAGAAGCAAGCTTAGTTGTGCTGAAAGAACAAGGATTTGCAGAACTGGCGTAGCGGGGAAATGCTTGACTAACAAGCAGAAGGTTGCTGGTTCGAATCCTCACTGGCACTATATTGGGCAGCAGCGATATAGGAAGATGCTGAAAGGCATCATCTCATACTATGAGGGAAGAGGCAATGGTCAACCCCTCCTGTATTCTACCAAAAATTACCACAGGGCTCTGTGGGTGCCAGGAGTCGAAATCGACTTGACGGCACACTTTATTTTACTTTACCATCGTGTTACAGAATACTTGTGCAAATGTCCCCATTACAACAAACGAGGCACGCTTCAGTTGCGCAGTCGCAAGCCTGCTCGCGGTACTGCAATACTAGTC
Source organism: Hemicordylus capensis (assembly GCF_027244095.1). NCBI lineage: Eukaryota > Metazoa > Chordata > Lepidosauria > Squamata > Cordylidae > Hemicordylus > Hemicordylus capensis. The sequence goes on from NC_069667.1 coordinate 23,199,806, forward strand.
TGGAGCACATGGGCCAAAATTAGTGCAACACTTCCGTGCTAGCACAATATTATCCCACAAGTGCTCTTTTACTCTGGGTGTCAACGGGGCTTGCACAGCCCTACCGGGTAGGGCTACTCATGTGCAGCTCCAGGATCAGGCCCGATCCTGGTGTTGCCCCACAGGGTAGCCCAAGTTTCCTCCCTGGATTTTTACGGAAGTTGAAGGGCACATCCTTCTACCCCAGTCCCATGCAAGCTCAGGCTGCCTGCTCTGCTGGGCGGCAAGAATACCCAGTGCCGGAGGAATCCCCCAATACACCACACCCCAGCCGCAGTGCATTGTGGGATGCTGGAGGACTTCTTCCTCTGGCTCCCAGCTCTGCCACTCACTGCGGTGATGAGTGTGTGTCAGGTGAGTGGCAGAGCCTAATGGGGAGGATTGATCATGTGTGGGGAGGCAGGCAGGAGACTTTCTCTCCACCCACCCTCCCCATTTCAGTCATGAGAACGGCCTCAGTGTCTTTCATTGCCATCGTAATACTGGAGCTGCTAAACTAAGAGAAGCCTTTTCGGTGGTGGCCCCTCGGCTTTGGAACGCCCTCCCCGAAGAGCTTCGCCATGCTCCCTCCCTCAGTGTTTTTAAAAAACAACTAAAAACACATCTTTTTGAAGAGGCTTTTTAATGATCCATCTTTGGTTATGTTTGGTAGGTTCTTTAGTTTCTATAATTCTCAATTTTTAGCATTTTAAATAACTTTTAACTTGAAGCTTAATTCTGATTGTGGTCTTAACCCGGGCCGTTAACTTGTTTACTTAATTTGATTAATTTTATCAGTTTCATTTTATATTGTATCTGTTTTATTGTTGTGAGCCGCCCCAAGCAGTAGTGTACTGGAGGGGCGGGGAATAAATATTTTAAATAAAAATAGATAAATCACCACAGAAAAATATGAAGTGTCAGAAATGGGGAGACATTCCCTTCCCACCGAGAACACTTTTGCACTTTTCTGGGTCTCCCCAGAAATGGACGACACGCCGTGCGGCTGGTGAAGTTTGAGAGACTCCTGCCTTGGCACAGCTCTGGTTTCCAACACGAACTGCCAAAATCCAACATGATTCATTGCGACCATAATGCAGTGGCACCGGGAGGCTCTCGTTAACAGACTGACATGCCATTTCAAATACAGCCGAGGAGCCTGAAGCTCTGTCTTAACCTTGCTTTCCAGTTCATCCACTCATTAAAAAGTACAAGCAGCCAATATAATACTGTGTGAGAGAGAGAGATTTTGAGGAGAGGAATTAATTTACATCCGATGGCAGAGCAGGCATTTACTACCATGATAAATAAGCACTGGAAGAGGCATAGCACGCCAATTATATAAAGAATGAAAGGAGAGAGGGAGCCTAAAGCTTCCCAAAATGCAGATGATGAGCTGATGAGCCATCAGTGTTGCCTTGTCGTTTACCCAGAGGGGCAGCCAGGAGTCAACCTTTCATCCCATGACTCTTTGGGCCAGTGTTCTTAATTGTAAGGCCCTGGGGGCAGAGGCTGTAACCTACCCTAAGTGTTGCTCCCTACCTAATTGTTTATTGGGTCTGACGCTTCGGCCAAAGTTGTTGTTGTTATTATTATTATTATTTTTACATTTATATCCCGCTCTTTCTCCAAGGAGCCCAGAGCGGTGTACTACATACTTGAGTTTCTCTTTCACAACAACCCTGTGAAGTAGGTTAGGCTGAGAGAGAAGTGACTGGCCCAGAGTCACCCAGCTAGTTTCATGGCTGAATGGGGATTTGAACTTGGGTCTCCCCGGTCCTAGTCCAGCACTCTAACCACTACACCACACTGGCCAAGTTGGATACAAACACTTATATACCGCTTTTCAACAAAAGTTCCCAAAGATAGGGAAGTATCTATTTACATGGATATGAATGAATGAATGAAATAAAATGGTTCTGTGTCCTCCAAAAGACTCACAATCTAAAAAAGAAATGTAAGATAGAGACACCAGCAACAGCCACTGGAGGGAATCTGTGCTGGGGAGGGATAGGTCCAATTGTTCTCCCCGATTTTTGGCGATCCTCACCAAAGTGGCGATCCTCAAAGAACCAGCCAGTTCTTTGACGGCAGACATCTAGTGGTACTCTGTTATCTGTAACACTGAGGAGGTTTCGGTATTTTCGAGTACGACACGATAAGCACCAAAGTGAACACCCGATGATTAGAATGCAAGCGATACGCCGCTTCTTAGATTTTCAAGTCCCGAAATGCGTTTCATTCCTGTCTTGCATGAAGCAGACATTCTCAGACACAAGTGCTAAGCTGACATTGATGTCTTATTTCCTTTTAATCTGCAAAGTGTAACTTGTCAAGAGCTGTAGAAGCAAATTTGTCTGTACTCTTGAACTGCAAGGCAAGTAATTCTTCTTATAAAATGTTCTGTTTATAGAGTTCTTAGACTAAAAAAAAATTAAATTAGAGAAGATATGTCCTTTAAGGGCTAATTCCACATTATACCAGGGCTTTTCAACTTTGAGTCTCCTGCAGATGTTGGCCTATAACTCCCATAATCCCTGATTATTGGCCACTGGGGCTGGGGATTAAGGGAGTTGTAGTCCTAAAACAACTGGGGGGGGGGCAAAGTTGAGTAGCCCTGCATTATACATTTGTTGGAACAAACAAGTTTTTGGAATCTTGCAGGAGAAGAAAAGTCACAGGGCAATTTGAACTGGGGGGGAAAGAAAGTGGGGAAAGGGTTGAACATCCCTCCCTTCCCCGCAATTGATTCTCTACTCCGAATTTCCCTCCCTTGAACCTCCTTTTCATTTTAAAAAAGAGCTGGTGTTCAGTTATGTGTGGTTTGCATCCAATATGTCATCAGTCTCTAAGAAGGTCGTCTTCTCTTTATGGAAGTCCTAAGCAATTTCATTGTGTTGAATGAAACCCAGTAGCAGCTCATCCTCACGCCCCAGGGGGCACCAAAAGCTTGGGTTGCTCGTCTCTCAGCGCTGCCTGTGGGCTCTACCTGATGAACGGCCAGCCTGCAGGCAGTGCAGCTCTCAGCCAGGGCAGGAGAGAAAGGATCAGCTTGAGCTGCCTCCTTTGGTGCAGTTCATTAGGATGAGCCACTACTGATGAAACTACAGCTAGGTGGGTGACCACAGCAGAAGCAGCAACTCAGCAGGATTCTGGCTCAGAAGCATGTAAGCGGAGACCATGCGGGGAAATAATTTTTAGAAATCAATCAGACCAGTTTTTTTAACACAACAAAAGTCCGTGAAAGATGCCGAAGAGGAAGCCTACAGTAGGGTGCAGAATATGAACCCCATGACCCAATCATCCGGCTTATGACAACTTTGCAAGGGGCAAAGGCTGTATGTGTGTTACTGAGTACAAAGCAGGATGACTCACAAACAAATGACTGAAATGGCTTGGAGGAACTCAGAAACCATCTGAGTCTGGGGGAAAGCAGTGATGGAAAAGAAGCACAAGTGTTGTTTCAGCTGGCCTGACACTGACATCCTTTCTGAGGTATCTCTGGATCTCAGTTCATGCCGCTACTGATATTCAACAGCAGTAGTTCCTGGAGCAGGGACTCCCAGATGTTGACTACGACTCCCATCATCCCTAGCTGCAATGACCTTTGGCTGGGGGTTATGGAGGTTGTAGTCAACATCTGGGAGTCCCTGTTTTTACAGGGAACATCTTTCAACAGTCCCACTTATTTTTTTTAAAAGCAGGCACATTTTCTGTGCCATGCTGATTCAGTGGTTCCACATAACCACTACAGATCCCATGTAACCACCACCAATCCCATGCTGCAGTGCAGCCTCCATCAAATATGTTTGTACAACCATGGCCCAGTGTTCCCATATTTTTCAACACTACAAACCCTTATTGTAGTGCAAACTATTTAGGCTCCACAAATGCACACAAACGGTTATTTTTCCATGGGCCTAAGCATTCCAGAAGAAATTCATTCTCTACATCCAAAGGAACAGACCTTTGAAATGATCTAAATAATTTGTCTCTCTCTCTCCTTTATCCTTCTACACTTTCACAGACCATGGTTTGAATTCTTCTCTCCCCCCTCCTGGGACTAGGAATATGGCTTTAATAGGACAGTGGTTTACGATGATTCCTCAGAAGTCTACTGGGGCTTCCCTTGATGAAAAGCCGCTATGTTCTGCAGGGAAGTTCTGAATGTCTACTGCTAGTAATGAATGGCATGGGCAGTCTCTTTGTGCTTGTGGGGTCTACTTTTTTTGTTACTAGAACTCCTGAGGTCCACCAACAAGAGCCAGGTGCAAAATACCAGACTGGTCCTGATTGGCCCACACAACTGATGTGTTCCATGTTGTTGTTGTTTTAAATTGGAAGTACACATGATGCATTTAGCATCACAATGGGTTTCACAGCTTCAAAGATGAAAAGTTCTGCTGTAGAGAAGTTGGAGGGGGAAATATAGGAGAATTGGGCAGAGGATGGGATTAGCTTGGTAACTGTAATTCTTAAAATCCTTTTTTAAACACACACACACGAAACATTTAAAAACTACCAGTAGTACCTTTCTTGCGCAGGATGATGCTTGCAAGTTTCCGCCCATTTCTGTTCTCCACATGGCATGTATAATTGGCCAAGTCGGCCTCCTTCACAGTGTCAAAGATCAACGTCAACTCTACTATTTTTTCTCCGAGATGCTCTTTGAGAAGCCTGAAAGAAAGAACCATTTTTGGAGATTTGTTGGGTGCTGCATTGTGGCAAGGAAACTGAACATGCCCCAGACCACATTCACAAAGCCAATGCCTCATTCAGCTCTCTGCAAAACCTCATGTGCCTGAAGGAGCTGTCTCACAGAGGAGGGGGGGGGGAAGTGGGCAGGGAAACCAGGAAGTTTGCCCCCCCCATCCCTCCACGCAATATCCAGTTAAATTTGCAAAATATGCTGGGGGGAAACCTGGATATATTTTTCTTTGAACAGCAGGCATCTGTGTCGTTAGCGAAGACCAAGATTCTGGGAGTGTCTCAAAAACAAGTTGCTTTATTAACATCAAACCAACAAAAGGCCTTCATGCCTCCTTGACCATAGACTCTAATTCCCCCCCTTATCCCTCGAGTCTCACCTCTCCTATCAACGTCAACTCTGAATCCTCCCACACAGCATCAGCCCCCACTAGGCTTTCAAACAGAGACCCTCCAAGACCAGTGTTTGGGCAGAGCAAAACGGACCTGGGGTCTTACCTTTTGGGACAGCCCCCTTGGCTATGGGGGACACAGTTTGGCTACAACTGGGAGAAGTCAAGGGTCTGGCTTGTTCATGCCATGAAGGACCTCACTCTCCTCCCCTCCATTCAAGGTCTGCTCAAGGCACTGTGGTGTCTGTGGCACTACAAAATAAACGGCAAAAATACACTCCCTCCATTGTTCCACTTCTCCCAGCTGTGGGGAGTTGCAGCAGGGGGTTCAGATTGTCCCTTGGATCCTGGTTCCCCTTGGAAGGAGAGTCATTGCAGACACACCAGTGGTTGGTATCTTGACTAATAAAGTGAGGGTGCTCCTGCCGTCAGCAGCTGCACAGCTCCTATCTCCACTCTTCCGGAAAGGCAGACACCGTTGTGCAAGAGCGCAAATGCTTTCCGGAGTCCGCCCACACTTCAGAACCTACCCATGGAAACATGTTGCTGAAGGTCCAATGATGTGCATTTGCTCTGGCAGAGTGGTTCCAGTGCAAGGGGAAACCCCCAGACAGGGTTGTCACTTGCACAGGAGTGCCCACACTCTGGAAAGCGTGGAGACCTCGCCATTACGGGAGCCAATGCTGCTTGAGTGCTGCAGCAGCCTCATAGGATGGTGGCTTTGTAACGTTTGGTTTATTTACACAACTCTCCATATTGAGCACTGGAGAAAGTTGGAGGGGCCAAATATGTACATAATGGATACATATGTGGGTTCAGCCTTGTATATATTTCTTGCTCCTATTTGTATTTTTACTGTATTTTTCTTTTTAAAAATTTAAATGTGACAAAATTACCTTGGGTATTTTTTTGCAAATGGAAAGAGAGGATAAAAATCCTAGTTGGAATTCTTAAAAAGTGTACCAAATCTCAACTTTCTATCTGCTGCGGATGTCCCTTAGCAATCTTGAATCCCTCTCCAGGCGTGTATCAGCGCAGACTTTGGTGCGCGTCTATTGGAAATTTTCCACTTGCATCACAACATTTATAATAGAGACTTTGCTTCTCGGCAGAAAACTCCTCAGCAGAAAACCTATAGAACAGTAGCGATAAGTGTTTTTGCTGCCTTGCTTTGCTGTTTTCTACAATTCCTCACGCTGTCGGGGGTTTCAGTCTCCTCTAACTAGTTTGAGCGGGTGAGAGTGTGGAGAGGTAAATCAATCAAGGATGGAGGGTGGGATCAAGGGTTTCATTTGAAGTGGCTCTGTTCTCACCCATCATGCGACTAATATGAATCACATTTTCTTATCTTAAAGATAATAAACAGGAAGCCGGTGGTGTGCGTATAGGGAAGTAGCAAATGTAATGAGCATTTTCTGGGCAAGCCTTTTGGGAGATTTTGCTCAACAACAGAAAAGGAAAAAATTAGCAGCTGATGGGGGTTTGGAGACACACACACACACACACACACACACACACACACACACACACACACACAAGCTTTTTTTCTTCATTGCTAAAGCAAGGCAATAGCATTGAAATGCATAGCAGGCTCCTTTCCCAATCAGACACAATTCACAGCAGACTTAAAGACTATTATTTCTTGTTTAAGAGGACCAGTTCGATTTACACTGCATCTTTATTACAGCTCTTAAAAACCCACCTGGCAGGGGATTTTTCATTCCTTCCTATTCCCTGCTCCCTGTCTCTCAGTCCTTCTGGTGGAAGGAAGGTTGGTAGCGGAAGAGCCGGACCCCACCCAGTTGGGCTGGACCACAGAGCTTGCTCTGCACCTTACTGGAGGGTGTTAGTTGGGACAGAGCCTGGACAGTGTGGGTCTAGTGGTTCAAGTGCTGAGCTCGGCCTGGGGAGACCCAGGTTTGAATCCCCGCTGAGCCATGAAGCTAACCGAGTGGTCTTGGATCCACCTGTCCCTTTCTCCCAGCCCAAAGGAAGGTGGTTGTGAGGATATAATGGGCAGAGAACTGTGTGTGCCCCCCTGAGCTCCTCAGATCAGGGGGTTCTCAAACTTGGGTCCCTCGATGTAGTTGGACTTCAGCTCCCATAATCCCCAGCCACAGTGGCAAAAGTCCAGCAACATCTGGGGACTCCAAGTTTGAGAATCCCTGCCTTAGAATCCCCTGCTAACTGGGCAAAGAGGCACCTTTTACTGTGGTGATTCTCTTTATTTAGCAGGGGGAGAGCAACTGACCCTATTCTGGCTCCTCCCCTTCTCCTCTCCAGCCTCCCTTGACTACCTTGCTGCAGCCCCTCTTCCATTTCCATCATGGTGAGCAACACCGACTTGGGCTGCTCCAGGAGAGGGGGAACGAATCTGGGACTGGATCGCCAGCAAGGGCAAGCGGCACCCCCTCCCCGCCTTCCAGCTGCTGTCCTTGTGTTTGGATTACGGAAGAAGGCAGGGAACAGATTCCTCCTCTTTCCCTTTGAGCTGCTGCTGTTGAATCCCTTTGAGCTGCTCCTAGAACCAGGGGTCATCCCATGAAATTGATTGCCAGGAAATTTAGGACCAGCAAACAGAGGTATGTTTTCATATAACGCACAATCAACTTGGGGAATTCTCCGCCACAAGATGTGGTGACAGCAGCCAACAACCTGGATGGCTTCAAGAGGGGTTTGGGTAACTTCATGGAGGAGAGGTCTCTCAATGGCTACTAGTTGCAGGGCTATAGGCCACCTCCAGTCTCAAAGGCAGGATGCCTCTGAGTACCACAGTTGCAGGGGAGTCACAGCAGGAGAGAGGGCATGGCCTCAACTCATGCCTGTAGGCTCCCAGAAGCATCTGGTGGGCCACTGTATGAAACAGGATGCTGGACTAGAATGGGCTTCCTTGGGCCTGATCCAGCAGGGCTGTTCTTATGTTCTTATGAATGTGGTCCCTGACAAGGGTATAGGGAGTTCACCGCTGCTTGCCTTCACTGCCCGCCACCCGGCCGCTGTGCACCCGCATCTGCCACGTCCCTTGCACCGGTGTCAGAAGCATACCTACACAGGGGGCAATGCTGACACCAGGATATGGGTGTGCAGCCTCTCTCCCTTCCCCAGTGCTTTGTTGGCCAGCTGAGTGATTTGTTCCTATCCCTTGCTCCAAGTGAGGGAGAAAAAGGAAGCACCCAGCCAGTGAGCAACGCACAGGCTGAACAGCCGGGAAAGGGCCAGGGGCCGCATGGCCATCTTTCCCAGCTGGTGGGCTCTTTGCAGAGCGAGGGGGTGCCCCAGCGGCCCCTGAACACCCGCGGCCCAGGGAAATTTGTCCCCCTCGTCCAATGGTGGCTACGTCACCTTTGCCCCCAGCTGCAACCTGCAACCAGCAGGACGGGCTGCCAAATCAAAGGTGGCGATTTCCAGACAGGCTCCCGTCCCTGGAGTCTCCCAATTTAGCACTAACTAGAAGGAAGGTATAGGGGGAAAGGGACCAGGACCTGCTATGCAAGAACGGGACCAATCCTCTGACTGGTGCTGAGAATCCTCCTGCCCAATCTGGCCTTGCAATTTTATTTTTATTTTTATTTTTTTGCGGTCCTGCCATGGAAGCCGGGAGAGAAAAATAGGAGGAGGAGGAGGAGGAGGAGACCATGCTGAGACAGCAAGTAGATCATAATTGTTTCCGTTAAAGAAGAGACATTCATCACAGGCCCAGCAGGGCATCATTAGATACCAGTTAAATGGCAAACCCCGCAGAATTAATAGAGGGACAAAACACAGGCAAGCAGGCCTGTGCTGGATAAACAGTTGGTGAATATGATAGTTGAATAACAGGCTGAGTATTGGGGGCAGCTGAAGGTCCGCTCCTCTCCTAAGGGGCCATCCATCTTTTGGATCACACGGAGGCCGGAAATTCAAGGCAGTCTCCCAAGTGTCTCAGCAGAGGGCAATTGCGGCCAGCATGAACCTGAGGTCTAAATGCTAAACAAGTCCCCAAACCCATTCAGAGATGCATTGGCAGTAGCCAACGGACTCTGGAGAGGTCTCTTAAGAAGTTGAGCAGCCGCTGTATCTTTACTGCTTCTTCAGAAACCAGGAGGAAAATGCAGCCCAAAATGGAGCTATCCATCATTTCCTAGACAAGGGCATATGGGCTTGGTTCACACAATCTGCCAAATCTTGGTTTAATGTGGGTTACCGACAGCCGTGTGACTGTGCAAACTCATGCCAAGGCAGCTTACGGTCCGAGGCAAATCTGGGATTCCCACCTTGACATGGGTTCACACAATCATGCTAATGTCAGCAACCCACCCATGAAACCAAGATTCGAACAAGTGTGTGAACCGGGCCATTGTCTGTTCAACATAAGGAACCCTTTAAATGTACTTTGTGCGGGGGGGACGACAGAGTTGTATTTACATTATGAAAACGCCCTCCCTCCCTCCCCAAGTACCTGATTTCGCCTTCTTTAATGTGATTTTCAAGTTCTTCAATAAATCTCTCTCCTCGCGTCCAGTAGATCATGGGCCCAGATTCTCCGCTGAACCCGAAAAAGGCTTTGCAGGCAACAGTTAGTGGCTGACCTGAAAAGAAACACAAAGCAGGCGAGGTTGTCAGGATGAGAGGCGGGCCATGGTAGACATTCTGCTCCTGAAAGCTTTTAAGAATCCTCCTGTCACATCCCTATTTCAAAGGTGGGGGGAGCTGAATAGATGGCAGTTTCCTTAGGGAATATGAACACTATGTGGCAGCTCTCCAAGGTCCTGGACAGATGCTTCTCCCAGCCTGGCAACATGAGATCTTCTGTCTGCACAGCATATGCTCACCCAGGGACCTGTGGGCCTTTCCCAGAGTATAGATGTCCGTGGTGTGGCTCTAATTAGTGTAATGCCAAGGGGCACCAGAAATGGGATGTGAGCCACCCTAGGGAGGTGCCAGTAGACTCCCAAGCCACCCGGCAGACCTACACAGGGCAGAGAGTGTACTCGCTCCAGATGAGAAACAGCCAGCTCACGCCATATGCACAAGGAGAGCGGGTCTGGTGGTGGCAAACATGAATTGTCCCCTTGGCTAAGCAAGGTTTGCCCTGGTTTGCATTTGATTCTGAGCACTGTGAGATGTTCCCCTTAAGGGGTGGGGCCACTCCAGGAAGAGCACCTGTGCGCTTGCATGCAGAAGGTTCCCAGTTCCCTCCCTGGCGGCATCTCCAAGAGAGGGCTGAGAGAGAGAGATTCCTGCCTGCAACCTTGGAGAAGCCGCTGCCAGTCTGGGTTGACAATACTGAGCTAGACGGACAATGGTCTGACTCATTAGGAGGCACCTTCCTATGTTCCTAAGACACGCTTCTAGAATGTGTGTAGAGAGAGGAGGAGATTCAGGGGCATAGGTACGATTGAACATGGGGTGGGGGCAAATGTCCTGGGGCCCCTTGAAGAAGTGGAGGGGGCTGCCAGCTGGGTGTCAGCTTGTTCTTTGCTCCCCCCCCGCATGGGCCTCTGCAGAAGGGCCCATCTTCATTTTTTGTCCCAGAGCCCACTCCAACCTTGCTATGCCCCTGAGGAGGCTCTCTTCATTTCACAGAGATAAATGTCACCTCTCCACCATTCAGTGGTGACTTGCAAACATATCTGAATCACGGGTTTCATTGTGGCAGCATCTATATGCACACCTCCCAGCCTAGAACCAACCCACACTCTCTCACCCTTTGCTCGATGGCGGCTCTGGAGGCCCACATTGGCTTGGGGGGGGGCATTAGAATCCTCATGGGAGGGGCTCAATTGAGTTGCCTGCCTCCGGAGCTCATTTCCCAGCCGGCTTAGCTGTCGGCTGGGCGTTTTCTTAGTTCTTCTGGAGAGAATGACGGGAAAACCCAGCCGACAACCAAGCCGGCTGGGAGACGAGGCCGTCCGGAGCTCGGGAAAGGGGTGAGTTGGGTAGCTCCCAGGAAGTGGGAGGCTCGGGGTCTTTGGGCCTCCCTGCCCAATTATAGCTCCACCTTGGTCCTGGTGGTCTTGGGCTCTGCAGTGGGGCAGAGAGCAGGCCCTCCCTGCAAGTACTCATCCCGCCAAGACAGATTCGAACGCAGAGCAGAACAACAGTGCCCGAGACAGGAGGGCCAGCCTGCCCCTGCCACCCAGTTCTTCCCACCAACAGCGGACTTGGCAGCATTAAGACTCCTCAAGGGCGCTGCCCCCCTTCCTCAAAAACGCCAGCGGTGGGTCCAAAGACTTGGGGCTTCCTCGTTATTTCTTACATTGCATCCACCCTGCCTTTCTGCTGTTGAACTCAAAGCAATATGCAGATGGCTTCCCAGGCAGCCTCCTGTCTAGGAGGCACTGTCGAGGCCCAGCTCTGCTTTGCTCTGGCAAAGTGACTGCACCCTACACCTTTGAGCCATGCTGGGGGCATATCCAATATCCACCCAGTAGCCTGCAGCTCTAAAGATTGCTGGTACTGAAAGACTCTTCCCCAGAGAGATTCCCTGCACCCGGCTACACACGCACACAGACACACACTTGTACTGTGCCCATTTCTCCACAAGACTTAAGCATATGTATCTGAACCCAAGGCCAGCAGCAGAAGGAAGGGTCCAATCCAGCCATCTGCTTGCCGTTACTGCTGCTACCAGTGAAAGGATGTTCTAGCACCAGCAAATGTACGATGGACAGAATCTAGCTCTCCAGTTTTCCACCCTGAATCATGTTCCAGACAAAGCTTCTGACATTGGCTATACGTTTGTAATTTTTAATTATTGTGTGAAAGGGTTATTTGGTTAGCTGTCCAACTGCCAATCGATTGCATTTTGCTTATTTTGGACCCAATATTGGAACTAGTCTTCAGAGGGCCTGGACGCCCTGAACTGGTGTTCAGAAGTCATGGAGAGCATCTATTTAAAGATCCTTTTTAGCAATTTTGAGCATGTGGGTGCGTGTGCACAGCTCAGATTTTACTTTAATGGACTTAGAGCAACGTGAGAAAGGAAAAACCAAGCAGTGGTCAATCAGATTGGACGGCCAACTGCCCTTTATATGACACCCCACGCTGGGCACTAAGCAATAGTAGAACAGCTTGGGTGAGATGTTTCCCATTCACCAGCCCAGCAAGGTTTCTTTTAAAAAATAAATGAGAGGAAATGAAAATATTCCAGAGAGGCATCTAATTTATACAAAGGCTAGAGTACATTTCCTGAAGGGATTCAAATAGTTAGAAGAAATAAAATATATATATCAATAAAACAATGAAGTTAAAACCAAATGACTCTGGGATTTGTTATTTCTGTATGTTAAGTGAACCAATTTGCCACACAGAGTTCAAATTCTCTAAAGTGGGCTCTAAACATGAATTTCTGAAAGAAAGAAAAAGTGAACAGCCCTATTCTTACCAGCTGTTTTACTCAGAAGTAAGTGCCACTGATTTCAGTTTACTTACGCATGAGTAAATATGGGTCAGGCTGAGCTGCAAGATGTAGTGAAAATACTCTCTCTGCTAGTATATAAAGATATACAACCCGAGTTTCATGTCGTCTAGTTTTCGGGAACATTTTCCACATTAAAAGGAAAAGAGGGACCCTTTTGCAGAGGGACCCCTCCAGGTCTGCAATGGAATCCTTGTGTTGCAGAGAATTCTGGGGCACGTTTGTGAGGTTACACATGTGCGTTGCTTGGGAGAACAGTCATTCATGTGAAGTGAGAATCTCCACTAGTCCATACTGCAAACTCCCATGTGGCTATGCATGGTAAGAATAAATAACTGTCCTTCCTTCCCACCCTGAAAGTGCTCAAGGATTTGAGCACATTTCAAATGCACACACAGAATGCCCTGAGGATTTGCAAGCGATCATATGATCGTCTGTAACGTGTTCATCTACCTACTACCTTCACCTGCTCCAACACCAGTTTCTGGAGGTCGTGGGGCAGATGGAAAGAGAAGTGATGATCAGTCACTGCCTACCACTGCCATCATCTTGCAAAATTGTCCTGGTTGGTAATAGATGCTCCACTGGGTCCTGGAGGATCACACCTACCCGTATTTATTCAAATCAAAGACGACTCTGAATTTAAGATGACCCCCTTTAAAAGTAGAGGTTGAATACAGGTTATACCTGTGTTTACTCAAAAGGAACAGGACTCTGAATTTCTGACAGGCTCTCGATTTCTAATAGCAAAAAACTTGGAAAAAACCCAGTCTTGGATTCAGGTAAATACAGTACCTGCATGCAGAAAGTTCCAAGTGTCCTCCTTGGCATCTCTAAGATAGGGCCGAGAGAGACTCCTGCCTGCAGCCTTGGAGAAGCCGCTGCCAGTCTGTGTAGACAATACTGAGATGGATGGAGCAAGGGTCTGACTCAGTATAAGGCAGTTTCCTATGTCCCTATGCCTAGGGTGGGTCGGTACAAGAAAAGATGTTCTTTGCTTTCCATCATATTTCTGCTAACCGGGGGGAAGAGGCCTCCCTGTGAGAAACAATTTGAGCCTTTTGTGTTTGAGAGGGAAGAGGGAGAGAACAACACACAATCTTTTGGTACCTTCCACAGGGCAGTTTTAAAATGGACACCGTTGCTCCTGAGTCCAGAGGGTACCCACCTTGGCTCTTGGTGTCCACAGCTGTCAAAAGTTTCACATGCAGTTTAATTGCATTGTGTATTAGAGAAAGCACTCAGAACCACTCTGATTTTAATTACTTTTCTTCTAGCATCTCCTTCAGTTTGTCTAATTAAGCATTAAAGGCCTCCCGCATGTATGTTCCCTTCCTTTCAGATCGATGTCCCTTTTGGCCAGTGCGGCCGTCGGAAGTGTAGCCCCAAAGTTTAAAGCCGCATTGGAGGGGAAATGAGAAGATCCTGATGAAAGAAATGAGCTGCATTCCTGATGAATTAACATTTAATAGGATATTTCAAGTGGCAGGAAGAGAAGGAGGGCAGAGCCGAATGTCAGAACATAATTAATTCTCCTCTTTAAAGTGGGGTCACCTTGGTACATTAAAGCCCCCAGTTCCAAGCTGGCAGCGTCTTCTTTAGTTTTCTTCTTCTGTTCTGTCAATCAGGCCTATTTGTTGCAAACTCCCTGCTGATAAGATCACAACTTGCCTACTGACTGGCTGGAATGACTTCTGATAGCGAGATTGCATGATATGTGTTGGGGGGGCTGCATTTGCCCAAGGAGTGCTTGCGTCTTTGACAGTGCGTGCCAATGCATTCCATAAGAAGCAGTCAGAAAGGGAGAGCTGTGGAACTGGCATCCACAAGAAAAATCTTTTGCGGACGGAGCACATTGTCTTAGCAATCTTAGCTAAGGCAGGGTCCAAAAGAATCCTGTGGCTGCCTGAGACACTTTAGTGTTTAATTGCTGTTTCGGCTCTTGGATTGCAGTATTTTATTATTGGTTTTATTATGAGCTGCTTTGGACATGTTTCAGGCAGGCTGAAAATGTATAATAATTAGGTAATTAGCTTATATCTAAGGCTAAATTTATCTGGGTCTTTTTAGTTTAGAAAGAAGGCAGGACATGATAGAGATGTATAAAATTATGTATGGTGTGGATCAAGTGGACAGAGAGAAGTTACCTTCTGTTGAAGCTACATGCTGGGAGATTCAGGACGGACAAAAGGAAGTAATTCTTTACACAACGTGTAGGAACATAGGAAACTGCCATATACTGAGTCAGACCATTGGTCTATCTAGCTCAGTATTGTCTTCACAGACTGGCAGCGGCTTCTCCAAGGTTGCAGGCAGGAATCTCTCTCTCCCAGCCCTATCTCATTGGAGATGCTGCCAGGGAGGGAACTTGGAACCTTCTGCTCTTCCCAGAGTGGCTCCATCATCCCCTAAAGGGAATCTCTTCCAGTGCTCACACTTCTAGTCTCCCATTCATATGCAACCAGGACATACCCTGCTTAGCTATGGGGACAAGTCATGCTTGCTACCACCAGACCAGCTCTCCTCTCCTGTGTAGTTAAACTACAGTATTTGCTGCCACTGGATGTTGTGATGGCTATCAATCTAGATGGTTTTTTTTAAAAAGGGATTAGACAGATTCTTGGAGGATAGGGTTATCAGTGGCTACTAGCCTTGGGAGATGTATCCTTCCATCCGGATCAGAGACAATATACCCCTAAACACCCGGTGCTAGGGAGCACCAACAGGAGGGGGTGTTCTCCCCACCACCACACTTGCACGCTTCCCAAATGCACCTGGCTAGCGACTGCGTGGTGTAGGATGCTGGACTCGAAGGGCCATGGGCCAGATCTAGCAGGACTTCGTAAAATATGCTTATGATTGTCAAAGCAGTCAATCAAAAAACCGAAAACTGGATGCATAAAAGATTCAGCATATCTCATGGAATATTACCAGGTCAGCAGCAACAACAACAACAATAAATAATAATGCTATCCCTACCAATGGGCAAAGAGGCACCTTTTAAAGTGATGGCTCTCTTTTTTTCCGCAGGGGGAGAGCAGCTGTCCATACTCCACCCCAGTGACAGCTGCTGGTGTCTACCTCTTGTTCCTTTTTAGACTGTGAGCACTTATTTATTTTCCTTTGTAAACCACTTTGTGAACTTTTTCTTGTTGAAAAACAGTATATACATATTCTTCATCCATCATCATCATCATCCTCCTCCTCCTCCCTTTCTGCTAAATAACCTCATCAGACCTTGTAATGGTAAAGATGTGACAGATGTTAAACACTAGAGGCCGCTCTTGCAATCCAGGACAATCCTATTAGTGCAAACAAAGTGCTGAAACAAAGTGCATTAAAGAGGGCGGCCTTTTTGCTAAGTAGGTTGAGAGAGCTGCATTTAAGACGTACTGGTGGCCCTCGTTATCTGCGGTCCTGGCACCCACGCGTATCTGCATATTTCGCATATCTGCAGACGGGTCTTTGAGAACTGGTTTCCTTATCCGCGGTACAAACATAGGCTAAAATTTGTCTATTTGCAGTTGCTGAGTGTCCGGAAATGACCTCAAAATGACTTCCGGTGTCACCTCCTGGACTAGGACCGGGGAGACCCGAGTTCAAATCCCCATTCAGCCATGAGACTTGCTGGGTGACTCTGGGCCAATCACTTCTCTCTCAGCCTAGCCTACTGCACAGGGTTGTTGTGATGAGAAACATAAGCATGTATTACACCGCTCTGGGCTCCTTGGAGGAAGAGCAGGATATAAAAAATGTTTTATAAAAAAAACAAAAACATCTGGCCGCCATTTTGCAGCATGGAGGCATTTTGAGGCTCTTTATAAAAAACAAAACTTTTTTGGTGAATATTTGTTAAAGATTTGGCTGATTTGAGGGTTTGGGGGGGCACTTCTGGAGGCCTGGAGAGCAAGGCACTGTGCATTTCTACTCTCCTTTCTCCCTCCCTTCTCTCCTTTTTGGCTTAAAAAAAAAATTAGGAACCTAACCTCTAGATTCTCTTAGGGGTAAGGTTTAGGGGTGTGCATGGAGCGTGTACGGTCTGAATTTGGTCCGAATTCGTATAGAACTGCTGTTTCATGAACCAGTTCAGTTGGACCCACCGGCTGGGCAGGTCGAATCAATGAACTGGCTCAAACCGATTCAGAGCGGTTCACAATTGAACTGCTTGAATCACCTGGTTTGCGGTGAAGCAGTTCAACCGCGAACTGGTCCATGCACACCCCTAGTTAGGTTTCTTTATTCATGTTTCCGTACTCGCCTATAACTGCGAGAACGGAACACCCACAAATAAAGACCCCCCCCGCCCTGTACCAGTTCATCACAGATTTAGGCAGGTGATTTCTGCTCTGCTGTGCAAAAGCACAAACTGTGTAGCCTTCCGCACTGTTGTAACTGTTGGGAGACACTGCATTGTAAATATTTTTAAAATTATTTACAAATGTTTATTTTTAAATATGTTTAAATTGTTTTAAACTGTTTTATATTGTATAAAAACCAAACACTTAACCGTTTGCTGGTTTTGATGGATTATGTTGGTTTTTTTTCTTGTTCTTTCTAAGAACTCTTAGGGCAGCCTCCAGAAATTAGTCATGACTAAGCACCATTGAAATCAAAATGACAAATTACTCATGGCTAATTTAAGTCCTATTAATTGCAATGGGACTTCTAATGACTAAATTAATTTGCAGGGTACCTTTACTTACTTACTGTAATTGTATGTGTTATCATTGATGAAGGCAGGGATTACGCCCACATCAATGTGGACCTGCAGGCTGGGGGCCAAAATAGATGCAAATATTTAGGGCTCAGTTACAGCCGAGCTTCTCATGATGTCCCTGAGCCTTGGGAAAGCACACTTCCCCATCCCATCCCCACGCAAGCATCTACTCCCTAACTAGGTTAAAATAAGCCCAGATTGTTTGTGTTGTCTGAATCCTCCAGTCTCAGTTTAGGCTACCCTACCAGCTTCCAATTACCTGAAATCTGTAACTCACTTCAGAGCTTGTTATCTGAAGCCAGTAGATTAGCCAAAGCTGAGACTGGTGGATACAGATGACACAACCAATCCCGGCTTACTTTAACCTAGATCGGAAGTAGATGCTCACACAGGGATGGGAAGGGGGAGTAATGTTCCGGAGACTCAGGGACATCATGTAGAACCTGGCCCTAACTGAGGTTCCATGTGTTGTCTGAACCAGCCCACTGGTTGGTAGGGAGGTGTACGGAACCGGCAGGGGCTAGTTCGACAGCAGGGGTGGGATAACTTTAAGGGTGGGGGAGGGTGCACTTGCCCCTCCCTCCGCTTCCCTTCCTGACGGTGCTAGCTGGAAAACCAGTCCAGCGGGCCGGCAGCGTAACTCCCTGCCGCCCCGTCCGCTCTTCCGCCTCGTCCACTCTTCGGATCGGAAGTAGGCGGAAATAGTGAGTATGCATGTGCACGTTGGTGCACACATATCGCATGAGTGTACCATGCACGCACACACACCCCGACGTGTGCAAGTGCGCTTGCTACTTCCGCCTCGCCGGACCGGTTTTCCAGTCAGCGCCAGTGGGGGGAAAGCAGAGGGAGGGGTAAGTGCACCCTCCCTCACCCTTAAAAGTTATCCCACCCCCGCTGTTGAACTGTTCGAACCTGTTTGGAGGCCCATAAGAGGGCCTCCGAACAGGTTCGTGCACTTGCCTACTGGTTGGTCTTCTGTGGGGTTCTTTATTTGGTAAACAGCAGCTTCGAGGGACCCCATTCTGGACTGGGGCTGAGGTCCCGGGGAAGACTTTTTACAAAAACTCTTTCCCCTCCTCACCTCATTCTCATACGGGACCCTCCACAGCTGCTTAGTTGTCCCAGGAGAAGAGCATTCAGGGGTATGTGTGGACATGGAGATATCAGGACTGTGGTGGAAAGAAAGGGTTACCCCCCTCCCACAATGCTGCAGTCCCAATCCATCTCAGGGGCCACCACAGCTGCTTTTTATGAACAAAAACAGCACCAAAAGGAAGGCCAGACGGGATATCTATGCCCAGCCTAGGCCAGGGGTGGGGAACCTTGGCCCTCCAGCTGTTTTTGAGCGACAACTCCTGCCATCCTCAGCCACAATAATGGGAGTTTTAGTTCAAAAACAGCTGGAGGGCCAAGGTTCCCCACCCCTGGCCTAGGCTGACCCTTGAGTGGTACCAGCCCACAAACAAATTTGCCCCCCATCTTCCGTTTGTGAGAATAGAGTCCAAAATTAAGCCGGTTATTTCAGGCATTTATTCTCCTCCCCCCCCACCCACTTTCAAATTCTTTATTTAGAACTTTAACTATAATCCAAATGCATCCCCCATTAACTATAATCCGTTCCTCCCCCAGCACCATTTATACTGCAACCAAAAGGAAAACGAATGGCATCGAGCCAAACAATGTGATTCTCCCTGCCACCCCCGGTAGCAGAGCAACGTTAATTTCAAACTGATTATAACGGGGACTGGATTTCTCAGGAACTGAACAAGCTCGAGGTGAGAATAACCTCACTTCCTCTGGCTTTGTGGAACCTGCTACGTTCTTGGCTGTTCTCATAGTGCGTTCCACCTTTCTCTGGCGTTTTGGGAGGGGATCCATGCAAACAAAGCAAGGGGAAAAAACCGAAAAGAAACAAATGTGTTGTCTGCTTACACGTTGCCCTCATTCTACTAAGTTCCAGGACTGCAAAATGAAATAAATTTATGGCCAGTATCATTAGCAGACAGGAAAAAAACCAAAACAGGACACACTCAACCAGACAAGCAAAAAAGGAGACCAAGTCTCATGGTGCTCTGAAGCATCTATTGAAGCATTTCAGCCTCAGAGGCCTTCTTCAGGGGCAATACATTTAAAAAAAATTATAATTAAACCACTTCATAAAAGTACCTTTGGAACAATATAAAATGAAGCCAGTAACATATCAAGATCACGGCTACTTAAAGGTAAAGTGTGCCATTGAGTCGGTGTCGACTCCTGGCACCTACAGAGCCCTGTGGTTGTCTTTGGTAGAATACAGGAGGGGCTGACCATTGCCTCCTCCTGCGCAGTATGAGACGACACCTTTCAGCATCTTCCTATATCACTGCTGCCTGATATAGTACCAGCCAGGATTTGAATCGGCAACCTTCTGCTTGTCAGTCAAGCATTTCCCCACTGCGGCTACTTACATTTATAACATTTCAAAGAGACCTTGAACAAGTAGCCTTTATCTTCTTACAAACCTACACCATTACCAACTCGAGAAGCAAATGTATATGGTTGCCAGTGGAACCAGCTGTAATTCATTGACCATAAAAACATCACCTTAAAGGCATATACTACCCTTCATTTGAGCATAGCCGGGAAGTCACGTTCCTTATTTAAGCCCTGTGGAGAGTGGAGCCAAAGAGTTCAGTTCCAAAATCCACCACGTTTCTCTCTTAAGTAAAACTTTATCATTGGCATGTGTGATTCTTTCAATTGCCCTAATCTATATCTCTAAAAGAATGTTTTCTCTCTCCAAAAAATGAGCTACCAAGGGGACATTGCAGCCCACACTGCAGAAAAAAAGTCCACACCATGTCATCACAACCAGAGCAAGAATTGAACTGGGGTAGGCAGGAGAGAATGCTCCCAAACCTTTCCAGGCGATAAGGCATGAGCCCGGGTTTATGCAACCAGAAGGATCTTAATGCAAATCGATGTGACCAGTTCCACACAGGAGTACTGATCATGCTAACAGATAAAGCCACTTCCGAGTGAGGGAGGCTCACCCCTCTGCCTTCCAGCCCTGGCAAGTCTACAAGGCTTGCACTTACAGCACTTAAGACTATTTCTGTAAGAATGGCTGCCCACCGACGTATCTCCAGTCAAGTGGTACCAAGGCAGCCCTCAAACACTAGCCTGCACTTCAAGCATCATATGCGTCAACAGGATGGAAATGGTATTTGGGCAGCTGGGCTGAAAGGAAGTGCCAGTGGATGATGGGTATTCACTTTGGAACCTGCACATCCTCTCCTTGCATCTTCTTTTCCTCCCAAGCAATTCTCTAACAAAAGGAAAGCACATGTGCACAAGTACTTGGCAAGGGGGGGAATGCAAAGTAGCTTGTGCTTGCTTGTCCTGCCGTGACCTGGGCTGTTCTGTGGCTTAGCAACAGTCATTTCACATGCGTAGAAAAAGGAAGCTCTGGAAAGTGCTGGCAGGTCTCGTGGGCCTGCTGTTCTTATGCCTCGGTTGGATTAAACTGAGAATCCTTCTAGTCTGGCTGTGGCTAGCCTAAGTCTCCAAAGAAGTTCAGAAGAAGAAGACAGAGACAGCCACCCCACCCCCCATTGGTTGTCTTGATAGTCTTGTGGTAGCCAGCATGGCTTGTCCCCTTAGCTACGCAGGGTCTGCCCTGGTTGCATATGAAAGGGAGACTGGAAGTATGAGCACTGTAAGATCTTCCCCTTAAGGGATGGAGCCGCTCTGAGAAGAGCAGAAGGTTCCAAGTTTCCTCGCTGGCAGCATCTCCAGATCTACCGGTATTTACTCAAAAGGAACAGGACTCTAAATTTAAGACAGCCTCCCGATTTCTAATATCAAAAATTTGGGGGGGAAACCCCAGTCTTGGATTCAGGTAAATACAGTACTTTCTCTCCAGGGTCGCAGGCAGGAGTCTCTCTCAGCCCTATCTTGGAGATGCCAGGGAGGAAACTTGCAACTTCCAAATTCCCTCCCTGGCATTTCCAGATAGGGCTGAGAGAGACTCCTGCCTGCAAACTTAGAGAAGCTGCTGCCAGTCTATGAAGACAATATTGAGCTAGATAGACCAATGGTCTGACTCTGTATATGGCAGCTTCTTAGGCTCCTGTGTTCCTATTTCTTTCTGATGGGACCTCCAGCTTCAGTTCAGCAGGAACTGAACTAGAGCCTTGCTTTGGAACACCAGAAACTGCCTTATATGGAATCAGACCATCGGTGCATCTAGTTCAGTCTTGACTACTCTCCAAGGTTTCAGGCCAGAGTGTCTCCCAGGGACTGAGCCTGGACACGAGAAGTAGATGCTCTACCACTGAGCTCTTGCCCTAGCCCCAACATATAGGAATATAGGAAGCTGCCTGATACTCAGTCGGGGACCTTCTGGATGTCAAGCAGATGCTCTGGCACTGAGCGACAGACCCTCCCTCATCCTCTGAGCAACCAAGTCTCCCCTTTAAGAGGGCAGCTTATGTGAACCAGCTGCTGCGGAATGAAGAAAAGCAGCAGTGCTGTATTCAGACCGAGCAAATTAACGGCACACTGTCCCTTTAAGAAGAACTCTGCCTTCGGACTCCAACTTGCCCCTCTCCTATTGGCCCAGAGCCTTTGGATGGGCAGGGAGGTATAGAAATGGCATAAAATAAAGATACTGGAGGTTCCAAGGTGACTGGAAGGAGTCTCTCTCAACCCTATCTGGAGATGCAGGGAGGGAATTTGCAGCTGCTCTTCCATTGAGCGATGGCTCCATCCCCTAAGGGGAATATCTTACAGTAGTGCTCAGATGTCATCTTCTGTTCAAAGGCTTCCCCTGAGCAAAACTGAGGCACCTTTTAAAAGTGGTGATTCTTTTTATTGACCAGGGGAGAGCAACTGGCCTCATCCATCCCCAGCACAGAATCCCTCCAGTGGCTATTGCTGGTACCTATCTTGTTTCTTTTTTAGATTGGGAGCCCTTTGAGGACAGGGAGCCATCTTATTTATTTATTTATAGCTATGGAAACCACTTTGGGAACTTCCATTGAAAAGCGGTGTATAAAGATGCGTCGTATTCATGAATGCAAACTGGGGCAGACTGTGCTTAGCAAAAAAAGACAATTCACACTTGCTACGCAGCGGGGAACTAACAAGCAGAAGGTTGCCAGTTCGAATCCCCGCTGGTACTATATGGGGCAGCAGCGATATAGGAAGATGCTGAAAGTTATCATCTCAGACTGCACGGGAGGAGGCCATGGTCAACCCCTCCTGTAGTCTACCAAAGGAAACCACAGGGCTCTGTGGGTGCCTGGAGCAGAAATCGACTTGATGGCACACTTTATTTTTACCACAAGACCAGCTCCCTGACTCACACACTTTGAGCTTGTGGGGGGGGGGGCGGCGGTATCCTTTTCTTCAAACTCTGATAGGTATATTATTCAAACACATAGAAAGAGATCCTCATGATCAAGAGAGCAATTCCTAACCGAAGAAACGTCAACGAAGCACCCTGGGCTCTTAAGAAGCAATGCACCTAGCAAAGGAATGCTCAGTCAGCAGTGCAGCAAGATTTTCGATGTTTTAGCAAACCTGATGCCAAGAACGGAGTGGGTTTCCCTGGAAGCTGCTCTAAAGCAGCCACTTGCCTTCCGTCCGACTCGAAGAGGGACACTTACGAGTCACTGTTGGAGCATGGAAGGGGCCATTCTCCAGGCAGAAGGGGGCATGACTCTCAGTGACATCTGCAAACGGAGCGATTCCTTTTCATGCCCCAACATGTCCCAGCCAATCAGATAATGATGTCATCCAGTTACGGCAGCCATTTGCTTCCGCAGAGTTGGCAGGCAATTACAGGGACATAAATTTCTGATCTCGCTTCCGACGAGCCACACTTGAACCGGAGCTGAGGTTGCTCTCATTGATTACATCCCATCGTGCTCAAGATGGTCCCTGTGATACCAGCCCGATAGCTGGGGGAGGGAATGGGGGATGCAGGGATTGGCTCAGCAATTATTTCCCATCTGCTTTCTTTATTTTATTGCAGCCATTTTGTTTCATCTCTCTTGCTCTCATTGGGATCCACAATGTCTCTGAATTAAAGGCAGGGTGGGAAAGAATGAAGCCTGAACTTCCTCTTTTTGTGTTACAGATTTCTGGATCACATAGGAAGCTGCCATATATTGAGTTGGACGATTGGTCCATCTAGCCCAGTATTGTCTACCCAGACTGGCAGTGGCTTCTCCAAGGTTGCAGGCAGGAATCTCTCTCAGCCTTATCTTGGAGATGCTGCCAGGGAGGGAACTTGGAACTAAGATGCTCTTCCTAAAGCAGCTCCATCCCCTGAGGGGAATATTGTACAGGGCTCACACTTCTAGTCTCCTTTTCATATGCAACCAGGGCAGACCCTGCTTAGCTAAGGGGACAAGTCATGCTTGCTACCACAAGACCAGCTATCCTCTATCTATTTGCATAACCCCCTGCCAACCGAGCAAAGAGGCACCTTTTAAAAGTGGCGATTCTCTTAATTTAGCAGGGGGAGAGCAACTGGCCCTATCCCACCCCAGCACAGCATCCCTCCAGTGGCTGTTGTTGGTGTCTTACTTACGCTTTTTAGACTGGGAGTCCTTTGGGGACAGGCAGCCATTTAATTAATTTAATTAATTTCTGTATTGTAAACCGCTTTGGGAACTTTGGTTGAAAAGCAGTATATAAACACTCGTCGTATTTGTATTCGTCTTATATCTATTTGCTTATACCCGCTACTAGCTTTGAAGGAAACGGAGGTTTGGAAGGCTGCTTCAGTAGACACAGCCAAAAAGAGAAAAGAGAGAAAATGACAGGACGTCCACTCAGCAGCAGTAATGAAGCTTAAGATTATGGGGCAGATTGGGATGGGGCCGTGGCACAGAGTGCCCACATCCATATGTGCCACAGTCGTCCACAAGCAGAATGTGTTTAGGAGCCTTATTCTCATCGGGCAAAGCTGCGGTTGGTCTAATGCCAGGGTCTGCCCAGGCCCAGAAAAGTCGACCTGAAGCCCTTGTGTTCAAGGCAGCCTCTTGCTTCAATTAAGTTGTCAAGCAGGCCCTGAATCTCAGCAGGCCCAGAAGGTCACAGCAGAGAGGGATTTGTGTTTGAACGGGCAGAAAGGAAAAGTAATCAATGCAGAAGCTTAAAGTGTGGCATGAATCACAGTAGGTGACGTCTGGGGGCAGGGGAGGGAAACGAACCAACATCGCCAACAACAATTTTTAACATGTTACTGTAGCCCAGTATAGGGTGTGTGTGACACCATCTCTGTTATGAGCCTTGCTGCCTATTGAGATCACCTGGGGAGGTCTGACTGCCGTTGCTACCGGCTCGTCTGGTGGCTACTCAGGAATGGGCCTTCGTTGCCAACCCAAGCCTTTGGAATGCTCTCCCTGTCGAAATAAGAGCCTCCCCATCTCTGACAGCTTTTAAAAGGGCTGTTAGGACATATTTATTCACCCAGGCTTTTAATTAGATGTATAGCCTCTATCATTGGTTTAAGGTTTTTTTTAAATGTTTTAACTTTGTTTTTAGTCTGCACTGTTTTATTGCAAACTGCCCAGAGATGTAAATTTTGGGCTATGTACAAATATGCCAAACAAACAAACAAACAAACAATTAAACTAAGATCATGTCTGCTGTCCTTGCCGGCAACCTCTTCACCTGTTGACTGAAGGGCTAAAGAGAGCTACACAGATATATGACCAGGAATCCCACCTCTTGGAGGGGTTCCCAACCACACAGAGAGAGTCTATGCATGTACAAGTTGTATGCACACAGGAAACGATCCGATATTCATTTGAACTAGCTGACCTGGCATCTTAGCCCCTAGGTCTCCCTGTCTTCCCCACTCCCTTCAGCCATTCTCTCCCCTCCCTTCAGCCCCAGTTTGTTCTCTCCCAAAGGTCGGCCTGGCTGCAACTTCTCCTTATTGCCCACTTGCTTTCCTCTCCCCCTCCCCTCGTCTGCGAAATCCCGCGAGAGCTGCCACGCATGTGATTAGAGATGGGTATGTCTTAGAGAAATATATATAAAGGCTGCAAAATCTCACGAGAGCTGCCACGCATGGGATTAGAGATGGGTATGCCATATATATATATAAAAGATATGTCCCTGATCAGGACCAGGGACAGCGAGCACGAACCTAAACCCCCTCCATTCACTGAACATCTGCACAGGGCTGCTATTTTTGCCTTTTGGCACTGGGGCACAGACCACTGTCACCCCTAGTCCCCCACAGAAGGGCTTTATCAGGAGCAAGGTAAACAGCACCCACAGACCTCCTCCACAACTGTGAACTCATCCAGCTAGGCGAGCCATAGCTCGCCCCTCCGACAGTTTGCTCCTTTCATCTGTATCCTTGAACACTCCAAGCATCCTGTGTCTCTGCCCTTTCCACCAGTGGTTCTCAGCTCTGCTTCCACAGCAGAATTACCAGCTGCCTGGGAGGAAAACAGCCTGGTCTGCTCCACTCTTGGGCCTCAGTAAATCTTTCACCCCAGGTGGTCAGAGTCCACAGCTGGGAGAAGGGGAGGGGTGTGAGTCCAGTTGTTCCAGAAGCATCCCAAACCAGGCAAAGGTCAAGATCCAACGTAGCCAGCAGGGAAAGGGAGCATGCTGTTAGGTAATGGCACGTCGCTCAGATTGAGAAGCAAGTGGGTTTGATAGGGCCAGTGTCGTGTAGGGCCAGTGTCGTGTAGTGGACTTTGCTGGACTAGGGCTGGGGACTGGTTAAAAGTTGGCAATCATACAGCCCCTTTTCTGGGAAAGCACACATCCTGGCTATTGCCCAATAGCCTTCTGTTAGGATCGTACCCAGACCCTTCTCCTGCCCTGGTCTGAAACCACCCTTCACTGCATTCAAAGTCCTAACCGTCAAAGAGATGCAAGTTTGGGGCAGTATAGAAATGCAATAAATCAATAAATAACTTGTCAAAGCAGCACCTTCAGCCTGGCGACGCACCCTGCAGTACAGAGTCTGGCCTAGCTTTGCATGGAAACTTCTGGCCTTGTTTTTTCTTGGTGTGACATAGATGCCAGAAGCCCAGCCTGGAAAAGATAACAGTCTGAAGAACGTGAAGCAGAGCTCAGAGGAAAGCAATATTTCCTCCTCATTGCAGAGAACTCTGGGTGAACCCTCGCTTCGACTTCAGAAAACCATTTGATCCATTAACAGAGAAGCTCCTCTGACGACTTTGTCTAAACCGATATGCCACTGTCTTGCAAACACGGATCACTCGCTACCTTTCATGAAGGGGGAGGGGAGGAGATGTCTTGTGAGCCGTATAACTCATAAATAGCATGTGCTGAAAAATGACAGACTCAGACCACCGAGCAACCTTAGCCGTGGGTGGGACTTTTGCCCTGGCAGAGGCGGAAGGGGTTTTATTTGTTGTTGCTTGGAAATGGCAAGCATGAAGGACAAAGAGATGGTTACATGCCAGTGGAAAGGCCAGTCAAGAGCAGGTGTGAACTAGGAGGACAGTCGGCATGCAATACTGGCACACCGCCCCCAGAATAATAATTGTTCTGGGGACGAGAGTGGTGAAGGAAAGCCCACCACTGCATGAGGCAGACTGTTCCACTGTCTAACAGCTCTTACAGTTGGGACACTCTTCCGCTCTGCTTAAATCTACTTCCTTGCACTTTCAACTAGGGGTGTGCGAGCCGGCTCAATTCACCATGGTTCGAATCGAACAGCCCTGGTTCGACTGGTCTGAGTTCAAAGTGGGCTGGCCGTCGTTCCAAAAGAATGGGTCCGGGGATATACTTGTAAAGGCGAATCTGGTGAGGATTCCCCTTTACAAGTAAAGGGGCATTCCCTATCCTAAGGCCAGTGATGGCAGGGGGCGGTGGCAAGAGTAAGGTATTTATACCTTATCCGAGGAGGTGGCAGTGACATCGATAGCGGGGGGTGGCATCGGTGGCTCCATCAAGCCCCCCACCGGCCTCCTAAAGGACAGCCTGTGTTGGCTGCAGCCTGGCTCTGAGCATGTGCGGAGTGTCTTTCTGGAGGCTGGTGGGCAACTTGGAGAAGCCTCCACCACTGCCCCCCCCTTGCCAATATCTCCACAGCCTTGGATAAGGTACAAAGTACCTTTTCTCTCACTCCCTCCGGCATTAGGATAGGGAATGCCCTTTTACCTGCAAAGGGGGATCGTCGCCGGAGTAAACTCCCACAATGGTATCTCTTTGATTTCTCTCTCCTTTTATTTTTTCTCCCCAGGCCCTTTTGGCTGAGCTCCCATGCTCAGTTTTGTGGACTGTGTGCATGTACAGGCATGTTTTACAGCAATCTTGAGGTGAGACCAATTAATTGGTGGAAAGGCTGATGGTTAAACCTCAAAGGTTCTCACAATGTCCCTGCAAGGCATGAGGAAAAGGGTTTCTTTCTGGAACCCTAACTCCCACCCCCCACAATAACTCTACATGGAAATATTCCCATTTCTGCTGGGAAGCATTTGTTAGTTTTCACAGTGACCAAAGGTCTTGTAGCAAGCAAGCTGGGGGAGTGTGTGTTCTTTCGGAGGCTGCGAGAGAGGTGATGGCAAGGTGTCGTTTCCAAGGAGGGGAGAGAAGAAGAGCAAACACCACCCGCTCTGAGAAAACACAAAAATGTGTGTTACTGCTCTCTCTTGCTGCTCTGCCTGCCAATGCAAATATTACCCTGCATCCATTGCATGTCACTCTTTAGTAAGGATTACGCGGTACAAGGTTTTTGCATGATTGAGGACTTTCCCCCACCCACAGCATAAGTTTAAAGAAACGCCGCTAAAAAGCCCAGTGCATGGACTGTGTCTTGCTAAAGCCAACTTGAGGGGAAAGGGTGTAAGAAAGAAGGAGCAAAAGGATGCACAGGATTAATGTTGGGCTTGAGCATCAGGCGTGACTTTTACTCAAGGGCTTCTAATAAGGGGGGAATAATACAAATGGAGGGGAAAGAAGCAAAAGCACAAATCTAATCTAAATGCCACAAGGAAACTGATAAGGGCTGAACCGGAGCAGTCGGGAGGCAGCTTTACATAATGTTGCATTGCCACCCTGCAGGCTTTCAGTATTTTTCGGCACCTACAATTAAACAACTGTTCTTTTCTCCTTCTCTGCCACTGTGCCGGAGTTTCAAAGGTCGCCAACATAGTGTTGATTAACTGCATTGCCAAACAGCTGCCATTTGACAACACAATGGCATTGGATGAAAAGCTGAAGTTCCCCCTGGGGGGGGGGAGCATTAAGATCTGCTCTCTGGCTGAGGTTGTGTTCTTATAATCACCGTGATCCGGGTTAAAGAGTTAAACCAGGCTAGCTACGCCCCATGTTGCTGGTTGTGAGAACCCAGAATTTCCAGGCGATCCTGGTCAAACTGCTGTGGTTAAACCACATTGGATAGGATAGATCACCAAGATGGCTAAATGCCATTTAAATGCCACTGCCTTGTGGCAGCATCTCCAGGAAGGCCTGGGAAAGGCTCCTGCCAGAAACTTTGGAGAGCTGCTGCCAGTCAGAGTAAACAATACTGAGCTTGATGAACCAATGGTTTGACTCGGTATAAAGCAGCTTTATGTGTTCCTGAACCTTCAGCTTTGTGCAAAGCTGTTCTGTATGGTGAGCCACCAGAACTGGAGCATCTTTCTGGGCTGTAAGTGTTGCCAGGTTCTGGGCTGACTCCAGCCACCTAGTCTGGCCTGTAAAGGCTTCTTTGGGCTTGGCCAACAGGTCTCTCGTCCTCTGGCTCCAGAGTCCTGGCTCATCCTCTCTGACTCCTGGTTCAACCCTGACCACCACCCATGGCTCAGTGGTGACAACCCAATGCTAGTCCAACACTCCAACTATGACACAATGCTGACTTTTCCGATGGATCCTGCTGGGACATGGGAAGAATGACAATATTCCATGCACATATTCTCCGAGATTTGCAAATGCATTCAGTGAACATACTTCCAGAGCTCTGTCTGGACTTTATTCCATCTCACATCTCACTGAGAGCACATATACTTATGAATAAGGACACTAAGGTTAACAAATATCTCTTCAGGTTTAAATTTGCCTATATGTACCAGCTTGTTCTTTCTCTGGTCTCCATAGACATCCCTGACTAGCTTTTTACCATCTTAAGAACACAGGAAGCTGCCATATACTGAGTCAGACCCTTGGTCCATCTAGCTCAGTATTGTCTACACAGACTGGCAGCGGCTTCTCCTTGGTTGCAGGCAGGAATCTCTCTCAGCCCTATCTTGGAGATGCTGCCAGGGAGGGAACTTGGAACCTTCTGCTCTTCCCAGAGTGGCTCCATCCCCTGAGGGGAATATCTTACAGTGCTCACACATCAAGTCTCCCTTTCATATGCAACCAGGGTGGGCCCTGCTTAGCTAAGGGGACAAGTCATGCTTGCTACTGCAAGAACTGCTCTCCTCCTCCCAATGATACAAAAAAGACACGGATTTACAGATTTTCTTTCCTCTCAGTCACATGTTGCCAACGTAACCTTGTCATTTCAGTTGTTGAGGCATGTTTTCTTTTCTCGTGCCCTCTGTCTCCATACTGTCTCATCTCTGCAGCTCACTGCCACAGGCTACTAGCAATGAATAAAGTTCGTTCTTCATTTTCAGCATTATAAAATTGGGAAGGGCGGGAGGGAATCTGTAGCAAACAAGCATGGAAAGACAGTGAATTCATCTGCTCCAATGAAAGTAAGAGGGGAATCCTGCAACCCCCCTGCCATCTCTTTTGATTCTTCACCAGAGTTTGTTCTGACAAACAGGAACAGACTGTGCAGTTGCCAGTAACCATTTGAGAAAACCACTGTGAACTGATCATAGAACTAAGATTGATGGCTTTCTTAAATGATTTCCAAATGCGTGATAAAGTAGAACCTACTAATAGATCAAGACCAATGTAACAAAGATTTCTGGTCGTTCTCTGTTATAAAGATTGATCTGAATGTAACAAAGAGATATTTAGCAAAAAAGCAATCTACAGATGATTACAGAAACATGGGAAAACTGCCTTTAAAAAAAAGAAAGAAAAAGGAACACTTGCAATCTGTACATTTAGAATCCTAAATCCACAGGACCAAAATACAATGGAGGGACATCAAGTCTATCCACCCCTCACCTCAAAGGATTCTCAACCCACTTCTCCCCCCATAACCTTTTGGAAGTCCAAGAATGCATCTACCATAACCTCACATCTATATGTTTATCAATACTCTCCAAGAATTCTGAAATAGTAGCGAGGCAGCAACTCCCTTTGCAAAAGCCATGCTGATGGTTCCTCAGCAAGGATTGTTCTGCCCTGATTGACTGACTGATTGATTAAGTGCCATCAGGTCAGTGTCGATTCTTAGCAACCACATAGCTAGATTCTCTCCAGGATGATCTGTCTTCAACTTGGCCTTTCAGGTCTCTCAGTGGTGCATTCATGGCTGTCGTCATCGAGTCCACCCACCTTGCTGCTGGTCGTCCTCTTCTTCTCTTTCCTTCCACTTTTCCCAGCATGATGGACTTCTCAAGGGAGCTGGGTCTTCGCATAATGTTTCCTGACTATGATAGTCTAAGCCTAGTCATTAGTGCCTCGAGTGAAAATTCTAGATTGAATTGTTCTATGATCCATGTGTTTGTCTGGCTGTCCACGGTATCCTCAAAAGCCTTCTTCAGCACCAAAGTTCAAAAGCATCAATACTTGTTCTATCTTGTTTCTTCTGCCCTACATTTCATAATTCTAGCTTTAAATGGCTAGCTAGACATCTTAAAGTACATTTTGATGTCATGGCAAATGCCTTTCAAATGCTGATATTCAAGGAAGGTCTTGAGTACATTGCAGGTAATGTATCGGGGGTGGGGGGGAGGCCGCAATTCCACAGGCACCCGACTATGTAGGCTCACATTCTGTGCAACATACCATGGGCAATTCAGCACCGCTCGTGCCACGGCGAGTGTCTAAAACACCACCTGCAGTGTTGCAAGACAGCTGCTGTGACTTACAATTCTGCAGTCGGAGTTCCGCGATGCAACGCCCACTGGAAAGAATGGAACTTGTGTGGCACCACTATGATTGTACAATTTTAAGTTGCACCTGCTTTGCAATACTGTGAGTGGTGTTTGAGACACTCGCAGAAGCACAGGGATGCTGAACTGCCTAACTCGGTGCAGAACGTGAGCCATTATTCTTTAGAAAGGCCTTGGAGTAGGAGGGTGGTCTGGATTCTTTTGTCTTCACATTTATGCTCTGCTGTGAGATTCGGTTATATTTTAATGTTGTGTTTTAATGCCTTGAAAGCATTTGGCAAAAGATGGTTTCATTAGTGGAAACATAAATAATGCTATCTATCTATCTATCTATCTATCTATCTATCTATCTATCTATCTATCTATCTATCTAATGTATTTCTAAACCGCCCAAAACTTATGTCTCTGTAAGTTATTTCTGGGGGAAGTAAACTTATTTTCCCCAGCCTCCCTTGCTGCCCTCTCTGGTCACCTTCTTTGGTGTTTCTTGTGTTTCAGAGACCTGGGATGAGGGGCGGGGGAAAGCACTGAGTGTGTATAACAAAAGAAAGGATGGTGCTTCTATCATTCTGCCTTCAGTTCCCTTAAAAAGTATTGCCTGTCACCAGCAGGTGGAGGGAGAGTGAAAACCCAAGAAAGGATTCAATATATAACTCTAAACCAATTTATGGAACATCCTGGAATGCATTGGTTTAATCTGTGATCAGTGCCACCATGAATTTAACATAACTGGGGGTAGGGTTGTTAATAAGAGTAAGGTTATCTCTGTGTGTGTGTGTGTGTGTGTGCGCGCGCAATAAAAGGTTTTTTGGGAGATACAAATATTCAAGAATACATTGCATTTCTGTATTCTAGAGGTGTCCTATATGATGCCAGGCTGTCAAACCAGCATGAGTGAGGAGGCAGAAGCATTCAAGTTGGTGGAGCTGCAGATGGGTCTCTTTCCCCTTCTACAGACTCTGGGCTTTATAATTCTCTCTCTCTCTCTCTCTCTCTCTCTCTCTCTCTCTCTCTCTCACACACACACACACACACACACACACCCAAGGACTGCAAGTGCAATGGCGCTTTGAGGAGCCCCACAAAGTTGTATTAGTTGTCAAAATGGTAAAATGCAGAAGAGAACAAAACGCGCCGGAACCAATCTGAGGGCCAATTTGGGGAAAGAGGTCTTGGAAATGTGCAAAATGGCAGGGGGCTCCACCACAGGATATGGCCCCCTGTATGCCAATATGATTCAGACAGAAAATTGAGCCATTTTCACGGCTTGTGAATCTTTACAGTTTTGCTAACTATTTCTAAGCCCCCGTTTCTCCTGCTTGGTATGCCTTTTCTGAAGGGTTTCCTAGGCTCGAAAGGCAAATGTCATTTTGAATTGCATGAGTGCAAAGCTTGAGACACAAGCTGTGGAGATGTCTACTGTTAGATGGTCTTCTGAGCCTCCAGAATCCTCAGTCGTCCTTCCTGAATCTATGAGAAGAAAGCTAAGGGCCAAACTACATGTTACAGCAATCACACCACTGTGTGTGCTTGTTCTTTTTAAATGCAATAGCAGCCATAGGCGCGTGGTGGGGGCGGATCTGGACCATGGTGTCCTGTCCTGTCCTGTCCTGACCACCTTTGAGACTGAGGGTGAAGCCAGAGCAAGGCTGCGATTAGGCAGAGCGGAAGGAAGGCGAGCCTGGGCTGCTGGACCCTGGAGAGGTCCCTGGGAACAAGTCCACCCGCCATTGTTGGTTCTTAAAAGTATTTTAATTGGTTTTAAATGGGTTTAATCATTTTTGAACGGTTTTTATATCGTTTTTAGCATTGTGTTTGAATTGTGAGTTTTATGTCTTGTCTGCAGGCCAACGGAGCCCTTATCATTTATTTATTTATTTATTCATTCATTCATTCATTCATCAATCATATTTTAATACCACCTGATATGTATATTTCTAGGCGGTGTACAAAATTTAAAATATTTAAACGTCCCATCCCCGTGGGCTGGATGTGATTGGTGCCTGTGCAAACCTGCGCTACAGCTGTGAAGCACTTGCTGCTACATGCTGCTAGTAATTAATTTAATTATTGCCACAAAATTAATTACAGCCCAACACTGGCGAGGTCCATTGATTTTCGCTGATAGATGAACGGCTTAGGAAAGAATAGGAAGTGGCAAAGAGAATTACATTAACCTACTATGTGAGGTTGTTCACACAATGGTTTCTGGGGTGGGGAGGAGGGCCGGAGGGGAGAAGCAGGGTCAAACCTACCTCCCCCCCAGATGATCACAGATCCGATGCGTCAAAAACTCGGGCTACCCGGGATCGGCCCCAGTTCACACAAGCAGCTCTATCCAGGTAGGGCCGCCTAAGCCTGCTCGTGTGAACAGCCTCTATATGAGATAAAGACAATCTGACCAATATAAGTGATGGTCTTAAACTTTATTGGTCTCCCTCTTTCAGCGTGATGAGTTGCACCAGAGAGAATCTGCTAGGCGCTTCTTCTTAATCTAATTCAGCATTACCTATTTTATCGATGCATTTCTCTTTTTCATCACTGCTTTATGAAATCTGGTAGATGTGACATCTTTTACTATGAAGACGTTTGTATCCTTTCCATATCAATCAATCAATAATCGGTTAAAGAAATTTTAAAAGCCAGTTTTATTAGGAAGCTGACCACTTCCAACACCTGGATCATTGTCACCAAAGCTACAGAAGTTAGCTCTCCGTGTTGTTGGGCAGCTTTTTGTTTATTCATTCATCACTTTCCTCTCCAGCCCTGCTGGATGAGGCCCAGGGAGGCCCATCTTGTCCAGCATCCTGTCTCACACCGTGGCCCACCAGATGCCTCTGAGAAGCCCACAGGCAAGAAGTGAGGGCATACCCTCTTTCCTGCGGTTGCTCCCCTGCAACTGGCATTTAGAGGCATCTTGCCTCTGAGGCTAGAGGTGGCCTATAGCCACCAGACTAGTAGCTAGCAAGAAGTTCTAGTGATGCCCTTTAAGTTCACAATTCCTTGGTTTGGACTATGGACCTCACTGACTCCCAATGCTCGCCTTCAACACAAGGAGAGCATTATTCCCTCTGCTTTATTTCCTGGCTGCCATTGTAATTTCCCTATTACCACCACCCTTCCTCTTGCATATGTAGAGTTCCTATCTCCACATTTTCCCCATCCTGGTGCCTGGAACACTGCCATGGCAATGTCCCAAGTGCCAGGAGTCCTGGGAGGTGTAGATTTACCAAAGCCCCTAACGATAGTATGGATATCAGGTACCCTGGGAAATTAGATTTCCCAGGGATCCTGGGATGCTTCTGACCCCTAGATTAAGCCTGGGCATTTTGTCCATCATGAGCAAGAACCTCATTCCATTTGCCAGTTGCCCTGTGACTGGCGAAGCAAGGAAGACACTCTGCTTGTCACCAGCAAGAGGACTGCTGTAACATAATACCACTCGCATCCTGGCAAGTCACAACAGAAGATCAGCTTGAGCCCAACTGGATAGAAATAACTATTCATCTCTCCTTTGAGAGACCATCAAACTCCTCTCTCCTCTACTGTTTCCTTCCCATTCTAACCCTGTGCATCTTTTCCTTTAGTTCACAAGTCTGCAATCAGTGCCTGTGCTTTGTTTCCTCCTAATTATGTAAGTATATCCCACTAGAGGCATTCTGCATTGAATATTAATTGCTGTTAGCCACTCTGGGACCCAATTTTTATCTGAAAAGTGGACTACAAATAATATATAAGCTTGGAGGTGCCTTACAGAAAATATAAAATCTCATTATGACACAGCAATACATTCCAACAAACTCCATAATTAATAACACATCAAACAGTGTAAAACAGGGCTTTAAAAACAAACAAACGTAAATTCAGAATTGCACAATCGTAAGTGAGTGTAAGCCATACGCATAGCATGCACCGCTACAACACACAACTGTGCATTTTCCTCGTCTGCATTGTCACCTAGAATCACATTCCAAGACATTTAGAAATTTTCTACACAGAGTGGGAGAAGATCCCCAGAAGTGGGGATTTGACAGCATAATAGTCACTGGGGAAGGCTCTGTAGTTAGTGTGTGTGTGGGAGGGGGGAGGAACAGTGACATCTGTGGGAAGCATTTTTGGCAGGGTCTGGGTTCTAGAGAAGACTGGACTACTCACTGGACTTTTCTCATTGTCATCAGTCACTTTTTAGGAACATAGGGAGCTGCCATATATGAGTCAGACCATTGGTCTATCTTGCTCAGTATTGTCTTGTCTTCACAGACTGGCAGTGGCTTCTCCAAGGTTGCAGGCAGGAGTCTCTCTCAGCCCTGTCTTGGAGATGCTGCCAGGGAGGGAACTTGGAACCTAGATGCTCTTCCCAGAGCGGCTCCATCCCCTGAGGGGAATATCTTCCAGTACTCACACATGTAGTCTCCCATCCAAATGCAAGCCAGGGTGGACCCTGCTTAGCTAAGGGGACAAGTCATGCTTGCTATCACAAGACCAGCTTTCCTCTCACCTATTTTTTCATCACCTAACAGAATACAACTCTTATTATTCAGTACAGCTGAATTTTCGAACTGCATAAATGTTCTTTTAGAATAGCAGCCCCGCCCCGAACACATTTTGTGCATTAAAAAAAAGAAGAAGCCCTGGTGGTATATAGCCAATACAGTGCTAAGTAGACTGTCCAGAGCTGCAGTTGCCAAAGATTTCAGTGCAGTCTAGCTCAGGGGTTCTCAGCCTTGGGGTCCCTAGATGTTGCTGAATTACACTTTACATGGTCCCCAGCCAGAATGGCCATTGAGCATTGTGGCTGGAGATGAAAGTAGTTGTTGGAGGAAAATCTAAGATGGAAGAAAGAATTCTAAGATGGAGAAGTGAAGCAAAGTTCTACTCCCTGTCTGTGGAATTTGGGGAAGGTGCTGTGAGTGCAAAACCATAAACAATAGTCTCTCTGTGGCTTGAAGGTTGGGCATGCAGCACAGTAGCAAGAGGAAATGTACCTAGTCTAGAGTACCATGACTTGTCAATACTGGTCTGAAGATGTACAATGTACGGGTACTCATTCTGACCAAATGTATTTGCAAAACTGTATATAATCTGCAACCACCATTTTGTGGGGTTCTTCTTCTTTCACCCTGGTGATTGATGGAGACCCGGAACCGTGATCAA
The DNA here is from genome assembly GCF_027244095.1 of Hemicordylus capensis. NCBI lineage: Eukaryota > Metazoa > Chordata > Lepidosauria > Squamata > Cordylidae > Hemicordylus > Hemicordylus capensis. The sequence goes on from NC_069667.1 coordinate 23,236,205, forward strand.
TAAAGCTTTGGATCTGATGGAATGGTGCGGCCTCTGCCTATAATCAACCCTCGCTGGAGATTTCTCCTACATAGTCCAACAACTAATCAAATCTTCATGACGGTTAACAACCAGCTTCATATAGTGAATAATCACTATATAACAGCAGCAGCAGCAGCAACAACAATAATAATAATAGCAGAGCAAGAAATTGTGTATACAATATAAGATTGCACTGAGTAGGTCCAACAACATCTAGGGGGTGATGGGAACTGTCCTGGCCTAGCTAATTTCCTCTGTCTAAGAAGGGCAGGGATGGAAAGATGTTGAGCCATTTGATCTATCTTGCCAGGTTCCCCAGCTGCCGGGGAATTCATCAGACCCCCAGAATCAGCATCCGGCCTCTGAATGGAAAGTCCCACCCTAACCCCAAATGTGGCTGTTAATTAGATCTTGATCACAAACGTTGAGAATGGTCTTAGCTATTTGATAATAGACTCAAGAGGTTTGTGACATTTTGAGCTTCTGAAAGCTTACCTTTCTGCATCCAGATCCCTAATTTACCTTGATTTTTCCTCCCTTGCAGCAATGTCCAACTGTCAAGAGGGACAGCCCATGTTTAAGTCATAGCATTAATAGGAGGCCACAATTAAACACGGGCCTAGTCTTACCCATGGGTGTGCCAGCAATCCAGCTCAGAAAATATTAGACAAACCAAAGGATGACTGTATTAATGGCCAAACCTGTAGAGCTGATAACCACCTGCAAATCTTTCTCTGGCTTAAAGGACTGCACACGGATTTCACAGACTTTCTCTCCCTTCCTTACTTTGCTTAGTCTTTGAACTAGAATCCATATTAGTGGCTTTTGACAATCCCCAGCACACACAGACATCTGCACGCTAACAAAAGGTTTTTGGAATGATTCCCAGGAATTAAGATAATGCACCATTCCTGAGCTTTGCAGGAGACATTCCCCTGCCTTTGATTATTCATGGAATGTGTGTGGACTTCCCTGTGCTGCTTAGAAAATGTGCATCACGGCTTCAGAGGTACCATGAACACAGCACAGTGGAAATAGTGATATGATTGGATGTGCCAGCTGTCCCATATGGCGACAACCATTCCTTCAAGTGACAACCAGTTTTTTAGATTTCCACCCTCATTTTTGAACAGCTGGCAGCTTGAGGATTTTGCATCTAATCAAGGTTTCGGTGCTAGGAGCAGTTTAAGAGGACATTTAAGATATCCTGACAATATCTGCTGCTGTAGAAGTTGGGATCGATAACTATTTCAAGCCACTAGTAGCTTCCTTCTTGCACGATGAAGTCATAGAAAGCTCAGGGACACAGGCTCAGGGGCACACAAGTGAGCTGGTCTTGTGGTAGCAAGCATGACTTGCCCCCTGGTTGCATTTGAATGGGAGACTAGAAGTGTGAGCACTGGAAGAGATTCCCCTCAGGGGATGGAGCCGCTCTGGGAAGAGCAGAAGGTTTCAACTTCCCTCTCTGGCTTCACCAAGTTAGGGCTGAGAGAGATTCCTGCCTGCAGCCTTGGAGAAGCCGCTGCCAGTGTGTGAGGACAATACTGAGCTAGACAGACCAATGGTCTGACTCCATATATGGCAGCTTCCTATGTTCCTATCCAAGGGTGTAACTTCTTCAATAAACCTTTACAAGAATTTGGGCCTGGAATGTCTGTCGTGAGAGACTCTGAATGGGCCGGGTTCTTCTCACACATACTTGCTCTGTTATATCTGGGATCATGGAAATCCCCTTCCTGCAACAAAAACTGCCCGTTCTCTGCTCCCTGGCATTGCTGTCTCCTGAATGGAGTGTGCAATATTATTTGCCCAGGAACAAGGGCATGCCGAGAATTCTTCTGCAGCAAAGCCACAGCGGGGGGCGGGGGGAAGAAGGTGCAGGGAGCGGGGACCCCGGGGCCCATCTTCACTTCTTGTCCCAGGACTGACTTCAATCTTGCTACGCCCCTGTGCTAGCCACCCACCTTTGCCACCACTGCACGGGGCAAAGGCCACATTGGCTAATTCCCATTTGCTCATTCCATATGGACTCGGCCTCTTGCAATCCATTTTTTCTGGCTGCTGGAGCACTGATACATAGTTTGAATCGTTCCACAATAAATAATATATCCACCACTTTGGGCTCTAGTCTATTTCTTCCCCTTTTGCGCCAGTGATCACTGCCCCCTTGTTCTTCCAGGATTTCAAAGGCCAGAAGGATCTGTCTAATAATAGAGTCCGTGTGCACCCCTCTGTTGGTACTGGCAAGCTCTTTGATTGAAGCCCAGGTGCCTTTGTGGAGCCGCCGTAAGCAAGCTGTGCCTTTGCACTTCTGATCCGCTTCGCTTGGAGAAAGCAACATCACGTGGCATCAAAAGGGCTCCCAGCGGAGGGCCCCCTCCCCAGTCTTGTTTGCAACTGGAGCAGAAGGCATAATAAGTACCTGGGGGATATACCGTGCAGGAATCCTGCTGATACGGCCCAGCCTGCCCTGGGAAAGTTAACTTTCCTCGAGATTAAGTGCTCAGTGATGTGACTCAGTGATTACCTTTCAGGAAGCCGTGTGCAGATTTCCTTCGGTGCCAACTGCAGACCCGCCGACTACAGGGAACTGGACAGCACGATCCGGCATCGTGTGAAGCTATGCCGCTTCGAGCAGCCTTTTGCATTCTCTGCAAGGGGACCGATCCACAACCCCGCCCCATCCGCCCCGGTTTTCATGGCCAAGATCTCACCATGTTGAGCAGTGTGGGAACAGCTGCTTTCTCAACTAATTATGCTTCTGCATTTACTGGATGATACCTGGAGAAATATACTCCTTGTTGTTGATGAAACACACACACACACACACACACACACACCCCAAGAAAGGCTCCATCTTTCTTTTAGAATTCAGCCAGCAACACAAATCGAAGGCTCCACATGCACAAGGAAGAGGAATAGCTTGCTGTATGGCTAGTGATGGGGAGATCAGGGACGTAGCTAGGAGATGGGGAGGTCTGTGTTCACCCCTCTCCCCAATTGCCCCTCAGGATGAGGGAGATAATGAAGAAAATAGGGAGGGGTGGAGAGGGGGCTCCTCAGGAACTGGGTGTGTGTGCGGGGGGGGGTGGGTTGTCGTGTTGCACCCATCTGCTCAATTATAGCTACGCCCCAGGGGTGAGGAAGAGTCCTCTCCCCCACCTTTCACTGCTCTTACTTCCCCAAGATAACTGGGACAACAGCAAAAGCTTATTCTGGACCAGAAGCTGGCCAGGCTGCTGTGCCAACAGACCTTTGGGTGTCCCGATCTAGAACGCCACTGAAATGCCATCTCCAGAAAAGACAGTCCCTGCTGTGCTGGGCAAAGAGAAACATAGGAAGCTGCCTTGTGCCTGGTCCATCCAACTCACTACACTGCCTGGCAGTGGCTTCTCCAAAGCTGTAGGAAGGAGTCTTTCCCAGCCCTACCTGGCGGTATCAGGGGCTGAACCTGGGGCCTTCTGCGAGCAAAACAGATGCGCTGCCGTTGAGCTATGTCCCTTCTCCGCTTTTAAAGTGGTGGCTGTCTTCTGTTTAGCAGGGTGAGAGCAACTGTCTCCGTTCAGCCCAGCATAGCATCTTTTCAGCAGCTGTTGCTGTGTGTGTGTGTGCGTGTGTGAGAAGACCGAACCCTTTGCAGTCAGGGAATCGTTTCCCCAATACTTTTAGTTATATAAACTGCTTTTAGAACTTTTCTTGTTGAAAAACAGTGTATACATATTCTTTTTAAATAATTTACTACTACTACTACTACTGCTAATAATAACAACAACAATAATAATAATAATAATAAAGATTAATAAAAGAAAATAATAAGGGGAAAGAAACACAAGGGCCTGGATGCAAAGAACGGTGGGTAATGCATCCTACACGCTTTAGGGCTCTCCTGCCTCCCTTCCTGCAACAGCCTCTCTGTCCTCCTAAGCCACTGATGAAGAACAGGGATCTCCTCCAGTTTAAGGGCTGCAACGGAGCAGGGCAGGGGGGTGGGACTGATGGGAAATGGTGACCTCCCTCCATGGGCCAGTGGAAGTCTCTTCCGATCAGGCATGAATGAAGCAGTTTGGGTCCAAAGCCAAAGCATCAGCTAATGATGGCCCAAAGCACAAGGAGTGGGTGGCACGAGGCCCAATCTACACGCGATGAAAAGCAAAATGGAAACCATGCTTACAAACACAGTGGTGTAGTCAAAATGGCAAGCAGCAGTATAAACAGCAAGAGCCTTTTAATCTTCATAGATGATTGCAAATGGGGGGAAAATACCCATGGGGAGAATGCACACGCACACACACACTTTCCCTTTCCCTCCAACTTTCTGTCTCATCTGCAGTTCCCCAGTTCATGAAAGTATGATGAGAGACTGTCCCTGGAAGTCACATTGGCAATTATCCCTGACCAGGCAAGCGGCTTTAACGAGCCAGAAATGCACTGGTGACCTGCTTCCAACTCATTAATGCCTTTAAAAAGCCTCCTCTCACTTCCGCACCAAGATCTTTGGAAGACGCCCTTGTCAATGTGCACGGTGCCATGTTAACAAGGGACAGCGCCTGCCTATCTCTTAGCCCACAAGAGATCAGATTTTTTAAAAGGAATGCTCCCCTATGCCCCCCCCCGCAATACTTGCATCTCAACTGAAGAAAAGTGAATTGTAATCACATGCACACTTACCTGAGGCTAAGTCCCACTGAACACAGTGGATGATATGAAGCTGCCTTATACCGAGTCCTGGTCCATCTGGCTCTGGACTGTCCACTCTGATGGGCAGCAGCTCTCCAAGGTTCAGGGCAGGAGTCTCTCCCAGCCCTACCTGGAGATGCCACCAAAGAGTGAACCTGGGACCTTCTGCATGCAAAGCAGATGCCCTACTACTGAGCCACAGTGGGATTTAACTTCCCTGTAAGCATGTATAGGGTTGCACTGTATGGCCTGGTCTGTCCACACAGCAGAATGAGATGGGAAGAAGGTGGTAGAATTCTGAGCACCAGCATGGACTGGACCACTTCGAACTGCCTTTGGTTTCTGGTGCGCAGAGGGTGGAACTTCACGGCCCCATCTTGATGCCCACTCATTAGAGCCAGGGCAAGGCCATGGCTGTTGTCCATGGAAGCAAGTCTTGGTTGGGTTTCCGCAGGGATCCGATGCTCAGTTGGCCTGGAGACAAGGCTGGCTCCAGAGGGGAGACAAGAGGGGGCAAATGTGATATACTCAGATTAGTATATCCCTCACATCTCTTTCAGGAATCTCACACGTGGGCAGGGCTGTCCTTAGAGAGCCCTGGCTGGGTGCAGGGCCCAGGGCAAATCAGCCAGTGCGGGGCCCTCTTCCAGTTAATTCTAATGGGGGTTGAAAGAGTAGGGACCAGGGTGGTCACCCTGCTTGCCATGTCCTAAGGACAGCCCTGCACATGGGACATAGCTTGCTCACCCAGAAATGCATGTTATCCCTTCTGTGCACCCGAGGCGTACTACCAAATGCTTCCTTGCCCCATGAGCCTGGTGGGGGCCAGCCCCCTTTCAAAACGGACTTTTACAAGCTCCAAAAGTGGTGTGGCAGGCAGGAGGGAGAGCAGGTTGCCAGCAGGCTCTTCTCTCTTTGTGCTTCTCGCAAGGTTTGCTGGGAGTATAAGGAGAGGCATTCCTTACAGCAGGGAACCTCACCGTTGGGCCCCCAGATGTTCTTGGACTTCAACTCCCATAATCCCCAGCCAAAGGCCAGTGGGCCTGGGGATTATGGAAGTCCAAGAACATCTGGGGTCCCAACATTGAGGATCCCTGCCTTACAGAACTTGCAAGAGTTGGATCGGTCCTGAAGATCTGCTCTGATGTTGGGAGTGGGAGCATCCTGCTGGTGCCCCAATGATCTTCTGCCTGAGGTGGGCACTTCACCTCACCGCCCCTGCATGCTGTGTCTGAAGGGGACTCTGGGGCTTGAATCGAACTCACTAGGCTCATCCCATCCTCAGATTCCCATGTCCAAGTTCCTGACTCCCCTCTCAGGACAGGGTCAGTTTCACCCTGTTGAGACCAAAATGCTCAGTAGTGCTCAAAACAGTCATTCTGGTCCGAGATGCCAATGGTTCATGGATTGCAACCTCCACATATCACAATAATCGATCAAACGAGGAGGAGCAAAAGTGGCGATCTGAGCGGGAGCGTGCCTTCCTCCCTAGGCTTCTCCCGGGTTGCACAGCTTCTCTGGTACGGATATTTCCAGCGAGGAAGTCGTTTGCAGGAAGATTAATGGCATATTTATCCAAGAGGTGCACTTTGAATTCTAGCGGCCATCTGGAGTGAACCTCACATTCATCAAGCTGTCCCCACCAGGGAGCGAGGGAAGTTCATTTATCCCATGCTAGAGTCTGATAGCATAACTGCATTAGGAAAATGCAGTTTACCTACTGGATGCCATTAGCGGATTCACATTTGTTGCCCTTACCTCTATCCTGCAAGCCAACGCTGTTGTTCTCGGGCATTCAAGGAAATCTGCATGTCGTCTGAAATATTCAATATCTAAATGGGCGAAGACAAACTACTTCCAGCAGGGAGACACACACCTGCTGTTCTCTCTGCAGCCTGACAGCTGCTTTTGTGCTCAGATCTGCCTCCTCAAACTGGTCTCCCTGCTGCATCCGTGCTCCATGGAAAAACCTTTTCCTGGGTGCTCCCCCTGACAGCTGCGTCATGTGGCACAACCACAATGCGCAGACTGCTTTGTCCTGTGTCCATGAGGTGGCTGTTGCCCACAACAAACCACTTCGCCTGCACGGATTCACAGGCTGCATTGTTCCCACCCTCCACCATGTGTGGTCATCAGGCCTGAGAACATGAAAATCTATGACTTCTTTCGCTTATCTGGCATAGAGAAAGGAGTCTTCGGGAAAGATAGGGGTTCTCAAACTTGGGTCCCCAGAAATTATTGGACGACAACTCCCATCATCCCCAGCCACAATCGCCAAAGGCCACAAAGACTATTGCGGCTGGGAGGTGATGGGAGTTGTAGTCCGACCACATCTGGGTTGTGCTGCAGTGCCACCGCTGGAGATGACTGGTACTGCAACCCCCACCTAGCAGGAATCAGGTGACCCAGGGAGCCAATAGGGTTCCAATGAGCCCTATAAAGCAGCTCCACAGGTCAGATGGAACAGAGAGTGGAGAGAATGGAAAGATAATTTTTTTTTCTCCCTCTCTCACAACACTAGAACCAGGGGTCACCCCATGAAACTGAAGGTCGGGAAATTTAGGATCAACAAGAGGAAGTACTTTTTCACACAGTGCATGATTAATCTATGGAATTCCTTGCCATGGGATGTGGCAATGACTGTTGACCTGTGGGGAGGGGGGCAGGTTATAAACATGATATTTTTAGGTGAGCTGCAAATTTGGCACACACGCACTGTTCAAGACTGCCCAATAACTAGAAAAATCTGAAAAGAACTGTGGGTCTCTTCCTCAAATCAAGATGCCAATCAGCATGTCAAAATGTTTAAGCTCTCTGGCAGAGGGAAGGCCCAACATTTCTGGGTTCAGACGTCACGAAATGTGTGGCACTCACGGCTCACTGAGGGCGTGCAGCACGCTCTCCAGGAACCAGCGTTTTGTGCCACCATATCATCTGAACCCACCCAATCTTTGCCTCTTAAGAACAGCCCAAGACACTAGCTGCTAGGACTGTCTAATTCCCAAGCAGATAAAGAGGAGAATGGGAGGTGGCAGGCAAGAACATGACCTCTGAGCATCCTTCGTGCAGCGCTGGGTCCAGGTCTTTAAGAAAGGCCAGGACAGGATGGAATATTGGCCTGTGACAGTTCCGTCCCCCGTTTGCATCTGTGAATCCACCGTGGAGCGGGGGAGATTCCCAGTGGCATCCAGGAAGGTATATTCCAGGGTGTTTTTCACACAGGGCTTTTAGTTCGCATCTCCTCCGGAATGGAGGGGGTGCGTTCACTTATCGGCCAGATTTACCCCAAAGTCCTTCAGGGACCACTTCACACACCATTCGGGTTTTTCATTGTGCATTGGAGCGTAGCCCGATTTATATCCAAGGTTTTAAAAATCCACTTTTTGCATTGGGTTTTTTGGGCAATTTCAAAGTCGCAGTAAAACCTCGCAGTAAAAACACCCTGTAGAACGTAAGCTCAGTTTACTAGTACCTACCTATTACAGAGCCAGAAACAATCATGTATGAAAGGAGGGGGTAATTCTCTTTTTTGAATAAGGATGGAAGTGACTGAAAACTGCACGTCAGCACTACAGGTCAGATTCTCACACAACAGATTAGATCAATCAAAGACTGAGATCTATATTTTACTGTCAAAGGCAGAAAAAGCTCTGCCAGTGAATCTGAGAAATTGGTCAAACTTTGTAAATCTCTTGGGCTGTCAGCCTGTCAGAAGAATTATATGGATTAGCAGCCATTAGCTCATTAAGAAGCTAATTATAACAAGGTCGTAGAAGCAATATACTTTACAAAATTTATGGAGAAATGAAGTTATTAAGGACCACATCTTTACATCTAGATGCAGACTGGAGGAATAACTTGATGCCTTGTTTCCATTCTGAACCAATAAAAGGAAGCAACTCAGACATAACATTCTGTTCTGCATACTTTCCCACTTGATTCATAAGAACAGCCCTGCTGGATCAGGCCCGAGGAAGCCCATCTAGTCCAGCATCCTGTTTCACACAGTGGCCCACCAGATGCCACTGAGAGCCTACAGACAGGAGTTGAAGGCATGCCCTCTCTCCGGCTGTTACTCCCCTGCAACTGGTACTCAGAGGCATCCTGCCTTTGAGGCTGGAGCCCTCTGACTAGTAGCCGTTGATAGACCTCTCCTCTATGAAGTTATCCAAACCCCATCCAGGTTGTTGGATGTCACCACATCTTGTGGCAGAGAATTTCACAAGTTGATTATGCGTTGTGTGAAAAAGTACCTCCGTTTGCTGGTCCTAAATTTCCTGGCAATCCATTTCACGGCATGCCCCTGGTTCTAGTGTTATGTGAGAGGGAGAATAATTTCTCTCTATCCAAACCATGCATGATTTTATAGACCTCTATCATGTCTCCCTGCAGTCGTCTTTTCCCCAAACTAAATAGCCCCAGGTGTTGCAGCCTCGCCTCATAAGAAAGGTGCTCTCGGGCCCTGACCATCTTGGTTGCCCTCTTCGGCACCTTTTCAAGTTCTACAGTTGGGATGGGATCAGTGGGCTCCCGCCCAGCATGAGACCTCTCATGGCCAACTGTATTGAGTCACTGCTGCTCTTCAGCAGACAGGCCAAGAACTCTTCACTGTATCTTCTCTTCAAGTATGTGTGCACAGGCAAGGAAAATGCACAGGTGTGTGTTCTATGTGTATGCCTGCTACGTGTGCGAATCGCATTCATACACCATTTTACAGTTATGGATTTTTCTTTTAAAAAGTCCTCCTTGTAAACCTGGGAGCAGGCGTCTTTCCTTTCCTTTGCTTGTGTACACTATCATGGGCCCGATAATTAAAGTACCAAATCCAGTCAATAACATCCGGTAAACTGTATGTAAATAGTATAATAAAATAACAACAACAACAACACCTTGAAGAGCACCTCAACACCATAGGGGCCACAGAAATCACCATCAGCCAATTACAAAAGGCAACTTTACTGGGAACAGCCTATATTCTGCGATGATATCTAGAATAATAACAGCAACAACATTGATAATAAAATTTAGCCATCCCAGGTCCTTGGAAACGACTCGATGTCTGGATAAAACAAACCAGGCAATAACACCTGTCTGACTGTGTAAATAAATAACAAACAAACAAACACAACAACAACAACAACAATAATATTGCTATCCTCGTTGGTCTATGCCAGGGGTTCTCTTTGGTCCCTGGTCTTGTTGGACTGCAACTCCCATCATCCTCAACCATAATGGTTAAAGGCCATTGTGACAGGGGATGATGGGAGTTGTAGTCCAACAACATCTAGGAACCCAAGTTTGAGAATCCCTGTTCTGTGCTCATGCTGGGTGTAGTGGCCTGCTCTACCATCCATATGATGTCCACTAAAGCGTATACTACTATAACATTTGTTAGTCTTTTAAATGCCCCGAGACTCTGTTCTTTTTATAGAAAGTATATAGCTTTCTATGGAAATTTGCTACGGTTTGTGAACAATGGATACTCAATTCTTTACGATTCATCCCTGTAGTTTTTTGGGGTTTTTTTAACATTGGGGAGGAACATTCTGCTTCAAGCAAAGAGTGTTTACACACACAGTGTAGCCGAGAGAATCCTTCATTTCTGCTCCTTATCTGAGACTCGCCCGTTGATCAGAGGGGAGAATTCAGCCCAAATGTTAACACAAACAAATCTAATGATGCAAATCAAATAGACAAATAGGCTGAGGGTGATTTTCAAAGCTCTTTCCAATTTAGAAACCCTGCTCTGGAGCCCTGAGCCAAGTGCAAATTGCAATGAATTACGACCGGGCTCCAAAAAACGACTGAGAAAATTGTATGATTAAAAGGCAGTCATTTCCAGCAACAATTGCCTGGCTGCAACAGCCAGGACTTCTAAATTATACACATCAAAGGATACAATTCAACGCTGGACAATAGTCGGAAAGCCAGCCCAGAAGTGTGTGTTTTCAATTGGCCCTGTTACCCTATTGAACTTCATGCCCTTTAGAAACAAAGCAATCTGGTTTTCAAAGTCAGTTCAGTGGGCAATTAGGTTCCCTTTCACACCTGCTCCAAACAGCGGGATGGTGCAATCCCAGCCGCAGAAGGGGTGTGTGTGCATGTTATGTCAGGGGGATTATTGCATGGGTCTCTCTCTCCATTCCAGTGACCACCTGAATGTGTAGGAAAGATCCATGCAATTGCCCCCATCCATATGATGGTAATATGCAGTCTTTGTGTGTCTCCTTCTGGAATGGCTCTGCTTACAACATTGCAACTCTGGCTGAAGTTATTCCTGAAGATACCCCACCCCACCCCAGTATTGAGCTATTAAAACCTCAAGGATTGCTTTAAAGATTCTCCTGAAGATTGATCTGATCTCTGGAGGGTGGACAACCGTACTCCTTGTCCCACTGCAAGGGCAACTCCAGGAAGTGGGAGGTATTGGTCCTACCTTGGCCGCACTACAGCGCCATCGGGATGATGGCCATAGAGGGTACTGCAGCCCATCAGCCCAGGTCATTTGGGGAACCAGAGGGACTTGGCTGGCCCTGAATAACAGTCGCGCCTCATCCCTGTGAGTAGCCACACAGAGATTCCCATGTTATGCCTCCTTCCCCCCATCTTGGACTGCCTACTTTGGGTACTCAGTCATCTGCCTGACTTGACTACTGCTGAACCTAGCCAAGTTTCAAGACACGCCACTGCTGCTATTCCAGAGTGGGCATATGAGGAAAAACAACTTGATTTAAAGGCTGCCCCATAACAATTGTTCTCTTGATCAAAGGGGACCAGAGGCAGAGTACGTGATCAAGATAGACTGGGGTCAGGTTCAGAAGCAGGACCAAAAGGGCCAGAGGCAGAAGATGGGCAGGAGCCCAGATTCTGGACTAGGCAAACTTCATGGCTACTCTGGCAACTCCACAGGAGTCTGCATGGCTTCTTTGTCCAACATGGCTTAGGCCAAGGAGCAGAGTCCAGGAGGGTGTTTATATAGGGCCAGAAGGGATGGGCTCACCTGGTTCCTCTCGCATTGACTGGCTGGAATCTCATTCCCTGCTCCATTCAGTCAGCACCAGAACTCTGCACACACTGAAATGGCTCAATCCAGCAAACGCGTTACCCTCGATTTGACGGAATCTAATTGGCCTTAGGCTCCGCTGACTCCAGCTGTCCATTACCACAAGGAAGAGGTTAGGGCATGCCCTCTCTCCTACTGTTGCTCCCCTGCAGTGCTCCCTCTAACAGGGATTCCCAGATGTTGTGGAGTACAACTCCCAGAATCCCCAGCTGCAATGGCTTTTGTTTGGGGATTCTGGGAGTTGTAGTCCACAACATCTGGGCATCCCTGTTAGAGGGAATACTGCTCCCCTGCAACTGGTATTTTTAAAATAGTCTGGGCAGTGCCTCTCAGCTGAGAGGCAGAGACCACATCTACGAGCACTGCTGTCCAGCTGAGGGGTTGCCTTGGCCAGCTAACTTGGGTCCGACGGGAACGTCAGAATTCCAGTGGAATTCAGACATGCCAGTGGGGAGCTCCTGCCTCGCAAGGTGGCATGGGAAAAGTCAGTCCATCATCTTAAGGTCCTCATAAGTAACATGGGAGTAACTGTGACCTAACTCATTGGGTTGCTGGAAGGGCTAGTGAGACAAGGACGGTAAAGCAATTAGTCTCCAGGAAATGGTGAGTAATACAAGCCGGTATCTGGAGATGCCAGGGAAGGAACTTGGAACTGTCAGCATGCAAGCAGGCGGGTGCTCCTCTCAGAGTACCTCCTTCCCTGCTAACTGGGCAAAGAGGAACCTTTTAAACATGGTGGTGTTCTCTTTATTTAGCAGCGGGAGCGTAACTGGCCCTATCCACCCCCAGCACAGCATCCCTCCAGTGGCTGTTGCTGGCGTCTGTCTTATGTTTCTTTTTTAGATTGTGAGCCCTTTGGGGACAGGGATCCATTTCATTCATTCATTCATTCATTCATTCTCTATGTAAACTGCTTTGGGAACATTTGTTGAAAAGCGGTATATAAGTATTTGCTGTTGTTCCCCTAAGGGGAATACCTTACACTAGCCATACATGGAGTCTCCCATCCAAATGCAAACCCAGGTGGACCCTGCTTAGCACAGGGGACAATTCATGCTTGCTCCCACCAGACCAGCTCTCCTCCTTCTTCAAGGGCAGTGAGCCGTTTGGGCAACCTTGGCATGTTTGAGGGCATTCCATTATACCTGGGCTATTCTACACCTCAGCAGAGAATTCTGTTCTCTTTCCCTCCTTCTCCACTTCCTATGCTATCTGGCAACTGCGCCACAGCCTTGGCACACAAAGACGGCGACTCCTCTGCACCACACATCGCTTCCATCTGTCTGAGAGCGCAAGCAGGAAGGGCGCCATTGTCAGAGTCCGAGGGCCATGAATTATACATGCTGCTTGGCAGGTCTCTGTGACTCTCTGGGTCCCGGAAGCCACAGGCCAGGAGCGATACGAGATGAGGAGTTGGCAGATAACCTTGCAACTCTATTCGAAGCAACACAAAGATCAAACTCCTGCAAAACAGTCGGAGTAGCATCGTCGCCGTATTTCAAGACCTCCCTCATAGAAGTCTTAATTACTGAACAAAAATGCAACTCCTTTGCCTCTACCAAAAGGTTGAAAGAAGAGCCAAGGTATATTAAGGAATCTGCCATGTGCAAAGCATACCATGTGCCCTGCACATATGAAGAATACACATCTTTACTCCTGAAAGAGCTGGAAATGTTATGATCCTTATGGACACATAACCAGAGGAGCTTTGGGAGAGAGGGAGGCAGGGGTATAGCTATAATGGAGCAGATGGGTTCAAAGAACCAGCCCCCCCAGCTCCACCCCTCCCTATTTTCTTCATTATCTCCATCACTCTGAGGGGCCACCGGGGAGGGGGCAAACACGGGCCCTCTCTCTCCTAGCTATGCCCCTGGAGGGAGGTACCGGCAAACTCAGGGTAACGTGGTAAGACAGTTTCACCAAAATCTTAATGAAAACAAAACCTAAGGGGGCAAATCCCTCCTCCCCACAACTGCCTCACTGCAACTCAATGGGGCAGAATGTTCACAGACTCAGTGGGCAGTTAACAGACAATTCACTGGGTGGAGCTAATGGAACTGAGCGGGAAGGAGGGCTTGAATAAAACAAGTGGGGAATTTATCTGTTTGATGAATACTACATAAAAACAGCCCTGCTGGACCAGGCCCGAGGCCTATCTACTGCAGCATCCTTTTCCTCACAGTGGCCCACCAGATGCCACAGGCAAGAAGTGAGGGGGTGCTCTCTCTCCTACTGTTGCTCCCCTGCAACTGGTATTTTTAAATAGTCTGGGCAGTGCCTCTCAGCTGAGAGGTAGAGACCACAACTACAAGCCCTGCTCTAAGCTGAGAGGGGCTGCCTCGGCCAGCTAACTTGGGTCTGACAGGAACGTCAGAATTCCAGTGGAATTCAGAAATGACAGCGGGGAGCTCAGTTTGAGATTCCGACGGCCAGGGCTCCCCAAGGGAGTGTCTGAACTCATTCTGACAGTGCCCAGCAGTGGGCTTACTGGGTCCGCCATGTTTGTCGGACCCAATAAGCCCTAGCATTCACACGTGCAGTCCATCGCTTGATGTTGCACCCAATAAGTGCATGTGTGAACTAAATTGCCTTGCAGACATTAGCTCGGTAATCCTTACAACAACAAAAGTAGTAAGTAATCCAGGATTAGACACCGGAATTTGCATAAAGCCTCAGAATGTGAACGGCCAAGCTAAGATGTAAACAAAGGGCTTTTCAACCCACTCATTTCTCCGTGACACTGTACTACTCCTTAGCTCTGCAGCTCTATGAAATTATTTCTGAAAAATTTAAGTCATGTGGTGAAAACAATCCAGAGTGGATGCACTTTGGACTCTTCCAGAGTCGGCTGCAGAAGCAGCATCGTTTTAGCTTTCTTTTGCTACAGAGATCACATTTTGCCTTCTTTTGTTACTGAGATCTTGCCTGCCTAGTGGAATGGTGCCATCAGCAGAAAAGAACAGGTGAGGAAGAAGCCATAATTCTTCTGTAGAGCCACAATTCCTTATGTGTATTATTAATTATTTCTTGTTTACACAGTCAGACAGGTGTTATTGACTGGTTTGTTTTATCAAGACATCGAGTCCTTCCCAAGGACCTGGGATGGCTGAATTTTATTGTCAATGTTGTTGTTATTGTTATTATTATTATTAAAAAGCAGGGGGAGACACATTCTCAGGATTAGTGCCTTCTAGTAATCAAATATGCTACACATGTTGCTCTGAATACAGCAGCAGCCCTTCCCAGCACCTTCCTATCTTGTCCGACATCTGACAACCCATTCAAAGCGAGCACAGGAGAGTGTACATGCCACTCAAGCTGTGGGATGCTGCCAGATGACTACAAAGATCAGTTGTTCTGTGATGTCTTATCTTGTCCTTCGGGGTCAGCATGCAATCTCAAGCGAAGGAGTTTAGCAGGCTGCAAAATTTCTCAGGTGAAGTGACAATTTTCCAAGGGGCTGACAATGTCACTTGGAATCGTTACATGATGAAAGCTGGTGCGGATTACATTCAGAACTAGATCAAAAATGGTTTCAAACAGATTCGGGGACGTTTGCTCCCCGTATCTGTTTGCTAACTTGGCTAAGATACGGGGACGTTTGCTCCTCATACCTGTTTGCTAACTTGGCTAAGAGGCACCTTTTAAAAGTGGTGATTCTATTTCTTTCGCAGCGGGAGAGTAACTAGTCCTATCTACCACCAGCACAGGACCTCCAGTGACTGTTGCTGGTTTGTTTGTTTGTTTATTAGATTTATATACCGCCCTTCCAAAATGGTTCAAAATGGTTACCTTATGTCTCTTTTTAGATTGTGAGCCCTTTGGGGACAGGGCTCCATCTTATTTATTTATTTATTTCTCTATGTAAACCGCTTTGGAAACTTTTGTTGAAAAGTGGTATATAAATATTTGTTGTTGTTTTGTTGGAGCACCATCAACAATGGTCAAGTGGCATCTTGATGAGAGAGTGCAGAGAAGCAGCTAGTCGTGAAATCCCCAGTTTAGTTCTTGCTAGTAGGGGCTCACCCTAAGAAGCCAGAGAGGTGCCAAAGGAAGCACTCCTGCTAACCTTACCCCCCCCCCAGTCTCACCCAAGGCCTTCCATCAGTCACCCCCTGGCATGTATCATCTGTGTAAAATGTATGCCGGTATAGATCTTTATCCCACATTATATTTAACATACACAAACCGTAATACACTCCTCATCTACCATATACCTTGCATTCAGGTGCACTGATAGCCCAGTTCACTTTTAACATGAATGCATGCGCAGTCATTCATACAAAAATGCACAGGTGTAGAGGCACCTATTCACATGCACAGCATGATCTCTGTGTAGGGCTGACTCCTAGCTGCATTCATAGAGTACCCAAGAGTTCAAGAGTACAAGTCCATACTTTTTATTAGGAGATGGCTATCCGCCTGCTCCTTCCTACAGAAGTCAAAGAGCTTTCAGCAGGTCTTCCACTGAAAAAACTATTTGAATGTGGATGGCCTGACAAATATTTCAGCAGCTTCAGCACACAATGAGCCTTTGTGAGAGTAGACGAGACCCTTACAGCCAGCCTCTGATCTGCAAACTGCTTTTTATGACTTACCGCAGTCTAATGGGCTGAATCATATTTAATTTTAAAACCACAAAAGGGTGACCTATTTGAGGAGGAATGGCCACAGACAAGCCGCCCCGACTAACTAGGTAGTCACATGACTCGTTCAATCACCTGCAAGCCCAGGATGTAAAAGCTCACATCATAAATAGATGTAAAGGCTTTTTTGTCTCCGACTTTTAAAAGTCTGCAGCATTTCCACTGCGATCTGCGTACAGCAAGAGTGACTCATTCAAATATTTCTCCTTTTCAGCAAAGAGAGAGAAAATCTTCTATAATAGGGTGCCAGACTCTTATCTGTGGCAGACTAAATTCACAATCCAGAAATATTAATAATTATTCTGTCTCTTCTCCTGCCTTCTCCCCAATAATTCATATGATGAGAAATGCAGATGCTCTGTAAAGCTGGACATTATTTCTGAAGATACTGTATGATTATTGGCCCATGAGCTGTGCAATGTCACTTAGGCAGTTCCTTTCCAACTCTAAAATACCGGTTCTATCGGTTGACCCTTATTTGGCAACTCCAACTCAAGGACACCTTGATACAGACAGGAATTTAGGGTTCCTGAGTAAAGCCATTTGCAATTCAAACTCACAACCTTCAGGGTATGTGTAATCAGGTGCACAATCCCTCAGGACACAGTTTTTAACATTGTTAATTAAATTCCATTATGTCATTTATTAAGAGAATGAAGTGAAGCTCCAATGAAACTGTCATAGCCTTGCAGAAGAAGTGGGCAAGACTTTTATAAGTCACATTAAAGTTTAACAAATGAGCCCATTAGAAATTGACAAAAGAGATGGCTACTAAATGGAGGAGATGTGTACAGAAAAATGGCTTTGGACCATGCAAGTTATTGAATAATGAGCAAGCTTTTTTGCTGGAAGGTGGGGGAAGGTTACTCCATTGTCTTGGTCAAACGCCAGGAGTGGCTGATCCTGCTTCCCCAGATTTCCTTGCATTTGTCTGGAATCTCTAGGCAATAGCTCTGTTGATTATTTCTTGCCTCACACATTCTTGAACATTCATTTCAATGATGCATTATTACAAGTAGGATAGCAGGGTTTACTAAGTCTGTGGCTGAGGTTAATGGAAATATTCCTAGGGTAATCCTGTTCTAAAACGGAAGTGTTCTACTACTGAGGTCTCCTGCTGCTAGACATAAAAACTAATGTTTGCCTGGTGGTTGGCGGGTGCAACGTTCATGCAATATCCATGCAGCCTAGTTCCCAGCGACAGGATGTTAAAACATATAAAAACCAGATTGAACTGTCCATAAGAACATAGCAACTAATTAGAAAGCTTGGCTGAAGAGATGTATCTTTAGTTGTTTCCTGAAAGCCAACAGGGATGGAACTGCTCGAATCTCAGCAGGAAATGCATTCCACTGTCCCGGGGCAATTACAGAGATAGCATACCTATGAGTTGCCACCAGATGAGCTGGTGGCACCCTCAGATGAACCTCCCCTGATGATCTTAATAGGTGGCAGGGTGCATAACTTGTTTAATTAATTTATTTATTTAATTAAAAACATTTGTATTCTGCTCATTACCAAAGAAGGTGTTCTCTTAAATACCCTGGGTCAAAGCCATTAAGAGCTTTATAGATAATAACCAACCCTTTGTATTTTGCCCAGAAACCTATTGGTAGCCAGTGTAGATCTTTTAGAATTGAAGAATTATGTTCCCTATGGGACGTCCCGGAGACCAATCTGGCAGCAGCATTCTGCACCAACGGCAGCTTCCAGATGACGTACAAAGGCAGCCCCACGCAGAGTGCATTGCAGTAGTCAATCCTGGAGGTCACCAGCATTGCATCATTGTCTTAAGGTCACTCACTTCCAGGAAAGGGCGCAGTTGGCGAACCATCCAAAGCTGCTAGAAAGCACTCCTGGCCACCGTCTCCACCGTATCAGAGAGAGGGTTGGGTCCAGAAATACTCCCAAACTGCGAACCTGTTCCCTCTGGGGGAGTGTAACCCCATCCAGATCTATCCCATTTCCAATACAAGACAAAATATAAGACAGATGTATTTCAGAAGTGTTTGTTGGAGACTGTTGCTCTATGGAGCGAGAGCTTTGGTATAGTGTCCCTCCGGGCTCCATTTTGTCTCCGATGCTTTTTACTATCTACATGTAACCGCTGGGAAAGACCTTCTAAAATCTGCCCGAGAGGTATGAGCAGAACCACTGCAAAGCAGTGCCCCCCTACACCTAGTCCATGCAGGCAATCCAGAAGGATACCATGGTCGATGGTATCGAAAGCCGCTGAGAGATCCAAAAGGACCAACAGGTTTACACTCCTTCTGGCCAATCTCCTTTGGAGATCATCCATCAGGCCGACCAGAGCAGTCTCCACTGCATCACCTAGTTATCATTACACCAAGGAAGCTTTTTTGCTGTGTTTTATCGGTGTGCACTTGGCAACTCAGTATTGTGGCTCCTGACCTGAGACTATTTTGATATTCTGCAGCAAAAAAAGAAAGAAAAATAAAAAGGGGGAATTATTTCTACAGAATTTCTATCTGTAGCTCTGCCCTCATATTGCAGCAAACTCTACAGCAGTAGCTGATCTTGGAGGGAAAGCCCCCAAAAGCTAGCTCCTGCTGTACTATGTTTGATTAACTGATCAGCATATCATTAAAGCACTTAGCATAATACTGTTCATTATTCCAAAACTGTCGAACCCGACCTACGATTCTATATTTCAGAGAATGTCAGAGTATTTTGCCTTGGGCTGTCAGTTAGCAAAAGGATTTTTTTTAAAAAAATTAAACAAATGTATTTGAAAGATAATTAATTCAATCATAGAATTTTAAGACTGGAAGGTACCTCAAAATGTCATCCAGGGCTCCATTCAACAGAACTAATCCTGTTGATTAAATATTCCTGGCAAATGGCTCTCTAATCTATTCTTCAAATATATCCCCTTGCTTTATCTTCTGAGTGTTTACTAGTGATAGAAATACTCTTATTTAAATCCAATTCACCTTTAATGGAATAGGATGCTCATACAGCCATTACCTGCCTTGATAACTAAATGAAGCCTCCATGTTCAGAGGCACTATACCTATGCCAACAAGATGCAGCAGAGAGCCATTGCCATCATGCTATGCTTGTGGGCTTCTTGAAGGCATCTGAGTGGCCACTCTGGGAAACAGGACGTTGGACTAGGTCAGATGAACCAGCAGGGCTCTTTTAAATGATTGTATATATGTAGACACCTACCACGGTTCAAGGGTACACCCCCCACAAAGGCTTATTTGTTTACTTAGGCTTTCGTTTTAAGATCAAATTAGAGTCAAACTACACATTATGAGAAACCCATGAGCAGTGCTTTTTTTTTTTCCAAGTGCAAATAGGAAGGTGCCTTATATCGGGTCAGACTGCCGGTCCATCAAGCTCAGTATGGTCTAAACCAGGCCTGCTCAACTTAGGCCCCCCCCAGCTGTTTTTGAACAACAACTCCCATAATCCCCCGTGGCCAATAGCCAGGGATTATGGGAATTGTAGGCCCACATCTGCAGGAGGGCTGAACTTGAGCAGCTCTGATCTACACTGACTGCCAGCAGCTCTCCAAGATTTCAAGCAGGAGTCTCTCCCAGACCTCTCTGCAGATGGGAGGACCATGCAAGCAGATGCTCTTCCACTGAGCTATGGCCCTTCTCCCTAAACCTGCAATGACAAAAGGCATTGTTTTGGAACGGCACTGCTGGCGGATTTGCACAAGTGCACAGAGATTTTATTTATTTTTTAAAGTTCTGTCATGTCAGCGATCCCCCTCTCCCTCCGCAACCCCATTGGCCCGAAATTGAGGAGGAGGAGGGGCCAGTGGATGCGTCCCAGAGGTGGAATACGGAAGCCCCTTGCCTGGAAAAACCGCTGCAGTGATGGGCAATATGGACGGGCAAAACCTTGTCACCTTGCATACAATACTGCCTGAGAATCCCTGTGCTCGCGGTTTCAAACCACTGCCTTGTTCCGTTATACACTTTGCAACACTTTAAGCGTTGCAAATCTCGTAGTCTGGAAAACGCCCTGGTAGGGCCAGGAAGAAAGATTCCTGCCTGAAACCGTGGAGAGCTGCTGCCAGTCAGTGTAGACAATACTGAGCTAGATGGACCAAGGGTCAGTTTGTCTATCTATCTATCTATCTATCTATCTATCTATCTATCTATCTATCTATCTATCTATCTATCTGTATGTATAAGGCAGCTTCCTAAGTACTATGCTATTTATTTATTACCTTTGCAAACCACTTCGAGCACTTTTGCTGAAAAGCAGTATATAAATATACATAGTATAGCAAAGCATAGACTGAGTGTTTCATAACCTAATTTATTTATTTTATTGGTACCTAGCAAAGACTTATTTGGGAAAGGGGGATAGCAGATTGATGTTAGCTGGAGGCATAGCTTCTTGTGGAAGCTGTTAACTACATTTCAAGGTTTTTCAGCTTAACAGATGTTACTTTCCCTGCTAACATTCTTCTGGATGAACTGCAATTCCAAAATTGTGTTTTGTGGGGGAAAGAATAATCAAAAGAGGTGACATGATCGTCTCTCTCCTCCTCCCTCAAAACCTCTCTTCCAGTTTTTTGGGCACCAGTATCAGAAATTCAACACTTGTATGAAATAGTTCAGCAATTTTCTTTGAAAGTCTAATGACTATTTACATCAGTGTCACAAACTATTCAAAACAGATCCAGATTAACTCTCAACCCCTTTGCTGCTCTTGTTTCTTGAAAGCCGGATCACCAAGGAGACCAACTTTCATGCAAAATGAGGGGTTTTTTCTCCCTCAAAAAAGGGATGCTGAAGGGAACGAAAGAGTCTAATTGAGTCATTATGCATTAATTATGAATTAATTGGCAAAAGAGTTAAGTGAGGCTGTTTAAATGACTCTCGTCATCTTAGGATAGTGGTTTGCAAACTCTCTTGCTCCCAGAACCATTTCCACATTGGCTGCCTGTTGAAGAACCCACTGCATATGAAGTCCCTGGGTGCTCAAAAGCCCCTGAGTGCCGCAGAGGATTCTGGGAAGTGCTCTAAGACAGGGTTGTTGGGAGGAGAAATATAACTGTGTACTCTCTTCTCTCTGTACTCCTTGGAGGAAGAATGGGATATAAATGTAAAGATAAATAAACTCTTCTTCAATAAATAAACAAGAGAGGGATGAGAAAGTTTCCTGCCTGCAGTCTTGGAGCAGCTGCTGCCAGACGATGAAGACAATACTGAGCTAGATAGACCAATGGTCTGACTCCATATATGGCAGCTTCCTATGTTCCTCTGCATGGAGTCTACCCACACATAGCTGTATGCTTGTAGGTTCTCTGCAACTGGGAACTTTTTTCCAAGGTTCCCAATTGCTCAGAGATTCTGTGTGTGCACAGAGTTGCACAGGCACAGGCTCCGTACAGATATTCAATTAAATATACATAGATTGCCAGAGATCCTGCTGTCCTCTGCATGCATCCATTCACTCTGGATGTGTGACGAGTCAGGAGAACAGGTTGAATTGGAAGGTGGGGAGAGAGAGGGAGAGGGAGAGCGAGCCAGCCAAACCTGCTTTACTATTTAACAAACAAATACACTATATGTACAAGTTACCTCCAAGTGAGCTACGATTTATTTCCTTCTCCTCTGTCATAATCTGTCACTATTCATATCCAGTAATATAAATTCAATTTCTAAAGGGTTTAGAACGTGGATGTTGGTGCTTAAGGTTCTATGGAGAGGCTCTGGCTTCTTTTATGCAGGATAACAGGGTTAGATGACATGGCACCTTATCCAATTAGAAACGTGGCAGGCACACAGTGCTGGTGATGATGCTGAATTTCAGACAACGTCTAACTGGGACAATCCGTACAGAGGCAAACGGCGTAGTTCACCGCTGACATGTTATTACTTCTCCTTCCCCACTTTGTAACCCCACAATAATAAAATGAGATCTCCAACCCCTCACCTCTGCCCATCCCTGGTGCCTGGGCCTTAGTCTGGTGGGGTGAGGGAGCAGGGCAGAGAGGCAGCAAGACAAAGGCTGGAGTTAAGAGGAGTTCAACAGGATGGGGCTGTTTTACATGACTACGAGGCAAAAGCCATGCTTTGAATGAAGGCCTTAAAAGGGAGCTGGGAGCTCCATTCCTTCCTGGAGCTCAAAATGGCCCGGATTCAGGTAGGTGCCTGAGCTGACTCCTTTTCCTCCTTGCAAGTTAGCCTATTGGGTTTTATGACACAACCAGGACTTAACACAATCAGTACTTCGGGATCATGTCCTTAGACCAGGAGTTCTCAATGCTGAATTTCCATATGTTGTTGGACTACAAATCCCATTGTCCCCTGCCACAATGCCCTTATCCATTAAGGCTGGGGGTGATGGGGCTTGTAGCCCCACAAGATGCGAGGAGCCCACATTAGACAAACTAATCAAGGGTATGAATAATCCTCCACGACAGCAAAAATGTAGCTGTGCTGAGATTGGATAGACAATAAATTCTCAGGGCAATGTCTCCAGCAAGGCAGGTTAAGGGAGAATTATTCCAATGAGAGGCCAGGAGTCCTACTACATGCAAAGTGAATCACCAACCCTCCCATATTTGATTGTTGCAGGTTGGACAAAACCAACTCTTCTGGATACAGAATTCTACTTGAGCCAGAAATATTTGTGCTTGGTTTCATTAGAGGTTCAGTTGTCAAAGAACATTAAACATTGGCTTGGAACTTAAGAGCACCAGCCAAAAAGTCACTAGCGAAAAATGAAAAAGCTGCAAAAGGAGGGAAAGGCTCACTATATCACAGGAAATAAAGATGCAGAGGGCAGAATATAACAAGGGCAGGAAATGATGTATAGCCAAGCTAATTCCTGACACATTTCAAACATGCATTTTGAACAGCATTCCTGTTTTCATACCTGCTGTATTATTAAACATGCCTTTCTTGCACACATTCATTAAAAAAAACCATTAAAGGGGGGGAAAAAACCCCAAAGTGGCCACTCTTCTTGATTATTGACCCAAAGAGCTTGAACCTGAATTTCCACTCCTCTGTGATCCTCCAAAATTAGCTCCCAATCCAAACACCTTGTAAACATTAAGAAAAGGGCTGGAAAAACATGTCAGTTACTTTTCGCTAGGAACCTGGGAGGATTTTACATTGCTGGCATGGCTGTACTGTAAATATCACAGCCATCCTAATCACTTGGTGGGTGAAGAAGACTGATTTAAAGGCACTTCACTGAACAGTCTTTTCCCAAGAGAAGACCACAGGATATAGCTGTAATGTTCTGTTTTTACTCTTCATGCCTGAGTATGTCAATATTAAAAGATATTTATGGAGCTATTTAGAAGACAGAAATTTTAATATATAACATGTACAAGAGATTACAGAAAAGACACAGAGAGACGTGGCGGAATTTGGTCCACAGCCTGGAGGACAAAGGCCGAAATGATGGCTGACGTTCAGAGCAAGGAAGCACATGCACGATTATTTCCCCCGCTGCCATGGTATCCTTACAACAACCCTGTGAGGGAGCTTAGGCCAAGAGATGTGGACTGGCCCAGGGTTGCTCAGTGAGAGAACACAGGAAGCCACAGTCTGGGCTGGTGGTAGCAAGCATGACTTGTCCCCTTAGCTAAGCAGGGTCCACCCTGGTTGCATTTGAATGGGAGACTAGAAGTGTGAGCACTGCAAGATATTCCCCTCAGGGGATGGAGTCGTTCTGGGAAGAGCAGAAGGTGCCAAGTTCCCTCCCTGGCAGCATCTCCAAGATAGGGCTGAGAGGGATTCCTGCCTGCACCCTTGGAGAAGCCGCTGCCAGTCTGTGAAGACAATACTGAACTAGATAGACCAAGGGTCTGACTCAGTATATGGCAGCTTCCTATGTCCGCCCCCCCCCATGTCCATCTAGCTCAGTATTGTCTACATAGACTGGCAGCAGCTTCTCCAAGGGAACTGGAGGGTACAAAGCCGGCCGCTGTGACTGGCAGGCAGTGTGTAGCCTCTGGATTGGCCAGGCATGGTGTAAATACCTGCAAGTATTTCTACCATGCCTGGCCAATCCAGAGGATTCATATTGCCTGCCAATCACAATCACTGCACATCTGACTCCGTTTGCCAGCTGCAGCTAGGGAATTTGGACTGGAGAACACCCCACTCGTCAGCCCGTAAATTGGGATCAGCACCCATGGCCCGGCCTAGGCTGATTCGGGGGTTTATAACTCATGCAAATACCCCTCTGTGCATAAACCACAGGCCTAGTTCTAAGTAAGATGGGAAACCTACCTCTTGGCTGCGGCCCATTTAACTGCTGGTGATGGGAGCGCCTGTGGCCAAATAATCGTTCATAGGAATTCCCTTCACACAAAAGCAAAGAGCCTGTCAGGGAGAAGGCTAGCTTGACATAAATATATATTTATTCAAAGTAGATTGCTTTTTGCTCGTTTAATTTTATTGAATTTTGCATGGGTTCAATGCTGTTTGATTTTGCACATTTTCGAGTTCAATATCTTGAACTTTGCTTGAAGGTGTTGCTGCAGTTATGCTCTGCCATGCGCCCTCTGAGCCTGGGCTGCACCAGCTTCAGCCCTTCACCCATTGATGGACTGTAACTCCCATCATCCATGATTACTGACTGCTGTGGCAGGGGATGATGGGAGTTGTAGTCAAGCAACAGCGGCAGGTTGTGCAGCCTTGCCAAAGCACACCCATCCACATGGAAATCTGAAACAGTGTCTATTGGGCTTTGGAGGTTTCCACATTGGAGCATGCCTACAGGCCTGAAGGTGTGTGTGTGTGCGTGTGTGTGTGTGTAAATATACACATGCAGGAGCACACGTGTGCCATAAATGGTGCAATAAAGATTTTGGTATGGTTTGATTATATAACTCCCTCTATAACGAGTGCCAATAATCTCTCCATCCTCGAGCTTTGCAGCGTGCAGCATTATGGTTGATGATCGTCTGCAAAGCTGAGCATATGGTCCTAAAAGAGTCCTAAATGATTTCTACATTTTGGGTTTTATGATGATCCATTTGATACTTAGAAGCCAGCAGCATAAGGCACTTAATTCCCTTTCCCACTCCCTTGTGCACAATATTAAAACAATTCAAAGCAGTGCATATTTCAGCTGTCTCTTAAGGATGAGTGATGGCCGGGGCCGCTTCACAGGGAGGAGGCTTTCAAGCAGATTTGGGCATTAAATGTGGTGTTGCATTTGCGGGCAGGGATTTTGAAAAGAGAGAGAGTGAAGATCATGTGAGTCTGAGATATATAACTCACACACCATTTGTTTAATCCTGAAATGCATCTTTAATTATGAGATCAGGAATGATTCCATAGGGAGAGAGCTCCTGGGGGCTATTAGAGCTACTGACGGGATGGAGTAAATGCAGAGGACAGCAGGGCACCTGTCTCTTTAAGAGCTAGATAGGAGGGGAATTTTGGCAGGTGCAACTTCTCTCACTACCAAATGCACTCTTTTCTGCCAAGCTGTTAAAGGGATTGGAAGATCCTTTAGTACATGAGCCAGCTTGGGGAGGGGGGGGGGACAAATGTTCATAGTTATTTTTGACAAGGGTTGTTCCCCTAGAGACGGAAAATCGGGGATAGCATTGCAATACTTTGGTGTGTCATCATGCATTTATTGCCCTGACTGTCAGGCCTGCAGCGGCCAAATTTGCAAAGATGCGAAGAGTTTTCAAAACACAAAAATGATAACCAAAATGGTCACAAAAAAAAATGAAACCACAAAAATGGTAACCTCAACCCTTTGCTCGGCCCAAAATCACTATGAGCCTTTGGCCCCGGAGAGCTGGCCCAAATATGTGTGCCTCTTGAACGATTTCTGCTTTTTCGCAGCTCCCTAAACTGCACAGCTGCTGAGTTGGAGACTGTAAGCTTCTCAGGGCAGGGACCTGTTTTGGAAAGTTGCTGGGCTGCTGTTTCTCTGTCAAACCCCATGCCCGTTGTGGGGGGGGCATGCACCACATACTGGCTTGCCCCAAGGCCATGGTGGAGGCCAGGCCCCTTTAAAAACTGACCTTTGCAAGCTCTGCAAATGGCGCGGAGGGCCAGTCAACTGTTGCCTCCTCTCCTTGGGCTCCTTGCAAGGCCTGCCGAGGGTTCGATCCGTGCTACAGAGCTGCTCCCATGGCAGTGGCGGGGGCGCCTCAACACCCTGCTGCCAGCCTAGTGAGTGGCTTCCTGAGGTAACTGCCTCACCTTGCCTCATGACAGGGCTTCCCCCGGTGGTGCAATTAATAAAGAGGAGGATAGGGAAGTAAAGCTATCACTTGGAAGAGGCCTTTTGGCTGACTCTCTGGGAAACTGTCCAGTGTAGTGGAAGAGAGCTGGTCTGGTGGTAGCAAGCATGACTTGTCCCCCTAGCTAAGCAGGGTCCACTCTGGTTTGCATGTGAATGGGAGATTAGAAGTGTGAGCACTGTATAATATTCCCCCTGAGGGGATGGAGCTGCTCTGGGAAGAGCAGAAGGTTCCAAGCTCCATCCCTGGCAGCATGTCCAAGATAGGGCTGAGAGAGACTCCTGTTTGCAACCTTGGAGAACCTGCTGCCAGTCTGTGTAGACAATTCTGAGCTAGATGGACCAAGGGTCTGACTCGGTATATGGCAGCGTCCTATGTTCCTCTGTGTGGTAAAGAGAAGTGTGTAGCTTTGGAGTGAGGAAATGGATTGGAACATCGTCTCCCATTCATATGCAACCAGGGCAGACCCTGCTTAGCTAAGGGGACAAGTCATGTTTGGTACCACAAGACCAGCTTTCCTCCAGCTTACCACTGAGGAGGTATTTAGAGCACTGGTGTGGAGGAGAAGAAGAAGAGGAGGAGGCGGAGGCGGAGGCGGAGGAGGAGGAGGAGGAGGTTGTTGTTAGAGCGTCATACCAGGAGCCTAGAGACTCAGGTTCAATTCCTGAGCTGGTCTAGGGAGAACTGGTCTTATGGTCTTACTGGGCAATTTATTGTGGCTGGGGATGATGGGAGTTGTAGTCCAACAGCAGCTGGAGGGCCAAGGTTGCCTGTCTCTGCTAGAGGCTTTGACACTCAGCAAGCCCCACCTGTTGTTGTCGCTCAAGCATTTAGAAAATGCACCATTTCAGTCCTGGAAGCTCAACCTCAGCCCGCAGCACCAGCCAATATCAACTGACAGGAACCGTCTCATTGGTGACTCTCTCTTAACTTGCAATGCCGATTATCTACCGAGTGTGTTAACATTTTCACCATGTGCAAAAACACGGCTTCGAGTATGCAAACCGACTGACCATGGAAATGGGATAAGCACCATGCATGAATTGATTTTTATTTTTTTTAAGGGAAACATAATGAGTTTGGAACCATCCGCAGGATCAGATTGAATGCCCCTAGATGAAGTGCTTAAAACAAAAAGAAAAAAGAAAAAAAGGCTCCACTGAATGTTCAAGTGTGCAATTGCAATTCTGCTTGCTGCACATATGAGAAGTATTAATTCATGTGCTGAATGGAGAAAGGCAACTGAAACAGGTGGTCCATTACCAGATCCATTAAACAAGAAATTTATGCGTTACATATCCATCTTGAGGCAATTAGGCTGATCCTCCCCCCCCTTCACTTTTTATGGCTTCATTGAAAACTTCTGGCAATAAAGCAATTAAAAAGTAACTATCCAAGCATTTATCTAAGATATCAAAGACAACCAGCTCTGCCTTTAAATCAGAACCAAACGGCTTCACTCTCCACCATGGAAGGGAGAGAGAAACAACATCTCCTGACAACTGATAAAGTCGCTTTCTCAGCTGTCACAAGAATATAATGCTACTCTTGTCCAAGGCCTGACTGCTAAAATCACACAGCGTGGAACTGCTAAATCATTGTCTGCTTAGTTTTCTTTAGGGGGGAAAAAAACTTTAAGGTTAAGTTTCCTCTCCTAAAGGCCTGCAGATTCTGAATCAATAGAAGGGGTGAGAGAAATACACAGCCAAGATAACTGAAATCATTCCCGGTATATATTCAACTGACAGACTTCCTGTAGTATGTCAATAGAGGTGGGAGCTTTTGCAGAATGTCAGGTCTTCCCTACAATGAACAAATGTGAGGCCTCAGTCTCTACCTTATCATCAGGCTTTGTTGTGCACCCATAAGGAACACAGGAACCTAGGAAGCTGCCATAGACTGAGTCAGACCATTGTTCCATCTAGCTCAGTATTGTCTACACAGACTGGCAGCAGCTTCTCCAAGGTTGCAGGGAGGAGTCTCTCTAAGCCCTATCTTGGAGATGCTGCCATGGAGAGAATTTGCAACCTTCTGCATGCAAGCAGGCAGGAGCTCTTCCTGGAGTGGCCCCATCCCCTCAGGGGAATACCTTCCAGTGCTCACACATGGCATCTCCCATTCAGATGCAAACCAGTGGTACCCTGCTTAACAAAGGGGACAAGTCAAGCTTCCTACCACAAGACTAGCTCTCCTGTAGTAGAAAAACCTAGGTAGGAGGTGCTGGGATGTCTTGAACCCGGGACACTCAGCGGTCAGGACCTGCTGCCATACTTCCTGCTCCACCAATAAACAGCCCCCACATGCCAAGAGGAGAGCTGGTCTTGCAGCAGGGAGCAGGAGCTAAGTAGGGCCTCCTCTAGTTTGCATATGGAGGAATGACTATATGTGAGCACTGCCTGTTGTGAGATATTCCCCTTAGGGAATAGGGCCGTAGCTCAGTGGAAGAGCTCCTGCAGACTTGCATGCAGAAGGTCCCAGGTTCAATCCCTGGCAGCATCTCCAAGTAGGGCTGGGAGAGACTCCTGCCTGAAACCCTGGAGAGCCGCTGCCAGTCGGCGTAGACAAGGCTGAGCTAGATGGACCAAGGGTATAAGCAGCTTCCTAAGCCAGTGGACTAAACAATGCAAGTGCAGCAACCTACTCGTAGAAGCAGATTGGCTCCACTAGCCCACCCTGGCCCATCCAGGCCTATAAAACCCTGGTCTCCGAGGTGGCCCATCAGATGGCACAACTCCCCTTTGCAGGTAGCAGTCGTGGACTTCTGGGGCCTTGCTGTCTTCTGTGGAACTCAGCTAGCGTGGTGTAGTGGTTAGAGTGCTGGACTAGGACCAGGGAGACCCGAGGGCCAGTCCCTTCTCTCTTAG
Source organism: Hemicordylus capensis (assembly GCF_027244095.1). Lineage (NCBI taxonomy): Eukaryota > Metazoa > Chordata > Lepidosauria > Squamata > Cordylidae > Hemicordylus > Hemicordylus capensis. The sequence continues at coordinate 23,265,698 of NC_069667.1, forward strand.
CCTAACCTACTTCACAGGGTTGTTGTGAGGAGAAACTTAACTATGTACACCGCTCTGGGCTCCTTGGAGGGAGGGGGATATAAATGTAAACAACCAAAAAAAAAAAAAAAACCCTAGAGGCGGCATGGGTGGCCATTGGCAGCAGCCAAGAGGGAGTGTAAGGGCACCACTAGCTTCAGTAACTACCTAGCTGTCCCCCCTGGCTAATCCCAGCTCACAGGTGACATGGATGAGCCATAGGCAAGTGGGGGTCGAGAACAGTCCAGGGCTCAGAGCCAGGAAGGCAAGCTGAACATTTGGGCCAGTGGGTTCAACCCAGAGACGTCCAAGCCTACAAGTCCAAAAGAGGCAAGAGAGACCATCATTGCAAAGGCAAAGCCTGAACAGGAATCCGTTCTAGACCCTCCCTGCTGAGGAGAGCCCACAGCCAGCCTGGATGGGAAGAAGAGGCAATTCAGCGTGCTGCAACCTTCTAGAGTCTACAGCAATTTTGCAACCCATAGCCTGGGTAGCTCATCACACGGGGCAGCTGTGCACAGGCTCAAGGCTCTCGTGTCGAGCTCCGACAGCTCTTGTTAACAGGGTTGGGAGTTCAGACAGGAACACAGCACTTTGCTGCTAGAAAAAAGGCTTCTGCTGTTTGAGTAGTAGGGACAGATGTACCCCGAAATCCAGAGGCCACCAGACGAAGAATGCAAAGAAAATGGTGTGCAAGCCTTGATCCAGGGAAGGGAAACGGAATGAAAACCATTTCTTGGGACAGAAATCAGAAATCAATATCCCTGTTCAGTTCCTATAGGGAAACAGATGGTTTATGTTTGGCTTACACTTGTGTGGCTGTGAATCTTTCCAGAGCTTTTTTCATAGACTTGTTGTAGAGCTTCTAATGCAAATAGGCTGGGGGAAAAAACCCATCAGGCTGACAATGGGATGGGCGCCAAGACCAGAACAACTGGTGGCGTTTATTCAGTGAGGGATAAGAGGAAAAGAAAGTTGTGTGTGAGAGAGGCATGGCCAGGTCCCATTTCAGGTAAACTTATCTGTTTGGTACACTTGCTAGACTCCCCCCCCCCCCCCCCGCCGTAGGGGAAAAAAAACCCTGCTTGACTTCCTCCACCCCTGTTTATATTTATATAATCCACACCTGAGGCCCGTGCTGAGTAAGAGTCACACTGAGCTTTGCTGATAATGGATTAATACATGTTTTAATAACTGCCGTGCTTAGGAGAAGAACGCCACCCCTTCAGTTCTGCCAGAGGTAACACCACTGCAGCTGGGTGAGATGCTAAAATGTTGCACATTCCGTGGGAAGAAACTTTGCCAGCAGAACATTTTGCCACATTAAGCCATGCCCCTAAACATCAACTCAAGTGCAATATCTGGACCATCTTTTGCACATTTAACTGCTACCATGACTAATCTTATTCCATGAACTGTGTGACATGGGAGAGTCTGGAGAGTTACATCTTCACCACCATTATTTACTCATTTTATTTATACAGTGCAATTGCTAGCTAGGGTTGCTGTATGTCCAGGATTAACCTGCACAGTTCAGGAATTGGACATCCTCTCCAGAATATAGGAAAAGTCTCATCCTGCATACAGAATGTCCAGAAATTCTAGCAGGACGATTGCGTTGATAGATTCTACCAGTTTTTCTGGTGCTTTTCTCCAGGCATCATAGTTACTGGGGATCAGTGTTTAAAAGCTCCATAGTGCTGCTGACTGGCTAAGTTGGCTCTCTGTATATGGCCCAGGAAAACCCTCCCCTCATTTCTAAGTGGCAATGAATCAAAAGGAGAGGATACCTGGTCTTGCCAAAATGGATGGATCCCTGGAGAGTAACCTTCCTTCCTTCATTAGACTCACAATGGCAATTGTATGAAATACAGTAATTGAACTGGACTGTGTATATTGGATGCCTCCTCTCTCTTGTAGGAACAGAGGCTGTTGCACGGCCACAGAGGAATTTTCCACTTCTGAATGTCTTAGCTTCACCTGCCCCTAACACAGTTTAATGACACTATTTAATACGATGCCAACCCATAAATCTGGGACTGTAATCTACTATCCTGACCATGCAGACCACGGCATTTCAATATGAACAGCCCTCTTATTTTTGGTGAGCAAGCTCCATTGTTGACACTGGCAACCAAGATAAAAAGGGATGTCACACAGAGACTTACACCAAAGGTTCAACTCTTCAGGTTCTATGCATGCAGAAGTGCTTGTGTGTGCCCAGTGCTGTCCGGGTGGGGGGGGAGTCCAAAATCCAACCAATCAGCTATTTGGCTGGGAAGGAAAAGCAACAGGAAGCTGTATCCAGGCCCACCCCTCTCCTTCCCAGCTGATTGGTGGGAAATAGGTGTTTCGTACAGTACTGTATATATACACAACCATTTCTATGTGCATTCATTCCCACATGGCCAGGCTACATATTTTGCCACCAGCAGCCACAGAAGGCTGATTCGGCATTTGAGAGTTTGTCCATCTGGAAGTGGTGCTATAGAGACATGAGTCCATACTTTTTTATACTGTAATTACTAGAGCTCACTTTCTCTCTCCTGTCCTTTTGTTTATACCCAGAGAATTCTGATGACTTTTCTACTTGTATATTAAGTGCAGACCTTAGCACTGCAACTATTGAAAATACAGCTACGTTTTTGATTGTAGCCATATGACTAGAGTCAGATATAATGAGAGTGGCTGAGCTGTGTTCAACTATCCTGTGTTAACGCTGCAAAATTTATGTGAGCTTTCTGTATTTTACCAGTAGACCAGAGTGTGCATCCAATAGCCATTTCTCTCCCCATACTCTAACGTAACTAAGCCTAAGTATGTGTAACTGAAAAGCAATCTGTATTTTGCTTCATTTACTCCTGTCTCAGTTTCCCTTCCTTTTGTCCTGTTCTAGGCTGAGCCAAGGTACGAAATCAGGAGTGACACAGACCTTGCACAGTTCCAAGGACTAAAGAGTCAGCACCATGGCTAGCTCCAAGCAGGCAACATAAATGGGATGTTGCTCCAGCAGCTTCTTGGAGTAGATTGCTGGTTCTTTTGGCTGCTGCCCAGACAAAGTGAAGCTGACCAAGGGAAGGCTCTGTTTCCTAAAGAAGTCTCCTCTGATTTCTTAAGCGCTGGCCCTGGAGACACCAGGGGGCCTCTACTAACAAGTCCTCATAGGACTCCTCTAGGGCAGAGGACAATGGCAGGGCTGTGTCCTTGGGTTGTGGTGGAGGTTCTCTGATTCTCCTAGTATGGGTTATGCCAGCAACAGGAGTCACCCAGTCTGGGTCACAGAGTCTCCCTATTCAGTCTCATCTCCTCGACTGTCTGCCTCATTCTCAATGCAGAGGGCTGTGTGTGACCTTAATCTTGGGTCATGACATCCTTCATCTGATGTATCACTTATATTGATACCTAGACTGTCATCTCCTTGGAACAGAGACATTTTCTCTCATTCTTTGTAAAATGTATGTGGATGGTACCACTTGCATAGAGCAGGGGTGGGTAAACCTGCCCCCCCCAGCTGCTGTTGAACTACAACTCCCATCATCCCCAGCCACAATAAATTTTGACTGGGGGTGATGGGAGTTGTAGTTCAACAGCAGCTGGAGGGCCAGGTTTGCCCACCCTTGGGATAGAGCCTGGGAAAGACTGCACCCCCAAAGTTCAAAAAGGTAAAAGTAAAGTAAAGTAAAGTTGTGCCATTGAGTTGGTGGCGACTCCTGGCAACCACAGAGCCCTGTGGTTGTCTTTGGTAGAATACAGGAGGGGTTGACCATTGCCATCTCCTGCACAGTATGAGACGATGCCTTTCAGCATCTTCCTATATCGTTGCTGCCCGATAGAGGTGCTATATACCAGCGGGGATGTGAACTGGCAACCTCTTGCTTTCTAGGCAAGTTATTTCACCGCTACGCCATTAGGTGGCCTTCAAAAAGGTAGCTTAAAAAAAAAAGTAAACATTTCCTTTGGCAACCTTCAAGCCTCAGTTCGTCCATGGGTGAAAAGGTATTTAATAAAAGACTACAGCTGAAAATTTGCAGTGGGAAATGGGAAACTATTTGCTCCAGAACAGAGGAGAACACTGCAGACCTTGCCTAGACTTGGAACACGATATGCATTCTTCAATACATATCAATCCTGCTAACAATCATGACCGCAAGCCAGCTTATACCATTCAGTACAGGCTTTGTGTGATAAGAGGGTCTGCAGTACAGATTTCTTGGCCTCTTTCCATCCCATAGTTTCCTAGGCAGGATAAGTTTAAGTGACTTTTGGAAGTACTGCAGTGAGCTGTGAATGATGGATGAAATGAAAAATCCTTGCTCAGTGCACAGAGAGTGGAGACGACACTCACCAAATCCCTCCTGTGCCATGTCACTTATTATCTAGACACTTGATATGTGTCTTGGTGCGAGACGCATCCCCCCAAAAACCCCAGTGAGTCCTGGCTTTTCAAAAATAAAAACGGAACATTCCAATATTTATTTCCTCCCATAAGCCTGCATCCTTTAAAAAAATATTGTGCTGTTCCTGCTATTCTCTGCTTCGGCTTGTGACCTTATTTGCCACTAGTCCAAACAGGAGGCTACAAGGAGTTGGCTTCTGAAATAGAGTCAGTGCATTCAACAACTGCACAAGGAGGCGTTTGGGGGTTCTCATAAAATGCCATACATCATAACAAGGGGAAGAAGTGGTGTTTCTTTTTTGCAATTACTATAACCAGAAATAAATATCAGAACCAGAGACATCCAAACCTGTCGTCCTATTTCTCTGGCATTTTATACTTCTCAGCCCCATGGTCTTAGCTATCCCCAGAGATTCTGTAGAATGCCTTGGATATTCTTGCATTTAGAATGTAGATATTGCCCATTGCTTCCCATGAGCTTTCCCAGACTGCAGGTTTTCTGCAAGGCTTTACTGCGAATTTGAGGTTGCCCCTCCAAAAAGAAACACAAAAAGTGGATTGTTATACCCTGGATATAAATTGGGCTACACTCTATCACACGATGAAAAACCCAAAATGTGTGTGAAGTGCTCTCCTTGTTAGCTCACAGGGACTTCGAGGTAAATTTGGCCTTTATGTGATTGTAGATCTCCATTCCATGGGATATACACTGGGATGCACACCCAAATTGGATACTCTCCAATGTTTCCAATGGGGTGTAAACTTCTAGTTTGCTTGTGCAAAAAATGTGCCGACATGTTTTTTTACACTTAACAGAAAGTTAATTGGATAGAATTGGTCAGAAGGTGGGCTTGAGATAATGGTGCCTCCCAATGGAACCACAGTATCGGCATCAGAAATAAAACCTGCCAAATTATCACTTCATCTCTAATCTATGGGCCACTGCCCACAAACACATCTGAAGAAGCCACAACAATTTCATCACCAGACACACATCACTCCCCAAGGTAAACTCAAACGCAATGTTTTTCATTGATGACAATTCACCACATGGTTGAGAATCATCAGACATTGAGCAATGAAGTGATGGGCCTGTATGTGTGAATCAGCCTTCAGTTTTCTCAATCAGGGACAGATTAACATAATGTCTGAAGAGGCACTTGAATCAGAAATCAGAGCTAGGGGACTATGGGACATGAAACAATGCTCTGCAAAAAACTGGCTAATAATCCAGGCTATTTTTCAATGTAACCAACTGTTGGCGGATTGCACATTCCTTCAAAACAGGTGTGTTGTGTAGACTGTCACGTTTCTGACACCAGAGACTAAATCTTTCCGCTGAGCAGTTTGAGTTATAGGGGGACATCCATTTCCAGTCCCCCCGGTGCCTTATTCTGAGTTGAGTCAGGATATAAATTAGGTTCAAAACAATCAGCATTAGTGTTGAAAACTAGTGATTTCAATCAAGAGTGCAGTGGAAGAAAAGAAAAATTGATAGGTTTAGCCAGCTGTTCTTAATCTCATAATCATCCATTATTGTTTGCTAAAAAGTCAGATGCCTTTGATTTCCATTTTTTAAAGCATGTTTAAGATTTCCAAAAGTTTGGACTAAGCACTGAGGGGAAGATTGCGAGATGAATGCCTCTGGTTATGGAAAGTTGTTGTGTTTCCATGTGTTACATGCAATTGCAGTGTTCTGGAATAAGAGGCGTTTGCTATAATGTTAGATGTGCAGCAGTTAGCAATGTTTGCTTGGGGACAAGGTATTGCTATTATAAGAACATAAGAACAGCCCTGCTGGATCAGGCCCAAGGCCTATCTAGTCCATCATCTGCTTGCACACGATGGCCCACCAGATGCCTCTGAGAAGCCCACAGGCAAGAAGTGAGGGCAGGCCCTCTCTCTTGCTGTTGGTCCCATGCAGCTGGCATTAGAGGCATTTTGCCTCTGATGCTAAAGGTGGCCTATAGTTACCAGACTAGTAGCCATTGATAGAACTGTCCTCCTTGAATTTGTCTAAGCCCCTTTTAAAGCCACCCAAGCTAGTGGCCATCACCAGGTTAATTATACAGTATGTTAACAGGTTAATTATACAGTATGTGAAAAAATACTTCCCTTTGTTGGTCCTAAATTTCCTGGCAATCAATTTCATGGGATGACTCCTGGTTCTAGTGTTATGTGAGAACGATAAAAATTTCTCTCTCTCTACTCTCTCCACACCATGTAGAATTTTATAGACCTCTCTCATGTCTCCCCTCATTCTTCTTTTTTCTAAACTAAAAAGCCCCAGGTGTTGTAGCCTTGCCTCGTAAGGAAGGTGCTCTTAACCCTTGATCATCTTGGTTGCCTCTTCGGCACCTTTTCCAGTTTTGTAATGTCCTCTCTGAGGTATGGTGAGCAGGTCTGGTTATCAATGAGGTAGGATTGTCATTCATAAAGTACAACAATTAAATAAAACAGGCTCTGCCTGCAGGCTTACAGAGAAAGGAAACAGGAAACTTGTCCTGGGAACTTTAAAAGCCAGCCCTTATTACACTTGTCACTTGGTAACCTCAACATGCAAAGGTGCCATTGTAGTGCAACCATGTGGTGTGCCAAATAGGAGGTGGCATCACTAGTGGAACCAGACCACGGGTGGCCCATGCTCCCTCTGGCCCTTACATCTGACGTCAGACGTGGGTGGTTAGCCACACGAACGATCTGAGACCTGAACTGGCCTGATCCCGGCCAGTTCTGCATTTGTCCAAATGTGCAGTGCACATACATTTGCCTATTGCAGCATAGTGGTTAAGCGTATGAGCTGTGAGCCACCCAGTCCTTGCCTGAAATCTCACCTTGGTCATTAACACAGCGGACGGCCTGTGGTAAACCAATATTTGGTGTCTCAGCCCATGAACCTCTATTTGTAATATGGTTGGCGATAATAATCATGGTATATTTATGAAAACGTGCATGAGCAGAAACATTCCAACACGCAACTTAACATATCCCCATCCCATGTATTTCTTTCCTCACTCCCCCCTCTGTCTCTAAAGCAGCGGTCACATTTGGCTGTCTGGTGCACCACAGGCCAATGGCACGGCTACCACACCACCCGGGACAGACTAAGGAGGATTTGGGGGCCCCCAGGGGTTGTGGAGGCCCTGAACTTTGGGCCCCAAAGTCCAGGGGGTAAAAGCGCCTCTGCACACAGGCTACTGTAAGAATTACTGAAGGAATATACGTGAAGCTCTTAGGAACAGTGCTAAATAAATCCTCAGAATTGGAAGTCTTATATTAATATTCCTCTTGCTCATGTACAAACTCAGTCACAGGACCTATAAAGGGCGGCACACATCCCAATGTTTTTTAAGGCTCAAAACTGAACGATACATTCATTAAAAAAAAACAACACCCATCCAATTTAGATGTGTATTCCAGTTTTAAGACCTCTATACCCATCAATCAAGGAAGAGAAACAGACCTTAGAGTAAGGCTGAACGTTCCCATCAAAACGTCAAGCTCCTGGACTACATGCACTGAATATCTGCAAGGCTCTGCTAAGTGATGAGCTGGCCGGGCAAAGAGTTATTTACCACAATTATCTGAATTCATCAGAGGAAATCCCACTCTGTCTGTACACGTCCAATTTGCGAACAGAGAAAGAGGTTGAAATTCACTGAATAAATTACCTGTTGCTAATTAATTATTCACCCAGCTCTAGTCATTGTCTCTGGATCAGTGAACTATAATTTGTAGCTTAATCATGGATGGCTGTAATGTATGTAAATTCCGTGCCCATAAACTATTCAGCTTGGGCAGTGAAGGATGGAAAATGCTTTGAGTTAGCATCAGATGAAGCTTGAGCAGTAAAGCATGCATCACCCTTTGCAAGCGACATAATTGGAGTCTCTTGCCATAAACTATACACTCCATATTAAGGCTGGAGCTCTGCTCAAGCTAAACTGAACTTTAATTCATACACTAGCAAAACGCCTGCCATTATGACGGGTGGGGCAAAATATTTTGCAGGGACCCTCGAGAGACAGAGTGCATTGTTATGCGTTCTGCACACAGAAACCCACATGATGCTTTCCCACAGAATCCATCAGTCCATGAAGGCCAGGCCAGGGGACAAGTTTTGTGGGTCCAGTGAAAGGTCAGTCCATGCAACCTACGACACCAGTTCCTGGAGGTGGGGAGCACATGTATTTTTATTTATTTATTTATTTATTTATTGTTGCATTTCTATACCGCCTTTCGTTAAAAGACAACCCCAAGGCGGTTTACAAAAGTTAAAAACACACAATAAAAAGGCAATAAAAACATATTAAAAACAGGCATAAAAACAATACAAGTAAAAACACACAGAAGCAGCAGTAAAAACGATTATGTAAAAGCCTGGGGGGAAAGCCATGTTTTAACAAGCTTTCTAAAAGCCGTGATGGAGTCCGAGGAGCGAATGGCCACTGGGAGAGAATTCCAAAGTCTGGGAGCAGCAACAGAGAAGGCCCTGTCCCAAGTGCACGACAGCCGGGCCTCTCTCATTGTCGGCACCCGGAGGAGGGCCCCCTCAGATGTCCTCGTCAAGCGGGCAGCAACCCTTGGGAGCAGGCGGTCCCTCAAATACCCCAGGCCCAAACCGTTAAGGGCTTTAAAGGTCAAAACCAGCACCTTGAATTGGACCCGGAAACGGACCAGCAGCCAGTGCAACTCTTTCAGAATGGGGGTGATGTGCTCCCAACGGACAGCTCTGGATAAAACCCTCGCTGCCACATAATACAGAATATAGCTATTTGGGTATTCTGCATCCCAGAATACAGCTCTGCCAATTATTCTTTGTCTCAGCACAGTGTCATTTGGAGGACGCCATAAAGAAATGGCAGCCCCCAAGAAGGGGCTGCTGGGAAGAATGCTCCCATGGTCCCATTTTGTCCCCACCAAATTTCACTCCCTTAGCCCTCCAAAAGCCTGAAATTTTGCCCTTTTCATGAGTTACGTCCAATGCTCATACAATCTGTGCATAATTTATGCACATACAGATCTGTACACATGCACAGTTATTCACATATCTAGATTCAACACGTGAACAGTAGTATACTTCCCATCTGTAACCTGCATTTGAGGTGCCCTGTATCCAGGAGCATTTTTTAAATGAATGCAGTCATACATATTAAGGTGGGTGTATGGACGCCTGTGTACACATACACCATAATGGCTGAGCAGGGTTACAGTATACCACATATGTGCACAAAATGTGTGCAGGGTGATACAGGTGACAGAATTAACCTGTGATGGGACCATTGGCTCTGGGGTGGTCATGGCACTTGTATGGGTTCAGAGTCAGGGGTGCAGACAGAGAGGAAGTTTTAGAAACAACTCATCACTTAAATATTTTTGGAGAGAGGAAAAACAGTTTTTTGGGAGGAGGAGAAAAACATGATTTGGAGATTGAAAATACGGGCTATTATGCTGGTGGCAGGAGTGAGGGCTCTAGTAAAATGAGGGTGAAGTCTCCTTAAATGCTTAGGAGCACCCCTGAGCAGAGTTTTGAGAGCATTCTTAGGTATCAATAGTGACTTTATTTTCTTAAGACACCCAAGAAGATACAATCACGCTTCCAGAATTTTAATTATCATCATAATAATCATTATCATCATCATAATTAATAAATAATCTTGTTATCACAGATTCCATCACATCCCCACTGAAGCCAATTAGGGAATCCCATTTTGGGGCTCCTTTCTTGTTCAAAAAAGAGTCCATTACGCTAATCTTGGCACCTTAATCTCCGACAGCCAACTGTGAGGCAAAGCGCATGATGCACAATCCTGACCTTTACCGATCCTGTGCCTTTTGATTGGCTTCCTCATTCTGCCACTTCTCACCCATTTAGCAAAGCTGTAAACAAGGGGAAATGCTGAATGGCATAGCCAGCAAATTGCAGAATGCTGAAAAGGTCAAAATAGCACAGCAGAATGTTACTCGCCTGTAATTTACAGAGCATGTGAGCCGTTCACATTCTAATAACTCATGCTCGTGGCAGGTCTAGTGAAAAGCATATAAAAAGCCACAGTGTTGATCTGTTTCAAGAACTGGATCTGTATTTATTTGTTTTACAAGGAGGGGAAAGGTTTGCAAGCTTAGGCCATCCCACCCCCCACCCCCCGCCCCGTGACTCCTCCTGGAATATAAAGCCTTTCCTCCTCCTACTGCATGGCTTAAAATCCAGGGATCGAATATACTTCCTGAAAAATGCATAGCTGGCAAGTTTTCAAAGCCTAAGCAAGAACATATTTTTTCAGCCGATATGATTCCCTATTTGTTGTTTTGCGGAAATGAGTTCAGTTGCAAACAGTTCAAATGCATCCATTACTGTAGAAAAGAAAATCACTTGTACTGCTGAAAGTTTCTCATTACCATTCTTGCCCCCTCCTCCAAAATCAGGTAAATTGGTTAATGTTTACAGGTGCTGTCCAAGGCATGCCGCCATTAAATGAGTGGGGGGCAGGGAGATCTGCCTTGCTCATGATTAGTGATGGCACTGGCACTGTCCTATAGGGTGTGTGTGTGTGTGTAATAACAATCACATTCCTGGCAGTATTCCAGACTGTGATGGCCCCGTTAACTCGGCAAAGAACAGCACTTCCCTAGCAACAATATACTGTAGACTGAGCTCTGAAACAACATGGCTTCCTTGGTGGAAGAGGCCTTTGCACTGCCATCAAGTTGCAACTGCCTCTTTTAGCACTACAAGCAGATTAGCCTGGAAAAGCTATTAGATATGAATCAACAGCTGGAGGCGCCTGGGACAAATCACACCCAGGCAGGCTAGGATTAGCTGGGCAGCTCCACAGGAAGTTGGCCTGGAAGCAAGGACAGCTTCCAAACTCTCCTCATCCAAATTTATCCCTGGAGTTTGAGGTTTTGAATTATCGGTTTTTTTAAGAGGACCTGATGTAGTATGAATCTTCCCAGGGGCAGAGTTATAACTGAATTGGTGTGGGGGCAGGCCAGTGTCCCTGGGCCCATGAGGGAGTTTCCTCTCCCCTTCCTGACTCAGTGGCAAGCTGTGCGGACTCCTGATCAGAGTGTGGCGAGTGCGGGATATTATTTGCAGAGGAGCGAGAGAAACGGCATGCCGAGAATGTTGTGTTCTTCTCCATGTCCATATCGTTCTTCTGCAGCAAAGATACAGAGCAGGTGGGGAGAAGGCAGGAGGGGGCTCCATCTTTACTTCTTGTCCCAGGGCCCACGTTTTTGCTCAGTTTTGCTCAGGCATGGAAGAACTGGAAAGGGTAGTTTCCTTTAAACGTGGCGGCAAAATCCAGAGGAAGTGCATTGCTCTTAAACTGTCCCTCTCTCCCCAAAACAGGATTCTGCTGGTCTGCATCTGGTATGTGCTTTTCATACTACTATACCAACTGAGGCCATGGGGACGAGGTACGCTGACATCAACACTTCTGATAACATGTTTCCATCTCTTCCCCAAGGCAAATGACTCTGAATTAATAATATGTCTGTTATCAAAGGACTACACTGTATTCCTGAAATAAGTGTTGTGGGTCAGAACTTAAAGGGGGTCACCATTAAATAACATGTATCCATTGTCTTTTCAGGGTTAAATTATTGTCTCTTTTAGCAGGCCAACAAGGAAAATAATATAATTTGGAGAATCCAGATTTCCACCCCGTTTCTAACATGTTTGGCATTCCATCCTATATTTCTAGCACTCGGAGAGGAAGGGAGGAGAGAGAAAAACCAAGCAGAAAGCAGTTCCAGCTTTCAGTTTCTGTCTCGGTTTGACAGGATTGTTTTGATCTTTGTCATCTTACAAAAGAATGGAAGAAAACTCATCTTAGTAAGAATTAAGCCCACCTTGAGTAGTGTTTGAAGCTTGAAGCCAGCAATTAGGTCACATAAATAGTTGGATTTATTGAAGAGATTGGTTGCACTTAAATTCTACACAAATATTGCTCTGCACTTCGGCGGTAAATTCACCACGCAAGAAACTAATAGCTGCCATTCTTCACAGTGAATAGACACCTATTTCTTTAAACACAGGGGCTGGATAGAGGAAAAGCTGAAAAGTATGGAGAAAGCACAAGCATGAGCTGATGGACTGGATTTATTTATTCGGCATCTTTCTGGCAGAGTCATATTTCCTTCACAATGAGAGCTAGTATTGTTCAATGGCTACGAGTGAACTGGAAACCTTGGAAGCCCCTAGCACTAGGGCTTCGACTTCATCAAGCCTACAGACCACATTTTCAGTCCTTTTGATGCCTGCTCAACTTAGGCCCCCCAGCTGTTTTTGGACTACAACTGCCCCCCAGCTGTTTTTGGACCCCAATTTCAGTGGCAGAATTTGGCCTGTTGGGGCACACCTTCCTCACCCAACTTGAGCAAGGAACACCCTTGTCAACACTGGTGCCTTGGTGCTGTGGGTAGCGTTGAGCATCCACCTGCAGATGGGGGAGGTCATATTGTCACATTGTCCTTCACTTCAGTCAGCAACATGTTTTGAGTTGCCCCTGCATTTCCCCACACTATCATTGAATTCCATTGACTGTGACAACCCTTTCATTCTGGGCAAAGGGGCCTTCTTTGCAGTGGTAGCTCTCTTATATTTAGCTGGGGGGAACACAGGAACATAGGAAGCTGCCGTTTACCAAGTCAGATCATTGGTCCATGTCACTCAGTACAGGTTGGCAGTGGCTTTTCCAAGGTTGTAGGCAGGAGGCTCTCTCAGCCCTACTTGGAGACACCAGGGAGGGGACTCGGAACCTTCTGCATGGAGGTGCTCTTCCCAGAGCAGCCCCATCCCCTGAGGGGAATATCTTATAGTGCACAAACATGTAGTCTCCCACTCAAATGAAAACCGGGGCAGACCCTTCTCAGAAAAAGGGACAATTCATGCTTGCAACAAGAAGACCAGCACCTCTGGGTAGAGCAACTGTCCCTATTCAGGCCTGCATAATATCCCTCCCAGTAGCCATTGCTGGCATTTCTCTTTTGGTTGCCCTTCCTCCCTTCCTCTTCCTCTTCCTCGATTGTGTGCCCTTTCGGCACACAACCTCCTCATTCCGTTTGCTATGCAAACTGCTTTGAGAACATGTTTGTGTTGAAAAGTGATATATAAATATTTTAAACAAGAACAATCAAGAGCCCATATCATTACATTAATGACATCACAACATGACTGTACATGCCACCTGCTGATGTCACAGATGGTATCTGAGAATGCAGCACTCTGACTTTTACCAGCTTCTTTGTCCCATGCAGAGAATGGCCATTACATGTACCCTTTGAGGCATCTATGGATCCATCCATCACCCGTTACAAGGCGCTACAGTCCTTCATATTGGATAACCAGTCTAGGCAATTAGCACTGTTCCTTGATGCTATACAAACTCATTTCCTTGAACTGCTCTTGCAATAAATTCCACCATTATAAATGAGAAGCAGCACATTGATTTGCATGTAGTAACAACTGGCAATAAACTTTCCCTGCTTCATTCAATTTCCCCCATTTGTTAACAGAATGAAAGTTTAGGATCTATTATTCCCAGAAAGCAACTTACCCAGCTGGACATCTATAACACTCGTCTGATTCTCCGTAGGGTACAGAGGCTGAGGGGCTCTCTTAGTGACTAAAGCTGGGAGAGAAAAATGAGATAAGAATGGGACAAATTTGAGATAAATGGCAAAGTGAGGAAAGAGCCTGTCAGGCATTAAATGACTGAATTTGTGCAGTCTTAATGGTGCACATTTCTTATCAAAACTCTGATAGCATTGCCCTGCAGTATTAATCTCCTGGTGTCTTTTGTCCTGTTGGAGAGAGCTCAGCAACTGGGGGCCTGAAGGCAGGATTGGGCTCCAAGGTGTGGTGTTTTTGGTTAATCCATTCCTCAATCCAGGCCAGCTTTTGAATGGGACTTTAGTTACTTGCATTCCAGTCCTGGAGTAGAGGCAAGGCTAAAAAACAGCCAGCAGCAAGAGTAAGGAAAGCAGACTGCACTTGGCGTCTCTGTACATAATACCTATTTTATTAAACTATTAATATTCCTGATTCCACTCCAGTGCTTTGTCCTTGCAGATCACAACTCTTCCCCTTGGATTCTACACAAGGCAATTTCATTTGGGCCCTGGCATCCCTTCAAATTTTAATGAAGGGATGGCTTCGCCCATCATAGCAGCCAGTAAGGTTTTGCCAACTACCAAGTCCAGGTGAACGTGTACTCCCAGTGGGAGTCGTAAGTTCCACTCCTGGTGTGTCATTGAAATCTGCTAGTGTCAGGCTCCCCAGTCACACTCCCCTCCAGAAACCTGACATCTGTATCGGACTTCAAATCTAGGTTACAGATATCAGATTCCCAGAGAGAAGAGTAGCTGCGGGTTTAGACACTGGTGGGTTTGGACAACATCCAGAAGTGGAACTTGTGGTTTGTGCTGGGAATGTGTGTTCGCCCGGAAGTGGAGATTGGCGGGAGTCACGCTAGGTTGCCGCCATGATGTGTGAAGCCGCCTAAGGTGTGGGAAACAATTAGCCTATGGTTTCCCCCGTGAGCAAAAGAACAGATTTTAATATTTTAAGATTCAAATTACTTTATTACGGTCAATGACTGGAACCATCCAGGATAGCCATCAACAAATTAACAAGTTAAGACAGAATATGTATACTACTGTACTCATCACCTTATAAATCTAAGTACTAATCAAAATATGTAATCTAGATAAAAATGCTATTATTCTTAAGATTTTTGTTACAATTAATATCTTGAATCAATTCCTGCCTGACCTTGCAGGCTGCGGCACAGAATTTAGCTACACTAGATTTTGTTGATAAATTCTGATCTAAAAGAAGAAGAAGATTTTAAGGTATTTCTGGCTCCTAGTCTTCTGTCCACACTGCAGAATAGTATGCCCCCTAAATATACAAAAGTTACCGTTCCCTTTTCCTGCAGCTTGATGGGTTTTTAAACCTTTTTCATAATCTAGTTTTAACTGGCCTGTTTTAGTTGATTTATTTTATATTATTCAGTGCTTTATTGGTTACTGGTTTGTTTTTAACTTCATACAATTTTCACTTTTCTAATTTTAAAATCTATTTCACTACTCTGCAATTGTAAAGAGTAAGCAAAATAGTTACATTTTTTTAAATCTGACAATGTGAAGGAATCAGACTTCTGATGGCTGTTTGGGAAATATTTTCGTCACACATCAGTAAATACAGCAAAGCATCTGATGTAATTGTGTATTTGGACAAAAGGAATAAATATCTGATCTATTGTCTTCAGTAACTAATATCCAATAACCTCAGACAATGATGAGGAAACTCCCCTCAGCACCATTTATAAACAGGCCGGAGGAAATTTTTCATTTCTTCCTTGAGAGTTTTCAAAAGACCTGTAATATTTGTTGCACTGTGTTAGATTGGTTTAAGACTTCATCTTTTTGTTGTTCAAGTACTATATACTAATTTCAGCTCAGAGCTAAACATGTACTCCCAAGGGTGTCTGGGCAAACAACATACAATATCAATGTAAATTTAAAAGCTTTTTCTGTACACATGCAGAATGTTTTGAGTTGTAGAACAACTTGGGAGAGAAATAGTGCTGAGTTTGTTAGTTAAGAACTAGATCCAGTTAAAATCAGATTGACAGATAAAAAACTTACTGGAGCAAAGAGTGAAAACTAAAAAGTCTCTACAAAAAGATGGGTTTTCAAACTGGACTTATATTAATTAAAATTGGATTTTGGGGGCAGAGTAAGAATTACCTGCAGTTTCAGATCTACATCTATACTTTTAAAAGAAAAGTTCTCTGTTTATTTGGAGGCAGCATGAAAGGACCTGCTAAGACTTACACTGTTTACACAATTTTATTAGAGTTAAATGGGAAATTCCATTTGCAAGGATGTGGCAGCTCATCCCAAACTCAAACGCAACACTGACCCCCAAGGAAACATCAGGGCCACCAATGCAATTAAATTACTTTTGGATTAGCCTAGGAGGAAAGAGCTGCTGGCAGGAGAAAAACTCCAATCAATTTGCTTTGCTAATACACTCTGGACCTCTGAATGCCATTAGAGGGAAAGGAAGAGCTGTCAATGCTACCTAATCAAATATAGTGTTACCTCTATTGAAATTTTTTTTTAAGTTGTAGGATGGATCATAGCACACTTCTCAAAACCTAATTCACTTCAACGAACACTGATGCTGGGAAACTTTACAGACCCACAGCTAAGGAATGATTTGTGGGATTTAAAACTGGCCCTGATAACATAGCTCAATCAGTATTCATCAGTGAAGTGTTCATAGGAAGCTGTGTTATACAAAATCAGAACAATGGTCTATCTAGCTCAGTATTACTGGCAGTAGTTCTCTACGGGTCCAGTCAGGAATTTTTCTCAGCCCTACCTGGAGAGCTGGTCTTGTGGTAGCAAGCATGAATTGTCCCCTTTGCTAAGCAGGGTCTGCCCTGGTTGCATATGAATGGGAGACTCCATGTGTGAGCACTGTAAGATATTCCCCTTAGGGGTTGAGGCTGCTCTGGGAAAAGCACCTGCCTGCTTGCGTGCAGAAGGTCCCAAGTTCCTTCCTTGGCAGCATCGCCAGATAGGACTGAGAGAGATTCCTGCTTGCAATCTTGGGGAAGCCGCTGCCCGTCTGGGTAGACAAGACTGAGGTAGATGGACCTATGGTCTGATTCGCTATATGGCAGCTTCCTATGTTCCTATGAGATGCCAGGGAATGAACCTGAGACCTTCGGCATACAGGCTAGATGCTCTATCACTGAACTATGGTCCCATCCCCTAAGAATGCACTGCACAATTTCAGCCCTCCTGCAAATGCTGGAATATAACTCCCATCACCCCTGATTATTGGGCACTTTGGCTGGGGATGATGGGAGTTGTAGTCCAAGAACAGTTGGTGGGCCAATGCTGTGCAGCCTAAGAGGACTATCTCACAGCAGACAGCACTCACATGTGGTCACCCATCCAAATGCAAACCAACACAGATGATGCTTAGCTAAGGGGATAATTCATGCTCGCTACCACAAGACCCGCAACCAAATGCAAAACGGTAATAATGCACAAGCAAGATACCTTTCTTCCTATCTGGTGTTAGAGGCTTGGGAGCTCTTAGGTCTCAAACTGCAGTTCAGAGAACAAAAGCTTGCATCGTGGTGAAGTCTGCACATTCCCAAGAGCCATGCAACCTGGTCTCTGCTAATAAAGCTAAACTATAACACCAATGTAGCATGACAGCAACCTCAAGAGTCCGTCCCCTCCCCTAACTTGAGAGGTTAACTATCCCCTCTTGTAGATAGACAGAACAATCAAAAGCTTAATGTTTCTCCCTCAAGGGAGAGTTTTCCGAACAATAGGACAATTCCTGACAAACAAGTGAGAGACGATAATTTCACAAAAGTGGTGGGCATGGGCCCAGGCCAAAATTGGCTTTCGGAATTGAGGGATGTTCTGATATGAAACAGGAATGTGTTTTTAAGCCAATTCTGTCACACACACACACACACACCCTGTCCAACCTGTTCCATTTGGGAAAGTGTTCTGCTGCTGGACATTGCTAAAAATGGGACAACATACAACATCCAAAAAGTCAGGATGGCGCAAACATCACCTGTGAGCTTGAGGGAATAAAGGTAAAGGTATAGTGTGCCATCGAGTCGATGTCAGCTCCTGGAGACCACAGAGCCCTGTGGTTGTCTTTGGTATAATACAGGAGGGATTTACCATTGCCTGTTCCCGCACAGTATGAGATGATGCCTTCCAGCACCTTCCTATATCACTGCTGCCTGATATAGGTGTTTCCCATAGTCTGGGAAACATACTAGCGGGGATTCAAACTGGCAATCTCTGGCTTGCTAGCCAAGTCATTTCCCGCTGCGCCATTAGGTGGCTACTAGACTCTTAACTCATCATGTAGCCTACATAGCCTATGGTGCATACTAGGACTAGCACAACAAAAAAGGATCTGATCCCCAAACATTTCCCATAAAACGAACATGCAAAAAGCATAGCAAAGCATTCTCAGCAATCTAGCATGACAGCTATACGCATTTCTCTTATTCCTACAAGGCTGTGTGTAGCCAACTCCAGGCACCTCAGAGGCAAGATGCCTCCAGATACCAGTTGCAGGGGAGCAACAGCAAGAGAGAGGGCTTGCCCTCAGCTCTGGCCTGTAGGCTTCTCAGAGGCCTGAAACAGGATGCTGGACTGGATGGGCACTGGACCCGACACATAGGAAACATAGGACCTTTTTCCAGCCACACAGACATACGGATTCTCAGTTTCTCACATTTTTGCACAATTAGGAAGCAACTGAAAATCTCCCACTCTCTCTCCCACCACAACCCTACCAAAAAGCAGTACCCAGGACGGAACAGCCCCCATCCCCGAAATACCTAACAAACAGGGTAGCTGATGGCTGGGAACCAGACTTTGATTCCCAGCCAGCCCAGAGCCCAAAGTGTTTGCAAAGAGTTTTTAAGAAGATACAATCATTATATTTATCTCTTGCCCTCCTAACTGCGCTTTGCTGATTGCTGTACTTCAGACCAAGGATGTGTAGGCAAATCTCAATTAATCCACATGTCTGCAAACCCTACTGCCTTCCAAGAGGGTGGAGGTGGAGGTGAAGTTTGCATCCCAATGTGGGTGTCACTGATCACTGAAAGTCATTACCTTGGTCATTTCAAACTGGTCAAGCCAGTTATCACTTGCTTTTCTCCTTGTTATACTACTTCTAATCAGAGAATCCTAGAGTAAAAGAGTGTGCCTCCTAGGAACTTGTTTGCTGAGTTGCTACAAAGACAACATAGGACTGACTGGGTTGTTCAACTGATAGATGAGTTTGAGCATACAAGCTTGCTGATGCTAATGGGCTGCTTGCTTGCAATAAAAAGACAGCTCCTGAAGCAAAAAAACAAACAAACCCCAAAGCAATGATTGGCAGATGTATTTTGGTTCTGGCAATGTATTTTAAAAATACAAAATACCTGAACAAATGTATTTTAGATACAAAATACTGTTCTGACAAGTATTTTAGATATAAAATACAAAAGTATTGAAAATGCATATTTTAAAATACATGTATTTTACATACTACCCATCTCTGGTTAGAATAAGAAGCTTTGAACTACCAAGTTAGATTAAATAGTAGGAGAAAGTTCTGACCTCTAAGGCAGGGGAAGGCAACCTTGGCTCTCCAGCTGTTGCTGAACTACAGCTCCCATCATCCCCAGCACAGGCGGAGCATGGATGCTGGCAGCCCCTGTCCAGTTCACTGCCGGCAGTCGCCACCACCCCTGCATCTGATGTCTGATGGGGGCGTGGCCTCATTAGCAAACAGGCAGCTCCGTTTTTTAAAGGCTTCAGCCAGCACTGGGTTCACAGCTTGCAAAAGTTCTCCTTTTGCAAACAGGGAGAGGTGCTCCTGGCTCCTCTGAGAATGTGGCACCACCCAACATTTACTTGCACACAGGGCGCGTGGCCCCGTTTACTAATGTGGCCACGCCCCCTGCATCTGACATCAATGCAGCAGCCTGGATTCTTTGAACCCCCCCTCCCCCGGCAATGGTGGCTCCACCCCTGATCCCCAGGCACAATTTATTGTGGCTGGGGCTGAATGGTGTTGTAGTGCAGCAGCAGCAGCAGCAGCAGCAGCAGCAGCTGGAGATCCCAGGTTGCCACCACTTCTCCACGGCCTTGTCCTTCTCAGCACCGAACATCACACGGCACAGGAGGTTCCTGATCAGATTGCCTGAGTTTTTAAAGGGCAGCTTGAAGGGTCTTGGGTCGGGGTGTTGGCGCCAAGGGAAATATTTCAAGCTTGTGCTGTTTCCTCTATTGAAGTCGACTGAAGCTGCTGTTAGCTCCATTGGGGAGAGTGAAGTGGGGAAGGCAGGTGCACAGTCAGGAGCAGCCCAGGTTATTGATGCCTGAGGTGAAGCATCCAATTCTGCCTTACCCCATGTCCCTGGTGGGGGCCAGCTTCCTTTCAAAACCAGCCCCTGCAAGTGCTGAAAGTGGGGCACTGTGGGGTGGGGGTGGGGTGGCCCACAGCCTCCTCTTCTCTGCTCATGCTTCTTGCCAGCTTTGCCAGGAGTGTGAGGAGAGGCACTCCTTGCAAGGGTTGCCAGAGTCAGATCGGTCCCAAAGAGCTGCTCTGGTGGTGACAGCAGGGGGTATTTTGCCACCCTGCTGGTGCCCCAATAGTCTGCCACCTGAGACAACCCTCTCAGCTTGCCTCGCGGAAGGACCATCCCTGGGTACCTGTTTTTTTGTCTCCTGCAGGGCTCATAGCAATTTGCTAAGAAATGATGCAAGCGAAGGGGTAACCCCACCCCCTCCACCAGCAACACTTAATAGCCCAGTCCAATTCAGCACCTCCGGAAGCGGCATTTAATTTCTTTAGAAACAAAACATTGGAGGTCTGATCACTCATCTCCTGCATACGCTTCCCAGCACTAGTCAAGACCTCACTGTGGGAATAAGAGAGAACTGGTCCTCCCGCAGGGCAGATCTTCTGTTCATAACATTCTCCTAGATTCTGACGTTTGATAGCCAGTAACCCCAACTGATCCTTCCTGTCTCCAGCTTTCCCTGAACAACTGCATCCTTTTGCCACTTTCCAGACAGCATCTTCTACAAGTGTTCCTGCAAAAGGAATAAAGATGCACAAAAATTCCAGGGAAACAATCTTATCAGACGTTGCCTCCAGCGATAAGCTACCCCCAGCTGCAGGTGTCAGAGAAAGGAAAATAAGCACTCCTATCATCTTTGCAGTCCCCCAAGACGAAGCGGCAAAGGATTTCTTTAAAGAGTTTGCTTTAAATAAAATGATTGATATTAGGTTATACATCATTTTATGTACTTCTGGTCCACTGGTTCTTGACTCCCCCCCCCCCCGACATTATTTATTGACAAAGTTTTCAGGAGGAGAATGGGAGAGTAAGGGAAAGCGAAATTCAAACAAATGTCAAATGGAAAATATAAATACACAGTGAATGCCCCTGGCAGCTCCTGTCTGTCACTCCTGTGGCAATGCAGTGACCTGTTCTTCTTCCCACTCACTCCCTGAGCATCTGGCGTTCCTTGTTTGTACAACTCAATTTGCTGCAGACCTTTTGAAACATACAACTTAACTAGACAATCCTAGAAGGGTTGGGTTTTGTTTATAGATGAACAGCCCTGCTGGATCAGGCCCAAGGAGGCCTCTCTAGCCCAGCATCCTGTTTCCCACGGTGGCCCACCAGATGCCACAGGCAAGAGGTGAGCAGGGCGTGCCCTCTCTCCTGCCGTGGCTCCCCTGCAACTGGGATCCAGAAGCATCCTGCCTCTGAGGCTTTCAGGGAGCAGGGATGACCTCTGAATGAATAGGTTACAAATGAGTTATATTGAAGAAGGGGTCATGACTGCAGAACCCATTTGATATTCATTCAGAGGTCTGGTGATCCATTTTGGAGCAAGTTAGGTACATAAACACACATGGAATATGGGAAGGTTGCCAGCAACCTCTTCCCTTCCCCAAACCTCAAGCATATGATCTGGGGGAGGAGCAAGGTCACTTTCTCACTTCACGCCCAGGTATGCCCACCAAAAACCCTCCTCACTGTTTGTGAGAGCTGTCAAAGCATGATGTGAAGTGAGTTCCTCACTCACTTTGCACTCCAGATCAGCAAGGCGGCAGGGATTCTTATTGCTTCCAAGTGTCTGCAAATCCTAGTGAGAGTAAAAGATGGGTCTCCCCTAGTCCTCTTTGTATGGCAGAGGACTTGGAGGATGGGAATCTCTCTCTCTGGGCATGGCAGAGAATGAGAGATCAAACCACAGCATGTGGTTGTGATGTTTTTGGTGAATCCATTCCTTGATCCAGGCCAGGTTTTGAACGGTGCCTTAGTTACTTGTATTCCGGTCCTGGAGTAGAGGCGGGGCTAACAAACAGCCAGCAGCAAGAGCACTGAAGGCAGTCTGCACTTGCCTCTCTGTAGATAATATCTGTCTCATTAAACTGTTAATACTCCTGATTCAACTCTGCCGTCTTGTCCTTGCATGCCACAACTCTTTCCTTTGGGTTCTACAGTGGTCACAAGGAAGAGAGACATGGTTTCCATGGGTGAAGGAACCCTATGCATGACAGGGGTTCGCCTCCATTATCCTAAAAGCAAGAGCACCACATTTACAGCATCCAGGCAGGATGCTTCTGAATACCAGTTGCAGGGGAATAACAGCAGGAGAGAGGGCATGCCCTCAACTCCTGCCTGTAGGCTTCCAGGGGCATCTGGTGGGCCACTGTGCGAAACAGGATGCTGGATTAGATGGGCCTCCTTGGGCCTGATGCAGCAGGCATGAATTGTCCCCTTTGCTAAGCAGGGTCCACCCTGGTTTGCATTTCAATGGGAGATTACATGTGTGAGCACTGTAAGATTTTCCCCTTTGGGGATGGGGCCACTCTGGGAAGAGTAGAAGGTTCCAAGTTCCCTCTCTGGCAACATCTCCAAGATATGGCTGAGAGAGACTCTTGCCTGCAGCCTTGGAGAAGCCGCTGCCAGTTTGTGAAGACAATACTGAGCTAGATGGACCAATGGTCTGACTCAGTATATGGCAGCTTCCTATGTTCCTGCGTTCCTAGTATTTTCTCCAAGTTTGGTGGTCCCAAACCTCTCTGCTCAGTAAGTAAGTCATCTCGTGTTCTGTGCCCCTCCAGCAGACATTTATTATTTAACAGGAACTTTTATCAGCAATTCCCATAATTCTCTGCACAGCTTTATAAGGTGGCTGGTCCAATTTTGTCCACCTATTTTGAGAGGCAACCCAAGACCCAGTGTGATAATAAACCCAACATGTCTTTAATGAACCAAAAGGTATCATTTCCCCTGAGACTTTTTAAAAAAGCTTTCTGCACAAGGACTTTATAGCAGCCAATTAAGATTATGATAAACACAACTCATACTGTTAAACAAGCAACCCTTCATGGGGGCCATAGGAGGACCTCAGAGGAGACCTGGTCCTCATTATGCAGGACGAAAAGGCGCTATTGGAAATGCGGCTTCTGTAGCTGCACCCTCATATGGATGTCAGGTGTCCCCGGGGATGAACAAAGCAGCTGCAGCAATGGTGGTACTGGTAGAATAAATATAGCAGTATTCTCCTGGCAAAAATTCTTAGAGTCTTGCTTTTGGCATGACCAGGGCTGCTCAACTTCAGCCCTCCGGCAGATGTCGGCCTACAACTCCCATAATCCCTGGCTATTGGCCACTGTGGCTGGGGTTTATGGGAGTGGTAGTCCAAAAGCAGCTGGGGGGCCTAAGTTGAGCAGGCCTGGGCAAGACCCAGTGGGCCCTCTGCGGGGGGATTACCTTTGCCCCCACACTATGGTTTCTGGGGTGCCGTTATTAAAATATACCCCAGGAGCCGGTTTAGAGAGACTTTCTTTCCAAGCCGACTCCTGGGTATTTGGGCACTCACGCAAACTGTATGCGGGGGCCCTGTTTCTGCACCAGGTCCTGCTCTTTAGGAATGATGAGCATCACACAAGATGATACTCATGTTATAGGAGGCAACGGCAGCCCATAACCCCACGGTCTGCTCTCTCATGAGACGGTACACTTGGAGGTGTGAGAAAGGATGCTTCATGCAAGAAAGCTGCAGGGATGGCCACCTGGGCAAGTGCTTTCCTGGTCTCGGTGACCGCAGTCAAGCCACTGTCAAAACCAGCACTCGGCCATCCCAACCACCAATGTGGAGATGTGCACCAGGGCTGTCCACTACCGGGAATCTCCGTGCCTGCAGATCTACATATGCCATGACACCAGCCCTGGCCTGGGAATTCCGAATGGCTGGAAGGGCCCACGCTGCCAATTGTGGGGGTGCCAGTTGTGGGGGTGCAATTGGAGGGGTCTGAAAGGCAGACCCTGGAAGGGATTCCAGAGCAACCAAGCTCTAGATAGATAGATAGATAGATAGATAGATAGATAGATAATTACTATGCTTTTTGTTACCACTATTCAGCCTCATTTAAGATTTCTTTACTTCATGAGCTGAGCTTCGGGGGGGGGGGGCATTTTAAAATCTTGTCTCTGGGCCCACTCCAACCTTGCTACGCCCCTGCTGGGGTAAAAGGTAACGGCGGTTAGCTGTACGTCTGCGGCACGAATTGGAGTTACGGATTTTAACTCCAGTTAGTGCTAAATACAGCTAAATGGTACTTGTGAACCAGGCCAATATCTTGAGTTAGGCTTACCATGGATTTTGTGATATATTTTCACTTTAATAAAAAATCAAAAAGAGTGTTTTCTCTTAAACTTCCCATAACTTTTATTTCATTTTCAGCAGGTTTCTTGTGGCTTAACAATAAAAAGTGAAAAGTACAGCTTGTCTGACTGCAAAACCAGCTCTCAGGAGACCCAACTCCATTCCTGGCCCTAGAAAAGAATTACTAATGGAAGTTTGCCAAAAAGCTTCAAGTTCTCAGCTGGACAGACAGTGATATGATTGAGCCAGAAACATAAATATTAGGCAGAGATGAAGCGCAGCCCTGTGAGTACATTAGAGGCTCAAGACTCAGAAAACCTCTTTGCTATGCCTTGCCTACTTGTATTCACATAGATATCTAGCAGCACTTTGAACCACAGCTTTCCTAAAAGGTATAAAATGCTAACCCAAAGTTGAAGCAAATACAGGGCTATTTTAAGGAAAGAATGGCATGAACAAGTGAACAACTTTGCTCTAAAGCAGGGATCAGATGCCTATCAGGGGCTTCCCAATGCAACCATCGGTAGTGGTGGCCCAGATTGCCTGAAATCATTTGCCCACTACAGCAGCATGGGGAGGCTGGCAGTAGCCTGTCTGAGGCCACGGCCCCCTGGCCCTGCCCCCCTGCTAGCCCTGGCCCTACCCCCCTGGCTAGCCATGCCCCAGCATCTGATGTCAGACACGGGGGATGTGGTCTCCCTCCCAAATGGGGCCGTGTGGCCCCATTTGGAAGGGAGATTGGCCCGCACTGCATTGGGCAGCATGGGCCCCTACCCACGACCCCCAGTGTGTGAATCAGATGTACTGGGGTCCAGGGGCGTCACTATAATAGGGCAAGGGGAGACAGTTGTCTGGGGGCCCACTGCCTTGGGGGGCCCCCCAGAGGCAAGTCACATGAGTGACTCCCATGACTGACGGCCATGCTGGCCGTTCTGCCAATGCAGTGCGGGCCGATCTCTGTCCTAAACGGGGCCAGGTGGCCCTGTTTGGGAGGGAGATTGATTGGCCCTGCTGCGCTTAAGGCAGGGAGAGTCACTCTGGCCGTGTTGCCAATGCAGCGCGGGCCAATTTCAGCTCCAAGGGGGGCCCCGCAGCCCCGTTTGGGACCAAAATAATGCCCTCCGCATCTGACGCCTTGATTTTTGCTCAAGGGTGGAATCCTGGCTCTGGATGAATTCAATAGGAGCATTACAGCCGTATTCATAATGCAACAATTATTTAGTATGTCTACATTAAAAAAATAACAACCACCTTGCAAATCCCATGTTCCAAAGCAAACTATTAGTGAGTGAGGATGCTCGGGGAAACCCAATTCATTGCAAGACGAGCCAACCCACATACAATTTGCACTGGAATATGGGATCTGCAGTTCTTAAAAATGCAGACACACTAAACGATTGTTGCATTATGGATAAGGCTGTAAGGCCCCCATTGAATTCAGCTTGCAGTGTGGCAAAATGCATGATAAACAGAACAGTGCATAGCTTTGAACCCTCAGCAGCATAGTAATTTATTTCTACGAGAGAGGAAAGAGAAACAACACACCATTTCCATTACTCCACTTATTGTGATAATCACCGACAACACAAGGTGTAGTGAATAATAGATATCTGTAGGTACTGCTGGTAGATTGTCATGTTGCTATTGAAAAATCAAGCTGGGCCTTACAGAAAGAATACAAAATGAAGGATGGATAAATTACAAGTGTAGACAGCAGAACACAAGGGTGGTGGTGAGGAGAAAGCAGGAGAAAATGTTTCATTTCCTTTTGTAGTACAAAGAAGCATCAGCTTCCTTCCTTTAACCTAAGGTTCTGGCACCATCTCCCCATTAATCAACAGAAGGCGTCTCCTCCTACCAGTTATTCAAGAGTCTGGCATCCATTTCGACAGCAGATCTGGTATATTTGAATAGAATCCACTGGGGCAAAAGCATGGCACACCAGAACACTGAAATTATTTCATCTACTTTGGCAGTGCACACCTTTGCCAGAGCGCAACCTCAAATATTTCCAAATCAGGATGGTATTTTTATATTTGAGGCTCAGGTGTGAAAATTAATATGGAAAGGTGAGAGTCAGCTTAAGTGGTTCATTCAGAAAAATGCAGCATTGTTGCATATTCTGATTGATTTGGTAGCAATCTGGCATTCAGGAGATTGAGCTGCCTTTCCTTTACTAACACAGCAATATCAACCTGACAAAATGATTAGGCCTGCATCCGTCATTTGATATAGCAGAAATAAAGCCACTGTAACACAGTGCTGTCAGAGGATAAATGTCTCCAGCTTTGAAAATAAACACCTCACACTTATTTTCCATAAAACGTCTCAGCATTCAGCTGGGAGTGAGGGAGACATCATTATCCTGTGACAAAGTTCTGTCCTATTTGGAATTATTTATTCAAGTAGGAAATCCATCACTTGTCTGCAACAACTGGAGAGCATAATGATTCTCAGCATTAGATTTCCTGTTCTAGTACATCTTGCTAACTTTGCATTAAACTTTCAGTCTCTCCTCCTTCCATGGGATACACAGCAGGCAGAATCTATCTTTCTAAATAGCTAAGCAAATAAATCAAATACATCACAGTGGTGAGGAGAAAGCAGACGGAGAGAGGTTTTCATCCCTCTCCCATAATACTCTGGGTCATTCAGCAAAATGAACTGGGGGTAAAGTCCAGGACAGACAAAAGCAACCACTTCCTTATGCAACATGTAACCAATTTATGGAATTCACTGCCACAGGATGGTGGTGGCTGCTAACTTAGATGATTTTGGACAGTTTCACAAGAGCGCCGATGAGTCTATAAATGGGGAACATGCCGGTATAATGTTGGGTGTGCTCTCCCAGGTGGGTGTGACATCTGAACCCATCCAAGACCAGGTCCCAGACCCTCCACCCAACATTCTCCACCCAGCTTCCAGCTCTTGGTAACTGTTGTTGGGAGGATGTCAAGAGGGGAACTTTGGGAAACAAACTTGGGTGGTCTTCGACATCACTTCTGCCAGGAGCGGATCATGCACTCGGTTCCCAACATCGTATCGCAAAATGAACTGTCCTCTTTGCTGAGCAAAGGGTCAGCCCTGGTTTGCATTAGAATGGGAGACTACATGTGTGAGCACTGTGAGATATTCCCCTTAAGGGATGGGGGGATGTAGCAAAGTGAAATGAATTCTGGAAAGAGCACCTGCATGTTTGCATGCAGAACGTTCCAAGTTCTCTCCCTGGTTTCTTCAAGGCAGGGCTGAGAGAGACTCCTGCCTGCAACCCTGGAGAAGCCACTGCCAGTCTGTGTGGACAATATTGAGCTAGATGGACCAAGGGTCTGACTCAGTATACGGCAGCTTCCTATGTTCCTATGACCAGCTCTCCTCCTCAGTCTCATGCACATATCCCTGTGACTAGATTCCAGTGAACACAGAAGTAAGCCCCAATCTGCATATGCAAATGGAATGGGCTGGTGTGCATCCTAGGTAGAGTGGACTGTACCATTGCACTACAAGGGATTTCTATATGGATTTCTATTTACAGGGAGCTTTTTGTTTGTTTGTTTTAACACAGAGGAGCATTTAAAAATGTGATCCCACTACTTGCAATCTGAAGTGGTAGAGGTCATTCCAGAAGCCCCATGCAGGAGGACATACCACTTGTGAGTAAACATGCGTAGGAGTGGGCTGTAAGCTCTCACACATCATCAACAGCAGCACCATTCTTTTTGAAACAGAAGGCAGAGCAGATTCCAACTTTTCACTGTAAAAATGGTTCATTAATGTTGGAATCGAAATTTCACTTTAGCTAATGAACTAAAAAGATGCTTTACACAGCTGATGTGCCATTTCATCTAGGCTCTAAGTACTTTCCTTTGCACTTTGAGTCGAGCAGAGTGGTTTGAAGTTACCCTTCTTTTCAAGGAGATCTGCAAAGCGCATTTTACGACTTTTTTAAAAAAAAATCTTTCAGCTTTCTTAATTCCCCGGACCCCGCCCCCCCCCTGCCCCGCTTCATCTTATAAAAAAGTAACAAAGTGGTGACAGACTAAGCAAGGCTCCATTATCCATCCTGAAGCAAGGAGCTTTGGCATGAAAATGACGGCTATCACTCTTGTCCACGACGTGAGGGCCGGAATGCCAAAAACCTGCAGTTCAGTTCATATTCCACAACCAAACGGACTACCCATGCACAGCACCTCTTACGCCACAGTATGGTCTCAGGAGGAAACAGCCACGGCTGGTCCTAAGGAGGCAGGCGGGCTCCAAGGGAAGTGCAGCTCCGCTGGTTCCCGACAGCTCTTTCTCCAGCCCCACCCAAAAGCCACGCTGCCTGCAGACTGGCTATTCATCAGGTAGAGCTGGCAGTCCACGCAGCTCTACCTGACAAATGGCCAACCTGCAGGCAGTGCGGCGGGAGAGAGAGGAGCCGTCAGAGCAGTTGGGAACCAGAGGCAGCTGCGCTTTCCTTGGTGCCCCCTGCCTCCTTAGAATTCTTAGCCATTTTAATTTGCAGGAAGCTAAAGATTGGTTTCTCCTGAACATGGGGTGCTGAAATTTTTTGGGAAACACTTCCTGATTGATGGATCATGGCCGATGTCCCGGCGAATGAAGCGCTTGCAGGGTGGACCAAGCTGTGCACTCTCAAGGAAATCGTCGTCAGCATTACCAATATTTATATGCCGCTTTTCAACACAAAGTTCTCAAAGGTTTACATGGCGGTGTACAAACCACGTCGCTGTGCAAAACCCCGACGCGGTGCAATCATGCATATGATCCCCGCAAGGCAAACAGACGGAGGAAGAGGCTTCCCAGCAGGAGGCATGCGGATCCGTGCACGAGCCCAGCTCCTGATGTACCGCGCCTGGCTACGTCTGTGCAAGTGCTTTGTCGGTCTGGATGTTAGCCAACCAATAGCACTGATTGAACCTGGGACCTTCTGCACACAAGCAGATACTCTTCCATTGAGCTATGGCCCCATCCCCAAAAGGGAATATCTTGCAGCAGACGACGTTCACATGCACCCACCCATCCAAATGCAAACCAAGGTGGACCCTGTTTAGCAAAGGGGACAATTCCTGCTGGCTATCCCCGCTGGTACTATATTGGGCAGCAGCGATATAGGAAGGTGCTGAAAGCCATCATCTCACACTGTGCAGGAAGAGGCAATGGTCAACCCCTCCTGTATTCTACCAAAGAAAACCACAGGGCTCTGTGGTCACCAGGAGTTGACACCGACTTGATGGCACACTTTACCTTACTGCAAAACCAATAATGCACCCTTCGACCTTCCTAAACAGATGCACCAAAATGATGAAATGTATTAACATATTTCTCAAGGAGTGTCTTTTCCATTAAAAACGACAATAACCATGTAGCATATTTATGGGAACACGCCTTCTCCTTCCCTCTCTGCTCCCCCACCCTGAAAACTACTCAAACATATTATGGTGGGGTTCTGATTCTGTTACACATTTCCCCATCGCTTGTCATATTGGGAATGCAAGGAATGAACACCCACTTTTGCATTCATAACCGTGGCTGTGCCATGTGGTCATGAGAGAGACCCTTGACTCCTTGTATGTGGACATGGCTCTGATTCAGCCACATTTCCAGTCATTCAAATTTTCTGGGATTCCCAAGGCACATTTAGATACATGCAAATAGTGGCATTAGCCACCCTCTCTGCACATAAAGGCATGTTTTGCTGAAGTAGAAAAACAAAGTTGACACTCAGGTACTTGATAAGTTAGATCACCTCCCTGGAGCCTTTGGACTCTGCTCAGCTCAGCCAAAGCAGCAGAAGACTCAGCCTCCATATCTAAAAGAAAGTAAGATTAAACACTCCCATAGGCAATTTAACAGACTTTTCATCAGGGCTTAAGTCTTCTGAGTAATTCTATATTCCCTTCAAACCAGATGAAGTTTATTTTGAAAAAGAAAAAGAAAAACCTCAAGCAAAGCAAGAAAATCCTTCCCTTTTCTTCAAAATGACATCTAAATAAACAAACACTACTTTTGTGTTGGCAAACTGATTTAACCCCCTCCTGTATAAATTGTGCTATATAAATACGGGTGGAAATTTACTTCTGCATACAGGTCAAATGCAATGCCACACATTGTGAAATCCAGACAGAATTTGCCAAACCCCAAAGTACCTCTTTGGGGGCATATTGAGTGGTGGATACAAGCGGTACAAGTTACAGGGATTAAGTGGCTACATTTCCTTCCGATTCAGCCCTGTTGCGTTTTCAAATGTAAGCCTTGAAATTGGATTTGTTTTTAGTTAGCTCCTAATGCAAACATATTACCTACACTGGCAAAAACATTCCTTCAGTTTCTCTCCTGAATTATCTGCTGCTATGTTCATATGGGACAAAAGACTGTGAGAAACCAAATACATCCTTTTTGTCATACAAGAAAGTGACATCATATCCAACAGGGAGGAGAATAGGCCTTGGAGACCACAGAGCCCTGTGGTTGTCATTAGTAGAATACAGGAAGGGTTGACCATGGCCATCTCCCATGCAGTATGAGATGATGCCTTTCAGCATCTTCCTATATAGCTGCTGCCCGATATCGGTGCTTCCCAAAGTCTGGGGAATATACCAGCAGGGATTCGAACCAGTAACCTCTTGCTCCCTAGGCAAGTTACTTCCCTGTTGTGCCATTAGGTGGCTGTATTACAATCATAGACCAGCACATTAAAAAGTAACACACACAAATTAGTATCACAGGCCTACACAATGGAAGCAAGACAAACCACTGATGATGATGATGATGATGATGATGATGATGATGATGATGATAGTATTAGAAAAAGTGGAAATAATAAGATATTATAACCATTAAAATAGGGAATTTAACCAACTACCTGCAACAGGCACAAGCAGCTGAACAAAACATGGCCACTTTATCTGTAATCTGTGAGCTCTGATCAGAGAGAGGTGGGGGGCGGAGATAAAATTCCTCTCTCCTATCTGGACTTTTTTGGAGAATGGGTGCAATAAAAACGGAGTACATGTTACGATAAAAAGGGCAAAGTAAAAGGACGTGCCACTCCCTGCCCGCATCACAAGGACTTGTACGTTCAGGAGGGACCATCTCCCCTCCAGAAGAGCAGATGGCCACACACTGAATCGGGATAATGTAAATGCCCTGCAAAATCCTGGCACTGTTAAGTTGGTTACGTAGCTAGCCGCTGCCAATGCATTCCTAGTGGCCCCTAGGATGGGATATTTAGAAACTCAACTTAAGTGTGTCTGTAATTCAGGGTCCCCTATTAGTTGTTTCAGAATGGCTTTAGCTTTGCAGTATCCAAGGGCTATTAAAACACTAGGTTTAAAACCAGCGGTGGGTGCGCAGTTCGGCTATGGACATCACAGGCATGCGGGCATGCGAACGGAGTTCAGCCAGAGAGGTGCGCAGGTCGGCTGGAGAGGCCCAACAGCCACAGCGGCCACCACCACAGGGGCCAAGATAAGAAGCGGCAGTGGGGCAGGAGCAGGGCTGGCATTGGGGGTGGCCAAAAGGAGCTGGGAACAGCGGCGGGGAGATGTTGGTTGCCCTGCCCCTTGCATCTGACATCAGATGCAGGGGGTGGGGCTTGGGGTGCCTGGGCACCCGTGCTTCATGCGCACAGGGGGGGGGTGTTCCCCTGCAAAGAGTGTGTCCCCTGGCCACCTGGGGGCTTGCTACACCCCTGTACACCTCCCTCAGCATTTTGCCGTCCCTGGCAATGGCATGCCCCATTCTTGAGGAAGTATGTCTTGTACTCCAAGGAAGCTGGCAGCCTGGAGTGGACCGCCATGGCCCGTCAGTTATTTTCCACCTTGAGGCAGAGCTACAGATCTGTGAGGAGCACCACACGCTTTCAAGTGCTGCATTCCTTGCCGTGTCAGAGTCATTTTAATCAAAGAGCACCCAGCTCCCGCTCTCTGTTCAAACAGAGCTGCTCGCAGGCTTTGTTAGTTTCTGCAAGATAGGCTGTGTGATGTGCAGGCCGGCTTCTCTCTAATCTGCATCTCAATAGGCATCAGACAACTGTGCTCTCCCAAACAAGACACAGGCTTTTTTCCAGCAGGAATTTGGTTTTTATTACAAGCAGGCGGGGGGGACGGGACACATTATTATGTCCTATACATCAAAGCAGGCTTAGAGCTTCTTCCTCTAAGAATCTCCCTTGCTAGAATCCAACAAACTCCACTGAAATGTCAAGGTTTAGAATGCACAAGCCTTCTAGTGCCTCAGAATGTGAATGGATTTTTATTTATTTATTTAATAAAATAAATTAATTATTTCATTGCATCTCTTTAAATATCAAGAAACATTGTATAGACAGATCATCTGGAGTTAAAGGAAACACAAAGCCATTTAAACAGTAAAACAATAGTTGCAGTAATATAAAGTCATAACTTACAAATCAAAGTCAAACCACGGAAACAGTGAATGGAATTTTTAAATAACTGCATGGCACACTTTTGTTTTATGCCAATCTAACAGTTATGGCTAACCCCAAAGAACCCTTGGAGCTTGGTACAGTGCTGTGAATTCTCAGCTAGAGATTCATCATCACTCCCCTAACAGATCTTCCTGAGAAACAATCCCCAAAGTTACGCAGAGTGAGGGGATGACAAAAGGAAGTACTTTTTCACCCAACACATAATCAGCCTATGGAATTCTCTGCCACAAGATGTGGTGACAGCCAACAGCCATGGCTTTAATGTGGGGTTAATATGTGTGGAAATCATTTTGCTTGCTTGACCAAACTGAAGCCATTTTTGCTGGCTTGATGTAGGAACTGTTTGAGCAAAAATGTGATGCGAGAAGAAAACAGAACAACTAACATAGTACTGTAGGCAGGAAATGGTGAACTTGGGGTTTCACTTGAAATAGAATGCGGGGAAAGATCCCTAGAGATCTAAATAGTGCTTTAGCAGACAGTTTGCACATTGCTGGAGCATTCTATCATGCAGAGTAGCGATGATCTCTTGATTTTACTTCCTTATTTAATATACACAGGTAACCGAAGCAAATGATGTAATTTCCTCTTTTGAGAATATAAGACTATGTTCTGAACTTTGCAAGGGGT
Source organism: Hemicordylus capensis (assembly GCF_027244095.1). Lineage (NCBI taxonomy): Eukaryota > Metazoa > Chordata > Lepidosauria > Squamata > Cordylidae > Hemicordylus > Hemicordylus capensis. The sequence goes on from NC_069667.1 coordinate 23,299,450, forward strand.
CTTTGAATCTGGTCAGGTCTATGACCTGCATGAGCTATCTCTGACCCAATTTCAGCTGCAACTGTCTTTGTACCAATAAAGCAATCTACCTGGAATTCCAAAACATAGAGTGAAGACCACATTTTCTTCCACATATGGCTTTAAGAGGGGTTTAGATAAAGTCATGGAGGACATTGAAACATAGGAACATAGGAAGATATGAACATAGGTAGCTGCCATATACTGAGTCAGACCATTGGTCCATCTAGCTCAGTATTGTCTTCACAGACTGGCAGTGGCTTCTCCAAGGTTACAGGCAGGAATCTCTCTCATCCCTATCTTGGAGATGCTGCCAGGGAGGGAACTTGGAACCTTCTGCTCTTCCCAGAGCAGCTCCATCCCCTAAGAGGAATATCTTACAGTGCTCTCACTTCTAGTCTCCCATTTGTGTGCAACCAGGGTTGGCCCTGCTTAGCTAAGGGGACAAGTCATGCTTGCTACTACAAGACCAGCTCTTGTCTCCTATAGACAGGTCTATCAATGGTGACCAGTCTGAGGGCTATAGGCCAGCTTCAGAGGCAAGATGCCTCTCAATACCAGTTGCAGGGGAACAACAGTAGGAGAGAGGGCCTGCCCTCAGCTCTAGCCTGTGGGCTTCCCAGAGGCATCTGGTGGGCCACTGTATGAAACAGTGATAGACCTTGGGTTATCTAGTCCAGCAGGGCTTTTTTTATGTTCTTATGATTGCTATTAAACCTGTTTACATCTGTGGCATAGATCAGTGGTTCCCAACCAATGATGTTGCTGGACTATAATTCCCATGATCCCCAGCCACAATAAATTGTTGCTGGGGCTAATGGGAGTTGGAGTTCAGCAACATCTGGAGGCCCCCAGGTTGAGAAACCCTGGCCTAGATCATTGTCGGGTAATCAGTAGGTAGTCTTTTTAAAGGAAAATTCTGAACTGCACAATGTAATATGTGCATGTAGCATGTGTCACTACAACACACACCTGTGCATTTTCTTTGCATGTGCATGCGTTCTTTGTTGCCTAGAGTCACATTCTATGACATGAAAAGCCTAAATAAGAGTGGGAGAAATTCCTCAGAATTTGACAGCGATATTGCAGAAGAGCATTATAGTCATTGGGGAAGACTCTGTGGGGAGTTGCAGTGGTGTCTCCGGAAAGTGTCTTTGACAGGCAGAGGAGAAATGGGTCCACATAAGAACAGCCCTGCTGGATCAGGCCCAAGGCCCATCTAGTCCAGCATCCTGTTTCCCACCGTGGCCCACCAGATACCTCTGGGGAGCCCAAAAGGCAAGAGCTGAGGGCATGCCCTCTCTCCTGCTGTGGCTCCCCTGCAACTGGTATTGAGAGGCATCTTGCCTCAAGCTGGAGGTGGCCTATAGTTCTCAGACAAGTAGCCATTAATAGACTTGTCCTCCCTGAATTTATCTAAGCCCTTTTTAAAGCCATCCAGGCTGGTGGCTATCACCACATCTTGGTGCTTTCCAGACTAGGTGCTCAGCAACAGCAAAATGCCTCTGTTCGGGCAAGTCACCTTCAAAATGTAAACAGCAGGGGAGCAGTATTGCAGAAACTAACAGCCTGGGGGGGAAAGCAACTTTTTCACACCAGATATACAACATTCTAGCTCCACATCGCAGTGATTAAATTCGAAACAAGGCATTGGACATGTGAACAGTACACTGCTGTCCGTGTAGGGACTGCGGTGTCACGATGCAGGAAGTGTGGAAGTACACTTCCGAGATACATCCTGACCCCATATTAGGGTCTAGTCAGGTTAATTATACGATGTGTGAAAAAGTACTTCCTTTTGTCAGTCCTAAATTTCTTGGCAATCAAGTTCATGGGATGACCCCTGGTTCTAGTGTTATGCAAGAGGGAGAAATTTTTCTCTGTCTCCACTCTCTCCACACTATGCATAATTTTATAGACCTCTATCATGTCTCCCCTCAGTCGTCTTTTTTTCTAAACTAAAAAGGCCCAGTGCTGTAGCCCTGATTCATAAGGAAGGTGCTCCAGGCCCCTGATCATCTCAGTTGCCCTCTTCCGCACCTTCTCCAGTTCTATAATGTCCTTTTTGAGGTATGGTGACCAGAACTGTACACAGTTTTCCAAATGTGGCCGCACCATATAGATTTGTATAAGAGCATTATGATATTGGCAGTTATATTTTCAATCCCTTTCCTAGTAATTCCAAGCAAGGAATTGGCCTTCTTCACAGCTGAGTGGACATTTTCAATGAGCTGTCCACCACTCGACCAGGGCCTGGGTTTTAGAAGAGCCTGCTCTAATCTACTTTTCTTACAACATTTTTTGCATTTGCATCATCCAAGACAACTTTTGCATGACCTGAATTTTTGAACTGCACAAATGTTCTTTTAGAACTGCCCATTTTTCACACCTGTCAATAGATCTATGTGCCACACAATTTGTCAAACTCTTCCTAAAAGCCATTTATTAAAATGATATAGCACAGGCCAGAAGAGAATCTATCTATTAGGGCCGTGCAGTTGTGTTGGTCCATGTCAGACCCCATGTGTGTGTAGGGCATTATCAGAAGGAGTTCTGACATGAGAGCGGGGGCCCCGACAGTCAGAACTCCAACTAAAATTTTGCTGTCATGGTGAAACTTGGTTGCCATTCGGACATGCCTGTTGGATCCAATGGCACGGAGAAGAAGCTACTTCTCAGCTGAGAGGTGGCTTCTCTCTCACCCAGTTGGGATCTAAAAGTTAAAACTTTGAAATTTAACTCTGAAATCCTTTAACTCTGAAATCCCTACAGAATGTTGGGAAATTGTTGGATTTCCAATCTGATCTAACCTGACCCGGCAGTTTGTGGGAGTCGTGCTGGTCCCTCCTGGCAATTTTCCTGTCAAGTCAGACCTGACATTTCCCAACATGCACAGGCCTATGCATTGCCTTTTTCTGGGCAAATATAACATGTCAGCAAAAGTCCAGGCCCCATTCAGGGCTGGATTATGACATGCTTAGGCCCTAAGCTACGTCAGCCTTAAAAGGCCCCACAGCATTACAAAAACATGCATTATTCTAACCAAAAAGACAACTAAAATAACAAAGTGTTATTTTTACTTGGCAAGGGGGCAATGAAAGACTAAGAATCTAAAACCAGTTATCTTGCAATAAACCTATTTGCATTAGAAATGCCTTCAAATGGAAATACATTATGTAAAACTTGAAATTTTGTCTTTTAAAATTTTTAATGAGAGGCCCCTTGTAATGTGAGGCCCGAAGCTGCAGCTTGCTTAGCTTGCGCCTAAATCTGGCCCTGGCTCCATTTTTTCTACATCACTGAACTGGTGTTGACAAAGCAAGTGGGGCATCTGTTTGCTCAGCGTAGATGCGCCAAGACCTTCATGGACCTTCAAGCAGTGCAGCCCACTGTTGAACATGAGCATCTGTGGGTTTGGCGGCCCCCTGGATTCAGCTTGGGATGTATTGTTTCATCCCTGGTTCCTGGGGCTGAGCTTCCCCAGAGAGGAGCCAAGGAGAGGAATTTTATGGTCTCGTTTCAGCAAAGTGGGAATCCGACAAAGTAAACCCAAAGCCTCCTCCTCAGCACTTCTCTGTAGAGTTTTCATACCTCATTACCAAAGTACCATAAAGGGAACTGAACTAACACGCCATACGGCTAAGTGCTGCGAGCGCTCTCTCTTTGACAGGACTGTCACGTTGTTGTTTAAAATGTTCCGGAGTTTAGACACTTGGGGGCTCAGAGCCTTTCCAGGAAAAAGTCTTACCCTGTTCTTCAGTCTCTAATTAGCATAGCCCCTGCAGTTGGCAAACTGACATCTTTGGTTATTTTTGCCCACCCAACATGGAGGGGTTTTTGTTTTCGCTTTTGCCTTTAAAAAAACAATTAGATGATTGTTAGCAACAAATGCTGGATTTCTTTTTTTAAAAATGGCGGGGGGAGAAGTAGAGAAACTCCAAAGTGATTCCATATCAAAGCAACGTAGCCTCAAGCTTCTGCGTCTATGAGTGATGAGCCACATTACTCCGACTGACATCCCTTTGTCAGACTTGCTTGGGCTAAAGATAGACAGAACCCATTTGTACAAACTGCAGCTTTGCACCTGAAGGATTACAAAAATATACGGTGCTAGGCTTAAGTCTCCAGCCATTAATATAGTTAAAATGTGCCATCTTTTTTCCTGGTGAGTACCTCCAAAGCTATCATCAATCAAAACTAATTCACTAAATATACAATTTAAGCAGCAATAGAAAGAGAAATACGGCACAGTATATCACCTGTCATTGCATCAAATGTCTCTATTTGTCAGTGAGAGCAACTACTCAAGATTTTCAAGGTCTGTGAGACGCTTGATTCATAACCAAATTCCTTGCTTCCCCTCTGGGTTGTTTTCAGTCTTTTCCCCCCTCTTGTTTTTCTATGGGCCACATTTGATTTTTGGTATCGCAAACACCTCTTTCAGTTCCCATTTGAAAAAAATGTTTGTCTAGATTACAGCAGAGTCAAAAATCCCCCCCCCTCCACATGTCCCTGTATGTAGGGTGCAAAGTTAAGACGCATTTTGGTGATTGGAGGAAGGGACTGCATGCAAACAGGGGAAAGGTGTGGATGAATGTGTCACTGGTAGCAATCCCACCTCCAGGCTGCCGGTGGGTGCCACCCGTTTAACGCCAAAGGCACCAGACTGAGAGCAGGAAGTTGTGTTCTCTCTATTTACTTCCTGACTCTCAGGGAATCCCAGGCATGGGGCAGAAAGCCTCGGAGGAGGACTAGCCAGTGATGAGGGGCTAGTCCAGGAGGAGGGCTTACTCTGGAGGCAGCCCCGGCACTCAGACTGAACCTCAGGGCAGCATTTCCAGAAGGGGCTGGCGAATGGGACAAGCCCCTGAAAAGGAGTAGCACTCCCAGCTGGTAAAAGGCCCCGAGGCCGTCCTAACTCCCACCAGCACCAGAGGGCAGCAATCCCAGAGAAGAGCGTGACACTGCCACTGCCACATAATAACATGCCATCGTCATGAAGTCCATTCAGAGTGAGGGAATGCCTCCTGGCCTAGGGGACTTGAAAGACCACCTGTTCCCAAAACAACTTGCCCGATTACTAAGATCTCTTTTGAAGGTCCTGGTCAAAGTGCCTCCACCTTCTAAGATTCAGTGGGTAGGCAGCAAGGCGGGGGATGCTTTTCAGCTAGGGCACTTTGTATCAAACCGTCGGGGCTGAGCCATGGGCAGTGGCCACTAGCTGGCACAGGGTGTTGAGAGGAGGAATGTCTTGGCACTATGGCCACCAAGTAAGCCTGTTAGGCAGGGGTGGCCCATGTTACTGTGGCACCAAATAGTGCCTTGCCCCACACCCCTGGGTGTTGGGGTGGGTAGCCTCCTTTCAGAACTGCAAGCTTTGAAAGTGGCAGGGAGGAGGAAAGACTGCATGGAGAGCCTCCTTTCCTTTGCCTTTTGCAAGAAAATGCTCTCTATGCAGAGCTTGCAAGGGTCAGATAGGTCCTGAAGAGCTACTCTGATGGCGATGTGTGTGTGTGTGTGTGTGTAACATTTTGCCATCCTGCTGGTGCCCCAATAATCTGCCGCCTGAAGCCACGGCCTCACTTTGCCTCATGAAAGGGCTGCCCCTGCTGCCGGGGCCCACTGATGTGGAGGAGGAGTCCACCTGAAGGCACTGCTGAGGACTCCCTCAACCCTGGAGCTGCCCCCCAAGTAGCTCCTTTCATACGAAACCCCACCAATTTATTTCTCATTCTTTTCAGAAACAACAGCATACGAATCACCCAGATATCAAAAGACACACACACACACACACACACACGCTCCATTTCATTGGCTCTCTGAAGTTGGCTTCAATCCGACAAGGTGCTGCATCTCAGAACTCCACACTGCTGCCTGCCTGCAACCAGAACTCCAACACCATGTTGCCTGCAGCCCGGGGGTGAATGACTTGGCAAGGGGATTTCTGTTTACTTCAACTTCCGATGGAGGATGCAGGATTATTCTGCTCCCAGTGGTTAGATTAAAAGAGCCTCATTTAGCAAAGTCAGGGACAGAGCAGAAAAGCCAAGTGTTGGTTAAGTAGCGCCAGATTTGCCAAGTGCAAGTTTACTGATCCATGCAGCACAACAGCCTCTCCTCAGAGCAGTGCCGGCCAAACTCTGAACTGCACAGGAGGGCCAAACGGCTTCTCCCATAACCAATCTGTACCTGGCTCAGCAAGGAGAGAGAGGGAAATGGCTTCTCCCTCCTCCCATGTCACGCGGGCAACCAGCTTGGGTTTCGAAGCATGAAACACAATTGCCTTTGCTTGGGTAGGCACTGAAGTCATTAATTATAACCCACATTGCAATCCCTGCCTGTGCATGGGTCTCTACATCTGAAGATGCTTTTCATCTCCCAAGGTACCTCCCACTGTGCTGGGCCTGCTCTCTTAGCCACGGGGAGAGCTGAACTCCCAACCCGGGTGCCTTTCATGAGGCCCTGGAGACTGGAAGCTGCCCTTATGGTTTCCTGATCTTATCAGCAGTTTGGCCCATGGTCATCTGTGCCAGGAATGAGAGCGAGGAGGAGGGAGAGATTCTATAGTCTGGCAGTCTTCCGCCTCCTATTTTATTTATAAAGTGCCTAAACTCACTAGGTGCCGCACAATAAATTTTAAAACAGGCCATTCTTGCCGGCTCACGTTCTAAAATTGACTGAAGCAATAGGAAGGGAACGGGAGCAGATGGGGAAAGAGGGGAGGGGAGGACTGCCCATTGGTCCTGCAGCTGTTTTCTAAGCTTAGTTGCTGCTGCTGGTGGTGAACACATACACACACACACACACATATATGATTTAAACTCATATATATATATCTTCTTCCCAGTCAGGGCTGGCTCCAGAGTCAGGCCTTTGTTGGGACTGGCAAAGAGCTCACTGCCCCCAAAGCGTCACCATGCTTGAGTTGCATGGGGCACCCAGAAAAGTCCAAAGCGGTCTAAGACGACTCTCAGTGTATGTTCCACATGTCTTTCGGGTTTTCCCCAGGAGGGAAAAAGCAACAGCAGCCATGGGGCGGTGGCGGGGAACGATGCTAAAGCAAACAACAACAACAACAACAACAACAAAACAGTAAGGGTAAATGATGGCACTGAAGTGTAGGGGGCTGGGTTGGGTAAACGAAGTGGGAGAATGATGGTACCAAGCAGGGTGTGGCAGTCAGGGTAAATTGATGTCATAATGGTAAATGACGACATGATAATGACTCAATGATAACTGATGATGTAATGATACATACTGACATGATAATATAAGACTCAATGACGACACAATGATAACACAAGAGTAAATGAGGGCATTGAACAGTAAGAGTAAAGGACAACACTGAACAGGATATAAAAAGCGGAGTAGTCACAGAATCAAAAGTGGGTTTTGGGGGAAGAGGGTACCAAACAACTATTTTTACTCAAAGTTCAAAACTAGAGACTGCCTGGCCGAGCCCTAGCCTTTGTCAAAACAGATCTGTAGAGAATTACCTGGTTAAGACGTAGGCAGCTCTAAACAATGAAATTATATATGCAGATAATGAGTAATATTTGAACAGATTCGGGAGCAGCTTGGTGGAAGTAGAGCAAAACAGCATTTCTCTGTTGCCTTTTTCATTAATTTTACGTCCCTCACGAGAAATAACAAAAAGCACACTGTCCATTCTGGTGAATGATCAGGGCCTATTATTTAGAAGGGAAACTTGTTACAAGCATCCTCTACAACAATCCATCATCAGATCTGGGAACAGAAAAGAAATTAACCTTTTCTACCACCATAGTAAATCTGAAGAAGGAAAAAACCCGCACAGATACACCGAAACCCCAAAATGAAGACAGCTGGAGATGTCCTCCTTGTTTCCCCCACATATTGCCATATATTATTATCTGTCAACTTGGGAATCAAAACAATGTGATCAAAACAAGATGAATCTCTTCAGGAGGATTCAATCTCTTCAGGCATGAAAAACTACCAACAAGAACGGCCCCCACACAAGTGTCCCAGTGTCACCCCAAGTAGGACCAAAGGCCATTGTGGCTGAGGATGATGGGGGTTGTAGTCCAAGAACATCTGGGGACCCAAGTTTGAGAACCCCTGGCCAATGGCAATGTCTGCATGAGAAGAAACGCATAACGTTGTGAATTTCCCACACCCTGCAGTATTAAGAACATCCAGGGGCAGCACAACCCAGATTTGGTTTCTTTTTGGATGAGAGCACACTTGACATGTGGAGTTTGGAAAACATTAGCTTTATTTGGAAATATACAGGCAGAGCATGACCCAAGGAAAATGGCAGGCACTCCTACAAGGCAGCAGATATGCTACACTGCACTAGATCCCCAGAGAGGAAGGTGCTTCCAGTCAATTCAAAACTCTCCCTGCCTCCTTCTCTATGTAACTTGGAGATGGAGCCGTAACTCAATGGCAGAACATCTGCTTTGGGCGCAGAAGGTCTCAGGTTCAATCCCTCGCAGCATCTCCAGGTAGGGCTGGGAGAGACTCCTGTGTCCAAAACCTTGGAGAGCCACTGCCAATCACTGTAGAAAATACTGAGTTAGATGGACCAATAATCTAACTCGGTATAAGGCAGCTTCTTATGAAACTTAACACACGGCTATTTCTTCACACATACCTTAGACCAGCTCCCTGCCCTCAGCCAGTGTTGTTATTATTATTTTACATATTTTTATACCACTCAAAACTTGCGTCTCTGGGTGGTTTACAACAAAGATAAAAACAACATTAAAACATTAGTTAAAAACAAAAACAAGAAATTTAAAAACACAATTTAAATTCTTTTAAACAACATAAAAACAATCAAAACAGTATCAGTTAAAAGCCTGGGTGAACAGATGCGTCCTTAAAGACTTTTTAAAAATTGTCAGAGATGGGGAGGCTCTTATTTCACGAGGGAGCACATTCCAAAGCCTCGGGGCAGCAACGGAGAAGGCCCGTCCCTGAGTAATCACCAGACAAGCTGGGTTTTGCCTTCCCAAATTTCAGATGAGTCTACTATTCAACACAGAGAAGTTCCTGTTTCTCAAACACGAGTTCAGTAGCTCCCACCAGCCATTAAAGGCCATTAACTAGCAAACTGCTTAACAAAGGAGTGGTCAACCTTAACCATGTATTTGGTCTGCCCACATGGTTCGCCCACCTAGCCTTTTGTCCATTCTTTTTGGCCAGGCATTCCGCGTAACAAAGAAACTTAAGCTCACTAGAAGTGAAAATCTAGACATGAACAGGCAGCAGGGAGAAAATCCTCTCTGGTGATAGAAAATGTATGTTTTTGTTCCTTTTCATTTATGAATTTACCGTTTCTCCTCCAGCTGGAGATGATACTGCCTTAGAGCTGCTGATTCCGCAGGAACATTCGCTTTGCAGAGTGGTTAGCAGTACGGAATTATATAATCGTTTGGCACATTTCTGCTGCTACCATCAGTTCATACTGCTTTTCCGAAACTGCTTTTGATACACAAGCAGATGGAATCTGCTGTCTTTTAGTACCTCTGCTGTGTGCTGTATAAAAGAATGTTTGTGCCGTATAAAAGAATAATTATTCGACTGACGTTTTTAAAAAAGGCCCTCCACCATCACTGACAAATGTTATTTTCATAGAGAAGTGGCTCCTTATTCTGGATTATCCAGAGACCTTCTGCATGCAAAGCCTGTATTCTAACACTAAGCTAAAATAGGACTTCTTGGGGCCAACACCCACCCACCCCGCAAGATGCCGCAGTGTAATTCAGCGGGGTGGAATGTTCATGTACTGCGAAGACAATTAACAGACAACCTGGTGGGCGGCGTTAATGGAACTAAGAGGCCAGAAGAGGAAATGAGGGCTTTGACACAAAGGGGGGCATTTCTCAGCTTGAAAAATACTCTCTCATGGGAGTCACAGCCCCATTTGCTTCTGAGGATGAAAAATGTAAAAATTCCACTCACTGTGTTCAGGCACGGACTCATTCACACATACACACCATGGATATACTGCAACATTTTGTTGAGGGTCCATACTTGTTTACATTAATTAGCAAAAGGAAAATTAATTAGCAGAAGGAAAGTTTTGTAAATTGTTCAGAACTCACCAGAAATAAATGTCACATTAAACTACCTTTCTGTCTTAAAATATTATAAGAACCTTTCTGCCACATTCATACCCTTGTTGATATCACTGCTGTATCAAGCTTCCAGTATCTCTCTCCCTTCCATGAAGATGAAAGGACAGGATAGTTGGCCTGATATTATATTCACTAATTCAGGTAGCAGGCATATGGAAAGGGGTTAATGTATGAGCAGGTTAGCACCGATTTACATATGAATGCGAATATAATGAATACTTATATACAAAGCCAAAGAGTTAGATGCATTCCCAGAAAGAAGTGCATCACAGCAACCCAATATTAATTCTAGCCTGCAGATTCTGTTCTTTTATCTATCAAGTATTAAATAACTTATCAGCTCAGAGGAATATGGGCATCAGTCTCCAGAAAACTGCTAAAAGCCCAGGCAACCGAGGGCTTTTCAGTTAAGGACTTGTCATCAAAGCATATGTTACCAAAAAGGAAGTCCCCAGATCTGAACCAGCAAATTCCTGTGCTGAACAAATATTGTGTATATGCCATGTTGACTGTCCTTGTAAGAATGCCGTTCATGTAGCGCAGTTCAATGCACCTGCCTACAAGCGGGAGAGAAGCAGGAAAGGGAAGAATGTGGAGAATTCAAGATCCAAGCGGGAATGGGAAAATACTGTGCCATGCCAATACAGAGACCGGGAGACAAGGCAATGATCCACTTTCTTAGAGGCCGCATCCATCTCCAAATCATGCATCACTCCCTCCTCTGTCTGTACGTACGCAAGTACGCAGCTTAAAAAAACCACACTGTTAATTTCTGGGCTCTTTTCAGTGTTTTGTAGGTACAACAGAAGAAACAAAATTAATATACCAAGCAACCATTAGGTGACATTACAATAATCCTCCCAGAGAAGTAAGTTTGGGCGGGGTATAAATTTGATAGATAAATAAATTAAATAATCACCATACATCACAGGTAACATTTTGGATGCAATCTTGTAAGGCAAGATTATCAGGATTGGGCAAGTCATCTTCGATCCCCCATATTTGAGGACTTCTTGTACACGCAGGAAGCTTTTCACATGGAGGAAGCCGTGCAGTGTGAAGTGGTATAGTCCATTCCATGAAACATGCAGAACCAACCAAATGGAAGATGCACAAAGAATGTCAAACATGCCTCTACCACTTTCCCATATAATGTGGTGCAAAATACATGAGTCCATTATTGACTCGTAAAAGAAAAACATGCCCTCAGAGACTGTCCTGGGCATAATCACTGAACAACGAAAACAAAAAGATGATTAATGGATCAGTCATCTGTAGTGGGACACATCGTGCTTTTGGTGTTCATTTCGAACCTTTGCATAAACACGTCTGGTTCCATGAATATTCCTATAAATCAAGCTTGTCTACAAAAGTAGTGTACCATCACAAACCTCATAAAACAGTTTCGCTGAATCCAGAATCAAAATGTCGTTAACATAAAGATGTGTTATTGGTTTTAATGGAATTGCTGGGAGCTGGGCAGAGGGAGAAGCTCTGTACATTTCAAAACATCATCTCTCAAAATGTCATTTACTTGCTTGAGAGACGCATAGAAAACAGAATTGTCGAAGCCCTTTAATAAGCAGAGCATAGATCTATCATTATTCCTTTTAGTGAGCTTTTGTTCTTTTGTTTTTTCAAGGAAAGCATCACAGGAAATTCTTACCATTTTAAAGTAGCTTGCTTGTAAACAAGCCACAGGGGCACGATCCAGCCAAAGTTAGCACTTTGAGTCACACTGATTTCAACAGCGAGATTATCGGAAGAAAAGAGTTACCCAGCTAGATCCGGCAAAGGGCCAGTTTCCTCTGAGTAGGGAGCTGGTCTTGCAGTAGTAAGCACGAAAGGTCCCCTTTGCTAAGCAGGGTCTGCCTTGGATTGCATTTCAGTGGGTGACTACCTGTGAGCACTGTAAGATATTCCCCTTAGGGGATGGAGATGGAGCTCAGTGGTAGAGCATCTGCTTTGCATGCCAAAGGTGGAACAACATTTCTCAGGGGTATTTGGGACATCCCTAATTTTCACCAAAAATCTTCATATTTAATTCTCTAAGACGTACCCATGGATAATCCCATGTGTGGCAGCTCTTGCGAGAGTTCGGAGAGCTGCCAGATAACCACGGGGATGGGCGGTAGGGGGGGAAATGGCGGCTGCTGGTAGGCAAAGAAAACTGTGACGGTCGGCTGGCGGCGGGACGGACAAGCGGGCGGGAGAGCAAGCCGGAGGCGGGCTGCATGGACAAAATGGTGGTAGTGGTGGGCTGGAGAAAATGACGGTGGGCAGGCTGGTGGTGGGGAGAGAGAGAGAAAAACAATGGTGGGCAAGCAGAGAAACAGCGATGGGTGGGAGGCGGCTAGAGGTGCAGATGCACTGCACCCCGCCCAGCTAGTAAAACATGAAAACTCATCCTTAGGTGTGGAGTATCTCAGAGTATGTTTACTATACTCTCAGCACAATAACACAAATGAGAATACTTTCTGCATGCATTTTCATTTACAAAATTCCACCTAAAACTCAAAAGGATTCTGAGTGTTAAGAAAAAAAAACAAGGAAGTAAACCTCAGCTAGAAATATTATCCCACAGAGACCCTATAATACTTTGAATTATGGTGAATTTAAGTAGGCTGCTAAAACGATTGAATCCACTTATTTCCTGGAGAGCTGTATGCACCACATGTTATTAATGTATATTTTACATAAGCACCCCGAGACGACCTAATCTGTTAGCACAGAACATTCCAAATGCATTAATGGAGACGTGATGTGGTAAATATATGATAGGAACAAAAATATGTATGGGAGAAAATCCACGACCAGTTTAGGGGGGGGGGATGACTAGGGGAGACATGATAGTGTTTATTAAGTATAGTGCAGAGAGAGTGGATAGGGAGAGGCATCTCCTCTCTACCCCAACACTAGAACCAGGGGTCATCCCATAAACCTGATAGTCTTGAAATTTAGGACCGACAAGAGGAAATATTTTCATACAGCACATAATTTATCTGTGGAATTCTCTGCCATGGGATGTGGTGATGGCCACCAGCTTGGATGGCTTTTAATGGGGCTTAGACAAATTCATGGAGGACAAGTCTATCAGTGGCTACTAGTCTTGATGGCTATAGACTATCTCCATGTTCAGAGGCAGGATGCCTCCGAATACCCGTTGCAGGAGAGCCACAGTGGGCGAGGGGACATGCCTTCACCTCCTGGTTTATGGGCTTCCAAAGGCAGCTGGTGGGCCATTGTGGAAAACAGAATGCTGGACTGGACAGGCCTTGGGCCTGATCCAGCCGGACTCCTGTTATGTTCTTAAACAGACCTGAGATCACCATCTATCCCTTAGTCTAAGGCATTATGCGTGCATTATATTCATTGTTTTAGGTGACCCTAATTAAATACCGTCTGCTATGATTGGAATGCCCAATAATGACACTAACTAGGAAAAATATTTGTTTTGGGAAAACACTTTTATAATACCATCCTCATTTTAAAAAATAATTCTTCAGCTACTAGGAGAAACTGTTTAACACCCCCTCTGTGATCAATATCGTTCATTGTTTTACATCTATCTATCTATCACTGCAATTTATTCATGAGAATTTAATAAAAACTACACTTTTTTTGCATGAATATAATCATACTTGCTTTTAAAAATACCTCTTCTTTTTATCACACCTTATGAAACTGTCCATTTATTATTATTTTATTATTATTATTACATTTTATATACCACTCTTCCTCCAAGGAGCCCAGAGCGGTGTACTACATACTTGAGTTTCTCTTTCACAACAACCCTGTGAAGTAGGTTAGGCTGAGAGAGAAGCGACTGGCCCAGAGTCACCCAGCAAGTCTCATGGCTGAATGGGGATTTGAACTCGGGTCTCCCCGGTCCTAGTCCAGCACTCTAACCACTACATCATGCTGGCTCTCGTTTTGAGGAGGAGTGGCTCTCGTTTAGATTGCACTCCTCAGCTAGCCACCCTGAATTTGCCAGTGGCTTTCCTCCTGGGGAAATATCAGCCCCTGGAAGCCCAATCTAAATCAGGGGAAAACCTCCCTCTGCTCTCACTGCAATCTCAGTCTTGATCAATATGCCCCATATAGCCTTGTGACTTCATCTGTTCTGACTGTGCAATCTGACTGTGCAATCAGTGATTGGGTGGGATCTAGGAAGGAGAAAGCCGCACAGAAATCATGGCCCCAAACAGGATCTTTTAAAAGTGACTATTTGCACAGTCTAAGCATTTGGGGTGGAAACACTTCTACGTGACCAAAACTGCTAGCTTCTACCTGAAAACTGAGACTGGAGAATGTTAGCTCTGTTATTAGAGTTGAAGGTCGGCCAACGTAAAATGAACCCCAGAAGCTGGGGATCATAGTAGGGTAATAAAGGGACTGGAAACCAAGTCAATGCAATCCCCTTCCACCGAGGGCCTATCTCAACTACAACCTTAAACTGGCTTGTTATTCTTTCCCCTCAGGAACCCCTGGGAACTTTGGCTTGGTGGGGCAAGGTAAGGGTCTCTAACAGATGATTTTTAGGATCTCCAGATAGGATCCAGAGTTCTTTGGTGAAAGCCAGGTGATGTTAAACAGGTATTCATTTTATACAATTATACAGTGTATGTCCTAGGCAAAAACAACATGATCTCTGAATGGCTGGAATCATTTCAGGAAGAAACTCCTGCCTTTGCTTGCTTGTTTGTTTTTTAGGTGCGGATTGGGGCAAAAGGTAGCTACAGTACTGTGGACAGAGACTCGTGCAAAAGTCTGCTGGAAGATTACCACCTTCCAAAAAAGATTTGTTGCGGGGGGCGGGGGCAGGGAACAAGCAAGGAGGATTTGTGAAATGTGCTCCCTGTGAAGAAATTGGCTTTATTTGCTTTGAAGAACAATGTTTGCTATTGTTTGTGTGCAAAGGACAAAGGCTACTCAAGTAGAGATCCTATGAAACCAGTGTAAATATATGGGTCCGGGTACTGGATACTCTCTTCATCTCCAAACCTTTCATTGATATATCTTCGATGCAGTCCTAATATGTGTGCATGTGCACACACACACACAGTCTGTCTCAAGCATCTGATGAGCAGACAATTCTTTATCAAAATAAATCTATTAATTGTTAAGATGCCTCAAGATATAGGCCCAGTTCAGATGTAGCAATGGACCCGCCGTTCTGTGTCCCCTCTCCGCACCCCACTGTCTGTGTTTGGACATTAGGGAGAGCTGCCTCTCTGCAGTCAGCGAGACTGCAGAGAGGCCGGGGATGCTAAGTGGGTGGGCTTCCTTCTTTCCTGAAGGACAGCTGGCACAGCCAATTGGGCTGGAGTGAGGGAGGAGCTTCCTCCCTCAACTCCGGTTCTGTGCGGCTCAAATTGTGGTTCCAGAGTGATGAAATAATGCTGGTACCACAGGAATGGCATTTGCAGCAGCAAAACTCCACTCTGACCAAAGGTTCAGAGTGGAGTTTGGCAAGGGAAACTGTGGGTTATTCCTCCCCACAAACTCCATTTCCCCAAATTCAGACATTTGGGTTAGGAACCGGAGGTGAAGAGACCTCTGGTTTCCTGTTACATCTGAACTGGGACATATTGCCATCCCTTGCTAAAACAGACTTAAACAAATACAAATACATGTGAATCAGCCCAAATACTCAATCTACCCGATGTCACTGTATTCCTAAACCATTGCTTAGGAAGGACTCCCCCCCATACACACACCCACCCCCTCACAAGCAATAAGATAGGCAGCTGAGTGAGGCTCAGATCTGAGAAGAATGGATTTTTGTGGTTACAAATATTTCATCGTTCTAACATTCATATTCCAAAGGTATTTGTAAATCCCAAACTTCCACTGGATTAAATTTACCCCAGATGAGGACCTATGCAACAGGATACAGACAAGCTACAAGATATAAATATATGAATTTTGAGAACAGTGTGGCTTGCCGGTGCTGATTTATGGATGCTGTTTTGCTAATGGGGATAAAGGTATTATCTCAACAACAGAGGATAAGGCTCATAAGTCACTAAAATGTAATTTATGCCTTTAAAAATATTTCACTCTCAAGGTATCTTATGGCTCTTTAAATCTGCATCACGTATCATTCTGAGCATCAGATGTAAGAAATGCAATAATGCAAATTATCTCACAGTTCTACAGAGATGACGTTTCCTTGGTTGTGAAAGCACTGGAATGCTTTCAAGCTTTAATGCTCATTTCTGTTTTATCAAATTCCAGTTATAGCAGTCAGAATCAAATGGGCAGAGACGAATCTATTCCTTCAGTTCTTGGCCAGCTGTTGGGCCATGGAAATGGCTGGGAATAAATGGTTAATGCTTAACAATAAGTTTGATTTAAAAGCTCAGTGAATGTGCCAGAGTTCCAGTCCATTAGATCTACAATACAATGTGCAGATTAGAGAGATGGATGGATGGATAAGATAACTAGATAGTGGGACATAATGCTATGCATTATACTCTGTGCAGTCTTTGAAGCCATAATTTAATCCCCGTGATTAAAGCTGAAGGTTTCTCTTCTAAAAGCCCATTGCCTACACATATGTGTCTAAATTGAGCAGTGTAATTTTTCTAGATTGCTCAGTGGTTTGCCATTTAATCCCAGTATGTTCTAGCCGTAATAACGGTAATGTTGCCGCTCCCTTAAGTATAGACCCCATGGTACTGCTATTGTGTACAGGCAAAATGGCTAAATCATGCTTGAAGGATGCGATTACATCCTCCAAGGCCATGAGCACAGGCAGCACTTTGGGTAAATACAGAGGACCATTTAAAGAGCACTAACTTGACTGTGGTGTAGAAGAAAAGATGGAGCTGCCTTGACTGTGTCATGCCACTGCTCATACGAACATTGGAAGCTGCCAAATGCTGAGTCAGAACCTTGGTCCGTCTAGCTCAGTGTTGTCTTCACAAACTGGCAGCGGCTTCTCCAAGGTTGCAGGCAGGAAACTCTCTCAGCCCTATCTTGGAGATGCTGCCAGGGAGGGAACTTGGAACCTTCTGCTCTTCCCAGAGTGGCTCCAGGTGGACCCTGCTTAGCTAAGAGGACAAGTCATGCTTGCTACCCCAAGACCAGCTCTCCTCACTCAGGGCTGTTTGCTCTGAATGGCAGCAACTCCCCTTAGCTGCTTCTGTAGCCCTGCCGTCTCTGATTTTAACAGGAGGTGCCACCAAGCACTGGACCTGAGAGACCTTCCACTTACAAAGCATGTGCCCTACCACTGAGCTATGCCTTAGATGTCCGAATCCTCTCTGGTTTTAGTGTCCTTAAAATGCTAGCCAAGGAAGAGGAAAATGGAAGTGTCTTATCTGGAATCTTGGAAAAGATGTGAGTTGTCATCCAATCTGGGAAGAGAGCTGGTCTTATCTAAGCACGGTCCACCCTGGATAATCTAAAGCCAACCTTTAGCAAAGAAACTAGATTGCCTTTTCGGGAGCCTTTGAGTTCTTCATTCCTCTTTTGTGAAGAGAGTGCTCTAGGGTATCTCAAATTTCTTGCAAGATCTGCAATAGTCTGGGGGACCAATATAAATAAATAAATAGGGAGGTTCTGAGGAACTCTCAACACAATCAAAGTGTAGAGAATTGGATCTAAGTCCATCTCAGGAAAGAGTTTGCCACTTCCACTGAAAGTGATCACACTACCGAGACCTCAGGGTCTTTTTGAACACCCACTCCAACAGAATAAGAATGTCGCCAAAGAGTTTGCAGTTTGTTTGAAGAAACAAGCACTGGGGCATGTTGTAGGCTCTGAGTGCATGATCAGGAACCTTCTCTTTTACAGATTTCCTAACCCTGTATAGACAGCCCGCCTACACACATTCAGCCTGGGAGCACATAGCCTCTATTCAGGCCTTTGGCTGGACACAGAGAGCACAATCCCATTCCCCTCTGTCCACACGTTCACAGCCATCGATATATTGCACAGTCAGCACCAGGGCCTCTCCAGGTTTCAGAGGTCCTTAGCAAACTGTCCTCCACGTGGAGCCCAAGAGCGTCACTTCACCTCCACCACACAAAGGGCTTTGGGCACAGAGGTGGTCTTGTGGATCAGCAGCGAGTCCTTCTAGCTAGCTGCCTAATAAATGCTGGCTCAATGCTGAATGCTACTACAGCTGTTTATTTCTATCAGAATGAAAGCCCTGCAAGCAGACAGAGAAAGCACATAACATGTTAAAACACCATCATCTTTCTCGCAGCGACACTTTTGTCTTTCTGCTGCCCATGATCTTTAATCACAAATAGAAGCTCCCTTATCCGGAGGGGGGGGATCTGAATTGACTTTAATAAGAATCTAATTGCTGAAAGATTAGAGTCTGATTTATGTAACAAGCTACAAAGCAAATCAGGACAAGATGATAACAAGATGCAATCAAGGAGGTATTAAAGGCAACAAAACAGCAAGGAAGGGCTGGGACGGAGCAGCCCGATGCAAAAATAAAAATAAATAAATCCTCCAAACCTACCCTGCGTACATATATTGCAGCACTGCCAGGAAACTGAATATTTCCCATAATTAGGGAACTGTTTCACATTTTGGAACATGCTTCAGAACCCAGTAAAGCAAGATTTAAAATGTCTACCATTTGCTGTAGTTGCTGAGATGCATATTAAGCACGCATTATTAAATCATAAAACATACTTCCCTTGACACACAATTTATTTTGTACTCTGGTTAAGGTATGCTTGGATGACATACGATAATAGGGCTGGAAAGGACTACATGATGTTGTTTAGCCCACCCTGTACCCTTCCCTTGATGCTAAACAAGAAACTTCAAGCAGAGGCAGTGGCCAGGAGTGCTTTTGATCCGCTTCAGCCGGTTCTCCAACTGCGCCCTTTCCTGGAAGTGAGTGACCTTAAGACAGAAATGCACATGCTGGTGACCTCCAGGATGGACTACTGCAATGCACTCTAGGTGGAAATCTAGATATCTAAAAGCCTGAGGGAGTATGTCGCACATCCCGTGGCACATCTTGTGAGAGTTGTCCAGAGGAGAGAGAAGGGACAGAGTAGGGCTAAGCAGCGGATGGAGGGGCAGCGGAGGAGCAGGAGGAGCAGGAGCAGGAGCAGGAGCAGGAGGCGGCGGCAGTGCTTCAGGAACAAGGAAGAAAGAAGAAGAGGCATGGAGCAGCAGCCTCCCTTGCCCTGCCGAGTTTCCTCACAAGGAGGACAGCTGGGGCAGAAGAGCACACCGAGGGCTGTCCATGAAGGCCGGAAGGGAAGCCCTGGCTCAGCCCTTCTCCTCACAAGGAGACTTGGCAGGGCCACAGAGGCTGGCCCTGGGTGCGGTCTCCCACCGAAATCGGCCATCCTCCTTGCGAGGAGACTCGGCAGGGCGACACGCTGAAGGCCGGCGGTAGGAGCCGAGATAGGGCCACTCGGATGCTGTTCTCCCTAGGAAGGGGAGTGGGGAGGCTGAGGGGTGGGGAAGAGAGCAAGAGAAAGAGAGAGTTGTGGGGGAAAGTGAGGGAGGGAGCTGTGGGGGGAGAATGAGAGGGAGAGTTGAAGGGAAGGGCAAGAGAGAGTTGTGGGAGGAGCGAGAGAGAGAGAGTTGTGGGGGGGGGGAGCAGCGCAGGGAACTGGATTGTCCGGGAAGGGGTGAGAGATGGAGAACGAGGGCGCAGGTGTTCTGCGCAGGGCCAGCTAGTAATAATAATAGTAGTAAGATAGTTTCAATAGTAAAATAGTAAGAGAGTTTAGAAAGCTCACTATCTAAAAAGAAACACAAGGTAGACACCAACAAGAGCCATTGGAGGGATGCTCTGCCAGGCACTTTCCCAGACAACAGGCTTTAACGCAGGTTTTCTGCGAGGCTTTACTGCGAGTTCTAAGTGTCCCCCCACTCCCAAAAAAAACCTGACACAAAAAGTGGATTTTTTCAAACCCTGGATATAAATTGGGC
The DNA here is from genome assembly GCF_027244095.1 of Hemicordylus capensis. Taxonomy (NCBI): domain Eukaryota; kingdom Metazoa; phylum Chordata; class Lepidosauria; order Squamata; family Cordylidae; genus Hemicordylus; species Hemicordylus capensis. The sequence goes on from NC_069667.1 coordinate 23,319,519, forward strand.
TATACTCTAACGTGCAATGAAAAACCCGAGAGCATGGGTGAAGTGCTCCCCGATGGCTCTCAGGGACTTTGGGGTAAATTTGGCTGATATGTGAACGCACACCCTCCATGCCAGAGGAGATGCGGACCAAAAGCCCGGTGTGAAAATCTTCCAGGGTTGAACAGGGCCGGCTGCTTTCCCCCTGGTAAATATAAGAGAGCCACCACTTTGAAAGGTGGTTTCACACAGCACAGTTAGTGGGGGGAATGATGCACTTAACGTTACTTAATTATTTCCTTATTGTTTTTAACAATATTTTTTAGAAGACACTTTGTGCCTGTTTAACAGAGCAGGGCAGAATATTTACATAATTCATTAAAAGAAGATACAGAAGATCACATATCTTTGTGAATTTTGTGTGCAATGCATTGGCTACCCCCAAGGCTGTGGGATCCATCACTCTGAAGCTTTTGCATCTCAGGATGGTGGGAATTTCAATTCATTCCAATAACTCAATAAACTTCAATCTGTGTGTGTGCCACAGGAAAAACTGAGCAGCTTGTACATTACCTTTTCAAATAGTCTATGCATATGCCAAATCTGAGATGGAAGCTGGCCAACTTTTCAAAAATTTGACTTCTTGTTAGTCAATAAGTGTCAAAGAGAATTATTCAAATCAGCAGCTTATGCTCTAGCATATTTAATCTCGGAAGGCCGCTGTTGAATCCCACGCGCTGAACTGCAATGACGGTTGTCATGAAAACCCATTCATTGTTCCCTCTTTCTACTTAGGGTGAACATTTCTATTACAATGTGTTCTGTTTTTAGCCTGCTTTTCAGTAGGCTTATGAGATCACCCAGCATTCTGTGTGTGTGTGTCCATGTGTGTCTGTGTCCGTCCCTGTGTGTGTGTGTGTGTGTCCGCAATGCCTGGAACAATATGAACCAAATTGGGCCCAGCTGTAGGGACACCTCAATGGTGTCTGGATCACACTGTCCATTTCCTCCTCCTCACCCTGCTGGGGCACACCAGTTTCCTGCCCCCTGCAAAACTTGAGCTAGGAACACCATTACCACCAGTGCCTTGCTTGATGGCCCAGTCAGAATGTTACTGCTGCCTCAGCCACAGGTCTTGAAAATGCTCAGCACCGTGTAACCGGGAACCCCAGAAGTTCTTGACTACAACTCTTAGCATCCCCAGCTGCAATGGCCTTCAGCTAGAGATGCTGGGAGTTGTAGTCCCAACATTCCTTAGACAAATCCATGGAGGACAAGTTTATCAATGGCTACTAGTCTGGTTTCTATGGGCCACCTCCAGCCTCAGAGGCAAGATGCTGCTAAATACCAGTTGCAGGGGAGCAACAACATGAGAGAAGGCATGCCCTCAGCTCTTGCCTGTGGGCTTCCCAAAGGCATCTGGTGGGCCACTGTGGGAAACAGGATGCTGGGCCAGAAAGACCTTGGACCTGATCCAGCAGGGCTGCTCTTACATTCTTAGGTTCTAGTCAACATCTGGGATTCTCTGCTACAGGGAACACTGCTCAGCACCCTCTCACAATGAGGAGAAGCTCCCCAACTGCCACCACAGAGTGACCAGAGACCATCTTGGTCTGAGGGGAGGAGAGAAGAGAGACAGGCACAGGATGGGGATCTACCACCATCCAGTTCCCAGGTTCCAGCTGAGGTGGCCTTTCCCTCCCCAACAGTAACCACAGAGTGAACAGGGACCATCTCACGCTGAGGGGAGGGGAGAAGAAAGCCTAAAGAGTTCACCACATAAAGATCTAAACATGTTGCTTGATCTATTGTTCTTCATTTAAGCCAGGCCTGCTCAACTTTGGCCCTCCTGCAGACGCTGGCCTACAACTCCCATAATCTCTGGCTATTGCTCACTATGGCTGGAGATTATGGGAGTTGTAGTCCCAAAACAGTTGGGGCACCAAAGCTGAGCAGGCCTGATTTAAGCTCTTACGGGCGCTTTCCAGATTCGAGACCGTGAGAGCTACAGCGGTAAAATGCTTCGGCTTGGTCAGATCGTATTGAAAATGTAAATAAAGGGTGGAAGCCGTTTGATGCATAAAGCCACCAGCAGGGGGAGCAGTCTTTTCTAGCTTGCACAAACCTCAGAAGCCCTCCGACAACGGGAGAATACAGCTATTTTCCTGCAACGCACATGCAACGTTGTAGGACTGAAACACACAGATAAAACCCGAAAGGCGGCATTGAGAATATGAGCAGCACCTTGCTAACAGTGCAGGGACTGTGATGTCGAAACACAGGTGGTACGGAAGCACACTTAATGGACACATAGTGACACCGTTGTAGCATGCAACCTGGAATGTGCCATGTAAACCGCTTTGGGAGGTTCACCTGAAAAGCGCTATATACATGCCTAAATCTCTGAATTAAATATTGTTGTCCACCTCAGGCTGACAAATGTCTTGGACTGTCCCTGCACGCCGATTTAGGCCAATCGTGTTAAAACAAGCCGCTATCCTCCTGTGTCCTTTAACCTTATTTTTTTCCTCTTGGATTTTGTACTTAAATGTGTTACAGCCCAGATTAGATTAATCCATCTTAACTTTTCCTGCTGTTTGTAATGAAGACCTAACAAAAGCAAAAAGTGGCAGCACAGACAATGGCTCTGCTTCCTACTTACAAAAGCAAGGCAGATAAGTTGTACATGCTAATTATATGCTGGAAAGCTCGAAGACGTTTGTCAGATCAACTGGAATTTGACATAATTGTTTTGAACAGATGATTATGTGTCTAGTGTTAAAAGCAGTCAGTAAACGACTTTTTTTAAAAAAAATGGAAGTCTGAAAACTAATTATATCTTTAGTAAAAGAAGCGGCATATGCTCCCGGTACAGAAACAACATGCCTACCATTTCAATGAAGTTCCTCGAATAAAAATGGTAGGCACCATTTCCCTGAAACGCCAGTGAACTATGGCACTTGCAATCATTCCCCATTTTGCAATCGACACACGCAAACCCACTAACAGGTGGCTTCTCTGCCCTGCTTATCTGGTATGAATCAAGAATAATTCTAGGGAGAGTCACACCATTACTGAAAAGAGAATGGGGGTCAATGCACAAAGTTACGTGGTGTTTATCATTCAGAACAGAAGCTGGGGTCCAAACAGGAGACGGTTCTTGCCTTCATACCTTAGTGACATCATGGCTGGATTACTGTAATGTGCTCTACGTGGGGCTGCCCTTGAAGAATATCTGGAAACTGCAGCTAGTGCAAAATGCAGCAGCTAGGGTTTTATCTGGAGCTGCCCGCTGGGATATGCTGGGATTGAAAGAGCTGCACTGGTTACCAGTTTGTTTCCGGGTCCAATTCAAGGTGCTGGTTTTGACCTTTAAAGCCCTTAACGGTATGGGCCCAGGATACCTGAGGGACCGCCTGCTCCCAAGGGTTGCTGCCCGCTTGACAAGGTCCTCTGAGGGGGCTCTGTTCCCGGTGCCGGCAATGAGGGAGGCTCGGCTGTCGTGCACGCGGGACAGGGCCTTCTCTGTGGCTGCCCCCAGACTCTGGAATGCTCTCCCAGTGGCTATTCGCTCCTTGGTTTCCATCACAGTTTTTAGAAAGCATGTTAAATCTTGGCTTTTTGCCCAGACTTTTATAGGATTGTCTCTACTGCTGCTTCCTTGTATATTGTGTTTTGTATGGTTATTTTATGCTTTAATTTTAAATCTTTAGTGAGATTCATGTTTTATATTTTAACTTAATATTCTAATTGTGTCATTTTTATAGTCTTGTTTTTAATTTTCGTGTAAACTACCTTGGGATTGTTTTAATGAAAGGTGGTATACAAATTTAACAATAAACAACAATAAATAAATACATACCCAGCTTGTGGGCTTTCTAGAGGCATCTGGCTGACCACTGTCAGAACACAACATTCTGACTGGATAGACCTTTTCACCCAGCGCAGCTGGGCTAGAAACACAGAGTCAGATTCTTGGTCCATTTAGCTTGAAAGGAGCAGCTCTAGAACAACCAGAATTTGGGGGACTGAGGGGTGGCAAAGAACATTATTAGGGGAGTGAGAATTTTCTTGTACATTAAATACTGGCAGAGGTAAGAAAATCAGTGTTAATTTGTTTAATTTATTAAAGGAAGCTTGCTTGACATTTTCAAACTTATTCAGAAAATGGGCCAGATTCCTCCTAGAAAATACGGTTTCTTTGGATTAGGCCAAACCTTCCCGTCTGCTTTGCAGGCTAATTTTCTCTTCCTTTTCAAGACCATGAGGCAGGAAAGACAAGGTTGGGGAGTGTGGTCAGTGTACCGGGACAGCTGAAATCTGCAAGGGAGATGGTCTCACCCAGCCCCGTTCCGGGCCAGGAAAGAAGTGAAGGGGTTGGCCCGGCTTCAGAGAGGCTGGAGGATTCTTATACCTACCTAAAAAAAAACACACACACACACACACCACATACACACACAGAGGAGACACCAGCAACAGTCACTGGAGTGACCCAAAGCTGGGCTGAAGAGCAACAATTGCTCTTTGCCTGCTAAATGTAAGAGAGCCACTATTTTAGTATTGTAAATATGATGCAAATCAATTCATTTGTAACTGGTGGCTTTGTGATTTTACTGATGCATGCTGCCTTGACTAACAAGCAGAAGGTTGCTGCTGGTTCGAATCCCCGCTGGTAATATATCAGGCAGCAACTATACAGGAAGATGTTGAATGCATCATCTCATACTGTGTGGGAGGAGGCTATTTATTTAACATATTTTTATACATCTCATACTGTGTGGGAGGAGGCAAATGGTAAACCCCTCCTGTATTCTACCAAAAGAAAACCATAGGGCTCTGTGGGCACCAGGAGTCGAAATCGACTTGATGGCACACTTTACCTTTACTGTATCTTAGGCTAACTTATCTGAAATATTTGGTTGTTCACTATATGTCTGGATAACTCTATCCATGTTAGTTTAGCCCTCATTACTATTTACACTAATTTAGTTTCTGCATTCTCTAAGTAATTTGGCTGTATTAAGTCCTATTCCCTACATTTGCTTCTTCAAGCATGACCTTATATATGAGCAGCTATAGACAATAGAACCCGCTGCTCTAATTCATCCCACATCCACTAAGATAATGGGTCTCTACTGCATAGTTCCATCAAGGTATTAGATTTCCTCAAGACCAGGGATCTCCTAATAATAACTTCGAAATCCAGGTCAAGTTCATTGGTACTGACCCTGGATTTTTCCAGCAGAAGATGTAAATCCAGCCTTTCGCAAAACGCCTCAGGACGCTTTGCCACGAATACAGAACACTGATAGGTGTCATAGGGGCATCTCTTTGTGATTTCAGAAGCTGCTCACCTTAGGTTCAGATGTATGAGCTGCAACCACCTTTTTTGCCTTACTCTGCATAACAATGAAGTTGATTTATAGTCAGACCATTAATGCATCCTTTTTGCAACCTTGGTGTTATCGCTCACTAGTATCATTTCTTGCTCCACTCAAATTCCTCACATTGTTGAATTGTGCAGATGTCACCTTCTGGGTACACTACACTGAGAAGCCTCGATGTTAATGAGACAGAGATTCAAGGCAATAAAACAAATGCATGATTTTGTTGTGGAAATGGGAAAACGGTAGGAAGTTGTTTGTGTCCAAACCTCAATTTGCAAACCAGAGTACAGTCCAAATGAAGGCTGTCATGTTATAAATAAATACATGTTTTAAAACTGTCGCTTTTCTAGGAGGGACTTCTAAAGATCTGATCCTGGGAGAAGTCAAGATGGTACAGTGAATTCTAATGCCCACAGCTGGCTTACAAAGGTTTTTTTCTGGTTCGGTGGCAGAGCATCTGCTTTGCATGCAGAAGGGCCAGGTTCAAATCCTGACATCCCCAAGTAGGGCTGGGAGAGAGTGCCTGAAGCCCTGGAAAGCTGCTGTCAGTTGGAGTCATTTACACTGAGCTAGATGGACCAAGGGATGGGTTCGACTCTGTATAAAGCAGAGGCATGTTTTAATGGATGTATGCCAAATGACATCCAAATGACAAATGGTAGATAGAACAAATCAATCCAGAATTTTCACTCAAGGCACAAATGACCAGGTTCAGACTATCCTACTTTGGACACATTATGCAAAAACCCAGCTCCCTTGAGAAGTCCATCATGCTGCAAAATGTTGAAGGGAAGAGAAGAAGGGGACGACCAGCAGCAAAGTGGATGGACTAGATTATGACAGCAATGAATGCACCAAGAGACCTGAAAGGCCAAGTTGAAGACAGATCATCCTGGAGAGAATCTATCTATGTGGTCGCTAAGAGTCAACACTGACTTGTTGGCACTTAATCACTCAATCACTCAATCAATCAATGCCTTTCTAAAAAATAAAAAGTGCTTTCTGCTCTTCCAAGAGCAGCCCCATCCGCTAAGGGCAATACCTTACAAGGCTCACATGTAGTCTTCTATTCAAATGCAAACCCTGCTTAACAAAAGGGACAATTCATGCTTGCTACCACAAGACCAGCTCTCCTTGGTCTTTCTTCAGTACTTCGTTTCCAGCCTCACCTAATGGCCTCTCCCTGGCAATCTCCCCATCCAACTGGGAGGCAGAAGCCAAGACAGATATTTGAATTTCACTAAGGTGAAATAACTTAAGTTCTGCCACCTGAAACCAGGCACTGCGGCATTTTCAGCCTATGATTTTACCGCTCCTCTCTTGACTGCTATTCTCCTTCTGAATGGCTGTCTCTTTGTCATGCCCACAAACCTCTCTGCCTCAGCACAGAATAAAAATACCCACACCAGGAATTGCATGCCATTGAAGGCACTGTCAAAACAATGCCAAAGTATAATCAGACAGGCCTGTTTTTAATAATTATCTCCAGCTTCTTACAGGACACCCCTTGTTATGTCCCTTCCTTTGTTTTAATTTGAAGAAGAAGAAAAAATCAGAGACTACAGTCACTTTCCACTGCTAACATTTCCTATGTTATTTTCACCCGACACTATAATATCAGTAGGATAATAAAAGTAAATCCTTAGTGCATCAGCTTTCATGTCAAAACAGCTGGGTCCCGTCCCCCCCGCTCACCTGATCACACATATTCTCTAAGCAAGCATTTTTTCAAATTCCGGATAGCTGGGGCATTCTATTTTCGTGAATTAAAATTGTAGGCACTCATTGTTCTTGAGATACCTTGTTTCTACAGCGTGCAGCTCTTTGGAGTTCATCTCCTTTTTTTCTGCGCTGTGGACAGGTATCTGGAAAGGCTCCCAACAGACACTGTGGCCAGTCCTCATTGAAGGGATGAACCTGTTCGCCTCACCAGGCTCTTGACTAATGAGTGGGCGCTCCTCATCTCGGGCCTTGTCTTTTGGGGTTGACCTCAGAGTAGCCACCGCTGGGTTAACTCACCCAAGACTTGGTGGGCCTCACCTGACTGAGCTCCTCCATTCACACAAATTCCATCCACACCGAAAACTAGCGTGTCAAGATTCTAGCCTAGTCTTCTTGCTGATCTGCTAGTTTTCTGTGGAAAACTACATTTCATGTGGAAATGTCCATAGAGCTCAAAGGGAACCCATATAACACTTAATCCAACCCTTACCATAATATAGGCTATTATTTATTGTTGGTACCCTCCCCCACCTGCCCAATGCCACGACCCAGTTCTCACAGCAGTGGTAAACTTTTAGGCTCATTCACACAACTGTCAATTGGGTAGGCCAAGCATCCTACCCAGCTTCGGGAGCTGTGTGCACTTCTGATTTTACAATTGTGTACTTGTAAAAATCTAGGTAAAGTTAAATAAAGCTGTGCGGTCGTGTCGGTGTCAACTCCTGGTGCGCACGGAGAGCTGTGCTTTTCTTTTGGTAGGGTTTTACCATTGCCTTCTCCTGCACAGTATGAGATGATGCCTTTCAGCACCTTCCTATATCGCTGCTGCCCGGTATAGGTGTTTCCCATAGTCTGGGAAACATACCAGACGGGGATTCGAACTGGCAACCTCTTGCTCCCTAGGCAAGTTACTTCCCCGCTGCACCATTAGGTGGCTTAACCTAGGTAGAAGGAGGGAATAGTGATCGTCTGAGAGTCTTGAGCTGGGTAGGACAGCACTGTACTGGACATTTACTGCTCCCAAAGCAGGGTAAGATGCTTGCTCTACCCAATTCACAATCGTGTGAACAAGCCTTTTGTTTGGACTATACCACTTTGGACTGCAGGTGGAAATTCATGATTGAATGCTCCTCCATAAAAAATTCCCTGCATATAGAAACCTAGCGCTCTTTTGTATACACAGAAATGCCTGCATGTCTGTAGACAATCTAGGCTAGTTCAGCCATGTGGGTTCATCCCATGTTGTCTGTTGCATCTGGCAGTGATTTGCATGTGTGAATGGGCCATCACACATCAAATGTCACTGTTCATAAAACCACTCCTCACCATGCTTTTCAACACAGTCGCTTCAAGCAGCCAGCTGAGAGACATTATGTGATATACAGGCATCTGTAGAACCCATGCAAACTGATAGCTTTGCAGAAAGGTTGACCTGACTGATTGCAATCCTTATCTGTTTTTCCTTGCACAGTAAGAAAGCAGAGCTATTTCTTTCCCACACAGATCACCAGGAGGATGAGAGGGATTTTGCTGTGCATTTAAAAAAAGCTCTACCTAGCCAAAACAGAAACAAAACATTCTCCCCACCTCTTTAATTTTTCAAGAGCGTTTTATAATGCTTGGTTAGCTCAAAAGCAGATACATTTAAAGACTTCACACATGGATAGGCCATAGACCTTGACGAGGAAACAGTTCGCAGCTTGGCAACTGAAGTGTGTGATCGGGAAGTGAAAGTGTGGTGGTGGTTGGAGCGCTTGAATCCTTGGAGCAGTCTATGGGAGGGCAGAACAGGGGGACCGCAGATCACTGAAAGGGCTGCTGTGGGTTGGCTGAACCATCAGTCAGCAAGAGGCCTGCCCAGATATTGACCACACATCCCACCCTCTGGAAAATTATGTCCATCTTGCAGCTCCCATCAAAACTCCTGAAGAACTGCCGCCCAATTCACAACAGTGTTCTGAGGATAATCCTAATTTTCATCTCTTTGTTTGATTCTCTCTGAAATCTGATGGGGGATTTATGCCCCATGGGAAAGGCTCCAAAATGAGAGCTGGGAAACACTTAAAACCCTACTGAGCTGCTACGTAGCTGTCAACAGAACCAGACACTTCCCTTTCCCCCTGACTTTATTTAAAGTCACTTCATCTAAAAATACACTCAAAGCATCATACAAAAACAATAAAAATGCTCACACTTGCTGGCACAAGAGGTGTTTGGTTTTTTAAAAACTGTATATTACCACCATTTATTTGCAAATGTTGGCAATGCAACAATTAGCGGCCCTTCAGTGCTCAGAATTAAGTTATTCAGAGAAAGTTGCCAACGATTCTCCTTAGACGAGGAGGTCCAGGGGCGGCTCCCCCATGAGGCGAACGGAGGCAATCGAACGGAAGCCATCGCCTCATGGGACAAAGTGAGGCAATCGCTCCATGAGGCGAACCGAGGCAGTCACCCCATGAGGCACCTTTGGGAGGATGTCGGAATTTCCCCCTCCTGCCTGTTTCTTGTTGCCGTGTGTTTTCAGGAGGGTTGCTGCTGCCGTACGGTCCCTAGTAGGAGCCGAGCAGGAGCTGCTGCCAAGCTCATGAGCCACTGCTGACGCTACCCTGCTCCTCGCCGGCCTCGCCTCACTCCCGCCTCCAACACCCAGCTGCTGCTGCCCTCTTCCATGAGAGGCCCGTCGCAGCTGCTGCTCTCTGTTTGCATGGCCCGTCCAGCTGCTGGGCTCTCTGGCACCGGCTCCTGCCTGCTCCTTGAAGCCAGCTCCACACAGCACTCTCCATCTCTGGCTTCCAATAGCTTATGTCCCTTCCAGATGGGGCCAGTGGAAGTCAACATGGGAAGACAGGAAGCTGCCTTCTACTGCGTCAGACCATGGGTTCATTTAGCTCAGAATTTAGCGGCTCTCCCAGGCTACAGGCAGGAATCTCTCCCAGCTCCACCTAGAGTTGCCGGCAGAGGCACACCTAGGTAATTTAGGAGCCTGGACCTAAAGAGATTCGGAGGACCTCTCCCCCCCCCCGCTGCAAGTTGAGCATCATTTTTAATAAGTAGGTTCCTGAGGGCACAAACTGCACCACCTAGGACAGAATAAAGAGGATTGGTGGGGGCAGGGGGTGTGGAGGCCCTGGACTTCAGCCCCAAAGTCCAGGGGTGAGAGCACCTCTGTATGCCCTAGAGTGAACGACTACTACTATGAATATGTATATACTGCTCTTCGACCAAATTTCTCGAAGTGGTTTACATAGAAAAATGAATAATACATCAATAAGGTGGTGCCCTGTCCCCAAAGGGCTCACAGTCTAAAAATGGTTGGGGGTTGTAATTTTTATCCCCCAGTTAATTAGCAGAGCACTATAGAAGCTACCCACTCCAGTTACAGAGTAGCTTTTAGATTTTAATTTCTGGTTTATTTTTAAATTGTTTTTAGTTTTTGTATACGTTTTTAACTTGTTTTATGCTATTGTTAACTGCCCAGAGATGAAAGTTTGGGGCGGTGTACAAATTTGATATAAATAGTTGCAGAGTTTAGTGGTTGCAACTATTTAGAGAAGACACATGAAGATTCTTGTAGAATAAATATTAAGTATTTATTGGTGAAGTACACTTTGGATAGGAAAGACCTAACCCTAATCTAAAGGACTTCATAATGAATAGGTAGAGAGGAAAAGAGAGATGATTGCATCTGCTCTCTAAGAGGAAAGGAAGGGATTCTGACTCAGCAGGTTCGAATCCCCATTGGTAATCCCAGACTATGGGAAACACCTTTATCAGGCAGCAGTGATATAGGAAGATGCTGAAAGGCATCCTCTCATACTTCGCGGGAGATGGCAATGGCAAACCCCATCTGTATTCTACCAAAGACAGGGCTTTGTGGTCGCCAGGAGTCGACACCGACTCAAAGGTACACTTTTCCTTTCCCCAGAACATTGAGCAGCAAGCCCAGGAGCATGAAGCAGGGTGCTTTCCCTCTCTAAACAACTCAATAACAGAAGCCCTATTCACACAGGATGTCTAACACTTGTATAATCTGTGTACAGTGTACACACATACAGATCTGTATGCAGGTACATCTACTCACTTCCGAACAGCACCATGCTTTTGAGGGACCTGTATCCAGGTTCATTTTTAAAATGAATGCAGGTATGGTCATTCACACAAAAATGTGCATGTGTGTACAAATATCTGAATGCAGGTACAAGGTCATGTCCAAAGAGAGCGAAAGAATTAGTCTCAATGGGCTTCTGCTTCACTTATCCCTGTGAAGTGGGTCTGAAGCCAAGTCATCTGCTAACTTCCCATGATGCTCCCTTTTTAGAAGACAACTCTGAAGCAAGAACGTCATGTACAACATCCGAGACTGATCGTCAATGAAACAATGCTTTCATTACTCTGGCAAAAAAGGAACGATAGCTATAAAAGCACAAAACCACCCACCTGCAGCTAAATGTTTTCAGGCAGGCTAGTTACCTTCCATAATTCATCAGCTAAGTAGGATGCCTCCCCAAAGCCCTGTGAACCACATAGGTTTTTGACAAAACAATATTTGACGTGGTTAATAATTACCTGGAAAGGCCCACAGAGGTATTTGTTGTAATGTTATTGGTAATTTTTTTTTCTTATTTCACTCTGACAGCAGAAACATGCAAAACTGAAGCTAGAGCTAAATTTTAATAGGAACTCATTTCATATGCTGAGGGTATGTCTGCACCCTAGACAAACTGGTTTAAGAGAAATTCTCTTTCTCCAGGGAACCCTGAGAACCGGGATTCTGCAAAGGGGACTAAAGGAACTCTAAGAGAGAATTCTCAGCACCCTCACCCAACTGTAATCCTCAAGATTCGCTGAGAAGTCATGGCAGCCAGACTGCCATAACTAGGGGAGTGCAGAAACTTTCAGATAAATCTCACGTATTCACTAAAAACCTGTCTGGCTTCCCTTGAAAATGCTCAGATCTTTCTCCTTCATTTCACACTTACAAGGAAGCAGATTTTAGCTAGAACTTCCTAACTGTAAGAGCTGTTGGACAGTGGAATTTTCTGCCTTCTGCAGGGGCAGCAGGCTGTCCCTGGCTGGAGGTTTTCAAACAGAGGCTGGGCAGGGATCTGACAAGAATGCTGTACAGTTTGCTGCACTGAGGATGAGGTTGCACTAGAAGGCGTCCAAGGTCCCCTTCTAGGAGCCTAGTACTTGGCAGGTGCTATAAAACAGATAGTGACGGACAACCATGACAACGAAGCAGCCTTTATCATTTTAAATCTGATCTGATTACACACACATACACACTGTGTGTACTTTCACATCTAGGCAGAAAGTTTAACTAAGATTACAAACTACCTTTGGTAATCTACTAGGGGTGTGCACGGATCGCAGGCGGCTGTTCGGTCTCAATTTGGTCTGAATTCAGACCGAACCACCACTCCGCAAACCTGTTTGTTGGACTGAGTGACTGATTCGAACCTGATTTGGAGCAGTTTGCGATCAAACCACTCAGTTCGTGGCGGCCCGGTTCGACCACGCAGACCCCTATAGTCTACAAAACTAAAAGACCCCCAAACAGCAGTAGCAGTTCACAAAGCCAACCAACTTCCATCGCAATTCATCAGTCAACAATATTGCTGTTTTATATGTGCAAAATGTTGACACCTGTCTTTCTACCATAAGGCCTTCAAAAGGAGGTGGGGTAGGGGGTTACAAACTCAAAAAAGAACGTGAAACAGAAGCCATGTAAAATAAAGCAAGCCATTAAAAACAAACAAAACAGATACTAGTAATTTTAAAAGCTCCCCTAAACAGCTCTGCCTTTGCCAGCTTCCTAAAAATTGGTTGGAATAAGCAGCTGCTATTGCTACTACTACTATTATGAGCATAACAAGGTTGAAGGGGGCCCTGGAACAAGATGTGCCCCGGACCCTCGACCACCTTCTTCTCCCCTCCATATCTTTGCTGCATAAGAACTGTTAAGGGTATGGTTAAAAAAAAAGAAACATTCTCGTTGTGCTCTCTCTCTCTCACTCCTATGCAAACAATATCACACACTCCCTACACACTGATCAAGAGCCAGCAAATTGCTACCAAGTCCAAGAGGCAGGAGGAGGGAGAGAAGAGCAGTCTGTTTTCCAAGCAGTAACCCCCACACTTCATGGGCCCAAGGACACTAGTCGCCCCCACCAATACAATTGTGGTATTGCCCCTCCTATGGCTACTCTGATCAACCTCCCTGGAACAGGAATTCCATTATTGCGATGCCAACACTGAAAATGCCCTGCTCTATACCATTGTGTGTTTAATCTCATGGGTAGATGGAACTTGGACCAGGTCATCTCCAGTTGTGTGGGGATGGGCAGGTCATATGGGGGGAAAGGTCCTTTGGCAGTATGCAGGTCCCAAGTGAATTACCCCTCACCTGAATGAGCAGGATGGAAAATTGATGTGCAGCCATCCTCTCCAAAGACCCACTGTACCCTGAGAGAGGCTGAAATTCCTAGCATCTGTGAACTCAGCATAACATCCCTATTTCTTCTCCTTTACCCTCATAATATCAATCTAGAAGGCAGGTCTTAGCCAAGCATGTCATCAAAAGGTGAACATGAAAAAGCAGTAATTGCCATGACCTCCAAGTGAACGAGAGAAGTAAGAGCGGATGAAGCCTCGAATACTCCAATTTAAAACATGGCCATGTTCCGCAAGGTGTCCAAAAGTGAGATTGATAATATTCTTGAAATGCAGTAATTTTGTCAAAATGGAAACTGCTACATTTTTGCCCTCTATAGCTCAGAATAGAATTTGAACAAAAGGGCAACCTATGGCAGTTAGCGGAAAATAAATGTGACACTTAATGTGCCTCCCTTTTAAACACTTCTTTTTTTGTTTTTAGCCATGGCTTTTTATTGATTTCCCCAAAATGTCAATGCTTTTGCAAGGCCTTCCCATATCATAATTCATCTCTTGCCGTTGCTGGATACTTAAAACACCACAGATAAAATTCTCACATAATCTCAAATGCAATGCTGCATTTCCCACAGTTCCGCTGCCAGTCATCAAGTATTCAGTAATCAAGGGTAGGGAAATGAAGTGATGGACATGCTGGCTTGAGCCAGCTGCACATCTAAATCAAATATTCGTTAGCAACAATAGAGTGGCATTGAATCAGTTTCTTCTTAAGGATGATTAATGGCCACAACATTAACTCTGAGATCACCAAACTGACTAATTGCAGCGACATCAAATAATTCCAGCCCTACAGTCTGCATAAATGGCTCAGAGTGATTATTGTTAATGGCGCAAATATTATTTGAAGATTATCACAAATATTAACTGAGGCAAAATTCTAATTTGCAGCCACTGAACCTGGGGCATATGGTTTCAGAATATGTGGATATTTTACAATATTTCACCACCGCATCAGTATGTTCAAATAGGACGACAAGTTGCCAATTGCCTCATTACTGGACTGTGCAGAGTCCAGTACTGGAGCATTCCAACGTTCCCCTCTTGATGACATTGTACGTAAGAAGGGGTGAATTATTATGTCTTTTTGTCTCCTCGAGATTAAAGTCCTATGTCAGGTCAGAAGCATCTCTTCTTAGTAAGCAAAGTTTTTCTTTTTCTTATGCCAAACTGTCCGGGATTTAAAAGAAAGAAAAGAAAAAACAAAAAACAACAACACTACAGCAGTATAATATTTAAGCCTTACAAACTCTTTATTAAATGTGACAGCAACATCTGTAGCAGCTAGGACACAGGCAGAGCAGTGGAAGCAAATAAAGCTATTTAGAGGGCTGAGAAAAGCAGTACAATTTTAAATATTAAGCGGTCTATCCTAGACTGATGGGGATAAGAAAACAGTGGCAGCTAGTCAAGAGCTCTCCATGGTGCTGAAATCCAAATCTTTGTGAGGGGAAAATGAGCCTCTTGAGCCAGGATACTTGTGGTTTAGGAACAGATTAGGATGTTTTGGTAGGGAGGCAAGCCATGGATAAGGGAGTTTGTTGGTTAATCGGGGGGGCTGGTTTGGTAGCTGGAAAACAGAAGTGGAGCCTGTCTGCTCTACAACTTTTCTCTGAACCAGAGGCTACAGCCAGAATAATTCCCCTCAATCTCAAAAGATCAGATTCCTTTATTTCTGCTGAAATACAGTAATATTGGCTTATGAAATCAACAATTTACACAACTGGGGAATGAGTTATTGCATGTGTGGGATGGTGAATATAATCTGAGGCATGAGTGCAAGGTGGGAAAAGAACACTGCCCCCACCCTCCATACAGACACACAGATGCTTCACATTCACAGATTCGCTCCCACTGGATGTTCTCTAGTGCTTACGTTTCTGAAATAAATATATTTGTTTTTGCAGCTGTAGGAACGAAGCCATCCTTCAAGGAGTGGGAATGCCCTATTTGTAAAGCTCAAGTCAAGGTGCCAATTCTCATCTTCAAAGCCCCATAGGTTTGGGAGCCAGGGCCTTCTCCCATGGGAATCTGCCCACGGGAACCTGCCCACACAGCAGGGTCCCTGTTCTGTCTGCCACCTCCAACAGAGCCTCAACATGTAGATGGGACTTTTTCAGTAATGCCACCTAGACGATAGAACTCTCTCTTTCCAGTGATTGTGCCCTGTCCAACCACTTTCTTTTCCTCGTGCAGCTGAAACTTGCCTGTTTTGACAAGCATTCTCCTCCGTAAGATGATCAATGGATTCTCATGGTTTCTGCAGAATCTTTTCCATTTGCTTCCATTGTTAACTTTTGATAACCACTTTGATTTTTATTCTGTGTAACTGCTTGAGTATCTTTTCTTATAGGAAAAACAGTTTATACTGAACCAATTAATTAATTAATTAAATCAGTCCTACTAAGTGTATCCCTGTGCATGTTCATGGGATTTGTATACCGTATTTACCCCAATAGAAGATGATCCTGAATTTAAGATGATCCCCTTAAAAAACAGAGGTTAAATATAGGTTATAACTGTACTTTCCAAAAAGGAACAGCACCCTGAATTTATGATGATCCCGCCGCACCACCAAATTTCTAATATCAAAGAACCTTTAAAAATCCTAGTCTTGGATTCAGGTAAATACAGTAATCTATGGAAGCCTCCGTCTGTTCACATCATGCACCCCTCCGGCAACATAGGTCATCCGCACACTGTCCAAGTGATATGAAAATAAACCCCATGACCAGCGCATGGATGCAGAACGAACAAAGCACATTTCCGTTACCCCCAAGCATGTTTACAAGGAACCTAAGCAATGTTTCATACTCAAGGAGATTAAATGTGCTCATGTGTTTTTCACCGCTCCTTTCATCTTTAAAATCGCAAAGGACAAAGCCAGCATCTGTAATTTATTAGCGTCAGTGTGGTGGTGAACATCACAGGAAAACAACGGCCGCCTGCAGCAACACCACCTTGTGCTTTGATCCTGTCATATCTCATAAGCTCGACACAAGGTTCGAGCAAAGAGAGGCCTGGTTCTCACTCAGGTGGTAAACTGGTGTCTGGGCTGCACTACTTCAAAATGCAGGGGGGAGGCTATTGTGACTGAATGCCTCCCCGTACAAAGAATTCTCTCTACTGCACAAACTAGTTGTCAAGGAGATTGGTTTTAGCCTACCTCTTTCCCTGGCATGCTAGGTTTTTGTTGTTGTTGTTGTTCTGTGGAGGGAATTGTTTTATACAAAGAAATGCTCGGTCATGTGAGTCCTTGCATTGAGCCTGAAGTGGCACAGCCTAGGCACAGATTTATCACATCAGAAAGAATGAGGGTTTAGCAGTTGAACAGGAAGCCTCCAAGGGACTCTGAGGGGGTGTGCAAATCCACAGTGGTTCAACAGCAAACGTTGTTTGTTGTTCTATACACCACATCTTGGCATGCAAAGTAGCTTCCTCATTTATTATTATCACCACTATTATTTATATGCCATGTTTCAACAAATGTCCTCAAAGCAGATTACACTGGAAAAAATAAGATGGTCCCCTGTCCTCAAAGGGCTCGCAATCTAGAAAGAAACACCAAAGTAGACACCAACAGCAGCCACTCGAGGGATGCTGTGCCAGGGATGAATAATTTATCCCCACCACAAACTTGTGTGTGTGTGTGTGTGTGTGTGTGTGCATGTGCATAAGAGGTTATAGGATATCTTTTACAGTGGACAGGAAAGGGGTCATGAGGGCAGGATCTCCAGAGAGGGGGAGCCCGTAAAGATCTGGGCTGATGGCTTCCCTCCAGGAGATATGAAAGGCATAAGGCTTTCCAGGATGAAGACTTGGGTTACTGGCCCAATAGCCAAGGAGCTAGGCACAGAGAAGAAAGAGGGCGAGCGCACACACGCACACACACACAAGCAAGTGGCTTCTGTGGGAAGCCAGAGTCTCCTCCCCAGGGCTGCTCAGGAGCCCATAAGGAAAACATAGGTCCATGGGAGACAATCTAATACTGAGTCACACCACTGGTCCATTTAGCTCAGCATTGCCTGCTTTGATCTGCAGAGGTATTCCAGAGTCCCAGACAGGGGTTCCAACCCACCTCGGAGATGCTAAGGATTGAACCTACAACCTTCGGCATCAAAAGCCACAGTGTTGGCTGTGCCACTGAGCTGCGGTCAACACAGCCCAAAAAGAATCTCTATGCAATCACAGTTATGATCACATCAAGAAGGCTACTTTCTTGCAGTGATTTATCAGTGTGCCTGGGTGTTTTGATAACATGGAGGGGGGATATGAAAATGAACAGAAACCTGCTGTAAACTGCACCTGTTCCAGGTGAATGAATTTTAGAAATTCTTCATCTACACCAAAATTCATGAGACTAGAACACAGCATAACAATCAAGGAGGTGAACAGGGAGAATTCCCTTATCCCTGTATGCCCTAGAATGTGTCCCGGAACCCTCGACATCTACAACGCGCTCCAGTTTCATGGCAGATTAATTACAAGTTCCTTGGCAGAGACATCAATGTGGGAACAGTTGTGGGGACCTTGAAAGCCAACGTATTAGGTAACAATGTTTTTCCCAGCTATCCAATCCCCTGATTTAAGAATGGAGAAAGCAAAAGTGAGTTGGGACTCCTGAGAAAATGATGGAAGGACCCATCACAAGATGATAAAAGAGAACATTATTTGCCATTCTAATTACTTTGCATGTTCATGAGACAGACAGGCAGCTTGTGAAGTTGTAAAGCAAAGCACTCAGAGTAGCTGCATGATATATAATTCATAGACTGCAACATATTGCTACATTTCTCATTGCGTCTACACGACTTCTAGGGGCAATCTGGCATAATACCCCCCTCCATTTGTCTTCTAGAATCATTTCACATCAGTGAGCCTATGAACAGTTCCCACTTGGTCAACAGGCTCATCTCCTATCCTTATTGATCTGGGTACTGAAAATTAAAGAGCAGCTCTTCTTCAGTCATCTTCTAGAAAACTGTCGGTCTGTTTCATCAATGTGTTTCATTGGGTATGCCGAGGTTGCATTTTTGTATGTTGCTTATGACCTGCCAGTCAACACAACCGCTTATATTGCTAATTTGCTTGTCCTGTTTGTAAGCAGCTTAGTGCTTTGATGGAAGTGGGGAACTTTAACTACCCTCCCATTCTAACAGGCCAGTTTCTAGGCCACTGTGGCGATGGTTCACACAGGGACGCTCAACATTCAATGAAGTGGTGCTTGTCATGGCATTCCCATGTAGCTAGTGGTGTGTGAGGATGAGAAGGGAGACCCAGTATTGCATTAAAAAATGGTGTGCATTAATGCATGAAGCAACCCACGTATTCCAGATTTAATAAGGTCTGATCCATTCATTAGCGGCCTGAGCTCCATGGGCCACCCCACCCTTGATGCCCTGGTCTTAAATATTTCATCTGAGTGCACTTATATATGGCCATACCCTCCCAGTGTCCATATTTACCAGGGACAGCCTCCATGTTCTAGGACCAGTGTTCCCTCTAACAGGGATTCCCAGATGTTGTTGACTACAATTCCCATAACCCCCAAGCAAAGGCTATTGCAGCTGGGGATGCGGAGAGTTGCAGTCAACAACATCTGGGAATCCCTGTTAGAGGGAACACTGCTGTACACCCACAATGCATTCTCGCTTTCTCCCTCTCCAACCAGGAATTCAGAAAAGCAGGTTTCCCAGCCACAAGCAAAGACTCAGTTGTATGTGCATAGACTCCATGCAGACATTCAGCAAAACACACCTTGGCTCCTCCTGCTCAGATTGTGAGAACAGAGCTCAAGTGGCCTTTCATACAAAACTAGTTGCTGATCAGAGGCGCAGGATCTACATCCTTACATTGGAACACAGGAAGCTGCCTTATACCGAGTCAGATCCTTGGTCCATCTCACTCAGTATTGTCTACACGGGCTGTCAGCAATTCTGCAAGGTTTCAGGCAGGGAAACATGAGGGAACATGGTCTGGGACCTACTTCTCCCTGGTAAATCACTCCATCTGTTGTGTCTTTGAGGAAAGTGTGTGTGTGGGGGGGCTGATGCATCTCAACTCAGACACAACCCTGTCAGTGCCAGGGCAGTGGTATCATTATATCATCATTATACAACGTCATGGCCGGCAAAGAGAGGCAAGCAGTGTGGTCACGGCTGCAATGAGCAGGGCCACGGAAGCCAGCAGCAGGTGGGTGGGAGGCCGAAAAGGCCAACAGTGCGTGAGGACTGCCACCCCCCCCCCCAAAGTGAGTGTTGGTACCAACTTTGCTACAACACCGCCTCCAGACCTAAAAGTGAGTGTTGGTACCAACTTTGCTACAACACCGCCTCCAGACCTATCAACCCCAACCATCATGCCTTGAGGTCATGCTCTTTTGCACTTCCCCATCCCCCACGCCACACAGACCACATCCATTAGACATTACACAGAGGGGAGGGGAAGGTGAATGTGTGGGTGCTGCTTTTGACAGCACCCACAAATTTTAGTCTAGCTTGGCCGAGAAAGATGCAGACACCCTGCATCCATGGCATGGCCCAGTGGTGGCTGCTTTGATACTACCACTGAGATGCCGAGACCTCGAAGGCCAACCATGACCTACTACTACAAACATTAGTGTGCTGTGTTTCAACAAAGGTGCTCAAAGCACTTTAGATTTTAGATAGATAGATAGATAGATAGATAGATAGATAGATAGATAGATAGATAGATAGACAGACAGATAGACAGACCTTTATTACAGCACTTGACCAGAAACAGTTAACAAAAATTACAGTTAATAGCAAGCATACAAACAATCTATCAAACTAACCACATTTAGATAACCAATGGGTCACCTAATAAGGTAAACGCCTTTACCTAACCAATTGAAAATGGTTCGGACCTAAGCCTGAGAGTTCTCAGGGTAATGAGAATTTGATCCAAGAAAGATGCTGAGGTGGAAGGGGAAAAGATTTGCTTCTGGTTGCATCCAATTCAGTAAGGGATGCTTCAGTGCAACTTGACTTTGGATGAAATGAAATCTGTTCCAATTGATAAGGGGGCTCAATATATAACAACCACCACCACAACACATTTCCTAGCAGTATCAGCAGGCACAATTTGAAAATTAGGGAATTAATGAGATTGCAGAGGAATTAGGTGGGGAGTTCAAGCAGAAGTATTCCACTGATGTAATTGAGTGGAATAATTTGAAATGGTCAGAGCAAATATTGTTGCTTGCACAGCTTTCAGAAACAACTGAACCTTTTAAAACGATGCGCGATAGGAGATTGATGAGACTGAGAGGCATCGGAGGGAACGACCTACACTCTCAGAAAAACTGGAGCAAAAGTTGGAGCCAGGACCACTTCCTGGCTAGTCATTGCTTTACAGCATTATGATTCAGTATTGGCAGTTCACAAAAGGAGGCCCTAAGTTGTACTCTTCCAAGGGTGTCTGGGAAAATAAGTCATGAGACAGATATTCTGGCCGGGAAACAAGGGTGGGACAACAGGGTGCCTGTTCTAGGGCTACTATAGGAACTCCTGCTTTGGGGCATGGAATAGTATATCGCTTGGCCATTGGGTCTGGGGACAATGGGAGTTGTAATCCAGCAATATGTGGGGACTCAAGTTTGAGAACCTCTGTAGTATGTAATATAATGGCTGTTATTAAACTAATGTGAAATTGTTGATTATATTCAGAACAGAATAAGCAGTTTTCCAAGATATCAGACCAAGCACCAGATGTCAGTTTGCTCAGAGGCTTGGCAAGGGCAGCAGGCCAGGCAGAGCAGTCCCACTACAGCTTCTCATTGGCTCTGAGCCTGCAGCCTAAGATGTTAGGGTCAGCATCAGGAGTAAACACTGTTGGGAGTCTTGCGTATCCCAGCAGAAGGCCTCCTACCACAAACTGCATTGGGATGGTGCAGTTTTGTTAGCCTTGTGAATATGCCACAAACCTACACAATCTCTCAGTTAGCAGAGGAGGAGGAACAACTGTTGCTACCACTTGAGCTGTCTCCCCCTGGGCTCAGTAGATATCACTGGCAAAGAGGAGGAGGTGGAGGAGGAGGAGGAAGAGGAGTTGTTGCTGCCACCCAGTGAACCTAATGATAAGGCTCCTCATCCTTTTTCTCCTTGGTAGTTTTGAAATCGCTGATAGGGGTTCCCAACCCTCCAGGATTGGCTTAGAGTTTCCAAGAATCAGCATCAAATTCCAGGTGGCTGTTGAAAGAAATCCTGGAGATTTGAATGGCTTCAGATTGTGCACAATACTGGAGGTGTGAGTGAGAAGTGGGAGTTCTACAGCAGCAGCAACACCACAGTAAATTATTTTGATCACTAGAGGAATGAGGAACTATCTTAATAGGTCTCTAAGGTGGCATGAATGATGGCATTCATAAATTCATTGATTGCCAGAGTTCAAAGCTATCCAAAATGTTATCTACTCACCAGCCATCCACGATTGCCTACCCAGTGCAGACCCCATAAAAGCAGAGAACACATATGCTTTGGAAAGATGCTAGAAGAGCAAATTGCCAGAAAAATTGAGCAAACATCATGACTATCATGGAAGGCCAGTGATCCCCCACCAGGGCTTGTAGCATTTGCAAGTACACACAGAGGTCATTCACACAAGTGAAAACTGTGTCCTACCCAGGTTTGGGAGCTGTGTGTACACCCAATTTTCAGTTGTGTGGGTGCAAACAACTAGGTAGGAGGAGGGAGAAGTGATTGTGTGGAAGCAAGGTCGGAGGAAAAGCTAACCAGGTTTGCCTCCTACTTTGCTCCCACACAATCCCTTCTCCCTCCGCCTACCTAGTTGTTTGCAGCCACACAACGGGGAGCACGAGGAGCTCCCCAAACCTGGGTAGAAAACAATTTTCGCTTGTGTGAACGACCTCACCATGCGACATTCATACCACTTTGGACGCTTCCACACCTTGCTTTGCCCAGTCGTTCCAGTGGCTACTTAGAACATGGAGAGGGAGCAGATGTGTTCACAACATGATCATGCCTAGCCTCATGATAAATATTTGCAAGTGGTACAAATTGGGTAGGGGCTTCTCTTTACCTTTCTGAGACCACAACATATAACGTGCTCCGTGTCCACCGGCTGGCTGTGAGGTGTCTTGTACATGTGTGCAGTTGATTTTATTGATGGGGTGCATATGAAGTGTGATATTCCATTGGTTTTTAAGATGCCACTTTGGATTTCAGATAAAGCAAGGTAAAAGCAAACTCGCAAATAATTATTCCAGACTGCCAACTTCTCCTACATTCTACATTCCATGTGCTTTTCTGCTCCCAGAAGATTCTTACCTGTAACTTTGAGCTCGGTCGTTCGTCTTATTAGCTTCCCTTCAAACTTCAACTCGCATGTGTAATTCCCGCCATCTTCTTCTTGCACATCTTGTATTAAGAGAGTATTTTCTTTCTGAACCACTATACTTCTCCACATTTTTGGCTTACACTCCTGCCAGAAACAAATAAGGAAATCAGAAGCTCAAATGAACTGGCTTTCATGGTAAAGTACCATGCTATACATGGTTTGTTTCTGATGCAGAAAAAGGCAACCAAAATAATCAAGAGGGTGAAAGACTTGAGAGTTTCAGGGTTTGGGTTCCCAACCTTTTGAAAATAAGTGTACTCCTCCTCCTCCTACAAACCTTCAGCTCAGGTATCCAATAGAGGTTTGTTTGTTTTTTAGCATATGTGCACATATGCACAAACAAATTTAAATATTAGTTATTAGACAGGCTACTCCAGTCACTGACTTACACCCAGATTAGGTTACTCATAAGCGGTCTTATTCAAAGCAATGGGGCATGATTACTTGCCCTGATTCAATGGGAGTACTGGATACTAATTAGCTGAAGGCTGTAAGTCAAGCAGAGGGGAGGGATATATGCTGAGCTTCAGCATGCAGCCAGCCAATCAGGGGCAGTGTCTTCACCCTCTGTCCACCCCTTTTGCAGTGGGCACAAGTCATTAGTTTCAAGCCATTGATCCTCAGATGGGGAACGAATACCATGACTGCAGTGTGAGGAGGCAGGAAGTATTCACTGAAAGCCCTTCGGGTACCCCTTGTTGGGAACCCCTGGTTTAGCAAAATGATGGCTAAGGTGTGGGAGTAGAGTCAGATGTTTACAAAATTATGCATGGTGCTGAGAAAGTGGATACAGAGAAGCTTTCAACCTCCTCCTCTAGAAATTTGAGTCACCAAATGAAATTGATTAGCACTAGCTTCAGGACAGAGAAAATACTGTATATCTTTACACAACATATAATTTGCCCTAAGGAATTCACTGCCACAAGATGGTATGATGGCCACAAGATTCAATGACTCTGAAGATGATAAGGCAATTTTATGGAGGAGAGGTCCATCAATGACCATGAGCCACGATAAGTCTTAAACCACCCTGAGAGTTTATAATTTGGTAGTATAAAAATGCAACCAATCAATCAAACAATCCACACAATCTTCATTTATAGAATGCAGTTGAATGCCAGTTCCTAGAAGGGAGGGAAGGGCTATCTCTCTGCTTGTGGAGGCTTCTGCTTGGCCACTGTGAGAAACAGGAGGCTGGGCTAGATCACTGGAACATAGGAAGTTGCCATATACCAAAGCAGACCATTGGTCCATCTAGCTCAGTCTTATCTACACAGATCGGCAGTGGCTTCTCCAATATTGCAGGCAGAAGTCTCTCTCAGCCCTATCTTGGAGATGCCACCAGGGAGGGAACTTGGAACCTTTTGCATGAAAGAATGCAGGTACTCTTCCCAGAGTGGCCCCATCTCCGAAGGGGAATATCTTCCAGTGCTCACACAGGTAGTCTCCCATTCAAATTGCTTAGCAAAGGGGACAATTCATGCTTGCTACAAGAAGACCAGCTCGGATCTTTGATCTGATCCAGGGCTCTTATGATCTTGACTTATATATATTACTAGTAAAAGGGCTTGTAGTTTGTAAGCATATTAATGCCTTATATCTCCGTGACCCTAGTCTTTTTCTCTGTGAGAAAAAAAACATGCTTTCCATTGGGAATTCTTGTGGTAGTCTGGGCAAGGCCTGAAACCTACCTGCAAAACAGCATGTTTCTCTCTTTTGTGGTTTGGTCTGGGAGTTGCATGTCACTCAGTGAGTGAGTGCGTAAGTGAGGCCCAAGCAGCTTTATATTATAGCTATGGAGCTATAATATAATGACCTATGGAGGCCACTGCTGAGATAGCCTGAATTTTACTGCTTGGGCCAGTGGAGTATTGCCTGCTAGTACCTCTAATAGTGAGCCTTGGCCTTTCAAGTGTGTTTGGAACAATTAGTCTCTTTGTTATTATCGCTATCGTCTCATTCCTGGAAATGCTAAGTGCCCTGATATTCTTCTCTTGCCAAAGTCACTGCAGTGGAAGAAGAGGCTAAGTCTACGGAGCCCGCTTCCTCTTTCCTGCAATTCCCTCCATGCCAGTTGCCTGTATCAGGTGTTCTGTGTCTGGGAAATCAGCCTCCGTTCCTTGATGTAGCTGGGCTTCTCCCTCACTGGGCCCCTCAGCTGTTAACAACAACCTGTCCTTCAGCTATCAATCTGGAAGTTCTTATTTTCTCTTCTTCAGCTCAGTAATAAACAGGTCTTGTTGCTGAAAATCTCACACACACCCTCCGTATCATTTCCCCCCAAGGAAACAGCTTTTGTATTTAAGTCTTGTTCATTCAATTATATCTTGACTCATGTACTCAATCCATGTTGTGAAAACAAATCCTTTAGGCCTAATGGTGCTATGGAAACAGTAACAAAGCTAGTCATTGTGCAACTCTTTAAAAGAAGCATTTCATTAGTATAATTTCCATCATAAAGGAAATTTAAACTATGGTTAAGTATAGTGCTTTTGTTGGAAAGTATTGTACCTGGGGCGAATGTGTATATATAAACAGAAGGGCGTGTTAATGCAGTGAATTGGGCTCTTTCTAGATTGATACTCGAATTGGACCACAGAAGGCAGTAATTCCCTTTCCCTGCATATGAAGAACCCAAGGAATGTGGGTTCCAAGAAATCCAAGGCCCAAAGTTGGCCCTACCAATTCACAACTTCAACATGCACAATTTAAGGCTGCAAACGTTTTAAGGCTGCAGTGCAGTCTTAAATACAATTGCTAGGGAGTAAGCTTCACTGAACATAGTGGGACTTATTTCCAACTAGACATTCCTAGGTCTGCACTGCCTGATGGCAGGACTAGCCCAAGATGAAGCAGCAACTGTGCATTTCAGTGGGTTTTGCAGAAAAGTGTGTCCCTATTACTAACTGGGAGTGGGATATTATCTGGATTTTTCTACCATATGCACCAAAATGTTTTGCTTTGGCTTGTTCCTGGAGAAGATCCAGCAAATAAAAAAAAAGATTTGAGGTCAGATCCCTTGGGAACTCTGGCTCAGATTAGTCACGTCCGAGATTTACATTTTCATAGCAAAATTCCAAGGGAGCTTTTTCTTTCTATTCATTTTTTTGAGACAATCATCCTATCAACAAACAGTCTTCAAGGACTGACATCTCTGCCATATTACTCATTTATTTCATTTTATTTTATTTATCAAATTTGTAGGTTGATCCAAACATTCATCTCTGGGTGGCTTGCAACAACATAAAAACAAGCCAAGACACCAAAGTAAAAACCTTAAAACAATTTAAAACTACAATTAAATTAAAAGGCTTGGGTGAAAAGGTTAAGTCTTTAATGGCTTTTTAAAAGTTGTCAGAGATGGGGTGGTTCGCATCTCAGCATGGAGTACATTCCAGAGTGTCAGGGCAACAGAGAAGGCTTGTCTCTGCATAGCCTCCAGATAAGCAGACCTCTCTGGATGATCTCTATGGGCAATGGGGCTCATGGAGAAGACAAGGTTCTTTTAGATATCCAGGGCCTAAGCTATTTGGGGCTTTTTACGTTATAACCAGCACTTTGTACTTTGCCTGGAAACTTATCGGCAACCAGTGTCGCTCTTTCAGTACGGGAATAATACGGCCTCTTCGAGATGACACAGAGACCAACCTGGCTACTGCATTCCGGACGAATTACAGTTCCCGGACAACGTACAAAGGCAGCCCCACATAGAGCACATTGCAGTAGTCCAGTCTGGAGGTTACCAGCGTATGTACCATTGTTCTGAGGTCATTCATCTCAAGAAATGGATGCAGCTGGCATATCAACTGAGGTTAATAGAAAGCTTTAGAGGAGAGCTGGTCTTGTGGTAGCAAGCATGACTTGTCCCCATAGCTAAGCAGGGTCTGTCCTGGTTGCATATGAATGGGAGACTTGATGCGTGAGCACTGGAAGAGATTCCCCTTAGGGGATGGAGCCTCTCTGGGAAGAGCAGAATGTTCCAGGTTTCCTCCCTGGCAGCATCTCCAAGATAGGGCTGAGAGAGATTCCTGCCTGCAACCTTGGAGAAGCCGCTGCCAGTCTGTGAAGACAATACTGAGCTAGATAGACCAATGGTCTGACTCAGAATATGGCAGCTTCCTATGTTCCTATGTTCCTAAAGCACTTCTGGCCACCGCTCCAACCTGGGACACCTGAGAGATGTGTGGATCCAGAAGTACCCCCAGACTGTATACCTGTTCCTTCTGGGGAACTGCTGAGGCCATCAGCAGTGTGAATGAATAACAAGGAGTATAGAAGGTATTATGACGTGTTCACTTCTCCACGCTGCAATCTACTTTAAAAAAGAAGAAGAAGAGTTGTGATGGTCTTGCTGCCACGTTGCTTTTTCTGATGTGCAATATCAATTCTACTCAATTTAATCAATGTGACAGCTTAATAGTCAGTTGTCACCCATCAGGCAGATGTGGTATAACTTGCGTGTGGCACACTGATAATTATTATCTATGTCGGAAGAGGAAAAATCTTCCTACCAGAGTCTGCTTCCTACCATTATGCTCAATGGTTGATCTGGGGCTCGAGGATTTACCTGGGATTCCAGGATTAATTTCCTGAATGCCCTCTGGATGTTCAAAATATTGGGCCAGACCTTGAATCGAGGCAGGACTCGATTCACTCCACTCAGTTCCTTAGATCTTACTGCCTCCATGATCCCAACTTTGTGCAACTCGCGGAAAGTGACTGGGTCTGCAGGAAGGGCTCCCAGGAACATCACAACAGAGAGGAAGTCCATGGATCCTGCCACCAGCACTCTGCAGCATTCAGGGTTGCTGGGAGTGGTGGATTGTGGAGTTTCCAGGGTTCCTAGCGTCCCTGGGTGTCATGGCAGCAGAGCATTGTTCAAGGTCCCTGATGGAGCTCCCTAAAACCTTCCCAATGCACCCTTTCACCATTTACTTGCAGGGAACCGAGTGGTGTGGAGGGAATACCATGACAATGATCCGGGTAATAGATGTATTTCAGGCGGGACCAGAGGTGTCCAGGGGTCTGATCCAAATCAGATTTGGGAGCAGACACCTAGTGTCTGCTGCTCAATCCCCCCTCCCTTCAAGATTCACAGCAACCCTGATTTATTTTTATTTTTTTCATTACATTTCATATCCCGCTCTTCCTCCAAGGAGCCCAGAGCAGTGTAATACATACTTAAATTTCTCCACACAACAACCCTGTGAAGTAGGTTAGGTTGCAAGAGAGGTGACTGGCCCAGAGTCACCCAGCAAGTCTCTTGGCTGAATGGGGATTTGAACTCGGGTCTCCCTGGTCCTAGTCCAGTACTCTAACCACTACACCATGCTGGATCGCACTTTGGGGTTCCACTCACATTCAGTTTCCATGGGACTGCAGAAGCTACAAGGAGGACACTTTGGCTTCTGACACTGGCTAGAGGAACAAGGGTCGTTGGTTAGATTTTTTTATATTGTTTTAATGTAAGCGGCCTTGGAGATAATTTGATGAGACGGTGTGGTGTACATCTTCAAAACCACTCAGAACTCTCTTTTTGAAGCCCTGCATTTCTTCTTTGCCCTAAGCTTAAGGCTTCATCCAAGACCCTCCTTTTGCACAATTTCGGATACTGTACTTAGTTGCGATCTATAATTGACCCTGGACATTCCGTATCATGTGCAGAGATCTGGCTCTCCTGTTTCTCCTCTGCTCACACAGAGGTCTACTGGGCATGCGTAACAGCCTCCAAAATGGCCGCCGCCACCACAAGCAGGCCCATAATGGGCCAAAAAGTGGGGGGAGCAGGGACATCAGAAGACCTCCCCGTGCCTGAGACAGCACTCCCCAGAACCTGGCAACAGTGTTAAGTCCACCTTTTTTAAACTTAAAAAAAACCCGAACTGGCCCCAGGCTGAGCTGAGCTGGACCAGTTCAGTGTCAGACCGGCTCAAAGTCGGTTCTCACATCCCTAAGTTCAATTATAGCTATGTCCCTGATGAACCTGATGTTATCAGCAAACCACTGTTCTTCCATCTTTTCCCTGGGCTGCTTCTGTTTCCTTTGGGGGCTCAGAAAATCCAGCTTTTAAAAAGAAGAAGAGGAGGAGATGAAGAAGAACAGGGGCATCCTGTCCATTGCGGACAGACAATGTGCTATTAGCGTTTCTCAATGTTCCTGTGCCATTTAAGACTGATCCATTCTTCTTTGCAGATTTAGCCCCTTCCCTGTTCAGCACAGTGGGGGGATTAATGCTGAATAAGCTTCTTGATTTGTCCCTTGAATAGTATCTCTGAATTTCCCTAGTGTGTCCATTCCTTTTCCCATGGGGAGGCAGGGAGAAGGCTTTAATTGCTTACTAACTCTCTGTTCTTTCCCTTTCTCTTCTTAATGGTGAAATAGCACTTTAGCAGTATGCTGCTTGTGTAGCACCGGAGTACTATTTCACTGAAATAAAATAAAAATGTGAAAAATGCAACACTCAAGGCCTCCCCCTTGAAAATAAATTGCTCAGTAAATTCAAGGCTACTCAAGTGGCAATTCAGAGGATATTCAGCAATAATCCTCCAATTACCCCAAGATTCCCTATCCACCACAGCTGGGGGGAAACTCCAGAATAGCCTCTGATTTGCTGCTTGAGTAGTCTCTCTCCGTTTCCCTGCTGCCTGGTTTTTTTCCCCATTGCGGGGGGGGGGAGGTTCTAGCTACTGGTCACCTCTTGTTCCCCCCCCTTTTTAAATGGTGGAATAGTGCTATTATGCGATTTAAAAAGGAAAACAAAAGAACAAGAGGAAATAATTAAAACCTTGCCCCAACCCCATGGGGTGTATGTGTGTGAAATTAAGGCAATTCAGAAAGGGTATTCAAAGGGCAAATCAGGTTCAGGATTAATTCCCAGGGCGGCCCAAATCATTGCTGCACCTGAACTCAGAGCAAATCCTGCCTTGCCCCATGCGGCTGGTGGGGCCATGCTGCTTTCAAACCCAACCCTTGAAGGTTTTGAAAATGGTGGAGGGGGCAGAGAAGAGGGGAGATTGCCAGCACCCTCCTCTTCTCTTCTCATGTTACTTGCAAGCTTTGCAAGCAATGTGCGGAGAGGTGCTCCTTGCCAGGGTTGCCAGCGTCAGATAAGTCCCAAAGAGCTGCTGTGATGGTGGCAGCAAGGGGGCATATTGCTGCACAAATGGTGCCCCAATAATCTGCCAACGGAGGTGACCGCCTCACCTGGCCCCATGAAAGGGCCGCCCCTGCTACCTCAAAATCATCCCTGCTAAAAAGGAAAGTGGGGGGAAAGTCTGAACCTGGAAGGGGAGTCTGAGGGTTGGACCCCAAATTTATCCAAGGTGCAATTCCATAAAGAATTCCAGAGAAAAATCAGAGTTTTCTCAAGACAGTTCCTCCCCTTCCCAATGAAAAAGGCCTTTGCTGAATGGAACTTCCTTCTGAGCACGCGTTAGGAAGAATCTCAGCCATGGGGAAGACATGGCACTATTCTAGTGAATTGTGGGGAAGCAACACTTCACAAGAGGAAAAGGACTCTAAGATGGAAGCCTCTATAGTTGCTCCATCCTTCCTCCTTTGCTGGACCAGCTTGTATACAACATCCCCAGACGTTTGGGGCAGAACTGACAAGATACCCCTCCCCACCCAAAAAAATCTCATTTATGCTAACTCCATGTTGCAGTACATGTTTTGTCAGCCTTCATTGAAATATGCACGCTTCTTGTGAAAGAAAAAACAGAGTGACAGAGCATCAGTGGGCTTTTTGCTCTTTTCTGACATATCGTGGCTCCCTGTATGTCATCCCTGTTCCAAATAAATTATTTGTGCACAAACTGAACACAGTGAGGCTGATGAGATGGAACTTAAATTGCCTCATTTTGCACTGACAGCTGTACTCAAACCAAGTAAGGCAGGGTTGATAGAAATTCCATGTCTGACATCCCACTATTACAGCTATTAAAGGATTTTTTTCGCCTGATGGACAATATTGACTGGCATACCAATATATTTTTTTTGTAATTGCAAATTTGTTTTACTCTTAGTTTTGTTTTTTACAAGTGCGCACAGGATAAACAAAAGAGCACTTCATCAACAAAGCAGCATTCTCCCTGTCCCCATGCCACCACCGCCCAAAGCTAAGGATGTAAGCAAAGGAAGAAAAGCAAGCAAGCAAGCAAGAGCAATCCATGAGGAACCAAAAGAGAATGAAAAGAGATACAGCAGTGGGCAGCAGAATGAGGTGAGAATGGGGCAGCAGAGTCCTGAATGGACTGTATCATTACAGATTGCAGCTGGGGGCGTGAGGAGGAGGTCATTCTGAATGCTCCCCTTTGGTAAACAGCTCTCTGCATGCAGAACAATAGGACTAGGGGTGGTCTGGGATAGAACCTCTCTCCCTGATATATATCAATCTGCAGGGAGGACTTACATGCAAGATCAACAAATACTGGCATCCTTCCCCTGTAGTTGTACAATCCACCCTACCAGTTCAGAATTCCACCACTTCATTCTGTTACCAGAGGTGTGAGAGGTAGGCCAACCCAGGACTAATGAAAGGCCACAACCTTCTGCCAAATAAAAGCATGTGTTTCAGGAGTCTCTTACTGCAAAATGCTTTTCTTGCACACAGAGTATTCCCTTTGCCCACTGCTGCATAGGAAGAGGCAAGACCTCCAGTGTCAAAGAATCAGCTTTGGCATCACAACCGCCCAGTGAACCCATTAAGTATTTGTTGAGCTTGTACAAAGAGATGCTGAATGGGTGGGTATGCAACGGAGTATATTGTGGAGTGCAGAGCTGAAAATCTAAGACAGAAAATATTGAATGAAAGAAAGGAGGAAGCTCACCTAACCCAATATTGGATCCTGAGCCTATGAATAATCTTGATGGATGAGAGCAAGACCCCTCTAGCCCAGACTTTTGCTTCTGTTTGGAAATCTCTGGGAACCACAGACAGGGTGTGTCTTCCCTTCTGATATTTAGAGGCATACATGGCACTTCCACTTGCCTATCATCATAGCTAAGAATTGTTGATAGACCTGTCCTCCATGAATTCATCTTATCTTTTTTAAAGGATAGTGGCCGACATCTCACATCTTAGCCCTATTCAGACACAATGTTCTGTGAGTGTAATGTTGTCTCTACACTAGTACATGTTTTTGTGTCAATGACTGGGGTCGTGGTGGACAGCTCGTTGAAAGGGTCGACTCAGTGCAGGGCAATGGTGAAAAAGGCAAATTCCATGCTAGGGATCATTAGGAAGGCGACTGAAAATAAGATGATCAGGGGCCTAGAGTACCTTACACATGAGGCAAGCCTATAGCATCTGGGGCTCTTTAGTTTGGAAAAGAGGCAACTATGGGGAGACATGATCGAGGTATATAAAATTATGCATATTTCTCCCTCTCTCACAACACTAGAACCAGTGGTCATCCCATGAAACTGAATGCCAAGAAATTTAGGATGAACAAAAGGAAGTACTTTTTCACATGGCGCATAAGTGATCTATGGAATTCTATGCCATGGGATGTGGTGATGGCCACTAGCTTGGATGGCTTTAAAGGGGCTTTGACAAATTCTCGGAAGACAGGTCTATCAATGGCTACTAGTCTTGTGGCTATGGGCCACCTCCAGCCTCAGAGGCAAGATGCCTCTAAATACCAATTGCAGCTGAGCAACAGGAGGAGAGAGGACATCTATCTATCTATCTATCTATCTATCTATCTATCTATCTTTACATTTAAATCCTGCTCTCCCTCCAAAGAGCCCAGAGTGGTGTACATGGCTATGTTTATCCTCACAACAACTCTGTGAAGTAGGTTAGGTTGAGATGTGTGTGAGTGGCCCAGAGTCACCCAGTGACTTTCATGGCTGAGTGGGGATTTGAACTCAGGTTTCCCCAGTCCTAGAGTCCAACACTCAAACCACTACACCACACTGGCAGACATGCCCTCACCTCTTGCTTATGGGCTTCCCAGAGGCATCTGGTGGGCCACTGTTGATGCTGGACTAGACAGGCCTTGGGTCTGATCTTATGTACTGTACCTGTGTTCATTTAAAAAGTTAACCTGGATACAGGCCCTTCAAATGCATGGTACAGATAGTGTACTTCTGTACCTGCATTCAACATAACATATGAATGACTGTACCTGTGTACACTGTACACTTGAACATGATGTGTGAATGGGGCTTTTGTGGTAGTGAATTCCAGAAGTATAAATTATGGAGGGGGGAGTATTTCTTTTAGACTGTTCTGAGTCTATCACTCAACAACTTAGGTACAAGAGAGAAGAAACTTTCCTTTCTCTCATTGTTCATTATTTTATAAGCTTCCATCATGCAGTTTGGATGATATTAATAAAAGACAAGCCTATAACTACATTACCTTGTACCATATTACATCTGGTTCTCGGTTTCCCGTCTTATAATCCTCAATATCTGGGCAGGAAATTATCTTTGTTCTAGTGATTTCTGATTTTTCTAAGTAGCGGATTGTACTGTTGTAGCAAAGCCCTGATTCATTTTCAGCAACCGTCAAGGACATAGACACCTTCATACAATATGTTGAGTTTCTGCAGAGAGAAAAAAACCAAAGGGCGAGATGCATTAAATCAACTCATTACAAGAATTTGTTAGACACTTTTCTGCTCTAATATGGAGCATGCAAAGCAATATATAAAACTAGAAATTTCACAATTGTGGTAATAAAGCTAGTAACAAAAACTTCATAATTAAAAAAACAGAGAAAACATACTTTAAATGACATTCCGGAAATTAAAGAGTGAGTGTATCAGAAACAAGGAAAAGCCTCTAAAGATGATAAAATAATCACCAGACTGGTTTCCTATTGAGGTCTCACTGGGGTTAGGTTTATGAAATACTGAGCCCTTTCTCTCGATCAGTGAGAAAGGGCTTGGGGCAGCAGGGAGGAAGGCTATAAAAACTTACCTCCCCCACAAACCATTGCCCTGTCCGTGCTGAGTGTGCAGATCGTGCATCCACAGGACGTTCGCCCCGCCCCGACATCCCATAATGCACCATGCATGTTGCATTGCGGGTATCCCCCGGGGTCAACTGGGAGCCCTACAGTCTCCCAGTCCTAGCTGCAAGCAGCCAGCCCTAGCAGGCAATTTTAAAAATGGGGCTAAAGGGATCGCTCACTCCCTTAAACCCCATTTAAGAGGCTGGCCTCTTTGGCGGGTTTGCCACTGCACAGCTCCTGGTGGTTCTTACAATCAGCCAAGACCGGGCTTGGCTTTCTTAGCCTGGTTTTGGCTGATCGTAGGAACAGACTCACTGTCTAATGATTAGCACAAGTTATGGGACCAAAAAGAAAGGGCCCAAATGACTCATTCCTAAGGAAACCTAAGAACAGCCAGCTATTATTTTAACTGCTCTTTTACATGAAAATATTCTGCTTCTTCCTCAAAGCAGCATATAATGAAAACATGGATACAAATACAAAAAACCATTATAAGCGAACAATAGCAGTAGGGGGTAAACCAACAGAATGCTTAAAACCAGCTACGATGAGCTTATTAATAAAATTTATGCCAGGCTTCATAACGGCATTTAACAACCCGAGCCACTGGGAAACAGAGGCAGCTGTGCCTCCTTTGATGCCTCCCCCAGCTCCTTAGGACAAACCGCTACTGTGAAGGTGCATATGTGCAGTCTCATAACCTATTGTTCTCTTGTTTGCATTTATGTCATGCTTATATATTAGAACCATTCCTACAAGCTCACGGCTTCCAACCACAGCTACCGAGAGCCCTAACCGTCGTTGAGTCTACCCAGAAGTCCGGCCAATGTTAACAGTGTTCTTTTTTTAGGGCCTCTTCTGTGGCATCCTTTCTTTACATCAGAACAGAAGAAATATTAAGCGCCAAGAGTGAAACTCCAGGTTAAGAGACTCAACTTTCACAAGGCGAGGGCAAAACACTGTTGAAAACAACTCCTGCTGCTGTTTTATCATGATGTTACCATCAAGTATTTACAGACTGTGCAGAAGTGCAGCAACCCAATCTGTCACTTTCTGAGTTTCATTAGGCATGATGGGAAACACAGCCCTTTAAGAGCAGACTAGAAAGGATGACAGACATCTTAATGAGGGCTGCATTTTCCCATCATGCCTCTTTTTGTCACTTTAATTGGGTACACCGAAGCCAAAGGGGTTTGGAGCAAGACTGACATGTTGGGTGGTTACAAGTCATCAAAGACAACCCTGGAGAGGAATTTGCCACATGCGAGACAGTTCCTGCTGAACTGAGCACCATATTGCGATGATATGTGTTTTTCTCCCATCCCGTTGAGACTGTGTTTCAAAGTTATTTACTTGGAAGGAGAGAGAAGCCTGCATTGGAGATTCCATCTCCTGCACGATTCCACTCTAGGACTGCTTTGAAGTAGGGTGCTTGTTGATCAGTAGTTCTGTCTAGGTCAGGGCTGCTCAGTTTCAGCCCTCCTGCAGAAGTTGGCCTACAACTCCCATAATCCTGGCTATTAGCCATTGTGGCTGGGGACTATGGGAGTTGTAGTTAAAAAACAGCTGGGGGGCCTAAGTTGAGCAGGCCTGGTCTGCATTTGGTTTGAGGACATTTGGTTTGAGGACATGCATTTGGTTTGAGGACATTTGGTTTGGGTTCTTTTCTCTGTGAAATGAACCTAGTGGAAAGGACATGCATGGATCTACAATCCTTAGTTAATTCCTCCTTAATGACAGAGTTCAGCCTTCATCAGATCAACTCCTGTGCAGCTGGGAGCTCTCCAGGGTCCTGCAGGGGCCTAAATCTGATCTGAAAACATGATCCTCTTGTTTGAGATCTGCACCCTGCTGAAAACCTTGTTGCTCTTGGCTGTGGATCAATTCATCTCAGACTTGCTCAGCACCCTATTGGCTCACAGTCTGACTGGAACAAGTCAAAGAGAAAGCTTCTGAACCTTTTGCAGAAGAGTATTTTAAAATGCCACATTTCAGATGCCGGTGATTTATAATTTATTGTATATATAATCAGCTTGGAGAAATTGTTAACAATTAACTTCCCTGGCTGATTATGGATTTTCCTGATTACAAGAAGAAAGGTCAGACAACTTGGAAGTCTGGGTAATCATGAGTTCAGGAGAGGTTTTTTTTAAATAAAAAAAAGAGCACTTCGTACAATTTAATAGTACCATATTTTCCTGCTAACAATCTTGCATTATTTAGCTTATATTTTCAACACTGCCCATGGCAGATTCTATTTAAAGTGTTCACGGAACAAGCACCTAAAAGTGCACAGTTCCTCTCATTAGTTACAATTAGAGGTGGGCAGAGTTGAGAAAACTGACTGTCTGATTAGCAAAATCCTGTGTGCACCGCCAGAAGGGAGACAAGACATTATAAGCGGATTAGTAGGGCACAGTATATATCTGAACATATTGCAAAAACGGCAAATAGTCAAGTGTATGGGCCACTCCCTGTTACCAGCAAGCTAGAGAATCTAAATTGGAATTTGCTTTGGCACTCCCTTGACTGCAATTCTCAAGAGCATCCAGTTCCTGGCACAACACAGAGGATTGTTGGATGAGTTTTGACATGTGCAGGAATATTGATAAAAGTAGGGCAGTGCGGGGTAGAGGAAAGGTTGTATTAGCACAACCAACATATTTCCAGAGCTGGGCTAGAGGGATATTGAGACACTGTGATGTTTGGGGATGGGGCCATAGCTCAGAGATATAGCATCTGTTTTATATACAGAGGGTCCCGAGTTCAGTTCCTAGCGTCTCCAGGTAGGGTTGGGAGAAGCTCCCGCCTGCAACTTAGGGGAGCTGCTGCCAGTCAGTGTAGACAATACTGAGCTAAATGGGCCAAGGGTCTGACTCAGCAGAAGGCAGCCTCCTATGACCTTGCTGTGGTTTGTGTACATCCTGCCCATATTAAATACAAGGTAAGATCGTGTGCCTTTGGGAATTGTATCTTAGGAACATAGGAAACTACCATATACCGAGTCAGACCCTTGGTCCATCTAGCTCAGTATTGTCCACCCAGACTGGCAGCGGCTTCTTCAAGGTTGCAGGCGGGAGTCTCTCTCAGCCCTATCTTGGAGATGCTGCCCGGGAGGGAACTTGGCACCTTCTGCTCTTCCCAGAGCGGCTCCATCCCCTGAGGGGAATATCTTACAGTGCTCATACATTTTCCTATTGCTTCAGGGCCAGTGCCTCAGTGACCCCCTGGGCACAAATTTGCAATTAAAAGTCCACTCCATGTTTTGTAGGAATTGAGCATAAGAAGAATCTTCAGAGGTTTCTTCTTAATCTAGTTCCCATAGAGGTGAGTAAATGCGTGCCTAGGCTGTGCCACTTCAGACTACAGGCAGAGACTCTTATAACTGAATGTCTCTCCATATACAACAATCGCCTCTACATAGAGAGGGCTACACTACAACTCTTCTTCGTGCCATCCTAGTCTTCGTGCCATCCTAGTCTTCGTGCCATCCTAGTCTTCAGGGAGATTTTTGTGTGTGTACAGAAAAACACTCAGTCACATGAGTCTACTACAGTCCAGACACAAGTTTATCTTCTCAGTATGGCATCAGATTTATGATGAGAACCAGCACGGTTTATCGTCAGATTTCGACCAGCCGAGGAAAACCAGAGTTCAAATCTCAGCTCAGGTATGGAGCTCATTATTACCTGAATGCAGCTTTGTTTTATCCCACTTTTTGGTCAAAAAGACCCCCAACAAAAGACAACCTTTAAGCCTAACCTATCTCACAGCTTTGTTGCCAAGATAATACAGGATAACCCACATGTAGATTGCTCTGAGCATTTTAAGTTGGGTGGTGGGCAAGGAGTGATACACATCTATCTCTCTATAGATTCTCTTGTTCATTTTGATCATCAAGCTATGCCTTCTCCGCACATCATGTTTTTTTCTTCCTTTTTCTATGTCTGGGTATTGCTGGGTGTCTTATATTTCTTATTTTCTTAATAGCTCTTGTTGAATGCCCCATTGACGGTCCCAACCTTGCCCCTTATTTTGCTTAACAAAAAGGCTACCTGATTCTTTAGGGGAGAAAGGAGTTGTTGAGTTGGTTTGTTTCCATCATACTTTCATTGTGTTGATTAGGTTGTACCTGAAATGGTTGGGGTCAAGGAAAGGAAGGCGTTGTATTCACAAATAACAAGAGAAGGGTGCTCTTGCCGTGGTTAATGCATTCGGTTATGTGGGAGGCTGACAAAATGGAAAACAAATCCCTTTTTATCACCAACAGCACTGCTGTGTGAAAGTTGGCAGAAATGACCTCAGCAGGAATAGAGGACTTAGGGAGGCTGTTTGACAAGTGAAAAGAAAACATTCACTTACGGACTGCAGTTCAAATAAATGAACCAAAGCCGGACACTCATCTGTGCAAAAAGGAAGGGCGCCCACCAAAACGTTGTGTGTCTTCAGGGTTACGTTTGAGTGGGAGAAGCAAGTCTAAACCATTTTCTAGCAGACTGTCCTCAAAAAATTGTAATTAGAATTTGAGAGCAGCCTCACCTGCCCTGACAAAAGTGTCACCCCAGCCACCACTGTGTCTTTGATCACGGCCATGATCAATCTTTTAGAGGAAGTACATGACTGCAGAATACTGTAGTAGAAAACTGTAGCAACTGCAAAGAAATTTGCAATTCCTGGCTGCCTAAAACTTTTGGGAAACTGAGAATGACAAACTATTAATGTTCCTAGTTTCCATGAACTTATCTAGTTGTGTGTGTGTGTTTTTAAAGTCAGTTACATCATTATAACCTAACAACAACAACAACAAATATTTATATACCGCTTTTCAACAAAAGTTTCCACAATGGTTTACACAGAGAAATAATAAATAAATAAGATGGACCCCTGTCCCCAAAGGGCTCACAATCTAAAAGAAACATAAGATAGATGGCAGCAACAGTCACTGGAGCGATGCTGTGCTGGGGGTGGATAGGGCCAGTTACTCTCCTCCTGCTAAATATAAGAGATTCACCACTTTTAAAAGGTGCCTCTTTGCCAAGTTAGCAGGGGAAACCTATGGCAATGAATTCCAAAGCTCCATGCAGCGCAGGAGGAAACATGCAGAAAAGAGTAATTACATGCACATACAGTACATGTAAGCAACAGTAGTAAGTAAGGAGAGGGGGGAAGAGCTGGTCTTTGGGTAGCAAGCATGAATTGTCCCCTTGGCTAAGCAGGATCCACCTTGGTTTGCATCTACATGGGAGACCACATGAGAGCACTGTAAGATATTCCTCTTAGGGATGGAGCCATAGCACAGGGGAAGAGCATCTGCTTGAATGCAGAAGGTCCCAAGTTCAATCCTCGGCATCTCCAGATAGGGCTGGGAGAGACACCTGCCTGAAACCTTGCAGAATTGCTGACAGCCCATGTAGACAATACTGAGTGAGATGGACCAAGGGTCTGACTCGGTATAAGGCAGCTTCCTGTGTGCCAATGTAAGGATGTTGATCCTGCGCCTCTGATCAGCAACTAATTTTGGATGAAAGGCCATTTGAGCTCTGTTCTCACAATCTGAGCAGGGTGAATGAACACATGTAGAGGAGGAGCCAAGGTGTGTTTTGCTGAATGTCTGCATGGAGTCTATGCACATACAACTGAGTCTTTGCTTGTGGCTGGGAAACCTGCTTTTCTGAATTCCTGGTTGGAGAGGGAGAAAGCGAGAATGCATTGTGGGTGTACAGCAGTGTTCCCTCCCATGGGGATTCCCAGATGTTGTTGACTACAACTCCCAGAATCCCCATCTACAATGGCTTTTGCTTGGGGATTCTGGGAGTTGCAGTCAACAACATCTTGGAACCTCTGTTAGAGGGAAGACTGGGGTACAGTTTTCCAGATATTCAACTAAATGCCCACAGACTGGGGATTGGATCTGACCCCACAATCCTGTTCCCTACACTGTTGTAGGGGGCATGGATAGTGCTAACCAGTGGAAAGGAGAGAGCAACCACACACAACAGGTCTCTCCTGAGAACTCGACTATTTATTGCCTGCAACTCACCGAAGAAGCCTGAGGCAGGGGTTCTCAAACTTGGGTCCCCAGATGTTGTTGACTTCAACTCCCATATTCCAATTTGGCTAGACTTGCACAATTTATTCTGGCTGCATAATTCAGCTTCATTTGGCATTGAATTTGGGAGACATGACGTGACTTTTGCTTAGTACAAGAGGACTTTGATATCCCCGGATTCGCGTATCTGCATGTCAGACTCCCAGGGGATGAGGTGGGCTCCTAGCCCTTCTTCAACTCCTGAATGACTGGAGCAACCACCAAAAGGTCAGCCTCAGGAACAGCCAGGGGTGGAGGTGAGCTGGTCACCTGAGTCGTCGTCCTGGCTTGCTGCATTCAGCCAGTTCTCTCTCCTGCAGAACTCCTGGCTCCCCTACTCAAAGCAGCTCCTCCTCCTCCTCCTCCTCCTCCTCCTCATTATTATTATTATTATTATTATTATTTTAGATTTATATCCCGCTCTTCCTCCAAGGAGCCCTGAGCGGTGTACTACATACTTGAGTTTCTCTTTCACAACAACCCTGTGAAGTAGGTTAGGCTGAGAGAGAAGTGACTTGTCTTTAAATACCCCAGTGCAGAGTGGGCGGGGCTTAAAGTTGACTTCCAGCCCCGCCCCCTTCCTGACCTGGCTTCCTGTTTCCTGCCACACCCAACCTAGCTGTCTCCCTGGAGCTGTTTCCTGCAGCTCTCCCTGCCTTGCCCCCTAAAGGGAACGAAAGCCTCAGAGGAGGGATGCCACGCCCTGCTGCAGCCTCCACAGGGCCACCCAAGCGACCAGGTAACATGGCATCCCAACATTGTGGTTGGGTAAAAGACACCTAACCTCTGCATATGTGGAAAAACTGGGGAGACATGCTGACCTCGAGTATCCGTGGGTCAGGGATGGCCAGAAATGACCGTGGAGGTCATTTCCTGCCGCCATTTAATGTTTCGGAGCCTCAAAATGGCTCCATTTTTAAAAAATGGGGAAAATTGTGATTTGGGGCCAACTGGGAGGTGATTTTCAGCTATTTTCAGGCACAGAACAACTCAGGGGACCAGCGAAGCATGGTAGGGAGCTCCCCCTGCATTTCCATCCAAAATTTGGCTGATTTTCTATCATTTTTTGCTGCCAGTCTGTGAAGACAATACTGAGCTAGATAGACCAATGGTTTCCTATGTTCCTATGTTCTGATCCAGCAGGGCTGTTCTTATGTGTCCTGTATGAACATAATGAATCTGGCAGCAGTGCTCCAAGATTTCAGGCAGGGATCTTTCCCAGCCCTGCTATCTACCCAAGAGCCTTTTAACTGGAGACGGAACCTGGGACCTTCTGGATGCAAAGCACAGACTCTGCCACTGAGCAATAGATCTCACCTTGTGACGCTTAACTTCTTATGTAGAGCTGGCATAAAAGTTGACAGTCGTTTTGCAATGGTGTCAGTGGGGGGCAGGGAGCAGCCACCATATACAGCAGCCTTTGCTACAAAGCAGGTGTGAGAACCACAAGGCAAGACAAAAGCAGTACTTAATCCCCCCCCCCCCCGAGATTGCATCCAATGGCAATGCACTGTAGTGTTGTTACGAACTGCAATGAGGACTATCTGGCAGTCCCTCTGGGGCTGAGGTTAGCAGCACATCAGCTTTGTTCTTAGCTGAAGCAGTGGTTTTCCTACCTATTAGGAGAGCACACTTTACATCTGTGTTTTTGTTCTCTAAGCAGATTAATGCTCTCATCCATGCGCCTGCCAGAGCTAGGACTCTGGATGGCCCCCAAGGTCTGATCGACAGAAAGGTAATCTGTCTTTGGGCACCGTGAGGAGTGCTTTTGAAAACGGCAAGGGCCTCTTTTAAAATAACATGAGAGTAACATCTAATTCTTAGGCAAAATAGTAATCTGGGTTGACTTGAAACCATCGCTAGCTTAGAAAACCGCTCCACAGCCCTTCACGGCAGACACATGTATACGTTTTGGTGAGTATCACTTGCTCAGTCAAGACTGATTGATGCATACGGGTCTAGCAGAGCATTTCATTTCCCGGCACTTGATCACGATCCATCCGATGGCTGCCAGCTCTGAACTAGATTTTACTCTCAGCACAGGGATTGGGAGTCCTGAGGCACGTCTCCCACCTCTTGGCCCATTGTGTGAAACGGGGCGGCCATTTTGTGAGGCAAGGTGAGACGGTGGATTACTGGGGCACCAGCAAGCTGTACCCGCTATCGACACTGTAGCAGCTCTTTGGGGGTGGGGCCATAGTTCAGTGGTAGAGCATCTGCTTTCCATGCAAAAGGTCCCAGGTTCATTCCCTGGCTGCATCCCCAGGTAGGGCTGGGCAAGACTCTTGCCTAAAACCTTAGAGAGACACTGCCAGTCAGTGTAGACAATTATGAGCTAGATGGATCAATGGTCTGACTCAGTATGAGGCAACCTCCTATGTTCCTATGGCCCTTGCAAACTTTGCAGAGCTCCTCTCCTCACAATCCTTGCACAGCTTGCAAGGGGCATGAGGAAAGAAGAGTCGTGTGCTAGCAACCTGCCCTTGTGCACTTCCAAAAGCTTGCAAGAGTTGGTTTGAGGAGGGGGCTGGTCATCACCAGGGGCATGGGGCAAGGTGCCATTTTGCACTGAATGGCATGTCGCCTCAGGCACTGCAATACGCTGGGGGCTGCCCCTGGTGTGAGATGTAGACACCATGGAGTGAGTTTCCCTGCCCACAATCAATGTCAACCGAGGTGCACCTAGGTCATTTTGGAGCCTGGACCTAAAGGCCTTTGGAGTCCCCTCCTCCACTGAAAATTAAGCATCATCATGCTCTGCCAGGTGACCACACCACCTGGGACAGACTAAAGAGGATTTGGAGGCCCCTAGGAGCTGTGGAGGCCATGGACTTCAGCCCCAAATTCCAGGGGTAAGAGTACCTCTGGATGTCAATAACAGTCACCAGAGAGGATCAGGAAACCCACAGCAGGATGGCTCTGGCACTTAAAATGGGTTCCAGTTGTACAGAACCGATAAGCAGAAATCATGGTGAGGATCAGAGCAATGAGCTTGCCAGTCCTGCCAGCAACTGCCACTGATGGGTGGGGAAACCTGCGGCATAATTGCCCCAACTCATCCACTAGAAGAAGGGAAATGTGCAGATGTAAAAGAGCTTCAAGTGGTCGACTTTACTGGACTTGGCTGAAAAACTTGGCTGAAAAACTGTCTGATGCAACATGGTCGGCAATATGAACGCAATGTCTGTAGCGC
The DNA here is from genome assembly GCF_027244095.1 of Hemicordylus capensis. NCBI lineage: Eukaryota > Metazoa > Chordata > Lepidosauria > Squamata > Cordylidae > Hemicordylus > Hemicordylus capensis. The sequence goes on from NC_069667.1 coordinate 23,362,676, forward strand.
TGCATCTGTGATGACTCACATGCAAATTATTGATCCATATGCATTCATCAACTGACAGATAGGCATGTGCAGAATTGGGTTTTCACATTATTTATACAGGTCACGGTATTCATTTTTCCCTAGTACAGAATTTTGATATTTTTTTTATTTATTTTTTGGTCCAGTACTGAATACATACACTAGAAATGCTCTCACACTAAGTCAGACCATCGAGGACAGCCTCATCTTTTCTGCCTGGTAATGGCCCTCTGGGGTCTCAGAGTGGAGAAGGCAGAGACCGACATGGGAACCTTCTCTAGGCAAAGCATGTGTTCTTCCCCCAAACCATGGCCTCTCTCTTTGCTTATATGCCCATTCTTGAATGCAAATGCTCTTGCGGTAAAGAAGATAATTTGTGCACATCTTCATACTCCTTTCTATGATGAATTTTAGCCATCTCAGATTTATGTTCTGTTTCAGCCAATTATGGTAGGTAGTTTCTTTCCGGATACTTTGCATGAAACGTTTCAATCCAGAGCAGAATCTTTGCAGCTGATTTGTGAAGTTTTTGAAAAATGTGGCCTTGTAATGGAAATGCTGACAGCCTTAAACTACAGTAGCATCAGCAGGCAGTGGAAGATTAATGGCCTATAGACGCTGTGCAGAATGCATTATTTTTGAGGCTTGGCTCTGAAATGCCAGGGTACCTGAGTTGCGCCTGCTAACTTGGTCCGTGTTGCGACACGATGACACTCTGAGGATATATTTTAGCAACCAGCAGTTCAAGTCCTTCCAGCATCATGGCAACAAGAGGCAATGCCGAGTCTTGAACTGGGAGGAACCTCCAGGAAGGCGGCTGGCAAGTTAACAGGAAATGTGCTCAGGGCCTCTGCTCAGAGCCTTCTGCAAGTGGTGAAGGTAATGGAGGCTCTTCCCACCAGCTCACAGGAATGGCAACAGGGTCGGAGCCACCATTGCGTGGGGAAGTTCAAAGAACCCAGGCCGCTCCACGCAGGCGCAGGGGTGTGTGGTGTGTTAGTAAATGGGGCCCCGTGTCCCATTTGTGAGTCAACTTCGGCCGGAGCCACGTTTGCAGTGCGGGCAGGAGCACCTCTCCCCGCTTTCAAAAATGGAGTCAAAAAAGCTTCAGCCAGCACTGGGTTCCCAGCCCAGCTGGAACACATCTCTCTGCTTTTGCAAGTGGGAAAAGGGCACGCCCAGCCACACTGCCAAGGCGCCGCCAGCCAAAGTTTACTCGCAAACGGGGCACGGGCCCCCATTTACTAACGTGGCCACACACCCCTGCGCCTGTGTGGCCGGGGTGCCAGGTGTGTTGTGGCCTGGGTTCTTTGAACTTCCCCACGCAGAAAAAGCACTGAACGCTTTTGAACTTGGGTGCCGGAGAAGACTTTTGAGGATAGCATGGGCAGCCAGGAAAACACACAAATGGATCACAGAACAGATCAACCAAGGATTTCCCCTCGAGGCACAAATGACCAGGCTCAAACTATCATACTTTGGACACATTATGCGAAGACCCAGCTCCCTTGAGAAGTCCCTAATGCTGGGAAGAGTTGAAAGAAAGAGAAGAAGAGGATGACTAGCAGCAAGGTGGGTGGACTCAATGACGACAGCAATGAAGGCACCACTGTGAGACCTGAAAGGCCAAGCTGAAGACAGACCATCCTGGAGAGAATCTATCTATGTGGTCACTAACAGTCAACACTGACTTGACGGCAATCAATCAATCAATCAATCAGTCAATCAATCAATCACTACAAGACCAGCTCTCCTCCCCAATCTGGCAAGGTGTCTGCCTCTGAAGTGCAGCCAAAGCAAACAACCCCAGTATATTGACTACAAAGTATAAACATCTGCTTGCCCTGAAGAAAAATATAGTTTGGATGACCATACTGGAATTAAGAGACCAGTGGCATGGACAACGGGGGTCCCAACGCATCATTCTTCTTCTCAGCTTTTAATCAAGCCCCATGTTAGTGGAATGAAAATGAATTACTACTGCTGTACCTTCCACAATTAATAAACAAACAAACAAACAGATAAGAATAAGATATTTCTCGTGTGAAAGTTTTGGTGGTCTTACTTACTTATTTATTTATTTATTTATTTATTTATTTATTTATTTGAAAAACATGACATGGTCATTGCTTTGCAATTTCTTTAAAAAAACCTGGATGTCACTTTGCATTTCCTACGGTGCAAATCATGAAATCATTACTGGAATGACAGTTACGTTCTGCTGCCAATGTCTTCCATGAGGATGCTGAATAATGGAGGTTTTGATGTAAGACAACTGATGTAATCCAAGGAAGCCTTCTTTCCCAGAGATATTTGAGAACCTCTCTCAGTCTAATGGATCTGTGGATCACAGTTTTAAATGCCACCCTAATAAAATGGGCTAGACAGACAGCTCTCTGGGACAGTCAGGGCTGGTCCGGTCGCTACCACAAGACCAGCAAGCCTCATACGCTGCCTGCCTCCGCATTCATTTCCAGAAAGAAGTGGTCTCAGACTGGATTTCCAAGTTAACAGCAGCCTCCTTTCAGCTCTCCCTCTCCCATCCCAGAGTGGGAACTTGATCCCCCTGCATCCTCAAGCCAGCAGGGGCTAGTCATTTCCTGGTCGTTCGACCTCGTGAGACTCAAGTTCCAAAGGCAGGGGGGCTCCGTATTGTCCAGGGCCCCCAAATCCCCAAATGTGCCAGTTCCAGCCAAACCCACCCCACACAGCAGAGCAGGCGTCTACGCAGCACTGTAATGAGAGCCCCGGCTCAGACAACAGCAACAAAATATTCCATTGCAGAGAGGGCCCCTTGGAGACGCAGTGATGGACAGAGGTCAGGCTGCGGCATATGAGGGCCGTGACCCAGACCGCTCCATTTGTTGCCGCGGTTTAGGTTGGAGGCGTGTGCAGCATTTATCGACCTCTTTGCATTTTAAAGTTCTCTTGGGTGCCGTTAAGGACACACTCGTTCATTTAAAAAGAAGATTGCATGACCTCCCTTGTCTCCAATGTGTGTGCGTGTGTTTAGGAGAGGTACTTCTCTGCTTGTTAAACAGCCACGACTATTCAGCAAAGCTCTGAAATACATTCTCCATTCTGAGTGCAAAATCAAACCCATTGGCTCAAAGTTAAGCAGCAGTGCTGGGCTAATTTGAGACCCGTTGTGGCTAGTGGGTGAGGCAGCCGGAAAGCCAAGCTGAATGTATTGCTACAGTAATGGACCACAAATCCATTTATGGTAATGTATTTACAGTAATCAAGGAGAGGGAGCAAGTTCCCTCCCTGGCAGCATCTCCAAGATAGGGCTGAGAGAGATTCCTGCCTGCAACTTTGGAGAAGCCACTGCCAGTCTGTGTAGACAATACTGAACTAGATGGACCAATGCTCTGATTCAGAATAATGCAGCTTCCTGTGTTCCAAAGGGCCATAGGAATGCATGGAATTTCCAAACGGCCAAACGCCATCAAAATTCAATACATTCCATGACCATTTGGAAGGAACCAGGGCTTTTCAGTGGGCATTCCCTGTCATTCATTTTAGTACATTCCCCAGAGCACCTCCATGCTTGCATGCAGAAGGTTCCAAGTTCCCTCCCTGGTTTCTCCAAGATAGGGCTGAGAGAGACTCCTGCCTGCAATCTTGGAGAAGCCACTGACAGTCTGTAGATGATACTGAGCTAGGTGGACCAATGGTCTGACTCGGTAGAAGGCAGCTTCCTATGTTCCTAATGGCTATCCCATCCCCATTCTAATCTTTGTAGGTGTAGACGCATCACAGCATCTAAATATCCTTTCCAAGCCTTCATTGCAACCCTACCAAGTAAGTTCTAGTCTGCGGCGTATTTCTTGACTTTACTGTTGACGGCCAATCATAAAAGGCAAAAGCTATCTACCACTTCAATGTTGTAAAAGTTTTTTTTACTGAGGTCTAAATGAACTCTTAGTTAATGTTACTCTTAGGGCTGTTTATGCTGCCCATCGGTTTCATTTTGTTGCGTTACCCAGGCTTATGGATTTCCCCTGTCTTTTTTGTAGGGGTGCAGTCACCAGCAAACACACTACCAGGTATAGGAAGCTGCAGGTGCTGACATTCACCCCCTATTCCTTCCTTCTCTCTGCTCATTGTTTTTGCAAAAGGAACTATTTTGAGGCTCTCAATCTCAAAATGGCAGCTGGAAATGACCTCCTCCAAGGTCATTTCCAGCCACCCCCGAGCTGTGGATACCAAGGTCAGGTGTCAATTACTGAAACCGCAATTAACGAGGTTCTCCTGGACATAGTTGAGCAAGGTACTCACCTTAACACACAAGTGTAGAACCCGCTGTCTTGAACCTCCACTGCGTGGAACCATATCGAGTCTTCATCTTTGCTCATCCTCACTTCAGAAAAGATAATGGGCTCTTCCAAGTCCCCTTTGTTCTTGTACCACATGAGGCGGAGGCCTGTACTCTGAGCCGTGCTGTAGTTGGTCCTGATGTAGCTATAGAAAAGGGCACATTTCACTCGGACAGGCTCCCCGGCCAAAGCCATGTATTTCTTGAGGTCCACTAACCAGTCAATGCAGCCATCCACTGAAAGCCAAACACACACATACATAAAATTTAAAAATATATAATTTATAGAAGACTACCTGAGGCAGAGGTAGATTCAAGACAATAAATAATAACGAAAGAATAGCAAGCTACCCATTAGTACACAAAATAAGATGGCAGAAGAGCAGGATTCTGGAATGCAGACAGGAAGGGTCTTATTTTGGAATACTTCCCTGTGTTGGGAAAAACAAAAACCTTCTGCATGTTGTCAGCTAGGACGTACCATTCAAAAATAGCTCCCCCAGCTATAGGCTGATGTGGTACAGTCCAGGAAACTACTAGTCACTCTCTACCCCTTCTGCATAATGTGTTGATCGGGCTGCACTGAAATGGTATTGTAGTAGAGAGCATGAATTGTCTCCTTTGCTAAACAGGGTCTACCCTGGTTTGCATTTGGATGGGAGGCTACATGTGTGATCACTGTAAGGTATTCCCCTTAGGGTATGGAGCCACTTTGGGAAGAGCACCTGCCTACTTCCAGGCAGAAGGTTCCAAGTTCCCTCCCTGGCATCTCCAGAGAGGGCTGGGAGAGACTCCTGCCTGCCATCTTGGAGAAGCCGCTGCCAGTCTGGGTAGACAATACTGAGCTAGACGGACCCACAGTCTGACTCAGTTTTTACAAAGTTCTGCTCAATAACTCCTCTGTATTCCCCGTGTGAGCCCTCCCCAGTAGATTAGTTCAGGATTAACACATCTCTCTTCTTCCAAAGACTTGGGGTTCCCCCCCCCAAAGGCTCAGGAATTTTGCTTGACCTGGTTTCAGATTTTGCATATTTCACATGACTTTTGGGCACAGAAGTCTCCTATGTCGATTGGTCTGCCAACTCCTGAATCAAAAATATTCTGGGACTGAGTTTTAGGATTACACTGTGAGCGTGTGAAGATATCATGCTCATCTTTTGATCACCAGGATCCTAGTGCCGCTCCTCTGTAACAGTTTCCCTCTACCTCTTAATTATTTGTCTTTAGTTACTTTAAATCCCTTCAAATCCAGTCTTAGAGGACTAATTTCCAGAACACAGCATATCAAATTTAATTACATTGTGGTCACTTGAACCAAGCCAGTGAACCATATTTTAAATGCATTTCGTATGGTTCTGCTAAATTTCCATTTCTAATGTGAACTTTGTCATGTAAGGTTTCAAAGAAGGTTAAGTTCAAGAGGTAGCAGACATGACCTGAAAACTGATAACAGCTATATGTAAAAAAATTGTATTCCTCATATTAAAATACAAACGCTGAAAAATCTCAGCTAACAGTGGGTGTTGTTGATCTGATAGATGCATTCATTAAAAATTAACCCTCCAACATTTTAGGGATGCAAATAGAAATATTTCTGCATTTACGTAGGTGGGACTAGAGGAATTCTGCTGCCCAGCAGTCTGATAATGTTGAAGCTAGGACAAACCAGACTCAAATGTGACTCCTGTAGAAAGTGGAAACTAAAAATGTATGCAAGCAGGTTGTTCTAGATAAGGATGTGCACAAAACAGAGTTTGTGTTTTGTTTCGAGCTTGAAACAAAATCCAGACAGCCGAAACGTTTCGTCGAAACAGTAATCAAACTGGTTGTTTCGACAGAACAAACCTCAAAACATTTCAAGTGTTTCGGCCATAGGGAACAATGGGTAAATTCAAAACACCCCATTGTTCCCCATGGGTAACTCCTAGAGACACCAAAGTGGGTTGGGTGGTAGCCATGATGGGTGCTACCTACCACCCAACTCACAAAAGTAATGGGCAGGCAGGCAATTTTAGACAAAATTTTAAGCTTTCGCTCTCTGCTTCCTAGTCCCTTTACATACATTTTGAAATTCCCTCCTTTGGGTTCCCCCTCACTCCTCACCCCCCCCCAGCCAATGGGGCACAGTTGCCCATGACAACACTTGATTGGTATGATAACAAGCCAACCAAGAAGCAAGGAGATTGCAAGCCAATTGGAAACCAGTGCCAGAAAACCAATGAGCAAGGGAAAAACAGGCCTCCAAAATGGCGCTTGAAATGTTGAAACATTTTGAATTGAAACAGGGTTGTTTTGTTCCAAGCTCAAAACAGTAAGTAGTAAGTAATAAACTAATTGTTATAACCACTGGTTGTAACTAGGGATGTGTGGATCGATTTGAATATGAATAGATTTGACTCCATTCTGGTTGATTCAAGTGATTTGAATTTGAATAGAATCAGACAGATTCAAATCAATCTGAATGGATTCAACCTGTTTTCTAAGTTTAAATCCTATGCGAGGAGGGATAGGGAGGAAAGCCTCCTTTCATCAGTTAAAGAAAGAAAGAAAGGAGGTGCTGGGAAAGGACCTTTTGAAATGTAGAGAGTGCAGCAGTGGGGAGGTGGTGACTTGACCCACCATCCCCCTGCGCCCCCCAGCTGCTGATTTTATAATCAAGGGGTGCAGAGGTGCCTTTGAACCTCTCTCCAGAGCACTGACTACAGAGCTTGTGGTGTGAGGGAGGAGCCGCCTGACCCACTACCCGTCCCCATGGCCCACTCAGCTGGCCTTCACATGCAGAGGTGCACTTAGCCAGGGACCATGGGGATTTGGTCCAGGGCCTCCTGGCTTCTGGGGGGCCTCCCCAGAGCCTGGCCTCTGCCCCACACCGGCCGGGCAAGTCAAATCTTTTTTTAAAACTTTTTTTAAAGTGCCGCTCCGTGGCGGAGACGGGGACTGCCAGCGGGAGTGTGGGCACTCAGGGGAGGGAGACGGTGGGTCCTTCTCTGCACCCATCTACCTCCCAAATGAGCCACTGAGCCATTTTCAAGCCATTTCGGGCCTTGAGAGCTCCTAAATAGGCTGAAAATGGCCAGATCTGTCATTTAGAGGCAGGCGGGCTCAGAGAAGGAGCTCTTGCTGCCGCCTCCCTTCCCTGAGTGCCCGCACACCTGCTGGCAGCCCCTGTCCCCACCAGGGAGTGGCGCTTTAAAAAATGTAAATAAAATACAAAAATTTGACTTGCCCCAACCCACTCCCCAGCCCTCAAGCGGGCTTGGGGTGGGGGAGGCTGCAAAGCCCTTCAGGTCCGGGCTCCAAAATTACCTGGGTGCATCCCTGTCCGCATGTCTGCACGGAGGCTATTTAAAGGGATAGCCCAGTGTTTCTTTGCTAGAACACCGGTGTTTTTGCACCAAAACACCAGTGTTCTAAGAAAGAAACACCAGGCTATCCCTTCAAATGGCCTCCATGCAAACGCTGCACAAAGAATCTAACCCTGCTCTCTCAGGGAATAACCTTTCTTGTGCTTACAAACATAATATGGACTTCTCGGCATCATTTGTACAAGAATTAAACAATAGAAGCTTTTTTCATGAAATCCTAACCTCACAGGTGCCATGTTTAAAGGATGGTAAAGAAATAAATATAGATAATACAAGCTGGGGACAAGATGTTTAAAAAGTTGGGATGTTCGGGTCATCTGAATGACCTTAACAAAGCGAGGGATATTTTTTCCTTTCAGTGCCAGAGATTGCTTGTTTGAACAGCTTATTAAAAGTCAATCTTGAGGTTGCCTTAAGAAATCAAATGCAGCTAACCCTTTAGGTCAAGAAACAAGGAGATTATACCCATCTAAATTTTTCACTGAAAGACTGGCCTTGGTTAGTGCAAACAGTCTGTTTGGGGTTTGATATTCAGGACATTTCTCAAATTGAAAGTATTCTGGTTGTTGCTTTCAAACCGAGACACCCGAGAGAACTTGTATTTTTACACTATTTCACCATCCATGTATAGACCTCCACATTGGATGGCTCTCTCTCATCACAAGTAAGGTAAAGCATGCTGTCAAGTTGATTTCAACTCCTGGCACCCACAGAACCCTGTGGTTGTCATTGGCAGGAGGGGTTTAGCATTGCTTCCTCCCACGCAGTATGAGATGATGCCTTTCAGCATCTTCCTGTATTGCTGCTACCCGATATCGTACCAGAGGGGATTTGAACCAGCAACCTTCTGCTTGTTAGCCAAGCACATCACAAGTAGAGAGATTGTATTACCAGGGTTAAGCACCAGAAAATAAGGACAGTTCTCGGGAAATGGGGATATTTGCAACATGTGCTGGACCTACTGGGTTCTATCAGTTGCTGAAGAAAATAAAAGTCAACCTTTTGAGAGACAGACTGGTTGTTAACACCCACTACACTGGCCTTTCCTCCCTACAAAACACCACGAAAATGAAGATGTCGTAATTCCAGAGCTTTCCTAGAGCAAAATTATATAAAATGGTGACCTAATTAGGAACAAAGGAAGCTGGCTTATATACCAAGTCAGACACTGGTCCATCTAGCTCAGTATTTTCTACACTGACTGGCAGCAGCTTCTCCAAGGCTGCAGGCAGGAATCTCTCCCAGCCCTACCTGGAGATGCTGCCAGAGATTGAACATGGGACCTCCTGCATACAAGCAGATGCTCTACTACTGAGCTATGGCCCTAACCCAAATATGATATACATGGGTCTCCCCATCCAGGCACTGACTACACCGAGACCTGCTTAGCTTTAGCAAGGTGGCCGTCTCAAGCACCCTTAGACCAGTTAAGGGCACATGAGTCTTCTCCCATGATCACCTCTCCTCACATGATGCCTCCCACCCAGCTGTTTTTGGACTACCACTCCCATAATCCCCCAGCCACAGTGACCGATAGCCAGGGATTATGGGAGTTGTAGGCCAACATCTGCAGGAGGACTGAAATTGTGCAGCCCTGGTCTAAACCTTAGACTTAGATCTTCACTATTTTCCAAGCGGAGGCCACTTTGGCAAAAACCCTTCAATGTGAGAGCCATTTCTCAATGAGCTTTGCTCAGTGATGGATAGAGACTTTATTTATGGCCAATGGCCAGATCACTTTGCTCAGTACTGTACGGGGAGGGCTCTTTAAGAGCGTGGGGCGGGGGCTTCTTTTAAGAGCTCTAGGTACGATAAATAAAAATGATGAATAAATAAATAGGAGGAGAAGGTTTACATTTCCCAGCAATCTGTGCACAAATTCCAAGATGGTGGAAGAGGGCTCCGTTTTCCTCACTGGAGCCCTGCACAGCAATGGGCAAAGCATAGCACTGCCCCGTGAGAATGGTTGTCCGCACCTGGTGCTGGAGGACAACGCTGAGTATTTCGTTCTGGAAGATGCTTCACTCAGGCCCACCGAACCACTAGTCAGGGAGTCACACTTAGGGCCACTGCTGGCCCCCAGGCCTTACAATGCAAAATGCTGCCTTAGACCAGCTCGGGGAGTCATCATTCATTTCCAGACTGCAATGGTTCTCAAACTCGGATCCCCCGATGTGGGCGGGTCTGATGGGAGTTGTAGTCCAACAAATCTGGGGACCCAGGCTTGAGAACCCCGGCCCTGCTGGCAGACTCCTCCGTGTCATCAGTTGGGTCCAAATATTACCAAAATTTGGCACCAAGCTCAGCCGTTAATGAAGGGGATAATAAAAAAGATCTCTGGGAGCATCAGCTGAAAGGAAGAAACGTGTGCGCTGATGATCCATTGCTTCTGCCCAGCTAGGAGGTCTTCCATTTGTTTTCTGGCTAGGCCATCCACAATTATCTCCAAGGAGATGATTACGAGGAGCAACACGTTCTAAGAAAGTGACTGAAGACTATTTATAACAGGGTACGTAACATTTGATGACATTTAGCAAGTAGGAAAAATACTTGAAATGTGCTTGGACTAAATCATAATTATTGAGGAGAGGCTAATCAAACAGAAGACGACTCCTTTCCCCTTCTCTATGTCATTTTCTCTTGTTAAAGGCAGCATTTTGAATGTTGCCTCTTTATCGAGCCACATGGGCTCCTATCTAGGTCAAGCTGTCTAAAGCTTATGCTGCAAAGTTAGATTTTCTTCTTCTCCCTGAACTGTCAGTCATTGGAGCGCATAAACTGCAAGCTTAATCTAGAAAATCCTCAGCGCTGTTATTTTAAACATGATGGGAGACGCAAGGGTGGAACTTTGTCTTCTCTTATCCAGAACACTTGCTATCGGGTAGCTTCGCACGATCACTGGCAACCTCTGGTTTCCAGGGACTGCATGCTCAGGGTGGGCGTGTTGTCCGAATCAGTCCACCACTGGTTTCCAAGCTCTTTTGCCCAACTTTCACCCAATATTCTCCACCCAATTGCAAATCTTAGTTATGGAAGTCAAGCAAACGTCAAATGGAGGGCTCAGAAACTGGTGGTTTTGGATGACACACCTTCCGGGAATGAGCACTACCCAGGAAATGGAGGTTCCTGGGAATAATACTTCCCAGTATTCATGAGAAGCTGCTCACAGAATCACCCTCTTCAAGATCCAAGTTCTGTTGGTGTTGGAAACAGGTTCTAGGACTTGTGGTGTTTTTGGTTAATCCATTCCTTGATCCAGGCCATCTTTTGAATGGTGCTTTAGTTACTCTTCTTCCAGTCCTTATTTCCCACCGCCCCCCCACAGAGGTGGGGCTAAAAGAAAAACACCAGCCAGCAGCAAGAGCACTGAAGGCAGACTGCACTTGTCCCTCTGTACATAATATCTGTCTCATTAAACTGTTAATATTCCTGACTCAACTCTACTGCCTTGCCCTTGCGTACCACAACTCTTTCCCTTGGATCCTACAGGACTCTGCACTGGTGCCAACTCATTGCTGCATCACTCATTACATAGCAACAACCCTGGTCTAGTACTGATTATACAGTCAATTTCTGGCTCTCTGCAGAGTTCAGCTGTATGATGCATGTTGCCAAATACTTGTCTGTTGCATTGACCCTCGATATGTTTAGGTATCTGCACCTAAAAATCTTAGGTTACAATCCTAGACTCACTTAAAGGTAAGTTGTGCTGTCGAGTCAATTTCGACTCCTGGCGCCCACAGAGCCCTGTGGTTGTCTTGGAGGGGTTGACCATTGCCTCCTCCCACGCAGTGTGAGATGATGCCTTTCAGCACCTTCCTATATTGCTGCTGCCAGATATAAGGGTTTCCCATAGTCTGGGCAAAATATTGGTGTTTCCCATAATCTGGGAAACATACCAGTGGGGATTCAAACCGGTAACCTCTTGTTCCCTAGGCAAGCTAATTACCCACTGCGCAACTTATCTGGGCAATAAGCCTCACTGAACAGAATGGACTTACTTCTAAGGAAACATGTTGAAGAGCGTCCTGTTAATGTGTGAAGAGGCCCTCAAGAAAAGCCCTTTGAGCCACTGGAGAAATGAAAGTGAAATCTTGAAATGCAGTTATGGATTATCAATGAACTTCCCTGCCAACAAACAACAGTATATATCTCTGTCTGCAGTAATTGTACAAATGCATATTGCACTCCAACACATTTCAAATCATTTGCAATGGTTCATATTTAAAATAAATCCAGCGGTCTAGGGATTTTGGGTGCATTTTAGCATGAACTATAATAATTTATGAGCAATTATATGAGAGCATGTACACAGTCACCAAGTAATTTGTCTCCCTGCTCGCTGTCATATGAATAATCTTTACATTCCAAATCTGCCTGTAATAATTTCTGTAAGCAACTGTCACCCAGAGCAATTTATAATTGTGGGATTGTTAAGACACACTAGTCTACCTTGTTAGCTAAAACCTAATTTTAAACCCAATGTAACTAAATACACAGTTATACGACTTGCAGGACTTCCCCGCTACAAATGTTCAAATGTACTGCAGACACCCACCACCAGTTTTTAGTAAGGGCCTCAAAACTCTTCATTATTCTTTATTTTCAGTAATTATTTTGCCATAAAGATCTACATGGGGCTGCCCTTGAAGACTATCCGGAAACTGCAGCTAGGATTTTATCTGGAGCTGCCGGCTGGGATCTGCTGGGATTGAAAGAACTGCATTGGCTACCAGTTTGTTTCCAGGTCCAATTAAAGGTTCTGGTTTTGACTTCTAAAGCCCTTAACGGTGTGGGCCTGGGATACCTGAGGGACCGCCTGCTCCCAAGGGTTGCTGCCCACTTGACAAGGTCCTCTGAGGGGGCTCTGCTCCGGGTGCCAACAATAAGGGAGGCTCGGCTGCCATGCACGCAGGACAGGGCCTTCTCTGTTGCTGCCCCCAGACTCTGGAATGCTCTCCCAGTGTCCATTCACTCCTCGGTCTCCATCACAGTTTTTAGAAAGCATGTGAAAATTTGGCTTTTTAACCCAGGCTTTTATAGGATTGTCTCTACTGCTGCTTCCTTGTATATTGTGTTTTGTACGGTTATTTTATGCTTTTAGTTTAAATCTTTAGTGAGATTCATGCATTTATATTTTAGCTTAATATTTTAAGTGTGTATTTTTATAGTCTTGTTTTAATTTTTCTGTGAGCTGCCTTGGGATTATTTTAATGAAAGGCGGTATATAAATTTAATAAACAAACAAATAAATAATGGCCATGAAGAAAAGAAGGGTTCAGGGCCACAGCCATGGGATGATATCCCTTGAACTCTCATCTAGCTAGCAAGCTTCCTTCTACGAACGCAAGTCTTTAGCCCATTGAGAGTCAAGCTAGATAATACGTTAGACAAAATCATCTCTTTTGAGCACATTTTTCTGCAGAAACAGCCCACTGGTGAGGCGATACAGATCAGGACAATGGGGAGGATGGTCTGCCCTTTCCCTCTGCTAAAATTTTCACTAGAGCTGCTATTTGCCCACAAAGGGTGCCATTGCATCAAAGATGACTGCGTGTTTAATGTATAAAAGATTATGCTAACCCAGAGTTTGAGCTTTGTGGGAAAGCATGTAGACAGTATTCTACCCACTTGAAATTAAAAAGAATCAGCTTCAGGTATGGACATCTGAAGGCCCAAGATCAACTTGACAGCTTGATTATGGTTGAGGATAGCAATTCCTCTAGCAAAGTCAGGCTGGATTTGTGCCTTTTTTGGTAGCAGATCTGAGAGAGATATTTAAGGGAAAGAACTGATGTCAGTTCTTTGGGGGGCAATAAAGCACTCATACAAAATAATTTGCGCTGTTATGGGGGCTGTGAAGAAAAAGGACCCACACTTTGCATTCTGTTGTGAATGGGTAGTCATTAGTGACAGTAACAAGGCAGAACAGTGAAATTCTACTCTGGTACTCCTGGGACGTGATGGAAGAAAGAAAAAGGAGGATGTAGCAGAAATGCTGTATGCAACATAGCCTTTTCCAGCAGGAAAGGCATCATCATAGGCAAATGATCAAGCAGGGAACAGAGTGAAAAGCAACAGATGAGAGAGGGAGAGAGAGAAAAGAGAAAATGTATATTCCTTTCCAATACTCATTGATCAGTCATGTTTTAATGAGGTACCATTTGATCATATTTTAATTTGGATCAATTAAAGACTGCCTGTGATTCTGACCCTATTCTCATTTTAAATTGCACTCTGGCACAGGTGGGGTATCCATTCCTATTGCTCTGGTGCAGACAATTATTCCCCAGAAAAGATTAAAGCACATCCGTTTTCCACCATTGTTAAGCAAGACGACATTTGCTATGATTAGAGCTGGTTGCAGAGGTAAGCATGTGTAGGTCGTCAGTCTCATCCTGAGCTGGAGAGAACAGAACACAAGTGCATTACTACTGCTACTCTACACACCCAGAGGACTCTGATCGTGTCATGTGACCCAAACTATTCATTTCAACTTGTGGGTTTGGCAGGGCACATTCTCTCTAGAGTTTCAGAAAAGACAACACCAGCACATTGCGCCACTTGACGCAATGAGTCACTTGCCCTGCGCCCTGATGCTGAGGCCAGCCCAGTGTCACGTCCTCACTCTCAGATAGCGAGGAGGAAGGGGAAGCTGACAGCCTTTCAGCCAATGCAGGGGTGCCTGAGGGGCAGAGCCCGGCTGTCAGTTCCCAAGAGACGGCTGAGGCAGGTCCGGCTGATGGTTCAGAGCAGGCACAGCAGTCTGAGGCAGCAGAGACAGTGATGGACAAACCAGAAGATGAGCTGTGCAGGCAACCCCCACTGACTCCACAGCAGTGGCACATCACAAGATGAAGGGCACAGCTGGAAATATCAGGAGAAGGAAACGCCTCTTGCAGAGGGCTGATAAGCCTTGAATCCCTGCCAGCTGAGAGTTCTCAGCTTGGACTATAAAGCACGGCAACAGCTTTTGGTTAGCCGCTGGAAGACAACGCTTGTCAACCCTCGTGTCGACAGCTTTCAGCCCGAGCCAGACAGAGAGAACTGTTCCCAAGCCGTGTTTCACTTCTGCAGCCCAGTTTGTATTGTGGACTATCTTCCTGGACTTCCCTTCCGGGTGGCCAGATTGCTGACACCCGGCCCCCTTTCCCCTCGCTGGGTTGGCCGCACCTTCCAGGTGTGCTGCAGCCACAGCGTGGCACTGTAGGTCTGCGGGAGGACAAAGCTTGCATGGCATGATGGCCTTTCCTCAACACAGGTGCGGCACAAGCTCAGATCTCTCTCCCCCTTCCACCAACCAGTCTGTCCACTTTGGCTTCTCCCAAAATGGAGCATCCGAGAAGAGCGAATGAGCGTGCAATCCAAGTACTGGATCTAGCACAGCAGTGGTGAGGAAGGAGGAGGAGAGCACCATTGCACTCAATCTCCGTTCCAGCCGCTGCTGCCGCTGCCGCCACTAATCTACAGCATGAAGCAACAGCTGCAGTGCACCCAGAGGGCGAGGCCAGCCTGACAAGAGAGGACGGCTCTGGTGAGAGTGATAGGGCCAGTGCCAGGGAGCTGGGCCAGCAGGCAAGTGGTGGCAGCTGAGGTGCCTGCACTCACCATCCTGTGGTGCAGTCACCTCCTGAGGTCATAGCTCCACCTGGTTTCATGATGGAGGAGCCACCCTCTGAGGAGAATATAGCAAAACAAGCACATGCATTTCATCCTTCCTACTTATAGGGACATAGGAAGCTGCCTTCTACTGAGTCAGACCATGGGTGCATCTAGCTCAGTATTGTCTACGTAGACTGGCAGCGGCTTCTCCAAGGTTACAGGCAGAAGTCTCTCCCAGCCCTCTCTTGGGAGATGCTGCCAGGGAGGGAACTAGGAACCTTCTACATGCAAGCGTGTGGGTGATCTTCCCAGAGCAGCCCCATCCTCTGAGGGGGAACATCTTACAGTGCTCACATGTAGTCTCCCATTCCAATGCAAATCAGGGCAATCCTGCTTAGCAAAGGGGACAAGTCCTGCTTGCTACCACAAGACCAGCTCTCCTTATCCCAGCAAGGCCTTGATTATAAGGATATAGGGCTCAACATATTTGGAGGAACATGGCAGATTGAATGAAAATAAAAGTGATGGCAAATAAAGGTCTCTGTGAAGAAGTTGCAAGGTAAAGCAAACTTGCTTCAGCAAGTACTGTCTTCTACAAGACCCATTCAACCTGCAAGATGAGAATCATGTTATGAGAGCTGGTATCCAGGGAATCAACTTAGCCAGCTCAATAACCTAAGCCTATATGCTAAAGAAAATGGATACTATTCACATACAACCTCAGCAATCCATTCTTGACTCTACACAGACAAATCCGATTCTAGAATTATAGGAGACAGAGCTATGCTACAGAAGGAAAGCCCTGTTCATTTCCTTTTTCCATTTTCTAATTTCTAATTGCAGCTGCTTTCTCTTGTCACACACACAGAAAGTCAGTGGAGCCATGAAACTGAGTAGACCAGAAAACAGCAAGTGGTTCTGGTCTAGTCAGTTTCACTCCCTGAGGAACAAAGCGATTGACAGAAAAGAAATGTTCCTGAAAGACATTGATCCAAGGAAGAACAATAATTGTATATACGTAAAACAATTCAAATACTTTAAAAATAGCTCCCAAACTATTCCAAAGGGGTAAGGGTGATATTTGTCATGATCTGTGACATCTGCACCGAAACTCACTTTATTGCAGAAACTGAATTTTATTGCTGTAGTTTATTGCTGTAGTTTTGCCTGTGTACTGCTAGAAGGGCAATTCCAATGGTAATAGGATCAGGCATCTACCACTTTTTCAATGACTGTAACCATAAACAAAATTTCAAGTTGATATACTCACTGTCAAGATAGCATCTCCATATTTTTACAAAACCTGTTAATATTATAATGTCTGAGATGTACAATATATGTCAGTATGGTAACAGAATCTAATCATGTCCAAAACTTCTGATTCAATTACTGATGTATTTTGCATGTTTCATACACTACCTATAATATTTAAGGATCTTGTCAGAAAATGGCCTTCTGCTAGGAGACCTTGTCTTGCCTCTGTGTGTGTGTGTGTGTGTGTGTGTGTGTGTGTGTGTGTGTGTGTGTGTAATATCAGCTGGAAAATTTGCTTATGGCTACAGTCATTGAAAGAGTGGCAACATGCCTGATTCCATTACACTTAAGATTGCCCAGAAGTAATACAGAACTCTACAAAAACAATTGGATCAGAGACCACAGATTTTTTTTTATTTAAATGTGTGGATGAACTGTGGATACTGACAACTCTAGAGAAGGACTCTGAAAAGCCACAGTCTTCAGGATTGAAATCTAGAATTGCTACGAAATTTCACCTGGAGTGAAATGCTGAGGCAAATGAGTCCTGAAAGGACAAATGCCTCCAAGTAAGGGTTTGTATATCCTTCAGTCGTCACTCAACTCTACAGAAAGCAGAACCTGATGTGTGTTTGGAGGTTTCCTGTTTGTGCAAAACCAAGGAAACTTAAAAGAGTTTCAATAAGCATAGCAGAACTTTTGCAAGGGAGGTGGAGGAGAACATTTTGTGGTCAGCCTCTAAGAGCTGTGAGAGGGTTGGGAGATCTATGGGTATCATTTTCAGTTTAAAAAGAAGGAGAAAAAGTCAGCAAGCACTATTGGGCAGGGCCTCATCAAACAGAAGAACCTGCCAGGTCTGCCAGACACCCTGAAAGCTCTGATGGCAGCTTTTGAGATGAAACCTTTTTCTCCATCCCTTGCGGAAGGGCTGTCCAGCAAGCTGCAGCTGATGGAGAGAAATGTACACCTGAGCTAGCAGGTAAAGGTGTGTCTGAAATGAGAACATACAGCAGGCTGAGCTTTTTGTGATCTTTCCTATATATCTGATCTCCTAATTGACTGCCAGAAGCTGCGGTGATGGCCACTAGCTTAGAACAGATCAGCAGATGTATGGAGGGCACATCTATGACATTTTTAGTGACGGCAGCTCAACAGAACCTTGCTTCAGAGGCAGTATGGCACTGCACACCAGCTGCAGATCACAGGGGAAGATGACTTGCCTACATGCCTTGCTTCTTGGAAACATCTGGTTCATTACTCACTCTGGGAAACAAAAGGCTGGACTAGGAAATGGAGCACTGGTCTGATCTTGTGTGATCATGGGCAGTTTCCAATCTCTCTTAAGTAGTCAGTGGCTGAAATCCCACATCCGAAGTGGCTGAAATCCCACTGAAGTAAATGAGACTGAAACAGCTGAACCACACACAAGATCACAGCCTCTGTCTTCGCTGCCAGCCATTACTCTTTGAACAGTTTCTGCTCTCGCTCCTGCCATCCCATCCTAACATCTGGCAGAGCTAATTTCAACTCCAGTAAGCCAATTAACATTTCCACTTGAATGACAGGGGGACCTTTGCTTGAAAAGGTGCTGACCCATCTTCAAGACTAAGGTTTGTCATTGCTTCTCTCATTCCGATTAATTAGCTGTATGCAGGCTGTAGAATTTCAATGGCTCCCACAATGAGAGAACATGCATATATTTCATTAACAGCAGAAAAGATGCTTCCTAGTCAAAAGGCCTTTAGTGAGTGATTAAAAAAGGGAAGCATGTGAGGATTGTTTGACCAGCAAGCACAAGCAGTGCATGCAACAATCAACAGAGTCTATCTCAACAGCAATGGGTTAAAGCTTCATATGAATAACACAATATGAAAAGGGTAAACCTATAATCTCTGCTCCTATGCAAACCCCACTTGAATGAGCGTGAGGTGGGGGGGGGGCCTTATACAGGAAGTGAGCTTGTTGAGCGATGGGCAAAAAACCGCATTCTGGCAACATTATGGTTACACATCCACATTTATCACTTGAAGATCCGTGGTGCTACCAAATTCACCCCTTGACAAAATTTGCAATGGAACGCTTTGTGTCCTAATCCCTTCCCACTCCCCATAAGATCTTTTTTTTTTACAAGACATGGAGATGTCTATAGAGCCTATGCATTCTGGAAGTTTGTGTAGAAGTGAACATTTAAATTGCATGTTAGAGGCTGTTCTCAAGGAGAAGCCAAGCCTGGAACCATGCTGAGAACCCAAGTCAGTAACTACTTTCATTGCCCAGGGTGGGAAAAATCCCAGAGTGTGCAGTAAGCCTTTATAGCTGTTCCCCAAATAAAACCCAACAGAACAATGATTGCTTTCATATCTCCCAGTCTGGTTAAAAATACCCACCCCACCATGATGATGATGAGGATGAGGATGATGATATGCATACCAGATGATATTTCTTTTAATCCATGAAGTTGTTCTGTGCCTCGGGTGTTTTTCTTCTAAAGATTTTGTCAAGCACATGCAGTTCACAGATTATCTAACCTGGTCTCAGAAGCTGGCAAGGCTAGATTTGAAAACCCACTTTGCACAGCAGTCCCATGTTAGTAACTACTGGGGCTATCGAGTTGCAGCAGCATCTTAGATCTTAAAGGTATCCCATGTACTGGAGTGAGTCTGCTCAGGCACCAGTGACCAGCATGGGTGGGTGGAGTCAAGGCATGATTCCAAGGGGTAGTAGGCACCCCCCACAAAATATTTTCTGCTCTCCCTTTCACTTCCCCATCCACCAGACTGGAACTTTACAGCAAAGTGGCAGACAATACAGTCACAAGATATCATGGCCCTATAGCTTGAATTAATTATTTTAAAAGGCCTCTGTTTAAAGAGAAAGCAGCAAAAGCCAATGCAGCCAGGCAGTAAGAGACTCCTCCAGCCTCCCAGCAGCCAGGCCAATCCCTTAGCTTCCTTCCAGGACAGAAAGTGGGCTGGGCAAGACCATGTCTCACCCAGCAAGGGTGTGTGCAGGGTCTTCTCCCCTGCAGATTTCAGCTACCCTGATATTGATCTCTCTTTCCACCGCACTCTTTCCTGCCACATGGTCTTTGGCGGGAAGAGAAAACAAGCCTTGAAAGCAGACTGGAAGATCAGTCTCACCCAAAAAGACGGTGTTTTCTAAAAGGAATCTTGCCCACTTTCTTAACGTTTAAAAATGTCATGCAAGCTTCATTCATAAGAGTCATATTAATTACCTTACCTCTAAAGTATTATTTATAGTAAAATCCTCACTCTTCTAATAATGTTCTCTGCCACCCTTTCACTGCCCATACTCTCAAAAGAGGATGCCAGAACTCATAGCCCTGGTAGCTTAAGAACATAGGAAGCTGCCATATATTGAGCCAGGCCATTGGTCCATCTAGCTCAGTATTGTCTTCACAGACTGGAAGCGGCTTCTCCAAGGTTGCAGGCAGGAATCTCTCTCCCAGCCCTATCTTGGAGATGCTGCCAGGGAGGGAACTTGGAACCTAGATGCTCTTCCCAGAGCGGCTCCATCCCTTAAGGGGAACTTCTCACAATGCTCACACTTCTAGTCTCCCATTCATATGCAACCAGGGCAGACCCTGCTTAGCTAAGGGGACAAGTCATGCTTGCTACCATAAGACTTAATGTGTGTAGTAAGCCCCTACAGCTTACTACATGGCACAGCTGTACAAAGAGTTTTGGGGCTTCCGAAATCTAGCCTTGCCTTACCAGCTCCTGAGACTAGGTTAGTATCTAAGAGCTGCTTGTGCTTGGCAAAATTTACAGAAGAAAAATGTTTGAGGTGCAGAACAACTTCATGGATTAAAAGATATATTTGCTCGCATGCATATCAGCATCATCATCAGCATCATTATTATCAGGGTTTTGTTTTTCCCAATTAAGAGAGACATGAAAGCAATCATTGTTTTATTTTCCCTGTGCCTCTTGTGAAAGAAATGATATTTCAGCTTGGCCTTGACAGTGTAATAAATGCAATTATGACTATTTGCATATTAAAGCCATTTTTGTTATGTCCTCATTGCAAATGTCTCCAACATGATGACTTTGAAAAGAATTCCCTTTGCAAATGTACTTATGTCAGATCTCACCTAATCTGAAATCAAGCTGTGTCAGGCTGTCAGTTTTAAGAATTCTCTTATGCTTCCCCAAATCTCATCTTAATCTCTTTTAAAATGCGTAAGATTCTGCATAATTGAAAGTAACCAGCAGTTGTGGTGTCTTAATACTCACGCAAGGCAAATAAACGGGTGCCAGAACCCCCCTTCCAGCAAACTCTTTTGAAAAGCCAAGCTAAATTCTGAGTCTCCGTGACAACCTGCCTAAGGCAGCAAAGCCCATTATAATGTAATATTTTGCCAGTTTAAGACCGAATATTCAAAAAGATGTCATCAAAGGTGATGAAAAAATGAAGCTTTTCCTTTCTTTCTCGGGGACAGATCAGGATGCCTGAAGGTAATCAACGTCAGAAAATATAACCTCATTTGTGAGAAGACGGGGAGCTTAAGAAGGCACAACTTTTGCTAGAGATGCAGTTGAAAGGAAAAGATGCCAACTACTTGACAGCCATCCTGTAAAAACAAAAAGCCTCTTTGGAGACGAGGAAGAACTCTTGTACTAGCGGGCCAAGCAAAGTGGATGGATGAGTTACGTTTCTGAAGCTGCCAACCAGCTCCTCCTTCAAAGGGAATTGAATTATTTCATGGAGGAGAATCGCTCTTCCAATGGCTACACTTCAGGAAGGCTGTATGGTGTCTCCATCTTCAGGGCCCATATCATCTACAAACAGTGAGAGGGCTCTCTCTCTCTCTCTCTCTCTCCCCCCCTCTCTCCATGCCTTGCTTGTGGGCTTCTTTGTGTTTTGCTTGTGTGGCTACTGTTGGAAGGAGGATGCTCTCTACCACACAGATCCGTTGGTCAGATCCAGCAGAGCCACTGATGCCTCAAGCTAGTTTTGGTATCCACTTTAAGCAATGAACGGGGCCTCTGGGAGCTACCCGGACTAAAATCAGTGGCCACTGGAACCAAGGAAGATGACTTATACCGAGTGGGACTGATCAGTATTGTCTATGCTGACTGGCAGTGACTCTCCAAGCTTTCAGGCAGGAGTCCTCCCCAGCCATATCTGGAGCCGCTGCCAGAGAATGAACCATGATGTCTCCCATCCAAATGCAAACCAAGCTGGACCCTGCTTAGCAAAGGTGAGAACCCGTGCTCTCTGTCACAAGACCAGCTCTCCCAATGGCCTTCCCAATGGCCCACTGCCCCTTCTGGCAGGCAACTTGGGACTGAAGAGGGGATATAGATAGCATAGGAATTTGCTTTATACTGAGTCAGACCGTTGGTCCATATAGCTCAGTACTGACCACCAAGACTGGCAGCAACTTCTCCAAGGTTGCAGGCAGCAGTCTTTCCCAGCCCTCTCTTGGAGATACAATGGCATCACCCCTCTGCAAGTTCCAGCATAGCTGCACTGCCCAGGTTTTCTCTGGCTTGCCTATAAATGGTTCTAGCCCAGTCTTAAGGAATTTTGCTCAGGGAAATCCCTGCTGCTTTCCAAAAACCTGAACGGCACAGACGTCTTGGTCTCCATGAGTTTGTCTATAAGAAAATATGAACAGCCGTGCTGGATCAGCCCCAAGGAAGCCTATCTAGTCCAGCATCCTGTCTCACACAGTGGCCCACAAGATGCCTCTGGCAGGCCCACAGGCAAGAGGTATGTGCATGCCTTCTCTCTTGCTGTTGCTCCCCTGCAACTGGTATTGAGAAGCATTGTGCCTTTGAGGCTGGAGGTGACCTATAGCCACCAAACTAGTAGCCAGCCACCAACAGACCTGTTTCTCACTCTGTCTGCCTGCCTGCCTAGACCCTCATGCAAGATCTGCCATAGTATGTTCCTCTGAGCTCCAGTCCATTTCCTCTGAGAGACATACCTCCAAAACCTTCCTATCCTGACTCATACAGGTACTGGATTTGAACCAAATTTGTGGATTGGACTAAACGTTGCTGCTTTATGTTGTTGTTGTTGTTGTTGTTGTTGTTGTTGTTGTTGTTGTTGAGGAAAACATTAGATATCAAACCAGGATGAAAATAAAACTAAACATTATTCAATACTTCCAGAAATTTAACACCCTATACTAATGTTTGCTCAGTATCATCCCTGCTTCAATGGAACTTGAATGTCGTTAGCAGCTACAGATATCAATGAACAACATAGCTGAAACTGAATTTTAGAAATATAAAGTCAAAAGTTAATGAGATTTAAATTCGTAACAGCCAATGTTTTCCTTTAAAGAAAACATTATCGATTTTAAAAGAGCAACTTAATGAAAAAGAATGGGATTCATTTGGATTTTGCATGAATGGTGTAAGTGATTAATTGTAAATAAGAATATGCGTCACAACAAAATGAATAAGCAGAAGCTATTTACATATTTTGGGCCATTTAACTACACATTCTTGAAGTGCCTAATCACCCAGGAATCATTTTCTTAATTGGATTTTGGGTACACATGAAAGTGAAGACCAGGAAAGCAACTGTAAAGCAACTCTCTCTACCAGATCGAGCTTCTTGCTGCCTTGAAGTTAATGATTTGCTTTCCTCTCAGCTCTGGGACCCATAAAGATGAGAAGCCTAACCATTCTCCTTAGCTTGATAAATATCTGCTTGGTTGTGTTAAGTGGAGAAAGTAAATTAGATCCAAGGGCCAGACTAAGTATAGAAAGTCCCCTGTCCACCCAGCCCAAAAGCTGCAGCAATTGTGACTGAATGAATGGAGGCCAGAAGTTGGACCAATGTCCATTAAAAAGCCAGAACAAGTTGAGAAATCCGCTCCAACAGGAAGATGTCCAGTTCTTCCTGCCCCCCAGAAATACTGGCACTCAGAAATGCAATCCATGTTGTGGGGTTAAGATTCATTCATATTAGAGGCAACTTTAGTTTCCAATACTACTATATTTATCTGACTCCAAGTCTAGGTTTTTTCCACACACAAAAATTGTATATTAGAAATAGTGAGTTCTTCTTAAACTCAGAGTCCTGTACCTTTTGAGTAAATGCAGGTATTACCTGTATTTAACGTCTACTTTTTAAGGAGTAATCTTAAATTCAGAGTCGTCTTTGATTCAGGTAAATCCAGTAACTGTATTAGTTGAATCTCTGGACCAGTTTTTCAGTAGAAATAAAGGTAAAAACCATAGGTGACTAACCTGTACCCTTGGTGCCATTGGCGATGCAAGCAATGGGGCATTCCTGGACAGGAGGGTTTGTGGGCCTGACTACAGCACAGGGCTAGAGCGGGACACTGATGCCCCTCCCCAGTTCAGGGTAGTCGACTGGAGACTTCACCCATACTTGGTTTTCTTAAAAATACAACTGTGGGGAGATGGTGGACTCTGTAGAAGTTTATAACGTTATGCATGATGTGTGAGAGATGGTCTTGTGGTAGCAAGCATGCATTGCCCCCTTTGCTAAGCAGGGTCTACCCTGCTTTGCATTTGAACAGGAGACTACATGTAACCACTGTAAGATATTCTCCAAAGGGGATGGGGCCGCTTTGGGAAGAGCACCTGCATGCTTGCTTGCAGGCAGAAGGTTCCAAGTTTCATCCCTGGCAGCATCTCCAAGATAGGGCGGAGAGAGACTCCTGCCTGCAACCTTAGAGAAGCCGCTGCCAGTCTGTGAAGACAATACTGAGCTAGATAGACCAATGGTCTGACTAGGTATAAGGCAGCTTCCTAGGTGCCTAGAAAGTAGATAGATACAACATTTCTTTCCCACTCGCACTATTAGAAACCAGGATCATCTAATCAAACTGATTGACAGATTCAGGACAGACCCCCAAAAAGTCCGCCTTGAGATGACATATAA
This sequence comes from Hemicordylus capensis, assembly GCF_027244095.1. Lineage (NCBI taxonomy): Eukaryota > Metazoa > Chordata > Lepidosauria > Squamata > Cordylidae > Hemicordylus > Hemicordylus capensis. The sequence continues at coordinate 23,387,126 of NC_069667.1, forward strand.
TTAACTCATGGAATCTACTCCCTTAAGACACAGTGAGGGTCACTAGCTTGTATGTCTTTAAAAGGGAACTAGACAGATCCATAGAAGATGGGTCTATAAACAGCAATCAAGCGTAACGGCTATATGGAACCTCCATGTTTAGAGGTAGTATATCTCTGAACAGCAGCTGTTGGGGGATAAGCAATGGGGGCGCACGATTGCCTGTGTGCACTTCTTGTAGGCTTCCCAGAGGTCAACCCAAATCATTAACTTCAATCGCTGGAAGCAGAATGCTGGATTAGAAGGTCCCTTAATCCAATCCAGCAGGACTCTTCTTCCATTCTGACAAGGCTTGGGGACAGGGATGGATATACCAGCCCTCTGTGGGCACTACTTTTCAACCCGTGGCTACCACTTGCTGGGCTATACTGCTTTAGGCTTCAGGCAGAGGGCTGCACATGTGAACCACCATGGGGTTGGTTCACACATGCAGTGGTGGAGCCAGCCTAATAACAGTCCGTGTCCACCCCACCAGCGGCCCCATATGTGTGATGTCACCTCGCTGGAGGGAAAGGAAGGGAAATATACACAGCTGGGCAACACGTGCTGGCTGAAAATGAGCTTTGGAGGGCTAGGGCGGACCCTCTGGAAAACGGGACACTCCCTCTTTGCACGTGACATCACGCACAATGGGGGCTCCAGCGGCCCGGGTTCTTTGAACCTGTTCGCTCAATGATGGCTCCACCCTTGCACACATGCATTTTCCTCACTTGATTGTGACCCCACCACGGAGCTGTGATTTGCATGTGCGGATGATCCACAGGAACATAGGAAGCTGCCATATACTGAGTCAGACCCTTGGTCTATCTAGCTCAGTGTTGTCTTCACAGACTGGCAGCGGCTCCATCCAAGGTTGCAGGCAGGAGTCTCTCTCAGCCCTCTCTTGGAGATGCTGTCAGGGAGGGAACTTGGAACCTAGATGCTCTTCCCAGAGCGGCTCCATCCCCTGAGCGGAATATCTTAAAGGGCTCACACATCTAGTCTCCCATTCATATGCAACCAGAGAGGACCCTGCTTAGCTAGGGGGACAAGGCATGCTTGCTTAACCACAAGACCAGCTCTCCTCACAGGTCATTCCTCACATCTGCCCCCGCAAAACATTGCAATTCAATTGTTCACACATTCATCTGAAAACTATCAAGCGAGGTACGCTGGTGTGAACCAGGTCACAGTCAAACCCAGTTCCCTTCCCACCTTTTGAAAGCTTGAAGAAACTCCATTTAAGCCTGCTGTTTGCAAAAGTAATCTATTTCCTTTGTGTCCATTTCTTCCTTAAAAACAAAAAACAAAACAGATGTTCGCAACATCCAAGTAGAAAAGATTATAGCACACATTTCTAGAGAGAGAAATATATGTTCACTGTTTGTAGGCAGCCAGCAAGACTAACATGCTAATGAAATTCCACAGGACGCACTTTCAACTGAGGATTTCTTTTGTTATAAAAATGGTCTACCGAAGACGCTGTCAACTGAATTTGGTTAGCACTGACACACTGACAAAACTATGCTAATATGACATTTCTCTATCCTCCTAACTCAGCTCCTGCCTCATGTTTCTGCCTCCTAACAATGAACCATGACAATTTCTCTACAAGTCCTTGGTACTGGACTCCATGACGAATGTAGATTGTGGTGCCATTTTTGTGTCAGCATCCTGGTTCCATTGCCTCTTAACATGGCCATCTGCACTTTGATGATCAACACAGGAAGTGTCATCCAAATGACACTTCTATTGCATATACGGTTCAAATTATCTTTGCAATGGAATGTCAACTCTCATTTCTTCGACAGCGTTCCAAATGGGACTGTTGTGTACATTTCATTGGAAAATGTAACTCAGCCTTCTAGAGTCTGCAGAACAGGTAGGAAATAAGTATCGTAATGGCCCGTTCTCTGTGTGGCTTTTGGCTTATTCCAGGCCTGCTCAACTTTGGCCCCCAAGCTGTTTTGGACTACAACTCGTAGGCCAACATCTGCAGGAGGGCCAAAACTGAGCAGATCTGGCTTATACTCTTAACTAGTGTTCCCTGTAACAGGGAATCAGATGTTGTTGACTACAACTCCCAGCATCCCCAGCCAAAGGCCACTGCAGCTGGGGATGCTGGGAGTTGTAGTCAACAACATCAGGGATTCCCTGCTGCAGGGAACCCTGCTTTTAACCCTCATTCCCAACTTTAACCAAGCTTTAAGTCATGTAACGATGGGAGGTTTCACACATAGCACCAGGCCAGAGCTGCCGGGCCCCCAGGAAGGTGTGTCATGGGAAGGATATGCTGAGATTGGGCATGTTGTACAAACCCGCCAATCTCCGCATATTCTACCCTACTTGTGGTATGGAACCCAATATCTATAAATAAGGTTTAAGTTAGGGACAGATGTCGGGTTCCATACCGCAAGCAGGGTAGAATATGCTCAGATTGGTGAGTTCATACAACATGCCCAGTCTCAGCATATCCTTCCTGACACTGGAAAGTCAGGCTCACCTGCATTTCCAGGGCCTGTTTTCAGGGGCGGGTTAAGAACTCAAGGGCCAACCTCTGTGTGTGTATAGACAGACAGACAGACAGACAGACAGAAGCTGCCATATACTGAGTCAGACCCTTGGTCTATCTAGTTCAGTATTGTCTTCACAGACCGGCAGTGGCTTCTCCAAGGTTGCAGGCAGGAATCTCTCTCAGCCCTACCTTAGAGATGCTGCCAGGGAGGGAAATGCCAGGGAGAGCTCCATCCCTTGAGGGGAATCTCTTCCACTGCTCACACTTCTAGTCTTCCATTCATATGCAACCAGGGCAGACCCTGCTTAGCTAAGGGGACAAGTCATGCTTGCTACCACAAGACCAGGGCGCTCTCTCTCTCTCTCTCTACATACACACACACACACACACAAGGAAGGAATTAATAAACCTCTCCAAATTAGTTTTACTGCCCTATTATAATCACATCAGCCAGCTCTGGGGTCATTTGTCTCAGTGGCTGTAACTTTGCAAAAGAAAGGTAGAAATAAATTGTCTCCGTTCCTGTTTCATTGAGCGCATTCTTCACTTTCTGCCATTAAACACACTTGGGTGGCCTTCCTGAGTTTATACTTTACAAGGGCTCCGAAAAAGATAAGGCCACACACAAGCCCTGGCAGAACAGATTCGGAGTGCACAGTAGCCAAGTTCAGAGTCTGCCACAAAAGCAGCTGAAGAACCATTTAAGTGCGTTGAGATGAATTGCTGTTATGGCCCAAACTTATAAGCACCACCATCACTTAGAGAGAGTCCACCAAAAATATTGTATTGCTTTCATGAAATCCCTCAGGTTGCTTGCCCTCCAAATTTGCCTGGAAATTTTGCTTAGGAAATATTCCATGAAAGCCCATCCTAAAAAAAAACAAAAACAATTTGGGGGGATTTTCAAATAAACTCTTTGGAGTTTCCCCCCCGCTTCAATTCCTCAGGTGTTTGTCTAAGCCAGGACTTTCAAATTAACTGCAAATATGGTTTTCAGTGACATTCAGTGCCAGGCTTAGGAACAGCCTTCTTTCTTTCTTTTTTTCTTTTCTGCTGTTTGCATGGGAACACCAAAGTGAGGCAAAAAATGGTGCTATTGGAGAGAAGCCATCACTCCCTGGTCGACCACATGCTTTGCATGCAGAAGGAGCCAAGTTCAGTTTCCAGTTAGAGGAACTCGGGCAGCAGAGCTAAGAGAAGCCAGAGCTCAGTAACGGAATGTGCTCATTTTCACAACCAGCAGCCCCACCCAGTATGAAAGCTGTAGCCCGGATAGGGCTGGTCATGAGAAGCAGTGAGGTCGCTCCCGATCCCAGTGCCCTTCTCCAGGTAGCCTGGGTCTCAAACCCAGGCTAAAAATTGAGGCAGCCATAGCTTCATAGGAACATAGGAAGCTGTTGTATATTGAGTCAGACCTTTGGTCTATCTAGCTCAGTATTGTCTACCCAGACTGGCAGTGGCTTCTCCAAGGTTGCAGGCAGGAGTCTCTGTCAGCCCCATCTTGGAGGGAACTTGGAACCTAGATGCTCTTCCCAGAGCAGCTCCATCCCCTGAGGGGAATATCTTCCAGTGCTCACACTTCTAGTCTCCCATTCATATGCAACCAGGGCGGACCCTGCTTAGCTAATGGGACAAGTCATGCTTGCTACCACAAGATCAGCTCTCCTCTCCATAGAGCCAGGGGAAGGAGGGACCCAGCAGTGGGAAATCCCCCAATGTTCCACACTCCTCCTCATGCAGTGCATTGTGGAATTCTCAGAGGCTCCGATTCCTACCACACACACCCCAGCTCCCAACTGCCACACTTCTCTTATGATCGTGCAGATGGCGGAGCCTTGGTTGGGCGTGGGATCATCTGGCAGAAGGCAGGTAAGCTCCTGCCTTCTCCTCAGCCCTCCCCAGCCACAGCAGGTGTGGCTGTGTGAATTTTTCTGTGAACACAGAATCCACAGTGAGGTCATACCAGTGCAGAAACAACTCTTCCCAAGATCTTTGAAAACTGCTACTTGAGGGACTAGACCCTAGTACGAATGAACCCCCAACAGCTTCACGTGTTCGTGAGCCACATTTGCAGGATGTGGTGTGGGTGGCACCGGCTTCCCCTGTGATTTTCTCTAGCAGACCACACAAAAGAATTGCCAAGTTGGATTTCTAAGGCAGCTGAGCAGCACCGAGAAAAATTTACTAATGAGTGGGCAGCTTGGTAAGGGAGAATAAACAGGATGCTTGGATTTGAGAACAAGGGTGGGTTTGTGAAGAGAGGAAGAGTTCTAAAGGGCATGGAACTGAAAGAACATTTTTGGCTTTTGGCTTCTTTTAAAAAGGCTGAACTTGATGTTGTTCAAGATGGAGAGCGAGAGAAAAGATTGAGAGAGCCGTCACTGTCGGCTGTTTGCCAAAGGGCTGTTTCAATGTCATTGCGTGGAAAAAAATAAGACACCGGTCGTGACTCTGATTAAAGTTTAATTGACTTCTGTTTGCCTTGGCTCCGTTAAATCACACAATAGCCATTAAGCATTGCTGGAAGCCAATAAAAAGGACTCACTCCTAAAGGGTTTGTTTGTTATTCCTAGCTTTTTGAAGCAATTCCTGTTTAAGCTTTTAACATCTGTACTTACACAAAAGGGAATTTGCTTCTACAGCTTAGACAAAGCCTGATTACTGGTTAATTCAAGGAAGACTTTTGGTTGTGCATTTTGGAACTCTTCCCATGGCTTGCAGATCCACAGCCGATGGCGGAGTTGAGGAAATGTGGTGGGCTTTGGATACGGAAGTCCTGCTCTGGCACATGAAGCGCTTTCCAAGTCTCTAAATTAAACTGGATTAGGGATGAACTCAATTTTTCGTGGTTCAAATTGCACAGTAAGAGCTGGCATTTCAGAGAGCACAATGTTTTCTCTGAAGAAGTTGTACTTCCCACTGCCAGTCAGTTTACACAGTACTGTGCTAGATGGACCAATGGTCTGACTCTCTATAAGACAGCGTCTTCTGTTCCTAAATATAAACAATTAAAACAGTTAATTACAACCAGTTAAAATTTTCACTTGAAAGCCTGTCCAAAAAGATGCATTTTCAAGGCCTTTCTAAAGGCCACCAAGGATGCCAAACTTCTAATCTTATCAGGAAGTATGTTCCAAAGCTCAGGAGCAACCAAAGAGAAGAGCAGGGCCCGAGTCACCATCAGACAAGCTGGCAACAACTGCAGGCAAACCTCCCCAGACCCATGGGAAATGAGGATCATGCAGAAGCAGGCATTCTCTTGGGCAATATGGGTCCAAGCCATTTAGAGCTTTATAGGTGATCACTAGCATTTTCTCCCAGAAACATATCAACAGCCAATCCAATGATTTTAAAACAGAAGTAATGTGGTCTCTCCAAGTTACCCTGGAGACCAACCTGGCTGCCAAATTTTGGATGATGTGGAGCTTCTGGGCTGCTTTCAAAGGCAGCCCTATGTAGAGTGCATTGCAGTAGTCAAGTCTAGAAGTTATTTCATTCCCCAGGGAGGTCACCTGGCTCCAAACACTGTGCCCTTTGAGTGCCAAGTGAAGACCTATTTATCTTCTTTGGCTCTCTGGAGATTGAAGCCGGTTTTAATTTTGCTAAAAAACAACAACCATGTAAGTATAAGAACAATTATAACAACTAACATTCCAATCAACCATCTTCTGTCGAACCTTCCCTTCTGTAAAACAAAACTTTGCTACACTTAAAGTCATTAAATCATTCATATCTGATAAAAGATAAAACTTCGCATACAACATATCAGAACATCTTTTAACATTGGCAGCAAGTAAGGAAGCCTGGGCTGGTTTTACTGGCGCGTGAGAATCACCAGGAGCCCTGCAGCTCCTGGCAACAAACCCGACTCGAGCCCACCTTCAAAACAAAGCAAGCGCTCCCTTAACCTTATGTGTCCCTACAATTGTACTTGATTTGGTTCATATTGGTCCAGGCATTGTGAAGTCGACGGTGTGGGGTGGACACACGGACACACAATGCCAGGTGATCTCATAAGTCTACTGGAAAGTAGGCTAAAAAATAGAGAGTGTGTCGAGAGGGATGTGGCAAGCCATCTGAGACAGTACCTACGAAAGTTCTCCAATGCTTCTCCTTGGGAGAAATGTTGAAATTCCTCTTCAAATTTCAGTTGCTGTTCGGAAGGAACCTGGATATCCTCTTTCAGATTTCACTTTGGAGAAATTTTGGTTCCAACCCCAAAGGGAGCAGCACAAGAATGGGAATGGGAGAATCAGCCAAAATTTGCTTCTTCACTGCTTTATGGAGACAAACCAACCCAAGCTGAGCACATTGAAGAGATGCTAAATCACTGCAGTGTGCTTATGCAGCAAGTCAGCAAAAAGGACTCTGTGTTGGGTGGTGTGTGGCAGGAGGAGGTCAGATACACTGTGGGTCAGAGCTGGTGTTGCGGCTTTTCAATTTGGTTTTAAATGACCTAAAGATAAGCTGTCTTTGTAGAGAGGGAAGGAATATGCTGACACCGGAAAAGGGCAGGTGGTGTGAATAGAAAAGGAGGCTGTGAGCGGGACTCTGGATTGCTGAGGAAGGTATATTATGTGACACCGGCACTTATCCCCATCATATCTGAAACCCAGAAGAGAGAGGCTGAGACTCCCCAACCTACTATACTAATTACGCTTTGGCTGAGGGCTCGTCTACCTATGCACAGCAGAATGAGGGGGATGAATAGCTAACTTTTTAAAATGTTGCTCCACATAAAAACTCACAGCAACCAGGAAACCCAGACATTCCAGAAAAACGTTCTTGCCTAGTCCTCCTTGTGCAACACCCGTTTCCCACTTACAGGAAGTTTCTGACATATTCAAAAGTGTGAATTCACATCCGTAACCTGAAGTGGTACAGTGAATGGGGCCCTCTCGGCCATCTACCACCTCTTTCTGCTGCATGCGTACAGCCATTATCTAGTGCGACATACTGTGGGAGACATGGGGATGCTGCCGAAAACAGCATCTTCTGGTCTTCCTCCCACTCTCAGTCGTCTATAGGTAGCATTCACAGAAACACAGGAAGCAGCCTTACACCGAGTCAGACCCTTGGTCCATCTAGTTCAGTACTGTCTACACTGACTGGCAGTGGCTCACCACCGTTTCAGGCATGAGTCTCTCCCATTCCTTCCTGGAGATGCTGCCAGGGATTGAACCTGGGACCTTCTGCATGCAAAGCAGATGCTCTACTAGTGAGCTCACTGCCCCATCCCCTAAGGGAAATATCTTACAACAGACAGTGCTCATATGCAGTCACCCATCCAAATGCAAACCAAGACAGACCCTGTCTAGCAAAGGAGGTAATTCATGCTCACTACTGCAAGACCGGCTTTCCACTCCAATTGACCCTGGTATGGGACATCATCAGGTCATGCATTTCCCACCCCTATCAGAAAATGATGTGCAGAAGGCCCTCAGATTTTCCCGGACCGAGAATGAAAGCTTTGCTAAGGCTGTCATGTGAGCTGTTTTTGCACTGACCTCCTTTCAAGCCACATCCCCAAATTAATATCTGTTAAAGCAAAACGGTAAGGTACTCCACAATCCCACATTGAAAGCTCGTAACAGAATTCCACTGCTGTGGCTTTTACATTCCCACCCTCAAGGGGCTTGCCTTGCAGCTGGCAGGGTGGGCTTGTCATGCTTTAACTCGCAGAAACGTGCAGCAGCAATAGCTTTGCAGAAACATAATCACTGCAGACGAAAGTGTGCTTTTGATGGAACTAATCAAGCATGTACCCAAACTAAAAACAGCAGATCAGAGGCAAAGAGGGCAAATCCGGATAATTGCTCAAGAGTGCACCACCACCAAGAGAAAGAGAGAGCTATTATCATTGTTACTTAAGGCACTGGAAAAAATCCCAGCCGCGGCTCAGATGAAATCTCCTACATATCCTTGCACAGGGCCACTTTGCTGGCACAGGTTCCTCAGAGAGAATAGCTCCCCTTGTTGACAGCAGCTGGGAACAGGCTCCAAGCAAACTAGTTTCTTGCATGCAAGCTGTATTGGTTCTTGCTTTGGTCCCATGGGATACGATGCATGCAGGGATGGCTCAAGACTTCTGTGTGCCTGCGGTGGAGTGCCAACTGCTACCCTGCCTATGCACACTCTCCTCCCCCTCCTTCCCTTTTTAAAGGAACAGGAGGGCATCTTGTCATCTCACCGCTGTCCCAATAATCCACCACCTGAGGCAACCGCCTCACCTTGCCTCAAGGATGCAAGCATTTAGTTCCATATTTGTAGCCCAGTATAAGTTGGTCAACGAAACTATTTTGAATCTTCTCCTCTGGGATAAACAACAATGCCTAAAATACTTCGGACACATGATGCTTGCTACCACAAAACCAGCTCTCTTCCTGAGACCAGCTCTCTTCACTGAGCTACAACCCCATCACCTAAGGGGAATAACTTACAGTGTTCACATGCACTATCCCATCCAAATGTAAACCAAAGCAGATCCTGCTTAGCAAAGGGGACATTTCATGCTTGCTACCGCAAGACCATTTCTCCTCCCCTCTTCCAGTGCTCACACTTCTAGTCTCCCATTCAAATGCAACCAGGGCTGACCCTGCTTAGCTAAGGGGACAAGTCAGGCTTGCTACCACAAGACCAACTTTCCCGTCTCAGAGGAGACCATAAAAGACCATTAAGACCATAAAAACATCAACAAGCAACAGCCATTAAAAAAAACAAAGACGCAGCAACCAAAGAGGAGAGAACGGCAACCCCTAAGGGGTAAAAGCCTGAACCAATAAATGAGTTTTCAGTTGTTGATTTTTGGAAGCAGCCACACAAGTCAGAAAACGGATGCTCACTGGGAGAGCATTCCAGAGCCTGGGGGCAAACACAGAGAAGGCCCTGTCCCACATGCACGGCAGTCAAGCCCAAACCAGGGCCCAAACCATTAAGGGCTTTAAAGACTTTCCCTGCTAACAGAGCAAGGAGGCACCTTTTGAAAGTGTTGATTCTCTTGTAATGAGCAGGGGGAGAGCAACTGACCCTATCCAGCCCCAGCACAGCATCCCTCCAGTGGCTTTTGCTGCAGTTTGTCTTCTGTTTCTTTTCAGATTATGAGCCCTTTGGGGACAGGGAGACATCTTTATTTATTTTCACTTCTCTATGTAAACCGATTTGGGAACTTTTGTTGAAAAGTGGTAAATAAATATTTGTTGTAGTAGTAGTAGGGTCAGGGCTGCATAGGATTCCAAACAATACATTTAGGATCATGCTCTCATTTACATCCTTTTAGCTTCCTTTGAGATGTTCTGCCTGAGCTGGAGCATCTGAATTTGCCTGGAATTCTGCTTTAGGGGGATATTTGTGGCAACACTACTTCCAAATGCACAGGAGCATCTGTGTACAGATAATTTGGCTTAGTGGCTCTGCTCTATCATCCACACTTTGTAACAAATAAAAAACACACACACCCTGTTATCTTTCAGTTCTAAAATAATGACCTTCGAAAGATTGCCCCAGTCCCAGACTTTTCCACTTTTCACATTACCCGGTTGTCAGAGCCTCTACTGTAAGACTCTAGATCCTCCGGGGACCAAGTCTGAAGCGGACTTCCTCAAGGTAGCACACAGACCCAAGCAGATGGACAAGCTACGGCTTTTTCTGCAGCAGCCTTCCATGGGGTTTCCTTCAGCCAATCTGATTGTCTCCGAGGAAATCGAGCTATACACCTGACGCATCTGTGCTCAAAGACCCCCTGCCTTTAAAACGACTTTTCGGAGTGTTTATTGGAAACAACAACATTAAGATAATGACACGGCTGACAGTGAAAAATGCACTCGGGAGGCAAAATAAATGAAATCAATTAGTATCATAAATACAGGCCGCATTCTTATTGTCCTGCGTGTCAATTACTGAGACCAAACATGCCAAGGAACGGCAAGCATATTGTGGATATGATCTCTCAAAAGAAAGAAGAAAACAGATAATCTGCTGCTATTTTCCATACCTGCTATAATTTAATTGTTTACATTAGGTGGAAATACAACTATATGTCTGTTTCATACCTGTTGTAAGACAGAATATTTCCGAACAATAAAGTGTGTTTTAGAATGCATTAGTTTAGAATGCATTAGAATGCATTAGATAGAAATCCCAATATGATATGTTTTATTTATTTATTTATCTATTGAGAAAGGAAGGAGATGCGCTTCTAACCAACAGCTCTGATAAAATATATGTTAAAGGAATGAGGGCTTCCAACCCCCTCTTTCTTTTTTGAGGTCACCTGTCATTCTCTCTGAATTGGTCCCTGAGCAGATCACACAACAGATGGAAAAGACCAGTTTGACATGACTCTTTGGCTTAATTATAGCATCACCAGGACAGCATATGGACTTGGTATGCACAGAATAATTTCTCCAAGGAAGTTTTAGTAGAAGGTAAATCCAGTACTAAGAAGCCACCTAATGGCACACCGGGGAAATAACTTGCCTAGGGAGCAAGAGGTTGCCAGTTCGAATCCCCACTGGTATGTTGCCCAGACTATGGGAGACACCTAACTCAGGCAGCAGCGATACAGGAAGATGCTGAAAGGCATAATCATCTCATACTGCGCAGGAGATGGCAATGGTCAACCCCTCCTGTAGTCCACCAAAGACAATCACAGGGCTCTATGGTCGCCAGGAGTCGACACCAACTCAACAGCATACTTTACTTTTTTACTTTAAATCTAGTACTGAGCTTCACACTCACTTTTGAATATTTATGTTATTGTAAAGTAAAGGTAAAGTTGCGCCATCGAGTCAGTGTCGACTCCGGGCAACCAGAGAGCCATGTGATTTTCATTGGTAGAATACAGGAGGGGTTGACCATTGCCTCTTCCTGCGCAGTGTGAGATGATGCCTTTCAGCAACTTCCAGTATCGCTGCTGCCCGATAGAGGTGTATTCCATAGTCTGGGAAACACACCAGTGGGGATGCCTATGTAGCAAAGGTGACAATTCAGGTTGCTACCACAAGACCAGCTCTCCCCACTGTCAATGTACAACCACAACAGTCTGGACAGCACTGGACAATTGGCTCTTATGTTCTAGGAGAACACTTGGAGTATGAAAAAAAGCTTTGAAGAAAACATTATACATCATTTCTATACCCCTTTGGGGCCAGGAAGGGCTGAACCTCATCATTAATATGCCAACCTTTCCTATAAAGTACACACAACACACTTGCAAATTAAGAGTCGAAAGTTGCACATCTCCACAAGAGACTCTTACAGTATGTTTGTACCAAACCCTCCTCAAAACACACCAATGTCCTTCTAGTTCCATTGTTTTCAGTAGTAATTGTGTCAGGTCCCTGGAGCAGCCAGAAGATTGTACAGAGTCAGGCTGACTTCACGATCCAACAGTGCTCTGTTTTGAAAGATTGGGTAAAAGGAAACAGACACACACACACAGCTTGTTCTCTCCAGTTTTGAAGGAATGATGTGCTCTTTCAAGTTGGGAAAGATAGAGAGAAGTCACTGCACGTTTGATCAGCAGTGATAAGAAAGGCATCTATTCTAAAGCCATTTCAAAGCATTCTTTAAGATTAAAATTAAAATACGGTTACCTTAACATTTATTTTTTAAAAATCCCACTGAGTTACATGACTTTATTTATTTATTTAACACATTTTTATACTGCCCACAACGCAAGTTCTCTGGGCGGTTTACAACAAGACAATAAAAACAACCAATAAAAAGATTTTAAAAAACATTTCGACCATTAAAATTTAAAACATTAAAACTACTAAAACATAATTAAAACAATATCTAATTAAAAGCCTGGGTGAACAAATGTACTCATAGCCACACACAAGTCAAGCCTGTATAAGGTGCATCGATCTAAACATGCATCATTGCCAACCAGGGTGGCCTGGATGGAGTATCTGAGTGAAACGTGAACGATGATGCAGATGAAAGAGGCTGAAAATGTCTAGAGTCCAGACCATGAACACGGCGGGATGAATTGGTAGAACAGACGTTATTGTGTCAAACTTCAGATAGGGGAATCACACTTTTCAAATATTCCTCTCTCTATTAACTCCTCCCTGCAAGTAGAAAATTAGCAGAGGGAGGGATGGGAGAGGCTAGAATCTGATGTGCTTGTTCCATACTTTCAAGGAGTTTTCTTAAAGCCTGGGAAAGCATTTAGAATCTCGGCCCCTGTTTAATAAGGACTGGTCACCGACTTCTAATTGTTGGGCAGGGGCACAGAAGCACTGCCCCCCCCTTGCCACAATGCCATGAATGGCCCTGTGCCACCAGTGCCTGGGGGCTGCCAGGGAGCCCCTCACCCCTCCTCTAGGGCACTCCTCCTCTAGGGCACTCTGTTTCCCCGCCCCACCACACCCAGCCAAAGAAAGTGCTGACTGGCTGGGAGCAAGACACACAGCCCCTCGGCTACTGCAAGCTGCAAGTGTGTTGTTTGCTGGCTGGGTGTTCTTCCTCTACCTTGCTTGGAGTGAGAGAGAGAAAGCAAGCACCCAGCCGGTGAATGTAGCACTTGTGGCTGCGAGAGATGGACGTGGCCCATCAGCCCTTCCACCCAGTGAACACTTCATTTGCTGGCGAGGTGTTTTCCTTCTCCCTTGCTTGGAGTGGGGGAGGGAAAGTTCTTAAGAGAAGGCCTTCTTTGCCAGGAACCCTGCCGCCTGTTACAATCTTCTGGGCGCTTCCCAGATTACACCTACAACCGCTGTAAAATGCTTCGGCTTGGCGGAATCGAATGCACAACGTAATTAAAGGGTGTGGCGCAAATCCACCAGCAGGGAGAGCAGTCTTTTCTAGTTTGCCCGAAACTCCCTAAAACGGAACAATATAGCTGTTTTTAAACAATGTTGTAGGACTAAAACGCAAGGAAAAAATCCGAAACAAGGCATCGAAAATGTGAACAGCACCTTGCTGACAGCGCAGGGACTGCGACGTCGATACACAGGCAATATGGAAGCACACTTTGCAGATCCGTAGTGACACTTTGGTAAGCGTTAATCTGGACAGGTCCGGTTATGGTTGCCACCGGCTCATCTGGTGGTGACTCAAGACGGGGCTTTCTCTGTGGCTGCCCTGGGGCTGTGGAATATGCTCCCCGCTGAAATAAGAGCATCTTCTTCTCTGTTTGTTTCCAGGAAGCCCCTCAAGACTCACCTGTTCTTGCAGGCCTTTAATCAGAATTAATTTTAATTTGTTTTATTAAGCTTTTTATGCAGAGGCAGAGCCACCAGTGGGCAAATGGGTTCAAAGAACCCGGGCCACCACCCCCAAGGCTGTGCCTCGCAGCCCCAGACATGCCCCCCACTTCTGACGTCAGATGCGGGGAGCATTATTTCACTTCCAAATGGGGCCGCAAAGCCCCTTTTGGGGCCAAAATCGGCCAGAGTGACTCTCCCTGCCTTTTAAAGGCAGGGAGAGTCAAATCTGGGCTTGCTGCCAACGCAACAGGGCTGATCTCCCTCCCAAACAGGGCTGTGCAGCTCCATTTGGGAGGGAGATCAGCCCATGTTGTGTTGGCAGCAGGGCTGGAACAGCTCTCCCTGCCTTTAAAGGCAGAGGGAGTCACCCTGGCCGGCGCAGCAGGGGCCGATCCCCTTTCCAAGCGGGGCCCCGCGGCCCCATTTGAGAGGGAGACCACACACCCATGCCTGGTGTCAGACGTGGGGGGCGTTGCTAGCCGGCCCCCTGCATATGATGTCAGATGTGGGGGCGGGGCCAGGGGGGCACCGTGGCGTCCGAACACAGGCCGCCTCCAGCCTCCCTTCACTCCTGATTTTATGCTATTGTTTTAATTGTGTTTTGTGGGTTTTGATTCTGTGACTTTTAAATTGTTTTTAAATTTTGTACATCGCCTAGAGATGTACATATCAGGCAGTATAAAAATATGTGAAAGAAAGCAAGCAAAAGAACCCAAACAGAAAGAAAGAACACCCAGTTGCTGAAGAAAGCACCAAATGGGAAGGGGCAATGCTCTCTCCCTTTGATACTGGCCAGGCACCCTACATCGGTGTGGGTCTGACACCAGCACAAGGGGTGTGGCCAGTGTGGGTGCACAGGGGGGAAGTCTGGAAGGCAGGTGGCAACCTCTGTTAGGGCTGCCAGTAACCTTGCCAGGCGCCTATTGCTAGAAGTGAATTTGGATGTTGGAACATTTGGTGTCATACTGTAGACCAGGCCAGCTTCTTTGAACATGAAGATTTCTTTTCCAACTAGAAAGGATCACTTTCTACATAGGAAAAATGCTCACATAGATCCCCAGGGTCTTAAAGTTTAAGTTGTCCAAATGCACTACTTTTAAGCACTTAGGCAATGCCCTTTAATGATACAGGGATTATTCAGATGTTTGGAATGTATGTTATGTTTGGAAGCTGACTCTCAACGAAGCAACAAAATATTGCAGGACCACAAAAGCTCAGCAATACTAAAGGTTTTCTATGCTTCTTGTCCAAAGTGGAGAAGCATAAGTTCAAGTTGATTTAAAAACTCTTTCACAGAGTCCTTGAAAGCTATTTCACATGAGCCCTATATTTAAGCAATTCAGCATCTTTGCGGTGCAACAAAAGGATGGATGTGTTTGTTTCCATTCTGTCCAAAGTTTGCACAGTTTCCTTTGATTTCCATTCCATTAGTCTTCTGCTAAAAGTCCTCAGATATCTTTTCCATTTCCCAAAACAAATCTATATATAAATCCATATTGAAATGTGTACTGAAATAAATGAAAATATTTGATAAAAATTCTGATTCTATTTCCTACCCAAATAGCTTATGTGATGATACATTGCAAAGTACACATTTAAATACATACTCTTCCACAAATGTGCAGAATGCACAGAATCCATAGATATGTCTGTATCTTACAGCATTTCTGATCTGCTAGCAGGCAGAAATCCAGATCTCTGTGTTCCATTGCACATTTGGACAAGAGAGGAATTTGGTAATGTTCCTATGCAAATAGCCTTATCGTCTTTATATGGCCAATCTTCATCATCTCTGAGGGACACATTTTATTTATTTATCTTTCTATCACATTTATACTAATGCACAACATAAATAAATAAATAAAAATCTAATGCATCATATAAAATCTCTGGGTGGTTTATAAATTAACACACAAAAATTAAATCATATAACAAATAAAAATGACCACCAAAAAGACTTCAGCACACTACAGTATAAACTAAAAGCCTGATAAAACAGTGTGTTTTCAAAAGTCACTTAAAAACAGCCAGAGATGGGAGATTCTGATTTAATTTGTGAGGGGTGTTCCAGAGCCCTGGGGCAAGCCGAGAGAAGGCCCAGTTCTGGGTCGCCACCAAACAAGCCTGTGGAAACCGCAACCAGGCCTCGTCTGATTATCTTAATAGGTGGCAGGGTTCATGTATAAGACAGCACTCTCTTCTTAATGGACACAGGGGAATGGAGGGGAACTATTACCTTCCGAGGATCCCCCCACCCCACCCCAGCCAACATGTAGGTGATTTCATACCTGGGATACATACATACTCTAGCACCAGAAAGGAACAAACTGGAGATGCCAACTGCACTCGTAGCAATAAATCACATTGCCTCGCCTAGTGAACAAGCTCTACCCAGGGTTACTCTTAGGTATCATTCCATGCACGGTCTGAGTTACACTTCGAAGGAAGGAACTATAAGCATTTCAAGGATACTAACACCACAGACTAGAATGCTCCTGGTGTTGGGAATCAGGAATCAACTCCCTTTGGAAAATCTCAGGTCAGCATTTCCTACTGGAAAGAGAATCAAGCTGTCAGCAGCGTCAACATCCCCAATACCTTCTATGTCCTCTCTTTGTTCTCCTCCCTGATAACTCCCCATAATACCACCAGGAGGTTTTTCACACCTGGCTTTTAGTTCGCATCTCCTTGGGCCAAATTTACCCCGAAATCCCTGCAAGCTATCAGGGAGCACTTCACACACCATTCAGGCTTTTCCCTGCACATTAGAGTGTAGCCCGATTTATATCTGGGGTTTTAAAAATCCCCTTTCTGTGATGTTGTTTTTGGGGCAACTTCAAACTCGCAGAAAACCCGCAGTAAATCCATACTAAACAAACCGTGCAGTCTACAAACACTACATCTTTCCAGGATAAAGAAGCATGGATTGCCTCTGAAAGAGCATTTCCATGAGACTTCCACTGCCCTCATTTCTTCCCTCCCCAACAATCCAATGAGGTAGTTCCAGAGCTGAAGCAGGAATATGCTGAAATACCCAGGGGCCCTGAGTGCTCCAAGTGCAAAATCCTCTCTCTCAGATGACACAGGGTCTCGTTTTTAGCTCATTCACACAGGTAATATACACATCACTTGATCTTCAACGGATAACTCACCACGGAATGTGTGCATGTTCAGACTCCGTTGGAAAATAATGCACCTGAGGACAGAAGGCAACACGGGCATTCTCTCTCTGTTGTCTCTGTGATGGGCCATTCGCACATGCCCATCGCATAACACCAATGCAAGAGCAGACGCCTTGGCACGGCAATGTTTTGATATGAAAAATGTGTTAGGTACACGGCTGCACGATAATGAAATGTGACAGACATAAGCCTTCACTGAACTGAGAGTTCTAAAAAGATTGTAAATACTGCTTCCAGAAGATACAATTGTACACAATCACTCTCCAGAGAGACAAATGCAATCTTGAAAGTGAACTGTTTCTGAAATTCTTTTCCAATTACTCTTCTAAAAAAATAAGAGGTCCAAGGCAGTTTTCCTCCAAGTGCATTTGTCAACACAGAGTCACTTCTGTCTTGCCTGGGGGAGAGTCCAACATAAAATTTAACCGCACAGAGAGGGGAAGAAAAATGTGGTCATATGCTGCTCCATTCCCCAAGCAGCAGTGGCAATGCTACAGGGTTCAGTTTCCTTCGGGGTGAGAGGCCCCTGGAGATTTCTGGTGCAGTGTTCCCTCTAACAGGGATTCCCAGATGTTGTTCACTACAACTCCTAGCATCCCTAGCTACAATGGCCTTTGGCTGGGGATTATGGGAGTTGTAGTCCACAACATCTGGGAATCCCTGTTACGGGGAACACTGTTCTGGTGCCCTTTCAGTAATCCATGTGTTTACCAAATATGCATGTTCCACACATAGGAAGCTGCCATATACTGAGTCAGACCATTGATCTATCTACCTCAGTATTGTCTACACCGATTGGCAGAGGCTTCTCCAAGGTTGCAGGCAGGAGTCTCTCTCAGTCCTATCTTGGAGATGCTGCCAAGGAGGCAACCTGGAGCCTTCTTTTCTTCCCAGAGTGGCTCCATCCCCCCAAGGAGAATATCTGACAGTGCTCACACATCTAGTCTCCCACTCAAATGCAACCAGGGCGGACCCTGCTTAGCTAAGGGAACAAATCATGCTTGCTACCACAAGACCAGCTCTCCTCCGCACACTGGGGACTAGACAGGCACAGACAGACAGCATCATTCTGTAATGCAGCATCAGTTTCCCCAAAGCAATTGGCCCAAACCACCACACTGCAGCCCTCACAGGCTGTGGTTTTGGCAAGGTGATAGGGATCTCCCCACAAGATTCTTTGGGGGGGGAGCCATAACAATTAAGCTGATATATAAAGCCAGTATATGTTTGTAGCACAGCTAAGTTTCAGTTTAGACTTTTCTTGTATGTCACCTCTTTTAATCTCCCCATCGCAAAGATTCCTGCAGTACTCCAGTTTGAAAAGAGTCAGCCAAAACTTCTTTGAATCAATAAAAAACATCCTGCCTCCCCCCACCAAATAAAAATCCTTGGGGCGGGGGAAAGCACCAGAAAGTAATCTAATCTTCCATCAACCCTTTAGGACTGCAAATTAATGGGTTTTGCCTGCTACCCAGCCATCATTAAAAATAGCAACACACTCCTGCAATGCCCTGAGTTCTTAAAGCTCCAGGTCATCACTACACTCTTCTTCTTCTTCTTCTTCTTCTTCTTCTTCTTCTTCTTCTTCTTCTTCTCCTTCTCCTTCTCCTCCTCCTCCTCCTCCTCCTCCTCCTCCTCCTCCTCCTCCTCCTCCTCCTCCTCCTCCTCCTCCTCCTCCTCCTCCTCCTCCTCCTCCTCCTCCTCCTCCTCCTCCTCCTCCTCCTCCTCCTCCTCCTCCTCCTCCTCCTCCTCCTCCTCCTCCTCCTCCTGTCCATCATGGCCACCTGGTCCCGGCAGTCGTGTCTCCCTCGGCGTGTTCTGGGCATACGCTCCACGCATGCCCAGAACAGCCGAGGGAGACACGGACGCACGCCAAGCTCTTTATTATATAGGATGTATGTATGTATGCAATACATTTTTATACTGCCCAAAACTTACAACTCTGGAAGGTTCACAACAAAATAAAAACAGAAAGTAAAACATTAGTTAAAACAAAAACAAAAAGTTTAAAACACCACAACAATTTAAAAATTTTAAAACAATATTTTAAAACAGCATTAAAACAAGCGTTGAACAGGCAAATCAAGTCAGGGGCAGTAAAATGAGTAGGGAAACCGTCTCAAAAGCAACCCACGTGTGCTTGCAAGAAATCAGAAAGCAGCAGGCGGTGCTTTGTGACAAACAACAAGGAATATTTATTTTTATTTTTTATTAAGCAGTTTTATCTCCACCCTAAGCGATTTATGAACAATTCAACAACGTAGCTCTTTCCATAGAAAACACAGCATTTTTTCTTGTTCCCCGGATCATTCCCACATGGAGCATAGCTCACGACAATTTCAATGTGCATACCCACTTTTATTCACCGCAGGAGAGCGTTTTTCTTCATGCACAGCAGCATATCTGGATTGCGGCCCTAGCCTTTTATGCACCGGTACAGTGAATTTCCTTTGGCATAGAATTAATCCAGGACATTCTGGCTGACATGGCCAGCTTACCATGTCATGCATTTTTGTATAACATGATTTTCCGCCTGCCAGTCTTCTGCTCCGGTCATTCCGCCCCCCCGCCCCCCTAAAAAAGTACCCAGCGAACTATAATTGAAAAAGAGACAACTTCCTAAATCAAATGGGACTCTGACCCAAATCAGGAGGGGAAGGAGCTATAATTCACTTTGGCACCCTAATTAATTATCACACAAATTGCTTATTGATTTTCTTGTATTCGCTCTGACACTGTATGAAGCGCACTCATTTCATACAAAGTGCTGAGAGAATGAAGAACGTGTTGCAGGCCAGAAGGTATCCCAGTGCTCAGAAATGCAAAGGCAGAGCAGCTCTGGACACGCAAGCAGGTAGACAGACACCGATCCTTTTGGATTAGGGTTTTTCAATGTCAGACACTGGCTGCGGGGTTTGAAAGAGGAAACTTGCACAGTAGACCGTTTCTTCCAATAGTGCACTACCAGGACACAGTTGGGCAGAGAAGGGTCACTTACCAACAATGACATCATCATCATCATCATCGGCATTGCCATGTGTACTAAACAGCTCGTAACGTTTACCTTAAGCCAACAGGTATGGCACATGGCTCATTGCCTGATGAAAAGCTGCATGAAGCTTGCAATTTGGACTTGAGATGTGGGAGAAAAACCTGCCCCGAAGACTGGCCACTCTCACACTCAACTTGATCCAGCTGGTGGAACGTCAGGTTTCTTAAAACGCTTCTACAGCTCGTTAAATTCCTTCAGCCAGCAGCAGCACCAAGCCCCGGAAGAAAAACACACACTCTGCTTTATCTTCTGAAAGGCTCTTACCGATGAAAACAGGCAGATTAATTATCCATTATCACAAATATTCAGCAGAAGACCATTAAAATGAGATTTTAAAATGAAACAGCCGCAATTTAAGAGAAAACTCCTCCTCAGCAAGCGGAGGAGAAGAAAAGAGCTGTTGTTGACTCTCCACCCTCTTGGTCCCCCTGCCCTGCCTCCGCTTATTTTATTTAAGAATACTTACACCCCACCTTTCTTACCACAGGCAGCTAGCAGTGACTGTGCACTGGCAGGTAGGAGAAAATGTACAGGCATAAAGGATCCTCCAAATATGGGGAGTCCCTCCACACCACTCCTGGGTGTGACCGGTCTTGGGGCAGCAAGCATGCATAGTCCCCTTTGCTAAGGAGGGTCTGCCCTGATTTGCATTTGAGTGGGAGACTACTGAGGGGGTGAGCCCTGTAAGATATTTCCCTCAGGGGATGGGGCCGCTCTGGGAAGAGCACCTGCATGCTTGCTAACTGAGCAAACAGCCATCTTTTTAAAGTGGTGATTCTCTTTATTTAGCAGGGGGAGAGCAAGTGGCCCTATCCATTCCCAGCACAGCACCCCTCCAGTGGCTGTTGTTGGTGTCAACCTCATTTCTTTTTAGATTGTGAGCCCTTTCGGGACAAGGGACCATCTTATTTCTGTATTATTTATTTTTCGATGTAAATCGCTTTGAGAACTTTGGTTGAAGGGCGGTAAATAAATATTATATCCATAGTAGTAGTAGTAGTAGTAGTAGTAGTAGTAGTAAGTCACTGCCAGTCTGTGTAGACAATACTGTCTAGATGGGCCAATGGTCTGACTCGGTATATGGCAGCTTCCTATGTCCCTATGACTCATGCTGCTGTCATATTTTCCGTATGGTGGACACACACAAAAGACTGAGATGGACACAAATGAAGAGAATTTGCCTCCCAAAAACCCAGTGCTTATTGAATCTCCATCATACCCAACTGACTCACTTCCAGAAGATTATTTAAGAGCAAGAGCTTACAAATCTGTGCAACTCCCTGTCCATGTAAGATAGAGGTGCTGACCACACTTTGGACCCCTGTCAAGCATGCCCATGCAACTTCTGAAGGCAGAGCTGCTCTGTGCTTACTATGCACTGTGAACATGCAATCTATCTATCAATCAAATTTGTACACCATCCCAAATTTTCGTCTCTGGGTGGTTAACAATAAAATAAGCAAGTTAAAACTTACATAAAACTTAAAAGTCAATTTAAAAGTCAAAAACAAATTAAACCCTAAAAATGTAAAAAGCTGAAAAAGCTTGGGTGAAGAGGTGGGTTTTCAAAAGCTTTTTTAAAATTGTCAGAGATGGGGAGGATCGTATTTCAGTTGTGAGCGCATTCCACAATCTCGGGGCAGCAACCGAGAAGACCCGTCCCTGTCTGGCTGCCAGCTGAATTCAGTCAGAACATCTGCCATCTAACCTTGTTTAGGTTCCACTCTCACTTTCTCTTTTGCACTATTATTTTATTTAGGACAACAGTGTGGTTCTGAGAGTGTTGGCACGTCACGATTTGTTGAAAGGGCACTGAAACAAAAAGCAGGTTTCCCACCAGCACCAACTGTGAACTGTTGGAGTCATTGCATGAGACACATGAGAGCACTGGGAGAACTGGCTCTGGGTTTTCCAGCAAGTGGCCATAAGAGGTCAAATTTGTTAGAGAGCTGGAGGGGAGATTTCTTCCTCTACTCCAGTTGCAGCAGAAGTGCAGAGGTAAGGAAAGCACTGCTAATTAATACTGCCTGGAGACAGGGATTTAAAGTTCTAAATAAAGTAGTTTAGGAAATGCATCAGGGAGATAAATAAGCCTACCAGCCTAGCTGGTTGCTACATACAGAAAGAGGGGAAGGGAGAAGACAGAAGTCTCTCTCTCCAGGAGGTTTTACGTGCAGTTTTTACTGCGGGTTTACCAGGAGGATTTACTGCAAACTTAAAGCTGTCTTAAAAAACCACTGAAAATAGTGGAATTTTTTTTTACTCCGGAGATAAATCAGGCTACACTCAGGCGCAGTGGAAAACCTGAATTGCACATGTAGAGTACTCCCCGATAACCCACAGGGATTTTGGGGAAAATCTGGCCAATATGTGTACTTGCACCCTCCATTCCAGAGGCGATGCAAGCTAAAAGCAAAAATCTTGCGGTAAAACTGCTACGCGTAAAACTTCCAGGTGAGAGAATGGAACCTGAATCTAGCAATCTAACAAAGGGAAATCAGAGTAGATCAGGTCAGATCAGATTTTATTTACGGTCATTGACCAACAATAAAACCAAAAATTATAGTAACAAGAGAACACGTAGCAGAACAATGTCAGTTAATCATCTTTATTACGGTTCAAGATCAGCATAAGATAGAACAGTAGATTCAAAATGATAAAAACAAATCATGGAACCATAAAACTATATTACTTTAAAATTACTACTCTAATAGTATAAAGCAATATTATAATACTATAAAGCTGCTATCCTCAGAAAAGAGGGTAGCTATGAGATTTAAACAGCTGTATTTAGAAAACTGTGAACATATAACATGTGAAATATATAAAATGCAAAAAGCAGTGGCTAAAACAGGGTATATAAAATAAGGCGACTAAGTAGGAACACTAAAAATTAAAGAGGCAGATTTTAAACGTGGTGATTCTCTTGTATTTAGCAGGGGGAGAGTAACTGGCCCCATCCATCCCCAGCACGGTACCTCCAGTGACTGTTGCTGGTGTCTATCTTATGGTTCTATTTAGACTGTGAACCCTTTGGGGACAGGGAGCCATCTTATTTATTTATTATTTCTCTGTGTAAATCACCCTGAGCCATTTTTGGAAGGGCAGTATAGGAATCAAAGTAATAATAATAATAATAATAATAATAATAATAATAATAATAAGTTCAGCAGTCTAAATCTATGCAGAATTGATGCAAGGGAATGGCTCCATGGCAGCCCCTTCCCCTAAGGGAAATATCTTACAGTGCTCACATGTAGTCTCCCATTCAAATGCAAACCAGGGCAGACCCTGCTTAGCAAAGGCGACAATTCACACAGTGGGGAAATGCTTGATTAACAAGCAGAAGGTTGCTGGTTTGAATGCCCGCTGGTAGTATATCAGGCAGCAGCTATATAGGAAGATGCTGAAAGGCATTATCTTATTCTGCGCAGGAGGCGGCAATGGTTAACCCCTCCAGTGTTCTACCAAAAGAAAACCACAGGGCTGTGTGGGCACCAGGAGTCAAAATCGACTTGACGGCACAATTTACCTTTACCGCAAGACCACCTCACAAGCTCTTTCACCCACATCCTGAGGAGGTGCAGCCCAGGAACATTTTACCACTTGATGCTGCCAATTGTATAAACTGCAGTGTCCGTCTTCTACAGTTGATGCCTACGGCTAACCAGGCCTCCTCTGTCCAAAAGAAAATTGACTCAGAAGAAATTCTGTGCAAGAGATTATGAATACTTAATGGGTTTGGCAAGCACAGAAATACAGTGAGGGATTACCTCATTTTCCTATTTTCTACTCTAAGTCCTAGCCAACAGTACAAACATTCAATATGAGCTTAACCCAATAGTTTGCTTTCAAAATTCTTATGAGAATAAAGCTAATTCATTGTGGTAGTGGGAGTGAGAACAAATGGGTAGATTAAAGCCTCCTAAAAATACACCAGCATGGCCCTGTTGGAAATAATGGGTCTATAATCTCTCCACACATACAAGTCTGTTCTCAACATTCCAACCATCTCTTCCAATATTCTGTCACACTTTGGCGTTACCAAGAAGATTGCCCAGAACATAGCAATACAGATAAGGCCTGTGATCTGGGACTCAATCCAAACTTACTTCTCACTCCAGAAATTGGGATCACCAGGGGCAGGAGGTGGCTTTAAACTCCTTTCATAAGTAACAATTACAGACCTCTTTCTAGTCTCCCCTTTCTGGGCAAGGTGACAGAGATTGTGGTGGTGGTCTCAGCTGCAGAGGGTCTTCGATGATAAGGATTATCTAGAACCCCTTCAACCTGGCTTCCGTCCTGGATTTGGGACTGAAATTCTCTTGGCCGCCCTAGTGGATGACCTGCACTGGAAACTTGACAGGGGGAGTTCATCCCTGCTGGTTCTGCTGGACCTCTCAGCGGCATTCGATACCATCGACCATGGTATCCTTCTGGACTGTCTCTTGAGTATGGGGATTGAGGGCACTGCTTTTGAGTGGCTTCGGTTCTTTCCTGGGGGGAGGGTCCGGAAGGTGGTGTTGAGGGAGCTATTGCTCAATGGCCATTGGCCTGTGGGGTCCCGCAGGGTTCAAGTTTGCCCCCCATGCTGTTCAACATCTACAGGAAACTACTGGGAGCGGTCATCCGGGGACATGGACTATGTTTTCAGCAATATGCAGATGACACTCAGCTCTATCTCTCCTTATCACCTGATCTTAGGGAAGCAGTGGATGACCTGAATCGGGGCTTGGAGGCTGTGATGCTGGATGTGGGCTACTAAAGTGAGATTGCATCTGGACAAGACCGGTGTGCTGTTGGTTATTAGGAGAGCCAATCAGGATGAAGATATCCGACCAGTTCTCGATGGGGTTGCATTCCCCTTGAATGAGCAAGTGTGCAGCTTGGGGTTATTGCTGGACCCAGCTCTGCTTTTGGAAGCTCAGGCGGAGGCGGTGGCCAGAAGTGCTTTTGCACAGCTTCGGCTAGTGCGTCAGCTGTGTCCCTTTCTCAAGAAGGCAGATCTGGCCACAGTTACCCATGCCCTAATGAAAAGCGGTACAGAAATTGAGCAATAAACAAACTAACAAGTCAACCAGTCAACATCAGCCACTCAAGATTTTCCAGTGGTTTTTTTTTACTTTGGAGGACAAAAGAAAGAACCTTGCAGCTAATTCAGAAGTATGACTATGCCCTTGGAAAACAATATGGAGAGGCTTCCAGGACTCAGAGGAGGAGGAGTAAGCTCAGTGGTAGAGCACATGTTTGCCATGCAGAATCCCGCACCCCCCATCCAATCCCTAGCCTCACCAACAAGTGCTGGGGAAAGGCCCCTATTGGAAACCCAATCAGTGTAGACCTGAGTTCTCAAATTTGGGTCCCCAGATGAACTTGGGCTACAACTCCCATCATCCCCAGACTTGGGATGATGGGAGTTGCAATCCAACCCTATCTGGGGACCCAAGTTTGAAAAAACCTCTGCTGTAGACAAAACTGAGCTAAATGGACCAACAGTCTGACTGAGTGGAAGAGAGTTGCATATGCCAGGCACAACTTCTACAGCTGTGCATCCCAAGGTCTCTGTCAGAAGAGATGCAGGTGCAAATTAATACACTTTATGTTGCAACCAAGACATTGGCATTGAGCCAAGAGGCTTCTGGGTTTTTTCCAGAAATAGCATGCACCTAGCCATTCATTTTTTAAAACAACAACCAATAATGCATGCATTATTTGAAACTGGGTCTCGAATCAGAAGCGGGCCTACAGGAAGATCCATCTCTACACTGGTGAGCCTCTGTGTAATGGCTCTTAATGGCTTTGATACCCCCTGGATCATATTTTGTCACCTTATACCAATAAAGCAGTTCTGGTGTATATCTACAATCCACGAATAGTCTACAAATGTCTGGTTTCACTCACTGCTGGTTAAACATGATCAGGGGCGGAGGGAGGCCAGTGGCGGTGTGGGTCCAGCCCGCTGCCACGGCCCCCTAGCCCCACTCCCTACATCTGACATCAAACACCAAACCCCGTTCCCTGCATCTGACATCAGACGCAGGGGGCATGGCTGGGGTGCAAAGAGTGGCCCCTGAGGGGTGGTGGCCCGGGTTCTTTGAACCCGTTCACACAATGGTGGCTTCACCCCTGAACATGATAACTCTAGCTCAGGATGGTGATGAAGAGTAAAGACTGGAGGGTTTTGGAAGGAAAAACCATAAGTAATCTGCTTAACATGAAAGTCAATTCTAGATCTTCTTTTATTGCACTTTATGGCCAGCGAAGCATCTTCTCTTTCATGCCACCAACTGAATGGTACATAATTCCTACATGGATGATAGATTTTGCTTTAGAAAAAGGTCTTAACTTTTTAATACAAATCACTCCCCAGGACCGCTTAGCTGCAGTTCAAGCTGCTTAATTCAAAGAGTTATATTACTCGTTTTAAGAAACTTTAAGTGACATTAATCAAGCCTGGCTATTTTTTTTATTCTTCATGTATAACAATGCTAATCTGGTATGACTAGACTCTTTAACCAGCGTATTAAAAGCTTTTCCTCCCTAAAGTGGGATTTCGTGGAAAAAATTAAGATTTTCTTCCTCCCATAATCTGCTTACGTGCATGTACTGCATTTACTGAAGATTAACCAAAAGGTTTTCATTATTAAATAGCCATTAACTATTCAATTGTCACTGTTCTGTTTTGATCCCCTGAACGGCAAGAGGATCACATACAAGAGCAAGGCTCCTGACAGCTTTTGTATCTCTCCCAAATACAATCCTCCTCTCACTCACTGTGCTACACAATCTTAACATCACAAGAGTCAAGCTAAAGGTTCCAAGTTTGCTTTTTTCCTGCTAACCACCCCTTCAGATCCTCAAGTAGTTCTGCCCCTTAAAATCCCTTCCTCCTGCCTCCATGGGACAAAGTCTTAATACTACAAAGCTTTCTGCCTACCTAATCAAAATCTACTTTGGGACAATTCATGTTAGTCACTTGATCAATGGAGCACCCAAGTGGTAACCTGTGTGTTCAAATTAGGAATGATGGCATAGCCACCACTGATCTGGCAGTGGGGCAGGGGAGGGAGAATGAATGAGCAGGGCCACAGGTGTCCTGGAGTCCCTGGGGGATGCAAGCCACCCCCCTCTTTCTGCCCCCCCGGCCCAGTGCTGGCTACTCTCTGATGTCACTGAGCTGGCACAGGGCAGCCCTGATCTCATCAAGAAGAGGTGGCCCCTTTAAAGCATGTCCGTTCTCACTAGCATGGGGCATTGTGGCTGCACCAACTCCATGACATCATTGGGCCACACAGCTGGTGTGGACAAAAGCACCCTTACCTCTGGACTTCAGGGCCGAAGTCCGGGGCCTCCACACACACCCCAGGGGGCCTCCACATCCTTTTTAGTCCATCCCAGGCAGTGTGGTTGAGTTAGAAATGTGCTAAAAAAAATACTGTGTGGGTAGGTGGGTGGGGCCTCCAAAAGCCTTTAGGTCCAGGCTCCAAAATTACCTAGGTGCGCCTCTGGGCATGGAGTTGGGGGTGAGCACCAACAGGTAGGTGTTGGCCATTGAAGGGAGGCCAGTGGCGGCAAACAGAAGGCAAGCCACAAAGGCCCATCCTCAAATCCTTGCCCAGGGCTACCTGCAAACCATGGTCCCAGAGCATGGTCTCATGCAGGGCTGCACAACTTCAGCCCTCCTGTAGATGTTGGACTGTAACTCCCATCATATTGGATGATTGGCCATGGTGGATTGGGGATGATGGGAACTGTAGTCCAAACACAGCTGGAAGTTGTGTGCAGTCCATGTCTAAGAGCAAAGATATACAGCCACCTTACTGAAGCTAAGCAGGTCTGGGTATGGTCAGTGCCCGAGTGGGAGACCCATGTATGCCACCTTTAGGGATGGGCCTGTGGCAGAGCATCTGCTTTGCATGCAGAAGGTCCCCGGTTCAATCCCTGGCAGCATCTTCAAGTAGGGATGGGAGAGACTCCTGCTTGAAACCTTGGAGAATCACTGCCAGTTGGAGTAGACAAGGCTGAGATGGACCAATGATCTGACTTGGTATACCAGATGCACCAATACTAGATGGACCAATGGTCTGACTTGGTATAAGGCAGCTTCCTGTGTTTCAGTCTTGCCACACCCCTAGAGTAATCACACATACCTATTTACATACCGTTTTAAATGCAACATTTTTAGCCTACTTTCTCTGCATGGAAGTACACTTACTAGAGTGCTTTGCTGTCCATGTGTGTGTCCCCCTCAATAACTTTGCAATGCCTGCACCGATTTGCATGAAATGTGGTACAGATGTTGTGCCATGTAGGGACACCTGAATGGCAGGATTTGTGATGAAGTCATGTACCCCAATCCAAGATGGAGGCAGCACAGAAAGCAGGTGGATTCGTTCTTACCAGTAAGTACGAAACCACCTGCTTTATGAGCTGCCTCCATCTTGTTTTTCTGTGGAATCAGTTCATGTAGTCATATGTGAAAAGAAGTGCTATGCACGTCTGGACCAGCCCTCAAGGTTTCTGCTTTAACTCTTCATTGTCACTGTCTATTAGAGTTGCGTACAAGGAACAGGAGAGGAATTCAAGTCTCTGAGTTTCAGGAGCTTAGTGCCCTGAGGACCCAAACTCTGGCATGCAGTCCTGAACTAGCCCCCTGACCAGGCTCCTGGAATACATCTCTGCATGCCCCTAGGAAAAAGACATTTCCCTTCCTCCAGAGAAACTCCAGAAAGGGTGGCCTCCCCTATGCTTCCTTCCTGTCTTTAGTTGCCAACATTCTGAACTAATGAGGCAAATCATTTCAACCAGTGATACATTTTTTCATTGCATTGTTTTAGCATTTGTTTTAGCTAATGTGGTCTGACACTTCCTAATATGATCAGTCTTTCATGCCCTAATGGTGACAACTAACACTAATCCAACCTGATTCTAATAGGATATGATGGGGAAAGTTGTTGACGTGATAAAACGGAAAAGTTGAGTAACTTTCAGTTCGCTTTCCAAGGAATAGATCATGTCATACAGAAATAGAAGAAAACAGAATAGGAGAAAGGCATCCTTCTATACAGTGTCTTCGATATTCCTACACACACAGAGGCAATATGTGTGCATGCGTGTATGTGTGTGCACGCGCACACACACATTACACACATGAGTACGTGCATGCCCATGGTGGTGGTTTTACTTCATTCTGGTTTTACCTCATAGTGAAGATAAAAATCACAGAATCTGACATCTTGAACCAGAAACCTCACAGCCTAGGGCTGGGACAGAACATATGGGCCTGGTTTACACAATCATTCAGTCTAGGTTTAAGGTCTAT
Source organism: Hemicordylus capensis (assembly GCF_027244095.1). NCBI lineage: Eukaryota > Metazoa > Chordata > Lepidosauria > Squamata > Cordylidae > Hemicordylus > Hemicordylus capensis. The sequence continues at coordinate 23,416,428 of NC_069667.1, forward strand.
AACCAACATTAGTTTGATCGTTTGGACCCACACCAATATTACTGATGTTGGCTTGTGTCCCAAGAGGAACCTGAGAGTCCCTAAAAATCGTACCATCATGTGAATATTGGTTAAACCTAGATTCAAAATGTGTGAATCAGGCCATTGAGCTAACCAGGTCTGCCTTTGCTCAGACTACAGAGCCCTCTTGGTGCACAATGAGGAAGAAGAGTGTGTGGAATCAGCCTTTGAGATTGGCAGGCAGTATGAGGTGGATTTGTAAGGCCACATATAAATACTAGGAAATTTCCTGTGACGTAGACTGTTTAACAGAAGAGAAATCCCTGCTATTGGCACACCATGCTAGGGCTGGCGTTTTGACAAGTCAAACAACATTTGGTCAACCAACCACTCAAATAATGGCCAAATATTTTCAAAGCATTAAACTTCTTAGAACCACAAAAACTATTCTGACTTCCTCCAATTCTCCATAATTTAAATAGCATTGGACTGCTGTGCCAACCCCACTTCAGGCCTCAGTCTCAGATTTGATTTTACCCATGGACTTCAGCAATCCTGGGACTGTAAAATAGCCCATCCAAGTCTTATTCTGGGCCATCCACAGCTGCATCATCACCATAATAGGAGACACCACCCCAAAAAACGGCCATGCAAATATTGCTTCTAAACCCCAGCGATACCTTCAAGTGGTTTGACATCTGCAGAAGCCCTTCACTGTGGTTGAACTTCCATCCTTAGCCGTGACCTTGGTGGCAGGTGACCTTATTTCGGGGTCCTGTCACCATTAGGAGCACTTGCATTCTGTGTCTGGGCTTACTATCCTGTGGAAAGCCTTTATGATAATCACCCCTTAGTCTTTCGAAGGCAAGTGCCAAAAGATCAAGCTTTTAGAGCTCAAAGTCAAACTCAGCCAAGCCCAAGTGAAGCAGGCTACATTTCAAGAGGTCATCCTGGCCTCAGTCACCCCATTTATTTATATCTCAGTGTCATGGCAATGAAATCTGATTGTGATGGGGTGGAAACAAGGATAACATATGAATCATTCATGTTTTAGGGATATGTATAACCTGATATCTTACATTAGGTGATAATTCCTCCTTCCTGTACCCTGGTATTGCTCCTCATATCTACATCCATGGATTCTATATCCTTACAGGTAAGCAAGCATTTCTAAATTGCACTTTTATTCATATTTGGTGGGGCCCCTAGAGGCCAGATGAGGTGACTGTAGGGGCAGAAGCAGTCCAGGGGCCGTGCGTTGCCCATGCTTGGTCTGTCAGCTGCTTTTCTGGATTTCACTTATTGTATTTGCCACTCACCAACTGCAGGCAGGAAAAGGATGAGTGGGGGGTGTTCTCTAATTTGGATAATGTGGGTTAATTCTGGATGAGGTTGCACTCCCCCTGAAAGATACGTAGGTACCCAGGTACGCTCCTGGAACCAAAGCTTTCTCTGGTTTCTCAGGTTGAGGCGGTGGCCAAGAGCACTTTTTATCAGCTTCGGCTGATTCGTCAGCAACCTCAATTTCTAGAGGGGAATGACCTTAAAACAGTGGTATATATGCTGGTAACCTCCAGACTTGACTACTGTAATGCACTCTACATGGGGCTGCCTTTATACGTAGTCCAGAAACTACAATTGGTACAGAATGCGGCTGCCAGATTGGTCTCTGGGACAACATGAAGGAACCACATAACACCAGTTTTGAAAGAACTGCATTGGTTGCCGATATGTTTCCAGGTAAAATACAAAATGCTGGTTATTACCTATAAAGCCCTTAACGGGCTATTTGAGAGAGTGCCTCCTCTGTCATGAACCCGCCCACCTTTTAAAATCCTCTGTAGAGGTCCGGTTGCGGTTGCCACCAGCTTGTATTGTGGCAACTCAGGACCAGGCTTTCTCTGTAGCTGTCCCAGGGCTTTGAAACGCACTCTCTGCTGAAATAAGAGCATCTCCTTCTCTGTTTGTTTTCAGGAAGCCCCTCAAGACTCTCCTGTTCTCGCAAGCTTTTAATTAGAATTTTAATAATTTTAATAATTTGTTTTATATTGTTTTTATTGTGTTTTATGTATTTTAACCTGTGATTTTAATGTTGGGATCTGTACACCGCCTAGATATTTACATATCAGGTGGTATAGAAATATGATAGATAGATAGATAGATAGATAGATAGATAGATAGATAGATAGATAGAGGGTCCTTTGGTATTGCACTGCTGTATCTGCACTGCGTTGGGCTTCTGATTATTCCCTCTATGAAGCACACACTCCCAGTGCAAGACTTGCTCATTCAGCTGCAAACAGGCTGTGCCTTTCTTCCAAGCTCTTTCTCAAGATTACCTACCCTATCTAAATATTTCCTCTAACTTCCCCCTCCCCTGTTCAGCACAGAACCACTAGACAGCCTGCTTGCTTCACTGAACACAAGTAACCATCAAGAAAGATCAAAAGCCGTCCCGTTTTGGAGGCAGTAGGAAAAAGACAACATCCCAAGGAAAGTATCTTATATAATCCCCACCAGACACATGCAGCAAGTAAATAAATCGGCAAAATCTTTTTTTAAATGTCACTGCAGAAGAACATCATGGAAGGCACAAGGACACAAAACCAGCAGCAGCTATGATACAGGAATAAAGGCTAACTGGGCCGATCCTCTGCTGATATAAACTGAAAGTGGGTCATACTAAGAAGTGACACTCCAGCCCAGGTCAGGGTGAATGGCAGGTACTGTAAAGCTGTAAGTTATGTCAGGTACTCAGTACCTGAGTGCCAGCAAGGTCAGGCTGCAACAGGTGGAGAAACTGCACATCGACAGCAGTGGAGGAGATGGGCCCACCTACTGTCTGCAGTCCACACAAGAAGCTGAAGCCACAAGAGAGTTCCAGCATGGTGGGGCAAGCCGGGAACCTTGCCGGAGGAAGCAGGCTGGCAGGGCAGCGGAACCATCTAAAAGTGAAGGCAGACGGCCCAGTGCCTTCCCTCGGAAACAAACACTGTCCAGACTCAAGGAGTGCAGCAAGCTTTGGAACTACAGGTGGCCCTCGTCACCCGCAGTTCTGGCAACCGCGGGTCCGCGTATTTGCGGACGGGTCATAGAGACCCATCATTTATCCGCAGTGCAAAAATAGGCTAAAATCCACCTATTCCCAGTTGTGGGGTGGCCAGAAACGACTTCCAGTGTCACTTCCAGCTGGCATTTTAGAGACTGGAGTCATTTTGAGGCTCTTTCTTTTAAAAACACACATTTTTCCCCCACCACCAAAAATTCAGCTGATTTGGGGGTTTTCGGGGGTATTTCTGCAGCCCTGGAGGGCAAGTTACTGTGCAATTCTACTCTTATTTCTCCCCGCTTCCTACATTTTAGGCTATCCCCCCCCCGGAACTTAACCCCCCAATCCCCACAGAGTTAAGGTTTCACTATTCACAGTTTCCATATTCATGCTATTTGGCGGGAACGGAATCCCCCACCGATAAAGCAGGCAACAATGCAGGATTATCTGCCTTCAGTCACCTGACTCTGTGATCCTGAAGATTCCAGTCCACAGTAAGTGCAAATTTGGCTTGAAGGGCCTCCGTTTCCCTTTCCCCTATCTGTGGTCCTGCCAGAACAGAGAATAAGGAGCTCGTGCTTGACTCATGGGGTTCACAGCTGCTGCCAATGCCAAAGCAAAATGTTCCTTAATCAGCATCCTTAAGGGTGGCATGTTAACAGCAGCTTTCAGGGGAAACAAGTTGAAAAGACAGCACAAAATCAGGAGCATAGAAAGAGTCAGGTTGCAAAAGAACATTAAAAAAAAAAAAACTCTTTCAGGAGCACAGAAAGAGTTCGGGACTCCTGCAGCCCTGAACTTTAGGAAGGAGCTGCCAGGCATGCTTCAGTCCAGAGGCAGAGCCACCACTGAACTGGGAGGGGGATAAATGTCCCTGGGCCACCAGGGTCTGGGGGCCGCCTCACCAGGGCACCCAGCTGGCAAAGGAACCACTCACCAACTGGCAGAGGGTGACAAGTGGTGCTACTGTGCTCTGAGACCGGCCATGCCCCCTACGTCAGCATGCTTCTGGACGCCAGCATAAGGGGCATAGCCGCCATCAGAACATGGAAATGCTGCCAGTCGCCCACTCCTAAAGGTGGGCATGGGGGGGGCATGAAAGCACAAGTGGGCCGCTGCCTCCAGCCTTCCTACACTCCTGCTTCAGTCTTTGCCAAGCAACAGCGACCAAGTGGAGGAACTGCAGTGAGAACAGATCACACGCACAGCTTCTACCACATCATAAGGCTTTCCAGATGAGTCATCCTCCTCTTCTTGCAGAGGACTCGCGAAGCCCCACCAGAAGCCCCTCCTCACACTTTCTGCTCATGTCGGGGGGAGCTCAGCCTAACAAAGGGTGCCTTCATATCCCTCCCAAGCCATCCGCACAATCAGTTCAGAAAGCTAAACAAGCTGCACACCACATTCCATACCTCATCCCTTTTTGAACTCCACTTGGTACCAGTTTCCACCCACCAGGACAAGATTTCCCTGCTCAAACCAGGAGAATAATGAAAATTAGGCAGCTCTAGCAATCGTCCTTGTTTTCCCAAAGGAGCCCATCCAGCAAAGGCTCTGCATTTTTAGAAATCCCTATTAACATCTACCTCCCCCTCTAAAAGTTAAGAGCATACTAAAAATGGAAGCTGGTTCCAATCTGACTCAAGGCTTTTAAGAAAACTTTGTTCCAACAGACTTTTGAGTGCACCACAAATAGAGCCACACACTTGTTAGGAGCTCATTATATAATTTCTGACATTTATCTTCAATCAGTTTCCTACAATTCCATTTAGAGATTATTTTTAAAAGGGCGGAGGGAGACAATCGAGAACGTGGAATGAATCACGCTGTTGCACAAAGTGGCTATTGGGTGATTTATCATTGTTGATGGCCCAGCGAACAGTGGTCAGCCTCGGTTTTAACGCTGCTGCTAACATTTCTTTGGCTGCTAATAGGAAGAATAAAGAGCCTGGAATTGCTGCCAGTGCAATGCTGCCTTCAAGAGCAGTGTCTTATTGTTTTATTTCCCCATTGACAGCCATCCCCTTATATAGAGAAAAGGAAGAGGTGTAAAGGTACCAGAGGGATCGATTCAGGGAACATGGCAACAAAGCCCGGGGCTCCTTACTCCCTGCACATCCAGCTCTGAGGCAGGAGGAGGACCTCTTGGTTTGGTCTTTGTTGCACTACAGTGCCACCCACCTAATGGCCAGAAAGGGTATTGCAACTCACCAGCCCAGTCAGACAAGGTGATCTGGAAACTCATTTGGGGCTTGGCTGGCACCTGTTGCTTCAGTCCTGATTCTTCCAGCTGAATAAATTTGTGACCAAAGTAGCCGTACAGACTCCTAGCAGCCTGGAGGCAAATAGGAAAGCAAGCTGAAACCTCAGCCAGAGTCCAAGTAGAGCTCCAAGCAGTCTGTGAATGACTCAGACTGAGGAAGTGGACCAAAGTCAGTCATTTCATAAGGCCAGATGGAATCCTATTCATTCAATTTATAGACTGCCCTTCCTAAAGTGGCTCAGAGTAGTTTACATTAAAATAAAAAACACATAATCAAATAAAATCAAAACTCACATAATTCAATCATTAAAAACAAAACAATACAAAACATTTAAACCAGATTAAAATGAAAATTAAAACTAGCTGCCAGGCTAAAAAGATGGGCTTTGGACACAATATGTGAAGACCCAGCTCCCTTGAGAAGTCCATAATGCTGGGGAAAGTTGAAGAGGACAACCAGCAGCAAGGTGGGTGGACTCGATTATGACAATAATGAATGCACTACTGAGAGATCTTAAAGGCCAAACTGAGGACCGATCATCCTGGAGAGAATCTACCTATGTGGTTACTAAAAGCCGACACCGAGTTGACGGCACTCAATCAATCAATCAATCAATCAATCAATCAAAAAGATAGCTGTTTAAGGCTCTCCTGAAGGCCTCCAAGGAAGATAATCCTCTTATATCCATGGGGAGTGTGTTCCACAACCCAGGGGCGACAACTGAAAACGCCTAATCCCAGGTAGCCACCAGATGAACTGGTGGCACTTGAAAATGAACTCCTGATTATCTTAATGAGTGATGGGGATTGTAGTCTTGTAAAAAAAAAGTGCTTTCTCAGATAACCCAGACTTAAGCCATTCAGGGCTTTAAAGGTAATAACCAGCACTTGGTACATTGCCTAGAAACATATCGCAGCGAGTGCAACTGTTAAGAACAGGCATAATGTGGTTACTTTGGGATACCCCAGAGACCAACTGGGTCTCTCGATCAACTTATTGGCTCCTCAAGTCACTAATTCCCTGCTGGACTAAAACCTGCAGTACACCCTCTGACCATCTGCAATGGTGGCGCTGTAGTGCTGCAAAGTTCAGGTTAACAGTTCCTTCTACTGGATTCTCAGCTGCCTCTTCCTTCCTGCTGGGTGGCCCTAATAACAAACACTTCTTGTCTCCCAAGAAGTTGCTTTATTCTCTTTTGAGGGCTTAGGGACTAGGGATGGTTAAAGTATGTTTTGGAGCAAGAGAGGCACGTGCAGTAAGATCTTCGCAGGAAGGGAAAGGCCCTTCCATCTGCTGCTACAGCAAAAGTGCTGCCTTTGGCGCCTTACACGAGGTGTCAGCTCATAAGGCAGTCCCTGTGAGAATACCTTCTGCTTAAGATTGTAGCAACCCAACTGTTTACTCCACTCCAGGCTCTTTGGTGGAATTGATGGAGCATCCCTAGAGCTATATTTCCTTTTATACACAGCAATAAAACAGAAGGTTTGCTTAGAAACATAGCAATTCATTAATCCCCAAAAAGCTGTACTTAACTCTATTTTCACTTTAAGTGTGCTGAATGCATCATGTCACTTAAAGTGCGCATTGGGACATAACCAAGAAATAACAGGCTAGGGTGAAGTTATCCAGTTTCCTTTGGCTAGGATTAAAAATCTGTTGAGTTTTTCTTTTTCTTTGCACATTGAACTGACTATGTTTGAGGTTTTGCAAATGCAAGCAGATTCAGAATCACAGATCATGTCAAGATTTCAGGGGGAAATGGGTTTCATATAGAACAATGACAATGTTTTAAAAATAACTTCCACTGGCATTTTAGATGTAATTTTGTTATATTGTAAGCTGCCACTGACCCTTCAAATAAGAACGGAGGCGCTCTAAGCCATGGACCTTGGGGATCTGGTCCGTGGCCTCCTGTCTCCGTGGGGGGGGGGCTCTCCAGAGCCCCACCACTGCCCCGTGCCCACCGCACCAATATTTGCAATTCCCACCACCATTTGCACGGCCGGGGGGGTGAGCTGAGCAGCCCCCCCCCATGGTGGCAGCGGGTGCAGCAGCTGGTGGGAGAAGTGCGAGGATTAGGTAGGTCGCTGGCCGCACCTGCATAAGTGAGACCCACCTGAGGAGATGGGGCTGGCATGGCTTCTGACCCCCAAGCACACAGACTGTGGCCAGGTTGTCCTGCTTGACACAGGTCAGACATGTGCCCACAGGCACCCACTGGAAACATGATCAGGAGACCTGTGTCCATCTGTGTTAGGGACATAGGAAGCTGCTATATACTGAGTCAGACCATTGGTCTATCTAGCTCAGTATTGTCTTCAAAGACTGGCAGCGGCTTCTCCAAGGTTGCAGGCAGGAATCTCTCTCAGCCCTATCTTGAAGATGCTGCCAGGGAGGGAACTTGGAACATTCTGCTTTTCCCAGAGAGGCTCCATCCCCTGAGGGGAATATCTTTCAGAGTTCGCACATCAAGTCTCCCATTCATATGCAACCAGGGTGGACCCATGCTTGCTACCACAAGACCCCTCCTGAACTACAGCTCCCATCATCTCCCGCTACAAATTATTATAGCTGGGGATGATGGGAGTTGTATTTTGGCAACATCTGGAGTACCATGGGTTGGGAACCCCTGGCCTACACCAAATGACACCAGCTCTCTGACACCAGTTAAGGTGTGTTTTTTGTTTTGCTTTCAACAGCACCTGCATCAGGTCCCCCTGTAGCCTGGAAGTGTGCCCCCCCATTCCTATCACTTCCCTCTGCATAGTAGCTATTTGCCCTGGAAAAAAAGCTCCCCTTCTCTCTTAGGGCACATACCCTTTTCTGTCACTAAATCAGGAGCGACTGGATTTTCTGATAATACCTTCCGGAGAAATATGGCAGAATGAAACACTCCACTAGACACTAACGGGAAATCAATGAATCATGCAGAGTTGGAGTGGGACACCTCTTCAGTGGTATATACTTCAGGAGGACTTAATTGTTTACATTAATTTACTTCTTGTAGCACACCACTAGTTCCCCCATGACATGCAGTTTGGGAATAACTACTCTAAGTCCTTGGAGCTATTTAGCCATTAGGTCCTATTACTTGAAGAACGTGTTCTGCTTTTGTATCCCCCTGAATCTTGGGCAAGGATGTCAATAAAGTAGCTTTGGTTTGTACAGTGAGAAATGTGCATTCCTTGTTGTGTTCATCCTCTGATTCACCTTCCCTTTAAATAATTTAAAGGACGATCTAATATGCGTTTTTACAGGCTGATGGAAATGGACAAACGGCCTAATCTTTTTAAAGTGCTGCATCCTCTCACATTCAGCTGAAATCAAATGAAGCTACAGACACTGAGCACTTTGAGAAACAAGGTGTTCGATCCCCCCCTCCCACAATAAAAGTTTATCAGTGTTTTCTCAAAATACACTGCCTGCACAAAAACACACAATTTACAAGCATGCTAAAAGCTACCAAAATCCAACTCTGCATTCAGGGCGTCTCCAAAGTCAAGATTGCTTGGCCCAACACCACCTTTTCCCACAGCAGATATTAAGTCCGCTGCTGAAGCAGCAGCAAAATGGGGGAAAACAGGACACATTTGGGTTGGTTTTTTTGTTTTGCAAAACCCAATAAGTGCCAGTGGTGTCACCAACATTGGATGAGGGTGGACAAATGTCCCAGGTAGTGTTCCCCATAACAGAGATTCCCAGATGTTGTTAGCTACAAGTCCCCCAAACTCCAGGGGGGTTGGACTAGATGATCTCCAAGGTCCTTTCCAACTCTAACCTGTGATTCTTGTGAATTCAGTGGGAGGTCCTCACTAGGAAGGACATTTAGGATTGCAGCCCTACAGCACAATCTTATGCACACTCATTCAGAAGCAAGCCCCACCTTGTTTGACAGAGCTTACTCCAGGGCTGCTCAACTTTGGCCCTCCTGCAGATGTTGGCCTACATCTCCCATAATCCTGTCTATTGGCCACTGTTGCTGGGGATCATGGGAGTTGTAGTCCAAAAACAGCTGGGTGGCCTAGGTTGAGCAGGCCTGGCTTACTCTCTAGGAGGCATGTTTAGGATTTAGTCTTAAGGCAGCGGTAGGCAACCTTGGCTCCCCAACAGAATTACAGTTGGCTGTAATTCAGAGGCTGAATTACAACTCCCATCATCCCAGACACAGTAAATAATGATGGGGTGGTGGGAGCTATCATTCTTCAACAGCCAGAGAGCCAAGGTTGTCTACTCCTGCCTTAGGGCATGGACTGCAAACCAGGGACCTTTTGGCTTGTTTCTATATGCTCACTAAGTGATTTTATACCTCATACTATTCTCTCAAGCCACCTAATGATGCAGCGAGGAAATAAGTTGAATAGAAAGCCAGAGGTTGCTGGTTCGAATCCCCGCTGGTACCTATATTGGGCAGCAGCAATGTAGAAAGATGCTGAAAGGCATCATCTCATACTGCACGGGAGGAGGCAATGGTCAAACCCTCCTGTATTCTACCAAAGACAACCATCGGGCTCTGTGGGTGCCAGGAGTCAACACCGACTCAACAGCATGCTTTACTTTACTATTCCCACAGGCCCCTGTGCTTGCCTTACAGACTGTTGTAAAGACTATTGATTTCCTATGTAATAGGAAATATTTGCATAGTGCTTTTGAGTGTTTCCCATTCGTTATCTTGTAATCCTGGCAAGCGTCCACTAAGGTAGAGCCTTTTCAGTGGTAGCACCCTGTTTATGGAATAGTCTCCCCAGTGAGGTTTGCCTGGTGCCATCGTTGTGGTCCTTTAGGTGCCAGGTGAAGACTTTTTCTTGTTCACCCAGGCTTTGTGAAGTTCCAAGTGTCGAAGTTTTTATAGTTTTTGTTTCAAATGTGTTAAGTGTTCTGATTATATACTTTATTATTGTTTCCCTGTTTTTATCTGTGAGCAGCTCAATTAACAACTGTTATTGGATGGCTACATAAATTGTTTATTATTAGGTCAATATTATTGTTCTCATGTTACAAGTGTGGGGACTGAGGCTGCGAGCCGATTGTTTGTTGGGGAGGAGAGATGGTCTCATGGTAGTGAGCATGAAGTGTCCCCTTTGCTAAGCAGGGTCCATCTGCTTTGCATGCAGAAGGTCCCAGGTTCAATCCCTGGCATTTCCAGGCAGGACTGCAAGAAGACTCCTGCCTGAAATCTTGGAGAGCTGCTGCCAGTCAGTGTAGACAATACTGAGCTAGATGGACCAGTGGTCTGACTCGGTATAAAGCAGCTTCCTATGTTCTTGTCTAAAACTACTTACATGAAGTACATTGAACACTGGAAATACACCCTTATCTTTTCATTGATTGGCCTCTGCTGGAAACTGAACACTGGCACAGATAGATATTGGGCTAATCAAGAACAGCAGGCTTTATGTTACATTCCTATCTAGACTACAGGCAGATATCCTATTTGTGGAACAGCTTTTAAAAAACAACCACTGCACAATCTATTTGTCATGTGACAGTTTAAACTAAGTGGAGTGGTGGAATTGACCTCGCTTCTGGGGTTTAAAAGAACAGTTTAATCAATGCAAGAAAGGAAGAAACTTGCATGTCAGTCGCTGCTTTCTTCTACCAGTAGGAAATAACTTAAATTAGTATTAGAGGCCACTGTAAGATCATGCCCAAGGCAGTCATTCCTTTCCAGAGCTCCTGATTAAATTAACGGAGGAGAACTTTGTCATGAGTATCAGCAAAAACTGTCATGACAATAAAATTGCTCAAGGCTGGAAATGTCTATCGCATCCCACAAAGAAGTCCTGGAGGTTCTGGGCCAGCTAAAGCCATTCCGAGAAAACCCACTACGATGGCATAAGCCTTGATCTGGCAGGGATACAGAATAGATCTACTGGGTGTATCCCCAGCTCTAACATCATATTACATTTTTCTGTGCAATTTTCTTATCCCACACAAGAAAAGAACACGTCTATTCAGGCTCTTGCTCTCCTTCTGCCTCGATTATGCAGCCGTCATTATCCAAGTGCATTTAAAAAAAGAGCCACACAGATTCATAAAGACACACCCTGGGGTGAGAAGAAAAAAACTGTTCAAAGAATTCTCAGGGTGAGCTAGTGTAATCTCCGTTAATAATTACTGCAATAATAGATTATAAGACTTCCAACCACTGCATTGAACTCACTGGGTGGGATTTTATAGAATGGCATCATAAGAGAAGCCCAGTTGACTTCCAACGGGATTATGTGCCTGCATCACTTATGCAATAACAGTCACACACGCAGGAGGACGTCTTTAGACATTGCCTTTAAGGTTTTCTGAGCATTTCCCTGCAAACATAAGGGCTTAAAGCCAAGGGTTGTGCACAAGATATGTGGGGGTGTTTTTTTTAGCCAATCAGAACATTCATCAAAAGCCTTGTAACACTTCAAAAATCAGACGGAAGGGATTTCGTGTTTGAATACATCCCTTATAAAAAATGGTCTGTGCATATGAAAAACTAGCATGCCATTGAGCATTAGGCTGAGACTTTCTGCTATGCTCATCTTTCATGTACAGGGAACATTGGCCATAATCTGCACAACAGGTGTACATTGGTTCCATGCTATTGTAGCTATTGTGGTTATGATAGCTCCCACAGAATTCTGGGAAAGTTTTGCTGGGAGAATTCTCCACCTCACCCTGAACTGTGTCCTGGGCAGAAGGCACACCTATTTAGCTAATTTAAGCCTGTAGTGTATTTAATACAGCTTTATTATTACAATTTGTCACAATAGCAGCTGATGGTGTGGTTAGCCACCCTGGAGGTGAGGCAGTGATGATCCCTTCTTAAACAAAAAAAATCACATATGAATTCCACAAAATAAAGCAACACATACTTGATATTTGGAAGGGAACAGGAAATCGGCAAGTGGCCACCAAGGTAATTAAATATTCCAAACTCCTATTCCAGACTACTGTCCCCTATTTAATGGCTCATTGGTTTTAGAAGCCAAACCCATTTTCTCTTTCATTTTCATTGGGGTAGTTACAGTAATGATGTGCCATAAAAATTAGACAACATGCTGAAATGTGCTTTTAAAACATCTGTACATTCAATAGTTGCGTATTTTGGACAGAAAAAGGCTGGCAGCAAAACACAAGCTCCCCTTTGTCCTACTTGGCAACTTTTAAGAATTCAAAGCACAATAATCAGGCTATAGTAAGAAGAGATACTGAATCCTTAAGGAACCCTGGCAGCTAATGGAAGCCCACTCATTAATAGCAATAGCAATAGCAATAGCACTTACATTTATATACCGCTCTATAGCCGGAGCTCTCTAAGTGGTTTACAATGATTTTAGCATATTGCCCCCAACATTCTGGGTACTCATTTTACCGACCTCGAAAGGATGGAAGGCTGAGTCAACCTTGAGCCCCTGGTCAGGATCAAACTTGTAACCTTCTGGTTACAGGGTGGCAGTTTTACCACTGCGCCACCAGGGGCTCCCTTTTGCCCTCAACACACAATGTGTTTAACCAAATTAAGTAGCTGATCAAGATATATATGACCAAAAGTAATCTGCAAAAGAAGCCACGTCGTCAATATATCCATCTCTATTCCCTGCAGAGGAAACCGATACAAAGAATAGAGATTAATTTGTGGAAGCTGTGGTTTCCTCCCTACCCTCTCCAATTTCAGAAAATAACACAGCCCACCAAGTTCTCGGGCACAAACGCCACAGCATCATGTGCAAGATACCCAAGGGCATGGTTGTCTATAAGAATTTTCTGTTCTTCTACTACTACTACTATTTATATACTGCTTTACAATAGAAGTTTCCAAAGCAGTTTACATTAAAAATGTGTCCCCAAGTGTGAGTCCCCAAAGGTGTCTACCTTATGTTTCTTTTTAGAATAAGGTAGACACCAGCAACAGCCACTGGAGGGATGCTGCGCTGGGGTTGGATAGGGCCAGATGCTCTTCCCCTCCTAATCATCATTTTAAAAGGTGCCTCTTTGCTCAATGAGCAGGGACCAGATCCAACTTGGGTAGTGCTTGAAGTCTTTGAATACTCCAACAGCAAATTCATGCCACAGACTCAATGGTCAAAAACCCCTGTAGCCCCTTATTCCCACAGAATGAGGTGTCAAGAGAAGATGACTACACTTCAGATTGCAAGTGGAGAATTGCATAATATGCCCTAGTGCCTTCCTGTCAGGACCAGCCTGGAACCAGAACTGGATGAGGCATAGGAACATGGGAAGCTGCCATATACTGAGTCAGACCATTGGTCCATCTAGCTCAATATTGTCTGTACAGACTGGCAGTGGCTTTCTCCAAGGTTGCAGGCAGGAGTCTCTCTCAGCCCCTATCTTGGAGATGCTGCCAGGGAGGGAACTTGGAACCTTCTGCATGCAAGCCTGTAGATGCTCTTCCCAGAGCAGCCCCATCCTCTTAAGGGGAATATCTGAGAGTGCTCACATTTATAGTCTCCCATTCATATGCAAACTAGGGCAGACCCTGCTTAGCAAATGGGACAATTCATGCTTGCTACCACAAGACCACAAGGAGGATCCCATCATCAGCCATAGCACAAAGAGGAATCAAGAGCGTCAAGATACAACAAGCCCTGCCACTTGAGAGACGAAGGCCCCATGATCGGTTGCACATCCTGATTCCAGATGCTCTACTATCATCCTGGGACCCCCAGGAACAAATGGCAAGTTCAAAGAGAAGCCTAGGATAGAAGGCACAGTGCAGATCCAACCAATGGAGCAGAAGGGAATAAAGTTGACTTGGACCACACCACTGAGCAAGAAACTAAGAAAGAAACTGAGAAAACTGAGAAATCTCCAGTGGCAGAAATCTCAAAGGAAGCCCCTTTAGGGTCAAAGACCCCTGAAGTCACACTTAGGGTACCCAAATCCACTGAAGAACTGGCCTCTCCACCATCACCACCCCTAACATCAGCATGCTGGTGCTGCCAGCAATACAAGGAAATCCAGCTGGAACAGTGGAGAAGTGCCAGACTCTGGGCAAAGGCCCCTTTAAGGCCAGGACACTCCAGGCATGGAGGTGGGGATGGGGAGGAGTGATCTGAGCTCAGGCAGTGCTTAAGAACGCCCATGCAGACACCGGGAACTTGTTGCCTGGGGCCTCTCCAGGGAACTCCCACCTTGCCTTGCATCACCTCCCGCCTTGCTTCTCCTCCCACCTTTGCTCCAGCTCTGCTTCTGCCTTTCCCTCAGCCAGCCTGGCTACAACTCTGCTGCAGCCGCCTCCTCCAACCTGGATGCCATCTCTTCTTGCTTCTTGCCACTGCTTTCCCTGCCAACTGAGCAAAGAGGCACCCTTTTTAAAGTGGTGGTTCTCTTTATTTAGCAGGGGGAGAGCAACTGGCCCTATCCAGCCCCAGCACAGGACCTCCAGTGACTGTTGCTGGTGTCTATCTTATGTTTCTTTTAGATTGTGAGCCCTTTGGGGACAGGGAGGTGTGTGTGTGTGTGTGTGTGTGTGTGTGTGTGTGTGTGTGTGTGTGTGTGTCCATCCCTTCCCTGCTTTGGGAACCTTTGTTGAAAAGTGGCATATAAATATTCGCCGTATTCACCCCCACCAGATCCTCAAACACGCTTCACCTCCAGCCTTGTTGGCACGGAGGACAGGTCAGAACGGAACACTGCTGAGGCTTCATGAAGGGATGGAGCAGCACGTCCAGTGGCAAAATGACTCTCTTGGCACCAAACTATTGGGACACCTATTCTGCTCAACACCTAGATTAGTGTGAATCTTTATCTGGACAGCTTCCCTGCTACTTCAGCAAATAAAACTGCTGGACAGCTCCTCAGCCTCACTGGTAAAGTGGGGGACACAAGACACACAGTAAGGGTGGCAGATTGTACTGTGCAAGAGAGAGAGAGAGAGAGAGAGAGAGAGAGAGAGAGAGAGAGAGAGAGAGAGAGAGAGAGAATCTGGAGTAGAAACTAGCACAGCACAGGCCAGGAGACACTAGAACCTCTCCCCCTCTCTCCTATGCTAGTTGTAAACTTTCAGAGAGCTTTTCTGAAAATGTAGGGAAGCATCCAAAAGTGTAATCCTCCATTTGTGGTGTGAAGTTGTACAGTTCATTCCACTACGTCGTCCTGCAGCACGGGCACACCAGGCAATTCCACATGAATGCAAGAAAACAACAAAAGCTCAAAGATGGCAGCTAGTGTCGTATGAAAAGTTGTGTTACAGAGCAACAGTAATGATGTGGATAGAGTTATGCCAAGATAAGGCAAGAATGCATCAGATAAACTCCTCTGAAAAAGCATGTACACACCACAGCTAGTCAGTAATTTTCCTCACAGTCCTCACAATTCAATTAAACTCAGGAGCTCACAAAAAAATCCGAACCCAAGCGTTTATAGTTATTGATTTTATCAATAAAATATACCAGTGTTACTCTGGCCAATTAGGCAAGTCAATGCCAAACGGTCATTATTCATGCAAAACAATCAGCAATACATCACAAGGGTCCATTCTGCAGACAAAAACACCAGCAATGGATACAGATGCATCTGATAAGCTTACAACCTCCAAGGGTCACCATAACTAACAATGCTATGACAGTATCTGGACTTTTTCAAGCAGCGATGAAGCCTCCCCTACCAGCTGCTGCCTTATTAATGCCTCACATCTCCTTCCAGAGCACAGAAGGGGCAGCCACCAGTGAATATTCACATTTCCCCAGAAGTCTTGTGTTTCCTTTCAAGAAAATGTGCCACTTGTGAAGTAGGGGTTTGAACAAAACCAGTTTGCTCGGTTTGGTTTGAGTACAAACCAGAGTCAAACCAAACTGGGCATGTTTGGTTGTGTGACCCCAAACAACCCCACCACCCCAGACTCGGTGGTTCTACAGCAGTTTTTTTACTCACCAGTCTGCTGGGTTCGGTGGCGGCCCCAGGGGGTGCTGCCATGGCTTGAGAGGGAACTCCAGAGGTTCCCTCTCCCCCAGAAGCTTACCCCCAGTCTTAGGGCCATTTTCAGCACTGGTGGTGACCATTTTTTAGGCCACCGCGCATGCACACTTGCCTGTGCATGCCCAGGTCATGATGACAATCTATTCTACACTCATGTTTACAGTCCTGTTCTTCATATGCAGAGAACAGGGCATGGGGCATCATGAAACCCTAACCCATCAACATCACTTCCCCAGTTGCTGCAATTGCCCTGGGGCAGGGAGCTCCTTTAAAAAAAAAAAAAGTAAATGGCATCCATGGGGGTCCTGATTCAGACTAAGACCAGCTGGTGGGGACTAAGATTTAAATTCTCCTCCTCCCCATGCTATATTCCCAAGCTGGCTTAGGTCTACCATGGCTGCTCTTTCCGGGGGTGGGGACAAGTATACAAAACACATGCTTTGTGTAATATTTAGTTTGGCTCACAGGGCAATGGACAAGAAATGGCAAGAGTCTGGTAGCACCCAGCGGACGGCAAGATACCAAGCAACAGGGTCTGCAGGACCCTGGAGAGCTCCCAGGGATACTTCTGCAAAGTTAGAGCCTAACTAAGTTCTAAAGAAGTCAAGTGGATGCAGGCCTGCTTGACAGCCCTGTTCCTGTTGGGACTTTTAAAGGAATGGTTCCCTGGCTTGAAGCTTTGTACTGATCCCGTTAGGTTTGGATTGAGAGGCCAAGGTTCAAATCCCTTACTCAGCTACAAAACTGAGTTCATGTCTCAGGGACATAGCTGGGCGCTAAAGCTCCTTTGCATGGCCAATCACTACCTTGAGTGGGCTTCAGGAAGGCAGAGTTTCCAAGCAAAACTCTCTTACAAGGATCTGTTTAAAGCCCCTCTTTTTGTTCACTCCCTCGTGCTTTCATGCATAATTTTATTAGTTTTTCTATTTATATCCCACTTTTCCTCTAAGGAGCCCAAAGCGTACTTGTATTTAAGTGAATGGTCCAGAGTCATTTGTACTTGGACCACCCATCCAAACAGAAACCAAGGCAAATAGTTCGTGCTCACAACCACAAGACCGGTTCTCCACCCTAGTCATTTTCTGGTATGGGACAACACAACAAAGAAGAATTCCCTTTCCTTGTGATAATTCCTGTTCTCTAGGCAATTTTTTTTAAAGACAATACAATAATAACTGAAAACTGGACTCAAAAGAAAACAATGCCATCTTGGTGTATTGACGAAGCAACAACATAATTCAAAACTGCTTTAGGGATGCCAAAGGATAATTATAGGAAAAAAATACTCGAGACACATCTGGGGAAGGTTAGGAGAAGGGGAGAGTTTATCTAGGATATGCTGATACAGCTTTAACTATAATGGTGTGAATTCAGTTGTTATCTAGTAAATTTTGTGAGAAATTGTATATATCTAACAAACTAGGTCATGCACCTAGGAGGAAAAGTGTGTGAGAGATGCTTTATTTTTTATTTTAGGGTTCCTTGATAGCTTCCTGAAACTGCATAACAGAGCATTTTTCACCTCTGTGCTAAGCGTTTTCAAAAGTGTGCATTCAAACTACAGGAGGAAAATGACTGCTAATAATGGGAACCATGTGTCACAAATGCGGTTATGATACATGGCAATTGAGTTGTGTTTTACAGTTCTCTTCTGCTTTTAGAGTATTGTTAGTACTGAGAATTAAGCCTTATGCTTGGTTTGAGAAAAGCAAAGAGGTTGTGGGCGAATTCATACAACCATCCCCCACTACCACCATAAATCACTTCTATGGTTGTCAGACGACCTGGCCAAAGCCCCCCTTCCCAACACCTGGGCTGGTGAAGCAAGGTACCATCTCCACCCTCCCTATGGGTAAAATGGGCCATGCGCCAACCCCAGCTCCAACCTCATTCCCAGCATGCAGAGTGTGGCACACACTAACCTACCTACCTCCCCCACATGTGCTCCATGGTGCATGACCCACATCCCTCCCCCCATTTCTCTCAAGGTGCACAGAGTACATGCACCAAACTCTCTCTGCATGCCACCCTTGATCTTATCTCCTGTGGTGCACAGAGCATACCATGCTTCTATGCTTGCCCACTTTCATGCCCATCCTTCCAACTTCCCTGCCCAGCAAGCAGACCATTGGCCTACTTTTTCTCACCCAGCCATTACTTGTGCTTTCATCCTACCCAGTCAACTTCCTCCCTTGTTTGGAGGTACTTGCCTTGCCTTTTGCCCTGGCCTCCAGCTGTGCCTAGAACAGGCTGCTCTGCTTCGGCTCTCCTGCAGGCGATGGCCTAAAATCCCCATAATACAAGGCTATTGGCCACTGTGGCTGGGAATTATGGGAATTGTAGTCCAAAGACAGCTGGAGGGCCAAAGCTGAGCACCTAGACTATCTTTGTTGCCAGGGTCCAAACCTAGGGCTGTGGGGATGCCTCATTTTCATGGCTAAGGGTAAGGTTTCATCGGCAGGGTAAGTTAGTGGTTGCAGAGTTCAGCTTCTTAGAGTTCAGCTTCTCAAACCACCAAGAGACGTAAGTTTTGGGCGGTATTAAAAATATGTTAAATAAAAGAAATAAATAAGCTATAAAGTCAGCTTTCCCCCTAAAAGGCAACTTTCTAGCCTTTTACAGTTGCAGCGGTATGCTTTAAAAATATGTTGGCCATCCCTAGCAAGACTCAGAAGCCAGGGAATAGCAGAACCATCATTCCTATGGACCATAAGAAAGGTATCAGTGCTTTATAAAACTTCTTACCCCCTTCCCAGGATTACCACAACCACATTAAACAAAAATGCAGAACAGGTTATGCAAAATAGAAACCATGCAAATGTGCTTAATCTGCATAATATCTGCAACTTGCAGAATTCAGACTTCTATCATCACAGAATTTGGGTTTCCTTGCTACAAAATTTGTGATTTACAGCAGTGTCACATTTTTGGTCCTGCCAATAACTAGAGAGCCTTGTGCTGAGGAGAATCAAATGTCTTTAAAAATAGAGTCTGGGAAAGTACTATATAATTTACAAAGAGTAAAAATCCAAAAAAGGGGTCTTGCAGACAATGTTGATTTCTTTAGAAAAGCTCATCCCATTCCTTCTCTTCTCAGCCCTACTTTTCTGCCATGTGGGAAATGAGCAAAAAGCTTTAACCTTATTCTGTTCGCACATACCCTAAATTGCTACCTCAGCAAGTCCAATGGCAGCTGTCAATTCAGAAAAAGTTAATCAGAACCGAGAGATGACAGGAAAATGCTGAGCTGATGTGACAGTGATGTCAAAAATTTGTTAAGGCACACATCCCTGAAGGAAACAATTCTGCACCCTAGCAGATGGCTAGTGGTCAGGGAAAACATTCTTTAATAACCAAACTGTAGAAAAGTGATTAACCCATGTCAGACATGTATGAATACATTTTCCTGGGTTCCAGAGAGTAGACCCACCATCTTGGAACCTGCTGTCCTTTACCACATCTCTGCCAATCTATTCAAACCTTTTTGATGAACAAAATGCAAATAGTAGTGAGTTGATGGATCTGTATACTCAGCACTACTGAAGTGTTAGATGATGAATCCTGCTGGAAACTCAGGCCTCAGCAGAGAGCGCTGCAGCCAGCAGCAACACAACAGAAGTGACAGAACTACTGGCATGTTCTTGGTCAACTGTGTGTGAGAGAAGACCATACTGGAACCACAAGCAGAAGACTTACGGTTGCAGGTAATAAGAGGAGAAATTCCAAAAGCAAATGAACAGAGTCTAGATATAGATGGATATGGAAAAGAAGATAGGAATATTGGAAGCTGCCTTCTACCAAGTCAGACCATTGGTCCATCTAGCTCAGTAAATTGTTTACACAGACTGGCAGCAGCTTCTCCAAGGTTGCAGGCAAGAATCTCTCTCAGCCCCATCTTGGAGATGCTGCCAGGGAGGGAACCAGGAACCTGACTGCCAGGAAATTTAGGACCACCAAACGGAGGTACTTTTTCACACAATGCATAATCAACTTGTGGAATTCTCTGCCACAAGATGTGGCGACAGCCAACAACCTGTTATCAAATCTGTTTACACAGCAAAAGATATGGGGAAATGGTTCCCTGTCCTAAAGGGCTCACATCTTAAAATAAAAGGAGAGAGAGAGAGACACCAGCAATAGTCCCTGGAAAAATTCTAGGCTGGGCTGAACTAGTGACAGGTGCTTTCTGCATGCTAAATATAAGAGAGCCAGCACTGGGAATGTGGCCTCTTTGGCCCGGTCAGCAGGGGTTAGTAGTACATGCACCTTAGTGTTCAAGGATTCAAGGTGCATCATAATGTGCTGATATGTGTCTTTGGGATTAATACTTCCTGCACAAAAGATACATCCAGGCAAACTTCCATAGCATGAGGTTTGTGCAAGCCCCAAATCAACTGCCCGCACACCCAGGAGATGCCTCCACAGCTCATCCAGATGGGGAGCCTGGCAGGGCTGCTATGGTATGAGGCTTAACATTCTTCGTCCTGTTAATTAATTCAGCTGTCCTTTCACAATCGAGCGACATTTTCTAGAGTTCTGCTCCATTCCACTCAGAGCTTGGGATCTGTCTTGCAACCAGAATAAAGCAAAGGGATTGGGAGCAACTCCATCTGTGGATCTTTTGAGAACCATTTAAAACAATAACAACAACACCTATATCCATTTTAATCCCTGGAAACATCTGTCTCTTGCTACAGGCACTTGGAAGTTCATCGCTGGATCCATTACAGAGTGGTCCTGATGTTGATTTTACCAAACCAGTTTATTTCATTAAAATGTTTACTTTTGGAGAATACGTGCAAATCTCTCCAATGTGCTGCTTCCCCAATGCACAAATGAGAAGTTACTTTTATTTGATAATATTTATTCAAATTGGCTGCTTTGCAAGGATCTTTGTTGCAGTTGCTTTGCAAAACTCTCATGTGGTTGAATTTAGATGAAGCTGAGAAAGCCACTAATCGACTTCCTTCATCTTGAAATCTTTTTAATGTGACTTCCTTACCTGGTTTGCGAATACTTTTAACTCGTACTATGATTCACCTCAAGGCTGTTTGTTTCATAATTCATTATGGGAATTCAGTCATGGATTCAATCCCTATGTGGTGCCTGAGTCCTCAATGCTCTGCCGTGACCAATTTGTGAGACATTTTGCTGATAAATCACTCACATCTGTGCCAAGTCAGTCTCCACACTGAATACAGGGTTTGTTCTGGTGATCCCATGGCTTTGTCTGGTCAGGTGGTCTGACAGATACTTTTCAGTTTGTGCAGGTGGAGAAAACCATGTCTCCTTAGAGAGGCGAGGCCTACAAACTACCGCTTGTGTCCATCACAGCTGATAAAAGCAACCATGACCAGCTTGGCAGATTGGCTAGATGTCACCCTCTAATATTACCCCACTTAATGAGGAAACAGTGCACCTACAATCAACACAGAAGGAGAATCTTCATTAACGGAATTAGAATGCTCTAAATGGCAACATGAAACATCAGAACTTCAAAAGGCAAAACAGCGGGGGGGTGGGGGAGAAACTACTCAGTCACCGGTCTGCAAAAAAAGGAATGCTCTTTTTCCGCAGGGCTGTGAATTTCCCAACTGCTTCTGTTCTTATGAAACATTAATAGGGTGGGGCAGAAGGGGCTGTGTGTAGCCTGCTTTGGTATGACTGCCACCCGACAGCCAGTACTGCTGACATTCAAACAAATAATTGTACAAGACGGGCAAGGCATTTCGCCAAAACTGTGGATTTAAAGGCAGAATTAAATTTAACAGCACGCACACATGTATACATGGAAGACAACTGTTGTTTATCTCCATTCACCAAACTGCACTGTGGGGAAAGTGACGGCAGCAGAAAGATCCACAAGCAGCTGGCTTTTGAAAAAACTGGCATGCCTGTTTCTGGCAAATAATCCAAACACTGTATAGAGAACGGAGTAAACAAATACGAAACCCCAATGTTTATTTTTGGTTCTCTCTGCCTCTTGCACAGAGTGCTCAGAGTGGATAACAATCCTCCAAGAACCATTTCCAAGCTGTTTGTCTGCTCAGCTCTTCTCAGGCCCAAACCAAACAACAATTCTGCACCAAGTTACTGTAAAAAGAAACCCCACAGTAAGAATGACTCCTGAAAAACAACATTTCTCCTGTAATAATGTCCCAGATGTCTCAGCAGAGGTGTGCATTTGAGAATTCACCTAGTTCTCCTGAATAGCTTCAGAAGTAGGGACAGGAGAAGTAGGAGAGGTGGTCTTGGGGAAGCAAGCATGAATTGTCCCCTTTGCTAAACAGGGTCCACCCTAGTTTGCATTTGAATGGGAGAATACATGTGTGAGCCCTGTAAGATCTTCCCCTCAGGGGATGGAGCCACTCTGGGGAGAGTGGAAGGTTCCAAGTTCCCTCCCTGGCAGCATCTCCAAGACAGGGCTGAGAGAGACTCCTGTGTGCAACATACTAGAGGTTCTTGCAAGAAGGGAAGATCTTCTAGAGTATCTTGGATGTTGATGACCCTGCTGTACAGGTTTTCAGTACACTCCTTCCATCTCATATCCTTCCCCATATCCTTGTTCAATTATACTTACTCCCCTACCCGTTATATTTGATACTACTGATTTTGATAATACTGATAATTTGATTTAGACCCTTTTACCAATGAGGAGTTTCGGTTGCATGTCTTGGCCCTTGAAATTAAACAAATTGGTCATCCTTGCTTTAAAGCAATTGTTTATTTGGCCATTCTAATTTTCACACTGAGAAACCATTATGAATCTCTGCCAGCAACAAAAACATCCTGTGAAGGAGCTAAGTTGTGGATTGCCCACTCTTTAGCTCCCTGGGGAGTTGGAAATCCTTGCAAAAATAGAGGCATCAGGCACACATTCATAGAAAGACTGCTTTGGGAGTGGGGGGAGGGAGATGATGAAAACATTGAAAAGTATTCATCTGGCAACTTCTTTGCTTTACAGTGATATTTAGCCCCCCAACTGATGTTCGTCCTCAGCAGTGTTAGATTCTGGTGCTATTAATAGCTTAATGCACAATAAATAATACATTATTCAGAATAGCTTGTACGTTCACATTTGGTACAATACTTGCAAGCTGCTGGCACCAGCTTACACATGATTGCAAGCGACACCTCAAAGCCTTTCCAAGGAAAAATTATTCCTCTGCACTCTAAAACAAGAGCCACATCTGCCTGCTGCAGTGCCCGTGACTGTTTTGAAGGCATAGCCAAGAGACATAAAAGGAGTGCCATGCTGCATTTTGGGAGAAAGATCCGTTTAGTTTTATAACTGGGAGGGACAAAGAGCACCTAGGCAAACCATCTATCCCTTTCTACACTTGGAGATGACCAAACAGCATGGGTGGGTGCAAAGACTACCACCGCCCACTGGTGAACCAGTGGCCAACTTCTTCCAGTAGACCATCAAGTCTCTGCTGGTTGCTGGGATTCTTGCAAAGGAATTCTTGCAAGAAGAGGGTGGCCGTGACTTGATGTAACTCAGGGTCTGCTCATCCATGAGGGAGAGAGTCACCAATCCTACCACCATTCATCTCTGTCTGCCTGCAGATCCTGACCATCCTCCTCACCCCTGTCTTTCTGTTTAAGAAAGAAGAGATGAACAAAGCATGAGGAGGAAGTATGCAACGGAGGAGGGGTGGGCTAGTGAAGCGCTCTTGGGTTGGCCCTGATGGCACTTAAGCAAGAGCCAGGATGTTAGCCCAGATAAGCTTAATTTCAAGTGTTAAGAAACCTCAAGGCTGCCAGCTTTGTAGCACATCCATGAACCATGGGGAATCCAGCTTTAAAAATATAATTAACCATGCAAGTCTGAACTTAGTGGCAGCAGAGAATATCAGAAGCGGACAAAGTTCATAAGCCCAATGTTATTTCTGCCCGGGTGGCGGGAAGTGGAAAAAAGCTAGAGTAATGCACAACTCTATGCTTCTGAATCCATTTCCTAAACAAAGCTGCTATATGCCGGTCAGGGCACACATGGAGTAGAAGAGCGCTGTGCGAACCATCCCATAGTTCTATACGGTGGTGGCTCCAGAAGGGGGTGGAAGTGCCCCTTCCAGAAAAGTAGTTGCCTCCCAGCTGCCCCTCTTGGAGAGGAGAGCTGGTCTTGTGGTAGCAAGCATGACTTGTCCCCTTAGCTAAGCAGGGTCCACCCTGATTTGTATTCAAATGGGAGACTAGAAGTGTGATATTCCCCTCAGGGGATAGAGCTGCTCTGGGAAGAGCATCTAGGTTCCAAGTTCCCTCCCTGGCGGCATCTCCAAGATAGGGCTGAGAGAGATTCCTGCCTGCAACCTTGGAGAAGCCGCTGCCAGTCTGTAAAGACAAAACTGAGCTAGATAGACCAATGGTCTGATTCAGTATATGGCAGCTTCCTCTGTTCCCCACCTTTTCTGTTTCAGATATCCAAGGTGTGGCCCACCCAGGAATGCAAATTTGCCCCTTCTGTGCTCCCCGGCCCCAATAAATTTCCTGGTGTCACCACAGGTTCTGTGATGTTCTGCCTTACTTGCCTTGCACTGCTATGTTCAGTTCAGGAGTGGAACTTCTCTCACATAAGCAAATGGCTTCCATCCATTCCTCTTTCGAAAAACAAAGCACTATGTTTGGAAACAATGCTAGGGTTGCCAACTCTGACTGAAGCTATTCCTGCAATATTTTTTCCAGTATTTTCCACAATGTTAAAATTTCCAGGATTGCTTCCAAGAGTCACCTGGAAGTTGATTTCCTGGAGACTCCGGGTCAGTCCCGGAGGGTTGACAATCCTAGATAATGCTGCATTTGGGGTGGGAGGGGGAGATACCCTATCCCAACACTGGGTTTTCTGACTTCCATCAACAAGAGCCCTATAGGGAATGCACAAAGCATCTGGTACAGTGACGCACATGGGAAGCTCACACCTCAGCCATCATGACCACATTTAACTAGTTTGCTTATTTATGTGACATATTTGTATACTGCCCAAAACTTGCGTCTCTGGGGCGCTTTCCAGATTACACACTGCAACAAGGATAAAATGCTTTGGCTTGGCAGGATCGTATTGAAAACGATCCCCAGAATCTCAAACTCCTACAATGGGAGAATTCTGCTACTTTTTTGCGATGCACATGGAACACTGTCGCACTGTCATGCAAAGATAAAATCCCAAAGGAGGTATCGGAAATGTGAACGGCACCCGGCTGTCAGGGCAGGGACTGCGGTGTCACAACACAGGAAGTACAGAAGCACACTTAGCAGATCCGTAGTGACACTGTTGTAGGGTTTAATCTGGAAAGCACCTGGGCGGCTTACAACAAAACAATACAGACAAAATAAAATAAAAAGGTTAAATACATTACCATCAGTGTTCCCTCTAACAGGAATCCCCAGATGTCGATGGCTACAACTCCCAGCATCCCCAGCTGCAATGGCCTTTGGCTGGGGATTATGGGAGTTGTAGTCAACAACATCTGGGGATTCCTGTTAGAAGGAACACTGATTGCAATAATTTAAAATTTAGAACAATGTTTAAAACTATTAAATCAGTATCTAATTTAAAGCCTGGTTGAACAGGTGCATCTTAACTGCCCTTTTGAGATGGGGAGGTTTTTCTATCAACAGGGAGCACATTCCAAATCCTCGGGACAGCAACAGAGAAGGCCCATCCCTGAGTAGCCACCAGACGAGCCAGTGGCAACTGCAGATGAACCTCTCCTGATGATCCCAACAGACATTGGGGTTCATGGCGAAGAAGAGGTACTCTTAATAATCTAGACTGGAAGTTGCTTTCAAAATTTGTAATGGGAAGCTGGGAAGACAATTTTTTTTGATGGGGGGGAGACAATTTTTTTTATTGAACCAACAAACTAACAATGCATACAGTATGTTACCATAGTACAATTATATACAAAGGATCTGTTTTAATATATATACACACACACACTTACAAATATGAGGTTGGAGAACAACCGGGTTATGAGGTCTATGTCAACAATACTGTAGCCAAGGGGGAAAGGGTTTAAAACAAATAAGGTGGCAGGGGGTGTCACATCTAGGGACCATTCCTACAAATTGTCCCATTGTAATGGGAAGCTGGGCTATACATTTTTTTTAAATTAATAGATAATGTACAACTCACTGCAGCATGAAGATCTCCAGCAAAGGCTACAAAGATTTTGGGAAATTAATTAGTGATGCTCTACCATGGTTTTTCCAGCAAAGAGAGTCGTTGGGACAAAGGAGGGCCTTCTCACCTTACCGTTCATTTACAAATGCCTTCCACATGAAACAAACACCATTCAGAGGATCAAAGACAAAAAGAACTAACTATGCAAAAGGAGACAGCCACAGCAATGACACTGATCAATTACTTAGTTTTCCCCTTGCTATAACTGTTGCTATGGGGATACAAGAAGGAGTGGGGGGAGGCTATCCCTCCATTATTCAGAGAGAATCATGTAAGTTCTTGGAATGAAGCAATATCACTGGTCTCCCAGCTATCATTTTCGTTTCCAGCCTGTGATGAGTGGTAAGAGGTTTAAGGGGGCATTCAAAGCATTCTACTTTGCATTTTAATAGGAGTTAACCTTTTACCTGTTCTGTAGAATATTCACAAACATTTTTTTTAATTAAAAATCTAACTTTATTTAAGGGGTTGAGCTGATGCAATACAGACCACATGATGATATTCAGCACCATAATTAGAACCTGAAAACCAGACTACACAACCAGTAGATTTCCCATTCTCATTGGATTGTACACTTCAGACTGTGTTGGTAGGGGCAGCACTCCCAGCCTCCTAACAAAGAAACTCACCTTCCTCCCAGTGGCTCTGTAGGTCCCACCCACCTGGTGTGCTGACTGGCTGAACCCTGGATTTCACCAGCTTGTCAATCATGACAGGGTTCACTTCCGCTTAACACTTTTGTGGAGGGGTGGCTGATCACTACAGGGGGCATGATGCCCCTGAACGCCAGGTGCTAGGAAACACCAATGGGGAGTTGCCCCCTTTCCCTCACTTGCAGGATTCCCAGATGCACCTGCTTATCAGCCACATTTTACATTAATGCAAATTTTGCATATCTTGAAATTTTGAAGTGCTTTAAAAAAACAAACAAACACCATGCACATTTTGTGTCTAGTTGTGCATTTAAAAAATAAGTCCTGTATGTATATAGGATTAGTGTTTTCCACCAAGATGACCTTTGAATAAACAGGGGAATGAGTCCTAGATTCAATCCCTGTCATCTCCAGATAGGGCTACAAAAAACCCTTGGCCTGAAATCCTGGCAAGGAGGATTTCTAAAAGGATCAATGAAGGATCAATGGCTTGACTCAACAGAAGGCAGCTTTCTATGTTCCTATGACTAATTAGAGACCCAGAAACTTCAGGTCTTCAAATATTCAGAACAGAGTTCTTAATTAAGGGTAGAGGAGTAGGGTTAGCATTCCCAGAAATGCCCTGTGAGAGGCAGCTGAAGAGATGACTTCAGTTGCCAGATGAGATTTCTGGGCAACCTGCTTCAGAGCAGGGCTAGAATCTGGGGAGCTTGGCAAGAGGCTCAACTGATGTCTGGGGGAAGGGAAGGGAAGGGAAGGCAAGACACTCAGAGAATCAGTGGCACAGCCAACAGTTGAAGCGGGGGCAGATGTCTTTTGGCCACCAGGGTGCAGGGCCCACCAGTGTGCCCCCTTGCTACTCCACATATAGTCAGTGAATCAAATGCTCACCAACCAGGAGAGATGGACAAGTGGCCCCACAGCCTTTCTCAGCCAGCCAGAGCTTTGTTTGCCAGGTGGAAGAGGGCGAGGGGCTGTGCATCTGTCCCCAAATGCTGGCCACATCCCTTGCATCAGTGTGCTTCTGATGCCTGCAAAAGAGGCATGGCTGGTGCGGTGGGTGGCAGGGGGCATTGTGAAGGCAGGGCGTGGCTGGCGTCTCATGGGTACCACTAACCTCCCTATGCCCCTGCAGGGAAGATAAAGACAGCCATGGGGGCTGTAACAATAAGGCAATGATCAGCCCTCCTCTGCCCTAAAGAGTTAACCAGAAGTGAATCCCATCCTAACTGACAGGTGGGTGACCTCCAGGGCTCAACCAATCAGCCAGCAGGTTGGTGGGACCTAGAGGGCCATGAGGTAGGAAGAGAAGAATTTATTTGTTCAGCTGAAGTTAGGCTGGGCTTCATGAAGCAGGACATGTGGCCAGGGAAATATGCTGCAGAAAGGAGGACTGCAGTTCTTGGAAGATAAGACTGCAGGGGCTTGAATACTCTCCTGGAGTTTGGGATAAGTTCAAGGGGGAAGGAAGCCAGGGCTTTTGGCTTCTGGAAGTTTAGCCTAGGGGACCATCTGTTAGTCATTTTGCATTAGACTTTTATTTTCCTTTCGTGTGCTCTGTATATCCTTGCAACCAGTCTAGGACTGTGTGCCTGTAACATAACTAAGCGAAGAAACAATAGCCTGTGCCCCATCCATCAAGGGCGCTGCAAAAGTCTCTGTAAACTTTTAAAGGTGCTTTTGTATGTTCCTACATCCCAGTTCCTTGCAACTGTGGTGCTTTTTGAAGTATTCTTGCAACTACTGAGTGTTTCTTTTACCTGTAACTAAAAGCTGAAAGAGCCTCAGATGGAAGCTGTCTGTAGTATTTTGAATAAAGATTATTTTTCTTTTTTGTTCTTTACAATTTCAAAAAGGCTCTTTGACTGGATTTTAACTCAGGAAAGGGGGGCTAGAAAAGGGCTTACTCTGGTGCAAACATGTCTCAATTTGATTGTTCAGCTACCAAGTTTTCTCACCATGTGTACGTGTGCATGTGGAAGGTTTTTGTACTTTTCCAATAGTAAGAAAAAGAGAGTTTCCCTGGAAATTCACCCAAGCCAGGGGAAAAATAAACTCTGTTAATAGGCTGTGGTGGCAGTGAATAAACTACTAAGTACAGGAAAGTTTTGGTGAGAAGTCTTTGTTCAGAAAGCTCAGGGGGGAGATGATTCAGCATTTTGCTTCCCCTCACATGGGCTTGCTCTGAGCCAAAGGCTGGGTAAAATCCGCTACAGGGGCATTAAGGTCTTGCAGTGAGGAGCAGGGCTGCAGAAATCTACTAGTCTGTGATGAGTGAAAAGTGATGCCTGATGAGAGAAAAATGTCCTGCTGAGCAATGTACCGACATAGCTTGATGAGTAAAATGTTTTGTCTGGCTGATAAACTGAGCCAGCATTTCTTCACCCCGGTGAGGAAGAAGGCCAAGAAATAGCCAAGTACTTCCCTGTTAGTGGATGCAATATATCTTGCATCCATTGCTCAACTAACCTCACTGCTCTGGGTTTGGCAGTGCTCCTGGCTCAGAAGAGGTGGACACTTCTTACAGGGTTAGAAGTCATTCATCCTCCCTGCTATGCCCAAGAGTTTCTTTTTCCTTCATATGCAAATCACCTTCTGCAAGCAGAGCACCGACAAGGTATTATCACATATGCTCACATATTTCTTCCTCGGAAACCTGTTTTGAGAGCAGTGCATCATGGTGGATTCTTATGCTTCATTTAGCATTACACTTTCCTTTGTTCTCCATCATCATACGCTGCACTATTAAACATTCATACTGCCATTCCATCTGGAGGAAAATCAGGTCAAGGCCCAACTGTATTAAGGGTTACCAGCCAAGATATTATGCATTATGTATCTCCATACACACACAAAAAATGAGACCCATGTTTGCTAGAGACTAAGCTGTTGGAGCCTTCCTTTTTAGCTCAAGTTCAAGCATTTTCACCCAGGCTTACAAGCAAAATGCACAATCAGAGCATGAATTTTGAACCAGCATATTCAAATCCCCATGGTTCAATTTGCATCCAGCCCGCAGATCATGCAGAATGATGGATTCCAGGTGGATTTCTGCCATGACATGGCTGTAAGATGTCATCTGATAGCAGGAAAACTAGTTAGATAAGTCCAGCAATCAAGGAATTATCTTGATCTGCTTGAAATATTACCAACTATTTATGCTTTAATATCCCATCATAGTGCATTTCTCAAGTGCTCAAAAGTTGCTTCTCACATATTAGGGAGGTTCAGACATTGCACGGAACCTTGGTTGAAACCGAGCTCTGCACAATATCCCTCACCCTTCCATCCCTGCATGAATATCTACTTCCTATCTAGATTAGGATAAACCAAGATTGGCCCGTCGTCTGAATCCACCAAACCCAGCTTATTCTAACCTATTTGCTTCAGAGAACCACAACCATGTTGGGAACCACTGTTTTAGATGCTGAGCCTTTAGGGACAGGGATCCATCTTTATTTATTTATTGCTTGATATTTATTTCTCTATGCAAACCGCTTCGGGAACTTTTGTTGAAAAGTGGTATATAAATATGTGTAGTAGTAGTTGGCTCAGCTTGTGCAAAGTTTTGGCTGAAGCTGAATATGCCACGCAGTCTCCTTGGCACCATGAAAGGGCAGCCCAACACCAGTGGAGCTCCTTTAAAGGAAACAGCCCTCTCAAGCGCCAGCACCATCTTGGAAATCACAACCTGGGAAATACCAGCAACAGTCACTGGAGGGATGCTGTGCTGGGGATGGATAGGGCCAGTTGCTCTCCCCCTGCTAAATATAAGAGAATCACCACTTTTTAAAAGGTGATTCCACCCCAGGTACCACACATAAGCTGTAGCCAGAGGAAAACAGCAAAAAGAGCTGCCACCCCAGCCAGGGAAACCAAGGTGGATTAGGTACTGTTTCTCAACCCCATGAGATTCTGTGTTAGGCTATTCCACCTATTCCATTTGGCTATTCCATTTTTCAGCTTATGAGAAATTGTATTTAATTTGCATCCTGCTTTTATTCCATGATGGAACCCAAGGCAGCTTCCTGGTCTCCCATCCAGGCACTGACCAGATCTAGACCTGCTTAGCTTCAGATGCCTTCAGTCCATATCTATTACCTCCCTCCCCAGCCAAACCTAACAGAAAAGGAAAAGAAAACTTTTCTGTAGCTACTATATTATCCCATTGTGCTTAATTTGGGCAACATCCCAGAAGCGCAAAGATGAGAACTGTTTCCCCAGGAGATCCTAATTGGCATTAACAAATATATTTAATGAGGTTATGATTTGCTAATTAAAGGCAAGGGGGATGGGCATAAACTGTAAAGTTCACTTTACAGCAATAGCAACCTTCAGATATTGACAGCAATAGCAGAATAGGAATAAAGCATTTGCATATATTCTCTACTTGCAACCACAAAGCCCTTGGATACTGAGCTATACGCCAACTACAGCTTTGAGCTCTCAAAGCTCTTCTAAGCAGAGGCGTAACTATAGGGGGGCGGGGGGGGCACATGCCCCGGGCGCCATCTTTTCTGGTCACGTGGGGGGCGCCGCCATGACAAAAAATGTTTTGTTTTTTTTATTTTGTTTTTTGTTAATACAAATGTTTCCTGCTCAGTGCAGCAGTGCTGCAACAGTCAAGGGAGCGCGTCGGCGCCCCCTCCCCCACGAGCGGTCCCTTCCACGCCGCCCGCGTCCCCCCATTGCTTTGCTGGCACCTGGTGGCCAGTCAGTGGCCTGGCTTGGCGGCGGGCGCTTGTGAGGAAAAACCTAAGTATAATGTAGTATATGGGGGGGGGCGCGGGGGGGCGCCATTTCAGTGCTTGCCCCGGGCGCCGTTTTCCCTAGTTACGCCTCTGCTTCTAAGTGCAGTGGGCCTCCCATTCTGCCCCTCCCCACATGCAAACTCTTGCCTATTAAGAGCACTCTTTATCAACACTGCCAAAGCAAGTGAGATTTAAGATGTGTTATGTTATTCTGTGCAACCACTTCCAGAATAGAGAAAACATATATTTCACATTCTGTTCATCCCGGACTCTGAATTTAAAGCAGAAATCATTGGTGTTCCTCTCTTTTCTAGCAGACAATGCACAAAAGTTGAGCTTTCTAGATGGGTTATTTATAGATGCAAAGGTTTCAAAGGGTGTACCAATGAACTCTGGGGACCTTATCATGGGTTCCTCATTGAGAAAATCAGTGATGGCAAGCTTCCACTATCCACCAGCTTGGATGGCTTTAAAAGGGGCTTAGACAGATTCATAGTGGACAAGTTTATCAGTGGCTATGGGCCATCTCCAGCCTCAGAGGCACGATGCCTCTCAATACCAGTTGCAGGGGAGCAACAGCAGCAGAGAAGGCATGCACATACCTCTTGCCTGTGGGCTCCCCAGAGGCATCTGGTGGGCCACTGTGTGAAACAGGATGCTGTACTAGATGGGCCTCCTTGGGCCTGATCCAGCAGGGCTGTTCTTATGCTCTTACCCCTGAATAAAGGTAGCTTTAAAAGCATAGACAAGAGACCTCCTCCAGATTCTTACCAAATATTATTTTCTGAGATAACTGGGTAAACAACAATACTGTGTGGTGTCTAGGAGCTGGCTTGTTTTTTACACCTCAAAGCCATAGTCTGATAGTAACTTCATAAGGACCAATCAAAATGACACAGAGCTGTGAGAAACAAGCTTTCAAGTTCTCCAGAATTCTTGATTGGGCTGGATTCCCAGATGTTGTTGAGTACAAGTCCCAGAATACCCAGCTTCAATGACTTTTGCTTGGAGATTCTGGTCAACAACATCCAGGAATCCCTGTTAGAAGGAACACTGCGTAGGAGTTTGAATGTTTGCTGCTTAACAGTTTGCCCCTTCTCTGAAGGTAAGAAGTGTGAAAACCCCTACTCCAGTCCAATCCCCCTCAAAAACAAAGAGCAGAGTAACAGAGTTCTGCTATTAGTTATTTTAACTGAGCAAAATAATCCTTCCATGGGGAAATAAAGGGGGAAACCACTGAAAGGCATCACCAGGGCTTATTTGCACAGAGGAGAACAGTGCAAGGGAGCTTCTAACTTTCACAAAGTGATTTTGCCAATCCTCCCTTAGTGAAAAGGGGTGGAAGTGTCTGATCGAGATGCTAGCATGGATGAGGAAATTGCTGCTCAAACAATCTGTACCAGTTAATCTGCCACACTGATAAAAACATAAAATAAAACCCTACCTGAGGCCAAGACAGGGGTGGGTGTGGGTGGGCGAGAGAGGTGAAGCACCAACAGCAATAAAAATAGTAATGAGAAATGCTTGCCCTGAAAACACAAGAGAGTTGTGTTATAATACAAAGAGAAGTGAATGGGAGAGGGATACATGTCTCTTGTAATCCCTTTTTATTATCTGAGCACAGGGCCTGCTCTTCTTTCACCATGAGGACAGTGGTACAAGTAAACAATTTTTATTACTACCTACTGTATATATCTATCAAGTCCAACTACTATGAAAGCCCAGAATAAAATGCCTTCCAAATACATGCAACTGTAGCAAAACAAAACATTATTGCCATTTTCATACTTCACAGCATACACTGGTGTTCCTTTTTTCTCCAAGGGTTGGCGACTAATTAATGAATCTAAGTTGATGGTAGGTAAGTTGCCTTTGAGTGATTAACCAAATAATTACTGTGTTGGGTTATATATGGATTCCAGTTATAGGAAGAAAGACACACACACACACACACACGGCCAAGAATTCTGGTGGCTGAGAAATGTCAGTAACCCCACCAAATCAAATCTTTATTAGTCAACAATCAGCTTCATATGATGAATAATCACTATAAAACAACAACAATAATGAATAATAATAATAAAACAGCAAAACAAGAAATTGTGCAAAACATAGAACAAAGCTTTGATTTACATATTAGCAATCAAGTTAGCCAGAGTGTAACTGACTACAGTTTTCCCCTACGACAAATATGCATCTGAGACACTAGGGGGGGGGGGGGGTAGGCAGAATGGGGGATTGAGAAGTTTTGAGGGAGGGGTTGCAGTCAACCAAATTCACTCAGGCGGGTATATCACATGAAATTCTATTAAGGGCAATTTCTAATGTCTCTCTCTGAATTGCAATTCGCCTACATATGAATATCTGTGGAGCTCCAAGCCATAACCATATATATGTGTGTGTCTTTTAATACCTATTTGAACAAGCTGGCAAGGTTTGTTGTTAAAACTTGGCCTTTCTTCCGGCTGATTTCCCAAATTCACAACCTCGAGTATCAACGTAAATTAATATCTATAATCTAATCATTTTTATATGCTATTGTGCTAGAAAAAGATACACACTCCTAAGTTTGAAAAAAGAATTCCATTCTCAAGTACAAGTGGTTTAAAGGGCTTTTTAATGAACTATTCTCTGACCTTCTGTAATCGGAATGAAAAGATGATAAGACGGCAGCCTGAACTTTATTATACTACTCACAAGATAAAATGATTAACTCTGTTCAAGAACCTTTTTCAATCAAACATCGCTCCAGGGCAATGCCTGCCCATCGGCTTATTACCAGCCCAGGATAGTTTTGAACAGAAAGATTCTGTCACCTTGATTCCTACATCATGCCTACCCAGCACAGGCTTAGAGACGTTGCTGAATTATTTGCAAAACCGATTTGGATTGACACTCAGAGAACCCAGGATTCTTTCACTTGACTAATTATCATGGTTTCCGACAATCAAAGATTTGGCCTTTGAAAACCATTTCAAAAACATGGAGCGGGAGTGTTTTAAATGAAAAATAGTCCTATTTAGATTAGGCAATAGATTGGCTGAAACAGGGTCCAGGCTTCGATTCCTCTAAAGACGATGTGACCATTTGTGACATCTTTGGGTCCAGCACCAATTCCCTACACTCCTAATTAAGCATGTATTTCCTCAAAACGTTTTTTGAGACATGGTTTCTTAATTTCTCTCTCAAGAAAATACTCTGGCCACCTTCCGATTCTCTCTTATGCCATTTTTTTAACACACTTTAAAGGTCCTGTTTTAAAAACACAGCACACTTGTTCACACAACCGCCAGCAAGGTAGGAGAACCAGGCATGCTCCCAATTTTATTTATTCATTTTATTTTTACACTTATATCACGCTCTTCCCCCGAGGAGCTCAGAGTGGAGTACATGGTTATTTTGGTCCTCACATCAACCCTGTGAGGTAGGTTAGGGTGAGAGATACGTGACTGGCCCAGAGTCACCCAGTGAGTTTCATGGTTGAATGGGGATTCGAACTTGGGTCTTCTCAGACCTAGTCCAACACTCTAACCACTACACTTTAAAAAAAATTAGACAAATTCATGAGGATCGGTGCTCACTACCTATATTAGCAAAATGGTAGCAGAAGAAGGACCTTTCCAAAGGTGGCACCACATCTGTAGAATTATCTCCCCGGAAGGTTCTGTTAGGTTCCCTCCTTGGCAGCTTTTACAATGGCCATTGGGAATCTTTTCTTTTCACCTGGCTTTTTGTTTTATAACCTTATTAGATCAGTGAAGTGTGCACATGTTTTTAAATTGCTGCCCATATATTGTTTTAATTGGTATGGTATAAATGTTTAATTGGTCAGTCATTTTATATTGTGAGCTGCATTATGCCTGCGATTGCAGAATGGAAAGAAAAAGGCAGCATAGACATCATTAAACCAACCAATCAACCAACTGAATGAAACCACCATCTTTCGAGGATTATAATATTTATTTATTGTTCATTTTTAAACCGCCTTTCATAATGCATCCCAAGGTGGTCTACAAAAGTTAATACACAATAAAATTATATAAAATTTACATTTAAAACCTTGAAATCTAGTGAACATTAAAACCATAAAACACCAAGAAACAATTAAGAAGAAACAAAAGAAAGCTGGCATCCTCTAGGAGGTCAAGGCCTGAGTAAATTAAAAGGTCTTTAGTTGTTGTTTTTTAAAAGCTGCCACAGCGGTCACAGAGCACATGTTCACTGGGAGAGCATTCCAGGGTCTCGGGGCAACAACAGAGAAAGCCCTGTCCCGTAAGCACAACAATCTAGCCTCTCTCAATGTCGGCACATGGCGCAAAGCCCCCCCCCCCCGCCCGGTAATCTTGTTGGGCAGGCAGAAACGCTTGGAAGAAGGCGGTCCTTCAGGTATCCAGCGTATCCAAACCATTAAGGGTCCAAACCGTTAATATGTTATAAACTTTATGTCCCTAAGTACTGGATGCTGGTGACAGACAGCAGCGGAGGACTGTTGCCTTCAAGTCATTTGTGAGTTTCCCAGAGTCATCCAGTTGGCTGCTGTTGGAAACAGCCTAGACCAGAAGCAGGCCACCTTGGCCCTCCAGCTATTGCTGAACTACAACTCCCATCATCCCCAGCTGTAATAAACTGTGGCTGTGGATGATGGCAGTTGTAGTTCGGCAATAGCTCGGGTCCCCAGATTGCCTGTCCCTGAAGTAGACAGACCCTTATCTGATCCAACAGTGAAGAGTTTATGGATGTACACTCTCTGACCATCAGTTCACTTATGCGAACACACACACACACACACACACACACACACACACACACACACACACCTACCTCTCTTTTTGGCTTTCTATGACTTCCATTCCCTTTCTCTTTAGACAGCCTTGTAACACCAAAAGCAATTATCAAGCCCTTAACTAATGAGAGCTGACTAATTAGTTTGCTACCTGCTGCTTCCATCAGATACCTGTTCCATGCCCGTTGATATATAAATGCTCAGCATCTGTCCATTCCCCACCCGGTAAACTGGCCAGCTCCTTACCTGAACAGTTTTTCAAGAAGTCCTTTACAATTATTAATCTTATAAACGTCAATATCACAGGCAAATAGAAGGCTCTCTTTAGACAGATTGCTCCTCTCTCCCTACGTGCCCAGCAGTAGCGGATTCTCCTCCAGGGCTAACACGTTTCGCCATAATAGAGAATTTCAAAGCATAATTAAATAGAGAAGGCAAGTGGGAACCGAAAGGGGCACAGTTGATTGGGGCGGGGTCAAACTATCGCAGCGAAGAAAAGCAATGTGATTCAATACCAAAAAGCAAATAGAGATCACTCTAATGCTAGTGGATTCTATTTGCTGCAGCTAACCCAAAGCAACAGAGGGCCTTGCCAGCAGTTTGAACGGAGGCATATTAAGATTCGCAGTTGCTCTGGTACCTTTCCAGAGCCAGATCTAGCATGCAGCCACTTCTGCATGAATTCACAAGGCAGTTTGAGAATATTACACTCATCATAGACAGCATACCGCTTTCACATATAGTGTTACCAGGTTCTGCACGGCAGCACTCAAAATTAATCAGATAGGAACATAGGAAGCTGCCACATACTGAGTCAGACCATTGGTTTATCTAGCTCAGTATTGTCTTCACAAACTGGCAGCGGCTTCTCCAGGCAGAGATCTCTCTCAGCCCTATCTTGGAGATGCTGCCAGGGAGGGAACTTGGAACCTAGATGCTCTTCCCAGAGCGGTTCCATCCCCTGAGGGGAAGATCCTACAGGGCTCATACTCCCATTCATATGCAACCAGGGCAAACCCTCCTCAGCTAAGGGAACAAGTCATGCTTGCTGCCACAAGACCAGCTCTCCTCCCAACATCGACGTTGTTCACTAGCTCGCGCCCAGCATCCAACTCTACGGCATAGCTCTGGTATGCCCACAGGTCGCTACCACACAGTGTGCCCCAAATAGCCTTGCACTCTTACAGCCATTGATAGACCTCTCCTCCATGATGTTATCCAAACCCCTCTTAAAGCCATCCAGGTTGTTGGCTGTCACCACATCTCGTGGCAGAGAATCCTACACGTTGATTATGCTTTGTGTGAAAAAGTACTTCCGTTTGTTGGTCCTAGATTTGCTGGCAATCAATTTCATGGGATGACCCCTGGTTCTAGTGTTATGTGAGAGGGAGAAGAATTTCTCTCT
Source organism: Hemicordylus capensis (assembly GCF_027244095.1). Classification (NCBI taxonomy): domain Eukaryota; kingdom Metazoa; phylum Chordata; class Lepidosauria; order Squamata; family Cordylidae; genus Hemicordylus; species Hemicordylus capensis. The sequence continues at coordinate 23,454,436 of NC_069667.1, forward strand.
ATCCACTTTCTCCATGCCATGCATGGTTTTATAGACCTCTATCATGTCTCCCTGCAGTCATCTTTTTTCTAAACTAAATAGCCCCAGGTGTAAATAGCCCCAGGTCATAGCCAGCCCTCATTTGCATTTTATTTATTTATTTCTACATTTATATCCCATTCTTCCTCCAAGGAGCCCAGAGCAGTTTACATGGTTACGTTTATCCTTACAACAACCCTGTGAAGTAAGTTAGGCTGAGAGAGAAGTGACTGGCCCAGAGTCACCCAGCTAGTCTCATGGCTGAATGGGGATTTGAACTCAGGTCTCCCTGGCCCTAGCCCAACACTTTGGCCACTACACTGGCTCTAAAAATAAAATTAAACATATGCCTAGTCAAAACCAAACCCTCAGTACTGTCTGCACTGACTGCCAGCAGCACTCCAGGGTTTCAGGTGAGAACCTTTCCTAGCTCTGCCTAAAGATGCTGGGGGTTGAATCTAGGACCTTCCGCATGCAGAGCAGCTGCTCTACCCCTGAGCTACAAGCTCATTTTGGTGCCACAAGCACAATGTGCCCTGTTCACATCCTGAAGAGGGCCCCTAAAGCTCAGCAGCATCTCCTCTTCTTGATTATTGCCCTGCCTGTTGTTGAAATTTCAATTCCAAGCTCCTGCTGCTACAGCTGTGTCAGGAGTCCTAGGGCTGAAATAGTGGGAATAGTGGGTGCTGATCGCCTATTGGCACCCCTTGGACCACTGGTTGGAGGAGAAAACTAAAAGGCGATTCAAGCCACAATACCGGTACCATGAAGCAGAATTCTCCTGCTGCTGCTGGGAGTCGGGCAATGCCAAGAGAACCAATCCCAGGCCACCGACTGCTAGAGAGCATCCAGATCTGCTGCACAGTCTGGGCAGCTGAGGGCCACTGTCCTCTGAACCTTTTAGACCCCTTCCTTGCCAGCCTCCTTCCTGCCTACCCACACCAGGAGGCTTGACAGACAGGGCTTCTACCTCGAATCTCCTTGAGAAGAGAGTGTGTGCATTCACACACCAGCCAAACTTACCCCGAAGTCCCTTCGAGATCCTTGGACCCACTCCACACACAAGTCGGGCTTTATGATGAAAATTCTAGCTTATCCCGACATATTTCTGGATTTTTAAAATGCTGGTTTTTAAGCTATTTTTTTCAGAAAACGCCGGAGCAAATAGGGAGAGGCACTGACGTAGAATCATTAGCATGATAAGAGGGATGTTCTCCTTAGAAATACAGATACTGCTCTTTAGGAAGCCCCCACCCCACTGGATAGAAGAAAAACACAGAGCATGCCACGTGAACTTGTTTCAAAACAAAACCCGAGAGCAGAGGGGAGGGGCTGCTTCCCTCAATGCCACGAGTGTAGTTCAAAGTGGCTTCACTCAACATTTACCCCGCAGCATGAAGGTGCAAATAACTCCCAGCCTTTTGGTTAGTTTCCTGCCCTGCCCTGCCGCTAAAGGAACTGATTTGTCCTCCCAGCCAGGCTCCAAACGCCCTCCAAGTTGGCCTCTCCAGCCTCTGCACAGCCGTGGGGCCCAGACCCTGCCAGCACTCAGAACCAGCTACCAGTCATGCTGCCGCAGCAAACGTGCTTCCCCACAACCAGCTGCAAAGCCCCAGCCAGCTAAAAAGAGGTCATCCATTGCAGGTTCTAAACATTCACAAAAGGATATAAAACTGCAGGCCTGCAGCCAATAAATTGCCAGGCTCATTCCAATCAATGGGGGAAATCCAGCTTCCAATATTTCTATACCACTTTAAGTTCTCAGAGTGGTTTACATAGAAAAATAAATCAATATGGCTCCCTGTCCCAAAAAGGCTCACAACCTAAACCCAAGGTGGACACCAGCAACAGCCACTGGAAGAATGCAGTGCTGGGAATGGATAGGGACAGCAGCTTCCCATCGTCCCCTGCTAAATATTTGAGAATCTCCACTTTAAGAACCTCCTATCTGTTGGTTTACTCAACTCCCTCCTTCCTCCGTCTACCATCCCTTCATTCCTTGCTTCATTCCTCCGTCTACCATCCCTTCATTCCTCAGTTCATTGCTAACTTTGCACCCTTTTTTCATCCACTCTGCCATCCCTTCATTTCCCTGCTTCCGTGACCGCCACCACCTTTCCTGTTCTCAGTAAATGCCTGCTAGTGCTAAGTGACACCTGTGGGCCTGTGTGAGGATTATTCCTTGCCAACTGACAATCTTTCCTTCCCTCACTGAAGCTGGCCTACCAATTTGTTCCTTGAGCAGCTGGACTGTTTGTGAACATTCCATCTCAGCACCATCTGCAAGTGTCAAGGGCTTTGCTGCCTGCCCCTCCCCTCCACCACAATGCAATATAGATTATTTTGTGTATATATTTCTACCCTACAGGCACATATTTATTCTTCTCTCCAAATGACATTTGTAGCAGTTGATGCAAAAGAAATCCCACCCACAAGAGAAATCAACATGAGCACCACAGCTTTGTTTAAGCACAAACACTGTCCCCTAACAATGCACCAAGGCAGTGAGGCAGCACAGATCTTGTTCCAAGCGCATGTCTTTTTTATAATCCCCCCTAGATCCCCCATCTCGACTCCAGGACTGCAACAAAGCAATTGCTAATCGGTAGTGACCTTCTGCATTGACAGTCCCCACTTGTGGGGATTACAATTGATTTCTCCCCCCTATCCTATGCATATAAAAAGCGGGTGACCTGCCTTCACGTCACACTATTCGAGAGCATGCAGTGACACCCAGAGTAGAAGAGCTGAAATCAGCCGTTTCTTTTGTGCTAGTGGAAACTGCAAGATCAGGCCAGGCAGGAATGGACCAGAGGCTCTGAAACACAGCAAAGGAAGCCTTTGCCCTCAGAAGATGCCCCCTGAAATTGCCAAAAAGTGGCAGAGAGAAAAGCCTGCATGGATCAGAGTGTCTTGGAAAGGTTGCTTCAAGAACGAACCCTCAAGGATGACTTGTAGGACTTGGCTTGCTTTTACCTAGCTCTGACATGCAAGACAGACCGTCCCCACCTCACTCTGAACTGGGCTGTGGCTGACAGCAGAGACTGAAAGGAGGAGCTGAAATTCTCCCACTCATATGAAGAATCGCTGGAATGTCCAGGGCAGGAAGGGTCAGATTTGGCCCCGGCATGATTTGATCTGTCCCCTTGTGGTCCTATGATATTTTTGAAAGCTTAAGACATGGTAGAAAAGTTTCACTGTGGGGAGGAGAAAGAAGTACAGGTAACCCTCGTTATTCGCGGGGGTTCCGTTCTCGCCTATAGGCGCGGATACGGAAACCATGAATAATGAAACCTTGAATCAATGGGAACTGGGGGTTGGTGGGTTGGTTCCTAACTCCAGAAAGGGCCGAAAAAGCAAGGAGAGGCAGAAATAAGAGAAGAAAGGGACACTACCTTATTCTCCAGCTCTGCAGCAATGCCCCCCTCAGAACCCCTGAACAGTAGAATATTCGTGAAACTCACTTTAAATCCGTAATACAGTTAAAGGTTTAACTAATAACAACACCTCTCAAATTAGACATTAAATGGATGAAGCTACCAGCTTCTGATGAACTTTCCCAGCTATTGAACAAAACTTGGCATACAGATGAAAACGGAGCCTACACCAGGATTCTTCATTGTAAGGCTCGGGGGTCAGGGGTGTCCCACATCAACCCTACCTGCCACCCACTGAATAATTGCTTATCAGGCCTGTGTGAAGCTTCAGCCAAAGTTGAATAATCTGCACAGTCCCCCTGGCGCCATGCGGAGACGACCATTCATACCATGCACTGCTAGGCGTTGCCCAGTGCCTGTGGGGTTCTTTTAGGGAAACTGGGGCCTTTTGAGACCCACAAGTATGCACAGGGTGCAACCCTCCCCAGTGCTTTCCTTCTGGAGCTCTTGAAAGGGGGCTCCATCTCTCGACAAGGGCCCTCCCAGAACACTCAGAGGTGCTCTTACCCCCGGACCTTGGGGCTCCAGTCTGTGGCCCCCTGAGTCCAGGGGGGCCTCCAAATGTCCGGGGGGCCCTCCTGCCACCAATCCATTCCCTCCCCACCCCAAGCTGTTCCTTTCCTATTTCGCAGCCCAAGGGATGGACCAAGCAGGCCTCAGCCTCCTCCGTGGTGGCGGCGGCAGGAACACACCTGCACAGTGCGGGTATCTAGCACTGCAAGCCTGTTTGATACTCCCACGGTGCAGGCACGCTAGGTCCAGACGGATGGGCCCACCAGCCACTGTGCCTGCCACTGGCCACCACCGCCACCCCCCTCCCGCCATACACATGGCAGTAGTGAAGATGGCAAGCAGCGGCACAGCTCCCCAGGACAGAGGCCCCCCAGGAGGGCCCTCAGGTTACCTGCCTCATCTCAGCACCTTTAATATTGCTTTGCCACCTTCGATTCTCTTTCAGTTTAATATGCAACGTCCTGCTACACACGGTAACTATCAAGACCTAACTGGTGGTTGGTGCTAATGTTACTTTGGAGCCCCGTCTTCCACAAGCAGGTCAGTGTATACAGAAGCTGGCCATTCTTGGACTAAAGCGTGGGTTATTTTTGTTTATACCCTGTATAAAATTGCATCAAATATTTAAGCCTCCTTAAAACTGTGTATATAGAAGAGCTCATTTCCTTACATAATTTAACCAGTGGCAAAAAAACAAAACCCACTGTGTGAAGTTAAAAATCTCTTTCTTCCATTAGTGAAAAACAAATGGAAAAATGAGGTTATATTTTCATTTCAAAAGGAAAAAGCATCGGGGGGTTGTGGTTGGCCTTCTTGGTTGTGACTACAGAGAAGGTCTCTTTCCAGTACAAACTTGCATTCCAGCCTAACTATCATAGCTTCTTCCAAAGAATTCTGGGAACTGAAGGTTGGTGAGGGTGCTGAGAATGGTTTTAGTCCCTCTAGTAGAATGAGGGTTCTCATGGTTCCCTGGGGAAAGGGAATGCTGGTTAACCCAGACAATGGATGTTTCACCAACAGAGGAGAAGGTCTACCCCATTAATTGGGCAAAGAGGCACATTTTAAAACGGTGGCTCTCATATTTAGCAGAGGGAGAGCCAGTATGATATTACATTCAGTGCACTTAAGTATAGTCTCCCTCCAGTGGTTGCTGCTGTTTCATGTGTGTGCACCTGCTTACATGCATGTGTGTTTAAGACTGTGAGCCCTTTTGGAACAGGGAACCATTTTCTTATACCTTTTGCTATATAAACTGCTATGTAATTTTTTCTTTCTTTCATGACACTGTTGAGCAGTGGCTGGCAGGACATCACTGGACCAAAAACATTTGTAATGTATTTAAGAAAAAGCCATTATTCATTTGCTACAGCATCATCACTTCTCATCTAGAAAACCACACTGAACAACTAAGGAGGGTGTTTTGATATCTGTTGAGTTTCGTAGCGTCAATATTGTTTCCCATAATGCCAAGCACGTATCATGCCACCCAGGATGAAATTGGTCATGAGTTACTCTAGAAGATTTCAGATCATATTTATGTCAATGGATGTATGAGCGGCCTGGAGATTAGTGCAATTTCAAATGCTTATGGAGATGTTTTATCCTTTACTGTCAGAAATTTATTCAGATCCATCAGCCTATTATGCAAGTTTCTCTCAAGATAACTGATAGTTTTGGGTACACAATATTAGCATGAATTCAAAGTGGGACACTCATAACTCTAGCCTGTCCTCTATGTCAAACTTAAGCAAGTGTTAGTTTGAAGATTTATTCTAGCCTGAAGACTCTGGATGGAGGTCTCGTGGATTTCCCCCAAAATTAGCATTGTCTCTCCATGCACTGCCACACACTGGCACGGAGGTTTAATCCAGGGGACCAAGCCCGAGAAGTTGCATTTCACACACTGAACTGCTATTACAGACCAATTTGGCATGGCTGCTTCTCACCACCCCAATCCTAGAAAGGGAATTCTACTCTCATCAAGGTCAGTGATGGGTTAGTGAAAGTTCCTGGAGGGTTGGCAGATGTTCGTCACCTTCACATATTATACAGGAATTCCATCCCCATTAAGCCTTTGGCTGAACCCCTTAGACTCCATACTACACAATTCTAAGTAAGTGTATCTGAAATACTTACATATTCTTCCCAAGTCTTGTCCACATCCCTCTTATATTGTGAGTCCTTTGGGACATCCCATGATCCTGAGATCAGTTTTGATCTTTCCCATCTTCTCAACCAAGCTTTCTCTGCCTTTTAAAATTTGTTGGTTTTAATTTTGTGGGTGATTTTAAATTGTTGAATTGTTTTAACTTTTATATGTCTTTTAGTTGTTTTACGTTAACTGCCCAGAGATGAAAGTTTGGGCAGTATATAAATGTGATAGATAAATAAATAAATAAGTAAAATAAGTATATATGTAGAACTAAAGCTTTATTGTTTCTATTTTCATTGCTCTTTTTGTTAGATTTTTTTTTTTTTTTTTTTGATAATACAATTGGGCCTCTTAAACTTGACATAGCTTAGGGCTGCAGCATGTCATAAACCAGCCTTGGACCCAGGCTTGGCCATTGACTGGAACAGGATGTGTGCCTCATATGTGGGCACTTGGTTTGTGTGTCTGGGGCAGGGACACCACATTAATTCTGCAGAAATGACTTGGGTGCTAGGAGAAACCTGCAGTCAACCCTGACCCGCTAGGGAAGCAGGCAGCTATGCATCCAGCAGAACAGGCCCCGATTAACTAGCTAACCAGCAAGCATGTGTAACTTTGAATCAGGTGCAGATAGTGAAGTATCACGGTAAGGAGTCCCAGGGAGCTCACTGAGCTGTGATGCTAGGACTTTTCAAATGTTTTACCCAAGACGCCACAATAATCAGGCTTTGAACAGAGGCTGCTAGTGGGTATAATCGAATGAATCGGAAGGCTGTTTCAGTGAGGGGAAAGGAATGACCAACATCAAACCACCGTAAAGAAGGTGAACGTGGAGTTTGAAAGAGAGGGAGAAGGGGGCGGGGGAGAGAGAGAAACAGCACTTTATCTCTCTTCTGTTCTGTTGAGAAGAGAGGAGAGACCAAGGGAATGGTTTGGATCTCAGGCTGGAGATCCAGCTTTTATACTACAGTAATACTTTCACTGGGGCTAGAAGGTTTTCCTAGCCCACCACCGATTTCAAGAGTGGGGGTGGGGGTTTCCACAGGATCTGAATGCTTGGTGGACACTGGGTTCAGAACTGGGCATGTGTGCAGCATGTGCCACAAAATGGATTTGAGGAGCAAGGAAGGAGCCCCAAGGCAGTTGCTCAGCTGAGAGTCCCAGGGCAATGTTGGGCAGAGTGTCCACCAGCCAGCCCACATCTGGGAGCACACTATGCTCTGGAGGTCCCAGAACATTATGGTGTTCACCACAATAGAAAATGGAGGCAGGGGGTGCTTCTGAATGGGGAATTTCCAAGGTCACAAAAGGTAGGATGTATGTAAATACTGAGCTATGGGAACCAAGCAGTGTTCCCTCTAACAGGGATTCCCAGATGTTGATGACTACTACTCCAAGAATACCCAGCTGCAATGGCTTTTGCTTGGGGATTCTGGGAGTTGTAGTCAATAACATCTGGGAATCCCTGTTAGAGGGCACACTGGAACCAGGTTTCCGAGGTTGTACTAGCTGGTGGGGCTCTGGGTGTGCCAATTCAGTGGCAAACTCAGTTATATTAGGATGGGGTCAGGTTGTTCTCGGCAGACTGCCCTGTGTCCCAGGACAGTTATTTGCCTGGCTAGCAATGTTGCTTGATTAGGAATGCAGGAGCATCAAATGCAGTTCCCAGGGTGGCCAGAACCTAAGGGGTATACTCGTTAGTCAAATGGGCCATAACCCAAAATTTGGCTTTTAAAAAGCCAAATCTGACAACAGAGGTTCCCACCTCCTTTAAAAAAAGCCAAATCTAGCAACAGAGGTTCCCACCTTCTTCAGGCTTGTAAGCTTCAAGACACAAGATTCCATCTAGATGACAGTCTTGCTTGCACAAAACGGAGGTTCAAATCCAAGATGGCAGATTTGGTGCTCTGGTAACAATTCTCATCACTAATTTAATGAAGGGAGCCTGGTAATTCTACCAGATACACATGAAAGAGTTTTATGGGTTACTGAAATGCTATTATTGAGCCATTTTCACTAAAGTTCAACACAGGCCATGGAGGGAAAAGCTGTAATCAAAATGCTGGTTCTAACTTCAACCGTCGAGAAAATTCCCTTCTTCCTTTTTCTGTTATCCCTGCATTAAGATAACAAAGGTAGCATGACTCCACACAGGAGGACATCATATTATTCCTACCATCTGCTAGAAATTAGCTTATGATCAGCCTTGCAATAACTGCAGCCTTGCAATCAAGCCCAATAATGTTGGGCTTTTCCACACACACCCCCACCCCCAATCATGATATCTACCCTAAACTCTAACAAACAAGTTGATTCTCTATTGATAGGAAGCATTGAAGCTTATAGGTTAAATTGTCAAAGACTGCCACCCTAAGCTGCTTATTTCCTCATTTTTAACTAATTTGGAAAAAGCAAATCTACATTTCAGTTTAAAGTGCCCTTGACATTACATTAAACGCCACCAACCTTTTTTCATTAAGCAACTTCCAATGCTCTTCTAAATCTGTATATTCAGCAGTACAAAACAAACCTAATTCAGCAAAGAAGTTGAGAAAAGCACCCAATTTTAGGGTGCTTTTCCTCCCCACCTCCTTGACAGTTGTGGAATGATGCAACCCTGCATTGCCCAAGATGAGGCTAAAAAGCTTGTGGGGGTTTCCACTGATCAGAGCATCCTACTTAGGCATTCACCAGAAGAAGCAGAATGGAGTATGCCCTGTACCAGCCACATGAGACATTTGTTCTGGGTCTCCATCTTGCCTACGTGGGGGCAAACAGGCTGGGTCATCTCAGAGAGATCATCTCATTCCTATCTTAAAAGAGCTACACTGGCTGCCGATATGTTTCCGGGCAAAATACAAGTTGCTGGTCATAACCTATAAAGCCCTAAACAGCTTAGTCTCCGGTTATTTAAGAGAACGTCTTATTCGCCATGAGCCCCACCTCCCATTGAGATCATCAGGAGAGGTTCGTCTGCAGTTGCCACTGGCGCGTCTGGTGGCTACTCAGGGATGGGCCTTCTCCGTTGTTGCCCCAAGGCTGTGGAATGTGCTCCCTGTTGAAATAAAAGCCTCCCTGTTGAAATAAGAGCCGCCCCATCTCTGAAAACGTTTTAAAAGGTAGTCAAGGCGCATTTGTTCATCCAGGCTTTTAATCTGTTACTGTTTTAATCATTTGTTTTAGTAGTTTTAACATTGTTTTAAATTTTAAATTATTGTGATGTTTTAACCTTTTTATTTGTTGTAATTTGTATTGTTTTATTGTAAACCACCTAGAGACTTGAGTTTGGGGAGGCATACAAGTATGTTAAATAAAATGAATGAATGAATGAATGAAATGTTCTTTGTGATAATGCTTTCAGAAATTAATTTAAGGTTTACTTAGGTAGCTAGATTTAATTTTTTTAAATTATTACCACAATATTTCTGTACTTCATTACAGAAGCAGTTGGCATCTGCATACTTCCATGCAGAAGGTTCAAAGTTCCCTCCCTGGCAGAATCTCCAAGATAGGGAGAAGAGAGACTCCTGCCTGTAACCTTGGAGAAGCCGCTGCCAGCCTGGGTAGATAATACTGAGCTAGATGAACCAATGAATGGTCTGACTTGGTATAAGGCAGCTGCCTATGTTCCATTTCTTTAATCAGGAACTATTGTACTTGTTTTCCTCCCAAATGTTACCTTTGATCATAGACATTAAATGCAGTGCATACTTTAATTTTTAAAAGCTTTTTGGTAATGCAGACTGTGGGCCCGTTTTTGTGTTTAATTTTTAAACATCACTTTAGCCCATGACTTTACTGCTTGCTTTAACTTTACTGTCTGGTCTTTCAAGAAGGTTCTTACAATTTTAAGCAGGCAGAATATTCCTCTGCATTCCCGTCAATTTGATACAAGCAAGATGCCAAACGGAAATTACTACTCAAGGGAGCAATTTTGTTTTCAACAATAGGCTCTGCACGGAAAGTTGCAAAGTGGGTGTACACCCCATTCGCTCTGTTTCCACATAATAGCATAAGGGGAGAATTCTGTTTAAAGTGGACCAACGTAAAGGTAATATACTCTAAAGAGAAAAAAATTAATGGAGGCCTTGTTTCTTAAAGGCAAGACCAACAAACTGAAATTTGGTGAAAGTGATCTTGGTGCCCATTTGCTACCTTCTGATGTCTGGACTAACATAGTTGTGTAAGAAGAAGAATAAAATAAGAATCCTGGGGTGATAGATTGTACCATTTCAGGCCATATGTAGCAGCCTACTTCTGAATGCTTCATTGTGTAAACTCCTTGCAAGTTGAAAAGAGTATAAGAGACCCTTGTTATTCACAGGTTCTCCATCCGTGGTTCTGCATATCCACAGTCAGGTCATATAGGGACCTGGATTCTTTATCCGTGGGGTGAAAGTACGGCTATTTTTGCCTATCCATGGCTCCTGGATGGCTGGAAATGACTTGCGAGGTAATTTCTGGCCGCCATTTTGTAGCACAGAGCCAAGAAACAACAAAAATTTGGATGGGGTGGTATAGAAATGTAACTAACCAACAAACAAACAAACATCAGAGGAGTTGGGGGCTTGGCGGGGCACTGCTGGAAGCAAGGTATTGTGCTTAGTTCTCCCCCCACCCCCCTCTTTCTTCTTCTTATGATTTTCAGCACACTTCAGTGTGCTTACGAACCTAACCCCCAAATCCCAGATCTCCTTATTCACGATGAAGGCCTCTTTATTCGAGGTTTCGTTATTTGCGGAAATCGGTGGGAATGGAACCCCTGAGAATAAAGAGGCCTACATTAAGGAGAAAGATCCTAACCCAGCCTGCTCCCTGCAGTGCACATTTCTACTTAAAAAGGAGTTTGGGGGAACATCCACAAATTTGACCATCAGCACCAGCACCACCACCACCACCACCACCACCACTCACATTTGCAACTGGATGTGGGACAAAATAAACCTGATTCAGCAAAGAAGTCGAGAAAACCACCCAATTTTAGGAATCCACCCAATCTCCTTGACAGTTGTGGGACTGTCACTGTACAATGCAACTGTACATTGCCCAAGATGAGGCTAAAAAGCTCAGCAGGTGGGGTGGGTTCCACTGATCAGAGCACCCTACTTAGGCATTCACCAGAAGCAGCAGAATGCAGACTGCCCTGTACCAGCCAGAAGAGACATTGTTCTGGGTCTCCATCTTGCCTATGTGGGGGCAAACGGGCAAACCTATTGCAGGTGCAGACAAGGCCTGAGCATCCTGAGGGTTACACAGCAGCACATCCATGTTCAACCCAGACTTTAGGATGTCTAACCATGTCTGCAGTCCCAGATGATTTGCTCCTAAGTGCAGCCAATGGTCATCAAGAGCTATGCTCGTGAAAGAGCAAAGAAATCTTGCCTCCATCTGTGACTTTTCTTGCTCCAGGCAGTTGTACTGAAAAACCAGACAAGATGTTCAGCAACTCTGCAGGCCTGGTGCTCGGCTCCTGGATCTCTACTAAACATGCCAAAACAAAACTCTCAAGCAAGGGCAAAGGGAGGTTGTAGGGTTACCATCTTTTCAATCAGCCCCATAGCTGAGCCTTTAAACACCCTCCCAGAAACCATTAACCAGATGGTGGTCCTACAAATGTTGATTGCCTTCCAAGAAATGCAGCTGACTATATAGGCCAGTGTTTATCGAAATTTCTACCCTCAGAGAATCCTTCACATATTGGTTTGTCCACTAAGAAACCTCTGCGTGTTGCAGAGAATTCTGAGACTCAGAGTTTTGCCAAATGCTCTCCAGGCCTGATGGATCTCACATTGTGTGTGTGTGCATGTGTGCATGCACGTGCATGCACACACACACACACACACACACACACACACACTCGCACATACCTTAAAACACAGCAAACACACCTCTGTGACATGCTAACAAAGAAGATAGTTGTAGATGCACTATTTTGAAGGAAAGCTTTTCCAGCATTTCTGATACTGGAGCCCCTTGTTAATATCACAGGATTAATAACAAGAAAACAATTTAAAAAGCATCTAAACAACACACTCATCCCTAAACAACAGCAGAGCTTTAGCTACTTTTATTTTTATTTTATTTTCATTTTTTACACTATGTTTCCTCTACAGCAAAGAAAGTGCTTTGACCTGGCCTGTTGGATGCACAAAATTATTACTGATCCTACAATGAGTGCTGTCAAAAGTTCAAAAATCAGAAATTGTCTTGCTTGATGGAATTTGTAGGTTAACCACGGTGATGTGTGAAAAATGGGGATTGAGAACCTTTCCAATTATTGCCTAATCAAGTGAGTCAAAGTTCTTCACCAGCCAAGAAATCGTATTTTTAAAGGAGGTGTTTTTTGTTGTTGTTGTTGTTCCCAAACCAGCATGACTGAAGGACTGGAGAGAAAGTCAAAAGTTCAAGTCCAGATTTCCGCTGTATGCCACTGACTCACTGTATGCATCTATCTTATCCGTGTGATGAGAAGGGCTCACTGTCAGAATGAAGCAAACTGAGTAAGAGAAGAAGCCTGGAGAAATGGGTTAAGAGCAGCAGAGTATGGATCACAGAGCAAGACTGCGCCCTATGCAAGCTTCCCTGCTGCCCTACATAGTAAACACCACTCAGGGCTTCGGGAAGATTCAGGATTCAGCTGCCACATTCATCCCCTTCTCCACAAGCAAATGAATTCACTCATGTGCATGTCTGTCTGTAGCAGCTACACATATGCTGCAAACCTCCACCGGGAAAGGCACGGAACAAAAAACATGCCACCCAATGCAAGCACGATTGGGTATTGCCAGAATATCCTTTGCAAATATCACCTTATTTAGACATGAAAAGCTGTGTATTTACATTCAGTTATGTCAAGACACAAATAAGATTCCTGAATACAACTCACTAAACCGTCATGCCAATCCAATAGCAAAACAGTCAGGCGGCAGCAGCATGGGAGACAGACTCCCACACACACACCTCCCTCCCTCCCTTGCCGTGGGGACCTAACTGCGTTCTCCACTTCCCTAAACAGTGAGGTTCCAGGAGCAGCACCACAGCCCTCCCTCGGTGACAGAGCATCTGCTTTGCACGCAGGAGAAGCCCAGTTTAACCCCTGGCAACTTCTCCAGGTAGGGCTGAAACCCCAGAGAAGCGGTTGTCAGTCAGCATGGACCAGGACAGTCGCAACCTTTGGTGTTCCAAATGTTGCTGAACTACAAGCCCCATCATCCCCAACCTCAATAAATTGTAGCTGGGGGTGATGGGAGTTGTAGTTCAAGAACATTTGGAACACCACAGGTTGGGAATCCCTGGCATAGACAATACTGAACTAGATGGTCCAATAGCCTCACTCAGTATAAGGCAGTTCTCTTCACTCATAGGTCCTCAGACTTGGCAGGTCTTATCTAAACCAGGGATTCTCAACGTTGGGTCCCAGGATGTTATTGGACTTCAACTCCCATAATCCCCAACCGAAGGCTACGGGGACTGGGGATTATGGGAGTTGAAGTCCAACAACATCTGGGGACCCAAGGTTGAGAATCCCTGGTTTAGACCAGGAGCACCTCTCCCATGAGGCAAAATGAGGCAACAGCCTCCAGCAGTGAGTATGCCACAGGGCAGCAAGTGCAGGCACTCCACCCTTCTCCCCTCCACTGTGGGCATCACCCAGCTGCCTGCGGCTGCCACCCTCCATCTCCCTTGCCAGCCTGACCACCCTCCCCACACACCAGCCTGGATGATGCTTTCCTCTCCCTTGCCACTGGCCTTCTTGGGTACGCTTTGGCAGTAGGGTGGAGTAAGCATCCAGAGGTGCTAGTAGTTCCTCCACCAGTTGGCGTCTTGCTGAAATGTTGTGCAAGCACCAGTGCTCTCTCTCTCTTGCTCTCTCCCCTCCAGCACCTACAAGTTTGGTGCTGAAGGGCAGAGAGAGAGAACAAACAAACAAACAAATGCAGTGCTGACACTTGGACTGGATCACAGGTGCTTGCAGAGCATTGCCGCAGTGATGAGAGGCCAGCCAGTGAAGGAGCTGCTACCAGAGGAGTGCCTAGGTAATTTTGGTGCCTGGACCTAAAGGCATTTGGGGGGCCTCCAGTTGCCCCTGCCACTAGATAAGCTGCAATGCTCTGTGTGTGTGTGTGTGTGTGTGTATGTGTGTGTGTGCGCGCGCGCATGTGTATGTATAGATATTCAACACCAGAACATGCTCAGGGAAAGCTGTAAACTTTTTACAAATTTACTTCCAGAAGAGATTCTGAATAAGATACTTCCCACAGCCTTGCAGAGAGATACCACATTTTGCATGGACAATCCTGCCACTTAAGTTAGTGGGCAGCTTAGCATTTGGAGCCCGCCCCGCTCTGGCCAGAATTTGGAGGCCCCCTAGGCCAGCAGGGGACTGGACTTCTGCCTGGAAGCCCAGCCCAAAGAGCGCCACTGGCTGCCACTGTTGGAAGGATTCTCCGCTGCCGCCTTGCCAGCATGCAAGCAGCAGTGGTGCACTCCAGAAGGTTGGCAGCGATGGAGGAGAGGGTGGTGTCTGAGCGGTGAGGCAGGCCAGCAAAGGAAGCAGGTGTAAGGTCAGTGAGGGGGAGCCATCACTGGCTGCCTCCTCCAGCCCAGGGGAAGGGGTCAGCTCCTTGCCGTTTGCCTCAAGTGGCAAATGCCACCGAGCTGGCACTGATCTGGCCTTTAAAAACAGACTCCTGCTCTCCAATTGTTCAGTCTAATATGTCGACTTGGACAGAGAAACGTAAGACTAAATCAATGTATTTGGGCTCAGTCAACCTCAGAGTTCAATAAATACCAGTGGAGCTTATAACAAAATTACAGACAAGCAATTTGCATTCTCTCTAGGGCCTTCCACACTTCAAGGAAAACATCTTCCAATTATCATAAAAAGCTATCTCCAATTTTCACAGTTCATCTATAATATGCTGATTGAGGATGTAAAATGGAAGACTCAGGTATTTCCGTATAATCTACCGCAACCATATCCTCATGAGTAATGGCAACCAATTGAAATCGCAAGACGGATACCACTATTTAAATTCAGATTGCCGGGTGTTTATTTTAGAATCCCCAATGGAGAAAAGAAACTAAATATTTGAAAAAGCATCTTCTCAATATTCTCTTCTTGTGTTTTTAAAAAAGAGAGTGTTGTGCAGCAGAGACAAGAAGTTAATCAGCGAATACAGACACTACAGGACAGGATGCTCTGTGTTAGGTTTTCAACAATAATCACAGTCTACTTCACGCTTGGGATGTGAACACAGTGTTTCAGTTCAGATCTATAATTTTTTTAAAAAAAAACACAACAACCTCCTTTTCAACCCTACAGTCACAAAAAAAAATCCCCAAACAATGTTTGTTAGCTGTGTATTCATGCAAACACCAGGGAATTGGTCAGCTGCCATTTCAAAGTGCAGATTTATGTGGAAGTGTGATACAGGCATATGAAAAAGCCAGCTTAACCATGCAGGGGGTTCTCTGTCTTACAAACCTGCTCTGTAATAATCTAAGGGCCAGATCATCAACTCCACTGCAGTCGGTAGCATTTCCCGTCTTTTCACAGCTGAAGCCCCCACTTTCTGAACTGAAACTGGAAGCTTCCTAATGTGCTGAATGGACACCAAAGCAGGCACATAGGAACAGAAGAACATAGGAAGCTGCCTTCTACTGAGTCAGATCATTGGTCCATCTCAGGAGCGTAAGGAGGCTGGCAGTGGCCCACTGGCCCCGCCCCTCGCATCTTATTATTATTATTTTTACATTTATATCCCGCTCTTCCTCTAAGGAGCCCACAGCGGTGTACTACATACTTGAGTTTCTCTTTCACAACAACCCTGTGAAGTAGGTTAGGCTGAAAGAGAAGTGACTGGCTCAGAGTCACCCAGCTAGTTTCATGGCTGCATGGGGATTTGAACTCGGGTCTCCCCGGTCCTAGTCCAGCATTCTAACCACTACACCACGCTGGCTCTCAGACGCGGGGGACGTGGTCTCCCTCTCAAACTGGGCTGCGTGGCCCCATTGGGAAGAGTGATTGGCCCACGCTGCATTGGGCAGCACGAGCCAGAGCAACTCTCCTTGTCTTAAAGGTAGGGAGAGCTGTTCTGGCCATGCTGCCAATGCAGCATGGGCTGATCTCTCTCCTAAATGGGGCTGCGTGGCCCCGTTTAAGAGGAAGATCAATCGGCCCTGCTGCATCGGCAGTGAGACCAGGAGCGGCTCTCCCTGCCTTCAAAACAGGGAGAGTCACTCCGGCTGCAATGCCCAATGTAGCACAGACCGATTTCGGCTCCAAACGGGGCCGCACAGCCCTGTTTGGGACTGAAGTAATGCCCCCGCGTCTGAAGTCAGACACAGGGGGCTGTGTGTCTGGGGCCGCACTTGCGGCCCCTGATTGGTGGAGGCCCAAGTTCTTTGAACCTGTTCGCCCAATGGTGGCTCCGCCCCTGGTCCATCTAGCTCAGTCTTGTCTACACAGACTGGCAGTGGCTTCTCCAAGGCTGCAGGCAGGAATCTCTCAGCCCTAACTGGAGATGCCAGGGAGGGAACTTGGATCCTTCTTCATGCAAGCATGCAGGTGCTCTTCCCAGAGCGACCCATCCCCTAAGGTGAATATCTTACACTGCTCGCACATGTGGTCTCCCTTTCAAATGCAAACCAGTACAGTCCCTGCTTAGCAAAGGGGACAATCCATGCCTGCTACCACCAAAGGGTGCCAAAGGAGGCACAGCTGCCTCTGCTTCCTGGAGCTCCATTTGCTCCTCTCTCCTCGCCAAATGCTGCCTGCAGGCTGGACATTTGGCAAGTAGAGCAGCACGGCTAACCACGACTAACCTGACGAGCAGCCAGCCTCCAGGCAGCACAGCTCCTCTAGGCAGGGCGGGATGGGCGAGAGAGAAGCAAACGGAGCTCCGGGAAGCAGAGGCAGCTGAGCCTCCTTCAGTGCCTTCCCCCAGCTTGTTAGGAGGAGCTGCTCCTAACCGTTACACCCCGAAACACTTGCCTTTCAAATGTGTGAGAGATTCCTCACCCTCTGAGAAGCCCACCCCTTTGCAGGTCTGTGAGAGTCCCTGTTCTGACCACACCGTCTGAGGAGTAAAGGATACTCACATAAAGCAAATCTGTCACGTCAAACAGCATTCCGGGTGCACATCTGCATGGGGAGGAGCTATTTCTCTGTGAACCACTCATATTTACACAGAGACAGGATTTCATGGGAGAAGGGCAATTCCTACTGATTAGTGACATCCACAGGGTTACTTAGCTGAGCCAGGCTGCAAACAAGTATCATGTAAAAAAAAATAAAAATGAAAAAATGTCAGTGCAAATAAAATATTGATGCCAAAGAGGCTGTACACCTCAGCAATTTGACAGATGTTTCTGTGTGTGCACATCTGCCTTTAATACACAAGTCTATCAATAAGCAGAAGCATTCTTGATGCAAGAGAAGTTAAGGAGGAGGACAGAAAATAACCTTTGTGTATTTTGATGCACCTGATGACAACGGAAAACCTCAACCACCGCAGAAGAATCCACTATTTCGCTTATCATTCCCTCAAGCATAGATCATAAGATTGGAGATGACCTTATAATTTCCCTTCCAGCTCTAGAATTATTTGATGGTATTGTTTTTTAAAAGAAGTTTAGAATTCACTAAGATGTTTCAAATCAGGCTTGGTGACATCTGGGGGACCTTTTTTGTTCACCCAGGCTTTTAAAATCTTGTTTTAAAAAATGTTTTTAGTTGTAACTGTTACTTGTTTTGGATTGTTTTTAATGTGTTTTGAATAGTATGTTTTAGTTTTCTGTTTGGTTTTGTGAGTTGCCCACAGAACAATTTGTTTGGGGTCAGTCATGTAAATAAAAATCATCATCATCGCAAGCAGGGATAGGTGGCCTAGGCTGTCCAGCTGCTGCTGAACTATAACCCCCACCATCCCTAGCCACATATTGTGACTGGGGATGATGGGAGTTGTAGTTCAACAACTGGATAGCCCAAGTTGCCCATTGCAGGGGAATCATATCAATTCAACAAAACTATTGGTAGGTCTGCAAAACATTATTGCACAACTGAATTTCCCCCCCACCTAAAAGAAAATCCCATACCCAATGATTCTCACCCTGGGTCATCTCCAAATACAGGAAGCTGATGACAAATTCCATTAAGCATGAACTCAATAAGCATTGCAGGGTAAGAATATCTTATATTCTTAAGATATTTGTAAGAACATCTGGCACATATTTTTCAAGAGCAAAGCCAAACATACACCTTCACACCTACTTACTTTACCTAGAGATGTTTTTGGAATTCTCCTCATCTGAATTCTCCCTGGATTTTGGACTTCTGAACAGAGGCGCCATTAGGCCCGGGCTTCGGGGAGCAAATCCGAGCCATGGCCTCCCCACTACCCGCCTGCAGCATGCCTGCCAGCAGCCAGCACCGGGAATCTCCTCCCCATTCCGCTGCCAGCACGGGCTCTGCAATTCCCCCCTTCTCCGACACTCTCTCCCAGCCTCCTAAAGGGTGGCTGTGCCTAGCACGGAGGCCTCTTCCTGCCTCATGGCTCTTCCGCAGCATAAGATGAAGGCTACCCAGCAGCAGAGGGTTGAACTGGGAGGGAGGGAGGCAGGGGGCCATTGCTGGCTGCCCCAGTGTTGTCTCTTTTACCAACCTCTATAGGGAAACTTATAGAAGTCGAAGGAAGGCTTTGGAGGCTTGGTCGCACTTTGATCCCAGCAGAGGTGTAGCTAGGAGAGAAGGGGCCTGTGTTGACAAGGCTCAGACTGGCCCACAGGGCATATTCCCGGTGTGCCCCACCGCACCCCTGCACCCCAACTCCCGCCCTTAATTACCCGTTCTTCTCAAAACCCAGCACCCTCCCCACATATATTCCACTGCCCTCTCAGTGCCTCCAACCCGGCCCTGGTATTGACCACTCTCCCTGACGACCCCTCAGAGTGAGGGAGATAATGAAGGAAGTAGGGAGGGGTGGAGATGGGGAACCCTCAGGAGCTGGGGGGCCCAGGTTCTTTGAACCCATCTACTCAATGATAGCTACGCCCCTGGATCCCAGGCAGGTTGTGTGGCTAGATCCCAGACTATGGGTTCAAGTCCCCAAACCCTTAAGACTCTCGCCACCCAACAATCATATGGAACAGACCTAGAACATCTTTGATTTTTGCCACAGTCAGATTGTATTCCATTTCTGTAATAAATGGTCAGTCTGATTCATATATACAACTATGTCAATATCTGGCATAGGCAGAGCTAAACCACAAAGCTAGCTTGGTCTCTGGAACTTATTTTTCTTTGTCCCATATTCTCGTGAGCATTAATTCAATAGCTCTTTAAAAAATGGGACGTAACTTGCATAATCAGATAAATTATTAGAAGGCCTATAAATCATTACCACCTAATATGACTGCAAGCGGAGTCAATGAAATTTGCAGATAAATATGAGAAATGACTACTAATTTTTACTGAATTAAAACTGGCAAAAATTCTGAAATGACAAATGATTAAGGAAACTTTACATTTATTTTCAGAGTAAAAGGGGAGGGGAAAGTGGCAAAAGAAAGGAATAAATCTCTCTTTCCCAAAACACCAAATATAAATCATAAAATGAAAAACCTTAATATTAATTACAGATTTGGTAGAAACAGAGCTGGAAATGCTCTACAAAATTTAAGACTTCCCCAAGATTAAAATGTTAATGATACTAAATGTATAAAACACACAACGCATAATCAACTTGTGGAATTCTCTGCCACGAGATGTGGTGACAGCAGCCAACAACCTGGCTGGCTTTAAGAGGGGTTTGGATAACTTCATGGAGGAGAAGTCTGTCAACGGCTACTAGTTGTAGGGCTATGGGCCACCTCCAGCCTCAGAGGCAGGATGCCTATAAATACCAGTTGCAGGGCAGTAACAGCAGGAGAGAGGGCATGCCCTCACCTCCTGCCTGTGGTTTCCAGCGGCATCTGGTGGGCCACTGTGCAAAACAGGATCTGGACTAGATGGGTCTTCTTGGGCCTGATCCAGCAGGGTTGTTCTTATGTAGGATATGTATGCCTGTGGGTATCTGTTGCAGGGGAGCAGCAGAGGGGACATGCCTTCATATCCTGGTTGTGTGGCTTTCTAGAGGCATCATGTGGGCCACCATGACAAACAGGACGCTGGACTAGATAGGCCTTGGGCCCAATCTAGGCAGGCTCCTCTTACTGTTTGTTTTTATGTTCTTTAGCTAGCTAAATACAGCAAAGGGAATCATCTTTCCAGCATAACTCACAGCCACTTCCGGTCTACACAGAAGGTAAACCAGTGTAAGGGAAGGCTTGCGGGGGTTTTACGCTGTCTGTCGTCAGATGCAGGGCCATGGCTTGGGTGCTTCGTGCACACGACAGAGACCCCATATTTCCGATCGGTCCTCCGGCCACCTCGCTATGCCCCTGCAGGTTTCTGTGCTATGCTGAAGATCAAGCTCATTGCCACTGCCTTGTAAACCTTTAAAAGGAGCTTGCTGGACCCATTCTTAAATGTTGTTCTAACCATCCTGGCTACAACACAGGGAGAATGGGACTGCACAGCCTCCTAACATCACCTTCATGCAAAGAAGCAGCATGGCCCGGGGGTGGGGTGGGCAGTGAGGACCTGCATTAAATTTAAGTACCTCATCTGCTGTATGGTCAGCTGTGAAGCACTGACCACATGGCCTGCCGCAGCCCGGGAAAGCCAGAAACCAACAGAAGGGTGCATTAGAGCCGAGAACTAAATGAGCATGTAAAGCAAGGGAGCCTCTAAGGAAGCCAAGCACACATGACACTAAAAGCCACACTCACTTCTGGATGGTGTTTTATTATCATCTATGTTATCTGCAGGCTGTGAAAACGTGGGGGCCCTTATTGACATTAGCTCAACAAGAACAGGGGTCGTTGGAACAGGTCTCCCTCCTACACTGACCTGATGATATCTGCACTCACACAGGAAGAACCTAATGACAACTTTCCCCTTGTTCAGGATAGCCAACACCACCATTTAGATATGAAGAATTTAGAAGTTCTTAGTAATTTCCTGGAGGAGAGGTCTCTCAACCGCTACTAGTCAGATGGCTATAGGCCACCTCCAGCCTCAGAAGCAAGATGCCTATAAATACCAGTTGCAGGAAAGTAACAGCAGGAGAGAAGGCATGCCCTCAAATCCTGCCTGTGGCTTCCAGTGGCATCTGGTGGGCCATTGTGCGAAACAGGATGCTGGACCAGCTGGGCCTCCTTGGTCCTGATCCAGCAGGGCTGTTCATATGTTCTTAGAAAGTTTTAAGAACACAACCATTGTCTTGCAGGACCAGACCAAGAGGAGCTGTCCAGATGTACCTGGGAAGCTCAAAAGCAGGATATAAAGGCAACTAGCCCTCTCCTGCTGGGATCATCTGATATTTAGAGCTATTCTACCTCTGCTATTGAAAGTTCCATTAATCACAACCAACAGCTGTTAATGCACCCTCTGTTAATTGTCTGATTCAGTTCAGTTCAAGCTTTATTACGGTCAGAGACCAGAATCAAATTACACATTAATGAAGGACGGTGATTCTGTTCCAAAGCTCCATGAGGCTTGGTTTTTAAAAAGATCTTTTGTTTTGTTGTGCAGCACTACATATGAAGTGAAATATCTGCAGGAGCAGAGGAATTCATGTAACAGAGAGGTGCATGAGAAGATCACAGTTTGCAACTGCCTCGGCCCTCTAAACACCAGTTTCGGCATTTCTTTCCGGTACTGGACTCTTTCAGCTGAGTAACAGAGAGATTAATAGCAGGCCTGCTGTTTATGTATGCATGTGGCTGCACAGAAATGTCTACTGCTGCTGCAAATACATTATAACTGCTTAAGAAGGCAGATAAATAATATTTATGTACGGCTATGTGGCACGGCAGTGCAACATCTACTCCTGGCAGCAGGTCAGCCAGTCCTTCTTCTCGCTTCCATTCCCCACTTGCAGTAAACATGCCATCCGCCCTGGAGAAATGTCCTAGCGGCCAGGGAGAAATGACTGACTAGACTGTCATTCTCCTTTTTCAGACAGAAGAACAAGGAGCCAAAGCTAAACGTTACAGGAGGTGCCAAAGTCAGAAGCAAGCCTGGAATCTCCTCCTCCTCTCTTGTTTGCCATGTCTTGTAACATGGTACTCATGAAGCAACATAACTAGCCCTATTTTAGGCATAAAGTTGTATGTGCTGGCAGCTCTCCATACAGATGTACACATATGTGTGTGAGATCTTAAGGGCCGCCTGATCCCAGCAGAATCTACCCAGCTGACTAGGTCAGCTGGGAGGGCACTGCCCCGCATGCCAGTGCCAACAACTGCTGAAGTTCATTTGTCGAGGACTCAGGGCAGGGCCTTCTCTGTGGTTGCCCCCCCCCCGGCTGTGGAACTCGCTCTCAAAGGAGATCCACAAGGCTTTCTCACTCCCAGCCTTTTGGAGGAGACTGAAGATGCTCATTTTACTCAGGCTATTGGCTAATGAACAGCTCCCTCTCATGATTGTAGTGGTTTCCTGATTTATAATGAATTTTAAAATGAGATTTCATGGTTGTTTCGTTTGCTTTTTTAAATGTGTTGTTTATAGCCCAGGATCTAGAACAAAGGATGGTATAAAACTGCAGATGCAGCCATTTTAAAAGTGAGCCCAAGTAAAAGTCCCTCAAATGCAGGATACAGATAAGAAATGTTCTGCTGTTTATGCATTGAACATAGTGTGAATAACTGTATGTGTGTACACAGATTATATGTGTGCTGACCGTAATATGTGAAGAGAGCCACTGTGCTAGTTCCTTGCCAAGGCAAGCAGCGGCCAAAGAAATGGAATGGGGTGTGTGGGGGGGTGGGGGGGTGGGTAATGATACCATGTTCAGTGATACCATGTCATGTTTCACTTGCTATTACTGTGGGGATGGTGGGGGAAGTCATTGCCACAGACCTGTTTTTGATAGTAGCTATGTGTCACTTTTAACAGTAGCAAACACTGAGCTCATAAGAACAGCCCTGCTGGATCAAGCCCAAGGAAGCCCATCTAGTCCAGCAGCCTGTTTCACACAGTGGCCCACCAGATGCTGCTGGAAGCCACAGGCAGGAGTTGAGGGCATGCCCTCTCTCCTGCTGTTACTCCTCTGCAACTGGTACTCGGAGGCATCCTGCCTTTGAGGCTGGAGGTGGCCTTTAGCCCTCCAACAAGTAGTCGATGATAGACCTCTCCTCCTCAATTTATGCCAGACTTCAAATCTTGGTTACAGAAGTCGGGAGAATCTCGATAACAAGGCATAAGAACCAGCGTCTGGTGGCTTCAGGCACCACGCCCTCCAGGAACCTCTGGATCCCAGCTTAGCAACTTCTTGGTGATCAAGCAAACCCACCCATACTAGGGAATATTGCCTGACTGAACTCAACAAGTGAAGGACACAGCCAAGAATCTGACCAAAGTCTCTGTTCCTTTGGGCCTGTTTAACCCCTACAAAAAACAGTGTTATGAAGAGCAGAGGTTCACAACCGTGGGTCCCCAGATCATGTTGGCTACAAGTTCCATCATCAGCCAAAGGCCATTGGGGCTTGTAATCCAACAAAACCTGAAGACCCAAGGTTGGGAACTCCTAGTGTAAAGGACAGGATTTCGATTGGGAAGACCTTGGTTAAATGCTTGTTCAGTCATAAAGGTCACTGGGTGACCTTAGAGCAAGGTAACCTAACCTGCCTGATAAGGGTGGAGATAAAATGGGATCACCATCCTGAGCTTCCTGGACAAAGATGAATACCAATGTGATCAGTAAAGTTCCCACACTGTGTTGCAACCCTATGAGCGTCAATCATTCTACCTGCATTTTTAATAACATTCTGCTGCCTTTTATACTCTCAGAACACAGCAAAGAACTTTTGGGGGCAAGGAGAATCATGCTAGTAGCAGTTCAACAGAACCAGTTGTTGTAATGTATATTTTATCTCTGTGTGCAAGAGCAGAACTTGTGTCAAGGAAAGCAAACATCCAGACTAATTCATACCTTGAGTGATCCTCTCTTTTACAACTGAGAAGTTCAGTTTCTACAAAAAATTAATAATAATCCCCTGCAACAACTCCTCTCACCACCACCACCACCCTTTATCTTATTTGGGATCAGATGATGGACACAGTTTTGTATTACTTAGACATTTGTTATGCCTGCTCGTTTTTATTAATTATGAGATTATGCAGTAAAAAAAAGTCTTTTCCTGTGGATAACTCTGCTGGCTTGTCTGTGACACACTTCTTAGCCCTAATAGCCTGACTTAATTAATCTGTTTAATTTATTGATCCAAACCATAACAAGAGAGAATATTCTCTTTTAAACAAGCTCTTTATCATATTGAGCTATGGGACTAAATGCTCCCTATTCTTTTCCAGATTTGAAATTTACCTAGAAGCCAACATGCTACTCAGCTTGAGACACCACATGCAAAGATGTGAAATCAAAATTAAATATGACTTGGTAGTTTTAAGTAGCGACCAAGAGGTCAAGTCACAAGGTGACCTATTTTCTTACTGTCTGTTTCACTCGGTGTGCCTTTTGAAGTAAATATATCCTGGTGCTCAGATCTAAAGCTAGAAGAAGGAGCGCAGAAATAAGGCATAATCAAAAATATTTTTATGGTTTCAACATCTTTTTTTCTTGGATAGCCCTGGCAGATGTACTGCGCAAAGTTCCATGCGCATCGTAATGCAACATACATGCAGTTGTGCAAGGGTGCTCTTCCACAAAAACAAAAATTGCACAAGAATTATTTCCTTAATAATTGCACAAGAATTATTTCCTATTATTTCCAGTGGCACCGGGGTGTGTGTGTGTGTGTGTGCTGCAGATTCATCAGACACTCTTGATGCACAATCCTCCCGGGTTCAGTGTTCCAAGTGAAGCCTGAACAGTGCCAAATAGAGTGGAACTATGAACATGTGAACTGTATGTGTGAACTGCCCCCCGCCCTTGTGCTTTAGGATGTGGTGGAAGCATATTCCAGTTTGAGCTTCTTCCAAAAACAGTCTCAAATCAATTATTTTCTGTGTTCAGAAGCTAATAGAGAAGCCTGCTGGCACTTTAATTGTGTCCAAATTTATCAGGGACAGCTAGACTGTTGGATTTTATTTTATTTTTAAGTGAAATGGTTTTTCTAAAGATGGATGCTGAATTAGGGTCTGTCTCCCAATGCCCAGCCATACATATTTGGAGGTTCTTGTTCAGCCTCTTAATCTCAGGTTGTAGGTTTCTAATACTACAGATTATTCATTCATTCATTCAATTTCTATACCGCCCTTCCAAAAATGGCTCAGGGTGGTTTACACAGAGAAATAATAAATAAATAATATAGGGACATAGGAAGCTGCCATATACTGAGTCAGACCATTGGTCTATCTAGCTCAGTATTGACTTCACAGCCTGGCAGTAGCTTCTCCAAGGTTGCAGGCAGGAATCTCTCTCAGCCCTATCTTGGAGATGCTGCCAGGGAGGGAACTGGGAACATAGATGCTCTTCCCAGAGCGGCTCCATCCCCCCGCAAAGGGAATATCTTGCAGTGCTCACACATCTAGTCTCCCATTCATATGCAACCTGGGCAGACCCTGCTTAGCTAAGGGGACAAGTCATGCTTGCTACCACAAGACCAGCTCTCCTCTCCAGATGGCTCCTTGTCCCCAAAGGGCTCACAATCTAAAAAGAAACCTAAGACAGACACCAGCAACAGTCACTGGAAATACTGTGCTGGGGGTGGAGGGCCAGTTACTCTCCCCCGGCTAAATAAAGAGAATCACCACGCTAAAAGGTGCCTCTTTGCCGAGTTAGCAGGGATAATTATACAGCATTACATATCCAACAGTGGTCCAGTCCACCACATGTAACTGGGTAAAGTAAGCCACAGCTTTTACACTCTGAGAAAGGTTATGATCTAGCAGAGCAATCCAATCCAGATGGAGGAAAAGTAAAAGCATCCTATTTTTATCCCCTCCTCTGAGTCTGTCTGCAAGGAACAGACAACCAAGGCCAACACATTGCAAACAATTAATTCCACCAGTGAATAGCAGCCAACTGTTAATCCTTAGAGACATCCTGTATTTAGGGCTGTAGGTTACTTTGTACCAAAGGGAAGGGGACGGAAAAAAAATCCAAATTTAACATTTCAAAATCCAAATTACAGAAATGTACTTATTTGTCCTGTATAGACTGCTTGGCTTCCAGGGTTTCAAAAAGTCAAAGTCTTGAATATTTCTGCACTGTCTCAGAAGGCAAAAGGATGAGGCAGGAGAGAGGGTGATAGCAATAGAAGGTGACAAAAGCAACAAAGAAATATGGAATACAAGATTTGGTGAGGAGATGAGACGTAGCAAAGCACAGATTTTAGGGCTGAGCAGAAATGAGGAGCTTCTCTATACATTCTTAGCAGTTTCATATTTTCCCATCTTTCAGCAATTTTGAGGAGATTACATTGGAATGGGAATAGAGTGTGTGCCCATTCATAAATAGGGCAATGCAATGCAGGAAGCAGAGCCCTCTGTCTTCAATGCCAGTGCATGGTTGTGAGGCCCAATCAGATTGTCCGGGTAGGATTTAATTAAATGCATTCATTTATTGTCCAATTTATATACCACCTTTCACATAAAACCTATCCCCAGGTGGTTTACAAAAGCCAATACAATAAAATTCCATAAAATAGCATTTAAAATATTAAGACCACAGAAACCACATTCATGATCCGCTATCTGATTGAGACTTAAAAGAAACAAGGGGGGGGGGGTTAAGTGACAAGAAATCAGGAGCAGAAAGAGGAAAACCATAGCTACAAACCTCCAGCAAAAAAGGAGGGAGGGTTCAGGGAAAGGTTATACATGATTTCCGTTCCCCTGAAACCATGGCTTCTGTGCCCCAAAATCAATATGGGTAAACATACAGCAGTGCCCGAAGAGAACCTGCACTCACTGTTGTTTTGTGCCAGATGAGTTCTCTAAGCCAGGGCTTCTGAACCAGTGTGCCATGGTCAGTCGTATAGTCAGAAGAAATCCAGAAGTCAAGCACTCTCCATGACAGCCTCCACAGTCACACCCACCTCGACACTGTTGACAGCCATGTCCCATTGCCATGCCTAACTACCCCCCCCACACACACACTTAGATCCAATCATTTGGGTGGTTCTTGTACAAGACGTCAAGGATAGTTTCCTAACCCTACATGGCTGGCCCTATCCGACCCCAACACAGCATCCCTCCAGTGGCTGTTGCCGGCACCTACCTTATGTTTCTTTTTAGATTGTGATCCCTTTGGGGACAGGGAACCATTTTATTTATGCATTATATTTCTTTTTCTATGCAAGCCGCTTTGAGAACTTCGGTTGAAGAGCAATATATTAATATTTGTAGTCGTAGGAGGAGTAGGGTTTGAACTTCACACGGAAGAGCTATCTGGATTGCCAACCCCAAAAGACAGGATAGAGATATAATAGAAGACAGGAAGAATGGAAGTAAAATCAATTGTAGTCCAATGTTTAATTATGTAATAAACCATTGGCACAGCAAGAGCAGCATAGGATTTCCATTTAGAAAGCAAAGGGCATTGTGTCCCTCCCTACCAAGACCCTGGAGGGGAGAAAATACTGGGACTAGGTCCCTGCTCATCCCTGCAGCATTACACCACTTGCCACAGCACACTAGTGTGCCATGAGACACTGGTCAATGTGTCATATAGATCTGCTCTGAGTCAGCCCCAAAAGATGATCACCCCATCATTTTGGAGATATCATCCCAAAATGCACTGAGAAAGACATGTCCCTCCTGGAAGTTTTTCACACCTGACTTTTAGTTTGCCATTGCCTCCTCCCATGCAGTGTGAGATGATGATGCCTTTCAGCATCTTCCTATATCGTTGCTGCCCGATATAGGTGTTCCCCATAGTCTGGGAAACATACCAGCGGGGATTCGAACCGGCAACCTCTGGCTTGCTAGGTAAGTCATTTCCCCACTGCACCATTAGGTGGCTGGTCTTTTCTTGTGGTATTAATTGCCCCTTTTGCTAAGCAAGATCCACCATGGTATGCATTTGGAAAGGAGACTACAGGTGTGAGCACTGTAATTTTATTTTATTTATTTAACACATTTGTCTACCGCCCAAAACCCAAGTCTCTGGGTGGTTTACAGCAAATGATTTAAGATATGTAAGATATTCCCCTTAGGGGATGGGGTCTCTCTGGGAAGAGCATCTGTAGGCTTGCCTGCAGAAGGTTCCAAGTTCCCTCCCTGGCAGCGTCTCCAAGGTAGGGCTGAGAGAGATTCCTGCCTGCAACCTTGGAGAAGCCTCTGCCAGTCTGTGAAGACAATGCTGAGCTAGATGGGACAGTGGTCTGACTTGGTATATAGGAAATTCCTATGTTCCTTACCCTTTGAATCATTTGCCATAGCTTGCAATGTAAGATAAAGGTTGGGGGGCAGGGGGGAAGAGAGCGGGCAAGCATGGAAACAATTAGTGCAGTGAAACATAACAAACTTCTCAGTGCCTTTAGTTTTAATTAACCTTCACAAAAACAGGAACACTAAAGAATACAGACAGGACTTCTGGGGACTAGGGAGCAATAACTTCAAAAGGAAATGTGTTTGTGTGGCACCAAAGCACAAACGCAGACTGTGGGCTTAGGGGGGGACAAAGATGTACCCTTATATAGGGAGGGAGGCTCAGAAGATTAATTCAGTGGGGGGAAAGGAGCCAAGTGCCAAGAGCCTTGCAAGAACTGGGGGCTCGTGGATTCAGATCCAAGTGACTCTTCCCCGCCATACACACACACCTCTCCCCTCTTTTCTGCCCCCTTCTATATCTGGCATTCCTTCAGGCAAGCCTCTCCCGGGTTGCTCCCAGCTGCTCTCCCACTTCTGCATCTTTTTGCAGCTGCCCATCATCCAGTGCTCAGCACTGGTGAGTGTGGCCATCCCAATAGGGTCTCTTGAGAAAACTTTGCCACTACAGCATCGCAATCTATTTCTCTACTGACCTCCACCCACTTTCTGGTTTACCAGCTCACCCTTCCTCAGTCCCACCAGGTGATCAACATCTACTGTCTGCTCAAGTCTGGCAGGGTTGTGCCTCCCACAGGGATCATCCCTGAGGCGGATATGTTTAGTCAATATATCTGGAGCAAGAAGGCAGGGGCAGCCCTTTCATGAGGCAAAGTGAGGTGGCTACCTCAGGCGGCAGAGTCCTGGGACACCAGCGGGGTGGCAAAATAACCTCTACTGTTGCCATCCAAGCAGCTCTTTGGACTGATCTAACCACTTGCAAGGAGGAGAGAAAAGGAGGCTGCTAGCAACCTTCCCTCCTCCCTGCCCCACTTTCAAAGCAGTTTAGAAAGGGAGCTGCTGGGTCATGAAGCAAGGCAGTCTTTGGCACAGTGCCTCAGTCACCCCAATGCCTTAGGCCGCCCCTACATGAAGCATATTTTTTCTGGTGAAATTGTGTTCAATAGAGAGGAGAGTCCCTGAAGTTGTTGTTGGGGGCTTAAATGGATCTGTGGAACTTGCCAACATTTTGCACAAGACAGCTGCAAAGTTCTTGTTTC
Organism: Hemicordylus capensis; assembly: GCF_027244095.1. NCBI lineage: Eukaryota > Metazoa > Chordata > Lepidosauria > Squamata > Cordylidae > Hemicordylus > Hemicordylus capensis. The sequence continues at coordinate 23,484,154 of NC_069667.1, forward strand.
AAAAGGTAATTACGCAAAAAGGTCTGGCTGTGCAAAATGTGAAAAACAAACACAAAAGGAAAAATGGGTCTATCGCTCAGAATCAAAGGGGATATTGCTGCCTTTGAAAAGAGGGGATTAGTGTAAATGACAGGCTCATGTTACAGAAATCCCTGGCTTTTCACTGCTGCATTGACACAGCACTTAGAGTCACAACAATTTGCTGACAAGTACAGCATAAAAGGTGCTTCCCCACTAACCTTTTTCTCCATTATTGACATCACTCTTCCACTCACGTATTTCTCCAAATCCAGACCATATTCTTCACCAACAGTGGCATTCCTGCATTTTCCCTAGTGTCAAACCATTTTTACAAAAAATCTCAAAGGCTGGTTTGCAGCATTTCTGTTTAAATTTCCAACACAACTGCAGCCCACAGGACCTTCACACAGGAGCTGATGACTACTGTCTCATCTGCTTGAGAAATGGATGGTGAGGCAGTTAAAGATGGAAGATGTCACTTCCTGCATCTCTTGCCTATCTATCCCACTAGTCTTCTGGTAGCAAGCATGAATCGTCTCCTTTGCTAAGCAGAGCCTGCCCTGGTTTAAGAACATAAGAACAGCCCTGCTGGATCAGGCCCAAGGAAGCCCATCTAGTCCAGCTTCCTGTTTCACACAGTGGCCCACCAGATGCTGCTGGAAGCCACAGGCAGGAGTTGAGGGCATGTCCTCCTCTCTCCTGCTGTTACTCCCCTGCAGCTGGTACTCAGAGGCATCCTGCCTAAACCAACCTGGTTTGCATTTGCATGGAGGCTACATGTGTGACCACTCTAAGATATTCCCCGTAGGAGGCGGGGCTGCTCTGGGAAGAGCATCTGCACTACTGTGGGGGCAAAGCAGAGGTGGCCCAGTGTACTGTAGCACTGGGGGCAAAGCATTTAGTGTTGCCCTGTACTATGCCCTGGTGGGAGTCAGCCTCCTTTCACAGCCAATCCTTGCAAGCTTCGAAAGTGACCTGGAGGATCGGGGAGGAAGAAAGGTTGCCTGCAACCTCCTCTTCACAATCTAATTCTGTCAGGGGCTGAAGGAATGAGGCCCTTATCTAAGGGAGGAGCCACAGTTTAGAAGGAGAGCACCACCTTTGCACCAAGGTGGTGAACTGGTGAACAGTCCACCAGTTCAGTCCAGGTCAAAGGATCTCAGTGCTGGGAAAGACCTCTGCCTGAGGCTTGGAGGAGCTGCTGCTGCTGCCAGTCAGTAACAGGCTAGAAGGACGAATAGCCTGACTCAATATAAGGCAGCTTCATAGGAGACTCGTTTTTGTAGCAGTAACAAAAAGTCACAGGAGACTGATCTTTAGCCATGACCTTTATTTTCAAAACCAGGCACATACTCTATTTTGCTTAGATGGCTTTGTGAGTCTCAGGAGGGTGCATACAATATTTCAATTATTTAAGGATCTGCGAGCATTCTACAAACCTCCCATCATCGGCCACCTATTTCCATTCGGTATCCACAACCCTGTATATACACACACCTCGCGTACTCTTATCGGAGCGATAAAATCTGCTAAGGTGCTCAGGCCTGGGAAGAACGGTGGAATGGGTCCATTTTCTCTAAGTGACACAAAATAACTGGGCTAAAATGGTTGCATGAATACATTCCACTTGACTCCTTTTTGTGCCATGTCAGAATCGCAAGGCTCAGAATGTAGGCTGAGCTCCTTGAGAGACACTTTAATAATGCAGGACCTTACAAGGTCACCAGGAAAACAACCACCAATGTATTTCTTTCTCTTTGAAATGCAAGCCCTCTTCCCTCTCCAACTTATACATGCATATATTTTGAAGGTTATGGCAGGTTAATACGTGCCTTCAAGGTAGACAGAATATTGCTTCAATGTTAGGGTTGTTCCGCACCCATCTTTTCAGATATTCCATAGATGTGGAAAGCTGGCAGAAGCCATTCAATGCCCCATCTAGCCCAGCTCCCATGCTTGGGGATAAGAGACTGCCATGAAGGCACCCCAAGGCCTTTTTAAGAGGCTGAGAGGCCTGGGAGTGGGATGTTTATTTGAGCCCACTCCCCACCTTCTTCTCTTTTGTTAACACGCAACCTTTTGCACAGGGTGGGATGTAACGATTGCACAGTTGCACAAGAACGCTGCTGTACAAACACACAAATTGTGCAAATGGAGTTGCTTGTACATGATGTTGCACCACGTGCATAAGCACAACGTTGCTCAGCGTCTGCATACAGTTGTCAATGTAATGACCCAAAGTACTGAAACAACTCTTGATCCTGTGGTTATACTTTAACTGGTTCATTTTACTGCCTTGGACAAAAAGGATCAATCTGATGGTTGCAAATACTGAACTGTACTTTGGATCACCTCCACACCCTCCACATGTGTAGGGCCTAGGGCAGTCAGTTGTCCTCCTTGGTGCCCCACTACAAAGCCCTGAAGAGTCCTCCTCAGCTCACCTTGCCTTGGAATAAAAGCTCACCTGAAAGCATGTCAGTTTCCCAGCTCTCTTTGGCTCCAGTATCCCAATAAAGGGAAGCAGGAAGAAGTTGCCGACAGGCTTCCCAACAGCACTTCTCGACTGTGTCTCTCTACTATTACTTCTGTAGAGAGAGGGCTCTTTGTGTTTTGTTCTGTTCTGACTCTCTTGACTCGTTTGTCCATTTCCCTTTGCTTTCCCCCTGATCTAACTGGGCCATCTAAATCCCAGCCTGCCTACAATAACCTCACTCCAAAACATCCCTCCCCTACTGCTCCTATCCTTTCTTGATAACTTTCTAGGAAAGCAATTCCACATCTCCAGTTTGCTTTCAAGCAGCTTTGCAATGGCTAAAATCCCAAATTTTTAGGCAGCTTTGGGAAGTCTGCCTACTGGATTCATGCTGGATCCAACACCAGTCCATCCAGAGCCTGTGAAGAACCCCAAATTAATCAGCAGTGGTGTTGCCATTCCTCCAAAACTAGAGTGGAGTCTCCAGCATCAGCCTCAATTTGCTCCAGGTCTCTAATAAATGTGATCCTGGGGGTGATGATGACTTAATACTGTGAAAAAACATTGGGGGGAAATATCCAGAAATAGATTCATAAGAACATAAGAACAGCCCTGCTGGATCAGGCCCAAGGAAGCCCATCTAGTCCAGATCCTGTTTCGCACTGTGGCCCACCAGATGCCACTGGAAGACCACAGGCAGGAGTTGAAAGGGGCATGCCCTCCCTCCTGCTGTTACTCCCCTGCAACTGGTACTCAGAGGCATCCTGCCTTTGAGGCTGGAGATGGCCTGTAGTCCTCCGACTAGTAGCTGATGATAGACCTCTCTTCCATGAAGTTATCCAAACCCATCTTGAAGCCATCCAAGTTGTTAGCTTCCACCACATCTTGTGGCAGAGAATTCCACACGTTGATTATGCATTGTTTGAAAATAGTACTTCTGTTTTTTGGTCCTAGATTTCCTGGCAATCAATTTAATGGGATGACCCTTGGTTCTAGTGTTATGTGAGAGGGAGAAGAATTTCTCTCTATCCACTTTCTCCACATCGTGCATGATTTTATAGACCTCTGTCATGTCTCCCTGCATGTCTCCATCAGCACAGATGACTCCAATCATCAGCAACTCCAATTAATCTTAGCCAAAAGCCTCCAAACCTGCAAACACCAGTCCAGAAAGAGGGATACACTTGTTGAATAGCAACTAAACTTCATTGTTGTGTATGTTTGTGTTCTGTGATTAGTACAAAGCACCCAAACTCAAAATGTCCATAGCCTTTTTTCTGTTGAGTCATAAAAAGAGTCACAGAGGGCTTAAAAAAGAAAAGAAAAATATATCTCCAGTGACACAGAATGAATAACTCACACGTTTGAGCAGACTGCACAACTTTCTTTAGTTTTTTTCTCAACCCAATTGCAATAGTAAATGAGATCAGGTCAAGAGGTGGAGGGGGACACATCTTCATTTCTGGGCTATTGCAGAAGAGTTGCTAACTAAAACAAAACCTCATTTTCGGGTACGGTGCAACACTGTGCTTTGTTGACATGCTACTCCAGGTAGCATGTCTGATTGACGGAAAATAGATTGGGGTGGAAAGGGGGAGAGGAACAACCAAGTCAAGGGACCCACAGGGCATGCCTAACACAGCTCTCCAGATGGGGAGGCCTTTTGTCTCTAGAAGTCCACACAAATTAGTTTAAGAGGAGTGCAAAGCTTTTGCTATCCTCAACGGACTCCACGGGGTCTATATTTATTGAGTTGCTGGTGAGCTTGCCTTCTGTAGGCACGCTACTGGAAGCATCCTTTCCCTTCAGGCCACGCCAGATTCAAGCACATTCACTGCAAAATTCAATCCCATGAGTCCCTTGGCTTGCTCTGTGCTGTAATGCTGACCTCTGTGACGAGGTGGTCCTTCATGCCCCAAGATCTGACTATTAGGCATGAAAGACACCCGCCGGTTGGGTTAAGGCCGTGATGAATAGATAGGCTTAAAACTGGAAGCATTTCCTCTCGTGTACCCCCAAAGCATTTGGAGTGGTGTGGCTCAGGATCAAGGGCAGCTCCGTGGGAGGCAGGAGGTGGGGTACTGGTGAGCAAGCATCCCCCTGACTTGTGGCTCTTGCCCCCCCACACACACACACCTGACCTCCCTTTCTATTCCAGAAATCTAATAGGGGGGGCCACATGGAGGGGTTATTTGAAGATGCTGCAGTGGATAGCATGGTGACAAAGTAGCCAGGTACCAAGACACCATCTGGGTGAGCAGAGACTGTTGGACCAGCAATGGAGAGTTGAGGCCAGTTCTCCCTTTAACAGGGATTCCCAGATGTTGTAGACTACAACTCCCACAATCCCCAGCCAAAGGCCATTGCAGCTGGGAGTTGTAGCCAATCACATCTGGGAGTCTCTGTTACAGGGAACTCTGGCTGAGGCTGAAGGGCTTATATTAGGACCAGGCAGCCTCCACCCAGCTTCTGGTCTTAATAAACTTTATCCCCCCACAGCAGCGCTCAATTAAAAAACACAGTTTGCCGGTTCAATGTATTTTCTGCCGTTTTAGTGCAGTTTTAATGCTGTATTTCTACGGTATTTTACATTTATGACACGTTATTGAATGTATTGATTTTGTTATTGTGCACCACTTTGTGCTGCATTTTCAGAAATCCATCAGTTGGATGGATGAAGGGCGAGCTATGGTTTGCCACAGATTGGGAAGCGACTATTCAGCTCTGAGCACTCAAGGGCGGAGGGAGATTATGAGCCACAAGCTCATTCCCAGGCGTATTTAGATCCCACTGGTGCTGCAGCACCAAACCCAAGGCCAAAACTGGGCTCTTAGCCAAGGTTAAGGGCGCAAACCCACCCTTAACCCGGCTCCTGGGATCATGTGGAACAATCCTAGAATCCCCCGGTGAACTGTGCTCAGCGCGTGGTGCATCGTGGGATAACAAGTCCCAGCCTCAGAGTGATTCACACTGAAAGAGCAGCACTGATCGTGTAGGACCACGCTCTGCACTCCCACCAGTCGAAGAATGCTCATCTGGGGGGGGGGAGGCAAGGTTTGCAAAGCCTCCCCCCCGCCACATCCCTCGCCCACCTGGCAGGTCGTGAGAACAGCCTCATTAACTGAGCCAGTGAGTGAAACTAGGGGTGCCTTCATTCCATACAGAAAAAAACACACCTCATCCTTTCCCCATGAGATCTGAAAACTCTTTGCAGACTATTTTAAAAGCCACAAAATAACAAGGATGGATAAGAGTAAAAAAATATATATATCAGTTCTGCCCCAGAGCCATGTTAAATTAATAAGAAATGCCATTACTAAGGGAGCATCTGGCACAACCAGCATTCCTTTGGAAAAAAAATAATCGTGTCTATTAGATAGCAATCAGCATTAAAATGTCATTATTTACCCACAATTAGCTCTCCCTGGGACTACAGGGATGGGAGCTGTAGTTCGTCTGGAATATAGCAAACAAAATAGTGCAAGAACTCAGATGACCTTGTTGGTTGACTGTGGGTTCTAGAACAGAAACTTTATTTGGGTCACAGACCAGAATACCGATACCAATACAAATACAAGACTGTGGGTTCTAGTACACATTTCATCAGTATTTACAGGAGTCTGTTGAAAATCCTGCTGCAGAATAAGCAGACAAGATACTTGACATCAGCTCAGTTCGAGGGATTCCAAGGCCAACCTCATCTCTTGCTTCCAAACAGGGTTCTCTAGGGGGATGAGGGTTCCTGGTAGCCATGCCCTTCTACATTCTAAGCCTGGGAAAGATCAGTCTGAGAAGTCTTAAATGGATTTCTTTTTGCCACTGAGGGCCAATTTAAAATGTTACACTCAGCCTGTGGAGCGGCATCTCCATGATGAACTGCTTGTGCCCCAAGTCATATCCTTTACCATCTCCCGCAAGTATGAGATGATGCCTTTCAGGTTCTTCCTATATTGCTGCTACCTGATATAGGTGGGATTCAAACCAACAACCTCTGGCTTGCTAGTCAAGTCATTTCCCCACTACACCATTACATGGCTATAATAGACAGTAATTCATAAGAGGTAAAGTGTGTTAATTTTCTGTTTCATGTGGACCAGCTGTTTCATGTGATATTGTTCATTTGAAGCCGTATGTTTTACTATCATGTGTTTAATAGCATTTTTTTTAAGTTGTTTGTAGTTCCCTGCATCAGCAATACTATGAACATAGAATTTGGGAAAGAGTAATACAGAATATATTCTAAGGGAGAAATGCTGTTTGGAAAATTACCACCATTATAAATCTTCTGCGGCTTAATTCTTATTGAAAATGCAGAGATCAGGAGATTTCCTTCACCTTTTCAAAGGGCTTTAAAGATTGTGCTGTGCTTGAACTTTCTCTTGAGTTAAAAAAAAATAGAGATTATCAGATATATGAGGAGGGGAAATGGAGCTTAAATATTCTTGCTGTAATAAATTACTTCGTGTAAGATCAAATTTTCTGTGAACTGGTTCATACCCCTTTAAAAGGAATACATCATTCCATGAAAAATACCTTTGCCGGGGGGGGGAAGGGGGGGAAAGCAAGTGTCCTCCAGGTATTCCTGGAGATTTTGAACACTGGAGTCTCAAATGGAAATTGTTATATAGTCACACACAAAGGGGGCATATGATGAACATTTCAAGGGAATCAAATTAGCCTCTTTTTGATTGACAACTGGTCTGCCTGGACAGATGCATTTTTGAAGCTGTGAAGTCTATGAAGCTACACAAGCCACCAAGGCCAAAATCAATAAGAGGTGAAAATGAAGTGTTTGTGTGTACCAGGAGTTGACAGCACTCCCGCATGTTATTTATTTATACAGCTTTGTGAAAGAAATCTGTTTGCAAGGGTGGGAGAACAGATTGATGGTTTGGAGCTGGGGGAAACCAAAAATAAAACTGCATTATTCACACAGGTTTCACCAATTTCTGGGGAATACAAATTTCTAAGTGCCCCTTACCTAACATATAAATATCCAAACACTTCCATTGTCATCGCCTGTCAAGAACTCTGTACAAAAAGGCGGGGATGTGGCGGGAAATGTCCTAGGGAAGATTTTTCAGAAATAACCCAGGGTGCAAACAAGTTCGTTGGAATTCCTATTTTTGTGGTGTGCATGAATGAATAAGCCTGTCAGTTTCGAGGAGCTTTGAAGACCTTTCATATTTCATATATTTATAAGACCTTTTTCATATACTTATAAGACCTTTCACAAAATACTGTTTGCGTTCCCTCGATTTATGCAGCCTTGGGACCACAAAAACCATAATGCAGTGTGACTACATCTCAAACACACACAGAATCCAGAGTCTGTCACTGAAGCAAGCAATTGATGATAGCAGAGGAAGTCAGCAGAAATTGGACTGGTCAAAAGACAAAATAGGCAGATGGATTTTCTATGGGAATTTGCTGCCCAGGGGCAAGAAAATACAACTGAATTCCACTTGCAGGTTTTGCACACGCCAAGAATATAAATGTTGCTGTATTAGGAAAGTAGGATTAAGCAGCTTAGACAGAAAGACTTATCCGGATTCTCATTTAATGAATTTGTCTGAACCCCAGTGGTAATGCATTCAAGTCCCATGGTTGAACAGTGTTGAGCACTAACCCTTGTTTTACAGCGTGAGGTCACCGCAATGGAAGCTGTGAATCTGTAGGAGTGTCGTTGGCTAAAGAGCAGGAGCCTTTTAGACTTCAGAAGCACCTTTTCCCAGATACTACTAGGGGATTCTTATTTCAACAGGAACCTGTTTTATAGGTGAAACAGACTATTCAGCAGAATTGCTAGGGGAACTTAATGTATCTTCCAGCAAACTTTATGGGCCCCAGAAGTTTTCCACACCCAGGCGTTAAATTCTCATCTCCTCTGGAATGGAGGAAGTGCAGTCACATATCAGCCAAATTTACCCCAAAATCGCTGAGAGCTATCACACAAAATAAGGGTGTTTTTTTAAATTGTGCATTAGAGTGTAGCCCAATTTATGTACAGGGTAAAAAAAATCCACTTTTCATGTTGGTTTTTTGGGGCAACTTCAAAAACACACTAAAGCCTCTCAGTAAAGCCAGCTGTCTGGGAAAGCTGGTCATCATCATAGCTAGAAGGTGGGGGGGAATGACTCCGTTGCTTACCTTCTGCCAACGCATGAGTACCAGCCTCAAAAGGTTGGTTTAGATAATACAATAGAATAAATAATATCCTCAGGTGGTAAACTAAGGTCAACAAATAGCATTACTTTATTTATGCATACCAATCATGACAATGAAAGCAAAAATAAGGCTTTGATACATGTTATCATTCCTAAATTATAGACAATGGTATGCTTACATATCAATTATTTAAACACTGAGGAAAGATAAGCATTTAAAATTAATATCATTCATTTAAAAGCAGAGAACATCCACAATTTTGATTATGATTCAGGTACAAGTCAGCCAAAGATGAACTCTTCTTAGCACCCTTCTAGACTTGTTTACTCAAAAGCAAGTCCCTGTTTGCTCAATGGACTCACCACCTGGAAAGCATCAGGATTTGTTTAGGCTTGCAGCCATACTGAACAGAGTGGGACCTAGTAAACATGCATAGGGTTGCACTGTTAAAGTCCCACTGGCTGCAGTGAAACTTGCTTAACTCTCTCTATTTGAAGTCAGTGAGACCTGAGTGTATTAATGTAGATTAGAAGCACAGGTCATGATCCAGCAAAAAAAGTTCTGTCAATTTATTTTATTTCAAACTGATGAGAAGAGTTGCAGCAGCTTTTTTTTTTTTTAAGTAATTACTAAGTCCAGCTTTAAACTTCTATTTACCCTGGAAATCACCTAGGTGCTGTACTATTAATTATTATTTTTTTAAGCATAATGCAATTGGTGGTCAGAACTGATGAGTGTGTTAAAAAAAAGTGAGAGCTAATTGGGGATCTAGGGACCTCATTAAAATCTGTTCTTTTCCCCAAAAGTTGCTTGTCTTTTTAACTGCTATACTTCTCTCAAAGAGCCAGCATAGGAGCATTGTTTCAAGAGTAATATTTGGTGGCCAAAACTCAAAGCATTTAAAGAATTGATAACAACCAACACGTTTGTAGGGGAAATAGGCAATATTCTAAAGGAAAAAACTATTAATAGGACTGAAAAAACCTCCTCTAAAGTGGAGATGGGATTTTTCACTCTTGTATTCCTTAGAGGTATAATTTTTATCAAAGCGTCACTGCTCAAAAGCGACTCTCTGGAGGGGAAAACAGTTCAGAAGGCGGAACCTCTCCTTGAAGTGTGAAATCTAATAGGATAATGAGAGCATGCATGCTTACAAAGTAATTTTCCAGCCCTTTTTAAGATCTGCACTCACAGAATCTAAATGCCCCGAGGAGAATTAAAGCCAGAGGAAGTGCGACCTTTTGTTGGATGACCACAGCTCACAAAGCCAACAAGACATAACAATACAGCCAACATCTACATAAATAGAGAGCGTAACATGTTTGGCAAATGCATGGTTGATGAGGCATAGGAATTAATGGGAAACAGGGAGTTAGGGGAACTGTGATCGCAAGAACTCCTCAAAATAAAGCGGGAAATGCTCCAAAATCACTAAAAATCACCAAAAATCCCTTAATATCACCAAGAGGAATGAGCAGATTGAACCTCTGAAATATGTTTGAACCCCCAAATGTCATTCAAACGCACTTTAAATCACCAGGAGTCAGCAGCTTCACCAAAAGGAATGAGCAGATTGAACCTTTGAACCCCCCAAAATCACTAAAAATGCCCCCCAAATCACTAAATGCCTCACCAACTCTGGATACTCGGGTCGCGGTTGGCAAGACGGGTCACAATTGCCCATTCGTGGATACTTAAAACCATGGTTGGTGAGGGAAGATGGTACAAAAGAAACAGGAGAATTAAAGTAAAGTGTGCCGTTGAGTCAATTTTGACTCCTGGCGCCCACAGAGCCCTGTGGTTGTCTTTGGTAGAATACAGGAGGGGTTTACCATTGCCTCCTCCCACGCAGTCTGAGATGATGCCTTTCAACATCTTCCTAGATTGCTGCTGCTTGATTTAGTACCAGCGGGGATCTGAACTGGCAACCTTCTGCTTGTTAGTCAAGCATTTCCCTGCTGTGCCACTTAAGGTGGGCTTCCAGGATAATTACTCAGCACCAAAAGCCTTCCTGAAGAGCCTAGTCTTCGCAATGTGGATGAAGGTATACGCAATGGAAACTGGCCTGGCCTCCACAGGGATGGTGCCCAAAGAACTGGTGCCACCACGGAGAAACGAACCTCTGATCTTCATGGATGTCTGTCGAACCTCAGAAAGGCTAGGTACCTGAAGCAGGGACTCTAGTGACAAATAAAGCATAAGGGGAGACATGTATCTTTAACCCCCTGAAAATTTTCACTCTTCTTTACAGAAATTACATTTGGCTACCTTAGAAATTCTCAGATGCTTCTTCCTGGGTGTTTCATTTTGTATTTGACTTTCATTTTAAACTAAGGACAATATCTCCACTCTAATCTGATGGCATCCAACCCCTCATGGAGGAATGAGGCCTAAACCTCCTCTTTTTGTGTTACAGATTTCTATACTTAACTGCATATGTACAGTATTTGCTTACTCCCTGTGTTCAGTGTTAAAAGATTGTACAGGGGTCAACAGTTCACAGCTCCTGTTCTACAGTTTGGTTTAGGAAGGAAGAGAGAAATTTTTTTAAAGAGAAATTTGGAGGAAGGAAAAAGAATAAAAGGAGCCTTGCCTGCAGGAGAGTTAGCTGAAAAGTGGGAGAGCTGAAAAGTTGAAGTCTGGGAGAGCCAGGAGAAAAAAGAAGAGCTGCTGGAATTAGAGCTGAGAAATCATGGGGAGAGTTAAGCTGAGGACTCTCTTGAGACCTGAATCACTCTCAAAGCAGCTAGAATTGAACCTCCAGTACTGGAAAGGAAGATCAAGACCTGAAGCTGAGGAGGGAAAAAGCCAGGCACTGCAGAAGCTGATTGAAGGTGCTTCCAAGAAAGTTCCTGGTAAGTAAGGCACAGTATTAGGTGCAGGTTAGGCTAGATGCATTTTCCTCACATTTTATTTGTTCCTTATGCTCATATGGTCGCTGCTTTGCACTAGCCTTTGTACTAACTATAGCGAGCATCCACAAATCTACTTGTCAGCTAGCCAATGGCGAGTGCCCCTGGCCTTCTGGTGACCACAACAGCTAGTGCCATTTTTGGTCATTTTTGCTCCTTCCCAGAGGTCTCATTTCCACTGCCATTTTTGAGAACGTAAGAAGCATCATGAATCTCTTCTGAGCAGTAGGAGAACACTCCCACAGTTTTTGACCATCTCTGTATCCCAGTGCAAATGACAGAAGACCCATTTCTCTCCTAAACCCTCCACCTGTGTGCAGAAAAGGTTTTGGGGTGAGCACAAATAATAGCTGGCTAGTGAGATAATCCTAATATTGGGGATCCCTGGCTATATGAGTCGTACTAACAAGTTCTGATGATTCTTTAGAGAGAGATATGGGAGCAAGACAGTCCAGGGAGGCAGCTGCAGGAAAAAACAACTCTCAAGGTTTTGGATACAGCAGTAGCCAAGAAGAAGAAGAAACATAATGCCAAGGAGATGGGGCACAGCTGCAGGAGCTTCTTTCCCCTTAGGGTCTGCACAAGGCCCACTGACTGGAACATTCCTAGAGCATCTGCAACAGAACCCAGAGGAAGGAGGGAGCAGCAGCAACATGGCTTTAAAAACAAAACACAGTGTCAGACTGATAAAGGGCAACAAGGCAGTGGACTTGATAACATCTAGCCAGGCTGAAATGAAATCTTGGGTCACTGTCAAGAGTAAAAGCCTGATCATAAAAAGGTGGGGGGAAATTGTCATCTCAATCTCCAACAAACGGAAGTACTTTTTCACACAATGCATAATCAACTTGTGGGATTCTTTGCCACAAGATGTGGTGGCAGCCAACAACCTGGATAGCTTTAAGAGGGGTTTGGATAACTTCATGGAGGAGAGGTCTACCAACGGCTACTAGGAGGGCTATAGGCCATCTCCAGCCTCAGACGCAGGATGCCTCTGAATATCAGTTGCAGGGGAGTAACAGCAGGAGAGAGGGCATGCCCCTTCCAACTCCTGCCTGTAGCCTTCCAGTGGCATCTGGTGGGCCACTGTGTGAAACAGGATGCTGGACTAGATGGGCTTCCTTGGGCCTGATCCAGCAGGGCTCTTCTTATGTTCCAGTAGGTCATGTTCTCATCTCCAGCGAGTTTAAGGAATTATATTCCTTTTGCCTCACACCAAAGACACACAAATAGCTTCTCTCTCAATCTTCTCACTTTGGTCAGCAAGTTCACATTGACCTCTATTCCTGCTCCAATCACTCAGGAAAACACTGGCTCACCTGTGCATTCAACAGGCTTTGCCCATGGCAGTAGAGGGCCTCTTCCTGATGACAGACAAAAAGCAAGCAGGGAGCCTAATGTGAATGCACCCATCTCCTCTCCATTGGGCGAGCTGTGAGGAGCAGATCTCCAGCTTGTCAGGGAAGATATATTCTGCCTCCAGGGAGGGCTCCACTGTTTGGAACCTCTACAAGGAAAATGAAGCCAGAATGCAAAGCTGATAGACACGCTGCATCTGAGCCCCATGCTGCTGAAGGGATGTCAGTCATAAGTAATATACGAACAAACAACATATGAGCGCAGGGAGGGGGATATGTTCCAATGTGAAATCTCAAGTCACACTTTAACTTGAGAAAATTCAATTACATCCTGTTGCAAACCAGCTTAGCTGCCATAGCTGGCTATTCTTCATCTCTCAATGCTGAGAAACTGGCAAGCATTCAGTGAGCTGGCACAGCCCATTTCTTAATTAAAGATTCCATTTTTTCCCCAGACAAGTTCACTGTCCTTTCGAATCTACTCATTGCATCAGCATAATATGAACAGAAAAACATCTATGGACTTTAACACGAAGAACAGACCCCCCACAATGTGACTCCAGTTGGCTGCTTGGTCTAATGCAAGACGGGAAGGGTGAGTGGTATTATTTAAGATATTTATATCCATTTAGATGCAAAATTCACCAGGCAACTTCCAAACATGAACACACACACACACACACAATGCAAAACAACAAAAGCACAGTGATAAAAATAGCAGAAAGCCAAAGTAAAACAATACAATGCTATTGCACAAGAGCTTCTGCAGCAACTGGTTTAAAAAAAACAATCCTTGTCACGCTTCAGATCAAAGACCAAATAAAGTAATTGTTTTGACCTGGTTCCTAAAACTAAACCAAAAAAAAAAAAAAAAAAAGAGCCTTCCCATTTCTGACAATTTAAAAAAAAATCTTTAAACACACATCTGTTCACCCAGGCTTTTAATTAAATACTGTTTTAGTAGTTTTGACATTGTTTTAAAATATTGTTTTAAATTGTTGTAATGTTTTAACTTTTTGCTGTTGTTTATTTTAACCAATGTTTTAATTTCTCTGTTATTTATTTGTTTTAACTAATGTTTTAACTTTTCTGTTGTCATTTTGTTGTTGTTGCTGAGATGTAAGTTTTGGGCGGTATAAAAATATATTAAATAAAACAAACAAACAGGCAGGCAAGTTTATCTAGGCAGGGTATTCCCCAGATGAGGACCTATTCCCCAGTCACTACATGCTTCACCACCGAAGACGGAGGCATCTAGAAAAGTGCCTCATGGATTAGGTCACGATATGGGCAGGTTTGGGTGATCTGTTAAAATTACTCAAGCTCAAAATTACAAAGATATAGGATATCTTTGTTATGAAGATATAGGATATCTGATATTATAAAAATATATTGAAGAGAGCACTTTCTTCAGGAACCCCGCCATCTATTAAGATAATCTTGCTGTGGAAGTCTGGCTGTGGTTACCACCGGCTCATTTGGTGGCTGGCAAGCCCAAACCGGGCCTTCTCTAGGGTTGCCCCAGGTCTCTGGATTATACTCCCACATGAAATCAGAGCCTCCCCATCTCTGGTTAATTTTAAATGACTTGAAAACAAGCCTGTTATATCAGGCTTTTTAGTTTGTGATGTTTTAGTTGTACTGATGTTTGCTTTTACGTGATTTCTAGGTTTGGTGGTTTGGTTTAAATTGTAAACTGCCCTGAAATTTCATATAGGGGCAGCATGAAAATATGATAAATAAATAAGGGACTGAGAGCAGGGTGGAAGGACACTGCTTCCAAGTTGGCAAAAAAAAAAGCTTATCAGTGGTTGACAGGCCTTTCGATAATCAGAAACAGGCCGTAGCATGACCCCCCAGTAAGAAGCTGTTGATCGATCTGAAGCGTTATTCATGCGTTATTCAAGAACTGCAATGGACTTGACAGTGATCTATGGTTGGGCTTCAGCTACAGTTCAGGAGTGTTCTTTCCCCCCACCTGCCAATATCCATCTCTCACCTCCCCACTCTTGTAGTGGCTCATCAAAGGGTCAAATCACATGATGAACATAGGAAGCTGCCTTCTACCGAGTCAGACCATTGGTCCATCTTGTTCATTATGGTCCACACTGACTGGCAGCAGCTCTCCAGAGTTTGACAGCGACTTTTCTCAGTCTTACCTGGAGAATGAGACGGAGACCTTCTGCATGCAAAGTGTTTTACCACTGAGCGGCAGCGTACCCACCCCCATTCATGTTGTAGGAAGTGCCCCATGGCCACAAGACAGCTCACAGATTCCTAACTAAACCAAGCACTAAACTGTTGCATTCACACTCATCTGTCTCTCATCCGTTTTCTCAGAAACAGGAGCAGGGATGGTGCTGTAATTAAAAGGGCAACATTTACTTCGAATAAAACCCCCTGAAAATGGGGCATTTGGTGGGTCGGGGTGGAAAGAGCAAAAGTGCAATAAAACCACATACAAGTGAAGATGCCTGGTAGAGAAGAAAATGTTTTGGCAGTCTCCAGGAATTACCCTCCAGTGAGTGCAGGAGATAAGACACACAGATCTGTAGAGTAACCAAGCAGCCAGACTAGAAACGACAGCTGTTGGGAGCTATGATCACTCCTATTGTAACCTGATATGGGTGTGAACAGATGGCAGTTTCCACTACTCTATTTTCTGCATTTCCATGCTAATGCAAAAATGCAGGGTAGTGGAAGGGAACAGGTGTCTTTTTCTCAGAGCACAGCCACAAGGTCTCTCCCCTGGTCACACGATCAGCACCACCTTCACCTACGATGCAGGTTGGGTGGATAAGCAGGATGGCAGGCACAAAACGAAGCCATTGGCACTTGTGGGCTGCGTGCACATCCCAGGCACACAAAATTCTCATTCTTCCTCTAAACCACTTCTTGCAAACTGCTTATAAGTGCATTAATGTATGTGTGTATAGCAAGCAAAGCAGTTTACAAGAAACCACCCAAAATAGGACAGTCTTCAAAACGGCATTGGGTCAACTTGCATTAAAAGCTGAATGATCTTCTCAAAACAGTGCACTACATTAGCACCACACAAGACAGTTCACCTGAAGGCTTGTTGTCTGCAAAAGGAAGGATTTAATGCTTTTCCAAAATCAGCTGGAGCACGGGGCTTCATTTCAGATACTGGGTATATATGACTTCACTGTTGGACTGTGTAGTCACAGTAAGCTTAATTGATGTATTGCATGATTTCCTGTCTTGCTCACGTTCAGGTAATCTGATCCATAATGGGCTTTAACCAAAGTTTGAGATTTAACGCAGTGAGATCCCACTGGCTGAAGCAGGGTCAGATCCATGAACTTTGACCTGAGTGGTAGATTGGGATACAAGTAATGACACTGCTAGCCTAATAAGGAACAAATTGTTGCCAACAACATGTACCTTCAGGCACAATTCAGGAGTCTTCGTCGCTGATATGCATCTACATTCCCACAGATGTGAAGGGCAAGTGCAATCATATGAGTACCAAATATGTATTTTATGTCTTAAGTCATGTGCACAACCATGCATAAAGCCAGCTGGTGCTGGGGGAGCCTGCAGAGCTAATCAGCGCCTCCATTTACTTCACTCCTAATGGCAAGTGTTACTTACAGGCAAACAGAAATTGAAAAAAGAGTATTCAGAAAAGAGAAGGAGTTACAAGACTCCCCTATCCCATCCATTTGAAGCAGTTCCGTTACACCCCCAGGGATCTAATTTATTTGCTTTATGTCGTTGGAACAGAAGGTTAATGCAGCATGGAACCACTCCATAGCCAGTAGGAACAAAACAAAATTATGCAGAGTAGTAAACACCACAGGCACTAAAGGTTGCTCTGCCCACCCAAGGTCTCCTGAACAGAGGAGGAGAGCTGGTCTTGAGGTAGCAAGCATGAATTGTCCCCTTTGCTAAGCAGGGTCAATCCTGGTTACATATGAATGGGAGACTGGACGTGTGAGCACTGGAAGATATTCCCCTGAGGCGCTCTTACCTCTGGAATTCAGGGCTGAAGACCAGGGCCTCCATAGCCCCTGGGGGCCCCCAAATCCTCTTTAGTCTGTCCTGGGTGGTGTGGTCACCTGGAGGAGCATGATAATGCTTAATTTGCAGGGGAGTGGGAGCCTCCAAAGGTCTTTAGGTCCAGGCTCCAAAATTACCTAGGTGCACCTCTTGGAATCCCCTGCAAGATTACTTAGGGGATGGGGCTCTCTGTAGAGCATCTGTAGGCTTAACATGCAGAAGGTTCCAAGTTCCCTCCCTGGCATCTTCAAGATAGGCTGAGAGAGATTCCTGCCTGCCATCTTGGAGAAACCATTGCCAGTCTTTGTAGACAATACTGAGCTAGATGGACCAATGCTCTGACTCCGAATAAGGCAGCTTCCTGTGTTCCTCCTTCCAAAAGACCATAGAAATGCCATTGGTCATTCAGAAACTCCATGCATTCCATGGCCATTTGGAAGAAACCAGGGCTTTTCAGTGAGCATTCCCTAGAGCAGAGCATCTGCTTTGTATACCGAAGGTTCCAAGTTTCATCCCTGGCATCTCCAAGATTGGGCCGAGAGAGACTGCAGTCTTTGAGAAGCCGCTACCAGTCTGCGTAGACAATACTGAGCGAAGTGGATCAATGGCCTGACTTGGTATAAGGCAGCTTCCTATGTCCCTGACAGGAGAGTCTATAAAAGGCTTCATTTGGGGGCTAGGACTGTGCCTGGACAACAGCTGTTTGCTGGATCCACCCTGATCACTACCCTTGTCTCTCAGCCCTGACAGTGGATAGGCCTCCAACCTACAGCCTGAAACGGCACAGTCCAGGAAAAGCATTGAGACACTATTCTACTGAGCTGAAACACTGGCCCACTGTGTCTTGCGCCGATTACAGCCTGGACAAGAGCAGGAGAAAGGCCGAAAAGCAGCCGCCGCCGCCAGCGCCCTGGAATCCGCCAAGGCAAAAGAGGCCTGCTTCCTTCTGATCCTGTGACTACTTTATTTCTCATTCAGCATGGCGTTTGAGGAAGTTTCTGTCCTGCTCTCCATTACAGGGAAGGCACAGTAGAGAGGGGAATAAAAACGCTCACCGTGGTGCCCTTGGCACAGGCATCTCTTGATGTATTTGTTCAGCTCTGCCAGTTTCGGTAGTTTCTTTGTTGTCTTGACCGTGAAAAAGTAGAGTTGAGGGGGGGAGCGAGAACAACAAAGACGGTTCACTTGTAAGGGAATGTATACCTCTCCGCGGCTTAATTGCTATTATTTGGTACATGAAGCAGCTGCACAGAATAGGTGGGAGGACTGCATTATTTCTGTCAAGTTATCCCCTCTTAGGAGATTTTAGTTCATAAACGACACAAGAATCTCTGGGTAGGAGATCTGTACGACTCTTCCCCACCTTCCAAGGAGGGAAAGGGGGAGAAACAAAGACTCGTTGCTATATCCAGGGCTGGTTCCGGGTTTCAGGGGCCTTTGGCTATCCAGGGGCCCTCTCCTGACAGGTAAGCCCCTGTGCCCAAGGTTCATGGTGGTACTTACCTTGGCAGATGGGATGCAATGGGGGGGGGAGGAGAGAGAGAGGAGGCAGCACTGGAGTGGTTCTCCTCTCCACCACCACTGCACAAAGCCTACCGGCAGAGAACTAATCACAAGGATTAGTGGCAAGCCTTTCCAAAAGCCCTGGGTCCTCCTTGGCAACTGCCCAGTGACGCTGGCGCTGAGACCAGCCCTGGCTGTATTTTAAGGAACAAAGGCATAACCCAGGCTTGGGCAACTCACAGAGTTTGGACTATGACACTCATGCAGTACTGGATTGTCCTAACAGGCCGGGGGACATAAAAGGAGGCAGCTGGAGGGTTTTTTCCTCTTTCTCCTGCCCTGTGCAAGAGCCACGCTGCCTGCAGGCTGGGCATTCGTCAGGTGGAGCTGTGCAGGGCCTATGATAGGAGAGCGCAGGGAGTACATCATACCTGGGCCAAAAGGGGGTCCAAAAGGGGCCCAGGAGCCAAAGTATTAACTGTAACCTATATTACATGTTATTGCAACAGTTCATAGCTTATCTATAGAACTTTTCATGTTGGTAACTATGATCACCAGCTTGGCTAAGCCTATTCAGAAGACCAGGCATCACATACTGAAAATTTCTTGTGGAAATATCTCACCATGTCTGAAAGTGATGTGGAGAGAAAAGCTTTATCTTTATCAGAGTAATATCCTGCTGACCTTAACGGTGATGATTTGGGGAAAGAAATGCAACATTTACCCCCAGTACATAAAGCAAATTTTGAAAATGCACATTTAAAGCCATTAGATCTGTTGCACTTGTTAACAGAGTACAGACTTGGTGGCCTGTTTCCAAATGTTTGCGTTAGCTTAAGAATACTGTTAACAATTCCAGCAACAGTAGCTTCTGCAGAGAGGTCATTTAGCAAACTCAAGCTGATTAAGAATTATTTAAGGTCTACAATGTCTCAGGAACGTCTTGTGGATTTGGCCAGGCTAAGGATTGAATCAAACATTGCCAGAACAATTAATTTCCATGCTGTGATTCGAAAATTTTTACACAAATTTGAAAAATAAATAAAAAATAAAATATCCCTATGAGACAACATGGAAGTGAAAGAATGGCTCATGAACAAGTTGAAGAACTTTGCCCTTCCCTTCTTTACTTGCAGGTTTTGATTAAGCAAATATTTTCCACCCCCTGCAGTTGTGAAACAGATCAATTTACAGCTGCTAAGCAGCAATATATTTAATGTGATCGTAACGGTAATAATATTTCATGAGATGAATACAATGGTTGTTATTTGAAATCACAAGAGTATTATTATTTACCCCCTTCCATTGAATACTGATCCGGAGGCTTAGCAAACAGAACGTTACTTAATTAAGTGATTTTTATCTCAGGGAACCACGATTTAATAATAAGAGGTGGTTTAAATATCAGTCGGCATTTTCCTCATTCAATCATCTTTGCCCAGTTATTAACAAAAGAACCAGTGTGATTGTAATATTAATTTCTCAAGTCGGTGAAAATGACTTTTAAATATGTATTCATACGAGTACCACTTCCTGGATATTATTCTAATCTTGAACACTCTGCATCTGAAATTGGGGCTCTTAAATGAAGATAAGCCTCTGCTTGTGGCACACAATGCCAACTATTTCAAAGAGGTTTCTGCAAACACATTCCCTAGTTGCCACCCCAGTAATGGTATATAGACTGGTATAAATATCATTAAAAAGTAAAAGTAAAGTGTGCCATCAAGTCGATTTTGACTCCTGGCACGTAAAGAACCTTGTGGTTTTCTTTTGTTGGAATACAGGAGGGGTTTATCATTGCTTCCCCCTGCATGGTATGAGATGATGCCTTTCAGCATCTTCCTATATCGCTGCTGCCCGGTATAGGTATTTCCCATGGTCTGAGAAACATACCAGCGAGGATTCGAACCGGCAATGTTCTGCTAGTTAGTCAAGCATTTCCCTGCTGTGCCACTTAAGGTGACCGATATCATTATACCAGAACCTTAAAGTCAACATAGATACAACTGCAGCAACCATATTTGTTTCCTCATGCGTTTTCTCTGTTCACATGTAAAGTGGGGTGTGTGTCTTAATTTTAATACCCAAAAAGAGAGTGGGCTGAGGGGGTTTGAACCTTCCTCCCCTTCCCTTCTGAATCTCCGTTATGCCCAATGCTCATCTCTGAACTGTTCACTTGTAGGGCCAGGCTGGGAGAAAAGGAACTGGGGTGGTGAAATGTGAAAAAAGTTAAGTTAGGGGAGGGCTTAGCTCCCCTCAGCTACTTTTGATGTTAATTTTGGATTGGCCCCTGCTGCTTAATATATGGATTAATAGAAGATATATGGATCTAACTTCATACCTACTTTGACCTTTCATAGCCAAGGAGCTATCTTGAATCCCAAACAATTCATGGTTTTAGATGACAAAAACCCAGTCTCCTTTGCTACACAGCATCTGCCCTGGTTTGTGTTTGGATGGGTGACTAAATGTGAGCACTGTTGGTTGTAAGATATTCCCCTGTGTGGGGATGGGGTCATAGCTCAGTGATAGAGCATCTGCTTGCATGCAGATATTCTGCGCACAGACAGAAAAACATTGGAAGGAACACTGCCCTCAAGGGCTGGCTGTGGTTGTGAGGATTGAAATGGAGATAACCCCAATACACACCACTCTCTGAGGAAAGAGTCAGAAGAGGGCAGTTCCCAGGATCATAAACTGGGTAAGTGAGGAGTCCTACTTAGTTCTGAGAGTCTAACAGTCTTAGTCTAACACACAATTGCAAATCCTAGCTCCCGAAATAGGGTAGGAAGCATCTCCTATCCTAGTAGTCATTCAGTGAACCACTCGAAGGTCTTCCCCTCTAGGAGGGCTTCACTTTGTCAGACAATCTAGAACAGAAATTCTCAACGTTGGGTCCCCAGATGTCATTGGACTTCAGCTCCCATAATCCCTAGTCCCAGTAGCCTTTAGTTGAGGATTATGGGAGTTGAAGTCCAATAACATCTGGAGACCCAGCGTTGAGAATCCCTGAGGTAGGGAGTGACTTGTTTCTACTGGACTGTGCCCAAGACCTCGCTTTTAATAAGAACGTAAGAACAGCCCTGCTGGACCAAGCCCAAGGAGACCTATCTAGTCCAGCACCCTGTTTATTCACACAGTGGCCCCCAGACACCCTCCTAATCAGGCTGGCAAGAACTACTGAGAATGAGGAGACTTTTACTTCCCCAAGACCCAAACTTTATTTCTAAGGGACAAGCAGGCTGGAGCCTGTTACAAGAGAGTCCAGCAGCTCATAATTTAACAAGAGAAATGTGCCAGGGCAAAAGCAACAATCATATTTCACTTTGTGTGAGAGGGAAGAAGGATTAATGCACAAAGGGAGTGGAGAGAGAAGATGGACAGAGGGCTGCACAGAGATGAATGAGGAAGGTATAGACATTTGTGCTCGTGGGGATAATGGGTGGATGGAGAGGAGTAGCAAAATGAATAGATAGTTGGATGCCTGCACTTGGGAGCACATCGCTAGATGGATGGATGGGGGGAGATGCAGATAAAAGGGGTAGGGGGTGGGTGTATGGCTGTACATCACGGAGGACGGATGAGCAATCCTTGTAGTCTTAGAAGAATAGTTCTCAGCACACAAGACATTTTAAAGCTAACCCAATATGTTGTTAGTCTATACCCTGCATATATTCTCAGTATTTAAAATTACGGGTGGCACTGTGTGAGACACAGAATCAAGCCCGGCATCACTGAATGGGAGACCACATGTGAGCACTGTAAGAGATTCCCCTCAAGGGATGGAGCCACTCTGGGAAGAGCAGAAGGATCCAAGTTCCCTCCCTGGCAGCATCTCCGAGATGGGGCTGAGAGAGATTCCTGCCTGCAACCTTGGAGAAGCCGCTACCAATCTGTGCAGACAATGCTGAGCGAGATGGGCCTATGGTCTGACTCCGTATACGGCAGCTTCCTATGTCCAAACACTACTTGCCTTTCAGCGGCCAGCGAAGACTTGTTTGTAAAGGCGTTCAGGGCAAGGTTTAAATTTTCTCTTGCTGCTAAATGTGGATTTTTTTAATGGTCTGTTTTGTATTATTATTTATTATTTATAGAATATATTATTATTTATAATTTTATTAATTATAAAAATTATTCTTAGCATCTTCCAAAATTGTTTTGTGGGTTCTTTTGCAACTGAAGAGTAGCGTGTGAGATCTGGTAAATAAATAGCACATTATTTTGTTTATTCAAGATGAAATGCAATTTGAAAAAGCTGGGACTACCCATTTCTCACCAACTTTGATCCCCTACCCATGCAGACACCAGCTCAAAATAGAGTCATTGGCTGTATTAAAGTTGTGAAATTCTAGGTTACGAAGATATTTTGGTCGTCTGACTGCAAAAAAACATCTTAAAACTGTGTGAAAATAGCCTTGCTGAGTGCATGACTAGAAAGCTGTTGCAGAAGCTTTGAAGTGAGAATTTACTTCGGCCCTTTTGCATGCTAAGGGAAGCTATTTTGCCTGTCAAACATATACATAAATGCATATTCCATATGGGGCCTTCCTACATGCATTAAACAAATCGGAATCCTCGTGTTGTATTTAAAGGTCAGGAGGGATTGTAGTTTTCTGAAAGGCCTCCAAACCCCATAAAGGGCTGCAGCTAAGCAGGATTACTTTCCGGCAATGTGTGGATACAAAATGTAAGCTGATTAGGAATTTCATGACCTACATCTGTACACGAAGAAGAGGCTCGGCACTTCCCACCCCCTTTCCCACCAAAGATTATAAAATCAATTTGTATACTTTCTGGTGGCAAATTCTGCAGTTGTGCTCTTCCAGTTCTCTTTCATTCCTTATTCTTCAGGAAAGAGCATGCTCCAATTGTCCCTGTTTTCCAGTGAGAGAGTATTTTTTGGTACATAAGAACAGCCCTGCTGGATCAAGCCCACAGCCTATCGAGTGCAGCATCCGGTTTCACACAGTGGCCCACCAGATGCCTTCAAGAAGCCTTGCCCTTGCAAAACACCATGCTTTTTTCGCCTTTCAGGGATATCTCTTTACACGGTGATCAAGGATCAAGCTTTCTCTGCTCTGAAATTTATCTATTATCTATTTCTGGAAGAGCTGGAAAAGTTGTGACACAACCTCAGCACCTGCAGCCAAGGAGATGGTATCAGCAGACTTGGGGTACTCCACAATTTCACAAAAATCTGAAGAAAAAACCCAAGGGGCAGGAACACCCCACACTGCCCCATTGTAACTCAATGGAGCAGAATGTTTGCACATTCAGAGAGCACTTAACAGACAACTGGGTGGATGGAACTAACGGAGCTCAGTGGTGACAGGGGGAGGAATGCTTGAAAAAGTTTGTTTGTTTGTTTGTTTGTTTGATTGATTGATTGCTTGATTAAGTGCCCTCAAGTCGGTGTCTACTCTTAGCAACCACATAGATAGATTCTCTCCAGGATGATCTATCTGCAACTTGGCCTTTAAGGTCTCTCAGTGGTGCATTCATGGCTGCTGTAATCAAGTCCATCCACTTTGCTGCTGGTCATCCTCCTCTTCCCTTCAACTTTTCCCAGTGGGGAATTCTCAGCTTGAAGAATAGTCTCTCAAGAGAGTCACCATTCCTTCTACTTCTGACTAGGAAAATTGCCTTTTTTTAAAAAAACTTTCACCATGTACAGGTGAACCTTCTCCAATCCAGAACTGTCCAAAGCAGCTAAGAAAGAGGATAAGTAGCAACGAAACAATTTCTACAAAAAACTACTCAAGTAGCAAAGAACAGCTCATCCTTATAATCCAGGGGAGAACCCCTACTAACCTGGCGAAGAGGCACTTTTCAATGTGGTGATTCTCTTTATTTATCAGTGGGAGAGTAACTGGCCCTGTCCACCCCCCAGCACAGTACCTCCAGTGACTGTTGCTGGTGTCTATCTTGTGTTTCTTTTTAGACTATGAGCCCTTTGGGGACAGGGGTCCATCTTATCTTATTTACTTGTCATTCCTCTATGTAAACTGCCCTGAGGCATTTTTCGTAGGGCTATATAGAAATTGAATCAATAAATAAAATAAACATAACCTAAAACCACAACTTAAAATCCTTGTTGCAATTTTTTAAAAAAACCCACACACATGGGGATGGAGCACCACCAAAGCTGAAACACTGCCAACCTCACCTCCACGAATGCCATGTACTCATGCAAGAGGACCTCACCCGATGAACGCAGAGGTGAGCGGCATCAAGCAAGGGGCAGGAGGCAGATTGTTATGGGGAATAGCTTCCCCACAGCTGTCTGCCTGGCACCAACCCTTATGAGTTTTCATTGCCAGGCTATTTTATTTGCTCAGGCCTTCTAGGTCAGGAATGCTGCGATGCTAGAGTTCTATTTTCATTTTGTTTTAGCCGGCCTCCTGTTTTGATATGGTCTTAAAGCTGCTTGAGCTGCCCTGTTTGCCTTTTGTTTTAAATTACTGCTGTATTTTTATTTGTATGGTTTGGGGATGTATTTTGTTAGCCATCGTGAAACTTGCCTGATAAGGCAGGGTACAAATACATTACATGAAATAAATAATAAACACACCACAAGGGGGGGGGTCGGGTAGGAGATAAGAAGCCGGAGCACAGCAGATCTGCTGAGTTGTCGGCAGTGCCACAGTGTATAGTCAATGGCATTCAAAGCATGAACAGCAGGGATCAATTGGGGAGGGGGAGAGAGAGAGAGAGAGAGAGAGAGAGAGAGAGAGAGAGAGAGAGAGAAAGGTAGTCAGAAGTGTGAATCTGGAGGGAGATACAAGGTCAGAACGGCAGGTGGGGGGAATCAGAGTAGCAGAACAAAAAACCAACCCATTCACATTCATAGCACATCCTCCATGCAGCAGAGTCTGTTATGCTCCCAGTACCCTCTTGCTACCCTACACCCAGCTTACTTGCGGCCAAGAAATCTCTCCTCCCTGAACGATGCTAATTACACCCCACGCAACATGCAACCACGCTCCTAGAGTGGAAACGACATTATATAACAAGAATGCCCAAATTCTGTGCCAATAAAAGTATGCAAATCTATATCCTATTTTCCTCCTTTGCATAATGTAAACTAATTGTCCTAGTTGGTTTATAATGCAATTCGTCATTTACAAGGGGGAAATATAAGGAGGGAAATTAAACCAGGGAAAGGAGTGGACCAAAAAGGACACAGCGATAAGGACTACTAGAGAACGGTGGAAGATTGCCAGAAAATTAATGTCTGCTGATTTATAGCCCACACTATCCCAAGGGCTCAGAGTGGGTTACTGCAATTATTCAAAAATAAGATAGACCATGTCCCCGAAAGGCTCACAAATTAAATTTAGACAAGGCAATGAGGTGGGAAGTGTCAGGGAGGAAGGAAAGCAAGAAGGAGGCAAAAGAAAATTAAAAGGAGCATCACACATCTAGAGCTAATGAAAAGTTCCTCAGGTTTCAAGGATAATTAGGCAGTTTTGCAAAATCCATACTGGGAATTTAGGGAGAACTAGCATAATGGTTATGAGAATGAGCTGTGAGCCAGAAGATCTGCAGCTCAGGTCTCCTCTCAGCCAATGAACACACTGGCTAAGGTTTTCCTCAGTCCTTCCTACCCAAGATCCTTTAAACTGGAGATGCATTCAACTCACCCAAGTGCTGGCTAGCAAAGTGAGGGAGATCCTTACCTTGGGGATCCTATCCCTTCCCTGAAATGTCACACCCCTTTTCTAGGGGTTCATCTCACAATTTAAGCATCATTGCTAAATAGAGTCACCAGTCCTCCAGAAATGCCCAGGCCTCTCCAAACACCAGCATCAATTTCCAGATCTCTATTGAAAGAATTCTGGATATTTAATGGCTTGATATCTTTAACAGAGTCACCTAATGGTGCAGCGGGGAAATGACTTGACTAGCAAGCCAGAGGTTGCTGGTTCGAATCCACGCTGGTGTTTTCCCCAGACTATGGAGAATACCTATATCAGGCAACAGCGATATAGGAAGTTTCTGAAAAGGCATTATCTCATACTGCACAGGAGATGGCCATGGTAAACCCCTCCTGTATTCTACCAAAGACAACCACAGGGATCTGTGGTCACCAGGGCACTTTCCAGCCTAGCTGCTCAACAGCAGCAAAATGCCTCCGTTCAGGCAAGTCGCATTCAAAATATAAAAAGCAGGGGGAGCATTTCCACAGAGACTAACAACCCAGAAATTAACAGCAACTTCTTTACACCGGATATACGAGGTCCTAGCTCTGTATCACAGCGATTAAATTCGAAACAAGGCATTGGAAAAGTGAACAGCACCCTGCTGTCTGTGTAGAGACTGCGGTTTCAAGACGCAGGAAGTGTGGAAGCACACATCTGAGATACGGCATAACCCCGTTGTTGGGTCTAATCTGGAAAACGCCCAGGAATCGATGCCGACTCAGCGGCACACTTTACCTTATCTTTAAAAGAAGTGGGGAGAACTGGGGGAAAAGCCTCCAGGAATAGCTTCAGAGTTAACAACTCTACTGCTAAAGGGGAGAGCAATAGACTGGACCCAGAACTTAACTTCCATTCTCCAGTCATACCCCTGCTAAAACAACAATTAGCTCAATCCTGCAAAGTGTCTTCAGACTATCTATTCTGCCCTATCCTTGCCTGGGCAACTACTGCAACCCCCAACATCTCATCTCAGAGAGTCAAGTCCTTCCCACTCCCAACAGGTTCCATAATTTGAACTCAAGACACACATGTTTAGAAGGTGACAGAAGGAAGCACCATGTCTATGATTTGCAGTGTTAACATGGTGTCGTGGTTAGAGTGTTGGACTAGGACTGGGGAGACCCGAGTTCAAATCCCCATTCAGCCATGAAACTCACAGGGTGACTCCGGGCCAGTCACATGTCTCTCAGCCTAACCTACCTTACAGAGTTGTTGTGAGGATAAACATAACCATGAACCATTACTCTGGGCTCCTTGGAGGAAAAGCGGGATATAAATGTTCTTTTAAAATTAAAATAATTAAAGAGAAACCTGTGGCATTCAAGTATTTATAATGCAATTCTACAGGCTTGCCATTAATTTTTTTTAAAGTGACCTAGTACTAAAGGCAAGGGATAAAATTTGCTGCTTGTAGCATGTCCCCCCACATCGCCCCCGCTTCCTCCGACCAGATTAAGAGCTGTTCAATAGAGGTATAATAGAATCTGTAAATCTACTACAACTCAGGAGCAGAGGAGCTGACATTGAAGATGCAGAGCTGTCATATTGGAGATACCCTGTACAATGAGCAGTTGCCATCACAGTGCAGATAATATATCATCTGGCAATGGTAATGTGATAATAAAAAGAAGGGAAAAAGACCAAAATGAAAGTAAGATTGGTTTTAACACAAAAGCAACCTGAAGTTTCATACCGAGTCGGGATCAAGAGCCATTAAAAGGCAAGAGGGAAAAAGAAAAGGGTTAGCCTGTAAGACGTTGTACATGGAGAAACCTGGAGAGAAATGTTCCTATCCTCCCTTCAGGAACTGCTGGCCTAATGCACTTCGTTCCCCACCCCATAGCTTACTTTATCACAAATCGCCCTGTTCTTAAAAGCACTCCTCAGCCTTGATTTTGCAAGCCTCCATGCTTCATAGGCACATAGGAAGCTGCCTTTATACCAAGCCTGCCCAGTGGTTCATCTACCTCAATACTGTCTGCACTGACTGGCAGCAGCTTCTCCGGGAGTCTTTCCAGGTCGTAGCTGGAGATGCTGCCAGGGATTAAACTTGGGACCTGCATGCAAAGGAGGTGCTTGGCCACTGAGCTATGGCTCCATCCCCAACTGCTTCCTATGGAAATAGTGTCTGGTCCACAGGAAGCTGCCATATACAGAGTCAGACCATTGGTCTTTCTAGCTCAGTATTGTCTTCACAGACTGGCAGCGGCTTCTCCAAGGTTGCAGGCAGGAATCTTTCTCAGCCCTATCTTGGAGATGCTGCCAGGGAGGGGACTTGGAACCTTGTGCTCTTCCCAGAGCGGCTCCATTTTCTCCTGAGGGGAATCCCTTCCAGTGCTCACACTTCTAGTCTCCCATTCATATGCAACCAGGGCAGACCCTGCTTAGCTAAGGGGACAAGTCATGCTTGCTACCACAAGACCACACCAATCTTACACCAGTGTTCTGAAATGCCTATTCTGAAAATGTACCAGTATTCTGAAATGCCTATATAAATGCATCTTGGGAGTCCCAGTTATGCAACAGCCTCATCAGTACGGGTATTTTAGGACATGCATCTGTCATTGCAGGTTAATCACAGGAAATACCAGTACTGATTGCCACATTAAGCATGGAATCACTCTGGAAGGTAAACACATACAAACATTCCCAAAGGCAATGCAGGTTTTGACTGCAGAACAATGGAACAGCATTGTTTCCCATTTTGCTACTATGTTTTTGAACTCCTTTTCATTTGTCTCATCCCAGTCCTCCCCTTCACACTTTACACACACACACAAAATTTCTGAACAGATAAACCCAGAAATAATAGAACACCATACATTATTTAAGACGCAAAGAGCTCCAATATAAAGCACTATCATTCCCCTCAGCCAGGTTCAGTATACAAAGAAAAAATCCAGGAGAGAGAAAATTAACCACCAAGACCTTCATAAACCTCTAGGCTAGAAGTGCAATATGCTCTGTGTGAGCCTTTCTTTTATTGCTGTTTGGGCCCTTCAGGTGCCATGTGCCCACACCATTAATATAGGCCAAGACTCAAGACAAGACGACTGAATGCTTCTGAAGACTTCAGGAAATCAGTGAACATTCTGGGCAGACTGGTACAAGGTACTCCAAGAAATCAACCCCAGGCTGAAGTCAAATTCCTCCACTCCAAATGTAGATTTAAATAGACTGAACATCCAATCTCAGATTCAGAGATCTTTCCAGCCCTGTTAACATAGACCCTTTTATGTGGATATGCCAGGGATTTAAGTGGGACCTTCTGCATACAAAAAGATGCCCTCTGCATCTGAGCGCAAGCAAAAAGAGATCTGTGTTTAGGAAGGCCACGCTCTTGTCAGAGGGCAGCATTTATAGAGATTGTGGAGTTGTTCAGTTTAGAATAGAGGGGAAAGCATCACTTTAATTGCTTCCCCGCCCCCAACAGTAAATCTTTAAGCAGTATCTACGTGGAGATGGGGAAGTAAGTATATCCTCTTATTTCTCTAGGAGGGGTTATCGGATTTCCCCCTTAAAATGTCCCAGTGAGATGGTTTAGGCTAGTGGGGAGAACTGGTTCACATGCAACAACAAACCATGATCTACACTAACTGTAGCTTAGACTCCAAACCCCAATTTGTGTTTCAGGTCTACAGGCAACCATGATTTGTGCAGTTTCCCTTCCCCTCCCCCCATCTCCCCTGTTGTCATGACCCCAGCCCCGAGCAGCAACATGGAGACCGACCCAAACGAAGGGAGGAACCAGGCTGAAGGAGCCAGCCCCAGCCCCGACACCAGGCCAAGACTGAAGCTACCAGTTGGAGACCCTGGAACCATCATGCACTGTGCCTGAGCCCCACAGTGAAAACAGTCTCCACAACACTATGTACCTAATGCTCCTGAAGCCTGCACAACCACCCTGGAAATGAGCCAGGAAGTACTTTGGCCTGGAGTTTAAGGACTGACCCTTTAAATCTTCCAGGCAGGAAGGTGGAGCCTGGGAGGACTAGTTGAGCCTGGAGGTATTTAAGGCCCCATTCCAGCTCTGGTCCCATTCCGAGCAACTTGCTCACTCAGAGCTCTACCAGTTGTTGCTGCCTCAACTGCCTTGTCTCACCTCCTGCATTCCTAAAAGTCTGATCACATCATGGTTTGGCAGCTGCTCGCAAACTATGGTATGCCAGATAGTGTCACGATAAGCACTGCTTGGGGTAGACATCTCAATGGTTTGTCCAAGTGTTGTGGGAAAAAGTCCTCTGGAACTTTGCCCTCCTGTTTGATTCAGCCACTTGCATTCATCCTTCTGTTTCATGGGTAGAGAATGGGGTGTCTTGCCAGAACCAAAGAGGATTAGACAGAGTTCCCGCGATTATACTTGTTGCCTGACTGAATGAAGTCAAATGCAGCAAGGACGCGTGTTCAAAATAAGCTGTTTATTTCTTGATCAAGAAAGGCACGAGTACAGTCAGAGAGAATCTGGCTGGTACTGCGCATTGAAGCTGCACAGTTGACCAGTTTATATAGGTTTCAGCAAACAAGCATATCAGTAAAGCAATTAATACATGCCATTGGTAATTAAGCATCCACATTCCAGAGGTGCTATTTAGAGCATGGGAAGATGAGTTACTACTTGGCCTTTCTGATAACCTTACTCCCGATCAGTATCTGGTGCCAGGGATGTCTATTTTTGCTTGAGTGAGGGATTTGGCTATTGGACTAGTTGCATACCTATGTTATCTATCTCTCAACAGATTCTGGCATTTCTGGCCTCCTATCTCACATTCTTGAGAGGGGCCCCACATTCCTGGTTTGAACACTTTTCCTGACTTAATCAATTTTCTTGTTTCAAGCCTAGTGACTCTTTGTGTTATTTAATAGCCTTTGAATCAAACTCTTATACACTTATCTGTAGGCCTGGATTAAACAATTTCATATCACAAAGGACCCCAAGGGAGCTTAATTTGACTGCACTGAAATCTTCCCAGACTAAGCCCAACATTCTAGCCATTGAACCATACTAGCACTCTCTACAGAAAGGAATCATGAGTCTTCTGTGTCAGACTCCCAAGGTGGGCTCCTGGCCCTTCTTGAACTCCAGAATGACTGGGTAAGCACAAGAACAGGAACAGCCAGGGGAGGAGTTTAGTTGGTCACCTGAGTCCTCCGCCTGGCTTGCTGCATTCAGCCAGTTCCCTCTCCTGGAGAACTCCTGGCTCCCCTACTCAGATGCAGCTCCTCATAATTGGCTGCCTTGCCTTAAATGCCCCAGTGCAGAGTTGACAGGACTTAAAACCTACTTCCAGCCCCGCCCCCTTCCTGGCCTTGCTTCCTGTTTCCTGCCAACCCAACCTAGCTGTCTCCCTGGAGCTGTTTCCTGCAGCTCTCCCTGCCTTGCCCTCTCAACCCCACTGGGACCCAACCAGCCTGGACCCTTCTCATCCCTGCCGCCCTCTGAAGGGAACGAAAGCCCCACAGGAGCCCCACCCTTCTCCCGACTCCATAGGGCCACACAGGCAACCAGGTAACATGGCATCCTGACATCCTGCTAAAGCAAAGTAGACCTATGCAGGAGTATTAGAATATGCTAGGCTCAAGATCAAAATAATACTGTGGAAGAACCAGAAGCTGGATTCGTATGCTTGTAATATTTGCAAATGGCTTGCCCAAACTCCGCCTGCAGGGTATTATCTCTGGAACGCAGAGACATCAGAGTGACAAACTCCTGCAACAACTAGAGAAGGATGATTGCCGAGGCACTGGCAAGCCTGCCGCACTTCTGGCGCTGGTGTCAACATGTCGGAATTAGTGGAGGTGCTAATTGGCGTCTGCCAGGCCCGATGAATGGGCAGAGAGATCAAGCTAGAAAATGAACACTCAGCTAATTTCAAAGATGAGCTGAGCATAAACTGATAAACAAATTCAGCTGCTACTGCCCTGTCACATTTCATGAGATGTGCTTACACACACACACACACACACACACACACACACACACACACACACTCACTCACTATTTCTGGCAAATTTGTCTTGTTTTGTTACTACTGCTGCGGCTGCTATCCTTGAACAATTACTGCTTCAGTGATTATATTGCCTGTCAGTTGACTGCACTTTAGAAAGATCCCAGCCCCCACAAATGGTTAGTGAGAACACACACATGCATGCACAGCAAAATCAGTTCAAAACCAAACATGCATAATCTTTTGTGGAAGCTCATTGCTCCTGTCCTCCTAAATCAGGAGCTTTCTACCATCATTCCAGTGTGCAAAGCATTACAACAGTCAGATTTTAAGGAGATGACCCTCCCACCCTCTACATCAGCATAGGCAATGTTTGGCTCTCCAACCATGTTTGCCTACAACTCCCAAAATCCCCAGTCACCATTTATTTTGGCTATAGAGGATAGGAGTTGTTGTCCAACAAGAGCTGGAGAGCCTACACTTGACCACAGACACAGACATTTTCAATGGAAGCTCGATATGATTGTTGTGCACTGCCCAGAGCCATTTGGATAGGGCGGTATATAAATGTAATAAATAAATAAAATAATAAATAAAACTATTAACAAGATTACCACTTTCAGGAATAGAAATGTTTCTCACAGCCAGCTTCCTTGTTGTGCAAAGTTCAGAATACCCAATGGCAAACATGACTCAATGGTAAGTTCACGTATTTCTCTGTAATGGACACTCACTTTTTAGGTTGTGGGCACAAGCCTCCCAGAACTCCTGCAACTCAACCCAAGCAACTCATACATACAAACAAATATCAACCTTCAAACAGCATCTGCAGAGTCACCACTACAGAAGAAATTGATCTTGGTCATCACATTCAGTATCCTGCAAAGTGCATGTTTCATTTTTTATTTATAAAAAGTATATAATCCTCTTGTGTTTGCAGAGGAAAATAACTGGAACTAGCTAGGCCGGGCACAGAGAATCTTTGCCTCTAGTTTTCCTGCTGCCACCACCGCCTTCCCCACCACCACCTATCCACCCACCGTCTTCCTGCCCGCCCACCGCTCTCACCACTGCCATTTTCTTCCCCTGCCTGCCCAGGCCTGCCACTTTCCTCTCCCCCTGCTGGCAGCTCACTCGTGAACTTTCACGAGAGCTGCCACACATGGGGTTAGCAATGTGTACACCTTAGAGAAATATACAGATAGATGGTGTTTGGTGTGCCTAGCCAATAACTCACAACATCCATTGCACGTCTCAGGGTCAGGGCAAAGGATTTCGAGCTAAGTCCCTAACCTTCACCTTTATTAGAAAAATCAACGGTGAAGAAATGTTGGCTCAGCTTATCAGACAGACAAAATATTTTACTCATCAAGCTATGTTGGTACATTGCTCACCAGGACTTTTTTCACTTGTCAGGTATCATTTTTTACTCATCTCAGACTAGTGGATTTCTGCAGCCTTGGGCATAATCTATCTTGGGAGTTGTAGTCCAACATCTACAAGAGGGTCAAAGTGGTGCAACACTGGTCTACACAATTCACCTCTATACATGGCCAAGCAAACTCCCATGCCTTGCCCAGATTACCAGCCTCGGGAATCCAACCATCTGCCTGACCCAACTACACACCTGCCTCTGCTACCCCACCCAGAACTCTTGACTACCTGTTCTGGACCTGACCTGGATTCTGTTGCTTGTCCCTGAACTTGGTTGAGGCGAGATGCTGCTTCCATTCTGTGTCCCTAATGTTCTCTGGCAGGGGCATGGAGACTCACAACACAACTCCCAATCTTCAGGACCGGGATCACATGCCACAAGGTAGCCATTTTGGTGACATCTTGTTGCATGTTGCATGCATTCCAGTCCTCTGTTTATAAAGTCATCTATTCTGTGTACTGAAGCAAGAGACTGGAGCAGTCGGCTTTCTCCCTGACAAAGTTCTGCAAGCAAATCCTTCAGACACTGGCCGGTGGTGGGGGACACACCCAAATCGCAGACTTTTCAAATGCGTCTCTATTTTTAAAGAGGCTAGAGGGTGGGCAATGCATTGCAGCACACAAGAGATGAAGAGTTTCCAAGTTTCCTGCTTCTAGAGAAAGGCTTCATTTCAGTTCCTCTTGAGTGAATCTCTAAGCTGTATTACAGACGCTTGAGATTATGTTGTCATAACTACATCTTTGTGTCTGAAATGAAGTGTGGGCTCTTAGGTGCTGCTCTTTTTATTAGATAAAAATCCTTTCAAAATTGGTAAATTAATGGCTACACACCAGACGTGCAGCTGCAGAGATAAAAGGGGAGAGCAGGAGGAGGGGAACGTCTCTTAAAAGGTGCTCTTCCTCACTATCCTTTGCAAGCAATAACTCTTTCAGGATACAAGATTTAAGAAGAGCCATACAATGGTTTGTTTTCAATGTGTTTGTGTATAGTTGTTTATAATAAAAACATGAAGTTTCATAACAGGGAAAGCTTTTAGGAACACTACATCCATAGCAATGTGGCAGATGAATCTAAAATCTTAAGTTTATGGAAATGTTTTAAGAGCAACACAACATCAGGCCCTAGGACTAGAGTTATATAATCAGTGTTATAAAGACTCTCCCCCTAAGCTTGGGTGAGTTCACAAACCCCAAGGGATGCATGAAGAATGCAGGTCCATGCCAAGCTGAACACATGAAGAAAGGAAATGAATTAGTCATGCCACATGCCTAGCTTGAAAGTCATCCCATGCTTGGGACTATGATGGAAGGAGAGCTGGACTTGTGGTAGCAAGCATGAATTGCCCGCTTTGTAAAGCAGAATCTCTCCTGGTTTGCATTTGAATGGGAGACTGCATGTGAGCATTGTAAGATATTCCCCTTAGGGGATGGGGGTGCTCTGGGAAGAACACCTGCATACATGCATGCAGAAGGTTCCAAGTTCCCTTTGTGGCATCTCCAGATAGGACTGGGAGAAAGACTCCTGCCTCTAACCTTGGAGAAGCTGCTGCCAGTCTGTGTAGGCAATCAGAAGCAAATTTAGCCACAGACCTTGGGGACAGGTTCGTGGCCTCCGGGGGAGCCTCCAAATGTTCAGGGGCCTTCCAGAGCCCAGCTCCCCCCCCCCCCGCTACCACTCACCGATATTTACCATCTACACTGCCAGGGGATGGGGGGGGTGAGCAGCAAGCAGAGCTGGTGGCGACCTGTCTAGCGGGCACACCTGTGCTGTGTGAATATGGAACATTGCATGCCGGTGAGCAGTCACACTACACAGCTGCACCCACTGGACAGGCTGCCGCCGCAGAGGAAAAGCCGGCTCTGCTCACCCCCCAACCCGGCGGTGAAGATGAAGAATACTGGTGCGAGGCAGTGGTGCAGCTGTGGGGTGGGTGTGGGGCAGTGGCGGAGCTCTGAGGAGCCCCTCCCCGAACAATTGGAGCCCCCCTCCCTGGAGAAAGGAGCAGCGGCAGGCCACACAGCAGGGAGATAGATATAGATATATATTAATTAAGGTATGCCTCGCAGAGGGGGTGGCAGCGGGCCTCCAAAGGGGCTCCAAATATATATATATATATATATATGTGTGTGTGTGTGTGTGTGTGTATACACACATATATATATACACATATATAGCAAATACCTGGAGGAAAATAAATGTCTTCAATGAGTTTTTAAAGGCTGAAAGGGAGGAGTTAGACCAAATCTGAGGTGGGGAGAGAGTTCCAGAGTGAAGGGACAGCAACAGAGAAAGCCCTTCCACGGGCCCTAGTACTATGGACCTCTCCGAGACCAGGGACCAAAAGAAGGGCAACCGGAGAAGATCTCACAGGACATGACAGGACTGCCCGGGAGAGGCAGTCCTGTAGGTAAGCATCCACTAAGCCCTGAAAAGTTTTAAAGGTGAGAACCAGCGCTCTGAATTGGACCCGGAACAAGGAACTGATGCAGCGTGGCTTTTTCAAACAGACAGCCTGGCTATTTAATACAAACAGTGCCGTGCTGGGCCTGATGGGGGCAGCAGAGGAGCAATGGAGGGGCAGGTCTCTAGTTAACATGGAGACTCTCTGCCCCCACCCCACCCCTACCCTGGACGTGCATGAAATGCTTTGCGCACCTCTCCAGTCTGAAGGCATGCACTGGTTTGTTCGCATACTGGTGCCACCTATTCCCAGAGCTGCATCATCTGGGCCAGCACATGAATTTATTATGTGTCCTCCCGAATGTGGTTTGCAAAATATTTATATTCCAAAATATATGGCTGCCCTGCTTCAGTACCTTGTTTTAGATAAAATATATTCTTAAAAACTGCTCACCCATCAAATACATGCAGGAGATTCTTCAACCAAATAGATATTTCTAATAGACTTCAGGAAACGTGTTCCCAGCATTCTTTCCAGTGTCTTCATAGCTCTCAGATAGAATCTGCTTTCAGACAGCTAGATTGCAGTGTGGGTTGGGAATGTCAATTATTAGTAAAATGGGGAGGCTCTGTAAATGGGCAATTATTCGGTAAACGGCACTTTTCACTCTAAGCAGAATTCCCACCCCACCCCCCACCCCTTCTACCCACTACACAAATTTATCATCACATGAAACTGACAAGAGGGAAGGAGGAAGGGTTTGACTGACCCCACTCATATTTCACTTCACAGACAATCTAGAGAGCAAATGCTGGATCCAATATTAGCTTTGTTTGCGGTGGGAGCATCCAAGATCCATTCACAAAACCAGAGCACTGAGTCGATAGACTGCAGAGGTGAATATACTGATTTGATCATTTTACATAGATTATTTATGTTTCCACCCCATGGATCTGTTTGGCTGTTTTTGCTACACAGTAAAGATAAATTCAGTATTGACAGAGTGTTGGGTCTCTAGGTACACATTACACCAATGCACCAGCATCTGCAATGGCTCTTTATTTATTTATACGTACATACATACCCCGCCTTTCTTTCAAAAGAAGCTCAATTCCATTCTCTTTGAAGTACTTGGAAGACAAAGCCCCACATGCCTCCAAGATAACTCTGTCCCCTTGGTCCCATTACAATCTCTTTGGGTATATCTGCACTACACGTTCTGTCTATTGTATATACCAGTCTATTTCTCATGGCATCCCCCAAGGAATCCTGAGAATTGTCGTTTTGGGGGGCGGGGACAGGACTGTGAATACTCCATTGTGGATATTGAGCTCCACTTACAGAACTGCACTTCCCCCGGATACCTTGGAAAGAGGGAATGACCATTCAACAGATGTAAGTCTAGGTGCAGCTATGCCTGCAGATCCATTGAGCACAGCCTGGCGACGATTCTATCCATGTGTCAAATTGTGACATCAGTTGTACCATCTTCTACATGTGCAGCTTCTCCCCAGTTGCTAAATGCTCATCCTCTGGAGTATCACCAGTGTCTGAGCATTTCCCCCAAAGTGCCGCCATGCCTTATTTGAGCTGGATGGGCTGGTCAGGATTAGTCTAGTATTTTCTTGTTTCAATCAAGGACAATATTTGATGTTTTTGAGCTGGGAAAGGTTGCTAATTGGTTCTTGGTTGGCAGATGCTCTTCTTCTGAGCTGTGGCCCCATATATCTTGCAGTGATCACATGTCATCTCCCATCCAAATGAAAACCAGGGCAGACTTTGTTTAACAAAGGAGACAATTCAAGCTCACTACCACAAGACCAGCACTCCTCCTCCTCAAATACTTTTCCCCCAGTGCCAACTCCAGCTTTCAATAGTACGATGTGATCATAACATTCCCTGTGCATTTGGCCAAAACCAAAAGCTAACTTTAGTAATGCAGCAGTATCCAAAGACTTGTTCCAATCATAACGAGGCACGAATACTTTGCCAACAGCATGCCCATTGTTTTGTTAAATCTCCCGATTGGTATTAAGTCATCTTCAAAATAATTGCCAATTTGAGGTTTCAAATCTGAAAACATGTAAACATGTTAATTGAGTTTGCTGTCCTCAAAAGACTGCAGAGGAAGCCAATTATCGCATATATTTTATAAACAGCAACAATCAGATACGCAGTTGCAGGGGAAGGCGGTTTCCAGTGGTGCATCCAGCTTAGCTGTTCGCTTCACACAGTCAGTAGCTGATGTCC
This sequence comes from Hemicordylus capensis, assembly GCF_027244095.1. Lineage (NCBI taxonomy): Eukaryota > Metazoa > Chordata > Lepidosauria > Squamata > Cordylidae > Hemicordylus > Hemicordylus capensis. The sequence continues at coordinate 23,522,352 of NC_069667.1, forward strand.
ACCAACACCACAGGGGAGTCGATAGGGCGGGGAGAAGCAGGAGTGTTTTAAGAAAAAGTAAATGTTTTATGGAGTTTCAAAGTATTCAAAGGGGATAAGAAAGACACTTTTATCAAGAGGCATCAAAGGAGGGGAGAAAAATACTTTGTAGCACTGGCAGCTAGGCCTTGTTTCTGCAAAGCAGAACTCCCAAATGGTGTGATGCAAGAAATACGTCCATTAAATAATTAAAAAGCAGGGGCAGAGAGAGCTTCGTGGGGGGCCAAGGGACAAAGTCTGACTGGTGGTGGCTCCCTTGCCCGCTGGGTGTTACTTTGTGCACGGGCCCCCCAAAGCCACACCCCATGCGTCTGAAGTCAGACGCAAGGGGGAAGGCCAGTGCAGAGAATGGGGCTGTCGTGGGAAAGGAGCTCTCAGTCAGCAATTCCAACCAACCACTGACAAGGGAAAGGAAACTATGCCAGGGCGATGACCGACCTGTTCTCTGTATTGGCCCCGCCCCTTTATATCCAATGTCAGATGCAGGGGAGGGGCCAATGTCCAGGGGAGAGAGGAGAGTCCATCCCTCCCCAGCCAGCAAATGCCCTGGCCAAGGGGGAGCCTTGTGAGCCTCTGTGAGAGGAGAGCTGGTCTTGTGGTAGCAAGCAGGACTTGTCCCTTTAGATAAGCAGGGTCTGCCCTGGTTGCATTTGAATGGGAGACTAGAAGTGTGAGCCCTGGAAGATCTTCCCTTCAGGGGATGGACCCGCTCTGGGAAGAGCAGAAGGTTCCACGTTCCCTCCCTGGCCGGGCTGAGAGAGACTCCTGCCTTCAACCTTGGAGAAGCTGCTGCCAATCTGTGAAGATAATACTGAACTAGATAGACCAATGGTCTGATTCAGTATATGGCAGCTTCCTATGTTCCGGGGGGGGGGGGCAGACCCTTGGGGCCTGGCGACAATTGTGCCCCCTTGCTTAATGGTCACTATGCCCCTGATTAAACGGCTCCTGTGAGCTTAAAATACCCAGCAACAGTGGAGGTAGACACTGCTTCTCTGTATGATGCACTGCTCTGACTTTGTCTCCTTTCCCTCATCAGGAGAGCCAGCCTGGTACCCAGGTCAGAGTGTCAGGCCAGGAGTGGGGAGGCCCAGTTCAAGTTCTAGAATGATCTACGCATTAATCTACCCATCACTTTCTCCCCTCCACCTAGTACACTTCCACTAAAGGCCCAGGTTTCAGCAATATTCAAGGTCCTCAGCTTCTTTGAAACTCAAGGTTGAGCCTTACCACATCTTCACCCTGCCAGCTCTTTAAAATTGGCCTGGGAATGCATAACAGTCCACAGATTATATTTCCTTGCAATTTTCAGTGAGCAACTCCTAACAAATAGAGCTGATTAATTTTTCTGTTCACTTAATGTTTACACACAGATCATACTGTTCTCTAATTTATTCATTACTCAAATTATGCAAACATTGTCAGCATAGATCTCTTGTGCTGCAAATCTTTCGAATTGCAAATTGTGACTATTACATTCAAATGGAAAGAATGCAATTTGCACCACAATACGCTAACTAATTTGTAGACCAGCTAATTTGTGTAATATACACAACTGGCCTAGTTAATTAGCACTGGTAGGGTCTCTCATTATTAGCAATATAAAGCATTTGATAATATTTCATACAATATAAGAGTACTAGAACAAGGATAAGGGTACCCAAGCAACACCACATCACTCCTGCCAATGGCTGAAAGCTGGTTAATTACTGTAATTTAATCACCTGATTGCAACATTCTGTGATTAGTCGTGTGTATAGATGGGCCATCGCAGATCTACTGCCACAGATTCTGTCAAATCAAACGCCTCCAATGACACAGATGCTGGTGATCAGGTGTAGAGAGACACATGCATGTGTGAATCAACACTTTGTGGGAAATGACAGATGAGATCAGCACTTTTGTCAAACTAAATAAGACTCAGACCAGCAGTTCCCAAATATTAGACCAATAGATCACTGGAAAAGACACTCCCGAAGTAAAATGGGATTCACTACCAGTGTCAGATGATAAAGGCACGCAGATCCCAGACAAATTAGAGACAGACGTCTATTTGTAGGGTTCTATTGACTTAATAAAAATATATGAGAACCACTGTCTCTTCTTAGAACTCTAAGGTTCAGGCAAAATCTGCGTGAACGCAGAGTCTTTTTTCATATTTTTTTTAATCTGCCAGCAGCTTATGCAAGTCGACAAAGCATCTTTCAAATACACAGGCAGACATTAGCCTTTGTCAGATAAGGAATAACTTGAGAAAGGAGGAGGAAGTATGTTTTTGGCACATGTGTACACATACACACACACTCTCCCAGTGTGACTTGATTACTACTACAATTATTTATATACCTCTTTTCAACAAAGGTTCTCAAAGCGGTTTTCTACATAGATAAAGATGGTTCCCTGTACCAGACGTGTTCATGGCCTAAAGAGACACATCAAGGGAGATACCAACAGGCACCACTGGAAGGATGCTGTGCTGGGGTTGGATGGGGCAGTTGCTCTTGCCCTGCTAAATGTAAGAGAACCAGCTCTTTGCTCAGCTAGCAGGAATACTTCCCTCCCTCCTTACAAGAACCTATATAGGCAAGCTACACTAGAAACGTCTGTGCAGTGTGACCCATTGAGACAGAGGGCCACCAATGGACCTTGAAGCATAGCTTCCAACCACATCTATGGAGATTTTATTTTATTTTATTTTATTTTATTTATTTCTATACCGCCCTTCCAAAAATGGCTCAGAGCGGTTTACATAGAGAAATAATAAATAAATAAGATGGCTCCCTGTCCCCAAAGGGCTCACAGTCTAAAAGAAACATAAGATAGACACCAGCAACAGTCACTGGAGGTCCTGTGCTGGGGGTGGATAGGGCCAATTACTCTTCTCCTGCTAAATAAAGAGAATCACCACTTTAAAAGGTGCCTCTTTGCCAAGTTAGCCGGAGTTATGGTGGAAAAGAATTAATGAGTTTTGTTTTAGCCCACTTTCCCCTTGAAAAATATATTGAAATGAGAATAAAAACCAGTCTATAAAAATATTATGTAGGTTTGACTCTGCATTAGCTATGTGTACTGATGCCCTGAAAAGAAAAGAAAAGGGGAGGGAGGGAGGGAAAGAACACAATCACAAACTTGCTTCCAGTTAAAAACAAAAACTGAAAAGAAAAGAAAAACCTCTTCCCCTGCTCGGTCTAGAAGTTGTAATTCACCACAAGTGAGTTAGCTTCCATTAAAAATATTGCTAACAAGCAGCTTTCTTTTTTCCATTGAGAAGTCTATCAAAGCCACCTTAGCAACCTAAGTGAGAAAATATTAGCTATACTTTATATATTGCAATTACTGGCCCCTTGAAATCAATCAATTGCAAAACAGCCCTTCTCTAGCTAGTTAAAGCTTTGGATTTTATTGTAGGGCCAGCAATAAAAGTTGCCCTCAGGGACAAGTTCAGTGACAGAAAGCGTAGACTCCAAGGGTTTGAAAAAGGACCTATGGAAGCAAGCTAAATTAAGTGTTTATCTGGCAGGTCCTTGCTTGCTCATACCATAATGCATACTACTTTTAGTAGTTTCACAGTAATTGAAACTCACAGTAATTGAATGAACTGCCCAAGGTGTTCAGGTGTTAACTCTTAAGCACAATTCTCCTTTGATGGGCAGCAGGGGTGGGGAGGACCCAAGCCGGTTGTCCATTTTCAATGCCAATGTGCCTCTTCCTATTGAAAACCTCGGTAAGAGTTGGCCATAGCCCAATAATGCATTAATTGTGCAGTACAGAGAATTCTCCACTATATCAAGACAATGGGGAGAAGAAAGGCCTACAGCCACACATGTGAAGAGCGTAGTAACAGTTTGAACACCTATTCCTCATATGCAAGGTCTATAAAAAAACAGCAGACACTCATGTGAGGGGCAGAGGAGGAATCATCATAACTGTAAGAAAAGGTGACAATATATTTATAGAACTGAACAAAGAGATCTCTTTGTTTCTGCATGTCTATTGGATTTCTAACTTTTAAAAGTCCTGCATGGCTTACTTAAATTATTTGAAGTTTTCTTCTGTTTAACACAAACTTGGAGATCCATTAGACAGAGAAGATAATACTGAGCTAGATGGGCCAATTGACTGACTTGGAATACGGCAACTTCTTATGCATTTATTCTGTGCACTAACTCCACTGTACCCAACATTATAGATCATTCGAAATATCCAGGAATTCTGAAACACGTACATAGCTCCCTCTTTTTAAAAAGGACACATCTGTAAAGTCAATCACACCCCACTCTAATTTTTTCAAAGACCCCAAGTCATTATTTTTAATCACTTTGAACTTGGCAACCTCTCTTTGGACGGAAGCAGCTGTGTGCATGAGTGCGTGGTCTCCCAGGAATGATTTGTATGTCATCCTCGTAACACTCTGCCCATGAACTAACAAGCTGTGTGATGCTTGTATTGTCGCAGATTTTGTTCACCCTTTTGTCTTTACTGGAATCATCCTGTTCTTCCTGAGCAAACCTTTCTGAAAGCCCCCCACTCCTCGGATTGTGATTAGCAAGGTCATTAGACCTGGAAAAACAATTTCCTCTCCACAAGTGCCTCACTTATTCGGTTATTTGACTAGAAATCCTGGTCGTAACTTCAAATGCCCATTGACCTACCTGCTGCCTGTAATGGAAGCAATCATCTCCAATTTTGCCCTTTTCATATCCTCCGGCCGTCTCAATTCATTAGCATACTGTTAAGCATTTCTGCTCTGGCACAGGGAAAAAAATGTCCTGTTCTCTCACTTCATAAATGGCCTCTCTCCGTTCAACTCATCATTTTTAATCAATGCTAATTTCATTGCACTATGAACTTCTTGTCAAAACCACCACAGATGCTAAGATAGTTTTTTGATTGCCTCTGCTTTTATAAAAATGTTATGATGCCACCACATTATTCAACACAATGCTGAAAGTAAGACTCCTTCAGAAATACATAGCCACCTAATGGCGCAGCGGGGAAGTGACTTGACTAGCAAGCCAGAGGTTGCTGGTTCAAATCCCCGCTGGTATGTTGCCCAGACTATGGGAAACACCTATATCGGGCAGCAGAAATATAGGAAGGTGCTGAAAGGCATAATCTCATATTGTGTGGGAGATGGCAATGGTAAACCCCTCCATTATTCTGTGGTCGCCAGGAGTCAACATCAACTTGATGGCACACTTTACCATACTATGATAACTGGGCAAAGAGGCACCTTTTTAACATAGTAGTTCTCTTTATTTAGAAGGGGGAGAGTAACTGGCCCTATCCACACCCAGCACAGCATTTTTACAGTAGCTGTTGCTGGTGTCCATCTTATGTTTTTTAGATTGTGAGCCCTTTGGGGACAGGGAGCTTATCTATCTATCTAAACTGCTTTGGGAACATTTTGTTGAAAAGCAGTATATAAATATTTGTTGTTGTTGTTGTTGATGATGTGCCACCAGGGGTCTTACATTGTCAAGGCACCCAGGTTCCAAGTAATGAAAGCTATCCCATGTTTCAGGAGGATGCAATACTATTTTGAGTCCAGACACAGAGCTTCCAAAACTCAGCTGCTGCACAAACCTGCTTGTATGTTATATGAGCTCTTCTCCCTGAGGCTCCATCCATGCCATTCCAGCAAAGCCAGAGACTGAGTCCAGTGACACTCAACAGCATGAATAGACAGAACAAGCAACAGGAAAGGGTGATGTGAAAACACCAATGATATGAACCAGTGCCTTCATGCGAGTTCAACACCCCATAATTTGCAATGCAGAGAATAAAAGGCTACAACTTGGCTGTGGAGGGTTCCTGACTGGAGAACCACAAGGCTGTGATTGATTGGTTGATTCATTAAGTGCCATCAAGTCAGTGTCAACTCTTAGCAACCATGTAGGTAGATTCTCTCCAGGATGATCTGTCATCAGCTTGGCCTTTAAGGTTTCTCAGTGGTGCATTCATTGCTGCCGTAATTGAGTCCATCCGCCGTGCTGCTGGTCGTCGTCTTCTTCTCCTTCCTTCAGCTTTTCCCAGCATTATGGACTTCTCAAGGGAGCTGGGTCTTTGCATAATGTGTCTGAAGTATGATAGTTTGAACCTGGTCATTTGTGCCTCGAGTGAACATTCTGTATTGATTTGTTCAATGATCCATTTGTTTGTTTTCCTGGTTGTCCATGGTATCCCCAAAAGTCTTCTCCAGCACCCAAGTTCAAAAGCAGCAATATTTTTTCTATCTTGCTTCTTCAAAGTCCAGCTTTCGCATCCATAGTGTATCATGGGAAAAACCATTCTCTGAACAATTCTAATCTTTGTTGGTATAGACACATCACAGCATCTAAATATCCTTTCCAAGGCCTTCAGTGCTACCCTACCAAGTGCTAGTCTACTGTATATTTCTTGACTGCTGGATCCTTGACTTTTGATGGTTGATTCAAAAAGGCAGAAGCTATCCACCACTTCAGTGTCTTCAGTGTCAATTCTGAGGCTGGTTGCTGTACCCATTGTCATTAGTTTAGTCTTCTTTACATTTAGTTGTAGTCCCATTTTTTCACTGTGCTCCTTGACTTTCATTACTAGAGCTTGCAGGTCATCCACATTCTCAGCTATCAGAGTGGTGTCATCAGCGCAGCTCAGGTTATTTATGTTTCTTCCTCCAACTTTAAAACCACGCTCATCTTCTTCCAATCCAGCTTCTCTCAGTATATCTTCAGCATATAAATTGAATAAAGAAGGAGAAAGTATACAGCCTTGTCTTACTCCTTTGCCAATCTGGAACCAGTCTGTTTCACCATGTTCTGTCTGGACTGTGGCTTCCTGCCCTGTGTATAGGTTTCTCATGAGAACAATGAGATGTTCTGGGACACCCATTTTCCTAAGGATATTCCACAACTTGACATGGTCGACGCAATCAAAGGCTTTTCTGTAGTCAATAAAGCACATATTGACTTCTTTCTGATATTCTTTGGCTTTCTCAATTATCCAGCATGCATCAGTAGTGATGTCTCTTGTTCCTCGGCCTTTTCTGAAACCAGCTTGAACTTCCGGCATCTGCCTTTCCACATAGGGTTCTAACCTGCATTGGATGACCTTATGCATTATTTTGCTAGCAGGCTGTACTTGCCCTGTTTTTGAGGAGAGCTGGTCTTGGCAGCAAGCATGACTTGTCCCCCTAGCTAAGCAGGGTCCACCCTGGTTGCATTTGAATGGGAGACCATATGCGAGCACTGTAAGATATTTCCTTCAGGGGATGGAGATGCTCTGGGAAGAGCAGAAGCTTTCAAGTTCCCTCTCTGGCTTCTCCAAGATAGGGCTGAGAGAAACTCCTACCTGCAACCTTGGAGAAGCCTCTGCCATCCTGTGCAGACAATACTGAGTGAGATGAATCAAGGGTCTGACTTGGTATATGGCAGCTTCCTATGTTCCTGTTTCCACTACACTTTTGTGCTTTAGCAGGGTAAGAGTCCCACCTTGTCTCCCCTGACATGTTATTTACAATTATTTTATCTGCTGTCTCTCTTATATTTTTATTGTGGTTTTGTTTTATATTGTGAACTGCCCTGAATGGCGTTTTAAAAAATGTAACCATCAAATTATAATGCTTATAATAAATAGTATTCTATACTCTCCCCTCATCTTTTAAAGGGCTTCTGCTGGTCAAGACGGAAGACACTCAAATTCTCAAAACACAACTCGGAGGAATAAAGAGAGTCGACAGCTTCATCTTCAAAAAGGTTTGAGACCTTGGGGTGAAAAGCGTTGTATACACTTATTACTAACACTTGGGCCACAATGCTGGTGTCACAATTAGCATATATAATGAGGCAAAAGTACTGGTTGTGTATAAATTTCTTTGCTCCTTCAATTATCCAGCCAAGAGGCCACTTGGCAATTAGCTTTAAATTACTCTGCTAAATTACTACCTGCACTGCCTTTGTGAAAGCAAATGTCTACCACCTTGCTGTGCCTCACTTTGAGATGAACTTCCAGGAAAACCTGAACTTGTGTACACAAGTTCCAAGGCAACCAAAGAAGGTGTACCACTTATATACATGCCTTACAGTCTAGTAATTCAAGATTAAATGTTCAGTCAGTCAGTCATGTTGTGAAGCGCCCAGGCAGGGGTGCACAAGTCAAATACCCTGGTGGGCCGGAACCAACCATGTCTTGGTAGGTAGGGGCCGAGGTAAATTTTCAGCACATTAATGAATATATTAAAATTAATTATTAAAAATATTAATGAAAGCAAGTCTTAGTTACCCATAGCATGAGGAGGGAAGAGGAGGCGCCTATCATCCTTTCTTCTTCTTTGTCCCCCATGCACTTTCAACGCCTTCAAAGTTCAGTTTTGAAAAGGGGCTGACCCCACCCCCACCAGGTCCATGGGGCAAGGCGGCATTTTGCACCTCATCTCAAGCACCACAATACTTTGGACCAGCCCTGGGGCCAGGCCAGCCAAAAAAAGTCCCCGCGTGCCAGATCCGGTCCCCGGGCCTTACGTTGTGCAGGCCTGCTTTTTGGGAGGTATGCAAAATTGCAAATAGGTTAAATAAGAAAATTAACACAAAAACTGTTAGAGTAAGCCTATAAAGGATCTCAGGCAGCTTGGGGTCTTTCCAAAGTCCAAGATCTCTTTTAGCTGGTGGTGATGTTGGAGACTGAACTTGGGACCTCTGGAGGCAGTAACCCCCACCTCCATCTGTAGCTCTTTGTCTTTGTAAGGACCATTGCTATCTATGTCCTTGTGCATCTGAGGTTTAACTTCCATGCATGACAGAGAGAAGAGTGTTAGAAACCATCTGTTTTCATTCATCTACCCAAGTTCTTTCTGAGATCTTTGGCAACTTCCCCAAATTTACTCCTTTGCAACATGGAGGAGTGCTCAGCAGAACCACCAACTAAAAATAAATAAATATCAATCAAGATTCAGCAGCATTGCAGTCAATGTGGATTCGTCTGCCACAGCAACTGACAGGACTTCATTTCTTGCATTTAGATTCAAGCACAGTACTGCAATGAATTTGGTCTTGGAAGATTGCTAAGGAATATGTCACAGCGAATTATGAAAGCAGGCATCTGAAAAGAAATATTTGGGGCCAGATTTCCCAGCTGAAATGCAAATATCAATTTTGTGGGCTTGATATTTGATCCCTGAAATTGGTATCTGACCTCTGAAATCAAAATTTTAATATACAACCCCATGGAAAATGGCCTTATTAGTGAAGCTACCCTATCTGCCAAAGACACACACACACACACTCATTTTTTTTGTTCAGGTGGTTTTGTTGAATGTCATCAATCCAAATTTTGCATTTTGGTAAAATTTTTACAAGTTAGATCTTTTAAAAAAGAAGAAAAGAGATACCAAGATATACATCTCCTTCACTGCAGGAACAACTATTGGACGTTGTTCCTGCAGGACGTTGGTCACTCCCATGCACTGCAGCCATTCCTAGAGGTGGTGGGAGTCACAAGAGAGGGTGGCAAGCACCCACCTGAATTCCAGAGGAGGCACTCTGAGCAGAGCCTCCTCTCCAGTCACTGGAACATATGTGCGATTTCTCTCTCTTTTTTAAAGTACCCTGATCCAAGACCCATCAAACAGAGCTATGGATTCTTACTCTGATGTTTGCCTGGGGGTTCTGATATTAAGCTTTTGCCTAATTCTTCAATAATCACACAATGCATAATCAATCTATGGAATTGTCTGCCACAGGATGTGGTGATGGTCACTAGCTTGGATGGCTTTAAGAGGGGCTTAGACACATTCATGGGAGGTCAGGTCTGTCAATGGCTACTAGTCTGGTGGCTGTAGGCCACCTCCGGTCTCAGAGGCATGATGCCTCTCAATACCAGTTGCCGTGGAGCAACAGCAAGGGAGAGGGCATGCCTGTGTGCTTCCCAGAGGCATCTGGTGGGCCATTGTATAAAACAGGATGCTGGACTAGATAGGTCTTGGGCCTGATCCAGGAAGAGTTCTCTTATCTTCTTATGCTATGATGTGATATGGTACATGCTCACTCTGTACCCGGAATAGCCTAAACAGACAATGACAAGGTATTTTCAGCCATTACTCCTGAAATATACCTGTGAACCCAGAGCAGAGGGCTAGAAGCTCAGAGAGATGTCTTGAGCCATGGAGAGCCAAAAGGATGTGACTAAGATCCCAAGGGAGTTGTGGACTGAAGTCCAGGGCCTCCACACCTTCAGGGGCCCCCCCAATCCTCTTCAGTCTGTCCTAGTGGTGTAGTCACTGCTGGCCCACACTATGGGCGGCCGAGTGTGATTATGACCTGTGCCGGGTGCTTTGGAGACAGAGTGGGGAGTGGGGAAAGAAATATGTGGGTTGGGAATATATTAAGTTGCATCATGTTGAAATGTCTCTGCTACTGCATATTTGCATCAATATACCTGTTTATATTCTTACTTTCTTGTGAGTTCAGTAGCTGTTTGTGCCCTCAAGAAACACGTGTTAAAAATACTGTGTGTGTAAGGGGATGATGCTTAACTTGCAGTGGGGGGGGGGGCATTCCAGCAAGGGTGGGGGCTCCAAAGGCCTTTAGGTCCAGGCTCCAAAATTACCTAAGTGCACTTAGTTTCACCTGTAAGGAAGGAAGCAGGGCGACACCTTACTTACAGCATGCAGCTTTATCCATAAAATGACTTTTTGAAGCATCAGCTGGGCTCCCCACCGACCTCATTGACTCCTTATGTCTAATTCTAACTACTTTGAAGGAGAGTTCAGTTATGGCTGGTTCATCTTAGATAGCCTCAAACACTTTGCATTAGTTGTTTGTATCTTAAGTCAATGCATTTGGATTTTCAAAAACTTTTATTATAAGGGCACAACAATGTGAGTGAGAAGGGGACTTTGAGCTTGGAGACGTTATGCCCTCGTGAAAATAACGTATGAAAAGTCACTGAGAAAGGCGTTTAGTCGAAACATGTCCAGCTTGACAAGATTTTAAGAGGACTTCAGCTCACTTGGAAGTACAATATTACTACATACGCTTGAGGACTTTTACAATACTTAATTGGCATGGATTTTTAATTTTATGTTTTATTACTTCCTTTAAAATGATCTTAATCTAGTTGTAAGCCATTTTATGCAGAAGTTTTAATTTTTTATTATTAAAATACCTTTTTATATTCTTATTTTTTGGAGTTATATATTATAAGCTAGGTATATATTAGTTTTTCTTGAGCTAGCGTTTTGGTGCATCTTCGTGCCCATGCAATGGGACAAGTTTCCCTCTTTTCTCTATGACTTTGCCTTTATGCTGGATCTTATAAGACACTGCTTCAGCTGCTGTACTTCACACACAAGGCCATTAGTCTTCCTCACAAGGAAATAAAGAGCCACCAGTTTAGCAGCCCATCTTCACTGTGTCTTCAAGAACCTTGGGGAGATTGAACTGCCCTATCTTTGACTTATGGAAGATCTGGAGGACAAAACTGGAGGAGTAGCAGTAAGACAGAGAACAAGCAAGGGCCAGATGGACGAAAGCTCTGAGAATCCCTGGCCCTATCCATCCCCAGCACAGCATCCCTCCAGTGGCTGTTGCTGGTGTCTTATCTCAGGTTTCTTTTTTAGACTGTGTGAGCCCTTTGAGGACAAGGAGTCAGTCTATCTATCTATCTATCTGTAAACCGCTTTGGAAACTTTGGTTGAAAAGTGGTATATAAATATTTGCTGCATTCAAATTTCATCAAGCAGCTGGTTTGAAAACTACAAAAAGTTACTTTATTCAAACACACTGCAGACAAATGCATTCCTACATGTTATACCCATCTATTTAGTTTTACAGCATTAGGGAAAAGACTGAGGTTGACACAATCTAAGAGATAAGCCTAGTGTTCTAGTGTGATTTCCCATTATTGCAGCATCCATTTTGCAAATGCTAATGAGCAGGACAGAATGTCAACTCTCATTGTGACATTCCTAGATGCTGTCACTTGGTGCCATGGTGTTAAGTAGTTTTGATTATCCGATGTCAACTTGTTTTTAGGTAACAAGTGACTCTGGCATTTACATTTTGTCATTGAAACATGCACAGCCAGGCTCCAAACAATGCCTATTAATAGGGATCTTGGGAAAGAGGGTTCATTTTTGGCACTGACCTCCTGCTGTATGCATTAGTCATGAAGCAGTGGACAAGATGGTATGAGATTGGATGTCAATATCATTTCCCAAGGACTGCTGTCTGTGAAAGAGAGTTGTTAACCACAGCCGGCTGAAATTGTTCAGAGGCAAAAACAAGAGTCATCATTAAACGTTTCATCGGAGGTGGCAGAGAGGGTATTATCTGGGGTGGGAGAGGAAAGATATGCATCTAGAACTAATCAAAAAAATTAAATGTTTCCTTATGAGTTTCCTTATTTAAGAGAACATCATCTTCACCATGAGCCCCATTGCCTGTTAAGATCTTCTGGAGAGATTCACTTGCAGTTGCCACCAACTCGTTTGGCAGCTACCCAGGAAAGGGCCTTCTCCGTTGCTGCCCCTGTCCCTTTGGAATGGGCTCCCTGTTGAAATAAGAGCTCCCCATCTCTGGCAACTTTTTAAAAAGGGGCTGAAGACATATTTATCCACCCAGGTTTTTGATTAGATGTACGATTTAAATTTTTCAATTGTTTTTATTTCGATGTAAACTGCCCTGAGCCATTTTTGGAAGGGCAGTATGTAAATTAAATAAATAAATGAATTAATTGCTTAATATTTTCCCCACTAGACCATTACAAAATCTTGCTGTCTCACCATCATGTACTCTCTACTGCTGCCCCTCTTGGCTGGAACCACCCACCCCCAGCACAAACATGTGCAATGCTCCCTTCGGGTCCCTCTTCCCTTTGGGGTGCAGAGCCAGTCTTGCAGTAGCAAGCATGAATTGCCCCCTTTGGTCATCACGGTCTGCCCTGGTTGGTATTTGGAGGGGCAGCTGCATGTGAACACTGTCTGCTGGAAGACATTCCCCTTAGGGGATGGGGCATTGCTCAGTGGCAGAACATTTGCTTTGACTGCAGAAGGTCCCAGGTTCAATCCTGGGAAAGACTCCTGCCTGAAACCTTGGAGAGCCACTGCCAGTCAGTGTAGACAATACTGAGCTAGATGGACCAAGGGTCTGACTCCATATATGGCAGCTTCCCAAGTCACCTTTTCCAAGGCTCAATGTCTTACTACTTAGGGATGTGCCAGAACTATGATTCAAGCACTTTTAGGGAAATTTGAAAGGAAAATTTAAGAAAAAGGGGAGCAGGCACATCAGAATAACCACCAACAACACCCCCGTGTGATGCCAGCATGCACATGTCATCTGCACCTGCATCAGTGCCACAAAGGGGCGTTATTAGGATGTGCACCAGCAGGAAGGGGGATGGGGCAGCAGAGAGCAGGTAAGGACCTGCTCTCCTTTCTCTTAAAGTTTCCTTTCGAATTTCCCCCAAAATGCTGGAACCGTGCTTCGAAGCACAGTTCAGGCACATCCTTATTACTAATCACTCCAAGCTGTAACCAAGTTAATGCCATGTAACTACATCCCTTGCTAGCCTTACTCTCCATCCCTTTCTCTCATGGTCTTCCCCACACAGACATTTCAATTGTCAGCTCCCTAGAAGCAGAGACTCATCGGTTTTACTTATGAAACTCTAAAGTGTCATGTGGATTTCCAGTGCTATTTCTCTGCCATTCACATGCTATTAATTAATAAAGAATCCATTTATTCTCAGATTCATCTGGAGCATCTAACCCTCCCCCACCCTCACGTATAAAGGTCCATCTGCTTGTATCCATTGCAGCAATGTCTAGGACTTTCTTCAATAACTCTGCACCAGCTGGCCTATTTGCTGCTTTCCTCGGCTATCATTTCTACCACCAATAAATCCCTTGGTGCAACTGAGATATAAATCATAGGCTGCAACCCAAAGGCTGTTGCAAACTTTATATTTTTGGCTCACTTGAAAGCTCCAGGCCAAGAATATGGTCATGTGCGTGAATCTGCCATGCAAGCTAGGAGGAAACAGCAAGCATTGGGATCTTGTAATCCAAGGTACGTGGCTTCAAGACCACAGGCGTTACTACCAGCCAAGCCAATAACCAACATCTCTTGGCTCGGGTGTAAGATGGGCACACTCTACATGTGAGAGAAGAAACATGAAAATTATACAGACTTGAAGGTTACACTAAAATTAGCAGAGCTTTCTACCACACAGATTTATTTAAGAGCAAAGCAGTAGCTGGTGTCCACATTAAGGCCACCAGCTCTGACTGACAGGGATGAGACTAGCCCATTCTCAAGCATGCACTCTTTTCCCATGGGCTCCCACACAGCCAGGAAGGACATTCCTGCACCTAAGAGGAAGAACCAGAAACAGGAGATGTTTAGACATAGTGAGGAGAGGGACCTATTCCATTTCCAGTGTGTCAGAACATCTGGATGATTTGCATCTCTCTTTCACACACAAAAAGCATTTGATGAAGGTATTTCTCCACATTAATTCAGTCAAACTTTGCAGAGCTCTGCACTTGGTTAAACTTTATTCTGCCCATTAATAATCTGCGCCTGATGAAACTTCAGTACAGGTGCTCATGGGTTAGTAATCACACTGTTCTATTTCACATGCAGATTACTTAACTGAATCTGCATAAATTTGTTATGCATCACAGCAGAAATGAATGCTCAAGCAACTTTTATTTTTATCTAATCAAGGAACTGCTCAAGGAAAAAAGAGCAACTGAGTTCCTAAGATGCACCATGGTGGACTCAAGGGAATTGAGTTCTGTCTCTATGGGCCAATGAACAAAGCTTCCTCAGCCTTGGATTTCCATCTCCAAGATCCACACTGGGAAAAGCAAATTTTTGTCCTCTTAATCCTAGAAAGATGAGCAATAGACAACTATATCCAGTACCGCTTTGCACTTCTAATCACTGTTCTTCAAACTATGTTTTGTGTGGTCACAAAACAGGGGTCTACACATGAAGACCAGACAGTAGAAACTTCTAGAGTTTGGAGCGGAAGGAGGCATTTTCCTCCCTACATCTGCTATCTGCACCAAGCACCACAGCTGAAAAGCAGGGGCCAATGTCTGCTGCAGAGGAGAGTAATGGAGAGCTCCCAAATTCCCAGTGTATCATAGGAAACATAGGAAGCTGCCTTATACTGAGTTCAGACCATGGGTTCATCTAGCTCAGTATTGTCTTCACAGACTGGCAGCGGCTTCTCCAAGGTTGCAGGCAGGAATCTCTCTCAGCCCTATCTTGGAGAAGCCAGGGAAGGAACTTGGAACCCTCTGCTCTTCTCAAAGCAGCTCCATCCCCTGAGGGGAATCTCTTCCAGGGCTCACACTTCAAGTCTCCCATTCAAATGCAACCAGGGTGGACCCTGCTTAGCTAAGGGGACAAATCATGCTTGCTACCACAAGACCAGCTCTCCACACTATCAAAACTGATACAACAGGGAAGTTAGGGTCCTGGACAATCAGAACTCCTTTTCTGAGACTTGGTTTCCACTTATTACCTATACAGAAACCATAGATGAGGGGAAAACATGGATCAGCGAAGTCTCTCTCTCTGGAGGATCACAAGGTAGTTCAGTTCAGTTCTGTTTATTTATGGTCACTGACCAGAAAAATATATACATACAGCTCAAACAGTAACAATAAATTAATCCAGGTATTTGTAAACCTTATGAAATCTAACTATACAGATACATTCTTACTTCAAATTCTAATGGCAACAAAACAAGACTTAGTGACTGCATAAGTAATTTTGTCATCACTATCAGAGATAACATTCTCTGACTCATGAGTAGATTATAAATGTAGAATTTTGGCCCCAATATAACTGCAACTCTCAACCTTCTTTTGTGGTTCTAGTTGTTCAAATGTTCTAACGTTCCTTCATTAGTCTCTTTTTGCATTGAGATCAGCGAAGGCACAGACACAGTATCCAGAAGACACAGAGAGCAAGTGTGGTATAATGGTTAGAGGGTTGGACTAGGATCAGCGACAGCGAGACCCGAGCTCAAATCCTCATTCAGCCATGGGATGACCCTGGGCCATGTATCTCTCGTATCTCTCAGTCTAACCTGCTTCACAGGGATGTTGTGGAGGAGAAACCCAACCATGAACACCACTCTGGGCTGCTCAGAGGAAGAGTGGGGTATATGTGTGTGTGCACATGCGCACGCACACACACGGGATAGCTAAGGGAGAGGGGCCCCGTGTTCATCCTTCTCTCCAATGGGCCCCTCGGAGTGAGGGAGATAATCAAGAACATAGGAAGGGGTGGAGCTGGGGGCCCCATGTTCTTTGAACCCATCTGCTCAATTATAGCGCGCGCGCATGTGTGTGTATATACGTACACACACACACAAAAAAAAATATGTGGGTGCAAGGCCTGCCAAAACTTTGCTAAGCAACAACCTAACAATGATTACAGAGGTTTCCTACAGGTCTCTGGATGGCACAAGTGTGCCTAGCTTTATCCTATGGAGAACAGTTAGGAATGGCTTCCTGGAGATGTTTGTTCTCGTTCCCTGTCTGGATCTAGGCTGCAGGATCACAGTCCAGAAACTCCCCTGAAGAGCCATCTAATAAAAAGGCCCAGGCAAACACCAGCTGCCTAGCGGCAGTTTGCCCCAGCCTCTCCCTAGGATAGATGCTCAGCAAGAGGCAGCCCTAACTTCCAGATAATACCATCACAACTGCCCCCAGAGAAAACTCCCGAGTCCCACCACATCGCCTACCATTTCCTTACCATCCGCCAGCCCTGCCAAATTGCAACAAAATCCCCCAATGAGGGCAAAAAACTACCCACTCAATGGTCAGAGGAGGAGTCAAAATTCCCTCATGGCCCCCATAAAGGGTGTCCGACAAAACCTGGTGGGGGAGCATAAATAAAGGGAGGTAGCATGTTTTCATGAGCCACCCAAACTCTGACTGGGAGAAGAATACAGAATTCACAGGCATGAGATATACCACCAGATTAGATGGCTGTAAAGGGGGATTAGACAAATACATGACAGGGTGACAGGTCTACCACCAGCTATTAATCATAATGGCTAAATGGAACCCACAGCTGATGGGGAGGAGGCATGCACTATTGTACTCATGCCCTTCTTGCAGGCTTCCCAGAGGCAACTGGCTGGCCACTGTGGGTAGCAAGATTCTGGACTAGACCTTTCCAATTCTGTGAGACTCTTCCCTCTAAATGGAAGACTAGCATGTCAAGGAGAAGCATCTCCAGCTTCATGTTCCCTCTTACTTATTTTCCATATGCAGATGGCCTCCCTCCACAGGAAAATGGTAAGACTTTCAGGAGAATATTGAGGGGGGGGGAGCCAAAGTGTATCACTTAAAACATGCAAGTGTCCTTTTGTTATTGTTTTAAAGAGAGAATTAGTTATTAGGATAAGAATGCCAAGATATTGTCAGAACGTTTCACTGCAAACGAATCAGGGATTTGTACAGACACCCTGATTTTCTCCATGTGAAACAACAGACTGAAATGGTATCAAAAACTGCCTTCCCAAATTCACAGTATTGCTGCAAAATGTCTCCCTTACCCAGTAACATAATATACTCTAAGGTTTGTTCAATAGTAAAAAGCCGTTTTTACAAGGATACTTATCCATTCCAGATGTTAGCATCATGGAATCACACTCTAGAGACTGATTTGTCTTCTTCTACTCTCTGGAAGATTTCCAAGTTCAGCGAGCCATTTCTTCCTGCATGCAACTTATATGCAGTTGCAACAAAATGAGAAAACCAGAAGTATTGTGTTGGGCATAATCCCCATCAGACCAGCCCTACAAGATGCTGGGTGACCTTGTAATTTTAAAGGACTGCATGGTCCACTGCAAACTATTGTTTCTCTAAACAACCATCTCGTCAGTGCAGCAGGCGCAGCCCACAAACGAGATTACAACGGGTGCTAATGATACAGTCAATCTAACATTAGAAGATTAGAAGGCATCCATTTGAATTTACAGCTAATTGGGAGGATTATATTGCCAGACCACTCATTCCCAGATCACTGTCTCTGACCCATTCCATATGCACACTCACCTGCCATGTGCAACTGAATAGCATTAGCTACAGCTAAAGCAATTCCTTGTCCATGGTGCTGAATGCTGGAGAGCGACGCACAAGGGCATTCAACTGGACAGGGCTGCTTCATAACCCCAGGGTCGCAACTGCAGATGTCTACATTAGCACAAGATTTCAGAGGGCAGCAGATGGTTAGGAAGCCCTTACTGAGAAAGTGCCAACAATTTCCAGAAAGGTAAAAGCAGCAAGTAGCTTTTTATGTGTAAACGATGTTCAACATATGGCTAGCCTGATTGAATATTGGAGGCAAAAATCAAATTATTACAGCGAGACTGAAGAAAACCAAAAACTAATTAAAAAGTACAAGCAAGCTTTATGATAAATAATGGAATGCACTCATAGGAAATAATGCCAGGGCTATTTGAAAGAGAAACCAGACGAGAGACACAAATGAGCAAGCATTCATAAGTGAGTAGACACAAATCCCATTACAATTTAAAACTTACAGCTTTGGAAGTACACCTGAATGAGATGAGTGACATTTCTAGGTATTCATCACAAATTAAAATAGGTGCCCTGAATACAAAAAAAAATGTAAGTCACCACTTAATGAAAGTGTAACTACATACAGTTTCAGATATCATGAGCAACAATTCATTATAATGTGGTATAGCTTCTCCCCCACTTCAGGCTGAAATTGAGGGGTGACGAGTCAATGTTTCCCTGTGGGGAGGCAATCTTCTACATATGGAAAAGCAGCACATAAAAAGAAAGGCTAGGCTGCAGACCCTTCTCCCTGAGAGATCGGTTTTCCATTTACAAGGAGTTTCGGGGTGTAGGCAAATATGCAAAAACCACCAAATCCACAAGAAAAGTGTTATGTAATTGCACTGATCTTATTGACTCAGCCTCAATTTAATCCAAGCCCAAGCCATTCACCAGGAAGGCAATGCTAACAGTTTGGAGTGGAATGACAGTTTTGCAGTAGTGAGCAATTGTTCCCTTTGCTAAGCAGAGTTCACATTGGTTTGCATTTGGATGGGTGACATGATGTAAGGATTATCTGCTGTTAAGATATTCTCCTTAGGGGATGGGGCCGTAGCTCAGTGGAAGAGATGGCCATTTATTTTGCTTTGTTGCAAACCGCCCGGAGACGCAAGTTTTGGGCAGTGTAAGAATATGTTAATGAATAAATACTTCCATTCAGAAGGTCCCAGGTTTAACGCCTGGCATCTCCAGGTAGGGCTGGACTCCTACCTGAAACCTTGGAGAGCCAAAATACATTCTAGAGACACATTTTGAGTGTTGAACATGTTCAAGGAAATAGTCAATGGGGGGAAAGTGATAGCCATAATTGTGTAGAAAAATTAAAGGGATGCACATCAAAGTTTCCAAAGCATGGTCTAAAGGTACATGCTACAGCCACCTGGCTGAAGTTAAGCAGGTCTAGATGCTCACCCATCTAGGAATGACCTGTTAGTTGCAAATACATTGGCTTAAGTTCCATGGTGAAAGAAACCCTCCTTCAAAAATTATAAGACAAAGAGATGCTGTACCTGTGTACAGCCCCAGCCAGCTGATCACGGAAACAACCTCCTTCACACTTATAGGATAAGCATTTACCTCTTCAGACAAAGGCTGTAAGGGTGGAATGAGGCTTCTCAGTATGTCAGTGCCAGGATAATGCTTGCCAGAGTGGTCCAGAGAGGACACTATGCCCACCAGGTACAATGCCCCCATTTTTATACAGTGTCTGAAGAGGGCTAGAAAGACGGGATACAAATGCTTGTATGCACCAGTCCTCTGGTTTGTAAAAAAATCAAATACCTTGCAAGAAGCTGCAACAGTAGGGTTTCAATCAGAACCTCTGAAGCAGTTGAGAGTATCTGCAACAAAACTTTTAAAAAGTCAAATAAAATGACTGGAGTACTTGCAACCAGATATAGGCACCTCCAGGCTTGCAAAGCATCTCCAGCCAAGATGACAGCAGCTTCCATTTTGGAAGCAAAGAAAAATCGGCAGCTGTTAAGCGATAAAGAGTAGCCAGGAAGAGACTAGCAGAGGACAAGATTTTGATGGGTGCCTGTAGCAGAACGTTCACATCTGCTTCTAGTAGGGAGGGTGGAGCTCAAGTCACACAGCACTTCCAACTGCCTGCCCCTCCAAATCTTTCGGTAATGCCAATAACTAAAAGTGGCACAAGTCAGCTTATATCATATGAGGTCATGGCGTTTGATTAACTTTCCCCGACAAGAGAAATGACAAGGGCTGTCTTGTAGCACTTGCAGGATTTAAAGGAAGACTGCTCATTCTCTCTCTGCAGCAGGTAGCAAGTATTACAGAAAATTAGAACATGTAGCAGCTGATATTCTACTTCACTCTTGGAAAAGAGAGTCCAAAAAAGGCTCTCCTTTTTTCTGTTTCAGTTTTGTTGTAAAACCAGGGGCTTCGTCAATATATGTGGATAATATGAGGTGTTACTACCATGCACAAAACTTGTGAAAAAAATCAGTCTGCTTGCATTAGTGGTTGGCGACTGTCAGCCATTAAGACAAATCCACCAAGAGATGACACAATAGTCTATTGCTTGGGCGTACAATAAAAAGTAAATAAACTCAGGACGCAATGGGAAACAAGGCAAATGTCAGGAGCATAATGCAGGGCCAGGCTCTGATTTATGGCTGGCTCATATTTATTGTCCCGCTATTCAAAATAGCTTATGTCTAGCCTATTTTAACTGAAGCAAAAGCATGAACTTGGAAAGATAATTTAGTGATTCCTGAAATCACTGTAATCGCTGCCAATCACCACCACGATTTGAGCATAGATATCTCTATCACAGTTGCATTGATTCTCATTGTGCCTTCACTTTTTTCAAGCAATCAGTGAACAGCAGCAATGTGCCAAGCTATTCATTCCATGAGCAATCAGCTAAGGGCAACACTTGGATTCTAATTAGGTTTATGCCCTCTATTAATATAGTGGGCAACAGCAATATCCGTTTGAAGAGAACACCAAGCATGTAATCTATATTGTAATTGTGCTTGTGGTGACAAAGCCTCTGACACCAACTGGCTGCACTACTATAATAGCACAGAATATTCACAAACAATGTAAGTTATCAGGAGACAACACTGTCAGAATGTTCGCAGTCCTATTGTTGAGTGTGTGAGGGATGGGGAAGTTCTCATTTTGGCTGGGATTAAAACTTCACATATGTTCTAGAGACAGCTTTGTGGGGCAGGCCAAGAACTAGCAAGATATTCCAGATGAATTGCATCCCATGGTACTGAAGAAACTTGTACATGGGATCTCAGAACTGCTGCCTATAACCTTTGAGAACTCCTGGAGAATGGATGAGGAGCCAGAAGTCTGGAGATGAGCAAAGATTCTCCCCATATTCAAAAGGGGAGGGGAGGAGCCAGGAAATTACAGGCCTGTCAGCTTGACGTTGACACCTGGCAAGATCCTAAAACAAATGATTGAGCAGTCTGTCTGCGAGCACGTAGAAAAGAATCCAGTGATTAGTAGGAGCCAGCATGGATTTGTCAAGAACAAGCAAGGGTGGCCCTTTCATGAGGCAAGGTGAGGCAGTCACCTCTAGCAGCTGATTATTGGGGCACCAATAACACCTGATCTTCAGGGCCAATCTGACCCTTGAAAGGAGTGCCACTCCTTACAGAGCTTGCAAGAAGCATGAGGAGAGACGAGGCCGCTGGCAAGTTGGCAACCTTTCCTCCTCATAGGAACATAGGAAGCTGCCATATACTGGGTCAGACCATGGGTCTATCTAGCTCAGTATTGTCTTCACAGACTGGCTGCAGCTTCTCCAAGGATGCAGGCAGGAATCTCTCTCAGACCTATCTGGAGATGCCGGAGCAGCTCCATCCCCTGAGGGAAATATCTTCCAGTTCTCACACTCCTAGTCTCCCTTTCATATGCAACCAGGGCAGACCTTGCTTAGCTAAGGGGACAAGTCATGCTGGCTACCACAAGACCAGCTCTCCACCCTGCCCCCGCCCCCCTACCACTTTCAAAGCTTGCAAGGGGTGGCTTTGAAAGGGGCCTGGCCCTCACCAGCTTCATGGGGCAAGGCAACATTTGGCACCTTGCCTCAGGTGTCGCAATGTGTTGGGCCACCCCTGAGGACATGCCAGACTAATCCCATCTTTTTTGACAGAGTTACTCATTTAGTGGACCGTGGCAATACTATGGATATACTGCGTCTCTGTTTCAGCAAGGCATTTGACAAAAGTCTCCCACAATATCCTTGTTGATCAGATGGGAAACTGTGGGCTATAGGATGCTACCGCTAGATGGATTCATAGCTGGCGGAACAACCATACCCAGCAAGTACTCATTAATGGTTCTCCACATCATCCTGGAGGAAAGTACAGGTAGAGTAGAAGTGCCATAGGGCTGTGCCTTAGGCCCTGAGCTGTTCCACATTTTCATAAGTGACCTGGAGAGGGAGTCAGAAGGATGTTTATCACATTTGCAGATGACACAATGCTAACACCTTAGAAGATGGAACTGTTGTATTCTATCTAGTTATTCTTTGTGCTTTGTTGTTTGGATATTTGTCCCAGTGAAGATCCTTGGGGGCGGGGTGGAGTCAGAAAGAAAAGGGAGGGAAAGGAGAAGGGAAAAAATGGAGTTGTGGCTGAATAAACCTTTAGTTAAATCTATCTAGTTTTCTTTGTGTGTATGAAGGAAGCAGCTATAAAAAGAACCAAGGTTCAGTCTGATCTGGCAAGGCTCGAATATTGAGCCAAAACCAATAGAAGGAGGTTCAACAGAGTCAAGATGTAAAGTCCTTCATCTGAGGCAAGAAAAACCAAATGCACAAGTATAGGATGGGGAAGATCCGGCTTGGCAGCCATGCATGTGAAAGGGACCTAGGTGTCTTAGCAGACAAACAAGTTGAACAAGAGCACGCAGGATCTTGTAGCTACTAGAAAATGCAAACTTAGGCGATATTAAATGTCCCCGAGCGTCCCTATGAACTGGTATGAATGTTAAATGAGCCTGAGCCCCACAAGACTGAATACCAATGCTGGCAATGGGCTAGGAGGGACGATGGGGGCAGACAAGTGCTAGACTAAGCCTGAGGACTGCTCCTTTAAACCTCTCTGCTTTCCAGGCAGGGAGGCAAAGCCTGGGGGGTGGGATAGTCTAGTATGAACCTAGAGATATTCAAGACCTCATTCTACCTCTGACCCTTGTTGGAGCAAGTGGCTCATTCTGAGCTCTCCAGGGTCCTGCAACCCGAGCTGTTTTGCAGTTCTCAACTGTGGAACAGGACACAGTTCCTGAAATTTGTCTACATAAGTTACAAGGAAAACTCCATTTTTAAAAGTTGGTTTCGCTATATAGCGCCAAAACCATTCCAGTGGGTTCTGCAATAAGCCATTTAATTCAGAGTAAAATTTTAAGAACTCGCATCAACAAGGCCACATATTTATCAGCTGCTGACTTCATGTATCTTCTTTGATGTATTTATCTGAATAGGTGACTTCATGTATCTTCTTTGATGTATTTATCTGAATAGGTGTGCTAACAAACCCAGGATACTAAATAATTAAATTAAGGTATATCCTCCAAAGCTGCTGGTTTTGCACACTAATTAAATTTACAAGCAGCTAAGACTGGCAGGTTCTATGATATCTGCCAGCTCCCTTTCAGAGCCAGTTAAAATGATAGAAGACCGACCAGCATGTCACTCCCTGGGAAAATGTAACATATTCAAGACATATTTCTTAAGCAATAGCAGATGGGGCAGTTTGTATTCTGCTTAAATGTCTGCCCTGAGTTCTGGCAAAGAAGGATTTCTCCCGATAGGTTCTTCTAGATGACTTTCATCTCAGAATTGCCTCAAGGATTGAGACCAAAAGGTCTTTCTAATCCAGCATTCTGTTTTTTGCAGTAGCCAGTTTTTTTTGCAGAAGCCTCTGGAAGCAAGAAGTACAGGCATGATGGCAATTTCCCCCTTTTATTTGTGCCAAACAGCTGACACTCATATTCATATGTGTGTGTGTGTCTGGTATGAATGTTAAATGAGCCTGAGCCCCACAAGACTATGGAGTTTCCATTTAGCAAAAATATGCTATCCCAATGTGGTTTATGGTCCAAGACAAATCGGAGATTCTCACCTTGGCATGGGTTCACACAATCACGTTTGTGTCGGTAACCCAAATTTGAACGATTGTGTGAACCAGTCCTATAAAATACAGATTCGCTTTTTAGAACAAAACCACCTTCAAAGCAACAGCTTAAACTGGTTCCTAACTGTCAAAAGGCTGACAGAATTCCCAGCTGATTAACAATCTGCATTCTAGCCAATTAATCCATTAAATTTACATACATTTGTACATAACTAAAATCGCAATATGGGTGCCTTTTTTGAGAGGTTGAAGAAGATATGAAATAGTCTTTCCTTCTATAATTCATATTTTATTTTTCAGCCTCCATCATGTTGTAAGTAAAGGAGACAGTGCGCACGCACACACACACGTATGTGTGTAGGGGGATGATGCTTAACTTGCAGTGGTGTGGGAGAGGCCTTTAGGTCTAGGCTACAAAATTATCTAGGTGCACCTCTGTGTGTAGCAGGGGAACAGTGGAGAGCAAATTTATTTTTAAAAAGGCACAATAGAAGATCTGCTTCCACGATACACAGAGATAAATTTAGTTGAATGCATTCTAAATTACGATTCCTTTTGCATCCTGACATCTAACAAGTCAAAGAGCCAGAGACTAGTGCAGATGTAACATTCCCAGTCTCTTAACCATGACTAAGAGGTCAGGAGGAGGTCATAGGCTTGGTACACCCTTTTCACCTCTTCTGATCAAATACTCCCTTTTACCTTTTCAGCCTTAACCGTTGTTAAGCATTACATCTGTGCAGGCACTAATGATGGATAATGCTAACCATGGTTAGCTTTAAATCAGAGTTTGCAGCACAGCACAAATCATGGTTTAAAGACTAGCCATGTTTAGCATTGGTAGAACTATAATGCTGCACCATGGTTAATGCTGGAAAGAGAAGGATTAGGAAGCCTACAGCAATCTCTCAATCTCTTAACCATGGCTATACCTGGGCCAATGGGGAATTGGGAAGACCTGTCTCTTCTTCCCTGCTCTTTGCAGTCTTCTTGCCAGATGGCAATAAGCATGGCCATAATACAACCAGTAAGTGTTATATATATCTCTCTCTCTTTCCCCCCCATCTGGTCCCTGAAGAGCCTATGACAATGTACTTTAAGGAGAAAGAGATTCATGGTAAGATTAACATAGGGAAGAGATTAGCACAGCAACACAGCTAAATAACTGAAAAGCTTTGTTAATTTGCAAGATTACATTTGGTATACGATACATCCCCTCCAGAGACTCTTTAGCACTTCCCTTTGCAGTGGGATTTAATTACTGTAACAGCTCATGAATGAATATTTAACTGTACAGATTACCAACTATCACGCCAACTGCAGAATCATTGCAGTAAGAGGAAGAGTTCTTGGGCTTTACCTTTGCCCTATGAAAACTGCTCCAAGTGTCTTATTTAACTCCACATGTGAAACCATGCAGATATTTGCTTTATTCACTTTCAAAAGCTACAAAACCGCAAATAGCTTAATAATGCTAGGAGGCCACTGTGAAATTAGAGGTCAACTCAGCCCAGTTTTGGTGGAAGGTAGAGAAAAATGGTAATGACATTTCACAGCACAAGACAAAACTCTCCTTTTTTAAAAGTGGGTGTGAATTGACTCAACTAGTTAACCTTCCTGAAGGAAAAGGCTGGACACGCAAGGCAAAGCTGTGGGAAAGTGAGTTCTTTTAGAAGTAGTGACAAATGTCCAGTGCAGATGCAGCATTTCCAAACCACACTTATGAGGGAGTGAGGCCCCCCCCCACACACACGCTATCTCCACAGGCTCCAAACTGCCCTGTTTACCGAGGGTACTCCCCTATTTTCTGCAATATATATCCTTGGTAAATCACTGTCCCTATCTTGATCACATTTTTGGCTCTTTGGTTCAGTTCACGTGAGTTAGGAATACACAGGAGGAAGCTGCCTTATAGTGAGTCAGACCATTGGTCCACTTGGTTCAGTACTGTCCACCCAGACTGGCAGTGACTTCTCCAAGGTTGCAGGCAGGGGTCTGTCTTAGCCCTATCTGGCGATGCCAGGGAAGGAACTTGGAACCATCTACAAGCATGCAACTGCTGTTCCTGCATGTGGCACCATGCCGGAAGGGGAAGATCTTACAGTGCTCACACATCAAGTCTCCCATTCATATGCAACCAGGGCAGACCCTGCTTAGCTATGGGGACAAGTCATGCTTGCTACCACCAGACCAGCAATCATCTCCTATTTGTGGCACACTCATAGTAAGAACTGTAAATATCATATTCCCCAAGGCATTGATTGATTGATTAAGCGCCATCAAGTCGGTGTTAACTCTTAGTGACCACATAGACAGATTCTCTCCAGGATGATCCGTCTTCAACTTGGCCTTTAAGGTCTCTCAGTGGTGCATTCATTGCTGTCATCATTGAGTCCATCCACCTTGCTGCTGGTCGTTGTCTTCTTTTCTTTCCTTCAACTTTCACCAGCATTATGAACTTCTCAAGGGAGCTAGGCTTTCACATAATGTGTCTGAAGTATGATAGTTTGAGCCTGGTCCTTTGTGCCTCAAGTGAAAATTCTGGATTGATTTGTTCGAGGATCCATTTGTTTGTTTTCCTGGCTGTCCATGGTATCCTCAAAAGTCTTCTCCAGCACCAAGTTCAAAAGTGTCAATACTTTTTCTATCTTGCTTCTTCAAAGTCCAACTTTCACATCCATAGAGTGTCATGGGGAAAACCATTGTCCAAGGTCAAATAATTGTCCAAGGTAATAGTCTCCACATATTCACAGACCTGTTCCAATTTCCATTAATGAAGTAGTGGAGATTATGTCCCTCTCTCAGGGATTTCCCCCCTTCCCTCTCCTCCACCCCATGGTGTAAGATTACATCTGCACCAAGACCTTTATGTTAATGTCACTTTGTGAACTGACACAAAAGCCTTTGGAGTCAGGTGGTATATAAATTAAATAAAGAATGAAAAATATTTATTTACTCTAGAGATGGTGGGTGGGGAGAAGATTCTGCCCACTGCATTGCATTTTCAAAGAGCAAAATGCTCAAGATTCCATACAGAAACAAATTTCTGAACAGAAAAACTGATTAAATCAGATTCCATAAAGGGAGGGCGGGGCGGAGGGGGGGGGAGATCCCTTCTGATCTTGAGATTAACCTGAGCAGAGTAAAGAAAAAGTTAAGCAGTTAAGCTCAAGCAGTTAATTGTTTTGAAGCAAGCTCAGTTGTTATAAATTTGCAGCCCTGGTTTCCCATTCCACACATTAAATTGACTTTCTACCCAGGCACATTTCAGCAGTTCCTTCATTCACAGGCTGCAGATACCCTTTAAAGCTTTATTAAGTCCACAGACCTGTTTTTCTGGCATAGCTACCACCAAGCAAAGGTGCCTATATAAAAAAGGGATTTAATTCTAGCATCAATTCAAATGCAAAAAATCCTACAGTGAATCAAAGAAACCAGCCGAGAAGCCCACAATTAGTAAGGAGTACTACCTGTTCCAAATAAGTATTGTTAAGAAGGGAATTGAGCTTTGCCATAGGACAGAGTGGGTTACACAGCAATTAACTTCTGAATAGTTGGGATCAGTGGTAGTTTTGGAGGCTTAGACTTACTCGGTGGTAGCCAGGTTTAGTAAAATACAGGCAAACACAATTACCAAGAAGTTCTCCAATATCAAATTGGGCAGGGCTCTTAATGACATTAATCTCAGGCAATCCAAAGGACTGATTTGGTCTGTACAGCCTTTGCCTGCAACTTGTATTAAAGAACCATAATGAAGTGCTTAAGTGGCAATTAAAGTGGCATATTCCAGCAAGTTGCTATTGGTTGAGACCCAAAAATGTTCCTATGTTTCAGCCCCCCTGCTTTTTTGGAGGCAGGAGCCAGTAGCTATTCATTCTCGTAAAGACTGGCTGGAAGACATACCTTCTTAGCTGAAAGTCCTGCCAAATGTGTAGCCAAGGATGATTCCTGTGCCATACTAAGAACATAAGAACAGCCCTGCTGGATCAGGCCCAAGGCTCTTCTAGTCCAGCATCCTGTTTCCCACCGTGGCCCACCAGATGCCTCTGGGGAGCCCACAGGCAAGAGCTGAGGGCATGCCCTCTCTTCTGCTGTTGCTCCCCTGCAGCTGGTATTGAGAGGCATTGTGCTTCTGAGACTGGAGCTGGCCCACAGCCACCAGACTAGTAGCCATTGATAGACCTGTCCTCCATGAATTTGTCTAAGCCCCTTTTAAAGCCATCCAAGCTGGTGGCCATCACCCCATCCCATGGTAAAGAATTCCATAGATTAATTGTGCTCTGTGTGCAAAAGTACCTCCTCTTGTCGGTTCTAAATTTCCTGACCTTCCATTTCAAGGAGTGACCCCTGGTTCTAGTGTTGAGAGAGAGGGAGGAAAATTTCTCTGTCCACCCTCTCCACTCCATGCATAATTTTATACACCTCTATCAGTCCGAGAGTGAACTGATAGATGTTGTTCATGTGTTCCAGTGCAGAGTCGTGATGAGCTGGCATGTCATATTACCACCTCTGGACATTTTGTGCTACCCCCAGTTGCTATGCAGTCTACACTCAGCCAGTCATGTGCCAGAATTGCACAGCAAGACCTAAGTATGCACCAGCAACTTGTAGCGTTCCTCCAGCTCTAGAATGTGAGGGTTTTCCAATATCAGATACGCATTCCAGATATCTTGCACTGTGACCCAACCCTTGATCATCTTATTGGTTGATCAAACTGATGGCGGACCCAGACCTCTCCAAAAAGCAACTTCTTCAATAAGGAGCCCAGATTATCTACCCAACATATTTCATAGTATCTAGGTTTGAGGGGGAACTCCCCACCTCAACACTTACTTATTTATGGATGAATGTCAAGACTCCATGCTGGGAGGGGCTCCAAAGAACTTCCCGGCAGGTCAGGCTCTGTCTCTCCAGGCACCACCCAAGGCTGTTTGCCCTCCTCATGTAGGAACCCAGGAGACCAGAGAGCATCACCCAAGGCTACTGAATGGCATCACAATGCATGGCTGCAAGCCACAGCTCTTGGCTTTGAAATTCTTACCATGGAAATGTAGTGGCTGGAGCAGGGATGCACAATCTCGACCCTGTGGCTGGACTGCAACTCCCATCATTTCCAGCCACAGTGGACAGTAAGATATAATGTGACTTGTAGACCAGCAACAGAAGGAAAGCGAATGTCGTACAACCTTATGTTAGAGTGTCAGACTAGGACTGGGGAGACCAGAGTTCCTATCCCAACTCGGCCATGAAGCCTAGAGTTCTTGGGCCAATCACAATCTCCCAGCCCAACCTGCCTGGTCTTGTGGTAGCAGACATGACTTGCCCTCTTTGCTAAGCAGGAGCTGCTCTGGTTTGCATATGAATGGGAGACTAGAAGTGTGAGCACTGCAAGATATTCCCCTCAGGGGATGGGGCTGCTCTGGGAAGAGCATCTGCATACTTGCATGCAGAAGGTTCCAAGTTCCCTCCCTGGCAGCATCTCCAAGATAGGGCTGGGAGAGACTCCTGCCTGAAACCTTGGAGAAGCCGCTGCCAGTCTGGGTAGGCAATACTGAGCTAGATGGACCAATGGTCTCAGGAGCATAGTTATAGTTGGGCAGATGTGTTCAAAGAACCCAGGACCCCCAGCTCTGCCACTCCCTATTTTCTTCATTATCTCCCTCATTCCGAGGGGCTGCCAGGGAGAGGGGTGAACATGGGCCTCCTCTCCCCTAGTTATGCCCCTGAATGGTCTGACTCGGTATATGGCAGCTTCCTTTATTCCTCACAGGATTGTTGGCAGAATAAGAAGGGAAGGAGAACCAGAAAAGCCACCATGAATAAAGTAATAATAATGAATAAAGTAAATACTTTAAAGTAAAGTAATAAATAATAATAATAGTAATAAAGTAAAGTAATAATGAATAAAGTAAATACACTTGCTCTCACACTGCTGTGCTGAAGGCCAGTCTCTTACAAACATTGCTTGGTATCCCACCGACTGACCAGAACAGAGCCCTGCAAAATGCAAAGCTAGTTCCTGCTTTGATCACACTAGCCAACTGATCAGCACAATAGAATTTCCAGATGTGCAATGATTCCCTAGGGAGAGGGTGCCACAAAAACCATCCCTACTCTCCTAGAACACAGGTCTTGATGCAATTGTTCACAAAACACCACATTAAAGCAGTTTCAAGTCACAGCAGCTGTCAAAGTTTGTCTGCTAGTGGTGCAGAGAATCCAGGCTTTTAATATTTTTTTATTTTCAGAAAGATATTTGCTTAAAGATATTTTAGGGTTTGGGGAAGGAAAAAGCATCTCATTTCAGTTGCCGGGCCAGCTTTGCATTAAGAACACTAAGGTATAATATACTTGTAAAAGTCAGCTCTCCTTTAAGGGTCTTATTGTGTGCGTGAAGGTTGTGCATTATTACTGGTGTAATTATGGGGATAATTTAGTACTCGTGCTGTGCCTTCCAACAGCGAGCTCTAAAAGGTAATTTTCAACTCCTTAAATTTTGTTTAGGTTGTTAGGAAATATTTTTAGACCTAGAAGAGGGAATTTTATTTTTGCATAAACTAATAGCCCCTTAAGGATGTGCTCTTAAAAACCATCATCAATCTGGGATGGGATAATGTAACAAGAAAGCAAACTAAGCCATGATTCTATTTAATGGTGACTAATGGAGAGGGTATTAGGCTTCGTGATCAGAATCTTAAGCAAAAGTTTCATTGCCCAGTATAGGATGCCCAGATCAAGAACAAGATTGCTTTGCACAAAATGAACTGAATGTGGTCAGTTTCTTCACAAAAAGAGGAAGCAAAACGTGTGTTTGGTAGGATAGCGGAAGGGGGCAGGGAGTTGAAGAGGTAAATATTTTACTGTTCCCAGAGTGCCAAGTGGGCATCACAACTTCAGCCTCTTGGACTACAACTCCCATCATCCTCGACTATGTGCCACAATGTCTGGGGGTATGTAGACGAAGATCTTTAGGAGGGCTGGAATTCTGCTGACTTTCATTAAGCGTTGCTGAGGAAGGCATGTCATCTTCCTACCAAGAGAAAGGAAGATCAGAGAACCGGGCATGCTCTGCACCGGAAGATGTTCTGCTATATCTGTGCCAGAAAAAGGTTTCCATACACTTTCCCCCCGGCCTTTTTTAAGAGTTAACAACTTAAACTGCTGTATCTCAACTGATGTTAAACAGATTTGCACCAAATTTGGAGGAGTGGTGTCTCTTGTCACCTAGTGGATATTTGTATAATTTTAGAGGGACTGGATGGATACCTTTGATTTTATATGCAATAGAATGCTCAGGGTTTATAATGGCAGAATGTTGAAACAATTCCTCAACTTAACTATACTGGCACAGTAATTCCTACTTGAGAAAAGGTTCTACCAAACAGACCACCCTGATCAACATTTGAACAATCAGGCTCAAGAAGTTAAGGTTTGATTACCGATTTCTTTCCTAGCCAAATAATATGTGCACATTTCAAAAGGGTCAGAACTCAGGGCTACAACTACATATTGTACACTGCAGCTGTGAGTAAGTATTGCTTCACAGCTGCGCAGAGAATCCTTAGCTCCCACGTCCATCCACCGGCTTTAGTGACCGTAAGATTTGCCAAGTCCGGAGGAATATTTAATGACTGGACTCAAACAAACCTGCAAACAAAAAGAACAGAGCAGGAATAAGCAGATTTAATCACTCAACCCCTAGAGGGAGAGCATACAATAAGTAATGGGTTGCAGAGTCATTGTTAATAAGAGTTGTGTTGACCTACATAAAAGCTTCTGCTTGCTCCAATAAAGCTGAGAAGTTCTACTCTGGGAGGAGATTTTCAAGTTAAACCCTCAGATTTCTCTACCATTATAGATGTCATTTTGAATGGAGATGCTGCACCCAAGTAAAGTGGTTCCTCTTCCACATTCATTCCAGTTTCTGTGTGTGCTTTTTGAAAGTTTCCTTGAAACATACACACATTGATTTGGTCTTCTTTGGCCTGTGAAACTGGACCAAAGTTTGAGGATCTGCAGGGAAAGACGTTTAGTGACACAGCTAACTGTGTGGCAGGCAGGAACTTTCTACTGGCGATGCTAAGAACAGGTTCCTCAGACTAGGGGTGCAGAGCAGACAGAAGGAAAGCTTGAGGAGAAACTTGCAAGTTTTGGAGAGTGGGGAGCGAAGATACATTTTTGAATGTGAGAAAACTATGCTTTAGGAAAGAGTTGAAGCAAACTGAGTAAGAATTCCGCAAAATGTTTAGAGATCTGCCTACCGACCTCAAAGACAGCCACTGCCAGGTGTGTTTCGGGCGATAGTGCTGGCGCGGCAAGCACCCCCTCAAACCAAGTAGTTTGCCCCCCACACCTTCCCCTCATTGATGTTTCAGAAAGGTAACATGTGGGGTTGCCTACTCATAAGTGTGTCTTACCCTTTCTGTGCTTCCTCGCCCCTCCATTTTTTCCACTGAGATAATGCAACCCAGAGCAGCTCGCCAAGTCAAATCACCTAGGTCACTTTTTTGCCAAGACATACCAAGTGTGAATGGAACAACCGAAGTATGTAATAGGTCCACAGCAAGGCCTTCTGTAAGAATTAGATGGGGATGGGGTGAAATTTTCAGAAGTAGCTGACTTACTTTTTCCCTCCATCAGGTGTTATGGGCCCATCAAGGCCTTTCATATAATGTTGCGAGGTCGCAAGTTGAGGGTTGTGCATTTGGGGGTTCTAACTACCTTTAAGTTAGATTATTTTTTACTTCTGGTAGTTGTCAGGACATAAGCCTATGGTGGGCTTGTAGCTTTTTCATTTACCCAGAAGTTATTCTGGTAAGAACTAATCTGCCTACTTTCCTTTCACTCTAATCTTAATTGATAATTACCATCCTCACAAGTTAGCCCACTTTGGCCTTAAAATGTGCACACATCCACCATTTTGAATTGGGGTGGATGACATCCCAAACTATGCCATTGAGGTCTCCCTATGTGTACCCATAGCTAGAGCAAATCTGGTTCAAATAGCTTAGGCAGTTCATAAGTTAGCCCTCTTGTGCCTCAAACATTCACGCGTCCACCATCTTGAACTGGAGTGGATTATTTCAGCTAAGGAGTGATGCTCTAGAGGTTCACAACATTATGCATCATGTGGGAAAACGTTTTTCTCCCTTTCCCGCAACACTAGAACCCACCAGTGAAACTGATGGCAGGATATTCAGGACTGACAGGAGGAAGTACTACGCACAGAACATAGCTAATTTGTGGGACTTTCTGCAGCACGATGCAACAATGGCTGCTAGCCTAGACGGCTTTACAAGGGGATTAGACAAACTCATGAAAAAGAAGGTCTTTCCATGGCTACTAGTCATGATCGCAAAGTGCTATCTCCACATTGAGGCAGTATGCCTCTGAATACCAGTTGCTAGGAAACAACAGTGGGAAAGGGAGGTTTGACTATATGCTAGAGGCATATAGTTTGCTGCTGTAGGAAATAGGATGTTATACTAGAGAGAGACTATGGGTTTGAGCTAGCAAGCTCTTCTTAGGATTCTTGAACTGGTAACCAGAGGACATTGGGAAAACTCTTAGCCTGCCCTGTGCACTACCACCTACCTGTGGCCAGAGGGAGGAACTGCAGGGAGGACAACCTCACCAGCCAAGGATGCAGTAATGGGTCAGAGGACACTCTTCTCCAAAAACGTCTGGGTTGAATACAGATTAGTTTCACCACGCTCCATCCTTCACCTTTGCTTAGCCTTCATCTCCAAATGCAGAGGAAGAGAGCTAGTCTTGTGGTAGCAAGCATGAACTGTTCCCTTTGCTAAGCAGGATCCACCCTGGCTTCTATTTGAATGGGAGACTAAGTGTGAGCACTGTAAGATACTCCCCTCAAGAGATAGGGCCGGTCTGGGAAGAGCACCTGCATGCTTGCGTGTAGAAGGTCCCAAGTCCCCCGCCTGGCATCTCCAAGATAGGGCTGTGAGAAACTCCTGCCTGAGACCTTGGAGAAGCCGCTGCCAGTCTGGGTAGACAATACTGAGCTAGACGGACCAATGGTCTGACTCGGTATAAAGCAGCTTCCTAGGTTCCTAGGGCTCCGGTCTGACAATGATGTTGATAGCTACAATGTCCCCAACATGGGCCATTAACACCACAAACAGGCATTGAAACAGTGTTTTGCCTGAGTATTCAAAAAAAGCAAGAAAGCAAGCACTTCACACACTCTCTCAGAAGTCATTTCAACAGTCCTGGAATGCAGGTAGATGGTATTCTCCCCCTATTACAAGTTCACTGGTTGAATTCTTGATCAAGACGAGATCTTAACCAGGAACATCCTGATTCACAGTTGACACGCTCAGCTGCTATTAGCTGACAAACTCTTGATACCAGTATTCACGGTGCCACTTCATCATACAAGAACAGCCCCAATATTGTTTTAATACTTAACAGAACTGGCACAATGCCAGTGGTTCTGGGAAAACACACAAACACAGAGTTTTGACAGTAGTTGTATGGAGTGTCAACAGAAGTACTGCTGACTGCACTATGAGGAAAGAAGATTTAAGTTTATTTTATTAGATTGTGTACACACACACACACACACACTCTACCAGTTGATGAAGGTATAACAAGTTGACTTAAGGCTCCAATGGTAAAAGGCCCATATTGTGAGACCCAAAGGTCACCAGGTCAATTCCAACTGGCAACTCAACCATAACCAAAATAGGACAGGTGACATTTGTCAAACTTTTGAAAGCATTTGACCTTAGCCACGATTTCATGGAATGAGATCTTTTTATTTGTAGTACAGGTGTACCTTGAGGCTCTGGACCCAACCAAGGAGGAATTCTGTTAGCAATGAGCCAAGAAGAATAAAGAAGCGCTGTTTGCTTTCTATGGAGAAGTAAAGGTCCAGACCTGCATTTAATCAGAAATCCACAAGGACTCAAACTGAGTTTTTCCACTTTATTGAATCCAGTGACTTCTAGACAGGACTGCAGGACGGTGGTATTAAGTTCCTATAAACATTCTTAATTGTTTTCTCAAGCACCCAGAATAGGTTTCAGGATTTTGACCAGTTGCAGAGCTGAATCAAATTCACCTTATGACCTTGAAGGATGGGTTTTCTGTCTTCCGCTGCTTAAATCCCAATTTAGTTTTACAGATTGATACAGTTAGGTGCATGAAGGGTGGGGGCGATACACAGCAACACTGATAATCAAAGCAAAGCACTACAGGCTGGAAAAAGGGAAAGAAGCCAAGCACCCAGCCAGTGCATGAAGCACCAGTTGGAAGTGGGCAAGGGGCCATGCCTCACACTCCCAGCTGGTGAGCCCTTCATTCACCGGCTGGGTGCCCTGGACACCGTGGTGTCTGGGCTGATGTGGTTGGGGGGAGCCATTTGTCCCCTTCCCCTTGTCTAATGGTGGCTATGCCTCTGCCTACCTCCAAAGCTTTGCACCTCTCTACTAAGCAACACAGCGCTAAAGACAGACAATTTGGGCTTCAATTCAGCAGATGTGAAGAGGAGGGTGCAAAGCTCACCCCCCACCCAAAGCACAAGCCTCCCACCCAAAGCCTCTCCTGCTCTGCCTCCTCCAGTGCCTGGCACGCTGCTCTTCTCCTAGTTATGCTGGGACCTAGCATGCCCCTGGAAACCAAAACCTGGCCATGAATCATCTTAAAGTATCACCAGCCTGCTCTGCACCTTTACCCAGATACTTTTGAAATACATTTTCTTTGCAATCTCTCAAAGCCATAGAAGCAGCCATAAATACCCATATAGCCCATCTTTTCAGCCCACTCAGTGCCTGCAAGGTGTCTTTTAAGAACTTTAAAGCCATAAGAGACATATAAAAAGTAATTGTTGAACACCACCCAACAAGAGAACATCCAGCAGAAAAGTTAATGCAACCAACCAATTCTAGCTTTTGCAGCAACTTAAATTCTCCAAACTGGATATAAAGCCACTCAAGATATAAAGCTCTAAATTGAAGTGCAGTATCCACATTACCTTATTTCAGAAAAATTAACTGCTTGCTCTCCGTTTGGAATACATACAAGGCTTAAGAAGAAGACTGTACAACACTCTAGTTCCTCAACTATTTCGAGGGCAAACGACGGAGACCTGTGCTGGGCTACATCATGTAGTCACCCAATAAAGACGACACTGTGGCCCAGTGTTGACCCTTGGGCCACAAAGCCTGCCTTTAAAATGTGCATTTCTCTCATGACAAAGGAGGCAAAGTGCCCTGTCATGTTCCGGTGAAGTCATCCATTTGCTTGCTGTAGCTGTTCAAATGCTCTTTTAATCTTCTGGTAATACCATGGCCCTGTGCCACCACAGACGTTTTTGGCAGCACGCAAGTTAGAGGAGATAGGGTAAACAGTGGGCACCATTTACCAAGCAGTAACTCACCACCATGTGCCTGTAACTGCTTGGTCCATCATCTGTGCTGTCCTGCCAAGTGGGAAGAATTTTATCCCATTCCAGCACTTGATCAGTGATCTGGGGAAATTATAAGATTTCCTCCCACCACACAGTACTTCTACTGTCAGAAAACTCAGAGAGAGGGGGCAGGTAACAGCCTATGTTTGGGGAACAATGCCCCATCTCCTTATGAACTGCAGTAAGGAACAGACTCTCTTAATGCAAGGTTAAGGATGGGTGTAACACACAGGACCAGCCCTGGACCAACAGGCACCCAGGGCAAAGAGTCTTTGGTCCCCTTTCATTTCACTCAGTTCATTTTTATTGCATCTGTGGCCCCTCTGACAACTTTTTGATGCAAGATGTATCCCTGTAATGTAATTATAGGTTTGCCAGAACCCCATGTGGCTTCCTGCCACTAAAACAAAGCCCTGGTGACACCAGCAGCAGTCAAAAGACCAGTTGCTCGGTCCACCTTTTCCTGTATTGGCATCGTTCAAAAATCCAAGCCATTTAAACAAGCCAGGCCATGCAGCCAATATCAGACATCCCCCACCATAACATATAAAGAGTCATACTGAAAACCAGAGTGGCTAGATAAAATGAAGCCCTGTAAAAACAAATTTCTGGCCGAAGGAATGATTGATTATTTCCAGCCTCTTGGCCTGTGGCACAACCCACAGGTTCTGCACACCTTTCTGTGTGTTCTCTTCTCCTCAATACAAGCATCAACATGGCTCACGGGAACCGATCCCCCTCATGCGTGCCACTGAGCAATTTGGAGACAAGCCTCCATGTGCAAGATTCTTCTCCGAAAAGGACACCATCATTAGTTATGCTTCAAGTAGCAGCCTTAAAATCCGAGAAACACAGAAAATCCATTTAACACGTGGCATTATTGAAAGCCATGTCAATAGCTTTTCTTCAGGTAGCAACCTTTTAAAAATAAGGTTGCATTAGGTTTGCCTTGATCAATGAACCCGAGTTCTTGTCTACCAAGCATACAAAAGTTAACATTTCCCTACACACAATGCTGAAGCCTAGACCAAATAGCAATTGTGTGCTTTAGCCTGTAAATACCCCATTAGAAACATATAACATCCCCCCTTCTCCCTACACTTGGGTTGTTTAAAACTCGTAGGAGGGAGATGCATTATTTACTCTTCTAATAAACAGATCGATTTTTTAAAGAAACTGTAGCCAAGGTGTATCTCTTACAGGGCTAAGGTTATGTCAGCAAGGATCAAGTTTCAAGACGTAGCCCATCTCAAGAGGACTGGGGGGACAGGAGTTGTGAGAGATGCCAATGACAGAACCTTGACTCTACTCTAAGTAACTTGCCATTGTGCTGTTCTTGGACAGTCCATGCCTCTGATTAGCAATTACCAAGCAAAACCCCACCACACTAATAAGTCCAACCAACAAGTCATACAACAGGATTAACATGTTCTCAATAAGAACGATTAAGGCATGATTAACGAGACTTGCTTCTTCTGCACCCATTTACTGCTACGTTACAAAGTCACATTTTCTTAGTACTGGGCATTCTCTATTCAAGTTGCCCTAGAAGAAGAAGGTTGGCAAGATCAGATATTTAAGCTTTAATTGTGTGTTGTTGTTGTTGTTGTGCATTTCCTTCATCTTTAATTCGATTATTATTATTATTTTTACACTGGCCAGTATGCACTTTCCACTTACAGATGGTTCAGATTCTGCTATTTCATTTGTCCAACAAACACCATAAGGATTGCTATGTTCCACGTGAATTCATTGTGCCCGTTACCTTGTCAGAAGAAGCACCTTATATCACCTCTCATCATTTATCATTCACAAGTAACACATCTTGGGCCACCCTTGTGGAAACGCCCACGTTCTCTTGGATATGGACAAACTACTACTATCTATTTCTAAAGAACTGAAGATGAGGGGTTTGTGGGTTTGTTTGTTTTTTGGTAAATGAAGGAAGCACTTTGCATGGATTATTTGGAGAGACCAAAACAGAATAATCTTCCAGAGGGAAACACAGTGCAGTGATTAATACAGTGCATTGAACGTTAATACTGAACAAACAGCCATCTCTACTGTTGTCACCATTTTAGACTTATGGCCATCATCTTCTTTAATGTGAAAGCATGTAACAGAATGATGAAAATGCTGCTAAAGAATTCTTGCATTAAAGAATTTATGAAAATCCAAGGACACAGTATCCAGACACCCGACATCCATCCAATCTGGTGGCTGGGTGCCACATTAGCTGCCCCACACCATCACTGGCCATGCTCCCAGCCACCAGACTCACCACCCTTGAAGCACAACCAGAGACACCATCTTGGCATGCCGTTTATGAGAGGTGGCTGACCCCTGCAAGAGGCATGCACCTTATGCTCCCCTAAAAATCAGTGGGACTTGGAAGTGCTTACCCTTCACCTGTCTCAACTATTAATACACGGTTTCCACAGTTTTCTGGCCAGACAGCTGAAGAAGCAGACTGAAAATGTATTTCTGGAACTTACCCGAATTTCTCTTTGACACCAGCTTCACGTTTGTGCTAAATACAGTGCAGCTCACGAGGACCAAGAGGATGGGTGGTTTCATCTTGGGCTCCCTTTGGTAGCTGAAATACAAGCACAGCACATCAGTCCAAACGCCCACTTCTTCACCTATCCTGACAGCCATCATGTTTGAACACTTCTACAAAACTCAGTGAAGTAACTTCTGAGTTTAAACTTCTGCAGAGACAATGAGAACCCAATCTTTGGCTGGTCTTAACATAAGGATTGCCCTTTCGGACCTTTCCTCCTAATGTACCAAGACAGCTACCTTGAATTTTTATGTGCAGTCAATATATTACTTATAATGCTTTTATTGATCATATACTAGCTATGTGATCCATAAAAACTTTTTTTTAAATTAGCATGTCACCTGAAAAAGAGCATCTCTGGCTCCAAACATCAGAATTATCCATCTTCAATAGCTTATTAAATATTTTCACACCTTGTTCATTTAGATTTCCCAGACACCCAGCCTGATGACAACATTAACACTCCAGCCCACCACAGCCAACAAAAAAATAGGCCACTTGTCATGTATAAAGAATCAAAACTGTCCCCAAAACTCTTTAATCCTGGCTATATTAAGATCTATCTCAAACAAGGTGGTTTAAACTTTGCAACATGGAGAAGGCATTCCATTTCACAGTTGGGGCGGTCAGCACCAAGAACATAACTGCCCTGAGCCATTTTTGGAAGGGTGGTATACAAATTAAATAAACAAACATCTCTCTTTAAAATAAACCTGTGAACAAAGGGTAGAAATAGAACTGGGCAAAGGAGGCAGTGTCGAATTGATTCCAGCCGATGAACTTTTCCCGAGTTTACTCATTTTCCAATTTCAGTCCCAATAATTTCAGGGTGGGTCCAGAGCAGATCTAGTCCTTTTTTTAAAAGCTTGAAAGGGTCTTTAAAGGAAGGGGAAGAGGAAAGCTCTTAAAAAGAGAAGGATGTCTATTGAGCGTCCCCTGCACCTACAACATTTCAAAATAGGAAAGTTAATATATAGTTTCACCCCTTTACAGTTGTAGTACCAGGGTACCAGAGGTTCATAGGATCATAGGAAGCTGCCATATACCAAGTCAGACCATTGGTCTATCTAGCTTAGTCTTGTCTACA
Source organism: Hemicordylus capensis (assembly GCF_027244095.1). NCBI lineage: Eukaryota > Metazoa > Chordata > Lepidosauria > Squamata > Cordylidae > Hemicordylus > Hemicordylus capensis. The sequence continues at coordinate 23,562,681 of NC_069667.1, forward strand.
CAGACTGGCAGCGGCTTCTCCAAGGTTGCAGGCAGGAATCTCTCTCAGCCCTATCTTGGAGATGCCAGGGAAGGAACTTGGAGCCTAGATGCCCTTCCCAGAGCTGCTCCATCCCCTAAGGGGAATATCTTACAGCGCTCACACTTCTAGTTTCCCTTTTGTATGCAACCAGGGCAGATCCTGCTTAGCTTAAGGGGACAAGTCATGCCTGCTACTACAAGACCAGCTCTCTTCCCAGGTTGTTCCCGAAACACCTATATCAGGCAACAGCAATATCGGAAGATACTGAAAGGCTCATCACATACTGCGCGGGAGATGGCAATGGTGAAATCCTGTTTTCTACCAAAGACAACCACAGGGCTCTGTGGGAGCCAGGAGTCAACCCCGACTCGACGGCACACTTTACCTTTACCATTTTGCGGAGATAATGTAAGAGACTGCATACATTATAATCTTTTACATGATAGCGATTACACTGCTTATTTCAAAATTACCATGTACACTTTAAGATTCTCTCTTCCCTGCCATATTATGGGCTATAAATATGCAGTGCTCTGTGCTCTTGGATGATTTATTCCCTTGAGTGCTTTATGTGTTTCTATTCCCTGGAGGTTAGAGTACCAAAAGGGGACCCAGCGAATTAGAAGACGCAAGTGCTGTCCAACAATGGTTAATGAAGGAATTAGTATGCGGGGTTTTTCCCTTAACCTTTCCTCAGAGTATCAAACCCTAGCACAAGTAGGGCCATCTTGACAGGAGATTTTTTTTTTAAAAGGTAATTGAACTAAATCTTTTGACAGATAATTGTAATGATGATGTTATGCTAGGATGATTTTCAAGTGGAGCTTTGCAAATTACATTCCCCACTTTGTTCTCTTCAGGTATTACAGGAGAAACAGGTATTTCAGGTCCTCATTTGATGGTGCATTAGTCTCTTTTTTCATACAGAGCTGTCTAAATGGAAGAAAACAGGCATTTTCAGAAACCAAAAAGTAGTTTCCACCCACCACTTGGGACTGTAGTTCTTATCTGGAAAGATTTAGTTTTGCAAAGAAAAACTTCTGCAGAATGGCACTCTCAGGGCGGCTTCATAAATTGTGGGTGGGGATGACAGGAGTTGTAGTTGAGCAACACTGGAAAGCCAAGGTTGCCCACCCCGCCTTACGTGATAGCAAACCCACCTTCTACGCCAAATACTTGTGCCCTTTATACATAACTAGTGTTTTTTAGCCCGTTACAATAACGGGCGCTAGCGTTTCTTTCCCCCCACACCTCCCGTTCCCTCCATCTCTGGCCAGCGGGCCAGGCCCAGTTCCTCTCCTGCCTCCGCCGCCATTGGCCCCAGTCACCCTGCAAGCGGCCACCGCTGCCAGTGGGGCCAGTCTTCCCGCCGCCGGCCGCCAGCGGGCTCAGTTTCCCTGCCGCCAGCGGGCCCAGTCTTGCGGCCGCTCGGCCGTAGGCTTCCCCCGCCGCCGCCTCCTCCCCCCCGGCCCAAACAATTGCCTCCGTGGCCACCACCTCCGCCCACCCGCGCTCCCAGCTGCCCGAGACCTCCTCTGCCCTCGCCCGCATCAGTCGGGTGATCTAAAAGCATATTTTGAGAAGGAGAGAGGAGCTTGCCAACAGAGCTCCTCTCTCTGCAAAGGCTCTTCCCGAACTGGTGCTTTGGGCGCAAAGGACGCCTATTGCGTCCTTTACGTCCATAGCACCAGTTCGGGCAGAGCCTTTGCACAGAGAGGAGCTCTGTGGGCGAGCTCCTCTCTCCTTCTCAAAATATGCTTTTAGATCGGCCGACTCTCTTGCGGGCCTAATCGGGTAAGGAGGTCTCGGGCAGCTGGGACGGCGGGCGGGCGGGCGGAGCCGCGGAGGCAATTGCATGGGCCATTTTGGCCCTTAATCATGTGGGGGGGAGCGGAGGAGGAGGAATCGGACAGCTGGGAGGGCGGGTGGACGGTCGGCGGCGGTGGCCACGGCGGCAATTGTTTGGGCCCTTAAAAGGAGGGGAGTTGAGGCGGACTTGGGCAGCTGGGAGGGCGGGAGGGCCGTTTGGGGCAACATGGCCGCCCGTGTCTGGGCGGCCATATCTTTCACGGCAGTTCTGGGCATGCGCTTCACGCATGCCCAGAACTGCCAAGAAAGACACGGGCAGCACGGGCGCACACTTTACCTCTTTATTATAGAGGATACAGGTATTTAAGAGAGCGTCTTCTTCGCTATGAGCCCCACCGCCCATTGAGGTCACTTGAGGAGGTCCATCTCCAGTTGCCACCAACCCGTCTGGTGGCTACACAGAGACAGGCCTTCTCAGCTGCTGCCCCGAGATTGTAGAATGCGCTCCCTGCTGAGATACAATCCTCCCCATCTCTGGCAATTTTCAAAAAACACCTGAAAACACATCTCTTCAACCAGGCTTTCTCAGCTTTTTAAAACTTGTTTTTAAATTCTTCTGATTATTTAATTGTTGTTTTACAATGTTTTTAATTGTTAGTTATTGTTTTTATGCTTTATTATTTTTGTTTTAATTATTAACTGATTTTAATGGTGTTTTAATGTAAACCGCCCTGAGCCTTTTGGAAGGGCAGTATAAAAGTTTTAATAATAAATAAATAAAATAAAATCATCATGTGAACTCTCTGTGCCCAATAAGTAATGAAAAATTGCAGCCCAATCCCTCCTATAAATAAGAACATAGGAACAGCCCTGCTGGATCAGGCCCAAGTCCTATCTAGTCCAGCATCCTGTTTCACACAGTGGCCCACCAGATGCCTCTGGGGAGCCCTCAGGCAAGAGGGGAGGGTCTGCCCTCTCTCCTGCTGTTACTCCCCTGCAAGTAGGCTGGAGGTGGCCCACAGCCACCAGACTAGCAGCCATTGATAGACCTGTCCTCCATGAATTTGTCTAAGCCCCTTTTAAAGCCATACAAGCTGGTAGTCATTACCACATCCCATGGCAAAGAATGCCATAGATTAATTATGCACCGTATGAAAAAGTGCTTCCTCTTGTCGGTCCTAAATTTCCCGACCTTCAGTTTCAATCAGAAGCAATACCTTACAGTCCGATCCTACAGTTGCTTACTCAGAAGTCAGTCTACTAAATTCAGTAGCTGATATCCTGACTAAATTACTCGATGGAAGTCCCACTGGAAACAGAGATGATTCCAATGAGACTTCCATTGAGTAATTAGGATGCCAGCCAGTTTTTCCAGGCGAGATGAATGGGATTGCATCCTTAGGGACTTACTTTGGAGCCAACATTAATAGGATTGCACTGCTGATGTACCAAACAGACACAACAGAAAACTGAGGCCTAATCCCAATGTCTTGATGAGTGCTCCTGAGTTATGCACATTTCCACTTTTTCAAAGCTGTATGCATAATACATTCTCTGCAAGAACGGAAGGAATCTTAATAACTGTTTGAGCAGACATGCAAAGCACCCCTCTCGGTCCCTGTGGCATTTGAATCCTGTTATGACACTATCATCCCTTTTATTTTATTTTTATTACATTTCTATTCTGCTCTTTCTGCAAGAAGCTCAGGGCAGTATACAGAACAGGGGAAGAGTCTCACTTTGTTTTCAGAACAGCCCTGCAAGAAAGGTTAGGAATGGGACTGTAGCTCAGTGGAAGAACACCTGGTTGGCATGCAGAAGGTCCAAGGTTCAATCCCTGGCAGCATCTCCAGGTGGGGCTGGGAAAGGCCCCTCTGCCTGAAACCTGGGAGAGGCATTGCCAATGTTGACAACACTGAGCTAAATGAACCAATCAGTGTTCCCTCCTCTAACAGGGATTCCCCAATGTTGATGACTACAACTCCCAGCACCCCCAGCTGCAATGGCCTTTGGCTGGGGATTACGGGAGTTGTAGTCAACAACACCTGGGAATCCCTCTTACAGGAAACAACAAAACCAATGGTCTAGCTCAGTATCGGGCAGCTTCCTACATTCCTAGACCAAGTGATCATCATCATCATCCCAAGACCACCTAGTGAATTGCAGAGCCATGGAGGCATTTGAACCCATTTCTCAAGCCCAACCCAATGGGAATATTCCTCCAGGGAAAAATAGCATCTGTGCAATGAGAGGGTGATCCAGATTGAGACATGCAGCTTCTGCCTGAGAAGGACTTGTTTTTCTATATGTTTGCTTATCTTTAAGTGTGCGTTGCATCTTAAGTTGAATCAACCACCTCTCTGGCTAGTTCCGGCTTCTAATGAATTTAAAGAAGTGCAAACTTTTATAAAGCTTGAAGCAGAATTGCTGGGAATTATATGCATGGATTTACTTCACCTCCATCATTGTTCTGCAGCAACAGGGCTGAAGTGTCTTGCAAGAACTCAAGGGCCAACCTTAAATCTGAAGGTCAAGGCAAAGGCTCTTCTTTCTGGCATAGAGTCTCTACGTGGAAACTTTCTGTCCCTGTGCTAAAGTGTGAAGGTACACTTTTTTTATGTGTTGCAAAAATGCCCCAAGCCATAGAAGAAGAAAGAGAGTATTAGCATACAATTCCACCCACCCTGCTTAATGGATTTTGGAAGTCATTATACACATTCGCTTAGTTGACTTCTAATTTGTAGAAATATTAGCCATGACAGGCCAATTAAAGTTCAATATAATTTCTCCCTAATACAGCGATAACTTTATCCAGATAGGCACTTGTTGGGGGTGGGGGGAGGAATGAAAATTTGATTTCCTATCTGGTGTGACTTCCCTTTAAAATGTTAGCTGTGAAAAAGGGACAGGGAGAAAAAAAATTGTCTGACATTTACATGGAAAATGTTTCACCCTTTTGCTTAAGAGGTCAAAACACACAATTCTGAATTTTCAAATTTGCAGCACTTTATAACTCATGCGGTCAACCACAGTTCCCAAAGTACCTTGCCAAGTTCTGGAACCAAAGTTCAAGAGTACACTAAAAATGCAAACCATGTTCCAAGCTGGCCTGCTAACTGAGCAAAGAGACACCTTTTCAAATGGCGGTTATCTTCTGTTTAGCAGGGGGAGAGCAACTGTTCCTCTCCAACCCCAGCACAGCGTCCCTCCAGTGGCTGTTGCTGGTATCTGCCTTATGCTTCTTTTTAGTAGACTGCAAGCCCTTTGGGGACAGTGGACCATCTTATTTATGTATTTATTTTTCTATGTAAGAACATATGAGAACATTAGTTGAAGAGCGGTATATAAAATATTTGTTGTTCTAGTCGCAGTAGTTTAGGCGAGATGGCTCCCTATCAAGACACTTCCATTGTGGAACTGTCCTCAGGGAGTAGATTATTACTCTCACCTGTTCGAAACTATATCCTGGCCTTCGGCCAAGACGCTCAGGGGGCCTTACATGCTTCCCTCACCCCATATTATCCTCATAACATTTCTGTGTCAGGCAGAGATAGCAACCCGCTCAGATTGCCCACCAAGTCAGACGGCTGATGAGGTCCTTATTCCATTCACCCTACTACTCTGGCTCTCCAGCATCTCTCCCTTGAGGAGTTAAGCTCCAGGCTTTCCTATCAAAGTGGAGAGTCTCAAGAAGAAATGGGAAGTGTATTCCTCCCCCTACACTTCCACCCCACTTCAAAACAAGCAACAACTTTAGGAGAAAGGTTGGATTCTTATAAACATCCCAACACAGCAGTTACTTTCCTCTCAAAAGCTCCAAATCTCTCAGAAGATAATAAGACGACTAATACAATAATAAAAGAGTACTTACCAAAGATAATGAAACCTGATTATTTTTCCTTTCCTATTTTCAGTGCTCAACATCCATTGTCATTTAATGGTTGATTTCCATTATGCAATGTATAAATTTTGTTATTTTGGTGTACCTCCTAAGGATCTTCATCTGTACACACACAAACACATCACACACACACATCACACACACACATCACACACACACACACGATGTAACAGGCACACAATTTTTTAAAAAAGTGTGTTGAAACCTGTATTCTTCTTTCCCCTCCAGCAGACCTGACACTTAAGTATATCTGTTGCAATAATATTAACAAATACTGTGGACTGATGCTTAGCAACACTGACACGTACCTGTAATTAAGGCTACACATTATAATGTGATGGAGATTAATTTATTGGATGTAACAGATTTCACTCTCAGTTCACTGCTGTTAAGGAATCTAAAAAATCAAAACAGCAATAAAACCCTCACTAAGCACAGGATCTAGCTTTCCCATGCTTCATCATATAGATGTAAGGTGCAATCCAGCTCCATTGAAGACGAACACACACACACGCAAAGCTTTGTCACTGATTTTAGTAGGGAGCTACATGCTCCCTTTAGGAAAGCAGAAGGGAAAACAGATTGTACAACAGTAAGCAGAGGGGTGCTGCAGAAACAGCAACCCTATGTCAACTGTTTTCCCCCATATAGCATAGCTCTATCATATGGTCACATGGTACAGTTCCCCACCTCATCCCCAACAACAAAGATGTGAAGCAAAATGGAGACATGCCCAGTAAATGGATGGCCTCTCTTTGCATTTTCATAACCACCCACACCAAGGGTGAGTGGAACATAGGAAGTTGCCCTTTACCGAGTCAGACCCTCGGTCCATATAGTTCAGTATTGTCTACACAGACTAGTAGCGGCTTCTCCAAGGTTGCAGGCAGAAGGCTCTCTCAGCTCTATCTTGGAGATGTTGCCAGGGAGGGAACGTGGAACCTTCTGCCCTTCCCAGAGCGGCTCCATCCCTTGAGGGGAATAGCTTCCAGTGCTCACACATCAAGTCTCCCATTCGTATGCAACCAGGTTGGACACTGCTTAGCTAAGGGGACAAGGCATGGTTAGTACCACAAGACCAGCTCTCCTCTCTAAAATGCAAAACATATTTGTTCTTTTATTGCATGTATATTCCACCTCTTCCATCATGGGACTCCCAGCAGGGATGGCCCTGGGGTTTTTGGTGCCAGGGAGAGAGCGGTGGGGAGAGAGGATTGAGAGCCTAATTGAAGTAGGGCCCCACCCAGCAGAGACACTGTCCAGCAGCTGGGCTTAGCTGTGGCAGGCAGGCAGTGAGCTAGTTAGTAGCAGTGCAGCTGGGAATACCCTGGTTGCATATGAAAGGGAGTCTAGAAGTGTGAGCACTGCAAGATATCCCCCTTAGGGGATGGAGCCCCTCTGGGGAGAGAGCTGAAGGTTTCACGTTCCCTGGCAGAATCTCCAAGATAGGGCTGAGAGAGACTCCTGCCTGCAACCTTGAAGAAGCCGCTGCCAGTCTGTGAAGACAATACTGAGCTAGATAGACCAATGGTCTGACTCAATATATGGCAGCTTCCTATGTTCCTAAGACCCCAGTCATCTCCAGCTAGAGGATCAAGCAGCCAGTCATGGAAAAAAGTTCTGCTTCAGGCCTTGGAAAGCTACTGCCTACCAGAATAGACAAGACTGGTCTAGACTAGATGGACCAATTTCGCCTTCTCGGTAGAAGGTAGCTTTTTATGTTCTGCCCTAAGATTTTTTATGAGAGAGAACAGGCTCTGGCTAACCTCAGAATGTACACAGGCAGACTCGGCTACAGGCATTTTTTTTTTGAAGTATCACTGCCACCTTGTCCATATCCATAACATCTACACCATGCCCTGCTGCCCTTACACATCAGTTGTCCATTTGATATTCCGTGCCTCACACACAAATCATTCAAAAGGCACTCTGAACAACATATGCCACCTGTGCATCCATCAGTAACCCTCAAGTTACAAATCTGATCTTTAAGCAGGTGGGGGGGAGGATACAGTGTGTGTGGGGGGGGGAGCTGCATTCCCTGAAGTTTCCTCTGCCATAACTGTTCATCAAGGTGGAGAAGCAATGTCCGCTAGTTAACCTGCACAGATAAGTAGAGGAATCACAGAACCTTTTGCCATTTATTTATTTTACATTTTATATCCCGCTGTTCCTCCAAGGAGCCCAGAACGGTGTACTACATACTTAGGTTTCTCCTCACAACAACCCTGTGAAGTAGGTGAGGCTGAGAGAGAAGTGACTGGCCCAGAGTCACCCAGCAAGTCTCACGGCTGAATGGGGATTTGAACTCGGGTCTCCCCGGTCCTAGTCCAGCACTCTAACCACTACACCACCATGACACTTGCAGCTATTGGAGTTCATGCAATCTAATATCATAGATCTAGTACTGAACTACTAGTCTACCTTTGCCTTAACTAAATTGATCAGCTTCATCATTAAGCTATATTCCTTTCAATATTGCCCCTTCTGTAGGTCGTTTTCTGTCCCACACTCATGCAGTATCACTATACCAATTCGTGGAGGATGAATATGACTAAGCCGATGACTATTTTATCCACCATGCAAGTCTGTTATGAGAAGGGTGTACACATTTAAACTAACATCTACTTTATTAGTCAGGACCACTTTTCACATCTCAAACTTTGAATTATTAAACCTAATAAAGAGAGTTTATCAAGGCATGAACTAAAAGTTATGCAGGAGGCTGGGTTGTTTTTTTGTTTTTTTTTAAACAGAGCAACTTAAATCTGTCACAATACACAATAATGATATCCAGAAGCTATATACCCCACCAACCAGATACTGCAGACAATACAACACGGTCACATGCAACCTTTTCAAGACCTGGTGCCATTTTCCATATCAATGTCAAAACCAAGTAGTTGTCCCAAATGTTGACATTAAAGAAAAATACCATCAGGTGTTCAATTGCTGTTTGCTTCTGGAAAAACATGAGACTGCATTTGCCGACTCTATTATCTTTGCTTCTCTCCTAGTTGAGCTATAGAAGGCACTTTTCAGATGACAGATCCCACCTCTTTAGCTCTGGTTGTCAAATTTTGCTGTTCACTCATCAAGAGTGGAAAGGGGAGAAAACTACTTGTTCTCCCCACCAAGGTTTAAACCAACTATTTTAACCGTTTCCTGGTACTCCAGATAGCAATTTATGTTCTATCAATTTTGATGTTAATCTGGGCATTTAATGAGGGTCTCTCTTATCAGCTGTCATCTATTCCTTGGCTCCAAAGATATTTCAGCTGCAACAAAGAGGAACACCTTTTTAAAATAAGCCATCTTTCTTGTTGCTGTGTTCTTAGTGTCACAACTTTCCTTTGCATCACAGACTCAGATCACAGGGCCCGCTTAGCAAACACCTGACGCTTGCCAGCATGAAAAGCAATCCAGGAGATGAAAGGAAATAATGTCTGCTTCTTTCACTAGCAGTTCAGCAGCTTGGCTTCCTCCAACACCTGCAGTGCTTTTCAGAAAACTCTGGCAAATAAGAATTTGTTTTGGCTCTGAGGTTGACCATCAGCAACTTCGGTATCAACCGCCTACAAAAATCCAGTTGCATATATTCAAAACCACATTGGACATATCCATGGTTGGCACAGGGCAATGGTGCTTTTCTTCTCAGAGAAATTTACTGTGCAGGTTTTCCTGATGATAGATTTTGATCCCATTTGGCATATTATTTGATCCTATGTAGTACAAAAAAAACAACCCCACACACCAAATATCTTCCATAATATTAATTTCCTGCATTGTATCTCAAAAGTTTTTCAAGTGTTGAACTGAAATATTTGATATGCAGCATGGTGGGGGTGGGGAAAAGATCAATAAAAATACTTAATATGGTTTCAATGTAATACTGAAATAAATTCAAAGCTTTATATGGGGGGAAAAACACTTTTTCCCCAGAATGCTCAATAAACTAACATACATAAGTAACTCTGGGCCAGTCACTTCTCTCTCGGCCTAACCTGCATCACAGGGTTGTTGTGAGGAGAAACTTACGTATGTAGTACACCACTCTGGGCTTCTTGGAGGAAGAGCGGGATATAAAATGTAAACATAAATAAAAGTAAAAATAAAATGTACCCTCTCACACACTTCCTAAGGATAATCACCTGGAAAACATTATATTTTTGAGACTGCCAAATTTGCCTAACATTATTACTAATGAATTTGATTACTGAAACAATGACTGACATCCAGGCTAGTATTGCATGCGTGCAACAGTATTAGTTCCCTCTGAAGCTCACCAGGTATCATCAAAATATGCCCTTAAGGGTTACACAACTCTCAGGGACATATTTTGGTGGTGCACAGTGGGCTCCAGTGGAAGGGGAGACCAACAAGAATTGCCCCTTTGCCCACTCAAGTGACAGCAGTGGTGGTCTGAAACTCACACTGCCACATGCACGCAATACTAGTCCAGATGGCCGTTTTCCAAAATTTTCTGAGAAGATATTTTCCAGTAATTTTTCTATTTTGGACATTTTTTGTGTGTAACATTTTCTCCCCCACATCTCTAAAGTTTAGTTTAAAAACAACAACACACACACACACCATTGAGAGCAGGTGTCATATCAGCAGAGGCATTCTCCCCAATTTCCCCACATAGGAGGGAATGCCTCTTCTACCATGTTATGACTGATAGAGGGGCGTCATCGAATACAATGGTTCCCAACCTGTGGTCTTCCAGATGTTGCTTAACTGCAACTCCCATGCCAATAAATTGTAGCTGGGGGCAATGGGAGTTATGATTTAGCAACATCTGGAGCAACATCTGGGAAACCCTGATCTAACACACACACACAAAGAAAATCAATATTTCCCCTTTAGAATGTTTGATCCATAATCAGATTGAACTGATTGGTTCATCAACCTTTTGTGGGGGCGGTTTAAGGCTGGCTGAAAATCCTAATCACCCTACACCATTTTCTCAAGTGCTGACCCTTCCCATAGCTCCAATGTACACCTTTGTTTCCCTCCAGTCACAAAACAGCTTGAGCCAGCCCTAATCATACATTTCCTTTGCATTTCCCCCACATGCATTTGGAACAGACTCTACTTACAAGATCACTCAAGGACTGCAATTTCCAGCGATGTATGATCATGTCGCTGTTTTAGTGGCAAGATTATCCTTTACAATAGTCCTGTTTAGAGGACATCTTTTCACCTGGCCCACACAGCTGTTGCATGTCTAACCCATTAATCTCAGCACAGCACAGAAAACCTGCTTGCTTATTACACACGCAGCTTTTCCAGCAAGGGAAAGAACTGTGTGTATTCATGGAACAATGCACAGTTGGAGAAACAGCCTGGTCAGCATTTGCTCATGCATGTCAAGGAAAACACTGTTCTGTCTCTTCGTGTTGATCTGTGATCTTTCCCAGAACCACATGCCTTTCCTCACCCAGCCCCCAAAGCAAGAGGAGTTAGTGTGAATCCCAACACACCAGCTGTCTGACTACTTCTTGGAAAAAAAAAAACACACACACACACACACACACACAGATTTATTACAGGAAAACATGAGGCTAGTCTGTTCCACTATTAACAAAAAAGCAAGCTGTCATCCTTGTATTCTCAGCCACCTCACTGAACAGACACCTAAGCTGCTTGCAGAAATTGAGAGAGCTACAAGCAATATCACAGGCCATAGTTCACTAACAGAGCACATGTTTTGAATGCAGAAGTCCCAGGTATCTCGGGAGGGGGGGGCATCTCAAATACTTGGAGATGCTATGCCAGTCATATCAAGTTAGACAGTACCAGCCTAGACGGATTAATGACCCCTTGTCTAGTAGGCTTAAACTGTCCACTTTTTAAAAGGCACTGAAGACACATTTATTCACCCAGGCTTTTAATTAGATTTATGGTTTTTAATTTTAAGGTTGGGTTTTAAATGATTTTAATGTTTAAGTGATTTTAATTGTTTGATCGATTTAGTTTTGACTTTGTTTTGATTTTGATGTAAATCGCCCTGAGCCATTTTTGGAAGGGCGGTATATAAATCAAATTAATAAATATATATTTCTATCTTATGGTGGACAGCGTGCGTTGAAAGCCCTGCAGGAGGGCAACATTCCTATAATTTCACAACTAAGAAGAACTCTTTTAGATCATACCCAGGGTCCGTCTCAATTGAGATTGGCTAAGTGGTATGAACGAGCCACCTAATGGCACAGCGGGGAAATGACTTGATTAGCAAGCTCAAATCCTCACTGGTATGTTTCCCAGACCTCTGTCAGGCAGCAGTGATATACAGTAGGAAGGTGCTGAAAAGCATCATCGTCTCAAAAGTGCATGGGAGGAGGCCATGGTCAACCTCTCCTGTATTCCACCAAAGGCAACCACAGGGCTCTGTGGTCACCACGAGTCGACACCAACTCGACGGCACACTTCACCTTTAAGGGGTATGAACACGAGCCACCAGGGAAGGAGCCACCACAGGCCCCGTCATTCGCTACTATCTGCCCGCCCTACCATTCACCATCTGTCATGGTGCACCCACCCTCCCACCAACCACTGGCCCTTCGCAGCCCTGCTAACCACAGCAGCCCCACAGCCAGCCTTTGCCAGCCCTGAGACTGCAGTCGTTAGGGGGGCTGCAGAGGCCAGGGGATGCAGCCCACCAAAAGAGAACTGGACGCAGGCTGCTGCCAACATCATTACACCACTGGTCCATCTAGTCCAGCACCTTGTTTCCAATAGTGGCCAGCCTGATATTCCCAGGAAACCCATAAGCATGAAGGCAACAGCCTATGCCTGAGTTGTGTCTAATGTTCTGTCTGGACTGCAACTTAATATGGTTATGGACAGGGTGTAGTACTGCAGGGACAGGCAGGGAAGCAATCCCGGTAGGGAGAGGAGAGCCGGTCTTGTGATAGCAAGCATGACTTGTCCCCTTAGCTAAGCAGGGTCTGCCCTGGTTGCCTATGAATGGGAGACTTGATGTGTGAGCACTGCAAGACATTATTCCCCTCAGGAGATGAGGTGCTCTGGGAAGAGCACAAGGTTCCACGTTCCCTCCCTGGCAGCATCTCCAAGACAGGGCTGAGAGAGATTCCTGCCTGCAACCTTGGAGAAGCCACTGCCAGTCTGTAAAGACAATGCTGAGCTAGATAGACCAATGGTCTGACTCAGTACATGGCAGCTTCCTATGTTCCTATGGACTTTCTTTCCTCCAGCGGCTCAGCAGGGATGTAAAGCCCTTTGCTCTCTAAAAGGAAACAAGATGCTGCTCTTGCCATTCTGACAGTGTGTTACATAATTGAGTATCAGACAATAATTGCTTTTTATTACAAGTCTTCTTATCTTCTATTAGAAGGAGCATCCTCCACCCTTTGCGGCTGACAATCCAGGCTCTTCTTCTGGGGGAATAACCACATAAATTTCAAGCTCTGTACAATTAGGAAACGATCCTTGACCTTTTGTAGCAGAAAAGTCTCAGCGCTTCTCTCAGTGCTGGGAGGGCCCTTTAAGAGAGACGGAGGCCTCTCTCAAGGGCGCCATGGGGGAAGCACTGAGGAAGTCTACATTTCCCAGTGTTCCATGCCCGCCTTCCAAGATGGTGCAAGGGCTATAGAGGGCTCCGTTTCCCTTAAAAGAAACCACCATCACCACCGGCGTTGGGCAAAGCGCAGCACTGCACAGTAAGAATGGTTGCCTCCACATGGTTCCCAGCGGGGCTGTACGGAATCTTTTATTTACCTGAATCCAAGACTAGGTTCCCCCCCCCCCAGTTCTTTGATATTAGAAATCAGGGGGTGATCTTCTTTATTTGTTTCATTTCTATACCGCCCTTCCAAAAATGGCTCAGGGCAGTTTTCACAGAGAAATAATAAATAAGAACAAGATGGATCCCTGTCCCCAAAGGGTTCACACAATCTAAACAGAAACATAAAATAGATACCAGCAACAGTCACTGTATTAAATTCAAAGTCCTCTTCCTTTTGGATAAATAAGGGTATAACCTGTATTCAACCTCTACTTTTTAAGGGGGTCGTCTTAAATTCAGAGTCATCTTGTATTTGGGTAAATATGGTATTCCACTTTGGCTGAAGCTTCACACAGGCTCAATAAGCAATTATGTGGGGAGCCATACTTAGGGTTGGTCATTGGCCCCCAGGTGTCTCTCTCTCACACTCACACATGTGTGCCTGCTTATGCTCCTCCAGACCAGAAGAAGCAAACAAGGGAATTTCCCCTTCCTGCTTCTCCCCTAGTCATATTGCTCAAGAAGGAGACCAAACCTAATTTTCCATTCCCGCTCTTGAAAAATAGTTTAACATACGTTAATGATTTAGCATCCCATGGTGTTTTAAAACTCAAGACTTCAGAGAGATTGCTCAAAGCCCACATTTATTCTGTTGCAGGAAAACTCTATCCATTATGGATGCCATATTTGTATTAGACTCCCAAGCACAGGACTACGTGCACATGCAGGGTTTTTATACACAGGAAAAGCTTTCCCCGAACACACAGAGACCATCTCACTGGAACTCCCACCTCAGTTATGCAGTCCAAGATGGACAGGCATGCATTCAGCTTCCAAAGGAACAGATGCCTAGACGAATGAACTGACACAGAACTCTAAGGAAGTATACAAATAAATTGCTATTGATAACAGCACCATCCGCGAACTTGGCACTTTACAAACTAATGTGAGCAAAAGACTGTTATCTGCCCCATGGAGCTTACATTCTAAGTTTAGACAAAGGTGGGGAAGAAGAAAGGGAGCAAGGGTCATGATACATACTGAAGCTTCCGTTTTATTTAGGATTCAGAGCTAAGGGGTTAGGTTAAGAACTTAAAAGAAAACATGAGGTTTGAGAAGACATTTGAAGAGACAGAGTCCAGAGCTATATAATATTCTGGGAGGTGGGTGACACGAATAGGAACAGCAAGGACAGCCTGTCCCATTCATTGTATACATACACACACACACACACACACACACACTCCTCCCCGCCATTTGAGGTCCAGGTCATGAGGATATCAGACAGCTAAAGCACTGCTAGAGAGCAGACATTATAGGCTGTGCAAAGCACAATTTGCAAGAATTATGACCAATGGATGTTGACTCCATTTTCCTGCCGGTTTAAGTTTCTCATCACAAATGGCTAGATTTTAATAATGGTACCTGGTATGATCATAGCACACAGTGAGTGTTTCAAGTGGTTTAGCTAATTGATCTCCATAACAGTCCTTACATCAAACCCATTAAGTAAGTCTGCCAAAAGTCACTGAGCAAGTGTAGGGCTGAAGAGGTAAATCGGGGCTTGCTATCTCACAAAGTAGGCAACCTTTGGCATGCCAGCTGTTGCTGAACTACAACTCCCATCAATGAACTGTGGCTGGGGATGATGGGAGTTGTAGTTCAACAACAGCTGCAGCACCAAATGTAACACTATGTCTTTTAGGTTAAATACTTTTGTAATTCACTTCTCACACAAATCCACTCTCAGTCTACATTGTGGAGCATCTATCCTAGCCATCAGATATAGATGTTATGGGATGCAAAATGCCGATTTTATTTTTTATCGTGACATTTCCTTCAGTAGGCCAATGGTGGCATTCATGGCTTTTTCTCACAACAACAAATATTTATATACCACTTTTCAACAAAAGTTTCCAAAGTGGTTGACATCGAGAAATAAATAAATAAATAAATAAATAAATAAGATGGCTTCCTGTCCCTAAAGAGCTGACAATCTTAAAAAGAAACATAAGATTCTGGAAGTCACTGGAAGTACTGTGCTGGGGGTGGATAGGTGAGACAGGTTAGGCTGGAGATAGTGACACACTAGCAGCCCTACCTGCACAACTTCGGCCCTCCTGCAGATGTTGGACTACAACTCTCATAATCCTTGACTTTCGTCCACTGTGGTTAGGATTATGGGAGTTGTAGTCCAAACCCAGCCAGAAGACTGAAGTTCCACAGCACTGCCAGAGTTTGAGATCAACCGTCAAGGTTATGGCTGAGCAAGGATTTGGAACTAGCCTCTAGGATCCAAAACCAACACTTAGACTACAGCCTGCTGGAAAATATAGCACCCTCTTTGCTCCACTGTCTTGCTTTTCCATGGACCAAAAATATGCAAGCTGTTCCTAGACAGAGAGAAAGAAAGACAGGGCATGCAAATTCGGCCAAAGGAATCGCTCTCTACAGAAGCTGTTCCAGATGTCGTCTCCTCCCTCTAACAGCAAAAGTTGGAATCTGTCTCTCTTCAAACGCCAGCATCTGCAGGCAGGCAAAATCAAAGGAGTTCTCACATAGGACAGAAATCAATGTTCTCGCATTGATAGCTTGCCTGCCATCCTCACTAATGACCAGTTTACCCAAGCTCTGTTGGCGCAGACTCCATTGCAAGAGGGAGTCGTTCACAGAGGGTCAGAACAGACCCCTACTTTTGCACCCCAAGATAAGTCTCCAGCAATCCTATTGAAGCCCAACAGATCTGTGATCCTCACAGGTCACTAAGTCCCCCAAACAAGCAAGTCCGAGCACAGGAACTAAATCTTTTAGGTGCAAGAGATGTCTCTCTATTGGGGAAGCAATAGACTTCTCTCAGAAGGCTGGATGGAACTGGCTGAATGGCAAACTAGAGATCAGAGGAGAGTGGAGACTACAAGACACCTGGTCAGTCTCTTCTCTCAAGCAGCACCCTCAACATGTTAGATCTCTTGCTTCTACGGACTGCTTCACAAAATCCATCCCTAAGAAGGTTTAGGCAATCTATCCTAGCCAGTTCAAAAAGTCAAACCAATGTTTTTAAAATGAAGGGTGTTCTGGAGCCCAAGAAACATCCACCAGGTCCTAGAGACCTGCAATAAATATTGTTAAGCATAATCTTGGAGCGGTATAGGACCAAAGTGGCATAGTTTAAGAAGCCCCCTGCAGAGGGACAAAGAACAGGGGTGAAAAGGAGTGCAAGAATCAACCAAGGAGGAGTGGATCAGGTTCCAAGAATAAGATGCCCTACAAAACATAGAGTGGCACAACAGGGAAATGCTTAACAAGCAGAAGGTTGCCAGTTCAAATCCCTGCTGGTATGTTTCCCAGGCTACGGGAAACACCTATATCGGGCAGCAGTGATATAGGAAGATGCTGAAAGGCATCATCTTATACTGCACGTGAGGAGGCAATGGTAAACCCCTCCTGTATTCTACCAAAAGAAAACCACAGGGCTCTGTTGGCACCAGGAGTCAAAATCAATTTGATGGCACGCTTTACCTTACAAAACATGTAAGGTGATGTCTGGGGCTTAGCCAGATAATCAGTGAATGTGTGCTCCAACTTGTGTTGCCAACTTTTCTTCCACCAGGGCTCCTACACCTTCTAACACAACTGTGTCGCAAGCAGCAACACACCAGGCACCACTTCCCACAGCACACTGACAGAAAAAGCTACCCTTGCTAAACATCTGCTTGTCATGCAGCCAACAGCAACACAGGAACCCTCCTGTGACATGTTGGCAACCCCATCCCAACCAAGTATTACATGATAAAATTGGCATTATTTATTATTATTATTATTTTCAAGGACATTTTTTAAGTCTTTGGTACTGCAATGATTCAACCCACTTCCCAACAATGCAAAGTTTATGAGAGGAGCACAATTGTAAACCACCACCCCAATCCAAGCAGGCTCCGGTGATCCAGTCTTCCTTGAAGCCACACCTTCACATCTCAGGTGAGACAGCAGATCAGATTTACGCAGCAGAAGGGTGGGGAGCACTCTGCACATCCTCAGAGACATTCATCTTAATGCGAGTACACCATGGCAAACACATCTTGAAGAGCTCCCAGACCTGCATTTGCAAAAGAGCCTGGGAAGCTCCAGTGAGGACCCAGCTACATGCAGACCCAAGCCCAGAAAACACATACAAAACAAAGGCATATATACCTCACCTACAACCACACAGCCGGGAATTCACAAGTCCTGGCGCTGCATGACTGCACCCTTCCTTTGCAACAATCCAAGAGAATAAGTCACTTCGGGCTGCCACCCCTGAGAAAAGCCAGGCTTCACATCCCTCGGTGGCTGGAGAGAGAGAGTCCCTGTCCCTTCCTGACGCCGAAAAGCCGCGTTCCTCAGCAGCTGGGAAGGAGGACTGTAAACGTCCCTAGCTAGACTCAGCAATCCTACTTGGAGTGCCCCTGAAGAAGCCACGCTGTGCCGAGTCCTTTTCCTTCCCCTGAGCAAGCCCTGATCAGAGCTGGCTTGAAGATACATCCATGGAGAGAGAGGGACTTGCTGCGTCTTTCCCTGGCATCTCTAAAAACCCCACAGGATTCAATTCCCCTGGTACCTTCTCCCCTTTCCTTCCTGTGGATAACGTTGAAAAGGAAAGTCGCCTCTCCAAAAACACTCCGCTCTCCGGGTTACTTGATTGCAAAATGCAGGACACCTGGAAGGAAAAAGTTGCCTGGGAGAAACACAGGTGGCTTTAAAAAAACCCTCATCGGGAAGCTCTCGCAAGGGCTGAAGGAAGCCAGAGAAAGAGTTCCTTTTCTCTCTCTCTCTCTCTGCCGGGTGGCTCTGCGCACATAAGACCCCTGTGCCTCTGCTCGGAAGTACTCCAGAGTCCCGACTTATTCCAACTCCTTATGCAAACTCTGAGGGTCTCTCCACGCAGTCTGGGGCAGGGAAGATGGACAAGTTCCTGCCGCGTCCTCGCGCTGGCCAGCCTGAAGCCCTTTTCATCTGAGAGAGCAGATCAAGACAGAGGGGGAGCGCGTCCTGCCCAGGGAGTCTGAGTTTTTGTTTAAAGGGGGAAAGAAAAGGGGGAAAAAACTCTCTGCCCATCCCACCCCCCTCATTCACACAAGGCGAAATGTCATTCCGCTTACTTACCTTTCAGGGCTCTGGAAGGCAGAGCGGCGACGCTGCAGTGCCGTCTAGCGGTCAGAGCCGACCGTGGGTCCCTGCAAGACTTCGCGAGTTGTACGGGCCTAGCCAGGCAGCTTGCTTTCGTTTGGGGTCCGTGCAAAGCCGGCGCGCCCCCCCAGTTTCTTCTTTTCGGGGTAGGAGACAGTACAGTGACTACCAGCAATGTGCGCAGGGTTACAGCTTCAGGGTTTTTCATGCCAGCAATTTTTAATTTATGCTTGCTTGTGATGAGGATGAGGATGATGCACAGTTTGCTTGTTTACTCGGGAGTAAGGCCCACTGAGTTCCATGGGATTTACTCCGCGCCTATGCCTGGTTGCAGCCTTACAGCCGATGGTGCTATGCATGTGTTGTTGTTTTTTTCCCTTCCTAGAAGCAAGCCCTACTGAGCTCCATGGTGTTTCCTCCCAAGAAAACATGCCTCAGATTGGGTGCGCTGCTGCGTCATGCTGGGCCAGGGGACATGTTGATTTCATGCAAGCAGAAGTGATTGTGGAGCTTCGGCACAGGTGTCGGGAGTTAAGTGGGGAGGAGACGACAAAGGCCCTTGAAGAAAAACACAAAACAAACAAGCTTGATCCTGCAGCCCCTTCACTGAGGTGGCATCTTGTACTTTAGCTCTGCAACAGAGGTTTGTAAGTCCAAGGACTGGTATATATCATTGTTCAGGGGTGGATTAAGCTTTTTGCCACCCATAGACAAAAAGACATTTGCCAACCTTAGTTTTACCTTACATAAAAAAAGGTTTGCCTTTAAAAAAAAAATAAGGTAAAAGAGGAGGACTTTCTCCCCACCCACTCCACCCTTTCTGCAGCAGCCACAGCCCACAGAGAGGGGTGGCAAAATGTGAGGAAGGGCAAAATGTGCTGCTCCTGAAATTTTGCCACCGTAGGCAAGTGCCTACTCTGCCGCTCTATTAATCCACCACTGTCACTGTTCATTCATTCATTTATTTTTATGCTGTCTTTCATTTTAAAAAAAAATGCCCAAAGAAACTTGGGTGTGCTGTGGAGTCGCTGTTGACTGCTCTGGCGAACACAGAGCCATGTGGAAAGAAACAATAGCAATAAAAACAATACACAACAAAATCAAAATGAATAATGACGACAATGATAGCAAGAGACAAACTCCCCCAAATCTCAAGAACATAAAAAATAGAATACAGACAACACTCCAAAAAAGAGTAAACAAATGAGCCAAATTATCAAACACAGCAGCAATAAGACAGAAACAGGCTTTATCATGCTTCCTAGACTGTACCACATCTGGAGACATGATATAGTCCATTGTCACACCACATACACACTTTTTTTAAAAAAAGAAAGAAAAAAGACTTTCCAGTATATATAATAATATTTGGAAAGGCTAGGCTGCTGAACCCTTCTTCCTAAAATGGTATTTGTATGCAATTTTTCCTCAGAGGAGGGAGCATTCAGATGTGCAGTTCCCCACCTGAAGTGGTATAATCCAGTAAAGTTTGCACGCCTTCCTTTTGCAGAATGTATATAAACTGGTATATTAAAAAAAACACCCACCATGTGGGAGATAGAAGAGGTCAGAAACTCTACTAACAGGGCAGAAACTAGGCAGGTGGAAGGTTAGGATTGTCTAACTTGCATTGGTGGCAAGAATGCCAAAGTGGCACACTTTGAAAACCAAAGTGGCAAGAAAGCCAGGGCACAAATTGTGTGATTCTTTGCAGATACTCATATCTCTCCAAAACTGGCTCTTGTACAGCCACCTAATGGCACAGCGGGGAAATGCTTGACTAACAAGCAGAAGGTTGCTGGTTCAAATCCCCACTGTTACTATATCAGGCAGCAGTGATATAGGAAGATGCTGAAAGGCATCATCTCATATTGCATGGGAGGAGGCAATGGGAAACCCCTTCTGTATTCTACCAATGACAACCACAGAGCTCTGTGGGCACCAGGAGTTGAAATCGACTTGACGGAACACTTTACACTTTACATGCAGGAGATCTTATGATCACACTGCCACATTCCGTCATAGCTCCCAGGATGTTTCTGGCAGAAGGCGGCGTTGTTGTTCAAAATGGTAAAGAAAGCTTGGGCTTTTAAATGTAGACAATTGAAGAGCATGAAAAATATAGATTTTTCTTTTTGAAGAAACCTTTAGCAATTCCAGGAATGTCACATCTGTGATCACAGAAACATTCTCTTGTATACGGCAAATGAGCAAAAATTATTGTAGAACCAGAGACAGAAGATTGTGAGACAGAAGAAAAATCAATGAAACAGCCAATGTTTAGTATCTGTATAAATCTTTCAACTAATTAGAAAGGCCTTGCGAGTCGGCTATCTTCCTATCGTCAACTTTTTTTTACCAGACTACTGGCAGCTTTAGAAACAATGTATAATCTTTGACACTTTAGCTGGGCATCCATTTCTCCTGGTGCGATTGTGATATAAAAGTGTCTTGCTTTAAATTATTTATCAAGTTACTTATTAAAAGTCACTTTTTAGCTGAATTAAGAGATTAGAGGCACTGGCAAAGAACAGCCCTGGACTTTGAAATATACAGTAAGGTGAAATTATATGTAATGATACCTTTGATTTATATTTTAATTTTAAATGACCAGATAAAGCACTATCATTAGGCAGGCTTTAACTTTTTCTAATAAATCAAAAATTCCTCCATGACTATACTTTGCAGTAAAGAGTCACCTACATTATTCATAGAAAAACAGACTTGCTATCTCAAATGGATTAAGCAGGAAAAGGGGGAAAGATATTGGTTTCCTGTTTTCAGCCCTCACCTTTTCATCAAAATGAAGCTACAAAATATGCATGAATGGGTTATGAGGCACCTCTCCCCCAGAGTAAATCTGGATTACCTGGGCGGAACAACCATGGAGTCATTGGTTACTGGGATCAATAAACTTTTCTTGGCTTTCAGATTTTGGCGTGGGTTTCTTTGACATCCTGAGTACCTCCCAAAAGCTGCTACAGCACAGCAGCTAAGAGACTGAGCTTTGAATGGGAATATCCTTTGTTTGGATCTTGCCTCTTCCAAGATGGCTATGGGCTTGCAGTGTGACCTCACAGTGGCCAGGTTCACACACAATAAGGCAGCAACTCAGGTGTCACAGGCCTAGGAGCACGCACCACCCCGACTTCTGGTGTTGGTTCAGATATGCTGAGATTGGGTGTGTGTGTAGTGCAAACCCACCTGTCTTGGCACAACCTGCTCTACTTGCAGGATACAAGCAGGATACATGCAGGATACTTGCAGGATACATGCAGCAAGTAGGGCAGGATAGAGTGAGATTGGTGAGTTGGCATGACATGGCCAATCTCAGCAAATGGGAACCTACACGGGAAGTCGGGGGCACGCTCCCAGGAGGCGGAAGCCCCTTGCACAAACCTGAGCTGCCACGTTATGTGTGAACTCGGCCAGTGTCTCAGCCACAGTCCTCCGTCTGCCATTTGCAGGTGATAATAAGCCCGGCGCACCTTACAGGATCGTTGTAAGGATTATCAAGATCATGAGGCTATTCACATGGGCATGCAAAACCGGACTAAGGGAGCCCAGCCCGGTTTGGCACACACATGGGAACCGCTGGGATCTCCTAACCCCATTTTGCTTCTCGTGTGTCAGCCGCAGCTGCTTGAAGATGCAGCTGGCGGACTTGGAGGGGGGGGTCCCCATAATGCCCCACACAGATTATTGGAACTCCAGAGGGCAGGGCAGCACAGGGCAGCGTGTCCCACCACTCTGACCCTCTGAGCTATCAGCAGCAGCCTGTGTTCATCCGGGCAGCCTGTGCTCATCTGTGCTCATCCGGGTGGGAGATCCACCTGCCCAGGGGAAGCAGACAGATCATCTGTGGGGAGGTGAGCTCTTCAGGGCCTCCTCCCCGCAAACCCTGTTGCTGTTTCTCACTGCTCATGAGAAACGGCTCAGTGTGTATGAAGTGCTCTGAAACGAGTCTAAAACCCAATCTAAACGCTCAGGATGACTATTGCCAGATAACCAGTACCTGAGTGCTGGCAACGTCAGGCCCCAATGGCTAGGGAGGATGTGTGAGCAGGGCTTCTCAAACTTGAGTCCCCAGATGTTGTTGGACTACAAATCCCATAATCCATAGTCACAATGGTCATGGGTTAATGGGAGTTGTAGTCCGACAGCATCTGCATTAAACTAGTCTTTGTCGTATGGGAGGAGAGCTGGTCTACTGGTAGCAAGCGTGAATTGTCCCCTTGGCTAAGCAGGGTCTACCCTGGTTTGCATTTGAATGGGAGACTACATGTGTGAGCACTGCGAGATATTCCCCCTTTGGGGATGGAGCCTCTCAGGGAAGAGCAGAAGGTTCCAAGTCCCCTCCCTGGCAGCATCTCCAAGATAGGGCTGAGAGAGATACTCCTGCCTGCAACCTTGGAGAAGCCGCTGCCAGTCTGTGTAGACAATAATGAGCTAGATGGACCAATGGTCTGACCTGGTATAAGGCAGCTTCCTATGTTCCCATTAAAGCAGCTTCAACAGTATGCATGTTGAATGCATATGGCCTTGAAGGTAATGTTACATGATCCCAGCATGCTATACTGTTAAAACCTTGGCTATCATCCGCTGTACTTCTCACTGCAGAGCTGTCCCACGGTTGAAACCGAAAATAATTGATCCACAACCAGATTCCAGATTCCCTCCCTACCACTGAAAAATAGCTGTCAGATTCAGGTCATTCATACAGCCACATAGGTCACCAAATAAGAAGTATGTTCTCAAAGATTTTCTTTTTAATGTGTGACCCCCTTTTCTTAAAATATACAATGGAAAAATGGTTCTAAATTGTACCTCTCCGGAAGACAAGATGAAGTAGCTTATCGTGGCAGTTGGCATGTCTTGATGTGGTTTCCTTTGGGATTTTTCTTGTTCAAAACAACTTTTGGTCCACTTCAGTATGATCAATGCTGCTGTTAAAGAAATAGGGGGTGGGGGGAGAGAAGTCTGAGATATACTGAAGAGAAAAATAGGGCGGCAGCAATGACAGCAACAGGCAGAGATCCCCCAGGTTGTATATAAATTATCAAACCAGCCTCTGTTTCTCTGTCTGAGTCTGTGTCCTTCCTCTGGGGACAGGTAATTCTGTTGCGTCTCTACTCTGGGGGTGATTAATTGAATTATCCACAATGCAGAGAGACAGCAGACTCCTCTGCCCAAGTGGAGGCCAACAGAGTGCTTTCCAGATTACATGCTGCAACGAGGTAAAATGCTTTGGCTTGTCAGAATCACATTGAAAACGATCCCTAGAATTGCAAACTCCTACAATGGGAACGTACAGCTATTTTTCTGCAACAGACTTGCAGTGCTGTAGCACTATAACGCAAAGATAAAATCCAGAAGAAGGCATTGGAAATGTGAACAAACAGCACCCGGCTGTCAGGGCAGGGACTGCGGTGTCACAACACAGGGAGTACAGAAGCACACTTGGCAGATCCGTAGTGACACTATTTTAGGGTTTAATCTGGAAAGTGCCCAGGCAGCAACACTGCTCCCTGGAGGAAGAGTGGGATATAAATACAGTACATTCCCACAAGTGAATTTAATAGCTGTGATATGGAGCTAGGACATCTAGATCTGGTGTGAAAAGGTTGCTGTTTTTCAGGTTGTTAGTTTTCACGAGACTGCTCTCCCTGCTGTTTACATTTTGAATTTTTGAATGTGGCTTGCCTGAACAGAAGCATTTTGTTGATGTTGAGAGGCTAAGCTGGAATGCACCCAGATGTCTGCACACCCATGCATGTGTTTGTGTGAATGACTGTACCTGTGTTCATTCAAGCAGTGAAGCTGGATACAGGCCCTTCAAATGCAGGGTACCGAGAGGTTTAGCCCTTTGCTGCTGCCAGCACAGTTCCCCCCACTGAATATCTCCCCTGAAGAGCAATTTGTCCCTGAAGTTGCCATTGTGGCAACTTTCATCGACTTTGACCCTCTGCAAAAAAGGACTGTGACCTTTCCCTGGTGACTGCATGCTATGGAATGATGACCCCACTTTCCTCTCACATCTGAAATATACAGCCGGGCAATACTGGCACATTTGTTGCATCTGGCGCTCTGAAAGGCTCCAACAGCTAGAGGCATTCTTATCCCTGGACTTTGGGGCTGATGTCCAGGGCCTCCACAGCCCTTGGGGGCCCCCAAATCCTCTTTAGTCTGTCCTGGGTGGTGTGGTTTGCGCCCTCAAGAACATACATGTTAAAAAATGATGCTTAACTTGCAGGGGGGGGGCTCCAAAGACCTTTAGGTCCAGGCTCCAAAATTACCTCAGTGCACCTCTGGTGCCAGCAACTCTCTCCATGAACCCTGAAGTAGTGCTGCTTTCTGCATGTTTGTTTCTGGTTCCCGTGCAATGAGCGTGCATCTATTTAGCTTTCTTAATTGCTTTATTATCCTCCCCCCACCCAATAATTTGGATTTCTTTTGCAACACTTGCCTTTTTCCGGCATCTTCTATTCACACAAACACGCCTTGGCCTTCCTCTCTCCTTCACCGCCGGCATTTTCTTGCCTTTGCCCCCCACAGCTGGACAGAAGGCACCTTAATTGCCTCAGTTTTCCCCAGTCAGTTGTGTGCACTTCCTAAATGATTTACTTTCTGTAGGACAACCCAGCTTACATTTTTCATTTGATCTATTTTTTAAATATTCCCCCCCTGCCCCAACACACACACACTTCAGTTTTCATTTGCTTTCTCCTCACACATCTTTACCTCTCTCTGCTTTGGACTGTTCTTAACACCAAGTGTCCTCACCTGAGGTGAAATTTCCTCCCTCAACACTGCCTCCATATTTCCGCCTCCTTTTGGTCACAAGAGCAACTTTGCTTATGTCTTACCAGAACTGCTAACAACCACCTTTTTAATGGCTTATTTTTGCAGTGCTTCTTTCTGCATTATGCTGTATGAAATCATCTACATTATTAACTGGTATCTTCCCCCACCACACTCTCTCTTTCTCACACACACACATACGTCTGCATGAAAATATTGCAAAAGTTTATTCAGTCGCTTTTGAAAATATTCTTGGGGAGGAAGACGCCTTACAAGAGAGCCAGTGTGGTGTAGTGGTTAGAGTGCTGGACCCGAGTTCAAATCCTCATTCAGCCATGAGACTTGCTGGGTGACTCTGGGCCAGTCACTTCTCTCTCAGCCTAACCTACTTCACAGGGTTGTTGTGAAAGAGAAACTTAAGTATGTAGTACACCACTCTGGGCTCCTTGGTGGAAGAACGGGATATAAAATGTAAAAACAAACTAACTAACTAACTAACTAACTAACTTTGTTTTCTTCAACTATGTCAGTCTACTGCTGCCGACGCCCCCAATGGCTGGTTATTTCTCTCCAACTGTTTCTTAAGTTATTAACATGGAGTCTTTAAAATAAACATACACACACACACATGATTTTGTGACAAGCTTTGTGACAAGAAAGCTTCCAAGATTTCTTTCTCTCTCCCCCCCTCCCACCACCCTGCCCTAGAGTTACCAACTGTCCCTCATTACGCAGTATGTCCCTCATTTCAGGAATGCAATGTTGGTCCCTATAGGGATGGCATTCATCCCTCATTTGTCCCTCATTTATTTAATAGCATATAATTCAATTACTCAGGCTCTTGATTACCACTGCATACACCTCCCAGCCCCACCCCACCCCAGCCAGCCCCCACAAACTTGTGTCCCTCATTCTGGCAATGAAATGTTGGCAACCCGACCGTGCCCGGTTACCAGGCAGAGGTGCAGCTAGGTAATTTTACAGTCTGGACTTAAAGGCCTTTGGAGGCCCCCCTCCCCTGAAAATTTAGCATAATAATTCTCCGCTGGGCGACCACGCCACCCAAGGCAGACTAAAGAGGATTTGGGGCCCCTAGGGGCTGTGGAGACCCTTGTCTTTGCTCCTGAAGTCCAGGGGTAAGAGCACCTCTGTCACCATGAGTCCATATCAGGAATGTGGCAAGGCAGAGGGCTACAAATCCTCTATCCCCACCTCATGGTCCTAATGGTGTCTCTGTGTGTGTGTGTGTGTGTGTGTGTGTGTGTGTGTGTGTGTGTGTGTGTGTGGCATCATCCCGAAGGCATTCTACAGCATAGATTTGAAATGGTTCAATAAGCAGCACTGTCCAACACTGAACACGGCCAACAAACTGGTTTCAAATCTGTGCTACAGACTTCTTTTGGGATGCCACCCACGTGCTAGTATTTTCAAGCCGCATACGAGCATGATCCTTTCAAAAGCCAGATTTCTACATACGCTAATGAGATTCAGAAGGTAATTCCCTTGAGGAGAATCAATGGCCTGGAGAATTCACAGCAGATTTTTATAACGGCATTTTTCTCCCTTTCCCCATAGATTTCTGCACATTTTCTTTTCCTACTGTCATGCAGGGAGCCTGAGGTGGAGTGCTGACTAGACAGAATTTGGTGCATACCCCAGTGGTCGTTGCCAGGTATAATAATTGCCAGCCGTTCACAGGAAGTTCATTAGTTGGTTCCCATAGGCATCCTCCAATGCAAAGCACAGGCAGCCAGTGATACTGACATGCTTTATACTTTATTGTAAATAATGCACTGGTCTGCTTTCTTTTTTCTTTTTTATCAACTGCTATATTGACAGAAGTTAGTTTATTTATTTATTTATTTATTTATTTAACATTTTTATACCACCCAAAACACAAGTTCTCTGGGCGGTTATAAAACAATTATTGCATATTGCCCATACACGTTTTCATTGTCCTTTCTGTTAAAATAGTATTTTTAAAAAAAAATAAAAATAAAAAATTGTCTGTGTGATGCCAGGACCCAACTGGAAACTGTTTTATAATTGCTTCCCTCACAAACACAAAGTAATTTTATATAGAATGAACTAAGCGTTTATTCAGAAACAACTCAATTTCTTCCTTCCCCTTCCCCTCCCTTTTCCTTTCTCACTCCACCCTCCACACTCTCTACAGGATCCCCACTGAGACAAACTTCTAAACAACCAAACATGAAAGATACTAAATAGAATACAACCGAAGATTTTGAGTTGTTTCTGAATAAGCTCTTAGTTAAATGGTGGTGGACAAGCATACTCCTCCCACTCCTTCAGGGCTTGGCTTGGGTGGACCCTTTGTGGGTCCTTGAGTTCATGCCCAACTCAGCTGGCCCTTGACAATGGCCCTGACCTTGTGGTGGTGGTGGTGGTGGTGGTGGTAGTTCAGTCATCCCTCGCCAACTGCTAGGGCTCCGTTCTGGCAAACCCTTGCCGTTGGCAAATTCATGGTTGGTGAGGGATTAAAGTCTATGGGAAATGGGGCTAGGGGAACCATGACCACAAAAAGACCTAAAAATAAAGGGGAGAATACAAAAAAAATGCTTTAAAAATCACCCCAAATCCTGTAATATCACCAAGAGTCACCAAGAAGAATGAGCAGTCGAACCTCTGAAAACCTACACACACACCACCACACACACACACACCAATCACTAAAAAACCTCACCAACCGCAGATACTCAGGGTCACAGTTGACAAGACCTGTCACAATTTCCTATACGCATGCATCCAAAACCGCAGTTGGTAAAACCATGGTTTGGCAAGGGATGACTGTATTAAAAGTATTTACACTATATGCCACTTTTCAGCAACAACAAAAGTTCTCAGTGCAGTTTGTACAGCAAAAGAAACTGGTTCCCTATGCTCAGAGCGCTCACACTCTGAAAGAAAATGCCAGGGAGACACCAGCTACAGCCACTGGAGAGATGCTAAACTGGACTGAATAAGGACAGCTGCTCTTCCCCTTTTAAATACAGTATAAGAGTCACTGCTTTAAGAGGTGCCACTTTGTCCGATTAGAGAGGAAAATTGTAACAAGGGCACAAATTATTGTTTATTGCTTTAGAAGTGTTAACACTGAAGAGCAGGGTATGTATTTACAAAATAAACAGACACAGGGAGGTAATTTACAGCAACCGCCCCCCGTGTCTAGTTCTGCCCTTATAACACGGATTTTTTTTAAAAAAAACAGATCATAACCCAGAAATGGGTTATGGGAGGGGAACTGGTCTTGTGGTAGCAAGCATGACTTGTCCCCTTAGCTAAGCAGGGTCCACCCTGGTTGCATTTGAATGGGAGACTTGATGTGTGAGCACTGGAAGATATATTCCCTTCAGGGGATGGAGCCACATTACAAAGAGCATCTGAAGTTCTAAGTTCCCTCCCTGGTAGCATCTCCCAAGAATAGGGCTGAGAGAGACTCCTGCCTGCAACCTTGGAGAAGCCGCTGCCAGTCTGTGAAGACAATACTGAGCTAGATAGACCAATGGTCTGACTCAGTACATGGCAGCTTCCTGTGTTCCTAAATCATGCCTGTTTCTTTCAATGTTCTGCATGGGAAAGTATCACTTCCTGTCCTGTACATGCTGCCTCATCAACATTGCTGCCACAACGGTTTCAGCAAGCAAAACTCTGGTTTCACTCAGAAGAATAAATGGAAGCATCTCATGCAGGCCTTGGTCTTGTAACCATGTCCCTTCTGCTTTAGGGATGAAATCAATCCAAATTGGTTTGGTGCTGAACCAGTTTGGACAAGATATGAACCTGTTCGATGCCACAGGAAGGGGATTGGTGGCGGGTGGATCTTTAAAAAAGAGGACAACAAGTTCTTACTTGCTCTTTGCTACCACATGCAGCTTCCTGCTGCAGCAGAGCTTGTCCCAAGAACCCGCTGACTATGTAAATGGCGCCCACACATGCCTGGACACCATATGTGTCCACACAAGTTCTTGGGATGAGCGCGGCCACAGCAGGAAGGCCACAGCAGGAAGATGTTCTCTTCTTTTTTAAAGATTCCACTCACCGCTCCGCTTCCTGCGGCACCAAACTGGTTCATTCCTTGTCCAAACTGGTTCAGCACTGAACCAGTGCACAAACCTCGGTTCATGCACATCCCTACCAGATGTGTACATGCCTGCTGCAATGCAGCTGTGCTCAGAATTTGCAGGTTTGCATGTGTGCTATCCCCAGTTCAAGTACCTTCGGTCTGTGCTGGGAAGGAGGCCTGTATGTTCCTTTGTATGTTCCAGTTAATTACCAGCTGGATCAAAACAAATACATCAAATCTCAGTAATAAAAGTTTTGTGTTTTTTTTAAGTTCTTCCCTCCTGCATCAGCCAAATCATTTGTCAAGTCTTCCAGGGACATGATTGGGAGCAGAGGAGGATCACAAGGAGAAGACGCTTTTCTTTCAGAGGGTCCAGTCTGAAGGCCCATGTCTGAAAATATATTTTGAAACACTGTTGTATAAGTGAAGTGAAGTTTATAGCTTTAAAAACAGTTCACCCAGAGCCAAAAAGGCATTATTTTCAGCAAATGAATACCACTCACTATTTTTCAGCCATCTGTAAATAACATTTACCTGAAGCATCTGTACATAATTATATGACTTCCTTCTGTGTATATTGCAGCTACCCATCTGTCTGGAGAGCAATTAACGTTACTGTTTATGATCTTAATGTTGCTTGATTTCACTTTGAAATCAAGAT
Organism: Hemicordylus capensis; assembly: GCF_027244095.1. Taxonomy (NCBI): domain Eukaryota; kingdom Metazoa; phylum Chordata; class Lepidosauria; order Squamata; family Cordylidae; genus Hemicordylus; species Hemicordylus capensis. The sequence continues at coordinate 23,592,874 of NC_069667.1, forward strand.
CATGAACGGAAAGCTAAGATTAAGGTTGTCTTGTGTTCCTCACTTCCCCCAAATGAAGTTCCAAGACAGCCATACCAAGTAACGTTCCATGTGAAAAGAGAGTGTGGAGGAGTTATGATGTTTCTGGAATATCCGTTGCTTTGCATATATAGATTGGATAGGTGGGAAACCAAGCATTTTTGTATCACCTGCAAGAGTTCAAAGTCATTTGCATTTATTTTCTTGTTGTGAACTTTACAACAAGCCTGTTAGATAAGTATTAAAGGTAAAGTGTGCCATTGAGTCGGTGTTGATGCCTGGAGACCACAGGCTGGTTTTAAGCTACTTTTTATGAAAACGCTGGAGCAAATAGCTCTCTAAGCAGGCACACAAATAAGCACTAGCAGTCCCAAAAAAGCATCGGTCCAGAACCCCGAGACCCTGTAAGGTCTGCCAGAATCATCTTAGCTATCTTTTCTAGCCCATCTGAACCATCATTCTCCCTTTCTGCTTTGTATTGTATTTTGTACTATGTGCTTTTAGTGTATGTTTTAATCCTCCGTTGTGTGGTACCCAGAGAACAATTATTATCCAATGACAGAAAATACATTACAGCAAGTTTCAGAAGATCTTAACCACTTTCCTTAATTGAGTCTCGTGAACCAGCTCAACAGGTCTTCCAGTGCTAAACTTGGATTGTGGGTACTGATTAGAAATCTGTTTCATCCTTTTGCTTGGGAAATGCCCAGCATGCCTAGTCTTCCTGCAGCCTAACTTCAGAAGCCCTGATCCTGATCCCTTCAAGGATCCTACAATGGACTGATGTGAAGTCCCGTGATTTAAATAGTTCTGTGAGCATTGGTTTCAGAAATTTTCTTTATATACGCCTCCAGAGTAAATCCAGCAAGAGGGATTTACACCAGAGTAATTGAAAAAAGAATGTAACCCGCAGAGTCATAAAGAGACAAATGAAGCCACAAAAGAAAAGTTCTATCTAGTTTTCTTTGGTGGTTAAATTGCTTTTATGTTGCCATATATCATTTGGGCCTTCCTGTATTTTGTCATATTAAACACTTATACTATCCAATTCTCTCAGGCTTTTGAGCTGTCAAGTATGACACAATGCTATGGAATTACTGACTAAATTTTATGCATGGATGAAATCCCTAAAGATGATGTCAAGCATGGGAGAAGATTTAATCAGTGTTGGAAATATCTATATTAAAAGGCAAAGTTAAATCTACAGTCATTTTTCCTCCCCTTCCGCTAACACCAAAAGATAATAAAACAGTATTGTACATCAGATACTCCCAGTATCTTCTTGTTTATGCTAAAAGGTCCTCACTGTTATTTGCTTCAATGTCAGCTATGTCTTTTAGCAGAGAGGGCGTGTTTTTTTAAACAAATATAGCAAGGAGATATTTCCATTAGCAAGGAGATATTTCCATCAACTTATTAAAGAGCTCAAACTCCAATATATTATCATCTAGCTCTAATTCTATGCAGTGACAATACCCATATCAACCGTTAGATTTTTTGTTGTTGTTGTAAAGGAAAAGAACTATGATGGGTAACAATCTAAAACCGGAGTCCTTCCTCAAAGGAGACTAAGATTCAGGCTGCAACTAAGTCAGGTTGGAACAGATCTCTCTTGTTCTGAATCAGACCATTGGCCCATCTAGTTCAATACTATCTACTCTGACTGACAGCAGTGATACAAAGCTCTACAAGGCAATAGCAAAGGTCTTTCCTAACTCCTAATCTGAGATCGTCTTAATGGGAGATGTAGGTGGTCATATGTGGAGTTTTCAACACGCAAATCACATGCTCTACCACTGAGCTATAACTCCTTCCCAATAACCTTCTGAGTTGAGTCCTTAAGAGCTAAGGAGGTGAAACTGATCTCATTTGGAGTCTTGAAGCCGATGTCCTTGCTGATGCCCTTGCTATCTACCAAAACGAACTCTTGCGGAAACCCAAGGTCCAATTTTGCAAAATCCTCCAGTTCTCAACAGTTAGTCTTCTGAAATATCCAATAATGGGTTCCCTCCGTGTCTGCAAAATATATCCTGGTAACGTTGCACTTTAATCATATGGGGCAGCCTTAGATTGAGCCAAACCATTGGGATTGGGTTGTAGACGGACATAACAGGGGCAGAGGCACCGTTGAGCGATAGGGTTCAAAGAACCTGGGCCATCAATGAAAAGGGCTGCTGGAGCCCTCCTTGTGGTGATGTCATGCCCAAAAGGGGAATGGCCCAATCACTAGTGGGCTTACCCTAGCCCTCCGGTTGCATTTCCAAGTTAACAGCCCAGGCACATTTATTTCCCTTTCTCTCCCTCCAGCAACTGGGAGAAAGGGAAATAAATCCCCCCGCCAACAAACACTGGCTGGCTGGGAACTTGGAAATGTGACCGGAGGGCTGTGGTAGGTCTTCCGGCGATCAGGCTATGTCCCCTTTGCTTCTGATGTCATGTGCATGGGTGGCAGTTCCACCAGCAGGGTAGAACATGGGCCGCCATTCTGCTGGCTACGCCACTGAACATAGGAAGCTGCCTTATACAGAGTCAGACCATTGGTCCGTCTAGCTAACAGACCCCTGCTAATGGAGCAAAGAGGCGCCTTTTAAAGTGATAATCCTCTTATATTTAGCGGGGGGGGGCAATCATTCCTATCCATCCCCAGCACAGCATACCTCCAGTGGTTGTTGCCAGTGTCTACTTTATGTTTCTTTTTAGATTGTGAGCCTTTTGGGGACAGGGAGCCATCTTTAGTTATTACCGGTTTTCTATGTAAACCGCTTTGAGAACTTTTGTCGAAAAGCAGTATATAGGTATTTGCAGTAGCAGAAGTTAGTAGTAATGGTGGCAGCTCAGTACTGTCGACACTGACTGGCAGCAGCTCTCCAAGGTTCCAGGCAGGAGTCTTTCCCAGCCCTACCTGGAGATGCTACCAGGGATTGAACCCGGGACCTCCTGCATGCAAAGCAAATGCTCTGCCACTGATCTACATCCCCATCCCCATCCAGAACATCTGCTTTGCATGCAGAGGGCCCCAGATTCACTCCCTGGCATCTCCTGTCTGAAACCTTGGAGAGCCGCTGCTAGTCAGCATCCAGGCCTGTTCAACTTTGGGGCCCCCAGCTGTTCTTGAACTACAATTCCCATCATCCCCAGCCATAGGGGCCAATAACCAGGGATTATGGGAATTGTAGGCCAACATCTGCAGGAGGGCCCAAGTTGAGCTGCCCTGGCACAAGTGAGTTAGGTGCACCAATAAGTGCATTAGGTTTGGTATAAAGCAGCTTCCGACGTTCCTGTTAATTCTTCTTGTCCAATATCGTTCACAGGCAGTGGATCTCCAGCTTCAGGAAGGCATTTTCCCAGCCGTGCTATCCAGGATCATTTTTAACAGGAAATGCCAGGGGCTGAAAGTTGGTCCTTCTGCAGGCAAAGCATGTGCCCCACCATAGACTTATGGGTCATCCTTTAAAACAACAACAACAAACCATTCTTTGATACTCCTGTGTCAAAACTTAGAAACTAAAAGTGATTTTTAAAATATGCCTCATATCTTAATTTCTTGTGTGATTTCTTTTTCCAAAGGCTTCTGTCCTCTTTTCAGACAGCAGTGCCTGGATTCTTGCTTCATATCTAACTGAGCCCAAGAATTTAGCCTACAAGTAGGTCAAAGAGTTAAATGGAATTCACTGTCAAATAACTCTGCATAAGAGTGCCGTCTTAACTGCTCTACCATTCGTTTTAACTTCCTTATATCGATCTCACTCACCTTCAACACCACACAATTACTTTCTGTCATTTTTTTTAATGGAGCACCATTGAATGGTAGCACTCAGTCAATAGGACCCAGGAAAACGTGCAAAACAGAATTTGTTCAGGGAATAGCAACCCAAACAAATTTCAGGCATAAATTTTTCATCAGAGAATTTGTCTCCAAAAAATGCCCCCCAAAACATGGCTTCTTAACTTTTGCAAGAGTTTTCTACTGCAGATGGAGGCCCCTCTTTTCTTCCTCTAGTTGCACATTTGAAGGCATTTATAATTATGCAGAAGCTAACTCAATAAATAAGATTAGGACTCCATCTCTGAACACCAATGCTATGGCAACGTCCTTCCCTTTTATATTGAAGCTTTCCCCCCAACTGTTTCCTAAATACAAATGTGCATATTTCCAATCTGTTATGTCATTCTCTTTCTCCTCTCTCTTCCTGGTTCTCCAACCTGCAGTTCTCACTAATTTGATAATGCTTTAATGTTAAAAGTAATTTTTCTTATTGTGCAGTTATTATTTTTACTTTTCTATATTTCGGTATATATATTTAATTGCATGTTTTCTCCTTAGTTATAAGCTTTTGTCTTATTTTGGGGGAAATCAAATATATATATAAACAAATCAAACTATGTCCATGTTATACAGACAGTTGCACATTTACATCTTCTGCTCTCTCATAAAATAATGCAGAATCATCCATTCTAAACATTGTAGGTCTGCCATGTAATAACAAGTAGATAATTTCTCTAAATTTTATATTATTTCCCCCTTCATCTGTATGTTGTTGCTAGACAGCAAGATAATTCTTGCTCAAATATCTTGGGCTAATCAAAATCTATTTTTCTGGGGCATCTTGTCAAATGTTTTTACGGCCACTGAATAATTACAGTGCATGTCAAATCAGTTCTGTGATGTGTCCTGAAAATCCCTTTTTCTTTTCCTTTTTTTTTTTTTTTTTTTTTGCTTCACAGCCAATGCACTTGAAAACTTTTGCATATTTCATGAACAAAGAAAATCTCAATTCTACTATTTTTAGTACTCACATGAAAAAAATCACACATATGTGGAATTCAGTGACATTATCACATTCCAATTCATCAAATTCCAGTGTAGAGTTTCAGTGGCAAAACTTGAGTTTCAAGCTCCAGTGGGTCTTTCCATGAAACCACATTGCACAGTACATGTGCAAAACTTGAGCTTTGAGCACAATGGTTAACACTTGTTTCCATCCAAATTCACATTTCTGCCATTTCAAATTCAGTTTTCTCCATTTCTTTATCTTCCGATTACATCTTTAAAATGCCTTAATTCTGGTTTTCCCTGCCTTTTCTAAAGCCAAGTTAATGAATCACAACTCCCACTCTACTTTTTTTAGGGAGGAGACGTACAATCATGATTGTATGTTTGATAAGACTGATTCATTCAGTGGAGTCTCTCTAAAAATTACTTCTTCACACACAATGCATAATTAACTTAGGGAATTTATTGCCCACAAGATGTTGCAAGCTTAGTTGGCTTCAAAAGAGGGCTAGCAGAGGCATGGCTATAATTGGAGGAGGGCTGAATGTCCCTGGACCCCTGAGGGTGGCCCAGTGCCTGGATGAGAGGTTGCTCTTCTTTCTCCATCTCCCACCTCCCCAGCTCACTGACACATGGTTGGCTCCTGATCTGAGGATTCTTCTGAGCTTCAAGCAAGACAAATCCTTTCCAAGAAGTAAGAGGAAAGAGTGCCAGGCAGCACCCCTCATTCCTCCTCTCCTTCTGACTGGCTGCCCAGTGGTCAAGATCAGTCCCCTCCCTTCCTCAGCTTGACTGACAGGCTCATCAGTGAGGGAAATGTCACTGATAGCCAAACCATCACAGGGAGAGGAGGGAGGGAGGGATGCTGCCTGACACTACTCCTCTCCCCTCGCCCTTCCCTTCCAAAGCTGAGACAGAGCTGGAAAATACCTTCAATTAAAGAAGTTTAGGGACCATTTTTAAATCCTGCCCTTATTGAAAAGAAAGGGGAAGGAGAATAAGAAAGGGGCCTGGAGGCCCATCTTCACTTTGTGGACCAGGGCCTACTCCAACCTTGCTATATCCCTGAGGGTTAGACAAAGCGATGGAAGATAGGGCTATAGCTGGTTATGAAAGCTACATGGAGCCTCCATTTTCAGAGAGGGTGTATCTCTGAGTAGCAGATATGCAAACATGGAAAATAATGGCCATTACCTTCATGGTGTAAATTCACTGCCACAAGGCATGGTGATAGCCGCTAGCTCAGATGGCTTTAAAGGGGGATTCGACAAATCCATGGAGGAAAGGTCTATCAATGGCTACTAGTCATTACTGCTATATAGAACTGCCATATTCAGCTGCTGTATATCTCTGAATACCAACTGCTGGGCGGGGGGACAACAGCAGGGGAGGTCGTTGCCTTCAGGTCCAGCTTGTGGGCTTCCCAGAGGCATCAAGGGGAGAACAACTGGCCCTATCCATCTCCAGCACAACATCCCTCCAATGCTGGTCTCTAACTTATGTTTCTTTTTAGATTGTGAGCCCTTTGGGTTCAGGGAAGCATCTTTATCTATGTAAACCGCTTCGAGAACTTTTATCGAAAAGTGGTGTATAAATATTTGTCATCTTCATTGGTTGGCCGTTGTAAGAAACAAAATGCTGGGCTTGATTAACTTTGGTTTAATCCAACAAGCTTGTTCCTATGCTCTTGTGTCATAATTCTGACACTTTAGCAAATCACCTTTTTAATGGAAAATACTTCATGTACTGCACATCGGGGTTCTGCTCATCTTTTTGCCTTATGTGCAAAACTGAAACAACCCAACCCCGTCTTTATGCAACCTCCTCAATACTTTTGAGGCTGTCCTTTCCAGTTGCTTTCCAAAGTTATATAATCCGCACCAAAAAGGTTTCCATTTTTCATTCAAAGGGTGAAGTACATTTCCATTTTTTAGTAAAGGGGCACCAATACCTAATCCATAACCAACCTCATGATGACATCTGGTCATTAATGCTTTTCATTGCTGCATCTTAAAATCTCTCACCATAGTCTGCCATCTCTTCCCAATGCTATCACATTTACTGAAGGGAGACATAGCAGTCATCCTTTATCATCAGCAAAAGCGATTCTTCTGCTTTAAAAGGTTGTTACTTTCAGACCTCTGTCCTTTAGAGTCCCTTAATGTATGCTGCTATATCTTGCTCCAAGGTCTTTCTAGCCTTGCTCACTTGTTTAGTGAGTCATACTCCATTATCCACTCGGATATGGAGACCTTTTGCTTTAACTTCCTTATTTTCTTCTCCGAGGTCTTTTGTTCTTCCCGACACACCCAAGGCCGCCCCATTGCCTACTTTTGTTTGAGAATGAGATTTCAGCTGCATCCTTAAGTGCTTGTTTAATAACTCACTATAACTCATCCTCATGCCATCCCTCTTTGATTTCGGCCAGTACTGGAAATCTGTTAATAACCTCCATGCAAAAGACTTTGGAGAGGTCTGTAAAATCCTGGCACACATTGATTTTTATTCTGCATTGCCTCCTGGTGGTGCACATTGATTTTTGTTCTGTAAAGATCTATGACACTGGACTTCTAAGTACAACAAGCATCATCACCCATGCCATGATATGAAGACCATGTATTGCAACTCAGTCATTATTGCTGCCTCCCCAACCAACCATGCGAGCAGAATCAAAAGGCATCACAGCACCCTGCTGGCTTGCTCGAGCTGGTGGCAGCCCTTGACTCGGCTCAGCCCTTTTCACCCATCCTCCAGCTGCCAGGAGGGAGCCACCACTCTCCTCCTCCTCCCTCCTCCTTGCACAGGATGTCTGACTGTCTGACTGCTCCTGTGTTGTGTTATGATGGTGATGATGATTATGATGGGGGCAGTTATTGCTAACCCGAAAGAAGCTTCTTCCACACAGGAGAAAGGGGAGGGGAGGGGAGGGTGATGGGGCAGAGATTCCAGGCATTCAATTCACCCAGAAGCCAGCCCTGACCTGCTAGCCCAAGAAGAGAGGTTGGGGGGAAATGAGGGGAAACAGGAAAGAGAAAGAGCAGGGAAATCTATTAGGTGATGTAGGCATAGTCGTGTCTCGCCTCCTCCTCTGGGATGTGATTGGTTGGAGAAGAAACCCAGAGTAAGCTGTGGGAACGCACACAGGAAAAAGATCTGCAGGGAATGCGGAGAGGAGCCGGCCATTTAGGAATGGTCCATTTAATCCCCCAAATTAAACAGCTGCAAATCTGCTGCGAAGCAGATTTGCTCTTCGGATACCCCGCAGCATGAAGCCATGTCTGGATAACTTCCAGCTGCTGTAAATCCAAATTATTATTGTTTTTAAAATGTTATTTTGCCACCCAGCCAAGGTAATTCTGAAACTATCTACTTATTTCTTGATTCTCTTTCATGCAGTGGTTTTGTATCCTTTCATTTTCTCTGCCCTGCGGTCCAAGAGGCACATTAATACATCTTAAATAGCCGAACAGAGTCCTAATGCCATTCCATAAATGGGCAGTTAAGTCCATGTTCATAACCACATCATGTTTAATAATGGAAAGGCCATAATGGGCTTTAAAACAATTATCCTACTATAAAGTTATCCAATGCTTGGCTTTGGATATAAGTTTCCAGTTGGCATAATTAGAAGAGAAGCAAAGTCTGATTTACAAGACATTATTAAATGGGCCATAAACTTTAAAAATTGGCTCTATCTTTTGGAAATGAAGCTAATCTTGAAAGACTCAAAACTAAGTTTGCTCTTAAGGAAAAGATAGTTGCGAGAGTAAGCAGCAGATGATAAGCAAAGCCTATACCAAGAATAAGGGTAGAAAGAGATATCCATTTCCCATTAGATTGATTCCATAAAGTAATGATCACACAAAAATGTTAGTTTTATACAGAAATTAAAATGAGTTTTCCTCTTCTGCAATGGAAACCGCTTATTCATTTAAAGTCATTGAAGCTTCCCTAATTTCAACATCATTATTCCTATGCTCATATCACAGGAGTCATTATATTTCAGATTCATTAAATTACATTGCCCCGTGTGTTTTTTCCCCCGGACTTCAGTATGCTATTTTGCAAACCTTTGTACAGAACATGAAATTTTCATATTCAAAAATGGAAAAACCTAATTAATGTCTCCTGGAACTACTTGCCAAATCAGGATGGAAGAAGGTCACCTTGAAGTAATAAGCCCTAATGAAGCTTTTAAAAGCGCTCTCTTGAAGGCACATTCTATCATAGATGGGTTTCATTCTCAAATTGCACTATTTGGAAGCTTCATGGTGTGCAGAACAGAACTGTATGTCTCATGGTAAGGGAGAGGAGAAGAATAAGTAGAAGCAACCATCACTCCAGCATCTGCACTGGCCTCTTAGGAACATAGGAAGCTGCCATATACTGAGTCAGGCCCTTGGTCGATCTAGCTCAGTATTGTCTTCACAGACTGGCAGCAGCTTCTCCAAGGTTGCAGGCAGGAATCTCTCTCAGCTCTATCTTGGAGATGTCAGGGAAGGAACTTGGAACCTTCTGCATGCAAACATACAGATGCTCTTCCCAGAGCAGCCCCATCCCCTAAGGGGAATATCTTACTGTGCTCATAAGTATTCTCCCATTCAAATGCAAACCAGATGCAAAGGGGACAATTCATGCTTGCTACCACAAGACCAGCTCTCCTCTATGCTTAGTAAAGGGGACAATTCATGCTTGCTACCAGCTCTCCTCCCCTAGGCATCCCAGTCGGGGTGTGCATAAATCAAACTTTGGCTCAAATTCAAATCAAATTCAAACCAAACTGTGTGCTGCTGAACCAGTTCAATCAAAACAGCTGCCTGATCTGGTCCATTTGACCGAACCAGTTTGGTGGTTCGGGCAGCTAATACTTGTAAAGACGAATCCTCACCAGATTCCCCTTTAAAAGCAAAGGGGTGGAGCTCCTGGTTCCTGGGAAGCAATAAGGGATGGATGCAGTGGGTGGCGAGAGAAGTAGTCAAAGGGTCTTCTTCTTACCTGCCCGGCATGGCTGCCCGCTCCGTGTTTGCCCCCAGTGCAGCCCTTAGCCCAAGCTCATGGTCCTGCCTCATTGAGCATGCAGCGTAGTTCCAGCCTCAACGGATGCACGGAAGCCATTTGCATAGCCAATGCAAATGGCCTCCATGCATCCACGGACACCACACAAATGGCCTCCATGCATCTGCCATGTGGGCGGCTTGCTAAAGGAGGCAGGATCATGTGCATTTGGGCTATGGGCTGTGCCAAGGGGGACGGGTAGCAGCACCAGCAGCTGCACTGGGCAGGTAAGAAGACCCTTTGACTACCCCTCGTGTCACCAAACCAGTCCACCCAAACAATGATTGGTTCAATTCAATCATGGACCGAACTGCACCCATTTCGCTCACAATCAAGCCACCAAACCAGCCCGGTTCAAGGCAAACCGGTTCGCCAGCGAACGGTTTGTGCACACCCCTACATCCCAGCTATGCAAACTTTATTTTTGCTGCATTTTGTTTATTTGTTTTAAAGATTGATTGAATTTTTAGACCACCCTTCCTAATTTGGCTCAGGGCGGTTTACAAGCAAAACAAAAACAGTTAAACTCAGTCAACAATAAAACCAAATTTCAAAATACCATAAAACAATCAATTAAAAAACAATTTTAAAACCCTATAAAAACCCTCATATATACTCTATTTACTGCTATAGAACTGTAATCTTTTTCTTTTGTTTTGGCTTGTGGCCATAACATTAAAGATTCGATTCGATTCGATCCTAAAAAACCCAGTACATTAAAAACCTTTTACAACAATTTAAAAACCCTGGAAGGCCAGGCCAAGCAGATAAGTCTTAAGGGCTCTCCTGAAGGTCAATAAAGAGTTCAAATAATGGATTTCTGCATGGAGCACATTCCACAGCCCAGGAGCGGCTACAGAGAAGGCCCGCCTTGAGTCGCCACCTGACGTACCGGTGGTAACTGGAGATGGACTTCCTCAGATTACCTTAACTGCTTGATGAGAAGAAGTATCATCTTAATAATAATAAGGGAGCTAGAGAGTTCTCAAGACCTCACCCAACTACAATTCCCAAGATTCTTAGAGGGAAACTGTGATATTTCAAAGTGTTATAAAACTGACATATGTTAATACTGTAGATATACCCCGAGTATTCTGCTGCTCTCAAATTAATACAACGAACATTTCTGTCAAGTTATTCTACAAGGATAAATTTCCGCTGCATTATCCCCAGAACATCTGTATAGTAATGCATGCCTAGCAGGGAAGAAAACTCTCTGTGGTGTTTTCGCAAAACGAACATTTCTGTAACCCCTCTTTGACAGGAAAGACATAATTATTCACAAAGGAGATTATTGGCTGAATTCCCTTGACAGGAAGATATACTTTTAAAAAAGAAATTACCCTGGGCAGTTTTGGAAATGAAGAGCTTGCACATTTCCTTCATTAGTATAGTGACGGGAGCGTGTTAGTTAAAGAAAAGAAAGTATTGAGCGTGCCTGAAGTACAAATAATGGAGGGAAGGAAAAACACCGACAGGCAAGGAGCTCATCAATAGAGTCGGTTTAGAATCACAAGAGCTGCCAACCACTTCAAAGCAAAGCTCAGAGAGATGAGAACCAAGGACGAATGGATGAAAGAAGGCTCTCTTATCAACTTAACCCCCCACACACATGAAGTCAAACTTTCCTGTATTTCAATCCACCATCCAGGTTTTAAATGCCCAAAGGTTAACAGGCCCTGTACTGATATTCATTTGTAACTCTAAGTGATAGGATAGCCAACTCTGATGGAAGCTATTCCTGCAGCTCCACCACGCACAATGTTTTCCCTCCTCTTGCCAGTGCACCACTGCCATCTAGTAGAGCCTCCCTTCCCATGGCAAGTGTTGTAAAGTCCAAACAAGGTGGTAATTTGCAAATGTATCGAGTGCCGTTCATCTTAACTCAGAGTGTCTTGAGTCAAGGACATCCTGTAGTCTTCATGGCCCTAGGGAACCTCCATATCCAGAGGCAGAATGCCACAGAATACCCATTTCTGAAGGGAAAGGGCTTCATGCCCCACTTATGGCTTTCTCGGAGGCATCTGGGCAGTGCGGGCCAGTGTGGGAAGCCCACACTGTGGCCAGTGTGGGATGCAGGATGCTTTGCTGGAAGGAGATTTGGCCGGATCCAGCAGGGCTGTTCTGGTGTTCACACATTCTTTCAACTAGACAAGAATAATCTAGAGGGTGAGCCAAGTTACCCTTCCACACATGATGACAACAGACTAGCTCCTATTCTACACACTGATAAGGAAAACGATCCACTCCATTCTCAAGAGTGCAGAACGTCTACTTGAAGAGGGCGTAAAGAATGAGGATTAGCATAGAAACCCTGATCATCATCACGCCTGGCAAAATAATGTCTCCTCACTCGACTAGATTATTTACACCTTTGATTCCTGCTAACGTTCTTGTCAAATGAGCATAGATTTATTATTTTAATTATGCTTGGCTTGGAGAGATTTAAACATCTGTTATAGGTGTTCAATAAGTATTAGAACAGCAATCAATTTTCCCCTTAAACAGAGCCGAGATTTATGGCTCTCTGCGAATAGCTAAACCCACTGTTGTCAACAGCAGAGTTATTTTTTGAAAGGGAAGCAGGAGGGCTTTTTAATTAGCTCATAATTAATTCTATTTAAGATGACTTAGATGAAACATAACAGCATTACAAAATGCTAAGTCACTTAATTACAGAATTTGGTGTGTCGTTATCAGATCCCCTAATGCTTGCACAACATTTTCCTCTCTCCCTGGTGTTTTGGCAGCCATTTATGGATTATCTATACTTCTTGTCTTGTTTATCGTTAACACAAAGATATATCACGTTTGTCTAACAGAGCACCAACTCCAGATCAGAAAAGGGCAGTCCAGTTCAAACCTTGTTCAGTGCTCTCAACACCTTTGTACTCCTTAAATCACACCGAACACCTCGTTGACATTCCTATGACAGGGATTCTCAAACCTGAGTCCCCGGATGTGGTTGGACTTCAACTCCCATAATCCTTTTCCTCCAGCCATTGTGTCTGGGGATTATGAAAGCCAATATTGTCGAAAAACAGTATCTGAGGACCCAAGTTTGAGAGGCCATGAAGTTCCACATACTACGATGTAGGCCAAGTGGGAGTTGCTGGTGGGACAGAGAACTAGCCCATCGCTTCAAGAGCTTATGTGGCCAATACAAGCCACTGCCCACTTGACTATTAAACTGGGAGAAAGGATAGAACCCAAGTCAAAGACTTCAGCTTTAAGCTTCAACTTAAGAGAGCGCCTTCTCTGTCATGAACCCTGTTGCCTATTAAGGTCATCTGGAGAGGTCCAGTTATGGTTGTCACTCACTCGTTTGGTGCCAACTTTGGACCAGGCCTTCTCTGTGGCTGCTCCAGGGCTTTGGGATGCGCTCCCTGCCGAAATAAGAGCATCTCCTTCTCTGTTTGTTTTTTTAGGAGGACCCTGAAGACATGCCTGTTTTTCCAGGCTGAGACCAAATTTTTAAATTTTAATGTGTTTTATCTATTGTGATTTTAATCATTTTATGAAGTTTAAATGTTTTATATTTTATATTATGTTTTAATTCTGTACACCACCTAGAGATTCCTATATTAAGCTGTATATAAATGTGTGTGTGTGTGTGTGAGAGAGAGAGAGAGAGAGAGAGAGAGAGAGAGAGAGAGAGAGAGAATAACTTTTATCAAAATAAACGAAGAAATAGCAAATTAAAAGGGCGACACCAGAAGAGACCCTGAAGCAGGAGCCCCCAGAAACAGCATCCCCTGAATGGCAGCCTCCTTAAACATAAGAACGTAAGAACAGCCCTGCTGGATCAGGCCCAAGGAAGCCCATCTAGTCCAGCATCCTGTTTCACACAGTGGCCCACCAGCTGGGAGCCTACAGGCAGGAGTGGAGGGAATGCCCTCTCTCCTGCTCTTACTCCCCTGCAACTGGTACTCCTGCCTTTGAGGCTGGAGGTGGCCTATAGCCCTCCGACTAGTAGCCATTGATAGACCTCTCCTCCATGAAGTTATCCAAACCCTTCTTCAAGCCATCCAGGTTGTTGGCTGTCACCACATCTTCTGGTAGAGAAGTCCACGCGTTGATTACAGGTTGCATGAAAAAGTGCTTCCTTTTGTTGGTCCTAAATCTCATGGCAATCAATTTGATGGGATGAGCCCTGGTTCTAGTGTTATGTGACAGGGAGAAAAAATTTCTCTCTACTCTGAAGAACTGCTCCCTTCCACAGGAACCTTGAAGTCCCCAGTGTTTGCACACCAGCACAGGCAACAGGCCCAGCAAGACTATCTGCTGCTCTCTAAAAGCACCAAAGGACTCTTTTATACCGTTTTTGTGCAAAAAAAACCCAGGTTCAGTCCCTGGCATTTCCAGGTAAGGAGGGGAATGACCCCTTCCTGAAACTCTGGAGAGCCACTAGCAGTCAGTAGTGGCAATACTAAGCTATGTGGACCAGTGATCTGACTCAGGGGACTTTCATGAGGCGAGGTGAGGCAGTTGTCTCAGGCGGCAGATTAGTGGAGCACTAGCAGCGTGTCAAGCTGTCACCTGCCACGGCCACTGGAGCTGCTCCTTGGAACCACTCCGACCCTTGCAAACTTGGCAAGGAGCACCTCTCCTCACACGCTTTGCAATGCTTGCAAGCATCATGAGGAGAGAAGAGGCTTCTCGCAACCTTCCTCCCTGCGCTCCGTGCACGTTCGAAGCTTGCACAGGTCGGTTTTGAAAAGGAGCTGGCCCCTGCCAGGGTCCTGGGGCAGCATTCTGCACCTCACCTCCTCAAGTGCCACAATACCTTGGGCCGCCTTTGACTTAGCATAAGGCAACTTCAGATGTGTTTGAAAGCTGCTGCTTCCGGGTTGCCTACTGCACTGAATCGGCTCCTCCAGTCCTTGTCTAGCTCTCTGCAATTTCTCAGCCCAGCTGAAAGAGAAAGTTGTGTCAAGTTGTTCAGTGTCATCCCATGCCCACTGGTGCCAGCCATAGGCAGTGTTCCACTGGGCTGCCAAGGACCTTGGGACAATGCCCCTGTTTATTACAGAGGCCACCACTATTGTCACATGTCTCTTTTCTTTTAAAAAAAACAAAAACCCTACCTCTAGCAGAACATAAAAGCTGCAGAAATGGGAGAGAACAGCTTGACATTTGCACATCAATGTCAGGGAGAAAACACACAAGTTGATTCTCTTCAGCTTTATATAGCAAAAGTTCACTCTAACTGCAATGCAACACCTCTGACTAATGTGCTACATTTAAGGAGACCACGGAAAAGAGGAGCAAATTATTCAGACAGTGTGAGAAACTTTTGACACTTCAGGAGCTGAAATCTCTGTAAAAGAGAACTGCATGGAACCATTCTGTCTTCTTTCCTTTTTTTATCCTGCCTTTAAGAAAGATCACTGCCTGCTGAGCTGGTGAGATCTTCCAGAAAGGCCTTCCCACCCAATCTTCCCACAGAAATTAGGTCTTTCATATTAGGAAGAAAGGCTTTTTACATGTACTGAAAAGCAGGTTTGGGTCAGGGGGATATGAAAAGTAAGGAACCTTCATGTGGCAGTTTGTGGGCAGAGAGGGTAACATTTGGTTTCACTTTTCCTTTTAAAATGTGAACATATTGGCCCCATTTGCACATAACATGGAACCTGAGTTTTAGGGGGCACCGTGTCGTCCGAATGCTTGCAACTCTGGTTCCACACACCGACCAGAACCTCAGTTTCACATTTTAAACTCTAATTTGAACTCTTGGGTTGTAGTGATTTTCGTCTCTCCAAGCTGAGGTTCCATGCAGTCTCTGTGTCGTTCAAAATCAGAACCACAGACTGCATTTGCTGTAGCTGGAGTTGAGGGAGGAAGCTCCTCCCTCTGTCCAGCTGTGATTGGCTGTGCAGGCTGTCCTTCATGCTGGAAGGAAGCCCGTACAGCCAGTTCCCCCTCCTCTCTGCAGTCTCGCAGACTGCAGTTAGATCACTCCCCGTGACATCTGAATTCAGACAGGAGAGCAGGGAAGTGGAACCGTGGGTCTATTGGACCCACGGTTCCATGTTACATGCAAATACGGCCATTGTTATCCCTGCTGGAGGACGGCCCAGTTGTGATCAGGGCTGTGATATGGGGTGGGGGACTTTTCCCTATTGCACGCCATGACCCAGTCTAACCCCTCCCCACTGAAGCTGCCATAGGCCATGGAGCAGGGAAGCACACAGACTACTACTATTACAAATATTTATATACCACTTTTCAACAAAAGTTCTCAGAACGGTTTACACAGGAAAAGGAATGAGATCGTCCCCTGTGCCTAAAGGGCTCACATTTGCCGTATTTGCATGTAACACAGAACTGCGAGTGTTACAGTTCCCCCATCCCCTCCTCTCCGGCCCACATTTGCATGTAACAAACTGCAGTCATGGAGACTGCAGAGAGGAGGGGGAAGTGGCTGTGTGGGCTTCTTTCTAGACTGAAGGACGGCTTCGGCAGCCAATCGCAACCGGAGCAAGGGAGGAGCTTCCTCCCTCAACTCCAGTTGCTGACGAGTGAGACAGTAGTGCCACATTTGAATGTAATGCAGCTGATACTGCAGAAGTAGAGTTCAAAGCAGCAAAACTCACTACAAACCGAAGGTATAAATCGCAGTCTGGGGAGGAAACCGCAGGTCCATTTTCCATCTGAACTGTGGTTGCACCCATTCGGACATACACAAATTTCAACCAGAGGCCCCATTAACTTCAGTTTCATGTTGTGGGCGAATGTGGCCAATCTAAAAAGAAACATAAGGTAGACAGCAGCCACATACACTGGAGGAGCTTTCTCCCTCAACTGCTGTGGTTTGCTGAGGCTGGATAGGACACAAGATTGTGCCCATAGTTTTTCCTCTCTCCAGCTAATATCAGATCCAATATCAGAAGCAATGTAAATTAGAGAATCAGTATTGAGGGAAAGGGATGGTCCTCCCTTCTCCCATGCCATGGCCCCAATAGTGGGAGCTCCAATCACAGAGCACCAACATAACGTGATCCTTAAGCTGGAACTAGAGATGTTTCCTCAAACACAAAATATCCAGTCCCATTATGGCTACCATTTTGGAGCCGCATGCAAGGGAATGGCAGGGAAAAGCAGCTGGTAGGAGGGGCAGCAGTAGGAAAACTGGTGGGCGAAGGAAGAGTTAAGTACCTCGCCTGTTTCTCCCCTGCATTGCTCCAACTTTGCCCCTTAGGACAGGCAGCAAATGTGTGGTTGGGAATCCCATATTTGCTGCTCCATATCCAGACCGAGACTCTACACCTCAGGGTGAATTCAAACATGCATGTTCTCTGTTCACTACATGCATGCAGCATAAAGTGATGACTGGTTTGTGTGGAAGTGTTATCATAACGCATTAGAGCTTTCACCTTGTAGGATTCTGAAGCTGCCATCTACGGAGTCAGACCAATGATCCATCTACGTCGCTCAGGATTGTCTACACTGACTGGAAGTGGCTCCCTAGGGTTTAAGAGAGGATTCTTTCCCAGCCCTACCAAGAGATGTCAGGGATTGAACCTGGGACCTTCTGCATGCAAAGCAGATGCTCTGCCACTGAGCTATGGGCCCAGCACCACATCACCTGCAAGTCACTGAGTAATACAATATCAAGTGATGAGTGGCGGATATGTGAAGCAGCCCCCGACTGGAAAAACCTAACAGTAGAAGAAGAAAAGATGAAGCAACATGAACATGTCCCGTCAGAGGTCTTTCTCATTCCTATTCATTCATTTAGAATCAAGTTTACACTGCTATTCATAACAATCTATATCCTAGTGATTTACAATATAAAAAGCCACAATAAATATAGAACAATAAGACAAAACAAATCAATTAAAAAAGCAATATCAAGTAGAGCATGACATAGTCACTTTTTAAAAAAATCAGCTGAAATGAGAAACAGGGAGGCATTAACTGATTATCACTGGAGATTAACAAGCCATCTATATCAACAATGGTCACCTAATAGCCATTATAATACTTAGTCGATGGTGACGGCAGGAAATTCAGGTAGTTCTCCTTATTATCCGCAGTGATTTCCTATATATATCAGTGGCATTTCAGTGCATGAGCATCAACAGATCATGATGTTCTATCAATAATATTGATCCCACAATTAAATACTATTGAATAGGACCTATTAAAATTGGAAAGTCTATCAACTATGTAAGCCAGAAAGCTGCTTGGGAGATCACGGATATTCAAGCTTGCGTGTTTAGCTGCACACACATACACATACACACACACACACACACAACACCATTTTGGAACTGTCTGTCATTCCGCTGTACTTCATTTAACTCAACTCCCCTTTAGCAACTGTCACGTTAATTAGTCAGATGGTTAAAGTTAATGATCTATTTCATCGCTGTGTTCTCTAACTATTGTGTTCTCCATTGCATTGGTTACAAGTGACTTTTGCAGCTGTGTCATCCACACTTTCCCCATTTCAGGGATGAAAAAAGGAGACCGCTGATGCAGCCTCATTGAATTAGCTTGGTAAAAGAGAGAAATCCACTCCGACTGAGAATTAAGGATTCTGCAAAGTACGTGGCCGCAGGCACACAAGGGTTCATTGGATCATAATTTGGTATATCGTATTAATAAAGCTAATGGATTCCTGAGCTAACTGGTGTCGAAAGGTTCGGGCCTGCAGCCCAGTAGGGGCTGGCCCTAAGGAGGAGGAGCAGCTGCCTCTGTGTCCCAGCAACTCAGGTTGCTCCTCTCTCTCCCGCCCGGCCTGAGAGCCACGCTGCCTGCAGACTGGCCATCCATCAGGTAGAGCTCTCTGCATGGCCAACCTACAGGCAGTGCAGCTCCCAGGTGGGGCAGGGGAGAGAGAGAGAGAGAGAGGCCAGCCAAACCGCATGCCAGGAAGCAGAGGCAGCAGTGACTCCTTTGACACCTGCCTGACACATTAGGACCAGCTGCTACTGTGGCAGTGGCAAAAGATCAATTATCACCACTCAAATATTAAAAGATTCCTCCAGCCTATTGTTGGGGTGGTGGGTTGGAATGTACATTCAAACAGAAGCATCTCTCTTAAACAGCAACCAAGTTTGCTTCTGAAATGGAGAATCGTGCCATCCTGTGTGGAACTAACATAAATGTTCAGTCGCTGTGTGTTTGCTTTCGCAGCTGTTCAAGATCTCGGGTTAATTTGGGACCCGGTGCCAGCAGGGGAATAATTCCTAACGGCAATTGAAGATGACCCAATGGCCCTTTGATCTGTGCTCAGAGCATGAAACAGGATAACAGTTTCCATCCTCTCCAAGCAACTTCGGGTTTCATCGCGTATGCATGCTGCAAATAGAAAAAGGTTTTCTGAGCAATAGGACACTTCAGTTTTTGCCGCAGTGACGGATTGATCTCTTGATACCTTTGGCCTGCCGCTGTGCCAACTCGGTCGGGATCCGTACAGTAAATGGTTTTATCTTCAGCAGCCCTGCAATTCTAACTTTTGATATCAACATACTATGTATCTATAATATACTTGCCTTTCATCAATAGGCAAAGAGTCTTGTGTTAAAAAGGCTACCAGCAGGCAAGGAAAGGAGTTAAACAGCTATCAGCAGGACCACATGCCATGATATTCTGGAGCCTTTGTCACGGAACTACCCATTTAAGGAAGAAGCAGAGGTCCCGAGCATTCTGATAAGCGGCAGAGCAAGGAACTGGAGTGCCTGACCTACCATAAACCACAATGAGAAGGTTCCAGGGGATTCTCTGGAACTCTGTAATAAGGCAGTCACGCGAAGCATAGAATTATACATGTGCAAGAGACCCAACATGTGTTAATGCTCGGGGAGCCAATACAGCATAGTGCTTCAAGTATCTAAGTGTTCAACCCCATTATTATTATTTTTAATTTTTTGATCCCCCATTTTCCGATCATCTGTGAGTAAAAAGCAAGGTAGGAAGGGGACAATCCTGGCAGAAAGATTGTTTGCCAGGTGACAGCTGGCTCAGAGGACTCCATCCTACCCAACAGCTCTTTAACAAGGATAGATAGATAGATAGATAGATAGATAGATAGATAGATAGATAGATAGATAGATAGATAGATAGACGGACGTCCTACAGCCCAGCTGCGGCTTAGCAGATGATGGTTTAATATATGGCTTAATATAACGTAAGCTTTCGTGGGTGACAACCTACTTCATCAGATGCTATACATAAAATTATATTATATAGTTATATCTAAAAGAATATTTAGGCATATAGGGAGCTGCCTTATGCAGAGGCAGACCAGTGGTCCATCTAGCTCAGTACTGTCTACACACTGGCTGGCAGCGACACACCATGATTTCGGGCAGGAGTCGAGTCCTTCCCAGCCCAACCTGGTCGTTTTTCACATGGGGCTTTTAAAGCCCTTTAACTTGCATCTCCTCCGGAACGGAGGGGCTGTGTCCACATATAAGCCGGATTTACCCCGAAGTCCCTGAAAGCTATCAGGGAGCACTTCACACACCATTCGGGCTTTTCACTGTGCGTTAAGAGTGTAGCTCGATTTATATCCAGGGTAAATTGCATTGATTTTGGGGGGAGGTCAGGCCTTTCCCCCGGCTGCAGGGAGAACCAAGCACGCACCCAGTTGGGGAGCCAGGAAGACGGAGGCAATACAGCCTAGGTGGCCAGATTTGGCTTTTTTAAAGCCAAATTCTGGCTTACGGCCCATCTGACCCACGAGTATACCCCTTAGGTTCTGGCCACCCTGATACAGCTTCTAGGTACCGACAAAGCTAGCTGGGACCTTACACGGTTGCCAAGGAGAGCCAGGATACCCAGGAACACACAGACCGTGGATGGGCCAACGTGGCCCAACAGGTTACCCCCTGGTGGCGAAGAGGAGAAGGCAGGGCCTCAACAGCTGGCAAGACAGGCAACAGCTGGAGGAGGGAGGATTCCGGCAGCTACATTGGAGAGGGCGGAGTCAAGAGAGGGTGGTTGGGATTGCCCTGATTGCAGAGCTGGTCTTGGAGAGCTGGTCTTGTGGTAGCAAGCATGACTTGTCCCCTTAGCTAAGCAGGGTTCACCTGGTTGCATATGAAAGGGAGACTTGATGTGTGAGCACTGGAAGATATTCCCCTCAGGGGATGGGGCCGCTATGGGAAGAGCAGAAGGTTTCAAGTTCCCTCCCTGGTAGCATCTCCAAGATCAGGCTGAGAGAGATTCCCGCCTGCAAACTTGGAGAAGCCACTGTCAGTCTGTGTAGACAATACTGAGCTAGATAGACCAATGGTCTGACTCAGTATATGGAAATTCCCTATGTTCCTAAGACTTGGATGGCCAGGGATGGGGAGGTCTGGAGAGAAGATGAGGAGGTCTGGAGAGCTTGGAGTGATTTGAACCTAGAGACTCCCGGTGAGGAGCAGTCTTACCCCTCTCCCTGACAGCTGGTGGAGGAAGAGGGTGACAATTAACCCCCTCCTCTTACAGTTGCAGAAGAAATAGCTGCACAATGAACCATCCCCACTATGAATACTGGTTGGACAATTGAAGCTTTAACTGGTTGTTTCACATCTTCTGTGTCATAACGTTGAATTGTTTCCTTTTATGCCTGTGTTCTCCCTTCCACACTAAAGATTCATTGTTTGACAAAGACCACCAATGATAATGACTTAAAACCTAATAATGATTCTCAAGGAGTGCTTAATAATAATAGAGATTAAAGCCTAATAAGTGTGCTTCACTGAGTGTTTAAGTGACACCTTTGTGACCTGGCCTCATAATGCATGCAGGTTTTCTGGGCGATTCTAGAAATATCAATTGGTATGGGAGTATTAAATCTTTTGACTGAAGGAGTTTTGTTACAATTGAATTCCAACCTTGGATATTAAATTTCTTAAGATCATACCCTCAGGGACTACCTATTGAACTTCTGAGCAGTAGGCATTTTAGATTTGTGAGGACTTTTATGCCAGATAATATTAATTTTCCTTCAGCATCATTAAGGAAATTGAACTATTAAACAATCTTCAAATGCATTAACTAAAGAGACATCAAAGTCCATAGTTAGAAATTTTGCCATGGGGGAGTCTATAAGGAGGCATCGTGAATAGATGCAAAATAGTCTTAAGTATAAGTAATCAAATATCATTATGTTATTCAATGTACTAAATAATTTTAATAAACCTGCCATTTTAAATATGTTCTTATCCATTTTTTTACAAGTGCATTTTCCACACATTGGCCAGAACATTGGAAGGTGGGAGCAGGTTTGCTTCTCAATAAACAATTGGGTAGAATACTTCCTGCACATCCTCTTTGGAGTGTGTAATACTGTCCTTTTCTTTTTCTTCCCCCCTATGGTTATAGTT
The DNA here is from genome assembly GCF_027244095.1 of Hemicordylus capensis. Taxonomy (NCBI): domain Eukaryota; kingdom Metazoa; phylum Chordata; class Lepidosauria; order Squamata; family Cordylidae; genus Hemicordylus; species Hemicordylus capensis. The sequence goes on from NC_069667.1 coordinate 23,615,047, forward strand.
GTATTATGAGCTGTATTGTGGTTATAGTTGTATTATAGTATATATTATAAGGACACATTCCTCCTTTTGTCTGTCACATTCCAAAACAGGCTGAAAAAACCAATTGTAAATATGTTGGGTTTTTTTAAGCGGTAGGCAGAGTAAAGGTTAAGCACACACCCATTCCCACCTGCCGCCTCTTCCCCTCCAGAATGTCCTCCACATTCATGTCACTCTGTAAACACGGGATTGGGATCCTAAGCTTGCCAATGAGACCTGCAATCTCAGCCTTAGCTTTTCATTTGGGGAGTTACTTTTTTGGTCCCCATTGCAGATGCACAGCGATGCCTTCTGCATCAGCCCTCCGGGCCCCTAACCATGGTTATGTGTAGATTGCTAAAAAGAGAGAGAGAGAAGGATCTGAATGTATAGTCGCTATTCCTTAGCACCTGTCAGGAACGCAAAAGATTAATGAATTGGGTGCTGATGACGAGCATGTCCAAACATCACAGGGCTTGGCTGGCGTTTTGATCACCAGGCAAGAGAGCACTTAAGCAGCATCTCCCAAACAGCCAGAGGGTGGGAAATAATCACACTGGAGTAGCAGGTGGTGGGGGACGGGGGGGTGGGGGGGGGTCCAGCCTCTCTTCCCTGGTAATGAAGGCATGCTGCAGATTGATTCAGAGGGCTCATAAGTGTAGAGGTTCAAAGCAAACACTGGCCGGCAAATGTTTTCTCTCTCTTTCTCCTGACACACACACACACACACAAGGCATTTTACCACCACCAGGCAAGATTTCATTGCCTTCTAAATATTAAGGATTAGAGCAGCGCCTTTTCAAAAACCAGTTCTGTTCAATGGCCCCTGTAAAGCTGACAACTTCACCCTCTAATCTAAAGTGATTTCCACCTCCAATAAAATCAAGTAAGGCTGGAGCGGTTTCCTTTTTTAGCACTTACATTTATATGCTGCTCTATAGCTGGAAGCTCTCTAAGCGGTTTACAATGATTTAGCATATTGCCCCCCAACATTCTGGGTACTCATTTTACTGACCTCGGAAGGATGGAAGGCTGAGTCAACCTTGAGCCCCTGGTCAGGATCGAACTTGTAACCTTCTGGTTACAGGGCAGCAGTTTTACCACTGCGCCACCATCCATCCCATCCATTTCCGTCCCATCCATTTCCACAGTGTGTTGCAATGAAATTAACAGACACAGCTGCCTTAGAATCAGCCAGATCCATTGGTCTATCTACACTGCCTCAGAAATGGGGGCGACCTACTGCAGTCACTACCCCCACTGGAGGGCTCCAGGAGTGGGGCCCTCATAGTCCCACCCCCAGACCCCTTTCTCCCTGCACCATAATTGGCCATATCTTTGCCCTGCTGCTGCAGCACCACCTGGAGTCCAGAGAGGGTATTGCTGCTCATCAACCCCGCCAGGTCAGGTGATCTGGGGAACCAATAGGGACCTGCCTGAAGCTGCTACAGAACTATTGCTTCAGGTTTGGTTCGTCAGTCTGAGCAACTCACTCCTATTGGTCATCTTTATGGTTTTAATTGATCTTAAGATTTTAATGTGATGTTATGGGATTTTATTGTGTGAACCTCTGTAAACCAGCTTGGGATAACTTTATGAAAGGCGGCATATTAACCCAACAATAAAATAAATAAATAAATCTCAATTGGCAGCTTCGCCTATTCACCCGCTCCCCACAGGTAACTATCTGCCACCTTATGAAATCTGGTCATCTTCCTGATGTAACTACATGCTTGCTCTTGCCCTCTGAACTCTGCCTGCACTGGAACCTGATCCACATCCCATTGCTTGTCCCTGAACCCTACTGAGTCCAGACACCCACATGCAACCACCGCCTTCACAATATTCAGGGAGGGTCCTGTCTGGCCCTTGGCCTTCCTCTGGAACACGCTGGCAGGTGCCTTCATACACTTGAGATTATATACAGATGAGACTGTAGCATCTGCTTTGCATGAAGGAAGACCCAGGTTCGACCCCTGGCAGCATCTCCAGGTGGGGCTGGGAAAAACCCCTCAGCCTAAGACCTTGGAGAGCTGCTTCTGGTCAGTGTAGACCAGAGATTCTCAACCTTGGGTCCCCGGACTTCAACTCCCATAATGAGCCCCTGGTGGCGCAGTGGTAAAACTGCCGCCCTGTAACCAGAAGGTTACAAGTTCGATCCTGACCAGGGGCTCAAGGTTGACTCAGCCTTCCATCCTTCCGAGGTCGGTAAAATGAGTACCCAGAATGTTGGGGGGCAATATGCTAAATCATTGTAAACCGCTTAGAGAGCTCCGGCTATAGAGCGGTATATAAATGTAAGTGCTATTGCTATTGCTATAATCCCCAGTCCCAGTAGCCTTTGGTTGGGGATTATGGGAAATGAAGTCCAATAACATCTGGGGACCCAACGTTGAGAATCCCTGGTGTAGACAGTACTGAGCTAGATGGCCAATGGCCTGATGGGGTATAAAGCAAATTCCCACGTTGCCTTTCCCTTCTTCATGGTGTTGACCACTGGGGAGTTCACTGGTTTCAACTAGCTTCTGGCCAGCCCTCTCTTGAGTCTTACAGCCCGCCCGCCCACCCACCCACATGAGGCTCGGAGAACTGGATTCATCCCCACAGTTATCCCTCCTAGGGGTTCCACCTTGCTACAAGGGTCACAGCTCCTATTCAACAGATAATGAAGACCCATTGCCAGAAATAACCCAGGCTTCTCAAAGTCCATTCACAGATAAGCCATCTAACAATTGCACTGAATATTTTCCCTTGCATTAGGGCCTCAGTGAAATTGTTACTGAGAATATCTCAAGGCACAGATGGGAACTTTAAAATCTCTCTCTCTCTCCCCTTCCCTTAGATGTGAGAGGGACATGCATTAAAAATTGCCACCCATTATTTCATTTCCTTTCCTATAAAAAAAGGAGAACTGAAGGGTACAGAATGGAAAGTGATTCATCTGATTATTATCAGGTGCTGCAAGCCAATCATGTCCGTAGAGAAGTGATGTGGAATCTTGTCCGAAGGTTCTCCTCATCTCTCCTTTTGTACCAGAAACCTGATTGCCTTCTCCACAGGTGATTTATTAAAATCAACATCTAAATCTCAGTGGGAAGCTCATTATGGCCAATATTAGGTGGTCTTTGATCTCTGCAAAAGGAAAGGGCCAGCTGAAAATATTTGAGCTTGTCATTAGATCATCATTCCCCGTCATTTCCCCCAGAATGAGGTCAAAAGTGCACCCATTTTTATTTTAGCAACAGTTTTTATTTAAAGAAAAACATTGGCCAACATCCATAAGGCAGACGCTTGATCCATCTAGCTCAGGATTGTCTACACGGGGAACTGAGCAAAGAGGCTCCTTTTAAAGTAGTAATTCTCCTAGATTTAGCAGGAGGAAAGCAACTGGCCCTATCCAACCTCAGCACAGCATCCCTCCAGTGGTAGCTGTTGGTGTTTACCTTGTGTGTTTTTTTTAAGTTGTGAGCCCTTTGGGGACAGAGAACCATCTACTTTATTCTCTCTCTCTCTCTCTCTCTCTCTCTCTCTCTCTCTCTCTGTAACCATGTTAAGAACATTTGCTCAAAGTATACAAATATTCATCATGGTAGTAGCAGCAGCAGCAGCAGCATATTAACTGGCAGTGACTCTCCAAGATTCAGGCAGAAGTCTTTCCCACCCCTACCTGGATATGCCAGGGATTGAATCTGGGACCTTCAACCTATATTTTAAGGAGGGACATATTTTTAAGAGACACAAAAGTTTGCATAGGGGAGGGGGCGAACCATAAAAAATCATGTCCGTCCCTTGTGTAACAGAAAATGGTGTCGAACTGACATGGCATTCGTCTGGACCTTGGCCACTGCTCATCATTCTGCAATCTGAGTAGTCAAGTGCCTGACAATCTCATCTCAACCATCCTTACGGCAATGTAAGTGATTACTATTCCCATTTTATAATGAGAGAAAACAGATGAGAACTTTCTGCCTGAATTCTCTCTCTGTAAGATGGACCCGAGAGAGGATTTTGCTCATCACCACTGAATTCATACCTTGCTCTGAAGGTACCTGTGGACCTTCTGCATTGCTTCCAGCTTGGTTCTGCTTTGTCCCTCCTATAGGATCTGCCCTAGTGCTTCACTCTAATCTCAGTTCCCATCACATACTTTCACCCTTTTGTGTGCTTACAGGCCCAGCACTGACAATCTATTTCCAACCCTCCAGACCTTTGAGATCCTTGCCTGGCTGGGGAGGAGGGAGCTTGATTCTTGTTTCCCTTCCTATCCTCCTCTTGAGGGATAACAATCCAGTCTTCCATCTGGTGGGTTGCCCTAGTTGGCCTTTGTCCATTTGAACAAAAAGTGCTCTTATTGTCCTTTGAAGAAATGACCCACACACATAATTGATTCCTTTCCAGTTCTTCATACGTTTCCAAGGTGACACTTGTGACAAGCGATCATTTTCAATTTTCCTCTGTCTGGATATTGCATTGATCCTTTGGGCACTCCCTATCAATCTCCAGGCTTTCTTCAGCAAAATTCTACATTTCCACAAGATGTGGGGATCAACAATAAGCCAGGCACAGCAGGGGTGTCAAAAATATGCCAAGCGAGAATGATGCCATTCTTTTCACTTCCTGACCATCTAGCTCAAAATCTGGTAAACACAATCCTGAAAGTCTCCGCTTCCATATAAACTCCCCCTCGCATATGTAACCCTTGTGGTTGCATAAGGAAATAAGAGAACAACTGACTACTTTATGCACAAACAATACTGGAAGAATGAGCAACAGGAATATAACAGATTCCAAGGCAGAGCAATTGTGCCATTGTAAACAAATATATACTATGTTATCAAAAAATATACTCTTAATGCAGTGATCTTCACTGATTTCCAAGCAGGGGTTGCTTTAAAAACAAAACAAAACCCCAAAACACCCAAACCCTTCAACGTGAGAGCCATTGCCCAACACACTGACCTCCGCAGAGTGCTGTGCTTTTCCCAGTGCCAAGAAGGCCCCTTTAAGAACCCTGTTGAGCCCAACTGTGTGTATGGAGTGCTGGGAAATGTAGTCTTTCCCAGCACTTTCCCCATAGAGCTCTATGGAGAAAGCGCCAGGAAGGACTACATTTCCCAGCACTCTGTGTGTACCTTCCAAGATCAACAAGGCTCAGTTTCTCTTAAAGCTGCCACCCACCCATTCTGGCACAAGCACAGCATCGCACAATGGGAATGGTTGCCTCTGCAGTATCAAAGGAGCTGTGCAGCATATTTGGCTTTGGCCAAAGCTTCACATGATTATATTAAGCAATTAATCAGAGAGCTGCATTTAGGGCCCATGGGAGCCACCAGCTCCCAGGCCTTGCAAGGAACCCTACACTGGTGTAGGGTGAACACAGAAGCAGCCGAGATAGAGTTATCCCATTTTAGCCTTGTAACAATTGTATGAGGTTGGTTAGGTGCCATGACCCAGGACCCGGATGGAGAAGGGGGTCTGATGGCACCGAGGAGGGGTGAAGACGGCAAGCAAAAACTGTCCTTGAAGAGAGCCTCAGAAGCACATTGGAAGCTGCCTTCTACCGAGTCAGGCCATTGGTCCGTTTAGCTCAGTATTCTCTGCACTGACTAGCAACAGTTCTCCAAGGTTTCAGGCAGGAGTCAGTCTCGGCCCAACCCAGAGTAGAGATGGTGCCGGAGGCTGGATCTGGGACCTCCTGCAGGCAATGACCTGACCTTCTGCCAAATGCTCGACCACAGAGCTAGTGTAGAACACAACCAACATCTTGGTACTCTCTGGAAAAATGACAAAACCTCTTTAAGGACCTTGTGACTTCTGGAACTTTGGCTGTTGTATATGCAGAATGCCTGTTTTATAACAGCTTATTTTTAAGTATCAATTAACTACATAGCCTTTAGATTAATTAGTCTTTGAGATTTGAAAAATCATTTTATTTCTTCACTTGTGTAACAGCAGAAATGGGGGGGGTGGCATTATCTCAAAGTTTTTGCTTGAAACTTTGTTTTTCATTCCTCTTAACACTTTTACAGTGTTCCTGTTACTGTGTGGCTACTCCATCTGCTACCCCCATGCTGCATTGCCTGCGGAGCAACAGTCTTTGCAAAATATTCCCAATCAAAAATCAACACAACAAACCATTATGACAGAGGGAGAGTCTGTTCTCATTCATTGGCACACTTTGCAGCAGCATATATCAATATGAGGTATGTATGGTGTGATTATGTACAAGCACTGGAAAATAAACAGAATGTGGTATTATTAGATGCATTCTGCTTCCTGAGAATCTTGGCTTTTGTTTTTAAGCAAGCATCAAGTTTCTAGCCCTCGTGAAGTTAGGCTTGGAAGCGTATGGACAAACAATGCCGAGTTAAGCCTCAAACGGTGCAAGGGTTGCTTCGAAGATACTTAGGAGTCAGGAGGGGGGGTTTCTTTGTACTGCATCACTCTTTGCCCCTCCTCCATGACTTGTAGAACAAAGCATGCAAAATCAGAAAACAGATATACAGATTTGCATAACTCAAGCAGGTTGCAAAAATCAGCTTTATTTTTGTACACTGCTACAGTTCAAATGCATGTACAGTATTAAGGGGTATGAGAACAGAACCAAAGAATGCTTTTCCACTCTGGGTTAATTTAAACCAGAGCCAAACTTGAACTCATGAACCAGCATGGCATAATGGCTAGAGGGTTGGGTATGCAATGAAGTTCCTCTGGCCAAATCACTCTCTTCCCCCCACCCCCTCACTCCCTTAGCCTAACCTGCTGCACAAAGTTGTTACGAGATTAAAGAAATGGGACAACCCCATGTACACCGCTCTGAACTCCTGTGAGGACGGGTATTCCACAAGTGTGATGAACCAACTCAACAATGTGTCCTTAGAGTTTGCAGGGATGACGCCAATGCTGAATCAAGGTTCTTTGCACTCAGAGAAAAAGAGTGAAGGATTGCTCGCTATTTAAGCCAACCTAGTATATTGAACTCAGTAAACAGAGGGTGAAGATAGATGTAACATTTGTAGAGCCGTGAGTGCTGTTTGCCTCAATCAATTTCTTTTTCCTCTTCCAGGGTAAGTGCTAAAAAAAACACCATTCTGCAGCCTCTCAGGAAGGTCATTCTCAAGACCAAATCGGCTGCAGCTGGAGAGGGCTGTGGAAAAGACAGGAGCCTACCTGCTTTCCCCCACACAATCTAACTGGAAATTATGGGAGTTGTAGTCAACAACGCCTGGGCATCTCTTTTAGAGGGAACACTGGCCAGGTTCACCCCAACAGCCAGAGAAGCCAAGAAGTACCACGCTCTGTCCCTGCACATCTCCCCTTCTACACCCTTGTAGGAATAAATCCATAAGATAAGCATATATGTACCCTCCTCTCTTTAAAAGCTACCTGAAGCATATGGGGCAACATGGGCAGTTGAACCAGCCTTGGACTTGTCTGGATGTAGGCCTGCAGCAAGTTGCATAGTCGGGCTCACTCCCGAGGTGGAGACGCCAGCTGGCCATGTGAAAATGTTACACAGCCTCACCCAGAGAAGCCCCACCACGTGGCAAGCAAACAAGGGGCCTTCTTCTTTGCTAAACGGCATGCAGAGCCACCCTAGCAAAAATGAAGGGTAGCCAACGGATGTCTTTAACTCACCCCCTGGCAAACCATGTGAGCATTTGTTTCTGGCAATCATTTCAGACTGATCGGCAATTATCTCAGCTGCCTCACCCTCTGCTGCCACTCGCAAAGGGACCTTGCAGTGCCTGCAAAGCAAGCGCTAACACGACATTTGGCTCATTTATTCATCCTTAAAATCTGTAGATGAAGTAATTTTTTTTTTCTTGGTTGGGGGGAGCAGGTTGGGTCTATTTTAGATGAAGTCTTTGAAATGGGGGGGGGCAGGGGGAGAATCTCAGCTATTTTTGCAATCAATCCAGACTTTCCCTGAGGGCGCTTTGGTTGGAGCACTCAAGGCAATCTTTGAGCAAAAAAATCAAGTAGTCGTACATAAAGGGACTTGCCCCAGCCTTCACCCTACATGTAAAACCAGTCAGCCGAACCCATTGCTTTGTTTGAATTCAGCAGCTAACAAAACTGTTTATGCTCCATTTTCACTGTGTTTTTCTTGTCTCTTATTCCCAGGCATGTAAGATGTAGGTAGCCATGACATGGAAAAAACTAAGAGAAACTAAAGGTTACCCTAAGGTAAGCCCTTCTGTGATCTCATGGAAAGGGAGCTTCAGAAAATGTGTGTATTCTCTAGAATTGTTCTGGCAACCTTTTTAAAAATTATTATTCCTAGCAAGAGCAGGAGAGAGAGCATGCCATCAGCTCTTGCTTTTGGGCTTCCCAGAGGCATCTGGTGGGCCACTGTGGGAAACAGGATGCTGGCCTGGGTGGGTCTTGGGCCTGATCAGGCAGAGCTGTTCTTATGAGAGGTCTCAGCAATGCCCATGGGTGGTCAGTCCCATGCTCTGCCATCCAGTCTGAAATGGACCCTGCTAGCAGCCAGAGAGCATCTGTGTGAATCTTCCCTTCTGTAGCAGTTGGGTTCTCCTTGCTTTTCTGAGCTGCCATCCAGGAAAGTTGAGAAGGAACACTGCCTGAGGGAATTGCTATGCCACTCACACAGCAGGAGTATAATATCCAGGGCTGGAATCGGGGGTCAGTCACTCGGCCTGAGGGCCCAGGGCATCAAAGGGCCCATGGCTGATGCCTGAAGCCCTGGTTTAAAGAAAAGAAAAGAAAGATAGCTGCTGCTGTCCTGTCCCATCCCACGGGCCGAAGCCCACAAGGTGTTGGAAGGCAAGGCAACGCCAACAAGTGAGTTGCAGCACCATGGACAGTTCCATGGGACAAGCTGATGCCACAGCGATGAGTTGCAAACTCAGCTCAGGCTACCCCTCCTGGCTATCTATCTATCTATCTGACATATTTTTATACCGCCCAAAACTCACATCTCTGAGCTACCCCTTTAAGCAGCCTTTGGGGCTTAAAGGCTGGCCCCCAATTTCAGCCCTGGATATTATACTCCTGCTGTGTGAGTGGCATTCTCTCAGGCAATGTTACTCCTCAGCTTCCCTGGGTGGCAGCTCAAGCATTGCTGAGGCCTCTCAGGACCTACATAAGAACAGCCCTGCCAGATCAGGCCCAAGGCCCACCCAGGCCAGCATCCTGTTTCCACGGGACAGTCAGAAAGCCAACTCATCAAGAAGGCCACCTCTTAAACAAGCCCAGGCTCCTCCTTTGGAACTCCTACATGGACTACAGGAGCCTCTTGTGAGTGAGGTGGGACATGGGGGCCGTAGTTTATGCATGTACGCAGTGGGTGGGACTCTGAACACAGGAAAACAGCTGGGAAGGTGTAAGATTCCTAGGGGACTCCAGTTTGAATAAGGATTTCATTGCCTTCCCTGTCTTTCACTGTCTGCTAAAGACTCTGGAGGCAGAGAAGAAACAAGAGGAAAATACAGATCTGATGCTACTGTGCCCAAAGCTTTGCTATATAATTACCCAAAGAAATGCTTGCAGCAGCAGCCACTGATTTTAATGTAAAGATTTTTAATTTTTTTTAGCTGAAAAGAAACAGCATGGCATTAACACCTGGGTCTCATTAATATGCATGCCAACCTGTTTCCAAAATAAAGGGATTCAAGTAACCCTGAAAGCCATCACGCAGAGATGCGTGCTAACCAATTCACACTGAGCTTTTAATTTAACTCTAGACTATAATTTGAGGTCTTTAAATTGTACAACCCCCTCCAAAAAGAGAGGGAAAGGTGAAACCTTCGCTTTGACTAATTTTGGTACAGGGCTGTAAACAGTGCTGATGAAACCCAGAAAAGGACCGTCACCGATCTGGATCTGTGCTTGACCTACAGAACATGGGATTGAGCTGTGTGCCAGGGCTTGCTATGCTAGCTAAAACTGCAAAAGCCAGGCTCTTCTATCTCTGAGAAAGTGTCAGGGTGTCAACCTGATGATGTCTGTTGCATAGTCAACAAAGCAGGGCTGTGTCATGGTGCAAGAATAAAAAATCAGACTAGACTTGTTCACTTCACCATTTGGAGAGGGGTTGGAAGGCAAGAGAGCTGCTACTCCAGTAGCAACACACAAACAGAACCTCCGTTAGGGTCCACAAGCCCAGGTAACAGATGAAAAAGGCGACCACAGCATCCACAGTTGAAATCTGTAGCTGCAAGCCCCTCCATGGAAAGTCCTCTAAAGGCCCCTCTGCCTTCCCAGCATGCTTTGCACTGCCAGCAGAATGGGAAAGCTTCATGGCATCAGCAGCTGCCTTCCCATTGGCCACAACAGAGCAGGAGTTGGACCTGGCCCTCCCAAAGCTGCTACAGCTCCAGGATCATAGTGTGCACTTTGCTAGCTCATGTATCCCTTCCCAATGGCTGCTCTGGCCACTGAACTCTATGGTTGCCATGTGGGAGAGGGCGGGCTTCTAGCTTTCAACTGGCTAGAAGAGCTGTGTGAGTTCTCACAACCAGATAATCAATGTTGAAGAGCTCATCCTCAGCTAAAAGCAGAGTAGAAAAGCTGGGTTACCCTACCTGGAAAAACCTGGGTTGACGAGATCTGCGTGAGTTCTCATTATCCTGCAAAGCAGGGTAACCCAGCTCCAGACCGCAGTTGGCACAACACTCCAGCTTGATGCCTCATAACCAGCCTGCTGTCACCCAGTGATCTGTCCATGGTCCTGGTCCAGTGCAGTGAGAGGTCTCTCACCCTGTTTCCCTGTCTGGTTCCCTAATCTTATCTTTGTTTGTCTTGATAAAGCATCTTCTGGGACATTCTGGGATGGCGGGTGGGGGGGTGCAGATTAAAACCACCAGCTGAAATGAATCTGGAGACGTGCCAGTGAGTGAGGGCAAAAGACCAGCCCAAACAGCCCCATTTCACCACCTGCAAATGGAACTGCATAATTGGGGGTGGGAGGCACTTAGCCACAACTCTGACTTTATTTCCCTGAAACCTGTAGGTGCCAACGAGTGGTGTTCTGTTTCTTTTTCTGCTGGGCCCAAAACAACCCTCCACATTTGACCCTTATTTTCATTTATTTAAAATAAACTGAATCATGCCACATTTTGAACAATTGGCTGACAGATGCTGTAGCTGAACTTCGGAACAAAATTATTTTTTCCCCCAACAAAAATAATTCAAAATGCTCACTTTCTGTATATTAATTAACTTCATTCTCAATGCTTTTATGTAAAGTAGCATGGAATTAATGACTTGTGCTCTCTCATTTGGCTTAATTGTGCCATGCCTCCATAGCCTCTGGCTCCATTTTTCCACTGTTTTATGTTTGCCCTAAAACTCTTCTCTCCAACTGAAATTGCTTACCAAATGACTATGTTGCCCATAACCCAAGTAATAAAGAACTGGCAGACGTCAGCCACTCATTAAGGTGGCCGGACACCTCACTGGCATTTGTTTAGTAGTGATTGATAGGATAATATTAGAAGGCATTTGCAATGCTGGAGCATTTACAATCATTTGGCCCATGTCCATCCACTGCTTAGAGGCATCAAAGAATGGGTCAAAACAGAACACATCTTGCCCTGTTGCTGTGAATCCAGGATGTTCTCATTAATGCAAAGAAGTCACGGGAATCCCAGAATGAGAATGCAGAGAAATGCCTGCACTCCTAAGGGTGCACTGAAATGTTTGCATATGCAAAAGAAATCATTTAAAAATATTAACTTTCCCCCAAGGATTGATTGTATTTCACAGCATTCCCAGGCTTCTCCTGCATAAATTAGCCCAGCAATGCTGTTATTCCAATGGGTAGCTTTTTCTCCTGCCTTGACCCCACCCAATCACAATTCCCTCCTCCTATCTAATTGTTTACACCCACGCAATCAAAAACTGGGAGCACACACAGCTTCCAAGCCTGAGTAGGACACAGTTTTCGGTGGTGTGAATGACCTCTCTATCTACTCTGACTGGCAGCAACTGTCCAAGCTTTTGAGAAGGAGTCTTTCTCAGCCCTCCCTGGGAGTTTTCCACACCTCGCCTCGCCTCCGGAATGGAGGGTGTGCATTCACAACATATCGGCCAAATTTACCCCCAAAGTCCCTGGGAGCTACCTGGGAGCACTTCACACACAATTCGGGTTTTTCAGTTTGCATTAGACTGTCACCCGATTTATATCCAGGTAATGAAAATCCACTTTTTGCGTCAGTTTTTTTGGGCACCATCAAACTCGCAGTAAAGCCTCTCAGTAAACCTGGGGTAAAGCCTGCTGTCTGGGAAAGCTCCTGGAGATTGAACTGGGGGCCTTCTGAGTGCAAAGCAGATGCTCTTCCACTGAGCTCCAGCTCCAGCCTCTCTGTCCACTCTCCTCACACCATGCATAATTCTGTAAATTTCTATCATGCCTCCCGTTTAGTCTGCTTCTTTCTAAATGGGGGGAAAACCCAAAATTTGCCAGCCTTTCCGCTTTGGGAAGGCGCTCCAGGTCCTTCATCTTTTTGGCTGCACTTTTTAAAGCAACATGAGTGTTTGGACAACTCATTAACCCAGGGATTCTCAAACGTGGATCCTCAGATGACGTTGGACTACAACTCCCATCATCCCCAGCCAGAAGTCTGAGAACCCATGCATTTAACCAGTAAATGACCTAAAAGAGATATGGGACAGTTTTCTGAAGCTTCTGTACAGGCTGTGTTTGGATTACCTGATGTGAATTACTGCACCTGTGCACAGATCTGTAACTGTGTACGCTGTACACTTGCATGAGTGTTGAGCATAATGTGTGAATGGGGCTATAGTTTCTGGGGCAGTAATCCAAACTTAGCATGAATCATGCAGAACGGATGTACATCCAGCTCCCAAGAAAGTGGGAGGGCACAAACAGCCACCCACTTAATTCAGCTGGCAGGGGATCCACCCCGCTCTCTGCACATGCACGTAGTCAGTCCAGTTCTTTCATCTCCCTTTTGCCACTAACATAATGGGGGTCTGGATCGCCCTTGAGACATTCGCATTCGGCTCCTTTCCAGCCCGTTGCTCTGCTGGAGAGCTATCATCTTCAGGAACCAGCCAAGCTAATGCAATGTGTTAGTTAAACACTGCACTTTTTGAAGTCTACATTAAAAAAGAAAATTATGGAAATCCTATTATACAGGAGAACCATAACATTGCCATATGCCAAGTGCTCTTGTGCATTCAGCAGCCAGGCCAACGCTTTGTGATGTGCTTAATACATGGTCAGAAAATGGTCCCACTTTTGTTGCTGCAAAGGATAGGCTTTAAAACTATGATCAGAAACCAACGGGTTCAGAAAAGCGGACACATGTGTTGGTTGCCGGCAACAGCAACCATCATTTTGATCCTGGCAGAACAGCCTCCCCGTGCTCTGCAGAAATATTGCTTAGTAAAAGATGCCAAGGAAAGAAAGTTGAGTGTATACAATTATAGGGCAGTTCATACGATCAGAATTAGGTAGGAGATGCCCCCTACCCTAATTCAGGAGCTGAGTGTGCCCCTGTTTTCTGCTCATCTGACAGTTAAAGACAAGGTAAGTGGCACAGCGGGGATATGCTTGACCAACAAGCAGAAGGCTGCTGGTTCGAATCCCCGCTGGTAGGGAGGAGGCAATGGTCAACCCTTCCTGTATTCGACCAAAGACAACCACAGGGCTCTGTGATTGACACCGACTCAACGCCACACTTTACCTTTACTTTACAAAGTATCCCAGGCAGTGTTCCCTCTAACAGGAATTCCCAGATGTGGTGGACTAGAACTCCCATAATCCCCAGTCAAAGGCCATTACAGCTGGGGATGCTGGGAGTTGTAGTGAACAACATTTGGGCATCCCTGTTAGAGGGAACACCGAAGTCTACCCAAACATGGAGCTGGCCTGTGGGAGCCCTTCTGGAGGTTGCTTGGACAGGTGTCTTCCAGTCACATGATTGCGTAGTTGCTGCTTTCAATCGCCTTCCCAGGGAGCTGCTCAAAATATTTCAAAGCATTCAGCTCATCTTCCTTTTTTCGACATACGGCCAGGCAGTTGTCGCATCAAATAGGCCCACATTGTCTTGTTCTTTGCTTTGGCACACCCTGTCTGTCCCTTCCACCTGTTGTCTCTTGGCTTGGAGTCAGCTTTGCTAGCTTCTCTCGAACAAAAACTAATCTTTTGCTGAGCATTTCAAGGCCCAAACGAACAAAGCTGGTCGGATCCTGGATCTCACACCGTGCGTCTCCTTCCATGTGAGGAGGAGAGCTGGACTTGTGGTAGCAAGCATGACTTATCCCCTTAGCTAAGCAGGGTCCACCCTGGTTGCACATGAATTATTATTATTATTAATTTGATTTCTATACCACCCTTCCAAAAATGGCTCAGGGCAGTTTACACAGAGAAATAACAAATCAATAAGATGCAGCCCTGTCCCCAAAGGGCTCACAATCTAAAAGAAACATAAGATAGACACCAGCAACAGTCACGGGAGGTGCTGTGCTGGGGGTGGATAGGGCCAGTTACTCTCCCCCTGATAAATAAAGAGAATCACCACATTAAAGGGTGCCTCTTTGCCAAGTTAGCAGGGAATAGTCTCCAGAAATGGGAGACTAAAAGTGTGAGCACTGTCAAATATGCCCCTCAGGGGATGGAGCCGCTCTGGGAAGAGCAAAAGGTTCCAAGTTCCCTCCCTGGCAGCATCTCCAAGATCGGGCTGAGAGAGATTCCTGCCTGCAACCTTGGAGAAGCCGCTGCCAGTCTGCGAAGACAATACTGAGCTAGATGGACCAAGGGTCTGACTCAGTATATGGCATCTTCCTATGTTCCTATGTGATGGTTGCTACTATCTCCCAAAGTTCAGCCTTCCTGACAGTGACTGCTTCTGCTTACCAGCAGCTCAGCTTGCTCATCTCCCTCTCATCCTGCCCCAATGGAGTGCCGTGCTGCCTGCAAAATGGCCATTCATCAGGCAGAGCTGTGTGGCTCTACCTGATGAATGGCCAGTCTGCAGGCAGCACGGCTCTTGAGTAGGGCAAGAGAAAGAGAGAGGTACTTTGCCCCCCTCCCTGCCCCGCCGGCCCATTAGGACAAGCCGCTGCTCCTGGCACAAGGGCCAAACAGAACACAACAATGTTGTTTAGACAAGTAATAATGAAAAGTTCAGCTCCTGAAGATGCAGGAGGGGCTGCAGGAAAAGCCAGCTGCGAGGCTCGCTGAGATACTGCAGCCAGGCTAATTTATTGGCACAGCAAAATGACATTTTCTAAAGCAAGCTAAATGAATTGCTCACCTTGACGCTCCCAAAGGGAGAAAAGGGAAGCTGACAGAAAATGACAGATCGCAGCCCTCCCAGCGTGCTACGAATGAGCAGCTCTGACAAAGATGCAGGATGCGGACCTTCCAAAGCCCTGTCACGTGACCGATGCAAATGGCAATCAAATTGGCTTTGGGGAGGGACATTTCGCTGGGGATGCCAAGGCAGTCCGGACCGCCAGGCAGTGGTTTGGGAAGCTGGAAGGGGGTGGCAGCAAAAGCAGGACTTGACACCCTGGAGAGCACATAGAGCTGAAATAGACAGACTGGCCAGCATAGTTTGGGGGGGGCGCGATAAGGACGAGAACATGACTTTATTACTACAGAACATGACTGTATTACTGCTCAGGGTGGCTCACAATCACTGGGCAAACAAGACAATAGAAAGGGAGTAAAACTCAGTTAAAACTAGCCCCAGTTAAAACCAAATCTACTACTCAAAAAGCCCATCAGAACAGACAAGTCTAAAAAGTTTAAAAGTCTCTCTAAAAAAGATCAGTCTTTTAAGTTTTTCTCTAAAATGCTGAAGGAGGGAGCATGCCATCCGGGAGGGCATTACAGAGTCGAGGGACCACAACCAAAAAGGCCCTGTCTCTGGTCCCTGCCAATCAGGTCTCAGTCAATCGTGTGAGGCCACAAAGAGGGTCCAAGATGTAGGGGGGGAGGCACGCCTTGGCAGGTTCATAGGGGCATATCAGTCATGGAAGCCTAGCCACATTGCAAAGGATTCTGGGGCTATTCTAAGTGCACACATAGTCCATGTGAGGTGTTGGCCACAGAGACAGCCTAAGACAATTTGACCCCTGTGGCTGAATATCCAACTGGCACCCAATGGTGCTAATGAAATCTACAATTTTCACAAAAAATTCTGCAACCCCTTTTGCAAAGAGAGGCAAACACCCACCCAAAAGAAAGGGGTGCATTTCATAAGCGGCAAAAAAAAAATACTGTTTGTGCAATATTCCCCCTTCTTGTTTTGATGTAGTCTGAGCACCAGTTTCAACATCAAGTCTCCATGGCATATTATGCTAACATTTCCCCTCGGCACAGGTTTGCCTCCTGTAAATTTACAACCCTTAAAACCACCTTCAGACCAATTGGGGGGAAATGTTCAGAAGTCTACATTTTTGTCCTGAAATCCATGCACACCACAGAACATGCACAGAAAGCCAGCGACACCCTGTGGCAAAATGCAGCATTGCTTCTCAAAGTCACCACACCAAAGTCTCCCAAAGCATCAAGCTGACACTGCTCCCTTAAGGAGCCAATGTTTATGCCCAAACATTGGCTCCCTAAGCAGTAAAGGTAAAGCTGTGCCCTAGAGTCAGTGTTGACTCCTGGCGACCACAGAGCCCTGTGGTTGAATACAGGAGAGGTTTACCGCTGCCATCTCCGGCACAGTGTGAGATGATGCCTTTCAGCATCTTCCTATATTGCTGCTGCCCAATACAGTTGTTTCCTGTAGTCTGGGAAACATACCATTGAGGATTTGAACCAGCAACTTCTTGCTTGCTAGGCAAGTCATTTCCCTACTGTGCCATTAGGTAGCTCTAAGTACCCTAAGCAGTACTGGGAGCTATATTTGTGCCCAGAAGCATGCTGGAGGAGGAAGGGGACAACTTTATTTTATTTTTAACCCATCATTGCAAAAAATGGAAATATGATAAGAGCATATTAATGGAAATATGATAAGAGCAGATAAGATTATTTTTCTTTTAAAGGTAAACTTGCCTTGGGATAAAGTGTGTTGATAAACAGTGCTCCATGCTAGGGGTGTTCTCACAGTCGGCATGAGGGTCGGGGAGGCCTCCGGCCCTATTTCGGGAGCCATGGGTACTCCCGATTGGCCATCGTGAGAATGCTACAAGCAAGGTAGACGGAGCGGAAAAGGATTGTCTGCAAGCTGGGTATGGAGGCGGGAGGCAGCGGTGAGCCCAGAACTCAAACCCAGCTCCAGATTAGGGGTGGAAGCCAGGCACTCTCTCTGTTGCCCACCTCCGTGTCCAGCTCAGAGACAAGCATTTCCCCTTCCTCCTCTCTTGCTGGCAGAATTATTATGACAGCCCATCAGGAGCATGCATGGCTCTGAACGAGGGTAGGAGGCTTCTCCTACCCAAACGCCAATTGAGAGAACCGTCCTACTGACTAGTAAACACTCTCTGGGGCTACAGAGAGGGGTCTTTCCCAAGCCTGCCCGGAGATCAGGGGTGGAGCGGAGAAGGGACACGCAGGGACGGAGCGCCGGTACTTCTCGGCTGTTCTGGTGGGCACGGCCATGGGGGAGGTCACGGAGAGCGCCTTCTGTGCTTCTGGATTGGCAACTTCATCACTGCCAGGGATGCCAGCGGGGCTGAACCTGCTATCTGCAGCGTGCAACGCTTGTGCTCCACCACCAGGCTACAGCCCTTCCCTGATCCACTGCTCCAGCCTGCCTCTCTTCAAACAGCCTCCACAGTGGGATCATTCGGCCACTCCCAACGCTGAGATGCAGCAGGATCGCCCGTACCCAGAGGAGGCTGCTCATCGCATCTCTGAATGAGCCGCTGTTCTGGGTCTGCCTCCCGCCAATCAACTTCCCCTGGGAACAATTCCGCCCTGCCTCGGTATCAGGGAAGGCTGTAACATTCTTATACCATTCTGTCACTATTGACACTGTCCAGGCCTGCTCAACTTTGCCCCCCACCCCGCAGCTGTTTTTCGACTACGACTCCCAGAATCCCCAACCACAGTGGCCCATAGCCAGGGATGATGGGAAGTGTAGGCCAACATTGGCAGCAGGGCCAAAGTGCAGCAGCCACAGCAAAATGACCCTTAGAGAAGGCTACTCGCTGCATCTCTGAATTGATAATTCAGAATGATAATTGTGAATGGTCTCAGTGTGTCCTGTGTGGTTTGACCCTAAAGCTGCCACTCCAAATTTAACTGAGGAAAAAAGAAGTGCATGTCAGCTATCTGTACTTTTTTTTGGGGGGGGGGGAGGTGGGGTGGCTTTACACACATACTTGCTAGCCCCTGCAGATTTTTCCCACATTGATTCCCTCCGCCCCCCAACCAGCTCAAGGTTTCTCCGAGCGTCACATTGGTTAAGGGGAGGAAAACAGTCCCAGATTAGCTCCGACAAGAGAGTTATACAATTAAGGCCTCAAATTGCAGAGAGCGGTTTGAAAATATTGTCTTTGATTTATGGCACCCTTGGTTCTCTGCCAGCCCTGCAAATGACCCGATTAATCAAGAATATGCTTATTCAGTCTGACAATAGCCCCCCCCCCTCCCTCTCTCTCTCTCTGCACAGAAGTTATTAAATCTCACTTCATAACGGTCATGTATTCTGCAACCATCCACAAGCTTTATATATATATTGTAAGCTGATGTGAGCTTTTTGGGAAAGGGGCCTAAAACGTCTGTGAAGAAACAAAGAGCTGGGTTGCCTTATCACTTCTTTGGGATTTCCACCCCTGCCAGAGACTCACTCTGTGCTCTTGTTTACTCCCAGGGGAGTAATTCCTCACGGCATGGAACAGCTTGTCCTAATTAGCAATGGGGGGGCAGGGGGAGATGTCAAAGGAGGCACAGCTGCTTCTCCTTCCCACAGCTCCATTCGCTCCTTTCTATTCCACGCTACCCAGCAGAGAGCCATGCTTCTCATCAGATAGAGCTGTGCAGTTAACCGCTGCCAGCCAGTACAGACCAGGCCTGCTCAACTTTGCCCCCACCCAGCTGTTTCTGGACTACAACTCCCATAATCCCCAGCCACAGTGGCCAATTGCCAGGGATGATGGGAGTTGTAGGCCAACATCTGCAGGAGGGTCGAAGTTGAGCTAGATGGACCAATGGTCTGACTTGGTAGAAGGCAACTTCCTTTCTTCCTGTCTAAGCCTCCAGGGTGCTTTCCAGATTGCACGCTACAACAGCGTCACCACGTGTCCACTAAATGGGCCTCCGTACTGCCTGTGTTTCGACATTGCAGTCCCTGGGCTGTCAGCAAGGTGCCATTCATATTTCTGATGCCGTCTTTCCGGTTTTATCTTTGCATTTCAGTGCCACAATGTTGCATGTGCGTTGCAGGGAAACAGCTGTATTTTCCGATTGTAGGAGGGCTTAGGAGGTTTGTGCAAGCTAGAAAAGACTGCTCCCCCTGCTGGTGGCTCTACGCATCAAACGGCTTCCACCTTTTATTTACATTTTCAATACGATTCGGCCAAACTGAAACATTTGACCGCTGCAGTCTCGAGTCAATCTAGAAAGCACCATGGCTAAGTTCCTGCTCTGCCCCTGTTGGATAGTTCCCTTGCTGATCGAGGCCTCCTGCTGCTTGGATCCTCTCACACTGCTTGGGGTAGTTGCAACCAGTGTTCCCTCTAACAGGGATTCCCAGATGCTGATGACTACAACTCCCATAATCCCCAAGCAAAAGCCATTGCAACTGGGGATTCTGGGAGTTGTAGTCAACAACATCTGGGAATCCCTGTTAGCGGGAACCCTGGTTGCGACAGGACCCTTAGACCGACAGTCCTTTATACATTCATCCTCTTACCTTGCTGTGATGCAAAATGCTTTCCTATCATTTAGGAACCAACCCCGTTAACCCTTTAAAGGAAGCAACCAACCCACCACACACACACACTCATTTGAAGGTCAATTGGCTGCACTGGAGACTGAACATCTTCCCACTTATTTCCATTCAAAGCCACATAACTGCCACTACAGCCTGACAAATGGGTTGGCAATGCCCTGGTGGCAGCTGCACTCAAGGATTTATAGAGCCTACAAGCCATTAAAAGACATTCTACTGCGTCGAGAACAGCTGCTTCTTAGGCGAATTATAAGAGGCCTTCACACACCTCTAAGTTGCAGGAGCAACAGCCAGAACAGCCATGTTGTCTATGCGCAACAGCGGCTTCAGAAGTGCTTGAAACATTATTCTGTTCCTGGTGACTGGCTCCTGCCCGTCACTTCCCACCCACCCCACCCACCCCCCCAACCAGAATGCACCAGAAATAACCATACATAATGTCACAGAATTGTTCCTTGGCACATTCCAGGGGGGAAAAAAGTCAAAGCAGGAAAAGGAAGCCAGGAAAATGATCAGGGCTTCAACGACTCCCCATACAGGGTTGCCGCAATTCCAACTCTCCAAATCCGGGTGCCCAGTTTGCATATTATCTAAATGGGCTTGCAGATAATATGCATGTGCAAATTCATTCATTCATTGGATTTCTATACCGCCCTTCCCAAAATGGCTCAGGGGGGGTTACACAGAGAAATATAATTAAATTAAATTAAATAAGATGGCTCCCTGTCCCCAAAGGGCTCACAGTCTAACAAGAAACATAAGACAGACACCAGCAACAGTCACTGGAGGTCCTGTGCTGGGGGTGGGTAGAACCAGTAACTCTCCCCCTGCTCAATAAAGAGAATCACCACGGTAAAAGGTGCCTCTTTGCCCAGTTAGCAGGGGTTAGCAAATTAGCAAGCAAGCTATCCTCTTACCTGCCTGATAGAGATCCCCCGCTGATAACCAACAAGGCAACATTCCTCAGGGGATTCCTGTACTTGTGAAAGTGAAACCCTCCCAGCGAACCTCCTGTGCTCTTCCTCTCTTAATCCAAGTCCAGCGGTTGAGCAGAATAGTAACTGCACGTTTTGCTCCATAACTCCACTTCTACAAGGGCAAGAGCTTAGCTTTTTTTTAAAAAAAGAAAGCAAGCTGAAATCCAGGTGGACTAAGCAATCTGGGTGAGATGCTTGACATATGCCCACAGAGCACCACATAAAAGACCTGATGGGGGGACCGCTCCACCACCACCACCACTCAGCTGAATCAAAAGATTCTGCTCACCTGGGCACAATTCCTAGTTACCTATGGTGATCAGGTGATGACTTAGATCAGGCCTGCTCAGTTTAGGACCACCCCCCAGCTGTTTTTGGACTACAGCTCCCATAATCCCCAGCCACAGTAGCCAATAGCTGAGGACGATGGGGATTGTAGGCCAGCATCTGCAGGAGGGCTGAAGTTGAGCAGCCCTGACTTAGATGCAAGGATCGCTTAGAGAAGAACATTGGAGGTTTCACAACACTGAAAGTCCCAACCTCATCCCAAAGCCCTCCCCACCTCAGAAACCCAAAGCTGTGAAATCACTGGTGGTAAAACAAAAAAGTTGTACATGTCTTCCCCTCTGAGATGCAGAAAGGCTTATGGACTCCCTTGGGGGAGTGTTCTTCAAGCTGATAAGTTTCCTGCTCTCTTTCCTTCCCCACACTCACCACAGAGTTCCATGACCTTCACCCGCCTGCTTGACTGTTAACTGTCTGAGCTCACAAACATTCCGTCCCATTGGGTTACACTGGGGCAGCCCAGAGCTTTTTTCTTCTTCAGATGTTTTTCAACATCAACGTGTCTGTGGGTCACCCTGAGTCTGCTCGTATAGCAGACTGTGGCTTGCCCACAGCCACTCCAGTTCTCTGCCCTTAGGGATCCCAAATTCTACCACTTACACAAATAGCAGACAGATGAGTTCCTACTTTCTTCCTCCCAGTAGAGGAGATGTGGATAACGACGGCCAATTCTCTCCACAAATGTCCTTCAGTCGGGTCCTTTCACAAATGCCGCAAACAGTTTTAACCTAATTTGTCAGTCCATAACGCTTATCTCATGCATTTGTTTGTGGGAGGGCAAAGCTGCCTAAAAAAATTAAGGGCTGCCTAATTGCCTAAAGTGACAGCTTATGATGGCTGGAGGCAACAGAAACTATAATGGATGCTAATAATCTGTTGGCTCGTGGACATTTGACACATAACCCTGTTGCAAGGAACTGTGTATGCACTGTGTTTTTGAATGACCACTGACTAAATTCCTTCATATCTTATTTAACAGCTCTATCAGTGTGATCAAGCAACAAGCCAGCAAGTCAGCCAGTGGACTAGGACAGAGAAAGAGGCCTGGTAACAAGAAGATATTGCCTGTGTTTACATGCAAATTGGAACATACACATCCAAAATTCTTTCATTGAGAATTATGGCCTACAATATTCTCTTTTTGCAGGCTTGTTCTGGGAAGCCAGCCATTTTACAGCTGGCTGTAAAAAAAAAATGCCTCTAAAAATGTTTCAGGAGATCAGTTTCTATTGTTCAGGATTAATCTTTAATCGACTTCAGGGGGGTGCATTAAAAAGCAAATAACAAAGAAGGATTGCCCTCAATACTCTCCATTTGGGGGTGTATTCTGCAAGATCAATCACAGAGCAGCTGCACAGCTTATGGGAGTCAGTGGTTACCCACTCAGCGGAGTGGGAGAGAGGCGTCCTCTCTCCTGTAGGACCAACCCAAGGTCATTCTGTCCCGTTGAGTTACTTTGGGGCAGCTCAGGGATTGGGGGGGGGGTTTCTTTGTTGATTTTTTCAACATAGCCATATCTGTGGGTCACCCCGGGGTCTGCCAGGGCCTCCTTGCCCAGCTCTCTGTCCATAACGGTCCCACATTCCAGCACTTTCGAAAACAGAACACAGATCTCTGACCTTGACTAACAGACAACTGGCATTCGGAAGTGTGCACAGCTCCCAAGTTAGGGCAAGGGGTTTCTCCTATCCCAAGTATGATCGTGTGAACTGACCTGCCCCTGCAGTGTGCTCGAACTTGCATCATTTATGAATTAGGGATACTGGGCTCAACGAATACGCTGCCCTAGCCAAAAGAGGAAGATCTCCCTGGCTCTGCGAACTCCTCCACTCCTTTGACTCTGCCGGCTCCAGAGGTGCACCAAGGGACTCCACACACCCCTAAGGTAAAGTGTGCCATCAAGTCAATTTCAACTCCTGGCACCCACAGAGCCCTGTGGTTGTCTTTGGTAGAATACAGGAGGGGCTGACCATTGCCTCCTCCCGCGCAGTATGAGAGGATGCCTTTCAGCATCTTCCTTATTCACTGCTGCCCGATATAGTGCCAGTGGGGATTTGAATCGGCAACCTTCTGCTTGTTAGTCAAGCATTTCCCCACTGAGAGCCACTTAAGGTGACTCTCCACACCCCCTGGGGGCCCCCAAATCCTCTTTCATCTGTCCTAGTTGGTGTCACCATGCCACTAGCCTACGCTGTGCTGGGCGGCCAAGTGTCATTGTGACCTGCAGAGGGTGCTTGAGAGACAGAGGGGAGAGGGGAGAAAGAAATATGTGGGATGGGAATATGTTGTGTGTTGAAATGTTAATACTCATGCATATTTGCATAAATATACCTGTTTAATATTCTTACATTCTTGTGAGTTCAGTTGCTTTTTCTGCCCTCAAAAATGTGTGTGTGTGTGTGTGTGTGTGTGTGTGTGTGTGTGTGTGTGTGTGTAGGGGGATGATGTTTAACTTGCAGCGTGGGGGTGGGGTGGCTCCAAAGGCCTTTAGGTCCAGGCTCCAAAATTACTTAGGTGCACCTCTGCGATCAAGGCACTGTTAAAGGCTCAACTGCAGAGACAGGTTAAACTACCGGTTCTTACCAATATCTTAGATTGTGAAATATTTAGCATTATTAATTCTCCCCCACGGTCATCATCCCATATGGGCCAAGTGACGAGGACAAATGTCTTGTTAACAATATCCAAATGTCCCACAAGAGGGAGCATGGAATCCACTTTCCTTGCAGTTTCCCTTCTTTAAAGATCCCCACAAACAGAGTGTGGATTTCGTCTCTGAGCCTACAACTCGATCGGCTCAAGAAGATGTGCAGTTTGGCAGAGGTTCAAGACCACCAGTTCCATGCCTAGGCCAAAAAAAAAAAAAATCTCATCTATCAGTATTCTGAAATCCTATGGATGGCTCTGATGATTCAAACTAGACACCTCCTGAAGATCTTTCCAAGATCTAATCTAAACATTCATGCGGACATTCCACAAGGACCCAGTGCAAGGAAAAACCATGGAAGAAGCAGGCCTTGGGGTGGGCGACATCTGTTGAACAGGGCCACCAGAGATGGCTTTTGTAGTAGCTACAAAGAACCCAGGGCCCCAAACTCCTGAGGGGCCCCCAGGTCCACTCCTCCCTATTTTCTTCATTATTTCCTTCACTCTGAGGGGCTGCCAGGGAGAGGGGTGAACACCGACCCCCTTTCCCCTAGCGGTGCTCCTGCTGCCAGGGATTGAACCTGGGACCTTTTGCAGGCAAAGCAGCTGTTCTGCCACTGAGTTACGGCTCCATATACCCTTTTTGCTCTTAAAGCCAGACCCACTCCATCCCTGGTCTCTGTGTGATTGGAACTGATCCCAGCTTAAATGCACGGCTCAGATTTTTAAAACCCGTTATTTATACAGAATGGCACGTTTACCCGTTTTATTGGTTTTTAATGTTTTTATTACATGCGTGCTTTCATGAGAGTTTGCGAAGCCGCCTTCAATGTCAACACTATTTTTAAAATAATATAAATGCGTAAAATATAAAAATGGAACCGTGCCCAAAGAAATTCTAATAAAAAATAAAACGGACACTGAGGACATCTAGTTTGAGCATCCATCCCAAAAGGAACAATGTGAGTGGGGGAACTCTCAGAAAGTGGCACAAAAGCTGTAACAAGCCACTTTGTGTAGGGGAGCAGTTATTGCAATGTCTGGATGTTAAAAACTCATTTCTGTTGGCCAGGGAGAAAGAGGATGAGAAAGTGGCATGGAAAGGAGCTGGAGAATGTAAGGGTGCTCGTCTTACGCCAGGGGTGTGGGCCCAGCCCCAGAGACAAGATTTTAAAATGGGGGCCCCCTCACTGAAGCTCAGCTCATGAATTAAAGAAATCTTTAATAATAATAATAATAATAATAATAATAATAATAATAATAATAATAATTTGATTTCTATACCGCCCTTCCAAAAATGACTCAGGGCAGTTTACACAGAGAGATAATAAATAATTAAGATGGCTCCCTGTCCCCAAAGGGCTCACATTCTAAAAAAAACACAAGACAGACCCCAGCAACAGCCACTGGAAGTACTGTGTTGGGGGTGGATAGGACCAGGTGCTCTCCCCCTGCTAAATAAAGAGAATCACCATGGTAATAGGTGCCTCTTTGCCCAGTTAGCAGGGGATGAGGCTGAATAGTGAGGCTGAGTGAGTGGTAACAAATGAGGCTGAATAGTGGTAACAAAAAGCATAGTTTAAAAAATATATAAATATATAAATAAAAATAAAATTTATCTCTCTCTCTCTCTCTCCTATGTGCCACAACAGAACATCATCCTAAATTATTTTTTAAAAGGTTTTGAAAAGTGTGGACGACGGAAGTCATCTAATAGTACTCGAGAAAGATGTGCTGTTCTGGTAGCTCCAGGTCTTCACGCTCACCTCAATTTCGGAGGATGAATACAACTGAAGGAAGCCCAGGTGGGTGTGCGGCTGGGGGAGTCAGTCATGTGACTTGCCTCGGGGGGGGGCCTCCCAAGGCAGTGGGCCCCCGGACAACTCTCTCCCCTTGCCCTATGATAGTGACGCCCCTGTCTTACACTAATCTGACTAGTCGTCAAGGGGAACCGGAGGGTTTCATGGGAAGCTGCCCAGGGGTGTAGCCAGGGGAGAAGGGCCCCATGTTCACCCCTCTCCTCCGCAGTAGCGTGAGGGAGATAATGAAGAAAACAGGGAGGAGAGGTACTCTTACTCCTGGACTTCCAGGCCGAGGTCCAGGGCCTCCACGGTGCCAGCGGTGGGGGTCCTCTTTAGTCTGTCCTATGTGGTGTGGTTGCCTGGCCAAGCGTGATGGTGCTTATTGTGCAGAGTGGTGGGGGGGCCTCCAAAGGCCTTCAGGTGCAGGCTCCAAAATGACCTAGGGGCACCTCTGATAGGGAGGAGTGGAGCGGGGGGGGCCCTCAGGGACGGTGGGGCCCAGGTTCTTTGAACCCATCTGCTCAATTCTAGCTACACCCCTGCAGCTGCCGTATACCGAGTCAGACCATGGTTCCGTCTAGCTCAGCATTGCCTACACAGACTGGCAGCAGCTTCTCCAAGGCTCCAGACAGAAGGTCTAGCCTAGCCTAGCCCTTCCTTGGGAGATGCCAGCCCCTGAACCCGAGACTGCATGCCAAGCACTGCAGACACTCTTCTTACTGAGTGAGGGTCCTTCTCCAAGGAAGGCGATGGGGGCCAACTCTTTCCCCAGCAGCAAGTGTCCCATCTGCCTGCCCCGCCCCGCCCCACCCCATTTCCAATTCAGCAGCAACTCGGTTTCCAAACTGCTCCTCCTGCCGGGTGGAGCCCCTTCCCGCGCGCCTCCCCACTTTCTTTGGATGGGGGGGGGGGGGCGCAGAGGAGTGGCTCGGCTTCCCTCCACGAGGACGGAGCCGCCGCTCTCCCCACCCAGCTGCAGAGGAGAAGTCCCTGCCCCGGGAGCAGCCCACAGCCCCCGAGATGCTAATGGGGGCGCTGCCCGCGCCAATAAAACCCGGCGCCCGGCGGAGGGCGAGCAGTAGCCATGCAGAGCGCCAGCCCCGCCGCCGCCGCCGCCGCCCCCGCCCTGCACCTGCTCACCTCCTACTTCATCGACAGCATCCTGGGCAGCCGCAGCCCCGCCGCGGGGCACCACGGTGAGGGGCGCGGAGGCGGAGGGGGCGTCGGAGCTGTGCCCGTCAATCCGGATTTGGGGGAGCCCGAGGCGGGGACGACACCGGAGTCCGGGTTCGAGGAGAACGGAGGGAAGCGGGGCGTCCTGCTCGACTCCCACCCCGGGCTCTGCGCCCGCCCAGCTGTTCCCCGGCAGGGACCGGAGGGCCACGATCCTCCGCGCGAGGCCTTGGCGAGCTGGCTCGGCAGCCCGTCTCGGACTTCTTCTCTCCCCGAGTCCAAGGAGCGCCGACTTCGAGTCAGCGGCCCGCCCGGGCACTCCCCCCACACCTTGCTTCGTCCGTCGGGCAGCGCCGCCAGCCCATTCGGCGCAAAGCAAGCCGCCCCGAGGGACGCGCTGGTCGCTTCCTGCCCCGAGGAGCTTGCAGACCCGGCGTGGGGGAGGGCGGCCGCCTCGGGTGGTTGGGTTTGTCAAGCCCCGCGCAGCCCTGAAGCTCACTGGTGTGACCCTGGGCCAGGCAGCCGTTCCCTCTCAGGCTCGTCTACCTCACAGGGTTGTTGTGCGGATAAGCCAGTGGGGGCGCGGGGGGGGGGCTTTAAAGGATGAGATTAGGTTGATTGTATCACGGTCTTCAACCAATACAGGTGGTGGGGTGGGGGGAATACTATTTACAATACCGGCACCGACAATTCTACGACGTCAACAACGATTTACACTGACTTGCCGGGATTAACCCTCTGTTTCCGAATAGTTGAGGCCATTGCACAGAATTTAGCAAAGACAGGCAGCGCCCCGTGGAGTCCTGCTCTTTACTCTCGAGTAAGCTGCCCATGCGGGCGCGCGGGGGGGCGTGTTCCCTCCCAGGCCGCCATTCCCACCTCGTGGTCCCAGGGACCCGCCTGGAGCCCCGGGGGCGGGCGAGCGAGCAGAGCGGGCCTCTCGATGCCATCTATCCCACCCCTCAAAAAACTAACCTTTCCCTCCCCACCTCTCTCCTTACCCGCTTCCCCCCCCCCCACCAGGCGGGGACCCCGCAGAGCCGCGGAAGCCCCCCGAGACGACGGCGGTGGAGAAGCCCCAGGTGGCGGGGAGCGGCGCGGAGGAGGCGGCCGAGGAGCAGGACGCGCGGGGCGCCAGCAGCAACTGCTGCCCGAGGGGGCGGCTGCTGGCCGGCGCCGTCGAGGCTCCCTGCGCGGCCGGGCAGCTCAAGAGGAAGCAGCGCCGCTACCGCACCACCTTCAGCAGCTTGCAGCTGGAGGAGCTGGAGCGCGCTTTCCGCCGCTCCCACTACCCGGACGTCTTCACCAGGTAGGCTGCACGGGGAGGAGGAGGAGGACAGGGCTGGCCAGGGGGCTCGCAGGCCGCTCTTCTACAGGAGAAGCCCCCGGGCTCTTTCATCTGGCCATAGCGGGGTGGGCAGCAGGTCACAGGCGGCTCCACGCAGTGAAACCCAGGCAGGCAGCAGCCCCTGGGGGGGCCCCTTGGCGGGGCTGAATAGGGAATGCTAAACCCACAAAAAAGGGGGTAGTATCTTACTCAGAACACAAAGCAAAAGGGGGGGGACACTGCTGTACAAATGGCACCCCATATAACCAGTACATATAAATATCTCAATATGCCATCTTTCAATGGATCAAACCATGTTGCAATGCATTACCAAGATGCTTCTATATACAATGTTCTGAAAAGTTGTAATGGAAAAAGTCCACACCAGGCAGAGCATGGGCACTAGGCTACCTGTTTTGCAGGCATTAGAACTCCTCGCAGCTGTCCTAACATTCCTCCGCTCTTGCAGCCATAAGAACTCTCAGCCATTGTCATCAACTATCAGCTCTGCAGTCATTTCAAGTGGCCTTCAATGTTGTGTTTTCAGAAAACTGTATACAGAATCATCTCTGGATATTTATTTATCTCCCAAGAGACTTCCAAAACAGGGTGTAGATCTATTTAGACTTACTGCACATTGTTTGTTGCAAGCTTTGTAACGCCTTGCAACATGGTTTAATAAATAGAAAGATGTCATATTAAGATATTATATTTACTGGTTATATCACACCATTTGTACAGCAGTATCTGGGGTTTCCCCCCCCTGTTTTGTTGGGTGTGGGGCTGAATAGAGAGCCTTGCTTGCTTCCTCCCAGCCAACACTTTAAAAGTGCCGCTTCTCAGCTGCAGTTTCCAAGGCAGTTCACAGAGAGGGAGAGGGGGAGGAAATGGTTGTTCCTGCTTGTTGCCTCAAAGGGGCTCACCGTCAGGGGACCCTAGGCGGTCACCTCTGGCACCGATTCTGGGTGGGGAGGCGGTGGCAGACTATAGCATTGCCCATTATTCTTTCTCTCCCTGAAGTACTGCACAGGGGTGCAAGAACATCCGATGTCATCCTGCACCCTGCTCCCAGAGGTGTGCACCCCTAAAAATACACAGCCTTCTTTGCTCATTGCACCTCAGCCCCCAAGAAACAGCTGGTCTCCTAAGCTGCACTCCCTCCCTGGAATAGGAATGCCTCGGCATTCGTTTCCCAAAAAGGAATCCTCTCAGGCTGGGCTTGTGGAAGCAAGCATGACTTGTCCCCCTAGCTAAGCAGGGTCTGCCCTGGTTGCATTTGAATGGGAGAATACATGTGTGAGCACTGGAAGAGAGTCCCCTCAAGGGATGGAGCCGCTCTGGGAAGAGCAGAAGAAGGCTCCAAGTTCCCTCCCTGGCAGCATCTCCAAGATGGGGCTGAGAGAGACCCCTGCCTGCAACCTTGGAGAAGCCGCTGCCAGTCTGTGAAGACAATACTGAGCTTGATAGCTCAACGGCAGGAGAGAGGGCAAGCCCTCACCCCTCGGGGGCATCTGGTGGGCCACTGTGTGAAACAGGATGCTGGACTAGATGGGCCTTGAGCCTGATCCAGCAGGGCTGCTCTTATGTTCTGACCATCAGACTAGTCATTTGCTAATCCTCCATGTGAGCTGGTAAGTGCTATCAAGTTGGTGCCAACTCTTGGTGACCGCATAGATAGATTCTCTCCAGGATGATCGGTCTTCAACTTGGCCTTTCAGGTCTCTCAGTGGTGCATTCATGCCTGTCGTCATCGAGTCCATCCACCTGGCTGCTGGTCGTCCTCTTTCCAATGCTAAAGTTTTCCAGTGCTAAAATCTTCCAATTGTTAAAAGCATTCTTGGTTTTTGGTTTCCAGGGAGGAACTTGCAATGCGGCTGGACCTCACGGAAGCCAGAGTTCAGGTAAGTGATTGCTGCTATAAATCTGCACGCTGACTGAGCCCTGGATGTCCACTCTTGAACTTGAGAGAGTAGCAAGTGCGAGATTAAACATCCAGGACTGGACACACCGTGGCTGGCATGTTCTGCAAGGCAAAATGGTCGGTTCTGAAGCATCCCTGCTGCCACAGGTGTCTAGAGTGGTGCTGTGGTACAAGGTTCATCCGCTACTGCTTAGAATTGCACAATCACACTTCTTTGTAGCACCATGGAGGTGTGATTGTTTGATTTTAAGCAATAGTGGCTGAACTCCATTCTGCAGCACCGCGAGTATTACATAGGGACATAGGAAGCTGCCATATCCTGAGTCCGACCATTGGTCCATCTCACTCAGCATTGTCTACACAGACTGGCAGCGGCTTCTCCAAGGTTGCAGGCAGGAATCTCTCTCAGCCCTGTCTTGGAGATGCTGCCAGGGAGGAAACTCGGAACCTAGAAGCTTTTCCCAGAGCGGCTCCATCCCCTAAGGGGATATCCGACAGTGCTCACACATCCAGTCTCCCTTTCATATAGGAAGCTGCCATATACTGAGTCAGACCATTGGTCTATCTAGCTCAGTATTGTCTTCACAGACTGGCAGCGGCTTCTCCAAGGTTGCAGGCAGGAGTCTCTCTCAGCCCTATCTTGGAGAAGCCAGGGAGGGAACTTGGAACCTTCTGCTCTTCTCAGAGTGGCTTCATCCCCTGAGGGGAATATCTTGCAGTGCTCACACATCAAGTCTCCCATTCAGATGCAACCAGGGCAGACCCTGCTTAGCTATGGGGACAAGTCATGCTTGCTACCACCAGACCAGCTCTCTTCTCTATTGCTCTAGATGCCTGTGGCAACGCGGGTGGTTCAGAACTGAGCATGTTGCCTTGTAGAACTTGTCAGCCACAGGCTGACATCCAGATAAAGCAACTCAATAGTATTACTCGGGAGTTACTCTAAAGAACTTTTTAATTTCAGTAGTACTTCCACTGAGTAATTTAGTCAGGATGTCAACCACCATCTCTGTTTTTATAATTTATTTTACATGGAATGGGGCGAGCTATAAAAGAATTTTAAAAGTTGTTGGGGTTTTTTTTTTTAAATGGATGAAGCCCTAATAATTACATTTAGTTTCATTTGGTCTCTAACCCAGTAGAAATCTCTCCATGTTTCCCATGCAGACAATTCCCTCTTTCTGGAACCACAGGCTCAGAGTTTTAATTTCTGTAACAAATACTGAGGATGTTTTCACGTGCAGCCTAACCCAGGCTAGCCTCCCACCCGCCAGCCCGGTTGTGTGAATGACTTCACAGTGTTTGCTTGAATCTAAGACTAGACTTTCCCCCATGTTTTTCAGAGTTAGAAATCTTAAAGGCAGAGCTGTCTTCCTTTAGGTTAAATACCTGTATAATCTGGATTTAACCTTTGTTTTTAAGTGGGTCGTTTTCTATTCAGGGCCATCTTCTATTCAGGTAAATAGTGTAAACGTATCATATCTTCATCTTCCCCAGACCCACGTGGACACAAACATTCTATAATAGAAACTCTGGCCATATGGCCAAGTAACTCCCATTGAATTCAGTGAAGCTTATTCCCTAGTGAGTGTGTTCAGGATTGTAGTTTTAATTAAGTACAAGTTTTAATGTGGGGAAGAAACTACTTGGTACCTCACTCTTTAACTGGCTGGTTGTGAG
This sequence comes from Hemicordylus capensis, assembly GCF_027244095.1. Lineage (NCBI taxonomy): Eukaryota > Metazoa > Chordata > Lepidosauria > Squamata > Cordylidae > Hemicordylus > Hemicordylus capensis. The sequence goes on from NC_069667.1 coordinate 23,646,783, forward strand.
CTGAACTAAAGTGGTTCTTTTCACTGGCATCATGACAACCTTTGATAAACTTATTATTATTATTATGTATTTGATTTCTATACCGCCCTTCCAAAAATGGCTCAGGGCGTTTTACACAGAGAAATAATAAATAAATAAGATGGATCCCTGTCCCCAAAGGGCTCAAAATCTAAGATGATCAAGTCTCTCAAAGGGTGACTAGGCTAGGTTATATATACGGCCCAGAAAAGGTAAAAATTCATAAGATGAATTTAAAGTGGGTTTCATATCCTAGGCTGAGGTTAAAGATGGTAGACTCTGTAACAACATTCAGGTGATTTGTAGTGCAACCCTATGCATCTCTCATCAGAAAAAGTCCCATTCAACTCAGTGGAGAGGGCCATAATTCAGTAGTAGAACATCTGCATGCAGAAGTCCCAGCCCAGCAGCATCTCCAGGTAAGGCTGGGAAAGACTCCTGCCTGAAACCTTGGAGAGCCACTGCCAGTCTGCAAACACAATACGGAGCTACATGGACCAATGGTTTGACTCAGTAGAAGGCAGCTTCCTGTGTACTCGTAAGTCAACGTGCAAAGGATTGCAGCCTTAGGTCAACAAAACGTTTGTTTAAAACACAGTGATTATAGGTTTAACTGCAATATCTTTACTGCTGATTACAACTGGACAGCCTAACGATCTCGGGCTTCCAGTTCAATAGAAGAGTATCCAAATGGCACGCCACTTTTACACAATCTCACTCTCTCTCAAGGTTTGGTTTCAAAACCGAAGGGCAAAGTGGAGGAAACGAGAAAAAACTGAAATTCTAGGCAACGTGCCTGGGATCTCCTTGACCCATCCCTTGGGTCTATACTTGGACATTCCCCTGACTCAGGCTCCTCTCTTGGACCCCACATGGAGACCAATGCCACTTGCCACAATGGCTGTGCCATCTGTGGCACCCACTTTCAACCCTACCAGCTTGACGCCATTTGGCCTCGGAAGCCTCACCTGGACGTCTCTTTTCCGGAACCCAATTTTAAGCCCCCAGCTTGGAAGGTAAGTTTTCCTGCAAACGCAGTTTGCTTCCTGAGACCATAGCACAAGGATACGGATCTGACAATCCAATCCTGTGCCGTGCTGGGTGTGCGAAAGCCACTTGATTTCAATGGGGCTTCCATAGGCCTATTGCTCCATAGGATCAGGCTGTTTGTAGAAAACAAATATGGAAATTAAGTACGTTAGAATGCCGGTTTATTTTTATCTGCTCAGCATAAATGGGAAGCTATTCAGTGTAACTAATTTATGCAGCTCTCCAGTGAGATCCAGAGAGCTACTTAGGTTTATGACAAGGGTTTGCATCAGCTAAGTAGAATTTGGTTTTCTTCCCCCTCTAAGACTGAAGCTCCATTGGGTTCACAGAACTAGTTTCATAGTTCTTCATGGCCCTAGCCCAGGGGTGCACAACTTTGGCCCACGATCCCCAACTACAGTGATCAAGAGTGAGGAATGATGGGAGTTGTAGTCTAACATCTGCAGGGAGTTATTTGCACATGGCTTCATGCTGTGGGGTAAATGTTGAGTGAAGCCACTTCGAATCACACTCGCGGCATTGAGGGAAGCAGACCCTCCCCTCTGCTCTCGAGTTTGCTTTTGATGCAAGTTCACATGGCATGCCTCCATTTTTTTTCCTTCTAGCCAAGGGGAGGGGGAGAGAGAGAGAGACTTCTAAAGAGCTATATCTGAATTTCTAAAGAGAGTATCCCTCCTATCATGCTAATGATTCTATGTCAGTGCCTCTCCCTATTTGCTCCAGCAAATCTTTTCATAAAAAGTAGCTTAAAACCAGCATTTAAAAAACCCAGAAATACACCGAGATAAGCTAGAATTTGCAAAACAAAGCCCAATTTCTGTGTGGAGTGGAAGGAGGCGGCTTGTCAGAGTTGCCTTCTTCAAGAATTAAGAAGATGCACTGTAAAGGTGGCCACTACAATGAGACAAGCAAGATCTGGCCTGAAATAAACTGCAGATGCTTTATGCATAACTAGCATGTAGTCGCACAATGAACAAAATGCCTTCAGGTTAACACAGCCCATCCAATCAACTTGCAACCCAACACTGGCCATGTTCTCATGACCACAAGGCGCGCAGTTAAAGAGTTAACCATGACAGACACATCCTGTATGGAGCATAATGTGAGAACTTGGAATCTCCAGACAATCCCAGCCAAACTGCTGTGGTCAAACAGCATTTAACTGGGATCGATTACAAGGACTGGAATCCCTGGAGATTCCAGGTCCTCAAATCACACTCCGCAGGAGTGCTCAGGGTCCAGCAATCATGGTTAACTCTTTAGCCTTGCTCCCTGTGGTCATGAGAATGAGGTCATTAAAAGCCAAACAAAAGGGAACCAAACACTAAGCACACTTGCAACTTAACTCTCCCTGGAGTGTTAACATCTTGTGGTGGTTGTGTACATGTTGACTTTGCTGTATTTGTGTTTGGGATAGCTTAGGTGTGTCTCTGCACTATCCTTGGTGCTGATTAAGTGTATTGAGGTGAAATAGATTTCATTTTCAAGAGCAACAGTGTGATGTGTCGTGCGGGTGTAGCACAATGGTGACTATGTGTTTTTGTGTTGCCCAGATATGGGCTGTTTTGTTGGGCAAGAATTGCGTTGCATCCATACTCTGTGTTACACCTTAAGGTGTTATCTTGCTTGGCATTGAATATTTGGGCTGGAGAGCTTAATAAAGCTACCTCAGTGTGTAAGCTGCCGTAAATTTACACCTTAATGCTGCAATCTTGTGCTCTCTTACATGGGAGAAAATCCCACTGAGGACTGGATCTGAGCAGCAGGACTGATTCCCAAGTGAACACCTATAGGAGTGAACCATGAGCAAGGAATTAGTTGACTGGGTTGGGACAGGGAAGTACAGCCATGTGATAGGTAGCGGCAATGAGGTAAAACGGAGCAATTCCCCTTTCCAGGTATGTTTTGTTTATGCACGCTAAGGCATTCCATCGATCTAGCAGGGGGTGGGTAGCATTCCATTTCATGAAGAGCATGTTATCAGTTATGGGGCAAGAATATGTTGGAAGACCTCCGTCTGTTTCAACGCATTTAAAGGGGTGTTCTTGAAGAGGTGGGGGAAATACAGTGCATTTTAATAAGAGTCACAAGCAGAGTTTGTTTAGAACCAAGTTATCAAGCAACCATCTACCCACCAACTTCTGTTGTGTGGCCAGCTCTGTCCAGACAGGAGTGTATGTGAGAAAGAGAAATGAGTTATCCAAATATATCAAAATCCACTCCCAGAAATATACTGGAACCCTGATCTGGTTCAGGACTGCAACTGGGACAGAGAGAGCCTTTAATCCTCCTCCCCAGTCTTGATCTGGATCTAGGGGGCCTCAGGGCCTGTTTAAAAAAAGACACATACAAGGGTAAAACTCAGCATATCCACATAATGTGGTTCTGAGGCTGCAAGCCTAGAGCACTTATTTGGGAGTAAGCCCTGTAGAAGTATGTCCCATGGAGTCAGTGGTAGCTCAAGATCTCTGTGCTCCTGAGGCAGGTGCCAAATGCCACTCGTCTCCCTCTTTATTTTAAAAGCAGGGGGTGGGAGGGCATTTTGCAGCCACCCCAATAATCTGCTGTCTGAGGCAACAGCTTCAACTTGCCTCATCAGAGGGCCTCCCCTGCATGTCAGATCAAGTAAACATGCATAAGATCAGGCTGTAAAAGGTACAATTACATTTGCTCACTTTCATCCTTTGTTTCCCGTTGGGTTGAAGTTTAAACTGCAGGCTCCTCAGGGTGGGGGCCCTCTTTTTTTCTTCTTTCTTTTTTGGTAAAACACCAAATTCATGTATTTGGTGATATATTATCAATGATATATTATCACAGGCATGCATTGATATAATAAAAACAAATGGTTATGCAAAGTGACTGTACACAAATCTAATGAGAAGACCTATGAAAAATGGATGTGCATAGTGAAAGCCTATTTAAAGTCCTCAACAGCCTGCAGCGTGCCTGTCTCAGAAAACATCTCTCTCTAGATGAACCCCCTTCCTAGTAAGCTCAGCTGAAAGGGCCATGTTCACAGTACTGTTGGCTAGGGCACTCATACTGGCAGTGAGGAAGAGCTAGAGGTTTCCCAGGCAGTGGGCTTTACTGTGGGTTTTCTGCAAGACTTTTTTGATTGATTGATTGATTGATTGAGTACCATCAAGTTGGTGTCAACTCTTAGCAACCAAATATACAGATTTTCTCCAGGATGATCAGTTTTCAACTTGGCCTTTCAGGTCTCACAGTGGTGCATTCATTGCTGTCGTAATCAAGTCCATCCACCTTGCTGCTGGTCGCCCTCTTCTTCTCTTTCCTTCCACTTTCCCCAGCATGATGGACTTTTCAAGGGAGCTGGGTCTCCGCATAATGTGTCTGAAGTATGATAGTTTGAGCCTGGTCATTTGTGCCTCGAGTGAAAATCCTGGGTTGATTTGTTCTGTGATCCATTTGTTGGTTTTCCTGGCTGTCCATGGTATCCTCAAGAGTCTTCTCCAGCACCAAAGTTCAAAAGCATCAATGCTTTTTCTATCTTGCTTCTTCAAAGTCCAGCTTTCACATCCATAGAGTGTCATGGGGAAAACCATTGTCCAAACGATTCTAATCTTTGTAGGTATAGACACAAAGACTTTACTTGCCCAAGAAAACCAATGCAAAAAGTGGATTTTTTTACCCTGATTATAGATCGAGCCACATTCTAGCATGCGATTAAAAAAAAACCAAATTGTGTCTGAAGTGCTCCCTGATAGCTCGCAGGGACTTTGGGTTTAATCTGGCCGATATGTGAACATACCCCCCCACACACACACATTCTGGAGGAAATGCAAACTAAAAACCAGGTGTGAAAAACTTCCTTGGCCTTTTCTGGGGTAGCCCCATGTTTCTGGAATTAATTGCTAGAGAGTGGCATGTTGCTAGCCCTCTTCACCAAGGCTGCACAAATTCAGCCTTCCAGCTGCTGTTGGACTACAACTCCCATCATCCCCAGTCACAGTTGCCAGTAGTCAGGGATTATAAAAGTTGTGGTGCAGCAGCTGGAAGGCCGATGTTGTGCCACCTTGCTCTTGACTGACATTAATGGGGATTCTGTAAAGCCTTCTTCCTAAAGTGGTTTTTGGTGAATGACTACAGGACCACTCATTTTTATCCACTCCTTGATGTGTCACTGGCTTAATTATTGCTGTCTTGCATTGGGTTTGTTCAATACATTGTCAGAGGTTTTATCCTATTTTTTAAAAAAATGTCTGTGAGGCTGCCAATGGCTACAGAAGAAGTGGGTTCAACTTCATTTAAATATGAAAACTTGGAACACAATCGACCTTTCGGTTGGTAGCCTTCTGTCCCTTTTTGTCTCTTGAGGAAGCAAATATTGTTCCCTAAAGTAATTGATATTGACCTTCTCTTTCTCTCCCCATGAATATAGGTTTCTCAGTGCTTTAAACCCCCTCATGACAACTGCTTCAGTCCTAATGAAAGCTCCCGGACCCCCGGCAGACTCTGTTGTGACTGCCTTTGCTGATCCCGTCGCCGCTGAAAGGAAAACCTCTAGTATCGCAGACCTGAGACTCAAAGCGAAAGAACATTCTGCCCAAATCCCTCAATTAAACCTCATATCCACTCTTACAAGCACTAACAAGGATCTTTGTTAACCAGTTCTTTTGTGGGAGACTGAGTTCGCATCCAAGGAATAGCATCTCCCACAAATGGATCCGGCTGAAGAGGATGTTAACAAAACACTCACTCAACATGCTGCCAAAATGAGCTTCTCTCACCATATTAGAAGAAACCGAAGTGTTTTAAGTATTTGAGACATTTCATCCTGCCACAGCCAGGCCATTTTTGATTATTATTTTAAATTAAACTAGGGTTTGCAGCAAGATTTAATCTACTCAAGATGTTTTTTCATTGACTAAAAAAGCCTCCCAAATTAATTGGGTAACATGCTTAAAAAAATTTTTTTTTAATTTAGGTACTTGAAAAATGCAGATAGCAGGCATTATTTCAGAAGAGGCCTTCACTTTCACACAAGAGGGAATGCCTTGTGATGTTATATATACATGCACCAGCTAAAGACAAGAAAAAATGTCTTTTTCTTGAATTATTTTGGTCAGATGCAGATTTAGTCAATTAAAATTTCTTTGATTAATCAAGTAAGATTTCTTTTACCAGGTGACAGCTCTGCTAAGCAGTGCATAATGGGCCTTCAGGGAAAGTTGGAAACAAAATCCTAAAAGCAGACTGGACATACTTGTGAAAATAAACGTGTTTTCAACTGGTGGCTTTTTGTTGGCAGTTTCAGAGTTGAAGTCATCCTTTAATTGCATCCTGATCGCATCAGGGCTAGGGCTACAATCAAAAACACACTTACGAAGGAGTAAAACTCACTGAACTCAATAAGGCTTACTTGTGGGTAAATATGGACAGGATTCAGCTATAAGAAGAGTGAGTTGTGCCTCAATGTCCCCAGTTCAGATTTCACCTCTGCCATGAATGCAATAGACAGACTTAGGCAAACATGGCCTCTCAGTCTTTGTCCTCCAAATGCAGGGCGGCCCTTCCATGAGGCAGGGCGGGATAGTTGCTTCCGGTTGCAGATTATTGGGGAGCCAGTAAGGCAAGATGCCTTCCTGGTCCCCACTTTGATAAAAGGGAAAGAGGGGTGTTTGCAGGGGCAGGCAGCATTGGGTACCCCACCTCATAGGAAGCTGCCGTATACTGAATCAGAACACTGGTCCATCTAGCTCAGGATTGTCTACCCAGACTAGCAGCAGCTTCTCCAGGGTTGCAGGCAGGAGTCTCTCAGCCCTGTCCTGGAGAGGCCAGGGAGTGTACTTGGAACCTTCTGCATATAAGCATCCAGATGTTCTTCCCAGAATGGCCCTATCCCCTAAGGTGTTCACACATGTAGTCTTCCATTCAAATGCAAACCAGGGCAGACCCTGCTTAGCAAAAAGGACAGTTCACGCTTGCTACCACCAGACCAGCTCTCCTCCCATCTCAGCGCCTCACAGGGGTCTTGAGCTGCCACTGTCCACCTGCAAAATGGAACTAGCCCAGCCCTGCATAGCTATGGCAAGGATCATTACAGAACGCATGTGAAGCACTCTGAACCACCTAAAGCCATCATGGAAATAGTAAGCGTTATTACAGTTAACATGGGAACTCAATAATAAAAGGCTTGTTTGATTTTAACATGAAAGGCTTGTGCTTGATTCTAAATATCCTTCTTCATGCTGGAATCCAGGAAAGCACCACCAAATTGGCAGATAGATCAGGGACACATGCGTGAGAAATACTGAATATCAAGTTTTAATTAAAGATCTGGTTTTTTACAAAATGTATCCTGTTTCAGATGAGAAATAAATGCTTGTTTACATGCTCAATGAGTGAGTGCATCGCTTATGAGACTAGGAGTGTGAGCACCATAAGATATTCTCCTTAGGGGGATGGAGCCGCTCTGGGAACATGCCAAGTCAGACCATTGGTCTATCTAGCTCAGTATTGTCTTCACAGACTGGCAGCGGCTTCTCCAAGGTTGCAGGCAGGAATCTCTCTCAACCCAATAAAAAAATCTTATCCTATTTTTTTTTTTAAATCTTGTCCTATCTTGGACTTGAAACCTTCTGATGCTCTTCCCAGAGCTGCGCCATCCCGAGGGGAATCACTTGCAGTGCTCATATATGCACCTTTCCTTGCATATTAAGAACACAGAATCACAGGACATGGCCACAAGGTATATAGCGGAGCTGAAACTAGCCATTTTGTGTCCCTTGCAGAGATAAATCCTTTACATACATGCAATAAGAATATGAATCCTCCTTCTCCATTGTACTCATGAGGAGAGGTACCAGGCTAAATTATGTTTCAAGAACTCAACAGAAGTTGATTTGAGCTTCATGCTTCTGTCTTTTACAAGGGAGAAGGAGTTTGTGGACCTAGCAGTCTCATGTAAATTTTTAGGAGGTCCACCAAGGCTGAATGCTCTCCTAGCCTACTTTTTAATGGAAAAATCTGCATGTAACTGCTAGCTCCACCCACAAACCCCAGTAGCTATGTCTGGTGCAGGAGCACTCCTTGAAATATCTAGGTTTGGCTCAGGCTCCTACCCTTGAAATGTTGGGAAATCAGACCCAAGTAGGTGAGTACAAACAAGCCACACTGTGCTGGAGAGAAGGCCCTTTCCTCTCATGCCTTAAGTTGGTCCATTTGACAAAAGCCAAAGACTATAATCCTTCAGTATCATACTAAATATATAATAAGTAAAGTGTGCTGTCAAGTTGATTTTGACTCCTGGCGCCCACAAGAGCCCTGGGGTTTTCTTTGGTAGAATACAGGAGGGGTTGACCATTGCCAAATCCCGCACAGTATGAGATGACACCTTTCAGCATCTTCCTATATCGCTGCTGCCCAATATAGTACCAGCAGCGATTTAAACCGGCAACCTTCTGCTTGTTCATCAAGCATTTCCCCGCTGTGCCACTTAAGGAGGGAAACATAATACCAGAAGTATAATAACAAAGTAGTATTATAATAATATTATTTATCCTAATATTGATCTCACCCTACTTTAGCTTTTGGATGCAAGACAGGCCAACCAATATGCTTGAAACCAACATAACATTCATCAGTCACCGATTGTAGCATTAGACATATAAATAGTCAGCTTGCACAATATCAACCCCAACTCAATGTTCTTCGATTGAGTCGGTTCACGCATGCAGCTGAGAGTTCTCTGTCGGCAGCGTAACCAATATACATGCATTGCGTCCTGGTGAACTGGCTTGTACTGACATGTCTAAAACTTCCTGCTGCACAAAATTGTATCTGTGCTCACAAACACACTTGAGGGGACTGACAGATGTTTACCCTAATCTGCAAGCACTCCAGCCCTGTTTGCCAAAATATAACTGTCTAGCACAACATCACAGTTTGCAAAACTGCTTTTATAGCCATTCTTAACATGTACGAGTGTCTTATTTGCTTATCTTTTCCCACAATTTCAGCCCTGTCAGTTCCCAATCTTCATATTTTACTTTATTTTCAAATATATACGTTAGTAAAGCATGTAAGGAAAGGAGGATGGTGTGGCAAGCCGGGGCGGGGGGGGGTGAAGAAGGGAGAACAAGCGAGTGTGTGAATAACCAGCCAGGTGTTTGAAGAAAAGACAAAAGAGAGAGCGCAGTAGGGTGTTCTGACTCACAAATCTGTATTGAGAAAGAAGTATTCATGAAGAAAATTAATTTACGAAGTATGTAGCTCAGGTTCTGAGCCCGTTAAGTCCTTTTAAAAAACAGATTAGTGATTCAAACTTTTTTTCATTCTAGCAATCTCTTAAACAATTAGCGCAGTAATTGGAAAAGGGGCTCTAAGATTCGGATACAGATTGAGATAAAAGAGTTCTCCCCACCCACCCCTCGCCTCTCCAAAAGCTTTGCCTCCGTTTTGTGGGCTGCAGAGACGCACCTGCCTTTACCATCCATGGGGCCAAAGCGCTGAAGGATGACACTGAATGGAGGAACAGAAGTGCACAAGCAGCAATACCATACAAGTGGATTCATGGAAAATAACCATCCTTGTATTGATCAGGAATGCATGAGCAATCCTTTCAGTGCAAGTCACTGTTACATGCAAACAGCCGCCTTGCAAAGTGATCTATCCAGAGCGCATTATCTGAGTTAAAGAAAAAAAGTGCCTAGGGGCTTTTAGTAAATATACTTACAATATTATTAACTATGTGGTCTCATGTGATTTGTGGGAGGAACTGGCTAGTATTAAGTGGTCCACAGGCTGGATTTGAATGGAAAAGCAATGTTTGTCTATTTTTATATCCGCAAATCCAAAAAGAGTCTTAATAAATCAGGACACTGCAAAATATATTTTAAAAAATGCAACACACCAATTAAAGAGTTGGATATTAGTTCTCAACCATCAAAATTTGTTGTAAATCGTCCTGAGCCATTTTTGGAGGGGCGGTATATAAATCAAATAAATAAATAAATAAAAGTCTGTTGAAAAAGACGAGCCTTCAATAATTTTCTAAGGATTCCAGTGGAGACGTCTTAGCATCTTTCCCTCAAGAGGGAGTTCCCTAAAGGGTGCCAACTATCAGGAAAAACAAAACCATCGAATCTCAGACAATGGCCACTCCCAAATCCCCCACAGGTGCAACGAGGTTTGTGGAGGTCTGTGGGGCAGTTTCGACAGTTGGAAGAATCAAGGAATAAATCTTCTCCTGGGCTGTTTCACTTTGGGATGTCCTGGATGTTATGTTAGAGTGCTCTGCTGCAAAAGAAAAACCCTTGAATACAGAGAAGTAATATCTCAGGGCAAAGGGCTCACCACATATTCCCCTGGACAAATGACTTTTATTTGTACAAAAAGCTGTTTTTGATGGGAGAAAAAACATAAATCTCTCCCAGCACCCACCCACTTACAGCCCAAAGTGGTACAATCCAGGAAGAGCTTTACCACTTGATTCTGATGATTGGACTAAAGGTAAAGTGTGCTGTTGAGTCGGTGTCGACGCCTGGCAACCATAGAGCCCTGTGGTCGTCTTTGTTAGAATACAGGAGGGGTTTGCCATTGCCATCTCCCGCGCAGTATGAGAGGATGCCTTTCAGCATCTTCCTATATCACAGCTGCCCGATAGAGGTGTTTCCCATAGTCTGGGCAACATACCAGCAGGGATTCAAACCAGCAAACTCTGGCTTGCTAGTCAAGTCATTTCCCCGCTGCGCCATTAGATGGCTGATGATTGGACTAACTAACCTTTAATCACAGTGTGGAGGTCAGTATCCACTTGCAAGAGAAAGAATGGGGTGGGTGTGTAAGAGCGACACAGAGTCCACACTTCTGTGTTTGTTTCAATTGTTCAGTGTAACAACACTACTTTGGGTTTTGTTATACTGTGGCCCAACCACTAACGCTGAGCACCCTACTTTATAACAAGCTTATATTTATAAATTAAGGTGCTTTATCAAGACCTTACAGTCAGGGGTGGCCCTTTTAGAAGGTGAGGAAGTCGCCCCTGGAGACAGATTATTTGGATGCCAATACTAGGATGGCAAGGGAAGAGCATCTAGGCTCCAAGTTCCCTCCCTGGCAGCATCTCCAAGATAGGGCGGAGAGAGATTCCTGCCTGCAACCTTGGAGGAGCAGCTGCCAGTCTGTGAAGACAATACTGAGCTAGATGGACCAAGGGTCTGACTTGGTATAGGGCAGCTTCCTATGTTGTTCCTATGTCTGTATTGTCCTGCCAAATGGGTAGGAGCCGGAGGATCTTAGCATGCATCAAGTACAGATGAGTGGTAAGGTCATCTTGTGCATTCACCCTCTGTTCTTGCTGTATTCTACCACCACCACCACACAAATAGAGACAAAGTACATCAGAACCAGAACATGGGAGCAAGAGATCCTTGCGAGAAGAGAGATTTACCAAAGTCTTCTAGCTGCTTTTCCTCCTAAAATCTGTTTTCTTCCAAGTGGGGATATGCGTTTTTTTAAAAAAAAACCCTTTCCACCTGAACTGTCCCTCATGTACAGCTGCCTTCCAACAGCAAAATTACCTTGGACCCAATTCAGCCAAAATTAAGCACCATTTTAAGTCCCATAGATTTCAGTGGGAGATGAAATGAACATAACTCTTTCCCCCACAGAAATCAGTGGGACATGCTTAATTTTGGCTGGATAGCACCCATTGTCTCTGATGAGGGTCATTGGTCCATAGGGGTTCTAAATGTTACAATCAAGCCAAACCTCAACATGGAGTCCCATTCTGACCCCACGTTGATCCCTTATTCATCAACACTCAACCGATCAGCCCATGCTCTCTGCCTCACGAAAAGACACAGGTTGGAGGAGTTTTTCATCGCTCTTGTATTATTAGTGAACAAGTAATCAATACAACGAAAAGGACAGACTTGTCAAAACAGCAAGTCTATCCTGCAAGTGACACAGCCCAGGCTCCAAAAGTTGGCATTCAAATACACCAAATGTAAGAAAGAAAAATCAATTTTTTAAAAAATGCCTTAACAGTCACGATCCTCAGAGAACTGGGACAAAGTACTTGTAATAGCTGATACAGATGGGACAAAAGAGGGGGGAAACGCCTTAACAGTCTTTGGAATGAACAGTCCAATGACTTGATTGTGAACTAAAGCAGAAGATACCACGACAGCTTGAATTACAGTTTCATCTAGTTCAAAGAGGGTTGCTGGTAAAATGTATTTAGGTGATCTGCTAAAGAAAAGAAATATATTGCATTTTGTAAGCACCCAGTCACAGCAAGAGATTTTTGACAAAAGTTGACTTTCACACACAATTAAACAAAATAATTTCAGTTTTCTAGTTTCACTGAAGCTGATCCAGACAGTGCCTTATCAGCAAGCTTATTTTGTGCTGATCAAAATCACAGGATTAATGTTTGCAGAAGACGACAAGAAAGGGTGGCATTATTCGAGCCTTGTTTGCAAGAAAGGGAATCCGCGGGGAATGGGAATGAAAGCACACAGCAAATGGCAGTCTCTGTATTGAATACACCCAAATGCCCAAAGCCACCTCATCAACAAGTGGTCCAACATCTTTCCTACCTTTGCTGCTTTCAACTTGAAGTTAAAGTAGTAAGTTGCAAGTTGCATTTAATTGCTTTGCCATTTAAGCTGGGATTTGACTCTGAAGCATGGACTTCTTTGCGGATAAATTGCTGCAAGTGTTAAGACAAAGAGTTAATTTCCTGGTACATGGCGCAAGTGATGTTTCTGACAGCAGCACATGCATGTGCCTTAAGTAATGACCCAGCCAGGGTATATGTGCGGTGGCCTCCAAAATGGACATGGCCACCTCAGAAAGGGTCGAAACAACCCCCAAAAGGGCTGAACTGGCCCATTCAAGACCAGGAGGCAGCCTGTGGGGTGAGAGGAACCTCCGGAGACCCCCCCACCCCTTGGCAGCACACACACACACCCCCAGAGGGCGCCAGACCTGGAGTTTTTAAAAAACCAAACTGGCTCGAATTCAAGCTAAGCCAGAGTTCTAGCTCAGGTGCACAAACCAAACATGCCTGGTCCGGTTCGTGTCTGGCTTGGATTAGAATCAGACCAGGCAAACCGGTTTTGTGCAGGCTCTAAGGGGTAAAAGCCTGAACAAATAAAAAGGTCTGCAGATGTTTTTTAAGAACAGGCACAGACGTCAAGGAGAGGACATTCACTGGGAGAGAATTCCAGAGCCTGGAGACAATAATTGGGAAGGCCCTGTCCTGTGTGCATGACAATTTAGCCTTGGCACACGGAGCAAAGACCCCTCTGATGATCTTGCTGGGCAGGCAGAAGCCCTTGGGAGCAGGCAGTCCTTCCAAGGCCCAAACTGTGAAGGGCTTTAAACCAGCACCTAGAATTGGATCCAGGAACAAACTGGCAACCAGTGCAGCTCTTTCGGATTAGGTGCAACATGCTTCCGAGCAAGCAGTTCCAGAGAGAACCCTGGCAGCTGCATTCTGCACCAACTGAAGTTTCTGAATATTCTTCAAGGGCAGCCCCACGTAGAACACATTGTAGTAATCCAATCATGGTGTGACTAAGGCAAAGGTCACCCTGGCCAGATCTAGGGACCTTATGTTTTCCACCATGAGCTAAGGCCTCTTCCCTAAAAGCTGCCTAAAGCCTCTTCAGAGGTTTCTCAGAATGTTTTCAGGGTGCCATCATGAAATTAGAAATGATCGACAAGCTTCCCTATAAGGCAGCTTGCTCACCACTATCAACGTTCTTCAGTGTGCAGCCTCAAGAATCCATTGTTGGGTGTGTTTTAAGGCATACTCTTAGTTTATGGAGGAAGCCCCACAGAGCCAGCGTTGGTTCTTCCCATGAACTGAGAGTGTGGCTTAAACATGTCCCAGAATCCTCTGTAAGTAGAGTTGCCATGTCCCCTGAAATTCCGGGTTTCACCCAGGTTTTAAGCATCTCACCCAGATTGCTTAGCCCACCCGGATTTCAGCTTTCATAAAAAAAAAAAAAAAAAGTAAGCTCTAGCCCTTGCAAAAGCAGAGTTATGGAGCAAAGCAAGCAGTCACTATTCTGCTCAAGAATTTTTTTCAAGCCAATCTACATAATATGCAAATTAAGCACCTGGATTTGGAAAGCCAAAATATCACAACCCTATCTGTAAGGCACAGCAAGGGTTCAATGGAAGATGAGAACCCAATGTGGAAAGAGTTTCCAGAATTATAAAGTTTTGAAAACTCCAGTGCGATTGTAAACAACATTATTTTTCATAGCCCACAAAGTCATGTGGTGCACTGCAATGCCATATACAATTCTGCCCGTCACAAAATACAGATTTGTTTTGTGGGAAGATATTTAAAGAAGCCTACATTTTTACAAGTATTACCACTACTGTAAATATTGAACAAGCATTTCTAGAGAACAAGATTATTACAACTGTAGGGGTCAGAAGAAAGTCATTTCCAAACTGGGTTCTTAAGGCTGTCTAAGAAACAGAGAAAAATACATCTCCCTCAGGATGGTACTTTAATATGGAAAGGTCTCACACAATAATATGGATTTGCAGCAGAGTTCTGGAAAACATCAAAACACATTTTGAGCAAACAGGAGGCTTTAAGGGGAGGGGGAATAAATACCACAAGCAATCTAAACAAATTTTAAAATAATTTCACGAATGGTTTCCCTTTGGGGAGGATAAAGAACACCAGCTCCTCTGGAAGTCACTTTGGACTGATAGCTCCCTTATTAGACAAAAATTAGCGTCCAATCGACCATGAAAAAGGCAAGCCATTATACTTTAGGAAAGCCATCAAACTGACACGGGCTACTGTACATGTTGACACTTACTACATAATCAAAGTAAACTTTACTCTCCGTGGCAGATCTAATGTAGCTGTTAGTTTATCATCTTCCGTGCTCAAATGGGGCCCTGTGTCACCTAGGCAGAGATGACAAACCAAATAAATAAATTGCAATGTTATCTCTTTTAGCTACTCAGGTACAGCAAACAGGGGAATCGCATTTAGTATTCCATAATGGAGTTAGGAGTAATTTACTGAGAGATAATTTCTTTTGGACCTAAAAGTGTCCTGCCCCCCCGTCGTGCGGACAAATAGAAGAAGCTGACAGGAAATGGGGCATGATAATACCGCTCTTTAAATAGAGTCACAAAATGGAAATTCAATAGGCATGCATTACAAAATATACAGCTAGCCGTTATCCAAACCTTTGATGTTTTTATAGCTGTCCACAGCACAAAAAGATTTGCTCATGGGGCCATTTTAAATACAAGGAGAGTTTAATGCTTGTAGGGGGGTGGGTGGTTTGTTAGGTTCTTAATTAAAAAAAAAATTAAAGGACTTGCTTGGAAAAGTGAATATTCAAAATTTTAATGGGAGGGCAACTGGAGGCTGTAAGGTTATAGAACCCAATTCACCTTCTAAGGAGGAGACAGATTTCCCCAACAACTCACTGGACGCTTGGGACAATGAGGTCTGGAACATAGGAGGCTGCTTTATACCGACTCAGAGCATTGGTCTATCTAGCTCAGTATTGTCTTCACAGACTGGCAGCGGCTTCTCCAAGGCTGCAGGCAGGAGTCTCTCTCAGCCCTATCTGGAGATGCTGCCAGGGAGGGAACTTGGAACCTAAATGCTCTTCCCAGAGCGGCTCCATCCCCTGAGGGGAAATATGCAGTGCTGACACTTCTAGTCTCCCATTCACATGCAACCAGGGTGGACCCTGCTTAGCAAAGGGGACCATTCATGCTTGCTACCACAAAACCACTCTCCTCCCTTAAATGTGTGTCCCTCACAACATTGTTCGAACTGCACCCCTTTCCATTCAGGCAATTCACTTGCCTGGAGCCGGGGATTGTTTGCAATTAGGAACATATTTGGCGAGGGACACAATTACCGCCACCTAACCTGTGGAGCAAGGGAGAATAGCAAACATACTCTTCCGTCAGGGCAGCAAAATGAGGGCTGAGCCAGCTGCCTGGTCTGTTTTTGCTGTCTTTTAAAACAACCTTATCCTTGTCTCCTCGTTCTCCTCATGCATGTGAACACGTGAGGCAGAAGTGCGCCCACATCCACTGGCCTCACCCTCAACCACATCCCCCCCCCTCACAAAACATGCAGCTAAGCTGGGTGTTAACACGGGCTCTCTAAAATGTCCCCCCCCAAATGTTGCTGCTCTGTGTTTTTGCACCTGGCAGCTTTCTTGTTTTGGTGGATATTTATTATTGCTTTTGTAAAAAGTTTGTTTTAAAGGTTGTGTCAGTTTTTGTATTATGAGGTGCCTCGGGTGCTTTGAGAAAAAGGCCAGATATTAAACAAACAAACAAACAATCATACAAGAGTGGAAAACCCCAGGCCCCTCATTTAAAATAGGCCCCTGGTTGCTAAGACCCTGGTTGCTAAGCATGACTGAAACTATTATTTGAGGGGTTTCTCCCCAATATCCCCCCCCCAAATATCGTACACAGTATCAAGCCACTAAAATCTCCAGTCACTTCCAATGGTAATTTGGAGACAGATAGTGAGTCATACGTTTATTGTTGTGACTACAACAATATGATGCTGTTGTGACCACAATAACATAACAGCATAACACAGAAGAGATGCCAGTTCCTGGATACTCCAGTCCGGGATGGTTAGCAATCCTGCCCACAACTTCTCATTATTTGGGACCACCACTATTTATTTTTACAGGGATGTCCCACTATTCCTCCAAGGAGCCCAAAGAGCAGTGTACATGATTATTTTTCTCCTCACAACAACCCTGTGAAGTCGGTTAGGCTGAGAGTGATACGACTGGTCCAGGGTCACCCAGTGAGTTTCATGGCTGGACGGGGATTTTGAACTCAGGTCTCCAACACTCTGATGACTACACTACACAGTAATTTGAGCTAGTGTGATGTGGACAGGGTACTGATTCAACAACACTGCCATGAAGCCAACTAGATTACCTCATTATCTCTCTCCGCCTACCTCACAGGGATGTTGTGAAAGATTCACAATTTAGATATGCCCTAGACCACCCTGAGCTCCACAAAGGAAGGCATGGAGTTATGAATGTCAGCCTGCAGGCAGGGACCTGTGTTATGTTTAATTCTAGTCAGCACCTAAACACCTTAGGTCCTTTAATGATGACCATAATATATCTGTTGGGTTCATTGGCCATAACAACCCTGCTTTTCTTCTATAATTCAAAGCATCTTCCCCATGAATAACACGTTGGTGCTGATGGCATGCTTCCATCTCTTTCTGATGCATCGTTTGCAGCCAGCCTGTTCAGGACCCGCTTTGTCCCAAGCTGCTTTGATCACCGATCTCGTGTTTTTGCAAGTGCTAAGACCCAAGGACCTTCTTGGAGCACACCTAAGAGCAGGGGCATACCCAGTAGGATACGGACTTTTCTTCTTTGAGTCACAGACCTTAGTTAGATCATATCTCAAGTTGCTTTTGGATGCCGCCCCTGTTTCAAAAGTGGTTTACCATGTGGCATGAGTAGCAGCTGTTCCAAGAAAAACAAGCCAAAAGTTCCTTTGGCCATCCAGACCTTGTCCTTTCCATTCTAGCCTTTGTTTTTAATTGAAAAGATGGGGGACTTTCATCAGAACCTATTTGATGGAACTTAAGTATGTGTCTCCCCAGAAGACAAATGACTAAAATTTAGTGGTGGGGGAGGAAAGACACATGAACATAAAGAGCTAGTGAACCAAAAATGATTGGCATTAGCTTTAAAGCCAGCAGGTCCCCCCCCCCCGACCCTCTGCTTATCGATTCTAAACAGAAGAAATCCGTAAATGGTAATAGAGTTCAATTTAAATTACTTACAGCAAGTGCTGCTTTTCAGCTCTTGTCAGACAATCGCGCCGTCCCTTCAACTCCATTTTGTTCAGACAAAGCAAATTAATGTGGATAAAACAGCTGTAATTCAAGGATAGTTTCTCAAACTTCGCTTTTATGTGGCGCACTACAGCCATGGGTCCAGTTTCACCCTAATACCCACTATGTCTTTAGCCTAATTACAGCTTTAAACTACCCTATGAAAGTTCACTCAGCAGACAGGAACCCAAGAAAATGTGGTTATACAAATACTTGTACTGTGAAAGAGAGAGAGAAGCATACCAATAATTATGTACAGAAGAATATAGTAAAGGCTGTAATAATGCATATAGCCCCCAAAATTCAACATACATGCAAACACTTAAAGAAGTATAAATATAGGGATTGTGTCCATTGTCAGCTGTGGCAGTAGAAATACACAGTTCAAAACAGCTGTAACCAATTCACTGATCCAATTCATTCAGCAGCATCCCCAGTAGACTTAGGGGAAATAAATGTAAAATTAAAAATGTAAAATAAAATTAAAATGGCAACTGCCAACCAGCCATCCAAAGCACTGGTACTGCTGGCAGTAAGCCCAGATTTCTTTATTCCCTCCAGTTTAAATATCATACCCTACTACAATGTCCTTCTCATTTCACCTCTTGCAATTGGGGAGGCAAAACTGGGGGTCATTTTGGCTCAACCTGTTGTGAGTTCTGGAAATCACAGAATTCCAGTCTGGTTCTGATGGGAGGCTGGTCCAGAGACGTGTTTCGGTTCGTCCTTAGGGCCAAAGTAAACTGTACAAGAGAACTTTATCCACTGAAGAAAAGATCAGACAGAGCAGTTAACTATCCAAATATTGAGCAACAGGTACATATAGGGTTTTTGGGATGATGCCGTTTTGTCTTGAGTCCAACAAAGAATCAATTGAGTTTAAAGTGGTTTCGGAGAAACATCGCTTCCCATGAGCCCTATTCAGACACTATATTGTACGCGTGTACAGATGTCAAATAAAATCACTTTATTACGGTCAATGAACAGAAGCAAAAAAAGCGATTACTATAGCAGATCAAACATACTATAACAGATCAAAAACCCAAGTCAGATAATCTATAGCCTACAAATTAATTTCCTATAGATATAAACTAAACTAAAACATACCTGTCCTAATCTTACAGGCCACTGCACAAAAATTGGCCACCTGCAAAATGATTTCTAGATTCTGCCCGGAAAGCAGCAGCTAATGTACAGATGTCCTTAAAAGTGAACCTGATACAGGCCTTCAAATGCTTGATACAGATCGGAAGTGTAGTGCTGTACTGTACCTGTGTACACTGTACACTTGCTGCACAAATTTTGGCCATACTGTCCAAATAGGGCTATGGTGTACAGATGTTTCCTTTGTCCCACGATTGCCTGTGGTCAAACAGGCTTGGCAGATTTTTAAAACCATAACCCTGCAAAATCTTTTTTAACCAGAGGTAACAGTGGAGTCAGAGGGCATGCTACAAGCTCTCTTCCGAACTCACAAGGGGGCAGGCCAATATTTGGCATTTCACATCCTCAAGTACTGTGACACCGTGGGCTGGTCCTGATTCACAAGTGTATATCTTCCAAGTCAGCTTTTGGCCCAAAACTTCTTGTATTGTTCTCACACTCAAAGAACTCTGGTGGCTGTTTCAGTAGTGAGTATGAATTGTCCCCTTTGCTAAACAGGGTCTGCCCTGGTTTGCATTTGGATGGGTAACTACATGTAAGTATGGTCTGCTGTAAGATATTCCCCTTAGAGATAGGGCCGCTCTGGGAAGAGCATCTGCATATCCTTGCCTGCAGAAGGTTCCAAATTCCCTCCCTGGCAGCATCTCCAAGATAGGGCTGAGAGAGACTCCTGCCTGCAACCTTGGAGAAGCCGCTGCCAGTCTGCGTAGACAATATTGAGCAAGATAGACCTATGGTCTGACTTGGTATAAAGCACCTTCCTATGTTCTTATCTCACTCTGCCTCTAAAGGAACTCAAGATGGCTTTAAAACGGTCATACTAATTTATCCTAACAATCACCCCATTGCCATTGTTGGTTCTCTTTCATAAACATCCCTTCCCTCGCGAGAGTCCTTCACCACTTTAAAATATTGTTTGTGATCTCTGGTGGAAGCTGAAAGGTAATAGATGTCTAATCTTCAAAGCAAACTCTGAAGACGTTTACTAGAGAGGTTTTACTAACTTAAATAAACCAAGTTAAAATTACAGACTGTCATTTTTCTGCAAACCTTCCATTTAGGGAAAAAGCAAATAAAAGTTGTGCGTCTCTTTGCCCTTCACCTTTTGGCAAGAAGCTGAACTGAAGCTGCTGCAAAAAGGCATTCATATCTAACTACTTGAAGAATTTCAGATTACTACATTGTCCTCCAAATTGCAGCAATCATGTCCGCTACATACGTTGCTGTTAGCAACTGTAAAGTCTTACATTATTGGTTTGAACTGTTAAGAGATTACCATTGTATAGAATTCCTTGGATCAGCATCCACTTTATGACACTGAAAGGGCTCAGAATTTTGTTCCTGATAAAAAGCTCCAACTTCAGCTCCAAGGAGGACTAAATTGTTCATTGTTATTTTAGAAAAAAAGCAATTCACATTGGAAAAGAAGGCTCCAACTTTTAATTTGTAAATTATTAATGATATAAGATTAGGGCTGTTGCCCAGTTAAAGACATTCCAAACTCAAGGGGTGACTTGGGTTAGAATCGTATATTAAAAATGCATGCAAATGTGTATCTTTGCCACAATTAAAACTGATTCACACAGCCATTTCTGCGACTGCAAGAATGACCATACCTCCAAGAAGTTTTCAATTCAATGGTCCCATAATGAAATCATCTTCTGGTCCCAGAATGAAATCGTCCACACGGGATAGTTTTTCTAGCATTTTTGAATATGTGCTACTTGGCCATCTTACCACAGGAGACCCTTTTGGGAGATTATTCCAGTCTCATAAACTGTTGTGAGATCAGCCTTCTTCTCCATGGAGAGGAGAGTTGGTCTTGTGGTAGCAAGCATGACTTGTCCCCATAGCTAAGCAGGGTCTGCCCTGGCTGCATCTGAATGGGAGACTTGATGTGTGAGCACTGGAAGATATTCCCCTCAGGGGATGAAGCCGCTCTGGGAAGAGCAGGAGGTTCCAAGTTCCTTCCCTGGCATCTCCAAGATAGAGCTGAGAGAGACTCCTGCCTGCAATCTTGGAGAAGCCGCTGCCAGTCTGTGAAGACAATACTGAGCTAGATAGACCAATGGTCTGACTCAGTATATGGCAGTTTCCTAGGTTCCTATGATTTTGCTAACTTCACAAGCTCCGCACCCATTCTCACATACTAAACCAAGAAAAAGAAAGTATGAAAAAGGCGCCCGGCCGGGGTGGGTGGGGGGGGCTTGAAAAGCTAAGCATGGGATTTATAGGATTTCAGCTATAATAGAGATGTAAATCTAAATCCAATAAAGCTTATGAGAAACTTGCACATTTAAAAAGCAGATGGAATAATTCACTCAAAGTTGAATGCTTTAATTTGTAAGTAAAATTGTTAATAATTTAAGATTACAGCTATCACCCAATTAAAGAAATTCCAAACTCAAGGGGTGACTTGAATTAGATTAGAAATGTGCACCTTTGCCCCAACTCAAGCTGATTCTACACAGTCATTTCTGAGATTCCGATACCACGTTTGCCCAGTGCAGCCCTAATGATATTAATTTCTTAACCATGGTTTAGAACTCAAGAATTGGCTGCAGGCTGCCTCCTCTTCTCTCTGCAACAAAATTTTCCCATCCCTTCCCTTGTTTGCCTTAACAGAATTTGACAGCAGGGTTTGAAATCGATTCTCAAACCATGGTTAGGCTGGTTAGCACCAGTGCTGATGGAACCCTGAGCCATGGTTAACAAGACCATGGTTAAGGAAAGGGCAGTACATAGCCCTGCAGGTTGCTGCTACTGTTAGGCATAGTTAAGAGATCAGCAAGATTACATCTGCACCAGAGTATTGTGGGTGGGGAAAACAAAAGACATTGTGTAGAGGTGGGGTTAAAAATGCTTGTCCTGTGCCTTGATTTAATAAAACCACCAACATCCATCTCCTTACCGCTACATAGTTGAAGCACATTCACAATCCAACATTGGCAAGGCAATTCTCCAAATGCACATAAGATAAATGGACTTAATGCCACTAAGCAAACATGGCATTTTCGTTTCACTGTGATCACAGATGAGTCATTAAGTAAAATGATTAATCACAAATCAATGTTACTAAGCCCCTTTAGAGACGATGTTCCCTATGCCATGCAAGTAAGAAGCTCTAAATTTATGGGCTAATGCATTTATTCTAGCTCTCTGACTGTTGTTGGTCTCAAACACCAGTCTCTGCCGGAAATTTGTGTGCAATTAAGCTCAAGTGATGACCTCCTTGTACACGTTTTGGCACTTTTTATCCAATAGCTTGTTGTGCAAATATATAAATGAATTCAAGCATTATATGGAATTGCATTAACTGTAATTTCCAGGCAGACAGATATATTCCTGAATTTTAATACACACACCAACAAGGTGTTCAGGTCCTGAAATTACTCATTTTTATCAGACTGCAAACAGTTTTTATCAGCTGGTGAATGGATTTGTTCCATTCTTCATTTGCGGCTAGAAAGAACCTCATGTCATTTAGCTAGCAGTTTTTGAGGTTCTGCCCTTTTGGAAGGGAAAGTGTTCTGTTTCAAGAACGTTTAAGGAAGCCATTATGTCCAGCTTTTCATAGTTTGTATTTGGCAAATCAATTCACTTTGCATCAGCTTATTTATTTTTGGCATTTATATACCACTTTTCAGGCAAACCTCCCAAAGTGGTTTACATAAAACAATACATCAAGTAATGCACTTAGATCTTTGCACAGTGAGTTCTTTAGGCTCGCTTCTCCCTTCTCCTCCCCTCAGAGAAAGATGGTCTCTGGTTGCTCTGCAGTGGCAGCTGGTGAAGAGAGAAAACAGACTGGCGAACATCAACGGTAAGAATATGACGAGCACATGCACACAAGTATAGGGCTGTCCCACAACTCAGAAGGCCACTGCCCCAAAGCCATATGGAATCCGTGCGGCCCATTTCCCTTGCTCGCGTGGACAGCTAGGGGGCTTTCATGAGGTCACAGCACAGGGGAGCATTCATATCACTCAAAAAGAGGCTGTAACTCAACAGCAGAGCACATCTTCAGCATGTTAATAGGAAAGACCCATTAGAAACCCTACATGGACCAACTGTAAATAAGGTAGTTTTGTACACAGAAGAGCTATAGCTCAGTTGTGGAGCACCTGCTTGGAATGCAGAAGATCCCAGGTTCAGAGTCCAAGTAGGACTAGGTAGTGGCCAGTACAGACAATACTGAGCTCGGTAGACCAATGGCCCATCTCAGGATAAGGCAGCTTCATATGTTCCAACACCCTCTCTTTCCATGCATTCTAAGACACTAGCATGAGTATGCGTGGAGAACTGCTGAAGTGAACAAGGCAGCCCGGACTATGTTGTCCTATGCCCTTACCTACTCCATTTTCCATAGCAGACGGTAGTAGGCATTGTCCATTCAGGACACCCAAGGTCAATGATCTCCCAATTCCATTCATTTAATCAGTCAGGCTTCATAAGTGACATGCTTGTCAATGTCAGAAGTCAAGATTTTCCCTCTCAAGTACAGTTTAAACCCTTTTGCCAGAATGGCCTTAAAAAATTTTGTTTTAACGCTTTGCCCTTTGAGTGAAGCTGTCATTCAAGGATACATTAATGGAGATATAGTTCACTTGAGGGAAACCGTCATTTCTTATTTGTGCACTAGTACCCACATATCTGTGGGTTGGTCCATACCAGCGTATGGCTGCAGCATCATGAATAAGCCATCACAGATGTTGTTTATCACTACCTCTTAGGGTAAACTGACATACATCAGAATCAAACCTCTTTTCCCCAGTAGAAAAGTGAATAGGCAAGCACCCTTGTGCTCCTAAACAATTTCAGCTTCCTAACATGGGCATCTGCAAGGCTTATTCCAGGGTTGCGGCGGGAGGCTGAAATGCCTTACCTGGGAATAAGCCCCAATGAATTCAATGGGGCTGGCTCAATCCAGAGCAGATTGAAAATTAAAATCAGATTATCTGTAGAATGTGTGCATTTCTATCTCTATATGCAAACAGACATGCACCATATTAAGCCATATTTACACACATATTTTATGTCATGCTGTATTTGCTCTAAATTTAAGACTCCCCACAACCAAACACACACACAGGTTAAGTATTCCAAAAGGAAGAGGACTCTGAATTTAAGACAACCCCACAATTTCTAACATAAAGGAACTTGGAAAAAACCTAGTCTTTGATTCTGATAAATACTGTACCCTATTTACTTATACACACACCCCTCTAAAAAAGATACAGATAGTACAACTACAGCACTCCCTCCAGTGGCAGCCAATGATACTTTCCAGCAAAATAAAATAAGACTAACAACTTAGACTGAGGTCACAGTTGGAATACTGTGGCATCTCAAAGCACGGCAAAGCAAAGCAGGAAAAGATGCAGAAGGGGACAAATTACCTACAAAGGAAAGACGGCAACATTTGGAGCTTTTTAGTTTAGAAAAGAGGCAACTGACTGTTTGTTAGCATGACAGCTAAATGAAACCTCTGAACACCAATTGCTGGGTGTCAACAGTACACAAGGACTTTTGCCTTCACACCCTGTTTGTGAACTTCCCGGAGACATATGGTTGACCAGTATGGGAAGCAGAAGGCTGCACTAGATGGACTTTCAGTCTGACCCAGAAGGACTCTCTCCTTATGGGACCAAATGTGGGACCTAATCCAATGAGCTACAGGCCTCCTTCAAAGAGGACAATTCACAAATTTAGTTGTCATAATTTTTTAATGCTGTCTCATATTATATTCATGTGACTATTTTCAAATACAATTAAAGAACTTAAGAAAAAGAGAGTCCTCACCCCCACCTCACCCTGCCCATCAGTGTTTTGTATCTATTGGTTAAATCCTTCACAACATCAAAGAAAAGGTTTTCTACAAACGTCGTAGCAAGTAGATACAGAATGTACAGTGAACAGTTGTATATACAAATGCATTTCAGCACACAATACACCTTAGCAGAAATCCTTGAAAAAATAGTCCAGATTTAAATATATTTAAGACCTTCTGAAGCATATTCTTCAAAGTTAAACATCCTCTTTGCTTTGGTTATGAAGCAGATTTCCTCAGGGTGCCAATATCACTGGCCATCACGAATAATCCGTATTACAAAATGATTAAAACCACGGCATTTCTTCAGCCTTCCTCCCCTCGTGCATTCCAATCTAGCATACATACATGACTTAATCCTGACTAAAATTATACGCTAATGAATGGCCATAACAGCATCAATTCTGCATGCACGTGGCCAAATAATCATCTGAAATCACCTGTAAATGCAAACAGAGCCACTGATCCAATAAAAAGAGGCAACTTGTAGAGTGTCAAGATGATAGACACGAGAAATACTTTCCCATTAGAAAACTTGACTGCCAAAAAGAGTTGGAGCATGCTAGTATGTGAAAGGTTCATCGGCCAACTATTGCTGAATCAAACCTGGGGAGGGGAGGGAAATATGAGCACTGACTGGTCATTTGATGTCAGCATTAATAAGGAATTTGGCTAATATACTATAAGAGTTTCTACAAGTATTGTACATCACTCTTCAAAGGGTTTAAAAATGCATATATACAGTTTTATGCCATTTGCAAAAGAAGTTCTCCACAGTTTTGAATAGCATGTAAACAAAAAGAGTGTGTCATGAACCAAGAGATCAAATCAGATGCTGGGATTAACAACCTTTTAAGCAAGCATCTAGTGCAAAACCAGAGAGTTGCATCCTTTGTCCTGCTTTACAAAACTGTTACTGCTTTGTTTCAATCAAACAGAGGTACTGAAACATTTCTAGCAGATGAGGAAACACAGATATACACACGCAAAATGTGAAGTCAGACAAGAGATCTCTTATGTTTAAATCAGAGTACAAGAACAGGAATTTTTCCGATCAAGTTTTCAGTGCTCTTTCTAAGCCTTGTTAAGAGAAATAATTTCCTAGGAAGTAAATTGTCTGCTTACTGATACTGGGTATGTTAAATACTTCCACAGCTTTTACAGAACTCAAGACAAAAACACATGGAGGGTTAGCAGGAGGCTTTTTTTTTTTTTACTTGCTAACTTCAAAAGGTTTCCACTACAGAATAAACAAGTACATTGCCTCAAAGATGGCAGTTCACCAAAAGCCATCCATTTTGGATATATAACACTAGTTTAACTCAGAATGGACATTCACTGGGGGACCAGCACTTTCAGTTTGACAGAGGAGTGCCTAAAAAATGCATAACACACTCTAAACAATGGCAGGGTTACTTGAGTGAGGAGGGGCATCAGAGCAATTGGAAGGTGTTATGTATCCAATTCAGTAGTTTAGATCTAGGAAGGAGACAGATGCAAACATCAATAGTTTATTATAATGCTGAATTTTAGGCTGCTACGTATTTCCACTTTTGTTCCAAAGTACTTCATCTATGACCTGTTAAGAACTTTGAAATGAGTCTCCTACTCCTGAAGAGAAGGGCTCTCTGAATTATCACGAGGATGGAATACTGATTCTAAACACAAATAAGGACAGGAAAATACTTTAATAGTTATGGATCACACAGAAAATCCAAGTTATCTAGTTATTATTTAACACATTTATGCATATTCAAGTGATTGATACTTTGAGTATCATCCACTCCCAAAGCAAAAGAGGTAGACATTCACGAGTTCTGGAATCTAAGCAATGGAGAGGGCATGCTATTTAAAGTGTGCAACTGTTCTTCAAATGTACCTGCTTAAGTGTTCTGTAGATTACACTTCCATATCAGCCTTGTAGAAACCATTTCATCTATATTAACCAAATAAGATCAATGTAACTACTAGTATTACACTCAGATTTTGCAGGAAGCATTTGAACACAAGGCCAGAATGAATCTCTCCAATCCTTCAGTGTAAAGTTGAGTTTTAACAGAATGACAGTGGCAAACATTTAGCTGGATGGGCCTTAAGAGGACTAAAAATGTCTGAACTCTCACGGAAGGACTTGAGAACACTAGGGATTCTTGATCGGTTTTATTTCAGTTTTACCGTTTTCTCCCCATAACTTTAAAGAAGGTCTCAAATAAGGCACATGACGTGACAGTGATTTGGAAGATAAAGAAACAGGCATACAGGGGCAGAGGGCGGAGTATCTTTGCTACTAGGAGTTGCCTTCTGCAGATTGTCTCATTGCATTATAACAAGAAATCCGTTTGTGTGCACATAATTTGTGACCACCCAACCAAATGTAGCCACTTGCCCTGTACCATGGCCTGCCTGACACTTGCTGCTATCCTCTGTTCCCAATTCTGTATACTGAAGCCAAACAAAAACACAGGCTTATTGAGCTCTGGTGGGCCACCAAACTTTCATAGGTGGGCTGCATTTGGCATGGTAGGTCACACGTTGCCCAGGCCTCGTGCTAAGTGAGGTTACAATGATCCTTAAAGGAAATCTAAAAAGAGATTTCACACAGCATCAAACTTTAATATGACTGCAGTGGCAGACAGAGAGACTAACTCTCGTCTTTATTTTTACAGAACAGTCTTGAGGCCAGGTAATGGCCTCAACACCTCCTATAGATTTTAGAAGAACTGAAGGAAATGCAAACTTTTAGGAATCTGAACACAAAATGCAATAGCCTAGATTTAAAAACAAAAGAACTCTTCTTGACCTCTCTCCACTTGCAATAAATGAGCATCATTTGAACTAGCCAGTCATAACTAAGCACCGTTGAGATAAGTGAGACAAGTGAATCATCACCAATTCAGTCTCATTAATTTCACTGGGACTGTCATGAGTTCGTCTGGATGCAACCCATTTTTATAAAAAAATATATAGATGAGTGACATAGGCTAGTGGATAGCTAATCCCAGCTCTAATCAAAATTTTGGTAAAAGTGTATGTAAACAATAGAATATTGCTTAAGGCTTACAAAGAACACTGAGAAATTCACCCCTGTCACATCAAGACATCCACATCTCCTTCATGGTCCTCCTCGGTCACTTTTAAAGAAAGCACCTCTTCATTGAGGAACAAGCCACTCAGTCTCTCTTTTCGAGCCTGCCGCTGCTCTTTCAGCTGCCGCTTGCGCAGAGCCTTCTGCTGAAGTTTGCGTTGTTTCGACCGTTTCTGTCAAAATAAAGGAATGCCGAGAGTCAGACCATGTCTCTGCAGAGTATTCGTTCAGTGTATGTTTAATGCAGGATTTTCACAGCAACACTGAAAAAAATAGTAGCTCTCTGGCTTCTCTCTGCTGTTAATCTTCAGCTACATGCAACAAGAATTCGAACGCTCTAGAAGCACCCAGACAGACACAGAGACTCGTCCCTCCCCGCACAAGCCCTGATGAAAAAGAAACCTTAAGCAGTAAACCTCTTTCCATTTTGTCTGAAGCTAGCCACTATTTTCCTTGGGAAGCTATAGTCCTCCTGTTGCCCCAAGAACCACAGGCTAGTGAAACTGACTATGGGCTAGTAATGGGAAATTATGGTTTCCTGCTACGTGAATGAGCTCTGGAGAGCAGGAGGTTTTCAGATGCCCTCCTCCTCTTCCACCTTATCGCCTCTGATCACACAGCCAGAAATCCTGGCTTGCTGAAACTGCGGCTGGGCAGCTTGCATTAACTTGTTTATTTCTGAGGCCAGTTTTGGCTTTATTGCGTTCCTGTGATAGAGAGTGCAATGCATTTCAAGAGGGGCTAGGAGAACAAAAACAGAGATCCTTGGGAATTAAAAGTTGTGGGAATTGGAAGAGCAGTGGCTCAGTGGCAGAGTAAAAGGTAAAGTGTGCCTTCGAGTCGGTGTTGACTCCTGGCGGCCACAAAGCCCTGTGGTTGTCTTTGGTAGAATATAGGGCTGAGAGAGATTCCTGCCTGCAAGCTTGGGAGAAGCCGCTGCCAGTTGGGGTAGACAATCCTGAGCTAGATGGACCAAGGGTCTGACTCAGTATAAGGCAGCTTCCTACATTAACTACCAGCCCCAGGAGACAAGACTTAGCTAGATGGACTAGTTAGTCCAATTCAGTGTAGGGCTGTTTCTTATGTTGCATAAGCAAATCATAAAGTCGGATAAAATTCTAAGTCTCCTTAAACAGAATCACATCCATTGAGTTATTGCAACATTTAAGTGTACTTGAATTTAACTGAATGACCACTCAAAAAAACCCAACATCCATCCATTAAGCAAGAGACACAATAAAGACGACGTTACTTTTGAATCCCGGATTCGCTCTGCGGCACTTGTTGATACGTTGCTGTCGCTGTGCGCCCGACTCATGTTGGCACTGGAGTTTGAACCGGAGTTGCCAACGCTGGAACCGCTGCTGCTACTGGCTGAGCTGACCATGCTGGCGCTGCTACTGCTGGCGCTGGCGCCGCTCACTCCACTGGCGCTCCCACAACTGAAGCCGCTTCGTTTCCAGTTATCCCTCGCAGACCGCTGCCGAGGGCCGTGCTCCTTGATATAGTTCCTGACCTAAGTGTTCAAAAGGAGAGAGACGGGTCAAGCACTTGAGAAACTCGTGGCTATGTTTTTAGAAGGCTGGATTATTGCAACACGGGCTACAAGCCTTTGAACAGGATTTGGAACTCTCAACTTGTTCAAAATACAACTGTGAGAGTCATAGTAACCCAGGCCACAGCCACACACATTGTGGCTGAAAGAACCTCTGGCAAATTTAACCAACCTGCTTCAGCTTTTCATCAGTGAGGCAATTTAGCTCGATAATAAACTCGTTGTCCGTAGGCGAGATCTGCGCCATGGGGTCAATGATTTTAATTATATCAAGCTGCTCTCGCAGTCCCATCTCCGTGCTGACTTTACGACTCAGATACTCTATGTATTCAACCTAAGAGAGAGATAAAGGTAAGCTACTAACAATATCCACCAAGGTCATCAATGGAGGGCCTGCTCCAAGGAACGAAGGAAGGGGTGAAAGAAGACAGGGACTTCTCCACTGTGGCACCCTGCTTTTGGAGAACCTTTCCTGGATAAATTTGGCTAGCACTATCCCATTCACTCTCTCACACAGCAAGTAAAAACCTCTCCCTAGTGCATTTCCCCCCGAGTGGTGTCAATTAATTGTTTTAATCCTCAGGTTTAGTTTTTGATGTGTTTGGCCATACTGCTTCTATATTGTGATTAACTGATTTTTTAAAAATACTTTTATGTCTTCTGCACCCAGTGACAGAAAGGCAGGGTATCGACATTTAAAATAATTCTTAATAAGCAGTCAAACTGTATATAGAACCTCAGGGCCGCTTTGAAGTCCACAGACAACCACAATGCAATATATCCAACGCCGTGGGCCAAAACTGAGAAAACAGCTTTCCCTGCATAATTAAAGGAAGTACTAGCACATCTACAAATCAGAGCTTGAACTCTTCCATAAACCAATGAGCATATCTGCAGTCTCCTGCAAGTCTCACAAGTAACAGAGGTTTTACCTGTTCATCATTGGTCATGGCACTCCATGGGAGTTCGTCAAGATTCCTGTGCTTGTTTTTCTTTTTCGGAAGCAGGCAAGGAGAGCTTGGAATACTCGGTATTATGTCGGAGAGCACATCACTTCCACTGGCGATGTCGCTGCCAGGCAACTTACAGAGATGCACACACAAAAAAGTCAGATTAAGGCTTCAGAATATAGCAATGAAATCTACCACTTCAAGTACTACAGATCTTTTATACATAAGAAATTAAGAGGAATGTTGCCCAATTCTGTTTTCGGAAACCATCTTTTCAGTCCAGCTTCCCCACCCGCACCAAGTATTAGAATATTTTACCTGCCATTCAAACTCGCTGTCTGACCAGTCCCAATACGTGCTAATAGAGGAAGAGACATCACTGCAGACGCTACCCTCCGGGAAGAAATCAAAAGAGGTCAGCTCCTGATCATCCAGGAGAGAATAACAGTCATCCTGGTCTCCGACAGAGACAGAAGAAAAGAGTTCTTCGCTGCATTCTGAGCTGGCTACGCTTGTCCCACAGGAAGTCAAGTTCCATCTGCAAAACAGAATGATCAGCTTTAATCTCTTTCCTTTGGAAGCATCCAACATTGCACACCCCCAAGGATGTCACTGGAAATGGGGCAGAATGTGCTCCCTTCTGCAACACACCCCACCAATGTTCAACACCCCACCTGCTGCCTGCCCCAAAGTCCCCCAGCCACCCCCACTACCTTTCTTGTTTCAGCAGCAGCAGTAAGAGAATGGCAAGTTCCCGCTCTCCTTCCTGATGCCTGGGAATTGTAGTTTTTCCTTCACAGTCCATATGGGTCAATAGTGCTAGGAAAACTACAACTCCCAATGCTTCTTGAATCTGGCATACAGCTGTTACAGCACACCAGCTACTGCAGAGGAGAGGGGAGAGATGTGCCACTGGAGCAAGAAGAAAGGGAAGCGGGTGGGAGAGAACTTCAAGGAAAGATGACAGGCAGGCCTCCAGCTTGGATTAAAATTCAAGTTGTCAAAAAAAAATTTAAGTTGTAATGCTGGCCTCCTGCTGGAAATGAGCATTAGGAACATTCTGGAGCCAGTTTCTGAGCTATACAACCAACTTTAATAGTCCTAAGCAATGATATTTGCCTGCTAAGCTAAGAACTAATAGGCAAAGACTGCAGGACAACTACAGTAGTTGTAAACAGGGACCTGGTTAAAACAGCAGTGCAGAATGATAAGGTTTTTTTTAGTATCTTATTATTTCCATTATCATTTTACATACTGTATGTACTGTATCATAGCTACTACAGTGGGTCCAATGGACAAAAAAGCAGGATATAAAGGTATTCCATTGAAAACAAACCAAGACTTTCCCATTTCCCTTAGGCTGCCATATTTTACCCTTCCTTAACAGACTGTATCTACAGTGCCAACATGATAGACAAGCACAGAATAGGTCCAGGTTTCACCTTGATACAAAAAACCTGCACTTCTTGAATTTCTGCTCACTGTGCAATTATTCACAGCACAAAAGATCTGCTTGCCACGCAACCACGAACACCACTGAAAAATGCAGCCGAAATTCCAAGGACACACAATGGGCAAGCTTCATCGGCTAAATTTATCCTTGCCGTACAACGACTAAAGGTGCAGGACTCCTGCCAGAAAAGCAGCTGCCAAGCCTAGCCCACAACTAGGGTTGCCACCTCTCCTCCTGGCCCTGCTTCTGTAGCTTGAACACAAACCTAGCAAACAGAAATGTAAAAGGCAGCACTTTCTGGCAAGGGAGAAGAAGGGTGGGAAAGCGTCGCCTGTTTAATTTCTATTTGCCAAGCAGCTTTTAGAAGCAGGGAGAGTTAAAGATAGAGTGACTACCCTAACCACCACTCCCACTAAGCTTCTCTCTCTCTCTCCTGCCTCCCCGCTCCCCCCCACACCAATGCACTGAAACCAAGAGAAATATTATAATGATGATATTTGCATTTGAATAATAATAGAGCCAACATAGCATAGTGGGAGGGTTGGACTAGGACCAGGAAGACCCGAGTTCAAATCCCCATTCAACCATGAAACTCACTGGGTGGCTCTGGGCCAGTCATATATCTCTCAGCCTAACTTACCTGACAGGGTTGTGAGAATAATGATAAGCATGTACACCACTCTGAGCTCCTCAGAGGAAGAGCGGGATATAAACGTAAGGGGGTGTGTGGATGAATGAATAATAAATAATTTCAAGACAAACTTTAAAAGTAATGCAAGTTTCTCTTGCTAATTGAGCAGACGGGCACCTTTTAAAGTGGGAGATTCTCTTATTTAGAACAGAGAGATCAACTGGCCCTATCCAATCCCAGTACAGCCTCTCTCTACTAATGTTGCTTTTGTGTTTTTTTTAGACTGTGAGCCCTTTTGGGACAGGGAGGTGACCATCATTTATTTTTCTACGTAAACCACTTCAAAAACTTTTATTGCAGATTGTGGTCATCATGATCATGGTGTCTCCCCTGCCAGATAAGTATGCAGATTGTAAATGTAAAAGTGCTATTGTAAGTGCATGTAACAATAAATGTAAGTGCTATTGTAGTCGTAGGAGCAATAAACCCATACAAAGCCAGCTGTCTTCTGCCTCAATCTTCCCACGGCAACAGAGGACTAATAGCAATTAATACTAATAGTAACCTTATAGGGTTGGGTTAAGCGTTACAGTGATTTAAGCAAGGTGTTCTGAACTCTCTTAAGCCTTACATAACTGCTAAGCATCTAGCTCAGTCTCTTATGAGTCATGTGTTTTCACTCACCCCACCCCTCTTCCAAAGAGTTTAGGGCAGCTTACATGACTATCCCTCACCCTTTTAGCTTCTGAACCCTGAGCCAAGGCTGACTCAAGGTCTACTAGTAAGCTTCGGGGTGGGGTGGGGTTTGGGCTGCTCTGACCTCACAAGAAGCCTAACAAGGCAGTTGAGGCTGAGAAACTTCCCTTGAATCCCTCCTCCCTTTCTGTCTAGGAACAGAGGAAGCTGCCATGTACCGAGTCAGGCCATTGGTCCATCTAGCTCAGTATTGTCTACCCAGACTGGCAGCGGCTTCTCCAAGGTTGCAGGCAGGAATCTCAGTCTCAGCCCTATGAGAGGCCAGGGAGGGAACTTGGGAACTTTCTGCATGCAAGCAGGCAGGCGTTCTTCCCAGAGGAGCCCCATCCCCGAAGGGGGAATATCTTCCAGTGCTCATACATGGAGTCTCCCATTCAAATGCAAGCCAGGGTGGAATCAGTTTCACAAAAGGGGCCATTCCTGCTTGCTACTACAAGGCAGGTGCTCTTCTTTCTCTCAAGTTCTCTATTAACCCCCATTCCTCCTGCCCTCTGCTGTTTTTCTTTTTTGATTAGGAAATGCCTCTGTGTATGTGTGTGTGTGTCACAGAATTTTATTTATTTTATTTACTTTTAAAATATTAAGGTAAAATAGAACGCAAGTCATGGGGCTACACTGGGCACTTGCACAGCTAGAGAAGATGCAGCCGCCCACCCCACCCCCAGCCTGTGAGTGGCATCTCCCCCAACTGTACAAGCACCCAGTATAGCCCCTCTCAATCCCCAGCCTGTTAGGTGCTGGGGGGGAGCAGCACCTCCCCCCAGCTGTGTAAGTGCCCAGTGTAGCCCCCCACCCCTGCCCGGCCTGTGAGCAGCACTGGGCTCTTGCACAGCTGGCGGGGGGAGGTGCTGCTCACAGGCTGGGGGTCTCGCGAGGGGGGGCTACACTAAACGCTTGCAGAGCTGGGGGGGAGTGATGCTCACAAGCTGGAGAAGCTACACTGGGCTCTTGCGCAGCTGGGGGGGAAGTGCTGCTCACAGGGCTGGGGGGGCTACACTGGGCGCTTGCACAGCCTGGGGGTGGGAGGGGGGGGAGCAGCCGAGCTCGCTCCCCCCCACCCCCGCCGGCGGCCCTACCTGTGGGCGTGCAGGCGGCGCAGCGGGTCCGTGCGGTGGCAGGAGGAGAGGTGGCAGCCGAAGTCGCTGACGTCCAGGCAGGCGGGGCCCTCGTCGCCCAGGCCGAGGCTGCCCAGCACGCGGGGGGGCGGCGAGAAGAGGGCGCCGGGCTCGTGGGGGGCCAAGAACTTCTCCTGCGCCTCCTCGCCGGCCATGGCGGGGCCTGCGCCCACCGGACGGGGAGGGGACCAGGCTCAGCCGCCCGCCATGAGGAGAGGAAAGAAGCCGCCGCCGCCGCCGGCACCTGATGATCCGCCTCCCTCCTTTTGCACCCGGGCGACCGGAAGCTGAGAGCGCCGCTTCCGGTTCCTCGGGCGATGATGACGAGAGAGGCCTTGCGCCGGGAAAGAGGCGCTCCTCCCCTTGCGCCACAGCGCCCCCTGCAGTGTGGGCGGTGGTGGAGGCGAAGGGCTCGCCCACACCTGTTCGCCCGGCAGGGTCTGCTAGACTAGAGAACTACTAATTGTGGTGTTTGGGGGTTAGTCCATTCTTTGATGGTTCCCCCCTCTTGACACTCTATGGATGCGAAAGCTGGACTTTGAAGAAGTAGGGTGGAAAGAGGTAATTTGGCGCTTTTGAACTTGGGTGCTGGAGAAGACTTTTGAGGACAGCATGATGGACAGCCAGGAAAAGAAACAAATGGATCATTCATAGAACAGATCTCATCCAGAATCTCAACTCGAGGCACAAATGACCAGGCTCAGACTATCATACTTTATACATTATGCCAAGAAGAACCAGCTCCCTTGAGAAGTCCATCATGCTGGGGAAAGTGGAAGGAAAGAGAAGAAGAGGACGACCAGCAGCAAGGTGGGTGGACTCGATTAGGACAGCCATGAATGCACCCCTGAGACACCTCAAAGGCCATGTTGAAGGATTATGCTTGGATTTTAAATCTTTAGTCAGATTCATGTTTTTTATATTTTAGCTTAATATTTTAATTGTGTATTTTTAGAGTCTTGTTCTAATTTTTCTGTGAACCGCCTTGGGATTGTTTTAATGAAAGGCGGTATATAAATTTGACAATAAAATATAAATAAATGAATAAATAATAAGCATTGAAGACAGATCATCCTGGAAAGAATCTATCTATGTGGTCGCGAAGAGTTGACACCGACTTGAGGGCACTTAATCAATCAGTTCCTTGATCCAGGCTTTGGAAAGGGGCTTTAGCTACTTGTATTCCAGCTATCAAACAGTCAGCAGCAAGAGCACTGAAGCTGCACTTGCCTCTCTGTGTTTTATGTTGTGGGTTTTGAATGTTTACCCGCTTGATATATTAATCTATTTTGGTGAATATAGTTCGTTACAGCTGTAGCAGAGGTTCTCAAGCAGAGAGCTGGTCTTGTGGTAGCAAGCATTACCTTAACTAAGCAGGGTCCACCCTGGTTGCATATGAAAGGGAGACTGCATGTGCACACTGTAAGATATTCCTCCTCGGGATGGAGCTGCTCTGGGAAGAGCAGAAGGTTTGCAATTCCCTCCCTGGCAGCATCTCCAAAATAGGGCTGAGAAAGATTCCTGCTTGCAACCCTGGAGGAGCCGCTGCCCCAAGTCTGTAGACAATACTGAGCTAGATGGACCAAAGGTCTGACTCAGTCTATGGCAGCTGCCTAAGTTCCTAAGCGTGGGTCAATGGCCCTGCGTTGTGGCAGGGGATGATGGAAGTTGTAGTCCAACGACATCTGGGGAGATCCAAAGACGGGGAACCCTTGCAGGCTCTGCATTGCATAGCAGGGGTGGGTGACTCATTCACACACGTCGTCCCTGGATACCGCAGCCACCCTCAAAGAAATGTGTCAGGAGTGCGCCCCATCCCCGCGCTGATTTATGTGTGAATGAGATGTGTAGGGAGGGCCAGCAGGGGGCGCGCGCGGGGAATGGAACGTTCCCCGGGAATCGAAGGGTCACGAGACCCGGCGGGCGGCTTTGCCCTCTGCAAGGCTCGGCTGCAGCCGCCCGGCCAGTGTGCCTCCTTGCAAGCGGCATGGCAGCTGCAGCGGGGAAGGCCCTCTCGCCCCCCTATCCGCACCAGGGACCCGTCGGCGAAAGCGGCTTGGGCAGAGTCAGCTTCCTGGGGGCTCGGCTGCCGCCAGAGGTGGAAGCGATGGCTAGGAGCTTGCGGGAGCTGGACAAGGAGACCTTCCGGAAACTCCTCAAAGGTAAGCCTCCCGCAGCAGGGGACGGGAAGAGAGGGTCCCTGCTGCCTCTCGCCGCCGACGGGGAATGGGCTCCTTCGCCCGCAGCGCGGCCCATCCCGCTTCCCCGCCTGCCTGCTGCGCGCCGCTCGCCTTCATTCATTCCAAGCTCACCTTGGTGATCAGGTCGCCCCTCTGTCTTTGTAGTCGCCGTCAGTGCGCTGGAAGGAAGAGACTGCAGAGAGGCCGTCCGGGCGATTGCCGAGAGCGCCAGCCTGCCGGACGCACAGCTCGCCGTCCTCGTCTCGGGCATGTATCTGCTGCTCCGAGAGGCCTTGAGGCTTCCCACGGCTTCTCTGAAGCAAGAAGTAAGTCAGTCGAGAGAGCCCTGGGTGTGCTCATCGCCTCCTGCGGTCGCCAAACGGGTTGGCTTATAACTAAGCAGGGCAGCAGATGCTGTCCACGAAAGGCCTCCTCCTTTTATTCAAAAATGAGGGATTTACACAAATGCAGAAGATCCAGCCTTCCTGTATCCTCGTCATGCCTCCCAATAAGCAATGAATGGCCACCATTTTTGCTAGAAGTCTGATGATAATAGTGTTTAGCATTTGTGGAGTACAAAGCACTTCATGTGTATTGTTATCCTTGCAACAACACTGTATGTAAGGCGTGTCTGTTGTTGTTCTTTTATTGTAGCTGAGAGGGAGTGGTTTGTCCAAGGCCACCTAGTGGGTTCATGGCAGTAAAGGTAAAGTGTGGCGTTGAGTCGATTTTGACTCCTGGCAACCACAGAGCCCTGTGGTTGTCTTTGGTAGCATACGGGAGGGGTTTGCCATTGCTCTCTCCCGTGCAGTGTGAGATGATGCCTTTCAGCATCTTCCTATATCGCTGCTGCCCAATATAGGTGTTTCCCATAGTCTGGGGAACATAATCTGCTTGGTAGTCAAGTCATTTCCCTGCTGTGTTAGCCAGATTCAAAACTAGGAAAGCCTGATTAACAACTGAATCTTTCAGCCACTCTGGGACATTAGCTCTCACCAATATTATTTGTCTGTTTCCTTGACAGACCTTATCTATCAATATGCCCGTATGTGCAATTTCTAATGCCTTTAACAATCATTGCATCATGAATGGGAGCAATTCTCTGCCTCTTGGCTCTGTGGCATGTTGTGGCCTATTGCATCTAGGCTCCACCTCCGTACCTGACAGGTCAACCTAATTCACCGAATGTGAAAGTGTCTGACTCATTGTGTAAGCTTCAGGACAACAAAAGATCTACAAAATCGTTAAGAACACCTGAGAATATGCATATTCTGTGGAGTCTAGGAGATATTTTTTCGTAGCCTGCAAATCTGTAGTCTGCGTTCATCTATCTAGCTATCTCATTTGTACACTGCCCCAAACTTTTGTCTCTTGGCGGCAAAAACTGTAGTGGCCAAACCAGCATCTCTGCCCAGTGATGTTATGACTGTTAAAGGCATTAGACATTCATGAATTAGATTGCTGGACTTCACATTCACATCTCTTAAGGTGCTTACGTGGGCTAATATTTTGTGAACTCCCAATTATTTGGATTGTAATATTTCTATATAGTAATATATTGCATACAAATTTCTAGATAATAAATATAATTTTGTTTGTCAACAACATCTGGGAATCCCTGTTAGAGGGAACACTCCTTTAAGGAAGGAGGAGAGATCAGTTTCTAAGGGAGAGATGAGCATCTCGCAAACCAGCTTCTCAGAAGTCTGGAAAATGCCGCCCTTATTCTTGTAGACACTGTAAAACGTATCTTTTCTTTTTGCTTTCTGGTTATTCTCCAGGTTTTCAAAGAAGATCTAAAAGAGCTTAGGTAGGTCTGTTTTACTTTGGTCAGTTTCATCCTTGAGTGCTGTTGTGTAAGTTATGAGTGCCTCTCACAACCCTAAACATGCTGCTATTGTTTACCAGGGCGCTTTCCAGATTAGCTGCTCAAAAGCGGCTACATGCCTCGTTCCGGCAAATGGCATTCAAAACCTAAAACCTGCAGGGAGCAGGGGCAGTCTTGCAAAAACTCGGAAGGTAAAGTGTGCCATCAAGTCAATTTCAACTCCTGGCACCCACAGAGCTCTGTGGTTGTCTTTGGTAGAATACAAGAGGGGTTTACCATGGCCTCCTCCCACACAGTCTGAGATGATGCCTTTCAGCATCTTCCTATATCGCTGCTGCCCGATATAGTACCAGCGGGGATTTGAACCAGCAACCTTCTGCTTGTTAGTCAAGCATTTCCCCACTGCGCCACATACAACTCGGAAAAAACACCTTCTTTTCGCTGGATATATGGCGTCCTAGCTCTATATCGAATGACAATGAATGCAGCACTACAAGACCTTCAAGGCCAAGTTGAAGACTGATTATCCTGGAGAGAATCTATCTATGTGGTTGCTAAGAGTCGACATCAACTTGACGGCACTTAATCAATCAATCAATTAGCTCTATATCGCAGTGATTAAATTCGAAACAAGGCATTGGAAATAGGAACAGCACGCTGCTATCCATGTAGGGACTGCAGTGTCATAACACAGGGAGGGTGGCAGCACACTTCCGAGATCTGACGTGACCCCATTGCAGGGTCTGATCTGGAAAGCGCCCAGGAGTGATCTGTCAGGACTTGGGCATGTGGCAAAGAAATCTCTTGCTTTCTAAGGACCAGTAAGTATGAAGGGGCACTTCATCCCTTAATACATATTACCTGAAGTTGATTTTGGTCGGTTTCATTCTGCTGTTGTGTAGTAGGGATGTGCACGGAACCAGGCGGGGGTAGTTCAAAGGTGTGGGGGGCGGGTTGGACTTTAAGGGTGTGGGAGTGTGCACTTATCCGTCCCTCCGCTGCTCCGTTATATATGCTGTTCCTTCGGGGCAGCAGTATATCTCCCTGCTGCCCCGTCTCCTCTTTGCCCCGAAGTACTTGGCGCCACTTCCTGGTACTTCTGGGCAAAGAGGAGACCGGGCGGCAGGAGCCTTTGATGACGGAGCGCTGGTGGGGGAAAAGCGGAGGGAGGGGTAATTCCCCACCCGCCTTTAAAGTCCGACACCCACCCACCCCCGCCTTCGAACCGGCCAAACAGAGGTTGTTCGAACTGGTGCGGAGGCCCTCAAAAGGGTTCGTGCACATCCCTACTGGAATGATGTTTGCTCAGTTAGCAGGAGTAAATTTAGTGCCCCGTCCTTTGGTTCAATGAGCTTCCAGGGCAGCTTATAATAAAACAGGACTAGAAACCATCCCCCATAATCAGGCCGTGGCACATTTTCTTTGCATCTAGGAGCCAATCAAAAAATTTAGGAGCCAGGCAATGGACACTTGACAAAATTACCAGACTTAGTGATGGACGTTGTAGAAGGTGAGGATAAATGTTTTTCTCTTTATCCCCTTTACAAGTAATATCCTTAGCACAGAAACAGGGTTGCCTGGGACAAATAAAGATTTTATGAAATAGCTCTCCCTCTGAATATCCCAGTCTAGGCACCATGGTTAAATTTCTAGGCACCACGGCACCCTGGCGCTTGGGATTTGTCAAACTCGGCTATAGAGAACTCTCTGCAGAGGCTTCTTAATTTGTGCCTACCCATCCCCAAAATATTCCCATAACCACTTGGGAGAGAAAACATCATATGGCCCCATTTGGATATATTCTGCATGCAATAGTTTGCCAGTGAGATCATAGGAAGCCAGGCAAAGCAGCCAGGCATTGTATAACCTGCTGTTGGAATTGCCACTGGACGTGTGCAGCCTGTTTTATAACAGGCATCGAGGTTTTGGCCTGGTTCAGCTCTTCTCTTTGATCTCTCTCTCACATGCACACAAAACGCCCACCGAATCCCTTTATTATGGTAAGACAATTGGCGTTTTGGAGAGAGAGGCCCCGTTCTACTTTTACAACCCTTCCATTGTTTTCACAGGGCAGTGATATAACACTAGTGAAATCCTCCTGTATTCTCTGGGTGTGATCACTTGTTCTAATTAGCAAGCAAAACATGACATTTGTTACACAGACTTAATCAAAGCCTCTGCCAGGTGGCTCAGAGTAGCAGCTTTGCATAAAAGCATGGGCACACTAAGCCTTTGGGACAATGACATGGCAAACAGAGAGACCTAGAGATCCACAGGCAAAGATCTGCCTGGATCCATTTTTATTTTTTTAAATGCTGTCTTTCTCTGTTGATGAGCTTTCATCAACAGCTCCTTTCTTAGTGTTCCTGCCCTTTCAATCCACCCCCACCTCCCGTGTCTCAACTCTTCTGTCATAGGAATGTAGGAAGCTGCCATATACAGAGTCAGACCATTGGTCTTTCTAGCTCAGTATTGTCTTCACAGACTGGCAGCGGCTTCTCCCAGGTTGCAGGCAGGAATCTCTCTCAGCCCTATCTTGGAGATGCTGCCAGAGAAGGAACTTGGAACCTTCAGCTCTTCCCAGAGCGGCTCCATCCCCTGAGGAGAATATCTTACAGTGCTCACACATGGAGTCTCCCATTCATATGCAACCAGGGTGGACCCTGCTTAGCTAAGGGGACAAGTCATGCTTGCTACCACAAGACCAGCTGTCATTCTCCTCTCAGCAACCAGCCACTCGTGTCCTAAAGTCCTGTGTGACTCTTTCCCTCTGCTAAATCAGAATTCTGTTTCCTTTCATAGTAGTCACATTCTAACTGGATTCCTTATCCCCATACACACACCAGAACCAAAATGGCCTGTAAAAACAATAATGTGCCCTTAACCCAGTTAAAACAGCCTCTTCCCAATTAGAATAATAATTTTAAAGCTGGAAAGCACCTTACGAATGCGACAAATATTTATATGCCACTTTTCAGCAAAATTTCCCAAAGCGGTTTATGTAGATATAAATAAATAAAGACGGCTCCCTGTCCCCAAAGGGCTCACAGTCTAAAAGAGAAACATAAGATAGACAACCAGCAACAGCCACTGGAGGGATGCTGTGCTGGGGATGGATAGGGCCAGTTGTTCTCCCCCTGATAAATAAAGAGAATCACCACTTTTAAAAGATGCCTCTTTGCTCAGTTAGCAGGGATTAGCTTAGAGATCTTCTAATCCAACGCCCAGCTCAGTTTGAGAGGTGTTAACGGATCGGTCTGTCAGTTTAAAACTTGTAGTGGTTTGTGTGTTTGTGTCCATGTATATA
The DNA here is from genome assembly GCF_027244095.1 of Hemicordylus capensis. Lineage (NCBI taxonomy): Eukaryota > Metazoa > Chordata > Lepidosauria > Squamata > Cordylidae > Hemicordylus > Hemicordylus capensis. The sequence continues at coordinate 23,688,569 of NC_069667.1, forward strand.
TACCTAATAATGCATATATGTAATGTAACAATACATGTACATAATACATGAAATAAATAATGTTGTTGTTACAGAACACATGTAATATATACACATAATACATATATATAATGTACACTGCATTATTTTTTTTAATGAGTTGAGGAAAGAATCCTTCATATCTGGGTGTGTCTGCCTCAATTTGTCCTCTCTTTAAGGATTCCTGAAGATTTTATCGTGGACTTTGCCACCGTGGCCTTTGGAAATAGGTTAGTGGATTTTATAATTCTGTTCTAGATCATTTCCTGAACCATGTTTTGCTTCAGCCTTAAAGAGCAGTAGAAAAATAATTACAGCCTACAAAGAAAAAACATACCCAGCCTGTTTGGTCGCCCTGCTATAAATGTCAATTATAACGCAGCTGGCGAACTGCTAGTCTGCCTTGCTCCAGGGGAGGGCCATATATGATGTGTGGTGTATTTCTGGGTGACCAGCCCAGTCGTTATCATTGTCCAGCCCACCTCACAGGGTTGTTTTGCTGATAAAATGTGGGTGTGGAGTCTTCTGTGTCCACTGAGCCCTTTGGAAGAAGGGTGGGATAAAAATGTAATTATAATGCATAATTATTTCCCCCTTCTTATAAGTTTGTGTTCATACTGTTTCTAGTTCTTTTCGCTGTAACTTTGTTGCTGTTTTTTCTAGTATTAGTAGGTGAGACCTCTCGTTAGCCAGGTAAAGTCATTTGTGTAGATTACACATAGGAATGTTCAAAAAAATAAAGATATGTAGTAGAATTTTTTAATTAATGTATAAAGGGAAGTGCAGGAACCATTTGAAATGTGTAGGATTTCGACCTCAAACATTATTTATAATATTGAATAATTACTAAGTGTTATAGTCACCTTAAGTGGCGCAGCGGGGAAAGGCTTGACTAACAAGCAGAAGGTTTTTGGTTCAAATCCCCGCTGGTACTATATTGGGCAGCAGCGATATAGAAAGATGCTGAAAGGCATCATCTCAGACTACACAGGAGATGGCAATGGTAAACCCCTCCTGTATTCTACCAAAGAAACCAGCAGGGCTCTGTGGGCGCCAGGAGTCGAAATCAACTTGATAGTACACTTTATCTTTACCTATGGTAAATTTGAATCGTAAACTTGAATCTCTTGGGCATGGTGTCGTTTTGGAAGTTCTGATGTGATTGTTAAAAATCTGTTGAACAATAACAGTCAAAATATGAAAATATAAAATATCCCCTAAAATATATTTTAAGAATATCTTCTTAAAAATAAAAATTCAAACCTTTCCCTGAGCATATTCCAGTGTAAAAACGAGTGCAATCGGCTGATTTCAGTGGCAGGATTGGTATCTGTGGGTCATTGGAAAGTATGAGTTTTTCAAACCAACCAACAGATACTTCAAAATATATAATAGATTTATTGTCCTGATTTATTTGTTTTAAATTATTAAAAGGGCTGAGTCACTGCCTGTTTGTGACAGGTCACTAATACAGTCCGGAGAAGCCATTGTTTTGATAATCCTCCCAGACCTGAGTAATGATCTTCTCAAGGCTGTAATTTCCCAGGTCACACCCAACTCATTTGACCTATTTCTCAGTCCTGGCTTGAAAGATGTAAGTGCAGTGGGCAAGTAGATGTTCACTACTCTGGAAAGTGCCTGTGCCGCTAAGAAGAGGCCTCACAATGAAGAGGGAATCAACAACCTGCAATTGTTTAAACTGAGCAATTTTTGTTGGGCAAGATAGCTTTGTTAGAGGCTGACCCTGCTTGTTTAGAGGTGAAGCTGGGGGTTTAGCTGTATAGCCCTCCCCTTCCTAAGGCCTCAAGGACAGGTAACAATAAATAATTCTGCTAAATTGTTTTGTCTTATCTGTCACTTGGTCCATCTAGCTCAGTATTGTCTACCCAGACTGCTGCTTTCTCCAAGGTTGCAGGCAGGAGTCTCTCTCATCTCTGTCTTGGAGATGCTGCCAGGGAGGGAACTTGGAACCTTCTTCTGCTTTTTCCAGAGCGACTCCATCCCGTGAGGGGAATATCTTAGAATGCTCACATGTAGGCTCCCATTCAAATGCAAACCAGGGTGAACCCTGCTTAGCAAAGGGGACAATTTCAAGCTTGTTACCACAAGACCAGCTCTTCTCCCACACCGTGCTACACCTTATTTCTAGATTACTTGCTGATCAAATATTGTGTTTACCTGAATCCAAGACTAGTTGTAAAAAAAAAAAATAGAGTTCTTGTTAGAAATCAGGGGGTCACCTTAAATTCAGAGTCCTCTTGTAATTCGAGTAAATATGGTACTGTTTGTGATGCTTTGACTCCAGTGCTATTTTGCATGCTGTTTCTCTGTCTTCTCACCGACAGACGGCCTGTTCTTGAAGCCACCATTCAGCAGCGGGCCAATAAACTGCCAAGAATTGAAGATTTCAAGTGGAGAGTGGATGTGGCCATTTCCACCAGGTAACAGAGGTCCTTTCTGCTTGTGAATGTGTCTCAGGCTCCTGTGGCTTATATCTGAATGGGGTTGCTGCCATTCTTTGGAGGTTGGCTGCGGCTGTGTTGGGTTTTGACGCATGTGTTTGTGTGTGCAACATTAGATGGTAAAAGATTATGCTACGTTTTCAGGAAGCTGCCATATACTGAGTCAGAACACAGGTCCATCTAGCTCAGGATTGTCTACACAGACTGGCAGCAGCTTCCCCGAGGTTGCAGGCGGGAGTATCTGGAGATGCCAGAGAGGGAACTTGGAACCTTCTGCATGTAAGCCTGCAGGTGCTCTTCTCAGAGCAGCCCCATCCCCGAAGGGAGAATACCTTCCAGTGCTCACACATGTCATCTCCCATTCAGATGAAAACCAGGGCAAACTCTACTTAGCAAAGGGGACAAGTCCTGTTGCTACCGCAAGACCAGCTCTCCTCCAGATAAGTAGATTCCTCGACCAAGATATCTCTGGGCCTTGCTGTTAGAAGAGAGGTAATCGTTCAGTGGTTGAGCCCATGCATTGCATAGAGAAGGCCCCAGGTTCAGTAGGAACAGAGGAAGCTGCCGTATACTGAGTCAGACCCTTGGTCCATCTAGCTCAGTATTTGTCTTCACAGACTGGCAGTGGCTTCTCCAAGGTTGCAGGCAGGAATAATCTCTCTTAGCCCTAACTTGGAGATGCTGCCAGGGAGGGAACTTGGAGCCTGTATGCTCTTCCCAGAGCGGCTCCATCCCCTGAGGGGAAATCTCTGACAGTGCTCACACTTGTGCACATCTCTAGTGTGCACTGACGGGCAGTAGCTTCTCCAAGGCTTCAGGCAGGAGTCTTTCCCAGCCCTACCTGGAGATGCCTGGAAATTGAACCGGGGACCTTCTGCATGCCAAGCAGATGCTCCTCCACTGAGCTACGGCCCTGTCCCCTAAGGGGAATGCCTCCCAGCAGAGTGTGCTTACATGTAGTCACCTCTCCAAATGCAAATCCAGGCGAACCCTGCAGTTTCAGTTCCCCTGCCTTGGCAGGAGGGGATTACCATTGCCACCTCCTGCGCAGTATGAGATGATGCCTTTCAGCACCTTCCGATATTTCTGCTGCCCAATATAAGTGTTTCCCATAGTCTGGGCAACATACGGGGATTCGAATCCCAGAAATCCCAGTGGGGATTCGAACCAGAGATCTCTGGGTTGCTAATCAAGTCATTTCTTTGCTGCATCATTAGGTGGCTGCCGTGCTGTCTGTACAGTGCCCTAAAAAAAGTCTCTGTCTGTCTGAAAAACATGCCGCTAAAAATTCACCACCCCTGTGTTCTGGGAGAGACGACAAACAACCCTCTCTGGGACAGTGTGGGTTCTATTTCTGGATTTCTTTTTCTCCTTTCCCCCCTGTCTCATTTTCCATTCCTCTGCAACCTTCTTCTGGGACTTCCTGTTTATCATCTGGCGACATGTTCTGCTTCGAGGCATGGAAAGAGCTCCGTCTCCGGCACCCAGCTTTTATGCCTGCCTTACTTTGGCAACATCTGCTGGCAGCAAGAGCATTGCCCACAATGATTCATTTCCCACTCGTCAAATCACCTACTGTAGAGAGCGGAATATTCCTACTGCCGAGTAGGAATCAAACAAACTCGCCTTTATGGAGGGCTAATTTTCTGGCTCTCATTTTGGGGCCGTAGGTCTTTGGATTGTTTTCAGAAAGCTGGTCGGCTCTCTTCCTAGTGTGGTGGGTGTTCTGGAAAACTTTGCGTCGGAATATTTTCCAGTACCTTCAATTCTTTGGGATCTAGCATATTAGAAGGGGAGGTGTTGGGAGGGGAGGTGTTGAGGTGAGGTATTAGAAGGCGTGTGTTTTATACACACCTTATGTGTGTGTATGAGATACAGATATAGCCATAGCGGCTTTTCAGGCTGGCACTCTTATATTTAGCCGTGGAAGAACAGCTGTCCCTTTTCGTCCCTGTATGTAGTAGTGGACAGTTTTCCGTTCCACATCTCTGCATCTTCCTGCACCAGTCTTTCTGTGAAGCACTGCTGTACGGAGAAGTACAGAGGCTTGTAAAATATATAGAAATCAAGCCTCCTGCCAGACAAAGGGAGAACTCTATCTGTGGGGGAAAGGAAGCGGTGTTTCACAAGACAGAGACCTGAACAGCGGAGGAATGACCCTCTGAATATGGCTGGTATTACAGTGCAAGGAATGGATGGATGCCGTAGGTTTCTGGGGAGACTCGGAAGCTCAGTGGTAAAGCCCACACTGCCAGGTTCAATGCCCAGCATCTCGAGCTAAAATGGTTTCATGTAACAGGGCTTGGAAAGACCTTTACCTAAGACTCCGGAGAGCCAATCAGAGGAGTGGGCTAGGTGGATCAACTCAGTATAAGGCAGCTTCACACATTTCTCTTTGGATCTGTGCTATGCTTCTGTCTACCTATCTGTCATTAATTTTTAATGCCGCCTTTCATTGCAACAATCTCAAGGCAGTTTACAAAGCACTTAAAACAATATAAGACCATTAAAACATTTGATTAAGTGCCGTCATGTTGGTGTCGACTCTTAGCGACCACATAGATAGATTCTCTCCAGGATGATCGGTCTTCAACTTGGCCTTGAAGGTCTCTCAGGGGTGCATTAAACATTTGCACCATAAAAATATAAAATGGGAATATAAAAATACGAATCTAACTGTTTTTAAAACATGCACAATCGGACCATAAAGTACAGAGCAGCAGCAGCAACAAGAACAACACTCAGATTTTTTTTTTAATTGCTGTTTTTTTTAATTTATTGGGTGATTTTTTGGGTGAGTGCCTTAGAGAAGGGAGGTCCGAATGTGGGTTAGGCCCAGTATACCTCCACTGGTGTCCTGAATTGACACTCAGGTGAGAGATGAGGTGTGCTCTTGGGTAGGCAAAGTTCAAGAGGTAATAGCCTTTAGCCGTTCGTCAGCTCTGTTTTCTTGCCATGCAGAAATGTATTTCCCCAGGAAATGGCTGTTGATCTCCTGCGTCTGTTCTAGGCACCTTCTAAAGGTTGCCTCGATTCCTAATGGTGACTTCTGTGTGTCCTGCTCTTAATGTGCCCATATAAATTGTTTCAGCTCATTGGCCCGTGCCTTGCAACCATCCATCCTAATGCAGATGAAACTCTCAGATGGGACGGCTCATCGCCTTGAAGTAAGTTTTGCTAATACTCTTTGAAATCCTGTGTAGGAAGTTGAATCGCTGTTGCAGAATGTTTAGCCAGGCTTTTAGTTAAAGTTTAAACTGTGTTAAATTGTGTTTAAATGGTGCAAGTGGCTGGTGGTTTTGATTTTTATGCTTATTATACACAGCCCTCGCATCTGGCCACCCATCCAAATGCAAGCCAGGGTAGGTCTTGCTTAGCAAGGGGGACCATTAATCCTCGCTGCCACAAGACCAGCTCTTCTCCTTGCCATCCGCATTGCTATATTATATTACTTATAATGCACTGATACTACTGCTATGAATATTTCCATACTGCTGTACAACCAAAGTTCACAAAGCGATTTATGCAGAAAAATAAACAAGACATAAATAAGATGGCCCCTTGTCCCCAAAGGGCTCACAGTCTAAAAAGAAACATAAGGCAGATACTAGTTACAGCCACTGGAGGGATGCTGTGTTGGGGATGGATAGGGCCAGTTGCTCTCCCCTTGCTAAATATAAGAGACTCACCAGTTTAAAAGGTGTCTCTTTGCTCAGTTAGCAGGGGCAATAGGTAATTATTATAACTTATTGCTTTGAAAAGTTTTCTGCGCAATTAAAGCAGAAGCACTTTCATAGACGTTTCAAAAGGTGTTTTTAATGTATTCATCTTGCTTACTGATTAAACCTGACAGCCTAACAGATATCCCATCCTGACCAGCTGCTGTCCAAATATTTTTCTCTTCTAGGTGCCAGCTGCAAAATTTCAAGAACTGAGATATAATGTTGCCCTGATCCTGAAGGAGATGAATGACCTGGAGAAAAGGAGCGTCTTGAAGATCCAGGACTGAATACTTTCTGATAAATGTATTTAGAGCTCCCAAAAAGGAACCTCCTGTTTTGTAATTGCTTGCACTGTAATATGGCCTTTCAGATACTTCCTGTAAATATTTCTCAGTTCATGTCTGAAAGCTGCTGTTGGAAGTGTGTATGTGTTTACCCGAGTTTGTTTGTATAAATTTAAAGTGGCATTATCCTGGTTGAGTCCCATTCGCTCCGCCCACCTACTTGCATTCTGAGCCAACAAACATTCCGGCCCATTGACCCACATGGGAGCAATCTTGTCTCCCTTCGGGTTTTTTCTTCAGATTTTTTTGAACACCAACGAATCTGAGTCACCTCAAGTCAATTGGCGCCTCTCGCTTGCCCATAGGCACACCAGTTCTCCATCCATAGGGATCTCAAATTTCACCAATTTTGGAAAGTGTGTGTATGTGTGTGTTGTTGGACAACAACTCCCACCATCCCCGGCCACTCCCAGCAACTTGTTTCAATCTGAGATCCACCTGCTGCTAGGTTCAATATTCCTTCATCAGAGGGTGTTCTCTTCCAGCAGTGACACATTTCTGCAGCTTTTTTTGAAAGCTAAACCTTGTCATCTTGAAAGTGCCTCTCTGGGCTGCTTAAGTGATGATTCACTCAACTGTAGCTCCACATTCCCAGAAAATTAAATAGGCCAATTCTGATGCAAGTCATCTGACACACACACACACACACACACACACTAACACAAACACACACTCTTAATATAAATAATGCCTCGGGCAGCTCTCTTTGTTGCATTGCACTTGTGGAAGCAAAACCTTGGACAGCCATTGGCTGGACTGGTGTGATGACATGGAATGTTCGAGAGAAACATTCCAACAGTTCAGGAAATGGAATGCTTGCAGACCAGCTTCTGTGAGGAAAGGGCAAGGTGTCAGTTTAGCTAGGTGCAAAATCCACATGGGTCCTAAGGCCAAAAGTAGTTTTGTGGGACAAGCTGATGACTGGAAAGAGCTTCAGAGAGGTAGGGAAGCTAAGGAGTAAGGACTGCCAGAAAAGGAAGACTATAACAAGGGTGAAAAACCAGTGGTGGTTGGGTGTCCTATCTTAGTTTAAACCAACCAGCCTGTCTTTATATGCAGCCTTCTGGCTGTTGTCAAATCCATTCATGCCCATCAGCAGTCTTTCAACATTTAGACTTCAGGGAAATGTTGCACAATAAACCAAACCCTCCCATGGAATAACAATTACTTACTGTTTATCGTATCTGACAGGTCACTATAACCACCCTTACTCGGAATATTCTTTAGAAATAACTGCCTCGGCCTGAAGCATCAGTATTTGGGGGTTTGATCGGGGCTTTTTAAAATGTGCAGCCACATGTTCTTCTAAAAGAACATCTGTGCAGTCAAAACATTTGTGTCATTGCAGAAGTTGCATTGTGTTGACTGAGAAGCGAAAAAGTAAAGTGAAGGATCCAGGTTCTCTAGAATAGGGTTTCTTAACCTTGGGCCCCCAGATGCCGTTGGACTACAACTCCCATCATCCTCAGCCACAAAGGCCATGTTGGGGGGTGATGGGAGTTGTAGTCCAACGACATCTGTGGGCCCAAGCTTAAGAAACCCTGCTCTAGAACCTAGACCCTAACCCAGTATCCATTTCTCCTCCGCCTACCAAGGGCGCTTCCTGAAGAGGAAGGGGGATCTTTTGCAACCGCGCTGTCAAATTTCCAGTTCTGAGGATTTCCCCTTGCTCTGTTCAGGCTTCTAAATGTCACGGGAGGGGGCTCTAGGCCAGGGGCAGGCAACGTTTGGTACTCCAGGTGCTGAACTACAACTCCCATCATCCCCACCCACACCAAAGCATGTTGGGGGTGATGGGAGTTGTAGTTCAACAACTGCTGGAGTGCCAAAGGTTGCCTACCCCAGCTCCAGGGCAGGGGTTCCAAATGGAGTAATCGTACCCCACCAGGGGTACTTGACGGACTCCCCAGGGGCACCCAGAGCCCCCTTGCCTCACTGTGCTACAGCCACAGTATTTGTTCCCCATCTGAGGATTGATTGACTGGAAGACGATGCGCGCTCAACTATGTGTCCACTGCAGAAGGCGGGGCGGGGGAGCTTTTGTTGAAAAGCAGGATATAAACATTCATCATATTTGTGTTCAGCCATAGAGCATCTGCTTTGCATGGAGAAAGAACTCCTGGCAAGGCAGAGCTGTGAAAGACTCCTGCCTGGCCGCTGCCAGTCAGTGCAGTCAATGCTGAGTTAGACAGACCAATAGTCGGACTCGGTATAAGGCAGCGTCCTCTGTTAGCACCTTTTGGTCAGCTGAGCTGCCGACAAGATCCAAGAAGCGCACAAGCCGGGCATGGAGGCAATAGCCTCCTCTCCCTTTTTTGGTCCATCACCTGCCCGGTATTCAGAGGTATGCGCGCTGCCCGTGGAGACGGAGGAGGCTCCGCTTTAACTAACCTAGCCAGTAACTGTTGCTAGTTTCCATCCTCTGCGTCTTTGTGGTTTGTCTCATCCTGGCACAAGCGGCTCTTTTAAAAGCCATCCAATCCGAGCTATTGGTCATCGCCCCCCACCCCCTCGTCGTGTGGCAGCAAAATTCGCCGGGTCGCCCCTTCCGTGCCTTCTTTGCAAAGGGTGAGGAGGGGAGCTGGGGGGGAGAGGCCGCCCCGCAACCCGGCTCAGCCCAGCCGGGCGCTTCCCGAGTCTGGGTTCTGCCGCGCACAAAGCGCCCCCGGCCGGGTTGTAAGAGCAAGTTACCCAACGGCCTGGGTTTTGTAACCTTCCCGCAAGGCGGGCGCAGCGGCGGCGTCACACGGCCCGTTCTTATATAACTGCGGCCGAGGCGCGCTGGGGAGAGGGGCGTGCCGCGGCGAGATGGAGCGCTGGGAGCCCGGGGTGCGGCGGCCAGGCGAGGAGGCGGCGGCGGCGGGGACGCGGCGGCTGGGGACCCGCCGTTGCGCACAGCGCTGCGCGGCCGGCCGGCCAACTTGATCGGCGTCCACGCCCTCTGGGGAAGCGCCACCCCTCGGTCGATGAGCCATGAGTACTTCCCAGCCGCGGGAGGAGGAGAAGCAGCCGCCGCCGCCGCCGCCGCACCAAGCAGAGCGGCTGGCAGCCGAAGCGCGCGGCTTGGAGCGCTCCGTCGTCTCCTCCTCCTCGCGGGCAAGGGCGATGCGGCCGCCCGAGTGGCAGGAGCTGCTGGAGCGGGCCGGCTCGCTGGCGCCCGGGGACAGGCTGGCCGAAGCCCTGCAGCTCTGCCAGGTGCGGGCCGAGCAGCTGGGCGAGCTGGCGGAGGGCTTGGCGCGCAGCATCGGCTCCGGCGGCCTCCTGGCCTCGTCCCCGGCGGCGGCGCTGCTGCCCTGGCGGGAGTGGGAGGGCTTCAGGTGCCGCAAGTGCCAGGGCTTCCTCTACGAGCCCGTCTCGCTGCTCTGCGGACACACCTTTTGCAAGAAGTGCCTGGAGAGGGAGCGGGGCAGAGCCCCATCGGCCGCGGCACCGGCGGGCTGCTGCGGCCTCTGCCAGGAAGGCGAGACGGGCCCCCACCAGCAGCTCCGGGTCAACGTCATCCTCAGCAACTTGTTGGCCAAGTGGTTTCCCGGGCAAGTGAAGGCGTCGCGGCTCCGGCACGAAGGGAATCTCTTATATAAGGAGAAGCACCTGCAGGCAGCCCTTCAGAAGTACAACGAGGCCGTCTGCTTAGGTAACTTCCCCGGCGCTCCTCACCGGGGGATCCCTTGCGCCTTTCCCTCTTCCTTCTCTTCCAGGCAGGGGAGTCATTTCACACGTGCATAGACAACGGTCCGGTTTTGTTTTGGGGGGTTTCTTGTTTTTGTTTTTTTACGCCTCGCAGCGTGAACAGACTCGCTAGCATTTCTGTTGGAAGTGATGGGAAACTTGGCTGTGTAGTGTGCGGATCTACGATGGTTTGTTCACACGTGCAAGTCTCATCCAGGGACAAGTGTGCATGTACGGTCCAGCCTTCATCTCTCCCCCCACTCTTCAACTTTTTTCCCTTCCTTCTAATTTTTTTAGACTTCTACATCTATCAGCTGGAAGTCAGTTTGTCAGAAACGGAGAGAAGCTGAGATTCTGCTTGAATCCAGATGTGAAACTATAACTTTAGAAGGTGTCTCGCAACAAGACACACAGCTAACTCTGAGCAAAGAGCACTTTTAAAAGTGGTGATTCTTAGCATGGGGAGAGAAGCTGGCCCTATCCGTTTCCAGCAGAGCGTTCCTCCAATGGCTCAATGGATTCCTGGTGCCTGTCTTATGTTTCTTTGTTAGATTGTGAGCCCTTTGGGGCAGGGAACCATCTTTATTTTTTTTAATGTAAAATTAAACCACTTTGAGAACTTTGGTTGAAAAGTGGTATATAAGTATTCATACTAGGAGACACACCCTTTGTTCTTATCTCAGGATAACCCCCCCCCACACACACACACACACACACACTGTAGTTAAGTGTAGCTTGTATACCTGGGTCAACGCAGCAGGTATATGGTTCTGTAAAACGCAGCAGAAAGGTATATGGTTCTGTGAAATGGTAACAGTAAATGGTCATCTGTATTGGTCCCCCTGCCATCAGCAAGGAGGTTTTATCACACATCATAGATGTGCAGTAAAGTACTAGTCCTCTGTATGTGCTTCTTGCCCAAATCCCCCAGACTACCATGCGTAATGGTCTTGGGTCTTTGCTTCAGTCAGCATTTTTTTTAGCAAATTTTGCCCACATTTAGGCTGGCAATAATGTCCCACCAGTGAGCCAGAAGACTTTGGACAAGCAAAGATGAGACACGCACACACCCTGATTCGTCTCTGGTGTTGAACTGACAAGCTTTTCACTGGCACTAGCTCTTGGTCTAAAAGCAACTGGACACTCGGAAATTAAATGGAGCTTTTTCCGATCAAGTCCCCTTTTGTGCCACAAACAGCTTCACCTATTCAGTTTCTGTGACTGAAAGACAAAGAAGCAGGGCCTCTTTAAAAGCTACATGGCAACCTTGCCCATATAGGGTCTGCTGACTCTCCAGTATCTTGGTCCACTGGTCGTATTTCACCCAGGAGCATTAGGCAAAACTAACCCCTGCTGTAACTGGTCCGTCAGATCTTGTTGTTTTTCTTTCCCACCCATGGTGAAATCCTTGCCTTTGCCTTGAACTTTCACGAACATCTCTGCCTGTGTAATCCAGAAAGTAAGTAGGGCAGGAGAGTAGTGTGTTGCATAAGCTGAGTAGTCCGGTCTAGATTCCCTGCCCCCTTCCTATGGAATGGTTGTGTAACAAGGGAAGCGGCGAGGGAAAATGGGTCGTGTTTCTGAAAGCATCCCACTGGAGGTCTGGTCATATTTGGCCAAATTACCAGTGACTCACTGGTCATGGTCTGTGGACTCAATTGTTTTTTGGGTATGGATTGATGCATTTTGTCCTCAAAGGATTGTTTCCCCCCCCCTTCCCTATAGGGAGGGGAAATCGTGTCGCTTTAAAGCAGCGTGGGATCTGTAGTTACGGAACTTGGTAGAACTCTTGCAGAGACTGAAAGCTTGGATCTGGTTGACAAATGGGTGAAAACAGTTTGAGAGCAAGAGGGTCCCATTGGTGACCTCTCTGGGGATCTGTCAGATTTTTCTCCTCCTCAAAAGGATTTATGAATTTCTTCTGCCTGTAACGAAGCATGCCAAATATTTATGCAATGCGGGTGTAGAATTCCCTTAATCTATGTCTCTAAAATCTAGCACAGGGATCCTTGAACTTGAGTCCCTGGGTGCTGTTGGACTACAACACCCATCATCCCAGCTGCAAAAAGCCATTGCCGCTGGGGATGTTGGGAGTTGTAGTCCAACAACATCCAAGTTTGAGAACTCCTGTTATGGGGGCGGGAGGGCAGCTGTCCCTTCTAACAAAACGCACTGTTTTTGCTGTACCTTGAAGAAATTTATCAATGCTCTCTCATGCTTGCTTAGCAGTAAATTCTCCTTAGTTCAGTGGATGTTGGGTATACTGCTCAGCCAAACTTAGGTCCCCAGATGCTGCAGGACTATAATTTCCATCATCCCCAGCAGCCAGAAGCTGAGAGTGATGAGAGTTGTAATATATCATCATCTGGAGACCCAAAATTGGGAAGGCTTCCTTTATAGGTCTGAGCAGCCTTTAAGGTAGCACAAAAGTGCCGGTTTATTTAGTGAAGTAAAGGAGGGAGGGGAGTAGCTAAGTCACTGCCTGGCTACTCACACACACCCCTTTAAAAAAATTAGAAAAACAACCCTCTACGGGAATATGGGCTGTTCAAGTTGCAGTTTAGAATTAATTTATATGGAGTAGCTTTAAAAAGAATACTTTAATGTCACTTTTCTTGTGGCTTTTTTTAGCCATATTGACAAATTGCCTGTATGCCCTACAGCTGTAATAAATTGATTGACTGATTGATTGACAAATTGCAAATATTCCAAAAGGTCACCAGTGTGTCTAGAGGGAGCCCATCCAGGTCAGACCAGCATTCAAATCCCCACTTGGCTGTGAAGCTTGGCAGTTGACCGCCGACCAGTTGCTATCTCACCACTTGCCCACCTTGCAAGGTGGTTGTGAGAATAGAGTGGAAGGACACTGTAAGTTCCTTGGAGGAAGGGCAAGATAAAAACGAGATGGAAACATGGACCTTATATGCATATCATTGTGGGAAACTTGGATTCATAAATTTCTTGGATAGATCTAGTGCATTTCTCAGGAATCTTTCAAGTAACCATTTATTTATTTATTTGCACTGTGTTTGTGGTATGTCGTTTATGCAGGAACCCCTTTTAAAAAATACATTTTAGAAGCATTGTTGAAAACTGACATAATGACAGGCTTTAATTTTCTACTGACTTCCAGGAACATGCCTGACACCCTGACTAAACTTACTTTGAGTATGTCCCATTGAAATTGACAGGAGAAATTAGGCATGCCTAACTCAATTTCAATGGGACTTCCTTGTGTAAGTTTAGTTAGGATGTCAGCCAGAATGATCCAGTGACCTGGCAGTATTTTCTGCAAACTGCTTCACCTGGCACTTATGCAACACTTGATGTGGTTGTATAAGACAGATGTGTGATGGCACTCGTAACATCAGCATCCCAGCGAGAGCACTCTAGCTAATTTTGAACTTTAAATAATGAATGCTCCCAAGACACTTGAGGAACGAGGCGATTCTGAAAGCGGCGGCTTGCATCAGTAGTGGCGATGGTTTGATTCATAGTTGTGACTGAGTCAATGTTTCCGTTCCTTACAGCTCCCAATGACCACCTGTTGTACAGCAACCGGTCCCAGATTAATTCTACCTTGAAATGTTGTGAAGAAGCCCTGCACGATGCAGAAATGGCCTGTCAGCTCCAGCCGTACTGGTTGAAGGTGAGTTACTGCTTGCCAGGGAAGCGGGACGTGGAATATTTTGACATCTGCAAAGATGCTTACAGTCAGCAAATATAGAAGCAACACTCGCCCCCCTGAACTAAAACACAGATTGATCTTTCTTGCCTCTGCTTCCTGCCCCCTTTTTTCCCCTTAGTGCCCCAGTTCAGACTTTTGCTCGCCATATAAAGATAAAGTGTGCCGTCAAGTCGATTTTGACTTCTGGCGACCACAGAGCCCTGTGGTTGGCTTTGGTAGAATACAGGAGGGGTTTGCCATTGCTCTCTCCCGCGCAGTATGAGAGGATGCCTTTCAGCATCTTCCTATATCTCTGCTGCCCGATAGAGGCGTTTCCCATAGTCTGGGAAACATACCAGCGGAGATTCGAACCGGCAGCCTCTGGCTCGCTAATCAAAGTCATCGCTCCACTGTGGTCAACACTAACTCGACAGCGCACTGTGCCTTTAATACGCTAATATTAAAACCCTTGAAAACCCTTCTTTTCACCCAAGCTTTCTCAGCTTCCTAAATTGTGGGGGTTTTTAATTTCTGGTTTAATTTAAAATTCAAAACCTGATTTCGGGGTTTATAATCACTGTAATTGTTGTTTTAAAATGTTTTTAAATTGTAAATTGTTATATTATTTTTTAATTTGTTTTAGCTCTTTACTGTTTTAGTGGTGTGTCTTAATTGTAAACCGCCCTGAGCCATTTTGGAATAAAAATACCGTACAGTGCTGTGGTGGTGAAGATTGTAAGATAACCTGGCACTTTGTTTCACTGAAGATGCTGTCTGATTATTTTGGGCCTTGATAAAGCTTGCCTGAAGGGCAGATTCTTAGACTTGGAAGCCTTGTCCCTAATCTCAGGTGTAGACTCTGAGTCATTGGCATTGAGAGTACCTCTGAGCATGCAGTTCTGTCTTTCCTCTACTATACTACTACTACTACCCATTCTTCAAGACTGAGCCTTGGCATTCCAAAAATGGTTCTGTCGTTGAATCTGCGATGATGATTTAAACCATTCTCGAGCTTTCAATCTGTATTTGCTCTGTAGCACTTCTCAGTACTCAAAGAACTGTACGAGTCTTGGGGAGCGATATGAAGCTGTCTCATTCAGAGTCCGGCCATTTGTCAGTCTGTCGAAGTATTTTCTACCCTGGCAGGCAGCAGCTCTTTAAGGTCTTTCCCCATCCCGAGATCCGTTTTGCAGTGGAGGTTCTAGGAATTTGAACCTGTGACCTTCTGTCGGCCACCGAGCTACCCAGTTGGTCTTCTCCATCCCCAGAACCACCCTGCAAAGAAGTTCAGGCTGGGGAGGGAGAGAGTTGCCCAAGACCACCCAGTGAGAGATGCAGCCCATTGACAGCTTGAGCTTGGGTCTCCCATGTCCCGTTCGGCAGAGTCTGAAGCCCGCGGCCAGATTAGGCCCAAGGAGGCCCACCTAGTCCAGCATCCTGTTTCCCACCGTGGCCCACCAAATGTCTCTGGGAAGCCCACAACCAGGAGATGAAGGCATGCCCTCTCTCCTGCTCTTGCTCCCCTGCAGCTGGTATTCAGGGGCATCTTGCCTCTGAGGCTGGAGGTGGCCTGTCGCCCTCTGACGTATAGACCTGTCCTCTATGCATTTGGCTGTCAGACCATTTGTTTGTAACTGCGCTGACCTGCGTTATTCTGCAAATTGCTCCGCTTCAGGCTGAAACTTTGGTAGGAGGATCCAGAAAATGAAACTGCTCTTCCTCCTTGCAGGGTCACTTACGGAAGGGACAAGCCCTGGCTAACCTGGGGAAAACAGAAGAAGCTCTGCACGAATTCTTATTCTGCCTGGCTTTGGATGCAGGGAACAGAACGGCCAAATCAGAAGCTCAAAACGTGAGTTCTGCTCCTCTTCTGGACCAATGTTGTGGAGAGAGGAGGTCTTGTGGTAGCAGGCATGATGCATGAAGCCGGGTCCACCCTGGTTGCATATGAATGGGAGATTTGATGTGTGAGCACTGGACGATATTCCCCTCAGGGGATGGAGCCGCTCTGGGAAGAGCATCTAGGTTCCAAGTTCCCTTGCTGGCATCTCCAAGATAGGGCTGAGGGAGATTCCTGCCTGCAACCTTGGAGAAGCCGCTGCCGGTCTGTGAAGACAATACTGAATAAGATAGACTAATGGTCTGACTCAGTATATGGCAGCTTCCGGTGTGTGTACACCTGAGTGTGGTGGCACTGTCTACTCCCTGTTCTTTCCCTCTTTAACCTGGAGTAAACGTAGAAGGTGTGTTTTTTGCTTCTGGGGTGCAGCTGTGCTTTGAAATGGCCGCTGCCGTCATTCCCTATGTAAAACAAATACGAGCTCCGAGGGACAAGGCCTGTTGTTGTCTTGTGGCTGCTTTGCAAAGTGTACAGTGAAGGAGCTGGAAGAACTTAATCCGTGATGGAGAGCTTGCAACAGGTGCCTCCCTCGCTCCCATCTCTTCAGTGGGCAGGTTAGACATCCAGACGGGCAAATCAAATATTTGTGCAATCACCAGTCTTGCTTTCTTTCCACCGTACTCCCTTAAAAAAGAAGTGCATGCTTATTGACTTTGGATGCCACCTTTCCAGCCAGAAGCTGCGTACTGCTTCAGTACAGGCTGCTGCACCCCTGCCCTTGGTACCCAGACCAGGAGAGGTCTCCGGAGCAATTCTCCTCCGGACCATTGCTGCTCACCAGGGGTATTGCCCCTTAACCTTGATATTGTTGGACTGCAGCTATCACGGGTTGAAAACAGGACAGGCCTTCTGAATTGAAAGTGGGGAAAAGATTCTAGCCCAGCCACACTGTTAGGTGCCCAGGAATGGAATGCTGAATTTCCAGCCGCTTGTATTTTTTAACTGTCAAAGAATAAAACGATGAGGTGGTGAGTGGTTCGTGGTTTTCAGACGAGTAGGTGTTCTCTTGACCTTGGCGGTCAGCCTTTGAAACTCTTTGTTTTTTCTGTTGATGGTATGGATTCTCAGGCTTTGTTCTCCAGATGGTGGACTACAGCTCCCATCATCCTCTGCTACTACTGGGGATGATGGAAACTGTAGTCTGAACATCATCTGGGGAACCGAGAATCCCTGATTTCTGGTGTTACCTTGTTTGAAATCTCAAGTCTATGCAATGAATCTTGCTCTGGTGCAGAGGATTAAACTTGATTTGTCTACATGGGATTTTATTCAAAACTTGGATTCAACCTTTTAAAATATATATATATATATCCCGGCTGTCTAGAGAGATTTGGGGTCCAAACTCCTGCTCAGCTTTGACACTCGCAGTGTGACCTTGAGTAGTCATGATATCTTAGCCTAACTTTGCCTCCCAAGCCGTTGAGATGACCAAACCGGATAACCTCATTTGTGCACTCCATCCCGTTTGTGCTGGATTCTGAACCATAAAAGGAAGGATAGAATTCAGAAAATATAAGTTTTAATGCTGGGCAGCTCTGTCGAATCTGATGGTCCAGCCGCCCGACCCAGGTATACTAGCCTGGCAAGTGTTTTCTTAAAAGTCTCTCCGGCAGCTTAAATTGTGCTGTCATCTTGTTGAAATGGATTAGATGAGTCCATCCCACTGGCTTTTGCATCTCCTCCCATAATATAGCAGCTGTTCATCAGGGTAGCCTAAACTCTTTCTCTTGTGTGGTGTTGGCCGCCGTCTATGAATCTGTCTTGATGCTGAGTCAGAGCCTGACTGCTAGCAAGTTTCCAAGAACTCTGGCAGAAATTTCTCCCAGTTCCGCTGCTTGAATGTTAAAAGATAAATGTGACCAAAAATGGATTGTCGTATTTGGATCTTGTGTTCTTAAAAATAGTAGCCTGGGGTGGTCCCGATCCATATTATTTTGCCGTGGTGGGGGTTAAATCTCACCTCCTGCATAATTGTCCTAACAAATACCCCCTGCGGGAAATTAATTGCTCTGAGAGAGAAATATTTAGGGGTGCAGATACAAACTTCAGGGTGGGTGGGTGGGTGTTTGTGTTTGTGTTTGTGTGTGTGCATCTGAAAAGGGCTTAAACCCCTACCCCCTTCTCTTGTGCCACATTTGCAACTTGCCTTGGCATCTCCCCTGATTCCTGTTGTGTGTGGTGTTTAAGGAAATGCAGTGATTTATTCCTTATCCTGCCTAGTCTGGTCCCGAGTTCCTTTAACTGGGCCGGGGGTTGAACCAGGTATGTGTGCAAAGCACCTGCTCCGTTGCTGAACTACGTAGTGAAGTGTGTCTGTTTTATATCGCAGCTTCTGCTTAGTTTATGTTCGTGCGTCCCGGGGACTGCTCAGGAACCCTTCCCTGAGATCCTGCAGCTGTTATCCCGTCACTCTAGACTAAAAGGGAGTCTTTTAAATTCAGTGGGATCTGGAGGCTCCAGCCACAGCCTGCACAGGTGGTTCAAGGTAATGCTCACCTGTGATTCCTAACGCTGAATATGTGCTCATGTGTCGTTGGGGGCGGGGAGGATGCAAGTTTGCTGCTGGGAGTGGATGCCGGTTTAGCTGGCCTTTTGCAGACGAGTCTTCAACTGACTGCCACGAAGCCTGTTAACCAAGTTTCTTGGAGGACTTTATGCTTTCTGACTCTTAGAGAGAATCACAGCGCGTGGCTGAGGAATTGTGGGCGTAGACAGAAGTTTGCCTTCAGTGGAGTCTCGTTTATCAAATGCTTGAGATGAAAAACCGTCTTGTGGCTACCAATGGGTTGCAGAATGAGTTTTCATGGGCTACAGCCTCTCATCTCTCTAATTATTTAATTAATTGGTACGTTAATTAATTGGTACAGATAGTATAAGTAGTATCCAAGAAGTCTATTATCCGTGCAAGGTTCTTGGATTGTGAGTTCCAGGCTACTGTTGAGCTGGCACTGGAGCAAGGAAAGGGACTATTTTTTCTTCATCTCCCCTTCTCCCATGCATTGGTCAACATGCATGATCAAACTCTGTCCTTGAGGATTCCATGACCCTCAGGGACATATTTTGGTGATGTACTTTTATTGAGTCCCCTCCCCCATATTAAATATTTGTTCAACTACTTGGCTGCTTGAACAATCTATCATTGTTTTAAATTGTTTTACTGTTTTAGCTTTGTTTTAAATCTGTGTTATTGTAAACTGCCCACAGAGGTGTGAATTTTGGGTGGTATACAAATATGCTAAATAAACAAACAACCTTTGAGATACAACATGGGAAATAACATACTAAATCAGCTCACAATCTGTTTAGGGCACCAGGGAAACTTGCACAGTAAACTTTTCTGAGAAAAGCCATGCCGATTTTTTGCAAATGAAAAAATCCATGGGAAAACTGTGCAGAAATTTTTCCAATTCAAAATTTTCCAGACAACCCATTATATATTTGCCTGGGAGTAAGGCCCATTGAATGCATTGGAGCTGACTTGCAGGCTCTGTGCTGGTAGTCTGTTATGGCCAAAAGAATCAACACAGCTGACTAACCCTTTGGGAATTGGAAAGATCCAAGGTTTCAGACCAGGTTCTTTGGATCTCTTGGACTGCAAGGATTATTCTTGCAGCTCAGGCTAATGAGTTTGTATTTGCCCTTCTGATTTGGGTGCTTTATATCAAGCCTATGTCCAGGCTCCCTAAAGGACTGCCTTCTTGCCTGCATGCCTATCTGCCCATTTATTAAGATCTTTCATGGATGCCCTGCTCTGCCTTCCCCTGCCGTCCCGAGTACAGCAGGGGGTCGCCTCGCTCTTTCCACTATGGCGCCAAAGTTCTGTGGCCTCTGCTGTGGCTGTCCAGCAACAAAGAAAGTTGCATTACTTTGGAAGGCATGATTCTGGAGCCTGCTGAACAACCAAGGATATCTTTTCTCCTTAGCCTTTTGGACAGAGAGGTGTCCCCCACCCTGGTTTTAGCAGTGCTTCTATTCTATTTATTGAATGAATCTTATTCTTCCTGCTTGTTTGCTGAGTTTCATTTGCTGTCCTCCATTTGCCATCTCATTTTAATGGTGCTGGCAGTCAACCTTGAAAGGTCTTGGGCGCAAAAGGTGGGATACCAGTGGCTTATGCGGGGGCAAAGGTTGGCCTACCTTACAGGGCTGTTTGTACTAGGTCGTGTCGGTTCAGTTAAGGGATTGGAGTACTTGGCATGTGCTTTGTAAATATAAAGGATGGTGATTATACTGGGGGTGAGTGTAGCGGTAGGGATTCTCTTCCCAAGGTGTGATGGAACATTCCCAACATTCTGGGCCAGTCCTCCCAAGATTGCATGGTGTGTGTGTGTGAGGCTTTGGCAAGGATAACCTCCAAGTGATCATCCTTACTCACTTCCATACACCAATCCTTTGGTTGTAGGGCCGTTACAGACACGGTGCCTATGTATGCCAGTGTCTGTCGTGCAAAAATAACCTGCAGACAGACTTGCCATCCTGACATAACATTCTCGTTTGCACAGGCAAATGTGGAGCAAGGGACGAACTTCTCCTTCCTTGAGGATCCAGGAAGCACCTTAGTAAAACCCACTCTGGTGACAGGAAGTCGAAAAGGAAGCTTGGAGGAAAGCCGGCTTCTCTCAGCACTGGCGTCTACCCCACTTATTTCTGAGAAATGCAGACTTTTAAAGAGAAAGCGCTCCTCTGAAAACTCCCCAGGTGCCGATCTGCCTAGCAAGCTTGCAAAAAGGGGTAAGATGCTTAATAATTGTGTGCTGGGGGCAGAAGGGCAGCTTGGCTTCTCATTCATTCATGAAGGAGGTGGTGGGTCCTACCGTTTCAGACTGCCGGTAATTGGGCTGCATTATTGAATTCTCTGCCAAATAAGTCCCTGCATTTCGTAAACTCGCACGTCAGGTTGAGAAAAGGGGTGTAGAGTGATACTAATTTATTACATTTCTGGAGTTTGGAGGGTGGGGGATAATGCATGGTAGAACACCCAGAAAGAGAAACCTTCATTTGCAGTCTGAAGTGGTACCATCCAGAACTCAACCACTTTCTTCTCTGTAACTTGTCAATGACAGTGTGCAGAAAGGAAATCTAGAGGTTAATCAGGTAGAAGAGATGGTATCAATTTTTGGACATCTTCACTGAAAGTCACATGGGTGTATGCTAAAGGAAGATCTAATTTATGTCCTCGGAGCCTATACACGCAGTAAATAGCAGCTGCAGAGAACCTAGATGGTCTTCTGTCTTTCTACCCTGTCAAGTTACCTCTCCTTAGGAAAAGAAACATGGAATAATGCTTTCAACTGAATTGAAACTTTGTGCTTAGCGTGTGTGTGTGTGTGTGTGTGTGTGTGTGTGTGTGTGTGTGTGTGTTTCCCCCCCTCCTCACCTCTTTTGTTTTTAACAGATACAAGCGGTGAAAAAGGATCTAGTCCTGGGAACTGTATTCTCTTTGGATTTGTGGACCCTTCTGACCTGGAGTGTTCGCTGTGCATGAGGTACCTGTTTGTCTTCTTGGTGGGCCAGTACAGAGCCAAAGTGGCCAACCATTAATTATGTATGGAGATAGCCCATGGCATGCCCTCCTCCTCTCTAAAGAGCCTTTTCCCTCCCGCTCACTGGTTTTAATCATGGTTGTAGGTTAGGCAGCACTGCTCTTAACCTTGGTCTGGTGGAGCTGACATAGTGCTTAAGAGAATGACACCTCCTTCATGAGCCCCACGGCTTATTCAGAACTTCTGGGGAGGCCGGCCTATAGTTTGGCTGTTGGTTTACATGAATATCCTGCTCCTTCCTCCAAGGAGTCCAGAGCAGTGTCAATGTTTATGACTATCCTTGCAACAACCCTGTGAGGTAGGTTAGGCTGAGCAAGAAAGTCCTGGCCCAGGGTCACCCAGTTGTTTTCATGGCTGAACGGGGATTTGAACTTGGGTCTCCCCAATCCTAGTTCCACACTCTAACCACTACACCACGCTGGCTCTTGCCATTGATTGGTGCTTATTGAAGTTCATTGATACTGTATTTTAATTGTGTTACGGCATTAATGCCACTGTTTATATGTAAACTGCTGAGAGATGCAGGTTTACGATCATAGGAAGCTGCCACATACTGAGTCAGGCCATAGGTCCATCTAGCTCAGTATTGTCAACACAGACTGGCAGCAGCTTCTCCAAGGTTGCAGGCAGGAGTCTCTCTCAGCCCTGTCTTGGAGATGCTGCCAGGGAGGGAACTTGGAACCTAGCGGCTTCATCCCCTAAAGAGAATCTATTCCAGTGCTCACACTTCTAGTCTTCCATTCACATGCAACCAGGGTGGACCCTGCTTAGCTAAGGGGACAAGTCATGCTTGCTACCACCAGACCAGCTCTCCTCCCTTTTGACAGTACAGTATACAGATCCAATCCGATAGATAGATAAAACCAGAGGGTGGAATTGGTGCCCTTGACTGCCGTTCCTACATAGGCTAGCAGGCAGGTGGCAGGAAGCGCATGCACGAATCGGGCATGGGCAGAAGTCTGAACTTGCCGCATAGATTCATATTGCTTTTCAACCGAATTGCCCATTATGTAATGCAATAGAGATTGCAGCCTGCATTACCTTGATCCGGTAATCCAGTGACCTACTCACCAATTAACAGAAGCTGCTATTAACCTGTTTTGCCTGCCCTAGTAATAAGTGTCATTGGCCTACATCCAGTGAGTGGCTCCTTTAAGCTCCCTTTCGAACTTAACTTGGGAAGTTCCTTTTAAATGCCTCTGTCTATGACGAACGAAGACCTCTTTGCCAAGGCAACCCTATGCAGATGATTTTTTTGGCTCCTTGAACATTTTGACTGCCTCCATGGCCATGTGGGTGGGTGAAGGTGGTGGTTTTCGGTATCTGAATGGAAGTGGCTATGAATTCCTATGTCTCCCATGAATCCTGCTGCAAGATTGTGTCTTTTGTTCCCCACCTCCATCCCCACACCAATTCTTCTGCTCCAGGCTCTTCTATGAACCAGTCACCACCCCCTGTGGGCACACGTTCTGCCTGAAATGCCTTGAGAGATGTTTAGACCACAACCCAAAGTGCCCTCTGTGCAAAGAGGGTCTCTCGGAGGTAAACCCTTTGTGTTTGGAGTTCTCGTCTTCTTGAAACCTCAGAATGGGGATGGTTTGGGAGATAGCTGGGAGCATCAGCAGGCTATATGGGCAGTATGTCTGTCCTTGGACATGGTTATATGTGTAATCCGGGATGTCCTTCAGGGTCACTGAGCTGGGCGTTTGCCCAGGGTACCTACCTGAAGAAGGCGCTGAACCAAGCTTGGTGACTCACTGTTAGTTGCGGGGGGAGGTGTCCTTATTTTATTTATTTATTTTATTATTTATTAGATTTGTATACCGCCCTTCCAAAATGGCTCAGGGTGGTTTACAGCATGTCCTTAACACTTTTCCCAACATTCTACAAGTCATTTGGCTGCTAATTACAGAAATTCCTCTTGGAAATTCCTTTAGGAGGAAAGTGGAGACTGTCCTTTTTAGTCCAGGATTTTAGCCTATTTATTTATTTATTACATTTCTATACCATGCTGTCCATTCAAAAGCTCTGGGTGGTGTACAACAATGACCTTTCCCTTGCTTTGTAATAGTAGTAGTAATTATTATTATTATTATTATTATTATTATTATTATTGATTTGATTTCTATATACCGCCTGACTCCAAAGGCTCTAGGTAGTTCACAAAGAGGAATTAGCTGCATTTGTTCTGTTTTGTTTCAACCTTGTTGTTAACCACCCTAAGGTCTTAGGACAAAGGGCGGGATATAAATATAAATAAATAACATAAAATGAGCTTCCTTCAAGAACCGTGGGGCGCTGAAGGTTCTCCTTGCCTGGGATTCTGTTTATCCTAGGGCCTGCCCTGTGTATATCTAAAATGTTTCAAAACCACAATAAAACTTTACTTGCAAAAGCAAAACAACCGGACCTTTTTGTCCTTTATCTGCCCCGGGACCTACTGACGTGCACGGGGTGCCGTTGCTTCTCGGCAAGAGGCTATAGAGCAGAGGTGGGCAAACTTGGCCATCCAGCGAGCTGCCTTCTGTCGCCCATCCCTGCTAGAGGTCCATCAGCAACCCAATAGCCAGGAAACACAATCCAGTTGTTCTGGACGCTTCTATTGAGGCATACCCCTTCCTTGCAGAATTGTGACCGGGATTCCACTTCTGTTTCAGTGTCTGGCCATAAGGAAGCACTGCAAGACGATGCTGATGGAAGAACTCATTGCCAAGTACCTCCCTGCGGAACTCGCAGAAAGGAAGAAGCTTTACGAAGAGGAGATTGAAGAGCTGTCCAAGTATGTCTCTTGTTCTGCCTTGGGTGGCTTCTCCCTCTTCCTCTTCCCCGCCCTGCGGTGCCCCTTAATTCAGGCATTACAAGTAATTGTGAAAGATGACAGGTTAGCGTGTATCCTTGCAGACTCACTCCTGAACGTTTTGGGAAGGGCAGGGCTTGGGAAGTTAGCTTTGATGGCTAAGCGATAGCCTTTGGCCAGTGTGGTGGGGGATTTGAAATCCAACCCAAGTTGGAGAAACCCCTGGGTTAAAACATTTGGAGTGTTATAGCTTTGATAAAAGGTAACTGAAGGAATGAGTTTATAAAAGCGTGTGAAGTTAGCCACTTTCTGCCCACCGTGCCTAGGGAACGCCTTCCTCCTCTCTCGTAGTACTAGAACATGCATTTGTTTTTAATCCCAGTTAAACTGGCTGTCCGTTCAGGACGGATCCAAGAAAGCAAAGGCTCCTCTCCAATGGGAGAAGAGCTGGTCTTGCAGTAGCGAGCATGAATTATCTCCTTTGCTAAGCAGGGTCTGCCCTGCTTTGCATTTGAATGGGAGACTGCATGTGAGCACTGATTGGAAGATATTCCCCTTAGGGGATGGGGCTACTCTGGGGAGAGCATCTGAGTGCTTCCATGGCAGGAGTTCGCAAACCAAGTTCCCTCCCTGGCAGCGTCTCCAGATAGGGCTGAGAGAGACTCCTGCCTTCAACCTTGGAGAAGCTGCTGCCAGTCTGGGTAGACCGTACTAAGCTAGATGGACCCAAGGTCTGATTTCGTAGACGTCAGCTTCTGATGTTCCTAAAAAAGGAGGTGGTGGTGATGATGATAACTTTATTTATTGGTCACCCCATAACAATTGGTCACCCTATAACAAAGAGCCAGCGTAGTGTAGTGGTTAGAGTGCTGGACTAGGACCGGGGAGACCCAGGTTCAAATCCCCCATTCAGCCATGAGACTTGCTGGGTGACTCTGGGCCAGTCACTTCTCTCTCAGCCTAACCTACTTCACAGGGTTGTTGTGAAGAGAAACTTAAGTATGTTGTACACCGCTCTGGGCTCCTTGGAGGAAGAGCAGGATGTAAAATGTTAGATAGATAGATAATTGTTTTCTGGGCAGCTTACAAACAGAAGCCAGTGGAATAAAAACACAATTAAAAACACAATTAAAAATAAAAAGCTACAATCAGCTCATCAAAGCCCTTCCTCGCTTGTGCCTTTAAAAAAAAGAAGAAGCAATTCTCGGAGCCTAATGCAGAGTTTTGTCTTGCAGCTTGAATAAGAGTGTGCCCATATTTGTCTGCACAATGGCCTACCCCACTGTCCCATGTCCCCTTCACATCTTTGAGCCATGCTATCGGCTGATGATCCGGAGGTGCATGGAAACCGGCACGCAGCAGTTTGGAATGTGCATCGGAGATCCTGTCAAAGGGTGAGTGGTGGAGAGTTGCAGTTTGGGTGGTTATGCTTGTAATTGGGGAATCTCGGCAGCAGCTATAATTAGCAGTTTCCTCAGATCTTTTCCTTCTGTGGTCCACAAAAACCTCTTCCATATGGTTACTGCCAAGCCCTGCCAAATCTTTGCAGTGGCTAACATTGTTGTCAAAAAGACTAAATTTCAATAGGATTTCCAATTGTGAGTTCAGTCAGGATGTCAGCTGGTATCCTTTGAAGAGCATGACCCAATTTGCATAACTTATCACGGGCAGTGGGTTGGGTGCCATGGTAGCATGAGGTCTTTACCTTGTTGCAAAATATGGGGTATATATTTGTGTGTGTTCAATTCAGGGATTTCTTTCTTTCTTTCATCAGCCGTAAAGGCATTCAATATGCCTGTCACTGTAGCTCACTGAGAGCTCGGGTGTCTCCTTCCACCCCTTGCCCCACCCAAGGGTCACTTAGCCTGCAGGCCGACCATTCATCAGGTACAGCTTCACAGTTAACTGCGCAGCTCTACCTGATGAATGGCCAGTCTGCAGGAAGTGCAGCTCTCGGGCAGAAGAGGGAGAGATGGACGAGGGCAAGCCGCTACTGCTAAACCCTAACCATAGTTACAATATTGTCATTTTCACTGGAGTGAAAATGTTCACCTCATCAGTCCTGAGTCATGCACTCTTCCTGTGGTTTTATATCTCTTCTTACGTAATGTTGTTAGCCATCCTGAGAGCTCTGTGGAGCCATGCTTGAGGGCTACAAACTTCGAAATAAACAAACTCCCGTGTCAAATGGAGCTTTTGCTATGTTGGATCAGGAAGCTCTTCACCTGGTCAGATTAAGGGAATAGTCCGAAAGATGTAGCTTTGAAAAACCCTGCTGTGCAATTGAACTTGGCCAACAGAAGAACGCAACCCAAGTTTCCAGGTAGCTGGTAGTGATACTGTTCAGCAGACCTGCAGAACTGCTGCTTTAGGAGGGACAACCTTGTTTGTTTACCTCGGTGCTTCTGCTTCACAGGTTTGCAGATTACGGCTGTATCCTGGAGATAAGGAACGTTGAGTTCTTTGCAGATGGCCGCTCTGTGGTTGACAGTATCGGCAGGAGGAGGTTCAAAGTGTTACAGCACAGCCAGCGGGATGGATACAACACAGCCGATATTGAGTACATTGAAGATAAGATGGTGAGCATTGATTCACTTGAGTGGGGAAAGGCCCTGAACTGCATCTTACGGTGGGGTCTGCTTGGAAGCACATTGCAGGCTAGAGCAATAGAACTTGTTTGCTTGCTATTTATCCCTTGGAGAGCTGCTGTAATATCATACTAGGAGGAGAAACCAGGGGAGAGCGGGCCTTGCAATATAATATGCAACAAATATTTATATACTGCTTCTCAACGAAAGTTTCCAAAGCGATTTTCACAGATATAAATAAATAAGTATGACTTGTGAGTATGCCGTTGTCCCCTCTGCTCAGCAACACAAACATTTAAAAATGTGTAACTTTAAATGTGGTTCTAGCTTGGCCTTTTAACTTTTTTTAATTTTTATGACTTTTACTGAGTCAGACCACTGGTCCATATAGCTCAGTATTGTCTTCACAGACTGGAAGTGGCTTCTCCAAGGTTACAGGCAGGAGTCTCTCCCAGCCCGATCTGGAGATGCTGCCAGGGAGGGAACTTGGAACCTAGATGCTCTTCCCAGAGTGTCCCCATTCTCAAGGGGAATCTCTTCCAATGCTCACACATGTAGTCTCCCATTCAGATGCAACCAGGGCGGACCCTGCTTAGCTCAGGGGACAAGTCATGCTTGCTACCACCAGACCAGCTCTCCTCTGGAGTACCACAGCTTGAGAACCCCTGGCTTAGGAGGAGGTGTCCTGCTTCTTGCTGCTTGAATCCAGCCTGCTGCTCTTCTGAAAAAGCCTGAAGAGGTTGGGTTCCCTTAAAAACAAAACCACCCCAGCCTAGTGCCCCAAATGCCGCCTTCCTTTTTCGGACTCTGTGCTTATTCCAGGTGCAGGGAGAGGAATATGCTGGGCTCCTTCTTCTCCATGACTCTGTTTACGGTCAGGCCTACATGTGGTTTAATACCCTCAAGCCAGCACTGAAGAGTCGTATCCTCGGTCACTTTGGTCCGATGCCTGCAAAGGATGTAGACCCACAGGTAAGAAGCAGGGACTGCTTTTGGTACAAGCTTGCATGCTATGGAGCCCATGTGCTAATTGGGAAATCAGACAGGGATCTGAATCCCAAAACTGGTTCAAAGAGGGGGGGATGTGTGTATGTGTTTGTTACATTTCTAAACTGCCCCTTCCGAAGGGTCGGGGCGGTGTACAACAAATTTTAAAAGACACAAAAACAAACACAAAACCATTTTAAAACATGGTGCTCGAAAACAATATAAAAACCATTTAAAAACCATTCGAAACCAATTAAAATACTTTAAAACACAATTTAAAAACCTTGGAAGCCCAGGCCAAACAAGTACGTTTTTTAGGGCTCTCTTAAAGGCGGACAGCAAGCCTAAACTCCGGATATCTGCCAGGTGTTTGGCAGGGGAAGGGCTTGTTCGCTTGTTCGCTTGTTACATTTCTATACCACCCAAAACTTGCGTGTATTGAATTACTCTATGCCCAAATAATTCAAGTTGTGAGTGACTTGGCTAACACTTGTTTCCGTTTTGGTTTCTGTTTCAGGCCAACCCGAACGGCCCGGCCTGGTGCTGGTGGGTGCTGGCTGTCCTGCCTCTCGAGAGCAGAGCCCAGCTTCCCTTTCTTGCGATGACGTCCCTGAAAGACCGCTTAAATGGCATCAGACGCATCCTTGCCTTCATGTCCCGTGCGAGATCACGATGATGCCACGAGACGACCTGTGAATCCTCTCTGCAGTACCTGTGCTTGAGTCTCACCATTGCCATTTTTCACATGCTGAGGCTTAAAATGCCTTTTGACCCCCAATACACACACACGGCCACCCATTCTGCCCTTGTTCATCACCGGTTGCAGAAGAGAAGTGGAGGCAAGGCATTTGTAATACAAATGAACATTCTGGTCGCTGCGAGGCTTACATTTTCCTTACAAACATGTAGCAAAAGCCACTTGAAGTTCCCTGTGTGAAAGAGCCCTCCAATTAGCTGCAGTAATCTTGGGTAGAGAAGTTTCAGAGTGGAAACTGTTCCAAGCTTATTTACAGAGCAAAAACTGTACTGAACCTTCAATAGTTACTGTGTTGGGACGCATGCAAGGCAGCCCTAAACACGTCTACTTAGAAGTCCCAGAGATTTCCTGGGTCTACCTTTTTTTTTTTTGGTAGCTATGTATAGGACTGCAGCCTTAACATTATTCTTGAGTTGGTTCCTTAGTTGATGCACTGTTAAAATGGATTTCCCTGGTGTGTGTGAAGAACGTGAACCAACCAGAAGAAGTGAAATGGTTTGCCATAAATCAAGGGTTCTCAAACTTGGGTCCTCGATGTTCTTGGACTTCAACTCCCATCAGCCCCAGCCTCAGTGGCCTTTGGATTATGGGAGTCAGAGTCCAACCTCTGGGGAGACCCAGGTTTGCGAACTCCTGCCATAAAACCTTTGAAAGGTTTTCTTTATTTTGTTTTGGAAATAGCTGCATTGAAATCTGGTTCAATATGCCGTCAAAATACTAAGAACAATGCTGCATTTCTTTCAGTGAGTTTCAGAAGTCTTATTCCAAAGGGTTCAGGTTTTATATATCTGTATATAATCACAAATTTTATTGGATAACTTTACTTTTTGCACTATTCTTTGTTTCTAATTGTAAATTGTAATTAAGTGTGTGTGGTTTTTTCCAAGCAGAAAGTTAAGCTGCTCTACTAATTTATGATATTTTATACTGAACTTGGGGATGGGAAGGTATGAAATAAGGAGATTAGGAATACATATATTGCTTTGATTTGTCTTGAACACTTGTGCAGTTCTTTTGCATATCATCAGTGTTACTGTCTATGTATGTGTCTAGTGGCCTGCTGTCTTTATTTTTTCCCTTCAGTCAGTAGGTCATGAATGTTTAGAAACAAATTATTTATTTATTGCTGTCAGGAGCCAGAGATTACTGGATCAAGTCCTAACCCTAATTTTATTCAGCAGAGGCCTAATGCTAAGTGCTAAGGCTGAGAGACCATGAGAGCCTAGAAGGTGGGATGCAGAATTAGTTCCCAGAAAAGTAATGCTTTCTTTTTTAAACAAGTTTCTAGTCCTTATGAAGATACCCTTCAAAGCAAGTGGGCGTCAATGCCTGCTGAAAATCTCATAAGCCAGAAGGGTGGTTGAATAACATTTGAAGGCATTTAGGAGATGGAGTTGCCACGCCTTATGTAACTTGTTAGCATGACTAACATAGTTACAATGAGACAAAGCAAAATAGATTATGCAAAAATAAATTATAAAAATAGACATTTGGCAGAAGTGCATAATCTCTGCAAGTTGCAGAATTCTGCTCTTTATGTTGCAGGGTTCAGATCGCCTGACGGCAAAAGATATTTTTCTTAATGGAGTGCATTGACCTGCCTGAAGTGCAGTTTGCCGTTAGCCATTCTTGTGAATGAGTTGCCTTGTCTGTCTTCAGTGCCATTACACAAGGGTGAAGATCATAGACCCTTGTGGACCTCCTAGAATGGCTTCATGGCACTCCAGGGTTGCTGTTCAACTCTCCACTGACTGCATGAAACTGAATGGGGGGAAGAGGGCAATAGCTCCATTCGAAGCTTGCAATTCCTAGTTGGATGCAGCTGTTAGGAGGCTCACCAATGCCCATCAAATTTGGCTTGCACCATAGAGCTGTGTGGACAGCAGCTCCTGTTATCTTGCACCATGGTTCCACCAACCAAGCAACTGCTTTCAGGTGGAAACAGGAAGTGAAGGTCATGCAGTGTCTTGTTTCTCAGGATGTCCTCTCCAGAGAGGAAGATAGAGACAACTGGTCCTTCCACATAGGAGGTGGCAATGGCATAATTTCTCCCTTTGCTCCCTAGCCAGGTTCTTTTCTGTCTTAGTTCAAACAGCTTTGTTTATCACTAGTAGAAATGGCTGCTGTTAGGCGATGGACTGGCTGCAAAATGGCCACAGCAAGCAGAGCTTTCTTTCAGATGAGGAGTCGTTCAAATTGTTCTGCTTCTGGCCAGAGAGGACATCTTGAAGGGGGGCAAGTGCCCTTTCTTCTGTAGCAGACCCCACAGGTCATGTCTGGGGGTGGGAGGCTTCTACCCCCAGGGCACTATTATCCATTCCTGGGCTCCAGAGTTGTAAGGCAAGAAGGATCCGTGCGAAAGTGTGGGGTTTATCATTCATGTTTTCAGATGCTTTGCATGAAAGCAGCAGGTTATTGCTAAGAAGAGAGGAAAATCATTGGTCTGTTAGAAAGTTTTGAACAATTAACACTGCTTGCTTTCAACCTGTTAAGATAGGGATTCCCAACCTTGGGACCTCGGATGTTGTTAGTCTATAGCTTCCATCGTCACTAGCCACAGTGGCCAAATCACGAGATGTATCTTGTGTTGGTCTTACCAAGAGACAGACGTCTTCCCACAGTATTGCCTCAGTCCTTATAGGATTCCCTGTTACCCCAAAGAAAGCTTAGAGGCAGAAATGAAGCCGGCGGGGGGTGGGGGGGGTCTAGCTCCTTAAATTCTGCAAAATATGTCCATGGAGACCTCAAATTACAAACTGAATTGCAGTACAGTCATGTGATATTTGGGGTGGGTGGACAACACCGAAGTCTTGTGTAGCCGCTGATCTTGTGGATCAGCTCCGATACAAGAGCTGATCCGTGTGCAAAGTCATTTGCACGGTTGCCCACATTTGAAATACCCAAGGGGCAGGCTGATTCTCTTCTCCAGCCGAAACATCTGCCCCGCCGTGCATGCACGTCACCACCTGACTCATGCTGAAAGTTGATCCCTTTAAAACTAGGTCAAGTATTTCTAATATTTGCATCTATTCCAATTGCATTATCAGATGAGCAATAACAGTAAAACTATGAAGGAAGTACCATGCCTTAAATGGGAAGAGTAGATCCTTACAGTTTTCTATTCCCCCCCCCCATATATAAATCCACCCTATTTTGTATTTCTTCTCCACTGAAAGAGTACCCAAGGCAGTTTACAAAAACGTGAAGCAAATAAATCACGAATGGCTAAAAACAAGGCAGAGCAACAATATCAAAGTATGCTCAAAAAGCACCTACAAGCTTGCTTGCGGAATTAAAACAGTTGCAAGCCAAAACAAGAATGCCTCTTAGAGTAGGCATTCTCCAACTTGGGTCCCCAGATGTTGTTGGACTACAACTCCCATCATTCTCTGCCCCATTGTGGCTGTGGGTGATGAAAGCTGCAGTCCCAATAACGTCTGGGGACCCCAGTTTGAGAACCCCACCCTATGCACTCTTACTTAGGAGTTTGGCCATTGTCTTTAGCCATTGTGGCAGGGGGTGATGGGTGTTGTAGTCCAACAATATCTGGGGACCTCAGTTTGAGAACCCGTGCTCTGAGAGAAGATGCATAGTGGGCTTCAGCAGAAGTCCTGCCTTGGGCACTTAAAGATCTAACTTCTCAGAGTCCTGGCCACAAGCAGAACCAGCAGATCTTGCAAACATGTTTTCTCAATCTCTTGAATTTGATCATCCACTGCTCGGAATCTTGGCAAAGGTTTTTGTAGAGGTTTTCTCAATATGTGTTGAGTGCTACAAGCACGTACCTTGTGAGTTAACAAAAGCCTGTATTTGATGGAAAGCTGTAAAACCTCTTCCAGGTTCTATGTTTTCATTTACTTGATAAGGTGTCAAAAGTCAGGCAACAGTACAAATCAGTCTTCCCTCTCTCGGCAAACTTCCTGAGTTGTCAGAATAGCGAGTTTCCTTGTTCCATGCTTCCTCTAATCGCCCTTCATTCTCTCTCACTGGTGTCCGCTTGGTAGTGGAGTTGTCCACCCTGATACTCCTAGTCTCAAAAGCCTGCTTGCAAATATATCCTCCGGGTGCTTTTCTTTGACGTGGCAGGGCCTCTCAGCCCAAGTCTGAGGCTTGTTTTCCACTGCATCTGAATCTTGCAAGCCATGTGGCATTCATGCTGATTGGCAGATACCCCAAGGGTGGATGGGGGCATGGCAAGATCAGCTGGAGAGGTGGTCCTTGTGGCAGGAAGATGCACAGAACCCCTGCCCTGCGTGGCTGGTGGCTGGTTTGAGTAGTGCTCTCTCTCTCTCTTTCTGATTGGTTGCAAAAGCACCAGACAGTATGTGTAAAAAGATCTTTTGAAGAGGTGCCCGTAGACAGTCCAGATGGAGCACTGTATTTACCCCAATACAAGATGACTGTGAATTTAGGATGAGTCCCTTTAAAAATAGTGGTTAAATACAGGTTATACCTATATTTATCCAAAAGGAAGAGGATGCTGAATTTAAGATGACCCCCTGATTTCTAAAATCAAAGACCTAGGTAGGGGGGTGGATCTAGACTTGGATTCAGGTAAATACAGTAATTGCATTGGATCCCACTTGGATTCAACCCCTCATGCTGGTGGTGTATCAATTGGTGAACACATCCATCATCAAGTCAAACCCAGTCATATGATAATGGCCCACTACCTAAATCTCCAGTCTGACATGACAGCCATAGGCTCACAGTCCAAAGAATGGCATGAAAACACCTATAATTGGAATTTTAACTTCTTGTGATTCTACCAGTAGAACTTGATTTTTCTCTCTTGCCTCTGATGCAGCTTTTTTTCAAGCAGTGGTGTAATACGCAGATGGCTTTTCTTCCAATTTATGAAGAAAATACATTGGAAGCATGTATTCTTCCCGAAACAGCATTTTTAGTTAGTTCTGCTGTGTGTTTGGACTAAAAGAAACCAAAGATGCATGAAACCAAAACTGTGTGTGGTTTGAGTCTCTCAGTTAATCTTCCATATGCAGTTGGAAGGAATTGCAGTGCTCCTGTCATAGTCCAGGGATTCTCAAATTTGGGTCCCCAGATGCTGGACCACAACTCCCATCATCCATAGCCACAGTGGCTTTGGCCATTGTGGCTGAGGATGATGGGAGTTGTCTTCCAGCAATAACTGGAGACCTGGTTTGAGAACCCTTGTGTGATACAGTTGTGTGTTCACAATCTCTTCTCCAGGTGGGCCCTCTCAAAAGATGGACTTCTGTGTGCATTGTGCTGAGTGGGGCCAGATATGTTAGTAATGGAAAAAGCCAAGCTGTACTGAGCCATATTTAACTTCTTTGGGTCCCGTGTGACTTTTTGCTAGCTCCTAGAGTTGATGTGAACAATTCTTTTGAAGGGATCTAAACACGAAGACTTCTGTCTCTTAACAATGGAATTGAATCGGCAAAGATTTCTTACATTTGGTTATCAGCCCAATATAATATGCAGTGAACAGATGGGATTCTTTGTGGCTTCCCAAGAGGTATGGAAGATCCATGAATGTCTTGAGTCTCCATGGGCTGCAGAACTAGGTCAGAGTATTGGCAAATTAGGTGTCCATTCTTATAAATAAAATACGGTGTGCAAAATGTGTTTCCAGTGTTGCCAGCATACAAGACAAGAATGTTTGACCCCAGACAATCCTTCGTATGGTTGAGTAGAAGTCACAAGGGTTGTGTTGTTCTTGAGTTGCACTTACCCACGAGCTTTCATAACTTGAGAGTGAATGAACTCTCGGATTGAAGTGCCTGTTTGGTTACTGGGTGCCGTTCTTTAAGCTTCTCAGTCTTGTAGCCATAATAACTTGTTTTTGTTTGTTTCGAGGGGGAGAATTTTTCAAAATAAGCTCTTGACACTGTATTCTGAGGAACAAAAGGGTTTACAAAGCAATGTTGTAGCAAACATCATGTGATTTTCTGGCAAGACATGAAAGTCAAAATAGCCATTTCTTGCAGAACACTCATGAATGTGGCATCGGGGTGTGTGTGTGTGTGTGATTCCTTTAAATGACATGATCCTTCTAATGCCAGAAATACTATTGAGCCATTTCAAGATAAACCTGTTGGGAGCTTGTATATTTCATCTCTTTGTACTCAGACCTTTTAAACAAACAAACAAACAAAAAACCTTTTCTCTTGCACTACAGTGGACTTGAAGTGAACAGAAGTTAAACTCTTTATCATGATTCAGCTACCTCTCTCTGTAATTATTTTTTCCAGTTGGTTCACATTTGTCGTGTTTAAGAAGTTTTGCAGTCTAGTCAAACCTGTACATGTGTTGTGTTGACGTCATTGCATTGACAGTTTGTGTGACTAGTGGTTTGCTAATTAAAATGGCACATGCTTACTCTTTAAGTCTGTGGTGTGTGGATTAATGCAGGCCAGGGGTTGTGTCTGTGTGGCTTTTATAACCTGACTGGCTTCTGTGGGTGTTGGCATATTCTCATTGGTGGTGGTGTTGAGTCAGCATTAGGTCGGATTTGAATTTGCTCTTACAAAGCATCCAGGTTTGTGCCCACCTCCTGGAAAGCACTTCTACTTTTCAGGAGGAAAGCATTGTTGTATTGCCTCTATTCATTTTATTTTATTTAGCATATTTTTATACCGCCCAAAACTTGCGTCTCTGGGCGGTTTACAACAAATGGCAGACAATGACAACTAAAATATTTGTGTACTGCCTTTCAACAAAAGTTCACAAAGCACTTAATGCAGAAAAATAAGATGGTTTTCTGTCCCCAAAGAGCTCGCAATCTAAAAAGAAACACAAGGGACCACTGGATTTTGGTCTTCATCCTGCCTTCCACAGGAGGCCAATCAACCAACAGAACTGGTTTAAACCAATTCAATAAGCCACAAGAAAAACGTTTTAAAACTCATAAGAAATATAGATAAGCATTTTAAAAAATGACTCGAGGTTAAACACAATTCAACCAAAGAAAACCCACCAACCACTCAAAACATTAATAAGAATAATAAATAAGCATAAAAAATGGTTCAGGGTGACACTTTTATATCACAGGAACAAAGGAAGTTGCCTTGGCTTATACTGAGTCAGGCCATTGGTTCATCTCGCTCAGTATTGTCTACACAAACTGGCAGCAACTTCTCCAAGGTTGCAGGCAGGAATCTCTCTCAACCCTGTCTTGGAGATGCTGCCAGGGAGGGAACTTGGAACCTTCTGCATGCAAGCATGCAGACGCTTTTCCCAGAGGGGCCCCATCCATCCCCAATGGGAATATCTTACAGTGCTCACACATGTCTCCCATTCAAATGTGAACCAGGGCAGATCTTGCTTAGCAAAGGGGACAATTCATGCTCGCTACCACCAGACTGTTATTCCTGGATACAAACTCGACAGAAAGGACAGGGAGGGGTGGATGGGAGGTGGTGTAGCATTGCATGTTAGAGAAGAGATAGAATCCAACAAGCTAGAAAACCTAGAAAGCCTGGAGTCCTCTACAGAATCATTATGGGGGACAATTCAAGGACTGGAACGAAATGTGTGCCCTCTGGATCCAAATGCCGAGAGGGCTGTTCTTGTGAAGACCAGCTCTCCTCCCTTATAATATGGTATCTTTTTGGTATTTGTACAGGAAATGTGTACAATTTTTTTTCCTTGTACAGGAAAATCTCACACGTTCTCTTGGAACTCCGGCTCTGCTCCGTTCCACACTCTTGTTTAGTTTGTCCACACAAGGAATATGGGCGTCAGGAGATAAAAGTTGATAAATAAACAGACACACCTTTCATGAAAACATCGTATGTGGGGGGGAAGTGGATAATTGAGCAAGACTGGCTGGAGGAGGGGTTAGAAGTTACATAATACAGTTACATAATATGGGTAACTAAAGGTTAGAGAGCTCGACTGAAAACAACTTTCGAGGGGTGTGTGTGTGTCTGTGTGTGTGTGTTTGTTTTCCAGAGCAAAACCCGCACATTTCCAGGCTGGCCAAAGGTTGCCTCTATTCTGCGGCTAGTTGGAAGCTGTTTACAAGAACATCGGAGCAGAGTAGCTATTCCTTTGCCACTTGAAGGCAGCTAGTCAGCCACCATCTTATGGGCCAGCAAGTTATTCTATGTATTCAAAATACTTACAGTCCTGTAAGTGAAAACCATTTCCCAAAACGTTATATTGGCATAACTCTACCAGATGGATTAGCGACAATACTTCTCTCCAGACCTTTTGTATTGCGAAAGTTGTGGCATTAAAAAGAGAATGGCAAGAAAGAGCTGATGTTTCAACATGTATATGTCGGCTTCAGTGTTCTATGTCCCACTGTTTAAAATCCACACTCTTAGATCTGAAACTTTCCCCAATATAATTAATCCATCATGAGTATTGCATCGCCATTGTGTCAACTAATTCTACCAGATGTTCTTGAAATCTGCGTTACAGCCTCTCACTGCCAATATCTGGAGTTTCTAAAAAAACAGACTTTTCTTGTTCAACAACTGCCTTCTCTCTGAAGCTATTAAAATCCTATTAGGTACTCTAGTTGTACATTAAGTAAGATGACCGTGTTTGAGGCTAAATGTGGATAAGAAACCAAGGGCGTTTCTTCCCCCACTCCCCCTGTAGCTCCGCGAACCCAAAATGTTCCCGGAGGCTGGGGCATCCTCCATAGCAGATCCAAGGCAGGGCTTGCAGTGGGAAGGGGGAATTGGCAACCCCTCCCACCATGAGCAGAAGCACTTTCTGCACAGGCACTGGTCTCTTCTGATCCCAGCCTCTAGAACTATGCTGTGTGGTATATTATTGGAGAGGAGAGCTGGTCTTGTGTAGCAAGCATGACTTGTCCCCTTAGCTAAGCAGGATCTGTCCTGGTTGCATTTGAATGGGATACTTGATGTGTGAGCACTGGAAGATATTCCGCTCAGGGGATGGAGCCTCTCAGGGAAGAGCAGAAGGTTCCAAGTTCCCTCCCTGGCAGCATCTCCAAGATAGGGCTGAGAGAGGTTCCTGCCCGCAACCTTGCAGAAGCCGCTGCCAGTCTGTGAAGACAATGCTAAGCTAGATAGACCAATGGTCTGACTTGGTATATGGTAGCTTCCTATGTTCCTATTCTGCTCCAAAGAGATTATAGAAAGGAAGGAAAGAGATTATTTTAGTGAGCAAAACAATAGCAGGTTGGTCCAAGGATCATCTTCTTCTGCCACTGAATATTGGCAAATATTGGCCCTCTTCTGCACCTTTTCCAGTTCTACAATGTCCTCTTTTAGATGTGATGACCAGAATTGTACACAGTACTCCAGGTGTGGCCGCACCATAGTTTTGTATAAGGGCATTATAATATCAGCTGTTTTATTTTCAGTCCCCTTCCTAATGATCCCTAGCATGGAATTGGCCTTTTTCACAGCTGCCACACATTGAGTCGACACTTTCAACGAGCTGTCCACCACGACCCCAAGATCCCTCTCCTGGTCGGTCACCGACAGCTCAGATCTCATCAGCGTATACGTGGTTGGGGTTTTTCGTCCCAATGTGCATCACCTTACACTTGCCAACATTGAACAGCATTTGTCACTTTGTCACCCACTCACCCAGTTTGGAGAGATCGTTTTGGAGCTCCTCACAATCCGTTTTGGATTTCAATACCCAAAAGAGTTTGGTATCATCTGCAAATTTGGCCACCTTGCTGCTTACCCCTACTTCTAGATCATTTATGAATAAATTAAAAAGTACGGGTCCCAGTACAGATCCCTGGGGGACCACACTTCTTACTTCCCTCCATTGTGAAAACTCTCCATTTATCCCCACCCTCTGTTTCCCATCTTTCAACCAGTTAGCAATCCACACATGTACTTGTCCCCTTATCCCATGACCACTAAGTTTCCTCAGGAGTCTTTGATGATGAACTTTGTCTAAAGCTTTTTGGAAGTCCAGGTAGACTATGTCAACCGGATCACTTTGATCCACACACTTGTTGACACTCTCAAAGTTTTGTGAGGCAAGATTTACCTTTGCAGAAGCCATGCTGGTTCACTCCCAGCAGGGCCTGTTCTTCTATCTGCTTTACAGTCTTATCCTTGAGGATGCGGTCCATCAATTTTCCTGGAACGGACGTTAAGCAATCTGGCCTGTAATTTCCCGGATTGCCCCTGGATCCCTTTTTGAAAATCGGTGTTATATTTGCTACTTTCCAGTCCCCTGGTACAGAGCCCGATTGCAGGGATAAGTTATATATTTTAGCAAGGAGGTTGGCTATTTAACATTTGAGTTCTCTGAGGACTCTTGGATGGATGCCATCCGGCCCTGGCGATTTATTTTTCAGTTTTTCCAGACAGTTTGGAACATCATCTCTTGTTATTGATCGGTATTGTATTGGGTCTGATACTCCCTTTTCAGAACAAGTGCTGAAGAGACCCTACAGTATTCACATTAATTCATAATTCCCCTCAAGTTATCTTTGTTTCTGTAATTCTGTTAGCATGCAGGATGTCTATTCATGACTTCCTCACACCATTCAAGTAATCTCTTGCCCTTTAAATATCTTATCTCATTGTTCATGTTTGCTACAGCCAGTTGGCTGCTTTGTATTCCCCCGCCCCGCCAGACCAAATCTTGTCTTGGTTCATGTTTATAGGCGAAAAGATTGTCTACGCGTCAAAATCTTGCTCAGGCAATCATCGATTTTCAGTTTACAGCTAGTTAAAAAATTAATGGCTTTCTGGGTTTAGCCACCTGAAGGCACCAGAAAGTCCCATATGACAACAGTATTTAATAGCAAACAAAATATAGGAACCATACAAAAACAGGTTGTCCTGAAACGCAAGGGTTACAAAAACATATATACATACTGTGTTTTTAAAAGACAAAGACCATTAATAAAAAAAAAATGCATTGCTTTTGGTGCCTTTTGCCAAGTAGAAGGGCGAAGAGGATTAAAGGTTAGGACAGCAACCCAAAGTTAGCGATACCAAGGAAAGACCTGCACAGCATCAAACAGGAATTGCTGTAATGCCAAGGTAAGCCTTGCAGTGCCAGTTTCTTGGACTGTGGGGGAAGAATTATTCTTACCTTGTGCAGGTAAGAATAAATTCTCCAGGCTGAGCGGTGGGGGGGGCGGAGTTTTCCCTGATAATGAAGCACAGTAGTGGAGCATCTGCTTTGCCCATGGAAAGTCCCGGGTTCAGTCCCTGGTGGCACCTCCAGCCCTTTTGCCTGAAACCTCAGAGAGCTGCTGCCAGTCAGTGTGGACAGTACTGAGCTAGATGGGCCAAGGGTCTGACTCAGTAGGAGGCAGCTTCCTGTGGTGGCCCTCTGTTCCTACTCACGCAACCAGCTGGAGCTGGAGCACACCACACTCTTCACCTGCCAGGGCATTTCTGGCCAACTCAAGCGGGCATGATGTTTCTCCCCTTCACAGCAAAATGGAGCAGTACCAAGCTCAATCCTGGATGGCAGGCTCAGGATTCACAGGAAGGGATGCATTGCACAATGACACCCTGGGGACACACACAGCTTTAAGTCAGTGCTGCCATCTAGCCCTCTGCACAGGTACAGACACACCTGCGTCGAGAAACTGGTCTTGAGCTGGACAGGACACACGACTGGGTAACTGCATCAGATTAGCCCTCTAGAGCAGGTGTGCACAGCTGGAGGCTCTCCAGCTGTGGGACTACAACTCCCATCACCCCAGCTGCCGTTTATTGTAGTCAGGGATGATGGGAGTTGAGGTCCAGAGTTCTCCATTAGGGATGTGCAATTTGATTTGCTCACGAATTGATTCAGGTTGAATGGGGGTGGTTCAATTATTTTACCAAGAATCGGATTGCCCTGAAAAGAAAGGGTCAGATTCGGGATCAAATGGAATCACCCCCAATTCGACCCGAATCTATTCAGACGCAATTTTGAGGCCCATTTTGGTGGGGGAATGGGCCTCAAAATGGCACTTCTTTCCAGCGAGCAATGGTCTACCAATTGGGATTAGCGGGTTGATGAGCCCTCTGAGGAGGGCTGAAGCACAGAGGCCGGAGTGGAGGGTTGGTGTATCTGCTCATCCCAATGGGCAGACCAGCTCTCCCCAGACAGAAGCACCATTTTAAGGCCTGATTTCCCAGCAAAAAGGACCTCTAAATGGCATCCGAATCACCTGAATAGATTCGGGTCGAATCGGGGGTGATTCGTCGAGGCAGCTGCCCAAGTCAACTACTTCTGATGATTCATTTGGAGGGGTCTGCGATTCAATTTGAGGTTGAATCAAAGAGCAGATTACGATTTGCACACACCCCTATTCTCCATTAAGAATAAGATGCCGAAAAATGCAACAGGCAAGAGGAGAGTTGCTAAACGGCCCCTGAGCAGTTTGTTCCTTTCCAAACAAGCCACTGGGACCACTGTAAAGCCTGGATGAACCAATTAACAGCTTCCTGCTCTACAGTGGCAGGCAGGGCGAGATCTATTTGGCTGTAAGCACCCAGCTGCTGAACAGCAGCTACTAACACTGGCAACTCTTCTGAGGAAAGAGAGTTGGACACTGAAGGAAGAACCGCCTCCAGCCAACTTGTCTCCTCTTTTTCCATTAGAGACCCAGGTTTTGCAGCAATACCATCGGGAAATGCATGGATTCGGATTACTGAGCTCTTGAGCCATTCGGCCCACCATGGTTTCCCCATTGTTGGGAGATGATGCCTCTGAGCAGCAGCCGTGGAATGCCCTTAGAAGTCTGCAGCAGACCCGGTTTGCAGCATCCAAGTGCCGTCACACCGTGCCTGTTACCCACCGTCTTGGGTGTAGCTTAAGCGTCTTAAGAGAAATGTGTGATCAACTTTCAGGATCCTTCTCAGCAGTCTTTGATGCCAGTGTTGACACAGGATAAGTGAAGTTTCCTGGAGGAAAGCTGGTTGTGTGGTAGGAAGGAAGAACTGTCCCTGTGCTAAGGAGAGTCTGCCCTGGTTGGCATTTGGAGGGGTGACTACATGTGAGCACTGGACAATATTCCCCTGGTTGAGCAGCTGCGTCCTTTCAGAAGGTCCAGGATTCACTCCCTGGCTGGATTGGGAAAGACTCCTGCTGGAAGTCTTGGAGAGTTGCTGCCAGTCAGTGTTGACAATACTGAGCTAAATGGACCAGTGGCCTGACTCAGTATATGGCAGCTTCCTAAGTTCCTGTGTTACAGTGGAAAGTATTCAGTGTATTAATTCTGATGGCAGCCTTGGGTCCAGTCTTCAGTAGAAAGCCATCTTCAGGGAATGACAAATTAAAATACGTTTTTCTCCCTACCCCACCCAACGTAAGACTTCCACTTCAACCCTTTAAAAAAAAAATACTGCTCACAGTGAAGACATTGTTATACACCAGGGATTCTCAGACTTGAGGCCCCAGGTGTTGCTGGACTACAACTCCCATAATCCCCAGCCACAAGGCTATTGTGGCTGGGGATTATGGGAGATGAAGTTGAACACCGCCTGGGGACCCAGTGTGAGAGCCTCCATTATACACTATTAATACAGCTATTGGCAGTGTAGACAAAAGACTCCTGAAGAGCTACTGGACAATCTGGGGCATTTCGCTCCATGCCTTGGCCTTCTTCTTCGCCAGTGATAGCCACGGGGGCTCAGCAGGGCTGCACGAGGATATGGAGAGGCTTGGCGGTGGCCTCGTTTCCTTTCCCACCCGAGGCGCTTCCTGAGGGGACGTCCTGACCGGCGCCTCTGGAAAACAAAAGCAAGACAGCGAGCCGAAAACCTTAGCAGAGTTCTCAAGTCCCTTTCCCTCCCGGAGTCTGCAGTACAATTATCAGGCCAGGTTGTATTTAAAACAGAAGTTGAAGCGACACCTGAAACCATGACAGAAGAACACGAAGACCGCCCCAGCTGCATTCCACCAAGAGGTGAATGGAATTTAAGGAAATCTTGTACATAAGAGGGCACAGGCTGCCGAAGGCTGGAGGCAAGAAGCTGTTGCTTGGTGGTAGAGCATCTGCTGTGCATGCAGAAGGTCCCAGGTTCAGGGCTTAGCATCTCCAGGTAGGGCTAGGAAAGACCTCTCTGGCCTGCCATGAACTCTGGCTGAATGGATGGGCAACAGAGATTGAATCAGAGCTGCTGCTAGTCATGGTATACAAGCTAGATGGGCTAAAGGTCTGATGCAGTAGACGGAAGCTTCATAGGGTTCCTGAGGCTGTTCCTCAGATGCCCCGTGTTGACGCAGTCCAAGTCCCTTTGATTTTATTGGCCCTTAACAGCAGTCAAAGAGCTGCCAATTGAACCAATAATCTGGTTAAATTTATGGGCTGCAATTCCTTTGGAAGTGCAGTAAAAATGCAGCTCTTGACAAAGTTTTTGCTGCTATTATAAGTTATAAATTGGTGTGTCCTAGTCCTAAACAGCCTGGAACTGGGTTTTCTTAATGACTGCCTTAGCCTAAGCCCCCAAACCAGCTTCACAGGCTCACACTCTGACCTGTCATGAGCTCTGATTCAATGGATGGGCACCGGGGCCTTCTCTGTGGTGGCACCGCAGCCCTTGAATGCTCTCCTCAGGAAAATCCATCAAGTCC
Source organism: Hemicordylus capensis (assembly GCF_027244095.1). NCBI lineage: Eukaryota > Metazoa > Chordata > Lepidosauria > Squamata > Cordylidae > Hemicordylus > Hemicordylus capensis. The sequence goes on from NC_069667.1 coordinate 23,731,540, forward strand.
CTTCCTGCTCCATTTTGCAATGGACCTTAAAAGACCTTGTAAGACTCTGTATAGCTGATTTTACATTCTGCACTGGCTCTTGAATCTGTTGTTCCTGCCTGTTTATTTTTGTGATTTTGTTATTTTAAGGTTTTGAGCCACCTTTTGAACATGTTTTGTTTTATTTGTTTTTTAAGTGAGAGACACATTTATTAAACAAATAAATAAATGTACACCACAGACACGATGCACAGGCAGGGTGTAAAGATGGAGCACTTCCCAGTTGCCAGGTTAGGTACCAGCTCACATCTTCTGGGGCATTAGAAGGCAGAACAGGAGCTGTGTTACAGTAAGAGACTGCTTTGGAGCTCAGCCAGAGAGCGTTGCTGACCAGCCATATGGGTGTGGATGACAAACAATTTTTGTCAACCTCCCCTTCCTCTGAAAGTGCTATTTAGCTGCCAGGAATGTGTGCCTGAGGGTTACAGAGCCCTCGGGGACATATTCCCAGCAGCCAAATAGCTCTTTCAGAGGAAAGGGAGATCAGTGAAATTGCACCCTCTCCCCCTCCATGCACCTTTTCACTGCTTGGCAACCCTCTCTGGCTGAGCTCTGAAGCAGCCTCTTGAGGGAAGATAGTTCTTATCACACCCTTCTAAAAACAGCAGGACACGAGAGTCACGGTTTACATGCCTCACTCTTCACTTGATATCAATGCTCCAACCCAGAGGTTCTCCGCCTGCGGTACACCAGATGTTGCTGAACTACAACTCCCATCACCCCCAGCCACAAGTGGGAATGAAGGGAGTTGTAGTTCAACGACAGCTAGAGGGCTAGTTTTGCCCACCCCTGCTCTAACCCTAATGGAGACATCATGGCCCTCTTCCATTCTCTCTTCAGGCTGAAGCTATCAGCAAACAAAGCCAGACACAGCTCAAGCGCAAAGCTCTGCTTTGAACCACCCATTTTCCCAGGGCATGCTGGGAAGGCACATGCTGCAGAGCCACCTTGCTGGAGTCCAGCAGGTCTCGATCGGGTCAGTACCTGGATGGGAGATCACCTGGGAGCCCTGCGTATATCAGCTGGAGTTCCATGATGGAAGAAAGAGGAGATAAAAATGTAATAAAATAAAATCCTTCTCCTTTGCACCTGCCTGCCCGCCAAAACCCTCTTCTTGGACATCCAGCTAGATCAAAACATCTGGGCAACCCAGAAGCTCGTATACAACGTCGTGAGCGTTAGCTGGACCTAATAAAGATACTGGCTGCATTTCTGTGCAGAGTAACATGGGCGATTCTCAACCACCGTGCTGCGGTAGGCATTTAACATACTGCCATCAGAGTTGCCCAAGAGCACTCACATGTCAAACGACATGATCGCATTTGTGCAACGATACTTCCAATGCTCTTGTGCAACATCGCAGGCATGGCTTGAGATCTCTGCAACGGCATGGTTGGTTGAGAACCGCCTGTGTCATGCTGCGCAGAACATCAGCCATTATTCTACTAACTCTGTGAATTTGGATCTAATGGCCCAGCGTGGCTACCTGGTCTCGCTCCAGCTCGACGCTCTATCGGAATCCAACTCACTTGCAAAACTCTGAGACCCCCTTTCTCGTCTCTGTTTCCAGTACCTGTTGTAGTGGATGCCGTCATCTTCAGCTGCTCTGTGGTCTTATGGCCACGCAGATGAGGAGTGGTACTCTTTTTCAGTACGTTCTCACCAGTAGGGTTTCCTTGCTAGAAAGCAAAAGCAAGAACATGGTTTATACAATGCAGAACGGATACTACCTTCAGTTTAGGAACTTCAGTTTTTAAAAAAGATCTATTTGGTTGTGCATATCTCACATCAAGCTTATTCCTCAGGGGTGTAGCAAGGTTGGAGAGAATGTGTTGAAGGAGTAAACATGGTTGACTTCCTTCCCTGCCATGGTCACACAAAAAGAAAGCTCTGTCTGAAGCCTTCCGTTACTGAACAGAATCTGATATCCAGCTCTATTACTTCAATAATTGGAACCAGGGCTAAAGGCAGGATTCCTATGGCCTCACCTTTTCCTGCTGAGAAGTGTCCGTGCGCTTCTCTCTCTCTTGCTTTGTTTTGACCAAGGGCTTCTCCTCCTTGGGGTGTCCTTTGGCAAGAGGGGAGCCCTGGAAACCCTTCTGCTTTTGCTTGGCCACTGAAATCCACGTCGGTTCAGAAGAGAGGGGTTCCAATTGGGCAGCTGCAGTTTGCTCTAGGAGAAAAGGATTTATGAGAAGCTGGTCAGTCTTTCATCTTAGAACTGCCTGAGCAAGCTGCGTGCCACACTTTGTTCCCCATTGCTTTTGCCCCATCTTCTCCCTACTTCTGGAATAATTATTCTATCCAGACCCCTTATTAAGCAGGGAGGCAGCTAACCTTAGGCAACAGCTCAGAGAGCCTGATTAAAGGGAAGCAGATGGACCGGTGTCATATTTACCCGAATCTAAAGTAAAGTTGTGCCGTCGAGTCGGTGTCGACTCCTGGCACCCACAGAGCCCTGTGGTTGTCTTTGGTAGAATCCAGGAGGGGTTGACCATGGCTATCTCCTCCCGCGTAGTGTGAGATGATGCCTTTCACCATCTTCCTATATCGCTGCTGCCCGATAAAGGTGTTTCCCATAGTCTGGGAAACATACCAACGGGGATTCGAACTGGCAATCTCATGCTCGCTAGGCAAGTTACTTCCCCGCTGTGCCATTAGGTGGCTTGACATGGTTTTTCTCAATTTCTTTCCTGTTAAATATGTCATCTTAGATTCAGAGTCCTCTTTCTTTGGGGTAAATCTAGATTATACCTATATTTAACCTCTATCTTTTAAGGCATGGTCTTACATTCAGAGAAGCTTTCCATTCAGGTAAATACGATATTTTGTTTACAATTATGGTACAGACCAGGGATTCTCAACGTTGGGTCCTCAGATGTTACTGGACTTCAACTCCCATAATCCCCAGACCCAATGGCCTTTGGTTGGGGATTATGGTTGCTGAAGTCCAATAACATCTAGGGACCCAGAACGCTGAGAATCCCTGGTGTAGACCACCATGGGGGACACCATTTTGACCTTCCGCCTCAGCAACTAACACATTTCGGGCCACCTCTAACCCTGTTTAGATGTGGTGGGGCGGGGGGAACAGACACGGCACTCATGGACAGCATCCCAGAGTACACCCGGAAGTCTCGCCCCCCAGTGCAGAAGCACCACCCTCCCCACACTCTTCACAGTTATGGCATTTGCCTGAAGAGGCAAACACCATAAGCGTGATAGCGGGCGTTTCCATGGTTGCATGGCTGGGGCAGTCACAGAAACGCCCGCCACCACGCTTACGGCGTTTGCCTCTTCAGGCCAACGCCATCGCTGTGAAGAGGGTGGTGAAATACCTGGAGATTTCCCCATCGGCTGCTTAGTTGCCGCTTCTTCCAGTTTGGCCTTGGAGACGTTTTTCTCGTCCTGGCAGCCAGGTTTTGTAACGGAAGGTTTCACGGCGCTTGGAAGATTCTGGAACGGCTTCCTGGAACCCGAGGACTTCAGCTCATCTTTAATGGAGACAGAGGGGCCTTCAGAAGCCACTAACGGCAGCTGTTTGGGAGGCTCGTGACGTTGCTGTTCAGTTTGGTATTTCAGCAAAGAGGACGTTCTCCTCAGCTTAACCCCAAAGGGACTCTCATGGTTCGGGGAATCCACATTTGCCCATTCCATGGCAGCATTCAAGATGGCCGCAGCGTTTCGATGATCCCTGTCAAGTCTTTCCAGACTGTTCTGTAAACTCCCCTGTGCAGCAGTATCTAACAAAGGCATTGCTTCAAACAACTCTGGACTTATGGGTGAAGATGGGGAACCATCTATGGAACCTGAGCCGCCTGAGAGGGACCTTTGCCAGGCTGGGGCAATGGTGAACCTGACCGGCTTCGCAGACGCAGACCTGGATGGTGTCTTCACTGTCTCATCTGGAGCTTTGCTTTTCTCTTCTATTTTCACACCTTCTCTCTGGTCTTCTCTGGCATCATCATCATCATGAGGGCTACTCTGAGGAGCCACCTCAGCAGATCCTGAGGCAGCTAGATTTCCCACAGAGGAGTTGCCCGTCTTTCTGGGGACATCCGTCTCCCAACTGTCTAGGCCACTGTTCAACAAAGGGCCATGAAATTCCACTGGGAGAAATGGTTTCTTGCCCCCTGCATTCTGAAGCAGGTGACTATCTACATTGGCATCCAAGATGGCCGACTCTTCCTGCAGCACTGGTGTTGGCTTCCCATGGTCTTCAAAGGGTGGAAGTTCTGTCTCTGCTGGCTTCCCTGCATCTTCTTTGCCTGGTGGACCTGCGACCACAGGTGTCTTTGCTTCCGAGGGAGCTTCCAAAGTGGGTGAAAAAAACTGTAGAGCGATCAGTGCAGGATCTGTTTCGAGAGAGACAGAACTGTTCCCCTCACCAGGCCTGTCTTTGGCCCTGTCAACATGTCTTGCCTCTTTGACACTCCTGGGGTACTTTGTCTTTTGATCTACAGGTTTTGGGCAGGTCATTTGGCTCCGTTCTACTGATACATCAACGTCCTTTCCCACACCATCAGCATACAAGGCAGAAAGCTGTGCATCAGAGAGCCCAGAAGTTTCAGTTTCAGTCTGTAAAGATTCAGAAGTCTCAATGGCCTCTTTCCCAGAGTTTTGTGCATTCAGCTTGAGACTGTCCCTTTGACCCCAAGTTGTTTTTACCCCCGCCTCTTCCATCTCTTCTTCACGCTTTGTGAGGGAAGACCCCGCACTTGGACAGGCTGCCATCACACTGGCCTTTAAATCTGTTCCTATACAGTTGTGGGTCTCCGGGGCAGGGAGACGAATCCTATCCACACCAGGACCAGCATTCCAAGAGTAACGCAAAGGATCCAGAGTCCTCGTTGTGGGAAGCATATTGTGAGTCCAACTCTCACTTGCATTCAGAATTGATAAGCCTATGCAGAAAATAAAGGGGGGGGGAGAAAAAGAGGGTGGTTTTTGGCCTTTGGAACTCACACAAAGTTTCTTCTCCTCTGCACTGTCTTGTGCACATGCAGGTTCATACACACACAGCCATTACCTTCCCATTCTTTCATTTGGCTGCCCGCTTCAAGCAACTTCACACAGCTTCTTTTGCCTTCAGCAATAACAGGGAGGCCTTGCTCCGTTTCCAGCAGTTCCACCTGGCGTGACAAAGAAAGGGATGCTTGGAGAACAGGAAGAGGAGGACCCCTTGATCTTTGAATTAAATGTGAACAAGAGCATCTTTCCACCAATGAAAGAGTCGTTCGCTCATTAATTTTATACTGTTTTATCCATTTTACTAATTTTGTCAGCCGTCCTAAACGGTATTGCCCTGGACGACAGCATATAAACATTTAAAACAAACATGTAAACCTGTCTGCCTTTTTACTCCACTGACCCATCGATTATATTCAAATTGAAAATGTAAATTGGACCCAGTGGATCTATCAGTTTTAAAACTTGCCCAGCTGACCCATCCATTTGATTTTAATGTAAACCACCCTGTGCCACTTTAGGAAGGGTGGTATATACACTGAATACAATAAATTAAAAAAATGTGTATTTAAACACACATGGATATAACCAAAGCCATAATATAAGGTCCATTTCACTATTTTGAAGGAAACCAATGGCAATAGTTTGTGGTGGTGGGGAACTTGCTGCCCTCCTGGTGGCCCAATAACCTGCCTCCTGAGGCGACTGCTTCACCTGGCCTCATGAAAGGGCCGCCCCTGTCTAGACCAGTGTTCCCTCTAACAGGGATTCCCAGATGTTGTTGACTACAACTCCCAGAATTCTCAGCTCTAATGGCGTTTGCTTGGGGGTTCTGGGACTTGTAGTCAACAACATCTGGAAATCCCTGTTAGAGGGAACACTGGTCTGGGCCTGTGTATGCTCTGCACAGATTGCATGACTGTTGAACATCATGTGCGAATAGGGCTATTGTCTGCAGTGATACAGCTTTCCCTAGTTCCTCAGCATTTTGCCACCACAATCTAGTACAAAGCTAGATTGACCAGGCCTTCCTTCTAGTAAGGGACACTTCTCAGAGCAGAGCCACCTCTGAAGAGTGTAACGAACAGGAGGCTTACAAGGTAGACTCCCTCGCCAAAGACGACACTCACAGCATGATTCTGGTTTTTACTGGCAAAAGCTTTCTGCTTCCGTGGATTTATCGCAATCCTGTGCTTGGCTGCGGAGGTATCCAGACAGCCCAGTGGAGTGGCCGGGCTGTTGAAGTCAGCGGGAAGCAGGCGGCACCTTGGCGAGGCGGGGCGCGTGGGGGCCACGGAGGAGAGTGGACTAGTCGGCCTGGAGGAGGCTTCTGAAGGGACCTGAAACATCAGACAGGCAAGGTCATGTGCTTTCCGTTCCTCATGATTATTGTGCTCAACTCACCTGCCCTGAGTGGGTTGAAAAGCTAAAATATTCAGACACACAAACAAGTAATGTTAGATTCTTTGGACTACGAAGGGCATTTCATGGACTCCATGAGCCCAGACACGTAGATTGCTGTCCAAGAAGGCCATTATTCCCTCGGGGGCAAGCATGACTTGTCCGTATAGCTAAGCAGGGTCCGCCTTGGTTGCAAATGAATGGGAGACTTGATGTGTGAGCACTGGAAGAGATTCCCCTCAGGGGATGGAGCCACTCTGGGAAGAGCATCTAGGTCCCAAGTTCCCTCCCTGGCAGCATCTCCAAGATAGGGCTGAGAGAGATACTCCTGCCTGCAACCTTGGAGAAGCCGCTGCCAGTCTGTGTAGACAATACTGAGCTAGACAGACCAATGGTCTGACTCACTTCCTATGTTCTTGGAGATGCTGCCAGGGAGGGAACTTGGAACCTAGATGCTCTTCCCAGAGTGGTTCCATCCCCTAAGGGATTCCCCTTACAGGGCTCACACTTCTAGTCTCCCATTCACATGCAACCAGGGTGGACCCTGCTCAGCTAAGGGGACAAGTCATGCTTGCTACCACAAGACCAGCTCTCTTCTCCACTCCTCGGAGGAAAAGCAGGATATAAGTGTAAAAATAAAACAAACAAACAAACAAACAAACAAATGTGGTGCCCCGCCTTGGGCACACAGAAGTCTGATAAGAGGGATCTCTTCTTTACCTGAATGACCTAGGGATGATGGGCATTGTAGTCCGACAGCATCTGGGGACCCAGCATTGGGAACCACTCTAATCTACTTCACAGGGGGTTACACAGCCATGAGCTCCTTTGAGAAAGGATGGGACACGCATGGGATAAAGATGCATCAAGTGAAAGGAGCTGACGAGCAAAAGCAAGCCATTATACTCCGCAGTGGCTGGCACAGCCTGATGACACTGTAGCATCCAGGGAAGCAAAAATAATCCATGGAGGCTCTGGATGGTGAACGACTGAAGCAACTGCTTTTACATTGATCCATAGCGCAGGGAGCCCTGCCTCTCCAGAGGGGGCTCAAGGCGGTGTACAGATTCAAACGGAAGCCCTAAAAGCAGTGCAGCCATATGACAAACACAAACGCTCAGACCGCCGCCACCACAAAGAGAGCCACGCGGGGTAGGCAGCACGGGGTCCATGTTAGGAAGCTCCGTGCGTTCATCTCAACGGCAGGAAAAGCCGTGATTTACCTGCTCATCTTCACTGTCTGTCCCACCTAAACTCAAAGAACTCTGGCGCTGGACAAGGTTGCAGGACTGCAGGAGGAAATAAGGGAGAAGGGTAAGTCAAGGGAAGCATGATGGATAGCATATAAAAGGATGGTTATGAGAGAGTATAAAAGGGGGAAACAGGAGGGGGTCAACACAGCATCCCCCCCCCCACATACACACACGAGGCTGACCACATTGCTGACTAGGACTCTGAGCAAGCAAAAGAGACACCGTTGTGCATGTGCATGTACAGTCAGGGCCTCAACCTTGCATTAGTTGATAAAGACCATTCTGAGCAACTCAAAATGCTCCAGATTCAATCTTAAAGCAGCAGGGGGTTTAAATCTTATTTTGCTACTAGTACTTTTAAAACCTGCAGATGGCAGCATCATCTCAGAAGAAGAGATGTTCCTTGTTGCGGGGAGGGGGCGCCGGTGATGCCTTTTTTGCTTTAGAACCAATTTTCTCACGTGCAAAGTTGAGATGTCGATGTACTGAATTCATCAGCTAAAACTCATGGGATTCATCAATTAAGGTCTCTTTGCTCAGGCGATAGCCCAATTTAACATAGTAGATTTGCAATAACCCATGACATGAGTATGGCATATCTAATGGCCACCCCACTCGGCTTCCAATTCCACATGTTACCACTGCATGATGGGGGGGCAGGGTACCAAACAACTGAACTGCAGAGACAAGGATGACTTGAGCCCATGAATATAAGTGAGGCAGGAACCAGTGCGATAGATAGATAGATAGATAGATAGATAGATAGATAGATAGATAGATAGATAGATAGATAGGAGTGCTGTCAAGTCGGTGTCGACCATATCTCACATTTCTATTACCTCTCATGAGCAAAGTGCTGATGCATACCTTACTTGCAGAACAGGTCAGAACATCATGGAGGGTGGAGATTTCTGGAGGGCTTCTGGGTAATCCGTCATCCTCTGAAACGGCACCTGCATCTTCTGCTTTCTTACTGGTGATCATTCGAGGCGGTGATCCAAGCTGGAAATTCTGTTGCAACTGAAGCTATTGCGGTGCAGGGAAGAGAGAGAGCAACACAGGCTTTTTGAAATCCCTTTCAAAAAAACATAGGAACATAGGAAGCTGCCACATACTGAGTCGGACCCTTGGGTCCATCTAGCTCAGTATTATCTACCCAGACTGGCAGCGGCTTCTCCAAGGTTGTAGTCAGGCATCTCTCTCAGCCCTTTCTTGGAGATGTTGCCAGGGAGGGAACTTGGAACCTTCTGCTCTTCCCAGAGCAGCCCCATCCCCTGAGCAGAATATCTTACCATGCTCACACAGGTAGCCTCCTATCCAAATGCAAACCAGGGCAGACCCTGCTTAGCAAAGGGGATAAGTGGCCCAAAGAAATCATATTACACCCATTTTAGAAGAACGACAATGGCTGCAATAAGTTTCCGGGCAAAATACAAAGTGCTGGTCATTACTTATAAAGCCCTAAATGGCTTGGGTCCGAGGTATTTAAGAGAACACCTTCTCTGGAACATGCTTCCTAACAAAATTTAAGTTTCCCCTTCCAAGCTTCCTCCCTGGCAGCATCTCCAAGATAGGGCTGAGAGAGATTCCTGCCTGCAACCTTGGAGAAGCCGCTGCCAGTCTGGGTAGACAATACTGAGCTAGATAGACCAATGGTCTGACTCAGTATATGGCAGCTTCCTGTGTTCCTATGTGCTGTGCTCATGGGAACTCGCTTCATTTGCAGCCTCTGAACTGCTCTCCCGGTACATGCCAGCCAGCTAAGCGCAGCTGTGGCTATGAAAATGATAAGGAAGCTGTTAAGGAAAGCTCAGTGTGTGTCCTGGGAGGAAGGAAAGTCCCTTGCAGCAAACTGTGTCTGCAGCTGATAGCAAGAGAAAGGACAAAGATAGACAAATAAGATACTTAAGTTCGGGAGCACCTCCCAACCAGCCCTTTGGTTCCTTTGTTTTGTTCACGTGACCACAAGCACTTCAAGTGGGATGAGGAATAAAGACTCCGTTTTAAAAACAAAACTCGTGAGTCAGTTTCCTGCCAGTTTCCAACCAGACAGAGTTTGTAATTTAGACCAGGATGGGCTAATTGCAGTCTTGCAAGATCTACTGATTTGCACATATTTATTATAGTGTACAGTTCAATTTCTGTACCGCCTTTCATTAAATTTCTCCCACGGTGGTTTACAAAAATTAATACACAATAAAACGCCATCAAAATCACAATAACACACTGAAATCAGTTAAGACCATAAAAACCACAAACATACCACTATTTATAGTTTAACTATGAAGCTGGGGGGCATGTTCCCTGCCTCTGGTGACTGCAGCTATCAAGAACCAAGGATGTGGAGAGCTGGTCTTGTGGTGGCAAGCATGAATTGCCCCCTTCGCTAAGCAGGGTCTGCCCTGGTTTGCATTTGAACAGGCGCTTAGCGTGTGAGCGCTGTAAGATATTCCCCGTAGGGGATGGGGCCACTCTGGGAAGAGCACCTGCATTCTTGCTGTGTGTGTTGGGGCAGGGGGGATTTTCGTTGTAAGCCATCTTGAGTTTCTTTTGAAAGAAAGGCGGGATATACAATTTTAAATGGACTTAAATTATCTGAGGAGGAGAGCCTATGCTCAGATTCTCAGATTCTAAGTTCCCTCCCCGGCATCTTTGGTCAATAACCATAACTAAACCGGACACTAAACTGGACACTAAACTAGACACTAAACTAGACAAACACTAAACTAGACACACCTCCACTGAAGAAGTGATGAGAAGCTACAGCCCTTGAGAGAGCTGGAAATCAATCCTCTTACCTGCAAGCTTTTCACTTTCCCAGGTAGATTTTCATGCGAACATGTTTTCCCCACCACTTCAGGCGACGACTCAAAAATGAAGACGCTGTCATGCGATAAGGCTTTGCTACCCATGCTCCCTTTGGATCTGAAAGGAGGGGAGGAAAGGTCTGTTTAGAATCTGATAGAGCTCCACATTTTAAATGTTGTTTAAATAATATTTTGCTGCTTTCCCCAAAGGCTTCCTATGTTGTTGTACAATAACAACAATGTATCTTTATTTTTAAACGAGGAAATGTTATGATATTATGGACACATCACTGGAACACCTGGGGAGAGGGAACCCACAGATATGTGGGTTTCACTAAAATGTGGGGGGGGGACTAAGAGAGCAAACTGCCTCAATATAACTCAATGAAATGGAACGTCTACGGACTCAGAGGGCAGTTAACAGACAATCAGGTGGCCTCAATATAGCTCAATGCCTCAATATAGCTCAATGAAATGGAATGTCCATGGACTCAGAGGGCAGTTAACAGACAATCAGGTGGGCAGAGGTAACGCAACTCAGCAGGGGGGAGGAGGGGGGAGGGCTTGAACAAAAAGAGCTGGAAATTTCTCAGCTTGACGAATACTCCCTCAAGACAGTTACAACCCCTTCTGTTTTCCGAGGATGAAAGGTGCCTAAAACTTTCACCCAGCTCAGTTAATACATGTGCACCATGCAACGTTCTGTTGCAGGTCCATACTTGTTGTTTTAAAATTTTCTACCCAGGGAAAAGGGAAAGCAGCAAGGCACCATTTCGCCTTTCTTTCTGTGTAAGCCATCCATGGGGAGAAGTGCTGGATAGGGGCTGCTGTACCCTAGAATCTTCCACCCCAAGCAAACCTGTTCCACCCTGCTTCTTGGTAGGGCCAGCCGGAGCAGAAGGATGGAGTTCTTCTTTCTCCCACCAACAGGGCCTGGGAGCTGCTTAGAGCATTATAGGAACATAATTTCAGCCAGCATATGACCAAAACAAAAAATACCCCTCTTGTGCTAATTAGTGCTGTCTGGACGAATTTCAAACAGCAGACAGTCAAATCCCGTCTCTCAGCACTTCTGTGAGCTTAAACAGTCCAGAGGATTTTTCAAAATGTTTTTTTTTGGCTTGTTTTTGTTTTTGTTTTTTTTAACCACACTGCTGTTTTGAGGTACGTTGCAAACGGAAAAGAGGAAATTCCTGACATTCTAGCCCCAGCACTGCCACTGGGATCTGTTTGTGTGCACTGAATTGAATGAAATGTGTCGCTCTGGGACAATTCCTGCTTTTAACCTGTTGGTACAAGATGGCTGCACGGCCTTACCCTGGCTCTTTCGGCAAATGGAGGAGGCTGGAATCGAGGTTCGGGGCGCTGACATCGCTACTGGACTGGCTCGGCTTCAGATGGCCTGCTCCCACCGGAGATGAGGGCTCTTTCCGCTTCTTCTTCTTGGCAAAGAAGTTCTTAAAAGTCTGAAACTTGGATTTTTTCTTTCCTGCAAGAGGAATTAAAAACCTCAGAGTGCAGTGGAAAAGGCGTCAAAACTTTGACACTCCTTGGAAAGACACAATTGTGCTGTAATAGAGCATGCGCTTTGCATGGGGATGATGGGAGTTGTAGTCCAACATCTTAGCTTACCTGAAGCCAGCTTAGCTTACTTCCTGATATGCTAGTCGTCTACTTACAGGGAGGGTTGGTAGTTGGTGTTTTAGCCAAGAGAAGTATACCCTGCCGGCAGCCTGAAGTGGTATAAGCCAGTATGGATTCTGCCACCTCCTCCTGCTCCTACGTAGACCAGGCCCACAGATTGCAATTTTGTTCAAAGGCAACTGCAGTTTAATTTACAAAAACCAGAGTTTGCAATCATGCCGGGATCAGGCCACAGTTTGTTACTCTGATTTGAGGGCAAACTATACGCCATATATGATGTTCAACACACATACAGTCTCCGTACAGTGTACACATGTGTATGCATGTACAATTATTAAGGACGCACACAAAACTGGTCTACCTGGTTCGGTTCTGGCACCCCGAACAGGGATCGGGGTTCTGGCTCGGTTCGATTTAGCCAAGCTATCTTTATGATAGGAACATATGAACAGCCCTGCTGGATCAGGCCCAAGGAAGCCCATCTAGTCCAGCATCCTGTTTCCCACAGTGGCCCACCAGATGCCTCTGGGAAGCCCACAGGCAGGAGCTCAGGATTGTCTACCCAGATTGGCAGCCGCTTCTCCAAGGTGGCAGGCAAGAGCCCAGCCCTATCTTGGAGGTGCCCGGGAGGAAACATGGAACCTTCTACATGCAAGATGAAGCTATGAGAAGAATGCATGCTACTTCCTTTTAGGGCGAACACTGATGCTCCTTGATTAACGATCAGCATCTTTAAGCTGCAGCTCCCTTGCATATTTGTTGTTGTTGTTTTACATTTTATATCCCGCTCTTCCTCCAAGGAGCCCAGAGTGATGTACTACCTACTTATGTTTCTCCTCACAACAACCCTGTGAAGTAGGTGAGGCTGAGAGAGAAGTGACTGGCCCAGAGTCACCCAGCTAGTTTTTTTTAAATGGCTGAATGGGGATTTGAACGCGGGTCTCCCCGGTCCTAGTCCAGCACTCTAGCCACTACACCATGCTGGTAAATAAAGCGAGATGACAAAAACTTCCTATGTCTCCAGGACGAGACCTCTTCGCTGCTGTGCTGCACGCAACTGGGATACAAAGAAGTCTACAGATGAGCAGAGCGTTTTCCTCTTAGCTCAGCACACAAGCTAACGGGGGACGAGGTTAGTGAGCACACTCCATATGCACAGCTGGAAGGCCTCTTGGCCAAACAAAGCATCACTTCAGCGAGGGTTTGTCTCCCCGGCCCCTGAATCATTTTGCCAGCATGGCCGTCTCTCTCGGCCTGTGCCAGCGTGTGTGACTGCATCAAGACGGTGCTGCCATCCGCAGTGGAGGGCGTCAGACACTGGCCACTTTGAGAAGGCACACAATGGCTCCAAGGTGCCACTTGGCTTCTCTCTGCCCTGCTCTGGCGGGAGAGAGGAGTCGGCCACAATGGCAGCATTTAACAGGATTTAAAGGACACCCTTGGATGCCGAGTGTGATCACCCCACTGGTCTTGGGGAATGAGAGAGAGGAGACAGGGAACGCTGGAGAAGTGTCCGTCCATTACCGGTGAGCATGCACATTTGCTGAGCTACGCAGATTCTGCATACAGAAAGTTCCAGGTTCCCTCCCTGGTAGCATCTCCAAGATAGGCCTGGGAGAGACGCCTGCCTGCAGCCTTGGAGAAGCCGCTGCCTGTCTGTGTAGACAATACTGAGCTAGATGGACCAAGGGTCTGACTCGGTGACAGCTTTGGTCACCATATCTTAAGAAGGATATTATAGAACTGGAAAAGGTGCAGAAGAGGCCAACCCAGATGATCAGGGGGCGGGAGCACCTTCATCATCATCATCATCATTATTATTATTATTAATTCGATTTCTATACCGCCCTTCCAAAAATGGCTCAGGGCGGTTTACAAAGAGAGATAACAAACAAATAAGATGGCTCCCTGTCCCCAAAGGGCTCACATTCTAAAAAGAAGCATAAGACACACACCAGCAACAGTCACTGGAAGTACTATGCTGGGGGTGGATAGGGCCAGTTACTCTCCCCCTGCTAAAAAAAGAGAATCACCACGGTAAAAGGTGCCTCTTTGCCCAGTTAGCAGGGGCTAGGCTACAGCATCTGGGGCTCTTTACCTTGGAAAGAGACAAGATCAAGGTGTATAAGATTATGCATGGAGTGGAGAGGGTGGACAGAGAGAAATTTTTCTCCCTCTCTCACACTAGAACCAGGGGTCACCCCTTGAAAGTGAAGGTTGGGAAATGTAGGACCGACAAGAGGAAGTACTTTTGCACAGAGTGCATGGTTGATCTATGGAATTCCTTGCCATGGGATGTGGTGATGGCCACCATCTTGGATGGCTTTAAAAGGGACTTAGACAGATTCATGGTGGACAGGTCTCTCAATGGCTACTTGCCTGGTGGCTCTGGGCCACCTCCAGCCTCAGAGGCATGATGCCTCTCAATCCCAGTTGCAGGGGAGCAACCGCAGGAGAGAGGGCGTGCACAGACCTCTTCCCTGTGGGCTTCCCAAAGGCATTTGGGGGGCACTGTGTGAAGCAGGATGCTGGACTAGATGGGCCTCCTTGGGCCTGATCCAGCAGGGCTGTTCTGATGCACTTATAGCATACGACAGCTTCCTATGTTCCAAAACGGCCATCAGAGTTCCAATAGATTTACTTACTTGAAAATTCCTCACCTGTTTCTTCTGTCTCCGGCAGCTCCAGGACATCCACAGGGCCAGTTGCCATGATACAATCGCTGAAATATCCAAGTTAGGAAGAGCCACTTCAGTTGGAATACACAATATTGCTTCTAAAACCAGTGAGAGTCTTTAATAATTTCATACCCAGCCAAGGAGCAGAACATTGTGTGATGCATTTCTGCAAAAAAAGCTGTGCATACTAAACGGGGGGTGGGGGGAAGGAGGGGCGAATTTTGCAGATATTTCTGCGCTGGAGCCAACAAGTCTTTTCCTCACTTTAAAATAACAGCCTGTTCTTCAGCCAAAACTAACAAACAGCCTTGCTTCTCGAGAGGCAACATCCCACTTCTCGGGAAGTTGGGATCAACGTTTGCATTAGGAGAGGAGCCATTAAATGCCTAGCAGCCGTTTCCCTCCAAACTGCTAATAGAGGAACCTCACAGATCCGATTTCATATTAACGTTTTGCATTTTAGACTTTAAAGCATAAGAGTGATTTTTCACGGCAAGGGGTGCCAGAAGCTGAAAAACAGAACATGGCTGCTAACACAGCAATCTGAGCATTCATGGTTTCAGGATTTTTAACCTGACCAAGTGTCTAGCTCTCAAGAAACTTTAAAAAAGGATGTGCATTTCCAACTTTAAAAACTGGACAGAGAGACCTTCAGTCATCGGGGCACCTTCATCTCTTCCTCTGCTCTGTGCCTAGAGTTGCCATGTCCCCCGAGATTCTGGGTTCTACCTGGATTTTAAGCATCTCACCCAGATGGGGTGAGCGCCAGGGTGAAATCAGAACTGCAAACTGCTGTGCTTGCAAGGCAGGCCCTGTTTGCCTTCTTGGCTGGTGCAGTCAACAAAAAGCGTCAGGCTTCCACCCCTAGACATTAACCACTTGGGTTTTGTTCAGCCCAGGACCAGCAAAAGTGGTTCCTGGCAGGAGGCGAAGACGTGACTCAGTCTGCCTGACAACTGGATTTAAAAGACATCTCGGACTTGGAGGACCTCTCCTGCTTCCTCTTAGGAAGCAAAATAGGAGGAACTTGGTTTCCTAAGAAACCAAGAACCGCATCCAACCTGGTTTAATATTATATTGTGCGTTGCTTTTTAATCAGTAAGGTTAAAAAGCAGCACACGATAATGTAGATAATAATGCTCAGCATTTTTAGAGAGTGTTAGCATGTTCACAGATATTATTACTACTAATAATAATAGCAAGAATATTTATATATTGCTTTTTAACAAGAGTCTGTCAAGTGGATTACATAGAGGAACAAACAAACAAACACAAACTCAAAGAAAGATGGCTCCCTGTCCCCAAAGAGCTCACAATCTAAAAAGAAACATAAGGCAGACACCAGCAACAGCCACTGGAGGGATGCTGTGTTGGGGTCGGATAGGGCCAGTTGCTCCCCCACTGCTCACACTTTAAAAAGGTGCCTCTTTTCTCAGTTGCTCTAAATCTTACAACAGTCCTATAAGGTAGCTATCCCTATGTTGCAGATGGAAAGAGAGAGAGAGAGATTTGCCTAAAGCTCCCCTAGTGAGTTCATGGCAGAGGCAAGATTCAAAGCAGGACTTCTCTGTTCACAGTCACAAAACTCTACTAGCTGCCACGCCCACATTTTCTGCAAATGCCACCAAGCAATGCTGTGTACACTTGCATGGAACAGAAATAAATAATTCTGCACCAAGAACATCTGCACCCTGTGGCAGCAAGACCTGAATTTAGCAGCCCGTATAAAATTGGTCAATTACGCATTAGTCAACTTGGCATGATTTATTCTATGTTTTAAATGTTTTGCATAATTTATTCTGCTTTTGCTTTTCATTGGGAGGGACAAGAAATGGACACTTCAAATTCCTGTAAGGAAAACTTATACAGTTTATATAGTAACAAGTATATACTGAAACTGGAAGATCAGAGACTTGCTTTTTAAAAGAGAGAGAGAGAGAGAGAGAGAGAGAGAGAGAGAGAGAGGAAGGATTCTGCACAGTCATTTTTTTCCTGAACTCTGATGGAAGTGAAGCATACACCCACCCCTGATTATAGGCCACATAGGGATAAGACAGTGACACTCAAGGCCCATTCACAAGTTATGTTCAACACTCGTACAATGAGTGTACAGTGTACACAGGTACAGACCTGCATACAGGTACAGTCATTCACATATTATGCTGGACGCTGGATGCAAGTACAGCAGTATGCTTCCTATCTGTACACTGCATTTGAAGGGCTTGTATCCAGGTTAACTTTTAAAATGAACACACATACAGTCATTCACACAAACAGAAGTACGAGCGTACAGACATCGATACACCCATACAGCAGAATTTCTGAATCGGGCTCATGTCCCCTTAAGGAGCATACTTGAAACAAACTAATGTGGCTAACATGACCAGCAACCCTTCATCATTGTAAAGGGCCCGCCAGGGCTGCTGCATAACTGAAAAGGTAATCCAGGAGGTGTAGTGCAGGGCTGCCGAGGAATGGTGTGAAATTGTGCTCCTTGTAGCATTCCTTCCATTGGAAACAGTGGGTGCACAATTGCCCGGAAGGGGTTTTGAATCATTCCGTAGCAGCCCAGCCAGACGACACCATCAGCGCTGCCTTTCAAGATGCATTCAGTGGATCCTCTAACATTGACGGAGGGCTGCTGCTGGTCATGTTGGCCAATGGTTCAAAAAAATCTGATTAGCACCCAAGGGCTTTTATGCACTGCAGGTTTTACCGCAAGTTTAAGGGGAGGCTTTACTGCAAACTCAAAGTTGTCCCAAAAAACCTACACAAATAGTGGAATTTTTTACCCCGGATACAAATCGGGTTGCACTCTAACGCGCTGTGAACAACCCAAATTGTGTGTGAACTGCTCCCCGATAACTCGCAGGGACTTCGGGGTAAATCTGGCCAATATGTGAACGCAGCCCCTCCATTCTGAAGGAGATGTGGGTTAAAGGGCTTCATGTGAAAAGCTTCCTGGTAACATCTCATATCGATACAGCTCTTCTGTTTGGATCAGCACATAACCTCACGTTCCTCCTGAAGTCTGCTCTTTCCCAAACGACACCAAATCTATGAGAAATCTCCAGGGGCAGATCAAAGAGCAGGAGTAACCCAGGGCATGACAAATCCCAGGCACCAGGGAGCCAGGGCACCTAAAAATTTAGCCAGGGTAGCTAGTCTAGGTTATTCAAAGACAGAGTTATAGAATAATATCTTCATTTGTCCCAGGCAGGCCTTTTCCTGTTCTAGGGATGTTATTTGTAAAGGGGATGATGAGAAGCCCATTTGCTGCCTGCCCATCTCCATCACTAAGCCCAGTAATTTTGTCTATTGTCTGGCTCCTGAATTTTCAAGCTGCGTCCTCCTAGGTCCAAAGCAAATGTGTTGAGGGCCTGGAGTTACATATTTAACTTACAGCACGAGCTTAGGCTCACAGGGAGCTGCCATATACTGAGTCAGGCCCTTGGTCCATCTAGCTCAGTCTTGTCTACACAGACTGGCAGCGGCTTCTGCAAGGTTGCAGGCAGGAATCTCTCTCAGCCCCATCTTGGAGCTGCTGACAGGGAGGAAATTTGGAACCTTTGATTCAACAGCACATGGTTGTTCATGGAAAACTTTGTATTGATCAGGGTGTGCAATTGACTAGCAGCTCACGTTCATCAAAACCTTATGGAAGAGAGAGAGAGAGAGAGAGAGAGAGAGAGAGAGAGTGAGTGTGTGTGTGTGTGTGTGTGTGTGTGTGCAAGTAAGTAAGTAGTAAGTAAAACAAAATCTAATGCAAAGCAGCTGCTCTGGTGGCTTTCTTTCCCCAAAAAATGTAATGGGAGGAAATGCTTTTCATACAATTACACGGGCTTAGCCAGAGAAGCCAAAGAGAGCTCAAGAGATGGCAAGCAGCTTCGGCAAAAGAAGTGAAAATATATAGGTTGGCACCCTGCAGCCAAGCTAGGAAACAAACGCCTCATTGAGCCAGCAATCTTGAATTTCTGCAGAGCGGCTGCACCGATTTCACAGAGTTCCCTTCCCCACCCGCCACCTACAGAGCACCATCTCTTTGGCACAAATCACCAAATCACCAAAAGAGCTGGTCTGGTGGTAGCAAGCATGACTTGTCCCCTTAGCTAAGCAGGGTCCACCCTGGTTGCATATGAATGGGAGACTCCATGTGTGAGCACTGTAAGATATTCCCCCTCAGGGGATGGAGCCGCTCTGGGAAGAGCAGAAGGTTCCAAGTTCCCTCCCTGGCAGCATCTCCAAGATAGGGCTGAGAGAGATACTCCTGCCTGCAACCTTGGAGAAGCTGCTACCAGTCTGTGAAGACAATACTGAGCTAGATAGACTCAGTATATGGCAGCTTCCTATATTCCTATGTTCTGAGACCCAGCCAGGCCTCTAACTGGCACTGTCTCACGCCCAGCTTCTGGTGCATGCACAAGCAGGATGTTAAGCATGAGGATGACGGATCAACCACAGTAACCTAAACAAGGAGCTCTCAGGTGGACCTTCAGACGAGGGTAATTGCCCCAAAAGACACCAACCAGAATGGAGGCCTGATCAACTTGTCAGTTCTTTCCCTTATTTTGAGCCTGGTGTTTTCATAACCCAGGGTTAGCAGTGAAAAACCGTAATAATATCGCCTTCCCTCCACCTCCTTTTCGCCAAGGTTGCAGGATGAGGAGTCTTTCCCAGCCCGTCCCGGAGATGCTGCCAGGGATTGAACCTGGGGCCTTTGCATGCCAAGCAGATGTTTTACCCCGGAGTTGCAGCCCCATTCCCCAAAGAGGGAGACACACAGCAGCAGCTAACACTGAATTAAGTGCTGCCCCCCCCCCAAGGAAACGTGACCTGCAGTGTAAACCCAACCATTCAACATTCCCTGTGCGAAGTTTCCACCAGTTTGTTTCCACCCAGCTTGTGGTTTTATAATTTCAAAAAAGCAATGTAGTTATCACCCCTTCCCAGGCTATTCCTTCCACCCATTATTTGAGGGATAAGGCACTGTACAGAGCTCAGTAAAAGATGCTTGGGGTTTTTTAAATTGCCAGGAAAGGCCCTGAGCTTGCCTTGGAAAGAGTCAATTATGTCTCAATTGGTAGGTTAAAAAAATAGCTCAAAGCGGGGAGCGGGAGGAGGCCGTTTCGACAGATTGAATTTCCCCAGCCTCCTCGAGTCCAACTGGATTCAATACAGATGTTTAGCGGTCACGGGATTCTGAAAGGCCCACAGAGGGAAGGCACTCCCGGAGAGGATTCCCAGAAGGTTCACTTGGCCATAGACATTTGTTCCCTCACCAAGGGAGAAACCGCCACTGCTGCCCCCAAAACAGCCAGCGGCCCTTAAACCTCTAGAGTGCAAGGCAGGCACTGTGGTTTCTGAGGCCAGGAGATCTTCCGCCAACTTGCCAAGCAGACAGACAACACACAGCCTCCGAATGCTGAAAGGGTCACAGATATGGGGAAGGGGGGGGTGCCTAAAACTGATGCTGTATTTACAGCACAGCGATGGCCTTCCAGCTGTGGTTGGACTACAACTCCCATCACCCCCGGCCACAGTGGCCAACAGGCAGTGGAGATGGGAGTTGTAGCTCTGATCAACAGTATCAAACTGATTCGATTCGGGAGGCTTTGCACGTTTGCATCAATCCCTGGAACGGACTTGTTTAGAGTCGGTGCCAGAAGCCGAGAGCCTTCGGTGCAGACTTGTGCACCAGGGAGAGAGGTCTCCTTCCTGGTGCATCAGCATGGCTAATTGCAAATTGTTGTGGCGGCACAGAGCAGGGGTGGTGGGGGTGGTCCTGAACTATCTAGAAGCAGCTCTGGATGCTGGGCGAGAGGATGGAGAAAGGAAAAATAAAAGATTGCATGGTGTGTCCATGTTGGGGAAGCAGTGTGTCCCAATTATTTCCCCCCAGTATAAGTATGCCTTGAAGCCACCTAATGGCGCAGCGGGGAAATGACTTGACTAGCAAGCCAGAGGTTGCCGGTTCGAATCACCGCTGGTATGTGTCCCAGACTATGGGAAACACCTCTATTGGCCAGCAGCGATATAGGAAGGTGCTGAAAGGCATCATCTCATACTGCGCGGGAGATGGCCATGGTCAACCCCTCCTGTATTCTACCAAAGACAACCACAGGGCTCTGTGGTCCTCACGAGTCGACACCGACTCGACGGCACGCTTTACCTTTAAGTATGCCTCAGGATGAAAAAGGTTGGGTAGCACTCGTGTAGAGTGATCTTATGGAGCAACAATGACCACAGGGCACAACTGTTGTTTCCCAACTCTATGTTAAAAACTGGAGTTACTGAAAAGTTGCAGCCCAATACCCTTGATCATGCGGTGGCTGAAATAAGCCCTTGGGTGACACGTGTCATTTGACATCATTTGCCAGCTTGTAGAAGGTGGTGATGCTACTAGGAAGTGTGGAAGGAGGGGAAGGAAAATACAGGGAGGGCACATTATTAGAAGCCGGTCTAATTCCTCTGTCTGCTGAAAGGCCCACATGCCCAAAATTGTGTGCAGCTTCCGACATGCTATATTTGTCCTTGAAAATTGGCAGTTTGTGTGGAGGATCAGCAAAGCCTGAGCAGCTAAATGGTGCCATGTTTGCAGTGAGACACTGTGTAATTTAGTTATGCTGAGAGCTCCAGCCAGACAGGAGGAGACCTGAAAGGAGCCCCTGTAGTTTAGCACAAACTGCCTCTGCCTTCCAGAAAAGGGGGGTGAGGAGGGCACATTGCCTTTAAAAAAAAAAAATAAATCTGACCAACTTTTTGCTGGTGTAGAGTATGCACGCTTTGGAATTACACCAAACTCCTCAACAGACAGAATCAAGTGTGTGTGTGTGATGAGGAGTACTGTGTCACCCCGAAAACTACACCCCCATCCCAGTACAGCAGTGGGATAATTAAAAGTTAAAAGATAATTAGAACTGCACCCCCAGCAATTAAAAGTTTTGTGTTACTCTTTAGGCCTCTCGATAAAAATCTCGCAGAACAAAGTCCTTTGCCACTATTTATTATTTTGTTTATATTTATATCCCACTCTTCCTCCAAGAAGCCCAGACTGGTGTACATGGTCATGTTTATCCTGTGTGGTAGGTTAGGCTGAGATATTCCCCTTAGAGGATGGAGCCACTCTGGGAAGAGCAGAATATTCCAAGTTCCCTCCCTGGCACCATCTCCAAGATCGGGCTGAGAGAGATTCCTGCCCGCAACCTTGGAAAAGCTGCTGCCAGTCTGTGTAGACACTACTGAGCTAGATGGACCAGTGGTCTGACTCAGTATATGGCAGCTGCCTATGTTCCTACACAGCTTGCCTAGTACAGACCTCCCCAGGGTCTCCCCTTACGCCAAATAACTCCAGCATGCCCAGGATTTGGGGTCCCCCATATTCCAAACAATATTTCTTGGCCACTGGAACATTAAAACAGAATGATGATGTACATATGATCAGTTACACCATTACACAGAACTAGATGCCTTGAGTTCAGGGGTTCTCAAGCCTGGTTGTCCAGATGTGGGTCGATGACTCCCACAAGGGCAAGGTCATTGGGTCCCCAGATGTCATTGGAGGGTGATGGGATTTGTAGTCCAATGACATCCGGGGATCCAAGTTTGAGAAGCCCTGCATTAGTTGACTTTGGGTTTTTTTGTTCTGTGTGAGGCTGTGTGTAGGTACAGACACACACACACACAGTATGGGGGAAGAAAGCAGTCTTTTCCCAAGTCATCTAGACCTGTTTGCTCTTTTCTCTGACCGCAGCTCTCCCGGGTCCCAGATAGAGATATTTCTTAGATCTGTGGTATGAAAACTGGCTGGACACATGTCAGGAATCAGGGAATGCACACATGCAAAGTATCTGCTTTAGCTCTACCACTAAGACACGGTTCATCTTCCCCGAAAGGTGAAAATACTACCCCACCATTGATCTTTTTTTTAAAAAAAAACAGTCCACTAAATTTATTCCCTTCTTTGTTTACGAGTTGAAAACAGAATGGATGTTCTTGATCCTTGTCACCATAAACAGCTGCAGTAACAATACTGAAGGGAAGAAGAGCTCGAGGAACTAAACAGGAATTAAGATATGTTGATGGTTATGACAATAGCTAACCTTTATTCAACAGCATGCACTAAAACAGATTTTAAAAGAGCACAAACATAACCTTGCTTTCCCCCCCCCCCTATTCTTTTTTTCCCCTTTTTGCCACTTGCAAATGGGATTTTAAAATGAGGATTTGGGGTATTTTAAGTGAGGCTGTGTTTTACAGCATGACACACAATTTGAAGGAACCTTCCTTTTTAATGTTTGCAGAACAGTCACATTTTCAGCACCACCCAGTGTTTTAAATCCATCTGATTAAACACAATTGGAAACCTTATTCCCCAACAACCACCCGCGTTCTCTAGATTATTTCACAAACAGCTTAACTTCTTTGAATGCATCTTCTCTTATCAAATTAATCACGTCGAGAAAAGAAATCCTGGAAAATGACATTAAGACAAACTTAAAGGTGTTCTATTTCAACACTCTACTGTATTGCAGTCTGCAATTCTAGGCAATTTCCAGTCAGGGTGGGACTTACTTCTGAGTAAACTTGCAAAAGATTGTGCTGTTAACAACCATTATCTACTACCATACCAAAAGTGGCACTTCTGGAATAGCAGGAGAAAAGTTTCTTTCCGTGAGTTACCTCTATTATGACAACAATAATTTGTATTTATGATTTCTTGAGCAACTAAGAACTAGGCACTCGTCTAGAAAGCCAATTTAAAATCAAAGAGCCTGCCTGCAGGCTTACAACCAATTAAAATTTATGAGGATAGATAAACATAGTTCCATTTGTTTACATGCAAATGGGACTGTATTTAAAGGTTAAACAAAATGTAAAACTGTTGCATCTGTATTCCAGGGCCCACTTGTGCCAGTTAACTTTTAAAGAAAACAGTGGAGGGCGAGACTCAGGTAGGAACTAGCAATGTTATAATTAAGGTCACTTACTTGTTACTCTTCAAGCAATTGTAGAACCCCGCCATTCTCCCTTTTACATAGCATGCATCTATTTAACAGCACCTCATAGATACATAAGGGACGCTTCCTTCCACAGGGTGCAGCATCTAGAATCCAGCCTGCTTATGCACTAGTGCAGGCACAAAAGCCAGCGTGCCGATGTGATTACTAGCCAGATAAAGTTCCTGATCGGAGGCCCACAGTCTCTGCTGAACTAAGTCCAAAGAAGGCTGTGCCTGCTTCACACATGAGGATGGATGGGTCCACTCCCCCTTTTCCTGTCTCTCTCCAGCACTATGAAACCACAGCATCTCCAGCCCCGAAAATACCATCTGTCTGTTCTTTCTCGGGGGCGAATAAGGGAATGCACTGTCATTTGCAGAAAGAAGAAACCCTGCAAAGAGTCCTGTTTAAAATGATCATTGCTGTTAATGCAGGGGCTGAGAGAGAGGAGGCAGAGAGAGATGCTTGCCGATCGTTATCCCGTGGCGATGAAAAAGTCACTGGCTGACAGCCTGACTAAGTTTACCCGAGGATGTCCCACTGAAATTAAAAGGACAAGTTATTCTCTCTGCCTCCTCTCTCAGCCCCTACATTCTACGAAAAGTAAAGTGTGCTGTCAAGTCGATTTCGACTCCTGGTGCCCTCAGAGCCCTGTGGTTATCTTTGGAGGAATACAGGAGGGGTTGACCACGCAAGCAGGTAGATGCTTTTCCCAGAGAGGCCTCATCTCCTAAGGGGAATATTTTACAGTGCTCACACATGTGGTCTCCCATTCTAATGCAAACCAGGGTGGACCCTGCTTAGCAAAGGGGACAATTCATGCTTGCTGCCACCATTCATGCTTGCTCTCCTCGACAGCATACCCATCCCTCACGACAGCAGAGTAAAAACAAAACTCAGCCAGCTAGGAAGGCCTGAACATGGCTCTTCCTCGGAACACAAATCCCATTGTTGTTTCAAACTGACACATTTGTCTGATGCCACGTTCAACTCCCGGTGTCAGCAACAAGTGTCAGGGACTGGCACAGCTCAGCACCAAGGCCTAACCTGCTGCCGCCACCAATGAAGCATCCACATCTGCTTTCGTTCTGTGGGCGGCCGCAGCTAGGGCGGCGCTTTCATGAGGCAAGATGAGACTGTCGCCTCAGACAGCAAATTATGGGGGGGGCAGGAGGGTGGCAAAATCCGCCCCCCCCACTGCAATCAGAGCAGCTCTTTGGGACCAATCTGACCTTTGCAAGGAGCACACACACACCCTCACAATCCTTGCGAAGCCTGCAAGAAGCACAAGGATAGGAGAGGCGTCTGCAGGCAACGCTGCTTCCTCCTGACTCCCCACAGCTTCAAGGGTCAGTTTTGAAAGTGGGCTGGCCTCCACCACGGCTATGGGGCAAGGCCATTTGCATGGCGATGCTGAACGGGGCTGAAAGGAGGATGCTGCAGTCCGACACCCACACTTTTGGGGAGAGTGTCGGCAGGGGGAAATGGAGGAGCAGGGATGGGCAGGTAGGAGGCACCCACCCTATTCCTTAAAGTAAACACACACACACCCAGTCTCTGAACATGGTCAAACACTGACATTTCGAACCAGTTCGGAGCTCCAGAAAAGTAGATTAGGGATATGCATGGAACTGCATCTTTTGCCGAACCAGTTCCGAACCAGTTCCATGCTGAACCAGTTCCGTGCATATCCCTAATCTACTGTCACGTGCTCGCCTGCTCACGGTGGGAGGGGTGGGGGGTGGGTAGAAAAGTCAAGGAGGTAAAAAGAGGCAAAGAGGAAAACTGACATGTTCCCTAACCCACCCATAGGAACATAGGAAGCTGCCATATACTGAGTCAGACCCTTGGTCCATCGAGCTCAGTATTGTCTACCCAGACTGGCAGTGACTTCTCCAAGGCTGCAGGCAGGGGTCTCTCTCAGCCGTATCTTGGAGGTGCCAGGGAGGGAATTTGGAACTTCTTCACACAAGCATGCAGATGCTCTTCCCAGAGTAGCCCCATCCCTTGAGGGGAACATCTTCCAGTGCTCAAACATGTAGTCTCCCATTCTAATGCAAACCAGGGTGTTCCCTGCTTAGCAAAGGGGAGAATTCATGCTTGCTACCACAAGACCAGTTCTCCCCCCAAAAAACTGGAGTCAGTTCTGCCTGATATAACAACAACAGGAACAAGACCGCAATCTCTGGGCTCTTTGGACAAAGAGCAGAATATAAACGTAATAAATACACAAATAAATAATCTCTCCCTCTACTCTTGCCGTAATAAGCCAAGCAAACACAAGCCCAGCTTGCAAGTTTGCAAAGCCAGAAGCCTCAAGAACCATCAAAAAGTAATTCCCAAGGATGGCTATGACTTGCTGGCATACTGTATAAAAACTCCAAACTTGAGTTCCAATCCGAATTTTTTTCTGGCAGCATTTGAACGGGGAAAAGCTGCCAGCTGCAAAATGTTACCAAAAGCAGAATTCAATAAGAGACAGATTTTTTTTTCTTTAAAAAAAAAAACAAAAAACCTGGAATACAGTGGCAGGATAAAATTGTTCTCCCTGCTGAGCGGATGACAGAACAAGAATTATTGATTGCACAGCCGGATCCAATGAAGGCAGAGGGGGAGTTTTCCGAGGGTTCGCTGGCTTTGCATTATAGCCTTGGGGGATCAATTCTCTGTCTAATGAGAGCCATATTCCTTCTTGTCAAACATAGCAATTTGCCTTAAATCGTATATTTTCTCCCTCCCCACCCCTGCCGCCCATTTCTGATTTTCTGCAGACTTCAGGACTGTGTCTTCTCCTACAACTATAGCTCCTTTATCGGCCCAGTGCCTGTTTTCACATCCTATATACTGACTGCTGGGATATGCCAAATTGACAGCCACTTTTGGAGTTGACTTGCCCGCAGCTTTATTTGGCTGGCACGATGCTCTTTTGTTGATACACGGTGGACACCCTTCCTGAAAGGGTGAGCAGTTCCAGTTGAAGGGGTAGTCGCTGCAAAAAGGGTCCGTTTCTTGGAAAGAGAAAGCAAGGAGACTTGCGGGGAACATAGGAAGCTACCTTATACTGTGTCAGATCAGGGGTGCACAACTTAAACGTCCCAGTGGGCTAAAAACAACCAGCCGAAATGCATTTTCAGAGTATGGGGTATTGCAGTCAAATTCATTATCAAGATAAATATTAAAGCAATTACTAGTTAGTTGTGGGTCCTTCCTTCCCCCCCAGGGGCCCTCAATTTTAAGCAAGGATAGGGGCCAGAAAATAAAGCCCTGTCCTTGCTCAGTCGGTAGGCACCCGACTGTTCCAGCCCCACACAAATGCCAAATTTGGAGGCTCCTGCTGTTGCTGGCTACCTGGGCCATCAAAAATGTTCCCGGGGGGGGGGGCAGATATGGCCCCTGGGCCTTATGTTGTGCAGGGCTGAGTCAGCTCAAAACTGTCTCTACACCAGGGGTGGGGCACCTTGGCCCTCCAGCTGTTTTTGAAATACAACTCCCATCATCCCCAGCCTGTGGCTAGGGATGGTGGGAGTTGTAGTTCAAAAACAGCTGGAGGGCCAAGGTTCCCCCCCACCCGCTCTACACTGACTGGTAGTGGTGCTCCAAGGTTTCAGGCAGGAGTCTTTCCCAGCCCTACCTGGAGATGCTGCCAGGGATTGAATTTGGGACTTTCTGCTCCTGAGCAGCAATCCCATCCTTTCTGTGATATTTACCAACACACACTGAGCCTGGGAAAACAGGCAAGCACCCAGGCGGACCTTGCACCAGTTCCCCTCAAAGCAACGAATAACCGGTTGGGACCCCCGTGACCATGGCTGGTTGTTCTTCCAACCAGCTCCAAAATTCAACCCTCCATCTCTTTCCCTGAAGACGGGGCAAACGAACGACTCCCCCAGGCCTCAGTCCCCCCGAGTACCTGGGATGTGTCCAAGCCCAGGAGCGAGCCAGGCGACGGCAGAAATCTTTTTAAGCAACTACAAACCACCGGGCAAGCCGCCTCTTCACCTTCCTGTAAGTAGCGGAGTGAAACAAAGAGAGGCTCAAATCGCTTTGCAAGTCCACCGCATTTCCGCCACAATACGGTTTGTCTTAGAAATACATACGGCCAGACTCCTCCCGACGGGTACGGCTGCTTCTTCACATCTGTCCCTGAAAGCCTTGCTTTGCTTGGAGAGCCAAGCAAGGCGAGCGCGGCATACCCAGGACTATCAACATGTTGCCTTCTGCCATCTGGAATTCGAGGGTCAATTCCAAGCTGGCCGGCTGTGCCGCGGTTCCAAAAGGCTGCTTAGCATGGAGAGGGAAGAGAGTGTTGTCCAAGAACAGCTCTGCTTGCAGTATGAAGCAAGGACTCTCTTGAAAGGAGCTGCTTTCAGTTCCTCCAAGGCCACAGGGAAGGAAAGAGGCAAGCTCAGACAAAGCCCAGGTTTATTGACTGAGGATAAGGGTGGAAGTCGGTAAGAAGAACACCTGGGTTGGAAGTTGAAATTCAGATCTGTACATGTCAGCGACATGCACAGAGACTTCAAAGGTGGCCTGTAAGGCTGACCTAGACTGCAGTTTCAGATGCTCTTCCCAGAACAGACCCATCTCAAAAGGGGAATATCTGCTAATAACCCCTGCTACCTTGGCAAAGAGGCACCTTTCAACATGGAGATTCTCTTTATTTAGCGGGGGAGAGTAACTGACCCTATCCACCCCCAGCACAGTACCTCCAGTAACTGTTGCTGGTGTCTATCTTAGGTTTCTTTTTAGATTGTGAGCCCTTTGGGGACAGGGATCTATCTTATTCATTTATTATTTCTCTGTGTAAACTGCCCTGAGCCATTTCTGGAAGGGTGGTATAGAAATCGAATAAATAAATAAATAAAATTAAATTAATATCTTACAGTGCTCACACATGTAGTCTCCCATTCAAATGCAAGCCAGGGCAGACCCTGCTTCACAATGGGGACAATTCATGCTTGCTACACCAAGACCAGTTCTCCTCCCTTTTTGTAAGGATAACAATACTCTAAGGACGCCGTATGAATTGCAATGATACTGTATGCAGCACACGCTGAGTACATTGAAACACTCTATAAATCAGTAGGATTCTTAGCTGAGAAAGGCACACGCAGATGCATTACTTGCTGCTTTAAAAAAAAATCAGGAGTCTCCAATTGTTAGTGTCAACATAAAGAATGAGTCTGGCTCCATCTGAAAGACTCATGTGGCATCAACTTCTGTGGCATTAAGTGCTCTGCGTAATTGCAACATTGTACATCAGGGGTTCTCAAACTTGGGTGCCCAGATGTTGTGGCCTTTAGCCGTCATGCCTGGGGATGATGGGAGTTGTAGTCCAACAAAAACTGGGGACCGAAGGTTTAGAACCCCTGGCTCACACGACACCTGGAAGAGACCAGTGTGAACAGCTTTTGCTCAGCAGATTTCAGCAGTAGGTAGTGCAGAGGATTGGAGATTATCCCTTCTTGCAGGAGAAGCCTCAGGGGCTCTGTCTCACTGCAGCATCTGTTGGCCATAGGACACCTCAACCCCACAATGGCATACATTCGGCAATTTCAATGTGAGCAGGAGAGATCTGAGTCTACAGTACTAAATGGACAGAGCACATCTGCACAGGAAATGCATACAAATCAGCACAAGGACTGCAAATGCAATGTCACACACACACACACACAGGTCCAAGAAAGTTTGCATGCAGGAGGTCCCAAGTTCCCCCCACCCGGCAGCCTCTCCAAGACAGGGCTGAGAGAGACCCCAAGCTGCAAACTTGGAGAAGCCGCTGCCAGTCTGTGTAGACAATACTGAGTGAGATGGACCAATGGTCTGACTCAGTACATGGCAGCTTCCTATGTTCCTAGCAGCTTAAGAACCACCAACTGCATTCTCCCCCCCCCCATAATATTCCATATCAGATGGTGGGGGAAAAGGCCACCATCCACATGGGCATCTGAAGCTGTCACCCAGATGTTGTTGGATGACAACTCCCATCATCCCCAGCCATAATGGCTGGGGATGATGGGAGTTGTAGTCCAATGACATCTGGGGCCCCAAGAACCTATGCAATGGATAAGACGAGGAAATGGAGGAAGCTGGTGTTGAATTGGCCGCTGACAGAATGCTAAGGATTAGCCATTAGCAATCTGTGCATCAGGTTGATTTCTGCTTATAAATGAAAGCAACCTCCCCCCGGGGCAATCAAATGCATGTACGAGAGAGAGAAAGCGGTGTGTGTGTGTGGGGGGGGGGAATTAGAAGGCATCTGGCCTCACGCTCGGGTAAGTGGCTGCCTCACTAATCCTCCCCACCCCCGCCTCTCATTCTTAAAATAGACAGATGGAGCCTTTTGACATCTTGAGCACTGACATCCCTGCCTGCATTAGCACTGCCTGCCTCAAAGATTAAATCCAATGGGGTGTGTGTGTGTGTGTGTGTGTGTGTGTGTGTGTGTGTGTCTCTCCCCACCCCCGGACAAGAGATTTCAGGCTCTTAAGGAAAGCACTTTGCGTTCCAACATGCCCTGTACTGTCTGGTCCTCTTCTAAGCTGGGGCGACTCCGGAGAAAGAGCCTCTGCTTTCTAAAGCTCTGGCCAGCAACTGGACTCCCAGAGGCCACTTTGGGACGCAGGGACGGAGGGCCAAGGCTCACCCCCACCCCGTCCGCCGCAAGTCCTATTTCATCCCTCCATGTCCTCTAAACTGGCAGTATTTGGCCCTAGATGGGTAGCTCTGGGGAGGGACGGCCCTTTAATAAGAGGCAGATGCCCCAGGCGGCCAATTCCTGGGGTGGCAGCAGGGTGGCAAAACACCCCCTCCCGTCTTCACTGGAGCAGCTCTTTGGGAGTGATCCGGCCTTTGAGAGGAGCGCCTCTCCTAGTGCTGCTGGCAAAGCTGGCAAAAGCAGCTACTGGCCACCTTCTCTCCCCCTCTGCACTTTCTGAACTTGCAAAGTGTTGGCTTTTTTAAGGGGGCTGGCCCCCACCTGGGGCACGGGGCAAGGCGGCAGGCTGCACCTCTGCCAGCAGCAGCTCATCTCAATGAGCCGGGGGGGGGGGGGGCGGACGCCCAAGGAGGGCGCTCGGGTTGCTCCTCTCCTTCCTGCCCTGCCTCAAGAGACGCACTGCCTTCAGGCGGCCATTCACCGGGTAGAGCTGTGCAGCTCTGCTACTACCTACCTGTCCGACTACAGGCAGAGTGGGAGAGAGAGAGAGAAGCAACCCGCATTGCCTCCTTGGATGCCCCACAGGCTCGTTCGGCCAAGCCACTGTGGACCTTGGCCAAATCTCCGTTGAGAACATCGTGACTACATGCTCCACAGGCAAATGGCACTTCAGGACTATTTTAGAATGCTGAACCTCCACGTCTGATCTGAACACTCTCTGAAGGAGAGCTTGGTCTTGTGGTAGCACGCATGCATAGTCCCCTTTGCTAAGCAGGGCCTGCTCTGGTTTGCATTTGAATGGGAGACTACAGGTGTGAGCACTTCCTGGGTGTCAGACTACAACTCCCATCATCCCCTGCCACAACATGCTGCCAAGTTTGAAAACCCTTGCTTAACTATTGGCCACTGTGGCTGGGGATAATGGGAGCTGTAGTCCAAGAACAGCTGGAGGAGAGCTGGGCTTGTGGTAGCAAGCGTGCATTGTCCCCTTTGCTAAGCAGGGTCTGCTCCGGTTTGCATTTGAAGGGGAGACTACAGGTGTGAGCACTGTAAAAGATTCCCCTTAGGGGATGGGGTCGCTCTGGGAAGAGCAGAAGGTTCCAAATCCACGTTCCCTCCCTGGCAGCATCTCTAAGACAGGGCAGAGAGAGACTCCTGCCTGCAACCTTGAAGAAGCCGCTGCCAGTCTGTGTAGACAATACTGAGCTAGACAGACCAATGGCCTAAATCAGTATAAGGCAGCTTCCTATGTTTTTAAGATTGTGAGACCTTTGGGGATATTTATTTATTATATCTCTGTGTAAACCACTTTGGAAACTTTTGTTGAAAAGCAGTATATAAATATTTGTTGTTTGTTGTTGTTCTATGTACTCTCAGCCTTCCGGCATACACCTCCAATGCCTGGTATTGAATGAAAAGTAGTCGCCACCCTTTCCCAGGGACTTGTGACTAGTTCTCACTCTGCAAACTCTCTCCAAACAAAAATGCGACGAGAAACAGACTTTGCGAACACCCAACCCCATGCAAACAGATCCAAGTCACAATCCAACACACACACACACACACACACACAGTGTGATCCGTGCAAGGAGGAGCCCACCACAGGGTCCAGCTCCGAATGCACCAGCTACAAAGCCCTGGAACCAGAGGAGTCACAGCACCAGCAGTTCCTTGCGAGCATGTGCAGAGTTCCTCTGCCTCCCTTCCGAGCCACCACCGCTACAGGGGTACCCGGAGCAGAGAGGCGACTACTCCGGTCTCCACGGCAGCCCCGGAGAGCCCAGCAGCGCCTCTCTCTGCCTCTCTTCGCCGCTTAGAGCATCGATTAATGCCTCGACCGTGTAAAGCGCTGGGGGTGAGGTTCTTCCCAGGAAAGACAGCGGCGTCTACATTCCACAAACCCCCCCAGCCGCCCCATCCCACTCCGCGCCAGCCCGCGCCTTCTGCCCGCGCGCCTGCACTGGGTCGCATCCTTTCCTGAGCGGGGGCGCCCTCCGGGGGGGCTCCCCACACACGCTCCCCGAAGAAGCCCAGGCTCGACCCCCAGATTCCATCCTCCCTGGGGTCCAGGACCTGAGTCGCTCCCTGACCGCCCCCCCTCCCGGTGGGAGCTGCTTCTTCCTTCCTTCCCTGCCTGCCTCCCTCCCGGCTCGAAGCTGCCGCTGCCAAGAGCCCCCTGCGAGAAGGCGCAGCGGGTGATGGGGGGCTCCTCCCTCCCCGCCCGGCCCGGCGCGCTGCTCACCCCGCGAGCGTCGGTCTCCGGGCGCGCCTCCTGCCCGCCCGGGGCGCCTCCGGCGGCGGCTCTCTGCCGAGCTCCTCCTTCCCGCAGCCGGCCTGTGCCTGCGGCCGCCCAGCAGACACGCCAAGCGGAGCGGCGGCGCAGACGCCCCGCCTGCTCGCTCGCCTCCGAGCCGCGCTGGGGGGGGAAGCCGCCGCTTGGCCAGGCGGGCAGGGGGGCTCTCCTCGGACACGCCGCCGAGAAGGAGGAGGCGCCTCTTCCTTGCAGGGGTTGCTTGTCGCTCGCTGCTGGGGGGAACGGCTGGGCAGGGGGGCTCGCCACAGACCCCGAGGGCCCCCAAAGCCTCCTTAGTCTGGCCTGGGTGGTGTGGACACCCAGCCAAGCCTTGATTGATTGATTGATTGATTGATTAAGTGCCGTCAAGTCGGTGTCGACTCTCAGCGACCACATAGCTAGATTCTCACCAGGATGATCTGTCTTCAGCTTGGCCTTGAAGGTCTCTCAGTGGTGCATTCATGGCTGTCATCATCGAGTCCATCCACCTTGCTGCTGGTCGTCCTCTTCTTCTCTTTCCTTCCACCTTCCCCAGCATGATGGACTTCTCAAGGGAGCTGGATCTTTGCATAATGTGTCCGAAGTAAGATAGTCTGAGCCTGCTCATTTGTGCCTCGAGTGAAAATTCTGGACGGATTTGTACTATGATCCATTTGTTTCCAACTTTGGGGCTCCTGCAGATGTTGGCCTGATTGATTGATTGGTTGATTGATTGATTAAGTGCTGTCAAGTCAGTGTCAACTCTTAGTGACCACATCGACAGATTCTTTCCAGGATGATCTGTCTTCAGCTTCACCTTTCAGGTCTCACAGTGGAGCATTCATGGCTGTCCTAATCGAGTCCATCCACCTTGCTGCTGGTCGTCCTCTTCCAAGAGAAGAAGCCAAGCATGATGATGCTTAATTGGCAGGGCAGTGGGGCCTCCAAAGGCCTTTAGGTCCAGGCTCCGAAACGACCTAGGTGCACCTCTGCTGCTGGGGAGCCCAGCAGATCCCGGGCTTGTTGTGATGTGCAGCTGGACACATTTTGGGCAGGGAGCCAACAACCCACTCACCGCCCCATGCGTTTGTCCCTCGCCTGCTCCCCACCCCATTTCTGCTTTCAGAAATCGTAAGATTTCTTACAACAAGAAAAACAACAAACAACAACACATATATACCGCTTTGCAACAGATGTCTCCAAAGCAGTTTTCAACAAATGTTTCCAAAGCAGTTTACATTGAGAAACAACAAACAAACAAATAAGAAAGATGGATCCCTGTCCCCAAAGGGCTCACAATCCAAAAAGAAATATAAGATAGACACCAGCGACAGTCACTGGAGGGATGCTGTGCTGGGGGTGGATAGGGCCAGTTGCTCTTCCCCTGCTAAATAAAGATAATCACTAAAGAAATAAAAAATAAAGGAAGTTCTTACAAAGATGGGTTTTGAGCAAGCTAAGAGGGCACTTAAGACAACAGGTGATAGATTTGGAAGGTCAAACAAATCAAGTTTGCCTTCCAAGAGATGTATTCCTGAGCAACCAATTTCCTACTTTAAGGCCAGCGAGCTACTTGAATCAGATAACGGTGTCAAAATTTATAAGACCTTTGTCCCTTGCCCATTTTAATGCCTTTCCTGCGGCCGTATTAGAAGTACAAGAAAATACCGTACATAGCTCAGCTTTGCCCCTGTGCTACAGGTGCAATTGAAACACCTGCTTACATCCTCCTATACTCTTTCATAAGGATATCCAAACTTGTTTTATTACCCCCTCTCAAGTAAAATTGTCCAGGCCACCCAGATCTAGTTTACCTTTAATATTGACCGTCCGCCCAGAATGATTTAATTTCTTTAAACGTTGCAAAATGTTGCTTAGCAGCTTGTAAAATGTATTGTTTTAATGTAATGCCATGTATAAACCAATCGCTTTGTTTTATTTATTGTCTGCTGTGTCCTGCTGGTCGATGACCGTAATAAAGGATGGATTGGTTGATTGATTGCACTACAACTCCCAGAATTCCCTGCTGCAACGGCTTCTGCTTGGGGATTATGGGAGTTGTAGTCAACGTCTGGGGATTCCTGTAGGCAAGCCCCACCACCAAGAACCCTTCTATGGTTCTTCTGTCACCCCAGAGGGCTTCTCCCCATGGCACCTCCCACCTTCCGGCCCTTTGCAAAACCGCTCCCCCATTGCCCGCTTCCCTTCCGCCCGCTTCCGTTCTCTTTTCTCAGCCGCCCGGAAACGAGACCGCGACACCATCGTTCCGCCTCAGCGCAGCTTTCTTGTCCTAGCTGAGCTTCCCCCGCCTCCGGCGCGGCAGGGAAGTCCGCCAGGCGGCGGCACTGAGCAGACGTGTTTTTTTTTGGGGGGGGGGGATTTCGTTTCCGTGGGCTGTGTATACTTTAACGTGCGGCATGGCACCGGGACACAACGGGCAGCGGCTGCTTTGGTGTGCCCGGAGGGCGAGGAGGCATGTTGAGAGCTTTCTAGCCACGGGAGACGCCGGTGTCAGCTTCCGACGACGTGCGTGTTTCCTCGCTTCAGAGTTGCAGTTCGACCTGCGGACGGAGGCCATTCGCGTGTGCCGTGCGTGCGCACGCGGCTCTCCCAGGCTTTGCCCTCAACAAACATGGCGGCTCTGACCGTTCATTCTAAAGCAGTGGCGCTAGCGACCAGCCAACGAGCGCGAGGGATAGAGAGGCATAAATCCTTTTGCGCCTGCGCAATGGTGGCTGCGTGAGAGGAGGGAAAACATAGACTGATTCTAGTTTCGTATCGTTTGCCTTGCTAAGGGTTCCTTTAGGGTCCACTTTTGCATGGCGGGTGGGTTTTTTTGGATGTGCCCTCTGGAAGCAGCCGCAGTTTGAGCGAATGCAGATGCAAGCCTCTTCTCATCGGCCTTGTGCAAAACGTTTCTGTCTCAGGTCAAGCAGCCGGAGCTGATTCCAGCATTGAGTGGGAGGACTAGCCATAAATGTCAGCGTGGATGGCAAAACCCAGAGGATTCCCATCCAAGACGTTTCCATGCACATTTTATGCAAGTCTTACATTCCCTATCGAGGAGGGATGAGAATCAGCAGAGGCAGCAAGTAGCAAAACCCAGGACGCTTGATGGTCGCAGCTCATCCTAACAGGCCAAGGGGGCACCGAGGGAGGGTCTGCTGCCTTCACGTCCCAGCTTTTGGGTTGCTTCTCTCTCCCCAACTCCGCCTGAGAGCCGCGCTGATTGCAGGCTGTCCCTTGATAGGACAAGCAGCTACTGCAGATAGGGGGAAGATTTGCTTGTATGGTCCTTTTAACCATTGCTTTGATTGGTGTGTCCTGAGCATTGTCCAACCATCCAGCTCCCATGTCCCCAGCTGAAGTGGCCCTCCTCCCTCCCCCAACTGCCACCACAGAATGGCCAGGGGCCATCTTCCTCTGAGGGGAGGAGAGAAGAAAGACTTAAGGCCCATGGGAAGATGCTGAAAGGAGAAGGCAATGGTCAACCCTTCCTGTATTCTACCAAAAGATAATCACAGGCCTCCTGCGCACCCACACCCCAACATTGCAGTTTTGAGATAATCATACTGGTCGTCTTTAGAAGGCTGTTGGGTTGATGACGTTCCTCAAATAGAAGGCAACTCTGAATTTAAGATGATTCCCTTTAAAAACACAGGTAAGGAAGAGGACTCTGAATTTAAGATGACTCCCACCCCACCCCAGTGTATAATAGCATCAAAGAACTTGAGAGAAACCTAGTCTTGGATTCAGGTAAATACAGTATAAACACCTTTTTAAGGAGGCTTTTTAATGCTCCATTATTATTTTGTTCTATCTGGTAGGTTCTTTAGCTTGTTATAATTTTCAGTTTTAATTTGAACTGAATAATTGCGGTTTTTAATCTGACTTTAAAAAAAAACATTAGTTTATTTTAGTACTTTTATTGTATCTGTGTCTATCTTATTGTTATGAGCCGCCCCGAGCAGTAGCGCACTGGAGGGGCGGGGTATAAATATTTTAAATAAATAATAATAAATAATAAACACTTCACATGTTCTAGCTCAATTGGTCAGATGCTGAATTGTGCTTCTGACATTAATAGGATTTAAGCAGCTAGCTAAGCACTCAGTTCACTTTGGGATTGAATGTCAGGTTTTGTCTGAACCACAAGCCAATGCTAATTTATCCTGACCCTTGTTCTTCTGATTTTTTTTCCCCCACACACACTTGGATCCAAAGAACTGTGGGCAGCAGAAAGAGACCTGCCAGGACAGTTCTGCAAATGCTTACATAAGAGTTCACTCCGTTCCCTAATGAGCAGGTTTGGTGGCAGTTTTCATGTTCCTGCTTGCCCAGGTTTCACAAACGGTTGTGCAAACTCCCACCAAGAGAACATATCCAAAGGTGCTCTTGGGATATACTTTCACTTCCCTTGCTCAACATTCTAGCTGGAAGGGAGAGGCAGCCTGTGTGGAAAGACACCTCTGGATCCAACCCATGGTTTTTATGCTTGATGCTCCTCTCTCGAACTGCCTGGAATAAAATAAAATGCTTAATCTCTTAACCAGAGCCACGTACTTCTAGTTTTATCTTTTCCTCTTGATTCCACACCTGTATTGGGCAACCTGTGAAGTCAGAGGTTAAAAGCTCGTCAGCATTTAAGATGGGAGCTGGCATGCCTAGCAAGGGAGCACCAGTGTGGCGAGAAAGCAGGCATGGGTTTTGCCCTGTGACTCCCGGGGGCCCCACATGCCAGTGACGCAACGCCCCTTCTCTGTGATGTCAGATCTCCAGAGGGCCCACACGAGCCTTCCAGAGTTTATTCCCTGCCAACGTTTGCTGGCTGGGTGCATTTAGGAACATGTGAAGCTGCCCTATCCTGAGTCAGACCCTTGGTCCATCTAGCTCAGTATTGTCTTCACAAACTGGCAGCGGCTTCTCCAAGGTTGCAGGGCGGGTGTGTGGGGTGGGGGGGGGCTCCACCCCCCTCCCTCCACCCCCGCTGCAAGCTCTCGCCAGCGGCGGGAGGCGGGGCCTACGCAACACAATGCCAGCCCCGGCCCGCCCCGTCCAGGCTTGGCGCCACCCTCTCGCCATCTCTCCCCCATTGCGGCTGGGGAGCTGGCCCGCCCCGGCTCCTCCTCCTCCGGGCTCCGTGCGCCCGCCCTTCGCTCGCTCCCTCCTGCTTCGCCTTTGCCCGCCTGCTCGGCCTGGACTCTTGTACCGGATCCCTCGGAGCGAGGAGCCGCCGCAGAAGCAGCAGCAGCAAGAGCCCCGTCGAGCGCCAGGCAGAGGCGGGCGAGCCCGAGAGCGCAGAGAGGCGAGCCATGGCGCACGAGGACGCAGCGGGTGCCGGTGCCGGTGCCGCCAGCGAGAGCCCGGAGGCCAGCAGCCCGGGGCTGCTGCTGGAGATCGTCAGCTCCCCGCTCAACCTGAGCCTGCTGGGCCTCTGCCTCTTCCTCCTCTACCAGATCGTCCGCGGCGACCGGCCCAGAGCGCAGCCCGACGGCGAGGAGGAGCCGCCGCCGCTGCCCAAGCTCAAGCGCCGCGACTTCACGCGGGCCGAGCTGCGCCCCTTCGACGGCGTGCAGGAGCCGCGCATCCTCATGGCCATCAACGGGAAAGTCTTCGACGTCAGCCGCGGCAGGAAGTTCTACGGGCCCGGTGAGAGAGAGAGAGATCCCCCTCCCCGCCCGCGGGGCAGGAGCGGGGCGCGCGAGGGGGCCGGCGCACGTCCAGCCGCTCTCCGCCCCCCGCCCGGCTTCGGGGGCTGCAGCGCCCCGGCTGGGTGCGTGGGAAGCTGGGCGCTTATGTAACGCTTCAGAGACAACGTGGGTGTGCTTGCAGTCGCCCTCCACAGAGCAGCCCTGCAGGGTAGCCCGGCGGGGGCCCCACAGGAGTGCTGGGCTGCACACCCTGTGCCCGGCGGCGGATGTTGGACTACGGCCCCCATAATCCGGGGTTGTGCCCCCCCCTCTCAAACTAGGGTCCCCGGATGTTGTTGGACTACAACTCCCATCATCCCCGCGCCACAACGTGCAGGCTCTTTGAAAACCTTTGCAGGGTTGTTGGCTACTGAGGCTGGGGGTAGATAGGAGCTGTAGTCCCACCACAGCTGAAGGAGAGCTGGGCTTGTGGCAGCAAGCATGACTTGCCCCCTTAGCTAAGCAGGATCTGCCCCTGGCTTGCATTTGAATGGGAGACTCCATGGGTAAGATATTCCCCTCAGGGGATGGGGCCGCTCTGGGAAGAGCAGAAGGTTCCAAATCCACGTTCCCTCCCTGGCAGCATCTCCAGATAGGGCTGAGAGAGACTCCCACCTGCAACCCTGGAGAAGCCGCTGCCAGTCTGGGTAGACAATACTGAATTCGATGGGCCAGAGGTCTGACTCAGTAGAAGGCAGCTTCCTGTGTTCCTACAGGTGGACATCAGTCGTGCAGCTCTGCATCCTGGCTTGTCCAAAAGCGACTTGTAGGGCAGTCCTCTGTAACTTTACTCGCAAGCAAGGCCCTCTGTTCAGGGAGGAGGGAGGCATGCCTCATGGAAGGCGCACGTGCACATTCCTGGGCCTCGCTGAACACAGTGGGACTTGCTTCTGGGTAAACATGTAGAGGGTTGCGGCGCTGTTTGGTTTCAGGGCGGAGAGGGGCGCTGCGCTGGATCTTGGCAACTCCCCTGTTTTTTTGTGCTCATCGCAACCTGGTCCTGGGTCTGTTTTGGCCCAGGATGTAATCCTGCTGCTATCAGCTGGGACTTGCCAGTAAGCATGCATGCAACAGCAGCCTTGGCCATGAACTTTGTCCGTCTGGAATAGCTGCTGCCGCTACACCTCTTCATTCCTCCTAACCGCAGAATTTGAACCCTCCCTTTGTGTGCATTTGGAGGAGGAGAAAACTTCACTCTCACTTTGTCCGCCCTGCATGCCTGCTAAGGGATATTTATTCGCCCTGGATGTCAAGTAGGACGGGGTGGTGATGTTTCGAACCCATTATATCATCCATGCCAGGCGTTCCCAACCTTGGTCCCCAGATGCAGAGAGGAGAGCTGGTCTGGTGGTGGCAAGCATGACTTGTCCCCTTAGCTAAGCAGGGTCCGCCCTGGTTGCATACGGATGGGAGACTAGAAGTGTGAGCACTGCAAGGTATTATGGGCCATTCTAGGAAGAGCTTGCATGCTCTTCTTGCATGCAGAGGGTCCCAAGTTCCCTTCCTGGCAGCATCTCCAAGATAGGGCTGGGAGAGACTCCTGCCTGCAACCTTGGAGAAGCCGCTGCCAGTCTGTGAAGACAATACTGAGCTAGATAGACCAAGGGTCTGACTCAGTATATGGCAGCTTCCTGTGTTCCTTTGTTGTTGTACTACAACTCCCATCAACCTTTGGCCATTGTGGCTGGGGATGATGGGAGTTATAGTCCAACTTCTGGGGACCTCAGGTTGGGTGCTCATGATAGATGCCAAAGATTGGCCAATTTTTCCTAGATAAATTCATCTGGGCCAGCGTGGTGTAGTGGTTAGAGTGCTGGACTAGGACCGGGGAGACCCGAGTTCAAATCCCCATTCAGCCATGAGACTTGCTGGGTGACTCTGGGCCAGTCACTTCTCTCTCAACCTAACCTACTTCACAGGGTTGTTGTGAGGAGAAACTCAAGTATGTAGTATACCGCTCTGGGCTCCTTGGAAGAAGAGCGGGATATATAAAATGTAAAATCATCATCATCATCTGGAAGGCCTACCAATCCCTGGTCATCTGGAAGGCCTACCAATCCCAGGTACTAATTAAGATTAGAATCTCCATTCTGCTTGCAAGCAGTGATTAAAGTGGATTACATGCTTTGTTGGAATTTTGGGTGTTGCTTGTGAGTGAAATGTCTTGCTGGGACTCATAACATTTTGCCCTCATTTTCTCATCTTCACCTCTGTAAATGTGACTAAACTCTCCAGCTGTTGCTGAACTACAACTCCCATCATCTGCAGCTGCCGCGGGAGATGATGGGAGTTGTAGTTCAGCAACAGCTGGAGAACCGAGGTTCCCTCTCCCTCACTAGTGGCTCTTTCTCTTAACTCTTCAACCTGCCTGGTTGTGTGTTCAAAAGTGTGTGTGGAGGGGTAGTTAAATTGTGTTGGGTTTGATGAGGGTTTTCTGACTAATTCTGAACTGGAATTTCCCCCCACGCAAATTTCCTCTTTATTTGCACAATATTTGCATTATATTGTTTCCTCGCCATCAATTCCTATGCAATTTCTCCCCATGCCCTGAATAGATTGTGATTCAATTTGGAACAGGGGATGATGCCCCAGGCCCGGCAAGAGGGAGGGTTGCCTTATCTGCAGCCCAGCCTCCTCTCTGGTCGCAAGCGGACTGTTTGTGCAATCTGTGTGGGAGCTGCTGGGTGACGGATTGCCCCAGACTCGGCAGCATGTTGGCCTCCCGGCCCAGGCTTTTGCTTTCTCCCCACCACCACCCTACAAACCAACCTTGGGCAAGCTCAAAGACCAGAACAGGCCTGCTTGCATGGAGCGATATAAGCGGCACTTCAGGTTTTAGTGGGGCAAGAGTCCCCTGGCAGCCTGCAGAGTGCCACACATTTAGCCCCCCCCCCGAGTTTCCCCACTGCAGATCACTCCCTCCTGGTGCTGCTTTTTGCCGTGAGAGAAGCAGCCATGGCAAATAAAGCTCCTGCTTGGCTTGCCGAAGGCCCCCAGGTCTGATCCCTGCCTGGCAGCGTCTCTAGGTAGGGCTGAGAGAGACTCCTGCCTGAATCCTTGGAGAGCCGCTGCCAGTCAGTGTCAGTCCTGGGCTAGACAGCTCAGTGGCCTGGTCCGGGATCGGGAAATTTCCTGGCTGTGCACCACTTTGGCCCTCCAGCTGTTTTTGGACTACAGCCCCCATAACCCCCTGGCACAGCAGTCAGGCATGATGGGAGGTGGAGTCACACGTCTGCCGATGGGCTGCAGTTGGGTGGCCCTGCCAGGAAGGCATGGTGTACTTGGTCCTTCTGGGCCGTGTACTGGAGTTCTCTTCTGCGTTATTCACACAGCAAGCCTGTAAGGTAGGCCAGGCTGAGAGAGAGTGACTAAGCCGGGTCCACCCAGTCAGCTCCAGAGTTGAGCTGAAATTTGAACCTCCTTTCGCTGGTCTAGCAGGACTGCAGCGTTCTTTCCACCCACCCTTTCTCTCTCCTGGGCGCGCCTTAATTCTTCTCTCTGGCCTCATGTAACCAGCCTCCGTGTGTCACAATGCACACGTGCTGAGGAAATCGGACATTATTTGGCATCCAGTTGACAGGGCAAGCCACCACATGGCGCAGCGGGGAAATGACTTGACTAGCAAGCCAGAGGCTGCCGGTTCGAATCCCCGCTGGTACATTCCCCAGACTAGGGGAAGCATTTCTGTCGGGCAGCAGCGATCTAGGAAGATGCTGAAAGGCAGCATCTCATACTGCACGGGAGGAGGCCATGGTAAACAACAACAACAACTACTAATATTTATATACCACTATTCAACAAAAGTTTCCAAAGCGGTTTACATAGAGAAATAAATAAGATGGTTCCCCTGTCCCCAAAG
This sequence comes from Hemicordylus capensis, assembly GCF_027244095.1. Taxonomy (NCBI): domain Eukaryota; kingdom Metazoa; phylum Chordata; class Lepidosauria; order Squamata; family Cordylidae; genus Hemicordylus; species Hemicordylus capensis. The sequence continues at coordinate 23,773,808 of NC_069667.1, forward strand.
GGCTCACAGCCTAAAAAGAAACACAAGATAGACACCAGCAACAGTCACTGGAGGTATTGTGATGGGGCTGGATAGGGCCAGTTGCTCCCCCCCTGCCAAATAAAGAGAATCACCACGTTAAAAGGTGCCTCTTTGCCCAGTTTGCAGGGGTTAACCCGCTCCTGTATTCTACCAAAGACAACCACAGGGCTCTGTGGTCACCAGAAGTCAACACCGACTTGATGGCACACTTTACCTATTACATGGCAGCCCTTTGCAGGGCTTTCCTGGTGTACTTTCTGGCCCTGCCTGAGTCCTAATTTCCCCCCTTTCTCTGCACCTCAGTCCTTGTTTCCCCACCTAAATCCTTGGCTGTTTTCTCTTGTGAGAATACCACACATGCACGCACGGGAGGTCTGGAGTTCGTCACCCCCGAAATGCAAGCTTTCGTGGTTAAAAATAAGTTTCTAGCCCTCTTGATTAAAGAGAAGCCATGTGGGGCAAAGTTCCCAAGATGGGGATTTGGTGGGGCTCTCCGTTGTTGGGGAAGAAGCATTGAAGTTTTGGGGATTTGAAAATACTCTCTGTTCATGGGCCCCCACAAGAGCTGAAAGTGACCAGCAGTATGATGTTACTGATTTACTTGGCTCTTTTACTGTCTAAAGTCCTTAGTCTGCCAGGATTGCAGTGGTAAGAGATGGGGACCTTGCCACAAACAGCAGGGTTATCTCAAGATTTCTCTAGAAAGAACGGCATTGGAAAGATGACTGAAAAGGCAGGGCGGGGTGGAGAAAGAAGAGTCACAGTTAAATCTGAGTACAGACAGAAATGCTAAATGGTTTAAGAATAAGGTTGGGTAATAGGATCACTCGTGCAGCATCACCGCTGCCTGTCCTTTCTCTTGTGAAAACTCGGCTCTTGTCCTTGCTCAGTATGACTCAGCAGTACATCTGACCCCTGGTCTGAACTCCAGCTCAGAACCTCTGCACTGGAGCACAGGAGTAAAGGACTGAGCAATGTCATCCCACCCAATCCTAGTTTAAAGGGAGGGAGGAATTCACATGCAAGAGCAGCGGGGTGTGTGTGTGTGTGTATTACCATTATGCCTTCACTGCACTCTACATAGGAACATAGGCAACTGCCATATACTGAGTCAGACCATTGGTCTATCTAGCTCAGTATTGTCTTCACAGACTGTCAGGGGCTTCTCCAAGGGTGCAGGCAGCAGTCTCTCTGTGGCAGGGAGTAAAGCAAGTTGTTAGAGTGGCCTGATTTGGAAAAACAGACTTGGGAAGAACTAACCTCGGGTTTGAGCGATAGAACCTCTTTTCGAGGTCCCAGAAAGAAACCTTCAAGGAAACGGGACGGAACGGGTGCCCTCATACTAGGGAATTGGGACGTTCCCCTTCTCGTAATCAGGTTAGTAAACCTGTATGTCATTTATGCAATGCTCCTGCATAGGAATAGGGAGGGAAGACGCAACCAAGAGGTTCACGCAGATGAGACAGTAAATCTCTTCTGGAAAAGTTTGTATGGTTATGTGCAAAAAGACAAGAGTATCTCTTCTAAACAGCAATGGGACAAATTGTGGAAATGGACGTCAGACGTAACCCCCCCGATTACCTGATGTGCCTTGTAATCCCCCACCCCCGAGTTACAGAACTGCCTGCATATACTTTATAACCCTGTTGATTTCCAAATCCTTGTGTGTAAATCTTTGTAGATATATGATGTACAAACAACCACTTTGTATATAATTGTGCTTTGGCAACGTACTGTATGCTTTGGTAGTTTGTTGGTTCAATAAAAAAAATCTTGTCCTATTTAAAAAATAAATAAATCTTGTCCTATCTTGGAGATGCTGCCAGGGAGGGAACTGGGAACCTTCTGCTCTTCCCAGAGCGGCTCCATCCCCGAAGGGGGAATCTCTTCCCGTGCTCACACTTCTAGTCTCCCTTTCATAGGGGGGATTTTAACTGGATCAGGCACTGGTCATGCCTGGACCCAACTCCTAACAGCTGTGTCTTCAAGAGCATCCACAACAGAGTGGTGAAAATAACAACAGAAGAGAGGGTCTTGGGAAAGGTTTTGTGTTTTATATTTGGGGATTTTTATTGCCTCCCTTGTGCATTTTATGAACACGTTTCACGTTTGTGCATTTTATGAACCTGCACAACATAAGGCCCGGGGGCCAGATCTGGGCTGCGGGGACATTTTTGCTGGCCCACAGGTAGGAATACCCTGCAGGCGTAAGTTGTGAGGCTTACTCCTAAGCATGCATGGGATTGCAACCTGAAAGCAACAGCCATTTAGGAGAGAAGAGGGCATGAGATTTGTTTGGGGCTGGCATGCATTCCAAGGGCCCCACTGACTGAGCAGGGAGAGGGCCTGTTTTCTGACCACTATCCTTAGTTATAGGTTCCTTGGCAAGAGAAGACGCATCGGTAACTAATAATTGCTTTCATTAATATTATGTTTATAAAACTGAATGTAATAATGTGCTGAAAATTGACCTTCGCCCCCAAACACCATGTCGTGCTTGGTGCTGGCCCACTGGGGCAGTGTTGTGCACTCTGTCGTGGGGCCTTCTGCACCACGGAGCTAAACCACCACCACTCCCGTCCCTGCGACCTTTGTCGTCTTGTCCACAAAAGCAGGGAGATATCTCATATCTCAATATTCTTCTCTTCAGAGGGCCCGTATGGGGTTTTTGCTGGAAGAGATGCATCAAGAGGCCTGGCTACCTTCTGTCTGGATAAGGAAATCCTGAAGGATGAACATGATGACCTTTCTGATCTGGACGCAACGCAGAAGGAGACCTTGAGTGACTGGGAACAGCAGTTCACATGTAAGCATTTTTGTATCTTGTGTTGCCTAAGACACATAATCCCATAAGCATCCTGCCCCACCCCCATCCACAAGATCACACAACCCAGGGCTCCGATCTGCTCTGTGCATTTATTTTTAACTGACCATTTGATTGATTGATTGACTGATTATTAGATTTTTATGCTGCCTCACCCGAGGCTCTAGGCAGTTCACAAATATTCCAAGCTGAATGTGGCTTTCATTGATTGATTGATTGACTGATTGAGTATCAAGTCGGTGTCGACTCTTAGTGACCACATAGATAGTTTTTCTCCAGGATGCTCCAACTTCAACTTGGCCTTGAACGTCTCTCAGTGGTGCATTCATTGCTGTCATGATTGAGTCCATCCACTTTGCTGCTGGTCATCCTCTTCTTCTCTTTCCTTCAACTTTCCCCAGCATTTCACTAGCTTTCACTAGTCATGATAAAATAACAGCACAAGGCTAACAAGAACTGCTCTTGCATGAATGCTAGCATTATTTGTTTATTTATTATTTCTATGCCACTTTTCAACAAAAAAAAGTTATCAGAGTGGTTTCCAGAGAAAAAGAACCACAAGAAGGCAACTCCCAATCTTTAAAAAGCACAATGGAGACACCAGCCATAGCCACTGGAGGGATGTTGGGCTGGATGGGACCAGTTGCTCAATATAAAGAGCATCACCACTCTGGAAGGTGGCTCTGTGTCCAGTTCGCACAGCAGTTGTATATGGTTCTTTGTGTGAAAACCCTTGTTAAGGCTGTTGCCCAATCAACAAAAGTTTTGTTAAGCATATGAGTTTAGGGAATGCATCAGATTAAAGTTGCATCCGAGTAAAACAGTTTTGAAGCACAAATCCTGCTTTCGTTGTCATCACAGCCATTGTTTTAGAAGAGCCCTTGGGTGGGCTGGTGGTGGGGAATGCTTCTTAAGATCGTGTTTGCTGTCTGCAGATTTTACAAGTATTTGCATTAGAAAACAAGTTGCTCTGATAAGAACTAATCTGCCTACTTTCCTTTCACGATAATCTTAATTGAGAATTGTCATCCTCACAAGGTAGCCCACTTCAGCCTTAAAACATTCACACATCCACCATCTTTATTTGAGGCGGATGACATCATCACAAAGTATGCCATTGAGGTGTCCCTATGTGTCACTCACTACAACTGTACAAAATGTGGTCCAAATCAGTTAGATGGCCCTCAAGTTAGCCCACTTGTGCCGCAAACATAAATGTGTCTGCCATCTTGAATCAGGATGGATGACAACATCACAAACTACCACTGAGGTGTCTCGATGTGTCCCTACAACTGGCATTGTGAAGTTGATAGAGTGTGGACACACAGACAGACACACACAGAATGTTGGGTGATCTCATTAGTGAAAAATCTTTTTTTCTAATCTTGCATTAGGAAATCTGCTCATTAGTCCGAGCACCTAGTCTATCGAAAGATTTTTAAATGATTAATCAGGTTGCTTAATTAAATGTTGCAGTCCTATTTCTTGGAAGATGCAATCTAGATTATGATGTGAGGAAATCAAATTGGTTTTCTTGAAGTTAAATTAAATTAGCCTTCTTGCTCTTCTCTGTAAAGTTGTTTAAAAGCTGGTACCCAGGCTTTCTGCATATTGAGGGAAATAATGTTGTCTTTTTCTTCGTGTGTAGTTAAATACCACTATGTAGGCAAACTGTTGAAGGATGGAGAAGAGCCCACTGTTTATTCGGACAATGAAGAAGAAACAAAAGATGCTAAAGATCGCAAAAATGATTAGCAGACTGAAGAGCAATCTGGAGGGGGCGTTTGGGGAGCTTTAGAGGACCTTTGTGTCACATTCTAGTTGTGTTTCAACCCTTTTGAGCGCCCATCAAGCCCCATTGGTAAAAATGGCTTGCAGCGAATTGGCTATAATTAAACACATTTTAATCTATCTCACCTTACCGGCCAGCACTGAGCTTCTTAGATCAAAGCTGCCTGGTCCAAACTGGCATGGCAGGAACAAGAAGAGGGAAACCCACCAAAGTCGTGGAGAATAAAAAAGTGAAAATGCTCAAACCTTGATGCTGTGTAACTTCCATTCACTTTGTGGTGAGTCACAAAGAGCTTCCCCATTGAGGGGACATTGCACTGCTATAGTATTTGATGGATGGTGTCCAAAGTGAACTGTAGGAGTAAGCTAAGATGGTTTTCTCCCATTTCCACCCCCCATAATTTGGTATGGATTGATGGAGATCCACAAGTTTTCCTACAGTATCCTAGTCCATAACTAACATTCCTTTTCAACAGTAGCCATTTTAACAACTTGATCTCAGTTAACCAACCACTGGGCAGTTCCAAGGATAATGGAATCAGGTATGTTACCACTTTTTCAATGACTGTAGTCATAAGCCGATATACCCGAGTAGGCAAGAGACTATCTACTATAAGGCCATATATTTACAAAACCTTTAATTATACTGTCCGAAACGTGGAAAATATATTGGCAATGGAATCAGAATTTTGAACATCCTTTCTGATTCTGTTACTCATGTATTTTGCACATGCAGACAGTATTTAAGGGTTTTGTAAAAATATGGCCTTATAGGAGGAAGAGTTCTCTTGGCAGTGCGTATATATAATATTAGCTGTGCTTGTGGCTGCAGTCAATGAAAAAGGGGTGACACGCCTGATTCCGTTACTCTTGGAATTGTCCCACGGTTCCATTGGAACAACACACTCAAGTTTATTCTGTCTGTTGCAAGTTGCTCCTTTTTGGAGTCCCTCTATTTACACAGTATCCGGAGCATTGTAAATATTCTTATGTAGGGGTAATACAGTTTATTCATAATGTATAAAGGTTGAATAAAAGCATTTGCTGTTTTTATAGAGAGATGTGCACCCGTCAACAACTGAGTGGTTTCAGAATAAACGTTTGCTTAGAGTTGAATATCACTTTGCTGTCCATTCAGAGCTATGTAACCTGTACAGCGATTGCCTGCTTCATTTACCTGTAACGTCAGCTTTCAGTACTGATTATACTCACAATCTGATGTATTATATTTACAGTACAACAGTCGTTCATGTGTATTCTGAGAAGGATGTCCAACTGAGTTCCATTAGAACATTGGTTGGCTAACATCAGCCCCTCAAAAATGGGCGCTCCCACTAGTGAGTGGTTTGAGCTACTAGCTCCATCTGGAAGGGACATTCCAGAACAGTATGGGGGTGGTTCTTCATGGCTGTTGATCATTTGGCTTTTTCTTGTCCGCACCATGCAACACATTGCATCAGAGAAACAGCTCAAAGAAGCAAATGTGTTTCACTTAGAGAGCAGGGGTGCATTGTGGCAGGGCGTGATGGGAGTTTTAGTCCAACACCACCCATGTTTAAGAACCCCTGACTTCGAGGAAGCAAAAGAAATCAGATCAGGCCAAGGGATCAACCCCTACCCCAGAATGTTCTAGTACAAGCAGGAGCAGAAATCTACCACTGCAAACTCTGAACAAACCAGGACCGTGGAAGAAATAGATTCAAAACTTGCAGCCAGGCGAGTTTCGGTGAGAGGGAAGAATATCTTCCTAGCCGAGAACTAGTTGAGCAGCGGAACAAAGTTATTGGAGAAAGTGGGGGAACCTGTTTCACTGGAGGCTGGATGACAAGTTTGTTTATGATTTAACTTACTTTTTACTTTAAAGCTAGAGTCCTGGCGTGTCAGGTATGTTCTTAGGAACTGGTGAAACTCCTTTGAAGCCTGATTGCAAGAATGGCATGCTTATCTGCATTATCTAAAAGACAGCTGGCTAAGATAGGGCACACTGCTTAGAGGTACTGCTAAGAGGACATTTTTTGAACACCTCAAAAAGTGAAAGGTGGTTGGATTAACTGATTTCACCTATTATGAAACATCTTGCATTTGCTGTACCAATTTGTAAGTGTATGTGTCTGTCTGTCTTGTCTTCTTCCCCTCCCACTTTTTACATTTTTCATAGAAAGCAATAACTGTCAAATCCTTGAAAGAATTTCTACTGATCAAAAGCCATTTTAAACACTAAGCACGGTATTCAGAATCCCCATCCCTTTTCCAGAAAAATAGCTTGGTTTCATAGATTTTTTTTTTGCCTGTTGGTAAAACACTAGGCCTTAAAGACAGATATTTAGCTGAAGTGTCATGACCTACCTCTGGGCGTTCTAGGCTAATTAATGGTAAACTAGAATGATATTTAGTGTTGCTGTGTTCCTCTTTTTAAAAAGTCTCTGATAATCCTTGCCAAGCTGACTTTGGATGTCTTTGTTTCAGATCAAGGACAAAAAGCTTGTACTTGATTTTTTATTTTAGACAAACAATAAAATCTTCCTAGAAATGTGACACTTCTTTGCTTGATCTAAAATGAAACGTAGTATTTTAGAGCTTCTCTTGACAGTGTGGCCATGAGCTATTTGTAATGGAATCTCTCACGTGCTCCTTCCTAAGCCTTACTCTATCTCCTGCACTGTGAAATAAATATTAATGATTAGGAAACGATTGCTCATCTCAATCTTTACCTTTTCAGTGGAGGAATCGAACGCGTAGAAGGTTGACGCGAGTTCTCAACCTGAGACAAGAAACTCTGCAAAGTGGGGGGAAATGGTATATCTGTCTATAAGATGAGATGCAATCTCACTTTTCTTCTCCATCTTAAATGCCTCCAGTGATGTACTCTGTTATCTGGAGCTCTTACTCACTCATCAAGGAATGAAGTAAAGCGAAGCAGGCCCCTTTCAGGTCGATTCTGGGACTGTTGAGGCTAGCAAACTTCCAAGTTATTCCAGTGTACTTTGGGAGAGGTGAAGGAAACAAACACCACTCATATTTTCTACTTCAGGTGTCCACACCTTTTGGGTTGTCTCTTATTGGTCTAGAATCCCTGGTGTTCTGGGTTGGGGCCAGCAACAGAAGATTAAAATGCACGAGAACGCTTCAAACTACAGCTGGCTGCCCCCCACACACACACTATATCACTTTCAAGCAGCATTTGGGGATTAGCTAATATGCTTTGAATTGCATTCCTGAAACAGACTAGGTGAAGAGACAAAATAGGAGCATAGGAAGCTACCCTGAGCCATTTTTAGAAGGGTGATCTAGAAGTCATATTATTAAATAATAATAATACCTTCTACGGAGTCAGACCATTGGTCCCATCTAGCTCAGTACTGTCTACACTGACTGGCAGTGGCTCTCCCAAGGTTTCAGGCAGGAGCCTCCTTGTCTTACTTGGAGATACCACCAGTGATTAGAACATAAGAGCAGCCCTGCTGGATCAGGCCCAAGAAGGTCCATCTAGTCCAGCATCCTGTTTCGCACAGTGGCCCACCAGATGCCTCTGAGAAGCCCAGAGGCAAGAGCTGAGGGCATACACTCTCTCTTACTGTTACTCCCCTGCAACTGGTACTCAGAGGCATCTTGTCAATAAGGCTGGAGGTGGCCTATAGCCCCCAGACTAGTAGCCATTGATAGACCTGTCCACCATGAATTTATCTAAATCCCTCTCAAAACCAGCCAGGCTGTTGGCTGTCACCACATCTTGTGGCAGAGAATTCCATAGGTTGATTATACATTGTGTGAAAAAGTACTTCCTTTTGTCGGTCCTAAATTTCTGGGCAGTTTCATGGGACAACCTCTGCTTCTAGTGTTATGCGAGAGGGAGAGAAATTTCTCTCCATCCACTCTCAGTACACCATGCATGATTTTATAGATCTCTATTGTGTCTCCCCTCAGTTTTTTTTTCTAAACTAAAAAGCCCCAGGTGCTGTAGCTTTGCCCCATAAGGAAGGTGCTCTAGGCCCCTGATCATCATGCTTGCCCTTTTCTTTCAGTTCTGAAAGGTCTGAACCTGGGACTTTCACTTTCTGCATTCAAAACAGATGCTTTTCCACCGAGTTATGGCCCCATCCCCAGATCTTTGCCAGTGATCATAAATTATAATGTATCATTTGGCTCTGTGCAGCACATGGTTTACTTGGAAGTAAGTCCCAAAGTGACCAGTGGGCTTCCTCTCAGGAAGGTGCATAGGACTGCAGCCTTGAAGCTTGGCAGAAAAATGACTCACATCTCACAGCAACTTTAACGTTCTTTCCAAGTCACGCTGGAAGATTCTTAAGCCTCCAGAGTCTCAAATCCATCACTCATTAATGGCCTGTAACCAGTGTTACATAACCAGTTCCTACAGGAACCTGAATCCTAGCACATTTATGTAAGCATTTAAAAGCTGAAGAGCTGGAAATCCTCACACAGAAGAGGAGCTAGTAAGAAGAGATCCTTGTTCAACGATGGTAAACAGCATTGGAGAAATTATTGTGGAGACATTTTGCCAATGTTTGGCAAAGCCATGAGACCGGTTATGCATCATTCAGAGTTATTTGGAGGTTCACCCCTTAGCAAGGAATGAGTTTCGAAGCCAAGGCACCATTCCAGAACAAGTGATATTCTAAAGGCTTCTGAATATTCTCAGAGTGACTCACCGATAGGAAGCTGGGATTTTAAATCAGAAGCACGTGGATTCCATGAACTTTCGAACCCCACGTGCTTTAGAAATTCTACACCGACAGTTTTAATGGCTTTTAAGCATGTGGTCAAGTTTGTCGGTATCTTGCTGCATAAGCAATAAGAAATTTGACCCCAGGGGCCACATTTGATTAGATTAACACTAGGCACTGAATTCTAGCACTCCTCCAAAATTGTCCCTTTCCTTCCATCCTATGCAACGCTTGCTAGTCTCAGAGATGTTCAGTCTCTTGGTCAACCTTCAGTTCCTGGGTGGAAAACAAGATGGCAGTACTCAGCACTCAAGTCTTACATGCAAGACTAAACACCTCCAAATGATAAGAGGTGCAGTATGCGATGTTTACTACCAAAACTTACAATCAATTGACCCCATCTTGCAAATGTTTTCTAATGATGTTTCAGTTTCCAGTTGCATGACAATGAAGACAAAGTTTGATTCCAAAATTATTAACCCGGGGATGTTATTTGTCAGTTTAATCCATCATAAATTAACATTTGAACAATTTTACATAAAATAAATACATTTTATTTTTCATAATTAAGACACCACATTTTTGAGCAGTACAAGTTGAATCAGAACAGGTCTACAAACTTGCTTTTCAATAAAGGTTTGTGAAAGCTTCCTAGAAAACATCCATAAAGTTATTTTCACAAATCTGTTTTATTTGAACTTGACCAATGAGTTCAAGAAGTTATGCCACCAGTCAAATTGTTCAAGGAGAGAAAGCAGGAGGGAAATTCAAGACAGTTAGTGTAGACATTAATATTCCCAAACCATAAAATGAAACTGTTTGCTCAAGATCTATCCTTTGGTACCATATGAAATTATTGAGCCTGTTGGACTCCATGGGGCCTCTGGTTGCTATGGGTCTCCCACAGCCACCCCACCCACCCCCCAGAACAGGAAAAGGTGAGTGAATGAACCAGGGGGCCTCCATGTTCACATACAAGTGAGATCTCCATGGTGCATTTCTTCCAGCTGGGAGGATGGGGCGAAGGAGTACGCACACCAGCCCGAGGCCTGCTCCCAGTTTCAATCCAGGCACGAAGTATCCCTCTAAATAGGGCCAGTGGTTTTGTGTGGCGTTGGAGGGGCATGAAAAACTAATCTCGCCATTGGATTCTAAGGTGCAAAGGCTGCCCTTACCATTGCTTGAAGCAATACAAAGATCTACATGAGGTGTAAAAAGTTCACATCACTCTGTTGCCAAGCTCTCAAATCAAATGCATTTGCAAGTATGATGCAATGTATTGCATGCAAACATGGCACTGGTTCTTGTGGTGCCACTTTTCTCCAGACAAAGGAGGGGAAATTTACTCGCATATTTAGCACATGAAAGGAAGCACAGGCTGCCAGCCACTGCATCTGAATATTTTCTAGCGGGTCAAAGTTCACAGGATTTGTTGGGGGGGGGGGGGAGAGACCACGAACAGCTGCCGTATTCCCCCAGCACTGCATCCCATTTTTACTGCTGTAGAGTGAATTCAGGCGTCTTCCTATGAAGAATGCACCTACAAACATTTAAGATATGAACGTAGATGCAGAAATTGGTTACAAAAAAACCTAAAGGCCTGGGAGGGGGGGATTTCTGTGCCTGTAAATTACTACATAATGAAATGCCAATGATCTATTGCTGGGATGCTGCTGAACGGGTTTTCCTATAAAACAGCTAAGTGAAACTTTTAAAAAAAATGCAGAGGAACAAGTGCAAAAGAGTATGTTCCGATAAAAACATTTTTGTTCGCTACATTGGGAAGTGCACTCAAAGTTTATAAAAAAAGAATAGATTTAAAGTAAAAACAGGCTGAGAGGCCAGTGGAAAAAACACCACCATTGACCAACATGACACATACACACACAACCATCTAAACACAGACAATACCTGCATACTTTGGTTTGTTACTACTTTATTGGAGCAGAAGTTAACAAACAAGGATGGGATGCGAGGTAATATGTCGCATGAAAGTTACCATGGCATGTAATAAATCATATTAATGAAAGCAGAAAAAGAAGGCGGTTCTAAAACCGAACCTAAAATTTGTTGCAGTTCCCCTCCAGGTGGAATACTATTCCATAGCAGTTAGAGCCGTCCGCTGCGATCACCTAGCTGGCAGTCCTCGGAACGACTCACTTTCCGACCTTATCCCTGAATTCTTAGCCCACTGGTTCTAGGTTGTATACGTCTTTAAGCAATAACTGAATAAGACAACTTCTGAGACCCACAACGTCAAGCGGCTCTCCAGAAGGTCAGTTGCTCACAAGGTCCCAAGGCCAGCCAGCACTGAAGATGGCACAGCCTCTCCCACTGCTCAAAGCACACACACACACACACAAACAAACACACACCCCCACTGAGCGCTTCCTAGAACAATTAAACCCAGTGGAAGCAAAAGAAAATGTCCCTGGCTTGTAAAGAGCCTGGAGAAGTCTGCAGTTCTTTCCTCGGATTCCGTCTAAAAAAGCAGAAGGGGAATAATCCGTTCTAGAACACTTTGGGGGCTGTTTAAGCAAGGGAAAGGCAACTTTTCGAGGGACAAGGTGGCTTTTCACCAACAAAGCTGACAGGTTTTGTCAGTCGTCATTTTAGCTTAGCTATGCCCATTGCAGCAGCAACCCTGACCTACTCCACATGGTGCGAATGACTAGGGTCAAACCATCTATGATGCAGGAGATCCACAATCAGATCTCCTGATTTGAGTTTTTTGTTTTGTTTTTAAAGAGAGACACAAAATGTTAAAGCAGCAGAGGATGCTTCAGTCTGGACTGCTGCAATGGGGATGTTTAGCCCTCTCTGCAGTCTAAATCGCAAGCTGCTATTGACCACACAGCACACAAAAACCAACAAAAGCATACAGATAACTATTGAGTCTGTATTTCCCCCCTGCAGTGTGCTAACAGCAGTTTGGGGTGGGAGGATTTCCATCAGAGAAAGGATTAAACACCTTTTCACCCCAGGCACTGCTGCTCTGATGGAAATCTGAAGGTCTCCCCACCTCTCAGCCCTGGTGGCTGCCTTACCTTTGTTTAAATCAGGAGAGCGAATCATGCATCTCCCATGTCTGACCCTCAACTGCAGTAGGCTTGGGCAGAATTACAGGGGCACAGAGGCCTGCAGCAGGGTACCTCAGTAGGTACCCACACACATGGTGCCCACACACAGAGAGCATTCAAAAAACCCAGCAGGGGCTGTCCCAGCACACAGCAGCATCTGGCCCAAACCACCTAGTGCTCTGGATTAAGCTGTGTGAATGGAGGCGGAACATCTCCAAGCACAAGGACTGCAGTGAATCAAACCCATGTTCCTTTTCTGCCTTGGCTAAACATCCTGTTTCTTCTCTCACACCATCCCCTTTCTGACATCGCGGAGGAGGCACTTTCTTTGTAAAATTAAAAGATTGAATCAGTATACAAGTAGTTTTATGCATAACTCCTAACTGTACAGTTACTAAAGAGCAGAACTCACATTCTGCCGTCCCCCCCGCTGCCCGGGACTAGAGGGGGGCCATTCCATTTACCTGGCTCAGACTCGGGAGTAATTCGTTCACAATGGCTTAAATCATGCACTTGGATAACATTTATTTTGGTCCTCATCCGTACAGACATCCAATCTCTCAAGGTCGATTTCTGCCACCTCTTTTTACCAGCTAGATGGTTTAGTGTGCTGTCCTCTCTCTCCCAGCATGCACAGAGGAGCCTAAGCCAAAGACCTGTCTCACCGAAGAGCTAGCTTTGCAGTTCAGTTCCTTAAGAATGGTATAAAAGGCCCTAGATTGAGCTTCCTCCTTGAATGGGCTCAACATCCCCACAGTTCTCCAGGACCAATGGCATTAACATCCTCTTCTAAGTTCTGCGCCACAGATTGACTCTGGGTATGGGCTTGTCTGGACTAGTTCAACAGGAAACAAAGGCCATCCTTCGGAATCTGCTTCCGCCTCTCTTCTTAGCCGCAAGCCCCCTGCAGACCAGGAGAGAGTTGCAGCAGAATCTCAAGAGCTGGGCATACAGGAGATGCTCCTACCTCTACAACGGAGGCTTGCCAGTTGCCCCGCCCTAATCCACCCAGTTCTTTCTGCCACTGTTATCTACTTGTACATCCTACTGTTCTATACCACCTCCCGGAAGTGCCCTAACCATCACCTTTTGGTGCCAGCTTTGTAAGCTCTCTGCCTCCCTTCCATTTCCAGTCCTCTTTCACCAGTCACAGTCACGGCTACCTGTCCCTTACCTGCCTCTTGGTGAGCTTCTTGAAACTGAGAGGCACCCAAGTGCATGGCATCTTTTGCTTTGACTCCTCTTGTCGTGGCATGAAGCTTTTTACATTTCATCTTGTGGTGCAACATCTTGCTACACTTTCTCTGCATCTTGCCGAGGGACTCCAGCTCTCCACAGTGGTTTGTTTTAAAGAAGTGAGGTTCGTTATTGGGCAAAGGGTCTCCGGAAGACCTTTTCTTCTTTTTCTTCCTCTTCTTGCCAGTTTCTCTTTCCTCTTCGCTGGACAGCCATTTAGTTTTGTGTCCTTCGTGCCCGATTTTACTGCTGGATCTCTTGAAGGTTGTTTTAAGGCTTTGCCCAGGATGCTTTGTCGGGTCACAGCATTCCAAGCTTGAGCAGAAGCTGCGTTTGCTGCCTTCGCCATGTTGGTCGCTGCGAGCAACATTCTGGACACAAATCAACAATTCTCTTGCCCTTTGCCGGTTGAGAGGCCAGGCTTTGCAACTACTTCTGCAGCCCCCGTTCCTTTTATCCATTTTGCTTTGCGACTCAGATGCCTCACTAAAATATTCAGAATCGCTGCTGATCTCTTCCAGTAAATCCTTCAATTTATACATGCGGCCAAATGCCTTGTGTGATGGCACGATTGCCATTCCAGTATTTTCTTGGTGGGGTTTTTTATCATAAGCAGTGCTGATGCTTAGTAGGAAAGGACTATCTGATTCATCACATGGCACTCTATTGCTAGCCTTACTCAGAGAATAATCACCCCACTGTACTGGACAGGTTTTAGTAAGTTCTCTAGTACCTGCCTGGCTTTTCAGCACGACCTCTGTAGGCTCAGTTTCCTCCTCTATTACCTCCCATTTGTCATCATCATCATCATCATCTCTAGACTCTCCTTCCTGGAGGTTTGATGCAAACCTCACTTCCGTGACGCACGGTCCATCTTTATTCTTCAGGTTGACCTGAAAGCAGTTTCCATCATCGATGACTACCCTCTGCCACCAAGACTCAGGTGCTGTGCTTTGCATCCCTGGACAGACCCGTGCATATCTTGGGGTCTGGTAATAGTTTAGTAAGTAATGTATGAATTCCTCTGTTTCATACACCTTTTGCTTCCTGCAGTTGCCTGTGTTTGACACCTTGTGGCAATATCCCAGGTTCAGGCTTGGATAATCCTCTCTGGCAGGCTTTAGGGCTGGGCAGTCTTGAGTGACCGTGACCCGCAACAAGCTATGACAACAGTCCTTATCCGTTGAGCAGCTAGTGATTGTTCTGGCTGCTGACTTGTTCAAAACTGTCCTCGTGAGGGGACGAGGCGATGTAGACAAGTCAACTGCACCATCATTGTCATCGTCATCCTCTTCCTCATCCTCCCCTGAAAGGTGGGTGTTATCTAATTGGGCTGATTGACACTTGGACTCTCTCTTATCCTTCAGCTCTTGGCTTCTGAGATAATGAGAGTCTGTCTTCTCCTTTAGTGCATTCTGAATCTGAGGTGCAGAAAAACAATCCTCCCTTTCATGTTCACAGTCCAACAGAGGCTCCCCTATTTGCCTGGACGACAGCACAAAATCCTTCAAAATAAAATTTGAGACACAGAATTGCAGCACAGCTGAACAAGTAATGCCAGCAGAAAGCAAACAATGCAATGCAGCCTAACTCTCAAAGTTAACTTGCATGCAGCCTGGGCTGGCCCCAAACCCTCTGGTGCCCGAGGCAAGGAATCCAAAGGGCACCCTTTCCCTGGCAACATGAAGCATCACCCACCAGGAGATTCTTCTGCACAAGAGCCATCAAAATGAACGGAAACTCTCACGCACCTGCTGATTTCCCCTCAGGTGTGCTTTCCCTCAAAAAAGGGGATCAAGCAGGAGAACTTCCAGACGGACTGTGCCCAGGGAGTCAGATCTATCTGACACCATCAAGAGGACTCAAAATAGACCCCTCGAGAGACAACACACTCAAGCTCCCCTCATGGCAGAGCTGCTTCCGAGGACTAGGTTTCCAGGCAACCCAGTTTCACCATGAAGAAAGTATCTTTTGATTGCCAGTTCATAAAAAGCTTATGAAGTCACCCTAATCGAGGTGGCTTGCCACTTCAAGGCGGCGGTTTTGCAGTTTCCAGAACACAGAATTGTTGTAAACGATAGTCACCAGCCAGAAAGCAGCAGCTAAGTTGCCCTGCATGGCTGTGGACTATCTTTTTAATATTCTGAAGTAATCACTTCAGGGTGCTTATCCTGAAATAATGGCCTCAGTTGACACAAACTAGGGTATTCATCAACCCCACTCTGATGAGTCACTGAGCCCCACTATGGAAGTGGGAACTCCACCAACAAAAAGTAACACCACTGCCAGCATTTCTATTAATGTTTATCACAGGATGAAGAAGAGAAGTGGATCAAAAAAAGTCCTGATCTTGCCAAGGAGTGACTGACTCTTTCACAACACACTTAAATCGCAGATTCACCCCTTGAGCACGTGACCCAGCCACCCTCCAAGCGCCAGAAGATATGGGCCAGCCCTTCAAAATGAGGTGCTTTGGATGGGAACAGGGAGGCCACTTGCCCACTCGTGGCAAGGTATCTCCTTATAAATGCCTACAGTTATTCACACCCTATTAGACAGATTTTTAAACTTAGAATATTTTTAAAAATATTCTTACTTTTATTTGGCTTAACAGCACTGTAAGCAGCCTGATAGACTCCACTCTTCTCTGAGCTAGAAGATATTTCCTCTCTTCCCATTCAGGCATATTCTCTGGCCACAACTCTTCTCCAGCTGTTACCTTCTGTTGCTTTCTTGGGCGTTTTTCATCCCGATCTATCTGTCTTTTTTCCCGTCTCTTGAGCTTAGATTTCCTCTTTCCTTCTCCAACTTTTTTTTCATCATCATCATCACGTCTTTTTCTAGGCAATTATTAATATGGGACAATTTAGATGAAAAAAAAAACATTTGACATTTTTTTAACCCTTGGAGGGTAGGAGGGACGATTTTAACGTGCTCATAATGAGGATTTCCACTCTATTTGCTGTTACAAAGAAAGGGGAACAGCTCCTAGAAAGTGTGCATTTTGAGTCAAAAAACAAACAACCCACACATTTCCAGAGAGATGCAGAACCTCCTTCTCTTGGAACATCTAATACTCCTAACATTTGCTTACACTGGCTGACATATCCCACAGTCTAATGTGGGCAGTTCTGAATACCTGCATTGCTGCGGGCATATAAAATGCACGCCCATATTGCTGTGCAACAGGGCTGTTCTGCTACTCCTTACCAATACACAACTGGGATGTATAGGCAATAACGGAATAATTGGGAATACAGAGTAAGCTTTGGGAATAACACAAGGCACATTGCAACATGTGATGGTGCAAAAGTAAGTAGTAGCAGAAGAGCTACCTGGCAGGGGAGACATCTTGATCATGAAGGTTTTCCCAGGGTGAGGATCACCCATTGCACTGCGGGTGTGCTGATCCCTGCAATTTCCCCAAATGTGGGAAACTTGACGGCATAATTTGTGGTTGCACAGCAATCTGCCTGTTGCACAGCAGCTTGGGCATATGTTTTAGATGATGCCCGCAGCAGCACAGCAGTTCAAAACCACCTGGGCTGGGCTGCGAGACATGTCAGTCATTATACCTACAGCCACACACTCTAACAGCAACTTAGCTAGCAGTTACATGCATATTAAAGCTTCTCTGAGATGGAAGGTATTTCCTCTCTTCAGGCATTTTCTCTGGCCACAGCTCTTCTCAAGGCTGTTACCTTCTATTGCTTTCTTGGGTGTTTCATCCTGATCCGCCTGGCTTTTCCCCCAATGAGACTCGAAGACATGCCTGTGGGCTGTTTTTGCAACCTGTGCCCTTCGTGAGTGAGTACGCAACTTGACTCTTCTTTCCTTAGTCAGAGCTAGAGATCCAGCCTTCTCACTTTGCTTTGGACCTAATGGGCATCCAGCGTCCATATATCCCACTTTTCTCTCTGGCCCAGGAGAGGGTCTGAAGACAGAGGATGCCGTTCTAAGCAGTTCTGACCTTCTAAGCTGTCCGAAAACCATATGCAAGCCACTGAGCTCTTCAGAGGAAGAGCAGAGCAAACATGAAAAAAGTGATGGGTTTTGATTCAACAGGGAAGCAATTCTCAAACGGTGTGCTGGATGAGAACTGCAAGAGTGCCACGATAAATGAATGAGCTAAATAATGAAGAGGTTGCCTATACCACAACCACACGGTTCACTACTCTGAGCCTGAACCTCCTTCCAGTCAGCCATTGCTAGGGGTGCGTCATGCTGCCATGTCTCTGGATCATGGGTACAAATTGATCATGTTGGTGCAGAAATGCAGCAGAATTATCTGGCTTCAGAGGCGGCTTGCCTAGTGTCCATCGTAGTCCCACCTGAAGAGCATTTCAGTATAGTGCCCTGAGGGCTGTGTATAGCACTGCAATTCTGTGGGAGCACAGAATTCAACTCTGGGCACAGAGCTCAGCTTTCTGAGAGTCTCTGCCTGTCACTGTTCTGGGTTTGCCTTCTTCCAAGCAGGGGATCCTGCCTGACCAGTGATTCATGCAAAAACAAAGAAAGTGGGCTCCTCTGGAATTCTGACCCTCACATTCAAAAAAGTAAAACTTTTCAGGTGCAAGAGTGAAGCATGCCTCCACTTATAAATCAGAGAAAGTGTTTTGCAGCTCTTTCATCCTTGCAGTCAGAGGCTGCTCTTAACACAGCCAGAGACTTACACCCAGCAGCAGAATGCACATGCGCAGGAAGAGGGAGCGATTCTCACTGATCTCCCTTGCCTCCAGGTGTGCTCTGTTCCTTCCAGAAATACATCTCTGAGGGCTACACAACTGTGGTCCCTCTAATTTTTTTATCTCTGTGCAGACGTGTTTGGTTCTGGGCAGCAATAACAAGGCAGTGTGTGCGCACATATGCATTCAGAATGGGGCCTTCCTAATTCAACCTGAGAGGATCTAAAGTTAACTGAGCAGACATCCAGAAACTTGTGAGTGTGCGCACATGCGCACACCTTAGAGGGAACAGTGCTACACAGCCTTCAGGTACATACGTTCTGGAGGGCACAGAGCACTTCTGGAGACAAGGGAAATCATTTAAAAAATCACTCGCCTCACTCCCCGCACATGCGCGTTCCACTGCTGGGGAAGCCTCTGGCTGTGAAGATGCTGTTCTTGCTGCTTCCTCAGTCCGCTGCTGAGGATGCCAGCCACTATAACAGGGTTTTCTTAACATTCTGTGGGACCAAAACCATTTCTGAGGAATATGATAAGCACATTCTTTTCCGCAGGGAGATTCTGTAAATCCATTTTTATTATTCAGGAAGCAGTTCTCGTATGCAGCCAACATAACCTAATGAAGCCACTAGGACATCCCAAGGCTGAAAGGATCTGCATTTTATGGCCTGGAAAAGATAAAATTCTGTGGGTGTTGGATGTGGCAGAAATCTAGTCTTGCCATTTCTGTCTTGAGCATAACAACTTTTGTTCCAAACTCAATGGAGTAGGTGGATCCCAGGCCTCCCTGCAGAATTAAAAATTAGCTCAGGTGCTCAGGTGTATGCTGGCACTGAAGAAGCCCTCTGGAGAGCCAAGAAAGGCTGAGAAAACAAGTAAGGATAGGCACCAACATTTGCACTCAGCAGCTAACCCTGAGCCCTTTGTGGATAACACAGTGTCCTTTCTTGGAAATTAATTTTACTTTACTTAAGGCGGCATAATACAGAATTGCAGTGACTGAGAAACAAACGTGTAAAGCAGCTACGCTCCTGCAATTCGTCCTCAGCGGATTTGCAAACCAACAACTGATTGCCTTCTCCGTTAAGACTTAGTAATAAAGGATGTACTGCCTGTTTACAGTATAGGAGTTAAGCTGTTGGCCAATCCCAGCAACAATTGGCCAACAGTTCAAATATCACCCGGGCCCTCTTTATAACATCTTTTAGGTTCCTTTCAGACCGAGCCAGGATGGAATCATTACGGTCAAGAAGACAGTTTGGAATTTGCTGGCTTTTCAGACTGCAATGCTGGCTGATTGACAAGACATGTTTTCAGTGGCTGAACCAGCAGGAAGTAGCTAGATGGTAACTCTGAACCTGAAGTTACCTCAGTACAGATCTTGCTATCATTTCCTCCCACGATCTAGATACATTCTTATGACTTCTATGAATATGGACAGCTGTAGAAGTGATAGGATGCCTGTGTGTGTTATCAAGCTTTGGTTAGTCTGCAACCTTCAGCTGAAAGCACCTTAGCTTTTGTCTGTTACTATCCTGCCTGTAGCACATTTCAGACCAACTTACAGAGGGCTGTGCACAGCACTGAGATTCTGTGAGAGCACAGAATTGGGTCCTGGGTGCAGAATTCAGCTCCCCGATAGTCTTAGCTCATCTTTTCTCCGAAAAAGACAAGGCAAATCTTCCCAGGGCAGCTGAGAGTCTCTAGTTCTTAAGCTGGGAAGGTATGCTTGAATGTGTGGGGAATGGCTCCTGAGATTCTGGCAGAGAGAGTGGTGTCCAAATAAAAACCTCGAATAACTGCGGGCAGGTTTTCAGTGCTTTGCAGTGCCCATTGCCTCTTCCCATGATTAGCAAAGCCAGAATAAATTCTGCAAAGAGTACAAACTGCAAAATGTGAAGTCATGCAAAACTTGCATAATGCATTCAGAGCATGGGTGCCAGCTTTCCTTGGTGCATGATTTGAACAGCCTAGGTGCAAACCTTTGGTTTCTTTGGGGAGTCCAGGCAGCTCTGAACACACCCTTGCCCTCTGGAGTTTTCCCATTAACAGAGCACAGCCAACCATTTAAAAATTAAGTTCCTCACCTTTCAGTCCCCTTTTTCCCTCTATTTTCCTCCCTCTTTCTCTCTCGTTCTAGCCCTTGCAGTGTCAGTCTTTCCAGGTGTCTCTGGTTTATAGCACTCTCACTGAAGTGATCGGTGGTATCGGACGTCACCTGTTTCAAAATAAAGAGAACAAGAACGGAGCGTTGCTCACTTGGCCACATAAAGCCCACAAAGTCTCTAGATTCAACCTCAAAGACACCAATGCAATACAGAGAGCCTGATAGCACCAGGAGGGCCTCTGAAACACTGGGTTCAACTACCGCTCATTCAGGAGAAAGGACCTTACTAAGCAGCTCAACAAAGGCAGCATGTATGTTGTCAATGGCAGGCAGATTTCTATTCTTCTCACAGTGCTACTCAAATACATTCAAATCTAACCACCTACAACAAAGTGAAATGTATTTTGCATCACAAGAAAATAACGGACAGTGATCCCAATCCAGCAAGGTGACATATTGGGGCAAACAGTAGTACAATTTCATCCTAGTCACTCTGTGTGCCAAACTGCACTGTGCTTTTATTTGGGGGTAAAGTTTAAAGAGCCTCTGCTGGAAAAGAGTTGAGAGGCTCTGTTGGAACCACAGCTAAAAATGATACAGGAGTAATAGGCAGGTACCTATGGGTCATGGCCAAGTCTTTGAAAGACTTTCCCTCTTGCTTTCTAAAATGACTATTTGTTGTCTTTGAAGCCTCTTCCCCATTTGCTCAATATCTCTCTCTCTCTCATAAGCTTGTTTTCCACGTTGGTAACGGGAAAGGGCAGAAATTCCCAGTAAAAACTGTCCATGCAACTAAGCCACTTACATTAAAAAATAAAATCCAGGCAACTTAGGTTGCATACATATGATCCTCATCAAACTGCATTAGGCATTTCTCCTGAGTCCACCATACAACCATTCATAAACTTCTTTTTTTAAAGTCCTTTTATTTTATAGTTGGTAATAATGACTTGACATTTTACATCCGAAGAAGAAAATAATTCCAGAATACAAGAGGTCGCATGTTACTCATAGGCAAATTAATCATACATTAATCATCAAACATGAAAATAATGTTGGAAGACATTCCAATTAGTTAGACCAAATAAAAGCATATTTTACAGGCTGTGTAACATGGGAATCGTTTTCAGAATCCACTCATAAACTTGAAAGGTACAGCAGCAGATATCCCAAACAGAGTGTGGCAGTAGCAGAGAGAGAGCCATTGTGGAAAAACAGCAATGTGTCTGGTGCCATTGGAAGGACTAACCGATTTATTGTTGCATAAATTTAATGATAAGGTTTTGTGGACTAGAGCCCACTTCACATCAGATGCAAAGCAAGGTGATGAAATAGACTCTGGCCCACAAAAGCTTATGCCACAACAAAGCTGTGAGTCTTCCAGACTTTTTGCTGTCTGCTTCACAAGCTCAAGCAGCTGCCCTCTAGAGTCTACGGAATACTTCTTACCTTGATGTTACACGCCAGAGCTTTTCCATCATCCCCTTTAAACATCAGCTTCATTCCCTTAAGTGTCTCCATAGCTTTGGCAAAAGCTGTGGGCTCCTGGTATTGGACATACGCTTCAAACGTCCGTAGACCACGAAAAGTGAAGTTATTCACATTTCCTCCCATCATCTCTTCTCTGTAAGGATCAAGCATGGGGATATCTACGTTCTTGATCTTCCCAAAACTCTCAAACACTGCTCTCAAGACATCTTCGCTTGGCGTTTCACTATCGGAGCCTTTTAGTGCAAACCATTTGCATGGCAATCCTTCCAAATGGATGCAACCAGGAACAGCCCGGCTTTGCTCAGCAAAGTCTTCGTCCAGCAATTCCCCATCATTCAAGATGGGTTCCAACTCCTGAGAAGCTGGAAAGTCTGGAGGCTCCTCTGTAGCAACCACTTGCAAGTCATCTTTAAAACCATTCAGTTTTATCATCTTGCCATGAAGCTTCTCCTTCAGGCTACAGACCAAGCGCTTGGTTTCTGCCTCTCCTTCAAACCGGATGAAACCCTTTGTGCTCTTTGAAACCTTAACGCTGGTAAACTGGTCTGGGCAAACCATATTCTTCAATTTGTCCATGACTTCCCACTTTGAGAATGCCCAGGTCGGTCCAGTGTGTTCTGGGAGCACCACACTGATGGTCAGTTTTGCAACAGGCTTAAGGTACAGCCGCTGAGAAGCACAAAGCTCCATAGCTTCTGAAGGGTCACACACTAGAGTGATGGTCATGGTGTCCAAATTCCCTTTAGAAAGACAATTAAAAGGGGGGGGAGTTACGCAAAAGAGCAAATAAAATGTGCTCCTTCTAACCCACTTGGTTTCCAGGACAAACAGAAACTCAGTTCCAATAGACAGCAATAAGCACAGCTGCCATTTATGCCAGTCAGGGGTAGCCTTTCCCTGAAGCAAGGTGAGGCGGTCGCCTCAGACAGTGGACAATTAGTGTGCCAGCAAGGAAGCAAGAGGACCTCCTGCCCCCTGAAAGAGAAAGAAGGTGGGTATGTGCAAGGGAGCAGCATTTAGCTCTCTGCCTCAGGCACACAGAAGTCTTGAACCACCACTGATGGCTCGACCGTTTCCCAAGGTTATGATAGCTCACACAGACTTTTTTCCTGCCCGATCCTTCGCACATTTGCTAGGAAGGAAGTTCCTCTAATTTCAGTGAGACTTACTCCCAAGTAAGCAAGGATCTCAACCTCCCCCTGCTACCGCAACATACCAAGTTCTAAACACTAAATGTTTCTTTCAAATTATAGACAACCACTCTAAAGCAAGGGTGGGGGAAAGATTGGGGGGCAGGGGTAGCATTTTGTGCAACATCAACAATCCCAGTAGGATCTCTTAGTGAACAGCAAAAGAAGTGCCTGAATTTAAATCTGAACCACCAGCAAAGAAAGCTCTGCAAATAATCAAAACAAAAATGCATTCAGAAACTGAAAAATACATTACAGGTGGGTACATTTTTATGCCACCCCACAACTGATTTGAAAACCTTTAAACAGAATGTAAAATATACAATACAACAAATATTTATATAGCTATGGAATATTCCAGTACTTATGGAAGAATATTAACAAAGGCATCCAACCTAGTCTTAATAAATCCTAAAGCAATCTGCACAAAGATCTATTTTCTAAAAACATGGCCCTCTGTAACTGGAAATGTTGACATAATTTAGACTAGAGTTTCTAACATCCAGGCATTTCAGGAAAAACTTCCACATATTACCAAACTATTTCCAATACATGAGAACATGTAAACAGTACAAGCCAAATATTTTTGTTTTTGTAAGCATATGACCATTGGCTGAAAATAGCACCATTATCAACATTCATTCTGTCATATCATTCCCAGAGCTAAAGCAATGCATTTTTCACATTATATGGATAGACTCAAATTTCCATTAATATGGCACAGAACGACAACTATGTCAAGTTTTAAGACAAATACTTGTATTTATTCCTACAAGTGTCAACCAAGTTAAGGCACAAGACAATGGCTGCACTCTACCTTAATGTAGCTTAGCAAAATCCATTCTTCAAAGTACATGCAGTAATTACACAATTACACACCTTGGAACATAGTATACTACCAAAGGCAATTTAATTGGTGGTGAAAATTCCAATTACTGTTTGGATCTTCTTGACATTTCTTGGCTTTTTTGAATACCAGTCATGACTCCACACTTTAGCATGTTTCCCTTGTTCCCTGGTCTTCCCATTTTGTTTTCAAGCTTTGTACTGGAAATTTGTATATATATTTCACGCTCATCCCTAGAATACTATGCTTCTCAATGGTATTTTTGAACTCGTCAAAGGGTAGCAACAACATACTACTCTATCTTGTCTTTTCAACAGGAAAGGGTTACTTACAAATTCTAGTAAGCTCACTTCTGAGACCTCATGGCCCAAATTGCAGAACTCAAGGGAGATTCAAGCAAATAATAAAATGTAGCCGCAGGCAAAGCCATCATAGCCTGTTTCCATCCCTTCAAAAACACTTTGATCACAGATGCACACCCACAAAATATGTTGTTGATCAAAAACTATTTGTCTTCTTTCTTTCTTTTTAATAAACATCTCAAAACAAAAAAATATACACACTCAAGTTCAAACTGAGAAAATTGTAATAAAAACTAAATTCACGCAGAAGACAGCTGCCTTGGGGCACATCTACACAACCAGATTGTGATTTCTGAATAGGTTGCTAAGGGCCCAGCAATGGTGAAGAAGATTCAACCACAATACCAATCAGAACTCAGTTATGCACTAGTTCCCATGTGCAAATTTAGCTTAGCATCAGGGAAGAGACTAGAAAATGGCTCATCCTAGCAATAAGTCCTGGTGAAGCAAACCTTAATTTGCCCCCGTCTGCCCAAACCGCTCACGGTGGTGATATCAGAAGGGAGACTGAAGAGGGATTTGAGGAGAGTGGGGTGGGAAATGAAGGGGGCTGTCAAGAGCTGCAGGCAAGCCTGTAGCCTAATGGTCCAGCTGCTATCCCACTCATTATGGTCTGATGCAATTGCCCTTTCCAAGGCTGGCATGAAGGCTGCCCTAATTGCATCATCCTGCCGGGTGGGTGGAACTACAATTCAACGGCTCCTTCCCAAATACAGGTTCTGTCCTATTTTGCTGCCCACCTCCCAGAGCTCTGTCAAAGCCCAAGTCTGTGCATCTTCTGGAAATCCTTTGGGCTGGCTTTTAATGGCTAGGGTTAAACAGGAATCAATTGTGATTCTAATTTTATACACAAAATGTTTTTGTGTTACTTTTTTCTCAAGCGAGTTGTTGTCAACCTCCTGGAGGCTCCCTGGGAGAAAGCGAGAAAGGAATAGGAATTCATCCCATGCTCCTCTTCCTCCTTCCCACTGACCAGCTCTCTCTTTTACCCCATATTCAAGCCCCCGTGATGCCAACGCAGCCTCTACATTGGTCTTCTGCCCTTCCTCCAAAGTAGTGGGGGCAGGATATGTGCTTTTTACCCCCTTGTCCTAAGTCAGGCTGATGTGATCCTGGGGAGCCCATGGAGCGACGGCAATTAGGCCCATAACGTGAGTGAGAGCTTCCTCGTAGAGCTGCAGGGCCAAGCCAACATCTGAACGCATCTCTTCTCTAGGCCTGATGACACCACCGCGGCTCTCTCTCTCTCGCTCTCTCTCCGAACTTCAAGGTAACACACAGCCAGTGAGCAGCCCTCTGCTTCTTCCTACCTGCTCCCACCCAGAGCCCATTTCTTCTCCTCATCCCGCTCAGGGGTGCCGCTATAACTGAGCAGATGGGTCCAAAGGACCCAGCCCCTAACCCCCCCCAGCCCTGTTTCCTTCCCTCACCCCCAGGGGCCACCCACTGCGGAGAGGGGCAAGCCCCCTCTCCCCCTCTCCCCCACCGGCTCCTCATCCCATACAATCCCCTCTCCTTGCAGCCTATCCCTGCAGCCCGGCTCTGCTCCCCGCAACCCACCCCTGATGCCTGGCATGGGGCATCCCCTGCCCCACACTGCCCGCCCCACAGTGACACCTGCGGCTCTCCCCACCTCAGCATCCCTCCCTCCCTCCCAGCCAGGTACCCCCTCCCTCCCCCTCCCACCCCACACGCAGCCCTGGCCTCCCCAGCCCCTCTCCCCCACCACTCGCCCAGCTGGGCCCCAGGGCTTCCCAGAGCAGCCCAGCCCCACACACCAGAGCCCCCCAGCTGCCCGGCTCCACGCACAGCCCCTGGCCTTCAGCGCGGCCCCCTCCCTGACCCACAGCGGGGCCTCTGCCTTCCGCACTGAGCCCTCACTCACCCCCCCCCACCAGCCATGGGGGGAGGGGGGCGCCCCCTCATCGGGGAGGGGCCCCTGCCGTGGCGGCCCGGCGTGTCCCTCCTCTCCAGACGGGGCTCCCTCCCGGGCCCCAGGCGCCAGCGCCCCCCACAGCCCCCTCCTCCTCCTCCTCCAGCCCAGCCAGCCCCACAGGTCGCAGAGCTCTCCTCAGGCCCCGGGGAGGAGCTGCCCGGCCTCGGGCCTGCTGCCGGCCTCCCCCCTCGCCCCACCGCCAGGCCGCCTCGGGTCGCCCCCTTCCCCAGGGGCGGCGTCTCCTCCCCCTCCTCCTCCCCCCCACCCGCCACTCCTCGGCCGCCGCCATGTTGCGCCCCCAGCCCCAGCCTTGCCGCCTCCTCCTCCTCCTCCTCACGGCCGGGCCTACCTCGGCCGGGCCTTGCTGGCGGCGCTGCTGCGGCTGCCCCTCCGCCCGCTGCTGCTGCTGCCACGCCAGCCCGGCCTCCCTCCCTCTCGCCGCCGCTCCAGCAGCAGCAGCAGCAGCCCAGCAGCCCCCAGCGGCCGCCGCCGCCGCCACACGCGCTTCCTGGTCCGGCCTCCCCGGGGCGGAGCGCCGCACCACCGGGCGGCGGCCCTGGCTGCTGGGCCTGCCACCGCCACCACAGCGCCTCGCCTCGCCTCGCCTCGCCCCCCTGGGAAGCCTGCGAGCCCCACGGACTGAGCCCGACCGACGGCTGGCTGGGGGGCGCGCACACGACTCGTCCTCCTCCTCCTCCTCCTCCCCCTCGGTGGGGCTGGGCTGGCTTCTCTTCGGAGGAAGAAGCCCCCTTCCAGGGCCCGCTGCAGACTCACCAGCGAGCCCCACTGCTGAGCCCCTCCATGGGGCGCAGCAGGCTTCACTCTTGCTTGGGACGCAAAGGCGCTTCCTTTCCCTCCTAGACGCACCCGAAGTGTCAGCCATCAAGCTATGGAAACCATGCCGGGAAGTGCTTTGCGCTCTTCCGAAGCGGTGAAACTGACAGGGCGCATTCAGTTTCCCAAGCCAGAGATTTGTGCTTGCCTGGCAGGTTTTGGTGTTTGTTTTTGTTTTTAAAGTGCAATATCCTGCAGTAGAAATACAGTTCTCCAGACTCCACAAAATGTGGGAGAACTACAGAGGAAAGGGATAGAGCCAGTTTGTTCCCATACATTATCACAGTCATCCTTACAACCATCCCGTAAGGTTGCCAGGATTCCCATCCACAGTGTTCCCATCCACAACAGACATTTGTCCAAGTTTGTTGCCGAAATTTGAATTTGTCTGCGTTGGTTGCCGAAATTCCAATCAAAGTTTTGCCAGCTCACAGCTGAGACCACTGAAGTGCTCTCTCTGCACAATGTCACTTTGCTGGAAAGGACAGGGCAGGTCCCCAGCCTCATCAGCTAAATAGATATGTGGGGTGGGTTTGAATCAAAGTTATTACATAAATGCAGCATGCATTCATATTACATAATGCCCAAGCATCATCAGGAGATTACGGCTTGACTTTCTCGGAGGCTGCTGAGTATTAACAACACCCGCACCTCCAGAAGAATAGACTCCATCCCAAACCATGGATTTTGGAGCAATCCGCTTCGGATATGGACTTAATCTCTTCCTGAATACAAGGATTTTGATACTGGTGGGGCAGGTTTTCTAGTGTCAATCTCTAGGGCACTGTTTCCCTGGAGCAATCCCCTCCACCAGCCTGTGAGCCTGTCCCGTTTTTGCAGTGAGGGTAACATCTATTAAATGTGTGCCATCCTGTCCCCTCTCACCTCTTGTGGGAATATCGATGAACCACACCAGGGGAGCTGCTCGCAGGCAGCTCTTTAATTTTTGAGGGATGCTGCCGAAGCAGAAAGAAACTGCCTCAGTTCTAAAATAGGGCCTTGCACAGATCTGGCTTTACACTGCCTTCCATCAGGCAACTAAAGATCTCAATCCCGGTTGCAGGGGAGGGAGGGAGGGAGGGAGGGAGAGAGAGAGAGAGAGACCACCTCTTGCCTGTGGGCTCCACAGAAGAATCCAGTGGGCCCCTGGGTGAAACAGGATGCTGGACTAGATAGGCCTTGGGCCTGATCCAGCAGGGCTGTTCTTATGTTGTTAAAGATCATCCACACCTGCCCTCTCAACCTGCAGTAGCTAATATCGAACTCGGCGGGTGCAAATGCACTGAAGCCAGGGAGCCATTCATTTGCCGTTTCAATGGTTGTGTTTGTAGCTAGTACAGGAGAGGTAGAAGTATTTTATTGCTGAAGTCCCTGCTTCAGTAAACCCCTGCAATTTCAAATATGCAATCTTTGGTCCTGCCAGTCCCTCCTGATCTCCTGTTTGCAGCACCTTTCCTCTCAGCCTCTGCAGCCTTTTCCATCTATGGTAGCAACTGACGCAACAGAGGCCGCCAGAGGCCTTTTTGGAGAAGTTCACAAGCAGGATATGAAAGTGGTGGTTATTGCCCAGCATCTCCTTGTATCTGGCTGCATACTTCCTCCGAAGAATAGTGCTTCATTCAATCCATCACAGATGTAGCTGAGTGGCAGTGTGTGTATAAGATGTGAAGTGAAGCAATGTAAATATTCGAAAGCACTGTCAATCATAGCAGAGCATTTTAGAGATGTAAATTGCTTCACATAGATCTGGCTGGATCTATTATATGTATACTTATATAATATTCACCAAGATACATACACGATAGGTTGTTGAGTGAAACCTTAATGCAGTAGAAGCAGTATAGTATTTTTATTATCCTCATTGCACTTCCATACTGGAAAATGCATCCTCTCCCCCCACCCCCGCTTCATTTTGCCCTGGCATTCTGCAGCTAGTAAAGACAGAGGAGCCCTGCCCAAAGAAGGGTGGGTGGCAACCTCCGTGCCACGGTCATATCTTCCCTAGTCGCCTGTCCCCGTTGGCCTCATATTTATTTTATTTTATTTATTAAGAGACTGAATATATCGCCCAGTCCACAAACTCAGGGACAAGGCGAGAACAGCATCCGAGATGTAAAGGGCAAACGCCTGGCGGAAAAGACGCGTCTTCAACAAGGTTTTCAAGGCTGAAAGGGAGGAGGCAGACCGAATCTGGGCGTGGGGGGAGCGTTCCAGAGTGGAGGGACAGCAACAGAGAAAGCCCCTCCACGGGCCCTAGTACCATGGACCTCTCCGAGACCAGGGACCGAAAGAAGGGCCACCTGACCAGATCTCACACGGGACAGACCTGGCCAGGAGAGGCGGTCCTGAAGATAAGCAGGCGCTAAGCCCTGAAGAAGGGCTTGAAAGGAGAGAGCCAGCACTTGGAATGGGAGCAGGAAGCAAATATAGGGAACTAATGCAGGACTCTCCCGCAAGAGAGGCGTCCCACACCCCATCCTATCTCCTAGAGCCCAGAAGCAGGCGCGCCGGCTCATCGGTGCCAGCAGCAGGGAGGAGCCCATCAGCTTCCATTCCAAGTCTTCGAGGGGCGCTTGAACGCGCCCTCTCCAGCCGTGCGCAATCCGGCGTCGGCCCACGGGTAAGGCCGTCAGGAGCGCCTCCCTCGGCCTCCGCCGGGGCGCTTTCTCGCCTCCCTCCCGCCGCCTCCCGCTCTCTCCGACCCGACTGGCACCGCCTCCGACGGCTGACGACGCCGCCGCGGTGAGCGCAGAGGCTGGACCGCCGGGTGGAGGCAGCGCCGCGCGCCTCGCTCGCTCACTCACTCGCGGTGGTTGCCCGGCCCCGCGGCGGGCATGGTGCAGCCGTCGGAGGGCCGGAGGAGGCATGGCGACCTGGAAGCGGGACAGCCGGCTCACGGCGCTGCAGCGGCTCGGCTGCGCCGGGCTGGCCGGCACGACGAGCCTCAGCGTGACGGCGCCCCTGGAAGCGCTCACCGTGCTGTCTCAAGTCGGCTCTCGGCACGCCGCCGGGCGCGGGCTCTGGCGGGCGGGGCGCAGCCTGTGCCGGGCCGAGGGCATCGGGGCCCTCTGGAAGGGCAACCTCACCGCCTGCCTGCGCCTCTTCCCCTACAGCGCCCTGCAGCTCG
The DNA here is from genome assembly GCF_027244095.1 of Hemicordylus capensis. NCBI lineage: Eukaryota > Metazoa > Chordata > Lepidosauria > Squamata > Cordylidae > Hemicordylus > Hemicordylus capensis. The sequence continues at coordinate 23,804,021 of NC_069667.1, forward strand.
CCGCCCACCGCAGGTAAGCCGCGGGAGGGCTCCGGGGCGGGCGGGCGGGCGGCCGCCTCGAAGGAGAGTCAGAGTGGCAAAAATAAACCTGCCCTTTGAAACCGGAGCCAAGCCGGGCCCGGGCAGCGGGAGGTACGCGGCCAGGATGGCGTTGGGTGGCCTGGTTTCCCCGGGCATCTGTTTTGAAGGGACCGGTGCTATTTCTAATACTGAGATTTAAGAAGAGTGTGATGATATATTTGTAGGGTTTGAAAGGTACTGTAAAGCGCCTTGGGTTTGGTGTCTTTTGAAATAGAAACGGAAAGGCGGGATACAAATCTGACAACAAATAAATAAAACCCAGGAACTTTTCCTTACCCAAGGCCTGGGACAACCCAATTGGTATATTGGGCAGCAGCGATATAGGAAGATGCTGATAGGCATCATCTCATACTGTGTGGGAGGAAGCAATGGTCAATCCCTCCTGGATTCTACCAAAGACAACCACAGGGCTCTGTGGGCGCCAGGAGTTGAAATTGACTTGACGACACACTTTACCTGTATGTGTGTATACACATAGGAGAACTGGTCTTCTGGTAGCAAGCATGGCTTGTTCCCTTTGCTTGAGGAGATGGAGCTGCTCTGGGAGGAGCATCTGCCTGCTTGCATGCAGAAGATCCCAAGTGCCCTCCCTGGCATGTCCAGATAGGGCTGAGAGAAACTCCTGCCTGCAACCTTGGAGAAGCTGCTGCCAGTCTTGTGTAGACAAAAGAGCGAGATGGACCAAGGGTCTGTCTGACTCAGTATATGGCAGCTTCGTATGTACACATGGATAAACAAAATTGGAAACAGCAGAGACAACTGCAGGAGGAAGTATGTAAGGCTTAGTCTCATGACAAGTTTAAAAAATGTGCAAGATAAGCATCATGGCCATTTACAACAGATAATTTCATCCAAGTGTGTCGATCACATCCCAGCCTGGATGAACTTAACATTGCTAGGAGTTGTTTATTAGCAGTTGTGAACTGTCGCCATGCTTATCCTGCATATGTTTAAGCTTATCATGAGACGGTGCCTTTCACACTTCCTCTTGCATTTGATTCCACTGTTTTCAGTTTTGTTTCTTTATCTCTCTGGGGTTTCTCTTCATGCATCTGACCACTGTTAACTGAGACAAGATACACCTTTTGAACAAGCTGTCTTCAGTGTGCCCTCTAACAGGGATTCCCAGATGTTGTGGACTACAACTCCCAGAATCCCCAGCTGCAATGGCTTTTGCTTGGAGATTCTGGGAGTTGTAGTCCACAACATCTGGGAATCCCTGTTAGAGGGAACACTGGCTATCTTTTATGTACAGTAACAGGGGGAGGATAGCTGTCCCTATTCAACCCCACAGCATCCCCCCAGCATCCCTCCATTGGTTATTTGCTAATTGTACTAATTATTTATATTCATTTTTAAAAATTTAATTCTGCTGCATAGCTTGATTAAATCTGTATTAAAAGCCCCTAAATACTTGTTTTTTAACTGGACTGTGCTTTTTAAATTGTTTTACGGTCTTCATTTCTAATCCGTTTTAGGTGGTTGTAAACCACCTAAAGTTTGGGGTGGTCTACAAATTTGATAAATAAATCTATGATTTTTAATTTTAAACTTAGGTTTGATGTTCAAACCAAGGTGGTTGTTTTTAATATAATGGTTCGTGGAGTGAAGTAGACTTACGGTATACTACTATTGCTACTTCTAAGAATATGTATATCCCTCTTTTCAACAAAAGTTATCAAAGTGGGTTTGCATAGAAAAATAAATAAATAATACAGAGGTGTTCTCTGCCCCTGAAGGGCTCACAATCTTAAAAAGAGACACCGGCAGCAACAGCCACTGAAGGGATGCTGTGCTGGGGATGGACAGGGCCAGTTGCTTACCCCCTGCTAAATAGAAGAGAGTCACCACTTGAAAAGGTGTCTCTCTGCTCAGTTAGCAGAGTGAGCCTCAAGGCAAAAAAGGAACCATAATCAAGTTGCTAACAGTAGTCTGAGAACTTGCCTCTGATGAAAATGTTAAGTGTGGTTTGCCTTGCCTTAGGTTTGTCCTGCTGTTTGTGGATGACGTGGGCCACATCTCCCAGTGGAGCTCCATCATGGCCGGGAGCCTGGCAGGCATGGTGGCAGCTGTGGCCACATACCCAACAGAGGTCATCAAGACACGACTCATCGTGCAGAACCGGCTGGAGCCTTCCTACAAAGGGATACTTCATGCTTTGTATATGATTTATCATCAGGAAGGAGTTCTTGCACTTTACCGTGGTGTTTCATTGTCAGTATTAGGTATCTATCTCTGGGCTGCCTTACTTGTCCAAACCTCCTTTAAAGCCATCCACGTTGGCATGGCTACATCCAACGGGTCCATAGTTGAGTAGGGCTACGTAACCAAGTTTCCGACTCAAAATCCAACACTTATTTATTTATTTCTGTTTCCTGGGATACACTCACTATTCACAGCATCAGGTTCTATCTCAATAAAAATGCTTCATGTTTGGCCATTAACAAAGATAAACTCAAGCTAAGGATGGTATGTATCTTCAGGGTTGGACAAGCAGAATAGCCCCATGCTGATTGGATCGACCATGTTTGGACAACCTCTGTTCCGGAGACATTATATTTTTTTAGATACCGAATGCCTAGGGTTAACTGCTGGAGGGAGATATTCCCATCATGCTCAGCTTGCCAATTTATCTGAAGTGTCTGATTGGTCAGTGTTGGCAGGTGCAGTGCCGAACCAGATGGGCCATAGTTCTGGCCCAGCATAGCCGTTCGTAAAAGCCCTGCTGGATCAGGCCCAAGGAGGCCCATCCAGTCCAGCATCCTGTTTCACACAGTGACCCACCAGATGCCTCTGAGAAGCCCACAGGCAAGGGGTGAAGGCATGCCTTCTCTCTTGCTGTTGCTCCCCTGCAACATCCCCTGCAACATCAAGAGGCATCTTGCCTTTGAGGCTGGAGGTGGCCTATAGCCCTACGACTAGTAGCCATTGATAGACTTGTCCTCCATGAATTTGTCTAAGCCCCTTTAAAGCCACCCAGCCTAGTGGCCATCACTGCTTCCCGTGGCAGAGAATTCCATAGTGGGTTATGAATAGGTGTCACCAGATTTACGGAGCACGTTCTTTTGTTTGCCTTTCTTGACAGGTGCCATCCCATTTTCCCTTGGCTCGTTTCTTGTTTACACCCATCTGGATAAAATCTGGGGTGAACCCAGCCTCCGCTTCACGCCATTACAGAATTTCATCAACGGCTGTCTGGCGGCTGGCGTCGCACAGACCGTTTCGTTCCCCTTCGAAACTGTCAAGAGGAAAATGCAGGTATGCCGTTTTGGGCTGTGTTCACTCGTATCTTTTCAAGCAGGGGTGGTCAGGCAGCAGTACACGTGCATAGGCAGCTGGGCTTTGTGGTACCTCGGGATGGAGGGCCCACAAAGTAGGCTATAGCATGAACGCAGGCCTGAACATTTCTTCTGTTGCCTACTTGACAGAGTAGACACAAATTCATATCAAGGCGCAAAGTGGGCAGGGCTGTGTCTTACAGGCAGGAGAGTGGTATGAACCCAGACTTGATCTATGGCACCTTTACCAAAAGGGCTATCCAACATATCTTTCAGGAATAACTGCAGCTTTCTCGAGGCCGGGTTGTGACATGCCGAGACCCTAAGCTATGTCAAGCTTAAAAGGCCCCAGAGCATTACCAAACAAACAAAAATTCTAGCAAAAAGGACAATGAAAATAGAAATAATAAAGCTTTATTTTTGCTTATTCTTACTTTATGTATTATTTATTTATTTAAAATATTTATACCCTGCCCCTCCAGTGCACTACTGCTTGGAGCGGCTCACAGCAATAACATAGATACAAGATACAATAAACATAATAAAATTAACTAAATTAAACCGTCTGTGAAGACAATACTGAGCTAGATCGACCAATGGTCTGACTCAGTATATGGCAGTTTCCTATGTTCCTATGGCATGTGCAGAGGAGCTTTGGCAAGAAGAGTGGAGCTAAACCCCTCCCCTGCCCCACTGATTCTTCCTAGGCGGTCGCTCCCCCAACCCCAGCAAAGGCCCATTCGCACGTTACGTTCAACGAGTGTACAGTGTACACAGGGACGTCATTCACATGTAATGTTGAACGCAGGTACAGAAGTCCACTTCCTCTCCATACCATGCATTTGAACGGCCTGCATCCAGGTTCGCTTAATGAACACAGGTACAGTCAGGCGTGGGGACAATGGAGGAAGTGGGAGACGAACGTCCCTCGGCCACCGAGGTCTGGGGGGGCAGATGCCAAGGCACCTCTTTGCCCTTGGCTAGGGTGCCCCCTTGCCCCCTCCCACACCCAGCTGGTGAATGAAGAACTTGCCGGCTGAGCACCCCACACAGCGTTTCACTGAAGTCCAGCATGCCAGTCAGCATTTCAATAAAGCGCTGACTTGGGAGGATGGGAGAGGTTCTGAATGGACCCTCTTCTGGGCAGTAGCCACGCCCCCCTGTACCAGATGTCTGATGCAGGGGGTGTAGCCAATGCCGTGGGCGGGGCCAGTCTTGCTTCCCCTCCCAGTTGTGTTGTGAGCCAAACGCAGGTTTGAGGATTCCACGTCAGCTTCCTAAGTTCAGCCCTTACTGCTGACGGAGGATAAGAGTTAGGTCCTTCTCAGCCACTAGGGTGTGTGGTTTCCTCGGCTAAATGCATTTCAGCTTGAAAGCTCCCTGAAGAACCTTCCTGTCTTTCCTGGCCTCTCACTCCAGCCTCAGAGCTTAATTTGAGCCAGGGCTGAGCACCAGATCGGGCCTCAGCTGGGCAGCATGTGCTGTAATTTTCTTTAAAAAGAATGTTTTTTTAAAAAGTTCTTCCAAAGCTATCTAGGTGAAATGTATTATTTCAGCCGTGGTCCTCCCCAGCAGGGGTAAAGAAATGTTGGCTCAGTTTATCAGCCAGATTTTATTTTACTCTTCAAGCGATGTTGGTACATTGCTCACCAGGACTCTTTTCACTCGTCAGGCATCATTTTTCACTCGTCACAGACTAGTAGACTAGTGGATTTCTGCAGCCCTGCTCCCCAATATTCCTGTGTTCTTTTCGCCTCAGTGCACGAGTCTCCTCTTAACCCTTTTAACTGCAGCTATGTTATGCTAAATACCTCTTAGAAATTAGAAGCATTAGTTTTATTAAGACCTCCATGTCATCCACCCTAATTTTATCCCTTTGTCTCCCTCTTTTCCCTGTGCTCCTGATGGGCATGTTAGCGAAATGAAAGGTATAGTATGCATGTTTTGGCATGGAACCCTACGGGTTAGCAGAAAGCAGTGGAGTGGGGCAGATTTCCTTTTGCCAATGTGTAAACTGAGCTTCAGCAGAAACACACAAGCTACTGGCCATTGTGGCTGGGGGTGATGGGATTTGTAGTCCAACAACATCTCGGGACCCAAGCTGGAGATCCCCTGACTGACAGCCTCCCGCTCCTTCCCCTGGACACGCTGAGGAGGAGGGCAGAACTTTCAGTCAGCCCCTGAGACCTGGCATCCTTAGACCTTGGTCTGACCCGTCAAAGCAATGCTTAAGAACCACCACCAACCGTGGAATGTATTTTTAAACAAGCTGTGATTCCACTCTGAACGTTCCACCAGCAGAGAGTCCTAGTACAGAAATCCCAATTCTAAAACTTTTCTCTCGAGGCAGAGCTGGGTCAGTATCCCTGCTGGCACCTTCCTCTGGATAAGAGTAAGAGTGAAACTCTGAATTCCCAGCATTTCACCGGCACTTTGCTTGAAGGCTGCAGGATTTGCTTTCCCTTCCCTTCCGCCCAGGGGATTCGCAAGTGTCCCTTTGCTAACCTAGCCATCCACGGATTCTGTGTTCTTATTTTAGATCTCAGATTAAGTGAAATGAACTCCTTCGGATCTACCGTGTTACTACTTTTCCTAATCCCTTCTTAGCAAGGCTGGACGTTCTCCAGTTCCAGCCTTTTTAGTTGAAAAAATAATTTCAAAGAGCTCTGAATGAGCTAATTCTTTTGCCCTGAAACGGCTTGCTAAAATGTATATGTTGATGGTAGGCTTTGATTGAGAACCCAGTTTGATGGCTTACAGAGGGCGTTCTCAAATTGTGTCCCCAGGTGATGTTGGACTACAACTCCCATAATCCCCTGCCTTTGGTCATTGTGGCAGGGGATGATGGGAGTTGTAGTCCAGCAGCATCTGGGGACCCAAGTTTGAGAACCCCCAGCTTACAGAAAAGGTGGTGTACAGGTGCTGCCTAACTAGGAAAGATGCCAGAGATCCATGCTAGGGATTGTTAGGAAAAGGAACTGAACATCTAAGAAATCCAGTATTTTTATTTATTTATACATTTATATCCCGCTCTGCCTCTAAGAAACCCAGAACAGTGTACATGCTTATGTCTATCCTCCCAACAACCCTGTGAGGCAGGTTAGGCTGAGAGAGAAGTGACTCGATCAGAGTCACTTGGTGAGTTTCATGGCTGAATGAGGATTTGAATTCTGGTCTCCCTGGTCCTAGTCCCACACTCTAACCACTACACCACATCTGCAGTCCAGCCATATTTGGAATACTGTGTACCGTATCCCCATCTCAAAAGAGATATTGTAGGATTGGGGGTGGGAAATGCAGAAAAGGGGAACCAGGATGGTGGTGGTGAGATGCTGGAACATCTTCTTCCCTTTTTCCAGCTTTATGGTGGCGTTTATGAGATGGACCAAGGAAAAGCAGGCTAAATCTTGTAAGCTCCCTGCAGTACTTCGAAAAGCACTTATATTGTAGGTATGGGCCTTCCTCAGAAGTTATAAAATCGAAGGAAACTGCAAGTGCAGCATCCCTGAGAGAGTGCTCTGTAGCCCTGCCCCCATGCAGATGGGAGCGTGCTCTAAACCTCTGCCGCGCTGATGTGCTCAGAAGCTCCACCCCCCCACACACACACACTGTCCACAGTATCGCATCTGTCTGCGAAGACAAAATCTGCACTTGTGGACAGATGCTTTCCGTAACTGGAACCCCCCGAGTTTGTCTTTGCAGATAACCGTGGCCAGTGGGTGGGCGGAGCTTCTGAGCACAGTGAGGCGGGGCTTTGGAGCATGCTTTTGGGGACACTGTAGGTGAGTACAGCGCCCCCAGTGGCAGCTCAGGATCTCTGCATACCTGAGACAGCCGTCCAACGTCACCTTTCCCTTGTGCACACTCTCCTCCCACTTTCTCTTTTCCCCCCAAAGTGGTATCCCAATAATTTGCTGCCAGAGGTGGCTGCTTCACCTCGTCTCATACAAGGGCCGCCCCTGAGCATGCCACTTTTTTATACTGCATGCACAGGACTGTGGTGGTAGGCAACTGTGTTTTATTTTTGTTTGTTTGTTTGTTTTTATTTGTATGCCGTCCCAAATATAGTCCTCTGAGCAGTTTATGATACATAAAACAGACTAAAGCAAACATGAAAACAATTGAGAACCACAATTCTAGTTAAAAAGCTTTGCGTGAATAAATGTGTCTTTAGAGACTTTTTAAAAAGTTGTCGGATTATGGGAGTTGAAGTCCCCTGGGGAGATCAGCTGGGGAGCCTCTTACTCAGCAGGGAGCACATTCCAACGTTTTGGGGCAGCAGCAGAGAAGGTCCACCCCTGAGTAGCCACCAGACAAGCCGGTGCCAACTGCAGACCCATACGACAGATATTTATATACCACTTTTCAGCAAAAGTTCCTATAGCGGTTGACATAGATATAAATAAATAAAGATGGCTCCCTGTCCCCAAAGGGCTCCCAATCTAAAAAAAGAAACCTAAGATAGATACCAGCAACAGCCACTGGAGGGATGCTGTGCTGGGGATGGATAGGGCCAGTTGCTCTCCCCCTGCTCAATAAAGAGAATCACCATGTTAAAAAGGTGCCTCTCTGCTCAGTTAGCAGGGGATAAGTTCAATCCGTGGATGAAAAGACAAGATGACTGATCAACTGAAAATCCTTCGGCTGGTTGTCGGATCTACAGAGAAGGGCTTTCCTTTCACAGGATTGCGCTCCTGGCATTCTGTCTTTCAGCAAACAAGCTGGAGATGCCAGAAGCTTGAAATATTATACCAGAAGCATTTCACACATCTCTTCTGCAACCTCCGTCTGACAGAAGGGATCACTTCAGGCTTATCGCCTCCGAGAAGCTATTTGAGGGATGATTTATACAAGCCATGGGGGAAACCGTTGCTGTGTAATACCTACCTGTTCATGTCTGAAGGGCTCTTGCTACTGCCCCCCTGGCATTTTTGCTTAGCATGCCAATCAACAGTGGCTCAGGTGAGTGTGCCATTGCTGTGCTAATAGGCCCATTCCCATGTTATGTTCAACACTCGTACGATGAGTGTACAGTGTATCCAAGTACAGATCTATTCACTGGTTCAGTCATTCACACGTTATGCTGAATGCAGGTACAGAACACTTCCTGTCTGTACCCTGCATTTGAAAAGCCTGTATGCAGGTTCACTTTTAAAATGAGCACAGGTAAAGCCAAGGAAAACAGATTCTCTCTGTGTTAAATGGAATGGATTCTACTGCTTTAAGACTTTTCTGTGTTCTCTCCGGAGCAGGCTCAGAGTCCTTGCCTCCCGCAGGGCGGAGGAGTCGACATCAGTTTTGCTGGCATGATAGACTGTTTTAAGCAGACAGTGAAGACTAACGGAGCCCTTGCCCTTTGGAGTGGACTCACGGCTAACTTACTCAGGGTATGGACAGACTGTAATATTTAAGAGAAAGTCTTCTTCACTGTGATCCCCATCGCCCCTTGAGATCATCCGGAGAGGTTTGCCTGCGGTTGTCACCAACATATCTGGTGGCTGCTCCAGGAGAGAGAGAGACTCTTAACTCATCTCCCCACTAGTTAAATGTGGTCCTTACTGATCCACAGTGCAATCCTGTACTTATTTACTCAGAGGTCCCACTGTGTTCTGTGAGACTTACTCCAAGGAAAGTGTGTTGGAAATATGCATAGGTTAGCAATCTAAGTGGCCCCCACCAATCAATCAACTAAACTTTTAGTTGACTGATCTACAGATTAAAGGTTGTAGCCCCACTTTTAATATGCCAGCACCCTAAAAGTTCTTAGCCTTAAAGCTTGGAGGACCAGAGAATTTCATATATGAATAATTTTGGGTTTTGGATTTTGTTTTGAACAGATTGTCCCTTACTTTGGAGTCATGTTCAGCACCTTTGAGTTTTGCAAACGGGTCTGCCTGTATCGAAATGGTTACATTGATTCCCCTTTGAGCTACAAGCTAACTCCAGGCGTGGACCAGAGTTTACAACCACAAGAGCTGCAGGAATTCAAACTCCTTGGAAGAAGAAACTTCTGAGCACCAGGAAGCGTTATCTGAAAAGTAATTGCGGAAGACTGCATTGCAAAATGGACATTAAGGTTTCCTGCCAGCTATCCTCAGCGGGGTGAAGAAAGGAAGATGTTGGACTTTCGTTAATGGTAGATGCATGTTCCTCTGCATGTACATCTTTGTTTGGCTAAGAGCCTGTTCTTGCTAAAATCAGGCCCAAGCCAAATCACTTCACAGCCATCTGTTGTGGCCTCCCATTTGATGGGCCACCTCTCTGGTTGAGAGCTGGTCTGGTGGCAGCAAGCATGAATGGTCCCCTTTGCTAAGCAGGGTCCACCCTGGTTTGCATTTGAATGGGAGACTACATGTGTGAGCACTGGAGGCTATTCCCCTTAGAAACTAGCCCAGGGTGAAAACTAAGTTAGCATCTTATGCTAGCTTTCTTCAAGGCCGGGCATAAATGTCTTTCAGGAGGCATAATGATGGAATGGAGGACCGTTCATTCTCTGGTGTGCCCTGAAATCCCAGACTAAGATTTAAAACTACAAGCACGTGCCAAGGAGAATCAACCCACCCCCCGCTGAAAACTGAGATTATGTGTTTGACGTTGTACATTCCGGAGAACACGACCAGAATGAAAACTGGCCGTTTCTTCTTCTTCTTTTTTTAAAGGTTGATGGTAAAGGCTGGCATCTGTCTGAACATACTTCAGCTTTCGGAGGAGACAAGGTTGATTCTAACTCGAGGGCTGATTTAGATCAGCGGAAGAATTGCATGGTAGGACCCCCTCCCCCACCAACTAGGCTGCATCTCTTATGCACGACTGCACAACTCTATCCCCAGCTGCAGTGGCCAAGAGACAGGCGTGATGGGAGTTGTAGTCCAACATCTGCAGAGGGCCGAAGTTGTGCAGCCCTTAAGGATGCAGATGGGGGCAGGATGATGTTATCCAATGGTTCCTCAAACCCCCTGCATCTAGAAAAGTAGCTCAGGGTGAAAACGAGGTTAGCATCTTCCTTGGCATGCTAGCTTTCTGCAAGCACAAAATTGACTGGGCAGGGAAGCATTTAATTATGTGTTTCCCCACCACCACCTGCCTATTGAGGGGGTACAACCCAAGCGGGCTGCCCAGTGCGATGCTTCTCAATGTGATGCTTCTCTTGCTCAAGAATCTACATGGCATCCCCTTGCTCAAGCAGCACGTAAACGCCAAACCAAAATATATGGCGGAGGGACTCCATGCAGAGAGAAACCTAAGAGAGACCCTAAACGTCTAATCATGTGAGCATACCAAGTACTGTCAATAAATGCACTGAAAATCCTTGCAACCTCCCCCCCCCCGCATTTCATCAAAATGTGTTTGATATTAAACTTATCTTCTCCAGAAAACATATGGTGTGGCGAGTCAAAATAGGAATGCCGAATCTTATGGCCCTCCATTCTTTCTATAGATGTGTAGAAGAGGGAATTTGGGCAGGTGTCAGTGGTGAGAAAGGCTGCCTCTGCTGAGATTCCTTTTCTACACAGGAGGTTCTCAACCAGCGGCATCTGGTGGGCCACTGTGTGAAACAGGATGCTGGACTAGATGGGCCTGATCCAGCAGGGCTGTTCTGATGTTCTTAACCTGGGGTGTCCAGATGTTCTTGGACTACAATTCCCATTATTCCCAGTCATCCTGCCCAAAGGGGATGATGGGAGTTGTAGTCCAAATAACATTGGGCACCCAAGGCTGGCGGCCCCTGTACTAGTACTACATAGCTGTGAAGAATGTTCCAGGAGCCCAGCTTTGCACTCTGGTCATCCTTAGTGGGCCAGAAGGAGCAACCATCCTGCATATCTCACTCTTGCTGGCATGGACTCTCCCACCAGCTTCTTTCTTACCACAGGAGATTGGGCCATATGTCTATTTTGGCAGGGTCTGCCCTGGTTTGCACTTGAATGGGAGACTACATGTGAGCACTGTAAGATATGAGCTGCTCTGGGAAGAGCATCATCTACTTGCTTGCATGCAGATGGTCCCAGATTCCCTCCCTGGCAGCATCTCCAAGACAGGGCTGAGAGAGACTCCTGCCTGCAGCTTTGGAGAAGCCGCTGCCAGTCTGTGTGGACAATACTGAGCTAGATGGACCAAGGGTCTGACTCTATATGGCAGCTTCCTATGTTCCTAATCTCCAGGTTGAGGGAATATCAACCTCGGGGTGATCCTGTTGCCATCACACACCTGGCTTGTGGACTTTCTGGTGGCATCTGTTGTAGGGAGAGTCCAGGATGCTGGACTTAGATGAGCCCTTGACCTGACCCAGCAGATCTCTTCTTATGCTCATACAACACAAGCGTATGCATGCCCTACTTGGAAGTAAGTCCCCTGAGTTTAATAGGGCTTCACTCCCAGGTAAGTGTGCAGAGAAGTGCATTTGTAGCCTGAAAGGCTGCATATGTAGAACAAAGGCTGTCCTACCGTAAAGCAAGAGGGGGCAGCCTCCTTAGACAGCAGATTCTGGACACCATGAAGAGCAGCAGACAGGGCTGACCCACAGGACACAGAGTTGGTCCCCTGGCCCATGGAAATGAACAAGGCCCAAGATCATGGTAGTGTGAGACTGGCAAAACCAATGGGCACAGTGCTGATTTAGTGGGAGTGGAGTGCCATTTCGATTTTCTGTCTCTGTCCCCAAAAGATCTTGCGGGAAGAGAAACTTAATTCTGGCCAGAAAAACAAAGACTCCTTGCGGGGGGTGGGGGGCAGGTGACTCCACACTACTACTGCTGCTGTCAGCCAGAGAGTACGTTTAAGGACACCCAGAATGTTCCTCTACGAGGTTGCCTTAGGAACACCCTGCCTGTGTCACTGAGCGTCATCCAGGTGAGAGCCACGCCGCCGCAGCCTCCTCCGATCGAAGCCCTGCCCCTTCTCTCTCGGCTCCCCCCCACGCCACCGCGCCCAAGGTTACAGCCACCCGCCTCCTCTTTTCTTTTCTGCGCAAAATGCGTCCCACCGAGCCGTCTCTCCGGCGCACCCTTTGGATCGGCGCTTCGCTTCCCTTCCCTGGCTTCTCCCGTGCCCCACCATCTAACAAGCCAAGCTGCCACGGAGGGCAAGTGGGGGGCGGGAGGAGGCTGGGGCACACCACCTCCCTCTTGTTCTGCGGTTCTCCCTCCGGTCCCTCCCTCCTGCCTGGAGCCAATCAGGGCGAGAGGAAGCGGCTGTGCGTAGATGCCCGAGTTCCCCCTCCCTCCCGCCGTTCTCACGTTCAAGCCGTCGAGGCTGTATAAAAACCGGCCATTTCAGTTGCTCGGTCTCATTGAGCCGGCAGTCTGTTCTCGCTCATAACGCTCCTTCCCCCTCTTTCGCGGTTTCCCCCCACTCGGATCTAATTTTTCCCCCCTCTGCTGCGCGCTTCGGCTTCTTCCCCGGCATCATGACCGACGCGGCGGTTTCCTTCTTGAAAGATTTCCTGGCGGGTGGCGTGGCAGCCGCGATCTCCAAGACGGCTGTGGCCCCCATCGAGAGAGTCAAGCTGCTGCTCCAGGTGGGGGAAATCGGGGCCGCTTCCACGGGGGGGGGGAGGCTGCGTCCTAAAAACGGGCCTCCTGCTGGCTTTGGGTGGGGGGAGGTGGGGGTTCAAGTGATGGGGATATGGGGGGGGGCTTAAAACGAATGCGTCTGTTTGGAGTAGGGGGTAAAGCGTGCTCCTTGCCTGGGTGGGCTTTTGCGCGCTTCGTGCGTAAAGGCGCGCCGAGCTCATCCGGCGGCTCTTGGCCTTTGTCTGCCTTGGCTGCGGAAACTCGGCCTCGTGGCGCAGGCTGGCGCGCAGGAGACGCGGGCGGGCTCCTCTCGAGCGCTTGCCAAGGTCGCCCCAAGGAGATCCGGGCCCCGGCATCCTCCTTCCTGCTTTCAACTCTAGGCCGAATTCGCTGGCCCGGGCTCCTTGCGCAAGGAGATGTTCTCCTTGAGGCCCTGGGGAGCCCCGGTTGAACGGGACGGGGCGCTGGGCTGTGCCCTTCCCCGGCGCCTCTAGCGGGCCTCAGCTTTATGCTTGGGGCAAGATCGGCGTTTTCTCCATCCCTCCACATCCCTCGGCTGATGGGCAGCCTGGGGAAGCGAAGGGCTCAGCCCGAGTCGGCCCGTTCTTGCTAAAAATGCCGGCCGGGGTGGCGGAAGCCACACGCTTGCCATTATGGGGCTGCTGCTGGCGAGAACTAGTTCCGCTTATGCAGATCCCTGCCCGGCTCTGGATTAGCGCGGGGGAGGGAGAGCCAGCCAGGAAGGGCGCCTCTCTCGAGTCGTCATCGCGGCCTTCCCAGGAAGCGCGGCCGGGGCCTCCTGCTGCGGACACCCTGCCACTTGGCGTCAGTCGCCGCCTCCTCTTCCGAGCAGCTCGGGGATGGCGCTGGGCTGGAAGATGCCCTTGAGAGCCCCCCCCCAAGCCCTTGGAAAGGCAGAAGTCCGCGGGCCTTGGGAGCCCCCCTCTGTGCAAGCCCCCGGCGACCCCGGACAACGGCCGGGCGTGGCCACTCCAGATGTCTGTAGGAGGGCAGACATCTGGGGCGGGTGATTGAAAGCGGGCCGCAAAAGCCCCGGGCGTGACCTTGAGGCTGGACACACCACCCAAGGCAAGCGGTGAGGGCTGCCCCCTTGAGAGTGTCCACTGGGAGGTGGTCTTGCTGTGGCACCAGGCCAGGGGAGTTCAAGCCGGGCCCAAGAGGCAACAGATGGGCTGGCTGTCTATGGGACACTCGCAGTATCCAAACATGCTGGGACTCCCTTTCAAGGGATGGCAGCAAGGAAAGGGCCCTCAAGGTCACAGCCTGTTGAGGAGGTGCTGATGAACTCTAGTCGGGCTCAGCAGAAGAGCGCCAAGCTGGTCCCTTTTGGAATGCTGGTTGGGAGTTGCGACTCCAGAAGCTGGTGGATGTGAAAAGGGGATCTCTGTCCAATTTGGGGAGGGGGCGGGCAGGCTAGGATTGAGCATGCCTTGTGATCCATAGCTGCCGACCAGAGCACTGTGGACACCTTGAGCCCTTTGCAGGCCTTGTAGCAGAAGGTCAGTGGACGGGGCAGTCACCTTGCAATGGGACTCTAATCCAGCGATGATATCTGGCTGTTTTGTGGGGGAAACAGATCTCCTCTTGAGAAGACTTGTCTGGTATTTGTTGTCTCCAAAAAGGCCCTCTTGGCTATTCAGCTGGAATAGCTCCAATCCTTCTGCTTGCCTCTGGCTTTAATAAACTGGGAGGCTCTTAATCTCTGCTCTGAAGGCCTGGTGTATTGGAGAGCCTCCTTCCAGCTCTGACTCCCATGCTCCAAGGGCAATGATTCTCGTGCTTGAGCTTTGTGTCAAACGTAGACACACCTCTGCACTCTTAGCACAGGCCTAGTGGAAGCTAAAGGGAGCATTCGAGGCAGTCGGAAACGGAAACCAAACCTGCAGTTTCCCGCTTAGATGCTCTTGCATGTATCTTAAGGATACAGGCAAGTTTGTAGCTCTCCTGACTAGAAATAAAATAGCACCCACAGCTCTTGATTACAGTCTCAGTGCAACTCAGGCCTTGCATGGATCTAACCTTTCTGTCTGTGTGTACTGCAGTTACAGCTGCATTTCTATTCCCCCTCATTCAGTCAGAGCTTCACTGCATATTTTGAGCATAAAGCCTAGGTTTCCTAAGTGGAGGAACTGGCTGAAAAGGTAGCTGTCAGGCCTTGACAAATTTTCTTTGGATCTAGGGAAAGGTAACATGTGATGTCGGTGTGGACTCCTGGCGCCCACCACGGAGCCTTGTGGTTTCCTTTGGTAGAATACAGGAGGGGTTGACCATTGCCTCTTCCTGCACAGCATGAGTTGATGATGCCTTTCAGCACTTTCCAATATCGCTGCTGCCCGATAGAAGTGCTTCCCATCGTCTGGGCAACACACCAGCAGGGATTTGAAATCTAGGAGCCCACCCCCCAAATTAGGAACCAGACAGTGGACACTTGACAGAGTTAAGAGTGACTGACACTCTGAGGGCGAGAGTAAATGGGTTTCTCTCTTATCCCCTTGATAAGTAACATACTTAGATGGAAACAGGGCTGCCTGTGACAAAGTTTTTATTAAATAATACTACCTCTGAACAGGGTTGATAAAAAATCGACCTTAAAAAATTAGATTAAAAAAAATTTAATTGATTTAAAAAACGAGTTCATAAAGAACTTAGGTCAAAGGTTCATCATCATGAATATTGATCCTAATTCTATTATATGAGCATGTTAAAAGCAGTATAAGGGGATGAGAGATAACTGACCTGATCAGTCCTATCCTGCAGGTAGTGTACATGCAACAAACAAACACACACACACAATCAAGCCTCCCCCCCCCAAGTGTAAAGACAATGAATGAATGGAGGATTTGGAGTCTGCATATAAATGCACACGGGATGGGGAGGGGAATAGAAAATGAAAGCAAAAGTGAGCAGAGCATATGCATGCAGCCCTGAGGAAACTTTTCCCGAGTGTATCCTCCATTGTAGAAGGGAAACACCTATCATGGCAGCAGACCATAAGAAAGCCCATTTGGGAATATTTGACTGAAGTTCCTGTACTTGTGGGTAAGAGAGGTGTATGTGCAAAATGCAGACAGTGCGACAATGAAATGCAGGGCCTAAATATGTGTTAAGGTTAGACAGCAAGAATGTACTTTTATAGAAAATGATTAAATAGAACCTTCCTGACTAGTAATTTCAATTGTGACTTAAATAATTAAAATCGAGTCCTTCTGTGAAGTGATTTAAATCATGATTTAAATGAGATCAATCCTGCCTCTGAATATTCTAATCTTGGTGCCTCAGTTAAATTTCTCGGTGCCATGGCTCCTTGGCACCTGGGATTTGTCCGGCCCTGGTCTGAATTCTCCGCTTCTTTCTTCTGAACAGGTACAACATGCAAGCAAACAGATCACAGTAGACAAGCAGTACAAGGGTATCATTGACTGTGTGGTCCGGATCCCCAAGGAGCAAGGTTTCGTGTCGTTCTGGCGTGGCAACTTGGCCAACGTGATCCGATACTTCCCGACTCAGGCCCTCAACTTTGCTTTCAAAGACAAATACAAGCAGATCTTCCTGGGAGGTGTCGACAAAAGAACCCAGTTCTGGCGCTACTTTGCTGGCAACTTGGCATCTGGCGGGGCTGCTGGTGCGACCTCTCTGTGCTTTGTCTACCCTCTTGACTTTGCCCGAACACGTCTGGCAGCTGACGTGGGCAAAGCCGGGGCCGAACGTGAATTCAAAGGGCTTGGAGACTGCCTGGTCAAGATCTTCAAGTCGGATGGCATTGGGGGGCTGTACCAAGGCTTCAATGTCTCGGTCCAGGGCATCATCATCTACAGAGCTGCTTATTTCGGTATCTACGATACCGCAAAGGGTAAGTACTTGGGGTCTTGCAGTGTCTCTGATGCGTTCTCAGCTGACGTTGGGCATTGTTGGTGTGCAAGAACAGCCTTGACGGCTGCTTTCTCTCCCCCTTGCAGGGATGCTTCCCGATCCAAAGAATACCCACATCTTGATCAGCTGGATGATTGCTCAGACAGTGACTGCTGTTGCTGGCTTGACCTCCTACCCATTTGACACAGTCCGGAGGCGTATGATGATGCAGTCTGGTCGCAAAGGAGGTGTGTATCTAACCCCCTCGGTAGATGCAGGGGAAACTGGATGCTAGATCTCTTTACCGCCTGAAGTCCGCTTCTGGCTGCGGTGTAAGCATGATTGTTCATGGAGATGTAGAGGGGGATGCATCCTGGCATGAAAGTCTCTGTTCAGTAGGCCTGCTCAACTCAGGTCCCCCAGCTGTTTTTGGACTACAACTCCCATAATCCCCAGCCACAGTAGCCAATAGCCAGGGATTATGGGAGTTGTAGGCCAACATCTGTAGGAGGGCCACAGTTGAGTAGGCCTGAGTTTAATGACATTGAAAGCACTGGCCTGTATAGATGGAGGTATGCCTACATGCTTAATTGAAAGCTAGATTCATCCAGTTGGCCCTAGCTGGTGAGAAGATTTAAAGGCGTCCATGCTCTCACTTACCTGGTTTCCTTTAAATGGAGAGAGCAGTGTTCATAGCATATGGTCTAAATAAATTGATGGCATGAAGCGTGTGGAAAAGGAGCGATTTCTTCAGACAGAGGAGCTGGTATGGGGGAAGCATGAATTAAACTGCAGCCAAGGACTCAAGTTAAATTTATATATTGGAGGCCTTAGTGGTTGGTAGCCATACTTCTAGGTTAACCCATGATTCAAGGACTGGAAGTATTTGCCTGTATCGTATTTCAAAATATTTGTACCTCACTAGTACACAACTGCTTGGGGCAGTTCACAACACTGATAAAATAGATACCATATATAACAATAAGCCTTAATCAAAAGACCTGGCCAAAATCACATTTAAAAGTTGCAGATTGAAAGCTATAAGTAGAAGCACTAGTATAGGTCTGCACAGCTTTGGCTCTCTTGCAGATATTGTACTAGTTCCCATAATCTGACTCTTGGCCACTGGGGCTGGGGATGATGGGAATTGTAGTCCAGCAATAGCTGGAGGGATGAAGTAATAGAACAGATCTCTAGGAGCAGGGTTAAGCCACCTCTTTAGTCTACTCTTTCCTCCTTAGTCCTAGCCCTGTCTGTAGGAGGTTCGTTCATGTGAGGGGAGTAGTTTTCCCTCTAAGGTGTGTGCATGCATGTCAGGTCATTCCAGTCCTGTTCCTTCCAGTCTGATAACTCCACACTCTGGGTGGCTTAAAAGTAGCAAGATCAATGCATTGGCTCATCTGCTCCTGCACAACATGTTTTAATTAACGGGCTAAATTATCAATACTTCTTTAAAAACGCATGTTCCCAGCTGAACCCAATAACAAAACTACTCTTACTTAACACACTTACTAGTTACTGTTCTGTGTACAAAAACGTAAACGTTTTTGTTCTTGAAACAACCCAGCCGTAGTTATTGTAAGCCGCCACGTCTGCTGCTGCCCACAGTTCCAAAATAAACTGCCACCTTGGGTCTTTGGTTCTGATTGTTTCTGCATGGCAGTCGATCTCCAGCTATGTTAGCCAACCATTTCTCTCTCCTCTTCCCATTCTGGTTAACCAGTTCGAGTGCGAGGGATGCCTACATGCTTTGTTAGCGGAGGAGAGCTGGTCTTGTGGTAGCAAGCAGGACTTGTCCCCTGAGCTAAGCAGGGTCCACCCTGGTTGCATATGAATGGGAGACTAGAAGTGTGAGCACTGTCAGATATTCCCCTTAAGGGATGGAGCCACTCTGGGAAGAGCAGAAGGTTCCAAGTTCCCTCCCTGGCAGCATCTCCAAGATAGGGCTAAGAGACACTCCCACCTACAACCTTTGAGAAGCCGCTGCCAGTCTGTGTAGACAATACTGAGCTAGATGGACCAATGGTCTGACTCAGTATATGGCAGCTTCCTACATTCCTTGTGTGAGAGGAATGGGATCCCACTACTGGCTATGCCTAGTAGTGGCCAGAAGCTGTGTACTTGCTGGCCACCTGCCTTCAGCCCAGTGTTCCCCATTGGTGCGAATGGGCCCTGTTTATATTAATAAAACATGAGGCTGTTTGAGGGGTGTGGCCAGCAGGTGCTATGCTCCTCCCCACGTGCTCCCTGAAGACATGGGTAGGGTCCAGGTTAAGTTCCATTGAAAGAGACGGGACTCAAGTGCCATCTGTTTCCATGGTGCTTTGTCATGACTACATTGGCCTGGATCCTGCCCGTGTGAATGGGAAGGGCTGGTCCTTCCAGATTAACCATGGGGCAAAGAGTTGGTCTTGCAGTAGCGAGCATGAACTGTCCCCTTTGCTAAGGAGAGTCTGCCTTAGCTTGCCTTTGGGTGGGTGACTACACGAGTGCTTTCTGCTGCAGGATAGTCCCCTTGAGATTTGGGGGCCGTAGCTCAGAGGCAGAGCATCTGCTTGGCTTACAGGAGGTTCCCGGTTCAATCCCTGGCAGCATCTCCCAAGTAGGGTTGGGAGAGACTCTTGCATGAGACCTCGGCGAACCGCTGCCAGTTGGTGGAGACAAGAGTATGGCTTCTGGAAATCTGCGGCGGCTGTCGAAATGATGACTGGCTCTCTTTCTCTTCTAGCGGACATCATGTACTCGGGGACCATTGACTGCTGGCGGAAGATTGCCCGTGACGAGGGGGGCAAGGCCTTCTTCAAGGGTGCTTGGTCCAATGTCCTCAGAGGAATGGGGGGTGCTTTTGTCCTAGTCCTGTATGATGAAATCAAGAAGTACACATAAGCACTTTCCAACCGAGGATGGCGCTTCCTATGTAATATTAATGGACTCCGTCAAAACTATTTATCAGTTCCCGCTGAGGTTTCTACTGGTTGGCAACAGGGCCACAGTTCTGCTTGCCTGACCTGTTTATCCAATCATTCCCTTGCCATTGGGACTCAAACTTCATTTTTACTCAGTCACTCCTGTTTAAATAAGTTTGAGAGAAATAATAATAAAGAAAAAAAAACCATGGAACAAAATGTGGTGTTTCTGCCTGCATTGAACCTTCTGTGCCCTGTTTCAATAATATGTCATAATGCCGGGATTCTCAGACTTGAGTCTCCTGATTATAAGGGGAGTTGGAGCTCAGCAATATCTGGGGGACCAAGTTTGAGAACCCTTGCTGTAAGAGAAACTTGCCATGTTGTACGAAGCTGGGCCTAAATGACTGGATGACTTGGAAGTGCTTTAAACATGTGAAAACTGCGACCATTTTGCCATTGGTGCTAATGAGAGATGAATTTCATCTGTTAAAACTAGTCATGGGGAGGATTTTCTAAGGGTCGGGTATAAATATCTTCCAAGAAGCTTCAGCAAAGAGGGTTCCCATTGCGGTTTTCTGAAGAGATGGCAATAGTCAAATCCTCCAAGGTTTAGAGAGGCTACAACATTTTGTAAAGGCTGGTCTACTTTGACCTGTAGCTTTCCTGTCTTTCCCCTGGGGAGCAGAGCTGGTCCTGTGGTAAAAGGTAAAGGGTGCCGTAGAGTTGGTTTCAACTCCTGGTGCCCACAAAGCCCTGTGGTTTTCATTTGGAAGAATACAGGAGGAGTTTACCATTGTCGCCTCCCACGCAGTATGAGATGATGCCTTTCAGCATCTTCCTATATCGCTGCTGCCCAATATAAGTACCAGCGGGGATTCGAACCGGCAACCACCTTCTTGTTAATCAAGTGTGAATCAATTCTCTCAGCTAAGCAGGTCTGCCCTGGTTTGCATTTGAATGGGAGACTACATGTGAGCACTGGAAAATACTCTATTGAGGTTTTTCACTTGTTCTGCAAGTATGGTGTCTGCCCTTAGCCTTGTTATGCAAGGGAACAGAATGATGTTGGTACCTGTGAAGGGCCAAGGTAGCAGGAAAAACAAATCCCAACTTTCTATCTACTAGATAGCCTACTTTCCACAAACATCCTGTTCTGGGGTAGGGAAACAAGGGAAGAAATAACAGGAGTGAGTCTCCTTGGTTCTTGACACTGTAGCCCTCTGGACATTATGCTGCAAACACACGTGTGAACGGCTATGCATACATGCCTTTTAAAAGTGAACTTGGGCACAGACCCTCTCAAAATGCAGGTACAGATCGGAAGTGTGCGACTGTGTGTTTAACATGACATGAGAATAGCTGCATTCTGATCTGCACAGAGACTTCATGTGCGTTGAACATAAGGTGTGAACAGAGCCAGAGTGTGCAGTTTTTTAGATACGAGACAAACCAGTTGGCCAATATGAACACAGCAGTGACAGAAGATTGGATTTCATGATTCTCGTCTGTATGGAGCGTACACATTATGGGCCAAAACAGGATTAGAGTCATCCACCTAAGGTTCCTTACCTGGATCATTTAAGATGACCCACTAAATGTGTTTTGGGTGTTGGGTGAAGAAACTTCAGTTGCAGAACAGCTAAGAGGTTTGGAGATTGGGCTTGAGGTGGCCGCATATCCTGCTGGCTGGGGTGGTGGTGGTGATGATGATGACGACGACAGTGATACGCTGAATAAATGTTGCCTACCACAAATAGTTGGGCTGCTGTACCCACACACAACCCACACTGCCCTCTCAGATGATATGTCTCAATATGTAAGTAAAAGCAAACGTAATGGATTTCGAGGGCAGGGGTTCCCAACCTTTGACCCTCCAGATGTTGCTGATCTACAACTCCCATCAGCCCCAGCTATGATTTATAGTGGCTATGGATGCTGGGAGTTGTAGTTCAACATCTGGAGGGGCGCAGGTGGCCCTGCTCAAGAGCTTCCTGGTCCCACGGAAATCTACTACACATACACTACTTTTCAACCAAAGTTTTCAAAGCGATTTACATAGAAAAACAACAATAACTAAAGATCGAATTGCTCCAGTTGGTAGCTCTTTGTCCCCAAGCCTAGGCAAGTGACTCTGAACTTCCCACCATGGGGAGAAATGGGAGCAAAACACTTATGCAGCAGGTTCCATTTTCCTTCGTGCTGTTAAAGCCTGAATTGTTGGGGCGGGGGGGGGAGAGAAGAACCATGTATGTAGGTCATGTATAGTGTTCAGTCATTATTAAAATGCACTAATTAAGAGGGGGAGCTCAGTTCTATGGGACTGATTTGGCAAGGGCAGTGACCTGGAATGAACTGTGCGGCTACAGTGCCTTTCCTTTGCTGTCCCACTCCCCCTCCATTGTGGCACTCTTGGCAGGCACCGGCATTTCACAATTCGCAGCCAGCTGGCCCAGAAACCGGAATGACACTGTGCAGAACGGCTCAGATTTCTCCATTTCTCCACCCTCTCGGCTCGCTTCCGAGGAAGAAGGAAGCCATCTCGATCGGAATTTCCAGTTGCTCAAGTTCACTGTCCTGTCTTCCTGGAACTGGGGAAGCATCCAACACACTAAGAAGCTCCTTTCATTATGGGGAAAACCCAGTGAGGTCCCTTTAAAATACTTTTCTTTTTAATGCACCCCAGACAATGTCAGGAGTGCTTAGCTCCAATTCCAATCAACAGGAATTAAGTGGGTGATTGTTGCTTTTAATCACTTTCCCAGACAGGATGAACTTTCTAAGGCACACATTATTATAAGGCACATCAACACTTGCTTTAATAGCATTGGTTTTCAAACTGCTCCATCTTCAGAGAGGAAGGGAGGGGGGGCTATTTTTTCAGTAAATATTAAAATAAAGATCTGATGCAGGTGTGCATCATCCATGACTGAAAGTAGGGGTGGTACTTCTTCAGAATTATTTTTATTCATATGTATGTAAACAATTCATTAATCAGCTTAAAATCCAAACAATGAAGAGACTTAAGATTTGGGGGGGAGGGTGTGTTCACCCTAAAGTTTGTTTTTCTGCTTTGAGAACTTTTGTTGAAAAGCAGTATATTAGTAGCAGTAGTAGTAAAGTACAGATCAATTATTATTAATTATTAATTTTACATTTATATCCCGCTCTTCCTCCAAGGAGCCCAGAGCGGTGTACTACATACTTGAGTTTCTCTTTCACAACAACCCTGTGAAGTAGGTTAGGCTGAGAGAGAAGTGACTGGCCCAGAGTCACCCAGCTAGTATTATGGCTGAATGGGGATTTGAACTCTGGTCTCCCTGGTCCTAGTCCAGCACTCTAACCACTACACCATGCTGGCTCTCAATCACCACTTTCTCTTCAGCTGGGCCATGTGCTTCAGTTCTCACCTGAGTCAGTGCACACATTCACTTGTGCGTTGTCAGTGTGAGTGATGTGTGACCCAACATCCAAAGGTATTCTAGGCAGGCACGGGCAAGGCGTGCCCGTTGGGGCTGTGGATTGCTTATAGGTCAGTAGCACGGATGTATCTCCAGTGATTCTGATATGCTGAAATCAGCTGGGCTACGTAGCAAGCTTTCCCCACCTACACATCCTCCTGCTTCTTGTCAAGTTCTGTTATTATGCAACTCTTCTCTGCATGCAAGGCTGCTGGTGCTGGAATACCGAGTCCTGAGTCCTCGCACATGAACTGCCTCTTGTAGTGAAGACGTTGTGATGAATCATCTTAGGATCTGGGTGAGTAACCACATGTGCCACCCCCTGCCCGTAACATGGGTGTGGCTGCCTGGCCTGATTCGTCCCCTCCCCTGCCTCACCCACTGACGATTATTGTGCAATAATATACTGTAGAAGAATTCGAAATTAAATCAATGGCACCTTGATGGTCAGTTGATGATCCAGGAGGGAAGCTTTTTGGCCCTTAGGAAGCTGCCTATTTTCCTAGTAAGCTTCTGAGTCAGACCTTTGGTCCATATTTTCTACAGGACACAGACTGGCAGCGGCTTCTCCGAGGCTGCAGGCAGGAGTCTCTCTCAGCCCTCTCTTGGAGATGCTGCCAGGGAGGGAACTTGGAACCTTCTGCATGCAAGCAGGAAGGTGCTCTTCCCAGAGCAGCTCCATCCCTTAAGGGGAATTCCTCACAATGCTCACATTTAGTCTCCCATTCAAATGCAAACCAGGGCAGGCCCTGCTTAGTGAAGGGGACAAGTCATGCTTGCTGCCTCAAGGCCAGCTCTCTTCTTGCCCTTGATTGGTTGCAGAGTACTGTCATGGGGAAATGGTTATTTGACAAGACCTCTGCTATATACCTCTGGATGCAAACCACAGGGATAGCGCCAGAAAGCGTGGCCTGTGGAGGAGGGTCACACCCACTGGCCATGCTCTCAGCATCCATGTTTTGAGCTCAATGCATGTGTAGTCGCTGCTGTGAAAGGCAGAGGACCTTATGCTTGGTGGCAAGCATGACCTGTCCCGTTAGCTAAGCAGGGTCCACCCTGGTTACATATGAATGGGAGACTAGAAGTGTGAGCACTGCAAGATATTCCCCTCAGGGGATGGAGCCGCTCTGGGAAGAGCAGAAGGTGCCAAGTTCCCTCCCTGGCAGCATCTCCAAGACAGGGCGGAGAGAGATTCCTGCCTGCAACCTTGGAGAAGCCGCTGCCAGTCTGGGAAGACAATACTGAGCTAGACAGACCAATGGTCTGACTCAGTTGAAGGCTGCTTCTACTATTATTATAAAATTATTAAAAGAGACCCCCTTCCCTCTATTGTGTAGCGGCTGCTTTCCGTCTCACCTCCTCTGGTCCTGGCATTGTGGGCGCCCCATGCACCCCAAATCCCTCTGGGCTGATGGGACCTGAAGAACATCCAGCAAACGGGTTCCTCTGCTGTCTTGTACATGAATTGCCTGCTCCCGGCTGTGGTATCAGCTGTGTTTGTGTGGCTCAGGCGTTGCATACAACGAGAGGAATGTCACTCCTTGTCCTGACAGGCCAGGGCGGGTGCTGCTGAAAAACCGTCACATGCGAGGGCACAAACCTTGACCTCCTCAGAACTTGGCAGGTAAGAAAGAGAGAGGGAAGCGTGTGGCTGAATGGGTGGGCAGGATATGGCAAAGTCCAGCAGTACTAAGAAAGACACGTCGACAGGTAATGCTAACCCAAAGCAGTGGGAGGAGGCAACCTTGGCCTTCAGACTCCAGCTGTTGTTTGAACGATACCAACTGCAGTCACAGGCTGGGGATGATGGGAGTTGTAGTTCCAACGGGGCCTTCTCTGTTGCTGCCCCGAGGCTTTGGAATGCGCTCCCTAGTGAGATAAGAGCCTCCCCATCTCTGACAGCTTTTAAAAAGTCTCTAAAGACGCATCTCTACACCCAGGCTTTTAATTAAATATTGTTTTTATTGTCCTGACGTCGTTTTAAAATATTGTTTTAAACATTTTAAATTGTTGGGTTTTAAATTTCTTGTGTTTGTTTGTCATTAATGTTTTACTTTCTGTTTTTATTTTGTTGTAAACCGCCCAGAGACATAAGTTTTTGGGCGGTATACAAATCTGTTAAATAAATAAATAACAAATAAATAATAGTTCAACAACATCTGGAGAGCCAAGGCAGCCTACCCTGACCTAAAGCTTTTAGCATCTATTATGCCAACATATTATAGGAATATAGGAAGCTGCCCAGTTGAATCAGACCACTGGTCCATCTAGCTCTGTATTGTCTACCCAGACTGGCAGCGGCTTCTTCGAGGTTGCAGGCAGGAGTATCTCTCAGCCCTGTCTGGAGATGCCAGGGAGGGAACTTGGAGCTCTTCCCGGAGAATCCCCATCCCCTAAGGGGAATATTTTACAGTGCTCAAACATGTAGCCTCCCATTCAAATGCAAACCAGGGTGGGTCCTGCTTAGCAGGGGATAAAATTCATGCTTGCAGCAGGGAAATGACTTGACTAGTAAGCCAGAGGTTGCCAGTTTGAATCCTGGCTGGTATGTTTCCCTGACTATGAGAAACACCTCTGTTGGGCATCAGCGATATAGGAAGATGCTGAAAGGCATAATGTCATACTGAGCAGGAGGAGGCAATGGCTTTCCCAGGAAGTCCTCTGTGCTACCAGAAAATATGTCCCCGAGGGCTGTGTAACCCTCAGGGCAGCATGACATAAAAGGCTTCCTGGGGAAGGGTAGGGCATTAAAAATTGCTGCTTCCCTGCTGCCTCTGTGCAATTATCTGGGAAGCTCTGCTGGGCTGCTCTCTCCTGCACTGGTGCCTGAACACACACACACACACACACACACACACACACCCCTCCCTCCCTACCTAAAGACAACCTGTTCTGATGATCTAGGCAGTAAAACAAAAAATCTTGTTAATGTGGTCATTAGTGTCAACGGTGCAGTTTGGTTTAAACCAAACCAGGCCAGATATAGAGACATTTACCTCCCGCTGTAAAGCCGCATACCTGTTAAACAAGGTTCTCGGCAGGTTTAGACCAGCGGTCAGGTGGGCTGTGCCCTTGAGAAAGTGCGAATCCGACATCCTCTGCCTGCTACCTGCATGCTCTTAGTAGGATTCCTGGACGTACAAAACATTGCAAGGGACTACGATTCAATGCTCGTTCCTTTTCTACGAGCAAGATACATTTCTTTTCCTCGTGGAGAAGTGTTCAAACATGCAAGCCAGCCATCTTGAATCATGTTTTACAGCCTGATTCTGCTAAACATGTATTTAACAACACCGAGATCTTTGTTATTTTTCAAGTGGGGGGACACTTTGGGGGGAAAAGATTTTTAAAATCCAGCGGGAGAGCCGTTTCCCACTGTGCTGACTTTTGCTCAGTACTTCGTCTCTCAAAGCTGGGAGGGCCCTTTAAGAGAAACACACCCCCCCTGCAGAAGAAGGGCTACGCACGACCCAGCACTCTATGTACACCTTCCAAGATGTGCAGGGGTTCAAGAGGGCTCTGCTTATCTTAAAGGGTCCCTCCAGTACTGGGCAAAGCACTGCACAGCATGGCGAGAAGAACGGCTTGCTTGATGGTGCCAGCAAGGCTGTGCAGAGTATCCAGCTTTGGCCAAAACTTAGCACAGGCCCAGTCAATAATGGACACTTGAGAGTTGAAGCCACTGGTCCCCAGGCCTTACAATGAAGAGCACTGATTTAACACATTTGTATTAGGAGTGTGCCCGACATGCATTTCGCGTTCTGTTTTGAGCTCAGAACGGACCGCAAAATGTGGGAAATGTTCCATCGGAACAGACCAACCCTGTTCAGAGCACCATTTTGGGATCCATTTCGGTTCGGAATGTTCTGCCTCGGAATGGATCGTTCTGTTCTGAGCTTGGAAGAACAGGCCCCCTTTAAAGGGCGTTCTGTTCTGCGCTGGGAACACTCAGAATGGTCTCTTTTGAGGCAGCATGTTTCGACCTCGGAACATACTAAAGTAACGGTAAAGTTGTGCCGTCGAGTTGGTGTCGACTCCTGGTGCCCACAGAGCCCTGTGGTTGTCTTTGGTAGAATACAGGAGGGGTTTGCCATTGCCATCTCCCGCGCAGTATGAGATGATGCCTTTCAGCACCTTCCTATATCGCTGCTGCCCGATATTGGTGTTTCTCATAGTCTGGGAAACCTACCAGCGGGGATTCGAACCGGCAACCTCTGGCTTGCTAGTCAAATCATTTCCCCGCTGTGCCATTCGGTGGCTTTCAGAACATACTGCATACCCCTAATTTGTATAGTCTCTGGGCGGCTTATAAACTGGCCCTTGCTCTGGAGACCCTGGCAAAGGGCATCTGCACCCACATGCCCTATTCTTAGGGAGAACAGTGGCAACGGCGTATGTCAATCAGGCCAGAGAAGCCAGGCCAGGAAAGGATCCTGCAATATCTGCACAGAAATCTCCACACGGTGAGAGTGACCTTCGGGGATTGGAAAGCGAGTCCTTTCTCTTCTTCTCCCCTTTAACAATCACCTGACTGAAGGTCACTGGTCTGGGCGGCTATGACAGCTTCCCCGCTGGTGGATTTCCTTGTAAGGAGATGTGAGAAGCCACCGGAAGCCTGTTTTCTCTTGATTAGCTCAAAACTCCGCCTTGGCTGGCGTCAGCGCCTGGGAAAGCCCTCTGTGCGTAGGAAAGTCTAGCACCGGGAGGGAGGATCTTGGAGATGACTGAATGAAGGTGAATGGAGAACGTGGACCTGAATGAATGGGCGAATCAAGGGCGTAACTATAATTGAAGAAGGGGGGACAAATATCCCAGGGTCCCCGAAAGAGGGGGCCTCTGGCTGGGCAACAGCTTCTCCTTGTGCCTCTCTGAAGAAGGAGAGGAGAGCTGGTCCGGTGGGAGCAAGCAGGACTTGACCCCTTAGCTAAGCAGGGTCCTCCCTGGTTGCATATGAAAGGGAGACTTGATGTGTGAGCCCTGGAAGATGTTCCCCTCAGGGGATGGAGCGGCTCTGGGAAGAGGAGAAGGTACCAAGTTCCCTCCCTGGCAGCATCTCCAAGACAGGGCAGAGAGAGACTCCTGCCTGCAACCTTGGAGAAGCCGCTGCCAGTCTGTGAAGACAACACTGAGCTAGACGGAACTGAATGCATTGAATTAGTGCAATGCATTTATTGAATGCTGCACTGAATGCATCCACAGCATTGAAGGCACAGGAGCATTCAACAGCTGCACTCAAAAGGAATGCAGATGATCCTTTTGCTTAACACAGTTTCATTCACACTGAACGACAACCTGAGCAAGACAGCAGTGTCATTCATAAAAAGCGCAGAACAAAGGAAGCTGCCTTTGACTGAGTCAGACCCTTGGTCCATCTAGCTCAGGATGGTCTCTACACTGACTGGCAGCTGCTTTCCCGGCTTTCAGGCAGGGGTCTTTCCCAGCCCTCCCTGCAGATGCTGCCAGGGACGGAACCTGCGGCCATTTGCATGCGAAAATCAGGGGCTGTGTTATTGACTAATGCATCCTCTAAATTGACATTTTGTTAACAGCGTCACCAACAGAAGGCAATATATAACAGGTGGTACGTACCCATTTCTTAAAATATGTTTTAGACTTACATTGAACAACTTAGCTAACATAGGCGTTAAAAAAGATCCATGTAAAGATTTGCAAATATCACTCTCCCAATACCATTATTTCATCATAGGAACACAGGAAGTTGCCCTATACTGAGTCAGACCCTTGGTCCATCCAACTCAATATTGTCTACCCAGACTGGCAGTGGCTTCTCCAAGGTTGCAGTTCCAAGGAGTCTCTCTCAGCACTATCTTGGAGATGCTGCCAGGGAGGGAACATCAGAACAGCCCTGCTAGATCAGGCCCAAGGAGGCCCATCCAGTCCAGCATCCTGTTTCGCACAGTGGCCCACCAGATGCCGCTGGAAGCCACAGGCAGGAGTTGAGGGCGTGCCCTCTCTCCTGCTGTTACTCCCCTGCAACTAGTACTCAGAGGCATCCTGCCTTTCGAGGCTGGAGGTGGCGCACAGCCCTCTGGCTAGTAGCCATAGACCTCTCTTCCATGAAGTTATCCAAACCCCTCTTCAAGCCATCCAGCTTGTTGGCTGCTGTCACCACATCTTGTGGCAGAGAATTCCACAAGTTGATTATGCCTTGTGTGGAAAATATACAACCGTTTGTTGGTCCTAAATTTCCTGGCAATCAATTTCATGGGATGGCCCCTGGTTCTAGTGTTATGGGAGAGAGAGAAGAATTTCTCTCTCTCCTCTTACTCCTTTTAACCTGGAACCTTCTGCAAACATGCAGATGCTCTTCCCAGAGCGGCCCCATCCCTTAAGGGGAATATCTTGAGGTGATCACGTGTAGCCTCCCCCATTCATATGCAACCAGGGCAGTCCCTGCTTAGCAAAGGGGACAATTCATGCTTGAGTATAGGGCAGGCACCCACATAACATCAGAACTGGTCCTTAGGGGAAAGGGGCAAACTCCTCCCCAGACGTTTAAAAACCCACAGCAGGAATTCTGTATGTAGAAAATGAGCTCTCCTCCCATAGGGGTGATGTTCCTGGTCCCCTTAGCACAGGCAAAACTCATGATGTAGTTGTCAGGGGCCAGGCTGCAAAGCCTGGAAGTCAAGGAGGACGTTGACTTTACCGCAGAGAGGAGGGCAAAACTGACCCTCCAGCTCTTGTTGAAGGACCACTCCTGCTACAGTTGTGGCTGGGGATGATGGGAGTTGTAGTTCAACAACAATTGCAAAGGCCAAGTTTGCCCACCCTTGCTTGACCGGGTACTGGAGACCTGGATTCTTCAGCTGGGTTTTGCAGGATGTCCTTTGAAGCCCCCCACTGGTCAAATATTGCTTCTGCAGCTTCACTTCCTGCACATGATGGCCAATATCCTAACGAACTTGCCCCAGTGCTGGGTGAGATGTACTGATGGGTTTGACTAAGGCAGCACCGGTGCTCACACTGGGGGTAAATGTCAACGACCTCCCCTTCCCCCTGACTTGCGCTCTGTGCCACCCAAAAATATGTCCCTGAGGGTCACACAGCCCTAAGGCAGTATTTCCCAACCAGTGTGCCACAGTGACTTGCTCAAGGTCAGTTCCCCATTTTTGTAGCTGACTTGCCCCATAATGCACCAGGAAGGAGGCACCTCCTTTATCAACGCCAAGGATCAAGGTAGCTACGAAAGCCAAGAGTGTAATCTCCTGCCTTTTGCAGCTGACTCTCTCCTTGATACAGGGGGAAGAAGGCACCCCTTTCCCATGCCTATAGGAGCAGGTCAGCTGCAAAATTGGGAGTTTAAGGACCCTGGGAGTTTAAGGTCCCCTCTTCCCATAAAGGAGCAAGTTAGCTGCAAACCCAGAAGTTTTAATGTTTGCAGCTGATACCCCAATACTGCACCAGGAGGGTAGATTAATTAAATACGTGTTTGGTGGGAGGTTGTGTGGCATAGGTTTCTGGGTGGTATAGAGGACTTCTGGGGGAAAGAGAGGTGGTCTAAATCCCCCTCCCCTTGTGAGCACTGGTGTGACTTTAGTCTAGAACTCAGCACCGTCAGATGTTAGGATATTGGTCAACATGTTTTTATGGAGACGCACCAAAATGCTCCATTTCCAGACGTTACACCCACTTTCAGCCTCTCTAGAACTATTAACTCTTGGTATCTCTTAATAAAAGCAGAGCAATGAAACCAGCTGTACGAGATGGTACATTGGCCTTGGGGATTTTGACTTTCTGCCTCAGGTTAACTGGGTCACCTTGCATCATAGCACAGCAAACGGAGCTTTCTTGGAGAAGCAACCTCACCAATTTCTTGCGTTTGGTGCATCATGCTAACTGAGCAAAGAGGCACCTTTTTAGGGGTGATTCTCTTTATTGAGCAGGGGGAGAGCAACTGGCCTTCTCCATCCCCAGCACAGCATCCCTCCGGTGGCTGTTGCTGGTGTCTACCTTATGTTTCTTTTTTAGATTGTGAGCCCTTTGGGGACAGAGAGCCATCTGTATTTCTTTATTTTTATTTCTCTGTGTAAACTGCTTTGGGAACTTTTGTTGAAAAGCAGTATATAAATATCCGTCGCATTCGTATTCATCATCAGGTTCGCAGTACCAAAGGATGCATTCCATGAGAAATGAGAGATCAGATTTCCCGGTGATTAAATAACAATGCAAAACTTAAAACTGGGGGTGGGGGAGGGTATTTAACCCTATTTTCCTTCCTGGCACTGTTCTGCTATTCACCCTTATACCATTCCCCCCTAGTAGGACAAACACCAGTTTTGGGGGGGATGGAATTTAAGTCAGGAAAGTGGTACGGTGCTGGTGGGGAGATTTAAACACGCTTTCTCCCTCAGTGCTGCAGCTGTGAAATAATCTGAAGAAGAATTTCTCTCTCTCCACTTTCTCCACACCATGCATGAGTTTATAGACTTCTACCATGTCTTCCTGCAGTTGTCCTTTTTCTAAACCAAATAGCCCCAGGTGTTGTAGCCTTGCCTCATAAGAAAGGTGCTCTAGGCCCCTGATCACCTTGGTAGCCTGCACCTTTTCCAGTTCTACAATGTCCTTTTTTAGATGTGGTGACCAGAATTGTACGCAATACTCCAGGTGTGGCTGCACCATAGTTTTGTATAAGAGCATTATAATATTAGCAATTTTATTTTCAATCCCCTTCCTAATGATCTCTAGCATGGAAATGGCCTTTTTCACAGCTGCCACATATTGAGTTGACACTTTCAACAATCTGTCCACCACAGCTCCAAGATCCCTCTCCTGGTCAGTCACCGACAGGTCAGATCCCATCAACACATACTTGAAGTTGAATGCGGGTACAGCCATTCACACACACACAAAAATGCACTTGTGTACAGATATCTGTACACTGACAAAACACACTGTTTGAAGGGGGTTATAAATGCATTCACCATTTGTGCCATAGGATTGTGGGGAAACCATTTAACACATGACAATCACTTAGCAAGGATTTATTTTCTGTACAATGAGTTTCCACTTGGGCAATACAAACTTTAGATGCATAGGCCTCCTATGTACATATGAATATTTAAAAATAAAATAACTCAGCTTATTTGAGCCATGTTAATGCCCCACACACTTGGCAGAAGGCTGCCTGCAGAGGAAGCCAGCAAATGAAGGGGTGGAAACCTCCTAGAAAAGCAACTTGAAAAGGTTTCAGAAAATGTCAGACCGAGGATACAAAATAAAATGCAGAATCCATCTCGGAACTGGAACAACCCCATCTTCCATAACTGGCACCCAACATTTTGTGTCTGGATTTCTCATGCACACCAAGAAGGGAAGATTAAAAAGCTGTGGGTTTCTTCCTTTTCCAAAAATGACGCTTCTCGGCTCTGGCCAGAATTCGGCCCTTCTTATTTAAACTGATTATCAATGAGAGTTCCTTTCATCTTGGCCTTTTTGGCTTCTAGCTCAGCCTAATGGGAATAAAAGAGAGAAAGAGAGAGGAGGGGTGGTGGTGGTTAAATGTTAAATTAAATAACCATATCCAGTACTGCTGGCTATGCTGGTTCTACAGAAAGAGAGGCACACACTCATGGCTTTCAGACAAGGCTAGGAAACCTTGCAGCTTGTCAGGGGCTTCTTGGGGAACACTCTTGCCTGGTATAGTGGAATTCTGGAGGAGTGTTGGTTGTGTTTTAGGATAAGAGACTGCCTTGTACAGTCAGGCCCTTGGTACTGTCTCCTCCAACTGGCAGTGGCTGTCTAAGGTTTCAGGCAGGAGTCTTTCTCAGTTCTGTCTGGAGATGCTGCCAGGGAGTGAATCTGGGACCTTCTGCATACAGAGCAGATGATCCATCCCTAGGGTAGCTGTGATGCTCACTCACTTGGCCAATGCCTCACATGAGTCTAGGATTCAACCTAAAACATGCCCCAGAATCCTAGGCAGTGCAGAGGGATCCACTGCAGCTGAGAAACCCATGTGCAAAGGTTTGCTGGGAGGCTGAAAGTTTTAAAGCTGCTGTTCTCCTGGGCCAACCAGATGCTCAAAGATGGTACCCAGCTTGTCAGTTTCCTCAGACAACATCCATCCATTCATCCATCCATCTATCTAATTCTCTAAGATGTACCTGTGGCTAATCCCATGTGTGGCAGCTCTCGCGAGAGTTCACAAGCGAAGGGAGGGGGAGAGGGAAGCGATGGTGGCGGGGAACACAAGGCCAATGGACAGGCCAGCAAACGGGCGGGTAGGTAGGCGGGCGGGGAGAGAAGGCGGCGGGGGCGGGGTGGGTGGAGAAAGCTAAAGCAGTGGTGGGGAGGGGGGAAGAGAAAATGGCGGCAGCGGCCAGGGTGGGGTGGGGTGGAGAAAGTGGCGGGCAGCCAGAAAAAGCGGCTGGCCAGAGAGAGCATTAAACCTTTATACCAGGCCTGCTCAACTTAGCTCCCCGCAGCTGTTTTTTTTTTAAACTACAACTCCCATAATCCCTAGCCACAATGGCCAATAGCTAGGGATTATGGGAGTTGTAGGCCAACATCTGCAGGAGGGCCCAATTTGAGCAGCCCTGCTTTACACCTCTTATTGCTCTAGCAGGAATTATGTGACCAAGAATTCTATGGAACTCAAAAGTCAGCATACCATCTTTGAAGAACCTGGTTTGTCTAATAAAATATTATATCATCACCCATCGTTTGCCTCTAATATCCCCATCCCATCTTGTTATTACAGTATGTGCCAACACAGCATAGTCCAAACAGCCGAATATCAGCTGAATATAATCAATGGGATTTTATTGTCACTGCTTCCCTGCCTTCACCAAGAAGGCAGTATTTCATGAACGGCTGCTTTGTCAAACAAAAGATCCACAGCATGTCAGCGGTATGCAACAATTAGCAGGGCTGACCATCATGTCTAGGAGTAGCATTGAGATACGCTATTTAAGGGGGAAGCGAGTTGATTCTCACAAGCACTAGACAAAGACTGCATCAAACCACCCACAAAAACGGGAAAGGAAGGGGGAAAATAAATAAAACTCACCAGTTCCTGCAGCCGCCGCTTGCTCATCCCTTTCCGCTCCAGCTGCTTCTCAATCACCTTGGCGTTCTGTGCGTACGAATCAGCAATTTCGCGCTGGAAAACAGACAAGAGCGTGGGAAGAGTTATTCTGTGGCCAAACCCTGTCGTGCTCTGCAGCAAAAATGTATGTACACTTGGAGAAGGTGAGCCAGCTACATGCCCCCAGCCAAAGGCATATCGGAAGCTGCCATATACTGAGTCAGATCCTTAATCCATCGGGCTCAGTATTGTCTACACTGATTGGTAGCAGCCATTGAATCTCCATTGAATCTGCCTGCACTCAAACCCCTTCCTCGGAGAGGAGGGAGTGGATGCCACAGAGTGAGAAGCCGCAGGGATGAGGCGTCACAACGCACCCACCAAACCCTGAGCTGGAGAGATACAGATTTCACTTGCTACGTTGGGAAAAGCAAAGCCGACTCACCGCCTCAATCTCCTCCTCCTCTTCATCGATGGTGGAGACGGTGACAGAGCTGAACTTGCCCATGTCCTTCGTCCGTTTGGTCATCATCACCTTGGAAACCAACAGCAGTCGTTATTTGATTTTTGCATTTCTTTTATTCTTTATTTCTTGTTAATTAAAAAAAAAAAAGCCATGTAGACCAACAGCTCTTTGCTTTGCAGCACGGAAGCCTCTCGTAAAATCTAACGTGAGAAGAGAAAGGAATTCTCCCACAGGGGCAGAGAGTGACCGATACAAACACGCTTGATCTCCATGTCTCGACATCTAAATCTTACATCATTGAACCCGACACTTGACTGCTAGAATCAGCCTTTTTGGATCCACGTCTCTCTCACTGTGCTTCAGTGGTTCTGCAGCCCAGCCAGCCTAACTGGAAGTAAGTAGGGCCAGGCTGAATGTGGTGCTGCAACCAATTCATACTACCAGAACCCAAGTGGGTCTGCCCCAGGAAGAAAAAGAAGAGGGCCCTATAAGATTGTTTGTAGAAGCCCTCTTGTATATCCTGCCACCTTCTGAAGTTCAATTAGTGCAAAATGTGTGAGCAAGCATCTCTTTGGAACTTCCTGCCACTTGATTTTTCAGGTGGCACCTTCCCTGGAAATTTGTAAGAATAATTTCAAGACACTTCTATTTCAGTGGGCCTTTCCAAATACTCTCTAAGTTTTCACTGTTGCTGGTTTATTTTTAGTGGTCTCTCCCCTCTCTGTTTTTTGGTGCTGTTTACAAAATTTTGTTTTTACAATTGTTGCTACGGTTTCCACTTCTACCGTATTTTAATTGTTGCATTCTTTTAACTGGTGTTAGCCGCCTTGAGCATGCAGAGAAAGGCGGAGTACACCTTTTCAAATAAAGAAAGAAAGAGGGAACTGCAAGAGAACTTGAAGGGCAGCTGAGAAATGCAAGTGTGGACACCTTTAGCACCTCCGCCCGGATGGTCCAACCACATCTGCGGCTGCAATGCCAGCCACCAGACCCAGAGCTTAAGAGTCAGCAGAGGGTCTCTTCCTTGCAGAAGGCACGTCTGGGCAGAGCCAAATTGGCAGAGGACAACCCTACACTTGCATCTCTTTGATACAACAGCAGGTACTGATGATGAGGCAAGTGTCCTGGGGCACGCACTTCATGGAGCAGGGCAGGGTTTCTCAACCTTGTCGCTGGACTACAACTCCCATCATCCCCAAGGGAGCTGTAGTCCAACAATATCTGGGATTGGGAACCTCGGGAGTAGGAAAGGAAGTCTGAGGGCTCCAGCCAGGCCAAGGGGGTGCTTCAGCTGAACCCCCACTCCAGCAGAAGATACCCTGTGTTCATCACCACCAGGATTAATAACAATACAAATCCCGGTAGGAGCCTCTAGCCCCAAGGTCCAAAGACACAGCATCTAACTACAGGCCATCACGACAGCGGCCGACGTCTCCCTACCTTCTTGGGTGGCTCTTGTTTCTGTGTGTAGATGTTGGTCTTCCCAAAGCCCTGCCCAAATTTGACCACAGCCCCATCCACAATGAAGGTCACGGGGGCATTCTTCTGCTGGTGTTGGTAGAAAAGGAGCAGTCCACACCTGGGGAGGAAAGACCATTATGGAAACGGGTTGAACTGGCTCCCTGTCCGTTTCCGGGCCCAATTCAAGGTGCTGGTTTTAACCTTTAAAGTCTGTTGGAAACCTTCGAGGAGACGGAATGGACAGATGACAAATGACGGGAAACAACCGACGGATTCCCTCAGAGAAATACTCATCGTCCAGCAGAAAAACAATAGCAAGACACCACTGCTGACACATATTGAAGACTGACTGAACTTAGAGGACCCTTGAAGAAGACATATTGAAACAGCATACAATACTGGATAGCTGTTGTGGTCTCATAGTTTTCGATATTATTATTTTGTTTGTACATATGTACTGTTATAAACATTTGGTCATTACATCTTATGTATATATATCCAGATCACTATATATATAAATTATCTACTTTCAATGTAATTTATATTCACACATTTAGTGGCTTTTTTGTTTTTGGTTATATCCTCAGGATCTGTTGTTTTGTTTTTATGTACTACATTTCAGATCCTTCAATGTTGTTGTTTTGGTGGCTGGTAGAAGAGAAGCAGAGTCTGTACCTGGGGAGTAAAGACAATTACGAAAACGGGCTGCACACTGGCTCCCAGTCCATTTCCGGGCCCAATTCAAGGTGCTGGCTTTAACCTTTAAAGCCCTACATGGCTTGGGGTGAGCAGGTTACCTGAAGGAGTGCCTTGCTCCATACATCCCAACCTGGTCCTTAAGATCTTCTTTGGAGGTCCTCTGCAGAGTAACCCTACCAAACGAGGCAAGGAAGGTGGCTACTAGGGAGAGGGTCTTTTCGGTGGTTGCACCTAGCCTTCCCAGTGAGGTTTGTCTGGCTTCAGTGCTTTGTTCTTTTAGATGCGAGGTAAAGACCTTTTTGTTCACTCAGGCCTTTCAAATTTTAAAAAATTGGGATCTGATGGTAACTGATTTTGAAAAAATGTTTTTAAAAATGTTTTTGTATTGTACTTTCGTCCCCCTCACATTTTTTTTGGTCTGTTAATCTAGTTAGTTAATCTATCATCTTATTTATTTGACATCTCTCTATGTAAACTGGAAACCTCTGCTGAAAAGAGGTATACAAACATTTGTTGTTGCTGTTGTAGATATAAATTATCTGCTGACTTCTAAAAACTTCATGGGTGCACTTAAGCATCAAACAAGCAGTATTCTTTTCCCAATATTTTTTGATTCTGGCATGCACAAACACGGAATTTGCTTCCAGGCCCAAAATTACCATCCTGAGAATACAGCCCCTCTCATATTGTAATCCAAATACACCCTACAGGAAATACTTACTTTCCACACTTTTTTCTGTATTGCCGTTCAATGCCTTCGGGCCTACGGAAGGAAAACAGGAGTCAAACAACAGGTACTATAGTGGTGTCTGTAGAAGAGCTAAATGTATCAAATACACATTCAATTTGTTTTTGTCATACTCCTTTTGGATTCTATATTTCAGTGATGGCTATTTCTTATTTATTGTGGTTGCAGGGTGTGTATACAGTATGCTCTATGGCTGAAAATGTCAAACACAATTTAAAAAACCCTGAAGTTTAAAAAAACATTGCAGAAACCGTCGAACCCCATTCTGACCATATCATCATTAAGTTGCAGATACAGAGGAATGTAGGAAGCTGTTTTATATTGAACCAGATCATTGCTCTATCTAGCTCAGTATTGTTTACACTGACTAAGATTTGAGGCAGGATTCTCTCCCAACCAAACCTGGAGACACTGACAGAGATTGAATCTGGGACCTTACATAGGAACATAGGAAGCTGCCATATACTGAGTCAGACCACTGGTCTATCTAGCTCAGTATTGTCTTCACAGACTGGCAGCGGCTTCTCCAAGGTTGCAGGCAGGAATCTCTCTCAGCCCTCTCTTGGAGATGCTGCCAGAGAGGGAACTTCGAACCTACTGCTCTTCCCAGACTTGTCCCTTTAGCTAAGCAGGGTCCACCCTGGTTGTACATGAATGGGAGACTAGAAGTGTGAGCCCTGTAAGATCTTCCCCTTAGGGGATCTTAGGGGATGGAGCCACTCTGGGAAGAGCAGACAGCTTCAAGTTCCCTCTCTGAATTCTCCAAGATAGGGCTGAGAGAGTTTCCTGCCTGCAGCCTTGGAGATTAGCTGCTGCCAGTCTGTAAAGACAATACTGAGCTTGATAGACCAATGGTCTGACTCAGTATATGGCAGCTTCCTATGTTCCTATGTGATATCTGAATGAGTCCAACAGTTAATGGTGGTTAAAGCAAGCAAGCCATGGTTTAGTGTAATACCTGCACAGGGCCTTTTGGGGAAAGCTTGAAATTTCCTACCTGCGGACATAAACGTTTTCCTCTTCCTCGGTGTTACAAAATTTGTGTGCGTGTTTGGCAGCGTCAATCACACGGGCTCTGTCTCGCGGTCTCATAGGCAGCTTCTCTAGCTGACAGTCTGCAGAAACAAAAAGATACCAGATCGTGAAGGAGAATTCAGCTGTCCTGGAGGAGAGAAGGTTCACTCCTGCTGAAAAGTGTCAACAAGTTGTCTAGAAAAATAGTTGGGCGGGGCATACCAGTTTCAATCAGTATAAAATGCACTTCCATCTTCATAACACCAATGCTAGCATCCCATATTATCAATGGAGGTCCACAGCAGGGCCATTCACAGGTTCATGGCCATGCATTTATTCGAAATGTCAACACAACCCCTTGAAATTGCAGAGTACAGATCATGTGTACTGCTGTACACGGCTAACCTAATATGCGAACAACTATACACATGTACAAGTCAACTATCACGTGTACAGCATGTGGGTCCAAAGGAGTCCTGCACAGATTACCCAAGGACCTCTTTGGCCTAGCACCCTGTTGCCAAGAGTGGTCAGCAAATGCTGCCCAGAGCCGCTTGGATAAAATGGATAAAAACAGCAAATCTGGACAAAGTGAGGACGTTTTTCTTCACCTTAAGGGCTTATCCTGTACTTCAAAGGGCAGTTGGTGGTTCTACCAGCTTCTGGGAGGGGAAGGGAGGCCTAGTGCCAGGTCAGGAAGAAGCGGCAGTTTAGAATTTGGTGTGGCTGCCAAGGTAGCAAGTGGCATCTTAAAGGCCAACTCGCGTTTTTGTAGCACAAGCTTTTGTGGACTACAAAAGTTGGCAGGTAGGCATGGGTGTAGAGGACAGAGGGGGAAATTCTCATGAATGGCCACGAAAAACAAGGAGGTAAAATATACTCCTCACCTCTTTCTATATATAATATTAGCTACACACAGACGTTTCAGCCCACAGTAGTCAACACTTGCTGTACCAGATGGAGGAGTTTCTAGTCCACAAAATCTTCTGCCACTACCACAGCACAAATCTCTGCATGTTTCCTCAGAGGAAGTCCCATGGAGTTCCATGGGCTTTCTCCCAAGGAAGAGTGCTGTAAAGGCTTGTGTCCTACACTTGTTGATCTTTATTTAAGAATGCTCCAAGGCTCTCTTGGTTCTCCTTTCTAAAGGGCTGCTGGTGACACTTTTTATCATCACATCTGCAGTGTGAATGTGAAGTGTGTATCCCACTTTGTGGCTCAACCTGATTGGAAAGAGGCTAATAACAATAAAGGCTTGAGAGCCCTTATCCTAAAGCCCCCTGTTTCATGAAGCCTGCAGCCTTGGAGAAGCCGCTGCCCGTCTGTGAAGACAATACTGAGCTAGATGGACCAAGGGTCTGACTCGGTATACGGCAGCTTCCTAGGTTCCTAGGACTTGTCCTTTGCATATAATACAGATGGCGCAACAAACCAACCAACCAAACAACAACAACGTAAACAAACGGGTTTAGATTTCAGGTCTGGTCGCCCAAAGAGGCAAACAGGTCTCTTGAAGACACAGAGACCGGTTGTGGAGGAAGCATCCCGCGACTCCCCTGGAAGGAGGCTTGGTTTCTTCGATGCCTTCCCCGCGGGGCCTCCAGAGGCATCGGGTCGGGCCCCCTCCCACCCCCCACTCCCACCCCGGAGGGCTCCCTGCTCACCCAACACCAGCACCATCTGCCCGCACAGGCAGTAATAGACGTGCAGCGGCTTCTCGCCATCATCGTACTCCTCGCGGTCGCGCGTGTCGGAGCAAACCACGGAACGGGACACCACTTTAGGCATGGCGGCGGCGGCGGCGGAGCAGGCAGCCTGAGCCTGGAGGTGCCGGCGCCGGGCCAACCCTCTGCGGGGTCGGCTCCGCCTTCGCGAGGGCTGGAGCTGGAACCGGGAGCGGCTTGCGCGTGGCTCCTCCTCTCTGCCTTTTGCAGATTGCAACCCGAAAGGGCTGGTTTTGCAGTCCTTACTCAGAGAGGAGGGTGCATGGAGCTCTGAGAGCCTCCCTCCTCCCGGGCAAATGAAATGAGCACAGCTGTAATAATTGCCAGCTCTTTCGGACTGAGTGGGTAAGAATCTCTGCACCACCAGCCTCCAGGAGAACGTGGGAAGCGATCCCGGGAGGTGTGAATAAGTGGGTTGATGGGGTGGGAAATAGGGCGGGGGGGGGAGAGAAAAAGAAAAATCTGCGGGGAGAGAGCTTCAATCGGTTAGAAGTGCTCTGAAGATCCTGGTTCAATCGTGCAAGGACCACTATCTTGAGATTTAACACACACACACACACACACACACCCTGTGACACATGCAGTATATTTTTTAACACATGCATTCTTGTGGGCACAAACAGCAACTGGACTCACAAGAAGGTAAGGATATAAAACAGGTATATATTGATGCAAATATGCATTCGCAGAAACATTCCAAACATTTCAACACGCAACGGAACATATTCTCACCCCATGTCTTTCTTTCCCCAATCTCTCCTTCTGTCTCTAGAGAGGATCTGGGGGTGCCCTGGGGGTATGGAGGCCCTGGACTTTGGCCTGGAAGTCCAGGGGTAAGAGTGAGTGCCACTGTTTGGGTGTAGTTGCTCAGCAAGAGGGGGACGTGGAGGGCAGGGCACAAATCGGCCATGTTGGTTGTTCCACTGGCCCCAAAGAAATGATCAGCCTTTCTGAGACACTGATTCAAAAGGGGGCAAGTTTGTGCCTGCAGCAGCTGTACTAGGCTGCTTTTGAATTCGGAAATGGTTTGCCATTCAGGAGACTGTTGGGGTGGGCCTTTAATTTTGTTTGTTTGTTTAAACATATTTTTATACCACCCAAAACTCACATCTCTGGGTGTGGTTTACAACAAGCAAGCAAACAAAAACCAAACCAAACAAACCAAACATTAGAACATTAGTTAAAACAAATAACAAAAAGTTAAAACAGTAGTTAAAATAAATGATGTAGTAAAAATTAAAACATTACAACTCAAATTCTAAAACAACATTTTAAAACGATGCGAAAACTGTTAAAACAATATTTAATTAAAAGCCTGGGTGTCTTAAAAGTTGTCAGAGATGGGGAGGCTCTTATTTCAGCAGGGAGCGCGTTCCAAAGCTTTGGGGCAGCAGTGCAGAAGGCCTGTCCCCGAGTAGCCCCCAGACGAGCCGGTGGCAACTGAAGACAAACCTCTCCTGATGATCTCAATGGGCAGTGGGGTTCATGACGAAGAAGATGTTCTTTTAAATACCCAGGGCCCAAGCCGTTTAGGGCTTTAAAGGTTA
Organism: Hemicordylus capensis; assembly: GCF_027244095.1. Taxonomy (NCBI): domain Eukaryota; kingdom Metazoa; phylum Chordata; class Lepidosauria; order Squamata; family Cordylidae; genus Hemicordylus; species Hemicordylus capensis. Next base: position 23,845,838 of record NC_069667.1, read on the forward strand.
TAACCAGCACCTTGTATTTTGCCCGGAAACTTATCGGTGGCCAGTGTAGATCCTTCAATACGGGAGTCATATGGTCTCTCCGAAATGACCCAGAAACCAACCTGGCTGCCGCATTCTGAACCAGCTGTCGTTTCCGGACTACACACAAGGGCAGCCCTACGTAGAGCGCATTGCAGTAATCCAGTCTGGAGGTTACCAGCATATGCACCACTGTTCTGAGGTCATTTATCTCAAGAAACCAATGCAGCTGGCGTATCAGCCAAAGCTGATAGAAGGCACCTCTGGCCACCGCCTCAACCTGGGACACCAGGGAGAGACTCGGATCCAGAAGCACCCCCCAAACTGCATACCTGTTCCTTCTGGGGAAGTGTGACCCCATCCAGAACAGGCAGATCAAACTGATCTCCCAGGTTTTGACCCCGCACAATGAGTCAGAGCAGCTCTCGTCTCAGACCCTTCAAAAGCTTGCAAGAAGCACAAGGAAAGAAGAGACAGCTGCTAGCCACCTTCCCCCCTCCCTGCCCCCCCCATGGATTTTCAAAACGTGCAAGGGTTGGTTTGAAAGGGGCATGGGGCAGAGAGCATTTTGCACCTTGCCACAGGAGCCACAATCACTTGGGCCTCCCTCGGGGGCTGCTGTTTACGAACAGATGCATTGTGCATGCGTGCAGAGCTAGACAGGTGCTTCTTGAGACCCCCTGACCCTAATCAACTCTCAGAAATAAGCTGCAGCACATAGCATGGTGAATTTTATACTGATCCAGACAGGAGGCAGGAGAACGATTAAGTAAGAGCCTGTAACCAAGGGCAGAACACACAGTTCTTGGCCCAGAATTATACTGGAATTATGCTGACATAATTCCACAGATATACAGGCAGCCCACTGTGTGATAATTTAACATTATGTACGAAGTCCAGAATGGTAAGAGAAAAGGCTCTTGGCTGGAAATCAGCAGTTAAAAAAACTGCTATCCAAATCAGTCAGTTTTCATTCACTTTTTAAAAATCACCACAAGCCACCTTGCAAGGGTGTGTGTGTGTGTGTGGCAAGGGTGGGAAGGAACAGGATTTAAAATAACAGCAATGGGGATGCAATAGCCATAGATTCTTATCCGTTTAACCCTAATTTCCAACCACAATTTAGCTTTATGTGGGTCTCACTGTATTTGCCCATGTATGTCCCTCTGTTGTTTCCCCCACTGTCTGTCTTTAGAATGTAAGCTCCTTGAGGGCGGGGACCTATCAGATTTCACTTTTGTCAAGTCTGTAAGGCTCATTTACAGATATGAGACCAAATATGAGGGCATTTGAAGAAGGCGACTGAGAATGAGCCCCAGAATAGGAGAAAGCACTAAAAGCAGCTACCCCGGCTACGAGCCATCTGCTCAGTTTCCCTGGGAGTAAGCCCCATTGGACACAATAGGGCTTATTACCCAGGAAACACCACGCACAGGGTCCGGCTACCAATGCCGTCATGCAAAACAAAGGCCCCGCCCAGGGGCGGAGCCGCCGGTGGCTTGCCGACCAATCAGGAGCAGAGAGGACAAGAACAGCCCTTTACAGGTACTGTAGTGGCGCTTAGACCCTTGGTTCTCCGTGACGGTTCCTCCCTCCTCTGGCCCCATTTGGTATCGTCCAGAATCCTGGGGTGGGCGTCTCCGCCCGCTTTTTAAACGGCGCTCCAGCCAGCCCCCAAAGAGGGCGGAGCCTCCCCCTCTCTTGAGACAAATGGTGTCGGCCCGTTCGCTGCGGCACCGCCTCCGCCCCCCTTCCAGCGGCGCAGTGGTACGCTCCGGTGTGATTCGGCTGTATCTGGCGCCGCCTCCGTTTATTCTTCCGCCCCCCCACAACGGTGGTGGTGCGGTCCGCTATTACCCAGTAGCGGCCCCGCCGTAGTTAAGGCGCCCAGGACGGGAGCGTCTCCTTCTCCCCCCCTTCATTAAGGCGCCAGTGGTAGAGCCCGCCGTCGCTTGGGCAGCCGCCGCCGCCGCTGCGCTCGGAGCCAGCCGCCGCCTCGCCCTCCCGGACGCCCCTCTCGCCCCGCCTTCCCTGGGCCTGGTGTATGAGTGATTGGTAACCGCGAGCCCGCCATGTCCACGCCGGCCCGGAGGCGCCTCATGCGGGACTTCAAAAGGTAAGGCTGAGGGGCCCCGGAGGGAGGGGGGGGGGAGAGGTGAGGCGATCCAACATGGCGGCGGCAGAGGGAGCGCTACGCAAACGGCGCAGCGGCTGGGCGGCCCGGCCTTACGCCGCTTGCGCAGGCCGCCGCGCCGGCGAGGGCGAGGGCGGGGGGGAGTTACGCTGTTTGCGCGCCGGTGAGCTGAGCTGAGCAGGGCTGGGCCCGTCTCTCTCTCCTTGCTCCCCTTCCGCAGGCTGCAGGAGGATCCCCCGGCTGGAGTCAGCGGGGCCCCCTCGGAGAACAACATCATGGTGTGGAACGCCGTCATCTTCGGGTGAGTCCGGCCGGAACCCGGGCCCAGGCGCGGCCGGACTACAACTCCCATCACCCCCACCAGCCTGTGGCTGGGGATGATGGGAGCTGTAGTCCGACCGCGCCTGCAGAGCCGCCGTGGCCTACCCTTGGGCTAAGAGGGCGCAGGAAGCAGCCTCCTTGCCGGGGCTGAGCAGGCCGGTGCCTGGATGGGAGAGCTGTGCCTGTGGGTTGGGATAACGTGGGTGGGGGGGCTGAGGGTAGGCGTAAGGAGGCCCTACTAGTCTGCTGGCCATAGGCGTAAGGAGGCCCATCTAGTCCAGCATCCTGTTTCGCACAGTGGCCCACCAGATGCCTCCGGGGAGCCCAAAAGGCAAGAGTTATGTGCATGCCTTGCTGTGGCTCCCCTGCAACTGGTATCGGCACATCGTGCGTCTTGAGGCTGGAGGTGGCCCACGGCCACCAGACTAGTAGCCATGGATAGACCTGCCCTCCATGAATTTGTCTAAGCCCTTCTTAAAGCTGCCTAAGCTGGTGGCTGTCACCACATCTTCAGGAAGAAGGTTCCAGAGGTTGGTTATGCATTGTGTGAAAAAGTCCATCCTTTTGTTGGTCTTAAATTTCTTGGCAATTGGTTTTGTGGGATGACCCCTGGTTCTAGCATTATGCAAGAGGGAGGAAAATCTCTCTCTCAACTCTCCACATCATGCTTATTTCTATAGACCTCTCATGCCACCTCATCTCTCTTTTCTACATTAAAATGCTCCAGGTGTTGTAGTCTTGCCTCGTAAGGAAGGTGCTCTAGGTCTCTGATCATCTTGGTTGCCCTCTTCTGCACCTTTATTTATTTATTACATTTTATATCCAGCTCTTCCTCCAAGGAGCCCAGAACTACATAGTTAAGTTTCTCCTCACAACAACCCTGCGTTGTGGGGTAGGCTGAGAGAGAAGTGACTGGCCCAGAGTCACCCAGCAAGTCTCACGGCTGGATGGGGATTTGAACTCGGGTCTCCCTGGTTCTAGTCCAGCACTCTAACCACTACACCACTCTGGGTCCCTTTTCTAGTCTCTTATTCTTCTTTTTGAGGTATGGTGACCAGAACTGTACACAGTACTCTAAATGTGGCCACACCATAGATTTGTATAAAGGCATTATAACATTCGGTCAAAAATAAGGTATGGTGTTAAGTCAATTTCGACTCCTGGCACCTATAGAGCACTGTGGTTGTCCACAGTTTACCATTGCCTCCTCCCGCACAGTATGAGATGATGCCTTTCAGCATCTTCCTATATTGCTGCTGCCCAATATAGTAACAGCAGGGATTTGAACCAGTAACCTTCTGCTTGTTAGTCAAGCATTTCCCCACTGCGCCTCTTATATTAGCAGTTTTATTTTCAGTCATCTACCTAATGATTCAAAGCATGGAATTGGCATTTTCCACAGCTGCCACACATTGTGCCAAAACTTTCAAGGAGTTGTCCACCACGACCCCAAGATCCCTCTCCTGGTCAGTCACCAACCACTCGGACCTCATCAGCGTATATGTGGTGGGGTTTTGCCCCTATATGCATCTCTTTACACTTTCTAACATTGATCTGCATCTGCCATTTTGTTGCCCACTCCCCCAGTTTGGAAAGATCCCTTTGGAGCTCCTTTCGACCTGTTTTGGATTTCAGTACCCTAAATAGCTTGGTGTCATCTGCAAATGGTTGGTGAGGCAAGATTTACCTTTGCAGAAGGTAAATCTTGGTTCTCTTTCAAAGGGCCTGTTTTATATGCTTAACAACTTTATCTTTTGAGAATGCTTTTCATCAATTTGCCTGAAACAGATGTTAAGCTAACGTGCCTGTAATTTCCTGGTGCCTCTCAGGATCTCTTTTTGAAAATCAGTGTTACATTGGCTACTTTCCAGTTCTCTGGTACAGAGCCTGATTGTAGGGATCAGTTATGTATTTTTGCAAGGAGGTAGGCAATTTCACATTTGAGTTCTTTGAGGACTCTTGGGTGGATGCCATGTGGCCCTGGCAATTTGTTAATTTTTTATTTTTCCAGACAGTTTAGAACATCTCATCACCTCTATCTGACTTGGTTCTTTAGCCTCTGTCCCAGAGAAGCTTGGTTTAGGCACAGGTATGCGCTTAGTATTCTCTGCCATGAAAACAGATGCTAAGAACTCGTTTAGCTTCTCTGCAAGCTCCATAATAATAATCCCTTTCACTCCCTCATCAACCACAGGGAGGTGGTTGGTCTGTTAACCACCTCCCTGGCAGGTTTCCTGCTTCTGATGTATTTAAAGAAGTTGTTGTTCCTCTTGAAGCTCTTAGCTAAATGTTCCTCTCATTCTTTTTTCACCTCCCTTATGCTGCCTTGCATTTCTTTTGTGAGAGTGCCTGTTCCTTTCTGTCCTTTCTTCATTTGAGCAGGCCTTCAATCTTCTGAAGGAATTTTTCTTCCTTGACTTGTTAGCCATCCTTCTGGACTTAGTGCTACCTTTCTTCCTTTTGGGTATACCTTCTAACTGGGCTTCTGTTGTTGTGTTTTTAAGTAAATTCCATGCATTCTGGAGTGATCTCTTGATTTCCCCTTTTAGTTTTCTTTACACCAAACTCCTCATTTTAGAGAAGTTTCCCATTCTGAAGTTCAAAGTGTCTGTGTCAGACTTGCTTGGCGATTCTCTCCTTGCATATATGCTGAATTTGATTACACTACTGTCACTTGTTCCCTAAAGGTTCCATGACACTGACATCTCACACCAGGTCCTGTGCACAAACCTGTTTGGAGGCCCTTTTGGCATATAAGCACCTGTACGCATTGGCATATAAGCACCTGTACGCTGAATCTCTTACCTGGTGTGTGCTCTCTTTCTTATGGCCGTTTGATCTCTTTGACCAGCTAGCACATCCTTCTGTCTGGTTCTACTGTCCCCTTCTGGTTTATCTGAAGCATTTACACTCTCACACCTTAAGGGATGGCATTTGCTGAACCAGATACTGCCTAGCTTTTGTCAGCTATCCCCCAGGCATCATTTTAAAAGCTGCTCTTCAACCTTTTTTATTTTAAACACCAGCAGTCTGGTTCTATCTTGGTTCAAGTGGAGCCCATCCCTTTTGTACAGGCTCATCTTGTCCTAAAATGAACTGCAATGCTTAACCCCTCCTCCCAGCACAACTGTTTCATCCACACATTGAGACTCCTCAGCTCTGCCTGTCTTGCTGGCCCTGCACATGGAACAGGTAGCATTTCTGAGAATGCTACCTTGGGGGTCCTGGACTTTGATATGCTACCTAGGAGCCTAAAGTTTGCTTCCTGAACCTCCTGACTGCTTCCCCAGCATCGTTGGTGCCGACATGCACCACAATAGCAGGCTCCTTCCCATCACTGCCTAACAGCCTATCTAGATGCCTTGTGACATCCACAACCTTTGCAGCAGGCAGGCAAGTCACTGTGCAGTTTACACATGGGTCACAGACCCATCTCTCTCTACCCCTAATGATCTTATTGCCTATTACTAGGAGGCCCCCACCCTGTGGAGAGGATATGGGCTCCTCATCCACAGAAGGACCCTTGCTTAGGGAGTGTTTCTCTCTCTTCCTAAGAATGATGTCCTCTTTCCCTGAGGCCTCCATTCTCCCATGACAGCAGAGGAACCATTAGCCTGGAAGTGAGATGCCTCTATCACATCCCTGGAAGACTCATACACATACTTCTCTGACTCTGAGCTTCTCCAGATCAGTCACTTTGGCTTTGAGGGAACCAACATTTCCCCTGAGAGCCAGGAGCTCCTTGCACCAAACACTCAACCTTGACTTCTGCCCATCGAGTAGTCAGTCATACATCCAACACTCTTTGCAATACACTGAGACAAGTCCCTTCCCCTGCTGGCTTTCTACCTTGATGACTGGTTTTGTTAGCTCTTTAGAGTATTTGGAGATTGTTTGAAAGTTGGGTCTTTCTTGGAAATTTGCATGGGGAATTTCCAGAAAATGTTCCTTTCCAAAAAACCCACACTTCTTTGAGGAGGAAGCTTAAGTATTATAGTCGAGTATTTGCCCATTCAGCCACCTAATGGCACAGCAGGGAAATGACTTGACTAGCAAGCCAGAAGTTGCCAGTTTGAATCCATGCTGGTATGTGTCCCAGACTATGAGAAACACCTCTGTTGGGCATCAGCGATATAGGAAGATGCTGAAAGGTATCATCTCATACTGCGCAGGGGATGGCAGTGGTAAACCCCTCTTGTATTCTGCCAACAACAACCACAGGGCTCTGGTCTCCAGGAGTCGACATCGACTTGACAACACACTTTACCTTACTTGCCCAGTCACCTGTGGTGAATGACTATTGTTTGGTTAGCATGCACAACAACCGTAAGGGTAGTCAAGACTACTGGAGTTCGAAGGGAGAATGATCTGGCTTGAATTCTTAACAAGAGGCAGTGAAAGGGAGGTTGTGTGAAACCCTCCCTGCTACCTGCCCTGGATGGGCATCTGTGCTTGCGGGCTGGATTAGAAGTAACCGCAGGATGGGAGTAGACATTGATCCCCTGAGCAGTTATTTCCATGAGTCGCTTATCCCCCAGTGTAGAAGTGATGAACTCCTCCCCCCCGCCGCCCACTTCTAAAGATCCTAAGCCTTGCAAACTTTGAGCCCTGTTCCTTTTCTCGGGAAGATACAGCAACTATTGTAGACCATGCTGCACTGGGCATAGAGGCACCTTTTGAAGCAAGGGGACAGCAACTGTCCCTACCCATCCCTTTCAGGGGCTGTTGCTGGCGTTTGGTTTTCTTTGCTTCTATTTACCCCATAGGGCTTGCATCTTCTTGCTTTTGCTATGTAAATCAGTTTGAGGACCTTTCTGTTGAAAAGTGACATATAAACATTCATGATGTAAATGATGATTGCCAGTTAAATATAATGTGAGATGCTGACACTGTCTCTCTTCTTTCAGGCCGGAGGGAACCCCTTTTGAAGACGGTAAGTGTTTTTTAAAAAATATATAAATTATTGCACTATCCAGCTACCATAAGATGAACAGAACTGACCTGAATTGTATGTTAGCCACTGAGAATTTAACAGATCAGGATGGCACAAAGACTGAGAACTCCTGGGTTTTTTCCTTACGTAATTTTGTTTCATCCTAAATGCTTGGAAATGTGCAGCCTGGTCCTCTGCATGTTTCCTAATGAGTACATCTCATGAGCACTTGAAAGCATAGAACAAAAAGGCTGCAATCCTTGTTCCGAGGAGGAGGAGATCGGTTTAGCAGGATGGTTAGTCTCCCCAGGCGTGTGAGCAGGCACTGAGATGCTGTGGCAGATGGCTGCATTTAGGCTGTGCCCACACCTGCTCGAAATGTCAAGTCCTGCTGAATTTTAAGGGGCTGAAAGAAACGAGCTTCAGAGCTGCCAGCTCAGTCCCTGGGCAAACCTGAGGGCAACTGCTGGCTTGGCAGCCTGGGAACCAACTCATTTCTTTGCCCTGGCCCCGGGAACACGGGCTGAGAGAGGACAATCTCCAGCCACCCCCCGTAAAACCTGCAGGCCTGTTTCTGGAGAATGGTGAGGAGAATGGTCCCAGAGCATGGTCTACAGCAGGCCTGCTCACCTTAGGCTCCCCAGCTGTTTTTAGCCTACGGCTCCCCTCTGCAGCCCCAGTGGCTATTAATGGGGGATTATGGGAGTTGTAGTCCAACTTCTGTAGGAGGGCTGAAGTTGGGCAGCCCTGGTCTATGGGCACCTGATACAGCCACCTTGTGGAAGCTAAGCAAGTCTTGCTGTGGTCAGTGCCTGGATGGGAGAACCATGTGTGCCATCTTTGGGGAAGGGGCCTTAATAGCCGAGTGCTAGAGCATCTGCTTGGTTTGCAGAAGGTGCCTGGCAGCTGCATCTCCAGATAGGGCCGGGAGAGACTCCTGCCTGGAACCTTGGAGAGCCACTGCCAGTCAGTGTAGACAATACTGAGCTAGATGGACTTGGTATAAGGCAGCTTTCTATGGGAAGAGCCGCTGGCATTGCTGAGATGCAGTCTACTGTAACTAGATGCCTTGCCTTGAATAGGCTGGCCATCTAAATAGCGCCCTTTGCTAAAGAGATGGTTTGAAGCATCTTGTATACAGAATGTGGCTAACTGTGGGACCACCTCCCATGCACAGGCAGTGTCCTTCTGGTTACCAGATAGTGAGTCCTTCACTGGAATGTCTTGGCTGTGAGCTTCCCAGAGGAGTCTGGCTGGCCGTTGTTGCTGTACTACAAGAATGTTGTGACACTGGAGACTATTCAGTTTAGGACAGTTTGGTCGAGGGACCACTCGTTTATTATAAATCACAATCAAAATTCTTAGAACTTCTCTCTCAATTGCAGGAACTTTCAAGCTTACCATAGAATTCACAGAAGAATATCCAAACAAGCCACCTACCGTTAGATTTGTGTCTAAAATGTTTCATCCAAATGGTACGTACCCATCAAACATGTAAAATGTGCCTTAAGTACATCAAGGGCAGTCAAAGAAAATGGGCCAGATACTGATAAGTTAAAAAGAAGCATAGCTCTTGAGCAACAAAGATGTTCCTGATAACTCCATCCCACTCTGCTGCTAAAATGTTCTGGTGAACTAGATGGTGATTCCTCAGTGACTCCTCTGATATCTGAGGTAGCATCCCTAATATCAAGGAGGGAAGTATATGTGAATATATCAGGTCTGCTTCATCATACTGCTAGCTCAGGCTTCCTACAGTCAGGGCTGCTAAATCTTGTCTGCTTTTGACATTCCACCTGTATGGCTTTTAGCAGAACTTTGTAATGAAGTATGTTGTTTTTGTGATCACTAGCAAAATACAAGACATTAGGCTTGTGACATTTATGCAGGTTCAGATGTTATCTTAAAGTACTATTTAATGGCTTTATCTTCACTGGTATTCCCATCTTGCGCATTCATGTTCTCCTCAGCTGATCTGAAAAGGATTCTGAAATATGTACTGTATTGCAAAGTTCACATTGGCCAGCTGTTTTGCTTCTTAGGGTGGCTGGCATAGATCCTGCTGCTTAATCCTTGCTTGAAATACCAGTGTGTGCACAGCTTCATAATAGCTGTGAGGTCATAATAGAGGAAGTGTCAGTGAAACTAGATGGACTTGCAAAACTTTGTTAGCCAGAAGCCTGTTCTCTAACTTGTATGGCAGCAGGATAGCTGAGGACACTTGTGCGTGGGTGACTCTTGATGTTTATGCAGCAAATGCTGGTAAGGAGCTGGAAGGGGCCACCTGCATCTCATGTTAACATGTAACATTAAATTTCTTTTTGTAGTCTATGCAGATGGTAGTATATGTCTGGATATTCTTCAGAACCGTTGGAGTCCTACCTATGATGTGTCGTCCATCTTAACATCCATACAGGTAACAGTGCTTCTGGTGACAACTTGAAATGGCAATTCAGTGTGTGAGTCAAGGCAGTAGCATCTCTATGGCCTAATTAATTGTCTAGCAAGGGCAAAGTAAGATTCCCTGACCATTATTTCTAATGCACGTTTATAATCCAAGCTAATACAATTATTTGGGGCATGTATCCATACTGGTCAGAACCAATGAAATGGTATATGAATTAGCTTTTTAAGAATACAGGTGAGACTAAATGGATATCCAAAGTGCAAAAAGCACACACTAAAAAGAAAAGAGTAACAGGGCATTCCTAAACAGTCTTCAAATATTAATGTACTAGTTCACAAATCCCCCAAGCATAGAATTGCATGTCATTGAAAGGTCAAGTACTCTTGTGAACATGGCGGGTAACAGAAAATAGGAATGAGAGGATGTCATGAATTGTAGCAACACCGGATCAGTTAGGATGCGTTGTGTCTCTGCCACTTTGTGGACACAATTCTTTGTGTGCATTTTTGTACTTGGAGGCTGTTTTCAAGCAGGGGCCACTTTGGTTAAAAAAACACACAACACCTTCAATGCCATTTCCCACTGTGCTGACTGCCACACAGTACTGCACTTTTCTCAGTGCTGGGAGGACCCTTTAAGAGAGACAGAGCCCTCTCTTAAGAAGGGCTCCAGTTCCAACACTCTGTGTACACCTTCCAGGATGGTGCCAAAGGCTCAAGAGGGCTCTGCTTCCCTTACCCAGCACTAGGCAAAGTGCAGCACTGCATGGTGCCAGGGAACTGTGCAGAGTGTTCAGCCCAAGTTTCACACAGGCCCAACACTCTTGGGTTGATGGGAGTTGTCACTAGTCCCTATAATGAACATTGTTCTAGATGAAGACTTCATGTGTGTGAATACAGAAACACATAGGAAGCTGCCGTATACCGGGACAGACCCTTGCTCCATCTAGCTCAGTCTTGTCTACATAGACTGGCAGCAGCTTCTTCAAGGTTGCAGGCAGGAATCTCTCTCAGCCCTATCTTGGGAGGGGTAGATGATGCCGCAGTTACTAATGTAAAAAGTCAAGTGACAGAATGGAGGTTACAGGCCAGTATGGGCCCTAACGAAACCTGATACATTCCTAACATATGCTACATTTGTTGCTGTTGGATCAAGCTGGCTTTCTTGTGTGATGTTTCATTCTGCAGCCTGATCCGTCTTTTTCTCTTGAACAGTCTTTACTGGATGAGCCTAATCCAAACAGTCCAGCAAACAGCCAGGCAGCTCAACTATACCAAGAGAATAAGCGGGAATATGAAAAACGGGTTTCTGCAATAGTAGAACAGAGTTGGCGTGACTGTTGACCCTGGATGATGCAAATGAACACTCTGATGAGGAAAAATATATGTATGAAGTGTCTGAGTCGTCATCCTCCTCCTCCTCCTCCTAGCATCACTGCATTTACCTTGAAAGCAAAATAGCTGTTGTGCTGTTGCCACCCACCCTCGCTGAAGCTTTTTTCCTCCTTGGACATCAGAAAGCACCCCCCCCTCCATCCCTGCCCCCTTGAGGTCAAATGTACTGTACTTGGGTTACTTGTAAAAGAATTACTGAGGCTGAATTCCACTCTGTGGTCTACCATCTCCAGTCTTAGGGCAGTACTGTGCATTTCTGTAGTGTACACTAAGCTTTTAATTGTAATTGTGTTATACACAGTGACGCTTACGTGTAGCTTGATTTAAAAAAAAAGGGATGTTTATATACAATATACATTTTTAACTATGACTTGAGTGCTGATCTGTCCAGGCTGGTCATTTAACTGCTGGTATCAACTCCACTGCATCTGTGAAGTGCTGCGAAGAACTAACTCTCTCCTGCCATTTCCCATTCTTGCTGGTTTTTCTGTTCAGAATATGGAAGTCTTTGGAATTGCAGAGCAGTTTCCATTTCAAATGCATCCAGTAGGGCAGTGGGGTGAAGGAGGGGTGGGCCTCTGCTTTGATGGGTGATGTGCAAAGTGATCTCTCATTATAGTGTGGTGGTGACGGCATGTCTGAGGTTAAAAGCAATGTATCCTTTCCACAGGACTCCTGTGGATTATATATATAAATAAGCCTTTGGACTATGGCTGTAAAGGGGCCAGGCACAGGATAAACGTAACATGGCTAATGGTAGGAGTAAGGAAGAGGGGGGGAAACAAGCATTGAAAAGTCTCTTACGATACTAATCCCAATCTCTTAGGTAATTTGACCCTCCTGCTTGGCTTTCTGGTGGAAGAAGTAGGAAGATCACAAGTGCAACTGCTGCATGCTTCATTCTCTCTCCTCCTTGCTCTCTCCCCCCGCAGTTCTACAAAGTGGTTCCATCTCTGCAAAAGCATTTTGGTATAGTTCAGTTTGTACATTTTGGATACCTTTTAAGTAGCAGTGTGGGAGGAGACTGATCAGTGTGTTTGTCTGCTCTTCCAATGTCTTCTGTGTATACATTGATCTGTTGAGTACAACTTTGCACAAGTAACCCATGTAAGAAACTGTACATTTTTCAATTATTGTAAATAAATGTGTAACCTTAAGTGCTTATTGTTGAAAGAGACTAGACATGTACAACTGTAGTCACTGAGCATGATCTAGAAAAAAATGTTGCTGCTGCCAGTTGATTTCCAGCTGCAAAATGAAGAATTGGGTAGGTGGGTGGGCATAGAACACAATGCTTCTGCAAAAATGCATGCCTTAAAACTCCCTCCAAAGAAGGGAACTAGCTGCCACATACCATCAGAGAGGATTTAAAAAGGAAACAGTATGCTTTCTCTGCAAAGGTGTTACACAAGACTTAATCCAGCATTTCCCTGCTATAGCGTTCAAAAGCTGCTGGTTAACTGTCCACTGCTTAATGGCAAACTGGAGTTGGACTCGTTGCTGGCTATCTACTTCCATGTAAATACTGCAGTTGCTGCTTGTAACTACAATCAAGAGCATGTTCAGGTAGCTATGTGAGAATGAGGGCAGGACAAAACACTCCTTGCTTCTCATGGCTAGAGGGAAAAGCTGATGAATTGCTGTAATGCTTTTTACTCCTGAAATAGTTTTCCTGTGAGGCCAAACTCTATGTGACTACCTATGAAAACAAGTTTGTTTCCTCAAGGTAATATCAAAACTGAAATATTTCACTGATCAACCAATTAAGTTTAACTGATAATTTACTACTCAATTAAGGATATTATTTTAACATTGATATAAGTACTTAAAGTGGTAATCGGCTACAACCAACTTAAGAGCAGTCTCCTTTCTGAAACTACCATAAGGGGGAAAACTTCTGGTTCAACATTACTAAAGTGCATAAACTGTTTTTATACATTTATATACATTTATACTGATCTATTGACCTTCTGACCCAAACAGAATTATCATTGGACATATGCAAATCTCTGCAGGCTAATACAATTGACCAGCTAGACACCCTCTGCTTTTGCTTTCTGGCACAGTAAGACAAGACAAGTAATATGGGGTTAGAAAAACCAACTGGGAAAGAGTTTGTTTCTTGTATACTTTGCGAGCGTCATTTTCTTAGAGGGCGCCTACATCCCAAAGGGAAGCACATTTGATGCAAACTTGGATTGGAAGAAGAAAAAGGAAGATATTTTGTTCAAGTACAGAAGTTGGAGAAACACAAACCACACATGCTACAATAGCAAGAGAGAAGAACCTTTTACTTGCTGCTCTCCCTGTGAGATACATAAGCACATGTACACAAGGGAAGCATATGAAAACAAGTAATCGGAGGCTACGTCTCAAAACAAACACAACCACACTCGTCCCAAAATGACTAAGAACGTGTAGTGAGGTTTTTGTTTTTAATACTTCACTGCTCAACAGAGTATGGAGAAAAATACTTGTCTCATGTTGATTTTCCTGTCAGAAGAAGTGTATTAAGGTCTCCTGTTTCAGAAAACAGATGCCTGTTGGTAAAGGTAAAGTGTATGTTCTGCAGCACATATAGAAACATTAAATTTCATGCCAAGGTATTACCAATTGCAAACCCTGTACAACTATACAAGTTGAACAAGCATATCTATCTGCGAGTCGCAAAGGAACAACAGCCCTCCCCAGGATTTCGTAACATACGGCTACAAGCTTTCAAACCTACCTGTACAACCATTGAAGTCTAGAAACGGGAAGCACAACCCAGCCAAAATTGAGTACATTTAAAGCCCATTGGTTTTAACAAGGAGAGTTCTGTACATGTATAATCTTATGTACATAAATCTCCCACATTGAAATCAAAAGGCCTACAGCTACCATCTTAACCACGCTGTTGGGGTTAAGCTGCAGAACCTGCTTCTGAGTAAACACATTTAGGATAATGCAAGTAAAAATGCTCAACTTTGGCTGGTCTGTTTTTAAAGAGCAAGATCAAGGTTCTGAATGTTGCCAATTCTGCACCCTGTGCCAGTTTTGAAGCTCGGACAGTGCCACTGGGTAAACCGAGCCATCTCATCCTAATTACTGTAACAATGCTGCATTTCTGAATATGCTAAGAAAGTTTCTCAAACTTGGGTATCCAGATGTTGGATAACAACTCCCAGTATCCTCAACTGGGGGTGGGGAGAGAATCCAAGTTTGAGAACCCCTATGTGAAGAAATCTTTACCCCTCAATCCTCAACATAACCAACATATTAAATACAAAACGTGCCATTCTTTGCATGTCCAGAAATAAAATTCTATTTATTATTACCAACTTTACATATAATTTTCTTCATACTGCCATCTCCTTTCATCCGTTTTAAAAGTTGTTTAAAAGGCAAAATTAAAAGGGGTATCCTTTAAAAAAAAAAAAAAAGAATGGGTATGAAGTTTCCAGTAGATGGAAGTGTTTCTGCTATTCCAAAACTAGTAAAATGTGTTGAGAGCACAGCCATTTCCAAGATGTCGTACAACAGTTAACTGCACTAATTTATCCGGACTGCACTAAAGATGTTTGGACAGAAGTCTGATTTAGAGTCCTAAGTTTCAGAAATCAAATGAGCAAGTAAAACATGTTTCTTAAAATCATTGTTCTCACAACAATATGCACAGCTCCCTCCTCTGTTTAATGGGGAATTTAGCCTCAGCATGGACGTCCCCAGGAAAGGCTTTCCTGCCTTATTTATCCTGGGGCATAATGAGTTCATAATGGCCAACTTGGCCATCTTGCTTTAGCTGGTCTAGCAAATCTTCTTTGCGCCTCTTTCGGCTAACGACCAGGTATCTATCACGGCCCTGCCCATGGGATTTACTCTTAAGGCCGTATTTTTGAGCAATCTGATGTATCTGCTTCCGCTCGTCGTTGGTAAGTTCGGTTGAGAAAGTCAGATCGATTTTACTGTCTGAGAATGCATAATTCTGGATGATTTGTTCAATATCTTTCTTGGTGATTTTGGACCCCCTTTCCACATCGAGCCCAAGTCCTTCCCTTTTGAACTGCTCCTTCACAGCAATCGGTTCCCGTATCCCTTCTCCACTTTTGCCCAAGCCACCCCCTGTCCAGCCCATTTTCCTTAAAATCTGATTCCCAATGTTGTCTTCCTTGATCTGCTGCTTCAAAGCTTCTTCGGCTGAACGCCCACAGATCTCATTCCTAGAGATGACGTCTTCAATTGTGCCTTTTTTCAGATTGTTCACAACCGTCGGCTGCGTCTTCTTGAGAACTTTTACTGCTTCTTCCGCTGCCACATGCTTGACGGTCTTCTTTACTCCAATGGCTTCGGCAATCAGCTCGTTTTCTAGCATCACCTTGCATTTCCACCGCATCCCTGTCATCCTTTCAAAGACATACTCCACGGTCATCTTGTTGAACTGAGCGGTGTCGTTCAGAGTGCAGACCGGATTCATTGAATTCTCGTAGACGACGAGATCTTTCAGGTCCTTCTTTTTGGCCGGATTTCGTGTGGCGCTACCCACTTTCTGAACCTGGACCGCTTTGGTGGCTCCTGCATTAGACTGAGTGTTCTGAAGGATCTTCAGTGCCTCGTCCGCCGCAGCATGCTTGCTGGTTTTCTTGGTGCCGTACCCTTCCGCTAAAAAGTGATCTTGCAAATAGACGCTGCAGCGCCACAGCCGGTTCGGCATCAAGACGTATTTGTATTCGACAGTCATCTTGTTAAAGGAGGCTGAGTTGTTGAGGATCCCAATGGCATCGCTGGCATTTTCCGTGAGGACAAAGTTAGTCCAGTGCTTCGTGGAGCTGGGGCCTTGCTGGGGGTCTGAGTTTGGCTGCCCAGGGGTGCATTCCCGCATAGCAGCAATAAAGTCATCCAGCTGCTTGAGTGCCGGTGGAAATTCAGGAGGCGACATCCCACTTTCACAGAGGACCAAGTCCTCTCGGGTGGTGTTCTTGAACTTCCGTTGTGCCACTTTGACTTCCACGGGCTTTTGCAGCAGCAGCACCGCCAGTTCTGTGGCTCGGTCCCTGGACCCGTTTTTGCTGCCGGCATATCCTGTGGTCAGATACACATTCTGACACCTGACCTCGCAAGCAAAGCCCTCTTTTAGAAGTTTCTTGTTCTTGGGGAGATCCCCAGGGGAGATCTCTTTTAAGGGAGAATAAATATATTCGGGGTTTGTCTTGCAAGCCTGTATCGACCGTGTCAATAGGTATGTGTAGTTAATTTTATCAGGCCCGCTGCTAGCATCGGGATTAGCGAGGTTCTTGCGGACAGCCAGCACAAGCTTGTTAATGAAACACTGTTTGGCTGTGATCACTGACTTGGGGAATGTTTCGGAGGAGGCCTGGATGAGAGATGGGGAGGCCAAAACCATTGCACCAGCACTTGCGGGAGTGTCTTTGGTTTTGGAAACCACCTTGGGTTCTACCTGGCCGGTCTGGCTACTTGCATAGCCCAAGCCTATGGAACTGGAAAACTGGAGGTCCCCATCCTGTGTACTGAAGCTGCTGAAGACTCGATCTGCATAGTTTTGTATCTGCTGCGTGGTGATGTTCTCTCTGGCATCCTGTGCTTGGTTTTTGGAATGCTGCTCCTTCTCTCCATCTTTTGTGTTGCTGGCCACAAAGTGGATGGGTTCAAAACGAGGCCTGACGCGGAATCTGGGGGCCTGTTTTCGGGCAGGTTCAGAACCTAGGGGATGCAAACAAGTCACAGCATTTTAAGGTTTTTTTTGTTTTTGTTTTTTTAAAAGAAAGCAGGGTAAAATATAGTTCTTCTCTGCAGCCATGAGGACAAGACATTTCACGTATGAACAGAGATGTGGGTTTTCTGGAAAATTTTGAGCTGGAAAAATTTGGAAAAAAATTCCCATGCAAATTCCCCCTCATTTGCATAAGATCAGCACTCATTTATTCCACACACAAAATTAATATAACAATTTTCCTGATGCCCTAAATAGACTCTGACCTGATTTGGCATGTTATGCCACCTATTTATACAGTCAAAACAAAAAACCCTAAAAACCCAACCCTTCATTGTATCTCTAAAGTTTTTCAAGTAACCAAGTAGAAATGTTAGAAGTGGGAAATTTCCCACAAAACCATTAAGTATGGGTTTTCCCCCTCGAGAACATTTCCATTTAGGGAAAATTTCCACCCCACACCTGTATGCGAATGTGGAACGCACTACTGAAAAGCAGAGATATTCACTGTTCCATTCTTGTGTGGCAAACCTATGGATGTGAACCCACACAGCCCTAGTCTATATGGCAAGCAAGTGAAATCCAAATACCATGGAGCTGAGGAGACACACAAGCCTGGCAGCCCGGTTAAGGGAGCACTGGTATCCGCCTGGCTAGGCTGCTCGTGAAAACAGCCTCGATTTGCCTGTCCTGAACTTGTTGCTAATCAATCTCCACTGCATGACTTTGGACTTTAAGATACTCACTGCGAGAAGGAGAGTCGTCAAGCGGGGAACGTGGCCGTTTCGTTGCCTTTGCGCCAGGCACCAACTCGAATGACGGCATCTCACCAATATCAATCCCTTCGGCCATCTGCAGGACCTTCTCCATAACTTGAGCACCATACCTACATCAGAAACACAGGACGCTGACTTGTACTGTGTCAGACCACTGACCCAGCAAACTCAGTATTGTCTACTCTGCCCTGCCGGGAGATGCCGCCGGTGATTGAACCTGGAACCTTCTGCATGCAAAACAGATCCTCTACCTCTGAACTATGGCCCCATTCCATGGCTGCTAACTAATTCAGGCCTTGACACGTTCCCTTTGGATCTAGGAGTCTGTCCAGACATTTAGGAGGCAGACTATGGACCCTTGGCAAAGTTACCAGACTGAGTGACAGACCCTATCGAAGGGGAGGGTCAACGGGCTTATCTTTTATGCCCTTTACAAGTCATCTCCTTCGAACAGAAAGAGGGCTGCCTGGGACCATTTAAGAGGTTCTTAAATAACTCCACCTCTGAGTAGCCTAGTCTGGGCGCCACAGTTCCCTGGCACCTGGGATTTGTCAAGCCCCAAACTAATTAAACACCAAGCGATTACTTACTGGCCTTAATGAACTAAAAATGACCACCAATTAAATTGAAATACAAATGCACATGACCAGAGCCCCCATACAGACGCCTCTTTGAGAGGCTGAAGGGATGACAAGCTAACACCCAGTTTAATCAACCAAAGCTTCCACTCAGTGGAAGTCCAATTTTTTTCATCCGAGTGCGGAAGGAGTTTTGTCCTGAGTGGCAGTATCAAGGCGCGGCGTGTGCCCATGTGTGGGGCCTTCCTGATCCAACCTGAGCGGGATCTAAAATTAACTGAGCAGACATTAAAATCTTGTGCGCATGTGGTCACCCTCCAGTCTTGAATTTTTGCTTCCGATTGCATGCGCCAAAACCAGAGCAGCCCAAGGCAAACGAAAATGAAGTGTGCCTAACCCACAGTCCCACTAATTAAAAACAGGCCCTTCCCAAGGGGTCAGCTAAAGTCGTAGTGCTCCATCTACCAATTGAAGCTTGCCACTCTACTGAAAGTTGTCCTATAACTGTGAGCATCATCCAATGGGCAAACTGGCGTCCGTGCATGAAGGGTGGCGACAGCTTTCTCCCAAGGTGTCACATTCACAGGATGCTGTATGAGTGTACAGATGTCTGTACACTCTTACGTGTTTTTGCGTGAGTGACTGTACCTGTATTCATTTCAAAAGTGAACCTGAAATGCAGGATATAGACGGGAAACACATTGCTGTCATGTGCAAATAACTGAACTTGCACACACTGTACATTCATTGCATGAGCGCCGAGCATAATGTGTGAATAGGGCTAAAGTCAAATGAAAGGCAAGGAGCACAGTGAAAAAATGGGACAACAACTAAATGTAAAGAAGACTAAACTAATGACAAGGGGTACAGCAACCAGTCTCAGAACTGATAATGAAGGCACTGAAGTGGTGGAGAGCGTCTGCCTTTTAGGATCGACCAACAAAAAGGATCCAGCAGTCAAGAAATATACTACAGACTCACACTTGGTAGGGTTGGAAAGGATATTAAGATGCCATGACGTGTCTAAGCCTACAAAGATTAGAATCATTCAGACAATGGTTTTTCCCGTGACACTCTATGGCTGTGAAAGCTGGACTTTGAAGAAACAAGATAGAAAAAGTGTTGACGCTTTTGAACTTTGGTGCTGGAGAAGACTTTTGAAAATACCATGGACAGCCAGGAAAACAAACAAACAGAACAAATCAATCCAGAATTTTCCCTCGAGGCACAAATGACCAGGCTCAAACTATCTTACTTCTTCAAACACATTATGCAAAGATCCAGCTCTCTTGAGAAGTCCATAAGGCTGGGGAAAGTGGAAGGAAAGAGAAGAAGAGGATGACCAGCAGCAAGATGGATGGACTCGATGACGCCAGCAATGAATGCACCACTGAGAGACCTTCAAGGCCAAGCTGAAGACAGATCATCCTGGAGAGAATCTCTCTATGTGGTCACTAAGAGTCGACACCGACTTGATGGCACTTAATTAATCAATCAATCAGGGCTAAAGTCAACTGTATTTCCACTTTAAAGCCTAGCAGCTGAAGTCAGAAGGTATGACTGATGTTAAAAGTCCAATGGGGAAGCCCTAAATTGGGGACAGGCTACAGGGGACCTAATCCAACCTCCAGCTGTTTCCTATCCCATTAGATCTCAAGAACACCCAATCCTAACTCCCCCCACATTAACCAAAAAAGATTCAAGGCTCTTTAAGTGTGGACGGCCGCTGCTGCAGAATGCAAGAGTGCCCCGGGGGCAACATTCAGGACCCAGGCAGAACAGCAGCCCTTCGTATAGGATATAGAGACCACAACTCAGAAATCGCAGCCAAAAAAGCTGAATCAACCTGTTGCTAAACATTTTCATTCAGACGGCACGGCCTTTCGGACTTGGAAATACTTCCTACAGAGGAACCATAGAATCCAATGATATTTTAAAAAGGAAAACATGCCTGGATTAGCAAACTTGAAACTAACAGCCTAAGATACTTATGTGTCCTGGCTCTGAAAATTCCACCACCCTCAGCATTCTTTAAACTGCCACTCTGGCTTGCTGTGTCCATTTAAATCACAACTGTGCGTTACGGAGGACGGTGGAAGCTGAAACTTCCAACTAAAAGGGAATCTCTGTTTTGTCACTCACTTATTTCTAATGTTACAGTTTCATGTCTGACAGCAGCCCTATTCAGACATTTAAGTTCAATACCCACGTGAGGAGTGTACACAGGTACAATTATTCACATGTTATATTGAACACAGGTACAGCAGCACACTAGCTATTTATATATTTATGTTATACTGTGAATCGCCCAGGGACTTTTTTGTATGGTGGTATCCAGATGTACTAAAGTACATTTTTGTACTTTAGTACAATTTTTGTATGGGGCGGTATACAAATGTACCCCTGTAAATAAATAAAATGTACCCCTGTAAATAAATAAAATGTACCCCTGTTAACTTAGCAAAGAGGCACCTTTTTAAGATGATGATACTTTCTTTAGCAGGGGGAGAGCAACTGGCCCTATCCACCCCCAACACAGTACCTCCAGTGACTCTTGCTGGTGTCTATCTTATGTTTCTTTTTAGATTGTGAGCCCTTTGGGGACAGGGATCCATCTTACTTACTTATTTACTTACTTACTTATTTATTTCACTCACTCACTCACTCACTCTCTGTGTAAACCGCCCTGAGCCATTTTTGGAAGGGCGGTATAGAAATCAATCAATAATAATAAATAAATAGACAGATAGATAAATATTTGCTCTAGGGGGCTGTACCTACTTCCACTTTTAAAATGAATGCAGGTAGACATGTAGGAAAGCACAGATATCTGTACATTAGATATCTGTACACTTGTACATGTTTGTGTGTGAAGAACTGTACATGCATTCATTTAAAGAGTGGCCCCTCCAATGCATGGTGCAGATAGAAAGTCCCTGTGTCCAACATAATGTGTGAATAACTCTACCTGTGAACAGATCATTGTATGAGTGTTCAACAGAATTTCTGATTTGAACTAGTCTTTTCGGACCCACCAGTGACTTATCTGCAACGGTCTGTGGCAGCTTTCTGTGATTTTTACGTAAACATTTATAGAGGTAGGTCAATTACATCCTGCAATGGAATATATGTTGCATCTCATGGTCTTCTCTATACTTATGTATACCTGGCAACTGAGGATAATGCTTCATTCACCAGATGAAGTTGGCTCCAGTCCACAAAAGCTTGTGCCACAATACCCATGCTAGTCTTTAAGGTGCCACAAGACTCTATAGTCTTTGCTGCTTTGATCCCCTGCTAACTGGGCAAAGAGGCACCTTTCTAAAGTGGTGATTCTCTTTATTTAGCAAGGGGAGAGCAACTGGCCCTATCCAGCCCCAGCACAGTACCCCTTCTATTCTTTATTAATCTAATCTCTAATCTATTGTCTTCTTCAATAATCTAATCTCTAATCTATTCTTTATAGATTGTGAGCCCTTTGGAGACAGGGAGCCATCTTATTTATTTCTCTTTCCAAAACTGCTTTGGAAACTTTTGTTGAAAAGCAGTATATAAATATTTGTAGTTGTAGTTAAAACAGCTAGGAACATAGGAAGCGGCCATATACTGAGTCAGTCCATTGGTCCATCTAGCTCAGTACTGTCGGCTGTATCACAGCAGGTGGTGATAAAGAGGGCATTGAAGATTTATTGAATGACAAAGATAGATACTTTCTCGACAAGTTTTCAAGCTGTACAGCCCTTCCTCTGGGGAGCACTGCTTATCAAATAAAATAAATAGTTGAATAGCTGAGAAGTCCTATGGGCCCATTTAGGATCAAAGGCACGAAGAGTTTAATAGCGAATTAAAAAAAACTAATAGAACTCTCTGCAGAAGGGCTGTAAAGCCCGAAAGGCGTCGGGATTTTGTATACATTTACAGTTCAGTAAATCTCCAGTGCAAATCTTATATGGCTTGGCTTGCCTGGCAACAGATGCTTCTTGTGGTGCTTTACAGGTATGGGTAGTCATTCCCCCCACCCCGCCATTTGGCCTCTTTTATCTTTAAAAAAATTACCATAAATGGTTAATGCTATCGTTAGGGTGTTTTGGGTTTTTGCTTTGTTTTTAGAGTGGGAGCCCCCTCAGGACACAACTGTTAACATTCAGAAAAAGATATTGCGGTAAGCCATTCTGTGCTCAAGAGACAGATACTAAAGCAACCAAGATAAGTCTCCCTTCCCATATTCCGTGTGTGTACCTCCTGATTTTGGGAGGCTATATGCATAGGCCTCAACAAAGACCTGTCCAAACCCGACATCCTGTCTGCTGGGCAGAATCTCATCAGGCATGAACTGCCTTTTGTGACTGAGGAGGAAGCAGAATTCTAGAATGATGGGGAATAATAGTAATAGAGACGGAGAGAGGAATGCAATGGATGAATCAGAGATGTGCGAGTGTGTCGGGGAAGGCTCTTATTCCAAATCTGAATTTCCTCCTGGTTAACTTTGACACAGTCCAAAACTGCCTTCTGCTGACTATTGGTTCGTCTAGCCCAGTATTAGCTACTCTGACTGGCAGCATTTCTTCAGGGAGTCAAAGAGGGGGTCTCTCCTGCTCCTAGCCAGGGACTGAAACTGAGACCTTCTGAATGCCAATTAGGGGTCCTAACACTGTTCCCCTCTAAGGTGTGCGCACGCTCACAAGTTTCTTTGACGTCCGCTCAGTTCATTTTAGATCCCGCTCAGGTTGAATCAGGAAGGCCCGACTCTGACTGCAGGTACACACACGCTGCCTTGATACTGCCGCCCAGAACAAAACTCATTCCGCGCAGAGATGAGAAAAAAATCAGAGGGACCACTGGGTCCTACCACTGAAGCCTCCTCCACATCCCCCAAAGATACGAAGCTGCCTTCTACCCCATCAAACCCTTGGTGCGTCTGAGTGTCTGCAGCAGGGTTGGGCAAACTTGGCCCTCCAGCCGTTTTCGGACTACAACTTGCAGCATGCCCTTGCCACCCCAGCCACAATAAGTTTGCAGTCCAAAAACAGTCTCCACGGACAGGCAGCGACTTTCCAGCCTGGTGCTGTGCCCAGCCCTCACTTGGCCCAGGCCTTTCTGCTTGCAAAGCAGGTGATCGGCCCCCCCAGCCAAGACCCTGTTCCCTGTACCAAGGGCTCCTAGACATTGGCGGCTACCACTCTCATCAGCAATATTCCCTGTTTACATTCCCAGAGCTTGCTGGCTACCACTCCCATCACCCTCTGCCCAAGTCCACAGCAGCTGGGGGTGATGGGAGTTGTAGTCAGGCACATCTGGGACCCCCCCCCCATCCAGGGAACACTGCCCATCACCCTCTGCCCAAGTCCACGGCAGCTGGGGGTGATGGGAGTTGTAGTCAGGCCCATCTGGGACCCCCCCCCTGATCCAGGGAGACATGGCTAGGACCCCAGCCCGTCCCGAGGGCGGAGACAAGACCCTCCCCACCAAAAGGGCCCGGGTTCCGCGTGGCTGGCGGGGGGAGGCAGCCAGGCGGGGGCCCCACCGCTCCCTCCCTCCCTCCCTCACCTGCATCCCATGAAGACGTGGTTGGTCCAGACGTGCGAGAGGGCGAGCAGCCGCTGCAGGTCGGCGCCCGGCAGGTTGCGCTGCAGGAACTGCCTGCGCAGCGCCCAGTGCTTGTCGCTCTCCTGGGGCTCCCGCCAGGGCTCCAGGTCGGGAGGCGGCTCCGGCGCGGGGGAAGCAGCTGCAGCAGCCGCGGCGGGCGGCGGGGGAGGCGGCGGCGGGGGAGGCGGAGGCGGCGGCTGCGGGGACAGGAAATCCCCGCCGGGCACCAGCCACCCTCCGCCGGCCATGGGCTCCAAGGGCCGACCCCGGCCGGCGCGCCAAGCGGCGGAGCAGGCGGGCGGCCCGGAGCCCTGGAGCGGGAAGGCGGCGGCGGCGGCGGCGCGAGCACGCGGGAGCGCCCGGCCCGTTCACACGTGCGGCGGGCGCGCCTCCCGGGGCCCCCTGTCTCGCGCACGCGCG
The DNA here is from genome assembly GCF_027244095.1 of Hemicordylus capensis. Lineage (NCBI taxonomy): Eukaryota > Metazoa > Chordata > Lepidosauria > Squamata > Cordylidae > Hemicordylus > Hemicordylus capensis. The sequence goes on from NC_069667.1 coordinate 23,870,112, forward strand.
CCGGCCCACCTGGCCGCCCCGGAGCCCCTTCCCGGCCGCCCCTTGTCTCTCTCTCGCCTTGTTACACTCTGCTCACGTGCGCGCGGCTCGCAACGCCGAAAGACCGCGAGATCTTCTTCTTCCCGGAGGTCAGGCGGAGGAGGAGGGAGCGCTCGGTGGGGCGGCGAGCGGGGACAGCGCCCCCTGGCGGGCGGGAGGACCCCGGAAAGGCGGTGGCGAGGAGGAGAAGGGAGGGGGTGGTGGTGGTGGAGTCCTGAGCGGGGTGGAGGAGACTGTACCACTTCGGGCTGCTGCTGGCCAGAGAAGCCAAAAAAGAAGCCCTCCATGATGAGCATTAAAAACAAACAAACAAACAAACAAAAAGCACCACCCCAAACCTGTGTCATCGGGGAGAAAGGCTTACTGGCTCCCTGCAGTGCTAGCCAGGGGATGTAGAAGAAGAAGATTTATACACCGCTTTTCAACAAACAGCCCCTGGAGGGATGCTGTGCTGGGAACGGATAGGGCCAGTTGCTCTCCCCCTGCTCAATGGAGGGAATCTCCCGTTTGAAAAGGTGCCTCTTTGCTCAGCTGAGCATATGGCTCCAAAGATCCCGGGCCCCACATATCCTGAGGGATACCCCAGCTCCACCCCTCCCTATTGATAATGATCACCCTCACTCTGAAGGGTTGCCAGGGAGAGGGGTGAACATGGCCCCCTCTCCCCTAGCTATGCCCCTGGTGCTAGCTTTCTACTTGCAGGGACTATCTACCTATCCATCCATCCATCCTCTGCAAGTATATATATATTCCCTACAAAACTCCCTGAGGATAAAATTAAAATTAAACATTGTTAAAGATGTGGGTGGGTGAATTGCCATTTGGACTGCTCCCCCTGATCACCACCCTGCAAGTAGAAAACTAACGCTGCAGGGAGCAGCTTGGGACAAACCTTTTCTCCTAGATATTAAAAAGGTGCCTCTTTGCTCACTTAGCAGTGGAGCGTTGACTGAAAGGAGCATCCCAAGTTGCTAGTGTCTATCTTGTGCTGCTTTTTAAAATTGCGAGCCCTCTGCGGAGAAGGAATCATCTTATTCCCACCCACCCTCGTCCCTTTAAATGGCCTTGAGCTTTTGTTGTTGTTGTTGTTGAAAAGCAGCAGATAAACATTATTATTACTGCGCATCCTTTGGGGACAGACCTCTTATTTTATTTACTTTTTCTATGTAAACTGCTTTGAGAACTTTGGTGGAAAAGTAATCCGCCCTCCTGCTCAAAACGCTGAGAGTGACCTGCAGTTGTAGAAGCGAATAAGAGCGGCGTCAAAGACAGAGCAGTAAGAATGGATGACTTTAACTACCCACACATAGACTGGGTGAATTCACATCCATGAAGCTGAAGGTCGGGAAATGTAGGACCAACACAAGAGGAAGTTCCTTTTGCACCCTGCACATAATTAATCTATGGAATTCCTTGTCATGGGAGGTGGTGGTGATGGTCACCAGCATGGATGGCTTTAAGAGGGGTTTGGACAAATCCCTGGAGGCCAGGTCTATCAAGGGCTACTAGTCTGGTGGCTGTGGGCCACCTCCAGCCTCAGAGGCACGATGCCTCTCAATCCCAGCTGCAGGGGAGCAACAGCAGGAGAGAGGGCATGCATTATACCTCTTGCCTGTGGGCTTCTCGGAGGCATCTGGTGGGCCACTGTGTGAAACAGGATGCTGGACTAGATGGGCCTTCTTGGGCCTGATCCAGCAGGGCTGTTCTCATGTTCTTATATAAATAGTATTACTACTACTAATAATAATAATGTGTAGAGCAGGCTTTCTAACACAGGCAGCCAAATGAAGTGACGGACTCCGAAGGGGGTTAAAATTTCTATTCCGCTTGAAATTGCAGGGTGAGATTAGCATTCTTTAAATACTCTCCCAGGTGAAATGCAACACACACACACCTAATCTCCCTCCCGTTGCCTTCCCCTGTTTCAGATGTTTAGATTGGAAGCTCCTCAGGGTAGAGACTTTTCTTCTTGTTACTCCTTAAAGCAACATGCGCAGTAGTCTTAGGGGTTTTCCCATTATGCCCTGCTTCCCTCCTCCCCACACATTTTATCTTTTGCTTAACATTCAGCCTGAAGAAGAGCTCTGTGGAACTCAAAAGTTTGCTCCCTCTCCTTTGTTTCAATTGGTCCTAAAATCCAGAATTTTCACTCGAGGCACCAATGACCGGGCTCAAACTATCATACTTCAAACACATTATGTAAATCTTCAGCTCCCTTGAGAAGTCCATAATACTGGGGAAAAGTGGAAGGGAAGAGAAGAAGAGGATGACCAGCAGCAAGGTGGATGGACTCGATGACGCCAGCAATGAATGCACCACTGAGAGACCTTCAAGGCCAAGCTGAAGACCGATCATCCTGGAGAGAATCTATCTATGTGGTCGCTAAGAGTCAACACCGACTTGACGGCACTTAATCAGTCAATCAAAATAAAAGGTGTACGCCTTCCATTACGGTTGTGTGTGTATGTAATGGAGCAGCCTGGCTACCTGCTATTTTCATGTGCACTGATGACACTATATAAACTCAATTAAGTTGAAAGGAAAAACGGCATCACAGAGAGAGAGAACGTAGCCCATGCCTCTTGCCTCTGTTGTTTTTCTACTGACAGGAAGTAGTTTGGCTGTTTTTAGTAGTGCAGAAGAACATGTCTGGTCTGGCCACTGGCCTCAGGTCCCAATCCAGCCCTGGTGTCTATCACAGACTCTCCTTGCCCTGGCATGAACAGCTTGATGCTTGAGTGGAGGTTTGAACCCAGGTTTCCCCAACGGAGGAAGCAGCTCTGTTTCTGCAAAAACAACCTGAAGCCTTTAATGATACCAGGGATTGCAGACCAGGCTTCCTACTACGTACATTTGGTTTTACTCGAGCACTCATCCCCCTTCTAGTGCAAATATGCAGGGCGTTGGTGAGGCTCAACCAAGTTTTATGATAAAAGTGGAGGGCCACTCAGAGGGCTGTTTTTTAAAGGAGGAATTCGAGCCAACTTATTTGGGGGGAGTCCGGTGGACAATCTCTTGCAGATCAAAAATATTTGAGGGTCTCATCTTGCATGCAAACACTTACTTTACAAAAAAATAAATAAATCTGTCTCTATTTGAAGAGGTTTGCTCTCATCTTTTTCTTTTTCCCCCACAGGAAACCTGGGTCACTGGTCGAATCCAGATTAAATTGCCTATTCAGTTCTGCAGTAGCATCAGACAACAGATGGTCTTGTTCACTTGGACTCTTCAGGTACGGAAATGGTCATCTGACGCGGGGCATCTTGTAGGTGTGGTGCAAACTCACGTGTTTGACTAATAGTCATTTATCTCCTGTGTTTCTTCCCTTAGAACTCATGCTGGTGTACCTAGGGTTCCCAGGTAGTCAACGATCAAGGAACTTACCAAAGTCAGACCTGCTTGAAATAGCTTTATCCTCATTTCAAGTTAGCAGTTAACCCCTAAGCAGGGTCCACCCTGGTTACATATGAATGGGAGACTCCATGTGTGAGCCCTGGAAGATATTCCCCTTAAGGGATGGGTAGAGCAGAAGGTTCCAAGTTCCCTCCCTGGCAGCATCTCCAAGATGGAGCTGAGAGAGACTCCTACCTGCAACCTTGGAGAAACCGCTACCAGTCTGGGTAGACAACACTGAGCTATTTGGACCAAAGGTCTGACTCAGTATATAGCAGCTTCCTATGTTCTCAAAATGTGTGTCCCCAGATGTTAACACCACAAGGACAGCCCTGCTGGATCAGGTCTATCGAGTCCAGCATCCCGTTTCCCACAGTGGCCCACCAGATTTGTCTAGGTGTCCAGGTGTTGTTGTACTACAGTGCCCGTTATCCCCAGCCACAATGGCCATTGCAGCTAGGGATGATGGGAGTTGTAGTCCAACATCATCTGGGGACCCAAGTTTGAGAACTTCAGTGTTCTATGAAGTCGTTTGACAGTATGTATGTTTCAAAGGTGGCTGATTATGCTATACAGCAATTAAAATGCTGCAAGGTAAACCAAAAGGTACAGGTATGATTGAAGAGATGGCAGAACCAATAATCACCCGGGAACTGACTCTTTTGGGAGGATTACTTTTTATTGAAAATTGACAACATTAGAAAGGTTTCAAAGCTCAACAGTGCTGGTTCTTTCGTGGGGGTCGTGTAAAGATATACTGAGTGCAGCTGTCAAATCACAATTCTTGTTTGTAAAGAAAAACAAAACCTTTTTTTTTTTGAGAGACAGAGAGAGAGAAGAGGCAGGAGAACAAAGGTTTATATAGGGGACTCAAACGTGAGTCCCTGGATGTTGGACTACAAGTCGCATCATCCTCCACCACAATGGGCTTTGTTGCCTTTGACCCTTGTGGCTGAGGATGATGGAAACTGTAGTCCACCAACATCCAAGGACCCAAGTTTGAGCACCCCTGGTTTCGGAAACAGTCATGCAGTGAACGTTCCAAAAAGGTTCCCAGGGTGCTCAGAAGAAGAAGAAAGCTCCCAAAGCTTTTTAAAGGATGGTCCATGTGAGTTTCAAGAGAACTTTAAGAAACAAGGTGACCAAGATACCCACAAGTGTCTCCACAATCTTGATAGTGATAACAGCAAAGTCAGTTTGTAAGCCAGAAGGACTTTGGGAAGGGTTTGATGTTGGGGATGAAACTCATCACAATAATCATACAGAGTGTTTCTGCGAATTTTGTCCTCCCAAGCGCTTAAAATGCATCCTATATTGTCACGGCACTCCTCACAACATCCTTGTGAGGTAGGCCAGTTTTATAAACCCCATATGAGGGGGGGGGGCGGCAGCTGAGAGTATAATACCACCCTTGGAGGGACGATTGAATATAGTATGTGGCTCATTTCCATTTCCTAACCACCATGGGACACAATTTAGTGGAGTTTTGTAAAATTTAAAAGTAGAAATATTACTCAATCAGCGGATTATTTTTGAATGAATTGGCAGAGTTTAGCGATGACCCCAATGGAAAATATATTCCCCACCCCCTTGCTCTTCCCTCATTGCCCTTTACTTCATAGTTAAAATTAAATATTCCTCAGAGGTAGCAAAGTCGCTTGTTTCTCTGTTGGCTGTCCATTGCATAAAACTTAAAAAAAAAAAAAAATTAAAAATCCAAGCAAATCAATGAATTAGCACAATTTTCCCACAGATACTTAAAAACATCCATCAGATTAGGCAAAATAGGAAGGAAATGTAAAAATTAAAAAAACCAAAAACCCTACAACACTGTCTCAATATCGTTCGGCTGCTACATCATCAATCTGTCCATCACCTTTAGGTTGCGGAGTCCTCTGAGGTTTTTTATAGCTTACACGTGGGTGTTAACTTTCCCAGGATGTCTCCTGTGTTGTTACATAAAACCACAAGATGCCTCAGCTTTCAACACCCCATGCATGTCAGAAAAATGAAAAGACAGAGTCTCTCCAGATACCGAAAGACTTACTTATTCCTCCCCCTCCCTCTCCCAGACTAGGGGTCCCTAAACTCTTCTTCTCAAGTGGCAATCTTCTCCCTCAGACACAATGCAGCAGGTGGAGACAGATTAGAAAAAGCTAGAGAGAGAGAGAAGGAGGGAGAGAGAGAGAGAAAGAGAGAGAAGGGGAGAGAGAGAAAAACACAGATCATCAGTAACAAAGCAAGAAGGAGCCACATTCAAAGACAAACCGGATTCAAAGTAGAAAACAGCCCAGGACACAATCAAACCGAGAGAGGACAGGTGAACAGATCAACACTTGGGGCCCCCAAAAGTGTAATGTTGTGGTGTCAGAAGCAGGGAGCTGAACCAAACCTGAATCCCGAAACCAGTTGAGGGAGGATTTCCCAAGGGAACCAAAAATCTGAAATCTCTTGGTTGCTTTTAACTTGCTGAAACCCCTAAGCATGAAAAGCGGGAACCAGTTAAAAAGCTGTTCAGGAATCAGACACTTTGCTTTCAACTGTATAACTGTTTTGTTTTCTTAAGGGAGGGGTGGTGGTCTTGTGGTAAGCATTGTGCGTTTAAAAAAACCAAACCACTTTTAAAAATGCAGAAATAAACAGTTTTAAAAGCCCACTGGGGTTTCTCAAATTAACTAGTGCCATTGCATTCATTTACTGAGATACATTGCAAGCAAAATATCTGAACCTGTTCCAGGCATCTGAACCAATTCCTGAACCATTTTTAAAAATGAGCTTCTGAACCAGAGTTTTAAAAAAAGACTGAAGAACTGGAATGGAGACCAAATTTGCAATGGTTCAACTCCCTGGTCAGAAGACAACCAACACACCAATTATTTGAGCACAACACACAATACAATAGAATTCCACTGCAACCCACTGCAAGATTTTTTTTTTTTAAAAGACCGGCATTTAATGCAATGCTGCATTTGTAACAGCAGCCAACCAAATGCCTCCAGCAAGTGGCAAGCAGGGGCACAAATAGACCTCCTAGTTAGTGGTATACTGCTCTTGAAAATGGAGGTTCCATGGTGACAGAATCAGACTCTTCATTCTGCCGTCATTTGGGGGGTTGTCACTACAAACTAACACCAGATTCTACGGTCAAGCTCTTAAAATCTACCTTGTGTTAGCTAACTTAACATGGGTCGCCTGAAGAGGCTTTTTGGATAACCTAACCGCTCCACTTGATCCCTTTGACATATTAGTGATTGCAAAGGCTAAAAACCTATTGTTGGGTGTGGGGTTGGGGGGAAGGAAGGATCACTCTGTGCTGAAGAGAAAAAGATCTCTCTACTCTTTGGGCAGGCTCGGGAAACCAGTTGGCAGAGTGCAACATCAAGCCTGACTTCTGCTGGGAGAGCTATGCCTCAGTTGGGTGTGTGGTCTGAACCCAACACATACGTTGGCATTGACTTGCAGTTCTGAACCTGACATCCGTAACCAAGATTTGAAGCTGGATCTAGATGTCGGGTTTGCAACCACAAGTAGCGCAGAATTTGCAGGTATTGGTGTGTCCTGACATTAGGCATGTCAGCATAGCAGGTCCCCAAACCAGAAGCTGGACTGGCTACCACGTTCCAGGAATGGACAGTTCATCATTTTCCGTGACCTTTGAACCCATCCTAATACTGAAGGTCCTGAACAGAGTCAGCATTGAGGCTTTGGCTTTAAATCTATGCTTGAGAAAATTTCCAGAGACGGAGGATACCTCTTCCATTTCACGACACTTGACTTTGCTGTTTACATTTCCCCTCCCTCCATTCCCTGCTACCAAAGGAGGATAATATTTATGCATCTGTTGAAGCAGATGATAGTCCACAAATGTTTATGCTCGAATAAATTTCTTAGTCACCTTCTAGATGCCACAAGTGTCTTGGGTTTTTTTGGGGGGGGAATCCCCCCCTTTTTTTGCTCTGGAAATTTGGAATTCAGTGGTGCCAGCTGGCAAAACTGAGTCAGCCATGGTTTGGATAACAGCTACTTCCAGTGGTCTATCACCTACTCCGAGAAGAACCCTGGCTCTCAAGCAAATTCTACTCTAATCAGCAGTCTTACTAGTTGGTTCAAAAGACAGAGAGCATATTGCTTGAATTTTGCAACCGGAGAGAGCTGAATTTGCCACCTAATGGCGCAGCGGGGAAACGCTTGACTAACAAGCAGAAGGTTGCCGGTTCGAATCCCCGCTGGTACTATATCGGGCAGCAGCGATATGGGAAGATGCTGAAAGGCATCATCATCTCACACTGTGCAGGAGGAGGCCATGGTAAACTTTTTTTGTATTCTACCAAAAGAAAACCACAGGGTTCTGTGAGTGCCAGGAGTCGAAATCGACCTGACTTTCCCTTTCTGTAACAGACCAGGGCACCAATTGGTCCTGTTCAAGGTGATTTAGAAATCTGGTTCACTATTTTCAAAGGACCTTCCCATCCTTAAAGGGCATAGCAGAAAAGAGTCTTTTCAGCTCCCCCAACAGGTCAATCAAGACAGGAACCCCTTCAATAATAATTTTAAAATATTAAATCATATTCCAGAGGTTATTTGCAAACCTACATAGAAACAGAATGCTTGTTCAACTGCTGCCTGAACTGATGCCAGATTTTCCTCCCCCTTCCACAGCCCCGTGCAAAATACAGTTGTGTGTAAAAAGCATATCTGAATATCCAGCTGTCAAGCGTAACATCTAGGCAAGGTGCCTGTGTGAGATTGCACCATACCTGGCCTTTCCCCCAGGTGGCCTGACTCCTGAAGTATCAAGCGGGAAAATGAAGTATATTGACAATTAGTGCACAGGAAAGGTTTGTCAATGCTCTCACCACTCCAAAACTTTACAAAGGCAGTGGTGGTGTCTTTAAAAAACAAAGCAGTCTGAGACAGCATGGGTTTGGTTTTTTTGCCAGTAAAAATTAAATTGAGTGGGCAGGGGTGGTGGACCACAGCTAAGAACTGACATTCTGTTTGCTAGGGAGAACAGTAAAAATAAGAATTAAAGGGACCCAAATATTAAATAGGGCTAATCTTTCCTTCTCCAAGAACTAATGTCTCAAGGTGCGCTTCACATATTTACCAGGAACTGGTGGTGAAATCGTGCATGTGGGAACAGAGGCCACCAGGCAGAGAAAACAGACTCATAGAATTTTAGAGATGGAAGGGACCTTGGCGCTAGGTGGCCAGATTTGGCTTTAAAAAAGCCAAATTCTGGCTTATGGCCCATTTGACCCACAAGTATACCCCTTAGGTTCTGGCAACCCTGCAAAAGTTTGGCAGTCTGACAGTGGGCCATTCAGCCCTTGTTTGAAAACCTCCAACAATGGAGAAAACTTAGCATTGCATGAGGCAGACAGTTCCACTGTTTTAAGGACTCTTACAGTCAGGAAGTTCCTCTTACTGACTAGCCTGAGTCTGCTTCGTTCTAATTTCAACCCATCAGTTCTGATCCTGCCCGCAAGAGGATCAGTTCACTTTCCCCGTGAGCTGGTCACAAGGGCTCTCTTCATGCGATTCCTCCCCTCTAAAAGGAAAGATAGAACCGCCTCTCAAAAGACAGGGCCTCTGTATGAATTCCTGTAGAGCAGGCAGGGGTCTCAAACCGCAACCTTTCCGCTGTTTGTCTACAACTCCCATAATCCCATCGCAATGACCAGTGCCCAGGGGTGATGGAAGTCGTAGGCCAACATCTGCAGGAGGGCCACAGCTGGGGATTCCTGATAGAGAGGTACCAGAACACAAGGTATTATATGCATGCACAGCGAAGGTAACAGCTTAAGCCAGACAGTCATCACAGGAGTGCTGGGCACACTGCGTGACCCCAAGCAGTTGTCAAGAGAGCCGGGTACCAGTGTTCCCTGGTACCAGATGTTGACTACACGTCTCAGAATCCTCAGCTGTAATGGCCTTTGCTTGGGGATGCTGGGAGTTGTAGTCAACATCTGGAAATCCCCGTTACAGGGAATACTGTTGGGCTACTTGCTCAATTGGGACGCTTATCTTTGCAGGATCCCAGCAAAAGGCCCACATTCAGCTGGGGTGTCGATTGTGGTGGGTTAACAGCCTGACAAACAATGACGAAAAGGCCTTGATACAGCCAGATAAACATAAGGATTGTCTAGACGCCATGGCAGATTTTATGGCTGTCCCATGAGATGCACGGCAACTCTTTTAACAGGTGGGCTTTCCTGCTTCTTCTGAGATGTATAGCCCTGTTCATTTGCCTCTGCAGATTTCAGTTCCCATAATGCTCTGAGCTGCTTCAGCCACACCACACCATCCTCCCAACTACTGTTTTTTCCTTCATCTTGTGAAAGTAGGACAGAATTCAGCACCAGCAGGTGTCCAGTCAGCTTCCTGGCACGGTTAGTCAGGGCACACACAAAACAAGGACAACAGCTATATACAGACACTTGTGCCAGTGTGTGGAGTTTCAGGATTTAAGAGCGATAAAGCTTGGTTGAATCCTGACTCCAGTGACCTTAACAAGCTAAAGTCTAATCGCAGTGGAATTAGGGTTGGTACATGCAAATGGTGGAGAAGCTGAACTCGCTTCATACAAGGATCCCAACATGGACTGAAGGTACAGACGTCTTCAGCAATTCTGCAGAAAGGGAGGCACTTCTTGGAGCTACCAGGATCACAGGAATTGATGCAAGGATACATGCTGATTTCTGGCTCACAGTGGACTAAAAGTGTACGAAGCTGCCACCAGAAATGGCAGCCCTGTGTTTGAGCTTTCCGCTGTGTAAAACCTACCACGTGTCTTGATATCATCCTGTGATGCATTTTTCTGCCTTTTAACCCTGGCTGACATAAAGACAACAGGATGATGTCAGAACATAGGGTTTTGAGTTGGTGGAAGAGGAGAACGCTGCACAGGGCTGCCATTTTTGATGGCAGCCCTGAGCTTGTCATAGTGTGCCAAGGTTAAATTACAGGAAAATGCCCACAAGGTGATGTCAAGGTTTTTGCTGCAATCCCATGTAGTACTCCTGGCTTACATGGGTTTGCAACAATTCCTATAATCCTGCTGGCTCCAAAAAGCTCAAGAGAACAAGAAGGGCAACTCTATGTAGTGAATCTTCCACTGCCTAGGAAAGTACCCTAAGAATTCCACAGTGTCTTTTTTTAAAAAAGGGTCTAAATTCAATTATTTTACATGGTTTACAAGTACACACCATTACACAGCCAAAAAAATAAAAATAAAATAAAATAATCAGATCCTGATTATGTAGAACATGAATCTAGATTATCATTGGTGGAAGCATCATGAGAAGGCCATGGCTGAACTGAAGCATATTAAATAAATGAAGGTCCGTTCCAGCCCAGTTCTACTCAAGGGAAACTATTCAGTACACAGCCATGGGTTACTGTAAAAGAAGGGCAAAACAAAAAACAACAAAAACAAGAGCAAAGTATTAACCAGAATTATTGTCGGAAAGAAGTTTATTTTAAAAAGTTTTCCCATCAAAAATATAGACTCTGACAGGGTAACACATAGATACACATTTAGGTACATATAAGGGGACCATACCAATTTAGAACCATGTTCATTCAGTGCAATGATTTCACTAGGAAAAAATACTTCATAATCCAAGAATAATGCCCTCATTCTAAATATCCTTGCATGCCTAGAAATCCTGGTAAGAATAATGTAGTCATGCCTATGGGGGCGGGGTGTGGGTGTGTGTTGGGGAGGTAGGTATAGGTGTAGGTGTTGGGAAGGTATACATCTGGACACTAAACAGATTATAGGTGCTCGGGGGGGCTCTCGATTCTCCAGTCAGTGGGGCAAAGGTATATTCTGCTGCAAACATCACTTGACTGTTTCACAAGCTTGCTTGATATATTCAAACTTAATGGACCAAATTCCTCTTAGAAAATACTGTCTTTTAGTATTTTTTACTAAATACTAAATACTTTTAAAAATACTGTCTCCAGATTAGACCCAGAGGCGTTCTTAGCCCTGGACTTAGGGGCTGAAGTCCAGGGCCTCCACCAAATCATCTTTAGTCTGTCCTGGGTGGTGCGGTTTGTGCCCTCAAGAACCTACATGTTAAAAAGTGATGCTTAACTTGCAGGGGGGGCGGGGCTCCAAAGGCCTTTAGGTCCAGGCTCCAAAACTACCTGGGTGCACCTCTGATCAGACCAAACCTTCCAAATTGCTTTCCAGGCTAGTTTTCTCTTCCTGTCCAAGTGGCAGGAAAGACCAAGGTGGTGAGAGGGGACAGGATGATGGCAACTGAAATCTGCCTCCACCCAGTCCGGTCCAGTAAAACCTGTCTAGGTTTGAGGACTGTAAACTCTGGGGAATCCAATTTGCTCTTTTTAGATACCCAAAACAACATACAGAGCATGCACACATGAAAAACATGTATCTGTTTCCTACCACTTTAAGTGTCATGGCTTCCACCAAAGAAGGCTGAGAACTGTGGCTTGGTGAGTAGACTTGGAATTCTGCTAGAAATCCAAAGCACCACCACCACTACCCTGTACAGGAGTACCGTTCCCAGCATTCTCTGGAGAAGGAGATGCATATGAAACCAGTTTAAGTCTAGTGTGAATGTGCCCATGGTTAACTGGGGTGGGGGTGGGAAGAGCCTTTATTTCTACGTTGGTTTTATTTTGTTCTAGCTTCCAACTCTCCAACTATCTTCCAGCTGCCAGCCTGTGAAGACAATACTGAGCTAGATAGACCAATGGTCTGACTCAGGATATGGCAGCTTCCTATGTTCCTAACTCCTTTGCTCATTATTCCTTTTAAAAACTAGACTAGTTCTGCAAGGTTTGATAAATTACCATGTCAAAAGACCGCAAAACCCATTAAAAAATCTGATCAAATTGTTTTGCAAATCGAAGTGAAATAAAAATCGACAGATTCAAAACAAAATTAACATTTCCATTTCCCTTTTTAGTTTCCCCACCAAACCAAGATTTCCAGTATGAAAACAAAACAAAAGTTTCAGTGTGAGTACTGAATCACATTGAAAAAGGTGATTTAAAAACCCAACAAAGGATTTCTAAAAATGTAAACACATGGTTTCTTTCCACTGTTGGAAAGAAAAATACTTACCATTTTTTTAAAAAAAACCAGCCATAGTTTATATACTTTATATACTTTAAACAAACAACCACAAGAGGCCAGATTTGTAGAAGACAGTCGACTAACACAGCCAGGCAAAATATCTGAATCTGATTAACCTGAAAGAATGATCTTGCAATACTAACTTGGAAACAAGCTCCATATCTATCAAAGGCCTTATTTGCCACTAAACGGGTGCTTGGATGCAACTCTAAGCACAATCCTTTGGAAGCAGTATGAATTTTGTTCAAGTGCCTCCTAGGAAATAAGTTCAACTGAACTTAGTTGGACTTACTCCTGAGTAAAGCTGTTTAAGGGTTAGGCTGCCTCTCTGACTAGGACCAGGCTAGCTGAGATTATGGAAATCTGTGATTGGCTCTCCCGATTCTTTTATGTTTTTATGTTAAGTTTCTGGGAGTTCCTGCAGTGGTGGGCTGTTTATTTGTTTTAACTTTTAAATTCCCCCAACCCCTGAATGAGCAGCCCATGCCACTTCTCAGCTGAGAAAGAGCTGGGGATTAAAAAGTTAAACACAAATGAACAGCTCTCGCTGCTGCTTCTCAGGAACTCCCAGGAACCGAACCCAATTTTTCAAGTTAGGCTTAAGTTTTGAATACTGCCGTTTTAACTTTCATGGTACTTCCGTGGAACATTTCCCCTGCGATCTTCAGGGGTTTCCTGTATTTCTAACCCTTAAGAATTTTGCATCATTGCAAACTCTGCAACAGTCAAAATGCAGCCGAAAATGCAATGAATAAAATACTCATGATGACTAGTCCTCTCTAAAACAAACCCAAAAGTAACCCTTGATGCACCCTTTTTTTTTTTTTTTGCCACCTTCACAAAAGAATCCACGACAGGGCTCAGGTGTCACAGCATGAGGCACAACCCGTTAGGATACATGCGGCCTTCCCATGCACACACACACACACACACACACACACACACACACACACACACACACACACGCACATCGATGCAATAATGAGATGAGAAGGAATGTCTCCTGCAAGCTTCTGGCAGAACAGGCTCAGGCAGACAACGGGCTCGGAACCTCTCTCAGCAGCTCCAAGAAAAAAAAAAGATGGCCGAGTTCTTCACCAAAACAGTCAAGAGAGTAGAGCCTCTTTGGGTGTTTAGGGAAACGGCAAACAGAGCAAGAGGTTGCACTGGGGAGAAGGTGGAGAAATGGGTAGAGAGGGGTGGGCTGTGGGTTAACGCAAAATGTGGGGCAGCCGTTGCTGGTGCAAAAGGAAGGGATCTACAGGAAACCTGAACTGAAAATGGAAAAAAAAGGGGGGATTAATGTTTCTCTTGATTAATAATAAGTTAATAAGATAAATATGGCTTAAACAGCGTGGGGGGGGGGACAACATAACTGGAATCAAATGCTACACTGGACTCCTATCATGGGACACAAAAGGTCTTTTATATGGTGATTACATGCAGTTACCATTAGTATGACAATGGTTGATGCCAAGCCACTGAAGGTGAACATGCAGTGCTCATTCGGATATCTCTGTCCCGAAACCATAACCCTTCACTTGAATAACCTAAAAAGCAGAGCTTCGCATCATGGTCTAAAGGAGGGATTCTCAGACCTGAGTCCTCAGATGTTGCTGGACTACAAGTCCCATCATTCCCAGCCCCAATGGCCAAAGACCATGATGGGAGTTGTAGTGCAGCAACATCTGGGGAGAGAGGAGAGCTAGTCTGGTGGTAGCAAGGAGGACTTGTCCCCTTAGCTAAGCAGGGTCTGCCCTGGTTGCATCTGAATGGGAGACTATCTGTGTGAGCACTGTAAGATATCCCCCTTAGGATGGAGCCACTCTGGGGAAGAGCAGAAGGTTCCCAGTTCCCTCCCTGGCAGCATCTCCAAGATAGGGCTGAGAGAGACTCCTGCCTGCAACTTTGGAGAAGCCGCTGCCAGTCTGGGTAGACAATACTGAGCTAGATAGACCAATGGTCTGACTCAGTATATGGCAGCTTCCTATGTCCCTATGACCCACGTTTGAGAACCCCTGGTCCAAAGAAATAATGGGGGGCGGGGTTGGAGAGAAATACATTTGGATCAATATTTAGTCTCTCTTTTTGGTTTCTGAGCCATTGAGCTCATGAATATGGCCGTCATGTTGCCAAAGGGACGAGCCTTGAAGGAAATGTTCAAATTGACATTTGTAGACTTCTAATAAAAGATCATGAGCAGCACCCAAAGAACGCTGGGGTCCACATGCAGCCTGTGAGTGGCCCACCCCTAGTCTCTCATCTGCAGGAAGGAGAAAAGTGTTGATTTGGTTTGGTTGAAATTTGACTTAGAACACACTGGAAGGCAGAGTGTGATGAACGCAGCCTTCCAGTGCTCAGCAGATTGCAGCCTGGTTGTTCACTTGGATGCAAATTGTTGATGCCCCAACCCAAACGGGCAAGCCATGCAAGACTCCTCAGACCACATCAATACTGGGAGTGTTTGTGAACTGTTGGTGAGGCGGGAGAGCATTTGGCTGTTGAGCTTGGCATGGGCAAGAACAGATGCCCCATTCAGGACGGCAATATTTGCAAATTGTCTTAGGAACAAAAAGGAGGCCTCTTTGAGCCACTGACTAGAATGCCACAGTGTTGTATATGGAGGCCGGCCAAAAGCCATCCAAAGCTAACAAGAACCCACAATGTTTATTCCAGCAACACTCCAGCCCCCGAATATGTTCTCAGGCCTTGTATAATCATTGCAATTGTTAGAGCTTATTTTTCACATTTCAAGCCCTGGAGAGCAAACAATTGCTTTCTCTCCCCACTTTCACCCTCTCTTTTGCTCTGAATGCTTATTGTTCCACAAGCGCACATCGGACACAGGAGAATTCCCATTTGCATTATGTATCAGCCCATACAGGGAAAAATCTGAGCATGGACAGAGATTTGATGCAAACAAGATTCCTTCCTAGATGCCACTAGAAAGCCACCTTTCTTGCTTGTGGAGTAGCCAGGGAGGAGAGCTGGTCTTGTGGTAGTGAGCATGAATTGCCCCCGTAGCTAAGCAGGGTCTGCCCTGGTTGCATTTGAACGGGAGACAACTTATGAGCACTTTAAGATATTCTCCTTAGGGGATGGGGCCGCTCTGGGAAGAGCAGAAGGTTCCAAGTTCCCTCCCTGGCATCTTCAAGATTGGGCTGAGAGAGACTCCTGCCTGCAACCTTGGAGAAGCCGCTGCCGGTCTGTGTAGACGATACTGAACTAGATGGACCAAGGGTCTGACTCAGTATATGGCAGCTTCCTATGTTCCAGGTGGCACTTAACCAATTGTGGGACATTAATCTAGACCATTTATTAATTAGCTAGGCCAGCAGTGAGGGGTTTTTTTTGTTTTGTTTTTTAAAGAGGCCATGGGCTTTTCCAGATGGCAATGAACTGCAGAGTATGTCAGGCTTTCACACAAATTTCAGGAGTGATCTTATGCCCTGGAAACAAGCTGCAGCAAACTCCCACGCTACTTCGCAGCAGTGTTATTCTCTGTACATATCCCGAGCAGGGACTTTGTGCGATTTTTGCAGCGCCTCCTGCTGGCCTCTTCTTTGCATTCCAAGAAGAGCCCACCCACTACTTCTGTGGCAACTAGGAGCATGGACTCCTTGGAATGCAGAAGCTGGCTCGCAGGTGGCACTGTGAAGATTGCACTCTCTTCCCTGCTTGGCATGTGTGCAGAGAATAAGATCATACTAAGAAACAGAGTGGAAGCTTGCTGCAGCTTGTCTCAGGGGCGGGTGTGTGTGTGTGTGGTGATTGTACATGGAACTTGTGCACAAGCTTGCATGTTCTGCAGTTTATGGCCATCTGGAAGAACTCCATATTTTGAGGGGCAGCAAGAACATAAGGGTCAGAAATCTGGCGCTGCCCACATGGGCAAAAGGCTCTTTAACCCTGTCTTCCGCAGGGTGAAGAGGAGCAGGCGACCTGTCAGATGTCTCCTACCATGCATCTTTGTTACTTACTCCCCTGCGTACACAGGAGTAAGTCACTGGAGTGCATAACCTAAGGACGCTGCCAGAGTTCTTTGACAGAGCAGGAGGAGGTTAAAGAGTTTCTAGCCTGACTCTCATCCCTTGTGGGGAAAAGCAGCGGAGACGCATCATAAGGGCTGGCCTTCGGGTGCTGGCTAAACCCGGGGCCAGGCTGCAGGCTCCGAGTGGCCGGGTCTGCCTCTTTCCCAAAGTGCCTTTTGGGTTCCCCCGGCAATGGCCATTTCATTTAGTCAAGCTTACCAGCACAATGTACCCTCATGCACCATGCAGCAAACAGTGGGTTAACTGTAAAAACAACATACAAATGACAACTAAGGGAAATGAACCAAATAATAATAATAATTTTTTAAAAAGCGCACCAAAAACAAAGAGGGGGAAAAAAGAAAATCAAATCTTGGGATTAGTTGTTGTTGTTTTTTTAAAAAAGGAGGACTGAACTAAAGGGAATAGCTTCAGGGCCAGTTAATGGTCTACAAGCAGAAGCCACTTCAAAAACAAAAAAGGGATGTAAAGACGGGAGTGAGATTTAATGACAGAGGGAAGGGGAGAAAGCCTGACTCTCTTACCTTATGGGATGGCTTCACTGACTACTGTTTTAGAAGGCTGGGTGGCTGGTTTAGTTTAAAGGTGTATGTGTATGTTGGAGGGGCTTGTGGGTTTTATTAAGGACCCCCACAACTGTTTCCTCCACAATCCAAATACTGGACTGGAGTGACATATAAGCATACATTATCCTGCATTCAGATATCTGTACCTGTGTTTGTGTGAATGACTGTACTTGTGCTTATTTCCTGTCTCTACCACACATTTGAGAGAGGTTCATTTTCACTGAGGTTGCAGGTCTCTCAAATGCATGGTACAGTCTGGAAGTGTACTTCTGTACCCGCGTTCAAAATAACCCACGCGTACCTGTACGCTGTAGACAAATTGTGCAAGTGTTGGACGTCATATTTGAATAGGCCAACAGCCTACATTTCAAAGACTAAACTGAAAAGTTCAACTGGCCATGGAACTCTATGGGCGCAGACAAAAGGTGTCACTCTGTCCCTGCTACTCTATGGTGAAAGCCCTCCAGGCCTAGCAGTCAGCATCAGAGTGACAACCGGTTCAAATAAATACCAGCAGCGCACCACTAGGACTGCACTGGGATGGAGAACAATTTGTGTTAAGCAGCAGACCTTTGGTTTTAGACAACTCGGGTGCCCAAAAGATGGCGGCCTAATCTAATGCAAGATCTAATGCATGTGGTGACTACCTGGAGCGATTCGAAGCAACCACTGTGTGGCAGCCGTATTGCCGTACATTAGCCACAGCATGTTCATCACTGAACGAAGATCAGGCTGTAGGTCAGAACAGGGCTTCCTGGCGTTTGGGCTCAGAAGTTTCCGTTGGCCAGTTTTCACCAACACGAAAACTGGCGAGGCCATGGACTGACGATGAAGGGGATGCCAACGGACCCCGTGGCAAACCTGGCGCAACCTTTCGAAGCAGAGCAGGGCTGCACGGCTACAGCCCCCCAGCTGTCATTGGACTACAACTCCCATCATGCCTACTGGCCACTGCGGCCAGGGATTGTGGGAGCTCTGGTCCAACAAGTGCTGGAGGGCTGAAGTTGTACAGCCCAGCGGTAGAGCACGGTAGCTTCTCCCTCCGCTGTTTGAAGTCATGACGTGCACTGAAGGCACAGCCTCACTAGGGAGGGAGAAACAATGGCGCAAAATGCCTCCGCCCCCCCTCAATGCAGCCCAACTTACTTCTTTCTCTCCTTGTCTCTTTTCAGAGTCTGTGACCCTCCGGCCTGCTGAGCCTGAGACTGGAGCAATTCTGTGGCCGTCTTCCGTTGCTTGAACGTGTTTTGCTCGTCATCCAGGGACTTCTTCTTGTCCTCCAGCTTCTTCTTCTCGTCCTGATGCAGTTTCTTCAGGCGATCAAATTTCTCGTGCAGCTGGAAGAGAAGCCCCAAGATGCACGAGCAGCACAAGGCACCCAGGACATCATGCGTGGTGTACTGGGCGGAGGTATTTCTAACCATGTTTAGGGGGACTGCAGAAGCTGATCAAAGGAGGAGAGCTGGTCTCATGGTGGCAAGCATGAATTGGCCCCTTTGCTAAGCAGGGTCCACCCTGGTTTGCAGATGAATGGGAGACCACATGTGTGAGCACTGAAGATATTCCCCTTAGGGGGAATCCCCTGTAAGATATTCCCCTCAAGGGATGGGGCCACTCTGGAAAGAGCATCTGCATGCAGAAGGTTCCAAGTTCCCTCCCTGGCAGCATCTCCAGAAAGGGCTGAGAGAGACTCCTGCTTGTAACCCTGGAGAAGCTGCTGCCAATCTGGGTAGAAAATAGTGAGCTAGATGGACCAAAGGTCTGACTCAGTATATGGCAGCTGCCTATGTAAAAAGGGTGAATACACAGAGTAAAAAAACAGAAGTGGATTCCACAATACTGAACCATAGATTAGTTCACCATCACACACAGGCACGTTTGCCCTCACCTCTTTCTCGGCCTCTTTCAGCTCTGCTTCTTTCTCCTTGACTCTCTGGACAAACATCTGTCTCATCTCCTCTTCCTTTTTCTGTAGCTCTCCCAAGAACTCGTTCCTTTTGGCCTCATATGTTTCTTGTAAACTAAGGTTGGAGCAGGCAGAAGAGAACAGATCGGTGGATCAAATTCTGCCTGCAGGGCATGCAATCCAAAGCCTGGCAGTGTCCCTGAGAGTCTAGAAATCTGCATGGTTGCAAGAATGAGGAATTGTGCGAAACACAACCTTCAATATCTAGCTGCCATGGAACCTGAGTTTTCATTAAAAATAAATGCAGAGGTTTCTAAACCTTAGCACTGAAGAGACAGGATAAGCGGAGGATGGAGGCACTCCACTCGTCTCCACTGTAACAAGGCCCCTTTGAACCAGAATGAATGAAAGATTAGAATCATCATAGTCAAACTAAATCTCCTGTGTTTGTTCCATTTTCAAGGTCTAGATTTTTGAATCATTTGGATGTTTGCTTTGGTTCTAAAGGACTAGAGAGATGTAGTCCATAGTCTATAGACTCTTTATAGGGAAGAGACTATAAAGAATGAAGAAAGTGTGACATGGAGAGTCTGTAAGCTAAGGATAAGAGCAAGGGAGAGTATGTGGTACAGAAGAACCTGTGCTGAGCTCTTAACATACTCTGCCCATATGTTTCCAAACACTCACGGAGGCCATAAAGACTAAAAACATAAGATATTCCAATCACATTATGTCAGATTTCCCAGAAGTCAAAATTCTGCACCAGAGATTTTCCGAACATACACTGCCTTCCGTATGCACAAGCCACTTCTAAAATTTTAAGGAGAGCACCTTATTTGTCATGAACCCTGCTGCCTATTACGATCTTCTGCAGAGGTCCGGTTCCAGTTGTCACCAGCTCGTTTGATGGCAACTCCGGACCGGGCTTTCTCTGTGGCTGCCCCAGGGATTTGGAATTTGCTCCCCGTTGAAATAAGAGCATCTCCTTCTCTGCTCGTTTTCAGGAAGACCCTCCAGACCTGCCTGTTTTCTCAGGCTTTTGATTAGAATTAATTTTAATAATTTGTTTTAATAACTGTTTTATGCGATTGTTTTTATTGTGTTTAGGGGTTTTTTAATCTGTGACTTTTTATATTGTTTTATATTTTGTACACCGCCTAGTGATGTACATATCAGGTGGTATTAAAATATGATAAACAAAATTTCAAGAATTTGTAGATTACAATTTGTTTTGTGGCCAGTTAGTGAAGTGTTGGTAGCTGTAGGTGGATTGCTTTCTCAGCAGGGAAGTGTTCTTTCTCCTCCCCAACAGCCATGACATCCTAACTCCTAGCATTACTCTGGGGAGCAATACCTGAACGGCTTGCTGTCTGGATCGGTGTCCTTAAATCCCATTTCTTCCAGTTTGCATCGCCGGTACAACTCGTAATGGCGCGTGTGCGTTTGCTCCCGGAGATCCTCCATGTTGACACGGATCAACATCTCTCTTAGCTTCACAAAGTCACAATGGGCTTCATTTTCCACTGTAGAGTTTGTGGCAAAAAAGACAGAGACACAAGCAAAGGGCTTTTGAATGCAGGGTGGTTCTAAACATCCACCCTACTGAGTCCCTCTCAGTTAAGGAAAACAAAGAGGGTAGCCTATACTATGGACAGCAAATAAGAAACAGGGAAGAAATGCAGTCAGGTGATGGGGGGATGGGACCAGGGAGGGGTCTACATAAGATATTTATTTAGAATAATTCTAAATATTTGACCTATTTATAAAAAAAACAAAGAAACAAAACCACCACCATATTAATTTCCCCTCACTGTATCTCAAAAGCTTTTCAAGTAGCCAAGTCGTAGTTTCAGAAATGGAAAATTTTCCCACGGGAAACCCCACGTCTCTGCAACTGGTGGCCACATTTCTATTCTGCCCTTCTTCCAAAGAGCGTGGGTGATGTACAAGGCCCTTACCCACTCCCTTTTTACCACAACAACCCTGGGAGGCAGGCCAGCATCATCACTTACCCTGCACCGTCCCCCAGGGATACTGACGCGCCTTCATCACTTTGTTTCCTATTTTGACTTCCTCTGTGCTGCCGATCACTGCAAATGGTAAGTGGGCCTAGAAGAGAGGAGAGAGAGAGAGAGGGTGAGATCCAAATTAAGCAGGATTCCTTCTAACAATAACCATAATTAGCATTTATATGTTACTTCTAGGAACTCGCTAGTCTTCTGGTAAGGTAAAGTGTCAAGTCGATTTCACCTCCTGGCAACCACAGAGCCCTGTGGTTTTCTTTGGTAGAATACAAGAGGGGTCTTCTGGTAGCAAGCATGAATTGTCCCCCTTGCTAAGCAGGGTCTGCCCTGGTCTTACATTTGAATGGGAGGCATATGTGTGCACTGCAAGATCTTCCCTTTAGGGGATGGGGCCGCTCTGGGAAGAGCACCTGCTTGCTTGCATGCAGAAGGCTCCAAGCACCCTCCCTGGCAGCATCTCCAAGAGAGGGCTGAGAAAGACTCCTGCCTGCAACCTTGGAGAAGCCGCTGCCAGTCTGTGAAGACAATACTGAGCTAGATAGACCAATGGTCAGACTCCGTATATGGCAGCCTCCTATGTAAAAGGAGAGGGGGACCTGCCAGGTAAAAAGCAGCACTGCACCTCTTGCACTCAAGTCACTAACCAGTAAGGACAAGCAATCCTTTGATGTGTTCTCTCTGGCTGTAGGCCTTGATGTTTGTGGTCTAGCCATGCCAAGGCAACGTGGGTGCAAAGGAGCAATGAATATTTCCATGTATGGAAAATTTGTATCCATGTTAAAAAAAAAAGGTGGGGGGAACCCCACAACCCAAAATAGAACGGTGTATAGATGACCTTCTGATCCTCCACTTAAAACAACTTTTACCCAACCTTTTTGAAAAGAGCACATTCCTAAAGCTGGGAAAGGCAAGTGCCAGGCCCAGAAATAGTCCGGCTCCTGCAGTCATGAGAAAACAGCACATAAATACATGCCTCCACCCTACAGGAAATGAATGGGAAATGTATTTCTCATTGCCTTCTGCAGCAAAAGCCAAAAATGGCTGGCAGAAAACAACTCGTTTCCAAAGGCGGTGGAACTGGGGAGAAGAGGGAGACACAGTGCCTTGCAGGCAGCCGCATTTTGCACTCGGCTACACCCACCCACCATGGGCAGCAGGATGACAGGAATATTCCAGAGACTCGTAGCTATCATAATTAAATCCTCTCTGTGCTCTTTCAGGGAGACTGAGCAGCCATGCAAGTTAAAGGCAGGCCTATAAAGCCCGTGCATGGAGAGGATTCTGCTTCTTTTTGCTTTATGCATCTCCAGATCTCTGAGTGTGCAGACGAAGAGGGTGCCAGACCGGGAGATCAGGGGGAGAACGAGAGTTTCCCATCGCTGGAGGAAAATAGCAGAGGGCGAGAATCAGCCCTCGCTTATTAAAAGAAAGGAGGGAATGTTTCAAATTTTCATTGGCACAGCAGTCATAACCCCCCCATATGTTTTCACGGGTCTCTGCTTGCCGTTCCTGCCGTATTTACCCGAATACAGGACAACTCTGAATTTAAGATGAGCCCCTTTAAAAACAGAGCTTAAATACAGCTTATACCATTGTAATTTAATTTAATTATTTATATCTACAAACTGCTCTGGCAACTTTTGTTGCAAAGCAGCATATAAATGTTCGTCGTATTTGTATACCTATCTTTACCCCAAAGGAAGAGAGTTCTGAATTTAAGACCACCCCCCTGATTTCTAACATCCAAAAAACCTTGGAAAAACACCCACTCTTGGATTCAGGTAAAGACAGTATTTGTCAGCTGGAATCCAAGTCAATGGACTTGCTAACCAAGGAGTTCAATGACAGAAGCAAGATGTAAACCCAGATTGTAAGCATACTGACCACTAGATAATACTGATATATATCTGCACACAGAATGGGATATAGAGATTTCCAGCACTTTAAAAAAAAAGGGGGGGGGAAGAGAAGGCAAGTTACTAGTCCTTATGGCTGAAAATGTGCCAAAGCAGCTAGGGCTTGGAATGGGTAGCTGAATAGGTGCTCAGTACCTCACCAAATGGTCTGTGTTGCCATGACCCTGATGTGCTCTTAGCTACAAAACAAGTGGGTTTTAGACAGGTTTCTTGTGAGTGAACATAGGAAACTGCCATATACTGAGTCAGACCATTGGTCTATCTGGCTCAGTATTGTCTACGTCAGGGATTCTCAACATTGGGCCCCAGATGTTCCTGGACTTCAATTCCCATAAACCCCAACCAAAGGCCACTGGGGCTAGGGATTATGGGATTTGAAGTCCAACAACATCTGGGGACCCAACATTGAGAATCCCTGGTCTACACTGACTGGCAGCGACTTCTCCAAGGTTGCAGGCAGGAATCTTTCTCAGCCCTACCTGGAGATGCTACCAGGGATTGAACCTGGGAACTTCTACATGCAAAGCAGATGTTCTGCTACTAAGCTATGGTTCCATCCCCGTTCTGTCATTTTTATCTGGAAGGGATGGTTCACCAGATGGAGACCAATGCATGGTGAAAGTAAAGCCAACTGACCGTCACAGTAGATTCAAGAAAGACTGGCAGCCACAGTTTGCATTTCACTATTGAATGTCTGTCTTGGCTGAGCCCTACTGACTACATTAAAAAAAATATAACAATATCCTGTGCATCTTTTTGAGCGTTCAAAGTACTTCACGCGTGTTACCAAGTCAGTCCTTAGAACAACTCAAAGCAACAGGCAAGCATTAGCATCCCATCTTGCAAGGGTAAGAGACAGAAAGCAATCCAACAACAAAACGAACCAAATACATTTATTAAGAATAAGCCACAACAACTGGATCTGGGGTGGGTGGAGAAGCTTACATTCATCGTCCCGTTGATTTCTGCCACGGACTCGTCGTCTGTAGGGAACTGGTAGATTTGCACCCCGTTGCTGACGAGCTCACTCGTGATCTTAATTTTGAATTTGGTCAGTTCGCTCTTGGAAATGGCATCCGATTTGGCGATAATAGGAATGATATTTACCTGCAGAAAAAGCAAGAAGGAACCAAAATGACAGAAGGTGTGGATATCCCATTGGACATATGAAGCTAGCCGATACTGAGTAACAACACTGTTCCATCAGGTCCAAAACCATTTACTCTGACTGGCAGAGGCTCAATCCCTGGCATTTCCAGGTAGGGCTGGGAAAAGCCAGAGTAGATAGCACTCAACTACACGCTGGACCAGTGCTTGACTCAGTATAAAGCAGCTTCATAGGTAGTCTGACTGGCAGGTAGAGCTGTGCAGTTAAACGTGCAGCTCTACCTGATGAATGGCTAGCCTGCAGGCAGTGTGGCTCTTGGGCAGGGCAGGAGAGAGAGAGGAACAACCCGAGCTATCTCCTTTGGCGCCCCCCTGGCTCATTTGGGTGAAATGCTACGGAAGAGGATACGCCAGGGACATGAAACTGAAGGCTGGGAAATTTAGGACCAACAAAAGGAAATACTTTTTCACACAGCACATAATTAACCTATGGAACTCTCTGCCACGGGATGTGGTGAGGGCCACTAGCTTGAAGAGGGGCTTGGACAGATTCACGGAGGACAGGTCTACCAATAGCTTAGTAGCTTATTTTTAAGCCAGTTTATTAGTCTGGGTGGAAGTCTGGTGGCTATAGGCCACCTCCAGCCTCAGAGGCAAGATGCCTCTGAATACCAGTTACTGGGGAGCAACCGCAGGAGAGAGGGCATGGCCTCAGCTCTTGCCTGTGGGCTTCTCAGAGGCATCTGGTGGGCCACTGGGGGAAACAGGATGCTGGACCAGATAGGCTTCCTTGGGCCTCATCCAGCAGAACTGTTCTTATGTTATGTTCAGCATGCAAAATGTGTATTGTAAAGGTGAACAGTGGGTCTTTTCTCAAGGAACTGGAAGACATGGTAGAAGAGAGGGAGAAGAGGAAATAAAAGAGACCCAACACCACATAAAACAGGAGCAATCACCAAGCCACACTTCCTCACCGAGGCCAACACAACCCCTACCTTACTGTCTAGCTTCTTCATGGTTACCAAGTCCAGAGATTTCAATGAGTGGCCTGTTGGGGCGATGAAGTACAAGCAGGCGTGGATCCGGGAATCGTGGTAGCTGTGCAGCACCCGCCTGATTTTCAGTTCCTCTTGCAGGTAAGCTTCGAACTGGGCGTCGATGAACTCCACAATGGGCTTATAGCTGGTTAGGATGCGGGAGGAAAAACCACAGAAACGGTGTTGCAAAGGGTGGGCCATGCCTCTCATTCCAGAGATAAGCCAACATTCCTGCCCAATTCATGACACCGCCTGGTTTACGCAACGACTTGTCCTTTTCACGAACAGCCAGCAAGGACTCTGCTCCCCCATTCAAAATGTCTTACAAATCTGCGTCAGATAGACCAAGTCTCTATACAGAGTTAACCAGCCCCAACGGAAGAGCAAAAATGCCTCTATATTCCGGGCACGGAGTTGGTTCCAATGGCACCCCTGAGGCTGACTTGAGAAGGGCTACCATCTGGAAAAGAGGGCTGGTCTCCCGCACCTTTAATTGCAAGGCTTCCCAACAGGGAGCCCCTCTGCCTCCCACAATGTTCATTTCAGTCTTACTGAAATTAAGGGAACAAGCCGACTTCAGATGGGAATAAAGTGGTCAAGGCATTGCAAAGCTGTTAGGGGGAACACACACACAGCTGCCATTTTGAGATGGGGTCTGAAATTCATTTGTGGGATATTAAGGTTTCATGTCCCCTGTCGTCTTAACACGGATACTAAGTTTGGTGCAAAGTTCTAAGAGACTGGAACAGCATGAAGAAAGGAAAATGCAGGTTTGTTTACCTGTCCTCTTTGTTAATCTGGTCTCCGAAGCCCATTGTGCTAACGATGGTCAGCTTCAGGTGGACGTTGCTTTCCTGAAGATCGTAAGTACTGGATTTCAGCTGAACTCCCGGCTGTGAGTGAGAGGCCGGTTCACCTTCAAACTTGGTGTTGAAAAGGGCGTCCATCAGCGTTGATTTCCCAAGGCCCGTTTCCCCTTTGGAAATAACAAGAATTTTTTAGAAAAAGAGGAAACTTTTTACAAGACCCTGAAAAGTTAAGTGGTTCACTCTCTGTGCCTATAGTTTGTGGTAAAGTAAAGGAGTAAAGGTAAAGTGTGCCGTCGAGTTGGTGTCAACTCCTGGCGACCAGCGTTCCCTCTAACAGGGATTCCCAGACATTGTTGACTACAACTCCCAGCATCAACAGCTGCAATAGCCGTTGCATGAGAATGATGGGAGTTGTAGTCAACAACGTCTGGGAATCCCTGTTGGAGGGAACACTGACAGGGGGAACTAGTACCCCTAGGGGTACTTGAAGGACTCCCAGCGGGTACTCAGATTCTTCCTGTCTCCTCATGCTGCAGCTGTACTATTTTGTTCCCCACCTGACGATTACTGGCCTGAAGGCGATGTGTCCTTAGAGATCAGCCTGCTGCAGAAGGAAAGAGAGGAGGGTGAAGATCCTCCCCCTTTGCTCCTGACTGGCTGGCTATGTGCTGAAGCTCAGCATGCTCCTCCCCTCTGCCTGACTGACAGGCTTCAGAAAATTAGGAGAGTACTTCAACTTCAACGGGAGTACTCGTGGAGTAAAGGTAAAGTTGTGCTGTTGAGTTGGTGTCGACTCCTGGCACCCACAGAGCCCTGTGGTTGTCTGGTAGAATACAGGAGAAGTTGACCACTGCCATCTCCCGCACAGTATGAGATGATGCCTTTCAGCATGTTCCGATATCACTGCTGCCCGATAGAGGTGTTTCTCATAGTCTGGGAAACATATCAGCAGGAATTCGAGCCGGCAACCTCTGGCTTGCTAGTCAAGTCATTTCCCCACTGCGCCATTAGGTGTCCTATAGTTTGTGGGGTGAAACAAACAGTCCCAGTCAAATGACAACCAAGATTAGCTTAAAACTAAGCCAAGCATCATAAAATCAACCCAACAGCAGCAGAAAACCCAAGTGCTGAAACAGCAACAGGGTCACAGCAAGCTAGAGCAAAATTCCACCTTTAAAGCAGAATTCAAACTGACAGCATGAGAGCCTAGCCTGGTTTCTGCCGAGTGCCTACAGAAGAACAATGTAGGTCATCAGGCAAATACCCTGGGGAGGGTGTTCCAAAAGGTGAGACGCCACTACAGAGAATACCACGTGAACACAGGAGAAGCGGCATTCAAAGGCTCAGAGGAGGAGACAGAGCTGTTACTCCACTGAAAACAATGATGCTGAATTTAAGGGACATAAGAAGATAAGAAGAGCCCTGCTGGATCAGGCCCAAGGCCCACCCAGTCCAGCATCTTGTTTCACACACTGGCCCACCAGATGCTTCTGGGGAGCCCACACACAAGAGGTGAGGGCATGCCCTCCCTCCTGCTGTTGCTCCTCTGCAACTGGTATTAAGAAGCATCCTGGCTCTGAGGCTGGAGGTGGCCTATAGCCACCGGACTAGTAGCCATTGATAGACCTGTCCTCCATGAATTTGGCTAGGCCTCTTTTAAAGCCACCCAAGCTAGTGGCCACCACCACATCCTGTGACAGCGAATTCCATTGATTAATGGAATTCTCTATTATAGCTCACAAACGGCAAGTTCTCACAATGGTCCAGGCTCGCAGGGAAAGGGGAATCCTAGATCTAAGCACCATGCACGCTCCCCATGTTGTGCTGTGAGACCCCAAAGATGTTGGGCTTGCAAATCACACCCAGACCACATTTCTGAGTTCTCGCGACACACAATCGGGAACCTGCATGTTGGTTGGTTCCAAGGTCCCTACTTTCCCGCCAGCCCACAAGGTCATCGTGAGAAAGTGCCCTAAAGATCCCAGATGCTCATTTTGTGTCCCGAGATGGAGAGCCCAACAGCAGTTCTGAATTATCTAAAGTCTTCAACGTCCTGGTAGGCGAGGGGAAACGTGGTTTTCACAGTGTGAGTGAACAAGTGTACATTTGGAAACGAGATATAAAATGTGTATGTTGTAAGTGGCCATTATACAGCTTTTTAATGAACAGCAGTATAGAAAATTTAAAATAATAAAACCAATATATAAAAAATTCCCAGACATATACAGAGGCAGGCGGGCAGGCTAGTATTAATGTGTGCGGATTAGTGAATTATGTCAGTGGCCTGTCATTGACCAGGCAAAGTCATTTCACATAGATTACACTTACTGGAAAGTTCAAGAAATGAATAATAAAATGCTTTATTAATGTGCTTGCAAAAGGCAAGTAAAAGAACAATTTTTAATTGGTACAATTTCAATGTCAAACACTTTTATTTTATTAAACAAACATCATACATAGTAACTTTGAATCATAGTAAATTTGAATCTGAGAAAGATCTTCTGTTTCTCTTGGGCCTGATGTCATTTTATCTGATTGAGTGTTAAAAATCTGTTGAGAGCAATAACAGTTAAAATATGATCATTACATATTCAGCATTTCTGCCAAAAGAAAAAACCACCTAAAAAAACATTCGAAACATCCATCTGGCATATTCTGGTGTAGCAGGATTGTGTATGTAAATTTGGTATCGGTAGGTCATTGGGAAGAATGACTTTATTTTGCACAAACAAACTTCCAAATAAAGCAGAGATGCTTCATTAGCATGATCAGAGTGTATGAGTGACGGGTGGAGGGGGGAGGGACCCCAGGTTCCAGGCCAGCTGAACACTCAGAAATGCTGCTGCTGCTGCAGAATAAGAAACTACTTTTTTCTAGCTCTAGTTCTATGTTCAAAAGCTATAAAAAGGGCACAGAAATGCACCCTGAGCCACCGAAAGCATGATGTGCGATAACAACACCGCTTGCATGTTAGCTTTGGCCAGGGGCTTCATCAAAACCCAGCAACAAAGATCAAGAGCAATTTTACAATTCGCTGCTGATTTGCCCACAGTCTTTCGTAGTACATTAATGCACTGACACAAATTTCCCGCATCACAGATCAGGAAAGCATTTGCCCTCCGGGGGTGGAGATGGGGTGGGTGGGAAACCCAAGTCACTACACAACAGAAAGGCTGTGCCCTCCGCTTTTTGGGTCGCAAAAAAAAAGCAAGCGAGAGGATTGGAAGGAAAAAGAACAGCTAGTTACATGAGATGGAACTGGATTTCAGGAGACGATTTAAGAACCGCAGCTGAAAACATTACACACCCAAGCACCTGTTTGCCTGATCTGCAGAGAAAAAGAAATCTATTTTTATGTATTTATGTACAATCTTTTTACTCTCTTTTCTACAGTTTGTGCTCAAGAAGGCTCGCAGAACAACGTTAAAAATAAATAAATCAAATGGCAACTAATAAAATTAACCACCCAACAGCCAAAAGCAATAGCTGCAGGGACAGGAGAGAGAAAGGTTGGTGATGTCACAGGCACTAGCCAATAGAAGTGCCCACCATAAGCTTAAATTGGACTATGGTAGAAATCTGAAGAATAATCATCATTTTTTAATGCTTGCCTTGGGATTAAAAAAAAAATGCACATGTTTGGATGGTAGTGACAGTGGCTCACATCCTGATTACTAAAGTGAACGTGTGAAGAGGAACTGCGTGGACCCAGCTGGGACTCCCATGCAACTCCTCTGGTCCCTATAGATCTGTGTTGTTGCATAAGCAGACAAAACACCCCCACTCTGCCTACACTCCAGAAGTGCTCTAGAAAAGAGAACAATAGCAGTGACATGTTCCCTCTCTTCAGATTGTTTCCAGAGTGCAGGAAGAGCAGCTATGTTTTGTCCACTTCAACAACTGCATGCATGCAGAAGGACTGGGAGAGCTCCACGCAGGTCCCAGTTGTGTCATAGGAACATAGGGAGCTGCCGTATACCGAGTCAGACCCTTGGTCCATCTAGCTCAGTATTGTCTTCACAGACTGGCAGCAGCTTCTCCAAGGTTGCAGGCAGGACTCTCTCTCAGCCCTATCTTAGAGATGCTGCCAGGGAGGGAACTTGGGACCTTCTGCTCTTCCCAGAGTGGCAGCTCCATCCCCTGAGGGGAATATCTTCTAGTGCTCACACTTCTAGTCTCCCATTCATATGCAGCCAGGGCAGACCCTGCTTAGCTAAGGGGACAAGTCAGGCTTGCTACCACAAAACTAGCTCTCCTCTCCTCCCTACAGGAGCCAGAATATGAGCTGGTGCCACCAAACTTCCTCAACAAATCTCAAAATCTCATCTCTGCCTTCACCCAAGGAGATGTATACACATGTTGACAGCAGAAAGCAGATTATATAGACTGCAATAAATAAATAAATGCATCGGGAAACAGGTGCAGGTGTACATACAGGATGTAATAATGTTTGCTCTGATATTGTGTGTGAGCATATGAATGAGAGAGATGGCGGGGAGGAGAGAAATATGCCAGGACAGAACAATCGTGGTGAAAGAAGCCAAGATCAAGCAACTAAAACAGACGGGCATACTGTGCTTCAAAGTGGCAAGAGGAAAGCGCAACATCACAGCATTTACTCCTGCCGGGAATCTCCTTCGTCAAATGCTTTGTCACAAGAACGCCATGATCAGAGGTTCTACATCTCTGGCAGCAATCACTCTTGGCGGAGGGGGGAGGTAAATGGGCTTCTCTTCATCCCCTTTACCAGTAACATCCTTGGAACAGGAGCAGGGCTACCTGGGACAAATCAAGATTTGATTGAACTGACTCTAAATATCCGAGTCTAGGCACCATGTTTAAATTTCTAGGTGCCATGGCCTCCTGGTGACTGGGATTTGTCAAACCCTGCAGTATTGTCCTAATCCCAGTTTGTTCTCGTCCTCTCATTCTCTCCAGGGGCGTAACTACCATTAGGCAAGGGAAGGCAGTCGACTCGGGGCCCCACTGCCTTGAGGGGCCCCCCCAGAGGCACATCACATGACTCCCCACCCACCCATGTGGCACCCCCTCTGATTTATGTTGAGTCTCTTGGAGATCGGCAGGAGCAGAGAGTAAAAAAAACTAGATTAAATGTGAACCAGATATCAGTCAAGACCAAAGCCCCAGGACACGGAGGACATCACAGGGACCTTAGCTCAGCAGTAGAGCATCTGAGGGAGAAGAGCTGGTCTTGTGGTAGCAAGCATGACTTGTCCCCTTAGCTAAGCAGGGTCTGCCCTGGTTGCATATGAATGGGAGACTAGAAATGTGAGCACTGGAAGATATTCCCCTCAGGGGATGGAGCTGCTCTGGGAAGAGCACCTAGGTTCCAAGTTCCCTCCCTGGCAGCATCTCCAAGAGAGGGCTGAGAGAGACTCCTGCCTGCAACCTTGGAGAAGCCGCTGCCAGTCTGTGTAGACAATACTGAACTAGATGGACCAAGGGTCTGACTCAGTATATGGCAGCTTCCTATGTTCCAGCCTCAGCAGCAATGATAATACTGACCTACTTTACAAGGTTGTTGTAAGGACTATGGAATGTTTCATGCATAAGGAACACTTTTCAAGCACACCAAAGGAGCTCCATAAAAGCTAGGTGTCTTTGGTGTTAGCAGAATGCTTATCAGCTAGTAAGAAATGCCTCTAGGCAAAGAAGGGTGAAACATGAGTAAAGTAGACAAAAATACTGCTTTTCTGGCAGGGCAGGTGGGTGGCACTGATTTGACGGACATGTTTGCAAGATTTCAGGCTGGTTACCACATACACCCACCCACACGTTCATTATGCAATGACTGCCACATGCACTTACATGCATGAACAAACCATCACAGATGGTTGACAGCCCTTCCCGATAAAGGTAGTTTCACGCGTTGAGCTGAGAGTCTTCAGGTATTGGCTAATCAAGTGACAGGAGACCAAATGACGTCTGTGCATGTGTGAATGCGTCACCCCAGGACGAACACCACAGACAGAGCCTTCATTTTGCCTCCCATTATCTCAAACATATCCCATTATGCTTTTCAATGGAGTCACTTCACACAGTCAACAGCCAGCCACTGGGAGTATTGTAGGATAGTCAAGGCCTTTGATGAGCTGGAAACCCTTCTTCCCGATTTCAAACTTCCAGCTACTTGCAATTACTCATTAGTGGGAGGGATGGCACTCTGCACATGTTCCAAGGTATCCTCCCCCCTTTATGGCTGTGTATAGCTCAAGGGTAAAGAGCCAGCAGCAGCTTGTCCTAACAAGCCAGGGGGTTGCCAAGAAGGCAAGCTTGCATTGTGCTCTCTCTCTCCCACCCCACCGGAGAGCTGCACTGCCTGCAGGCTGGCCATCCATCAGGTAGAGCTGCACACAGCTTGCAGGCCAGCCGGCAGGCAGCCCGACTCTCAGGCAGAGTGGGGAGCCAAACAACCCAAGCTGCCTCCTTGGGTGCCCCCTGTGTTCATTAGGATGAGCTGGTGCAGCAGGGAAATGACTTGACTAGCAAGCCAGAGGTTGCCGGTTCGAATCCCCACTGGTACGTTTCCCAGACTATGGGAAACTCCTATATAGGAAGATGCTGAAAGGCATCATCTCATACTGTGCGGAAGATGGCCATGGTCAACCCCTCCTGTATTCTACCAAAGACAACCACAGGGCTCTGTGGGCGCCAGGAGTCGGCACTGATTTGACGGCACACTTTACTAGTGAGTGCAGGAGGCCCCATCTCGGGCCTCTGTCCAAAGTGGGAACCCTGCCCCCTAAATGGCACAGCTGCAGGCATCCGTTCTGTGGGCAGAGCGACATTTTAAGCAAGACCCCAGATTGTTCGAATATGCCACTCCAAAATTAGAATCTCTTCTTGCTTTTTAAGGAAAGCATCAGCTTGCTAAAGATTCTTTCCCATCAACTACGTTGACCCTTAAGTTTTAATTTGACTCAGAGTGAGCCCTCTGAAAGCAAACGTTAATGCTTCTTTTCTTTCTCTTTAAAGACAGCATTTTTTAAAAAGACCGGAGTGATATTGAGAAGATGCCATTAAATAAAATTACGTTTAAATCTGGTGCCATGCGAGTTGGCATCACGCACCAAATAATCACCATCCACCAAAGCACAAATACCTAATCTCTAACATTATTAAAACGGAAGTACAGTTAAACAGGACGTTCAAAACCTTCCAGGAAAGATTTTTTTTTTAAAACTGCCTACTGTATCTGGAATTAAAAAGCTCATCACACTGAGAACTGAAAAGCAAAACTGACTTTATACAGAAAATACACTGCATAAAACCAAAGGAAATGCAAAAAGTGAGCCCAGTCATGACTTAATCACTAGGGATGTGCACAAACCAGCATTTGGATGGTTCAGTGGGGTGGTGGTGGTGGTGGTGGTGGTTAACCTTTAAGTATCAGGGAGGGTGCCTATCTCCTCCCACCCCTTGTCCTCCACCAGCGCTGTCTCCAAAAACGTTGGCGTGGGTCTGCTGCCTACTTCCTTGTAGCCTCGGTCAGTGTCGTATCGGAAGTGGCTGGTGTGCATGCACACATCAGACGCGCTCGCCGGCCACTTCCGGTACAACGCTGACCAGGGCCAGGAGGTGGTACGCAGCAGCCCCACACCAGCCTTTTTGGCGCCAGCTCCAGCAGGGGAAATGTGGGGGTGGGGATCGGCACCCTCCCTGTTACTTAGAGGTAACCTCCCTCGCCGACAAACCATCCGAATGCTGGACCTCCCGACCGGTTCGGCAGTCTGTAGGACTGCCAGACCGGTTCGTGCGCATCGTGCTATTAATCACAATTGGCAATTGTTTTTTGTTTTATTTTAAAAAGGGAGAGAGACTAAGTCTGCCAGGTTATTAAAATAGGAAACCATCTGGGGATGTTTGGCAACAAAAATATTTTTCCAATTGAAGCGTATGGAAGGGGAGTAGCGCTGCTTCAAGTGAGCAAGCTGAGAAGCTGGAAACCACAATGGCAGATTTTATTTTTTTATTTTTGCAAGAGGAGCCTCATCAGAAGAAAAGCTTCCTCTTTGAGAAAGCACACACACACACAAAAACACAAAACAAAAATAGTGCAAAAATGGAGTAAGGCTGCTTTAAAAGCTGTGTTAATACGGTTCAACAGCTGGGTGAATCTACAGCCAAACCCATTTAATGATGTGTTTGCAATGCCCTCCTAGAGATCAAGCACAAAATGCTGGGGAAGGGGCCACAGCTCAGTGGCAGAGAACCGGCATTGCATACAGGAGATTCCAGGTCCGATCCCTGGCAGTATCTCCAGGTAGGGCTGGGAAAGACTCCTGGCTGAAATCTTGAGCAGCCACAGCCAGTCAGTGTAGAGTAGACCAAAGGTTCCCAACAGGAGGCAGTGTTCCCTCTAAAAGGGATTCCCAGATGTTGTTGACAACAACTCCCAGCATCAACAGCTGCAATAGCCGTTGCATGAGAATGATGGGAGTTGTAGTCAACAACGTCTGGGAATCCCTGTTGGAGGGAACACTGACAGGGAGAACTAGTACCCCTAGGGGTACCTGAAGAGCTCCCAGGGGGTACTCAGATTCTTCCTGTCTCCTCATGCTGCAGCTGTACTATTTGTTCCCCATCTGAGGATTGCTGGCCTGAAGGCGACATGTCCTTAGAGATCAGTCAGCTGCAGAAGGAAAGGGAGGAGGGTGAAGACCTTCCCCCTTTGTTCCTGATTGGCTGGCTATGTGCTGAAGCTCAGCATGCCCCTCCCCTCTGCTTGATTGACAGGCTTCAGAAAATTAGAAGAGTACTCCTAAGTGAACTTGTATCAACTTCAATGGGAGTACTTACGGAGTAAAGGTAAAGTATGCTGTCAAATCAGCGTTGACTCCTGGCAACCACAGAGCCCTATGGTTGTCTTTGATAAAATACTGGAGGGGTTGACCATTGCCTCCTCCCGCGCAGTATGAGATGATGCCTTTCAGCATCTTCCGATATTGCTGCTGCCTGATATACGTGTTTCCCATAGTCTGGGAAATATACCAGTGGGGATTTGAACCGGCAACCTCTGGCTTGCTAGTCAAGCCATTTCCCCGCTGTGCCATTAGGTGTAGTCG
The DNA here is from genome assembly GCF_027244095.1 of Hemicordylus capensis. NCBI lineage: Eukaryota > Metazoa > Chordata > Lepidosauria > Squamata > Cordylidae > Hemicordylus > Hemicordylus capensis. The sequence goes on from NC_069667.1 coordinate 23,905,162, forward strand.
GTCTCATAACTGTAACAGTTTAATAAGTACGTACGTACGTACACACACAGACACACAGACACACAGACACACAGACACACCCCTCTCTATGGGGTACCTGAGCTGAAGGTTTGTGACATCAGGGGTACATTTATTAAAGAGTTTAGGAATCCCTGGTGTAAGACAACACTCAGCTAGATGGACCAAGGTATAAGGCAGCTTCCTATGTATGTGAGCTGGTTCACACATGCACACAATGCACTCAGCTATTCCCAACTGAATGTGTGAGCTGATTTCATGGAATTGAGTGCAATTTGATCCAATTAATTTGCAAACAGCTTTCTGAAATGCCATCTTAGACTAACATCTTGCACAGAGCTCCCATCGTGTCCTTTATCGGCATCATCTCTGCTTCCCTCTTGCTCCTCCTTTTATTTAAAACTGGGCCTGACAAAGAGTCATGTGAAACCCAGAAGCCAGCTCACTGGTTTTCAAGTTGCTTTCAATCAAGATACTGGGCGTTAGTGGCCCTGTCTGTATTATTGCCAAGCAAGTTAACAGCTATTGAATGAGCTCCGGATATCCTGGAAACAAAGCCCCAAAGCGAGACCTTATTAAGGAGAGGAGGCAGATTGCATCAGCTGTTCTGGGAGGAAGTGTATGGATGTATTGCCTTCAAACTTAAGTGTTTCCTGGAATTGAACATTTCAGCCCAATCCCAGATCTCATTACAATGCCATCCTGGATCTCTGCCTGGGCAACGTTTCCTGACAGAGGGGTCACCAAATTTCTAGCATGAGATATTTCACGGTTTGCCAAGCCTGGGCCGTCCTTGCCAAACCCAGATAAAGAGAGTGCACAGTTCTGCGCCTGTCAGGCTTTGAGCTCCAGTGAGCAAGCAGAAGACATCCAATGCCTGCATTTGAAACATTTCACTATTTAAAAACAGCTTCTAGTGCCCGGCTGGCTGCACAGTCTGTAGTTGCTGATCTGGATAAGGGAACACATTCATAAGCAAACAGGTTTTTGAAAGGACAAGCAATTCAGCAAGGAAGCCTCTACAGACGTGCCGTTTCCAAAGAGTGTGGGTGCTGATGGAAGGCGATGAGAGCGGGTCTTCTGGTAGCAAGCATGAACTGTCCCCTTTGCTAAGCAGGGTCCGCCCTGCTTTGCATTTAGGAACTAAGGAAGCCGCCATAAGTCAGATCTTTGGTCCATCTAGCTCAGGATTGTCTTCACAGACTGGCAGCGGCTTCTCCAAGGTTGCAAGCAGGAGTCTCTCTCGGCCCTATCTTGGAGATGCTGCCAGGTAGGCAACTTGGGACCTAGATGCTCTTCCCAGAGCAGCTCCATCCCCTGAGGGGAATATCTGACAGTGCTCACACTTCTAGTCTCCCATTTATATGCAACCAGGGTGGACCCTGCTTAGCTAAGGGGACAAGTCATGCTTGCCACCACAAGCCCAGCTCTCCTCTGCAAATACCAGAAGACCTCTACCAGTCATTTGCACAAAATTTGTTCTCAAAAACAGCAGATAAAGAAGTAAACCTGCTTCTGGACTGCACCACTTCAGGCTGCAGGTGAGAAATCATCTGACTGAACGTGTCTCCAGAAAAACACTTAGAAAGTTGCACTTAGAAAGTCAGATCTTCAGGTTCCAGTCTAACCTTCTCCCCCATCCTGATAACTTTCTATGCACAGGGCATTCCCCCCTCCCCCCCTCCAAGAAGCACACAACCACAATTCCCACCCACCCCCAGTAGTCTGAAGTGCCACACTCCAGAAATAGGTTTTTAAAATCTCATTCATTGTTTGTGCCCAGCAGGCCGAAATAAGCAGATACTGGAGCGAGGAAACTCACAAAAGCGGCAGCAGCATGTTCGACAGAAGCTCTGGATTTATTTCCATTCCAGCAATTACAGGCCCTAAAGGGGGGCTGTACAACTTCAGCCCTCCAGCTGTCTCTCTGCTAACTGAGCCAAGAGGCACCTTTCAAAAGTGGTGATTCTCTTTATTTAGCAGGGGGAGAGCAACTGGCCCTCTCCGTCCCCAGCACAACATCCCTCCAGTGGCTGCTGCTGGTATCTACCTTATGTTTCTCTCTTAGGTGGTGAGCCTTTTGAGGACAGGGAGCCACCTTTATTTATCCTGATTTCTCTGTGTAAACCGCTTTGGGAACTTCTGTTGAAAAGCGGTATAGAAATATCCATCATATTCGAGCTGTTTCTGGACTACAACCCCCATCATCCCCAGAGGCCAATAGTCAGGGATTACTATTATTAATTTTATATATATATATATATATATATATATATATATATATATATATATATACACAAACATTTATATCCCGCTCTTCCTCCAAGGAGCCCAGAGCGGAGTACTACATACTTAGGTTTCTTTCTCACAACAACCCTGTGGAGTAGGCTAAGCTGAGAGAGAAGTGACTGGCTCAGAGTCACCCAGCAGGTCTCATGGCTGAATGGGGATTTGAACTCGGGTCTCCCTGGTCCTAGTCCAGCACTCTAACCACTACACCACGCTGGCTCTCTCATACAACATCTCAGCCCAGGTCTCAGAATCCTCGGGGGCTCCATCCTCTCACTCCCTGTGTTTTGACTCCTCGTCAGTTCATCCCATCCCATCCCATGCTCTTCAGACCACCCAAAGAGGCAGCAAATCTTATTTATTCATCATAAAACTGGATCCGACGACAGAGAATGTGTATTCTGGACGAGTCAAAGGATTACTTGAGTAAGCCAGTTTACTTCTGTGCGGCACTGTAGCAGCAGGATTTATTTTTTTTTTAAAAGCCCCTATTCAACAACAGAATTTCCCAAAAATGGAAGAAGAGAAAGAAAGAAAGAAAGAAGTACTCACCCACACACAGGATGTTGAAACAGAATCCATGGCTAACCGATTTATTTACCAGCTGGTCTGGCAGGCTATCGAATCCTACATGGCCAGAAAGAGGAACGGTACGGCAGCCTTCTCCCTAAGATGGTTTTAAGGAAATAGATGTTAAGACCACACCTAAGAAGACATCTTCTATTCCAGACACCCTTTGGAAACATCCCTTCCCATTGAAAAAGCCATCTAACGCCCAAACAGACCCTGGGATATTTATTTATGTATTTCTCTAGCTATCATTTTTCTATACCACCCAATACATACATCTCTAAGCAGTGTACACAATCCAAACCACAATCTTAAAAACAAAACAAAACCAAGCACCAAATAAAAACAATCAAACACAATTCACAGAGTGAAACAAACCGAAATCAAATTAAATTCCCAAACCATGAAAACAACCTCACAAGATAAAAACCAAACCGTTTCAAATTAATGTGAATTCAAAGCTCGAGAAAACAGGTGTCAGCCGGAGGAAGAGAAGCTCTCGTTCTGCATCTAGTTTGATTGATTGATTGATTGATTGATTGGAGGCAAGCATCCCTACCAGTAAGGACAAGCCGCTACTGGGAGGGATGCTTGCCTTAAAACAAACTAACCAATGAGCCGGGGCGGGGAGGGGATGCCAAAGGCAGCAGCTTGGGTTAATGCCTGACGGCGGGCATGGGGGCCCCCAATCTGGGGGTGTGGCTAGGGCGCAAGGCGTGGCCCCTTAAGAGCGGTGGAAGATGTGGTTCAACCACCACTGGAGTGGCAAGGTTGCCTATGCCTGGCCTACACTGACAGGCAGCAGCTCTCCCAGCTGAGTCAGGCGAGAGACTCTCTCAGCCCTACCGGGAGATGCTGCCAGGGATTGAACCTGGGACCCTCTGCATGCCAAGCCGATTGGAGAACTGCAAATGCCAAGCCGATTGGAGAGCTGTAATCCAACAGCCCAGCCCCTAACAAGATCCAGAATAGTGTAGTGGTTAGAGTGTTGCACTAGGACCAGGAAGTCCCGTGTTCGAATCCCCATTCAGCCATGAAACTCACTGGGTGACTCTGGGCCAGTCACTGAACTCTCAGCCTAACCGACTTCACAGGGTTGTTGTGAGGAGAAAAATAACCATGTGTGCCGCTCTGGGCTCCTCGGAAGAAGAGCGGGATAGAAATGTTTAAATAAATAACTAACTAGCTTTGGGCCAGATCCACGTCTGGGTCCTCATCTGCCATTTGTAGAGCCAGATGCAAAACATATTTCTCTCCCGCCTACCATGCAGTGCACGCCTCTTTCTCCCTTCCCAACTTGCTCACCACACCACACCGGGCGGTTTTACTAATCCCACGAGAGCCTGCCACAAAGTCTCCACTATTTGGTGGAGGAACGCCGTGCTGGACACTCAAGGAATCTGGGACCCACACACTCCCCTGGTTCTTACAAAGCTGAAGCGACCGAGTCAAGCAAGAGTCAGATGCCTTCATGCAAAGCGAACCGCTGAAGAATGGAGTCAGAGAAACAGAGGAGCTTTTTTCAAAACAAGCTGAACCGAGCAACGGAGAAGCCGGCAGAATGCAGGCACCATCATGGAAGCCAACTTCCTCTTATCGGCGACGGAAGCCGCCCATCTCACTAGCCCGAAGAGAAGCGCCAAACATGGCGTGCCCATCATGGAAGCCACATCAAGCACATCTCAGAAATGTCAAGCCCCAGCAGCGTTTCTGAAATGCCTGTGCAGGAAGCCATTGGTTGCAGGGGAATATGCAGGGCTACGCTTCGGTTTCCTGCTCCTGTCGCTTTCTCTGCAGCCACAACGCACAAATGCAACACAGGTGCAGCAAAAGGGGGCAGGGGGAGAAGACAACCTGATTCAGCCACCAGGCAGAAGTTTCGTTTGCAGAGAACTTTCTGCCCCACCTCTCTCTTTTCAAATCTGCTGGCAATCTCACAAGTGCTGAACTGCACTGTTTCCCTCCCTGTAGCAGGACCCAGCAGCAAAACCATGTGCCTGGGGGTGATGAAGAAGGGGGCTCCCTTTAGGGGGCGAGAGCCGGCCTTGTGGTAGCAAACATTAACTCCTTTGCTAAGCAGGGTCTACCCTGGTTTGCATATGGATGGGAGTCTACGTGTGAGCACTGTGAGATATTCCCCTGAGGACAGGACTTCTCAAACTTGGGTCCCTAGATGTTGTTGGACTACAACTCCCATAATCCCTAGCCACAATGTCCAAAGGAGTGCTCAGTTTACTACGACTACTACAACTACAAATATTTATATACTGCTCTGTGTGAGCACTGCAAGATATTCCCCCTTAAGGGATGGGCCTGCTCTGGGAAGAGCATCTGCACGCTTGAATGCAGAAGGTTCCAACTTCCCTCCCTGGCAGGATCTCCCAGATAGGGCTGAGAGAGACTCCTGCCTGAAACCTTGGAGAAGCCACTGCCAGTCTGTGTAGATAATACTGTGCTAGATGGACCAGTGGTCTGACTCAGTATATGGCAGCTTCCTGTGTTCCAACACCATCACCAGCAGCAGAAAATGCACCAGGCAGCCCTCTCGTCATGCTCTTTATTCCACAACTCACTCGTCTGGCATCCAAGAACAGTCAACGGCCATCTGGATTCACAGATCCTGACAGCTCTTCACGAACTGGCTTTGAAGCCCTTGACAAAGGGCACGGAAATGACAAGCTACCTGGATATCTTCCCAGTTCGATTTGCCCTAAGCCAATCCCAACAGAGATAAAAGGATGCCAGTCACTGCCCCGGCATTACAGGGAGAATTCGGCGGATGCTCATAAGGCCGAAAAGCTCCCACTTTCTCCGACTTTGGCCAGGAAGCATCAGAGTTCAGAGGAAGGGCAGGGAAGGAAGCAGGAGTGAGTGATGACAGAGAGTGTCCAGAGACTTGGCTGGAAATCTAACCCGTTGGTAGCCGGGCGGGGCTTCAAGCGAAGAGAGCGGGGAGACTATTCCAGCGACTGCTGCCTGTTGCAATGTGCAATCCCATCACAGCACAGTGGACGGCAACTCTGAACCGAAAGCAGGAAGGGCGAGGTTGTCCCCAACCCCATCTGTGCTAACGCATGGAACACAGGAAGCTGCCATATGCTGAGAGAGACCATTGGTCTATCTAGCTCAGTACTGTCCCGGGCCTGCTCAACTTAGGCCCCCCAGCCGTTTCTGAACTACAACTCCCATAATCCCCAGCCACAGTGGCCCATAGTCAGGGGTTATGGGAGTTGTAGGCCAACATCTGTAGGAGGGCCGAAGTTGAGCAGTCCTGGCAGCGGCTTCTCCAAGGTTGCAGGCAGGAATCTCTCTCTCAGCCCTGTCGTGGAGATGCTGCCAGGGAGGGAACTCGGAACCTAGATTCTCCTCCCAGAGCGGCTCCATCCCCTGAGGGGAATATCTTACAGTGCTCACACATCAAGTCTCCCATTCATATGCAACCAGGGTGGACCCTGCTTAGCTAAGGGGACCAGTCATGCTGGCTACCACAAGACCAGCTCTCCTCCCTACAAAGAAACCGGCTTCTGTATATACGCCTGCCAATACCGCTTTGAGTTCAAGCAAAAGGATTCTGTCTCCAGATATCAAGAGAAGTGAGAAAAGGGATGTCTGCAATCACTCTGTGTGCAGGCACACTAGACAGATGCTCTGCATGGGTTAAGCTAGTTCTTAAGATATGCTCAAGTATTACCTACATGGAGATACCGATTTGTTTCAATATCGGAGTCAGTTAAAAAAAAATCAACTAGATCAGCTACAAGGTTTAAAATTACAGTGTCCTAGTAATAGGTTTCAGTCACTGCTGATTCTCGTGGTGCATTTAGAGGAACACAGGAAGCTGCCTTCTACCAAGCCAATGGTCCTGTCTAACCTGCAAATGCACTGTCGACGCTTCCTGAAACAGGAGACTTCACATTCCAGGGAAGAAACTGCTCATGAACAGGGCTTGACAAATCCCTAGTGCTAGGGAGCCATAGTAAAGGCAAAGCGTGCCGTCGAGTCGGTGTCGACTCCTGGCACCCACAGAGCCCTGTGGTTGTCTTTGGTGGAATACAGGAAGGGTTGACCATTGCCTCCTCCCGCACAGTATGAGAGGATGCCTTTCAGCATCTTCCTATATCGCTGCTGCCCGAAAGAGCTGTTTCCCATAGTCTGGGAAACATACCAGCGGGGATTCGAACCAGCAACCTCTTAATCCCTAGGCAAGTTACTTCCCAGCTGCAGGGATTCGAACCAGCAACCTCAGGCTTGCTAGTCAAGTCATTTCCCCGGTGGCTTTAGGGAGCCATGCACAGTGCCTAGAAATTTAACCATGGCAGTGGCACCTAAAGTAGGATATTCAGAGCTGGTGGTGGTTGTCTGTCGTCGTCTTCCTCCTCCTCCTCTTGATTTGGGTCAAAGACCAGGCACAATATTAATAGCTAGACTTATTTAATAAACTCTTTCTTTGTCCCTGTCCCTAGTATGTTGCTTGTAAAGGGGAGAAAGAGAAGCTCATTCACCTTCCCCCCCCTCCACAATGCCCATCATTAATTCCAGGAATTTTGTCAAGGGTCCTTTGTCTGGCTCCCAAATTTTGCGGCTGGCTCCTAGATCCAAAGAAAACGTGTCAAGGCCTGGAGTAAGAGGATTCCCTGCCCCAAAGGGGCTCACAATCCAAACGCCTTTTTAAAACTCTCCTAGTTACCGAAAATATTTATGCTGCTCTAGGAATGTTTTCGTTGTGTTTATATACAGCGGGTTCGCAACCCTTGTCAGTTGCCTTGGGTGCTCTTGAAGTGGGAAGCCAGCTTAGCAGTTTCCAAGAGGAGAGCTCGTCTGGCGGCAGCAAGCATGACTTGTCCCCTTAGCTAAGCAGGGTCCACCCTGGTGGCATATGAATGGGAGACTAGAAGTGTGAGCACTGGAAGATCTTCCCCACAGGGGATGGAGTCACCGCTCTGGGAAGAGCAGAAGGTCCCAAGTTCCCTCCCTGGCATCATCTCCAAGATAGGGCTGAGAGAAAGACTCCTGCCTGCAACCTTGGAGAAGCCGCTGCCGGTCTGTGAAGACAATACTGAGCAAGATAGACCAATGGTCTGACTCAGTATATAGCAGCTTCCTATATTCCTGTGTAAGATGCACCAGAAAACAAATGCAAAGAATTTGAATACTGGGCATATTGTATTGAGGGCCAGAGTAGATGCTTCCCAGGTCACATCTTGAAACATTCAGTGACTTATTCCTTCCCGGCAGTGCTGGCTACTTGCAACAGAAGTGGGAGTGGTTCCTGGACAGGGAGCTGTGAAATAGCCGGCGGAAGGAGCCAGGGAAAGGAAGGCAAGGAGTTCTGGGGCCTCAGGGTAGCACACCCATCAGGACACCGGCACATCTAGCCCAGATATATAAGAACAGCCCTGCCGGACAAGCTGCCACTGCAGGGTTCACGTTCCCCAGCTTGGGATGTTCTCTACATCCTTTTAAATTGAACCCGACTGACTGCACTGTTTGCTAGTCTGATTTCAAGACGATGTACAATCCTCTGCTGTTTACTACTGTATCAAGGAGGACTACCCATAACCAGCAAGCAGGCATAAGAACAGCCCTGCTGGATCAGGCCCAAGGAGGCCCATCTAGTCCAGCATCCTGTTTCCCACAGTGGCCCACCAGATGCCCTCTGAGAAGCCCACAGGCAAGAGGAATGTGCATGCCCTCTCTCCTGCTTTGAGAGACCTGTCCCCCATGAATTTGTGTAAGCCCCTTTTAAAGCCATCCAAGCTAGTGGCCATCACCATATCCCGTGGCAGAGAATTCCACAGATTAATTATGTGTTGTGTGAAAGAGCATTTCCTTCTGTATGGGAAACTAAGAGGAATAATATATAGAATTATGTGTGGAGTAAAGAGAGTGGATAGCCACCTAATGGCGCAGCGGAGAAGTAACTTGCCTAGGGAGCAACAGGTTGCTGGTTCGAATCCCCCCTGGTATATTTCCCAGACTATGGGAAACACCTCTATTGGGCAGCAGTGATACAGGAAGGTGCTGAAAGGCATCATCATCTCAGACTGCGTGGGAGATGGCAATGGTCAACCCCTCCTGTATTCTACTAAAGACAACCACAGGGCTCTATGAGCGCCAGGAATTGACATCGACTCAACGGCACAACCTTTCCTTTTCCCTTTTCTGTTGGTTCTAAATTTCCTGGCCTCCTGTTTCATGGGATGACCCCCTGGTTCTAGTGTTGCAAGAGAGGGAGAAGAATTTCTCTCAGTCCGCTCTCTCTGCTCCATGCATAATTCTATACACCTCTATCATGTCTCCCCATGGTCACCTCTTTCCCAAAGAAGCCCCAGATGCTGCAGCCTTGCCTCCTAAGGAAGGTGCTCCAGGCATCTTCAGGCACATAAGAAAGGGAAAGGGAAACCCATCCTAGACTCCAATGGATTGCTACCTGCTTAGATAATTAGGAACATAGGAACACAGGAAGCTGCCATATACTGAGTCAGACCCTTGGTCTATCTAGCTCAGTGTTGTCTTCACAGACTGGCAGCGGCCTCTCCAAGGTTGCAGGCAGGAATCTCTCTCAGCCCTGTCTTGGAGATGCTGCCAGGGAGGGAACTTGGAACCTAGATGCTCTTCCCAGAGTGGCTCCATCCCCTAAAGGGAATATCTTACCGTGCTCACACTCCTAGTCTCCCTTTCGTATGCCACCAGGGTGGACCCTGCTTAGCTAAGGGGACAAGCCATGCTTGCTACCACCAGACCAGCTCTCCTCTAATTGCAGGGCACACAGCTACACAATCAAAGAGCAACTTTCAAAAACATATTTGCAGAAGGGCACATGGCAGAATATAAAACAGCCAACACCCACAAGGTTATCACATGCATCCTTTTAACAGAAGCACAGAAAACAAATTATCCTCTCCTAACTAAGCTCCCTAAAGCTACATTCGGCAGCCTTTCCATTTGGATTGAGTCGCATGAGCTCTTCTGGCGAGACCTGTAAGCCAGAGGCCTTCCCAACCCCCAGATCTCGTGGGACTACAGCAACAAATGGCCTCCAGCCCTTGTGGCTACGGAACTGTCGCCCAACCGCCTCTGGAGACCCAACCGAGGCCAGGCACTCTTGCTCGAAGCTCACAGCTTATCCACACGCCACACCAAGCCACTGAAGAGCCTGTGCAGAATGGAGTTCCCCGCGCACAAAGAACTCCAAAAGCAGCAAGGCTGAGAATTCTTGAAACCACTTCCTATCTTGCTCTTAAAAAAAAAATTTCAAACCGACTTTGCAAACTAATTGCTGGCTTTTGAAAGACACGTTAAAAATAAATAAATAAATAGACCATCTGGCAGCTTGGAACTGAGGGAATGTAGAAGTAAAAATTAGCCTCACCCTAAGTCGGAGAGTTTGATCATCGGGCCTAGTAGTACTGACGTTGGAGTCGGCGACACCCACTGACCCCAGGAAGAGTCCCTGCCCCACCCAGAAATGAGTTCCGGGGGAGCACATGGTTTGTGCAGAAGAGGACAATACGACTTGGGGCCCTGCAGGCGTTGTTGGTCTGCAACCTCCCATCGTCGTCAGCCGCAGTGCCCAGCGACCAAGGCTGGCAGGAGCTGCAGACCAGCCACAGTGGGAGGGGCCCAGATGTGCAGCCCTAGCGAAGAAGACGCCAGTTCCAGACACCTCCACTTAGAAGGACTCCAGGTAGCTCCCCCAGGAGAGAGACCCTGGAAAGCCACTGATTCTGGGTTGGACAGACCACATCCACATCCTGTGGCAGAGAATTCCACAGATGAATTGCGTGTTGTGTGAAAAAGCACTTCCTTCCGTTGGCTCTAAATTTCCTGGCCTTCAGTTTCACGGGATGGCCCCTGGTTCTAGCGTTGCGAGAGAAGGAGAAAAATTTCTCTCTGTTCACTCTCTCTAAAGTTGTGCCGTCAAGTCAGTTCCGACTCCTGGCACCCAGAGCCCTGTGGTTTTCTTTGGTAGATTACAGGAGGGGTTGACCATTGCCATCTCCTGCACAGTGTGAGATGATGATTATGCCTTTCATCCCCTTCCTATATCACTGCTGCCCGATATAGGCGTTTCCCCTAGTCTGGGGAACATACCAGCGGGGATTTGAACCAGCAACCTCTTGCTCCCCAGGCAAGTTACTTCTCCTCTGTGCCCTTAGGTGGCTATCCACTCTCTCTACTCCACACATATTTCTATACACCTCTATTATTCCCTGTGGTCGCCTCTTTCCCAGACTAAAAAGCCCCCGATGCTGCAGCCTTGCCTCCGAGGGAAGGTGCTCCAGGCATCTTCAGGCACATAAGAAAGGGAAACCCACCCCAGACTCCAATGGACTGCTTAGAGAATTGCAGGGCACACAGCAATACAGTCAAAGAGCCAATTTCAAAAACATATTTGTGGAAGGGCACACAGCAGGATATAAACGGCCAACACCCACAAGGACATCACACGCAGTGGAAGGAAAGCTACTTCATCTCATTGGCCACCAAGCCTGTTTTTGGGGGGTTTTTTTAGCGTCCCAATCTTCATCAAGGAGCTCACCCCATTTTATCCTTACAGCTCTGTGAGCAGGACAGGTGCCAGGCGGCTTGCCCATAATCAGCTTTACGGCTGAGGAGGGATCCGAGTTTAGGCCCCTTCGTTCCAAACCCAATATGTGCCGTTGGTTGAAAAAGTCACCCAAGCACACAGTTGGAATGAATCCTAGTTACTACCCGACGGAACAGTGTACATGCCTGGTTTTTTATCTGCAATGAGACAGTCCTCTGAATGAAAGCTGAGCACAGACTTGAACCCAGAAACCTGAGCCATTCCAGCCCCAGAAATGCATCCCACCCGTTGACCAAGCACAGAGAGATCATTCATTTCGAGAGCACACTCTACTGGGCAGCCCTGCTCTAAGGTCCTTAGCAGGCGAGAAGCCCAGGAGTGCTAGCAATCCTTTTCCTCCTTAAAAGAAGTGGGGGATGGCAAGGAAACTGACCCATCTGTCAATGGCAAGGTTCACCTTCTGAGCACAAAGAAGAGACTCCATCTCCTGCTTGGAGAGGGCCTTCAGTGTCGCTTTCTTGCACTGTAGCAGAGAATAGCACCTGCTGGGACCTCAATGCAGGACCTCATGAAGCTTTTGAGGAGACAAAGGCCCCCAGCCTCCCCATTTTGAAAAACCCTTCCCTGTGTCACATTGGGAGATGCCACAATGCTCTGATGTTGCCCCAAAGAGGATCAGGCCAATAGATGTACACATCCATGCGGAACCAGATTGAGAGAGAGAGACACACACGATATTTTGCATTTAACACAGGGGAGATCAATCTGCCTTGGGACGGCACCATTTACGATCGAACCCAGAAGCACTTTAAGAGGGCGTTTGCTGTGGACCGTGGCCATCGCGACCCACCGCCCGCAAAAACAACCCCTTCTGCGCACTACACTGGAAGAAACACACACACCACAACCCCAATGTGTAAATTTATTTAAAAGAAGAGCTCTTAACTGACCACCCTGATCCTAACTACAATTTGCTGCAATCCATTTCTGGTCCTGCCCCCCCCCCTTTTTGCAAAAAGTGTGGGGGGGGATTACACCCTTCTTATCCTGCTTAGGCCTAGGTGACCTTTTGAGAGTCACCTGTGAAACATTCCACTACGGAACAGTTACTAACCAATCCCACCCTGCACTGGAAGCAAATCAACTCCAGCCCATGGCGGCCACGGCTATTCCAAATTACCCGGCGGATCCCGAACCAAGCAAACCTGCCTGATCCTTAAAAGGGGGGGGGGAGGAGAAGGCGTCCCCTGAAGCCATCCCTTTTGCCCAAGAGCATCCTCGGCCCTTCCATCCGCCCCTCCCACCTCGCCCCACCATGCAGCCTGAACAAAGAGCCCCCCTTCCCCCAGCTAGCCGCCCGCCCATCCCATCACCTGCAAGAGAGAGTCCCCCCCAACGCAGCCTCCCTCCGGCTGCCTCCCCAAAAAGAGGGAAAAAAGGAAAGAAGAAGAAGACGCGCCGCCGCCGCCGCCGGGAAAGGACCAGCCCATCCACACGCACACCCCGCAGCCCCTCTCCTCCTCCTCCCCCGTGTGAACGGCCAGGTCTTAATTCGGATTCCTCCCTGGATGGGATGGGGCGGGGGCTGCCTTTGGGGGGGGGAACTGCTGCCATCCGGCCCGGAGCAAGAGCAGCCGCCCGCCGCCGCCTCCCGCCCTGCCCAAGCCCTCCCGCTCGGGCGGCGGCTCCATTCAATGCGCGGAGCCGCTGCCCGGCAAGGTGCGCCGCCCAGCCGCTTTGCAAGGGAGGGAGCCCCCGGCGCAGGCCACTCACCACCTGGCGCGCTATCTCGGTGGCCGCCATGGGCTGCCTCCGTTCGCCGCCGCCACCGCCGCCGCCTCCGGGAGCCGAGCGCGCCGCAGGGAGATCGCGCTCCTCTCGCTGCTGGCTGGCGGCGGCTGCTCCGTCCTCCGGCGGGGAGAGGCTGGACCACGGGCGGGGCGGGCCGGGCGAGAGGAAGGGCTCGGCCACTGCGGCACTGCCGAGGGGGGGAGGCGCGGGCCGGGGGCGCAGACCCGCCTTGCGCCGGAGCCCCAGGGGCGGCGGAGCGCTGGCTAGGGCGCAGAGGAGAGAGCGCGCGCGCGGGGTCCCCCCAGCCAGCTCCTCGTCCAGCGGCGCCCCCACAAAGCAGCCCTTTGGCGCGCGCCCCCCCCCCGCGTCCCAGAATGGAGCCGGCCGAGGCGCGCGCGGGAGCGCGCGCGGGAGAGAAAAGGCCGAGCCGCCGCTATAATGTGGCTGCGCGCCTGCCTGGATGGTTCTCCAAGAGGCGGAGGCGAGCGCCCTACGGCGACCTCCCCGAGACAGCCTCCCTCCTCCTCCTCCCAGCAGCGGCGCCTCTTTACTCCTCTTCAGCACACGCGATGCTGCTGGGCCACACTGTGCGCGGTGGGCACAGGTACAGACCCGTCCACGGGTCCGCTTATTCACACGTCTGTGTTGAATGCCGGCACAGCAGTCACCTTCCTCTCTCTCTGTCCTCCTTGCATTTGGGGACGTAAGCGCATAGGAAGCTGCCTTCTACCGAACCGGGCCCTGAGACCCTCTTGCTCAGTATTGCCAACACAGACTGGCAGCAGCGTCTCCAAGGTTGCAGGCAGGAGGCCATCTCAGTCCTCGCTTGGAGATGCTGCCAGGGATACAGGGGCATAGCTAGGGGAGGGAGAGGCGGGCCGTGTTCGCCCTTCTCTCTGGTGGCCTCTTGGAGTGAGGGAGATGATGAAGAAAAGAGGGAGGGGTGGAGCTGGGGGGCCCTCGGGAGCTGGGGGGACCAGGTTCTTGGAACCCATCCGCTCAATTATAGCTACCCCCTGGCAAGGGAGGAAACTTCTAACCTTCTGCATGCAAGCATGCAAATGTTCTTCCCAGCGCGGCCCCATCTGCTAAGGGGGAATATCTTCCAGTGCTCACACATGGAGTCTCCCATTCAAATGCAAACCAGGGTGGACCCTGCTTAGCAAAGGGGACCAGTCCTGCTGGCTACCACCAGACCAGCTCTCCTCCCTGAAATGCTCCCTTCAGATGCTCTACCACTGAACTATGGGCCTCATCCTGAAGGGGAATATCTTACAGCAGACATGTACTGCTCACCAACCGTGATAAAGTCCATCTACGGATCTACAGCAGACAGTTTCTCACGTGCAGGGATGTGCACGGAACCGGGCGGGGGTGGCTCGAAGGGGGTGGGGGGTAGGGCTTTAAGGGTGGCAGGGGAGGGTGCATTTACCCCTCCCCACGCTTCCCCCCCCACTGGCACTCGAGTCCTGTAAAATCTTTCGGGGTGGCAAAGTACCTCCCTGCCACACTTTCCCCTCTTCGGCCAGAAGCACCAGGCACATGTGTGCACATCAGGTGCACGTCACGATCGCACGCAAACCCGTCTGACGTGCACATGCGCATGACCGGTACTTCTGGCCGAAGAGGGGAAGGGGCGGCCAGGAGGTTTACTGCTGCCCCGAAAGATTCTACAGGATTCCAGCGCCGGTGGGGGGGGGGAAGCGGAGGGAGGGGTAAGTGCATCCTCCCCCGCCCAAAAAGTCCTACCCGCCCCAAACCGGCCAGTGTTCGAACCTGTTCAGAGGCCCATAAACATCCTAACAAGCCCGGGGGGGGGGGCGTCAAACGAGGTGCAGTTGCCTCTGGCTCCCCGCAGCTCTCCAGGTGCTCCTCCATCTCCTCTCCGCACTGCCTGCAGGCTGCTCATTCGTCAGGTAGAGCTGTGCAGGCCGAGCCAGTGTTTTATGTTCTTCACACAGCGTCCGTGGTTATTGCATGGAATTCAGTGACGCCACGAGGAGGACACTCACACTCAGAGAGCTTTAAACAGTACCCAGGGACTGGACAGGGCTTCCTTTCCCCTGACGACCTCAACCAAGGCCTCTTTACTCCGAAGCAAGCCCTGCTGAGCTGAATGGGGCCGGCTTCTTTGTCAGCATCCTTAGCATAGGAGCAAGTGCGTCTTTAGGGGGAAGCGTCTCACCTCCTCCCCCTGGTGGGTCGGCCCAGAAATGCATCCGGAGACCTAGAAAGGAGGACCGCATTTGTGTACCTCTTCTGTACATCTTTATTAATTAATGTCAAGCAGGCTCTCTCGCAACGGCCGGGGTGGGGTGCGGGGGGTGGAATACAGAGACTGAAAGCTTGCGTTCGGCTTGACCGATCAGTAACAACACTGATCCCGAACAAAGACCGCTCAACCAATAGAGAACACCGTTTGTAACCCTCACTGATTCTACAACAAACGCTGTGGCCATTTTCTAGACCACATTTTCACAACTGTCGTCTTCCTGACATGTCGCTCGACGTCGCCGAGCTCTCTGTTTCTGCATCACTTTGGTGCTCTCGTCATTTCCTTCTGCCTCCGGTCTTGAACCGGGCCAGACAACAGATTGCTGTATTTAACTGAATCCAAAATCCCCCCACACCCAGTTCTTTCCTGCTATATGGGGCCGGGGGTGTGTGTGGGCATTTCATTTTCAATCCAGAGTCCTCTTTCTTTGGGGCAAGTACAGGTATAACCTACATTTAACCTCTGTCCTTTAAGGGATCGCCTTACCTTTGGAGTTGCCTTCTATTCAGGTAAATGTGGTACCTGGAAATCTCATATCTGTGATAGGGCTCTGGGTGTGTGTGTGTGTGTACATGCGCGCGCGCGCCCAACCTGTGTATATAACAGTGATCTTCACTGTTTAGGCAGTGGGGGCCTGTGCCTTCTGCTGTGGGCCCCCAGACCACTGTCTCCCCTTGCCCTATTGTAGTTACGCCCCTGCTCAGATGGTTGTTGTGAGGATAAAACGAAGGGGGTGGGACCCTGGGGTGGCCCAGTGAGTCGCAGTGCCTGATGTGCCAAATGCTGCCTGGCCCCTCGCCTCTGGGGGCCCCAATCCCCTTTCAAAACTGACCCTCACAAGCTTTGAGAGTGGGGTGGGGAGCAGGGGCGGGAGGGAAGGGGGCCACCAGCCTCCTCGTCTCTCCTCGTGCTTCTTGCAGACTTTGCAAGGAGTGTGAGGTGAAGTGCTCCCTGCAAATTTGGCAAGGCTGGCCCTTGCAAGGTCCTGAAGAGCTGCCCCGATAGCAGGGTGTAGGGCATCTTGCTGGTTTCCCAGTGTGAAGTTCCTCCTCCACAGGCCTGGGGCTCTTTGAATGCCCTCAGAGGCTTCAGGGGTGGAGAGGTGGAGGTTACTTCACCTCTTGCTAGGGATGTGCCGAACCGATTCGACTGCAAACTGGTCCGCCGCGAACCGGGCCGGTTCAAGCAGTTGGATCACAAACCACTTCGAACCGGTTTGAGCTGGTTCGTCAACCCGACAGGCCCAGCCGATGGGGTCGACTGAACCGGTTCAGGGACCCCCAGCTCGGTTCGGATTTGGTCCCTGCACACCCCTACCTCTTGCCCCCTTCTCCATTCCCCACCTGCCTGCCTGGCTCCAACTCCCAGGGCAATGCTCACCTCTTGCCCTCCTTGGAGTTCTAGCCCAGCCCTCATCCTTGGCCAGAGCTCCCTTAGATGTCTGTGTGCAGCCTCTGCAGCCCTCACAAGAGCCGGGATCTCACCAACATCTCATCCCCAGTTCTCGCGAGAACAGTGGGGCCCGTGGCACCTCCTCCTCCTGTCCCCATCTCTGTGCTCGCAGCTCCCATGTGTGGGCAGACACACAGGCCACCACATCCGTGCTGATCCCCACCTCTGGGGGAGGGAAATACTGTGTGAGGGGTGTGTGGCTGCTGGTGGACCCAGCCACAACTCAGGGCACCGCCAGCATCACCTCTTCGCCTGTCCCACTTGCATGCAGTCATCCAGTAATCTGCCACCTGAGATGACTTCCTCACCTTGCCTCATGAAAGGACCACCCCGCACACCACTTGGATCTCTGAGGAGGGGGCTAGAAAATAAATGCCTTGATTACTGTCTCTATACTAGGAGAGGCTGGGAGAGGGAATTAATGGTCCTCATTTGGATGTTGTCCTTTGTTATGCCTGTAAAAGCCTCACATCTATCTATCTATCTATCTATCTATCTATATAACATGCTTAGGTGGTATGTGGCAAGCCCCGCCCTTGCAGTGCTAAACCAATTGGCAGCTGGCAGGGGGTGACATCAGAGGCCCTTTCGGGGCGTGTGTAGGCGGGGCTACTGAGGCCAGCAGCAATTGGAGAGTGGCCTGGCTGACAGGCACGTGGGCCACAAAGCCAGTGTCTGGAGTAGTGAGGGCATCTGAGCTCAGTGGCATACGGTGG
Organism: Hemicordylus capensis; assembly: GCF_027244095.1. Classification (NCBI taxonomy): domain Eukaryota; kingdom Metazoa; phylum Chordata; class Lepidosauria; order Squamata; family Cordylidae; genus Hemicordylus; species Hemicordylus capensis. The sequence goes on from NC_069667.1 coordinate 23,922,824, forward strand.
CAGCATACCTCCCTGCCGCCCCATTGCCTTGTCGGACCGGAAGTGACCAGAAGTATCCGGGGCACATGTGCACATCAGGTGCGTGAGCGAGCGCGACATGCACATGCGCGCTGGATACTTCCGGTCCGACAAGGCAACGAGGCAGCAGGGAGGTACCCTGCCGCCTTACCGGGTTTGTCTGAAACTTGGCCACTAGAGGGCAGTGTGGCTGTCTTTGCGAACAACTTGGAGTTGGTCTAGTCAACGCGTTACTTTTATTATGTCTTTATTACGACCTCCGTGAGGCCAGGATGGGTGATACTTACCTATACTTAACTTGTTTTCCTTCCTCTTCTCGGGCCCTTTGTCTTCATGGTTATGATGGGATGGGAGAGACCAGCTGTACACAGCAGATTGCTTTGAATAACTCCACTTTTAATTGTCAACTCACTGGGAAAAGCCCTGTGTATAAGCTTGTATTTGTTTTTTCATTTTAAAAAAAAATTACTTGAGAACTGTCTCTAGTTTCTAGTTATCTGAGCTGGACTGTTCCAATCCCTTTAAAAGACATTCAGACCTGCTGTGCACACAGGCTTCTGCTGCAAAGCAAAAACTGTTTGCTCTCATATGACTTCCTCACTTGGAGGCCTTGTGGCAGTACACAACAGGGGTGTTTTTCTCCCCCTCCCCAGGCCGCAAGTTATGGGAAATGACTGAGCAATTTTGCTTTTCTGAGGATGTGGCATTGCTCCTCGTGGTGTGACTTCATGACAACACAAGAAACTGGCGAAAGACAGAATTGTGCTGTACACATCTGTTAAAGTAGATACCGAGAAGTTTCTCTCCCTCTCCATAACGCCAGAACCCACTGTCATCCAAGGAAACAAATTGATGGGAGATTCTGGACAGACAAAAGGAAGCCCTTATTTACACACAACACATCATTCATGGAATTTGCTCCCACAGGATGCAGTGACAGTCACCAGGGAACAGACAAACTAGCAGAACAGCAGAAAGGCTATGAGCAGGGCTGAGGAAATCCACTAGTCCACTAGTCTGTGACGAGTAAAAAATGATGCCTGACGAGTGAAAAGAGTCCTGATGGGCAGAGTAATGTATCAACATAGCTTGAGGAACCATCTGATGAGTAAAATATTTTGTCTGGCTGATAAACTGAGCCACAAAATGAACCCAAAAGATCCCCCATCAAACTGGCCAATGGAAAGAAAAGAATAACCACAATGTGATGGGAAATTATTATATTGGAATGTGTATTCATTCAGTATGGGTCCACTGGATGTAAATAGAACAATGGTATATACAACAATGGTATATACAGGTGATGGTCATATAAACAATAGAGTCCACAGACTATATATTGAACCAGAGCAATTATGGAGTCCCTAAGATGAAATTGTTGGTGAAGACGTCCACACACTACAGTGACCCGGTGACCTCCGTTTCGAAATAGTCCTGAGCTAAATTGGGTAGGGTGGTATAAAAATTCAATCAATAAACAAATAATAAATAATTTATCCAATGCTGGTGGACATGGATCTTGTGAGTTGCACCAGGACTTTCACAAGGACATTTTCTAGAAGCAACAGAAAGAGGTAGCACAATAATCAAGAAATTTGAGTATACTGGTCAATGTCAATCTATATGCCCTTGTTCTATTTACATCCAATGGATCCATATTGAATACACTTTCCAATATAGTGATTTCCCATCATATTGTGGTTATTCTTTTCTTTCCATTGGCCAGTTTAACGAGGGATCTTTTTAGTTCATTCTGTGGTAGATCTCTCTCTCTCTATTTTTTGCTTTTTTGCTAAACTCAGCCAGCATTTATTTATTCACCCCTGGCTATGAGTCATGATGTGAACCTCCATATTCAGGAGCAGTATAACTCTGGAAAACAGTTGCTGGAGGGAGGAAGCAGTTGGGATGGACTATTGCTTTTTATACTGACAGTGGATTTCCCAGAGGCACCTGGTTGTGGGGATGATAGTCAGGGATTATGGCAGTTGTAGTCCAAGAGCCATAGAAGGGCCAAAGTTGTGACGCTCTACTTATAGGGTTGCCATAAAGCACTTCCATCACTTGCTATTATTATTAGTAGAGATGTCACTCTTTTCCATATCTGTATTTACACATTTTCCCCAAGCAAAGTCGTACCCCCACGTTGTACTTTGCTAAATTGCTGCCTTCAGGGGTGGAGTCACCACTTGGAAAGCCCCTTGCCTGGGTGATTGCTAGGTGTTCCTGTGTTCGGGCAGTGATCCATGGATGTGTCACTCTGCTGAAATGAAGGATTTATAGCTGCAACGCCGGTGATTATTTCCCCCCTCTCCCCAAAAGTCTGTGTGCGTGTGTGTGTCAGGGTGGGTGGGTTTCTTGTCATTCCTAAGCTCACCAGTCATCGAGATTCAAGTGCTGTGCAGAACGCCAAAGTGGGAATCACATGCGGCAGCTTAATCTGCCCCGGAGAATAGGGAGAGCAAAGGTCACAGTTCTGCTTCGCTAATGTGCGCCGAAACTTACCCATGGCAAACTCCGCACAAAGGAACTCGCCGAGGACTTGGATACAGGCTGCACCGAGACACGGAAGGAACCCACTTTCAGATGGAGAGGAGGAACTCAGGAGCCGGCTGCAGATTTCAAGGTGTCCAAGGCAGTGGTGCTCGGGCTGGGGACCCGGAATTCTGTATCAGATTGGCACTCACCACCATCATGCAGGTTCACCTGGAAAGGTAAAAAAAAAACCCCTCCCCTTTAGAGAATAGTTGCTCACTCTTCCCTGGAACCGCTTTTGGTCTTTTGCTTTCTTTTTCAAATGCTGATTTATTATGGGCGAAGTCCCAACAGGAAGGAGAGCTTCAGGAAAGGCCTGTGTGCACACGGCAAAAATGTTTTAGGACTGACAAAGCAGGACATGAAGAAAGCTGAAAAGTTGGCTTAAGACAAGACCGTGTGAGGCAAGAAGTGTAAGATAAGAAGAGAGAGAGTTTTCAGCAAGTGACACGTAAATCCTTGTTTGCATTTCCAGTAGCGGAGAGCGGGTGGAATATCGTGGCGAAGAGTCTGAGCTGTACTTTGGAAAGTTGCTTGTTCCAAACTAACCTACTGAATGCAGTAGGTTGCCTTAGGCAACTCACTAGCAGGGGGGGGAAAGCAATGCTGACCTACCTCGCAGGGCTGGTATAAGAAGGCTGAGAGAAGACAAAGCACTTTGAACCCTCAAAAAGTGCCCCTAAGTATTATGGATGTTTGTAATGTTATTATTTGGAATGCAATGCCAATATTCTCCAGAGAATACACTGACTGGCATCTGGAGCAAGGAAACACCAGTCCCACAAGAGGAGCAAACTCCAAAGGAAGAGGAGCAGACTCCAGAATCTGGAGGAAGTGCTCCAGAGAAGCACTTCCAGACTAACTGCATCAGTTTCCTGGGGAAGGGGCAATTTCTCAGCACCTCCCTTTCCCCCAAAAGCCCTCTGAGCCACCTGAAAATATGTCCCCGAAGGTTGCGCAGCCTTCAAGGACATATTTCCAAGGGACATGTTTTTCTGCTCCCCATTACAGCACTGGTGCTTCCTTGCTTTGCGTGCCAGCCACTAAGCGATAGCAGGAGATGTCAAGAGAAGATCTATTCTGAGGCCATGTTTTAACAAAACCTTTAAATAGGATAGATATGTTGGTAACAGAATCAGAAATGATATCAAAAAAATTCTGATTCTGTTACTGACATATTTTGCATGCTTCATACACTAGGTATAATGTTTAAGGATTCTGCAAAAAAAAAAAAAAAAAAAAAAAAGACCTTCTACCCCAGAGCTAAAGCCCATCACGTATTTGTCGTAATCGAAATTTCAGACTCCAAAGTCTGAAGATGGAGTGCAGTCACAGGAGCCAGCATAAGGTGACGCTGTGATAGGGCTGCTGCCAACTCTATCCTCCCTGAAATCTCTTTACACTGCAATCCTAAGTAGGTTTACTCAAAAGTAAATCTGTCTCCTCCTGCCTCGAGGGTGGGGAAAGTAGGACGACTACCTCTGTCCTACGGATGTTACCTGAAAAGGGCCATGACAGAAGGTGAGGGGGAGATCAAGCATGCTTCCCTCTCTTGACTGCAGGACTTTTAAAAAGGAAAATCCTGAACTGCACAATGATATGTGGGTGGAATTTGTGTGCATCGCATCATGCACCACTCCAACACACACCTGCGCATTTTCCTCGTCTCTGCACACTTGCTTCGTTGCCTTCATTCATATTCCATGACATTTAGAAGCCTACACGGAGTGGGAGAATATCTTCAGAACTGTGAGCTTGAAAGCACAGTTGCAGGAGACTGTTCTATTCATCGGCGAAGCAGTGGAGGCTCTGGAGAGCATCACAGGAACATAGGAAGCTGACCATTGGGCCATCGTGCTCAGTATTGCCTACCCAGGATGGCAGCTGCTTCTCCAAGGCTGCAGGCAGGAGTTTCTCTCAGCCTTATCTGGAGATGCTGCCAGGGAGGGAACTTGGAACCTTCTGCATGTCAGTATGCAGATGCTCTTCCCAAAGCAGCCTCATCCCCTCAAGGGAATCTCTTACACTACTCACATGTAGCCTCCCATTCAAGTATAAACCAGGGTGGGCCCTACTTAGCAAACGGGACAATTCATAAGAGCCCTGCTAACTTGGCAAAGAGGCACCTTTTAACGTGGTGATTCTCTTTATTTAGCAGGAGGAGATTAACTGGCCCTGTCCACCCCCAGCACAGTACTTCCTGTAACTGTTGTTGGTATCTATCTTATGTTTCTGCTTAGATTGTGAGCCCTTCAGGGACAGGGAGCCATCTTATTTATGTACTTAAGTATTTATTTATTATTTCTCTGTGTAAACTGCCCTGAGCCATTTTTGGAAGGTCGGTATGGAAATTGAATTATTAATAATAATAAATAAATAATGTTTGCTAACAAAAGACCAGCTCAGGATAAATTGATATACTTGACTGGGGTCTTGAGTTTGAGAGGAACCTGGATTACTCACTTTACTTTTCCCATTGTGATCAGTCACCTTTTACATCATCTACGCAGTGGGGAAATGACTTGCCTAGGGAGCAAGAGGTTGCCGGTTCGAATCCCCGCTGGTATGCTTCTCAGACTATGGGAAACACCCATGTCAGGCAGCAGCGATATAGGAAGGTGCTGAAAGGCATCATCTTATACTGTGCGGGAGGAGGCCATGGTAAACCTCTCCTACCAAAGACAACCACAGAGAGAACCAGCGTGGTGTCGTGGTTAGAGTGCTGGACTAGGACCGGGGAGACCCGAGTTCAAATCCCCATTCAGCCATGATACTAGCTGGGTGACTCTGGGCCAGTCACTTCTCTCGGGCTGTGGTTACAGAGCGGCATCACGCTTTCTGAGCTAAACCGCACTCCACCCCAGAGTTCCTGTTGTACTGACAGCAAAAATAAAGGCATGCTTCAGAAATCCTCCCGAACCGAATGATATTTACTTCCCTGGTAGTTGTGTTTGGGAGTGGGTTGTATTAGCAACTTTGCTGTCTGTCTGTCTGCGTGTAACAAACCTGGAACATGCCATATTTCCCAAGGCTGGGGAGTTAGAGAAAAGTATGGGGAGGACAGCGAACAAGCCTGCCCCCCACAGCTAGGGGTCTTAGAAAGCCATCCATCCAGAGAAATCGAGGCTGGCCTGCTGCGGAATGTTGACCATCTTGCCTGTGGGTCAGGGTTTCAAGCTGCCGGTGGCGGATTTCACAAGTGTTTTCGAAACTGTTTGTTCCCCTTTGCTTGCAGAAATCAGGAAGCCCTGCAGCTGAGCTGCTCGGAAGCAAATTGAGGAGGAAGGCAGAGCCCCGAGGAGGGGGCGAAAGGCCGCCTGTGGCTGCATGAAACCCACCCGCTCCGGGGGATGATGGAGCCGGCTGCAGAGAGGCCACGGGCAGAAGGCGTGGAAGAAGGCCAGCGACGGGGCAGCAAGCCATGGGGCCAGCAGGAGACCCAGCCAGCTCTCAGCAGCCAGTCCCCAAGCCCCAGTGTCCGGGCGGAAAGCTCGATCCTCCGCCGCGCCCAGCTGTCCAACAGGAGCCTGGGCCGGTCCAGCAGGTACTCCGGGAACTGGGCGATGGGGACGGACACAGCCAGGCTCTCCATCGGTTTTGGCAGCACGAGGAGGAAAGGCCTGAAGGAACTCTTGCTGCAGAGTAGCCAGGTGAAAGCCACGTGGCTAGGGGCTTCCCCCAGGGGAGCAACAGCCGGCGACCGCCCTAGCTGTGTGGTGGATGGGCGGCAGGAGCAGGGCCGTCCCTTGGAAGTCAACGCCGAGGAGCTGTCCCTCACTCTGGACCCCCTGGAGCATGAGTGGATGCTGACCATCGCTCATGGGGATGTGGCGAGCATCCTGGACCTGCTCGCCAAGGATCTCACTCTCCTCTCCAGGAGGGACTTTGTGACCGGCTTCACCGTCCTCCACTGGCTGGCCAAGCATGGCCGCCACGAAGCCTTGATTGAGGTGATCGCATTTGCAGAGAGGCACCACTGCCCGGTGGATGTCAACGTCTTCACGGCCAACGGCCGGCTCACCCCTCTGCACCTGGCCGCTCTTCAGGGCCACGCCATGGTCATCAAAGTGCTGGTGGGGGCCTTTGGGGCCAACACAAGCCTCCGGGACCACAACGGGCACAAGGCGTGGCAGTGCCTCCGGGCGGATGCCCCCCAGGAGTTGAAGGAGCTCTTGGGGGCTTGTGAAGAAGACTTCTTGGGAGTCAGGAACACCAACAATAACAACGGCGGGCCGTCGAGGCAAGGTGGACTCGGTGCCTTCACCGGGGAGTCCAAAAGTGGGAGAGGCGTCGGACAAACCCAACGGCCCACCACCAGATTTTCTTATCTCAGGAACAAGCTGAGGCAAGCCATCGCCTTCTTCCAGGAACGTTAGGCTCTGCTGCACCGCTGAGGCCATCTGACCCGTGGGCTGGGTTTGAGTGACAACCATCCCCAGGAGGGTAGGGAAGAAGCCAGAGGGAGCCCTGGAGGGGGTGGCTGATGCCACAGGGAGACAATCTGTAAGCCAGCAGACCTGCCCAGCCTGACTTTTGATGCCACCTCAGGGTTAGCAAGCCTTCCAAGGAAAAGGGGGCATGCAAAAAAGAGCTGGTGCAGTGCTGTGGCTGTGAGTGTGAGCTGGAAAGGGCTTCCAGATTCTCCTGCTCCGCCAAAGGCAGTCGGCAGGTAGGGCTACCTGTAAAAGTCAAGTGAGCCATTGAGTTGGTGTTGGCTCCTGGCGACCACAGAGCCCTGTGGCCACGCAGGATGAGATGATGATGATGATGCCTTTCAGCGTCTTCCTATATCGCTGCTGCCCGATATAGGAGTTTCCTATCTATAGGTGTTTCCCATAGTCTGGGGAACTTGCCAGCAAGGATTCGAACTGGCACTCTCTGGCTTGCTAGTCAAGTCATATCCCCGCTGTGCCATTAGGTGGCTGAAGGGCTCCCTGTGCCTGGTGCTATTAAATCAACAATAAAAAGCTGACACAACAGACAAAAATTGAGAGGGGGGCAGAGAAGGGGCAACGTTCATTTATCGATGGGTGAGCTGTGTGCCACGTGTTCGAGTTCTGAAACAGAAAGCGGGGTCCGGTGGGGGACATGTCACTTGTTGGGGGGGTGATTGCCCACCCATACCACCCCCCTGGAGCTGCCCTTGAACTGAAACTCTTGCCCAGTTCAGACAATATGCTGCATGACACGACTGTACAGATGTCTGTACACTCATCCAGGTGTGTGTGTGAATGGCTGCACCTTTTGTGCATTGGGAAAGTGGACCTGGATACAGGCCCTTCAAATGCATGGGAGAGACCGGAAGTATACGTCTGTACCTGTGTTCAGCAAAACATGTGAATGACTGTACCTGTGTGTAGATCTGTACCTGTGTACTCTGCACACTCGTCGTACGAGTGTTGGACATAATGTGTGGATGAGTCTTCTGTGTCATGGCGATCCAGATTCTGCCTCAAGTCAAGAAATGAAGTAGATTTTTTTGAAAAATTGCATACTTCTCTTTCATGTTGTTGTTCCCCCCCCCCTTTCCCTGGTCAAGTAACATTATGGGTAGTGGGGCAAGGAACCCTCTTAAGTGCTGATGCCCCACCCTAATCACTGGAAAGTGTGTTCAGAGCCCATCTGGCTCCTAAGATATTGGTGGACATTGCACATGTATTTCCAATGCTCTGCTGCACCTGGAGGAGTATCCCCTGTGTGAGATTATATGGGATCCTCCACGGAAGAGGTCCCTTCTTCTAAAGGAGTATTTATTTCCCTTCTCCTCAGACTGATAGCCTTGTATTGTATATTCCACAATATATTCCACAAGTGGGCCATTTACAGACATCCATGTCAGTTGCTTTTCACAAGCTTCAGCCTCATTCTGTCCTGACTTCAAAGGTGCATTCGCTTCTAGGACATTCAGGTCGGAATTAGCACGATTGTTTGGGCCCACTGGCTGATCAGGTTTGACGGCTGAAAGTCTCAAGTGCTGCCTCTGCTGTTTTGCTCCGTCGTAGGTTTCTTGATACTGTAAATCCTCAAGCACTGTACGTTTGCTTTTAACATTTCAAAGGAACCAGGAAACAATTTGCTTCTACAACAGCATAATCATCACTGTTTACTCTGCCTAATATGGCAACAGATGCATTGTTTCCCCGAAAACATTCTTTCCCCGGAAGACTTCGCCAATTCAGCTAGGCCTTTTGTTCATTGCTCTTTGCCCACCTAGTCTGAGAGATACCATCCAAGATAAGGGGTGTGTGTGGTTTATTTTTTTAATTGAGTCATGGTCAACTGGCAAAAGGTAATGCAAGATTTCTGGTCACACCTGGCATTCCAGCAGGCAGAATGGAGAGAGCTACCTCTTCGCTGCAAACAAAATCCTTTTGCAAAAGCAAACACCTTGGAGTTGCCTGTCATAAAGTTTCACCTCAAGTTTCTAGTCCTCATGCCTGTAATCTAAAGAAACTCTTTCAAGTGCTCCTGCAGACTTGATTGAGATTATATATACATTAACATTAAGAATACCACCGGTTGGAATACCATGAACGTTTAGAAATGTTTATAGTTAAAAACTCCCAATTTTCTTGGGTACGGAAGATCCAATACTTGTGCTAAGTTACCCTACCGAGAAGTATCCTCTTAACTTCTGTGGAGAGGGAAAATCTGGGAAATTGGGTTTTTGTGTGTGTATGGATCTGTCCCCACCTCACTGAAGTGAATGGAAAGATCTCTTACATCAGGGCACTAGACTTGTGTGTCAGGTAAGCTACATTGTGTTAAGTGAATGTTATTCAGTATTTTACACATGGGCTCCTTCCCTAGTCAGTGTCAACTCCTGACAACCAAAGCCTTGTGGCTGTCTTTGGTAGAATACAGGAGGGGTTGACCATTGCCTCCTCCTGCACTGAGACGATGCCTTTCAGCATCTTCCTGCATCACTGCTGCCCGACAGAGGTGTAACCCATAGTCTTAAGAAACGTATCAGCAGGAATTCGAACCGGCAACCTCTGGCTCGCTAGGCAAGTCATTTCCCCACTGCGCCATTAGGTGGCTTCCTCAGCTGGTAGCAGGCGCATAATTTTGTTACTTAATTATCCTCAGCAAGGGCGAGTTTGCCACAAAAAGAAATGGCTGCACGTTTTCTTCCAAAGGCAGCACAGGACGCATACTTCTAGCACGCATTGCCAAGGAACGCACTTTTAAAATTCCTTTAGACACCAGAGTTATTTTATTTATTGTATTAAAAGAGGAAGTAAGCCTGTGAAGCTGCTTCCCGCTGAGTCAGACTATTGGTCCTTCCAGCTCAGATTTGTCTGCGCTGACTGGCAGCAGCTCTCCAAGGATTTCAGACAGGGGTGTTTCCCGGCCCTACTTGGAAGATGCTGCCAAGGATTGAACCTGGGATCTTTTACTCTGCCCCTGAGCGATGGCCCCTCTTCTTAACTATAGGCACATTTCTCCTTCCAAAACTAATCCAGGTGACCACAGCAAGCCAGAATTCACTTCTTCGTGTCTTCTTCAATCCACGTCCCCTGCTGCTTTGGATTTTGACTGACCACCTTTTAGGTACACGTACACGTACACGTACACGTACACGTACGCGCACGCGCGCGCGCACACACACACACACACACACACACACACAGAGTTGCTTCTCTCTGCATCTCCTTCTCCTGCTCGGCCCTTTCCTAGTCCAAGCCCAATGACACCTTCAGATGGCACGCCTCCAGCCTCCAAGGACCGTGCTTCTCGCTACCAGATTGGCACCCTGCCTTTCTGCATACTTGTTTCCAGCTATTCACCCACGAAGACACAGTTGGGAGTTCTCAGCCTCCCATTCAATAGATGCCAGTCTCACCACCATTAGCTTTTTTGTACTGTAGCCACCCCGCCGGCCCCCTCCCGCAGAGCAACTGTAAAAAGTCAATCCAAGCAGAAACCGCCAATTCACTGGACTGTAAGCAACCTCATATTTATTAATGAGCCCGTCTCCGCTGGCAGGCGATCCAGACGGGCTCGGAAGGAAAAAGATACGGAACGATAAACACAAAGCTTTGCATTATTCAGTTTTAATCATTCCAAAACCCTCTTGGGTTTAATCCCAGAAAAGAACCCAGCAGAACCCATGACAGGATTCAGCCCGGAAAATAGAGCTGTGTTGGACTTGTGGGAAGGGGCCATCCGAGGTTGCAGGCGCATGGTGGGAGAGACGTGTTGCTCGGGGCGCTGCTGCTTCTCACAGGCCCAGCTTGGTCCGTCTCCAGTGCCTCCTTTTGGAGTTGTACCTAGAACAAAAAGGACGCAATTAGTAAGCGAGGCACACACACCCCGTGTTTCCAGCAGGCCAAAATCCCAGGCACCATGAGACCAATGGCGAACTTACGATGTGCTAATGGCACCCTCAACAAAGGGCTTCAGTGCGGTTTTCCCACACCCACTTCCACTCCTCCCTCATCACCTAAGCACACGTCAGTCTTGTTTCTTGAAGCGAAATGCACCGTCTCACAGAAAGCTTCGGGCTCTAAACTCAAAAACCCGACCAGCACGGGTTGGGAATGTGCATGCATCGATCAACGGATCTTCACAGACTACTTCCAACAAGATTACCATTCGTTTAGCACAAGAATACTTCCCAGTTGCAAAAGAGCTGTCAGCTGATTTGAAAGGATTTTTCGTTAACTCGTCAATTGAGTTTGAATACATCCGAGCACTGCCAAAACCTCAAGGGAAATTGTTTAGACGCTGAAGGAATTGCAAGAATATATACATGGAATACACAGAAGTTACTACTATTGTCAGACCATATTTTTCATTCCTTATTGTGGCAGCAAGACAGCACCCCCCACCCCCCAAGCTTATTTATGGGGAACAGGAAAAAACCCCTCTAAACAACAGGGCACTAGGTTCAAAAGTCAGATGGTATAATGGTCAATGCTGAACTGGGACCGGGAAGATCCAGGTTCAAATCTCCTCTTAGCTTGAAGCTCACTGGGGTGAACTTGGCTGGTTACTTTTACTCAGTCTAACTTCCCTTCCAGGGTCACTGGGCAGGATAGAAATGAAATCAACACCACAAATATATATAGTGTCCACACACACACTCCACTAAAATCTATATTGCCTGCCTGCATACTTTCCTCATCAAATCCAGTCCATATAGCTTGGCAAACCAGACAGCTAGGTCCAAGTGGCTATCAATGAGTAGCTCTGACCACTGAAAGTCCTCGTGGGCAGAAAAGCCTTCCTTAAAGGACTGCACACCCCAAATTCTTCTTTTGATCCCTTCTGAGACGGCTGGGAAGTCAGAGAGCTTGGATTCTCTTTCACCGACAAAACGTGACCCACTGAAATATATCCAACGGTCAGACAAATACCCAGCCCCAAAGTGGGAAATCCTTTTTCTGGAGAATCATTTCTGGAGAAACTCCATCAGCCATTTTGTTCTGCTGCCTTCACACTGCTCTAAACCGTCCCTGTTTTGCTGGGCTAAGACTGTGAATTAAACTAACTTACTGCCTAAGTCTTCTCAGTTGCACGTGTCACTGTGAAAAGGAGAGTGATTTCGCCAGTGGAGAGGAGAGATCCAGTCCTCACAGTGTTGCTCTCAGCAGGGTCATGGCAGTACTCCCACAGAATGAAGCACTGTAATTGCGGCCTGCTTTCGGACATGCCTCCTGCCAGGGTGGATTTGATTTAAATCAAACTGATTTAAATCACGATTTAAATCACTAGCAGGGTGGATAAAAATAAAAAAAATCCGATTTAAATAAAAAAAAATCCGATTTAAATCAAAAATCCGATTTAAATCAAAAAATCAGATTTTTTTGATTTTTATCCACCCTGCTAGTGATTTAAATCAGTTTGATTTAAATCAAATCCACCCTGCCTCCTGCGCTCCCCTTTCCAGAGCCGAGCGCGATTGCAATGCGGCATGTTGCACTTGCCTTCCGTCGTTAGTTTACTTGTGTGTGTTAACTCGACACATTGCGCTGGTTTTTAACTTATAGTGAGCTACCCTGAGCGGTGCCGGACTGGAAAGGTGAGGTGCACGTTCTCAGTGAAGCTCGCCGAAGAGTGCAGCTGCCATCTCAACAGCGATGATGCTTCTCACCTGATCTTATTGCCAGTTTTCATGCGGATCCACTGCGGGATAGGCCGGTTCTGCTTTTGCTTCTTAGCGAGAAACCGCTTGATTTTGAACGTCTTGTGGGACGACTGAGAAGATTGGGGAAGAGAGAGAGGGGCATTTTAAAACCTGGCAGCAGCCTCCGAGCAACAAGAAGGGAAAAAAACCTATAGGCAAGGCTGGAAAATTATCAAGAATATTGATACAATGCTTTAAAACAAAAAGAAGTTCTCAGAACATAGGAAGCTCCTCATACAGCGTCTGACCCTTGGTCCATCTCACTCAGTATTGTCTGCTACACAGACTGGCAGCAGCTTCTCCAAGGCTGGAGGCAGCAGTCTCTCCCAGCCCTACCTGGAGATGCTGCCAGGGAGGGAATTTGGAGCCTTTTGCATGCAAGCATGCGTTTGAATGGGGGCCTCCATGTGTGAGCACTGCAAGATATTCCCCTTTGGGGATGGGGCCGCTTTGGGAAGTGCAGCGATGTTCCAAGTTCCCTCCCCGGCAGCATCTCCAGATAGGGCTGAGAGAGACGCCTGCCTGCAACCTGGGAGAAGCCGCTGCCTGCCCGGGTAGACCATGCTGACCCACATGGGCCAATGGTTTGACTCAGCATAAGGCAGCATCCCATGTTCCAGAAAGTATTGCCTTAATAATATAATTTATTATTTAACTTAGGATATTTAGCACCCGGCTTTGCAAGCCACAAAGCAGTCTGCAATAAGAGATCACATAAAAATACACAAAACAGAAACAAAAAAACGCAAAGCATTTAACCCTTACAACCACCCTGCAAAGTAGGCCAGCCGTCTGATCCCCGTATTGCAGCCTGGGGGCTGGCATGGGCGAGATCCCAGGCGGGGAAATCCGGATTGGCAGCGCTCCCTGCTACATCCCGAGGGCGGTGATGGAAAGCAAAGCGGAGACACACACAACACGGAGCTTCCAACCCTCCCAAGTCCCGTTTCCGTCCCCGATTTCACCCCAACTCCCTCCTGGGAAGCTTCAAGAAAACCAGGCCGGAAAACCGGGGCGCCGAAAAGCACCGCGGACGGAGGATTGCAACGGATTCGCTTACCATGGTCGAGAGCCGCCGACCGAGCTCCAGACAATGGAGGCAGACGGAGAGAGAGGGAAGCGGCGGCAGCGCAAAGGATGATGGGGGAGAGTAGAGTTTGGAAGCAGGTGGGCTAGACTTTCCTGGGTCACAGCGACCCCTAGGAGCTCCTGGGGGCCATTGAGGGTGCGCACATTCCCAACACGCATGTGCGAACTGATGATTACAGCCGCATAAGAGCTAGAAGGGATTGCATGAAAGGAAAATTGACTTTGGGGCGATTCAGCCCACGCATTATTTGCATCTTTTGTTGTGGTTTTAAAGACACTCCATGCATTCTGGAATGATCTCTTGATTCTCCCTTTCAGTTGTTTTCCCCCACCAAACTCCTCATTTCAGAGAAGTTTTCCCTTCTCAAGTTTAAAGTGTCTTAGACTTCCTTGGCAATTCTCTCCTTGCCTGTATCTGCTGAATTTGACCAGACTGTGGCCAAACTGTTCCCTAAAGCTTCCGCGCACACTGACATCTGGCACCAGGACCTGAGCACTACTCAGGATTAAGCCCAAGGTCGCCTTCTCTCCGGTTGGTCCCATGATCAACTCTTCTAGGGCACGGTTGTTCAACGGATCTCCACATTTGTCATTACCTGAATGTGAATTTACCCCATCTGCGTGTGGGTAACTGAGGCCACCCACTACAGCTCTGTCCCTCTTGGACGCCTCCCTGATTTCCTTCTGCAGCTCCCTCCCAGTCAGTTAGTGCTTTGATTAGGAGGGTGACAGCACACTCATAGTAGCACATCTCCTGTACATAGGAGACATACATAGCCTTGTATTGTCACCCACTGAGTTTCTATATTCGACTCCAATCTTCCCAGGTTTTCTAGCTTGTTGGATTCTACCCCTTCTTTACAACCATTATGTGCTATTTCTGCCTTTTCATGGCAACTTCCTAATTAAGCACCGAGATCAATGAGGCAAGTTAGCCATACTTATTAATTTCAGTGGCTGACATGCAAACTAAATTACTCCTGAATAGTCCTATAGAAATTGAATAACCTTCTAGAGTAACTCCTGAGTAACTTAGTCCGGCTGTTGTCCTCCGTTGTTATTTTGGAAATGTGATATGTGAATGTGCTTTGCAATGACAGTACATGATTAAATTTCTCTCAGCACTTTTCATCAGGGCTTAACGCAGCAGTACTAATGAAGACAAAATTGCCTTTGTGTCTGTGCTGTGGGGCTTCTGTTCTGCTGTGTCTCCACAGGCAGCCCTCAGTCAGGGATTAGGGAGAAAGGCTTTAATTTCAAGGGATAAGCCCTCCTTTCTGAGCAGATTGCTCTTGCTGCAGCAGTCACAGTGACCTTCTGAAACTCGACTATCCTATGGAAAAGTCTCAAGGTTCAGCTGTGGTGTATAAACAAAGTGAGCTTGAGAGGCTGCACAATGAAAATGGGGCTGGAAAGAGGGCTAGGACTAATAGCTTTCCTTCGAATCGCTCGCCAGCTGTCACATGACAAGCAACTATTCTGCACATGAAGCCTTTCCCAGCCTGCACCATCAAGTGATGGGAAAAGCTTCACCTGCCTAACTGGTATCAGCTGTATACAAGACAAGGTCAACCCGGCCATGAGGTAGAACAGTGTTGTTGTTTTTCCCTTTTCATCCTGAGGCACACTTAAATATACAAATAAATAAAATAGGGCACACTGACTCTCAGATGGCCCTGGACACGCTCAGGGGGAAATCTATTCATTACACACAAAAACCCCAACTCCAGCAGTTTTTAAACGATATCTCACAGAGTTTATTAAGTACAAAATAGCTGTGTTGTGTTAGCATAGGGAGGAGCCACAACTTAGTAAACTTCTCTTGCCAGACCAGGTTGCCAGACTCTCTACTGCGTGGGGGGGAAAGGGAACACTTTCCCTATAGGCACTGGGGAAAATATAAGGGGAAAAGCTGGAAGAGGTAAGAACTAGACAGCTACCTTTAAAATAAAGTTGTACCCATATCTGGCGATTACATGAGATGTGATAAAAAAATAAAACCATTTCATTCAGGCCATACATTTCTTCAGTCAAACAAGAGGTGTAGCCTGCTCCCCTTCCCCTGAAAATCCACTTTGCAACCAGCTCTCAGCAGCACCAGAGATGAAAAGCCTCTCAGTGCTCGACTAACACTGGGCTTCCCCCTCCCTCTTCAGTTAGTTATGCAGACCACAGAGCCAAACTCCACACAGCACAATGATAGAGACCGCCACACGTCAGCAACCCTGAGGCTCCAAGATGGCTGCATTTTAAGTGCAAATACTGGTTCATGGCCATGAATTCAAAGATAGCCCTGGTTTTGAGAGGCTATTCGTGACTTGACTTGTTTAAGGGTGACAAGCGTTGCCTGAACGGGGACGTTTCCTCCCTGCTTGCAGTTTGCGGTCACGACATGCCCCCACACCCCCAACTGAAAATGTATTGAGAAAATACAATCCAAGTATTGGCTCTGAAACCAGGCACATCCAAAAGTCCCACACCCCCTTTTCCTCCTCCTCCTCCTCTTCCTTCTCCAAGGCACTTCTGGACTGTGCAGTTCATGCTCTTTGGCTGCTAGGTCAGTCAGGACACACAAGGCTGATCATCACTCTTCCTTTTTTGCATTACTGGTCTCACACTCCAGCTTCTTCTCTGCTACTTGGTCAGGGGACTTTGGGGAGCTTTCATCGTATGCAGAGAGACGACTTCGGCCCCGAGCCCCTGGTTGGTAAAGTTGCATTGCTGGGCGATCCTAGCGGGGGGAAATAAACACAGCCAACTGTGATGCTCTGTTTCTGACCTAGTGTGGTGAAGAGCCAGGGGGTCATGGATCCAAATTCCCACCCAGCCACGAAGCTCACTGGTGCCCTTGAGCCAGCCACACTCTCTCAGCCTAACCTACCTCACAGGGATAGAGCCAAAGAAGAAGAGTGGGATAGTCCCTTAAGCACGGCTCTGAATTCCTCGCCTAGAACCCTGGAGAGCAGCAGCGGACAGTACTGACCCCAAGGGACCAGTGGCCTGACTCTGCAAAAGCAGTTTCATGCGTTCAATAAACCGCTGGTGAGATTTCTAAAGGGATACGAAATATTTCTGTGAAAGGCAGTGCAACTACAGGGCAGACCACATACATCTGGACTCCTCAGATGCCAGAGTTTTCAGAACATTTCCACAAGTTTTAATTTTTTGGTTTTTAAATTAAGACGTCAAACTATGAAGGGGCCAGACTGCAATCCTATCCATTCTCACCTGGAAGTAAGCAGCACTGCTATACATCAGCACTTCCTAGATCTTACTTTGCAAGCCTAAATATAGGCATTTGAGCTTATTCCGTGATTTTTAACACCCCTTTCTGTGGACAACCAACTGCAGGATCAACACCCACAACCTGACAAGGAGTGAAAACAAACGAAGTACCTTGTTTCTGATGCGATCCCTCTTCGCCATCTCTTCTTTTTTATCCTCTTTGGTGAGCCTCTCGGATTTCTCCGTGTTGCCGATGTAGTCTGCCAGTTCAGCTCTCTTTCCTTTCTCTCGCAAGGCGTCTCTCTCCTTTTTCACATCGTCGTCTTTTCTCCGGAACACCTTCTCCTTCTCAAAGCGCTCTTTCTGCTTCCGGCGCTCTTCCTCTTGGCGCCTGACTTTGTCTCTCTCATGCTGGATTCTCTCATACTCTCTGTCTCTGTCATAGTCTCTTTCCCTTTCCCTGTAATCTTTTCCACAGTCATCTTCCAGTCTGTGTAAAAGAAACTTGAAGATTCAATGCGAGGATGAGATAGCGAAACAGAAATCGCATCAACCACACAGCGCCAGGCCAGGACTAGCCCGAGGAAAGCTCCAGGGCAACTCCAGACAAGATTCAGACACAGTTAAGATCAAATGCAAAATCCATCATTTGCAGCATTCAAAGCCACAACCAGGGGCAGAAAAGGGCCAGTTTATTCAAGGCAACTACAAAATAGTCCCATAACCCAAGATTACCAAGGGCTGTTTTACATATTACACAGCAACAATCCCAGATTTGCAATGGAAGTAAATTCAATAAGGAGCAGTAGCCAAACCTAGCTGCCTGGTGATTGTACTTCTACAAGGCATGTTTTTGTTAACATTCGTACTTTAATATATAGGGGGTACATTTTTGAAAGGGAACGAATGAAGATAACTTAGTTTAATAGGGTAATTGACCAGAGACTTTGGAGTCTGCTAGAAAGCTCAAATTTTCCTCTGGTTTTCTTGATTTGGTTTCACGATGGGCAATTCAGATGTCACAAGGAGCCAAGAATTAAAGCTTGGCTTCACACGCCATCAGTCAGCCTCGGAATCATGCGTGCTCTCCTTCCCTGCCCAAGCACAAGCTAGAAGGCCGTGGCACTGGAACTGACCAATCCTCGCTTATGCTAACCAAAGTGCTTGAAATAAACCATAGTCTGAATCCAATTTGAAAATGACTGCTTTGACTGGTTGTAAGCCACAATTGGGACTATCTCAAGCATGGGCAGAGGAGGGGAGAACACACACTCCTGAGGCCCACTGGTGGTGCATGAAGTCAAGGTTTATTCTTGGCTCCATGCGATGTCTGAACCAACCTCAAATTCACTCTCCTACCTGGAACACGAGCAGGTAGCAATTCAAACGCAGTTCCAGGATAAGGCAGCCTAATTAACCATCATATCTGAAAAACAAGAATACGTACTGCAAAGAGAACACTAACTTTTTGGCCTTCTCCTCTTTAATCTCCCCATCAGAGCGCTTGGCGGGGGCACTGCTGATTGCACTGGCAGCCTTTTCCTCCCTCAGACTGTCTTTCTCCAGTTTCTTGGCCTTTTCCTTTTTTTCAAAGTCTCTTTCATCTTTTTCTGGCTTCTTAAGTAGCTAGGAAGAGAACAAATTTAGTTTTCCTTACTAGATAAAAGCTAGCGCTAATCTGTGCTAGGAAACTGGTTGGCAAAAAGGAAGAACTAGGAAGCAATACAAGAAGAGGGCGGCTATTAGCACAGCTAGTTATTTTAATTATTCACTTATTATTGTCACTTACCTGTGTCTTGTTTAAAACAATTTATTCTATTTTCTAGTTATTGTTTCTCTTGCTAAATTACAAAAGGCAGTGGCTAGTGCAATATAGTTACTCTTGCTTATAGTGTCACTGACTGATGTACTAGTATTTGTTTATACAGTGTTCTATACAACACTTACAAAGTAACATATCATTGTGACATGTAAATGGTCTGGAGGAGTTTACAGTCTAGATTTCCACAAACGGGAAAGGAAGGAAGCGAGGAAAGTGCGAGGGCACGGCAGCAAGAAATGAATGCAAACGTCTGTGCTTAAAGCTTTGTTTCAGTTGGGAGTAAGGACTTAAAAGGTTGTCATCACTTCATGCCTTGCATCTGAACTGCAGAGGTCAACCAGGCTACATATTAAAGGGGATCCCAGTCCAGCAGCTATATATTCGGAGGTTCATATTTGGGGTAGCACATATAAGAATACTACTATGAAGGCTACACCTCAAAAAGCAAGGCTAATACCAGCCCAGAAGGCCTGCGCAATGGTTCCATATGGCACAATCAATCAGATGCACATTTATTGGGAAGTAAGTCCTAATGAGTTCAATGGAACTTACTCCTAAGTGAGCATAACATTACAATGTTAAAAGATTGCATACATATGAAACAGCAGCATATAGGTGCTTCTGAGAACCACATTCAAGGTACGTATTAGTCCGATTCAGACATTACACTGTATGAGTGTACAGATGTACATGTTTTTGTATGAACGGCTGTACCTGTGTTCATTTTAAATGTGAACTTGGATACAGTCCTCTCAAATGAATGGTACAGATTACTGCTTGGGGCATCTAATTAAAAATAGATAGAGAGATAGAATTTATATGCTGCTCTTCCTCCAAGGAGACCAGAGTGGTGTACATAGTTAAGTTTCTCCTCACAACAACCTTGTTAGGCTGAGAGAGAAGTGACTAAAAACAGATACAATATAAAGTAAAAGACTAATAAAATTAAACTTAAAAGGTCAAGTTAAAACCACATTTAAAATTACAAATTTGTTTTAAAAGTTCAAATTAAAAGTTATTAATAAAAAGCTAAATCTAAGAACTAAAAGACATCTGTGTTCAACATAATGTCTGAATGGGACCACTGTTGCCTTGCCATAATATTTGATGGGTGTATATGCACCAGAGCAACATTTATGGCCAACGCATCCCTACAGGAAAAAAGTTATACCTTAATCTTTGGTTCATCCTTTGATCGGTCTCTTTCTTTCTCTGGACACCTCTCCACTCTTTTTGTTTTTTCAGCTTCTTTCCTTTTTCTCCTTTCTTCCTCTTTCCATTTTCTTCGCTCTTCTTCCCTTTGCCTTTTTCTCTCTAGTTCTCGCCGCCGCCTCTCCTCTCGTTTTTCTTCCCTCAGCCTCTATAAGGGAAAAAGGAAAGGAAAGTGAACATTCTAGGCTCTATGCTAGACAATCTCTGAGTTAGCCTTTTTTTATCATAATCTGCACTGACATTAATGCCATATACTACTAGAGACTGCCTTGCAGACACATTCAAGGCACTTCAGAATTGTTAATACATTTATACCTGTTTGGGTTTCTCTCTCCCAAAGAAACAACCAGGTACCCAGTACCCACAAGATCAGAAAGCCCAGTATTCTCTCTTCCTCACTACTGGTTTGAGGAAAGTCTTACAGAACACCACTTGGACACATACAAAAATGCAAACACTTGGAAGTGGAAGCAAGAGAGCTTTTGTGCAGCTCTGGAAGAATTCTTACCTGTTTGTTCTTCAAAAAGTTCAACAAAGGAGTTGTCTTTTTGGCTAAACGGAGGGGAAAAGAGAAGGTTTTTGTCTTTATAACTGTAGAAATACCTTATTTCATCATAAGCAGTATTCAGTTAGATTAAGAGCTCCCATCACTTAGTGGAACCAACTTCCAAATAAATATGCATAGTATTCTCATGAACTCATGAAGGTTTGAAAAGGCTTCCTCCAGTATGAGGTCAGCCGTTTGCTCCAGGTACCAGCAGGCTTTGCTTGACTCAGCCTTGCTATACATGAAATTATGTTGTGCTTTGTTCAGTTGTGACACATCAGGCCAATTTCTCTTTTGCTGTACCAGTTTCCAGGAAATAGCTCTGATTCAGTTAA
Organism: Hemicordylus capensis; assembly: GCF_027244095.1. Taxonomy (NCBI): domain Eukaryota; kingdom Metazoa; phylum Chordata; class Lepidosauria; order Squamata; family Cordylidae; genus Hemicordylus; species Hemicordylus capensis. The sequence goes on from NC_069667.1 coordinate 23,943,739, forward strand.
TTCCGTGATTTTTAGAAGCCAGTTCAAGGCATGAAGCTTCCTGGAATAAGCTTCCTGCTGAAATAAGAGCATCTCCTTCTCTGTTTGTTTTCAGAAAGAACCTCAAGACCCTCCTGTCCTCTCAGGCTTTTAATTAGAATTAATTTTAAAAACTTGTTTTAATAATTTTGTTCTATTGTTTTTATTGTCATGTCTTTTAATTTGTGACTTTTAAATATTTTAAATTTTGCACACCGCCTAGAGATATACATATCAGGCAGTATAAAAATATGATAGATAGACAGATACGATAGATAGATAAATAAATAAAGATTGACTGCAAAACCACAGGCCAAATGCGGAACAGTCTTTGCAAATATCAGTTTACAGGGATGGCAGAATTAGAATCACACTGGCAGAACGTGATTTCCATCTTGTATCAATAATGCAGATTCCTCTGTCTATATAGAGTCAGAGACATGTAACCCGAGTTTGTTGCACTCTGGTAGGCTCTGGGTTGTTTTCCTCAAATAGCATACCCCAGGGGAAAACACCTTTGAACCAGCGGCAACTTTCAAAAGCAATGTTCTGATAATACCATGGGGTTCAAGGTGAAAACATACCCACCAACGGACATGCCCAAGCCCTTAAGGCTGCCTAAAATGGCTGTTTGGATCCCAGGCATAATGTGCAGCTGTGCAAAGTGCTCTGATATTCCTAAGACAAGTATGGGGAGGGAGAACCTCCCCTCTTTCTGCCAAATAACAGTCACATGGCTCTCACAGCTCAGGCATTTCCCTGTTTAAGACATCTTCTTCTAAAAATACATCATACAAATGCTGCATCCCTTACAGAAAACATGTACAGCCTCATTCAACCACAACCCCTTATTGTTTCCAGCTAAATGCACAGAAAACAACCCAGCACCATTACCTACTAGCCATTTGCTCTTCCCTGCACTTCTGTCTGGGTGCAGCTGGAGGCTTATTTTATTTAGCAAGCCGAAGAGGGCAGAACCACCATTCAAAAACAGCATCAGCATCCAACAGATGCAAGAAACTAATTAAAGATCTTATGACCTCGGCAAGCCCTTTTCACTAGAGGGTGTGCTTGAAGCCAGGTTTGGGAAGAAATGATGACTACACTTGCCAATATTTTCTGTCCCCTGATGAAGTGAATATGCTCAGCATCCATAGGGACTGTCATTCAGTTCTTCTCAATACATTTTTATCTTTCATCCACTGAATTTTGTTGCTATTTTTACTATTTAGTGAGTGAGAGGATGCCATTTAGACTAAAGGAATACAATAGCACTAGCAAGGCCCATTATGTTCAGTGGTTAATATACTCACAGGAACAGAGGAAGCTGCCTTATACACAGTCAAACCATTGGTCCATTTAGCTCAGTATCCCCCAAAGTTACAGGCAGGTGCCTTTACCACAATACAGCACAATGCACCATAACACAATTCTTTTTCATACCTATTAATTCTTTGTTTCTTGCCTCTATTTCCTCTAGTAAAGTCTCAGGAGTGGAAGTTAATTTTTCATCATCAGCACTGTAGCTTTCCAAAAACTTCTTATACTCTGGATCTGATGAAGAGGACCCAAAGAACACACATATTTATGTATTATTTTGACAGCTATATCCTACCTTTCTCACCAGACATACTTAAAAAAATAGAGGCAACAGCACCTAGTAGTCATGTTGAAGTTTTGTTCTACTTAAAGAGACCATTCCTGTAAGTGATTGTGTCAAGCAACACATAACTTGCACAATTTCGAAGCCTAAAATCTTTCAAAGTACATTAGATAACCAAATAATGTGCATTACATCAGTATCCATAAATCACTGTGAATTAAAAAAAATAAAGAGAGTAAAACTAGTCTTAAGAAGTTGTTGCCGCTATACTGTCTTTGGATCACAAAATTTTAAATTTTATGATCTAAAACAACGTATCACATGTTAAAGCTTGCATGCTGTGGAAACATTGCTTAAAGTTACTACAATGGTCTAGTAAGATTTTGCTAGTCGACATACTAAACATACATTTTATCAGCTTACATATTATGAACACTTGTGAGCAGGTACAAGTCCTCTATTGAACCCTGTTTCTCTATTAAAATGCTAAATGAATTTCAAGTACTTAAGGATGAAATCTTGTGCATGCTTACTTAGCAGTAAGCCTCACTGAACCCAGCAACACTGAGTACATAGGAACGTGCCATATACAGAGTCAGACCATTGGCCCCTCTAGCTCAGTATTGTCTACACAGACTGGCAGCAGCTTCTCCAAGGTTGCAGGCAGGAATCTCTCTCAGCCCTATCTTGGAGATGCTGCCAGGGAGGGAACTTGGAACTTTCTGTTCTTCCCAGAGCAGGGAGATATTCTCCCTGAAGGGAATATCTTACAGTGCTCACACTTCTAGTCTCCCATTCATATGCAACCCGGGCAGACCATGCTTTGCAAAGGGGACAAGTCATGCTTGCTACCACAAGACCAGCACTAAATATGGTCAGGATGGTAGGTGCCGCCAACATTTTTGAAAAAACTGTCATTCTAGCTGGTTATTCATGATACTGTCTCTTAATTCCTATACGGACACTGTTTCCCTCTGTTTAAAGGTGACAGTACTTTATGCACAACAAGCAACTATTATTACTAACCATCTTCAATGGTCCCAGCTTTGGCATCCTTTTTCTTATTCTTCTTTTTGGCAGCTTTTTGAAATGGTGCAAATTCCACTACGGCAGGATATTCTAGACCTATTCATACACAAAATATTTAAAGAACAACAAACATGTGAAGGAAAGCAAGGGCTACATTTGATGCGCATGTCTCAAACCCAAACCATCCCAGAGCAAGAAAAGTGTTTCAAGGGGCCAGTTCCACGCAATATATTTCTTTTCCACATGAACAGTCTGTCTAGGCTTTCCTAACAGCAGCTTATCTCCAAAGTCATATAAATGACTGTGACTGACCCACAGCCAAGACTGTCTGGAGTACACATTCCACTGGGCTGCATGAACGCACAGCAAGGAATGCCAGTCCTGAGCATCGAGGCAAGAACTGCATTGTGTCAACTGGCCCTAAAACCACAATTACAGCTGATTATGCCTGAGCTGTCGTTGCCTGCACAGGCAAGTTAGATGGATTTTATAATGCACGGAAGGCTATTGTTTTGGCCATACATACATCCAAAGAGTATCTGCTGGAGTTCATTCATTCATTCAATTTATATACTGCCCTTCCAAAATGGCTCAGGGTGGTTTACAACTTATTTAGTCCATAAGAGTATCTGTTGGCCATAAGAGTATCGGTTGGGAGTTTAGTGAATAAATGCATTTTGAACAAATGGCATTCTAGCACATCGTTACACGAAATAAATGTGGCTTCGTGCAGAATGATAAGAAAGAAAGAATGTAACCAGCACAATCCTGTTATGGCACCAGCCGCTGCTGGCTCAAGAAAAAGGTTCTAAAGCCTCATCTCATACCAGGCAGTTGGGGCAGAGACATCCCATGCTTTCCTGCTTGCCATTACAATTACATTTCCTATCACTGGAAATCCGGTGTTTCTAAACATGCCTATATCAAAAGATCTGGGGGTTCCTCAGACAGCCCTTCTGAATCTTCTAAAAGAGGCTGGCACTAGCCACCTCCACCTTTCCACTGGCAAAGCGAGGGGTCAAGCTGCTGGAACTCTGAGGAACTTTGAGCCACCACAACATGGGAACAGCAAAGGATAGGATCAGACTATCACACTTGGGTCGCAACTCTGACTCCGTTTGCCAATTTGAAAGGACATTTATTATTTATCTATCTATCAATCGTATTTATATAGTGCCTGATATATATATACCACTGATGTTAACAGGACTTACTTTCAAGCAAGTGTGCTTAGGACTGGGATCTCAGGTAGCAATTTTAAAGCAGGCTTACCTGCAAATAAATATCTTTGAAATGAACGGGACTTACTGCCACCTAAACATGCAGAGAATTGGGCTGAGCTGTCCTTCAAAACAAGAGACAGTACATGCATGGTTGTCTAGAATTACAACTTAACTGCTTTTTTAAATAGACATATATGACTTACAAAACCAAGTTTTAGGCTTACTTGCCTTTGTGATCAACAAAAACATAACCATCAAAGCGATCCCTGAATAGAACTATGTCCTCTTGGTTTTTAAAGTTGATGTATGCTCTGGAAAACATGTGAGGGTACAAACTGCAGAAGGACAGAAAATGGCAATGTATAAGGAAACCTTACTGAACGATGATTGTAAATATACACAAACACTGACAGGTGTAAAACTGAAAGACAATTATGACATGCCCTTGTTACATGCAACACAACCAAATGCCCAAAGTTCCTCTTACCTGGAATCATTAGCAAAGAATTCAAAGTAGTCGTGGTCAGGTAAAGGCTGAAGATGTTCTTCAAGCTGCTCCTTGGTCAAGCTGGGAGGTAATCGGCGAATCACTACCTTAAAGGAGATTTGAGATTTATTAGACTCTCAACTCCCGCCCCCCGCCCCATAGCACGATCCTATATCATTTAACTAACACACAGGGAGTGTGTGTGTGTGTGTGTGTGTTGTTGCTACTTAAAGTTATAGTGCTCTTTTTTGATCAAGATGGAAAACTCCCTAAATAAAAGAACATTTGGATTCTCAGGTAATCTAACTTTCCAACAACATACAAGGCTCTCTAGCAAAACAACAATAGACAGAACTCCTTAAGCCTAAAAACAGCAACAATTTTGAACCATTTATCATCTCTTTTACTAAGACAATTCTTTCCCCCTTAAGTACTGGTTAACCTCTAGATAACTCAGACATTTCAACAGTGCAGATTGTTGTACAGTCTGTCCAAGGTGCTTATTCACAAAAAGCAGCCATGCACTAAACTGCCTAAAGCTCCCAGTTTTTGTATTTTTACTTTTGTGCATGAGTCTGGCACCTCGATTTGCCATGTGAAGGACTACAGAGTCCCACACATTAGTAGTATCCTGGTAATGAAAAGAAGGGAAATTTTAGGCTGTGATCCTAGGAATGCTTCCACGTGAAGAAGCCCCCTCCAATTTAAAACAACACCACCTGACTTCTAAACCAACATGCATAGGATTGAGCTGTCAGCTGTGGCCTTGTCGCAGCACAAACCCTCAACACTGAGAGAAAACGGGAGTGTGATTTGGGGCCAGTCTGCACAATCAGCAGAACGAAATGACAGAGCCTTTTCTGGGCTGAAGCAGTTCAGACTGAGGGTAGAAAAGGAGGGAAAGGAAAACGTACATGTTTGAACGATCCCGTCTCACAGGTTTTCCCTGCATACAGAAAGCTAGCATGTCAGGGGGAGAAGTCCTGCCTGGCCTACTAGCTCCCTCCCCAGGCCCAACTCCCTCCCCCCCGCCCCCTGAAGCGGTCCAGTCCCGCCCTGGGGCCATCGGGGGAGGCGGGCGGGCAGGGGCTCGGGGCGCACCTTGCTGAGCGTCTCCTTCTTGTCCTTGGGCCGCTCCAGCCTGTCAGGCTCCCCGCCGCCCTTGGCGTCCGCCCCGGCCAGCGCCGCTGCCAGCCCGAGCCCGGCCGCGACGGGAGGCCCGCCCCGCTTCTCCTTGGGCCTGGCGTTCTCCTTGTCCTCCTTCATGGCAGTCGCAGCAGCAGCGGCCGGCCCTGCCCTGCGCCTCTGCCCCCGCGCGCCCATTGGCCCTCGCTCCTCTCGCGCGAGCGGCCGAGACCCGGAAGGAGAGGGCCGCTCCGGAAGTGACGCACAGGCGCCTGCGCTAACTGCTCCCGCAAGGGCGGAGGCCTCCGACTCCCCCCCCGCCCGACACACACGCCTTGAGACTACGACTCCCAGCATGCCCCGCGGACCTCTCTAATGCCCGGCGCCGGCTGAATTGCTTTTCATGGCTCGCACTGCTCGCTTGAGCGTTTTGAAACCTTGTCGGAATGGGATGAGGGAAGCAGGAGGAGGCGGGCCGCTCTACCCGCGGGGTCTTTCTCCGTTTCCCTTCCCCCCCACTTCCAGCTTCCACTGCCTTGTTTCCATAGCAACGGCGGCCAAAGAGTCGGCACGCCGGGGAGTTGCCGGCGCGGTGCATTCTGGATGAAGCCGCCGTCAGAATGCGGGCGCCGAGGCCTGCGCATGCGCAGTGGGGCGCCTGCGTAGGCTGCAGGAGAACGGAAGGTCGGCGTTGAGGGGGAAAATAAGTCGCCGCCGCCGGGATGTGGTACGAAATCCTCCCCTGCGCGACCGTGATGTACGTGTGCTTGACCATTCCTGGCATCGCCACCGTCTTTATCCACAGATACACGAATGGGGGCAAGGTGAGTCAAAAACAGCCGCAGCACCCGTGGTAGTTACTACCCGTGTTGATGTTGGGCTTTGACCAGGGAGACGTGGGTTCAAATCTCCACTCAGCTGTTGGGTGATCTTGGGACAGTTATTTGCTTTCAGCCTAACAGACTGAACCTACCTCACAGGACTGTTGTGAGGATATTTATTATTATTTGTTTTAGTATTTAACATATTTTTATACCACCCAGCACTTATGTCTCTGGGCGATTTACAACAAAATAAAAACAGAAAAAGTAAAACATTAATTAAAATAAAAACCCAAAAAAGTTTAAAACAGTCCTACAATTAAAAACTTTTAAAGTAATATTTTAAAACAGCATTAAAATCATTAAAACACTATTAATTAAAAGCCTGGGTGAGCAGATGCATCATTAAAGACTTGTTTAAAGCTGTCAGAGATGGGGAAGCTCTTATTTCAGTAGGTAGCGCACTCCAAAGCCTCGGGGCAGCAGTGCAGAAGACCCATCCCTGAGTAGCCACCAGACAAGCCAGTGGCAACTGCAGACGGACCTCTCCAGATGATCTCAATGGGCGGTGGGATTCACAACGAAGAAGACGTTCTCTTAAATACCCAGGGCCCAAACCATTTAGGGCTTTATAGGTTATAACCAACACCTTGTATTTTGCCCGGAAACATATCAGCAGCCAGTGTAGATCTTTCAATATGGGAGTCATATGGTCTCTTTGAGATGACCCAGAGACCAACTTGGCTGCCGCATTCTGAACCAGCTGTCGTTTCCGGACTACACACAAGGTCAGGCCCATATAGAGCGCATTGCAGTAATCCAGTCTGGAGGTTACCAGAAGATATCCCACTGTTTTGAGGTCGTTCATCTCAAGAAATGGATGCAGCTGCCATATCAGTCAAAGCTGATGATAAACACTTCTGCCCACTGCCTCAACCTGGGACACCAGGGAGAGGCTTGGATCCAGAAGGATCCCTAGACTGTATACTTAAACAGTTGTACTTGACTCCCCCACTTGCACACCCCCTTTCTGTGGTGTGTGCCATTTTTTCTTATTCTTGTGTTCCTTCTCTTTCATTCTCGTTTGCACACTTGCTGCATGCTCAGGAGAAGAGAATTGCTCGATACCCTTATCAGTGGCTCTTGATGGAAAGGGACAGGCGTGTTTCGGGAACTAATCGCTACTACGACTCAAAGGTGGGTGTGAATAAACTCGGCAGAGCAGAGAGGTCCAGCAGCAAAGTTAAGATACCTTTGCATTGACACAGCAGTCCACATCTGTCTTCGCCCCTGTGTGAATTCTTTCCCAGGTTCTACCCGCTAACACCTTTCATGGTAATCAAAAGCTAGAGTAGAATTTGGCATGTACCTATCTGAGGCTGGAAATCAATTGCTGATAAAATAAGAGTGCCTAGTGGAAAGAATGTGAAATAATGAGAATATTGTCCTGGGAATCCTAAGAGCCTGTTCAGGATCAATGATTCATTCACTGATCACTGAATTTACAAATCTGCATTTCTTGTATATTACATCCCAAGGTGGCTGGAGCCTTTAGGGGAGGAAGGCCTGTCTCATGCTCCTTAAATTCCCTTTTTTCTGCTCTTGTGTTCTGCTTCCTTTTGTCATGTTTCGTTTTACTATATGAGATGCTGGAGCATGCGGATTATACTGCTACTACAAGTACTACAACAAATATTTATATACCACTCTTTGTCAAAATTCTTAAAGTGGTTTACATAGAAAAAGAAATAATACATAAATAAGCTGTATCCCCTGTCCCTAAAGGGCCCACAATCTAAAAAGGAACATAAGGCAGACACACCAGCAATGGCCACTGGAGGGATCCTGTGCTGGGGTTGGATAGGGCCAGTTCGTGGGATTTGGGCCTTCCTGGTTACTAAACTGGGTTATGCTATTGCAGGCGCTGGTCTCTAAACTGCTAGTGTTGTCGGTTGTGTGAAAAGCTCAGAGTGGGTTACCCCATCTGCACACACAAAGTGTCATTTAAAAGCCCATAGTATCAATGCATTACTTCAGTAGTTTTCATTGGTAAATGTTGCTCCTAGACCTCTATAATTCAGGTTTTGAGCTTTTCCCATTCTTCCTAAAGCGTCAGCTGTCTGGCCCTGGACTTGCAGATCTTTCTGTGACATCAAACCATTTTGACCAATGGCAGCTAAAGATCCTTGACATCACAGTGGAACTTGCAAGCTTGATTATACACACACTATCATTTATAAATGTTGAAGGATGTTTGAAGTTCAGGATTTTATTCTGCTGGCAAAATTAAGGGAGGAATACTTTTTTAAAGGAGGAGGGAGGAGGTGTTAAATCTGAGGGTTGGGACCCAGGTAACATATGGTAAATATGTAATTAAGTGAATGAAAATGCCTTTTAAAAAGCCATGTGTAATGTAGTTGTAGAACAGAAAAGATGTATGGAAAACACGTTTTAACTTTCTCTCACTTTGTGTTTTTCAGGGTTTGGAGAACATTGACTAAAATCACAGTGTGAAAAGTCCTATTATCTGTTGAACCAGCTTAATAAACATATTTGTCAATGTTGGCAGCTTGTTGACCATAAGCTTTAGGGAAAATACTATGTGATCACAAAGACTGAATTCATAGGCAGTGAGACTGCCCCCTCCCCCACCAAATAAAGTATAGACTTGAACAGTATTCCCTCTAATAGGAATCCCCAGGTGTTGACTACAACTCCTATAATCCCCAGACAAAGGCCATTGCAGCTGAGGATTCTGGAAGTTGTAGTCAACAACGTCTGGGAATCCTTCTTACAGAGAACACTGGTGACTACTAGTACAAGCTAGGGATGTGTGAACTGGCTCGACATCGAACTGGTCCAGCTCAAGAGCTCATCCTCGAACTGGATCAGGCCTGGTGCGGCTCGAGGTTGAGCAGAACACACACACACACCCTGGGCCTGCTCGGGGCTGGTCCAGGAGTTCTAACATCAATTTTTAAAAACCCACAAACTCATCACCTCTGGGGGGTGGGGTGCTGCCATAACAGGATGATACATGCCCTCATATGTTTATACACCCAGTTTCAGCTTCAGACAATTCTTATATTTTGCTATATGCCCTGGAAATTGACCATGTCCAACAAGAAGAGTGGAAAAAGGAAAATATGGAAGCCAGAGTTGACATCAAAGGGGTTACAGCCAAAGGATGTTCACAAGGATATGATGGTGATGCCCCTTTATATAACACAGTCAAAAAATGGGTAGCTGAATTCAAGCAGTGTAGAACCAGCATTGTGGATGACCCTCAGGCAGACCGAGTGATGTCGTCAAGCAAAAAACGGTCAACAAAGTACATGAAATGGTTGTGTAGGATGGATGATTGGCTATCAGACAGATTAGTGAAAGACTGGACATCTCTAAAACAGTTGACTGCATTATCAGAGAGCCTCTTGAGATGAGAAAAGTTTCCACCCGATGGGTCCCAAACTTCTCACACCAGAGCAGAAACATGTCAGAGGGAACATATCAAGGGATAATCTGGAGTTGGTCATGGCCAATCCAGATGGGTTCCTGCAATGTCCTAACTTGGTGAAGCATGGGTTCATCATTTCACACCTGAGAGTAAGCAGCAGTCCGAGCAATGGGAAAATCTGGACTTCCCCTGCCCTCCCAATCAGCAGACAAGGTCATGGTGACCGTTTTTGGGGATGTGGAGGGCGTGGCACTTGAGGATTCTCTACGAAAGGGCATGCCATCACTGGTGCATATCATGCTACCTTGCTGAGGGGATTGACGGGATGAGTTGAAGGTTAAACGCTAAGAGAAATTAAGCAAAGGGCTGCTCTTTCCTTGGGACAATGTACCAAACCACACGTCAACTGTCACTGGCTTCAATCCTTGATGGTGGGTTCCAACTGCTTCAGCACCCTCCTTATTCCCCAGATCTGGCCCTGCCGGACGATTCTCTCTCCCCTACTCAAAAAACATTTGGCTGGCGCCCTTTACCCTTTTGATGTTGATGTCGTTCATGCTGTAAATGTTCCTTTTTCACACTGGGTGAGCCCTTCTATGCTGAAGGGAAAAAGGCATTGGAGCACTTCTGGACAGTGTGTGTGAACTTAGGAGAGGACTATATTGAGAAGTAGCCTCTACATATTTGCACAGGTGGGTTCCTCATGATCATCGTTTGGGACACCCCTTATAGGTTTCCTTAAACAGCAAAGATTAGAAGGGGGTACGATGGGGAAATGACTTGACTAGCAAGCCAGAGGTTGCCAGTTTGAATCCCCACTGGTGTGTTTCCCAGACTATGGGAGCCACCTCTATCGGGAAGCAGCGATATAGGCAGATGCTGAAAGGCATCATCTCATACTGTGTGGGAGAATACAATAGTAAACCCCTCCTGTATTCTCCTCATAAAGCTCTGTGGTCGCCAGGAGTTGACACCAACTCGATGGCACACGTTACAACATGTAAAGCATGAATGCATATGATGGTCAGCTCCAGAAGGTGGTCTTGACAGCAGCTAACTAAAAAGCTCAATTTTTTCATTTCTAGTTTGCAAATGCCAAAATACAACTTTGATCATTAATATGCCATTAAAACTTAGGTCAGTATCTGCATAGCTAAGATTATGCAAGTGATGGTTTCAAAACATGGCTGCAAAAAACAAACAAACAAGGTAGGCAAATTTGGCACTTAATGACATGAAGTAAAAGCTTTGTGGTGTTTATTCTAATATTTATAGTGGCTATACCAGAGTGAATTATGTTGTTCACTGCAATTAAATATGTAGGATCCCACATCTTGATTACAAAGACGGTCTATGCTACAGAGAGTAGAAATAATAATAAAACTTTGTTAGCCGCCCCCCACCCCAATAACAAGTTGTTCTCTGGGTGGTCTATATACAGATCCCAGATCCTGGAAAGTCTGTACACAGATCCCACCTGGTAAATCAAGCACACTATAGGAGAGAAGCAAGGCTTTGCTGTGTGAAGAAGAACTGAGCCCAAACACATCTGTTTCGAGTCACTAGTCACTGAGTAGAGCTCATCCTGGATTCTAAACGTAGCCAAGCCAAATCAGAAGCAGGGAGGAGAGCATGGCTGTTGTAGAAAGAGTGCTTGTCGCTGTCTGGGCTCCACAAGTAGCACTGCGATCTGTAATGTCGGAAAGAACAGGAAGGTCAGTCTTCAGGCCCAGTCTGGGCTGCAGTTGAGAAATGCATAGTTCAGAAGGCAAAGGTCCAGCCACACATAGCAGAAGAACCTTCGCCTGGGCTTGCTGGATCAGGCTGTGCCAGTTAGTTCAGCATCCTTGTGACCAGCCAGGCATCTTTTGGAGCACACAAGCCATCCATGAGGACTATAGCCTTACCTCTGTGGTTGCTCTCCAGCCTCTGGTAACTACTGCCTCTGTGCACACGGATGTCCCATTAAGCTATCATGGCAAATGGATATTGACAAAGCCATTAAATTTCTGTTTTTAAAAAAGATCGAAGCTCGTGGCCATGGACACTTGCCTGGAGAACAGGATCATTTCAGCTGTCCCAAGGCCATGCTCTTCGCCGTGATAGGGGAATGGGGCTTCTGTGTTCATGAGCAGCCTACTTCTTAATATCAGACTTGGGGCAACAGGCAGGAAATAGGAGTTGCCCCAGTTTCCTGCTTGCTCCAAAAGACTGGCCACTATTAGAAATGATGCTAGGCTAATTAGACTTTGGGCTTGTCAAGCAAGCCAATCCTGGGTCATATACTGAGTCAGACCTTTGGTCTATCTAGCTCAGTATTGTCTGCACAGACTGGCAGCGGCTTCTCCAAGGTTGCAGGCAGGAGTCTCTCCCAGCCGTAGCTGGAGATGTTGTCAGAGATTGAGTGTGGGGCCTTCTGTATGCTAAACAGATGCTCTATCACTGAGCATCTACCATCCCCTTAGATAGGCTGCAGCAAAAAGCAGACATTCCCGAGATTGCTAGGTGACATGAGAAACACGTCTGATCCCAAACTGGGAGCTCAGAGCTCCCATCTGGACACTGACCAGAGGAAGTTGCCTCTCAAGCCCTCAGACCATGTCCTGGGACCCAGTTTAGAGGAGGTCTGAGGCTGCCTTCAAAATGGATTTTTATCTCACACCATGAATTTGTGAGTAACTCACCTCTCCAGATCACTTTAGATTTGACACTGGTCCAGTAGATATCACGGGACTGAGCAACTGTCGCCCTAGTTAAAAAGGGACAGGGCAACTGCTTATTGCATACAAGCATCTATACAGGGGTGAAGAAATGTTGGCTCCGGTTATCAGCCAGACAAAATATTTTACCCGTCCAACTATGCTGGTGCATTGCTCATCAGGACTTTTAGATATATTTCTATTAAAAACAAACCAACTATGATTGTTTGTCTCTGGCTTTTCTTTTTACTTTCTAAAAGGTAAAACTACTTCAGGGAAGAATAAAACCACAGCAAAATGTACGAAGGGGGCCTCATGTTCAATCTCCGGGCAATATTTCTGCCCACCTAATGACCTTTTTTTGCTTCCATGAGGGCTGCATTATCAAACAGACTTAAGGGAAGGCACCAATATTTTAAAGAGTATATGGAACTTACACAAATTTAATGACCTGGGGGCAGCCATTGCTGGGTGGGAGCCACGTGTACACCGTCTGTCTTGTTTTCAAATCGGTGTTAGAGTGAGTGATTGCGCCTTGAGGGTTTCCAGAGCACTGCAAAAGGAAACAGCTTAGGAACATAGGAAGCTGCCATATACTGAGTCGGTCTATCTAGCTCAGTATTGTCTTCACAGACTGGCAGCAGCTTCTCCAAGGCTGCAGGCAGGAATCTCTCTCAGCCCTATCTTGGAGAAGCCAGAGAGTGAACTTGAAACCTTCTGCTCTTCCCAAAGCAGCTCCATCCCCTCTAAGGGAAATATCTTACAGTGCTCACACATCAAGTCTCCCTTTCATATGCAACCAGGGTGGACCCTGCATAGCTAAGGGGACAAGTCATGCTTGCTACCACCAGACCAGCTCTCCTCTCTTGGTATTAAGGAAGCTTAAAGCTTTAAGAACCTTCCTTAAGCTCTCTCACATTTTAAATTTGGTGTGGGAAGCTGTATCTCACTGGCCACTATTGGTCTCAATGTATTTCATTTTTCTTGGCCCAAGATCCCAACCCTGCTCTGATTGTGAGTCTCCCAGCTTACTTAAAACTAAAGCATAACCTACTAGTCCTGCTTGTTTTTGAGAAGATCACACATGGCTGATGTGCCTTAAAAGACTGGCAAAGCATGTCATGCAAACACAAGCCCTAATAATACATTCTGTTCAACACTTGTACAATGAATGCACACAGGTATCCACACACTGAACTCAGATACAGCAACATATTCCCTATCTGTACCATGTAGCTGAGGGACCTGTACCCAAGTTCACTGTTTAAATGTAAGTGTATAGATATTTGTACACACCTACAGCATAATGTTTGAACGGGGTTGAAGTGTTTGGGTTTAACATCATGTAATTATTTACATTGACGTCATTTCAGGAAGACCTGGTTCATTCACTTACGAAGCTGCCTTTTACCAAGTCAGACAATGGGTTCACCTAGCACAGTGTTGTCTGCATTACATAAGAACAGCCCTGTTGGATCAGGCCCAAGGAAGCCCATCTAGTCCAGCATCCTGTTTCCCACAGTGGTCCACCAGATGTCTCTGGGGAGCCCACAGGCAAGAGGCATGTGCATGCCATCTCTCTTGCTGTCGCTGCCCTGCAACTGGTATTGAGAGGCATCCTACCTCCGAGGCTGAAGGAGGCCTATAGCCACCAGTCTAGTAGCCATTGATAGACATGTCCTCCCTGAATTTGTCTAAGCCCCTTTTAAAGCCATCCAAGCTAGTGGCCCACTGACTGGCAGTGGCTCTCTAGGGTTTCATAGAGAGTTAACACCTGCCCAGCTATACCTGGAAATGCCAAGGATTGAACCTGGCACCTTCTGCCTAAAATTCTGGCTTCCTAGCTTAAGAGAGTGTCGAGCACAGTCCTTCAGCCTAAGCACGTCATCATCACGAGGCGTTCGTGCGCTCTAAAGTCTGTTCTCCGTGGTCCAATCTCACGCACTCCTCCTTAAACGTTGGGTGAAAGAACAAATCAATACCAAGCGGAAGCCCTCGTTTTAAAGTTGTGCCTCTCAGACTGCGAACTGTTTTGCTCTAATTTGGTCTCGGGCGGGGAGCACTCTGGTTAAAACAAAAAGTTAGAGGCATGACAGCGTGTATCTTACCTGTAAGAATTTGGTGTTGTTGGGTGGAGTTTGCCAAAATCCCAGGGCAGCTGTGGAACCAAATGACCGCGCCTCCAACAACAGCCCTCTGTACGCAGAGCCAAGGATCTGGACTGGGGACAAAGGTATCAAAACGGTCCTGCCCAATCGCCATGGCCCTTGCTTGCCATGACTATGAAGCTATGAAGCAGTTTTTCCTTTTTGTTGACTACACTCCAGCTCCCAAACTCTTTCCTTCCAGCCCTCTTCCCAAGCAGACTGGGGTGCTACCTCCTAGCTCGTAGCTACCAGCCCTCAAAAGCCATGCTAGAAACATCTCATAGCCCCTAGTGACACTTTTTTTTGGCCATTAGCTACACCAGAAACTAGAGAAAGAAAGTCACTTCCTCACTGGAGGAGCAAGTCGCAAGATAAAACAATGGCTTTTGAGTGAAATCTTTCAACTTCAGAAAGAAGAGCTTACCAGTGAGCGGCTTTCCGTCTTGGAAGGAAGGTTTGTTAACCAGGAATTCATAGGGGGATGGACCCACCTGGGGCTGGACCCCAGAATGCACAGGCAACATAGTCTCGCAGACAGAGGCAGGCGCTCCTGTTGGAAAGGCATCGTATGAGCTGTGTACGGTCCAAAGGACGATGAAGCCAAAGAGGAGGGAGGGATTCCAGTGAGCCATCTCAAGGAGAGAAGGAGCTGCTTGTTCTGCCTCTCTCCTTTGATCAGCAGTGCATTCTTGGAGGCCCGGAGAACCTTTAAAATAAGAGGATAGGCTCTGATGAGTCATTGACCAGAACAAAATGCAAATTATGCCGAGTGCGGCCTCTGTTTGATTTACTGATTTTATTTGATTTGCCTGAATGGTCATTGGTCAGACCATTTGCCTGAATGGTCATCGGTCAGACCTTTCTTTACTCCCAGTTTCACCCTATTTCCCCCCAATCCCTTATTCTGTGTACAACCCCTGTTTCTTAATAAAGTCCATATACTTAGAAGTAGCTTCAGTCAGATTTCACAGGTTCTGGAGGGTGACTTGCAAAACCTTTCCCCATGTGCCTCGTAAGGTCATTCGCTACTGTTGAGTTGTTTTCAGAATAAAATCTTGTTGTTTAGAGCTGGGTTGTGTGGACTCTGGCTGTGTACCGTGCCTGTAAGTCCCAAGCCAGACAGTCCTAGGTTGTTGAAGCCATGTCTAAGCCTGGTTAGTGGCTTTAGATCAGTCTTCAACTGGTGGCAGCCTACCTTGAAGGAGCGGTGTGCTCCTAGATTTGGGATCAGAGCAATCGCTCTACTGAGAGTAGATTCCAGGCAAGCAGAGAGTCACCTCAGTTTAGTCACGACTCCACATTTTTGGAATTGCTGAACCTTGAGAAGATGAAATAGTTTTTATCAACCATCTCTTCAAAGTCCCACGCCACTGGCTTTTTTTCTAACCACCACCTGTGTTTGCTCTGTTGTCTGAGAAGAATAAATGCCCATTTGTTCTTAATCTTACTGAGAAGTTTCCAGTAAGGGAGAAATCGTGTTGGTTAGGAGTGAATATTAGACAGTTTTGTTTATTTATAAAAATATATTACAGAAAAGAAATTGCATAAGAAATATAATGAGAATGATTACAAAAATACATAAGAACATATAAATACAAATTGAGGTACAGGTCAGTACAGAAAAATATAACACATGGCATAATAATAGCCCTGAGCGAATACAGAGACATACCTGTCTACTTCAGAATACTTTTGAAATTGTATACTCTTCTGATCCTACATTATTGGAGGAGTTACCATATACTGAGTCTGACCCTTGGTCCATCTAGCTCAGTCTTGTCTACACAGACTGGCAGCGGCTTCTCCAAGGTTGCGGGCAGGAATCTCTCTCAGCCCTCTCTTGGAGATGCTGCCAGGGAAGGAACTTGGAACCTTCTGATGCTCTTCCTAGAGCGGCTCCATCCCAAGGGGAATAACTTGCAGTGCTCACACATCAAGTCTCCCATTCAAATGCAACCAGGGTGGACCCTGCTTAGCTAAGGGGATAAGTCATGCTTGCGACCACAACTCCAGCTCTCCTCTCCATCTGGCATCTGGCAACCATGCCCAAAACTTCCTCCACTTATTCTCCGGCAAAGTTTTTTTCTTCCAAAAACACTAAACCCTTTAATCTATTAATTACAAAATTAACTGAGGCTTCTATATTTGGTTCGTCTTTATCTGAATTTCCCCTGCTCTTTGAAGGAATCAAATTCAGAGAGATCTCAGGCTGTGGGCCACTTCCATCCTCAGAGTCACGATGCCTCTCAATATCAGTTTCAGGGAAGCAAGAGCAGGAGAGAGGGCATGCACAGACCTCTTGCCTCTGGGCTTCTCAGAGGCATCTGGTGGGCCACTGTGTGAAACAGGATGCTGGACTAGATGGGCTTCCTTGGGCCTGATCCAGCAGGGCTGCTCTTATATTCTATGGTTCTAAGTTCCCTCCCTGGCTTCTCCAAGATAGGGCTGAGTGAGACTCCTGCCTGCAACCTTGGAGAAGCTGCTGCCAGTCTGTGTAGACAGTACTGAGCTAGATGGACCAATGGTCTGATTCAGTAGAAGGCAGTTTCCTATGTTCCCAACCTTGGGTCCCTGAGTAGCATGTGTTCCCAGCGGGCATTTTGTCTAAACCCGCTAAAGTCTGATTCCTGAGCTGGGCTGGCAACATTCATCCTACATTCACCTGCTGCTGCTGCTACTTACTACAGTTAATAATATATGTATATGGTAAAGGTAGTGTGTTGTCAAGTTGATTTTGACTCTTGGTGCCCACAGAGCCCTGTGGTTTTCTTTGGTAGAATACAGGAGGGGTTTACCATTGCCTCCTCCTACACAGTGTGAGATGATGATGCCTTTTAGCATCTTCCTATATTGCTGCTGCCTGATATAGTACCAGCAGGGATTCGAACCAGCAAACTTCTGCTTGTTAGTCAAGCATTTCCCCGCTGCTCCACTTAAGGTGACTGCATGTATATAGTACTATATGTTTTATAGAACTATAATACAGTTCTATTAGTTTACTGCTTTTCAAGGAGGTTCTCTCAAGAAGGTTTACACAGAACAATAAATAATAAATAAAGAGGCTTCCCTGTTCCCAAAGGGCTCACAGTACAAGAAAGAAACAGAAGGCAGACGCCAGCAACAGCCACTGCAGGGTTGCTGTGCTGGGGACGGATAGGGCCAGTTGCCCTCCCCCTGCTAAATAGAAAAGAATCCCCACTTGACAAGGTGTGTGCTCACTTAGGCCCTGACATTTGTAAGCTACATTTGAAGTTGTGCAGAACATGACAGGGGGATGCAGGGCGAATTTTGCCTGCTCAGCTTGGGATCCTAGACCCTAGTGGGTGTGTTCAGGGCCCCAGACTTTGGTGGACCATGTGAAGTCACCCCCTGAAATGATTAAGGCAGCAATTTATAAACGATGATAGGACCAGAGACTCTGATCCGTGAAATTCATCGTGCTTCCTGCCTTTTGCAGAGGCTGAAGTCATCGTCTCTCGAAAGAGAAACCTCATCCGCTTACTTGGGGAAATCCAGAACAGCTTTGCAAAGGAAGTGCTTTGAACTTGCGAATCAATTAAAGCCCAAAGGAAGATTTCCTGTCACAAGCAGCAGCAGAAGAGAGGGAACAAACAACCCAGAGTCGATAACACATATAAACTCAAATGGCCTACTAAAAGCCATGGAAGCAGGGACCGTCTTGGCCATCTCTTCCCAAATGAGGACGACTGCTTTGTAAAATGTCTTGGCTGCCGATCTGTAAAGTGTACGGAAGAAGCAATAACCAAGGCTTCTTGACGCTACAGGCTTATGTTCTTTATGTTATATTATAGATGGTGTGAGAAAGTCCAACATCACTGTAACGCTAAAATGATAAAAATGAAATTACAATCCCAGAGCAAATCACCCCATCTCCATCTCCATCTCCATCTCCATCTCCATCTCACGCACACAGTGCTAAGGCAATGTGTGTCACAGAGTGTATTGGAGTGGGCTTTTAAAGCTGCAGTGAGGATAGTGGCAGAGACAGTGTCAAGGGTTCCTCTCAAATGCCCCGAAATGGCCCCAAACGGCACGACCTGGCATCTGGGAGGAAGGTAGGCCTGAGGAAGGAGCTCTCGCTGCCGTCTCAATGCTGGCGTGCAGATGCTCTGGGTGGGAAAAGCTGGTTACAAAACAAAGGCTGAGCAATGCAGCAAGCGTCTCCTGTGTGGGTTGCCTTGCTGAGCACACACATGTAATCAATAGGAACCATTTCTCTGAGAAGTGGTCTCCGAAAGATGGGTCACATGCCCCTTTGATTTGGGTGGTGGATGCAAGGCTGGCCATTGAGTTTTCGGCACCTTAGGTGGTTTGGTTTTGCCCCCCGCCAGCCAAGAACACTTTGAGTTCCGGGCTGGCCTGCTGGCCTTGGAAATCAAAGTCTGATTCCCAGCGAACAGCTATCCTGCTTGTTAGTTATTTGAGGTGGGGGCTGTTCCACCCAGGGTCCTGTATTCTTTTGTAAGGTTGTGGTGGGGGAGAGAGTGGGAGATTTTCAGTTGCTTCCTAATTGTGAAGAGCTGCGAGAAACTGAGAATCCGTATGTCCGTGGCTGGGAAAAGGTCCTATGTTTCCTATGTGTCGGGTCCAGTGCCCATCCAGTCCAGCATCCCGTTTCAGGCCTCTGAGAAGCCTACAGGCCAGAGCTGAGGGCAAGCCCTCTCTCTTGCTGTTGCTCCCCTGCAACTGGTATCTGGAGGCATCTTGCCTCTGAGGTGCCTGGAGTTGGCTACACACAGCCTTGTAGGAATAAGAGAAATGCGTATAGCTGTCACGCTAGATTGCTGAGAATGCTTTGCTTTGCTTTTTGCATGTCCGTTTTATGGAAACATGGGGACCATGTTTGTTCTGATCCTGTGTATGTTTTGTAGTTTGCTGTGCTATTCCTAGTATGCACCATAGGCTATGTAGTCTATATGACAAGTTCGAGTCTAGTATAACCCCAAACTCACGGGTGATGTTTATGCCACCCTGACCTTTTGGATGTTGTCCTATTTTTGGAAGTGTCCAGAAGAATACTTTCCGCACTGGAACAGGTCAAGGTGTGGGGAGGTGTGGGAGGGTGTGACAGAATGGGCCTTTGTTTGGCTTAAAAATGCATCCCAGTTTCATAACAGAACTTCCAAAAGCCAGTTTTGGCCTGGGCCTCTTGCTGTCCCTTTGTGAATTTTGTCCCTCTTGCTGTCCCTTTGTCACACTAGATTGCTGAGAACGCTTTGCCCGTGTTTGCCCCTCTCCTCAGTAGCCCCTTGGAGAGCTAGTCTTGTGGTAGCAAGCAGCAAGCATGACTTGCCCCCTTAGCTAAGCAGGGTCCACCCTGGTTGCATATGAATGGGAGACTAGAAGTGTGAGCACTAGAAGATCTTTCCCTCAGGGGATGGAACCGCTCTGGGAAGAGCAGAAGGTTCCAAGTTCCCTCCCTGGCAGCATCTCCAAGATAGGGCTGAGAGAGACTCCTGCCTGCTTAGCTTAGGGGACAAGTCATGCTTGCTACCACAAGACCAGCAAGCCCTGGTAGCATCTCCAGGTAGGGCTGAGAGAGACTCCTGCCTGAAACCTTGGAGAGCTGCTGCCAGCTAGTGTAGACAATGCTAAGCTAAATGGACCAATGAATTGACTCAGTATATGGCAGCTTTGTGCATTCATATTAAAGAGAAAGAGTATGCTGAAGGACCTCGTATCCTGTCCTGCTCCCAAATGTGAAAACAACAGAAACTCAGCAACAATCCCTTGCCGGCCTCTCGCTGTCTCATGAAAACATTTGCTATGCATCATGTGCACAAAGAGCTGGTCTGTAGCAGTGCTTCCCCTTTAAGTGCAACGGAATGCCTCTACCTGAGCGCTGCGGTTCTATTGGCTGAACTGTGGTTGCCCGGGTGACGATTGTGACCAAACACTTGTCGCAGAAGCATGCAAGCCAGCTGCTTAATGAGCCCTGGGAACCCGTATCCTGGGGGGAATAGAGTAAATCCCATTTGCAAGGGACAAAACTATGGAAGGTACGTAGGTGGAGGCAGGTGTTTAAGTCCCCAGGCTGCTTCTGTTGGCATAGAAAGACTCCTGGGCTTAATCCAGGGTTCCTTGGTTATTTTAAGAGCAGCAGCCCCTAATTTCCGGTCGCAGGGACTGCAAATTTATTACCAATCACAGAAGAGTGTACAGAAAATGCAGGACTGAAGGAATGCAAAGGCATGAGCTAGTCCATGTATTTCATTCTTTCTTCACACACACAACATTTTCAGGCATACACCTAAAGTGCGGACTTGAAATGTGTGAAGGCAACAAGCATGGGTTGCAGATTCAGGGATCAGGAGCGGTTCATCTGAATGAGCCAGGGGTGGGTGGGTACCAGAGGAGTTTGCTCCTCTCTCTTGGTTGCTCCTCTCTCTCTCACCCCACCCGAGAGCTGCATGGCTCTATTTGGAGAATGTTCTACCTACAGGCACTTTTCTTCATATTTTAAACAGCTCTTTATGCATCTTTAATCTAGCTGTTTACATATACCCTCCTATCTACCCGACGTCTCTTAGAGAGGCCTCCGTGCCCTGCATTGCTTATTGATCTTTCCCGGGATTAGCAGCAGGAGCAAAATAAATGACACAGAATCAGATCTATGCACTTGATTTTCAGTGCACGCAGCCCTTTTCTGGGGCAGCCCTTTTATGAGGCAAGGCAAAGCTTCCACCTCAGGCAGCAAATTGTTGGGGTGCCGTCAAAGCAGCTTTTTTGGGATGGATCGGACCCTGGCACCCTTGCAAGGAGTGCTTCTCCTCACACTCCTAGCAAACTCCTAGCAAACCTTACAAGAAGCACAAGAGGAGGCTGCTGGCACCTTCCCCACACACCCCTGCCCCACTTTCAAAGCTTGCAAAGGTTTGTTTTAAAAGGCTATCCCCCTGCTAAATGAGCAAAGAGGTGCCTTCTAAAGTGGTGACTCTCTTATATTTAGCAGGGGGAGAGCAACTGACCTATCCATCCCCAGCACAGCATCCCTCCAGTGTCTGTCTGCTGCTGGTATCTACCTTATGTTTCTTTTTAGACGGTGAGCCCTTTGGGGACAGGGCCCCATGGCACCTTATAATTCTGTGCCACCATATTCTTTTCTTCAAGAGGTGATGACAATGGACTTGGAAGAAAAAGAGGACGGTCTGGAAGCCCTAAAAAATAAAGCACAACTGATCGCCAATGACATCATCAAAGAGGCCTTGGAGACTCTAAGAGAGCTCCAGAAGAAAGAGGCAGGTATTTTGCGGGCGCGTTTGTCATGCATGTGAAACCTTTTGGAGGGTATGAAATCCAGCTGTGCTGGGGATTAATCCATGTCCCCCCTTCAGCTGCAGCGGCCAAGTACAAAGTCAACAATATTACATGGTCGACATGCAAGGATTTCACAGTAGGAAAAGGACTGCTGCAGATTGAAGAATATTTAAACGTAAGTTGAAGAGCTGATATTTAAGGGTGCATTTTAGCGTCAAGCCAAAATCACTTACCTTCTGTGTATATTAAATGGTTAGAAACTGGCTGGAAATAGGCCTGTAGCCAAAAAGTAGGGATAATTTGCAAGTGACCGAAGATGATCCATTTAATGTATGAAATCTGTTTATTTTATTAAATAATGAGGCTCTAAATGCAATCAGTGTGTTGAGCCTAATAGTGTTCTGCGGGGAGAGCTGGTGCCCGCTCTCCCTGCAGACGATCAGGGGGCTAGCCCTGGCAGCTGGATCGGCTGCCCACATGATTACCAGCTTCGTCACGGAGCTGGTTGGGGCTGTGGAAGTCCCAGAATGCCCTGTGCTAAGTCCCCAGAATGTGGGGGTAACTGGGAGCCTGAGTAGCAGTGCTGTATGCATTTTAACCGTGTTCAGCTTAAACTAGTTACAGCTTAGGCCACATTCGCACGTCACGTGGAACCATGGGTCCAATGGACCCGCGGTTTCACTCCCCACCCACCCTCTGCTTTCCTGTCCACTTTTGGATGACAGGGAGAGCGTCCTCTCTGCAGTCAGCAAGACAGCAGAGAGGAGGGGAAACTAGCTGTGTGGGCTGTCCTTGCTTGGAGGACAGCTCACACAGCCAATCACGAAGGGAGAGAAGGAGGAGCTTCCTCCCTCAACTCCAGTCCAGCCAAATGCAGCCTCCAGTTTTGCATTCAGATGGAATGGAGGCTCAGTAGACCCTTGGTTTTGAGCAGCAAAACTCACTACAAACCTAGAGCTCAGACTGGAGTCTCCCACACGAAACCTTGTGTCATGCAATGGATAGTGCCAGAGTTGCATGTGTTCGGATGTAACAGTAAGGAAACCGCAGGTCCCTGAAACACCAGATCTCTGTTATGGGTGAATGCAGCCTTAGAATGCTTCTCCTCTGCTTATTGATATAACCATGGTTAGCTGGGCTGGGTGTGACATAATTTTGTTTTCTAGAAAGAGAAGCATTGCTAGCCAGTAATGATAGGTTTCACACACGAGCACTGTGTGATAGTCATTGTTTGCATGATTTTCAAGATCCCGATACCTGGAGGCTGGTAAGTTAGCCAGTCATTGATGACTGTTAAGGTTAATGTTTTTGTTAATGTTTCCAATACAGGACTACTGGCATCCCTAGGCCTTCATCCCACCGGAATCACAGAATACTCTGGTAGGGAGGGAGAAGGGAAAGGAATTGGGAGCTCATGATCACCACCTTGGTTTCACCATTGGTTAAAATAACTGGTTTGATCTGGGCCAGAGCTTGTTTCCATTAGCTGAAAATAATTATGGGTGCCAGAAAATATGAAAGGGTAACACCTCTCCTACAGCCATTACACTGGTTGCCTATTCGCTACCAAGTTCAATTTAAGGTCCTGGTTTTGACCTTCAAAGTCTTACGGGGTTTGGCACATGTTTTACCTACAGACCCGCCTCTCCCATCTATTTACATCCCGTCCGGTCAGATGTGCTCAGATGGCCCTTTTGTCGGTCCCCGATTTCCAAGAGGTTCAGGGCACTAGGACCCGTGAAAGGGCCTTTTCGGTTGCCACCCCACTTCTCTGGAATTCCCTTCCCCTGCAGATTCATTTAGTTCCTTCCTTGGTGATTTTAAAATTTTTATTGAAGACTTTTCTTTTTCGCCAGGCTTTTACCCTGTAGTTTATCTATTCCCCCCCGCCCCGTTAGTCACTTTAGTTTTATTTAGAATGTAATTTTAATGCTGTCTTGTTTTGCATGTTTTTGTACACCGCCCAGAGTCTTCAGAGTGGGTGGTATATCAAATGTTTCAAATAAGTAAATAAAATGAATGAATGAATGAATGAATGAAGGACAAATGGCATCCCATAAGGGACAGACAGTTTTGAGCTGAAATAAGGGACGTCCCTGCTCATAACAGACTGTTGGTGACACCAGCTGACATACAGAGCAAGAATGCACCGGAGCAGCCTAACAGAATTTCCCAACCAACTGCCCCGGTACAGCAAGGAAGGGACAATCTTTTGATGCCCTCCCCTTCCCCAGGAAGCTCTCCGTTCCACCTGTAAATATGTCCCAACCCTCAACCCTCAGGGACATATTTTCAGGTGGCACAGAGGGCTTCCTGGGGAAGGGGAGGCCGTCAAAACCCACCACTTTCCCTCTTGCACTGGCGCAGTGAGTTGGGAAGTTCTGTTAGGCTGCTTTCTTGCAGCACCCGTGTGCAGTCCTTGCTCTGTGTGCGAGCCGCTGGTTTTCTACATGCAGGAACCTTTCCTTCCATGGACAAACGGTTTGTCGTGTGAGCTCATGACTACAGTCTGAAGTAGTACAGTGTGACAGAGGTTAGCCACCTCAGAGAGGACTGAGACATAAGGTACAGATTCAGTCCACTATCCCATAGGCCTTTCGTCAAAGTCCTCTCCCTTCTGGGTGCCTTGCTGCTCTTCCAGATATATTTTCGTGTACATGATTCCTACCATGATCAGGAAGCCTTTCCATGCCTCATGTAGAAGGAGCCAATAGGGCTTACTCTCAGGTAAGCACACAAGTCTTGACAACATCAGTGGGACTCAGGCATCCGTTTTGCTGGACCAAAGATCAAGGTAAGCACATGCATGTACTAATGGAACACAGCATGGCTTTATGCTTATTCCACAGACATGGGAGCTTCATGAGAGCTGGTTACACTGGACGAACTATTTGTGTGACGAAGAACTAGAGTACAGTACAAGATACCACTATCGGGTACGCTTCAGCATCCCGACCTGTAGGAAACCCATCCCACGAGCAACCGCAAATGTTTATTTCATCATAGAGATTTCCAAAATTAAGCCACCGGTAAGTATTTAGACTCTGCCAGGAGTATCTCCTCCAGATACAAATCAACTCAGACCATGAGTAGGGTGTCTTCATCTTGGTGTACCATAATGGAGATCTAGCTGAACGTCTTGGGTCAGGAGCAGCTCCAGAACTACTAGCCTGGGGGAGCGAAAGAGTAGCAGAGAACTTCATTTGGGAAGTGAGGATTTTGCAATACATTAAATATTTATAGAAGATAATGTAATCAATGAATCTCCTTGCCTGCCGGTTGCTGCTGGGGTAGAATAAGTGATTAGGCAACAGAAGCTTTTTAAAATAATTAACTCAAGCTATAGGACTGTCATATATGACAACAGTATTGTCTCTACTTTACTTTGCTGTAGAATTCCAGGCTGGTGGATTGTGGGGAATAGGGAATATGGTGGGGGGGGGCACCCACAAACCCCTTTGAGTCACTTCTGTTTTGGATCCAGACATTTGATCATTTGCAAGAGTCTCCTCTCCTCCTTTGGGTTGGTAACACAACTGAGAGCAGGTGATAAGCTTGTTGTAACAGCAGAAACCAGAAGAGGCCTTTGTCTTGGGATTTTATGCCCTTTGCACACACCTAAGGGAGGTAACCTGTCAGTATCTCCCCTGATGTGAACCTTTGCTGCTGGGGCTCTAGGTAAACTAATACCACCATCTGGGCAGGGCAAACCAGAGGAGGAGAGGGAAAGACCTATGCAGCTGGCCCGATCCTGTGCAGCTATTGAATTCACTCTCCCCAAGTGCATGAGATTGCACCCAAGGGAAATGGGAAATGTACTGAGGTGGGTGGAGGGAGAGGAAGAAAAGTGAGTCTGCATTATCAGGAATGACTCTTTATAACTTTGTAACTTACTGCATAGCTGCAGAAAGTTACAACCTCTGCAGCCATTAGGAAGAAACATAGGAAGCTGCCTTATTTCTTATTCCATCTAGCTTAATATTGTCCGCACAGATTGGCAATGGCTTCTCCAAGGATATGGGCAGGAGTCTCTCCCAGCCTTATCTTGGAGGTGCCAGGGAGGAACTTGGAACCTTCTGCATGCAAGCATGCAGGTGATCTTCCCAGAGTGACCCTATCCCTAAGGGGAATATCTTACAGTGCTCACACATCCAATGTTCAGATGCACCAGCGTGGCCCCTGCTTAGCAAAGCAGACAATTCATGCTTGCTTCCACAGGACCAGATCTCCTCCCTTCTTGTTTTAGTGTAAGACCACAGTTTTGGTAGGAAAGCCTTTTGCTGTTTTACTTGCATGTATCACTATATTAATAAGATTATCCATTTTGTATCTAGTCCCTCTTGCTATTTTTTTTAAAGTAGAATTTGAAGAAACAAACACCGTACAAAGCCAGGATGGAAAGAAGAGTGAATCATAAGTATGGCTCCAATTCTATGGAACTCAGTTCCAAGAAGCGTTAATTAGTACTTGCTATTTACTGTCAGCATCTTTTTGCTTTTCCTAAGATGTTCTTAGTGTCCATGAAAAAGTCATATTTAGTCAGTTTCTTTTTAACAAAACAGAAATCTGCCCGTTTAAAGCATTTTAACAGTCTTGTTTTCTATCTGATACAGACATTCCCTGTTGAAGTATTCTTTGTGGTGGAGACAAATAAGCTCATTCATAGGTATTTTCTGTGATTTATCACATAAGTGCCAAATAATGTGGTGTTACAGTCTTACTGTACCGGTCACTTCACTTCAGGGTTAAAACCTTAAACATGTGAGTCTCAGAGAGGATGGGTCAAAGATGAGAATTCATTTTTAAAGCAATGGCAATAAGCATACCATATCAAGAGGTATTTGGTTTTTTTTGCATGTGATGTTACTAGTTTCATGCATTTTTTTCTGCCTATGGCTTTTCACACAGACATCAGTTTCAAACAATTTCCTGACCTATTCCTGAAAACCCCGTCTACTCTCCACCCAGATTCCCAGACCAACTGACAAATCTTAACCCCTTTCCCCCAACATCCTGACTACACTTCACTACTGAATCAAGTTTCAGAAATTCTGCTTAGATGCTTTGCCATGGATAATAAAATCTATTTATCCCAGATGAACCCCCTAGGAGCAATTTTTCTTTACATAGATCAAATTGATTTGCATCTAGGGCTGCTAATTACCAGGGGTTGGGGCCGGCAGTGGGGAGAGGCCAAGCTTGGTCATATGCTTCTAAAGCAACTTGATATGCAAAAACCAGGTTTTCACTGACAAACATTATCCTCTGCTAAGATCTGAAGATATAACAGGCATAGTGAAATAACTTCCTAATTATGGCTATTAATTGACAAGGGGGGACGTGCAACCCAATGTTGCATGTATATATACACAATGTTATATACCTACACACACACACACACTGTTGCACAATATATCCCAGGCCCCTAGCGTGAGAATTCCTTGCTCAGAGCTCCAGTCAGAAAAAGAACTTTGTGGGGCCTTTTTAGGGATTGTGGTGGAATTGGAAGGAAGTTTTGGAAGAAGGCAAGGCTGAAAGGAACCTTTTGGCTATATACAACTGGTAATATTGTATATTACTAACTGGTGACAGGTAATAAAATAAGATCAATCTTATTTATTTATTATTTCTCTGTGTAAACCACCCTGAGCCATTTTTGGAAGGGCGGTGTAGAAATCAAATAAATAAATCAATATTTGACAGCGTGGTTTTTTGTTTTAAGCTTAATCAAAATGTTGGGTTGCTTTAAATTCCTGCTTATATTTATATATTAGATATAATTGCCCTCATTCTTTCTCTGCGTAGGCCAGGAGAGTCCCGCTTTAAAGAAAAGTGGCTGAAGGACGTAATTGAAAGCAAAATCTACATGATGAAGGCTATTGGCTTTTAGTGCCATGAAGAGATTTTAAATTTGCAACCATTGTATTTATGTCTGTTTCCTGCTTCTTTTTGGTAAATTAAAAATGATGTAAATCTCTAGCCTGATGGTCACTTTTTGGTCTTTCTGCTTCTCTTTTAACTAGCTAATTCATTGATAGTGAAGTAGTGAGAATATTAAAAATGTTGATTTTTATATAGAGAGAGAATGCAGCACGCATACATGCACCCCCCAAAAAAGCATCAAGGCCCTTAACCTTGTTGGTTCTAGATTATGAAATCAGAGATCCTCATTTACTGAAATATTTGAGTCCATATAGAAACAAAAATAGCAGTGCCTTTACAGAGTGCATATTAGCATAATGATGTGTCCCCTTTTCTAAGGGGATACACCAGGGGTATTGGTCTGTATTCAATATCTGCCTTTTGGCCCCAGGCCATAATTCCAAAGTTGTGGATTAAATTAAATCTCCTTTAAAAACCATCACTGTTGCTGCAGTGAGGAGATGGTGTTTTCCTTCTCTGTTGCCCTTGAATCTATGTGATTTTTTTTTCACCTCTCCTAATGTAATGCAGTTTGTAGTACTGTTCTTTCTCTGTTTTTGTAGTTATTTTTTAAAAAATTCTATAAACTACCTGGAGCATCTTAAAGCACAAAAACAAGGTAAAAATAAAATATTATTATAGTCAATTTCAAAGAAAGCAAAAGAACTTACTGTTTCTCTGAAATTGACTACAATATTTGCTTTTACTCTGCTTTTCTGCTTTAAAAATGCTCAAAGCAGTTTATACAATAAAAATAGAAATGCAACTGAATTAAAATGGCAAACCAACGATGTAGAAAACAACACATGCAGGAATCAGGTGCACTCAGGGAAACAATTTATTTAAAAAAATATTTTTCCAGAAATACATAGTTTTGGAGGTATAGTGAGGGATACTTAGAATGCAGTAGACCAGGGCTTCTCAAAGTTGGATCCCCAGATGTCACTGGACTACAATTCACATCATCCCCCAATGGCCTTTTGGCCACTGTGGCTGGGGATGATGGGATTTTGAGAATCCCTGTAGCAGATAAAGCTTCCCTCTCCCGTCCAACGCTGGGGTTTCCCGGTGGGTCCACCTCTCCTTTTTTTCAGATCACAGCTCCTCATGCTGCAGAGGGCATTCACAAGGTCCCCCAAACTTCAGGAATGATTTGTCAGGTAGCACAAGAGAATTTCAGAAGGCAGAAAGTCTTAGTAGTATCTTTGTGTGGCTCACCACAAACGCCAGGATTCCAAGGACTAGCAGAATACTGGTTAAGTTGAAGAAATCCAACCCCAGCTATTAATAGTTAAAAACCCACCCTAGTATTTATGCCATCACAGCAGAAGGTATCCACGCCTCCATCCCATTTACACAACACAGGCAGTAAGCTCCTTAAATTCTCCAAGCAGTTTTCTCTTTTGTAGGCCAGATTCTTCATATCGCTAGAGACGGAATTACAAAATGATGATGAAATCTGTGCTAAGAGACGGCTTTATTTACACGGAGTCTAAGTCACAAAACATTATAATAAAAGCCACTTTGCTCTATTAAAAACATGAAATGCGAAATAATGCACAGTAACACCTTAATGCGGGGTATTGTCTTTGTAAGTGATCTACCCACAGAAGTACTACACAGCATTAGGGGTGTTAACTGCTTCAGCGGCCACAGGGGCTTGGAAACAACATATTTGGATCACCTTTTATTTGTTCTCCAGCCCAATAAAATATAGATTTTTACTCCAATCTGTCTGTGCCCATACTACAAGCCCAACATTCTCTTAACCAGCTTTAATCAAATCCCAAAGTTCGGTCTTGGAAGTCCCTGGGTCTTAACTGTTTGAGTGAGCTCAGAGAATTAAAAATAAAAGAAAATTAAATTAAAAAATGCCCCCCTCCCCACAAATCCCCAGCTGGTGGCAGCACCACATCACCACATTTTGGTACAGGTTGCTTGACTGAAGGCCTTACGCAGTTCTGACCCTTGTCCCATTTCGGCCTGTGGGCATCTGTTACGGCCACGCCCTGCAAGCGACTGGACAGGCTGTCCAAATGAACCTGCCAAGGCTGTCACTTGAGACAGATGACCTGCTTCCCAAGTTCAAGCCGCACGAGGTCCTGCAGTTGGCAAGTTGCTGGGATAGGGGTGGGTGCCAGCAACAGGTCAAATCTGTGCTATACAAACAACCAGGAGTTTATTTGTCATCTTTGCCCTTGGTTTTTCTGTAGACCATCTCTCGGAAGCTCGCTAGGATCTTGTTCTCTCTCTTCCGCCGCTCCTCCTGGTTGAAAGACGCCAGGGCTCTCTTTTCATCTGCGCTGTAGATCTGGTTCTCTTTGCGCAGACGCACGGCTTCCATTCGTCGATGCCTGGCGAGAGAAACGGCACGCATCAGAAGACAGTAGTCTCTTGCCATCCAGGCAACGGCAGAGTGTTTCCTGCACAGGACCTTCCTGAATGTCTCCCTGTAACTCACCCCAAATATATGCCAGCCAAACAGCCTGGCAAGTGTGGGAAAACCTCACGGCAATCCCCAAACACCTACCTGCTGCCACTCATGACATAGCCAGACTTCTCAAACGATGCAATCTCTTCGCTCGTCAGGCCGATTTCACCTCTGCGGGGGATGCGTTTTCCAGCTTTTACGTATTCTGCCATAGCAGCTCCTTCACCAGGAAGCAAAGCATGTCCGTAGCTTTAAGGGATAAAGGCAATACCATCTTAAAATAATGAAGGAAGAGATCCTTACAAAACACGGACATCATTTGCTACCTCCAACACAGGGTTCATTCACAACCAGGCAGTCTAGAAACCTGCATGGCTGCAAACTGCAATGACCTAATTAAAGCCCCGGGAACTTTATTTATTAATTCAAAAGCTGGAGGTGGGGAGGGGAGACCTGAATAAAAACAGAAGCCACTAATCTGTGGTTGCAGAAGGATCAAGGCACCAGTTTGTACTGAAGCCTTGGGAAGTGGCTGATACTCGCTGCTGAATTTTTAAGGACAAAGTTTTAGCCCTTAAATTAAGTCTAGATTTAAAGGAGCAAACAGAATGAAGTGGAACTCTGCAGTCAAAAACCTGGTAGCTCAAATGCTCACACATTTCAAGCTTGTGTTTTATCTTTCTTTGTGTGATTTGGGTCACAAAAACCCATTCACCTCTCTCTCCCCCCTCCCTGCTCCATTGGAAACCTTCTCAGAAGCTGCAGTTGCAGCAGAAAAAATAAGGAGAGATCCACCTCCACGCACCACAAAGTAGGCGAGGATATTTCGGAGAGGGCAAGTTCCTTTGAAGGGTTTAGAAACAAGGCTGATAGAAATGGCGACGACACTTGGATTTGTGCACGGAAATCCGGGATTTCAACTGCCTCCATTAACCACAGGCTACGGCACTTACTTCAAAGGCCGGTCATCTTGAGAGGCATGGCTTGTGGGAGCTTCTGGCCCTATGAAATCCACAGCATCCGTATTTTCTGCAAAGGGGCAATAAAAGGAAGAATGATTACTAAACCTTCTGCTTTCTGCAAATAATGTTTTTTTTAAAAGTGTTTTAACACATCTGCACATCATCGCCATCCCTTCCACTGTTCTGCCTAGCCCAGTCCAAGTGCTTGGATTCCAGCAGCATCTAACCACTCTTCAATGGAAAGACCCATCCATGGGCCTGTTTGGCCTAAACGTTTCTTTTGCTAGCTGCCTTGGGTTTTTCTATTGGAGAACAACTACGATGTATAAATATAATACATTTTGTGAGAAATAAATCAGTTCAGAGCCAACATCTGTCTACAAACCTTGAAAGATGGATTAACTTAGCAGCGAACAGTATCACAGAGAAGGCTGCATACGTGGGCAGATTTAGTCTGATTTCATAATATTCAAAACCACACATGAATACCACACATACATCTCTCTACGACCTATGTAAACAATGATAGAATCAAGTTTTCAACCTGCCACACAAATCACCATTTATTCCAAATCATGCCAGCCAATTTCCTATCTAGAACTGACTCAATTAAATTAACTTAAAATCCATGTATTTGTAGCCTGAGCCATTTAACAACAACAAAACTTGACCCATTTACTGACAACAGACACCTGTTTGCCAGACACTGCGAGCAGCAACAACCTACTTGATCTCTCGATCCAGAGGTCCCCTCCTTGAAGCCCTTCGTCATCAGAATCTTCGCTACTCGAATCACTAGAGTCCTTCCTGCTCTTCTTACTCTTCTTTTTCTTTGACTTTTTTCTGTTGAGAAACCAAAGCAAGGCTGGTAGGAACAAGACCAAAGTGATTCAGTCTGTTGTCACTTCTGGAAGCTTCCAGCAATCAATGGGTTACAGAAAAAAACATTCAAAATTGTTTCAAGGCTTCGACAAATATAGACCCGCAACAAAATAATAATAATAATAATAATAATAATAATAATAATAATAATAATAATAATAATAATTTGATTTCTATACCGCCCTTCCAAAAATGGCTCAGGGTGGTTTACAAAGAGAAATAACAAATAAGATGGCTCCCTGTGCCCAAAGGGCTCACATTCTAAAAATAAACATAAGACACACACCAGCAACAGTCACTGGAAGTACTGTGCTGGGGGTGGATAGGGCCAACGTATTTTTGCACCCCCACCTTACTAGTCCCTTTAGTTATTTCTATCCTCCCACACTCATGTTCCCTTCACTAAGAACTTTGCCCAGAATATTATCACACAAAACAGAAAGAAGGAAAATATAAAGACAAAAAGAGCGGAAGATGAAAGCAAACGAAAGAAAGAAAGAAAGAAAGAAAGAAAGAAAGAAAGAAAGAAAGATCACTTACTTTCTATGCTTCTTTTTCCTCTTTTTGGCTTTCTTTTTCCCCTCTTCACCTGAAAAGTTAGTTAACATTACAAATAAAAATAAAGTTAGGGGAAAGGCATGAAATGCTTGAGGGCAGGAGGGATGGAGAATTCCAGAGATGTATGTCAACGGCAAAAGTGTGGTTCTGCTCATTCGTGAATCTTAGGTATAACATTAAACCACAACTTAGTGTTCTGTGCATCAACGGAGCCCAGCCTGAAACTCACTCACTCTCCCTCCTCTCACTAAAGGCGGCAACCGAGAGCTTCAATTGAGTGCTTAGAATAAACCACAGTTTCTCTTTATAGCCAAACGCTGGAAGCTATCATTTATTTCAAGCATGGTTAGGCCAAGCAAACCAGGACCTGAAACTATGGTTTGTTTGAACTAATCAGGGTTTGCACTTTTAAAATAAACCATAGCTTCCAGAGTTTGGACATAAAGAAAAGACTGCAGTGATTCTAAAGCAAAAGGGGAAGCTTGGTGGGGGGGAGGGCAGGGGCAAGAGCATGTAAGTCCAAGGCTCAGAGCTCCTTATGCACGCAATGCTAAACACTAGTTTAGTGTTAAGTCTGCACTGCAGCCTCAGTCTTACAACACATGCATACATTTAGAAAATGCTCTCAAGACTTCATATGCCAGAGAGGCTCAGCTTTTAACTATAACTAGAGCATGCCTACGCTAAATGTAACCTTTTCTAAATGGATACAGTTATATTGCTTTCCTCCTTGTCCTCATTTTGCTTTCCAGTGAGCAAACTAGAATATCTGCCAGCCATTTCAAAGCAGCCACAAAGAATTAATTCCCAGGGAGGAGAGGCCACTATAAGTAAACCTGTTCTAACCAGTGTAATTTTTGCAGTATGTAGCTATAACCTTGCAGTTCAATAGCCCAATTGCAGGCATTGTTTACTCAGGCCTGTTCAAAATCAGAAACAGTCATGCCACACAGCAGATGTGCACATACGTGAAACAGCTTTCCTCTTCTTTTTCTTCTTCTTCTTTTTCTTCTCCTCCTCTGAAAGATATTTGAAAAGGAAATGTTTTACAATCAAGGCAAAGTTCATTCCAATGCACCATTTTTTAGATGGCCAGTTCCTGACCCAGAGACAGAAGCTGCTGCTGTAACAGAAGCAGGGGATCCAAAGCATCATTGCTGCTTCTGAGCTGTAGAAACTCATCCTCTCACCAGAATCTTGTTTTCTACAGCTGGTGGTGGGGAAAGGAAGCAGGTGAATGGAGATGGAGAAATAAGCGAATAATGTGCCCAGAGCCACAGAAAGAAGCTGTTCCTGGGTCTGGAACTGGCAACCCTAATTATTCTTGACGTAATTTGCTTTAAGCAATTTCAACAGCTGTTGGTGTAACAAAACAATATCTAATCAACATGAAATACCTTCAGAGCTGGAATCAGAGGAGCTGCTCTTTTTAGATGTCCCATCCTCATCTTCTGCAGGGGTATGTTCATCAGAACTAGATTTAAAGGCAGAACACAAAAAGTCTTAATGTTAGGGTAATCAAGAGCAAGAGATATAGTCACCTGAAAGGCTTTCTTGTATGGCCCAAATCAAGGCAGGTACTTAAAAAGCCACCATATTTTGGATCCAGGGCTAGATATAGCTGCATTTACCGTTTACTTTCATTCTCACTCAAGCCAGCGGATCTGAAGTTAGCCCAAGGGGCTTAGAGTGCTCTGAAGGTTTCCCATACAAGAATTGCCAGTAGTGTTAAAAACCAACACTCTCCTTTTTTTGGTGGTTGTGGGAGGAGTCCCCCCGCCCCCAACAAAGGCTCTTCTCTACATGACCCCTAAGCAGGATGAGAGATTTCACTATTTAATGGGTTCCCCTTTTTTGTAGTGCCCAATCAATATAGCATTTATCAATGTTTGCTGTTGTTTATATTTCTTCATCTACTTTATTGTATGCTTCTCTGGGAGTGTCAGCAAAACAGCAGCTAACAATTTTTAGAAATTCAATAAATACATGTTGCAATTTGATCTGCTTAGATGGAATCATTCTCCAAGTTTGAGATGGAGACCCTGGCTTAGGAATGTGAGAGAACAAAGAAGAACTGAAAACCAATCCGATATCACGATCACTCCAGAGTGTACAAAGAGAAAAGTCAACAGGATTAAAAACAACTTCACTTACTCTGGGTCAGGAACTTTTGGCGAGAGTCCCCAAATTTCAGGTGCTCCAAGTTCACCTATTCTTTCTCTCTCATTCAGTCTCCTGTAAAAGATACTTTTCTGTTACAACCAAGAACACTGTATTATATACACATATAAACGCAGCATAACACAGAGACAGAAAGCACATATGTATATTTTGAGCACTACCATGCTCTGCTACCAAGAAATTTTTGTATACAAAAGGCATCCGACTGAGATGTTCTGTGTCTTCAACAGTCTACTTGGGGTGCAGGTGGACACTTTTTAAACTGTTACTGTGCCTTTAACAGCAGCTAGGAACACAGTTATAAACAGGAAAAGCTGCTTTTGCCTCGCTGCAAAAGAGGGAGAAGTGAGACAGCACTGCCCGCTCAGTTGGGACCAACTGACATATTTAGCCCTTCATGCCCAGAACTGTCTCCCTCCCTTTTTAACACAACTGTATCATGTCTTTGAGAGCCACCTAATGGAGCAGTGTAGAAATGACTTGACTATAAGCCAGAGGTTGCTGGTCCAAATCCCTTCTGGTATGTTTCCTAGATTATGGGAAACACCTATATCAGGCAGCAGTTATATAAGGAAGATGCTGAAAGGCATCATCTCATACTGTGTGGGAGGTGGCAATGGTAAACCCCTCCTGTATTCTACCAAAGACAACCACAAGGTTTTGTGGTCAGCAGGAGTCAAAAATGACTCGACGACACACTTTATAATGTCTTTTAGACTGTAACAGCAAGGACTATGTTTTTGCTTTGCTTTTTAAATATTTGACAGCACCTAGAAGATGGTTTCCTGTCTCATTACAGCATTAATGTAGCTCAGCTAGGAGAATTTTGCTATCAGCAATTATTGCTGTTGTGAATGATCACCATGCTTATAATAGAAATAGTTAAGCTTTATAAAATTGTCATAGATTATAGCAGTTCATAGCCCATGTTTTTCTTTTTTCCATATCTGTGTATGTGTGATATATAAATATGCACACATGCACCAACTGAAGGTACCATTTTGTGCATCTGAAAAAGCCAACAGTAGTCTATGAAAGCATATGCACAATAAATATATTTGCTTTTAAGGTGCCAGGGCAGATTCTAGGTTGGTTTTGCTAGAAAAAAAATCAGGTGGAACACCAATGCCAGGAACAGCTTCCCCTGTGAAGTTTGTACAAGTCAGGTAGGGTTGCCAACCCTCAAGAATTGGCATCAATTACAAACAAGGCTTTTGGCAGGGTCAGGGAGAGAAAGGTGGCAATTGCCTCAGGCCCCAAGCCTCATCTGAAATATGGCTCAGGGTTATTTTCATTCAAGGCAGTAAAACTAATCAGTTAAACTAAAACCCCAGAACCAAGAATTATTTCAGTATTTTGAGCCATTACATTGACACAGAACACAGTGGCTCACATATGATAGACACACAGTGGAATGTAATGTTTGCACAGTGGCACAAGATCAAGAACTCTGCTGGGCAAGCACAACAAATTGTCCAACAGAATTCTTGCACATGGTACATCCTACCACACCTGTGACATTGTGCAGTCTGTCAGCCAGAGGGAAAAGAGGGGTGGCGGTTTTCAAATGAACATTCTGCCCCCTCACCCCGGCTTCTCAAAGTCTTAAAAAGCCCCTGATCTTAAGATAGCTATTGAAAGCAAGATTGTAATGGCTTGATCATTGTGAATGGTACTGGGGTGCATGAGAACCAGAAATAGCTTCAGCCAGAGGCAGTAACCCTACTGTAACTGGTCTTTTGGTAGTGAGCATGAATTGTCCCCTTTGCTAAGCAGGGCCCACCCTGGTTTGCATTTGAATGGGAGACTACATATGTGTGAGCACTGTAAGATATCCCTCTTAGGGGATGGAGCTGCTCTGGGAACAGCATTTAGGTTCCAAGTTCCTTCCCTGGCAGCATCTCCAAGGCAGGGCTGAGAGAGACTAATGCCTGCGACCTGGGAGAAACCGCTGCCAACCTGGGTAGGTAATACTGAGCTAGATGGACTAAGGGCCTGACTCGGTATAAGGCGGCTTCCTATGTTCAAAAACAGCTGGGGGGGCCCACAGTTGAGCAGGCCTGACAGGCTGAATTGCGGCACGGGGCCTATGGAAAGGGCAGCCAGGGAGGGGTCGCGGTGCCCGGCCTCCCTGGAAGCGGGGCAGGTCTAGACAGGTCAGCAGGTTAACCCCGCGGACAGCCTCCTCCGGGGGCTCCTCGCTCGCCTCTGCCGCAGCGACTCCTCCTGCTCCTTGCCGTAATGCTCCGGGCCGTGTCGGTGGCCGAAGTGGTGCGGAGGTCCAGGCCGCTGCCTGAAGCCGTTGCGCTCCCGGGACCTGGAGCGGGACCGCGACCTCCTGCTCCGGCTGGCCCTCGGCGGAGAAGGGCTGCTCGAGCCATCATCCCCGCGTCCGCGTCGGGAGACCGGAGACCCCGCCGGGCTCCGGGAGCGGGAGACGGGAGCCATCGCTTGACAACCAGCCCAGGCCTCAGCCAACGTCGCTCACTTCCCGGTTTTGCGACATTTCCGGCCCAGCCGCAGCTCGGAGCCGCTCACTTCCGGTTTCTCCCCCTCTTAGTGAAATGGTAATTGGTATGAAGATGTATCCAAACTTGTAAGCCCAAAAGCATAAATAAAGCTAAATAAAAAAGATAAATAGATATGCAGATATTTACAAGCTTTATGACACACTCTATTGCCCAGTCCTGTTCTTGATTTTATTTTACTTTAATTTTATTTTCCATTTAATCAATAAAAACAAACAAGAACAAATATTCGGAACAGCAGTCACGGCCGGAGCAACAAGCCGTCTGAGGGAGTCGCTCTACCCCCCAAGACCTCTATGGTACCCCGCCTTATTTACTCTGCACAGATCCCCTCCCTTCGGTTGGAAACCGGAAGTGTTTACTGCCTTATGAAGTCAACGACTACTATTGTGAGTGGATGAAAATGCAAAAAAAGAAAAAAGAAGAAGAAAATGTAGAACTCTATCTATTTCCTTTTTTTACCGCAGCTTCCGGTCCGCCGGTCAAAACCCTCCGGCAGAGCTGCACTCTATTAAAAAAAAAGCGTGCTTCCTGTCGTATACTTTTATTGTAGACTCCTAGACACAAGAAAAGAGACCAGCCCCATCCAAGCTCCTGAGCTCTATGGCACCGCCAGCCGGGGAGGGCGCGCGACGCGCCGCTTCTGGCTCCCCTCGGCCCGCTTCTCCCTCCGCGTGTGCAACCCGTTATGTGGCCCGTGCTCCAACGGGGCGCCTCCCAACGGTTCCTAGAGGCGGTTCCTTTGTGCTTGGATGGGCTGCAGCCCCTAAGAGGCGATGGAGCCTGGCGCCATGACCGAGGCGGGAGGCAAGACTCCAGGTAAGCGCCCCCGTCCCGCCCGCTGCTCCTCCTCCTCCTGGGAGTCTTGCCTAAGGAGCTCCGTCGTCGCCGGGAATTGCAAACAGGAGAGGGAGAGTTTGGACGGGGCCCGCTTTGATCCCGCCGCCGCCGCCGCCTTGGATCAAAGGGGAACCAGCGGCGGCGGGGCCTTCGCGGCAGTTCAGACTATGGACCTGCTGCGAGGCTCCCACTCCCGTTGCATCCTCTAGGGCCAGGGCCGAAGGGCTCCCCGCGATCTCCTCTACCTCTGATGCCATAAAGACCCCGTTTCCTCCCCCCCCGCTCTCAATTTGGAACATCTCAATTAATATCCAATCACGCCTATCCCATTTTCCCAGCGCCGCACAGCAGCGCACACGCTCTCTCTCTCAGAACCTGCTTGCAATGCTCGCTGGCCCATCTTGTTTCAGAGTAGGGCTTATTTTTATTTATTTATTTATGAAGAAAATTTTGAGATCCACCTAAAAAAAACCCCTTAAGTTTCTTGATTTCAGCGTCCAAGATCCCTTTATAGCTATGCTGGCTTGGATGGCTAGGTGAAGAAGGACTTTGTTGTGGTAAAGGGCCATTTTTGGGGGGGTGGGGTAGGGTTTGCTACTGTGTGATACAATGTGGGATCATAACTTAAAGAGTTGCTCAGCTGATGTGGATTGGATCCTGCAAGTTACTTAGGGCTGCCAGCTCTGAAGCATTTCTGGATATCCCATCGTGCAACTCTCCCCCCCCCCCCCGTTTTTTCACAGTATCAAACCACTAAAATCTCCAGGGTCGTTTTCAATAGTCACCTGGAGATTGGTGCTGGAACCTGGAGGCTCCAGGCCAGTCCTGGATGACTGGTGATATTAAAATGCCCAGAGACAATATTTGTTGTATTCCCCAGCCATAAACGGGGAAGTATTTTAATTTCAGCAGAATTTCAGCAATATTTTGATTTCAACAGAATTCCAGCAGATAAAAGCGATAGCTAGAAGGAATCACTCTGCTCTAGCAGTTTAGTCGCCACTGGAGAGGCTTCTTTGGTTGAGGTTGGGGATTTCCAGCTTGAGTAAAATGGCAAGTATTTTATAGTACATTAAGTATTTTATAGTGTATTAATAATGTCTCCTCCTATTTCTGTATGATGCATTCGGGATTAGAATTG
This sequence comes from Hemicordylus capensis, assembly GCF_027244095.1. Lineage (NCBI taxonomy): Eukaryota > Metazoa > Chordata > Lepidosauria > Squamata > Cordylidae > Hemicordylus > Hemicordylus capensis. The sequence goes on from NC_069667.1 coordinate 23,983,068, forward strand.
TTAACTTTGGGCTGCAGAAACCACTGATTGGGTGAAACTCCTCCTTCTTCCAAAGTTTGCAGGAGATGGAAGATCAACACCCTAGGCAACGGAGAGCAGCTTAGCTTCGTTTGGAACCTGTCTTACAGGGATAGTACTGTTCTAGATGTGAGCACCACCCTGTTTTAGGAAGAACTGGTAGAGCTACTCAGTTAACGTAATCCTATTCAAGACAAGTAGCAATGGAGTCACAACAGTGTGGAGAAATAACATGCTCTGCTACCATTTTTCTTTCTTCAAGGAACTGAAACTCAAAGCCACCAGTGAAAAGGGATGTGGGTAGGGGAGGAATACAGGGTCAGCTTCCTATGTCCCTAAGTTCTGCTCAAAGGCTTTGGACATCTGTGCAGTGATGGATGTGGCTGTGGAAGAGACCTTGTGAGAAGAGACCTGTGCAGTGATGGTTCTAACTCCATCACGATTATGGTCGTGATTATTTCTTGCATTAGTAATGACCACAACGCAATGATGGTTCTGCCTGTGGAAAAGATCTTGTGAGAAATGGTCTCAAGAAGTAATTCAAGACTTCTTGTGAGTGAAATTCTACTTGTTCCTCTGTGCTTTGTGATTGGAAGAGTTAAGCAAAAGTTAAATTAAAAAACCCAAAGAATACAGCAGCTTCAACTAAGACTAGAATAAGCTAATGACAAATGTCTGGTGCTATGAGATAATGAAGTTTTCATTATGGGGCACCAGTATTTTTCAGCCACAAGCCTGAAATCTTAACAGTATGTAGCTCATTAGGTTTTAGTAGCACAGTCCTTGTGAGTAGTGCTTTGCCAAATTGATTTTTAACTATTAAAAAACAAAACAAAGGATAGCCGAGACAAAAATAATTTAGGCTGCAAATCTTTCTTAGTGGGATTTACTCCTCTAAGCAACCATGGTTAGAATCAAGGATGTTCTGCTTTTGACCTAAATAGTTATTTGCTAAAAAGTCTATCTGTGCTTTTTAGCCCACAAAGAGAGGCGGACCTGTTCTGGTTCTCCTGGGAAGAGCATAGAATACTTGTGAATTCAGTGAGAATTCAGAGTGTGAATTCGCCAGGGCTGAGCTATTTGCAAGTACAAAAAGTAAATTAGCAATGCAAACAATTACAGCCATTGAAGTACTGTTGTCTGTAATGAACAGTCCTGACTGCAGGCTATTAGTATACTGAGGAACTCGTGGCAAGGAGAGCTTAACTAACAGCTGATTAGGCTCTTCTTAGAGCTATCTGCTTCTTTTAGCCATTATGTGTTTTTCCTGTCAGCTAATCAACATTTGTTTTGTTATTTATTCATTTGATCTGGAGTGATAGGTTGCTTTCCCGGTTTACAGGGAAGCTCTTGGGTTTGCAGATACAGTTTAGCTTCACTTCTGCCTGGAAAATGTTGGGAGTCAGTTTCATCAACAGAATTTCAGCAGATAAAAGCGATAGCTAGAAGGAATCACTCTGCTCTAGCCGTTTAGTCGCCATTGGACAGGCTTCTTTGGCTGAGGTTGGGAATTTCCATCTTGAGTAAAATGGCAAGCAAAGGACTGCCCAAGCTACATTGCAATTTAAATGGGATGATCTGTGGGTACCCTGCAGCTTGGTCAGTCAACCTGGCTCGCTGTGATTAGATGCACATGGTAAAGTATTTCAGATGCGAGTTTTCACAAGTTGTTATTGCTGCCTAAAGACTACTTTGCTGCCCTGCTGCAACTATTCTTCCTTAAAGTAAGCAATGTCCCATTACATTCGCTTTCTGAAATCAAGCCTGGCCTTGAATGTCGAAGCAACTTGTTTGACATCCTGATTACTCCGGAGCAGGCTTATCAAGTTTAATGGGATTGCTCTAGAGACCCAGAGGTCTCCAGGATCTGCAATCGCTGTTGTAGTATATGCAGAAAGGGAGAGGGCAGAGATTTAGATTTAATAAAGACTTGGGCTGCAATCAGTGGAATGAGGTGGTACAGCTCAAACGGGGCACGGCGCTCTCCCGTGCTAAGAAGTGGTACAGCCCTCTCGGCCCCACCAGGACTCTACCACTTCATTCTGCAGCCCCGCAGAGCTCCGGTGGGGGGGGGACTTACTCTCGGGTAAAGCGTGCACACAGAGGATCGCGGCGGCGGCGGCTGCACGCGGCCCGAGGGGTTACTGGCAAGGCTTGCGGGGGGCGGCGCCCCTTCCACGTGGAGCCGCCTTTTGCTGGGCGGCGGCGGCGGCAGCGGCAGCCATTCAAAGGATGGAGCCGAGAGTTCCCGAGCCGCCTTCGGGTCGGGGCCGAACCGAAGGGCTCCCCCACCCTCCGCGGCCGCGCGCGCGCGCGCTCCGGAGAGGGCCCCGAAGGCTTCCGAGCCGGCGTGCCCTTCCGAAAGGAGCCGAGCGCGCCTGCGTGGTGCTGCGGCAGTCCCGGCCGGGTGGGAAGAGCGCCCCCTGGCGAGAGCCCGCACGCCTGCTGCTGCTGCCTGGGGAAGGGCGGCGGAGGCGGTGTGTGTGTGCGAAGGGGGGGGGGGGGGCCTGCCGGCGTCGGGCGAGAGAGCGCGGCGGCCGGCCTCGTTGTGCGTGTGGCGGAAGGAGCGCGGCCGGAGGAGGTAACGGGCCGGGTCCTCTCACACCCCCCGCTTGCTGGCCCTTCTTTATCCTTCCGCGCGCGGGGCCTGGGCGCGTCGCGGCAGGAGGCGGAGGCGGTGGCGGCGGCGCTCCCTCCTTTGTGTGGCCGCCCCCCAGGCCCCCTCCCCATGCACGCACGCACGCGCCCTCCGCCACCCCGGGGGGGGGAGAGATGTGCGTGGCCCAGAAGCAACCCCGCCCACTCTTCCAATTGGGGAGGAGGGCAAAGAGAAGGCTGTCCCCCCCCCCGGACCCTCTCCCCCCATATCCTTGCCCAGCCCCGCTCAGACCCCTCCACCCTATGCCCCCCCCGCTGCTGTCACCCTGCACCCCCTCCTCTCACGGCCTCCCCGCCCCCTTGGGGTCCCTGCTTTTCACTGGCCCCTCCCCAGCCTCCCCCCCCCCTGGCTGATGCTCTTCTCCCCCCCCCACGGACTGCCACATCCCCTTTGCTGCCATTGCCTCTCCCCCAGCCTCCCCCCCACTCACACACCCTCAGGGCCCCCCTACCCAATGCCTGTCTCCCTCCCACCCACCCTTCTCCAGGGTTCCCCCTGATGGGGGATTCCCAGATGCTGTTGACTACAATTCCCAGAATCCCCAGCTGCCATGGCTTTTGCTTGGGGATTATGGGAGCAGTGGGGCGGGAGAGGGAGATGGCTTGACTAGCAAGCCAGAGGTTGCGGGTTCGAATCCCCCGCTGGTGTGTCTCCCAGACTATGGGCAAACACCTCTATCGGGCAGCAGCGATCTAGGAAGGTGCTGAAAGGCATCGTTTATTTATTTATTTGTTTGTTAGAAACATTTGATCTACCGCCCACTCCGAAGACTCTGGGTGGTGTCACAGTCTCATCTCGTGCTGTGCGGGAGACGGCCATGGGGAACTCCTCGTGTATTCTACCAAAGACAGCCACGAGGCTCTGTGGGCGCCAGGAGTCGGGCAACGCAAAGCCCACTTTACTTTAGTCACCAGCATCTGGGAATCCCTGTTGGAGGGAACACTGCTCCCTCTCCCACCCCTCGCTGCTGATGTCATTGTTTCTCTCCCACCCCTGCGCCACCAACCTGGGTGGGAGAGTCCTTGCTTTGCTCACACCTTCCCCCACACCATCACTTTCCTCCAGGCTCTTCCCACCCCGCCCTGACCCTTCCCTCCTCCTCATGTCCTCCAAGCACAGACCTGCATGACCCCCTTAGTCGAGGAGGCTGAATCCGAGTCCCAGCTGCTGGCCCATCGTGGCCAGCGGAGTCTCCTGTTGCTTGCTGCCTGCCTGGGACTGCATTAGGAGCAAGGCGAGGAAGGGGTGTTGTTGAGCACACCTGGCTTGTGGGCTGCATTGGGCTTGTGGGGGTCGTGTGTGGTGTGGGCCTTCCTGTGACAGAAGGGCTGCTCGTGCAGTCTGGAGGATCCTGCAGGTGAGCTTCCAGCAGGGCTGTGGTGGCAAGCATGAATTGCCCCCTCTGCTAAGCAGGGTCCGCCCTGGTTTGCATTTGAATCGGAGACTATATGTGTGAGCACTGGAAGATATCCCCCATAAAGGATGGGGCTGCTCTAGGAGGAACATCTGTATGCTTGCATGCAGGTGTTTCCCAGGTGCTTCCCCTGGCAGCATCTCCAAGTTATGACTGAGAGAGACTCCTGCTGCCAGTCTGTGTAGACAATCCTAAGCTTGATGAGCCAATGGTCTGACTTGGTAGAAGGAAGCTTCCTATGTATCTTGCTGGATCCTGGGCTAGAGAGATTCTAGATCAGATCTGTACTCAGAGAAAAATGCAGTTTAGCCAATCCTCTTTCTCTGGTCACAGTGGGAAGAGGAGTTTGAGAAGAGTTGTGGGTATTAGGAAATACGTATGTCACACATAAGCATGATATTTCCCAGTACTTTCCATCTCCGTATGCTTTCTCCTCCAGTGGCTGTTGCTGGTGTCTATCATGTTGCTTTTTAGATTGTGAGCCCTTTGGGGACAGGGTTCCATCTTATTTGTTTGTTATTTCTCTGTGTAAACAGCCCTGAGCCATTTTTGGAAGGGCGGTATAGAAATTGAATGAATGAATGAATAGAAACTCAGTTACTTTAAGAAATATATTCTGATACTTCCCTGACAGAGTTAGCAGATGAAGCTCTTCCTGGCATGGAGATAAGCAGTTGAGAAAGCTTCACCTAAATTTTGCATGTCAGGCCATTGTTAGAAGCACTGGGACAGCACCTGGAAACAAGGATGCCACCCTGGTCCCTCTAGTGTCCCTTGCATAGACTCATTCTAGGTAGCCATTGATCTCTTTGCAGAACTTCTCATCTGTTTTCATTATTGTCCCTCCCTAGAACTTTGAGTAGCTTAGCAAAACCCAGACAATGGCAACACACTGTAGAGCTCAGCTGACACCTAAAAGAGAGACCTTGCTTATCTATAGGACTCCAGTCTCCCCTGCTCTTAACCCCACCCTTGTACCTAGGTGCCCTCAACCAAAGCTAAGCAAACCGATTCACAGTACAGATCAACCAAAGCCAGCAAGCAAGCAGCCTGCAGACGGGATACCCCTATAAGGTTTCCCGCAGAGCTGCTGGTTCAGGACTTGGTTGGTGGGGCTGGGAGTGGAGAAGCAAGCTTTTGCACAGCCCTAGAATCTCTGTCTCCCTCCCAGCAGGTAACAACAAGCGCCACTTGTTCTCTAGCAGCAGCACAAGGCAAAAAAACTGGGACATGCCCAGACTAGCTTGATTTCCAGATGATCGTGGCTGTGGTGCTGGGTGTGAGTCTTTGAGGATCTTGCCTCAGTTTCCCTCTGAGGAGCAACTGCAGGCTGGTTGTCCATCTTATACAAGTGGCACAAGATGGGAGAGAGCCTTTTCCTAGGCGTTGGTGGTGGAGCTAGCTTTAGGCCTGGGGGGAAAGAGTCATTGCCAAGCGTTAGGAGCTCAGAGGTTCACTGCTGATCTGTAGTCCATCCCCGTTGCCTCCTAGCACACCCCTCTGAGGATGTGTCTCATCATGCCTACATGGGTTAAGCTGCTTTCTCCGTCTTCAGCACCAACCAACGCTGCATGTCTCTTTAACTACCAGAGCCCTTTTTTCACATGCCCCAGGAGCTGTCTCTGCTTCTGTTATCCTACAAACAACATGGTCTCTTTGCTCCAGGGTTGCCATCGCTGGGCCTTTTAATAGCTGCATGGATGGGAGAATTTCAACAGGTGTAGCTTTCCCCATTGGAAACATTGGGGTGGGGGGCTCTGCTCGGCTGTCCATCACACAGGACAGGGCCTTCTCAGTCATTGCCCCCAGGCTTTGGAATGCTATCCCCGCCGGCATCCACTCCTCAGCCTCCATTGCAGTTTTTAGAAAACAAGCAAAAACGTGGCTCTTCGTACAGGCTTTTATATGAGAGTACAGTTTTTGCTGCTGCTGCTTTGTGTTTTTTGTGTTACTGTTTTATATAGGTTTTTAACCTTTTAAATAGAGATATATTATGTTTACAGTTAATATTTGTACTTCTAAATTTTATATTGTGCATTGTTTTAATTATATTGTAAACTGTTTTGGGATTATTTTAATGAAAAGTGGTATAGAAATGGAACAATAAATACATATTGCAGCTATAGGAAATAATGCAGCTTCCAAAAACTCCTTTCACACAGTTCTTAAAAGCACAGTATATTTAGTTCTTTGTCCACCCTGGCAACAATTCTTTTACTGAACGTTCTTTCCTAATGTCTTCTCTTGTGTTACCTTTGCTACTAAAACTATGTTCTCTAACATGCACATTTGTTTTTCTTGTTAATCAGGAGGATAGAGTACCATCAAGAGACTGATAATATATCACTTGGACGGAGCTTTGGTGGTCAAGCTTGCAAATATTTATAATTTTGCTGCAAGATAGTTCAAAGAAAAGCATTACGTTTATTATGGAAATTGTAAACTGATTTGATATTTTTCAAAAGTGTTTTTTTTTTTTGTCATCTGGAAGGTTGTGATGCCGTAAACATTGGTTTTTGCTTGGAAATATTAGCTATTTAGATTATCAATCATTAATATATCAATGCAATTAAGAAATTTGTTGTTCACAGATTTTAAAACAGAGGTTTTATATTGGAAACTAATGAGCCATCCCCAGGTGCCTTGTTGCAGATGGTAGGCTTTTCTTCTTCACTCGAACAGTGAGGTTAACATAATATCCCCCCAGCAATGTGCTGGTTGTATCTCAAGCACTGGGCCTCAAGGACATGTAGAAAAAACCCTATTGATTTTCATTGAACTCATTTTCAGGTTGTTCAGGACTCTGACTCTAGTTAAGAACTTCTATATTCCTAAGACCAGGATATGCCACGCCTCCACCCTAAACTGAGGGCACCTTAGAACTGAAAACAGTGAGATGGGAAACCACCCTTAAGCTATCCTCAGTACTAAGGTACTATAGAGTGTCTGTTTATAAATGACTGCCATCAAATTTATTTTACCATCTTGTAAAAGAATTGAGAAGAAAAATTTAATTCTGTCCACACTGGATTCAACTTAGTGGGACTTGCTTCCGAGTAGATATGCCTCGCATTGGGCTGTCAGTCAAATGAATTGTCATTCCCACTTAAAAACATTGGTTGCACCCTGACTGAGTTTACTTGAGTAAGTCCCATTGAAATTAGAAGGGAAGGTTAGCATGCCTAACTTTCCCTTTCAATGGGACTTGGTTGAGTGGGTTAAATCAGGATGTCGGCTGTTCATTCTAGCTTGAAAACAATATGAGTTGCGTTGACAGAGAGAGAGAGAGGAAGCTAAACTCCTAGCCAATGCTGAGGTGATGCTTTATGTCAGGGCTGCACAACCTGTTGTTGGACTATCAACTCCCATCAGTCAGTCTGGCTATCAGTCAGGGATGATGGGAGTGGTAGTCCAGTAACAGTTGTAGGGCCAAAGTTCTGCCACCCTGCTTTACATGATGAAAGATGCTGAAACAATCTCCTTTAAAAAAAAATACTGTTAATGTTTTGATTTAGGAACATAGGAAACTGCCACATACTGAGTCAGACCATTGGTCTTTCTAGCTCAGTGTTGTCTACCCAGACTGGCAGCGGCTTCTCCCAGGTTGCAGACAGGAGTCTCTCTCAGCCCTATCTTGGAGATGCTGCCAGGGAGGGAACTTGGAACCTAGATGCTCTACCCAGAGTGGCTCCATCCCCTGAGGGGAATATCTTACAGGGCTCACACTTCTAATCTCCCATTCAGATGCAACCAGGGTGGACCCTGCTTAGCTAAGGGGACAAGTCATGCTTGCTACCACAAGTGTTTTTGTTGTTGTTAGTTTCCTTTTTATTTAAAATGTTATGGCAAGATGTAAATATTTCTAATAACCCTCCTCAAGAATCGTTTGGGTAGTTTAAAACAGGGCATATTGAGAAACGAGGAGCTCTCTAAGCATTTCTTTTTTCTGTAGCAGAACTGTATGAACACACACCTCTTTATTTTCTCGTTACAGGAATGGAGACCAGAAAGCTAATTACTGCAACAGACAACCAGTATTCTGGTATGCTGTTAAAGGCCTTGGATGAGCAACGTTGCCATGGACTTTTTTGTGATGTCACTGTCATTGTGGAGGACCGGAAGTTTCGAGCTCACCGAAATGTCCTTTCAGCCTCAAGCACTTACTTTCACCAGCTCTTCTCGGTTGCCGGGCAAGTGGTTGAGTTGAGCTTTATACGAGCTGAGATTTTTGCAGAAATCCTCAATTACATCTATAGCTCGAAAATAGTCCGGGTGAGATCAGACCTACTGGATGAGTTAATTAAATCGGGGCAATTGCTAGGGGTTAAATTCCTTGCTGATCTGGGTGCTCCTCTGCAGCAAGTGAAAAGCATGTCTGGAGGCGTTAAGCCAGGCACTTCAGAACAGTCCAGTTTGGACACAAACAGCCTTGAAGCCCAAAGGCCTCTCGCACAAACTGGGAGTCAGAATCTAATTACCGGGAAGCCGGTAATAACGGAGTCGTTTTCATTGTACGGGGAGGAATGTGATACCACGAAAATCACCATTAGCGATTCTGACGACGACGATGACGACGTTATCTTCTGCTCCGAGCTCGTGCCTCCCAAGGACCGTCCTCTGGAGACCAAAGCTGTAACACAAAACCAGCCTTGCCCAAACCCTGCTGACGTCTCCAGCCAAACAAACTGTCCCACCAGCATCAGCTCCCCTCCTCGTTCAGCCGTAGCGACAGCTCCAAGGCTGGACTCGTCAACCACTCAGTCAAATCCAACCGAAAACCAAGCGCCTGCTGAACCACTTCCCCCCTCTGCTCCCAAACCCACAGCTCCTAATGTCCTTGTGTTAAATCCATCACAGATCAGCGCTTCACCGGATGTCGGTTCGTCACATGAAATAGAAGTGTCTCCTATACCTGAGGAGAGCCAGCAGCCGTCTAACAACGATTCCTTAACTGACATGGAAACCAATGCCATTGATGAGGAAGAAGAGGAAGAGGAGGATGTGGAAGACGACGACGACATTCTTGGTTCATCCAGCCCAGGATCAGCAAGCAGCAGCTCTTTGGTTCAACAGCCCACCACCCCCAAACCTGCTGCAGCTGATAATGCAGGAGGGCAGAAGAAGCAAGTGGCTGGCTTTCCTCAGGAACCAGCTGCCCCCCAACCTGGAGAGTTCAAGATAAAAATCTCAGATGTCCTTTCTGGAAGCAACAAGGATTCTCCTGCAGGGGTTGCACCACCAAAGCATGTCACGGAGGGCCAGAAGACCATAACTTTAGACACAGCTACTGAAATTGAAGGCTTATCTACGGGTTGCAAAGTTTATGCAAATATCGGTGAAGATACCTACGACATAGTCATTCCGGTGAAAGATGAGGCTGATGGGGAAGTCCGGCTTGATGATCTGCCCAGAACATCAGGGGATGATCCTGCCAACCGTAAGCGCCTGAAAGTGAAGCACGATGATCATTATGAGCTCATAATGGACGGAAAGGTCTATTATATCTGTATTGTGTGCAGGAGGTCCTATGTGTGTCTCACAAGTTTGAGGAGACATTTTAACGTTCATTCCTGGGAGAAGAAGTATCCCTGTCGCTACTGTGAGAAGGTTTTCCCTCTTGCAGAATATCGCACCAAGCATGAAATCCACCACACCGGAGAGCGAAGGTATCAGTGTTTGGCCTGCGGCCAGTGTTTCATCAACTATCAAGTCATGGCCACGCATATAAGATCCGTTCATAGCCAGGATCCTTCTGGAGAGTCCAAGCTCTATCGCTTGCATCCTTGTAGGTCTTTGCAGATCAGAAATTATGCATATATTTCAGGTGGCTCCAGCAATATACCAATGGTGAATGACAATGCTCTCGTTTACCCCGTTGGCCCTGTAAAAGATGCACCCCAAGAACCAGCCCCTAATCCTCCAGTCAAGTCCATGACATGGGATGACATCTTTGTTCCGCAGGCAAACGAATCACTTTTTAAACAAAACCCGTCTGATGGTAGTACTGAATTTGAGTTTGTGATACCAGAATCTTACTGAAACTCTCTTTGATGGAAGCATTTCTCTTGTTAGAAAAAAGTAAAAGTAAAATGGGCTGCTCAAAAAAAAAAGAAAAGAAAAGTTGTAGAACATCTCATGTTATATAACAAGTCAGTTTGTTAAGCCTAACCAGCAAAAGGTAGAATTTTAAAACTAGAATAACTTCTAAGCTTCAGGTGACCTTGTTGAAAGAAAATTGGTCAGGAAAAAAAAGTTACTTGAATACAGGAAAAGGCATTTCCAGGAAAGTTAGGTGTTAAATGTGCTTGGTTCATTAAGATGGATAAAAATCTGGAACGTTCTGGTTCGAAAAGGTGCTGATTCGTTACAGTAATGGGAAACGTCCTTAATAACTTGTAGAAAAATGGGAATACTTCTTGCCTCATGAACCACTTACTAAGTATCCTCTCTTTCATGCTAGCACTTTAATGCTGAAAATTGTTTCATTAACTCTTGAGGCTACCGAAGGACAGTCAGGATAGGTTTTGTGGTATAACATAGCGTGTGTGTATGTTCTTAATTTTTTGTTGCAAAATAGAAACCAATGCACTCCTTTAACTCGGTGGATAAAACAGTGCTGCCAGGGTCCAATAATGTTGCCCATAAATCAAGGGTTTTTGATTTAAAGTGGCTTCCTGATTTCTGCTCTAAAATAACCATGTTATTGTCGCAAGAATGCTCATAATGTAAGCTTGCCATTTCAGAGAAAAGATGGAAATCTCTCTGAGGTAAACTGTTGTATTTATATTTGGTAATAATCCAATGGCTGGACCATTGGTCCTTCCAATCAACCCGTCAACCGACCTTGAAGGAAATCACCCTGCCCTCTGTGTTTCCAATTTGCAGGAATTATGCTCGACCTTCTTTCTACTGAAAGTATGTCGGTGTGGATTAAGGTGCTGTTTTTCTAGTTAAGGGGAAAACCTCTGGATGAATATAATTTTATAGGTTTCTAGCTGAAGGGTGCAGAAGCTGCTTCCCAAAGCAAAGTACTGCAAGTTCCATGATTTGCTCCATGATTGAACATATTTACAGTTTTTAGAGAACTTGGTTAAGTCAGAGCAGTGCACGGGTAGGCTTTTGGTGAGAATTGTTGTATGGATTGGACTCCTTGAGAAAATAATTCGACATATTCTCCTTGAGAAAATAATTTGACATCGTCTTAAAAGATGTTATGGCACAAATGAACTAGACTTGGGTTTTATTCACTGTGCCCGTTTCCCTTTGCTAAGCGGTACGCACCTTTTAGGAGCTTGGGAATAATCAGTCTAACTTGCGCAAGAAATGTTAATCTGAAAGTAAATTGGTCAGCAGTCACATAGTCTATTGTTTTACGTCGAGTAATGTCTTGAATTTTTGTAAATTATAATATGGGGTGAAGCCTTCTAGAGGACTGAAAAGGATTGTGATGAATAGAACTAGTTAGCAATCAGTGGTATCATGCAGTCTCTTCTTTCCATCACTTTTGGAATTTTCTTTGCTTTCTCATGTGATCTGAAATAAACCTATTTCGTGTTCAAATAAATCATTCCGTGACCTTCTTTTTCAGTTTTTTTGTTTTAAAAACACGGCTTTTCTGGCCGGAAATGGAAATTCTATTGTAGGGCAAATGACTGAAATGAAACAAACTTTGATTAAAGGGCATCCGAAATCATTTGTAGTAATGAGATAAAGAAAAATGGGTTTATATGGGTGCAAAATGAGGTTCCTCCGTTCTCTGGAATGAGAATACACTTGCATATGGATGGAATTTTTTAAAAATTGTTTTTGTAAACTGTTTTGCAACTGGCACTTCATGTTTCAATCAACGATTTGTGAAGTTTTCATGAACTAGCCGAATTGAAATTGTGTTATGCCTTCAGCTACAAGGGGCATTCTGTTGTTTCCAGTGTGTTTAAATTTCACTGATGTTTTATGAGCTAACAAGACTTCTTCAAAGAAAAGAATTTAGTTGCCCATAGCAAAATGTTACTTTGTGCTAAATAAGGATTATGTTGTACTAATTAGAAGGGAAGGTTGATGTATTCTACAAAGCATGTAAAATCTGGAGTTAAACAGGCTGTACTTCCAGAAAATACTGGTTACTGATGTCTGAGACTTCTAAAATTCAAAATCTGTGCCTATTGTAGCCTTTAAAAAAAAAATCAGATGTAAAGGAAAACTGGAAAACTAGGGTTCAAAGCTGTGTGTTTTTGCTAGAAGACTTGTACATGCATGCATCTCAGGTGCCTAGCTTTTCCTAGGAAGATGTCTCAGTATCCAAAGTTAAGAATTCTTACACAGTGTGTTATATTTTTTTGAAATCCTTTGCTTCCAGTATTTATGGGGTTGGAAATATGCTGGACCCTTTCCGTACCTTACCTTTTAAAATATATTGTTTTTATATTAAGCATCTGGCTTTTGCTTTTATAATTTTTTTGTGTTAGCTTCTCGTCTCACTGCTCACATTTCTGTAAATATTTTAGATATTGGCTCTGGGAAGAAAGAGTTAAGTATACTGCTGTAACCTAAAAATACATTCATACAAAATATTCATGTGCAGGAATCCCATAGAATACACAAATCCAAGGTTAAAGATAATTCCAGCCACGTTCTACTTGGAAGTAAATGTTCTTGATTTTGGTTGAACTTCTTTGTAAGAAAGTTCTGCTGCACTCTGTATACCCAGAATATAGTGGCAAGCTGACATGGCACCATGCTGGGTGGCATTCGTATTCTTAAATGCTTCTTCGCTAAAAAAATAAAAAATAAAAAAGATTCCCACATATAGCCAGCTAGTACATCAAGAAGAAATGTTTGACATAGCCCAACTGCTTGATGGGGAAATGGACTATGCCGGCCTTTGCTCCCAGATTGTTTAGTTTATTGCATGAAAGCAGCCTCTTTCACAGAGGTGGGGAGCACAGAGAAACAGCCCACCGGCAGTCTGAAGGGGTCCAGCCCTGGGTTCTACCACTTTGTAACGCAGAATGCGTAGAGCAGCCTGGAATTCCACGCCAATGTGTTCTTGAGTGGTTTCTTCTGATAATTCATATCACAGCATTCAGATATAATGGATAGAACAATAAAAGGAAGATCAATACATTGCTTATTTATTTCCTATTAAAGCATCAAAAACAGGTTAAATGCAAATGGGGGCAAATGGTTTATTCTACACTGGTTTCTACTGAGCTATGCCGAAGCATTCTTTTTTTTTAAAAAAAACAATACAGTACTGTAATGTATATAACTTGTACAGTCTTTTCCTTAACATACCTTTTGGAAATTGTGTTTTGCTTTTCATTAACCAATACTTGACCTTAGTTATTAGAGCTTTGTATGGCAAAAATAAAAGCTTTTAATTCTAACAAGGTGCAAACAGTGTGTTTTTGAGAACAAGACCTCTTCTATTGCTTTGCTCGCTGGCTCTGCCATCCCATTCCAAAATGGCAGATTCTCACAAACATATGTACTTTGCAAGTTGACACTGCAGGGCAGAGTTGAGTACCCAGTGGCGCTGCAGGTCTGGGACCCAACACACAAAGTGCATACTGACATACTGCCCCATGTTATGCTCACGGTAAAACGTAACACGTGCAAAGCTGCATAAAAGCAAAAACTGGGAATCCACCCTTGACAGACACCAAACACTGCAGTATTTGCACTTTACAAGTTCAGGTGGGTTTGGACACAGGCTCAAGAGATGCAGGTTCTTCCATCTGGTATACAGAGTAAAAGAATTCCCATTTCCATTGTATTGTTCAGATGGGAACTGTAAAGTATGCAAACTATATTTATGGGTCTTGGCATCCAGCTCTGTCATCTTGTACAACTAAATGTGGAAATCAACCAGCCCTGCCAACAATGCAAATACAATTCTCTTTTTATTTTACTTTCATACATTATTCAAAGGATACATCATGTACATATCACATTCTTACGAGTAGTAAGACAGTGCATGAGATTGCCACATTGACAGTTGAATGCACATAGTTTTACCCAAGCCAAAGCAAAAACATGGGGGTGGGATCAAAGGCTACATTCCTCATGTCAAAATTGTCCTTTTAGAAACAAAGATGACATGACCATCCCCTGCCTGAGTTCTATGCAAACAAAATTTCAGAAGTATATTTGCACGTCATAGAGTCATCTTTCTTAGAACAGTCTTTTTTTAAAGTGCTGTCTCAGTTTTTTAAAAGATAAGTAGGCTGTTAATTATTCCCCCCCCCACACACACACTTTTTACGCTCAAACTTTTGTCCTAGGGCTTTTTAAATGAGTCATTGGAAAAGTCTGAGTAAGCTCAGTTGTTTTCCAAAGTAAAAAATACATTCCTCAAATATTTTTGACCAATAATTATAAACAGACTTGTGGGCTACTTATTTAGTAGGTGTTCGTTTCCAAGTGAAACATTAGTTAGAGGCTTACTATGGAGAATTTATAATTTTCTGTGCCCAGGAGGGAAATTGGAATCTCATTATCCTTTGCATGGATGAAGCTTAATTCAGGAAAAGTCACTGAGGAAGACACCGTGTTGAAGTGTGTCTGATATACATTGAAAAGTTAGAACAAAAGATCTGCAGTACAGTCAAGACCAGTTTGTGGATATTAGAATACTTTGGACATTACAAGAGTATTTGATTATATGCCTGCAATATCTTTACGTATACTAATGAATGTTTGCCCTTATACTAATGGTTCAAATGTATTACATTCTGTTATAAATTAGGTTATTTATGTGGATATCTTTTGGATTATTTATTTAGATCTCTCTCACTCTCACACACAATTGGTTATTGGTCAATAAACGTCTGAATTGTGACTAGGACTTCCACTTCCTAGGACTTGACCTTTCCTAGGTCAAGCTGCTGTTCTGAGCGCAATGAAAATCTGTTTCAGTTCCCCACAGCCGAGAGCCTCAAAGTGGTAAGCTTGCATTCATTTAAGGCTTATGTTGAAACAAATGGTGGAAATTCACTGCATGCAGACACGGACTTAATTAACATCAAGCTTCAACTTGTACTGCAGTGTCTGATATGCTTGCTCTTTGCCTTCATCATTTTACAGGGAAGGAGGGGGAAAACTGCATTTAATAGGAACATAGGAAGTGGCCTTACCCAGGGTCAGTCCTCTGGGTCAATCTAGCTCAGTATTGTCTACATTGACTGGCAGCAACTCTTCCAGGGTTACAGGCAGGAGTCTTTCCCAGCTCTACCTGGTGATGCTGCCAGGGACTTCTGCATGCTTCTACCACCGAGCTATGAAATATCTTACAGCAGATGTTGCTCAGATGTAGTCACCCATCCAAATGCAAACCAAGGTGAACCCTGCTTAGCAAAGAGACTATTCATGCGTGTTACCACATGCCCTGTCCTCTCCTAAATTCAAATGGTATGGCTTTTGTATTATTTAAAAGGACAGAAAGCATTTGGTATGGCACCCGTTATCTGTTATATTAAAAACTAGTTCGTATGTGGCATTTTCCACTCGTGTTAAAAAAAAAAAAAAGGTACCAAGTAGTCTTTCCTATTCTGCTGCAATTCTTGTCACCTGTCACCAGGTGTCAGTAGAGTCCTACTTGCACAGCTAACAGCACTAGAGTGATATTTAGTGACAAGACGTATGCTAACAGGAAGTGAGGAAACACTCTTGAAAACAGCCTGCCTTCCATGAATCCTATTTAGAGGCCCATTTTCAGCACGTCATATGCATTACAGAACATTCCTCCCTCCCAGCAGTTTAGAACATTCATTTTATATTCAAGTTCTTTGGCTCACATTGGTGTAGTTAAGACTACATTCTGCTTCCAGCAGTTGTTCCACCCACAGGCTGCACACATCCGACAAAGCAAACGAGTACCGCCCTATAAAAGCACCTTCCATAAAAGCAGGGTGGGCTGGAGCAACGAGAAGTCCTGGTTAGCCACGCGCCACCTTCAGCCAAGCAATTTGCCCAAAGCAAAAGAGGGTACATAGGAAGCTGCCATCTACGGAGTCAGACCGTTGGTGTCCATCTAGCTGGGTATTGCCTACACTGACAGGCAGCAGCTCTAAAGTTCCAGCAGGGGTCTCTCCTAGCCCTACCTGGAGATGCCAGGGAGTGAACCTGGGAAGTTCTGGTACAGTAGGGCATGCCCTTAAGGTCAATAGCAGCCGTGATAAGGGAAAAAAATAATGGCAATCCCCATTTCCCACTGCTGTAAATGAGCATCGGTGTGCACAGGCTACTAAAGGACAGTGTAGCAAGGGTCTCCTATTTTATCTTCTAAGGTATGCTCGCTTATGCCCTGTCCTCCTCCCCCACCCCACCCCACCCCACACCCACCCCAGTACAAAAGCTTGACCATTCGTTCCGCGGGCAAGGCATCTGCTTCTCTCCCCTCTTTCACGGCGTGTAAGGCGGAGGCTTTTCAAAAGGCGGGAAGTATGGCGGAGAGTAGCGAGGGGGAGCCGTGGGAGACCATACATAGCTTGGGGACGGTGACGACGGAGAGTCATCGGAGAGGCCGGATGGGGTGGAGGCTGGAAAGATGCTGGAATGCTGCAAGGAATGGGGTGGCAGAGAGAGAGAGAGAGGGAGAGGGAGAAAGGCACATTTTATTTTATTTTATTTATTAAAGGTACTTTATATTAGGGGGTGAATGAAACTGGGGTGCCCAGTTCGGTTCGAGTGCGAAGCGGACTCAAAACAGAACCAGGCAAGTTCAGTTTTGCTCCCCCAAACAGCCCCTCTGGTTTGGCTCAAATTTGACATGGCCCAGGGGTTCTAACCTTTTTTTTTTTTTTTAAAGAAACCTCCTCCAGGGGTGTGCTGCTGTGGCCATGGAGTGAGTCTCTGGAGGTTCCTCCTCCCCCTGGTCTCAATTCTGTCCATTTCGGGCTGTTTTAGGCCCATTCAGGGCCTCTTCACACTGGCAGTGGCCATTTTGGAGGCTGTTGCGCATGCACGCTGGTGTGACCGGGGCCAAAAACAGACTAAAATGGCCTAAACTGGGCCAATTAGCAACCAGGGTAGGGGGAACCGCCGGAGACCCCCTCCCCCCCATGGCCATGGCAGTGAATGTCATCAGAAGAAGAAGAAGGTTTTTTGTGAGGGCAAGCCCTCGAACCGGCCAAGTCTGTTGTCTATCCCTAACTTATACCTCTTGCCTTCCCAAAAATGTTCGATGTGGCACACAAGCAACAAAAACAGAACAGGCTGCCGTGATGCACACCATTATGGAGATGGTGTGCACCATGGCAACGCAGAAAGTAGTGAGGAGGAGGAGGAGGATGCTCGCGCAGCTGCGTGCCCGCTGCCTTTGGAGCTCACAGTACCGTTGCTGCGGTGAGCATCGTCTCCATAACCGTGTGCACCATGGCAGGCAATATTTAAAACCACCACAACATCACCACCCATCAGCCAGAAGGCCACAGGAAGAAGAAGAAAACGTTACACAGGAAGGCTTGGTGAAAGACAAAGAGTCCCCCCCACCCTTTTCAGTCCTTACGCTTTTTACTGAATTGGAAACTTTTAAAGTTTGCAGTTCTAAAAAGTGTGGGTTTAAGCTTGGCTAATTAACGTTATTATTTTATATGGTATCTATTTTATTGATGTTGTGAGTACGTTGCCTTAAGCAGTAGTGTACTGGAGGGAGCAGAGTATAAATATTTTCAACAAGCAAAAAAAAAAAAAAAAAAAAAAAGCCTTGCAAATGGACCAGTCGACACTCACTGGCAGTGGCTCTCCAAAGTTTTGGGCAGGCGTCTCTGCCAGCCCTACCTGGAGATGCTGCCAGGGACTGAACCCGGGACCTTCTGCCTGCAAAGCAGCTGCTCTCACACCAAGCCACAGACCTCCCATCTTTGTGAATGATCTCCAGAACAAACTCTTGTTATAGCAAACGACTCTGTATCCTTCCGGCCACCCTTTCCTTATCGTAGCTTTGTGTTTTGTCCATTTCTGCTTCTTGTATAGATTCCCACCCCCATCAAACACACTGAGTAAAACATTAGCACTGAAAGCATCCGAAACACATTACCTGGAAGTCGTACGCTGAATAGGGGGGTAGGTGGGGGGTGCTGTGATAATACGTATTGTACGAAGTCACCTGGGGTCTCGAGTAATAGGACACGGTGGGCCGTGCATTTTCAACGGCACAGTTAAGAGCAGGAAGCGAAGGAGTCTGCGGAAATAATAGGAAGCCCAATTAGACCATGCTCTGTATATCCAAAAGCAAGCCGACTGGAGTGCTGCGAGAGAGATTCAAGTACAGGGCATCTTGGATCTCCTTGTTTTGCACTCAGTCACTGGTTCATGGGCCTCGAAAGAGCAGAGTCCATGAAAGCCAATCCACCCATGCAACAGAACCCAGAGGGAAGAGCGCTCTTGTAGACAAGAGGGTGCGGATTGGGGCCATCTCCCAAGGAGGCTGCTGTCCTTTTTGACCTGCCTGGGACTTTCAAGGTCCGCCCAGCTTTTGTTCCACTCCTGACTCTTCAGTGCATTTTGTCAGCCTGCCAGAGCTGCCTTGAGATGGCCCTCTAGGGACACACCCTTACCATATCTTTAAAGCCGCCAAGGATCGCTGCCGTGATGATCCCAAGAAACAAGCCCACGATATTCAGTATGGTTGCAGACCAGAGCAAATGGTAAAGGTGGATGATATCCTGGCAGCTGCTCACGTCAATGTATTCATAGTAGCCACCAGAAATCTCCACTCTGCTAAATCAAAAGAGGCAGTCATTCAAAAAGAGTGCTTGTGGCTTCCAGCGGCATCTGGTGGGCCACTGTGGGAAACAGGATGCTGGACTAGATGGGCCTCCTTGGGCCTGATCCAGCAGGGCTGCTCTTATGTTCTTATGAGAAGAACGTTTGGCAGGCGGCATACCGCCTGTTTGCCTAACATCAAGATCCCTGCAGGCAGAAAAGGGTCCAGAGGAACAATCAAGGGTCAAACTGACCTGGCTGTCAAAACACTCCACGGCACGACCTGATCCACCAAAGCTACTTGGAAACACGAACCCCCATCTGAACGGATCCTTTCCTCCTCCGTGATTTGCAGGGCTGGCTTCGGAGCTCAAAGCAGCTCATTCATTTCACTTCCAACCTATGGGAAGGAGGACCACCACCACCACCCGGTTTCCACTCCCACGCGACTCACCTTCCACAGTTGTACAGGTCGCAGCAGAAGCAGGTGTTGGTTTTGATCTTAGGTGTGCAGGGCCCCCGGTGCTGGGGGTGACAGACTACCTGTGTGAACACCGAGGAACACAAGAAGCTGCTTCCTACTGAGTCAGAACCCTGGTCCCTCTAGCTCAGTATTGTCCACACTGACTGGCAGCAGCTCTCCAAGGTTTCAGGCTGGAGACTCTCTCAGCCCTATCTTGGAGATGTTGCCAGGGAGGGAACCTGGAACCTAGATGCTCCTCCCAGAGCGGCCCCATCCCCTAAGGGGAATATCTTAATAGTGGTCACACTTGGAGTCTCCCATTCATACGCAACCAGAGCAGACCCTGCTTAGCTAAGAGGACAAGTCATGCTTGCTACCACCAGACCAGCTCTCCTGCCTAAGATGGTACCACTTCAGTCTACAACAGGGCTGCACAACTTTGGCCCTCCAGCTGTTTATGGACGACAACTCCCATCATCCCTAGTCACAGCGGCCAGGAGTCAGGGATTGTGGGAGTTGATGGCCAACATCTGCAGGAGGGACAGAGTTGCACAGCCCTGGACAGCTGGGAATAATGGCTGAAGGTTCCCCCATACCAAGTAATAATGGTATACTTGCCCTCAGAAAACTGGCATGCCAGGGAGAAGGCTAGGATCTTTCCTTTTTGTCCATCCCCTCCCGGCTACAGTTGGAAATGGTCCAATCCAAGAACATCTTTACCTTCACATCTGCCCTGCTAACTAGGCAAAGAGGCACCTTTTAACGTGGTGATGCTCTTTATTTAGCAGGGGGAGAGTAACTGGCCCTCTCCACCCCCAGCACAGCACCCCTCCAGTGACTGTTGCTGCAGTCTATATTATGTTTCCTTTTAGACTGTGAGCCCTTTGGGGACAGGGAGCCATCTTATTGATTTGTTATTTCTCTATGTAAACCACTTTGGAAACTTTGGCTGAAAAGCGGTATACAAATATTTGTGGTTGTTGCTGGTGTGAACTAGGCCCCTGAGAGAATGGGCAAGGCCGATTTCTGCGGTTCAGATACGGGGAACATTTGCCTGTGCTGGCCCTGGCCGGTCTACGGAGGCTTTCTGCTGCAGAAAAGAATGGCGTGATTACCCACCTGCGGCTGCACTGCACTCTTTGAGTAGTAATGGCACCGTCCTGCGTACAGTGGCCTAAGATCCTGAAAAAAGTAAAAGGCAAACAGCCAATTTGCATGATTGTATTTATATGGCTGCCCCATAACAAATGCAACGTACAACGAAAAAACCACCAAACACAAAACTACTGACAGCTAAACACACAAAAGCATTTAAACACGTTTAAAAGCCATTTAAAGAGCCGTGGTAAACAAACAAGTCTACACCTGGAATCCGAAAGAGCACAATCACTGAAAGAGGGATGGTGCCAGCCAGGTGACCCTCACTGGGGAGGCATTTCATAAATGGGGTGCCACCACTAAAAAGGCCCTCTTCCTAGCCGCCACCTGCCTCACCTTATCTGGTGGGGGCGCAGGGCTTCCATATTGGATCTGAAGCAGAGTTCCCTCTAACAGGGATTCCCAGATGATGTTGACGACAACTCCCAGCATCTTCAGCCAAAACACACTGCAGCTAGGGATTCTGGGAGCTGTAGTCAACAACATCTGGGAATCCCTGTTAGAGGGAACACTGATCTGAAGGCCCCGATAGGACATATGGGATAAGTCACTATTTCAGGTAGCCTGGTCCCAAACCATTTAAGGCTAACTAGAAACCTGCTCCTTTTTTGATAGTGAAAGCAAAGAATCTCAGGAAACTGGGATCCCACACCCAGGAAGACCACTTTTTGTGGCTTTTGCTGAACTCTTGTGCTGTCCTGGTGCCCACACAGCCCCGTTTGCTGTTGTAGGGGACAAGCCAACTCGGTTGCGGATCTGTTTTGGGTCATACTCACTATGTGTCTGGCGGCAAAGACACCATCGACAATGGCACAGCAGAAGGCAGCAATGACACCAAAACTGATAAACACAATGGAAGCAACCAGCTGAAAGAGAGAGAAAATGGCATGCAGTCACTTTGAGGACTTGAGACCCTTCAATGGTCTTCCCACTGAGCTGTCTCCGCCAAGGGACAGCAATTAATTCAAGACAGGGTTCGTGTTAGGCCAGATACTGTATTTACCTGAATCCAAGAGTAGGTTTCCCCCCAGTTCTTTGATGTTAGAGGGGTTTTTTTTGGGGGGGGGGTTTGTCTTAAATTCAGGGTCCTCTTCCTTTTGGGTAAACAGCATAATCTATATTTAACCCATATTTTAAAAGGGGGTCATTGTAAACTCAAGGTCGTCTTCTATTCGGGTAAACATGGCTACTATGTCCCAATTGCAATACAGAAGGGAAAGCAGAGGATGATGATGAATATTTATATACTGCTCTTCAACCAAAGCCGCCCAGAAACGTAAGTTCACAATCTAAAAAGAAACATAAGGCAGATACCAGCAACAGCCACTGGAATGATGCTGTGCTGGGATTGGATAGGGCCAGCTGCTCTCCCCCGGCTAAATATAGGAGAATCACCACTTTAAAAAGGTGTCCCCTATTAGGGGCAGGGAATGGTAAAGAATTGTGTCCTCCAAACACTCAAGAACACTTTCTAAGATGAAGTCTGTAGGAAACTGGTTTGGGTGGTGGTGGTGGTAAGCGTCTCCACAACAATGAGGACTAGTAACATTTATTTTTAAGTGGAAAGGCTCCTTACTAGAGAAATGACTTATTTACTCATTTATATCCCATTCTTCCTGCAAGGATCCCAGAGAAGTATACATGATTATGTTTATCTTCACAACAACCATGTGAAGTAGGTCAGGCTCATAACAAAGTTAGGCGGAGAAAGAAGTGACTGGCCCAGAGTCACCCAGCAGGTTTCAGGGCCGAACGTGGATGTGAGCCCGGGTCTCCCTGGTCCTCGTCCAGCCCTCTAACCACTACTCCGCATTGCCTGATCGCTTCGTCCACCTCGAGCCGTTGGCCGCTCTACCGGCTTTTGTGAGGGGAGGGGCCGGAATTCTGCTGGCGCAAGGGGTCAGGTGATGCCAGAGGGCCAATCCAGTGACACTGGTGCCCCCAGGACGGCTGTTCCCCCCCCCAGTCTGGGCGGCTTGTCGGGGTGGGAGGTAGGTCCTCGGCCCTGGGAGACTACGGCTCTCTTGCCTGTCCCGAGGCATTGGCTTTCTGCCTTTATAAAACTGCTTCCCAGCTCAAGGCAGTCGACCATTTAAGAATAAAGGGCAAAGCAACACAGTACAGAAGGAAACGCAGCGTAGGGAGGGAAGAGGCATCGAAGCCGGTTCAAGGTACCAAGTTTTCTTCACGTTAAATAATGAAGTAAGTGTATTTGGGGAGACTTTTCTGGCACAGGAGGAAGCCAGGGCTAGTGGGTCCCAACTAGGCAACGAGAGGGCCTTGTGATCTTATGTCCCCCTCCAGGTGGGATGGTTGTGGGCGGACCTGGCTTTGAGAGGGAAGCCGAACTCAGCCGAATCTAAAGCCCCATTCAGACATTCGTCCGATTCAGACATTATGCTGTACAAGTGTACAAATGTGTTTGTGTGAATGAGGTTGCTGGTTTGAATCCCCGCTGGTATGTTTGCCAGACCGGGCAGCAGTGATATAGGAAGATGCTGAAAGGCATCCTCTCATACTATGTGGGAGGCGGCAATGGTCAACCCCTCCTGTATTCTACCAAAGACAACCACAGGGCTCTGTGGTTGCCAGGAGTCAACACTGACTCGACGGCAGACATTACCTTTACCTAAAGGTAAAATCGACAACCAAATATAATACACAGCAACTGCTGAGATTTTTATCACTTCAAGGGCAATGACTGTAACTTTAAAGTTATTCAACTTACCATTTGCCTTTTATTCTCTATCAAATTTGATCCAATAATTCCAAGAAATGAGCCAAAACCAAGCTGAAAGGGAAAGTTTTAAGAAGTTTGGATCCGGAAGCACATTTCAGATCAGAGGACCCCTTACCACCCCAAATAGCGAACACAGACATCAAACTGCGGAATCACCCAAGTACTATAAACTGGATTCCTACATTTTTACTGGTAGGCATTGCAGCCAGAGTGTTAAAGCAGCAACACTGGCAAAATTCAGCCACCCATGCAAGGCCATGCTTGTTTTTGCAGGTCGAAAGAGGCCTGCAAACACTTTGCATATCCAAGTCGTCCACGTCATGCCACTCCAAAGCGCACGCGTGCACACACACACACACACACACACACACACACACACACACACACACACAGCTTTTGACTCAAAAGTCAGGATTTCATCCAGTGGGATGATGGTGGCTAATCTGAGGCTCTCCAGCCATTAATAGACTAGAAGTCTCATCATCCTCCGCCACAATAAGTGTTCTTATTGTGGAGGAGAGCTGGTCTTGTGATAGCAAGCATGAGTTGTCCCCTTTGCTAAGCAGGATCCACCCTGGTTTGAATTTGAATGGGAGACGACATGTTGGTGCACTGTAAGATATTCCCCTTAGGGGATGGGGCTGCTCTAGAAAGAGCACCTGCATGCTTACATGAAGAAAGTTTGAAGTTCCCTCCCTGGCAGCATCTCCAGATAGGGCTGAGGGAGACTCCTGCCTGCAACCTTGGAGAAGCCGCTACCAGTCTGGGTGGACAATACTGAGCTAGATGGACCAATGGCCTGACTCAGTAGAAGGCACCTTCTTAAGTTCCTAATTTCCCATCAGTGCTACTACTATAGGAACATAGGAATCTGCCCTATACTGAGTCAGACCATTGGTCTATCTAGCTCAGTATTGTCTTCACAGACTGGCAGCGGCTTCTCCCAGGCTGCAGGCAGGCATCTCTCTCAGCCCTGTCTTGGAGATGTTGCCAGGGAGGGAACTTGGAACCTTCTGCTCTTCCCAGTGCGGCTCCTTCCCCTGAGGGGAAGATCTTACAAAGCTCACGCTTCTAGTCTCCCATTCAGATGCAACCAGGGCAGTCCCTGCTTAGCTATGGGGACAAGTCATGCTTGCTACCACAAGACCCGCTCTCCTCTCCATATATACTTTTACACACACACACACACACACACACACACACACACACACACACACACACACCTATAGCAGCCCCCCCCCTCCATGGGAGAGCCGTAAGAGTGCTCTCTTTTGGACACAATTGTCCCAGGATTGGGCTGGAGAGAAGACAGGGGTTGTCTTCTAGACAGCTCTTTGCATGCGCAGTGATGTAGAAACCCTTGTAAATCACAGACACATTCCCCCTGTCCTGTGCTTTCTGAACATGCTGACTTCAGCGTCAGGCAGTGACTGGCATGGAAGAGTGAGCCACCGATGGAACTTTCTGTAATGCACGGAACGGTTTACAAGTTCACCAAATAAACAGTCTTGCCGCTAGCACAGGGCTAGACAGGATCGCTTTCCGGGCCCCCTTTCCAAGGCTACGAGAGTGAAACCGTGCCAGTTCTCAGGATGGAAAGCTGTCCCGGTCAGCACATAGCTCTCTGGCCGGGAGTATGCATTTCATCCAGGAGGGGTCTACGGAGAACCCACTGGATGCCATGAACACCCAGCTATTTTAAGTATGCACCAGACCGCTCAGAAGCAGATTGCCATGTTCTCATATGTACAAAGTTATCTCAGGTCACTATGCATTTCCCGCCAACTTATTTAAATTTTTAAAAAAAAGTTCGCAAAGAGGATTTGCGTGGTGGGGCTACCAGTTCAGCATCTGGGTATGCTGTGCGCAGGTTGGCCCATAACATATTTGCAAGGGCTTGCACATGGTTCTTTGCAGATATACTGTAACATTGAGAAGAGGACTGACATTGCTTCTCTGCTGCTGCCCCGAGATTCTGGAATGTACTTCCTGCAAAGATCCTCCCCATCTCTGTATACCAGAGGAGAGCTGGTCTTGTGGTAGCAAGCATAACTTGTCCCCTTAGCTAAGCAGGGTCCGCCCTGGTTGCATATGAATGGGAGATTTGATGTGCGAGCACTGGAAAATATTCCCTTCAGGGGATGGAGCCGCTCTGGGAAGAGCATCTAGGTTCCAAGTTCCCTCCCTGGCAGCATCTCCAAGATAGGGCTGAGAGAGATTCCTGCCTGCAACCTTGGAGAAGCCGCTGCCAGTCTGTGAAGACACTACTGAGCTAGATAGACCAAGGGTCTGACTCAGTATATAGCAGCTTCCCATGTTCCTACTTATGTTGTTGTAAACTGCCTAGAGACAAACGTTTGGGGCAGTGTACAAATTTGATAAATAAATATCTTAAATAAACAAACTGTGCTATCCCCCCAAATGCAATGAGATTCGTGGAAATGGTTCACGTGTTCGGCTGTCAGCCATCAAAAGTACAGGATGCGCATTTAAGACCGGTATGAGCCTGTACAGTACGAGCATTTAAGACCGGTTCCTATCTCCTGCATGCATATCTCCATGTTGCAGCCACCAAGTGATGAGTAAGCAAGTGTGAACCAGTCCTGTGACCTAAGGACATCTAAGATATTTACACACTCTCTCTCTTTTTGTTTTTTTAAAGCAAGCAAATAAGCAGGCATAGACATTTAAAAACACTCTTATTCCTTTAAAAAGGTTTGTGGGGATTTCACAAGCAACAAGATTTCTCAACCTACCTAGGAGTTCTATACTTACAATAACCCCCGGGTAATAACCTCCAACAGTCACATTTTGGGTTCTTGTTGTAGCGGCAAGACCAACCGTAAGTATTAATACAGACACAATGAGTAGAGTCACTGTTACGTAGAGGGAATTTCTTTTTCTTCTATTGAAAGACCCTAAAACACACACACACATACACAAGAATGTGCTTGGTTGACGAAGGGCATACCTATATTTTCTGCGTCATGTCTAGAGACAGCTCGCTTTAATATCCCAATCTCTCTTGCCCAGGTGGACAGAATTGCAATATACAGAGGTGACTGCAGAGATCTATGGTTGTTTCCTTTCCATACTAACTTGGACTGTTCTAGAACAAAAGGGTTGCAGATTGTCACACCGGGTAGTTCTCCCGCACCTACTGAAACCAACAAGAGGCAGATAACAGCACTATAATGTCGCTCGTCCACTTAAGCATTCAGAATCCAGAAAGCACCCTCACAAAATTCACAAGAACATGCATCTCCTCTAAAGCAGGGGTCCCCAACCTGTGCTCTTCCAGATGTTGCTGAACTCCCAATCCTTTCATTCCCAGCTACAGTTTATTGTGGCAGGGGATAATGGGAGTTGTAGTTCAGCAACAACCACCTTAAGTGGCGCAGTGGGGAAATGCTTGACTAACAAGCAGAAGGTTGCCGGATCTCTCCAAATTGGGTGAGTGGGCAACAAAATGGCAAATGAGGTTCATTGCTGGCAAGTGTAAAGTGATGCACACCGGGATGAAGAACCCCAGCTTCAAGTATATGCTGATGGGATCCGAGCTGTCGGTGACGGACCAGGAGAGGGATCTTGGGGTTGTGTTGGACAGTCTGAGTACCAGTGGCAGGGGAGTAACAGGAGGAGAGAGGGCATGCCATAAACTCCTGCCTGTAGGCACACAGCGGCATCTGGTGGGCCACTGTGTGAAACAGGATGCTGGACTAGATGGGCTTCCTTGGGCCTGATCCAGCTGGGCTGTTCTTATCTCTCCAGTGGCTCCTGCTGGTGTCTATCTTATGTTTCTTACTTCGATTGCAAACCCTTTGGGGGACAGGGAACCATTGGATCTCTCTATTTATTTTATATCTGTGTAAACCACTTCAGGAACCTTTGTTGAAAAGTGGTAAATATTTGTCATCATCATATTTGGATACATTTTTTCAAAGCAAGTTCTCAAAAGTTTTGTTTACGTGGCACAAGGTATGAGATGGCTCTCTGCTCCAAGGGGGTTCGCAACAACAACAAATTCCACACATACTGGGAGGGATGCTAAATTGGGCTGAACAGGGACAGCTGCCCTCCCCCTTCTGAATACGAGCACGCCAATTTCTGCTGCCTGCCTGGGAAGGCATAAAACACAGAGGTGTTGTCAAGTAGCTGGCAGTGCACCTTAAAAAAAATCTAGCAGGCTGCATTCAGCTTGGCAAGTCACAAGTTGTGCTGATCTGCACCAGCTTCCTGAAAGCCCTTCATACCCCGTTTCAGTAAATAACCTTACGTCACACTAAAAAATACCGAATAACCAGAATGAAGACACAGTGAACAAACCCAGTCTCCAATTTTTTCCACATTTACTCAGAAGCAAATTTCATTGAGTTCAGTGAAGTTTACCCCCAGGTAAGTGCACCAATGATTGAACCCTTATACTGCACCTGGTGATTTCCAAGTTTATCTAGCCCCATGTAAACTGCTTATACAGGGAATTACAGATGTCACAGACAAGGCTACCCTGCTTAAATTAAAATATATTTCATCAGACATTTGTACCCCATTTTTTGGCCTTTACAAGCAAACAAGGGCCTCTAAGGTAGCTTTCAAATCATTTAAAGTACAGACAAATCCAAATTAAAAGCAAAAACTAAGAAACAACCCAGGGATATAACTTCTAGAGGGTGGGGAGATGGGGAGATCACTCTAAATTAACTCATGATGAAGCAAAATAAATGTATCAGGCAGCCCCCTCAAAAAAAAATCAGCATTGAAGGAGCCAATTAGGTTTCATGAGGCAGGGAGTTCCAAAGCCTGGGCATCAAAATTGAGAAAGCCCCATTATATGTCCTCACCAGCTAGTTGGCTGAACACACAAAATTATTTGTGTTGCACTAAAACATGATAATTACCTTGCAGGATCAGTCCATCTAGTCCTGCAGAAGATGAGAGGACCTCAAAATAGAGAGGAAGAGCTCAGAGTAAGGTTTATTGGCATTTAGTCTGACTTCCTCAGAGGCAAGTGATTTAGTCCTTTCCAAAGAAGACCAAAGGATCTTCCATAACACCTTACTTCAATGAGGTAACAGGCCATCCTCTTTACTCTTCTGAGCTCCTCTCTCTACATTCCATCTAGTCCAAAGGTTTACTCTGACTGAAGCAACAATGCACCCTACACAGCTGAAGTTACCCCAGGAGCTCTCTGGGAAAGCTGAATTACTTGCTGCTTGCATCACAAGTGCCCCATAGGTGGTGGCAACTGGTAACTGAAGGGAGCTCATCCCAATCATGTAGTTAACAAGAATAGGAGAAAAAGCACTGACAAAATTGTATCCCCCATGAAGAAAATTGCCACCAAGAGCCAAAAAGTACCACTAACAGAACTGAAGCAAATGGACCCCCTCAGGTTATCTGATACTCTGTCCAGAAGGGTTATTTCACCCCCATCTTTTATTCTACAAGACAATCTTCTCTTTAGAGCGTCCATTTCTCCCCACTGCAAGGTTCCCAAACAACCTGCTCAGACCCCTCCTCCTCACAAAAGCTCTGCCAATTTTGTCCTTTAAGTTCTGCATCCTGTTGTACCAACACCAGAAGTACTCTACTCTCTCTGCCATCTGAAGCATGCATCCTTGGAAATCAACGGGGTGCCCTCCTCATGAGCAAATACTGTTGAGAGAGGGCTGCATATTAACAGTGGGACGAGAAAAGCCCTCACAACCACCAATGCCCAAGCAGAAACCCACAAAAAGGAACCCCGTCTATAAAAGCAGTAAGTGACCTGCTCTATTTCGCTGCGGCCTGATGATCACCTCTTGTGCCTATCCAACCACAAGGCAAACTGGGCTCTATAGCCAAAAACCAGACATGGCAACCTGGGACAAGGAGTGGGGTGGGGGATATGGGGAGAACAGCCCTGTATATCCTCCAAGCAAAAGGGAAGCCCAAGATTTCAAGGCAGTCAGAATAGCAATCCAATCCCCAGGTGCCTAGCAATCCAATCAGGGCCTTTTCTAGCCGCCTCCTGTACCTTTTGACAAGCCCTGGTGGCGATTCTTAAATAGAAATCTATCCACCCTGACGCTCCAAAGGGAGGGGGCTCCGGCATCCAGAGAACGGCCGAGCTCGCCTTTCACCCGGCGGCGGCAGCTCTTGTTGCAAACCCTACAACTAGCAAGGCGGGCGGGGGTGGGGGGCAGTTTGCTCTACTCCTCTCCGTTGCTCGTCGGCCTCCTCCCACCTGCAATTATCTCACCTTACGGGGGAAAGGGGGCTACTGATCGCCTCCTCCCGCTACCCCGGTTTTGCAAAAAGAAAAAAAAAGAGAGGCTGTGCGTAAAAAACAAAGAGTCACCCCAATTTTGCGCACGGGTCCCCCTGGCCTGGCTGGGCGGCCACCGCTCTGCTGCCCACCTGGACGCGGCCCCGATCCGCCCTCTCTCAAGCCCGCCCGTCCTTCCTCCTCCTCCTCCTTCTGCAGCAGCGGAGAGCCCCACTCACCCGCCGAGTCGGAGATGGGGATCGCACTAGCGCGCGGCTGAGTCAAGGCCTGGCGCATGGCGGCGACCCCTGCGCGCTTTTGGAACCGCGGCCGCCCAGGCCCGCCTCGGACGCGAGGCGAGCTCCGACCGGGCGAGGGGGGTCCTCCTGCCCTGCCCGAGGCTCCCGCTCCGGGCGGCAGAAGGAGCTCCGGCTCTCTCGGCAAGCTGCCAGGGGCGGCCTTTGGCGCTTGCGCACGCCGGGGAAAAAAGGGCCAGCTGCCCACAAGCCGAGGGTGGGGAGGGAGAGCGAGGGCTTCCCTTGCCGCTCGCCTCGCCTCGCCTCGCCTCGCTTCACTTCTGGCGCGCAGCACCGCCACGAGCATCCTCCTGGCTGGTACCTGGCTGCAGGTGCGACAATCGGCCAAGCTTCGCCGAGCCGCTCTTAGAGGCGGCAATGCAAGCCCCGCCGGCATCCAGGAATCAGGAGCGGCTGCGGCATGCTGCTACGACCACCACTACTATTTATCCTGGGGCTGGGGGGGATCCGGGGTAACCATAGGCGGGGCTATTAGCAGGCAGGCACTGGCAGGTCCAACCCTGAGTTTAAAAGAAGCAAATCGCCAGCCCCTGGTTTTCTCCATCTGCAATGTTGTTTACTTGTCTTAGCCAAAATCTTCATCACTTGAATGATTGATTGACTGATTAAGTGCCGTCAAGTCGGTGTCAACTCTTAGCAACTACATAGATGGATTCTCTCCAGGATGATCTGTCTTCAACTTGGCCTTGAAAGTCTCTCAGTGGTGCATTAATGGCTGTCGTCATCATGTCCATCCACCTTGCTGCTGGTCGCCCTCTTCTTCTCTTTCCTTCAACTTTTCCCAACATGATGGACTTCTCAAGGGAGCTGGGTTTTTGCATAATGTGTCCAAAGTATGATAGTTTGAGCCTGTCATTTGTGCCTGGAGTGAGAATTCTGGATTGGTTTGTTCTATGATCCATTTGTTTGTTTTCCTGGCTGTCCGTAGTCTCCTCCAAAGTCTTCTCCAGCACCAAAGTTCAAAAGCATCATCAATACTTTTTCTATTTTGCTAATTCAAAGTCCAGCTTTTGCATCCATGGAGTGTCATGGGGAAAACCAGTGTCTGAACAATTCTAATCTTTGTAGGTGTAGACTCATCACAGCATCTAAATATCCTTTCCAAGGCCTTCATTGCAACCCTACCAAGTAAGTCCTAGTCTGTGGCGTATTTCTTGACTGCTGGATCCTTTACTGTTGACGGTCGATCCTAAAAGGCAGATGCTATCCACCACTTCTGTGTCTTCATTGTCAATTCTGAGGCTGGTTGCTGTCTATTTCCATCCTCAAGGTCTTCACAGATGTCATTGTAGCACTGTTCCCTGTTCCTTCGAACAGCTTTCTGAAAATCCCGATTAAGTTCCTTCCTGAGGTCTTTATCTTTCTTGACTTTGGCTTCTCTCCTCTTCTGGGAAATTTCCACCATCTGTTCAGACATCCATTTTGCTTTCTTCTGTTTCTTGGTCTTTGGCAGTCTCTTTTCATATCTGTCCTTAACAACTTCTTTGATTTCATTCCTCTGGTTCTCTATCTATGAGGTTCAGAACTTCAAAGCGGTTCCTGATGTTCTCCTTGAAAATGGTGGGTACATTCTCAAGATCATATTGTGGAAACCGGATAGCATTGTTTTTCTGCTTTAGCTTGATTTGGAACTTGCACATGAGCAGTTCATGATCTGTTCCAGAACTGGCCTCTACCCATGTCTTTGCTGTTATAACTGAGCTCTTCCATCTCCTTGCACCAATAATGCAATTAATTTGATTTCTGTATACTACATCTGGTGATGTCCATGTGTATAGGTGCTGCTTTGGTTGTTTGAAGAATGTGTTAGCAATGAAGAGATCATTGGATTGGCAGAAACTAATAAGTCATTCTCTTGCTTCATTTCTATTTTCTAGGCCCTACAATCTAACCACGTTTCCCTCCTTACCATTTCCTCCTTAACTTTGGTATTCCAGTCTCCAACCAACAGAAGCACAGCTTGCTTGCATGTTCTGTCAATTTGAGACTGAACCTGAGCATAAAACTCATCAACTTCTTCTTCTTCTGCATCAGTCGCTGGGGCATAGATTTGAAAAACTGTCATGTTAAAGGGTTGTCAACGAAATCTAATTGATATTAGTCAGGCACTGACCACATTATACTGTGATTGCTATATCCTTCCTGACTATGAAAGCAACACCGTTCCTTCTGTTTTTCGTGTCCTGAGTAGTAAACGGTATGATTTTCTGACTGAAAGTGTCCCATTCCAGTCCATTTTAATTCGCTGGTGACCAAGATGTCAATCTGTAGTTGATTCATTTCATCTTTCATTGTGTCAAGCTTTCCCATATTCATGCTTCTTATGTTCCACATTCCCATTGTAATTCTGTCTTTGCAGCTTCGGATTTACTTTTTCTGCATGACATTCGACAGCTGGCTATTTAGTGATAACTTGGTGCTATCGGAAGGAACTGCTGCGCTGTCACCTGATCCAATCCATGTAGCCTGGGTAACAAGTCCCACTGGCCTGGTTCACACACTTGTTTGAATCTAGGTTTAATCTGGGTTCCTGACGTTAGCATGATGGTTGTGTGAACCCACACTAAGGTGGTTTATGGCTAGAGATGAATCTAAGATTCCTACCTTGACATGGGTTCACACAATCACGCCAATGTTGGTGACCAACATAAACCCGGATTTGAACAATTATGTGAACCAGGCCACTGAGTTTGATGAGACAGTAGTACCCATCCAGAAGGTAATAGAGCACTGCAGTCTGACATGTCTTCAACCCCATGAATCGGTTCAATTTCTCTCTCTCTCTCTCTCTCTTTCTTTCATTCACCAGTGAACTGAGAACTGAAGCCAGATGATGAGGGAGATTTGAGTTCCCAGGACTATCAAAACAGATTGTACACTTCCAGTGCTGCAATATAAAGAAGAATTACTTGCAATTCATATCATTTGGATTTTGAAACTTTTGTGACCTCCGACTTGCAATAAACTGTTTTTCTCCTTCTGTATCTTTTTCAGGAGAGAGACATTAAATTCAGCTTTATGTGTAAATGAACTAGAAATGGCACTTAGGTCATGATTTCAAGCTTTTGAGGCACCTGTGCAAGATTACTTCATGCCCAAATTGCCACACACTTCAAACCGTTTTTGTACCCCTGGATCTGTTTCTAAAAGGAGAGATATTTGCTAGTTCAAGGCATGACATTTCCTGAAGAAGGCAGATCTGACCACAGTCATGCATGCCTTAGTCACATCCCTCACTGACTGCTGCAATACACTCTACATGGGGCTGCCCTTGAAGAGTGTTTGGAGACTGCAGACAGTGTAGAATGCTGTTGCCAGGCTGCTTGCCGGAGTCTGACATTCACAGCATGTAGTTCCACTGATGTTTCATCTAGACTGGCTCCCACTTTGTTTCTGAACCCAATTCAAAGTGGAGGGTCTGACCTTTAAACCCAAAATTACACGGGTCTCAAGTCCCCGACAGCCTAGCTGGCCCCCATATGGTTTCCTAGATTTCCCTGTTGTCATTTGTGTGGTTTTGTTATAATTATTGCTGCTTTTTGTGTGGTGTTTTTTGTTTTTGTTTTTAGATCTTGGTCGCTGCGGTGAGAAGATTGCATTGCAAAAGGTGGGCCATACACTTATACCATGCAATAAAACCAGTGGTGGCAATACTAAAGCAAACTGGAATGACAGAAAGGACCCCATGCCTGGAGAGCAGTCATAGCCAGAAGGGGGCAGAAGAACTTCGACTGAGAGGGAACTGCAAAATCTGAGCAGCTGTCCCACGTAACATGAAGCCGTTAATAGTGACAAGGCCCCTGGCTGGAACCGAAATAGAAAACATGTTGGAAAGCCCATCCACAATTTAGCGAGACAGCATGTTACTTCTCTCAGCAATGTGGCAAAGGCCTTTTTACGGGGCTGGAATTCATCGGAGGCTTTAATGAGGGGCTAAAGACCCAGGTAAAGTGTGCCATGGAGTCGGTGTTGACTCCTGGCGACCACAGAACCCTGTGGTTGTCTTTGAATGGCGCAGCGGGGAAATGACTTGCCTAGCAAGCATGAGATTGCCAGTTCGAATCCCCGTTGGTCTGTTTCCCAGACTATGGGCAACACCTATATTGAGCAGCAGCAATATAGGAAGGTGCTGAAAGGCATCCTCTCATACTGCACGGGAGATGGCAATGGTAACGCCCTCCTGTATTCTAGCAAAGACAACCACAGGGCTCTGTCATTGCTGCAAATCGACACCGACTCAATGGCACACTTTACTTTAAAGACCCAGGTGTATGGTCATGTGGGTTGCCCTACAAAGGAGGGCTGCCTTGTTTGGGTACTTCAAGGGAGAAATGTGTCATGGGTCAATATTTGTAGGAGTTGGCGAGGGAGGGGAATGTGGCAGGATGTTTTGCCTGGATGTTAGCAAAATGGCTCAAAGCCTTTGGACATAAGTCAGCTAGGATAAACCCAAGGTTTCAATTAGTTCTGTAAAAAAAAAGTGTGTGTGTGTGTGTGCTGAGATCTAGGCATTCATTTATGAAAGAGAATGTCACAATGCTCTCCTCCTAGAATAGCACTTGCCTTGCTTCTGATGGCCGAGGGACATTTTATTCTGGATAGAAACAGAAGAGCTTCTTTAAGCTCTTCTCTTTATTGCAATCCTAGAACAGTGACTCAGACAGAGGGGCGACAGGGAGCCTCCTTTGATGACCGGCAATTCTGCATTAGCTCGGACCAGATGAAAAGAGAGAGCAGAATTGCCTGTCCCTAGAAGGCGGTGGATAGAAAAGAAGCACAGCCAGAGTAGCAAAGTTTGAGTGGCTTAGCTTCACAGTGGCCTGCAGTTATATTCCGTTTGTTTATTTCTTGTGGCATATCAGTCACTCCGTAGCAGTGCATTAGGCAGAGATACAGCAGGTTTGGACTCACCTTTTAAATTCCGTGTAGTTATTTTAAACCATTCTTTTGCAGCACATCACCGTCCCTGCTCACTCTTTTCGGGAACTACCTTAGGACAAACCATGAGTTTCGACAGTTATAGAGCCACGGAGAGGCGATCTGGTATGGTCTAGTGCTTCGTGTGTCCGACTAGGAGTGGGAAGATCTGGGCTCCACTCAGCCATGAAGCTCCTTGGGTCAGTCAGCCTAGCCACAGGGGTCTGTTGAGGATAAAGGCATGTGGGAAGTTCTGTCAACTGCATGTGGCGGCCCTTCCATGAGGCAAGGTGAAATGGTCGCTTCAGGCAGCAGATTGTTAGGGCACTAGTGAGGTGGCAAGATGTCCTTCTGACCCCTGCCTTTTAAGAAAGGAGGAGGAAGGGAAGGAGGCTGCACATCAAGGGGGTGTTTGGTGCCCTGCCTCAGCTGCTCGGAGGCCTCGAGCCACCTCTGGACCAGCAATCAACTTAATACAAGGCATGGTTAGCAAATAGTAGCATCCAGTGTTTTCTGGATTTGCAGATGTTGTCGACTACAACTCCTATAATCCCACCTGCTATGATCGTTGGCTGGGGACGATGGACATTGTAGTCAACATCTGCAAATCCTTGGTCCAGGGAACACTGGCTAGGTTGCCCACCCCCCACCCCAGGATTGGCTTGAAGCCTCCAGGAATCAGCATCCATCTCAAGGGAGCTGTCAAGAGCAATCCAGAGGAGCCGGGCTAGTTGTGTGTGGGGGTAGGGGTGGGAATTGGCCTCTAGAACTGCATTCTCAGCCGGTCACCGGCAAATCTGGGAGTGAACGCGAGGCTTGTGCTGACGGCACACCAACGGGTCATGGGATGTCCATTAGCAAGCCGGTAGCGCTGCTCCCCGTTCCCAGTGCTGCCTTGCCCGGATCTTCTCCTCGAAGCTTCAGATAGTTTGTGGCCTTCTAAGAGGCTCAGGAAACTGACACTGCAGAATCCCACCTCTGCCCTGCCTGAAGGCAAAGCGATAAATATAGCAACCCCACCGACTGCTGAAGAGATGTTGCAAGCATTCAGACAAGGGGGCCTCCCCGTGACTGACGGGAACACGTTGGCACTCACATCCTGTCCCCTCAGTTCTCCTATTTTGTCATGCTCTAAAAACTGATCCCTGGCAAGCCAAGGCAGAGAGAAGAGGCGATTCCTGTCCTGGAGAGATTGGTGTTTTCCTGCAATTTCTCATGCCCCAGGGAATAGATTTCTTCTGCGGAAGAGAGTCTGAATCTCCTCTGGAGTCCTGTCCTGTGTTCTGGGCTGCCTGATGAACGCAATTCCTCTGCTGACACGCTCCCCTTTCTTTGCAACGTGGAAAGAGCAAGGCTTTCCACTGGGTGTTGGTTTCAGTCCCTTTCCGTCTGATTTCCCAGCAGAATCTGCTTTCTGTATAGAGTATGTGATGGGATTGCTGGATTGCTCCAAGGCCAGGGAGTAATTCTGTTCAAGAACTCTCCTGGGCTGGCATATAAGGTGGAGATCGGCTTGCAGCTTTAGCCCAGGAAGTGACTTCTTGCCATACTAATTATCCCCGTTATTTCCCTGCATTTTGTACAAAGCCATGGAAACCAAGTCCTTTGAAGATCGTCAGGACCAGCATGGGACAACTCTCCAGGTGCTGGTAAGTAGACTAACCCCTGCTGGCAATGAGGAATAGACTCACAGGTGGTGGGTCCCTTTTCCTGCCCAAAGGCACTAAATATAGTGACTGCATATGCTGAGCTTGCTGACCCTAGCAGAATAGGAGGTCTTGCTACCCTTTTCCTAAGAGCTGGCAGAAGAAGGGAAAGTAAGTAGAACAATGACGCACCACACAAATGTCGATTTCCCAGTTGCTGATGAGAAAAGGCAGGCTGACAATAGGCTGCCAGTCATAGGAACATAGGAAGCTGCCATAAACTGAGTCAGACCATTGGTCGGTCTAGCTCAGTATTGTCTTCACAGACTGGCAGCAGCTTCTCTAAGGTTGCAGGCAGGAGTCTCTCTCAGCCCTATCTTGGAGATGCTGCCAGGGAGGGAACTTGGAACCTCAGAAGCTCTTCCCAGAGCGGCTCCATCCCCTGAAGGGAATATATTCCAGTGCTCACACATCAAGTCTCCCATTCATATGCAACCAGGGTGGACCCTGCTTAACTAAGGGGACAAGTCATGCTTGCTACCACCAGACCAGCTCTCCTCTAATCAGCGCTGTCACTGATGCAAATAATTAGTAGGTTCAGTAATTAGGATTAGGAGGAGGATTTGAACAAGGCTTTAAGCAACTGATCCTGCATGAAAGAGTTGCAGCCAACTTTTATGTATTTTTAACAGTGATCTGAACACATGGGAAGCTGCTGCCTACTGAGTCAGACCATTGGTCCATCTAGTTCACTATTGCCTGCTCTGACTGGCAGCGGCTCTCCAAGGCTTCAGGCAGGAATTTTGCTCAGCCCTACCTGCTTAGCATGAACAGCATATGAGCATCATGTGCCCATCGTTTGTGCAGAGCCGATTATGGCAGTACCATTGCTTGCAGGGACATGCCAGTGCTGGCGTGCATATGTTGCATGCAACTGGGAATAGACATGGGGATAGGAGCATTGTAGTGCTATAACTCCCACTGCAGAGAAGAGATCTATGCCAGGACTCACATAGGGAAGGTAATGCCTAATGTGGTCCTGAGTCAATGCAAGGAAGTGTTGCTGGGTAATGTCTGTTGCTACCTAACATCTCTCCTCTCTTGCTAGAGTATTCCCTGCCAGAATTAGTGAATAGCCAGGGAAAGAATGATAATGAAGGAATGAGCTATGGAAAAGGTCATCTAAAAGAGCGGGTAAAAAAACCCACCTCTGGCACCAAAAGGCTGTAATTGGCTTTCAGCAGATGGATTTTGCTGCTCTTCACATTTGGAGCAAGGAAGGGAATTTCTCCCTGCAAGGTCATATTGGCTAGTGACTATTGTGTCTTGGCTTGCTTCCAAAGTAATCTGGCTCTTTGGCAAACACTTGAGCTCAGCCTATAGCAGGCAGTCACTCGGTTTGGGTAGCTTGATCCTCTGCCTTTTGCACAATGGCCTTTTGGTTGCTTCCAGTTATAGGGGCAGCTTATGCATGTCTGTTTCTTTGATGACTCATCCCTTGATGACTCATTGTATGGCGACCTGCAGCCGAATGTATGAACTGGCCTTATTTTGAGAAGCGTCATTCATGGTTTGCAGTCACGGGAGGCCATGTGAACGACTGATCTGTGGGGGCTCACTCACAATACTGAGCTAGATAGACCAATGGTCTGACTGTATATGGCAGCTTCCTAGGTTCCTATGAGTCTGCCCTTCACCAACAACTAAAGGGCCGACTGAAAATACACCACAGAATCCAAAGGATGGGGCTTCTATCATGAATACTCTTAAGAACACAAGATCAGCCCTGCTGGATCAGGCCCAAGTCTTATGCAGTCCAGCAGCCTTTCCCCCCACAGGGACCCACCAGATGTCTCTGAGAAGCCCACAGTTTTTAAAAACTGGTTCAGTTTTAAAAACACTTTGGCTGGTTCTGCTCCTGGTTTCTCCTTCAATTTCTAGCTTCCCTCGTCTCCTGTGACTCATACACTCATGAGCCATTGATAGACAGACTGTCCCAAGCAAAACCATTATGTAAGTGGCAGGAAACCTTTCCCAGGGCCAAACCTGCTTGGATTGATTGGGCTGTCCTCACTTTACTGCTGTCATCAGGCCTGCTACAGTTGGGGGTTTGATTGATGGATGCAAGGTCAACGAACAGAAGTAACCTCACCTAGGCCCGATGGGCTGTCTGGAACAGTTGATTCCTCATATGTGTCGTCACCAGTACGGTTTGTGGATGTTGGAAACCCAGATTCAAGTTTTCTCTAAGTGCCACTTCTGATATTACACAGAGACCAACCCATAATTGCTCATCAGGTTGCTCTGGTGCATTCCTGCTCTCTGGCAAGTGCATTGCACACCGTGCCAAGCATTTATTTGTTGCATTAATATTTTGCATCCAAAAAGCCAAACAATATGTTGTGTTCCTGTGTGCATGTGCACAAGACGTGACTGATATCCATTTTAAAATGTGACCTTGACTACAAAACCTTTCTGGGTGAACATACGAACATGAGAACAGCCCCTCTGGATCACTCTCGAGGTCTATCAAGCCCAGTATCCTGTTTCCCACAGTGGCCCACCAGATGCCTCTGGGAAGCCTGCAGCCAAGAGGTGAGGGCATGCTCTCTCTCTCTTGCTGTTGCTCCCCTGCAACTGGTATTCAGGGGCATCCAACCTCCGAGGCTGGAGGTGGCCTATAGCCACCAGACTAGTAGCCATTGATAGACCTGTCCTCCATAAATGTATTTAAACCCCTTTTCAAGCCATCCAAACTGGTGGCCATTACCACATCCCATCACAGAGAATTCCATAGATTAATTATGCGCTGTGTGAAAAAGGACTTCCTTTTGTTGGTTTTTGGATGGCCACATACGTTGCTTTCTTTCAGTTTCTCAGAGCTCTTTGACACAGTAAGGATGATAAAATGCTCGGAGTGTACTGAAACAGCGGCAATAGATTAGTCTCCTGTAGCTTTTAAACCACTTTCACGGCCCATCCCAAGCACAGAATATCTCCGAGAGGAGTTGGAGGAGTACCAGACCCTGGGCCAAAAGGCTGCTCCTTTCAGACAATCACTCTCCAGGAGGGATGGCCTGAACGTGGAGACACTTAAAGAGCCCCGTCTGCCTCTGACTGCTGGCAGGAGGACCATTTGTCCCATGAAGCTGTGCACTGGACTCCAACCTGCCTTGCCTTTTGGCAGGGAAAGCTGGGGCCCCTTAAGGCTTGTGGGACAGAGAGCAGGGCAGCTAATGGTAGGCAAAGCCAGAGGTAACAACCTCTGGGCTCATGGCAGGTGGAGCTGACAGTCGGTGGGTCCAACCCTGAGATAATTTTCAAAAGAAGTGGGGAGGGGGCAATGAGGGTAGTGAAATCAAATCTGATCAAATAGATTACAGTCCACGACCTGTTTCAGTGAGGGCCCTTTCATTTTAAGTGCAGAAGAAAAGTTCCAGCTATTCATGTATCTCACCTGTTTGTAGACCACCATTAGTTTATTTTGCATTTCTGTACACTGCCTATTTTTATTTTTAAATTAATTGCATGCATTTGTATATTACTCATTTTTATTTTTTTAATTCATTTTGCATCTTTGTGTATCCGCCTGTTTTTTATTATTTCTCTATCATGCGTATGTGTATGCCACCTCTTATATACATCTCCAAGCATTTTACACATTTTAAAGCTCCTCCCACATACACACTTCACCTTTCGACTCTTGCACAGGACACCAGCTTACAGACTTTTAGAACAAAGAACCAGCCCATGGTTTCCCTTGTTGAGAAACACCAAAAGGGGAGTGGAGCTAAAACACAGTGAGAAGGGAGGAGAGCTTACATAATTATTTAAAAATGGAGACACTATATTTGCACAATAATGTCTCTCTGGCAAAGAGACAGCAGAAAATCACAGCTTCAGGCCAACCTACCAAAGCAATGTCAGCCAGCCGTGAGGATGAGCAAACTAGCATGCAGTTATTTATCTGCCAGTTGGGATTCTTTTCAATCAAACCTAGAACCCCAAACAAGCTCTTTTTGAAACGGGATGTGGACAGAGGAGTAGAGCTTCTTCAGTGAACACTTTCCTGCTTATGCCTCTGCCTCCTTTTCCAAGACACACGCATAAAAAACCTATTATGCATAGATACATATTTCTCCCCAAATACATGTGGCCCAATAATTCTCTCCGATGCCACCACATAACCTCATAAGGAAAGAGACAATTGATCTGTCTATCTGTCTATCTATCTATCAAACTTCGATACTGCCCAGACTTTCATCTCAGGGCGGTTAACATAAAACAATTAAAACACATATAAAAAGTCAAAACAATTCAACAATTTAAAATCAACCATAAAATTAAAACAGACAATAATCAAGGAAGGAGTGGAAGGGTCATCAAGTGATAACCAAGGTGTTGCCATGGAAGGTGTTATTAGCTTGTTCTTTCCCTCCTCGCAGTCACCAAGAGCTCAGTTTCCGGAAGGGAGCACCCGACAGGCTCCGATCCCGGAGCAGCTAAGGCAGGCATCTAGTGAGGTGAGATAGATGTTTGGAAAGAGTTCCCCCCCAGGTCAAAGAGGTGCTCGAAACCACCCAAGGAAGGAGTTGGTCTTCGATTAGGGTGGCTAACATCCCATTGCCCAAATAAGGGACACGAAGGGGGTATGTAGGGGTAATCAGGAGCCTGAGTGGCCGTGCTGTATGTGTATTAACCACATTTAGCTCAAAACTAGTTATGGCTTAAATTGCTTCTCCTCTGCTGATT
The DNA here is from genome assembly GCF_027244095.1 of Hemicordylus capensis. Classification (NCBI taxonomy): domain Eukaryota; kingdom Metazoa; phylum Chordata; class Lepidosauria; order Squamata; family Cordylidae; genus Hemicordylus; species Hemicordylus capensis. The sequence goes on from NC_069667.1 coordinate 24,024,105, forward strand.
GATATAATCTTGGTTAGCAAAACCGCGTGACGTAATCTTGTTTTCTAAGGAGAAAAGAGTTGTTAGCCAATAAGGATTAGGGATGTGCACAAAACCGGAAGATCCGGTTCGGTTCGAATCCAACTGGATTCGAGCCGATTTGGGTCACGCAAATGGCCAGATAGGTGCCATGCATGCACAGAGGGCCAAAATGCCCCTGAAATGGGCCAAACTGGCCCAAGGAAACAAGGGGGGAGGCCAGCGGGGGGAGGGAGAGCTCCTGGAGACACCTCCCAGTGGTCACTGCAGCACGCCCCCCCCCCCGGCCACCACAGCCCTTGAAGGCAGCAAGTCTATCTTATTTTTAAACTAATTTACTGCCCCCTACTACCCTTGAGCCAGGCCCAAAGCAGCCTGATCGGTTCAGCTTGAGGCCGCACATTCCTAGTAAGGCCACGTTTCACACATGAGCACTATCTAGCAGTTATCGCTTGCGTGACTCTGCGTGGTGGGACTTACCTGATAACGGCAAGTCCCATTGATGGCTGTGGATGCTTTTGTTAATGTCCCCAGTATGGGACTGCAGCCCACCAGAAGTACTCTGGTGGAGAGGGAGAAGGAAAAGGGGTTGAAATGTGTACAGCCGCAGGCTTCTTGAAAGGCACAGAGGGAGAATTTGAATTAGCACGAGTGGTGGAGGTGAATCTGCAGTGGACGATACCCTCATCTTCCCTATTGTCAATGATGGTTTTCTTTGAATACTGCTCACGATCATCCCCTTTTGTTATTAGTGAAAACAACTGGCTTGACCTGGGCCCTAGGTTTCCCCCATTAGCTGAAAAAAAGGGGCAAACGGTTTTTGTCCCTCTTCGCAGTCACCGAGAGTTCAGTTTTCGGAAGAGAGCACCCGACAGGCTACAATCCAGGTGGAGCAAAGAAAGACATCTAGAGAGGTGAGACAGGGGTGTGGGGAGAGTTTCTCCCCCAGATCGGAGAGGTGCTTGAAACTGCTGGCATCCGTCGGGGTTAAACTACGTGCAGCACACAAGTAAGAAGTGCCCGGGCAAGAAGATCACTGCTAATTAAGACTGTCTGGAGGAGACGTGGAGTTAAAGTTCTAAGGAAAGTAGTTTATTTAGGAAATACATCCGAGAGAGAGATAGGGAAGGCCTCCATGCCTAGCTGGGGAAGGGAGACGACGGAAGTCTGTCTCTGAGATGAGAGAATGAAACCTGAGGCTATCAGTCTAACAACGGGGAATCAGAACACAGACAGCAGAGGGGTCAACGGGGATCCCCTTACTCACGATCTCTGCCCCTCATACCCTTAGTGATAAGAGTCGGTGCCTTCAGGAGCTGCTTCTCCAACTGAAACCACCCAAGGAAGGAGTTGGCGTGGATGGGGGTGTTAGAGGATTATCGTTTTGTCCTCCTCGCAGTCACCAAGAGTTCAGTTTTCCGAAGAGAGCACCCGACAGGCTCCAATCCAGAAGGTGCTAAGGAAGGCATCTAGTGTGAGACAGGGGTTTGGAAAGAGGTTTCCCCTCCTGATCGAAGAGGCACATGAGTCTTGAAACCGCCCCAGTTCATCCAAAGAGAAAGAGGATGGAAAGACAAATGAGAATGAGCGGGGTGGCCAAGCAGGGGTGGGGTGGGGTGGGGGAGAGAGAGAAGATGTAGGGGAGAAGAAAGAGGCAACCCAGTTTTGAAACAGGGGATTGACACTCAGCATGGCAGGCATGCCACTCCAGCATCAACACGAAATGGGACACGGGGAAAGCATGCCAGAAAACAAAAGAAGAAAAGAAAAGTCTGACTTCTTAGCAACATTGAGCCACATGAGCCAGTGGAGGGGCCCCAAAATGAAAGGTTGCTCCAGAGTCGGGTCGCCATGTCTTCCAGAATTTAGGGTAGCCCCCGGATTTTGGCTCCTCTACCCAGCTGCTAAATTCCACTCGGATTGACATGGATTTCAAATGCACTGCCCGGATTGTCCAGATTTGACTCTGGATCCAATCACACGGGAGGGCAGAGATGGAAAGCATACACATCTGTCAAATAAATAAATAAACAGAATGCAAATTAGTTGCCACCTAATTTGCATAATATGCAGATTAGGTCTCCTGGATTTGAGATGCTTGAATATGGCAACCCTACGAGTCCAGAGGCAGTTAGAGCATCAGAGAGAGAGAGAGAGAGAGAGAGAATAGCGTTAATTGGAGGAATGGTAGGAAGTGGGTGCTTACGAGGATCAGGGGTGAAGAGGAGGAGGAGGACTTTATTTGGGTCCCGCTTGGGGAGTTTTGGGGATTGAGGGCCTGTGTTATTCAGACGGGCGTATGGCGGGTCCGTGCTTTATCTCCATTGGGAGGTATAGGAGACCGAGAGTTCCGAGGAGGAGGAGGATCTTCTCAACCTTTCCGCACCCTGGAATCTTTATTCCCTGTTTTCTCCCATAATCTTCCAGAAACTGCCGAGGATGGAGAAGAGAGCAGACAGCAGCCCCGCCTTCTCTTTTGGCCCTAGTTTGTATAAGGTGGGCTTCGGAAAACACTATTTAAATATCTCCCCCCCCCACCCTTATAGGAGCCGGCGTTTAGGATGTGCCTAAGAGAGCAGGGGGATGGGATGGGATGGGATGGGACGGGACGGGGTAGCCATTTCCTGGGTGGTGTGCAGATATGGTGGTGGGAGTTGGCAGGCCGTTAGCGGGGAAACGGTCCAGGCAACTGGGGCCTGTCCCTTTTGCTGGCTCTTCTCCCAGCCCTGTGGCTCCAGGGAGTTTTGTGGACGCTCCCTGGGGGAGTCTACTGTTGAATGTCGGATCAGCAAATGCAAAAACATCTCAGGTGAGGGAGACCTGACCGGGTGAGCTGGGTGGGGTGGGTCTCTCCCAGCTCCGTCCTCCAGCGTTCCTTCCTGCTCCCACAGCAGCCTGCCTTGATGGCCGGGGAGGGAGAGTTCCCATCGTCTATCATGAATCCATTCCCCTTCCTGGTTCCCCAGAGAGGCAATTGAGTGTTTCGCCCTGGGGGTGGGCCTGCAATAGGGACTCTGTTGTTGTACCAAGCACCCCGCTGCACCTCAGTATCCGTGCCTCCACTTGCGGAGATGGTCTTGGATTCCCCAAGGCGTATTGTCTTGGAGGACTTCAGTGTCCATGCCAAGGCCTCCTAGTAGCAGCAGCTCAGGACGTCATGGCCCCCATGGCAACCATGGGCCGATCTCAACTGGCATTGGGTCCTACCCACGTGGCGGGACACGCACCGGATAAGTTTTACGAAAGGCAATATAGAAACAGAACTATGAATAGGTAATTTCCTAGTCCACTATCTGTTTTAAGCCTAGCTGATAAAGGCAGGTCCAAGGTAAAGGGTAGTTGGACCCCAAGACTAAATCTGTTTCTTAGTGGAAAGTGCCCTAAACAGATCAGGGCCGTATCCGTCATCTGGCCTGCACGGCTACTTTGGCTCTACGCTTTGCTCTTTGCTTGGTGTGTGTCTCTCTCTTCGTTTCTGAAAAGCTTCCAGTACAACCTCATCCTTTCCTTCCAATCCTCTTTAAGAGGGCTAGAAAGTGAGCAGAGGACTCCGTGAGCAAGTGCAGGGGGTGCCAGGATGAGGCCTTGATCAATGAGGACCATCTGATTAGCAGCTTGATTAATACTCATACTAATAATTGTCCTTGCAAGCCACATTACCTCAGAGAGCGAGAGAGAGAGAAAGCCAAGTGTCTTTCCGCAGCTTATGGAACAATGATGAGAACATGGCGATTTGAACCCTCTCCAGATAGTAAACTCTGGCATTTATTTTTGGCTAATGGAATATTTTACTGGGGAGGGGGGAAGAGAACTGTGTGCATAGCACAGGGGTTGCTTTATCGTCATTCTAGGGAAATATGGACGGAGAGGATGTTCAGCAGCGCACAAGAGAGCAGGAGAAAGCAAGAGAGAAAGCCTCGTTCAGGAAAAGAATGAAACTCTTCTTTTGGAATCCAGAAACGAAGCAATGCATGGGGAGATCATGCCGGAGCTGGGGTAGGTGAAACATTTCCTTCCCTCCCGTGGGGCTGATTTGTGTCCACTCACCGGCCTATTTTTAAGGATGCCTGTGCTAGACCTTTCAATTGCTGGGATAAAGAAGCTGGTGGAAGAATAGTTCAAATAACTTCCTAGAGTCAGACCATGCTCTGGGTCCCAGAGCACGGTGTGAGGGCAGACAATACACTACAGCCACCTTGCAAAGCTAAGCAGGTGTTGGTATTGTTAATGCTAATACAATTGAAGTAGCCATCACTAGAGCATACGAAAAATACAACAGTGGGACAATTATTCCGACTTTCTGAAAGCTTAAAGAAATAACCAGGTCTTAAGCTTACGGTAGCCACCTAATGGCACAGTGGGGAAATGACCTGACTAGCAAGCAGAAGGTTGCCGGTTCAAATCCCCGCTGGTATGTTCCCCAGACTATGGGAAACTTTGGTTTGATTCCGGCACTCTGTCTAGTATACCACGCACCGACTTCCGAGGGTGAATGGTTGAGGTAGGAATGGGTCCCGGATCAGAGGGCACGGCGGAACTAGCACGATGTGATGAAGCTTCCCTCTGTTCAAAGAGAGAGCCCTCCCCGCACAGACGGCCCCCAATTACATTTGCTTTCTTCCTCGGCTTGTTCTCAGAGCTAAAAATTCCTCTCAACACAAACACCTCGAGAATGCAAAGGGGAAAGTGCACATCTGTGTTTTCAATGCTTGTCCTGAAACCAGAATCTCGGCGCCTCCTGGGAAAACAACAAATAAAACGAGGGCCAGTTTGGCTTTAGGGCCCTTGGGGATATTATTATTTTTTTAAGCTCTGGGCTTTATTCTCCCGAGGCAAGCCAGCCGCCATCTTAGGCCTCTAGCCAGGAGGCAGCCCAAGGCATCGTGTGTTTCTGTGTTGCTAGCTATTCTGCCACTTGGCTCTCGCGTGATGTCATGGAAGATTGTTTTACAGCACATCCACACAGAGGCCTTTTTTCCATGGTTTCAATGTGCGGGGACATTGCATTGTGAATGGCACCAGGTTCGGATTTTGTCTACACTGACTGGCAGCAGCAATCCAGGTTTTCAGGCAGGAGACTTTCCCAGCCCTACCTGGAGATGCTGCCAGGGATCGAACCCGGGACCTGCTGCATGCAAAGCGGACGCTCTTCCACTGAGCTATGGCTCCATCCCCCCTTCAACTGATGGGCCCATTGGTCCATCTAGCTCAGGGATGCTCAACTTTGGCCCTCCTGCAGATGTTGGCCTACAACTCCCATCACCCCTGGCTACTGGCCACTGTGGCTGGGGATTATGGCAGTTGTAGTTCAAAAACAGCTGGGGGGCCCCAAGTTGAGCAGACCTGATGTAGCTCAATATTGTCTACATCAGCTCTCCAAGGTTTCAGGCACTGGTCTTTCCCCGTCCTGCCTGGAGATGCCAAGGATTGAACTCAGGACTTTCTACATGCAAAGCAGGTAGTTAAGGCCCCTGCTATCTGTTGCTCTACCTTCTGTGTGCAGAAACCTGCATGGGATCCAAGGACGTGCAAATACCAAATTGACGGAGCAGCGTTGCAGCTAAATGTACAAAGCAGTGCACAGAATCAGCCAGAGTGACAACAATGCAGAACAGTTAACTAGTCTGTTGGGTTGTCTGCATCTGAATGCAGGAGCAAATGCAGATTCAGATCAAAGCGCCACACACACACACAATATGAGTCATGGAGTTCTCTGGACTGCTTTGCAGAGATATCTCTGCTAGGAACAGCTTCATTCTGCATTTCGGTGGGACCTGTCTTTTGCCTGCTTTTAGGTGGATGGCAAAGAGACAGGTTGATTATTCAGTGGGATTTCCACCCCTTCTGGTGTTTTAAATGGTGTTTTTTTAAAATAACTGCTGTGAACTTGTTTTATGCCATTCTGTTTATATTCTTGGGACTTGGTTTGTTTTGCTTTTTATCTGTTTACTTCTTCAAAAGATTGATAACCTATCCCTTTGTGTTGCTCAGCGCGGCTTACAGTAAAAAGACAAAGCACAATAGACAATATACCATAAACCGCAATAAAACAATAAAAGGCAATAAACACAACACAACACAACACCATAAGGGACAGCAGCAGATAAAATAGCATCTTGCTCCTGTTGCATTGAAATCATCTTGTTTTTATTCACCTACTTTCTGAAGGGAAGAAGGCTTATGAGATCACCCTGTACATGTTCCCCCATCCCCTGCAATAACGTAGGTGTTTACAGGATGAGACAGACCAAACTTAAAATATGGGAGGAGGTCCCTTCTTGGGGATTCTGACAGGGAGATTTTTTACTGTGATCCGCCATCTTGAGACAAGATGGCGGCCATCCAAACCTCTCCTTTATAACTCAGGTGTTTGCAATCCAACACAGACCAAATGTAGAGTATTAAATGTTCAAAATGCCACGCTCCCTCCACTTCTGTTTTGAAAGAGGATCACCACCTTCTTCTGCCAGGACTAAGCTATGGAACGCAGGGGCGTGGGGAGGGGCAGTGAATCCCCCTTTCTGGGCAGCTGTGGCAACTTTAATTGGACAGACTGGGTGCATTGCTGTGCAGACCCGGCTCGGCAAAACTATTCCAAGAACGCCCCGGGCTGCCCTCTATGAATAGCCAGGTCAGGGCTGGGCTCTGACCAGCCCGGAGCAGCCGAGGAAGGGCCAAAAGAGCCGAAGTGGCTTGTGTGCGGCTTTTCCGTGCCCATACCGAACTGGTGACTGATGGCGGTGGGAGGGGGTGATGGGGCAAAGCATTGCCACCAGTTGGGCAGGCTGGGAACTCAGGAATTGCTCCCAGAAAGACGGGGTGAAAGGGGGAGCCAAGAAGCCTCCGGCAGGCAAAACTAACCACCATGTTGTAGTTGTTGATTGTCTGCGGTGTGAATCTCTTGTTTGTTTTATGAGGCTTGGTAAAAATCCAAAGTGGTTCCGCACTGCGTCCGAATGCGCCCGTTAGCTGTCCTTGATCCACATGATATGGTACTTGGTGCTCACTCCCCGTATCATCTCTTCTCTTGCAGGCGGGATTTTGCTCTTCTATCTGATTTTTTATGCTTTCCTGCTTGGAATGTTCTCATTGTGTATGTATGTAATGTTGCACACTGTGAGTCCATACGTACCAACTTACAGAGACAGAGTTGCTCCACCAGGTAGGTCTTTAGGTTCATCTCGGTCATGGGTACATGGGCACATCTCCAACATGCACACCTGCAACCCCTTTGCAGTGAGGCAAAGAGCACCTTCCACCACGGCCTCCCTCTTCTTTCTGGGTGGCAAGTTGGGCAAGTCAGCAGATGGGGAAGAGGAGGAGAATGGGGTCCCCCCCCCAAACTGGAGCCATCACTGGTCTAGGTTTGAAGAAACCCCACTCTCTGTCTTCTTTTGCAGGACTGATGATGAGACCCTACCTCAGAGACTTTAAAGTCTGCTTCAACCAAATGAACGACACTACGTGGTTGCCTTTTGTGAAAAATATGGAGCGGTTCTTAAAAGGTGCTTCCTTCTTCTCCTCCTCCTCCTCCTCATACTTGACGGAGGTCTGTTTGCATCTTAAAATGGGTTTTTAAAAAACACACACAGTTGGACCCTGCCCCATCTCGATAGATTATGGGCCCGTTTCCATGACCAAAAGCTGGATGGGAGGAGAGTCCAGCCAGGTCCCCAGACTCATGTGCATTCCTGAGAACTGGTCATGTGTTGGGGGAAAAAAAATCGAGGCAGGAGGAGGAGGGGAAAGTGATTGGGTGTGAGCGCTGGTGGAGCCAATCGAATGGTGGCCCATGGCCCCACCACTGACACCCCGTGCACGTGACATCACACACACGTGGGCATGCCTGGGGTCCGGAGAGCTCCATGCAAACTCTCTAGATGCAATGCAAACTCTCCATGCAAACTCTCTCATTTGCTGCATTTAGCTCCCAGCGAGGGAGAGGAAGCGAAATCAAAGCACCCAGCCAGCAAACACTTGGCAGGGAATGCATTTGGGAGGGCTGGAGAGGGCCCTACAGAGATTGGGCCATGCCCACATGGGCGGGACATCACCTGCATGGGGCGTCTCGCACGGCCCTTCCCATTGGCAGGTTCTTTGAACCCGATCACTCAATGGTAGCTCCGCTTCTGGGTGTGAGCCACTCTCTGGGTAGGTCAACTGGCATACTTTACCCAGTATCATATTGAGGGTGATGGAAAAACACACCCTGCGCTGTCCCACCCGGATCATGGCAAGCACACAATCACGCCCCCCTCCTTCTACTATGATTTTTGCCAGCATATGATGGCTTATCAGGATCGTGAAGGGGTCAGGTATCCTGGCTGGATGCACCCTCCTCCAGGGGCGGAGCCACCATTGAGTGAATGGGTTCGAAGAACCCTGGCCGCCGTCCCTCAGGGGCCACGCCTTGCATCCCAGCCACACGCCCTGCATCTGGTGTCAGATGCAGGGGTGGGGCTTAGCGTCTGACATCATGGACAGGGCTAGGGGGCCACGGTGGTGGGCGCCACTGGCCTCCCTACTCCCCTGCCCTCCTCCCCAGTTTTTGGTCATGAGAATGAGTGTCTCAATTAGCCAACATGAACAGCTCTTAGTAGGTCCCAGGGCTTTAAAGTAAAGAAGAAGCATTTGAGAGAGCCACGAGCAGAAGGGAAGAAGAGATGTTGCGATCACTGGATGTTTCATCCTTATTAACATTTCCCCAATGCCACAGCTAGAAGTGGTGCGGGTAAGAGTGTGTGGAACATTAGCTGTCTCTGTTGCCTTTAGGTTATGATGACAAAGTCCAAGAAGACAAGAATATTGTGTGCACACCAGGCCAGTATTTCATCCAGGACAGTGAAGCAAGTGCAGTAAAACGAGCTTGCCAGTTCAAGCGCTCCATGCTAATGAACTGTTCTGGGGTGAACGATACGACGTTTGGCTACGCCGTGGGAGAGCCCTGCATCTTGCTCAAGATGAATCGGGTACAGGACGGTCTACTTCCTTTCATTGCCTTGTTATGTCTCTTTGCAAAGCGGCGGTCATACCATAGGATCATAGGAAGCTGCCCTATACTGAGTCAGACCCTTGGTCCATCTAGCTCAGGATGGTCTACCCAGACTGGAAGCGGCTTCTCCAAGGCTGCAGGCAGGAGTCCCTCCCTGCCGTATGTTTCTTTCTTTAATGAGAAACATTAAAACCATCACACAGAATAGTATGCTCTGGTGGTAAAGAAGTTCAGCCCGGGAGATTATCCGGAGACACTAGGCTGAGTTCAAAAAAACCAAATCCGGATTTATCAAGAAACTAAAACATCACACACTGAGAGAGCGTCATTGAACGACGTAGACAAACAGGCACTAGCCTTCAACAACAACTCCCTGGCGTCTGCAAGATAGGGCTAAAAGAGACTCCTGCCTGTAACCTTGGCAAAGCCACTGCCAGTCTGTGCAGACAGTACTGAGCCAGATGGACCAAGGGTCTGACTCAGTATATGGCAGCTTCCTATGACCCTGTTGACTGACTCGGAACTGACCAAGAGAGACCAGTTAACATAACTCCTCATGCCTCTAGTGGCCAGAAGAGGTTACTGTGGAGCTAAGAGCAATGATTTAGAATTCTCACTTTGAACAGAAATGTGGGTCCCCAGATACAGCCATTGTGGCAGGGGATGATGGGAGTTGTAGTCCAGCACCTGGGGACCCAAGTTCGAAATACCCCTGGTATTCGGCAGGCCACAATCAGTGCCAAGCGAAGGGAGAACTGGCCTCCCAGCAACAGAAACGGTGTCTTTCACCATCTGTATGTGTCCGGAACCATTCATTCCCTAGCAGGAAACGATCAAAAAATAAAAAGGGGAAGAGGGCAAGCTTCACCCGGATGAGACACCTGTCAGCTGCTGGATCTGACTCACAGGATTCCTCCTTGTTGGCGGTGGTCGTAATGGTTTAAATGCCTCTCGTTTCCACAGATCGTCGGCTATCAACCTGGCTATGGGGGTCCGGTGACGGTGAGCTGCCAAATGCAGGTAAGTTCGGCTTCTCGGCGAATGCTGGCGTTTTCCCCCAATGGACCCCCCCCAATCTCCAAAAGTAAGGGAGTGCCAACAGGTCTGTTGTGAGAGGGAAGGGGTGCACTCTAGAATGAAGCATCGGTCGTTGTGATGGGCAGCAAACCTCCGATCGTCACCTTGGGCATTTGTGGATCAGGGATTCGTGCGGCGCGGGGCTGCCCTCTAGGTCCCCGCAGGTGGGCCGCTACGGGCAGGCCGTACAGCTGCGTCCAGCCCGCTGATGCCCCGGGGGCCCCCTGCCTCTCCCTCCCTCTCCTAGCCTCCTTTGGCCAGGCTGCGATGGGCCAGTGCCTATTCCCGCTTGGATGGGGCAGCCTGCTTGCGCCCGCACAGTGGCATCAGTAGACTGCCTTGCGGCCCAGCGAAGGGAGGTTGGCTGGCGGTGGGGGGCAGCAACTGGGAGGCAGCGGCCACGACCGCAGGTGGCAACAGGGGCCGCCTCAGATCTCAGCCCAGGGCTGCCCTCGACACCACTACGCCGCTGGGTCTCTGCTCACGTGAAACTGTCTGCAGTGGAGGCAGAGACGTGTGGCCGCATGGCCGAGTCCTTTGCTCAGTGCTCAAAACGGGGTCTTTCGGCCAGTGGTGTGTTGCAAGGGCCTTTCATCCGCCGGACCTATCCAGCTCACGCCCCTCTTTTCTAAACCGCAGAAAGGCGATGACAGCATTCTCCCGGACATTCATTTCTATCCGAGCGCAACGTTTGATCCCATGTACTACCCGTACTATGGCAAACTCACGCACGTAAGTAGAAACGCAACGGTTGGGAGTCCTACAGCGCTCGCTTCTGGAGGTTTGGCATTTTGCCGGACGGCGAGGAAGAAGACTGCGAGGCTAGCAAGCTTTGGGACCCAACAGGGCTCCGGCCTTGGTTGCTGGGTGCGGAGACGAGGGTGTGTACTAAAGAAGCAGAGACAAGGCCGGAGTAAATAGGTCAAGCTGCCGAGAGGCAAGGCAAAGCCGGAGTTTTGTGCTGCTTCTCACAGTGACCGGTCACTCAGACTGATGGCGCAACTCAGGCCAAGGTTTTATAGGCCTTGGTGAGCCGGGATTGGTCTGCGGGAGTCACCTGACAAGTACTGCAGCCTAGGTGGCGCCCTTGCATGGCAGGGAAGCTATTCCATAAATGGGGTGCCACCACTGAAAAGGCCCTCTCCCTTGTAGCCACCCGCCTCACCTCATTTGGCAGGGGCGCTTGGAGGAGGGCCTCCGAAGATGATCCTAAGGTCCAGGTTGGGCCATATGGGGCAAGGCGCTTTCTCAGGTAACCCAGCCCAAAGCCGTTTAGGGCTTTAAAGGTCAAAACCTGTTGGCGATGCAGGGAGTGAAGTGTGCAATCCTGACTGCCCCAGCTTGTGAATGGATCCAGAGAATGGAACGTAGGGTCTGGTTCCCACATGCATGCTTCCTACTGGAGTTCTCATTATCCAGAAGGAGTTGGTGGACTCTTGAGGTGTACCTCTTTAAAACACAGGTGAGAAAACCACATTTGTGTAATGCTGCCCCTAAACAACCCAATGCCACTGAATCAGAAGCTTAGGATAGTACAGAGTGAGTTGGGCAGCACCATTTCCCTGGTATGCTTGTTCTTTTGAGTGGCAGGGAGGTTTTTAAAAACAAAAATGGGGAGAATTAAAAAAAAACCCAGCATTTCCCACCTGTAATCCAAAGCCTTGCAGTCGAGTCTAAATGCAAATCTAAATCTAAAAGCAAATCATTGCTTTTGGGAGGATCTCACGGTCTGTCTGTCCTCCACATGTGTCCACTACCTCAGTCAAGCAGAGCTGGTCTTGTGGCAGCAAGCACGAATTGTCCCCTTTGCTAAGCAGGGCCTGCCCTGGTTTGCATTTGAAGGGGAGACTCCATGTGAGCACTGCAAAGATATTCCCCTGAGGGGATGGGGCTGCTCTAGGAAGAGCACCTGCCTGCTTGCATGCATAAGGTTCCAAGTTCCGTCTCTGGCGTCTCCAAGATAGGGCTGGGAGAGACTCCTGCCTGCAACCTTGGAGAAGCCGCTGCCAGTCTGTGTAGTGCAGGCCTGCTCAACTTTGCCCCTCCCTGCTGTTTTTGGACTACAACTCTCATAATCCCCAGCCACAGTGGCCAATAGCCAGGAATTATGGGATTTGTAGGCCAACGTCTGCAGGAGGGCCAAAGCTAAGCAGCCCTGGTGTAGACAATCCTGAGAGAGATGGACCAAAATGTTTCTATCTAAGTGGCAAGCATAAATGTGTGAATGGGAGTCTCCCTGGCCCCCCCAAAGCCTTGCCCCCTACCCTGCTGCTTGATGGCGGGTTGTGGCCTGAACACTTTCAAGATTGCCAGCAAGCCCTCTGATGGCCCTGGACAATTGCCTAGTGGCACCAATCCTGATGGCAGCTCTGGTGTGAACCAGCGCATAAAGACCTGCTTCCATTAGCTTCCATTCCCTTCATTTTAGTCTCTTAATCCTCTGCAGAACGAGTCTGCAGTCAGCCCTTCCGACATCTCCTTCTTGCTTCATTTCCCCAGGTCAACTACTCTTCTCCACTGGTAGCGGTTCGCTTTTCAAACGTGAAGAGAGACCACGTCTTGTCCATTCAATGCCAACTGAACGGAGAGGGCATCGTCAACGACCACCAAAGTGACAAGTTTTTGGGGCGAATCATCTTCAAGCTGAAAGTCAGCTGAGCACGGGAGACGTCCTTGCTCCCCTCCTTTCTATCTGAATTGATTTCTCTCCCTCTCTCTCCCCACTTGTGGAAAAATGGCCGTGAACAAACACGCCCCAGGAGAAGGCATAGCTGTTTTAGGGGAACCCCTTTGGTTTTTCCCAAAAGCACACAAATAAAAGAAATAGGAATAGCTCGTAAGAGAGAAACTGTAGAGCAAGGCATCGATGCTTGAGGGTTCATCCTGCCACCAAACACACAAGCCATGTAAGGGAGTGTCGTTTTTCTCTGAAATACACATGCGAGAGTTCAGTTGGAATGTTCACTTTCGTATCAAAAAGAGTGGCATTTGGTATGAAACCAGCACATTTGCCAGGAAACCGGTTTTTATTTTCTCCTCTTCTTTTGTTGTTCTCAGAGGCCGGAGTTCATTTTCCAAAGCCCAAGGGAACCAGACAATAATCCTAATGCGTTGCGTAGGCCGGCTACTCCTTTAGACCTGGGCAAGGGATTCTAGGGGGGATATAAAGACCGTGTGATCATCTTGCCGCTGGATTGTTATTTTCTGTGTGGGGAATGACAAGACAGCTACCCAGGCTCGAAGGGAAGTTCTGGATCTCTCCTGGCCAGGTAGATCAGAGAGAACTTAATTAAGCCCTATTGACACAGCAGGCTAGCTAGCCCCTGGGAGACAAATTAGACACGGGCTGATATACTGTGCAATGTAACGTGTGCGCAGTTGGGCAAGAGCATTGTTGCACTGAAGGCAAGACTTGTGTTTGTATGTATTTGCATTTCTATCCAGCTCTTCCTCCAAGGAACCCAGAGCGGTGTATGTAGATGGTTTATGTTTATCTTCACAACAACCCTCTCAGGCCGAGAGAGAAGTGGTTGGCCCAGAGTCACCCAGTGAGTTTCACGACTTAACTGGGATTTGAACTTGCATCTCCCTGACTCTAGTCCAACCCTCTAATCATTACACCATGTCATGATTCCCAGGGAGAGGTGGGTTTGTGGGAGCAAGTATGAATTGTCCTTTTCGCTAAGCAGAATCTGCCCTGGTTTGCTCAGCATTCAGCCTGAGCGCAAGCGAGAGGTTCCCGATCTGGTTCCCGGTTGCTTTTCAGGCTCATTTCCAGGTGCTGGCGAGGACACCCAAACCGTCTGGGTCCAGTACATCTAAGATCGTGTTGGCTGACATGTTGTGAAAGGGTCCACAAGTGTTTTCTTACATTGTTATATCCCGCTCTTCCTTCAAGGAGCTCAGGGTGGCACATCAGTTCCCCCCACTCCCTCCTTTATCCCCACAACAATCTTGTGACGGAGCCAAGCTCTCCCCCAGTGAGTGAGCTTCATGGCAGAATGGGGATGCGATTGTGGGACTCTGCGCTAATCGCTTCTCTCTCAGCCTAACCTACCTCACAGGGTCGTTGTGGGGCTAAACATAACCACGTACACCACTTTAGGCTTCCTCGGAGGAGAGAGTGGGATATACACGTAAAAATAAATAAATAAATCAAGATGTTTCTTCCCCAAAAAACATTCACCTGCCCCGCAGCAAAGGGTGGCTTTCATCCAAGCTGGAACAACGGAGATTTCACCCCATTTGTTTTGTCTGTTTGTTTTTACTGTTAGAAAAACCATGAACTCAAAAGCATCTGTTAAGGGGCCGGGGGGAAGAACCGAACGGAAGCATAAAAGCAGCAGGGGTAGCACAGAGAGGGTTATACAGATTGATAGCCTGACTGATTTTTCCGCCTTCCAATCAGATAAAAAATAAAGATAGCAATGATGAGAAGACCCAGCACCACGCCCACGACAATAGGAAGCACATAGAGGAGGTCAGAACCGCTACAGTCTTCAGCTGTTGAAAGAAAGATAAAAAAAGAGAGAGAGAGCAAGGAAGTTAGCGGAGGCAACAAGCATTCGAGGACAAGCTAACAAAAGCAGAGATTTCTCCTTGCCAAGTTCATCTTACTCTGTTTTATGCTTCCATTTGGCAGCCACGTTGGAACTTTGCTCTCCCGCAGAGTGGCTGTTGAGGGACTACCGTAGACCAGTGGTGGAGCATCTGCTTGGCACGCAGAAGGTCCCAGGTTCACTCCCTGGCAGCAGCTCCAGGTAGGGGTGAGAGAGACTCCTGCCTGAATCCTTGGAGAGCCGCTGCCAGTCAGTGAAGACAGTACTGAGCCAGATGGACCAAGGGTCTGACTCTGTATGGCAGCTTATGTCCCACTGCCTCTGCTCATGGGGTGGAGAACAAGAGGTGTCTTCATGGGTTGTCAATAGCCAATTGCCTGGAGGGAGCAAAAGTCTCCATGTAACTGGGCAGGGAAACCTTGCTGAAATTCTTTCTTTTAAGGCCATCATCAACAAATAGCCAGCGTTGTTCCGTGGGGGCAAGAAGGCTCGTGCAAATGTATAGAGGCTGCTAAATTCTGTTCATTTCCAGGCACGACCCTTTTAACCCTTCCCACGCCAAGTTAACCCAAGCTGCGTCAGATAAATAAAAGCCACCTTTTGCAACCTGCCTCAAAGAAACACAACCATTTTAAGATCTCAGCCTCAGCCTGGTGAGGAGGGGGGGGCGGGGAAGAACCAGGCCACTCGGAAAGTACACCAGCAGTTCCTAGAAACTGGGAATGTTTCTGCAGCCCTCGCCACGGCCGAGACGGGAGGACCAGAGCTGCTTGAATTTCATCTGGGTGCAAGTTGCCAGGCTGCCGTCTGTCACCCTGATGGTCCCCCTCAAGGACAAAGAGGCCAAGGCATGCCATGCTCTGTGCCCAGTTAACCTTTGGCCTTCCCGGGAAATCTGCTGAGCTACCACATAGTTGATACTGACACTTCGCATAGTACAAGGCTGGGGTTTCCGAAGCGGGTCAAGGAAGATTCTCACAGAGGCACGTGGGAGCAGCAGCACAGCCTCGCCACAAGGGCTTCCAAGCCGTGCAAAGAAGTGCAAGACATTTCATTGATTGCATCTTCAAATTTCTGAGCAGAGACCCCCAGCAAGCTGGCCGGCATCCAGTGCATTGCAGTATCCTCACAGGCATTTTTGTTACAGGAATTCGATACACCAGGTTGTGTCCTACTGTTTATTTTCATAAACACATATCGTACAGAAAAAGGCCCCCAAGGCACATTCACCTCACAGAACTGAGGGTCTCTTTCAGAAACAGTGATCCAAGCAGTTGAGTAAAAGTTTACATTTCTACCCTGGTTTTCTGCCCTCCCTCCAGGGGCTCTTAAGGCAGTTTTGCGGTAGCCAAGGTGAAGCGTCTATAAATCCAGAGGACAGAAACCACACATGTGATTGTATGCACACACACATCAGTATTACTGAAGACAGAGCACTTGTAGTGGTTCAAACTTTAGAACAAACTGAAAATATCCTAGCCACATAATGCCAGGGAGTACAAAATTCCACTTCAGAGGTTCAGGCTAATAACAAAAAGGTTGACAGTGTAATCTTACGCCTGTTCACTCGGAAACAAGTCCCACTGTGTTCTGTGGGGCTAAATCCCAAGTGAGCACAGGATCGCACCCTGAAGATGACTTTAGTTACACATTTAGAAAAATGGATAAAATCAACTGGCACAGAGGAAGGAAACACTCCCAGCCTTGATGTGTTTAAATGGCTGATGCCCAGTAATATGTAATATTTAACCCTCCGTCCCATCCCCTGCCCTCAAATCAGGGGCAAAGACTCTGCACATGGGGTACAGGCAACATTTCTGCAGAAGATGGAGTGAGCTGACGTGATCCCAGTTTCCTGCCTGTGTGAATAAAGCCTAAGAGCACTCCATCAGCTCCCAAAATTAGTTCTAGAGTTTTATGCATCGGATCCACATCTGATCACAACCCGCTTTTGCGGCTTGCAAAAGAAACCAAATTTCCCCCTGTGAGTATGCAGTCCCTCTGGAGTGGATTTCCCCTCTCCCTTTCCCTAATTCCACGTAATACAAACCACAGTTCACATATGCCAGCTTCCCTCGTACCCACGGCTAGCAGACTCACTTCAAAACACAGTTTTAAGCTCTTGTTTCTGAGAAAGCCACAGTATGCATTTGTGTACAACACCTGCTCACAAGGGCTGCATCCCAATTTGCCAAGATCGTTTTTTGGGATGCCTGCATTAATTGTGCAGGAGAAGGAGCACATCTGAGGTGGCCTGTACCCTCATGGTATTTTGCTACTACAGCACGGGTCGCCAACCTGTGCTCCAGATGGTGCTGCACTACAACTCCCATCATCCACAGCCACAATGAACTGGGGCTGGGGATGGTGGCAGTGGTACATCAGTAACATCTGGAGAGGCACAGGTTGGCAACCCCTTCACTACAGCAACCCATTTCTGAAAAAGAAGAAGGCATATATTTGGCTTAGCTAGCTGCAATTCAAAACAAACCAAACTTCTGAGTAGTCCGTTATATATACACAAATATTTTTTCTCCGTGAATCGGCATAAATAGCACAATACTTGGCAGCTGTATAGCACAAGTGTTTAAAGGCACTTCACACGTATGATCTTGATGTCATTATTTTTGACTCTGGGCCACTCATGGATCTCTCAGCCTAACCTACCTCACAGGGTTGTTGCGAGGATAAACATAACCATGTACAAAGCTCCGAGCTCCTCGGAGGGAAAAGCGGGATATCAATGTAAAACCATCATCTTGTGGTTGAGGATGATGGAAGTTGTAACCCAGCACCCAAGATTGGGAGAGTCTGGCCTAGCAGGTACCATATTTCCCCGAATCAAGGACAACAGCCTTAAAAAGGCAGAGGTTAAATACAGGTTATACCTGCATATACCCAAAAGGAACAGGACTCTAAATTTAAGACGACCTCCAATTTCTAATACCAAAAAACTTGGCGGGGGTGGAGTCTTGGATTCAGGTGAATATAGCACACCACCTCTTTTTAAACACACGTGCAAAAAACACAACACACTACAGATGCAAACTGCTGCTCGGTGGGTTAAAGCCGGAAGCCTTCAGCCCGCACTGCCTCCCACGTTTAAAACTGTTCGTAGCCAGCACCGCGACGCTTTTTACGGCCCACAAAATAAGCCATGAGAACCAGAGTCACCAGCCCCGCCAGGGCTACTGCCATCATAAGGGGCACAAAGAAGTTGTCCATCTCCGGGCTGCAGTCTTCAGCTAGATGGAGAAGAAGGGCGACAGGAAAGTTACATAGGCGAACTGACCTCAAAACAGCAAAGCAGGGTTTGAGAGTCGTCCGGTTAAGCCCAAGAACGCAAGGCCCTTGACTGAGGAACAGGGATTCCCATCCCTGTGGGACTGCAGGTGTGGCTGAACTACGACTCCCATCACCCCCAACTATAAGTTGTTGCAGTAAAGGGTGATGGGAGTTGTAGTTCAGCAACAGCTGGAGTCCCCACAGGTTGGGAATCCCTGACACAGAAGCATATTGTTTCTAGAAGTACCCTCTATGGAAGCAGTTACTCATTCAACGACTGCCTGTGTTTCAAATACTTGCAGCCTAATTCTTGAATTGGGACTTCTCCACTTTCAATGGCACTTGAAGACGAGCTTGGGCACCTTGTTAGATCTCAGCCTGAGGGCATTTTGAAAGGGGGCGGATATGCATCCTCCACATCTTGACTGCTACAGTTTGAGTCAGATAGGAAAAGGGGGTATCCAGTCCTGCCGATACCCTACGGTACACTGGTTGGCCATGTCAGCCATCAGTTGTCTCGTACAATGATTTTTCCATTAAGCTTTCTCAAAGACCTCTTTAATGCATAAATAAAAACATAAAACAGGCAGCCTGTTTTATTTACGCATTAAAGAGGTCTTTGGGAAAGCTTGTGGAGTTTGGAAGATGCGCATCTCATCGTCATTCTACTTTTCTGTTGACGCCAGACACGAGTGTTGTTCAGTGGGTGATCCACTTTAAGATCTCCATGAGAACTGGAAAGAAAGGCTGGGTCCCCAGTTGCGATCAAGGTGGCCAACCCAAGAATCTCCAGCTGCTGTTGACCGTTTGTGGCTGAGGAGGAAGAGAGTCGTAGTCTAACCATAGGAGAGCCCTAGGTTGGTCAGCCTGGATGCAGATACTGCAATTCTCAGGGCTCCTGAAGGAGCGAACTTACAACTGGGTTACAGCCATCCACTTTGCTTCTAAGTAGCTCCCACCTCTTGGACAATACTAAGTGTGGCACCACAGCGAATAGCATTAGGAAGCAGCAAGTAGGCCCTGTTATGCCCGACACTAGCACAGTACCTTTGGCACCACACTGCAGTCCGTTTTCACAAGGGCAAGCCTCTGGCTGACAACATGATGATTGCAACCGCCAAGTCTGGCTATGCAAGTAGCTGGAAAGGTTTAAACATAAGAACAGCCCTGCTGGATCAGGCCAGGCCTATCTAGTGTCCTGCATCCTGTTTCACACAGTGGTCCACCAGATGCCTCTGAGAAGCCCACAGGCAAGAGCTGAGGACATGCCCTCTCTTCTGCTGTTGCTCCTCTGGTATTGAGAGGCATCCTGCCTCTGAGGTTGAAGGAGGCCTATAGCCACCAAACTAGTAGCCATTGGTTGATCTGTCCTCCATGAATTTGTCTTTATTATTATTACTATTACTACATTTTATATCCCACTCTTCCTCCAAGGAGCCCAGAGTGCTGTACTACATACTTGAGTTTCTCTTTCACAACAACCCTGTGAAGTAGGCTAGGCTGAGAGAGAAGTGACTGGCCCAGAGTCACCCAGCAAGTCTCATGGCTGAATGGGGATTTGAACTCGGGTCTCCCCGGTCCTAGTCCAGCACTCTAACCACTACACCACGATGGCTCTCATCTCTTTTAAAGCCATCCAAGCTAGTAGCCATTGCATCCCATGGCAGATAATTCCACAGATACTTTGATGATCCTAAATTTTCTGGCCTTCAGTTTTATGACATGACTCCTGTACCTAGTGTTGTGAGGGGGAGAAAAATTTCTCTGTTCATTCTTTACACCATAATTTTATACACCTCTCCCATGTCTCTCTGTAGTCACCTCTTTCCCAAACTAAGAAGCCCTAGCGGCTGTAGCCTTGCCTCATAAGGAAGGTGCTCCAGGCCCCTGAACATCTTGGTTGCATTCTTCAGGAACTTTTCCAGTTCTACAATGTAGAACTCATCACCTTAAGAGATGGTGACCAGCACTGTACACAGTACTCCAAATGTGGCTGTACCATAGATGTGAATAAGGGCATTATAATTTTATAAGTTAGGAGCAAGAATTTGCTCTGGAAGAAGAGCAACAGCAGGAGAAAGGACATGCCCTCACCTCTTGCCTGTGGGCTCCCCAGAGGCATCTGGTAGGCCACTGGGGAAACAGGATGCACCCCAGCTGGGCTGTTCTTACGAGATTGGCACCAGGCTGGATTAAGCCCTCAAATACTCCTTTGCGCATGCTTTGGTAGCATTTCAGCTCCAGGAAAGTGCCTGTGTGATGGTGTAGCATATCTCAAGAGTGTGTTTAGGTGGTTTTATTGGGCCTATATTTTATTTCCCCACCAACTTTGGAGAGATTTATTAGTAGGGTCACAATTCTAGGCTACTTGTATTAGGCACCCAAACTGAAATGTTGAGAGGGAAGAGGGTACACTTGTTTATAAAGGCTGAAAAATGACAACTGATACTGTGCTTCCTAGAAAATGCCCCGAGCACCTCTACAGGTAGGAGTTCTATGGGAAATATACATGAGTTCCATCAGCAGCTAAGTGTGGAGAGAGTTCCCTGAAAGCAGGACATTTGAAAGCCTTGGCTTCCAAACAATGCCGAATCTACCTTCCAGTCTAGAGAAAGGTTGGTGGTACTTGAGGCAAGGATTTCCCAATTAAGCAGGATGACCAAGCTTCCTTATCAACAAGAAGAGTCTTTATTAAAGCATTTTGTGCAATTATGCCCTGATAGAGAAAAATAAATACAAGTAGAGCGCAGCTTCAACAGGTTAAAGAATACATTGGTGATGTTCAGGTGTGCCTACGCAAGTCAGTTAATGTCTAAAACTGCTACACAGGTTGAGATACAGATGCTTACGGAAGATTTTCACACCACAATGAAGATGAACACGGCTTGTGTAAGCTGGAGCTGACCACAATTTCCACTATGGCTTATGCGCAAAGACAAATTACGACACCAAATACAGGAAACTGCCACACGTTGCACACAGTCAAACAACCAGGCCAAGGAGAGGGTTTCTGAAGTGATTTATCCACAAGCCAATTTCTCAGAGACATGCAGGCAGAAATGCTGTGATCATCTTGTGCCATTTTCACTCTTCGCATGAGCAGCCACAGAATTATGCTTGTGCCAAGCAGTGGCAAAGTCACGCCTTTAGTTAAGGAGAAGCCCATTCTTACTAGTTGAAGTTCGGGCATTAAAAAACTCAGGGGTGTTTTTTTGGTTTGAAGAGGCAAATTTTTCAGGGCTGTAGATACAGCAGGAATTGAGATCTCCTGTTCACTCTTACCAAAATCCTCTTGTGTTTACATTAGGGTTGTACAAAGAAAGCTTGCTTAATCTCTCAGAAGAGATGCCCATTCTTCCAGGCCAGGAATTCTTAAGCTTGCGTTCCCAGATGTTAGACTACAACTGTCGTCATCATCCATTTGGGCTGGGTTGTGTGGGGGGGATGATGCGGATTGTAGAGTCCCAACATCATCTGGGAACCCAAGCTCAAAAATCCCTGGCCTAAGCAGTTCCCCACATGCAAGGCAACATCAATTTTGATTTCACCCCAACAGTGACAAGCACAGGGACTTAACAGCAACACACTCCCTATTGCAGAGTGGCTCGGTGAGAACCCTCCACCCAGCCAAACTGCTGAACACTTTCCGGAGATCGGTCACCAAGGATCGCATTTTCAAACACGCACAGCTGCATATTCAAGTACAGGCACACTTTTTGAAATAGCCAACGCTCAATCATTTTGTTTAGCACACAGTCCGCATAACAGATCAAACAGCTACCACCAATGCTAGCTTTGACTGAGGGCCTTGATCAGGAGCCTCTGAAGGTTAAGGACACTTCAGTGTTTGCAAGTTCTCACTCCCTTTTAAACACCAGCCCAGAAGCGTCAGTGAAAGGTTCTGTAGGGGAGGGCAAGTTCCCCCCGAAGATTAAGATCTGCAGTTTTCTGTATCACCAGGATAAATTTAGGACCCACCCGCCGCAGAATTTCTACTGCGATGGAGCCCATCAAGGGAGGCTTGTGCACATGCTGGCCTGTATTAACCAGGTTTGCTTGTGTTGGATCTGCTAACAAGAGATTAATTGTTCAATGCCATGAGTACCCCAGCAGGTGTTTCGGATTCCAGAGTATAGTTGCCTAGGCAGCTCTTCTATTGCAAACTAAGGAATGTACAAGCCAGCAAGCATCAATCCCCGGTTTTCCTGGTTGCTCTCATCCCCTGAAATGAGTCAAACTCACTCAACTCCCTTTTGGGGCTAATTTCGACACATGCCATGTATACAGAGCACGCTGCAAGGTTTGCCAGGCCCATGAGCGAGTTCCCAGACATTTCGCGAAGCCCTTTTCCACTGGGTCCAGAAGAGGTATGGTCTTGATCATGCTCTCAGGAGGGTGGGATGGGGAAGAGGAGGAGACGCCCCCACGTTTTTAGTTAGGAGTTTAGGTGGCTGGTTTCCAGTGGGAAGCTTGCGCTCTCTTGATCACAACCGGGGGGGGGAGGGGGCGGGAAGGAACAGTCGTGTCAGGTTTACAGGGTTTGATATCCAGCATGGGTCTTCCTTCTGCCAATTATGTAAGCAACCACTATAATGACAATCAAGCTTGCCAGGGCAGCGCCAACTACCACTGGGATAAGGATGGGGTCGTCATCCAGCAAGCACTCTTGTGCTGTGAGAAAGGTAGCAGAGGAGAGAGAGAAAAAGGTGTTTGCCAAGATCAAATGTAAGAGGCTTTGCCTTTAAGCAGGGCTGCTCAACTCCAGCCCTCCAGCTGTTTTTGGACTACAGCTCCCATTACCCCCTGCTACAGGGGCCACTAGTCAAATTATGGCAGTGATAGTCCAGCACTTGCAGGAGGGCTGGTGTTTTGCAGCCCTGCCTTTAGGCAGTTATCACAATTACAAGCCTGGACATTCTAGGACAATTATCTGCACAATTTTTCAGGCAGGGGCCACTTTGACAAAAGATCCTTCAAATGCAAGAACCACTTCCCACTGTGCTGACCTCCACATAGTGCTGATCTTTCTGCAGTGTTGGGGGCTCTTTAAGAGACACAGAGCCCTGGTGAGGTCTACTGCCTACTTGGAACGTGTGCATGCGACAGTATTCCTTACCCTATAGAGATCTGCAGGGAAAGCCCTGGGAAAGACTACACTTCCCAAGCCCTGGGAAAGACTACACTGTCTTGACAGATGTGGCTCAGTTTGTGGGCTCCGATCACTTGAGGCAAGGAAGTCGATGGTCTGCAAGTTTGTGTCTACTTAAGTTCAAAGGCTCCAGGGCTGTCTCTAGGGTGTGTGTGTTGGCGCACATGCATGCACTCACATGCTCATTCTTACCTGTGGAGAAGTCGTTGTCTTTGACAAGGAACGGCTGCATCCTCACATTAAAGGTGTTTATTGAGTAGGCTTCAGTCACTGAGAGTGTCTGGTGTTTCGCACACATGTACGAACTGCCCAAGGAGGTCTCCCAGTAGTTGAGACTGTTTGCCGAGGAATGCAGTGTCTCTGAAGAGAAACAAGAGGCACATGAAGCTGGCACCCATTTCTAAGAGCAGGAGCAGCGCCCTTGACCTTTCTATGAGCTCTGCAGCCAGGAAAGGCATACAATGAGCAAACTGGCCCCTTCTCTAGAAATTCAACTTTGGCTCAACCAGAGAAGAAGCTCAACAAGTCATTTGCTAGTGACCGAATAAGCAGAAGCCCATTGGCTGGCTTGCGGGCGGGGTCTTACCATTTGATGACTGAATGACGGTGATATTCAACTCTTTCAAGTAGTATCTTTCCAAGCTTGTGTTGGGCTGTTGGAGAGAAGGACCCACCCAGTTTAAGAGTTACAGACAAGGGACGGAAATACTTTTTAGTTCAACTCAAGTCTGCTTGGAGGCCCAAGACCCGGGCTGCCCAGATTCAGCCCTCTACTTGGTGGGCTACAGAACCCATCAACCCCAGAGCCCACTGGGGCAGAGGATGATGGGTCAACAGCAAGAGCTGGAGAGACAGTCACACCCTGCTCAAGACCAATAAGGTGGCAGTCTGTGCTGCCCCTATGGTGCTTCTTCCCACCCTGCACCCCACACACTCACTGGGAGATGAAATGGCTGCATTTTGAAGGAGGGCCACCTAATGGCGCAGCGGGGAAATGTCTTGACTAGCAAGCCAGAGGTTGCTGGTTCAAATCCCAACCGGCGTGTTTCCCAGAATGTGGGAAACTCCTATATTGGGCAGCAGTGATATAGGAAGGTGCTCTGAGTACCACTTGCAGGGGAGTAACAGCAGGAGAGAAGGCATGCCCTTAACTCCTGCCTGTGGCTTCCAGCGGCATCTGGTGGGCCACTGTGTGAAACAGGATGTTGGGACTAGAGGGGCCTTGGGCCGGATCCAGCAGCACTTTTCTTATGCTAGAAGGCATCATCTCCAACTGCGTGGGAGGCGGCCATGGTAAACCCCTCCTGGATTCACACAAAGACAACCACAGGGCTCTGTGGGTGCCAGGAGTTGACACCAACTCGACGGCACAACTTTACCTTCACCTCTCCATTGGTTTGCCAAGCCAAGAACAAAATCCAGCAAGACCTTGACGTTAAAAGGGAGGCCACGGACAAGCATTCATGCAAGACCTGAGCAGGGCAAAGCCAACCTTTCTCCAGCACAAGCACATAGCTACATCATTTTAAGTTGCCCCACGCACAGAGAGCAGCAGGGTAAGTGCCTAGAAGAGGCTTCAGTGTTAGGCAAAGACAGAATATGCACGATCAGCCGTGCATGCACAGCTCTTGCAGGGATGAGCAGTCGTGCTGTAGCACCAAAGGGGAACGCAATCCTGTCAGAGGCAGGAGATGCCGCACTACTCACAACAACAAAGACAAAGTCCAGCAGGATGCTGTTGCTGTCGTTCAGCCGGAGGACGGCCTCTGCTGAGCCGCAGGTACCAGTGGCCACCGTGGTGTTGGGGTTGATGTTCATGATCAGAGGGACCTGCCAATGAAGAGCATCCAACGTCAGCCCTCAGTACTTCCACCAGCTTGCAGGCAATTCCACAGCCCCCAACAGGACTAAGGGCTTTTCAGACAAGATGGCGTCTCAATGGCGACTAGTCTGAGGGCCAGGGTTCCCTCCCACAGGGATTCCCAGAGGTGGTTGTCTACAACTCCCAGAATCCCCAGCTGCAATGGCTTTTGCTTGGGGATTCTGGGAGTTGTAGTCAACCTCTGGGAATCCCTGTTGGAGGGAGCACTGCTGAGGGAGAAGGAGAGGAGAGATGGTCTGGTGGTAGCAAGCATGACTTGTCCCCTTAGCTAAGCAAGGTCTGCCCTGGTTGCACATGAATCGGAGACTAGAAGTGTGACCTCAGGGGATGGAGCCGCTCTGGGAAGAGCATCTAGGTCCCAAGTTCCCTCCCTGGCAGCATCTCCAAGAGAGGGCTGAGAGAGATTCCTGCCTGCAACCTTGGAGAAGCCGCTGCCAGTCTATATAGACAATACTGAGCTAGATGGACCAAGGGTCTGACTCAGTAGATGGCAGCTTCCTATGAGGGCTATTGGGCACCTCCAGCCTCAGAGACAAGATGCCTCTGAATACCAGCTGCAGGGGAACAGCAGCAGCAGGAAAATGGGTATTCCCTCAGTTCTTGACTGTGGGCTTCTCAGAGGCGTCTGGTGGGCCACTGTGGGAAACAGGATACTGGAGTAGATAGGCCTTGGGCCTGATCCAGCAGGGCTCCAACCACCACAGGTAGAACTCACTCCCACTGGCCAGCACTGCCTAGGCTGGGTTCGCCAACCCAGGCCCCCAGATGTTGCTAGACGACAACTCCCATCACGGCCAACCCCTTGACTGAGGCACCATTTCAGTTTATTCCCCGAACCCCTTCAGTTCTAAGGAATGGAAGACAAACTGGTCCGGGTGGTCAAGCCGAGGCATTCCAGCTGTTGCAGCCGAGGATGATGGGAGCTGTAGTCCAGGAGCTGGACAGCAGCCTCAGGTGGGTCACTACCCAAGGCAATCCCAGTTGAGCACCGAGTCTCAGGAGCGTGGGCGCCCTCCACAGGAGAGAGAAGCAACAGCAAACACAGCCCGAGGAAGACCAGAATGGCCCCAAGACCGTGGACCCGAGTGCGAGACTTTACGAATGAGCATACCCCAAAGTGCTGCTCTATACCTTTCACCAAGCAGGGTTCAGACCACCCAAAACCAGCACCCGCACAGTCCAGCGAGACCCCCCCACGCCCTTGTTCCAAGTGATACGGAACACTGGCACCCCACCTACACCCACGGGACGACGCAGGAGTGGATCGAGACCTTGGCTTGCGAGATGTTCAGCTGCAGCCCCATGCTGGCCAGGAGGCAGATCGCGGAGCCGTTTCTGATGGTGTAGTTCCCTGTGACCGGCTGCTCTTCCGGCGGGACGGTGGGGTGAGGCGTGGGCGCCCGAGTTGTGCGGGCAGTGGTGGTGGCAACCGTTGTAATGGTCGTCGTCGTCGTCGTCGGAGGAGGAGTTGTAGTCGTCGGAGGAGGAGTCGTAGTTGTGGTGGTCGTGGTCGTAGTTGTTGTCGTTGGAGGAGTTGTCGCTGTTGTTGGAGGGTTATCTTGATCACAGCGAGTATCTGAGAAAGGGCACACACATGCAAGCTCAACACGTTTTGGACGTGAACTAAGCAACTATTCTGCAGACGTGGACATTCGAGATTAGGAACAGAGGAAGCGGCCATATACTGAGTCAGACCCTTGGTCCATCTAGCTCAGTATTGTCTACACAGACTGGCAGCGGCTTCTCCAAGGTTGCAGGCAGGAATCTCTCTCAGCCCTATCTTGGAGATGCTGTCAGGGAGGTAACTTGGAACCTTCTGCTCTTCCCAGAGCAGCCCCATCCCCTGAGGGGAAGA
Organism: Hemicordylus capensis; assembly: GCF_027244095.1. Taxonomy (NCBI): domain Eukaryota; kingdom Metazoa; phylum Chordata; class Lepidosauria; order Squamata; family Cordylidae; genus Hemicordylus; species Hemicordylus capensis. Next base: position 24,050,922 of record NC_069667.1, read on the forward strand.
TCTTATAGTGCTCACATGTGGTCTCCCATTCAAAAGCAACCAAGTTGGACCCTGCTTAGCTAAGGGACAAGTCATGCTTGCTACCACAAGACCAGCTCTCCTCCTAGCTCACGTAGTTGGTGTGTACCTAGTTCTGTGCACACCTGGTTGGTGTGCATAGAACGGAGACAGCTAGCATATGAACACAGGAAGCTGCTTCTGGCAGAGTCAGACTTTGGTCTGGCTAGCTCCATGTTTTCTGCACAGACTGGTAGCAGCTCTCTAGGGGGTTCACAAAGACGCCAGGGATCGAACATGCGGTCTGTCTCTGAGCTACAATCTCATTTCCCTCCCCCCGGCACAAAGGCCAGCTGCCAACTTTAACCACAGAGATGCTGAAATAGTGCCAAGGACACCACCTGAGTGTTTCAGTCTGGCCACCGCCACAGTTAAATGTACTAAGAGGAAATGGTTCTAGCCGAAGATGAGATTGATCGCCGCCACAAGCTTTGATGGCTGGGCGTGGTGCTGGAGTCAGATCTCTGGTATCAAGTGCATGCTGACCAGATTAGAAAGCAGCCCTCATTACAATTCTTTACTACTAGAGAAGAACCAAGCATGGACCTGCAATGATATGATATGTTGCAGTGTATTCCTGGTGTGCATCTTAACTGTGCATGGTGAAATTTAGACCCTCAGAAGCAGAAGGGGCTGCAATTGTCTTGAGGGGCGATCCTTCACGCCGCGAAGTTCCTTGCTCTAAGCCCTCTTTCCCCCTCTCCTTGCCACGGAGTCCCATTAGCTCCGCCTACCTGGTTGTCTGTTAACTGCCCTCTGAGTCCATGAACATTCTGCTCCATGGAGTTACATTGGGGCTCGCTTTTTCGCCCCCTCTCGGTTTCATAAAAAGCTGAAGCCAGCCTAGGCATCCCAAAGTTGCCCTGCTGGTACCTCCCTCTTGCCTGCAGCTCCTCCGATTAGGCATCCAAAAGGCTCGCCGCCTCTCCAACTTTTGGCAACCGCTATATGGGTGCTTGCCCAGGACTACTCACTCTTTAGACTTAAGGAGCCATTCCACACAAAAGCCTGCAGTGTGACATTCCAGAAGTCTTGTGTGACATTGTCAACTTCAACAGTGTCGAGGTGGTTACAGCTGTAGACTGTATTTAACGCAATGGGATTCAGGGGATAGCTGGCAGAGGCAGTAATAAGTCCTGCAAAGGAAACCAACGTTCAACTTAAGGCCAGGAAAAAGAGTTCCAGACAACATGTATACTACTTTGGGAGAGTTTAACCGATAGCCCTGAAACCAAGCAGAAGAATGAAGGATCACGCCTCCCTTACCTGACACACAGAAGAGGCATGGTGACATTTGCAGGTTTAATGCCCTAGGAACTGAAGGGGATGGGACAGCTCGGACCTCCCGAGGAAGGGCTTTCTACAACTTGGGGGCCACTACAGAGAAGGCCCCTTTCTGTATGTTCGCCAACCAGAGCTCTGAAGGAACTGGCCCAGGAGTAGCATCTCAGCCACAGATCTCAACAGGCAGGTCAGAACTGTAGGGGATTCTCAGGTCTTCCTTCCACTAGTTGCCTGTCTGCATGCCAGAACACTCTCGGCAGCTCTCTGCCACTCCTCACTTTAAACAAGGGGGCTTTATGCTCGAGAGAAGCAGGATCTGATACCTGCAAGACTTGCTACCTGTTCTGCACGCAGTGGAACTCTCTGCCACAAGATGTGGTGACAGCCAACAACCTGGATCCAAGTCCTGCTGGATCAGGCCCAAGGAGGCCCATCTAATCCAGCATCCTGTTCCGCACAGTGGCCCACCAGATGCCCCAGGGAAGCCCACAGGCAGGAGTTGAGGGCATGCCCTCCCTCCTGCTGTTACTCCCTTGCAACTTGTACTCAGAAGCATCCTGCCATTGAGGCTGGAGGTGGCCTATAGCCCTCCGACTAGTAGCCATTGATAGACCTCTCCTCCATAAAGTTACTCAAACCCCTCTTCAAGCCATCCAAACTAGTAGCCAACACCACATCTTGTGGCAGAGAATTCCACAAGTCGATTATGCACTGTGTGAAAAAGTACCTTCGTTTGCTGGTCCTAAATTTCCTGGCAATCAGTTTCATGGGATGACCCTTGGTTCTAGTATGTGAGAGGGAGAAGAATTCTTCTCTATCCACTTTCTCTACACCGTGCATGATTTTATAGACCTGTATCATGACTCCCTGCAGTCATCTTTTTTCTAAACTAAGAAGTTTAGAAAAGCCCTTTTAAAAGCTGTCAGAGATGGAAAGGCTCTTATTTTTGTAGGGAAGCACATTCCAAAGCCTCGGGGCGGCAACGGAGGAAGCCTGACCCCCAGTAGCCACTGGACGAGCTGCTGGCAACTGCAGAAGGACCTCCCTAAATGTTCTCAATAGGTGGTAGGGCTCATAATGGAGAAGGCTTCTCTTAAATACCCTGGGCCTAATCGATCTAGGGCTTTGTAAGTTATAACCAGCACTTTGCATTTTGCCCAGGAGGAAACTACCAGATACCCAGCTTGACTTCATCAAGCCAATATCTGACTCAGTATATTTAGCTCAGCGTTATCTCCACCAACTGGCAGCAGCTTCTCCACGGTCTCAGGTCTTTCCCAGCCCTACCTGGAGATGCTGCTTACCCCCTTCATTTCCTCTTCTGTACTTTCTACCTTGCTTGGCTTCTGAGATTTAAGTGGAAGCACTTTCTGGAAGGCTTGGAACTCAAGCCGTCATTTCTAGGTCAGTCCAATTATCTCTCATTCTGCCCAGGATCAGAGCAAACACGCCCCAAACAGATCAAGGTAAGACCATCTGTGCCTTTGCGGCCGAATGAATTTAAGCTCGCATGAATCCCAGGAAACACCCTGCAGGATCAAGGCTGCAAGACCACCGGAGCTGCATCTGCAGGAGCCTCACGATTCTATGTGAGCACAAGAACTGCAGTCTTGGGACCTGAGATCTGGCTTTCCGAAAGCCTCCCCACTTTTTTTAATTTAAAGAGTCAAGTTCCTAGCCCTTAAGCTTGCAAAAGGCATGCTGTTAGTATACTAGGAACACTTGCTAACATCTCTGAAAGTGGAGGGGTTGCTCAAGAGTCAGCAGGCGGGGCAGGGCTTCACGATGACTAGCCAAACCTGAATGATGCAAGAGAGGTGATGCAAGCCTGAAGAAGTGAGACAGACTAGCATTCAGACTCGCCTCAATTTTAGCTTTTAAAAGAGTGATCTTAGCCAGCAACGAGGGGAAGCAGACAGCGGTGGGAACAGATACAGCAGGGCAACCTGGCACCTCGCTCTTTACCTTTCCTCTTTGCGTCTGGAAAGAATTCATTGTCGTTGGTATTGTAGGTGAAAGAGATGCTTCCTTGGTAGAAGTCTTCCGTTTTGGAGAACTGGATCGTCCACGAATGGCCTTCCCCAAACTGTATGGCGAGCACGGGGCCCGAGGTCTCATTGCCACAACTGCTTCCTGCGTACTCCAAGTCTTCGGGGAACTCAAAAATACTATCTCTCTGAAAGATTGAGGGAAGAGAGAGAGCGCCATTAGCCGCCTCAAGCGCCAACATAAACCCACCCTCCTCTCCTTCAGAGAGAATACTGCAACATGCTGGACTTGGGCTTCCCAAGAGAGTTCTGACCTCGCACCAGTATCCTAGGAGCAGCTTGGCCCAACAAGCCAGGGAGCACCAATGGATGGGGCTCAGGACACTCTTCTCCCCGACCCTGTGGGAGAGCCCTGCTGCCGACAGACCGGCCACTCTTCAGGCAGAGCTCTGCCATGGACTGTGCAGCTCCGCCTGACAACGGCCAGCCGACAGGCAGCATGGCTCGCCCACAGGGGCCGGCGGGGGGTGGGGGGACACATGAGACGCAACCTCCTTCGGCGCCCCTGCCCCAGGCTCATGAGGACAAGCTGCTATGGCAGGGTTCACGTTTCCCCAGCTCTGCATCCTTTTAAACTGAACCCGACTGACTGCATTGTTTGCTAGTCTGATTTCAAGACGACGTACAATCCTCTGCTGTTTTCTACTGTATCAAGGAGGACTACCCATAACCAGCAAGCAGGCATAAGAACAGCCCTGCTGGATCAGGCCCAAGGAGGCCCATCTAGCCCAGCATCCTGTTTCCCACAGTGGCCCACCAGATGCCCTCTGAGAAGCCCACAGGCAAGAGGAATGTGCAGGTCCTCTCTCTTGCTGTTGCTGCCCTGCAACTGGTATTGAGAGGCACTGAGCCTCTGAGGCTGGAGGTGGCCTATAGCCACCAGACCAGTAGCCACGAACAGACCTGACCTCCACGAACCTCTGGCCATACTGACAGAATAGTTAAATTTCAGCTCGGACATAGAAAACCTCCTTTTACTGAGTCTCAACACTAGTCCCTCCACGGAGTTTTAAGTGTTATCCTAATGGTATTTAGCCTTCAATTTCTTATCAAAAGACTATACACAACATTCGAAATTCTAAAAGAAACACTCCAGATTATGAAAGCTTGCACAGCAGAAGAAACAGAGCAACACTTACATATTCATTTGTATTTGATTCATACGTCACCGAGAAGTTCGTCATCCATTTTGCAAAGAGACATGTCATGTTCGATTCATCTTTCACTTCTACATCCACAGCATGGGTCTGGAAGACAGCTAGAGAAATAGGGTCTCATAAGCACATACTACAACCCCTTCTGACTAGGAGAATGAAGAATAGTTCATTGTTTAAAGACAGCAGTGCTTCTATTCTGCATTTAAGCTACAATTATGCAATCAGAAGGTCAACCACAAGTATATCTTTCTATCTCATCTTGATCGTATCAAATCTGATCTCTAAAAGAGTTCCCATCTGGCCAAATCCCACTTTGACTCTTTCCCCAGCTACAAGTTTTTTTTAGTTATGTGAACTTTTAAGCATCGAATCCATTCACCACAGATGGAGCCCGTTGAGTATGTCAGATCTGTTGGCCAAGTTAGGGCTGGAGATTTACATTCCTCAGCCTTGGAAAGGTACTAAAAGCGAGAGATGCACCAGCTGTTCAGAAGAGGCCACTCGGACGCCACCGAGCTCCACAAAGGCTTCCCGCACACAGCTGTCTCTAAACCACACGTTTTTACTTCGGGTAGGAAGCGAGAAATGAAACCCAACGTTCACTTTTAATTCGGAGAAACCACATCCAGAGTCACTTGCTTGCAAGTGCTGAAAAAGGTGAGCTGTTAATGCATTTGCAGGGGGATGAAACCTTTGTACTGTTTCCATCTCTTCGGGGAAGCATTTGCACAAGTCCACTGCAGGAGAGGAGCTTGTTTGGAAGCGACTTTGCTTCTAGCTTGCCAACGCTTATCTCAAGATCTGGACGGGCGTTTTAAATAGCCCTCTGACAAATATTGGTCCATCACTGAGCACATGTTTTGAGTTAGGAGTACAGGAAGCAGACCAGTGTTTGACTCAGTATATTTAACTCAGCGTTATCTCCACCAACTGGCAGCAGCTTCTCCACGGTCTCAGGTCTTTCCCAGCCCTACCTGGAGATGCTGCCAGGGGTTGAACCTAGGACCTTCTGTATGCAAAACCAATGCTCTACTGGGGCCTGAGTGATGGCTAGGTTGCAAGCGTTCCTTGTAGGAAAAGCCTTGTCTTCCCTACAGAGTTGGTGGACATCTGAAGCTACCTTGACCTGTATCAGAACATTGGACCATCTAACCCAGTCGAATCTCCTCTGACTGCCTTTTCCTCAGGGACTCCCCTGCTACCCAGGAATTTTAACTTGAAAGATCAGATCATTATTATTATTGATTCGATTTCTATACCACTCTTCCAAAAATGGCTCAGGGTGGTTTACACAGAGAAATAATACATAAATAAGATGGATCCCTGTCCCCAAAGGGCTGACCATCTAAAAAGAAACATAAGTTAGACACCAGCAACGGTCACTGGAGGTCCTGTGCTAGGGGTGGATAGGGCCAGTTACTCTCCCCCTGCTCAATAAAAGAGAATCGCCATGTTAAAAGGTGCCTCTTTGCCAAGTTAGCAGATAGGCACTGTTTAGCCTCTTCTTCTCTAGGAACTGGTCTAAGCCTCTTTTAAGGCCATCCAAGCTAGTGGCCATGGCCGTGTCCCGTGGCACAGAACTCCACTGAACACTACTGCGCAGTGGCCAAGCTAATCGGACAGAATCGAGGAGGCTGAAAATTAAAGTCTAGGAAAAACACAGCCGCCTCCTCATCGTCTGGGAAGCGGGCAAGGGGCACAAATCAACCCTGCTAGCTGCCCCTTTGGGGCGAGCATTTACCTCTGCCTAGTAGAATTGGCACAAGAGTGGAAATGGAAGTGATGAGGCTCTCCTCTGGTTGTGAGGCGCTCCGCTAAAGTACTAGCCCCTCTTTACAACCCGCCCCCACCTTTCCGCCATGCGTGCTGACGCTGTATCAGTCCCCCAACAGAAGCTGGATTTAGTCAGCCGCCCATGAGCGCATGGTGGTGTTGCAACCGGAACCGGGAAACACAAACACAATGAACGAACAATATATTTTTGTGATTGGTTGTTGGCTTCTGGTAGATGATTTACTGTATTTGTTTTTTTGGATAGGCTCAGCCTCCAAGCCTCCGAGGACGCTTTGCCACTGGTGCTGCGTGGAAAGGTACTCCCTTCTGTCTTCAATGTCCTGCTAGTTTTTTTTAATGTTGCAAGGGGGTGAAACACTTCTCTCGGCCCATTCTGTTTACACCATGCAAACTTTTCTAGAACTGCATTTATTCTGAACGAAGCCGCCACAAATGCCACAGTCTTACTTTGTAATGGAGGTACTCTAGCCCCCCTGATCATTTTGATTGTCCTTTTCTGCACCTTTGCTGGCCCTATAACCACCTTGGATATTAAAGCAATGGCTTCTGCCCTCTCATTAATGCAGGCAGACCCTTTTGTGGTAGAAGTTTATCCAAACGTACTTAAGGGCAGGCCGGCTCAACCAGCCCTCCTGCAGATGCTGGCCTACAACTCCCATCATCCCTGGCTACTCTGTCTGGGGATTATGGGAGTTGTGGTCTAAAAACAGCTGGGGGGCCTAAGTTGAGCAGGTCTGACGTAAAGGGTGTGCCTGACCAGGTTACCACACTTCTAACCTTATTAAGTTGATGGCATCAGAGATATGCAACTGGGAACACATTAATCGTTAACTATGGAGTTAAACAATGAGTGTCTCAGCCCCAATTGAAAAAAGGACTTCTTCAGAGCAGGAGGAGGACTCGAAGACCAAGGGTGTGCAGCTAGGTTCCTCAGAAAAATTCTTGAAAGCCACATGCATGGCGTCTTGAGAAGTTCTTCCCCCAAGATACTTTTTGGAAGTTGTGCGGTTGAAATCCAGCCACCACAAGCCACACGGAGTAACAGCTAGGACTTAACCAGACATAGGGTAATTCAGGCTTTGACAAGTTATGTGGATCTAGGAGCTAGCCCCGAAATTTAGGAGCAAGACAACGGACACTTGACAAAGTTACCAGACAGTGACAGACATTGTGGAGGGTAAGGGTAAATGGGTTTCTCTTTTATGCCTTTTTACAAGGAATATCCTTAGAAGAGAAACGGGGCTGCCTGAAGCACACACAGATTTTATTGAACAACTCTGTCTCTGAATATCCTGATGCAGGTTAAATTTCTAGGGACCATGGCTCCCCGACACCTGGGATAACATACAATGAAATCATGCATGCTTACTCAGAAGTAAGCCCCACTATGCCCAATGGGGCTTTTTCCTTGGTAAGTGCTTTTAGGACTGCAGTCTTAGGCATTTCCTTCCAACATCTTACCCTAGGGAAGAAATTGACCGAAATGGGTGCTCTGCTTCCAGAAATCGAACCACCCATAGGAATTGCTAATGGAGGGCAACCACTGAGAAGGACTCAGAGTGTGTTTTTAAAACATGATATAAACGTGTTTCCAGTCTTCCATTGCTTACAAGTCAACCTACTGGGTGTTCAGTTGTGCAGTAGGATCCTATTATTATTATTATTATTATTATTATTATTCACATTTCATATTCTGTTCTTCCTCCAAGGAGCCGAGAGCGGTGTACTACATACTTAGGTTTCTCTTCACAACATCCCTGTGAAGTAGGTTAGGCTGAGAGAGAAGTGACTGGCCCAGAGTCACCCAGCTAGTTTCATGGCTGCATGGGGATTTGAACTCGGGTCTTCCCGGTCCTAGTCCAGCACTCTAACCACTACACCACGCTGGATCCTAGGCATGGCTATCCAGAAGCAAGTTCAGCAAAGCTTTCTCCCAAGTGTGAGTGCTCAGAACTACAGTGTGCATTTAAATGCTTTGGAGTTTGTTCACTGGCATTTTGTTTTAACTAACGCTGTCACTTTTTCTGTTTTTGCTTTGTTGTGAACCACCCAGAGACATAAGTTTCGGGTGGTATAAAAACAAACAAAGAAAAAACAAACAAACAAACTTGATTCCTTGTTCATCACCTTGTCTGCCTGAAGAAAAACAGTCTGTGAGTGGGTTATGTGTAGGAAAGCTTTTGGATGTGAAGGCTCACCACTGAAACCAGTTGGGGAACACGACTTGGCAAAGAAAAATTAGGCATCTGAAGTCTGACCAACAATGGTCTCTCTAGTTTTCCCCCGATCTCGGTGCAAAATGAGTTCTGTTCTGGGCGGCAGTATCAAGGCAGTGTGTGCACACCTGCATTCAGGGTGGGGTCTTCCCGATTCAACCTGAGCAGGATCTGAATTGAACTGAACAGACATCCAAGTATGTGTGAGCATGCACATGTACTGCACACCTTAGAGGAACGTGTACATACATGCCTTAGAGGAAACAGTGCTGGCCAACCCAGAATACCTCTCCCTACTTTCAAGGCTGCCTAATGGAGTATCTCCTCTCCCGCCACCAGCACTTCTACAAACTAGAACATAATTTATTCTAAGTTGGGATTAAAGGCCTAGTCCACCTTGGACACATACATTCTGGTGCCCGAGTGCAAGGTACACTCTCCCCACCCAATTTTACATGCTCCTTCCAGCAAAGCAAGCCTCTCGACTGGAACAGAGGACAGCTGGGGACCCCTGGAGACGGGCAAGGCCAAGTCACAGGACTCACGCCAAGGTCCAGCAGCAAGCAGCTGCTTCCAGAGAGTTATGCTGCGAGTCCTGCATCACGCAGCGGGGAAGCCACGCCAGATACAGAGAGCATGACTGCTCAAGGGGACACCCGCTGGAAAGGGAAGTCAACCAGCAATTCACAACCAGTAACTTCAGGATGCAAAACTCACAGAGCCCCCCCACCCCTCTGCAGATGGGCAATGCCTTTGCATCACAGGGGCCGAGGAAACGGCCTCCAGACCACCGGCCCATCGAGGCTAGCACAAGAACTCTCCCGGATTCCAAGCAGGATTCTTTTCCAGCCTTATTTGGAGATACTGCCAGGGACTGAAGCCGGGACCTTCTGCATGCAGAACAGATGCTCTGCCGCTGAACTACAGCCCCTTCGCCAAAGCATTAAGAACGCCAGAAGCTGCCTCCTACCGAGCCCAGCCTTCGGTCCCTCTGGCTCAGCATTTCCTACACGGACTGGCAGCAGCGCCAAGCTCGCTCGCTCGCTCGCTCGCTTACTCACCCGAGCCGTCGAGCAGCAGCAGGACGAAGAAGAAGAGCCCGCAGAAGAGCGGGCCCAGGAGGCGGCCGGCAGCCGAGCAGCGCGTCTTCATGGCGGGCAGAAGCGAGCAGAGCCGACCGCGCCGGCCGGACCGAGAAGCGCGGAGAAGGCGAGGCGAGGGGGTGGGAACAGCTGGCTGCCGCGGCGCCGGAGCCAGTCATATGAGGAGGCGGGCCGAGGGGGCGGAGCGGCTGCACGACGCCCAGCCAATCACAGAGGCGATCTTCTCCCCCGGCGTAGAGTTTGTGTTCACCGGCGGAGGAGTCGCCAGGACCCGCCGCGGGAGGGTGAACCTGGGTGCAAGCGAGCGGCACACGCCTCTCTCTCTCTCTGCATCCGAGTGAGACGGAGATTATACGTGTCTGGATCGATAGGAAGAAGAAGGCTCTAGATAGAGGGATATAAAGGACGATATCCCGATAGATGGGTATACAGTATCTATCTATCTATCTATCTGTATGTGTATATATATGTATGTGTATATATATATATGTGAGTGTGCATCACACATACACATTATATCCATGCATATAGGTAGGTAGGTACCCTGATAGATGGAAATGTATAACTATATCCCGATAGATAGGAACATATGAAGCTGTGTTCTACTGTCTCCTAAATCAGACCATTGATATGTATGTATGTGTCTTTGTGTATGTGTGCATTTGTGTATGTGTATATCTATATGTATATATCTCTATATATCCCAATAGATGGATATAGATATTTTCTCTCTCTCCTGAACACACACAGCAGACTGCAGTATACCTATGTATACAGACAGAAAGATCTTTATACATCTATGTATACATCTCACAAATACGACTGTCTATATACACAGAGCCGATCTTTCCCTGGACTTCGGAGCTGAGGTCCAGGTCCACCACCACAGCCCCTGGGGCCCCCAAAATCCTTTTTAGTCTGTCCAGCATGGTGTGGTCGCCTGGTGGAGCATGATGATGCTTAATTTGCCAAAGGCCTTTAGGGCCGAGCTCCAAAATTACCTTGGTGCACCTCTGTATATACATACACAAATATCCATCTCACGTATATGCCTTGATGAGTGTGTATCGGTCTGCCTGTTCCCTCTACATCCCCACACCCTTTGAGCTATCGGGACCCAACTTGGCACAGTGACTTCCTAGGACCCTACGAGTAACATCAGGTCCCTGGGAGCCCTGACATCCACCTTGCACAGACAGGCAGGGCGGCTATACAATAGGTATAGCCACAAAACAGAGATGGAGGCAAGGACAAAGAGAAACTTGCACCATAAGCCCGAGCAATGCTGGGTACTTAAAACTAGATAAATATCTATGTGTATAATGCTATTTGGGCCTCACTCACTCACTGATTCCCAGACCAAACCATGAAAGATATAAACATTTGTGGCTAGAGTGCTGGACTAGGACCGGGGAGACCCGAGTTCAAGTCCCCATTCAGCCATGAAACTAGCTGGGTGACTCTGGGCCAGTCACTTCTCTCTCAGCCTAACCTACCTCACAGGGTTGTTGTGAAAGAGAAACCCAAGTATGTAGTACACCGCTCTGGGCTCCTGGGAGGAAGAGCAGGATATAAATGTAAAAATACATAAAATACACAGGTTCTTTTACAGACAGTAAAAGTACTTGCACAGAATGATGAGGAAATTAACCAAGCGATATTGTTTCAGTTCACTGGATTTCTATCTGTGGGACTTTCTATTTCCACACAGAACTCACTTACATTAAAACAACATGCAAACTTGGGCAGTGAAGACCTTTGCCTCTTTCATTCCAACCCCAAGAATTTGTCTTTTGAGGGGTTCTTCTTGCCTTGGCAGCAAACCTATCACATACTCAAGAGAGGGGCCGCCCACCGCCCCGTCTAGCGGGCTGGGGTCGCGCAGGTGGTCTGCTCAGCGGGGCCTGCCTGTGGGCACGGGCGGTGCTGCTGCCTCCGCCGCCTGCGGGCTCCGAGATCACGCACGCCACGCACGTGGAGGCAGCAGCAGCCACGCCGAGAAAGAAACCCGAAGGATGCACCCAGCCAGCAGCCAAACAGCCGCCTAGGGGAGAGCGTTGCTTTCGGCGCGGGCGGCGACGGCAAACCAAGCAATGCAATCCCGCCGCGGCCGCCAGAAAGTGCTGAGTTAGGGTTGCCTGACAAATCACGTGCAGCTCGGTAATAATTGGGGATAAAGGGGTGTGTGTGTGTGTTTGTCGTGCAGAGATAATAGGTGCGTGTGATCAGGGCTGGGGGCGGGCGGGAAGAGGAGGAGAGCGAGAGCCTCAGGCGGGCTCCAAGAGGCAAGAAAAGCGAACCGGCCAGCAAAAAGCAGATGCCCGGGATCCCTTCGAGCGTGCCAGCCTCGCTGGTGATGCGCAACCCCTTTGCCAGCTTTGCAAGCAGGACTGGAAGGCGAGGGAAGCCCCCCCGCAAGCCCTGGCTGAGAGCGGGATCCCCCGCAGAAGGTTCCCTGGAACTTAGACTCACCCGCTGGCTGACTCAGCACCAGCCCTCGGTTGTGCTCTGAGTCGTTTACGTTTGAAGCATTTATTTTCAGTTATCAGCGCTGCCCTCCATTTAGACAGGAACCTAGGAAGCTGCCGTATACCGAGTCAGACCCTTGGTCCATCTAGCTCAGTATTGTCTACCCAGACTGGCAGCGGCTTCTGCAAGGTTGCAGGCAGGAGTCTCTCTCAGCCCTGTCTTGGAGATGCTGCCAGGGAAGGAACTTGGAGCCTAGATGCTCTTCCCACAGCGGCTCCATCCCCTGAAAGGAATATCTTGCAGTGTTCACATATACATCAAGTGTCCCATTCATATGCAACCAGGGTAGACCCTGCTTAGCTAAAGGGACAAGTCATGCTTGCTACCACCAGACCAGCTCTCATCCAGGAACGCCACAGTGAGTTGCAAAATAAACATTGTGTGGGGGACTGGGGCTGAAAGGAGGAACACAGAGAGAAAGCTGTACCTTGAGTAAAACTAGAAGTTTGTTGTGCAAAATTTCCTAGGTAATTTTGGAGCCAGCACCCCCCTCCCGGAAGCATCATCCCCCGACAGCCACAAGAATGAGAAGAGTGTTAAGACTAAAATCAGGAATATTTGTGCAAATGTGCATTAGCAGGAACATTTCAACACACAACATATGTTGAACTCTCCTCGGTGACCCCTCGAATATAATGAAATAAATAGGGAGCGGTGGAACTGCGGGTCCCCAGGTTCTTTGATCCCATCTGCTCAATTAGAGCTACACTCGAGGCCAGGATAACGGGTTTGCTGTAATGTTTCTCTTTACAGTTCGCACTACAGCAGGCCTGCGCAACTTAGCCCCCACCCAGCTGCTTTTGGACTATTATTATGATTATTATTACATTTATATCCCGCTCTTCCTCCAAGGAGCCCAGAGCGGTGTGCTACATACTTAAGTTTCTCTTTCACAACAACCCTGTGAAGTAGGTTAGGCCGAGAGAGAAGTGACTACAACTCCAATACTCCCCTGCCAGGGATTGCGGGAGTCGTAGGCCAACATCTGCAGGAGGGCCAAAGTTGAGCAAGGAGCAGCGATTAGGCAACTGTAGTTTGCTTAGTTAAAATAGGTATATCCCATCTCTTTTTATCGGTAGCAAGCCGATGCCTTCTGGACTTGGGGTGGGGTTGCTGGAGCTCAGTGGGAGATCGAAGGTTGTGCATACAGAAAAGGTCTTGGAATCAACCCCCCCCCAGCGTCTCCAGACAGGGCTGGGAAAGATTCTTTGGCGGGAGAGCTGCTTCCTCCAGGGCTGCTCAACTTCAGCCCTGTAGTTCAACAACAGCTGGAGGGCCAAATCTGCCCACCTCTGCTACAGAATGTGCAATTCTTTTTAATCCAATCAATGAAACTATCTTAGGGTGGAGAGCTGGCCTCCTGGTAGCGAGCATGAATTGCCCCCTTTGCTAAGCAGGGTTTGCATTTGGATGGGTGGCATGTGTAAGCACTGTAAGATATTCCCTTAGGGCCGTGGTCCCTGGCCTGGGTTCCTCCAGCTGTTGCTGAACTACAACTCCCAGCATCCAGTGTTGCCTCTAACAGGGATTCCCAGATGTTGGCTACAACTCCCATCACCCCCAGGCAAAAGTTATTGCAGCTGGGGATTCTAGGAGTTGTAAACAACTGCTGGGAATCCCTTAGAGGGAACACTGGATGCTGGGCTTTGTAGTCCAGCAACTTCTGGAGGAACCTTGGTTGGGAACCACTACCTTAGGGGAGGGGGCTGCAGCTCAGTGGTAGCAGATCTGTTTTGCACACAGAAGGTCCCAGGTTCACTCCCTGGCAGCATTTCCAGGGAGGACTGGGAGAAACCTCTGCCTGAAACTTTGGAGAGACGCTGCTGGTCAGTGCAGACAATGCTGAGCTAGATGGACCAAGGGTCTGACTCAGTATATGGCAGCTTCCTAGGTTCCTGTGCCTTTTTACTGTGCAGACCATTGGTCCATTTAATTCTGCCCAGTGCTGTTTGGCAAAATAGGGGCTCTCTAGCGTTTCAGATCAGGGTCTTTCCCATCGCCTGATCCCAGGCCCACGGCCTTCTGCATGCGAGCTATTTACTCTGCGATTGACGCTGCTTAGCTGCCCTAATGTTGAAACCCATCGGCTGTTAATGACAGGGAAGGCCCGGAGTGGTGCTTCCAAGCTGCCGTGATCCTCTTACAGGCAAAGCTCAGCCTTTCAGGATGATTACCGCTTGCTTCTGGTTTGAGTTGCTGGGCTCTGTGACCTCAATACTCAAAGCTACTCTGAGTCACAAGTGGGGGCTGCTGTTGGATCCTGTCCAGTTCCCCTCCACACAAGCCCTGAAGTGGAAGAGACAAATACAAGATAACTGAATTTAAGACGAGCCTCTCCCGAAGACGAGCCTCTTTCGAAATACAGGTTATTTGCCCCAAAGGGAGAGGACTGAATTTAAGATGACCCTTTGGTTTCTAACATCAAAGTTCTTGGGGGAAAGCCTAGTAGTCATGGATTCAGGTAAATACAGTATGTATGCCAGCTGTTGTTATGTGGACCTACAGAGTTAGGGACAAAGGAAGCTGACATACAGAGTCAGAGCATTGGTGCATCTAGCTCAGCATTGTCTACACAGATTGGCAGCGGCTTCTCCAAGGTTGCAGGCAGGAATCTCTCTCAGCCCTATCTTGGAGATGCTGCCAGGGAGGGACCGTGGAACCTTCTGCATGCAGGTTGTTGTTGTTATTAATAAAATAAAATAAAATAAAAATAATTCAATTTCTATACTGCCCTTCCAAAAATGGCTCAGGGAGGTTTACACGGAGAAATAATAAATGAATAAGATGGATCCCTGATCCCAAAGGGCTCACAATCTAAAAGGTTATCTTCCCATAGCTGGGAAAGGACTGCCTCTTAACCTTGAGCGGAATCAGCTGTATCTAAAATAAACTTTGCCAGATATTTACCCACCTGATTGTCTACATTCTGGTCTGCCAGGAGCCTCTTTTGTTCTTGGAGCAACTGGCTGACGAATTGCCCTGGGGCAGGCAGGCCTGACAAGAGGGCATTCCCAATGGTAACGGAATCAGGCAACTTGTCACTTTTCCAATGACTGTAGCCATAACCAAATTTCCAAGTTGATATTGTTGTTGTAGAAATTATCCACGGGTTCTTAGTGTGTAGAGGCTTATGGTTCCATCTAAAGCAAGCTTTATTGATTAACAGCATGCCAGGCAATTTCTCTGACATTATAATATACACCTACTGGCAAGAGAGCATCTACCATAAGGCCATATTTTTACAAAACCCTTAAATATGATAGTGTCGTGGCCAGAGGTGCTCTCTTTAGCTAGTGAGCCAGCTGTGTCCCTTTCTTGAGAAGGCAGATCTGGCCAGTTACCCAGTCATGTCATGGCTAGATTACTGTAACACACTTTACTTGGGGCTGCCCTTGAAGAATGGGAAGTTGTGTGTAAGGCTCATGGCCAACTTGCAGAGTGTTTGAACCAGCCCAAAGGGAGGTCCTGGGTAGAACTCCCTCCACTGGAAAGATCTGGAGAATGACACATTCAAAATACCCGACATGTACAGAACACAATTCCACGCACTTAACGAAATGAAGAGTTTAGCAACACAAAACTGTTTATTATTTATTAAATGACACAAAATACCTAGATAACAGACTCACTCTTTTTAAAGGACATGTATTTACATTATTTACCAAAGAAGAGACTCTCTGTACCCACCACTGACTTCTTATGAAACATTAAAAATATTTCAATTTTTTTTCTTTTTGCATTCAAGGTCGCAATGCTGACATGCCCCATTGGCAGAAGGTGAACATTTCTATGCAGTGAACAAGCACAACCTCATCTTCTAAACAGCCTAACAAAGAGGCTTCTTAAAAAGGAACAGGGTTATTTTCCTCTCCCTCAAACTCCAAAGGTACTCTTCTGAAGAATTTATTATACAAAAAGTATATTACATTTTTGAATGCTGCTGTACTCTTACAACTTTAAACTTTTCAGAAAAGGAGATGCTCTTTCTATTGTATGAATTCACTAAAAATAAAAGTGGTATTTTCAAATGCACCAAAGAAAAACATTTTTTAAAGAGGGAAACACTAGGACAGATGGATGGTAGGCTTCAGAGAAGAGACCAAGACACACACGCACGCACAAATGCGTGCACACAAACACACAAGATGAGCATCTGAAAGACCAAAAAGATAAAACCCCAGCTAAAGTAAACTTAATTAATTTCTAATTCTTTTAAATTAACTATATGTATTTTGGCACCTTCATGTAAGCTAGAGAACAGAACAATCTTTACAACATGTTTGCTGTTGATTTTGGAAAAAAGAAAAAGGTCACTTTTTAAAATTTAAACCAGCCAAGAAAGAAAAAGAAAAAATCCATTTTGTTGGGCATGAAGTCTGTAAAAAAACACAACCCTCAAACCAGAATATTCATCAGAATAAATTGATATTTCTTATAAACGAGGCTGCTATAAACTGCATGCAACATAGGAAAGGTTTAAAAATTTATGGCCAGACAAGCTGGGTGGGTCAGTCTAAGCCCACTGCAAAAAAAGGTAGATATATAGATAGATATGTATATATATATTTATTTATTTATATTATAAATATATTTATGGCTCAATAAAGCAGGCACATGATCCCAGCACAACATAAAAAAGGTGCTGGGCGGTATGGCTGAAAAATAATTTCTACCAGAGTTCGCCACCAATGAAGGGTTGGTAAGAGAAAGGAATCTAGTCATACTGTGGGGTTTCCCTCCCTTTCCCTTTTAAAGAATGAGGGTATAGACGTCTGTTTTCTCCAGCTCAAATATGGGGCTCTGCTAAGGTTCTCATTAGTCATGTTGCTAGGCATTGCCTCTGGAAAGGGCTGTGCAGAAATGCACGAATCAAATGCAATGACCCCAAATGCTGGCACATTTCAGATGCTTGTGAATTTAGTTACGGAATCAAAAGACATCTTACTCCAAACTGTGGTTTGCTGCCACTGAAAGCTACCATGCTTCATTGAAATCATTAGTTGTTTTCAGAGTAAAAAAATCACAAGCCACATTTCACTGCTCCAACACAAACTGCACACAACGCCCCCCACCCCCCGCATTCCTCTCCATAAGCCAGGGACTCTCAAACTTGGGTCTTCAGATGTTGTCGGACTACAAGTCCCTTTATCATCAGCCACAACAGACAAAGATTGTGGGGGGTGATGGGAATTGTAATCCAACATCATCCGGGGATCCAAGTCTGAGAACCTCCTCTGCCATAAATGATGGCCTGGTTCAGATAAAATGCTAAACCATGTTTTAGAGTTGGGTGAGTGAGTCAACGGGAGCTGTGAACTCCCACACCCCTTCCCTCTCATGTGCAATGGAGAAAAAGCTTCAGTTTCACAGCCAACCTCTGCTCCCCATTATGTATGAATTTGGAGAATGGTCGTGTAATCAACTAGTTTTAGAACAAACCAGGCTACCAAAGAACAATTTGATCCTTTTGGCTCCAATTCAGCTAGTTAAACCAGAGTTCCCAGATTGCCTGTAACCAGGCGCCGAAGCGAGTAGTTCCCTTAGGTACACACATGTTGTAGCACCGAGGCACCGTCTAATGTTGTCTGAACTGGGCCCACCACCTCTTGGGTTCCTTTCAGTCCATTTTGTTTGGGGAGAAATTTAGAACCAGCACATCCATGAGAAAAAGACATGCGCTGCAACAGGTCTGGAGTGATGTCAAGAGCCCCTAGTTCTGGCCTCTTCAAGAGCAGACACTCTCACAAAAGCACCCTCAGCTGTCTGAGCAGATTGCACGCCAACGTGCAAGCAGCAAGCCCCTTGCACTGAAAACAAGACTCCATGTTGGAAACATCACTCTCCTCTTCTAGTTGAGTCAGGAAATGAATCATCCTTGGGGGTGGGGAGGGAGAGAGAGAGAGACTCTAGGAGTCTGAAGATAAGCCATTTACAAGATTTTCTTGCTGGGGCCAGTTGTGAAGAGCTGCAGAAAGTCAGGGCTGATGAGCTGAGAATTGTTATCAGTATGGCTTCATGCATGACTAAGCTACGTAGCTTTTGTTAAATGGGAACCCTGGTGGAAGTGTGAAGAGGAACGGTTTTTAAAGTAATATATTCAGAAGAAGATAAAAGGAGTCCCCTAGACATGTACGCAACCTAACATCAGTGCGGGATCCTCTCTACCCTCCTCGCAGAGGAGATGAATAAAACAACAGCTAAACGAACGTTGCTTAGTCCATGGGTTAGGGAGTGTAGAGGGGGGAAAAAGTTGCTTCCAGATCAGTGAGCAGATGCAGCATTCGGGCCTCTAAAGTCTGTTGCTTTCCACACCTCTCAGGTATCCTCCTAGGGTTGTGCATGCCTGAAGGGATGACCAGACGATGCAGCTCCACCTGCCAGGTTTGCGAGGAGCAGGCAGAATGACCCGAGGCATGGTCTTAAAGCAATGCTACTGCCCAGCAAGGGTGGACTCCATGATAAGTCATCCAGATCTCAAGCCTATGATGCAGCCACTTCTGCTAAAGAAAGCCCCGTGTGGCTTCATAGACAGCAAGTCTAGTTGCTACCAACTGCTGGTTCTCGGCAGGAGTGCGATACTGGCGTGTTGTGTTCGCTGCAACAGGGAATCCCAGAGAGTGTTGACTACAACTCCCAGAATCCCCAGCTGCAGTGGCTTTTGGCTGGGAGTTGTAGCAAGCAACTCTGGGATCTCCTGTTATAGGGAACACTGGCTGTGTGGATTTGGAGATCATGTTGGCTGCACTTCTCTCCACCACCCAACATCCGCCACTGAACTTCAAATCTTGATTGTAGATCTTGGGTAGTGGACGGAAGTGCGGCTGGGGTGGAAGGGGAAAGGAGTCCTCCCCACCCACCCGATGGCAGCTTTTTAAAACAAACAAAAAAACCCCCTTACATTTGAGGACAATCAGTATCCTAAACCCCTAAGCTTTTGTGGCAGAGTTTGCAGTAAGTTGTTTAGGATGCCGGCAACAAAGGGTATATGCTACCTCAATCTTACAAGTTCATTTATGTGGTGAAGTTTCCTTTCCAACAGTTTCAGAAAATGTTTGTAAAACTTGGTGAACACGGCGTTGACTTTTGTTAGTCTGAGGGATTGCCAGATCTGTCCATTTTTGCTCTTTTGATAAAAAACACCCAATAATTCTGTAGAGTAATTTGAGATTTGCATGCAGTTTAAGCATTTTTAAAAGGTTACTTTTTTAAATTTAAATGTGTTTCAGGATGGCAAAGAGAGATTTCTCTTCAGACCCAAGGAACCAATGGAATCACAAAGACCAGATACTTCCTTACAGTTTTCTGCACATCATACGGAATATCATGCAAAGAGTTCAACAGCATTCTTCTTAAAATGTAACTACTACTCTTTAAATGGGCACGTTAAAGCCACTGAAAAGTCCACTCTCTTATGTTTTCCCCCCGCTCCCCCATATGTTGCTTTCATTCAGTCATTGGTAGTAGAAAAAGTTAATTTAAATGGGATCAACAGGCTTGTTCATCCATCAGCAACCAAGTAGAACATCAAGTGTGCAGAAAAAAAATAACACACAACCAAAAGGCCCATCCTGTGTTTATGCAATGTAGTTGTACTGGTTGGGGTTCTCCTTGTCTCTTTCCATGTAGTCTCTGTCAATTAATGATTCTATTCTCTTCTTAAGGTCAGCAGGCTGTAAAGCAATTCAGAGAGTCAGGAAAAGTGTGTGCACACTTCCTCATACCTTTCCCCGCACCAATAAGGATCACTCAATTTTAACATAATGTCAACTTATTTTTAGACCTGGTCCCTTCAGGTGTGCAAGGGTCATGACTGAGTGAGATGGGTCACTCTCACTAAAGCACAGGTAGCTCGAAACACACATTTACACATCTACAGAGTCTTCCAGCGTAGGAGGGTGACTTCTATACAGGAAGGTGTGTGTTTGGGTGTACCGTTTCTGAAACACATTACAGCCAGTGATATGCCCCCAGAAATTAAAAGGTAAGGTGTGCCGTCAAGTCGGTGTCGACTCCTGGCGACCACATAGCCTTGTGGTTGTCTTTGGCAGAATACAGGAGGGGTTTTACCATTGCCTCTTCCCACACAGTGTGAGATGATGCCTTACAGTATCTTTCTATATCGCTGCTGCCCGATAGAGGCGTTTCCCATAGTATGAGAAACATACCAGCGGGGATTCGAACCGGCAACCTCGGGCTTGCTGATCAAGTCATTTCCTGTTGCACCATTAGGTGGCTCTCCCCAGAAATTACTCCCACCTGAATGTATCCTTCAGTGAGAATCTTATCAGTTGGTTGACTAAACCTTTTGAAGTTCTGAAGTGCAGGATAATCAAATGAGAGACGGTTTGTTTTGGAGAAAGTGCTGTAATAAGCAGAGTATCTGTAGGAATAATGGACTGCTGAAAGGAAAATAAGAGCATCTGAACTCTACCTTTACTGGGAATTTCAGCTGGTTGTACACTTCTGACACCAGCAGATTGTGGCTAAGCGTCTTGCGCATCTTCATAATTCTCACAATTGCAGCATCGATTTGGTATTGCCGATCCTGGAAGACCCTCTCTGTAGTGCTTGCTTGCTCCTCCACCTGGATGTATGGAAAAAAGGACATTAGGCAGTGGGTATGTTTAGTCTTCTTTTCTCCAGGCTTAGGGGAGGTACAATCGCTGCCTTAAAGTGTCTGAAGGGCTGCCACCCAAAAGACAGGGCTAAGTATGGAATCCACACCGCATCATATCATCAACTGGTGGGCCCAGGCACCTAAGAGCCCTTGAAAGATCTAGGACTGTGATCTGAAGAAACACAGAAATACCGTTTCTTTCATCTGGATCTGATTGATTTTTATCCTGAATAGCTTATGCCTGAAGTCGTCGTTGCAAGTAAATTTGTCCCCGTCTTCTACATCCTTGCCCTTGGGGCTTTTCGTTAGCACTCTTGCCTTGCCACAGGCTAGTGACTGGAGGGTTCGCCGGAGCTCTCCATCCTCTGCAACACATAGGGAGAGGCTACTTAGCATTCGAGTCGGATGCATTCCGGAGCCCCACACAGCAACCCAGTACTGACCTATTCCAGTCGCTTGTTTTATCTCCTCCAAACTGAATTCTTCGCCTTCATTAAACATGAGCAGCACCAGAGTCTGGAACAGAGAGACCTGCAGCTCTTTCTTGCCCTGCCGGGGAGCAAAAGAGTG
This sequence comes from Hemicordylus capensis, assembly GCF_027244095.1. Lineage (NCBI taxonomy): Eukaryota > Metazoa > Chordata > Lepidosauria > Squamata > Cordylidae > Hemicordylus > Hemicordylus capensis. Next base: position 24,072,297 of record NC_069667.1, read on the forward strand.
AGCCAACGTGATTGGGCTGCCTTTGAAAACCAGGCAGCTCAACATAAACCTGAAGAGCCATAAAAGGATGTTCAGACTTCCAACAGCTGTCTAAAAGCCCCATTGCATTTCACACCTACAACATGAGAAATCAAGTTCATCAACAGAAATGCCAGAAATAAATAAAACATCACCTCTTTAAATTCTGCTTTGAGTACACAGTGCCCTAATGTTGATTGCCACTGAAGTTTCCTGCCACTGTGTTTTCCTAGGTAAAACGTCTTAAATATCTCCTGCAGTTTTACCATCTGAAGAGAACAAAAACATGGGCAGAACTTTAAAGATCACAACAAGAAAAAAGAAAACTAACTAGCATTTTCTTTTCTAGGCCCCACACTTGTAAACTATTTGAGTCATTTGCAAAAGTTGCAGATTTGTAACTCATAACTTTTAAATGTAAAGCTTAAAATTTTTCTTATAACTTGAGTTATAACTTAAAGTGATATCCAAACCATCCTAATACTAGCATTTGAAAAACAGGTTTAAGAAGAGTAGATTGATTTAATCTCCCTTTCCTAGGACTGCTGATTTCACCTTCTATAAAGTTCTTTCACATCAGAAAGATCGCAGATGCCTTACCTCTGATGGCAGGTGAACCTCCATAGGCACGTAGGTTGGCCAGTAGCCCATAGTCAAGATATTGACGGTGAGTTCAATGTTACCAGGTACATTCTGATTTTGCATATACTATGGACAGAGGCAAACACAGAAGACATGGCTATACAGAACTACAAACAAGTTTCCAGGCACTATTATTTTAAAACAAAAATACCCACCAACCCCAAACAAAAGCCTCACATTTGTATCCTCTCCTTCTTCCAAGGCACTCAGGGAGGCACAAGCAGAGGTTTCCTTTGTAACAACCCTGAGCACAGGTGGAAGAGAAAGGCTGGGCCGAGGTCACTCAGGGAGTGGAAATGGGAACCCAGATCTCACCAGCCATTTCTTTATCCATTATTACACCATCCTGGTTCCACAAAAAAGTGCATAAATATCTGACATTCAGAATGCAAAACATTATCAAGGAGCTAAAACAAGGGATAGCCTAGATAGGAAAACGAACGGTCCGAGAACCGGTGTAATATAGCAGCTAAGAAACTGAGCCACACACCAGGAAGGGCCTAATCCTCCTGGCCTCAGCCCTCCACCTGAGATATGGGGATTCTACTGCCTCACAGAGTTGTTGCAAGGCAGATGTTCTCAAACCTGGGTCCCCAGATGTTGCTGGGCTAGGGTGTGTGCATAAAACTGGTTTGCCTGGTTCATTTTTGTGCCCCTAAAACAGGCCCTGGCTTGGCTCAAATTCAAGCCGGTTCGGGGATTCTAAAGTTAAAGAAACCAACAAACAAAAACATTCACAGCTGGGTCCAGAGGTCTCTGCTGTTTCCACCTCCCCCTGTTCTTCCAAGGGCCGTTTCGGCCCGTTTTTCATGACCCAAGCCACGCAAATGGCCAGGACGCATGCGTGGTGGCCTCCAAAATGGCCAGCTGCCACCCGAGAAAGGGTTGGAACGGCCTGAAAATGGGCTGAAATGGTCCGTGGAAGAGTGCAGAGAGGTGAAAACAGCAGAGACACCCGCCCCCCACTGGATCTGGTGATGAATGTTTAAGAATAATTTTTTAAAAACACAAAAGACCCCTTTAGAACCCCTGAATCGGCTCCGAGCCAGCTGGGGGGAGGGATTCGGCTCGAGGTTGAGCCAAGTTGGACTAGTTCGATGGCAAACCAGCTCGACCTCAAGCCGGTTCGCACATCCCTATGTTGGACTACAACTCCCCAGCCACAATGGCCTTTGTAGTCCAACAGCATCTGGGGACCCAAGTTGGAGAACCCCTGTTGAAAGGATTACAAGATGTGAAATGCTTTTGAATACTTGAAAGGGCTATACAAATGCTAAGTATTGTGATTACTGATACTCCTCCTCTCCGATGTAATGATAAGAGCTTAGATTTTCAGTTTTTTGGCAAAGCCAACTGAATGACAGGATCACCCACAAGTCACGATATACCCGGGGGGGAAAAAGCCCCCAAACCAACTATGGCAGGACCTGCATCCCTTACCTGTTTAAATTGTATCATGATGTCTTTAGAAAGTTCCATGTCTTTAAACATTCCTTCAAGTTTGCTGGTGAAAGCAGCACCACATTCTAGAAGAAGGAATTGCAATGGAAATTTCCATTAGACTGCATTTGTCAACTTCAGCCAGACAGTCAAGTTTTTAATTAACAAGATGTCGAGGAACCAGTCTATTCCAGAACAAAGTGGGAGGAGGATAACATTGTAATCCTGACTGAAGGGAAAGAATGAACGAGCTCATCCTGAGCACACAGAGCCAAGCTGCCAATATCTGAACTTATCAGGTCAACTAACAAGAGTAGCTACGTTGGAGGTGTTCCACTGAAAATGACACACACACCCCGCAACCACCACCAAAAAGAGTCTCCCACCCACAGCACCTTAAAACACACTGGCTGACATCCTGCAGAAGTACATGCGTAAAGGAGGACTGGGGCTTCAATACAACTCCCCCAATCTCCCTACATGCACACTGTTGTGAGAGGGGGACGTCCCTGTCTTGGCTGCACTTCCAGAAATGATCTGGGTGCTTTCTAGATTAGGTGCTCAACAGCTGCAAAATGCTTCCGTTCAGGCAAATCACATTCAAAAATGTAAATAGCAAAGCACCCAGCAGGGGGAGCTGTCTTGCAAAAACTAACAACCCGAAAAAACATCAGCCTTCTTATGCCGGACATACGACGTTTTATCAATAAATTGTAGCGATTAAATCCGAAACAAGGCATCGGCAATGTGAACGGCACCCTGCTGTCAGCGTAGGGACTTTGGTGTCACAACACAGGAAGTGTGGAAGCACACTTCTGAGATATGCCGTGATCCCATTGCAGGGTCTAATCTGGAAAGCACCCTGGAAGAGAGGAAACATGTGGTTTATGTGTTTCCTCTCTTCCAGGCTGCTTCTGGAGCATGGGCAGAGTGGGGACGTTTCAACCGCTTGCACACCAATGTGCATGTAGAGGCTCTGGGGGAGTTGTGTGAGCAGACCCCAGCTGTGTCTCTGCAGCCGCTTTTTACATGCATACTTTGGTACTCAGGATGTCAGCCCACTGGTGGAATCCTTAGGAAATCAATGAGATTTAAGACAGACATAACTAAAATGATATAACATGAACACAATATTCCCTCAAGCCCTTTCGTTAAAGACACTTGCTTTGTGTATGTTTTCTCAGGCTCATATCATTAATGATATTTAAAGGATTTAAAATAAATAAATCTTACCATGTTTGAGTTTGGAAAGCATGGATTTCTCAGCATCTACTGAAGCACTTTTGCCCACTAATAGCCGCTTTGCTAGATCTTTTTTGTAGAAGGCTTCAAAAACATCCTTTCCTGTAGAAGACAGAAACTCCTTTGCTTTCAAGAGGTCTCTAGGAAGTTTGATTGTAATCATTTACTTGTTTTCAACATTCGATGGGGGGAAAGCACCCAAAGTAGCTCACCAAAAATAAATGCAATAAAACATGAAAACCACACAAAATGGCAGTTAGTAACAATGAATTAAAAAGCCTCTCAAAACAGCAGGAATAAAAGCTCATCTGCTGGGGTGTGTGTGTGTAATGAAAGCCTGCCAAGACAAGAAGAGTTCCACAAAGTGATGGGAAGTCAGCAGGAAGAACACAAAAAGAGCTTCCATAGGGAGACCATTCCAAAGTCTGGGCATGACAGCAAAGGGCCGTGTTCCTCACCTGCGAATTCTCCTGTGTCTTTGCCAGACAAGGCTCCAGGCACTGAGGCTGCTCTCTCCCTCAGTCGGCTAGGAGGCACAGTCTTCTGAAAGAAGATCTGACCAAGGACTGCTGGGACTAGGATGCACTCCCACCTCCTCCCTAGAGTCACGCGGATGGAGCAATGGGCACCTCTTAACCTAAAGCGGGCACACGCTCTAAACAGGCGGGCAACCAGCTGTGAGCCAGGGCAATGCAGGCCAAGTCCTGCCCCTTCTGCCAGGACGGGCACACCCACCCGCAGATGGGAGGGCGGGTTACATTGTCCTTTGCCTCAGGCATTAAAGGTCTTGTGCCTCCCCTGGCTGGGCTACTGTTCCTTGGGGCTGGCTGCAGAACGGACATCAGGGCAAGCTTCTGTTTCGAAGAGGATTAAGCCAGCAAGGACAGGCTTCGGAACCTGTGGCCATTCACTGAAGGCAGTGGAAGGTACCTTCTAGGCCTGTTCCCAGTCAGATCTTTCGGCCCCCAACTCCTCTTCAGAGTCTGGGTCACTGGGCAGCAAAAAGAAGGGCAGAAGCCCTCTTGCTGTGCATTAGAGATAAGCAGCGGGCAGCCCATCAATTAGACCTAGGCTTCCTGAGGGCAATCATCTGAAATTGGCCGCCTCTCCTCCCTGCTGCCAACCCAGACCAAGAGGCAGCTTATTTTGAGAAGATGGTGGAGTGGGCCAGACCCACAGCCCCCTTTGAGTGACTGCTAGTCAGGGATAAATGTCATGCATATTCAGAGGAGGGAAAAAGGCAGCATTCTTTAAGGACTCCTAAAAAAAACCCGGATTTTGTGTGTGTGGAGAGAGAGAGAGAGAGAGAGAGAGAGAGAGAGAGAGAGAGAGAGAGAGAGAGATCGAAATGCATGGCGGATAATGAACCTGCGTTACATGATCATGAGTGGAGAGGACCTGAACTCTCAGCTCCCAGCCCCAAACTGCTTTAATCCACAGTCAACCAGCTGCAAGAATAGCAAATACCACTGTGCATTCTTTAATATTTATCGAACCTATTTTTGTATGCATATGTGGCTGCTGAATGTAAAGAAAATGTTCAGGTCTTACCGTAGATAAACCTAAATATGATCATAATTTTATCCAGCATCTTTTCAAGCTCTTCATCAGTAGCCTCTTTGTTGCCTGCACGGAGCTTTGAATCGACATATTTAGCTGAAAGAATAATAAAAGAAAAAGGACAAGACAAAGGAAGTAATGAATGTGCGCTCCTGAATGGCGTCCTTGCCTTGCTCTAGACTGGCCGAGGGCTCAGTGACTTCTGCTGGCCCATCGTGGGTTCTTATCAAGGAGGGCCCTGCAGGCCACATCAAGAGCCTGCCTCTGCCCAGCTAAACCTGCGGCAGGGTGCATTGTGGGAAGGAAAATGGAACCTAATCCACAGAAGTATGAGAACCTCAGACTCTTCTCTCCAGCCTGCCTTCTTAGTTTCTCTGTATCATGTCTGATTGGTGACTGGCCTCAATCACACCTTAAGCTAAGATAGGGGCTGCAAAGTCCTGTTGGAAGAACTGGACTGAAGAGGTCAAATTTAGAAATGCAAACCTGAACATCTGCTAGTCAGTATGGTGAATGTAAACTGACCACATATACCATATAAAATCCTCCCTAGGAGAGTCTTGAAAAGCAGTTCCTTATCTGATGCTCTTTCCCTCCCAAAGTTAGCCATTTCAGCTTTTATCCCCACTTTTTATATTTCCCACTTTTAGTATTTCCCTTTCTCTCGTCGGCACCTTCTCCGACTTTCATAGATGGTCCATCATCTTGTAGATAACAGGTTCTGCCATGCCCTTGAAAACTTAAAATTAAAATGGAAAACAACCTTCTGCTTTCCCAAAAGAAGTGCTTTGTAAAAAGCAGCTCAGGAAGCTCACACATTCACAATTAGAGCCAGGCCTGTAATTTCTGCATCTCTCTCAAGCACTCCTGATGGTAACACTATAACAATGGTTACTGCATAGCTTACATTATATGGTTTTCAGTGGATATGGTTAGCTACTTTGAGGTTGTATGATCAAAAGTAGACGCACATTTAAAAAGATAAAAATGTGAACTAGGGAATTTTGCTGGGACTTTATCTTTAAAAAGAAAAAAGAAAATAAAGATGTGAACTAGGGAATTCCGCTGGGAGGCAGGGGGAAGCCTAGTGTTTGAGGAAGTTAAGGCAAACCAAACTGACTGGAAGCCTCTTCCCCAAGTTGAGGCAACTAGAACACATGTGGGGAAACGGCAACCAGGTTAACATACCAGCTAGTCAAAGTATATGTACTACCTTGACTCAAACGTCCAATGAAATACTGGATCCTCATGGAATTCTAGACTGTAAACTTGGACAGGTTAATATTTTGCAACGCCACCTATATGATCGTCTATCGCACGTTCAGCTGTTTTTGATTAACCTGAAGACGAAGATGCAGCTTGATTCTATGGAGCAAGCTTAAAGCAGCATTACTGTCATCCTTTACTGGTATGTCCCAAGGAAACATGTTTCTTTGTGGGGGGGCTAGCAAATCCCAATTCTTGACACCCCCATTTGGGAATTACTGGCATAATGAAAGAGATACCTATGAGCTCAGCAGGCTTATTTGGTCTTTTGTTGATGAAAGTTTCAAAGGCTTCCTTCATGGCATTGACAAACTTCTCGTTCTTCAGAAAGCAAATGTCAATTATATGATCAACTTTATCCTTGAAGTCTAGCAGCTCTTGGACCATGGTTTTGTCTTTTTCTGGGTTAATGACAATGGTGCTACCAAATGCCTGCAAAAGACAAGTGTCGTTATTTCTAACACAATCTTGCTGGCTGACACCAACAGAACAAATGATTAACCTACAATTTGTAGGCACACGGTCTGCAAGTTCTAAACAGATAGAAATTCCAGAGAATTCATTTCCAACCGCAGGGACGCTTTACAATGTTTTGCCATTACAACCACCTGTACAACAGTAACTTTTGATTATGTGTGTCAGCATAGGAACATAGGAAGCTGTCACGTACTGAATCAGACCACTGGTTCATCTAGCTCAGTATTGTCTATGCAGACTGGCAGTGGCTTCTCCAAGGTTGCAGGCAGGAGTATGTCTCAGCCCTATCTTGGAGATGCTGCCAGGGAGGGAACTGGGAACCTTCTGAATGCAAGCAGGCAGGTGCTCTTTCCAGAGCAGCCTCATCTCTTGAGGGGAATATCTTGAGGTGCTCACACAAGTAGTCTCCCATTCAAGTGCAAATCAGAGCCGACTCTGCTTAGGAAAGGGAACAATTCATGCTTGTTATCACAAGACCAGCTCTCCTCCCAAAGTATGTCAGGGTATTGCAGTTAAGCAGATGTCTATATATCTTAGTCAGCTGCTTAAAAGCCAACACACTTAAGCTAGCTAAGGCTGCTATCCTATGTCCAGGGCAAACAGCAGAGGCCTTTCTCAGCTCTGCTACCCCCGGTTTTTTAAATGAAGGTGATGGAGACTGAACTAGGGGTCTTATGTGTGTAAAGGATGTATTCCAACACTGAGCTATTCTAACCTCTTGGGCAGAGGTTCCCCAGGATTCAGACCTGTGGCCCCACTGAGAGAAAGCAGCAAGCACCTCCATGCCCCGAGGCTGCTCTGAATGTATGACCCAAGAGCTGTTTCACAGGAGTATTTTAAGGCTGCCAGACCAGAGATGACGTCTGGCATCTCTTGCCTTAAGTGGATGTACAACTGCTTTGGTGTCACGCCCAGCACCCCACGCTCCTACACAGGCTGCAACAGTTTCATTGCCCCCCGCACAGCCTGAAGGCTAGCAGCAGTGTGTCACCTCAGGCTCTCGAGGGATCCTGAAGCCATTTTGCAAGGGCTCTGCCAGCCGTGTTTAGACATCACAGTAAGCCGTGGTGGGATGCAACAAGAATGTACTGCAGCAAGCCTTAGGTCATGCAGCTAAGAAATACTAAATTATCTGTTCCATTTTTCACTCTGATCTTTCAACTAGGGATGCGTGGGTACCATGTGCGTGCTGACACCACACTGGGGGGGGGGGGTACTTGGGCAGAGTGCCACCCCAGCAGGAAGCTGCATGGGGCAGAACTGAGCAGGTAAGGACCTGTTCTCTTTTTTCTTAAAGCTCCTGCTCCGCTCCTTGTAGCGCCGAACCGGTGCTCGAATCGGAGTTCCTGAATACCTCTATTTTCGACCCATTACTACAAGAAGTCTGCTTACAGGCTGAAGCAAAATACATCTAGATGCAAGTCACGGTGTCAATGAGTGGGCACGGTCTTCAAGAACACAAGCTGGGCAAGCCTGCATCCATAGTCTCCACCCCCATAAATGCAAGGCTCGTTCCCAAGTTAGCATGTAGACGTTTCCAACACATGGCTACCTTTATATATTCAATCCACTGCTGCAGTAGGGCCTGCACTCCATTCTTCACCCTACTGAACAACTGATACAGCAGAGACAAGTCCTGAATTCGGTTTTCATCCAGGAGATGGTTTAGACCTGAAATATTAAGAGTGCACTATCAGCTGTTATTCCCAATCAACAGGTGTTCATTCAAGAGAACAAAGCTTTCAAACTTCGGTTTAAGCCATGGAGTAACAACATTATTTGGTGAAAACATTTACTGGATAAAATTAGAAAAAGGGAAGGGTAGAGAAATGCCTGTAACTAGTGATGGGTTTTTGGGGGGGCTTTTTTGGGTGGGATGTGGATATCTGGCTGGGAAAGGCCATTATGACTCAGGATACTGAGGGATCAAGAGGGGTGGGGGTGGGTGGGTGGGTGGGAAGACCTGACAGATTTGAGATCTGACAGGCTTGAAGTGAGGGAACAAGCTGCATCTGCAGACTACACTGTACCGCAAACTCACCTGCTTCTCCTCCCACTCTAGTTTCTCAGCCCTGAGCAGAAACTGCTCCATTTAAAGCTGCACCAAGTGACTGGAGAATTCCCAAAGCCCGTCTAAAATCTTCCCCCACTGTATTAATACAAGCCCCTGAGAGAAGCTCTTTGGACCCTGGCCAGCAGATACCACCCCCATGCGGGTCAGATTTTATCATGATTCAAAGAAGAGCTCAGATTTCCAAGGGAAGCTTCCAAATCCGTGGCTGTTTCCCACAATCTGGACTGCAACTGGCGTTATGCCTATTCCTAGGCCTTCCTCCTCTTATCATATGACTTCTGCTGAAGATTAACTTTGTGTCAGCAACGTAAAACCCCCATTCCGCACAATTAGATGGCGGAACTTCAATGCTTCCATATTCAAAATGGAATATAAAAAAGGATCAATGAGGATATTGCGACTTCATACAATCAGAAGCGCTATTTTTAAAAGCACCCTTTCCAGCAACCTTGGTACAAAGTTGGCAGAATTCCTAGGTGTTGCTCAAGAGTGTTTTCATCAGTGTTATCAGTCTCCACTCCAAGATGGGGCTAGAGGCTGTCTGGTACTCCCACCTCTCCTAGAAGAGCACAGAGGAAGCTGCCACATACTGAGTCAGGCCACAGGTCCATCTAGCTCAGTACTGTCTACACTGACTGGCAGCGGCTTCTCCAGGATTGCAGACTCGTCTCTCTCAGCCCTATCTTGGAGATGCTGCCAGGGAGGGAACCTGGGAACTTTTGCATGGGAGCAGATGTTCTACCACTGAGCTCCGGCCCCATTCCCTAAGGAGAATATCCTACAGTGCGCACATGTAGTCACTCATCCAAATGCTAACCAGGGCAGACTCTGGCTTTGCCAAGGGGACAATTCATGCTCACTACCACAAGACCCCCCGACTCAACGGCACACTTTACCTTTACCACAAGACCGGATCTCCTTAAAGACACAGTCTTTGAGCACAGAGACACACGTCATGGCTTAAGGCAGGGAATCAAAAAGTATTTTCTGCTTGCAGAATATAATCGCTCTTTACCAAAAAAGGTCACGGAGCCATTTTGTGTTAAAACTGTACCCTTGCCGGCTAACGCTACACACAGCTGGCGCCCGTTATCAGACAACCTCCAACCACATCCGCTATTTTGTTCTCGGTACCGTTAGCTTTTATTTCCAAAATGCATTGGAAGATACCACGGTGTCTGCTTACCTCAGGTGAGGAGAATGGCACTTGTCAGCCCCCTCCCGAAAAACCGGCCAGTGCTATTTCATGAACTGGGTAGCAAAGAAGGTTAAAGAAGCAGCACCCGAGTGGGTCATTTCCTTTCAGCCCAGGAACTGAAAGCCCCGAAGAAGCAGTAAACAGAAAGATTTCTATAAAGAGAGATAGATTACCTTTCTGTAGAATGGCTGTTAAATGTTCACCTAGCAGCTGTTTTTCTACAGTAGCAATTAGTGGTTTCCTATAGGAAAAATGTTTAGAATTATACATTTTTTTGCTCACCAGTCACCCATTTCAAGCCAGCTGGAACACTAGGAACAGGTAACGCTTCACACAATAGTCTCGTAATGACTGCACCAATGCACTTGGGGCTTACATTCTGTTTTTAAAAGCTCCGTTGCCACATTTCTCTTTCCTGCCTTCTTAAAAAGGCAGAGCCACCAACAGCAGCCAATTAAGTGCAACACTAGTGAATCTCTTCAGACTCAGGAGAAGACACCAACTCCTCCTCACCATTAGAGACACTCTCAGATGCAATTAGAAGCCATAAAAGTACAGTAGTTCCTTAATGATTTGCACCATTTATGTGCAAGGCACTTTAGAGAACAACATAAGCAAGTAGGGCAGGGGAGAAGAGAAAGGGAGACTCAGATCTCTGCCCCAAAGAGCTTACAATCTCAGTATGGAACCAGCAAAAGAGAGAGACAAGAATAACATCCTATACATTCATTAGGAGAAGATTTCTCAGATTTGGGTTCCCAGATGTTGCTGGGTGTACCCCCTCATTCTCAGCCACAATGGCCAAAGGCAGCTGGGAATGATGGGAGCTGTAGTCCAACATCTGGAGACCCAAGTGTGAGAACCTCTGTCCTAGGGTATAACATTAAAAAAAAAGAAGAATCATGGGCACTGTTATGGATTTATACATACTGATATGCATGTGGAAGGAACATTTGGTTTATTTCATGCTTTGTAAGACTGAATAGAGGTGTGAAATCTGCCTTATCTTTGGGAAACTATACTTCTGAAGCACTTCATAAAATATAATGGTGAAGAAGTATAGCCTTGTTTTAAGTTGTTTTGTCACCTCTAGGACATGATACTCCACACTAGCAAACAGCAATGTGGGGCGTTAATCCTGCTAACACACCATATTGAAGGAGATGAAGCACTTACTGGGTGCTTTGATCCAAGTAGGTGATAATCCTGTCAGCTTCTTCCTCCAAGCGTTTGTTGACATGATGAAGATATTCTGGAACCTGCAGGATTATGTAAATTACAGCTAAATAAAATGACAGAACTGTGACAAGAAAAGATCCTTTCTTGAAATGGTGATGCCCAAGAATCACATCCGAGGAATGGATGCCCAAGTCACCCGACCGCTCCAAGTCTTCATTTCACCCTCTCTCAGCAGGAGAGAACATGCCAACAGGGAAGGCCACAGTTCAGAGTTAAGGAGTCTCATAGTCACCACAAATAATAAAGGCAATAAAATACCTCTCTCTCTTGCATAAGCCTCTGTCCTTCTGCTGCATACAGACGATTAGTCTCTTCCAAGAATCTGTGCTCAAAAGAATCCTGATAGATCTGGGGGTGGGGGAAGGAAGCAGAAATGAATCACTGACTTTCAGATGCCCTCACAGCTACTCTGGATATTTTATGCAAGTTTAACACAGGAGAGAAGCCCGACTTACCTGCAAATCCGAAAGCATGCTTAGAAGGCTGCGGAGCAAACTCCTGTCAATGGCCTCGCCGTTTCTCTCTCTCTCAATCAACAAAAGAATGCCATCAATGGTCTTGTTCTGGACTTTCTGATCACTAATTATGTGAGTCCTAAACAGTTCTAGTCCCATATCCCTGAAAAGAAAGAAAGGCTCTTAATGTGGCAATAATGAAACCGAGACCAGTGACTAGCAGGAGGGATGTAACTCTTCATACTTCTGTTTCTACCACCTACCAATGTTTCTCACTTTGTTTTTGCTTCTACTGGGGTATTGAAAACAAGTTGTTTTTTCATCACAAAATTGTTTATTATACAGGCTTTAAGTCTCTTTAACTTCCTCTGTCAAAAAACAAACAAACAAACAAACCCTGGGCAGTAGAAGAGTTAGAAATATGGTAAGAGTGTCCTGTCTGGCACTTTAAAAGAGGTGGTGTTCTAATACTGGATTTTCTAGCATATCAGGGACATAGGGAGCTGCCTTATACAGAGCCAGACCATTGGCCCATCTAGCTCAGAACTGCCTACACTGACTGTCAGCAGCTCTCGTCCAACCTTCTAACTGCTACAACATGCTGGCTATCACGCTAAAGGTTTAGTGTTACTATCATGAGTCTTGAATCCAGTCCCAGTTTGATATGCTGGCTTGTTCACAAACTGGTTAGAACAAGCCAGTATTTCCTGGATTTGGATGCAACAGGATTGGAAGTTGCAAATTTCATGTTCAAAGGCACTGGGTGGGAGGGAGCATGCAAACCTGGGGTTTGTGACAATAGCAAACCTTGACTGATTGATTTTTAGTTCAATTTTTACACCAACTTTCATAAGACCCCCCAAGGTGGTTTACAGAAGTTAAAATACAATAAAACTCCATAAAAATCACATTAAAAACCTTAAAATCAGTTAAACAGTAAAAACTATATACACACCAAAATAAGCCCACCACCATAAAAAAAAAGACAAAGAGAAGCAGGATAACCATTCATGAGGTGTAGCAGTCACCCGAGGGTGGGTTACTAGGGCACCAAGATGTCCCTGCAGTTGCCATCAAAACAGCTCTTTGGAACTGACCTGACACATGCAAGCTTTGCCAGGAGCATCTCTCTCTTTGCAAAACTTTCAAAAAGAACAAAGGGGAAAGGGGCTCCTGGCAACCTTCTCCCTTCCCATGTACTTTGCAAAGCTCCCCAGGGTCTATTTTGAAAGGGGGCTGGCCCCCACCAGGAGAATGGGTCACAGCAGCATTTTCCACCTCTCCTGAGGCACCCCAATACCTTGGGGTCACCTCCCTCTGAAAGCGATTAGAACTCAAGGTGCATACATTGAGCCCATTTTTAACCTCTAGTCAACAGATCCTCACAGCAAGGTCCTAATCTGGATTAGGCCTGCTGCAGCTCCCATTTAACAAAGAAGGCTTGCAAACTGTTTGACCAGAGAAGACTGCAGTCTTTCTCCTCTCGTATCCTGACACATCCTTGCCTGTAGAGGTAGTGGAGTTTTGCTCCTTCAGCCTCACCGCCCTCGGCCATCTGGAGACTTCTTGCTCCCCTCCAATGACTCTGCCTTTTCTCCTTTGCTGCCCTTTATGCCTGGGACTTGCTCACAGGTCGCCTTTGTGATCTCACCATTTTCCTTCCTTCAAATCCCTCCTCAAAACTCAACTTTTTAATCAAGCCTTTGGGACCACTGTTGATCCTCATCCCCTTCTGAAACTAACCCCTATGTACACATAACCAAACTGAACACGACTTCTTCTGTTGTTATCTTGGCCTCCTTCTTTCTGCCCTGTCTGGATGCATTTGAGACTGTATGCTCTTTGGGGCAAGGACCTGTCTTGTGTACTTTGTGTGCCCTGCACACCCTTGGTGATATGTGTACATGCACTGGAACTGGTGCCTCTAAGTCCTTTTCAACTCTCTTAAGTATAATCTGACACAGAATTCCACTGCATGGAATCTCAGAGTGGAGACATTCACAGAACGCAGCATGTGAATGTGATTAAATAATGGTTTAGCGTGATGACCGAACACTGCCTTATACATAAGGATTGAAATTTTGGTAGCTATCTAAATATTAGGAAGTCTTCCAAAGTTAAGTTGAGGTTGGGGTTAGAAAGATAAAAAAAAAATAGGCCATGCTTTCATGATTTAACAGTTCTAGTAAGAGCAAGTTTATTAGACGCAACGTGTCCCAAGGATTTCTCACTAATAAATACACACTATCCTCAGAAAGTCACTGTGGAGAAGATTCAGCCAGTCAGAACTTTATGATTGCAATATTACTGCCACTCTTATTGAACAGAGTCTTGAATGATGGTTATTTGGCCTCTCAAAAGAGGCCAGATCTTCTTTTACTAATGAGATCAGGTTGGGAAAGTATCTGTTCAATTCAGCTCAACTTTAGCTTGAAAACCACTGTAGGAACTGGCTACATTTTATGAAGAACCAGGGGGGAGGGAAAGAAAACACATACACCAGTCACATAACCAATGTTTCCTATTCACTGTGAATTTTTATTACAGTGGAAGAAAGACTTCTAATTTGTATTTGTCAGAGCATCTGAAAGTCAGAAATCAACAAGACTCTTTATCCTCACCAAATTGATGGCAGCATTGAATTTTGAAGAACGTAGGTTCGGTCCAGGAACAAAAAGATACTTCTAATCATTATCTGTAATGGGAAAAGCAAGCCATCAACATTTTGACGGATCTAAAGTGCTATCTCCATTGTATGTACCCACTTAATTATTCTGATACTGCTTTAACTGGCCATACTTTTGCAAGCTGTTTTCAATGGTTTTTTAAATGGAAAGATGGGGCAAAATTTTTAATACATATACTTTCACCCTAACTCTAAACTTGTTTACATGCAAGTGCTGTAACTGCAGACTTGCAGAAGCAATCCAACAACTGCAACTTTAAAATGTCAAACACAAAAAATCTCTCAGTAGCTAACCCCTTGCCATTGTGACGCTTAACCCCACAAACTATAAAAATCTGAATCCAAGTTCTTCCAGAAACCTCTCTCTTTTTGACTAGCTTTTGGCAGACAGACTTGAATGGGAATGGAGAATTTTAATCCATTGTTAAAAAATATAGTGGCTGACATACAGAGCAAGGATGCACAGGTGTAGTGCTAGAGCAGACCTTTCCAGCTGCACTGGTGTAGTGACGATTTTTGACTCCCTCCCCTTCCTCAAGAAGCCCCCGTGGCCACCTGGAAATATGTCCCTGAAGGTTGTGCAGCCCTCAGGGACATAATTTCAGGTGGCATGGAGGCCTTCCTGGGAAAGGGGAGGGCATCAAAACTTCTGCCTCCCTCTAGCGCTGGCGCAAAATAGTCGAGAAGTTGTTAGGCTGCGCTCTTGCTGCATCGGTGCTTCCTCACTCTGTATGTCAGCCACTATCTTAATGGTCCCCCCACTAGCTGGTTTTACAGTGTGGCACCTTTAGTTGTTAATAGCCGCCCCAGGGCCTACTGATGGAGCATGAAAGAAACTGAATTACAAAGCATACAAGGAGGGATCTCTTAACAAGTTTATTGACATAGGCTCCACAGTTGCCAATTCTGCATTTCCTGGCAATACACAGAATCTGCTATGCTAAAGACAGAGTGACCTCCAAGAGCTACAAATTAGTGCCGTATCTCAGCACAAAGAAAACACATTTTTGTCATTATACTCTAAATACCATTTAGTAACATTTTCTGACCTTGTTACAAACACCAAAGCAAATTAGATGTGGTTGGACTACAACTCCCATTGGCCTTAGCTATAATTTACTGTGGCTGGGGATAATGGGAGTTGTAGTTCACCCACATCTGGAGGACCCCAGCTTGGGAACCACATTTTAGAAAGTACAGTTGGGGGAAGGGCATATTGGAACTCAAGCTTATATAACTATTATGTGAAGGGATAATCAATCTTACCATTTGTCTGCAATGGTCTTGCCAACATTTGTCTATTTTCTTGAGAAAAAGAACACTGTCCAAGGAATCCATGAAGCAGCAGTTAAGAATATAAGAACCAAACAGTGGATACAAAGACAAAGACTACTGAGACATTGCTCTACCACACACTAGATGTTCCTCTAATGTTCAATCATCTTTATTCGGTCCATTGACCAGCAAATTCCTCTGATGGTTTAAGTGACCAGAACTGAGAGCCCTCCCTTGGTGCCAGTCTAAGGAGGTGTTGTGCCTATCTAACACTAACCGTGCTGTAGTTCCACTGAGACCGAGTAGATTTTAACCAATTCAGGCTTTTATATAGTCTCTATCAATTTGATGTACATTAATTTTACCCATTTTAACTGTAGTTTTAAGAGAGTTTAGTTGTATAGCAGTGTACTTTTAGCGTCTCTACTGCCTTCATAGTTCTGGGCACAGCCTGTTTTAATGCTGCCTCAATGCTGTTTTAATGTAATCTACTTTATGCTGGTCAAATACCGTAATAAAGATTGATTAAAATAAACAGGAGTGCAGCCGTATAAGAATCCAGCTAATCACCTTTTAAACCAGGTGCCCAAATCTGGCGTTAGCATCCATATTAATTTCTGGACATAGCGTCTTGATCCAGCAATGGCATAAGCACCCTCACATCCCAAGTTTCCCTGTGACTTACTCTTCCATAAGTTCTTGCATTAAATTCCAAACTGCTTAGTGCAGGTGTTCATGTTGTAGAAGTCAAAAGCCCTACTGGGTATGGAACGACATAAGCGCTTCTCTGGACTGGGGAGTATCTCAGTAGGCAAATTACAACCAGGACGCCATGTTTCTAGTTTCATTACAAGACTGCCAAGTTGCTCGTTACCCAGGGTAGATCTCTCTACTGCTTAAACATCTAAATAAGCAAGCTGAACATTAATCCCTTCTATCTTTCTTTGTGTAACTCCAGTTCAGGCACCTGTGATGTGTACTACTGGATGGCACCACCTTTAACCTTCTCTCTTAACCAATTCTCCTAGTTACACTTCAACTGAGTACTACTACGATGCCTTCCAAACTGCTACACAACCCTATGAAAAGTCAAAGGGCTACAGATGAATTATGCAGTTATGGCACAAGCAGACTCTCAATTCACAAATGGCTTTGACTGGTTCTTAATCTAGGAGACTAACATAAATTGCTTGAAGCAGCTCACACTACTTGAAAGTCAGACTGGCAGGTAAAATTCCTGCCGGTTACATTCATGAATTACTCTTTGAAGGATATTCTCTGAACTGATGAATCTGTGCTTTGATGTGGTCTTCACAAATTTGTCTTAACTGTTTGTACAAATTTGCAGAAATCTTGTAGGAGCAGAGATTTTCAACAGCCTAAATGAGAGAGAGAGAGTGTGACACAGATCCCAAATAATGAGAACATTTCTCCACATAAAAAACCAGATTGTTCATACCAAGTGCTTTGATCCACACAAGCAATTTTGGGACTCCCATCTTCAATGTAAAGAGCTGCTTATTTACATGATGCTTCACAGAAGAACACAGGTCTGAAAGATTCCTTCTCAGGTGGATTTGCAAAACCCAGGTCCATATTACTTGTTTGGAGAATTTGGTGTCCCAACAGAGATTAGATCTAATTTATTTATATTTATTAGTGGTTTCAGGACAGACTTAAACTCAGTGGACCACAGCCACAGAACAAATACTATGCCATTCGCTTTCTTCACTGTTGGGAATGTAGGGCTGAACTTTTATTTTAAACAACTTGGAAGGACTTAATTATACCTAATACTTAATTAGGTAGAAGAAAACATGGAGGCAGGAAAGTTGCCAGGTGTCCAACCCTCACTCAGGAACACTTTTTAACATGTGGCTCAGCTAAGGCTGCACGGGTTTTTCCATCATACATAAAGGCCTTCCATTAGTTGACCCACTTCAACAACAACAACAAATATTTATATACCGCTTTTCAACAGAAGTTTCCAAAGCGGTTTACATAGAGAATAAATAAATAAGATGGCTCCCTGTCCCCAAAGGGCTCACAATCTAAAAAGAAACATAAGACAGACACCAGCGACAGTCACTGGAAGGGATCTGTGCTGGGGGTGGAGAGGGCCAGTTACTCTCCCCCTGCTCAATAAAGAGAATCACCATGCTAAAAAGGTGCCTCTTTGCCCAGTTAGGAGGGGCATCCTGGTGAAGACCATGGGAGAGACAGAGGTATTCCTGGGACTTGCCTTGCCAAGAGGCCTAGTCAGCTGCAAAGGAGGCTGCCTCTTCCTTCTCCACTGCCAAACTGCTTGGTTACTGGAGAGAGGGAGTGGGGAGAAGATGCCCCTGCCTGCTACACTGGGAAGCTGCAAATTAGCAGAAAGCAACAGCTGTGAACCTCCCCTAGAGAGCACAAAGGAAAGAGAGCTGATGTGGGCTTGACACCAGCTTGAGGTGGAGCAGGTTCCTGTGAATGCTGGTCTCCCCAGAGCCCTGTATTTCCCCCTGAAGAGGTTTGCCTTAGGCTGTCAAGTCCAATCAGATTCCAAAAGGACATAAGCAGTAGAGACAGTCAATGTGCTCCTTGCTGCTTGCATGAGTGCCGTATAAACTGGGCGCTTTGAAGAGGCCTGTGTTTGTTCCCCTACAGTGGATGGGTTTCAAACTGCTTGCGGATAAATGGCTTAGGATGAAACTCTCTTGCAGAGAGTCTTGTGGCACCTTAAAGACGAACACATTCATTTCACCATAGGTTTCTGTGGACTATAGCCTCCAGGTGTGTGACACAGCCTGTGAAGCCCTTCATTGGTCTGAGCTTTGTTCATTGAAACGGGACCCCAAAACATTCCTACTGTATTTTTCTGTTGATTCAGAGAATTAAAATCCCAGGAATGAGAATAGACCGACGTTCCCTCCCTGCTCCTCTGGGCATAGTGCCTTGAAGCTGACTCAAGCATTTACTATCCCTACGGGTAACGTCAGGACCAAGAAAGTGGAAAGGAAGGAAACAATGGGACCTCAGGCCAGCAAATGAGCAGGATTTCAGACAGAGAATTCTGCTGCTTTTAGCCCTTGCATCCAGAATAGAACTGGCTGGCAAAATTTGGGACTCTAACTTTGCTTAGCACTGATTGTTTGAGATGATAGCTCCCGCAAACAAGCATTTCCATGTTGCTTTCAGACGAAGTGTCCTTTGGGCAATATGTATCTTTACCCTTGCATGATAAAGTACTAACTAGAGAGATGGTGTAGTGCAGTGGCTAAAAGCTAAGTTACGTAGCTCCTACAGCTTCTGTCTGCTATACGGAGACAGCGTTTGTCAGTATTAGCTTATTCCAAGTAGTTTTTGTTTACATATGGACAAGTGTGGCACACATATACAATTAGGAATGGTACTTAATATTTTTTTGGGGGGGAGGGGGTTGAAAACGTGTATATAAATAATAGCTGACATAAGGAAAATTACTCAGTGGTCCCACTGAAATTAAAAGGACAAGTTAGGCAATGCTTAACTTGTCCTTTTAATTTCAGTGGGACCACTGAGTAATTTTCCTCATGCCAGTCAATAACAGCAGCTAAGCACCACCCTCAACTGAAACAAAACATAACTACATGCCACTGCATATATTTGTATTGGTCCCATTTCCCCCTAACTGGTGAAACGTGTGAGCTCCTTGGGGCAGGGGCTTCTCTTTTGCTTAGATTACTCAGATCAGTTCCACTGCAAAGCATCAATGTCCACTGATGGAGCTACATAAACACATACTACTTAGTATAAGTTAAGACAACCCTATATTATTATCTGGGAAAGAAGAGCTCCATACTTAATCACTAAATGTAAAAACCCAATTTGAATGAATGGTTCCCCTTAAATTAGTACCAGGGTAACTTAAAGGCCATCCCTCCCACATGCTCCACCACAGGCACTCTGATCAACATCGGGGTAGTGCTACAAGCGCCCCCAGTGAAGGATGAGAAGCAGGACAACACCCTCCCCAAGAAAGTCTGTCTGGCCCCATCGTGATATAGCAGTAGACAACCCTGGCACTCCAGCTGTTGTTGAACTACAACTCCCACCATCCCCAGATACAATAAATTGTGGCTGAGGATGCTGGGAGTTGTAGTTTAGTAATAGCTGGAGAGCCAAGGTTCCCTACCCCGGTTATAACAGATTTCATTGGCTGGTTAAAACACGCCTCTTTTGGTGAGGCCAAAGGCAGACTAAGACCTTTTTCCTGCAAGGATTATACTACTGCTGCTGCCTGCTTTACTGTATTGTTCTATTATGATTTATTGCTGACTTGTATTTCTTGTTTGCTGCTTTGAATTCTCAAATGCAGGAAAAGCAGGGTAATTAAAAAATAAAGTAAAAATCTTGAAAAGCCTTGAAAAGGTGACAAACTGCTTGCTGCTGCACGAGGATTTCTATTGGCAGAGGAAGGAGTGCACTAAGAAGCTTACTGCTGATCAAAACAAGACATGAAGAAAACCTTGCAAAGAGTGTGGGAGAAAAGGACCTCTGTTGTGGCTCAGATAATGGTGCCTGAAAAGGCACATTTGGAACAGCATCTATTTACCAAGCAGCTGTTCTTAAGCAGAACTGGTTTATATGGTATTCACATCACCAGCAATTTAGGAGACTATTTTTAGATTCAAACAAATAGTGTCAATAGGAAATACTGCCGCTTTGCTTTCAAAATCTCACAATTGGCACAGAAATCATTTTGAACACATACCAGACTGGGGATTTCTCGGGCCTTGACTTTAAGAGGCTGACCCATTTCCACATAATGTACATAGAAACATTTAACAGACCCTTGCATTCATCTTGGAATAAAGTACAAGTTTAGAGACCCTCCCACCTTTAAAAAAAAAATAGTATGCATGATATGCATTTGTATATTATATATAAGAAATTTTAAGAAGAATGCACATATAAAGGTATATTAGGATAGCTTACCCTGAGACTACTGGGAGGTCAGATTGAACAAATGCAGTTTACCCCAAATACCCATCAAATGACCTTTGAGTAAGCAGAATACCAACCGAATGCTCCAATAATTAACCACACTTTTAACACAGCATTCTGCCTATTTAAATCTGCAAGCCTACTTACAACAACAGCTCTCAGAAGCAAGGGCTGCCCTGCTCAAGACCCACCAACTCCAATTCTATAGTTGTGGAATTTGGGCATTATTCCGTGTGGGAGCCATGAGTCTTGGAACAAAAATGCAACAAGATTCTTTCTTATTTTTAATTACTTTGAAATAGCAATGTTTTCCCTATGTGCTTGAACTTTATTCATCCTGTCCTAGGAGACAATGCAATTAACCCTAGGACATGAAGTGGAAAGTTGAGGCATAAATCTGGATATTTTTAACAGTGATGATTTAAGAAAAAGTTTCAGGTTTATTATTACATTACATAGGAAACAAGCCCGCTTAATTATTTTTTGCCAAGAAACCGTTTCAAAGACTCTATGATGAAATCCCACACTGCATTTGTACCAAAGAGGACACAGAATATCCTAAACCAGGGGTTCTCACATTTGGGTCCCCAGATGATGTTGGACTACAGTTATCATCCAGAACCACAATGGCTGGGATTAATGGGAGCTGTAGTCCAACACCTGAGGACTCAAATTTGAGATGTTCCACCTTAATTAAGACCCCAGATCAGTTCATTCTTTGAAAAATATTCCTATCACTTATGGCAGAAACTGTGCATAAGCAAAAATGTGCACTCAACATTCACAAGTGTAAAAAGATAAATAAATGTAAATTATTTCTAAAAAGAGGAAGATGCAAAGCAATTCCTCAGATGCACACAATCAGAGTGTATAGTCTTAAAAGGCGTAGTGGATCTATGGAATATTGCAAGGCTATTCATAACCCTAATGAAACAGGATATTTATCTAGCAAGTCTAGATTAAAGAAATATAGCAAAGATTCAAAATAATGTCACCTTGTATAGTACCACAGTGGCCATTAATATAATCGTGCCAAAAGAATGACATAACATTTAATACAGAGCCTGAAGCGATTCAGGGCTTCTGGCCAAAAAAATAAGCTCAGCAGCATTAGCATATGAAAAGGACTGACAGAACAAGCTATCAAGAGGAGAGGATTCTATTAAAACATCCATGATTATACAAATACGTAGTCTTGTGCACAAATGATGCATTTAAAAGTAAGGAACACCTCCCAGTTCAAACAAAATAATAAATATGCTTATATTATTAAACACCCAGAGTAAACAATTATATGGTAAACACTAAGAAATCATCAACAGTTAGGTGTTTCTTTCTCCAAGGGTCAACTTTAGTGAGGTTATCAATTAATATCAGAGATTTAAGAACCACAGTTCTTTTAGACCAAAGCAATTTCTTAAGCATACTTTCTTACAAGGCTAGAAAGGCACCACGAATTGTATGGCAAGATCTTCATACACAGCCCATTGTGACTGTACCAAAAATTTTGGCTCATGGTCAACTCTGCGATGACCCATTCACCATCTGAAAAATCCTTAGTGAGCTGACAGAAGAAAAGTCAGCCTGACTTGAAGACAAGCCCCCACACCCAGTATGAATGGGCCCCTATTGCTGCTGTTCTATTTAAGCTTGCACCTCACCTACACCCCCAATCCACTGAAGATCAAGATCTAAGGCCTAGAAATAGACAAAAGACAAACAGGGCTGCTTGTAGGGAGCAGGGTTCTGCCTTTGGACCTGAAGACTACGGTGCTTTACCGCTTACCTGATAGAGCTCTTCTAAGTTGTACTTAATTGAAGTACTGTTTTGAATAGCTTCTACGGCTTCTTTCAGTTTTTGCCAGGTTTCATCTGTATAATTTTCAGGCAGTTTAGGTTTATCTGGAAGATATAGGGAAACAAGAAAAAAGTTAGAAAGTGTCACTTTAGAACAACACTCTGCACTCATGTGTCACTCTAAAAACATTTTAGAAAGCAAGAACTGCCTTGCTGGATCAGATCAAAGGCCCATCTAGTGACCTTTCAGGAGAGACCTCAAGATTGACTTTTGTAGCCCAACTTATAACATAGGAAGGATTTATGGTTACTTGCATGTAGGCATAAGCAGAATCTCTAGGAATAACTTCGCATGCCAGTTTCTGCCTTGTAAGCAGATATGGGGATAAGTTCTTAAAGTACTATGATCTACCCCACACCCCATAGTTGTGACTTGCAGTTAAAAACAACCTAAGACCAAACAAACATTACCTCTTGAAGGCACAGTTCTCTGTCCAACTATGCTTTCAGAGCGAGGAACCAGTTAAATTGGGGGCCAAAGAGAGCCAACGGGATGGCAGGACCCTGGGGGATATTCCCATTGACCTTAATAGCTTCTCTGGTAGTGACCTGATTAATCTGTGGAACAGCACTTGTCTTTGCCCGTTGATTTATCTTCCAGACCTGAGAAATAGTCATATTTTCAAGAACAGTAGTATGTTCTTAGTATGCTGTACGCATACTAAGGTAGTATGCATACAGATAGTATGCTGTATGCAAAGATGGCTTTGATGACAGTTCAGAAGTTGCAGGCAATGCACAAATGTGATTTGCGATGCACATCCTGGCATGGATGTGCTGTCAGATGTACTTTACACTAGTACTTCAGCATCTGCACAAGGCATTTTAATAGCCCTGATGATTCAAGGTTCTTGGGAGGGGGCGGTGGATCTGGAAGGCTAGACATGGTTTCTTTCCCTATTAGCTAACACAGTTTCTTGGGTCAACTTAAAAATGCTTTTAGCACATCACTGGTGCAACATTTTAGAAAATCAGCAGATTGTTCTAAAGGGAAACATTGCCTTTGAGTGCTGGAATACACCTTCCAGTGAGATTCACATGAGTCTAAGCATCACACCAAGATAGGACTTTTCACTCAGGCAAACCATTTAGTGGTCAGACATAGGTGAAGCTGATTTTAGTAACAGAGTGTACACATTTTATCATTTTTTGATTACAGTTTTATAAGGTAGGGGCTCTGCCTGGCAGGGTTAAACGTTCAGATAATGAATAACCACTGATTCCACCTATGATTTGTATAAATGATACAGAAAATGCAGTTTTCTGGACACTATGTATACTTCACAAATCACCTTAATGCATCATATTTCTCACATGTAGTTGGTATTATTCCAGGTAATACTCTGGTTCTGTGGCTAACAGTCCAAGTACAACTGTTTGTATACTCAAACATTCACATCCTCATTTTTGCATTCTTCACCCATGGCAAGAACATAAGAGGGCAGAATATAGACTATAGGACATAGACTAGAAGTGCAAATATACTATGTATTTATGTATAGCACCATTAACTTCACAGTGTGGCATTTGTACAGAGGCCAAAGGCAGAGAAGATATAAATAACGGGTCAGTAAGAATTAGTCTTGTGTAAGGGGGCAGGAATTACCTATCAAAGTTGCATACTTCACAATCACTGGTAAAAAAAATGGAAATGTTTGGGAAAGGCAAAAATAGCTCAAGAAAAAACAACCTGACGTGTTTTTAGGGCAGTAAAACCTGTAGGTAAGCATGTATTGTTCTAGGTACACATACAAACACTCTCTCCCATATCTAACCTACCCCCATGGAGCTACAGCAATGTACCAGAAAACAGCAGGTTGTAGGCCAGTATGACATTCAAAAGCTCAGATTGTCTAAGCACGTCTCAGTCTAAGGTATGGACACTCACCACTGCATCTTGCAGTACAATTCTGATGGTTCACCCACAATCTAATCCAGCTCCTCAACGTTTCTCTGTTTCCACTGCCTGACCCTTTCTGAAAATAAAGCCATATGCACCAATCCTGTAATCAGGACTCTGATAAATGTTAGAGCCAGTTTCGCCTCCAACTGGCTCCCATTTGGCATTTTGGAAAACTCTGGTAGTTGAACTTTTGCTTTTGCCAGTGGTTCTCAAATTGTAAGGCAGCCCCCCATCCCACCCCACCCCACTGGGAGAACACAAAGTTCCAAGAAGAGATAAGATATTCCCCCTTCCTCCCCTACTAGCCAAGATAATGCCCCCTGGCAAAGGACTCTTACTGATTCACATTCTTTTTGTAATACCAGCCTACAGCCATCCCTACGCATATTTGTTGGGATGACTGTATCCCCATTGCCTCATCATCCAAACCTCATTTAGGAAAACAGAAAAAGAGTTATTTTGGATGTTTGTGTGAGAGGAAGATGCCCTGTTATGATTTATGCCAGTGTTAGACTAGTACTCCAGTGATGGATGATCCTCACCTGTAATCTTCATGTAACCACACCAGACTCTCCACACACTTGTTGTGAAAATGTCAAGTTTCTCCAAAAAACTGAGAAATATTGGCATATGCAAAAATCAGCAAAACAGCAAAACTCTGTGTCTGTGTGCATGTGTACGCACATACTTTTTAAAAAAGGATAACTGACCAGAGATAGACAAAATCAAGTTTTAGCTGAACGTTTCAGCTTACGCCTTTGTCAGCAACAGATGGATTTTTAAAAAAACAAACAAAAAACAAACAAACCAGGACACACATACAGCTTGGTAGTTACAATGATTATATATAATAAACCAACTCTCAACATTCTCTCTTGTTTGATTCACTTTTAGAAATATAGAATTGCATCACAATGTAGAATTGCACTGAAAAATAGAACCTGGAGCAAGAATATGTAGATGAAGCAATGAGATCATGCCAGTGGGAGCTGGTAAGAGATCTCAATGGCACCCACTGAATTCTGTCGGTTAAAGTAAATGGGTTGCTACATTTGGGAATAACACTTCAGTCCCTTCATCTACTACTACTTCTATACCTCTTTCCCACAACAAAATTCTCAAAGTGATTTGCGTAGAAAGACATAATAAAATAGACATGCCCCCAAGGGCTCACATTCTAAAAAGAAATACATCAGCAGCCACCACTGGAAGGATAAATATGGCCAACTGCTCTCCCCCTGCTCTCCCTAAAGATAATCATCTCCTTGAAATGTGTTTCTTTGCTCAGTTTGCAGGAAGGCCTGCTCCACGTCCTGTTTTTCACTGTAGGTGGTGTGGTCTCCAATGGCAAGAGAGAGGAGCAACGGGCCTCCACCAAGAGAACTCTGGAATATACTAGTCAACCCTACAACCTGCCAACCCCCCCCAAAAAATTGGGGGAGCACAGCTCAACAGGAAAGCACTTTTGTATGCAGATGGTTCCAGGTCCAATCCCTGGCACCTCCAGGTAGGCCTGCAAAAAGGCCACTGTTTGAAATCCTGGAGATTCACAATCAACCAGTGTAGTAAGCTAGGGGGACCAATGGTCCAACACAGTAGAAGGCAACTTCATATGCACAAATATCAGATATAATGCATGGGAATGAAGTATTACCTTTAAAGTTTTTGATCACTAACTTCTTGGCTGAACCAGGTTTACTGTTGGCAAAACTGGAGACAGTAGAGGAGGTAGCTTTGGTCAGGCCATTTGCGTGGTGTCCCACTGCTACTGAGGAAATTAAAAGGCTTTTGTTTTTGAGCTGCTGCTGGTGCTGCTGCTGAGAAGAGGCAGCAGGCGACGAAGAGGAGGAAGAGGAAGACTCTTCAGCCATCTTCACATCAAGTCCAATAAAATCCAAGGAGTCCTCAAAGCGCAACTTCTTCTGCAGGTGATGGTTGGAAGAGGCAACCCCTGAGGAGGAACAGGAGGCAGTGGAGGAGGCGGTGGTAATGACCAAGGAGGAGTTGTTTCTGGCAAGGAGGGAGGAGCAGGAGGAGACGGACTCAACCTCTTCTCTATCACTACTGTTGCTATTACTATTTAATTTTCTCTTCTTGGAGGAGGAAGAGGACGAGGAGGAGGAGCTGCTGCTGCCACCATCAGTGGAAGGTCGGACCTCCTGAGCCGCCGCTGCTGCTGCTGGGGGGTTGGGGGAAGAGAAACCTGTGGGAAACATGAACACACAGAGGTGAACAGGCTGAAGGGCATCAAATCCTTCTGGTGTGGAAGACACGCAGAGAGGGGCACGGCGGCGGCGGCGGCGGGCGATCTCTGCCTCCTGGCTGTCGGGGTCCGAGCTGGGGGCGGGCGCCTCCGGGCCAGTCGTGCGCGCTGCCCTCCCGGCTTCCCCCTCGCAGGAGGGAGGCGCTGGCGGCCTCCCCTCCCCCTCTGGGGCGATTCTTCTCTCCGAGGATCCTGGCGGGGCCCGTGCCGCGGGGGAGGCGCCTCTCCCCGGCCCCCGACGCTCGCAGGCCTCCCTCTCCGCTCGGCCCCCGACGCTGCCGCCGCTCCCAGAGGCCGGCAGGCTGGTCGTCTCGGCCCCGGCCTCGCTCTCTTTTCCTCTCCCGCTCCCAGGCCCGAGGCGGCCTCTTTCCTGGAGAGGGGAGCTGGGAGAAGAGGAGGGGGACCCCCTTTTCCTCCCCTCTCTCACTTCCCCTCCTCTTCCGTGGCAGGGGGGAGGCCCGGCGGAGACCGCGGCTTGTTATTGTCAATACGAGAGAGAAGAGGGGAGCAGGGCAGGCAAAAATGGCGGCACATCCGGTCGCGAGGCATGCTGGGAGGCCGCCCCGCCCGGAAGCGTCCCCTGGCGGCTGGCGAGGGGCGGGCCTCGGGGCTTTCGGTTCGGGGGATGGGGAGGCCGGGGGCGAGGGGGGGCGTCGCCCCCCCCGCTCCCTTGTCAGCCCCCCCACCAGGCCCCGTGTCCTCCCTCGCGCATGCCCCCCACCCCCCCCGGCTGGGGGGCCCCCACTCTGCTCCCCGGCACCCGCCTTATTCCCTTGCCCTCTGACCCACCGGAAGTGATCATGTTGCCGGGCAGCGTCTGCTCCTTCGCGCGCCCAGCCATGGGAGGCCGGTGGCGGATCAGCCGGCTGGCTGAGAGGCCGCTCCGCCGCGGCGCGCGCCCTTAGGGAGTGAGCCGGGGCCGCTCTCCTCCGAAGGCTGAGCCTCGCTGGCTCCCGTGGTGCTGGCCCTCCCCGCGGCTGGCGGCGGCGGCGGCGGCCCCCCCCATGGGGCTGAGCCTCGCGGGCTTCCTTCGCGGGGGCACGTGCGGCGGAGCAGCTTCCCTCCTCGTCCTCCTTCTCCTTCCTCCTCGCCCTGCCCATTCCAGGGGCAGGGTAGGAGGCGTGTCCCTCCTTCTGTTTCCTCCTGGCCGGGGAGGAGGGGGGCGCCTCGAGCAGCCTGGAGAGCCCGTTTGTCCATCTTATTCAGGATTGTCTCCACTGAGTGGCATTAGCTCAGGTTGGGGGTCTTTCCCAGTCACACCTGGAGATGGGAGGGACTGAACCTGGAACCTTCTGTGCACACGGTGTATATGTGCACAGAAGGTTCCAGGTTCTTGAAGGGCCTTGAGCTCAAGGCCCTTCCTGTCTTAACAATCATTTTTGTGTGTTTGTGCTTATTTTGTGCTTGCTGCATGATCTTGTAAGCCAATAATGAGAGTGTAAATGGCCTCAAGTACTGTGCTGGAGGGGCGGGGTAGAAATGTTTCAAATAAATATGTCGAGATCCAGAACTGTTGCTTTTATGACCTGACTATATTGAGCGTTATTGTCTGAATGCTTGCTTGCCTCTCAATCAGGCTACACTATTTTATGCAAATTATTTATACAGAATTATAGAAGCCTATTCTGTGTTGCCCTTGACCTGCCAACAGGGTTAAAGTTAACATAAATCTAAACAAGTAGCTTTGTAGAACTGCAGTTCGGAGCTTCTCAAGAGCAGGAATACTATGGCAGCTTTCAAGTTTGGAGTGAACAGGCTTCTCTGAGAATCCACCAGAAGCCTAAATTTGTATTGCACGCACAACATGATCTACATTGCACTCTGCAGATACCTATCCTGGACATTTATGGACAGTTAATAAATATTCCTTTTAAATATGGCAGATGAAGCTTAGGGTTGCCAATGGTGACTGAGTCTCTTGGAGATTCTACTTCCCGTTCCAAATATTTTTCGGTTTCATACCCTTAAAATTTGCAGGATTTTTTTTTTTTTTTGAACAGTCAGCTGGAGACTGATGCCAAACCGGAGGACTGGCAGTACACCTAATGAAGCTGTGTGTGGAACTCAGGCCTTAACAGAAGAGACAGTGGATCTGTTTGCAAGTGCTGGGGACAAGGCTGAGATCCACAAGAGGCTCTGCAAAGCAGCATTTTAAACGTGTCTAGCGGGCAGATGTCTCTGTTGCAAAAATGATTGTTCCCTAGTGCTCAGATTAACGATTGCCCTTTATTTCAGAACCAAGCACCTATCCAAGCACCTGTTCTATTCTGTGTGGTGCTGAAATAAAGGGACAATAGTTTAAGGTTTGCTAACTGTACACATAAGGTCCCAGGTTCAATCCCTTCAGTCTGGGAAAGGTAAGGTAGTGCAGTCAAGCTGGTGTAGACTCCTGGTGACCACAGAGTCCTGTGGCTGGTAGAATACAGGAGGGCGTTACCATTGCCATCTCCCACGCAGTGTGAGAGGATGCCTTTCAGCATCTTCCTAGATTGCTCCTGCCCGATTTGGGTGTTTCCCATAGTCTGGGAAACAAAGCAGTGGGGATTTGAACCGGCAACCTTCTGCTCAATAGTCAGGCATTTCCCTGCGGTGCCACTTAAGGTGACAATAAGTCACTATTAGTCTGGAGGGTTTTCAATGTTCGCTGGGATTTGAACCAGCAATATCTTGCTCCTTAGGCAAGTTACTTCCCCGCTGTGCTATTAGGTGGCTTTTCCAGGCTGGGGAAGAAACCCTGAAACCTTGGAGGGCCACTGCCAGCCGGCGAGGGCAATGCTGAGCCTAGACCAGGTCTGCACAACTTTGTCCCCCTTTGCTGTTTTTGGACTACAACTCCCATAATCCCCAGCCACAGTAGCCAATAGCCAGGGATTATGGAAGTTATTGGCCACCATCTGCAGGAGTGGGGGCCGAAGTTGAGCAGGGTCTGGCCTAGACAACGGCCTGACTCCGGGTAAAGCAGCTTTCTGTGACTTTGGCATCGCGAGGGCAATTCGCTACACTGGAGAAACCAGGCTGGAGTTGCAGAGTTTGGTTGCACCAACTGAGACAGGTCTCCATGGCAACGACTGGGCTCGCCAGAGGCCTCGCGCCCCCCCCCCCCCCGCACTGCCTGCTGGGAGTCGTAGTCCTGACCCAGCTCGTGCGTGCCTGCGTATTTCCCGGAGGGCGTCTCGACTCGAGTCGGGAGTGGTGTTTTACGACGCCGAAGGCCGTAAAGCGGCGCGTGGTTCTTTTCCGGCTGCTGCAGTGGTCGAGGAAGAAGGGCCCGAGACCGCCTCGTGTGTGTGCGTGGGGAGGGACGACTCCGGAGCCAAGGGGCGTCAGTCCCCACCCTCCCAGGCCTTCCCTCCGCCCGGTCTCGCGGGGACCCAGTCCCCCCCCCCCAGGATGTTCAAAAAGTAAGTGGGGATGGGGGGGAAAAGTAGGGGCATGAGTGCGAATTCTGACCCTGGAGGTGCTCCTAGGATGGGGCTCTCCCGATGGGGATGGGGCGGCTCTAGTTTCCTTTCCACATATGGATGGGAGCAACGCGCCCGTCTCTGTGTGTGTGTGTCTGCTTGTCTAAGGCCTCTTATTTCGAAGGCCCATGTATGAATGAAGCCTCATTATCCAGGGGCAGTCTACCGCTGCACTCCAGAGGCTCGGCACAATCAGCAGGGCATGAGAGTTTCCCAGAGGCATGACGACGCGGTGTTTAGAGGCAGCATGCCTTTCATTATGGGCTGGGAGCAGCCTGCCTGTGAAGACTTATGTGTACGTCCATGCATTCCCCCCGCTCCCCTAAAAGGGTAGGCAGACTTGGGAGAAGATAATTCTGTCGGGGACTAGGCGTTCTGACCTATTCACGGATAGAATTATCTTCCTCTGCGTTTGCCTGCCTAGAGGGAGCCTCCGTATTCAGAGGTGGTATACCTCTGAATACCAGTTGGGGGGCACAGGTGGGTGGGTCCAGGCTATTTAAGAGAGTGCCGCCAGCCACTGGGGAAGCAGCTTGCATAGGGAGCAAGAGGTTGCTGGTTTGAATCCCTGCTGGTAGGTTTCCCAGGAAACGCCTCTATCGGGCAGCAGTGATATAGAAAGATGCTGAAAGGCATCCTCCTATACTGCGTGGGAGATGGCATTGGTCAACCCCTCCTGTATTGTACCAAAGGAAAAAAAAACAGATCTGTGGTCGCCAGGAGTTGACACCAACTCAATGGCACAACTTTACCTTTTTACCTCCTTTGTCATGAACCTTGTCTCCTGTTACAATCTTCTGGAGAGGTCTGGTTACATTTGCCACCACCTCATCTGGTGGCAACTGAGGTCTGGGCTTTCTCTGTGGCTGCCCCAGGACTTTGGAATATACTCCCTGCTGAAATAAGAGCGTCTCCTTTTCTGTTTGTTTTCAGGAAGACCCTCAAGATTCTCCTCTTCTTGCAAGCTTTTAATCAGAATTAAATTTAATAAGAATTGTTTTAATAACTCTTTTATACTTTTTATTGTGCCTTGTGTATTCTAATCTGTGTATTTAAAATCTTGTACACTGCCTAGAGATGTACATATCAGGCAGTATGAAAATATGATAGATAAATAAATAAATAAATAAATAAAGTGGCATCTCCAGAGGCAGTAGATCTCAGGACCAGTGTTCCCTCTAACAGGGATTCCCAGATGTTGATCACAACTCCCATAATCCCCAAGCAAATGCCATTGCTACTGGGGATTTTGGGAGCTGTAGTCAACAACATCTGGGAATCCCTGTTAGAGGGAACACTGGTCCTAAGTATCCAAATGGGACGACACGTGGAGTAATCATTGGGGACTGGGAGTGTTATTGCCTTCACACCCTCCATTTTCTGAAGGCACACAGGAAGCTTCTGTTGAACACATGAAGCTGCCTGTATTTCGGATTATAATAAACAAGATGGCATTCTTAGTTTCAGTTGATACAGAATGTTAATGCTTGAAGATCTGTATCGGCCCTCTTGCATTGTGCATGTAGGTATCTGTAGATAAGGCTTCTAATAATTTAACCATGCAGAGTAAATTGCAGACCAAAAGATCATTTCTCATATCCCATCACTTGGCAGATTTGATGAAAAGGAGAATGTATCCAACTGCATCCAGCTGAAAACATCTGTTATTAAAGGCATTAAGAACCAACTGATAGACCAGTTTCCTGGTATTGAACCATGGCTAAACCAAATTATGCCAAAGAAAGACCCTGTTAAGATAGTACGATGGTAAGTGTTTCCTTCCACTCTAAGTTGCCCTTGTATTTCTGTACTGCAATTGTCCTGTGCCAGTGATAGGTTTGATAGACCTTGTACTGGCTGTCTGTATGTTTCTGGGTTATGCCCCTATAAAGTCCTGGATGGCTTAGGCCAGGTGTGCACAACATAAGGCCCATGGGCCAGATCTAGCCTGTGGGGACTTTTTTTGCTGGCCCCCAGGTAGGCATAACCTGCAGCAACAGCACCCCAGAAAGGCAGAGTGGCCACTCTTTGGATCAGTTCCCTCTTCTCTATCTTTCCTTCCTCTGAAACTGCCTTACAGCACCATCCTTTGCATGTATACTTGGAAATAGTCCTACAGGTTTCTCAGTGAGGCTTACTCCCAAGTAAGCATGCCTAGGATTGCAGCCGGAAAGCAACAATTTTGGGAGTTGAGAGGACTTGGCATTTGTTTGGGTCTTAGTTAAAATGGTGGGTCCTTTGACAAGGGGAAAAGATCCACAAGTAACCAATTGCTTTCATTAATATTTTAAATAATGTTAACGTAGTAATGTGCTGGAAATAGACCTCGGCCCCCGAACACCTTGTTGTGGTTGGTTCCAACCCACTGGGGCATTTGAGCTGTGCACCCTGGCTGAGCCTCAGGGTATTTAATGAATGCTGCCTTAATGTGTAATCTGCACCGTATATTGAGGCTGTCTGTGGAGGTCTGCCTCCAGTTGCTGCCAATGCGTTTGGTGACTTGGGGTCAGGCCTTCTCTGTAGCTGCCTTCTGGGCTCTGGAGCGCCCTCCTTTCTGAGATGCATGGGCTGACATAAGAACATAGGAACAGCCCTGCTGGATCAGGCACAAGGAAGCCCATCTAGTCCAGCATCCTGTTTCACAGAGTGGCCCACCAGATGCCTTTGGAAACCCCACAGGCGGGGGGTGAGGCCTTGCCCCCTCTCCTGCCATTGCTCTGCAAATAAGAAATTGTATATAAATGTGCAGCTCTTTGCATGTGCTAAAATGAGTATGTTCGTCGTCATGCCACTGTTGATGTTTTTTTTAAAAAAACTAAGTAAGTGAAGTCCATGTTGCTGAATTGCTGTATCTTAAAACATTTACAAACATTCCAGCTAAAACATTTACGGAAGAAAAGCATTGCATTTACTTCATATAACATTTAAACCACACTGTCTCCCTTTTAAAAATTGAATTTATTATTCCTAATCAAATATTTCAGTTCAGATAGTTCTGGCTATTGGAAAAACAGTTCAGATGTTTATACAGTATGTAAAACTAACATGATGAATGTGTTTAGTTTTGTTTTATTTAATATAATTCAAACTTGCTAAATCGGATCTCAATCAGTTTAGGGCACTGGATCCGCCAAACAAAACAAAACACAGCACTGGTGGTTAGAAATCTGCTTGCCAGATTTTTAAAGGATTTTGCATATTTCCAGAGCTACTCCAAAGAACTGGAAAGTCAATTCTGGCCCTGCACATTTATCAGGGGTAATAAGCTTGATTAATATGTTTGCCGGCATTTACTCTCTCCCCAATAATGACTTCAACCTCAGTGGATTGATGTAAATATTGGAAAATGTGTACCTTTTTTGTGGCGGGGTGGGCAGGGGGATGTGAGAAATGGAATATTAGAGAAGAGGTTTTTCCTCTCCACTTTAAAATCACTACAAAAGCTTTAACTAACTTTGTCTCTTCCAGCCATGAACATATAGAAATCCTCACAGTAAATGGTGAATTGCTGTTCTTCAGGCAAAGAGAAGGGCCTTTTTATCCCACACTGAGATTACTTCATAAATGTAAGTATTTGGAGAAGGCACAATGGAGAAAAGGTAAAGGGAGTTTCACTAGCTCCTGAGAGGGTCAATTTATCTGCCCAGGTTGCTATACACGTTAGAGATATACAGATGCTCATCTGTGCACTGTGGCTATTATCCTGCCCATCTGTGAAGCTTTCAACGTGTCTTTATATGAACCTCATTAGTTGTGCCCAGTCGATGGAGAACTTGCAAAGCACCTGGAATACTAAGCAAGAGAGCATTTGTCATTGATTCTTCAATACAGGTATAAAGTTCCTTTTTGCCGGGTCAGACCTTTGGTCTCTCTAGTTCAGTATTGTCTACACCAGGGTTTCTTAACCTTGGGCCCCCAGTTATAATCTAACAATATAACTCCCAGAATCCCCAGCCACAAAGGCCATGTCCGGAGCATCTGCAGGTGAGAGGGAGGTACTGGCAGATTTGGGGCAACTTGCAGATAGGTCAGTTTCCGAAACATTAGAAGAAGAAAAACCCGTAGGGTCACAAAGCTGTCACAAAGTAGCTCGATGGAGCGGAATGTTCACAGACTTGGAGGGTAGCTAACAGACAATTAGATGGGCTGAGCTAACAAACTCAGTGGCAAGGAGGGCTTGAATAAAAAGGGGAATGAATACCTCAGCTTCAAGAATACTCACAAGATAGTCACAACGCCTTCTGCTCAGTGAGTGGAAAAGGTGCCTAAAACTTTCACCACGCTCATGCGCAGACTTGGGTAACACGTGCACACTAGGGATCTAAGAGTATGGACCCACCACAAAATGTTTCAATAGTGCTTCTGATTTTCATGCATCTTGTACAGCGGGGTCTTCTCAGTAAGCTAAATGCTGAGGGCATTGCATGCTCAGGTGTATTACTAAGCCCCCATCAGCATTATAACTGCTGCTCTTAACTTTCTTCCTCTTCCTAGATCCATTCATTCTACCGCATCAACAAGTTGATAAAGGAGCCATTAAATTTGTACTTAGCGGAGCAAATATCATGTGTCCAGGCCTGACGTCCCCAGGAGCTAAACTGTACCCTTCTGCCGGCGATACGATTGTGGTATCCTTGGACTGGTGCTTTTCCTTGGCTGCTGTTTTGCTTTTGCTGTTGCACGTGGCAGGCCTGCCAGGGTGACAGGGAGACTCTGTATTAGTACAACGAAGGGGTTAGTGTTCAGTTTTTGAATCCAGTTGGGTTGCAGACCTGAGCATTTGTAACTGAAGAACCGCCTTGTAATACAACTCTGGCTCTCCTTAGCTAGCTGTTAAAGCTTGTGGTTATCCTAATGCTCATTCAATACCCTAAGGGAGCACTGCAACCTCTTCCTGTCTCTGTTCTAGTGCAGCAGCTAACTATTCTGTAAAGCATCCTGCCCTATTGGGAGTTAGCATTCTGAAGCAACAAATCTAGGGGCCATTTGAGAAGGTGTCTTTTTCTTCTTCTGTTGGTTTTGCTGCATTAAAACTGCAGCCTGCATAAGGGATTGCATTGTGGGTGGGTGTGTGTGTAAAACAAAACAGCCAGAAACCACATAGATTTTCCTTAGCTGACTTACTGTAGGCAATAATGGCCGAAGGAAAACAACATGCACTGTGCGTTGGAGTCATGAAGATGTCAGCGGAAGATATGTGAGTCCTAATTTAAAAGGGAAAATATCTCTCTCCTCTCTGTCTCCACTGTAGAATGGAATAGTCCCAGCCAATGTGCATCTTACATCACTAGTTTGTTCAGAAGCCACCTGTTGGGCAGACCTACAAATGCAGGAGTTGCAGTTTGCCTCCCATAAGCTATCTTGTACACTGTCAACAGCATCATCTGCCAATGGTCTGGTGACATTTGAGGCTGTTGAATGTCAAAGCCTGATCATGCTTCAGCTATTTTGCCAGTATAATCCTGCTCATAGCTAACATTTGAAGCAAGAGAGCTGTGTGTTTTTGTGTTTGTTTAAAATGCAAACTTTCAAGAATGCAAAATTTCGCTAATGGTTAGATCCAGTGTAGAGATAAGTTATCAATACGGCTACGTTTAAATTTTGCACTTGTTTTAGATTTCGGTCAAAGGCCATAATAAAGACTGACTGACTACATTGCAAAGCACACACGATGTTGTGCAGCCTGTGTTTCTACTTTCCCCTCTCTACCTTGCCGCCTTTTAAAAGAACGGCAGTTGACTAGTGGAATGTGGTTCTGAGGTTTCAAACCCATTTATTTCTTTTGCTGTTCTCTATCCTTTCCCCTCCCCCTGCATTTTTCCTCCGCAGAGAGAAAGTCAACAAAGGGATTGGCATTGAAAATATCCACTATTTAAATGATGGCCTCTGGCACATGAAAACATACAAGTGAAGTGGCAGAAAGTGTGCAGCTCATGGGAATGCACTTCCTGTAGATGTGGACTACTTTGTAATTCTTCTGTTTTTAATGTGACTGAATGTACAAATTTATTTTGTTCAGTGGCTAAATAAATCAAATGACTCCTGACAGCCTCTTAGCTGAAATGGCTTCCTAGACCTTAATCCATAAGCTTTAACTTGAAATCTTTGATAACGTCATTTCTCAGTTTTATTTTAGTTCTCTTAAAACAATCAAACTTACAAAAGAATGGAAAAAAGTGTCACGCGACTCCAGAAATGGGATATTGTGCTCGCACGGGTCATCCCCCATTAGTAGAGAAGTCTCCCTGTTATGGAACCTCGGCTGCTCTGTGCAGGGCCTGCGATAACAGCAACTGGTTATATCGTTGCTTCTCCCCATGTAAACATTTTCTCTGAACAAAGACTTGTTTTGACTGGCCAGGCCATGGCTGAACTAGAACCCTTCCCCATCATGTGCTAACTTTCCAAGTGCAAGGAGTCTCCTTCATTAGCATAACGGCTGCATTCTGGTATAGTGCATTCATAAGCACCTTGCTGGATCAGGCCCAAGGCCTAGCTCATCCAGCATCCTGTTTCCCACAGGGACCCACCCGATGCCTTGGGGAAGCCCACAGGCAAGAGATGGAGGCAGGCCCCCCCCTTGCTGTTGCCCCCTGCAACTGGTATTCAGTGGCCTCCTCCCTTTGAACATGGGGGTAGCCTAGAGCCATCAAGACTAGTAGCCATTGATTCCTGGGAGGGGTGTTGTGTATGATTTTCCTGAATGTACAGATCAGCTCTTGCGTTCTTGTACAGGGAATAAAGCAACATGGTAGCAGAAGGCTGTCTTCCTAGAAGTGCTTTGTGTGTGCAGATGCATGCACGAGGTCTACCTTTTTGAAGTTTGTCCTTGGAGCTGGCAAAGCAGGTCATGGCCCATGTTCTGACAATCTGTTTGCTGTGAAAGAATGATCATACATTGGGGGGAAATGCTTACATTGGAAAGAGCTGTCTCTAAGGCTGCCCTGCTGTGCCACTGAATAATTGTAGTGGAGTGTTTTGCATTCTATTTTCATATTATGTATACTTAAGGTATTCAAAGAAGTAGAAAGGTGGTTCCCTTACAGTTCCATTTTGAAAAAAAAAACCCATGAAAGTTTGTCTTTCATTCAAAATATTTTTGTTGTAGGGAGGGGGAAGGGATAAATAAATGGATTATTACGGTCTGTAACTCAAGTCATTTGCAGATACCACCCAGTCACTCAAAACATGAGCATTAATTTTCTTTAGGGGGATGAGAGTTTGTAGATGTGCAGGTGAATGCTGCACTAGAGTGAAGCCAATGCTTTTGAAGATATTGAAAGGTATATGAAAAATAACCCAGAACTGTGTTACTCATTTGATAGAAACACCTTCCTGCCAACTTAAGGAGTGTTGCAAATAGATTTAACCACAATCATGAAGTGGCCCAAGAGAGCTTTGTCCTTGGGCTTCTTAGACAGTCACTGGCCCCTGCCACATGGCACACTATTTTGGAAACAGAGGTACATTCCTAATGTAACCTCTGGCCTACAGGGCACTCCTGCCTTAAAAGGAAAAACAATTCTGGTGGCAGTGCTCATGGACACACTTTAAAGTAGCTCACTTACTAACCATTGCAAAGCTGCTACCTGTCCGTCTAGCTGTCTAGATGGATGGGTAGCCACTGTCTGCACTATTTGGCGGTGGCTCTCCAGGATTTCAGAGAGGTTTTTTTTTAAAGTCCTGTCTAAAGGTACTGGCAGTTGAAGCGGAGTTTTTCTGTATGCAATGGACGTGCCACCATTGGATTCTTGAGCCCAGCCCATGGGTTGCTCACCATAAATGCAACTATAGGGCTACATACAGCAAAGGTGAGGTCTAGCCACAACAGATGGGCACTACTGGCCTGTGTGTGCTACTGGAAGCATTCTAATTCTAGCATATTTACAGAGAGCGTAATGTGTGATTTTGAAATGAGCAAAGTGGTTCAGCTCCCCATGCAAGGCAGAAGAAATTGGGTACGTTTCAGCTTTGTTTGGACATCTTCCAAGAAGTATAGCTATTAAAGGATGGAATACACACACAAATCAGAACTCTGAAAAAATAGATTTAATTTACTGTAGAGCAAGGATAATTTCTCATTTTAAATATACATACCCACTATACAGTTGTTGACAATGGGGGATCTGGTTCTTGAACAATTTGTGACACTTGAGTTAAAGTTGTATAAAATGTTTTTTTTTTGTTTAAAATGAACCCCCTTTCCCCATTTGTAAAGATTACAAAAGCAAGTTGTGCAAAAAGGTAATCACACCAAAACCACCGAATACAAAATTTGTACCACCTTTGTGTACACATGGTTTGCTGAAGGACACAATGCATTAAGACCACGGTTCTCTAGCTTGGCTTGCCAGATGTTGGACTTCAATTCCTATAATCCCCAATCATGTGGCTGGAGATTATGAGTTGGAAGTCCAACAACATCTGAGGACCCAACTTGGAGAACCCCTGCATTAAGACTACACGTTGTATATGCATTACATACATTTCCTGTGAAACAATCTTCAATCGTTATCTGAGCCTGGGGGAGGTAGGAAAACCAACGCATCGTTGAAACTGTGTCCATACGCTCTGAGCCGGTACACGCCATACATCATCACATGCATGTGATTAGGGGCCAGCCCACTGAAGGTGATGGCCATATCTGAACAGCAGCCTTCCACCACCTCTTGGGGGTGACTGGACATGGCCTCTTTAATAAGAGAGCCAACCGGCTTGGTATTGAAGATGTCCTTCTTTTCAGAGTCTTCGGCATTCTCCGCATGGACCCCTGTGTACTTCAAGCAGACGGCTAGCTGCTTATCCTCCGAGAGTTTCCAAATCATGCCTGCCTGTTCGGGGCACTGATCGGGGTCGTTAAAGACTTTGTAAAGCCGGGTTAGTGATTCGATACTTAAGACAATCCCCCCGTCCCCGTTCACGTACTGCAGGTCCCCGGAGGTCTCCGTGCGTCCTGTGTAGAAGGGCTCCGAAGAGTCTTGTTTCAGCAAGAAGTACTTGAGGTTTTCAATGATGGCGAACGTCGTGGGATGGGCCAGGAAGAACCAGTTGTAGTCGTCTTTGTAGTTTTCATAGGCAAACTTGTATGCTTTCCTCATCATTGTCCACATGTCATCGGTGTCCAGCACAATGGAGTCAAAGACTTTGACATTCTCAGAACTGTAGAATTCGGCTTTGTCACAGTGCTTGCTCCACGTATCTTTCACGGCTGCCCAATACCCAAGATCCTTTGGTTTGACGAGGATGATGCAGTAGACACGTATGCTTTGGCTCAGTTCCAGCCGCTCGTCTTCAGAGAGATTTAGGATGTCCTCCTTTTTGGGAGCCTGAAGGTGACGGTGCTCATGAGATGTTGTGCTATGGCCCATCTTAATATGTCCTAGAAGAGTAACCAGCGCACAGAAGACCCCCCCAAGCATCATGCCCTTCACAAACGAGCCGCTTTCAGAAATCATGGTCCCTGGAAGATACACACCAATGAGGCATTACCAAGGGGTGGGTAAAGTATGCAGTTAATTAATTAATTAATGCAAAACAAGAACTTCGCTTGAATGAACTGTAACTTGCTTCAGAGCAGGGCTGCACAACCTTAGCCTCCAAGAGTTGGGCTACAACTCTCATAATCCCCAGCCACAGTGGCCAATAGTAAGACATGATGGGAGTTGTAGTCCAACATCAGGTGGGGGTCCAAAGTTGTGCAATCCTGTTCTAGTGATGTGGCGTGACTCATTTCCTTTTGGCGCAACAAAATGGAGAGCCAGCTGGTAGTTGGTTTCTATGGGGAAGACAGCCAGTGCCTCAACACACCTTGAGAAGCTGAGAGGGGCAATTATTCAGAGACCCAGGTCTTCAGGTAGGGTGATATTGGCCAATGGCTTCAGCATTTCTGTGTCCAATAATATATGAGAAGCCATTTTATAACTGCACACCACAATGAGGAATCCAGCATTCCAATAATCAGCCTACGGCATTTCAGCAAGCGGAAGCTAAAAAACATTTGAACTCAGACTTGGCAGTGATTGCAGAATGAACAGTTTGTCAGATAACAGATTGATGATGTAATGGATCTCGGTTCATTCCCACGGAAATGTCTTTGCGGGATAAACGCAGCACTTGAAATGTTCAAGAGTGTGTTAGTGAATAAAGGTTTAAAACACCCAGCAAATTAATCTTGTCCTATTGTATGTAAAGTTAAAATACTTTTATTTCTGGATATTTTACCATGGCTATTTTATCCACCGCTTATATCTGGTAGATTTCTCAGTCTTTAGCTTTTTTTTTTTTTTTAAACATATGATAAAAACTAAAATCAAAAGTTAAAATTGTCATTTAAATTTTAGCCTGGTCATTTGACTTCTTAAATTTTATTAATTTTTAAGACTCGTCTATATAGTGTCTGGTTTTACTAATGTTGTAAGTTGGCCCGAGCAGTAGAGCACTGGAGGGGCAGGGTATAAATATTGTTAACAACAACAACACCTTCATTCTTACAGTGGGAACAGTTGTGGGGACTGTTATTGTTATCATCATCATCATCATCAACAACTCCCACTGCAAGAATGAAGCCATTTATTAATTATTATTATTGTCTCAATTCTTGCAGTGCTAACTCTAAATAATAATAATAATAAAATAATAATTAATAAAAATGCCTCCATACTTGCAGGGGAAACAGTTAACAACAACAACAACAACAACAGTTCCCACTGCAAGAATGGGAACATTTATTAAATATTATTATCATTGTCTCCATTCTTGCAGTGGGAACTGCTAATAATAATAATAATGCCTCCATTCTTGCAGGAGGAACTGTTATTAATAACAACATTTCTCACTGCAAGGATGGAGACATTAACTTATTATTATTATTATCATCTCCATTTTTGGAACTGGAAACTGCTAATAACAATAATAGTAATAATAATAAATAATGCCTCCATTCTTGCAGTGGAAAATAATAACAATAATAACAATAACAACAATAAAATAATGCCTCCATTCTTGCAGGGGGAACTGTTAATAAAAGGCAATAATACATAGTCCTTCCATTCTTGCAGCGGGTTCCATGAAACGGGGGGTGTCCAGCAAACGAGGCACTGAAATGAGGGCTAAGGGGCGGGGGGGGGGCTTGAGAAGGGGCCTCCCAGGGACCTGGGGGGGCAAAGGGGGTCGACCAAGGGGGTCGCGTGGCCAGGACTCACCGGGACGTGGGGCTGCAGCGGGAGCCACTCCGAGGCGAAGCCAGCGATCCTCCCTCCACTCCCCCGGCCAGAAGGCAACCAAACCGGATCCGCTTCCGCTTCCTCCTCCCCTCTCTCTCCTCCTCCCTCTATGGTAATGCCCGCCGCTCGCTTGGCTCCGCCCCTTATGACGCAAGGCTTCCTTGCGGCGGGCGGGGCGGTACGAGCAGGACGGGGAAGCAGCATAACAAAGGATAGGGCGATTCTAGGGAAAGAAGACAGCGAGGGACGCGTGGACTTCACTTCCGGTATCCATTTGACATGCGATAAGATCGGCTACCCCCAGCGCCTGATTCTATGATCTGAATTCAGCAAGGCAGGCTGTTAAACAAGAGTTCCTACACACACTGAATGCAGCAGATGACTAAAAACATTATTGCGCAGTTCTCGTGGCCCCAGGGGCTAGTCCTCCTGCGCAGCAAAATCAACCAAAGAACCTTGGCCGCTTAAAGGCATCGCAAGTTTCTAGTCCCTGGCAGGAAGCTTGTGCTGCCACGAAGATGCTGGTTTTTCAGGCTGGTGGTGGTGGTTTTCAGGCGACGGGGACATTGCTGGCTTTTCAAACAACAACAAACAGCAAATATTTATATACCACGTTTAAACGAAAGTTTCCAAAGTGGTTTACATAGAGAAATCTCAGGCTTTTAAGCTTCATGACAGCCCTTTGGGGACAGGGAGCCATCTTCTGCTTCTTATTCATTTTTTATGAAAACCACTTTGAGAACTGTTTTGTTGAAAAGCGATATATAGTCGAAAGGACCCCCAAAATGACAGAAAACCTTAAGCAAACTGAAGAGATCCCAACACCACCTGCAGACACTAAAATGGTCAGAATGATGGATAGTGGTTCAGTGACAGTGACTGATGGAGGGTGGTGGTCATGGTCTGGATCAGAGTGACCCATCCTGTCTTGACTGGTGCTGAACCTAGAACGGGTGGATATCAGAGCCCAGTTCAGCCCAATTATGCTGTATGAGTGTACAGATGTCTGTACAATCATCCATGTACTTGTGTGAATGACTGTACTTGGGCTCATTGTAAAAGTGAACCTGGCCCTTCAAATGCCTGGTACAGATAAGAAGTGTACTTCTGTATCTGCGTTCAACATATCATATGGATGACTGTACCTGTGTACAGATCTGAACGTGTGTACACTGTCCACTCATTGTTCAAGTTTTGAACACGAGGTGTGGGTGGGTCTCAGGTCTAAGAACATAAGAACAGCCCTGCTGGATCAGACCCAAGAAGGCCCATCTAGTCCAGCATCCTGTTTCTCACAGTGGCCCACCAGATGCTGCTGGAAGCCACAGGCAGGAGTTGAGGGCATGCCCTCTCTCCTGCCATTACTTCCCTGCAACTGGTTCTCAGAGCCATCCTGCCTTTGAGACTGGAGGTGGCCCACAGCCCTCTGACTAGTAGCCATTGATGGTCTCTGCAATACTCAGGATAGTCTCCAAGGTTTTGACTAGTATATAGTCTCCAAGAGGGTTATGATCTTCCCAGTTACTGACCTAGTTGAGTGGCATATGCTTCAGGCCAGGGAGAGCTACTGAGATTGCTGCTGGGATCCTCTTGCATGGGAGAAGAATGGGAAGGGGCGAGAGCTTCACAGCCCTCACCAGGCAAGCCTGACTCCCACCACCATATGGCCCTCTGCTAAGGATAATGTAGACTGCATGGCCCTCGTATGAATGGTCCTGTGCACCAAAACACATTCTCGATTCTCTCCACCTTGTCAGAGAGTCCAGAAGAAACACTGAGTGTTGATCTTTGCTTAAGAGTTGAAAACTAGAATCAGGGGTTCTAGAACCACTAGAACCAGGGGTTCTAGAACCACTAGAACCAGGTTCTAGAACACTAGAACCAGGGGTCATCCCATGAAATTGATTGCCAGGAAATCTAGGACCAACAAATGGAAGTACTTTTTCACACAATGCACAATCAACTTGTGGAATTCTCTGCCACAAGATGTGGTGACGGCAAACAACCTGGATGGCTTGAAGAGGGGTTTGGATAACTTCATGGAGGAGAGGTCTATCAATGGCTACTAGTCAGAGGGCTATAGGCCACCTCCAGCCTCAAAGGCAAGATGCCTCTAAGTACCAGTTGCAGGGGAGTAACCGCAGGAGAGAGGGCATGCCCTCAACTCCTGCCGTAGGCTTCCAGCAGCATCTGGTGGGCCACTGTGTGAAACTGGATGCTGGACTAGATGGGCCTCCTTGGGCCTGATCCAGCAGGGCGGTTCTTATGTTCTTATTGGTGGTCTGAAACCGGTCTGTCCCTGCCCTACTATAATACTTCTTTCCAAAAGTTCCTTAGGGTTTCAAGAATGGGAAAAGGATTAGAAGTATGAAAGGAAAGGTTGCCATCTTGTGGCTGCAGGGGGAAGAAGGCTCGCATTTTCTGAACGCATTA
Source organism: Hemicordylus capensis (assembly GCF_027244095.1). Taxonomy (NCBI): domain Eukaryota; kingdom Metazoa; phylum Chordata; class Lepidosauria; order Squamata; family Cordylidae; genus Hemicordylus; species Hemicordylus capensis. Next base: position 24,115,973 of record NC_069667.1, read on the forward strand.
AGCAAAAGGAGTCATTAAGACGGCAATAACAATAACGTAACACACTTCAGCCGGTAGGCACTATACAATACCTATATTGAAAGGAACAAATCTCCTCCACAGGCCTACAGCCTAAGAAGGCAACAGGAGAGGCAGAGATATGCCTTGGACAGACAGACAACTAAGATTCTAGGAGACAAATATCTCATTCATACTTGCACTTTCAAGGAAAGCCAGCCGAAGAATTGATGTATATTGAAGTATTTTGTCCGGAAGCCACTAGGTTTCCAGTGCTAGTTCTAACTTACAAAGCCCTAAACGGCTTAGGCCCTGGGTATTTAAGAGAGTGTCTTCTTCACTACGAGCCCCACCGCCCATTGAGATCATCTGAGGAGGTCCATCTCCAGTTACCGCCAACTCGTTTGGTGGTTACCCAGAGATGGGCCTTCTCGGTCACTGCCCCGAGATTGTGGAATGCGCTCCCTGCTGAGTTACGATCCTTCCCATCTCTGGCAATTCTAAAAAAACACCTGAAAACCCATCTTTTCGCCCAAGCTTTCTCAGCTTCCTAATATTTTGGGGTTTTATTTTCTACAGTTATTTTTAAATTGTTAGATTGTTCTTAAGTTTTTTGTATATGTTTTAAACTGGTTTTATGTTATTGTAAACCGCCCAGAGACGAAAGTTTGGGGTGGTATACAAATTTGAGGAAAAAATAAAAATAAAAATGTATTTATTTTGGTTACTTTTAGCCCAATTCTGTCAGATTTGCAAGGCTAAGCATTTAGTAGGAACATAAGCAGCCTTTTGCTGAGTCCGACCATTGGTCCATCTAGCTCAATTCGATCCAATTCTTTTATTATGATCACAGACCAGCACAGTTTACAAACAGAAGTCCAACAACAACAAAAAAACCAAACCAACCCTACATAACCTACAGATTTATAATACCATGCTTAAGCACATACCTAAGCATACAGATCAGTTAACAATGATTCTTAATGGAACTCCTGGCAGATTTTACTGGCTATCAAACAGAACTTAGCCACATTATAGGATCTCAAGTCATTCTGGTCATTTAAAAGATCATCAGGATAAAAAGGATTTGTACAACCTGGATGGCAATTAATACAAGGGTTTATATGTTTACACCAGATATCTTGGTAAAATTGACAATAAAGGAGCACATGAGCTGTTGTTTTGATATCTCCCGATGTCGGGGAGCAGCTTTATAGGAAGATGCTGAAAGGCATCATCTCATACTGCGTGGGAAGAGGCAACAGTAAACCAGAGGGCTCTATGTGCACCAGGAGTTGAAATCGACTTGACAGCACACTTTAAGATGCTTACTATGGCTGCTTCCCATGTTCATATGAGACTGGTAGTTCTGGTGGCAGCTGCTGCAGCATCAGAAGCAGTGGACTCATCCAACCCTCTACCACCACCATTTCTCTCTCTACCACCACCATTGTGCCAGTTCCTCCACCTCCCAGGCTCAGCTGCTGTGCTATAATGAGGAGAGGGTGACAGCCCAGTCTGTTCCCAGCCCATGTGCCACTTTTTGCCCACCCTCCTTCCCTTCCTGACTCACCATTGTCCAGGAGAAGGAGGTGAAGGTGAGCTACCCACTTGCCACATCCACAAATGATACTTTCTGGAAAATGTATGTTAAACACACCTTTCTGTTTCAGGTTTTAATTTTTTTAGGGGGGAGCAGTGACATTAACATTTGTTAAAAAAAAATCTGTTCTATTTATATCCTGGATTGGCTTCCACTTGGCCCTCCAACACAATGATTTTTCCCTGTGACTCATAGCACTGCCTTCCCCTGCTGGAGACGAGTGATAATCAAGATATACTTGAAGGGGTTTTTATTTCAATTAACGCAAAACAGAACTGCTGACACATGGGCTGTCTTTTGCAGTGGCTGGTTTTTTATGGACAGAATGGCTGTCCTGTCTGCGGGAGAAGGACTTGTCTGTCTCCCTCTTCCCCACGTCTGCCGTCTGTTGATGGAGGGTTAGAGATTCGGGTTGCTGTTATTCAAGGTAGTTAACTAAATTTAGAAGCAGAAACGACAGCCACAATTGGATCTTTGATGGCGCGTTTGCAGACAGTGCTGTGCAAAGTACCATATTTACTCAGGCAGAAGATGACCCTGAGTTTAAGATTCCCCCCTTAAAAATATGGTACAATCAGGGGCAGGGGTGTCATGAACTCAGATATGGGACCCCCTCCCAATTAGGGGACAAAACAGGCAGTGCAGAAGATAAGATAGGGTCAGGAGATTCTATGACCCAGACCCTGTGCTATCTCATGCCACTGGGATGCAACCCCAACTCCAAGAGAACCAAGGGAAGCAGATCTAGCACCCCCAGAAGGACCTGAAGCCTGCTCGGCTTTCATCCTGATTTAGACGAGTTCCTTGAGGACTTGCCAGCCCAAGCAGAAGTCTCCGAGTGCTGCTGGAAAAGTTTAGATAACTGAAAAAGGCCCTTTTAAATACAGAGCCTTCCCCAGGGAAGAGGTGAGCCAATCCACTCCACCTGGGCAGCAGCTACTGGGCAGCAGCTACAAACACCGGCAGCCAGCTCCATGCATCTGCTGGATCAACATCCATCTCATGCTGTTGTGCCCAGTTCTCTTGATCTCCTGCTTGGAGCTTTCCACAGTCCTGATCTCCCTTGTCCTTTGGAGCTGTCCAAGGTCGATGTCTTGTCTTTACATCCCAGCTTCAGCAGTGCTGAACCCCTGCTAACTGAGCAAAGAGACACCTTTTAAAGTGGTTATTCTCTTATACTTAGCAGGGGGAGAGCAACTGACCCTATCCAGCCCCAGAACAGCATCCCTCCAGTGGCTGTTGCTGGTGTCTACCTTATGTTTCTTTTGAGATTGTGAGCCCTCTGTGGGCAGGGGACCATCTTATTTATGTATTATTTATTTTTCTATGTAAACTGCTTTGAGAATTTTGTTGAAGAGCGGTATATAAATATTCGCAGTAGTAGCAGGGGGCCTGGCTCTGGCTGGAACCGAATAGGAGGCAATCTTTGTGGAAGATGGAACAATCTGAGTAGGTGAAAATGGCCTTCAGGTAACCATGGGGGTCCAGCAATGGGGTGAGTTGAGTACAGAAGGAAGCAACTTTCACTTATCTGGGGTGTGTGACTCTCACTTGCTCCCCTGGTGCTGCCTGTAGCCCTCTGAAAACAGTAGCTAAGGAGCATGGGAAGATCAAAGTATTGCAGTGCACCAAATGCTATTTTGCCTCATGTCCCTGGAAGCGGGCAGCCCCCTTTTGAAACAGAGAGTTGCAAGCTTTGATAATGGCATGGGGGGCAGGGAAGTGGGGAGGAGGGAAGGCTTGCACGGACTGCGAGCTGGCAGTGGTCAGATCAGTCCCGAAGTGCTCCTCCCCTGGGAACTTGCCACCCGGCTGGTTCCTCCATAATCTGCTGCTCGAGGCAACTGTGTCCCCTTGCCTCATCGAAGGGCCGCCCCTGCTAAGGGGCCCACTACAAACTGTAAGATGTAACGAGGCTAATTTGAGCATGGTGTGCTGAAGCAAAGAGGAGAACAGAAGCGGGACCACTCATGCGTCTGTCTTCTCCCCTCTCTAATGGAATCTGAAGCTCTGAATAAACCTGATCAGCAGAGCTGTATTTCTCCCCCCGCCCCGCCTTTCCGTTGCAAGCAATTGCTTGTTGCTGATAAAAATGTGCAGGGAGTAGAGATTTTGCAATGGGGAAAAAAATATGTTTTATTCATGGACGAAAACAGCCTTCCAGAGATAGGTAGGCGCAGGAATGGATGGCAGCCACGGGAAACAGCTCACCTGATTTGCAGTAGTGGTGCATTGCTGCTATAAACCAGCTCGTCCGTTCAGCAGGATGCTCCGATGCCTCTGCCAATGCACCGAGCAGCTTGGGTGAGAAGAGCCCCTCATCAGCTGCCAAGGCAGATAACACGTCAAAGTCCATAAGTGGCACAAGGTGCTCCATGGAGAGCCAAGGTGACAAGCTGAAGAAGCAGGCCCATTTTTAAAAAAACAAAACCCAGCTGCTTTGCATGACGTGCGTCTCTTATGGAAGGACACTTAGCTACGTTCATGGACAGGATGACCTGATGGAGAGAAACCTCAGGTGCCTGTCCTGGATACCTGCCCAACCAGGGGTTGATTAACGCCGATCAAGATATGGCTGGAACGTTGCCTGGCTTACAGCAGACTTGAACAGATGTGGGGTCTACGCCGCGCACATCAGGGACAACAAAAGATCAGCAGGCTTGAGAGATGGAAAGCGCCACCTTTGGCCCCGCCAGGCCTGATGTGACAAAATCTGGCCGTGCTTTAATCAAGACAAATATTGCCATGAATACAAAGAAGCACAGCTCCACTCGCTCTGCAATCTAAGTGCAATAGGCCCTTTCAGCGGGCTGGATGGCTGATCTTTTAAGTTCTTGTGCTGCTGCTTAATTGTTCGGAGTGTGCAGATTGGCACTCCAGTTGCGATACAGTTGGAAGAGCAGTAACCTATCGACAGCAACCCCAGACTGGCCTTGGTCACCTGATCAAACAGGAGGCAATTAACTCTGCTAGCCATGCATTTGGTATTCGCAGTTTTGCATCAGAAACGACACGGCGCAAAAGGCTGCCGAAAGGGGCTGAATCGAGCCCGATCTGATCAAACAGGAGGCACCTAACTTTGCTAACCATCTTTATCTCTCTCTTTCTTAGGCATACCTGTTGCTAATCCCATGTGTGGCAGCTCTTGCGAGAGTTCGTGAGCAGCTGCCGAATAGTGACGGGGACGGACCGGAGGGGAAAAAATGGCGGCGGGGGTGGGTGGTTGAAGCGGCAGCGGGAGAGGGGGGAAGAAAACGGCAGGGGTGGGGGTGGCACTGGTGAACAAAAGACACACATGCTCTGTGCCTGGCCCAGCTAGTTCCTTTTATTTGTCTGGATTCCCCCCTCCCCACCACCACTTGAGACTGATCTGAACATCCGTGGGTTCTTGATGTCAAAACTATATTGTCAACATCACTGAAACATGCCAGCGCGATTTTATTTTGTAAACAGCATACGTCACGGTCTTCCCCCCACTGCCCTGATCTGGATCGGGACCGATGGTGGATAGGGGGCTATAATCTTTTGTCCCTGATGAGGTTCTGATCTGGTTCAATCCCCATCTGAGGGTGGTATTTGACAAAATAAACAAAACAACCAATTAGCACTTATGGGGATTTCCCACACCCCATGCCAAATAGTACCTGGGGTGGAGACAGGAGAGCTGGTCTTGTGGTAGCCAGCATGACTTGTCCCCTTAGCTAAGCAGGGTCCACCCTGGTTGCCTATGAATGGGAGACTAGAAGTGTGAGCACTGGAAGAGATTCCCCTCAGCAGGGGATGGAGCTGCTCTGGGAAGAGCATTTAGGTTCCAAGTTCCCTCCCTGGCAGCATCTCCAAGATAGGGCTGAGAGAGATTCCTGCCTGCAACCTTGGAGAAGCCGCTGCCAGTCTGGGCAGACAATATTGAGCTAGATGGACCTACAGTCTGACTCAGTATATGGCAGCATCCTATGTTCCGAGTCTTCATCTCCGGTATTAGTAATAACTAGTTACTCCCTTTCAGCAATGCCAGTTTTGTCCTTGCATCGCTTTTAACTTTCCCCCCAAAGATCTTAACAGACAGTCATCTGGGGGAAAAGGAAAGGCCAGCAGCTTCAAAAACCAGTTCAGTCTGCATGTTTTTTCTTGAGAAACCATTTTGGTGTTTAAGAAGCACACGTTGGCAAACAATGTCTGCCGTTCCTTGCAGTAATAAATCACAGGAACACAAAACACTCCCTCGCAGCTGCATCGCGGCTGATTAGAGTCCCTTTCAGGGAAAAGGGCTTAGGCAGTCTGTTTTCTTTCGCTGCCACCAGCACTGTCCCTCCATTTCCCCCTTGTGTAACAAGAGGGAAAAGGCACAGCGACACCAGCTTGCAAGTTTTGGTTCAGAATGAAAACCAACCCATATGTGTATATATAGGTCAGGATCCCAACACAAAAGGAAAACTCAGCCCATTTGCTCAAGGTGGTAGAATGAATGGTTTTTGCCAATAGGGAGCCACTGTGCTATTGGCCACTGTGGCTGGGGATGATGGGAGTTGTAGTCTAAAAACAGCTGGAGGGCTGAAGTGCAACTCTGGCCGACACTGATGGGCAGCGACTCCTCTCCTTTCAGGCAGAGGTCTTTCCCAGCCCTACCTGGAGATGCTGCCAGGGATTGAACCGGAGACCTTCTGCATGCAAAGCAGATGGTCTCCCACTGAGTTACGGCCCCACCCCATAAGTGAATGGCTTGCGAGCTCAGTTCTAATACTGAGAACACCAAGCCTCCTGAGCCTGCCGCCAGAGAGTGCCCAGTTCGAAAACCCTAGCGTCTTCCGACCGAACGCCGGCTGCATCCAGGTGGTGCCCATCTGCAGGAAGCTTCCAGAACATTCCATGCCAGCTGCCGTCGGAAATGGAACAGCCCAGAATTGCTGCCTCTGATACATCCATGGCAGCAACTGGTGTGTGTTTGTTCGATAACTTCTCACCCTTTTGTGCCTCTTCCCATTCAGCGGCTGCCTTTTTTGAAAGCACTGCTTTCTGAAACAGACGTATAACCAGAAGTGTAATTAAGAGGGTGGAGAGCAATTTTGAGTGAAATCTCCACTCTCCTGCTGTGGAAAGTAATTGTGTGTTGCTCAGAAGCATAGATTGTATTGATTAATTCTTAACATTCTTACCTCTCTCTCTCTCTGTCTCTCTCTCTCTCTCTGTTACCTGCTCTTTGATAGCACACGGAGTAAATTTTCAGTGAAATGGGGAAGCCTTGTGGAAAAAACAATCCACACACGCAAACCTGGGATGAGAGAAGAGCTGTGGCCAAGCAGTAAAGAAGTCATTTTCTTTACAAAGTCTTTGGCGTATAAGTTGGGTTGTGGAAATAAGAGGACAATGAACTAGCATTCAACTGTTTAATTAAAAAAAAAAGATTTTAAAAAATTTAAAAGATTTCTACAACAATGCAAAATCTTAAAACAACATTTTAAAACCATGTTAAAACTATTCAAACAGCATTTAATTAAAAATACTGGGTGAACAGATGTATCTTCAAGGATTTTTAAGAAATTGTCAGAAATGGGGAGGCTCTTATTTCAGCCGGGAGCGCATTTAAGGAAACCCACTCCTCCCCTCTTGAAAAACAAGGATCCTGTTTCCATTCAGTATCATTGTATTCTCCTTTCTCCAATAAAATGTAAAACGACTGGCTAATCTGCAATTTCCCCCAACTATTCTAGTTACGGCGTAGTGCTGTTTTCATTGGGGAGTATTAATGGTGCCATTATCTCCCAATAATGTTGCCTTAATGCATGTTGTGCTTCTGCCGCGTTCCCATGTAATGAAAAGCTGGTGTTTGACAAACAGCTAAGATATGTTTGTCTTTTGATTAGAGCATCTGAAGAAATGTCTGTAGCTCCTAGGCTGGGAGCAGACCACGCAACAAACCCACAAGAGGCTGCTTATAAACAGAACATGCATCGTTTAGCGGATGAACTTGCGATTCAATATTCTGGCTTGTTAATGGATTGTGGTTTGAATGGACTAGTTTCCTGAGTTTGGGGGTACCAGGAAATTGTGGTGTGTAACAAATCACGGGAGGAGGGTTTACATGGACTCCTCCAGTAAATGGAGACAACTGAGGTGAGGCAGAAAATGTGACCTTGCCTTTGGTGGAGACCCTTTCAAATCCAACCTGCTTTATAGACGCTCCTTTCACAAACACAGAGTTCAGAGGAAATAGGAAACCGGAGGTCCCTTCACCTCTGGTGTCCTAACCCTAACGTCTGAACTCGGAAATTGAATTTGTAGGGGGGGGGACCAATCCATGGTTTCCCTTGCCAAACTCCACTCTGCACCTTAGGTCAAAGTGGAGTTTTGCTGCTGCAAACCCCGTTTCTGCAGTGCCAGTGTTCCGTCCGAACACTGGCTCTGTAGTTTGGGCCCGCTGGGACCAGAGCTGAAGCAGGAAGCTCCTCCCTCCCTCCGGCCCCATAAGCTGTGCGGGCTGTCCTTTTGTCTCGCACAGCCAGTTCCCTCTGCCTCTATTGCAGTCGCACTGACTGAGAGAGGCCCCTCTCCCCAACATCTGAATGTGGACAGGAGAGCGGCGGTGGGGGGGGGGGGATTTAATTAAAATCTAGGGATCTGCGAATCAATTTGGGTACAAAATGACTTGTACCTGAATCTACCTGTTTCGGGAGATTTGTGGACAAAACAAATGGTAGCCCCTGTGCTAGCTGGCCAGTTTCGGACCCAGAACAAATCGGGGGTGATTCGATTCGGGTACAAATCGAATCGATAAAAAAATCAATGCGTGCACATCCCTATTAAAATCCCCACACATATGTGTGTGCAGCACACACAACCGCTCGGTGGCGGCGGACAAAATGGGGTTTTCCGCGTTTGCAGTCGCGGCAAGTTCCTTGCCGGTATTAGTGAAAATTGCCTGTCTGTGGCCAAGAGCACTTTGCTGTTTTTAAGAGCTCCGTCCCTGACAGCATCAGTTAAAACGGAGAACTGCTGCAGCGTGAAGATCAGGCTAAAGGCATTGATGGGGTGCAGCAGGTTCAGATCAGCCTTAATTAATCCATCACCATTGATTTAAAACTGTAAGGCACAAAGTTGTCAAAGTCACACTGGAAAGAGGATGGAAGTGGTTCTTGAGCCTTTGGAGGACAGGATGCTTGTGCGGGCCTGATGACGACGACTACAAATATTTCTATAGCGCTTTAAAACAAAAATTTCCGAAGCGATTTACGTATAGAAATAATGCATACATAAATAAGGTGGCTCCCCTGTCCCCAAAGGGCTCATTTTCTAAAAGAGAAACATAAGCTAGACACCAGCAATAGCCATTGGAGGGATGCTGTGCTGGGGATGGTTAAGGCCAGTTGCTCTCCCCCTGTTACATACAAGAGAATCACCACTTTAAAAAGGTGCCTCTTTGCTGAGTTAGCAGGGGGGTACTGACCACATGGCATGTCGAGCTGATAATAATTCCCACTCCATGAGCATGTATGTATATGTGCGTGTATCTCCTAAACATATATGATATATACCTCTCTTCTTTGGAACACTCTCCCGCGCCAGATTTGTTTAGCCCCCTCCCTAGCTGCTTTTAAGGCCCTTCTTAAGAACAGCCCTGCTGGATCAGGCCCAAGGAAGCCCATCTAGTCCAGCATCCTGTTTCACACGGTGGCCCACTAGATGCCTCTGGGGAGCCCACAGGCAGGAGTTGAGGGCATGCCCTCAATCTCCTGCTCTTACTCCCCTGCAACGGGTACTCAGAGGCATCCTGCCTCTGAGGCTGGAAGTGGCTCTGCAGGGGTACTGTGTTGGGGGCGGATAAGGCCAGTTGCTCCCCCCTGTTAAATCAAGAGCCGACTTTAAAAAGGCGCCTTTTCCCCCAGTTAGCAGGAGAACCTTCATCATGCTGGTTTAATTATGTTCAACTAGTTCAGACTTTTTTTTTTAAAAAAAAAGCTTCATTCTGTTGCTTCCTCCTCTGATAGCATTTACACTAGAAAGAGTTAAAGTTGTACCCTTGACGGCTGCACAGTCATCAACGTATAGCAATTTATCACAGCCGAGAGCGGTGCAGTGCAAAAATGACAAGATCAAAAATTAGTCTGTCCATCTCTGGCTCTCTCTCTCCCCCCCCCACCTTATGAAATGTGTTATAGATTTGCCAGAAGAAGGGAGCGATAGTTTTGCTTCTGCCCGGAGAGGTAATTATTCACACTGACCTTCAAAAGGGTTTTGGCAAGTTTATAGTTTATTTTGAAAAGGAAGTTTTTTTTAAACAACAACAACAACAACCAAACACCACAACTCACTGCACGCAGCAAAAGGGTCTGCACCTCATTCCGCAAAAGGGCCCTCAGAGCAGAGTGCAGAGCTGTTGGGAGGAGGCCACGTGAGAACCTGGGAACTTGTCACGGCAATGCTGATGGCATGATGAAATATAGCCGGTAGGGCTTGGAGGCAGGTTTTTATCCCCCTGCTCTTTAGAAAATGCTTTCCTTGCAGATAGTGCAGGCACTGTTTTTGGATCGCACCGCGGAAGGAATTTAATTTACTTTGTGTCACAGGTTTTGATGTGTCAAAGAAGAAATCGGTGCGTTGGGGATACTAGCCGGTGGGAAGGTTATTTATCACGTCTCCCGGTTTGTATTCCCTGTCATCCCAAAGTGGCATTTGACTTGCGAGTACTTTCAGGTAGCTGGCAGGCTTCGAAAGCTACACTGATCTCCGAAGCTGCAGCTGGGCATGCGAAATCATAATGACGTAAGAAAAAACTCTGCCGCATCAGGCCTGCAACTTTGGCCCTCCGGCAGATGTTGGCCTACAATTCCCATAATCCCTGGCTATTGGCCACTGTGGCTGGGGATTATGGGAACTGTAGTCCAAAAACAGCTGGAGGGCCAAAATTGACCAGCCCTGATCTGGTCCAACATCCTGAACCATGAAGTGGCCACCAGGTACATCTGGAAAGCCCACAAGTGGGAGAAAGAAAGACGGCCATGCCCCCTCCTGTTGGTATTCCCTAGCACCTGGTGTTCAGGGGCATGCCTCCTCTGGTCCTGATGGAACTCACTGAGGCTCGCAGCTGTTGATAGCTGCATCCTCCATGAATTTGTCTATCAGGTGTCCAGGCTGCGTCCACACCGTGGGGATCTGTGCTCAGGACTGCAGTGGAACAAATGCACGAACCTCTCGCCCCACTCCCAGCAATTCGCCCTGCATGGCACCCAAACTTTGCCACCTGAGACAGCCACCTCGTCCCATCTTTTCAGTTTAGAAAAAAGGTGACATAGGGGGGTGGCACATGCCTGGTGCTTATAGCATCATCAACAGTGCAGAGGAAATGGATCGAGAGGTTGGTTTTATTTCTCTCATGCGGCGTGAGAGCCCAGGGCCGAGAAATGAGACTAAATCCCAAGAGATTGGGGATGAACCAGAGGAAGGACTTCTTTACACAGCACACCGTTTATCTCTGGAACTCCTTGCCACAAGATGTGGAGAGGGCCACAAGCCTAGACTGTTTTAAAAGGGGATGAAACAAATTCACAGAGGACCTCCGTGGAGTTGTTTAATCCCCTTTTAAAACGGTCTGGGCTAGTATCAGTGTGGGTACTAGTCTTGATGGCTGTATGCAGTGTGGCCCTATTTGGAGTACTGTGTACAGTTCTGGTCACCATAGCTCAGAAAGAGAGTGTGGAGATCCTGCAGGGGGGTTACAGGGAGAGTGGGCTTGATCTGCAATCCCCGCATATGAGCATGCAACTTTTACAATTACCGGATCTGTCACGGTGGGGATTGTGGGCTTCCTGGATACATCTGGTGGGCCACTGTGGGGAAACAGGAGCCTTGGCCTGATCCAACCGGGCTCTCACTTTAGGGTAGGTTTGGCCCTGAGGTGTGTAGTGGCATTTACAAACTTCTCCTTCATTCAGCAGAGTCAGGCTTTAAAATTCACACGGAAGCTGGAATGAGAGAGAAATATTGCCCCATGTTTCTCCAGGAATAAAGCATGTAAAACAGTGTCCTTGGGAGGGGAAATTTGCCTTGATTGTGCAATGAAGCAGTCAGTCTTCAGCTGGCAGCTTTATATCATGGCCACACGGCCTATTTTTCATTTCGCTCCCTGCCCTTGGTTTAATTTGACAGCCCTGTTCTTCCCAACTAAATGCTGCCCTTAACATGTATTTATAGTGAGATCAGCTCTGAATTCTGCATAATAAAGAAACACGAGGGACATGTCACAAAACAGCTGCCGGCAAATGGAGGCGGGGATGGCAGCAAACAGGGCAATGCAAAGGAAAGGGGAAGGAAACTGGAGCCAGGCGCAAAATGGAGCCAGGCGCAAAATGGAGCCAGGCGCAACTGGAGCCAGGTGCAAAATGGAGCCAGGCGCAACTGGAGCCAGGTGCAAAATGGTGGCCCGGGGGTGGAGCCAATGACCCCATGAGGGCAGAGCACCCCAGGAGTGTCCTGTTCCCACTTGGATAAGGCAGCAGGGAAGACAGCGGCAGGGACACAAGGTGGCAGGGTGGTCTTGTGGTAGCAAGCATGACTTGTCCCCTTAGCTAAGCAGGGTCTGCCCTGGTTGCATATGAATGGGAGACTAGAAGTGTGAGCACTGTCAGATATTCCCCTCCGGGGATGGAGCCGCCACTCTGGGAAGAGCAGAAGGTTCCAAGTTCCCTCCCTTGCAGCATCCCCAAGACAGGGCGGAGAGAGATTCCCGCCTGCACCCTTGGAGAAGCCGCTGCCAGTCTGTGCAGACAATACTGAGCTTGATGGACCAAGGGTCTGACTTCGTGTATGGCAGCCTCCTATGTTCCACTGTAGACTGGTCTCAGGAGTGCAAGGCAGACTAGGGCAAGGCAGCTGAGCAGGCTGGCCTCAGGCCCACAGGGCAGTCCCCAGAAAGCGACCATGTACCATTGATCCATCTAGCTTTGCGGACTGAGCCGAGACACCTTTTAAAAGTGGCGATTCTCTTATATTTAGCAGCCGAGAGAGCAACCGGCCCTCTCCATCCCCAGCACAGCATCCCTCCAGTGGCTGCTGGTGGTATTTTGCCTTATATTTCTTTTTAGATTGTGAGCCCTTTGGGGACAGGAGACCATCTTCTTTATGCATTTATTTTTCTGTGTAAACCGTTTTGAGCACTTTGGTGGAAGAGTGGGATATAAATATTCAGAGCAGGAGCTGAGTATGGTCTATACTGACTGGCAGCGGCTTCTCCAGTGTTTCAGTCTTTCCCAGTCCTTCTTGCGAGATCCCAGGGATTGAACCTGGGACTTTGGGCATGCCAAGCAGATGAACTACAGTCCCTTCTCCAAATCCGTGGTCAGAGCAGGGGTGAGACGCACACTTACAGAAACAGAAAGGAATTTAGATGGGTACACCGAAGGAGAGGCAGATAATGATGATGTCTAAAAACACAGGAAGCTGCCTTCTACTGAGTCATCGGAGCCATTTTTGGAAGGGCGGTCTATACATTTATTTTTATTTTATTTTATTGTTAAATTTATATACCACCTTTCATTAAAACAATCCCAAGGCGGTTCACACCAAAACATTAAGAAGATTATTAATATGACAGAATTTTTACAGCTAAAAATATAAAAATGTAGATCTGACTAAAAAGATTTAAAATACAAGCACAATATAACAATTCAAAAGTACAAAGCAGCAGCAGTAGAGTTAATCCTATAAAAGCCTGGGTAAAAAGCCAGGATTTCACATGCTTTTTAAAAACTGTGATGGAGACCGAGGAGCGAATAGGAGAGCATTCCAGAGTCTGGGGGCAGCAACAGAGAAGGCCCTGTGCACGATAACCGAGCCTCCTTCATTGTTGGCACCCGGAGCAGAGCCCCCTCAGGTGACCCGTAAATCAAAATAAATAAAAATTAAAAAAAAACAAAAACATCTGGTCTATCTGGCTCAAGATTGTCTTCACAGACTGGCAGCAGCTTCTCCAAGATTTCTCACAGGAGGGGTCTCTCTCCCAGCCCTACTTGGAGATGCCAAGGACTGAACCGGAGACCTTGTGTATGCAAGCACAAACACACAGATGCTGATCTGCTGAATGGCAGCCTCATCCCCTAAGAGGCACGGGTGTCAAACTGCGCCCCTCCAGTTGATTTTGGCCTACAATTCCCATCATCCACAGTCACTGTGGTCACTAGCCAGGGATGATGGGCATTGTAGGCCATCATCTGCAAAAGAACCTCTTTGAGAGACCTGACCCTTGCTCAGCCCTGATACCCACCAAGCCAGCATCCTCATTGCCGGAGAGAAAAGAAGCAGTTGCTTATCAGAATCCCGTAATCTTTCCAATTTGTTATCTCCTCTCTCTGAGATTCAGTGCAAGAGAAGAATGCACGTTTTTTCTAAACCCCTCCCTCCAATCCCTCTTGAGAAGTCATCCCACGGGGCATTCGCCAAATTGGATTTTCTGTTCCCATTGCAGAACTCCCGTGTTAATAAATGCTATTAGAATAACAGTGGGAGATTGACTGTCCTGTCAAATTTTAATAAATGTATTATCTCTTCACTGGCAAGTTAGAGCAGTGGTTTTATGCACTTGCTTCTGTTATGGCTGACACCATTACTGTTACAAACCCCAGTTTTTTATAACCCAGGAAAGGAGTGATTTCTCCTCCTCTTATTATATCCAAAGGACTGTTCGACGATTGTGGTTAGAGACAGGCTGTTAAATAGCTCGCAGACTGGGATGCTTTTGTGTATCGTAAAACGAAATCCAGACAGACCACACATGTCGCTGGGCATGGGATATTTTTTTATTGCAGGCCAACTGCGGGTGGGCAGGCTGTAGGCTTTGAGGAACCAGCCTCAGCTCTTGGGCCTTTAACAGCCGGATCTTTCGCATGTTTTTACTCAGATGGAAGTCCCTCTTAGTACAATGGCACAATCAATCTTTTGGACTTAGGCCCGCCAGATATTTAAGAGAAATCGCGGTGTCGAAATACCAAAGGGTTTTAATGTGTCTCGTCATTTTCAATGGGACTCCTCATGAGTGAGTTAGTCGGGGCGCCCACGACAGTACGCAGTCATTGAAGCTATTCCTACAACCAGGAGCCTAGCCCGATTTCTCCTGGTCATCTGCTCTGCAACTTACCAAAATCACCCCTCCCCTTAAATGAGGTTAGTAGAGCGAGTGCTCCACTAATCTAAAGGTTTTTGTTCATTAAGGCCTGTTAAATTTTAAAATTTTTGATCTGATTGTAACTGATTTTACAAACATGTTTTAAAAAATATTTTGGATAATATTTTATACTGCCCCCCCGCGCCCCACGTTTGGTCTGTTATGATTTAATGTGTTGTGTGTCTTTATCTCCTGTTTTAATGTTGTGTCATATGATGCCCAGAGAGCAATTCGTTATGGGGTGGCTAACAAATAAAGTTTATTCTCTCTCCCTCTCTCTCTCAATCTCAATCTCAATCTCAATCTATCAATCTATCATCTCATTTTAATATTCTTCTCACAGCTGTTTTGGAAGGAAAATTTAAGAAAATCCCTTATGCAAATTGCCTTTGTGCGTGAGGCATGGGTCCCATCAGTCATTCCTTTCATCTTTTCAATGAAAGCTTTCAAGCATGCTCCTGTAACAAAACAAACCAAAACATATCCCTTCCAGTGAAACTGGGGGTTCTCTTGTTTTGCTGGAAATTATTGCATTAGAAATGCTGGCAGCTACATTATGCGCTCTGTGGGTGTGTCTGACAACTTTGCAAGGTGTGTGATTGCATACAAAAGTGGATGTGTGGAAGCAGGCCTGTGTGTGCTTACTCAAGAGGAAGCCCCGTTGATCTCGCTCGGACTTGCTCTCGTGTTATCACACACTGTGCACTGCACAGATATCAAAAGCCTCGTGTTCTGCACAGCAGTGCTTCTGCTTGCACAACAAATTGTGTTTGGCCTTTGACCAAGCTGTCAGCTGGTTCTGATCCTCTACTCTCCCCTCATCTTCTTCCACCCATCACTGGGTGTAGTATCATCCCTAATCAAGCTCTCGCCATCCGCGAACCCCTGTAGCAAAAGGAAAAGCTAAATGAAAATTCTAGAGTTTCATTAAGATTCGGCTCTTGCTTCCATGTCAATCTGATAACCGCTTTTGTGTTCAAGGATAATGAGCTCTTTGGGGAATAAAAATGACCCAACGTTTTGCATTGTTTACCAGCACAAATACACAGCTAGGAACAATACTGTTAATAGCCTGGTACATTTCCTGCTGCATTCAGATCGTACACTGAAATATATATAATATAACCCAGTGAAACAGGAGGAAAGTTGGTCTTGTAGCAAGCATGAATTGTTGCCTTTGATAAGCAGGGTCCTCCCTGTTTGCATTTGAAGGGGAGACTACATGTGTGAGCACTATAAGATTATATTCCCCTCCGCTCTGAAGAGTACATATGAGGTTCAAAATTCCCTCTCTGGCATCTCCAAGATAGGGCTGAGAGAGAGTCCTGCCTGTAACCTTAGAGAAGCCACTGCCAGTCTGTGTAGACAATACTGAGCAAGATGGACCAAGGGTCTGACTCAGTAAAAGGCAACTTCCTATCTTAAGAAATGGAGGCCAAGGTGGCATGTTTCCTTCTTTTTTTGGTGAACCGCTTAATGGCGCAGTGGGGAAATGACTTGACTAGCAAGCCAGAGGTTGCCGGTTCGAATCCCCGCTGGTATGTCCCCCAGATTATGAGAGGCACTTATATCAGGCAGCAGTGATATAGGAAGATGCTGAAACAAATCAATGCAGAATTTTCACTCGAGGCACAAATGACCAGGCTCATACTTCGGACACGTTATGCAAAGACCCAGCTCCCTTGAGAAGTCCATAATGCTGGGAAAAGTTGAAGGAAAGAGAAGAAGAGGGCGACCAGCAGCAAGGTGGGTGGACTCGATGACGACAGCCATGAATGCACCACTGAGAGACCTGAAAGGCCAAGTTGAAGACAGATCATTCTGGAGAGAATCCATCTATGTGGTCATGAAGAGTCGACATCAACTTGATGGCACTCAATCAATCAAGCAACAACCCTATGCTGATTAGCATTCATTCTGAAAAGCAGCATATAACTTTTCATTGGAGACTAGAGCTAGTTAGTATTCAGTGATGTTATATCTACTAACCATTCCTCTGTTAAGGTAATTGCTAATTAATTGGCTGTAATTAACCCATAATGACCCCTGTTAACTGGGCAATGAGATTCCTTTTCAAGCACTGGCTCTCATATATTTAGCAGGGGGAGAGCAATTGGCCCTCTCCATCCCTAGCACAGCATCCCTCCAGTGGCTGTCGCTGGTGTCTCTCTTGTGATTCTTTTTCGATTGTGAGCCCTTTGGGAAAGGGAACCATTTTCGCATTCCTTTTGCTATATAAACCACTGCGAGAACCATGCTATGTAAATTGCTTTCAGGTTGTTTTTTCTTTGTTGAACAGCAGTTGTGAAGGACTGAACTCAAGTCTTCGTTTTGTGCTTAGCTGCGGTTCTTTTGGATGTTTTGAAATGGAAGATAAAGATACTGAGGTCGTTCACATGACCTGGGCAAGCCCTACCCAGGTAGACCTGATCGTGAGAACTGCCGAGATCGCTCCTGATCCTGGTGCTCCTCCACCGGGTAGCAGGGGTGGATTAATCTTTTTTTTTGCTGCCTGTAGGCAAAATGGAGGCACAACGCCTGTAGGCACATCCCAATTCGACACGGCTTCAACAACCTAGAACAATACAGATTCCCCTTGTCAATGTATGCCGCATGCATAGTCGAACACGGCACGCAGACGTGAGCCCTGTCTAGGCCTGGAGCAGCCCAAAGGGGTCAGTGTGTGTCCCATTCCCCAAAGCCACATGCTGGATATCTGTACTGTTTGCTTAAAGGTTCAGCCTCTTCAGAGTGCTGGCGTAATATACCGTATTGGGGGGGAATGTGTTGGGATCCTGGAGGGGGATAGAATGAGATGGCATCTTTTGAGGGGGGTGGAAATGGAAAGTGAAGCTGTTGGCGAAATACTCAGGAAAAACCCTATGAGTATCCACTTAATGCTGAGATTACCCATAGGGGCTGCAAATAGGATTTTTAAAAAATAAACAAAGCAGTTGTATTTGTCATTTTCACTGGTTGGCAACATGGGCCTCTCTTACCATCTGAGTTATTAAATGTAAACTTTTCCCCTCCCTAAATGCAATTACTGGTCTAATTAACAGTGTGATGAAAAGCCCTGCCGTCTGCTGAAAGTAGCATAATTGGCAAGGAGTCTCTGTCAGATGCTTCCTTAAAAAAGAAGAAGAAGAAGAAGCTCAACCACGGATGCGGATATTGATTATCAAAGTGGATATTCAAACAATGTAGGAAGGATAGGAGTCAAAAAGGTGGCCTTAAGACAGCATGGAAGTATGGTGGACTTTGGAAAGAATGCCAGCGGGATGTCCGGGAATGGGGCAGAGGTGAGATATTTATTTGGGGTTTTGAGTCAATCAGAGAGCTGGGATGGGAGCCAATCAGGCCCTGAGGTTGAGGCGTTCAATGCTTTTCAGGTTTCCTCTGTTAATTGCAGCCACTTGTCCTATTTATTTTAAAAGCATCAAAACTCTTGGAAAACCAACAAGTCTTTAGATTATACATATAAGCAACAATATCATATAAATACATCATCAGCGTCGTTGTCAAAGAGAAAAAGCTGTCCTGGAGATTCAAGGCATAGCAAAACCAGCTCACCAAAGCAACAAGGCCTCACTCTCCCAAAGCCTGTTGAGACAAAACATTTTAACAAATATTTTCGTTTCAAACATTATAACAAAAGTTCTCAAACTTGGATCCCCAGATGTTATTGGGTTTCAGCTGCCATCAACCCCTGTCATAATGACCAATGGCCATGGTGACCGGGGATGGTGGTATTTGTACATAGGGGCATAGAAAGCTGCCGTATACGGAGTCAGACCCTTGGTCCATCTAGCTCAGTATTGTTTTCACAGACTGGCAGCGGCTTCTCCAAAGTTGCAGGCAGGAGTCTCTCTCAGCCCTATCTTGGAGATGCTGCCAGGGAGGGAACTTGAAATCTTCTGCTCTTCCCAGAGCGGCAGCTCCAACCCCTAAGGGGAATATCTTGCCGTGCTCACACATGGAGTCTCCCATTCAAATGGAAACCAGGGACAGACCTTGCTTAGCCAAGGGGACAATTCATGCTTGCTACCACCAGACCAGCTCTCCTCTCATAAACCAACCCAACATCTGAGAACCCAAATTTGAGAACCCCTACATGCTAACAATGTTTCCGTCCAGTGGAAAGACAATTTCCTCTGATGGCTGAAAACTCAAGGGAGATCTTCAGATATCAAGAGATCAGTTTGAGATCCTGTTGTGGAATCTGACTATGATGACGATGTCGAGAATAACCATAATGAACATTTATGTACTATTTTTCACCAAACAAGTTCACAAAGTGGTCTACATAGCAAAAGAATGGAGAAGACAGTTCCCTGCCCCAAGAGGGCTCCCAATCTAAAAAGAAACACCAGCCACCGCCACCAGGGGGCAGAATGGCAGGGGCCTCCTGTGCTGGGTCTGGATAGGGCTGGTTGCTCTACCCCTGCTAAGTGTTAGAGTGTCACCCCTTGAGAGGACGACTCTTTTGCCCACTTCACAAGGGACATTCTGGTCTAGTGAGACGACATTTGGGAGCACAGCAAGACAGTCCCTTTAGGAGATAGCTCAGAGAAAAGGCATCTCTATGCTTGTGTGCCAAAGGCCCCAGGTTCCCTCCCTGGCATCTCCAGGTAGGCTTGAGGGAGCCTCTTGCCTGCAGCTTTGGAGAAGCCACTGCCAGTCTGGGTAGACCATACTGAGCGAGTATGGACCAAGGGTCTGGCTCGGCAGAAGAAGGCAGCTTCCTCTGTTCCTAATGTCTCATCATGGCGTCACAGGTTGATTTTTAATTCAGCAACCCCCTTCACAGAGGCATGGTCAGTAGCCATAACCTCACTGAACAGTGGCCAGTTCTGGCCTCCAGTGAGCCTGAGAGCTTCCTCTACATTCCGAGGCTCATGCAAAGGTGGCCTCCCTTGGGCTGTAACCAGGACACAAGAGTGTTTCATTCTGCATGCAGGAATGCCCTTCACTCTCCGAAAGGACTGTTTCCTGGAGCCCGCAGTGCAGAGAAATCTCTTCCCTGAAACGTGGCTGTAGATGTCACTGTTTAACTAGCAGAGTTTCCCATCGCCTCTGCTCTGCAGTGTTCATGAAACTCGCCTCTCGCTTCTTGCTTTCCCCTGCAGTGGGACCAAATGCGTTTCCCCCCAAGATGGAAACATCAGCCTGGCGAGCATTTGCCCGCAAGAAAACACACAACCCTCTTGCTTTGCGGTCCTCCCAGGCGTCTGCTGTTTTTGCAGTCAATTACTCCCTCGGTGGAACTCTAGTCCTGCCAGAAGATCTTCTGGAAGCTACTGTAAAAACACCAGGTTAAAAAAAACCCCACAACCAAACCCATACAAATTCACACTAAGTTCATACCTGCCAATATGTCTCTATTTTCCCATTCAGGTGAATGGGGAAATAGGGACAGGTTGGGCACGTGTGTTTAAATGGACGGGCCTTCTCCGTTGCTGCCCCGAGGCTTTGGAATGCGCTCCCTGCTGAAATAAGAGCCTCCCCATCTCGGACAACTTTTAAAGAGGCAGTCAAGGCGCATTTGTTCACCCAGACTTTTAATTAGACACTGAGGCTATTAACACATGCCTGCAAAACCATGCTAAGGAAGCCCAGCCTGGTTTTGCACGCATGAGTGTACCACTGGGATCGGGCCTGAATCCAGCGGCAGCGAATCCGCCTATGGAGCCTCCCTCTAAAACAATTTTAAGGGAGAAGCGCTCCCTTAACCAGGTTTTTCGGAGTGTCTGTCAGCCATGGCTAGGAGACTCGGGGAGGGGGGCAGTGGTCCCTCCAATTGTTTTCCATCTCTGTGCGGAATGAGTTTTGTTCTGTGCGGCAGTATCAAGGCAGCGTGTGTGCACCTGCATTCAGAATGGGGCCTTCCTGATTCAACCTGAGCAGGATCTAAAATGAACTGGGTGGAGATCCAAAAACTTGTGGGATTCCCATAATGCATTGTGCACTTGTGGTGGAGTTCCGCGGGAGGGCAGGGGCGATGCGAGCATCCGGTGCTCATCTGGGTGGACGATCCACCATGGAAATGGCGATCCATCGAGGAAAGGGAACTGCTCGTGTGTAGGTAGGTAAGCTTTTCAGGCCTTACGCACTGGTGGTGAGAAAGGGCTCACTGTTCTAATAGTTTGTGGTTTGTTGTAATAGTTTTAACCTTGTTTTAAATTTTAAATTATTATAATGTTCTAATCTTTTTATTTGTTATTTGTATTAGTTTGTTGTAAACTGCCCAGAGATTTGTGTTTTGGGCGGTATACAAATATGTTAAATAATAATAATAATAATAATAATACAGAAATAACCATCAGCCAATTGCAAAAAGCAGCTTTACTGGGAACAGCCTATATTCTGCGACGATATCTATAACAACAGCAACAACATTGACAATAAAATTCAGCCATCCCAGGTCCTTGGGAAGGACTCGATGTCTGGATAAAACAAACCAGTCAATAACACCTGTCTGATTGTGTAAACAAGAAATAATAATAAAAGTTATCTGATTTCCAAAAGGGTGATTCAACCTGGTAAAGTGCAGCTTGCATTTTGCAGGCATAGGTACCTTCCTGGCTGCCACTGGAAAGCTCCCCTCCCACAATCTGAAGATTGTTCAGGTATGTAAAGAGCTGAGTTGTTGTCATCCATAGGGACTCCCAATGGGACCAGAGCTAGTCACTATCCAGTGACTATTCAGAGCTTGTGTGACTGCTCAGTGACGTACAGCTTTTAGACACTGAACATAGGGAGTAAGCAAATACCTCTGCAGTATAGAAATCTGTAACTCAAAAAGAGGAGGATCAGGCCTCATATCTTCACACACACCACATTCCTAGAACAAATAACACACTCGAGCTGGGGCTGCTGTGGGCGTAGAACAGATCTATTGTGACACATATTCGAAAGTTTCAATGACAAGGACTGATTTATTGGCTTCTTATCAGCTTTAAAAAAAATGACTTGTTTTGGGCAGAGTCTTTCATTTTGTGATGAAAAGCGTATTCTAGAACTTCAATGCTTGGGCGTAGTGCCACATTATGCTAAAAAACCCAGCTCCCTTGAGGAGTCCATCATGCTGGGAAAGGTTAAAGGAAAGAGAAAAATAGGGCGACCAGCAGCAAGGTGGATGGACTCGATTATGACAGCCATGAATGGACCACTGAGAGATCTGAAAGGCCAAGTTGAAGACAGATCATCCTGGAGAGAATCTATCAATGTGTTCGCTCAGAGTCGACACTGACCTGATGGCACTTAATCAATCAATCAGTCAATCATGATTGGGCAGCATGCCCATAGAATTTGCCCCACTAAAGGTAGTAAAAAACGGGAAAGCAAATGTTTGGAAATATATTATGTACTGTATGTATGTATGTATGTATGTATGTATGTATGTATGTAACATGTTTGTATACCGCCCAAGACTTACATCTCTGGGAATAATTTTAATAAAATACAAATAAACGCAAAATTAAAACGTTAAAACATTTAAAACAATTTAAAATTTAACATTATGTTAAAAACTATTAAAAGTGTTAATCGAATTAAAAGCCTGGGTCAGCAAATGCATCAGTATTACTCACTGACGATTTATCAGAGATATAGCACCAGCAATATACATAGTACTTTGCAGAGAAACATATGAAAAGAGTATGGGTCCCTGCCCCAAGGAGCTTCCAATGTACATTTTAACAAAGGTACAGGAGGAAAGGAAGAGTGGAGAAGGAAAGGGAAAAGGACCCCACTTCTGACCCAGGTAACGGTCACCTCGGAAGGGGATACAAATATCATATTCAGCATGAAAAGGTGCATCCAACTACTTCTATGGGACCTGGGCGATCATTGTGATGCAGACAGAGATGCCATTCAGATGTGCATCCTAATGTGAATGGAAGGCTGTGGATCTTCTCTGTGGATCAGGACGACTGAGTTGAGAGGGGCTTACTGCCAAGGAAATGCACATAAGATTGCAGCCATAGCCGCTTGTTTCAGTTGGGGATGAGGACGAAGGAGTTAAGCCACCCAACACTGAAATATGCATATTTGGTTGGGTTGTGCTGAATATATTGGAAGTGATAAAGGCAGAACCCTTGACTGACAACTACAGAGCATTTGCCAGCCATTCTTTCCTCATTACATACGTTTCAGTTTTCCAAGCATCTGCTGAAATACGACCTGCCTCACTGACAGCCTGGAATGAATAGGATTTGGTGTCTTTCCGTCCTTCACTGTTTAAGTGCTGCCTTTGGTGACAGATGGGATCAAATGGGCCAAAACACACAGGGCAAGTGCCTGCTGGATCACAAGAGGCTTCATAAGGAGGATGGTTCGTTCAGTCATGCAGGTCTCCTTAAGTACAGTCATTTCTTGAAACACAAACAACACAGACGTGTGGCTGTCCGCTCATAGCAACCAGGGCTTCACCTGCTCAACCCCAGAACTGCCAGTCAACTCTATCTCAGGGGGTCCCAGTCAGGAAACCATGGATCTAAGGGGCGTGGCTTTAACTGAATACGATTAGCAAACCAAAATGGTAACTGAATCGTGGTTTTTTTTTTTTTTTTTTAAAGAATGCTACTTCATCCAGATCCTGGAGAATGTGTGCCTGCTTCCCAAAACTGAACAATGTTGTGTGTTCACAACACTGTTGTGTGTTCCTGGTTGTTGCTCATCTCTGTATATGTCTGTCCTATGACCAAGAACCTGCAAGGCAAAGGAAGGCAAGGCAGTCAGGAGTGCAGCACCTTGGAGAGCTCCAAATGAGCAATATGTTCTGACGAGCTGGAGTCGGAATGAGATGTCAAAAGATCATCTAGGCCAGGCCTGCTCAACTTAGCTCCACCCTTCCAGTTGTTTTTGGACTACAACTCCCATAATCAATCAATCAATCATACCCAGAGTGAACAATAACCAGGGATTATGGGAGTTGTAGGCCAACAGAATGCTCAAGGAGCACAGTGAAAAAAATGGGACTACAATTAGATGTAAAGAAGACTAAACTAATGACAACGAGTACAGCAACCAGCCTCAGAATTGACAATGAAGACAATGAAGTGGTGGATAGCTTCTGCCTTTTAGGATCAACTGTCAACAGTAAAGGAGCCAGCAGTCAAGAAATACGCCACAGACTAGCACTTGGTAGGGTTGCAATAAAGGCCTTGGAAAGGACATTTAGATGTTGTGACGTGTCTATAAAACTACAAAGATTAGAATCGTTTGGACAATCGTTTTCCCTGTGACACTCTATGGATGCGAAAGCTGGACTTTGAAGAAGCAAGATAGAAAAAGTGTTGACGCTTTTGAACTTGGGTGCTGGAGAAGACTTTTGAGGACAGTCAGGAAACCAACTAATGGATCACAGAACAAATCAATCCAGAATTTTCACTCAAGGCACAAATGACCAGGTTCAGACTATCATACTTCTAACACATTATGTGAAGACCCAGCTCCCTTGAGAAGTCCATCATGCTGGGGAAAGTTGAGAGAAAGAGAAGAAGACGACCAGCAGCAAGGTGGATGGACTCGATTATGACAACAATGAATGCACCACTGAGAAATCTTAAAGGCCAAGCTGAAGACAGATCATCCTGGAGAGAATCTCTCTAGGTGGTCACTAAGAGTCGACACCGACTTGACAACAATCAATCAATCAATCAATCAGTCATGGATTCCTCCTCCGTGGCTCCATCAACTGCCTCTGACCCATTGCTAGCACTGGTGTGCAGGTTAGGGGGAGTTGACGTACTTGGTGTGGAAGATGGTGGTTCATTGGGGAGGCTTGGGATCAGGCTCAGTGAGTGTCTGGTTCCAGGGTTTCCTTGTTGGCTGGCGGAGGCGCCAGCCTGTGTCAGGGCTTGGAGCTGAGGCGGAGCCCCGGAGTTTCCTTTGGCTCTTCTACTCCCACCTCTTCAGCACCAGACTCTGTGCTCCTGCCCAGGGTAGGGGTCATGATGATGGCTCACATATTCTCCAGTGCAATGAAGGTGGTACAACAGGGATAGATGGACTGGAGACTTTTTTCTTTCTTTTTGGCCCGTGTTGTGGGAGCTGTCACCATGAAATATAGTTTGGCAAGGTAGATTCACAAAATGGTGGCTTCAAGAGGCAGAGTCAGTCACAAAAAGACCAGCTTGTACAAAAAGTTACACTGATAGAAAGCTGGTCTTGTGGTAGCAAGCATGAGTTGTCCCCTTTGCTAAGCAGGGTCCACCCAGGTTTGCATATTAATGGGAGACTTGATGTGAGCACTGTAAGATATTCCCCTCAGGGGATGGAGCCGCTCTGGGAAAGTTCCAGTTTCCCTCCCTGGTGGCATCTCCAAGATAGGGCTGAGAGAGATTCCTGTCTGCAACTTTGGAGAAGCTGCTGCCAGTCTGTGAAAACAATACTGAGCTAGATGGACCAATGGTCTGACTCAGTATATGGCAGCTTCCTATATTCCTAAAACAAGGGTTCAACATCACCCGCCCCCAACAAACCAACCAACAAACTCCAAATGGAACCTTTGGTTATCTCTAAGTTTCGCTGCAGATAATCCCACCAAAGCATTACGCCTGACTGCAGACTCAGCTATAACTGTGGTAGATTGTGAGCCCTTTGGGGACAGGGATCCATCCTATTTATTTATTTGTTATTTGTTATATGGCTAGGGCCAGTTGTTCTCCCCCTGCTCAATAAAGAGGACCACCACTTTAAAAAGGTGTCTCTGCTCAGTTGATCCAGTGGTGAATTAAAAGTGCAAGGGAGTTTTAAGTTCTGACCTGACATCCTACCAATATTGCTGCATTCTTGGTTTCAAACAATCATTATTCTTGGGAGTCACAAAGAGGAGTCCCCCCACCCTTGGTTGGGCTTCTTTCACTCCCTCCCCTCTCTTGTTTTCTTAGTCAACGTCTTCTTTCTGCCATTTTTAGTTTTGAACCGGAGTGAGTGAGACCTTAGCTGTGTCTCCATGGAGATAAGCATAGATTTTTTTTGGTAACCTGGTAGTTATTCCAAATGATTAACTGTAGCCGACAGTTCATCCAAGCCTTCTTTCCTCGTTGCAGTTCATATGTCATCAAAAAGACTCCTGTACAGTGAGATCTGAATAGCATTCAGTTTACATTGAACACTCCGGGCAAAGATCCCACTGGAAGTCATGTTTGCTACAGGAATATTTTTAAAGAGATATTTACAGCCAACACACCCATCTTCTTTGATAAGAGAAGGTTAAACTTGAAATTGTGAGCAGACCACTGGATTTTGTAACAGCATATGCTTCCAAGTGCTTTTCATAGCTTGTCTCACTAGCCCTTACAACAAACTGGTAGTCCAGAACTGGGGAAGAGACCTCAGTGATAGAGCATCTGCTTTGCATGGAGCAGGTCCCAGGTTCGATCCTTGGCAGCATCTCCAGATAAGCCTGGGAAAAAGCCCTGCCTGAAACCTTAGGGAGCTGCTGCCAGTCAGTGTAGACAATCCTGAGCCAGATGGACCAATGGTCGGACTGGGTATAAGGCAGCCTCCTATGTTCCAGTGGTATCATTCCCATATAACAGATGGCTGAGTAGCGGATGCTGCCTTGTCTAAGACCATCTATTGTTTCTAGCAAACAACAACAACAACAATAATTCATATACCACTTTTCAACAAAAGTTTTCAAAGTGGTTTACAGAGAGAAATAATACATATACAGTACCAGGTGCCTCTGAATGCCTCCCTAGCCTAGCGAAATGCTTCCAGAATCAGAAATGAGCTCACAGTCCTTTCCCGTGAAGATCCACTCCAGGTTTTCCCCCGAGCTTTCTTCATTCCAGCAGCCAAATTAGCCTGTTGCTATTGCAGGAGTCAGACACCCTTGGCTGAAATTACCCAGCAGTCTTCCAGAAGACCCTCATCTGCCTTCTGCCCAACCCAGTGTACTTTTGCCTCCGCAGGGAAATTGCTTCTCATCCCAGAAATATGTCCTACTGTTGAAGTGACTGCTGCGATCTCCAGATACTGCTGACCTTTGGTCTGCTGTGTTCCGATTCTTTCTGTCTGATACGGTCATGTTTGAGAGTCTGCAGGAACTTGACTTGTTAAGAGAAGGACGGCGGATCAGTATCAGCAACATTAATCATTGCCTGGGAGCAACTTGAAAAGGGCAGAGAGGAACTGACATGCTACTGGGAACATCCTTTTTACAGCTCAATTTTGGTGCTGCTTGCACAGAAGGGAATAGACTGAACCTCAGATGCACAGGGAAGGGAAACCTCTCCTGGAAGCATCCAAGCTACCATTTAGAGCAGGAGGTTCACTCCCCCTTTCAGCCTAATAAGTGCATTGAAAAAAAGAAAGAAAGTCCATCTGCACGGAGGAACGCTGAATTCAGTGACCAGTCTAAATGGTGCAACATGCATCATTTCTCTCATCTGGCAGAACTTGGCAGTCTTTACTTTTTGCTTTATTTATTTATTATTTTATTTTATTCTTAGGGTTTTTTTTTTTTTTTGGTTTTTTTGCTGGACTAAGGATGTCTTCAGTAGCATCCAGTTCCTGAATGGGTCTTTTTCTGCCACAGCCTTTCAATTCCAATTCCAATAAAAGATGGCTAGAATAATACAGATACCTGAAAGACCATCTGATCCCAAATTGTTCTGCCTGCACAACAAGGTCATCAGAAGGTGCCTTGCTTTGTGTGTGGACACTGAGAGAAGCTCAGTTCTCATGCACATGGGACAGGGCCTTCTTGGTTGTTGCCCCTAGGCTTCGGAATGCTCTCCCCATGACTTCCCTTGCTGCCTTTAAGAAGCAAAGGCTTTGCCCCTTTGGGGACACCGGCTTCTCTGTTCTTTTGCTACTCTGTCTCTGTATTTTATGGTTTGTATTGTACTGTGGCTCCTTCTAATGTGATTTTATGGATTTTACTGTTGTGTTTTAACCTTGTAAGCTGCCTTGGGATTTATGCATGAAAGGTGGTATAGAAATAGAACTATAAATAAAATAAGAGAGAGCCAATACTTGGAAAGGTGCTATTTTGTCTCATTAGAAAAGACAAATTCAGAAGCGAAACTCATTCCATGTGAAATTTAAAATAATGCATGGAGTGAAATTATATCAGTGCGGGGGGGAGAGTGGGCCAAGGCAAAGTACATACTTGGATTTAAAATGGAGCCGAATACAAACACAACCACCAAAAAATCTCTATAGGTAACCATCAGTTTCAAGTGATCTCCATGCAGAGGGTAATGGAGAGAAGGCCATATTTGTTTAAGAGGGAGCTGACATTTGTCAAAAGCAAAGTACGCAACTAGTGTATGTTTTTTTTCCTTAAAAAAAAAAGAAGAAAATAATATCTACACCTCTTGTGAAGAGAGATGACACATCCTAATGAGATTCTGAAATACCAGCCTTATACATATTAATAAGAAAAAGGTCTTTCAATGTATCACATTTTCCTGGATTGCCATTACTGTACACAGTTTCATTCATATGAACTGTCTGGCAGGTTTGTTTCTCTGTTCCCCTCGCAAGAGAGAGAGACATCAGCCTTATGTCTGGAAGCCTTTTGTCTGTTGGCCTCTAACTTCTGCAAACTGGGCAAAGAGGCACCTCTTAAGTGGGTTAGGGCGAGATGGAGCTTTAAAGACATACATGATTATTCTTGGAAGGGTATGATTGTTGACTTACCAGGCGGTTGGGGGCCTGGGCCCCAGATCTTTTAAGTATCTAGCAATGCCCCTGTTTTAGAGCGTGGAAGATTAAGAAGAACCCATAGCAGACTGATAGCAGGGGGAGAGAGGGCATCTTTACACCGTTAATGTATGGAATTCATTGGCACATAAAAGTGATGGATTTCACTTGCTGAGATGGCTTTCAAAGAAGGAGTAAACCAATGTCTGGAGGGTAGGTCTATCAGCAGCCATGAGAGATTTATGGAACCTCCATGCACAGAGACAGTATACCTGTGAATGTCAGGTGCAGGAGAAGAACTACAAGGGAAAGTGGCCACGGCCATGCCTTGCTTTGAACTTCTGGAGCCGTCTGGCTGGTTGTTCTTGGAAACAGGTTGCTGGTCTAGACAAACAATTCTTGGTTGGAGACAAGAATTGAGCAATTCTTAAGCAGAAGCGGCAGCCTCCTGAAAGCAATGCGATAAGAAGGCGCTCTCTGTTGAAATAAGAGCCTCCCCATCTCTGGCACCCTTTAAAAAGGCACTGAAGACACTTTTATTCACCCAGGCTTTTAATTAGATTTATAGTTTTAAATAACTTTAATACTGGGTTTTAAATGCTTTTAATCTTTTAAGTGAGTTTAATTGCCAATTGATTTAATGTTTTAAATGCTTTTAATTGTTAACTGCTCAGAGGCACAAGTTTTGGGCAGTATAGAAATATCTTAAATAAAATGAAATTTTTAAAAAAGTTAGTCCTGACTCCCTTAAGCCCCATTAATTTCAATAGGACTTAGTCATTTTTTACATTTTTAAAAACATTTTATATCCTGCTGTTCCTCCAAGGAGCCCAGAGTGGAATACTACATACTTAGGTTTCTTTCTCACAACAACCCTGTGAAGTAGGCTAAGCTGAGAGAGAAGCGACTGGCCCAGAGTCACCTAGCTAGCATCATGGCTGAATGGGGATTTGAACTCAGGTCTCCCTGGTTCTAGCCCAGCACTCTAACCACGACACCACACTGGCTTTCATGACTAACTTGAACTGCATGCTGCCCAAGGGTTGGTTTCCCAAGTGCACTAGACAAACTTTGGCGAGGTGAAACCCAGTGGTGCTCAAACGTGGATCCCCAGAGGTTTGACTACAACTCCCATCATCCCCACAATGGCCAAAGGCTTCTGACCACTGTACTATAGCGGCCTCTTAGGAACGGGGCTGTAGTTCAGTTGTAGAGCAACTGCTTGCATGAAGAAGGGCCCAGGTTCAATTTCTTGCAACTCTAGGTAGGACTAGGAGAGCCTCCTCTTTAAATCCTGGACAGACGCTGCCGATCAGTGTGGACAAAACTTAGCCAGATGGACCAAGGGATGGACTCAGTTATCAGGCAGCTTCCTAGGTTAATACATACTCAGAGGTTCTCTGTTTACTAATCCTCAGTGTTGGTGCTGCATAGTTGGTAGGACTGAACCCTGACTCAGATTCAAATACAGATCCCCCAAAGGAGTGGTCTGTGTCTACCAGTACAAATCTGCATTTTCACATCACTTTTGTCTCTCTGATGGGCGAGCTTCAAGAATATTAGACAATGGGAAGGGTTAAACATTTGGACACATTGAACATCTTTCCTAAGATACTGATAATGACTATTTTTCTTTTAGCAGTGAGTGGTCTGGAGCCGAATACGTAGGAAAATGTGCATTATGCCATTTGCGCCTGGCAGGTAGCAAAAAATAGATTTCTCATTAGAATATCACTTTACAGTAGAGAGCAAGGACATTGGATTTTTATTCTCAAGGTATTTTACCGGTGAAGATATTTAGACAGATGCACTGGAATGGTTCAAGTGTGCTCTCTGACAGAAACGGGGTGGTAGTGGGGGACGGAGAAACGAGAATTATTGAATCGCCTCCGGCAAACACAAACAGCACATTTCTTTCGCTCGCCAAAATTAGAGCAGACACATCCATTGTAATTACAGATAAAAGAAAAATGCCGCTCAACAACTTTCCATTTTATTAAAGAGCAATAGAATATTCCTAGCAGACATGTACTTGAACACAAATTATTTGCGAGTATCGCTGCTAAAAAGGATCGGATTTCCCCTTGCCTGAGAGACCACTTCATTGAGGGAAGATGCTCAGCAATATTGCTACCCCCCACAACCCATACTGAGATTACACACTGCAGTTTCTTGCTGCCGTTTATGTAACGATGCAGCTGCTTGCAGACATAATGGCTAACAGGCTTGGGGTTGGTATATGTAAGCATACAAGCCTTGTTGTTATATACCTTGCGAAGAGGAATGAGCAGGGAAAGGAAGAGAATATAGACAGGGAACAGCTTTCAGCTGATAAGCTAGAAGAATAAAGGGCAACTAAAAGTTGCCACATTTTTTTCCTGACACATTTTTTTCCTTTTTTCTGTGCCCCTCAAATAGCTATATCACACGACTGGCGCAAATTCAACAGGTGCTGCTCCCCCCCGACAGAAGGGATGCAATGGGTTTTATTATATGCAGGGATACAGGTATGTGGTCTTAAAGCAAGTGGTACCACAACAACAACAACAACAACAGTTTATATACCGCTTTTTAACTAAAGTTTCCCAAGCGGCTTCCATAGAGACATAACTTATCTATCTATCTATCTATCTCTCAGATAGATACACCTCTCAGAGTGTGGTGGTCCTGTGAGGCTGGATTGAGCCTTAAATTGTAAGCTCCTAGGGGCACAGACCTGTCTGTTCACCTCTCAGAGGGTGGTGGTCCCACGAGGCTGGATTGAGCCTTAAATTGTAAGCTCCTTGGGGCACAGACCTGTCTGTACACCTCTCAGAGTGTGGTGGTCATGTGAGACGGGATTGAGCCTTACATTGTAAGCTCCTTGGGGCACAGACCTGTCTGTACACTCCTCAGGTTATGTTAAGGACCTCGATGAGGCTCTTTGTGCCATCATAACAAATAATTCTGGCGTGTTCATGGATCAGGAGATCTGATTCCCTTGACAGTCCTCATTTAGCCGGCGGTGGAAATGTGGCAGCTGTTAGAGCATCTGCCAGCGAGTAGGTAAATATACGACAGCAAGAGCTGCCGCATGAAAGCGCCCGAGTGGAGCGCCTTACATTTCCTCGACGACTGGATTGTTCTGCTGCTGTTTGAAAGACCTTTCAAAATACCTGGTCCTTTCTCTGTGCAGGAGGCGGCGGTGTGGGGAGGGAGGGGGGGAAGGCCCTCTCTTTTGTCTGTCACCGTTCGGTGCCGGGACCAGGTGCTCCAACTGCGTTCCTGGCACCTGATCTAGACAGGTGCAGGAAAGGTGAGGCAGGTTCAGCTGCCGCCGATAAGGGCAGCGTGGGAGCTCAGGCAGGGGGAAACGATGCTCTTGCTGCTTGAGTGGCAGAGGGAGGAACTGGCTGTCAGGCGGTGCAGCTCTGGACAGGTATCCTGCCGAAGCTTCTTTGGAAGCAATTGGCTGGAGATTCACACGCCGCCGCCCTTAGGATGCTGTGTAGAGGCTTCCGCATTCAACGGGTACTCAGATGAGGAACACCAGAGGACAGGAAAGGGGATCATTGTTGAATACTGCGGAGACGTTGCAGTTGGTTGCAGTGAATGCGGATAAGGGCCTTTTCCTGACAGATTGGAGGTACAAGCACATCAGATGAGTACACAGAGCTGCCATTAGTGGAGTCAGGCTCAGGCCGGTAGCCAGCCTGAAGGTTTAGGGCGGGCTCCAGCAAAAACGGGAGGGTGTGTGAATGCACACACTCTCTCCCGAAGGAGATTCGGGGTAGAAGCCCTGTGCGTAAAGCCTCCTGGTATCTCCAAGACAGGGCTCAGAGAAAGACTCCTGTCTGCATCCTTGGAGAAGCTGCTGCCAGCCTGTGTAAACCATACTGAGCTAGATGGACCAAGGGTCTGACTCAGTATATGGCAGCTTCTTATGTTTCTATGATTTGCAGCGAATGTGCATTATATGTGTTCTAAAAAAGCAGCACTTTGGCGCAGTGCTCAAAACGGCTTGGGCACAGCCTAGTGCAGTAAAGTAAAGCTGCCGATCTGGGAAAAGCTCTTGGAGAGGCTGTAAAAGTCTGGCTGAATGTGAATGGATGATGCCCAGAGAAGATTGGCCTATGCTTTGTGTATGGGCGATGTGTGTAGGAACGGCTTTCCCTTGCAGTGTGTGGCTCTTGCTTGCTTTCTAATGAGGTTGATTTTCCAGTGAAAATTGTAATTGTACCTGACAGATCCTTCATAATGACTGCAGCTTAAAGGCTGAGAATAGAGGCTCATAGCAGAACTGGAGAGATAAAATGAAGTCCTGTACACCGAATCTTAATTTAGGCTAGCCAAATAATTGTAGATGGTGAAACCTTCCATTCCTTTTCATGTTGTTCATTTGGGACTTATTGAGAGACGCAGACCGTTCCCTCCGTAGGATCATCCATAACACTCAGCTGTTTTGAACAACTCAGCACCCAGAATTACCCATCAGGACACGAGTGGGTGATTACCCTGACAAACTGGGCCATGAAAACACCCTTCAATTAGAAAGAATGGCATCAGGGATGGCATATTGGTGGTGTGAGGCGCATAGAGCATAATTTGAAAAGTGTAAGGACGTGAATAAGTGTTTGGGATTGTAATAGGCAGGCAAAGAATAAACAATTAAGGCGTTGAGAAGGATGAGTACTTATCTTGAAGATAAGAGACTGTCATATGAGCCAGAACATTGGTTCATCGATCCCAGTTCTGGGAAGAAGCATAGCTCAGAGCATCTGCTTTGCATGCAGAAGGTCCTAGGTTCAAACCCTGGCAGCATCTCCAGTTAGGCCTGGGAAAGACCCCTACTCAAAGCTTGGAGAGCTGCTGACAGTCAGGGTAGGCAATACTGGCCTAGATGGAATGGAGTGGAATCTTTGACCAGACAGAAATACAACACAATAAGGAATACCCTATAGCCATCTTGATTTTACCTGTACTTTCTTACAGAACGCCGTTCAGAATATAACGATATATAATACAACCGACGCTCATGATTGTAACAATGGCTTCCTTACACAACTTGCGGTGTGACAAACTTTTGCCCCCATGACAGAAACATTAATATTACTGTCAGACAAAAGAAGAGACACACAAGAGGCCGATGGGCTACCTGGAAATCTAGACAAGGGAGGAATATAAATTGAAGGAATGAATGAATGAATGAATGATTATTTATAAACCGCCCCATCCAGAGGCTATGGGTAGTGTACAACAACTTTTAAAAAGACATAAAAACACACAATTCAAAACACAGTGCTAAAAACAATATCAAAAACAATTCAAAAACAACTAAAACCATTTTAAACCAATCTAAATACTTTTTAAAAATGACAATAAAATAAAATAAAATAAATTTGATGTTCCTCACCCCCACTGATTTTAAAATGGAAACCAAGGCTAGCAGTGTGCACAGATGGCTTGGGCAGCCACTGGTGGGGCAGGGAGTGCTTCTCTTAAAAAGCAGCTTGTCCACTGCCCCTCCGCTTTTGCAGTGATGCCAGCACCCTGCACGTGATTAAGGCGCTGTTCCCTCCAGCCTCCACACAGCATTGGCATGCATGTGGCTGGTGCTCCTTACCTGCTTCTTAAGGGAACCGCTGCTCTAACACCAGTGCCCGAACCGGTTCGGCGCTTCCCAGAGGAGGTGCCGAATCGGCCTGTGCACATCCCTAACCAAAGGAGCCTGGGAAGACTGCAATTAGGAGAGGAAAAGCATCTGGGGGAGGGGGTCCCTTTCCACACTTGCATTTTGAACTCAGGGTCCTCCTGTCCTTATAGGTGAGTGTGAACTGAACATCCAAGGTAGTCTCTTGCATTGACTGCAGCTTCATTAGTACCGTCGTTAAGGACCAAGTGAAAAAGACACATTGGCTAACGATATTGTGGAAGTTAAATTTGCATTCTGAATTTGGGAAAGATACAAGCAGATAGTTCAAACATTCTTTTGTGGGGACCATGATCTCCTTATGGATATCGTGTGGAACAACCCTATCCTGAATTTCTTCTGTCAAATCTCCGCGATGCTGCCGCCTTAAAATAGAATCTGCGGTTTGCATATTTCTCAGCCTTTCATTGTTCGCCTGACTCCCAAAGCCACCCCTCTTCTCCTAATTTCAGCTCATAAAAAAACAAATTCTAGGAAGACACTGGCAAATGCGACGATTTGGCTGGCATTTTTTTTTACAGCGGGAGAAAATTAGGTTTCCTCTGCTTGAGCAGTGCTTATTGTGCAACAATTTATTAAGTGTTTTTGAGCCTTGATATGTTCAGAGCGAGAGGTTGTATATTTTCCCTCTAAGCTCTAGTTTGTTTTGCCGTTAACTGTACTTGTAGGCCCCACTGACAGCCAAGACAGATTCATTTTATATCTCCCAATTGCTTAGTTATGAGGCAGCTATTCCAGTTCAACTGTAAAAGCTGCTGAGATTTTATTTTTCCCAAATAAAGATTTGCAGTTTGAGATGAAGCTCTCTTAACAAACTTTGGGCCTCATCCTGTTTGTCATCTGTTAAAACTAGAGAGCTTGTTGCCATCGGCTTGGATGCCATAAGAACATAATAAAAGCTTAGTATTGTCTACACAGACTGGCAGCGACTTCTCCAAGGCTGCAGGCAGGAATCTCTCTCAGCCCTATCTTGGAGATGCTGCCAGGGAGGGAACTTGGAACCTAGATGCTCTTCCCAGAGCAGCTCCATCCCCTGAAGGGAAGATCTTGCAGTGCTCGCACATCAAATCTCCCATTCATATGCAACCAGGGCAGACCCTGCTTAGCTAAGGGGACAAGTCATGCTTGCTACCACCAGACCAGTGCTTCTCTCCAAAAGTGTGCTGCCAAGTCGACTTCATTGCTGTCGTCATTGAGTCCATCCACCTTGCTGCTGGTCGTCCACTTCTTCTTTTTCCTTCCACTTTCCTCAGCATTATGGAGCTGGATCTTTGCATAATGTGTCCAAAGTAGGATAGTTTGAGCCTGGTCATTTGTGCCTCGAGTGAAAATTCTGGATTGATTTATTCTATGATCCATTTGTTTGTTTTCCTGGCTGTCCATGGTATCCTCCAAAGTCTTCTCCTGCACCAAAGTTCAAAAGCGTCAATGCTCTTTCTGTCTTGCTTCTTCAAAGTCCAGCTTTCGCATCCATAGAGTGTCACGGGAAAAACCATTGTCCAAATATAACCAGTATATCTGCTGTTACCTCACCCTCACCCAAAGCTAATCTGGATATGCATCCATACAGATCATAACGTTTCCAGCTGTTTTAGAAATCGATGTAAAATGTCGTTTATACCCCACCTTCCCTCCATGCGGGAACTCATAGAAGCATCCATGGGGTTCTCAGACAATCTCCCATTCAGATATTGGCCAGACCCAGTCCTGCTAGGGATCATTAGGAAGGGTATTGAAAATAAAATGGCTAATATTATAATGCCCTTATACAAAACGATGGTGCGGCCACACCTGGAGTACTGCATACAATTCTGGTCACCACATCTAAAAAAGGACATTGTAGAACTGGGAAAGGTACAGAGGAGGGCCACCAAGATGATCAAGGGCCTGGAGCACCTTTCTTATGAGGCTAGGCTACAACACCTGGGGGTATTCAGTTTAGAAAAAAGATGACTCTGGGGAGACATGAAAGAAGTCTATAAAATCATGCATGGAGTGGAGAAAGTGGATAGAGAGAAATTCTTCTCCCTCTCCCATAACACTAGAACCAGGGGTCATCCCATAAAATTGATTGCTGGGAAATCTAGGACCAGCAAACGGAAGTATTTTTTCACACAACGCACAATCCACTTGTGTAATTCTGTGCCACAAGATGTAGTGACAGCCAACAACCTGGATGGCTTGAAGAGGGGTTTGGATAACTTCATGGAGAAGAGGTCTATCAATGGCTACTAGTCGGAGGGCTATAGGCCACCTCCAGCTTCAAAGGCAGGATGCCTCTGAGTACCAGTTGCAGGGGAGTAACAGCAGGAGGGAGGGCATGCCCTCACCTCTTGCCTGTGGGCTCCCCAGAAGTATCTGGTGGGCCAATGTGTGAAACCGGATGCTGGACTAGATGGGCCTTGAGCCAGCAAGACTGTTCTTATATTCTTATTCTTAGCTGCAGCAATGTTGCTGCGTCATGTACCCTCAGACCAGGCATGGCGACTTGGA
Organism: Hemicordylus capensis; assembly: GCF_027244095.1. Classification (NCBI taxonomy): domain Eukaryota; kingdom Metazoa; phylum Chordata; class Lepidosauria; order Squamata; family Cordylidae; genus Hemicordylus; species Hemicordylus capensis. The sequence continues at coordinate 24,152,570 of NC_069667.1, forward strand.
GAATACAAATTCAGTTTTGCAAGCACAATTGAGTTAGGAGAATTTGCTTGAGAAATGTGTCCTCCTGGTCATTTCAGCTCTAAAACAACCGAGCCATTAAGGCGGTTTTCACATGACCCTTGGTTGTTTCCTCGGCGCACTGTACAGATATTAAAAGCCATTCATTTGAAACGGAAATGCGGTGTTGTGACAAGATCAGGAGTTTAAAGGCTTGCATTCTGATCCTAGTGACAGTCCGTTGCATCTTCACTTGCCTCTTGCAGAGCTGTTATAATAAAAAGGCAGTTTTATGTGATTCGGAGCTGAATGAGACCAAGTTGCTGCACTTACGGCTCATGATGTCTTTCCAAAGAGCACATTCCTGCGAGCATTCCTGGCTCTAAATATGCAAAACACAAGCAAAGCCGCTGGTTTGCAGCGTCACATTTCTCCCGATATTGCAGACAAAACCGTTCTGAAACATCTCCTTTTGAGCACGCACAGCACAGACAGTGCAGGACTCTCTGTGGTATGATTATGCCGCTTTAACTCAAAATGCAAGAGCCTGATGCGAAAACGAGACCTTCCATAACAGTCTTATGGACCACGCTCCATTGCAAAGGAGCTGTAATTACATGAGGCAGTGCTTTGGGAACGCTGCAGGAGTCTTTAAGATCATGGCAATGGCTAGGTAGTTCCTGTATCACCCTAGACACTTTATGGGTATGGGAAAGGAAGGAGGAGCATGCTCTGTGCTCTGGCCGAACAGATGCTTTAAAGGTCATAGGATGGCACTGCCCACGTCTGTCTTATCCAGGCTGCTGGGAAACATCAACAGCTACACAGAAAATAAGGGTGAGAGTTTAAGACAGGCAGCTTTGCTGGATCTTCCAAGTTCCCTCCCTGGCAGCATCTCCAAGACAGGGCTGAGAGAGATTCCTGCCTGCAACCTTGGAGAAGATGCTGCCAGTCTGTGTAGACAATACTGAGCTAGATGGACCAAGGGTCTGACTCAGTATATGGCAGCTTCCTATGTTCTATCTCTGCTTGGGGTTGCCATGTTTGTTGGAGGGAAATAATCGACATAGCAATACCAGGGGATAGCAGAATAGAAGAAAAAGAAATAGAACAAATCACAAAATACAAAGATCTAGAAATCGAAATTGAAAGGCTGTGGCAGAAAAAGACCAAAATAATCCCAGTGGTAATTGACGCCCTGGGTGCAGTTCCAAAAGACCTTGAAGAGCACCTCAACACCATATGGGCCACAGAAATCACCATCAGCCAATTACAAAAAGCAGCTTTACTGGGAACAGCCTATATTCTGCAATGATATCTATAACAACAGCAACAACATTGACAATAAAATTCAGCCATCCCAGGTCCTTGGGAAGGACTCGATGTCTGGATAAAACAAACCAGTCAATAACACCTGTCTGACTGTGTAAACAAGGAATAGTAATAATAAATATACAAATCTACTTCTCATCAAAATAAGTTAGACCAAGTCCTGGAATTTGAGAAAGAAAACTCTTTTAGAGTTTTCCATGGAATTGATGGCCATGTCTATGGTTTTTCATCTCCCTTGCCATTTTATTTATCACAACGACCCTGTGAGGCAGGTAGGGCTGAGACATCATGACTCATCCAAGGTCAGCCAGTGAGTCCTATGAGCCCAGATTTGAACCGGGATCTACCCAATCTGAGTTTGGCACTCTATCACTACATCACACAGAATCTCTTTTGCAGGCTTTACACTCTAAACATGAATTTGAACTTCCCATCTCTGTAAAAGATTGTATGCTTCAGGAATACTTAGAAAACAAATCGTGTCACTTTAGGAGCGGAGCATGTGGTCCAAAGGCTCCGTGAAAGCAGGGTCTCTCTGCACTTCTGCATCGCTCAGTTGGAGCCTGTGTAGAGACCTGTTCACAAGCAGAGATTAAAACAGCTTTGAATAACACTAATCAAATGCTTACCTTGGAATGCCCCAGTCATGCCTTAAGCCTTTGCAAAGCAAAGGGATTTGCCTAGGGAAGTCCCCCCCCCCCGGTCATCCTTTAATTAGTACCGATAATGAGGCCTCGTTTTGGAGGAAATCTTAATTTAATGGCCTTGCTTTTGAATGACCTTGTTGGGCGTAAAACGTTTTTCTTTAGGCACACAGAGGAAGCATCAGTAATAAAGGTTGCTTTGGCCCAAAGCCAGGCAGCCAGAACGAAAGTAAACATGGTGTGAAATATGCTGTCTTTGCAGGTCACACTGAAGGATACCCGGAACTAACATTACGTCTTTTCTGGCCATTGGGCGGAGCATAGGAAGCTGCCTTCTACTGAATCAAGCCTAGTTTAGTATTGTCTACACCAAGGATTCTCAACGTTGGGTCCCCAGATGTCTTTGGACTTCAACTCCCATAATCCCCAGTCCCAGTGGCATTTAGTTGGGGATTATGGGAGTTTGAGTCCAAAAACATCTGGGGACCCAATGTTGAGAATCCCTGGTCTACACTGACTGGCAGCAGCTCTCCAAGGCTGCAGGTGGGAGTCTCTCCCAGCCCTACCTGGAGATGCTGCCAAGGATTGAACCTGAGACCTTCTGTGTGCAAAGGAGATGCTCTACCACCAAGATGTTCTACCACCCCATGTAGCCAGAACCAGAAGAGTGGACATGAAGGTCCTGTGCTGAATCTTTGCCTTGGCTTTCTTCACATGAAGAAATACAACACATGTTGAGCAAGTGGCACAGCCGGGAAATGCTTGACTAACAAGCCGAAGGTTGCCGGTTCGAATCCTCACTGTAACTATATTGGGCAGCAGAGAGATAGGAAGATGCCGAAAGGCATCATCTCACACTGTGTGGGAGGAGGCAATGGGAAACCCCTCTTGTATTCTACCAAAGAAAACCACAGGGCTCTGTGGGCGCCAGGAGTCGAAATCCACTTGACGGCACACTTTACCATACAGTTTTTGTATCAGTTGCTGGATTAAAAAAAAAAATCATCTATGAACCCCACCGTCTATTTAGATCTTCAGGGGAGGTTCATCTGAGGGTGCCGCCAGCTCGTCTGGTGGCGATTCAAAGGGGTGCCTTCTCTGTGGTTGCCCCAAGACTGTGGAATGCTCTTCTTGCTGAGATTTGAGCTGCTCCATCCCTGTTGGCTTTCAGGAAACAACTGAAGACGCATCTCTTCAGCCAAGCCTTTTAGCTAGTTTTAATGGGTATTTTAATTTGATTTTCTAGTGTTTTAATTGTTAAAATTTATTGGTTTGTTTTATTGCTGTAAACTGCCTAGGGACTTCGGCAGTAAGCGGTATACAAATATGTTAAACAAACAAACAAACAATCAAATATTTATTTATTTATTGTTAAATTTATATACCGCTTTTCATTAAAACAATCTTAAGGCCGTTCACATAGAAAAATTAAAACAAGACTATAAAAATTACAGCAATTAAAATATTAAGCTAAAAATATTTTTAAAAATCAATTCTACTAAAAAGAATTTAAAATACAAAGACAATATCATCATACAGAATACAAACAAAAAAATATATCACAAAGAACCCTGGAGGTACAATATGTTTGTGAGTCTGTTCTCATCAGCAGAGATGAGCGGGGTTAACCCAGGAATCTGTAGTTGTCTGGGGAACCGCGAATCCTCCCAACCAAGCAGCTCTGAACCGGGGTAGCCCAGTTCTGCTACCCAGGTTAAAAGTGAGGTAGGAGACATTTGGGTTGTCTGCCACTCTAACGTGATTTAAACTGTTCGTGGTCTGCTGGCGGCCATGTTTACCATAGAGTTCTAATGAAATCTTTGCTATTAAAGTATGAGCTTGTGCTGTGGTGTGTGTGGTGTGTGTGTCTCTGTGTGTGTTGCTCCTTTTCTAAACAAGGTGTGGTTAAAATTAATCCTCTCTGGTCATAAATTATGGTGCTTAAAGGTTCAAACCTAACTCTCAACTTCCCTTCAGCTGAAGATTTATGAGCTCATAAAACCCTTTCTGCATTTCCTTATGATTTGTTCCTGACCCTGTTTTTCTCAGATGGAAAACGTGAAATGAGTTATATGCAGTGGCATCAGCTCCCTGGAAACCAGAAAAGTTGTTCGTGTGTCGAACTCATTTCTTCTTCTTGCTGTGTTAACTCTGGATTTCACGAAGATAAATAGGAAACAGAAAACATGTAGATTGCAGATCTCACAGAAGAACCTGCAGAAACAGACCTAGAGGCTATTTTCACATGCAGTGGAAACTGGGCCAAGGGAGCACAGCACGGTTTCCACAGCGCGTGAGAACCGCTCAGAGCTGCGCGGCTCCTAGAGGGAGCGCAGTGGCAAACCCTCTTGGGTAGCCCGCCACTTAAACCGGGTTTCGGATGCAAGAGTGCCCAAAAACCAGGTTAGCGGACCATGTGCTGTTGCAGTGTGGCTCTGCGCTGCAGCAACTCATGAGTAGCCCCCCAACAGGGAGGCTGCAACAAGTCTCCTGGTGTCAGGAGGCTCCCCAGGATGCCCCACACACTTGCATGGGGCCTTCTGGGACTTCCGGGGGGCAGGAGGCCCCCAAACCCCACTGCACGAACCGGCTCCGTGTCGGAGACAGTAATCATCTGGGCGGCTGATCCACTTTGACATCCAAGCCAACATTTTGTTTTCGTTAGTCATGAAACGAGAAAAAGAAACTCCTTGCCATTGAACTGAATTGCAAAGCATATTCATAAGAACATAAGAACAGCCCTGCTGGATCAGGCCCAAGGCCTATCTAGTCCAGCATCCTGTTTCCCACAGTGGTCTACCAGATGCCTTTGGGAAGCATCTGTAGAAAGATTACTCTTTGTTACGTTTGAATTTGGATAGTAACATAGGAAGCTGCCATATACTGAGTCAGACCATTGGTCTATCTAGCTCAGTATTGTCTACACAGACTGCAGTGGCTTCTCCAAGGTTGCAGGCAGGAATCTCTCTCAGCTCCATCTTGGAGAAGCCAGGGAGGGAACTTGGAATCTTCTGCTCTTCCCTGAGTATTCCCATCCCCTAAAGGGAATCTCTTCCAGTGCTCACACTTCTAGTCTCCCTTTCATATGCAACCAGGGTGGACCCTGCTTAGCTAAGGGGACAAGTCAGGCTTGCTACCACAAGACTGGCTCTCCTCTCTCATGAAAGAAATCTGGGACAACTTCCTTGAACTATTATTAGAATAAAAACCCCTCTGATCTACCCACACTGACTGGTGCAACGGTGAGTATCCCTTCTCCCCTCCCTCCTCCCCTTCTGCTCTCCTTCACCTTCTTTCTCTTTCCATTTCTCCTTTCTTTTCTCAGCTCCCCCCAACCAGCACTGAATTGGGAAGGAAAGGTGGGCTCGGGGGCAGGGCGGGGTTGGGGGTTGCTGGGAAAGATGTTTGTAAAATACAAAATGTCAAAAAACATTAAATTTTTAAAAAAGCTGTTCAAAAATGGGACGGTCTGCTTCAAGCAGTGGCCAGTTTTCCTCCACTGGAGGTTTTCAAACAGAGGCTGGACAGCAGTCTGCCAGGGATGAAGTTCCCTACGCAGAGCAGGGGGGTAGGACGAGAAGACCTCCAGGGTTCCTTGAAATTCTAATAGTCTATGATTCTAGGGTCTGAGTTGCTGCAGATCAGGGATTCTCAAAGAAAACTCCAAAACTGGTCAGCAGAGCAGTCACAGGCAATAACAAAAGTGCCCGTTTTCCGTGGGCAGGACAAGGAGACAGAGTGAGGATAGCAGGAGAGAATCTCACATAAGCCGGCCCCTGAGCTCCTTGGAGGAAGGCATTTTGGATCAAGTGTGTTGATTTTTTTCTTCTTCACAAAAATGCACACACTCCTTGAGTTTTTGCAATATGTAAATGTAATCAGTTCCATTAATCAACTAAAAACCAGGCAGCTAATCAGCTTCAAAACTCCCTTTAAGTGTCTGACAGCCCTAGCAGCCCGGGGACCATTTTGAATTTTTCTCAGGAAGGCAGATAATTGTGTTTAGAAAAGCTAAAGGCAGGGCCTGCATAGTTTCTGCTTTTTTACACAAAGGGAAAAGGAATGGTTTTTAATAACGGCAGGTAACCCCGTGGGTCCACTGGAGGAAGAAGAAGAAAAGAATACAATAGTAACAGTAGGGAAATACCTTTCCTGGAAGCAATTCAATCCTTGGGGGAGGCTCCCATTCCTTTCTTAGAACTCCCCCATCACCTGAGTCTCCCTGAAGCCAGGCAGGGCTGACTCTGAAAGGTAGCAAGGTCTAGCAGGTGTTGCCTTTAAAATATTCCCCACTCTCCCTTTTGCTCCTCCATCCACCAAACTGCTTTTCCCTGGAACCATCTCCAGGTTGGGCTGGGAGAGACTCCTGCCCGAAACCTTGGAGAGAAGGTGCTAGTCACGGTCCTCGGTTGAACTTGGCCATGCCATATTCCATCCCCATATTTCATCTCATGTAGATCAAGAACTTTGAAGATTAAGAACTTGACATCCCTGCAATAACAGCTCCTTATAGTATTCACCAAATGCTTCCACTGCCCACTCCCCAGTCATTTTCAGAGCTATAATCAGTACAGTAGATCAGGCTTCCCATAAAGCCCAGAAGATCTCTGAATCATTCCCCCTTCCCTGTGCATTATTACTTTCTCCACATTAGGTGAAGGATGTGAAATGTTAACCTCCTGTATTTCTCCAATCAGATGCGGGAGCATTAATTGCCAACCTCTTGATCTTCCAGAGGTGTTGAATAGAATTCAGTTGATGAATGAAATGGTGATAATTGGTTAATGGCTTAAATTGCCCCCATTCCACTTCCCCCTGCCTTTTATCTTAATTGTCTGCTGGAGTGCTCTGACTAACTTGTTTTCTCCTACTTAGCTCATGGTTCTGCAATTAACTTCAGAGAGTAGGCTTCTCTTGTCAAGATCCCAGCCCTCAGACTTCAGAGTTCGATGCATGGTCTTCCTTTGGCTTGTGTTTAGTTTCTGGAATTGTAGAATTCTGGCAGGCAGATACATTCCCTTTCCTAACTGGCTGGACCGGAGACAAAATAATTCTCATCCCTAGATGGTTGGACCTACAGAAGAAAAAGGCCCCCAGCAAACTGGGAGATATAACTAAAGCCTGGATATGTATCAGATAAGCATGCAAAACTGGATAGGTTGTGTGCTTCTTGTCATGGGTCCATATGCATTTCTCAGTCAGATTGCCACATTTTTTAAATTTGTCCTGCTCCTATGCTTTCTACAGCAGCCTGACTCACATAAGTCAAGCAGCCGATGGTCTTCTTGCCAAAAAAAGCATCATTTGCAAAAAAAGAGAGCATAATTTGCTACTATTTCTGTGTGCCAAGCTTCTGTTAAAGATGCAGGAGTAGAGCCAGGGAAATATGGGGTCAGCTACATATGGGCTACTGTAAGCCAGGTGGCTGGTCAATAGTACAAGATGATTGGTTGGTATTTCCTCATGGGAGAAATGATTTGGGAATCTCTGAGACTTGGAATGAGATACTCATCAGTACCTGGAGAAGGTAATATACATATACACCTCAGTGGGTGTGAGTGAGAGAGAAACTGATCCAAAAGCAGAGAGCAAGCAAGCTGTTGATCAGCTGAAGGTATTTTACCCTCCCTCCTCTTCCCTGTTCTTGGATTGGTTATTTAGTTTCAGTTGCTGTATTTAATCTTTAGAGTTCCCAGCTGTTTGAGATAGAGCATTGACAAGGATGTTTTAACATTGAAGTGTGTTTGCTCAAGGTTGTAAGATCTTTGTTTTATTTGTTTTTACCCATGCATTAAAAGAGGTCTTCAAATCATGATTGGAGTAAGGAAGAATGTGTATATCATTGCCACTCTTACTGGAATGTGAAACAAACCTTTACTTGGATGGACATTGTGCAACTCTTAGAATGGTTACTGGTGCTTTAGGTTTGTTTTGCTTAAGTGTACCACAGAACTGCTTCTCTCATGCAGCTGCTCACAGAATACTTTGGTTGCTATTATCAGTCCACAGGTTAACTCATTCCATGTCCTCATGGGCTACACTTGACTAGAATAATGCCTTGTGGATTTACAAAGCAGTCTTTGCACTTAGTCCCTCTAACTGCTGCAGTTATGCAAAGCTGGAATAGGATCAACACTCTTAAATTGAAAAGCCACAGGTGTTTTCTGGGTTGAATCACTTCTGAAAAGGCAGGCTCTCAGTAAGAAGCTCACTTATTTTGCCCATTTGGTTCCAGTATGGTAACAAGGTGAATGCATCAACATTTACTTCTCCTGTCAGCGTGCTTTTCTAAAATGGATTATCATTTCAATGCTCGTCTTTTGTGGATTGCTCCTGTCAGACAACTGGGTCTGTGTTAGGCTTTGATTTATTACGGAATGTATCGGAGACAATTTAATTTAGCTTTAATGACAGGGAAGCAAACAAATTAGAAGTAGATGTATTAATTGTCCCAAAATAATTTTATCTTAATGCTGGCATTTGCACAGTCAGGCTAACGATTAGTATTGACTTGTGGCATAATATTGGCTGCTATTGTCACCCTGATTTATAGTGTCTTGGGGGTTTCTTCCAGGAGTGTGTGTGCCTGTACAATTTTAGATAACGGAAGGAAAGGATGGTGAAATTTTTCTGCTAATATTTTGCCAAACCAGATAGACATTCTTCTTCCTTGGTAGAGATATCCAAAATGGATTGTGAGGAGCTCCAAAAGGATCTCTCCAAACTGGGTGAGTGGGCGACAAAGTGGCAAATGTGGTTCAATGTTGGCAAGTGTAAAGTGATGCACACTGGGACAAAAAACCCCAACTTCAAATTAATGTTGATGGGATCTGAGCTGTCGGTGACTGACCAGGAGAGGGATCTTGGGGTTGTGTTGGACAGCTTGTTGAAAGTGTCGACTCAATGTGCAGCAGCTGTGAAAAAGGCCAATTCCATGCTAGGGATCATTAGGAAGGAGATTGAAAATAAAAAATGCTAATATAATAATGTCCTTATACAAAACGATGGTGCGGCCACACCTGGAGTACTACGTACAATTCTGGTCACCACATCAAAAAAAGGACATTGTAGAACTGGAAAAGGTACAGAAGAGGGCAACCAAGATGATCAGGGGCCTAGAGCACCTTTCTTATGAGGCAAGGCTATAAACCCTGGGGCTATTTAGTTTAGAAAAAAGACGACTGCGGAGAGACATGATAGAAGTCTATGAAATCATGCATGGAGTGGAGAAAGTGGATAGAGAGAAATTCTTCTCCCTCTCCCATAACACTAGAACCAGGGGTCATCCCATGAAATTGATTGCTGGGAAATCTAGGACCAACAAATGGAAGTATTTTTTTCACACAACGCATAATCCACTTGTGAAATTCTCTGCCACAAGATGTAGTGACAGCCAACAACCTGGATGGCTTGAAGAGGGGTTTGGATAACTTCATGGAGAAGAGGTCTATCAATGGCTACTAGTCGGAGGGCTATAGGCCACCTCCAGCCTCAAAGGCAGGATGCCTTTGAGTTCCAGTTGCAGGGGAGTAACAGCAGGAGGGAGGGCATGCCCTCAACTCCTGCCTGTGGCTTCCAGCAGCATCTGGTGGCTGTTCTTATGTCATTTCCCTTTTTCAGCTGCCAGTGAAAGTCTTGTGATCCCCTCTTATGCATAACTTTGGAAAAGAAATCATTGTGAGCCTAGTCATGGGTGGAGCTGTTATAGGGATGGTGGGTTCAAAGAATCTGAGCCACCCAGCCCTTGGGGGGGTGACCTGACTCACCCCTTCCCCTGAGCTTCCCCCGAGCTCCTCATTTCCCAGCTGTGTTAATTGCTGTGCGTGTTTTGTCCATTCCCTCCCTTGCTTTATTTTTAAATAAATAAGTAAGTAAATAAAATATATTGTACCATGATTCTCCCCCTCCAGTGGTGAAGAGGATTAACTAACATCAGCCAGGTCATCTGATGTTCTTTTGAAGTTCAGTGTTTTGCAACCCAAATTTGTAAGCCGCTTTGAATATGTGAATGTGGAAAAAAGCAGGGTATAAATTAAATACAGGCATGAATGAATGAATGACAGCAGCAGTCATTTGCCTTTCACGTCTGCTGCTTTAACCCGCATTTAGAGCAGGACAGAGATTGCGACCATTGCTTGGGGTTGCACCGTGAGGAGCTGAAGGAAACAGTAACAGAGTTAGAATGCAAATACGGCAAGCATTTAATTTTGTTCTGGCTGAAGATCCATGCCTGCTCCCATATGATGTATTCCAAACCAAAGGGCTTCGCCTATAAAACTGATTCTGAGGAGCCATTTCAGAAGTTTGCTCCCAGTGCTGCTGGTAATAGAAAAATAAATGCAGAGTAAATAGAATCTCACAGCAGTGAGACTCACTGGGAAATCATCTTTAATACATTAGCAGCAGTTTCTTGCAGAAGTAGTAAGTTGCAAAAGAGAAAAGGGAAAAAGGAGGAGGATCCGGTCTCTTGCACCTCGGTTTCGATCTCTCTTTTCAGAGCTTAGTTTTGCAAGTAGTATCGAAGGCCTGCTCCTTGCAAAGGGATTGAGGATATCCACACTCCTTCCTGCCTGGCGACAATCTGAGTTTCTATGACAGCATGTCCAGTCAATCATTGACTCCTTCCAGTGGAACATAGGAAGATGCCATATACTGACTCAGACCATTGGTCCATCTAGCTCAGTATTGCCTTCACAGACTGGCAGTGGCTTCTCCAAGGCTGCAGGCAGGAATCTCTCTCAGCCCTGTCTTGGAGATGCTGCCAGGGAGGGAACTGGGAACCTTCTGCTCTTCCCAGAGCGGCTCCATCCCCTGAGGGGAATATCTTACAGTGCTCATATGTGGTCTCCCATTCATATGCAACCAGGGAGGACCCTGCTTAGCTAAGAGGCAAGTCATGCTTGCTACCACCAGACCAGCTCTCCTCTAAATAAGTGTTCCTGTATTTAGAGGTGGCCCTATGATGAGGCAAGATAAGCCGGCCACAACAGGCGACAGATTGTTCGGGCACCTGAGATGACAAAATGCCCCTTGCTGTCACCATCAGAGCAGCTCTTTGGATCCAATCAGACCCTTGTAAGCCTTGTGAGGAGTGCCTCTCCTCACACTCTTTGCAAAGCTTGCAAGAAGGACAAGCATTGAACAGGAGGCTGCTGGCAACCTTCCCTCCTCCCTGTTTCCTATGCCACTTTCATCGCTAGCAAGCACCATTTTTGAAAGGGAACTGGACCCCATCAGGGCAGGGATGCACTTGGGTAATTTTGGAGCACAGACCTGAAGGGCTTCGGAGCCCACCCCCTGCCACTCTTGGGGGTTGGGGGCAAGTTAAATCTTTTCTTTAAAACTTTTTTTTCAGCTGCCACTGTGCGGCGGGGATGGACACCTGGATAGCTTAAAGAAGGGTTTGGATAACATCATGGAGGAGAGTTCTATCAATGGCTACTAGTGAGAGGGCTGTGGGCCACCTCCAGCCTCAAAGGCAGGATGCCTCTGGGTACCAGTTGCAGGGGAGTAACAGCAGGAGAGAGGACATGCCCTCAACTCCTGCCTGTAGGCTTCCAGCGGCATCTGGTGGGCCACTGTGCGAAACAGGATGCTGGACTAGATGGGCCTTGGCTGGGCTTGATCCAGCACTGCTGTTCTTATGTTCTAACACTACACCATGGGGATGTCTGGTGTCCCACGGTCCGTGGCTAAGTGCGTCTCTGGTCAGGGGGCATAACATGATTTATTTATTTATTTGACAGATTTGTATACTGCCTGCCACTACCCAAGTCTCAAAGTGGTCTAGAACAATAAAACAAACCAATGACTGTGGAGAACTGCAGAGCCAATGGCAGGAGACCAATCCATAGACTAGCCTTCCTTTATTTCCCCTCCTTCTCTTCCCTCCCATGTGATTGGATCCAGAGTAAAATCCGGGCAAACCGGTTGGCGGATTTATTTTATTTTATTTGAAATCTGGGTAAATCCGGGTGGAATTTAGCAGCCGGGTGGAGGAGCCAAAATCCAGTAAGATAAAATGTGCCGTTGAGTCGATTTCGACTCGTGGAGCCCACAGAGCCCTGTGGTTTTCTTTGGTAGAATACAGGAGGGGTTGACCATTCCTCCTCCCGTGCAGTATGAGATGATGCCTTTCAGCACCTTCCTATATCGCCACTGCCCGATATAGTACCAGCAGGGATTTGAACCAGCAACCTCCTGCTTGTTAGTCAAGCATTTCCCCACTGTGCCACTTAAGGTGGGGGCTACCCTAAATTCCAGGGTACATGACAAGGCTACCATGGTCTTATGAGGAGACACTAGGGCATCCTGGTCCTAAAGGGGCTGCCCTTTCACACGGGAGCTGGGACTGCTCCTTCCCATTGGTCAGCCATTTCGGCTGCTCAGTGACATCATCATGGGGTGCCAGCAGCCCCAATGTCTGTTCTGTGCGGGGTTGGGAGCGAGCACACACAGAGGGCAGTCACCAGCAATGGCCGCTGGAGAGATACAGAGCAGTCCCGAAAGAGACAGATTTGCCTGGGAAGGGAAGCAGATCCAGCTCATTGACCAGGACAACATATCTAATTCCTGCCTTCTTTTTCGGGTCTTCCATCCTGTAGCAATTGCTCAGGTGAAATTATTTATCGTCTCGCTTCTGCAGGCAGCGCATCATCGGAATGATGTAGCTCTTGTGATTTAATAGCCATTTTAGGGAGTCTGGCAGAGTGCATCCCAGAAGAAGGAAATGCATTCCATCAAGCTGTTTGACAATGGAACTGGGACATAACAAATGAACAAAACCCATTTGGCATGAAGCGAACTTGGCTGCAGAAACGAGTCTTCATCCTTGTGATGAGACAGCACAATCTTCACTTTCCTTTTCACAGATAATGTGCTCTTGGGATAAAGAGGATGGGATGGAAACATCAGTTAACTTTGTAGCGCATGGCTGAAGTCTTTCAGCAAAGCCATCAAAATACTAAACCACTAACGTGATTCCTGGTAGGTGATTCCTGCCTGAGATTCCTGGTAAGCAGGACACATCAGGCCTGCTTCGTGGGCCTGCTCAGAGGCAGTGATTCCTGGGAGCAGACAAGTGACTCCTGGAAGCAGTGATGTCTGGTAGTAAGTGATTCCTGCTAGTGATTCCTGGTAAGAATCTCCACCCATCTCAAGCGGTGCATTGCACAATTCAGTAGGGGAATAAAGTGGAATTCCATGGATTTCTGTGTCATGTTCTGTCCAACTTGTGGTTAATGCATTGCTGCTGCCCCTTGTGGCAGCTTCTTGCATTGCAGCAGGGTTTTAAGCCTTTAGGCCAGTGATTCTCAAACTTGGGTCCTCAGGTGTTATTGGACTTCAACTCCCATAATCCCCAGCCTCAGTGGCCTTTGCTTGAGGATTATGGGAGTTGAAGTCCAATAACACCTGAGGACCCAAGTTTGAGAATCACTGCTTTAGGCCCTGGGCAAGTCCTCTTCCTCCTCCATCCTGTTGCTTCCATCCCCCTCACCCTTCTTGGTCACAGCTACAGCGTTGCTGGTGCCTATTGGCCAAGCTGCAGCCCCCTATCCCCAGAGACCTCCGCACCCGAGCCTTGCTCCTGCTTCTCCCCACAGGAGCAGCAGCGGTTGACCAGCCCCTTCCTCGCTGCTGTCACTGCCATGGCTGCTTGTTCTCCTCAAGGCACTGACAGGCCTGGGCCCGTCCCTTGCCTGCTGTCATGGCTCAGATTTCAGAATCAGAAGAACCAGAGCAGGAGGACTCGGCTGCTAGTGAGCCACAGCAACAAGAATTGGCAGAGAAACCAGACGCTGGAGCTGAAGATTCTCAACAGCTGCCAGACTTGGTTTCTGATGAGGAAGAGCCTGGGATTTCCCCTTTACTGAGACGACGTATCAAGAGACAGGCTCAGTGGGACTCACGCAGCTGCAGGAGATCACAAGAAAGCAAGCCAAACTGCTGACTCAGGGAAGCCTGATTGGTTGTTGGTTCTGTGGAACCATATATATCCAACAGTCTCCCATGAGAGACTGTCCAGTCTGTGTGGACAATACTGAGCTAGCTGGACCAGTAGTCTGACTTACTATAAGTCATGTTCCTATGTTCATAATTGAAGCTGTGTTGTATTAAGCTAAATTGCCCAGTTTGACAGAATAAATTAGTCTTACCTCTGCCTTTAAAGGACTCTTGGGCAATGTCACTTGCCTGTATTTTTGCCGCTGCAATATTTCTTTGAAGAATTGAACGCTTTCCTTCTGTAAGCCGTTCCTCAAGGTGGACGTTGGACCGACAATGCAAAATGGTGGCAACATTGCCTGTCTGGACTCATTCCACAAGTTGCCTGTGAACTCATCTTCTATCCTGCTGCATGGAGGAGACAATGTGGTGGAAATGAAAAATGAGTTTGTGTAAAAAGTTATCTTCCCTCAAAGAGAGTGCGGAAATAGCATTTCACAGCAGGGTTTATTACTTTTCCCTAAGATATATAGACATGTGTTATCAGTTTAATGCAGCAATTGAGCAGTAACATCACTTCCAAAGTCAAAGAAAGGGTTTCGCTGCCTTCTCTGAAATTGCTCGTACTCCAATCCTATATGTGTTTACTGAGAAGTAAACCCCTCTGTGTTCATTGGGACTCAGTGCAGCCCTAAAACCTCTGGCTTCAGTTGGGATTTGTATTGTATGCACCTTTTGATTCCTTGGAGACTCTGTGATAATGGGTATGGCTAATTTCGCTTTTCTGGAGACCACCATTATTTCTAAAACAGGTAGCCCTCTTTCTTTTTTTTAATGTCAACTGCCACTGTTTCTCTCCAGTGAATGCTAAGGTATTCTAAATGCAAATACCGGGCCCAAGAAATAAGATGCATTCCATCTCATGTGATAGGCATTATAAACTAGTCATACATTGTGTATGGTGAATATTTAAGCAAAAGATAACATTTCTTCTGCTAGCAGGCAGATTTAAAAACAACCACCACCAACGGAGTGATTTCATGCATTGGAAGAAAAAAATTGAAAAGCACGAGAGAAATGTGAGGACTCCAGGGATGAATGAGATTTAAAACTGTTTTTCCAGAATTTCGTTAAGGTGCCCTTTGTCTTTGACATTATCCATGAAAGATGGTGAAGAAAGGTTGTTTGAACTTGATTTGCAACAGTTATTACCCTTGCCTTTCCCTTGCCTCCTTTCCCATGTTTTTGAAATTTAGATTGGAAATTCCTTGGGGCAGGGACCTCTCTTTCTTGCTTACACAACTCTCTAAAGCACCAGGCTTTGACAGTACTGTATGAATAAATAATAATGTATAATTAATACCATTTTAATTCTGCTCAGAAGAGTGCAAGAAAAAAACCCGTCTTCTGAGAGGCTGGGAAAATGCTGGGGTTATGAAGTTAATAAACTTTATCTAGAAATATTGAGCAGGTGAAAAACAGGCCCCAATTCACGTTTACAGCCTGGTTCTCTGCAAGTTTTCTCAGAACAGAAGTTACTCCCTCTCTGTCCCTTGGGCTTAGAATGTGCTGAATAACCTTAAAAGAAAACCAAAATCATAACCCAGGAGGAAAGTTTTAGTGGTCAAATATAATGTGGCAAGTTTGGACCTGCAACAAAAGAGTGGGTGGTGTAGTGGTTAGAGTGTTGGACTAGGACTGGGGAGACCTGAGTTCGGATCCCTGTACAGCCATGGAACTCAGTGGGTAACTCTGGACCAGTCACCTCTCTCTCTCGCTCAGCCTAACCTACCTCACAGGGTTGTTGTGAGGATAAACATAACTGTGTACACGGTGCAGGGCTCCTTGGAGGAAGAGTGGGTTAGAAAAGTAAGAATAAGATAAAAAATAAAATAAAATGGCCCAGGTGTGCATGTATTACCTGGTCCTCTGGCTCAGTGTAGTGAAAAAGCAGAAGTTAGCAATGAGTGGTATGAATGAATGAATCCCTACTCAATCTTGAGCTTTTCTCCATATTTATTTGTTGGAGATTTCTCTGTGTAACCTGCCCTGAGCCATTTTTGGAAGGGCGGTATAGAAATGGAAAATAAATAAATAAATAAATAAGAATATGCAAATATGCATAAGCAAACTTCCCTTTCTGGGAGTTTTTATGGTGGGCACTGGTGCTCAGTCCCAGCTCCTTTTCAAACCTCTTCCCCCTCTGGAACCCCAAATGGTGCAAAGGCTGGTGATGTTGCACACCCCTTTCCTCCTCAGAGGCAGAAGGCATTGTGACAGTCCTGAGGGAGTGTTCTTCAAGGTGAGACATATCCTGCTCTTTTTTTGTTCAAGCCCTCCTTCCACTGCTTCCCACACAGTCCCATTAGCGCAGCCTACTTGTTTGTCTGTTAATGGCACTCTGAGCCCATGAACATTCTGCCCCATTAACTTACATGGGGGCAGTTTGTTGTTTTTTTGTCCCCTAATTTTTAATCCTTAATATTTTTTATGTGAACACCAACAAATCTGTGGTTCACCCTGAGTCTTCTCTCACTCACCTGCAAGCACTCTGGTTATGCATCCATAAGGATCATAATATTTTCAGCTCTATTTGCATTTGAATCGGAGACTGCATGCGTGAGCACTGTAAGATATTCCCTTCAGGGGATGGGGCCACTCTGGGAAGAGCATCTATTTGCTTGCATGCAGAAGGTTCCTTCCCAGTTCCTTCCATGGCAGCATCTCCAAGACAGGGCTGAGAGAGACGCCTGCAACCTTGGAGAAGCTGCTGCCAGTCTGGGTAGACAATACTGAGCTAGATAGACCAATGGTCTGACTCAGTATATGGCAGCTTCCTATGTTCCTCTGAAGCTTCTAGCATGGAGCCGTGGCTTCTGTTTGCCCCTGCTTCTCCCCTAGTGGGTTCGCTTTCCAGCAGTGGCTTGTCCTGTTGAGCCAAGAGGCTACCAAAGCAGGCAGCTTGGTGTCGGCATCAGATAACTGGACCAGCATCAGGGGAAAGTGGCCAGTAGTTCTCCCTGTTCCAGCAATTCCCAGATGTTGTTGACTACAACTCCCAGCCTCCCCAGCTGCAATGGCCTTTGGCTGGGGATTATGGGAGTTGTAGGCAACAACATCTGGGAATTGCTGGAACAGGGAATACTGTTGCCCAGTGCCTTAACTGGCATTGCCTTAAGCCACTGGGATGCGGTGGTGGGAGTGTGCTGTTTGCCAACAGGGCTCACCCACTTCTGGGCTTCCCCGGTGGACCTTTAGTCTGATCCAGCGAGCTTCTTCTTGCGTTCCGTTTGCATTGCAGTGTTAAAAAACCTGCCTAATCTCTAAGTCTGGGCGGTCTGTTTCCCCCCCCTCCCCTGAAAGTGATGCATCATAAATGTTGACTTCCACTGAAACATCAGAGGCAAATTGAGCGTCTCGTTTCAGACCATGTGGAAGAGCAGAGCTGCTTAAATATGCAGATTGATAAACATGAAAACAATCTTTCCCTGTGTACACCTTGAAATTGCTAATCTGCCACTACAGCGCTGGTGCCTTGGAGAAATCGGGAAGCATTAGAGGGCCAACGTTTATCTTGATCTGTCTATATTTAGTAAGCACAAATCCTGTAGGCATTCAACACTTGGCTGAGTACAAATTGCTGCAGCCATGGAAAATATGAAATATATATATCTTGCATGCAAAACCAACTTAAATGCAGAATCCATCTATTTTGTGGCCTCAATGTAAATATGCTTCTGCTTTGGTTCAAGGAAAGTGAACTAGACCTGGCATCACAGAGTTATGCCAAGATGACTCGTAGATCAGTGTCACTTCCACACTGGCGCTGAGGAACATAGGAAGCTGTCATATATCGAGTCAGACCATAAGTCCATCTAGTTCAGTATTGTCTACACAGACTGGCAGTGGCTTCTCCAAGCTTGCAGGCAGGAATCTCTCTCAGCCCTACTTTGGAGATGCCAGGAAGGGAACTTGGAACCTTCTACTCTTCCCAGAGCGGCTCCATCCCCTAAGGGGATCTTACAGTGCTCACATGTGGTCTCCCATTCAAATTCAACTAGTGCAGACCCCTCTTAGCTAAGGGGACAAGGCATGCTTGCTACCACATGACCAGCTCTCCTCTCCATTCTTGTGCGCTTCATGCATAAGCAATTTTGCATCCAAGAAGGGATCTTTATGCAGGCTTCTGTGTGGGCAACCTTTATGGATTATGCATCCACATGTTCATCGTGATGACAGACAGAATGGTATAGTGGTTAAAGACTAGGACTGGGAGGACCTGGACTGAAATCCCCATGCATTTATTTATGAACTTAATTATTTGAATTTATATACTGCCATATATCCTGGGACCCCAGGGCAACAAATTGAAAGCAACCTAATAAAACAATTGTAAGATTTAAATGGCTGCCTTCCAAAGTAACGCAGAAGTAACCCATGTGTCCAATGGACCCGCGGGTCCGTGCCCTCTCTCCTTGCCCTCCCATCTGAATTCGGACACTCAGGAGAGCTCCCTCTCTGTAATCTTGCTGACTGCAGAGAGGAGGCTTAACTGGTCACCAGGGCTTTCTTCTTTACTGAAGGACAGCCCCGGCAGCCAATAACAGCTGGAGCGAGGGAGGATCTTCCCCCCTCAACTCCGGTTGCAGAAGGGGGAGACTGCAGTGTCAGCGTTTGGACGTAACGCTGGCACCACAGAACTGGAGGTCCAGGTGGCGGGCCTTACTACAAACCAAAGGTACAAAACACAGTCCAGGGAGGGAAACCGCAGATCCATTTTAAAACGAACTTGAGGTTGCCCGCATTTGGATGTACCGTTTCCAAAAACTGAGGTCCTCTGGTTTCATGTTACATGCAAATGTGGCCAATCTAAAACACTCAGGATAAATGAACACAGCGACAACCCACCAAAAGGGAATCGGAAGGGCTCCTCACAGGAAGCTGCCTTCTACCGAGTCAGCTCAGTATTGTCTACACTGACTGGCAGTGGCTCTCCAGGGTTCCAGGCCTCTGCTCGCTGCCACTGCAGTACTTGTGGTGCTCCCCAGCTCATGGCCCGACCGTGGCGCTCTTCCCCAGCTATCCCTGCGTGGTGCTGGCATGCACATGGCCTTCTCTCCTCCATATTAAAGACCTGCTCTCCTCCATGTTAAAGGGACTGTTGAAGCCCTCAGTTTTAAAGGGATGGTGCTGCGATTTGGACACCGATTCGCTTTCCGAGCACTTGTCTTGCCTTTTCCTCCACCCCTCCAACCTTTGGGAACCTACCTGACCATCCCTGGCTTGGACTCCATACCTGCCTCTGGCTCCTCCAGCTCTTTGCTTGTGAAGGGGTTTGCCTCTTTGCACCCCTTGCTTGCTTCCAGACCTGGCTGAAGCCTGACACCCCGTCTGTCTGATTCACAGGCTATGAATGGCACAGGCAGAAGCCCTGTTTCAAAACGAGAGGATGAGGGACGTACCCAAACGAAACAGGTCCTGTGACAGCAAAATACAAGCAGGCCCGACATATAGATCAGCTTCGAGTACTCCTCCCCTGGGAGAGTCAATTAAATTCAGGACGATCAACACATCCCTGGAGGAGGGGGAGCTACTGGAGGATTTCTGCAAGAGCAATAGGCACCATATGGTCCCCCTGCCCTGAAATCCAATCTATAGAAGTACATTCAGACCTCCAGATAGTTGAAAATAGAATGGAAACTCGCAGAGAGTGTGAATAGCTGATCCAACACTTTGCATTCCATTTCCATTAATTAGCTGCCTCCCTCATTTTTTATTGTCAGTCTTAATCTTGCCGTAGCTGTTCAGATTTCTTTTTTTTCTGGGCGGGACCCACTGTGGTTCCCTACTGGGCTGGCACAACCTCAACCCCACCCCCCGCCCCTTGGAACAGTTCAGACCGTGCCCCAGCACAGCTCCAGGGAATGAGTTGCCCCCGTTCTGTGATTTCTTGTTGTGGTTTCTTATTCGGGCTGTGCCGTTCCCACCAGTCACTGCAGTGTTGCTGCTTGGTGCACAGCAGCTGGGCTGTGTGTTTATATTTCTGCATTAGAATATTTATATTCCAGCTTTCTGTTGTAAAGAAAGGACCCTCAAGGCAACAAAGAACCATTGTAAAAATATGAGGAAAAAACACCCCCAAAGATTTAGCACTCAAAAATCAGCAAACAAGTACCAGATTATCACAGAGCGTCTTACTGAAATGCACATCTACATAACATGTTTTTTTCCTGTTGTCTAAGGTGACATAGCAAGGAAGTCGGCTGGATTTCCTGTGGCAGGGAGTTCCACTGACAAAGTCCTGTCCCTTGTGCTCATCAACTGCACCTTACGTGTGTGATTTTAAAGCAGGGGCCACTTTGGCAAAGAACTTCCAGCATGGGAGCCATTTTTCACTGCGCTGACCTCTGTGAGTGCTGTGCTTTCCCCAGCACCGGGCCAGCTTTAAGAGAAACAGTGTAGGTCTTCCCAGTTTCCCCATAGAGCTCTATGGGGAATGTGATGAGAAGGATTGGTGCTGGGCCTCCAGAGGGCTCTGTTTCCTTTAATGGAGCCCCACCAGTGCTGCGGAAAGTGTAGCGGTGGGCAGTATCGGTGGGCAATATGGGAGGAGAGCTGGTCTGGTGGTAGCAAGCGTGACTTGTTCTCTTAGCTAAGCAGGGTCCACCCTGGTTGCGTATGAAAGGGAGACTACAAGTGTGAGCACTGGAAGATATTTCCCTCAGGGGATGGAGCTGCTCTGGGAAGAGCAGAAGGTTCCAAGTTCCTTCCCTGGCAAGATAGGGCTGAGAGAGATTCCCGCCTGCAATCTTGGAGAAGCCAAGTATATGGCAGCTTCCTATGTAATATCTGGGCAGTATCGGTGGGCAGTATTGGTGCAGTAATATCTGGGCAGTATTGGTGTAGCAGTGGGCAATATCTGCACGGTGGCAAGGAAGCTGTGCAGGATATTTGGCTTCGGCTGACACTTTTCACGGGCCTAATGACCAGGCTCAAACTATCATACTTCGGACACTAACGTACTTTGGACACAAACTATCTAATGACCAGGCTCAAACTATAGTACTTCAGACACATTATGCGAAGACCCAGCTCCCTTGAGAAGTCTATAATGCTGGGGAAAGTTGAAGGAAAGAGAAGAAGAGGATGACCAGCAGCAAAGTGGATGGACTCGATGACGCCAGCCATGAATGCACCACCGAGAGACTGTCAAGGCCAAGTGGAAGACAGATCATCATCCTGGAGAGAATCTATCTATGTGGTTGCTAAGAGTCAACACTGACTTGACGGCACTCAGTCAATCAATCATTCAATATGCCCAGAGACGCAAGTTTTGGGCAGTATAGAAATATATCAATAAATAAAACAAATAATAAACAATTTGTAGGGTCAACAGGAGCCACCACCAGATCCTGAGCCTTGCAATGCAGACTGCTGGAGCAGAAAGACCAAAGTATGTGGCTAGGAGGCATATGGTCAGAGGCAACCTGAAGATAAGCAGGACCCAAATGCTCTCTCTCAGGACCCCTGATATGCTGGGTTTTGTGGGGCGGATAGGGCTGTGCATGCATGCACCAGAGTACTGTTATGCCGTACAGCAAAATGTGGTTTGGGCCACAGATATAACCATGACATCCTATGACACCCAGTCTAAGTGAAACAAAGTATCTTGGATGCTTTCATTTAATTTGCTTGTTTGGTAATATCAAGTTTAAATTCCTTGAAAGTAAGAGTTAGAGCAAATGGAATGGATGTTGACACTGGAAATCAGCCACCCAAGCAAAACCAAGTGCAATTCAAAAGCGCTTTCTTTGCCCACTTTCCAAGATACGTTCTTGTGTTCTTTGCTGAAGAATAACTAGTTTATTCTGTAAAAGAAACGCTGCTCAGCGTGCGAATCTCATGCTTCCCCAAGAACATACATTTTTTTGCAAGATGCAACTGCTGTCATCTGAAATGGTGCTAATTGGCATCTTTGTGTTGACATTCTGTCAACACAGTTGACTGTGAATCCAGAAAGGTATTATCTTTGTTTTTTACGAGGCGGCCGACTAGGGAAGGGTTCGAGGGGGAAGGAAATGTCCTTTAAATTACTGCCATGTGCAGTCCAAATGGTCGATGTGTTCTGCTTAACATTTCAAGGAAAAACCTTTGTGGTGGCAGCTGAGGGCTGCTTTATACATGCATTGGACATGACATCTTGTGTCATGCAGAATGCGTGACCCCATTCCACTGAAAAGCATTGTATTGTGAGGTGAGAGGAAAGATGGGCATGCATTTCATTTCATTGCATTAACACATTTGTATACCGCCCAAAATGCAAGTCTCTGGGCGGTTTACAACAAAACAATAAAAACAATCAATAAAAAGATTAAAACTGTTCAACAATTAAAATTTAAAATGCTAAAACTATTAAAACACAATTCAAACAATGTCTAATTAAAAGCCTGGGTGAACAAATGTGTCTTGACTGCCTTTTTAAAAGTTGTAAGAGATGGGGAGGCTCTTATTTCGGCAGGGAGTGTGTTCCAAAGCCTTGGGGCAGCAACGGAGAAGGCCTGTCCCCGAGTAGCCACCAGACGAGCCGGTGGCAACTGCAGACGATCCTTTCCAGATGATCTCAATGGGTGATGTGGTTCATAGCAAAGAAGATGTTCTCTTAAATACCCAGGGTCCAAGCTGTTTAGGGCTTTATAGGTTATAACCAAAATCTTGTGCTCTGCCCGGAAACATATTGGCAGTCAGTGACTTGTTGACACATGAACGTTGCCACTGGGTGATCCATGGCAGGTCATCTGCTCCTTGCACTTGCCATGGGCATTAGCATCCCATGGTGCATTTCCAGGCCTCCACCAGTGTTTCCTGTTACAGGGATACCCAGGTGTTGTTGACTACAGCTCCCATCATCCCTGGCCAAAGGCCATTGCCCTGGGGATTCTGGGAGTTATAGTCAACAACATCTGGAAATCCCTGCTGCAGGGGACACCAGGAGGGGACACTTGGCGGAGAGCTGGTCTGGTGGTAGCAAGCATGAATTGTACCCTTTACTAAGCAGGATCCACCCTGGTTGCATTTGAATGGGAGATCACATGTGAGCACTGTAAGATATTCCCCTTCGGGGATGGAGCCACTCTGAGAAGAACCTCTAGGTTCCAAGTTCCCTCCCTGGCAGCATCTCCAAGGTAGGGCTGAGAGACACTCTTGCCTGCAACCTTGGAGAAGCCTGTGCAGACAATACTGAGCTAGATAGACCAATGGTCTGACTCAATATATGGCAGCTGCCTATGTTCCTATGGCTTCCACCTTGGGTGCATTGTTGATTGGAGGAGCTGCCAGTAGCTACCAGTGTCCAAATGCGTCCTGAGAACACGCGCTGACAGGCCCCCAGGAGTTGCTGGGCCTCCGCCATCCACCATCTGCTGCTTCCTCTGCCCACCTACCTGGTTTCGGCAGCCCCACCATGTTTTGATGCTGCCATCACCGCCGACCAGCCACCTGGTCTTGGCGGACCCTGAAAAACCTTGCTGGGGCAGCAGACCCACCGTGGGCCTTCCTGAATGTTGCTGTCACTGTCTGCACTGTCATGATATCACATTCTAATGCTCTTCTAATGTTCCTATCCTTCGCTAACTGCATAGACAACTGTGTTGTCCCCACCGACCGACTAGCAGCAGCTCTCCAAGATTTCATGCAAGAGTCTCTCCCAGCCCTACCTTGAGATGCTGCCAGGGATTGAACCTGGGACCTTCTGCATGCCAAGCAGATGCTTTTCCACTAAGCCAGGCCTGCTCAACTTAGCCCCACCCCCCCGCCGCTGTTTTTGAACTACAGCTCCCATAATCCCCAGCCACGTTGGCCAATATCTTGGGATTATGGGAATCGTAGGCCAACATCTGGGTATTTAAGAATATGCCCTTCTTCGCCATGAGTCCCACCAGCTGTTAAGATCATCTGGAGATATTCATCTGTGGTTGCCGCCAACTCGTTTTGGTGGCTATTCGGGAACGGGCCTTCTCTGTTGTGGCCCCTGGACTTTGGAATGCGCGCCCTGTTGAAATACGAGCCTCCCCATCTCAGGCAACTTCTAAAAAGGCACTGAAGGCTCATTTATTCACCCAGGCTTTGAATTAGATTTATAGTTTTAATATTTTTAATATTGGGTTTTCAATGTTTTCAATGTGTTCAATGAGTTTAATCGTTCATTGATTTGATGTTTTCAATGATTTTAATTGTAAACCGCCCAGAGGCGCAAGTTTTGGGCAGTACAGAAATATCTTAAATAAATAAATAAATAAATAAATAAACGTCTGCAGGAGGGCCGAAGCTGAGCAGCCCTGCCCTAAGCTATGGTCTCAGCCATCTCATTTTGATGCTGCCAGTTGGAACGGCTGCAATGAGACATTTCTGGGAAGAGAAAAGCCAAACAGCAGCCAAGCAAAGGGAGTGGGGAGGTGGTCCTAAGGTTTCACCTTTCCCTCTGAGGCAGCCAAGTGGAATTAACCATTCAGCAAAATGGCAAAAACAGCGGGGAATAAAATCAGACCAGAGGACCTGCCATGAACATTTGCAATGGCCACTTAATAATTTTGTGCAGGTTTCTCTTCCTCCACCCAATAAGGCTCAGAGGATACTTTAATTACTCGTCCGACATGCAGCTTTCTAATAAAGTAGATTTACTGAGAAGAGCATCAGTTCCATTCCATGATTTTACATTGATTACATTCCTAGAGAGGCGATATGTAGATTAAAGACATTAACCTTCATGCAGTCCTTTTTTGGGGTCATTTGCTATTAAGGGCCTTTAAAAAATGGGACCTGCATAAAAAATAAACTGTGAGTGAGGGATGGAAGTTAAATGAAGGGAGCTGCTTGCAAGTCAGTTGCTGAATCTGCTGAGGAATTCAAGGTTAGGGAAGGAAAATGGACCACAACAAATGGAACAAAGAGTCTGTCATTATTACTCACACCTATCTTGATCCAGTTTCCTATTTGCATTATGCCTGGTGTGTAGCTTTTGGCCACTTGGAGCATCTGTAAATATTCAATAAGGTAAAGTGTGCCATCAAGTCGATATCGACTCCTGGCAACCACAGAGCCCTGTGGTTGTCTTTGGTAGAATACAAGAGGTGTTTGCCATTGCCTCCTTCCACACAGTATGAGACGATGCCTTTCAGCATCTTCCTACATTGCACTTTGTCTTTTGTTGTGTGTAAGAGACTGAATAGGCCTGAACTTTCCTGAACTTCCTGGGCTCAGAATGACCAGGAATCCAAAGCTGGCCCTACTAGTGAAGCCTTTTCCCTCAGACAGTAAATCAGGCTCATTCACTTCTGCTGCAGTGGACTGCGTCACAGAGCTGCTGGCACCACTCTAGCCATCCCAACTCTATGGATGACGCCACTCTAGCCCAACTCTATGGGTAGTGCCTTCTATTCTCTTTGTCTTCTCTTCCACTTGCTGGCTGTGTTATATTACTGCTGGCAGTATTATGCACTCATAAGCCTTCCAGATGAAACTTTATGAAACAAATGGTTAATGGAAAAAAGGATGCTTAGATTTAATCATGGCTTTAATATGAGACACACTCTGAGTATGTGGAATGTTTTTTTCCACTAAACCCTCCCCCCCCCAAAAAAAAGAAAAGAAAAGAAAAGAAAAAGAAAAGAAAATAAAGAAAGAAAGAAAGAAAGAAAGGGGGGGGGGGAAAGAGAGAGGTCCTTTTTGGAACAGTATATTTTTAATTGCTGTTTCTCCCTCAAAGGGCCCAGTGATGAATCTTCAATTTACTACTTTCATAAGCCTGGACAGTGTGGGGAGTTTGCATTTCTATGTTTGTTCTTTGGTTCTTATTAAATATGAATGTGATGCTGCCACAGAAAGGGGGAACTGGTAAATCAGAGCAAATTTGTTGCACTTTACATAATTATGCATTGAGAATAACATATAATTAATCAAGTAATTTTAAATGCAGCGTGTGGAGCCGTGGGATAACTAAAGATCTACTTTTTCAGGAAAGGGAGCCTGGAAAGAAAGATCTGTTGGCCGGGGTGCCTTAATTATTAATAAATCTATCAAGATCAAACATATCTCTATACTACTTCTGAGCCAGAACTTCTTTAAACTTAGTGGGGATTCATTAAAAAAAACACACCACACCTTTCCCCCTTTCATTTTGTTTTAGGTGCTGTATTTAAATTTAAAAGCTAAACCTTGTTACTGACATGATTAAAGTCTAATTAAAGTTTTAGAAAATACTATGTGCTGGAAGTGGGAGGGAACTAGTCCCCCCCCCACACCTTTTGCCAGGGATAATAAGGCAGAGGGAAAATATAATGAAGGTTCTTTCTAGAAAGTTATAATCTAGTCAACACGTCCTGTCACTGTCTTCAGTGAAATGCATGGTCATGTTCGCACGGAAGAGAGCTGCCAGATTTCTTTCTGAAAGTTAATTTGTGGGCCTTTTGCTTTAATTACTTGTCAAAAAAACACATTATTTAGAGACCGGGCATCTGGAGTCCGATTGTGGCTACCTTCACAAAATACATTTCTTTGAGCCAGGGAAATGTTTTTTTGGATGGGGCCAAAGGTTTGTCAGTCCAGCGTTCAATTTCCCACGGTAGGCAGACAGCGGAGAAAGCTGTCACACACCGCTCAATCTCAAGTGCCCAGCCGCTGTGTGAATGGCTTCCAGTGTGTTTCTGGGCACAATTGTTCTGATTTTAACCTTTAAAAGAGCTTAACCTTTAACTGAAATGCTGCTTTTAACCTTTAAAATGGCTTGGGACCTAGGCACTTAAAGATCACCCTTTCTCCAATTAGGATCTGCCTGCAATTTTAGATCAGTGTTGAAGATTGCTCATGTGAGAGCATAAGAAGAGCTTTGCTGGATCAGGCCCAAGGCCTATATAGTCCTAGATAGGCCTATCTAGTTATTTTATCTGCCCCTGCCCCATTTATATCTATGTAAACTAGGGATGTGCATGAAATGCGGTTCGAGCAAGTTTTGGGAAATTCTAAAGGGAAATTTGAGGAAAAGGAGAGCGGGTTCTTACCTGTGTTCCTTCTAACAGGGATGCCCAGATGTTGTCGACTACAACTCCCAGCAGTCCCAGCTGCAATGGCCTTTGGCTGAGGATTCTGGGAATTTTAGTCAACCACATCTGGGAATCCTTGTTACAGGGAACACTGGTCCTTACCTGCTCTCTGCTCCCCCATTAAACTTCCTGCTGGGGCACTATAAGATATTCCCCTTAGGGGATAGAGCCGTTCTGAGAAGAGCAGAAGGTTCCAAGTTCCCTCCGTGGCAGCATCTCCAAGATAGGGCTGAAAGAGACTTCTGCCTGCAGCCTTAGAGAAGCTCTCTGGGTCTCAGCCTATCCTGTTTTAGGCCAAACTGGGATCCTCACCAAGGCAAGGATCTGAGGGGAAAGAGACCTGGTCTGCTCAACTTAGGCCCCCCCCAGCTGTTCTTGGACTACAACTCCCACAATCCCCATCCACAGTGGCCAATAGCCAGGAATTATGGGAGTTGTAGGCCGACATCTGCAGGAGCAGCCCTGCCTTAGAGAGTTCTGAGGGGGGGAAGAGATCAGGAGTCAGGACCTTGGATAGCTCCAAGTAGTAATTCACAAGAGCTGGGTCTAGCAACATAGAAGGGATGTTGCTCCAGTGGCTGCTTGAAGTGGACTGCTGGTTTTCATGGCTGCTGCCGCCCAGGCAGAATAAATTGTCTCCACCCCCTCCCTGGGAAAAACTGTTTCTTAAAAGGGCCTTGCCCAATTTTCTAAGCGCCGGCTTTGACAGTGCTGGGAGACACCTACTTGGGTTGCCAGGTCCTTGAGGGATGCCTCTGACTCAGGGCTGCGTCCTGGGGCCATGACGGAGCTTCAGGCTAAGGTCCTCCTGGTCCTGCTGGTGTGGGAGATCCCGGTGGCATAGGATTGACTGGGGTCTATGTCTGTGTTGTAGGGTCTTCCCTCCCTGGCTCATCCACGGAACTGTTCACCTCATTCTCCAGTGGTGGCTGGTGGTCCTGGATCTGGGGCAGAGAAAGGCCTTTCATAGGACTTGTGATTTGATCCTCTTCTTAAAGGTTTTCGGCAGGAAGGTGCCAGAAAACACTGACCAAGCCATGCAAAATGAGAGGAATATGTGTGTGTGTCAGCAGACCACTCTGTCTCAAAGGACAAAGCAGACATACCGGAAGCCTCCTCCATATCAGGATTCATGACATGGACACCATTGCCATGATTCATTTGGCTTTGACATGTAGAACAAGGAGAAGGACTTTGCAAAACAGTTGCAATCACTCTACGCCATTTTACAATTGATGGCAGGCCGCCACATTGTGCATTAGCCGCTGTTTTAAGTAGCCAGTGATGGAATAATATATGACCCGAGTGTAAAATAATTACATTTTACATCTGTTTGCACTGATGAAGTTCTTGTCTATTGTTTGGGAGCTCTGGCTACAGCTATACATAAAATCTGATTTTTAAAAAACTACTTGCCTACCAATAGTGAGAATATGGAAAGTGCCCGGCTGGATCGGACCAAATGTCCATCTAGCCCAGCGTGATCTTTTGCATACTGGCCAATCAGATGCCCCTGGGAAGCCCACGGGCAGGGCATAAAGGCAGGTGCCCTCTCCCGCCCTCTCTTGTAATGGCAGGTGGGCAAACACCTGCTTTCACCACCCTCGGATTGGCCCTGTGCTGAAGGCTGCTGCATTGGGGCACTGGTGAGCTCTCAAGCGTCCAGCAACTTTTCAAAAGGCGCTGCAGGCGGTCTCCTTGAGTTGCATCCCGCCATCTCTTTTTGCGCTCCATTGGTTTGTTCTACATTAGCAAATCAGATGATTGATCTACTCCTTCGGCTGGGTGTTGTCCGGGAGGAGGTGATTGATCTAAGAAAACATACCCTTAAAAAAAAAAAGTGAGAGCACAGAGCAGTGTTGGAAATGCATGCAACGGCCATTTTTAAATGCTCTAATGGCAAAGGGCTGCTCCTTATGTGCCTACTTAGCAACACTGGGATGCTTCTGATATCATCCTGTCACTTTGGAAAAAAAATATAACAGGAGGCGGATGAACATGTGAAGCAGCTTAATAATGGAGCTTCATGGCTGAGTGGAGGCTGGAAGCCATGTCTCTCTGGCCAAAGCCTACCACTCTGCACATGACAAATATTTATATGAATATGATGGAAATTTAAATACCACTTTTCAACAAAAGTTCCCGAAGCAGTTTACATAGATATAAATAAATAAATAAATTAAATAAATAAAATGGCTCCCTGTCCCCAAAGGGGCTCACAATCTAAAAGAGAACCATAAGACAGACACCAGCAACAGCCACTGGAGGGATGCCGTGCTGGGGATGGATAGGGCCGGTTGCTCTCCCCCTGCTAAATAAAGAGAATCACTACTTTAAAAAGATGCCTCTTTGCTCATTTAGCAGGGGGAGCTCTAACCACCACACCAGGCCAGATTTCTAGTGAGTCCTGCCACCCGCTTCTAAAAAAAGATACAAGGTAATTGTGGCATGAACATCAGGGATCTCAGAGGAAGCCATTGTATTCTGGATCAGACATTTCCATCTAGCTCAGGATCATCTGCACCAGGCCTCTAGCTGCTGTTGGACTACAACACCCACCACTCCTAATTATTAGCCACTGTGGTAGAGATTTGTTTGTTAAACCTAGGGATGTGTAAACCGGCTCGACGTCGAGCCAGTTTGATGTCGAACCGCTTCAGTTTGATGGTTCAGGGTCGAACTGAACCACCCCCTGTTCGGTCCGACCCTGGACCGAACACCCTCCGGACCGAATCAAATTGGGGGGTGGGGAGGCTTGAGGGAGTGCCGGACCGAACTGGGCCAGTCAGGTTCGAGGCCGATCCGGACTCGAACCAAACCAGGCCAGCTGGTTCCATGCACATCCCTAGTTAAACCCCATCCTAGCAGCTGAGGGTGGTTTATGATAAATAAAAAGGACAAAATTTTTACAATCAGTTAAAATGACAGTTAACGAGAGACATTAAAAATAACCGAAGTCCATTTAAAACTATGTGGGAGGATAGGAGTTTTAGTCCAGCAAAAGCTGGATTGATGCTGCCCTGGTCTGAACTGACAGCAGCTGACAGACTCTGGGGAGTCCACAGGCAAGAGGGGAGGGTGTGCCCTCTCTCCTGCTGCTGCTCTCTTGCAACTCGTATTTAGAGGCATCTTGTCTCCAGAGGTGCTCTTACCCCTGGACCTTGGGGCTGAAGTCTAGGGCCTCCACAGCCGTTGGGGCCCCCCAAACCCTCTTTAGTAGTTTGGTTGCCCAGACGAGCATGACGATGCCTTATTTGCAAGGGAGGGGGCCTCCAAAGGCCTTTGGGTCCAGGCTCCAAAATTACCTAGCTGCACCTCTGCTTGCCTGCCTCCTAGGCTGGAGGTGGCCCATAGCCACCAGACTAGTAGCCATTTCTACGTCTCCTCATATGTTTAGTTCTTCTCCTTCTCCTTCTCCTTCTCCTTCTCCTTCTCCTTCTCCTTCTCCTTCTCCTTCTCCTTCTCTTTCTGTCTTTTGTTTGTAGCAATCTGTGTGGCAAGAAAGTGGGACCTTCCCTCCCTGCCACATACGAATCCCCATATTTAAACATGTCGCACGACTTCTGCAGCCTGACTCAGGCTGGCAAGTACATAGCTCCAGTCTTTGTTGTCTGAGCGACTTTGATTTGATTCAGCACGAGACTTTATCTGGCAAACAACGTTTTGATGACTTCAAGCCTCACAATTGTGTTCCTAGTTAATTTCCTTCCACGGTGGCGGCCGCATAATGGAGGTGCATCCCCACGGTGGTTGATTTCTTGGCGGAGCAACCCCAGAGCAGAAAGGGAAATGAAGTGTGATGGGGAGGTGCTGGGGCTTGAAGATACTTCATTGTCATCGGAAGAGGCAGCTTTTCAGATTTCGCTTGCAGCTGGCTCAAGCTCGCTGGAATGCTGAGGTTACAAGATAAAAGAACAGAGAGCCAGTTAGACGGCTCTGATGCCCTTTGCATACAAATTGGGATGGAAATGTTCACAAGTAGATTTGTCAGCACTGGTGTCGTCTCTCGCCAACTCCTGCTCAGGACCAGCCTGGAACCGGAACTGGATGAGAAGAGGAGAAACACCAGAAGAGGAGAAACACCTCCCACCCACTGCTAACCCCAGGACAAGGCAGAAGCAGTGAACTCCGAGACCACTATTTTGAAAGGCAGCCCACAGTAGTCTGCAGCGTTGAGGGTGTCATGCTCTACCTCATGGGTTCCCAACCTGTGGTCCTTCAGATGTTGCTGAACTACAACTCCCATCTCCTCTGGCCACAATAAATTGTAGCTGGGCATGGTAGGAACAGAGGAAGCTGCCATATACTGAGTCAGACCACTGGTCTATCTAGCTCAGTATGGTCTTCACAGACTGGCAGTGGCTTCTCCAAGGTTGCAAGCAGGAATCTCTCTCGGCCAGGGAGGGAACTTGAAACCTTCTGCTCTTCCCAAAGCAGCTCCATCCCCCGAGGGGAATATCTTACAGTGCTCACACTTCTAGATATGGTGCTGATGGGAGCTGATGGCAGTTGTAGTTCAGCAACATCTGGAAGGCCACAGGTTGGGAAAGTTTGTGGGAACCCCTTTTGTATCTGACCTAAAGCTCTGCATGTTTCTGCCCCTTGTGGCAGCTTGCTGTAATGCATCAGTGTTTTAAGTCCTGCTCTGTGGGATCACTTGTAGCAGGAAGGATAAGAGGCTTCCTGCCTAAGGCAGGTCTGGCCTCAGCATTAAGACCTTAGGGACTGCCTGATCCCAGCTGAATCTATCCACTTGACTAGATTGGCTGGGAGGGTTTTGCTCCACATGCTGATACCTGTTGAGGCCCGTTTGTTGAGTATGCTGGACAGAGCCTTTTTGGTGGTTGCCCCCAGGCCATCAAACCCACTCACACATGAAACCCGCATGGTTTCCTCTCTCCCAGCCTTCAGGAGGAGAGTAAAGACTGCCTTTTTTTATTCAGGCTTTTAGCCAATGAGCGGCCCTAGTCCTTTTAAATTTTCAAGCTACATTCTGTTCTGTTTCTATCTTGTCGATTGAGTTTATTTTTAATCTTGTTTTTGTGTTTTATTAATTTTTATTGTTTTATCTTGTTGTTAGCCAACCTGGGATCTCAGGCCAAAGAGCGGTATATAAATATAAATAAATAAAATCAAGGTCTCCTTGTTCTGGTGTGTTTGTTTTCTGCTCACTTCCCTCAACTGTCTGCTCAGTTTGGCCTCTGGTGTGTTCCTGCGCTTCGGCTATCTGTTTGACCTCTGATTCCTGACTCAGCTCGATTCTGGCTATTGGGTGGCTCCCTGAGACCAGATTGGTTGCCTGACTGGTTGCCTGACCCCTGCGGCTAGCCGTGATTTCTAGCTTGCGTCACCTAGTGGCTGCTGCCTGCACCTGAGCCCTGACAGGGAGATCTGGTGTACGCTGATGGCTCAGTCCCCCCTCCTATCTTCTGCCGTCACCTGGTGGTGCCCCAGGGAGCAGAAATGGGGATGAATCTGAGCTTGCGTCCATACCAGGTGCAGCACAGAAGGAAGCTTTCCACCTTTGAGCCCACCATGGGGGGAAGAAGAAGAAGAAGAAGAAGAAGAAGAAGAAGAAGAAGAAGAAGAAGAAGAAGAAGAAGAAGAAGAAGAAGAAGAAGAAGCAAAAGCAAGATATGTGTACTCTGAATCTTGGCCCCTTTCAGGAAGGAATAGGAGCAGCAGGGCCCGTTGCTGCTTAGCTGTTCTTCACCTTCTCCGACTCAGCTCCTAGCTCTGGGTGGTTCTTTGACTGGGCAGCTCACCTGCTGCTACAGCAAGCTTGCCACAGACCTGCTCCTTGCCTGATAGCTCTTCAATTTTGCTGGTGCAATGAGGAATCCAAGCAGAGTGGGCTGCTAATTGGCCACTGTGGGAAACAGGATGCTCAGTCACCGATTCTGACCCACCTGTGCTCTTTTGATATTTTTATCAATCTTTGTAGCTTCTCAGTTACAGAGAAACATTGAAGCATTCATATGGCGGCTTGTGGTCAAGATGTGGGCCGCATTCACAAGTAACGCAAAACCAGAGTCGAAGGGGCCAGAGGTTGCCAAACCGGAATGTCCGAATTCAGGACACCCCTTTCAAACTCCTTTTTCCCATGTAGAGTGACCCAAAGTTCTGCTTTCCAAACTCCAATCTGAACCGTCGTGTTGTAGTGAGTTTTGCCACCCCAACCTGAGGTTGAACGCAGCCTGTGTTACATCTGAATGCAAAATGCAGGCTGCATTTCCTGAAATCACAGTTGTGGGAGGAAGCTCCTCCCTCTCTCCAGCTGTGATTGGCTGTGCGGGCTGCCCTTCATGAAAGAAGGAAGCCTGCACAGCCAGTTCCCCCTTCTCTCTGCAGGGTCACTGACTGCAGGCTCCCTGCTCTCCCTACGACTGAATCCGGACGATATCACATGCAAAATTTGGTGCTGGAACCATTTTTAAAAAACTTTGCATGGTCCTGCAGTGTGAAGCAAAAGCAAGCAATGAGACAGTTCAGTGAAGAAGCCATATCCAATAAACACTCTGTTTCTTTGCAAAAAACCACACAATTCAAGTCAAAAGATCACTACTGACAAGTTTTAAGCACAGGCACACATTTTGGAATGTATTAAGGGAGCGAGACGAGTTTATTTTTGCAGGAATCACAAGTTGCTCTGAACCCTGAGGAGCCATCCAATTATAAAGCCTCAGAACTCCAGCCCTGTTTTAATATTCTCCCCCCACCATGTGGTATAGGGAGGAGGAAGAAGAGGAGGAGGAGGAAAGAAACCCCCCCAACCATATATCTGTATTACGGCTGCTATTGTACACCAAGCAGGTTCCATTTGTGAAGTCCCCTGAGGCTTGTGTTGAAAGCAGATTGGAGTGAAACAGCAGGTGGATGTGGTTAGATTCGTAGAATATAATTGCTTGCCTTTCTGGCGGAGAATAAGTAGGGACTGGTTGACAATTAGGAAATTAGACGTGCTTCTGGTGGGTTGTTTTTCCTTCACCATTCGGTAGGACAGGGATTCTCAAAGTGGACCCACCCCTGCAGTTGTGGACCCACCCCGATAATGCAGCAGGATTCCCTGAGTTGTCATCGGACAGTGGTCTTCGGCCTACTTGGGGGGACTACCCAACCATCTCTCAGGGAGGAGCTTTAGCTTAGTGGTAGACTTTAGCTTAGTGGTAGACTGCAAAGTAGACTGCCACTTTGCAGGTGGCAAATCCCTACTTAGTCACACACCCCGCCCCTGCATACAATCTCCAACGCAAGAGGCAGTGCTTTGACTTGCCTGCCTGGAGTGGATTCTCTGCTCCCCTCCTGGATTTCCTGATTGAGGAAAAGAGAAGAGAAAGTTTTTCACTCCCTTCCTGCTGCTGAGAGAATCACTGCCTGTGCTTGCTGTCTGTGTGGATTGATTTGGGTACAAAACGATTTGTACCTGACCCTACCTGTTTCGGGAGATTTGAGGACAAAACAAATCACCCCTGTGCTAGCTGGCCAGATTCGGACCCAAAACAAATGGGGGTTGATTCGACTCAGGTACAAATCGAATTGAAAAAATTGGTTCGCGCACCTCCCTAATGGAAAGAAGCCACTTATGGGCCACAGTCTGGACAGAGCTTCAGAGGATGGGAGGAAAAGCAGGAAAGTCAGACTGTTGTTTGTTGGATAAGATGACATGTTGTCAGGGAGGAGAGCTGGTCTTGTGGAATCAAGCATGAATTGTCCCCTTTGCTAAGCAGGGTCCATCCTGGTTTGCACTTGGATGGGAGTCTACATGTGTGAGCGCTGTAAGAGATTCCTCTTAAGGGATGGAGCCGCTTTGGGAAGAGCATTTAAATGCTTGCATACATAGGGTTCAAGCTCCCTCCCTGGCAGCATCTCCAGATAAGGCTGAGAGAGACTCCTGCCTGCAACCTTGGAGAAGCCGCTGCCAGTCTGTGAAGACAATGCTGAGCTAGATAGACCCATGGTCTGACTCAGTATATGGCAGCTTCCTACATCCCGCTTCCTGGCAGGACTTAGCTAGCCTTCTCCAAGGATCTCTGGGCAGCAGCAGACAGCCATTGGGATCCAGGAGAACTCAGAGGCGCCTTGAAATGGGCGGGGGGGGGAGCATAATTTGGCTATGAAGTTGCTGCTCCATCCTGGCCAAATCCCAGACAAAAGAGCCAACTGGATAAATCCCAAGCAACTCTTCAAAACAGAGGACTGTCCGGGACAAAAGAGGACACCGGGCCACCGTAACTCCAGGCTAGTCCTGGAGGTTGGTAAACCTAGTGGGGGAAGGGGCTCTTCAGAGGCTGGCAGTGGGTCCTATGCCGAGGACGGGTGCTGGCTAGTCCTGGAGGAATGGTGACTCCGTCAGTTCTCCCTAGTGGCATGCTCTTTACCTGTTTGTTGAAACTGCAGTTTGTAGAACATAAAGAACAGCCCTGCTGGATCAGGCCCAAGGAAGCCCACCTAGTCCAGCAGCCTGTTTCACACAGTGGCCCACCGGATGCCGCTGGAAGCCACAGGCAGGAGTTGAGGGTGTGCCCTCTCTCCTGCTGTGACTCCCCTGCAACTGGTACTCAGAGCCATCCTGCCTTTGAGGCTGGAGGTGGCCTAGAGGCCTCTGACTAGTAGCCGATGATAGACCTCTCCTCCATGAAGTGACCCAAACCCCTCTTCAAGCCACCCAGGTTGTTGGCCGTCACCACATCTTGTGGCAGAGAATTCCACAAGCCGATTATGCGTTGTGTGAAAAAGTACTTCTGTTGGTTGGTCCTAAATTTGGATAGAAATGCCACACATGAAGTTAAGCAACCCTGGGACTGAGAAAACATCTTTTATCTTTGGTATTCCGGCAGCCTACAGATCACTTGTGAACATTTCAGTGATGGTGTGGCTATGTCAAGGGAGAAGAAGACAGATGAACTCACGTCCATCTTTTTCTTATATTAAGTGCATGAAGGTCCTCCCTCACCTTTTTTTTTTTTTTGCTTATTGTAAAGTACTTAAGAAATGCTCCATTCATCCTGTCTGTCATGAAAGATTGTTGGGGTGGGGAGAGGAGGGGGTGGGGGTGGGAATCAGCAGATCCCAGGGAGCAGAACATTTTTAATTAAAAATGCCTGGCTAATTTGTTTCACTCTCTGAGCCACTGATAGTTTGCCAGTGGGCTGTTGTGGAGACGTGTCTGCCATTTGTCTGAATATAAATAACTATAATTTTCACACTTGTCTTTTCCTGCAGTTTGTCAGAATGGCTGGTTATGGCACCGTATTCATTTCGTATCTGGTGAGCGGCTTTGCTTTTTTAATAGGCTGCCTCTCTGTAGCCATTTGTCTTTTAAACAAACTTACAAAATAACCCTCTATGACAAAACCTCAGGAATCTATTCTTCATTTTTGGGGGGTAATGTTGGAGACCCTTTTGACTTATCTGCTCTGGAAGTTATTCAAGGAGCTTACATTATTTTATCAAACACCCTCTGGACGTGCGGCAAAATCGACTGGAGCTGTGGTGCAGTGGTTAGAGTGCTGGACTTGAAGTTAGGAACATAGGGAACATGCCATATACGGAGTCAGACCATTGGCCCATTTATCTCAGTATGGTCTACACCAGGGATTCTCAACATTGGGTCCCCAGATGTTATTGGACTTCAACTCCCATAATTCCCAACCAACGGCCACTGGGGCAGGGGATTATGGGAGTTGAAGTCCAATAACATCTGGGGACCCACCGTTGAGAACCCCTGGTCTACACGGACTGGCAGCAGCTTCTCCAAGGTTGCAGGCAGGAATCTCTCTCAGCCCTATCTCACAGACGCCAGGCAGGGAACCTGGAATCTCAGATGCTCTACCCAGAGTGAAGGTCTCCCATTCAAATGCAAACCAGGGCAGATCCTGCTTAGCAAAGGGGACCATTCATGCTTACTTCCACAAGATCAGGTCTCCTCCCAAGTTGGCAAGCTCAGCTCTGAAACTGTCTGTAATCCTTACCTGCCCTCTACCACCACATGCAACTTCTTGCTGCGGTGGAGATTGTCCCAGGTGCCCACGTGCAGCGGCACCATGAACTTGGTGTATGTGCATGCACGGGTGCCATTTGCGTGGTCAGCATTGTGGTGCTTGCTTTGTGTACATCTCTATTGCAAACTAAGAACATTTGGCAAAATGGCAGTATCCATCTGAGTCAGCTGTGTCGTTTCCCCATGCAAGATAATTAAATGTTGACTTTTCTTTCCACGTTAAAATCTAAGTTGTTGAACTGGTTGACTAAAAGCTTCATTAATATTCACCCAGGCCAGACTTTCTCATTTCTGATCTCTCAGGTCTCCTGAGATAGCTTTGCCGTTTCCAAATGGAATTTGAAACTTGCTGAAAAGTTGCTAAAATGTGGAAGTTTGTCTTTTGTTTTGCAGGGTTGCGAGAGTCCCGTAAATTGCAGGTTTGAGCTCAGAGTGAGCCCAACTCTCAGTGTATATGATCTTTTATTTATCTGTGTGCTTATTAATGAAGGGATGCCTCACCCACCTTTCCTTTCCTCAAAGGAAATGCTCAAGGCAACTTCCAGTGAAAACAGACAACAAACACAATCTAAAAACAATCCTAAAAACAAGAAAAGGCATGAAGCCGCAAACGGCATGAATGAAAAGCAAAAGAGAGGCTGCAAACCCTGTCAGAGCGACAACAGGTTAGGACATGCCAAGCGAGAAGAGCTGGTCTTGTGGAAGCAAGCATGGATTGTCCCCTTTGCTAAGCAGGGTCCACCCTGGTTTGCATTTGAATGGGATACTATGAAACTGTTCTCACACGCAGCCTAACCCAGCCTGCATGAGAACAGCTGGGATCAGTGGGACAGCACCGCCTAGCCCAGCTTTTAAACCTGGCTTTCAGCCAGGGTTAAAAGTAAAAGCGAGCCCTTAACCCTGGCTCCAGGATTGTGGGTTTGCTCAGGCTGTTTTCAGCCTGAGCGGACACAGAGACAGGCACCTAGAGTGACCTGTTGGCACCTAGAGGATTCCTGCTGGAATCCCCCGATGTATGACACATGTCACATGGTGCATTGTGGGATATCTGGAGGCCGGGATGTGTGGTCCTAGTCTAGAGAGCTCTGCGGATCATCTGAGTGTGTGATCCGTGCTCCCAGCAACATTGGTCGCTCATCTGTGGAGGAGGTGAGTTGACCCAGCCTTTCCCCCTCACCCCCTGCCCCCTGTGTATGTGAGTAGCCCCTTCATATGTGAGCCCTGTAAGATCTGTGTAGACAATTTTGGGCTAGATGGACCTACTTGGTATAATGCAGTTTTCTGTGTTCCTATGTTCTTTGAAATGGTGGTGAAATACAGGGAGAACAGAAAACTAAATGCATTTCTTGAGGCAGGGAGTTCCACATTCTGGAAAGCACAGTGGAGGAGGTCCTACCAGCCACACCTTAGAAGGTGGTAGGACACAGGAGCCCTCTTTGGTGATGTTAATGGATGGGCAGAAGAGATAGATAGATAGATAGATAGAGAACATGTTGGTCTAGTGACATCTTTGACGGAATCAATTAACCTTGGTCATTGTAATTGGAGGACAATTCAAGCTGATTGGTCCATTCTCAGGTGAGGTTGTAATTATTTTTGTGATGAGGTTCTCTCCCTCTTTTTAATGAGCGGTGTAACCACTGGAAACCTTGTTGTTGTCTTATGTGACTCATACCCACCCCAACTGAAAAACTGCAAAAAACAACAACAACAACAAAAAACACCCTCACCCCCCTCACCCCCACCACAGGAAGTGAAGCGATTTGTGTCCATTATTTCCTCATTCTCTGGATCCATTCAAACAGTACATTGCCAATTGTCCCTGAACTGTACACAATGCACACTCAGGATAGTTCACTGGTAGCAGCAAAAATAATTGTTTCCAAGGGAGAGAGATTGAATGAGCATTCATTATCTGAAGAATGGGGTAAAGACCAGAGTGTTTGGTACAATACATTTGGTATCCGTCTCTTAAAAACCATTCCGGGTTTATTGTAAATACCTCATTACTTTCAGGAATAAATGCTC
This sequence comes from Hemicordylus capensis, assembly GCF_027244095.1. NCBI lineage: Eukaryota > Metazoa > Chordata > Lepidosauria > Squamata > Cordylidae > Hemicordylus > Hemicordylus capensis. The sequence continues at coordinate 24,191,608 of NC_069667.1, forward strand.
TCATCTCCGATTTCCTGTGGCACTGTCTGTTCAAGACAAATAACCGATGCAACCTTTTTCTTCAACTCTTCCAGAATATTGGTTCTATCATCATCCTCTTTTTGTGTGACTACAGTAGTGTCTGATTATAAATCAAAAGATCTTTGTCCTTGGCTTCATTTTATTTTTATTTTTCATCCATCAGTGCAAACAACAGCTATTACTTGATAAGTATCGGAAATGTTCTTCTTGTCAAAGATGTGTTATTGCCAACGTTTTTGTTCTAAAGAGCTCAGCAGCTTCCAACCTTGGGGCTATATATCCTTACCTCTGACTATATCAGAGGAAAACCTAAAGAACTTAATTGCAACCCATTCCTTTCCTCTGAAGGAAATCCCATGAAATATGCAAGTTCTTCAAGAGTGCAAATTGACACAATGCTGCCATTTTTGATGGCAACCCTGTGTAACACAGGTGAAGCTCAAAATGGGTGAACCATTTCAAGGCAGGAATAGTGTTGGTCAAATTCTGCTAGTACTGGAGAAATACATGCAACTTCTTCCATTGTGGGAAGCTGTTTTATGTTGAGTCAGACTATTAAACAGAGAAACATAGAAAGTTGCCATATACTGAGATCACTTGTACTGAGTCAGAGCAGTGGTCCATCTAGCTCAGTACTGTGTACATTGACTGGGAACAGCTCTCCTAGGTTTCTCCACCACGGAGCTCTCCAAGGTTTCTCCACCACGGAGCTCTCCAAGGTTTCTCCACCACGGAGCTCTCCAAGGTTTCTCCACCACGGAGCTCTCCTAGGTTTCTCCACCACGGAGCTCTCCAAGGTTTCTCCACCACGAAGCTCTCCAAGGTTTCTCCACCACGGAGCTCTCCTAGGTTTCTCCATCACGGAGCTCTCCAAGGTTTCTCCACCACTGAGCTATCGCCCCATCCACAAGATCTTCTTGACAGTTGATTACCGTGTCTGATTTAACTTGAAGTGGATTTTCTCTTGGACGTTTGGCAGAGGTCTCTTCCATCCCTGCTATCTGAAATGGTTTTTAAATAGGGGATGCTGCTGGGCAGTGTCCACCCTCATTATTTCCATTTGTGTGAGGAATGAGTTTTGTTCTGAATGGCAGCATCCAGGCCGTGCACATGCAAGTGTATTCAGAATGGGGCACTCTTGATTCAACCTGAGTGGGCTCTAAAAATAACTGAGCACACCTTTAAAAAAACTTGTGAATGCACACACACAGGCAAGATTTACTGATTCTGAGGATAGAACCAGAGACTTGCATAGAAAGCATCATCTGCTCTGCCACTAAGCTATGGCCCCATGAAAATATCTGGCTTGGCTCACAGAGTTAGTTTGTTAGAGTTCATTCTTTGAGTTTAGGTGCCAGCATAATGAGTCTGCTATTTCTTTCCTCTTTGCAGTTCTCTCTTTCACTTGCTATTTGTTTCCAGAGGCCATGCAATCATGCCCTGGACTATCTCTGTAAACATTTCTTCTCTCTACAAATTGAAACCTCCTGTATATGTTCTCATTTTAAAAATGCTGTTCCATTTTGTAGATTTCTGTAATGCAGACTTGGGGAGCAAATCCTTTTCTTTCTAATTTTTTGTCTGCCAGAATAGCATATATTTTGCCTAATGGTTATATTTCTGTATGCTAAAATGTTGACCATTCTTTAAGACTAAATTTTGTATGTTGTTACTGGGCATTAGTGCACAGTCTTTTTCAAAAGCATCACTGCAGCTATTCCCATTGAATTGTGTGCTGCTGCTTGGTGAATCTCTCCTGCTAGTCTTTGGCCATTTACTTCTGATGTTTATCAGCATCCCATTGTAATGCTCACCACAGTTCTGGTGTGATTTCTTCCCCAGTTATTCTTTGAGTCAATTGCTTAATTATGTTGCCTGCCAGTGCTTCTGCAGAACTGTGTATCATTTGGAATAGGACAGACAGACACGGTGAAAATGGGGACATGATACTATTCAGAATTTCACCAGTCTGGGTAGACAATTCTGAGCTAGATGCATCAATGGTTTGACTTGGAACAAGGCAGCTTCCTATGTTCCACTTCTTTTATGAGAAACTTAAGATGGCTAACAAGATGAAAAATTAAAACAGCCCTGCATTTAAGGGGATCTGTAGCCAGGTTTACTGTGAAAATAAATGCAATATCAGCCATTCACCCCCAAACATGGACATGTCTACAAACATCTGAACACAGGAACAGCATAACGTTTGAACTGGCCTATAGAGGCATTGGCCAGATCTTCTTGGACCTCTCATTTACTTGTGCCCCCCATGAGCAAAATATGCCACATGACACACCCAGTACTTCCCAGTATCTGCAGACTGGATCCTCAGATCTGTACCAAGGGCAAGTTCTCATTCAGGAAGACCTGTCTGTCACCTCTGATTTTCTCCCTAAGCAACTCTTAAGACTTGCTCTCTTAGAGGGAGAGCAACTGATGAGCTTCTAAAGGACTTTGAGGCTCCCTAGAGTACCATCTGAAAACCACTGAGGCATGTGAAAAGCCATGAATGTCCCAGAGCAATATACACTACTAGCTGGCCCATCACAGAACATCTGCACCCTAGATCTCCCAGTCTCTGACCCCTCCCCTGGGCTCCTGCTCTTCCTTGGCAGTAGCTACCCACCTCAGCCCATCTCCTGCCTTCTATCTCCTCACCCTCCCTCCTCCACCACCTTCCTGCAATTCCTCGGCTGAGCGTGGGGAAGTGTTTAAGCCCCTGATGCCGGAGATTACCATGGAGGCACTCTCTGCCCCCAAGACGCCCACTTCGGCTGCCACCATCCTTACAATCATGGCCTCTCTCTTTTATTTAGCAGGGGGAGAGCAACTGTCCCTCTCCAATCCCAGCACAACATCCCTCCCATGGTTGCTGCTAATGCTGTTGTCCTTGGTTGTCCTTGGGGATAGGGAACAATCTTTCAGACCCTCTTGTTGCACGCAGTTTGGGAATCATCCGTGGGCAAAGCAGCACCATTTTGAATGGGCAGCTCTTTTATATTTAGCAGAGCTAAATATATCTGCAAAATAGAAGGCAGGGGTCTGGATGCTGATCAAAACCCCAAGAGAGATGTAGACCTCATATACTTCTGAGAGGAGCACAATCAGGTAAAGTGGTCAGGACCTTGGATAGTTCCGAGCTGGGAAGAGGGAGAAATACCTGGATGTTGCTCCAGTTTGAAACAGGCTGAAGGTTTGTATAGCTGCTGCCTTGATAGAAGTTTGGCACTGTCCCTTTCTGAGAAAGGCTCTGGGGCTTAAAGGGGCCTTGCCTGATTTTGTTGAGGGTGTTGCCAGCAGTGCAGTGAGTGGCAGATCCTCAAGGGACTCCTCCAGGTCAGTGGATGAAGGTGGCATCCAAGTTAGGACGCTTGGTTCAACATCCTCCGGCTGTGACGGGGTTCTGAATCTGGTTCCCTTGGCTCAGAGGGCCCCTGTGGCATGGGACACCTAGGGCCTGGGCCTTAGGTCTGGGCCTCTTTGCTAACTGGGCAAAGAGGCACCTTTTTAATGTGGTGATTCTCTTTATTGAGCAGGGGGAGAGCAACTGGTCCTATCCACCCCCAGCACAGTGCCTCCAGTGACTGTTGCTGGTGTCGATCTTATGTTTCTTTTTAGATTGTGAGCCCTTCGGGGACAGGGAGCCGTCTTATTTATGTATTTATATATTTATGTATTTGTTATTTTTCTATGTAAACCGCTTTGAAAACTTCTGTTGAAAAGCAGTATATAAATATTTTGTTGTTGTTTGTTAGGATCGTCCCATCCTGTCTCAAAGTTGTCTGCCTCATCTCCTGATTGGAGGTGTCCTGAATCCAGGATCATGATAACTTCTGGGTGGTAGCCGATAGGCTGAATCCCCCTAACATCCCTTGCATCTCAGATCCAATATCCATTCTGGCCTTGAATCCTGGCAGCTATTCCTGTGCCATCTGATTGTGTGTGGAGCTAGTACTTACCTGCCAAATGTCGAACCCAAGAGTAAATCCCTCCACATTAGGATGGACAGAGATAATATCAACATAGGAAGCTGCTCTGCATAGGTCAGACCCTTCTAGCCCAGCACTGCCAGCTTCCTCTAGGTTTTCTGAGGTCTCATCAGAAGTCTTTCCCAGCTCTGAGGCTTCAGATCATTTCAAGAAGATGCCTGAGATCAAATGTATGACTTTGTGCACACACAGCACATTGCTCTGCCACTAAGGTCTTGATTCTTTGGGGTCTAACCAATAGAGAGTTTGGCTTGATGGTGGGATAAGGGGAGAAATGGGTACAAACCTACCTTGGATGGGAGAGGGATAGTTGCCCATGTGTTCCACTTCTGGGACATCTGATTGGCCACTGTGGGAAACAGGATGCTGGGCTAGATGGACCTTTGTTGTAACCCAGCTGGGTTGTTATCTGTGCCTCTTTCTGCTTTCCTGTTTTCCTTTTCCCTTTGCCTCTCCTCTCTTCTCCTCTGGCTTTGTGTGTCTGTGTAAAGTTTTCCAGCCCACCCACATGGAAACTAAAGAGGGCTCCCTCACAGGGCTGTTGTGAGGATCTAGGAGTATTCAGGGTCTTTATGATAAGGCACTGGCAGGAGGGACTTAGACACAAAGAAAGCTTCTCATTATTCATGTCCATTTAATGGATCACCTTTGTCTGTGTCCATCAATATGATTGATTACACTGTGTGTACTGAAGAACACTTCAGACAGAAATATCTGCCCGAAGCTTAGCTGTGAAATCTTCTGTGAAATAATCTTAAGATTTAACATCCTCACCTTCCTGAGGCTACTGAACTTCTCTTTGTAAGGCAATAAGATCTAGGGAATATCAAATGGGAAAGGGAGCTGTCCAGCCTCCAGCTTGGCATTTAAGCATAAAAAGAATGAAAGTAATTCTCTTGGCCTTCCAGGTCTTGACAGTCTTACACTTCAGGTGTGTGGAGTTTGGTATCGTGTCAGATTTAAAAGTAGAACATTTGATTTATTTTGCTGTGTTGCATATTGAATGGAACATTGTGTCAGTTTGTGGCAATTAGCTAAGCAGGGTCTGCCCTGGTTGCCTATGAAAAGGAGACTTGATGTGTGAGCACGGTAAGATATTCCCCTCAGGGGATGGGGCTGCTCTGGGAAGAGCAGAAGGTTTCAAGTTCCCTCCGTGGCAGCATCTCCAAGATAGGGCTGAGAGAGATTCCTGCCTGCAACCTTGGAGAAGCCGCTGCCAATCTGTGAAGACAATACTGAGCTAGACAGACCAAGGGTCTGACTCAGTATATGGCAGCTTCCTAGGTTCCTATGTAGGGTGGAGGCACAAGATTTCATAGATGGACAGTAGGCTTGTGAAAAGTGAGGCCACTTTGCTTCAGGGACCACTTTGCTATGCCTCACTTCAGCCCTGCATCATGGGTACCCACTTTGCTTTGAGCGGAAATCTTCAGTGGCTGCAGCAGGGAATTCTGGGGAGGGCGGGATGGCAGCTGTAGCTGCCACCACCAAACAGTGGCAAGCCATCCCCTTGAAACTGACATAATAACCTGGTTCAGACGTAACACGGAACTGTGGGTTCAACAGACCCGCGGTTCCATGCTGCCTCCCCCTGCTCTCCCGCCACATTTGGATGCTGGGTAAAGCTGCCTCTCTGCAGTCAGTGAGACTGAGGGGGGTGGAGGAGCTGGATGTGCAGGCTTCCTTCTTGACAGAGAACAGCCTGCATAGCCAATCAGGCCATAGGGAGGGAGGAGCTTCATCCCCCAACTCTGGCTCTGAGGGACCCAAACAGTGGTGCCAGCATTCAGATGTAATGCTGGCACTGCAGGAATGGGGTTTGTGGTGGCAAAATGCCACTCTGACCTAATATTCAGAGTGGGGTTTGCTGAGGGGAACTACAGGTTGCTTTCCACTGCAAACTCAATTTCCCTGAATATGGACGTTCCGGTTGGGAAATTGGAGGTGAAGGGATCTCTGGTTTCCCGTTATGTCTGAATTGGGCCAATTTCTCACCCACACAACAACATGGCTCTGTTCACTCCCTCCCTCCTCACAACTACCATCCTCAAATTTCACTGGAACTGCTTCAGGTCAGTTTTCAGGTCAGCCCTAATTCTCCCCTCTGAACATTCACCAATATTCACAATCTTGGCCTATATTGAGTCATAACTAATCTTCATTATGAGATCCTGGGAGAACATCTAAATTGCAGAGGGGCATGGAATTTATTCACTGCATCAGCAGTTGTGGATTCACCATCCAAGCCTTCTTGGGAATCCTATCCTCCATATTGCATAGATTAACTGGATCTGTCTGTACAAAGTTTACTTTTTAAAACCAATTTTCTAGTGAGGCTTTTGTTTGTAGTTAAAAAGTTCAAAAACACTGGAACCTAATGATTTGTAACCAAAATGAAAGTCTATGCCTGCTATTGATTTTGCTTTAATTCCTTGGAAACAATATCGATCCTTAAGAGATACATTTCAACACTTTGAAACTAGGACATAAAGCATTTTCCATGCCATTGATTAATAGATACTATATATCATGTTGTCTTTTAATGAGGTCCTCTTTCTTCAATGGAGCACAGTGTAAGAATAAAGGAGAAAGCAATCTGGAATGCTTCATGCCTTCTTTCCACCTTTCTGATAATTCTCACCTCTAAACAGCAAGTCATGCTATGGAGAGGTGTAATAATAGCCACTTAAGCGTATGCCTTCACGGAAAGGCCGTGCTCCATTTGCGTTGATTTGCCTGAGCTGTACTTCTGGAACCACTGGAAACTCACTGGAGCTTGCGAGCAACCCAACTAGGAAGTTGAATTTTTATTGATTGGTTTAGAAGATGTACAGACCATCTTTTGATCTCATGATTGCTGTGCACTGCCCAGAGCCATTTGGATGGGACAGTATATAAATGTAATAAATCATAAATAATTGATTGCCAACGTGGCTTACAACTAGACCAGGATTAGCCTGGAACATAGGAAGCTGCCTTCTACTGAGTCAGACCCTTGGTCTATCTAGCTCAGTAGTGTCTACACAGGCTAGCAGCAGCTTCTCCCGTGTTACTGGCAGGAGTTTCTCCCAGCTCTGTCTGGAGATGCCAGGGAACCTAGTTGACATCAAACTAGGAACCTTCTGCATGCAAGCATGCAGGTGCTCTTCCCAGAGTGGCCCCATCCCCTGAGGGGAATATTTAGCAGTGCTCACACCTGTAGTCTCCCATTTGAATGCAAACCAGGGTGGGCCCTGCTTAGCAAAGAGGACAATTCATGTTTGCTACCACAAGCCCAGCTCTCTCTCTCTACTGCTGCTGCCTTGGTTTGGTATCATAGCCTGCTTGTGGGCTGATGTGACTGCCATAGTAACATGGCCGCCTGAGAATGCTAAGCAGGCCTGCAAATGGGAGGACATTCAGTTGTCCTTGGCTTCTGGCAGCAACATGACTTGGACCGATATGAATGGTCCTCAGAATAGCCTGATAGTTTCCTGTGTTTGAGACCTGGCCTCTGTGGAGCAGCGCGTAAGGTAGGCCTGCTCAACCAACCCCTCCCACCCGCTGATTTTAGACTACAACTCCCACAATCCCCAGCCACAGTGGCCAATAGCCAGGGGTCATGGGAGTTGTAGGCCAACATCTGCAGGAGGGCTGAACCTGAGCAGCCCTGACTTAAGGCTTTGGGGCATGCTCCAAAGGACCTGCACTGCCTCATGGCCTCATAGCACCCCCTAGGCAAGTGGATAATGTGTTAACTTTCCTTTTCCTACTTAACATTTCTGTGGTGTGCAAGGTACTGTAAAGAACAAATACTCTGGTCCTTGCAGAAAGGGCTTGCAATCTACATTGCTAAGCAGCCTCCGCTCATCTGCAGAGCTCCTCAAAGAATTATTTGCATCCTAACCCTTCTGAAATGCTAATCGGAATCATTATGAGCCACTGAAAGGAAATGGGAGATAATTTTCTTTCATTACTTTTATAGAAATACAGGGGATGGTCTTTTTCCCTCCTTTTATGAGCCATTGTTTCTTAGATCAAAGGCAGCTGGGGTGTTTTGCAGGTGGCCACTTCTACCTTTTTGAAGTTTTATTTCCCCCCTTTAAAGAGGGGGAAAAAAAACCCCATAACTTTCTGAAACGAGTGTCTCGCTTGCAAGAATTTCCAACCTGCAGCTGGGCTTGACATAGGAGAAATGGTCTGGGAGAAAGGCTCTTAGGGAGCTGGTGCTGGTGTGGAGCTGGCAAAGTCTACAGGGCTGCCAGACGATGATTAATTGCATGTGTATCCCATCCTCCCTCCAAGGAATCTGGGGTCATGCGCACGGTTCTCCTCTCTTCCATTTAAATAAAGGCTGAGCCACTGGGGGACCCATCAAGCTTGAAGTGGGCCCTGGGACAAGAAATGAAGAGGGGTCTTGCACCCCCTGCCACCTGCTTCTTTTTGTCCTCCCACACCCCATCTTTGCTGCATAAGAACTAGAGTGCTGAGGAAAAGCCTGTGAACTCCCGAGGAGGGTCTATATGTCAGCACCATTCTTATTCGAAACATGGTTAAATCCTCAGCTAAACCCTGATAAGAGAGAAAAGCAACCCGATGCGTAAGTAAGTCAATGCCCTGCTACACAAGAGACTGGACAGTAAACTCTATATGGGAACCTGCAAGTTATTTAGCAATGCCAGGCACGGATCTAGCTGAACGGTGGCCTGTGTCTGGCCCCACCCGGTGGCCCCTCTAGTGATGCCCCTTGCGTGTGATGTCACGCACATGGGGGCATAGCTCAGGCTCCAGAGATCCCTGAGCGAGCTCATCCCCGTCCATTTCAGGCAGCATTTATTTCTCTTTCTCTTCCTCGCTGGAGGGGGAAAAAGTGAATTAAAGGCTGTCGGGCAGCAAACGCTGCCTGAAATAGACGGGGGAGAGCTCACTCAGAGCTCTTCGGAGCCCAGGCATGGGAAAGCTTGCTCAGGGCTCTCTGGAGCCTGACTCATGCCCCCTGTGGCCTTTCCAATTGGTGGCCTGAGTTCTTTGAACCCGTTTGCACAATGGTGGCTCCGCCCCTGAACAATGCTTTCCTTCCCCAGGCTGTGAAATGAGTTTTTCAGGGCAAGACATAATGTTCTGCCCTCCACAGTCTTGAATGGTAGATACTCAAAAGTGCCATTGGCTGATAGAACCTGCCCATGTGGGGCCGAGGAGCCAGAAATGATTCAACCGGTTATCCTGTCCCTTTTACAAGCACTCCCGCACAAGATATATTTCCCCTCTATTGCAGAGGTACCCAGACAGATTGGAGGGGTTACAAAGAAAACCATAACCTGCATGGTAGCTAAATTTTGTGTAGCAGCAGTGAAAATACGACAATTGGCACAGTCATGATCCAGTTGGTTGTAATATTTTTATTGTTTGTTTTAAACTTTGTATTTGATCTTGGATTGAAATAAACATTGAATGATAGGTCACACAGGCAAAAAGGATACATTTTGAACATGACCCTTGATTGTGTGATTTGGAGAATACGTAATTTAGCCATCTAGGAGAAGGATCTTAAAATTGGAGGAGGATCTTCTACCACAGGCTTGCTCAACTCCGGCCCTCCAGCTGTTTTTGGACACAATTCCCATAATCCCCAGCCACAGTGGCCAATGGCCAGGGATTATGGGAATTGTAGGCCAACATCTGCAGGAGGGCCAAAGCTGAGCAGCCCTGTTCTACCATCTAAAGATGGGATAAGTGGATGCCACTAGTCTACAAATGTCACTGCCTCCAAGAATGTCCTCACCCTCATCTGGCTCTGGTGGATGGATCATAGAATGTCAGAGCGGGAAGGGATTCTGAAGGTCTTCTTGTTTGCCCTCCTGCTCAGTATAGGAAACTGCTACAGAAGGGCTAGAGCTTATTGTGGCTAGCGATGATGGAAGTTGTAGAGGCTGTGCACATGAGCAGCGCTAGCCAGGTTAGGGCAGCCCTACTTGGAGCTGCTCCTTTTTGGAGACAGCCCTTCATATATTTAAAGGTGGCTCCCATATCTCCAGGCTAAACATACCCGTCTCCTTCAACTGCTCCTTGTAGGACTTGATTTTCAGACCGCTCAACATCTTGGTCTCTGCTCTGACATGAACGACGCCTGCAAGGTTTTTTTAAAAAAAAAACACGCACCTTGGGTCTGAAGGAGAATTTGGTGTAATTTTGTAATTTCAAGCACGTTAAACATGATTTGTTCCAATAAAGCTATTGCTTGTTCTTTGTTCCTGGCTGTAACAATATCTTCTGAGAATAAGGGAGGAAATTTCATTTAGAGAACATGTTCTTTCTGTCTTTTGGTGAGGAAGTGCTTTTCGAAAGCAAGGTGAATTGCTTTAGCTTTCCTTTATGCACCTCGGGTTTAAAAACCAAACATTCCTGGATTGAAGTTTGCTCCTAATGAAGAGCTAGATGGAGCTCAAAACACATTTGGTTTCTGTACTTTTTTTTTTTTTTTAGTAACCAATCCACCCTTACAATGCATGTAACTGTAACCCCCATAATCCACTTCTCCATTTCAAATCCACCCCATGGCTTCTCCTCACACAGGATCCCCTCCCCTGTGCATGTGTGATTTGGAGCGAGGCAGTGATGGGTGGGAGAGAAGATCAGAAGAGAGGAGACTGTTCCTTTATTCCTAATTGCCCCCTTCCAAACTGGCTGTCCCAATTCTAAAAAGGCTGTTGACCACACATTTGTAGATCATGTGTCATTTATATTTGTCGGTCTGTCTCAAGGAACATTCAAACATACGATTCTCCACCTGCAAACAGAAGTGGTACAGTCAGTTCTAAAACCTTAGACACCCCATTCAGTTGCATATGTAATACAGATTATTGTAAAACACTCTATGTGCTACTGCCCAGAAACTCCACCAGGACCTTTCTCACATAGGGGCTTTAGCTCAAATCTCCTCCCGAAGGGAGGGTGTGTGTTCTCACTACAGCTGGATTCTTGCCAAGGTCAGTTTGATGTCTTTGGAAGCACCCCCCACACAAATCGGGCTTTTCCTGCTGGATTTCACCTCATCCTGGTTTATATCTGAGTTTTTTTAAAATGCTGGTTTCCTGCAAAGTTTTCTGGAAAATCCTCTGTAAGGCGCAGACATCGGTCTTTACATTCACACGATAAGAGCAAGTCACACCTATGGAATGCAAAAATAAAGCTGCCTAGCTGCCTTGCCTCCGACCCTGAGGCCTGGTTTAAAACCCAGTTCTTAGGCGTTTTGCTCTTTGAAAGTTTTTGGATCGGGGGAGATCTGAGAGGAGGATTTGCAGTCTTCTGCAGAAAACGAGCATGCAATCTAATCCTTGCATGCAATCCAAGCTGGGATGGGGCTGCAAAAGCAGGAGGGCTGACACATACTGGGGACATGTGTGGGAATGTTTGTTGAGGTTGTGCATGTTGAGGTTGTGAAAAATTCCTTTCACAACCTGGGGAAGGAAAGCGTTGTTCAGGGGCGGAGCCACCATTCTGCGTGTTGAGGTTGTCGCAGCGGTGGGTGGGAATAGAAAGCCAAAGCTGATCCACAAACCAATTAAGCAAAAGTGTGTTTGTGTGTGTGGGCATCAACAGAGCTGGATCACAGAGGATGCTTTAATTACTAAGCTACTGGGGAAAAGGGAAGAGTGGTGTCCCACCTCCTCTGGGAAGCCATTGGGCACAAGGAAAACAAGAGAATTGGGGTGTGGGAGCAGAACCGCAGGTCCATTGGACCCGCAGTTCTGCATTATGTACGAATGCAGCCATTATATGGTATGTTGCTGATAGGAACACAGGAAGCTGCCTTCTGTTGAGACAGACCATTAGTCCATCTAGCTCAGGATGATCTACTCTGACAGGCAATGGCTGTCCAAGGTTTCAGGCAGGAGTCTCTCCCAGCCCTATCTGTGGATGCTGGGGACAGAAACTGGAACCTTCTGCATACAAAGCAGATGCTTCTGGAGGGAGGGGGGAGAAGCCAGAATTGCTCCCTCTTCCCCCCTTCATGCCCAGTTTGTTGCACAAGAAGAAGACTTCAGCCCAGGGAGTCCAAAGGCTCTAGGTAGACCCATACCCTTTCTTTCATTGCTGGAAAGCTGCAGGTCACATGAGCTACTGATTCTGTATCCATTTTCCCCTTGTGACTTTAATCCACTTTGTGGATCTCTAAGAATGAAAAGGTGGGCTATACATACCTTAAAACCAATCAAGCTTCTTCTTCTTTTGTGTAATCCAAATGGTTGTCAGGTGCCTTTTGTGCTTCAACTTCAATTTGATCTCCAGATGCAGAATGGTCCCAGAGCCGAAAGGTTTCAAATAAGATCTGAAATCATGAGTGAGTGGAAGATGGTGAAAAAGAAATAAATAAATCTGGAAGTGAAGCCGATCGGTCGCTGCAAATTCCATATTGTGCATCAAAGAGAAATCAACTGTTCAAAGCGTTTATTCATCATGTCGGCGTTGGGGCCAAGAGGTACTTATTAATGAGAACTGTCTGCCACTTGCGACTTCTCTGTGCTGTCAATAACTGTCAGATGAGATATATTAGCTCCCTTATAGGCACTTACCAGAAGACTTTTATGCCTGCTGCTGTTTTGGCCTTGCATGATTATGAGCTAACATGCCAGTAGCCCCTCTTTAAAACAATATGCTTCATATTAAACGCAATCATTATCTCATCCTGGACTGGTGAAGCAAATGAGAAACTTGAAATTAAGTAGCCTTGCAGTTAGCAGCAGGTAATGAATGATTCATGGAGATATTGGGCACATGGCAGCTCACAGAACTACCACGGATCTTTTTATCCCGCTCTTCAACTAAAGTCCTCAAAGTGGTTTTACACAGAAAAATAACTAATACATAAATAAGATGGTTCCCTGTTCCCAAAAGGCTCATGGTCTAAAAAGAAACAAAAGGTTGACACCAGCCAATAGCCACTGGAGGGATGCTGTGTTGGGATTGGAGGGGGCCAGTTGCTCTCCCCCAGCTAAATATAAGATAATCACCACTTTAAAAGGTGTCTCTTTGCTCAGTTTGCAGGAGTTACAGGGAAGCCTCCCGAAAACCTTGCAGGGTTCAGCTCCTCTGCTGTGGTGAACTAGTTGCTTGTGATCAGGGTGAATATGTTAACACATGGTCACAAACGTTTTGAGCCAAGGCCTATGCATGGGCCAGTGGCCATGTAGCCAGTGCATGCAACATTTCCCCAGGAAACCAGAGACCCATCCAGACATTATGTTCAACACTCATACAATGAGTGTACAGTGTACGCAGGCACAGATCCGTACACAGGTACAGTCATTCACATGTTTAACACTAGTACAGAAATATACCTCCTATCTGTATCATTTGAAGATCAGGTTCACTTTTAAAACAAACACTGGTACAGTCATTCACACAAACATATGTACGAGTGTACAGACAACTGTACACTCATACAGCATAATGTCTGAAACGGGCTTGTTTTTCATGAAAAACTGCCCTAACTTGAGTCAGACCCTTGGTCCATCTCACTCAGTATTGTCTACACACTGACCAGCAGTAGCTGTCCAGGGCTGCAGGTGAATATTTATCACCTCTACCTGAAAATGCCAGGGATTGAAACTGGGAGCCTTCGGTGTGCAAAGCAGAGGGTCTTCCACAGATCTTCAGCTACAGATCTTCCCCAATTGGGTGTCCAGAACCTGTGTTGGGGATACCTGGACATTTTTATGTTATTACATTTTTATCCCACCTTTCCTCAAAAGAATTTAGGATGGAGTACAGTCAGGTCTGCAACTAGAACAGGAATAGGCAACGTGTGGCTGATATTCAGATGGTTCTGTGTTCCATCTGAAGGCGGCCACCGGTTTCAAAAAATATGGGAAATCTTAATACAGGACCAATTATCTTCACAAATGGAAGCATTCTTTTTGTTATAAAATAAACAGTAATTTTAAAAAAATATATATTCTGCACAATTCATTGAGACATGCTTTTAGTTGATCAAAAAGTTACTCTAATTGAAGAATTAAGTGGCTTTAGGAGTAGGTGAGCTAGGCAGTGGTTGGGGGCACCTACCTGAAGAGGGTGCCAAACTGTGCTGAGTAAACCCTGGCGGGGGGGCGGCAGTGAAGGTACCCCACATCTAGGATGCTGTTTCTCCTAGGGCTGACCCTGCATGTGTTAATTCCAAGAAGGGCACGTTAGAATGTTTTTTGTAGAGTCAGGAAGATGTAACAGAGCTCCAACTTTAACCAAGCAGCCACAATGGCCACAAATGACTGGTACTGGAGTACATCTGAAATTGATCCCCTCGTTCAAATTGCTTGACTCTGAAAGAAGCAGAGTGCTGGCTTATATTACTTAGCCTAATCATCCTCTCCTGATCAGTTGAGTTTTTAAAAAATTAATGGATACGGTCATTGATCTCTGAGGTGGAAAGTCAAAAAATGCCGGCTTGCACATTCAAATTATAGCTGATAGGAGATTTCTAAGTTCTGTCTGAATTTCCTTCAAAGTTACTTGCAAAGAAGAAGAAAATAATTCCTATTTAATTTGGTGTGTGACTGCAGCACAGTAAGAAGAGAAGAACATAATAACAGCCCTGCTGGATCATAGGGGTGTGCACAAAACCGGTTTGCCTGGTTTGGTTCGAGTCTAAACTGGACGCAAACAGAACTGGGCATTTTGTCCCCCTGAATTTTGTCCCCCTGAACAGAGCTGGCCAGCTTGGATCAAATGTGAGCCAGTCCAGGGGTTCTAACATTAAAACCCATTTTTTTAAACACACACAGCCTCCAAGGGTGCTGCTGTGGCCGCAGGAGGATCCCCCTCCCCCCATGAGCCTCTCCCAGTCTCAAAATGGCCTGGCTTGGGCTGTTTCTGACCCATTCTGGGCCTTCTGCACTGGTGGAGGCCATTTTGGAGGCCGTCGCTTATGCACACCGGCCATTTGCATGACCCTGGTCATCTGCTTGACCTCGGTCACACAGATGACCAGTGTGCCTGCACGGTGGCCTCCAAAATGTTCCCTTCCAGCACAGAAAGGCCCAGAACGGGCCAAAAACAGTCCAGAAGGGGCCAAAAATGGACCAGACTGGGCCATTTTGAGGCTGGGGGGAGGCTGGCAGGGGCAGGGGGAACTGCCCGAGACTCCCTCCATGGGTGTGGCAACACCCTCCCCCCAGGCGGTGAATATATATATATATATATATATATATATATATATATATATATATATGTTAGAACCCACGGACTGGCCACGGGCCAACCAGAGGGGTTCGGCTTCACCTCGAGCCAAACTGTGCCCAGTCTGGCTCGAGGGCAAGCCTTCAATCCAGACCAGTTCTGGATCTGGTGAATGGTGAACCGGCTCAAGGTCAAGCTGGCTCACACATCCCTACTAGCTCATGTCCAAGGCCTCTCTAGTCCAACATCCTATTCCACACAGTGGCCCACCAGAAGCCTCCGAGAAGCCCACAGGCAAGAGGTGAGGGCATGCCCTCTCTTCTGCTGTTGCTCCCCTGCAACTGGTTATCTTGCCTCTGAGGCTGATAGAGTTATCTATCAGAGTTATCTTGCCTCTGAGGCTGGAGGTGGCCTAAAGCCACGAGACTAGTCGTCGTTGACACTCCTGTCCTCCAGGAATTTGTCCGAGCCCTTTTTAAAGCCATCCAAGCTACTGGCAATCACCCATCCTGTGGCAGAGTATTCCAAAGATTACTTACGCACGATGTGAAAAAGTACTTCTTTTTGTCGGTCCTACATTTCCTGACCCTCCGTTTCATGGGATGACCCCTGGTTCTAGTGTTGTGAGAGAGGGAGAAGAATTCCTCTCTGTCCACTTTCTCAACTCCATGCATGATTTCATAAGCCGCTACCATGCTTCCCCATAGACACTTTCGAGCTGACTTGCCCCCTAATGCACTGGGAAAGAATGCATTTTTACTGATGCCCAAAAGAGCAAGTCCCCACCAAACACAAGGCATCTGTGAACGGAGTCTGGAGCGGACTTGTCCCATCGTGCAGAGGGAAGGATATTTACTTCCCATCTACTTCTTGTTTACTTCCCATTTACCTTCCTGTTTACTCTGACTGGTAGCGACTCTCCAGAAGTTCTGTTTCCCATCCCTACTTGGAGATACCAGGGGTATAGCCGGAGGCCTTCTGCATGCAAAGAAGGAGGTCTGCCTCTGAGCTACGTTCTCTCTCTCCAAATGGATCACACAGAGATGCAGGATGGGACCGCAGGGACCTTTATTCCATTGATTTCCTGGCCTGAATCGCTGTCCTGGGGCATGAGTATCATTACCTTGTCCAGGATGTTTAAATACACAGGGGAAAGATCAGGGCTGCAAGGGTGTTAAAGCCGGCAGGGAATCAACGGAGCTTCTGAGGACGTGGATTTGGCTTTCCCCCCACAGCTGGGCCTGCAGACTTAACCTAGAGGGAAGCTGACGGCAAAAGGATTGATTCTCGCCCGGCTGCAGCCGCCTGCTGTGTGCACCATTGACAAGGAGAGAGATTAATGAGGTAATGCCTGATGAGTGTGTAGGAGGCTGTTTGTTGTGAGACATGATTAAGAAATTAAAAGCACAAGGCTCTGCAGTATATATACACACGGAAGCGAAGGGAGAGCTTGGCATTGGTATGCTGCAGGTTCTGGTGCAGGATGATGCTGGTCTGGTGGTAGCGAGCATGACTTGTCCCCTTAGCTAAGCAAGGTCCGCCCTGGTTGCATATGAATGGGAGACTAGAAGTGTGAGCACTGGAAGAGATTCCCCTCAGGGGATGGAGCCGCTCTGGGAAGAGCAGAAGGTTCCAAGTTCCCTCCCTGGCAGCATCTCCAAGAGAGGGCTGAGAGAGACTCCTGCCTGCAACCTTGGAGAATCCGTTGCCAGTCTGTGTAGACAATACTGAGTGAGATGGACCAATGGTCTGACTCAGTATATGGCAGCTTCCTATGTTCCTATGAAACCTCCACAGAGACAGAACATATGGACTGGATCTTCAGAAGAATGCGACACTGAGCCAAAGAAGCGTCCCTTTTCATGAAAGATAAGTCTGTCAGTGGAGACTAGATAGGAACATAGGAAGCTGCCATATACCGAGTCAGACCATTGGTCTATCTAGCTCAGTGTTGTGTACACAGACTGGCAGTGGCTTCTCCAAGGTTGCAGGCAGGAGTCTCTCTCTGTGCTGCCCTGAGCTCTTTGGAGGAAGGGCAGGATCAAAATGGTTCTTAGACAAAGGGGCTTAGACAGATTCATGGCAGACAGGTCTATCAATGGCTACTAGCCTGGTGGCTGTGGGCCACCTCCAGCCTCAGAGGCACGATACCTCTGAATACCAGTTGCAGGGGAGCAACTGCAGGAGAGAGGGCATGCCCTCAGCTCTTGCCTGTGGGCTCCCCAGAGGCATCTGGTCGGCCACTATGGGAAACAAGATGCTGGAATAGATAGGCCTTGGGCTTATGTTCTTATGTTCTTGGATGTATTTTGGTACTCAGATGTGTCCTGCCCCTGAACTTGGAGGTTCTGTTTTAGGCATCATACTTAGTACCTATTGAGAGAGCAATTCTTCATGAAGTTGAGTAATCCCCTCCCCCCTATTGCCTCTTGTGGCAAGGAGTTCCATCAGCTAACTAATTGTGCTTTGTTTGTGGAAGTGTTCCCTTTGGTCTTCCTTGAACTTCCACCATTCAATTCTGTCGGGAATACATTGTCCAACTGCAAAGCATCTTTAGTGTTTTCTCCCTCCATTGGAAACAAAGTGTTTTTACATCGCCTTATTAACTCTTGACCTGAAATGCAGTAATGCTTCAATTAAAAGCCACAGAGAGAAACTCGGGGAACTTAACATCTGGACATCCATTCCACAGCATTAATTCAGATACAAATCAAATACTTGGGAATACAAAGTCGTTCTACCCGTTACTTTTATTTTTTCCCCGTTACGGTGCAAACAATTTGCTGTGATCTCACGGCATCTTTACAGGGAGCTCTTTAAACCTGACTAATTAGCTGCAGTGCTGAGTGTTAATGGCAATTAGATTTCATCCACCAGTAAGGGTTCATCTTCCACCAGTGGCATTAATTATTCTGTTGTGGCTAATTGACTTGCAAATCATTAAAGGATTCCTTTGCTGCAAAACAGAACATGCCAAAGAACATGCTTGATATAAAGGCAATGCCCACACATGGAATTATCACAGAAAAGAACATCATGCTTCATGTCACAGACCCTGTAAGGTGCACCCCCTGAAGAAAATAAGAAGTACAGATCTCTCTCTGGACCCCTCTCTCTCTTTTAAAATGTTCTTCAGATAAACTGGACCTGTCGTACTTAGGACATTTCACGTTGTTTATTCATACGATGCTTCTCATGCATAAAAACACATTGTTTTTTATTTGCATATTTGAAATCTCCAAAAGGAAAAATCCCTAACTTATTATATGTTAGGGCTCTGCACCACAAAAAATCAGATCGGATCTGAATCGGTTCGGATCTGATTTTGAAAATATCGGAATCAGATTCTGTGGCCCCTGAGGGTGTCGGATGTCAGGTCAGAGTCATTTCACTGACTTTCTCTACCTACTTGGAACCCAGATTTGAAGTTGGGGTGGAGAAAGTCAGCAGGACGTTGGGTGGACGGTTCGGGAAATGGACTTGGGTGGGTTTGTATGACATGCCCGCTGGGACCATGTGCTCTTGGTTCCAGCATATTCCGGGCACCAGGCTTGCTGGTGGTCCTGTAAAGCTGCCTATAGTTTGGCCCTGATCTCTTTTTAGTTGCTAGTTGCTGGTAGTTAGAGTCCTAGTTCTAGCCCTCCATGTCTGCACTGAAGTGGCCAGCAAATTTTGCCTGAAGTGAAATTTCAGAGGCTGACAGTCTGACTAAATTACACAATCGAAGTCCTGTTGAAATTCGTTGGACAAGTTAGTCATGAATTTGTCCTACTAACTTGTCCTATGAATTTCAATGGGACTTGCCCTGAATTATTTAGTCAGGATATCAGCCAAGGTGAATCGGGAGGGTCTTCCCAGGAAAAAATATCCAAAGGATTTTGAAGGAAGCAGAAAAGAGGGTTAATAGATTTGTGGCTTTTCAGTGGCCTTTTCAGTGGCCACAAGCATGGTTTCATTGTCTTTTCCTACAGGGTTGCACCATTCAGAGACAGCTCCAGTTCTCCCCTCCCTTTTATTGTTAATTGCCTTGTTTTGTTTTCTGATAATGAAAGCTCCTTGATTCTGCCGATGAAATACAGCAAAGCCTTGGATTAGTGTATTTGAGATCGGCCTTGGCACAGCTGGCTGGGCCTTGAGTCTGTGGTTTACACCATAAGGACTTGAGCGGAGGGCGGGGGGAGGAGATATATTTATTCAGTGAAAGCATAACGCAAGGCCTTGTACAACAGTTTTCAATTAGCTCCAAAAGGGCTTGCCAGAGGCCAAGCGCTTTGAAAACAAACCTACCTCTGTGGGATTTTCCTTGGAGGGGGGATTATTAATATGTCCAGAGTACTTGGAAACTAAGCCACCTAATGGCGCAGTGGGAAGTGACGTGCCTAGCAAGCATGAGGTTGCCGGTTCGAATCCCCCGCTGGTATCGGGCAGCAGTCTCCTACACACAACAAAAGACAAAGTGCAATATAGGAAGATGCTGAAAGACATCATCTCATACTGCATGGGAGGAGGCCATGGTCAACCCCTCCGGTATTCTACCAAAGGCAACCACAGGGCTCTGTGGGCGCCAGGAGTCGACACCGACTCGACAGCACACTTTACTTATTTTACTTGGAAACTAGCTGATCCAGCGCAGACCATCTGCGCCCCTAGTTCTCCCTGTCATTACCCCCTCCCTTCAGCCCCACTCCATTCTCCGTCCTCCCCACCTTAAGCCCCAGTCCGTTCTGCCCTTGGCTTTCCTTTCCCTCCCTTCCTGTTGGCTGGCCGCTGCTGCCATTTTCTCCCCATCCCCGTCACTGTGCCCCAGGCAGCTGCTCACAAACCCTCGCGAGAGCTGCCACACATGGGATTAGCGACGGGTACGTTTAGGAGAATTATATATAGAGATTGGCTGACTACTGATGGTGACACAATCAGATGTCTGATGCAAAGCTCTGGATGATCTCGGTGTACATAGAGAAATATCCTGGGAACTTGCTGTACAGAAGGAAAGCAAAGCAGTGCTGAACCTTCTGCTGAATACTATGAACTACTGAGCTACAGAGATGTCTCTCCGGTGCCAAGAAAGCCCAATAACATTTACAGTTTCTGCTCCTGGCACGGAAAGGCCAGACTTAGGCTCAGTCAGGGCCAGCTACAGGTGCTTTTTGGGGGGTGGTGGTTGGCAAATTGTACTCTGTTAAGCCCCCTCCTTTCTCACAAAGCCACACCTTGCCCACACTCCAGGAGAAACCTGAATTTGTGGGTCCCAGAGCATGGTCTAAGGGCACTTTAATTAATTAATTAATTTATAAACCACCCCATCTAGAGTCTCTGGGCAGTGTACAACAACAAAGACATAAAAACACACAATTCAAAATACAGAGCTAAAAACAATTCAAAACCAACACACTTTACAAGCCTTGGAAGGCCAGGCCAAACAAATATGTCTTTAGGGCACTCTTAAAGGCCATCTTGCCAAAGCTAAGTAGGCCTAAGTGTAGGTCTAAGTCCCTGAATTGGAGACCCATGTCTGCCAGGTTTGGGGATGAGGCCATAGCTCAGTGGAATAGCATCTGCATTGCATGTAGGAGGTCCCAGGTTCATCCCCTGGCAGTATCTCCAGGTAGGGCTGGGAGAGACTCCTGCCTGAAACCTTGGAGAGCTGCTGCCAGTCAGTGAAGACAATACTGAACTAGATGGACCAATGGTCTGACTCAGTATAAGGCAGCTTCCCATTTTCCTCTGCAAGGGACCTGAGGACCAGCATCAGCAATGAACCTTGCTGGGATGCTGAGGCCCCAGCACCTGCCCAAAGGTGATGCCTGCTGTTACTGAACTTGGATTCAGTTCAGACATCACAATGAAGGAGCATTAAGGAAGCTCAGGTATGGTTTGGGATGATGGCTGACTCGTAAAGCTCGTAGTCTGCAATCACAGCACATGAGAATAGGAAAACATAATTTGAAGAGGGTATGTAATTATTCTGCATCAACAATGAGCTTTACAGAGTATAAAAGGATAGATCCTTGCCCTGAGGACCTTACAGATTCAACACAGGGGAGACAGCAGGAAGGGGAGTGAGGGAAGAAAAAAAGGTCAAAAACCCACCCGTTAACATAAGATCAAGTAAATTACTTCAGTTCATACAAACAAGTTGAATTAAATTAGATGGCTCCCAGATTTTATTTTATTTTTCTCTTCTTCTCATTTCATTCTTTTAGTTTTCTCTCTTTCAGCTCTTCTTCTTCTTCTTCTTCTTCTTCTTCTTCTTCTTCTTCTTCTTCTTCTTCTTCTTCTTCTTCTTCTTCTTCTTCACCTTTCCAAGCAACCTCTACCTCCTTAAGAAGAGCTGCTTTTCTCTTGGAGAAGTAGAAATCCTGAAAAAGGCAAAACAAACCCCACCCCATGTTGGAGCAGTGAAGCAATAAAATGCTTTCCATTACTGAGAAATCATGTATATTTTGCTTTGTACATTATGATTTATAAGCTTTTAAATTCATTTCTAGTCCTGTCCCTTTTATCCTTTCCCCTTGTTACACTCCAGGCATTCCAATCGATTTCAGCCGGCTCTCTGAATAACAGTATGAGGAAACTTCTATCTCTGCTTATAAATGGAAAATACTTTCCATGATCAAGTGAGATGCAAAGTTTATTAAATGATTCTGTGGCGAGTTAGCTGTATTTCTGGATAAATAGAAAAGGCATATGTTAAAAAAAAGTTAATATGCAGTTGCAGCGACCACAGGAAATCCTGAGGCTGGGGTCTTGCATGAGCAACGTCACAATGCTAGAAATTGCTACAGGCAAAACCTGATCACAAATCTAATACTGGCTTGCAATTTGGGGGATGTTGCAAGGTGGCTGTAACTTGGGGAAACGGCTGTGGCTTAGTGGGAGAAGATTTGCTTTGCATGCAGAAGGTCCCAAGTTCAATTCCTAGCATCTTCAGGTAAAGGTAAAGGTAAAGTGTGCCGTCGAGTCGGTGTCAACTCCTGGCGCCCACAGAGCCCTGTGGTTGTCTTTGGTAGAATACAGGAGGGGTTGACCATTTCCTCCTCCCGCGCAGTATGAAATGATGCCTTTCAGCCTCTTCCTCTATCGCTGCTGCCCGATAGAGGGGTTTCCCATAGTCTGGGGAACATACCAGCATCTCCAGGTAGGACTGGGAAATTCTTGTCTGAAACCCTGGTCAGCAGTTGCAAGTCAGTGTAGAGAGTTAGGGATGTGCAAACCAGTTCAGATTTGAATGGTTTGACATCAAACAGACCCTGTTCAAGGGCTTGAACTGAACCTGCCCTGGTTTGGCTCAAACCTGAGCTGAACCACCCCCGGCTCTGAGGGTGCTGCCACGGAGGAGGGTCTCTGGAGGGTCCCCCTGGTCTTGTAAAGGCCCAGTTCTGGTGCTGTTTGGCCCATTCCAGGCTTCTGTGTAGTTGCAGTGGCCATTTTGGAGGCCGCCGTGCATGCGTAGTGGACACCTGCATCACGCATGTGCGGTGGCCTCCAAAATGGCCACCGCAATGACACAGAGGCCTGAAATGGGACAAAACCCGCCCAAACCAGGCCTTTATGAGACCGGGGGAAGCCGGCGGGAGGAGTGAGTACCTCCAGAGACTCCCTGTGGCTGCTGCAGCACTCCTGGAGATAGTGAGTTCATTAAAAAAACATTTTTAAAAACCGTCAGAATCCCCAAACCTGCTCAAACCCAAGCCGAACCCAGGGGTGTTCGGGGGTTCACAAAACCTCGTCTGGATTGAGTCCAGTTTGGTTATGGATGCCAGAAATAATCTGGGATAAGAACATAAGAACAATGACTGAGATTCGGTTGGTGGGGACAAGAGACAGGGACTTTTCGGTTGTGGCCCCTAAGCTCTGGAATGCCCTTCTAGAAGAGCTTTTCCACACTCCTTCCCTTAGGCTTTAAAAAAGATCTTAAAACCTACTTGTTCAGAGAGGCTTTTTAATGTGTTTTATCACAGCCCAGTGGGTTTTACTACAACCACCACCACCACCTTGCTAGATCAGGTCAAAAGTCCCTCCAGTTCAGCATCTAGTTTCCCGCAGAGTTCAGTGAGATGCCTCTGGGGGCATGTAGGTGAATAGCCCTCTCCTTCTACTCCTCCTCAGCATCTAGAATTCATAGATACATTACTTTTGGATGTAGCATATAGCTAAACATCCTCTATATGTCTGGGAGCATTGACTGGATCCGGGCTTGAGCACAGGACCCTGACACCATCCACTGGTTTGTCTCTTTTGTATTGCACGTTGAACCTGACAAAAGTCCTTTGTCATTTCTAGGGAGCACGGAAGAGGAATGATGCAATGAGACATCTCCATTGTTGGCAGCACTCTGTGTGGTATTGATTAAGCAGGTTGCTGTTACATCGTCTAAGAGTAAATATGGCACCGGGAAGATTTTTTAAAAATTGCCCATTTCAAAAGCTGGCAGGATGTGTGTTCCTTCTAATTGCAGAAGGAAGGTCAGCACAGAATGTACCCCCCGGCACGATCATCTCAAGCTGAAATGCCCTCGGCAGATCAAAAAGTGTGCATCAGCGGTAAGAGCTCCTTGCTGAAGAAGCCACGTGGAGGCATCCTGTGTTCTGCGTTTCTGATGACATAAGCGTTGACCTTGTTGTGAATCCTTTGAAGGAATTGCTACATTTGCTTTCTGCAGACTAATCTCCACTATGTAGCACTGATATGGAGATCTACCCGTTTGTGTGAGTCACGGGGGCTTTTGATCTGCTGCAGTTCTGAAGAGGAGGCTGGGAACAGGCTTTGGATTTCCACAAGCTTTTGATCTGTGTTCTCTCCCCCCCACCCTTCCAGTAAATAATTGTGAAGGTTAATGCAAAGTGACTGTGTAGGATTTGCTTATAGTAAGCAAAAAGGCCCAAAGCATCGATTGGCTGCACAGCTGCACTCAATCAATTAATTCATTAAATCACCATTTGAAAATGTAGATTTTAAATGTGAGCTGTTTCCTGTGACAGGCTGTCAGGTTCTGGGATTGTAAACATTCTGTGGACAACTCTTGATGCATTTGAGATTGTAGTTAGAGGCTGAGTGTGTATGCTTCAAACCACGGCTCCCAGCAGTCAAGTTCTGGCACCTCATTTTCTCTGCCAATAAGGCACTGGCTGCATTCACATGTAATGGGGAAGTGGAGTTGTGGGGCCAGAGGTTTCCCCACCGTTACGTCAGAACATGTGCAACTCTAGTCCTGTCCCTTCCATGACCTGAGATTTCACTCCGGAGACTCCCTCAGATTGTAATGAGTTTTGATGCTCAAAACTAGGGTTCCACGGAGCCTCCATTGCATCTGAATGCAGCACTGGAGGCTGCTTTTGGCTGGACTGGAGGAAGCTCCTCCTTCGCTCACTGTACCATTTGGTTTGCGGGCTGTCCTTCAAGCAAAAAGGAAGCCCACAGAGGCCGTTCCCCCTCCTTGCTGGCTGCAGAGAGGAGACTGTCTGTTTTGTCTGAATGTGGACCGGAGAGCGGGGTGGGTGGAGTGGAACCGCGCATCCATTGGTCCTCCGGTTCCACATTATGTGCGAATGTGGCCAATGGAGGCAATGGTGAGCTGGGCAGACCATTTTTCAAGGGCACCACCTTAAGAAAAAGATCTTCTGGCATCATCTCATTAGGGAATCCATTTTTCTGGAACCTGAACCATTTTTGCTGGGACCTGAATCAAGAAGAGATAATGTGCTGTAACTTCTTTGTGTGGAACTGAGTACCTGTTTTCCATTCATTTAGATTCAGGCATTCTTCTGGAACCAGATGCATTCACGGAAGAAAGGCCTATTGTTGGCTGTTAATTGTGGGATGGAACATCTGTGTTCAGGGGGATGCCTTATCAGGAACACTGGAAGCTGCTTTATACGGAGTCAGACCATTTGCCAATCTAGCTCAGTGTTGTCTGCAGTGGCTGGCAGCTGCTCTTGAAGGTTGCAGGCAGAAGTCCCTCCTCTTTCCCAGCCCTAGTTGAAGGTGCTGCCTGGACTGAACCTGGAATCTTCTGGGTCTCCCTTCGAGGCACTGACCACACCAAGACCTGCTTAGCTTCAGCAAGGTGGCTGCATCATGTGCCCTTAGACCATGCTCTGGGAGAAAGGCATGTCCATCCACTTCTGCTTGGGAGAGTTCCAGAGTTAGTCTGAGACGAGAATGCTGGAACAGGGGAATGCTTAGTCTGGTCCAACGAGGTAATTCGTAGGCTCAGTGTGATTGGCCAGAGAGACCCGCACAAGCCTTTCTGGCATGAAGGACAGTCAACAGTATCTAATGGATCTTCATTAAATATCCTTGAAACATGCCTATATTGACAGATTGTAATATTCAGTTTGGATGATTTATTAACTGCCATGCCTGTTGCCAGTTAATCAATTAACTTGAATATGTTGACAGCCCTAGGAAATAAAATGTTCTTTTTCCGACCAAAGAGTTGGAAAAGGTTCCAAACCGGACCCTGATGAAGACTGAAGCTCATGACTTATGCAGCTGGGATAAGCAAGAGGTGTTTTGATAACTCTGGTCAATAAAAGTGCAGATTCTCTATTGGCCGGAAGCTTCCATCTTCCACCAGTTTACAGTCTGGACTAGCCTGGATCCTGAATGGGAGAAGACCTCTTTCCTGGAAGAGGGCCCCTCTGCCAGCCCCACCAAGAACAGGAGCCAAAAGGGAGCCAGAAAACGCCCTGAGAATGTCCACCAGAAGATGCCTCTCTTGAGGAGGCTACAGATTCAGGGGACCTTACATTATTATGTCCTTATGAACCCCCCTGATAACTGAACAAGGAGGCATCTTTTAAGGTGTTACTGGAGGGGGAGTAACCAGCCCTGTTCAATGCCATCCTTCCAATGGCTGTTTCTATAGTTCTGTTTAGATGGTGACCCCTTTGGGGGCAGGGAACCCTCATATTTATTTGTTATTTATAATAATAAAGCAGCTGAAGGACCAGTCTGGAATTGAACCACCAGTACTGGAAAGGAAGATCAGGACCTGAAGCTGAGAAAGGGAAAACGCCAGTTTCACTGCAGAAGCTGATTGAGGGTGCTTATGCGAAAACTCCTGGGAAGGACTATAGGTTAAGGCACGATATTAGGCTCAGGTTAGACTGGATGTGTTTTTCTCATATTTTATTTGTTCCTTGTGCTCATAAGGTTGCTGTTTTGTACTAAATTTTCCAAAAGAACTACTGTTTTACATTGAACTATTTTAAAGTAAAATTTCTCTCTCTTTTTAATTTAACAAACTGTAGCCTCTGTCTGTTTTCCTCACCCCATGCTGTTTTCCTCACCCCATGCCTTTTCACCCTCCCTAACTTTGAATGAAACAGAGGTTTGGAAGGCTGTTTCAGCTGACACACCAGGAAGGGAAAAAAAAATACAGAAGTCTATTTGGTGGCAGTGGTGAAGCTTAAGATCACAGGACTGGTTGAGACCGGGCTTTTTACAGGAGATATTTGGACTCCCTCTTGCTCTCCGAGTTCTGAGCCGAATATTCTTCTGTGAGAACATATGCCTCTTCTCCTAGTTGTCTATGACTCCTTTACTGGACAGCTCCTCTGCTGTGCTGTTTCAGCATCCTTGCCACAGGCTCATCCTTGAACGGCTGGACAGCTCCCATGCCTTACCTCAGTGGCAGAAACAGAAACAGGACAGAAGCTGATGAAGGGTTCCAACAATGACACACAACTGGGACAAGATCTCTCTCTCTCTCTCTCTCTCTCTCTCTCTGCATGAGATAGAATATGGAGACCATTTATCAGCAGAATAACATGACCTGCCGTGAAAAGACAAGCGATACATTTCCACCCAGTGGGATGTCATTGCCTGCAAGTATCTTCTGGAGGGACAAAGTTCCTTGCAGCTGTGATCAGCCCGTTCTCTGTGAAATGGAGAGCAAGATCTGTGCCCCGAGGCCACACGATAAGCATCATAGTCATAATCATTCATTGGAATGATTTTGAGACCCTTGGCTTTGAGTGACTGAAGAAGGAAAGGGCAGGGATTCTCTGCTGGGGAAAACCCCACTAAGGTTGCATTCAAAGGGAGTGTTTGTTATGTTAAGTTCCTTTTCAACCTCCCCCCCTCCACCGCCCCGGCATATCTCTCTCCTTCACCACCCCCTCAAACTATCACCATACATTACTGAAAAATTCTTCCCTCAGGGTTTTGGCTCACATCTCCTCGTTGATACAGGAGATTCATAAGCAGGGAAATAGCTGCCCATCTGCTAGGGAAGCAAAACAGAAATACATCTGGTTGTCTATTTTTTCCCCCTATAGTCCCCCTGGAGCTGTATATATCCCGAATAGCTACAAAACTCTTCTACTTGCAGTTCATCCTCAGCCTAGCAGAAACTGGGGGGGGGGGGGAAGCAAAATGGCAAGCTGAGAGTCTTCAGAACTTATATATAAAGAAGTATATAAAGAAGGTCCAAAGGAATGAAGAAGAAGACATTTATATCCTCCATCCCATCCTATCTGATTGCATTCCCAGATTTCAATGAAAAAGGCCCTTAGAAGACTCAGACTCAATAACAGCCATTTCTCTATGTATTATTCCTTTACATAGGAACATAGGAAGCTGCCATATACTGAGTCAGACCATTGGTCTATCAAGCTCAGTGTTGTCTTCACAGACTGGCAGCGGCTTCTCCAAGGTTGCAAGCAGGAGTCTCTCTCAGCCCTATCTTGGAGACGCTGCCAGGGAGGGAATTTGGAACCTAGATGCTCTTCCCAGAGCAGCTGCATCCGGTGAGGGGAATCTCTGGCAATGCTCACACTTCACCATCCCTTGAGGGGAATCTCTGACTAGTCTCCCATTCGTATGCAACCAGGGCGGACCCTGCTTAGCTAAAGGGACAAATCATGCTTGCTACCACCAGACCAGCTCTCCTCTCCTTTCCCCCCATTCAGTACTTCCCTATGTGTTACTTTCTCTATATCTTTCTGTATTCAAGGTTTATTCCTTCTGTTGTCGTTCTCCAGCTCTTCTTCTGCACACACAAGCTTTTTTCCATCTCCCCACCGATTTTCATGGCTACTTCAGTCATGATGTGTTTAGGTGCACACCTAAGATAGTTTCCAAGTCCACTTAAAATTGCAAACATCGGAATGCAACAAGTATGCATTTGCAAGCATATTATCGCACCGAAACATCCATCGGCGAATCGTAATTCATTGGCTGCATTTCCCTGTTGACTGTGTAGGGATGATTTTTGATGTTAACTGATTTGAGTGCCTTTTTGAAGACCGAAAGGTGGTGTGTTACACTTTTTAAACATACTTACCAGTTTCTGGGGGTGGGCAGATAACGGCAGGGGAGGGTCTTGTGAGCATCTCTGAGGCCCTCCGGCACCCACACGGCACTTTATCCATTGGAGGATAAAGAAAGCGGAACCAGCTAAGAGCTGGAATAAGTTGGGAGACTGTGGACCTGGACACTGGGTGCTGAACCGCAAAAACCTGACCCCAACCCCAAACGGAGATTCGCTTTCCTGCCTTCGACCACCTCTGGCAGCATCCTGAATTGGCTTCATTTGGAGCCTTGTTTGTCTCATGAACTGGGCCTCTGGAGGAACAGAGGAACAGAGTCCTAATGAAAGAGTAATGCAGTTGAAAACAGCAAGCGGGTTAATTCCCATTTCAGTCTGAGAGCCCCTCAGTTTCTTTATCTGTTATGATTATTTGCAGTGGGGCCTTTTTTTTAACTCCACAAACAGAGTGTGGTGTGCCATTTATAAGACTCTGCGGTAGAGCTTGAAAATGACTTACTCGGGGAAAGGGAAACAAGGGAGAATGGGTTTCAACAGAAGAAAAGATGTGAACATTATGGGAAGCTTTTATTTATAAAGGACTGGGAGGCATCTTAAGAGAAGAAAGCACAGCTTTAAACAGGGCAACGTTCTGGTAAGCATGTTTCTGTTGAGAACACAAACATCTTCAGGCCAGGAGGAAAAGTGAGTTTTTCTGCCTACCCTCTCTCTGCCCTCGAGTATAAGATACTCACCCAGCAGTTTGCCACCTTCCTCTTTCATTTTGCCACCTGCCTCTTCCGCTGGGCCAAAATGCAGCAGCTAGGATGGCACAGCAGGGAAATGCTTGACTACCAAGCAGAAGGTTGCCAGTTCGAATCCCCGCTGGTACTATATCGGGCAGCAGTGATATAGGAAGGTGCTGAAAGGCATCATCTCATACTGTGTGGGAGGAGGCAATGGTAAACCTCTCCTGTATTCTACCAAAGGAAAACCACTGGGCTCAGTGGATGCCAGGAGTCAAAATTGACTTGACGGCACACTTTATCTTTAGGATTCTGTCCAGAACCCCTCTCTGGGAGCATATTACACCATTTTGAAAGAGATGCACTGGCTGACAATTTATTTTATTAATATTTATATGACATATTTGTATACCACCCCAAACCTGTGTCACTGGGTGCTGTTCCTGGATCCACTTTGTTCCTGGAACCACTGGCAGTCTGTTTAGACAATACTGGCCTGTATCTTTCGCGATCATCTCTTGGGGATGGATCCGGATGTGTCTATGCATTATTGTGTTATTCACTGAGAGTGTTTTGACTTCTGTTGTAAGCTGTTTTGACCACTTCCTCATGGAAAACCGGCACAAATATTTTATTGGAGATAGACTGTCAGATATACCAAGAAATGATCATGAGATCACGGCGAGGTGTTTTAACGGAGAACGGGGCACAGGCTGCCCCTTTCACATGGATGTTTCTCTTAGAAGAGCTCCACAATGGGGCGGCCAGAGGGGCAGGCAGGGCCTGCCTGCTTCCTTTTAAAGGAACCCCTCCCCACCTCCTGGGATGTGCTCAAAGTATTCCATGCACATCCCTAGTGCTAATCCACTAAAAAAAAAAAAGAGAGAGAAAAGCCCCCATTGCTTTCTAACCCACAATCAACAGCCTTAATTGAAACTGTGCAGGTTCAGGATTGGGCTCTTGGCAAGGTGAATACTGAAGCTAGGAATGATTTCCATTGCCACGGTGAGAAACACATTTCCTTGCTTCCTTGCAGGGATGATTATGGGTCACATTGCTCCCTGCTATTTGTTCACGCCCACCTGCTGTTCTGAGCCTCAGCAACACCTGGGAAGTGTTTTTCTCCCAATTGATGTCGAAAGGGCTGGATGGCAGCATTTGTCAAAGTGAGGCCTTTGAGAAGCGGGTAAGAAGCTTTTAAGGCGACGCCACAGATCACGCTGGGCCTCTTAATTCCACCGCTTGGTGTTTTGTCACCTGTGCTGTATCATATCATCATGGCCTCTGCTGCTGCTGACTCTAATACTCAAAAAGTTAAATAGTCAAGGGCAAACAGTGCAAGTAGGGAGGAAGAGGCTGGCTGGCACAGGTCCTCTTTCCCCAAGATAACAGCAAGCTCTTGTGATTATAACATACCGGTTGAAATTTAATGGAGGCTCTTAGCTTTGCAGCTGATCAAATAACCATGGTATGGCACGCGAAAATTGGAGCGATTGCTTCCAAGTCCATTACTTGATCAGCTAAAACACTGCACAGACGCTTCTCGGGGTTTTTGGTTTTTTTTTGTCATCTGTGCCCCCTAAAATTCTGCCATCACTCTGGGCAAACAGCTTTCCTCTGCTTCTGTGCATCTGTCACATCTCCAGAAGCAAACCTTTTCTGTAGATCTATCCATTTCAAGAGGAATCTTTTAATAAGTGGCTTGTGGGTATTTCTCCCTATGTGTTGGCTTTTAGCTGGGAAAAAAAAATCCACAAACACATTTGATGTACAGATTAATAAACCAGAGGAACATTGATTAGCCTGGTGGGTGGTGGAGGAGGTGTATTTGCATGCTTTCATTAAATATTATCAAGAGGAGGCTATTTTGGTACCATTCCCAGATATGGCATAGCAACAAACACTAATAACTAATTTATTTCCCTCTATTAGAGTGGTTTCAGCTTGAATGATGGATAAAAGGCCCCACAGATATAGCTGGGATCATTTACCTAAAAGAAGTCCTTAATTTGGAGCATATGATAGGCTTTCTTCCCTGCTGTCATGTGGATGGGATCAGAATTGGTAGCTGTGTTTGTAAATGTGTTTGTGTGTTGCAGAACAGGCCGAGAGAATCTCTGGGGCGTGCTGGTGTGGGTCCAGATCTTGAACTAGAGGGCCAAAAATTCAGCCAAAGTGGAGCACTTCTAAGTCTATTTAAGCAGATACAAAGCGGTTTTGACAAACCGCTTAACTTACGGTAAAACCAGGTTACTGGAGAGAGCGCCTTGCCCCGTATGTCCCGACGTGGATTCTTCAGAGGCCCTCCTGAGATCCCATGCCAAACAAAGTGAGATGGGTGGCTTTTAGGAAGACCCTGAAGACGTACCTGTTTCTCAGGCGTTCAACCGAGACTCAATTTTTAAATTTTAATGTGTTATTTATTTATTTATCTATCTATCTATTTAACATATGGTTGTACCGCCCAAAACTTACGTCTTAGGGCGGTTTACAACAAGATAAAAACAAAAGTAAAACATTAGTTTTGAAAAAAACAAAAACAAAAACAAGAAATTTAAAACACAACAATTTAAAATTTTTAAAACACTATTCTAAAACAACATTAAAAACAATCAAAACAGTATCAGTTAAAAGCCTGGGTGAACAGATGCATCTCTATAGACTTTTGGAAAATTGCCAGAGATGGGGAGGCTCTTATTTCACTAGGGGGCACATTCAAAAGCCTTGGGGCAGTCTGAGATATGGAGGAAATAGCCAAGTTGAGCCAGACCCTGGCCAGGCATCCCAGAGAGGCTCTGGATGCTATCCTAACCTGCCTTGTGCTGCCACACAGCCATTGGTCATAGGAACATAGGCAGCTGCCATATACTGAGTCAGACTGTTGGTCTATTTAGCTCAGTATTGTCTTCACAGACTGGCAGCGGCTTCTCCAAAGTTGGAGGCAGGAATCTCTCTCAGCCCTATCTTGGAGATGCCGCCAGGGAGGGAACTTGGAACCTTCTGCTCTTCCCATAGCAGCTCCATCCCCTGAGGGGGAATATCTTACATTGCTCACACTTCTAGTCTCTAGCCTTATACTGAGTCAGACCCTTGGTCCATGTAGCTCAGTATTGTCTACACAGACTGGCAGCGGCTTCTCCAAGGTTGCAGGCGGGAGTCTCTCTCTGCCCTGTCTTGGAGATGCTGCCAGGGAGGGAACTTGGAACCTTCTGCAGGCAAACCTGCATGTCCTCTTCCCCGAATGGCCCCATCCATTCTGAGGGGAATATCTGACAGAGCTCACACATGTAGTCTCCCATTCACATGCAAACCAGGGCAGACCCTGCTTAGCAAAAAGGGCAACCCATGCTCACTACCACAAGACCAGCTCTCCTTCCTTTTACCATGCATGTAGATGTTTGCCTAGGAAGTGCTTGATTTCCCCACTGAAAGCAATGGGACTTAAAAGTGCTGAGTCTTGGCTGGATGGTGCCCAGACTTTTTTTAAAAAAATGCATTGCTTCTAAAGTAGTTGTGGATCTCAACAGCAGGCTAATTAGTGACTGTTCCAGCTTCTCTGTGTTGCTCTTTGTCTTCCAAATGTCAGTTCATGGATCATAGACCAAGGGCTCCCCAGCATGGATGCTGCCCTGGTGCCTTGGTGTGATTGTTTTTCCTTACAGCAGCACAAGCTAAATTATTCAAGAGGAATGGGATATCTGATTGTTCTTGTTCTCTCTAATTTCCCCAAAAGATCCGTTGCAGCAACTGCCGAGGCACAGACTTCCTCCGCTTTCAACATTTTTTAAAGGACAGCACTTTGAAGATGGCATGGAATTTTATATTTATAAGACAGCGGGGGTCTCCTTACGACAATAGCTCTTTGAGACCCATTCAAGGGGTGGCTTACAGAAGCCGGGTTTCACCCATCTCCCTGTTCTTTCCAGTGATTGCTAGGAAAATCCCAGCAGCAAAATCCAGCCTCCATGGTTTTAGGACGTGAGCACTGTAAGATCTTCCCCTCAGGGGATGGAGCCACTCTGGGAAGATCAGAAGGTTCCAAGTTCCCTCCCTGGCAGCATCTCCAAGACAGGGCTGAGAGAGATTCCTGCCTGCAACCAAGGAGAAGCCGCTGCCAGTCTGTGAAGATAATACTGAGCTAGATAGACCAATGACCTGACTCAGTATATGGCAGCTCCCTATGTTCCTATGTTCCAACCCTGGGGTGGAGAGTTCTTTAAGTGCAAAGACCAAGATCTTACCCTGCATACACAACTCTAGTTCCGCCTCTGATGGAGATACATGTTCCATGACATTATATGACTTCCTGGCACAGAAGAAGCAAAATTCATAAGAGCGATAAGCCCACAGTCTATTTTAGCATGCAGGTTAATCCAGCAGTCATATTATTCTTTCTCCTGAGTCTACTTTTCATTTCAGACTGATTTGTGGCAATACTAATGAACTCAAAGAAGCAAACGCAGAGAGCCAAGCCTATTTTAATTTGAATTTAGTGCAATGGCGTTAACTTGCCTTTGCTTTCATTTTGAATACCATCATATAATTATCAGCAAATGGCTTCTCAGAAAGTGCTGAGTAATCAAGGACTGTTTATTGCTTTATAAAATCTTAAATGATGGAAATTATTTCTTTAATGAAAAAGAAAAATGGAAATGCATAATAGGCTATAAAAACAAGCTAATAAGTTCTACGATGGAGAGGTAGGTTTGGCTTCTTTATAAAGGAGAGCAGTGGATTGAGTGCTGCAAAAATGGACAACCAAATCATGATGCTGGTGTTGGAATCCAGTTATACTGTTGTCCAAATGCCCATCTGTCAAATGGGAACTATTCTATACATGGGAACAATAGCATACATCAAACTTCTTTCAATGGTGATTTATTGCTTACAATTAACTGGGAAGATGCAGAGCAGAACATCTTAAACAGGAGAAACAAGAACTACAACTTAACTGAGAACTATGCTTGGTCCAGCTGGACCTGGAAATATTCAGACCCCTGAGGAGATCATTCAGACTCAACTACTCACATGGGCTTCTGCGGCAAAAAGTGAAATGGTGGTCTCCAGTTGGCTCACAAGGCCTGTCTCAATCTGAGGCCTTTTGGGTGTGCTGCCTAAAGAGACAACACACAACTTAAAAACAACAACACACACCTCTACATGAGCAGAATATCCAAAGTGGGTCTGATGTCCCACTCTGGCATGCAACTCATTACTTGGAACATTGCTCATGGTTATGATGGAGTAAGACTATAAGAACATCCCTGCTGGTTTAGGCCCAAGGCTCATCCAGTCCAGCATCCTGTTTCACACAGTGGCCCACCAGATGCCACTGGGAAGCCCAAAGGCAAGAGGTGCGGGCATGCCCTCTCTTCCACTGATACTCCCCTGCATTTGAAGTTTGTCTGAAGAAGCAATGCTGTAATTGTGATGGCTGGCATTTCATGATTAGCTTGCTGATCATGGAAACTGACATGGTGTGGGGAGAAAGGTGAGTCCATCAGAACTGGACTTCTGGACCCACTTTGGATGCTGTACTCATGGACAACATCTTTTAAAAACAAAAAACAAAAAGTACTCAACAAAGCTTATGTGTTCTGAGAGACACCGGATTGTTTAATTTTCAGGGAGACAAAGTGATAGTCAACAGACCAACATGACAACATGACAAATTTATGTTCCAAGAAAGAAGTGACAGTTTTCCAAGACACGAAAGAACCTGGAAACCAACAAACAAAGGGGATTGGCTCTAAAGAGTCCTAAAAACATTATGATTCTGAGAGAGACTCCCACTCTCCAAAAATAAATGTCAGTGTGTTGACAACTCTCTGCTTCGTGAGTACAGCTTTGGGCTGGCCATCCAACGCAGAACTCCAACTGATTCGGTAGCTGTGTGAATGAGCGTTGAATTGGAACTTAGCTAGGGCAGTGATCTTCACAATTTTTTAAACGGGGACCACTTTGGCAAAATACCTCCAGTGTGAGAGCCATTTCCCACTGTGCTGACCTCTGTGCAGGACTGCACTTTTCTCAGGGCTGGGGGGCCCTTATGAGAGATGATGTAAGAGAGCTCAAGGAGGAAGATGCTGAGAAGGGTTACACTTCCCAGTACTCTGTGCAGTGCACTCCTTCCAAGATGGTGCAGGGGCTCAGGTAGGAATGTGCAAATCAATTCAAATTCAAATCCGGGTGATCCGAGTGATTTGAATTTGATTAGAATCACCACTTAAAAGGGCAATTCGATTCAAATTCAAATTTTTGAAATTGGATGCGAGAGCTGTTTGGCACCTTTTAAAAACCTTTCAGACCCCTCGATGGGTTAAAAAAGGCACCAAACAGGGATGAATCAATTCAAATTTGAATCAAATTTTCAGATCAGATTAGAATTTGATTCAATTTGAAAATGAATTTTCGTTTTCAAACGAATTTGAAATGAATTTTCAGAAATTGATTTGTATTTGAAATAGATCTTCAGAACTTGATTCAAATTTGAAATTTTAGATTGTGAACTGCCCAGGGACTTGCGTATGGGGCGGTATAAAATGTGTCAAACAAACAAACATAGTACAGTATTAGTACTAAAAGATTCAAAGCTTACTGTATTTTTCCGAATCCAAGACTAGGTCCCCGCCCCGCCGCCACCGCATGTCCTTTGATGTTTGGAATCAGGGGGTCATCTTAAATCCAGAGTCCTGTTCCTTTTGAGTAAATGCAGATATAACCCTTATTTCACTTCTGCTTTTTAAGGGGTTCGTCTTAAATTCAGAATTGTTTTATATTTGGGTAAATACGGGTATGTCTGGCTTCCTTCCCATGTCCCTTTTTTTGTTTGTTGCTAGTCAAAGACCATAATAAAGAACTGAACTGAACTGAATCCTAGGCATCATGAAAAAGAATGTTACTATACATCAGGTGCAGGTATATGGCAAAATGGCCTTCTGTTATTAGCCCTCCATATTATGCATGCACATGAATTTAACTATATTTATATCAATATATCAATATTGCTATATCTCTATATCTCTGTCATCTATCTATCTATCTATCTATCTATCTATCTATCTATCTATCTATCTATCTATCTATCTATCTATCTCCTTTCTAAAAATGCATGTATCCAAAGTAGCTGACAGTAAAATAAAGCCTAGAACATAGCATATGTCAGCATACCAAGCAGTCAAAGTGTAGGGAACATGAACAAGGGACATGACAGTGTGATGCGACATGAAGAAGAGGATTCGTGACTGGGGCGGTCTGGAAGAGACACTTCACAAAGTAAAACTGGAAATCTTTTCAAGAGACAGTTTGGTGAGAGGAGTGGGGTAGAAGCAGCCAGAAAACTTCTAGGAATTACAGCAAATCTCTCTAAAGCAGGGATTCTCAACGTTGGGTCCCCAGATGTTATTGGACTTCAACTCCCATAATCCCCAGCCCCAGTTGCCTTTGGTTGGGGATTATGGGAGTTGAAGTCCAATAACATCTGGGGACCCAACGTTGAGAATCCCTGCTCTAAAGTCATCTATAGAATCAAGAGCAATTAAACTATCTGAATTCTGTCTTCCCTTTTCTGCTTACATACTTCTGCTTACATCATTCGTAACGAATGGGAAACAGCTTACTCCCTGACTATTTATAGACTAGTCATGCTAAGCAAGATCCAGTCTGGGAAGCTGTTTCCCCAGTGCTCTGTTTCATTATATTATAGGAAGGAGCCAGCCACCAAAGAGCTAAAGCAAGCAGGTTTTCTGCTTCCAGGTGCTGTGGTTTTTCTGAGCAGCAGCCACTGGGAGGGATAAATAAGTAGAGGGGAGAAGCGGCCAGCTCCCTCCATAGCTCTGTTTCAGGAGGCGGTGCAGATTGTGATTTGGCTAAAGAACTGGAAGGACATCATGGAGTGGGACTTGTGGGCTTTGGTGAGGTCCCCAGACCATTCCCCCATTATTTGATAATCACGGATCAGGATTTTGGCCTCTTTCTGGGAGAGGCCAGAAACCACCCAGATTTGTTCCCTGGTAATGGATAAGAGCATCTGTAGGTAAAAGAGAGTCTCCAAAGTTATAAACTTTGCAGTTATTGCAGTTATAAACGGGCCTGAAGCCAGGCTAAAAGTATTGGGTTGTCACCAACACAGGAGTGTTGCTATAATTGAGCGGATGGGTTCAAAGAACCCGGGCCCCCAGCTCCTGAGGGCCCCACAGTTCCACCTCTCCCTATTTTCTTCATCATCTCCCTCACTCCATGGAGAGGGGCAAACACAGGCCCCCTCTCTCCTAGCTACATCCCTGCACCAACATAGACATTTGGGGCCGACTATGGGCATTCATTGTGTTCTGCTCCTCTCAAAATGATCTCAGGTGTAGCCATGAAGTAGGGCTGGACATGTGAAAGCAAAATGTGGTTCTTCAGCTGTAGGTTGTGTCTTGGGCCCAGCAGTAGTTTCAGTTCTGGCTCTGGGGCGTAAGCCTTCAGCCAGGCTCAGAGGTGCATCTAGGAAATTTTGGAGCCTGGACCTAAAGGCCTTTGGCGGTCCCCCTCCCCTGCAAATTAAGCATCATCATGCTTGGCCGGGTGACCTCACCACCCAGGACAGACTAAAGAGGATTTGGGGGCCCGCAGAGGCTGTGGAGGCCCTGGACTTTGGCCCCAAAGTCCAGGGGTAAGAGCACCTCTGGCCATGCTAAGAGGGAGATGCCACTGTGCCTCTGTATTTAATTGTTTGATTTTTCCTGGACTATTCTCTGCTCTTTTGATATCCAAAGCAACTTTCAGTCACTGACAAATTTAAAATGTAAAAATACATTTAAAACATCCTTGAGTTAAAACATTGTTATAATTTAATCCAGCATTGGATTTAAGGGCTCTCCAGAAGGCCAATAATGAACTCAGATTACGGATTTCTGCCGAGAGTGCATTCCACAGCCCAAGAGCCACCACAGAGAAGGCCTGCCTCTGAGTCGCCATTAGATGTGTTGGTGGCAACTGAAAATGGACTGCCTCGGATCACCTTAATGTGCAGTGAGGATCGTACCGAAGGAGTTAAGGCTTGTTTAATTTAGGCTTTCTTAATTTGCTAGGGCATCAGTGCCTATCTCAGCTTGGGAAGACAAGGAGTCCGATGGATCTGGACAGAGAAGATTGTCATTGTCATTGCCAAATACCCTTCTCCTCTGAACTGATTTATCTCCTTCACTCTACTGCAGGAGTTCTCTGCAGGATCCCCAGATGTGGTTGGACTATAGCTCCAATCATCCCAGTCCATTGTGACTGGGGATGATGGGAGCTGTAGTAGCAACATCTGGGGACCCAAGGTTGGAAACCCCTCTTCTACTGTCTGGATCCTGAAACCTAAAAAGGTGTAGCAGACTGACAAAAGAATGTATGTGATTACTCCAAGTCAAAAGTATATCATTCAGTGCATACTGGCTGTGCTATTTGGTTGGCTGAGTTCTGTAAGTTTGTACCTTCTATGTCAGGGATTCTCAACCTTGGATCCCCAGATGTTGATGTACTTCAACTCCCATAATCTCCAACCAAAGTCCAATAACATCTGGGGACCCAGGTTGAGATATCCCTGTAATGCTCTGTCGACTACACACATAAGAATAAACTTGATCTTGGGCACTGATACTTGAACTCTGAACTTCATCTGATTAGTCAGGCAGGCAGGCAGTCTTTATTACGGTCTTTGACCAATACCAGAACACCTAAAACAATTGTATAATTTAAACACATCCATATTAGTAACATAACTATACATTAGTTCTAGCCATTAGCGAGCAGAGTACATCAACTCGTATTGTAGAACAAAAAAAATTCACAACTGCATGTGTAATTGACAAATTCATGTCAATAAGCAAATCCTTGACATAAAATTCGTCTGATCGTCCTGGCAAGTTTAGTAGAACAGGGTCAATTAATCTTTGCCTAAGATCTATGTAAAAGACACACTGCAGGAGCACATGGGCAACTGACTCAATCTCATCTGAGTTATAGGGGCAATATATCTGCTCAATCATAATTCTATTATATCTACCTGCTAATAGTTCCGTGTGGAGGGCATTCATCCAAGCCCTTGAGAAGGCCCATCTATATTTAGGGAAGGTAAAGAGGAATAGATAATCTACTGGGCAAGTTCTCATCACAGCACTAAGCTGGCGGAATGCATTAGATGTCCTCAACAGGTCACTCCGAAACTCAATGTCCCAAATCCTTCATTTAATAAGTTCTTTGGCCCTGTTTAATCCCTGAAAAGATTGCTTCTGGCGAAAGACCATAGGTACAGAGTTGTCATCTGATCAATCATACAAACTGATGGTTAAACCATCTTATCTTACATGATCATAGCTGCCAGGATTCTTTATGCTGCTAATTGGAGGTCACAGATGCTCCCGACTTTGGATGAGTGGCTATTAAAACTATAGGAGTATGCTTCAATGGCTAAGGTCACTGCCTACCTGTGGAACAACTCAGATGAAACATTTGTGTCAACTTGGGAACCTTTTATAAATCTTAATATAGCACAAGGTCAACATCCACATCCAAGATTCATTTTTTAAATACTGATGGTTGATTAGTGAATTACTTGTGTTTCTACTTTCTGTAATATCCATTGCAAGGGAGAGGACTGATAAAGGGTGGAAGTGGAATTTTGGATTGTCGCATGTAATATGCCGTATGTAACAGTTGGAAGTATAAGAGAGGATAATGTAATCATGTTATTGCTTTTCTTTTCTTTTTTCTAAATAAAAAAACCTCTTTGCAGCAAGCCATCTTATCTAAATATTTTTCAGGCCAGCCCAAACTAGAGTGGAGGATCCTACCACCAGCAGCCTCTTTGACTCTACTGTGATTTGGCACTAATAACCTGCGCAGATGATATAGAGGAAACAGACAAGAGCAGAGGTCAGTCATGGAATGCCGCTGTCTTGAAGTTCACTCAGAGCTCCCGGCTATGTGGGGCTGAGAGCCTGAAATGGAAGCACTTGGGAGAATTCCCCCCCGCCTTGATCTAGTTGTATTAGCACAAGCCGCTCCCCAGCTTCTGTGAAGTCAGGTAGGAGGTCACATAGCAATCAGCATTCCCAGCTGCTGCTTCCAGAAACCTAACGTGCAAAGACATCTTGAAGATACTAAAAACTTACCCTTTTAGTGCCTGCAGCAGATGGCTCTGATACCGGAGCTGACAGAATAAAAGGATAATAGACAACAAGATCAGCATCGCAACTGGTGGGAAAGATATCCCTGTTCACAGAACTACCATGCTGATACTCTCCCTGCAGTCTCCTGGGACTGATTTTTACAATTCCTTGAAGACTATTAAAGCCCACAGAAATGTCGGTACATTTTATAGCAAAGGGGGGAAAAAGATGGCAGCATCAGCTAGTAAAGTCTGACAGAAAGAGGCTGAAATAGTGGCTGCATTCACACATGACACGGAACCACAGTTAAACAGGGCAGAGGTTGGAACTCTGTTACATCCGAATTCATGCAACCACAGTTTTGAGGCAAAAGCAACCTGAGGTGTGCCTCACCAAATTCCAATTTGAACCTCTGGTTTGTAGTGAGAGAATTTGCTCCACCTGATGTGTTTTCATCTCTAAATCTTCCTCAGAAGTATCTGTAATCCCACCCCCGCAATAAATGTAAATGAGTTGTGTTACAGTAGGAAGAAACGTAAGCAAGGTACTGAACAATTACCCTAAAAATATAAAACAGGAATAGCCAATGTAATGCAGCATGAAGATAACTTGAAATGGATTAAAAATTGATGCTTTTAAAAATAAATGTTTTTAAAATGTGGTATTAAGCTTCTACAGGCTATTTAGACTAAGATTGTGCACCCTGAATAGCATTTCAGACACTCAGCAGGTGAGGGGCAATTTTAGCTACCTACTTCTTGTCTCTGCAGTTCTCTGTGCCTCCCAAAAATATGCCCTGAGGACTGTGGGATCCTCAGGGACATATTTTTGGGAAGCATAGGGGGATGCAGAAGGAAAGGGTGGGGGTTGGCAAAATGGTCCCCTTCCCTGTTTTGTGTGCATGAAATGTTGTTGGGCATGCATAATGTTATTCTGAATGTCTAGGTTCCAGAACCTTCCCTTTTCTTAATGATTATTTTCAAATAATCGCCGCCTGACTTCATTTTCACAGCATTCCATATACAGCCCCAAAAGAAAGAGTAGATAAGAAATATGGCATGCTTTATATCTTACGGTTCATATATCAGGATGGCACCAGAGAATTGCAAAATGCGGCAAATAGTACTTTTTCTGGCATTTAAAGTTGTGAATTTCATAACCCCTGATGCTTTCCATTAGACAGGGTTGCTTAATGGAAAGTTTCAGGTCAGGAGAATTCACAAATTAAAAAGCACGGAAAAGAATTATGTTCCCACCTTTTGGATACCCAACCTGACATGGCTGTTTTGCCCTGATCTGCAGTTGCGGTGGCAAGGGT
Organism: Hemicordylus capensis; assembly: GCF_027244095.1. Lineage (NCBI taxonomy): Eukaryota > Metazoa > Chordata > Lepidosauria > Squamata > Cordylidae > Hemicordylus > Hemicordylus capensis. The sequence goes on from NC_069667.1 coordinate 24,233,229, forward strand.
AAGGTTAGGCCTGCCTAGGGAGAAATAATTCCCTCATGAAATGTGTACTGTCAGTTTCGACTTGCACCCTATCCTTGATTGGGGACAGTCATCTTTGGCGTCATTTGAATGGCTTCTCCAAATAAGCAAGTGGGGTTAGGAATGGTCATGACCCCTCTCATCGAATAGAGATTACCAGCAGCACGCTATGAAAATGTTTTTGACCCCAATTAAGGAAGGTTATAGGGGTGCATTTTGTTCTTGCCTTCTCCCGAAAAGCCGTCATCCAGATTCAGGGAGGTTTGCTCTTAATGCACGACTCTCCCAGATTGAATGTCTCCACTGTCATTCCACTTATTTTCTTGAATGGTGGTGTCAGTTATGGCCGGCATCTGGTTTGTGAATGGGAATGTTCACATAAATCCACACTGGTGCACTAATCCATACCGATGCTGATAAACCCTCCCATCCACACTCTCTTTCATCGTTCTCAACATAGCATCACCAAAAATGCTGAGAAGGGGGGTTGAGGCAAGAATGTGCTGTGCCCTCTATTGGGGGTGCCCATGTCTGGAAGCCTGGCCCTTCGGAACTGGGAATGATATGCAGCTTGTGTCTCCACAGCAACATCACAACTATGCTGATGTGAAATATTTGGAGGGTTAGGAACATAGGAAGCTGCCATATACTGATTCAGACTATTGGTCCATCTAGCTCAGTATTGTCTACACAGACTGGCAGCGGCTTCTCCAAAGTTGCAGGCAGGAACCTCTCTCAGCCCTAACTTGGAGATGCTGCCAGGGAGGGAACTTGGGACCTAGATGCTCTTTCCAGAGTGGCTCCATCCCCTGAGGGGAACATCTTATAGTGCTCACACATTAGTCTCCCATCCATATTCATTCATCCATTCATCCATTTGTTTTTACACTTATATCCCACTCTTCCTCCAAGGAGCTCAGGGTGTACATGGATATATTTATCCTCACAACAACCCTGTGAGGTAGGTTAGTCTGAGAGTTAAGTGACTGGCTCAGAGTCACCCAGTTAGTTTCATGGTTGAATGGGGATTTGAACTTGGGTCTTCCCAGTCCTAGTCCAACACTCTAACCACTACACTATGCTGGCCAGGGCAGACCCTGCTTAGCTAAGGGGACAAGTCACGCTTGCTACCACCAGACCAGCTCTCCTCCCTACACACACTTCCTTCACACATAATGCAGCACCCAAGTTTAATGCGAGCTTCCGCAACCCTGGGAGCAAATACTTCCCACATGCCTACTTCCTTTGCGGGTTATTATTTTTCGAGGTTGGACATGGCATCCAAACTCACCAATCTCAGTATACCTACTTGCTGCAGGGAACCCAATGTCTGTATCTCACGTCAGATCTCAATTAAAGATGTCGGATTCCCTGCAGCAAATTGATTAGGGCAGGGATACCCAAAAGGGCGTACTAGTAACCCTAGGGGCACTCGAAGGGTACTCAGGGCCTCCCTGCCCCTCCACTCTGCAGCAGCACTGTTTTCCCCCATCTGAGGATTGCCAGTTTGAAGCCGATGAGTCCTCAGCAATGTGTCCACTGCAGAAGGGGACTTAGGAGGGGGAAGACCCTCCTCCTCTCCTCCAACTGGCTGCCTACAAGATGAAGCTCAGCGTACCCCTCCCTTCAGCCTGACTGGCAGGCTGAAGAAAATTATCACTGAGTTCTCCCATTTGAATTAACAGGACAAGTAAACTTCTCCTATTAGTTTCAGTGGGAGTACTCATGAGCAGAGGTGCACCTGGCTTACTGTGTTCCCGTGTTCCTATGGTGCGTTCAGAGGTCATGAGCAATGTCAGCCTATTGTAACCCATTTATAAATGAAGTAGGCATGCATGTTGGGATTGGAGGGGGAGAACACACTCCCGGGGTGCGGCATTTTGTGTGAACCCACCCACTAAATCAGATTTAGGACCAGAGTGGAGTCACCATTGCACGGGGGCGTTCAAAGAACCCGGGCCGCCGTGCTCAGCGGCTGTTCCTTGAGCCGTAGCCACACCACCTGCACCTGGCATTAGACACAGGGGTGTGGCCACATTAGCAAATAGGGCCACACACCCCATTTGCAAGTAAACTTTGGCCACCATTGTGTTTGCAGTGCAGCTGGGAGCAGCTCTCTCTGCTTGCAAAAGCAGAGAGACATGTTCCTGGTCAGGCTAGGAACCCAGCGCTAGCCGAAGCCTTTCAAAAAATTGAGGTGTGCAGCCCCATTTGCTAACGTGGCCATGTGCCCTGCGTCTGACATCATACGTGGGTGTGTTTGATGTCAGATGCAGGGGGTGTTGCTTCGGCGAGCTGGACAGGGGCCACCAAGTGCTCACTCCGCCACTGTTTGGGACATTCCATTTACACCCCGGACAACTCAGTTTCCAGATTCAGTTTAATTACAGTTAATAAGCATTATGAAACCAGTAGGTTACGGTGCCACAGGAGATCTTTTGTGAAAACGTTTAAGGTTACTGCTTCTAACGGGCAGAAACGGCCAGCTTAACTGAGCAGTAAGCCACACTGCATTCCGACATATTTGGGCACTGAAAGAGACAAATGAGAACTATTATTTCTGGCTTTATTCTACCAATCATTCAAATTGTCAGCATTATTAAGAAGCCCAAGCTCATACAAGAAAGGCTAGTCTCCGAAAACCACTGTGTGCTCAACTGCACCGAGATCAGGATTTTCTTTTTCTTCTTCTTAATCTCCCATTTCTGTGTCCATTAAAGAAAAGATTTACTTGGAACTCGCTGTGCTCCATTCTTACAGGAATTTATGCAGATGGCAAAACGTGTACTTGATGATTTGCCGAAAGTGGGAATAACGGCTTTTCATTTAATGTTAGCAAAAGGCCCATTATTATGACAGAAGAACTTTTGTATTGCGCAGACTGCCCAGGGGAGGGATACGGAGACTCTTCCTAGACTCTGCACTTCTCTCTGACTTCTATTACTCTTTTACTGTTACTTGGGGTGGAGAACCAGTCTTTCAGTAGTGGGCAGGAATGGTCCCCTTTGCTAAGCAGGGCTCATGTCGGTTTGCATTTGGATGGGGTTATTCCCCTTAGAGGATGGGGCTGTGGTAGACCATCTACTTGCATGCAGAAGGGCAATCGCTGGCATCTCCAGGTAGAGCTGAGAAAGACTGCCAGAAACCCTGAAAAGTTGCTGCCAGTCAGTGTAGACAATACTGAGCTAGATGGACCAAGAGTATGCAGCTTCTGAAACACAGGAATGTAGGAAGCTGCCATATACTGGGTCAGATCATAGGTCCATCTAGCTGAGTATTGTCTACACAGACTGGCAGTGGCTTCTCCAAGGTTATGGGCAGGAGTCTCTCCCAGTCCTGTCTTGGAGATGTTGCCAGAGAGGGAACTTGGAACTTCAGTTGCTCTTCCCAGAGCAGCCCCATCCTCTGAGGGAAATATCTTACAGTGCTCACACATGTAGTCTCCCATTCAAATGCAAACCAGGGTGGGCCCTGCTTTGCAAAGGGGACAATTCATGCTTACTACCACAAGACCAGCTCTCCTGCTCCTCACTGACAGCTTCGCTTCCCCCTGACCTTGGCTTCTGCATTCTGGCTCCTGGCATGTCCATCTAGTTTCTGACCCCTGGATTTGACTCCATCTCCTTCCCCCACCCTGAAGTGAGTTCCGGTTTGTCTATCCAGCTCTCCTGTTTTTGACCTTGGGCCTTTCACCCTTCAGAGGTAAGCTGCCCATATGCCAGCATTGACAGGAACAAGAAGGTAATATTTACGGCCCCTTTTACTTTTAGCAGAATACAAGTATGGACCTGCAACACAATATTGCAGTATATCTCTGGTGTGCATGTGTTACCTGGGCCTGTGGCTGAGCATAGTGACAGTTTTGAGTGGTGACTGTCTCGAGCGAGTATTTTTCAAGCCTTCCTTCTCCCCTCCTAACCACTGAACTCCATTAGTTCCACCCAGCTGATTGTCTGTTAATTGTCCTCTGAGTCCACAAACATCCTGCTCCATTCTATTGTATTGGAGCGGTTTGGGGTTTCCCCCACTTAGGTTTTCCTCTCTTTCAATTTTTGAGAAACCTGTGTATCTGTGGGTTACCTTGAGTCTGCCAGTACCTTCCTCTGAGTTTCAGGTGCTTCCATTATTTGTCCATAAGGATCACAACATTTCCAGGTCTTTTGGAAATAAGTATAAGTACATAACGACATAAGAACAGCCCTGATGGATCAGGCCCAAGAAGGTCCATCTAGTCCAGCATCCTGTTTCCCACAGTGGCCCACCAGATGCCTCTGAGAAGCCCACAGGCAAGACGTAGGTGCATCCCCTCTCTCCTGCTGTTCCTCCCCTGCAACTGGCATTTAGAGATATCTTGCCTCTGAGACTGGCGGTGGCCTATAGCCCTCAGACTAGTAGCCACTCGTAGACTGCCTCACAAGTAGATTGTGATGCAGTCAAACAAAGCGTCAGATCATTCTGTGCCTGGTGGTGAGGGACGGGTCTTGCTGTCGAGGCTGTTAGAAGGCATACAGCAACAACCGCTCTTCCTGCAGACTTGGTACTGCTTGCTTACACACACGCCAATTGGCGGATGTACAACACTGAGTTAGAATACAATGTACATCTGCGAGTGCTTTGCTTCAAAGGCGGGAAGGCAGCTGTAATCGAAAAACATTATCCATACACGTCATATTTGCAAACGGTTCTTGGTTAGTTAATTGCGGGAATTTTCTCAAACAATAGTTATTTCCTCTGTATGCAGATCTGGCGACTCACTCTAATCAGCCAAACAAATTGGCAACTGGATCCTAATCATTTGCATCACAGCGCTTGTCTGCAATTCTTCTATGATATCCTGCCAAAGCAATATTTTGTCTTATCTTTCCCCCCACTGAATGCGTCCTGCTTGAGGCCTGGGTGAGCCGCCTGTCCCAATCAAGATTTGGCCTCAAAGCCTGCGTAAAGGTGCCCCTTAAGCCCACGAAAACCAACCAAAGGCAAATTGCTGGTTGTGGTTGAGCTCAACACCCAGTGATCATCAGCAGTTGGGTGGGTTTTGTTTGGTTTTGTTTGGTTTTTGCAGATATTTGATGTGAAGGCACTGCAAGGAAAAGTCAGTCATCTGTGGCGAACATTCATTCATTCATTTAAATGGTGTGTGTGGGTGTGTGTGTGTACTACTTTGAGCACAACTGTTTCTGGAAAAGCAGCACATATAATTAAAATTCCACCTGATCTAATATCCTTCCCAGGCCAGCATAACTGGGCCGCTGATCGGCGCTCAGGGCCCATAGAACGGCCCATTGCTGATTCCCGGGATGACATCTAGGTTTAGAGAGAAATTCTTCTCCCTCTCCCATAACACTAGAACCAGGGGTCATCCCATGAAATGGATTGCCAGGAAATTTAGGACCAGCAAATGGAGGAACTTTTTCACACAATGCGTAATCAACTTGTGGAATTCTCTGCCACAAGATTTGGTGACAGCCAGCAACCTGGATGGCTTGAAGAGGGGTTTGTATAACTTGATGGAAGAGAGGTCTGTCAATGGCTAATACTATAGGCCACCTCCTGCCTTAAAGGCAGGATGCCTCTGAGTACCAGTTGCAGGGGAGTAACAGCAGGAGAGAGGGCATGCCCTCAACTCCTGCCTGTAGTCTTCCAGTGGCATCTGGTGGGCCACTGTGTGAAATGGGATGTTGGACTAGATGGGCCTTGGGCCTGATCCAGCAGAGCTATTCTTATGTTCTTAATATGGGCTCTCAAACTTGGGTTCCCAGATGATGCTGGACTACAAGTCCCATAATCCCCTTTGGCCACTGCAGCAGGGGATGCTGGGAGTTGTAGTTCAACTACACCCCAATTTGAGAACTCTTGGCCTACAGCCTTCGTATGGTGGTGGTGGTGGTGGTGATAGTGGAGTGACTCTCTTGAGGTCCGTCCAGTGTCAAAGCTGTCATACCCCAGAATACAACTCTGAGTCCCAGCCCAGAGTTTCCTAGGGCAGCTCTGACACCAGACAGATGGGAGACCTCTGAGCCCGAGAACCTGGAACTAGACACCCCGGCACTGGTGCTTACTGAGCCCAAGCCCAAGCCCCCAAGTGAGCCAGCCTCTTCTATGCCGAGTACATCATGCTCCTTCTAGCCTGCACCCCAGTGGCGGTAACAGTTCAGGAGAAACATGATGGAGCCTGGAGACATTTAAGACTTCATTTTGCCTCCGGCCCTTGTTGGAGCAAAACTGCTCACTTGAAGCTCTCCATGGTCCTGCAATACCAGCTGTTCTGCTTCGCCTCGCCTCACGTTGCCTCACCTCACTTCGCCTCTCAGATTCTTGGCTGCGGGAAAGGACATTGTAGTGCTATTGACTAACACAGAGGAGCTATACACAGACCTGGAGGTTCTTGGTTCTGGCCCTGACAGATCCTGACACTAGCGACAGCATTATCAACTGATCACTGCATCTGGCTAAGGCTACAGATTCAGAAAAGGAAGGAAGTCTTAAATAATGAGGCGGGCCATTTCAAAGTGGATAAAAGTAATATGTCAGATTTTCAGCTTTCGAGGGGATTCCAGATATAGTGAAGCTGAATAATGAAGGATTCTCCCTACAAGTGGATTAAGAGAAGATGATTTATTTTTTTTAACTTGAAGCAAAGCATGGCTTCCATAGCTTGGGATAGTATACCTTTAATAAAACCTTTAAAAGAGGATAATTTTTACAAATGCTGCTTCTCCTATCATCATTTAACAGTGGTAGGAGAACTGGTATATCTCAGAATTCTCTACGTTTCTATGTGGTACAAGATTCCAAACACATCTAGCAACCTTACTTGTTCATTTTAATATAGGTTGGCTTTAAATATGTTTCCAATGTGACAGTGTGATTTGGTAGGTTGGCACAACTGTTCTGACATCCCTGGTTTCATTCCACACTCCCCCAAATATGTCCCTGAATATTTTCAAAATAAGCAAATGAGCAAAGCGAAGAAAACCATTGTTTGGCTAAGATCCATTTTTCAACGGACTTGATTACAAAGCTGATTAGTTACTGTGCAATCAACAAACCATAGAGATAAATTGTGATAGATTTGGCCATTATCACAGAGTGTACGACAGCAGCATCTTACAATGGATGGTATTTTTTTCCAGATGTGTAATTGCTTGTTTAAATGCACACCTGGGCAAATATTTTTAGGATATGATCCCATCTTCCACTGAAGTCCATGGTGAAGATTTCTTTGAATTATATGGTGGAGTTCATACTCATGATAGTTTTTAAAGGATGGCACTCTGGAAATCAGGGGCGAGGGTCAGCATGGGGTACCCCCGTGGGATACTCTCAGAATCAAAGGGTACCTATTGTGTGGGGATCTTTCCTCCCTTCCACCAGTTTTCCAGGGTGCTTCCCTTCAAAAGCTTCCATTTGGATTCAATTTGTTTTGTTACTAGCAGTCAGCATCAGTTCAATGTAACAGAGCCCATGGAAAGTGGGGGTGGGAGGGATCCAGCTATTAATCTTTGCTTGAATTTTAATTAGAGAATAATTTGCGAACTTATAAAGTTTGCCTTTATGTTGAGGTAGGGTTTGACAAGCCCCTAAAATTCTTTTCTGATCTTCCCTTGGGAGAATTTTGCTGGCATCTCTATCTACTCTGCTGACCACTCCAGGCTTCAGTTATCAGAAGCAAAATCTAGGATCTATCCTAGCTATCTTTCATATTGAAGGAACCAGGATGCAACCCCGTTCCTGTGATCTAGCTGACTCCTGTAAGCTTGAAGTCTAGAAAAACAGTAGATGTTCAAGAACAACTAGTGAAGTGACACAAATAAGATACAGCTGTGATGAGACGTTAAATTAAGGAGAGTCCATGGGTCCTTTCACATGTTATGTTCAACACATGTATGAGTGTACAGTGTACACCGATACATATCTGTACACAGGTACACTCATTCACATGTTATTCTGAACACAGATACATAAGTACACTTCTTATCTGTACCGTGAATCTAACGGGCCTTGATCCAGGTTCACTCTTAAAATGAACACAGGTACAGTCCAAATAAGATGATATAGTGGTGATGATACCTTACTCCAAACGAGATTTTAAGAGCTCTTTAATGCATGAGTAAAACAAATAAAACAAAGTTCTTGCAAACTGTGCAAACATATTTCAATGTTAACACATCATTGTCAATGCTCTATCTCAAACAGCTGGAAACTCTTGAGAGTAAATACAACTGAAACTAAATAACCAACCAAAGAACAGGGGAGACGAGGGAGGAGGAGGAGAACTCTACAGAACAAGGTTTTAACAGGTACATTCATTCACACAAATATGTTTATGAGTGTACTGACATCATGCTCATTATTTGGCCAATTCCCATGTAAAGTAAAGTTGTGCCATTGAGTTGGTGTCAACTCCTGGTGACCACAGAGCTATGTGGTTTTCTTTGGTAGAATACAGGAGGGGTTTACCATTGCCATCTCCTGTGCAGTATGAGAAGATGCCTTTCAGCATCTTCCTATATTGCTTCTGCCCGATATAGGTGTTTCTCATAGTCTTGGAAACATACCAGTGGGGATTCGAACCAGCAACCTCTTGCTCCCTAGGCAAGTTACTTTCCTGCTGTGCCATTAGGCGTACTTGACCATTATTATTCAGTGCTTGACTAGTCAATTGACCAAATCCGTTTTTCACTGGTGAAATACCCAACTCCAAGTCCAGCTTTCTGTTTCCGACAGTGGCCACTGAAACACCTGTGGGAAGTTCACAAACAGGTCACGAAGGCAATATTCCCTTCTTGTTTGTCTGCAGCTTCTGATATGTGGAAATGCACTTCTGAACATAGAAGCTTCATTTTGCTGCTAATGGATTCACTTCCTAAGCAACTGTTTTACCATTTGTGTTCCCAGACAGTGGGAAATTCTCTTTTTCGCTGGACGTCAAGCCTAGCTCAATGATGTCTCAAATTGCTGCTTAAATGGGGAAAAAATTACTTGACAAACTAAATGCATTACTAGCTGTGTGAAAAAGATGATATCCCTAAGGTGAATGGATGTTACAGCACTTTTTTATCTTTTTGGCACTTTTCTAAAGTGCATATGTGTGTTCCATGAATACACAAGGGATAGAAATGTCTTATTTGTCCTTTCTTTCTCGGGCACCAAAGGACATTCCATTGCATTTTTCTATTCCTTAGCTCAGTTGAATGAAGTTGGAATTGTTTCTGTGGGGAAGGGTCTTCAGTGCTAGATATATTTTTTGTTTCTTTTTGGATTCATAACCAATGTCAGCTCTCATGCCTTGGGACAGATAGCAATGTTTCCTAACTCCAGCATCCATCTGCAACTTCTTGAAATTAGAAGTATTCTCAGCTCATAAAGGAGAGGGAAGAGAGCTGGTCTTGTGGTGGCAAGCACAAATTAGCCCCTTTGCTAAGCAGGGTTAGAGTCCTGTCCCCCCCCTCCCCACTAAATATAAAAGAGCCACCATTTTAAAGGATGCCTTTTTGACCATTTAGAAGATGTGGTCATGCTCCCAGTACAAAGGTTTTCAAGGTGCAGAAGCAAATCTTGGACTCTTGTGCCACCCACCTACTGTTAGGGGGGACCTGGGTCCTCTGTAACTTGAACTTCATTGACCCAAGGCACAAATGCCTATGAACTCACTTGTCACTTTCATTGTTATGCTGGAGACTGAATTAACTGGTAACAGTTGAGTCCCACAGATACAACAAATGTTTACCTTTATACCAGATTCTAATTTATGCAAATTGTCCCTACCCCACCTCTTTTACAGCCTTTCTGTGTTGGGCTAATTCATATTCTGCAGAAAACCATAAATCTTTGGGGCACAGGCACCATTGGAGAGAACAGCGGGACTATCGATTAATTTAATGTCATTTTCTGTTCTCTGCACTACCTTCTGTCGTGAAAGGATTTAACTGTGCATTTAAATGTCTGCAGAGGTATTTCATTCTTACAACTCCCTCTATGATTCTCTAGGCAAATCTTATTAAAAGGGTCTGAAATGATTGCAAAATAGATCCATTTTGTGGCTCCTGACAATAGGTGTAATGAGAATATGAACGGCCATGGAGCTATGTTGTGCTCAAAAACATGAAACTTTCATGGATGCAGTTTTCCTATGTTGGCATTGCCACACTTGGGAATTCAGGATAGATATGGACAGTCATTTGCTCTCAGTCTAACCTACCTGCTATTAAAGCAGCACCTCCATCCCATTTTAAAATCTTCTTTCATATTCCTGTATTCTTATTTTAAGTGCTTGCATAATTTGTTCAATACAAGCAAGACTACGAGGATAGACTGACATTTAAACTATATTAGATGTATCACAGTTGACTAACAGGTGAAAATGAAATGGTTTCTTCAAAATGGTTTGCAGATATTGTTTACCCTCTTGTATATGAATACAAGAGGAACAAGAATGACACTGAGAGGAACCAAATACATTTAGAAACAATTTTCTTCTCCTCTTGTTCTCTGTCAGCTCTCACTAGTAAAAATTTCAATGATGGAACCCTCGTATAATCAATACGAGGTAACTTAGAACAAGCTGGAATGTACTCTCTCAGATGCAAACCTCATTGCCAGATTTATTTTGATCAATTTGTCTAAGTATATTTTGTCTAGATTTCTGTGAGGCCTTATAAACTGCAGTTTGGGTCAGGGCTGTCTCCAGCTTTTATGGAGCCCAGAGTGGGAATCATTTGCAGGGCCCCCTATGGTGAATCTGTTATATAATTTTTTTTCAAGCTTATGCCAGCCAATCTTGACAATATTTACCCATCCCATCAGGACTGTCACTAGCCTGTGTGAGGCCTCCCCATAGTGAATCAATATTGATGCTGGGTGGCAATTCAGGGTCTCTGTAAGCCCACTCTTCAGACAGCCTTGGTTTGAATGGCTTTGCTGGGATAACCAGGATAACCCCCATGTCCAAGTCTAACAGATTAAAGCCTTTGTCTCAGAGCAGCTCATGTGAGGGGGTGAAATGATGAATCTTCCCTGGAGAGCTGCCTGGCTGGGCTTCTTATAAAACTAATCTATATTTCCGGTAAAATTAAAATGCTGCCACCACCACCCCTCTTATCGACAGAGCTTGAACCTTCCTGGATCTGGGGTGGAATCTCCAGGAAAACTCCTTATTTTGCTATTGGACAAGTACAAAAACTTTCCACGTGATGAGAAAACTGATAGCTGCTGAGCTCTTGAGGACGCTTTTGCACCAGAGAAATCCCTTTTCTGCCCTCCCTTTTTCTTGAGTTAAAAACCAGCTGAGAGGCTTGTAAAAAAAAGAAAATAACAACCCCCCAGTTTTATTCAGTTACTACAGACTACTTCTGTTCAAGGCTTTTAGTTTTTAAATACACTCAAAAATACTTAGTAGTTTACAAACATAGGTTGTCTTAAGGCATCAGTTTCAGGTTGCATTTAGGCACGCTTAATAGTTTACAGAGTCTTTTGCAATGCCCTAGGTGGATTGAACATAGGCTAGTGTATCTTATTTTAATTATGTTGCAGGTAAACAATAATAGAACAATATCAGGAATATGCAAATCACACACACAAAGAAACATAAGTTTCTAATGAAAAATCTGACTGTTTCCTATGCCGAATCTCCTTTTCCTTGAAAACTCTCCCAACACCTGATGAGAATCAAGCTTCTTGCAATTCTCTCTCAAGGATTTATAGTTATTCCATGAGAGAAACCTTTATGCTGGCTTTGATCATGAGGGAGCAAAAACTCCATGCCCCTCACTAAGCCTTTCCACACACACACCTCCAGCACAGACCACCCTTCTTGTTCCCATAATTCCCAGCAAATGCGCTCTAGGTCTCACCCACCTGGTGTACTGATTGGCTGCCCTGGAGCTCACCAGTCTGTCAGTCGAGACAAGGATTCACTCCCTGTTAACTCTTTAGAGGAAGGGGAGGCTGGTCACTACAGTGTGTTTTTAAAATTTATTTTTATATATCCTGCTCTTCCTCCAAGAAAACCAGACTGGTGTACATGGTCATGTTTATCCTCACAACAACCCTGTGAGGTAGGTTAGGCTGAGAGAGAAGTGACTGGCTCAGAGTCACCCAGCGAGTTTCATGGCTGAATGGGGATTTGAACTCCACAGTCCTAGTCCAGCACTCTAACCACTGCACCAAGTTTATTTAGCTCCTCATGATGGTCAAATGAGAAAGAGAGAAGCCTTCTTAAGTTTCTTGGAGGGCAAACAGAACCCAGGCATACATTGGCTTCAGTCAGCTGCCTGTGCAAAGCAAGGATGAATCTGAGAAAGGAATGAAAGAGTCCCACCATCCAGGGAGCAGTTAGTCTCCGAAGAGGCAGATGGCAGGTTGGCCAGCCTTTCACATTTCACTAGAGGGGTCTTCCAGCATCCATGTCCTTGGTTCAGATGTGTGGTGTTTTCGGTTTGATTCACTTCTGAACCTCTGCTCCTCCCTCGGAGACTGTAGGCAGAAATGGCTGAAATATTCATGATGTTTTCTTCCCTATGTAGCAATTTGCTTGTTTTGATGTTGGCAAACAGCATCTCTTCTCAAGGATGTGTTCTTTAGGTCAGGAAGTGCTAAACTTTAGGCTGCCAAGACATGGCTAGAAGGGAATATGTATTCTGGTGCTGTGCTGTGGTGTTCTTCCTTGGGGAAGAGAAGCCTATATTCTGAAGTCTGATGGACTGGGGTGGCCCTTTCTTGAGGCGAGGGGAGGTGGAATTCAAACATCCCTTTCCTTGTAGCTGGTGAGCAAAAAACTTTTCTTAAGAAGCCAGGAGACTGGTACCTACCAAACCATTTTATCAGCCCACCAATCTTCCCAAGGCTGCTTAAGAAGTGTCGTGTTGTTTAAGTTCCCTTTGTAAGTGGTCTCGCTTTACCAATGGTCTCCAAGGCAGCTTATAAATAAAATTAGTACAATATAACTCAAGTTTGGTGGTGGAGGGGAGGGAACTTGACATGGGGCTACCATTTTTGGTGACCATTCCACATGCTTTTGGATGTGTATTTTTGCCAGTGCTAGCTGGTATTCACAGTAGATATGAGACCACACTCTGGCCTTTAAGAGTGTGTAGGTTTTGTAGTAAAGTAAGTAAAGTAAAGTGTGCCATTGAGTCGGTGTCAACTCCTGGCGACCACAGAGCTCTGTGGTTGTCCTTAGGAGATGAGAGCTGGTCTTGTGGTAGCAAACATGACTTGCCCCCTTACCTAAGCAGGGTCTGCCCTGGTTGCAAATGAATGGGAGACTTGATGTGTGAGCACTGGAAGAGATTCCCCTCAGGGGATGGGGCCACTCTGGGAAGAGCAGAAGGTTCCAAGCTCCCTCCCTGGCAGGATCTCCAAGAGAGGGCTGAGAGAGACTCCTGCCTGCAGCCTCGGAGAAGCCACTGCCAGTCTGTGTAGACAATACTGAGCTAGATGGCCCAATGGTCCGTTTCGGTATATGGCAGCTTCCTATGTTCCTAGTACATCTTACTTGGTTGAATGTCTCTAGCTAGGAACTGATTGTGGGGGAGAGTAATAATCACCAACTTCCTCCTTCCCCACTTCTTTCTGCCAAGTTCAATTAACTCACCGCTGAGTTTGTGTACGATATGTAAATATCTCGTCTGTCTCCCTGTCTTCACACAGCAGACCAACCTAGTGATTGGCTGAGAAGAGCTGTCATCCCTTTTCTGATGTGGCAGAACGATTCCTCTGGGCTGGGAAACAGATGGTCACAGGCCTTTGAAGAAGGACTGTGTTGATGCCACAGAGAGCTTCAGAGCATCGTAATTGCAGCAGATTTACCAGAGGGGGTTGAGCAAATGTGCATGATTGACACAGGGTCTACCTTAATCGGAAGCAAAGAGGATTCCTAACTATCCCAACCTGGGAACATATACACTTTTTTACAAATTAGATTTAAGGCTAAGAGAAAGTTACAACAGCTATCATTACTCCTTCCTTCCTTCCTTCCTTCCTTCCTTCCTCCCTCCCAACATAAGAACAGCCCTGCTTGATGATCAGGCACAAGGCCCTTCTAGTCAACCATCCTGTTTCACACAGTGGCCCAACAGATGGGGAGCATACCCTCTCTCTTGCTGTTGCTCCCCTGCAAATGGTATTTAGTAGAGATATGCACAGAATGAATGTTTTGATTCATTTCAGATTTGAATTGGTTCAAGTCTGTTTTGACACCTTTTAACTCCAATCAGGGGGCCCAAATGGTTTTTAAAAAGGTGACCAATGTCTCTCAAACTGAATTTTGAAAATCAGATTCAAATTCAAATCAAATTGCCCTTTGAAAGAGGCGATTCGATTTGAATTCAAATCACTTGAATCACCCTGAATCATATTGTAAAGTCCTTTCTGTTTTGCAAGGTTTTTAACTGACTCCCTTTTAATTGTGAATGATTTGGCGGTGCTTTCGTTTTACCAATACTCTGAATTTAAACTGTACACCATCTTAAGCGTTATTTTAAAAAATGTGTTCTATTGTTTTCATATATTCTTGTTGACTGCCTTGGGGAGATTTGATCCTGAAAGATGAGACAGAAATCTTTCCAATAAAATAAGATTAAATACATAAAAATAAAGAAGGAGTTCGTAAGTTTCAGGAGAAAAAAGATGCTCAAATGGAATCCAAAGATTCCTTCCCTTGTAGCTGGTGAGAAAAACAACAACTCTGCCTGCTTCTTTTGCTCAGCAGCTCCCAAATTTGCATTTCAAGATGGATAAATTATATGTGATTCAAGGAGGAACAAACTGAACAGGCATGCACATTATAACACCAAAGGCATTCAGGGTTTATGCCACCATATGCCTTCTTCCATATGCTGCAGAAGGGGGAATGGAGGAAAAGATGACTTTTCTTTCTGAGTAATAAAACTTTGAGCAAGTGCATTGATTAGAATGACCAGGTGGAGCACAGGAATGCAGGAAGGTGCCTTATATTGAGTCAGACCCTTGGTCCAACCATCTCCATATTGTCCACATCAGGGTTTCCCAACCTGCAGTACTCCAGATGTTGCTGAAGTACAACTTCCACAACATCTGGAGTACCACCGGTTGGGAAACCCTGGTCTACACTGACTGGCAGTGGTTTCTTCAAGGTTTCAGGCAGGGGTCTCCCCCAGCCCTACCTGTAGATGCTGGGGATTGGACCTGAGACTTTCTGTGCCTTGTATTGCACTTGGAAACAAGTAGGCAGCCAAGGCTGTGCCTTAAGGCCTGGTGTAATATGTGCACTCTGTGCGGTCCCAGAAATCAATCTGGCAGATGCATTCTGCACCATCTGTAGTTTCCTAATACTTTTCAAGGGCAGCCCCACGTAGAGCACGTTGAAATAACCAAACACAACGTGACTAAAGCATGAGAGGCTAGATCAGCCTGCTCAAGGAAGGGTCACAGCTGGCACACCATCTGAAGCTGAGCAAAGGGTCTCCTGGCCACAGCCACTGCCTGATTTCCTAGGAGCAGTGCTGGATTAGGGAGAACCCACAAGCTGCGAAACTGTTGCACCAGCACAACACAGGAACATGGGAAGCTGCCATATACTGAATCAGACCATTGGTCTTTCTAGCTCAGTATTGTCTTCACAGACTGGCAGCGGCTTCTCCCAGGTTGCAGGCAGGAATCTCTCTCAGCCCTATCTTGGAGATGCTGCCAGGGAGGGAACTTGGAACCTAGATGCTCTTCCCAGAGCAGCTTCATCCCCTAAGGGGAATATCTTCCAGTGCTCACACTTCTAGTCTCCCATTCATATGCAACCAGGGTGGACCCTGCTTAGCTAAAGGGACAAGTCATGCTTGCTACCACCAGACCAGACAAGCTCTCGACTTAGTGGAAATAACTAGCACAGCATTCTTGCAAAGGTGTTGTGTTAGCAGGCTAGGAAAGAGGGGGCTCATGTTTGCCCCTCTCCCTGGTGGACCCCTGTATGCACCAGCCATACCCCCTGTGTGTGATGTCACATGCAGGGCATGGCCAGCACCCAGGAGGGCCCACACAGCCCTAATGAGCTCATTTCCTAGGCAACAATGAAGCAGGCTGGGCGTTTTCTCGGTTTTCTCCCTCACACGGAGCGATGGAGAGAATGAAGAAAACAACCAGCTGGCAAGGAAGTTGGCTGAGAAATGATTGCAGGAGGGTCGGGCTGGCCCTTCTAGGTGCTGGCCACCCCCCCCAAGGAGAGAGGAGAGCTGGTCTGGTGGTAGCAAGCATGACTTGTCCCCATAGCTAAGCAGGATCCACACTGGTTGGACAATACTGAGCTAGATAGACCAATGGCCTGACTCAGTATATGGCAGCTGCTTATGTTCCCTTTGAGGTAAAGAAAATAGGGAGGTTCCATCCCAAACAATAATTCATCACTGAAGTAATGCAAGAATTAAGGAATGCTAAAAACATACCACCATTCAGTTCAATCTTGTTCCAAATGCCCTACGAAACAACATAGGGATCTCGCTCCCTCTCTTGATTAGGGACTGAAAGATCATCATAGGAACGTGGGGGGCTGTATGAGCCTCACGAGACGAGAAATCCCAGAGCTGGGCATTCCGCTGGAGCTGACCTCTGACGGATTGGCACTACCCTTCAACAATGTTGGCAGATTTGTCTTGCATTAATCGCTACCTCCATTCTCCCACTTTTCATCCGTTGGGGAAGATGAATGAAAGATCTCCATCCACATCATCATCATTGGCTTGACTTAATTAGATATTCCAGTTGGCAAAACCAGGTGTTTTCTTCAGGGTTGTCTATTTCTTATTCTTAAAAACAAAAATAATCTCGATCTCACCTGGAAAAAAATGACTCTCCTATGGCTACATGAAGGACTGCCTTTTCTCCTATTACCATATGGCCCATTCATGAGAGGGTCATCAAACTTCCCAATAATGTCTGCACACCAACTTTTTGATATTTCTGTTTACCACTGGCGCTTAGCTGTTTGTACCACTGGGGGATATTTTGAGGGGAAAATCTGACAGGGAGAAATGATCTTCCTATTATCTTTTTCCTCAGCTCTAATGAGCATCTTCATCCTGCATGTAAACTATCCTTTTATGCTCACTTGGTTGTCCTCTGTATCTTTTTTTGGTTGCTCAGCAAAATGAAAGGGAACCCGCAGAGGCGGAGAAGGGGAGAAAACAACCACAAAGTGTCGTTTTACTTAAGAGGAATTGTAAGTCTTTGCAAGATCTGTGAAGTGCAGTTGGACTCAGCATGATGTGAGCAAATTCCTCTGGCTTGGACTGCACACCCCCTTTTCTTCCTTCCACTTCAGCACTGCTGAATCTGCTCCTTTCATGGGACTGGAGCCAAACTGCATATCACAACCATTCTGTTGTGAGGGCTGATGTTCTTGGCTGACATATGGCACAATGTTCTGTCCACCTTGTAACGGAGCGTGTGTGCAGTTGTGCGAGTGCATGACTTGCACAAAGACCTGTGTGATGGACAGTCATCAGAAATAATGGCCCATCCATTGCACAACTGGATTTGTACAACTGCATATTGCGCAAGAGCGCTCTTGTGCACAGGGGCGCACCTAGGTAATTTTGGTGCCTGGACCTGAAGGGCTTTGAAGGTCCCTCCCCCATGCACCCCTGCCGTGAGTTATAAAAAAGTTTACTGGGGCACTGAAAACTTCAATAATTCTAGCTGCCATGTGCTTGGCTGGGGTGAATTGTTGAAGTTTTCAGCTCTGCGGTTCAGTGCTGCAGTTCAGTGGTGGGGCAGGTATAGGGTTGAGTGGTGGCAGGAGGGCCCCCCACCAGGCCTTTGGAGGCCCCCTGGACCCCGGAGGTCATGGATTGGGACCTCATGGTCTGGGAGTAAGAATGCCTCTGCTTATGCAACTGTGTGCATGCTCCATTACAAGACAGAGAGAACGTTGTGCTTCTCTTAGATCAGCACTTGTTTTTAATGGAGTAAATAGCAGTAACAAAATAATTGTGTGTGCATTTAATTTGATTGAACTTAATTATTGTGAGTTGCTCAGAATTTTTCTTCTTTTTAATAAGAAGAGTAGGATATTAATTTTTTTATAATTAAAAAGTCTGTGTGTTGAGGTCCTGGTTCTCCCTGGTCTGTGGCCATGAGCCTGATGTCTTCCTGAGGGTCACAGTTGAGGATTGCTATAGATGTGAATCGGCTCCGGTGGACATGTGTCAGTGCTGAGGCATGGCCAGCCACCAGTGGGCAGGTCAGAATCTGAAACCAGGAGGGCCAAGCAGAAGCCCAGGAATGAGAAAGTCAGCCAGGAACTGGGGTCAGAATGAAAGCCAGCAGCCAATGTCAAAGCCAAGGGTCCGAGCTGAGTGGCCAACTGGAACCAAGAACAGAAGCTGAGCAGAAAGTCAGTGCTAGATGACTCTGGGTCTAGGTGAGCAAGAACTAGGATCAGCAAACACAATGCACCAGGCAATGCCTAGAAGCTTCTACATCCATCCTCTTCTGGATGGGGCCATAGCTCACAGACAGAGTGAGCTGGCTTTGCATCCAGAAGGTCCCTGGTTCAATCCCTGGAAGCATCTCCAGGTAGGGCTGGGAAGAGTCCTGCCTGAAACCTTGGGGAGCTGTTGCCAGTGCAGACAATACTGAGCTAGATGGACCAATGGTCTGACTCAGTAGGCAGCTTCCTATGTTCTTATGTTTCTATGAGCCAATGAACAGCCTGACTAGCTAGAGTCATAATAGGTCTGGAGACCCCTCTGCTTGGCAAGGCTGGTGTAGTTCAGCTGGCTGCCACAGAGGGCAGCAGTATGCAGGTTCTCAGATTCCCAGCCTTCATACAGGTGACTGTTGGCAATGCGTCATAACTCAAGGCTCAACCAACACTTGATGCTAGGGGTGTGCAGAATAACCCCCTGAAAAATCTCACTTGTCAAATTGTTTCTTTTTTGGAGGAGAAAACCTCCAGGTCATTATACTGCAACTTCAGAAACTGAGCACCCTGATACGGGAAGAAGTGACACCAGATTTCCGACGAGAATTTCTGAGAATTTCCTTCCAAAGGAATTGTAGTCCATGATTTCCATGCCCACTGGTACTATATTGGGCAGCAGCGATATAGAAAGATGCTGAAAGGCATCATCTCACACTGCGCGGGAGGAGGCAATGGTAAAAAACCCCTCCTGTATTCTACCAAAGAAAACCACAAGGCTCTGTGGGCACCAGGAGTCAAAACTGACTTGACGGCACACTTTACCTTTCATCTAGATGACAAGCTCTTTGTCACAGGTTTCTAAAAGCAACGATCAGAATCCAACTAGAAGTCTGTGTGGCTATTCACATGGGCGTGCAAAACTGGGCTAAGGAAGCCCAGCCCGATTTTGCATGTGCATGTGTACCACCAGGATCGGGCCAGCACTGTGGCAGCAAACCGGCCTATGGAGCCTCCCTCTAAAACAAGGTTAAGGGAGCAAGCATTTGTCAGATCTAGCTGACTTTGGGAGAGGGGATGGGCAGGCGGATTGGGAGAGGGAATTGCTTATGTGGCGGCTTCCTCCCTACTCACTTTATTGCCCTTTCTCGTTGGTCGTGAGAAAGGGCTCTCTGTTTTTCTGAAATACACAGAGGGCGTGGATGTCTGCCTGTCTTTGTTTCCTAACTAGCCTTTTTTGCCTTTGATTAGGACTGTAAACGTTGTTTAGGCATCTTAAGGCCCCTGTCCTGCCGATCACCCTTTTGAAGTGGCATAACCACGGTTTGAATATAACGCAGCTGAAATGACAGCAAGTTTTTCCTTTTCAGCAACCGGCTGAATAGAAACAGCTGCCGTCTCCCAAAAAAACCCCGAGACCAAATCTGAGCAAAGGAATTTGCTTGGCATGAAATAGCATCAGTATTAGAATCTATAATGTTTTAATTTCTTCCTTTCAACATCTTTTGTGCCCTTGAAAAGATCTATTTGCATGTGAATGAAAAAAGCTAAATTATATTCTTAGGTTCCTTGCAACAGAGCTGCACTTGAAGACCATCGGAGGATCTCTTGCTTCCTTTACAGCGTACCCTCTCTTTCAAACCAAATCCTCAATTACTAGCTAAACTGCCTTGCCAGCTGAAATTCTTAGTCTAAATATTTTATAAAGTTCTGTGAATGGAAAGGGGAGAGATTGCTAAACCCTGCCTTCTTACTCATTGCAGCCAGTCACTTTTCTATTTTTACCAGTTGCTTATCCTTGTCCATTTCTTAGCATCCTGCTTGGTCTTTATGACTTCCTCTCCAATTATAACAGATCACTCTGTCATCTTGTTTCTCAGCACTCAGTTTGCCGTTATTTCTTGTGCTAAATGGTAGAATGGTAAATAGCATTTAATTTTCCGCTTTCTAACGAAAAGGAAGCAATTTCACTTACAGGGAATCATTTATTATGCAGCAAAAACATTCCTGCAACACAATCTCAGCTGTTCATATCTCTTTTTTCAAGAGATGTGTATGTTTCACTTAGTTTAACAGGGGGGAAAATGGAAGAGTAATAAAAAAGTAGGAGTCTTCTCATACTTCTGTCTACACTGGTGTTGAGGAATTGTAGAAAGCAGCAGCAATCCGAGGAGTAATCAAAATGCAATCTTGAGCATATATGAAACCAAAGCAGCGTGAATCTGCAAGAAAAACAGGTGGCATTTTATTTATTGAGAAGGAATTTCAAATGGAAAGATAAGAGTTACTGCTGGATAAACAAGCAGCTTTTAGACCTCAGATAATGCTCAAAAATGAAGACACTCACCAGATGAAGAGGGTATGTTACATGCCTGCCAAGTGATCTCCTTTACCCATTTAATAAATGTCGGGCTGACCTTTTTCAACTTGCTTAAATGGAAGCTTCTGTATTTAATAAGTGTCATTTTGTATGTATGGAAACAACATGGAATGATATAACCCAATATGGTTTAAGTGTTTTGTTGAAGTGGGGACAATATTGTTGCAAGCTCTTCGCTTCCCTGAGCAATGAGAAGTTCAAGGGATAGTGCTACCATGCATTGGTAGGTAGAGGAAGCAACCTCTAGGCAGGTTGCTTCCCCGCTGCGCCATTAGGTGGCTGTCTAGTGTTGGAGGAGGGCCAGAAGGACTCTTTGCGTTAGGGCCATCTCAAACCCCCAGCGTCCCTGTACGTGACTACTGGATGTACAGCCCAGAATACAGTTAGCTCTCTGCTAACACTTACAACTTTTCATCCAGTCAGAATGCAATATATCTTTAGCCACGGAAGCAAATTGCGGTTGTGTATGCTATTGATTTTGGTTAATGAAAACGCTTGTTACTATCTTTCTTCCCCTTAATGGGTTATGGAGGTTCTGGCAGCTGGTTTTCATAATGATGACTGCAGATTTGTCTCCCCAGTTTCATGGTGTGCAAAGAATGAAGCAACCCAAGAACGGAGAAATCACATATTTCATTGGTAGTGCGTTTTGTGAGTGAGAGAAGGAGAGAATTGGTGGAAATTACCCAGTTACCTCCTCTTACCCAATTCTCCCTACAAGGCCCTCTCAACATCTACGTTACAAGAGGAATCCCATGAATAGCCACTGCCATTCATGCTTTGATCACAGTTCGTTATCTGCTGTACATTAATAAAGTGGCCCTTATCTACTCCAATAAAGTGTGTCCTGTCTTCATTGGCGCCTGGACATGGAATGTTATAGTTCTGCCTCCTTGCTGGCCTTTTGAAGTCATGCAAAACCAATCCCTGATAAATGGGCAAATAGATTCCTTTAAAAGTGGTGGTTCTCATATACTCTGAAGGTGGAGAGTAAGTAAGCATATCCTACCTGGCACAGCATCTCTCCAGTGGCTTCCTGGTGTCTCCCTCCCTTTTTACAAAAGAAAGATTGTGAACTCTTTTGGACCAGGAATCCATTTCTCCTACCTTCTGCTTTATAAACCAGGTTGACAACCTTTTCCGTTGAAAACCTGGACAGAAATATAAAGATATAAAAATATTTTATATTGTATAAAAATAAAATAATTCTCTTTTCAGCTGGCTCCTGGAAATTAAAAATGGATTATGCTATGCGTTGCCCAATATTGCTTTTGTTGATTTTGCTGTCCTTGTTGCTTTGTTTTATCTTAGTGCAGCATTTCCTTGCTGATGTTTATACTGTAAGTTGCTATGATATAGATTTTTTATGAATAGAGGTACAAAAAAGAAACATAAATAAAACAATGTGTCTTTGGAAGGACCAGGTGTGAACACAACAAAGAATCCAAGTGTTCCCTAAGGACAGCTCTCGTTGCCAGTGAGTAATTTGGGGGTTACGTTATCATGTCTGAGATAAAATGAACACAAATCTGACAATTCATGAGAAACGTACACATCCAAATGAGGGTCAAGGAAACAAAAATGTTGCAGAACTGAAGCTTGGAACATCCAGAATGCTGAGAATAATTAAACTACCTTCTTAAGGGCCATTGTCAGCAACTAATGTGTCAGGTCAGGTAAAAGTTTTTTGGGAAACTGCTTTGCACTGACAAATTGCTAATCTTCTAATTTACTTGCATTGTAGTTTTGAGAAATAAATACAACACATTACCTTGCTTCTTATTCTTTCAAGGGCTCTTGGGCTTCTTCTCTGGTTAAGCTGATCTCTCATTGTTGATGAAGTATGATTGTGATATGTTGATGCCTACCCAAACCAGATAACATCTTCTCTTACCATACACAATTGTTCACTGCACGTTTCCTTGAAAGCCCACATAATCTAGTGGTTAGAGTGCTGAACTAGGACCGGGGATACTCAAATTCAAATGCCCATTCAGTCATGAAACTCAGTGACTGCCTTTGGACATAACGCCAAACCACCAGCAGCTGTGCCAGAGGTTCAAGACTGTGGTTGTCCAAAGTCATGAACCTGTGGTTTTGTCAACCAAACCCACAAATCAGTTTTTGACCCCAAATCTAAATTTGAATCTTCGGTTAGCATTGAGTTTAGCTGCCGAAACCTCAGGTCCAAAAGTGGCATAGTGTCATCTGAATTCTGCCCCTGTATCCTCCAGTTTGTACAAGCTACATAAAGCAGAGTTAAGGGTAGGAAGATCCTTCCTCTCTCCTTGATTGGCTGCCGTGGCTTTCCTTCATGCAAAAGAGGTAGCCCAGACAGCCAGTTCCTCCCCTCTTGCAGTCTCCCAGACTGTATATCAGGATCGTTTGGGAGGAAGCATGGCAGGGAAAATGGAGGCAAAGACTCAGTTGGACCCTCAGTTTGCCGTTATGTCCGAAAGTGGCCGCTGGGTGACTCTGATCCAGTCACTTCTCTCTCAGCCTATCCTACTTCACAGGATTAGTTGGGATACCTGGAACAGGGGATGTACCTCTGGCTCGGCTCGGCTGCTTCCTAAAAACAGAGTGAACGCCTATGGTATTAGACTATGCTAACCCAAGGATTGTTCAGACAAGTTAAAAAAAAAGTGGGATTTGTTACTCCTCTAATACCGTGTTATTGCCAGTCATCAAATCTAAGAACTCAAACACAGACATGAGGTCGAGGCACATAACTTTAGTAGAGGCTTTCAGTTTCACAGCAAGAGCAAGAACAAAAACCCAAAGATTCCAAAAATTATGCTGCAAAACGATATGTTTCACTCTCTGTTTTGGAGGGCTTGGTAACAAAAGCTTTCATGGCAGACTTCTCTGTCCCAGATACCTCCAAACTACTTCAGTAACCACTCCAGATCTTTCTTCTCTGCCCTGGCCCACTGTTTCGGGCCTTAGTCATAGTGTCTCACTCCTTGCCTATGCCCTTTGCCATCAAAACCAATGACTGCAAGGCAGCACAAGGCAGGCTGGGATAGGATCCAGGACCTCGCCTGGCCAGGAAATATACCTCTGGCTCAACTTGGCTGCTTTCTAAAAACTGAGATCTGTGATTGTCTACAGTGCCAGCTTCAGATTCCCTCCATATCTTGGGCTGGGGGAAACTCAGTTCCTCTGTTACGTGTGAACCCGCCCAGTGTTTCAAGATGTATTAGACATTAGGCCTGTGCAAGTTGGAAAATTGGGAATTCTGATGTCAGAATTCCTGGTGCCCACCACCAGGAGGCATTAGAGAGTGGGGCTCCAATGGGAAAGTTCTGCACAGGGCTACAATCCCCAGAAGCCCTCATGTTGTCCCAGAAACTGTGTGGGCTTTCCAGGGAGTGGTTTGTCACTCCCTGTCCACCCACCCCAAACTTCCAATCTTTGCTGCACCACCCAGCTTCCCCCATGCCCATGCTGGGCGGCCAGTTCAAGAGTCCCCACCACCAGTGGCTTACCTGGGGCACTTGCCATTTTCTGACTTGCACATGCCTATCTGACACTTGCAAGGACAGGTTCTGAGATATTGCCGTTCTCAGTTAGAAGAGACCAAATTTGACCTTTGGATGTTGAGCTGTTGAGGTCATCCCATGATATCGATTGCTGGGAAATTTAGGACCAGCAAACGGAGGTACTTTTTCACACAACACATAATCAACTTGCGGAATTCTCTGCCACAAGATGTGGTGACAGCCAACAACCTGGATGGCTTTGAGAGGGGTTTGGATAATTTCATGGAGGAGAGGTCTATCAATGGCTGCTAGTTGCAGAGCTATAGGCCACCTCCAACCTCAAAGGCAGGATGCCTCTGAGTACCAGTTGCAGGGGAGTAACAGCAGGAGGGAGGGCATGCCCTCAACCCCTGCCTATAGTCTTCAGAAGGCATCTGGTGGGCCACTGTGTGAAATGGGATGCTGGATTAGCTGGGCTTCTTTGGGCCTGATCCAGCAGTGCTGTTCTTATGTTCTTATGAGATCAAAAGGAATCCTACAAAGAATTTGCTGACCTTTGTGTTTATTAAAGTTGTGAGTCCAATAAAGCCCAAATAGTGTGTGTGTGGGGAAATGTGGAGCGATTGGAGCCAATTAAGGGCAGGTAATTAGGTCATTAAAAAAACCCAATCTCATCCATGCTGAGCAATCAGGTAGGTGAGGTAAGGACTCTCTGATGGAACAAAGAGTATATGCAACTTGCAGGAGCAAAATATGAAGGCAGTACCAGGTGAGCTCAATATGCTAAAGGGAAGTAGGAGGTCTCTACTGCACTCTCAAGAGTAAAGGGAGGTTCGTTAATATGTGTAGAGAGATTAATTGAATGTCGGCTCCGAAACGGCTGAGTTGCTCAGCTGCCTTTAAATTGTGGTGCCCAAGAAGAAAAATGGGGAAATCTGTGGACAATTAGCAAGTGTACCAATACACCCCCAGATAGAAGGTGAGGGATGAAGCTAAGGGAAATGAACAGCCACCCTTCAGCAGGCTTTGGGTTTTATGCTGCAAAAGCCTTAATGAGGTTGCTGAGCTCCTGATAATTGGCTTTGAAAAATCAGGAGCTGGTCTACTAGTCAGGATCAGCATCCTGATTTGTAGCTAGCTAGCAGCTGGTGCAGTGGGTCTTTTTCTCCTGGTACTGATGGTGGATGATCCCTCCACCCTAACCCTCTATCCTATTGACCACTAGGGGCACTGGGGATATAAATAGTAAGCAAGGGTTTTTGTCTTCATTTCCCTTCTCGTCTCTCCCTGTGCTCTGGTTTCCTCTGATTCATAGACTGATATTCTTAGGTCTCCCCCTCTTCTTCATACCCGCTTGCTGCATTTTATTCTTCTTTCCTTCCTTGTCTTGTTCTTGCACCATGAAGACATAAAAGTTCAGGGACACAGGCTTTCTACTCAAGTATGTATCTTCCTTAATAAACCTTTACAAGCTTTTGGACTTAGGAGAGGAGAGCTGGTCTGGTGGTAGCAAGCATGACTTGTCCCTTTAGCTAAGCAGGGTCTGTCCTAGTTGCATATGAAAGGGAAACTAGAGGTGTGAGCTCTGGAAGATATTCCCTTTAGGGGATGGAGCCACACTGCAAAGAGCATCTGAAGTTCCAAGTTCCCTCCTTGGCAGCATCTCCAAGATAGGGCTGAGAGAGATTCCTGCCTGCAACCTTGCAGAAGCCACTGCCAGTCTGTGAAGACAATACTGAGCTAGATAGACCAATGGTCTGACTCAGGAGAAGGCAGCTTCCTATGTTCCTATGACTTTAAATGTCTCTCTGAAGATACTCTTGGTTCTACTGGTTCGCTTGGTTCTTCTCGAACATGCTTGCTCTGCTATAACTGGGGTCATGGAAATCCCTTTCCCACAACACATTCCACACTGCTTGAGGCCTGGCCTGCACTCATACAAGGTCCCAGGATATGGTCTGAAGACCATGATGATTTGGCCTTGGCTGCTGCTCTAGGTGACACAACCTCACTGCCTTGTTGGCCCTACCCCCAATGTCAGCCTAGTGCTGATGCTGCCCCACCCCCTTGCAATTGGCTGTATGCCCCCCATCACCTCAACTGGGAGGGGCACCCAGAATCAGGAATGAGTATCAGATGACACCCTCCCGCTAATCATGAAAATGACCCTACCTGTTTTGCTGTCCACAAATGGGGGACATTTCACCTCAACTCAAGTGGATATGGTAGAGACATATTTAATATGGAAAAGAAATCCAAAATACATTCCCCTTAATTTGGAGCATGAGTCATGCTTCCTCTGATTGCTCCTTTCCCCCCATCATGCTCCCTTTTGACTTGGTAGCAACCTCTTTGGACAAGAAAAAAGAAACAGAAGGCTAAGGTCAGAGTTCTTGAAGAATCAAGAAATATAGATTCTTTGGGCATGAGCAGTTGCTAAAAGGATTACTATACAACACAGGAAGGACAAATTCATTCCTGCTTTGCCTCTTTGGATGACTGATAAGTGCTGCCACTCAGCATTTGAACTGGTTCTGTTCTGACAGAATGGGAAAGATGCATTTTCTGTGGGTTGCCTTAACGTCCACACATTGTTTATGTCTTAAAGAAATATATCCCTAGAAGGCAATTTCCCTCCTCCCTATTATTATCATTGAAATATTATGTATCTATTATGTTAATGATTTGGGCTTTTTCTTTCTTACTGGTATTTTTCTTTATTCTTGATTAGATTATTACTTACATCATTATTTTTTAAATCAATTTTTTTTCAAAGAAGGAAAAATGGCATTATTAAGAAACCTGGCAGGCAAACCAAGGTCGAAAGGGTGTGTGTGTAGATAGTCAGTGGGAAATGACACATTTCTCACCTCAAAATGAGAAGCTGAAACCGTGCTGCAACCATGGCTACCTTGCAAAACAAGGTCGAGATTTTGCGAAACAAATCATGATTTTCAAAACACTGGGACTTTGTTTTGGGGAGGGGGGCGTAGAGTAAATTGGTAGAGTATCTGCTTTGCATGCAGAAAGTCCCAGGTTCACTCCTTGGCATCTCCAGGTAGGGATGGGAGAGACTCCTACTGGTAGCCTTGGAGAGCCCCTGCCAGTCTATTATTATTATTATTATTATTATTATTATTATTATTATTATTATTAGTAAACTGCCCAGAGATTTTGAAAGGGGTGGTATATACTGTAAATACTCTATGGATGGATAGGTAGATTGATAGATAGATAAGGTATGGAAGGCGGGGAGAGAGAGAAACTGAGCTTGGTGCACCAGTGCTCTTTCTCAGTATAAAACAGCTTTCCATGTTCCTAAATTAACAGGCACTAAGAAACAGTCATGATCTCCAGCCATCGCCAGGGACAGAACAGCACACAGCCTGTTAGCTTTCCTCTCACGTAGACCACCCCTCTCTGGCAACAGTTTTGATACGCTCATGTTTAACTCAACACTCCTGATCAATATTGGCTACAAGCAGAGATCCATAGCAATCACTCCACTCCGTATAGTGTATAGCTGCATTGCACAAATCCCTCGGCTATTTCATTTAAGCCATAGCCAACAGCGTACACCCTTTGTTTAAAGTTTATTAAGTGGTAGGGAAATCACAGATGTATTTGTGCAGAGCTGCTTAATTTATAAGGCGGTATGGGTTTCTTCTAAAGCCCCTGTGATATAGCGATTTCCAGATACACTTTTTGCTATTTATTTTTTAAATATTTAAGACAAGCATTTTGCCAAAGGTGGATGAATGAAATAAGAGTCCTTGGAGTTTACAGTAAAAATCAGCATTGCCTGGTCAACAAAGATCAGGGTGGAAGATAAGGAGAAATGCAATGACTGTGCCTGATATCATCATAGAATGATACAGAGTGGTGTTTCTGTTTCAACACAGCAGCTTTTTGTATGGGATATGTTAATAAATACCAGCTATTCTGGGGGAAATCCATGTGAAAGACCAAATGGTGTTTGGAGATGACACATTTTTCATGACCTGTCTCTCAATTCAGCTTCAAAGGGGTTTATTATTATTTAGGGACAGAGGAAGCTGCCATATACTGAGTCAGACCACTGGTCCATCTAGCTCAGTATTGTCAACCCAGACTGGCAGCGGCTTCTCCAGAGTCTCTCAGCCCTATCTTGGGATGCTAGGGAGAGAACTTGGAACCTTCTGCACGCAAGCATGGAGGTGCTCTTCCCAGAGCGGCCCCATCTCTCTAAGGGGGATATCTTCCAGTGCTCACATTTTATTTATTTATTTTTACAATTATATCCCGCTCTTCCTCTGAGAGCTCAGAGAGGTGTACATGGTTATTTTTATCCAATACTCTAACCGCTATGCTGGCTCCTACGCTATGCTGGCATGGAGTCTCCCATTCAAATGCAAACCAGGGCAGGCCCTGCTTAGCAAAGGGTTCAATTCATGCTTGCTACCACAGGACCAGCTCTCCTCCACTTTATACTTTATCTTCTACTGCACCATCAGTCTATACTGCAAATATCGGACCCCACAGGGTTACATAGGTAAAAATAGATCAGCCTCTGTCCCCAAGGCCAGAGAGAAGCTGCAGCTCACTGGCAGAGCACCTCTTCGTAGAATCCAAGGGAAAGCGTTGTGGTCTGCAAGGACAAGGCAGTGGAGTGGAATCAGGAATGTTAATAGTTTAATGAAATAGATCTCATGTAGAGAGGCAAGTGCAGACTGCTTTTCTGTTCTCTTGCTGCTGGCTGCTTTTTAAAGCCCCACCTCTACTCCAGGACAGGAATGCAAGTAAATAAAGCCCCATTCAAAAGCTGGCCTGGATCGAGGATTGGATTAAGCAAGGACTGGCATGCAAGTAACTAAAGCTCCATTCAAAAGCTGGCCTAGATCGAGGAATGGATTGACCAAAAACACCCCACTCCTGCATGTTCTTTTTGACAGGGTCCCAGGTTCAGGCTCTGGCATCTCTGCAGAGGAGTGGGAAAGACCCTTGTCTGAAATACTGGAGAGCTGTTCCCACCAGCCATAGGAAATACGGAGCTAGATGGACCAAGAGCCTGACTGTAGGATGCATCTGGACCCGTGGACTGTTTTGCAGAGCGTCTGCTTTTTATTTATTCATCGTTCAATTTCTATGCCACTTTTCATAAAACTTGTCCCAAGGCAGTTTACAGAAATTAAAATACAATAAAACTCCATAAAAATCAGATTAAAACATAAAAATCAAGTAAGACAACAAAACCCATTAGAAACATCAAAAAGCGGCAGCCATAAAAAGAGACAAAAGTGCAACTCAACTCCTCCCCACACCTGTCCACATGCTGCCAAATTTGTGGTGGGGCGGGTGATGAGAGGGAGGAGGATGGAAGCAAATTGGTGGCAGAAATGCAAATGGGTCAAAAGTGGTGCGACTGGTTAAGCTGAGTTAAGGTGGTGGTATGTGGGGCAACAATAATGCTCCTGGGTGTCCCCGTCAGAGGTGCACCTAGGTAATTTTTGGAGCCTGGACCTAAAGGCCTTTGGAGGCCCCTCCCCAATGCAAGTTAAACATCATTTTTTAACACTTAGGTTTTCTGGAGGGCACAAACCACACCACCAAGGAGAGACTAAAGAGGATTTGGGGGCCCCCAGGGGGTGTGGAGGCCCTGGACTTTGGCCCCAAAGTCCAGGGGTAAGAGCGCCTATGGTCCCAGTTTGCTGGTTTGTGCCATTTTTTGTATCCATCAGACTCCAGAATGAGGGCATGAAGGATTGCCCTCACTTGAAGATGATGCCATGTGAGATGACTCTCATGTCCCACAATTTCAAGCTGCAAACATTCTGAAAAGAAATATCACACTAGACCTAAAAGAAGGCCAATGTTACAAAGACTCCATAAAGTCTTTAGTGCTCTCAGATCCTAAGGGAAGCCAACCTGAACAGTGTTACCCCAGGAACGTCTCACAGTGTGGCATGCAACCGTTTCCCCACCATTCGCAAAGTGATACCGTCTACTTTATGTGCTCCTATACTGGCTCTGTGTTGACTTCATTTCCAAATTATGGCAACACCGCATTTATTCAACTAAGTAATACTATGGATACCAACCCTGATTTGTTTCTCACTATGCATGTGCAGAACATATTTGGATATTAGGAATGACTTCCCAAAGAGACAAAATGGGCAATGTTTTCTCTGTTGGTGAGTTTTCATACAGCAATTTCACTGCAATTTTAACTTGGGGTGGGGGGCGGAGAGAGAGAGAGAGCGAGCTTCCTACCCACAATCATCTGAAGATTTTTATTTTGCTCGAAACTCTGTGGGCAATCTCTAAGAAAGCACAAAGAATGGAACTGATGAGTTTTCATCTGGGAATGTTAACTCCATCTTTTCTTCTCAAGAAGGATGGCATTTGCTATGTGCACGGGTTTGTGTTGCTACTTTCAAGAGCCCTGTGAAACACCAAGACACATTGGCCTCTCAACAGGCTGCCTTTTCATTTGTCTGGAATCTGTTGAATTCAGCTGTTTCAGTTGCCAGCGTTCCCAGCACTGTGCTTTTATTTCCTTGCGATTCATTTGTGCCGGATGTTTACTAGGCTTGTAGCACTGACTTATAAGCACTGTAAATGGATTCAGAATTGCTTCTGTGTCAGGGTTCCCTAAAATCTGCCAGTGCAGAAAGAGAGCAATTTATAGTTGCGCAAAGACGGATATGCTAATGAACCCGACATATGTCAAATCCTCTCCCGTTTTGCAGTCTGTTTTATCTGCATGGCTTTCGAGTCCTGAATTACTCAGAAACCGCACACGAGTGCTCGGGCAGATTAAATTTTTGGTATCTCGTCTATGCGAGATCTTTTATCACTGCAATTTCAAAGCTCACAGATGCCTTGGAGATGGTGTGTTTAATTTAATGATCGAAAGGATACATGGGAACTGGCTCAGAGCAAGGGGAAGGGACGGGAAGGGGAAGGGGAAGCCAAGCTCCATCCCATCTAACAGCAGAGTTTTGCTGAATGTTACCTGACTGGCAACCCAGAGAATAACATGTGCCCTTTTTTTCAGGCTGGTGAGGTCATATAAGAAACCTGACACTCACCAGGAACTAGGCCTTCGACACAGAAAAGGAATGGCAGTAGCATCGTATTTATTATTTATTTATTTTTCTATGTAAACCGCTCTGCAAACTTTTGTTGAAAAGTAGTATAGAAATAGTAGTAGTTGCAGCAGCAGCAGCAGCCATGAATGTCTTGACACTGAGTTTTGGCCTACCAGAAAGCCCTTGAACCGCAGACCTTTGAACTGGGAACCTCAGCAGCAGCAGCATCCCTGGAGCCTGGCTTCCCCCAAAGACCAGCCTCCATCTCCATCTGGGACCTCACGTCACTTACCCACCCCAGTGTTGGCACTCCACTGTAGACAACATTCCAGTAGAGAAAGGATGCAATGTCAGACCAGGCCAGAGGTCTACTCATTTAAAGCTCTCTACTTCTCAGGAAGGTGGTGGCGCCTGGGAGGGACAGTCAGATCCAGGGCGAGGACACAAATACTCACTTGCGCACCAAATCTTGTTGGAGCAAGTTGTCTGGCCGGAGCTATCCAAGGTCCTGCAATTACAGCCTGATTGGGCTTAATTTGCAGGGGAGGAGGGGGCCTCCAAAGGCCTTTAGGTCCAGACTCCAAAATTAGCTAGGTGCACCTCTGCACACATGATCTCATTGTTCCTTCCAACAGTCCTATAAAATAGGCTGTATTAACCTAATTGTGCAGATTGTTGGTGGTTAGGGAGAAGCTGGGGCTGAGAGGCTTGCTTACAACTGCCAACAAAGTTCACGATAGAAGTGGAATCTGAACAAGGGACCTCCTATCTCCTGGCCCTCTTAGTACACTGTATAACACTAACTTTCCCGTTCTGCACATGTGTTTTTTTCCAGAGCTCATCCCTTTAAGGTAACTTATGTGACTGACATCAGAAAAGGACCTTTTCCACTCACCTGTGTGTATTTTAACCCAGAAATGAGTGCATACTTCTCAGGTGACTATCTTTTGCACTAAAAAAGAACACTGTGAATTTGCGCAGTTGCAAAACTGGCACTGAATTTCAAAACTTAGCCCCTGCTAACTGGGCTAAGAGGCACCCTTTTAACATGGCAATTCTCTTTATTTAGCAAGAGGAGAGCAACTGGTCCTATCTACCCCCAGCACAGCATCCCTCCAGTGGCTGTTGCTGGCGTCTATCTTATGTTACTTTTTAGAGTGTGAGCCCTTTTGGGACAGGGAGTCATCTTATTTATTTATTATTTCTCTATGCAAACCACTTTGGAAACTTTGATTGAAAAGCGGTTTAGAAATCTTTGTTGCTGATGTTGTTGAATCTGGCTTGTTGATTGGTTTTGGAGGTAGCAATAGTTTGACCACGCTTTGCTCATGAAACCTGAGGACCGCACCCTATTCTCATGAGCATCACTTAGCAGCTGAAAGCAGATGTTGCTTGTTAGGACGATAGCCAAGATTCTGGCTCTGGAAGTTTCTTTGTAAAAGCCAGAGCTTGGAAGTGTCATTTTCTTTAAGGAAAAGCCTCTTTGTATTCTGCATCTGTCCGGTCAAGCCTCCACTCAGATTTCTGATGCCATAGAAGTTTAGTGAAGCACCGAGTTGTGCTTGGAGGTGGAGGAGATAAATAAATAAATGACAGCTTGCTCAACTTTTCCAGCCCGCTGAGAGAAAACCGATCAGATGGATGTATACAGGGATGCTCCAAAAGAAACTGGCATTATTTACCATTCGTATTTTAATTGTAGAGCTGGCTAATTGCCCTTCTTTGCTATTGCACACACTAAATACACCATCCAACTAGCCTTGGCTTTCATGTCAGAAGCATAAATAAATAAATAAGACGCATCCAGCTGCTTTGGTACAAGGCTGTCTGTTTCTTAATATGGTTTTCAGCCATTGTGACTTTCACCTCCAGTGCATTTCTCTTCTTGCATCTCTTCCGTTCACATCAAAGGACACTTGAGAAATTATCTCCAAATGTGTATATGGCTACTTGTAAATGGAATTCTTGGAGGAAGCTAATGAAGCTGAAATGCTCTCCTTTTCACTGATTCCGAAGATTATTGATCTAAACTTCTTTCTCTCTCTCTTTTTAAAATACTGCATGATTTTCCTTTAATCTTGTATAACAGCTGCTCTGCTCTGGTACATTTTTCACTCAATGAGCTCAAATCCTACCTCTTTGCCCCTTTGGAGGTTAGCAGATGAGAGAAGAAAGGAAGGAAGAAAGATAAATATCACTTGAATGAAGAACCCTTGCATTCTTGGCCTAGCGTTCACCACTTATCTGTTGCTTCAAAGCATTGTCAGAGTTCCACAGGGCCACCATCTCTTCCCTCAGAACCAATTTTACTTGGATTTGGATTTGGAATCATGGAGTTTAATATGTATGAGGCATAAGCAACAAAGAAGCAATTCTACCATGACTTTCTTGGAGAGTATTTTCCAGTGATTGAGAACCAACATGATGTAACCAACATAGGAAGCTGTTTATATTGAACCAATCACTGCCTTCAGATGTAACATGGAAGTTATGTTCAGATGTAACACAGCCCAATGGACCCACCTCCCCCCACTCTCCCATCTGCTTTCAGATGTTTGGGAGAGGGCTCTCTCGGCAGTCAGAGAGACTTCAGAAAGGTGGGGGAGCTGGCTGTGCGAGCTTCCTTCTTGACAGAAGGACAGTCCACACAGCCAATCAAGCCAGAGTGAGGGAGGAGCTTCTTCTCTCAACTCTGGTTCCATGGGGCCCAAACAGTGGTGCCAGCATTTGGATGTAATGCTGGTGCTACTGAACCAGAGGTAAGGACACCGAAACTCCATTCGGACCAAAGGTTCAGAAGAGAAAAGGTTCAGAAGGGAAATTGAAGAACCCTTCTCACCCTTAACTCCAGTTTTGCCAATTTGGATGTGCAGTTTGGGAAACCAGAGGTGAAGGGACATTCAGTTTCCCAGTACGTCTGAACTGGGTCAATAGGTCCATCTAGCTTGGTATTGTCTACAGTGAGCTAGATGGACCAATGTGCCCATGTTCCAGTGTTCATCACAGCTCCATAGTGCTGTGCATCATGTAACCAACAACTTTTGGGTTGGGTGGCTGTAACGATCAAAAAAGTGTGGGAAGACAAAATCCTTCCTCTAGCTATGAGGAGTCCTGGATAGGTGTGCACCATCCATTTTTTTAATAGGAGCAGATTCACCCCTCCAAGGGAATATTCTGGGAGAGTGAAATGGAAAACCCCTCCCTACCAGAAAGGCTTGAGCAGTCTTAGGCCTCCAGGAGCATTTGATTAGGGCAGGACCCAGTAAGGAGTGGCCGGCTTTAACAACAAGAAGGATGCAATAATACCGTAATTGGATGATAAGGTAAACTATAGAGGCATCAACAATTGTAGCTTCTGTTCGAGTAAAAGCCTTCCCCAGGAGCTTTCCCAGACAGCAGGCTTAACCGTGGGTTTACTGCAAGGCTTTACTGAGAATTCGAAGTTGCCCCCCAAAAAACTCACACCAAAAGTGGATTTTTTAAAACCCCGGATATAAATTGGGCTTCTCTACAACGCACACTCTACAATGTACGATGAAAAATCCAAATTGTGCGTGAAGTGCTCCCTGATAGCTCGCAGGGACTTTGGGGTAAATTTGGCCGATATGTGAACGCACACTAGGGGTGTGTATAGAACTGGCTGGCCCGGTTTGGTTTGAGTCCAAACCGGACTCGAACCAGGCCAGTTCAGTCTGGAACCCCTTCGAACCCCCCTGGTTTGGTTCGAACCGCGGGTGGGGTGGTGGTGGTTCACGGACCTTTAAAAATATTTTTTTTCCGCCTTACCCCCTTAGGGGGAGTTGTTGGAGGCGGGGGGGCACGGAGGTCCCCCCTCCCCCGCCGACCTTTCTTGCAGCCCAAACTGTCCCATTCTGCTGGTCTGTTCAGCCTGTTCGGGCTTTCCCTCTCTGGCGTGGTGGCCATTTTGGAGGCTGCCGCATCTGCAATTGGCCTCTGCATGACCCAGGCCATGCAGAGGCCAATTGTGCAGGTATGGTGGCCTCCAAAATGGCCACCACGCCAGAGAGGGAAAGCCCGAACAGGCTGAACAGACCAGCAGAATGGGACAGTTTGGGCTGCAAGAAAGGCCGGCGGGGGAGGGGGGACCTCTGTGGACCCCCCCCACCGCCAGCCAAATGGGTCAGTTTGGGCACCAAGGAAGGCCAGTGGGAGAGGGGGAAGCTCTGTGACCCCCCCCCACTTCCAACAACTCCCCCGAAGGGGGTAAGGTTTAAAATTTCTAAAAATGTATGTATTTATTTATTTATTTTTAAAAATTCCATGGACCTTCGAACCCCCGGTGGGGTTCAGTCCGGGGTCGGACCGAACAGGGGATGGTTTGGTTTGATCCCAAACCTTCGAACCGAACAGGTTCGACGTTGAATGTGTCAAGTTTCAAACCTGTTCACACATCCCTAACGAATATCCTCCATTCTGGAGGAGATGAGAACCAAGAGCTAGGTGTGAAAAACTCCCAGGAGTGACAAGAACCATGCAGTCAGCTCCAAGCATTTGAACAAAGATAAATTCCCTGACACCTCTAGCTAAACCGGTCCCTACACTTCCTACTTACTTCCTGTTGGTAAGGAACATCCTGTTGGTTTCCAGCCCAAGGCTGTTAGATTCCCTTTGACCTACACTGTTTGCTGATCAGACCTCCTTCAGGTGCCTCCAGGGAAGAACTGAACTCTCACACATCCTTCCCTACTTCTCTATAGGCTCTTGTCCAGGAAACCTCACTCAGGACTGGGCCACAAGGATTTGATTCTCCTGGGCTTTCTACCTTATTTGGAGAGTCTCACCTGCCCAGCAGTGACTATAATTGAGGTATCAGTGATGTGTTGCACAGGTCCTCTTGTTTGCGGCCACTGATCTTTATCAGCACTCTGCTTACTGTGCTTCTATGATCAATGTTAAACTATTGCAGGAATTTCAGCAAATGCACAAAACCCAGCCCTTTCTTACAGGTTTTTAAATATATATTTCTAGGTGCAGTAGGAAAACGATTTAATAGCATGACAACACATCTTCAGTTCCTTTTATCAGTATTGATTTCACTGTAATGTGATGGTTTAAGATTAATTTCTCTTGCATGGCATCAGATTATAATTTTGATAATGCTTCTCAATAATTCATAGTGACTTGTTTGAGGAATCTGAATAAGCCTCTGTTTAAGATTAATACAATTATAATCCAATACAGTGCGAAAATAAATTAATCTTATATGGATATTTATCCAGCTTCCTAAAACCAATAACGGTGAATTATTGAGATATATTAGCGACATTATAATCTGACAAAACTGGGGGGTGGGGAAATGAATGTTTCTCTGGACTCTCTAACAATTTGCATTAGGAATTTCCATAAATATCTCCTGTCCATGGTGGATGGTTTGGTTAATTTTATATTGAAATATATGTCATATTTACATTTTCAGTTCCTATTAAAAATATTATTTTTCAGAGCATTAGGAGATCATTTCATATCTCACAATACACTTATGAAACTATTAATTTTCCTGACAAGTTTAGGCCTTGGATGCAGCTGAAAAAGGTGTACTAGTAGAGAAGGCGCTAATGCAATTTCACATATAACTTAATGAAGCATGTAAACCATATCTCCTCTATTAAATACACATAGCATAAAGCTGTATCTTGCTTGCTGGGTGGGAAAAAAATATTTTCTAATCAGCTTAAAGATGAAGAGAATTTTCAAGGTTATGCAGATTAACCATGAAAGCGCAGTGTTCAAAAGTCCAGGAGGAAAAAATGACTCGGTTGCATTTTGACTGATTACTAGCATGTCCCACTCCCCACAC
Organism: Hemicordylus capensis; assembly: GCF_027244095.1. Taxonomy (NCBI): domain Eukaryota; kingdom Metazoa; phylum Chordata; class Lepidosauria; order Squamata; family Cordylidae; genus Hemicordylus; species Hemicordylus capensis. The sequence continues at coordinate 24,270,388 of NC_069667.1, forward strand.
CCCCTCCAAGGTTCAAAAATATCAAGTAGTATTCGGCTGAAGAAACCAGAGGTTAATGCAGAAACAGCCTTTTAAATACGCAGACTTTTAAACTGGGGAGTTTTAGGAGCCAATGTTTAGGTCTCCATAGCAACCAAGAGCTGGCCCTGGTTTGACATGCATTTGCAGGAAAAGGCCTACATCCTCAGGGCACGGCATTAACAACTGAGGGGACTGTTGAGGGTAACACTTGACAGGGGCCGCCATTTTGCTTCTGGAGAGACGGAGAACCGTGGAGTGAAGACAGAGCTCGAGTATTTTTCCTCAGGGCCCCATACGAAACCCTAACCCTCAAGACCAACCTGAAATCAGGCACCAAGCACCAACCAAGACCCACAGCCCCAACGAAAGCTCACCCCAGATTGAACGGACCCAGAATAGACATTGACCCTCCCATCCCCTTGGAGGACGCCTAGAACTCTTGAGGAACCACAGTCCCCCAGGAGGACCCATGTCCTACCTCACTAGATCCCTCCATTGCCTCCAGTGACCTAGGAACAGTGATAGCAAACAAGGGCTTGGCATCACTGCTTCATTTGTGCCAGAAGTAAACCGACTGCATTCATTGGCCAACCCATAACCACTGTTCTCTGGGTGGCTCACAAATGGAATAAAACCTGCAGTTAAAAGCATATTAAAAACAAAAAGCGACAGTAAACTACAAAAACATTTTTAAAAATGTACCAGCCTGGCTGCTCAAGGCTGCCCTATCAACAGGCTTACTTGGGAGGAGAGGGAGGCCAGCTCAGACTCTTGCCTTGGATCAGAACCAACCTGTGCTTCAGAAAGAATGGGGGGTTCCTGGCTCCCATATCAACCCTTCATTCAGAGTTGGACCTTGCTGGCATTACATCTCGCCCCTTTCTGTGAGCCCTTTGGGGTCAGGCTGCCATTCTCTCTCTCTCTCTCTCTCTCTCTCTGAAGAGGAGAGCTGGTCTTGTGGTAGCAAGCATGATGCTAAGCAGGGTCTGCCCTGGCTGCATATGAATGGGAGACTTGATATGTGAGCACTGTAAGATATTCCCCTCAGAGGATGGAGCTGCTCTAGGAGAAGCAGAAGGCTCCCAGTTCCCTCTCTGGCAGCATCTGCAAGATAGGGCTGAGAGAGATTCCTGCCTGCAACCTTGGAGAAGCCGCTGCCAGTCTGTGAAGACAATACTGAGCTAGATAGACCAATGGTCTGACTCAGTATATGGCAGTTTTCTATGTTCCTATGTTCCTACCTATCTATGTAAACTGCTTTGGAAACTTTTGTTGAAAAGCGGTATATAAATATTTGTCCTATTGTCATGTTGTATTCCTGGCTCCTTTGATCCACCATACTCAAGCATAGACAGTAACCCAAACCTCCCCCCCTCCACAAAAGGCATTAAGTTCATTCACATGACCAAAGTGGGATGGGTGGGGGGCGGGTGGTGGGAGAGGCAGGAGCCTTCCCCCAGACAACCGGGGCCTATTTTGGGCTCTGCCACCATGTTTAACTATGGTGATGTCCCTATCCACAGGAATGGTCATGTCAAGTATAAACAGTAGGGGCCTGTCGCTTTTCTCTTGCCTGTTCAGTGGAGCAAAACTCCCCAGTTCTTTCTCAGCTATTGCCAACTGAGCGCAAAGGCCCTATACTAATAAATAAACACAGAAGTATTGGTTCCTGATGCAGCAGCCATTCAGGTCTTGGACTAGCCCCAACACAGGGGCAGATGCAGTGAAATGATGCACGATCAGAAGAAAGCTGCATATGAAGGAATCCCCAAAGAAGGCACAAACCTGTCTGGCAGACCCTTCTCTCTTGTGGGATGAACTTTCACACACACACACACACACACACACACACACACACACACACACACACACACACACTCTCTCCTCTATATAAGAAGAAAGCTTCTCCAGGCCAGCCTTTCCTACATGGGCATTCCATTCAGTGGGAAAAGACCATGTCCATCTATAAATGTGAAAACTCGTAAAAGAGAAGAATTGCAGAGCCCTCTTTCATTAAATGACAATAAACTGGACTGAAGGTTTCACCAATCTTGTTGATTTGTTTTATTACAGTTTCCTTTTAGTCAGCCAACAAAGGATCTGAAATAACTAGTATATCACGGTGAAAAGTTCCACGGATACAAACTTTACTGGAATAAAGTCAATATCCAACTGTTTCGGCAGCCTGAAATGGCAGAGCAGGTTAGAATTTTCTGTGAAATTTCAGTGTGCTTGCAGAATATAGGACTCGCTGCATAATTTGACTTGCTGAGAAGTGGAGGATTTAAAAAAAAAAAAGATCAAATATAGCATGGTGATTACAGGACAGCAAGGATGTTTGAAGTTTAAAATTATTAAACTAAAGTTGATTTTTAAACCACGCATGTTAAAGCTTGGAAAAAGAATTCAGATTTTTAGGCCCACACAGACCTCCCCCCCCCTGCAGTGTAAATGTATGCTTTAAAAAATGACTCATCCATACGGGGGTGGAACAAAACTTTTCTGCTAAAAGCAATTCTAAAATAGGTTTATGGGAGCTACATTTCCCCCAAGCATCGATCTAATTAAAAGCACTTATTTTAGGTCTTTATTTTGGTGCCATTTATGGACCAATGTCATACCCCTGAAAGTGGTGTGTGTGTAAGGGGGAACATCAGAAGAATGGTTTTCTGGGTTCTGTAACATTTTGGCTATAAAGACCATCACTCTGATCAGGCAAGGGGGACCTCAGTAGAAACAAACAGCCCTCCATACTTGAAAATGGGGAAGGGCTGCAAATCAGTGTTAAAGTATCTGTTTTCCATGACTAAGGGCCTTGGTTCAGTTTCTGGCTTCTCCAGTTAAGCCTGGGAAAGGCTTCTGTCTGAAATTCTGGGGAACCACTTCCAGCCTCAGTGGACAATATTGAACTAGATGGACCAATAGTCGACTCAGGGTGCAGAACCTACTTGCTTACCCAGTTGTCTATATGGTAACTGTGTGAACCCGCCCTATGGCCATGACCACATGTTCTCTTGGGGCAGGAAACCTAGATGTGTAGCCAAGAATTGAAGTTGGCTTGTCACCTCTAGTAATGGCCCACTTCAGGTTCATGCTACATCTGAACCCACATTCTTCGGAATCTCTAGCTCATCCCAGGTTAGCCAGCTCTTCTTGCAACTGGGACCAATGGCTGAAAAGCGGATGACGTAGGGAAGGTTTGCCAGTCGAAGGGCAGTGCTGGGATAGATATAGATAGGGGGCATACTTTGGGCTCAACTCAGCTACTTCTGACAAACATATCTATGACCATTTATGGCACCAGTTTCAGATTCCAGCTACAACTTGGGCTATTTCAACCACAGATTCTCTGCTGGTGTGTTAAGCCTGCTCAGTATAAAGCAGCTTTCTATGGTCAAACTAATGAGAATGCCTGGAATTGCATCAATGGTGACAACAAATATTTATATACTGCTTCTCAACAAAAGTTCCCAAAGCAATTTACAAACAACAAACAAACAAAGAAACAAAGAAGATTATTAATCATCCTCATTAGAGTGCTAATTTGGTTCCCTTTGAACTAGTTGGGTGTATCCTTTTTATTATTTTTATTTTATTTTATTTTATTTTTAAAACCCAGAATCATATTAAGGAAATAATTTTTTTTCCAGCCTAGCGTATCTGCAGTGGGTGTTCCAATACACAATAAAATGTGATCATTTGTCCATCAAATTAAATTGTCAACATTCTCCCCTTCCTTGATGCACCAAATCACTCAATGTATCCATCTCAGTCATTTCCAAGGATTTCAGCAGCCATTCGCTGATGGATGGCAAGACAGAATTTTTTCAATTGTGTGCCCACACAAATTTGCCACAGCTATGAGGGACTTCAAAGCAGGTGAAAGATGTCATTACTTAGCAGGATTAAAGAGAAGCGACATAACATTTGTGGTCAAATTAGGAGGCACACTACAAGAGTCAGAGGCTGTTCCCACAACTGAAAACTGTGCACGCTCCCAATTTTCAATTGTGTGGGACAGAGGTGCAGCTAGGTAATTTTGGAGCCTGGCCCTAAAGGTCTATGTAGGCCCCCCTCCCCTGAAAATTAAGCATCATCATGCTCGGCAACTACACCACCTGGGACAGACCAAAGAGGATTTGGGGGGCCCCAGGGGCTCTGGAGGCCCTGGACTTTGACCTGGCAGTCCAGGGGTAAGAGCACCTCTGGTGTGGGAGCAAACATCTAGGTAGGAGGAGGGAGAAGTGGTTGTGTGGGAGACAGGAGCTGGGTAGAACCTACCCTGCCATCCTACCCTGCTTTCATACCCAGCATTTGACCAAGGTAGGAGGAACCCAGCTCCTGTTTCCCACACAGTCAATTCTCCCTCCTCCTACCTAGTTATTTCCAATCACACAGCCAAAAATTGGGAGCACTCACAGCTCCCAAAGCTGGGTAAAAAAACCCTGGCCCTATCCAGATTTTGGTTGTGTGAACAGCCTCATAGTCCATAGATTCCGCATTTGAAATCTCTTTGCAGATTCTGAACTCCACCACATGACTACTGGCTGGATGCATCTTTTGATGCAGAAGGGGATGCAAATCTTTATCCAGGGCCACATGTGGTTGCCCGCTTCCGCTAGATGTGACTAAAGATAAGCCAGGATCTATATGTAAGGTTTTCTGCCAGCTGAAGACCTGTTGGGGGGGGGGCACAAAAGGCGGTCCATGGTAACTTCCTCGTTGCAGGAAACCAAAGCAACCAATTGGTAAACAGAAATGCTCTATATAATCAAGTGGAACATTGCCTGATCATAGCTTGTGTGTTTGTCACACATTATTAGGGCAATCAAGGATGAAAGCGCTCATCTTGTACAAATTATGCTGCAGCTATCTGTAAAGAAATGAATGTTACTAGCATTTTATGGAGATGATGTGTTTCATTTCCATCTACTGTGGGTGTTAAACAGCAGGCTTTATGCTGATATTTCTAATGGCAAAGTTGTGTTTACATTGAGCATAAATTGGGTTAACATAACATAAGAATAGCCCCGCTGGACCCCAACTAGATCATTTATGAATAGGTTAAAGAGCACTGGTCTCAGTCCAACTCCCTGGGAGACTTTACCCCACTTCTTTCTTCTCTCCACTGTTAAAACTGTATATTTACCATCTGCTTCCATCCGGTATTTATTATTATTTATTATTTATTTAACGTATTTTTACACCGCCCAAAACTTACGTCTCTGGGCAGTTTACAACAAGATTAAAAAGTAAAAAATTAATTAAAAACAAAAACACATTAAAAGCAAGAAATTTAAAACTCAATTTAAAAATTTAAAACAATATTCTAAAAACAACATTTAAACAATCAAGACAATATCAGTTAAAAGCCTGGGTGGACAGATGTGTCTTTAAAGACTTTTTAAAAGTTGTCAGAGAAATTGTATACCATATATACCTACCATCTGCTTCCTGTCCTTCAGCTAGCTACCAATCCACAACTGAACCTGTCCCCTTATCCCATAAGTTTACTCAAGAGAAATTTGTCAAAAGCTTTTTGGAAGTCGAAGTATACTATGTCAACTGGATCACCTTTAGCCACGTGCCTGTTGACATTCTCAAAGAACTCCAAAAGCATACTGAAGCAAGGCTTGCCCTTATGGAAGCCATGCTGGTTTTGCTTCAGCAAGGTCTGTTCTTCTATATGTTTAACAGTTTTGTCCTTAAGTATGCTTACCATCAATTTCTTGGCACAGCTGAAACCAAAATTTGGGAAAACTGAAATTTGAAGAGTTCCTTCCAAGGAGAAACATCTGAGAATTTTCAAAGGACGCCAAACAAGTTTCTATAAGACAAGGGACATTTATCGGGGGAGGCCTGTACATTCCTAGGAAAACTACCTTTGTTGCCTGCAACGTCACTTTTCTCTTGTGTTTTTAATGCAAAGAGGGAACAGTGATATCAATCTCTTCTTTCCCTTTGTATGGTTTAATATCTGTCATATCTTTTAAATTAAATGTCGAAAGGCTTATTGCTTTCTTGGTAGAAAGAAATAGCTCCGCCATTCATCCTTTGCAGCCAGCCAATTTTGATAGATATTACTCCTGTTAAGTTTCTCTGTCTTATAATTCTACAAATAACATTTGGGATATTCTCGCCCCTTTGCTTGGCCTTTTTATTTTATTTCTATAAGATAAACATTTATAACTGTGTGATGTTTCAACCTCTCAGCATCATTAACCAATGTGGAGAATTCATCATTGGTGTTAGTTTTCTACTTGGTCACCAAAACATAAAGTCAACCACTCTTCATGATCATTCATTCAGTGGAGACATGGACCCATCCACACATGATGTTCAGTGAGTGTATAGTGTACACAGATGCAGATTTGTACACAGGTACAGTCATTCACATGTTACGTTGAACACAGGTAGAGAAATACACTTTCTATCTCTACCATGCACTTGAAGGGCCTATTTTAAAAGTGTGCACAGTCATTCACATAAACACATGTACAAGTGTTGAGACACTCCCTTTGTGTCCCAGAACATGACTGCCTAGAACCTGATCCAGGTTAAGTCCTGACAGCATGTTTGGCTATGGAGCTTAGCTGGTTGGGAGGTTGCCTGGGAACCATTCGCAGGCAAGCTGCTCTGAAGGCGAGTGCAAGTCAAATAAATAAATGAGGTGCCACTAGCAAAGGGCACCATACTTAACTGGATCAGGGAGTCTTAGTGTAGAGAAGGGCAACAAGCCTGCAAAGCACAGCAGGCTCAAAGAAAGCACCACCGGAACAAGCAGGAATTCATGGTAGCAGGAACTGCTTTGAAAACTTGCTCTTTCCCCACAAATAATTCTGTCTCACAGCTATGCATAATATGTTAGCAAGTCTTGAAAGGCATTTGTGAAAATCTGAGAGATCAGATTTGAAGGATGCAAAAGGATATATATATATATAGAGAGAGAGAGAGAGAGAGAGAGTAAGTACAGCAAGGACAAAATCGTTTTATTTATTTGTTGGCTTTCTTCAGCCCGCCAAAGCAGAAGCCATTGCTTTGATCCTGATAATACAAAGTGGTGCTTGAAGAGGTACAAAGCAACATCATCGATTGATTTCCTCCCTTCTCTTCTTATTCCATATATATATATATATATATATATATATATATATATATATATATATATATATATATATATTTTAGTCGGTTATGGTTGAAGTTTTTGGAGCCACCGTATAATCCCAACAATTTTCCCTGATTGTCCCATCAACCGTTGGTGTCTTCTGTTCCCATGCTACACGTAAATCAAGGACAACTTTCTTAGTTTTTATAAGTCCTTTTAAAAGGCTTGTTGTACTGACATGAGTGTGGATCGAAACTGACAATTGATGCTTCCTCTTGTGATGCCTGTCTAAACAGATGTTGGGATGGAAATAACAATGGTGGAAGGGGTCTGGGAATGGATTTCACTGCATGGCTTAAGATCAGAATTACCTTGTTGAAGAAGGTCCCTCTTCCTGAGGACCCAGACTATGCAGGAGAAGGGGTTTACTTCACCTTTTTCCTTCTCCTGCTGGACTTCTGTCACTGTGCCTCTCTGGGAGATGGTGCAACTCAACTCAGGAGGGAACTACTAGCATGAGGTTAATTCTTCTGCAATCAGCTACTCAGCAGCCTTTCCACATTGCTTTCCTGGTGAGTCCTAGATACTTAAATCAGTGCTAAAGAGGGATGAAAAGAGGGGGAAATGTGACGAAGAAACTACCTGTAGGAGGACTTTTGTAGTTGAAGGCATGGAATCAGCACCCAGGAAATGCTCAATATAGCTGGTTATTTACTCTCTTCTCCCCTTATTATCTCTGATTTGGGTAGGGTTCAGGTAGCTCTGTGCTTTGCTAGGCTAGAGTTCACACTTGATGCTCTGCATTCATTACTATGAAAATGCCATAAGAGCAAGTGTGGCTCTGTGATAAATTCTAACATGGCTGGTGAGCATGTTGGGATATACAAATCCATGGAGGACAGAACTATCACTGCTCCTCTGGTGTCTTTAGGCCACCTCCAGCCTCAGAGGCAAGATGTCTCAAAATCCCAGTTGCAGGGAAGCAACAGCAGGAGAGAGGGCATGCCCTCATCGCTTGCCTGTGGGCTTCTCAGAGACATCTGGTGGGGTGGGCCACTGTGCGAAACAAGATGCTGAACTAGATGGGCCTTGGGCCTGATCCTGCAGGGCTGTTCTTATGTTCTTAAGGCCAATTCCTTCTCCCTTTCTTATTCCTTTGCAGAAACTTAAGGGGGGAAAGATGCCTAAATCAGCCAAGTAGCATAGCATTTGAAGTTGGGATTTGGGTTGTCCAATTCAACTTGCAAAAATCCACGCAGAGCTCTCAGTGTGCTGCGTAGGTTGTTACAGACTCAGACTGTTGCAATATATGGAGAATGACCTTTCCACCAAAAACACATCCTTCGTAACTGGAGATGATCTGTCACACATTTTTATTCATAGAACTGTGCATTGAAATGATAAAGTTACATTCTCATAAGGCATGCCAAAGTTCTGGGAGAGAGAGGGGGGAAAAATCAGAATTGAAAAGCAGTATGTGGGCAGGAAAAGAATCAGAGAGATAGCGATAAGAGAGAGCAAGCAAAAATTACGATTAGGACTTCTTCCCTTAAACAATGTTGGCTGTAGAATGAAGGGAATTCGGTTGTTTGTTTAAAAGCTTTCCCCCTTATTGCTGCTTCTAATCCTGTTTCGGTAATGCAACGCTCTTAGCATTATGACAGCTGCTTATTTGCTTTGCAACAGCAGTGCCCTGCAATTTAAAGTTCATTTCCTTGGGTTTTTTTTAAACAACAACAACAATTTTTCTGTGGACAGAGCACATTGCCTCCCTCCAACAGTAGATCTAACACCTCCATATATGTAATGTATTTTAAAGTGTGTGTGTGTGTGTGACAGGTTTTCTGTTTTGGAAATGGCTACCCATAACCCTCTTCCACAATACTGCTTGCTATCATTATATATATCTAGCTTTCAAGGCCAGAATGGAGCTAGAACAACCCAAGGAGTGGGCAGGAGCCAGGCTCAGTTAGTCCCTTTGAAACTAATTGGGCTTAAGCGAGTCATGTCCATTGACCATCACCATTGATTTCAATGGTGCTTGGTCACGACTGACTTAGACTGGATCATGCCCAGTATCAGGGCCAGGCTGGAGCTATAGGTGGCCATACTTGATTCCAGACCCAGAAGACGTGGAGATGTAGTTTAGCTTGCAAATGGGGCCACACAGCCCCGTGTGTGAGCTATACTACTCCCCCTGTGCCTGATGTCAGATGCACAGGGCGTGACTAATATTTGCTATCTGAGTCTGATGTCAGACACTGATGCCTGATGCAGGGGGGCCATGGCAGGGGGGGCCAAGCAAGTTCCAAGCAAGAGAGCCAGAGAGCTGGGTACAACAGTATGAGATGGATGCTACTCCAGAGGATGCCTGGAGCTGACTGATGGTATTCATTGTTGCTGCCAAGGTAGAGTGGATTGGCACCATCTTTCCTTGGGACGATTCTGTTGTTTACATGAATCTCACCTGATATTCTACATGCTACTCTAGCAGCACTGTGGGACATCATCTTGGGTTGGCAAGTTCCTGAGGGGCTCTTCTGGGTTAGAGGATGGTGGGAGGGTCATGTCCTTGGGCCATGGTGAGGGTTTCCCTGGTTGTCCTGGGGTCCAGGCAGTGAGAGGTCGCCCAGGGTCTGGGTCCAAGGGTCTCTATCTCATCCCCTGAACTGTCCACCTCATTCTGCCATGGCGGGGTCCTGGATCCAGGGTCATGACACCTCCAGAATCTTCTCAAAAGCACCAGTAGTTGGGTCTCCAGCTTATCCAGCCAGACTAAACTCTCTGGCATTGTTGTCTCCAGTAATCACTAGTCAGCACTGGTGAGTCCTTCCCAATTCACATGTAAACTTAAGAATGCAAATAAAAGATTTATGGGCTTACTGGCTATGATACACCCACCCACTAGAGTGTTGTTTGGCAGTGCTGACTGTGGGCATTATAAATGGCCCATTTTGAATTATTACTTAATTATAGGAGAAATCAAGTGCTGTCTAGCCATACCAAGCCTATCTTAAACATTTCATCAAGAAATCATCTCCTTTGACTAGCATGGATATTTATGAGTTTACCTAAATGGTAAAGTATGGGAACGGGCCTTCTCCGTTGCTGCCCCTGGACTTTGGAATACACTCCCTGTTGAAATAAGAGCCTCCCCATCTCTGACAACTTTTAAAAAGGCACTGAAGACATATTTACTTAGGCTTTTAATTTGATTTATAGTTTTAATAAACTATAACTATTGAGGAGAGCTGGTCTTGTGGTAGCAAGCATGACTTGTCCCCTTAGTTAAGCAGGGTCCACCCTGGTTGCATATGAATGGGAGACTTGATGTGTGAGTTCTGTAAGATATTCCCCTCAGGGGATGGAGCCGTTCTGGGAAGAGCAGAAGGTTCCAAGTTCCCTCCCTGGCAACATCTCCAAGACAGGGCTGAGAGAGATGCCTGCCTGCAGCCTGGGAGAAGCCACTGCCAGTCTGTGAAGACAATACTAGTCAGGATCTCTCAGTCTAATCAACCTCACAGTGTTGTTTTGAGGATAAAGAGGGCCATATAATATTTGCTCCCCTAAACTTCTTTGAGAAAGTATAGGATGAAAAGAAAGAATCAGCTTGGTTGAACGGATTGATTTCAATGGCTTAGGTCTCCACCAGTATTCCCTCTAACAGGGATTCCCAGATGTTGTTGACTAAAACTCCCAGAATCCCCAAGCAAAAGCTATTGCAGTCTATCTTCCAATGCAAAATGTATACTGTTTCTACCATCAGGATCCTAAAGAACAAAGGGATAGCACACTGTGCCCTTTATGAATCATGGCCAATGTGGAAGATCTCAATTTCTCCCAGAAATTTTAGCTGTGGGTAGCTTGAGCCTTTTTTTATTTCTTTGTATCTAGTAATTATCCTTCCTTGCTTTAATGTTCAAAACAAAGTTGATTTTCATTCTTCCTCTTTTTTGACTGCCTACAGAAATGTAATTTTTCCGTGACTGAAAATGTAATCACTCTTCTATTTGTTCTCACAGGTGTTGCGTACAAAAAGGAGTGCTAAAACTAGGGGCAAGAAAACAAAAACATCTCCCCCCATTTGAAAAACATTCACCAATGATTGCAGAACGGTTAACACTCCATTCAGCATTTGGTGGCTTTTGCACAAGCTGATTCCTGGCAGGAATGGATTTCATAAACGTATTTTCTTTTTACTTTGCAATTGCACCATTTATTATTTTTTTTAAAAAAGGAACAGTCCCATTCAAAACATGACATTCATTGCAGTTAACTGTTCCTTTGGAAAGGTCACTGCCTGGCAACGACTTGATTGTAAAAAAGGAACTGATCCTACCGCAAGTGAAGTTAGTTGTAGACATTTCACCAGAGTCAGGATCTGTTGCTATATCCGCAGGGATGGGCATAGCAAGGAAAAACAATATTTTGAGGATTAAACTATCTTGAGACTATTGTGGCACAGGAATAAAAAGAAAATTGAACCTGTTTTGAGAATCTATCAAATCTGTTTTGGAAGTCACCTTCAACAGAAGGGGTGGCAAAGAACATTTTAAGGGAGCAAAGATTTTTCTATACATTAAATATTTATAAATACTCCTATACAAATACAAATATGTATTTATATTTTATTTATTTTATTTTTACATTTGTATCCCGCTCCTCCTCCAAGGAGCCCAGAGTACTACATACTTAAGTTTCTACTCACAACAGCCCTGTGAAGTAGGTTAGGCTGAGAGCGAAGTGACTGGCCCAGAGTCACCCAGCTAGTATAATGGCTGAATGGGGATTTGAACTCGGGTCTCCCCAGTCCTAGTCCAGCACTCTAACCACTATACCACACTGGCTCCATGCTGTATATTTTCTATACTTAAAAACTTAAGGAATAAATACTTATACCTTACTTACTTATAGCTAAGGTCATCAATGATGTTTATTTACTTTATTAATGAAACTCGCTGGACATTTTCAAACTTATTCAGCAAATGGGATAGATTCTGCTCAGAAAATCTAATCTTTTTGGATTAGGCCAACCTTTCCGATGTGCTTTCCAGACTGATTTTTAATTCCTGTGCAAAAGCATATGGCAGGAAAGAGCCATATGGGGAGAGAGGTAGATACCAAGGCAGCTGAAATCTGCAGGGGAGATGACCCTGTACCCTTTGTGGACACATGGGTTGGGTTCAGATGTGACATGGAACTGCAGGTCCAATGGACCCGCGGTTCCGCACCCCTTCCCCCGCTCTCTCGTCCATGTTAGGACATTCTGGAGAGCTTCCTCTCTGCAGTCAGCAAGACTGCAGAGGTGGGGTTGCTGGTTGTGTGGGCTTCCTTCTTGACAGAAAGTACAGCCAATTGTACTGGAATGAGGGAGGAGCTTCCTCCCTCAACTCCGTTCCCATCAGGCCCGAACTGCAGTGTCAGCATTCAAAGGTAGTGCTGGCACCACAGAAATGGAGTTTGTGGCTTCGAAACTGCACTCTGACCAAAGGTGCAGGGTGCAGTTTGGTGAGGTAAAACATCGGTCACTTCCCCCTGCAAACTCCAGTTTCCCCAGTTTGGACATTTGGGTTAGGAATCTGAAGGTGAAGGGACCTCCAGTTTCCTATTTCAGCTGAACTTGGCCATGGTTTCACCCAGCCCAGCTCCTGGCCAGGAAGGAAGTTTAGGGGTTGACCTGGCTCCTGGGATCTGGAGGAGCCACCTACCTACCTAGCTGAATTGGTTTTTACTACTTCTTCTGGTGTAGAGGAATGAGTGAATGAGCTTCTTTAAACAATGGAGTCCTTTTAAAGAAATTAATTCAAGCTATAGGAACATAGAAAACTCTGACTTTATTGTCTGATACTTTGCTATAAAGTTCCACTTTGGTGGATGGGGAGCAAAAGGAGGGTGTGTTTTTTGTGGGGGGTGGGGGGACATGTGCTTCCCCTTGCTACCCCTTGGAGTCACTCCTGCGCTCCATTGAAGGTGTAATCCATATTTTACCATTTATTTTTCTCTTTCCTATGTTTTCTGGGTTAAAATATTTCCTTCCCCTAGAGCCTTTGAATTAATTGCTTGATTAATTTCGCTGCTCTTGTTTTCTTATGCTTTTTATTTGTTTTAATTGCTCTTATTTTTTTAAACTGTTAATCTTTGCACACCACTCGGGAAGGGTTTGTTTTTTAGAAAATGAAAGGCAATATAGAAATTTTTAATGTAGAATAAATAAAATAAGAGTTGCCTAGGACACTGTTGCACCTTGTGTTAAAACAATCAACTCTTCATCCACAAAGCTTCAAATTCAAGAAAATTCCAGGAAAGGTTATTGAAAGATGGGGCAATCTGAAAGATTTTGTGTTCCAAGAACATTACCAGTTAATTATTAGCTGCTACAGTGGTTTTAATTACTAGGATATTTCATAATTCTAATCCCCGGCTCTATGAGAATGGTTTTCTAAACCCATGAAGCTGATCAAAGGCATATTGGTTATTACCTATAAAGCCCTAAACAGCTTAGGCCCTGGGTATTTAAGAGAAAGTCTTCTTCTCCATGAGTCCCACCGCCTGTTAAGATCATCTGGAGAGGTTTGTCTGTGGTTGCCACCAACTCATCTGGCGGCTACTCAGGAACAGGCCTTCTCCATTGCTGCCCCTGGACTTTGGAATGCTCTCCCTGTCACTGGAAACTTTTAAAAAGGCACTGAAGACACATTTATTCACCCAGGCTTTTAATTAGATTTATAGTTTAAAATACTAGGTTTTAAATGTTTTTAATGTTTTAAATGATTTTAATTGTTAATTGATTTGATGTTTTAAATGATTTTAATTGTAAACCGCCCAGAGATGCAAGTTTTGGGCGGTATAGAAATATTTTAAACAAACAAACAAACAATGGTTGCGCATAGGCTGTCGGATGTCAAACAATACTTTGAAACCTGAAAAAATGAACATTTCTTGCTCATATGACAAATCAATTCAGTTTTGACATTATTGCACACCCAGGCCCAATAACGTCAGGACACGTGTGTTTGGATGAATTAGGGCCACTTTTTATCGATCAATATTACAATAACCTGCAACAAGGAACTATAATTAGAGTGCGGATAACCCCTCTATAAGGAGGACAGTCCACAATGGGGCAAAAGACTGGGTGTTAATTCAGCCCGGCACCAAGTCTGGACATCATAACGACCATGAGGTGTTGACCCCACTGAGGGGAGGCCAACCAGCCCCACCCACTCAGGCCTCAAAACTCTGAGTGGTGGATGCCAGCCAGCCTCCGAGTAGGGGCAGATCCCAGCCCAAGGGTTGCAAAACCTGCAAGGGCTGTTCCTTGCCTTGCCCACTAGCCTTAAATGGTCCTCCAGTCAGACAGCGAACAAGACGACCTACCCCAACTCCCACTCACTGCAAAGTGACCAAACATACAAGAATGACAACCCTATGAATAAATTCAGTGAGAAGTGGGCAGAAAAAGGCCACACCACAGCCAATAAGGTGCAACCCCCCAAAAATCCTTCTTGGCCTCCAAAGGCAACCAGGTAACCCTCACTGGAACGGGATGGGAGGGATGGGTGATTTGCCCTCAGAGCAACTGAGGGAGGTTGCAAGGGAGCCGGCCACTTATGCAGCCACTCCGCCACTCCCATTGGATGGCCCGGGGCACGTGCTAGGGGAACCAAGATGGTAGCCTCTGTGTCTGCCTCAAGGGCTGGGAGCATAGGGAGCATAGCATAGCTCCCAGCCCTTGTGATAAACCGCCTTGTGATTGTTTTAATGAAAGGCGCTATATAAATCTAACAATAAATTTTAAAAAACCCCTCCACCCTGCCCCCATATAAGCCATATACGGCGTCGGGGAGCAGTCATTCATACAAGAATTTAAGTTTTTGCTTATGTTTACATTTTAAAAAATGCTGCTTCCCCCCAATCCTAAATCTACTGCCTATAACTATTATTATGTGCACCTTTTCAACCAAGAAATTCTCAAAGCTGTTTGCATGGCAATAATCAGTCACTGGACAATGTAGAATCCAGAGGAAAGAGTTATGGTCTGCAAGGACAAGGCAGTGGAGTAGAATCTGGAATGTGAATAGTTTAATGAAAGAGAGACTATGTACAGAGAGGCAAGTGCAGGTTGCTAACCAGCAAGGGGAAAACAGGCCTCGAAAATGGCATTTGAAACATCGAAATGTTTCAAATTGAAACAGGGTTATTTTGTTCCCCGTTCAAAACAGGCCCTTTATTTAAAGGGCATTTTGTTTTGAGCTCGAGACTAGGGATGTGCTTGAAACGTTTCGGCACCTCTATTTCGAGTGACCGAAATGCTTCAGGCTGCCCCAGCTGAATCGATTTGGCAGGGGGTGAGTGGGCACTTTAAAAGGAAGAAGGTAGGCTTACCTGCCCCTCCCTTGCTCCTCTGCCACCCTGCCACCCACCCCACAACTGGTGCCGTTTGTATTCAGCAGGTGGGCTCTCTGGAAATTCCCTGTTCCCAGCAGCCTTTAGGCAGCGTCAGGAAGGAAATAGCATCTGAGCATGGGCAGACACCACCTTGCTGGGATCAGGGAACTAACTGTTCCCAGCAAAATGCAGCCGGGCAACCAGAGAGCCCAGCTGCTGAATACAAACAGCACCGCTTGGGGGTGACAGGGGAGGGGCGGCAGAGGAGCAAGGGAGGGGCAGGTAAGATCTGACTTCCTCCTCTTAAAGTGCCCACTCTCTGCCCCCCCGGATGTGCACGAACTGCTCTGTGTACAGCCTTACTTGAGACACTCAAAACGGCCCATTTTGAGTCAATGTCGAAATGTTTTGCACAGCCCTATTGTGCACTAGGCAGCATGTTGGCCACTAAGATGACACCCAAAGGAAAGGGAGTGGAGAGAAAATGCAGAAGAAGGCTGTCCACTTGATAAGGTCACCGCCTTATAAGGTCAGTTCTTTTCAAGAACTGAAGAACTGAGTTGCTAATAAGCAAATACATCCAAATGGGGCCCAGTTGATCTTGCCTAAACAAGAGGTATTGAATAAAACAGCAAAGTAAGTTGTCCTGCATGATAAAAGTGGCTCTCAGGGGGAGAGAGAGAGAGAGAGAGAGAGAGAGAGAGAGAGAGAGAGCTTGTTTCTCTCATTATATTGTGCACCAGGCCTCTTTTTCCTGCTGTTTCATCATGGAACCTCTGTGGGGGAAATGATATTGAAGATGCAAAGAAGAGCCATATGGATGCAACCAATGTATGTGTTTTTGAGCTCAAATCAATGCCACTGTAGTCCGACAAGAAATCTCACCAGAGTGTAA
The DNA here is from genome assembly GCF_027244095.1 of Hemicordylus capensis. Taxonomy (NCBI): domain Eukaryota; kingdom Metazoa; phylum Chordata; class Lepidosauria; order Squamata; family Cordylidae; genus Hemicordylus; species Hemicordylus capensis. The sequence continues at coordinate 24,286,797 of NC_069667.1, forward strand.
TAAAAAAATCTAGGCCAGTTATATTTCTTCGGCTCTTTTATTTTTGCAGGAAGGGCTGTTTAATTTAACAAGATAAAAGCATGACTTCTCGATGCTGCTTCTGCGTTTGTTGATATCCTCCGAGGACTGTCAAATTTTCAAGAGCACCGAGGCAAGCCAGTATGTGCTATGTGACAATTTAGAATTGTGATGGGTCTTAACCCCCATAAGTATTTTCCAAGCTAGCTTTGTCACCGTAGCCATCTCGGGTCTAATTTCTTCGTTTTCTGCCTTTCCAATGGCCTTTTAAAATAGGTAATTGACTTATATGATCACGAAAGAAGCATTTACTTTAGTTGTCCCTTAACAATCATGATCCAAGATGAAATACGGTGAAAAGAACTGCAGAAAGTCAGTCTATTTCATACCTTTCCCTGCCTTGATCTCTGTATGAGGAGGATGCTCTGCCCATTGAAGCAGTTAATCTTTTCCCTCTCTCTTTACAGTGTGCTATCCACCCCAGTAACTGTGCTCATTACAAACTTGGATGGTATTTACCTCCTCCATTTTAAAATGGTTTATTTTGAAGGATAAAAAGAGAGAGGATTTCTTTCTTTTTTCAAAGGAATGGATGTTGCACATCTTGTAAAGTAACAAGGTCTGGCTTGGAGACAATTTGGACAGTTTCAGAGGCATCTGTGACTCCTGAGGAAGTGGACAAACTGCTTCAGATTGTGCATCCTACAACCTGTTCTCTTGACCCTTGCCCAACTTGGTTTATCTCATCAGATAATTATATTATCAGAGAGGGTCTGGTAAATATTATAAATGCATCTCTGAGGGATAGCAGGATGCCTCCTTGTCTTAAGGAGGTTATTATTAGACCACTTCTGAAGAAAGCTGCACTGGATCCTTCAGAATTCGCTAATTACAGACCTGTTTCTAAATTTCCATGGATGGGCAAGGTGATTGAGTGGGTGGTGGCCTCTCAGCTCCAGGCAGTTTTGGATGATGCAGATTATCTAGACCCATTTCAAACTGTCTTCCTTGTGGGCTATGGGGTTGAGACTACCTTGGTCAGCCTGATGGGTGATCTCCAACTGGCTGTCGACAGAGGGAGTGTGACTCTACTGATCCTTTTGGATCTCTCTGTAGCTTTCGATATCATCAACCATGGTATCCTTCTGGCCCGCCTGAGGGAGATGGGATTGGGTGGCACTGTTTTACAGCGCGGTTCTGTTCCTACATCACTGGTAGATTCCAGATGGTGTTGCTTGGAGACTGTTGTTGACACTAACCAGTTAGAAAGAGAGGAAGGGTGGGAGGGATGCTGCCTAACATTCTTCCCTGCTCCCCTCCTAGGGAGAATTTGTCTCACTTGAATCTGAGATGAGTTTTCCTAATCAGGAGCCAGTAGTGTGCCAGTGAGTCAGGGAGGCTGGAGGGGGAGAGGGAAGAGCGAGCTGTCACTCAGCCAATGCCCTGTGTCGATTTGCCCCCCCCCTTCAACTCAAGCTGCACCCCTACTTGGGGGAACCCCAAAATTCACTTCTAGTTTCACTTGTTAAGCATTTCGGTGCCAACAGAATTCCAAGAGCCCCACTCACCCTTGCATGATCTGGTAACAGAAGACATCTCCTTGCCCTTTTCCTTTCTTCCTTCACTTTAAATGTACTAATGAAATTGTCTGTGTGTAACACATTCATAATTACAGAATGTAAAGCTACTCCCTCAAGATGTAGACCATCACTTACATGAAGTACTGAATTCATTTTCTTCCTTCTGCTTTCAAGACATGATTCCTCTTCTCTGTTTGATGAATCCAGCTGGACCCTATTAGCTATAGAGTTTGCATACCGGAGTTGAACGTTGCTCACCTTGAATATATGCCATTGTGGGAATGGTGCCTTGCTAATTAAAGTGGGAGGCCAGGCAAAATCTATTACCTAAAACAGGATGAAACACTTGACTTGACTAGCAAGCCAAAGGTTGCTGGTTCGAATCCCTGCTGGTAAACACCTCTATCGGGCAGCAGAGATATAGGAAGATGCTAAAAGGCATCATCTCATACTGCGTGGGAGATGGCAATGGTCAACCCCTCCTGTGTTCTATCAAAGACAACGAGAGGGCTCTGTGGTTGCCAGGAGTCAACACCGACTCGACAGCACACTTTACCTTTAATAATTCCTAGTTTTTCAGCAAATGGCACATATATTGTTTGGCATTATCTATTTATTAGATTAATATTCCTAATAACCTGCCCGCAAGCCCCCATTGTTGCTGAGGAAAGACTGTACATCTATGCTACGAAACATCCAGTGTTTTATACCAGTCAGGAGACTAAGAGACACTGGATGACATTCTCTGCAAGGTAATGTTGACATTTCAGCTCTGCCCACATCCCTGTGTGTCTTTGAAACACCTCCCATGGTGTTGTAGAATAGCCCTGTTCTGCTGCAACTTAAAATTGTGCCATCGCAGTTGTGATATGACACTCATTATTTCCAATGGGTGTTTTGTCACATACTTCATAATGCAGTCAATAAATGAAACATGAATTCAACCAGTTAAACAAGCACGGCTTCCCCTAACAAATCCTGGACATTATGGTTTGGTGAGGGTGCTGTTAGAGATCCCTAGCCCTCTCCTGTGAAGTTCTGTGCCCAGAGTTCACTGGGAGGGGGAAGGGAGTGGCGATTAAACCAGTTTTATTGTGCAATCATATGCATACTTTCTTGAGAGTAAGCCCTGTTGAACACTCTGGAATTTACTTCTGAGTAAACATGAACAAAACCTGATTGAACATGCTTCAGAGGAATGCTTATTGACAGAATACTCCTTTATCCTTCAGATCGGAGTTGGTGAGCATTGTTATGTTGGATGAACTAAGGCCCTCACAGTGAGATGTACTGTATACAGGAAGGGAGGGTGCTTTGCTTTAGTGTATCTCTCTTATGTTTATAACCAAGCATCCACTCTGCGACCAAGGCACCATCAATTAATATTGACCCCTTTTGGCAGTAACAAAAATGAGTCTGGGAATCTTCATGGGTAGATTGTATTGGAAAGTTTCCCCTGTTCATTGTTCATTTGTGTATGTATTGATTTTTTGGGAGATGCAACAATGCAGACATAAAGGGAAGCAAATGCCCATTAATATTTGTGCTATCAAGTCAAGAATCATGTGAGATAATAAATATCATCTTGATGACTCATAAATGCCGTGGGCCAAGAAAAGGGAATCTATTGATGTCATCATTCCTGCCTTCATTAAAGACATATTTCAGTTCTTTACAAGCGGCTAGCATTTGTAGCAACTTTGCGAATATCAAGAAAACAATCACTGGGCAGAGGGATGTGGTTGGGGTGACATCATACACTGTTTGAAAGAAGTTTTACATCTACAGGCAAAGTAACCCATCTGTTTGTTGATACAGTCAAGTCAATGCTATCCCACACCAAATATGCCCAGTTTCCTAAGAGCGTAGGATGGTGGGGACAACATTGACTTTGTGGAAGTCAGGGTTCTGTTATAATATGTCATATCTTGTTTCTTCCACCATAGTTTAAGGCAGTGAAAATGGGGTTGCAAGGCACCCACCCACCCAACCATGGATGAGACCCAAACTTGCTTATCTTTAGTAGGAAATAGAATTATTTCCTATTTTCAGTAGGAACTGGAACTGGGAATTTACCTGGGAATGCAGACATGGCCTAGCAATATATCTACTATATAACCAAATGAAGGAGTAATCAGGTGTACCACACCAAGACCCAACTATGGACAAGACTCAGACATGCTTATCTTCAGAAAAAGGGGCTCTCAGACCATGTCCTGGACTGTATTCCTTCTTCAGTTAAAATATTGACTGAATTCTACCTGATTTCAATGAGAAGAAGGGTGAAGACCCACATGAATTTTCAGTAGGGAATAAAACTGGGAGTCATTGATTTACCTGAGAATTTTAAAAAGTCTAAGTAATAAAACTCTGCTATATCATCGAATGAAGGTATAATCAGGCATAGCACACAAGGACCCAAGATCTATGTCCTAATAACATTTTTATGAGGGAAAACTATGTGAATTTCCTCTCCCCACTTCTCAGGCTCAGCCTGCCACTGACTGCCACATTCCGGTTGGAAGGTCAATTTTTCTCCAGGCCAGAACGGGCCCATGCATTTGCATTTCAAATGAAACTCTTTACTTGTAAAAACAGGAGGAAGGTGATCTGTCACCTTTAATCTTCTGAATTGCTTCATCATAAGAGAAAACCCTAGAATTTGACAAGCCACTATGTCTGGAGACAGCCAAATGTTTTCAGAGACAATAGTACAGCAGAGGCATCATTTCCAATGCTGCATACGAAATTTTGTGCAAAATAAAATGTGAGGAGAATTCCAGGATTCCTTCCAAGGAGAAACATCTGAGAATTTTCAAGGGAAGCCAAATGCATTTCTCTAAGAGGAATGACATTTCTCTGGAGTTTTCTGCTCATCTTTTGTGTAGAAATATGCTTAGTGGTAGAATATTGAAGATTTTGTTTGCTGATGTTTGAAGGTTCAATAGTAGAATTATTGTTGTTATTGAATCATCTGTGTGACTAGTATTTTACAAAGAATGGGAGGACAGGTCCCTGCCCCAAAGGGCTCACCATCTAAAACCAACACAAGGAAGACAACATTGGAAGGGGAGGGATGTGAAATCAAGGGAAACTGGGGCAGGGTGAAATATATCAGTGTCATTGACCCTTTAGGGAACAGTGACCATAGTGTGATCAAATTCAGCATATATGCGGGGAGATAATCACCAAGGAAGTCTAACACTGAATTTCAGAAGAGGAAACTTCTCCAAAATGAGGAGTATGGTGAAAAGAAAACTGAAAGGGAAAATCAGGAGAGTCACTCACTCCAGTTTACTCAAAATCACAACACTAGAAGCCCAGTTAGATTGTATACCCAAAAGGAGGAAAGGTACTACTAAGTCCAGGAGGATGTCAGCATGGCTAACAGGTAAAGTGAAGAAGGTCATAAAAGGGAAGAAGACCTCCTTCCGAACTTGGAAGGCCTGTCCAAATGAAGAGAGCAAAAAGGAACACAAATGATGGCAAAATAAATGCAAGGTGACAATAAGGGAGGCAAAAAGAGAGTTTGAGGAACATTTAGCTAAAAGCATCAAGGGGAATAACAAAAACTTCTTTAAATACATCAGATTCAGGAAACCTGCTAGGGAGGCAGTTGGACCATTAGACAACGAGGGTGTGAAAGGGATTATTAAGGAAGATATAGAGGTTGCAGAGAAGCTAAACGAGTTCTTTGCGTCCGTCTTCATGGCAGAGGATACTGAGCATATACCTGTTCCTGAACCAGGCTTTTCGGGGATGGAGGCTAAAGAACTGAGTCAGAAAGAAGTGACAAGAGATGATGTTCTAAACTGTCTGGAAAAACTGAGAACTAGTAAATCACCAGGGACGGACGGCATCCATCCAAGAGTCTTCAAGGAACTCAAATGTGAAATTGCTGACCTCCTTGCTAAAATATATAACTTATCCCTGCAATCAGGCTCTGTACTGGTGTGTGGTTGAGACTTTCTGAAATACAGTTCCAGGCATCCTGGTAGGCAGCTCCAGTTATATGCCACCTTTCCACGTAACTGTGCCAAGGGCCACTCAGAACAATCTTTGTCATTCCCAGTTAAAAGGATCTCAGGCAGCAAACCATCACCTTGAGATTTTGCACAGCTGCTGCCAGTCAGAGCAGACAATAGTTGGCTAGCTGGAAAAGATCTGACTATGTATGAAGCAGCATCATATGCTCCATTTCTGTTGTCTCTGGCCAAACAGGCATCTCAGGCTTTTGAAGCACTACTAAAACCTACGAATGAAGATGTTAAGGGGATGAGACCTGAAGGAGTGCTGTTTTTATCATACCACCTTTAGCTCTGCGAGAAAGCTATCATTTCTCAAACCTCGGGCTGTAGAGGATTTCTGATGCCTGTCCCAGATATGTTTTTGCAGATAATAACAATAATCAGAAAATGGGAAAGAGCAGCGATGACATTGATACATATTAGTGGGGAAAGAGGAATGGTAGAACTCCCTGAAAGATGATCATTTTCATCATTGGAGTAACTGTAGTTCTGTTAACTGGGTCCCACAACATTTTTGCTATGAGCTCAGTTGACAGGGTAGCTTTAAAAAAAGAGTAATAAAAACAGAAAAGACAATGTGGTCCATCCTATTGTATCTGTTTGTTTTGTGCAAGAATATTTCTGCCCATGGCCATTTCCCTCCAACGTCAACTCCAAATTGGATCTGTAATAACAGAAAAAATGAACTTAATCACTTCTCACCACCTGCCAAGCCCTCATTACTGAGGAGACAAACATATTTGAAATATGTTTAATTCCTCTGTGTCTTAGAAGCCCTGGGGAAAAGACACCAGCGTGGCTTCTTCAGGTTCTGCCGCTTCTCTTTACTTCCCATGATCTAGGCTTGCTTCTCCCTATGCGAGAGACCGCAAGGGCTGAGCTGTTGAAACAAACCAAGATTAAGTGTTCAGACATCACATAAGACCATGGTTAGAACAAACAAACTGGCTTCAAACTTTGTTTGGAGCCAATCGTCAAAGCATTGAGGTTTGACTGCTCAAAATAAGCCACGGTTTGTTACAGATACGATGAATACTGCTTTTCAACAAAAGTTTCAAAAGCAGTTTACAAAGAAATAAATAGGAGAGAGAGAGAGAGAGAGAGAGAGAGAGAGAGAGAGAGAGAGAGATTTTTTTTTAAAAAGTCTCCCAGTCCTCAAAGGGCTCACAATCTAAAAAAACCCACCTGGATGGCATGGCTTCAGACATACAAATTAACCACAGGGCTACTATATTTTTAATTTGAAAAATGAGAACACTTTTCCTACCATTTAAGTGGGCAAATGGCCTCTGCACATGCAAGGAGGTCAGTAAAATGGCCCACATGTGCACAGGCCTGAACTGGGCCAGAGAAACTGGGCCCATCAAGCTGAGCTGGCTCGACTATCTATCTATCTATCTATCTATCTATCTATCTATCTATCTATCTATCTATCTATCTATCTATCTATCTATCATTATTTTTTAATATGGCCTTTCATTAAAACAATCTCAAGTCCTTCCTTAACCCCCCCCCCCACATCTCCCTTTTCACTTTCTCTTTTACATCCCACTTCTTGCTGAGACGAAAGAACGGCTTTCGGTCTACTTAGTCCAGGCTATAAAGATCCAATTTTCTCCATCCGTAATGGCCGATTCATGCACGATTCGCGACAGATCTTATCACTCCTGCAGAGTGCCCTAACCTTCAAACATTTTAAACCTCTCTTACAATGGCGCTTAACTCCTGCTCAAAAATTGATTATTGTCTCATTTTAAACCTTCAGCTGATTGATTGTCAGCTAGGTCGGAGCTTATCCCCAGGTGTACTTAAAAGCGCTGAATGACATTGCATCCCCTGCTGTGTAATGATGGACTCCTGCCAAGGGCCAGGTATAAATCCCACATTTTTTCACCTTTCATTAGCACCTAGATAAAGGTTATTGGGAGGGATCGATCCGAGCCATGTCTCATTACCTTTTACTGCATGGGATTCCTTTTAAGGCTCACATTAAGGAGACACATTCTCTTGTTGGCTGCTGCTCGGCAAATAACTTCTCCCAGTGGGAAAGTACCAAGGGCTGATTTAAATGTTCTTTGGTTGAGGTCCGTCCCTTATACAAACTCTGATAGGACTCTGTACCATGTGTGGGGAGACACTTGTTTGAGCATCTTGAAGCTGAGGCATGGTGATGTTGGGGAACACAGACTCCGACCCGGAGGAGACCCCATTGGAGGAGGAAGGGGAGCCTGCTACATCTGGGCCCTCAGTCCCAATGACTGCCCTTCATATTCCTCAGACCCAAAGCAGCTAGAGTCTCCACCCTCAGATGAGGGCTGAGCTCAAGCTCCAAAGGTGAGGTGCTCACCTGGCTGCTTGGACTTCTCTCCCAATGGGCCAGTTCTGGAGGGGAGGGGCTGCTCAAGCTGAAGATACAGGAAGAGGTGGGGCTTTGGCAGTCTTTTGCTGGCTCAGCAGTTCCCTCTGTGTGCTCATGCCTTGTGGCCTCACATGACATGGGTATGGACAGGTGACCAAGACGGCCCCATCCCTGCCAAATGAGCCTCAAGATATGTACAGGACATGCTGGCTAAGGTCATGCTGGTTAAGGACGTGCTGAGCCCCCAGGGACTGAGCAGGTTCTTGTGTAGGAAGCAGCTTTTCAGATACTCTGGTTCAAGGCCATCTTGGGATCTCTAGAGTTTTTCTAATGATCAGTCCTACCTGGGTAGGACATTGCTAGACTGGGTAGGGCTGATCGTGAGAAGGGCCAGATAGCCTAGCTTTTGTACCTGGGCTAAAAGTGAGGTAGGAGGAAATACGTGAAGCTCCTATCTCACTGCCCAGACATGTGGGCACTTGGGCTGCTGATAGCTCTTCCAGGGCTGCTGGCAGCCATTGTTTCCATAGAGCTGGGGGGAAAGAGTGGCCGGCAGTGGAAACATTCCCAATGTATCACACTGTTTGCACCATGCATTGTGGGATTCCAGGAGGCCCTGTTCCCTCCTCCACTCTCCCAATTGCCCACGATCATGTGGGGGAAGACAGGTAGGCTTCTGCCTTCCCTAGCCCCAGGTCATGTGAATGATCTTATTGTTTCACAACTCCATAAGCATGCTGGTTTACAGATGATACCCCTTTAAATTGTGCTGGTTAGCCAAAAGAATCTATGTTAAATTGGCGTTAATAGCAGCCTGAATAATTCCCAAGTCTTTAGATGACATCTTTCTGGGAAAGAAGTGCCAAATTAGCTAAAAGTTAATATCACACTGACATCAATTAAATGATGTATTACATACCAGATGAAACTTGGTTGTTAGAAAAACTTCTAGCAACACTGACAGCCATCATCCTCACAGTTACAAAGCTATATAAATGTCCTTTAAGTATATGGCACTAATGAGAGAAATGTAAGTGGAAAACCATGTAATTGAAAGCTAGATTAGTTCATTTCATGCAACAGGATTACGGGATTTATTAGCATCTCTCATTTACAGCCACAAACAAATTAATAACGATGGAGAAATGCAAAAGACTATTTTCAGAGCTGCAGCCCCCTTCCATGGCAGTTGGTATAAATTCCATCTTCAAGCTAGGACCTGATCTTCATAATTCTTTGATCAGTCATAACCAGAATGATTTATTGGAGGGAAGCATAATGAGAACAAATGTGTTCTACCAATTCTAACAATTCTAATTCAAATGCTCTCGAGAAAGAGCTGGGACATTGTCCTTGCCTCTGCGTTCTAGGGTTTCTTTTCTTCTAATAACCAGCCCTAAATAAGGATTTTGCTCCTGGAGATCTGTGCATTTATCATTTCCCAAAGATGGCTTGCATATTTCTGCATGAAGAATCATACAGAGGTAGCATTTGGATGGAAACTGGAAGATAGTTAGCCGGATTCTCCATATTGATTTTGTTGTGTATAAATTTCTTGTTTCATTATAACACCATCCCTTTGGGGCGAGAGGTGAGGGAACCTAGAGGACATAATTTGTCTGCATAAGATCACAGGTTCAGTCCCTGGTATCTCTGCTTAGAAGATCTGAAGTAGGGCTGGGAAAGCCCTCTGCCTTGGAGTAGGGATGTGCACAGAACCAGCGACTACCAGTTCGAAGGTGTGGCAGGGGATAACTTTAAGGACTGGGGTGGATGCTCTTACACCCCACCCCCACCACATTTCCACTGCTAGCCCTGTGTGCAAATTCGGTCCCATGGGGCGACATCACAGACCGGAAGTGGGCAGAAGTCCTCGGTGCCTGTGTGCATGTTTTGATGTGCAGGGCAGAGCTACCGTTGTGCGAATGGGTTCAAAGAACTTGGGCCACCAATGAGAAGGGCCACTGAAGTCCATGGAGGGGGGCATGGCTCAGGCTCCATAAAAGCCCTGAGCGAACTCCTCCCATCCATCGCCCGGGCTCCGGCAAGCCCCAAGCCAGCTCTGACCTGCCATTTCAGGCAACGTTTGCTGCCTGAAAGCCTCTATTTCCCTTTCTCTCCCTCCAGCAAACACTGCCTGAAATGAAAGGGCAGAGCTGGCTCGGGCTCGCTGGAGTTTTGGCAGGGGGAGGAGTTCCCTTGGGGCTCTTACGGAGTCCGAGCCAGGCCCTGTGCACATGATTTCATTCACACGGGATGTTGCTTGAGGGGCTGCTGGGCAGGGCCAGACCCAGGCCACTGTTCAGCTGGCTCCATGCCTGGCGATGTGCACCAGGCTCTTCTGGACTTTCGAACTGATTTGAAGGTCCGTAAAAGGGTCTCTGAACTGGTTCCATTTACATCCGTACCTTGGAGAGCTGTTGCCAGTCAGGGGAGACAATACTAGACAAGATGGACTACTGGACTGACTCACCATAGGACAGCTTCATCTCTTCAGCCAGGAGCACTCATTCTACCCTATTGACGGTGCCAGTTAGATGCTCTCCATCCCTGACATACTGGAGGCCTTGGCCTTTGTCCAGAAGCATAAGCTAGGTTTTATTGTCAGCAGCAGAACATAAGGAAAGGAGGAAAACCATGTAACTGAAAGCTAGATGAGTTCATTTCCTGCCTTGAAGCAAGCAACCCACCTTCTTATGGTAGCTTCTGTCTGGGTTCACCACTATCTTTGTTTTTGGAGGTGATCATGGGGATCCTGTGGTACAAGGAGAGTCCAAACACATGCATTTAGCTTCCCCAGTACCACAGGGTATATGCTTGATTCTCTGGATTCAGATGGGTCAAAGGATGAGATAGCCATAGCAGTTGTCCTGGAGGACCCATTAGCGGGGTCCAACTTCTCTTGGTTTGAGCAAGTTAGGAGTTCTTAGGTGTATAGGAAGGAAGCTGCCTTAGACCAAGTCAGACCGTTGGTCCATCTAGCTCAGTATTCTGACTGGCATCTCCAGGGCTTTCCAGGGCTTCAGACAGCAGTCTTTCCCAGTCCTACCTGGAGATGCCAGGAACTGAAGCTGGGGTCTTCTGTCTGCAAAGAACACCCCCCACTATTGAGGTACAGCTCCATCTACTGTTAGATGGAGTCTCACTTTCCTCTTCTGAAGGGGTCTCATCAGTCTCCGGCTCCAGAAGCTGCCAACCTAGGAGCTTTTGCATCCACAACACATCACTGGCCTAGGCTCTCCCTCCTAAATTTTCCTCTCACTTTTTTTTTAAATCCAAGCACCATAAAGTCAGGAGATTTGCATGAAAATTCTGAGCATCTCTGTTTTTATTTAGTTTCTAGACATCATGCCTGCTGGGAAAGATTCAGCAATCTGTGTGCCTTCAAAGATCAGAGCCCAAGAAAGTATCTAAAATGACTCCTGAAGAATGTAAGCAAGTTTTAGAGTCCTAACTCTTAGTTTTTCTGAGGAAGGGAGTGTCGGCAGTGCTCTGAATCTTGAGCAGTTCACTGTAGTTCTACATTCTCAGAGCCATTCAGCTTACCTTGCTGGTGGACCTACAATGGTAACCCCCCGAAGCAGAGCTGATTGATAAAGTGATCTGGAACATGCGGGAGAAAACAGAAAAAAGGAAAGTAAAAACAGATTAAGCACTAATCTTATTTTAACCGTTGATAGTTACAGTCTCCGGCTGTTGCCTCGACCAATATTTTTATCATTTTCTCATTGGGAGTGAGAATGCCGTGAGCTGTTCCTTCAGATATGGCTCTTGTCGTGGTCTCTGACTCATGCCTCCCACAAGGGAAGCAAAATCGAGACTCTGGCAGGCGGGGCGTCGGGGGGGGGGGGGGGAGAGAATGAGAAGTGCAAGAGAAGAGGACATATGCTACCGAATCCTGAGACAGTGTGGCAATGTCACCGTTTCTTCTGCACTTCTGTCTCTGGGCAGTTTACAGAAACATAAAACAAATAAAGAAACTAAAACCTTAAAACAATTTAAAACCACAAGTCTAGTCAAAAAGCTTGGGTGAATAAATGTGTCTTTATAGACTTTCTAAAAGTTGTCAGATAGAGAGTTTCTTATTTCAGCAGGGAGTGCATTCCAAAGCCTTGGGCAGCGATGGAGAAGGACTGTCCCTGAATAGCCACCAGACAAGTCGGTGGCAACTGCAGACGAAGCTCTCTGGATGATCTCAGTGGGTGGCAGGGCCCATAGTGAAGAAGACATTCTCTTGAATACCCTGGACCTGAGTTGTTTAAGGCTTTATAGGTTATAAACCGCACCTTGTATGTTGACCAGAAACTTATTGGTAGCCTGTGCAGCTGTTTCAATACAGGAGTAATATGGTATCCTCAAGATGATCCAGAGTCCAACCTGGCTGCTGCAATCTGTACCAACTGTAGTTTCTGGACTATGTACAAAGGCAGCCCCACATAAAGCACATTGCAGTAGTCAAGTCTAGAGGTTACCAGCATATGTGCCCCTTTTTGTTTATCTCAGGAAATGGATGCAGCTGGCATATCGGCAGAAGCTGAGAGAAAGAACCTCTGGCTACCTGGGACACTAGGGAGAAGTTTGCATCCAGAAGCACTCCCAGACTGTGGTTTGCCGCCATCTTTTATCCACAATTGTTGTTAATTTAAATGGTCCTTCATTTTTAAAATTAAATTTTGGGATTTCGTGTGTGAGTTGCAATAATTATCCTATCAGCTCTCATCTTCTGGGTTTGAGAGAGGTGACATCTGGGGGAGTACCGTTGGTCCTCACCACATCAGAAGGCTCAACAGCTGCATATGCAGAAGCAAGTAAATCCAGCCCAGTTGCCCCGTCTTCATGGGTATAGCCACAGTGGACCTTGCTGTGCTTCTGTGAAAATAAATAGCCTGCAGGATGATGCAACCACATCGGATCCTTTGCCAGTCTCTTTCTAGCAATAAAGGCTGTATCCACACTCTATGAGAATCATGTCAGGCTCTTGATTCATTAAATGAAAAGATTCCCTGATGGTTGCCAAGCAAGCAGACCTGCTTTTAATTATTTCTGCAAGCTTCATAAATTAAGCTTTCCAAGTGCATTGCAGTGTTTTCAGTGCTACTTAATCGGCTCCTGGGCAGTGCAGCTCCTCCTTCCTAGCTGGCTGTTGCTCCTGACATTCCCACCTTCTGCCGAGAGCTCTGATGCCTTCACACACTCCCTTTGTGCTGATTTACCTTGAAACCTCCACTTCATGGCTGGTTCTTCGAGACAGAGGGAGCACATATTTTTGTTAGAATGCATCCTTGTTTTGCATACCCGGCAAACCTCCACTTTATAGTGTTGCCTTCATTCGACAGAATGCTGCTATTCACAGCTTCAAAGCAGGTTTGGAACAACGGCATTTATCTGGTTGGAAATATTACATGTTTTATAATAAAAACCTAATAGTCAGCTTGCTGGATCAGACCAAAGGTCCACTAAGTCCACCTGTCTCCAGCAGTGACTAATCCCCTTTGCCCTGCAAACTGGGCAAAAAGGCACATTTTAAAGGGGTAGTTCTCTTACATTTAGACAGAGCAACTGTCTCTCTCCAACCTCAGCATTGCTTGTTGCTGGTGTCTACCTTGTGTTCTAGACTGTAAGCCCTTTGGGGACAGGAAACCATCTTCTTCCTAATATTCTCTGAGTATTCAAAGTATTCTTCCTCGTATTCTCTAGACTACTCTGAGATCTTTTTGGGCTGAAAAGCAATATAATAAAGAGAGGTGACATCCAGACAAATGCTGTATATGTCCCAAAAAGCATGTACTGTGTGCAATGCAGGAGGGGCAATTTTTGTCGTCTGCAGCCCGCAGTGTCTCTCAAAAATATATGCCTGAACATCTTGCAACAGTGAAAGATTTTGATGGCTTGGTATGGTGAAAAATGCTGGAAAAGCTTTGAGGGAAAATATCCAGGAAGAGTTTTAACCAGAGTCGGCAACTATCTTTTCTTTGGTGATCTTGACCTACAGCACCTGGGGCTCGCTATCTATCTATCTATCTATCTATCTATCTATCTATCTATCTATCTATCTATCTATCTATCTATCTCTAATAAATTTGTATACTGCATACTACCAAAGTGTTTAGGTGGTTTACAGAATAAGACAAACCAAACCAAGAACTTAACAGTTAAAACATATAAAAAACCAGATTAAAATATCCATAAAGCATCAATTAACTAAAATGCTTGGCTGAAGAGATGTGTCTTTAGTTGTTTCCTAAAAGCCAACAGGGATGGAACAGCTCTAACCTCAGCAGGAACAGGAAGTGCATTCCACAGGCCTGGGGCAACTATAGAGAAGGCACACCTTTGATTCGCCACCAGACAAGCTGACGGCACCCTCAGACAAACCTCCCTTGAAGATGTTAATAGGTGGTGGGGTTCATAACGAAGAAGGCGTTCTCTTAAATACCCTGGGCCCAAGCTATTAAGAACTTTATAGGTAATAACCAGCACTTTGCCTGGAAACCAATTGGTAGTCAGTGTAGGTCTTTTAGAATGGGAGTAATATGGTCTCTACAGGACATTCCAGAGACCAATCTGGCAGCAGCATTCTGCACCAAATGCAGCTTCCAGGCAACATAAAAGGCAGCCCATGTAGAGTGTATTGCAGCAGTCAAGCCTGCAGGTTATCAGCCTGTAACTAGGGCTCAGTTGGCGAACCAGTCAAAGCTAATAGAAAGCACTTTTGACCACCGCCTCCACCTAAGACACATGATAGATAGAGAGAGGGTTGGGTCCAGAAGGACTTTTAGTTTGGAAAAGAGGTGACTATGGGGAGACATGATAGAAGTGTATAGAATGATGCATGGAGACAGAGAGTGGACAGAGAGAATTGTTTCTCCCTCTCTCCCAACACTAGAACCGGGGCCATCCCATGAAATTAAAGGTCAGGAAATTTAGGATGGACAAAAGGAAGTACTTCTTCACACAGCACATAATTAATCTATGGAATTCTCTGCCACTGGATGTGGTGATGGCTACTAGCTTGGATGGCTTTAAAAGGGGCTTAGACAAAGTCATGGAGGACAGGTCTAGCAATAATAGCTACTAGTTTGGTGGCCATAGGCCACCTCTAGCCTCAGAGGCAAGATGCCTCCAAATACCATTTCAAGGGGAACAACAGCAGGAAAGAGGGCAAGCCCTCACCCATGCCTGCGGGCTTCTTGAAGGCATCTGGTGGGCCACTGTGTGGAACAAGAAGCTGGACTAGACAGGCCTTGGGCCTGATCCAGCAGGGCTATACTTATGCTGATTCCTGCAGATTCCAGGGCAATCCTGAAAAGTTGACAAGACCTTATCTATAGAAAGGTTTTAAAGGGCTTCTTCTTGTGGATAACGATCTTCACCTCGATGATCTCATTCAAGTTCTGCAATGCCCATTAGAGAAGGTGGCTCCCTTCCTCTGTGCATGAGAGGAAATTCCGGCATTATCTTTCTCCGCACACACACAAAGCAGCCTCAAATCTGCTGAACATCAGACCTTTCTGGCACCTCGCCCATAGTTCTCAAGAAAAATGTTCTTTGTCATTGGCTGCCAACACTCTCCACCCACTCCCCAGCCTTCCCGCCAGCATCCCCAGTGAATCAGCAAGACCAGGTGAGGGATGGCCTTTTCATTACCGACAGGAATGTGCTGACTCTCTTGCCTACAGTGCTGACTCAGCAGAAAGGTGGGAGTGGACCGTCCTTGAAATGTATGCCCAGAAATGTTGTAAAGCAGAGAGGGGAGGAGGAGGAGAGGGCAAGAAAATGTGACAGTTAAGGAAGGATTCAATTTTAAAACCCTTGGGCTGATCACTCTTAAGGGACTAGCAAAATGCCCAGCATTCTAAGAATGATGGCCATCAGCAAAATGCCCAGCATTCTAATACATGTGAAGAGGGATACAATGGCAGTCCCATGAAATATATTGCAATTTGTCTGGTTTTATGTGTTTTTATTGGATGGTGTTTCTTCACCGTTGTGTTGTTGTGAGCTGCCCAGAGAACAATTTGTTATAGGACAGCTAAAAAATGAAGCCATTGTTGTTTTTGTTTGTTGTGATCCTTCCCAAACCCAGAAGTTGGCTCGTGCACATTCCCAGGGCTCTGGCAGCTCCAACAAACCTGAAGTTCAAGTCTACATCTGATGGGATTGTGGGGCATGGGAAATTATAGTTGCCAGTTGGGAAGAGGAGTGTCATTTCGGCCCTCTGGGAAATTGATGAAACGTCACTCCATTTTTGAAGCCTACAGTTGGATGACAAAATTGTGGGGCGGCTTTCAGATCAATTCTAATTTGAATCCTGATCTCTCTGGTCTACATTAAGCACTCTCACCACTGAATTCACTACAGGATCTAGAAATGCTTTGAAAATTCTGCTGCACCCATCCCTGATCCCAGTAATTTTACATCAGCAAATTGATGATAGCATTGTTTTTTCTTGCAAGCAACTGTCATTTGATTAAAATAAATGTATGTTTCCCTCCCTTTCACTAGCAATTAAAAAGTAACCCAAGCATCACTCCATAGTTTCCCTCCCACTGGAATCGTCAATGATCTGAGGCAACTTGATGGAAAATTTTTTGATTATTTGGCTGGGAGCAAACTTTTATATATATGCAAAAGCATCAAAACAGCCATTTGGAAAAATGGATACAGAGGAAAGAGTCTTTTTGCTGCTTATTTGCATTAGAAATCATAACAACCTGCTTTGAGACACCATGTGTTTTGGAGGAAAGTGATTTAGTCTACATTAAGAGGGCCCTGGGCACAATCCATGGGATGTGTGTGTGTGTGTTCCTCTTGTGTAAAACCCATTGAAATGGAATGGCTTTGTGCAAGATATGGTGATGGCCAGGACTGGGGAATGAAGTTGTAGAGTACTCGAAATCTCTAAACATTTCTAATCAAAATGGGGTTGTTTTTTTGTTCCAAGCTCAGAACAGGCCCTTTATTTGAAGGGTGTTCTGTTTCGATCTCAGACACATGAAACGGCCCCTTTTGAGTCAAAACCTTTCTACTTTGAAACATTTTGCACATTCCTATTGTAAAGTTGCAAGGTGGGAGAACTGACCATACCACTGAAGGTGGTGGGTGCCATTTTAGAATCTTCCCTCAGATTAAAGACAGAAGCTTTCTGGAAGTAAAAAGCTAGAATATCAAAGGCTCTAGACCAGTCTGTTTTTTGCATGCTAGTTTTCTATTTGCAGGGTGGGGTTTGATAAATGTAAGGAGAATAAAAGTCTGAAAAAGTATGGTTCATTCTATCCCTTAACAACTGCCATCTTATTCTGCTGCATGTGTAAACTGGGTCTGGATAGCTTTAAAGGGGGAATTGATAAATTCATTGAGAACCAGTCTACTAATGGTTATTAGCCATGATTGCTAAATGGAACCTCCCTGTCTATGTGAATGGGAGACTTGATGTGTGAGCACTGTAAGATATTCCCCTTAGGAGATGGAGCCAATTTGGGAAGAGCAGAAGGTTCCAAGTTCCCTCCCTGGCAGCATCTCCAAGGTAGGGCTGAGAGAGATTCCTGCCCACAACCTTGGGGAAGCTGCTGTCAGTCTGTGAAGACAATACTGAACTAGATAGACCAATGGTCTGACTGAGTATATGGCAGCTTCCTATGTTCCTATGTCCAGAGGCAATCTACTTCTGAACTGGCCAAGTGGAAATCCTGCAGAGTTCCACAGATTTTCAGTCATTCTTTCATTCATTCTTATATTTGGTTTGTTGGTTGGTTTGTTGGTTGTTTGATTACCACCCTTCCTAAAGTGGCTCAGGGCAGTTTACATTAAAAACCAAAACATAATTGATTAGAATAAGTTAAAATAAATAATTAAAATAAAATAATTGAAATAAAAAACCATTCAAAAGCAGATTAAAATTAAAATTAAAACTAGATATTATTAAAAGCCAGGATGGCTCTTTAAGGCTCTCCTGAAGGCCTCCAAGGAAGATTATCCTCTTATATACATGGGAAGCATATTCCACAACCCAGGGGAGACAACTGATAAGGCCCGATCTGAACTTGTGACACCTGAAGACAGACCCCTCCTGATTGTCTTAATGGGGATCTTGTAGGGAAAGGCACTCAAGCAACCCAGACCTAAGTCATACGGGGTTTTAAAGGTAAGAACCAGCACTTATACTTTGCTCGGAAACATATCGGAAGCCAGTGCAACTGTTTAAAAACAGGCACAAATGTGGTCTCTCTGGGGTACCTTAGAGACCAACCTGGCTGCCACATTTTGAAGTTTCCAAAAATGTACAGAAAAGTGAAAGGCCCAAGGTCACCCAGTGAGCAGGGATTTGAACCCAGATCTCCCCATTCCACCAGCATTCTAACCACTATGTCACTCTTAACTACTGACTGTCCTGTGAGGCTTCTGCTATGTGTGAAGCATTCCAGAGAGAGCAGATTATTTGACGGGCTGCCAAGACGGGGGAAATGCTGTTGTGGAAGCCTCCCTGTAAGTGTCTGTAAAAGGACGACCGTGCTTCCCTCTTTGCAGTCAGCGATAATAACCTGCTTTCTCAGAGTGTCTGCATTTCTGGGGGTGGGGGGAGAACAGAGGAGGCGGGGCTGTGTCTGACACAGCATCAGAGGCAGACACTCCATGCAAAATTCCCTTTCCCTACAGTGCAAAGCTTGCTAGGAATAAGCGGGGATCATATTGGATACAAAACGTAATGGCATGTGACTGCACTTCCAATGAGGACTGTCACGCTGCAACTGTGTTTCCAACATGCTGATGCCTCCCACTTTGCAGACCTGTTTTGACGACATTAAAAATGGGGATGACTCAACCGCCCCGCTCCACTGCCGCCGCCGCCGCGGATCTGCCGTTCCACCGAGTAGTATTTAAAGACTTCCTAATTGCATAGCAAATAAAACTTTTATCATTCCGCATGCTAGTGGTAAAGAGAAACAGGGCTTTGGGAAATATTGTCCTAATTATAAGCTCTGTAAAAAAAAAAAGGGGGGGGGGAAAAGGCTTAAGCAAAGCTGTGTGCAGTACGCTGCGATTTCATGCATGGTATTAGGTACGGAAACCAAGTTCCTGAGAGTATCGACGTTCGTTTCAGAGACAATTTCATATTCACATGATTGCAAAGTTACGCTTGAAGTGTGGTCGCAGTGGTGAGTAAAACCACAGAGGCCAAAGGGGTTGCTGAACAAGATAGTGGTTTTGGCTGGGTGTCTTGCTTCTCTCCGGGACAAGTAGATGCACGATCAGTTCTGCAAAATGGTAAAATGTGCAAAAAATAACAAACTACATGTTCTGTTAAATGCATCATTGACTATGCTATGCTGAACTCTTCTTTACTAAACAGCCATCGGGGGATCCAGATTGTAACTGTGATGTCCTCCCACAGTCTTAATCCAGATTGTACTGTCCTCCATGGCTGCTATATTTGGTGCCAATAGAAATAAAATATAAATAGCAGCTGTAGGGTGCCTGGATCAGGACCACAGTGTGGGGGGCACAATTTTCAAGCCCCCTGCTCCTAATACAAATCAGCCCTCTACAAAGCTGTTGTTTAGGAAAGGAAAGTGAAGCACAACAGAGCCGGTGATGCCTTTAACATAAAACAAGAGATGTTGCTCTCATTTGCTAAATTGGTTTTGGTTTTGGAATTCATCTTTTCTTGGCATGCAATTTGGGTTGCCTTGATGGAGGGTTATGATCGTGGGCTGGGAAATACACACAAGTCCTATTTGTAGAAAATGCACAATGCTCTCGACTTGGGCCTTTTTACATGCTTTTTGAGAGTCCGCAAAATTAAATGGTTAGCTGCTGGATGGGGAGACCCAGGTTCAAATTGGCTCACAGCCATGAAGATGGATTTTTTGGTCTAGTCATTAGCTTAGTCTAAACTTCCTCTCAGGGTTGTTGTGGATAATTGGTGTATGTGGGGGGGAAGGCAAGCAAATAAATTATCCTAATCCCTTTGGAAGAAGGCTGGGATAAAAATGTAGTAATGGGTGCCCACCTCAATTTTTTAAGTATAAACATAGGGCAGGATCCCAACCAAATTAGTCATGACAAGTCCTATTGAGATTAATGGGTTGTAAGTTAGTCATGATTATTATGCCTCATGTATTTCCATGGTGTTTAGCCGTGACTAACTTAATCAAGTTCCTACCCATAAAGCAGAAACATGACAATTAGGTGTTTGGAAGCAGCGATAAGATATGCAGAAGAATGAGGTGGCAGAATAGATTACACTAATCCAGATTAGAAGTGTGATGCATGCACAGTTTGAAATGTTCCCTCATGTTAAAATATACTTCCTTGCCAATAGAAAGCAGACCAACTGCAAGGCTAAAATGGTGCTCCCGCATATGCTGCCTTTCTAACCAAGAGAACACGTGAAATCATCCCCTGAGAAATTTCACACGTCTTATACTCATTTGGCTTCCCTTGAACATTCTCAGATGGTTCACCTTGGGAGGAACCCTGAGATTCGTGTTGAATTTCAATTTGTGTGAAATTTCAGTAGCAGCCCTACAGATAAGAGATTGATTAGGCTACTGCCGTGGAAACATATGGTGGCTTCACAGACTGGTGGTGAGCAAATAGGAGGGAACTTCTGCCTGAAATCAGCCTCCTATAGGATTCACTTGACCAGTGACAAGTGAGTAGCAGAGAACCACCAGCTCCAGGGAGCATGTACTTCCACTGCTCACTGGTACTTCCATGTGTGCGAACCCACCAATGTCAGGTTGACAATGTTGGTTCCCCTCTCCATCTGACATTGACCAACCAACTCCACATCTAGGTTATGAATGTCAGGTGGTGGGAGAGGACCTGATATTGTCAACCTGACATTGGTGGGTTCACAAAGCATGGAAAGGGGCAGAAGTACTGGTGAGTTGTGGTAGCATACACTCCCTGGTGCTGGTTGTTCCCTCCTACTTACTTGCCCCTGGTCATGTGAAACTGTCCATAGAAGGCTGATTCCAGACAGAGGTTTTCCCCAGCCTACCTGGAGATGCTTCCAGAGACTGAACTTGGGACATCTTGCATGGAAAGCACTGAGCTGCAGCCCCATACCTAGAGATGAATACTCCCAGTTGGACTTCAGTTTGATATAACACATCAATCCCACTTTTTTTTTGGTTGAATAATCAACCCCTTGGATTATTCTTAAGCAGATTTCTGCACAAGTCCAAACATTTTACTGAAGACATCACAGACAATGAGCTTTGTTGCCCCATTTCCGCTTCCTCGATGTGTTCCCCAGGAAGAGAATTAAAAAGAACCCATTTAGTTGGCTAGCCTTTGTGTTTTGAAGCTGAAGATATCAAAGGCTGCTAGAGATAAAGGATGTAATAAGCCTGCAAGAGGAGGCTTTGAGATGTGTAGCCCTGAAGAGGAAAGGAACCTTCAGTTATCACTAAATGTAATGGCTTCCCCTTGAACAGAAGTAGTTAATTAATAAAGAAATGGGGAGTTAGAAGTGGAACAGCACCAGCATGAGACTTGATGCTATTAAAGCTTTCATTAGAAGCCAAGGGTATTTCTGATTATCCTTAGCCACTACCAGGCATTCATTGCCCAACGATGCCAACTTTTGTAGATGCTGGGCTTATACACAGCATACTAAGATAAGCAGCTCATTTCACTCCCTTTTAGTATTTTAGTTAGAAACGTTAGCTGATAAATCTGATGATGATCAGCTCCGAATTCTCTCAAACCAGTGTGAAGTATCTTTCGGGGGTGGGGGTGGGGTGGAAGAAAACCAGACAAATCCCTGCCATTTATGCAAATGTTCTACATGACCTCCCTCAAACTGTTCAGGAAATAGAAAGTCATGCATTGAACAAGCGGTTGCACCATAATGAGTTTGCTTGTTCACTTTGGAGGCAGCATAGCGGTGAGGATTCCATGCTGTGCTCACCCACTGGGAAGACTTTTTTTTTGTTGTGCATTGGTCAAAAACAGTTTTAAACATTTCTTCAATAAAAAAAACTGATACACAGACTGATCAAGATAATGGAATGTGAAGCCTCTCAGAGTCTTTCTCCTTGCAGGTTAGTTAACAAGATACCTGTGAAAGCGTTCACAAAAGAGCTAAGTTGCAATTAAAGAATGACCATGTATGCCTCTCTGAGCTCCTCGGAAAAAGAGGAGGAAGAGGGATACAAGTGTAAAAAAATAAAAATAAAATATAAAAAAATATTCTGCCAGAAAAGCTTTCATGGAAATGCAGCCATTTTGTGGATTATTTGATAGGTTCCTTGTTAACAAAGCTGCCTGAAGATTGGTGGTTGCCACTTCGTAGACTGGACATCATCTTTAAATTTCCAAGGAGCCAGCCAAAGACAAGACCGCTGAAACTCCTTGACCCAATTTCCTCTGCAGCTTCTGTGAAAGTTAAAAACAGCAACCCCACTTTGATCATTCAACAGGGCTTAGGATCAGTGCTTCCTCTAACAGGGATTCCCAGATGTTGTTCAGTACAGCTCCCAGCATCACCAGCTGCAATGGCCTTTGGCTGGAGATTCTGGGAGTTGTAGTCAACATCTGGGAATCCCTGTTAGAGGGAACACTGCTTGCTTGCTTGCTTGCTTGCTTGCTTAAGTGCCGTCAAGTCGGTGTCGACTCCTAGTGACCACGTAAATAGATTCTCTCCAGGATGATCTGTCTTCAACTGGGCCTTTAAGGTCTCTCAATGGTGCATTCATTGCTGTTATTCATTGCATTCAGTGGAACACTGCTTAGGATCATGATTATTTAGTATGTTTATGTACTTCTTTTCAACACAACAGTCCACAAAGTGGTTTACTTAACAAAAATGAATGAGAAGATGGTGCCTTGTCTGCAAAGGCCTCACAATCTAAGAAGAAACACAAAAGAGACACCAACACGTGGCACTGGGAGAGATGCTATGAGTACTGACAGCTCCTTGGTAAATATAAGTCAGCAGGCCACCACTTTAGAAGGTGGCTCTCTTTGTATCCAATTATTCGCGTTCCTTATTATAGTGGTCGAGTTTCAATAAGGTAACGTTTACACTAAGTGCATTATTGTGAGGTATTGGTTCTGCTAATGACATTTTTATTTATTTAGCATTTAGCATATTTGAAAGAGGGAAGATTAACAACTGCAAATTTGCTTTCAATTGTTCCTTTACAAGGAAGTTAGGGGCTGAAGTGATCAACGCTGGAACAGCCAACCTTGTGTGACTCATGTTGATAAATGATTGTTGCAGAGCAATGCATCTGAATCACTTGCAACAATCTCTGCAAAGGAAGCTAGAATATTCCTACACTGGTTGATGTAAAAAAATTAAAAAGCACCTGTTTTGCTGCTGTTTTGTTACTGTAAACTGTGGGATACTAGAGGACTTCCTTCTCCAGCTCCCAGCTCTGCCAATCGTTGCCGCGCCAGTCATCTGGGCACATGATCAACAGAGCTGCAAGAAGCCTCTGATCATCCAGCCTCCCCCAGTTTGGTCATGTGGATGACCTTACAGTCTAAAAATATAAACCAAAATCACAAAGCAGATAAAACTGCGCCTCATGGTCAAGTGCTGCTTTTGAGCTATTCATGCCAGTAGGATATAACTTTCCCTTTGTCTCGGCTTCCGTGCCCCTTCCTGGGCTTCTTCTTCTCTACTCCATTTCTGGTTGCTCTGAAGCACATTGGCCTTGTCTTTCTTGTCTTCTGTTGCTCACCTCCTGCTGCTTGCAACATCCCATGGCTTCTCATTCATTCATTCATTCAATCACTTGTGCCTCGCCCACTGTCCTCCTTCATTATCTACACACCCAATACCACTTCCCATCCATTACCGCCACTTCTGGGGTACCTGACCTCACCGTTCCCACGGTGCCATTTCAGGACGATGCCGGTGCTAGCTGTTTGAAAGGTGGATGGACTTCCTCATTCAACCCTGTCTCGGGAACACATCTGTTTGTGGTTGCTCTGTAATTGCTCGAGTTCAGAGCCCACCTGGACTTCACAGGGTGGAAACCCACAAGAAAAGGACTGTGTTGGAATCCCAGCTTGTTAGCTATTAAGCGGGTTAAATGCAGAAACAGGCACTCTCTTATCTTAGCTTGTGCAGATCTTTATTTTCTAAACAACATTTCCTCAAAGGACTAATAAAAAACACACACACAGAAGACAGACACAGAAAGAAGGATTACCAGCCTCCTCGTATTGGGAATCTTTGCCAGTAACAAGTTTATCAGGGCAGTGCAAGCACAGGCCCCGTGGCGTAGCGTTAATTTGCCTCTCCTACCAAATTAGCTGTGCTCAATGTTGTTTTCTTTCCAATTTTACATCCTTGATTACACATTCATAAAACCGTCCCATCTTCCAAGCATAAATACAAATGCTTTGAAAATATAATTGTGTGTGTTTATCAAGCACCTAATTTGTTTCACTTGCCAGGGTCTAATTATATAGGAAATATAAATGAATTGCTGGCCACATTGCCCGTTTCAAATACTAAAACAAAGGGGCATGGGGAGAAAACCCATCCAAAGTTTCAGAAACACAAATTCCAAGAGTACATTTCAGGACAAAAACAGATTTCAGTCTGTGTGCATAATGCACAATAAACATCCTACCAAACCGCTCTTAGCTTCACCATCTGCCTTCTCCTCCTGAATGGCTCTGCTGCTGCAGGCAGAAGACGTATCACCGGACAGCTCACCAACAGGCAAAGCGCAGAGATTCTGACTGGGGTAGCTGTGGCGGGTTGAAGCAGAAATTCTCAGCTAAAAACTTCACTTTGTAATTGGAGATGGGGGGGGGAGCAAAAGGAGAGCAGCAAGCTTTCTGTTTCTTGGTGTGTGTGGGGGTGGGGGGGTAGAGAGTCACATCTCTACCCCCTTGGCAGGGTAGTAGGGTTGGCAGGGCAGTGGGAGGTTTTGCAGAGTGGTTGAGCAGCAGCAAGGAGGATTCCCACAAAAAAACCTTGCTAGAAATTCAGTGGTGCCTTTGGCAAAGGGAAAATCAACAGTGTTCCAAAAGGGAAGGGGACTTTCTAACATTCTTAACATGAGCCACTACAGGTCTTCTTATATGAATATGAATATGAATATGAATATGAATATGAATATGAATATGATGAATGCCACTGTGTACAGGGCAATCTCTCCTATGTCATTTAGGGATGGCATAGCAGAGGTGACAAATGCCTCTTTGCTGAGGCACTGCATTGGGGAATGACTCTTTGCCCTTGCTTTAAGGAGCTCCACTCCCTGCTTGCCTCTCAGACCTATTGGCATGCTTAAAGACCCGGGATGACTCCCAGGGGGTAGCAAAGCATAGCAGGTGCTCCTGCTCCAAGATTTCCCGCTCCCCCTTTTGCGCCCCCATCTGCCAGACTAGAACTGCCAGAATGTCAGACAATATAGTCAGAGTATATTATAATCCTATAAAGTAAAGTTGTGCTGTCGAGTCAGTGTCGACTCCTGGTGCCCACAGAGCCCTGTGGTTGTCTTTGGTAAAATACAGGAGGGGTTTATCATTGCCTCCTCCCACACAGTATGAGATTTTGCCTTTCAGCATCTTCCTATATCACTGCTGCCTGATATAGGTATTTACCATAGTTTGGGAAACATACCAGTGAGGATACGAACCGGCAACCTCTTACTTGCTAGGCAAGTTACTTTCCCGCTGTGCCATTAAGTGGCCAGAGGTTGCCGGTTCGAATCCCTGCTGGTATGTTTCCCAGACTAGGGGAAACACCTCTATCAGGCAGCAGCAGTATAGGAAGACGCTGAAAGGCATCCTCTCATACTGCACGGGAGATGGCAATGGTCAACCCCTCCTGTATTCTACCAAAGACAACCACAGGGCTCTGTGGGCCCCAGGAGTCGACACCAACTCAACGGCACATCATCCTATTGCTTGAATTAATTATTTTTAAAGGTCTTCATTGTTTAAAGAAATTGCATTCACTCACTCCTTTACCCCAGTACAAGCAGCATAAGCCAGTGCAGTATATGGCAGCTTCCTATGATCCTGTGATGATCCTCTGATAACCTCCCCTCCAGATTTCAGCTGGCAAGGTACTGACCTCTCTCCCTCCTGCAGTCTTTCCTGCCTCATGAACTTGGTTCAGGAAGAGAAAACTAGCCTGGAAAGCGACAATCAGCTGAACAACCCTACATACTATAAAAAAAACCCACTTTGGTCGGTATTTTGCTAAAGTCTGTCTCGTGGTAAGAGAAGAACCAGCTGTGTTGATAGCTTCTTAAATGTATCCCTGGCCCTCTGGACTGATAAATTTGTATTCAATGCAACCAAATTGCTTGATAGCCTGGAGAGCGTTCTTTATCCCTTGTTTCCATTACATTCTTACCTTCCCATCGTTGCATTGTGTGTGTGTGTGTGTGTGTGTGTGTGTGTGTGTGTGTACTGCAGCAAAGAAAGAAAAAACAAGTGTGGATAACCAATGCAGCTCAGGCTCCCCCCACTCATCCATTTTCTGAAGCGGGGGAGATGTGAATTCTCCATTCCATCCAATTGTACCATTGCAGCCCATTAAAAGTAATAGAATGCGATTTAATAGCTTCTGTTAATTAATTGTTTTGGGAAATGTGGCTTTTTCGGCTCTGAAAGAAGCTGAGTTACGCATGGACGGCTTGCTCATGAAGTTGGGCGAGACAGTCGCCACAGGCGGTAGGTTGGCTGCCCCTGCCTCCAGCCGGTCCAAAATTCTATTTATTTATTTATTTGATTTCTATGCCACCCTTCCAAAAATGCTCTCTAAGCGTTTTCTCTAATGCGCTCTAAGCAGCTATAAGAACATAAGACAAGCGCTGCTGGATCAGGCCCAAGGCTATCTAGACCAGCATCCCGTTTCCCACAGTGGTCCACCAGGTCCCTGTGGGAAGGCCTGCTCCACTATTTTGAACTTTGTTCCAGCTGGTAGATTTCAGGCTTGCAGGCTCTACTTTTTGGTCTGGACCGAAGACCTTAACAAGGTTCCACTCAACTTACTCTAAGCGAATCCTTGGACATCTTGATCTCCCCCCCTGTAGATCTTTTGTTTTGGATACTTGTAACGATGGGTACTTGTAACGATGCTTGTAACATCGTTATATAAAGCCTAGTGTAAGAAATTAAGTTTTAAAGTAATTGTTTTCACTAAGTTCATTAGCGTCCACCCCAAGGAGCTCGTTTCTTTCGAAAGCATGGAACTGCTGGGATTTTGACTCTCGGAAGACACCATCGCATCGTTATTACCTCTTTCAAGCAGAGCACATAGTAGGTACATCTGTTACCAAGTGATGGAGGAAAGAATAAGTCTGAAGTGAATGGACTGATAACGGGGAATGTTAGATAAGGTGCCACAATGCCACCAGTGAAGAAATCAAATGTTCTCCCACATAATGGATGAGCAGATGCCATTCATCAAGTGTACACCATCGGTAGAAGCCTGAAGTACAATGCCCTTGGCTGCATAAAAAAGCCGTTTTCTCAATGAATATGTCAAGGGCTGATAGAAATATGAGAAGGGGATCCTGATTTGAGATGCATCGCCTTCGTCTGAAGCAAAATTGCTCAGACTCCTGCAGGCCACAGAACAGGAGTGGCCTGCATAATTCCGATATATATTCTTTCTATTTTTGGACGACTCCGTTCAGCTCCAAGTAGACGAGAAGAATTTTAGGTGAAGACTGCTTGAGCAGTTTCACGGCTCAAAGTGATGCTCACAGGTTGTGCACAGGATCAGGATTTCTGCGCTGCAGGGGAGGGCATAGTTATAATTGAACAGGGTTGGGGGGGCAATTTCTCTGGGCCCCTGAGGAAGAGGAGGCCTGCCCCCCAACAGCGTGTTCTTCACTCTTCCCTCCCACCTCTTCAAAGGAGACGGTGGGGAGTTGTGAAGGGCAGAGAGGCCTGGGCCCCTTCCAGCCTTGCTACTGCCCCTGCTCAGCACTGGCAAACCCCACCCAGGGAACACTCCGGGGTAGCTTGCCAAGTGCGCAAGAGTTGGGACCAATTGTAGCTGGTGGGCAATCTCATCATCTAAGCGACACAGATCTGTCTCTGCACACATGCGCACTCAGGCAAGGCTGGCGTCGAGAAGTCAGCATTGCTGAGCAGCTGCGGATGGCCCAGGACCCACTGCCGACCCCTGAGACCATCTTCCACCTTAGTGCGGCGGTGGAGGCAGGTCTGCTTTCTCTGGGTCCACTGACATGGGAAGGGTGACATAGGAAGCTACTGAGTGAGATTATTGGTCTCAGAAGCTCCGGGTTGTCTACCCAGACTGGCAGAGGCTTCTGCAAGGTTGCAGGCAGGAGTCTCTCCCAGCCCTCTTTTGGAGATGCTGCCAGGGAGGGAACCTGGAACCTTCTGCATGCACGCAGGCTGGTGCTCTTCCCCAAGCAGCCCCATCCCCAAAGGGGAATCTCTTATGGTGTTCACACATGTAGTTTCCCATGCAAATGGAAACCAGGGCAGACCCTGCTGAGCAAAGAGGACAATCCATGCTTGCTATCCCTCTCCTGGGGTGGTTTGCTGAGGGATGCCTGAAAGCAGGAGCTGGCCTTCTAAGCACGAAGCCTGTCCTGGCTTCCCATTCTCCAGCTCCTCTTGCTGCATTGGAATCTGCGGCAGACATGCCCTGCATGCAAATCAGATGCTCTGCCACTGATGCTCGATGGTTCCATCCCTCTTTGCCTTCACTGATGCTCTCCCTGTCTGTTTGCAAATATTGCCTGGGCTACTCCAGTGGCCAGAGAACCAAGCTGGGGTAAAATTGGAGAGGAGAGCTGGTCTTGTGGCAGCAAGCATGACTTTTCCCCTTAGCTAAGCAGGGTCCATCCTGGTTTGCATTTGTATGGGAGACATGAGGACTGTAAGGTATTCCCCTCAGGCGATGGAGTTGCTCTGGGAAGAGCATCTAGGCTCCACGTTCCCTCCCTGGCGGCATCTCCAAGATAGGGCTGAGAGAGACTCCTGCCTGCAACCTTGGAGAAGCCGCTGCCAGTCTGTGAAGACAATGCTGAGCTAGATAGACCAATGGGCTGACTCAGTATATGGCAGCTTCCTAGGTTCCTATGCCCTGGATCATCTTCAGTTTGCATGCAGGTGGTGTGGAATGTGGCTGTCAGGATGGCCATTCTTTTTAGCAAGGCAAGAATAGATAGGAAAAGAGTTGCGTTTGTGGGCTCCACACAACCCTCCAAGGGGTACTCTAGCCGTGACGTTTCCCTGAATAACGACACACGTTTGGATTCTGACAGGAGTGTGTGTCTGAAGACAGGAGAGGAGTGTGCAATGTGATGAAAATAACCCTTCCTTGTAGGATATTTGCATTTCTCCTCTCGGCTGAAGCCCGTCTTCGCTACATATTTGGCGAAACAGATGGACACCCAGAACGGGTGCCAAAGCATTTATGATGTAGCGAGAAACAAGCTCTCCTGCTGACTGCTCTCTTCTGCCGAGAAATGTCGAACGCACGTACCGAATGTGGGATGACAGGAATAGAGTCTCTTTCGCGGAGGGGAGGGAAATGGCAGTCAGGATTGAGAGGAAGGGGGCAGATGAAGTGATTGGAAGCGGGGTGGGTGGGCAGGGGGGAAAGACCAGGAGCTAGCAAGTGGGGAAAGAGAAGGTGAATTTAAACTGCCACTTCCCCACAACTGCCCCTGACGTGTGGTTGATCATTCTGCAACATAATTCAGGAAGCAAATGCAGATGCTCAAGCTTTAATAAGCCATCTCCATGGGTATCCAGGAGAGGAGAGCTGGTCTTGTGGTAGCAAGCATGCATGGTCCCCTTTGCTAAGCAGGGTCCACCCTGGTTGCATATGAAAGGGAGACTAGAAGTGTGAGCATTGTAAGATATTCCCCCTCAGGGGATGGAGAAGCACTAGGAAGAGCATCTGCGGGCTTGCATGTAGAAGGTTCCACGTCCCCTCCCTGGTTTCTCCAGGTAGGGCTAGGAGAGACTCCTGCCTGCAGTCTTGGAGAAGCTGCTGCCAGTCATAAGAACACAAGAACATAAGAATAGCCCTGCTGGATCATGTCCAAGTACCATTTAGTACAGCATCCTGTTTCACACAGTGGCCCACCAGATGCCGCTGGAAGCCACAGGCAGGAGTTGAGGGCATGCCCTCCCTCCTGCTGTTACTCCCCTGCAACTGGTACTCAGAGGCATCCTCCCTTTGAATCTGGAGGTGGCCTATAGTAGTAGCTTCCATCAAGTTATCCAAACCCTTCTTCAAGCCATCCAGGTTGTTGGCTGTCACCACATCTTGTGGCAGAGAATTCCACAAGTTGATTATGCGTCACTCACAAATCAACAAATTGACTCCTAAGTCCTAAATTGACACATCGAGGGCCTTGTGGATTCTGCTGCTTGGTGATGGAAAGGAATCTCCCCCCCCTCCCAAAGTGCATGTATTCAAGTGTGTGAACTACGTGGAGTTTGATATATAAAAATACATTGGCAGAAGTTGTACTGTGTGTATATTATTAGCATGCGCCACATTGCTGGCAAACAACTTGGAAAACATATTGTGAGAAATAGCTCTTGCAAAAAACATTTTAGAAATGATCAATTAATTTTATTCCAATCTCTTGCCATAACATCAACTTTCAAACTTGGAACTGAAAACAAGTCTAGTTAAGAACTTGGAAGCCATTGCATGAATGCAGTTCTATCTGCTCAGCCAAATTTGTACGTGTTATTGAGTATAGGATGTAAAGCACCTGTGAAAGTGAAGCTTGTGCCAGCGAGTCAGGTTTGGCCTGCTCTATATAGGTCTGTGCATCAATGTTCCCTCTAAGAGAGATTCCCAGACATTGTTGACTACAACTCCCAGAATCCCCAGCTGCAATGGCTTTTGCTTGGGGATTATGGGAGTTGTCGTAAACAACATCCAGGAATCTCTCTTAGAGGGAACACTGCTGTGCATTCCATGCACACTTGTGACTGCTGTGCAAGCCTGGGATTTGAGCTTCCATCCAGAATGGATGGATTGATTGATTGATTAAGTGACGTGAAGTCGGTGTCAGCTCTTAGCGACCACATAGATTGATTC
This sequence comes from Hemicordylus capensis, assembly GCF_027244095.1. Taxonomy (NCBI): domain Eukaryota; kingdom Metazoa; phylum Chordata; class Lepidosauria; order Squamata; family Cordylidae; genus Hemicordylus; species Hemicordylus capensis. The sequence goes on from NC_069667.1 coordinate 24,317,823, forward strand.
TCTGCAGGATGATTGGTCTTCAGCTTGACCTTCAGGGTCTCTCAGTGGTGCATTCATTGCTGTAGTAATGGAGTCCATCCACCTTGCTGCTGGTCGTCCTCTTCTTCTCTTTTCTCCAACTTACCCCAGCATTATGGACTTCTCAAGGGAGCTGGGTCTTTGCATAATGTGTCCAAAGTATGATAGATTGAGCCTGGTCATTTGTGCCTCGAGTGAAAATTCTGGATTGATTTGTTCTATGATCCATTGGCTTGTTTTCCTGGATGACCATGGTATCCAGTCTGGAGGCTACCAGCAGATGTCCCACTGTTTTGAGGTTGAATTAGCTCATGAAATACTCTGCTATATAAGTAATTACCTTCAACAGCACCAGCCATCTCTCATTTCTCAGCTGTGTTTATTTCCAATTGTGTGTGGGGGTTCTCTTCTTCACATGTGTGTATGTGTAGGGCAAGGAGGAAACCATAGCAGCCACCTCCTGCACAGTTCCAGGAAGAGTTCGAATGTAGAGTTTGAATGATGCTGTGATCTCTCCCTCCCTCCCTCTCTCTCATGTCCCGCAGTGTGGGAGCGGCTTCAGCCTGCTGTGCAAACCGTACAACCACATGGGTAGGCCTGGCCACATGGCTGGAATTGCCTTTCCCCCTTCTACTGGGATGCTAACCCCATAGGAAAGAGCCACAGATTTGACCCAGCTAGTCATACTGTTGCCTTCGCGGGTTGGGATTGCCTAGTCGTTAAAGGGCTCCCATGCTGCTGGGCAGGTACATGATGGACAGAATGATCATGCAGGGATGAAACTGAATGGAATACTGGGCTTTTCTACAGCTGAGAAAGGAGAGCTGTTCCTTACTATGAAAAGAACGGTTTAGAATTCAATTTTGGTATCCTAGGACTCCACTGAAGCGGATATAAAGCGTTTAGCAGCATTAAATCATGTTCAACTGGACCTCCAGGTAACCTTTTAAAGCAATAAAAGACTCATTTATTCTTTCATCATTATGTATGGAAAATATAACTCTCTACCTGTAAAGATGAAGATAGGCTTATGGCCACCATGCTGGAAAGTTACTCAGTGGATGCCGCAACTGACCTGAAGAACCTTCAGATGTTACCATCTGAATTATTACGTTAAATAATATTATAAGTAATATGATACTTATTTATGACATTTAATCCCATCCTTCCTCCAAGGAGTATGGGGTTCACATAGGAATATAAGGAAGCTGCCTCATGCTGAGTCAGAACATTGGTCCATCTAGCTCAGTATTGTCTTCACAGACTGGCAGCAGCTCTCCAAGGTTTCAGGCAGGAGTTTCTCCCAGCCCTACCTGGAGATGCTGCCAGGAATTGAATATGGAGCCTTCTGCATGTGAAGCAGATGCTCTACCACTGAGCCCCATCCTCCCTATTTTCCACCACAACCCTGTGGGGTAGGTCAAGGTGAGAGAGAGTGACTGGCCCAAGGTTACCCCAGAAACTCCATGACTGAGTGGGGATTAGAGCCCTGCCTATGCCCTCTCCCATTCTAGTTGGACACTCTAGCCACTACATCAAGCCAATTCAAAATATGAATATTTAAACATAACTTTTCAAAGTGGTGGCAGGTCTATTTCCCTCATTAGGTGTTGGCACTGAGGTCAAGGCATGATACTGACTTGTCCTTCCGTTGTGAGGGAGCTCCCGACATGTTAAATACAAATAAAGTTCATATCTGAATTTCCAGCAAATTCAGCAAATTCCTTTTAATTTATTCATAAATGATCTAGAAGTTGGAGTAAGCAGCACAATGGCCAGATTTGCAGATGGCACTAAAATATTTAGGGTAGTGAAATCCACAACGGATTTTGAGGGGTTCCAAAAGGATCTCTCCAAACTGGGGGAGTGGGCAACAAAATGGCAAATGCGGTTCAGTGTAAGTAAATGTAAAGTGATGCATATTGGGGCAACCCCCCCCCCCCGCCCAACTTCATGTATCACAGATGGGATCTGAGCTGTTAGTGATTGGCCAGAGAGAGATCTTGGGTTTGTTGTGGAAAGCTCACTGAAAGTGTTGATTCAGTGTGTGGCAGCTATGAAAAAGGCCAATTCTATGCTAGGGATCATTAGGAAGGGGATTGAACATAAGAATGCTGGTATTATAATGCCCTTATACAAAACTCTGGTGCGGCTGCATTTGAGTGTTGCATACAGTTCTGGTCACCATATCTTAAGAAGGATATTGTAGAACTGGAAAAGGTGCAGAAGAGGGCAACCAAGACAATCAGGGGCCTGGAACACCTTCCTTATGAGGCAAGGCTACAACTCTTGGGGCTTTTTAGTTTAGAAAAAAGATGACTGTGGGGAGACATGATAAAGGACCATAAAATTTAATATTGAGTGGCAGAGAAAATTTTTCTTCCTCTCTCACAACACTAGAACCAGGGGCCATCCCATGAAACTGAAGGTTGGGAGATTCAGGACTGCCAAAGGGAAGTACTTGTTCACACAGCACATAATTAATCTATGGAATTCTCTCCCATGGGATATGGTCATGGCCACTAGATTGGATGGTTTTAAAAGGGGCTTAGACAAAGTCATGGAGGACAGGTCTATCGATAGCTACTAATCTGGTGGCTATAGGTCACCTCCAGCCTCAGAGACACGATGCCTCTGAATACCAGTTGCAGGCGAGCAACAGCAGGAGAGAGGGCATGCAAATACCTCTTGCCTGTGGGCTCCCCAGAGGCATCTGGTGGGCCACTGTGTGAAACAGGATGCTGGGCTAGATAAGCCTTGGGCCTGATCCAGCAAGGCTGTTCTTATGTTCAAATTGCACTTCCAAACGGGTGTTTTTCAAGACAAAATGCTGTAGGGAGTCCTAGTCATAGAATTTCCATTTCAGATCTAGTTTGGCACTTTGTGATTTGCTCTCCCATTAATTGAATACGTAGGAATAAAATGACTGGGGGAGAAAGAAAATCCCTATTGTTCTGTCTTCCGTCTCAACGAGATTCCACTGTCAGGCCAGAAACTCAACAAAGTTCTTCTCTCCAAGACACAGTGCTATCTACCCACTTGCGTGGCTTTTCTGCTCCCACCTTTCTTCAAGAACATCAGAGTTTGAGAAAGTTGCTTAGCAATAGAAATGGAATTAAATGTGCTTGCAGATCCCTAAAAAGTCCTCCAGCGGTCATTACTATAGAGAAACTCTCTCCCCCACCACAGCACACTATCTCCTTGTTTCCATAGCAGCCCCTCTGCTGCTATGTCAAACTCGCCTCTCCAATCTGCCTTCCAATCTTCTTAAGTGAAATATTATTTATACTTATTAACCTTTTCTTAGATTCTGCACCTTTCCCCCACCCACTCCAAGCCTAGTGTGGCTTCTTTGTGAAAAAATCCCACCTACGTCCTAACTAGATGCTTCACACACTGGAATGTCAAGGCAACACTGGAATAATTACTTAAATTTAAGAGAATGCCTTCTTCACTATGAACCTCACCGCCCATTGAGATCACCTGGAGAGGATCGTCTGCAGTTGCCACCAGCTCCTCTGCTGGATTTTCAGGGGTGGGCCTTCTATATTGCTGCCCCGAGACTCTGGGATGTTCTCCCTGCTGAAATAAGAGCCTCCCCATCTCTTGACAACTTCAAAAAAAGCCCCTAAAGACCAAGCTTTTTAGTTAGACTTGTGGTTTTGAATTATTTTAAGCTTTTAATTTCTGTTTTAATTTGTTTTATGTTGCTGTAAACTGCCCAGAGATGGAAGTTTGGGGCAGTGTACAAATATGATAGATAGATAGATAGATAGATAGATAGATAGATAGATAGATAGATAGATAGATAGATGTAAGAGGAAAATCCAGTTTCCATAAGGTCCTCCTTGACTGTAACCAAACATTCTATAAGAAAAGGTGCAGTGATGCTCTCATGAAATTTTGCCATTTGACTCTAACCTTCTTTCTACTTCTGCTCTCTTCTTCAATTCTCCACAGTCCCCAGAGCTGAACTACACCTTACCTCTCTTCACAATATTTGACCTAGAGGCAGAAATGGCTGAGTTCTCATTTGGCTTTCTTGCTGTCAGCTGCCAGCTGTTAATCCATTGGTTGTTAGGTATCTGAAGCTGTGAAAATCCCAGGTTTGGCAAAGACTCAGAGCAAAGGTGCATTGACTTCACAATCAGAAGGAGAGGGATCACCTTGAATATCCCCTGCTCCAAAACACTTGTTTGTTTAACTCCAGTCGGGCTTGTTGTCCATTTCCATTAGGTTTATTTGAATCCTTGCCCTTGCTTTGAGGAGCTCTCAAAATGGTTAGTACCCCAAATGGGGCGCAGAAGGACTCTGTATAGAGAGGATGAATGAAGCCTGGAATATCCAACTATTATTTCTTTAGGTTTCTACAGGGACAGATCTAGCACAGCAGTCTTCCAGTGGCTGTTGCTGGTGTCTATCTTATGTTTCTTTTTTAGGCTGCAAGTCCTTTGCGGGCAGGGAACCATCTTTAGCTATGCCCCCCTGTCCCCTGCTAATGGAGCAAAGAAGCACCTTTTTAACATGGTGATTCTCTATTTAGCAGGGGGAGAGCAACTGGCCCTATCCATCCATCCCCAGCACAGCATCCCTCCAGTGGCCGTTGCTGGTGTCTATCTTATGGGGTTTTTTTTTCCAGATTGGGAGCCTTTTGGGGACTGGGAGCCACACATACACACTCACACACAACACTTTGGGAACTTTTGTTGAAAAGTGGTATATAAATATTCATTGTATTTCTGTTCATATTCTACCATTGGGTGATTAACCTGTAGCTGGAACCATACTTGTTCCTGTTTGGGGACTGCCTATTATAGAACATTTCCAGTTCATGTGAAAATGTCTTCTGTAAATCTCATATTCTGTAAATAACACTATACTTTTAAAAAGTGCCACCGCTTTCTCTGCCAATGGAACTGGCGCATAGCACTCGAATACGATGTATATGACGAATATTTATATACTGCTTTTCAACAAAAGTTCCCAAAGCAGTTTAAAGGTAAAGTTGTGCCACTGAGTCGGTTTTGACTCCTGGCAACCACAGAACCAGGAAAGGGATGGGAAGGACTCTGGTTATTTCCAAATCAAAGAATATGTTCAAATTTAAAGCACCATTCTGTGAGCACTTTCCTCCCACAACATCTGATGTTGTTTTATCCTTAATTGTCTCTTTTATGCACGCCGGCCTCTTATTTATGACAACAGGATGATCATCAGCATAAAAGCCATTGAGCTAATACTAAGTATGTGGGATATAACCCATGGCAGTGAAGACGACAAGTTGATCAAGAAGCCCCTGTTACTTCTACGACATCTGGTGAACACAGAGAATAATTCTGCATGTCTTTAGGCACTCATGGTCCAATGTTGCAGATAAAGAAATGGCTCTGTTTATTGATGGGACATCTGCTAACTTTAATTTTCCTGGGTAGCATGCTGAATGAACTAAGTGAATTTGTACAAACTAGGCAGGTGTTGCTGAATTTATGTCCCTACTACAGTTATGAAATTTGGCAGAATTTCCTGCTCTTGCAGGGATAGATAACCTCGGCTCTCCAGCTGTTGCTGACCTACAACTTCTGCCGTCCCATCACAACAAATTGCAGCTTGGGGTGATGGGATTTGTAGTCCAGCAACATCTGGAGATCCTAGATTACCCAATCCTGTGCTATAGGATGCTATAGGGCTGAGCTGTGGGCAGTGAGTAGAGTGAAGGCAGAGGATGAGCTAGGAAGCAACTATTGTCCAAGCCCAAAGAGGAAACTTTATCTAGCTCTTCCTGCCTGGGATGGACCATTGGCCAGGGCCTGAGATACCTTTGCTGCAGAGGAAGTTGTTCCATCCTACTATCATGGTGGCTCATCGTACGGGGCAGTCACTCAGAATGCTGAGGTGACCCCAGAACTCTGTGAATGCCGATCCCTGCCACTGTGCAAGTGCAATAGGGCGGGGTTGTGCCCTCGGCATGGGAAGGCAGGCACAGTGCCGCCATCTTGCCTCCCCTCGCACATGGCCAGGATTGGCCCATCAGGGAAGGGGGCCAGTGTCCATCCTGACCAGTTGCTCCGCAGTGTGGCAGTTGCTCCACTTGATTAATGGTATCCGGCCAGAGGGCCATTTGAGGTGGGGGCGCAGGAGACATCCCTTCAGGACTTTTGCGACCCGGAGGGTTGGGCATGGCCCCTCCTCACGGGGTGGCTCGGCTCACCACTCAAAGCTCTGTGGCTTGGGTTGGAGTGGGCTGTGTCACCCTCCCCTCAGTGAGGATGTCAGGACCTGGCACCTGACAGAATCAGCACCCGGCCCTTCACCCTGGTGGGAGACGGCCCTCCCTAGGAGGCGGTCTCACATGGAGGAGTGCTCGCACTCTAGCTAGTTAGGTACCTCAATAAAAGTCTTCTTTCTACTGTACATCAATAAAGTGGCCCTCTTTTACTCCATTTAAACATGTCCTGTCTTCATTGGGGCCTGGAGGTGCAATGGCCAAATTCAGACAAAATAGGAAACTGGAGGTCTCTTCACCTCCGATTTTTGAAGCCGCATGTCCCAATTTGTCAAACCAGAGTGAAGGGTGAAAATGGAGACCAGCGGCTTCCCTCGCCAAACTCCACTCTGAACATTTAGTCAGAGTGGCGTTTTGCCACCCGGAGTTTTGTCGCTGTGGTGCCAGCGTTACATCTGAATGCTGGCACCACTGTTTGGGCCCCCCGGAACCGGAGTCTGAGGCCCAATTGGCTGTATGGCCTGTCCTTCTGTCAAGAAGGAAACCCGCACAGCCAGCAACCCTACCTCTCTGCATTTTTGCTGAATGCAGAAAGGCACCACTCTCTGTCATCCGGAAGTGGTTGGGAGAGCAGTGTGTGTGTGTGGAACCACAGGTCCATTGGAGTGATGGTGGTGGTGGGGCTCCTTTAAGGGAAACAGAGCCCTTTTGAACCCCTGCACCTTCTTAGAAGGCATGCACGGAGTGCTGGAGAGCATAGGTCAGGGCCAGCCTTGGGGAACAGCAGTAAGGAGCACAGGTGGGGGAAGCAAGGCTAAGTGAATCCCCTCGACCTCCTCCTCCATCAGTAAAACATAACATGCCTTTTGCTTCTTTCCATATTAAGGCTTAGGGCTTTGAGATCATCTGCCAAAACACTTTCCAATGCAGCTGGTGCTCCATTGCTTCTTTTGAATTTATCATGGAGGACCTTGCTATTTATAAAGGAATTTTATTTATGTAAATTGAAGCTTGTGGCAATGGATGCGCTTCTCTTAATGTTGACAAGACCCACCTAAGAGGGAAGACAGATCTCGTTTCATTTCCACAGGAATGTAATATTTATGAATTTTAATGGTTGTGTGTCAAAAGTTTGATGCATATACTAGAAAAGTGTTAGTCAATCAAGTGTTGGAATAAATACACATTTTTAATTAAGCAGGAACCTGAAAACAGCAAGCTTTCTGTGCAAGTTGCAGAAATAAGTGATCAGGGAAATACTTCTCCACTGGGATTTGAATGCAATGTTTTTTTGTTTAGCGCTTTGTCAAATTAGTTTTACACCTAGCAGAAGGTTATACGTATTTTTCAGGAAAATGTGTTCCTATATTTCATTTTTTAAAAATTACTTTGCTCCCTAATGCACAAGAAAGCAAATTATGAGAATAAGTGTACTGGAAATATCTGCAAATTAAAGAGAAAGTGGGAAATGGCTTCTTTTATTACTTGATTAGATTATATTGGAGTTTGTCCCTTTTTATATGCAGATATGTGCTTTTATTCCCGGGTACATTTGATTCAAATTAATTGTGTTAAGTGGGATTCAATTCCAGTCTTTTAGTGTTAATTCCATGTTTATTGCCTGTTAGGTTCTCATATTAAGCTTGATCATTGTGGAAGCAAAAGTAGATTCTGCTCATTGCCAAACATACACGCTAACCTTGGAAGTTTGTGAGGCACTGTGTGTGTGTGTGTGTGTGTGTGTTACCAAACCTGAGATTGCCATGAGATGCCGCAATTTTGGGAGCTTACCAGTGGACATGTGACAAGGTCCTGTTGGTGGCTCCCTTCTGCATTTATTCCTGCATATATGTTAGTGCGAACTTGCCCAAGCCACACCCCCTATGTCTATGTCAGATGCAGGGGGCGTGGTCTGTGCCAGGACAAGGATATTCAGCCCTGTTGCAAAGTTTCACTTCCTCAGTCAGTGGTTCATTGAATCTCTGACTGGGAGCTCCTTTCTCTGCTTTACAGAGAGAGGAGCTCCCAGTCAGAGATTCAACAAACTGCTGACTGGGATAGGGAAACGTTGCCCCATCCAGGCACTGACCATGCCCCCTGTATCTGGCGCAGACGTGGGGCAATGGCCAGTAAGGATCCTTCTCCTGCCTCCAGCAGGAAACAGAACACACAAGTCCCTTGCAAGTCAGAAGCCCGATCCGGACATTATGCTGTAAATGTACAGACGTCTTAACCACAGAGCTACAGTAGTGCTGTCCTGCATCCCATTCAGTGGAGTGGGGAGAGAGTAACAGATCACTGTTGGCAGTCCGTGGTCACCTAATTTCAGGATTTTGAAAATTCTCTGTTATTTGGGAAGAACCTTGAAATCCATTAAATGGGATGTTCAGTGCCAGTTCTAGACTGAAGGATTACAACCAGTAACATTTTGTGGGGGGAGCAGAGAGAGTGCATTTTATTGAAGATCTCATCTAGGAGCTTAACAGCAGTTTTGCAGGGCTGAGTCGAGGCTCCTGCAGGCACCTTCTTAATTTCCCTGTCAGCAAAGCTGACTGAGGATGACAAGCCTTCCAAGGACAACTTTAAAAGTGACATTCTTGGTTGGCAATTGCCAGTCACCAGCTCCGTGCCGGCTAGTCATATATTCCGCAGTGCTGTGAGGCTTTGACACCAACTCATTTCGCTTCTGACAAATACCTCACAAAGGAAATTATTTGCAGTGGGCACAAATGTGTGATGGACTTGAACTTGTGTCAAGGAGATTGCATTAAAGCTGGAGATATCCTTGTGTTGCAGTCATGTTGACCTCGCAAAGCATAACAACTTGCCCATATGCTCCAAATCCCTGGATAATGCAGTAGACACTTCTTTTTCTTTCTTTTTTTGGTGATGGGGTGTTTTGGTGATGGGACACTTCTTTTTTTTTTGGTGTGTTCACAGATGATCAAAAATCAGGAGTGTACACAGCTCCCAAAGTTGGGGAGGATACTTGTCCTAACCAGCTTTCAATCATGTCAACTGCATTGGTGAATAGCAAAATCCTTGCACCCCTATTAACATTCTTTGCCTCCCCTTTGCTCCCCCAGACTAGTGGTTCAGTCACCCCTGAACTAGATGGCCTAGACACAGAGTCAGCTTCTAAGATACACAGGGGAAGATAGAACTCTCACACTCATATCTCAGTGCCTATGACCTTGGCAGCCTACAGCTGGCATTGAAGTTCAGGCTGCGTTTCAGGCTATTAAGAGAAATGAAATGGGGGTGGGGGTGGGGAGGACTTATTACTCTGTGTCCGCTTACCATACCAACAAGCCCATAGCCAATCTCAGCACACTTATAATTCTTAAACTTTAGTTCCTTTTCAGGGCTGACCTTTGCATTGGGGAAGAATGTGTAAAATGGAATGTGGTGTGTCTCTGTGGATACAGTATACCCCAGAAGGAACAATATGGCGCACTGAAATAATCGTATAGTTTACATGCAATTGCACATGAGAGAGAAAAGGTCACCACTGCATCTTAATTTTATATGCAGATAAAAGAAACAACCCCCACTCCCCAATTGGACTGATGTATGTAGATCACCCAAGGTTGACTTACAAATCCCCCTTGCCAGTCTGAAAAGTTACAAAATGGTATCATCTTGGTCCGAAATGAAGAAAATGCAATGTATACTAAGATTTCATGAAAATAAAAGGGCAGCGGAGCCTTGCTTTCTTAAAAGAAAACCTGTGAAATGGAAAAGGCCATGACAGAGAAAAACATGTATGCTGTGCATCAGGCGGGTTGCTGTTGGAAACAGAATGTTGGATTAGATGGATACTTGGTCTGATCTATTTTTAAAACCATTTAGAGCTTTAAAGGTAATAACTGGGAGGGCTGTGCATGTACAAAAAAATTGGATCCGATCCGAATCTGATCTAATCTGATTTTGAAAAGGTTGGGATCAGAAGTTTGGGGTGTTGGCTGTCGAGTTGGAGTCAGAGTTCCAGATGCTTAGATTCATCCGGGTCATCATTCTGGATTGGCAACATTTATATTAAAAACAGAGTCCTGGTTTTTAGGAAGCTAAAGTGTATGAGTTATTCCATGATGTTATGCACTATGTGATTTTTAATATTATGGAATGTTGTGTTTTTAATAAACAGAAGGAAATTGTATTGAAGATCGGATTCTTCCCCATAGAGGTCAGTGGGGAGATGGGAAAAATCAGGAAATATAAATGGCTGGGCCTAGGACTTCAAAATTCAACAAAGGCGAAGTACAGGATGGAAAGACTCTATGTAGTGAATTTGAAGTGAATTGCACAATCCTGCAATTTTTAATGATTCTTTTGGTGTGTTTTATGAGGTGTTCTTGTGCAAGAACACCTGTATAGTTTAACAAAGTGCTGTTCTTGCTCAAGAGTAACATTCTGGAAATCGTAGAATGATGCTCTTGTGCAAGAACATAGTATAGAATAGAAGCAACTCTTTCTCATGGCATCTTCAGACAGTATAGCCCAGCAGGACTGCATCATGTGACTGCTCTGGTGCTATGATGCTGCTTCTCTGATTTGCAGGTTGGAACTGTGATGGATGGACCACAATGGCTGCATCCAATGGACCCACAGTTCCACTCCACGTCCCCCTGCTCTCCTGTCCGCATTTTCTTGTAATGGACAGCAGGCGAACTGCAGTCATGGAGACTGCAGAGAGAAGGGGGAACGGACTGTGCGGGCTTCCTTCTTGACTGAAGGACAGCCCTGGCAGCCAATTGCAGCCAGAGTGAGGGAGGAGCTTGCTCCCTCAACTGCGGTTGCCACAAAGAGGGACTCTGGTGCTGCGGACGTAATGCTGGTGCTGCAAAACTGGAGTTATAGGTGGTGAAATTCACTACAAACCAAAAGTACAAATTGGAGTCTGGGGAGGGAAACTTCAGAAGATTTTTGGTCCGTACTGTATGCATCCGGGCATACACAAATTTCAACCGGAGGCCCCTTCAACTCTGGTTTTGTGTTAGATGCGAATGCGGCCACTGTCTCCCAGCCAGCCTGGCTTTGAAACTCTGTATTGCACCTCCTGTCTCTTGCACAAATTCATCACGATGGCTTCAAGGCATTGCAATCTTCCCTTACATTTCAGGCTCTTCTGAATACTGAATTTTAAACAACAGAGCAAAACTGGAGGCTGTTGCAAATCAGGTACAAATCATTCACTGAATATTCAGAACTTTATGATTTGTTGCTTTAGGTGTCAAAATTAATTAGTTATTGAGGAAATGAAAGCTGCTACCATCCGAACAAGGTTCAGGTTTTTCATTGGGTTTTTAGATTTAGGCAAAAAACGTATTTTTCCCCCCTTCCCTACAATGAAAACAGAAAACAGCTTAATTATTCCCATTACATTCTCCAATCACCTCTGTCACACTCCTTTTGATTCAGTGACTTGCCAGAATTTACCCATTGGCACAATAGTTATTTTTAGGTGCATTGTGAATTTTTTGACTGAAGCTCGTTGGCGCATATAAATTATCCATTTAAGCATTGATTTGAAAATAATAATATAGAGTGTCTCAGCAGTGTGTCAGAAAAGCATCAAATGGAGTTGTTCTGGTAGCTGTAATTGCAGGCAATGGTTTATGGGGGAAGATCATTTAAGTTTCAAATGACATGGAAACGCAGGAGCTGGGAGCAAGCTGAAGCAGCCAAAGAAACAGGCTTGGTGAGTCTAGATTGGTTTCAAGCAATTTGAGTGCTGCAGGGACATAGCGGTGGTAAGAACCAGTCCCGGCAGGCCAGGGACCTAAACCAGTCAGGAAACTGTCTGGCAGCTAATGAGAAGCAAGAATAGAGACTGGGCAAGGAAGTTTGAATGGACAGAAGGCAGCCTTGGATGGCCAGATTGACTGCCCACAAAGCTGCCGGCTCCATCATGGAGCCAGAGGGGGCTGTGTGGCCCCTGGAGGTTCGAGGATGCCCCACGTGAGTGGGCATCCTGGAGAGACCCCTGAGCTTGCAGCCTCCTGGCGGGGGATCTCCTCGTGTGTCGCCATGCACCGCAGCGACACACGATAAAAAAACCCACCAAGGTTAATGGAGCGATTGCTCCATTAACCTCATTTGAGGGGAGGGGGATTTAACGATTTAAAATGTAAAAGGCCTGAGTGAACAAAAATGGTCTTTACCTGGCATCTAAAAGAACGGAGTGATGAGGCCATGCAAACCTCATTGGGGAGGCTATTCCATATACAGGGTGCCACCACTGAAAAGGCCCTCTCCCTAGTAGCTACCCGCTTCACGTCGTTTGGCAGGGGCACTTGGAGGAGGGCCACTGAAGAAGATCTTAAGGTCCAGGTTGGGATATATGGGCAAGGCACTCACTCAGGTAACCATTTAGGGCTTTAAAGGTTAAAACCAGCACTTTGAGTCCTTGGTATTCAAACTCAGTATAAGGCAGTTTCCTATGTTCCTGTGTAGTGGGCCTAGTTGCTCTGCCTCTTTCTGGAGCTCAGCATGGGCCTGATCCAGATCCAAGATGAAAACCAATGACCCTCAGGTGTACGTGCCTGAAACTGCCAAATTAAAATTACACCAGGCATGCCTTTAGGCGTCCAATCTAGAGATAAAGATGCAACACAGTGGGGAGGAAAGGGAAGGATAATCTTTTGGGGAAAGCCAAGGAACAGGCCAATAGAAGGCACTTTCCCCTCCCCACTACCCATGAGGAGTGGCCAGTCAGTCTAAAAATGATCCACACCATTCATATCCATCTCCTCCTGCACAGATCTCTCTTTGAGGCCATTGTGTGTTGGAACCTTGTGCGGGGACCATGCTGCCGGATACTTTGCTGTAAAGTTCATTCTCAGGATAATGCCCAGGCATGGCTGTCACCATGATATCACACACAATAAAAAATTGAAGAAGCATTCAAGATTCCTCTGAAGCACAAATATCTGAGAATCTTCAGGGGAAGCCACATGAGTTTCTACAAGGGTAATGGAATTTCTCAGGGGTTATTTGCACATCTCTAGTCTGATGCAATATGTGCCTGCCCAGTTGAGGGTCAGCAAGAAGGAAGGGAAGCTCTCTATGAGGTTTCCTTTCCCCACATACAACTCTGCACACCTGTGAGGGAATGGACAAGGTTCAGAGCTTCAGATTTCATAAACAAATGAAACAACTAGTCTCTATAGGTCTAGTTATGGGTTTGCAGAAATCTGCGTCCGTTTGATTCAAGTGATTATTTTAGAAGAGGCCAAGTGCAATATAACTAAAGTGTGCTGGTTTCCATGGAAATTGGGGCAGGGGAGGTCTTTTCTTTAATTTTGTCAGCTTTCTGAGTTCAATTACAAGCCAAAATAGTACCATGTAATTATGGCAGTACTGTATTATTATACTTACATTCAGTTTTAATTACAGAGCTATTTTGACAAATCCATCAAGTATGTGTAAAAAGAAAAATATCACAGAACCACCCCACAAAAATAAAACCCAGATCCCTAAACAACTGTTACATTTCTATTGGCAACTGTTAAGGATTGACAAGCCCAAGAAGGAACCCAGGAAGTAAGATGGACGGACTTGCTTGAATGTCATCAAGTGAATTCTCACATGCGCCAACTGTCCATAGATACTGGGGATAACTGCTATTTTCTTGTTCCTGCCCTTGGTAAATTATTGTTTTATTTATTTTATTTAAGATACTTGTCCACTACCTGCCACAAGACCAGCTCTCTTTACCATTTGATTGAGGAATGCTCTCCTTCCACTCCAGGTATCAGTGCCTGCCTGTTTTATCATTTCTTCAGTGCAGCAAGCAGGAATTGATAGAGACCAGAGTGCTAGGCTTCAGGCCAGATGATTGCCCTTTTTAAAACCCAGCTCTTCAGGAATAGGGAAGAGGAAGGAGGTTAGTCTGGTCCAAGAGGGATATCAAGTCACAATAGAGCTCCAGCCTTGTGGGGCCACATTTTAAACTCGGAGCTGTCCACAGTCCTGAAAGTCCAGCACTGCCTGCTGCCCTGACTGACTACCTAATGATGACCGGGTCTGCCTCTCTCAAGCACCTCCTTGTGTCTGTGGTCAGAACCCAGAACCCATCCTGGATGAAGCATCTGCCCTTCTCCCAATTTACAACCCACATTAGCCAAACGATTATTTTTTTAAACTCCTGGATCTGGTCCCAGAATGGAATCCAACTGCCATTTCATTACTTGAAGGGCAACAGCAGCAGCTTTCATGCCTTGGTGCCAGAATAGAAGAGTGGACTGGACTGCATGTCCCTTCTTCATATAATTCGCAGCAGTCCCTGAAGGAATGAAATATGAAGCTTAAAAAAAAAAACTGCTATAAACCCAAGAGCGAGGCTGACTGAAGTCATAGCCATATATCTCCAGACTGCAGGGAAGGCTGGTACCCTGTGACTCAGAAGGCTGATGTGGAGTTAACTACTAAATCTCAGATTTGCCCAAGAGAAAAAAAAAGGTTTGGCTTGTAGAAGGAAGAAGAAAATTACCATTAAACAGTGCAGGCTGGAAGAATGTCCCAGAGCAGCTTTGTAATGCATGATCAGAGAACAGCGCTTCTGCCAAATTTAATAATTATTTTCAAATATTCAGCTTGAAATGGGCCCTGTAATCACAGGGATGGAGCTAAGTAGAGTGGGTATCGTGTCCCTGGACATGATCGCCTTTTTCTCCAGAGGTGATTTAAATTAGTCATGTGGCAAATGTGGACATTCCTCAAGTGTCTGTATAGTGTTTAGGGTTGTGGCTCATGAGAGTAGCAGTTTTCCTACTGAAAACCCCCTTTATAGCTGTTCTGGAGCCTCAGAAGCAGCGACTGGGAACTGAAATAGGGCAAAGGGTGCTCTGTCTGAAAACTGCTGTGCTACTAATTTGAGGAGATTCCAAAGAGGAGCCAAGCAATGCAAGTCCCAAGATAGAAGTTGGAGGAGACCCCAGAGTCCAGTAATGTCTCTGTTCCAGAAATGCAACAGAGCTCGTCAAATCCCGCTTGCTTTTTCACTTATGTCAGACCTGCACAATTTATAACCCATCAAGTAGAACATAGCCCACCTGGTGTATGGCACATTACCATGGGTTTAATCATTCCCCGGTTTTTCTCCCCTGGAAAAAAAAGCCCAACGGGGTCGTTGAGCTTCTAGTAAGCCACAAGCCTCTTGTAGTCACCAGAATCATATTTTGTGCTGCTTAGAAATGAGACAAAATAGCTTGGGGATGAAGCTGTAGCTCAGTAGTAGAACATATGCTTCATATGCAGAAGGTCCCAGGTTCAATCTCTGGCATCTCCATGTAAGAGTGGAAGCATGCCAGCATGCATGCTGGCATCACACAAGCGAAGCTGGGGGAGCACCGCCCATACAAGAAGTGCCGGTGAGTGGCAGAGGAGCAGATATGCTTCTGCTATCACCTTAAGTGGTGCAGCGGGGAAATGCTTGACTAACAAGCAGAAGGTTGCTGGTTCGAATCCCCACTGGTACTGTATTGGGCAGCAGTGATATAGGAAGATGCTGAAAGGCATCATCTCACACTGCATGGGAGGAGGCAATGGTAAACCCCTCCTGTATTCTACCAGAGAAACCAATAGGGCTCTGTGGGCGCCAGGAGTCGAAATCAACTTGATGGCACACTTTGCCTTTATCCTCCATTTTAAAGGTGCCAGGGATGTGTTTTGAATTGCGATGTGAATCGTAATTCGTTCACATCCCTACTCAGGTTCTTCTCTATGGGTGAACCTTCCCCCCACCCCCACCCCCAATGTAGATGGACAAATGGTGCATTCCATTGTGGGTTCACAATTCATAGCTAGTGGGCTGTGTTCAGGCCTTGGTTTGTACAAGTTGGGTTAGCTTATCTTGTGCATTCCATGTAGTTAGGTAGTCGGAAGGTTCTGCAAGGTGCCTTATTTCTTCAAGATGGCCACATAAGCAACTAGAACTGCTCCTATGAACAATCCAATAAAGCCTTGAGTTTGGAGAAAGGCCACTTCTAGTTCGGCCTCTTGGGAATGCAGTTTCTCACAGTTCAACTCTTCCACCACCCTAGGAGGTCACCTTACAAGGGCCCATCAGAGTCTACAGATTGCTCAAAGCGGGCTGCATTAGCACGAAAACCTTCAGCTGATTTTGGAAGGGAATAAAGAAGTATTCAAGTCACTGTTCCTGATTGCAATAAATATGCATTGGAATGGCTTTTACGGTTGCAGTTCTATGTCATATTTATGGGTGGTGGGGGTGGAAACTGTCTCCCTAATGTGACTAAGCATTTGGAGTGCTGTGCTTTCAGAGTTACTGCAATGCTTCTCCCTCTCCTTCCACATGCCTTGCAGTGAAATAATTAATTAATGCAGGCAGATAGTGATATTCAGCCATTAAAATCACTGGCATCACAGTAATGATATATTGTCAATTCTTTCCTTCCCCAAAGCAAAAGGAACTAATTGTCCAGACTGCAACATGTATTTATTTCTATCCTGCCCTTCCTTCAAGGAGCTCAGAGTTGCATACAAGGTGCTCCCTTCCCCACGTTAGGGACAGGCACACTGAATCCATGCACTCCTGGAAGGGCAGGGGGGTCACTTTAAGGGACAAGAAAGGTGCTTCCTACCTGCCCACCCCTGCCTCACCACTCCCCCCCCACTGGCACTCTCCTAAACATTGTGGGCACGGGGCTGCAGCGTTCCTGCTATCAGCCCCCCCATTCAGCACTGCCATGCTGAACGGGGCTGAAAGCAGGAATGCTGTAGCCCCACACCCAAGCTGTTTAGGAGCGTGCTGACGGGGCAAAGTGGCAGGGCAGGAATGAGCAGGTAGGAAGCACCTTCCCTGTTCCTTAAAGTGACCCCGCCCTCCAAACCGGCTCAAATGCTAGACCTTCGAACCAGTTCGGCACTCCAGAAAAGGAGTGCCGAACCGGTTCCATGCACATCCCTATCCCGCCTCACAACAACCCTCTGAAGTCGGTTAAGCTGTGAATGTGTGACAGGCTCCAAGTTAATGACTGTAAACTCAGACATTTCCCCTGATCCCCAGTTGTCAGTGTGCCAATATGTCGTGAAGCCGACATTGTCAAACCAAGTTCAAATCAAAGATTATGAATCTTAGCTTCATGTCAAGTGGTGCGTTACCAACTGGAGATTTGGTGGTGGTGGTGGGGAAATCTGGGTTTATACAGTTACCCCTGCTAACTGAGCAAAGATTTAAAGTGGTGATGCTCTTCATGGAGCAGGGGGAGAGCAACTGGCCCTCTCCATCCCCAGCACAGCATCCCTCCAGTGGTGTCTATCTCATGTTTCTTTTTTAGGTTATGAGCCCTTTGAGGACAGGGAGCCATCTTTAGTTATTTATATTTCTCTATATAAACTGCTTTGGGAACTTCTGTTGAAAAGCTGAATATAAATAGTAGTAGTATAAACAATGAACAGGAACACGTGCACCTCAGGAACCCAGAGATCCCCGCTGCACTAACATTACATCAATCGTGTGAATGTCCCCAGTATGAGCCAATGGGGCTACTCACATTTGCAGGCAAAACTGGGCTAAGGAAACCCAGCCCGCTTTTGCTTGTGCATGTGAACTGCCCGGAGCTGTGCGGCTCCCGACAGCAGCACAGCAGCAAACCCGCTTAGGGAACCCGCTGCTCAGCCTGGGGTTTGGGCGTGAGGGTGCCCAGAAACTTGGCTTAGTGCTCATGTGTAGGTGCCTCCTGGCTTCCTCCCCTTGTCCCTTTGGAGCCCTTTCTCTGATCGTGAGAAAGGACTCAATGGCTGCTCCATTCATTCATCTGCTCAAATGACCAACATTGAGCTGTATTTTTTTTTAAAGCCAGGATTCTTTCCCTTTGATAGTTACCAGTTTCACGACTTCCCAGAGAGCCCTGTGGACAGTGCAGTGCACTGAGCGCATGATGGATGGTGTTAATTCCGTATTCTTAGGCTGCCTTTGATGTTGCTTCAGCATCAGTGAGAACTCACTGCCGAATTCAATCAATGCTGCATCTGCTTTCTGCTCCAGCGCTGGCACCCACGGGTATCATTAGCTTGCGTCAAAGAAACACACACACACACACACGCTCTGAAACTGAAACCAAAACTTCTCCCCACTGCAACCCAAACACAAATACAAAACCCTTTAATAAGAATTCTGCAGCTTGGCGGCCAAAGTTTCAGCTTCTTCTTCTATCTCCGTGTCAGCTGGAGACCACATTTATGGCTAGAAGGAGAAATATATCCTAATGCTGGAGCAGAAAGGGGTGGGGGGGATGAAATAGTGTGTTCTGCACTGAACATTAGCCTGCTACATTATGTGAATTATCAATAAAATGCTCGAGTTCAAGCTTGGTAGAAGGCTGGGAGATTAAAAAGAGGATTCTCTGCCCAGGGGTAACTCTAGAACAACTAGTTTGGAGGAACAAAGCAGTGGCAAAGAATGCTATTGGGGTGGGGGGTGGGCAGAGGTTTGATGATGTGTTAGTGATAGATGTAAGGTAATTAATATTAGGTTTTTAAAACTTCATTAATGAAGTGTTTTATAGCTGCTTCTCTCATACAGACAGAGGAAGCGTAAATAGATTTAACTAAAGATTTATTCAGCAACAACTCCATTTTCTCCTTCCCCGTTTCCTCCCTTTTCCTTTCTGATTCCACCCCCCCCCCGCCTCCCCCCGCACTCTCTACAGGATCCCCACTGGATCAAACTTCTCAACAACACAACATAAACTTGGCATTTTCAAACTTATTCAGATAACGGGCCAGATTATACTTAGAAGATACTAGGCTGTTCTTGCGACCATCCTTTTCAGGGCAGGAGGTAAAGTTCTCTCTTGAAGGTCTTAAAGGCTTCAGGAGAGCCTTAAAGAACCATTTTTTTAGCCTAGATTCTAATGCTATTAAGTTTTAATTTTAATTTTAATGAGTTTTAATCTGGTTTAATTATTATTATTATTGTTGTTGTTGTTTTATTATGTGTTTTTGATTTTAATGTAAACTGCCCTGAGCCATTTTAGGATTGGCAGCATATAAACATGAGCATACAAGCTCATGTTGAGCCACGGGGATTCCGTTGATCCATCCCTGCAAATACTTAGCTGGTGCAGCTTACATAAGTAGGCCAGAATGTGATGTGTGTGCCACCTGTAGTGTTTTCAAACGTAGTTTGGACTCACCAGCTTGGTTGCCCTCCGCTGAGCCCGTTCCAGTTTAAATGTGATCCCGCAGACAGAACACACGACTCCGAGTGAGCCT
This sequence comes from Hemicordylus capensis, assembly GCF_027244095.1. Classification (NCBI taxonomy): domain Eukaryota; kingdom Metazoa; phylum Chordata; class Lepidosauria; order Squamata; family Cordylidae; genus Hemicordylus; species Hemicordylus capensis. Next base: position 24,337,306 of record NC_069667.1, read on the forward strand.
GAGCAGTGTCGATGATTAACCAGGGGTGTAGCCATAATTGAATGGGGGAGGGGGGATGTCCCAGGGCCCATGGCAGGGGGCACTAGTGGAGAAAGAGCCCACTCTCCACTCTCTCCTGCCACCTCCCTGACTCCGGGGCAAGCTGCTCACTCCTGATCAGAGTGTGGAGAGTGAGAGAGAAACGGCATGCCGAGAATGTTTCACGTTTCACGTTTCTTCTGCAGCAAAGATAACAGGCAGAGGGAGAGGAGAAGGCAGCAGGCTCAGCTTCACTTCTTGTCTCAGGGCCGAGTTCAGCCTTTGGGACAGAGGAAGCTGCGTTCTGCTGAGTCAGACCATTGGCCCATCTAGCTCAATATGGTCTACTATATCAGTGGGTCCTCCAAGGTTGCAGGCAGGAGTCTCTCCCAGTCCTATCTTGGAGATACTGACAGAGAGGGAACTTGGAACCTTCTTGCTCTTCCCAGAATGGCCCCATCCCTGAAGGGGAATATCTTACAGTGCTCACACATGGAGTCTTCCATTCAAATGCAAACCAGGGTGGACCCTGCTTAGCAAGGGAGATAATTCATGATTGCTACCACAAGGCCAGCTCTCCACTTTGCTATGCCTCTGTGTGTGTGTGTGTGTGTGTGTGTGTGTGTGTGTGTGTGTGTGTGTGTGTATGAGAATAGGGATATTATAAGCCTATCCAACTTTTCATCTGCAAATGTTATCCTCTATTCATGCCATGCTGTTATCTTCTTGCTTCTCATTATCTGTCCCTCTGTTTCTTTTGGACGAGACATTAAGGTCATTCAACTGTTTGCCGTGTGCATGCACAATCTACAATAATCTGTGCACAGATTGTTGAGCTGTATATTCATCCGATTATTCCTACATGCCATGCAGCACTGTTCAATGCATGCACAGCTGTATGCACATTCTATACCCTACACTTGAAGCAACCATTTCCAGGATACATTTTCAAAATGAACATGGAAACATACCCATGCACACAGACATCTGTATGCACATAGAACGGAACGTGTGCATAGCCACAATAGGATATGTGCCTAGCATTTTCCCCCCATCCTGAGTGTCACAGAGCTGCCTGGCAAGCATTTCACTGTGCTTTGGATCTGGAAAAATAGTCTTGGGAGGGGAGTCTTGGTGTCCTGGGAAACAAGAGCAGATGCTTCAGCAGCTGGCAAAGCTCAGTAGATTCCAGTGGGGGGTGCATGCTTATTTATTGTATTTATACATTTAAAATATTTATATCCCGCCTTTCCAACCCATTAAAGGGGCTATCAAGGCATATAATAAAAATGGGCATATAATAAGTTTCAAGGGGTGGGGGGAGAGGAGAACACATGCAAAGCAAAGGCAATAAAACACATTCAGGACATCAGAGTTGTACAACAACCAGAGGGCCTGATTTTATCAATCAATAAAAAGTCAGATGGAATAAATATGTTTTCCTGCCCCTTTACAAGCTGCCATGATGCAGCCAACTGGACTTCATGAGGGAGAGAGTTCATGGGTTACTCTACCGAGGAGACTCATGTGCGTTCTCCTCGGAGACCACGGGCCTTACACAGAGACTTGTCCGCTCCCATTTCCAGGGATTTACCCACCAAGTCAAAAAGGAACCAAAGCTGAAGCAAAGAGGAACTCTTTTTCTGCAGAGGAGGAAACTAAGCCCAATGGATAGGTTCCTAGAGGGGCATAGCAAGATTGGATTGGGCCTCTGCTCCTTGCAATTGCCCACCTCCTTCTTCAGTGAGGTGGGGGTGGGCAGGTGAGCAAAGAGCAAGCAGTTGCCCAGACAGAGCCTCCCCTTCCCAGGGGCCCAGAGACATTTGTCCCCCCTGATTCAATTTATAACTACACCCCTTACTTCTTGGTATCATGGCTCTGACCGCAAGCAGCAGCCGGGACTTGGATCCCGAGGGTGAAGGATCTAGGCCCTGGCAATGAAGATGAACCACATAATGAGTAGTCCCAGTTACTGAAACCTGGACCCTTGGAGACAGTCCCACCGCCACCAAGGTGGACTCACCTGAGGGATCGGACCTGGCTATACTGGAAGTCCTCACCCTCCAGTGCCTGCAGGCCAATTCAGGGAATGAACCAGGCCAGAGGTGGCTGAGGGCTCCAGGTCTGGAAGTTCTCCCTTTAGGGTTCCATACTCAAAGGTGGAGCCATACATATTTCAACTGGACCTTCATCCTTCTACCCAAGAAGCTGTTATCCATGGGAGGGAACAATGAGAATGGCTGATAAAAACAACCTATGAACATAAGTTACATACTGTTAGACAAATGAAGCTAATGCATTTTGAACAGTTTACAAAGCTATAGGCATCAGTGCAGCTGGTGCAGTCTTCCAAAGGTCTTCTCCAAGTGACCCAGCAAAGAAGGGCAGGAAGACCAACCTGGGTGTGTTTGAGACTCCTGAAGCATCCGATGGAGCGATATGAACAAAGACATTTGCTTGTCCAGCAGCTACACTTATGACCTGGATAGAGGGACGGTCACCACCCTGGACCTTCCCCCAGTGACAACAACAACTAAGAAAGATTTCACATTCCATTTCTTAATTTAGGAGACTCTGGTTAGGATGTTATGGAACACTGTGGGGATATTATGAAAGCCCGTTCCTAGTACTATGCCACATGTCATGTTCTGGAACTTTGCCTGGCACTATTCTCTGATGTCGTGGAGATCTTGTCCATGATCCCACAGAACTAGGCTTAACTCCTACTCTGCTTGTCCATCTCTGGGAGCGGGGGCAGGGGGGAGTTCTGCGTCAAAAGATGTCTCCTTTGAACCATGATGGTCAGTCACTGGCATCTCCCAGTAGGGCTGGGAAAGGCTCCTGTCTGAAACCTGGGAGAAGCTGCTGCCAGTCAGTGTAGACAATACTGAATGTCAGAGATGGGCTCCTGGTCCTCCAGGAAATGTTGCCTAGAACCCCATGCTATGTTAAAATGAATGATCAGATCTGATGCACTCAGTTCATCTCTGCTTCGGTTATAAAAGTTATAGACTCATCTTAAATTCTTAATAGGGTGGCAATTTTATAATGTGCAGTTCCCCTTCTGTAGAAGTTGGTTCCACAGAGCTTTATGAAACTCTTATTATGAAACCTGCAACTATGTGAAAAATAATCTGGCTTTGGCTTTTATTATACACCTGGAGTTCAGCCCAGGTTTGTTAAGGAACCTTTGAAGTCCTTAAAAAAAAAAATCTTTAGAGTGATCCGTACCCAACTGATTCTTTGTGGGATTAGCATTATAAAATTAAGGGTTGCACCCAATGTCAAATGAGCAAATTGGCATTGATGCCCCAATTAGAAATATGTACAAATGCATGCCTCTAGATAACATCTCGCCTTCCTTTTGTATTACTAGTGCTTGGCCAGGTGCTACATAAATGAGGAATTCAAGGTTTTTAATAGTGCAGGCATGTATAATTTGTGGTCACTCACTGGGGACTGAGCTCCAACTTTAGTGGCTTAGCTAGGACTGCAGGAATAGAGGAGTCAGCCTCGTCATCAGATACCCAGAGCTCCATAGTACACATTTCAGGGCTCAGCAGGGTCAGACATACGTGCGGACAGGTTTTAGGATCCTACTGCTGTTGTTTGCCTGAGGCGTCAGAGACCAGCCTCATGCTTGAAGTAGGCAGAAGTCAAGGTCCAAAGGCAAAAGTCAAAGGCCCAGAGACAGGTAATATCTGGGGCAGGCAAGATGTCAGTTTTCAAAGGTAAGACCTGATGCTTCAAAGGGCCAGGGGCAGGTGACACAATGAATACAATGACAATTTATATAGTCGTTCCCAAAGTGGATTACCTCTAAATAAATAAATAAATAAATAAATAAATAAATAAATAAATGGCACCCTGTCCCCAAAGGGCTCACAATCTGAAAAAGAGAGAGAAATAAACATAAGATAGATACCAGCAACAGCCACTGGAGGGATTCTGTGCTGGGGACGGATAGGGCCAGTTGCTCTCCCCCTGCTCAATAAAGAGAATCACCACTTCTAAAAGGTGCCTTTTGGCTCAGTTAGCAGGTGATGTAGTCCTATACTGGGAGGAGCAGGGATTTCGGAGTCTCTTGCACATCTATCCTGGTTGCCAAGTTTCTTCCACCCATCCATGAGCTGTCTCAGTGGTGCAGAGTGTAGGCATATGATGGGGCCTTACAACATGACTGATGGACAATGTTTGGCATATTGGGTCATAGGCCCACTTCTAAAGCTATACCACACATTGGTTGTAGAATAAAATGCTGGTTGTGTAAATGAAGCATCAATGTGTGAGGTATGAGGCATCTTTCCCTTCAGCAACATGAAAACAGATGTGATATAAAAAGGCAGGGAGAGAAGGGGGGGACATTTATTCCATATGGTGTCCAAATATATTTTTCACAAAACTTGAAATGCGTTTTTCACCCTCCCAAGGGTTTCTGCTTCATTTTCCTTCCATACCACAGACAGAGTGGAAGAGCTATGTTACAAAAAGCATATTTTCATTTGACAAGCCCTGCCTTTTTATTCAGGCAGCAACATATAGGCACCATGGCATTATCACATCTTTCGGTAGCTTGAGGTCATCCATAACCATATTTGCTGAGTAATTTCCAATTTATGGGATAGCAATCTATACTTGGCTGATTTTCAAAAAGAATTAAGAGACATTTTGTGTGTACATGAAAAATAATAAAATAAAGGACAGGCAACTTCCAGTTCTGCCGGGAACCGAATGAGGCCTTGGAGAGGAATGAGAAAGGAGAGAAATGGCTTCGAAGTGAAGGGAAAGTGATCCAGATCAACTGGCCAATAACATTTTCCCCATTTTTGGCTGAGCTGGGGTCTCCACCATGGAAGGGATCCAGGAATTTGGACAAGTTCGGGATCCAGTACCTTGGACAGCTCCGAGGGCAAAGGAACCGGAGTCTCTGCCACAGTGCTGGACAGGAATCCCAGAGCGCACCTGGTTGTGTACAAGGAATGTTGCTCCAGTGACTCCTGGAACAGATCGCTAGTTTTTATGGCTGCTACCCAGGCAGAGCCAATTGAAAAGTCCTGTGTCTGAGACCTTGGAGAGCTGTGGAATAGGCAGTACAAGGCTAACTGGGAGAGTGGTTTGAGTATTGTATAGTTCAGGGCAGCATTAAATGTTCAGAGGTTATCTGTAATGGTTACCCATTGTACGTAAATGGTTTGGGCTCCAATTACGGTAGGGACCACCTGCTCCCAGCTGAATCTACCCGCCTTACGAGATCAACTGGGAGGGCTCTGCTCTGTGTGCTGAAACATGCTGAGGCCCATTTGTCGAGCACATGGGGCAGGGCTACTTGAACTGAGCATGTGAGACAGGGCCTTCTCAGTGATTGCCCCTAGGTTGAGAACTGCATGGCTCCCTCTTTCCCAGCATTTTGGAGCAATAGAAACCCTATTTATACAGGCTTTTGACAAATGAGTGGCTCCCAGCAACGTAGCTGTGTTTTTGTTTTGTTTTATCAGGATCTTTTAATTGAAGTTTTATTACTGTTTTTATCTTGCTGTTATCCACCCTGGGGTCTTCAGACAAAGAGGTGTATCAAAATAGAAATAATAAACAGTACCTGGGGTGCTAAGAGGTTGCAGCACAGAGAAATGCTCATTTGACTGGAACTTTACAACAAACTTTGGTGACACTTCTCCTTTTCTGGAAACAAAAATGTAAAGATTTTCTAATCCGCTTAGAAAAGTTTTATCTGCCAGACAGCATGCTTACTTATGGTGTGGTGAGATAAGTGCCTTTTTAAATACGTATGTTTGGAAGGTGTGCAGGGGAGGAGATTTGGAGCCTAAAGGATTTCACTGGGAGAGGCGACAGAGGAACAGGATGCATTTGCATAAATGGTTCATTTTCCACTGCCTAAGACAGTGATGGCGGGGAAACAGGAAGTGAGGAAAGTGATAGGTTATTGCCTGGAGGGGTGTGTGCATATTGGAAGCCTGCTTGAAATTAACACAAGATGTGTAGGTGGAATGTCTTGATTGCAATGCACGTAGCATTAGAAACGATGTACAGCACTTGTTAACAATACAAAAACCCATCCACTTACATTTCTTTTTATAAAGAGCTAAAACAAATCCCTACATTAGCTATCGTTCCCATTCTGCATTTTAATAACAAGTTGAGATTTGAAATTCTAAAATGCATTTGCCTTTTTATAACTTTTGCCTTGAATTTGAGGGCTGTTTCTTGGGATGTGCACGAACCGAGGTTCATGCACAGGGTCGGTGTCGAACCGGTTCCGGCGACTGCCAGATCCAAGGCACTCCTCGGGGTGGAGGTGGTGGTGAGCAGCACCTTTAAAAGAGCGTACAACAGATCCTTACCTGCTCTTCACCACCCCATGCAGCTTCCTGGTGTGATTGTGCCCCCCCCCCACAGCTCACACATGGATACAGCACCAGAGAATATAAAATAACAACTGTAGCAATTGGAATGCAGTACTCCCAAAAGTGGAATGGGGTGGGATTTGGCCATGCCCAGGAAAACAGGCATGTATTAATGATGTTGACATGACCAAACTTAGGCCTTCCTGCCTTTCCACACATGACAGCTGGTCTTCCCAGCTCCTAAGCTTTCCAGGGGCATGTGAGTGCTCAGGGAATGGTGATAATGAGGGGGAAATGCAGGCTGGGTCCTCCTGTATCCCACAATGCACTGCACAATGAGCATGGTGCATTGGGAGATTTGCCCACTGTCGGGTGCTCCTTATGCCCAGCTCCGTGATATAACTGGAAGATAGTTTTGCAGACAAACGAGGAATTGGGACGAATAGTAACATCCTTTAATGACATTTTATTCAGAATCTTATTCAGAATCACAAAGCTTTTTGATCAGATACTACCAATACGCACCCGCTCCAAACCTTGCAAAAGAGATGGCAGGGATGATGTATTTCATTTTTATTTATTTAGTACATCTGTATACCGCCCCATACAAAAATATCCCTCGGTGGTTCACAATATGAAACCAATTAAAAGAGTAACATAATTAAAACAATTTAAAATACAATTAAAACTCTAAAACTGAAGCTTTAAAACTATAAACTAAAAGCCTGACTAAACAGGTATGTTTTTAGTTCCTTCTGAAAACATTCAGAGAAGGGGAAACTCTAATTTCATTAGGAAGCATGTTCCAGAGTCCCTGGGCAACTCTAGAAAAGGCACCAACAATCCCTGGGCAACTCTAGAAAAGATGCCACCAACCAAGCAGATGGCAACCACCACAACTGGACCTCCCCAGATGATCTTAACAGGCAATGGGGTTGATGAAGAAGGCGCTCTCTTAAGTACCTCGGACGCAAGTCATTTAGGGCTTTGTAGGTAATAACCAGCACTTTGTATTTCACAAGGAAACTTATTGGCAGCCAATGTAATTCTTTTAAAATGGGTGTAATATGATCTCTTTGGGCAACCCCAGAAACCAACCTGGCTTCTGCATTCTGTACTAACTGCAGTTTCTGAACTGTGTACAAAGGCAGCCCAATGCAGAGCACATTGCAGTAATCAAGTCTGGATGTTACCAGCATATGCACCACTGTTTTAAGGTCGTTTATCTCCAGTAATGGATGTAGTTGGTGAATCAGCTGAAGCTGCAAAAAAGCACTCCTGGCCACTGCCTCAACCAGAGAAATCAGGGAGAGGTTTGGGTCCAGAAGTACTCCCAGAGTACTTCTCTTTCTGGGGGAGTGAAATCCCGTCCTCAAGGAGGGGAAAGCAGCAAAAATAGCTCCCCCCACCCCTTGTTGCTACTGGATTGTGGGAGAAGCAAGAAATGCAAGTAGCTCTTTGCATCTCTGCAGGGATCCTTCCATCGATGGAGCACTGCTGGGAATGTCAGCCTGTAACAGGAACAATAGTAAATGTGATTATAGGCCAGAGCAAAGGATCTTTTTCTACTTCATCGACTTATGATGGGAAAACAAATATTTATTTGACCTTTGGATCGGAGCTTTGTGAGAATTATCTTCTGGAAAATGTGCCTGCAATGAGATCCTTAAGCTTCATGAAATGCCCTTTCATCCTAGGAAACCTCTTAAAGACATTTGGAACAGCAGGTGTAGTTAGGAGCTTGAGATTAGAACTGCAGCAAATATCCTCTAGTTTTGGCTTTCAGGGAAAACTAGTGACTTTTGCAAGGTTGAATTCATCTCTGGGGTTAAAACAGTGAACTGATATGTACGTCTTGCCAATATTTTTCAGTACACTTGTTTCCTCAGACTGCTGCTTTGTCCACCTTCTTATGTTAGCCACCTGGGTAATCCCAAACAATCAGGGATCTTGTAATGAAATAAGAGATCACAGAGCTACATCAGACATGATATGATCAGATCTCACTAAATAAAGTCACAGGAGTTAGGGGTGTGCACAGACCAAACAAGCTTGAATTTGAACTGAACCATGAGTTACTGAACCAGTTTGTTCGAACCGACTGGCTAGACCGGTTCATTTGACTGAACCAGCTCGGTCGTTTACATGGCTATATTTGTAAAGGGGAATCCGGTGAGGACATGCAAATCCATTGAAAGAGTACCATACATTCATGTTGATTTTGACACTCAAAAATTGGCCATGTGAACTGTTCATACTACAAATCCATTCAAATAAGTAGAACATTATGACTTGTCTTGTACAATCAGCATCACTGTACAATGGTTGGAACATGTTTAGCAATATCCAAGTGCTGCAAATGTTAGAGTAATCTTGTCCCTTACTTCTGATGCTCTTTTTCTCTTAAAACCTCCTGAAACTTTTCTGTATAGCAGAGAGGTGCAGCCCCCCACATCAGCTGACATATTTTGAATCATCTCTGTTGTAAACATCTGAGTATTCATTTAATGCTTGAAGTATTTTACCATCCTTGGTGGCTGTATTTCTCATTCTGTTCTTAAATGATCTTGCTTCATCCTTCGCTGAGCCTCCTTTTTCTGCTGCTAGGAAAGCTCCTTGATGTTGAACATCTCCAGCTACATTCACTTTAAATTTATTTCCATCTCACCCCCCATGATTTGAACTTCTTTTAAACACATGTTAGACACTCTTTATCCTCTTCTGCAATGTGAAACTATATGGGAGGAGATCTGGTCTTGAGGTAGCAAGTGTGACTTGTCCCCTTTGCCAAGCAAGGTCCACCCTGGTTGCACATGAAAGGGAGACTACATGTGTGAGCACTGTAACATTTTCTGCTTAGGGGATGGAGCTACTCTGGGAAGTGTACCTGCATGCAGAAGGTTTCAAGTTCCTTCCCTGGCAGCATCTCTGAGATAGGGCTGAGAGAGACTCCTTCCTGCAACCTTGGAGAAGCTGCTGCCAGTCTGTGTAGACAATATTGAGCTAAACGGACCAATGGACTGACTCAGGGAAGATATGCCATTTCCTGATGAGGTCGACATGGAGAAGTAGACCTGGGTGTCATCAGCATATTGATAACACCTTGCACCAAACCCCCTGATGATCTCTCCCAGAGGTTTTACCTCTCTCCCAGTGTTTTTTCAATGATATCAAAAGCCGCAGAGAGATCAAAAAGGATCAGATGAGTCACACTCCCTCTGTCAATAGCCTCTAATGGAGATCATACATCAGGCCAACCACGGCAATCTCAACTCCATAGTTTACACGGAAGCCAGTTTGAAACGGGTCTAGATAATCTGAATCATCCAAAACTGCCTGGAGCTGAGAAGCCACCACTCACTCAATCAACTTGCCCAACCATGAAGGATTTGATTTGGTGGTGAAGTTCTGAAAAATGAGGGGGGGGCCCCACCAAATGTTTAGAGGGGACCTGCACCCCTGCTGCTAAATATTAATTAAAAGGTACCTCTTTGTTCAGTTTGCAGCCTGCGCAAGGTGCAGGAGCAGAACCAGTGGAAAAGTTAGCAATGTTGACCACACCTTAAGGAAACATTCCTAGAGCTTTTAGAAGTGCAATCCGCCCACTCATCCATCCTTTACACAAATGTCTGAAATATACTAGGTGCTGTAGATGAATTAAAAGCACATTTTCTGCCTGCAGGCTCACCATCTAGATAAAACATGAGTAAAAGGAGAGGGGACTTAGAGGGCAAAGGAAAGTGTTGCACTTGCAAAAGAGAATTCCAGGAAAACAAAAGCAATCATTAACCTATCAGCTGGGACAAAGGAATCAAAATAGAACCCCATCAAGAGGGAAACACAAAGGAAAATATTTGATTTTTTAAAATAATTTCTTAAAGGAGAACAAAGATTTAGCCAGCTGAATATTCAAAGGGAAAGTGCTCCATTCATAAAGGGCCATATGAGAGAGAGAGAGAGATGAGAAGTAGCGCAAGGAAGTGGGAGCTTTGTAAGATTAGTGTTTGATGAACAGAGGTTACCAAGGAAGTGTAACATGATTAAAGTGTGAAAAGGGAAAATCCAGCAAGCAGAAGAGTTGAGAACCGAGATAATAGGTTAAAGCTGAGAGCCCGGAAGACCAATAAGCAGAATATTACTATATATCATTCTGTCAACGTGGAATAGAATGAGTGTCCGAATATGGGATTTAGTTGAATCAATAAATAATAGAGGACAAACTTTAGAAAATTATAGACAGCCAGCAGCTTTGGTAGAGCAGAAATGTGAACCAAGGAAGAGAAAGCAGGAACAAGATAACATTTCTGCTCTATCAAAGCTGCTGGCTGTCTATAATTTTTTTCTTGGCAAGTGGGGGGAAAAGAGAAGGGGAAACTGAAGGTTTAGGGCAAAATCCAATACATTATCTCTTCTTCAGATTGAGTTTCAGATAATGAGTTAACAACCAAGCAATAACACTTTCATGAGAATCAAAGGAAGGAATAATATAACACTACTAACAAAACAGGGTGTGTGTGTGCGTATGGGTTAGATGTGTTGAATTATGTTCACCTCTGAATGCTCACGTTCATTCTTGAGCTTTTGCTTTCAGAACTAGCAAGTATAACACTCTTTAGTTTTGTCCTTGTGGCATGTATTGGTTGCTTGGTATGCAAATAGATCTCAGTCGGAACTGAGGACTGAAATAATAGCTGCTGATGTCACAAGGCACTGATGATGAAGCAGATGCAAGTGGTTCTATATCCCTGGGCAGTTCCCAAGGGTTTCTCTCTCCCAGGTGAAAGGGCAGGTTTCGCCAGTAGATGTCCTGTCTTTCTTTACTTTCGGAGGGTCCTCTTTCCATGCCAATGCATTTCAGGAGAAGATGGACAGATAGCCATATTATAAGAAGAGACTGGAGCAAAAATTGATTTGAATTCAAATCAGTTTGACTAGAATCTGGCCAATTCAAATTATTCAAATCACCCCTAAAAAAGGTAATTCAATTCAAATTTGAACTGAATCAGCCAGATTCAAATTTGAATAGATTCAGAATGATTCAACAACAGTTTAGGGACATTTTGGCACCTTTAAAAAACTATTCAGGCACCCTGATTAGAACCAACATAGGAACCAACGTAGGTTGAATCAATTCAAATTTGAATCTGAATCGAATAGGCCTGTTTGGGGCCAAATCGATTTGAATTTGAATGGAATAAGCCGGTTTCAATCAATCAATCAATCAATCAATCAAACAAACAAATAAATAAATAGACAGATAGATAAATTTCAATTCGAATCAAATCTGAAAATTTGATTTGTGCACATACAGTACCTAATGTCCATTTCAGTTTTTCACTCCATGTAAAATGAACATATGTGGGCAGAACAGAAGCATCAAAATGGTCTGTTCCAACCCACACCTCAGAAAATACAGTATAAACTGTATTTAACCTGTATTTCTAAGGGGGTCATCTTAAATTCAGAGTCATCTTCTATTCGGGTAAACACAGTAGCTCTGGTACTATTTTCTTGCCCTGTCGAAGAAGAGCAAACTAGATAACTGTGCCAGTATTCCTCCAAATGAAACGTTTTTCAACCAGCTCGGTTGTATGGCAGACTGCATTCCTGTGAACATCACATCACATCCAAGTGACTTTTCTCCTCCCAAATACCTTTCTGCCTTGGCCTACTTTTCATATAAACAACAGCAACCAAATGCTACAAACAACTGTTTTGTCAAACCCTCTGGCCATGGATAGTGTCTCTCTCATTCTGCTCTGTTCAGGTCAACCATACAAATGTGTTTGTATGTGGGGAAAATATGGATTTTCCACAAGGATTTTGCATCAAGCCTGTCAGGAAAAAACAGCTGGTGTGTGTGTGTGTGTGTGTGTGTGTAAAGATTCCTGAACACTCTGTGTGTGTGTGTGTGTGTGTGAATATATGAACTTTGTCATACTTGTCCTTGAGGGGGGGAAATCTGCTGTCGTCCCGTCACCGGCGTAGTCTTTCCCCCTCCCTCTCAGGTGTGCAATCACAATAATGCTTTGTTTTCTTGTGTGCTTTGTGAGCATTTCCTCGGGGTTTGCAGTAGACCTGTACGTTGTGCTCTTTGTTTCATCTTCCCAGGATGCCATCCTTTGTTGTGGATTTTTTGTTTTGTTATAGTTTATTTCACAACCCCTTAACTTTCTTCTTTCTCTCTCTTCATAACCTATCTTATGTCTCCTCATAGTTCATATTCTGAAGCTGATGAGGCATTTCCTCCTCCCCTTCCCCCTCCCCTCCACAGGCTCCGTTCAATTAATTGCTCTTCTCTTTGGCAAGATTTGTTGGCATTGCTTTGCTTCTTCTCCCTTTCCCTGTTTCTCGGGATACCTCTTGCATTAAGCTAATTTGCTGCCTCCTGCTAGGCTGTAGACTACTCAGAATAATCACTTCTTTGTAAATGAAAACATTGGAAATGCCCTGCTCTCGGAAACTGGTCTGACATCTGAGGCTGTTGCCGCTTCTGAAGCATTGCAGACCTGGGCCTGGTCTGTTCCTGGATGAGAAACTGCACTTCTCCTGGGTTCCATCCTCTTCCAGCCCAGGGCCTGCAGAGGGAACTGGCTGGACCTGTCTGAATAATGTTCAGTAGAGCTGATATTCAAGTTAGGTTGAACACAAAGCAACCCAGGTCAGCAAGACTGGAATGTTGCTCCAGCAATAGTCTGTGGCTGTGGCTCTTCAATTGACTTTAACTGTCTCTCTAACTGTCTGCCTCTTGCTGCATTCCAGAGGCAGGGTTTCCTGGTCCCTCTCAGGACTGTCTTTCATCCTTTTGTATGTCCTTCTTCTCCACAGGTATATAACAACTAGTTATACTCCATTCTATAAATTACAATTAAACACAATACAAATAACATATAAATAACATAGGTAACAACCCACACAAAATAAAAACTGTCACAAAGCACTTCTGCTCCTTTCCCCTGCAATGGACAGATGCACTGTACTTGGAAGCATTTAAAAAGTTTTCTGCATCAGTCTTGTCACTGCATTGTTGGAGCTGCCTTAGAAATGGTGCAGGAGCCCCAGTGGGTCCCTTACCTTCATTCATTCATAGAGAAGATGTATCTTCTCTAAATGCCTGCTTGGAGGAGGTAATGGGCTGGATGAGGGATAACAAACTCAAGTTGAATCCAAATAAGATGTGGGGGTGGGGTGATCAGGACCCGAGAAATGGTTTAGACCTTCTTGTTCTGGATGGGGTTACACTCCCCCTGAAAGATCAGGTAAGTAACTTGGGAGTGCTCCTGGACCCAAAGCTCTCCTTGGTTTCTCAAGTTGAGGCAGTGGCCAGAAGCACCAGTGAGTGACCTTGGAGAGGAGACCTTGGAGAGGAGACCTTGGAGAGGAGAGTTGGACTCATGCTCGCAAGCCTGACTTGTCCCATTAGCTAAGCAGGGTCTGTCCTGGTTACATATGAATGGGAGACTAGAAGTGTGAGCCATGTAAGAGATTCCCCTTAGGGGATGGAGCCACTCTGGGAAGAGAGCAGAAGGTTCCAAGTGCCCTCCCTGGCAGCATCTCCAAGATAGGTCTGAGAGAGACTCCTGCCTGCAACCTTGGAGAAGCTGCTGCCACTCTGGGTAGACAATACTGAGCTAGAAGGACCAACGGTCTGACTTAGTATATGGCAGCTGCCTATGTTCCTATGAGTGTCTTGGCTGAATGGGGATTTGAACTCAGGTCTCCCCAGTCTTAATTCAATACCTTATAGAAGACTGCATAGAATGTTGCTTAGCTGCATCACACTGCTGGTCTGTGTTCAGTTTCCTTGATGCCCTGCTCTCAGAGGGTCTGGATTGTGCCCTTTCTTTAGAAAAAAGCACTCAGGGAAGTGTAGATTCGCCAGCTCTCCTGGGCATTGCTCTGTTGTTTTACTGAGGGGGAAATATCCATTTATCCACCCTAAATGTGTTCTGCTGAAATATTCTGCCCTATTAACATGCAGGCTTTGTTCAATACGTTCTCTAGCACAATTCATGGATCTTTTCACCAAGCTGCCTGTATGGGGTTTGTTGTTGTTGCATTGCAGATGCAAATCGATAGGACTTTTGTTCATATAACTCAGTGAAGGATTTCACCCAGTGAAAGAAGTATCACGTTTTTTGCTAGGTCTCCTTTGTCCACTGCCCTTCACAGTGGTGTGTGTTTTAATCCACTGCTGCTAAGACATGCATTGCAGGAAAAAGGTTCCTTTAGCAAAAGGAAACAGTCTGCAAAGCTTACATCAGTACCGACATTTCAACAGAGCGTTTCGGGTTTCGCAACAGAAGAACCGAATCACTTGTACCAAGCTCAGATTTAGAAAGTGAAAGGGATGAAGCCCTCAGAGCTGTTCCACTGCAATTGAAATAAATTGAAATAAATTGCACAACCACCCCCAATCCTGAAAATGTTGGGTATTTCTGAGTGCCTTTTTTTTTTTTTTTGGTCATGAACCCTTATGTGTAGACAGTAGGGTTGTTCAGATGAACTATTGGGTTTTGACTGGGGAGGGCAGGAGGGAAGGCAGGATCAGTCCTTCCTGCCCCCACGTGATTGCCACTTGACACCCTGTGCTCCCACACGATTGTCACTACAGAGAGTTGTGTAAATTATTTTTGTTTTAATTAATAATTGTTTGGATTATTTTTACTCTGTTTTCTATTTGTGATATTTTAAATTGTGTACACCGTCTAGAGACGAGCATATCAGGCATTATATAAATAAGATAGATAGATAGATAGATAGATAGATAGATAGATAGATAGATACATACATACATACATACATACATACTTTTTAATTTTCCCATTCAAATTTTCCCCTGCAAATTTTTTTTACAGCTTTCATTGTACAGTGCCTTTGATTCACACACTGCATTCCCACAGGGAGCCGAATCTCTGCAGCATGCCATAAGAAATAATTTCATGCACTGCTGCAGTCTCTTGAAACTAATTTAACGTTCTGTTTTTTGGCCACCTCCGTTCCTCTCCCTTTTTGCACCGTATCAGACACAGTTTGCAATCAGCCTCCACCACTGCCTGGGTTGGCCAGTTCTTTTCTCCGACTGTCAGCACTTTCGCTGTTTATATTAGCAGTGCTGCTAATTAATGAGCTCTAATTTAAACTTGTAATCACTTCCTTTCCCCCATGTGTTTGGCTCAGCTCCCCCCGCCCCTTCCATCAGTATCCACCAAGGACAAGGCAGAAGTCTGCTTTTATTAACCCACATTAAGGCATGCTCCAGGGTGCCCTTATGATGATGCAAGGGTTGCAATGCACCTGAAGCTCGCAAGAGCCATACCAAATGGGCTGGGTGGCCTGTAGATAATTTGCATCACTTAAAATGCCATTAACCTTGAATAAACAACGACATCGAGATAATGTTGTTCTGGAGCAAGAAGCTGCAGCCCAGCCTTGCGGAGGGAGCGCATTCCACGTAGGTGCAATCCTCCGAATGATTACCGGTGTGTGTACCAAGATGTCATCCACACCACATGCGGCAGCAAGTGAGAGCCAGCTGAATCGGGAGGACACGAGATTCAGAGCCAAAGGCAGTGGCTGATATACCGCATGAGGGACCGTGGGCGCTGCAAGCCCCTCCCACACCCTTGTGCACGCGTAAGTACTGCTGATGAGGCTGCAAGGCTCTGTGGGAAGCACTGCATGCATGCAGTTCTGCAGGCGATACCCACTGCAAATCATGAGCACAGGGGTGTGGCTAGGCGAGAGAGGGCCCGTGCCCACTTCTCTCTCTGGTGGCAACTTGGAGTAATGAAGAAAATAGCGAGGAGTGAAGCTGGAGGGGGCTCAGGAGCCCCGGGTTCTTTGAACCCATCTGCTCAATTATAGCGACACCCCTGCATGAGTTTCATGTTGCCTGACTGTTTGCATCAAGCTCACGCCATAGAGAAACAGTGGCTTGCCGTGCAGCCCCGTTCAGCAGTGCTTCCATGCACATAGGGGCATGGGTCCCCTTGAGCAGTATGTCAGCCTCTGGTGCAACTGGGCTGGCATCCAGTGTAATGCAGCCCCATCATGGTTTTTGCTGATCTCCCCTTCCTTCCCAGGACATCAGAACGAAGAACCCTCTCAAATGCACAGTCCTCAAATGCAGGGTAGGAGTGCATAGGAACAGAGGAAGCTGCCATATACTGAGTCAGACCCTTGGTCCATCTAGCCCAGTCTTGTTGGTACGGACGGGCAGAGGCTTCTCCGAGGTTACAGGCAGGGATCTTTCTCAGCCCCGATGGGGGCAAACACAGGGGCTCCCTCCTCCAACTACACCAGCTGCCTTTAGAAGTAGAGACAATCTGCCTCTGATTACTGAAAGTAGAGACAGTTGATGACTACTATGACTACTAGGACGGCAACGACGACTACTAATATTTATATACTGCTCTTCAACCAAGATTCTCAAAGAGTTTTACACAGAAAAATAAATATTGTATGATGGCTCCCTGTCCCCAAAGGGCTCACAATTTAAAAGAAACATAAGGTAGACACCAGCAACAGCCACTGGAGGGATGCTGTGCTGGGGACGGATAGAGCCAGTTGCTCTCCCCTGCTAAATATAAGAGACCTACCACTTAAAAAGGTGTCGCTTTGTTCAGTTAGCAGGAGGAAGTCTATCTCCATCCTGCCTTGCTTGCGAATGAATGGCCCCTCTTACAGACAGATCCGTTAGAGTCTGAGGACTAGAGCAGATGGGTCTGCAGTTTGTTCCAGCAAAGCAATGCTTGCAATCTTATCCAATAGAGGTGATGGTGCTGCGATTTTGCCTCACCTGTAGAACATTCAAATCCAATTATTCTCTCCCACCCTCCCCCCTGAAAAAAATTATTTGAAATATAATATTTGCAGTATAATTGAAATATAATATATTATTTGAAATATGCAGTATAGTGAGCTGTCCTATAAATAATAGCAGCAATGTAGGCGATATAAAGTTTTTATGGGTAGAGGTTTAAGAAGACTTTGATTAGATGAAACCAATAATCTGGAGTCCAACAGGTTGCCTTACCCAGGCTAGGTTAATTGGTATGAGGTTCAAGTGCACAGCATTTCCACTCAGGCGAAACAACGCTCAAAAGTTTAAAAAGGGAGAATTCAGTGCCTTTGGGACTGTGGCTTTAGAGACTGCGGGTTTTGAACAGAGTTCTTCAGCTAGTAAGAACTTAAAGGAGACTATCTTTGCATGGAAGAACTGCAAATAGAAAGTATCATTTCCTGGACATTACATCAAAACCAGCCTTTTTGTTTCTATGGGCTTCAAGGTTATTCAAAACGGCAACATCACACACCAAACATTAAAAGATTCTGTCCGTGTTGAACAATGTAGGAGTGATAATTTTGGCTCTGGCTATAAATTTTAAGCCGTTTTAATCTAAATCTTACGTCTTGGTACATAGCTTTCGTTCTATGTACAATCCTCCCAGTGCAGTTTTCTCAGTGGATTAGAGCTCTTTCTAGCAAATCTTTGCTTGCAAGATTAGCAGGTGAATACATTATTTCACAAAAACGTATTCAAGAACCAAGAAGCAATAGGATCCTATTGGGAATGGGGCGATGCTGTAAGATCACTAATAACTTGGCTTTCCCTTTCCCCACTTTCCACTTTTTCACGCTTATCATTAAAATATATCTACATTAGAAAATAGCCAACAGCATCACGACTGGAAAGTTACTTATTCCCCTTATCTCTCCAGTCTCACTTAAAGGGATTAATGAGTCAAAGATGGGAGCTTACATTGCAAGCACTGAGTTCATCTTGTGTAGCAAACCTTGTATTGATTTAGCAGGGATTGTGTTTCATTAGCAAGGCCATTCACTAGCAACAAGAATGATCACCAGTTAAGAGTTTTAATGGCCCCGATCATCTATCATCTCAAATCAAGGAAGAAAGAGACAAAATGATCATGCCAGAGTAAAACAGGCCCTCTGCATTCATGGGTACTATTTCATATTGCATTGTGGGAAAGCAGCGAGGAGAGAGCTACAGGGGATTACAAAGAGTCCTTTGTGGTACCATCCATTCGGCTTCACACAATCTGCCCAAAGTCAGGAAGGTGGGAGCTTCCTGTTCCCAGCAAACACCTGCTATTAGTGGGTGTGTCATGTGAACCCAACCAGCTAAAAACCTTGGCTAGAAGCGGGGAAAGTCAGTAGAATGTCAGGTGGATGGCTCAGGAACCAGACTTGAGTGGTTTCACACAACGTGCCCAATGGAAGCACATGCTTGGTAGGAACCAGAGGTTCCCGTCTTCCTTACTTTCAGTGGATGATGTGAAGCTACCCAATGTCTGTTCTGAGCCAGGGCAGGCAGGCAGGCAGTCACTCTCTCAGAAAGCATTCGAGTATTTTCCTCTTATAATGAAAGCTGCCTAAGAAGCCACTGGAAGCTGCACTCTGGCATTTCTGTGCCTTGGCCACCCTGAATGTTTGCAAAATTCTGCATGACTGGTTACCATGAGATCCATTAACACACCAAGATATGGGGGACCCTCACGATCTTTTATACTGTTGATGACAATAATGCTCCCTGTGCAGATTAGGGTTGTGGTTGAAATTTTGACTCCACCCAACCTGGTAAAATTCTGGCAATTTGCAGGTGGTGGAAAATGCCTTGAGAAGCCTTTATGAAAAGAGGTAGAGATAGATACACACACACATCTATTTATCTGTGGCCCTACAGAACAGACACAGCAGGCACCACTTTATTTGAAATCACATACTTCGTAAACTATCCCGTACCACCTGTGTGCTGCTCTCACTAAGACAACCATATCTCACCAAATATGGATGGTAACCCAGCCATCCGGGCCAATGAAGCCCGGATGAATCCGAATCTCTGCCAGCCTGAGACTGCAAAAAGAGGATGCCGTGATAAGTACTGTTCATTAGTAGGGTTTGCCTGGATTTGACTTGGCATGTCATAAGAGACGTGAACCTGTTTGAAAAGGTATGTCCTCAGTGGAGGTGGGGGTGGTATTGCAGTGCCTGAGGCCAAGTACAAAACACTGCTTTCCTTGCAGTATTTGAAAGTGCATAGGAGCAGGGAAGAGGGAAGTTTGCTGGCAGCCTTTCCTTTCCTTGTGCTTCTTGCAAGTTTTGCAAGGAGTGTGAGGAGAAGTGCTCCTTGCATAGTTTGCATGGCTCAGATCAGTCCCAGAGGCCTGCTCAGACAGTGATGGCTGGGGGTATTTTAGGGACATAGAGCATAGCAAGCTGCCTTCTACTGAGTCCATTCGTCCATCTAGAAAACCATGCATGGTGTAGAGAAAGGGGATAGAGAGAAATTATTCTCTTTCTCTCCCATAACACTAGAACCAGGGGTCATCCCATGAAATTGATTGCCAGGAAATCTAGGACCCACAAATGGAAGTACTTTTTCACACAACACATAATCAACTTGTGGAATTCTCTGCCACAAGATGTGGTGATGTCCAACAACCTGGAAGGCTTTAAGAGCGGTTTGGATAACTTCATGGAGGAGAGGTCTATCAACGGCTACTAGTCGGAGGACTATAGGCCAACTCTAGCCTCAGAGGCAGGATGCCTCTGTCTACCAGTTGCAGGGGAGTAACAGCCGGAGAGAGGGCATGCCCTCAACTCCTGCCTGTAGGCTTCCAGCGGCATCTGGTCGGCCACTGTGTGAAACAGGATGCTGGACTAGATGGGCTTCCTCGGGCCTGATCCAGCAGGGCTATTCTTATCTAGCTCAGCATTGTCTACACAGACTGGCAGCAGCTTCTCCAAGGTTGCAGGCAGGAGCGTGTCTCAACCCTATCTGGGAGATGCTGCCAGGGAGGGAACTTGGAACCTTGTGCATGGAAGCATGCAGGCACTCCTCCCAGAGAAGCCCCATCCCCTAAAGGCAATATCTTACAGTGCTCACATGTAGTCTCCCATTCAAATGGGCCTTTGAACAAGGGACCGAAAGGGGTCTGCTTAACAAAGAGGACAATTCATGCTTGCTACCACAAGATGAGCTCTCCTCCCAAAGACCACCATCTTGCCACCCATAGACACAACTAACCGCCCTGCTGGCCCCTCCGTAATCTGCTGCCTGAGGCAACTGCCTCACTTTGCCTCATGGAAGGGCCGCCCCGGGTCTACTCAACAATACCTCTTTTCCAGAAGCCTTAACATTCAACAGAGAGCCAAGTGCAATATTTGCAATTGCAGCCGACCGACCAAGCCCCCAGTCTCATCACTGTCAGTCTCATCTGACAATTGCATATTATGTTTTCAATAGATATGCCTGTAAGCAAATACTGAGTGACATAAATGACTTTCTTCTTGACATCAGTCATTTGACTTCTCAAACGGAGAAGAACAAGGGAGCTATTTGAGGCACGGCCAAAATATTCCACACAAAATGGTTCAAATCCTAACGAGGAATTAAACAAAAGCCAGAGCTGTCAGCACTGACAGTATTGAATCCCAATTTCCTGTCTGGAGGTCTCGGGAGTTGGAATTGAAGCTCCTCCTTCCCTCTTCCTCTTCCATACAGTAAATCCAGTAAACAGTGATCAGTTTGTCTTGGCTGTCAAAGACTGTGCTCTGCTCTTTGTCGGATGATTACATTTCCCCTTATGTTCCTCCTTGCAAGCTCCATTCTACATCCAGGCACTGCTGTCTGGTGAAGTAAGGCAGGCATCCACAAGGAGCAGCACAGTGCTCCTATTCAAATGTAACCAGGGCAGACCCTGCTTAGCTAAGGGGACAATTCATGCTTGCTACCACAAGACAACTCTTGTTGGTCTTGTTATAATTTGCCAACATCTGGAGTACCAAAGGCTGGGAACCTCTGATTTAAAACATCCAGAAGGAAGAGACAGATGAATCAGCACAGCCATAAAATAATGTTAGGCAGGAGACAACAATGGGTAGTTTTTGCTATTAATGACTACAGTTATGCTAACTGTCCACTGGATGATAGGGATGTGCACGAACCTGTTTGGAGGCCATTTTACCAGCCTCCAAACAGGTTATAACACCAGGTGGTTCGAAAGTTTCAAAGGTGGTGGTGGGATAACTTTAAGGGTGGGGGAGGGTGCACTTACCCTCCCTGCATTACTCGCACCAGCGCTCATTTAAAAACTGGTCCGGTGGGGTAGCAGTGTACCTCCCTATTGGCCCATCATATGACTGGAAGTAGGGCATGTGCATGTTGGGTTGTGCGCACCCCCAATATGCGCATGTGCTACTTCTAGTCTCTTCCGGTATGCTGCTGCCCTGCCGTACCGGTTTTTAAGCAAGCGCCGGTGGGGGAAACACTGGGGGGGGGATACATGCACCCTCCCCAGTCCTGAAAGTTATCCCCCACACCTTCGAACCAGCCCCCAACAGGTCCCTGCACATCCCTACTGGATGACGGTGTTTCTCAGCAGATGTATGGCTTCCAGGGCCATTTTTGTGCTCTACTTTTGAATCACTTTGGAGCAGCAATTGAGAGAATGCCTAGACTGGCACTGTTTATCTGCCTTCTGGATTATAATCTGCATTCGGCTGACAGTTTCCATTGTGGCCTGCTGAATAGGAAATCCAAGCCCTATCAAGCAAGATTTGTGGAATTATATCATAAGGTGTGTGTCTGAGATAAAGAAACAAGTAGTCAGATATAGGGGGTAGAAAAAGCACCGTTTGCTAGAGCGCGGAAGAGGTCAGACAAAACAATAGTGCTTTCATAGTCCAACTGGATGTGCTGGAAAGGTCGGCAGACTGCCAATAGAAATACAAAATGAGACGAATGTCAGGAAAGCAAAGTACTGACAAATCAAAGAAGGGATGGAGTCACTGGGTCAAAGCAATGATCCATCCCACCTGGTATCGGGACTTTGTCAGAAGCCAGTCAGGTGTGTAAGAGAGTGCTCTTTTCTTTCGTGTTTCCTTCCTTCTTTTTCTTTTCAGCCATTGCTTGCCTCGGAGGGGAAATCGCCAGGGAAGACAGCCAACAAAGAAAGACAATAGCTTTGAAAATATGTTGCTTCTTTTTCAGCTTGCTTTTTTGCGTCTGATCACAGCAGTTGGAAGGAATTAAAATGTGTTTTCAAAATACTCATGTCACATATAGGTTTTCTCTAATGGGGCAAAGAGCAGTGGGGAGATTTTTGTCCAGAAAATGGTGTATTGGAGGGAGGAGTTGTGGTCCCAGTCCAAATCCCCGACCCCCGTGGCTGCTGTTTGCCAGAATTTATCAAAATGGGAGATCCAATCACAAATGTTATCTAGTTTGAAATTTAGATTTTGGGTCAACACAAAATGATTCAAATAAGTTGAATTTTTTTTAAAAGAAAGAAACATAAACTCAGTCTGCATCTAAATAAGCAAGCATAGGATCCAATGTTGTTCACGGAATTGCTATTAGCAGTTCTACGGATCTGCGGGGTGTGACTGACACCTGTTTTCAGTATCTGTAGTTACAAAAGGGTTAAAACCCATGCATCCACGGTTCCTAGAGGGCTGGAAGTAACTGTGGAGGTCACTTCCGGCTGCTTTTTTGCCCATCTGAGCCATTTTGTGGCTCATTTCTTCTCATTCCTTGAAAAAAATCCTCATCCCCCCCCTTTTGCAGGTTTGGGGGGCATTTCATGGCATTGGGGTTATTCCTGGACACATCCTGGGCACATGCTGACTCTACAGAGCACTGTATAGTACAGAATTTTGTCTTTTTCCCGTGGTTATTTTGCACTTTTAAAGCACTTTTCCTCCATCCTGGAACCTAACACACACACACCCTTCCGTTTCCCATAGTAATAATGCCTCATTCCTCATGGTTCTGTTCCTCATGGTAGTGGGTGAGGAATGGACCCTTGCAAATAACGAGGTTCTCCTGTACTAAATTGTATCTATTTATTGCATTCATTAGCCTTTTTTTCCTACTAGAAATACCCAAAGCAGAACCCAAATTTTGATCAAGGTATCAGTGCTTGGGGCCCAAAGCAGAACACCAAAGTGGGTTTAAATCAACATCTACTTGTAGATTTAAATCTACTTGGCAGTTTTCCTGACATTGTAACTGAGCAATCGTGTCTACTGCCCTGGTGAGTTGGCTACTCCAATTCTCCACCAGAGTGTCAACAGGGTTACCGGCAGAGCCAACACTAAATCCCTCAAAGCCTTCTCAGAATCCAATTGGATCCCATAATTTTCTGGGGTGGACCATCCTAATGGGCCCCTCACCCCTGCAGAGGTGGAAGCTTAGTTACAATAGGAGAAAGGGGACCTCGGCCTTGCAGCAGTGGTGGGGGAGGGCTCATGATGGCAGGGGGTGTCATGATGGCGGGGGGCATGTGGGGGGGGGGGCTCACGGCAGGGCTGGTCCGTGCACCACTGACTCTGTATACTCTCCAATATCCATACACATCCATTCAGAAACATAACTGAATATCTGAGTTTCTGTGTCTCCCGCCAGATAAGTATGCGGTTATTCCTGCTAACCATTTATTTTTTTCACCATTGGGGCTGTGGACAACTCTTGCATTCGGTAAATCAGAGCTCTGTGCAGCACTCCTTTGACCTTTTCAATATTCTGTAATTAGATTGGCTGCGATTCCACTCTCCTTCCTGTCTACAGCCCCCCTAGCCTCTGGGAAAGGGAAGAGGAGCCAGCTGCTCAACATATGAAATACTGCAAAGGTCAAAGCAGTGCAGCATCAAACTGCAATGAATTAGCTTTCAGCGGGGGAGGCTACAGGGGATGCACAGCACCATATAGTAGGGGTATTTTTGCAGGATAGGGGAAGGAGGACTTCTGCACAATGCAGGATGAGATTTGAGGCACAAAGATCATTTTTCCAGTCACCAGATAAGGATGGAGTAGTGGGAGGGAACTAGATCAGGAAGATCCTGGGAAGCTTCCTGGGTATCCTTGGGCTAGTCACTAGTCCAGTTCAGATATCACAGCCAAACTATGGCTTGGCTATGTCTGGATCTTGCATGCTTGAATTTCTCTTGTTTTCCCATCCTGATTTGCAGTAACCATGGTTTGCCCACTTTGAATGGATGGAAAATGATAGATATCACAAAGCAGGATGTGAAGGAGGAAATCAGAGTTAATGAGGGCAAGAGAGAGGGGAAAGAGACAGTAAAGAGATCTGTATTTTAAACCGTTTAATTGTGTTCATGTTCTAATGGTTGTGTTTCTAGATTGTGAACCAACCATCCAGGGACTTGCGAATGGGGCGGTATAAAAACGTGTAAAATAAAATAAAATAAAATGTTTTGTATTGTATATTCTCTTTTCTGTCTTCTATTGTAATTTGTTTGTCTAGTTTGATCTGTTTTTATTTGACGTTTTTTACGGTTGTGTTGTGAGTCGCCCAGAGGACAACTGGTGATGGGATGGCTAACAATTAAAGATGATGATGATGTTGTCCGCAGAAGCCATGGTGGTGCCAGCATCTTCCAGCTCCATCAGCCTTGTCTCCCTTGAAATTCTGACAGATGCTTTGAGTGAACAGTAGCTTCCAAATTTGTGAGGGAGGCATATGACTGGGGATATATCCTCAGGATACGGCCACTTGGAGTGTTTGAACCAGTTCCAGGATACTATCTCACGAGAACATTAGCCCTAGGTCATGGATAAGGAAGCTTCAGACATCCCCAAATAATCCACATTAAAAGATAACTGCAAAGCACAGCACAGCTACAGATAAAATTTTGTATTCTGTATTCCCCCCCTCCCCTCTCCCCTTTTTTTGCTCCTAGTCATAATGAATATGGAGATACTTTAGAATTCCTCTTTTTCTCTTGTAAAATACCAAGAAGTTGCTGGAAGGCGCTCTGTGTGTTTTTATCCCCCACCCCTTAACTTGATCATAGGTGTCTTTATTTAGTTGATTAGAGACTATTTACAGAAAAACAGCAGATTTGGGGGAACAGATGTCAGAAATTATCAAGGTCATCAAAAGCCGCATATGTATAAAAATGCCTCTGAGAGGTATATTTAGACATAACAATGGCATTGTTTGTTTTTTTAATATAATGTCCATTAGGAATATCTCTGTATTGCTTCTTTCTGCTTTGTAAACATATTCAGGGGCTCACAGCAAATATGATCTGAAGTGGAAATAGGTAGAGCCAATCAGTATGGAGATGGCTGTGGGAATTAATTGGGTTGTGTGAGCATCTGAAGCTGAAGAACATATGAAAAGTCTTGCTGGATCAGTCCCAAGGCTATTGAGCCCAGCATCCTGTTTCCCACAGTGGCCCACCAGATGCCTGTGGGAAGCCCCAAAGCAGGAGGCGAAGGCATGCCCTCTCTCTTGCTGTTACTACCCTACAACTGGCATTCACAGGCCTCCTGCCTCCGAACCTGGAAGCAGTCTAGAGCCATCAAGACTAGTAGTCATTGATGGACTTGTTCTCCAGGATAATGATGAGAAAGGTAAAATGAGTAGACTGGACTCTTCTACAATTCAGGCCTTGATCATAGGTACATACGAACATAGGAAGCTGCCATATACTGAGTCAGACCCTTGGTCCATCTAGTTCAGTATTGTCTACGCAGACTGGCAGCGGCTTCTCCAACGTTGCAGGCAGGAGTCTCTCTCAGCCCTATCTGAAGATGCCAGGGAGGGAACCTGGAACCTTCTGCATGCAGATGCTCTTCCCAGAGTGGCTCCATCCAAGGGGAATATCTCACAGGGCAAGCATTCCCATTTCTCCTCTCCCTACCAAAGACACTTCCTGCAGACTCTACAGAGTCTTTACTAATGAATATAACATCTGCAATCGTGCTGTCCAATTCCGGATTCTGAGGATCCCCCCCCCCCGCTCTAGGCTTCTAAATGTCATGGAAGGTACTAGGGATGTGCACAAATTGATCTTTTTGATTCAATTTGTGCCCCAAACAAATCACCCCTGATTTGTTTTGTATCCAAATCTACCCCCTCCAAATCACCCCAGATTCTATTTGTATTTGCTTTGGTTCAATTCAGATTCAGGCCAATTCAGACCACTTAACAAGGTCCTAGGGGCACCAAATTTGGGTGATGGGTAGGTCCCCATGGGTGCCGCCTACCAACAAAATTTCAAGAACACTTGGTTGATTTTTAAAGAATTGTTTTACTTTTTACTGATTTTGAACATTTCTGCCATAGGAAACAATGGGGATTCGGCTAAGCCTGCTCTCCTCGCAAACCCCATCTCAGTGGTTCCCACTGATTGTGGGAACCACCTCATGGACTGGATGTGCAGGGCTTCTCTCATCCAGAGAATTGGAAACATACTCAGACTGGCAGCTTGGCTGATGCCGCGTCTTAAAGCCAGCTTGTCTGCTCCTTTGGCTGCTAGGATGCTTATTGGAGAGAGGAGAGCTGGTCTTGTGGTAGCAAGCATGCCTTGTCCCCTTAGTTAAGCAGGTGAAGACAATATTGAGCTAGATAGACCTATGGTCTGACTCAGTATATGGCTGCTTCCTATGTTCCCTCAGAGGATGGAGCTGCTCTGGGAAGAGCAGAAGGTTTCAAGTTCCCTCCCTGGCTTCTCCAAGCTAGGGCTGAGAGAGATGCCTGCCTGCATCCTGGAAGAAGCTGCTGCCAGTCTGTGTAGACAATATTGAACTAGATAGACCAATGGTCTGACTCAGTATGTGGCAGCTTCCTATGTTCCTATGTATGTTCCTATGACTCTGAGGAAGCATAGAAGTGATAGTACTGTGTTTAAACTCAAGGTTAGAAACTAATAAGTGATCGCCTTCCTACACAGTTATAGGTGCTATATGACTCCCATTTTAATTTTTGTCCTCTTTAGAATGGACAAACAAGGGAGAAAATATAGGGGAACTACAGAGCATGAGATCAGAATATGGCTGCAGTTTGTTAAATAATGTCCACAGTAGCTCCCGAGGAACAAATTTTAACACATATTTTCAGATCTTTTATTTCCTCTTCATGCATTACAGGAGAAAAAAATGTGGTTGACCCACAACAGAAAGATGAGGGCTCACCTTTCGCTGCACAGTGTGAAATAGATCTGAGAGATAAATAGAGGTCTGAACAAAACATTGTTCACTTACAAGAGAAGTATTTCTCATCACCACCACGAGAGGCAGCAGAGTTACATGCATTTCTTAGCCAGGTTGTTTCAATATGTCTGAAGATCTTAATGTGGAATTCAAGGGGGGGGGGACCCAGAGATTGAGGTTAATGAAGGATCAAGATAACTAGAGATCTGAAATGGGGACCCTACATGTCTGAGTGACTGCCTATTATTTATCGTGGATATAATTGAATACAGACCTCCTTGCCCTGAAGACTTGTTCCATTAAACAGATCGTAACAAATTTTCCAGGTGTTATTTGCAAGCTTTTCTTTATCCAGAAGGAAGCATTTCAGTTGACAGTCAGTTGTCATAAAAATCATCATTGTTGTATGCAAACAGGGCGTGCAGTATCTCCTGAGGAGATTCCATTGCCTCAGTCACACAAATAACCAAAGTCAGTGTGTGACAATAATTCTGTATTAAAGAAGGGTGGAAGTTCTCCTCCCTTAATAACTGTGTAGTAGTGCTTCCCCACTACCCCTGCCCTCCATAACAAACTTGCACCTTGTCAAACCATTATCTCTCTTGTTTCAAACTAAGTCAGAATCTCCACTGTGGCAGAGGTCCAGGAAGGTCACAGACCTTGGTCTGCGACCAGAGTAAGGGTTAAGCACCTTGGATAGCTCCAACCAGGACCACAATTTTAAAATTGTTGCTGCCCAGGTAGAGTGGATTAGACCTGCCCTCTAGGGCAGGCCTGCTCAACTTCGGCCCTCCTGCAGATGTTGGCCTACAACTCCCATAATCCCTGGCTATTGGCTGCAGTGGCTGGGAATTATGGGAGTTGTAGTCCAAAAACAGCTGGGGGGCCTAAGTTGAGCAGGCCTGCTCTAGGGTCTCTGTCATCTCCCTCCCTCCTTCCCCCTCTCTCTCCCACTCTCTTTCTCTCTCCTCCATACACACACACTTATATTTAAACTATATTAAATTTCACCAAATGAAAGAAAAGGTTGAATGTTATCTTGCATCTTGCTATTCCAGAAATGAATAAAAATACTCCAATTCAACACAAAATTATCATCTCGCCTTCTATCTTTGCACATTCAAATAAAATGAATCAGTTTTACCATAATTACAAGATCCCATATTTTAACTAAGGAATCATCCCAGGAGGGAGGCATCATCAAGTTTCCATATTTCAACTAACCAATTGTCCTGGGAGTGGAGGTCAGCAAGTGTCCCTTTTCTTGTTATAACTGACCTTGAAGTTGATGTAACTCTTGCTCTACAGAAAATCTTGTTGAGGAAAAGTTACAGAACAAGATGGATTAAATGGTAGCTGATATCCAGTTACTGGAGGCTCTGTTGTTTAAAGGGGCTGCACCCGGTTTTCAAAGCACTGGTTCAGTGGCACTGGGGGACCTCTATTTAGGCTTACAGGTCCTCAAGAGACTCCTCCAAATCAGAGGAAGAAGGTAGCCATGCCAATGTATTGCAGTCTGGGTGTGGTATCTTGTTCCTCTGGTTAACATAAGAACAGCCCTGCTGGATCAGGCCCAAGGCCTCTCTAGTCCAGCATCCTGTTTCCCACAGTGGCCCACCAGATGCCTCTGGGAAGCCCACAGGCATGCCCTCTCTCTTGCTGTTGCTTCTCTACAACTGAGGCATCATGCCTCTTAGGCTGGAGGTGGCCTATCGCCGTCAGACTAGTAGCCATTGATAGACCTGTCCTCCATGAATGTATCTAAATCCTTTTTAAAGCCATCTAGGCTGATATTTGTCACCACATCCTGAGGCAGAGAATTCCAAAGGTGGGTTATCTCTTGTCTGGGTTGTCTTCCTAACATGCATCATCCCCTGAACTGACCACCTGACCCCTCGGGAAACTTGCAGATCTGGAGTGACAAAACTGACTTCTCCACAACTGTATTCTCTAACCCCTGCCCTCTTCTTCTCCTTGTGATTATTGAAGAAAATGATTTTCCAGTTATAATTAGATAATAATTATGGAAATAATTATTGATAAGATCAGATCATTGTGAGCCCTGTAGGTCCAGTTCTCCTATCTTTTAATCTGTGCTTTGTTTCGCTACAGCAATGGCTTTTGTGGTGCTGAATGCAAAAAAATAAAAATAAAATACTGTCCTTAGGGCCACAAAAGGTGCAGAAGCCCCAGTTTTCTTTGCATCTGATCAAATGCAAAGAACAGGCAGTAGATTTAGGACAGACTAGTGAAGGAAACTTCTTCAAACAATGCATAGTGAACGGATGGAATGGAATGCATTGCTATAAGGAATGGTGACAGCTCCCGATTCTGATGGCATTATGAGGGAATTAGTCAAACTCATGAAAGAAAGGTCTATCAATGGCTACGAGCTGTCGTGGTTAAATGGAACCTCTGTGGTCAGAGGCAATGTAGCCCTGAATATCAGTTGCCAGGTGGCAAACATTAAGAGAGGGCTGGTGCCTTCATGCCCTGCTTATTTTCTTCCTGGAACCATATGGAACCATATGGAATCCACTGTGGGTCTTTTGTTTCATCCAGTTCTTTTTACATTCTTGTCCAGTGCAGACCTGCATAGCTTTGACCCACTAAACCAAACACAGCCATGCATGCTCACTAGGATTCTCTCCCTCTCTCCCTTTCTTGACTGCCTGCCTGGGATGGGCTTTAGAAGAAGAAGGAATTGTCTAGAAGGCCACAAAACATAGCTTACGGGCTAATTTTGATTGTATGGGTCACGAGACATGAAGATTTTCACAACTGAGGCAGTATATTTGTAAGGGTGAGAAGATCAACACATAGGGCAAGTTCCTGCTGTGCCATCTTCCTTACATTGATCTCTTTTTTTTTGGTGCTACATTAGCAAATCAGTAAGCTTTTTTTTTAAAAAAACCCACCAAGTCTTGGGAAAGCAGAGCAATGTAGAAAAACAAACAGCAAAACATTTAGCAAATCTCTGCATATTCTTCAGGATAATAAGAAAAGCTGGAAAGACAAATCTTTCCAAACAGATATAGATTAAAAAAACAAGATATAGATCAAGGAATTGTGGCTGGTGTCTACCTTATGTTTCCTTTTAGATTGTGAGCCCTTTGGGGACAGGGATCCATCTTATTTATTTATTTCTCTATGTAAAATTCTTTGGAAACTTTTGTTGAAAAGTGGTATATAAATATTGGTTGTTGTAATTGTAGATATCAATATGTAGTGCTGGAGAGAGTTGATACAGAAATCCATAACTGGCTAGGGCAACAAAAAAAATGCTACACTCTCCTTATAATAACCCAAACATCTCAACAACAAATTACAGTGTGCTGAAAATATGGACATTACCTCCTTTTCCTCCACCCCCGTAAAGGATGAATCAGTATCAAAAACCAGTCTTTCTAAGCAAAGGGTAAGCAACATCTCAGAAAATAAGTACATCTCATGAACCGTTCCAAAAGGCTAAAGCAATGTTCTGTGATGAAGCCCATCATCTATGAAGTTCAAAAAGGAGCAGAGGATATAACAGCTGGCCTTATCATGTCTAAGGTGGTGAGCTGGCACCTAGTTTCTCAACCATTTCCCCTCCAAGATACATTTAGATGAACAAAAATGTTGGGTCTCAATGCCCCTTGAAGAGCCTATTGTTCTTTCTGCCTTACACTGAGTCACAGGATTGGTCATTCTAGCAAAATATTATCTACCGATAATAATTATATATATATATATATATGTCTTTTTCTGCCACAGCCTTTCAATTTCAATTTGTAGATCTTTGTATTTTGTGATTTTTTTTCTATTTCTTTTTCTTCTGTTCTGCTATCCCCTGGTATTGCTATGTCAATTATTTTGACTTGTTTTTCTTTCTTCTCAACTACAGTTATATCTGGTGTATTGTGTGGCAGATGTTTGTCTGTTTATAGTCTCAAGCCCCATAATATTTTGGCATCTTCATTTTCTACAACTTTTTCAATTTTATAGTCCCACCAATTTTTGGCTACAGGTAGCTTGTATTTTTGCAGATGTTCCAGTGTATCATCCCTGCTACCTTGTCATGCCTTTGTTTGTAGTCAGTCTGTGCAATCTTTTTACAACAGCTGATTAGGTGGTCCACGGTTTCATCTGCTTCTTTACAAAGGCGGCACTTGCTGTTTATTGTGGATTTTTTGACTTTTGCTCTTATTGCATTTGTTCTTAGTGCCTGTTCTTGTGCAGCCAGTATCAAACCCTCTGTTTCTTTCTTCAAGTTGCCATTCTTAAGCCAAACAGAGGGTTTAATACTGGCTGCACAAGAACAGGCACTAAGAACAAATGCAATAAGAGCAATAAGAGCAAAATTATTATTATTATTATTATTATTATTGTTGTTGTTGTTGTTGTTGTTGTCTATAGGGGCCACAGAAATCACCATCAGCCAATTACAAAAAGCAACTTTACTGGGAACAGCCTATATTCTGTGATGATATCTATAATAACAGGAACAACAATGATAATAAAATTCAGCCATCCCAGGTCCTTGGGAAGCACTCGATGTCTGGAAAAAACAAACCAGTCAATAACACCTGTCTGACTGTGTAAACAACAACAATAATAATAGATAATAATAGCTTGGCATTCCATGAGTTCTCCATGCTTCCCTTCCCTGCATGCTCCAATGCCCTCTATGGTTTCTGGTTCATGGCAAGCCAGTTCAGCATTACATTTAACCTGAACATCTGCACCTAGAAAGGACAGCAAGCTGTGCAGCCCACCAAGCCAAAAGCCAAAAACCAGGCATTCAGTACATCTCTAACATTTGCTGTCTGATTGTGACTGCAGAATCACAAGAAGGTTGCCCACCACATGGTGGGTTGCAGCACATGGTTTGTGGGTGTCAGGAGCTGCCAGGACTTCAGGTCAGAGTTTTTTCTGGGCAGTGAAGTGTTCCCAGGCTCTGGAGTGGCTCTACCCAACTCAATCTAATTAGTCCCCATCTAACTTGGAAGAAGGCTTTGCCTCCACCCCCCCCCCGGTGCATTCCCAGACGATCCCTACCTGCACTCTGGGAGACTACAAAGGGGGAGGCACTAGCTGAGTGGGGATCCTTCAATGCCTGGTGGAAAGCTACTGCAGCCAATTGGGTAGGAGAGAGGGAGGAGCTTCCTACCCTCTACTCTGGTTTGACACAGCAGCAGAATTTGGACAACACAATGCCACTTCTGGACCTGAGGTTTCGGTGGCAAAACTGAGAGGTAACTGAAGGTTCCATTTCAGGCTTGGGGGCTAAAACCAACCTGCAGTTCAGTGACAAAACCACAGGTTCATGTATTCGGATGACCAAAATCTTGAACCTCGGGCATGGTGGCCTCTGGTTTCATGTTATGTCCGAAGGCGGCCAGTTCCAAGAATGCATTCCAAATTTCCTGGAATTTGTAAGCAGCTCCTGACAAATAAGCCATTTTTTCACAAGCACCACAAAGCAGTGAATCATAAAACCACTTTTCTATCTCTGGAGTGTCCTTTGCTTTCCATTTCTGCAGTATAAGACATTTAGCTACAATTAGGGCCTGCAATAACCATGCTTCTTTACCTCTTGATTAATTCCAATCCCTTGCAATAAGTTCCATCAGTATTTTAACACAATGTGCACAGTGTTAGACAAGAGCAAATACATGGAATTGTACAGAGCTGCACAACAGACAATTACTGGGAACCATGGCCGTTGTCTGTCGCACAACTGCAACTGCGTAAGAGTGCTCTTGCACAGCTGAGCACATTTCATTCAAGTGCAGGCAGAACTTTATGCAGTATGTTGGCCAGGATTCCTCCCAAGGTGAAACTTCTGAGAGAAGTCAATGGAGTTGCTAAAAGACACGTGATTTGTTTCAGGGGGTATCCTGTACATCTTTCAGAGGCCCTGATTAATAATGCAGAAATGCAGCTTCCTTGAGCACCGGGGAGGGGGGGCCTGCCAATTTGTCCCCTAATCTGGCCTTTTTGCCATTTCAACTCAAAGGAAACTAAAAGCTAAGGACATGCTGTGAATAACGAAAATGCAATCTGAGTGGTCAGCAGACTTGCAGGAGGAGATATTTTAGTGCCTGCGATGCACTCAGTATATAGCCTTAATTGATCACAAGGCTGTCTTACATGTGGATATTTGTGCTTAGGCCTGGCAATTTCTCACTACCCTGAAAGGTGGCACAGCAGTGGGATTTTATATAATCTCTGTTCACAAGTGGCAACCGTATAATAAACATGGCTAGAAACAGATCTTTGGAGCACAGTAACCACAATGCCTTCTGTGATGTAGTGCATCATTGCTGATCTATTTATCCTGCCAGAAAGCCAAAGATCTAACCTGAATGGATCTTAAGATAATGAACTTATAGCCTGGGAAGCATGTTAAGGGTCTAGGGAATCAAAGTGTTAAACTAGTCATACTTTGGAAGTCCATGTGAATCTTTCCCTTTACCAACACATTCTTTTCAATGGGGTGGAGGGGGGGCACCACAAGTTTTTAATGTGCAAGATCTGTGTGCTCCGTTCTGGTACTGGAAATAAATTCCTAGCCTGAGCATAGAGCCAGAGTCCCCGCTGTGCTTAGTTCCACATGTGTGTTCAACCCACTATTTTGCTCTTGGCTCTTGATGTTCTAGAAGCAGAGTAGATCCTGGAAGCCTGAATTACGACCACCTTCATGCAGAGAACTCTAGCTACCTTCCTGGGACCAGTGTAACCCAAATCACAGCCCCTGAAAAGGGGGAAGAATAAATCAGTAGAGAAGAGCAGTTTTATTCTCCATGGTGGTAACTCACTTCTTGCCTGTGGGCTTCCCGGAGACATCTGGTGGGCCACTGTGTGAAACAGGATGCTGGACTAGAAGAGCCTTGGGTGTGATCCATGTCCTTCTGTAATGTGGCTGGACAATAATGGGGCAAAAATGGACCACTTAATGATTTCTGTCTCCACGCTGCTTCAAATCCACTTCTTATATTTTGCAGAAAGTTTCATCTTAGTGCTATTGACCTTTCTCATCGATATTTTCCCCCACTTTCTTCATCTGGCAACAGGCTGAGAAAGAAATCAAGCCGAGGGTGAGAATGGATTTGTATTCACTGCAAATGAAAACAAGTACCCAAGATTATCTCTTGGAGAAATGTTCTTTTTCCATCCAGAAAATGTCACCTGCAGACAGGGGCGTAGCTAGGGGAGAGGGGGTCTGTGTTTGCTCCTCTCCCCGGAGGCCCCACAGAGTGAAGGAGATAATGAAGAAAGTAGGGAAGGGTGGAGCTGGGGCCCTCAGGAGCTGGGGGGCCCAGGTCCTTTGAACCCATCCATTCAATTATGGCTAAATCCCTGCCTGCAGAACTCAACAATATAGGCATTTATTCAGTTGTGCTGCAGACGTCAGTTTCATTTCAGGACAACTTTCCTCCCAACTCAATGAAATAGGCGGCAGGACACTGACGCCAACACAACAGAGGTTTAAGTGGATAAATATGCAGTCTGTGTCTCAGGCAATGAGTTGCTGGCAGATAATTAGCTTCCATACTTTGCAATTACTTTCTGGTTGTTTTTAAACAACTTTTGAAAACACACCTGTTCCATCAGGCTTTTCGTTTATGATGTCTTCAAGTTTTATTTATGGTGATTTTAATCTGTTCTATATCATTTTTAGGTTTTAGTTTTTTAAAATGATAA
Organism: Hemicordylus capensis; assembly: GCF_027244095.1. Taxonomy (NCBI): domain Eukaryota; kingdom Metazoa; phylum Chordata; class Lepidosauria; order Squamata; family Cordylidae; genus Hemicordylus; species Hemicordylus capensis. The sequence continues at coordinate 24,372,364 of NC_069667.1, forward strand.
ACCGCCCTGAGATTTTATATAGGGCAGTATATAAATGTGTTAAATTAAATAGTAAATGAATAATAAATGGATCAGAGGACTGCCTGTTTCATACGAGAGAGATGGCAAAAAGTTTGGTAACAGTTTGTCTAATTTGCCATTCAGTAACAGAAAGGTCCCAAACCTCACTAAAGAGCTGAGACATGACCCTCTCACTCTATTGGTGTGGGGTGTGGTGGACAACTCATTGAAAGCATCGACTCAATGTGCGGCCGCTGTGAAAAAGACCAACTCCATGCCAGGGATCATTAGGAAGGGGACTGAGAATAAAACTGCTAATATCATAATGCCCTTATACAAAACTATTGTACAGCCACACTTGAAGTACTGCGTACAGTTCTGGTCAACATACCTTAAAAAGGACATTGTAGAACTGGAAGAGGTGCAGAAGAGGGCAACCAAGATGGTCAGCAGCCTGGAGCACCTTGCTTATGAGGCTAGGCTACAGCATCTGGGGCTCTTTACTTTAGAAAAAAGACAACTGAAGGGAGACATGATAGAGGTCTATACAATCATGCATAGTGTGGAGAAAGTGGATAGAGAGTAATTATTCTCCTTCTCACATAACTCTAGAACCAGGGGTCATCCCATGAAACTGATTGCCCAGAAATTTAGGGCCAACAAAAGGAAGTACTTTTGCACCCAACGCATAATCAACTTGTGGAATTCTCTGCCACAAGATGTGATGACAGCCAACAACCTGGATGGCTTTAAGAGGTGTTTGGGTAAATTCATGGAGCAGAGGCCTATCAATGGCTACTGGTTGGAGGGCTCAGGCCACCTCCAGCTTCAAAGGCAGGTCTCCTCTAAATACCAGCTGCAGTGGAGTAGCACGAGGAGAGAGGGCATGCCCTCAACTCCTGCCTGTGGGCTTCCCAAAGGGCACCTGGTGGGCCACTATGTGAAACAGGATGCTGGACTAGATGGGCCTCCTTGGGCCTCATCTAGCAGGGCTGTTCTTATGACATCCCCCCATCTCTACCTACTCCCCCTTGCTGGCCCCAGTGTGGCAAATGGGAGAAACGACAGTAATGCTGGGAGTGTCCCGGCATCCTCCACTGTGGACATGCTGCTTCCATGTCTACATCATGGTGGCACAATACCCTCCTGTCCGCGTGGAGGCTGAGCATCATGTCAGCCAGCGAAATGGGGGGACATGTTCATTTTCAATTGAGAGTGAAAGGGGGTGAAAGGGGATGAAACATGAGGTCTTACTGGGACCAGTAAGGCGCCAGTACTGGCACCAGTTATATCTAGCCAGCTGACAGCCACCATTTTGATTTCTTAGAAGTCCTCTGGCCATGAAGTTGCACGATGATGTAGGGGCAAATGTAAAGTTCTAAGAAAGACCAAATGGACAAGAACAAGATGGGGGAAACGACTTGGCAAGGCAGCAGTTATGGAGCTGCACTGCCCTCAGGAACTGGTTGTGGAGGGAGGGGAGAAGTACACAGGTTGCTCAGGGTGTGGGAGGAGAGTTGATCTTGTGGAAGCAAGAATGGATGACCCACTTTGCTAAGCAGGGCCCACCCTGGTTTGCATTTGAATGGGAGGCTGCATGTACGAGCACTGTGAGAAAGCCCCTATCGGGGATGGGGCCACTCTGGGAAGAGCACCTGCATGCTTGCATGCAGAAGGTTGCTAGTCTTATCCCTGGGATCTCCAGGATCGGGCTGGGAGAGACTCCTGCCTGCAGCCTTGGAGAAGCTGCAGCCAGTTTGGGTAGACAATACTGAGCTAGATGGACCACTGGTCTGACTCGGTGTAAGGCAGCTTCCTATGTTCCTCTCCCTCCCCCATCTGTGCCAGGTCCCCTGGCTTAAAGAAGGCTTCTGACCAAGGGGGCTGAAAGTTTCTTGCAGAACCATGGTTCTTCTTCCATTGCCGGAGGACTGCCCTGGATGTCAGCCAATATTAACAATAATAAATGAAATCAAGCCATGAGAGAAACGACCTAGCTTGTGACAAGAGCCAAGCAGGCCAGCAGAGTACACCACTTTTAGCATTATTTACAATGACTCTTGTGACAGATGACCCTTGCCCTGTTCCAATGTGGTCTGAATTTCGACATGCCATTTCCCATCAGCTTGTGCTTAAGAGAAGCCCACGTTGCCAGGGAAACCAAAGCAAGAACTCCCACGGGCCTAAGGCCAGATTACAGCACTGCAAATGTTTATTCAGGGGACGATGCTTATTTGCTTATTGTATCGGCTCACATTCTCCACTGCGTAATGCGGGTGGTTCAGCACTGCCAGCACTACTGTGTATGTCTGTTTCCAGTGCACACTGCATCACACAACTGCACATGTGCGATTTTAGGTCACAGTAGAACAGGCCTGCTATATGATGCTGCCAACGGTGTTTTAGACACCGACCGTGGCGCAGGTCATGCTGAACTGGCTGAATAGAATGTGAGTTGTTGTTGTTGTTGTGTTGTTGTTGTTGTTATTGTTGTTGTTATTATGCTATTTACACACAGTCTACCAGATGTTATTGACTGGATTTGGTACTTTAATTATTGGGCCCTTTCCAATGATGATGATGATGATGATGATGATGATGCAGCAAATTTTGTCTCCCAAGTGACAAAGGAAAGAAGAGAACGTCCCATTAATAAAGGCTTTCTCATGTCCATATGGAGCCCTCTAGTCCAAGGTGACAGGAATGTGAACATCTCAGCCGTTCACTCAAGATAATTCCATCATTGCATTCAGCCTGGGGAGGTAGAATTTGTGTGAAATTATCTTCTGTTTCATCAGTTGATTATACAGTCTGCTGATCTTCTGCTGAGGCTGGATAGCTCTTATTGTCCGTTGCTGCCACGTGATAAACAAACTGACTTCATCATAAAGCCTGTGCTCCCAAGAATCTGTTCAGCAGATATCTAAGGGCTCTTGAGGACCAGGACAAGCATTAATAATTAAGTAAATTAAAATATGTAATAAACCTGGCCCACGCAATATTATTCTCTGGTTTGTTGGTACCGTTAATTTATCTGTAAAGGTAAAGCAAAGTCGACTCCTGGCGCCCACAGAGCCCTGTGGTTTTCTTTGGTAGAATACAGGAGGGGCTGACCATTGCCTCCTCCTGTGCAGTCTGAGCATCTTCCTAGATCACTGCTGCCTGGTATAGTACCAGTGGGTATTCGAACTGGCAACCTTCTGATTGTTAGTCAAGCATTTCCCTGCTGTGCCATTTATCTGTGCAGATTGATAGTTCAGCACTGGAAAGGGACTGAAAGGAGATAACCTCTTCCAGTGTTGGAGGGAGAACTTTTCTCCCCTCCAAACTTTGAACTCATCAAATTATTCTAGATCCCATAAAATTTTTCCATTTACCCTGCTAAATAGGTAATGAGGCACTTTGTAAACTGGTGGCTTTCTTATATTTAGCAGCGGGAGATCGACTGTCCCCATTCAGCCCAACACAGTATCCCTCCTAGTGGCTGTTGCTAGTGTCTCTTTTTTGTTTTAGATTATGACCCCTTTCGGACAGAAAACCACCTCTTATCCTGCTATGTAAACCACTCTGACAACTTTGTTGTTGTTAAAAAGCAGTCTAGAAATATTCTAGATGCTGATGATGCTGGTGTGAAGAGATGGCAGTTCTGTTTCAGGGCTTCTCCCAAATCTATTTGGGCTCTTAACTCTCTCATGAGCAAAGGATGCACATGTGCAGAGGGGGAAAGGGTGAAATGGCCACCAAGCTTCACTGTTGGGTACTGTTTTCAATCCCGGTTTTGAAAAAAGTAGGGGTTTTTCATCCCCACCCCGTTCTGTCTAGGAGTTCTCTCTGTGGCAACCTCATCCATCCCTCACGGCTGCTACTGACTAAGCTATTGTCATGTGCTGTTTGGCTTTGACTCCCTTTGACTTTGCAGAAGAAACATAAGAACAGCCCAAGGCCTATCTAGTCCAGTATCCAGTTTCACACAGAGGCCCACCAGATGTCTCTGAGAAGCCCACAGGCAAGCGATGAGGTCATGCCCTCTCTCCTGCTGTTGCTCCCCTGCAACTGGTATCCAGAGGCATCCTGCCTCTGAGGCTGGAGGTGGCCTATAGCCCTCCGACTAGTAGCCGTTGATAGACCTCTCCTCCATGAAGAAAGGTGGCAAGATGACTGATTTTTCCAACTGACCGTAAACATTCAGCTTCGAGTCCATTCAGGAACAACCCCAGGGATTCTTAACCAATGCCTACGTTTAGCAATTTCTTCTGGTTAGCTGCACAGAGAAATGGAAAGTCAATAGATTTGTGCAAGGTAAGATGCCATCACCGTTTAAGCTTCACTAACGAATCACGCTGTACATAACTAAGGCTTTAATGAGAATTCTTGTGTCACATCCTGCATCGTGGGACAGACGCTTGAGAGATTGTAGTTAAAAGAGAAGAAATTAAAAATCTGTTTGCTGCCCTCAGGCATGTTTTGTCCCATTCATCTTATTTCTTCACTTTGGATGCTTCATTTAGTTGCTCTGATTAAATTCAATTTTAACAAATGATCTTTTCCCCCAAACATGTTGGCTTCTGGAGAGACTTGGCAGCCGAAAACATGGAGCCCGTTTACACGGGTGACCATGCTTCATACACTCTGCTGCATCTGTCTTTACGTAGAGGAGTTCTGTACTGGAATCAGCGGGCACTCCAGGGGTACTCTGGGCAGATACAGAGGGCTAAGAACCGAGCAATCTCTTACTGCCATGTGGCTTTAACTCTTGGGTAAGGCAATGGCTTGAACAACTTGCCAAGTATTTAGGGGGCATAAGAACATAAGCACAGCCCTGCTGGATCAGGCCCAAGGCGGCCCATCTAGTCCAGCATCCTGTTTTTGCACAGTGGCCCACCAGATGCCGCTGGAAGCCTACAGGCATGAGTTGAGGCCATGCCCTCTCTCCTGCTGTTACTCCCCTGCAACTGGTATCCATCCTGCCTCTGCGGCTGGAGTTGGCCTATAGCCCTCCGACTGGTAGCCATTGATAGACCTCTCCTCCATGAAGCTATCCAAATCCTCCTTAAAGCCATCCAGGTTGTTGGTTGTCACCACATCTTGTGGCCGAGAATTCCACAAGTTGATTATGTGTTGTGTGACTTTTTGCTATGCGTAAACGAACATAAGAACTTAAGCACAGCCCTGGTTTTCTTCACCTCGCCTCATGAACGAGCCACCCTGGAGCTAGGGCTCCTTCCTGCAGAATTAAGCTGTGGAATTCCCTGCCACAGGATGTGGTGACAGTCACCAGCCTGGAGGGCTTTAAGAGTGGAATAGGTAAATTCAAGGAGGACCAGTCTATCAATGGCTTCTAGTCTGAGGGCTATAGGCCACCTTCCTTTCTACTGCAGGTTGTTGGCTATGATGCCATTTACCCAGAGACCTGCAAGATCTCACACAGAAGTGAATCTTGATTACAATGTTTCGATACATACAAGGCCATGTTTCCCCCTTCCTCCACGTTCGATGACTAACAAACTGCTGAATGCTTTTCTATTATAAAGTTGCTATTTTTGCCTTTCAGATGTGGAAGCTTCAATTACCGTGATTATATAGGTGAAGGACAAGCTGACACTTACATGGCTGCACTTCAGATTGTTGCTGGCTTAGAAGTAACTATTCCCCCCCCCTTATTTTATGAAGGTTTGGTTTTGGGCTTTCAGAGAAAGAGTGCCACCTGGAATTTCACTGTGTTCTGGTAGGTCAAGACTGATATGTGGCATCAGGAGAGACCTTTCTGGGCATGCATGGTGTTAAGTCGCAAGTACATTTTTGTTGCTGAAGAATGACCTTACAAAGGTTATTTATTCTTGAACAAAGAACCCACACAGCTCCCAGGAAGCAGTGCCAGCAGAAATCAAGCAGTCACTTAGCAATTGCCAGTGTCAGGATTTGAGTCTTCTGGTCCCTCAGACCCTGGATTGGAGTCTTCTGTTCTGTCAAACCAGTTAGAACCAGCATAGCATAGTGGTTAGAGTGTTGGACTGGGAAGACCCGAGTTCGAATCCCCATTCAACCATGTAACTCACTGGGTGATCCTGGGCCAGTCATTTATTTCTCAGCCTAACCTACCTCACAGGGTTGTTGTGAGAATTTTTTTTTTAAAAAAAATAGCCAGGTACACTGCTCGGAGCTCCTCAGAGGAAGAGTGGGATATAAATGTCAAAACAAACAAACAAAAACAAGCAAACAAATGGAAGGGGGAAGATCCTCTCCCTACCCCTCCGCCAAATTAAATTGCATTGTTAAATCATCTCCTTCCATTTCCTGTTTACCAAAAAGAGAGGCAAAGATGGGGACCCAGTGTATTAAATGATCTTATGAATCTGTGATTCATTCAGTGTGAGTAGTGAATGTGCCACTCTTCACAGCTCTCTCTACCATCCTTTGCCTGAACAGGGTTTCCCCTCCCCTTTCCCCCAAGCGGCCAATCACAGCGTGGCTGTGATGTAATGAAGTTCTCCCCTTCTCCTGGCAACGCCGGGCATAGTGGGAAGCTTCCCCCGTTGCCCTGGTGGATTTCCATGCACCACATTGGCCAATGCCAGGGCTGTGTGTGCACAGCGTTAGCAGCAATGGCGGCTCTACTGGTGTGTCCCGTCACTGCACTAACCTGGGTTCGGCTCCTGCCTAGCCCAGAACACTCGCGCGTCGAAGCTCACTGCCTTTTATCTGATTACGGTAAGGTGGTGTACGAATGTTGTGAAAGCCATTAACGTAAGGTCCTCAGAGAGACAACGGTATAGAGGTGGCATTCCACAATTTGGGAGAAGCGGACAAGGCCCCACCCTGTGCATTTGACATTTGGCGTTATCACCTCTTGAGGAGCTGACATGCAGAACAGATTCCCCGCACCCCCAGACCCTCTTCTGAGGTGAACAAAGTTATTTGGGAGCAAGTGGTCTTTAGGTCTAGGGCCTAAACCATTTGGGGCTTTATAGGTACCCAACATGTTATCTATATAACTTGATTGCATTCTATACGAAAGGGGAACACTTTCAAGGTGGAAAGAACGGTCTATTTTTAGACAGGGAACCACAACTTCAACCACTAAAGCAAGACATCTACTTAAAATTCTCATTTCCAAGGTCTTCAATTTACCAAAATGACTGTTCTCATTAAAAGTTTTCAAGCCATTGAATTTTACTGTCTGATTAACACAATGTAGTATGCTTGGATAGGTTCACCACTGCATGCTCGAACTTATTTTTAAAAATTGCCCTTTGGAAACATGATCCCCTTACATAAGATTGTTTAATTTGGCTTTGGGTTTCTTTTAGAGTGGTTTTATTAGAACTGGTTTTCTCTTGTATCATCTGAGTGAACAATGTGGTGCACCATTCCTGGAATCTAAAACACAGCCTGCTTTATTAAAGGGTCATTTGCAACAAGACTAATCAGACTCTTACTCACCTAGAGGCCAGGGAAGAAGCTGGAGCACTTTTAGGGAACACTCCCGTGCAGGCGGATTCTCAGGCAATTCTGTTTCTTATGTCACCTGTTGGAAGTCCCATGTCTTGTTTGATTTGGAATGCCCTCCCTATGTTCCCACCCACATTCTTAGACAGCAGAAATGGACTGACCAGTTTCAGTGCTCTGGGGTGCTGAAATAATTTTATTGGGGTTCAGTCCATTGGGAACTACCGTCTTTGCCCCCCAAAGCCCCCTCAGAATGATAATGGTCCACATGATCTGCAGGCTTCCACCACCAAAAGAATTACTGACGGGGTCTGAGCTGTTGCTGGCTGATCAGGAGAGGTATCTTGGGATTGTAGTGGGCAGCTCATTGAAAATGCCGACTCAGGGTAGGGCAGCAGTGAAGAGGGCAAATTCCATGTTCAGAATCATGAGGAGAGGGGTTGAAAATAGAACTGCTAATAATCATAATGCCCTTATGCCAATCCATGGTGCGGCCGTATTTGGAGTACTGTGGACCGTTCTGGTCACCATATCTCCAAAAGAATGTTATAGAACTGGAGAAGGTGTAGAAGAGGGCAACCAAGATGATCAAAGGCCTAGAGCACCTATGAGGAAAGGCTGCTTAGCTTAGGAAAAACTGACTAAGGGGAGGTATGATAGCTGTCTATAAAATTATGTCAGTTTGCCAGCCAGTGTGGACAATAATGAGCTAGATGGACCAATGGTCTGACTCAGTATAAGGCAGCTTCCTCTCTTCCTATGTCCCACTAGTTGTTGCTAGAAGTGTAGTCCTCTCCATTAGGTTCTTGATTTTTCTCTTCCTGTCTTCTGTGTCCAGCTGTGTTTGCCTCCTCCTTCTGCTCTCACCCCACAACCCATCACGCTTGACCTCCTAGCCATACTCAGCAGGAGTAGGCCCCAAAGAAGTGTAGTGGGTTATCTTGTCAAAGGAATCATCATTTTTAAAAAAGTTTTGATGACATTTTTAAAAAGGAGATAAATAGTGCATACTGCGATCTCTAAGATCAAACCAATAAGAAACAAGGTTCCCACGGAACTATGCATTAACCATGTAATGAAAAGCAAGCAACAACTCAATCCAGTATGGTTCTATAACTGAAAATAATTACAATCTCAGATAAGACAAAACAAACAATTGAAAATCATATCTATGAAACCAAGTATGTAGGATTGGAGGACTGATGAAGTCCATAGTGTGGAAAGTGAGGTAAAACAAATCCACACATCCCCAAAGGTGACCTGGTGATCTCCATTTCGGTGTAGATCATTCTCAAGTGGAAAATGGTCTTCAAAAAGTAATATTAATCCACATGCTCCAAAGTCCAATCTTTATGTTTACAGCCACCTCTACTGGAGAATTCACTCAAAGAACCAAGTTCTTGCAAAATACAAAGCTTATTTCTTGACATTTTAGAAAAAGACATATGTTTTATGTCCTGACTGAGAAACATCTAGATTGAACTTCAAGAGGGCGTCCATCAGAAATTCTTAAAGCTCAACCAATTATTTCCTGGTATTAGGATCCATTAAAAATATCTGATGTTTTAATCTGAAGGTCAATCAACAATAAGCGGCAAAATGTGAAATCCTTAGAAATGTTGGCAATACCTGGACACACATTTGTGTACATACTCTTTGAAGCCCATTTCAACGGCATTCAAAATGACCATTTAACCTTTTCTCTGTTTAGAGAAGAATTTAAAGTGCATCTAAACGCTGAACTCCTGCTAGTACCAATGGAAATAACAAGATTGAGGCACATCTATTACAGCCTCCCTCCTTTCTAATATGAATGCCAATAGCCTTAAGGAAAACTATTCCTTTAGATGGCAAGATATTTATTCCCTTTTCTTTCAACCACCTTCCCATTTATAATGCTTCATTTTCAAAGAAAAAAAAGATGATCCATTGGCAGATTGATGGATAAATATATGTAGACAGGCACGTATTGGCTGGCAGTTCTGAATCAATATATAAGCTTCAAACTTCATTGTTCTGCTACCAACACACACAGACTTTTATGACCTTAATCCCCATGTATGTTTTCCCCAATCTACTGCCAGACTTCTTGCCATCTCCTACGTTCTTAACAAACAGGTATTGACTCAGTTTCCATCAACAAACTGGTCTCCTGTACTTATCTAAGTTTCTCCTTTACTCACAAGAGCTGCTTTGATTTTCAGCATTTCATCATTTGATTTTCAGCATCCCTTCACTCTAACGTTTTCCCTTTGAAACTTAGAGTGTTTGTGAACATTCTGTAACATCACAGCAGTTCTGCCCATCACTGTTTATGGGAAGGCTGGATTGTTCAGACAACTACCAGTTTCTCTCAATTGCAGATTGAAAGTCTGTATGATCAAGATCCTGTTCAGAAGACCTGCCCAGAGGGACTCACAGATCCTGAGGTGAAATAGATGGCAATGAAAGGCAAGGCCTTCTCAGTTTCGGTGCCACACCAGTTGAGGAATACCATCTCCCTTATAGGGCTACTACTCTCTGAGTCTCTGACCAGAGGAACAATAAAGGAATAGAGCAGGTGAACTCTGATCAGGAATAGGTAGTGAGCGCTCTCCCTTTCACTCCAGACTAGACGTTTATTGCAGTGCCATCGTATATGATGGCCCTGTCACTTGAATTAATTATTTGAAATGGCCCCCATTGTTTAAAGGAGCCTCCTTTGCTCACTCCTCTACCCCAGACCAAGCAACAGAAGCCATTGTAGCCAGGTGGGTGCCCCTCCAGCCTCCCAGGAGCCAGGCCAACGCTTTCACTTCCTTCCTGGCCAGGAAATGGGCTACATGAGACCAAGTGTGCAACAGGGTGCAGGGTCATCTCCCCTACAGTTCTGCTGGCCAGGTCCTGACCTTTCTTCCAACCCCAGGCTTTCCAGCCACAGGGGCTATATTCACACGTAATGCAGAACCGTGGGTCCAATGGAACCGCGGTTCCACTCCCCCCTCCCTCCACTTTTCTGTCCAAATTTGGAAGTCATAGAGAGCAGCCTGATGAACCAATAGTCTGACTCAGTATAAGGCAGCTTCCTATGTTTCTTCTTGGGTGTGAGATTTTGGATTTGGTATAGGATGGCAAAGTGGGAGACAGACAGACCTGGCCCTTGTGCTGGACAGAACACCTCCTGTGCCAGCCCCGCTGAAATAAACAGGAGCTGCATAAGAGCTCAGTGGCCTCTCAGCTCCCATTTGTTTCAACGATGCGAGAGCAGAGGAACGTGTCCCCGTGGAGTGTGCCCTTTATTACCATTTGGATTTTCTGCCTCAGGCCCCTCGGCTGGCCCTGTCAAACTTGAGCAAAACGCCATAGTGGCTGTTCGGTCTGAGAGCAGGGAATTCTCTGAAGACTGAAAGCGAAGGCAAAGACCTACCTGCTGACAGAAGACAGTATTTCAGTCCTAGGAGGGATCAGCTTGAGTGACTCAGTGGCCAGCGACTGCCGCTCCAGCAGAAGCACTTATGGAGATCAGCAGCGTCTCAGCAGGTAGGATTCACACCATTGAGTGCTTTATGGTTCAAAACCCAGCAACTTAAGTGTTTGCTCAGATGCTCCAAAACAGCCAGTGCAGATAGACTCCAGTGTCATTGTGCAAACTGAACCAACAGTCTGATTCACTCTGCCTGATCTCCAGTTTTCAAGCCGAGAAGAGGCTCGGCTTCACACAGAATGCACCACTGTGATCTGACCTTGAAAATGACAAAAGCTTGGATTACACCAGCTGGGGAATGCCCTCTGATAACCAGTCACCTTCTGAACAGCCACCCAGCAACAAAAGACCCTCCTGATTGACTTACATCATTATTTCTTGCAAGAGCTGCTAAGACGTTAAGCAGTCCCCAAACCAAAAGCGTTGACAATACATTCTAGTCCAGTTTGTCTGGGAGGTGTGTGTGTATGGCAACTGATGGATTGAAGGGGCAAAGCTGTAACTGAATTAGGGGAGATAAATGTCCCTGGTTGGCCAACAACTCACTCTTTGCTCTTGTGCATGGGGAATGCGTGACATTCTTTGTGCAGAAGCAAGAGAAAGGACATGCGGAGAATATTTTGCTTTCCATTGTGTGCTCTCAGTTCCTCTGTAGTAAAGGCAGGGGGGCATAGGAAGAGAAGAAGGTGGAGATCCGAGACAGCAGGGCCCACATCAACCTTGCTAGACCTCTGATGGCTTGCAAGGTCAATTTCTCTGATTGCTTTCTAAATCGGTCACCTCATCTATCTATATAGGGAGTTCCTATTACTTTTAATTTAAGAAGTTTATTGCAATATGCGTCAAGTTGGGCAAAGTGGTGTGTGCGTGTGTCACAATGAATATTTATATACCCAAAGTTTTCAAAGTGGTTTACATAGATATAAATAAGTAAATTAAGTGACTCCCTGTCCCCAAAGGGCTCACAACATATTTGAAAAAAGAGAAAGAAATGAAACATAAGATAGACACCGCAATAGGCAGCCACTGGAGGGATGCTGTGCTGGGGATGGATAGGGTCTGTTGCTCTCCCCCTGCTTAACAAAGAGAATCGCCACTTTTAAAAAGGCCTTAGAGTAGCCTCTGAGTACCAGTTGCAGGGGAGTAACAGCAGGAGGCAGGGCATGTCCTCAACTCCTGCCTGTGGGTTCCAGCAACATCTGGTGGGCCACTGTGCGAAACAGGATGCTGGACTAGATGGGCCTCCTTGGGCCTGATCCAGCAGGGCAATTCTTATGTTCTTAAGGCGTCTCTTTGCTTATAAGGTAGGGCTTTTATGTACAGAAGCATGGATCTGCATGGTGAGATCTGTCCCGTCGAAGAGAGGAGAAAACCTCCTGATCCACGACAGATGGGAGAAAACGTTTCCATTTCAACAAGTATCCCAATCAGAGACTGACATCTTTCTCCATCGCGTAAATCAAAAGAAGTTCAAATGTGTTATTAGGCAGCAACTCGGCAAACTCACATTGATGAGGTTGAAGGGGGAAAGTTATGGCTGGCCACAATTTATTTGCACATTAAAAAAAAATACTCTGACGACAACATAAATGGGCTCAGAGGAGGAGTAAATTATTATTATTTGTTTGATGGGGACACTAATACTCTTTCCTTTTTTAATATATTGCATTGCTTTCTGCTTTGGATGCCTAAGCTTGGCCGGCTGCTCGGCTTCAATAACAAATTAATACTGACAGATCAACACATATCAAATCTTGGAGGAACTGAAACTCACATTTACTAGCAGGCCCGGCCTCTAAATGGATTGTCTGTCAGAACATGCCACAAACAAAACTGCATTTCATCCTGCTATGTCTGTTGCAGCAGGAGGAGCGACATTTCAGCCAAGGCTCACCAGCCGGAGTCCCTGAATCAATTTCTGAGGTTGCTGATCTCGATGGGAAGTGGCAAGCACCCGATTCTCAGCCCAGTGCTCATTGCCGAATACGGAGGGGGCAGGGGACGCACGGGTGTAGCAGGGTTGGAGTGGGCCCAGGGACAAAAGTGAAGATGGGCCCTGTTCCACACACCCCACCTTCTCCTCCTCCTCCTCCTCCCCACCCCGGTGTCTAAGCTGCAGAAGAACTGTAAGGATTCCCCCTGCTAACTGAGCCAAGAGGCAAAGTGGTGATTTTCTTTATTTAGCAGGAGGAGAGCAACTGGCCCTATCCATCCCCAGCACAGCATGCCTCCAGTTGTCTATCTTATGCTTCTATTTAAGACCACCTTGCCCACCTCCCCTTCAGCGTTCTCAGGGCTCTGTCCCTCCCCCGTTGCCTCTGTGGCTGAGCCCAGGCCTGCTGCTGGTCGCAGAGGGCTTCTGGAGCTCCTCCCACATCTGTTGGCGGTTCCCCTTCTGGTCGACTTGGTCAGCCAGCCATCCCTGCCTCGTTAGACTGCCTCGCGATCCCATCCTCGGAGGTAAGGCCAGCCAGCTCTGCCAGACACTATGTTCTTAAGAAGCAATGCTGGAAGTGTTTCAAATTTCCCCTAACCACAGTTTCCCCTTCTTCCTGATACCCCCTCAAATTCACCCTCATAGGACATAGGAAGTTGCCTTATACCGAACCAGACCATTGGTCCATCTAGCTCAGTATTGTCTATACAGACTGGCAGTGGCTTCTCCAAAGCTGCAGGCAGGACTCTCTCTCTCAGTTCTGTCTTGGAGATGGCAGGGAGGAAACCTGGAAGCTTCTGCTCTTCCCATCCCCTAAGGGGGATATCTTACGGTGATTACATGTCATCGCCCATTCAAATGCAAACCAGGGTGGACCCTGCTTTGTAAAGGTAACGATTCATGCTTGCTACCACAAGACCAGATCTCCAGCTTCACCAAGCGTCTTCTGCCACCCCAGATCTAAGGCCAAAAATGCTTCAATGAGCATTTTCATCTCAGCTGGAACATCTTTTCCAAGCCAAATTCTCCCCAATGGCCCGAAGCCAGCTTTCTGTGAGGTTAAAGGGGCTAATTGATGGAGAAGAGAATTCAGATACTTTACACATCAGTGGCTCTGATCTTCAGAGTCACTTCTGGCCTGCTGGAGAGATCCAGTGTGGGATTAATAATCCAATCAAAGTGAAAAATGGCTTTCTTCCTTCTCTTCCTTGGATTCCAGACAGCGCATGCAGTATATTTTCCCATGTAGTTACACACGCTGCATGTGGTTAGTGATTTCCCAGTTGGGCTTGTAGTGAATTTAACACAATGTGTGATTTATTCCATCTCTGATAAATAACATTTTAGGGCAATTCATCTGATAGATTTACCTGGGCTTGCTGTCTGTCATTCTTGGGAGCTGGATCTATGCAAAGAGGGAGCAAGGAGGTTTTCCATTCCAGGGGTGCAGAGAGAGGAAAAACTTGAGGATCAACTCCTCACTTAAATTTTTGGAATTTAAGTTGCATTCTACAATGTATCACTTTTGGAAGGGTCTTACAGTCCTCCTGGGAGTTTGATATATTGGATTTGGAAGACCCCTGCTAACTGAGCAGAGAGACACCTTTTAAAAGTGATGATTCTCTTTTAATGAGCAGGGGGAGAGCACATGAACCTATCCAGCCCCAGCACAGCATCCCTCCAGTGGCTGTTGCTGGTGTCTATCATATTTCATTTTTAGATTGTGAGCCTTTTGGGGACAGGGAGCCAGTCTCTCTCTCTCTCTCTCTCCTGCTAACTTGGCAAAGAGGCACCTTTTAACATGGTGATTATCTTTTATTTAGCAGGGGTAGAATAACTGGCCCTATCCACCCCCAGCACAGAACCTCCAGTGACGGTTGCTGGTGTCTTATGTTTCTTTTTAGATTGTGAGCCCTTTGGGGACAAGGATCCATCTTTTTTATTTATTATTTCTCTGTGTAAACTGACCTGAGCCATTTTTGGAAGGCTGGTATAGAAATCAAATGAATGAAGGAAGGAAGGAAGGAAGGAAGATATATCTTATCAATTCAGGTCAAAGGCACGTTGGGATGTAAGAAGAGATCTCGCAGGTCACTCTCCGAGGCCGGGTGCAATTGTACAGGAATTCCCATCAGCTGTGCCTTAGAGGACAGAGACATTTGCTGGATCTAGTTTATGATGGCGATGTGGCATGGAGATCTCTACGCGCATGGAAGACAGGATTAGCCGCTTAGCTGTTGTTCTGCTCAGAGGATAGGGTGGAAGCCAAACCACTGGGGAGTACTTCTACTGCATAATTCCAAAGAGTGCATCACTAAAATGACTTTTCTCTCAGTCAGTGAAAAGTGAGTTCCTTTTCTTTTCACCTAATCAGCTATTGATTTATAATGCCGTGGCTTAAAAGCCATCTGCTCACCTAGCTGGAAGATCCCCTTCAGTATTCCAAGATGTAGACATTGCTTTCCCTGGCATGGTCGTCTGTGCTTTTCTGGTCTTTGTACTTGGCATATTTTGTCGCTGGGGCTGGGGCTGGGAAGGCAGAATGCGGCAGGCGGCAATGCTGTTGGGCTTACCCAGGAATGATGATAGTCCCATCTGCAGACTGGCATTGAAACTGCTGTCGCCACCGCCATGAAATTAGGCCGGGGAGATTTCTGTCAAGAAAAGGAAGGATCATCCTTACTTGGAGGAGGAGCAGGAAGTCTCTTCCACTTGTTGACTGGAGCCCATGAGCTTTAGAAGGCGGCCAGGCCAGGCCAGGCCAGGCAAGCACCACAGACAGTTCAATAGGACAACTTGTTCTGAGGGCAGCCAAAGCTCTGAAATCAGGCTATCCCTCGCAGGCTACCCTTCCCTGCCGAGAGTGTGGAAGGCTTAAAGCAGCAGGGCTGGAGTTTGACAATCCTTTCTCCTCCCTATCCAATCCTCACTAGCCTATTGCTAGTGCTGGTATGCATAGGAACATAGGCAGTGGCCTTCGACCGAGTCAGACCCTTGGTCCATCTAGTTCAGTAGATGGAGATACCTTTTGGAGCATTTCCCCCCCTTTCCCTTCCAGAACTCCCCCACAGAAACTAATGCCAAGCTTGCGCCCTGATCTCATTTTTATCCTGCTTACACTTAACCCTTCTGTAGTCTTCCTTTATCCAAGTTGGGGACCTTCCCCCCAATGGTTTTATCGCCAGGATAGGGAAGGTGTGGGCATAACAGGCTGAATACCTCTTCTGATATCTCCCAAATTCTGGTCGCGGCAGTCCATTTTCAGGTAATGATTTCCTCTGTGTCACTTGTGTTTTCCTAGGTGACAAGATGAAAAGGTTAGAAGTACAAGCTTTCCATTCGGCAGTGTGAATGACTTGGCGGGATAATTAATAGCCAACTGAGTGGATTTGTGTAGTAATGCTGTCAGGTCAGGTATGGACATTTTCTCTCCCTGCCCCCCTCCTATGGAATCTTCCTTGTAATAGTTGCTGAAAGTTATATGATTCATCTTATAATGAGGTGAAGTAAAGGTATAAATTTAGTTTCACATATATGCCAAGTGCCTCTTCTTTGTAGCGTCCTCCTCCTTTTTGACATTTTAATCAGGATTTGGAGTTCTTCTATTTTGCGTCTAGTGGAATTGCATTTCTGTTTGTCTTCCTAGGCTATTTATGAGCAATTTGGATTATTTAAAGTGATAACATCTTACTTCCTTTGCTGATTAGTGACCAAAACAGCCTGTAACAGAATAGAGAATAATTTGGAATATCTTTTTTAAAAAACTGATTCTTGAAGCCCAAATCCTCCATTTATGTTAAATGAGAGAAGTGGGTGAAGCTGTGATGGGACTGTAATGATTTAGGCTGCTTGAGCGACAGCTGTTTATCGATGTGATGGAGCTGCAACCACCCACTACGTGAGTGGCAGCAATTTCCTCTCCAGGGAAAAAGGGGTAAAACATGTGTGTGAAGTGAAATCCTAGGCATGTTTACTCAGCAATACAGATTGTTATTGGTTGTATTCTTGTCCCTCTCTTCTTCCACAGAGATGTGCTTGGTGTCACCAAGGGTTGGAACCAAAACTGATCCCGAGTGAAATTAGGGGTGGAACCTGGATGTATCCGGAACCTCTCACCCTTCAGTGTCCAGTTACTGACACAGCACACATATCAGACAAAAGGGAGCTGATTGATGGTGAAGAGCTTTTTTTCAGGCTGCTCCCTTTAAGGATACACACACACACAGCACCAGTGAAGTGGCTTGATCTGAAGCTCAGACTGTTGGGTCAACTTGTTTCCTTCAAGGTCCTGAAGGCTGGCCTCACCGCACGGGCAACCGACCAAGATAGAACAAGATGACAGCCATATAAGGGAGGAAAAAGAATTAGAAATGCTACCCCCACCACTGCTAGGATGACAAAACAGCCAGTGATAGCAATGAAATGGTGAGTGGGTGGATAGTTACAAAAGACTTTTGTCGCTCTAGGTGGTGCAGATTTCGACACAAGAACATGTGTAACAGCTCTGTATCATGCATTGGGTAGGCGGGTGCAAAGTCGGATCGGCAGTCTCACAACCGATCCGACATTGTTGACCCTGTCTGCGCTAGCAGCAGCGATGGGCTGGTGAGTCCTACGCAAACAGCCAGCCTGCAGATTATGCAGTCTGTAAGCCCCTGGCTGTTATGCATAATTCCCTTTTAAGTTCAGGTTTTTAGAATGTAATTTTTATTTCCACCCCCTCCCCACAGCGCTTGTTGCATTCTTGTGGCTTTTCAATAGACCCCCCCCTCCCCCACAAGCATCTGTTTTGTTGTATACTGCCCAGACTTGCGTTTGCCCTAGTTCAAAACATGCTGGGAATGGCTCTTTTTGATTCAGTTTAGCCACTCTTTCCATTTTTATGGTCATGTATGAAAACATACAATTAGAGATGTGCACAAAAAGAATTTTTGCTTTATTTTGAATACAAATAAAATCCCAAAAATTCATTTCAAATCTGAATCAAATTCAAATCTGGACCAAATATTTGATTAAAAACTGAATCAAATTCAAATTAATTTGACCCCATTTTGGCACCTTTTTTAACCAAGCAGGAGGCCTGAATGGGTTTTTTTAAAGATGCCAAACAGCTCTCAGGTTGAATTTGAATCAAATTTTTGAAAAATTGATTTGAATTCAAATCGATTTGATCTTTTAATGGGTGATTCAGTTTGAATTCAAACCATTCAAATCACCCAGATTCAAACTGATTTTCTCATCCCTACATACAACTAACCTTTTGGCTGATCTTAAATACCTTTCAGCTTTCACTATAATAAAATACTTGGGTAGAACTGTCCAAATCATGAATAGGCTATAAAAGCTGCCAGCCCTATCCTCTGGCAGTGGTTGCTCCCGATTCCCATTCCCATTTTCATAATTAGCTACTTCCTTAGTGGCATTTTTTGTTTGTTTCAATTAAACAGTCTCTATATCTTTAATTATGCAGTCTGCCTGCTGTAAGAGGTTTTGTCTCAGTACTAAAGAAGAAAGGTGTGAGTGTGTGCAGGGAGCGGGGCTGATTTTAAATAAGATTCCCTCTCAAAGGTTTATCAGCTGCTCTTCACCATGATTACTTCTTTTGTATAACCACCAAGCCAAAATCTCAGGGTGAGGCTAAGTGTGGAACCTTATAGTCTACCACTAACTGGCATCCACAGAAGTGGAGATTATAGAATGTGAAGCAACAGAAAAGCCTCTGAGGAGAAAAGATGATCTCCACGTCACTTGTTTCTGCATGCATATTCTGCTTTGCTTTTTATAAATCCAGGAACTATTCTTTTATTTTTATACCCGCTGATAGTGCAGCTAGGTACTAGAGAGGAGAGCTGGTCTTGTGGTAGCAAGCACGAGTTGTCCCCTGAGCTAAGCAGGGTCCACCCTGGTTGCACTTGAATGGGAGACCACAGGTGAGCACTGTAAGATATTCCCCTCAGGGGATGGAGCTGCTCTGGGAAGAGCAGAAGGTTTCAAGTTCCCCCTCTGGCTTCTCCAAGATAGGACAAGCTTTTTTAAAAAAAGTTTTTTTTTAATTGAACCAACAAACTACCAAGAGGGTGAGAGATATTCCTGCCCGCAACCTTAGAGAAGCCACTGCCAGTCTGTGTAGACCATACTGAGCTAGATAGACCAATGGTCTGACTCAGTATATGGCAGCTGCCTATGTTCCTAGGTGTTGTTTTTTTAAAAAAGAACAGGGGTTTGTATGGTACATGTGCAAAGGAACAGCTATTGTTTCCTTTGTGTCAAAGCAATCAACCACCTGTAGGCTTGGATTTCCTGGAAGGAGGAGTAGTGGAGCTTTTTTCTTTTTTTTAACCCACTAAATTTTTTTGAAACCTACAGGGCAAAGTAGCTTCATGTGTCCTGTGCTTTATCCTATCTCTCCTTGCCATGATCGGCCCTTTACTGTCACTATTTAACTTCCTCTGCCTGTCTGCAGATTTTGTGCAAAAACAGATGTGAGCAGGTTTGGATTTACAGGCTTGCTGGTGGTTGTCTGAAGCTGACCAGGGGTGGGGGGATTAGCACAACAGCAGGTATTCAATTACCTAGGTATAAAGTGACTAATTATTAATGATAATTCTTTAGAGATCTTGATTAAAGGAATGCAACGCTCAGTAATTTTCAGTGCATAAAGGCTCTCAGCTGTTTGTCTTTCTCACATCCAAAGACCTCCTCCTTTGTGTTTTTTTCCTATATGTGCAACACTTCATTGAGTCCCCTAACGCTCTAATTGCTTAGCTTCTGCAGAGATATCATATCAAGCAATCAGTGTTAATGCGGCAAGAAGCAAGTCCCTTTGTGCCTCAACAACACAGTTTAGAAATATTTCCATAATGCTCTTTTTTGGAATTATCCCCCCCACCCCGCTTCATGTTACTGTAGATAACGTTTTGATTTAAATAAAATTGCCCGAGGTGTAATATAGTTTGATCTCAAATTGCCACACTACTCTACCAGTTAATTCCATGGTATTGTGATCAATTATTTTTTGGCTCGTTCATTTACATTTTTAAACAGTTAGGGCACTCTCCAGCCAAAGTTAAGCACATTCACATTCATGGGGAATCAAACCTCCCATTGATTCTGATTTGGAGAGATTCAAGCCCTTTGAGATACATTCAAATTTAACATTAAAAGTTGGGTGCTATCCTGGTCTTTTTTAACAGCACCAAAGTGTCCTACTGAAAGAGATATTAGGCAGTAATCCTACAATAACCCTATAAGGTATTACCCCCATCTTGCAGATGAAGGGCTGAGGCCAAGACTGAAAAATCTGTTGGCCAGCCAACTCCACTTGCATCATCTGCTTGTGTCTTTTATCCTAGTGACCACTAGGGGCATTTGGAGAAGAGACAGTGAGGGAGGCTATTCCTTCCCTATCTTGTTTTCTGTCTCTCCTTCTGCTCCGGCTTTCTCTGATTGGTTGACTGATACTCTCCGGGGTCTCTCACTTTCTCTTTCTTGCTCGAGGTGGCTCACCCCTCTCACCCCACCAGAGGTGCTCTTACCACTGGACTTTGGGGCTGAAGTCCAGGGCCTCCACAGCCCCTTGGGGGCCCCCAATCTTCTTTAGACTGTCCTGGGTAGTGTGGTCACTTGGCAGAGCATGGTGATGCTTAATTTACAGGGGAGCGGAGGCCTCCAAAGGTCTTTAGGTCCAGGCTCCAAAATTACCTAGGTGCACCTCTGCCCCCCAGTTCTGCTCTACACTAGGAAGATGGAAAGCTCAGGGATATGGGCTTTTAAAAATCTAAGTATGTGACTTCCCCAATACACCTTGATTGATTAGGTACCGTCAAGTCAGTGTTGACTCTTAGTGACCACCTAGATATATTCTCTCCATGATGATCTGTCTTCTACTTGGCCTTTGAGGTCTCTCAGTGGTGCATTCATTGCTGTCATAAACAAGTCCATCCACCTTGCTGCTGGTCATCCTCTTCTCTTTCCCAGCACGATGGACTTCTCAAGAGAGCTGAGTTTTTGCAAAATGTGTCCAAAATATGATAGTCTGAGCCTGGTCATTTGTGCCTCGAGTGAAAATTGTGGATTGATTTGTTCTATGCTCCATGTGTTTGTTTTCCTGGCTGTCCATGGTCTCCTCAAAAGTTTTCTCCAGCACCAAAGTTCAAAAGCGTCAATACACCTTACTTGGTTTTAAACCTTAAATGTCTGCCTCAAGACACTTTCTAATGGGCTTGCTCTTCTCATACACGCTTGCTCTACTATAATTGGGGTGAACTAAACTTCTCCCTTCCCAAAAAACAAACAAACAAAAAATCCAAGGGAGGGGGCATAGCTCAGTGGCAGAGCATCTGATTTGTAAGGAGAAGGTCCCAGATTCAATTCTTGGCATCTCCAGGTAAGGCTGAGAACATCCCTTGTCTGAGAACCTCTGCCAGCCGTGTTGATAATAATGGCTCCCAAACTTTCCAGGGAACCAGACATCTGAGAGGAAGGCTCACCCATTCCTTCCCATGCTAGAGATGCTAGAACCGAAGCTCGGACCTTCTAAATGCAAATCAGATCCACTTCCACAGAGCTATGGTTTATTCAACTCCCACCAGTCGTTAGGATGGGATGACAGAATATGTCTCAAGCTTAGATAGGCATTCACAAAGTTGATTTATTTTTTGTAAAAGGATTTGTGTTGAAATATTGCATGTAAGGGATTTACTTTGTAAGTACAAGGCCAGGTATTCAAATTTTCCTCTGGTGTACAGAAGCTGAACACAAAAAAAATTGACAGTTTTGAGTATACACAGCAAGGAAGATTATTAAAAGGGCAAAGAGTTATGTGCATGTTTGGTATAAAGGAGAAATGGACTGACCTATGAAAGCGGTCGCTCCACCGTGCAAGTAACTTCTGATAAATGCTAATCTCCTGGCCATGCCCTTGAAAGAATTCGCCGCAAACCTTTTCTGCACGGCTTGGTTGCTCTTTAGAGTGCCTTTGCTTTGAAATGGAATGCTAAATTCTTCTGCACTTGCAATTACAGAAATCTGCCTAGTGCTTTTCTTCACTAAAACGTCGCATTTGCTCTACAATGATGTTCCTTAAATAGGTACTTCTATTAGGAGAGGGGGGAAAGAAAGCTAAAGAATTAAGCAAGCAGAAGAATCTTTTCTTCTTTTAATACATACATGCACTTTTACAATCCTATAATTATAGCTTCTGATTTTTTTGAGGGGTGGGGGCACAGATGAAAGACCCAAATTGGACACACTTTTATCTCATTGTGCACCTTGGCACTGCTTCAGCATTGCAATGAGGGGGGAAATTTTCAGTCGCTCTCCAGTCGGTTGAAGTGATTCTTTGGCTCTGATATGGTTTCTTTGTAAAACTGAGTTGGGGTGTGAATGAACAAGCTTTATTTCTTGGGTGAGAACCACCAACACCCTGCCTGTCAGGCTCTGCAGAAAAAAATGGCCTCCCAAATTGTGTTGTTTTTCCAGGGGAGCTGGTCTACCAATTGGGGTCAGTGGTCACCTCCACTCTGGACTTGGCACCTTGGTCCACCTTGGAGAACTGGTCCATCATAGATCCCAGTTGGTAGACCAGTTCTCCCTGGAAAAAATGGCACTGGAATCAGCCAGCTGTTTCGACAAACTGATTTGAGGATTTTGCTATTTGATTTGAGCTCAAATCAAATCACAAAATCCCATTTGTGCACATCTCTAACCCTCAGGGAGATATTTTCACAACTTACAGTGGGATTCAGAGGGAAGACGAGGAAAATGAAGTTCATCCTCACTCCTCTTGTGCAATGGCACAGCGGTAGTCTGGATCTTGCCACCCTTACACAAGCACAGTGCTACTCTGAATGTCAACTGTAGTCTTTTCTGGTAAGCCTCCTTTTGCTGATTTTTTTTAAAATGGGGAAAAGCAATTGATCATATAAATCCATATTATTATTATTTATTTTATTTATTATTTATTACATTTATAAACCGCCCCATCCAGAGGCTCTGGGCAGTGTACAACAACTTTTAAAAAGACATAAGAACACACAATTAAAAACACAGAGCTAAAAACAATATAAAAACAATCCAAAAAACAATTGACAGAGTGCTCATTTTTAACACCCATGAAGTATAAATGTATCTGCATTCCTTATGGTTTCCTTCCCACCACTCCTGGAAAATGTGATGGTGAAATTATCAAAATCCAGGCTATCCTATAAGAGAAATGATAGAAATGGCAAGTTTCCAACCCGAAGCTTTTCTGAAATGCTCATGCCTCCGGGTGTCAGAGGGCCATTCAGATAGCGGTGCTTCAATTAGCAGAAGTGATATTGATTGCCACACTCTTTGTATTGCAGTCATAATGCAGGCTACACTACTGCAAACATGAAATGTAGCCAAGTTTCATTTATCACAGTCATGGTGCTATCAAAGGCCACTGCTGCTTTCAAAACAAACGGAACCAAAATGAGGGATAATTAAGGAATAATATAGATCATTCAAATATCTCTTTAATTAAGAGGGCAGGCTATTTTCCAGAAACCATTCAGACCATTATTCCAGAGAGGTCCTAAAGCAACCCCTCTGAGCTTTGGAACAGTTTGGATAAGTTAACATTTGAATGGTGGCTTCAGGAGGCCAGGGGAAGGTGGATGGTTTCCCCCCCTTTTTGTTTTGTGATGGTTAGTATATCAAAATTGGACTGAAGTCTGGACTTAGGTTTGAAGTGTCCTTATTTACCAAGCATGGTCGCTAATGGAATCTGTCCCTGGTAATGTTAAGGATACTCGGGTGTATTTGAACCCCCTGTCCCATATTTAAGCTCAAGTCAAGTCAATCGCTGCCGCTGCTGCTGCTGCTACCACTGCTACTGCCACTTCTGCCACTGCTGCTGATGCCACTGCTGCTGCTGCCACCACCAACTGATTGACTTCCTGGCCTCCACAACCTTTTCCAAATGTTGCTGCCATGGCCCCTTCTATTCTACAAGCGGTTGTCTCTGGCCATGGCACAGTATAATGGTGTCAGAACCCGGAGTCTGTTACAGGTACCAGGTGGTGGCATCATTTTACTGCATCGTGGCCAGCTGCAGCAGCTGTGGCAGGGGCTGCAGAGGCCAGGTGGGTGATCAGGCAACAGTAACCAAAGACAAGCGGGTGGAGGCCGCAAATGGTGAGGGACATAGTGGCCTTATAGCTTGTGTTCCCAAGAGACAATAAGCACCAGTAGTTATGCCCTTGGTGTCATTATCCCTGCTCTCTATCTCCCTATCCTATCTCCCTATCTCTTCATACATACAGATGGGCTTAGAGTATATGCATGTCCAAACTTTAATTGAAAACCATGCCATCCTCTGCTCAGCTGCATACCACTGATTGATTGATTGATTAAGTGTCGTCAAGTCAGTGTGGACTCTTAGCGACCACATAGATAGATTCTCTCCAGGATGATCTGTCTTCAACTTGGCCTTGAAGGTCTCTCAGTGGTGCATTCATTGCTATCGTAATAGAGTCCATCCACCTTGTTGCTGGTCATCCTCTTCTTCTCTTTCCTTCAACTTTTCCCAGCATTAGAGACTTCTTAGCAATACCAATAGCACTTACATTTATATACCACTCTATAGCTGAAAGCTCTCTAAGCGGTTTACAATGATTTAGCATATTGCCCCCAACATTCTGGGTACTCATTTTACCGACCTCGGAAGGATGGAAGGCTGAGTCAACCTTGCATCCCAATAGCAACTTAAAAGCTCTTCTGCCCCATAAGTCCTTTAGGTATTCTCTTTCCAATATTTGGCAAAGGCATTTCTTTATGAAATTGTCAGAAACTCAGAATTTCTAGTGGTCAATATATGAAATAAAGAGATTCAATTTCTATGAAAAGTGTGCCCAGAGAAAACCCATTCAAGAAATCCAAAATTGCCCAGTTCAGTAGTAAGAAGCAATTCCTCTCCTGAGAAAACAGTCGCCAATTATAGATTTATGCATGTCATACTCAATATGCAGAAGGTGATCAGATCTAATGTCTGCACGCACAACTCACAGCTCTACAAAATCACATTGGAACAACAGTTTGCAATCTTTATGTAAATTAGAATATCCCTCCCTCCCTCTCTCTTTCTACCTCTCAATCCCTGTGTTTGACACAGCATGAAAAAATGCACACATCATCTCCTTTCGAATGGACGTGACTGATGCAGTTTTAATAAAGGTTGCTAACCAAGTGTTGTGGATCAGACTGTAGAAAATGCTAATGGCCAGAAGGTAAACTGCAAAAATCTTTTGGTGACATAAACCTTCAAGGCGCAACCTCTGTCAAATATCATAATTCGGAAGGAGGGGGACTTAATAAAGTACCCATGAGATGAATGTTTCAAAACTAGATTGAGGCTAGTTTCATTAATTTTAAATACAGGCATGGAAAATAATTGTGAATGCCTTGGGCGTGCTTTTATAGCTCCTGCTTAAAAATTCTATTTCCTTTTTATCTCATCCTCTTGGCCTGAACCCTTCACAGCTTCATTAAAAGTCGTGTTGGTGATCTGACAGGAATGGCAACCTCAGCCAGAGTAGACATATACAGAATGCCACTGCAGCTATGTGGAAAATACACCAGGAATAAAGCAGTCTCTGAAAGATTGAGTATCAGCTGCATATTCAGGCCCTTGAAGAAAACATTGTGTGTAGCTCCCTGACTGTATGTAAGTCTGCCTCTGAAAAGAAGTATGTCCTGAATTTGTCACCAGCAAGGTGACAAACATCACCTTAAATGGTGCAATAGGGAAACGCTTGACTAACAAGCAGAAGGTTGCCGGTTCAAATCCCCGCTGGTACTATATCGGGCAGTAGCAATCTAGGAAGATGCTGAAAGGCATCATCTCACACTGCGCAGGAGGAGGCAATGGGAAACTCCTCCTGTATTCTACCAAAAAGAAAACCACAGGGCTCTGTGGGCACCAGGAGTCGAAATTGACTTGACAGCACACTTTACTGTTTAAGGCAAGGCAAGGGAGGTCTTCAGGAGTCCCAGTTCCAACTGAGCTAAGTTCTTTCTATTACAATCATACTCCATTTCCTTCTTTCAAATATTTCCCCTTAGTTTTCTATTAAACTTTCCCCTTTTACACCTGCTCAGGGGAACAAATATGAGACAAAGGTTTGGTAAGCAAGTTCACTTATGTGTGAGTACGTAAGCAAGTGTAAGGGCATAAGAAGTCCTTGGCTTGGTCTTGCTTCTGCTCTGACTGTTGTAGGCCATGTTCAGCAAGCCCCTCCTTCTCAGCCTTAACTTTCCAGCTGCAATATGGGGCTATTAATACTTCCCTACCTTACAGGATGTCATCTTAAGTGGCACAGCGGGGAAATGCTCGACTAACAAGCAGAAGGTTGCCGGTTCGAATCCCCACTGGTACTATATCGGGCAGCAGCGATATAGAAAGATGCTGAAAGGCATCATCTCATACTATGTGGGAAGAGGCAATGGTAAACCCCTCCTTTATTCTACCAAAAGAAAACCACAAGGCTCTATGGGCGCCAGGAGTAAAAATCGACTTGATGGCACAGTTTGCCTTTACCTTACCTTACAGGGCTATTGTTGTCAGACTTTGGTTAATATATGTGAAGGGCTCTGAGCACTCAGAAAGCCAAATACAAAGGCTTTTGTAAGACTGGAACTGAAATTTATCCAAAGTGAATTTTTTTGCGGGGACGGGGGGTGGAATCAAAACTGTAGAACTTTCTCCAATGGTTTCTCCACATTCCACTCTGTTATTAAGTGTGAAAAGTGCCCAAGAATCTGCCACCTGAAATGTTTTGCTTTATTTATTTATTTATTTATTTATTTATTATTTATCCAATTTTCGAATAAATCCACACCATATCCTAGCTACTGTGTAGAAGCACAGAGATATTACAGATATGTGTTACATACTGTCATGTTTTAAGTCAAGACGGAGACAAAGGCACAGACTAGCTTTGTCTCTAGGACTATAATTGCTTTGTCAAAGAACAAGAGAGACCATACTCCTCAGTACCTCTGGCACTAGTGCTTAGATTTGCAATGCAGTCTTATCACATGCCTTCCCTTTCCAGTTTTTTCCCTTGTCTTTGTTTTTCCTGCTAAGTGTAGTTATTTCCCTTTGTTTTCTGCTTCAAACAACAATAAAAATACACACAGACACAGACACACACTCCAAAACCCCACAGACACAGAATCAAATAATTTTCTTTCAGGCAATCTTTTGAACTCATCAACTTCTGCTTTTCTCTTCATCTGGCCGTAACCATTCCCACTTTGCTAAAGGGGTTCAAAAATGCAGTTGGCATTATAATACTAATAACATTTGTTCTAATAGCTGGCAAGAGCAATCTAATGTTGTTTCCAGAAAGGCTTGGTTCTGCCATTCTGATGATTGTGGCACTAGCCTTAGGAATTAATCATTATGCTAAGAAAGCTAGAGAGCATGGACCCAATCAAATGGAGGCTATGCTGTGGTATAGTTTCCTGCACAGAGAGAATACCCAATCTCCCCTCCCTTTTCATCTGCTCAGAATGCAGTATCTATTCCCTCCGCTTCTGATCAGGGAGCGGTGGTCACGGTAGCAACAACAGGAAAATGCAGCCTGGGGACCAGAATACCCCCTGTATTAATCATGCTTTCAACAAACCTGACACATAGACCGCCTTGGTGCATAATGTTGAACCTCTGGCAAGCGAGCCAGAAGTTCCATTTTGTGGTCATCCGAATGCGTGAAACCACAGTTTCGTCAGTTTGTTGTGAAGTTTGCTCCAGCCTGAGGTTTGAAGGCAGCATCTGGTCATCCGAATTCTGCCACTGCCTTAACCGAACTCTGCCACTGCTATATCAATTTTTTTTTGCTGTGGCTGTTGCCAGATCCATAGAACGCAGCTCAGACCAGCTCAGAGATAAACCAGTTCTATGCTTGCTATGCGCCTCTCTGGCCACCTCAATGAACACTCACCTCACACCCTGCTGTCTCCACAGTTCTCCAGACATTGTCCAGGAACAGGGATGCCATGTTACACAGGAACAAAGGAAGCTGCCATATACTGAGTCAGACCATTAGTCTATCAAGTTCAGTATTGTCTTCACAGACTGGCAGCGGCTTCTCCAAGGCTGCAGGCAGGAGTGTCTCTCAGCCCTATCTTGGAGATGCTGCCAGGGAGGGAACTTGGAACCTTCTGCTCTTCCCAGAGCGGCTTCATCCCCTGAGGGGAAGATCTTACAGTGCTCACACATCAAGTCTCCCATTCATATGCAACCAGAGTGTACCCTGCTTAGCTAAGGGACACTTGCGACCTCAAGACCAGCTCTCCCCTCAAGTTGCCACATCCCAAGCTTCACAGCATGTCAAAGGGGAAAGCCACAACGGTCGATTGCTCCTTTCCCCTGTGTCTCATGTCCACCATTTTGGCAATCTACAGAAAAGGGGGGTGGGATGTGAAGATGGGCACTTTGTGGAGAGGTCTCTACAAATCAAGTGGTGAAGAAGTATTTGCACAAGCACCTGCAGTCCTGACGGCACCATGAACTGGGCAACCCTGTTGTTTCCCAACAAAGGTAGCACATGATACCCGGGGGCTGGCTTGAAAGGCAGCCCCTAGAATTCTTGAGTGGCTCTGTTCTGTTGTGTTTTTTGGTACAAATCAGTAGGGGAAGCGTGGCCCAGGTCCTCCACTTTGGCTACAGGCACACACTCTGTGGCATTACTCATGACAAGAACCATCTTGGGGTACATTGGGCTGGATTGTTAATAATGTGTAACAGCGCCTCTTCTCCCAAGGGCCGCTCTCTCATGAGAGTGGCAGGCTATAGAGACACGCAAGTGGGTCGGAGGGATTGCAGTGCCTAGCTAGATCCATGCAAGCCCTGGGGAAGGTTACCACACCAACACCTTTCCAGCTTGTGGTGACCGGCGGACAGCCTATCCATGTTAGAGCAGAAGATGATTAAAAGGGGTGTGTGTGTGTGTGTGTGTGTGTGTGGTGTGTGTTCGTTTGTTATAATTTAACACATTTTTATACCGCCCAAAACTTACGTCTCTGGGCAGTTTACAACAAAACAAAAGATATGTGCTGAGAGACAAAATCTTTTAAGATAATATGCGGTTTCCAGTTTAGCTGTTCAAGTTCTGCTTCACCGGAATAACATGCAACCAAATGGAGAGGTTCCATAGCATCAATATCATTCTTAAGAAAATTATATTCTATTGTTGAGTTTTCGCAAGAGATATCCTACTTTTAGCAATTTCAAGGAGGCAATATTTTATGAGATCAGTGTTCATCCCACACAACACACGAACAAAAGAAAGAGACATTAACCCAAATGAACGAGTGAGTGAATGTATCCAAAATTACCTTTCCCCCATTCCCGTTCTTCTTCTTTTCATGTTTGACAACAAGCAGGGACCTGCTTTTTTTTTTTTAAAAGAAGCTATCTTTATATTGTACTATCATGAGGCTTTGTACTTTGCAGTTTATTTTTTACTAGCCAAAACGATATAGGCAGAACTTAAGTTTCACCTTCTTACAAAGACTGGGTTAAGACAAACTGGGAAATTATCATTATTGTGGTCAAACTCACTTCTCAGATTTGTGAAAACACAAATCCTGAGAGCTCAGATAATGATCCTGTTGTCTGGTTTCCTTTTTTCTTGTCTGGAAACACTTGAGGAGTTCAATTTATTTTATTCTAAAATCCTTTACCCTGGTTTGCATTTGAATGGCAGACTACATGTGTGAGCACTGTAAGAAATTCCCCTTGGGGGTTAGGGCCGCTCTGGGAAGAGCACCTGCTTGCCTACATGCAGAAGGTTCCACGTTCCCTCCCTGGCAGCAACTTCAAGATAGGCTCAGAGAGATTCCTGCTGGCAGTCTTGGAGAAGCCACTGCCACTCTGTGTAGACAATACCGAGCTAGATGAACCTGTGGTCTGACTCAGTATATGACAGCTTCCTATGTTTCTGTTGTTTTACATTTTGGTAAATTATTTGATGACTATTTTTTTCCTGTTTTGTTCTGTCTTTCGTATCCGCATATAAGATTTCCCCCCCGGCGATCATTTCAATAAATTTCAATAAATAGTGGCCGACATGCTGCACAGTCTAACCTTGATATTAGAAAGCTGCTACACACATAAGGCACCGCCCACAGCTTTTGGATGGGGCGGTATAAAAATGTGATGATTAAATAAATTAAATAAATAAAAAGCAGCCTCAAAGCTGTTTTAAGGGGATTCACAATAGCCCACCTCTGCAATAGACCTGCAACATTTGCACGCTGAGGTCAGACTGTGCTGTGTTGGCCAGTGTTTTTAAAAAGAAGATCTCAACATGCAAAAGACATGTGGAGGCCATGCAAGATGTTTTTGCTAAGAGCAGATTATGAAGCCTCTCATCATCATAATATTGGACCTTCTCTGTGGCTGCCCATTTTGGATTGCTTTTTAAAAGATCCTTAAAACACACCTGTTTTCTCGGGCTTTTAATTAAAATCAATTTTAAACTGTTTAGTTGTTTTATTCTGTGAAAATATTTTAATTGGTTTTGTTTAATTCTGTTTTTATATTTGTGGTGTTTTGGATTATGTACACCGTTTGGGGAAGCATATGTCAGGTGGGATGACCAACAGCAAGGTGGATGGACTCAATTACGACAGCAATGAAGGCACTACTGAGAAACCTTAAAGGCCAAGTTGAAGACAGGTTATCCTGGAGAGAATCTATCTATGTGGTCGCTTAGGGTCGACACTGACAGGACTGCACTTAATCAGTCAATCAAACTATAAATAAGATAGATAAAACCCCTTCTTCCTACTTTGAATACTGTTGCCAGATTTCGCCCTTTGGCCTCTAGGAATATAGGAACATAGGAAGTTGCCTTATACTGAGTCAGACATTGGTCCATCTAGCTCTGTTTTCTACCTTGCTTAGTTTGCTCATGAGGAGGCCCTAACTTCAGTTCAAGGGAAACTATTTTCCTCTGTGGTGGGGTGGCTGCTTGGAGGTGTTCCCTACACATTCCTCTCTCCGTCCTCTTTCTCTGCCCCTGTCATGGGCATGGACTCCATTTCTTCTCTCTGATGCAGACGGCAAATATTTATATACTGCTCTTCAACCAAAATTCTCAAAGCAGTTTACACAGGAAAATAAATAATACATAAATAAGATGGCCCCTGAGGCCTCCAACAATGTAGGGTGCCCCACGAACCTCTCTAATCCTCTGTTTGGAATTATTTTATCAGGATGTCCATAATGCTCCTTAATCCTCCATAAAACTAACTGCGTGTGGGTGCTGCCAGCTTTTCACTATTTGTATCTTTCAAGCAAATTTTAAATTCCAGACCACTTCTCTGTGTTCTCTCTGTGTCCAGCCTTTAATAATCTCCCAAATGAAATTTACAGGGTCAAATGATATCAAATATCCTATTATGTCGCTAATAATACTTGGAACTTCCACACAGAATGTTGAATAATGTTGCATCCCTGAAATCATAGGATAAAAGCCTCCATTCCTACAATATCCCCTCTAGCAATGCTCACTGATATTAGGATATGATTTATTTAACTTGACAGGCATGAGATCCCATCTAAAAATGATTTTAAACTGACTTTCCTCTAGTGCAGGCAAGCATGTCATAGCTCGACCTTTTGCCCATAAAGTTTTCCAGAACCTTCCAGATACCTAAATATCTAAAGGAAGAATCTATCAATAGGATCTATTCTTGGGACGGGCACCACAGCAGCAAGGGGGCAGAGAGCAGGTCTGCCCTGAAAAAGATGTCAGCATGATTCCACCCATTGTGAGCATAAAGCATTTCCAAACACAGGAAAATAATAAAGAAGCTCCTTCACGTACACATTTGGCTAGCTGCCATTGGAAACAAAACTGGGCTAACCCTGCTAACTGAGCAAAGAGACACCTTTTCAAGTGGTGATTCTCTTATGTTTAGCAGGGGGAGAGCAACTGGCCCTATCCAGCCCCAGGACAGCATCCCTCCAGTGGCTGTTGCTGGTATCTGCCTTATGTTTCTTATTAGACTGTGAGCCCTTTGGGGACAGGACAATATTAATGTATTCTTTATTTTTCTACGTAAACTGCTTTGAGAACTTTGACTGAAGAGCAGTATACAAATATTCATAGTGATAATAGTAGTAGAAAAGTCTTGGTCTTTCATGGGATGACCAGGGGTCATCCCATGAAATTGATTGCCAGGAAATTTAGGACCAGCAAACGGAGGTACTTTTTCACACAACATGTAATCAACTTGTAGAATTCTCTGCCACGAGATGTGGTGACAGCCAACGGCCTGGATGGCTTGAAGAGGGGTTTGCATAACTTCATGGAGGAGAGGTCTATCAACGGCGACTAGTTGGAGGGCTATAGGCCACCTCCAGCCTCAAAGGCAGGATGCCTCTAAGTACCAGTTGCAGGGGAGTTACAGCAGGAGAGAGGACATGGCCTCAACTCATGCTTGTAGGCTTCCAGCGGCATCTGATGGGCCACTGTGTGAAACAGGATGCAGGACTAGATGGGCTGCCTTGGGCCTGATCCAGCAGGGCTGTTCTTATGTTCTTAATCCACCATGGCAATTCTTCTGACATTTTCCATTGGGCGGGTTCACATGACAGGTGGAAATGAAGGGGACAGGAACCAGACGTTCCCAATGAGTGTGCACTCCTGG
Organism: Hemicordylus capensis; assembly: GCF_027244095.1. Taxonomy (NCBI): domain Eukaryota; kingdom Metazoa; phylum Chordata; class Lepidosauria; order Squamata; family Cordylidae; genus Hemicordylus; species Hemicordylus capensis. Next base: position 24,404,898 of record NC_069667.1, read on the forward strand.
TGTGAGCTACAAGTTGCAAACATTCCATGCTCTCAGAACCCACCAAATGTCCAGTTCTCTAGACACACTACCCTCTGTGACCTGACATTTGCCACCCAACTTCAAATCTTGGTTACAGAAGCCCAGTGGTGGAAGTAAAGTGCAACTAGGGAACCAGACTAGGTAAACCCCTCCTGTATTCTACCAGAAACCCGACATGGCTCTGTGGTCACCAGGAGTCGACACCGACTCAACAGCACAACCTTTCCTCTCTTTTTTAAACCATTATTTCATGTGAAGAGATGAAATACATGTGTGTACTGGAATCCTCGGATAGTATGATTTGACTCTAGTCTTTGCATCTTGTATATAGACGATTCTTTCAGACTGAACCTGTTGGAATAAAAAATGGTTTCCAGTTAAACCATTATTAGAATCAGCCCCCTGGATCTTTTGACATATTAATTATTCATCACAAAATTTCTAGGTTACTAATAATAGCCCAGATCCAGATACAACCCAAACACAGGTGTTTAAACTTGTGTGCGCACTTCAAATCTTGAGCAACCTAATTAGCAATGCTGGCAGAAAGAACCCATTGCAGCTTACCTGAAAAGTCACACTGTATAACGTTGCTTGGGAATGTATGGAAATTAAATGTCTTCAATAAACATTTCATTTACACCTCGTAATTGTTTCATACAGGAGCACTGAGGAGGTTAACATGTCTGCTGGAGGAAGGTGGAAGGGAAGGGGGAGCTGTTAACATAAGCACCACTGTTGTCCTCAGTAGCAATAGAGAACAATCACATTCCATTTCCTTTATAGCAGCCTCTCCGGTTTTTAAAACGGTGATCATGTCTCCTGCATAATGTTCTTCATTCAGGAAGCTGAACTCACCCAGTTCCATCAATCTTCCTTTGCACACTGACCCCTTTATGAAGATGCTTGCTCCATAATTCTCTCCTTATAATAGGTGGTTTTTGCAGTGTGTAATAGTGATGCCGGTGAAGTTAGCTGAGCTTGAAAAATGAGCTTGAGTCTCGATAATACTCACCTCAAAGAAAGCCAAACATTAGAAATTGCCAATTTTTTCTCGGGCTCAGATTGAAAGTCAAACTGGAGGAGGATTTCTGATTTATCTTCACCTCTCAAGCCAGGGATCAGGGTGGGTTCCAAGTTTTGTGAATCCAAAAGGTATCTGCCAGCTATGCAAAGCCCCTTTCTTTCTGCCTATGTAGATCAGTGGAGACATCTACATCTTCCCTTAAAAAAAAAAAAAGTGTACCCCTTTGGGACAGGGAACAATCTTCTCATTCCTTTTACTACGTAAACCACTCTGAGGGTTTTGTTGAAAAGCAGTATATGCATATTCTTCATAATGATAAAATAAAAATGATGGCCCTATCCATCCCCAGCACAACATCCCACCAGTGGCTGCTGGTGGTGTCTACCTTATGTTTCTTTTTTAGATTGTGAGCCCTTTGGGGACAGGAAGCCTATCTATCTATCTATCTATCTATCTATCTATCTATCTATCTATCTATCTATCTATCTATCTATCTTTCCCCCACTTGTGGGCTCCCCAGGTGTGCCTGGTGGGCTGCTATTTGAGGTAGGATGCTCAACTGGATGGGTCTTGGTTTGATCCAACAGGGCGTTTCTTACGAGCTTATGTTCTTATGCCTTCAGTTGTCTCCCTGTTTCATCCATGCAGTGCTGTTCTTCACCCCAAGGCCTTTGTCACCACTAAGCAATCAGGTATGGAGGGGACACCCCAACACAGAGCTGAGTTTACTGAGTGAAGTGCATGTTGCGGGGAGAATAAATTGCCAAAAGAGATCCATTTAAGAGCCATCCAAAGGTCATCCTCTCTCAACAGCAGTGCATCGCTGACTTTCGTAAGAACCTTTTCCTAATTAATTGCTTTTAAATACAAAACAACAAAGGCCCAATTATGTTGTGATGCAACAGCCATCATATGAAGGCCAATGGGTTTCCACCAATTAAAACTTTGTATCTATTTCCTAGTTTCTCTCTCAAAAAAGAAAAGGGAAATGGAACAATCCTTCAATTAAGCTATTTTCCACTGTCATAAGTCTGGCAGAATAACATGATTGTCAATGTCAAATACTACGGTCAATGTCTAATGTTCCCTGGAGGCATTTCCTTCTTGTACAGCTGGAGCTATGCGGTTAAATTCTAGCAGCTCTGAGGTTATAGGAATGCAATGTACTGGAAGCAGCTTTAATTTCGGGGGTGGGTGGGAGGGTGGGGTGGGGAGCTGAGAAAGAGCTGATTTCTATTTATAAAATTCAGATCCTCGGTGCCATGCTGTCAGACAAAACTTGTGGCCTAAGGCTTTGGTTGTGGCCAATCTGTGCACTATATCGCTAGACAAAAGTTCTCTAATATTGCAGTACTCTCTGTGTGTGTGTGTGTGTGTGTGTGTGTGTGTGGCTGCTGACTTGTACACTTACACCCATAGACCTAGGCCAATTTTGCGATGCAAGATGCTGAATAGAACCTTGTGGGTTGCTAATCGCTATGTGCATGTTTGGGAAAGTAAAGTTTGCTGCATAGATACTGATAGTGAAAATTCAGAAGCTCTCACACTCAATCAACTAAAGAGAATTATAGAAATACTAATAACATTGTGGGAGCTTTTAGGTCCTATTTAGCCCTTTTACCCAGAGGCCTCAGAATGGACAGGGAGGGGTTTTCTCTACCCAGATCTCCCTCTGTCCTGGACACTGGCACGGTCACTGGCTGGTCAAGCTTTCCCTTCCACATCCTGTTCCTCCACACCAGTATCCCCTCTAACAGGGATTCCCAGATGTTGTTGACTACAACTCCCATAATCCCCAAGCAAAAGCCATTGCAGCTGGGGATTCTGGGAGTTGTAGTGAACAACATCTGGGGATCCTTGTTAGAGGGAACAGTGATGGTCACCCTACTGGTAGAGTTTTGTAATTACACCAATCCCAATTCCAAGATGTACATTCCCAAGCTGGCTCTCTTTTCGGGACCGAAAAATCCTGATTGAATTAAACCTGGAGCATTCCCTTTAGAAGCTGCCAATAAGAAGGAAACTGAGAAAGGCAACAGCTAAGCCAAGCCTTCAACACCACCCTGCAAGTATCATTTAAATAGCCTTAGCTGAGCTGATTAAGCTTCTCTGATCACACAAAGGCAAGGGGGAGATATTTACATGAGCCTCAAATGAGTTTGCAGTGTCGCCAGTAATTCAGGATCATGGCCGTGGGTGCTTTCATTCCCCACCACCACCCCAGAGGAAAAAAGCAAGGTCAGCCTTGTGTGTTCTTATTCAATAATGTGGTCCTGGTAAACAAAATATTAAGGCCTTTGCATCACTGAGTGAAAGCCATCAAAGGCATGTGCAAAATTCAGTTACCCTCCCTCTGTGGTGCCTCAGCCTAAGGAGATTTTCCACCAGCCTTCAAAGAATGCCATTTTCATATTTATAGCCTTCTTATTTGTGCCTCTCGCCTTTATTACCACCCTGCCTATTTTGTTCCCACCTTATCGTAATGCTCCTTAAGCACACTTGCTTCATGGTTAGATAAAGGGACTGGAACAAATTTCACACTGTTGTTGCTTGTCAGCACTTGCGTCTGTACCTTCGGAGGCAGCCACACATATCCCGGCGGTGTTGACTGATTCAATTCCCAGGTTTTGTTTGGGTCTGATTTTTGGTCTCCCAGGATCTGAGATGCAAGAATGACAAAAGGTCAAAGGCCGAAGGCAAAGGCCTTCTACTGCTTTGTGGAGAATAAAGCTTCTTGTAGAGGAGAAAGGTAATTAAGGGCTTTAGAATTCTGGACTGAGGAAAATTATGGGTTAGATCCAAAGAACCAGGAGGAAAACAACCACCAACACTAGTTTTCAAGAGTTGCTTTTGAGTTCCTACAGTATGCAGATACCGTAGCAGTTTTCATGGTTCTGCAAGAGGTTACGTAGTCTTTTTTACATGCAGAATAACATCATTGGGGTTAGGTTCACTATTCTGTGCATTCCTACCAGCATTCTCTCCAAAAGAGAATTCCAGAAGTTGTTGACTACAACTCCCACCATCCCCAGCTGTGATGGCCTTTGGATGGGTATTATGGGAGTTGTAGTCAACAGCATCTGGGATTCCTTGTTAGAGAGAACACTGGGTCCTCCTGTCCAGGAATCTGTGGTTGTGAGGCTCACTGACTGTTGGGAAACCTAATTTCAGAACACACACACACAGGCACACACACACCTCCACCCAGCCTCTTATACTATTTATCTTGGGAAAGGGAGTGTGTGTGAAATGAGAATGCTTTTCTATGATGCTGAGCTTCTGAGACTCTTGCAATGATGGTCTTGTGGTAGCAAGCATGACTTGTCCCCTTAGCTAAGCAGGGTTTGCCCTGGTTGCATATGAATGGGAGACTAGAAGTGTGAGCACTGTCAGATATTCCCTTCAGGGGATGGAGCTGCTCTGGGAGGAGCAGAAGGTTTCAAGTTCCCTCCCTAGCAGCATCTCTAAAATAGGGCTGAGAGAGATCCTGTCTGCAACCTTGGAGAAGCCGCTGCCAGCCTATGAAGACAATACTGAGCTAGATAGACCAATGGTCTGACTCAGTATATGGCAGCTTCCTATGTTCTTAAGTGTTCTTAAGACTAACCACATTTGTATTTCAAGCCATGGAATGTATAGAACAAAGCATCTTGGCTCAGATATTTGTTTTGGTACTTTGCTGGCCCTGAGTACACTGTCAGAAGCCTACCTGGGTTGGTTGGTTGGTTGGTTGGTGTTTCCATTTTTCCTGGCAAAAAAAAGAGAGGGGATTTTTTTGCTTTAAAAAAAAGGTGTCATGATAGTTCAGGAGGGATTGGATGGAGTTCCATTCTGCTCTTTCTTCTCTTTAAAATTGATTTACAAAAGACCTTTTATGGCAACATTAATCACCTGCCACCACAACTGCTTCACAAAACTTTAACTGTATTGGGAGGTTTTGAATTGTTCTTTCAAGAAGATGCATCTGGGTTTATTGGGAAAATCTCAAGAGTGTACATTTTCTCTGGCTGGCTTTGATGGCCCACGGCTTCCGTTCTGAGGAAATAAGGCTCTTTTCTTCTTCAATGTGAACCACACACAACAGCATCAGGAATTTAATTATGTTCATATTATGCTCCCTTATGTTCACAGAAAGCTGTTATCAAAAGCCCTGAGTTTAAAAAAGTGATTTTGTTCAGGGTGGGGTGGGTGTGGGGGACAAATTACTTGTGGGGAAGCAAAATGCGGCTTAGAAAATTGTGGATGGTGTGGAGAAATTGGTAGGCAGGTATGTTTTATCTTCTCTCATAATCAGTGAACTTGTTGGGGTGACACAACTACATTGTAGGTTCTGGACAGACCAAAAGATGAAATGTATTCACACAATGCATACTTAGATTTAAGAAACCCACTGCCGAAAGACATGGTGATAACTGATAGCTCCAAGGTCTATTAAGAAGAATTAGGTTAAGTTCATGGGGGCCAGGAGGTCTCTCTACTGTATATATTATTTCTGAAAGTGTTGGATCTCCTTGTGGAAGGATAACTGGAGTGCCTACGGACAAGTGGCAGTCTTGGGTGTGACCCGCCGATACGTCAGTGTTCAAAAAGGCTGAGGGGAAAACACACACCCAAATTTCCCCTTGTTTATAAATAGGACAGAATGATTGTGAGGAAAGACTATTAAAAGTTAACAATTGAACAGGTTGCTGGAGCGAATGGAACTGTGTGGTGAGTGGAGAGAGGAGGCCTCAGATAAAATTGGTCAACTTGAAGAATACTCCCTCAAGACAGTCACAAGCCATTCTGCTTCTGAGGGGGAAAGGTGTCATTTATCCACTTTGTTTAAAAATAGCGATACTGAAGTATTTATTTACAAACTAGTTTAACCCGTGCAGAGCATCTGCGTGCTAGTACTTGATTTCTCCCCCCACCCCTGCACCCCCCACCACAGCCCCCTCACCTCACAACTTATATTCCGTTAGCCCTTAAGTGGCCAAAGCATCCTTTCCAGGTCTTTATGCAGCAACAAGCCAGAACTTAGCATAGATACAACTAATACAAACCTTACACAAAGTTTAAACAATACTAACTTCTCCACAGCACCTACATAGTTAAACATTCACAATTTGCATATGGGGGGGGGATACACAGAGATTTTACCCCAGCCTGCTATTTGCTGTGCTAATTTTCTATTTACAGTAAAAGGTTGTGTTTCCACTGCAAGGGAAAGAATAAGTAATGCAATCCCATCCTACAGTCTAAAGTGGCATAGCCCGTTATACCACAGCCAGGCCTACTATACAGCAGGTCAAGACACCCATTTTCGGGTGGGAAACATTTAGTGAGGAAGAAGCACATTTGAAGCTACCCCTCTACTTAGTCACATCTATGGTGACTGGCTGCACCACAGAGCCACTGATGGCACCACTCTAGCCAGCCCAACTCTATGGATGGCCCCACTCTAGCCCAACTCTATGGATGGAAATCCTCCCTCCTCTCCCTCCTTCCTCGTTCACTTCTTCTCCCTCCTCCATAACTGCTGCAGAAAGAGGTGGTGTGGCAAGAATATGGTGTCTAGCCATTGCCTCCCCACAGCCAGGTAAGGAGGTAGGGAATGACTGTGCATGTGGTGGAGGAAAATTGGGGGCAGGAATGTAAACCGTTCTCCACTTCCAAAATGTCTTGGGTTGTACTGCAGTCTGGTACCCACCAGTTCATTCCTACCTAATTCTGCTCTTTTTGCACAGCTGACCTTAGCTACGGCCAGTTCCATGTGTCATTGAGATCAGCTCATCCCTCAGCATTTCTTACTGCCAGAGATGCAGATGGGCTTGATTTCATTAGGTGTAGCTGTAGGCTGCCATCCTGGCCTGCTGCTGACTTTATCCCATGACTGCTAAAGGCCAAAAAATCATAATCATTTCAAGTTGAGAGCACAGTGGCTTTCCCTGGGGAGTGCTATTCAAATTCAATCAGTCATCCTAACAGTTTCATAATTACAGAAAGGGAGTCCTGTACACTGTCTATTTTAAACACACATGCAGAGATCATGTTTGAATTCTTTCAGATGTCATTACCGAGGGTTCTCTCTCTCTCTCTCTCTCCCCCCCCCAACCCCAGAAGTTGCAGTCTGCCAAGTACAGCTCAATGGAGCTTGTGCCAAACACAATGGAGGATGCACAGGAACTATGCTTGGTTGATTGCATCCATTATGCCTAACTTGCAAGCCATCTTAGTCCACTGACTTGGAAAAAGTATCATAATTACCATGTTAATTAAACAGAGCTGGGTTTCTGTTTAATATTGTAAGAAGGTTGATGATCCAGAGAACGGGCTCTGTCTGGGCCACATCAAGCAAGCCTTCTGCTAATACAAAATAGTTTATGCCAAAATAGCTTTTAGGAGATGGTTGGGATGTAATCTCCACTGACCAAGACACAGGAGCTTAAGAACTGCAAAAAAGCCCTGCTGGATCAGAGCAAGATTCAGCTAGTAACTAGTCCAACGGGTCCTGCTTCTCACAGTGGTCAACACGATGCTCCTAGGAAGCCTACCACTGAACATGCAGGCCATATCACTCTCCCACTGTTCATCCCCAGTAACCAACATTCAGAAACATGGAGGTTTCATGGAGCCAACATCAGAGTAACACAAAACCAGAGTTGAAAGGGGCTGAGGTTGAAATTTTTGGATGTCCAAACATATGCAACTACAGTTCGGACCCAAAAGTGACCCAAGATTTCCCTCCCAAGGCTCCAGTTTGAACCTTTGGTTTGTAGTTGGTTTCACCACTCCTACCTGCAGTTTGTTGGTACCAGCGTTGTGTCAGAATGCTACACAACTGAGCTGCACCCACAGCTGAGGGAGGAAGCTCCTCCCTTGCTCAGGCTGTGATTTGCTGCCCGGGCTGTCCTTTTGTGCAGAAGGAAGCCCACACAGCCAGTTCCCCCTCTGTAGACTCCCTGACTGCAAAGAGCCTCTTGTCCATTACATCTGAATGCTGACAGGAGAACAGGGGTGAGAGGCAGCAGAACCATGACCAATGGATAGCCACAGATGGACCTTTCCTCCATGAATTTGGCCTATTTGTGCCTTCCAGAAAAGGAATTCCCAATCTTCAGTTGTGTGGAAGCAAGGTTTGAGGAAAACCTGGATAATGTTTTCTCCTACCTTGCTTCCACACAATGGCCGCATTCACACGTAACGTGAACTGTGGATCCAATGGGCCTGTGGCTCCACCCCCACTCCTGCTCTTTCATCTGAATGTGGACATCACGGAGAGCACCCTTTCTGCAGTCAACATGACTGCAGAGAGGAGGGGGAACTGGCTGCTGTGGCTTCTTTCTTGACTGAAGGACAGCCCTAGCAGCCAATAGCAGCTGGAGCAAAGGAGGAGCGTCCTCCCTCAACTCAAGAACCAGACTGCAGTGCCGTGTTTGGATGGGACACTGGCACCGGTAAACCGGAGGTCCGGGTGATGAAACTCATTACAAACCGAAGGTACAAATCAGAGGCTGGAAAGGGAAACTCCGGGTCTAATTTCTCTCATAACTGCAGTTGCCCGCATTCAGACATTCAGAAATTGAAACCCATTGGCCCTTTCACCTCTGGTTTTGTATGATGTCACAATCACTTCTACCCAGGTTTTCCTCTTACCTTGCTTCCACACAGACAAATACTAGGAGCACACACCGCTCCCAAACCTGGATAGAACACAGTTTTTGATTGTGTGAATTACCTCAGTGAGTGTTTGCAAAATGGGACGTCACTCCATTCATTCACACAAGCAGCATTTTTTTGAAGTTTTGCCCTTTTCTCCTTGTTAACTCTGGAAAATTGCTGGCTGTTTATGCATAGCATGAATGAGTCAGGGAAGGCCATTTTGTGGGGTGAAATGCTGACAGAGAATAGGTCACAATGATAGCAGAGGGAATTAAAGTAAGAACAGCTCTGCCATTTTTTTTTAAGTGGTGTGATTTGTGTCTCTTTTATAGAGTTGCTATAAAGTATTCCATTCCTCTTGACATAAAGTGGTGTTGCAATAGACATTAACATAGACAGGCTTTTGGTAAAATTGGAAGTGGATATGGAAGTTGTTATTCGCAACAAGATGGGCCATTTGTTATTATTAATAATAGTAATTTATGATCTATGCACCACATTATTATCTTACCAGAATAAAGCTAGTGGAGACCCGAACTGAGCTGCAGCTGCCACTGCCAGGATACTATTGAGGAGGCCAGTGTGTGTGTGTGGGGGGGGTGATTAGAGGAGGCCCTGCTGCCGTCCCACCACCAGTGGGAATGTAAGTTCCCCTCTCCCTCCCCGCCCTTTGGGAATCCCCCTTTGCTTGTAAAGAGCCATCCTCAGTGGATTCCCCTTTACAAGCATTGACTCAAACTGGTCCGTGAACCTTGAGGACCTACTGAGGAAACTAGCCCCATCATTCCCATAGGTGCAAGGTTCCCCATAGGTGAAATTGATTGCCAGGAAATTTAGGACCAACCAATGGAAGTACTTTTTCACATGATGCATAATCAACTTGTAGAACTCTCTGCCACAAGATGTGGTGACAGCCAACAACCTGGATGGCTTTAAGAGCGGTTTGGATAACTTCTTGGAGGAGAGGTCTATCGTGGCTACTAGTTGGAGGGCTATAGGCCACCACCAGCCTCAAAGGCAGGAGGCCTCTGAGTACCAGTTGCAGGGAAGTAACAGCAGGAGAGAGGGCATGCCCTCCACTCCTGCCTGTAGGCTCCCAGCGGCATCTGGTGGGCCACTGTGCAAAACAGGATGCTGGACTAGATGGGCCTCCCTGGGCCTGATCCAGCAGGGCTGTTCTTATGTTCTTATGTTTCAGTTATTGTGGTATCGGCATTTGTGCCCCGGCAATAATGGAAACTGGGTGTATATATAGCCCTGCTGCAAATAGCCAAAATTGCAATGGAGAACCCGTGAAAAACAAGGGTCTCTTTATGTGCATTGGGATGCCACAGCTGCTTACCAGCTGTTCTCCCATCCAAATTCAGACGTTCAGGAGTAGAGCTCCCTCTCGGCAATCTCGCTGACTGCGAGAGGAGGGGGATCTGGCTACCAGGCCTTCCTTCTTTGCTGAAGGACAGCCCCAGCAGCCAGAGGGAGGGAGGAGCTTCTTCCCTCCAATTGCAAAGCAACCAGACAGCAACCAGACTGCAGTGCCAGTTTTCGGACGTAATACTGGCACTGTGGAAGCAGCGGACCTCACGACAAACCAAAGGTAAAAATCACAGTCCAGGGAGGGAAACCACGAGTCAGTTATTTTGGCAAAACTGCAGTTGCCCAAATTCGGACAGTTTTTGAAACCAGATGTGAAGGGACCTATGGTTTCAAATTTTTATATATTTATTCTTCAAGGTATATATCGTCTACGTAAAACTCACCCCAAGGAGGTTTACAGAACTTAATACAATAAACGTCTATAAAATCACATTAAAATATTATTTTTAAAAAAATAATGTTTCGTTTTTAGCTTTAAGATTTTAACTTGGAATTTTAAAAGCTCTTTTCAGTTGTGGTTTTAGCTTGTTTAATTAAACTTGTTTAATTTGGTTCATTTTATTAGTCTGATTTTATCTTCTAATTGTTTTATAAATGTTGTGAGTTGCCCCAAGCAGTAATGCACTGGAAGGGCGGGGTATAAATGTTTTAAATAAACAAATAATCAATAAATACTATCAATTAAGACCATAAAAACATCGACAAGCAACAGCCACAAAAAAACAAAATGACAGTGGCTAGAAAGGAGAGACTGGCAACCCCTAAGGGCTAAAACCCCTAACAAATAAAAGAGCTTTCAGTTGTTTTTTAGAAGCTGCCACAAACACCAGAGAGTGGACACCCACTGGGAGAGCATTCCAGAGCCTGGGGGCAACCACAGAGAAGGCCCTGTCCTGCAGACATGGTGACTGAGCCTTCCTCAATGCTGGCACCCAAAGCAAAGCTCCCTCCAATGACTTTGTTGGGCCCTGATTACCTTGTTGGGCTGACAACTTCACATCATGTCAGCCACTGTCTATGTTTTCCAGTTTGAGGAGGCTGCATCTCCCTGACAAGTGTATACTCAATGGCAAACTTTCTGTTTGTTGTCATGGGACTCACTTCAGACTTCATTCCTTTGCAGGATGGCCAAAACCAATCTATTTCAGCGTGACCCCATTTTATGTAGAATATAGAGGCTATTTTACATATATTAGGCTGTGATTGCAAATGTCTTCATTATCCAGTAAACATGTTAATTAGACATTCTCCTAATTACTGTGATTACAATTTATTTAGTTCGCTGACACATTCCTAAGATCCAAACTGATCGTGCATCAGTTTTATTGCCCTCTTCTCACAAAGCATTAAGGCATGAATGCCTTCCTTCAAGCACCAGAATGAAAAATGTAGGGTTATATTTTAAAACTCTAAACAATGACACATATTCTAAATATTCCCAGTTACTTTCAACAGAGCAGGTCCTTGAAATGATCTGCAAAGCTGAAATCCAGATAATAACTCTCCCTGATTTTATAAGCTCTGCAAAATGAGCATTATGCTCAGGTCACACATATCCTTATCCTATAATTCACCAAAAAGTAAATTAAAGCCAGATTTACAGTGCAATCTTAATCATGTTTACTCAGAAACAAATCCCGTGGAGTTCAATGGGATTTGCTTTCTAACAACTGTTCTTTGGATATTCTTGGGATGATGGATGATTAGGAGCTGTGAACTAGGAAGTATGTCTGTCTGCTTGCTGCCTGTCTCTCTCTGTCTCTGGCTGCATTGGCGTGTAATATGGAAATGCAGTTGAAGGGGCCAGCAGTTCTGTGAGAGCTTTGTGTGAATGTGAGCAATTGGAGTTTGGCAAGGTGACAAACCCAAGGTTTCAGATTTGGAACTTCAATCTGTAGTAAGTTGTAGTGAGTGATGTCGGTGTAACCCGAGGTTGGATGCAGCCAGCAGTACATCTGAATGCGGAACTGCAGGCTGCATCCCTGTCAACTGGGGTGTGCATGAACCATTTGGCATGTTCGGTCTGAATTCAGGCTGAATTCAGATCGAATCAAAGGTTTGCAAACTGGTTTGGTCAAACCGATCAACTGCGCCGATCGATTCGATGAACCAGCTCGAAGCAGTTCGAAGCAGTTCGCAATCAAACTGCTTGAACTGGCCAGGTCAGAGCAGTCCACTTTGTGATCGAACCTGTTCTGCACATCCCTAGCTGTAGCTCAGTGGCAGAGCATCTGCTCACATGCAGAAGGCCCTGGCAGCATCTCCAGTTAGGGCTGAGGAAGACTCCTGCCTGAAACCCTGAAAAGCCACTGCCACAAGTGTTGACTTGTGGTACTCCAGAGATTTTGTTGAACTACAACTCCTATCAACTCCAGCTACAATTCATTGTGGCTGCTGGGAGCTGTAGTTCAGTAATATCTGAGGACCATCTGTTAGGAACCCCTGGTGTAGACAATACGGGGCTAGATGGACCAATGGTTTGACTTGGTATCAGCCAGCTTCCTATGTTCCTACGCAATTCTGTGAGGGCCTGGTGACAGGAGCATAGCTGAAATTGAACAAGGGGTAGGGACAAATGTCCCTGAGCAGCTTGCTCTTCACACTTTCCCTCCGACTTCCCCAACACACTAGCACACTGTTGGCTACTGATCATAGGACTCATCTCAGCTTCAAAAAAATATATATGAGCCCTCTCCAGGAGGGTATGTATGGGTTTTAAAAAACAAACCCTAAGCCAGAGGAATGAATACATGAAAGTCTCTCCCTCCCTGAGTGAGAGAAAGTGCATGCTGAGAATACTTTGTTTTTCAGCACATCCTTACAATTTGTCAACAGCAACGATTGAGTCATAGCGCTGCACATCCCATTTGCAACTAATAAAAGACCCTTCAGGTTAAGATGGGGTGCTTACCCTTTTCACTTGTGCTCTAAGGTTAAGGGGCCCACCTTAGCTTCTGTAGGATGTAAGCAATAAAGACTTTGTACAGTCTCACATACCTAGGAAAGGGGGAATCCATCCTTCCACCCAGCTCAGCACAGTCAAAACAAACAGAAGAAGCTGTTTTATGCTGAGTTAGTCCATCTGGCTCAGTATGGTCTGCTGTGGCTGGCAGCAACATTTCAGGGTCACGGCACTTTCCTCGTCACCTGCTCTCTCATTCGTTGACTAGGGATGCTGAGGATTGAATCTCAGACCTTCTACATGCTAAGCATGTAATTTGTTACTGAGTTATGGTATCTCTCCATGAGCAAGGTGTCAATCGTGTCTCTGAATTTCTAAGTCACATGTGTTCCCCATTAGCCCAAGTTCATCTTGTGCATTCTTTTTTTTTTTTTTTAAGTATTCTCTTCCATTGTATTCTTCATTTGCCGCACTTCAGGGATGGAAATGAAAGGCAAGTAAACAGAGCCTTAGCTGAAGAGTGCAAAATTAGCATCCCTGTTGCTTGGGGGTAAGCTTGTGCTGATTTAGAATGTCACACACTGAAGACAGCTGAAACTATTAAAAAAACCCTCAAACTCTGATGAACTTCTGTTCCCATATATACCTAAGTTGTCTCATTAACACCGATCCACCAACACGGGTTTCCATTTTGGAAATGTCTGATTTATTTATTTGATTGCATTTAGATCCCACTCTTCCTTCAAAGAGCCCAGAGTGGTGCTCATGGTTATGTTTATCCTCACAAGAAGCCTGTGAGGTAGGGGAGGCTAAGAGGGGAGTGACTGGCGCAGAGTCACCCAGTGCGTTCCATGGCTGAACAGGGATTTGAACTCGGGTCCCCCCAGGCCTAGTCCAGCACTCTAGCCACTACACCATGCTGACTTTCAGGATCCCATGTGCTGGTGCTGCCGTTTGCACAGCATTACAGTGAATGCCAACCAGAGGGGCTCTTTCCATCACTATTTTTGAGTGCAACTTCTGCAGCAGCACACCCTAGGCGGCCCAGAAGGTGAGGGGAAGAGGGCATTGTCTGGGCTGTGAGGCTAGGGGTGGGAGCAAAGGTGGCAGGGGGGATAGGGTAGTCATCACCTCTGACTCAGGGGACAAGCTGGTGCAGGGTGGAGGAGGCGACTGGTTTTTATTCTCCTCAAGTGGTGACTGTTATTGAACTGGTACTAGGCTCTGGAAAGAAGTAACTTCTTCCACCTCTTCCTCCTCCTCCACCACCACCATTACCTATTTCATAGTCTGCATGGGGACCACACTCCCATTTATCAATTGCTGTCATCTCTGGCCCGCCACTGTGCTCCCAGGTAAGGAAGGAAGCCTTGCCCTCACTCTGAATTGGCTTCGTGATGGTTCCATATCATCATGTGGTGTCATCATGAAACAAGCACTGAGGGTGATGCTTCCTGCCCTCACTCTGGAGCCTTGAGTGGGTGGGGGAAATAACACCCACAAGGATCATGGAGCACAATCAACACCGCTGGTAAGTCCACCCCAAATTTCACTCCTCTTTGTGCTCCTGTCTCATATCTCCAAAATGCCCATCTCCTCCAATCAGGATGACAGAATCACTAGTTTGCCTGCACTCTTGCCACCAGTGCAGTTGGCCAGAACATGCTGTGTTGTCAGGTGACAGAAGAGACCATTCGGGTTCCAGTTGATCCCATAAAGCCTCAGACTTGGTCCTGACTTCTCAGACTGGACAATTCATTGCCTGAGTAAAAAGTATTCTTGGACTCCACCTGTTGCTTTGGGAGAGCACTTGCTTTGCTATCCCGCCAGCAATTGCATTGAACAAAATGTGCTATTTTATTCATTCCATAAAATATACTCTGGCTGGACAATCCCATTACCCCCTTTTGACTGCTGAAACGTATTAAGGCTTCTTCAGCAGGTTGCAAAGAGATCCAGTATTGTACTGCTGGCACTGCTATTATTTTGTCCCCTTACAAACCAACACAAATGAAAAATAAAATGTTTGCATTTTTAAAATGAGATCCTGCGCATTATTTCCTAACCTGACGGTGTGATATGACAATAACTTGTCACATGTTGCAGAAACAGTTGGCTTCCAAGATTAGGTTGGCAATAAAGGTAATTTCATATGCCACTGGAAAGATAATTAATTTTTTTCCCAAGGGAACTCATCAACTGAAGAAGTCATCTCTGCATCAGGTGCCTGAGGCTGCCTCTGTGAACACACTTCATGTTGAAGTGACAGAGGAAGGTCAACTCCCTACTCGAATGTCTCTTGTTAGGTATGATTTTATTGACAGTGGCATTTGCTTTGGCTCCTGCCTGCCTCTTCATTTGTGCTTTGGGTGTGCTAAGAGAATGTTCTTCAACTAGTGTCTATAAAGGGCACTTTTCCTACAAAGAGATCGTAGCCATAAAGCAGTGGTCCCCAACCTCTTCCTTTATGGGGACCAGTGATGTAGGGAGGCCAGCAGTGGGGCCCGGTTCAGCCATCGAAAGCAGCCTCCATAGCCACGCCCCCGTGTCTGATGTCAGAGTGATGTCAGCATCTGACATCAGGTTCAGAGGGTGTGGTTTTGCTCACAAATTGGGCCACATGCCAAAGGCAGGAAGAGCCACTCCCGGCCACACTGTGAATGCGGCACAGGCTGGATTTTGCTTGCAAATGGGGTGCACGGCCCTGTTTATGAGCAAAACCACGCCATCTGCATCCGACATCAGGCACAGGGGCGTGACCCCTGAGCATGGCGGCCCGGGCTCTTTGAACCCATTCGTGCTATGGTGGCTCTGCCCCTGATTGGGACTACTACCTTGTTATAAAAAACTTTTGCAGACCACCATGTAAGCAAGCCATTTTAAACATGTTTAACACAGGCTATGGCTGATGGGAGTCAAACTGATATCAAGGGGTATTAGAAACCCAGTTATTTCTAGTAATTTATCACTCGAATCCAAGTCTAGGTTTCCCCCCAAATTATTTCATGTTAGGAATAAGGGGGTCATCTTAAATTCAGAGTCCTCTTCCTTTTGGGTAAATAAGGGTATAACCTATATTTAACTATATTTAAAGGCGCTTATCTTAAATTCAGAGTCGGCTTATATTTGGGTAGATACAGTATGTTATATTGCAGAAGGATGTTTGTGAAGCAAATTACATTGTGAATAACAGTGTAACATCAAATATGATACATAGGAGGTGCATGGGATTATGTTACTATGGCATTACCTCCCCCCAATCCACGGACCACTTGCAGTACCCTCACGGACCACCAGTGGTCTGCGCACCACAGGTTGGGAATCTCTGCCATAAAAAACAATACTTTGTACACTGTCATTTTAGAAGTGTGGCATGAACATTTATTCTGCTGGGTTTCCTGGTCCTTAGATGGGAGCTATCCTTTTCTGGTCACTCCCCAGTTGTATTTCGCAAGTTAGAGCCTCCTTCAGAATCACTGTACTGGAATAAGTGGTTTAGCAATTATTTATTCAAAATGGCCGACATTAGCACCCCGTTGCATATTTACTACTTTTTTCACCTTGGAGAAGCTAAATGGGGGCAGAGAAGTCATTGCTGCAGCCTTTAGGGAGTGTCTCCATCTACCGTCCAAGATGGACTCCGTGATTCAAAATGGCATCTGGGAGACTTGGCCCAATGTGGCCTCTGACTAGCAATGCCCCCCTCCTCACTCCCCCTCATAAGCTAACAAACTGAATGCCTCACAGATGCAGAAAACACACAGGCACATGTTTCTGTGTTTTGCTGACAAGAAGACTCAGAGCCTGCCAAGGGCACCAACACTGACTCCATTGGAAACCAACGCATTTTTGGCACCACCAAAGCTCACCAGGAGACGCCATACAATGGCTGCTCTTTGCGTCTTGACAATGTCAGCATTGCTGAGACCTTCCATCCCATGTCGTCAACAGTGCCGTCCATTATCTGCAAGGGAGAATGACAACAACTTTCATTGTGTCTGCTGTCCGCATGTGTATTCAGGGGTCTTAATTTATGTGGCCTCTGTTCTTTGTTCATTTCATGGGTGGGGGGTTATAATGCTGGAAAACAGCTTCTTAAATGATATCACGTGAGACTCTCTTTTTGGCGTACCCTTGAACCTTCTGTACATTTTGAGGACATTTAAAAAACAACCACTATTCAACGACACTGTAGCTGCTTATTTAGCAGACAAAAAACACATTAACAGTTTCTGTCTGAAGTTCCACTGTAGCCTCCAATCACTTCTTATGAAACGTTAGCAAACTGAGCTATACAGCTACTGTCTTCAAAGGGCTCCAGCAGTAGTAATGAAGGGTGCACTCAGTATATATTAAACTATAGCAATGAATTAATAGATTGAGACGACATAATATAGCACGTATCTGGCCAATAATGCCTACTTTTGCTGAATATGCCAAAATATTGGAAATTACTTGTTACATTTTTTAAAATCCTGGATGGAGAGAAGGTCTCTCTCTCTCTCTCTCTCTCTCTCTCTCTCTCTCTCTCTCTCTCGCTCTCGCTCTTGCTCTCCAAACTCCATTTTGAATCCTTTGGTTGTAGTGATATAGCCCCCACTCCGCCCTAAAAGATGGGGTCATCTAGTGAAATTCATTGAAAGTACCACTTAAGGTTTCCTCTTGAACTGGTTACTTACTGTGAAAAAGGTCTGTAGCTTGATGACCCTGTCGCCTCCATAACGAAAGTCAGAAACTGTTCAGCTAAGATGGAGATCCGCGTTTCGTCCCAGATGAGCAAAGGCAGTTTCCCTCTCCTTGCTAGTTATAAGATATAGGATAAAAATATGAGAGCCACCTCTTTAAAAGGTGCCTTTTAAAATATTGCTGGGCAACCATAACATTTTGCTTTTATTTTCTCAAAGTAATACCAAAGTTGCCACTTCCTATAGAACTACTTTGTTATCATTTGAAAACATTAATAGAGCATAAAAGCAAAATCAGGACAGGCAATCTTGACGCCCCACTGACCTGCACATTTTTCAGAGTTCAGTTATGAGCTATGATTTTGCTGTTGAGAAAATCTTTCCATCAAGTAAGAAAGGTATAGATCGCACAATCAAAATACTTCAATGCGAAGCCTTTTGGATTTTTTTTTAAGACTGTAGTTCCATATGGACTTCATTAAAGATTGGATTTTTAATCTTTTTTTGTAAGAACATATTGTATTGTTACATATATGATCACAATGCATGGCTGCAGATAGCCTTGATACATCACTTGCTTTGGGTAATAAATCCCAAGTGTTTCTTGCAGCCATGTTAGTGTATTCCAGTTGGCAATTAGTGTACACATTTCATATTATTTTGATTTTTTAAATTCATTTATTCCCGTCCTACATGGACCTTTTGAAAAATTTGTTCATTATTATGGTTAAAATTACCTGGATTCTGGTATATGTCCAGCATTGTTAAACCAATGTTTCCAAAAATTGTTGTAAGTTCTTTCAGGGTTAGGATCTATCATTGGTAGCACACCTTCAATCATGCAATCACAACTGATTGTCAGTGGGTTTGTCAGTGAGTGTCAGTGAGTGGTTGTCAGTGAGTTTGAGAAGGTTCCTATGTTTTTATGACTGTGCATGTTATAATCATTGAGCATCACCTGTGATGAATTGGGGGTGTGGATTTGCCTGGTAATTGCCATCCATTGGACACTACCACCCATCCTACTCTGGTGACCCCTGACACTTTCATTTCCCCCCATATTGATTCGAGTTCAAATCGAATCAAAATCAACACGAATTGAATCTCGCGTGATTAGATTCAAGCTCAAACAGAACTTTAAAAATGATTCATATAATCTATTCAATTATACATACTTGTTCACCCAGTATATTGGGTGGAGGAGAACAGCTGAGGAATATAGGTAGTTGGCGGGGGGAGTAAAAATTTGGGGGAGAAAGCCCACTGGTTGCCACTTTCTCCACCGATATTGTTTTTCTTTTTTAGGCAGGAAGGGTTTTAGCAATGCCTCACTTGCAGCTCCACCCACTATCATTGGCAGTACCCACTTTGGATCTACCCTTCATATGCCCTGCCGGGTGCCCACCCAGTCCCAAGAGTCATTGGCCACCACTAGCCTGTGGGGATAAGCAGTCAGATGTATGGAAACAATTCCTTGACATGATCCTTTTCAGATTTTGACTGCCATTCTCTTGAAAAAGGAGACATGCCTCTCTCATTTCTTATGGTTGATCTTTGTGAAGTACATTTGTTTTTTCTGAATCCTTGATACAAAATCCTAACAAGATGAGACAAGTGCCCTTTCTGTGGACACAATGGTGAGGGTGCAAAAAGCCATTCTGCTGATTAAAGTCAATCCAGAGATTTCCTTTTTAAGTAAATGAATCAAATTATGATGATAACATGTGATAAGGTTCCCATTGTACAGTCTAAATAGACAGTTAGTTCAAGATGGAAAGATATTTATCTATAAATAAGATCTGGAATCCAAAGGGAGAGCACCATGTTCTAGGCATGTACTGCAGCTTTTCAAGCCAGCCCCCACCCCCAGCAGATTCACAATCTTCTCCTGAAGGTCAGAGGCCCCCCAAAGTAGCATTTAATACGATATGGGGGGAGTGCAGATGGACCTCATAATGGTCTTGTGAACAAGCCGCTTGAGTCCAAAGGTCTTTTAAGCCTTTGGTTTTCAGCATGTTGCCTTCAAAATAGTTTTCTTCCCTTTTCTTTTTCCTCTGTAAAGTCATATTTGCTGTGACTTTCGATAAGCCCCTTGTCATTTTGAATGGCTCTGATTTTTTTGTGATCTTAAACAAGAGCTCAGAACGAGAAAGCAAGGAAATTACAAACTGTAAAGCAAAGGAGCAAGTTGTGAAAATGATCAGTGAAGAGTCCATTATGAATTATATTGCTGATGTCGGTTTGATGTTGAGCTGCTCTCCTTATTGGTGCCCTGAGGCAGACAGAGAGCTTCTGTCAAATCCAATTCGCTCACACAGCCAATGACCTTCGTGCTAGTCTAGTGTGGTCCATGCTATACTTAGGTGGCCTGATGCAACCAGCATAAAAGGGAAATGGTTACAGGGGGGCCTCTTCCTCCATTCCTGAAGCTTAAAGAAAAACCGTCATCTCAAACTCTCCAAGGAATAAATTAAATATCACAACAGCATCCAGCTTGCCCGGCTTAATTGAAGCAAAGATTTCCTGTTGCTGAGGACATGGAGATGAGGATTGCGGATTTCTCGTTTTGTCTAATGCTGATCGACATACTGGCCGCATTCGCACATAACGTGGAACTGGAGTTTAAGGTGCTAAAGGTTGTCGTATCCTTCCGTCAATTGTGTGCAACTCTGGTTCCACAATGCAAGTGACCCGAGGTTTCCGCTCTGGAACTCCAGTTTGAACCCATAGATTGTAGTGGCTTTCGTTCTCCCAACCCCAAGGTTCAATGCAGCCTGCATTGCATCCAAATTCGGACTACAGGGTTGCATAAGCTCGGTCTGCTTTTAACCCGCCTGGGTGATCACGACCGGGTTAAAAGCTTCCACTGTGCTCACGACCATTCCCAGCAGTGAGCTGGGGGGGGGGGAGTGGCCACCCCAAGTGTGGCAGCTGCCCTAACAAGAGCAGCTGCTGTGCTTGCTTATTTATTTGATTTATTTGATTTATATACCGCCCTTCCAAAAGAGCTCAGGGCAGTTCACAACTGAATAAAAACCCTTAAAACCAGTTAACGATTAAAATCAAAACGATTTTTAAAAACCCAGAATGAAACCAATTTAAACATTCAAACAGCTAAAAACCCTGGAAAACCAGGGCAAACCTTTAAAACAATTAAAAACCATTTGCAGCAGTTTAAAAACCCCGGGAGGCTAGGCCCAAAAGATAGGTTTTAAGGGCTCTCTTGAAAGACAGTAAGGAACTCAAATGACAGATTTCTGCCGGGGGTGTATTCTATCGCCCAGGAGGAGCTACAGAGAAGGCCCGCCTCTGAGTCGCCACCACTCATGCCCCGGGGCACCCTGGGATCCAGGAGGACAGAAATCCTCCCACCCCCCAGTGTGTCTCTCCGCCGCACCATTCGTCATGTGAGCACATGGTGCAGCAGAAGGGAGGACAGTGGCTGCTCATCTGCTGGGGAAGGCAGGTGACCTTCTGCATCCCACCCATCCTCCCCAGCGAGGCTGTGTGCATGACCTGCTTGCCTAGCTTTCTCCCTTGACATGCTACTCTCACACCATGCTTGTTCTTTGCTGCAGCTCTGTGTCATTCCTTTCATGAGTATAACCCTTTCTTTCTTAAAGGTGAATTTGCTTCAGTGAGTGCACCCAATCACTCCGGGTGCAATCCGGCATCGGCTGAAATAAATGGAAATTAAGTCGCCTGCTCTGCCACATTTCACCTTCTAAATTCCTTTCAGCAACTGTGACACTGGGTTCCAATATAATCTCAGAGGCTGAGTGCTGCATAATCCACCCTCTGTGCCTCCATCTCACCCCCAGCTCATTCAGCAAATGTATGTATGCATCTGCACATGGATGCAATCATACAAATTCAGCATTTATTAGAAAAAGAAAAAGAAAACTCAAGCTTTAATACCAGGAGAAGGAAACCTGTGTATATGGGAACAAATGCAAAGATTAGTATCAGCACGGCAAGCGACAAAATGAAATGAAATGAAAATACGTGCCAGTAATATTATGGCGATATTGTAATACCAGAATCAGCTGCAGTAATATTATTCTCCATGTAATAAAAAGAAAAGAAAAGAAATGGGAATATGACAAGAAGGTGCACTCTAAATGAGACTGTAACATTTCCCACATTTATTTCTTCACAGATTTCCTTCCAAAAGCACTTAGATGGAAATGCACTGTGTGAGAATATGCCTCATAATTTAATGAAAAGAATCAGCCTTAGTTCTCCCATCAGCCAGAGTTGCTTAGGCATCCTTTGACTCTTCTCATTTTGCTTGTCTTGTAGCCAAAAGGCTGGTTAATGGAAAAAGTGTGTCAAGGCATCCTTCCTCTGTGGCTTTGCATATTTCATATTTCATCTGCTTGGAGAATTTTGAAGACAAGCCTAAGGAATCCAATTGGTCAAGGAAGAGAGGAGAATCATATCTCACTTGAAATTCAGAATACGATACACCCCAGTAGAGTGGATGCATTCGTTAGCATCGTTCAAGGCAGGAAGAGACTCGGAGGCAACTTAATCAGGGATCTTCGACCCTGCAAACCAGGATTAAAACCAGTGCAAGGCACCCTACCGTCCTCTGGAACATTCTGAAACCCATTGCTCTAAAAGAGCAATGATGTGACAGCAGTCTCAGGCCAATGTGGATTTAAGTTTTGCCCTCCAAACTGAAAGTCCCTCCTAAAAGTGGCTCTTGGCTTATTTGTTTAAAAGTGGGACCAATTTGGACTGGTTTACCTGTTGTGGAGAAAGGATTAAGATTCATTCAGCAACAAAACTGAGGAATGTCTCAATTCAGAGCTCTGATCTACAATGGAAGTCTGGGTTTCTTAATAGCTACTGTCTCTGATTTGAACATCCTGAGCCATAAAGGTTCATTATAGAGCTTCTGTGAATCAGCATGAACCAATGAATGAACTTCTTTATGCAGAGGCAGGAAGATGAGTCCCACAATGTACCAAAGTCCACTGAGTTCCATCTTCTAGCTCCAATTCCAGACCCTTCCTAAGCTCTGCCTCCAACCCCGAAAACCTGCCCAGTCTCCCTCAGGTAGCAATATTTTTGTTTCAAGATTTGACACCCCTAAGAAACATAGAAGAGTACCTAAGTTATGCACCTTGCTTTTTGCACATGTAAGCTACTCAGGAGTGAAAGACGTTTAACAATTGCTTTGGGATTATTTTAATGAAAAGTGGTATAGAAAATGTACAACCAATAAAACCACTTGACCAAACTGCCATTTATCCCTGTCTTTTAAGTAAAACAATCAAAGTGACTTCTTCAAGAAAGGAATTTTGTGAAGCAGCGAGAATTCTAGATTTATTTTCCACTATTAAGGGATGTTTATGTAACTCTTCCCATTGGCAATGCATGGCAGCACTAATTTTGCTTGTCTAAATGCAAGATAAATGAAAGCATAGCAGCATAGCAGGCATACGCGGCCTATTCAGACTAACACGTAACTCATATGACACTAACTATGGCTCATGTGCTTGGAATATTTTCTAGAGACTAAAGTCTAACATTCAAAACTGAAACCCTGTGGCAAATACTGAAACACCCCAGGCCAAAACCTATAGGAACTTTCAATTTTGATCAGATTTTTAAGACTGGAAGCTTTTGTACAAGTCTAAACATTTCCATCATATAAAAGTGTGAGCCGTTTAGTCAAGAGGTCCCCAGTTTAAATCTTGCCTTTGTCATGCACAGAGGTACAGAGGTCCCTCTGTCTGCAGTCTGTCCAAACTCTGCACAGTTTCCTTTGATTTCTGATCATTCCCTCACCCCTCTAAAAATTCTTTTCCATCAGTGGAAAATATTGTCCCCACATATTTTCAACCAGTACTCTTAAGTTTTATTCTTAACACCACAGACTGTTTTTCAGTCACATACGACCTTAAGCAAATTACTAGGAATAAGCACTTAAATTTTTTGCATGGGGAAACACCACCCAAGGGTGCCATCACATATTGCTTGAATTGATAACAAACATGTCTGCTTTAGCATGAGAGTCATTCTCTTTTCTCTGCTGGACTTACTAGTCCATGAGGACTAGCAGTCATCAGAATGGGGCTTCACATATGTGGATGGCGCATGCACTGATTAATCACCTACAAATGTGGTGGTCATGCTGGCAAGTTCCTCCCTGCCCCCTCTCCCGATTGCCTGGCCCTGGTCACATGGAAGGGGCCAAGATGGTGGCCGCCATGCCTGCTTCGGCGACTGGAGGCACAACCCCACCCACTGCCTCACCGTGCGGGTGCGGGGACAGGGAGCTGCCATGTATCACATGTGCAGAAGTGCACAAGACACAATGCTCACCAGGGGACAAAAACAGTCCAAGATATTTATTTTCACCTAAACAACATGTGAAGAAGTAAGATACCCAAGCTCCAACCTGGGGTGTTAACGTATACTAATATAATGTATAATGCATAATGTCTACTGACACTAGGATTCGTTTATCGAGTAGATTGCGCCAGCCTGAGATCAAGAGCCATCTAATATAATGATAAAAAGCATTTTCCAAATGCGAAAGTGATTCAGCTGGCAAACTGGCAATTACTCCCACAGACTCTCCAAGCCTGTCTTTAAATAAAACATTTGTTAAAACATTCCACTGTGTGCCTTGTGTCACCTGCAGCAAGATGGATGCAGCAGCAGATTCTATCTGATGTTCTCTGTGCTGGGTCAAAAACATGGAAATGCAGGCCTAGGAGATTTGGACCACAAGACCATAATTTTCTGATGACTAATTAACATTACTGAAGAAATCCCTGAGCTAGTTCTATGGCTCTACTTATACCCCCTTAATTTTTCTTCCTTTGGTTCTTTTTTAATTCCCCCCCCCACACTAATTTGTCGTTAAGATGTGATTAAATTAATCCCCGATTTAAAATGCGGATTTGAGCATTGTTATTCCATACAGATTTTTGTCTTCATTTGATGTTCTCAGGTTATCCAGTCTATTGGCATCATGCACTATTTTACATATTGGTCTCTTAAATTAAGCATGCAATTTACTAAGAGTAGGATAGTTCTTCCTTAATAACCATCAACCTCAAGCAGAGGAGATACAAAATGCCAATCTGGTGGAAGGCATGCCAGTGCTATTAGCCAATGGCAGTTGCACAGCCCTTGGGGACATATTTTTGAGTGGCACTGAAGGCTTTGGGGAAGAGGGTGTCAAAAATTGCCACTTCCCCTCTGTGATTAGTTTGGCGGTTTTGTTAGGTTGCTCGCTCACTCTGCACCGGTGCATCCTTGCCCTGTATGTCTTCCACTGGTTGCTTCTGCAGAGAAGTGCTGAACATGGGGGAAAGGGGCATGGATTGCTCCCTGTGTTCAGCCTGAATATGGTTATAATGCCTGAACAGTGCTTAAGCTCTTTTAGAACAAGTCTGCTCCCTAGTGCTGTCTAGGGTGCTGAAAAACCTGCCCCTGGCCACCCTTGTTTCCAAGAGTCCTGATTTGGAATTGATCCCTAACTTTCTGCTTCTTGTTTCCTCTTTCCCACGGCCCCGGACTGCTTGTCATATCTGCATTCTCTGACCCACCTGTGGGGCCCCTTGCCAGCCCTGGTTGCTGCATGGTACCATCTTAATCAGGAAGCAGAATAGCTCCCTTTTCCTAACACAAGGATCTCAGTTGAACATACTGTCTCCTCTTGAACTGAGGCCTGTGGGGAGAACCCGTAGAGTGATGGCTGCAGTGCACACCTCCTTGCCACAGTGGCACTGGAGAGAATGGACTGCTCCTGTTAATGTTGTGGCCATCCTGTTGTGGCCATTGAAGTTCCTGCATGGAGCTTCACCAGGTGTTGTTAGTTTAGCAGCAGAGCAGCAGAGCATAGCCCTTGATAGATCATAGGGACATAGAAAGCGGCCTTCTACTGAGTCAGACCCTTGGTCCCTCTAGCTCAGTATTGTCTACACAGTCTAGCAGTGGCTTCTTCAAAGTTACAGGCAGGGTTCTCTTTCATCCCTACCTGAAGATGCCAGGGACTGAAGCTGAGGCCTTCTGCATGCAGAGTGGATGCTCTGCCACTGAACTATGGCCCCATCCCCTAGATCTAGGAAATATGCAAGAATTCAGACCACTTCCTCCTCCTCCTCCTCCTCCTCCTCCTCCCTCCTCCTCCTCCTTCTCCTCCCCCTCCCCCTCATCCATCTCCCCCTCCTCCTCCCCCCTCCTCTTCCAAATTGGGGACATTTCCTTGCCTTAGGACACAAACAACTTTTAAACAGCAAACAAATTAAATCTGAGGAGACTGTTTAAATAATTCATGGGTGAGCAGGGGACAGCGTCAGAGAAAAGGGAGCCTCTCCAGAAGAATAAGGCTCTCTGTTCAAAGATCCATTATTAGGATAGACGGGAGTGCTTTTTTTTGCTGAGCTCTGTGGTTTGGAACGAACACTCCTGTAACTGATGGCACCAACACGAAGTGCAAAAGGGCTTGGTGGAAAATGTTTTAGGCATTCTCTTAGGCTTGTCTATAGCCCTTGGCGAATCTTTTTAACTATACATTAAGGTCATGCACATGACCTTCAGCCACCTCTTCCAAGCTTAGCGGCTTTCCCTGGCACATGAGCAGTGGCTGTGCTACCCCCCCCACACCCACACACCACACCACACACCCACACATGCAGTGGCGTGGAGGCTGCAAGAGCTGGGAATGGGAGGACTTCCCCCTCCCAATTCCCAGAATGCCTTGCACCACGAGCATGGTGACTTATCTCCTTAGAGCAGCCACCATGCTTGGAGCAACTGCTCCTTCCCTGTGGCTCGCTGCCTGAAATGGTGGTGAGCCAGGGAGAAGCCTCTTAACCCGATGGCAATCGCCCAGATGCTAGCCTGCCGAGGTTACGTGACCCACGGGTTTGCTTAACCTTGGCTAAATGCCAGGTCCCAAAGTGAGGCTTGTATAGTCCAAGAGCTCTGCTCCCTCTGCTCCCGGTGCTCCAGATGATTTTGTCCACAAATCACGCCAAACAGGTAGATTTGGGTACAGATTGTTTTGTACCCAAATCGATTCACACACCCCTACAGCATTCTACAAGTCACTGGTCTGTGCTTGCCAGAGAGTAGATGTAACCAGCAACGTGTGCCCATCCGCCGAGCAGACAGCCATGTTTAATACAACTTATCATTGATATTTATTTATTTTTTCCCTGCCTGAGAAGTGAAGCGTGAACTGTCTTGAAGCGGGGCAGAAGCAAAGCAGATCTATGGAACCGCATATCGTCAAGTGCCTCAAAATATATTACCGAGCTCCAGCAGCCAAACAATTTGGCAGGCTAATAGCTAAAGCAAGGGGTTCTGGCTCACTGGTCCCTTTCCAAAATGCCACCTTATGCAGCATCACCTATAACAACAAGTAATGATGTCCATGTATAGGGATGCATGCAGAACTAGAGATGGCATTGTGCTGAAGTCAGCTCAGGATTGGCCCTTGACAGTTCTTTTGCTCCATCCTGCATCCTTCCTCAGCCTGTCAGACACACATAATGAAGTAAGCCCTGATCACTCAGCACACCAGAGGGAAGCAGCACACATTTCACGTAGGAAATATTTCAAAGGCAGCCCCTGTAGGAGACCACAGCTTTAGGGCTGCACACAGATCTCTTTTATTATTATTAGTGAATAAGAGGACGTGATAATGTTAACACACACTTATTTTGTCTGTCCATCAAGATCTACTAGAATGTTCCAGTTCTTTCCTTTCAGACTTAGTCTGTTTTTGTTTTTGTTTTTTTTATTTATTGAATGGAGCCATTTCGGAGAAATTTGTTTTCACAGAAATCACACGGACAGCTCCCAGATAGACTGAAGAATGTAAGAGAGGCAGAAGCAGGGCAGGGATGTGGCATGGTGACACATTTGCCCTATGTCTGGAGTGGCAAAGGGAAGGCATTCTTGGTCACCAGCCAGAAGTCCAAAGGCTACTTGCTACATGGTAGTATATTGGACTGTGGATTTGCCCTAGAGGCAAGGGAGCTGTCCAAGGTTCTGAGGCCTCAGGCGAGCTGTCCAACTAGGCAGTGCAGCTAATATCTCAAGAGGAGGAGGTGGAGGCATTGACCCAGCAGTATCTCGGCAGCAATTGAAAGGAAGTGGGAAATATTTTTTGCCTCCTACCTCTTGCTCCCCTTAGACTCATCCCTGCAGAAGATTTCAGTGAGTCCTTGTCAGGGTCCCTCCCTGACTACCCTCTCAATTCCAGGGAGGTGATAAGTTTTTATTGTTCTATGACAAACAAACAAATAAATGTGGTTATCAGTATAATAAAAAAGAAATGCAAAAAATGAGGCTTCACATCAGGCTTTGAACCACATGGCACCAGCACATGGCTCCAGTGTAAAACTAGCTAATGAATTTGTGTCTAAACTCACTCCCTGTTTATCCTGAAATCAATGTCTCTCCGATTAATTGAGGCTGTAATGATATCTCCCCCCGCCCTTAACATTGCGCCTGTTTGATTACCGGGGTGGGGGGGGCAACGGGCTTGAGCTAGAGTCAAATAATTGGGCAATTGCAGGGAGAAACAAAAGACGAAGATGTCGTTTGTAATCCTCAGCCAAAAGGATGTTGAGATTATTGGATGGGGAAATTGGACTGTTCTAACATTCTTTCATTGTTCTAAATGACAACCAAGAAGGTGCTTTGTTCTGAGGAGGTCCTTTTCATTATTGCAGATACATAATTCCCTTCAAGTGTTCCAAACATTGCGTGTATAGCTGCACCGGATTTTCAGAGAGAAGATGTGCAGGGTCATGAATTCAAATCATGCGGGGGACAAACTGAGACCTGTGCCTCTGAACGTTCTCCTTCACTCGGCCTTTTGCTTATTTCACTCTGTACATCGCCTAGAGATGCACATATCCCGCAGCAAATAAATATGATAGTTAGTTAGTTGGAAGGAAGGAAGGAAGGAAGGAAGGAAGGAAGGAAGGAAGGAAGGAAGGAAGGAAGGGTGACCCCGGCTAATTGAGCAAAGAGGCACCTTTTAGATGGTGATTCTCTTATATTTAGCGAATCATCAATCCTAGCGGGCTAGGAAATAAATCAGCAGTGGCAGTGGCAGTGGCAGTGGTGGCGGCAGGGGGTGGGGAAAACTAGAGGTGCAGATGCTCTGTGCCCAGCCCAGCTAGTATTTATTATTATATGTAAACAGCTCTGAGACCTTTTGGAGAGCAGTATATAGACATCCCTATCAGTAGCATGAATAAAGCATCCATATACTTAGATAATGGCACATAATCACCTCAGAACCTAGAATATAACCCTATCTATACTAAAAAAAAAACCCTAATGAAATTAGTTCATTAATTTCACATAGGCAACCTGAGTATGCCTTACTCAGGAGTGGGGCGGAAGGGCATACTTGCACCCTTCTACCTCACTATTAGCCCAGGTACGAAACCCAGGCTACTTGGGATCGGGACCAATCCTGGCACTCCACATGAACTTTCCGACCCAGGTGGGTCTGTCCAAGCCTGAGTAGGGCTGGTCGTGTGAATGACGTGTGTGGGGAGACTCGGAAGATATATAACAGCCTACATTTATTTATTTAATAGAATTTGCCTTTCAAATTGTGCAATCCTGTGGACTTTTACTGTGGAGTAAGCACCATTAAAGTGATGCCACTTGTTTAAAGCATGAGGGCATGCCCTCAACTCCTGCCTGTAGGCTTCCAGCAGCAACTGCTGGGCCATTGTGTGAAACAGGATGCTGGACGAGATGGGCCTTGGGCCTGATCCAGCAGGGCTGTTCTTACGTTGGTGCATAAGACCGCCTAAGAGCATTCAAAGGCACTTTCACCAGTGGAAGGTCTTCATATAGCATGGAGTTTGTGGCATGAATTGGCTTGGACATGGCATCTATTTTGTGCTGTTCAGAGCATCATTAGTTAAATCCTTTGGATAAATCAGAATACAATAACGAATTTGTTCACATCAATTAAGCACATTACCTAAATGGTGTGTTATGAATGTGCTTCTGTCTTCTCTCTCTCTCTCTTTTTTTCAATTTCCAAGCTGTTAAAAAAAGACAAATGAGATGTTGTGAAGGGGGAAAGTACAGAAACAACACCAAAAATCTTTGAAGGTTTTAAATGAAAGTCTTGTATTTTTTTTTTTACTTAATGGTAGGATTAAGATGTAACTTAAAAGAGAAGAGAATGCTAGTCAAAAAAAGCAGAACAGAAATCCTTCTTTCCATTGGCCCTTTCGTAAGTCATAAACAAGCAGGTTAACCAATTCATCCTTTTCATACACCTATTTAAATGTCACCATACTGTAATTAATTTTGAAGATCACTGCAGAAACATGACAAATATTACTGGGGGTGGGGGGCTTTTCATTTTGGAACACATTAATTAGTTCTTAAAATGAGTGATTGTATGAGACAGCTGAAGAAGGCTAGAACAAAGCTGATATCTGAAAGTTCTCATGTGGGTTGGTGAATATCTTTTTCTTAAGAACAGAGTTTCCCCCCCTACAGTTCTTTTCTACCTAGACAGCTAGGAAACACTGTTGCAATGGCCTGTTGCAATGAGGGAAAAGTAAACTTTGTTTGAATAAAACCTTTCAAGAGGTAGCCTTTTCTTTTTGTATTCTTTTAACAGAGGCGTACAAGATTAACTGTCACTCTAAGTATGCTGAAGTATAAAGTTCAGGCAAACCTGGGCATCTCTGCCCACTCTTTTTTCTGATTTTTTCCACCATCTGTAACTGTTTCTAGGGGGTGAGGGGTGGAAGCACTCCCTCCCCAGACAAGTAGCTAGTTTGACTCCCTGGAGCAACCCTAGAGTAACTAGTTTGGGGGAGAAAAGGGGTGGTAAAAAACAGGTGAGCAAGGAATTTGCTATACTCTAAATACTTATAGATTATTATAGAGTGATTATAGTAATTAATGTTTTTATAATTATAGTAATTAATGTTGTTACTTTATTTACATTTTTAATTCAGCTTGCTTGACATCTTCAAACTTATTCAGAAAGGCGACCAGATTCCTCTTGGAAAATAGTAGGTTTGTTCACACAGTCATTTGGATCCAGGTTTAATGTGGGTTGTTGACATTAGAATGATTGAACCCAGGCCAAGTGGGGTGTCTCAGATTAATCTTGGGCCATAAACAATCTTGGCACAAGCTCACAGTCAGTTCACAACTGACTTGACGCAAGTCAGTAGCCTATTTTAAACCTAGATTCAAAGGGTTGTGTGAATGACCGGTCACTGTCTTTTTTGATTAGGCCAAAACCTTCCAGTCTGCTTTCTAGCCTAATTTTCTCTTCCTGTCCAAGACCATGTGGCAGGAAAGACTGAGGTGCAGAGAGGCCAGCTGACATATGTAGAGGATATGATCCTGTACCCCTCTGAACTCTAGGGGTGTCCACAAAACTGGAAAACCCAGTTCGGTTCAAGTAGAACTGGACTCAAACCAAATCGGGTCTGGTCCAGTTCTGTGCACTAGTCCGGCTCTAGTCCAAACCAGTTTGGGCCTGGCTCGGGATGGATGAATTTGGATGAATTTTTTTAACCAAAATAACAAAAGACAGACTTACCACCATTGTGGGGCTTTGGTGGTATTGCTGCAGCCACAGGGGGGTTTCTCCTGATGTCCCCATTTCCCCTGCCGCCCCCTGGATGTTTTCAGCCCATTACAGGCCTCTCTGCAGTAGCAGTGATCATTTTGGAAGCCACCACACATGCCCACTGGCCATCTACATGGCCAGGTCATGACCCCAGCAATGCAGATGGCCAGTGACATGTGCGGCAGCCTCCCAAATGGCTGCCACCACCACAAAGAAGCCCATAATGGGACAGAAATGGGCCAAAAGGGGCTTAAAATGAATAGGAGAGGTTGGCGGGTGGGGGGAAGGGACATCAGGAGACCCATCTCCATGGCCACGGCAGCATCCTCCAAAGCCCTACAATGGTGGAAAGTCTGTCTTTTTTGTTTGTTTGAAACCGAACTGGCCCCAGCCCAGCCCAAAGGGTTTGGCTCTACATCGAGCCAAACCAGGCCTGGTCTGGCTTAAGGGTGAGCCCTCAAACCTATCCCAGTTCCTGACCAAAAAGGAAACAAAGAGATTGGCATGGCTCCTGGGAGGCTGGAGGTGTCTTTTATCTACCTGGCTGCACTGTTTTTTCCTGCTTGTTCTGCAGTAGAAGAGTGGGTGAATGAGGCTTCTTTAGACACAGGGCTATTGGTAGCCCAGCTGAGGCACATCTCAGGTAGGGCAGTGGGGAGTGTGTCTCCACACCAGCACTCTGAACTGTGCCTGGAAGTGGACCAGGAGTCCAGTGGGGTTGATTTAAGCCTCCAGTCCCAGTCAGCAGCCTTATTGCTGGATTTTGCAGAAAACCAAAGCTTCTGAACTACCGTCAAAGGTAGCTCCATGCTCACTGAACATGACTGGCCCATCTAGCTCACAATTGTCTACACTGACTGGCAAATCTCTGAGTCCCTGACAGAGAGCTACACCAGGAACGAGCTGATTGTCTACATGGCTTGCTTGTGTCCTTCTCAGAGGCATCTGGTTGGCCACTGTAAGCAGAGACACTCTTACCCCTGGACTTTTGGGCCAAAGTCCAGGGCTCCACAGCCCATGCCCCCCCCCCAATCCTCTTTAGTCTGTTCTGGGTCACCTGGCAGAGCATGATGATGCTTAATTTGCGGGTGTGTGTGTGTGCTCCAAAGATCTTTAGGTCCAGGCTCCAAAATTACCTAGGTACACCTCTGACTGTAGGAAGAAGGATATTGGACTAGATGGATTATAGAAGTTTCAGTTTATGTTCACACATACACAAGCTACTAAGTTCCTTGCACATACTCTTTAGAGTGATGAGCAAGCTTGCACGTACGTCACTGTCTCCCAGCTCAGCATGTCGATATCACTGTTGTGGGAGAATTCAGACTAGCAGTTTTACATTCCATCTTTGTGTGTGTTAGAATGAAAACAAGACTGGGGGAACAGCAGCAACATTGTCAACATGTCAGTCTACCTGGCACTTTTCTATTAGCAATGCATACTGATGATCTTACTGACATGGAGTAGGTTTTCCATATGGCTTTGCTTAATTAAAACAGATCCTCTACAGCATATAAACAACTCTGCACTGGAACAAGAGACTTCAATCACAAGTTTGAGTTGGACTCATGAGAGTTGACTTCTCCCATGACATTGGCTAAATCTTGGATGAGCCAGTTAGATTGGCTATTTCTAACAATAGTGAAATAATAATAATAATAATAATAATAATAATAATAATAATAATAATAATAATACACTATCTTTAATTTTTCTTTAGTTATCTTAGACCCTTGGAAAGGGCCCGATAATTACAGTACCAAATCCAGTCAATAACATTTTGTAGACTGTGTGTAAATAGCATAATGATAATAATTATTATAATTAATAAACAACTTTATTTGTTAGCTGCCCCATATCAAATTGTTCTCCGGTTGGCTCACAGCAGAGGATTAAAACATACAATAAAAACACATAACACGTTAAAGCATAACAGACAAAAAAAGAGAAAAAGAAAATACAAATACAATAAAAACATTGGAATTAACTTGAACCAAACAAAAGAGTTTCCTGCTCCCTCCCCCCTCCCCTCCCCACCAACCAGCCCCTCCGAAACCTCTCCTCTTCCTCTTTGAGTTGGATTTGCAAGCAGTAAATGGCAATGCTGCTGTGGAGAGAGGTTTGTCTTGGGTGGATTAACCAAGTGGGCAGTCACTATTGTGATTGATTGATCATATGCTAATGTACACGATGTGGCCCTCCCCATTAGGACAGGACCCAAATGCAGTTATGTGCTAGAGAGAAGGGGTTTGTTTCGTTTCATTTCATTTCGTTTCGTTTGTTTGTTTGTTTGATCGATCGATCAATTGATCGATTGATCGATTGATCAATTGAAATACCAGGAAAAGCAATGATAAGGAGCACACCTACTTTTGGAGAGCTATTGTTCCTTGTATAATTGATCATATATTCCTGCAGCTGAGCCGATCTGTCCCATAGCCTGTCCCATAAATCTTTCCATAAAAGATGCTTGCTTGCTAAGTCCTTGCTTTGCTTTCCCCCATGGGCATTTTGCTAATTTCACTAATGCCACAAACACCATTTAGCAAAGTAAACATGTTTGTGATATTGGGTTCCCTGTCATTATCTCGATCGAAATCACATGATCTGCCATGCTCCTGCTTATCTCACACCCCTTGTCTCACCTGTTGTTGGAAGCAATCTAAGATCCTGTAAAGACGCCTCTTTGGAAATCTCCAGAAATAAGGCACTGACAATACGGAGATTTTTATGACAGTGTAATTAGAGTTTCGGCCAGATTGTAAAAAATCAATTTGCAGAGCGCTGGATAAGCTGATTTAGGGCCAAATCCCAGAGTTCCTCTTCAACCCTGAGTCCAAATATTATTGATTTCATTGTCCTGAGTTGAAAACTTCCACTAAGGACTGTATATGTCTGCTGTTCTCCCTGTGGCCTCAGTGGAGAAAAGCCCCCCTCCCCCACTTTAAATTATCCGAGCAGACATGGAACAAAAATATTTATGACAGTGGGTTTTTTTTTCTTTGCAGATAATACGTCTTTTGCCTTATGATCTCAAAATTCGCTGTATTTGTGAACGAAAATAAAGCCAGTGGTGACCTTTGAGATATCCAGTGTAGTGTACCTTCACACCATTCAGGAGCAACAGCAATTAAAACGGCCTTTGTGACCTGTTGACACCACGCCAGGCATTCACATCCTTTGTTCCTAAGACTATTATTCATGGCGTTGGAAGCAGCAGCATGAATGAAGAAGAGTGCTACACACGCAGGAGTGCATGACATTGGCAGCTTCCCCATTAGTGGTCACTGGAAGGTCATTTCCACAGCTCCAAGGGCATCGAGTGGTGCACGGATGTGGCAATCTTTTTGCAGGGGCAATGCCGGTCACTTTATCTCACATTGTCGCAGATTGCATGAAGGTACCCCAAGTGTCCATCAACCACAGTGGAAATCTTAGGCGGCACACTGGCCAATGTGAACCAATGGAAATCTCTTCTGTGCCCTTCTCCTTATATGAAATATAGCAATGCTCTCAAAAAGTTCACATTTCTAGTGAACAGACAACAGAAAAGCAAACCTGTCATTTCCTCCTTTGCATTTTCCTTCTGGAAACTTAATGGATGCTGCTCTGACAAGTCGCCTAATGCTGGGCTTTCAGCATCTATCACAGAACCCTGATCTAACAGAATCAGTTAACAAGTATAGAGGTGTTTGGGTTTTTTAAAAAATTCATTCTAGAGTTCCATATTAAAATAAGATACAAACACTACTTAGGAACAGGTAGTTTGGGACCTCTTGTCCGAGAGCTGATTCTAACATTACAGTTGTCTTGCAAATACCACTGTTTGGTGGACATTTGGTGTGGATGGGGATGTACCTCAGAGCATCTGATTTACATGCAAAAGGTCCTAGTTTCTAACCGTTGGCATATCCAGGCAGGGCTGTGAAAGACTCCTGCCTGAAACCTTGGAAAGCTGCTGCCAGTCAATGTTGACAATACTGAGCTAGATCTGACTCAGTAAACAGCGATTTCCTGTTTCCTGTTTGAAAGCAACCATGAGAAGAGTTTATCCCACTGAGAGAACTTCTCATTCTTGTAGAGGAGGTTAGCCCCATGGGTTAGGGATGTGCAAATCAATTTGAATTCAAATTGATTCGACTCAGATCTGGGTGATTTGAGTATTCAAATAGAATCTAACACTTAAAAGGGCAATTTGATTCAAATTCGAATTGTGTTTTTGAAATTAGATTCTAATTCGATCTGAGAGCCATTTGACACTTTTTAAAAACCATTCAGGCCCCTGATGGTTAAACAAGGTGCCAAATCAGGAGCAAGTCAATTTGAAATCAATTTGAATTGGAATTGAATTTTCGGACCACATTTGAATTTGATTTGAATTTGTAACGAATTTTCAGAATTTGGTTCGAAAATGAAACAAATCGAAAAATTTGTTTTGTGCACATCTTTACCATGGTGTCTTTCATAAAGTCTTTCATAAGCAGGCTGGAACTCATCTTGAGGAGCCACATCATTGTGAAGAATCCACAGACAACCATGAGCTCCAATGGCTCTTTGCCTAGTTCCACCCCTTCCCACTGTAAATACATGTCACCTCCCTCTTAGAGGCTTTCTGTGCTCATCAAAGGAATGATCCTGTGCCCCTTAGAGTTTCTGCTCCTTGTTCTGTCCCTGCTCACTTCAGATTCATTTCCTAACTCTGCTTGCTTTACTGGTTCATTGGGCTACTGGAACCATGCTTTACTGGTTCCTTGGGCATCCAGTCCTGCTAATGCTTCTCTCTTCATAACCTTCCTGGAGAAAAGACTTTGTCTTTTAAAACTCATGCAAAAGGCCCAAAGTTGTAGAGATTCAACCCTTTCTTCGTTCACCCTCAGGACCCTGATGCTTCATTAGTTACAAGACCCTTCAAGTTTGTGCCACACATTATTACACTAACACCTGCTAACTGGGCAGAGAGGCACCGTTTATCGTGGTGATTCTCTTTATTTATCAGGGGGAGAGTAACTGGCCCTATCCACCCCCAGCACAGCATCCCTCCAGTGGCTGTTGCTGGTGTCTATCTTATGTTTCTTTTTAGATTGTGAGCCCTTTGGGGACAGGGATCCATCTTATGTATTTATTTCTCTGTGTAAACCGCCCTGAGCCATTTTTGGAAGGGAAATCGATTTCATAGAAATCGAATGAATGGATGAATGAATTATTGGCAGCATCTGGTGCTGATATGGAGCTTCACCATGAAGAGTGAGTGAACCAAATGGTGAATACCTCTCCCGCATTACTGTTACCACTTGCAATCACCACCCAGAAGTGTTTCTAGCCATTTCTGTGTGATGGCAATCACTGCGGTGGTATCTGGTAATCTGAGGATCAGCCCTGGGTGGCAACTGTCTTTTTGGATTAGGCCAAAGCTTCCAGTCTTCTTTTCCAGGCTACTTCCCTTCCCAACTTGATGTAGCAGGGAAGACTGGGATGGAGAGAAAGGTATTGGACCAGCCAAAATCTGCATGGGAGATGACATGGTTGGTTGAGTGGGTTGAGTGCCACCACATATAGGAACATAGGAAGCTGCCATATACCGAGTCGGACCATTGGTCTATCTAGCTCAGTATTGTCTATACAGACTGGCAGCGGCTTCTCCAAGGTTGCAGGCAGGAATCACTCTCAGCCCTATCTTGGAGAAGCCAGGGAGGGAACCTGGAACCTTCTGCTCTTCAAATAATTAATTCAAGCTATAAGACCATAATATATTATGACTGTATTGTCTGACACCTTTCTGTAAATCAAGTCTGATGGAGCGGGGAGCAGGAAACATTTCAGGGAGAACATAGACTGCCCTTGCTACCCCTTGGCATCATCATTGATGAAAAATGTGTTATGCAGCTGGTGTGTGTGTGTGTGTGTGTGTGTGTGTGTGTGTGTGTGTTGACAGAGGAAGAATAGCTCTATTAACAGGCATGATAAATAGGTGCAACTATAGCTGAAACCTCTGTGCTCAGAAGAGATCTACCTGATTCCCAGGTGTGGGGGACAAATGGTGGCGGGAAGGGCGGTGGATGTGTGCCCTGCTGCCCTGAGACATCCGCCTGGCCGCTGACTGGAAACGGAGACCTAGATTAGGACTCCTGCTGCCATCATGCAAGAGTGCTTTTATGTCCTGATGAAAGATAGATGCTATTTTCTCATCGTGCTGTTGTCACTTTTATGATGACAAAAAGATGGATGCCTTACTGTTTGGTGGTAGGTAGTGGCACTTCTCATTTTGGTCCTTTTATTGCTCTCATTTTCACACCAATAGCAAATTTTCACTTAAAGGGCTCTTTGCAAAGCATCACGTAGTAGCATGTTGCAAAGCGTCAGGGATGGCAGGTGATACATATGGGCAATACGTGTGCGGTTTTCTTTTGCTGGAAACAAATGTTTCCAGACATTTTGCATGGTTGATAATCCCTCTGTTTTTAGACATTTTTAAAGCATGTTCTAGTACTGGGCTGCCCTTCCTCTTTTCTTCCACACTCACTAGGACAGCAGTGTGGATATCAAATCACCTTTGTCATTACTTTTTCTAGAGCTGGTGCTATAAACCTGCTGCTCCTACATCACATATTGTGGTTATAGCCAGGGCACATGGGCAGGAACAGGGAAAGGACCGGTTCTATACCCTTGTGATAGCAGTGATGCAGTGATAACAGTGGAGAGGAGAGCTGATCTTGTGGTAGCAAGAATGAATTGTCCCCTTAGCTAAACAGGGTCTGCCCTGGTTGCATATGAATGGGAGACTAGAAGTGTGAGCACTGGAAGATATTCCCCTTAAGGGATGGAGCTGCTCTGGGAAGAGCAGAAGGTTCCAAGTTCCCTCCCTGGCAGCATCTCCAAGATAGGGCTGAGAGAGACTCCTGCCTGCAACCCTGGAAAATCCGCTATCAGTCTGTGAAGACAATACTGAGCTTGATGGACCAATGGTCTGTCTCAGTATATGGCAGCTTCCTATGATCCTATGTTAGTCATATACAATACATGCTGTTGGCATTTGGAAATGCATAATCCCAACCAAAATTAGGATGTAGATTGTAACAGACATGAGTTTCTACTTGAACTTGAAGCCGCTGTGATTTTCCACTGCACCTGTCAACAGATGCTTTGTATGTACAGATAGGCATGCTTCAGTGCAGGCCAAGATGATTCATCACCCTCCAAGAGGATGCTCTCTTCCACATCAGCATTTCTTCAGTTCCCAGGCTCTTCATGTTTGAGGAGTAGCGGATGCCAGCTGAAATGGCAATCTTTTTTTAATTTGATGGATGGACTAAGGTTGAGTCATTTCTTTCAAAGAGTGGACCACAATTTCCAGCACTCTTTACATAGTTTACAAACATAGAAGTTAGGAAAGGACTGGAAGCAGCAAATTAATCACCCAGGAGCAGGGCCTGGGGTGCTTCTTGAACATGATATGCTTTGCTTCAGAAGTTCTGACAGCATCACTATCCCATGTCATTCCTTGCCAAAAGGTGTGTCCTTGTGGAT
Organism: Hemicordylus capensis; assembly: GCF_027244095.1. Classification (NCBI taxonomy): domain Eukaryota; kingdom Metazoa; phylum Chordata; class Lepidosauria; order Squamata; family Cordylidae; genus Hemicordylus; species Hemicordylus capensis. Next base: position 24,443,684 of record NC_069667.1, read on the forward strand.
CAATCTAGCACAGGTTGAATTATGTCTCAGTACAGGATTTTGCTGCTTATTATTAAGAAGCTGGATAGCTTGCAGATTGTTATTAATCTGCCACACCTGGACGGTATGAGCTGGAGAGTATGTCTGGTATGGAGAGGGACCAGAGCTCAGTGACAGAGCACCTGTTTTCCATGCATAAAGGTCTCAGGTGCAATCCCTGGTGTCTCCAGGTAAAGCTTGGAAAGGCGCCATCAGCAATAGGCAATGCTGAGCTTAATGGAGCAATTGTCCATCCGGCTCAGTTTTGCTTGCACCACTGCTGAACTAGATAGACCAACTGACTGGGAAGTGAATGTGAAATGAGGAGCCCTTTCGGTGGTGGCCCCTTGGCTTTGATACACTCTCCCCGAAGAGCTTCACCATGCTCCCTCCTTTAGTGTTTTTTTAAAAAACAATTAAAACACATATTTTTAAAGAGGCTTTTTAATGTTTTATCTGCTGCTTAGATCGGGTAGGTCGATTTTTTAAATAGTTGTTTAGCTTTTTATTAATAACTTTTAACTTGAAGCTTTTTAAAAAACATTGTGATTTTAAAATGTGATTTTTGCCTGATCTTTTAACTGATTTCATTGTGTTAGTCTTTTATTTCACATTGTATCTATTTTTTTAGTATTGTGAGCCCCCCCCGAGCAGTAGTGCACTGGAGGGGCGGGGTATAAATATCATAAATACCATTAAATAAATAAATAAATAAATAAATAAATAAATAAATAAATAAATGCATACATACACGTTTCTCACGCTGTGCCATATACCTAGTTAGGTTCTCTGTAATGTGTAAAATTTTGGGAACAAATGTAATACTCTCCATCCAGACATCCAGACTCCTGAGGTTCTAGTATCATTCCATAACTATTTACTTGACATTCCATAGCTTACTTAGATGTTTATACTTTTATATCTTGTTATTTTTTTTAGGGGGGGGGAATAGCTCCAATCTGCACACTAATACACATTGTAGCTGATATTATGCGAAGCCTCTCTTTCTCTTCCCCTCTTCTTTGCTCTAAGATCTCAAGTTGTATTTCTTTGAATTACTGTGTTTTATCAGTGTTGGCTTCTCTGTAAAATTGTCACATTACTGGAGGAGTTTGCTTCTCCTTTAAAATTGCAATGTTCCTTTTTTTAGAGAATGTGAGGTGTCATGTTGCCATGACGATGAAATATGTTCATGCAACCAAGTTGTGACACTTTCTTCAGTGCTTTCTATTTATGACACACACATCATAGTTATCTTCTTCTCCCACCCTAGTACCACATTTTTAGGGAACTCTTCCTTTAAACGTGCTCACTTTAACCACCAACCCTAAATCCAGGGCATCATTTAGGGAAGATTTAAGGAGGAAAACATGGGATACCCAATCACATGTATTCCTTGTAACACATACTGTTCCTCGCAGCTGGGTGGAGGAGAGTGAGTTTGGATGGTTTTTCTTGACTCTGTGAGTGCCCTGTACCACCCAAACATATGTCCCTGAGGGTCATGCAGCCCTCAGGGAGATATTTTTTGGTGACACAGGGCATTCTTTGAGTCAGAGCCAAATAATCAGAATTCCATAGTGTGATCCCCACAGCACACATCTGGAAGTCAGTCCTATTGAAACTAATGGGACTCATTTTTTAGTCGATACATATAGTCTCCTGCTGAAAATTTGCTTCTCTGCACCAGCATGCATCAATGTAATGATAATTTGAGACTTTTAATACAAGTGAATATCTATGGAAATGCTGTTTTATCATTTTATTTATGAAGTTATGTACTGAGATCTTATGTAAACAGCTTTGGAGAGGTGCCTTGACAAAAAGCTGTATAGGAATACTTTAAAGAAATTGGGTTCAGTTCTTAATTAGTTTGCAAGAACCTTTTCTACTTGCAGCTTAAGTCAGAAGCAGACTGCAAGCTGAGCTATATGCTCGTTCTTCTCCCAGAAACCTCTTTATTTCCACCCTTGTTAATTGCATCTAGTCTGAGGAAAGATTCTATGTAACTTGAAGTGTTCACAAACTGTGAACTTTCATCCTGGTAAAGGTATTATGTTACTGTTCTTGTACTTTTTCTTAAGACATGTAATCATACACGTTCTATTTTTGTGCTAGCTATAGATACTACTTAACCACCCATTTCAAATTGTTGCTGAGCTATTTAATGAATGGTAAAAGAGTGGATTTTTCTACTCATTCAGAGCAGCAAGATGGGGTGTTGCTTTGTGTTTTGGTAGATATGAATTCTGCACCATTCAGTTTGTTCTAAAGATGAACACACACAGCAATATAAAATAAGAACATAAGAACAGCCCTGCTGGATCAGGCCCAAGAAGGCCCATCTAGTCCAGCATCCTGTTTCACACAGTGGCCCACCAGATGCCTCCGAGAAGCCCACAGGCAAGAGGTGAGGGCATGCTCTCTCTCCTGAGGTTGCTCCCCTGCAACTGGTATTGAGAGGCATCATGCCTCTGAGGCTGGAGATGGCCCACAGCCACCAGACTAGTCGCCAATGATAGACCTGTCCAAGCTGGTGGCCATCACCACATCCCATGGCAAGGAATTCCATAGATTAATTATGCACTGTGTGAAAAAGTACTTCCTCTTGTCGGTCCTAAATTTCCCGACTTTCAGTTTCAAGGGGTGACCCCTGGTTCTAGTGTTGTGTGAGAGGGAGAAAATATTTTCTCTGTCCACCCTCTGTTTGATAAAGAGTCTGAATCCTGGCCCACCATTATCCCTAGAATCTCTAACAGGTGGGTAATTTTACTAAAATATTTTTGAACTGTTCTTCCCATTTCCAAGGCTTTTAAAGTACCTCACCTTTTCATCGCTAGAGGGTTTTTTTCTCTTTTCCTTAGAGGGTTTTCAGTGTTTTGTTTACTAGAACAGATGGTAAACAACTCAGGGTTATTTTTTTGTATGCACGTGAGTGTGTGTGTGCGTGTGCGTGTGCATGCATGCATGCATTTAAAGTGCGTTAACTGAACTAATGAGCCTGGGTGAGCTTAATTTAAATCAGTAGTGGGTTTTGTAACAAGTAAACAAATTACGGCAGCAAATAAAAATAGCCACACCGGCAAAATGTGACAGTAGACACCTAAAACATACACCAGCACACTGAAAAATCTGGGGAAACGGCCAATGATGGTGTGCATGTTCTCACTGATGCATTTGTAAGGTTGCTCCAGATAACCAACTTTCAAAGCTGATCACAGCTGAGCCATCCTATTAAGAAGAACGTACCTTTGATGGTCCTGGCAAACAATAAAATATTAATTTTGAACAAATTCTCACACACTATCCACACATCTTGCCATTCTTGATGAAAACATTTCACTTGTTCATTGGCGACTGGTAAGTGAAAGACCTGTCTAGGAATCGATGTTCACCCTAAGGGAGTTGGCATGTGGGGTGGAAGGTAGGACCCAGGGGGATCATGTGCTGCCTTCTTGGTGATGGATAAGGCTCTGACACTGGATATAAAGACTGGATCTATAGAAATGGAATCTACTTGCAAACTTGGCTACGCAGTTATCTGCGATTGTATGAACCACACCAAGGCAGAAACTTGAGGTTCACTCAGAGCTTAAACTGAGATGTGTAAGCATGACGAAGTTGGCTTGCCAAACCAAGTTCTGCTCCCAATGAACTGCACGTTATGTCTGAACCCACATTCTCCTCCTCCACCTCCTCCTCCTCCTCCTCCTCCTCCATCATTATTGGTTAGCCGCCCCATAACAAATTGTTCTCTGAGTGGCTAACAACACAACATTAAAACATGAGATTAAAATGCACAACACCTTGAACCATAATGGACCAAAAAAGGGTGGGGGGGGGAGAGACATACCAATTACCATACAAAACAATTTAAAACACTTAAAAAAAAAATCAGTTAAAATCAGAGCAAAATTTAAAAGGCCCGAGTGAACCAAAAAGTTTTTTCCCTGGCATCTAAAAGACCAAAGGGATGAAGCCAGGAGGACCTCACTGGGGTTCCATTCAAATTTATTTATTTATTTATTTATTTCTCTGTGTAAACCACTTTGGAAACTTTTGTTGAAAAGCGGTATATAAATATTTGTTATTGTGGTGGTGGCGGCAGTGGTGGTGGTGGTGGTGGTGGAAGCTATTCCATAAATGGAGTGCAACCACTGAAAAGGCCCTTCATGAACCTCTGGTTAATTCCCGGTGAGGCTGCCCCCTTTGCCTTCAGAACCCATGGCTGCAAGGCAGTGCGAGGCAGGATGAGATCGCATCCAGGGCCTTGCTGGGGGGCCCAGCCAGGGGGCATAACGCTGGCTCAACTTGGTTGAGCCAGCGGAGATATGTGATGGTCTGCAGTTGAACCAACGGAGATATGTGATGGTCTGCAGTGCCGTTCCCTCTGTATCTCAGTCTGGGGGATCTCAGGCTGGGGAACCTCAAGTGTGTCATCCTGGCCAAAGACCAGTAGATGAGGCAGGATAGCATAGGATAGCATAGATAGGATAGGATGAGGCAGCAAGTGCAGTGGCAGGCTTGGTGGTAGACAAGGCAGTGGGCAGCAGCACGGGCAGCCAGAGAGGCAGGTCAACTGGAGGGAGGAGCTAGCGAGTTAAATGATGAGAAAGGCCTCAGCTGCTGATTTAACTGATAGGCAAACTGGTATAAGACAGGATGGTCCTTAGATGCTCAGGTAGGGGCTACACTCTGGGTACAGCTGAAGTGCAACAACCCTTAGGAAATAACCAGAGAGCAGATTTGGCCTACTCATGTCCTGCCAGTTGCACTTAGATGACAGCTCCATAACCCCTGATTCCTGGCCATTGTTGTTGGGGATGATGGGGTTTGTAGTCCAGCCAGGGAGCCTTTGGTTCGCCATCTCTGCAATACAGCAATTATTTGCTTACCTACATACCACCTTTTCGAAGAGCGTGCTGAAGTGAAAATGTCTCTGAAAGACTGACATGACAGTACCATTGTTTGTTGGGGGCAGTGTGTGTGAAATCCCAGCTCTTTAGAATCTTGAGCAATTTTGTCTTATTTGCCAAAGTGCTTCAACTTGAACTTAGCTTTTAGGTGAAGGCAAAAATGTAAACAGAGCTTTTCATTCGCAATTACACTCCGCAGTAATTGAGCAGAAGTGGACCAATGGAAGGTCTCTCTACTGTCACTCTAATTCACTTATTCTTCCTTGTCACTCTTTTGTACATTCTCCAATAATTGCTGTGCTGTCTTTGTCTTAGTTTCTGCTGATAACAAGAACAATGAGTCATTTCATGAACGAAGTGACAAATGTCTTTGGAGCAAAATATTGAAATGTACCACATAACAACACCCAAAGGGGGAGAAATAGTACTGTCTTGTTCTAGGCCTATTGATCGTCACTGAGGCTCTTCACACAACCCCAAACTGAGTAGGACAAGTGTCCAACCTAGGTTCGGGAGCTGTGTGTGCTCTAAATTTTCAGTTGTGTGGGAGCAAACAACTAGGTAGGAGAAAGGAGACATGATTGTGTGGGAGAGAGTAGATGGGCATGAAAGCTGGGTAAGGATGGTACTGTTTTAGCCGGCTGCTGTCTCCAATCAACATTGGCATCAGGGTTTTGAAAGACTGAAGATGCGATATAGCAGGGGTTATCAACGCTGGGTCTCCAGATGTTATTGGACTGCAACTCCCCTAATCCCCTGCCAGTGGCCTTTGGTGGGGAATTATGGGAGTTGAAGTCCGTTATCATCTGGGGACCCAACATTGAGAATCTCTGCTCTATAGGATGTGGTACTAAGTGGTACTAAATAGTCATCTAATGGCACAGTGGGGAAATGACTTGACTAACAAGCCAGAGGTTGCCGGTTTGAATCCCTGCTGGTATGTTTTCGCAGACTATGAGAAACACCTATATTGGGCAGCAGCGATATAGGAAGATGCTGAAATGTATCACCTTGTACTGCACAGGAGGAGGCAATGGTCAGCCCCTCCTGTATTCTACCAAAGACAACCACAAGGCTCTGTGGTCGCCGGGAGTCGACACTGACTCAACAGCACACTTTACTAAGTGAAGCAACTACCTAGCTAAAGACTGAGGCTGTTCACACAACCAATGGATAGGACAAGTGTTCTATCCACATGTGGGAGCTGATGATGCTCCCAATTTTCAGTTATGTGGGAGCAAACAACTAGTTAGGAGGAGGGAGATGTGATTGTGTGGGAGACAGGAGCTGGATCAGATGGTGCCATCCTACCCCGCTTTCATACCCAGCATTTGACCAAAGTAGGAGAAAAAGCTGGCCTATTCAGCTCTTATCTCTCACACAATCATGTCTCCTTCCTACCTAGTTGTTTGCGCCCACACAACTAAAAATTGGAAATGCTCACAGCTTCCAAATCTGAGGAGGACACTTGTCCTACCCAATCTTTGCTTGTGTGAACAGCCAGCCTTGTTTTCTTGTCAAAATCCCAAGCAGTGCTCTATGTAATGTGCATTGGACATAATGGCTGAATGGTTGCCATGCATACAGACCTGTACATGCATACACTGTACACAGGTTGTACTGTATTGAATGTAAAATGAATATGTATGTATGTATGTATGTATGTATGTATGTATGTATTTCTCAAATTTGTAGTCAGCCCCAAACTACCGTCTCTGGGCACTTTGCGATGACATAAAATATCACTTCTATTACTTTCATTTTGGACTCACCTAAAAGCATTCAAAAGATCTCTCCAAACTGGGTGAGTGGGCAACAAAATGGTAAATGTGGTTCAGTGTTGGCAAGTGTAAAGTGAAGCACATCGGGGCAAAAAACCCCAACTTCAACTATATGTTGATGGGATCTGAGCTGTCAGTGAATGGCCAGGAGAGAGATCTTGGGGTCGTGGTGGACAGCTCATTGAAAGTGTTGACTCAGTGCGCGGCAGCTGTGAAAAAAGCTAATTCCATGCTAGGGATCATTAGGAAAAGGGTTGAAAATAAAACTGCTAATATTATCATGCCCTTGTACAAATCTATGGTGTGGCCACATCTGGAGTACTGCGTACAGTTTTGGTCACCGTATCTTAAGAAGGACATTGTAGAACTGGAAAAGGTGCAGAAGAGGGCAACCAAAATGATCAGGGGCCTGGAGCACCTTCCTTATGAGGCCACGGTGTCTACCAGGATGCTGGACTAATGGGACTGATCCAGCAGGACTGTTCTTATGTTCTTAATATTAAAAGTATATAACGGCACTAATTAAATTACATACATGTATAGAAACTAGGAAATATCATCTTTTCTTAAAACACACCCATGTGAACTGCAATCGCCTATAGACTTATCATTAATTCCAGGCTAAGGCAACATGTTTAAATTTCTTTACAATTCAGCTGAGTTGTGCTTTGACATCTAAAACTACTGTCTTCTTTTTCCGGTGCTCTTTGAATCTGGCAAAAGAGCCACAGCTCTTTCTGTGAGCAGCCAGAAAAGGATACACATTTCACCTGTTTCAAGGCTGGTTATAAAATGATTTGTGCACTAACCATTTTGCTAGCAAGATGAGACATTAACAAAAAAATTTGCTGTCATCGCATCCCATTAAACCATTAAAAGGTTTTCTTAAACATCTTTGAGGACTTTAAAACTCTCACTTACGTTCCAGTCAGAGTTAACAAACCTGGAATGCAATTCCTCGTGGAGTTTTAATGCGGCGCACAGCCATACACGGCACAGCACCATATGCTCTTAATGGACCCGTTCCAGAAAGATGCCAAGAACTGTCAGCATTTTGCAATGAAATGCAGCTCTGCCATCGTGCGATGGTGCACCACTTGGATCTGTGCGTGGCGTGAAATTGCTGCCCACTCCCCTGAGCACGTGGTGGGCACTGCCCCCCGAAGGTAATTGCTTCATAAATGGTTTGCTTCCATTGAAGAAAGTTAAGTCATGGGTCATAACAGGGTCAAGCTCCATGCTCAGAGTTTGTGTTCCTTTCACCCAAGGGACTGTAATTTGTGGAGGGTGCTTGCAAAAACAACAACTTTTGGGATGAAACGCCTCCCCTCAGGATGATCTGCCCACCTTCTGCTCCACTGCAACAGAATCTCAGGTCTCCGGAGCCTGGGATGGGTCTTGCCCTATGGAATCTCTCCTTGAGCAGTTTCTCTCTGCGTGTGTACATAGGAAGCTGCTTTATACCTTCTCTTGGTCCATCTAACTCAGTATTGTCTACACCAGGGATTCTCAACGTTGTGTCCCCAGATGTTATTGGACTTCAACTCCCATAATCCCCAATCAAAGGCCACTGGGGCAGGGGATTATGGGAGTTGAAGTCCAATAACATCTGGAGACCCAACGTTGAGAACCCCTGGTCTACACTGACTGGCAGTGGTAGCACCTTTCAAAAGCAGGAGTCTCTCCCAGCCCTGCCAGGGAGTGAACCTGGGGCCTTGTGCATGCAAGTAGATGCTCTACCACTGAGATACAACCCCATTCCCCGAGGGGAATAGCTTACGGCAGTGCTCACATGTAGTCACCCATCCAAATGCAAACAGGGCAGACGCTGCCCAGCAAAGGGGACAATTCATGCTCACTACCACAAGACCAAGAGCCACCTAATGGTGCAGTGGGGAAATGACTTGACTAACAAGCCAGAAATTGCCGGTTCAAATCCCTGCTGGTATGTTTCCCAGACTATGGGAGACACCTATATTGTGTAGCAGCTGAAAGGCATCATCCCATACTGTGCAGGAGGAGGCAATGGTCAACCCCTCCTGTATTCTACCAAAGACAACTACAAGGCTCTGTGGTCTCCAGGAGTCGACACCGACTCGACAGCACAATTTTACTTTATCACAAGACCAGCGCTTTTCACCAAACTGTAAAAGATCCCTGGCTGCAGTTCCCCAGTATATGGCCCTGAGGAAGCTGCCTGATACCTGGGTCAAACCATTGGTCCATCTAGCTCAGCATTGTCTACGGCAGAGGTTCCTGGCTCTTGACTCTTGTCTGAACCCTCCCAGTTTGGATTGTGTACTTGGCTGGATCTCAAGTGCCTAACCCCCGTTGAATTCAGTTTCCTGCTTCGTCCACTGGCCAGTCCTTCTCCTATCTGTACCAGCCAGTGGAGGGAAGAGGAGAGGGGGGGGAGGGAAGGAGGGAGAGAGAGCAAGGGGGAGGGGGAGGGGGAGAGGGAGGGAGGGAGAGGGGGAGAGGGAGGGAGCGTTAATGCACCTGGATTGTGATTCTTTTACCTATTGAGTTTAATCTCTGTCCATCATCAGTCAGAAAGAATGCATCATCAGTCTTTCAAGCTTTACCTCCCATTCCATGGAACGGTGCTTCTGATTTGTGAGCACCCTGAAGCTTGGATGATAATAAAAGCAATTAAACTTTCTGGATGCTGCGCTCATTTGAGTAATGCTAGCTGAAATGGTTTGATGTTCGGCATAAAGACACCGGCTGACATGATGAGCCGTCCTCACAGCGGCTGTGCTAGCAGCGTGCCCTCAGGTTCCCCTGTTCATACAACCACCACCAGGTCTCTGCAGTGGTGCTGCTGCTTCTGGGGCTGCAGCAAAAAGCCCCACTGTTGCCACTAGGACAGCCACCATCCCTTCCCCAGAGCTGACACAGGAAGCTGCCTTATACCATTGATCCGTCTAGCTTATTACTGTCTACCCAGACTGGCAGAAGCTTCTCCAACATTATTGGCAGGAGTCTCTCCAAGTCCTCTTTGGAGATGCCAGGGAGGGAACTTGGAATCTTCTGCATGCAAGCAGGCAGCTGCTCTTCCCAGAGTGGCCCCATCCCCTCAGGGGAATATGTTACCGTGCTCACACATGTAGTCTCCCATTCAAATGCAAACCAAGACAAACCCTGTTTAGCAAAGGGGACAAGGCATGCTTGCTACCATAAGACTCTACCACAAGGAATTCTTTGCCACAAGATGTGGTGACAGCCAACAGCCTGCATGGCTTTAAGAGGGGTTTAGATAAATTCATGGAGGACAGTTCTATCAATGGGAACTAGTCAGTTGTGTGAATGACCTCAATATAAAGTATACTCTCATATGTGGAACTATGGACTATAGGCCACCTCCAGCCTCAGAGGCATGATGCCTCTAAATACCCGTTGCAGGGGAGTAACAGCAAGACAGAGGGCATGGCTACACCTCTTGCCTGTGGGCATCCCAGAGGCATCTGGTGGGCCATTGTGTGAAACAGGATACTGGACTAGATGGGCCTTCTTGGGCCTGATCCAGCAGGGCTGTCCTTATGTTCTTACAACCAGCTCTCTTCCCCATCTAAAATGTCGCAGTCTCAAATATTGTTTTATTTTAGTTATTTTAGTTACTTATATTTCTATACCGCCCTTTGTCCTGAGACTCCAGGATGGTTAACATCAAGATAAAAATAGCTGAATAAAAATAGAAAAACAGAACAAATGCAGTGAATAATTGAAAAAGAGCAAGAGCAAGGGGGAGCTCATTAGCCAAAAGAGTGATCAAATGACCAGGCCATTGAAGTGGTTATTCAACCCCATGGGAATTGCCACATGGCTATGTGGCCTAAAAGCCCTTTCAGAGGACCTTCAGGCAGGAGACAAAAACAGGGGCAGAGCTATAATAGTGCTGAGAGACTCAAAGAACTCATTAAGCCCTTTATTCGGGAGCCTCTGAGCAATTCCCCCCTCCATGAGGCAAAGGCTCCCACTGTTGTCCACCTTCAGCTGCCTGCTGTGGCCAGCCACCTCTTCCAGCTGTGCTCATCCAGCTGTGTTAATCCTTCTTCCATTGGTGGAGCAGTGAGCCCTGGCCTGGGGGAGCGGGTGGGGGGGGGAGGGTGTTCCGCATGTTGGGGTTTTGCCATGGACATTGTCTTAGTTCTTTGTGTGGGGCATGCTTGTCTATGTTTGACTGGCTTAGGGGGTGGAGTCACCATTTGTTTGTCTGCTCCTCACTTACCGACTTGAATTCAAACAGAGAGGTTCTCCCTCTCTCTGCCTAAGAGCCTGTTAGCCTGCTTATTGTTTTCTTAGCCTGTGTTTAGTAAGTAATAAATATCAAACTCTTGTTTCTCAGTTAAAGTTGGCTTCCTGTTCAATTACTTATAAAGGATAAATAATTGCTCTGCAACACCACAGCCCCTCTTGTGGGGAGTGAGGGGGGGGCGTTTCTTGCACCTGAGCGTGTGCTGTGAGTGAACACAGTCCGCTCTCCTCTCGCTCCCTGGATTAAAAGATAGAAATCGATCCCCCCACCCCCCGTTTCAGTTTCAACTGAGCTTCGTCTGCATTTTCCTTTCATGCCATTCGTCACGGCTGTACAGGTGGAGAGGCTGGAATCTTTGATGCACCCTGGCTTATCTTTGATTGGAGACAAGAATTCAGAGACTCCATCATGACGAGCCTCGAGTCACGCCCACCCACACTGATGCTGGGGTTTAAAAATATACCAGCTTGTATCTTCCAGATGGAGATAAGGAGTGACAAGGCTGATAGAATAGACAGGCACAGCTGTATCTTCACCAAAGAGGTACACCACAGGCAGTCAGGAATTGCTTAGCTCTTGATTTCATAGCTGTTTACATTCCCTTCGCCATTCTAACCTTAACAGCAATGCTTTTGTTTTGCAATCAAGCCATATTCCTATTTACAAAACACTAGGCAATGAATGGAAGATGCAACCTGCTGCAATTTGCACCTAGAAAGGTTGGTGTTCCGCACTCTTTACTTAAGGGCAGATCAGCCGGGTCCCAACTGGATTTTCCTTGGCTACATTGCTGGCTGATTTCTCCTTTTTCGGTGGATGAATTGCAGATTGCTTCAGGATAGTAGGTTGGTGCTTCCTGTGTATTTTGAAAGACACGAAGAGGTCATTCACACAACCGAAAACTGGGTCAGACAAGTGTCCTACTCAGGTTGGGGAGCTGTGGGTGCTCCCAAATTCCGGTTGTGTAGGAGACAGGTAGGAGGAGACAGAAGTGATTGTGTGGGAGACAGGAGCTGGGTCGGACAGCACCATCCTACTCTGCTTTCATACCCAGCATTTGACCAAAGGAGGAGGAAAAGCTGCCCTACCCAGCATTTGCCTCCCACACAAGCACTTCTCCCTCCTCCTACCTAGTTGTTTGCTCCCACACAAACAAAAATTGGGAGCACACATGAGGGGCTGGAGATGGCTATAGGCCACCTCCAGCCTCAGAAGCAAGATGCCTCTAAATACCAGTGCAGGGGAGCAACCGCAAGAGAGAGGCCATGCCCTCCGCTCTTGCCTGTGGGCTTCCCTGGGGCATCTGGTGGGCCTCTGTGGGAAACAGGATGCTGGACTAGATGGGTCATGGGCCTGATCCAGCAGGGCTGTTCTTATGTTCTTATGTGGCTAGGAGACGTGTCCTACCCAGTTTTCAGTTGTGTGAATGACCTCAATATAAAGTATACTCTCTTATATAGAACTAGGGACCGGACTGTTTATATTTGCTCAGTGCTCTCTGTAGTGTACCATGAAATAATTCTTTTTCATGTAAGCCACTGGAAGGGACTAGGAATCACTTATTCAGTGAATAAGTGCCTCCCTGTTCATAGTAGTCTGTTTTAAAATATATAGGAAAAGAATATTAAAGCTGTAATACAAACACATGTGCATTTACAGCAATGTCTCTGTGTTGCTGTTTTTATGGTGCTCTTATTGAATTCAGCTTCATCAGAGAAGAGTTAGCAAGTCCCCAGAGCTTAAGTGTTTGATTGTATCTCTTGATACCTCTAAATGGCTTTTTAAATGGTTTGAGCAATGCAGTGAAGCTCTTCTCCAATTGTGTCAAAAATGACAGGAAGGAGAACACAAATCTTTGAGACTTCTGCGATGCTCTTGCCTAGACCTAGTTTTTCTCCTGAGAGGGGTGTTTTGGGATCATGAAACATCACAGCTTAAGTTTCTGTAATATTGGCCTTCTTCACGGAAGTGCCCGCAGATGGCTAGGCCATCGCTGGATCATGCACCTACAAGTCCTAAAAGGTTATGAGCTTCTCGGCTCCCTGAGCAGCAAGAAGTTCTAGGAGCTTGATTTTGTCATTTGGATTTGGTGGTTTGGTAGCAAGCACGAATTGTCCCATTTGCTAAGCAGGATCCACCCTGGTTTGCATTTGAGTGGGTGACTACATGTGAGTACTGTAAGATATTCACCTTAGGGGATGGGGCCACTCTGGGAAGAGCAGAAGGTTCCAAGTTCCCTCCCTGGCAGCATCTCCAAGATCAGGCTGAGAGAGATTCCCGCCTGCAAACTTGGAGAAGCCACTGTCAGTCTGTGTAGACAATACTGAGCTAGATAGACCAATGGTCTGACTCAGTATATGGCAGCGTCCTTTGTTCCTATGATGTACTGGAACTCCAACAAATCATGCCAAAGCTATCACTTCAAGCACTGCTCCATTTTTATTTGGGCTTGACCTGTTAGTTAATGAGATCTAGGTGAAAAATTGGGAGAAATGGCACAATTCAGACAGCCTCAAACAAGGGAAGCACAGGAAGAAAGCATTCTGCCCTTGGAGTACAGCTTGTTTAGATGCCATCTGTTTTTAAATTACCATTCACTTGAGGAGGCCGTGCCAGTACCAGTATCCATGCCAGGTACTGTCACTTGTATATTGTCTGTGTGTGTGTGCTTTCAAGATACTCAACACAAATTGTGGTGTGTGATCATGTGAGATTATTTCAAAGCAATAGTTTGCCAAACTGAGCCCAATTTTAACTTGTATACAAATCTGTGTTCAAACATATGGCATTGCTGTATGGTACTGGTAAAGAGTCAAGTCACACATTTGGCCGGTTCTTATGATGTGCACAATCAAAGTGAAAGGGTTAAGCCAAGCCAGAGACACTCCTACAGAGTGTGACATGAAAATCCATGCATTACTGGCAACTGTAGTCTGGTTGCAACATTAAACTGTGATCGGAAGCTACGATAGTAGGTCAATCAATCAATCAATCAGTCTTTATTATGGTCAAAGACCAGCAGAAGAAAAACATCCATTAATATATAAAATATACAATTATATACCATATACTCCCGGTTGCCTTGCTAAAGCATTATAAAGGTGATTCAGTTTCTTGGCAGGTTCTACAAGCTAAGACAACACATTTGGCTTCCCTACATGTAACGTCTGTTTGTTTATCCTTTAAAAGAAACAAAATGTAAAATTCCTCTGAACAACCAGGAAAATGTTTTAACAAGGGTGAAATTAACTTTAATATGCAAGTCTCTACAAAAGGTACAGTGGAGGAGAACAAGACCAACAGATCCAGAGCCTTAAGGTCAGGTATGCTCCACAGAAAGAATATTTTTGTCCCTGCCCTCCAAGGTGCTGATGAAAGGGCATTGAAGTAGGCTCTGGAAAAGGCCCTCCAGTATTTAGGCACATCCAAGATGATCAGATAATTGGCCAACTCAAAACTAGGGTTCTGCATGAGGACTCTATGGTCCTCTCCTTGGGAGCTTTATTTAAGTTGCTCTGAAATTCCATAATATGTCCATAATACGTTGCTTGCGGGTTTCTTTAGCCCTCTCAAAGCCCATAGGTAATAGGTACTCAGATGAGACTCAGACAATAAGATAACAATTTCCTTGCAATATCCTTCTCCCAACTCCAGTGAAAATTAAAGTGTTAAAGGTGCCTGTCCTACTATGGAAAAATTTAACTTTTGCCAATTTACGAATGTAGGCATCAAGACTTTGACTTTGACCCTCATCAATTGACTCTCAGCAACCAACCAACCAAGGTAGGGCTCTTGTGTGAAGTGCTGGGATTGTGGCCAGTCCCAGCTCTGCCTGCCGGGTAGACCAGGGTTTTAACCCAGGCTTTTACCTAGGTATAAGGGTGCAAGCAGGTCCTTCTTCCCAAGTTTCCAGTTGTGTGTCTGCTCAAGCTGCAGGCAGCCCAAGCAGACCCAGAACTGGGCACCTAGAGCACCCGGCTGGGAGGGAATCTCTCAATGCAATTCACTCCTTGTGCAATGCATTTAGGGATATCTGGAGGCTGCACTGCATTCCCTCAGTCTACAGAATGCTGCACTTCAGGGAGCTGTGTGCTGTACGAGGGGGGGGGGACAAAGGAAGAAGATTAATCTGGCCTTCCCCTGTGCCCTACCCACCCCCTGTAAGGTTGTGAGAATGTCCTTTCTGTCTTCTTCGGGGACCATCTTCGATATCTTCATATCTCTCATAATAATACCATCCTGAACTTCCATGAGAAGGAAACTCAACCACAGACAATCATTGTTAGCTGCCATTTTCACAACTGACTCATACACACCCGCATTTATTTACAGAGAATGATTTCTTACAATGAACTTGTGGAATGAACTTTTATTTTGCAAACCGTATGATACACTGTCCCAGGGCACCTTAAGGGCACGAGCACATGCAAAGAAATCTGGTTGAGCAGCCAACAAAAGCAATTTGAATCAATGCAAGTTGAGCATTTCCAGTTATGCACAAAATATTCTCCATCCTTCCACATCCTTGTGCAATTAATTACTGTTTTCTACTTCACTGCTGTATGTATTTTCCTAATGATTTATTGTGTGCCTAAATAAGGAATACAATTTTCCAATGACAGAAAAATGAAAATGTATGTATTAATTGGTACTGTATTTGAAAGACCTGCCTGGAGCATGTTTATGCACAAGTTATTTCTAATGAGTGCTCCAGTGGAACTAATTGTGATGCATTTCTGGTCCGAGGAACCTATCTAGCTGATGAATTATGTTGATTTTCTTCTTCTTCAAAGATGGCTTTCTCTGTCTCCCAATCCTGCTCACAGCTCCTGCTGAAATCAGAATCAGGAACTTTTGCAATCAGATGCATGCAATTGGGTTCAGGATTGCAGCTTTCCCACAATTTATTCCTGGTGAGGTAGCAACTTTGCTGAAATTTAGCAAGTTTAGAATTTGGTCAGAGTTGGGGTTGGAGGTGGGGAGGGCAATGTATAGTGCAGGGAAAGGTGAATTGGCAAGAATCACTCTTCTCCCATTGCATGATCTTCCACTCATGGAACCCCTACTCAGGATGCTGCCTGATGTGTAATACTAAAGGGTGAGTGTGTATGCTCATAATTGAGCACACTTTGGTGTACAAATAGAGATATGATGTCATTTCCATTGCTGAAATGTTGGAAGCTATGGAGGGAAGAGGAGCAAGGCCAGCAGACGGAGCGGAGCCACCATTGTGCGAGGGTCTTCAAAGAACCTGGGCCACAACGCTCATGAGCCACACCTGGTGCCCCAGCTATGCCCCCTGCATCTGACTTCAGACTTTGTGTCTGCCACCAGATGCAGGAGCTGTGGGGGCTCTGGCAGCGGGCTTAACTGGGGCTGCCCCCAGCCTCCCTACGCCCCTGCCACCAGAAGAGTCTCAGAAAGCAGGGATAGAAGAAGGGGGCTACAGAAGGAAGGCTGGGTGTTGGAAGGAAGGGAAGACTGAACTGGTGGTTCACTCAATGCTTTTATCTAGAAAAACTCAACGAAATTACTCAACGCTTGCAGAAAATTGGGCAGCATCATTGTCTCTTTACACAGGGAAATTTTGGAGCCTCCTTGTGCACACCTGGAAATCCTTGGTCACAATTGAACCAAAAAGAGGTATCCTGCTTTCTGTGGGGATGAACAACAACGGTCTCAGGAACATAAGAACAGCCCTACTGGATCAGGCTCAGGGCCCACCTAGTCCAGCACCCTGTTTCCCACAGTAGCCCACAAAATGCCTCTGAGAAGCCCACAGGCAAAAGCTGAGAGCATGCCCTCTCTTCTGCTGTTGCTCACCTGCAACTGGCATCGAGAGACAACTTGCCTCTGATGCTATTGGTGACCTATAGCCCTCAGACTAGTAGCCATTGATATGGAACCTGTAGCCTATACTTCATGAGTTTGTCGAAGCCCCTTTTAAAGCCGTCCAGGCTAGTGACCAACACCACATCATGTGACAGAGAATTCCATAGCTTAATTATGCACAATGTGGAAAAGTGCTTCCTTTTCTCAGGCTTAAACTTCCTGGCCATCAGTTTCATGGGATGACCCCTCTTTTCATGGGATGAACCATCTGTGGTGTTTTTGGTTAATCCATTCCTTGATCCAGGTCAGCTTTTGAATGGGACCTTAGCTACTTGTATTCCAGTCCTGGAGTAGAGGTGGGGCTAACAAACAGCCAGCAGCAAGAGCCCGGAAAAGCAATCTGCACTTGCCTCTCTGTACATAATGTCTATTTCATTAAACTATTAATATCCCTGATTCTATTTCACTTCCTTGGCTTTGTAGACCACCACACCTCTTTCCCTTGGATTCTACAGCATCTTTGCTGCATTTTTCTATATCTGATTTCTTTGGAGGTTCTGTATACTCTTCACTGGGTTCATGAGAGTGTGTGCTTAGCTGGGGGATATTGCGCAAAGATTTAAATGTGTTTGGCACACACTCTGAAAGGCCCTTAGCAACTTCTCAAACACCCAAATAATTAAATCACCAGCTTCTATTCTTTTGGTTAGCATTCCTGTCTGTAGGGTTACAGTGCTAATCAATTGTCAAAAGTGTGACTATAAGAGATAAGAAGCAGGTAGACATCAGAACAGGGGGAAATGAAAAGCTTTTACCTTGGTGTAATTAATTCTTGAGACAGCTTGGGGTGAAGTTAACAAGGCAAAATCCCACTATAACTTTTGTTTTAGAAAATATGGCTACATTTGCAGTAACGGTGCTCTTGCCTGATATGATTAAATTTTGCATCCCCCATTTTAGAAACTGCGGCCTCTAAATGTCAGCTGCACTTCAAATAAATGAGGGAAGTAATGCATTTGACAGACGCATTGAAACTGGTTACCATTTAATTTTCTTGTGAAGTTGGAATAATTTTGCTCTTAAAAATATACCACTGACATACAATGCGGAATCGCTTGGGTATTGTCAGCATTAGCGTTCACACAGCTGTGCAAGAAGGCTGTTGCACAAATGCCAACATTTCACAGGCACAATGTACAGTTGTGAGGCCATTTATTTATTTATTTGACAAATTTCTGTACTGCCCCAAACTCACGTCTCTGGGCGGTTTACAATAAAAATACCATTACAACAAAATTAAAACTTTAAAACAATCTAAAAGTTAAAACTGTGAATCTAATTAAAAGCCTGGGTGAACAGATGTGTCTGGACTGACCTTTTAAAAGTGGTCAGAGACAGGGAGGCTCATGTTTCAATGGGCAGCACGTTCAAAAGCTTTGGGGCAGCAACGGAGAAGGCCCGTCCCTTAGTAGCCACCAGACGGGCCGGTGGCAACTATAGACAAACCTCTCCGGATGATCTTAATGGGCGGTGGGGATCAAGGTGAAGAAGACGTTCATATACTCTGGGCCTAAGCCATTTAGGGCTTTATAGGTTATAACCAGCACCTTGTATTTTCCCCAGAAACTTATCCACAGCCAGTGTAGTTCTTTCAATACAGGATTAATGTGGTCTCTCCAAGATGACCTGGAGACCAACCTGACTGCCGCATGCTGAACCAACTGCAGTTTCCGGACTATGTACAAAGGCAGCCCCACATAAAGCACATTGCAGTAGTCAAGTCTCGACGTTACCAGCACATGTAACACCATTTTGAGTTCGTTCATCTCAAGAAACCGACTCAGGTGGCACAAAAAAGCTGATAAAAAGTGCTTCTGGCCACCACCTCAACCTGGGACACCAAAGAGAGGTTTGGCTCCAGAAGCAGCCCCAGAATGCGAACCTGTTCCTTCCAGGGGAGCGTGACCCCATCCAAAACAGGCAGATCAAAATCATCTCCTGAATTCTGAACCCACACAATTACTGCTTACTCCCCTATTACTGCTGTTATTACAGTCAGTAAGATTGTTCACACAACTGAAAATTGGGTAGGACATGTTTGGGAGCCATGTGTGCTCCCAATTTTCCATTGTGCGGGAGCAAACAACTAGGTAGGAGGAGGAATACGTGATTCTGTGGGAGACAGGAACTGGGTAGGGCAGCTTTTCCTCCTACCTTCGTCAAACGTTAGGTATGAAAGTGGCACTGTCCTTCTGTCACAACACTGGCCTCTCCACAGCCGTTCCCCTGTTTACTTCTCCTTCTCACCTCCCCCAGACTGGGCCTCAAGGTTTTTGAGGGGAGGGGGTTTGGTTCACTCGAGTCCTTCTCCTCCAGGCTCCTCGGGGTCACTGTGGCAGACCACTCGCCCTCCAACTGCCCCTCATCACTGGCCAAGCCTGCCTTCAATCCCTCCTGGCAACTGATGCATCGCACGTCCCCGCTAATTGGACCTCCACCCTGCCATATCAGGCTGACTTCCCCTTATCCCCCTCAGCTGTGCTTCTGTCTGCTGCCGCCACCTCCCTCGCTCGCCCCCGCCCTCCCCCCCGTCCCCACAAGCCCGTCTCCTTGGTCCCACAGTGTCTCGGCTGGCTACTCATTGGGCTGCTCTGCCCTGCCGCCCGGCCCACCTGGGGCCTCTTTGACCTTGGCTGCCGAGGGAACATCGGAGCCGGTAAGGCTGGCGGGGGTCCCCGCTGACACCTACCCAGCTCTTCGCTGGGATTTCCCAATAACATTGTATCCGTTCTTTATATGGGGCATGCTTGTCTATATTTGAAGGTAGCTATATATTGGCTTGGGGGTGGAGTCACAGCTGGTTTGTCTTCTCTCTTCACTTCCTGTCCTGAATTTCCACCATAGAGGTTCTCCCTCTCTCTGCATAAGAGACCGTTAGCCTGCTTATTGCTTTCATAGCCTCTGTTTTAGTTAGGAATAAATATCAAACTCTTGTTTCTCATTTAAAGTTGGTGTCCTGTGTAATCACTTATACAAGATAAGTCATTACTCTGCAACATTCCTCTCTCCCACACAATCACCTCTCCCTCCTCCTACCTAGCTGTTTGCTCCCCCACACCCGAAAAAGAAAAAGGAAATTGGGAGTACGTACAGCTCTGAAGATATGCCACCCAATGGCATAGCGGGGAAATGACTTGATTAGCAAGCCAGAGGTTGCCAGTTGGAATCCCCGCTGGTATGTTTCCCAGTCTATGGGGAACACCTATATCAGGCAGAAGCGATACAGAAAGATGCTGAAAGGATACAGAAAGATGCTGAAAGCATCTCCTACTGCATGGGAGGAGGCAATGGTCAACTCCTGGCTGTATTCTACCAAAGATAACCACATGGCTCTGTGGTCACCACGAGTCAACACCGTCTCAACGGCACACTTTACAGCTCTGAAACCTGGAAGGATGCTTGTCCTACCCAGATTTTGGTTGTGTGATCAGCCACGCTGTGTTAATTATAGAAAAGCCATGCTTCGATTAAAATTTCCCTCTGCTGCCCGTAATGTGCATTTCCCATTCTTCAATGACATGTCTTTCAGGGGCACTGAAAGGGGCAGTAGAGGAAAGAGGGCTAGCAAAAGTTATTGCACAGGCAAAATATTCTAATACAAAGGCAGCATCCATGTTGATATTGCCCAGTTTTCATAAACAGTGATGATGGGGCCTCTTTCAATATTTGGGAATGGTCAGGGCAAACCTTGGTCTGGACTATACCACCTCAAACTGCTGGTAGAGGCTCCTCCGGAACAAAACAGAACTCACAACTCTTGGGCTTTGTTGAAGAGATATCAATGTTCTAGTCTGGCCTGAGATGCTAGTTTTGTTGAGATATTAGATATACAGGGAGGTTTTTAAAAAATTGAATGGAAATGCATTTAGTCACATGGGTTGTCCCTTCGATGAGAATTAGGTTCTGATAGTCCTGGGATATCTCTAGAGCAAGTAGATTAGGACTGCATTCTTTGGTCCATTAGAGCAACAGAAAACTTGCCTTGTTTTCTTGACTGCATAATGATGCAGCAACCTGTATCTGATGGTGTTCTACACCCCTCAATTGACTAGTTCACAGGTTTAATGGGTCTCCTGTCCAAAGAAAAAGAGTGTTGGCTTCATCTGTCAAGCCCATCTGTTTTACTCATTGTCTTTCTCGGCGTGGCTCAGAGAAGTTGCATTCAAATGAGACAGAGGAAGCTTACACTGACTTCATCGGAGACCATAAATGTTCTCCAGGGACTACAGAGCAAAGTGATCGACTTCACTTTTCTTCCCTGCAAAGAAAATGCATCAGTGCCTATTCAGGAATTTCTCATTAATAGAAGCAACGGACCGTATACTTCTTTTGAATCTGATGACATTTCCTCCACATTTAGATCATCCCCTCTTAATGTACTTTGTTTGCGACATTCGGGTTTTTTTAGTTTATTATTATAAGCGTGTATAATTACAATTACAATTTACGAGGTGGCTTACAATATAGAAAATAAAAAAAAACACTGCTACTGCTAAAATATATGGGCCCACATGATATGTAGTATTACGGAAACACAATGCTGCACTCTGGGAGTTCTGCAGGCTTCAAAGGTAGCCCCAATGCTGTTAAGAACAGGTGATGGCACAAGCAGCATTTCCAAAGCTTTCCCCATGGGGAAAATGTTGGTAACACCAGATCTTAACAGCATCTGGGCTTTCTCTGAGGTCTCCCACACTCCAGGGCACATCCTGTGACCACTAGCATTATCGTGATGAGAAAGGGAAGGAAAACTGGTTTCCCTACACATGGGGGGGGGGAAGCGGAATGAACATATGAAGCTGCTTCCTACTGAGTCTGTCAATCTCAAGAGTGTCTACTCTGCCTGGTAACGGCCCTCTGGGGTCTCAGGCAGAGAGACCCCATCACATGCTACCTAATCACATGGTCTCCTAACTCACACATCACATGCTCTCCTACCTGGAGATGCCAGAGTGTGAACCTGGAGCCTTCTGCAGATTTGCCCCCAAGGTAAGGCTCTATCTTGATCACTGGATCTGTGTCCCCTCCACAGTCGTTCACAATAAATGTCACATATTTCACAACATGCCCTGATTACAGTCCCTGCAGGCAAAGCGTAGGCCATGAAAATGGAAGATCTCCCTTTTTGGAATGGAGCCAATGGCTAGGAAAATTAACTCAAGCGGCGATCCTATACACACTTACACAAGAGAAATTCCCATTGCTGATCGCGAAGCTGACTTCTGAGTAAACACTGCATGCAGGTTGGTTTATTAAGTTCTGTGTCCTTTGGGTTTTTAAGTAGTTTGTATATGTGGTTTTGTTTGAAATGAATGGAATCAAGAAGAAGAGGAAAAATGTTTCTATGCAAAAAAAGAAAGGAAAAAAAGAGGAAGCCCAATCTAGGTAACGTTAGCAGTGACTTCACATGTCACACTGAACATGGCATAGCCACTGGAACCCGAGGAACATGCATATATCCTGCAACGTTTCGACTTGTTTTTATATTTTAGTTTGATTGTATGGATGATGCAAGTTCTTTGTTCGTTTTGCCGCTCCCTGCCACTTCATGCTTTCACAGGCGGTGGGGTTGTGCTTTCAACCCCTTGAGGCAAGCATGGCCGCCATGTTTAAAACCCGTCACGTGATACGGGCCAGACAATAAGGACGCTGGAGCGGAATTTTAAGAAGCTGGCTCTACCCCTCATTCTCAGTTTTATGAGACTCTCTCCCTCCCACCCATTTCAGTGAGGGAAGTCCAGTCGCCATGTTGGGGCCAAGTAGGAATTGTTTGAGTCACACCTGATTGGCCGTGGTGTGGCCTTTTTTCGCCTACTTCTCACTGAAGTTGATTTAGGGTTGTCACCTCTTGACTGGTCCCTTGCCAATGAGTGCGGTTTAGTTTAGATGTATTAATCAGTATTTGACTGGAGGAACGTTTCAGGTGAGTAGGCAAGCTGCGGAACAGCCCTTGCAGGTTTTGAGGCCCTTGGGCTGGGATTCACCCCTACTCAGGGGCAGGATCTCCGAGTTTTGCAGCCTGGGTGAGTGGGGCTGCCTGACCTCCTCTCAGTGGGGTTTCACCCCATGGCTGTTATGAAGTCCAGATTCATTCTGGATGGAATTAACACTCTATCTGTCACCCGGGGTTGGGCAGTCCTCCTTTTGAGGCTGGCCCTTAGTTGGGATAACCGCACTCTGAATTGTCATGCCTCGCTGCAGGATGTATGTTACCTAAATCAATAAAGTGGCCCTAGTTCATCCAACTGTATGCGTCTTGTCTTTAATGGGGCCTGGGGGTGCAAAGGATCAGTTGTGTTTTCATTAATTCTTTGGTTTTCAACAAGGGTCTATATTTGCTATTTTTGTCTTGCCTTATTTAGGGAGTTTAAATGTGAATGCATGACATGTAGCTTATTTATTATATTACTTTTTGTTGCGATTCATCATCATCAGTTTTTATTGCTTCATGTATCATAGAGATTATTCTTTCTATAATTCTTTTGCCCGACAATGTTTGCACGGTTGACTTGTTTTTATACTGTCCAAGGTTTTTAAATTTTGCCATAGCTTTTTGATGTTCCATGTATCTTTATACATTTAATTGTTGTTATTTCACATGCCATAGTCAGATTCTAAAAGGCATCATCTCACACTGCACGGGACGAGGCAATGGGAAACCCCTCCTGTATTCTACCAAAGAAAACTGCAGGGCTCTGTGGGCTCCAGGAATAAAAATTGATTTGATGGCATACTTTACCTTTACCTAAGAAGAGGTTTTTCACCTCATAACATGTTAGGGCTTATTTCTTTCATTACATCATCCTCACATCCTGTTTTTCCTCTCAGGAAGGATATGCCAAAATGGATGTGTCATATGAACCCACCAATCTCCACATAGTCTGCCCCACTTGCAGTCTTCCCCTCACTTCAGATCTTAGTTACAGATGTCAGGTTCTGCACCACAAATGGGACAAGAATATGCAGAGACTGGTAGGTTTGTAGAAAACGCCCAATCTGTCTGGTGGGTTGTAGAAAATGCCCAATCTCGCCACAACCCCAGGTATTTAAATACCCAGGTATTTAATGCTCCATCCCTGTTGGCTTTTGGAAAATAACTGGAGTCATATCTCTTCAGCCAAGCTTTTTAGCTATTTAGTGGGTTTTATGGGTAGCTATCTTAATTAGAACTTTTATATGTTTTAAATTGCCTTTTTAAAAAAAAAAATTGTTTTGTTTTAATGTTGTAAACCACCTAGAGACTTTGGTAGTGGGTGGTATACAAATATGCTAAATAAATAATAAATAAATAAATATCCTTCCCAAGACCAAATGTAAGATGTGTGTGTTTTCCCAGGGCTCTGGTCTGGGGTTGTGTTCGAAGCCGCCCATTGAAACCCAATGGAACAAGTTGGTTATGTTCCATTGCTTTCAGTGGAATGTAGCCATCATTAACTCCAGCTGTGCTTGGGGCTGTGATAAGGTTTGCTCATTAAATGAAAGAATAACGCCCAGCCCAATGAAAAAAAACTTTACAAAACAGGGGCTACAAAATACATTCTTGCTTATTGCTGAACACTTAAACATTAACTGCGGGCATAAAATTCAAACTTACTAGAAAACCTTTCTTTTTAATTATGTTATTGCTATGGGGCAGGAGATCTTCAATTCAACTGACCATTTTGTCTGGAATCAGAATCGTATTTAAGAAACCAAATGGAAACATTTCGGCAGCTGCAGAGCATTTCAAAATTACACCTTCTCATCCCTCTCTAAATTTGGGTCTTTTCTTTGTGATGTGTCTAGGTTACTGCCTTTTCATCCAAAGAGAGAATGAGAAAGAATACAATATAATGATCCTTGTGTGAGGCTGGGAACACAACCAAATTTAACTCTGCAACTTGTCACAGTTTGCTGTACGTAGCTACAGATTAATTGCTGCGTATTTATGATGATCATGTTTCATTATACCTTGCTCTTTTTTTGTGCTAAAGAAAGACCAAGGAATAATGGCCAAAAGATTCAGATGTCTTTCTCTGCACATGGAGGTAAACGTTTTTGATCCAAATGGTACATTATATTACACAATCCAGTGTTTAAGAGACTGGAAGTCAGTTTGTTGTTTTAGATTTATCTTTAACTAAATTTATGCCCATGTAATGGTGTAAGGCTGAAGTAGAAGAATGTGATTTGGGAATGGGGCCATAGTTCAATGGGAGAGCAGAAGGTCCCAGGTTCAATCCCTGGCATTTCAAGGTAGGACTGGGGAAGACTCCTGCCTGAAACGCTGGAGAGCTGCTGCCAGTCTGTGTAGACAATACTCAGCTGGATGAACCGTGGCAGTAAGGCAACTTCCTATGTCGCATATATTTGACTGACTGACTGATTGATTAAATGCCGTCAAGTCAGTGTCGACAGACTCTTAGCAACATAGGAACATAGGAAGCTGCCATATACGGAGTCAGACCATAGGTCCATCTAGCTCAGTATTGTCTACACAGACTGGTAGCAACTTCTCCAAGGTTGCAGGCAGGAATCTCTCTCAGCCCTCTCTTGGAGATGCTGCCAGGGAGGGAACTTGGAACCTTCTGCTCTTCCCTGAGCGGCTCCATCCCCTGAGGGGAATATCTTGCAGTGCTCACATTTCTATTCTTCTCTTGTATGCAACCAGGGAGGACCCTGCTTAGCTTAAGGGGACAAATCATGCTTGCTACCACAAGACCAGCTCTCCTCTCACATAGATAGATTTTCTCCAGGATGATCTGTCTTCAATTTGACCTTCAAGGTCTCTCAGCGGTGCATTCATTGTTGTCGTGATCGAGTCCATCCACCTTGCTGTTGGTCATCCTCTTCTCTTTCCTTCAACTTTTCCCAGCATTATGGACTTCTCAAGGGAGCTGATAGGTGTTTTAATGTTTTACCTGCTGCTTATATCTGGTGGGTTTTAACCCGCCAGCACAAAGGCAGCAGAACTGTAGAATGTCAAATCCATTTTGTGGCTGGGAGTTGCTCTGACTGTATGGGGTGTATGGTTGGTTGGTCTGTTGGAACCTCTTCATTGTTCCAGGACCCTTAGTTGCTTGCAGGAGGCATTCAGCTTAATCTAAAATGCAAGAGTGTGCAGTCACCTTCTTCAAGGATTGGAACATATTACCCATGCCTTACATGACGGAGTTGCTCCTTTGGAATGGAGGCCTGCCTTCAGTGCACAAGAGTCCAGACTGTTTCTTGGGCCCAGATGGAAGCGAAATCCCCCAAATGGTGGGGGGACTGCTTCTCAACATTACAACCTAGTAGACCAATGGGATTGGGAGGGAGGAGGAAAACAAGCAATTTCAGAAATTCTTGTATAATTGTTCTAATGACCAGACAAAATGGCGACAGAGGGAGTCAAAGGAACCATGTGGCTGTTGGTTCGAGCTGAATGGATGGAGAGGGCCTTGACATATCAACCTAGCAACATATAATGGATATATATGATTCTTTATTCCTTTACCAGCATTGCTATTTGTAAAATCTTGTTCCCCCTTGGCATTAAGATGGTGGATGTTTGCAGCAGAATCAGCAAATGAGCCATCTGCTCCTTGATCATAGTCTACAATATATTGTATTTTACTAGATAATGGGACCAAGATGGTACTCTTAAGGCTAATGAGCCAGTGGTTGTCATACAAAGCACTTGTCTCAAAGGCTGTTTTCTTTCTCTATATTATGTTCATAATTTGATTATGGAAGGGGGGAAAATATTGTAATTCCTTTCATTTATTTTTATCCACTTCCTTCAGCAAGGCCTGTTCTTCTATATGTTTAACAATTTTGTCCTTAAGTATGCTTTCCATCAATTTACCCGGCACAGAAGTTAAGCTAAATGTCCTGTAGTTACCCAGATTCCACCTGGATCTCCTTTTGAAGGGACATAGGGACATAGGAAGCTGCCATATACTGCATCAGACCCTTCGTCCATCTAGCTCAGTATTGTCCACACAGATTGGCAGTGGCTTCTGCAAGGTTACAGGCAGAAGTCTCTCTCTGTCCTATCTGGAAATGCCAGGGAGGGAACTTGAACCTTCTGCATGCAAGCATGCAGATTCTCTTCTCAGAGTGGCCCCATCCCCCAAGGGGAATATCTTACAGTGCTCACATGTAGTCCCCCATGCAAATGTGAACCAGGGCAGACCCAGCTTAGCAAAAATTCATTCTTGCCACCACAGGACCAGCAGGATTCTACCCCTTCGTTCATATACAGTGCTACTCCACCCCCAATCAGCCCCTCCCTGTCCTTTCTGTAGAGCAGGCCTGCTCAACTTTGGCCCCTCAGCTGTTCAGCTCCCATAATCCACAGCCAGGCGGCCAATAGCCAGGGATTATGGGAGTTGTAGGCCGACAGCTGCAGGAGGGCCGAAGTAGAGCAGGCCTGAGGTAGAGTTTGTATAACTGCTGCTTGCAGTAAGCTTGTCAATGTCTCTGGCCGAATGCAACCTCCATTGTCCTTTGAGGTGTCTAACTGCCAGACCAGGGAGATGTTCAGCTAGTCAAAATAGGGGCAGAGACTGGCATGCATGTGTCTCCCTGGATGCCTCCTTTGATTATTCTTGGAAGGAGTTTGATCCCATCCTGGGAGCCAGAATTGTATCTCTAACCGTTGTACAAACCCATCATGAGACACACGAGGCTGCCATTTTTCTACAATAGCTCTAAGATGCATTGGCTTTACTTTTCTTCCATTCTATAAAACTGAGAATGCATGCACATGCTTGTTTCTTAGATAGCTTCTTGGTGAAAAGCAGACAAAAATAAGGGACACAGCAATAGCCTTCCTAGACCCAGCTTTCCACTGGATTACAGTTAGAGGTGGGGGGACTGAGGACATTTGGAATATGAACACCTCCAGTTTGAAAAACCTCTTTCAAATACAATCCAAACGAGGTCTTACCCTTTAGGACAAATTGATAAAGCTGTCTTGCAAATATGGCATTAACAAACTCATCTTGCATATGGAAAGAAAAAGTGAAGTAAATGTGCTATGTGTTGCAATATTTAAATAATTTAAAAAAAAATCAGTGGCTGCATTCGCATGTTTAACACACAACCATGGATCTACCCCTGCTCTCCTGTCTGAATTTTGACATAACGGAGAGTGAGCAGAGAGGAGGGGGAAACTGGCTGTGCGGGCTTCCTTCTTGACTGAAGGACAGCCTGCACAGCCAGTCATGGCTGGAGTTGAGGGAGGAGCTTCTTCCCTCAACTCTGGTTGAAGGGGACGCAGCCTGCGGTTCCAAATTCTGGTGTACTGCAGACTGCATTGCGGTCACTACAACCCAATGGTTCAGATTGGAGTCACAAATCTGCAACCTTGGGTTCGTCACAATTGCTTCAGTTTGCACATATTGTTTTGGGCACCTCAGTCCCATTCAACCGCAGTTCTGCGTTAGGTGAAGATGTGTCCAGTGCCTTACAGTCCACACAGCAACCCACCAAGGCAGAGGCAACAACTCTACCCCCGCCCACGCTGCTTCTAAAGGCGGGGAGGCTCCATGCCTGTGAAGGAGTGTCTCATCACACTTGCCATGGTACTTGCTCTGGGAATGATGAAAATACTTTTCCAAGTGTTATAATGCACTTCTTAGTAGGATGGAACCTCCCCTGTTGCTGTGGAGACAGTGAACGCACCTCTTTCCTAGATCGGCAGCTTGTTGGGCAGAATGTAAGCCACTCTTTCAAGGCAAAAGTATTCCTGTCTAGAATCTCTTTTTTCCTCACACAAAGTATTTTCCTTCAGGGTTTGTGTTGCCCTCTCCAAAATCCCTGGGTCCTCACCTCAGCTCACAGGAATCCAATGAGATTACACCACAGACTGTTTCTCCAAGCCATGTCCCTTACTTCTGACAGTGTCTGTTCAGACACCCCCAGAGATGCTGATCCAGATATTACTGGGTTTTGCTTCTCCTCAGTCTAACAGCTTCTCAGCCACTGAGAGACTCATTTGACAAGCCCACTTTCCCTAAAGCAATACAAGATTTCCCAGCAAATCCTTCCCTGCTTTAGAAGATGCTCAGAACTGTTATACCTTTCCTCTGTCCCCATTCCAGGGAGCTGAGCTGGCTTTACAATAATTCACGGCGCGCATCAAAGCAAATCAAACTCGTTTGTCAATTGGTAGCTACCCAGGGGGAAAGAAAGCAGCGCACCTCATCTGCGTGGGTGTTCTTGGCCTTTTAGAGTGAGAAGTGTCTTTCAAAGAATTAATAAAATATTTCCTTCACAATGGGACTCGCGAATCAGCCTGCCAGAATCAACACCCTGAGTAGTCTTGGCAGAGGGAAACAGTGGAAAATTTCAGCCTGACATTTAGAAGAGAGGAGAAATGATTTAGATTACATTTACAAGTTAATGTTTCCCACCACCACCACCACCACCCCCCGCTAGACCTTTTCCCTTGTTCTAATATGAAACTGGCAAGATTCTATGAAGCGTGCAATATATCCATCTGAGGAGAGGCAGAAGCCGCAGCATATCGGCAATGTATATGTGCGGTGAGATATATGCTTGGATCATTCTGTTTGTCAAAGGGAGATGCTTTCTATGGAGTATGATGGGGGAGAAAGGCGTTTAGCCTCTGCAAATCGATTTAAGATTCCAAGATTTGCCAGAAGCAGCATAATCTGCTGTTCGGAGATGGAGTGCCACATTATGCAACCAACTCGCTGTTTTAAACCTCGATTTCTGCTCCCCACCCCTCTGTAAAGCAATATTGAAAAGAGGTGGTTTGTAGGGGGAAATGTGAAGGGCAGGAAGAGGTGTCTTTAACCATTCAATGCCTACCACTAGTATCCTGCAACACCTGACCATAGCTGATGTCTCCAAATGTCTCCTTTTTGAACATGGGCTGGAATGCCACCAAATCAGGTTAGGGGGGCATGTAGCTCAGAGGAAGAGCATCTGCTTTGCATGCAGAAGGACCCAGGTTCACTTCCTGGCAGCATCTCCAGGTAGGGCTAGGAGAGACTCCTGCCTGAAACCTTGGAGAGCTGCTACCGGTCAGTGAAGAGAAAACTGAGCTAGAAGAACTTATGTTTGGGGGAGCAAAGGGATGGCGAAGAACGTTATCAGGGGAGTGAGGATTTTGCCATGCATTAAATAATTATAGAGATTAGGTAATTGATGTTAGTTCTTTTGCTTTATTAATGATTGCTCGCTTGACCTTTTCAAACTTGTTCAGAAAATGGACCCGATTCCTCTTAGAAAAGACAGCCTTTGGGGATTAGGCCAAACCTTCTAGTCTGCTTTCTAGGCTTGTTTTCTCTTCCTGTCCAAGACCATGTGGCAGGAAAGAGTGGGGCAGGGAGAGAGGTCCATACCAGGCCAGCTGAAATCTGCAGGGGGACGTGACCCTGAATCCCACTACACAGATGGCTTCACCCAGGGGGGTAGCTATAATTGAGAGAATGGGTTCAAAGAACCTGGGCCTCTAAGCTCCTGAGGGTCCCTCAGCTCCAACCCTCCCTATTTTCTTCATTATCTCCCTCACTCCGAGGGGCCGCCAGAGAGAGGGGTGAACACGGGCCCCCACTCTCCTGTCTTCACCCAGCCCAGTTCCTGGCCAGGAAGAAAGTGAAAGGGTTGGCTTGGTTCCTGGGAGGCTGGAGGAGTCTCCTGCCTAACTGACTGCAGAGGCTTCTGCACTGGCTTCTACACTGGTAGAGGAATGATGGGATGATCACTCCATTATGCGGATGAAATAGACCGATCTCCTAACTCCAAACCACTCTGTCGACCTCTCTGTTCCATTTCTAGACCACCTACATCCATGCTCTCAAGGCTGTTTACAAATTTAAAAAACAGCAATTAAAACAGCCAAAACAACTAAAACAGCTCAAAACAGTTTGGATAAAAGAGCCAAAGGCATGTTTAAAAATATGTATCTTCTCCACACTAAAGATACTCCAGTCTTTTTCTCTCATAGGGTTTGTTGGTTTTACAGATTCCTGATTATCTATGTTGCCTTCCTAGTTTGTTTTAAATTAAATACCAGTACTATGTCTCAGATTTATAGACCCTATTATTCCATTATTTGTAGCTTTTCTATGAGTTAAGTGCCCTGCATAGCTCTGCATCTATGTATGTTTATGCTTTCTACAGTTGGAAAAACTTTGTTCATAAGTATCCTGTTCACTAAGAGATATATCTTTCTTTATGTGCAGTATATTCCCTCCTCTCATCCCTTTCCAGTTAGGTTCCTGAGATACAATTGGAGGAAGAGGCATTAATCTCCTGATCCCTGTGGGAAAGGATTTGGAGCAGAGAGCAAAACTAGGAACGTGTAAAAGGAATCCTTTGAGCTGGTTTGTTTTTATCATGGGCAGGAAGGAGTGATGAACTGCAGATGGAAAGAACTGAATTATAAATGCCGAGTAGTAAATTTCTTATTAATGGGCAACTTACGAAAGAAGCATTCTAACTAGGGGTTTATAAAGCACCTGCAACACAGTATGATCTGTCTCTGCTCAAAATTGACAAGATACCATCGAGAGTTGTGCAAGGGTATTCATGTTCATTGTCTTTATTGTCATGAGGATGATGAAGCTATTAGTGAAAGTGTCCTGGGGGTAAACAGGCAGTCAACTGGGATGGACAGTCCAAAAGCCAAACAAATTTTAGTATAAATAGTGGTCGCATTCACACGTAACGCAGAGCCGCAGTTGAATGGGCCAGCGGTTCCACAGACTTTATGTCCAGATGTGGGCAAATGGGGTTTGGAGTGGCGACGAAACTGAGGGTTCAGATTTAGAACTCCATTCTGAACCCTTGGGTTGTAATGAGTTTCATCACCACAACCCGAGCTTCCACTGCAGTTTATCTGAATCCAGAACCACAGGCTGCATTCCCTGGAACTGGAGTTGGTGGAGGATGCTTCTCCCTCTACTCCAGCGTCATTGGCTGTGCAGACTGTCCAGTCAAGAAGGAAGTCCACACAGCGAGTTCCTCCTCCTCTCTACAGTCTTGCTGATTCTCAGTCTCAACTTCCTTATTAACTGCACCAGTGCACCAGGGGAGGGACAATTTTTGACACCCTTTCCCCAGGAAGCCCTTTGTGCCACCCAAAAATATGTCCCTAAGGGCTGCACAATGCTCAGGAACACATTTTCCAGTGGCACAAAGGGCTTCCTGGGGAAGGGGAGGGCATCAGCCATCACCACTACCACACTGCACTGATGCAGTTAGTTGGGAAGGTCTGTTAGGCTGCTCTTTAACTGCCCTGATACATCCTTGCTCTGAATATCAGCCAGTACCCTGAAGTGCTAGTTTTCAATGTGTAGGGTATTTTTCTTAACATGAGCTAGCTTTCCACTGACATCTCTTTCCATGGATGTGTATCTGCATATGCAATTGTTCATAAATATTCTGCAGTGTGAAACAACCCTTGGTAAGCCAGGATTTTTTCTCTCCCTTTAAAATATGTATGTGTTTTGTTTGAAGAGTGCTACTGAAAAGAAGTGTACTTATATGTGCAGCTGGAAAGCTGATGAATTTGGGCGCTGGCCAACACAAAGGAAGTGAGGATTTTGAGCATAATGGGTGATTTGGAAGAAGGGGCTAAGATTTGAGGTGGAGGAGGATTCAGATGGTGTTTTAAGAGGCGTTCATAAAAGAGAAACAGACAGGCAATCAGAAAGGAAGCAACAGGAAACGAGGATTTAAATGTTAAATATTTCAAGCATAATCTCTATGGGCAGCATTGCCTAATCTCCCTGCAAAACAGACATATAATGAAGTAAAACTCATGGAAATAAAGGGAAGGCCCAAGGAAATAAAAACTCTGCCAAATAAATATAAACCAGAGTGGTTCATGGTGGCTGGAGTTTCTATTTGTGCTTCTGGTTTCTACTGGAGGGTTTTTAAAAATGCCTTTCTGAGCAGTTAGGGTTACCAACGGACCATGGAAAAACCCAGTTGGACTTGCTCCTGTGATGGTCACAGTCTGAGTTGCAAAAATCAGCAGGCAAAACTTTTCACAGCATGTGAAGTAGCACTGATTAAAAATCACCAACTGAAGCAACTAAATCAGAAACTAAAATCAGCAAAATATACTGGTAGCCTCGAGAGACTTGACTACTGCAATGTGCTTTATGTGGGGCTGCCTTTGTACGTAATCCGGAAACTGCAGTTGGTACAGAATGCAGCAGCCAGGTTGGTCTCCGGGTCATCTCGGTGAGATCACATCACTCCTGTATTGAAAAACGACACTGGCTGCTGAAACATTTCTGGGGAAAATACAAGGTGCTGGTTATAACCTATAAAGCCCTAAATGGCTTAGGCCCAGGGTATTTAAGAGAATGTCTTCTTCACTATGATCTTCACCTCCCATTAAGATCATCCAGAGAGGTTTGTCTACAGTTGCCACCAGCCCGTCTGGTGGCTACTAAGGGAGGGGCCTTCTCCGTTGCTGCCCCAAAGCTTTGGAACATGCTCCCTATTGAAACAAGAGCCTCCCCGTCTCTGACCATTTTTAGAAGGTCAGTCCAGACACATCTGTTCACCCAGGCTGTTAATTAGATTTGCAATTTGAATAGTTATCACTTTAAACATGTTTTAACTCTTAGATTGTTTTAATGTTTTAATTTTTGTTTTAATTGTATTTTTATTGTAAACTACCCAGAGACATGATTTTTGGGCAGTATAGACATTTGATAGATAGATAGATAGATAGATAGATAGATAGATAGATAGATAGATATTAAATCTATTTAAATTTGCGGCTATTAAATAGAGAGGTGCACGGACTAGTAGCAGTTTGTAACCATAAAAAAAATATTAAAAATATTAAACGGTGAGAACTGAATCATGCATTTTGGAGATTCCCTGCCAGCTAAAATCCTGTATAGGGCAAAAGATGGATAGTGCTATTTTATCTAATCTTTGCTCTAAGCACATGTTTTCAAATATCCTGGTTGAGAGGTATATTTCTCCTGTTGAGCAGTGGCCTGCATCTCTTTTCTGTGACCTTTGTCTGAAGAGGGCAGCACTGCAGTCCTGATCGTCAGCACGAGGGGGTGATTGACAGCAGAGCGATGGGACTTCCTCCCTGCTTTTGCCTGCTGTACCATGAGCACAGGGTTGCGTGTGCTCATTACATCTGAAGAGGGCTGTTGTGTTTAAGCTTTACATAACCATACTGCCTAGGGCTGGGCTAAAAAACACCCCCAACTTCACCAGCATGGAATCGGGGTGGATCCACCATTGGGCGAATGGGTTCAAAGAACCTGGGCCACCACCAATCAGGGGCCGCGAGTGCAGCCCCAGACATGCCCCCCACATCTGATGTCAGATGTGGGGGGTGTTATTTTGGTCCCAAATGGGGCCGCGTGGCCTCGTTTGGAACGGAAATCAGCCCACACTGCAGACCGGAGTGACTCTCCCTGCCTTTAAGGCAGGGAGAGTTGCTCTGGCCTGTGCTACTCAACGCAGCGTGGGCCAATCTCCCTTCCAAATGGGGCCACGCGGCCCCATCTGGGAGGGAGACCACACCCCCATGTCTGATGTCAGATGTGGGAGCATAACTAGCTGGGCCCCTGCGTCTGCTGTCACTTTCTGCCCTCACTCTGGAGCCTTGTACAAGGGGAGAAATGGCTACTGCCAACAACCAGGAATATGACTGCTGTAACTGTTTGGCGAAACAGTAGTAGTTGCAATGATAAAGGTTGGGGCAGGTGGCAGCTTTTGTGAATCCTTTCACCATCACTCCTCTCTTGGAAGGAGTAAGAGGTTTTGAAAAGAATTCAAAGCTCAGTCATAATACAATTCAATTCTTTCCACATTACTCAGAAGAAGTAAATCTTGCTGTGTTCAGTGGGGCTTACTCCTATGTAAGCAAACCTAGGATTGTGGTGTTCATCTACCTGAAAAGTGTCCCTGTAAAATGAAAACTTTCTATCACTGGAACGAGTGCTAATGAAAGTCTAACCTAACCAAAATACAATTAATTTCCACTGAATCTCACCTCTTCAGAATATAAGCATTTAATTGGCTTGGTTTGTTCTTTAATGGAATGTTTCACTTTATGTATTTTAACAAGACATGCCAAGTTATAGAAAATTGGGTGTCCAATTGAAACCTCTTTCATTTACAGATCCCTCCCAAATTAAGTTAATGCATCACTCCTAATGGGAAATTACTGCAGCATTATTTGAAAGCATGAGGATTATTTGTACTTTAAGAGTACCAACCAACAAGGAAAATAGGAATGGAAGATAAAATTAATGGCAAGACTGTTGTCTTAGCCTTCAGGCTCAGGTTCATTACCTTATTGTGTGTGTATGTTGCAACATTCAGCCAAGGAGCTCAGAATGACAAACATTTTGTGTAATGTGATTGAGCATCATGTTGTCATTATACTCGAGGGCATTCGGGAGGTGGGTGGCCACCAGCCAGTGACTGCTAGAAGAAGCACAACATGGCCAGGAAAACTATAACACAGAACTATAAATGCATTTCAGTTAAAATATTTTAAAGCACCAAGAACAGAATCCCACAAAGATTTGGGCACTCTCCAGCCCAGTTGATTTAAATGAGATATTAAAATATGTAAAGATTATATCTATACCCTCTGTCACATTCCGTCATAATCCTTGTCAATAAAATCCAGCTCAAACTAGAACGTCATACAGCATTGTTCGGGGGGTGGGGTGGGGGTATGTGAATATTTACTTTCCATGTGGGCAAAGATCTCTCCCACTCATATGTTCCCACCTGCTGATTTTGGCTTGTGTTGTAGTGGCTAGATTGCTAAAATGAGGAAACCTGGGTTAGAGATGTGCACAAACCAAGGTTCATGCCCCGGTTCGAAGCTGAACCGGTTCGTGCTATCGCCAAACTGGATCGGCGGTTTGACTGTGGCTCTGGGGAGGGGAGTGATGGTTAGCAGGATTTTTAAAGGTGAGTACAGTGGATCCTTACCTGCTCACCTGCCACTCCATGCAACTTCCCACTACTATGGCACTCTCCCCAACAGCCTGCGCACGGCACCGGCACACACATGGCCTCCGCTATGACCCCATTGTAGCACTGAGCTCCCTTGACTGAGGGAGCATTAATCCCTATAGCTTCTCCCTTTCTGGACAGAAGTAGCATCTGGCAACAAGGTGCCTAGTTGTTGGCAACACAAGACTGCACTGGTGACAAAATGGAGGGGTTATTGCCCCCTAAATAAATATGTCTTAGTTCAACTATGCATGTCATCACTTGTGGTGACTTGCAATTAAAGCCAACAGAAATGCTACATCTATATATACAGTTCTCTAAGGCGTACCCATGGCTAATCCCGTGTGTGGCAGCTCTTGTGAGAATTCATGAGCAGAAGCACCTGATTGGCCAGTGGGGATTCCATATGCAGATAGGGAGGAGGAGCCGGTGAGAGCAGAAGCCCCATGGTGATTGGGCAGAGGGGATTCCATATTCAGAAAGGGGGAGGAGGCTGTG
This sequence comes from Hemicordylus capensis, assembly GCF_027244095.1. Taxonomy (NCBI): domain Eukaryota; kingdom Metazoa; phylum Chordata; class Lepidosauria; order Squamata; family Cordylidae; genus Hemicordylus; species Hemicordylus capensis. The sequence goes on from NC_069667.1 coordinate 24,480,004, forward strand.
GCACTGTGGGGATAGGGCAGTGGGGATTCCATATACAGATACGGGGAGGAGCCTGTGAAGGTGAAGGTCAGTTGGAATGCAACTGTTACTGGTTGGGAGATGTTCCTGATTGTAGAGGAGAGGAATCTATCCATCTATCTACCTGGATAGTGGGCAGGGGCCTGCAAAGAGAGGGGTTGTGAGGGAGGAAAGAGACCCTCCAGGAGAAGGAGACTGCTGTTGTGTGAATTAGATGATGAAACAAGATGAACAAGATCTGTTAACTCACAAAGGGGGAGGGGAGAAGAATGAGTGGAGGAGAGAAAAAGAGAGAAAGAGAAGGGAGGGGAAGAGAGAAAGAAGAAAGGGCAAAGGGCCCAAGCCTGTCAGTGGCCTGAGGGGAATTCATTCATCATCATCATCATCATCATCATCATCATCATCATTCATACGATTTCTATACCGCTCTTCCAAAAATGGCTCAGGGCGGTTTACACAGAGAAATAATAAACAAATAAGATGGTTCCCTGTCCCCAAAGGGCTCACACTATAAAAAGAAACATGAGATAGACACCAGCCACAGTCACTGGAGGCATGCTGTGCTGGGGGTGGATAAGGCCAGTTACTCTCCCCCTGCTAAATAAAGAGAATCACCACAGCAAAAGGTGCCTCTTTGCCAAGTTAGCAGGGGGATATGGATACCAGCAATTTCGGCAGGTTTTGCACCTTAGGTTTTTTCCTTGGATTTTTTTATGAAACTGATATATCTCCAAGTCTGCCAGTACCTCCCTCTCATCTGCAGGTGCTCCAGTTATGTGTCCAAAAGGATCATAACATTTGAAATTCTTCTGGAAATAATAAAATTATTATTATTAGAAATATTTGGGGACAACTGCGGATTAAATAGATATTTTCCCACAATTGTCGTACTTAAATATTTTTGGCGGGGGTGTCTCTCAATAGAACCATGAGGGAGAGAAATGTGTTCAGGTAGCAAGAAACAACAAAAGATTAAATTTGCTAATCCTTGCATGTCTGGTCTGATTAGGCTACATATATCCTTCAGATTTAAATTCTTCAGGTCTGTAATGCTAAATTATTTTGACCGCCACGCATTTGCCTGTATGGCAAGGCACGATTGCCCTTCATAATGATGAATATGTTCTCTTCATGGTGCAAAAAATCGATTTTCAAACCAAGGTTTAAAATTATGTTATGTACCTTGAGTGTACAACTAACTCCTTCAGTTTAGCGGAAAAGAGATTGTAGTTTGGGTTTGTTTTGTGTGGTTTTTTTTGTTTTGTTTTTTAAAAGCTCTACTGGAAACTGACCTTTCCATCCACAAATATACCATTTAATTAACACTCAAAACAAAACCTTCAGCATTGTATATCTACTTGGTTACTTTACTAAAGGTTAAGCAGAAACAATTGTAAATGTGGCATTTAGCCTTTCATATTTTGGAAAGCATTAATTGAATCTCAGCATCCACCGCAAAAATATTGCTTCTATTTAGTTAGGAACCGTTTTAACTAAAGAAAAATAAAAGGCTTCTCACAGGCACAAACAGATGTCCACCGGCTTTAAAGGCACGGTCGTGTGTTGCTCGTTTGTTCTATGTCAATAATTAGTCTTCTTTCAGTAAAAAGATGTTCTGCGTTGGTACAGTGGCTGCCAGATCTTACAAGGTATTTTGTACTTGATTTCTGGTGTGTTTTTGGTAATATTCTATCGGTGCTATTTCTATGCACTCTCACTTTTGCCTTCTTCTATCCATTCTCACTTGACAGCTGGTTTTACGTTTGACTGTCAGCCGCGGCTAGCAGACTCAGGAAAAGCCTTGCACAGGTCATGGTTGGAGCTTCTAGGGGTAGGGTGATGTGGGGCAACGCGTCCCAGCACCCTGACCCTCGGAGCGGCTGACAGCAGCCGGTAATCATCCGCGTGGGCGGAATGATCATCTGCAGGGGGGTATGTTCTTTAGGGCAGGGGCGTAGCAAAGTTATAGTGGGACCAGAGACAAGATTTTAAAATGCCCCCCCACCACTGAAGCTCAGCTCATGAAGTAAAGAAATCTTAAATGAGGCTGAATAGTGGTAACAAAAAGCAAAGTAAAATTTACACACACACACACACACACACACACACACAGACAACCTATGTGCCACAATAGAACATCATCCTCAATTATTTTTAAAAAGGTTTTGTAAATTGTGGACGACGGAAGTCATTTAATGGTACTCAAGAAAGATGTGCTGTTCTGGTAGCTCCAGGTCTTAACACTCACATCAATTTCGGAGGATGAATACAACTGAAGGAAGCCCAGGTGGGTGTGCGGCTGGGGGAGTCAGTCATGTGACTTGCCTCGGGGGGGGGCAAGGCAGTGGGCCCCCAGACAACTGTCTCCCCTTGCTCTGTTATAGTTATGTCCCTGCTTTAGGGCTTTCTCCCCACAAACCCTGTAGCCCTTTCTCACTGTTCATGAGAAAGCACTCCGTGTATCACTGTGTGGTCTTCACACTGCCAACTTACCCCTTTGGTGTGGGTACAACCAGCTTTGCAGTCACGTCAACTGCGTTCACACATCTATGCCCACCTTTGTCCGCCCACCCGAGCTTGGAGAAGGAGGAGGAAATGAACTTTTTTGAATGCCACCTTGAATTGTATAAGAAGGGTGGCATACACATTTTAAAAATATAAACACCTCGGGTGGTACGTGGCACGTCCCGCCCACGCGGTGCTAAGCACATGCGCGGCGAGAGAGAGCTGGGTCAGCATGATGGCGGCAGCTGAAGCGGGTGGCTCAGGGGCGGCTGGGGCACTGGAGGAGCCCGATGGGGCAGCCGAGAAGAAGGACAAGGAGGAGCAGAAGGGTGGCGGAGGAAGGAGGCCTGAAGGTGAGGCGGTGGAGGGAGGGAAAGCTCAGGGGTGGCCAAAGAACCGGAGCCTGACAGGGCAACCAAGGAGGGAGGAGGAGGAGGAGAAGGAACAGGAGGGTGGCAGAGGAGGAGGTGGCACAGGAAAGGAAGGTAGTGCTGCTGCTGCCACCATGCTTGAGGGTGGGGAGGTCTCCGGGGTGAGGGGGCTGTGGCGGGGGACGAGGAGAGAAACTTGCATGCAAAACTGGGTCAAGCTAGTTTTAAAAGCAAGATCAAGGTCCAGCCCCAACGAGAGTCCCCTAAACAGACTCTGAACGGCCAGAGCTTGCTCCGCTGGCCGCCATTTTGTCAGAGCAGTCCAGGAATACCTAGGGTCCAGTGTTCCCTTGTGGGGCCCCGTCCCACCGCCCAAATCCTCTCTGCTGTCTCAGAAGTGGAAGTGACACTCCAGGTTAGGGGAAGCCATCCACCAACCCTGCTGGATGGCATTACTCTAGAGGAACCCTTTACTGCCTAGGGAAACCTCCAGTTTAGCAATAGCAATAGCACTTACATTTATATACCGCTTTATAGCCGGAGCTCTCTAAGCGGTTTACAATGATTTAGCATATTGCCCCCAACATTCTGGGTACTCAGTTTGTAACCTTAGTGTCAGCCCTGCGATCTGGAGGCAGGGGAGTCCTCTTCAGAAAAGAAAGTGGAGCACCTCCATACTCCCTTCCCACCCCCAGAACATCCTGGAATCAGGAGGACGCAACTTTCTCTAGTGGGCACTTTTGGCCAGCAACCATGAAGGATATTTCATCCTTAGACCTCATCAAATCTAGGGAGAGAGATACAGTCCAGTACCTGAGCTCTGTCCCCTTTGCTAAGTAGGGTCCACCTTGGTTTGCATTTGAATGGGAGACTACGTGTGTGAGCACTGCAAGATATTTCCCTCAGGGGATGGGGCCACTCTGGGGAGAGCGTCTAGGTTCTGAGTTCCCTCCCTGGCAGCATCTCCAAGACAGGGCTGAGAGAGACTCCTGCTGCCTGCAACCTTGGAGAAGCCGCTGCCAGTCTGTGAAGACAATAGTGCTCTAGATGGACCAAGGGTCTGACTAAGTATATGGCAGCTTCTGATGTTCCTATTTGGACAGTAGCACTTTCCTAAGCCACCCATGAAATGTTCCCATAGTCGGCTGTTAGCATGATTGCATTCTGACAACATCCCATTCCTGGATTGGACATATGGCTGCGACGCCAGACTCAGAATGATTGTTTATTTGTTTCTTAAACGACTCTGCAATGCTGATGGAACAATCATTCAGCAACTAGACCCCATTCCAAAAGCAGCCAGCACAGGAAGGATTTACAAAAATCCAATAAAAAGCTTAGGTTTTTGTCACCATGTGATAACATTTCAAAGTAGAATGAGGGGGAGAGAGAGAGAGAAAAAATGTCCTTAATAGAATTAGCCAGGGTATTGGATGCTCGAATATTTCAGTCAGATTAATGTTAATCTTAGCATGATTTACGACGTAGAGGCAGCTTAGAGAATAAACACAGCTGACTTAATTCATCCCCAGAGTAACTTCATTAACTCCAGTGATGGTTCTCCAGGCATAAATCTGGTCTGGGCTTCCAAGAGCACCTTCAGATCATTCTTATATGAGCTAAAAAGCATTTTTAAGAACCAAGTTTCAAGGAGGAAAGTGTGCAAAACACTGCAAAGCTCAAAAAAGAGGAGAACCTCCCAAGGAGAGATGCCAATCCCTGGACGGCTTTTGGCAACCACCTGTAAGCACTTACCAAGCAGGTAGGAGAGGAACTGGAGATCGTGAGGAGTGTACACTCACGGCGTGACATCTGGAACACCCCCACCCCCACCCAGTTCCCGAGATTCTTCACCCGACTTCTGTACCCAAGATCAGGAAGTTGGGTGGAGATTCTCAGGAGAATGTTGGGTGGAGATCATGGGAACTGGAATTGGGCAGGTTCAGGCATCACACCCAGTGGGAGCATGCTCTCCTTGTCATCTCCCACCTTATTTATTTATTTTATTGTTAAATTTATATACCGCCTTTCATTAAAACAGTCCCAAGGCAGGATCCCACCTGAATCCCATCTGAATCTCCCCACCTGAATAGATTGTCCTGAAGGGCTCTGATCCACGTGCCGACTGCTTCTGAGGCCCGTTTGTCAAGCATGCAGGATAGGGCCTTCTCAGTGGTTGCCCCCGGATTGTGGAACTTGCTCAGCTGAGGCCCACATGGCTCCCTCTCTCCTAGCCTTTAGGAGGGAAGTGAAGACTGCCCTTTTTATCCAGGCTTTTGGCCAAAGAGCGGTCCTTTACTCTTCTTAAACTTTCAGCGGTATTTGTTCTGTTTTTATGTTTTGATTGAATTGTTTTTCTCTTGTTGTTAACTGCCCTGGGTCTTAGAACAAAAGTGCTATATAAACATAAACAAACAAGCAAACAAATCTCTGGTTCTTCTCATACCTACTTGGTAAGTCTGTACAGGCAGTACTCTGAACCTGTCCCGTATGTACGTCTCCATACTTATGTTTCGTTACGTCTTTCAAGTTCAAAGCTATTCCCCTCAGGGGATAGAGAGGAGAGCTGGTCTTATAGAAACCAAGGCTTCCCAGCCTGGCCAGGAACACAACTCCCTGCCTTTTAAAGGCCAGGGACGAACGCAGTGCTGGCCCGAATCTCCTCGCAAATGGGGGGCGTGGCCCCGTTTGTGAGGGAAACCTGCCCCCTGTGTCTGACATCAGACATAGGGTGTGGCTGGGGCACAAGGCCCGCCCCCTGAGTGCGGCGGCTCAGGTTCTTTGAACCCATCCACGCAACGGGCTCTGCCCCTGGATGCAGCAATGTTCAGTGGGGCAGAGAGTGACGGACTTCTCCTCGGGAAGCCGGCGTGGCTTCTGGGGATTGCACTTCCTACACAGAACTTCTCAGATGCGTCCCTTTTGCTCACGCCAATGCTGCCTTGGATCTCTGTTATGCACACATAACGCTGCACAGCATGTTGGCCACTTATTATTCATATGTCTATACCACTTTTCAGCACAACCATGCTCAAATCGGTTTACACAGAACAAGGGATAAAATGATGGTTCCCTGTTGGCAAAGGGGCTCACACTATAAAAAGAGAAAAAGGCATAAGGCAGAAACCAGCACAAAACTGCTGAAAAAGACATTTGTGCCAGGATGAACAGGCGACTACTCTATCCCTGCTAAATATAAGAGAACAACCACATCAAAGGTGCCTCTTTTACCCAGTTAAACCTGATTAAGAACTGCAGTAGTTAATTCCAAAGTGTTCTTGCTCCATTTTCTCCTAGCTGCCAGAAAGGCAAAGTGCATTTTTTCTCCCAATGAAAAAGTATACTCGGTAATCAAGAAGTTTCTAGAACAGTGCTTTTAAACAATATTTTTAAACCTTATAAAAGCACTCCTAAATTTACAATGCCCCAGCACTCTGCTAAAGCACAGTGGATCAATTGGAGTTAATTATTATACAAGATTAAACAGGAAATAACTACAGTACACCAAAGTAATGCAGAAAGAGCACGAATTTCAATGTTTCAGCCTGGCGTTATCCTTATCTAACCTGGTTGCTCCTCCTAAACAGCCTACACAACACCTATGGGAGGAGAGCTGGTCTTGTGGTAGCAAGCATGACTTGTCCCCTTTGCTAAGCAGGGTCTGCCCTGGTTGTATATGAAAGGGAGACTAGAAGTGTGAGCACTGCAAGATATTCCCCTCAGGGGATGGAGCCACTCTGGGAAGAGAAAGAAGATTCCATGTTCCCTCCCTGGCAGCATCTCCAAGATAGGGCTGAGAGAGAGAGATTCCTGCCTGCAACCTTGGAGAAGTTGCTGCCACTCTGTGAAGACAATACTGAGCTAGATAGACCAATTGTCTGACTCAGTTTATGGCAGCTTCCTATGTTCCTATGTACCTTGCTTCCACACAGCTGAAAATTGGGAACACATGCTGGTCCCAAACCTTGGTAGAACCATTTTTTAAATTGTGGGAATGACCTCTATGTTACTCACAAATACTCCCACTTGAAATTAGTAGGACACGTAACGTTTCCCCACTAATTTCAATAGCATGGGTAACTTAATCTGGATTTAATAGCCAAGTCCTCTGACCAGCACAGGAGGCAAAGGAGCTGCATCCTAATCACTAGTCAGGGAGGGAGGTGGGCTCTGAAGACCCTTTACAAGCCTTTACAAGCCTTAAAAGTATCCCAGAGGTTCATGTACCCCTGGATGTAAACCACTGAGTAAAGTTTACTTTGTAACATTTGTGCACATCATTTCAGATCCAAACTATAGGAGTGGATCCAGAGAAGCGTGAGCAGAAAGAAAATAGCCGCTAGTGCTGATCTGTGAATGCTTATTTTATTTTATTTGTATATCCTGCTAGTCTTTCAAGGAGCAGTATACCAGGTTGTGTTTATCCTCACAACAACTCTGTGAGGTAGGTTAGGCTGAGAGAGAAGTGATTGGCCCAGAGTCACCCAGCAAGTCTCATGGCTGATAGCACTGCATGACAACACCATTCACCTTTCTCATCTAATGCTGTAGTGTTTCCATGAGTGGAAGATTCCTTCTAGAAGCAGAAGCCTCCTTCTGTGAGTGGAAGTGAATCTTTATATCCAATATAGTATCGTTCCCATAAACCAACTGACATATTCATTTTAAAAAGAACAGTAGTTTCCTATTGATTTTATTATTAAAGTAGGCAGAAGAAACATCATCTTCCTTTAGAAAAACAAATATAACAAGTTTTCAAATTAGTATCCATAAAAGGCCAATTAAATAGGAGGCAAGTTAAAATTAATACCACTGTTAATTAGATCATACATTTGATTATTGTAGCTCTAATTAAAACCCTAATTGACTTTTCATTTCTTACCCTATTGTTGGCACTTTAAACAATTGAATTCACTCATTTCTAGCTAATTTCCTTGTGGGGCTTTTCATGCATAGACGGCCCCAAACACCCAGAAATCAATATTCAAGGTACTCTATATGTGATGACCCATGAGGTATTTAAGTAATAATGGATTTTCAAAAAAAGAATTCCTTATGTCTGGGTTTCCAAGATACTGCATCATGGGCCAATTAATTTGTAATTTACTTGTGTACATTGCACAGCATTCCAGGGGTTCTTTGTACAGCAGTGGCAAAGAGACTGCAGAAACAATAACCTCTTTTAGAGTTTGTCTAACCTGCTACTTTTTAAAGGCATTGATTGCTGGTGCCTACTAGCTACGATTATGTTTTAATTCTGTACACTGCCTAGAGATTTTGATGTTAGGTGGTATATAAATTCAATAAGGAGAGAGAGGGGGAGAGAGAGAGAGAGAGAGAGAGAGAGACCGGTATTGTGTACTACTGGTTAGGATGTTGGATGATATCAGATTCCTGTTCAGCCATGAAATTCACTGGGAGGGTCTGGCCAGTCATTTATCTCTCATCCTAACCTACCTCACAGGGTCGTTGTGAGGATAAGCATAGCCATGGACACTGCTCTGAGCTCCTCCAAAGAGGGATGAAATATAAATGTATAACTAAATAAAATAAAATAAAATAAATGCCTGAAAAGGTTATGATCTTTGTCATTTGCCCAGAGCTACATTGTCGCCACAGTCAGATGACTCTCTTTCTTTTGATATTTGTCCCCTCGGTCTGTTTTGTACTTTCTCCGTAATCCCCTTTCATCTTTGTTATTATCAATGCCCCTATCACAGTATCTGCAAAGCTCTGTCTCCTTTGGAATTAATCAGGTTGTAGCTAATCAAACTGCTTGCATTAGCATAAAGTTCAGTTAATTGTCTCTCTTCTATTTTATGAGGAAATAACCAGAGAGAAACTATGTAATTCTGATTAGATGAAAGGCTCTTCTGGTGGTTCTCTCTCTCTCCCTCTCTTTTTAAAAGCAAGATTAAGCAGTCAGATACAATAGAAAGAGTCTTTCTTGATAGCTATTGCCAGCTATGGGTGGTTTTAGGAGAAGCAAAAGGAATAGACACCAGCCATTGCAATTAAGAAACAGAAACTGAAAAAGGAAGTGCTTTTTTTTTTTAAAGGCTTGCACCTTTTGAACCCTTCACTTTCTGCTGCCCATTTTGCTAATCATCATGGTCTCCCATAAAAAGTCTTCATGTGCAGTGTTTCGTCCCATTATCGGCATTTATAAAAGGGAATATTTTCTAACTTTCAAATGTAACTTGCCTTTTCAGGTTAGAATGTATTCAGTATTGCCACACTGTGCCAACTTCAGTGGAAGATCTTGTGTTAAAAATATGGACCCACAAAAAACTGTTGTGGTATATCCCTGGTGTGTAGTGTTACCTACTACTACTACTATGAATTTTTATATACCGCTCTTCAACCAAAGTTCTCAAAGAGGTTAACACAGAAAAATATACAATACATAAATAAGATGGTCCCCTGTCCCCAAAGGGCTCACAATCTAAAAAGAAACATAAGGTTGACACCAGAAATAGCCACTGGAGGGATGCTGTGCTGGGGCTGGAGAGGGCCAGTTGCTCTCCCCCCTGCTAAATATAAGAGAATCACCACTTTAAAAGGTGACTCTTTGCTCAGTTAGCAGGGTGCTTGGAAATGGGGAACATTTAGTCCCCTTTCTCCCTCAGAAGTAGAAAGGGTTGTGCTTGTCTTATGGAAGCAGTCTTCAACCTTAATTTACCACTCTTTCTGTTCAAGCCCTTCTTCCCCCACTTCTTCACCAATGAGTTAGCTCCACCCACTGAGTTATCTGTTAACTGCCCTAGGACTCTGTGAACATTCCACTCCATTAAGTTACATTATGGCAGTTTGGGGTTTTTTGGTCACTTTATGTCTTTTTCCTTCAGGATTTTGTGAAACCAATGTATCTAGAGATTACCCTGAGTCTACTGACATGTTCCTCTTGCCCACAGGTGTTGCACTTATGTGTCCATAAGGATCATAAACATTTCCAGCTTATTCAGAAATAGATGCCTCTACTGTGGAAAACAACAGGCCTACATCTCATAAATTAACTGTCTAATGTGTAATAGGTGAGGGGAACTTTCATAGGGACATCAGAAATTGCTTTCTGCTGAGTCAGACCCTTAGTCCATCTAACTCAGTATTGTCTACCCAGACTGGCAGCAGCTTCTCCAAAGTTACGGCAGAAATCTCTCTCAGCCCTATCTGGAGATGCCAGGGAGGGAACTTGAAACCTTCTGCATAAAAACAGGCAGGTGCTCTTCTCAATATAGGCAGGTGGCCCCATCACCTAAGGGCAATAGCTTATAGTGCTACTCACACATGGAGTCTCCCATTCAAATGCAAACCAGGGCAGGCCCTGCTTAGCAAAGGGGACAATTCATGCTTGCTACCACAAGACCAGCTCTCCTCTTAGGTAGATATCCTTGGGGAGTGATAACATGTATGTCGCTATCCTGATATTTGTTAAAGGGCGTGGTAATGTAGGCCACATTTTCAAAGGCAGAATTTGCTTCTAGGCTGTGGATGGCTTTCCATTACAATCAATGGCAACAGTAGTCATGTGGGGGAGGGAGATGAAACAAGGAGAACGAGGAAGTCTGTGTTGAAAATGAATTCTTTGAAAAATCTTCCGCTACGTCCAATTAAGGATGCTTTCAAATAGATTTGCCCGAGAGCAAAGCACTGGAAAAATCCCCTTTGGCATTCTAGTAATATCATTTATTTCTTTGCAGGAGTTCTTCAGTCGAGAGTTGCCACTGAATTTCTGTGCAAGCGAAACTGGGGTTCCCCTTTGGATAAAACAAGTGGAGGAAATTCCAAAGGAAGCAAAAGCAAGAAGTTTGGATAAGATCAGTGAAATGGTGCAGCGGAGTTTTGTGCATCCACTGAATTCCGTTGAAAGCAAAGCACAAAGTGAATCCGGAAATTCCTGTTTGCTCAAGAACCCTTGGGAAGGTTCAAGGGAGGCTGCGGCACCTTTGATAAGATGGATGCCCAATCTCTTGGAGAGGGAGGGTATTTCCACACACGCCTAATCTAGATATTCTTTGCATCTGTCCGGAAATCACAGGCCCTTTGTTTTCAAGGGTCTTGCAAGTTAGGCAGGAAGGCTTGAAGCCTGTTGCGAAGATTGGAGAGATGGAAATGCAGCTTCCTCACAGGATAGGTGAAGGAGGTGGCTGAATGGATTGTGAGTAAGAACTCCCAGCAAGCTGCAAGTAAGCGGTTTGACTAGATCAGGGGTTCTCAGCTTGTGGCCCTCCAGAGATTGCTGAATGACCACTTCCAAAATCCCCAGCTACAATAAATGGTAACTGAGGGTGAGTTGTTGTTCAGGTTAGGAACTTCTAGGCTAGATCTTCTTTTTGTGAAGTGCAACTTTCTATTTTTGAGTGGAGGTATTTTTGTTGTTTTTTTAATTGGAGGGAGCATCCCAAAGGGGTACCCCCAATTGTAGAATGAAGCAATAGAGTCTGCTGGGCTGTCGCTCAATGGTAGAGCATCTTCTTGGCATGCAGAAGGTCCCAGGTTCCATCCCTGGCAGCATCTCTAGGTAGGGCTGGGAGAGACTCCTGCCTGAAACCTTCGAGAAGCCGCTGCCAGCCAGTGTAGACCAGGCCTGCTCAATTTTGACCCTCTTGCAGATGTTGCCTTACACCTAATCCCTGGCTATTGGCCACTGTGGCTGGGGATTATGGAAGTTGTAGTCCAAAAACAGCTGGGGGCCCCTAAGTTGAGCAGGCCTGGGGTAGACAATATGGAGCTAGCTGGAGCAAGAGTTATGTTTGGGATAATGCAGCTCCTGATGTTCCTAGTGCTTTATGGACGGGGCTGTACCTCAGAGGCAGAACCTCTGCTCTGCTTAATGTTCCCAGTACAATTTCCCTAAAAGTGCTCGAACCGTACTTCGAACCGCAGTTCGGGCACATCCCAATCAGAAACAAGTCCCCTTGTGCATTCAGTGGGACTTCCTTACTCACAGTTAAGTGTGCCTAGAGAATTATAGCCTTAAAGGCACTGGAACCAGGGGCGTAACTACCATTAGGCAAGGGGAGGTGGCTGCCTGGGGGCCCCCACGCCTCGAGGGGCCCCCCAGAGGCAAGTCACATGTGAAGTGAGTGTGTGTGTATCAGCAAGGGGCCCATTTTAAAATTTTGTCTCTGGGCCCACTCCAGCCTCGTTACGCCCCTGCTGGAACCCCTGTTATCTCTGACAAAAATGACAGGCTGTGGTGTTGGCCCATTGGGGGGAATCTCTCTCTCTCTCTCTCTCTCTCTCTCTCCAAAAGTCACAATGTGGTAATACCTTGTAGGACCAACCAACATTGACACCAAATCTTGAGCAGCAAGCTGAAGAACTGGAAAGGTAGCTGTTCCAGAATTGGTGTCATTTGGGTGACTTCTCAGAAGAAATCGAAGCCCTGTATTGTTTTTGGGTCTTTAGACCAAACTAATGACCACGGGTACAGCAACCAGCCTCAGAATGGATAATGAAGACATTGAAGTGGTGGATAGCTTCTGCCTTTTAGGATCAGCCATCAACAGTAAAGGATCCAGCAGTCAAGAAATATGCCGCAAACTAGTACTTGGTAGGGTTGCAATGAAGGATATTTAGATGCTGTGAAGGATATTTAGATGCTGGAAAGGATATTTAGATGCTGTGACGTGTCTATACCTACAAAGATTAGAATTGTTCGGACAATGGTTTTTCTTTTGACACTCCATGGATGCGAAAGCTGGACCTTGAAGAAGCAAGATAGGAAAAGTATTGACGCTTTTGAACTTTGGTGCTGGAGAAGACTTTTGAGGATACCATGGACAGCCTGGAAAACAAACAAATGGATCATAGAACAAATCAATCTAGAATTTTCACTTGAGGCACAAATGACCACGCTCAGACTATCAGACTTTGGACACAGTTTGCAAAAACTCAGTTCTCTTAAGAAGTCCATAATGCTGGGAAAGAGAAGAGGACGACCAGCAGCAAGATGGATGGACACGATGACGCCAGCCATGAATGCTCCACTGAGAGACCTTCAAGGCCAAGCTGAAGACCGATCATCCTGGAGAGAATCTATCTATGTGGTCACTAAGAGTCGACACCGACTTGAGGGCACTTAATCAATCAATCAATCGCTTTTAGGTTTTTTAATGTGTTAATGTGTTTTTAATTTGTATTATGATTGACTTGATTCTAACATTTTTAAAAAATATTATTTATTATATTATTTTATTTATTACATTTCTATCCCCATCCAAAGGATTGTAAGAGGGCAATTGTCAGTTGGGCAGTATACAAATAAAATAAAATAAATGTTTTATTAATCTGTTTGTTTATTATTCCTAATTCTATACTGCCTAATACAGACATCTCTAGGCAGTGTACATCATTTTTGTAAAAACGCAACCAACAATTAAAACAGGCAACAAAACACTTTAAACCAATTTCAAATTTAACTAAAAGCCCAAGTAAACAGGTGTGTCCTAAGTTGTGTGTGTGTTTTTTTTAAGGCATCCAGAGACCAGCACGCTCCTATTCTGACAGGGAACAATTTAATGAATGGAATAGAATGAATGAATGAATGAATGAATGAATGGTGACTTTTGGATTCTGTCAGATCTAGTCACTTTCATGGTATCTGTCAAGACCTACTGCCCAAATCTCTCTCTCTCTCCCTTCCTCCTTCATCTCTTGCTTTCTTCTTTCCCCGCATTCTCTTCTTTTCTCGGCTCCCTTCCCTCCTCTCCTAACCCCCCCTCCCTCATACTTCTATACCGCCTGACACGTGCAGCCCTAGGCGGTGTCCCTAAGTTGAAATGCAATATATTAAAAAGCGGGATAAAATGATGAAAACAGTTATGACATGAGACCAGTCGAAACGAACGGAACGCCTGAGAAAACAGGTGCGTCTTTTAAAAAACAGCCAGATGGAGAAACTCCGATTGCAGCGGGGAGTGCGAGCTCGCTCTCTCGCTCTCTCTCTCTCGCCTTTGCCTTCCCTCCCTCTCTCCCTCCCCCCTCCCTTTCTTCCTCCCCCCCCCACCCCGAAAGAAAGCGAGGGTGCCAGCGAAAGAGGCACTGCGACTGCAGCAGCAGCAGCGCGCGAGGGGCCGCCAGTGGCAGCAGCTTGGAAGGGGAGTCCACGTGAGCCTCGCCGGGTTGCCATTGATCGCCTCGCCTCGCCTCGCCGGCTGCTGCTGCTGCTGCTGCTGCAATCGACCCAGGCGGCGGCGGCGGCGGCGCGCCGAGGCGGCTCTTCTCCTGGCCGCTGCTGCAGCAGTGTGCGCGGCCGGGGTGGCAGCGGGAGGATGCGCCGGGCTGCTGCTGCGCTCTGAGCCCCCGCCTGGCCCGATCGGGGGCGGCAAGTTGGCGCGGAGCGGCCTGGGCGGAGGGGGGCGCCCGAGTGGGTGGCGCGCGGCGCGCCGTCTCCCAGCCCAGCAGCCCCGCCAGGCTGGGCTGGTCGTGCTGAAGAAGGAGCCGCCGCCGAGGAGCAGCAGCAGCGGCAGCCGCCCGCCCGCCCAGGGAAGCGGCGCCGACGGGGAACGCGGGGGTCCGCCCGCCCGCCCGCCAGCAGCCCCCGCCGTGGCGCCCATGCCCGCCGCCCGCCGGCCCGCTTGGTGTTAGGACGCGCCCGCCGCCAGAGGCGAAGCTCGCCATGGGGCAGCCCGCGCCGCCGCCGCCGCCGACCCTCCTCCTCCTCCTCCTCGGGCTGGGGTCGCTGCTGGGGGGGTCGCTGGGAGGATTCCCCAACACCATCAGTATAGGTGAGAGGCGGGCGGGGCCGGGCGGGGGTCTCTCCTTTCCAGGGGGCGCGGGGCAGGGGAGGGCGATCGGGGGGGTACCTGGGTGGGGGGAGGAGGAGGGGGGATTCTCCCCCCCCGCTTCATCGCAACTCCTTCATCTCCCCCCCCCGCCTCCCCCGCTTCATCGCAACTGTGGATCTCCCACCCCGCACCCAATCCCGGCGGGTTTTTGAGTTCTGAAGGCAGATCACCTGAAGGCGAGGCGCAGTCAATGGCTCGGAGAAACTCGGGCTCAAGGGTGATTTGTGTCGTCCTCCCCCCCCCCCCCCGCCTGCTCCACCGCCCGAGATAACTGCACAGCATCGCATAGACTACTAATAAGGGATGGAGTCGTGGGGTGGGAAGGGGGAAAGGGAGTGCAGGGTTGTTAGTAACAGTAAGGTGGTGGTGGTGGTGGTGGTGGTTGAAGCCCCACTGGGAGCAGAGCGGGTCTTGGGGTAGCAAGCACGACTTGTCCCCTTTGCTAAGCAGGGTCTGCCCTGGTTTCCATTTGAATGGGAGACTCCATGTGTGAGTAGCACTCTAAGCTATTCCCCATAGGTGATGGGGCCACTCTGGGAAAAGCATCTACCTGCTTGCATTCAGAAGGTTCCAAGTTCCCTCCCTGGCAACATCTCCAAGATAGAGCTAAGAGAGACTTCTGCCTGCAGCCTTGGAGAAGCCTCTGCCAGTCTGGGTAGACATTACTGAGCTAGATGGACCAAGGGTCTGACTCAGTATGTGGCAGCGTCCTCTGTTCCCCTGAAGTCCTTTTGAAGCCTCTTGGTCCTAATGATGCTGGGATGCCTCCTTACCCATCACTTAACACCCCCCCCCAGCCGTTGACTCCACTGGCAACATTTCCATTGATTCCTGTTGTGATGCCCTTGTTGTTGCTTGTGATACTATCTCTGCCAGCATAACTTTGTCGTTCATAGTGCACGTCCTGTACATGAAAGACTAGAAATTCCCCTGCCCACCTTTAGCCTTGGGGTTTTTTTTGGGGGGGGGGTAGCCCAAATGTGGCTTTCAGCCCAAAGAAGACTGAGCTGTTTCTCATAGCCCAGACATCTGATAGCCCAGGTGTGACAAGCCGAGGGGGGCAGTTTCTGGGGGCTGGCTCACATAATCAATTGCTTGCCTGCCCATGTCACCCAATGAGATCTGCATCAAATGTACTCCTCTCTTGCTGTTCTGCGAGTAGGAGTGTAATTTTTTCCTCCCACTCGGGTTCTGGGGCATTGAGAAATGCCAAGCTGTGTTTAAAAATAGTGTCTTATTCACTGATCGGGAGGCATCTTACCTCTGTTGGTTAATGTGCGGCTGCATCCATGCTGCAGAGGGGGAAAGCCCAAAGGGAGAGGGGGATTCATGTTTGCCCAGTCCATGCTTCAGAAGGGTCTGGCATGATGCGTGCCAAGAAAGCTTGAGAATAAGTCCAACTTGGATTTCTAGTGCCTTGTCGTTCAAGGTTGCTTTGATGTGTGTCGGGCTGCAGAGAAGCTTCTGCACGCAGCCATTCAGAACTTTCACCTGTGCATAACCTGTGTCTGATGTGTGTTACCCTGGCAGACTAGAATGAAAGTAGCTCAGTTATTTGCACTGCCAAAAGTCTTCCTTCCAACTGATATTCTGAGATCAAGTAGCCTGCTATGATATTGGAACACTTGGAAACCCAATTGGGTTCTATTGGATTTCATTCCTGATCAGTTCCTGCTGCTAGTCTCTTGGATTCTTAGAGTCCAGTCCGATGTTTACCCAAACCTATCCACATTTACTCAGAAAGCAAGCCCCACTGACTTCTACAGAAGTGCCCAAGTTTGTAGCCGTAGCATTTTGAATACTACAGCCACAGCTCTTGTGATCCTAGGCATGCCTACTTGGAAGTAAGTTCCACTAGATTTCCTTCCAAATAAGGCTTCAGTCTGATCTATGTACATTTACCAGGGAATAAGCACCTCTAAACATACAGTGTGTGTTTCTTCCTGCTAAAAATACAAAAGGCATAGGATTGGATCCTGACTGAGGATCTCAGTCATATTAAAAAAAACCTAAGTCCTGTTGAAGCTGTTGGGATTTACTTCCGAGTAAGGAAGTGTGCTTTGGCTGCTGCAGCATAAAGTTATAATGTGGATTTGAGGTTGTAATCCCTTTAACATTTGCTTTGTTGTGAGTTCTGCTGCACTCAGTGGGACTTACTTGAGAGTAAACATGGATATGTATACGTTTTACTTGCAGCTGAATCTTGTCCATGTTTACTTAGAAGTCTCACGCCTTTCAAGTGGGCATAGGATGGCAACCTTATTTGGTATTTTATCACTTCTTTGATGTGTGTGTGTGTGTGGCTGAAAACTACCGTATAACATGTCAATACATTGCTCTAGATGTGGCTGCAGTGCCTTGTCTGATGAGACAGCACATGCCGAACATATTTCAAACATCTCATTTCCAATGTTTCCTTCTCCCTTGCAGGAGGACTTTTCATGAGAAACACAGTCCAAGAACACAGTGCATTCCGATTTGCTGTACAGTTATATAACACAAACCAAAATTTCACGGAGAAACCTTTCCACTTGAACTATCATGTCGACCACCTCGATTCCTCCAACAGTTTTTCGGTAACAAATGCGTGTAAGTAGCTGCTTGACTTCTCTTATGACACTGTGGGGTTCTGTTTATGTACCTTTTCTCCTCCCTGCCCCTAAAAAAAGAAAAAAGCTCTCCTTTTGCCGAGATCCAGAGCTGCAATTCATGCCTGTTAAACTACATCACAACAGCCCTGCCAAAGCACAACTTAATTAATCTTGCAGTATTGCATGCTTGCCAGTTACTCTTAATTAAATATTTGATTCTTCTCATGCTAATATGTTTTTTCTCCCCCAATCTGATGGAAACAATTCAGAGTAAGTTATAAAGTCACATTTGTGTGTTTTGACAGTGATTGTTGCTAAAAACCAGCTACAGTCTGGATATAAGCAGTGGCAGGAGGAGATGGGAAATGTTATGGCACAAATAATATCTTGCACAGGAATGAAATGTGGCAAATGCTGTTTAAAGTGACCTTGAGGTGACAGAGGGAGATGGGTTTACTGGCCTCCTTCTTCTGCCTTAAAATAGCCTTTCTTCTTGCAGAGAATGAGTGTCTTGATAAAAACCAATGAGAGACTGTAAACTGATGAATGCTTTAGGAGCTAGAGGGAGGGAGAGAAATGGTGGAGAAAGCCTGGCAGCCTGGGGAAAAAAATTAGCACTGCAAGTGTGTGTGTGTGTGATGCTCGTACCTATTGAGAGCAAGATGCAATAGAAATTGGAGAAGGTATATAGTGCAGTGCATGGAAAACAAACCAATCCACCTTCTGGGCCGCATCAAGATCTCTTCAAAGGTCCACCCTAATATTCAGACACGTCTTTTGTTTGGGATCAAGTGGCATCCTTGAATGATATCGCCCTTTATTTAAAATCCAAAGAGGGCTGTTTTAATCCTGTGAAATCCACCGCGAGAAGCTGTGCAAGAGTGCAATGCCAGAAATTAATTACTCTCGCCTTATTATTTTAAATGTAAGATCCTGGTCAGCAACCAGTTATATCAGGGGGCCACTTTAAAGAAAGGGGGTGATGATCCCGGCCCTCACTCCATCCAATGCCCAGCTGCAACGTACCTTCACTATAGATGCAATCATTCCATTTCTATTGTGGTTTTGTATCTGTGATGATTTTCTAGGTCTCGCAGCTTTCCTATTAATTATGCACGAGTGTGTGGGAACAGGCAGACTAGCAGGAGCCTACCTTCTAGGAACTCCTAAACTGTTAGGCCAGGAGTTAACAAGCAGCTCTCCATAAGGAGAAGATCTCTTAGACACACAGACGTCTCCTGAGATGCCTCGCGTTCAGATGGCTTCCGACTAGTTGATGCTTTGTGTGCTGGATTTTAGGGTTCAAGCTCTTCAGACATATAAATGGAATGTGAACTTCCTAGTTATAACTGGAATTGCCAATGTTTCAGCCAGCCACTGCGGAGCTTGATGTGAAGATATTAGTAGGTGATGATGCTTTTATCTCTATGCTGTCAAAAGTGTCACGTGCTGAATTCTGCAAATCAAGCTGTTAAATGCACAAGAGCAGGTCAGGTTGTATTTTCTGGTCAATTGTCAACGAGAGAGAGAGAGAGAGAGAGAGAGAGAGAGAGAGAGAGAGAGAGAGAGAGAGAGAACAAATGAACTCAAAATGACTTTTATTTTAATAATCTAATCCTGGCCTGCCTCAGCAGTACATTTAACAAACATCTGAATCATAATCCTTAATGAATGTAATCCCTTCAAGAGGCTCTATCTCAAACATAGTTTCCTTAAATATCAATTATATGGACTTACAGTAAAGGCATTAAACAGCTTGGATAATTGGTTATTAATTGCTCTTTTTAAAGAAAGTGGGGAGGGAAACACCTTGGTGCTGTTTCCTGGATCCCGCTAAGATTACTAGGAGTCCCCTCCCCATGAGATTCAAGACACAGGTGCACAGGGAGGTGGAACAGAATGGACACACTCATGCCCCTGATCGTGGGATGAGCAGGGCTGGCTGTACATATTGTCCATACTAGCCCAAGGAGATCCCTGATGGATTGGACCAGTTCTGTCTAATTCAGTACTGGGTTTCCCATGGCAGTCAAATAGATGCCCTTGGGAAGCCCACAAGCAGGGGGCGTGGAGGGAAGCCGTTCAGTGGGGAACTGCTCCTGGCCATGGTAGACCTCTCCTCTAGGAATTTCCTTAATCCTTTAAAGCCAACAAGGCCGGTGGCGATCATTACCCACATGTTAATTTGACAATGTCCATTGCAGTTTCGATTGTCCATCTTGAATCCATTGCCAGTCAGTTTCATTAGATGACCCTGAGTTCTGATATTACGGGAGAGGGCAAAAAACATTCTCCACACTATGGATGGAGGGCAAAAAACATTCTCCACACCCCCAGCGTGGATTGCTTTAAAAGGGGGCTTAGACAGATTCATAGAGGACAGGTCTATCAGTGGCTACTAGTCTGGTGGCTGTGGGCCATCTCCAGCCTCAGAGGCATGATGCCTCTCAATACCAGTTGCAGGGGAGCAACAGCAGGAGAGAGGGCATGCATTATACCTCTTGCCTGTGGGCTTCTCAGAGGGCATCTGGTGAGCCACTGTGTGAAACAGGATGCTGGACTAGATGGGCTTCCTTGGGCCTGATCCATCAGGGCTGTTCTTATGTTCTAATACATCACTTCAGAATCTTGTGTCATGTGCTTCAGAGGCCTTTGCCATGCCCAACTGCTTGTTCACCCCAGTGAGAGTTCAGTGCAAAGAAGTCTGTGATTGGCTGGTGTTTATCAAAGAGAATAGACCTCTTCTCCCTGAACGGATTCATCCCCTTCTAAAAATATTATAGGCAATGGCTTTCACTGCATCTTTGGGAAGCAAATTCCATTACATTCATTATGCATTGTGTGAATTAGTGTTCTCTGCTTTCTGGCTAATCCAGTCTGGAGCTGAATCGTTTATTATAGGCCGAGAAGAATGCCTCATGTTACGTGACATTACTGCTGCTGCATACCATAAGAGTGCTTGACCTTTCTGCATCTGATACCTATCCAATTGAAAAATATCAGAGGAAGGATGGAAGTATATTTCTTTTTGCAAAAGTGTGTATTCACCATCACTTGGGTGATAAAACTCTGCACACTTATCTGGGAATACAACTTGACTTGCTTCTGAGTAAAACACACAAGCTTGTGCTTTTGGTGTAGATGGGTGTAATGCTCTTTAACTGCCCTGACTGCACATTTGGCAGGTTAGTTTGAAGGAGATTGTCCCTTCCTCCTCCTCCTCCTCCTCCTCCTCCTCCTCCTCCTCGATTTCTTGTCTATTTTAACAATTATGTCACTGGAAACCAAAGGGTGCTCCTTTCCAGCCCGTTACCTCTTGTACCCAGTGGTGTTTTGGAGTACAGTACAAGTGTACGCCTTTGTTGAAAACATGGTGCCACTAGTATACCAAGGACTGAAGCTTTCTTTCAAGCTTGGCTCATGGGGTTCAGTCCAGTTTTCCCAGACTCTGCCTGAAACTAAACTTGAAGAAAATTATGGGTTGGGAGGGAGGCTTTAAGCAGAGAATCCAAGGTTTTGGGGTTTTTTTTAGAGATGCCAAAAGACTTTCAGCGACAGTCCTATGGAATGGAGTTGAGAAGACCCTGAACAGAACTCTCTTTTTCTTTCACTGCTAAGCTTCCGCCCAACAATACAAATGGCAATGAGAGAACCCCATTCCCTCCTTCTGTGTACCCTCAGTACATATCTTCAGAGGTCTGAGCTTCCAAACCTAAAGGATGAACTTTAGGCCCACAACTCACCTTGTGTCAGCAAACCCCCTGAGTTGGGTGTATCTCTCCAAGACAGCGCTGGGAGAGACTCCTGCCTTCAACCTTGGAGAAGCTGCTGCAAGTACTGAGCTAGATGGACCTATGGTCTGACTCCATATAAGGCAGTTTATACCCCTGCTAACTGAGCAGAGAGAGACACCTTTTTAAAGTGACGGTTCTCTTATATTTAGTAGGGGGAGAGCAACTGGCCTTATCCATCCCCAGCCATCCTTCCAGTGGCTGTTGCTGATAGGGAAGAGAGCTGGTCTGGTGGTAGCAAGCATGACTTGTTCTCTTAGCTAAGCCGGGTCCACCCTGGTTACATATGAAATGGAGACTAGAAGTGTGAGCACTGTAAGATATAGTCCCCTTAGGAGATGGAGCCACTCTGGGAAGAGCATCTAGGTTCCAGCTTCCTTCCCTGGCAGCATCTCCAAGATAGGACTGAGAGAGACTCCTGCCTGCAACTTTGGAGAAGCCACTTCTATTCTGGGTAGACAATACTGAGCTAGATGGACCAAGGGTCTGACTCGGTATATGGCAGCTTCCTATGTTCCTATATTGGTCTTATGTTTCTTTTAGATTGTGAAATCTTTGGGGACAGGGAGCCATTTTATTTATGTATTATTTATTTTTCTATGTAAACCACTTTGAGAACTTTGGTTGAAGAGTGGTATATACATATATGAAGTAGTCGTAGCTTCCTATGTGGCTATGATCATAGAGTAATTGTCTTAGAAAAGTCAGAACATATGCATCCCCAAGTGACGTCCTCCTTGCTCCCTGCAGGATAACCATGTTCTAGCCTAGCATGTTAGCCATGCCTAGCCTAGGCATTACCAATTCCCTTCCTAATGAACTAGTGGCTATCTTTGTCTTCCAGTGTTGTCTGTGAATCGACTGTCTTCTCACGGAAAACGAGCATCTTACATTACTTTCTTGCCATTGGCCATTGATGTGCCCAAGTTGGAGAAAGCTGCATTGGTTCTGACCAACAAGTTGTGAGAACTATCCACACAGTCGAATGGACATAATACTCCCCCCACCCTCTTGTAGGCCGTCACCACTTCCAGTTGGCCACTGTGGTTGGGGATGATGAGAGTTGTAGTCCAATAACAACTAGAGGGCTGAAGGTGTGTAACCCTGTTCTAGGCAATGTCCTCCATGTCTCACCGAGTTCTCAGGATTCTTTGTTGGGAAGAAAGTTATGACAGTGAGTCACAGAACTAATGCAGCTTTACAATGTAAATAGGGCCTTACTGGAACAGATTCTGCAAAGGATGATGGGAAAATCTGAGTGTCCCAGATGTGCCTAGGCTGTGCTTTGTGGTATCAATAGTATGTCTACACTGCTGCTGCTGCTGTTGTGTTTAAATGAAAAGAATTGTGTGCTCAGATAGTTAATTCTCAACTTGTTTCACCTATGCCTTTCTCTTAGCTATTTAATGGTAGTAAGGGGGGATATTTTCCCGCTCTTCTAAAAGTCATTAACAGATAATTTGATCCTAATCTTAAATGTTTGTTTATGGGATGAATGAATCTCTAAACAACAATATTAATACTGGATTGTAAAAACTCCCACACAAATAATCCAGAACAAGGGAACAATCCAGGCTTTAACCAAGTACTTTCCACCCTGGCACCATGAGGAGAGAATGTCCTGAGGACTGTTGTCTTGATAATGGAGGTGATTGTTAATCCAGATTCATGAGTGTAAAACAAGATCGATCCATTCAGAATCTGTAATAGTAACCTCAGGAATGTTCTTGGAGTTTATAAAGGAGGAAGAAAACTGTCCTTATGCTGTGTCCACTTTGCTGCAGTGTGGTGCATTCCAAAACTGGTGGGGGGGGACCTATCTAAGAAATCTTCACAGCAGAACAGGGAAAGAAAAAAACCTTGGCATTCATTGGAGAGGATGTTCTCCTTATGAGACAGAAAAACTTCTGCTCCCTGATGTTTAATAGCAGCTCCTTTCCCCAGTTAAATTCCTGTATGAACCTGTCATTGTGTGTTGTCTGCATCTCCGGCTTCTAATCTCTGCTGCATGCCTGTCTGCTTCTGAAAAGGGCTGGATTGAAACTACTGCTTGGGGTGTGTGTGTTTTTAACATGTAGGTGAATTAAAAATTATTGAGACCATATTTTGCAGACCTTTTCTCTGGGAGAGAGAAAAAAATTGCCCTATGAGGATAGGAACTCTGTGAGGTGGAGTAGCACAGAAGGCGATACGAGCAGGTGGAAAGGGAGGCATTGCAGGTTTCCTGCAAAACTGCTTGCACACGGAGCAAGACGTCTTTGTCAGGACAGATTGGAATGGGTTATCTTACAGGCATAATTCCATCACTTGCATATCTCGATATAATTTTTTCGCTCTGCAGCTTTAGATGAAAACCTCCCCCAGAGTCTGTTACGGTTCGTGTTCAAAATATGCTTAAAGTTCTGTCTCCCCGATTCCCTCGGAGCAGCGCTGCCCGTATCGTTTCTGTTCTGTACTTGTAGAGTACTGTTCGCTCCTCGTACTCCAGCTACTGCAGTGTCAGCTCATTAGCACACAGATCGCATATTCTCTCTCTCTGCACTGTCATTGCAAAAAATTGCTGTTCTACACCTTTACGGCCAACAAATGTGCTTTCAGCTTACGCACCATTTGCAGGGAATATTTAGGAAAGCAATTGGGTTAGTTACACCCCCCCCCTTAGAATTTTCCTAAGGAAAGGATTAGCTTTAATACTAAAATAAATAAATTAAATAAGAAAATCTGTTGATCTTAGCAGTGGTAGAAGGTATGCAGGAGCAGAAGGGATTGACTGTGAAATGTGGGTGAGCTATAGTCTACAGATAAACACCCTGAGCAATCTGTTGGCTATTCATGTTCTCACTTATTCCTTTTGAGTCATTTGGGGGCGGGTGGGGGGGGGAGAGAGATTCTTTTTGCGTATTAACAAATTTTGACTGTCTGCTGTGTTTGCCACTGCATTTATTCCTTTGCCAGCCAAAGGGAAAAGAGCATAATTACCTAATTATCCTTGTTTGCGGAGATCCATTTGTTTGGGTGCTTTCTGTTTTGTGGCTTTTCTTGACTCTCTTCCTCAGCAGCATTTTGCATCCTTTGCCATTCATCCTTCAGCTTTCAGAGGGATGAGATTTTGTAGAGCCAAGGCCAGTGAGTTTTCTGTTTCCCTTTAAAAAAATATATGCACTGCTGGTGTTGCAGGGCTTGATGTTAACGGAGATTAGCTGGACTGATCTTTAATTCTGCTTCTCCTGTCCAGTCTCTCTGCTCCGGGGTGCACAAACTACTTCCCTGTTTGCGGCTGCTCAGCATTTTTTCATGCCAGTGGGCAAGCAACTTGCTTTCCTTGCATCTGGGCTCTTTTTAGCCAGCTGGCAAAGGGACTGCGCTGCTTCAACTGGTCAGCTCGCTGCTGCCAAAGATGTCTCTGTTCTTAAAGGTTTGTCAGGTTTCAGAATACAAAATGGAAGATGTGGAAGCTAAGGAATTGGTCTGCCTCCTGGAAGGCTAGAGGCTCCTACCTACCTGGTTGCACTGACTTCTGCTGCTTGCTCTGCAGTAGTGAATGAGACTTCTTTAAACAACCAAGGCCTCCTAAGATAATTAATTCAGGCTATAGGGCCATTACATACTATGACTATATTGTCTGGCACTTTGCCATACAGTTCCAAATAGTGTATGCCGGAGCAAAAGGGGGAATGAAAAATATTTGGGTGGGGAACACCCGCTCTACTTTTGTACCCCTTGGAGTCATCCCTGTCCACAGCTGGTCACTACAAGACAATCGAGAGATTCTTAATGGCCAATAATGAGAGCGGCAGGACCAAATCCTACATGAATTCCTGGGAGATAGTATGTGTTGTGTGTGTGAGAGATTGAGATTGAGATGTAAGCAATTCTACTAATCCTTTCAACAGTGACATGCCAGTAGTCCTAGATCGTATTTCATAGTTGGGTTGCTAAAGCAGGGTTTCCTAACATGAGGTCCTCCAGATGTTGCCGAACTAAAACTCCCATCATCCCCATCGACCATTTTATTGTGGCTGGGGATAATGGGAGTTGTAGTTCAGCAACATCTGGAGGACCAAGCTTGGGAATCCAAGGTCACCAAGTAAGCCCTTTAATAAACCAAATTAAGGTTGGTCCATTGGAGTTGAGGATGGCTCCAGAATTCAGGGCTCCTTCCTACCTGGCTGGGCCCAAAGAGAATTGATCTACCATTATCACACAAAAGTTATTGGCGCAGAGGTAATCTCAGGGATCAAGAGTGGGCCATGTGAGTACTCTGGACCCTCACCAACTGCCCAACAATGCTGATCCCCATCTCCAGTCCTACAAGCCATGAGGTGTAGGCAACCAGATTTGCACCTGAGACTGCCCTGGGAGGTCTCCGGTTGTCCAGAATTTTGGTGAGATTTGGGAGACAGGGATAAGGCACTGTCAATGATGCAAGACAACCAGAGGACAGCCTCCCAGTTGTAATAGCAGCTCTACAGGGTAAGAGAGCAGGCAAATGCAGTGGAGCCAAGGGCAGAGTAGGGATGTGCAAACAATTTGACTGAATCGATTCAAATTTCAAATTGAATTCAAATTGATTTGGCTTGAAACTGTTTGCACAGAATTGGATTTGTTTGAATTGATTTGAATTCGCCTGAACTCAAATTGACTTCAGTCAAATTCGGGTGAATTTGATTTGAGTTTGGGTGAACTTGAATCAAGTCAAACCAATCACATTCTGTGCAAGCAGTTTCAAATAGAATCAATTCCGTTTCAATTCAAATTTGAATGGATTCGGTCAATTTTTTGCCACATCACTAGGCCAGAGAATGGCATCATTGCTGAAGATTAGTTGGTCTTGACTGGTTAGTGCCTGATTGGGTGGTCACCTTGGAATTCATGTACCTTATCCTGAGCTCCATTCGCTCTCCCTCTCTCTCTCTCTCTCTCTGCTTTGGGGACTTCTTGTTGAAAAGCAGTATATAAATATTTGTTGTGTACATTTCGGAGTGCAGATTAAGGGGTTGTGGAGAAGTTGGTCTTTACAGAATATTTGCAGGCAGAGCAGGGAAAATGGTACCACATACATCTTGAGATGGAAATTCTCCTACATAAGGGGGCTGCGAAGGGGAATTTTTGGAGTTAGCATAGAAACAGGAGTAGTTTTATTTTGGAAAAATTAGTTTAAAGGGATCTATAATCTTACATGCTGTGGAACATAAATTGAAAATATGTCAAGAACTGTACAGTTTCCCCAAAATTTTGTGTTGACATCAAAGGAATGTTTACTTGCGTTTTTCTAATCGGAGTTTAATACTTAACATTTATCATCATGTTAACTGGATTTAAACTGAATCAGCTGGTTTAATGGCGATGAAATACACATGATGAGAGCTCAAGACAGCTGGCCTTTATAGACCGTCTTTATTGCATATAAAAGGGCGTTAACCCAACAGGACTTGGTTAAAAGCAAACGTTTCGACATAAAGATGTCATTTTCAGTGCTAGTAGTTTAACAGTGTTTGACCCAGCATATAGCAAAGCTGAAACTCTCCCGGTCAACCACCCAAAGCTGATGAAATACATGGGCGTGTGGTGGGGAGGAGACGAGATAAGAACACTTTACCGAGGATTTAAACTGAGCTAATGAACATAGGAAGTTGGCATGTACGGATTCAAACCATTGGTCTATTGAGCTGAGTGCCCTCTAAGCTGACTTGCAGTAGCTTTCTAGGGTTCCAAAGAGGGGCGTTTACCACCACTACCTCATTGTACTAGAGACTGACTGTGGTACCTTCTGCATGGAAACCATGGACCCTACCACTGAATAGGGTCCACCTCCCCAACATTCTGCATGTAATGAATTGCTGTGTAATACAGCCAGTCTTGAGTAACTTGCTTTGGGACTACAATTCCCATAATCCCTTGCATTTGACCATTGTGGCTGGCGTTGATGGAAGCTGTAGTCCAAACTCAAGAAGTTGCCCAAGAGTGAATACAGCTTTACTTACTTGAATTGTCCCCACCCTAGTGGGTGACGAGAATAACCAAAAGGGCTGAGTACTGGAATGGTAAATTACAATGACTCACTGGAGTAATGCAGCATCTCCCCCACAATTTTCAACTTCAGGGTATTGATTTATTTTG
Organism: Hemicordylus capensis; assembly: GCF_027244095.1. NCBI lineage: Eukaryota > Metazoa > Chordata > Lepidosauria > Squamata > Cordylidae > Hemicordylus > Hemicordylus capensis. The sequence continues at coordinate 24,507,192 of NC_069667.1, forward strand.
AAATCAAGAGATCTCATTAGCCTGGCTCAACAGCAAAAGAGCAGCCGCATTGGTGACCTATTTCGCACATCGGAAACAGCAGACGGTGCTAACTGGGCTTCAGTGTTGACATTTTCATTTCAATTCAGATTAGGTCACCCTTAGAGAAATTTTATATAACGATAATTGGAGAACTGCGGAAGTCTCCTGCATTCAGCCACCATGGGATATTTGCTTTTCTCAGTATGGGCTTAATTCTAATGTGCACTCAACAGGGAAGAGGAAACATCCCAAAATGTCACACTGCAAATCTCTGTGTTTGTATTCTTCTTCTGAGCTGGTGAGATGTGGATGCTGCATGGTTTGCTCCTACCTGCTGAAATGTAGATCTTTCAGTGGCTAGGTTCATATGTAGTGGGGAATTGGTGGATATGGGGGAAACTTGAAGTTGGCTTTGCAGACAGTCACATACAGGTAGCCAAGTTGAACCAGAGGTACATCCTCTGTCCATGCCTCCCAGTGAAGCCTTGGATACTTTCCTAGCCTGCCTTGAACTGCCCTTCAATGGGCAAGCCTTCTCTATATCATCTAATTCACAGCCATTGGTCTCGATGGCAAAAGGGGTGGGATCTCCTGCAGTGAACCAAAGGAAGAGTGTCGGTTCAGACATAGCGCAAACCTCAGGGTGAGCAATACTTGGTTTGGCTAACCAACTTCAAATCTAGGTTTGAGGTTTAACTTTTCAGTTGGAGGCCCTGTGTCCACCTCTGGTTCCTGCCTTAATGTCTGTCCAGACAGCCGTGGACAAGTAGGTTATCGACTTTGTTCAGTTTTATGTGTGAATCTGGCCATAGGTAGGGATATGCAGATCGATTCAAATTTGAATAAAATATACTCCAATTTGGCTGATTCGAATGATTCAAATTTGAATCAAATCACCCCTAAAGGGAGTAATCTGATTTGAATTGAATAAGCCAGGTAAGAATTTGAATTGATTCAAATAGATTCGACGACAGTTTAGGGACATTTTAGCACCTTTAAAAAGCCATACCACCTTGATTGGTTTAAAAAAGGTGCTAAAATAGAACAAATCGATTTGAATTTGAATCAACTTGGCCTGTTTTGGGCCAATTTGATTCAAATTCTAATCAAATTGGCCAGTTTGAATCCAAATTTGAATCGAATCTGATAATTTGATTTGTGCACATCCCTAGCCATAGGTGAACACCCCCCCCCTTTAAGCATGGGGTTGCTGTATGCCGAATTCATTCATTCATTTATTTTTAAATTTCTGTACTGCCTTTTATTAAAGCAATCTCAAGGCGGTTCACAAATACACGGAGAGAGACAATTCCATTGCTTTCCGTTTCTGCCATTCTACCTTGCCTTTCTCTCGTTGATGGTCAAAGTGGTTAAAATCAATAACTCAGTCTTAAATATACAGTTAATAATTCAGAATAACATGTCTTCTCAGCAACCTATAATGCATGATTGGCCCAGGCTATGGTTGGAATGTAGAACAGCACCAGTCAGAATGAATGCAAGTGTCCGTTAATAACTTGTTTTGGTTAACAATGCCCAATGACTTGTATTTTGACTATTTTGGGAGATTTGATACAGGATGGAACAAATGGGAATTTTTTTTGCCAGGAGCAGACAGTTGAGTTGTCCAAATTCTGCCACACTATCTCTCAAATGTTTAGCAGCAGCATCAGTCAGGGAAGGCACCTCAAAGATAGCATGCAGATGGAGTGTAGGACAGCATAATCTTGGAACTGCCATCTCTCCTCACTGGTCTTTCACAGATTTCTGAAGTTGGATTTTTAAAGTGCTACTGGTTGAGCGCAGAGAGCTTTTTAATAATTTTTAAAATGTGTTTTATTAAGAATATTTACCACTTTGAAAAAAAGTTCTCAAAGTAGTTCACATGGCAAGAAGAATGAAAAGATGGATGAACCCAGGGTCATCCCATGAAAGTGAAGGCTAGGAAATTTAGGATCAACAAAAGGAAGTACAGTACTTCTCCACATAGCACATAGATGATCTGTGGAATTCTCTGCCATAGAATGTGGTGATGGCCACCAGTTTGGATGGCTTTAAAAGGGGCATAGACAAATTCATGGAGGACAGGTCTATCATTGGCTCCTAGTCTGGGGGCTATAGACTACCTCCAGCCTCAGAGGCACGATGCCTCTCAATACCAATTGCAGGGGAGCAACAGCAGCAGGAGAGAGGGCATGCACATACATCTTGCCTGTGGGCTCCCCAGAGGCATCTGGTGGGCCACTGTGTGAAACAGAGTGCTGGACTACATAGGCCTTGGTGGTCCTGATCCAGCCAGGCTGCTCTTATGTTCTCAAGTCTTTCTGGTTTTCAGCCTTGCTATTTCCCGATCCAATATGCTTCCTTTTAATGGCCCTGTTTCATTGGTTATCTTACCTCTGAGTTTGCTTGTTTCCCTGAATTAATCCCTGCAAAACTAAATAAAATGAGAAGGTTTCAAAAAGAAAAAAAAGTAGTATTCTGGATGTTGTTGCTACTGTTCTCACCAAGCTCTGATGCTTCACAGTTGACGGCGCCGAGTTCAAATTCCATTGCAAGGCTGGAGGTCCCTAAAGCTTGGCTCAGATTTGCTGGTTGTCTAGTTGCAGCTAGGTGAGAGCTAATTGGCATTCCTCTGTTTGCATACTGCTGATTTCTCTTTCTGTGGTGATAATTTAAACCTGCTGTGGTATTCAGCTCTGACTGAAACTGCCTTGGCCTAGCCATGCCTGTAATCTTCAGCACACTTTCAGGGGGGCTTACTCCGAGAACCGTGGGACTCACTTCTAAAGAAACGTGCATATGGGCAATTGGATGTTGCATATTCATTCCCATTGGTGTGACTGTCCCCGTTAAAACTTGTGACTGAGATTTTTCTATTGCATTAGCTGCTGGGGTATGCATGAGCGGTTTGGTTCGAATTCAAACTCAGTTCGAACCGAAACACTGGTCCGCAGTCTGGTTTGTTAGAACCAGCCAGCAGTTCGGTTTGTGCATTTGAACCGGGTTGAACCAGTTCGGCCCATTTTGACTCAGTTTGGGATGCTTATAAAGGGGAATCTGATAAGGATTCCCCTTTACAAGCAAAAGGGATCCCTACTGCTAAAAGGAGGTTGAATTGGAGGCCGTGAGGGACAGGTGAGAGGTCACCTTACCCACAGTGGCAGTGGTGGCTCCCCAGCAGAGGCAGTCTCCCGGTGGTGCCAGGAGTCCTCTAGGCCCTGCTGGCACTCCCCCGCCAGCAGCATGGGCCAACAGGGGGCGGGGCCTGCTTCCGGACTCCGCTCATGCGCGGAGGCCATTTGCGTGATCTCTGCGCATACATGGAGGCCATTGGCATCACACCATTTGTGGGTGGGGGGCCATGGTGGTCTGGTTCGAATCGAACCAGGTTAGAGTTGAACTGGTTCTGCACACCCCTGTTAGTTACTATTTGCAGGCTATATCGGGAGTTATGGCTGTGGCATCAGTGCTCATAGCAACCCCTGAGCAACATAAATGGTTAAAACCAACACTTCTGGAATTGCATTCAAAGAACCCAGAGCAAGCAAATTCTGTTTGGGTAGGCCTAATGTGCCATTACTGTCAAGAGAGGAAGAGCAGCTTAATTTTCCTTGTCATGGAGCCTGATTTCAAAGCAGTGTATTAGCTGAAAGAAGGACAGGATCCCTCCATTTCTCTAATGCATTATAGTTTGTATCTGTGTTGTAATTTCTTTCACAATGAATTCCTTTCCACCCCTTTTCTGATGTGATCCATCCCCTCACTTTGCGAGAGAGAGACAACAGTTGGGGTGCATTTTTCTTATTTATTGAAATGATTATAGCTGGCACTTTTTGTTCCATCAAGGAACCTTGGATGGGTTCGATTACACATGGCTGTAGCATAACTTCGCCTCTTAGTGTACTCGTGAGCTCCATGAAGTAATCATCATGATGATGTTCCCAAACATTTGTTTATGCAAATCAGCTATGCCTCACTAGGCAGCTGTGTCCTTGCTGGGCAACGCAAGCAGAATTATTTTTATGTTTTATCTTGCCCTTCATTCGAGGAGCAGAGGACAGCGTGCGTGGTTTCCATTCATGCATTTTATTCTTGCAGCAACCCTTTGAGACCTAGTCTGTGTTATTTCATTTGCATGTTCATCCCATTGCATGTCTCCTGTCAAAACTGTAAGCTGCTCAGGCAGAGACCTGGCCTCTTTTTGCTTATGTTTGTCTGTACGCAAGCAGAAAGATCGCTGATGGCACCATTTGATAATAAACAATAACTCTGATGCATTTATTTTACAAATAAACATGGTCTTTCCAGTGTTTTACTCCCGGAAAAGCCAGTGAATGCGGCAAAACTGCTGATTGCTGGGAAACCTGTGCCAGTTGTTTGAAAGAATTTGTATTGATTAGAGTTACAGGGCTATTCATTTTGTCCTGGCGCTTGTACAGTGCAACTATTATTGGGATATGAAATGATACGTTGAGTTATATTTTCCTTGCATGTTATAAAAGGGAGCTTCTATTTACGACTGTTTTGGTGCTGACTGCATTGGAGGCTCTTTCATCACTCAAGAGTACTTTAGGATGCTTCAGAGGGAAGGATAATGGAGTATGCGTGCATTAAGAATCAAAAGATTATTCTAATGCTTTGGAAAGAGGCACAGTTGAGAAACAGTCTAAATTTTGCTCCTGTGAAAATCCCCCAAAGAACTGTTACTGCCTGGCTTGAAAAACATCTCTTGCTAGATCACTGGGCAGAAACCCACTTTATTAAAAGTAAAATAGCCATAACCTTTTCTTTTGACGGTTTCCTAATCATTTATTGGTTTGGTGTCCGTTTGTAAAGATCTTGAGACCCATCAGTGCCAGCCTGCAAACACAGGACCATCATCTATCTATCATTCTCTTTCTGTCACTATCGTTCTCTCTCTCTTATCTTTCTCCTCTTTGTCTGTCTACTCTTTCTCTGCCTTCACAGCTCTAATCCCACATGCACACCAAGAGCTTAAATGTGTAAAACCGCTTCCCCCTCAGAGACACAAAGGTGTGAAATGACTGGGGTGAGAACTAGAACTTTAGACCCCTTTCCTCCTCTGAAGCAGAAGGGTTTGTGACTAGCTTGACTGGATATTCTAGCTGAGCAATTTCTTGCTGTTTTTGGTCAGATCCTCCTTCCGTACCATCACTGAGATACATTAGCTCCGCCCACCTGGTTGTCTATTAGCTGCCGTGAGTCCACAAGCATTCCGCTCAATTGAGTTTTGGGGTTTGTGGCTCCATTAGGTTTTTTCTTCAGATTTTGGTGAAACTGACATATCTTCTAGTTACTCTGAATCTGCCAGTACCTCCTTGTCCGCAGGTGCTCCTGTTCTGTGCCCATAACGATAACAACCTTTCCAGCTCTTCTGGAAATAGTTGATGTAAGAGAAAACCAAACACAAAGCACCTGCCAGTAAATAAGTAGGAATAGTACCAGCAGGAAGGTGCTCCAGTGCCTTGATTATCCTGGTTGCTCTTCCTGGCACTAGAAAAGAAACCGATGCTGTACCCACAGGCAAAAATCCCACCCCCACTAATTGCTGGGATTTCAAAGCTTCCTGTAACCATATCTATTACCTTACTGAATTCTGATAGGAATGCAAAAGCAAAAAGCCCTTGCAATGGCCTTAAAAAACCCCACAAAAACTAACCCTCAGAAGTTTGCCATCCTTCATGCTGTCGCTTAGCTAATGGTGTGTGGATCCATTTTCGAAATCTCTTCAGTCACCTACTTCTTTTAGTGTTGCATTCTCAGGAGAGATGCACAGCAGATGGCTCCTTGGCTGTCGTTTCTGTACCCTGATCATGCCAATCTGTTGCTCTACATCAAAAACTTCATCGAATGTATAGAGGAAGGGTGGGAGAGAGAGAGGACGAACCAACACCCGGCTTAAATTATGCATTGTTTCATGGGCACTTTTCCTGTTGCACTTGCTGACCGTGCTCGGCCATCTGCAGAATTCCTCTGTGGTGTCTTTTGCTGTGTTAGAAGTAACCGGAGCTAACAGAGCAAAGAGGCACCTTTTTCAAGCAGTGATTATCTTATGTTTAGCAGAGGGAGAGCAACTGGCCCCATCCATCCCCAGCACAGCATCCCTCCAGTGGCTGTTGTTGGTGTCTACCTTATGCTTCTTCTTCGATTGTCAGCCCTCTGGAGACAGGGAGCCATCTTATTTATTAATTATGTTTTCTGTGTTAATCACACAGCGGGGAAATGACTTGTCTAGCAAGCCAGAGGTTGCCAATTCGAATCCCAGACTATGGGAAACACCCATATCGGGCAGCAGCGATACAGGAAGGTGCTGAAAGGCATCATCTCATACAGCACGGGAGGAGGCAATGGTCAACCCTTCCTGTATTCTACCAAAGAAAAACCACAGGGCTCTGTGGTCTCCAGGAGTCGACACCGATTCGATGGCACACTTTACCTTTACGCTGGGAGAGGAGTTTTGGGCTCTGCTGGCCTTCTTGTCTCTGAACAGAATTGCTTTCTGTCCCGTTAAATCTACTTTTATTATAGGATATCTACTTGCTGTCCCAGATTTAGGAAGATGGCTGCCTTTGTTGTGAGAATTGCATTTGTGTGTTTACCATATAGTGCCAGCCTGAGGCTTTCGCCTTGTTGTTGGACTGCAACTCCCATCATCCCTGCAATAAATCAGGCTGCCTACCCCTGATATCACAGAACATCACCACTGAGGAACGGTGCAGGTTACTGCCAAACTCTCCCTTCCCTTCAGACTGGCAACTTGGATTTAAAAAATTCTGGAACCTGGATAGAACCAGGGGATGGAACTTGGTAGACTGTGGCGGGAGCAGAATGAATAGAAGAAGGGTTCTTTTTATTCTTGCAGCTGGTGCTGACAGAAATGTGTTTGTGCTCCCTTAGAGCAAGAGACTCTGTAGGAGTGGGAGGAGGAAGCACACATTTCTATCCACAGCATGTGAAATGGAGTTCTGGGGGCTGAACTAGATAACCTGGCTTCTTGAGTGTCTGCATGGGTTCTACAATTCCCCCATGTGTATGGCTCAGCAAAGATGCTGATAGTTCATTTGTTTGTTCATTCTCTCTCTCTCTCTCACACACACACACACACACACCCCTCCAATTTACACAGAGAATAAATACGGCTGGATCAAACCAAAGGGCCTTGGACCCTCGAGGGCTGAGGTTTTCTCTGCCAAATGCTGGTGTATTTAACAGCCGTACTGTTTGGTGTGTCAAATTTATATTTCAAAGGGATTTTATTGTCCTGGTTTTCAGTTGATGGTTTTTGTGAACTGCCTTGGGATACCTTTTATGAAAGGTCGCATCCAAATCTAATTGTAAGTAAAGGTTGTCTAGTTCTGCATCCAATTCTCACAGAGGTAGGATGCTGGACTCGGACAGGTCTGAGGGCCTCTCCTCCACTGGTGCTGCCCAGCAACTAGTATTCACAGATACACTCAAGCTATTCACATGAGCAGCCGAGCCCAGACCAGGGTAGCCCAGCCTGGGTTAGGCTGCTTGTGTGTAGCAGCAGGATTGCTCCCAATCCTGGTGCTGCCATGCTGCCTAACCCTACTTTGCTCCCTGGCCTTTAGCCAAGCTTAAGGGTGTGAGCGGCTACCCTTAACCCCAGCACCAGGGTCGTGTGTATGTTCAAGCTGCACGCAGGGTTGGGTAGGGCACTTAGAGCAGGGTTGGGCACCTAGCGCTCCCGACACCTGGGAGGATTCTCCCAATTCACTGCACTCGTCACGCAGTGCATTCTGGGATATGCAGAGGGCGGGACGCATTGTCCCAGCCTCCGGAGATCCGTGCTGCTTCAAGCAGCATGTATCGTGTAGGAGCGCAATCCATGCCTTCCACTAGCAATAGCAGATTGTCGGGACGGGGAGGTAAGTTTGGTGCACACCTCCAAACCACCCAGTGATCAGGCGCATAGCCTTACTGTCTCTGAACATGGAAGTTGCATATAGCCATCCTGGTTAGTAGACAATCATAGACCTCTCCTACATGATTTTGTGTAATCTCCTATTGAAGCTGGTAGCTATCGCCACATCCCATAGCAGTGACTTCCATGAATTTAATCATGCATTGTGTGAAGAAGTACTGTTTGTCCTGAATCTATTGCCATTCAATTTCCATGGTGACCAAGAGTTCCAGTATCCTACCCAGTGTTTTTAATTATCATGGGTGATATACACAGTTTCTGTGACTCTCTGGAAGAAGGAGCTTTTTTTCTTTTCTTTCCAGAGTAAGGGAAACTCTGTCTGTTGCCCAGTATGTTGAACTGGAATATGGGTTTTTGTGTCTGTCAGTTGGCAACACTATCCTCATAACTGAGAATGAGAAAGGACCTACAAATCTGCACCGGTGTGTTCTCTAATTTTTTTCATCTCTGTGCAGAGTGAGTTTTGTTCTGGGTGGCAGTATCAAGGCAGTGTGTGCGCACATGCATTCAGAATGAGGCCTGATTCCACCTGAGCGGGAACTAAAATTAACTGAGCGGACATCAAAAAACGTGTGAGCGCGCACACATGCACACGCCTTAGAGAGGACACTGATCAGCACCTTTTAAATGCTGTAGGGAATTAACATTGGCCTCTTCCACATGTACCTGTTTGGGTCCAGCTTTCTTTGTGCGAATGTGCAGGTTTATTATTTCTACATATTGTGTGTTCTGCTGTGAGGAAACACCAGTGGTAGCAATTAGGGCAGTTCCTAACCTGTTACAGGCTGGATGTGGCTCAGTCCCAGGGTCAGAGGTACTAAGACATTAGGCCCAAGCAGGAGGCCATTAGGAAACAGGACCAAGGATGTGGCCATAGTTCAGTGGCAGAGCATCTGCTTTGCAGGCCGAAGGTCCCAGGTTCAATTCCTGGCATCTCCCGGTAGGGTTGGGAAAGCCTTGGAGAGTCCTGAAATCTTGGAGAGCTACTGCTGATCAGTGCAGACCAGAGCTGCTCAAGTTCAGCCCTCCTGCAGAGTTTGACCTACAGTTCCCATAACTCCTAGCTATTGGCCACTGTGGCTGGGGATTGTGGAGTTGTAGTCCAAAAAGAGCTGGGGGGCCTAAGTTGAGCAGGCCTGGTGTAGACTGTACTGAGCTAGATGGACCAATAGTCTGACTTGGTGTAAGGCAGCTTCCTATGTTCCAGTGACTGACTCTCAGAGGTCAGAATTTGGAGAGCTCCAGGCACTCACTGGCTTTGACATCGGAGCTCTCCAAATGCTGAACTCTGTAAAGAGTATCCAACCAGAGCTGGACAGGGGCATCCACCCAGGCATAGCAGGATGTTGTTTCAGTGAGGTGTAGTTCTCAACAGAGCCTTGAAGTACCACCGCTTCCTGTCCCTATTTTTGCCTACACAAGTTGTCACGACTTCAAGGGGCAAGGCACTGTATCACAGGCTCTGCCTTTGGCAAGGTTGGGAGGCTTCTGCCTTGGCTGACTGGTCAGTAGAGGAGTCTCCCAAGTCTGACGTTGCCAGTTGGGCGCTTCCTCAAGGCATAGTATCTGCTGCTTATATCTGGTAGGTTCTTTAGGTTTTCTAGTTTGCCCTTTTTAGCTTTTTATTAAGAACTTTAAATTTGAAAATTTTTCAAAATGTAATTTTAAATGTAGTTTTAGCCTGGTTTTTAAACATGTTTAATTTTATTTGCCTCTTATTTTACATGTATCTATTTATTTATTTATTTATTTATTCATTCATTCATTCAGTTTCTATACCGCCCTTCCAAAAATGGCTCAGGGCGGTTTACACAGAGAAATAACAAACAAATAAGATGGATCCCTGTTCCCAAAGGGCTCAGAGTCTAAAAGGAAATCTAAGATAGACACCAGCAACAGTCACTGGAGGTCCTGTGCTGGGGGTGGATAGGGCCAGTTGCTCTCCCCCTGCTAAATAAAGAGAATCACCATGTTAAAAGGTGCCTCTTTACCAAGATAGATAGATAGATATTGTATCTATTTTATTAATGTTACGAGCCGCCCTGAGCCGTAGTGTACTGGAGGGGTGGGGTATAAATATTTTAAATAAATGGTAGAGTGGATAGGACTGACAGAACTGGGGCTCCCCGCTCCAACTCCCCCCTCCCCCACCGAAAGAGATTCCTGCCTGCAACCTTGGAGAAGCTGCTGCCAGTCTGTGTAGACAATACTGAGCTAGATGGACCAATGGTCTGACTCAGTATATGGCAGCTTCCTATAAATATTCTCCCCACTGAGGGGCTTCCAGACCTGCGGTCCTGGCAGCTCCAAACATTAGCTGTAGGAGGAAAAAAACACCATCTCTACCTTGATGCTCATCACAAATTGAATAGGAAATGGGTTCTTGCATGCTGCAGTGCACAGCAGAGCTAGAAAGATCTAGGAGGTGCTGTTTGAACAGCAAATTTCCATGGCTCTTGCAGTTGTCTTTGCTTAAGCACTGCCAGGGTTTTCTCCAGCGAAATTATGCAGCCTAGCAGTGCACACCAAATATCTGTGATAGATGATCTTGCTCCTGCTGTTTGTGAAATGAATGGGCTTGGGATGCAAACAGTAGGTGTTCAGCCTCTCTCTAATTAAAACATACATGCGAGTTTCACCATTCAACTGTACTGTCAGCTTATTCCAAAAGCCTCACCTGAGATATTTAAAACAACAGATTTTTTCCCCTTGCTAAACTTGGGTAACTCTTATTTTTAATTTTTCTCCCTCTTTGCCAAGGGAGCTAGAAAGTCAGAAAACATCTCTAAATAACACTCTTTCAAGATGATGCCTGTAAGAAATCAGGGATTTTTGTCAAACAAAATTCATTTTAAGAAACCTAAGGGCGGGGAGTCTCTCAGATTGTCTTGGGTCCTTTCCACAAAACAGTTAAGCAGGAGTTTGCTTAAAGATGTCTTCTTTATGGGAATCGGTTCCAAGAAAATGTGTGTAGATAGCTGTTGATTATTGTAAAGCAGGGTGGCATGGTCTTGTACACCAATAACCCTTCCAGTGGCGAGACTCTTGTGGATGAGTGTAGCTATAAAATATATTTTTTCTGTGTTTGGTGACCTGATGACTAAATGTATGAACAGACTCCATTGGCAAGTTCACTGTGTGAACTATGACCTGACAGTTCTGTGTTGTTCCATTCATACATGCAAGTCATCCCTTCACGTTGCTGGCATCTAGTGAACCCGACCCTGGTCTGAACCCAACCCTTGGTGTTGGAAAGCTGAATGTGTGTGTGAACCGAGACTATTGAAAAGCAGTGCATTTGAGGTGATGTGGAGAGACATGAAAGTGTTACTTTTGGAGTCATATCTGTGATGACCCATTCATGCAATGAATGTGACCTGTTCATGCAAGTAATTACTATAGTGCCATCCAGAACATGTGAGACATTGCCCTTGGTGTCTTGACTACCCCCCATATGTAATTTCCACAGTGCAGGTTGGCTGTGAATTTGGCAGGAGTGTGTAGATGAAGTTGTCTGTTGTGGTTTGTGCCTTGACTTTCTTACCTGAGTGTTCTGAAACCATTTGCTATGCAGGTACTTATGTGATTTACCTCCATAGGTTACCTTTCTCCTTCCCCACACCAGGATAGTGATGACTACCAGTTATTAGCGTGACAGTTGCGTTTCCATCACTTGAACACTAATGGATGGCTGGATGAGCAGAGGAATTTACCTTTCTTATTTGAACTTCCAAAAGAACTAGGGATCAGTTATTTACTTGCTTCTCAGGGTTCCTGGTGGTGGAAGGAAATGTCAGCATGACAGTTTTTTTGATGCTTTTGATCTATCCTTGATGGTAACTTTCCTGATACAATTTCATCTGCTAGTCAAAGTCACTCTGAGTGGCAGATTGGCTTCATTTTTCCATTTTCAAAAGGTTTATATACAGAAGACTGTGATCTTGGGAAGCCATGCAAGCAGTCTTTTCTGATGGCCTTTAAAAAAAATCTAACTCATTTTGTTGTAATAACACCATCACAAGATGATAAAGGGGATGAAAATGTCCCTTTGGGGACAGGAAATATGTAATAAACCACCTTGAGAACTTTCATTGGAAAGTTATATATAAATGTGGAAGGAGAGTGGGTCTTGGGGTAGTAAACATGAATTGTCCTCTTTGCTATTCAGAGTCCACCCTGGTTTGAATTGGAATGGGAGACTACATGCGAGCATAGTAAGATATTCTGGGGGTGCTCTAGGAAGAGCATCTGCATGCTTGCATGCAGAAGGTTCCCTCCCTGGCATCTCTGAGATAGGGCTGAGAGAGATCCCTGCCTGCAGCCTTGGAGAAGCCGCTGTCAGTCTGTGAAGACAATACTGAGCTAGATGGACTGACTTGGTATAAGGCAGCTTCCTGTGTTCCTATGTGGTAGTACTAGAGTTTGTTATTCCCCACACCACCCATGTATAAGAATTTTCAAGCCCATCAGAGTTTCCCAAGCATTGCTTTCTGGAGTTTCCAGTCATTGAAATAAAGAGTTTTCTGCAGTTGCTTTCATCAGTAATTGATCTAAGTTTTGCACTATAGGCATAAGTAGTGCTTATGGGATGCTCCCATTATGTTCTGTCCTGTAGACCAGAGCCTGTGATGTCTGGAAGGCTTCAAGATGGTTTGCAGCACCATGGACAGCTCCTGGGGACAAGTTGCTCTGACAGCAGTCAGTAGTAGACTGAGCTCTTAAATACCTCTGAACTCAGGTTATCCTTTCTGATCTCTGCCTTAAAGGGGCAACCTTTAACCTTGATGATTGGCATCTGGCCCTCCTTTTCTCTGTCTTATCCTGCCTACTCCAGCGTTCTTCACTGCAAGACTTGGGAACCAGTGGTGGCTTCCATTGACCCAGTGTGGCTGCCTAACTGTTTGCTAGGCTAGTACAAAACTTGGCTGAAGCTGAACACTCCACACAGCACTGTCCAGAGACAGTTGTACCTACTACACAGTGCTGCACTTTGCCGAGTACCAGTGGGGCTGCTTTAAAGGAAACGGAGGCCTCTTGAGCCCTAGTGCCATCTCTGAAGGCACTGTACTGGGAGGGAAACGTAGTCCTCCTCAGTGGTTTTTCCCATAAAGGGAATGTTATTGAAAACATAGAAAGGACTGGGGAAGGACTACCCTTCCAAGTGATCCATGTATATCTTCCAAGATGGTTCTTGCCAGGGCTTTGTTTCTCTTGAAGACTGAGGGCTCCAAATTTGGATTCCCTTCCTCAGGAGGCCCATCTCTGCCCTGACCTCTGGAAGGTGAGTGAAGTCTAGCTTGCTTAAACTGAATTTTAATTTAGTTCAGTGTGTACCCCTGAGCAATGGCTTTTAAATTTGGTTTAGCTGCTGGTCTGTTCTTTTATATGGTTAGTCATTCTGTTTTGATTGAATTTTTTTTTTTTGAGGAGAGTTGGTAGTTTTTATATTGTCATTGTACATCAGCAGCTTTTGCTGGAAAATAACTTATAATTAAAAAATAAGAGCTCCCTCCAATACGTCATCTATTACTGGTGCTTAAAGCTGAGTTATTTAGGCAGTTCGTTTCAAATCGTAAGGTTCATGTTGACTCTTCTGTGCCCACATACACATCAAGCGTTGGATGTTCATGTTTCATATGTTTCTCACATTGCATTATTAGACCTGAGGGCTCTTGAAATAATTCAGTGGTGTTGTTTTTTAAAGTTCTTTACTTAACACACCATCACTACACTTGATGTTTCATAATGCACACTGAAAAAAAGACCTTAAAATTATGTGGCAATGACCATCTGAATATCAACAGAATGGGAGGCAGAGATGTGGGGTGGAGATTTTTCCAAAATATAATTTTTTTCTGGAAAAAATGCCCATACTTTTTCTTTGGAATATTTTCCATTACTAAAATTTCTCCTTGACTTCTTGGAAAAACTGTTGAGATATAGTGGTTGGTGGATTAATATGGTGGAGGATGTAGATATAGATATAGATAATTTCATCCATTCATTCGATTTCTATACCGCCCTTCCAAAAATGGCTCAGTGGCTCAAATAACATGTCACATCAGGTCGAAATCTATTTAGGGCATCAGGAAGATTTGTACAGTATGGATTTTTTGAGGATAAATTAATGCAAATGTGGAGGGCGGGGTATTTCCAGAATTTTTTTTCCCCATGCAAGATTTTCTGGAAAAGCCACATCTCTAGCAGCCAAGGAAGATAAGGAAAAATAAAGGGTAACAAAGGATTAATGTGAGTAAGGCTGCAATCCTTTGCTGGGATGTATTTTTTTGGTTAAAATATGCTGGATTGTGCTACACATGCATTTGTAGGCAGTGAGGCTTAGCTCCAGTTAAGGATATGGGAGGCTCTGGGGAAAGTTCATACTCTCCAGCTACACATTTTTCCTGGAACCTGTCCCTGCTAAATCACTGGCCCACATATAGCACAGCATTAGGAGGGCAGTGGGGCTACCACCTGTACTTCTGCATGGGAATTGATGCAGTTCTCCAAGAACATAATGCAAAGAGGCATTGAAAGTAATGTCTGTTCTGTCTCCAACTGTGACATTTTTGGACAGTTGCGGAAGAGTAAATAGGTTGACATCGTTTCTCAGCCACACAACAATGCTGTCCACCAAATGCAGTGCTGTATGTGGGTCATTGTTCCTATTTTTGTCTTTTGGGGGTGACTGATTAAAAGGTTTAGTACAAATTATTGACCTTGTCATTCTTAAGGTTTCAGGCTTTCTCTCAGTTAAATCTCTGAATGCAGAATGGATCTATCTTGTCTCATTAGTTCAGACATCACACAGAGAACCAAGGTTTGTTTTGTATGTCTGTGGTTAGTTTGGACATCTGAACCTACACCGGTCAACAAACTGTGGTTTATTTGGGGTACTCAATCTAGGATCCAACCCCCCCATTTGACATTGCTTTGTTTTGTTATAGCCATGGTCTTTCTTTCCGGGGTTAGGGATGGTGACCTAATTTGTACAAACTTCATGTTTGTAGATATGTGCCATAGGATGGGTGGGGGGTAGAAAAATGAGGCAGCTGTTATGAAGGTGGGTGATAGACAGAATTTGGCCTAAATAAATAATACGCTGCAGAGCATGTGCATAGATTCGATACCTCTTAGAATTTCTGAGCAAAGAGGCAGATGTCACTAGAAATGCAAGGAAGGAACAGCAGATGTTTGCCATGGACACAAAAATGTCCCTGGCGAAGACCTCTTTCTGGTTTTCTTCTCTGCTGCACAAATTTGCTACTCTTGACATGTCACGTGGGTGGAGATGTGCAGAAAAATTCCTTCTCTCCCTCCCCCCGCCCCCACCAATGGCATAGAGTACAAGAAACCTAACAGGCTGCTGATGCGATTGGAAGCCACTTTATTGTAAGGCAGCTGTATTTGGTGGTGTGTTAGCGGAGTCAAGTGGGAGGCAAATTGATCTGATCCAGGGCAAAACTGTTGGAGAAATCCTATTGCACAGCGTGTGCACGTATAGACACACTGTGCTTGCTTGACCCCATCATTCTTTAAGCATTTCCTCCCCAAAAGCCTTTGCTCTTGCATCATCATTTCATGTACTGCAAGCCCTGGAACCATATGTGTCTGTAGGGGAATCCCAAGGTGAATCTGATTGCTGTAGGTAAATGTGGTGAGCTTCATGTTGGGGTTTCCACTGCCCGGGTCTTTCTGGGAAGACCCTATTGGGCAAGGGAAAGAAGTAGATATCAGCATGCCTACCTGGCCCATACCCATCTGCCTCGCTACCAACAGACTGTCGCTTTGCAGGATCGGGAGTGGCTCTTGCGAGATCTCAAGGCAAGATCTCGTGAGACTTTCCCCAGGAGCTATCTAAGGGAGGATTGGCCAGTGATGAGGGGCCAGTCCAGGAGAACTCAGTGTGGAAGGAGCTCTGGGATTCTGACCGAGCCTTGTGAGTAGCAACACGAGGGCAGGCTAGTGTTGGCAGTAGCAGTTGGGAATCTTGGGGGTAGCAACACTCCTCTGGCTGAGAACTCTGAGGCTACCTCAGCCTCCTTTGGCAGCGGAAGGTGGATGACTGTCCTGAGAGCCTGACAGTGTCTTTTCTCATAAAGTATTCACATATCCTGATTCGGCAGCATTGCCGCATCGTTCTGCAAAATCAGTGGAGAAATGCAGGGCTGGTCCTACCTAACTTGGCAACGGTGGCAGCGGCGACAATTCAGCCCATATTTTCATCCTGCTGCATGAAGGACTTTGAATGAGCAAAGGGCTCTTAGCTCAATGTCAATGGTAGCGCATTCACTTTGCATGCAGGAGATTCCAGGTTCGGTCCCTGGCAGCATCTCCAGGTAGGGCTGGGAAAGACCCCTGCCTGAAACCTTGGAGAGTCACTGCCAGTCATGTAAAGCAGGGATTCCCAATCAGGGGCCCTCTAGATGTTGCTGAACTACAACTCCCATCATCCCCAGCTACAATTTATTGTGACTAGGGATGATGGGAGTTGTAGTTCAGCAACAGCTGGAGTACCCCTGGTTGGGAACCCCTGATGTAGAGGATGCTATGCTGGATAGACCAAACTTCAGACTTGATATCAATGTACTGTTTAATTCTCAAAATGTACAAGATCATACCGCATTTCTTGCACCTACATTATTCTTTGTCTTCATGGCCTACACCTTATTCTCAGCCAAGGGTTTGCTATGCCTCTGTGATCTCATGTTAAATATATTGCTGACTAAATGGAAGGTTTAGAAGGGCATTGTGATCTTGCCATATCAAAGCTTCCGCTTTGACATTTCTGTGTGTGTATACATGCGCGTGCGCGCACACACACAGAGATATGTTGCATTACATCAATACAAAGACTTCTCGAAATATTGGCTTGATTGCATTCTCAAGTGAACTGATTGCCTTCTGATTGCAGTCTTCCTGATTGCCTTCCTTGCTGTTAATAATCCTGTACTTTAACATCCCTTATCTCTTTGTGCTAAGAAGCCAATTTTAATCTTTTGACATCAATTGAATCTAACCCCAGTCCTATGGCCCCATTCAGACTATCAAAGAAACCATGTTTGGTGGGGATGTGCAAAGTGGCACAACCTCGAGCCGGTTCAACATCGAACTGGCCTGGTTTGATAGTTTGCATTTGAATGGGAGATTACATGTGTGATCATTGTAAAATATTCCCTTTAGGGGATGGGTCTGCTCTGGGAAGAGCACCTGGGCACTTTCCAGTTTGACTTGAGACGGTGAGCTCTACAGCGGTGAAATGCTTTGGCTTGGCAAGATCATATCGAAAACATAAATAAAGGGTGGAGACCATTTGTTGTGCAAAGCCACCAGCAGGGGGAGCAATACAGCTCCTTTTTTGCAATGCACATGCAATGTTGTAGCACTATAACGCAAAGATAACCCGAAAGAAGGTATTGGACATGTGAACAGCACATTGCTGACCGCGCAGGAACTGTGATGTCAAAACACAGGCCGTACGGAAGCACGCTTAGCAGACACATAGTGACACTGTTATAGCGTGCAATTTGGAAATGCAGAAGGTTCCAAGTTCCCTCCCTGGCAGCATCTCCAAGATAGGGCGGAGAGAGACTCCTGCCTGCCTGCAACCTTGGAGAAGCCACTGCCAGTCTGTGTAGACAATACTGAGCTAGATGGACCTATGGTATAAGGTGGCTTCCTATGTTTCCTTATCTGTTTCCTTAGTCCTGCCTATCAAAACGTGCCTTTCAAATACAGATCCTAACACTGCTCTTATCTTGGTAAGTTCCAGATGTAGCTTTTGCAACATTTGTCATCTGCCTTTCCATACCTGCCTACATATCCCTATGAAATTCACCTGAATGGTTGTAATGGTTTTTTCTCTTTGCTCTTGGCCTTGCTGTTCATGTGTGGAAGGGAGGTTGAAATTTAGCCCCATCTGTTGCTGCTTGCTGGCAGACTGAACTCTATCAATTTAGTCCCTTTCACAATAGCAACATTTTTAATGTTCATTGTGTTCATTTAGGTTGTATTAGCTGTTCCCATGTCATTGTTGTGCACAGAAAGATTTGCTCTGACTAATAATACACTGGTTGGCTGGGGGCAGAGAGAGGCTTGGATTTGTTAGCAGAGATTAAAATGCACCATCAAAGAAGGCAACAATATCCTGAAAACCTTTTTCTGTTCCTCGAACTGGCACATCTGGGGAAATGAGATCTTGTGCCCCTCCTTGCTTGAAGAGACACTTCACTGAATCTGTTAATCTACCTGGACAGTCAAACTCTCCCTGTTTGGCAAACAAGTGTGCTTGAAAGAAGTCCAGGCCTAACTTGCATCGTAAATACGCTGCCCAACCATCTCTGAGAAATCTGCCTATGCAAGAGTAGAGGGTAAGCAAAAATTGCCCTACAGGCCCCCTTCATGCAATGTGGTTATAATGCAAGACTGGTTTGTTTTATTTATCATTATTTAGTTTGTTGTTTATTTGTTATAGCCACCTAATGGCGCAGTGGAGAAATAACTTGACTAGCAAGCCAGAGGTTGCTGGTTTGAATCCCTGCTGATATGTTTCCCAGACCATGGGAAACACCTCTATTGGGCAGCAGCGATATAGGAAGATGCTGAAAGGCATCATCTCATACTGCGCGGGAGATGGCAATGGGAAACCCCTCCTGTATTCTACCAGAAACAACCACAGGGCTTGCCAGGAGTCGACACTGATTTGACAGCACACTCTACCATATTTACTTGTTAGTTTTATACAACCCAGTCCAGTGGTGGTTTATAATCACGATTTTATTGCAAACCAGAGCGGTTAAATGTTGAAACAATTTAAATTGTTTAAAAGTTTCTGTCCCCAAGGGTTTCAGAAAAGGACCCCAAAGCAGCCACCAGCCACAGCAACTAGTAGGGACCCCGTTCTGGACTGAACAGGGACCTTTGTGCTTCCCCAGCTAATTAGAAGAGAGCCCTCCCTTTGCTTAATTGCAATCAACAGGCTGTTCAAGCTTCTGTCAAGCATCCTATTCCTCCTGTTGCTACTGCTTTAAAAGCTGTGATGAGTCCAGGAAGTGGGCATGTTATTGAGTTGTGCACACCTGTCACCCTTTTGGTAACATTTTTTTATTGTTGAAAAGCAGTATATAAATATTCTTAGTAATAAGCTTCATGACTGAGGGAGGATTTGAACCAGTGTTCCCTATAACAGGGATTCCCAGATGTTGTTGACTACAACTCCCAGCATCCCTGGCTACAAGGGCCTTTGGCTGGGGGTTTATGGGGGTTGTAGTCAACATCTTCTGGGAAACCCTGTTACAGAGAAGACTAGTTTGAACCCAGGTCTATCTGGTTAAAATCCAACACTCCATCTGCTGTTAGCTGGCCATGTATCAGACAACAGATTTTTGCCCGGCCTCTTCTGAAAAAAGTGAGACGCAATTCGAAAGCAACTCTTGACTTTCTCTTTTTGCAATCAGATGCCCATTGTACAGCCACCCTCCCTTGTTTTTAGTGGGCACATTACTCAGCAGTGTGCCAGACATCTCTTTTGTTATGTGCCAATTAACTGAGCTTGATAAATACCGATTATGCATAATTTACATAGAAGAATCTTTTTCTTTTCCTGTGACTGTCAAAAACAAAATCTGTCTTTGAAAGGGGACGGGTTGTCCTGTGTTATGTAGAAGACATGACTTTTTTTGAGTGTCAAGAATTTGCTGGCATTGTCTTGGTTGTCTCTTGCTGGGGGAACTCTCATTGGTCAACACTCAAAAGGATTGACAGACATGTTGTTGGCTTCAAAGATTTTTTTTTTTAAATTGTCCAAGATGGGGAGGCTCTTATTTTGCATTCCAAAGCTTCAGGGCTGCCGTGAAGAAGGCCCGTCCCTGAGTAGCCACCAGACGAGCCAGTGGCAACCGCAGACGTACCTCTCCTGATTATTTCAATGGGTGGTGGGATTCATGACGAAGAAGACGTTCTCTTAAATACCCAGGGCCCAAGCCATTTAGGGCTTTATAGGTTATAACCAGCACCTTGTATTTTGCCCAGAAACTTATCGGCAGCCAGTATAGCTTTTCCAAACTGGGGGTATATGTTTCTGACCCACTCCATGTGAAAAGTCAGCACCTTCCCTAGTTCAAACAAGCAGAGTGTGCTCATTACTTTCTCCTTGGCTGCCGGAGCCAAACAGAGTGGAGAAGCACAGGTTGCAGATGAGGCTGCCACTGAAAATGGAATCCCTGTGTTCTAGGATGGGTTGTAACTCAGTGGCAGAGCCTGTGCTTTGCACGTAGAAGGTCCCAGGTCCATTCCCTGGCATCTAAAGGTAGGGCTGGAAAAACCCCTGCCTGAAGCCCAGGAGAGCCACTGCCTATCACTGTAGACCAGTGGTTCCTAACATTTCCTCAGGGGTACTGCAGGTGGTCCGTGGGTGGGGGAAAGATAATATAACACTATAATCCTGTGTACCCCTTATGTATCATATTATTTTTCCACTGGTAATCCTGCTGCAGGTAAATGCACTGTGACGAGTGCAATATGTTTGTGAGTGACAAATTATTCGAAATAGCTGCATTTTAAATATATATGTTTTGATATTTTAAAACATATACCAAATATGTTTGATAGATGATCAACCATAGGCGGTGTTAAAAATGCTTAAAATGGCTTGCTTAGGTGGTCGTCCGCAAAAGGTTTAGATGACAATGTAGTGGTCCACATAAAGGGAAAGGTTGGGAACCATTGCTATAGACCAGGGATTCTCAAGCTTGGGTCTCCAGACTTCAACTCTCATAATTCCCAACAAAGGCCACTGGGGCTGGGGATTATGGGAGTTGAAGTCAATTAACATCTGGGGACCCAACGCTGAGAATCTGTGCTATAGACAATACTGAGCTAGATAGACAAATTATCTGATATATGCTACAAGGCAGCTTCCTATGTTATGAGAAAGCGCCTTCAAATGCTCTTGGGCGAACTTGTATTTTAGGACAGGGCTGAGGAGGACTAATTGCTGACCGCTATCTGTTGGAACCTAACCTTGATTTGCTGTCCTCCTACTCCAGTGACAACATGATGAAATAATGCAATTCTTTAAATTAAAAAAGAAGCCTTAATTCCTGCTCATCAGCAAAGAAGCCATTAAGCAGGGGTACATTTCACAAACTAGAAGCCTGTAGTAGACGTCTTTGGATGTATCACTGAAGCTAACTGATCGTTCCCTCTGGAACTGGCCCACTGCAATTGGATATTCCCCAATCAATCTGTGCGTGCAACACGCAACATTGGATCGAAGTATTCTTTTAATGGAAATAAGTCTACGATTGTATATTATATCCCTACTCTAGCAGGTGCCTGACCCTGCAAATTGATTTTATTTTATTTCCCCCCCTTCATGCTATAAAATTCTTGTTTAACTGTTTGCTTATTATTGAAAATATCGATCTAGCATATGGTGCACACTGCAGTTGGGGCAAAAAAGCCCATTAATAATGCAGCAGAGAGAGAAATCACCTGGTGTATAAACAAACAGGAGGCAACATCTGGGCTGCCAGGCAATTCTATCTGGCCAAGCAGATCTTTGCAAAATTGGGAGATTTCAAGCTTTCATTGGTTAAAAGGACAAATCCTTGCTCAGCCTTGAAGCTCAACAGCTGAACTAAGCCTCCGTTCTCTTTCTCTCAGTCTCTTTCAGATGGTTCTGAAGACAATATAGGAGAGAACCATGTATGACACACTAAGCATCTTATTATTTTTTTAAAACAACAACAACAACAAAACACTGATGTATTTATATACTGCCTCAAGGTGGTTTACAAAGAATAACATTCAAAAACCATAAACATTTAAACAGGTGCGTATTGAGCATTTTTCTCAAGGCTGCCAGGAATGTTCTTCTTCTTTTGACAAGGGAGCTCATTCCAGAGTCTCGGTGTGGCCATAGAGAAGGCCTGACCCTGAGTCACCAGCCAAGGGGGACCTCCCCAGATGGGCTTAAGGAGAGGTCGGGCTCACGAATAAGAAGGTGTCCTCTTAAATAGTGTAATGACCAGTGGTTACTACAATAAACTTATTACTACTCCTTAAATACCCTGGGCCCAAGCCATTTGGGGCTTTCTAGATAATGACCAGCACTTCATATTTTGCCCAGAAACATATTAACAACCAGTATAATTCTTTATGACGGGAATAATATGGTCTCTTCAGGCTACCCCAGAGACCGATCTGGCTGCCACATTTTGCACCAGTTGCCGTTTCCTATGCCTATAAAGGCATAGGAAGCTGCCATATACTGAGTCAGACCATAGGTCCATCTCAATCAGTACTGTCTACACAGACTGGCAGCAACTTCTCCAAGATTGCAGGCAGGAATCTTTCTCAACCCTGTCTTGGAGATGCTACCAGGGAGGGAACTTGGAACCTGGATGCTCTTCTCAGAGTGGCTCCATCCCCTAAGGGGAATCTCTTCCAGTGCTCACACTTCTAGTCTCCCTTTCATATGCAACCAGGGTGAACCCTGCTTAGCAAAGGAGACAAGTCGTGCTTGCTACCACAAGACCAGCTCTCTTCCCAAAAGTCTGTGGCAGACCTTATTACAACTCTCCAACCTCAGCTTGACCTTGAGTAAATTGCAGTAGTCAATTGAATTCCCAGACTGTGTACCTGTTTCTTCTGGGGGAGTGTACGAGGACAGGCAGATCTAACCCATCCTCTGAGTTGCAATGTCCCATAATAAGTACCTGTAGAGGGAGGGTGGGAGGAAAATGTCATAAATTATTAACGGTAACAGTGAGAGTACCACTAGGCTTCTGAGAATATCTAGTGGGACCAATAGATGATTGGGGTGTGGGTTTGTGTGTGTGTCCGTGCGTGCACATGCACACCATAACCAGGTAGCCCCTGTGACAGATTTTGATAAATTGACCCAAAGATCCACCATAGGATCTATCTCACCAGTCTCTCATCACCATTTTGTTGGTTGAAACCCGGCCACCTTATCAGCAGAACATTGACCTGGCTTTGCTTCTTGGTGAAGGCAGTAATCGGAACACAATTTTCATTTATGTGCATGTGAGTTTTGGGGGGATTTTAAAAAGTCAGTTGGCTAGTTGTGCTCCTTTTAAGACCTTGGGAATTAATGAGAACTGCTTTGCTGGCTGACAGAAAAGGTTGTGTTGGACCAGAATAGAAAAATTAGATAATGCTGCATGAATTCTGCTCAAGGATTTGGTGCAAGAAGGGCTAACCGGTGCTGTGCCATCAAAGTGGGATGGGGGAAACTACAGGCCGGTTAGCTTAACTTCTGTGCCGGAAGTTAAATTGATGGAAAGCTTACTTAAGACAAATTTGTTAAACATATAGAAGAACAGGCCTTGTTGAAGGAGAACCAGCCTGGCTTCTGCAAGGGCAAGTCTTGCCTTACTAACCTTTTGGAGTTCTTTGAGAGTGTCAACAGGCTTGTGGATCAAGGTGATCCAGTTGACATAGTATACTTGGACTTCCAAAAAGCCTTTGGCAAAGTTCCCCACCAAAGGCTCTTGAGTAAACATATCAGTCATGGGATAAGGGGACGGTAACTGGTTGAAGGACAGGAAACAGAGGGTAGGAATAAATGGACAGTTTTCACAATGGAGGGAAGTAAGGAGTGGGATCTGTGCTGAGACCAGTGCTCTTTAATTTATTTATAAATGAACTAGCAGTTGGGGTAAGCAGAGAACTGGCAGCCTGTGGGCTTCTCGGAGGCATCTGGTGGGCCATTGTGTGAAACAGGATGCTGGACTAGATGGGCCTTGGGCCTGATCCAGCAGGGCTGTTCTTATGCCATTAAACCCTGATCTGATCTCCCTGCTTGCACTGCCTATCTGAAATATGGCAGTGTTCCTAATTGTTAGCTTTTCTCATTAATACCAAGGAAAAAAAATATCAAGAGCACATGCATTAAACATAAGATCCTCAGATAAATATTTAATTCATGTTGAAATATCTGAGGAAAATATTAATTAATAGTTTGGCCGTTCCTGTTTCTTTTTTTCACCTTTAATCTGCTCTAATCCTTTAATCTTCATTTAGTTTTCTAGAAAAAAAAAACCCACTCCCGGATTACCCTCTCAGGCTATTAAGGAATGGCTCAATAGCATTTTGGAAAGGAAATAGTCTTCTGCAATGCTGAACTCTGCGTATTTTAAAATTAGAATAAGTACCATATTTTCTAGACAAAGTCAGGGCAATGAATAGGCTTGGAAACATACTGGGGCTATTCACACAACCGTGTGCGGGCAACCTTCCTTCTCCCCGATGGTCCCTCTTTTTCCCAATGGTGCGCAAGCTGTTGGGAGCAGTGTAGACCAACAGAGGCCGAGACTCATTTTCCCGGCCTCCTATATCCCACAAAGCACCACGCCCCATGGAGGATTCCCCCAACAGACAGGCACTCTAGGCACCTGTCTCTGTGTCTCCTTGAGCTCTGTGGAGCCCAAAGAGACAAACGAGCTGGGTTAAAGGAGTGCTTGCTCCCTTAACCTCAGCTAAGAGCCGGGCTGAAGAGCGGGGTTAGGCTACTGGGATCTACTGGGAGCTCTGGAATCTGCTTGCATCCTGGAACTTCACACATGCAGCCTAGCCCAGGCTGCTCATGAGAACAGCCTCACTGTATTGAGAAGTGCTCCTGTTTAGATGAAGATGATGGCAATGACGACAATGACCATTTATTAACTGCAAGTGGCAAACTAGCGTGTCTGGGAGAAGAGAGTCTCTTCCTCTGCTTCCAATGCAGGGAAGCCTGTGTTTTCATGCAGGAGATGGGGCCGTAGCTCAATAATGGAGCATCTGCTCAGTGGTTGCAGGTTCGACCCCTGGCAGCATCTCCAGGTAGGGCTGGCAGAGACTCTTGACTGAAATCTTGGGGAGCTGCTGCCAGTCAGTGTAGACGATACTGAGCTAGATAGACCAATGGTCTAGGCCAAGGATTCTCAACGTTGGGTCCTCAGATGTTATTGGACTTCACCTCCCATAATCCCCAACCAAAGGCCACTGGGACTGGGGCTGGGGATTATGGGAGTTGAAGTCCAAGAACGTCTGGGGACCCAACGCTGAGAATCCCTGGTCTAGGCAGCTTCCTCTGTTCCTATCATGATGGGGTGTGTGATGGCCTCTGCATACATTTTTTCCCCCAGGACTGTCTTCTCCAACTGCTGCCAGCTCTCCAAAGTCTTGAAATGAGATTCCCCCCAGCTTTGCGGCTTGAGATTGCTTAACTGGAGGCGCCAGGACTGAACTGTGGACCGTCTGCATACAAAGTCCCTGTTCATCAGTTTGAATTAAAACTAAACTGAAAGCCCATCTATCAGATCTTATAGAACATTATTAAACTGCATACTTGTTTATAGTATGGTGTCATCTCTGCTCACTCCAAACTTCCCTAGGAGGTGGGGGGAGGGGGAAGCCTTGACTACCTAGATTAGCCTGATTGAACAGCACACAGATGTTGCTTTGAAAATGGATGAGGTATGCTTGAGTTTCTTAAATCGAAGGAGGAGCTGGAATATACAGAGAGCTGGAGGAGCTTTTGTTCACATTTGGCAGGTTGCAGACTAAAGTACCAATTTCATGCATGAGTTCCCCCCAAACTTCTGCATAATTTTAAGCTTTTCAGGCAATCAGCTAGAATAAAGACAGCATCAAGGCTCATGGGCTACATAAATTTTTGCCTTTGTGTGTAGAGTTCAGGAATGCAACGGCAAACAAATATTGATAGGCAACATAGCGCCATTTTTTAAATGCATCTTTCTTTCTTTTGCAGTACACTCTTGTTTCCTTTAAAAACTATTTTTGAGCATGTTCGTTGCTTAACTAACAGTCCCTTGTTTAGGGGATGGAATTTAGATTTTAAAATATTTATATACTGCTTTTCAACAAAAGTTTAAAACCTTAAAACAATTTAAAACCACAAGTCTAGTTAAAAAGCTTGAGTGAGCAAATGTGTCTTTAAAGGCTTTTAAAAAGCTGTCAGAGATGGTAAACGTAAAGCGTGCCGTCAAGTTGGTGTCGGGCTTGGGTGAAGAGGCGGGTTTTCAAATGCTTTTTTAAAATTGCCAGAGATGAGGAGGCTCTTATTTCAGCAGGGAGTGCATTCCTAGTCTCGGGGCAGCAACAGAGAAGGCCTGCCCCTGAGTAGCCCCCAGATGAGCTGGGGGCAACTGTAGATGGACCTCTCTGGATTATCTCAATGGGCGATGGAGCTCATAGTGAAGATGTTCTCTTAAATACCCTGCATATATACGCTCTGAATATATTTGCACCCTAGAAATACTATTCAAAGCCTTGACCTCAAATTCTGTATTCAGTTGGCTATTCAGATAGAATATAACTGAATCTGAATAGCCAACTAAATATTTGCATGGCCCCAGTAGCGTGGGGGGACGCTGGCGGCCCCTGTTCAGCCTGCTGCCCCCACTGGCGGCAGCCCCCTCCACCCCAGCCCCCCCTCCTGAATCTGACATCGGATGCAGGGGGAGTGGCCATGTTAGCAAAGAGGGCTGTGTGCCCTGTTTGTAAGTAAAATCTGCCCAACTCCGTATTTGCAGTGTGGCCGGGATGGCTTCTCCCTGCTTGCTAAAGCAGGGAGAGGCATTCCTGGCCAGGCTGGGGGCCATGTAGTGGCTGAAACTTCTCAAAAATGGAGAACTTCTCAAAAACGGAGCCATGTGAGGTGTGGCCCCTGAGGCGTGGTGGCCCAGGTTCTTTGAACACCCCCACTCAATCTTGGCTCCGCCCCTGCACAGCCCTACTAAGCCTGTCTGCTCTCACATGGCTAGCATAAGCGTGCTTAAAAATGGCACTTTAGGGATAAGGTGATATAGATCTGCCACTGCTCCACCCAAGACTGGCCACTTTTAAACCATGCACACTTATGCTAGCTATGCAATTGAAATAGACAATTGCAAAGAGTCGATTTGCCCCGTGGCTGAAATAAAAATGAGTGTTCTTGGTGTGTGTGTGTGTGTGCTGGGTTGTTGTTTTTTTGTTCCTTTCTACTTTTGAAAAATTAAAGTTAACCGAAAACAAATGGAAAGCAGTTCAGAGGACCACATATTATTAAGGAGCCGAGCCTGCTGAGGCCAGAGTTTCTTCTGAGAATATTATATAGCTGTTTGCTCTCTCGTGAGTTACTGCAACTGCTTCTTTAACAGCCCATTTATGCAATTTCCAGCCTGTTCGGAAAGTACTTCAGATGGAGATGAAACACATTAATGCTGGTTTTCTTTTTCTGAACAACTTGGAGGTGGGGGAGGTGCAGCTCCTCATTTTCCACCATGAAGGTGGAAATGAAACTCAAACCCAACGGGGATAATTCTGTGGACAGTGAGGTGAATAGTGAAGTCAAACGCTAACGGTTACCCTGCTCTAAGAATGGTCTTATAAATCAGGAGGTCATTCATACAATCAAAAACTGTTCTCTGTCCAGGTTTGGGAGATGTAACCCAGCTTTAGAACGTAGCTGACTTTTCTGATGTTCGTATTCTAAACAACTTTTTTAAAAAGGCATTAATTCCAGCCAACATCAGAACTGGTTTCCTAAGTAAGCCAGATGCATTCCCTGCAGCAAATCACAGCCTTCTATTTATATAATATACTAGTAAAAGAGCTTGGCAGTTTGCAGGCATGGAGAGGAGAGCTGGTCTTGTGGTAGCAAGCATAACTTGTCCCCTTAGCTAAACAGGGTCCACCCTGGTTGCATATGAATGGGAGACTTGATGTGTGAGCACTGGAAGAGATTCCCCTTAGGGGATGGAGCCACTCTGGGAAGAGCAGAAGGTTTCAAGTTCCCTTCCTGGGAGCATCTCCAAGATAGGGCTGAGAGAGATTCCTTCTTGTAACCTTGGAGAAGCCTCTGCCAGTCTGGGTAGACAATACTGAGCTAGATAGACCAAGGGTCTGACTCAGTATATGGCAGCTTCCTATGTTCTTAAGCATTCCTCTCTCTCTTCATTCCTTGTTAGCTGATCACCAGAAGAGCTGCTTAGTTTTGAGGATGTAATAGTATTGCTTCCAATAACCCCTGAAAAGACAAATTCAAGGAGACTGAATGAGATAAAACTAATAAAACTAATAGATGAAATTGCACTAAAATTGTTTTAATAAAACTAGATTCATGCTTTGGCAGCTTCTCTGCATTTTCCTGGTCCGCAATGAATCTTACACTTTCCTCTTGCTAAATCATTAGTAGAATGTTCAAGTGGCCACATCCTGGTCAGCATGAATATGGATCAAAGGCATCTTTGAGACTGAGTGAAAAAATAAGGGGTGGGGGCTGAAAATCAATCATTCAATAGGGCTGTTCTTATGTTCTTAAGGGTTTCAATTTTTAATGTTAGAAAGCATCAAAAATGTGTGTGAAAATATTTGGCTTGCAAACATTTTTCTTCTCCTTTTTGTAAATAGGAGAGGAAGTTGTTTCATTTAATTTTGTCACCTTGTCTCCAGAATATTAACTTGTCTGTTTCTTCTTCCTTTGCATTTTTGTAATATGACCAGGATTCGATAGGTTAATCAGCCTTATCAAAGTCATAAGAACATAAGAACAGCCCTGTGCTGGATCAGGCCTGAGGAAGCCCATCTAGTCCAGCATCCTGTTTCTCACAGTGGCCCACCAGATGCCGCTGGAAGCCACAGGCAGGAGTTGAGGGCATGCCCTCTCTCCTGCTGTTGCTCTCCCTGCAACTGGTATCCAGAGGCATCCTGGCCCCTGGAAATCCCATGATGCACTATGTTAGTGTGTGGTGCATTCTGGGTAACCCCCCAGCAATGGGTGGGAGTCCCAGTCTCCCAGTCTGGTGCTGGCAGACGACTGGAAAAACACAGCTAGTAGGAGCACTCACTCCCTTAACCCTGTTTAGGAGACTGGCTTCTTTGGCGGGGTTGCCGCTGAAGCACCGCCAGGATTGGGTGTGGTTCCGCCGGTTCTTACGATCGGCCAAGGCCAGGCTTGGCTTCCTTCATCTGGTTTTGGCTGATTGTAAGAACAGCCTCATAATGGCTCGTCTGGCGGCTACTTGGGCACGGGCTTGCTCCGTTGCTGCCCCAAGGCTTTGGAATGCACTCCCTGTTGAAATAAGAGCCTCCCCATCTCTGGCAACCTTTATAAATGCATTGAAGACCTCTTTATTCACCCAGGCTTTGAATTAGATTTCTGGTTTTAATACTTATCATGTTGGGTTTTAACTGATTTTAATTGTTTCAATGATTTTAATTGTTTCAATGATTTTAATGTTTCAATGATTTTAATTGTAAACCGCCCAGACACGCAAGTTTTGGGTGGTATAGATATATGTTGAATAAAATAAGAAAATAAATGTACATCAGAGTTTTGAATATATTTTGATCTGCAGACCAAGGGGAGAGAGACGAGCAGGACTTGAAGACTACAAAATATCTAAGCTGCCCTAAGAGCTCTAGCTTGAGCCGTGAAGTGGGATATCTAAATTTTAACACACAAATACCATCACTCTTCTTCTGTAGATTCTCGTGACTGCTCCTGGGCCTTTACACAGGCAAAGTGTGGGCTTCTCCTCAGAGCTCTGAGCTCTTCACCCAAAGAGCTGGGTGTAGTGATAGTAGCGGATGATATTGCTTCTCCTCCCACCCTTTTGACTTTCTGTTATGCCTGTAAGCTAGTATATTGTTTTTTGCTGCTGTTGTTTACAATGTTGTAAAATCCCATATATGTATTTCCTTCCGGCATGTAAAGTTGCAGCAGTGGATTTAAGGCTCCCGTCAGACCTCGGGCAAGAAACAAATGAAGTTCCGAGCTGCTGTTATGTCTTCTTTTTCTTTTGCTGCTGAGGTTGCTCCTAACGTTTTGTTTTTCATTTTAAATTCAGTACATTTGTATCTCTTCTCTAAGCCTGTGGATATCCACGCACTCTCCAATGCATCTACCCCTCTTGGAATATGTGTATGACCTCTTTTTGGTTCTGTATCCATTCACAATGCTTAACCACTCTGGAATAAAATCTGTCTATCTGTCTATCTATCTATCTATCTATCTATCTATCTATCTATCTATCTATCTATCTATCTAAAACGTACCCGTAGCTAATCCCATGTGTGGCAGCTCTCGCGAGAGTTCGTGAGCAGCTGCCTGGATAGTGAAGGGCACAGGCGAGAGGGAAGAAAGCCAGTGAGCAGGTGAGGGGGATGCGGGAGGCCAAAAAGTGGGGCAGGAAATGGGAGAACTAGAAGCACAGATGTTCTGCGCTCTGTTCAGCTAGTTTATTCTGTTTGGTGTTAAATGTTTGCACCTGAATTTCTTGGCTATGATGACAGAAAGCCTTCCCTCCCTCCACCACTGACTGGCTATTTAAGACGTCATTACCTATGATGCTGTGTCAATGAGCTCTTGTGGAGAATCCTTTTTCTTTCATTCTCAGGCTGCTTTAGCAGGCTTTAGAGATTCTAAATATTATGATTTGTGCAAGTAATGAATGCTCTGGAAATGGTACTTGGGAATGCAATACTGTGTATTTACTGTAGAGGTTGTCGCCTCTATCTCATGCAATTATGTCTCCACGACTCTTGTGCAGTAAAATATATCATTACTCGGAAATGTTTGGTTTCCAAACACCTATGAAGATTATAGCTATGCAGTGTCTTTGTGATAGCACAATTCAGATTTTTAAAAATGAGTGTGTGGGAAAGTGCGTTCATGTATGTTGAAAGCAAGAGTTTATACATTCCATTCATATGATTTATTTTTATTATTTATTTATTTGATTTATATGCTGCCCCTCCAAAATGCAAATGTGTTTGAAGCAAACGTGTTTTAAATATATATACTTGCAATGCGAGGATTCTAGTAAAACCAATGTATGGGTATTTTTCCTTCTAGAACTTGCCATTCATTTTGCTCTGGCAAGAAAGCAAGTTGCATTGATGACTTTGATCTAATGAAGCAAACTGCAATGACCACTTTCGAGTTCTCTTGTTTATCAATGCATTGTGATAGCCCGCACTTGGCTACCCCTTGTTTGTAACTGCTTTGCTCTTCTGTTTCTTAGTCTGTTCGCAGTTTTCCAGGGGAGTCTATGCCATCTTTGGATTCTATGACCAGATGTCAATGAACACACTGACGTCCTTCTGTGGGGCTCTGCACACGTCTTTCATCACACCCAGTTTCCCAACTGATGCTGATGTACAGTTTGTCATTCAGATGCGGCCAGCACTCAAAGGGGCCATTTTGAGCCTTCTGACTTACTACAACTGGGAAAAGTTTGTGTACCTCTACGACACAGAAAGAGGTAAGAAAAATCCCGTTCAACTCTTCTCTTCCTCTTGCCTATTTCTATTCCTAAATCCAATGTAGAATAGAACTACTTTTGATTTGATTTCATTCTCAAATTTAAGTGTTGTAGCCACCTAATGGCACAGCGGGGAAGTAACTTGCCTAGGGAGCAAGAGGTTGCTGGTTCAAATCCCTACTGGTGTGTTTCCCAGACTTTGGGAAATGCCTATATCGGGCAGCAGTGATATAGGAAGAGGCTGAAAGGCATCATCTCATACTGCATGGAAGATGGCAATGGTCAGCCCCTCCTGTATTCTACCAAAGAAGACCACATGGCTCTGTGGTCACCAGGAGTCAGCACTGACTCGGTGACTCGGTGGCTGAATGTCTTTAAGAAAAATCTGAAGATTTACCTCTTTAATCCAGATTTTAATCTGTAAAGGTGTTTTTTTTTTAACATTTTAGAGGTTTAATCTATATTTTTAAATTGGTTTAATTATGTTATTTTCAAAAAATTACTGTTGTGTCTTAAATTGTAAACTGCCCTGAGATTTTTATATGGGGCAGTATAGAAATGTGCTAAGTAAATAAATATAATCCGTTACAGTGGCGCTTAAAATAAAACATTTTTAAACGTTTTTAAAAATGAGGCGCTTATGTTTATTGATTCCTGCTAAGTTATGGAGAAGGAAAGGCTAAAATCCCTTTCTCTGGCATGCTTTCTGGGTCTTGCTTGTAAATGGTTTTCTCTACATTGATGGGTATTAAGCTTAGCGGGGCCGTTTTTCCACAAAAGGCCAAAGGTGACCCCTTGCTACAGTGTAAACATTAAAGACTGGTGATTCTATCTCTGCCTTACAGTCATCGTTTGTTGCAGGGGGGGGTTGTAATGTCCTGTTCAAAATTATTATTATGGAAATCAAAATTATGCCGTCATTCTGGGGCTGGGTGGAAAGGAAGATTATGTGGCAGTCCAAAGGGGAAGCGGCTCTGTTTTGTTTTGAAGACCAGAGGAAGCTGGAGATGCAGAACCCGTGCATTACCGTCAGGGAAACAGACCCTACGCTTCGTTTTCTCCGGCCTCGTAATTGTATTTGACAGCACCTGAAACACTTGGCAGTTCCTGTGGCCCGTCTAATCTATTGTGATGGGTCTTCATGTGAGAGAGCATCTCAGGAGCCTTCCCAGTAGTGGTGGTGAATTACTGCTTGTGCTGAATAGTAGGACGGCTCAGATGTCAGTTTCAAGATCCCATTGAAAATAAAGCAAAACAACACCACTCAGAGGACCGTTAGACTGTACTTTTTAATAATTTGCAGCCTCGATCCTTTGCTGCTTTGGGGCACAAATACTGCTGGGAGGAAGTAATAGCAATTTTCTGTCAGCCTGTAGAATACATTATCATTTAAATACCTCTTCTGTCTCTAAGTGTTGTTAGCTTACTTGTTGTTTGAATGGGACAATTGGTGAGAAATCGCAGGCTATTAAGCTACTCTGCACTAGCTGGTATATTTTGTTCCTGGAGAAATTCATGTTTTTCCCGGCGTTTTTGATAACAATAATTTAGTTGTGGCGAGAAAAAAAGCAGCAAGCAGCAGTAAGCTCTACATTTAGCTTTTAAAATGCCATACTGATGCCCTTCAAAATGGAACCCGCCCAGCTGTGGATTTTGTGACATTTAGACTGGAGATGTCTTTTGCTTCTGTTGCTCTGTAAAGTATTAAATCTACACTGACACTATAACCTAAGGTCCTAAAATTGGACCGCATTGAGGAAGCTACCTTAGATGGAGCAGACTATCTGCTCATCTAGTTCAATATTGTCTGTACTGACTAGCAGTGTACGAGGTTTTTCCAGCACTGCCTCGGACTTGGGACATAGGAACATGGGCAGGAACATAGGCAGCTGCCATATACTGAGTCAGACCATTGGTCTATCTAGCTCAGTATTGTCTTCACAGTCTGGCAACGGCTTCTCCAAGGTTGCAGGCAAGAATCTCTCTCAGCCCTGTCTTGGAGTTGCTGCCAGGGAGGGAACTTGGAACCTTCTGCTCTTCCCAGAGCGGCTCCATCCCCTGAGGGGAATATCTTACAGTGCTCACGTATCAAGTCTCCCATTCATATGCAACCAGGGTGGACCCTGCTTAGCTAAGGGGACAAGGCATGCTTGCTACCACAAGACCAGCTCTCCTCTCCTTCTGCATGCAAAGTATACATTC
Organism: Hemicordylus capensis; assembly: GCF_027244095.1. NCBI lineage: Eukaryota > Metazoa > Chordata > Lepidosauria > Squamata > Cordylidae > Hemicordylus > Hemicordylus capensis. The sequence continues at coordinate 24,540,660 of NC_069667.1, forward strand.
TGCCAATAAGCTATAGCCCTTCCCCAAGAAGCAAAATGCAGGGTGAGGCTGTGCTGGTTTTTGTAGGAGTGATTTATGGATTGTGCAGAATATTTCTCTTAGGGGAAGAGGAATATATCTTCCTCTTAGGGGAAGGCATTGCAGCTCAGTGGTAGAGCATCTGCTTGCATGCAGAAGGTCGCAGGTTCAATCCCTGGCATCTCCAGGTAGGGTTGGTATTAACTGCTGCCTGGAACCTTGGAGAAGCCACCTCCAGTCAGTGTAGACCAGGCCTGCTCAACTTTGCCCCCTCCCAGCTGCTTTTGGACTGCAACTCCCATAATCCCCAGCCACAGTGGCCAGTAGCAAGGGATTATGGGAATTGTAGGTCAACATCTGCAGGAGGGCCAAAGTTGAGCAGGCCTGGTGTAGACAATACAGAGCTTGGTGGACCAAAGGTCTGGCTTGATAGACGGTACCTTCCTATGTCCCGATGAGAAAGCACCACACTATGCAGAAAACGTCCTACACAGAAACATGACCCAAGTTACCAGGAGGTTCCAAGTTCCCTCCCTGGCAGCATCTCCAAGACAGGGCTAAGAGAGATTCCTGCCTGGAACCTTAGAGAAGCCGCTGCCAGGCTGTGTAGACAATACTGAGCTAGATAGACCAATGGTCTGACTCAGTATATGGCAGCTTCCTATGTTACCATGGCTGGTACATTGGGCTGTCTCTGCTTCAAGCCTCTAAAGCAGGGCTGCTCAACCTTGGCCCTCCTGCTGATGGCAGTCTACAATTCCGTTAATCCCTGTCTATTGGCCATTGTGGCTGGGGATTATGGGAGTTGTAGTCCAAAAACAGCTGGGGGGCCAAAGTTGAGCAGGCCTGGCACTGACTGGTGTAGAAGTGATGCTCTAAAGCAGGGATTCTCAACGTTGGGTCTCCAGATGTTATTGGACTTCAACTCCCATAATCCCCAGCCAAAGGCCACTGGGGCAGGAGATTATGGGAGTTGAAGTCCAATAACATCTGGAGACCCGACGTTGAGAACCCCTGCTCTAAAGCATCTAGCCCACCAGGATCAGTAAACCGCCTGACTTTGCTACCTGCCTGGGCTTACAGAAATGGGGTGTATGGCAAGCAGAAAACATTGTTGATAAGTCATGAATTGTGCAGGCCTCGTTGGCGTTAGCCCACCAGGATTTCCAGGCATACACTAAGCATGGAGTGACAATGCAAATGATACCTGTGGGAGGCTGCTGCTAGGAATTGAGTCTAAATGGGGGAAACTGGCTATGAACATGTCTTGGAGAAACAATGTATTGAAATCTTCACGTGCCCTGATCAAGAGTCCATCAGGAAAGCAAAGAGAATTCTAGGGAGCATCAAGAGAGGCTCTGAATGCAAGTTCTGCAAGGGGAGTGGAGATAATAGCAATAACTGTGTGTCTAGGACCACTTGAGAGTTGGAGCCATGCCGTGTTTATAAGCAGTTTTTCATTTTCATACATTCCATTTAAATATTAATCGGCCCATAAATATGCATGTTCCGGCTACTCTTACAGAATAGGATATAGCATGTTTAATTTTCATAGTTTGTGTATATATGTAAATAATTTAAGTAAAGGCTATTTTGTTCAACGTGGATTTTGGAATGCATAGCAGGGGCGACTCTTAGCCACTGCTTCTCACGTGTCCAAGATGAGATGTTCAGCACTCATGTATGAGCCACTGCTCTGCGACTCCGCATTTAAGACTGTTTGATGTGGCCCTGTGCCAAACGTTTAACCCTTTCTTCTCCATTGGTTTTATAATGGAGGAAAAGCTTTCACTGGAGGAAGAGCTGTCAGGTACCTTAGGGGTTAGATAAATCCACATGTCTGCTTCTGTATACCATTCACATTGTCACCTTATCCATGAATCTATTTTATTTTTATTTATTGTTAAATTTTTATACTGCCTTTCTGTAAAATAATCTCAAGGCCATTCCTAAGCATACCATGCTGGCATTAGACTTCCCACCCCACCTTTCCTTTGCCCACATCAGGGACTGGAGGCTTCCCACAGGAGCACAGCCTGCGGTAGAAATAATGAGAGGGAAAACCTGCCCTTGAATATGCTCAGACGTATAACAGGATCATGACCTGTGGAACCTCCCCCATCGCTGGGTAAATGTGCATCCTACAGGAAGCCCAAATTCTGATGGATAGAGATAATGTTAATGTCCTGGTATTCAAGCTACGAGGAGGAATACAGGAGCATAGGAAACTACCTTATATTGAGTCAGAACATTGGTCCATTGAGCTCAGTATTGTCCACCCAGACTGGCAGTAGGTTTTAGGCAGCAGTCTTTCTCAGCCCTACCAGGAGATGCCAGGGAGTGAACCCAGGACCATCTGCATGCCAGCCACAACCCCATCCCCTAAAGGGCTGTAGCACACATGTAGGCAACCACCCAAATGCAGATCAAGGTGCTTAGCAAAGGGAACATTTCATTCTCGCTACCCCAAGACCAGCTCTCCAACCCAGCAGGATAGATTCTCCATTTTTAAACCAATAAACAAATAGCCTTGCTTTTCATCCTCTAAGATTAAAACATAAGGCGGTCATTCACACAACTGGAGGGGCAGGGGGCGGGCAGGCAGATGCGGGGGGTGCTGCAATGTTTCTGGGAGCGCGAAAAGTGCTCTCAGAGGTTGGGCGCTGCATGGCACAGCGTGGAGCTCCAGAGGCCGGGATGGCATGTCCTGGCCTCCAGGTATCCCAGAATGCACTGCCCAACATGCACAATGCATTGGGGGACTCCCCAATACACTCTAGGCACCCATCTCTGTGTCCACTGGGGCTGAATGCATCCCCAGCAAACCCTGAGGCCTGGGTTAAGAGCTCACTCAAGCCTTTAACCTGGGCTGCAAGCCAGGCTACAAAGATGGGCTAGGTGGCCCTTCCCTACCAGGAATAGGCCCGATCCCAGCGGTTTTCATGCACAACCTAACTCAGGCTGGACATTTGGGTGCGCATGAGAACAGCCTCAAGATCTAACTAGTCTAGGAGACACCACTCACGTGCAGAAATAGTCTCCCCCTTTTTAGCCCTAGCCTCTTATTGTGAGTATTCCACTTGAGTCTTCTAGATTATGGCGGTTCTGTTCTTGGCTACCATATCCTGGCCAGTCCCCACTAATAGATCTACCACTTCAAGGTGCTTCTTCACTGGGTTAGGCTGAGCTGTGCTTGGGGTGTTGTGGAAGCCATTGGCTTGGATATTCTCCACCCCCAGTTTGCAGATCGCCCTGCATAATGGGTGGCTTCATATACATGGATTCACCTGAGCAGATGTGTGCTCATTCGGCAAACTAATGGCCAGTGCAGAGTTAAGGGAAAGCTGGAAGTGTAGGAGGGTAGCCCCCCAAGTTTGAAATATTTAGGAAACAAGGAGGCGGGTCTCATGATCAGTGAGACTGCTATGAAAGGGTTTGCGGGGAGATCGGGCTAAGCCCGCTCTCCCTGCAGACAATCAGCAAGCCGATGATCAGCAAGCCAGAGCTGGTGGGGGCTTGAGAGTTTGGGGGCCATGCGGCCCCCCAGAAGTTCTAGCATGCCCAGCGCAAGCACGCAGAACATGCTGGAGAGACCCCCGAGCCAGGAGGCTGCTTTTAGCCTCCCGGTCGGGGGTATTCTCGTGAGTTGCCGTGGTTTGGAGCCGCGCCATGGCAGCACACGATCCGTTAACCCTGGTTAGTGGAGCTTTGGCTCTGCTAACCTGGGCTGAGGGGAGGGCTTCTCAAGTGGGTTAGCCGCGTTTAAACCACCGGGCTTGCAGGGCGTGTAAACCGCCAGGCTCTCCTAGCCCGATTTTTGCTGGTCGTGAGAATAGCCTCGCTGTCTGAGCATTGGCAGGTACTCTACTCAGCTTCCTTGTTCTAACATGAGTTCGGCAACTTCCCGGTAAAGGCCACAGAAAAGGCATATTTCCAGGTCTTACTGACTGCCATTCATCATGACTATAAAATAGTTGGAGGCCCCTGTGGAACTGTTCAGAGTTTCTTCTGTTCTTTCCCATTAAAAAATAACAGTGCCGAGATGAATTCTTAGGACTGCTGTGTATAAACATTTCTGCAGTGGCTTCTTCCATATATCAAGGCAAAGAAGAATAGATAAAACTGCAGGTGCTTCATTTAGTATTGCCAAGTGTAAGACTTACTACTGTAAAGATGGAATAGGCAGGGGCTGATTAATTCCACCATTCTTTCTATTATTTAGACATCTAAAGCAATATATCGTGCCAAGTGATGGGATCTGAAATGAACAACTTATATTAATCATGGCAGGAGTCCCAACCGACTTCAGTAGAGCTACTTATGTACTTAAATTTTAAGGAAAGGGTTTAGCGTTCTGCTTAACTCTTCCCTCGAAAAGTGCATCAACAATGCTGAGGATTGCCTTGCTGGATCAGACCAAGGTTTATCTGGGTTAGCATTCACTTTCCAGTGGTGGCTAATCAGACGCTTCTGGAAGCTCACAAGCAGGTCATGAAGTGATGGACATCCCATATTGTTGCTCGACAATATTGGCTATTTCATATACTGCTTCTAAACATGGACAGAAAACATGTTACTTAATTTATGCTGGTCTGTGACTGTAAATAAAGATTGGTTGATTCTTAATAGACTTTAAAAGGAGGACTGGAGCCCAGAATTGATCCCTGGCATTTTCACATAGGACTAGAAAAGATCCTGTCTGAAACCCTGGAGACATGCTGCCAATCACTGTAGACCAAGGGTTCCCAATTGGTGGTACTCCAGATGTTGCTGAACTTACAACTCGTGATTATATGATAACACATTACAGCAGGTTCTAATGTGTGCCCATGTTGAACAAAATGGTGGACTACTATGGATTCATTAGGAACATAGGAAGCTGCCTGAGTCAGACCGTTGGTCCATCTAGCTCAGTATTGTCTACACAGACTGGCAGAAGCTTCTCCAAGCTTTCAGGAAGAAGTCGGCCTCAGGGAGGGAACTTGGAACCTGCTGCATGCAAGCATACAGGTGCTCTTCCCGGAGTGGCCTCATTATCTCCTAAGGGATCGAATATCTTACATTACTTGCCCATGAAAGCTCCCATTCAAATGCAAACCAGACCCTGCTTAGCAAAGGGGGCATTTCATGCTTGCTACCACAAGGCCAGCTCTCCTCCCTTAACCGATGCAAGATGATACCATGGAAGATTGTGTCAAACTTTTGTTTTGTCATGAGCCTTTTGGAAGGGCGGTATAAAAGTTTTAATAATAAATAACTAATAATAATAATAATAATAAATAAATGTGATTTTGGCAAACTACCCAGAGTAAGTTCCACATCCATTAGGCTGCTGGGAGGTTGAAGGAGTCCTACCGACTTGATTGTACTGGCTTGTTCTGCTGCTTGTCCCTGGGGTAGAGGAGTGAGTGAAAGAGGCTTTTTGAAATAACAGAGGCCTTTTGAAAATAATTAATTCAGACTATAGGACCATAATATACTGCGACTGTATGGTCTGACTCTTTGCTGTAAAGTTCCAGGCCAACGTACAGGAGAGCTAAAGGGAGAACAGGAAATATTTTTTGGAGGGGGAGCACCCACTAACCCTTGCTACCCACTGAAGTCATCCATACCTTGCCTCCGTTTTTAAAATGGGAGCAAGGATTAATTAATTGCGTCCAGTTAGTTTGCTGTGGCATTCCTGAATTAGTCAGTTCCTGTTCCTGACAGTTTCTTCTTTTACTGGTTTCCTCTTTGCAGCCGGAACAGTTGTACGTTAATTAATTAATTTATTTGGATTGTCTAACAAAACTGTGCTCATAAAAAGCATTTTGCAACCATTATTCAGCCGAACATGAAACCAGTAATTAAACCCCACTTCCTCCTGCAGGGAACAGGAGCCGAATGAAGGGCAATCCAGGAATATCATATCCATGGCAAGGTAGCAGGAAGCAGCTACTTAGCTACTGTATTTTAAAGGGACAAAGAGGAAGCTACTGATTAAGGGGCAGTTTGATCCATTCATTCATTCATTCAACACATTTCTCTACCACCCCATATTCAAGTCTGTGGGTTGTTCATAATCTTAAAAAACCAGTTGTTGAGAGAAGCAGGGCCTCTGCTGAACAGGACTTCTGAGTAAACCTAAAGTGGGATTTTGCTCATGGGAATGGGTGCCGCTGGATTCTTATGGGGAAATGTACTGAGAATCCCGGAAGAAAAGTTGAAACATCCAGAAATCACAGGGGAAGTGATATAACATCAGAGAATCTCAGGACAAGTGATGTAACATCCAAAAAAAATCCCAAGGGAAACTCAGAAACTGATCACTTTATTTTCAGAATTTTAAGTAAAAATGCTGGCTAAAAATTACAAAAAAGAAATAAATGCATGGGCAGTCAGGTGAGCAAATACGGGGCAAAGATGTTTTTTTCCTCAGCCACAATGGCGGGGGATAGCAGACCCCCGCCGCCATGCGGAGCTTTGGAAAGCTCTGGTTTTCCCCAAACAGGGTAAGAGAAGTCTGAACCAAAATTGGATATGGGTGAATCCACCCAAGATTTGTGGATCCTGAGGTTTCCTCATTCTAAGCAAAAGTGTGTATTGTATTTTTTTTTCCCTGATCAAAATTCACACAATGAAATAAACTGCTTTCTTTTACCTGTTTAATTATCCATGTCATGTTTTCTGGGAAAGCATTAATTCCCTTAGTGGAGCATAATGATGACTCAGATGTTTTATAGGGAGAAAAAAATAGGAACACAAACATGACAAACTTTGCTCATCTGGAGGATGAAATGATCTCATTTCGAATTAATTTTAAAGCAATTTGTAAAGCCTTTTGCTCTTGCAAAGATGGATTTTGCTTCGCATTCCAATGAGACGTTTAAAACCATGCTCATTTTCTCCCCACATATTTTTCCTTCTAGTAAGTCATCGCTTAATAGCTTTGCAAATGTGCACTTTAGTAAACCGACAATATTATATTCTTGAGGAAATTCTCCTCTTAAAGTGATTACAGGCCAGATTATACATTCAGCAGAATCGGGAGTTGAAGCTTTCCCTGAACTGTACCACCTCATTGTGTGAGAGGGTACATGTCTGAATGTTCACTTGCAATAAATAAATAAATAAGCCCTCCCTGCATGCAGAAATCTAGACTATCAGGGAAATACAAAGGCTACATCTTTCTCTCTGACTAGTGCCAAGAAAGCTTATAAAAAATGTGTGAGGTCATTAATCTTGGCCACTCACAACAAGGATAGTGGTGCCTTTTGGCACATTATTTCAGGTTCTGCCTACCCTAGAGTGCTTTCTGTGGTTCCTGCTCATTCTTGGGTAGCCCATTTTCATGCTCTTTTTAATTGAGCTTTGGCCCCTTTGGGTAATGATCCCTCCACTCCTGAGAGGTTGCCTTTGTGGCCACCTCTTACATCGGATGGTATAGTTAATCTAGTTAAGGGTCTAAAGAAAAGGAAAGTACCTGGTTCTGATCTCATCTTCCTGGAGGTAGTATTAGATAACCTTGATTGGTGGGCTCATGTCCTAGCCAGTTTGTTTACCTCGATTAATAATACAGGTGTCATTCCCTCCTCCTGGAGTGAGGCCATTATGGTCCCAATATAAAAACATGGCTCCCACTCCGTCCCTTCCAACTATAGACCCATTAATTAGCCTGTTAGGCTGCATGTTAGAATGCTCCCGGGGTGGGGGGACATCTCCCCCAGCAAGAAGAACACTGGCACTAGAGAGAAAGAAGTAGCCTTGTATTTCCCTGATATTCTAGATTTCTGCATGCAGGGAGGGCTTATTTATTTATGTATTTATTTATTGCAAGCGAACATTCAAACATGTACCCTCTCACACTGCAGGATGAAAAAGGTAACTTGCCCTTGTTAAGAGCCATTACAGATCAAAACTGCAATGGCTTCCATATCTCCGGACATCCATAACTTCCAAATCTCCTGACTTCATTTCAGCACAATTTCTATGTAATCGATTCAGATATTCAACTGCAGCTCATCAAGTGATGATATGCACATGTGGATGATATACACACGTGGACATGCTTCAAAGAAAGCCTTCAGGAATCATTTTAAGTCCCTGAGGAGCACACCATCAGAAAGTTGTCTGCTCAGGAGCCAGAATTGTGACTAATGAAAACATAAACTCCAGCTCTGTTTCCTTCGCCCCGGGGGGAGCATATTGTATTAGAATCGTAAATTTGGAACTTAGCTACCAGGATTGCAGCGGCTATGTGGAGAATAAAGAAGAGGCTCTTGGGAAGGCTAAAGGAATCCAAACATCCGTTGTTGAGATTTCTAGAAGGAGCTTTGTGACTACATGTCACAAAATCTTTAGCATGTCTTTTGACTTTGAGTCGCTTCTGTCAGTAATACCACACAAGGGGCCCTGGTTTTATTTCCAGCCCAGTACATAGACTATCTTCAGGAATGTTGCAGCATGTCCCTTGAATGGCTTTTAATTCATTGGTTCTATAGAGATGGCTCTACCTACAGGCGAATGAGTCCTCCTTATCCTCACATCTTTCTTTCTCCACTGCTGAGATAGCACTTAGAAGAGCAAGGACTGACCTCTTCTCTTTTTTGCTGATGTAGCGGGGGTCCACAATTGGGGGCCCCTGAACTGAATCCAGTCTCCAGAGGTACTCTCTCTGTGCCCCCCACCAGTTGCTAATCCAGAGGGCACCATCACCTTCCTATACTTCAAAGTGGCTTCTCAGGTACTATCTGCCAAAGACAAATGCAGGGCTCTGTGGTCGCCAGGAGTCGACACCGACTCGATGGTACAACTTTAATTTATTTCACCTCAAGTGTACCCTTTATATTTCCCACTAAAGTGTAGGAGATAAGCAGGGGTGGAACTACCATTTGGCAACCGTGTGCAGAGGACACAGGCTACTCAATGGGGCCAGAAGGGGGGAAAGCCAATGTGCCCCCTATCTCCATAGCTGCCCCCTTCCTCCTTAGCTAATGCTCAGCCAAGGACTCATTGCCACCAGCTTGCCTCCCTTTACTGGTGGTAATACAGTCTTCCCGGGGCCATGCATCAGAAGGTGACTATATTAGACCATGATGGGTAGGGAGGTGCTGAGTCCACAGCTGAACAGCGGCCAAGCAGACAGGCAGAGGCTAGCAGTGGCAGGAGCTACCAAATATATATATAAACTCAAACTGTGTTTGTCTTTGGTCGAATACAGGAGGGGTTTACCATTGCCTCCTCCTGTGCAGTATGAGATGATGCCTTTCAGCACCTTCTTATCTCGCTGCTGCCCAATATAGGTGTTTCGGATAGTCTGGGAAATATACCAGTGTGGATTCGAACCGGCAACCTCTTACCCTCTAGGCAAGTTATTTCCCCGCTGTGCCATTTGGCGGATTGAGGTGAAATACAGACCCCTTACTATTACTGAGCCACATTCTCTAGAATGGCTTGTCCCATTGACTCTAGAATGCCTCCATTTTGTGGCGTTCTGAAAAGACAGAAACACAAAATGGTGCCACGGAGGACAAATCCCTCCTCCCACATACACCAATACACAGACTGTTCTCATGTGTAGCAAAACAATAAAATGTGCAAAACATATTTGAAATACATAGAATTGTTTTAAAACCAGCAATGCTATATAATGTTTGGTTTTCCAAAATGCTCACCGATAAGTGAAGAGAGGGGGGAGGGAACCTACTTTTTAGTGCTCTTCGCTTGTTAACCGTTCCACATAGTTATCTGTGTTTCAGCCATTTATGCGCAGCATGAATTCCTAAGCTGTGGACACCTCCCTACGTACCCTAATGTAATGCAGGCAATGTCTCTGTAATGCCATTATTTTTAAATAGCAGAGCATGAAACTTGAACGGTCAGTGCATACATTATGGCTGCCTTTAGGCGGCTACAGCGTATGCATCTTTTTCTCCCCACCCCCTCACAAATGCACCTCTCCTGCACTGGTTAGCAATTTAAAGGAAACGGCACATGAATGGGAAACCAAATATGTTGCAGGTGACTGTGGATTCCAGGGGCACCCTCTGTACAACAGCTGTTATTCCTTCAGGACAGGTTGTCATTATGGTGGGCTAACTGGCAGGCAATGATGTAATTAGATTTCTATTTCTTTAATAAAAAAAAATCTTGACCTAATTGTAGACCAATCATTGCCAGTGCAGACAAATGTACACGGCTAATCGATAATGCCTATATTGCTTAGCAATTTTGGTCAGATGCAATAAAGGTGAAGGTTTCACCTTGCTATAGGAAAGTAAAATTTAGCAAGAGCCTTTAAAAAGAAATAGAAGGTCTCCATTCTGTGCTGGTAAATAGAAGTTTAATATCTGCCAATGAGAGAGAAATTCCTAATTACTATTTTCTGTTTCCTGAAGAAGAAAGATAATAGAATTAGAAAAGATGGTGAACAGGATACTTTGGTGGAGAACTGTTTGCCAGGAAATACCAAATGCTGTGAATTATGATTATAATTATGATGATGATGGATATTTACAGGCATTCAGAGCCAGAATGTGGAGCACATGTGCTCAAAATATGAAGAAATTAAATGGAGTGAAAAAGCATTGTGAAAAGTCTATTCTCACACTGAAACCTGCTAAACTTCAACTGAAATCTGCCTTGCCAATAAACCTACACACATGATGAGCCCACAGTCATCATGTTAGCCCATCCTGCAGGTATATCTGGTAGTAATTTGTGGCACTGCAGTGGTCTAAAGAAGAGTTTCGCTCTGTATAGCCCTCTTCTGGCACCAAAGTCAATAATTCAGATATTCAGGGGAGGTGGGGGAAATTGGGATGATGCCAGGGGCATAACAAGGGAAGGAGAGCTGGTCTTGTGGTAGCAAGCATGAATGGTCCCCTTTGCTAAGCAGGGTCTGCCCTGGTTGCATTTGAATGGGAGAATACATGTGTGGGCACCGGAAGATATCCCCCTTAGGGGATGGGGTCGCTCTGGGAAGAGCATTTGCATGCATAAAGTTAGAACATAAGAACAGCCCTGCTGGATCAGGCCCAAGGCTCATCTAGTCCAGCATCCTGTTTCACACAGTGGCCCACCAGATACCGCTGAAAGTCTACAGGCAGTCACTGAGGGCATGCCCTCTCTCCTGCTGTTACTCCCCTGCAACGTGTATTCAGAGCTATCCTGCCTCTGAGGCTGGAGGTGGCCTATAGCCCTCCAACTAGTAGCCAAACTTCCAAGTTCCCTCCCTGGCTTCTCCAGGATAGGGCTGAGAGAGACTCTTGCCTGAAAACGTGGAGAAGCCCAGCCGCTGCCAGTCTGTGTAGACAATACTGAGCTAGATAGACTGTTGGTCTGACTCAGTAGAAGGCAGCTTCCTATGTTCCTAAGGTTGGAGTGGGTCCTGGAACAAAAGTGAAGATGAGTTCCTGCCCCTCTCCTACTTCAGAGAGGAATAAGGGGAAGAGCAAAGAAAAAGCTGTTGCTTAGCTGATGGAATTCCTCTCCCTCAAGGACCCAGGGATGTTTTGTTCATCGGAAGCTCTGAAGAGAGCCTCTGTGTCTTCAGCCGTGCAGGCCATGGCTTTGTCAGGCTTTCCAATTAAGGGTGGCTGGGGGGTGGGTGGCAGGCAGCCCCCATAGACAAGTAGCTTGTCAGTGTCTGTTTCAGAAACCAAACATGTGAGACACAGCTCAGCGACCCATTAATGCACTTTACAAGTGGTGATGGTCACCAGCTTGGATAGCTTTAAGAGGGGCTTAGACAGATTCATGGTGGACAGGTCTATCAAGGGCTACTAGTCTGGTGGCTGTGGGCCATCTCCAGCCTCAGAGGCACGATGCCTCTCAATCCCAGCTGCAGGGGAGCAACAGCAGGAGAGAGGTCATGCATTATACCTCTTGCCTGAGGGCTCCCCAGAGGCATCTGGTGGGCTACTTTGTGAAACAGGATGCTGGGCTAGATGGGCCTTCTTGGGCCTGATCCAGCAGGGCTGTTCTGATGTTTTTAGGTCATGAGGAGCAGTGCTCTGTTCACACCTTCAGATGAATGCATGAAGGTTTAGAATGGGACAGGGGCGTAGCTAGGGGAGAGGGGGCCCATGTTCACCCCTCTCCCTGGTGGCCCCTCAGAGTGAGGGAGATAATGAAGAAAATAGGGAGGGGTGGAACTGGGGGCCCCTCAGTAGCCGGGAAGGGGGCAGGTTCTTTGAACCCATCCGCTCAGTTATAGCTACACCCCTGGAATAGAAGCAGCCTCTCCGTCTGCAGTCCGTCATCATCTGGGAAGGAGTTCGGTCATAGGACCTTGTTCTGAAATGCATCTGAAGGTCATCCAGTTTAGCTCCTCTGTGTTAAGTATGGCTCTGACATATCCAGCTGCAGAGTAAACCAAGGTCCATCTCATCCATTTGGAGATATGCTGTGGACACAGGAAAAGAATCTGCCTGGTGGGATCTAAGGGCTGGGCTGATTTCAGGCACTTCCAGTTAGACTCTTTTGGACGGAAGGCGCACGTCAAACTGTAGCTGCAGCGGTAATGAAACTGTCCTTGGGTATTTATTGTAAGGGCGATATATTTTGCATAGCAACTAGATTGGCTTGAAGGAGGTTCACTTGCATTTTGATGCACATAATTGCTTTGGGTGTTGGTGGCCTTACTCTAAAAATAGTGCTGGCTTCCCTTGCAACAGGGTTTCAGTGAGTTTGCAGGGTTTTCAGAGCTGTTCTGGAGGCACACACAAGACTGGCTGTGCTTTAGGCATGCAGGCATTGAATAGTGACTGGGTTTTTCTTTCTGGTAAAACCAAGGGTGCCTGGCATGAACTGCTTTTACCACAAAGGGCTCATTGCTGCTCGGTAATATGAGCATGTTTGGATTGGGGCTGCTCTTCTTAAAAAAAAAAAGGAAATCTGTTTTTATTTCAGTGTTGCACTGGCCAAATCTCCCAACGCTCGCTGTTGGAGAGAGCAAGAGAAGCCAGGCCTCGGAGGGACACAGCTGGCCTAGATGATCCCTACCCTGTGCATCTTCTGCCAGATGAAATATGGCAGCGTACTCCTGCGGGAGGGATAATTATTGCAGGCAGCAGGTCACCACTAGTGGGTCAGCCCATCAGCATGATGGTGATGGCTCCGGCCCCCTTGGATTGTTAAATATAATACCTAGACCCATGGGAACAGGACAGAAGGTAGCTGGTCCCTTGTGAAGATAGGAAGTTTTGGCTATGTTTTGGAGGCTGTTGGTGGGATATGTGATATATCCCATATATCCCTGATATATGTATGAATTGGAACCACTCATTTTCCTCTCTCCTAGTCTCCATACTATTCTGTGAATCACATATCTTTTTGCAGTTTATCCCTACTTCTAATTCCCTCCTTTTCCTCTGTTGTCTCCCTTGTGTGGATTTTAGATTGTCAGCCCACTGAGAATGTGAGACAGACCTCTGAAGCACCATGCAAATAGGTAGCCAAACAATCTTACATTTGTTTCCAAAAAAGCTGGAAATGTTTTGATCCTTATAGATGTATCACCAGAGCACCTGTGAGTGAGAGGGTGGGATTGGCTGCTTGGAGTAATTTGAAAATACATCGGTTTCACAACAATCTGAAGAAAAACCCTAAAGAAATAAGAAGAAAAGACCCCAAACTGTAACTCCGTGGAGCGGAATGTTCACAGATGCAGAGGGCAGTTAATTAACAACTAGGTGGGTGGAGCTAATAGAACACAGTGATGAGGCAGAGGAGAGAGGCTTGAACAAAAACAATGGGAATTTTCTCAACTTAAAGAATACTCCCTCAAGACAGCCTCAACCTGTTCTGTATATGAGAAGGAAAGGTGTCTAAAACGTTCACCATTCTCAGGTAACACTTGCACACCAGAGATATACTGCAATATTTTGTTGCAGGTCCATACCTGCATTAATAAGAATAAAGGTAAAGTGTGCCCTCGAGTCGGTGTCGACTCGTGGTGCCCACAGAGCCCCGTGGTTGTCTTTGGTAGAATACAGGAGGGGTTGACCATGGCCTCCTCCTGCACAGTATGCGAGGATGCCTTTCAGCACCTTCCTATATCGCCGCTGCCCGATAGAGGTGTTTCCCATAGTCTGGGAAACATACCAGTGGGGATTTGATTAGTCTGGGAAACATACCAGTGGGGCCCGAACTCCAAGATTGATCTGAACGAACCAGCTGGTTCTTTGGCTGCAGGCTTCCAGTCCGGGTGCGTAAATGCAATCAGAACAGCCCCGCTCCATTGGCTGCCTTGAGCAGCAATCCTCAACACGCTTCCACCCAAGTAAATCCCATTGAATCCAGTGGAGCTTATCTCTGGCTAAACCTGCTTAGGATGGGAACGTTAGAAGATCAAATTAATGGAGGAGACTCAAATCTCTCTTTCAGACAGACTGTCGGCATGTTCTCAAAAGCCCATCTTGGAATGTAATGGATCGGAGTGTGCATCGGATTTAATGCATCGGAGTGTGTGTTTTGTTTCTCTTTTAATGGTGCCTGGGAGCGACTCTGTACATGTAATCCTTTTGCTCTCTTAATTGGATTTGGGCATTCCGCTGCTGTGAATGGCTTGGCAAAATGTATATCGGAGTCTCTTGCCTCTGCAGAATGATTTCTCAGTCTGGGTGCAGGTTTGTTGCTGATCAAAGAGTAAATAAGGGCTTTGAGAGTTCTAGCTTCTCTGGAGTCCTCTGGTTTGCCCAGATCTTTCCACACGTGTAGCGGCTGGTTTTAACTGGCATTTTATTCTTCTTCTGGAGTTCATTGCTTGGGGAAGATGACCTCTGCTTCTGTGATTTTATGACGTTTTTTGATTCCATGATCTTATCATATCGTTTTATTTTATCTTTTGATATGTCAGTGAGCAGGAATGTTTTTTTGATGAAAGGCAGCTAACAGAATTTCAGAATAAATAAGTGTTTATAGGATTGCAGCAGTAATGATCTCATCCAACCAAAGAGTAAACATTAAGTGGAGGGCAAAAGATGGTGGTATTGCAACACAGTCCCTAGAGTATGTTCTGGCATTAAATTTCAAATCTGTAACATCTGCAAGCTAATAATTAGTCTTTTTAGCTGGATTTTGTTTTTCCTTTTAGGCAACTGTACTTTGGCTCACAGGCAACACTGACCTGATTTATCTCTTTGCCCTTCATTTTTGCACAGATATAAATATCACAGAAGGCAAAGTTAAATTAATGTCATTTTCCCTATGTGCATGAAATAAATGCGGGGTGGGGGGTGGAATTACCAGATTAACTCTTCTGTGGGCTACCTTCTTAGGCTAAAGGTTCCAGCTAGTGATAATAGATGTGTTGCTGGGGGAGTAGGGAGAATTTCTCACAGCTACAGCCACTTAATGGCGCAGTGGGGAAATGACTTGTCTAGCGAGCATGAGGTTGCCGGTTCAAATCCCCGCTGGTATGTCACCCAGACTATGGGAAACACCAATATCGGGCAGCAGCGATATAGGAAGATGCTGAAAGGCATCATCTCATACTGCATGGGAGATGGCAATGGTCAACCCCTCCTGGATTCTACCTAAGACAACCACAGGGCTCTGTGGTCTCCAGGAGTTGACACCGACTCGGGGGCACAACTTTAATGTGTGCTTTGTAGCACACACATTTGCATAGTTTCAGTGTTAGAACTGCTTCTTGTGGACCTCCTTATTCAGTTTAAATATGCACATCTGCATGCTCAGCTAAGGTGCAATCCTGCTTGCCAATGGACTCTTCATAGGTCTGATGGCCAGGACCCCAAGTAGATTCAAATCCCAAGTGGGAAGAACCATATCTCTGCTCTTCCCCATTGGGTCCTGAGGCCATTTGAGGTCTTGGCTATGAAGAGTCCCTTGGCATGCAGGATTTCACCTTGGCTCAGCTCCCAAGGGGGAAGAACCCGGCAAATCCCCATCACCAATATCTACTGTAAAGGTGCAAGACCCTTTTTCCCCTCTAGGGAAGCTTAATAGCGCCTACTAAAGAGAGTTCTTGGATGCAAAAGGATTTTGATTTGTGCAGGTAACCAGATTTTTAAAAGTATTCCGAAAAAGTTTAGCAAGAAGAATTACATATTTATTCACTTGTGATGACTGAAGGTTAGACATCAAGAATCTTTTTGACGAAATGGGAAGACAATTCAGCCAGCCAAATATTTGACTTTTCTGGGACATTTATCTAAGACACACTAAGCTAACACACTTTTACTTATTAGGAATATGAATTTCCATTTCTGGCTCGATTAACATAATCTCCCGTGATTGTTTCTTCAAAGGAATAATATTTATCATTATCTAAACTCAGCAGTTTCTTGACATGGGGCTTTTTAAAGGAGTTATTCAGCATTATCCAGACTGAACTTACAAAAAATTAATTTGTATTATCAGGAGAGTTAACGATTGCAGCAGGCATTTTGAAATTATATTTATTTATTACATATTATCCCACTCTCCTTCCAAGACACTTAAGGTAGCATCCACGCTGGTAAAGACAAAGACTAAGGTCCAGATTAGCCACATCTAAGTCCATCGAAGTTAATGAGCCTAAAGTTAGTCATGACTAACTTGTCTCGTGGAGTCATTGGTCCTTAGTCATGACTAATTCATCTGGATGCAACCCATGGTGCTCCTCCCTCCCCCGTATTTTTTTTTTCACTTCACCCTGTAAGAATAAACAAGTTTTTTTTTTCCTTCAGGGTATAGAAGCCACTCTTGTGGTATCAAGCATGAATTGTCCCCTTTGCTAAGCAGGAGAGACTCTTGACCGGGAGGCTAAAACAAGCTTCCCCATGTTGGGGGTCTCCCCAGAATGTCCCGTGCACTCACATGGGGCATCTTGGGACTTCCAGGGGCTGGGCGGCCCCCGATCCCCACCATCCCTACCACCTCCATGATG
This sequence comes from Hemicordylus capensis, assembly GCF_027244095.1. Classification (NCBI taxonomy): domain Eukaryota; kingdom Metazoa; phylum Chordata; class Lepidosauria; order Squamata; family Cordylidae; genus Hemicordylus; species Hemicordylus capensis. Next base: position 24,557,551 of record NC_069667.1, read on the forward strand.
GAGCTGGTAATCATGTCGGCAGCCGATCCAGCCACCCAGAGCTTGCCGGCTGCTCATGTGCGGGGAGGGTGGGCTTGACCGGCTCTCCCTGCCAAATTCCTGCCGGCTCTACACACCGATTGTGTGAGAAGCATCCGTGAGTGGCTTAAGGTTACCCAGTTGATTTGGTTCTCCTCAAGCCTAGTTTGACACTCGGTGTTTGAGACTCTGATCTCCTTAGATGAGTCCTAATGAGTGCCATATTGGCACTCCTACGTGCCAATTTGGGCTTTGTCATCTTCAGGCAGATGAGGTAGCAGGAGTTCATTTCCAGTCCAAAATCACCATGGTTTATTGGATCAGCAACTAATGATGATGAACTTGAGCACCCTTTGTCCCTTCTCCTTTTGCACACTTTGCTTCAGGGAACACTTTCTGGTTTGTTAAAACACAGCTGATCATGATGTCCTCCTTACTGGGAAACTGTGGTCTGAGCGCTCTTACAAACCCAGACTGCAAACCCGAATCAAACGGCTGATTGTTCCCAACCCAAGGTTTCTTGGACCAAGAATGTGATATCCCAAGTCAGTCCAATCATGGCAGCATCATATGAAACATTAGGAATGTTCACTGAAGGTGTGAAAATGGCTCAGGTCATTCCAGAGAACAGATCAACAAGCCTCGGTGTACATTTCTGTCATGGGATAATCTCTGTAAGGAATCTTACTTAATTGCTCGTGCTGTCAAAGAAAACTCAGGCAATGTGGTTGTGAGAATGTGGCAGCCATGGGCTTTGGAGAACAAAGTATTAATTTCCCCTTCACTGTTTCTCAGAAATTATTCAATAAGCTAAATGTACCCATTGGGGGTTTGACTGTACTTCTGGCACTTACGAAACCTGCAGTAGCTTCTTACCTCCAGCTGAGAGCTATTTGATTATAAGTTCTGTAATCCTCCAAGCACTCAACCCTTCTGGAACATGGATCAACTGTCTTGCCCAGCACACGAGGTTATCCACTAACCTGCTAATTACTAACTGCATGATTCGTAATTAGATCCCTTTTTCTTGGATAAACACGGGCAGACACATACTCATTTGCATCTTCAGTTGAGTACCAGCTGGCACAGAGAGCGTTTTTCCCCCTGCCCTCTCTCTGGGTTTGCATGTTCAGAGTTGAGGGGCAGGTCATGAGTTGGAAAACCCACAAGGAGCAAGTACCACGTTAGCCAAGCTTCCCTGCTCAAATCTTTCTCTGCTGTTTTTCTGTGCTGTGTTTGGGGTGATTAATGGCTGCATCTGCTTAAGCTATAGTCATTAAAAGCGTGTGCTCTGAAAACTATGACCGAGAACAAAGAGTTGCGAGAAGCAAATAGATGACTGAACTTCTCTTGATCCTCTTCTCTACCTAGTTCTTAATAGTCTGGTAGGAGTTAGTGCTTAAATCGTGGGGGCGGGGAGGTAGGGAGCTTTGAATAAAATCCAGAAGCTCCAACCTACCCACCCCATTTTAGCCAAATCATGATCTTCTAAAAAGAGTAGCTGGGGGGCCATCACAAAAGATAAGGGAGCTAGGCACCCTACATTTCTCTACCAATAATGCAATCAAAATAGGACTACCCCGGAAACCCAAGAGGCATAGAGGTGGATGGGATGGAGATGAAAAAGAAACAAGCCATACAAGTGTGATTTAAGTTACTGATGTTTCTCGTGCTAATTTCCTGGATGCCTGTCATAAAGATCTTCATGCTATCCTTGATGTGGGCCCATATGGCCCACTGGATGCAAAACATAATCTGATGTATCGGTTCTTAGGTTGGATTCAGTATTGTTACAGTGTTATACTTGATCTGATAAGTATGTATTTTGGGTCAGTCCTGCTGGAGGTCAAATTACATTTTGCTGAATGAGCTTTTCTCGAATGGAAGGCTCCCCGCCTCCTTCCATTGCTTAGCTTGCTTTTTTGGGGGGGAAAAGGATTCTCTCAAGCATTTAGGGTGCGATTGAAACTGAGTGGGAAAGTCCTCTTCATCTGTGTTAGCAGTATCATCTGAGAAATCACAGTCTCAGAGGAGGTGGTCTAAAACAGTAGCTCAGACGTGTTCTTTATTTCTCTCTCTCCCTTTGACAGCAATATATTAGATTGGTTTGGGCTTTGTATGAGGCTCGGGGAAGCAGGGTTGAATTTCCAGGTGGTTTCTTGCCCATCTGGAAATTCAGCCCTGCTCCCCTTGCCCATTGAACCATCTAATGGCGCAGCAGGGAAGTGACCTGCCTAGAGAGCAGGAGGCTGTTGGTTTGAATCTTCGCTGGTGTGTTTCCCAGAATATGGGAAACTCCTATATTGGGCAGCAGTGATAAAGGAAGATGCTGGAAGGCATCATCTCATACTGCATGGGAGATGGCAATGGTAAACCGCTCCTGGATTCTACCAAGAAAACCACAGGGTTCTTTGGTCACCAGGAGTCAACACCGACTTTATCACAAGACCAGCTCCCTCTCTAGCATCTCCAGATATGACTGAGAGAGACTTCTGCCTGCAACCTTGGAGAAGCCACTGCCAGTCTGGGTACACAATATTGAGCTAGGTGGATCTCAGTTCAGTATATGACAGCTTCCCATGTTCCTTTCAGTATCTATTTGAGAGATTTCACACACACACACACACACACCACCCTTTCTTTTGGGTCCTGGTTGTAATGTTCCTGGCAACCGCTGCTTAGAACATCTGTGTTTAAAGAGCAGAGGTGGTCTTTTGGTGAGGTGAGGTGATTTTCATTACTTGATTAAAAAATATATATCCTGGGTTTGGCACCAGCGGGAGCTTTCCTCCTTGATCAGGACTGTGATGGGTGGGGGGAAGGTTAAAGTACTCTTTAAGAGGGGACTTTAAGAGGGAGTTAGATAAATTCATGGAAAGCCGGTCTATCAGTGGCTAATAGTCTGATGTCTATAGGGCAAGATGCCTCTAAATGTCAGTTGCAGGGGAGCAACAGCCGCAGGAGAGAGGGCATGCCCTCAGCTCTTGCCTGTGGGCTTCTCAGAGGCATCCAGTGGGTCATTGTGGGAAACAGGATACTGGGCTGTTGGGCCTTGGGCCTGATCCAGGAGGGTGGTTCTTATGTTCCCTCCCTTCACATTACATTACAGACCATCCAGACCATCACATGTGCATGTTGCTATAGCCACGTAATAATGTAGCTCACCTCTGTGTTACTTGCACCTGCGCATGCTCTTTGGGGCTATTGGAGTATTTATGTCCACTTAAGCACCAGCAATAAAAGGCCAATTTTTCCTTAGCTGGAAAAATTTGGCATAACTGGCATAAATTTCCCCTTAATTGCCCTCAGAGTTTCAATTATCACAATGCCTCATTTGTAAGCTTCTGAGTAACTGAGTCTTGTACCTGCTCATTCTCCTGCATGTAGTGGAATCGTAATGCTGTCTCAGACATCACAGGCATCTTTGTAAAATATGATGTTAAGGAAGGCTGAGTTCATTGTACTATACATATGTAAATGCCTCTCTTTCAGTGGTCTCTGGGGAGAGGGGGAACCAGACAGTATTCCCAAGTACAGCATGCATTAATCGTAAGGCAATAAAGTGAACACGTCCCAAACCAAGAACACTGAAGACGAATTAAACAGTGGAAGTCAGGACATCATTAAGGGAGGCCATTGAAAGCCCTGTTGGAAAGTTATATTTAAAAGATGCTGCTCTGGGAGCAGACTGAACTGAATCTCTTTTCAGAAGAGCAGAGGGCAGCCAACCCCATCCACAAACCCATCAATGGATCACTGGGGCCCAGTAATGTCTTAGTCTCTAGGCTGTGAAAAAAAGTTGCAACGAGGTGGTTTTATGATAGGGTCAACATCAGGGGGTCGCCATCACTGGGCAGATGCCGAGGCCCAGAGCCCTCAGAAGGCCCCATGCTGATGCCTGCTGTACCCACAGATCTCATGTAACAATAGGGCAGCGATTCTCTTGGGGCCTATCCGGTGGACTCAGTATATGGCAGCTTCCTATGTTCCTAAGAAGACTGCCTGTTGCCTTCAGCTTAATCCTTCTGATTGAGAAATCACCATTCCTTGAATGAAGCCAGGATCATTCCATGCTTCCGGTGAGATGCCACAGCAGGAATGCAAAGCTGTATCCCCACAAAAGCTTCCACACAGGTAGCCTTCAAGGAGATGGCTCTCCCCAGCTGCTCAACAATTAGTCCTCAGCAGTTTGCTCCGATTCAGTCTCCATCACTGTTTGCCATCATTCACAAGGAATGAATTGCCCACTTCCAAGCATAAATTTCCCACTGTGTCGCTCTTTGTTCATTTCACGCTGCCTCCCTGCTCTGTTGAAGCTGCTAAATGAGTTAATATTACCTTAATATGAGCTTTAGGAGTGTTATTTAATGTGCATTGTAATCGCAGAGTTTAAAAAAAAAAAGCCACCACCACATGGAATAAAAAGCAAATACTGGCAAATTGCGTGTCCACATTACACGTCTTGGATAATTGCCACAATAACTTAATTGGCACTTCCCCTTATGCAGAGTTGCAGGCTATGCCAATTACATGACGTCATCTCCCAATCAATTCCTGTCCTGCATTTTTGGAAGCTGGGTAACCTGAGACTGAAAAGCAATTTCCTGGGATGGAAGTGATGGCCGATTGCATTGCAAATGAGGATGCAGAGGTTGTAACAGGAGCATAAAGGCATTGGTGGATAGGTACCCTCCAGCGCTGGAAATAAATAGATGCACTCAATGATGTGACTGGTCTTCAGCTGTTTGTTGGTCAAGACCCAGAAGCAGGATATGTGCCCTAACCAATGACACTACCACCATGTTCTGTTTCTTGATTGCAGCTTTCAAGAAAGGGAGAGAGAATGGGGGGGGGGGGAGGAAAAGAGAGAGGCTGGATTTGCACGTAACGTGGACCCATGGGTCCAATAGACCCACGGTTCCTCTCTCCACCCCACCCCACCCTCCTTTCCGAGTGCGGACGTAACGGAGAGCAGGCTGTCAGGGAGACTGCAGAGAGGAGGAGGAGCTGGCTGCGCAGCCTTCCTTCTTCCATGAAGGACAGCCCACACAGCCAATCACAGCTGGAGAGGGGGAGGAGCTTCCTCCCTAAACTCTGGTTACAGAGAAAGCAGCCTGCAGTTCTGCCCCCCCCCCCCAGTAATGCAGGCTGTGTTCAGCCTTGGGATGGGGCGGCGAAACTCACTACAACCCGAGGGTACAAATTGGAGTTTGGAGAGCGGAATGTCGGATCGCTCTCCATGTGGAACTGGAGTTTGGATGGGAAGTCCTGTATTCGGACATACAGGTTTGCCAGCCTTTGCCCCTTCAACTCTGGTTTTGCATTACTTGTGAATGGGGTGAAAGAAGGGAGATAGGAGGTTGTTGGCTGGAGATAAATGTCTCAGGTCTGAAAAGACTGAAGATGACAGACTTATATTAATGACCCCAGAAACTTATTGGCTCAAGAATACAATTTATGTGGTGATATTTAAGGGGCCAGTGACTATTCTTTCTACCAGATAATAAGCAAAGTATCCTGCAGCAGCCTGTAAACACAATGGACTGATTTACAGTCTTCCCTTCTGCTTTATTTTTAGTGGAACGTTTGTGATTGTATTGTTCAAATAAGAAATATTGAGGAAATCAGATAGAATAGTTAATGGAATAAGGGAGGGGTCAATGATCTTCCACAATGTGAGTTGGAATGCTTTGTCCAGTAAGTGTCCGATTCTGAGCCAGACTAGGGGATTTCTAATATTGGTCGTGAGCAAAAGAAATGTGCATGTCACATGAATTTTGAAAAGTTAACTTCAACATATGCATGCTTGGCAACTCAGAAAGGAGGTCGTCACATTTAGGGATTTTCTTCTTCTTCCATAAGTCTCACTGAAAAGCCACTTATCAGAATTTCAAAAATGTGTACATGCTAGTAGAGCTGTGGAATTCAGTTGCCAAGAGAGAAAGATTGTATTTTGCTAACCCATGGGTGAGCTCTGATAGTTACAAATGTAGGAAATATCAGCAACTGTTAAGCACTGTAAATATGGAAAGGTGTTCTGAGTTTTCTAGTTTCCCCTTTCGACATGCCTTTTCTGACATGATTTTTAGCTCTATTTACACCTTCAGTATTGGGGGAAGCAGGATCGTGCCTCTTGGCCCCATTCCTGACTTTCACATATTGAGCCGAAGTGTGATAAGAGCTGCACCCACATACAATTGTATCTGTGCTCTGAGATACTTGCTAGCACAAGGCTCCTAATTGACCAGAAGACCCTACGTTCATACCCTTCTGTCTGCACATTCCACTGAACATACAGAGGTCATGAGGATGGGGCAAGCATCTTGCTTCTCTTATAAGGGGCTTAGACAAGTTCATGGAGGACTATTGGTGGCTACCAGTCTTGATGGCTATAGGCTACCTCCAGAATTGGAAACAAAATTACTCCTGGTATCAGTTGCAGGGGAGCAACAGCAGGACAGAGGGCATGCCTCCTAGGGCATCTGGTGGGCCCGAAACAGGTGGCTGGGCTCGAATCAGCAAGGCTTTTCTATGCTCTCTTACCTCCCGTCCAATTAACACATTTTGAAGGTGTTTGTAGGGCTTTTCTTGTTCTCCTTTCTTCGATTTGTGGTGAGGATAGGCATCTTACTCCCAAACTATGAGTGATGCTTCACTTTGATTTGTGTGAATTGTACATGTGGGTATTTTGCAAAACTGCAAAATTTGGTTGGGATGTGTGTGTGTGTGTGTGTGTGTGTGTGTGTGTGTGTGTATGCAAACATGTATTTCATTGCAACAAGATGAGAATATCCTAAAAATCTCCATGACACGGTTAGATATTTTATGGGCCATTTTTATATCCAAGTAACTCTTGCTAAATCAAGAGATTACTACAAACAGGACAGACGTTAATGCTAGATTTCGATGGCGAGGAGAACAAGCTTCCGGTTATTAACTTTAGTGGCTAATAAATACTGCAGCTGTTACTGAGATGGATGGTTGTTCTTGATTTCGGGCTGGTTTTGGTCCTTGTGTGTTACCCTTCTCCTCTCACTCTTTTTTTCTAGGTTTTTCCATTCTTCAGGCAATTATGGAAGCAGCCGTGCAAAACAATTGGCAAGTGACAGCTCGATCTGTGGGAAGCATAAAGGATGTTCAAGAGTTTAAGGCAATTATTGAGGAAATGGACAAGCGGCAGGAGAAAAGATACTTGATAGACTGTGAAGTAGAAAAAATCAACACCATTTTGGAGCAGGTATGTGGCAGGCACGCTAGCTTTCTGTGACCGATCTGGACCCATAAGAACAGCCGTGCTGGATCAGGCCCAAGACCCATCTAGCCTAGCATCCTGTTTCACACAGTAGCCCACCAGATGCCTCCTAGAAGCCCACAGGCAAGAGATGAGGGCATGCTCTCTCTCCTGCTGTTGCTCCCCTGCAACTGGGATCTAAAGGCATTTTGCCTCTGGTGGCCTTTAGCCACCAGACTAGTAGCCATTGAGAGACCTGTCCTCCATGACTTTGTCTGAGCCCCTTTTAAAGCCATCCAAGCTGGTGGCCATCACCCCATCCCATGGCAAGGAATTCCATAGATTAATTATGCGCTCTATGAAAAAGTACTTCCTCTTGTCGGTCCTAAATTTCTTGGCATTCAGTTTCATGGGATGGCCCCTGGTTCTAGTGTTGTGAGAGAGGGGGAAAAAATTCTCTCTGTCCACCCTCTCCACGCCATGCATAATTTTATACACTTTGATCGTGTCTCCCATTTGTCTAAGCATCCATTCTATCCGTTCTACCTTCTGAGCCCAGCTGTTAGCCGAAGTTAAGGGAGTGAGCATGCCCTTAACCCGGGCTACAGGCTTCTATGTTCACTGGGGCTATGTTCAGCCCCGGAGGAAACAGAGATGGGTGTCTAGAGCACCCGTCTCCTGGAGGAAACCCCCAATGCATCGTGCATGTCATGTGGTGCATCGTGGTGCATTGTGGGATCTCCAGAGATCGGTATGTGTCGTCCTGGCCTCCGGAGCCTTGTGCTGTAGGGATGCAACACAGATCATTTGGGAGCATGGTCTGCACTCCCAGCAACATAGAATCGGTCGTCTGCAGGGTGGAGGTGAGTATAACAAAACAAAAACAAAATGGAGTACAAATTTGGTCCAGTTTTAAAGCTAGTTCTGTGGCAACTTTTGGATCCCTTGAATAACCTGAAAACCATTCCCTAGCTCCTAGTTCAGAATTACATCAAAAGGAATGTTTGCAGCCTAACTGTAAGTATGTTTGCTAGGAAGGAAATCCCACCAAGTAAAATGAGGCTTATGTTTCTAGGAAGCATCCTTAAAATTTGGAGCCCCAAATCAGCATAATCTATGGAGCAAGTTCTCCATTATTGACTGATGGCAAACTAGCCTCCCTGCTATAAACAAATCAGAAGAAATGCTGCAGATGGGAATCAGTTCCGACAGCATTCAGTTCCAATCAAGCCTTAGGTTGAATCTTCTTGGGCAGCTGGAATTCTTGAGTCATTCCCTGCTGTTTCTGAATTTACTGGTTCCTCTCCAAACTGCAAAGCTGAGCTGGAGAGGAACTGCATTGCAAGCAGCTATTAATAATCGTAAATGTTCCTGGTATATTATTGATCTTTAATCCACACTGAAGGTTCTGTGACTGGCCATGATCCTTTCCTGCTCCTTAAACAGAACTTCAGGTTCCCTCCTGATGGGCCCCATTCGGTATCTTGTTCCATGCTGGGACCTGAAATAGGTCACACTGGCCTGCAATTGGTAGGGGTTTAGGCTAGTTCACAGCAAATCACGACCATGGCCAGTTCACCACAGAGCAGGGTGCAAGGCAGTGTGTGTGTGTGTGTGTGTGTGTGTGTGGGGTGGGGTGGGGTTCTGCACCAGGTTGATGTGTCAAGTGATAAATCCAATGATGGGCAGCAGTGTCCTGAAACCTTTTTATAAAGAACAATGCAAGATGCCTTTTTTCCCCACAGGTGGAAGTCTGGGATGGTCTGCTTCTGGGTCTGTTGCTGAGCAATTTTATTTTATGTTTCTTTGCAAGCTTTCCCTCTTTCTTCCCAGCTTAATGCCTTATCTCCATAGAAAGTAAATAATAATATTGTTTAAATCCCTGTCTTAGATCTCTGCAGTAGGGATCCTCAAGGGAAAGGGGAGCTGTCCTTCCCTATGACAACTGTGCTTCGCTGATAATGCCGCACTGTGGGAAAGAACGGCTCCCTATTTGCATATTTCAGATTGTTTTTCTACTGAGCTTAGCAGAGAATTAACTCAGTCAAAGGCGGGGGTAGGGAGCACAAAATAATATTAATGAGAAATGTAATGTTTTGCCTTTCCTCTGGAGGGTTTAGATCGGCGACCAACATGTTGCGCAGTGAAACTTTGGCCGCTCTGAACTACGCATGGCACTGGGAACATCTCGTGAAAATGCCTGTGCTCTTGTACAAGATTGCTCTTGTGCAAATACCTGAATTTAAGATGAGTCCCTTAAAAAATATAGGTTAAATACAGGTTACACTGTACTTATATTAAACCAAAAGGAAGAGGACAGTCTTCCCTTTTCAGGAGTGCGCACGTTCACATGCACACAAGTTTTTTTGTGTTTGCTCAGTTAATTTTAAATCCCGCTTAGATTGAATCAGGAAGGCCCCACTCTGAATATACATGCACACACAATGTTTTGATACTGCCACCCAGAACAAAAATTATTCCGCACACAGGTGAAATTTTTTTTAGAGAGAACACTGGAAGAGGACTCTGAATTTAAGATGACCCCCTGATTTCAAACATAAAAGAACTTAGAAAAAACCCAGCCTTGCATCCAGGTAAATACAGTACTTCAACGGGCTCAATTGCACTTCTGCGATGCTACGTACCTTATTTCCAGTTAGTGGGCATGTCTGCACTATACATTCAAACCAGTTTCAAACCAGTTCAATGGTCATGGCTGTCGACCAAGGTAAATGAGATGTGTGATTTCCGGATTTAGAGATCTATCCAAAAAGATTTGAAGTGGGCAACTCTCTTAAAAAATTCCCAGAGTTCTTTGAGGGAAGCCTTGACATTTAAACCATTTCCAAATCAGTTTAAGTTTGTAGTCTAGATGTGCCCAGTGTCCCAGACATGTGATCACACCACTTTGAGTATTTGTGCAAGAGTGCAGGTGTTTTGTTGCCACTTGGGCCATTCCTGGGCCCCGATGGATTAGAACCTAGAGACAGTGGATGACATTCCCCGCAGAGCTCTGACAGTGGAACGTGGTTTGCAGGATGTAAAAAGGTTGAAAACGAGTTGCACATTTTCCTTCTTCTGCGGCTCAGTGCAGGTGGAGGCTCATGCAGCCCTCAGGGACACATTTCTACAAGTGGATAGTCTTTCAGGAGAGAAGAGAGAGTAACAAAAATCATGTAACTTGCCCTTCCACCTGCAGTGGGCACAGAAGAAGGAAGATATGCTGCTAATTTCCAACCTCTTCATGTCCCCGCAGGACTTCTTCCATTGTCAGCCACTCTGCCGATGAATTTTACTTTATTTCAACGCTTTTTGAAGTTCTGTGCTCTGGGTTCTCTCAGCTGTGTGTTGCTGATTTTATGCAGTAACAAGTATGTCCCTATTTTGTCTCTGAAATGCCGGAAGGTCTATCACTGTTTTAGTTGTAGACCAAGGTCCCTCTCTGATCTCACAAGAAAAGGTTGGCCACAGAAGCAAAATCCCCATTTCCATCTTTAGGTTTCAGTCTTGTCATCTACTCCCAAATTAAAAAAAAACTTTTAATAAAATATAAATAAAAGTACCTATTTATTTTCCATAAGGTGAAAGCACTTTCAGCCTCCAAGTCTTTAACAATGCTGCTGTATACTTTTAATAGTCAATCATTCGGGGTCAGAAAGATTACTTTGCTTTTGCACATGTAACACAAAACCAGAGGTGAAGAGACCTCCAGTTTCAAAATCTGTACATCCGAATGTGGGCAACCTCAGCCACAAAAGAAAATGGACCCGCGGTTTCCTTCCTTGGACAGTGATCTGTACCTTTGGTTTGTAGTGAGGTCCGCCACCTGGGTGTCTGGTTCCATGATGCCAGCATTAAGTCCGAACACTGACACCGCAGTCTGGTTGCCTTGCAACTGGATTTGAGGGAGGAAGCTCCTCCCTCGCTCCGGCTGCTATTGGTTGCCAGGGCTGTACTTCAGTCAAGAAGGCCCGCACAGCCTTCTTGACAGCCCGCACAGCCAGATCCTCCTCCTCACTGTAGTCAGCGAGACAGCAGAGAGGGAGCTCTCTTGAACGTCCGAATTCAGACGGGAGAGCAGAGGGAGGGGTGCATGGAATGAATGCAGCCAGAGAGTCTCATTTCAAGCCAGAGTGCCTTTGTGCCCATTTAGACTGCATTCCCAAAGGGGAAATAAGAAGCTCATCCAAGATCAAAACGATGAAATATTACAAAGGCCTCTCTTATTCCAGAGGGCCTATGCTTCTTCTCAAAAGGAGGCTGTTTCCAAATGCAATCATAAAAGGTTAGGCCAAGAGGCAATCTTAGGATTAAGTGGAAGCATCCAGTGAACAAAATGTTAAGTAATGCTGCAGAAGAGAATATAATGCTCACATTTCTGAAATGGTCAGATTGCCCAGAGGCTGTCAAGGAAAAAATTGTCCTCAGAAGAAGAATTGAGAATGTGATTAATTGAACTTCTTTCAGAGGACATATAAGGCATGTGCTGGTCTTTCTGTTGGAAATGTTGAGCTTAAGAAGGAAATGGTTTCTTTACAGTTCTCAAAGGGATTTAACACTGATAGATCCTGGGGAGGTAGCTCCCTCAGGTAAAATGACAGCAAGATGCACTAACAAAATGTGAAGAAGATACAAAAGGCAAAAACAGGGACAGAACAGGGAGAATGGTTTTTCCAGAAGCAGGTCCCAGAAAATAGGGACCCTCCAGAGTAAACATGGGCAGTTGTCTGTGTATGGCCATACACCAGAATCTCCTTCACCAAGTTTCAGTCTTCAAATCCAGCCCCCTTCCAACCCTTAAAATGCTCTATGATTCTATGATCGTGTGGTTCTGGCTGCTCATATGCTAGTGTGCTGACACCTGAGACTGTTCTTGCTTCTTGGATCCTCTGACTCTTTGGTTCCTCATCATGCTTTCTTCATTGTGCAGCCTACATCAAGGACTGAGAGAGACTCCTGCCTGCAACCTTGGAGAAGCCACTGCCAGTCATAAGAACAGCCCAGCTGGATCAGGCCCAAGGCCTATTTAGTCCAGCATCCTGTTTCACACAGTGGCCCACCGGGTGCCTCTTAGAAGCCCACAGGCAAGAGGTGAGGGCATGCCCTCTCTCCTGTGTGTTGCTCCCCTGCAACTTGCCTCTGAGGCTGGAGGTGGCCTACAGCCCTCAAACTAGTAGCCGTAGATAGACCTGTTAGGGTTAGGGTTAGGGCTAACCCTAACCCCTAACCCTAAATTCTCCATGAATTTATCTAAACCCCTGCATAAGAACATAAACAATCTGTGTAGACCATACTGAGCTAGATGGACCAATGATCTGACTCAGTATAGAGGATGCTCCTTTGTTCCTATGTACATCATAAGAACAGCCCTGCTGGATCAGACCCAAGGCCCATCTAGTCCAGCATCCTGTTTCACACAGTGGCCCACCAGATGCCGCTGGAAGCCTACAGGGAGGAGTTGAGGGCATGGCCTCTCTCCTTGTATGAAAGGTCTATCAACACTACTAGTTGGCGGGCTATAGGCCACCTCCAGCCTCAAAGGCAGGATCTGAGTACCAGTTGAGTACCTCTGAGTACCAGTTGCAGGGGAGTAATGGCAGGAGAGAGGGCATGCCCTCAACTCCTGCCTGTAGGCTTCTTGAAGGCATCTGGTGGGCCACTGTGCGAAACAGGATGCTGGACTAGATGGGCTTCCTTGGGCTTGATCCAGCAGGGCTGTTCTTATTCTCATATGTTCTAAAGATGCAGGTTTTTAAAGTTAGAAAATGGGACCCCACCTCCCCACCCCCAAAGTTCAGAATGGACCCTATCTAAACCATAAAAAAAAACAAAAAACCAGGGCGCTGAGCTTTTGTCTTCTAGAATCCCAGCATGCCATGCTATCCCTTTTTCAGCCAGTCAGAATGCACTTGGGCAAAGCTGTTGGCTCTCGACATGAAAGACTGAAGCCCTCTCATTCAAAGGCAGCCGTTCATACTGTGTGGGAAGGTTGGAGGCTACCTTGCTGTAAATAGAGTTTTCCTGTGGCGGTAAAGAAAACCCCTTTTGATGCCACGCTGTCCTTTTGGCTTTGGTAACTGACTGCAACTGGAGATGGTGTCTGAAATATGCCTTGCACTGCTGAGAAAGAGAGAGCGGGAGGGAGAGGGGGAGAGAGAGAGTAGGTGGGTAATTTAGCTTTCGAACCAATTACAGCTAATCTTTCCCCTAGTTTCCTTCTGCCAACGCCTTGGCCTAGCTCCTGCTCCAGGAGCCTTTCCTGCAGCATTAGCATCCAGCCTGGGCTTTTGATATCCCTGAATTACTTTAGCAGGGCCATTTAGCTCATTTAACACCATCCTGACTTTTTCTTTGGGCCATCTGGCCCATTCGTTTTACTTTATTTTATTTGTATCGCTGCCCACGGTACGAAAAGCAAAAAAAAAGAAGAAGAAAAGCCCCAATTAAATCACAATAAATGTTGACATGATTAGCAATGATTGTAATCAGTTGTATTTGAACAAATGAAGCAAGGGTTTGGGGTGTGTGTGTGTGTGTGTGTGTGTGTGTGTGTGTGTGTGTGTGTGTGTGAATCAGGCTCCAGTTTAAAGCATGCATTCAGGCACGGAGCCTGACCGCCAGCGACCCATGTGCAGCTGCAGCCTACCCCCCGTGTCGGACGCAGGGGGCATGGTCTGGCTTCCGAATGGAGCTGCGTGACTCCACTTCCGAGTTGGAGTTCGGCCAGTGCTGCGTTAGCAGTGCCGGCCATTTAATTCCCAAAGGGGCCACGCAGCCCCTTCGGGAGCTAGACTTGGGCCAGTGCTACGTTCACAGCGCAGCCAGTAGCGGATCAGTCCTGTCTTAAAGGCAGGGAAGAGCCGCTCCTGGCTGCGCTGCGAACGCAGCGGCCATTTAACTCCCGAAGGGGGGCCACATGGCCCCTACTCAGGAGCTAAACCAGCACCCTCACGTCTGACGTCAGACGCGGGGCGTGGCCCCTGGTTGGGCGCGGCCTGGGTTCTTTGAACCCGTTCACCCATTGGTGGCTCCACCCCTGCATGCGTTCATTTCAGGTGAAAGCTCCCTGAAAGAATCAGCAAAGGAGGTGATAATGGAACCCAGAGATGGCATGAGTTCATGGCAGCCTCAGGTTGGGGCTGTATCCTATGGAGATAGGGCCATATCTTCATCTTCTTTGCATGTAGAGGTCCCAGATTCAATCCCTGGCAACATTTCCAAGCAGGGCAAGGGAGATTCCTGCCTTGGAGAGCCTCTGCCAGTTAGTGTAAATTGACCTATATTTTGAATCAGAATGTCAGCTTCCTGAGTTCCTCAAGTGGGGGCACACCCAGTAGAGCCTCCTCAGAGGACCTCACTGGACAGGAAGATGGGTGTATAGGTGGGATTGCTTTTGCCACAGTAGTAGCCAATTATTTCAAATTAGCCCCTATTTAAATGAATTATCACATGCAAATCAATTAGTTTTCTCTTCCAAGAAAGAGGGCATCCTGACTGAACCTGTCCACTCTTTCTGCAGCAGTGCTGAGCTGTCTCAGCAATTGTGTCTTTATTCATCTTAAAAATAAAGGGTCATACATTTGGGTTGTCTTTGCCATCTTTGGAAGCTGAAAAATGTATATACAATTGTCAAGGGAGCCAGCGTGGTGTAGTGGTTAGAGTGCTGGACTAGGACTGGGGAGACCCGAGTTCAAATCCCCATTCAGCCATGAAACTAGCTGGGTGACTCTGGGCCAGTCACTTCTCTCTCTGCCTAACCTACTTCACAGGGTTGTTGTGAAAGAGAAACTCAAGTATGTAGTACACCGCTCTGGGCTCCTTGGAGGAAGAGCGGGATATAAACATAATAATAATAATGTAATAATAATAATATGATCTACTTCTGTGTATCTGCTTCATGAAAAGGCTTTATCAAATTCACTCATTCTCGTAGGACCCTAATGCCAGTGTGGCTGATTAGATCTGATAAGCTTGCCTCTCTTTACATTCAAATTGTTGTAACATTTTCTCGGGCTTACATGCTGTTGTTAGCTCTAGGCTAGGAAGATGTGCTGAATTCTGAAAGTATTATTAGGGTGTAATTAAATCACTTTCCCTCTAACAAGCTTTGATTTCTGTGCATATAAAAACTGATGTGTTTCTTCTGGAAATACTGTGTATTGGTTTGTTGGCTTGCCGTGATCTTACAACTGTATGCAGCTTTCAGAGTTTTTACAGGGTTTCCATTCAGTTTGATAGAAGCAATAACCAAACTGACAGACCCTGATGAGTGACTAGGTAACTTCTCTTGATGACTGCTTGTTCAGACTGAAGACCAGGGGGAGCAAAGCCTGAAGGCTTTTCTAGGAGGAAGTGTGGGGCCCACCTGTGGAGAACATGTGGAGCCCGCCTTTTCTACCCGGCATTTTATCGGGGTAGAATTAATCGTGAGTTCATTATACCTCAGCAGGTGATCATCTGTGTGATCTCTGCCAGGTAGATGGCTTCCACCTGGCCCACCGCCATTTTGGGCAGCAAGCCTGGGGAAGGAGTGACTCCACCGAGTGGAGCAGCTACGTTCCTGGCACGGGGAACACTCTGATGCAGGAGGACTTCCTCCTCTCGATCCCAGCTCTGGCCTCCATTGTGTTGTCACTAGGGATGTGCACAGAACTGGCTCCCTTCAAGACGATAATGGGGAGAGGGGACGGAGGGTGCACTTGCCCCCCACCCCCGCCATGCTCCCCCCTCAAGAGCTCTTGAGTATAAATAGTCCGGGGGGGCAGCAACATACATGACATGTGCACCCGCGGCATGCACACGGCACTTCCGGTCACTTCCAGTCACAACGCCCCGCTGGACTATTTGTACTCAGAACACCAGAGGGATCAAACCAGTTTGAACGCGGAGATTCCGAACCTGTTCGGTGTTCTAAGAATAGAATGCTGAACAGGTTTGTGCTCATCCCTAGTTGTCGCTCATGTGGGCACATGGCATGGTGGAGGCCAAGATGGCCACCACTCCCCTGCGAGGGAAGGCAGGTAAGTTCTGGCTTACCCCCAGCCCTAGGGAGCACATGGCCAAGGATGTGTGCATGACCTCCTAGTCTCTTCTTTCCTTCAGTAAAATTATCCGCAAGGATTTGCTATGCTTTGATAAGGTCTGTGTGGATATGTATAGAAATAGTCTGAAATCGAAATGAGAGAACAGTAATGTTGAGCACTTGTAATGAAAGGTGGATTAAGCCATGAAAGGTGGATTAAGTTCCATTTCAGAAAGGTTGGCTTTGGTCTGTAAATTAATGTAGTATACTTATGGGTAGAAGTTCATTGTTTGTGTTTATCCATATTCTGAAGTCTCCCCAGGCTGAGTTTACTCAGCAATATTGAAAGTATTTCTGAAGGGAAGCTTTCTCCTTTTGTAATATACAGATGGGGAATATTTCAGATTTAGCAGCTGACATGATGTGGAAAATTACTCAGAATAGTCCCACTGAAATTAAAAGAACAAGTTAAGTGATGCCTAACATGTCCTTTTAATTTCGATGGGGCTACTTTGAGTAATTTTCCTCATGTCAGCCAGTATAATTAATTCTGAATACCTAGTATATTAACATGTTGAGATAAAAGAGTTTTTGTACCTCTGAGATTAGTAAAGTATAATACTGTGTGTAATCTGCAAAGAGATGGATCATGTGTGTGGTATTTGTTAATGGCAGTCCTTGTATTTTGCTGTTATTTGGCTGTTATTTGGCTGTTAGAGATCCAACAGACAGAGCAAACAGAACAGGAGAGGGGGGGATCCTTTCCTGATACCTTTTAGGGTATAGAACTCATTGGAACAAGAATTATTCACTTTTGTGTGTGCCTTTGGCGATTCAAGCACCAGCCTTCTTACCACTTTGTTTTTGGGAGGGACGTGGTGTTGGAGAGAATTCTGTTTAATTTTAATTCTTTCTGACATGCCCCATGTCCACCTGAGCATTTCACTTTCTAAACCCCCCAGATGTGCCATGAATCAGAAGAACTCTGCCTTTCTTGGGGAATGGCAGAGATTTCCTGAGAAATTAGTGATCTTGTGGGGGAAAAGGACTCTAACAATTGCACAGATCTGTGCGTGGGCAGAGGACATTCAAAGAGCAGCTGTGAGAGACTGTTACCATTTAATCCTGGCAACAGAATGCTGCACTGCATGCAATAAAATGACATTTGTGTGGAGAAGCCAACGGAGGAAATGTCGTCTGTTTTTTTCTGTAGAATTATCCTCTGAAAATGTTTTCCTCCCTAATTTTGATTGAGCATTAATTGAGCATTGATTGATTCTGGTGACTGATTTGGTAAATCAAGGACAATGGTGTCCATAAACAGGGGCATAGGACACTGCCTTCTACCAAGTCAGACCATTGGTCCAAATAGCTCAGGATTGTCCACACAGACTGACAGCGGCTTCTCCAAGCAAGGTTGTAGGCAGGAGTCTCTCTCAGCCCTATCTGGAGATGCCAAGGAGGAAACTTGGAATCCTTCTGCATGGAGGTGCTTTTCTCAGAGCAACCCCGTCCCCTAAGGGGAATATCCTGTGGTGCTCACACATTTTGTCTCCCATTCAAATGCAAAGCAGAATGGACCCTGCTTAGCAAAGGCGACAATTCATGCATACTACCACAAGACCAACTCTCCTCCCACCAGCTGTGGGAGGTCAGCTGTGAGGAACACAGTTCAGACTGAGACTGATCATAAAGTGATGGAAGTTGTGTGAAAGTGTGCTCAGAATATGTTGGCAGGTGAGCTTGCTGCATTCCCAGCTTGGCAGGAAATATGAAAAGCATCACTTGGAGAAAAGACACATTGCATAGGGGATGTCCAATGGCAATATTCCTTTCCCCCATGTGGAATATACGTTCTGTTTGCAGCCAACAGTGCTGTCAGGGGTGACGGTTATACTTGTAGGTTGACTATAGGTGGCATGTTGCTTTCAGCAAGGGTGGACAGTCTTAAAATATTTTGGAGCTACTTCTTTTCTCCCCCCTCCCCAAGCCTTGATAGCTACTGCACAAACTTGTCCTTTGGGACACAGAGTTGATCACAAATTGGTAGCTCAGGAGATTGAGCCAGTCACAGAATGGCATAAAAATTATTATACACAAAAATTATTTGGGATGTGCAAATTAATTCAAATTTGAATGGATTCGACTCAAATCTGGGTCATTTGAGTGATTCGGATTTGAATCAAATCACTCCTTAAAAGATCAGTTCCATTCAAATTCGAATTGAATTTTTGAAATTTGATTTAAATTTGATTCAAGAGCTGTTTGGCAGCTTTTAAAAACCATTTGGACCCCCTTTTTGATGAAAAAGGTGCCAAAACAGGGTTAAATCAATACAAATTTGATTCAAATTTGAATCAAATTTTCAGGCCAGATTCGAATTTGAAATGAATTTTTGGAATTTGATTCAAATTCTCAACAAATAAAGTATGCACTATCTACACACAAGTAGTTCTAGCCATTCTCAGAGATGCATTAATATGGGTGACATGAAATGGGAGCATACATTCATCTGTGATGCCATTGGGAGGTATTTCCACTATCAGATGCATTCTTACACACTGCCTCTTCATTCCATAATGTTATTTGCATTTTAAAAGTGTGTGGCATTCAGGCTTTTATGCGTGTGTGTGCAGAGGCACAGTTCTTCTGTTGTGGATGACAATAGCCATCAAGCCATTGCATTTGCAACCCCCAAACTACATCTTTTTAGGGTGGCAAGTTTCCTTTTTGAGCGTGTTGAAAACTGTTTTCTTTCCCCAAGTGACAGATCTTCTTTCTTTCTCCTTTATACAGGTTGTAATCCTTAGTAAACATTCCAGAAGTTATCATTACATGCTGGCTAATCTGGTAAGACATTATAATGCTTGTATGGAGTTCTCTTTGCAGCTTTAAACTCATCTCTATATAAAGACACATGTATAAAGGAGACTCAGCTGGGGTCCTGGGAAATCATATGTTGACATTTAGCTCATGTCTCCAGAAATGCTTGGAGAAGGAGGGAAGCGAGAGCTGAGGCAAGAAGTGTACAAGAGGCCCCGTGTGGCCAAGGGGAAGAGAGTTATGATTCTTGAATATCAGGTCCTCCATAGCCATATTAACGTGTTATGTTCAACCTGGGTCCACAGCATAGCACTGTATGGTGGGGATGGTTAGCTCCACACGATGCCAGGGGTCTATGCAGGCCATGCAGAAGTTTCACACAGGCCCAATTAAAAATTAGTCGGGGAGCCCGCATAGGGTTGATGGGCCTCACATGGCCGCCTCCCCCTGGCCTTACAATGAAGAGCATTACTCTAGGGCAGGCCTGCTCAACTTAGGCCCCCAGCTGTTTTTGGACTACAACTCCCATAATTCTCAGCCACAGCAGCCAATAGCCAGGAATTATGGGAATTGTAGGCCAACATCTGCAGGAGGGCCGAAGTTGAGCAGGCCTGCCCTAGGGCAACGTCCTTCACAAGCACTTCATTAGTCAGGATATCAGCCACTGTTTACAGAAAGAGCTGGCCCTACCAACAGCAGGGTGAAACATCTTTTCCCTTTTTTGGAGAAGCTGCAGGTTCGAATGACCTTCCTGCTAGTTCACTCTCGGCTAAATCTGGCAGCACCGCAGAACCGCTGGTACTACTCTAGCCAGCCCAACTCTATGGGCAGAAATCCCTTCTCCCCCTGGCACGACCGCTCTGCATTAGTCAGGATGTTGGCCACTGTTGGGTTATTTAAAGGAAGAGGTTGAGAGAGTAGGTCTGGTCTTCGTGTTGAACTGATTGAGCATAGCAAAAAATATCTGTCAGTGAACTGGGAAAGAAAGTAATTTCTACTTTTCTTAGAATCGTTCAAAGGAATATGGGGCATTGCTTTGCTGGCAAAACAGCCACTGGGACTGCCAGTTTTTCATATCCTCACAGCCATTTTGTTACGCACATTGCCCTGAAAGGACTCTGTATCCTGGGACATGTAGGTAAACAAAAGGCAACCCACCAGGAGGTCCCTGCACAATGGAGCTCTTCCCTGGAGTTACAATAAGGTTTAGCCTCTTTTCTAAGGGAGGAGAAAAACAAGAAAAACAACCAATGAAAATGGGTAACTAAATGAATTCAGTTGAAAAAACAGTTGAAATTTAAAAGGAACAAGCATTTATTCTTGTATACTACTAATACAGAAAAATGTTGCTTTTCTAGACAACAATTTTAAAAAATGCTGTAAACAGAGCTTGCGAACACCTATGAGCCAAGAACTTGCAGAGAATCCAGCCCCACTCTTCCAGAGTCTTGCAGTTTTTTCTTCCAGAATCTGATGGGAAGGTCACCCAAAAGCAAGAGCTGACCAGAAGTGGGTGCAACCCATATCACGCCAGGAGCTCTCTTCCCATTGGACCTCCCTACCAGATCCCAGAAGAAAAGACAGCTGCAATCTGCAAGAGGGTCTGGATTCTCTGCAGGCTTTCCACATATTTGTATTGGAATAATAATTTCCAGGCTAACATTCAACCTTGTGCCTTGTTTTCAGTGTGTTGTTGTTGTTGTTGTTGTTGTTTGTTCCTTTTGCTTTATGGTGCCATTACAAAAATAATGATAAGCAGGTGGCGGGGGACCTTTCCTACACTGTCTTGCTTTGGGCTGGAGATATGTGGGCAGGGAAGCTACATGTCAGACTGTTCCGTGCAAAAATTGAAATCTCTTTCTTTTACCTTTCTAGGGTTTTACAGATATTTCACTAGAAAGAGTAGTCCAAGGAGGTGCCAATGTAACTGGATTTCAGATTATTAATAAGGAAAACCCAATGGTACAGCAGTTTATGCTGCGCTGGGAGAGGCTGGATGAAAGGGAATTCCCAGAAGCCAAAAATTCTCGATTAAAGGTATGTGTCATGGTGCAATGGCAAAATGGATAAGAAACTAACGGTTCTGTTCCCAAATGGCATGTTCTGAGTCCTGCCTGTTCCAACACCAGATGGAGCTCTTGTTCTCCACCATTATTATTATTATTTTTTATTATTTAACATACTTCTATACTGCCCAAAACTCACGCCCCAAACTCCACCATGCATATGAGAGTAATATGGGCAGTGCATCACCCACTCTGGCTCAAGGTGATTATATGGTACCATACCTGAGTGCTCTGGAACATGCTTTACTGTATTTTTGTCCTGTCCCATCCCTCAAACAGAAGTCCACAAGGTTTGGAAAAAGGCCAAGCATGTCCGGTTGCAGCACCACGGACAGCTCCATGGGACACATTGCTCCAACCGTAGAGGCAAGCTCAGCTCTTCAATTCCTCTTAGCTCTGGATGCTCCTGTTGGGCTCTGCTTCCTGTTTGGATAGTGGAAGCCTTAAAGGCAGAGGCTTAGCTACAGGTGAACAAGGGAGGACAAATGTCCCTGGGTCCCCAAGGGAGAGGGGGCCTGCTAGCTGAATGACAGCTTGCTCTTTGCTCTCCCTCGTTTGAGGAGGAAGGCAGGGAGGTGGGATAGCAGGGGCAGCATCTTCACTTCAGGTCCTAGGGCCCACTCCAACCTTGCTGCATCCTGGCTTAAAGGGGCCCCCTTCAGACTTTCATGTCAGACTTTCAAACGAAGCCTGACATTTCTCTCTTTTCCCTATCCAGTCCTGATTATCCTGTTGCTGGTGCTGTGTGCAGATATCAAGGAATGCCATGCTGTAGGAGAGACTGGCTCTTCAGGGGGCTCAGGCTTTGAGGGAACCATTTCAGGGGGTCTTTCAGACTCTGGCCCAGGGCCCAGGACTGCTTCTGGTGCTGCTTAAAACTTGCATGGTGTTTGCACCCCCACCGCCTTTAAAAACGTGCTTTAAAAATTATGTACAATGTTTTTCATTAGGAAAGAAAATTGTCTGGAGATTACATCTCTGGTGTTTTTTTAATTTCTTCAGTTTTTTATCAGCTCCTTCCTTCTCACAGTGGCTTTCCTTTACATGGCCATGCATTTGTTAGTAGAATTTGAATAAAGTAGAAAATTAGATTTGTTCACTTGGCATGATTTGTGAAGGACTGCATTAAGGTTCCTGATAACAGAGGCAGCGTGGTGAAAAAATGCACCATCATGTAGGCCTTATGTAGTACTAGTCATGTGAATGACAGTACCTCTGTACAGATCTGTACCTCTGTACACTGTAGACTCGTATGAGTGTTGAACATAACGTGTGAATGGGCCTTATTACATCTGTTAATGTATGTGATGACACTGATCTAGTTCAGTCATAATGTTGACATTGTTTAGGCATTCGGAGCACAAATCTGGGTCTCACGTGATCTTGGTGCATGAGGGGAAGAAATGTAAAGCTTCAATTTCCTGGCTTAAGAACAAACTATAGATTATGCTCTGTCTGGTGGCTTCCATGAGGGATCTGTCTGGACCATCTTGGAAACAGGATGCTGGTTTGCAGTCGGTCCTAAGAGATAGCCAAGTGCCGTTCTGAAGGGATGAACGATGTTCTCCGTTGCCCTCGGCCAATCAGAAGGTTCATATCCCCGAATCCAGAGTGTGGAGAAGGATTCCATGTGAACAGCAGTTGAACATGGGAAGCTGCTTTAGCTCAATTGGACCCTAATCCAGTAGAGCTGTTCTTATAAAATGTTCCCTTGTATATCCTGCAGAATTAGCCAGGATTTTATATATCAGTCTGGGCTATTCTAGCCAGTTAATTTTCCAAATCTGAATACTGAATAATACATCTTTTAAAAAATAAAATAAAATGGGGAATCGAAAGCTGACCATGAAAAAGCAATTTGTTCAGAAGATAGGCAAATCTTTAGCTCTGAAGAGATGTCTACCTCATACTGTGAAATAAAATATAACTCACTGGCGCACACACACACACACACACACAACGCCTGTTAAAGATCTTACCCTTTCTGTGAACAGGAATGTTTATCAGATTTATAACCTCAATAAGAACTGTAATTTTGGACTGTATGAGAAGGTAGTGGAGTTTCTTTTTTTCCAAAGGAAAAATAAACAGATTTATTGCTGGCTCCATATTTGAGCTAATGGGAAATACGGTCCAGAGAGATGTGATTCATGGTTGCTCTGCTGTTAATGTTAGACAGTCTATATTGGCTTGCTTGTTGTTTAAAAAAGAGGAAGAAAACTGTGAGCAAAAAAAGAAAAAGAACGGCATGTTATATGACACTACTTACAGGGTTTGTTTTATAGGCAGAATGTTGCCATGAATGGATCCCTACCTAATGAGGACTAGTGTTTTGCTTTTACAAAAGCTGTTGGCCAGCGCTTTTTTTTGGCAAGCGTGTGCTGCCAAGTCAAATTCAAAGTATGAGATAGTGCCTCTTTCACATGCACTGCAGTACCTATGCAGCATTCACACACATATCCTGAGTGTTTTTTTAAAATCTAGTCTACAACTGTTGCCTGCAGTTCAGTGTACATTGATGGTGTTCCATTATTGATGATAACAATAGTAAGATATTTTTCTACTCATTGAGGTCATTCACACAATCAAAAACTGTGTTCTATCCGGGTTTGGGAGCTGTGTGTGCTCCCAATTTTCGGATGTGTGACACAATCACTTCCACCCAGGTTTCCCTCATAGCTTGATTCCACACAACCAAAAATTGGAAGCACACACAGCTTCCAAACCTGACTAGAACACAGTTTTTGATTGTGTGAATAACCTCATTTTATTGCTGTTGTGAACAGTTTTATCTCTAGGACTCTGACATCTTATGTGAGCCATGTTGATATTGCTTATCGGAAAACAATGGGCTATTGATTTTAACCTAAAGAAAAATATAGCCATTGTCGCCCACTCCTGGCAACAAAATCATTGCAAAATCATATCTGACATCTCAAGGAGTGTGGGCTAGTTAGACTAACTGCTCCAGGCAGTAAAAAATCAGCTAAGTAAAAATCTATTCCGGGCAGTTAAAAAAAAAAATCAACCTAATGCAGTTCCCAGAATGCCGTTTGTCAAACTGTCTCCTTTGCCTCTTTTTTTAGTATACATCTGCTCTGACCCATGATGCCATCCTCGTCATAGCGGAAGCTTTCCGGTACCTCAGGAGACAGCGTGTCGATGTCTCCCGGAGAGGTAGTGCTGGAGATTGCTTAGCAAACCCCGCTGTGCCTTGGAGCCAAGGCATTGATATCGAAAGAGCCCTGAAAATGGTAAGAAGAAAGAAACCACTGATATCCTTCTGTATGGAATGCCCAGATTCGTGATCTTCACTGTTTTCCTAGTAGGGAACCACGTCAATGTGAGGGCCATTTCCCACTCAGCTGAACTCCACAGAGTGTTGGAAGGGTCCTTTAAGACAAAGCCCTGTCTTATGAGTTCTAGGAGAAAAGAATCGGGAAGGGCTACATTTTCCAGCACTCCGTGCACACCTTCCAGTTCGGTGCAGGAACTGAAAAGAGCTCCATTTCCCTTGCTGGGCAAATCACAACCGGATGCAGTGAGAATTGTCATCTTCACATGGTGCCTGGGGGGTTGTGTGGTGTACTCAGCTTTGGGAGGAGAGCTGGTCTTGTAGAAGCAAAGGGACGGGGCTGTCGATCAAAGGTAAAGCTCCTGCATGCTTGCATTCATTAGGTTCCAAGTTTCCTCCCTGGCATCTCCAAGATAGGGCTGAGAGAGACTCCATCCTGCAATTTTGGAGAAGTCTCTGCTAGTCTGTGTAGACCAGGGATTCTCAGTGTTGGGCCCCCAGATGTTCTTGGACTTCAGCTCCCATAATCCCCACCCCCAGGGGCCTTGGGTTGAAGATTATGGGGGTTGAGGTCCAGTAACATCTGGGGACCCAACGTTGAGAATGCCTGGGGTAGACAATACTGAGCAAGATGGACCAAGGGTCTGACTCAGTAGGAGGCAGCTTCCTGTTTTCCTATGGAGAAAGGCTCACACAGGCCCAATAAACAATTAACTACGGAGCCTCATTTAGGGTTGATGGGGCTGCTGTCGGTGCCCAGGCCTTACAATGAAGAACACTGGTCTAGACCAGGGATTTTCAGCATTGAGTCCTCAGATGTTATTGGACTTCAACTCCCATAATCCCCAACCAAAGGCCACTGGGGCTGGGGATTATGGGAGTTGAAGTCCAATAACATCTAGGGACCCAACGTTGAGAATCCCTGGTCTAGACTGTAAGACCCTTGGAGCAGGGACCCATCTGCGTATCTTTCACGGAGCACCAGGTCCATGGATGGCACAGTGTTTAAAACAAGGAGAAATGTAATACATTGTAATGTATCATTTTTAAGGTTCAAGTGCAAGGGATGACAGGGAACATCCAGTTTGACACCTATGGGCGTAGAACTAATTATACAATTGATGTCTACGAAATGAGACCTGGCGGAGAACGGAAGGTAAGGCACATCTGCATGTGGGTGTATATGCTCCCCTCCCTTAATTTTATCCTGCTTCTGCCACAAGGCCATTTAAAAAGAAAACGGGGCCATCAGGAGTATGCAAATGAAGTCTCAGTAGAGCCAATGTGATGTAGAGTGGACACTTGTTATCTGCAGTTTCGCAGATCATGGTTTCATGTATCTGTGAATGGGTCTTAGAGACCCAACTTCTTTATCCGCAGAGTGAAATATAGGCAATTTTTGGCAGTTCTCCATTTTGAAGCGCAGAAGCATTTTGTGGCTCTTTTTTGTAAAGTTAAAAAAAAAAAGATTTAAAACAAAAAATAGGATTTGGGGGGTATTTCTGAAGACCTAGAGAACAAAGTACTATGCTTTCTACCTTCATTTCTGCCCCTCCCTGCTATTAAAGCGTTTTTTAAGCAAAAGGAACCTAACCCCCAATCCCCATAGGGTTAAGGTCTCTTTATTCACGGTTTCGTTATCTGCAGGAATGGAACCCCTGTGAATAACAAGGGCCACCTGTCTGACTCAGACCAGAGAGTCCTAGCCATGTTGTTGACTATGACTCCCAGCATCCCCAGCTGCAAAAGCCTTTGCTTGGGGGTTATGGGAGTTGTAGTGAACATCATCTGGGAAATCCCTGATATAGGGAACACTGGTCCTAGCTGAGCTTCAGTGGAGATAATCGGGTGCATTTGGTCAAGTAATTGTCCCCTAGCCTAACCTACTGATTTATTTCATTTGACTCACAGCCTTCCTCCAGGGTCCCATACATGGCTCTTCCACTCCATTTTATCCTCACAACAATCCCATGAAATAAGTTAGGCTGAGAATAGGTTACTAACCCAAGGCCACCCAGTAAGATTCCAAGCTGAGTGTGCCAGCATGGTGTAGTGGTTAGAGTGTTGGACTAGGAGACCAAGAAGACCTGAGTTCAAATCCCTGTTCAGCCATGAAACTCACTGGGTGACTCCGGGCCAGTCACTCATCTCTCAGCCTAACTTACCTCACAGGGTTGTTGTGAGCATAAGCATAACCATATATACCACTCTGGGCTCCTTGGACAAGAGCTGGATATAAATGTAAAAATAACCTTTGTTCTCACTGGTCCTAGACCAACACCGAAGTGCTGCAAGCTTCCTTCCAGGGTGGTTGTACCAGTAAATTTGGTTTGGCGCAAGAAAGGGAGCCCTCTAAAAGGTGGGGTGGGGTTTCCAATGTGGTTTTATTGTGCTGATTTGTTTGAAATGGCTGGTGTCCACTGGCAGACTGATAATTATCCCCACAGTAGCCCAGTGGGTTGCTTGAGTGGTAAAGTATTGAAAATGACACCCATGCAGCATATTGACTTGTTGGTGTTCTCTTCATTGGCAGGCTGGTTACTGGAATGAATATGAGAAATTTATGCCTGCCTTAGACCCCACGGTCTCCAACGATACTTCATCTGTGGAGAACAGGACCATCGTGGTCACCACCATCCTCGTAAGTTCCACAGCACCAGTTTAGACTTTGTGAATCTGAGGAGCAAGACGGAATGGGTGCATTTGGGGAGAGATCTATGTCAGGTGAAAGGTCTCCGGTTCCTCAAATACAGTATTTTACCCTCCTCTCCCTCACAGCTTTTTGAAAGTCCCTCTCCTGCTCACTTCAGTGGAAGCTGTTCAAGGCATAGAGGCAGACAGATGCATGCACTTGTCAACATCTGGAACACGATTACAGAAGTTAGGGAGGAGATCTGGTCTTGTGGTAGCAAGCACGACTTGTCCCCTTAGCTAAGCAGGGTCCACCCTGGTTGCATATGAAAGGGAGACTAGAAGTGTGAGCACTGTCAGATATTCCCCCTCAGGGGATGGAGCCGCTCTGGGAAGAGCAGAAGGTTCCAAGTTCCGTCCCTGGCAACATCTCCAAGATAGGGCTGAGACAGATTCCTGCCTGTAACCTTGGAGAAGCTGCTGCCAGTCTGGGTAGACAACACTGAGCTAGACAGACCTATGGTCTGACCCAGTATATGGCAGCTTCCTGTGTTCCTAAGTTGCATCTTGAACTGAAGCACCTTTCCCCTCTCCCACCAACAATTTCACAGGAAGCACCCTACGTCATGCGCAAGCAGACCCCTGACCAAAAAGAAGGGAACGAGAAATACGAAGGCTATTGTGTAGATCTAGCCTATGAAATAGCAAAGCACGTCGGGATAAAATACGAACTCTCTATCGTTCCTGATGGGAAATATGGAGCGAGAGATTCTGACACTAAAATGTGGAATGGCATGGTGGGTGAGCTGGTCTATGGGGTAAGTGGCCCTCAAATACTCATGCGTATAAATATGAATAAGCATCCAAAGCAACCCACTCCTCCCTCCCTCCCTCCCATTGGCAAAGTTCTTGGATGTATGTGCAAGTACACACACAGAAAAGCCATAATAGATTTTTTACAGTATGACAAATACTTGACAGATTGTTAGGATATCCTCTGTCTCTAGACCAGGGCTGCTCAACTTTGGCCCTCCAGCTGTTTTTAGACTGACTGATTGATTGATTGATTAATTGATTAAGTGCCGTCAAGTCGGTATCGACTCTTAGCGACCACATAGATAGATTCTCTCCAGGATTATCTGTCTTCAACTTGGCCTTTCAGGTCTCTCAATGGTTCATTCATTGCTGTCGTAATCAAGTCCACCCACTTGGC
The DNA here is from genome assembly GCF_027244095.1 of Hemicordylus capensis. NCBI lineage: Eukaryota > Metazoa > Chordata > Lepidosauria > Squamata > Cordylidae > Hemicordylus > Hemicordylus capensis. Next base: position 24,585,850 of record NC_069667.1, read on the forward strand.
TGTTGTTCATCCTCTTCTCTTCCCTTCAACCTTTCCCAGCATTGTGGACTTCTCAAGGGAGCTGGGTTTTTGCATAATGTTTCCGAAGTAGGATAGTTTGAGCCTGGTCATTTGTGCCTTAAATGGATGGATTTGGTATATGATCTATTTGTTTGTTTTCCTGGCTGTCCATGGTCTCTAGCACCAAAGTTCAAAAACATCAATGCTTTTTCTGTCTCACTTCTTCAAAGTCCAGCTGTCGCATCCATTGGACTACAACTCCCATAATCCCCAACCACAGTGGCCCATAGCCAGGGATTATGGGAGTTGTAAGCCAACAGCTGCAGGAGGGCCAAAGTAGGGCAGCTCTGCTCTAGACCCAGAATTGTTTCTTTTGATTTATACCAATGATACCATTCAACATAATAATAGAGAATTTGTGGCTTATTACACATTTATGAGAAATTGGCTGCCCGTTATTATCTTCTCCAATAGAATTGTTTTTCACTTGATGTCAAATTGTCATTTATTATACTTTAGACCTACGTATATTCACAGATAGTGATTAACTATCAGCATTTGTTAATTCTAACTGTAAATTCTTCTGTATAATCTGTATCATACTTGTATCATAAGCATATAGCAATAACATATTTCAGGGGAGGTAAATGTCCTAAATGTGGAGACTGTATCTGTATTCCTGGTCTATCACCTAATGACAGTTCCTCGCATTCACCTGTATGTGACTTCATTATTTCAAACTTGCACTAGGGTTCCCTTTGTCAGAGCTGATGGTCTCAGTAATTCCTGGGGGTGGGTTTGATGCAAAATGTGAAACAATTTGGTATGTCATTTTTATACCAGTTTAGCTGTCATGGCTTCCTGCAAAGAACCCAGGGGATTTTCGTTTGGGTGGCTCCCCCAGGGAATCCAGGGAATTTTAGTTTGGGGACGGTGATAGGAATTCTCTGTGTAGGACCCTCGCCTCATCATCATCAAAGTATAGTTCCCAAGGTACCTTGGGGTTATTTATTTATCTATTTATTTATCTATCTATCATATTTTTATACCGCCTGATATGTACGTCTCTAGGAGATCGACCAGATTAAATCTAAAATGTTGATAATTTCATTTTACTTTAATTTAATGTTTAATCATTTTATTTTATATGAACTATAATGTTAATGTTTAAAGGAATGGGACTATAGCTCCACCTTGGTGCCAAAAGTAATCTTGGTGGGAATAACCATTGATGGGCCCATAGCTCAATGTTAGAGCATCTGCTTTGCATCCAGAAGGTCCCATGTTCAATCCCTGGCTTCTCCAAGTAGGGCTGGGCAATATCCCCACCTGAAATCTCGAAGAGTTGCGGCCAGTCAATTTGACAGTACTGAGCTAGATGTACCGATGGACTGACTCAGTATAAGGCAGTTTTCTAAGTTCCTGTGTCATGAAAAAAGAAGAAAACTTCCGCTATTGGCCAAGAACGGATGGCTTTCAACTCACAGAGAGGCAGACTTGGATTCACCAAGAGTTTCCTCACTGTAAAAGCTGTTGAGCAATTTGAGAAAATGGAGTGGAAGCCAAGACTGCTGTGTTTTATTCTGGGTCTTTGGCTGACTTACTTTGCGATGTTTGACCGGGTACTTAATCTCCAAGGACCTGACATTCAGCCACAACGAGACGTGGATGAGTGATATGAACGAACTGTCTTGTGGCTAGGATTTGTAAAACACCTGGAGCCTTTGTGATGAAACTGTTTGCACTCAGTGGGGAAAGCAAGGCCTCTCTCCAGCCACGGCAACTGTTCCTGCTTCTGTGAGCACCTCAGGAAGCCTCATCCGTGTTGCCTGTCACTCTGTCATCTCGGCAGAGTGACCAAAGAAAACCAAAGAAAACCAAAATAGGTAACATGCAGGGCTTTGCCACTGCCGAGGAGACAACATGCTCCCGTTCTTTTTTTTTTTTAATGTGAGTGTGCCCCAGGATGAAGAAGATTGGGAAACACTGGTATATAATTCCTATTTTCCCCACTCTTAATGCCTAAGTTGGCCCTGACAGACTGCTGAATTTGCCCTATGAGGGTGTGGCTTCTTGTCATTTGCTCAGCGGAATTGGGAACCCAGCTGCCCTCGGTCCCCCTGCCCCACCCTGCCCCATTCATCACATAGCCTTGTGACCACACTTGCAATCTCTCCTGCTCGGGAGTCACCTGGCCAAGACACCTCCCCGAGACTCATCCTGTGAACGCTGAAAGAGTTTGCCGCTCGCGAAAGCTCTGAACAAACACCAACCTTTCTTCGAGCCACTCGTCTGGAATGAAAACTCTCCTGGCTCCTCGGGGAGGAGTACAACAAAGGCAGCTGTTGTTCGGATGTGTTGCGCAGAGCCCCAGATGTGCTACCTGAACATGATTGCACGTCTCAACCTCTCTCTACGGGGAAGAGAGAACCTCCGAGTGTCAGGCCGGAGCGGAGGTGGTTCTGCCTGTGTTTTTATAGTGAGGCAGATTCCTCTGCCTGGGCTTACTGAGGAGGTTCTAATGATGGGTGAATAACCATCAGGAGGGAAATGGTCTTTGTTTTTCAGTGCTATTTGGTTAAAGACAAACGAGCCCATACACTGAACGGCTTGGATTGACCTGAATCCAAGACTAGGTTGTTTTTTTTTCCAGTACTAGAAATTGGAGGATTGGAGATTCAGGGTTCTCTTCCTTTTGGGTCAGTAGCATGACCTATATTTAACTCGTTTTTTAAAAAAGAAGGTCATCTAAAATTCATGGTCGTCTTCGATTCGGGTAGATACGGCACCGTTTGACAGCAAACCAGAGTCTTAAGAATGGAGTGAAGGGAGCACTAATTCGCTTAACACTCCCCCCTGCTTGCCACTTTCCCCCTGCGGTCCCTCCAGCCCACCCTATGACCACCCCCGCCCCACCAGCTGCATTTGTTACATTGCAAGGGGAAATGACTGGGAGAGGAGCTTGTAGGGGGAAAGCAGTAGAGGGCAAAAGGAGACTCCCTAGCAGCCTTCTCCACCCCCTTCATGGCTTTGCATTTGTTCAGCAGTCACCCCAAAGCCTGCTCTGTCACCAGTTGTATCATTGGCTCTCCAAAGCCTTGATCATCTGCATCCCGATGTCGGTGGCATCCAGGTAGTCCTTCTCAGGGGTCAAGTGGATCTTCTGGCATGGGTCTCCTGCCGCAGGGAGCAATTGGGGAGCCCTTGAGCATCTTTGGAGCCAGAATTTTGCCTTCTCGGGCAGAAAGAGAGCAAGAGCATTTGGGCACAGGACTCTCTAATCAGGAAAGGAGACCTCTTCACCTTGACTTAAACGATGCAAAGAGGCAGCTTTTTCTGCTGATTTTGCATAATACATTCTGCTTCTCCTTGTCCTGGGAAGAGAAAAGGGTGGGTGGAATTGTGCTGAAACTCTGCCTTGTGAGCAGGGAGAAGGGAAGTGTAATTTAAATAAAAATGTTTTGAAGGACTATGCTCAGTGATAGAGCACCTCCTTTGCATGCATGCCCCTGCTAACTGAGCAAAGGGACACCTTTTAAAGTGCTGCTACTTTAATATTTAGCAGGGAGAGAGCAACTGGCCCTATCCAACCCCAGCACAGCATCCCTCCAGTGGCTGTTGCTGATATCTGCTTTATGTTTCTTTTTAGACTGTCAGCCCTTTGGGGGCAGGGGACCATCTTCTTGATTTATTATTTTTCTTTGTAAACCACTTTGGGAACTTTGTTTGAAGAGCAGTATATAAATATTTGTCGTCGTAATAGTAGAAGGTCCCAGGTTCTGTCTCTTGTAGGTAGGACTGAGAAGGACCCCGGGAGAGTTGCTACTGGTCAGCATAGACAGCAGTGGGCTAGATGGTCCGATTCAGTAGAAGACAGCATCCATAGATGACACCTTAGCACCATAACAGCAAAGTCCCCATCCTCTGTGTCCACCTATTATTCCTCTAATGGCCAAGGAACACGGTGCAGGGCCTTTAACCATGACCTGCACTGTGTCCCTACACCTACGGTACAGGCAAATCTACATGGGGCATACAGGCAGATATAGGGTAAGGCAGGTCTTAAGTATCCTGGTCTTTGGCTGATTGGGTCTTCAAAGGTAGAAGGAGGCTGGACCTACAGCGCAGACACGATCTCTACCTAGCTTGAGGTTCCTGATGGCTTGCATAGTGTACAGAACCCCACTAGTCAAAGAGTAGGACGTTCGCGCTGGTCCCATTGGGCTGCAAAACCTGTTGATGCTGCTAGCAAATGTGGAGAGCCTCCAGAGACGACGCCAAGGAGTAGCAAGGGATAACAGGTGGTCTCCGCAAAAGAGTTTCTGCTCCCCCTTTTACTCCCCCATCTAGCAGAGTGGAATTTTCAATCAAAGTGTCGTCGCATTTTGTTTTATTTTTATTTGTTTAATCGCTTGTTCATATACCACCAGATTCTGAAGGCTCTAGGCGGTTCACCAACCGTAAATACAATCAAACACAATATTATGGTCCTGTCGCTTGAATTGTTTATTTTAAGGCCTCTGTTTAATGCTGCCTCATTCTTTTTTTAATAATATTTATTGTTTTAACAAAGATTTTTAAAATGGGGGGAAAGAAAATAGCCTAGCAAAGCAAATACAAGGATTCTCATTACAATCCATATACATCAACCTGAATTCTTCCAACCAACATATCTCTCCCTTGCTTCCCTGCCTCATTCATTCACTCCTCTACGCCAGAACAAGCAGCAGAAGCCAGAGATTCCTCCAGTCTCCCAGGAGCCAGGCCAGCCTCGCTCCCCTAATAACGTTGGTTTCCACTCCATCGCTCCCCCAAACTAGTTGTTCTGGAGTTGCCCCCCGAGAGCTTCCTTGGCTCCTAAGGATTGTGTCTGCCCTGTAGGATGCTTCTCCCATTGGGGATGACAGAAGAAGCATCCTATAATGCAGGTTCAATCCTTAGGAGCCATGGAGGCTCTCCACATTTGTAAGCAGTGTTTTGCAGTTTCCTGGAACTAGCAGGTGCATCCTGCTTTTCCTTCGCGGGGCGCTGCAGAGTCTGTAAGCCAGTGGCAGGGGCTGGTGATCGTATTTTGGCCTGAAACCCTGATGGCCCAATGCCAGTAAATGCAGACCGTACTGAGCTTGATGGACCAAAAGTCTACTTTAGGAGAAGTTTGGCTAGGGGTGTGTGTGTGTGTGTGTGTGTGTTCCTTCAACCCACTTCTGGCTTTTGAGTCTCGAGCAGACACTTTCCCATACACCTTTAGGTCTGCCAGAAGGACCAGAAGCATATTTGGGGTCCTGAAATGCATGGTTTTAATTCCATACCCTCTGCCAGCTTCCACACTGGCACAGAATCACATGCAGCCTTCATCCTATGCTCTTTTGCTGCAAGGAGCTGACAAGAGGAACACACATGAAGAGGAGAGCTGGACTTGAGGCAGCAAGCACGATTTGTCGCCTTCAGAGGTGCACCGAGGTAATTTTGGAGCCTGGACCTAAAGCCCTTGGGAGGCCCCACTCCTCTGCAAATTAAGCATCATCATGCTCGGCCTGGTGACCATCTGGGACAGACTGAAGAGGATTTGGGTGCCCCCAGGGGCTGTAGAGGCCCTGGATTTCAGCCCCGAAGTCCAGGGGTAAGAGCACCTCTGGTCACCTTAGCTAAGAACGGTCCACTCTCGTTGCATATGAATGGGAGACTACATGTGAGAACACTTTAAGATGTCCCCCTCAGGGGATGGAGCCACTCTGGGAAGAGCAGAAGATTCCAAGTTCCTTCCCTGGCTTCTCCAAGATGGAGCTGAGAGAGATTCCTGCCTGCAACAATGGAGAAGCCGCTGCCAGTCTGTATAGACAATACTGAGCTAGATGGACCAATGGCCTGACTCTGTATATGGCAGCTTCCTATGTTCCTATGGCAAGTCATGTGTGGCCTTAACAACAGAATACAATCAAGGTTTGTCGATAATGAAAAAGTCCTATAAAATAGCTCATTATGACGAGGCCGCCTTAGGTTTATCAGATGACTTTGCTTTCTCTCTGGAGCTTCAAAGTCTATTACAAAAGTTGAAAGCAGGAGTGTGTTGCGTTGCTCCTGGGGGCCCCGTGTGTTTTGTCGGGGGAAAGGATTGTCACATTTGGTATGCATGACATTAATTTTGAATACCTGCACGAGCAAGCCCAGAGACCCAGCTCTGAAGGAAGCCAGGCCTGCTGTGAAATGAGTTTTCCCAGCAGCTGAACCGAATGCCTGCATAATTCATGGCTTCAGCTTGTGTTTGTCCACTGTGCACTTAACTGTCACGGCAGACAAGTTACTTCCCATGAAGCCAGCCAGAGGGTCGAGCCCAGTCATACCCACACTGGGGCCTCTCTTGACATGACCTTGGTGAGCAGAGTGCCGTCGTGATGTGTGTCATTCAGGCAATACTCCTTGAAGTCATAGGAAGGATTTGAAGGAGGACTGGGCCTCGCTCAGAGCAACGGCTAATAAGGAGAAAAGCCCGGGGAAATCAAAACAGAAGGACCAATCCAGAGGTCTGGGTGGGAACTACGCTTACAGCCACCAGCGGAAGAAGAGAAAGCTTTGTTCTGTTTGTTCTGTCCCGAGAGTGCCCTGAGGAAGCAGCTGGCTGCAGTGGCAGATTTAAGGAGAGGCCAAGTAGGCACTTGCGGCAAAATTTGAGGAGCGGCAATTTTTGCCGCCCCTCTCTGAGGACAGCCGGTGTTGCAGCAAGGGCAGGGGTGGTGAGGGGGGAGTCCCCCACTTTTTTCTTCTGAAAGCCACCACAACAATGGGATGGGGGCAGCGAAGGGCACACAGCTGTGGGGAGTGGGGAGAACTCATTTGAGAGGGAGGAGGGGAGCTGGAAAGAGCTCTCCCTCACTGCCCTGCTAAGCAGTGATGCTGCTGTATGGTAAAAGGGGGGAACCTTCCCCTCACCCCACCACCATCCTCCCCGCTGCAGCTGCTGCCACCCCATTCCGCCACACAGTGGCATTTTAAAGTTAAAGGGGGCACTTCCCCCTTGCCCCCCCCTGCAGCTGCTGCTCTGCGGCCTTCGCTGCCCCCATCTCACTGGTGCGGCAGTTTTTGGAAGAAAAAAGGGGGGACTGCCTCCTCACCCCCCTACCCTTGCTGCAGCATGTTCCTACTGACCACAGTAGACTGTGACGTGGGAGTTCAAGGGCAAGGGAGGGACGACGCAGAAGCAGCAGGACTGTACCTGTATCCCATTTCAGGGCCTTGGGACGTTTGAAAATGTGGATACTTGTCTCGGTGCCAAGATGTAGCAATCCCTGGTACCGAATATGCTAAACCGGCTTCATAAGGGGTTTCCCCCCCTATTTTGGGAAGGCCCATCTTCCCCAGTGAGTTCTGCCTCCTTGCACACATTCGGAATGATTGCTTCGATGCTGAAATCTGCGTCAGTTTTCTGCATAACCTCGTTTTTACCCTATTTCTGTGACGTTGCCCCTTGGGATCTGCTCCTGCTGCCAGCAGAGGTGGAGAACCGTTTCTTCGCTGCTCCAACGTTGCTGCCCTGTATCCAAAATGGAAGGAAGGCAATTGCCAGAATGTGCTGACTTGTCAAAAGTCTAATAGCCGACTGGAATGTCATTTGGAAAATAATAATAATTGAGCAATAGGCAGAGTGTATTCTGAATGTGCCAAAAAAAAAAAAAAGAGAGAGAGCAGGATGTGATATTAGCTCTAGAAATTTCCCACCCAAATACCATATTTCTAGCCCTTATGAATGCAATGAAATAGTGGCAATGATATAAGCATACTCCCTTACTCTAGACAAATTTATTTATTCTTTTATTTTATTTTATTTTATTTTATTTGTTGCATTTCTGAACCGCCCTATCCATCCAAAGGCTCTGTGCGGTGAGACCTCTTTTAGTGTGTAGATAAAGCAAATAAAACCCAAGATCTTAGAAAATCAAGCAAACACGTTTCAATTATAAAACATCATTGTCAGTACAGTGCTCTGTCCATTGTCAGTGCTCCAGCTGTTTGAAATAGAGCATTGACAATGATGTCTTAGCACTGAAATGTGTTTGCTCGAGTTTGTAAGAGCTTTGTTTTTATTTGTTTTATCTACACATTAAAAGAGGTCTTAAACCTTGCCTGAAGAATACAAAATAAGCTTGAAAGTGGGTAGGATAATAATGGATCGGAATTATCTGCATGATCTGTAATTATCTGCATGATCTGCATAATTATTAATTAATGGATTGTAATTATCTGCATGATCTGCAATGCATGATTAGAGGAGAGCTAGTATGGTGGTAGCAAGCATGACTTGTACCCTTCTCTAAGCAGAGTCCACCCTGGTTGTATATGAATGGGAGACTAGAAGTGTGAGAGATTCCCCTTAGGGGATGATGGAGCCACTCTGGGAAGAGCAGAAGGCTCCAAGTTCCCTTCCGGCAGAAACCCGTAACTTGAGTTCATTGTTGGTCTTCAGGAGAGCTCTTAAAGCCTATCTGTTTGGCCTGGCCTTCCAGGGTTTTTAAACTGTTTTAAATGTTTTAATTGCTAATGGATTTATATTGTTTTTAAATTGGTTTGTAATGATTGTTTTTGAAGGACTGATTCACAGGAGTTTTTTTGTTTGTTTGTTTGATTATGTTAAAGAGGGTCAATTAACCTTCGCCTAAAGTCTATATAAAAGACACAGCGCAAGAGCACATGTGCAGCTGACTCAATCTCATCAGAGTTACAGGGGCCATATCTTTGCTCACATGGAATTCTTCTATTATCTGCCAGCCAAAAGTTCCAAAGGAAGAGCATTCAGACGGGCCCTCGAGAAAGCCCATCTGTGCTTAGGGAAAGTAAGGAGGACCATCTGCTGGGCGAGTTCTCATCCCACCACTGTGCAGGTGGGGATTGACCAATGGTCTGACAGAAAAAAGGAGCTTCCTATGTTCTTAAAATGTGCTCTCGGGAATCCCCAGGTTTCTGGAAGCCTTTCAGGGGCTCTTCACATATGCTCCGATTGTTTTGGTTTCTGGTACTTGTTCCTCTTTCACCGTTTCCATTTTTGTTATTCAAAATAGTTATATATCACTTTTGAAATTAGTTGACATAGCAAAAAGTATTAGAAAATGGTTTCCTGTTCCAGAAGGACTTTCCTTGCATGCTGTCTCTTGAGTGCCATGATGGGAGAAAGGTATGGTATAAATGTCACAAAATGAATAAGTAGCAGATCCAAGATCTGGATACATGAGTCGTTTTAAATAAAGGCATCTTGGTTGTTTGGTTATAATGATAATTTCTCCATTTTATGTGCTCTGTCTTTGCAGAGAGCGGACATAGCTGTCGCCCCTCTTACCATAACCTTGGTCCGAGAAGAAGTCATAGACTTTTCCAAACCCTTTATGAGTCTGGGCATTTCCATCATGATCAAGAAACCCCAGAAATCCAAACCAGGCGTCTTCTCCTTTCTGGATCCTTTGGCCTATGAGATTTGGATGTGTATAGTCTTTGCTTATATTGGAGTCAGTGTGGTTCTTTTCCTAGTCAGCCGATTCAGCCCTTACGAGTGGCATTTGGAAGACAACCAAGAAGAGCCCAGAGACCCTCAGAACCCTCCTGATCCTCCAAATGAGTTTGGGATATTTAACAGCCTCTGGTTTTCCCTGGGTGCCTTTATGCAGCAAGGATGCGATATTTCCCCAAGGTTTGTTTTTTCATATCACACCCCCATCACCGCTTTGCATTTTATGGTCGTCGGCTGATGCCATGGTGCATATATGTTTCTTTCTCAATGTTCCCCACCTTTCCAAATTTTATTTTGACATGCCATCCAAGACTAAACTCCTTCCATCAAGTCACAATTGCTTGCCAGCATTCACCCCTCAACCACAGAACATGCCTGGCGTTGCCTTTCAATGCCTGCTCACTCGCGCATTGCTGCCAGAACTTATATACACCATGTTGAGACTGTAAAATGCATCGGGTTTTACATCTTTCAGCAATGCTTGGAGGGTTACCGTGTTTTTGCTGCATATCTCATTTTACGGTCATCTGCTTGGTGCATATAACGCTGTTCTTTCTGCTTTGTCAAACGAGAGCCCAGTGCTCACAAAGCCACGTGCAACAGCATTTTAAAAACCACACTGCTCGTCATAGTTTATGCCGACCTTTTAAGTTTCCCTTCCTTGTCTCTCTTTGTTATCTTCATGATCCCTTTCATCCATTGCATCGATGCACTCACACGCTCATGTCATCCATATATACCCTCTAGGAATTGTTGTGAGCACTGTGTGTATGTCATTCTGTGAAATGAATCGTCTCAAGTCACCCAGTTGTCTTACTGTCGCCAGGCCCATAACCAGAGGTGGTGTGGGGCAGGAGAGGAAGCTCTGGGGGGCCCTAGAGTGGGGCAGGGTCATGGCAAGTCATTGTGGAAAAGCTGCCTAAGGTGGTCTAACATGTTTCAATTAACGTTATTTGATTTATTCTATCCTTTTAAATAAAATTAGGGCACAGAAAAATGTCCTGAGGTCATTCACACAATTATAAAGGCAAGAGGGAAACCTGGGTAGAAGTGATTGTGTGGAAGCGAGGAAGGTGGAAAACCTGGGTAGCTTTTCCTCCGACAATCACTTCTACCCAGGTTTTCCTCCTACCTTTTTTCCACACAAACAAAAATTGGGAGCACACATAGCTCCCAAACCCGGGTAGAACACAGTTTTTGATTGAAACCGGGCTAGGCTCCCTTAGACCGGTTTTGCACACATGTGTGAATAGGTCTACTGAGTCAGGCTCGTGGTCCATCTAGCCCAGTGTAAATGTCTACACTGACTGGTAGGGACTTTTCAGGGTAAAGATCTTTCCCAGCCATACCGGGAGATGCCAGGGACTCTTTACATTTCTGTTGTTGCCTACAATCACAAAAATGCCACTGGAGTAGAACTACTGAAACTATGAAATGCTCTGACCCATCTGCAAATACCAGAAACTGCAAATGGAAAACCAACAAATAACGAGGGTCTCCTCTATATGTCACGCACCAGTTTTTCTGGTGTTTTGTTGTTCTTTTAACCAGCATGGCAAATAGGAAGCCACCTGAGAAAGAATAAAGCCTGGAAATTGAATAATTTTGAATTGAAGCTGGTCAGTAAGCAGAAGAGGGTTCAGGGGCTGAAACTGATGGGATGGGATGTGCGAATATGGGCAGTATTATTTCTGGTGAAGCCCACTCATCTAGTAAGGGATAGTGAAAGTAAGGAAATTGATCAAAAATGAATAACAACCTTGTTTTAGGAATGGTGTTTGTTTTTGAACTTGTAGCTTGTAGCTTCTTCCCTGTGTGCATGTTTAATTCCTAAATTGGCAATGAAATCCTGCCTCTTCCTTGCTGTTGAGATAATATGTCCTAGTAGCATTTAAAGTGCTGTTGATCATGTGTTCGCCCATCTCAGGACCGGGAAAATAAGCATGGGACATCACATGGAAAGCTGCAGGCATTTGGGTTTCTCGTCGTACTTTCACCAGATCTCAGTTTTTCAACTACCAATAGAATATCTTGGGATTTTCATTCAGCTTTTCCTATTACTCTTAACATGTTTGGTGAGCAATACATTGCATTAGCCAGTAGGGCATTTTCTTCTCTTATCAATGCCCCAGCTTTGGATGCATCAAGAAAGTTGATATAGATTGAAATCACTATGCACATATCCATCTGTTAATGTATTAAACAGCATTACTGTTTTGGAACAACATGTAGCTGTGGAGGTCTTCATATTCTCTCTCATTCTCTCTCCCCCCACCTACTTATCTCTAGCCTAAATCTGGTTTTTTATCATTTCAATCCATTGGCTTTAGTCTTGCCCTCAAGAGCAACGAAGAACTCATCTGCTCTGTCTTTTATAGATGAAGGCAATTGTATCTCCCTTTAGCGGGGAAAGGATTTGCCTAGCAAGCAGAAGGTTGCCGATTCAAATCCCCACTGGTATGTTTCCCAGACTATGCAAAACACCTATATCGGGGAGCAGCAATATAGGAAGATGCTGAAAGGCATCATCTCATACTGCATGGACGGCACACCTTTACTTTTCCTTTTAGTTGTCTCCCAGCTAAATATACCCAGCTCTTTCAACCATAGGCTGAAGGAGCTCTGGGTTCCAGGCCCCTCACAATCTTTGGGCTCAGTATTCAAGCCTGTCCAGAGCTGACTGAACCTTGATTCTATCTTAAAAGGTGCTAGCTATCCATCCCCCACTCAGCTTTGGGTCATCTGCAGATGATAATCATCTCCTCTGCTAGTCCTTCCAAGCCATTTAAGAAAATGTTAAATAGCACAGGGCCTCGAACAGAGCCCTGTGGCATTCTACTTGATGCCTCCCTCCGGGAGGATGTGGAGCCATTCATGAGTACTAACTGGTCGTCCAACCAGTTGTGACTCATGCATTGCGCATTTTACCAACTTGTCAACACAGATATCGTAGGAGACTTTGTCAATGCTTTGCTGAAATCAAGATACACTATGACCAGAGCATTGCCATGATCTACTTTGGCACAGTGGGGAAATGACTTGACTAGCAAGCCAGAGGTTGCCAGTTCGAATCCCTGCTGGTATGTTTCCCAAACTATGGGAAACATCTATATCAGGCAGCAGCGATATAGGAAGATGCTGAAAGGCATCATCTCATACTGCAGGGGAGTAGGCAGTGGTCAACCCCTCCTGTATTCTGCCAAAGACAACCACAGGGCTCTGTGGTCCCCAGGAGTTGACACCGACTCGAGGGCACACTTTACCTTGACTTTACTAAACTAGTAACTGTTGAAAAAGGAGATGAGATTAGTCAGGCCTGACTTGCTAATGTCAAATCCATGCTGATTCCTACTGATCACCAGATTCTTTTCTAAGTGCCTACAAGACAGACTGCTTAATATATTATATTCCCTAATTCTTTCATGATGAGAGCTGGTCCTATAATCCTTTTCAGTACAACACCTTTGTCATAGGCACAAGCAGTAACATCTATTATTATTTATTTCATGCACTTTCCACTGTTCTACAATATTTGTGCTCAAAGCAGTGCACAATAATCAAAGGATTGCATCCAAAGATTTCTGTCCATAGAAATCTTTGGATTTCTGCCCATAGAGTTGACTTGGCTAGAGAGGCGTCACCTATGGCTCGGTGGTGCTGTCAGCCACCCCAGAGATGAGTGAGCAGAGGGATAACTCCAAGTCTGTTGCTCCCCAAATTCACCTCACTTCACCCTGCTGCATGGTACGGCGCTTACATGGTACCTAAATTGTGGTCAAGAGTACCATTAGAAATTCATGCTCTTTGCAGAAATGTTTAAGGATGTGTATGTATATATAAAGTGTTCTGACAAGAGAATGTAACATTTGCATAATAATGTCCTTGACATTATTATTGTCCTTGATGTGAACTTATCAGTTTAATTTCCGGCTATCAGTTCCTGTTTTTCTCTGAAGGTATGCACATATCCTCTTTACTTGATTTGATGATAACAGTTGAAGATTCTTTATCAGCGAAGTGGTTCTGTTTGGAACTTGCATATCTATAGCTAAACTCTATGTGCCCATCTCTGTGACTCACACGATACCCGGTAGCCGTTTGTCTCTGTGTGTGTCATGAATCACGTGATACCCAGTAGCCAGGGTAATGGTACGAGAGCACCCTTAACCCTGGCTAAAATCTGGGTTTGTTAAGGGGGTTAGGTGGATGAGGAGGAGAAGGATCTGTGAGGATCCCACTGCTTCTCATGACCAGTCTAATCCTGCTTGGGGCAACCCAGGCAAGCTGGTCACGAGAACAGCCTCCAAATATACCACTTTACATAAATATACTACAGATTCAATATACGGCCAGGCGGGGGTGAGAATTTTTTTTTAATTCCAAAGTTTGTTTTCAGAAACAAGACTTTGGGAATTGGAAGGAAGTCTGTACACTTTATAGATGATAGCATTGTACGTCATTATTTGAGCACTCAAATTGTTATTTCCAATCTGGTGTGTGTGTGTACGAATGTAAATTGGCGACTGTCCATGTTGGATGAGATCCAGATATACTATTCAGGAGCAAAAGGCACTTTGTCAGAGGGAGAGAGGAATCCTCAGGGGACTATCCCAATTCGATTTGGACAGGTCATTATTGGAGGTGCGGTATTGCCCATATATTGTGAATACCATAAAGCAGAATACCACAGACCTCTCCACCACTGTTTTGTCTAGTTTAGAGAGGTGAGATCCCATCTTTGAATTTATGCTGATGGGAAAAGCCATTTTACCAAGACGTGGCTTATTGTAATTTTTCTTTCTTTGAACATTTTTATAAACGGCAACAAGAAATGAATAAATATTTGCACTTCTCTTCAGTGATAATATTGGCTGAAATGGAAATGTGTCGGAGACTAGATTGCTAAATAGGAATATGCATGCTTTGGAACGCTGGGTTTTAGACATGCAAATTCTAATTTACATAAAAGATATACAAGAATGTCTGGTCATGTCACCATACGTCAGCCTTAGACTCTCAAATTCCCAATTGTTCAGACCAGGAAAGTTTTCTGATAGTTATTTAAAACACACACACACATTTCCAGTCAATCTTTTCACATTATTTATTTATGATTAACAAATCATACAGGAGTCCCTTTAAAGCAAACTAGGTGGACCACGGAGAAAAGTACTGGGTGGGAACAGTCTGTAAGATGTCATAGTCGTAAAGGCTCTTTTAAGCATCTCCTGCTTTTAGGAAATGCGTCCCCTTCTTATTTCTTCATGAAAAGCTGCTGCTTGACGCACAATAACAGAGATAGTGAAAATGAGAATGAGACTGTCTTCCTTGTTCTCTGTTCGGCTCTTGGGAGCATGCAGCTGTGCCGTTACGCTCCTGTACAATTGCAAGAATTGCACAAAACACATTTATGCAAGAGAAATCCCATTGAAAATAATGGGTTGCTCTTGTGTAAACTCACTTCATTCTTGAAGTTGTGTAAGAGTGCGGTTGTACAGCTGCATGCCCCCAATGACATTCCAGATCAAAATGCTGAGACTGAAACCTGGAGTAGGAGAAGCAAATTGGAGAGATGTGCTGCATTGAATGTCAGTTTTGTACTATAATGTTGAAATTTGGCCAAGTACCATAATAATCATTCATTCATTCAGAGAGGTGTGAAAGAGAGACAGAGCTGTAATCATGGGTGACTTGAATTACCCTCACATAGACTGGGAAAAGTCACATGTGAGTATTGACAGAGAGGCCACATTTCTAGGTGTGCTACATGACTGTGCCTTCGAACAGTTGGTCATGGAACCAAACAGAGAGAAGGCGACCTTGGACTTAATCCTGAGTGGTGCCCAGGACCTGGTGCAAGATGTCAGAGTTGTAGAGCCATTGGGGAACAGTGACCATTATGTGATCCAATTCAGCTCATATGTGAGTGGAGCATTGCCAAGGAAGTGCAAAACAGATGTGTTTGGCTTCAGAAGATGGAAACTTCTCAAAAATGAGGGGACAGGTTAAAAGGAACCTGAAAGGGAAAATCTGGAGGACCAAATCATTCCAGAAAGCATGGAACTTATTTAAAACAACAATACTAGAAGCTCAGTTGGAATGTATAACAAGAAGGAGGGAAGATACAACCAAGTTCAGGAGGATGCCAGTGTAGCTAACAAGTAGAGTCAGGGAAGCTATAAAAGGGATGAAGAATTCCTTCAGAAAATTGAAGTCCTGCCCAGATGAAGAGAACAGGAAGGAACATAAACTCTGACAAAAGAAATGCAAGGACACAATAAGTGATGCAAAAAGAGAGTTTGTGGAGCATTTAGCTAGAAGTGAAGGAGAATAACAAAAACTTTAAATATATCATAAGCAGCTTGGATAGCTTTAAGAGGGGCTTAGACCAATTCATGGAGGACAGGTCTATCAATGGCTACTAGTTTGATGGCCATAGGTCACCTCCAGTCTCAGAGGCAAGATGCCTCTCAATACCAGTTGCAGGGGAGCAACAGCAAGAGAGAGGGCGTGCCCTCAATAGGATGCTAGACAGATAGGCCTTGGACCTGATCGAGCAGGACTGTTATTTTATTCTTAAAATGTACATTCCAATATGTGGTATGAGAGTCAGTGCTAGCGATGTGGGGTTTTTTTAATTATTGAATTTTAATTTTTATTTTGTTCAAATGTACAGAATATAAGAACAAAATTAATCTAACCAGTGAAACCCAGGGGAGAAACCTGAGTGCCAAAGATCTTTAAAGAGGAAGTTGTAATAACTAATGACGTAACTTTTGAAAAATAAACTCTTAGAAACGTTCTGTAAAGAGTGGCGTGAATGATTTCATTTTCAATCCCTCCATCCCCAAAACTAAGTGAGTTTGTGTCATACATACTAACATGATCCGGTCTTGCTGAACTTCTACCAAATGCTTTTGAAGGAGTCTGTGCACTGCATGAAAGGTAAACAGACATGAATTGTATGATCAGTGCTGCGGTCCTAATATTATTATAGTTACCTGTTCTCTAGCAGTATTTCTGCTGCTTTGGAAAATGAATTTATTCCTGAAACAGATAATGTTCATTGTTTCTTTTGTGTCTTGATCTGTATACTAACTGTGGACTCAACCCAATCTCTGAATGAACTGGTCACGGAGAAATCTACAAGATATTCATATATAAGAACAACAAGATTTTCACAGAAAATAGTTATTTTGTTGATACTGGCCACATACCATGCGGCCCCTTGGAGTGAGGGAGATAATGAAGAAAATAGGGAGGGTTCTTTGAACCCATCCGCTCAATTATAGCTAAGCCACTGTGTGTACTGTTGGTGCTACTGCTTCTCCCAAACGTAAGTTGTGCTACAGCACAGCTGCACAGCTGCAGAAATTGTGTGAGCAAGGTGCACAATTGCACAGCTCTTTCCCAATGGCTGTGTAAAACTGCAACTCCCTTGCACGTATTTGCACAAGTGCGTTCTAGTGCGACTTACATTTGGAAGACACAACCCCACCCTTAGAATGCGGCATGCTATATGAGCCACTGAAATACCAGGTCAAGTCTTGAAATTTTGGTGTCATCGGATACTGAATACCAGAATCAAATATTAGGCAAGTGTTCTAATATTCAGAGATAGCTTATGAATTATCTGCATTCATGTTCTTGAGGGAATTTGGGGGAGTTTGTTTGTATTATCAGTCATTTGCATGATTATGATGTGAATGGGGACATAATGAAACTGAAGGTCGGGAAATTTAGGACTGACAAGTGGAAGTCCTTTTTCCACACTGCGCATAATTAATCTATGGAATTCCTAGCCACAGGATGTGGTGATGGCCACTAGCTTGGATGGCTATAAAAAGGGCTTAGACAAATTCATGGAGGACAGGTCTATCAAGGGCCACTAGTCTGAGGGCTATAGGCTATCTCCAGCCTCAGAGGCACAATGCCTCTCAATACCAGTTGCAGGGGAGCAACAGCAAGAGAGAAACCTGAAATGCCCTCCCCTCTTGCCTGTGGGCTCCCCAGAGGCATCTGGTGGGCCACTGTGTGAAACAGGATGCTGGACTAGATGGGCATTCTTGGGCCTGATCCAGCCAGGCTGTTCTTATGTTCTTATAATGTGTGTGTGTGGGGGGGTGCACATGCATGCATCACTTGGGTATAGAGAAAGTACTGCAACCCCAAAAGCCATAGTTGTGAGTTTTCTGAAACAATCTTTGTACAATAGCCATATATGGACCCATTCTCTTTGCCCAGTGGCTTAAAACAATACCCCAAATCTGTGACTTCTCAAACAAAATGGGGGTTAGCTTATATAACCACATCTCCTCTTTCTTAGATCTCTCTCAGGGCGTATTGTCGGAGGTGTCTGGTGGTTCTTCACTCTCATCATCATCTCTTCCTACACGGCCAACCTTGCTGCCTTCCTGACCGTGGAAAGGATGGTGTCTCCCATAGAAAGCGCTGAGGACTTGGCTAAACAGACAGAAATAGCCTATGGGACTTTGGATTCAGGCTCAACCAAAGAATTTTTTAGAGTAAGTTTCACCATTTACATTCTTTGCTGAGGTTAAAGCTATTTGCGTGTGCATAAGCTTTGTGTGTGTGATCTGGAACTCTGGGGGAGGGGAAAACCCACCAAAAAACCACCTGTGTTCCTGATCACTTGGAGAGAAACATGGTGCACACGAGCTGTAAGTTTTGTTCAGAAGTTAGGCTGAACACACAGAGGTTGGGAACAAGGGTAACAAATGTGCAATATAGGAGGCCATGTCATGTAAAAAGGGATCAAGAGAATCTAGATTCTGCAAAGTGTCTTTTTGAAGGTGCGTTGTATTCTGTTTAGCTATCTTTTGTGTTTTGTTACTTAGACTTTTGTCTCAGTGGGGATCCTGTAGGGAGTGTGGGGAGTGGAGTCAGAAAGGAAAGGGAGGGCAAGGAGAAGGAGAAAAATAGAGTGGTTTCTGAATAAAGCTGAGTTAAACACAGATAATATTGCTTTGTGTTTACAAGGGAAGCAGCTATAAAACAGTTGTCTTTGTTGCATATGTGACATGTTAGGGGGGAAATTGCTCTATTTTGTAGAAGCAAATAATAGATATGCACCTAGGTTTAAATTGCTTTTAAAAACATGAGTTGATATTCTTTTGATGCCATCACGTCTGCCGCTGTATTTTGATTTTGTTCTGATTACTGCTGAACCTTAATTTTCTTGTAAGCCACCCTTAAAAGTCTTTTTTTTAAATACAGAAGCATATGTGCTTAAACTAAATACTAGGCCTGTGCAGTGGCACAGCGGGGAAACGACTTGACTAGCAAGCCAGACGTTGCCGGTTCGAATCCCCACTGGTACCTATATCAGGCAGCAGCCCAGAGAGCAGGAGGCTGTTGGTTCGAATCTCCATGGGTGTGTTTCCCAGACTATGGGAAACTCCTGTATTGGGCAGCAGTGATATAGAAAGATGCTGAACGGCATCGTCTCAGACTGCACGCGGGAGATGGCAATGGTCAGCCCCCTCCTGTATTCTACCAAAGACCACCACAGGGCTCTGTGGGTGCCAGGAGTCAACACCAACTCGATGGCAAACTTTACCTTCACTTTACTTTGCTACCTACTCCCATGTAGAGGTGGGTGCTCCTGGAACCAGGGAGTCATTGCTGTGTCCAGTGCGTGGAGGTTTGAGGACTGGGACACATGATCCTGGCCCCCAGAAATCTGTGCAGTGCATTATGGGGGTCCCCCCAGAGATGGCTGGGAGCCCGCTCCTGTGTCATCACCAACTGGAAGCAGCGGGTGCTGACACACCAGCAGTTAGCCCAGGTTAAAGGCATGCTTGTGCTCCTAACTTCAGCTAAATGGTGGGCTTCCTAGGTGGGTTCGCTGTCTTCGCCCAGTCTTGGCTGCACATGAGAACGCTGTGATTTTGATAATAGCTACTTTTTCCTAATTAGCAGCATTATGCCTTTTACAATAGAACACTTAGGAGGCAGTGCAATAAATGGCAATCAATAGAATGTGTCAATTTTCATCCTGATTTCAGAAAGCTTTTATCCCAAAGGGAAGGAAATGGAAAAGAACAACCTCTCTTTGGAGACGTGTTCACTTCGGGGCTGGTGTTAAAAATGCTAAAAGGCCTCTCTGCCTTTCTTTCGGAGAGCCAGAAGTGATAGAAAGCAATTACTCAAAATTGAATTCATTGCTTTCTGGGTTAGAAGAACTAACATCTTCTAATGTATTCAATTAAAGTTTCAAACAAATATGACCAGTACATCAAACCTGGGAAGGGGGAGATTCAATCCACAGCTGATATTGAAAAATGTCTGATGTTACGCTTTAATTAGTTTTTAGGATTTGGGTAGACCAGGGTGACCTTTGCTACCAGTTACTGACTGATGTAAATGGGCATGCAATTAAACCATGCTTAGCCATTTTTCAAGTATCAATCACAGCCTGAGTCTCAGTTTCTTTTACTAGGCATCTTTCTTTCTTTACTTGGATATTCAACCTACATATTGTAGGTTTGTTTATTTGGTTTTCATCCTGTCCTTTCTCTAAATGTTCCGGGCAAGGTACATGGTCATCTTCCCCACCGTTTTATCCTCAGAACTGTGGTGCACTCTCTGGTAACTTCTTGGCTTGACTACTGCAATGTTTTCTACATGGGGCTGCCTCTGTGTGTGGTTCGGAAACTTCATTTGGTCCAAAATGCAGTGGCTAGATTGGTCTCTGGGGTTCTTGGTGAGACCGTATTATGCCTGTTTTAAAGCAAAATACAAAGTGCTGGCAATTACCTTTAAAGCCCTAAATGGCTTAGGACCCGGTTACCTGGGAGAGTGCTTTCTTCTGCATGATCCCCACTACACATTAAGATAACCAAGAGAGGTCTGTCTCCTTATGCTGCCAGCCCATCTGGCAGTCACTCAGGAGCAGGCCTTCTCTGTAGTCACTCTTGGGCTGTGGAATGCACTCCCTAAAGACATTTGTGGTTTAACATCTTTACTAGCCTTCCAAAGAGCCCTTAAGACACTTTTTTTTTAGCCTGGATTTTAGTAATCTTTGAATGTTTCACAACTACAACATCAACCAAAGAAACATACAAACAAATAAATTAACAGCAACAACCCTGTGAGGAAAGAGAGCTGGTATCAGGGAAAAGAGCTGGTCTGGTGGTAGCAAGCATGACTTGTCCCCTTAGCTAAGCAGGGTTCACCCTGGTTGCATATGAATGGGAGACTAGAAGTGTGAGCACTGGAAGAGATTCCCCTCAGGGGATAGAGCCGCTCTGGAAAGAGCAGAAGGCTCCAAGTTCCCTCCCTGGCAGCATCTCCAAAGGAGGACTGAGAGAGATTCCTGCCTGCAACCTTGGAGAAGCCACTGCCAGTCTGTGAAAACTATACTGAGCAAGATGGACCATGGTCAGAGTCAGTAGAAAGCAGCTTTCCATGTTCCTAGTCAGGTGAGGCTGAGAAAGAGAGTCAAACCCCGTCATATAAACATCTGAAAATAGATATTAGACACACAGCAGTTAAAATCCAACTGATAAAACTACCAAAGCCCAGCCAAAGCCGCCTAAACGGTGGGCAGAGGCAGAGTCGTGGGCTCTTGCCTGGGCAAGATCGATCTTGCTATGGCAGAGCCCACATGGAGCAGCAAACGAGTCTGGGAAGGAGCCAGCTTAGCCAAGCCAATTCCAGTCCCCGCACAAGAGCCCATGCAGGGTGGGGGACTTGGGAAGCAACTGAGAGACAGGCAAGCCAACCAAGGAGCAATACCAGGCAAGAAGGAAAGCTGGGGGGTGGGGAGCAGCAGCCGCAGAGGAAGCGGCACTTTCTGGGAGGAGGGGAGCAGCAGCCAGTGGCGGCAAGGGGTTGAGTGAGTGTGCGGTCGCGAGGGCGACTTGTAAGGACATGGGGGGGCTGGCCTTGAGGGCCCCTCAGACCCTGTGGGCCAGGTGACATTTGCCCCCCGCTTGTCTAATACACCTATGGTCATAGCCACTACTGAACAGGAGGGACAGATGTCCCCTAGCTGCCAGTGTCTGGGCCCCCCTCACCCTTTGCCTGGGGCACCCAGTCAGCAAATGAAATGCTCACTGGCTGGGAGAGGTGAGATGTCCACATTGTTATGGAAAAAGAGAGAAGATACGTCTGTGCAATAGCTGGGGTGAATAAGCATGGGCCATTTCCCATCAGCAGGAGTCAAATCCAATGCAACCCTTCACGTCTTCATAGCAAATCTCTCAGAAGGCAAATAGTTCAATTGGCCTCAGCTCCCGAAGATCTTCCCTCTACTCCTCTTGACCGCCAATTTGTTGCGATGCACACACCTCAGCAAACACGACAACCATCTCAGCGCACCGCCCCTTAGTTGCAGACTCCATGAAGGGGAGACACTGATTTGGGGCAGATCAGAGATCATGCGTGCACTTGCAAAGCTGTCATGGAGATTGCCGCAGAGGATCGGCTCATGGGTTAACTTGTTCACCAGGAATGTCTCACTGGAGGAAAGCAGCCCATGCCCCAGGGGAAAGCAATCACTCGCTTTGTCAGTGTTCCACTTTTGGAAGCACGACTACGCCGTAATGATAATGACATTGCCTGAGACAGCTAGAGCTCCACCGTCCCCACCCCCACCCCTGCAAATTACTGTACCACTTTATAACCATGCTGGCTCCCATGAAGATGTGCTTGTTAGAAGAATCTATCAGCTCTCATAAGGGCTGGCATGTTGAGCCGGTCGGTTCAAAAGGTGCCCCCAATTAATCAAACAGCAAATCCTTTTTTCTAAATTTTGTTTATGGATAAACAATGTTTAAAACAAAGTCTTGGCAAAAGCCACAGGCAGTAGGCCAGTTTCTTTGAAGAAACGCTTATTTATTTAAGAATGTTTCTATGCTGTGCAGTGGTATCCACGGCGGTGCAGAAATACAATCAAAAATACATTTGCTGCGTCTATATGCCACTTTTCTCCCAAGGCACCCCCCAAAAATACCTTTGCTGTAATTTCCCTATTATAATGTGCCCCCAAATATTGAAAGAAGTGCTAACTTAAAATAAAATGGAAGGGAAGTGTTGTTTCCATTTGTTATATGCACCACCAAACTTGGATTTGTTTTTCTTCCTTCTTTTGTGCCCTTGGGTTGTCTGGACAAGGAGAGGTACTTCTTGTTAATACAAATTCTAGAACGTGCCTAGGCAGAAAGCATAGCAACATAGGAAGCTGCCATATACGGAGTCAGACCATTGGTTTATTCTTCACATTTCATATCCTGTTCTTCCTCCAAGGAGCCCAGAGCGGTGTACTACATACTTGAGTTTCTCTTTCACAACAACCCTGTGAAGTAGGCTAGGCTGAGAGAGAAGTGACTGGCCCAGAGTCACCCAGCTAGTTTCATGGCTAAGTGGGGATTTGAACTCAGGTCTCCCTGGTCCTAGCCACTACACCACACTGGCTCTCTGTTGAAATCCAGTAACATCTGGGGACCCCATGCTGAGAATCCCTGGTCTACATAATGATGTCCAAGTAAATACTTCTGAAGGAAGAAGGAAAGCAGAATTGTGGATTATGCCTACTTATGAACTAGAATACGCTTATGCTTGTGGATGGCAGTTCTAATGTCTCCCAAGGCTGACATGAAACGCAGAGAAAACTTTGAATTTGATCAGTCGCTGTGTGTCAGTGTGGTGGTGGTTTGTTTTTTTTAAAGAAGCTATAATCATCCTCTCTTGAAGTCATAAGGAATGTTTGCCTCTGGACTTCTAAGAGCAGTCTCAGAAATGAAAAGGGATTTACAAAGCACATAAGAAAAATCTCTTCTATTTATGGGCTTCTGAAGTTGGCTTCGCTCCATTACTGGTGCGGGCAAACAAGATGTAAGAAGTTTGTTTTAATCACAGGGAAGTCTTTTCGGACCAAAATGCAATCATTAGCTTCTGCCACTGAAGCCGTCTTGCTTGATGGAGCGCAGGTCTGCATTAGGTGCCCGGCTTCCTCCTGTCTCTAGGAGCCCAGGGGCAAGGGCTCATATACTGCAAAAGGCAGCATGGGCAGTTTTTTAATTAATTGATTTGATTTGATTTGATTTGTATGCCGCCCTTCCAAAATGGCTCATTAGGTATTGAAGCAACACCTGTGTATTTTTTATGATTATCATATAGAAGATAATTTCTGAACACGATTCGGCATCTGAATCGCAGCACAATCCCTTTAAAACTGGGGGCTTCCACCCTGCCGCTTTAAAACGTAGGAGAGCAGCTCCATCCCTGCTCCTCCTCCACTCACCACCATTGCTGTACTCGTAGTGCTCCCCTTGCCACATGCCAATGGTGCTCTCCCCCAGCCGCCCTTGTGCTGCACTGACACACAAATGGCCTCCACACCTGCGCGACGGGCATTTGCGTGGACAACAACCATGCCCTGAGCAGAGCTGCACGACACCATCAACGGTGGTTATACAGACGCAGCAGCGAGGGTCATCATCTCTGACTGTTCCCATTGCCTTGCATTGTATGTGAATCAGGATACCGTAACTTCTTTGCTCCGTATGAGCAACGAGATCATCGTTGGAGGTTATGCTCTATGGTAGGAACATAAGAAGCCACCTTATACTGAGTCAGATTATTGGTCCTTCTAGCTCCTTCCTTCCTTCCTTCCTTCCTTCCTTCCTTCCTTCCTTCCTTCCTTCCTTCCTTCCTTCTTTCTTTCTTTCTTTCCTTCTTTCCTTCTTTCTTTCTTTCTTTCCTTCTTTCCTTCTTTCTTTTATCTTTATTCGGTCAATTGACCAGCAAAACAAATAAATAAAACAGCAGCACAATCAGAAAATACATTCAATCCCACCATGCACCAGAGTGGTCCAAAGTCTACCAACAATGTAGCAGAATTTCACCACTGAATAAGAGACACTAGAGTCTTTATCTTCAAGTAAGAAGTTCACTAACAAATCGTTAGGTATACAAAAACGCCCAGGGCCATCCGAATACTGAGCCAGCATGGGCTCAATTAAACGCTTCCCGACATCTTGATAAAATTCACAGTAGAGTAACACATGGTCAACTGTCTCAGTCACATTAGCATTGCAGGGACATAGTCGCGCCTCTATCGGCCACTGGCTCACAATCTAAAAAGAAACATAAGATAGACACCAGCAACAGTCACGGGAGGTACTGTGCTAGGGGTGGAGAGGGCCAGTTACTCTCCCCCTGCTAAATAAAGAGAATCACCATGTTTTAAAAAGGTGCCTCTTGCCACGTTAGCAGGGGTTCCCAAGGTTCTATTGGAATCTCAACAAACTTTTGTCTGTCCTAGGAAGTTCAGAGCTAGCAAATTGCCTGTTAACTCTGTCTCTTTTTTTCCATTGCCTTCCACAGAGATCCAAAATAGCTGTCTATGAGAAAATGTGGTCTTACATGAAGTCAGCTGAGCCGTCTGTGTTTGCCAAAACGACAGCGGATGGAGTGGCTCGCGTGAGGAAATCAAAGGGGAAGTTTGCCTTCCTGCTTGAATCGACCATGAATGAGTACATTGAACAACGAAAGCCCTGTGACACAATGAAAGTTGGTGGAAACCTGGATTCCAAAGGCTATGGTGTAGCAACACCCAAAGGCTCAGCATTAAGGTGGGTGGAATAATATAACAATCTCCATGTTGTTATAGTATTCCACCTACCCTGATGTATTGTGTTGTCATTTTCTTTCTTGTGGATTTGAGGTAAACTTAAAAAGTTAAAAAAAAAAATCTTTCAGTATTCCATGGAGTTAAATAAGACGGTAAATTATGGTTTCATTGACTTTAATGCATCCATTTTTTTTTCTAAATGTTCTCTCCGTGTTGTCCTTTCTGATTGTTTGTTGCTGTTTTTAATTTTATGGGTCAGTGGCTTTTTTTTTTCAATTTAAATGGTAAAAGCCCAACTTTAAAACCACCCTCCGTGATGGGCGTTGGTTGCATGACGTGATGTTTTGTTTCCTCCCCCCCTCCTTTTTCCCCCCGAAGACAAATTTCCCCACCCCGCACACTTCCGCTTTTTGAGCAAATGTGTATCCTCCATGCCACCTTCCAATATTTGACCCTGTGATTTGCTGTGACCGACACATCTCTTAGCTCCACCTCCCTGTGACAAAAACCGCTCTGGCCAATTTGTCCTCTTGTGCTCCTTTCTTTATACGTTGAACGACTTAACCGAGCATCTTGTGCTTTTATTCTTACGAGTTATGTTTTATCGTTTCAAGAAATGCTGTTAACCTGGCAGTATTAAAACTGAATGAGCAAGGCCTCTTGGACAAATTGAAAAACAAATGGTGGTACGACAAAGGAGAGTGCGGCAGCGGGGGAGGTGACTCCAAGGTCAGCCTCAATGTCACCACAATCGGGTACCTTAGACAAGAGTAATCGGCAAGACTGTTATTTTATGCATCAGGGAAAAAAGAGCCTAGGAGAGGAGGACCATCTTGAGACCATCATGGCCAACTTGGCTTGTCTAGTAGCTTGTTCAATTGGACAGTCTTCTCTTTTTCTTTCTTTTTTTTTTGCACTTATGGTTGTGATTAAACTCGGGACCTTATTTAACTAACAGAGGACACAGTCAGGATTTCGCTTGCTGGCATTGCATTGGCTTGTTGGGATCCAAAGGGCTACACATGAGCCTTGACTTGCACACCGGGGCTTTCAGTGCCAGCCCCGGGTTCTCTGGGGCCCCTGAGACATGCTCAGTGAGGTCCCCTTTCTTGGAAGCCCCCTCCTCTTTGCTTCCATCGCCAGTGCTCACTTGCCTTCTTTCTCTAGGCCCGGCCCTACTTGCCACCACTACTTGGAAGTGGAGGAGGCAAGCAAGGAACAGAGTGTGCTTCTCCTCCCCACTGCCACCCATGAGTGCTGCCTCCTTCCTCTGTCCCAGAGTGTCCCTTACCTCTTGACAGGCAAGAGACTGAGCAGGTGCACAATTTTGGTCCTTCTCCAGACGTTGGACTATAGCACCCCTCATCCCCAGCCACAGTGGCCAGTAGATGGGAGTTGTAGTCCAACAGCTGCTGAAGTGAGGGGCTCCAGTGGCCGACTGTAGTTTACGGGCTGGGGCTAGGGCACTTTCCGGGCTGGGGCTAGGGCTTCAGCAGGTTCCTGCAATGCTGACTCCCAGCCTTAAGGGCTTCCCAGGGGTCACCACTTCTCAAGGGACCCGCTCTGCCCTTGCATTTGCAGAAGTCTTTTTAAGGGTGTCACTCAGGGCTCTTTGGGTCCCAGCCATGCTTTGTCCTTTTTTTTTTTTTTTACACTATACAGCACATATAGCCTAGGAAGCTGTATGTTTGGGGAAACTAGAAAGTGGATCTTTGCGAGTCAAGTTTATTACTTGTTCTAAAGCGATTTATAGAGAGCTCTTGTTTACAGAGTTGGCAATGCCTTCACTGAAAATTGACATATTAGACAGTGTGAAAATGAGAAAGCAGATTTTCTTGGTTCTTTCTTTCTTTCTTTCTTTCTTTCTTTCTTTCTTTCTTGTACTGCTTTGTTTTTGAAAAATCCTTGCTTATACTTCTCAATTCACAATTACTTGTTTGGGTTTCTTTCAAGCTACGTATTGGCATTGCATATAGTACAGGCAGATGCGTACTCAGAAAATTAAAAAGTAGGTATTTCGGTCCACTGACTGTCTTCACAGATATTGTAAAGAGATCTTTGTGTTTATAATAGGGTTGACAAATGCATGTCAACCCTGTGAGCCTCATCTCTTGCCTGTGGGCTTCTCAGAGGCGTCTGGTGGGCCACCGTGTGAAACAGGATGCTGGACTAGAGAGGCCTTGGGCCTGATCCAGCAAGGCTGTTCTTATGCATACAAGGGAAATAGTCAACAAGTGGGGTTCTTCCCTATCAAAGATACCATGCACACGTTAAAGCAGGGCAAAAACTGGAATGTAAAATTAATTAATTAATTAATGCACATTAAATAAATGCCATATGTCCTGCCATCTTTTGGGCCAGCTGAACCCCAGGTTCTGCACTGAGTTTAAACCCACCCTGAGTTTAAAAATCCCAGAGGGAATATCCCAGCTTTTGGGTGCTGTGAAGTAGGATCTATGCTAATAAAAATGCAATTTCTGGTCTGCACTAGGAGATGTTAAGTTGGCCCTGTCTGTTTTCCCAAGACCAAAAAAAAAAAAAAAGGAATTGGAAATAAGAACCTTTTCCCCCCTGTTTTTAACCTGCAAATTGCTCCCCTATTTATTTGTTTGCTGTTGAGTGCAAAGCTGCTCTTAAGAACTAGCAGACATTTTCAGCTCTAATTCTCCATCAGCCAGGCTGAGTCCTCTGGGAATACAATGTGGGTCAAGCCAGCTGTTGGTACCAGATGCAGACACTTTTCCATTGCAGAATTAAAGTGAATTTTACTTTAAAGTAAAATGCACTTTTCCCCACCCAAAGAATAAAAGATGGGGCTTTGTTTCTTCCACCGCCCCTGACCACATGGCAACAGTTTTATGCAAATGTTTTGGCAATGCCTATAGCTTCTCAAAATAGCTTCTCTTTCTAAGTGACATTTTCATGGCCCATTTAATATTCCAGGCTGTAGTGTCTGTCCAGCACTTAAAAGGCATATCTTTCTGAGTGCAAACAAGACAGTTCTGCTGCAGTTCTTTGAGAACAATTTTGCTGAGCTTGCACATCTTCCAAGGAAAAGTGCCAGAACTGCCTGTTTTATAGCTCCTTCGCTCATCTCTCCCGTCATGTGCCTTCTCCGATTGGAGAAGGTTGGCCATCAGCAAAAGTCATAGATTGCAGTGCCTAGAATTGTGGATGATATCTTCTGTGTCCATTTCTAGTCATTCTTTCAGGTCATCCATCCATCCATCGCTTCCTCCTCTTTCCTCTTAATCTTTTTTTCCTGCTAGCTTTCCTTCTAGTGTTAGTTGTGGTATTTGATATTTTACTCCTCTGAGGATACTCCTCTGTGCCATATGCTTTCAATTGATCAAAGAGGCACTTCATCTAAGCCTGCTCAGAACCTGTGGAGGTTAGCTAGGGACAGAGGAAGCTGCCATATACCGAGTCAGACCATTGGTCCATCTAACCTAGTATTGTCTACACAGACTGGCAGCGGCTCCCCCAGGGTTACAGGCAGGGCCTCTCTCAGCCCTATCTTGGAGATGCCAGGGAGGGGACTTGAGACCTTCTGCATGCAAAGCAGATGCTCTAGGGAATGGACTAAAATTAATGACAAAGTCATTCCCGGAGTACCCACCCCCCTGATATCACCACAGAATGTCCCTCATGACATCCTTTAATCACATAGGAACATAGGAAGCTGCCGTATACTGAGTCAGACCATTGGTCCATCTCGCTCAGTATTGTCTGCACAGACTAGCAGCAGCTTCTCCAAGGTTGCAGGCAGGAGTCTCTCTCAGCCCTATTCTTGGGAGATGCCAGGGAGGGAACTTGGAACTTAGATGCTCTTCCCAGAGCGGCTCCACCCCCTGAGGGGAATATCTTACAGCGCTCACATGTGGTCTCCCATTCAAATGCAACCAGGACATACCCTGCTTAGCTCGGGGGACAAGTCATGCTTGCTACCACCAGACCAGCTCTCCTCTCCACATATTTAAACAGGGTTTTGGAGCACAAGTAAAGAGGTGATTCAAATGAACATGAAGCATGTGATGAACGGATGTCCCGACTGCTTAGTGACATCAGGACAGGCACACTCTATCACGAATACAAATATGACGAATATTTATATGCCACTTTTCAACAAAAGCTCCCAAAAGCTGTTTACATAGATATTCATTCATTCATTCATTCATGTGCTCCCCAGGCCCCCCCCCCCCATTCCTAAGCACAGGCCATTTCCCCATGTAGAAGAGATCCTTTCAGAGTCTGGGGTCTGTTACAAATCTGGCTTTTCCAGTTCAGTGTGCTTGCCCAGCCTCACACTTACCTATCAACATGGTTATTTCATAGTTTAAACCCTCTCCGGCCTTAATTATTATTATTTTTTAAGCCAGTGATGAGGAACTGCTGGATTGCTGATACCAAAATAAATTCATGTCAAGAAGAGCCTTGCTATATCATTTGCCATGGTGTTCTATTAATCAGTAGGGCTTACTTCCATATAATTTTCTGAAAGCAAAGGTGAATGCCAGGGGGTAGCTATAACTGAGCGGATGGGTTCAAAGAACCTGGTCCCCCCAGCTCCTGAAGGTTCCCCAGCTCCACCCCTCCCTCTTTTCTTCATCATCTCCCTCACTCCAAGAGGCCACCAGAAAGAAGGGTGAACACGGGCCCCCTCACCCCTAGCTACGCCCCGATGGATGCTGAAGAAACAGATAGGTGTCCCCCCCCCCTTGTTCTTCCCTCACGGGAGGCTCTCTACCTTCTTTCCTGACAATCTCTGTGTCTTTATCGCCCTCATATCTTGCATTTGGCACCTTGTAATTTTGTACCTACCTACACAAATCTTTTATGCTAAGTTCCTATTATGACCTTAAATAAGTATTTAATAACCCACACGTCCCCACCCACTCTGCACTTGTCACAGTTGTGAAGTATTGATAATAATAAAGTGACAGGCTGGTTAAATCTAATGCTGAGGGAATCTTAACAGAGAGGAATCTCTGAGATTCTGCATCCGCTGCAGACCACGTCACACCTGATGGCACACCAACACGATTGCATACAGCTTGTGTGAACTGGTGCTTCCATATAAGTGGTGTCATATCAGGTGTGGGCAAACTTCAGTCTTGTGGGATATAATTTGTTTTTGTTTCTTAAATTAGACTCCTGAGGTCCACCAGACAGAGCCAGATGCAAAATGGCGGCCCAGGAGGAGAGCTAATTATGTACTGCATCGATGAACCACAGGATGGCCTGGATATACAAATCTCCATCAGAGTTGTGATTGATCGGGGATTTTAACAGCCTATTGACTACCAATATGTTTCCGGGTAAAATGCAAGGTGCTGGCACAAACCATGCGTGCAGTTTTGCAGCTGCAAAAACCACACAAGCACAGTTGCGCAGTGAATGCCCATTCTTTCGATTTGCCCAATTTCCTGTGGGTTGCACAAGAGTTTTGTAAAAAGGCATATGGAACCATGTGCAGCATGCCAGCTGCTGTGTTGTTAAGATACAGCTCAAGAAAGTTTTTGGCGAACATTTGAAAAATGATGTGTGAGTGCAGCAAGCAAGTATTTGAAAATGAGTGTTTTGGTCACACGCATGGACCTGGGACTGGCTCCGGGTTGTCTGTTTATGTCAGTATTTTTATAACCTGCCTTATCATGTAGGATATCAGGGCCACAACAAAGTGATGACTATGATAATATTTAAACCAAGGGGGGAACTGCCACTTAAAACAGCAAGAAAGTCAAATTGAAACGTAAGGCAAGTTAAAAACCGTGCTAAAATCTGTAGACAGAACCACAACATCCTGGAATGAAAAGACTGGAGCAAATATAATGGTTCTCACCTGGAAATTGTCAGGACCATTTTCTTATTCAAGCTCATTCAGTTGAGTACTCTTTCCTACAGCAACTATCCCCCTTTAAAATTTTTGAAATTTACAAGACCCAAGGTGACCTCCAAAGCAATGAAAAGAGCTGCATGTAGAAGGAGAAATCAAAGAACTTCAACTGTGTGCATGGAGTCACAGGGGCTGGAGTCCCAGAAGACAGAGTTGCATGTTTATAGGACTGACAGGAGAGAGAAGAATGCCTAATTTTGCAGTTCCGTCTGCAAATGACTGCTATTGGCCTGTTCCGATCTTGGCTTTTTACCAGAAGAGGAGCCGATTAAAGTTTGTGTACTCAATATGGTTGCGTTTCCATCAAGAGATTGGCCCAGTAAACAAATATTTCATTGCAAGGAACTCTACATCTTTTATTAAGAACTTTAACTGGTGAACCCATATGGATCAACTCAACTATCCTAGAGGGCCGCATGTAGACAGCTGGAATGATGTCATGTGTGAGGCTGTCCTTGGGCAACTGATTCATAGAAGATGTCGGGGCTTTTATGAAAGGAAAAGCATTTCTAAAGGGATGTTGGAGGAGAAATACCTGAACGGGCAAGATAAGAACTTGCCACACAAGAGGAAGACTCATTCGTTCATGAACATTCTCTTATGTTTCACTTAGATCCTCCTCCAAAGGACTCAGTAGAATTCACATCTGGCTCCTGGGTAGTCTTCCGTCAAAGCAGTTTTACAAGGCCGGATTTGCTAGGCTTCAGCAATGGACCTGCATCATGGCCTTTAGGCCCTCTTTGGGCCAACACTTGTCCAAGAAGGCCTGCTTTGGGGGCCAGTTTTAATTAAATTTAAGTAATTATTTAGTTTTTAAACACGTGCAACAGCTTTGCTGCTGGGGAGAAAGTCTCTGTTGAGAGGCCAGTGCACACCCTTTTAAAAAAAATTAGTGTACTGCCAGATTAAGAAGCTATTCACATGATTAGCAAAAATCGGGCTAGGAGAGCCTAGCCCGATTTCTGCTAATCGTAAGAACCACTGGGCTCGGCTGCCAGCCCGGGGGTTCTTGAGCGGCTAACCCGCTCAAGTAGCCCGCCTCTTAGCCTGGGTTTGCGGAGCGAGCACTCCGCAAACCCGGGCTATTGGATCGTGAGTAGCTGCAGTGTGGCTCTGTGCCGTGGCTACTCACGAGGAGACCCCTGGAGGGGAGGCGAAAAGCCGCCTCCCAGCTCTGGGGGTCTCGCCAGCATGCCCTGCGTGCTTGCGCAGGGCATACTGGAGCTTGCGAGGGCCAATCGGCCCCCACTCCCCCCATCCCCCGCCAGCTCCGTCACGGAGTTGGCAATCGTGTGGGCGGCCAATCCGGCCGCCCAAGGCTCCCTCCCCACTTGTGAGTGGGGAGAGCAGGCTTAGCCCTCTCTTCCCACTCACTGCCAGAAACCAAGTCTCACTGATCGTGAGACCCGGTCCACTGTTTTACAAGTCTACAAGACAATGAGGCTGTTCTCATGCGCAGGCAAAACCAGGCTGACGAAGCCCAGCCCGATCTTGCCCACATGAGAACTGCCAGGATCGGGTCCAATCCTGGCTGCGCCTCAGTCGCAAACCCGCCAAGCCAGCCACCCTCCTAAACAGGGTTAAGAGAGCAAATGCTCTCTTAACCCCGTTTTTCGGATCGTCTGCCCGCCCCAGCTGCTCCTGGCTGGCACTGGGGGAATCCCCATAATGCACAGGGGGAGGGTGTGGAATGGGGCATGATGGGAGATGCTCCCAGCCCTCCTCGCTGCCTTTGGAGGGAGCTCCACTTCTGGGCATGCAATCTCTGCACCCAGACTCTTCAGAAGGATCGTCTGCATGGGAGGTAAGCTTTCGAAGGCTTCTTCCCCTCGCCCTTTTTGAGCCTTTTCTCTGATCATGAGAAAGGGCTCAAGCTCTGCTTTATCAAAAAGAATTCTTTCTAGGCATATATTGCCATGTACATTGTGTATTTTAATCCAGCAGTGTCTTCTATTTACTTATTTAGTTCCGTAACGCCATCCATAGACGTGATGTTTACAAAGAAAAAGAGGACAGGTTCCTGCCCAAGGGCTTTATAATCTATATATCAACACAAAAGACAGTGGGAGAAGATTGTGTGGTTAGGGGTGGGGGGAACTCTGAGGAAAATGGCATTGCATTCCACCATCAAATTCCGGAGGAAAAGAGAGTTCATCAGCTAAATCTGCACAGTTGAAAGCAAGCAAATAATAAACGTTGCTCCAGTTGCTCAGGAGGAAACTAATTACAGAAACAAGTATATTAATGGAAAATGGAAGAGAGAAGGCTTGGTGCTGCTCATCAAGGAAATTGAATGTATCTACAACTTATTCCCATAGGTTAGAAATGAGTCAACCACAAATTGACACCAATCTCCTGTTATAAAAATGTGTTCTTAGACTTGCATTAAAACCAGGCAGACTAATTGAGGAATCTTCATTCTTCAAAAGGCAGAGCACTTGCTAATGTCTGCATCTAACCTACATTTTTGCAAGTCACACTGCTAGAAAAGGCAATGGCCCCATCCACACCTAATGGGAACCCAGAGTTGAAGGGGCCTGAAATTGAATTTCTTGTACATCCAAATGCATTCAGACACAAAAGCAATCCGAGGTTTCTCTCCCCAAACTCCAATTTGAACCTTAGGTTTGTAGTGAGTTTTTTTTACTTGAGGTTTCAT
This sequence comes from Hemicordylus capensis, assembly GCF_027244095.1. Taxonomy (NCBI): domain Eukaryota; kingdom Metazoa; phylum Chordata; class Lepidosauria; order Squamata; family Cordylidae; genus Hemicordylus; species Hemicordylus capensis. The sequence continues at coordinate 24,619,499 of NC_069667.1, forward strand.
TTGGGGGTCATTATGTCTGAATGCTGCAGCAAGCTCTAAACAATGTTGTGGGAGGAAGATCCTCCCTTGCTCTGGCTGTGATTGGCTGCTGGGGCAGTCCATCATTCCAGAAGGTAGCCCGTACAGCCAGTTCCCCCTTCTCTCTGCAGTCTCCCTGACTGCAGTTGGTGTCCTGGAGGTTACGTCCAAATGTGGACAGGTAACTGTCGGGTGGCTGGGTCTATTGGACCCTTGGTTCCGCATTACGTGCGAATGTGGCAAATGCCTATGTTATCCGATTAATCCTAGGGTTTGTAGGAATTGCAACATCTGTTATAAGACTGGTTCATGCCATCAGATTACAGCATACAGATTTCAAGGAGGGGAGTGTGATGAACTTTAGATAAGTTCCAAAAAATGTTTTCTACTAAACCAGGCCTGCACAATGATGGATTGATTAAGTGCCGTCAAGTTGGTGTCGACTCTTAGCAACCACATAGTTAGATTCTCTCCAGGATGATCTGTCTTCAGCTTGGCCTTTAAGGTCTCAGTGGTGCATTCATTGCTGTCGTAATTGAGTCCATCCACCTTGCTACTGGTTGTCCTCTTCTCTTTCCTTCAACTTTCCCCAGCATTATGGACTTCTCAAGGGTGCTGGGTTTTCACAGAATGTGTCCAAAGTATGATAGTTTGAGCCTGGTCATTTGTGCCTCGAGTGGAAATTCTGGATTGATTTGTCCATTGATCCATTTGATTGTTTCCCTGGCTGTCCATGGTATCCTCAAAAGTCTTCTCCAGCACCAAAGTTCAAAAACGTCAATATGTTTTCTATCCTGCTTCTTCAAAGTCCAGCTTTCGCATCCATAGAGTGTCACTGGAAAAACCATTGTCCAAACGATTCTAATCTTTGTAGGTATAGACACGTCACACCATCTAAATATCCTTTCCAAGGCCTTCATTGCAACCCTACCAAGTTCTAGTCTGTGGCATATTTCTCGACTGCTGGATCCTTTACTGTTGATGGGTTTACTGCACAGTGGGTGACCTGTAACCCAAATACTCCTCTACACAGATGGATAGTGGTCCATGAAGACCTTGCTAACTCTCAGCTCCTGAGCTCAACCCTGAGCTCCCTCAGCAAATAGCCCTCTAGTCTCTCAGAGAGACTATCAATAGGTTAATTCAGAAGCAACTATTGAATTATCCCTGCAGAGGATGAAATGAAGTTTTAAAAAGGTATAATGGACTAATATGAACAGAAAAAATAATGTTCCACTCCTAATGATGGCAAATGTCATCTTAAGTGGCGCAGCGGGGAAATGCTTGCCTAACAAGCAGAAGGTTGCCATTCGTATCCCCGCTGGTGCATTTCCCAGACTTTGGGAAACACCTCTTTTGGGCAGCAGCGACATAGGAAGATGCTGAAAAGCATCATCTCACACTGCGCGGGAGATCAATGGTAAACCCCTCCTGTATTCTACCAAGGACAACCACAGGGCTCGGTGGTCACCTGGAGTCGATACCGACTCAAGGGCATTACTAATTAAATTACAATGTCTGGAGCTGGCTCATTTCAAAAGTGGGTGGTGCTTCACCTTATGGTGGCTCTTCAGAGACTTGAAATACATAGCACAGATCGTGGATATGGCTTCATTTTGCTGTGCTTTGCTAGGGTATGTGGAATTCCTGACATTGGCGGCATGAATTAACAATGGCGGTTGGGCTTCCATGAACATTGTGGCCACTGGCCAAGATCTTGGGAGGTCATCATGATTTTTAAAGCATTTTCACACAAAGAAGTCAAAATGGCTATAGGTCATTTCTATGCACAACGGTTTGGAAAACTGTGTGTTGAAGTCTTCGACACTTCTGTGCACTGTATCTACATATATATGTCTAACTCTGTGGCTAGGATTCCTATGCAAATATATATCCTTGATAACTAATCTTATTCCTCTGCTTGCTAGTCAGGGAAGAAAGGCTTGTCTTTCTTATCTACCCCTGCTAACTGGGCAAAGAGGCATCTTTTTAACGTGGTGATTCTCTTTATTTAGCAGGGGGAGAGTAACTGGCCCTCTCCACCCCCAGCACAGGACCTCCAGTGACTGTTGCTGGTGTCTATCTTATGTTTCTTTTTAGCTTGTGAGCCCTTTGGGGACAGGGTTCCATCTTACTTATTTATGATTACTCCATGTACACTGCTTTGGAAACTTTTGTTGAAAAGCAGTATATAAATGTTGTTGTTTTTGTTGTTGTTATTCATGGCAGGAACAGAGGGCTGTTAAGTGTTTCTGTTAGTTCAATAAGTCTACCACGAGTGCAAACTGTTTGCTTTTCTTTTGCTCTTTTTTTGCAAAGCTACTGCAAGCTGACAAACCAAAACACAATAAATCAATAAAAAGGAACGAATAAATAAGCCAGAAAACACCAGTGGGGAGAATTGAGCTACCTTGTTTCCATGGAGTTTATTTAACAGTGTGTGCCGATTACTCAAAGCGATATGGGCAGAACCTGGTGAACTAGTGACGCTCTAGAATTTAACTTTTAAGGGGTTGAGCCACTTGCCTGCTTCAGTATGACTAACTTAGTTGTGGCCAGGAACCCTGCTTTATCGCTTTGTATAGTTTTAAAGTAGTTTAAAGCTTGAATAACATAAAATAACATAATATAATGTTATTTATGTTATTTCCCACGTGAAGAACTCCTGTAAACCTTGCAGTATTGAAACTCAGTGAACAAGGCATCTTAGACAAGCTGAAAAACAAATGGTGGTACGATAAGGGTGAATGTGGAGCCAAGGACTCGGGAAGTAAGGTCAGTCACTGAAGGTCTTTTTGTACTGATTAGCAATCACATTTTTGACCCACTGTTCTATTTATACAAAATGACTTTCTAAAGTAATTATTTACATTCTAAAGGTTCAAGGGAAAAGGGCAGGGAATTTTTTTTTTTTTTAAGGAAAAAAAATTCATTTAAAAAATGAAAAAAATTCATTAAAAGCTCAAAAAAAGTGACAGCATTTCTCTTTTGCAGTATCAAAGGCGTTAGTTGTAAGTACATTTTTTTACCTACTCAGATTTTTTCTCTCCAAAATATACCAAAGAAAATCTCACTGGTATCTCCATTTTAATTATATATACTTAATGATACTTTCTAGCTGAATCTTATTATTTTAGCCTCCAAGTCTTAATTTTCTAAACATTTACAAAGTACCTAGGATTTTATTACGAAATTCTGTAACTTTTCTCCATACATGACGGTTTTTGAACAATAGCCGCATGATTTTTAATATCTATTTTTTTGAGAGGACATCACATTAATAAGCATGAAACTTTTGTTTTGTTTTGTTCCAGGAAAGTTTGGAGGCGGGTTGCTTTTTTAATTGAATAGTGCACTCCTTTACTGCTGGCTCATTCCATAAGTTTTGGCCATTCAACTTTTATTTTTATTATTCATCAAACCATTTTGCTACTGTATTACTGCATTCCCATACCAGAAACTTTTGCAACTGCCTACTTTGATTTTCTTTATGGTATGGCTTTTAGCTTCCTGTCATCAAACCACACACACACACACACACATTCTGTTGACAGAGTGGTGGGGTGTGGAATGACCTTGCAAACCTTCTCCTGTGGAACTTCTTGGATGTTTCATAGACAGAATGGTCACAGCGGTCTCCATTTATACACGCTTTTCTTTCTTGATTTGGGAGAAAACATTCTGCTTACCTGCTGAGATGAAACATGGAGATGTATATAATGGCGCAACTTTAAAAAAAAAAAAAAACCCAAGCAGTATTAAATACTGTTTTGGATAGCTTTCCAAGGTGCAAAGCACAGTGTGATGCCCAATTCTCATAGGAACTAAATGGGAATTGAACACCGATCTTCTGCTTTGGCCTTTGAAAGTTACTGTCATAATTACCTTAACGATGACTAGAGAAGGCCCCATCTTCTGATCCTACCAGAGTCAATAAAAAAAGTATTGATTCCAATAAGACGAAGATATGGCCTCTTATGAAGTTTAACTATGGGCCAACAGACGTTTGATTGCACCATTGCAGGATCAGCCTCTTTGTAACTCAAACCTAAAATTTTCTAAAATGCCTTTGATTTCCTCTGGCTGGAATTGATCTATTTTGGAGGGGGGAGGGGTTGAGTTCTGCTTTTGTTTTCCGAATTTTACAGATATTTTGTAACAACTAACAAGATTTTTGGTAAGCCGAGGCTTAACCTGCAACTTTTTAAATTTAAATAATTTCTGCCACAGATTGGTCTGGAATCCAGATTGACATCAACTACTCAGGCCTTGCCTACATAAGAGAGTTGTGCTGGTTTAGAGTAAATCCGTGGTCAAACCGATGCGAGCCCCTTATAGGTGGATGCTGCTTTTTGCTTGGAAAAGTGACTCATCAGCCCGTTTTTTTGTCGCCGAGTTGGATTTTGCACCCTTCACGTCAGTCTCTGAGCATTAAGGGGATTCAAGAATTAGAAGTGCTGTTAGAAGCACACATCTTCTCCTACTTTGAGGAATTTGGTCTGTTATTGCAAAAGTTAGGCTTTGGCTGGAAGTTTATTATTATTTTCATCATTATCATTATTATTAATGGATTATTATCATTATTATCATAATTATTACTATTATATCTAAAGCCTAAAAGTGGTCTTTCCACTCTGGGACTTGAACCGGTTTGACTCCAGCTGGTTTGAATTCATGTGAAGTCGCACCTGCGCAACTTTCTCATGTTGACAAGCCTTCTGATTTTCTTTGTGTCACAGCTGAAACCGTAAGAATTCAAACCCTTGAGCACCAAGGTAGCAGGTAATCCAATCCAGCAGCAAAATGGTTATGATGGTGTCATGACAGACAGAGACATTCTTTTTTAAAGTGCCTAATGATGCCTGGAAGAAATATCTGAGCCAGTACAGATCAACTTAATTTTTATGCTGGCCTTTTTTCTGCCCAACCTTAGAAGCTCATTATGATTGCTTAGGGTTATTTAGCTCGGCCTGAAAGTAGCTGATAAACTTCATCAAACACAGCTGTATAGAAGTCAGAAAAGATTCTAATTACAGTATATTCCTTGACTTCCTCTAATATAAACCATATCAATGGTCTTTGATCCCTGCTTGGTTCAGCCTTCCCCAGTGGAACTCTAAATGGTCAATGGAAATGTTTAGGATAGAGCAGTGATATTCACCATGCAGCACATCCAGAGCCAATGGGCTACACAGTGAATACCACTGAACATGTTTTGTTTTTAAACATAGCAACAAGTAGACACATATAAATTGATCTTTTGTGGGTGTCCCCTGCTTTAAGTGCATTTCCATCGTGGGACAACGTGAAACGAAAATTTTAAAATGCACCTGGTCCCTCTGAAGTGATAAGATTTGGGTATAAAGAGCTCAACCTAGTGAGGGCGAGTGGTTTGAATACAGTTATAGGGCTTCCAAAGTCAAAACGCCTTGGTCTTGCAAAGTAACATGCCCTTCTTTTTCTTTCCTCTCCACAGCAAAACTAATCGACTGGTTCATTTTTCTTAGGACAAGACGAGCGCTTTGAGTCTGAGCAATGTTGCCGGCGTTTTCTATATTCTTGTCGGAGGCCTCGGCCTTGCCATGACAGTGGCTTTGATAGAGTTCTGTTACAAGTCTCGGGCCGAATCTAAACGAATGAAACTCACAAAGAACACACAAAACTTTAAGCCTGCTCCTCCACCCAACACCCAGAATTATGCTACGTACAGAGAAGGCTACAACGTGTACGGAACAGAGAGTGTTAAGATCTAGTGATGCAGCGAAAGGTCTAGTAAGCAAAACGCCTGGTTTATGTGTTTGAGTGTCCCCTGTGGTGATGTGTTTTGCTGTGCTGTTCCCCAGCTTGGAGTAACCTCTCAAGATGACGCACACTAGGCACGTGAGTTGGATGGAACACGGCAGAGGTCTCTTCAAAACGTGTTCTGAAATGACCGGCTGACGTACTATGCAAAATTCCATCTCCATTGCGGTATAACATGCATACCGTTGCACATGTGTGATCCAGGACAATGCACAGATTCCATAAATGGAGTTGCACATTCGGAGGACACTGGGAATAAATGGCTCACATATGGTGCAGTAAGATGCCCATCGAAGGCCTTCTGGAAGCTCATTGCTTCCGAGTCCCTTTAAATCCTGATGGAGCAGCCTACAAAAACTGGAAGGCTCCTTCACTACTAAGGAGCATCCTAGCAAGCCGGCTATGAAGGGGCTCAGAAGCAGAAGCTTCTGTGTCTCACTTAGACACTATCTTGATGTGCACTACGTGAGCCATTACTTCCAGTGTATATTACTTCCAGATATACAACTGCATGTATATCGCAACGCAGACGGAATGTTTCACAGTCTTTCTCCCCAAACCTTGACTGGATTAACTGTCACACAAGTTGCTACCCTCTGCATTTTAATGGTGATGCCAGAATAACTTGAAATTACAACATCCACAGCTGACTGAAGATTTTTGGGCAACCAAGATAGATAATCCCAATCAATCAAAAAAATCTCTCTCTCTCTCTCTATCTCTCCTCTCTCTCCCTCTCATGCACACGCCAGTACTGGCTCATTGGAGGAAAATCCCAAATCCAAATACTGATTCTGTTAAATCAAAGCATTCAGGTGAATTCATTTTCTGCTGTTCACACGAACAAATCCAAATCAGGTTCCTAAAACTCTTAAAGTTCACTAGTTTCTTTACAGAAGACAATGTAGAAGAAAAAGATTTCAGTTGTTTCATACAAGCTAATTAGGCTCTATCGTGGAAAGCTAGACACTGGTACAACAAATTATATTACTTTCAATACAAAAAAGCTTTTATTTTAAAAAAACTTTTATTATTATTAATTGGAATATTTATACACTGGTTCTAAGTATCTTAAAGATACTTATCTATCTAAAAGTAGGTCTGATTGATTGAGTGATTGATTGATTAAGTGCCATCAAGTCGGTGATGACTCTTCGCAACCACATAGATAGATTCTCTTCAGGATGATCTGTCTTCAACTTGGCCTTTCAGGTCTCTCAGTGGTGCATTCATTCCTGTCATAATCGTGTCCATCCACCTTGCTGCTGGCCGTCCCCTTCTTCTCTTTCCTTCAACTTTCCCCAGCATTATGGACTTCTCAAGGGAGCTGGGTTTTTGCATAATATTTCTGAAGTATGATAGTTTGAGCCTGGTCATTTGTGCCTCGAGTGAAAATTCTGGATTGATTTGTCCATTGATCCATTTGCTTGTTTTCCTGGCTATCCATGGTATCCTCAAAAGTCTTCTCCAGCACCAAAGTTCAAAAACGTCAATACGTTTTCTATCCTGCTTCTTCAAAGTCCAGCTTTCGCATCCATAGAGTGTTACTGGAAAATCCAGTGTCTGAACGATTCTAATCTTTGTAGGTATAGACACATCACGGCATCTAAGTATACTTTCCAAGGCCTTCATTTTTTCACGTGCTCCTTGACTTTCTTTACTAGAGCTTGCAGATCATCCGCATTCTCAGCTATCAGAGTGGTGTCATCAGCGTAGCACAAGTTATTGCTGTTTCTTCCTCCAACTTTAAAACCACACTAATCTTTTTCCAATCCAGCTTCTCTCCGTATATGTTCAGCATATAAGTTTAATAAATAAGAAATCAATTTGATTTCTGTGTACTCCATCTGATGATGTCCATGTGTATAGGCGCTGCTTTGGTTGTTTGAAGAATGTGTTAGCAATGAAGAGATTGTTGGATTGGCAGAAACTAAGAAGTCATTCTCCTGGTCATTTCTGTTTCCTAGGCCCTACAATCTGACCGTGTTTTCCTTCTTGCTATTTCCAACTTTGACATGCCAGTCTCTAACCACCACCAGCACATCTTGCTTCCATGTTCTGTCAATTTCAGACTGAACTTGAGCATAAAACTCATCAACTTCCTCCTCTTCTGCATCAGTAGTTGGGGCATAGACTAGAAAAACTGCCATGTTAAAGGGTTGTCCACGAAATCTAATTGATATTAATCAGTCATTGACCACATTTTACCCAAGTACTGTCATTGCTATATCTTTCTGGACTATGAAAGCAACACTGTTCCTTCTTCGTTTTTTGTGTCCTGGGTAGTAAATGGTATGGTTTTCTGACTGAAAGTGTCCCATTCCAGTCCATTTTAACTCGCTGATGCCCAAGATGTCAATCTGTAGTTGATTCAGTTCATCTTTCACTGTATCGAGCTTTCCCATATTCATGCTTCTGGCGTTCCACATTCCCACTGTAATTCTGTCTTTGTAGCTTCAGAATTTCTTCTCCTGTATGGCAACATCAGCAGCTAGACATCCAAAAGGCTTTAACCTAATCGCACCATAAACACCATCAGTACTCTGAGAGATTCTTGGCTCTTCCTCTGTAGCATGTTGAGTACCATCCGACCTGAGCAGCCCATCATCGGGCACTACATCAACAATCATTCTGTCTTGTCTATCTATGTGGTTATCTTGTTAAAATGCAGGGCTGATTTACCATTGCCTTCTCCCACACAGTATGAAATGATGCATTTGTCATTGTCACTAAAGTGACCGTTTTTCCTATATCACTGCTGTCCAATGTAGGTGCCTGCTTGCTTTAACTGGGCAGCTGGGATGACCTTCACACCTTGGATGACCCTACTGGGAGTATAACTCCTGGTGTACTTTGTTCATCCCTCCCAGGAACACCCCACCACCACCACGATAAGGCAGCATAGCAGGACTTGGAGGGGGGATCTACTTCTATTAAAACCTCCAAGTATTCGCTATAATTCAAAATTAACGTGATGCAAAGTATGCCGTCACTGGAAGCAGGTCCGTGGATTGCTGTGCAACTACACTGTGGGTCTGCAGTTCATTCTGCACTGAAGGATTCTTTCAGTCTGGGCACAATGGAGGACAGGGGAGCAACTTTTGCCTCTCTTCCATCCCTCCAAAAGCCCTTTCCACATGATTTAAAAGGAACATAGGAAGCTGCCATATAGTGATTCAGACCATTGGTCCATCTGCTGCAGTATTGTCTACACAGACTGGCTGGCAGCGGCTTTTCCAAGGTTGCAGCCCTATCTTGGAGATGCCAGGGAGGGAACTTGGAACCTTCTGCATGGAAGCAGGCAGATGCTCTTCCCAGAGCAGCTCCATCCCCTGAGTGGAATATCTTACAGTGCTCACACATCAAGTCTCCCATTCATATGCAACCAGGTTGGACTCTGCTTAGCAAAGGGGACAATTCAGGCTGGCTACCACAAGACCAGCTCTCCTTTGGAGCGGCACAACCATCAGGAGCAGATTTGTACATCTGTCCCTTCCTGCTCAGAGAATGCTCTGGGTGCTCTTTGCTGAAGGTGCGAAGAAGCCTTCAGCTAAGGAATGCTGAAGAAGCCTTATGGACTCACAACCCTCCTTTTGATGAGGAAGAGAGAGAGCATTACCTTAGAGAGTGCCTTCTTCTGCATGATCCCTACCGCACGTTAAGGTCATCTGAGGAGGTCCGTCTCCAGTTACCACCGGTTCGTTTGGTGGCGACTCAGAGACAGGTCTTCTGTGTAGCTGCTCCTGGGCTGTGGAATGCACTCCCAGCAGAAATCCTTATTGGCTCAGGGCGGTTTGCAACAAAGTAAAAACAATTAAAACCAGTTAACAATTAAAATCAAAACTTAAAAAAGAGAATATTAAACATTCAAACAGTTAAAAACCCTGGAAAACCAGGGCAAACATTTTAAACAATTTAAAACAGTTTACAACAAGGTAAAAATCCTGAAAGGCCAGGCCAAACAGATAGGCGTAAAGGGCTTTCCTGAAGGCCAATAATAAATTCAAATTACGGATTTCTGCTGGGAGTGCATTCCACAGCCCAGGAGCAGCTACAAAGAAGGCCCGCCTCCGAGTTGCCACCAGACATACCGGTGGTAACTGGAGATGGGCCTCCTCAGATGACCTTAACGTGCGGTAGGGATCATGCAGAAGAAGGCGCTCTCTAAGGTAGCCTGGACCTAAGCTGCTTTCAGGGCTTTGAAGTAATAACCAGCACTTTGTATTTTGCCTGGAAACATATCAGCAGCCAATGCAACTGTTGTAAAACAGGCATAATATCGTCTCTCCGGGTTACTCCAGAGACCAGTCTGGCTGCCGCATTTTGAACTAACTGAAGTTTCTGAACTACATGCGAAGGTATTAATAAAAGATCATAAAAGCAGGTACACGTTGTTGATTTGCCTCTAGTGCATTTGGGAGTTTTTCAAGGCTTCCAGCACACCATGCCTCCTGATGTGCGTGCTTGATTAGTCACAATAATAGCCTCTGACCTGTCTTCCTTTCAGTTTAAAGAAACATATTCTCCCACTCTTCCGTCCCAGTTATAGGATGCTGAAATCAGCTTTAAAATAAAAATTTAAAAAAACATGTTTCTATTGAAAACACGTTTGTTAGAAGCTATGGTTCAGACAGACACAATACTCTTTCTGATATAGAAGGCAAACCAAGTATCTATATTTATTCATAGAAGATCACTTTTTAGAGTGAGTCGCACCACTCGTAAGAATCGATTCAGTGACTGAGAGGTGGCCTCTGAGGTGGCCACCCCACTCCGCTTCATCACCGGCCTGGCCTTGACAGTTATTGCACATTGAAGGTCTTGACTTTCACAGGTAATTCAGACAGGAGAGCCCTGCAAGTTTACACATAGAAATGGACATCACTGAAAATTCTTCCCTGCCTTTCTTATCTTCCCCCTCACTTTTTATTAAAAGGAACGGTGTTGTGGTAATCAGGTAAGTGGTTCCTGGAGGCATTTTCCCTGCGACCTAATGCTTTTAGGGGGGGAAATACAATGTGATTTGTTGATGCAAGAACAATCTTGCAGCGCAAGATTTTTTTTAAAACTCTGCATTCAGTGAAGTGAAGGGTCCAGTTTCCATTTGCTTCACCTAGGGGACCGATTTCATGCAATGATTTCCAATCAGTAAGTCATATCCATGCAGATTCACTGGAGATGAAATATCGCAACAGCTGTCATAGTTGAGGGAGTGATGGGTTCAGGGGAAAGGGCTTCATTCAGAATCTGAAGGGCAAAGGAGCCTCAAGGAAAGACAGACCAGATGTGCACAACAGTATTTGTCTAAAGCAGGATTTCGTAACCTTGGACCCCCAGAGGTTGTTGGACTACAACTCCCAGAATCCTGAGCTGCAATGACTTTTGCTTGGGGATTATGAGAGTTGTTGTCCAGCCACATCTGGGGGCCCAAGGTTAAGAAACCCCGGTCTACAGAGTCCTCTCTGGTAGATGTGATCCCAAGATATTGTGGCATCTGAGGTGAGGCACCAGACACCGCATTGCCCCATGTCCCTAATGTGATCCAGTCTCTCTTCAAAACCAACTCTTTCAAGGGTCAAAAGCCATATGGAGGGCAAGGCAGGGGAAGTATGCGAGCTGCTGCCTCATCTCTCCTTGTGCTTCTTGCAAGGGGCAATACCATGGGTGACAGAATCAGGCATCTTACCACTTCTTCAATGACTGTAGCCAGAAGCAGATTTTCAAGTTAATATTGTCTACTATAAGGTGTCTTTTTTTTTTTTTACAACAAATATCATAGCTAGTGTCTGAAATGTGCAAATTTGTCAGGAACAGACTCTGAAATGCACAAATTGACATATTTCATTACCAATGATTCCATTACTGACATAGTCCCCAGCTAACTTGGCAAAGAGGCACCTTTTTAAAGTGGTGAATCTCCTATATTTAGCAGGGGAAGAGTACTCCCAGTGACTGTTGCTGGTGTCTATCTTATGTTTCTTTTTAGATTGTGAGCCCTTTGGGGACAGGGAGCCATCTTATTTATTTATTTCTCTTTGTAAACCGCTTTGGAAACTTGTGTTGAAAAGCGGAATATAAATATTTGTTGTTAGTTGCGTGTTTCAGGCACCATGCATAATATTTGTGTAAAATGATGGCCTCATAATAGGAGATATTCTCTGGTCAGCAGGTGTGTAATAACTTGGGAATTTGCATATGGCTACTCTCCTTCAAAAAGTGCCTGATTCCATTACCCTTGGAATTGCCCCAAGGAGTGTAAGGAGAGGCAGAACTCTGTCAGATTCCTGCCCCCTACAAGAGCCCCTCGGATAGTGACTTCTTCATGCCAAGCTGGTGCCTCAGTAATCTGCCACCTAGCCTCACCTCGCAGCATGAAAGGGCCACCCACGGGAGATCCCGTAACTGTGCAGTAATTCCTTTGAACGCTGCCCATCTCAGTAACTCCATATTTAGTCCCCACCTGCAGCCCTAAAAACAGCTGCCGATATCCAGTCGACTTTGCAGTGTCAAGTATTTTTAAGGTAGGGGACTATCACTGTGAGCACACATTATTATTTTCCTTCATTTCTCCAGGTTCTCTCCTATGACCTCACGATACTCGCCCTCTCTGAGGACAAAGCTGAGATATTTGCAATCTCGTTACAGATCCCCGTGCTTCTGAGGGCAAAGGGAGGCACAAACCAGACCCGCAGCGACTTCAGCGATCACCTGAGCCACTTTTACTCCCTCCTAGGTGTCGGACTGGACACATCACGATGATGGTGCAATGAACTTTTCATAGGTTTTTTTGTTTTTTCCTTCAGTGCCTTATGGGAGATTCTTAAGACTCAAAAACAATGCAAACCATCAAAACAAAAAATTCTTGCTTTGCTTGAAAACAGACACACACACAGACACACACACACAAATGGACTGATAAGACAATATTCTAATATGTGAAAAAATGTATTCTTGTAAAAAATAATAATTTTAACAAACGTTCAACAGAAGCCATTCTTTGATACCACTGCACAGTAAATGGACGTATTCTTTTGAAAAGAAAAGTTTTCAAGTCCCCCCCCCCTTATCAAAATATTAAGTTGTTCTTAATATTAAGCCTCAGAATACCACTGCTTATATCCCAAGAGCGGCCTATTAACCTAACTCTGTGATCTACCACCGTGCTGCTATGCTTCCTTCTCCATGGTGGCGAGGATTCTCGTTTCCTATCGCCAGTCTATCTCCTGCCTCACATTTTAAGAGAACGCATATATCAGTTCTAATTGAATGTAACATGCAAAAGCAAAGAAAAAGATGTGTCAGCTGATAAGAAAGTGGAGGATCATGTATTCATCTGTCTATCAAGGAGGGACATGGTGTAACTTTCCGAGGAGATCCTTCTAGAAGAAAACTGAAGGGCAGGCCAGAGGGCAACCCCTTCTCTATAAACTACAAGTGCTTTTTAAAATGTTTATTTTATTTTAAATAGCATCCAATCACTTTAAGGAGAAACCATGCACAATTTTGTTTCCTGAAAGACGCATGCATGCATTTTCAACTCAACATGTACTATGAAACAATAAGTGTGAAAGCATAGAAAAGGACGTGTCCCTATAAAGCAGTTTCAGGATCCCTCACCTTTCTTCTTTTGTAATTCAGAATCTAGCACTGTGCTCAGACGATACTTCGATGCTTCGTGGATCGGCCTCGCTTTGCAAAGAAAACAGGGCGGTACCTCAGAAGAGACCGGTTGGTCCGGATCACAGCAAAACCCTCTAGCATAACTATTGCTAGTAGTTGTTATATTCTCAGCTGCTGTCAATCATCATCCCATGGCTGCTTAGCAAAAGGATTCTTAGGTTCATCTTTAGTTTCATAAGGAATATAACACATTCCATAGAAGACTGCTAGAAACAGAGGCATGGCATGACAGATCTCCAGCTTTTCAGGTGTAGGATGTATTCCAGTGTGGCTGCACCAGAAATAGGGTTCACAACTCAGTGATGGAGCCCATGTATGGGATGTGCCAGTTTTTAATCCCTGGTATCTTCAATTAAAAATATCTCAGGCAACAGGGCTGAGAAAGACCTCTAAGACTATGAACTTCTGGCAGTCAGGGTAAGCAGTATTGGGTTAGGTGAACCACTAGTCTGATTCAATATGAGGCGGTTTCATATGCTCATTATTGCATCTTTTAAAAAATAAAATAAATCCTATCATTTACCAAATAGATAAATACAAGATAAAGGAATCATCTGCATACTAATTACCTCTAATATGACAATATGTGCAACTGGTAGTTCAGCAAAGTTTCATTTCATAAATAACATACTGGATATAAACAAAATAAAAAGTCGATGAATATATTTTTTTTCCTTTGAGATTAAAAAAAAAAGAAAAATGTTTGAAAGAGTCACTGACAATATATTTGATAGTTCGTTTTAAAAAAAACAAGGCATATAAAGGTCACTGAAGATATATTTGATAGCTCATTAAATCAAGGAATAGAATATAGGAATAAAGAGGAAAAAACATTTCAACAAAATGTATTATAAAAAAATAATCAAGGAAACTGTAGGACAAGTTGCTGCTCATGTTTTTACAACGCATTAAGCAAAAAGAAACTCTTCTTTTTCAAGAAACTGTGATTTTCAATTTCTGAATGCTATAATGTTTCAGCAAAGGGAGATGCAAAATGTTGTATTTAAGTAAAAAAAACCTTTTCTTAGAAAGCTGTATAAAAAGAAATGTATGTTTATCAAATGAAAATAATTTTTTTCAGAGAGGAGGCTTCGCACTCATGAAGGGTTTGATAATAGGAGGCCATTTTTTAAAATGTGCATGTTAAACGTGTCAATTGCTTTTTTAAAAGCTCCTGCTTTGAGCTACAGAAGTTCAGCAGTAACCATTTGACCACAGCAGTAACCACAAATCCTTTTTTGTTTCTTTTTAAAATTACGATTACTTTTTCTTTCTTTCTTTCTTTTTTAAAAAAAATGTTTTTTTTTCCAGGTTGTTTCTTTATTGGTTGTTAAATTTGCACTTCAGTGAACAGGAAAAACAAAACCGCAAAGAACTTGCCAAGCAAATTCATGGCTGTCAAATTGTAAACTGCATGTGTGGGCATCAACGACTGAGCCTCATTCAAATGAGGCCTTGTACAAAAGAGTTTTAATACATTTTGTAAATAAAATTGTAAAGAAAACAAAAGGAGGAGTTTGAGTCTGAACTTTCGGTTACAGATATAGCCAGTGGGGGCTGGGGTTATGCCCGGAGGTTTTTCACACATGGCTGTATGCCTTGAGGTACCTGGAGAGCAAATCTTCTTCACGGCAGATTCAAGGCATTTTCATTCGATGGACCATTTGCATAGCCATCAGCACCTCCATCAACACCTTTGGAGAAAGCAGAAGCCTCGGAGTTTTTTTCAAAAGCTGCTGGAAATAGAGGGTTTTTTAAACCCGGACATAACTCAAGCTAAGCCAGAATTCGTAACCTCCCTTCAGAGAAATAGAAAGCCCTGTCTGTCCTGGTCCCTGATAGCCCACAGAGAGGTCGAGTTAAATCCAGCGAATATGTGGACTGGCACACTCCAATCAGGAGTGAATTTGGGGGGAAAGCGCTGTCTATAAAACCTCCAGGCAACTTTTATCCAGACATCCAGGGGCGATGTTACCTAGGCAGTTGCATTATGTAGCTTCTTGGGCACCAGTGAAGTGACAAGTTGTCCTCATAGGAACATAGGAGGCTGCCATTTACTGAGTCAGACCATTGGTCTATCTTGCTCAGTATTGTCTTCACAGACTGGCAGCGGCTTCTCCAAGGTTGCAGGCACAGCCCTGTCTTGGAGAAGCCAGGGAGGGAACTTGAAACCTTCTGCTCTTCCCAGAGCGGCTCCATCCCCTGAGCGGAATATCTTGCAGTGCTCACTGTGCTTTACAGTCATTGACCAGCCAAAAAACAACAACCAACAAGCAGATAACCATCAACAGCATACATAAAAGCACCATCAACATGTGTGCAACCATTCTCAATTTATAATTCTATTTCATATGTCTTAATTATTAATACTAATAATTAGTCAACACTTGCCTCACCTGACAGGCAGTGCTCCCAAATCTGGCCACATGGATTGTAGTTAATGGGTTATTATCTGCAAGAAGCAAGGAAGGGTAAACTTATCAGGCCTGCCCAGTATATTCTATTAAAAAGGGGAAATATAAACAGCATGAATATTGTGATAAAATGGACAATATAAGAGTACAGTACATGAATCACAGTTTCAGTTTCACCTATACCACACAGGCAAGTTCGTTTGACAACAGGAATATTTCTACATCTACCATCTAAAACTGCTAAAGGGAGAGCATTAAAACAGGCCATCAAAAATGCTCTCCATTGTTTCAGAGTTATAAGATTGGTTAAATAGCTAGCTGGCTTAAAGAGGTTCATAAACCCTCCAGGGTGATTATGCCGTGATATCAGACTACGATCTATTTGTCCTTTGCTTTAAAACACGTTGCCTGAAAGTCTGTTTGGCACCATCATATCCCTCAGTGGGGTGTCTCAAGCACTAATTTATGCATTAACACTGTGCCATTGAGAGCACAGCCTGTCAGTTCAAACCCTCAACTTGCTGAGACATTGAGTGGAAAATAACTTTCAGCTATATCTTGAGCCAAAAGAACACACACCTTTAGGGTTGTTTTTTGTTTTTTTTAAGACAGGCAATCTCTGAGTAAATAGAAAGAGCAGACAGATTTCAGGGATTCTGAAACAGGATGGGGATTCACAAGGCAGTGTTTGCTGGATTCTATATCACACAAAACAAAAGACACCAATGTGGACGCCAACAGAGTCAGCCAACGGCCACCCTCATAACAGAAAATGTGGAATTAAAACACTTTGGCCTCAGTTCTGATTTCTCACATTTCACTATGCAGGACGGGGTTTCTTTTCTCGTTTGCCAAGCACTACACTCTTCCTGTGACCTTTGGAATGGTAGCTGTACCATCCCACCACACAGCCGCCATCTTGAAAAACACTAAATTATCATTACTGTTATTTATATCCTGCGTTTCAACAAACAATTCTCAAAGTGCTTTACAGAGAAAAATTGTTTCAACAAAGAATTATCAAAGTGCTTTACAGAGAACTGTCTATAGCTAGACAGTTCATCATCAGGCCCTCCCAACTGAAATGAGCTTTGGTTCAACCGGGCAGCCCTTACAGTGAGCACTGCCCAGGGCATCAAAAGCAGACAAAAGGCATTCCTGAAGATTTCCCTCCCTCTCACAATATTTCTTCCAATGCTGTTCACAATATCAAGCCATTAAAAGATCCAGAGTTACTTTCAATCAATGCCAATTCTTGGGAGGCTCTTAGCAGTGGGATGAATCTATTTATGTATTAAAACCTGCTGTGCAATAGGTATGCAAGGATGCACACCTTCATTTCATAGGCAACATAGAGTTAGGTGTGTGCTGTTCCGTACACAGTGTGGAGGAAGCCAGAGAGCAGAGCCAATGGCATGCGGCTGATTGATATTCTAACCACCTGAAGCACATGTCAAAACTGCCAGCATGCAACTGAGAACTGGGCTGTTAATTTGTTGTACTGCTCACCATGTGAGAGCTACGGAAGTGTGAAAGAAACTGTAATGACAGACCAATAAATAAAGCTCTTGCTGTGTGAGCGGCCCTGTGTGCAGATATTTCAGCTGCAAGCCACAGCAAACAAGAAGGTAGGAAATTGGTTCATTTAAATGGAGCTGACGGAGCTACTCCCAAGGAAAGGCCTGTGAGACCATGAGCACAAGGCAAGTTCCATTCTCACTGGGACTTGCTCTGGAGACAACGTAAGAGTAGCCCTGCTGGATCAGGCCCAAGGCCTACCTAACCCAGCATCCTGTTCCCCACAGTGGCCCACAGGCAGGAGTTGTGGGCATGCCTTCTCTCCTGCTGCTGCTCCCCTGCAACTGGTATTGAGAGGCATCATGACTCTGAGGCTGGCCTATAGCCACCAGTAGCCATTGATAGACCTGTCCTCTGTGCATTGGTCTAAGCCCCTTTTAAAGCCATCCAAGCTGGTTGCCATCACCACATCCCATGGCAGAAAGTTCCATAGATTAATTGTCCCTTGTTTGAAAAAGTAGTTCCTTTTGTCAGTGCTAAATTCCCTGGCCTTCAGTTTCATGGGATGACCCCTGTTTCCACTGTTGTGAGGTAGACAGAAAAAAAATCACTCTCTCTACACTATGCATAATTCTATACACCTCTATCATGTCTCCCCATAGTTGCCTCTTTTCCAAACTAAAAAAACCCCAAAAAAACCAGGTGCTGTAGACTTGCCTCATAAGGTACACCAGGCCTCTGATCATCTTGGTTGCCATCTTCTGCATCTTTTCCAGTTAACATAAGAACAGCCCTGCTGGATCAGGCTCAAGGTCCAGCATCCTGTTTCACACAGTGGCCCATCAGATGCTGTTGAAAGCCTACAGGCAGGAGTTGAGGGCATGCCCTCTCTCCTGCTGTTACTCCCCTACAATATCCACAGGGCTGTGTCACAAGCCTTTAAGTAACCATTCCCTACAAGAAGATGTAGTCAGAGTATGAATTTGAATCAGCCTTGTAGGAATTTCATTGGGATGGCTTCTCCCAGTGAATTTTATCATCTGGCAGTCTTTGGAACTACAGTTCCCAGAGTGCCCTGGGGAGAAACAATGCTTAATATAAAACACTTGATGCCTGCGGTACTGGGATGTCCTAAGAGCACATCGCTGTGGACTCGGAAGTAGCAGCAAGACTCTTTGAGCTCTTTTTGGAGCTGCAGTAGGGATTCCAGCCAAGATGGGAGAATTCAGCAACATCCCAATTTTATGTGGCTTCCCAGGGAAAGAAAGACAATCATCAGCAGATAAAACGACTATGGGTTTATAGCAGTGGTCTCCCCACCCGCCCCTGCTTGCGACAGTCAAACTGAAGATATCCCTAGAAGAAACAGAATCTGCTTCTGGAGCCTGCCTGCCTGCCTGCCTTCCTCTCTCTCTCTCTCTCTCTTGTTGAATTTGTATACCACCTTTCATTAAAACAATCCCAAGGCGGTTCACACCAAAATATTAAGAAGATGATTAATATGACAGAATTTTTACAGCTAAAAATATAAAAATGTAGATCTGACTAAAAAGATTTAAAATACAAGCACAATATAACAATTCAAAAGTACAAAGCAGCAGCAGTAGAGTTAATCCTATAAAAGCCTGGGTAAAAAGCCAGGATTTCACATGCTTTTTAAAAACTGTGATGGAGACCGAGGAACGAATAGCCACCGGGAGAGCATTCCAGAGTCTGGGGGCAGCCACAGAGAAGGCCCTGTCCCACATGCATGACAACCGAGCCTCCCTCATTGTCGGCACCCGGAGCAGAGCCCTCTCAGATGACCTCGTCAAGCAGGCAGCAACCCTTAGGAGCAGGCCATCCTATTCGTTGCCTTGCTATCCATTGAAGAGCTTATCCATTTTACAGCTGAATGTGAGGTGTGTTAGATCCAAGTGGGTAGAAATCTACTTTCTGGATTGGAGTACTCCAATCCAGAGCTGAATATGATGCATGGAAGCCTGCTTAGCTCATAAGGTGGACTTGCTGGTTCAGGAATAAGGTACATAATATACAGCTGACATAAAGGTCTCAGCCATAAATCTTTCTGCTACACATCTTTAAAAGATGCTTACCTGTCCTCTTTCAGCGCCTGTTTTTCATCTCTAATGTTATGCTGACATATGCAAACTGTTGCTGATGCGAAAGGAAATAGCAAATAACCATGTAATGTCATAATTTCCCTTAGGTAAGCCAAAAGAGCTTTCGACACAGTTTGCATAAGAACTGAAGAACACTCCTTGACAATTCTGTTAAAATAGATTTCCAGTGCCTCTAGATTTCCATATTGGTTTGATTTATATCCCATCCTTTCCAGTGTGTGAATGACGTACAAGTGGCTCAGAGATAAACCGGTAGAAATACATTCTGGCTGTCCCTGCCTTCGATGGCATCACTTTCTGGCACTAAAGCAGTATTCGTGTTGAAAATAAATCCTTGTCCTGAGAACCACGGAGAGCAACTTCAGATATTCTAAAGAAATTGAGGGAGCAACTGTCACTCTTCACTAGATGGTACGAGACTATAGCTCCTGCTTTGCATACATAACATCCCCGTTTCAATCCCCTTTGTAGGACTGGGAATTTTTTCCAAAAAAACCCTTGATGTTGACAATAATGAGCTAGACCAGGGTTTCTTAACCTTGGGCCCCCAGATGTTGTTGGACTACAACTCCCAGAATCCTCAGCTGCAATGGCTTTTGCTTGGGGATTCTGGGAGTTGTAGCCCAACAACATCTGGGGGCCCAAGGCTAAGAAACCCTGAGCTAGACATTGGGTCCCCAGATGTTATTGGACTTCAACTCCCATAATCCCCAGCCCCAGTGGCCTTTGGTTGGGCATTATGGGAGCTGAAGTCCAATAACATCTGGGGACCCAACCCTGAGAATCCTTGAGCTAGCCGGATAAATGGTCTGATTCACTATAAGGGAGTATCCTATGTACCTAGAAACCACGAAGCTGCCATAAGATAGATTGGATGTCGATATTCATCTCAATAAGTTTTGTATCCATAACTTCTGGGCAAAGAATATACATGGGAGGAAAATACTGGTCACATACAGGATTTGCAGTACAACAGTTAAACTCCCAGTCATTCTGGTCCTTCATGGAGTCTATCATCAAGAGGATTTGAAACAGGAGAGTGCTCCTTCATAAACTGGAAGCACAGGCTAAAAGCTAGGCGTTGCAAGTCACGTTTTAAATTTGCAAATTTCGTTTTGAAATCCGAGAATTAAAATCTGTTAAACATGCTTCTCCTGATACAACTCAGTACCATGATCTCCTAGAATGTTAGCTGCATTCATTATTTAATTTTTAAATGCAGCATAACAGTGTTTGGAAGCAGAGATGTTGGTGAAGGCACTTTACAACCACCTTCCAGAAGCTAAGCAGGGCGAGGTCTGGTCATTGCTAACTGAGCAAAGAGGCACCTTTTAAAGTGGAGATTCTCTTATATTTAGCAGGGGGAGAGCAACTGGCCCTATCCAGGCCCAGCACAGCATCTCTCCTGTGGCTGTTGCTGGCGTCTGTCTTATGTTTCTTTTTAGACTGTGAGCCCTTTGGGGACAGAGAGCCTTATGTATTGTATTGTATTGTATTGTATTGTATTGTTATATCTTTGTAAACCGCTTTGGGAACTTTTGTCAAAAAGCGGTATATCAATATTTGTTGTTTGTCAGCATCTGGACAAGAACCACCTGTGAACCCAGTATACATCGTCCTGGGGATATATACATGTGGCACAGCAGGGAAATGCTTGACTAGCAAGCAGAAGGTTGCCAGTTCAGATCCCTGCTGGTACTATATCAGGCAGCAGCGATATAGGAAGATGCTGAAAGGCATCATCATCTCACACTGCGCGGGAGGAGGCAATGGCAAACCCCTCCTGTATTCTACCAAAGAAAAACCCCAGGGCTCTGTGGGCGCCAGGAGTCAAAATCGACTTGACGGCACACTTTACCTTTACCTAAGTCAGTAAACACCACAAAAAATAATCCAACAGCACACAGTTCAATTCCACCCCAATCTCTAATATTACAGTTCCAGGCTTGCTTTGGGAGATCACAGGGTTAAGGGGAAAGCAGAGAATTAAGTTACAATCTAGAAAATAGTTTGAGCTGTTTTTTGTTCTGTTCAGTATCAGCCTTTCAACTTTTAAAACATTAGCATCAAATTTTTATCTCTATTATATCAATCTGGTGCAACACTGACATTCAGTGGCCAGTTTAATCTTGCACACACAAAAATCTCCTCCTGTTATTCCTGTGATTTTTACAGTTTTCAAGTGGGGGCGGGGTGAGGGAAGGGGCACTTTGGCAAAAACGTACTTTGGTTTACAGGGATAGTTAGGCATGTGGCAGATTCAGCTGAGCGCCAAAAGACGGTACACACAATGGCTGATGGTATTCATAACACACGTATATGATTAATATTTATACACCACTTTTCAACAGAAGCTCTCAAACCAGTTTACATAGAAAAATAAAGTAAATAAATAAGATGGTCCCCTGTCCCCAACAAGCTCACAGTCTAAAAAGAAACATATGCTAGACACCAGAGAAACAGCCACTGGAGGGATGTTGTGCTGGGGTTGGATAGGGCCAGATGCTCTCCCTCTGCTAAATAAAGAGAACCAACACTTCAACCGAGCCTCTTTGCTCGGGTAACAGGGAGGGCATTAAATCTGATGTCCAGTCTGAGATACTGTCCTGGCCTACAAAATCATAACCGTGAAAACACAGTTAGGCTGGGCTGTTGGCAACCACAAAAACTGGGGATCTGTGTTACACCATTGTTTAATATTTCCTCTGCTAATACATCCTACAACATGAACACAAAATGCGGATGCCAGGTTAATGGTGGTGTAGGTTGTTTTTGTGGGCTCTCCTATAATGTTCCAAATGCCCCATTTAATTTCAAGTTGACACCCAACCACCATTCATTCCTTGCACACTTTCCACCCCAACTGATGTCTGTTCAGGATTCTCCAGAGTAAGTGGTTTGTTTCTTGTTACCTGAAAAGGGAATTTAATATACTTCCAGTTATTCAAGGTGGCTGTAGTGTAGACCTCTTGTAAAATTCCATCGGCAGCTTACCTAATACAGCTTTTGGGATGTATTTTATGATCCTTTTAATGAAATAAGTACCTCTGAGATACAGATTTGTACAGCAGTCAGCATCTGCAAATACAAACACACTTGCAGAGAAGCACATCCTAGACGTTAAGAGCTTTAACCTATTTTCCACCTAAATTCAGTCCCGTAATGAAGTGATACGTAAAGAAAATATCAGTTCAGCATGTTTGATTTGGAAAAATTGAAACTTTGCTGAGTATCAATTTCCTTCCTTCCTTCATGGTGTCAGGAAAACAGTTAGAATGCTGGGAATACATCTCCTTTGGGCTTAAGGACAGGGCTGCAAGTTTCCAAGAGTCAGCCTGCATAATATTTTTTACTATGATTCATATGGACTAGCTGTCTAGCTTTTTTAAATTAAAAAGTAGAAGTTTCTAAACAGCTACAAAGATATAAAGGAGAAATGTCCATCCAGTTCCCAGATTTGTTTATCTTATTTATTTGTTATTTCTCTGTGTGAACCGCCCTGAGCCATTTTTGGAAGGGCGGTATAGAAATTTAAATAAATAAATAAATAAATAAATAAGTTGCACATATTATTCCAATTTGTTATTAAAAATTGTAAACAGGGGATCTCTATCCCTCCCTCTCAATTTATTTAAAAACAAGTTCTGGTAAGAGCTAAGTTTTGGTAAGAGCTAATCTGCCTACTTTGCTTTTACTATAATATTAATTGATAATTGCCATCTTCACAAATTAGCCCACTTCTGCCGCAAATGTTCCTATGCAACTTCTCTTCCCACCATAGAACCAATCACAAATTAGCTGGTGTTAGGTCTGGCTTCCAGACACTCCGCTTTTGTTAAACAGCCCCTAATTTTATTTTCCAGATTGGGTCAATAAGCAGCAAACTCTGTGTATACCTCCAAATTGAATTCACTAAGAGTCTCAATAGTCCATTGTCGAAATGAAGGGGGGAGGAAAAAGCCAACCAATGACCTTCTGCTTCTCTTGGGCATTATGTCATTTTGGAAGTATTGATCTGATTATTGAATGTTAAAAATCTGTTGAGAACAAGAACTGTTAAAAATATTATAGCATTTCTTCTAAAAATACAAAATTCACCACCACCCTGCCCTTGCATATGCTGGTGTAGATGGTGCATTCAGCTAAATTCAGTGGCTGGATTGTATGCGAAATTCAGTATCTGTAGGTCATCAAGATGTGTGGCTTTATTTCACACATACCAACCAACCAACTCTTCAAAATATGTAATAGATTTGCTAGAAGCACCTTTGGGATGACATATCAAATCAGAGACAAATGTAGTGGTACAACAGTGAGCATATGGACCAGTTTCCAGCATATATACATTATACCTGACTTGATCCCTAAGCTGCCAGTCAAACTGGAATGCTGCAGTACCCGGAGGTGGGAAATTACTTTCTTTATCATGTCAGCCATCAGAATGGCAGCTAAGCCGACATTCACCATTTCGAGGTACTTGAGACTGTATTCTTAATTTTCTTTTCCAGTTCTTTGTTTAACTCCAGAGTCAGTGAAGTTCTTGGGTTCACATTGTATCCTTCACACCACTGCATGATCAGTAGCTTGGTGGTTCATGAGCAGAAAAAGATGAACCCAAGGTGTGTGCATTTGTAAGTTGGCTGGCATAAGCTTAAAGCTACCTGCCTAAACAGATAGGACAAGCCATCCTATCAAAAGGAGGGTCTGGTGAGGTTCTCTCATTTCTACTTATTTAGATTGCTCATTAAAAAGAAGAAGAAGAATCTCAACGATGAAATGTGTTTCTCTGGTGATCAATGTAGACCATTAGTGCCCAAATTGGAGGGAATCAAATCCTGGAAGGCCCAGAACCTGGTTGCCTTCTGTGTTGCTAGGCGATCCTTTCTTAGCCTTGGCCCTCTTCCTGCCTGAAGGTGGGTGATGAGGAACCATGTTGAGAAAACAAGGTCACCAGTGACCAGACTCAAGAGTAAACTGCTTTCCCACTCCATACAAGTGATGGGGAGAAGTTGTTCTTGGGGGGAGAGCTGGTCTTGTGGTAGGAAGCATGAATTGCCCCCTTTGCTAAGCAAGGTCTGCCCTGGTTTGCATTTAAATGGGAGACTACGTGTGTGAGCCCTGTAAAGATATTCTGCAAAGGGGATGGGGCACCTGCCTGCTTGCATGCAAAAGGTTCCAAGTTTCGTTCCCTGGCAGTATCTCCAAGATAGGGCTGATAGAGAGTCCTGTCTGCAATCTTGGAGAAGCTGCTGCCAGTCTGGGTAGACGATACTGAGCTAGCTGGACCAACTGTCTGACTCTGTAGAAGGTAGCTTCCTATCTTCCTATAAGTTGAGTGTGGGAAGTCACGCCGGGGAGGAAAGGTTGTGTCCTCAGGAATGCTCTTTTCCTCAGGTTTTGGGTGAAATAAATCCACAGCCCAAGTCCCTGCCACAAATGGTACCACTCTCACAGAAAAGAAACATAGTGTAGAAGTAAGACTCAGACAGTGTTGCAACAGCTCAGATACAAGCAGTGCCAGAACCCTGCTGCCTACTAACCGGGCAGAGCCAGTCTGGGAACTGAGGGGAAGTCCCTCCCCTTGGTGCTGTTCTTGCTGATGGACCCTGCCCATCAACCAATGGGAGGTACTTCCCAAAAATAGAGACCACGGGAGAATGGATGAGGCCGATTGCTTTGGGTAGCAATATCCTTCAATACTTGTGAAACTGAAGTCTGATCTGTGTATTATTTATAAAAGGAAACTGAAGAGGACAGAGCACGTGGCAAAAATCACAGCCCATAAACCACCGGAATAAGCAACACACACAATGATTTACGACCCATTGAGAAAACTATTGTTTATTTAGAAAAAAGGTTACACTGGTAGAATTCATCAGATAAAAAAATTGTTTTCCTTTTCTTAAAAATGTCATTGTGAAACGTTTTTGACTAAAGTCCAGCGATACAAAGCTCCTGTAGCTGCAGTATTGAAACCTAATTTTTCTTTTTAAAACTTCTGTTTGGAAGAAAGTATTTCCCGATTTCTCTAAAAACATTATGACAAACATAAGGTGTAGTTGAGGGACGATAAGAGTGTGTGTGTGGGGGGGTGGTTTCTTTTCTTTTTTTAAACAGGTCAATGTTGTGCACATAATATACAAATAATTCCTAAGCATTGCATAAAAACAGTGCTCCCACTTGGTTTTAGTTACTGATATTAAAATTAATAAATAAAAACTGGATTTAAATGAGGTAAATTCCAGAAGGTTCAATAACTGTTTATTTGTTGGTTTCCAAACACCTAAAAGAATGCATTTCCAATTGAAAAGGATGACTAAACTCAGGCAGTATTCTGAAGAACCTAATGTGGAATTCTGTACATGTGAAAAACCCTCATTTGCACGATGGCAACTCTTTGCAGCACATTGTGCTAAAAATATGGAACATGTAACACTTTCAGCCAGGTACTGAAAATAAATGTTTAAGAAACTAAGCGACAAGTTAAAAATACAGTAATGTACAACTCAACGATCAAATCTTCAGCAATGGGAGGGAAACAAAGCAGAGAACTGAATAATTTAAGGAGATGCAGATGGGTCCTCTTCATTCACAATTTTCTGTGCAATCTATATTCCGGAAAATACATTTCTGGTCACAGCTCAAGATCTTCCTCACCTAAAATTAAAAAAAAATCAGACAATTAAAGCTATGTTCTTATTGGATCATGAATTGAAACCAAGTGAGATGTGAAACTAACCCAACAGAACGGCCCAAATGTGCTCAAAAAGTACAAAACATATTGTTTATTACAGTGTCAAAATGATTCAGGCTCAGGATGGGTCTACATGTCTCATGGAATAATCATGAACAGGCAAAGTTGCTACTAAGTCCCCTGCTAACTGAGCAAAGAGGCACCTTTTAAAGTGGAGATTCTCTTATATTTAGCAGGGGGAGAGCAACTGGCCCTATCCATCCCCAGCACAGCATCCCTCCAGTGGCTGTTGCTGGTATCTCCTTTATGTTTATTTTCAGATTGTGAGTCCTTTGGGGACAGGGAGCCATCTTATTCATTTATTTTTCTATGTAAACCACTTTGAGAACTGCTGTTGAAAAGTGGTATATAATTGGTGTATAAGTAGTAGTTATAGTAGTCGTAGTCGTCATCCACCCGAGGTGGCACAACACTGGACTGCAATGATCTGTAAAATTGCTACACCAGCAGCACACCAATGTACACAGAGCAATTACACAAATTGTGTGGTACTCATGTAGCTATGTTAGTGCAAGGTCAAAATCAAAGAACAAAGCAATTATGTGATAGAAGCTAGATAAAGTGCTTTAATAAGTTACTTGGGTACAAATTAATCTGGAGAGCCCCACCATTTACTAAAATTTAAACACACACACACACACACCATGTCCTCATAAGAAAAGGCTTCTGAAAAAGGCTTCTGAAATTTGATGAAAGACATCAAAATGATTCTTACCTCGTTCAGAACGGCGTTCATTATCTGTGCTTGTCTGAAGATTTATGAGTAGATTAACCATTAAGGGTTTTTTTTTTTTAAAAAAAGACAATCTTACATCAAGACTAGTGACCAGGGTGAAGAAATGTCGGCCCAGTTTATCAGCCAGACAAAATATTCTACTCATCAAGCTATGTTGGTACATTGCTCATCAGGACTTTTTTAAACTTGGGTGTCATTTTTCACTCGTCACAGACTAGTGGATTTCTGTAGCTCTGCTAATGACATTATTAAAAAGGATATTGTTTCTTTTCTTCTTTCCCCCCAGTACTGTCCCGTTTCTCTTTTTTCTCCGTTTTCTCCTTATCATGTCTGGATTCCTACATAAAATGGAGAAAGAAACAGTTATTTACAAGTATTACACATTTGTTTCTTCTCTCATAGGGCAGTGAAAGGCCAAAGTATCCTGAGAACAAAGTCATCTAAATCAGAATTCAGTCACCTAAAACAGAATTTTTACTTGTAGTTCAGATGTTACAAAATACTTAGAAGATCAAGCCAGAAAAAAACTGGTCCTAACCCTACAGACTCCCAAAGGCTATCACTGGGGTGTGGGAAATGCTACCCAATGTCTATGGAACAGCAACCAGGTATCCTAGCAAGTACTTTTGCTAGAAACCACCAAGTAGTAGAAATGGTTGCCTGACCTTTTTGCTACCAGAGGAGCTTTTCTCCATCTTTTCAACTTTGATTAAATCTCCTTTTTCTTTGCTTGAAGATTTTGATTTGTTTTTCTCCTTTTCCTTCTCATTTGAACGAGGGGAGTCGGAGGGACTTTCACTCTTACTATGTTTGGAGGAACCAGCTGAAAAGACAGACAAAACTGTCACCATGACCACTCTGGGCTAGGCACCATCCAGCAGAGAAGCAAGATGGAGAGGACTTACTTGTTCCATTCTCCTCTTTCCGCCTTTTGTTTGAATCCTGGGGCACCTCTCGGTCACTATTTGAGTGATCCTAGGCAGATACAACCAACGAAGACACACACATTTAATACACATAGGTTTCCCACACAAGATTATTGTTTAAATATTTATGGTTCAAGACACACACATTTAATACACATAGGTTTCCAACACAAGATTGTTGTTTAAATATTTATGGTTCAAGACAGCTGCACTTGGTTTATTTCTCAACACACAATGTAACATTAGATCATTGTTTAAAATCTCTTAATGACGAAAACTGATCTTTCAAGTATTAAGAGCAAATGAAACAACAAAAACTAAACACCAGTCTTCTAAAAGGGTTAAAGTTGAGTAAAGGGTAGGTAAGGGGGACGACGACCTTCATTCCTGAAGGACAGAGCCTAAAAGGAGTCCTTGGTTCTCAAGGAGCAAGTAAAGGAGAGAAAGTTGCTTTCAGCACATGCCATGGAACTAATTTTGACGTGGATTGGAGAGGATGCTTAGGAGTGATCACGACTACTGCCCTGGAAAGTTCCCTGTTCCAGGGCATCTGCAGAATCACTGGCAAAACCAACTCCAAAACCCTCTAAGGCCCTTTGGAATCCTACTGGATCCAACAGCCTCCTCGGGCGGACCATTCTAATAGGTTCACCACCCTTGCAGGGGTCAGACGCAACTGTGAGTGAGACCAACCTTAACCAGGAGGGATTAACCAATGGGGAAACTATAGGCAACCCCACCCACAGAACATCCCCCTGATCCAAGCAAAAGACCAAATCCAGCGTGTGACCAGCAACATGTGCAGGTCCTAGGACTAACTGGGACAGGCCCATAGTTGTCATGGCCACTATGAACTCCTGAGCAGCACCAAACAAGCCAGTTCCAAAGTGGATGTTGAAATCATCCAGCACCAAAAGCCTAGGCAACTCCAACACCAATTCAGTGACCAGCTCCATCAGCTCAGTTAGGGAGTCTGTTATTTATTTTATTTAAAATATTTCTATAGCGCCCAAAACTTGCGCATCTGGGTGGTTTACAATTAAAATCATTTCAAAGATTAAATCAATTAACAAAATCATTTAAAACCCAGTATTAAAATTTAAGACTATAAATCTAAAAGCCTGGGTGAATAAATGTGTTTTCAATGCCTTTTTAAAAGTTGCCAGAGATAGGGAGATTAGGCAACGGAGTGGACGGCACACCAACAGAATCCCCAATCCTAAAGTAAGCATACTCAATATAAAACAATTCTCTCACAGGGATCCTGGTAAAGGAGATGTTATTCTTATGGACGACAGCCACCCCACCTGCCCTTAACCTGCTCAGCAACAGAGCACCCTGGGAGAAGACGTTGGGCCCACACAGGACCACTAGCCTCCCACAACCAGGTTATACAAGCCTGGCTTTACAGCTGAACTGACCTGGCTTTACAGAGGAGCATGGTTAGGTTCAGTGGGGAGTTGGAACTATTCCCCGAGGCCTGAAAGCTGACAGGGCAGCCAGAAGGGAAAACATTAATTAAATTACTGGACTCCCTTCCCCTGCAACGGCATGCTGGCCCGCCAACACCCAATCCTCTATTCTCCACCGTTACTGAAGTAGCCACCCCAATCTCATCGAACATGCCTCCAGCTCCATCCTTAACAAGAGAGTCCAACCACTAAGACACAAAACGAAAACTGGGAGGACCCCAAACAGAACTTCCCCTCAGACCTCAGCCCCATACCAAAGGCCGGGCACTAAAGGCAGCAGCTGTACCTCCGGGTTGCCCACTTCTTTTAAGCCCAACACCCCAGACCCCACCTCTCACATGGACTCTGGAGCCCAGCTGATGAAAAACTGGCCCCCACAGAGCTTGAGCTCGACAAGGTAATCGGAACTGAGGCTCAAGCTGGCAGAAGGAATTCCAACAGCCGGTCTTCATGGATGGTCAAGGCCGAAGGGGAAGACAGGAGAGCACTGATTTAAACTAGTATGTAGAGATCACACACCCTTTTTCGGTCTTTCCTCTCCTTTTCATCTTTCTTCTCCCTCTCCCTGGATCTTTCCCTTGACTTGTCCAAATCTTTCTTGTCTTCTTCTCTCTCCTTACTCTTGGACAACGTTGGAGTTGAGTGGTTAATGTAGTGCTGTTAAATTAAGGCAACATTACCAAGGATTAAGGTGTCGTCCTGGAGATGGAACATCAAAGTAATTGCTTCCTGCACCAGAAAGCCCCCGAATTATTTCGATCTTGCATACTGCTGTGAAAACTCTTCAAATATCTCAAAAGAAAAGATGCAAAATTTGTCTTGATAAAAAAGGAAAGCGGATATTGACACACAGGATCCTGAAGACCACGGTCAAGTTAAGGACAAGAGACAAAACCAGTATTCAAACATGCTCCCAACATGGAATTCAGCCAAAGGAACTATTGAACAAGATCTGTTTAAATAAATAATTTTAAAAACCACGAATTGCATGTTGCTGAGGATTAAATAGAATAATTATGCTGCAGCAACAAGGAAGATGACAGACCCTGGAAAATGGTATTAAGATTTTCCTCTCTTTCTAAGTTCTTTGTATTTGAATTTTTTAGCATATGCAGTTTATACACACACACACACACCATTATTCCTCAGGGGCATCTATTTCTGGTTATTCTGGAATTATAAAACACCCCAGAGCCAATAAAACATACCAGTGGTTTTGTTTTGAGATTTAATCTAGGATAGAACCAAAAGCATAGATAAGAACGTAAGAACAGCCCTGCTGGAACAGGCCCAAGGCCCATCTGGTCCAGCATCCAGTTTCACACAGTGGCCCACCAGTGGCCCAGCAACTGGTCTTCTGTAGAGCACTTTCTCTGAACACGGAGGTTTCATTTAGCTATCAGAGCTCATAGCCACTGAGAAACCCACCTTCCACAAATTTGTCAATTCTTCTTTTAAAGTCCCCTAGGACTGTGACCATCACCACAACTTGAGGCTGTCTACTCCGTAAATTATTCCAGTCTGCACCTGAAGCTGCACGGTGGGATTAGAAGACTGACTAGGACTAACTGTCTCCTGTTAGATCTGGGTCTCTCATCTTGGTGCTTGCCAAGTGCTCAGCTGCAGTCGTTAGTTGCATGTGGGTGAGTCATTGAGGCTAAATCCAGACTAGGATTCTTGAGTGGCAAAAGGATGGGGAATCTTCCAGTTCAGCACCTGCTGTGCAATCTTAGGGTGCTCCTGCATCATCCATCTCTGCCTGCACCAGTTGCCAGATCTGGTAAGTTAGCTGCAACCAGGGGTCCAGAAAATTTTGGCTAGTCTTAGTAGCCAACCTTCAGCTTCAAGGTTAGGAGGAAGCCTGGGCCTTGACACTCTAACAGAAGGGGGTGAGAAAACAGCCATGGTGAATGCAATCATGGGCCCCTGGCTGCAACCTTCTTTTTCACATTCAAAACCGTGCCTTCGTAGCCTCTAGACTACCACAAATTGTCCCGTGAAGCACTTTCTTTGAAGACTGTTATGAAGCTTTAGCTGGGGCATAGGCATGAAATTGCTGCTTGTACAAAGAAATAAATGTTGAATTCCTTTAGACGTTTAGGAATTTTCCAATTCATGATATCTCAGCCAGTTAAAACAAAATAATATACATGTCTCGGTGTTGGTAGCTGACAAAAGCCACTGGACACATGCAGCTGTGTTGAAAAGCAAGTCTGTGCACACTAGTAAGACTGATCTGAACTGTAGCCTAAATGCTGATTCCCTGGTGCAAAAATGATCACTAAGAAAATCTGTTAAGCGCATTGAAATAAAGATTATGGGATTGGATACAATTGGGGGGATTTAAGTGACTGCTCCATAGGATACTATTATCCAGAGGGCTAGTAAGAACACCAGCACTGCGGAGCCATACCAAGGGTCCACACAGTTCGTATTGAGAGGGGGGAGTTGTTGGGTTCCTCTGGAAAGCTCCACAAGTAGGCAAGGGATGGCTAGATCCCACTGCAGTCTTCAACCGCCAGAGTAGTCTGCAGCATGCTCATGGGGTTGCTAAGAGTCCCTGTATGTCTGTCAGACTCCGTTACAAAAAGTTACTGGGGCATATTCTAGTATGAACATTCAGCACAGTACTGGTCAGGTGTGCCGGGCCTGACCACTCCACTGCTTGAACTAAAATCCTCACCTTGAACACACTCAAACCCTCCACGTCACTTCACAGGCTAGGGGTGGGAGGAGGCATGCTGTGTTTTAGGGAAGGGACATAGGAGGCTGCCATACACTGAGTCAGACCCTTGGTCTATCTAGCTCAGTACTGTCTACCCAGACTGGTAGTGGCTTCTCCAAGGTTGCAGGCAGGAATCGCTCTCTGTCTTGGAGATGCTGCCAGGGAGGGAACTTGGAACCTTCTGCTCTTCCCACAGAGGCTCCACCCCGTAAGAGAAATATTTCTTACAGGGCTCACACATCTAGTCTCCCATTCATAGGCAACCAGGGTGGACCCTGTTTAACTAAGGAGACAAGTCATGCTTGCTATGACAAGCCTAGCTCTCCTGTCCTGCTTACATTATGAGTGGTATGGATATAAATTTTGTTTTCTTCCCCTTTTTACTCTGCATTAGGAACATAGGAAGTTGCTGTCTACCAAGTCAGACCATTGGTCTATCTAGCTCAGTATTGTCTTCACAGACTGGCAGCGGCTTCTCCAAGGTTGCAGGCAGGAGTCTCTCTCTCTCAGCCCTATCTTGGAGAAGCTGCCAGGGAGGGAACTTGGAACCTTCTGCTTTTCCCAGAACGGCTCCATCCCCTGAGGGGAATCTCTTCCAGTGCTCACATGTGGTCTCCCATTCAAATGCAACCGGGGTGGATCCTGCTTAGCTAAGGGGTAGATCATGCTTGCTAACACAAGACCAGTTCTCCTGCTGGCAACTACAAATCTTCTCCTTGAAGAGCTTCTGCTAAGCTTCACAAGAACTCCAGAGTCCCCCCAGTTTGAGAACTACAGGCATGCCAAATTACCAGTTTAAAATCAGAAGCTGCCTGCATGCGAAGGGCCTCATCTGGGGCCATCTTCCTAACCGATAAGCCTGCAGAGCTTAGGCAGGTGGAGCCTTCTTGGTTGTGTCCCCCTGCGGAACTTGCCTGGCACCAACTTCAATGTATTTTTCTAACTCCAAGCAGCCTTTTAATCCGGGTTTTTATTTCTCTGCTGTTGTAATTGCTATAAACCGTTTCAAATGCCCCTGCCAAACGACGTGAGGTGGGTGGCTGGCTACCGGGGAGAGGGCCTTTTCAGTAGTTGCACCCTGATTATGGAAGAGCCTCTGCAGTGAGGTTTGCCTGGCTTCATCACTTTGTTTTTAGATGCCAGGTAAAGACCTTTTTGTTCGCCCAGGCCTTTTAAATTCTGAGTTTCAGATCTGATCTGATTTTTCACTAATTTTAAAATGAGTTAAAGCTATTAAAACAGTATTTAATTAAAAGCTTGGGTGAACAGATAACTGGCCCTCTCCACCCCCAGCTCAGTACCTCCAGTGACTGTTGCTGGTGTCTATCTTATGTTTCTTTTTAGTTTGTGAGCCCTTTGGGGACAGGGATCCATCTTATTTATTTATTATTTCTCTGTGTAAACCGCCCTGAGCCATTTTTGGAAGGGCGGTATAGAACTAGAACAAACAAACAAGCAGATGCATCTTTAAGGAATTTAAAAAGTAGTCAGAGATGGGGAGGCTCTTATTTCAGCAGGGAGCACATTCCAGTGCGTTTTTATTGTATGTTTCAATCCTCCGTCATGAGCCACCCAGAGAACAATTTGTTATGGGGCGGCTAACAAAGTTTTTATTATTATTAAATGGCACTCTGAATGGTTATTTATTTTGTTGCTTTGATGCAAACTGCCCTCAGAGCGGAAACACTGAAAAGGCAAGGCAGACAAGATTTAATCATAAATACATTTATACAGATCAGACGGGTGGAATAACTAATGATATACTTCCAATCCACATTGCAGGGAAAGGGATCAGCGACAGAGCACGTACTCTGCATAGGGCTAAGGAAAAGCCCGTGACATGTCCAAAGCTTTACAAAGCCACTGTCAGTCAATACAGACAATACTGGGCCAGATAGACCAAAGGTCTGATTCAGTATAAGGCAGCTTTATAGAGTCATAGAGAGCTTACAGGACCAGCTGCTATCCCAACATACTATTTAACAGTCCTTTCAACATATCTGGCACAACTGCAAAAACAACACAAGAATCTTTTTGTGGCGACTGAAAGATTCAAACCTTTGCTGAAGAGTCCTTGAGTTCGCTGAGGTTGTCCTGCAGAAAATGAATGGAGACGACACATAAGCTCGCACAGTTCTCAGAAACCACAGGAACTTGGGAAAGCAGGGCCATAACCCTCGAAACAAAAAACAGCTACTCCTTCTGGGAATAAATCCAGTGTTAATGTTTCTCAAAGAAGAAGGAAATCAGACTCACATCCCTATGCTAGTTATAGCAAGCAGATGGATTACAAAATAAAATCTAAGGAAAAACAAAAAAAACACGTTACCCAGTAAGCCACCCCATAACGCAAACTATTCAAAGAAAAACACGTTACTACTTCTAGCCCAACTATGCAACTGTGGAGGGCGGGGCGGGATATCTGCTTTGCTCAATTTAACATCCATCTGTGGACAGTGTTCCCCTTAATGGCTACAATTACTTTTTTTAAAAAAAACCATACAGAAACACAGTGTGAGGTTATAAACGAGTGCTGCAGTCTCTGCCACACACCTGTGCAGGAGTAAGTCCTATCGACAGCAGTCAGAAATACTCCCGAGGAAGCCGACAGACAACCGCAGCGACTGCTCAAACTGGCTTATGCCATTTTACTGCCCTAGCCAGCTGCTCTACACCTTAAAGCCAACCTCTTAAGAGAGAGACCAGGTTCTTTTAAGAGTTGGCCAGATGGTGACACCCCCATAAATCCATCCCAGTGCTCGGAGGAAGTATTGGCAACTTACAGTTTTAAAGCTTCAACGTACTGCAAACTCAAAAGATTCCATGAGCTTAGATGGAGCTTAGAAATAAAATTATAAATATGGAGCAAGGAATTGCTACCCTGAGTCTTCAAGAAGGCTAGAGCCGTGGGTTTTGTGCTGCACTCGGCTGGTGGGGGTTTTCTCTTGGCTGGGTGGAAGGTTTTGGCTGCCACATCTGGTTTAAGCACAACGCAGAGCTCAACGGGCGGGAACCCACTGGAATATAAACAAACCTCGCAGGGAAGGTGCAACAGAAGCTGCCTGCTCACTCAATACACACAACTAGAGGAGAACTGATCACCAAGGAGACTTTTAAAACGGAACGCCTTTTCAAGGCTCCTCTTTGGAAGGCACACAGCGGTAGGATGCTCATCAAGAAGCCTGATGGATTCAGAGGTATCGGGTCTCCCATAATCCTCCGGGAACTCTTCTGTGCTACAGACTCTTCAATATTAGTGCAGAAAAATAGGCTCCTCTCGGCTGGCTGCAAGACCCACTTGCTTGTAGCTACCACTGCACTCCAAAAAATATATATATAAATATATATATATATATATGAGAGACTGTTTAAAACAGTGAGGCACTTTTCTGGTTTGTTTGTTTGGGAAAAAAAAAAATTTCTCTTGACACTTCCAAACTCTATTTACAAAAATTGTGCTAGGTCCTTGAAGCTTTAATTCCTTTTTCTAATTAAAAATATAAGATTTTTTTTTTTAAATGAAAAAGAGTCCAACCAAGAAAGGATTGCATTTTCAAATGCAACCAGTGGCTCCACTTGGCACAAAACTTGAAGGAAGTCGGACACTGGCATTCCAAACACGAGAGCCTAAAATGGGCGTGCTGCCTTCCTCAGGCTATACTAACCTTTACTGTTGAGGAATGTGATGGAGAAGAATGGGTATCAACTTTGCGACGTTTTTGTTCTGAAAGAGAGAGAGAGAGACACGGAGATTCTTACTTCTCAAAACCATTCAAATCAATGTGCCATCAGATCACTGGAATCAGAAACCCTCAGCCCTCATCTAGATATTCAGAGGCCCTCTCAAACTTTGGAATAGCCCCAGGAAACAAGCCATTCCTCAGATTAGTATTACTCAACCTGAGGCACACATTTTTTAAAAAATAAAATGGGGTCCCATTTTATTTATTTAGCATTTATATACTGCCCCAAACTTGCATCTCTGGGTAGTTTACAATAAAACACCATCATCTTAAACAAAATTAAAACATGAAAACAATTTAAAATTTTAAACAATGTTAAAATTCTATGAGTCTAACTGAAAGTCTGGGTGAACAGATGTGTCTTAACTGTCTTTTGAAAGCTATCAGAGATGGGGAGGCTCTGATTTCAGGGAACACATTCCAAAGCTGTGGGGCAGCAATGGAGAAGGCCCGTCCCTGAGTAGCCACCAGACTAGCCGGTGGCAAATGCAGACGGACCTCTCCTGATGATCTCAATGGGCGGTGGGGTTCATGACGAAGAAGACGTTCTCTTAAAATACCCCCTGCCAACACAATTCCCTTTTGGGGTGTGGGTATGTGTATGCTGACAAAGCCACTGTACAATTTTTATTAATTGATTGTAGATTCCTTTCTCATCTTTATTCTTATATAATTTTTATTCTTCTTCATAGCCATCCCTCATGTCCCTGCTGGAACTGATTTGCCCCAAAATGCACCCGGAAGGACTCATCACTCCTGATGCATAAGGAAGTGAGCTGGCTCCAAACGTGGGGAGCTAAAACTCGCTTATGAACTGGGAAAGACCTGTCCTTCCAGTACATCATGGGACAAGTTTAGCCTCAAAAGCGGGTAATACACTGGCCAGTATGCCATGACACACTGGATGGGAGACGTGCATGCAGTTAAAAACAACAACGCCTGCTGCCTAGTGTGTCCTCTTTAAAGAAATGGAAAAGCTGGAAAGGCCTTACCCCTTTCAGAATCGGATGCCTCTGATCGGGGAACAGGCGACTTCAAGGACCCAGCAACGGGCATCTTCTCTCCTCCTCTAATGCTTTCCTTGGATTTCATATCCTTGGTTACATCTCTCTCTCTGGATGGCTCCTTTTCTCTCTCCTTTTCTGCAGTTGACTTTGACTCAGCGTTGGTCACAATAACCTTAGATTTTTCATCCTTGGACGATTTCTCTTCTCTCTTGGCTTTTTCCTTCTCTTTATCAGACTTTGGAGTTTTTTCCTTGGTATCTCTTGCTTTATCTTCTTTATTTGCCCGCTCTTCCTTTGGTTTATCTTTCCCATCCTTTCCAAGTGCTTTGGCCTCAGGAGTGGCAGCTGGAGTCTTCTCTTTTTTCTCCTTCTCTTTTTCCTTCCCACATTTTTCTTTGTCTTCTTTCTCTTTAATAACTTTGCTGCATGTAACAAAATGAACTAAATATTCATATCAAAGCTAGTTTTTGCTTACCCAGTTTTTAAAAAGCATCCTTTTTTTTACTTTTTTGAAAACACCCTTTAAATTCTGCTGTCCCTGACTCTTAACAACTATGGGAGTTTACTTAATGCACACTTGGCCAATGAGAAGAACATCAATGAATGTGGAACTTTTTTGTGGAATGTTTGGTCTTTCTGGCAGAAAAGGGGGCCATCAGCAGCAAGGTGGGCCCTCAAACACACCACTGTTCCTTACCCCCAACCCAGAATTAAAAAACCAGGATTAACTGCCACTTAATTTCATGGCATTATGAGCGACTGACCACAGCCAAGACTATAATTCTAAGAACGCAAACATCATGAGATGCTCATGAGATGCTTGGGCTAT
Organism: Hemicordylus capensis; assembly: GCF_027244095.1. Taxonomy (NCBI): domain Eukaryota; kingdom Metazoa; phylum Chordata; class Lepidosauria; order Squamata; family Cordylidae; genus Hemicordylus; species Hemicordylus capensis. Next base: position 24,657,246 of record NC_069667.1, read on the forward strand.
GAATCAGAGAAACTGAATGCCATCTTAGCTCAGCCAGTGGGCATGTAAATTGTTATTATTCCATTGCTATGGTGGCTTAAAGTAGTGGGTGTCACAAAAGGACTGCCTTTGTTTATTCACTGGAAGATTGCTAGACAGGTGGCCACCGCGGTCTCGTGGATCCATGGACACATCTTAGAGACCTGGTTTCTTTATCCGCAGTATAAAAATAGGCTGAGTGGCTAGAAATGACTTCCAATAGGATTTCTGGCCCCATTTTACAGTGCAGAACCATTTTATGGCTCTTAAAAAAACAAAAACAAAAAACACACCCACCCCACAATTGTTTGTGAAAAACTGGAGGAACTGGGGGTTTGAGGGGACATTGCTGCCTGGAGAGAGCAGCAGAGGACTTTGTTTTTCTCATTTATGCTCACCCCACTCCACTTCTAGCCTTTCTGTGTGCGTAGGAATCTAACCGCTAGATTCCCACTGGGGTACCATTTCATTATTCGTGCCTACAGGCAAGAACAGAACCCCCACGAATAACGAGGGCCACCTGTATTGAGGCAGCATGAGCTTTATGACCCCGCTTTTATCCTCCTAAAAAGAAATGTGTCCTTTCCTAATGTGATCTGCATTCTAAAGGGAGAATGGTGGCAGCTATTCACCTGTTAGAAGCACTGTTTCCGTTGCTCGTGGTCACCTTTGGTGTTGTATTGGCAGCTTTATTAATCACTTTTACAGCACCCTGAGATTTCTCCTTTAATTTATCTGTGTTTTTTAAAAGAAGAAAGAAACAACAATACTTGATCATTGGCCCATTTGACCAGTTCAGTGGCATATAAAGACTTTAGACCAATACTATTCTAAGGAAATCACATTTATTTTTACTGAGCAGATAAGAGGCATTTGCTAATAAGGAAATAATACTGCAGGCACTACTCAAAATAACCCCAACACATTCACCCATATGTGAATTATGCGCAAAAAGAACGACTACAGATATTAAGATCCAAATTACAAGTTACTATGGACGAGTAATTTGATCTTGCACTTTCCTTTTCCATTTCATCCCCAATGCGGGGAGGAGATAAGGATAGTGACTGTGGTCAGGGTGGGTTGCTCCTTATCCTTGCACCAAAGTCCCCACAAAAACAGCCCCCAAGCTACTGACCCCCAGAGAGAAACTGCTACTGACACCAACAGCAGCTTCCAGGAGATGATTTCCCTTGGGAATGCAGTGAAGATGAGGGGGTGGGGTTAAACCCTCCTCCCTACTGCAGGCCTGATCCTTACCCCCGTCCAGCTGTTACTAAAAACGGTACAGTTAAGTCTTTTAATCGAGTGCACAGTCTGGCCCTTAAGTCTGACCTTGTGAAATGTGGAAGCCCAATTTTTTCCTGGTAATGATCATAATGAAGGGCACCAGCCCTAAGTAGGGGCTGGTTGTCAAATGCATGTGCATCACTGAAGGACCAGATGATTCAGTCCACACATTTATCAAATGCTCAGTAATCTAGCGAGAGATGCGCAGGTGTGAGCTAGCCCCCTAGGAGAAGCTTCTCCCCCCACCCCCGGGCCTATGGGGGCCTTCCCAATGGTGTTCTCAATCTAACGATTTGGCTCGTATCCTTGGTAACTGTCATACCAGTCTCCTCAGCAGTGCTTTCTTCCAGTTTAGCTGCATTTATGGTAAGCGCAGGAGGCAGCCCGGCTCCACCCGGCCCGTTTTGCACGGTTGTCGGCACTGCGTTCCTGGTGGGTGGGTCCTTGTGGTGGAAATCATTTTCAGGAACCATGCAATGTTTTCTACTTTTCAACTGTCCAGAGTAGCTGCAAGTCGCACAAAGTGTTAAATATGCAGAAACAAACAAAAAGCAAGACAACATCTTGGAGAGCTGTTTGGAAAGATAAATGAATTGGTTGATCTATAGGTTGTTCGCCATCTTCCCACCCAAACTCCATACATTTGATTTGGTAGAATCAAATAACTTACTTATGAGACCTTAATCCTCAAAATGTCTGCCACCAAAAATATCTTTCCCCCTGTTCTGCAAAGAATAATCAAGTAAACCACTGGCACTATTAAGAAATAGCACATTACAGGGTTAAAAAGGGGGTTTCTGAAATATAGAAGGGAGATTAGCGTTCATAAGGATATGACACAAAACACGCACATATGTGATTTATATTTTTTAAAAACCCAAAATGTCTAGTTTTAAATATATGGAAAAATAAGGCCCAGTTCAGACACAACACTATATCATAGTTTAGCACTTACAAGAATGAGCATAAGGGAGATGCAAGTTTGCATGTGAGGAAAGAATGAAAGCTTTTGCTTTCACTTTAAAACAAACCACAGTACAATCTGTATTGTTAACTAACTTAGTTAGAGCAAGCTAGGATATCAAACCACGGTTTGGTCTCAGCTTAAGATCTTGGTTTGTTCTAACTATAGTTAGTTAAGAAACCATCATCTGCTAAATTTGTTGGAACATAGGAAGCTGCCTTATACCATTGGTCCATCTAGCTCAATATTGTCTACAGCTCCTCCAAGATTACAGGCAGGAGTCTCTCTCAGCCCTATCTTGAAGATGCCAGAGAGGAAACCTGGGTCATTCTGCATGCAAGCAGGCAGGTGCTTTTCCCAGAGTGGCCCCATCCCCTAAGAGGAATATCTTACGGTGCCCACAGGTAGTCACCCATTCAAATGCAAACCAGGGTGGACCCTGCTGAGAAAGGGGACAATTCATGCTTGCTAAGCACAAAACCAGCTCTCCTCCCTGTTAATGCAGAGTTATGGGGTGTTCTTGAAGTGAAATCAAATGCTTTTATTTCTCTCCTCTTGCATGGCGGAGAACAGAGGAGGGAGCCCCACAAGCCCATCACTCTCCTAGTATTGCCCACAGAGTGCTAAACCATGTTTTAGTGTTACCGCTGAAGCAAGACAAAGCCTTTCCATCCTATTTTAATCTTTTCTCACACGTTTCTTCATCTTGCCCAGGTCTATCTAACTCTGAAAGACAGTATCCAAATTTGCACGAGCCTTCTGAGGAGGCAGGGTCCTGGAATTTCGTGCCTAGAAAGGTGCTTTATAAATAAATATACAAATAAAAACCTGAAACTACACTCACATCAGACCCTGGACAGGTGAAGCTTCCAAGAGAAAGCAAATGTCAACCTAGAGCCAAAAGCAAGTCTAAAAAATAGTTCAGAAGTGTGGGATGGTTTCCCGTACGATTTAGCCAGGTTTTTAAAGGAAGGTTTTGTTACCCCATAGCTAATGCATATAGATCAGGTCTTTTCTCCTTCTCTTCTTGGCAGATTTTATGGACTCTTCTTTCCAGGGCTTGGCCCAGATTCACAACCTTGGGATACCACGGCAGGATTTTGGTCAACACAATTAGGATATTTCTAATATGCGTATATTCCCCCGTCTCGAGGCAATGAACAGATGCCTAGAGAGAACATGAAAAGGAGCAGTCAAAAGGCTTCCAAGCAAGATGGCAAAGCACCTTCAGCTTCTCAATGGCCTCTGCTTACCTTGGTTAACTTGTAATGCCACTTGTGCACCACATGGCGGAAGTTTTCATAATCTAACTGGTCAGCTTTGTTCCCACCATCATAACCCGTTGCCCGTAGTATAGTGAGGAAGCCTGGATAGTTGCCACATTCCTGTAAACAGACCAAGAAAAACTCTTCAGCTTCTTCAAGAGGCAAAGTAAAGAAATCAAACATATACATTTCGAAGCATGGGCCTGCTGAGAGGGCTACACATTGGCACAGTCACGGCTGCAAAGAGCTGAGCTAACGGTTACTAAAAATCCGCAGCTCATGGATATCCTGACACCAAAAACTTAACTCTTGGAGGTGATCCATGTTCCCTAACAATTTGGGCGATTAGTAAGCTCACCTGAACAGTGGTGTTGGCTAGAGTACTTTTTAAGCACCGCCCGACCAAAGTTGGCTTCTGCCACTGAGCGGATGTCCACAGCATAGTGTTTGATGAAGGGCAAGTCTGCTTTACTGATGTCTTTTATGCTGATGCTGGACATGTGGGCTGCTGTGCCTTGACCCTTGAGGGAAGTTTCACCCCTTGTTGGTTGTAGCACATAAAGATACGCTCTACGAGCCAATGGGACAACAACGACGACAACAAAAACAAGACAATCTCTGTCTTGGTCTGAAGGAGGAGTCTGTCCTCAGAACGACTTTGTCCAGACAGAGTTTGGGATAAGGAGAGTCAGCCCGAAGAGGTGCAAGCTCACTGACTCTCCTTGATGTTATGGCAACCAGGAAGGCAAGTTTTAAGGACAGAGATTTTAGGGAAGCAGAGGCGAGGGCTTCAAACGGTGCTTCAATGAGTGAAGACAAGACCAAACAGAGTCTCCACAGCTCAATGGGCTCTCTGACTGGTGGGAATTGGTTATTTATTTATTTGAGGAATCTCTTACAGTCAGGATGGGAGAACAGTGTGCCTCCATCCCAGCCCGGATACCTTGCAAAGAGTGCTGCTAAGTGAACTTTGATAAAAGGATTTTAAAGTCTGGATGGTTTTAGACTTGGCAGGTATAGGAGGATTTGACAGACTGATGCATTGTAAGGGTCAAAGCCCTTGGATGCAGCATGTAGCATAAATCGTTTCCATTTGCATATGTAATTCCTCTGTGTTGATTCCTTTTTTCCATTCAGGAGGATAGCATCTAACAGTTGAGCTTCCAGGCCATTAGGTTCAACACTTGGCGACTGGGATGGCAGACACAGCCTGCTCTGTGTGAAAGAAGATTTTGGCAGTGCGGGAAACATTGATGATGTCCCTGAGACAGATGAGAAGGATGAGAAACCATAGCTGTCAATTTTCTATCACGAACTGGGGTGAGATGGAGTGAATCCTTCATTATGCGAGCACCGTGGCAGTCAAGAAGGAACAGAGGAGGAAGGTGCACTCTCACTGAAAATAACCACTGCACCACAGATGCGATTCAGCAGAGCCGAAGAGCACCTCATGGAGCTTGGAATTCTTCTGCGGGGGTTACCACAAAGGCACGGAACTCAAGTTTTGAGGGAACATGGATCACCCCCAAAGTCTGATGCTTCTCTGAAGCACACACCTTTAAAAATATAAGACTCTCAAGTTAGGATTTTGAACATTGTATGTACCTTTTCATATATGGCTCTGTCACTATGCCACCGAGTTACGGTGTCTAGCATACAGCAGAGAAACCTGCCATATCGACTAGCTTCATTTTCAGTACAGCTTGCGACGGTGTAGATTATATCGGAGAACACCTGTGAGAAATTTAAAGAGGCACATACTAAAAATGAATTCTAGACCGCTTTCACGCGTATAACATTTGACTTCAGCGTTAGTTTTATTCCACTAATCTTCTGACAAACCTTTAAAAATAGAACTCAGATATTTCCCAGTAAGAAGTTCCTTTTCTTGTCTAAAGTGTCTAAAGTGATGTTGAATGGCCTGGATATTACAAAGGATATAGATGATTTTATAACCCCCAAAATGTTGAAATATTACTCTTCAGACTTTAGTATCATTCTATATAAAGTGATAACTTCTCCGTTTCATTTACGGGGCGGGGGGAGACGACAACTGCCAGACCCTCCACAGTGTGATGACCCAGCAAGTTGCGTTTCTTTAGCTGACAACCACAGGTACCCCTGAAAGGGTTTTCATATTAGCTAGCCTAATGAGGCCTCATCACGGCTAACTAAAGCGTCTCCCAAATAACTAAACCATAGATGCTGGAGTCTAGCTGAAAGGCCTCTTCGCATAAAGACCCACATTGTGGAGAAGAGCATCATTCAAAACAGAAGCAGGGAAGACCAGATCGCTAGCTTGGAGTCATGAGACATGAGTTTGGGGTGGTATAGAAATATGTTAAATAAAGAAAGAAACAAACAAAATAAATAAGGATCACCATTAAGAGCCTGGAGCTACTTACTCTGTCGTAGCAAAGGAGGGTGGAAAAATTTGGCGTTTTCTGTTGATGCACCAGTTCCACAAAGCGGGCACAGTAAACAGCATCGATAGCAGAGAAAATGCACCGAGGAAATATACACAGCTGCAGAAATTTTGTTATGGTCTCATTTTTGGTAGACTCTATTAAAAGAAAAAGGTGTTTTGTTTTTTAAAGGTTACCCTTATGTCACCAGTATGTTAGCTTTAAAGCCATCAAGCAGTCAGTCACAAATTAATCCAAAGAGATAAATACTACATACAGCAAATATTCAGGCACTAGCCGACCCGCACAGAGCATCTTTGTGCTATTTGGGGCCGGCTGTTCCCCCCTCCCTCCTGCTCCACTCTCCCTCCCCTCCCTCCTGCCCCACTCTCTTGCCCCCCCTCCCACCCACCCCTCTCTCTCATCTCACCCTCCTGCCCCACTCTCCCTCCCCCCTCTTCCCCCCCCTCCTGCCCCCCTCTTGCACATGTGCAAATTCCTGGCTTCTGCCACCGTGACATTACACGCCATGTCGGCCAGCGTTTGCAAATATGGTGCTGTCATCTGCATGCTATGATTAAGCAGCAGTGGCAACTACAGAAAACCATCAAAGGGCCCTGCTTACTTGCAAGAAGCCAATTATCTTTTTCCAGCTTCAACCGTTGTAGTACCCTTTGCACGTGCTCCGACTGTTTCTTCTCCTCCTCAAGCAGCTTATCCTGAAGGGCCGTACAGCGTTCTTTTTCTTTTTTCTTTTTATTTGGAGGCTGGGGTGGAGGGGGAGAGAAACCCAACACTGTATGTTTGAATTTCATATTGAGAACAACATCCTACAAGGTCAGGAAGAGAGTCTGGTTTCATTCTGAAGCTTGGCTCCTATTGAGAGCTGGATTTCTTTCGGATTTTATATAAATTATAATCCTTTATCGAAACGCAGATAGACAGATAGATACATAGATAGATAGATAGATAGATAGATAGATAGATAGATAGATAGATAGAAACCAATAAATGCATACATATGCTGAATAGATGCTTCAGTTAGTAATTATGTTCCATATCATATGACTGCAAAACCAGCTTGAGATTTCTGCACTACATATCCTAGATGGGTACAATCCCCTGTGGAGATCTGCTGAGTAAGTTCCATTTGCAATGACTGAGACATGTGCAGGACTATTTCCAAATTGATAATGGAACCTAGGAAGATGCCATCTATTGAGTCAGACCATTAGTGCATCTAGCTCAGCATTGTCTACACAGGCTGGCAGCGGCTTCTCCAAGGCTGCCAGCGGGAGTCTCTCCCTGCCCTATCTCGGAGTTGCTGCTAGGGAGGGAACTTGGGACCTTTTGCATGCAAGCAGGAAGATGCTCTTCCAATGAGATAGGACCATATCCCCAAGGGGAATATTTCACAGTGCTCACATGTAGTCTCCACTGAAATGAAAACCAGGGTGGACCCTGCTTAGCAAAGGGGACCGTTCATGCTTGCTACCACAAGACCAGTTATCCTCCCAATAGTGGCTTCTGGTGGGCCACTGTGTGAAACAGGATGCTGGACTAGATGGGCCTTGGGCTGGATCCGGCAAGGCTGTTCTTATGTTCTTATATAAATGCTCAGTGTTTACATTCCACATGAATCTACTGAAAGTCATCGTACCTTCTCTCCATTAGTCTGCTAGCAAAGGAGCCTCGCGAGGAAGTTCAGTGCCTTTAGAAGGTACTTCCTATTCATTAGTAACCACAAGGTACCAAATACTCAACAGCAGACCATGATATGGAATTTATAAACCTATTACTCAACTCTGCCAATTTTTTAATCAGTCAAACGTTGCCACAAACTGGGGCTATTTAAACTCAAGGTTTAAAGCATTCACATCTCTTTTAAGCAGAATACGCACCATCTCCTGATTGTCATCAATTGCTTTCATCTGGACTTTGAGTTTGTTGACTTCACGTTCGTAGCTGCTGTTTGGCACAGCAAGGTCATACATGGTCAGGGACCAGAACGTGGCATAGAATTGTGGACTGATATCATCCCAGACCTTAGGGAGGTGCAAGGAGATGACCGCATCATGAACGGGAGCCATCACAAGCTCACACGACGTAATATACTTGTGTACTTTCTGCTGCTGTTTGTTCCCTTTCTCAGCTTTTTTCAGCTCATCGTATTTTGACTGATTTAAAACAAACAAACAAACAAACACTTATCAATTTCCTACCCCAAAGGGAAACCCTTTCTTGTTACATCTATGACATATTTAAACCAAAACCAAATATCAGCATGTTTGGACTGTGCTAGTCATTGAATGTAGTATTTATTTATTTCAAAAAAAAATTATATACCACCTCCTCCAAAGACTCCAGGTGGTGAACAACAATACCAATAACAATTAATTAAAATAATGATGATGATTATGATGATGAAAGGGCAAACGCCTGGCAAAACAGGTGGGTCTTAGGAAAGGCCTTAAAATCCCGTAGTATGTTGCTGAACTTGACGAGGCAGAACTATGGAACAACTGAGATCTATTTTTCAATACAATTTCACTTGTAGTGGCTATCTAGAAAGCAGGTCAATTGAACATTTGTACTTACTGAAATATGATGTGCATACATAGGCCTTGAAAGGAAAAATGCAGCATCATGAGGAGTATGATACTCATTACAAAGAACATCAATAGAAGGCACTCGCTTAATGTAATCCTCTGTGCTTAAGTTGGATGCCAAAAACCCACCAAATTGTACAAGCGTATCATGGCACTAAAGGGAAAAATACAAAGGTATTAGGGGTTACAGCCTTCAGGAAACAAAATCCGTTTTAGATAAAACATAACATTTTAAAACTCAAGAAAAGAGCTGAAGTGACAAGTATGTCGAAAGAAGGCAGTTCAGCCCTGTTTTAAGCAAAAAGCCAGAGACAGTTCTTGGCACTGCTATCACGGTGGTGGCCAAAGAACTTGGGAAAGAGGCACGGGCAATACCCATTTGGGCATGTGCTCTCTCTGCACAGAGGCATGACTTCTGAACAAGGCTCAGAACAGGCACCAATCTTACAGATATGATTGCACAAAGACCACAAAGAAGCAGGGTGGGTGGGTGGGGGGAGACAGAACTTTGGCACTGATAAGAGCAAAGCAAACGGAGCACTGCACCAGAGTATATCAATTCTACATTCAGAAATCAACTATCAAGGGAATATCCACTTTTTTAAAAATAGCTTTGGGGAAAAAAAAAAGGTACAAGTTTGCAATCTTCTCTGCTTGCCTGATCATAGAGCTTTCCCACCAGCTTCAAATGTTTCTCCCCTCCTTCTTGAAAGATCACACCATTTCGTTGCTGAGCCATGAGAAGGCACAGTGGAAGGGCGAGATCATGGTCCAAAAGTGCATCTTTTAGTCTCTGAGAAGATTTCTTAGTGTTCCTGATCTGGCCAAAATATCCACCCTGACCAAAGAAATAAGAAAGGACGTTAAGATACCCAAACTGAAGACAACTACTTGGGAGGACTGCAAGAACAAAGGCTCCGCTCAGATATGCCAACACAGTTTGGTGCTATTAGAAACAAGCCCAGGAGGAGACTCAGGATTGCACACTTCCCACGCCCCGCCCCCCTGCACAGGTACTCAGAGTAACTCGTTACTGCCTGGCTTTCAGCAAATCATCAGACCCAGCAAACTATGGAGGAAGCCAAAACTCAAGGCTTCTTCCCACAGTTCCAAACGATGGTTGGCATTATGTCTAAACTGAGTCAGACTCCTACAGCAGCTTAAAGATGGACTGACTGTGGCACCACACAGTTTAAAAATGACCACAAAGTACATAATGAAGATATATCCATAGCCTCAACCGCTATCCTTGATCATTCTCTGAGCAACAATGCCTTTCTTTGTAAGACGAATGAGCTCCATTTGCCACTGTAATCTTGTCAAGAGGCCACAAGGATGTATATAGCCTTCCTCCAGCCCCTCCCATCTCCAACACAAATTCTCCCTACCCAGACTCTTAACCACTTTTAATGCTAGCCAAGTTCCACGGTTCAGCAGAATGTGAAATCAGAGTCGGATGGCAATTTCAAAACTTTGGTTAGCATTAACCGTGCCATGGTGAAGAACAGCAGAGGACATTTATGCCAGGAAACAGGGAAGACACAACCCTGAAGACCGCTGCCCATCCTTGAACCGTGGTTAAGGACCAGTAGTGTTTCATGCACCAGGCACATGTATTCACACTCGTTTCCTACTATGGAATTTCTGTAGCGAGTTGCCATTACTAATTTCTCCTTCCACAGCTGAAGCAGTCAACTGTTTAGCTCCTTCCAAAAAAGACATCTGAAATGACCAGCAATATATTTTCTTTGCATTCCTTTTCCTTTTGGTTCCAAGGGGAAACACACCTCTGCTTTCAGCTGCTCTCCACCAGTCATGGCCTCTAGTTGCTCCATCGTCATCTCTTCAGTGATTTCAATTCCAGCCATTTTCTGTACCACTTCTTTCAAAATAAGCAGGTCAAAGCTAGAGGGGGACAGGCAGTATGAACAGTCATTTACAGCATCCAATTCCTAATCTAAGTTGAGCAATATTAGGATACATCTTTGCCGTGTTGATAGACACTGGGCATGCTTTGCAATGTAGCTGCATGTTTGATCTGCCGCTGTGCATATTTCAACACGTTATTAATCCTAGCTATGCTATAGTACGTAAGCACATGTTTATTACCACACCATTTTAATCACCTCAGTGTAACAGCTACAACACAAATTGTATATTTGGGGGGAGCCAGAGCGACAAAAAGGTCTACTTACCTTTTCCCGGCCTTGAGTTGGTTTGCTACATACTGGAGGAGCCCAGCAAGTTCTATAGGATATTTTCGAAAAACAGCCCCACAGAAACTAGCTAAGCCTAAAAAGCAGATAGGAAGAGGAATTAAAAAGCAAGGAAGAAAATGGTTCAACTTCTAAGTACCATCACTATAAAAATAAGCTTGTAAATCTGGAAACTGGCCCAAAAGTTTGTTGTGCCTGAGGTGAGGTGCAAAATGCCACATGGTCCGGGGGTGGGTGGGGGGTCAGCCCTCTTTCAAAATTGACCTTTGCAAGTGTTGAAAGTGCATGGGGGACAGAAAAGAGCAGGCCTGCTCAACACTGGCACTCCTGCAGATGTTATCCTACAACTCCCATAATCCCTGGCTATTGACCACTATGGATGGGGATTATGGGAGTGGTAGTCCAAAAACAGCTGGTGGGGGAGCAAAGTTGAGCAGGCCTGGGGAAGGCCCACCAGGTAGTCGAGTTATGCACCTTGGTATTAAGGCCACTCTGGGAGCTGATTCGTGTCGAACTGAAGTGCCCAAGTGCCACTTCACTCGATGCCTTCTTCTGCCCTCTGTCCTCATCTGTGCAGATTTTTTTAAAATGGAACCCATTTCAATGTATACACACTGTACACTGGCTCCCAAGAAACCAATGATAGCACTTTAAAAAAACCAACCAACCAAATACTTACTTTGAAGCCAACTGGAGATTGTAGTGTCATCGTGTTTCATCCTCTCCTTCTCAGGATTAGCCAGGGCTTCAATAATGCAATCTTTTCTGAAGTTAAGGAAGATGCCTTCTCATACAATGTGGCCATAAACATCAACTGTATACAACACTGGTTGGGCTATGATTTGCTTTCTGCAGCTAACATGTCTTATATTAACAAGCAGCTTTTTCAAGTTACACGTGGAAGATTGTTAGAAGATCAAGACACAAAACTTAAATGTTAGCCCCAAGGTGACAACATGAGCAATTCCCAGATCAATTAAATGAGCAACTGGGCAGAAAATATGCCACTCACGACATGTGAGCAACACTTCTAGGAGGCTGACAAAAGGATACATGCTAAGACATCGTAGTTCAACGAAGTGAGGTATTTCAACGAGTCAACGACTGGAGTTATCAAGTTATTGTACTTCTGTATCTGAGACAATATCTGTAAGAGCCAGATGAAAATGAGTTTTTCCAAGCGCAAAACTCTGTTCCAAGTCCTTAAATTATCACAGAAACCATTTCTGCAGATGTACAATGTTTCTAAAACATTTGCTTTCTAAAGCAAATAAGTCATGTATATTAAAAACCAAGCTACAGCTGTTAGAATAGCAAATCGATCTTTTCTTTCCCCCCGCCAGATTCAATATTATAATGGTAAGAATAAACACTCTGCACTCAATAATAAATTCAAAACTAGGCAGCTTATTTTCTGAAGCCCTGTAACTTCAGTGGGGCTATAGCAATAGCAAAGGTATGTCATACTTGCCACATACATAATCAAATAAAATGGTGGGGTTGCTGTGGCTCAGTTTCCCAATTTGTCTTCCAGAAGGCTTTACATTTTCCTTGGTTAAGCGCCTGTGAGACACAATGTCACAATTTAGTTCCTCTAACTGCAACTTTATATTTAATTTTTCCTATTCACAGCTTTACACACAGCTGCTTTTCTGTGAATGCAGCCTAAGATGGATCCTCTCCCGACAGCTCTAGGGAAAAGAAACATTTATATATATCCACATAGGATTTCTGTTGCATATCTTGGAATGGGAACATAATAAAATCGGTAAACAAATCACAGCAGCTTAGGGATCTCACTGACCATGTTCAATTATTTAACCCAGTGAGGAAGACAGAAGAGATTCAAGCAGAATATACCATTTTAAAATCAACGTGTGTTCCCTTGATCATCTGATCCACCATTATTTAAAATAACCTAGCCTCAACCAGAGCTACTGCTTTGGGACCATCGGGTGTCTGGCATGGCACACACACTACCTGGACTCCAGACATACTTATTTATAATTCTGCACGCACATGGACAACAGGATGCCTGGAACAGGGGTATTAGTAGCCACGGGGTACGGCAGAAAAATGTGCAGAAAGAGTGGTCAAAGCAGAGCCTCAGAGAACCTACTGCAGCCCACGGACCATCTATTTCCTTACCCCAGCCACTCTGAGCAATGAATATGTTCCTCTGCGATAGTTTTATTATCTGCACAAGCCTGCCAAATATTTAACCTCCCACTGGTTTAAACAGGAGAGCGAGTGTCTGCTTAAGTCTTTCTCACTGAAGACAATGGGGCTTACAAGTCTAATTTGGGCTGGATCATGTCCAACAGACCTCTGACAGAACTGAAAACAATGTGACCATTTAATAAATCTGTGAGGACACACTTTTTAAAAAACTCAATTCAAGAGGTTCCCCCGCACCCCCGCCTCTGGAAACATGAAATGTATTTGTAAAAATGCAGATGTTTAGGGCAGGGCTCCAGAACTTTGGCCCTCCAGCTGTTGATGGACTACAACTCCCATTATCCCCAACCACAGTGGCTAATAGTCAGGCGTGATGTGAGCTGTAGTTCAACAACCACTGGAGGGCCAAAGTTCTGCAGACCTGGTTTAGGACAATTCGTTGCTCAAATACCATCAACGTTTCCCAGTAAGAAACAAACGCAAACTTACTTCATAATATACTTGGCTCTGTCAATTGACTGAGCTTTAACTTTCACCAGCAGTGGGTGACTATTGTATGTTTCATTCTTCCATTGGCCATAGAGACGATACCTATTGCAGAATGCAAGGAGTCAAAACAAAACAAAAAGAAGAAACATTGTAGGCTTAAAAATAAATAGACCAACTTTTCATTAAAAAAGGGAAAAAATCTCTCCAAGTAATTGCTCACCGATGTTGGTATGGAAATGTTTTAAACATCCCCCAGAGTTCCTCAGACATGCACGCATTGCAGTCCATCAAAGAAAGAGAAGGAAGCAAAACCTGGTCTGTTATACTTAGCAGACAACTGAATAAGACCTCCTGAGGGGGAAAAAGAATCCAAGCGTCAAAAATAACACCAACTGGAGACAAGTTTAAAGGCAAGGTACATGGCTTGCCAACTCTGATTTCTACAAGTTTATTGGGCCAAGTTCATTGCTCAAGGCCACAAAGCAAGCCTAGGAATGGCCATCTATTATGCCCAAGTAGTCATCTGAGGTCACTGCCATGCTCCTCTAAACTCCCAAACCCTGCAAGCTGCTCCAGTCGTGCAAGCTCTGCTTTGCATGCAGGTTCCCATTCCCAGAACAGCTTTCCCCGGAAAATGAACCAAGAGTGGATGTGCATGCACAGAAGTGGATTTCTGAATTTTAAGCACTAGACCCTGGGAGCCAGAGAGGTGCAGGGTGGCACAGCTTGTTCGGAAGCTGCGTGTCTCTTGACTCTCTGAAGACGGAGGCAGTGGGCGTGGAGTGGTCCGGGACCAGGCTTCTGCCCATTCCAGATCTATACTAAGCTAGCTAGAATACCTAGATCAACACAGGTTTCTGGGAGACCTGTATCAATATTGTGTGCAGGTTCGGGAATACATTTTTAACATCGCTCACCATTTTCTCTTTATCTTCTTGTTTGCTTCCATCAGATTGGTACTAAAAGAGAAAAAGAAAACTATTTCTAAAATGCAATCATATCGGACCAAGGATATGATCCAGAGACAATGGAGCTCTTTCCCCCTCCCAAATGCAACCACATAGTTGTGAAGGAGCCTGGCACCAACTATTTCTTTGGTCTTCTGCTGCCGCTCAAGAAACGTGCAGTGGTGCTTAGGGAATAAGCGGGAGTCAGCAGCTCTCCTGCCTGCAACCTTGGAGAAGCCACTGCAGAGTCTGTGTAGACAATACTGAGTGAGATGGACCAAGGGTCTGACTCAGTATATAGCAGCTTCCTATGACTCCGGAGTACAGGGCAAGAGGCTGGAAGGTATCTCCCCAGCCATAAGTACCTGTAGTCCTGCTAGGAACACAGGATGCTACGTTCCATCAAGTCAAACCTTTGGTTCATCTAGGTCAGCACTGTCTAGACCAGTGTTTCTCAAACTTTTTGGAGTCAAGGACCGCTAAATTCTTCGTGCAGAGTTTCAAGGACCGCTACATTCTTCATGCGCAGTTTCCCGGACCAGCAGTTAGTAAAGGGGTTTCAAGTCTGTCTATCTATCTATCTGACTTCTATACTGCCCAAAACTTGCATCTCTGGGCTGTTTAGAATGAAAATAATATAAGCATTAAAATAATTAAATTTGGAATCTTTTGCAAACATGGAATATTAGGGGTTCTTAACCTTGGGTCCCTCAGTTAAACTCCCATAACCCCCAACAACAATGGCATTTGGCCATTATGGCTGGGGATTATGGGAGTAGAAGTCCACCAACGTCTGGGTACCCAAGGTTGAGAACCCCTGAATCTAAAAGCCTGGGTGAACAAATTTGTCTCCAGTATGTCTTCAGTATGTGCGGGGTGGTGGTGGAGGTGCTTCTGATTACTCAGTGGAGAGGGGATGTTGGGCCATTAGAAAAATTCAAAAGCTACATGGGGCCAATGAAAACAACATACAAGCAAGCCCCACTGATGCAAGAGGGAAACAGCGTTCCCTCTCAAGGCGCCTCGACCACAACAGGCAGCTGGGTTTCAATCAACCAACCTTTGGCTGCAAACAATGAGCATGCAAGAACCAGCAGCCCTTCAAGTGGCGCCCACTGCCATACCTTTTCCTCCATGCCCCCGCACCGCATACAGTTTGAAGCTGTAAAGATAGGGAATAAGATAGCTGTAGGAAGATCTCAGCAGCACGTGGAGGCAAGGCACAAGAAGGGTCCCATGCCTCTGTGATACTCTTCCTCTTCCGTGCCATGTGCAAAATTGAGGAAGTGAGTGCCTTGATTTCAGTTGGGGGGGGGGGTTGACTCCCAGTCAGGGACCGGCACTCAACCCTTCGGGGACCGGCAGCGGTCCAGGGACCGGTGGTTGAGAAACACTGGTCTAGACCAGGCCTGCTCAACTTAGGCCCCGCCAGCTATTTTTGGACTACAATTCCCATAATCCCTAGCCACAGTGTCCAATAGACAGGAATTATAGGCCAACATCTGCAGGAGGGCTGAAGATAAGCAGCCCTGGTCAAGACTGACTGGTAGTGGCTCTCCAAGGGTTCAGGCATGAGTCTTTAAGAACATAAGAACAGCCTTGCTGGATCAGGCCTGAGGCCCATCTAGTCCAGAATCCTGTTTCACACCGTGGCCCACCAGATGCTGCTGGAAGCCTATAGGCAGGAGTTGAGGGCATGCCCTCAATCTCCTGCAACGGGTACTCAGAGGCCTCCTGCCTCTGAGGCTAGAGGTGGCCTATAGTTGACTAGCAGCCGTTGATAGACCTCTCCTCCATGAATTGATCCAAACCTCTCTTAAAGCCATCCAGGTTGTTGGCTGTCACCACATCTTGTGGCAGAGAATTCCACAAGTTGATTGTGCGTTGTGTGAAAAAGTACCTCAGTTTGCTGGTCCTAAATTTCCTGACAATCAGTTTTCATGAGATGGCTTTCCCAGCCCTACCTGCAGATGTTGCCAGGGGTTGAACCTGGGACCTTCAGCATGCCAAGCAGATGCTCTGCCACTGAGCTATGACCGCCCCCCCCAGCCCCCAACTAGAACTACAACAGGCACAAGGAAGCTCTTGTAAGCGTGGTTCCTCCTTTGAGAGGCTAGCATGTGAACTGAGTTACTTGTCACCTAGAAACATGTACAGTATACAATTAAGATATTTACTTCTACCCTATGTCCCGATAGTACCGTAGATCATTTCTACAGAGCATCTTGTATCATTAGGGTGATATTTACACTTGTCAAGAAACTGCCAAATTCTACCTTGGCACTTATGCAAGTAATTTAACAATGTTTAAGAGTTAGAAGACCAATTTCAGTGAATGTTACCCCTTAAGTGCACGGAAACTGTTTGTCAGCTATTTAATCATAAGATCACATGGGGGGGACGGGGACGCCTTGCTCTAGGAAAAGGGCTATAATTTGCTCTCTCAACAAAGTGACAACAGAATCATTTCATTTACTGCATATTACTTGCATGTGTCACTACCTGCAACACATTTCTTGAAGGATCACCCTGATATCAAGATGGCAGAACAGCTTCAAATCTGTCTCCATCTATGCATTTCTGTTATTCATCACCCAAATTAGCATTTTAAGACCCTGGAAATGTGCATTAACTGTTTTTCCTCTTTAGCCACCTGTCGTTCAAAACAGCTCTCTCGCAATTAAAAAAGATGAAAGGCAAAATTCGGGGGGGGAGGAATGAGAGTGGAGAGCATCTATCGACGTCTTAGCAGTGTGCTTCCCTGCATCTAAAACCATACATGAGGTATTCTGCTTCTCGCCCAAACATAAAAGACAACTGTCGTGGCAGCCAGTAGGTGGCAACTTGTTGCCACAATCAACACATTTCTTGAAGGTTTTCTTAGTGTCCATTTGGAAAGCAGGCAAAAACAGATAACAGCCGACATCCAAGAAGCAAAAGAGTAATGAAAACAGTCCAAAGTCACAAAGCCAGAAAAGAAAAGGCCAACCTCTGTACTCACAGAACCGAACCAAAAAACCCAAGGAGCAGAAACCGAACGGGGTTAATGCTAAGGAGGTTGGAAAGGAACTGTGGGAATGGTGCCCAAACTGCCAAAATAAATGACTGTGCTGAGCATGGGAGAAAAGCATGGGCACCAGGAGGAATTCGTAGAACCCACCCACAAGGTCCTGTGGAGGCACAGAACTCAGGTTTATGAATGGCAATGGATCACGGTCCAGATCCATACATTTTCTAAAACAGAGTTGCTGTTCTGCAGGATTTTTGCGATTATGAAGCAACTGATGAGAAGATAAAAACATCATACACAGTGCTGCAAAGATCTGGCTACAAAGCTGCCACTAGCACAGTTAAAAACTGGATACTAGAACAGCCTAAACCTTTCTTGACCCATGCACAGAAGGTTCTCTCCCTCCGCAGCTGAAGAACACATTGAAATCACACATTCCTCTTCCTTTTTAATGAGTGCTTATATTCAATTTTAATATGCCAGAAAAAGTTTAAATGCCTCTCTCCACTGAGATTTTATTTACAAGCTACATTTTTCTGGACAACACACAGAATACTGCAACATTATAATCAGGTACATACTGAAAAACTGTTTCCCACAGCTCTGATGGCCAAATAATTCACAAGTAAAGCCTGGAGGGAGGGATTCATAAGGCCAGTGAAGCCAAACGTTGGAAGTGTTCATCTTCTTGCTGGCTTTATTAGCTTTCTATATAGGCACGCCTTCCCAGCAGGCTATCGGCAAGCATTATGAGCACTAGTTGTTTTAAAATAACAAATGTGAACCAGAGGAGTCCTGTCCATTAACCATTTCAGTCAATTACCTTGCCAAATTCATGCCAGCACAACAGTACCCACAATTAGGCCCCAGCACACAGAATGAATACCACCGTTCTTGAACATCCATTCAGCGTTTGATCGAAATCCTTTTCAGATGCCATGTTACAAAAGAGCAGTACAGCACCTAAATAGTCATGGATAAATCCCACTGAAATTAATGCGACAAGTTGGTCAAGGCTAACCTGTCTCAATTTCAGTAGTGCTTTGTTATGACTAGTTAGTCTGGATTTTCCCCACTGACTATACCACACATAGTACTGGTTATCAACGTATATTTTAAATGCATTATACATCTACTTCACATTTCTTAATTCTAAGGAAATCCAGAAAGCCATCAGGAAAAAACTATAAATGTTTCCAGTGTTCACTCATGTAAGTAAAAATGTTTTGTTTGGTATTGAATAAGAAGAGGCTATTCTTTATCAGTCAGCTTTCATCAAGCTAACTTGTTTCACTATGTCCATAAGGGCAGGCTTAGGCTATGGAACAGAATACTTTTTAAATGTTTTGAGGGACTCTTCTGCATATACATATATTAAAGAACACCTAACCTACTTCTTTAGGGTGCAGAAGCAGCCTTTAGAATACCCCCCGCATTGCTCTAGGTTTACCCACCTCTTTCATAAACGCTTTCCCAAGACGCACCACTTTTGCAAATAAAATGGGGTTGTGAGACAGGTGAGGGCCGAGGGAACACAACATGTTGAACACTTCCTTTCTTAAATCCTCAAAACATTCGACTTGCTTGGGTGCTCTTTTGTTTTGCAAAGGAGGAATTGGTGTCCCTTTGGCACCCTTGGGCACTCCAATTCTGGAAAACAGAAAAATAAAGCATCTCCAAAGTCTGGTTTTTTGTTTTTTTTTAAACAAGCACATTCATTTCTGTGTACATTTTGGAATCTCCTCTATGCAATGCACAATCGGTCAAAAAGAAGAGCACAACATGATTGATTTTGGTGAGTCTTGTGAAGCAGGTGTGCCCAGTGGCAAAGGACAGCACACTCCTACAGGCTCACATATTTAATTAAGATGCAATCAAAGAGGGGTGTATGTAAAGAATGCCTTTTTGAAACCCTCCTTTTTAAAAAAAACCAAATAAAAAAGTTAAAAGTAACTGAATCCCCATGTAAACTGGGCTTTTGAAACAACGCAACCCTGGTTCCTGCCTGAGGGATTATTCTAGGCAGTGGGGTGGAGTGCTCTTGCTCCAAGAGAGGGCTAATCAAATTCAAGCGCGACCATGCACATAGGGAAGAGTGCACCCCTTGCTTTCTCAGTTAAGAGTGACAAGCCTCTGGTGCAATCAACAACACACACTGTAGAAAAGAGCAGAAGTCTTTTCTGTGGAAGACTCAGCGTGAATCCAACAGATTGCAACACAGAGCTCATTTGAAGACCTATGCTCTGGAAGTGCGGGCAGCGAAAAAGCAGTTCTTTTCTGCCCACATTGCTTCTGCAAATTCACGTCCAGCTGAGTTGTCTAGGGTTCTGAGGGGGCTAGTTCACGCCCCCTCCGCCTTGAATTTGAACTTGGAACCATCTGTCACTCGCTGTGATGTTTTTCACTTCTTTTTTGCAGATAAAACCTCTTGCATTTGTGCTGAACTGGACCCCCCAGTTACTGCAGAGTCTATCATAGAGGTGTCCAGCAACGCCTCTTGTAGGATTGGATTGGATCCCTTTCAGTTTGTTACTTCTGAGGGTGTGGACAACCTGCTTCGGACTGTACGCCCTACCACTTCCTCCCTTGAGCCTTGTCCAACCTGGCTTATTTCATCTGGCAGTCACACTATTAGAGATGGTCTGATAAATATAACAAATGCTTCTCTGAGCAAGGGCAGGATGCCTCCTTGTCTTAGGGAGGCTATTTTTAGACCTTATATTTGAAGAAACCTGAGTTGGCTCATTAGAGACCTGACTAATCTTCCTTGGTTGGGCAGGGTAATTGAGCGAGTGGCTGCTTCTCAGCTCCAGGCAGTTTTGGATGAAACAGATTACCCAGACCCATCCCAAACTGCCTTTCAGGTGGGCTATGGGGTTGAGATTGCCTTGGTAGACCTGATGGATGATCTCCAATTGGTGACTGACAGAGGGAGTGTGACTCTGCTGATCCTTTTGGATCTCTCTGTGGCTTTTGATACCATTGACCATGGTATCCTGCCAGGTCGCTTGAAGGAGGTGGGATTGGGTGGTACGGTTCTACAGTGGTTCCGTTGCTATCTCTCTGGCAGATTCCAGATGGTGTTGCTTGGAGACTGTTATTCTGCAAAGCGAGAGCTAAAGTACCAAGTTCCACAAGGCTCCATACTGTCTCCAATGCTTCTTAACATCTACATGAAACTGCTGGGAGAGATCGTCAGGAGGTTTGGTCTGGGATGCTATCAATATGCTGACGACACCCAGAGCTAGTTCTCCAACTTCATCAGGAAATGGCATGACACCACCCACCCCCAGTGCCTGGAGATTCTATATCAGGCAGTACAGAAATTCAATCAATCAATCATAAACAAACTACAGAACACAGGCCTAGGAACAGGCAATTCCTGGAAAGATGCTGAATGCATATTTCCAGAACGCCATCAGTTCTATGAAGCTGCTTTAGAACACGGCCACGATCCGTCTCACCTTCGGTAGAGAGGCTCAATCATCACATGAAGAAGCTGACAAAGCGCAACAGCAATCGGTTTGTGTGAAGTGGCATAAAATGGAGGCATCTGGTCCATAATGCTTTGCGCATGCTGCCAGTCACCAATTTTTAGCATTGCTTCTAACAGACCCAGTTTCTGGTTATCAGGTGGCTGAAAAGATCAGGAAGCAGAGAAGAGAGTCTGAAGATCAAAAATGGATGAGTCGTTTACAAGAGAGCCAAACAAGGGGTCAGACTAGGACCAGGCAGTAGCAGGCCCAATTCCCCTCTTGGCCGCAAAGCTCACTAGGTGGCCTTGGGTCGGTCACTCCCTTTCAGCCTAGCCTGCCTCACAGTACTGTTGTGAGGATAAAATGGGGGAGGTGGCAGAGAACCATGTACGTTCATTCCCCTAAGCTCCTTGGAGGATGGGTGGGATAAAATGTGATAAATAAGCATTGATAAGACTTACCTTTTCTGTCTTCTCCTCTTCCTTCTCCTTCTCCTTTTCCTTCTCTTCAGTCTTTTCAGAAGATAATACAACCATTGTAAGTTTTCTCACAATTTGTTTAGCTTCCCCAATTTCTCGCTTGTGTTCTTCAAGGATAGCATTGTCCACTGGAAGGAGCTACAGAGGCAGAGTTTGAAGATTCACTAACTTACAAAGATGCTGTTTACATTGCTGATATTTACTGTAATTCTTGGCAAAAACACAAAGGATAGAAACTGGAAGTATTGGTGCCAAGGATCAATGGTGATTGCTATGCAATTTTCTCCAAAATCAAAGTGGTTTTTAGTCTAATTCTGTATATCAAATACGTTTTCATTCATTTATGAATCCACTTAAATTCAAATCATAGAGATGTCACAGCAATCATTTAGTTTCAGTCCACAGAAAATTCCCAAGATCATGCAAACTAGCACTACTGATAATGCCTGATTCATAGGGGAAAAAGCACATCCTCTACTCTAGAACACGGTGCAATTTAAGCAGCCTGTTTAAAATAATAAAATTAGCAATATCTCTGCCTAACAACAAAGCAATCAACTTTTTTCATAAGTTGGAAAGAAGATTTTAATCACAATAAATTCTATGAATTGTTACACTCTTTTAAAATTGAGGAATTGGAAGTTTCACTGAATTCTGTAATTGCATTTATTAAGAGAAGGATTAAAGTTTTTAAAATCTGTTGATTCAGGACGCTCCCTTAACAAGGAACAGGACAGGACTATATTGCTATACTGCTTTGTGAACTACTTTATTTATTATTATGATTTATTTAAAATATTTATACCCCGCCCCTCCAGTGCTCGGGGCAGCTTACAACAATAACAATCTGCCCCGGCAGATTTATATGGGCAAATGTGGTCTGACAGGTAACCCGGCCCCTTCTTTGTTGAAAAGTGGTATATAAATATTCTGTAACAATTTGAACACCCATTAGCACTGCTTGGTCACTGATCTATTCAGCATTTTGTGTAAATGAGCACAATGAGTTCTGTTCAACACTATTATGCATACAACTGTGGAGGATCAGCTTTCATTTTCTTAAACTGAGGGCAACAGCATTAGAACCAGAGATTATATCAAGGCAGCAATTAGCAAATGGGTTGTACCATGGTGCACAAGGAAGTCCAGAATACACACAGAAATTAGCAATGAGATATTGCTTGTTGAAAACCACCGAGAACAGTCGGTGGAGAAAAATAAATTCATGTGAACAAGTTTTTAGCATTAAAGATGACTGAATAACTTACATGCACATAGAGGTCTTCTAAATCTATTAGATTATGTTGCAAAAGTACTGCAGCAACTCTGTATAAAGAGACAGGGGTCTCTCCATTTGGCTCCTAAGATGAAAATATGGTTTTAGCAAGCCTGTTTAGAAGATTACCAAACAGCATTACACAGGTATGAAAACTACACAGTTAAGAGAACTGTTCAATTAGCTTTGAACATCCAATGGCGGGTGGTGGATGTTTTTAACTTGTGTCAGCAGCTGCCACCCCTCGCTCACACAGGGAAACGTTCAAAAGCAGTATGTAATTCAATAGGGTTATCTGCTGTTGAGCGAACAAAATGCCAGAAGTCCCACAGGAGCTTCGAACTGTAGTCCATGTGTGCATTATCCATTTTAGAATCCTAGTCTCCATGCCCACAGTCACTCTGGGAAAGGAGGCATCTACTGTTCCCATTTGAGACTGGACAATCCAGGCCAAGCAACTTGCCCCAAACCCCACCTAGATTGCAACACACACATCCCGGGCTGCTTCGCAGTACTGCTCACACTTGCACCCAACCGGCTGCGTGGAGTACAAGGTTTCCGTGGCATTTCTAAACTAAAAATGTTACAATGTATGCCTGAAGCCTAATGGGAAACACATGCTTTGAAACCTGGAATATGGGTTCAACTCAGAGAATCGTTTTAGGGGGGGAAATGGCACCGCAAATCTTAAGAGAGGCCTATTGATTGCAAATTAACACACTCCTCCAAGACTTGAAGGAACATAGGAAGGTGCCTAGTCAAACCCTTGGTCCATCTAGCTCAGTCTTGTCTACACTGCCTGGCAGTGGCTCTCCAAGGCTACAGGTAGGTGTCTTTCCCAGCCCTACCTGAAGATGCTTCCAGGGATTCAACCGGGGACCTTCTGCATGCAAAGCAGATGTTCTGCCACTGAGCTACAGGCCCATATCCCCTCCCCGCCCCCACCCCCAGTTACCAATTGAAATGAGTTCCCCCACTACCCCCCATATCCATATGCTAATCGTGGCAATGGATTTGCAAACAAGTGGTATCTTTCAAAGCACACTGTACATTTCCATTACATTTCTGACACTGAATATACTGTCCCTACATCCCACAAATGCTGAACATCCCAAGGATTTAGAAATAGTAAGACTTGAAAAACAAGCAGAAAACAAAGTTAAATCTTCCCCTTTCCTTTCTGTTATCTTTAAAAGGTATCCAGACAATTGCTTCTGTAAAAAAAACCACCCCATGTGAAATAAAGCATAAACTTTTTAAAAGAGCAAAACCTAATAAAAGTGTAATTAAAGTTCAACTTTCTTCTGGGTACGCAGAAGAAAACAAGACTAGTATTCTGTATTTAAAAATATTAAATGATTAGGCAATCCAACATAGGAAATTTTAAGCTGCAAAAAAACAGTATTACCTGATAGAACTTGAATTTGAATCCAAGGATATGACAGAGTGTTTGAGGTTCACACATATACATGTAGGATTCTATCAAAGGTACAAAGAATTCATCATATTCTGGCCTACATTCATAGACTTCTAAGATAATATCCAACACTCTGTTAGGATCCAGGTTAAAACATCCTATTAAAAGGAGAGAGATAGGAGTTACATGGTTACCTCTACCCAAGGAAATGTTTTACTGTGGTTGCAAGTATATTTTAAAATACTTCAAGACTTCTGCTTGGATTTATGAACAGAAATACCATATATTAAATTTACAAATGTACAAGAATATGGGTTTTGATTGAAAGAATCAGTCTTTATAGGACTAAGTATCCAAATTGAGAAAACTGGAGACACAGCTTACATCTTGATTAGACTCGACATTCAAAAACTAGCAACAGTTACAGTTTTTAAACATGCATTTCATAACTTAAACTTAATACTGAGGTGAATCCAAGACACATCATACCTACATCATACCATTCAGCAACAACTGCCTCGGCTTATCTCTCTTACCTATTAAAGATTTGATATTTTCCAGGATCAGTACACTAGTAATATTTCCAGAAAGGTCTTGCCCCAGCTCAGCAATGAGTTTTGCATAACCTTCATTCTCTTCTCTTAATAAATTGAATTTCTGCTGTTTATAACTACAGTTAAATAAAGAACAAAAGTCAACACACACACACATACACACAATTAGAATTTTCAAAGGCCAGCAATGCTGAACTGGTCGTCACTGTACTCAAATATCTTTAGCTTTTTGAATTATACGTCCATAAACATACAACACACCTCATTTCAAGTCATTAGAAAGGGTCATGGGCCTAAATGCTCCAACCTGAAACAGACTAGCATGATCTACCTTTTCAAGCTAGACTATCTCTTCTCTAGGCAAAACCATGCCCAGCTCTTTCAACTGTTCTTCTTCAGACTTGGTTTCCAGACCATCTTTGTTGCCTTCCTTTGAACCCGCTCCAGTTTATCAACGCTCTTAAAATGCTGGGCCAAAAACCAAACAGAGTGGCCAACATGAGACACAGGTCTAGGAGGGTGGAGCAAGCATCTGCATGCAAGGCTTGGCTTCCAGCCCAGCGGGGCAAAGGAGAAGCGATTTTCACATCTCTCCTCTCTCTCCAAAAGCCCTTGACTCTGTCAGGAATATGTCGCAGAGGGGAGGAGAGCTTGCCAGGTGGCAGCAAGCATGAACTGTCCCCTTTGCTAAGCAGGGCATACATTGGTTTGTATTTGGATGGGAGACGACATGTGAATGCTGTACGCTATTCGGGGATTCGGCCATTGCTTTGTGGCAGATCATCTGCTTTGCATCAAGAAGGTCCCCAGTTCACTCCCTGGAAGAATCTCCAGGTAGGGCTGGGAGAGACTCCTGCCTGAAACCTTAGAGAACTGCTACCAGTCAGTGTAGCCAGGACTGAACTACATGGACCACCGGTCTGAGTCAGTACAAGGCAGTTTCCTCTGTTCCTAACCCTGGAAGAACACTTATGTTCCTAGCCTGACAAAAGAACCCTATTTTTTTGCAGGAAGAGGAGAGAAGCCGCCCACCACTTATGGGAGGCCGCAAGCCAAGCCTTGCATGCAGCTAGTTTACTGGCTCCTTGCGAAGGCAGAGCGCTTGCTCCGCCCTTGCAAGGCTGTGCTGCATGTCAGCCTCTATTCCAAGTGAGGGCTTGACCAGTGCAGAATCGCTTATCTCTCACACAGTATCCTTTGCGTGAAATTGCAACAGGACCAGCATAATCATCACACAAAATACTGTCCCTTCAGAAATGATAAACTAAATGATAAAAGGCAGGGGATCCAAGGAGCTGTGTGTTGTGTCCCACACACGCAGCAGGGATTTTCACGTGCATATGCACACATCCCGGTCGCTCCTGAAGTCTGGAAAATCATTCCAGAACCACATTCAATGGGGTGCAAGAGGCAGCCGTTAGAAGGAGAAATCAGCAGGGCCTTCAGGTAGATGTAAAAGAGTGCAGAAGATCTCAGGCCAACAGTTTTGAAACTTAAAGACAGAAAAGCGTCTTTTGGACAGCATTTAACATTAAAAAGGAGAAGACACACATTTTACTGGGGTGGGGTGGGGGGAAGTACTGTACTTACAAAAGTTTTGTCTTGATTTTCACAGACTTCTGATTAAACTGCTGAGATTGCTTGATGAGTCCTAATGACTCCAATGTTTCTGGGTCCAGACGCTCTTTTAATATAGTGTCTGAAACCAAGTACTGGATGGGAAAACACAACACAGGTAGGATTTATAGGAGCATCTGACCATGAATCATCTTACCATGCAAACAGTGGGACATACTTCAGTATAATCATCTCAATCATGCAAGCCCCACCCACTATCTGAAGTGGAACTGCCCAGACACAGATTTATCACTTCAGTGGGAACGAAATCCAAATACCAAGAAAAACACTATGTTTCACTTAAATTAGTATCCATAAGAAGATGACAGTATGAACTGTAGAGTTGCTGCCATCTTATTACCAATATTATCACAAACGCATTAAACAGGATCATATAGCTTAAAAGTAACACGCAAAGTTGAGGGAATAGGTATTCTAAACCCACGGATTCACATTCTAATCAATGATACACATTTGCAACCAAAAGAAGCATGCGTCCAGCAGATGTGCTCCTGCTTCTGAAGTATGGGTGCATACGTGTGCACTGGCAGGTGGGAATTCCAGTTGGTCTCCCCTTCCCTCTCCGAAGAGAGGCTGGGGTCACCATGTCAAAGCTGAAAATTTGGTTGTGTATAATCAAATTTTGGTTGAACCTGGCATTTTTTCTTATTGGCCTTGCCCCTCAAGTATTAGTTGATAGCTTTACATCCAAATGGAAAACAGCATTAAAAATGAAGTTGCATCATCTTGGGGCATCCCAGGAAGAACTTATAGGGCGGGGATTTGATCAGGCTATTCAATTTGTCAAACAATGAGCTCCAGATATAGAGCTGCAAGAGGAATCTGCACGCTTGACAAGAGGGCTGTATATAGGCCCTCAAGGTTTTAATCTTAAACCCACCGATTATTTAGATAACATTCTGGTATCTAAATTTAGGCAAGCACTGACCCTTGCCCACCTCAATGTACTTCCTACCGCAGTCCTGGATTGAAAATACAAGCGGGTACCTTATGCGGCATGCCTTTTGTCCCTGTGGTGCAGGTGAAATAGAGACTACTGACCATGTAATTCTTTATTGTGAATTTTATAAGGATAGTCGTTCTAAGTTTATTTCACCTTTGCTAAAAATTGTCCTGGCCACACCAATCATTTTTACTTGGGAGTATCTGCTGTCCAATTTTAAACCCGGGATGTCTGTTAATGTGGCCAAATTTTGTTGTACTGTTTGTAAGCTTCGTAAAGTCTGTATTACTCAATTGAATATTTTGTAAAACGTAAAGATTAGCTGGTCTATGACCGTAATAAACTTTATATATCTATCTAACCCTTCCCTCAGAAGTGCTCTGTGCAATGCACATATATGTCCCCGAGGACTGCCATCAGGGACTTATTTGCACATTGCAGAAAGCAATTCCAGGGAAATGGGAGATTGGCAAAAAATTCCGCACACACATGCAAGTACCCATGCTTCGTAAATGGGAGCATGTCCACTGTACACGTACATGTCAATTGCACACATACAGGGTTAGTCTGGACGTCGACCACTGATCAATATCCAAATTTACGCTGTGCCACTGTGCCAGGGCTTTCTATCATGTGATGGGTGTGTGTATGTGCAATTTTTGATGATCCACATCACCTCCCGCAGTTGCCTATGCTTCCTGAAAGTTCTTGAGTGTTGGGGGACATCAAAAATACAGTTTTGGGAGACCCTTATGCAGAGGGAGAGAGGAATCACCAAAAGTTTTGTGTGAACAAACATACAGACATGGACCTCACAACAGAAAACCCTGGTGCACTGCCGCAGGATTAGTCTGGATGTTGACCACCAACACAGAAGGTTGCCACAAATATATAGAATTGTAACTTACCAAACACGCTAACACCAATTGCATGAACTGATCTCTCTTGCTCTTTTCTTCTAAACAACTAGTTTCAATATCTATAATTAAATATTAAAGAAGGAATCATTAGAAGGAAAACTGACATTATTCATCATAGCAACAGCTTCCCAATTTCTCAACCATTCCTCCTGAGTTAAGATATCTTTTCATTTCAGGAAATAGTCTGGAAAATACCCAATGTACTACTCATATTGCTGCCAGAGACTGACAAGCACCCTGGAATTTCATATTGTTTTGAGTAACCCAAAATAAAAATTGGGCCATTGCTTTTCTGTGCAGCATACATATACAAAAGACATAGCTGCTAAAGAGAGATTGCATCTCCCAATCAAATTAAGCTAGCAGGCTGGGTGATACTAATTAAACAGTTTAGATTGTTCTGACCACAGCCTTCAAGAATGTTCTTTTGAAGTACTAACTGTGCTTAACTATCCCATGATATCTTCCATATCCATTTGTTGGTACAAAACTAAAAGTAACAATACTACTGAGAGTATAGATTGGGGGGGGGGGCACAAAAACCTACCTAATATGCAGAATACATCAGCTAAGATGGAAGGCATATCATCCCGAAATTCCTATTAAAATAAAAGTAGTCTCATCAATTCTCAACTTTTCCTAAAGTATCCTTGAATTCTGGAGCACACAGTTGCCACCCAACAGTTCAGATAAGCCACCAGCAGTGTTAAGCCACAGGTCTGGGTTCCAAAAATCAGTGATAAATGGCCTTTGCAGTATAATCTAGAGATCATCCAGTGTAAGCTATCATAAACACAAAGACACACCTCCAAACTCAGACCTATTAAAAAGGCCACAACACCAGTTAACGTGAAGCACTTTGTCATTCCATTGGAGAGCCAGCGTGGTGTAGTGGTTAGAGTGCTGGACTAGGACCGGGGAGACTCGAGTTCAAATCCCCATTCAGCCATATACTAGCTGGGTGACTCTGGGCCAGTCACTTCTCTCTCAGCCTAGCCTACTTCACAGGGTTGTTGTGAAAGAGAAACTCAAGTATGTAGTACACCGCTCTGGGCTCCTTGGAGGAAGAGCGGGAGATAAATGTAGTAATAATAATAATAATAATAATAATAATAATAATAATTTCAGCGATAAAAATAAGCTGTCCTTCAGAAATCAATAGCAATTCAACATGTCTCGGTTGCTCAAAATGCAATCCCATGCAAGATTGAGAATTAACTTGCAGAAAGTGGGGCTGACACATAGGTAAGGATGCCCAGGATTGCAGCATGAGTGGCTTTAAATGTTGGACTAAGAACAGTGACCTTCTCATTTCACAGCTGTGCTTTTCATGGTACTCATAAGCCATTGCACGGTTCCTAGTGTTAAAATAGCATCTTGACATCAAAACTAGCTCAGCCAGGCACAGAGCATCTGCACCTCTAGTTCTCCCCGCACAACCGTTTCCTTCCTCCCACCACCTGTCGCCACCTTCTCCCGACCGCCCCATCTCCCCCCTCCTGCCTACTCCCTTCACGGTTTCCTTCCTCCTCCCCGCCCGCCTCTGCCGCCGTTGCCTCCTCGCTCGCCCGCCATCCAGTGCCATTGTTTGCCCGCCCGCCCACCGCTGCCATTAACTCGGCTGCTCATCCCCGTCGCTATCCGGCAGCTCTCCAAACTCTTGCATGAGCTGCCACGCATGGGATTAGCGACAGGGATGTCTAAGAGAAATATACAGAAGAAGATATGTATGAATCAGAAACAGCTCCTTGTTGGAGAAACTAAAATTAATAACGGTATTAACATTCAACCCTTCTACTTAAACACCCTGAAATAGTCCGTTCAAGAAAAACACGATGGCAGAACAGTCTTCTTCAACTTGTTTAATTGCACTACTAAAATGTAAAGCAGCTGCTGTTCAGACTTTCCCAGCTGCCTCCCTAAGAAAGATGAAACAAGTAAGACGTGTTTAGCAAGCACCACAGTATATACTTACTATAACATCACTGAGAACATTAGACGCTTGGTCATGTTTTAGGTCTCCCTTGACAACATGATATGCAAGTGCATACAGAGCCTGCTGGATACCTGTAGGACATTGCGGGGAAATTGCACCAAATGATGCAGTGATCATTATCAAGGTACTTATAACTTGACTATTTCACCAAATTGATTCAATAAACAGTTACGATTTATTATAGGTTATGGTTAATCCTTCATTCCTTCACCCAACTTTAAGGTGGTGTTTTAATGAACATTTAAAGGGTTAAGTAGCCCCGAGAGACAAAAACCATTAAATAATTCAAATATCACAAAAATATTCAGATCCTTCCCAGAGAGTGTTTTGAAGAAAGATATGAAATCTCAGATTTCCTATATAACACCCATTCATTTCAGTGGGGCTTATGGATGTGAGTTGCCCAGTGGAGTCGCCCTTATTCAACAGTTCTGATCCAACAATCATTCTAGTAAGTGTATGGGTTAAGTCACGAAAGGGTTATGAAAACAACAAAACATTCACTTATTAAATGTGTATTAAACATTATTTATTTATTAACAAACAAACCAAAGCACACCCACTTACCTTTAAATGTTGTATTTTCAGAGAGAGAACGACATAACTGCAAGCTGGAATGAAATTAAAAACAACATTTAGCATCTCAGTTTACCAAACTCATTCATTCATGTTCCAAATCCGAAACTGCCCCAAACTTCCGTCCCTGGGCCGTTTACAACATCAAACAGATTAAAAATGAAGACCTTAAAACAATTTAAAACCACAGTCCAGTTAAAAAGTTTGGCTGAAAAAACAGGACTTGAGTCTTTGTCAGAGATGGGGAGGCTCTTATTTCAGCAGGGAGCACATTCCAGAGTCTTATAATGAAGCCTGCCTTCTGAAATCTATTGCTTTAATAGGACACAGTCCACCATAATTTAAATTGTCTTCAGAACATGCACACAGCCCGAACATTATAATTTAATCAAGTTATCAAAAAAGATGAGGCCAATTATCTGCTACTGAATATCATCAAATAACTGAGTTTTCTTATCCCAACTTCTATGGCTTTTAGTATTTATAACAATACAGAAATATGTGGTAGCAAGCATGACTTGCCCCCTTAGCTAAACAGGGTCTGCCCTGGTTGCATATGAATGGGAGACTAGAAGCGTGAGCACTGTAAGATATTCCTCCTAAGGGATGGAGCTGCTCTGGGAAGAGCAGAGGGTTTCAAAGTTCCCTCCCTGGCAGCATCTCCAAGATAGGGCTGAGAGAGATTCCTGCCTGCAGCCTTGGAGAAGCTGCTGCCAATCTGTGAAGAAAATACTGAGCTAGGAAGACCAATGGTATGACTCAGTATATGGCAGCTTTCTATGTTCTGTAGTACTGTATTGTTTAAACAGGAACACAGTTTTGCCTTTTAATTACTAGATGCATTTGGAATGTTTGATCCATGTTTAATACTTTATGTCTATTTCAAATATGAGATACTGCTGATTAACTTGATTTTTAAGTAAAAATGTAAGTTGGTTAAAGGTTGGATAGTCTTCTTTATGCAACACAAATAAAGTATTTTTTTAAAAAAGTCAATAGAATTCCATGCTGAAAGTTGATCTAATATGGATTTTTTGCAAAGAAGTACATGCTATGGACTCACAAAAGAAGTAAACTGCTCATATAAGAAGTGCAAAATAGGTCTAAACACTTCAAAAGGCTTCACTCGACAGCTAGTCATTTACAGAATGTGAACCACAAACGGATGGTCTTGAATTGTCTACTTTGTTAAGCACAGTCTGCCCTGGTTTGTATTTGCTTGAGTGACTGACATGCAAGCACCGTCTGCTGCAAGATATTCCCCTTAGGGATGGGGCCAGTCTGGAAAGAGCATCTGCATGCAAAAGGTTCCAAGTCCCCTCCCTGGCAGCATCTCCAAGATAGGGCTGAGAGAGACTCCTGCCTGAAACCTTAGAGAGCTGCAGCCAGTCAATGTAGACAATACTGAGCTAGATGGACCACCGGTCTGACTCAGTAGGAGGAAAATTCCTATGTTCTTCACATAGAACCTTTGCTTAAGCCGGAATATTGATGATTTCCCCGTTATATTGATATTATATTATATGGATAATGCATGATGATATAGTGGTATGAACAAAAGCATATATTTACTAGAACAGGCATGTTTGTTTACTAAAATTTTCTTATATACCGCCTCCTCCAAAGACGGTGAACAACAACAATACCAATACCAATAACAATTAATATTAATAATAATAATAATAATAATAATAAATAAATAAATAAATAAAGGGCAAACAGATGGCAAAACAGGTGGGTCTTAAGAAGGGCCTTAAAAGCAGCCAGGGAGAGGGCTGGATGAATTTGGGGGGCAAGACTGTTCCAAAGAAGAGGGAAATTCCTTAATTTTTCATAGCAACTTCGTGAACATGATGTTATCCCCAAGTAACAGAGTGCTATGAAGACACTTCAAAACATTTCAGTGAATTAAATGTTTTATGTTTTACACCATATCCTAAGCCACACACTTTAAAATGTTGAGTAACCTACTGAATGTATGTGATGCATTTATGATTGGGACACGCAAATTTCAATGTTTGCAAAGAACTGAGTTTTCATCTCAGCGTTAGAGAGAATTGAGTTGTGCGTCTCTGTCTGACAGTTGGAAGCCACGGCTGCATTACAAACGCCAAGGCTCAGCCTGATACACTCTACACTGAACTTGGACTGTGGGCAGGTTGTCACCAGGCACAAAGGTCTTACCAGCATTGCTCTCACTACAGAATCATGATAAACAGGCTTGCCTATAAGCAGTAGATCTAAACGTGATGACCATATTTTCTAGAAGACAGGGAAAAGTCTCTCACACATGCTTTGTTTGAACAACGTGAGTTCAATCAAGCTATATTCCACCCAAACTGACTGAAAAATAAAATCAGCATCTGTTTGCACTCATGCTATGACAAACACTATTGTTGAATTCAACGGAGAAACATAAAAACTGATTGATGGTTAATTCTTCTATAATAATTTCACATAACAATCATAACCAGTCACCACTTATAGCACAATATGCAGCTGCCATCCAATCCAGGCAAAGCAGCTGCTGAATCAATTGACAGATAAACTTGGCAAAGAGACTGGATCAAAACAGTCTGGACTCGACTTCAAGCATAAATATAATCCAGACATTCAAGAGGAAGACAAATGGAAGTTTAAAACATGCTTGGAAAATTTGTTTTAGCTTCTTTACTGTAAAGAAGTAAAGTAGGATTCATTCCTATCCTGCATTAGTGAATGTGTAGTTTAAGAGGCCCTGATCCGACGATAAGATCAGATGAACCCTTCACATATGGCCTAAGGCAGGGGTTCTCAAACGTGGGTCCCCCGACGTTGTTGAACTTCAACTCCCATCATCCTCAGCTGCAATGGTCAAAGGAAAAGGATTATGGGAGTTGAAGTGCAACAACATCTGGAACAAGTCTGAGAACCCTTGGCCTGAGGCACTGTTAGCAACATCAACATCTCCAATCAGTCCTAGATGTCCTCATTTTTGGACAAGTAAAGTGAACACAGTCTGGATGTTTTTCAGGTACTGATGGCTGCAAGAATAGCTCAAGGAAAGTGCATCTATTGTGGGGAGGAGAAAATAAAGGTCCCAATTTGAATAACTGTTTGTACTGTCTTGGTCACTGTAATTGACTTCATGCCTTGTTTTATAATCAGGTTACAAGCACTCCAGTCATAAGCCCCTGAAGTGGAAGCTCTAGCATTGCAAGTGGAGCTCTGCTTAGGATTGGGGAGCAAGAACTGTGGATTCTCCACAAAAATATAATAGCAAGCAAAATCAAGAAATGTCAATAAACTGCATCAGCAAAGGAGGAACCAACAGAAGACAAGCATGTGTCTTCAGTTTATCAAAAATAAACTAACACAACATTCATTTCATCTTTCTCCATTTTATCTTTATGGCCTAAGATATCGAATACAATGATGCAATTATATAGTCCTTCAAAGGAAAGAAAAACTTCATTAGTGCAAGATATACAATTATTGAGCAAAGTAAATGTATGTTACCAGCCTGCAGGCAGCTACGTTAGAAGAGTGTCTAGTACTTCAGATGCTTGATATATATATATATGAAAGAATGTTATAGTTGTGGGACTGACATGAAAACATGGCTCTTTTGAAGACTCTGTGCCTGTCACAGATAATTTCAATCATTCACTCAAAAAGGAAGTATTTGTGGTTTCAGAACAAAAGGACTAGATCTGATAATTTTTTCAGCAGTCCAGCAACCGTAACTCTCCAGTCAGAGACAACTCTCTCACAGGAGTATTCATTTGCAATTTCAGGCTGATATGGACATGATACAAAAGATGCTAGGCTTGACTGAAAGGAGCCCAAGCGCTATGCAACCAGGAATACAAACAATCAGGTCTGAACCTGTTTCTGCCCCTTTTCACTACTGGCGTTGAGACTAAGAAAACACAGTCTTAAACAACCCTAGAATGATAAGGTATTGTTATTTCTGAATGTTAACTTCAATTTGGGGTATTAAACAAGCACACAATGAGAAATGGAGATGAGGCGTGGATGTTTTACTGCTTGCACACTCCCATCAGCCCCTGAACAGCCTTAAACTCCCCCCAAAACCCAAGCGTGCCCCTCTTGGGGCAAGTCAGACCATTGGTCCATGTAGATCAGTATTGTCTGCACCGGAGCTGCACAACTTTGGCCCTCCAGCAGATGTCACACTTCAACTCCCACCATTCCTGACAAGTGTTCCTTCTAGTATTTTTCATCTGTGTGTGGGATGAGTTTCGTTCTGGGCGGCAGCATCAAGGCAGTTTGTTTGCACAGGCATTCAGAGGCGGCCATTCGTCATTCAACCTGAGCGGGATCTAAAATTAACTGAGCAGACATCAGAAAACATGTAAGCGCATGCACGTGCACACGCCTTAGAGGGAACGCTGTCCCTGACTATTGGTCATTAGGGCTGAGGATGATGGAAGTTGTAGTCAAAAACAGCTGGAGGACCCAAATTGTGCAGCCCTGGTCTACACTGACCGACAACGGTTTCCCCCAAGTTACAGGCAGGAGTCTCTTCCAGTTCCACCTGGAGATGCCAGCAAGTGAACCTGGGGCCTTCTACATGCAAGCGCGCAGATGCTCTTCCACTGAGTTATGGCCCCATCCCCTAAGGGATGTTATACCCCCTCAGGGATCTTACAGCACTCATATGTAGTTCCCTATCCAAATGCAAATGAGGGCAGACCATGCTTAGCCAAGGGGACAATTCGTGTTTGCTACCACAAGACCAGCTCTCCTTTCCTTTAAAATAATTACAAGGAGTTGATGCTGGTCTCTGACCATAATAAAGGACTGATTGATTGATTATAAGGAGTATAGGAACACAAGAACCACCTGATGGATCAGACCAGAAGTCCAGGTCTTGATAAATTTTCTTTGGATCCAGGAATCAGTCCATTTGGGAGTCAGACAATGGACACTTCATAAAGTTACCAGACTTAGTGAGAGCCATTGTGGAGATATCGTGGAGGGTGATGGTAACTGGGGCATGTGTGTGTGTGTGTGTAAAACTGGTATGCAGTGGCATTCTCTGTCATGAACCCTATCACCTATTAACATCATCTGGAGAGGTCCAGTTACAGTTGCTTGTTTGGTGGTGACTCAGGACTGGGCCTTCTCTGGGGCTGCAACAGGGCTTTGGAATATGCTTCCTGTCAAAATGAGTGCATTTCCTTCTCGGTTTGCTTTTAGAAAAACCCTCAAGACACACCTGTTTTCTCAGGCTTTTAACTGATACTGGTTTTTAAGTGTTTGTTTTTATCCTATTAGATTGTTTTAACTTCTTATTTGTTGTTGTTTTAATTGTTTTTACTCTGTTTTGTATTTGTTGGGGTTTTTAATTGTGTGCACCACCTAGAGATGCACATATCAGGCAGTGTGTATATAAGACTGAACATGGAGGTTTAAAATAGTTATCATCACATACAATGACAGCAAATTCTGTATGTTAATTATGCAAAACGTACTTTCTTCTTCTTTTTTAAAATTACACTTACAACCTGCTCTTCCTCCGAGGAGGTCAGAGCAGTGTACATGGTTATTTTTATCCTCACAGCTACCCTGTGAGGTAGGTTAGGCTGAAAGATACATGACTGGCCCAGAGTCACCCAGTGAGTTTCATGATTGAATGAGGATTCGAACTTGGGTCTTTCCGGCCCTAGTCCAACACTCTAACCACTATGCTATGGTGGCTCTCCCTATACAGTGCTGCCTACACAGTACTGAATTTCCTAATAAAGTTATGATTTGTTTGTCCTGTATCTCCTGCCAATCCATTTCCATGGGATAATCTAGAATTCTTGAATTATAAGAAAGGGAGAAGCAGAAGCATTTCTTTCCATCAACTTTCTCCACACCTTACAGATTTTATAAAACTTTTATCAGCCCTTTGCCATCTTTTTTGTAACTTAAAAAAATCCCATATTCTTTAGCTTTTTCCTCATAAGGGAGATGCTTCAACCCCATGGTAATTCTGATTACTTTCCCACCAAATATATATATATTTTTAAGATGGGACTATTAGAACGATAGACAGTATTCCAAATGCAGGGGCAAAACAGATATTTATAAAGGCATTATATAAATCTTTCCTAAAACTCCCAGCATGGAGTTTGCCTTTTTAACAGTTACTAATGTTAACTAATTGCTGAGAACATCAGGCAATTGATGTTTGCTATGAACTATCAAGGACCTCTCTCCTGACAATCATCAGTGTATATGTGAAGTTTGAGGGTTGTTGCTGTTTTTGGCTCCAGCATGCATTACTTTACATGTACTTATGTTGAACCTCCACCCAGTTTACAGAGACCCTTCTGGAGACTGAGTTTTCACCACCCTCAATTATGAATGTTAGATTGCATTGGTCCCAATGTAGCATATAATATTGACAAGCCTACCTCCCTACATATACATATAAAGAATCCTAAAAGACTGGTAAGGCAGAAGTCATACTGATACTTCCTCACCTAGGTTTGTGCTTGCATATGTTTAATAATTCTCACTTTAATCATTATTTCAAATGTATCAGGACAGACGTTAGCCTAATAAGCCTGTTACACTGATCTGCAGTTCATTTGACGTTAAACTCGTCCCAACAACCAGTTTAGACGTCTAATATGCAAGTCTGCATGTCGATTTCTAGTATGGCTTTGAGGGGACAAGAACGCAGCAAGGAGCAGAGTAGATAATAAGAGGTCTCTGGAGAACAGCACATGTTTGTGAACAGAGAGGCTACATAAACAAGATCATTTTTAATCAACAAAAATAGTTAAATAATTTATAGAGGCAATTCTTACGGTCCCCAGGGTGCGCAGGCAGGCGGGGTAAGCCTTCCCTTCCCCACCGACGATCAAGGGGGAGGTGGTGGGAATGCACTCCGTGCTCCCACACAGGCAGCCCTGTTCCATGAAGCACAGAGCAGGGTGGAGGGATCTGGAGCCGGAACCCGTTATTCCGGCCTCTGGGCATCCCACAATGCAACACTCGGCACATGTGTTGCATTGCGGGATTTCCCCCCGAGGTGGACGCTCTATGCACCCATCTCTGTGTGTGTTTTTTGGTGTGTGTTTTTAAAGTCCATCTGGAGAGCAGGTTTCCACAGTATTGTTCTTTGTGGAGCCCTGTGCAGATATAGCTGGATTTGAGCCAACTGTAAAGTTATGGTTATCTGGCTAAACTCCATTCAGACCCAACAACAGGTATTTGCTGGGGAGACAAAAGCTGTTACATGCTCTTTAATGATAAACAACAGACATACTTTATTGAGACTGTTATTTGTAGCAAACCAACATAGTTAAAACTTTGCCAAAAAAAAAAGGATAAGCCTGGATCCAGGTTAAGCTTGAACTAGTGTCTAACAATGTCATAGCTACGGCTCAGTAGGATTCAGGCTGTGCTTGGCTCTTGTCACTGGACCCAATTTTAAAAGGCTAGGCTATATCTTAACCACACGCTCCAAAGGAGTCAGATCTGGGGTGACCACTGTAATGTTACAAAGAACTGTCTACATTTCATAAACTCCCAAGATTAATTTCCAGAAATCCATGGTGCACTCCACAGGAAGAGAGCAACTCACACCTATAAAACAATAATCCGCCTCATTTCCAGAGTACATGAACATGTGCAACTAAAGCGAGAGTTTTACACATAGACACATTCAAAAATAAACTGAAGCAGATTATTATGAAGGCACAAAGTCAGCAAGTTTCACTGCAACCAAGCTGAGAAAGGCAAATCTGTGTAATGGAGAGAACTGTTAGCTAACAGACCTAGGTTCTAACCACCACTCAGCCATGAAACTCAATGAGTGGCCTTGGTCATGCAGTTCCTACAGGGCTGTTGTGAGAATAAATGGAATTTTTTTGGGGGGGGAGAACCTTGTACATCAGTCTGAGTAACTTGGAGGAAGAGTGGGATAAAACTATGACAACTTTAGCAGTGTGAGGCTATTTACTCAGAAATAAACCCCTCTGAGTTCAACAGGGTCAAGTAAATGAGTTTAGAATTACATCCCAGTCTTTTGACTCCAATCCAGTGTGGACATGTGCATGTTAAGTATGGCGTGACTAGCAAGCCAGAGGTTGCCGGTTCGAATCCCCACTGGTACGTCCCCCAGACTATGGGAAACACCTGTAACAGGCAGCAGCAATACAGGAAGGTGCGGAAAGGCATCATCTCAGACTGCGCGGGAATTGTACTGGACTGCAAACACCACTGGACTCAGCCTTAAAACCTGTGAGAACTGAGGGCCTCACCGCTAAATACTCAGGCCTGGCGAACATGGCAAAACAGGCAGGAAAAGGCCCTGATTCCACCCAATCTACAATCAACTTGAAACAAATAGATGTTATTGCTTTTTCCTAATCAAGTTATTAAACAAGCCAACAAGGAAGGAGTGGTGGCGGGGGAATCCTCCTGAACAAAAGACACAAAAAGAGAATAGTTTTTAAAAGCAAGGAGGAAAGAAAGAAGCTGGAAACCAGAAGGCTTGGGCTCTTCACTAGGCCTGAGAGACACCCTACTAGGGGTTCCCTGTTTCTAACAGGCCAGACCTTTGCGCTTTTACTCCGGGGGAAATAATTATTTTATTCCTTTTAGTTCTGCCCAGCGGGGCTTTCTCTCCACGGGTCAGCCTGCAAAGGACAGCACCCCAAGTTGGGAAGACCCGTTTGAAATAGCCACACCCCACCCCTCCTGCACACCACTGCTGGGGCAGCTGCCAAAACTAGTGCAAGAGACAGAACAACGTGAAGACGCTGTAAAGTGACTAGAAGGCAGCTATAAAACAAGAAGACCCAGGGAAAATCAAATTTAAAATGGAGGAGGCAGAGGAAGGGGGGGGGGCTCCCATCTGTGCAGCTGCGGGGAGGGGAGGACCCAGAGGCATCCCAGAAGGGGGGCAAGAGAGAGGAGAGACGGGAGGGGGGCAGGATCGGGGGGGGCACGGATCTGGGGGGTAGGGGGTGGATGAAGAAGCAGAGCCCAGAAGTAGTCACCTTAGGGCAGCGTTTCTTAACCTTGGGTCCCCAGCTGCTGTTGGGACTACAACTCCCACCATCCCTAGGCACAAAGGACACGGCTGGGGAGGATGGGAGTTGTAGTCCAGCAAGGTCTGGGCGGGGAGGCAAGGTTAAGAAAGCCTGCCTCGGGGGGGGGGGCCTACCGAGCACTGGGGGCGGACTGGAAGGAGGAGGGAGGGGAGGGAGGGGGCGGGGGAGCGGGAGGGGGGGCTCCGCGGGGGTCCCTGGAGGTCGGCCCGGCCCCCGCCCGGCGGCGCCCCCGCCCCTCCCCGCCGGCCCGGCGCACTCACAACTCGCTCTTGCCCGATTTCTCCCAGTTCTTGATCCACTCGGCGGGGAGCGCCTCCGCCGCCGCTGCTGCCGCCGCCGCCATCTTCCCCGTGTGGCGCTGAGAGCCCGGATGCGCGAACGGCAGGCCCGAGGTCAGAGGGGACGACGGGGCCGGCCGCCGCGCCAGGCATGACGGGAAAACGAGCCTGGCTGCTGGCGGCGGCAGCAGGAGGAGGAGGCGGGCCCAACAACCAAAACAACAACCTCGGGGCGGGCGGGGCGCTGGGGAGGGAGAAGGAGAGCCCGGGCCGCGCCAGGCTCGGGGGCTCCCGGGAGGGCGGCTAGAACGTCGGCGGGCGACCCGAGCCCAGAAAGGCGCGCGGGCGGGCGGGACGGGGAGGCCCGAAGGAGCCTCTGAGGCGCCGCTGGGCGGCGGGTGGGGCCGGGAACATCCAGCCTCATCATGTCTGAATAGGGCTTTCGAGGCGGCGGAGGGAGGGCCAGAGACCCTGCCTGCCACCCGCTGCCAGCCCGTGCTGACAACACTGAGCCAGAGGGACCAAGGGTCTGACTCAGCATATGGCAGCTGCCCCTCTCCCCACTTCTCTTCCCTCACATCAGGGTTTAATTTGTGCCGAGGAGCAAACAAGACTCAATAATAATAATAATAATAATAATAATAATATAAAAACAAACCAATCAATAACATCTGTCTGACTGTGTAAACAACAACAACAATAATAATAAATTGTTATTTGTTATTTTGTTGTTATGATGATGATGTATTAATTAATCATATTTCTATACTGCCTGATATAGAAATCTCCAGGTGGTGTACCAGTCCCAAGGCGGTTTCCAAAATCATCCCAAGGCGGTTTCCAAAAGCCACTCGCCCTCTCCGCTCCCTCGTGGCCAAGAGGCACCTCTTTAGCGAGGCGATTCTCTTGTTCTTGAGCACGGGGAGAGCCACCGGCCCGCTCCACCCCGGGCCCAGCATCCCACCCTCCAGTGGCTGCCGCCGGGGTCTGCCTTCAGTCTTCCTTCCGCCTTCCTCCAGCCCTTCCTTTCTCTGGGTAAACTGCTCTGGGCCCTTTTGTTAAAGAGCGGTCTACGGAGAGGCAGCGTGGTGTAGTGGTTAGAGTGCTGGACTAGGACCAGGGAGACCCCAGTTCAAATCCCCCTTCAGCCCTGAGACTAGCTGGGTGACTCTGGGCCAGTCACTTCTCTCTCAGCCTAACCTACTTCACAGGGTTGTTGTGAGAAAGAAACCTAAGTATGTAGTACTCCGCTCTGGGCTCCTTGGAGGAAGAGCGGGATATAAATGTAAAATAATAATAATGGTGTTGGGGGTCAACTGGCGGAGCAGGGGGAAGGGAGTGGGGGGTTCCCCCCAGGGCCTTGAGATCCAGGCTCCTCCTCCCAAATTACCTAGGGCCCAGGGGTGGGGAACCTTGGCACTCCAGCTGTTTTTGAACTACAACTCCCATCATCCCCAGCCACAATTATTGTGGCTGGGGATGGTGGGAGTTGTAGTTCAAAAACAGCTGGAGTGCCAAGGTTCTCTCTGCACTCTCTCTCCCTCTCCCACTCGGGAACCAGCCGCGCTCCCAAGGACTCGCCCAAGACCCCAGCGCGCGCGCGCGCGCGAGAGAGAGAAAGCCTTGTGGCGTGCCCGCGCTCCGGGCCCGCTGCTGCTGCGCAGGCGCCGGCGGGCCGCGCTGCAGGCCGCTGGGAGGCAGGCAGGCGGGCAGGCGCTCCCTCCCTCCCTCCCTCCCGCATCCACTCCCCCCCCCCGCCGCCGCTCGTCAGGCCCGCCGGCGAAGAAGGAGGAGAGCCGCCATTTTCTCCCTCCCTCCTCCCTCCCTCCCCATTTGAGCAGGAGCTGCTGCTGCGGGCGGCGCTGGCGTGGTCGGGCCTCCCCGAGAAGGACGGTGAGTCCGTGGCGGGGGCGGAGTGCCAGCCCTCCCCACCCCCGGCCTCCCCCCACCCTGGCGGGCGCTGCAATGCAGGTGGGTGGGAGAAAAAGGACCCCCCCCGTTTCTCGTCTCCCAGGAAACGGAGGGGGGGGGCGGGTGGCCTGTTTGGCTGTTTCCTCCCCCCCCCCACACACACACACTCTCCCATTGCAGCAGCCCCTTCCCTGCAAAACGGCAGGGATTCTCAAGCTGGGGGGGAGATGTGTGTGTGAGAGAGAGACCCCAGGTGGACTACAACTCCCATCATCCCTCGCCCTGCCACAGTAGCCCGAGGCTGGTGCTGCAGAGGATGATGGGAGCTGTCGTCCAACAGGAACTGGTGATGCCAGTGTGGGAGCCCTGCTTGGGGGGGTGGGCTAGGGAGGGTATGATTTCATTCCCACCCACCCCATGGGTGAGTGGGTGGGGGTGATGTGTTGGCCTGCGGCATAAAATATATATGAAATATTCGCCTTTGCTGCCTATACTGGGTTTACTTGAATAGAAGACGACTCTTAAGACAGTCCCCTTAAAAACAGAAGTTTAAATACTTATCCCTATATTGTCTGTACCTGTGTTTTCCTGAAAAGGAGGCGAGGCTGGATTTAGGACCGACCCCCCTGATCTCTAACATCAAAGAACCTGGGCTGCTGCGGGGGGGGGGGGCCTCGTCTTAGATTCAGGTAAATACAGGATGATCCTTGTTTTAAAAGCAGCGCAGGAACTGGGTTTGGAAACGAAAAGCGAAACCTTGTGCTGCGAAGCCAGAGGGGGTGCCGGTGGCGGCCTGGTGGGTGTCACAGCAGGTGTGAGGCCGCCTGATTGTGTGCCAGGCAAGCAGCCCTAAGCCGCCTCTCCGTGCTACAGCGGGCATGGATTTGGCAAGCAATTGAGGATGTTGCTTCTCCGGTGGCTTTTAAAGGGCTTTAAAGGGTTGTTTTTAAGGGAAAGGGTCCGGCCAGTTTTTTCCCCCTCTCTCTCCACCACCTGAATACTCTGTCAAAGCTTGCGCTCTGGAAAAAGCTCCATAATGCCTTCCTGTGGGAAATGCTAGGCATGTGTATTTGAGCAGCTGCATGTGACTCTGTATGACAGAGTAGCTCAAAACCGGGCAAGAGCGGGCCAGCACAAAGGTTTGCGAGAAAGATCTCTGCACTCTGCCATGGCTTTAGCTCGCGGACTATTTCTAGAATGAGAAATGAGGAAAGCCTGGGTTCCTAGTAGGTAAGCAAATTATTCTGAATTAATTTTATGCTCGATTTAAAATACAGCCAGCAAAATAAGGACTTAGGCATGCATACTTTGACTGAATGCGAATTTGCAGATAGGTAGCCCCGTTAGTCTGTGCCTTTTGGCATCTTAAAGACTAACACATTTGTTGTAGCACAGGCTTTTCTAGACTGCAGTCTGTCTGATGGCTTAAGTCGAGTCGGTGTCGACTCGTGGTGACCACAGAGCCCTGTGGTTGTCTTTGGTAGAATGCAGGAGGGGTTGACCATGGCCATCTCCTGTGCAGTCTGAGATGATGATGCCTTTCAGCATCTCCCTCTATCGCTGCTGCCCAATACAGGAGTTTCCCATAGTCTGGGGAAAATACCAGCGGGGATTCAAACTGGCAACCTCTTGCTCGCTAGGCAAGTTACTCCAAGGCTTATTCTTCTATAAATGCATTAGTTTTTAAGTTGCTACAAGGCTCTTGGGTTGGACTGGATGCGTTCTCTTCCCCTCTTTATCCTTGCCTCCCTCTTCCTTCCTTGCCATTCCCCACCACTGGCTTCTCTAGGTCCAATTTTTTATTATAAGCTCTTTGGGGTATCTTGGTACCAGTGTTCCCTCTGACAGCAGTTCCCAGATGTTGAGGACTACAACTCCCATAATCCCCAGCCAAAGGCCATTGCAGCTGGGGATGCTGGGAGTTGTAGTGAACAACATCTGGGCATCCCTGTTAGAGGGAACAATGCTTGGTACTCTGTAAAGTGCTATGTATTTTGAGGGTACTGTATATAATTGTAATAGCCTTATAAGTATTTTGAAGAGTTTGTTGGTGCATTTGTTTATGCAAAATAAAGTCGTCATTTCCGATTATACCAAATTTTGCTTTCACAATCCTGCCACTTAAATTGGCAGAATGCACTACA
Organism: Hemicordylus capensis; assembly: GCF_027244095.1. NCBI lineage: Eukaryota > Metazoa > Chordata > Lepidosauria > Squamata > Cordylidae > Hemicordylus > Hemicordylus capensis. The sequence goes on from NC_069667.1 coordinate 24,701,307, forward strand.
TTTTTCACCGGAATATGCTGGCTGAAAGGTTTAACTTTTTATATATGGGGTGTTTTTTTGTGTGTGTGGTTTTTTTTAGCAGAAATGCTGAATATAACGATCATATTTTAACAGTTATTGTTCTCAACAGATTTTTAACACTCAATAATCAAATAAATAACTAAAAAATTATATACCCAAGAGAAGCAGATTTTTCTCAGATTCGAATTTACTATTATTCAAACTTACTATGTATGGTAATTATTTAATAAAATGAATAATGTTTGCTGTTTAAGTCCTGCAAATCTTAAAACTTCCCTTTTGCAAGCATATTCATAAAGAACTCTATGACATATATTATGCAAAATGACTTTGCCCAGTCAAAGATGGACCGAACTCCCTAAAACGTAGCAATCTGCAAATCAGAGAGGTCAGCCTTATGTGGGGGTGGGGTGGTGCTGGTCGTGGAGAATGTGCTACAAGCCCTAAGTAAGGCTAGTGTCACCGTAGTGCAAGCTACAGCATGTACATGGGAGACTACATGTGAGAGCACTTTAAGATGTTCCCCTCAGGGGATGGAGCCACTCTGGGAAGAGCCTCTAGTCCTCCCTGGCAGCATCTCCAAGATAAGGCTGAGAGAGACTCCTGCCTGCAGCAGATGCTGACAGTCTGGGTAGACAATACTGAGCTAGATGGACCTATGGTCTGACCCAGTATATGGCAGCTCCCTATGTTCCTATGTTAATTTGCAGACATGCCCTCTCTCTTGCTGTTGCTCCCATGCCACTGGTATTTGGAAGCGTCCTGCTTCTGAGCCTGAAGGTCACCTATTGCCGTCAAGACTAGTAGCCCTTGACAGATCTGGCCTCCATAAATTTGTCTAATTGCCCTTTTAAGCCATCCAGGCTAGTGGCCATTGCCACATCCCATGGCAGAGAATTCCATAGATTAATTGTGTGCTGTGTGAAAAAGTATGTCCTTTTTTTCAGACCTAAATTTCATGGGAATCCATTTCATGGGAATGACCCCTGGTTCTAGTGTTGTGAGAGAGGGAGAAAATTTTATCTGTCCCCAAAGGGCTCACAATCTAAAAAGAAACATAAGGGAGACATCCGCAACAGCCACTGGAGGGATGCTGTGCTGGGGGTGGATAGGACCAGTTGCTCTCCCCCTATGAAGTATAAAGAGAATCAGCACTTTAAAAAGTGGTGCCCAGTTCGCAAGGGATTTGCCCAGTTAGCAAGGGATTATAGAACAGGAAGCAGACAATTGGATTTCAAATTCTGCGCTAGTGACATTCTTGCTGTCATCAATATCTTTAGATTGCTGATCTTAATTATGTGCCTTTTTAGGAAATTTGTGGGAACCCTTCCTGCTGAGGGAGCCATGACGTGCAATGGATCAACAAACGCAGAGCCTTGTGCCACTTCGGAGGAAAATCCTGACCGAGAACTGGCTAAAGAGTGCTGCAGACTCCAAACGTTTGCCAATTTTCCAAGTCGCTGTCCTGTGTCCTCTTTAACTCTCGCCCGAGCTGGTTTTTTCTACACCGGAGAGGGAGACAAAGTGAAGTGCTTCAGTTGCCATGCAACTGTAGAAGGCTGGCAGCCGATGGACACTGCAGTCGGAAGACACCGAGCGGTTTCCCCAAGCTGCACGTTTATTAATGACCTTACCTTTTCGAAGCAGGATATACATTCTGTACTCCCAAACTGTCAGCCCAGAATTGAAAATGGTCTGGGAGATAGCTCTCCTTTGGACCCGTCCCCTGAACTCTGTGCAGATTATCTGTTGAGAAGTGGGCAAGTTGTGGATCTCTCAGATACGTTGTACCCCAGGAATCCTGCCATGTGTCGGGAAGAAGCCAGGCTGCGGTCTTTCCTCAACTGGCCACCCTACGCCCCGATTGCTCCCGAGGAGCTGGCCAAGGCAGGCCTCTATTACACCGGCACGGAGGATCAAGTAGAATGCTTTTGTTGTGGAGGCAAGCTGAAGAACTGGGAGCCCTGTGACCAAGCGTGGTCAGAACATAGGCGCCATTTCCCAAGGTGCTTCTTCGTCCTTGGCCGCAATGTTGGGAACGTTGGGAGTGCTCCAAATCACTCTGGAGAGGCTGAGCTGGGGGAAAGTGAGAGGTGTCATGTAAGCCTTCCCCAGAATCCCTCTATGGCAAACTATGAAACCCGAATCCAGACCTTTATGACGTGGAGGTATTCGGTTAGCAAGGAGCAGCTTGCCCAAGCTGGGTTTTATAGCACAGGTGAGCTGGATGGAGAATTTCCTAGACTGTCTGTCTCCCTCCCCCCACCCCGCCCCCCAACCCATCACTATAAAGATTTTTCACTATAACAGGGAGTGAGTAGACATGAAGGAGAATAAAATAAAAATAACCTCTGTGTGTGCCATCCAATGAACTTGGTTCAACATCCAAAGGCTTGTGCTGGGTAATTCTATTATTTCTTGTTTACACAGTCAGACAGGTGTTATTGACTGGTTTGTTTTATCCAGACATCGAGTCCTTCCCAAGGACCTGGGATGCCAGAATTTTATTGTCAATTGTTATAAATATCGTCGCAGAATATAGGCTGTTCCCAGTAAAGCTGCTTTTTGTAATCGGCTGATGGTGATTTCTGTGGCCCCTATGATGTTGAGGTGCTCTTCAAGGTCTTTTGGAACTGCACCCAGGGCGCCAATGACCACTGGGATTATTTGGGTCTTTTTCTGCCACAGCCTTTCAATTTCAATTTGTAGATCTTTGTATTTGGTGATTTTTTTTCTATTTCTTTTTCTTCTATTCTTTTATCCCCTGGTATTGCTATGTCGATTATTTTGACTTTTCTTTCTTTCTTCTCAGCTACAGTTCTGTCTGGTGTATTGTGTGGCAGATGTTTGTTTGTAGTCAAAAGTCCCATAATATTTTTACATCTTCATTTTCTACAACTTTTTCAATTTTTGTTCCCACCAATAATAATAATAATTGTTGTTGTTGTTGGTGCTACAATATTGTATTTCTTTTACTAGCTGCTTTGAGTTCCCTAGAAAAGTGAAAGAAAAGCAGGATAAAAGTATATTTAAAATAAATCGGAACTAAACTTCAAAAATGTTGGAAGCAGGTACATCTTCCCTTTGGGGTGATGCACTGTCATCTGTGTTAGCTATCTTTTATCTGATAGCAATGACAAAATTACTTCTGCAGTAGCTAAGTTCTGTCTTGTTGCCAATAGAATTTGAAGTAAGAGTGTGTCTGTATAGTTAGATTTCATAGGGTTTATGAATTCCTGGATTAGTTTATTGTTACTGTTTGAGTTGTTTGTGTATATTTTTCTGGTCAGCGACCGTAAATAAACAAAACTGAACTCATCTAGTACTCAGTGTACTATTGAGAAGAAGGCAGGCCTCTAATAATTAAATGGTATCTCTATTGTGATGGTTTGGACCTCTGCAGAATTATTGAAAAAGTCTTCTGTTCTCAGTCAGATAGTAGGATCATAGAGGAAGAGGTGAAAGAAGATCAAAGTGGAACAAGGAAGTGGTGGTATGTGTGTCAGGTGAGGAAGGGATGAGATAGACGTCATACTAGTTGCTCTTTTGTGTTAATAATATATGAGGCCTTATGCTTGACTAAGTATTGTGATTCATATTGCAACATTTGTTGGTTGTTGCTGTTGGGCTGTTGCTGGTGTCTACCTTAAGTTTCCTTTTAGAGTGTGAGCTCTTTGGGGACAGGGATCCATATCCGTTTGTCTGTCTATCTGTCTATGTGAAGCTGCTTTGGGAACTTTTGTTGAAAAGCAGCATATCAGTAGTAGTGACACGGCACCACTAGTGTGTAATTATAAATTGCTTCTTTTTTTGAATCAACCAGAAGGTGAGTTGCAATGGTTTGGTTGTTTTTTTTTAAAAAATGTCTAGAACTAAAGAACCTTGAAAGAAGAATTGTGTGGGTCTGTTGTGTATTCAGTCAAGATTCGTGCACTTACTTGAAGCACAGATTGGGCACCTTTTAAAAAGTGGGGAGAACCGGTCGTACCTGTTCCGCCACCACTCCCTGCAGCTGCTCTCTGCTGCAGTGGCGCGTCCCCCAGAACCCCTTGCGTGGCGGCAGCACACAGCTGGCAACCATGCTCGCCACGCAAATGGCCACCCACAGATGCAGGAAGCTGAGTGGAGCGGTGGAGGAGCAGGAACAGACCTGCTCTCCTCACTTACTTTTTCTTTTTTTGGTGCTTCTGTGCAATTCCAACATTATTCTGGGCGCTCTAATTGAATTAATCTTGCCTGCTTGTGTGCAGTGGTTGTGCCCCTGATATTTGTACAGCACAAATCTAGAGAGAAGTTCTGTTAATGACCTTGAGCTTTATTGGTCAGCTATCCAAAGATTGGTTTGCAGGCATATATTTTAGTGTTCAGGTTAGTGTGCAGATTCCTGACTTGATTTCCGTCTCTTATTCCTATTTCTCCCAAGGTAATGGTGACAATGTCGTATGCTTTCACTGTGGCGGTGGTCTGCAGGAGTGGAAGGAAGGTGAAAATCCTTGGGAGCAACATGCGAAGTGGTTCCCTGGGTAAGGCCTGTTGATGCGTACTTTATATGAGCTTTTTGCACGGCTGCATTCCGTTTGAATGGGCTCCCGCCATTGGAATGAGCCCATCGTTCCTGCAGAAAGAGCGATCCTGTGAACCAAGGCAGGTTACAGTGACTGATCCTGGTGCCATCCTTCTCCCTGCAGGGATTACAGAGCACAGAGACTGCTCTCTTGCTGCTTTCAAATGACGACTCTGCTGCGGTCCGCTAATGTTTTAAACAGTCTTTTGATTTTTAGCTTAAGCTTCCTAAGTTAAGGGAGAAGAGCTGGTTTTGTGGTCGTGAGCATGAATCGTCCCCTTTGCTAAGCAGGGTCTGCTCTGGTTTGTATTTGGATGGGTGCCTCCTTCTGAGCACTGTCTGCTCTAAGGCATTCCCCTTAGGGGTTGCAGCCGTAACTCAGTGGCAGAGCATCTGCTTGCATGCCGAAGGTCCCAGGTTCACTCACTGGCATCTCGAGATAGGGCTGAGAGAGTCTCGTCGAGAGCCACTGCCAGTCAGTGTAAACAGTACTGAGCAAGGTGGACCAGTAGTCTGACTCGGTAGAAGGCAGCTTCCTATGTTCCTAAAAGCCTGATGATCAACATCTTTGAAGAACTGCGTTTGCTTTCCCTTTCAGAACTTAATAAGTGAATATATTCTTTCAAGTGTACATTTTGACCCCGTCACATTATCCATCTTACATTATTTCACCCGTTATTTATTTCTAATATTTTTTGCCTAGATGCAAATACTTGGTAGAAAAAAAAGGACAAGATTTTGTAAACAGCGTTCACTTAACTCAGTCACTGCAGGATTCTACAGTGAGTATATTTGTGTGTCCTCCAGTAGCTATGCTTTAGGGATGCCTCCACAGAGCATCTAATTTGAGATAAATGCAATTCTAAGCTGTGAATTTATTGATCCAGTTAAATAATTAGAAGGGCTTTTGTTGCCTCCAGTCTGTCTTCACCGCCTGCCTGTCTCTTCTAGTGAACAGATGGTGCTTCCATATGTGGCTGAAAAGGTTAATTGCTGTGGTAGATGCTACATTCAAGTTATTTGATTGTGTTTCCTTGTTGATAATGGAATAATGTGAAGTGCAAAATGAACATAAAAGATTGCTTTTGTAAATCCTTGTCCAGGAAAGGAAGATGGGGCCGTAGCTCATTGGTAGAGCATCTGCTTTGCATGCAGAAGGTTCCAAGTTCCCTCCCTGGCAGCATCTCCAGGTAGGGCTGGGAGAGGCTCCTGCCTGCAATCTTGGAGAAGCTGCTGCCAGTCAGTGTAGACAAAACTGAGCTAGAAGGACCAGGGGTCTGACTCAGTATCTTGCAGCTTCAGAAGTGCATGTCGTTATCCACAGAGTACCTTCTTGTTTAAATGACTTGCTCGCGCTAAGGAATCTACTTGCACCAAATGATGACATCTATAATGCAGCACTTCTTTTAATTTAATAATAATAATACTATTATTAGGAATAATGTGCTTAAAATTGCTGGGCTGTACAATATGTACAAACCTCATGGGCCCAGCCCTTAGGCCTGCCCTCTGTTTCAGTTGAATATTTGCCAAATGGTCTTTGACTTGTGGGTTTTCACCTCATGTGCACTGCAACAAAAATCTAATCTCGGTTTTTCTTTTTAGATAGAAACTGCTGAGAAGACATCATCTATTAAAGGTATGCGTAGTACTGTTTAGAACTTGCCTGCTGAATTTGTGACCACCAAGCCTAACACAGGCCATAATGGGAGGAGATCTGGTCTGGTGGTAGCAAGCATGAATTGTCCCCTTTGCTAAGCAGGGTCCACCCTGGTTGCATATGAATGGGGGACAACAGGTGTGAGCACTGTAGGATATTCCCCTCAGGGAATGGGGCTGCTCTGGGAAGAGCAGAAGGTTCCAAGTCTCCTCCCTGGCAGCATCTCCAAGATAGGGCTGAGAGAGAGACTCCTGCCTGCAACCTTGGAGAAGCCGCTGCCAGTCTGTGAAGACAATACTGAGCTAGATGGACCAAGAGTCCGACTCAGTATATGGCAGCTTCCTATGTTCCCATCTTTGCAAAGATGGCCATATCCACTCCCAGAACACTACCGGCACTGACAGTTGCTGGTGTCTATAATGTTTCTTTTTAGATGGTGAGACCTTTGGGGTCTGGGATCCATCTTACGTACTTTTTACTTATTATTTCTCTATGTAAACTGTTTTGGAAACTTTTGCTGAAAACTGGTATATAAATATTTCATGTTGCAAAACCAGAGGGGTTGTTGAACAACTGGCAACGCCACAAAGTGTGATTAACAGTCTGTATTTGGTTTGATAAGTCACAAGTTAAAAGGAAAAAAAAGAGTTGTTCTCCAGTAGGATGTTGTCACCATGGCCTAGAAAGGAACAGGCAAATGGTAAATCTTTTAAGATCTGCTTGCTTCTGTTATTAATTGAGATCTTCCTTAGCTGTATTTTTGTTAAGTATGCAATGATCAGGATACACCCTATATTCCCCCCTACAACTATATATTTTGGTTTGAATTTTATTTTCATCTCCTGATACTGCAGATGAGGAGCTTCTACAGAACCATTTGGTCCAGGATGCCATGCGTATGGGTTTCAGCCTGGGTGAAATTAGGAAGACGATGGAAAGGAAACGCCACCTGTCCACAGAACACTACAAATCGGTTGAGGCTCTGGTTACAGATTTAGTAAATGCACAAAGTGACAAAATACAAGATGTATCCTGGGAAAGTGTACTGCAGAAAGGTGAGCACTGTAAACCTCAAAGCACATTTATTGGTTTTATTTATTTATTGTTAAATTTATATACCGTTTTTCATTAAAAACAATCCCAAGGCTGTTGTATGTTTAAAAACATACAATAAAAATAACAATTAAAAGTATTAAGCTAAAAATATGAAACAAATCTGATCTAAAATATATAAAGGGCAAAGATAAAAACTATACACGGGTATAGTGTATATACTTGTGTTTATAGTGTATATGTGTCCGTTGAACAAAAATATATTGCTCTGGCAATGAAAGCGAAAGTATTACCTCTTCTGCTTGGGGACGTTGCCTTTGCTTATGAATGTGGAGTGTCTGCTCTTTCTTGGTATGGAGTTTCTCTAGTTAGACATGCAGTCAGGATCCCTCCAACAGTTTAGCTCCCTGTCATTCCATTGGCTGAGCCTTTTGAAGAGTGGGCAGCCTGCTTGCCACTTGTGTGAGCTTTCCTTGCCAAGGGACTCGTATTATAAAATAATACAAACCCTGATGTGCCATCAAGCCCACCCCACTTTGGTTCGTTTGGTAATTCTCGTGACTTCTTGCTGGTAGTATCCGTTCGCTTTTGTTTGTTGGGACCATGTTTTTGTGCAATTGACCCTGTTCAGATAACCGTCTTAAGTGTGGTTTTGATTAACACGATGAAAGGGAGTCTGCCCTTTCCTCGGGTTCACACACTCCCCTCTCTACCACGAGTGAGAAGAGTTGATTAGGAAGGGAAGGAGGAGACGGCAAGCTCTCGAGGAGGGCAAACTCATTTCGCAGTCATCTAAAGTAACCGTGGTTCAAATGACTGTCTGAAGTCTGAACTGAACTGGCTCAGTGTTTTTCTCTTAGGTGCTTCCTGAGTGTAACGGCTAAGAGAGCAAGCTGCAAATCAGTCTGAGTCTCGTCTCTGCCACACTCCCACTAAGTGGTCTTTTGGCAAGCCAACTCCCCCTCCCCTCCCATAATTGGTCCTCTTTACATCAAAGGCTGTGGTTTTAACGTAAGATGGGGGGAAAGTATAAATGCTTGTTTCCTCCGCTGCCTGGAGCTGAGGCCATCTCTGAGTGGGTTATCCTTTCCATGTGCTGCCAGGCAGGACTAACTGAAAATGTTGCAAAGCCGTAAGAGTCCAGGTCCTTTTAGTCTTTTAGTGCACTCCTAGGCATTTCCATTTCCAATTTTCAGCTCTCTGTTTCTTTCTGTTTCAGATCTTGGTACTGAAGAGAAGCTGAGGCGTTTGCAGGAGGAAAAACTATGTAAAATCTGCATGGATAAAACCATCTCAGTCGTTCTCCTTCCTTGTGGGCATCTTGTGGCTTGTAAAGATTGTGCTGAAGCCATTCACAAATGCCCTTTGTGTTGTGAAGTTATTGCAAAAAGACAGAAGATATATATGTCCTAATAGGCAGCACTGTGCTATGCAAGTACAAAACTCCCCTTCCGTGACACCAATCTAGTAACGGACCACACGTGCAAGGTTGTTAACACTGAAATGAATTGAAAGAGCATCGAGCTTTAATCCAACGCACTGACACCGTTTGGATTGTCGCTGCTAAGTCTCGTGCTCCTAGGCTGTCCATTGGCCCTAAAGGCTTATACGGAGAGTGCTGGGCTGCCATGAGCGTGTAAAGTCCAGCTTCGGAAACCTGTTCTAGCACTAATGCTTGGGGGTTGGCTCCAGCCCCAGCCACTCGCCTTAGAGAAGCCAGCTGGCTGGTTGTAGCAACTTTCTTCCCTGGCCCCTTCACCCCATGATCCAGCGAAGGTCTTTCACCAGCCTAGTATGCACCAAGGGGGCACGTCTGTGTCTCAGCTGTCTCATTGCCGTCAGGAGTACATGTTCTCTAGGGAAGCGCATTCAGTCATCTCGGCCCCCATCTGAAGTGGTGCCTCCCAGGCAAAGCTTTACATCTTCACTGGGAGCTTGGCTGGAGTTGGGGGGCAGGGGTCGATGTTTGAGCCCCTTGCGATGCCTCTTCAGCTGCAGCACAAATCCCTGTGCTCAGAATTGGGTTGCCCTTCATCCTGCTTCCATTGTTGTGGCAGTGGAGAGGTGGTCAGACCTTGACTCTTGGAGTTATTTTTAATAGTGTCCAGTTAGGTGTGCAAATATAGCTAAAGACTCCATGAAAGTAAACAAGAAGGCTTTCAGCAGTTGCTGGTGGAGTGGTCTTGGTAGCTGCACATGCAGCCTTCCTAAATAACAACCGCAAAGTAAATGGAACCAACAACTGCCAAGTAAGTGCATATGCGTTGGGTTCCAATGAATATGTGAAACAACAAATTGAGTACTTGGTTTGCTGCTTAATTGTTGGGCTAGACGTTGAGAGCCTCTCAGTCTCACTTCTGAAAGAGTAAATGAGCTAGGGTTGAAAGGGGGGGGGCGGGGAAGTAAGGCAGATGAAACCTCTTAATAGGACACTTTTCAAGGCAAGTGCTTAGAGACACGTTTTATGACTTGCCGATTCTGTTTTGAGTAGTTCTAACCAAATGCTTCTTTAGTCTCCCATCACTTGGGTCGAACGATGGCAACAGAGCTGACATATAGCAAGTGCTCTAATTTGACGTCTCCTGTCATCTGCCTTTGGGGGTGGGGGGATACTCAAGAGTAGGTGATTGGAAGATGTTAGCTATACGTTGAATCAGGGTGTTTTCAAGATGAATTGTCCCCCAGTGTTTTCAGCTACTGGTGATATACATAGGGTTGGGGGGGGGGGCGTCCTCCCGCCAGTTACCTATGTTTGCCTCCCTCTTGACCATAATCAATAGATGTTTGAAGGTCAGATGAACGATATGCCATAACCATGCTGCTTTGCTATCTTTTGGAGAGTCGCATGTACACTAACCAAAGGTGTGCATGTGTGGGGTCTTACAAACACTCACATGCACAAATTTGTAGGGTGTCGGCCTTGGTGCATTCAGTAGTGGAGCACTACAAGTGAAGTCCTGTCCGAAGTTGTGTGTGTGTGTGTGTGTGTGTGTGTGTGTGTGTGTTGGTCCCGTTGTGCCTAATGAGAACCTCACAGGAGTAACCGGGTTGAGGGATGCCGCCTGCAGTCCTGCTGCAGATTCTTGTTGACCCTTTCCCCACAAGCTGCCAGAAGGAGCAGCAACAGTGGGGCCGTGCAATCTCCCAGCCCCAGGTTTGGTTGAAATCTGCTCGGGTTGAGGCTGCCGGGAGGAATCTCAGCAGAGCTTCTCAGCACAGCAGTGCTTGTGGGGTCAAAAGTTAACTGAGCAAGCTAGTAAAAATCCCAGACTAACCAAGCACAAGTAGCTTGGTGTGTTGTATGTACTTGCACTTTAGCATAACATCCAATTCACCACCTATTTTTAGAGCTATCCCAAAGTCACGTGTTTTGATCCTGAGTGCGATCCACTTTATGCTGCCTGTCTTCTGTGTGAGTTTGTTTTTTAATTAAGCTGGTACAAAGCACCGTCTGGTGACCTGCACCCTGAGCGGGTGGCTTGACCACCCATCCTGGTATATCTTTACAGCTTCCATTCTGGTCCTTGTCTTAACTATCTGAACTGCTTGCATGGCAAGAAGACACTTTTACAATGAAAAACAAGTCATAAGACACCCTTCTGCAGTATCATGGCATTTGCTGTCATTGTTTTAGTTTCTTTCATCACTTTGCTTTAGAAAATAATATGATTTTAAAAGATAAAGTAAACGTTGATGGTATCACTAAACTATGCATCTCTTCTGATCAGTAGACCGCATCCAAATACACGTATGTATATAGAATTAGATTTGGAATCAAGACTCTATAATGTTTGGTTGTAAATGTTATTTGTTAATCCTTAACAGAGATATAGTTTTTTTCCAGCTAGATAAAGGCTTTGAGCAAACATATTCCAGTGTACTCACAGAAGATTTATTTTTTTAAAGTATTGTAATTGTGTAATATAATCTTAGAGCTGTTTTGCAGTTCTGCCTTTGGTGACAATTTTTAATAAAGTGATTATTCTTGTGTACTGAAGTGTGTTTCTTGCATTCACACAAATGATTATAAGGGCTACCACAAACAAGCCTCAGTCCCTGACGTATGTCATTCCCCTTCTCTGTCCATTTTCTCACCCAATACAATGAAATGGGAATCTTTGGGAGGATGTTGAGACTGGGAGAAAGAGGCTTATAGGCAGAAATAGGATTGTGATTTTGCATTATATTTTGGGGGCGTCTTATATCTATTTCTGAAAGAAATGGCAGTCTCAGGGTGACCTGTAGATATATCAGTGTTGAAAAACAGGGGAGAGGGTCCAAGGGGGGCAACCACAATTGCCCCATGTTAATCAGTGGGATGGAATATTCATGCACAGAATGCAGTTAACAGATAAGCAGGTGAGGGGAGCTAATGGAACTGGGGGGTGGCACAAAAAGTGGGGAAATTTATCAGCTTGATGAATACTTCCTCAAGACGGTTACAAACAACCCTTCTTCTGAGGGTGAAGGGGGTCTATATTCCTTTAGTTTTCTCACCAGTCATTTCACAGCTCTCTGTTACTGAGGAGGGAGGAGTTTGAAAAGGCTCTAAGGAATAAAGGAACTTGTTTTGCAGACTCAACCAAGTTCTATGGGCTTAAGGGGGGGGTAGGAGAGTTGGGGTGGCTATTGACGTGGCGCCCATCCCCTGGCCCTTCAATGAGGAAGGCAGCAGTTGCTCCTTGTTAGCCCTGGTGGGAAAAAAAGTTCTCTTGGCCTTCCTGGTGCTGCCGTTTGCTCCACTGGAAGCCAAACGACCTGGGAGTTGGCATGACTCCTTTGGCAACCAGTTAGGAACAAAGGCAGCTGCCTTCTACCAAGTCAGGCCATTGGTCCATCAAGCTCAGTATCTCCAAGGTCACAGGCAAGAATCTCTCTCAGCCCTATCTTGGAGATGCCAGGGAGGGAACTTGGAACCAAGCCTGCAGATGCTCTTCCCAGAGTGACTCCATCCCCTAAGGAGAATCTCTTCCAGTGCCCACACATGTAGTCTCCCATTCAGATGCAACCAGGGTCTGGGGTGTCTTTAGGAAGCCCTGATGGGGTGTGAGGCCTGGGGCAAATCAGCCAGTGTGGGGCTCCTTCCAGTTAAGTGTAAAGGGGGTTAAAAGAATGGGGCCCGGGGCGGTCGCCCTGCTTGCCCTGTCCTAAGGACAGCCCTGCCAGGGTGAACTCGGCTTAGCAAAGGGGACAATTCATGATTCCTACCACAAGCCCATCTCTCCTCTCAGTTGGGATGCCGGGGTGCGGGGCTGGCCACTGTTGGTGTTTGCTGCTGAGGACTCCATACTGCCAGTTAAACATTCGCCTTGCCTGCCTGCTTTTTTGCTGGCCTGCCTCCCTCCACTAGGCAGAAATGTGGAGTCAATAGTCACCTTGAGACTGGATGGCTGACTCTGCTTTGCAGCTGTGCTGTCATGAGCTCTTATAATCTTCAAAGGCTGGAAGTTTAGTCTTCAAGGGAGGGGGCCTATTATGATGTTGCAGGCACAAGGATAGGCCGGCTGTGGCATCTCAACGCCACAGAAAGACTCTTGATGGGTTTATAGTCTGTGCTAGGCAAAGTGGGTGTCTTCTTCACAGCTGGCCATTTCAGGGGGACAGAAAAGGGATGCATTTCCTCCTCATGTAGGTGCAATGAAGTATTCAGACACCGAAATAGGTCTCTCCTATCAGTTTTAATTGCTTTGATGAAAACATACACTCTACGAGAATACATTCTGCCTATAGGCACTCATGCTTGACTTTCCTCATTTCTGTCCAAACTGGCTCCCGTAAATGGAAGCAGAAAATAAGCAGCTGAAAAGGACCTGGGTGGTCCTTCGCATACTTCAACCAAGTATGTGAATGAACCCCAAAAGAACCCACTACCATATAATATCCTAAAAGGTTATGCTTTTGTGCATGGACTCTGGAAAGTTATCAAGTCGATGGATGGTGGAAGTAAGCAATTTCTCCAAACATCATGGGCGGGTGGGAGATAATATAGAAAGAAAGTCACCACATCTAAAAAAGGACATTGTAGAACTGGAAAAGGTGCAGAAGAGGGCAACCAAGATGATCAGGGGCCTAGAGCACCTTCCTTATGAGGCAAGGCTACAACACCTGGGGCTATTTAGTTTAGGAAAAAAGACGACTGCTTGGAGACATGATAGAGGTCTATAAAATCATGCATGGTGTGGAGAAAGTGGCTTGGGATAAATTCTTCTCCCTCTCGCATAACACTAGAACCAGGGGTCATCCCATGAAATCTTTGGTCCTTTGGAAGTACTTTGGTCAACACACACACAACTTGACACAAACAACTTGTTACTTTGTTACTTGTTACTTACCAACTTGTTACAAACACACACAACTTGTTACTTTGTTACTTGTTACACACACAAACAAACACACATAACTTGACACAACTTTGGTCCTTTGGAAGTAGTTTTTCACACAATGCATAATCTACTTGTGGAATTCTCTGCCACAAGGTGTGGTGACAGCCAACAGCCTGGATGGCTTTAAGAAGGGTTTGGATAACTTCATGGAGGAGAGGTCTATGGCTACTAGCCAGAGGGCTGTGTGCCACCTCCAGCCTCGAAAGGCAGGATGCCTCTGAGTACTAGTTGCAGGGGAGTAACAGCAGGAGAGCGGGCACGCCCTCAACTCCTGCCTGTGGCTTCCAGCGGCATCTGGTGGGCCACTGTGCGAAACAGGATGCTGGACTAGATGGGCTGCCTTGGGCCTGATCTAGCAGGGCTGTTCTTATGTTCTAATAATCTCAATTAAGACATCAATGTGAGCAATGTACATAACAAAATACACGTTACCATGGGAAACATGAGTACAGAGCAAGTTTGTGTAATGAACATTTACAATCAACCTTGCTACTGAGGTCCCCAAAATAAATATATAAGGCATTTCACAACTTGCAGATCAGTCCTCCATAAGGTCACTATATATTGATACATGGTATTTATGGGGTGGTGGTGGGTTCTTTTTGGGTCCATCAGCAGAAAATAAGAGCCCAGGGGGGAGGGGAGGACTAGGCCGGAACCGTTTCCCCTGATGCACTAGCGCAGGAGTAGGCAACCTTGGCTTGCCAGCGGTTGTTGAACTACAACTCCCATCATCCAGTTGTGGCTGGGGATGATGGGAGTTGTAGTTCAACAGCTGGAGAGCCAAAGATGCACTAGCATCCTTGCACTAGGAATCCCCTGCAACTTGCAGGGAATTCATGACAGAGGGGGACATTCAAAAGTGGCGCCCCCCTCACCTGCATTCTGAAGTGTTTCTGCAGCCCTTTCTGCCAGCTTCTTCTCCTGGGTGTGGAGAGCAGGCCAAGGCCTTTAGGATGGGGTCGATTTTAACTGGCTGTGTGCTGGAGGGCCCAATGGAGGCGAGTGGTTATTTTCCACAAAGGGAAAGTAAAATGCTGCTGTTCACGGTGCAGCGAAAGGAAAACTGACTCCCCATCTCTGACCCTGGGTGGCCCCGTCGTCAGCAGGAGGCTTTACACACAGGGCTGTGACCCTGAATCTCCTTCTCCTTCACCAGCCAAACTTACCCCAAAGCCCCTTCAAGATCCTTGGACCCACTCCACACACCAGTCGGGCTTTGTCTTGCAAATTCTAGCTTATCTTGGTGTATTTCCACCAGGTTTTTAAAAAGCTGGTTTTATGCTCCTTTTTCTGAAAGCGCCCCAGCAAAAAGGGAGAGGCACTGATGTGGAATCATTAGCAGAAGAGGGATGCTCTCTTTAGAAATGCAGAGGCAGCTCTTTAGAAAGCTCCCCCCCCTCCCCGAATGGCTAGAAGGAAAACACGGAGGCATGCCCTGTGAACTTGCATCAAAACAAAACCCGAGAGCAGAGAGGAGGGGCTGCTTCCCTCCATGCCGCGAGGGTGATTCGTCGAGGCTTCGCCCAACATTCACCCCGCAGCAAGGAGCCAGGTGCGAATCCCTCCCAGGTGAGTGTGGGTGATGTTGTGTCTCCCCGTTGCAAAACAAGACTTTCTTTATCCACTGGGCGTCCAACCCTCTGCCTGCAGCGTATGTTACTGCTGATTTAAGACTAACTCCTGGAGAAGAACCTCAGGCAAATCTCATGGTTGGCTGCACCAGGCAACCTGAGCCGGCCCTGACTGAGGCTGGCGGTTGATGTTAACTGAGGAGTTGCTACATTCCTTGTCGGGGCTCTCAGATCTGGATGATGCTGGAGCACAACCTGGACGTTGTGGCTGGGGGGTGATGGGAGTTGTAGTCCAACAGCTGCTGGGAACTCAAGCTGGAGAACACCAAAAACAAACAAACAAACAAACCAACAAGCCCCAAAGGCTTCTGGGGCCTTTTGGCTAAGATCAAGTGTGGCAGCAAAAACATGATATCCCGCATAACCATGGGCATTTTGTTACTTTATCGTTCTTGCACCCCAGTCCGAAACGGGGCTGGAATCTAATCACTTAAAGGCCTTTCCCAATTGATTGGGGACCTTTCCTTTGAATATTTCTAAAAATCCGCAGACGGCACCATCACAATACAGCAGCAGCAGCATTCTCCTTTCACTCTCACACAGGACGGGCTGTTTCGAAGGTGGGGAGATCCTCAGTCTCCACCCACCCCGCCCTCCACCTGATTGACAGGCTCAACAGCCATGGAAATGCTGGCTGATACTCAGTGTGGGCACCGCCCCTGCTTTTGAGCTTATTGGGGAACTGGGGTGGGTGGGTGGAGCAACCTGAGCACCTAGCCAACCAATCATATGGAGAGGAGGAGGGAAAGGCGGGGCCAGGTCAGGGGCATCTATGCTGTGGAACTCTGGCTATGAGGAGGCAGGAAGCCATAGAGCAGAGTTGGGGTGTTGGGGGTTTTGGGGGGGAGGGGGAATTTCCTGATTCCAGGGCTTATTAGGAACATAGGCAGCTGCCTTCGACTGAGTCAGACCCTTGGTCCATCTAGCTCAGTATTGTCTACACAGACTGGCAGCGGCTTCTCCAAAGTTGCAGGCAGGAATCTCTCTCAGCCCTATCTTGGAGATGCTGCCAGGGAGGGAATTTTGAACTTTCTTCATGCATGCATGTAGCTGCTCTTCCCAGAGCGGCTCCATCCCCTGAAGGGAATATCTTACAGTGCCCTCACATGTCTCCCATTCAAATGCAAACCAGGGCAGACCCTACTCAGCAAAGGGGGCAATTCATGCTTGCTACCACAGCAGCAACAACAAATATTTATATACTGCTTTTCAACACAAGTTTCCAAAGTGGTTTACATAGAGAAATAATAAACCAATATGATAAAATAAACAAGACCAGCTCTGGCTTGTATTTTACTTCCCAACAATTATGGAAAGTCTTAGATCAGATCGGATAATTTGATTACCGTTATTGACCAGAATCAACAAGCAGCAAGCCATCAACAACACTTGGAAAGACTTAATTCGCTTGGCTGCTTATATGGGGTGCCTATACTTAAGTGGTGCAGCGGAGAAATGCTTGACTAGCAAGCATGAGGTTGCTGGTTAAAATCCCCGCTGGTATGTTTCCCAGACTATGGGAAACTGCTATATCGAGCAGCAGCGATATAGGAAGATGCTGAAAGGCATCATCTCACACTGCGCGGGAGGAGGCAATGGTCAACCCCTCCTGGATTCTACCATAAGAAAACCACAGAGCTCTGTGGGCGCCAGGAGTCAAAATCGACTTGACAGCACACTTTCCCTTTCCCCTTGTTAGAAGGGTTAAAAACCTGCTGACATCTTTATTTGAGCAACAGCTCTAATCCTAGTCATGTTTACTTCATAGTCAATCCCAGTTTCAGTGGCTTGCAAGTTGCCTCCTTTGTGTTTGTGGCTGATTTCCCTGGACTTGTCAGGAGTGCATCTGGAGATGTTTCTGCCACATTCTTGGAGGGATCTTTCCCCATCAGCCACAAACACAAAGGAGGCAACTTTGACGAAGATCAGGTACAGGCTCAGGTAACACACACCAGGGATATACTGCAACATTTTGTTGCAGCTCTACTACCCTTGTTATTAGTAATACCACTTTTCACACACACCCCAAAGTTCTCAGAGAACCTTTTCAGACATTGGAAAGAAGCTTTGCTGCGGTTGAAGAGGGGGGCAGTTGCTCCTCTTGCTAAATATAAGAAAACTGCCACTTTAGAAGGTGCTTCTTTGCCCCAGGTAGCATTTATGTCCTTTGGGCCCCACAACAGAAAATATTTTCTCTATGCCTATATATCTCTATGTTTGCCAGCCCAGGATACACTTTTGCATCTGATGGTCTATACAGCCCACAAACGCTGATGGTGCAATAAATGTCTTAGTCTTTTAAGGAGCACAAGCCCCGGGGTTGATTTCGCTGCAACAGACCAAGACAGTTACCCCTTCAGAAAAGAGCAAGTAGGTTTATTTAATGATGATTAACGATGCCCAGGTAGATAGCCATTTGCTTCTTGAAAACTACATATACAGATCGACGTGAGATCTGTTTCATCTGTATTTTTCCTTGATCTGGTTTTCCCCTCCTCAATGAATTGACAGACAAATGTGACCAAGGCAATTTATTTTGATTCAGATTTTGTTTGTTAGGAAGAGGTACCAGCATGTTCCCTCAGAAAGAAGCCTCACTCAGCTGAATGGACTTACTCCCTAATTAGTGCGGATAGAATGACTGCAGCCATGAAGCTTGATCCTAGGCACAATTGTGTATTAACCTCTCTTCATACCTTGCTTTTCTATAGAGCAGTGGTTCCCACAAAAGGGCACATGAACCCCTGGGGGTACTTTTAAGGCTTGTAAGGGGTCCTCAGAGTCCTCCTGACTCACTGACCGATTAGGACTCCGCTGTGTGTATGTTTATGAAGGGGCACTGAAAATCTCTGGGGAAGACCTGAGCTGAAGGTTTCGGACAGAAAGGGTACACTTGTTAGGAAAGTTGAATATGTACATGCACCTGAGCATGGCCCAAGTGTTTATTGGCTTTTGATTCAGATTTTGTTTGGGTTCCCCCACCCTTGGCATTGGCCAGGGGTGAGCAAACTTGGCCTTCCAGCTGTTGTTAAACAGCCAGTGTTAGAGTGTTAGACTAGGACCGGGGAGACCTGAGTTCAAATCCCCATTCAGCTATGAAGCTCACTGGGCGATTCTGGGCCAGGCACGGATCTCTCAGCCTAACCTGCCTCACAGGGCTGTTGTGAGGGTAAACATAACCATGTACACCACTTTGGGCTTCTTGGAGGAAGAGTGGGATATAAATGTGAAAATAAAAAAATAATAAAGTCACTGGCATCTTTCCACAGTTTATTGTGGCTGGGGATGGTGGGAGTTGTAGTTCAAGAACAGCTGGCGGGCCAGATTTGCCCATCCCTGGCCTAGTTAGAGGTGCCAACTCAGCCATGCTGGCCTGATTCTCAGCAGGATTACTCAGAAATTCCCCAGCGGGTGGAACCTCTACAACTGTGGGGCCTGATCCAAGCACCCCTCTGCTCGCCTCTCTCTCTTCGTGTCTCCCCCCGCCAAAGGACAAATACGCTGAATAGATTTATATACCGCTTTCCAACAAAAAAGTTCCAAAAGCGGTTTACACACAGACACCTGTTTGTTTGTTTATTTATATCTATGTTCTTGCTTCGCAGATTTCGGTGGGGCTGAGCCTTTAGGCTTGCAAACAGCGACGGGACTTGCAACAGGCAGGTCTGGGCGAGGAGCCCAGGGCAAGCCTCAGCAATGGGTCTTGCAAAGGGGCCAATGCACGGCCTTGCAAACTGAGCCAGCCCAGCCAGGTCCAGGCGGAAGCCAGCCCTGGGCCGAGCTCAACAGCACTTCTTGCTCCCGAGGAGGCCTGAGCGAGTGCAACGTCAGCTCTAGCCTCTTGCAGCTGCAGAGGGCGGGGGGGCGGGGGTATCCGAGAGCAGGCCCCGCCCCCTCCCCGTTCTGGCGCCTCTGCCGGCTCCTCCTCCTGCAAGTGGGCGCTACGTGCAAACTTGAGCCTCCCCCGCGCGCGGCGAGGAACAGCCACTGAGCGATGACGTAGAGAGGGGCCGGGGGGGGGAGGGGGAGAGAGAGAAAGAGGACTGCCTCTACCGCGCATGCGCGGCACTTTGTTTACCCCGTTCTGCCTCCAGCCCGGAGGAAGGAGTTGGGCCTGGAGCCGTTCTGGGTGCATAGAGAGCGCGCCCCGCTTCTAGTTCCCGGCTGCACTTCCGGCTCCGTCCGGCAGGTGCCGCTCTAGGCCCGGCGGATCGGAGCGTGCTCAGTGGCCGCCAGGTGGCGCCTGCGCCCTCCATTCGCTCGCCAGCCGCCGAGCCGCGAACACCCCAAACAATCCCCAGCGCCGCTGCCGCTACCGCCAAATTAAACAATCCGCCCGTGGCGCCCCCCCCGCCGCCCCCCCAACGCCTCCTTCACCGTCCCGGCGCGCGGGCTCCTGCCGGGCCCGACTCGGCCGCGGCCTGGTGTAGGCCTCCAAGCCTCCCCGCGCCAACCCGCATCCCAGGCAGGCCGAGCCGAGAAGGTAAGCGGGCGACGCCGCCGCCGAGGAGGGCCAGCCGCGGGGCAGCGACGACGACGACCCGAGCGAGTTGCCTTGGGACGGGCCCGGAGGCCGGGGAGGGTCAGGCGGGCGCGCGAGGCCCGACGGAGGAGACGCCGCCGCCGCCGCCACCACACCAGGCCTCAGGCCCCCGCCGCCACAGCCGGGTAAGTTCGGAGGGCCGCGGAAGCTTCTGGGAGTTCGTGCCTATTCCCGGCCTCTTGAGGGGGGGTACTGTTTGTGGGGGTTTTTTTTGAGGGGGGGGACACACGGGCAGGGGTGGGGAAGGAGGCCGCCGAGGAGGAGGAGGAAGAGGCGGCGGCCGAGGGGAAACTCTCCGCGCAGGCAAGATGGAGGACGCGCGGGCCGAGGAGGAGCGCCGCGAGAGGCGAGAGCGAGAGGCGCGCGCCCGCCCGCCGCCCTCCCTCTCCACCGGGGGGGGGGACACGGACGGAGGGGCTGGGCCGCGGCGGCGCCCCCCCGCCCCGAAGCGGACCCCCCATCTCAGGCGCCCGCCCTGGGAGTGGGACTCCCCTCTTCTTCCTCGCCCCCCCTCCTCGGAGCGAGGGCAGCGGCCTAGGCCCGCCGCGGCTGGGCGCCAGTAAAATGGAGACGCCTCCCCGCTCCAGCCCCTCCGCTGCCTTTGGGGTCCGGCCGGGGAGCCTTTCCAGGCGCTCGCCGCTTGGGGGTCGGCAAGGCCGCTGAAAAGTTGACGGGGACCTGGGGGCGGCGGGCAGGCCGGGAGCCGTGTTGTCTTCTCCACTGCTGGGAGAGCTCTGGTTGTTCGAAGGCGGCGGCGGCGGTGCCAGTTGGAGGGGGCCCCGGGGTCCCTGGGCCCCCGAGGGGAAGGGGGCCGCCGGCTTGGGGAGAGCTGGCCCGGGGCTCTTCCGCCTGCGATTCTTCTCCCCCCCCCAGGAAGCGGTGGGGGGGCTTGGCCCGCCTTTGTGTGTGGACCCAGGCCCCACACTCCGGCCTCAGGACACAGCAACCACCACCACCCCGACCCGGCATGGGTCTGGAGTGGCTTCTCCCCCTTCTCGGGTTGTTTTGATGGGCTACCTCGTGTCGGGCTTGTGGTCTTTACGTTACTCGAGCCGGTTGGCGGGGTCTGAATCGAAGGGGTAGCCAGGGGCGCCTTGCCGAGCCCCCTACGAGGGCGGTTGGATCAGGGGCTGGTCTTGGTGGCCAGTGTCCCCCTCCCCATCGGCCACCAACCCCACTGAGCTGTGGTGGCCGGCAGGCCGAGAGAGGCGCCTGGGGCAGCAGTCGGGCGTCTGTTGATCCCAACTTGACAGCCCCCCAAGTTGGGAAGTGTGTGTGTGTTTGTGCTCCAGCTTCCCCTCGCCAGGAAGCCTGGCAGGGGGTCGGAAATGGGGCTGCTGCTGCGCCGCCTGGGGGACAAGCCCCTTCCCCCCCCGCATAGTTCTCTTTCGGCAATGCAAGCCCTGAATGCGCTCTGCAACCCGCCCCCTGGCCCCGCCACTGGGCAAGAGAGGTTGACCCCCCAGTACATTCTGCGCGTAAGCCCCTTGGGCTTGGAGGGGCTGGACTCCGCCCCCCCCCACCGCCTTTGGGTCCTGATGGAGGCTTGGAGAAGGGACGGGCGGTGGGTGGGGAGAGAGCGTCAAAGCTCGGCTCCCGCCAGGGCCGAGCACTTCCCTCGCCGCCTCTCCTCCATCCCGAGCACGGGCCGTTTAGGAAAGTTGGTTTTTGGCTGCGTTGCTTGTCCACCGTTGTCCAGACTTTTCACTTCGGGAGAGAGCCCGGCAGCCCGGCTGGCTGAGCGTGTTGGCCGGATTCTGGCGGGGGCTTGTTCCCGAAGAGATGCGCCTGGGGGGCTGCAGCCTCTGCCGTCCCGTCTTTCTTTCGAGGGGGGTGGTGGTCAGTTTCAGTTCGGCGGGGCCGGCGGGCGCCCTTGTCCCGGGAACTTTTGGATGTCCGCGTGCTGCGGGGACCCCGCTGGGTCCCTGCCTGGTGGGAGGAGAGGAGGGGGCGGGAGGCGGCGGCGGCTTCCTGGGGCCCTTTTGGCGCCACTTTGCTTTGCGATTCTTCTTGTCGCCTCGCTCTGCGCTCCCCCCACCGCCCCCCCATCCTTGCCCAGGTAGGAAGCGGGCTGCCTTCCCTGTAGAGGTTTGGCTCCCTCCCTTTCGCCGGTGGGGAGGGAGGAGGCGACTCGTCCTTGGGGAGGGGGGTCCGGAGTGGCCTCAAGTGTGGACTCTGGCTCGACTTCCCCGGCCAAGGCCGGCTGATTTCTGGGCGCGGGGGGGGGGCAGTGTCCTACCTCCCTCCTCCCTCCCCCCCTCTCCTTGACTTGTTCCGGTCCCAGCGGTGCCCCCTTGTTGCAGCACTCATGCCAGCCGGTCGGGGCCACCCTGGGCCGCCTCCTCCTCCGCGGGGCTCGGTGGTTCCCTTCCCTTCCTGCCGGGGAGCGGGGGAGGCGCGCTCGGCGGCCAGCCACACCCCACCATGTTTGTTTCTGGTCGTGGATCCGCCCCCCACCCCTCTCCCCGGGAAGCTTGGCGCTCCTGGCGGAACCTCTGGCCCGCCCAGCCCCGGCCTCTGGTCTGCTGAGCCGCGCGCGCCCTCCCTCCCTCGGCTCGAGGGAAAGCGGGGTCTGTGTGTCTCAGCAGCAGCAGCAGCAGCGCCGTGGAGCGGGGCGGGCGGAGAGTCGGGTTACCGAAGTGCGTCACTCGCAGTCCTCGGTGGGGCCTGCTCGGCAGCCGCCGCCGCCGCCGCCGCTTGTGTGTGTTGTTTCCGTTGCGCAGGAATCGCCCGCCCTCCCCGCCTTGCCTGCTCGGATTGGCCAGCCTCGCCAGCAGCCCAGGGCCTCCCGCCGCCTGGCTCTTCGTTCTCAGTGGGGCAAGGGGCTCGGCCAAGAGGCGCGAGGGTGCTCCCCCCACACAGACCCCTCTCTTGCTGCAGGGCACCTGGGGCTTGCCTGCTCCCAGGGGATGCCTTGTGAAGGAGCAGCAGTCTTTCGATCCAGGCCTGGGGACCGCCGCCAGTCAGAAAGGCTAGGGGTTTGCAGGCCTCGCCCCTGCGCTCCGATGGGCAGCCTGGGTGTCCAAGCAGGCTTCTACAGGAGACCTTTGTCCACTGTGTGTGCTTGTGGGAGATTTAGCTGGTTGTGTCACTGAACTGTCTTTTGGGTATGCACAAGTCTACTCAGTTTCTCCATGGCATGAGTATTGATTAAGAAACAGCTGAATATTGCACAGGAAGCAAGCAGGTGGCGAATAGTGTCTTTATCTTCTTTAGACCCAGAACTTTCATTTTAATCCCAACCTGAAATGTTGAACCACTTTTAATTTTGTGTTGCTTATTCTGTCTCCCAGTGCCTTCCACTTCAGTTCCCCCCCCCGTTCTCTTTTTTCATCCTTGTCTCTCTCTCCCCCCCCAAAAAAAAACAAACACACACACACAAACACCTGCAAAGTGAAAAACCTAAGCAAGAACATATTGGTGCTTGCTCTCGCAACCCAGTTTACATTGGCAGGTGATGTAACTGTGGATCCTCAGCCACCAGTTGGGGATCAGTGCCCTAGAAACTTGAACAAGGCCATTTTTGACATTATGTAACACTTGGTACTGTCTGTCAAGTAAGTTTGTCACAGAGTGTTCAGGGTTTTTTTTTCTAGTTCTGTGATACTTGCTGACTTCTATTAAAGCATTTATTTAGTGACTATTTTGTAAGTAAAAGCAACCAACAGTCTAGGGGATCTCTTTAACGATCTGTCACACTAGATTAGTTAAACCCTAAGATGCCCCCAGACTCTCCGTTAGTTTTACTGCAGCAGAACTACATAGGAACATAGGAAGCTGCCATATACTGAGTCAGACCCTTGGTCCACCTAGCTCAGTATTGTCTACATACACAGACAGGCAGCAGCTTCTCCAAGGTTGCAGGCAGGAGTCTCTCTCAGCCCTATCTTGGAGATGCTGCCAGGGAAGGAAGTTGGAAGCTTCTGCTCTTCCCAGAGCGGCCCCATCCCCTAAGGGGAATATCTAACAATTACCCTTTGTATTTTCTGTTGAACTCATACCTACAAGGAAGAAAACTGTTGACAATACATATATCTCTGTTGATGGGTCCCAGAATAACAGATTCTTCTTCTTTTAAGTGATCAGTGTGCACAGGTTAAATGGCCACTGTCTATAGATTATGCAGGTTCAGGAGCACAAGAAACATTCAGGATCTGTTCAGCAAATATAAATAACTCTAATCCAGTGGTTTTCTTTGGGGCATATTAGGTGTAATTCCTGACTGCATTTGTTTCCATGCACACAAGAATGTATGTGGCCATATGTGTTCAGAAACCTTTGGATCATCCTTGCTTCGCCATTGATTTAAAAGTTATGCTTACGTTGATCAAAGTCTATCAGAAAACAATGTGCCACTATCTTTATTATGATATACTGGTGGAAAATGTATTCTTGGCAAATAAAGACTTAATATTGGCGTTCTGATTAGTAATTTGGTTTCAGGAGCTGCTTGTTAAATAAATTCAACTGTGCCTACCTTTTCCAGTAGACATGGTTGCATAAATGGGAGATAGAGTTGCTATCCTCAGATGGTGTAGTGTAGTTACACTGAGAGGTGTGTGTGGTGGGGAGAGGATTTCCATTACTCTTAAATTGTACCATTGACTCTTAAATTGATAGAGCACCTGGCTATACCATCTCTTACTTCCTTATTTTTTAAAATTGCCTTTCCCTCTAAAGGTCACAGGCATTCTAGTAAGGCCAATAGGTGGTGATTGCCCCAAAGTTGTTCCATGAGTTAACAACTTTTGCTATTTTTGCTTTCCTAGATTTTAGTTATGAAAGTCACCTCAGGATACTTGGAGTTCATAGTTTCTTTATGATAAGATAGCGCACACTGTAAAATGTTACTGAATACCCACCCACGTGTGCTCTCAGTATTATACTGCAGTCAACTATTATTTATTTTACCGATTTGTGTCCTGCCTTTCCACCATTTCAGTTTTCAAGTAAGCATCTGAACAAGTTGTTCTTAGTCTCAGTGTAAGTAGCCTTTGAGATGCAGGTCTTACACTTGATAGCAAACCAACAAACCTCACTCTGTGCTGGATGTCTGCTCTGGAGGGCAAACCCAGCATTTTCTGGTGTTGCCCTCCAGTTAAGTTTTCCCTGGAATCATCTATCATCTCTCCTTCCCCCAAATCTGAGAGCAGAGCAGGTAGTAATATCCAGGATGAGGTCAGGGTTCCTCTACACAGATCTTTCCACAGAAAGCTTGAGGGTCGTTATAATTGAAGGAATTGCCCTCTTCTCTTGCTAGTATTAGCATCAGGTCTTGTGGCAGATAACAAGTGTTTCCCAGAACAACCAGGAATGGAGTAGATAACAATGTTGGCAAGGGTGCACAACATAAGCCTGCCAGCTGTTATTGCACTGCAACTCCCATCAACCCTGACTATTGGCCACTGTGGCTGGGAGTTGCAGTCTGGAGGACCAAAGTTGTGACCCGGATTTTCTGGTCAGAAAGTCAGGGCTGCTCCTGCCACCAGAGTTCCCTCGAACAGGGATTTCCAGATGTTGTAGTCAGCCACATCTGGGAATCCGTGTTAGAGGGAACGCTGCCTGCCTCCGAGTTTGTCCCAGAGACATCTGGTTTGATGATTACAGCCATAAGCTCATTTGTAATAACGTCCTGGCTCAGATGTAACAACAAACTTTGATTTGATGTTACAAGAATATCAGAAGCTTCGACTTCCATCAAACTCCAGATTGCCGTTGCACCCAAATGCAGCAAACTGTAAACCATAGTTTGTTCTGCAACCCAACTTCAAACCCTGATTTGAGAACAAGTGATGGTTTATAGAAATCACAGTTTGCCACATTTGGATGTAATAGCAACTTGGAGTTTGCTGCCTAATAGAAATGAATGTTCCTCATCTTGCCCCTCAACCCCTTGCATGCAAAAAAGGAGAAAAATAAGGGAGCTCATGAGGCCAAGGCTGACTGTAGCTCATTCTCATGGCAACCATTGTATGGTGTTGCAGCTGAACTGGGCCAGTGTGTCTAAGAATAATTTTGGACATGGAAATAGAAGTTGTAAGTTGAGCATACAATTTATCTTGCATACATACAATTTATCCTTTCAAAAGGTAATCGCTAACCGTGTTGAAAAACAACTCTGTGAAGTTTGCTTGTTTTGATTTTGTTTTAAACAAATAGGTATTGCAGCATACTGGCCACTAGTTACTGTCTGTAATAAAGAATGTTTGCTTTATTTTGTATTGGAGAAGCGTTGATTAACATTTAAGGATACATATTCTTTTTTTGAAGTATTCCTGCACATATACTTTCTGACTTATCTCAAGTCCAGTTCTTACACTGTTGGGGGTGGGGATCAGGTTCCAAAGTGGATCACATTTTTTAGGAAACTGTGACCAGGACCTGAGATTTTCCCAAACCTGCCTACTGCTCATATTCACAATATTGTCTACTTGATGTTATATCTATTGTTACTATTACTAGCTATATAATGAAATACATTTTATGCACATACAAACTTGTATTTACATTTTTCCAAGTTATTTTGGTTACCTGTGGAGAGTAAAAATTGATTCCATTTGGAACTGGCAAATGAGCGGGCACCTTTCTAACCTCTTTTCACTTCAAACAGTATTTGAACAAATGATACATTTTCCACGAGAATCTGTGGCATATAATAGTTGCGTGAGCAGACCAGGTACATTTGATGCATGTTCTTATTATGCACATTCATTAGTCCCTGCATGTCTTGCACAATGAGAATCTTTTGACATCTTGTATAGAACATTTTATTCGTTAATGTGTGCTACATTACTTCATATTACTTGGTTTGGGATCAACAGTAATCTCTGGGTCTTTCTTTGCCACAACTTCCTAGTTCATTGCTTCCTACTTTTATAGCTGTTCTGTTCTTCCTTGTGTGACTAGACATTTAATATTGTTTTGAGGATAAACCCTCTTATTCATGAAATCATTTTTCAGTCTAATTCTACCCTGCTAGGATTGGGTCACCTGCCAAATAGATAAGCTCTGCTCTGCTTTATCTGATTCATTAATTCAGATCTTGAACCAGAAATAGCCCCTGCAGAATATGATTAATCTATCTTTTCAATTTTAGAATGACCCATTCAGAATTATTCTTGATTTTTCCACCGTAATCGAAGCCCATCCTCATATTTAGGGTTGTATACCCAGCATGCCTCAGGCACAGACAGGAGGATTCCACACCATAATTTCCAGCCAGGAGTAGGTGGAGCCCTGAGACCCCAGTTCCTTTCATGTCTTGCTTCAGGCAACAGCATCGAGAGAGAGTGCTTCAATTCCTTGCAGATATACTATCCCTGCTAGCTTCCCTTCCCTTCCCCCTCCTCATTTTTCTGTGTGTGAGGGTGGGAAGAGAGTCTGCATAAACTTTTTGAATTCCAAACAATCTTTTTTCATTTCCAATTTGATCCATTGGGACAATTTGGTTTTTTCGTTCCGTTTTGGCTTCTAAGATTTCCTATATGGATCTTTCACAAGCAGCAGAAGTCCTACTGGGCTTGATGTCCGAGGGTCCTCACATGGAAGCCCCGACTGTTCCACTGCCTCATTTCCACCCCATGAAAATGGTCTCTGTCCACTTCCCTAGGCACTAAGGATGCCTCTGCTCAGCCTTCAGCTGCTCCACTAGCAAACACAGAAGCTTCGAAGCCGCCTAAAAAGAAAAACAAACACACCCAACCAACTGTCACACCGCTTACAAAGCCGCAAAAGAAGAGCAAACCTCCAGTCGCTCAGCTGAGCGAATGGCTTCTTTTATATGCGCATATATATATATATATATATATATATATATATATATATATATATATATATATAAATAAATATACCGACAAAGGTAGGTGCGGAGGATTCCATCTCTGTACCTCCTCGCAAACGCTCCTGCTGAACCTCACAAATTGTGAACATGAAAGTGGCTAAGACACGTACCATTTTACCGCCTGCGATCTCACTATCTGGCTCTAACTTGTGGGGGCCGGGCGGGGACTGAGTAACCCATTTCCTCCTGGAGCCCAGCCAGCAACATTAGAGGCACCAAAGGAGGGGCAACATCCTGGAGAACAACCAGTTGTCCTGGTACATGTGAATAATACTGACACGGGGCCCTTAGTTCCAGCTACCTCCCCCATTTCTGATGACACCGCTCAGTGGCTTAGAGAGTTTATTGCCAATGAATTTTGTTCTCTAAGACCATAATTCCCCTTCCTATCCACCCCCTCCGGCAACCAAGGATGTTATCTATACCATTCCTGTAAAAATGTGAGTTTCTTCTTAGAAAAAACCATGATGCTTCGGCCACGGTCATTAAAGCTGCAGCAGCAAACTCTGTTTTTGCAAGACCTCTGTCCTTTGGGCCAAGGAGCTCTTGCAATACATCCCTTCTGAAAACACCAAACTACGACAAGGGGTTAATAAGATGGCTAAAGCCACAACCTTCATGGACGACTCCAGCCTTGACTGCATACAACACACATCTAGAATGATGGTTTCTGCGGTGGTGGTCAGGAGATGTCTTTGGTTAAAACATTGGAAGATAGATCCCAAATCTAAACTCAGCCTCACATATACCCCCTTCAAAGAGGCTAAACTGTTTGATGACTCCCTCGATCCCATCCTGGTAGAGACGTGCAATAAAAAGAAGGCCATGCCTCTTTCCAGGACAGACCCTTGTAGACCGGTCAGGGGTAACTCATCCTCTTTCTGTTAATTTCATTCCTCCTCCAAGCAGCTAAGCTACTCCTCCAGCAGCTCCATTTGGGACAACAGAAACTTCTCTGCTAAAACATCTACTTGCCCCCATTGGCAATAATGTTGTAGGGCAACCTTCAGGCAACAGTTTTACAGACATTCCCAATCTACCTCTTTCCAAACCCAAAAACAATGACTGTATCCCAAGGTCTTTCCTTGGAGTTGCCTCAACTCCAACAAATCACTTCATCGCAGCTCTAGTTCCGGAGAAACAGGACAAACAACTTCGCATGTTCCAGGCTATCTGCCACCTCTTAACCATCTGGGTCACAGAACCTGTAACTTGGACGTAATCATGTCACGGTGTATATTCTATTCTATTTTTGGTCCCAAAGAAAGATGGGACCTGGAGGGCAATCCTGGTCCTCAAGTCCCTCAGTTGTCACATCCTCAAATGTTCCTTCAGGATGGAATCTCTCAAACCAACCAAAGAAGCAGTGAAGGCCGTGGAATTCCTAGTTTTAGTGGACTTAACAGAAGCATACCTTCATGTTCCAATCCACCCAGACCACCACCACTTCTTCAAGTTCTGCTTCAACAAACTTCACTTCCAGTATTGTGTAATGCCCTTTGGGTTATTATCCCCCCCCCCCTCGAGTATTCACAAAGCCTTGATAGAGCACATGCACACCCAAGTGATCCACATCCATCTGTATTTGGATTATCTTCTGATCTGCTCATTGTCCCTCTCCCAGGCTCAGAAGGATGACAGGAACACACTTCACCTTCTCCAGTCACATGGTTTTTGTAGTAAATCAACAAAAGAGTCACCTACAACCCACTCAGAGGCTCCTCCACTTGGGAGCCATTTTCGATATTCGCCAGGGTCTAATCTCGCTTCCCCCAGCTCAAATAGTCTCTCTCATCAACAACTTGCTAAAAAACCCATCAGCCAATCTCATGGTACTGGCCAAACTATTGGGTTCCACGATAGCATGTCTGGAGTACACTCCCTGGGCCAGGTGGCATTTCCGCTCCTTACAATGGCGCCTATTACCAGGACCAGATCGCAACCATGTCCCACATTCAGATCCCCATTCCACTACATGTCTGCATGTCCTTACTATGGTGAAGATCCTCAGCCCTATCACAGGGGCTGCCCCTAAACCCACCTTTCCATGTAACCATCACCACGGATGCAAACCTCTCAGGATGGGTCACCCATTACTTACACTCAGGGCACATGGCATCCGAGGGAACAGAGGATGTCCATCAACCTTCTAGAACTAAGAACCATTTGCCTGGCGCTCATTCACTTTGTCCCTCTCATCAGACATCACATTCTGGTCAGGATTGACAGTGTAACAGTGAAATGGGGTGGGGGGGTGGGGGTGGGCACAAGGTCCAAATCCCTAATGACTGAATCTGCCAGACTCTTCAGTTGGGTAGAAAGGAATCTCCTCTCCATAACTGCCGAACACTTGAGCAGATTCTATTTAAAGAGCAGACTGGCTCAGTCATCAGAACGTTGATCTGGCGGAATGATCTCTTTTTTCATCTGGCGGAATGATCTCTTCACCTGGAAGTATTCCAAACACTGTCTAAGTCTATAGGTTATCCTGTACTGGACCTGTTCATGACTCACACCAACAGCCCACTCCTTAGATTCTTCTCCTGCTTCGGCCATCCACAGGTGCAGTCCATAGATGCACTATCATCCCCATGGCCAAGGCGTTTTCTGTATGCATTCCCTCCCATGGCAATAATCACCAAGATGCTCCAGGAGCTTCCTTGAGAAAGGGGCCTACTCATCCTAGTAGCACCCCCCCCTCCGCTGGCCAAGGAGCTCATGGTTCACCAACCGGCTCTTGCTGTCCATCCAGCCTTCCTGGCTGCTCCTGAGACTCCCACACCTCCTGTCACAAGGACCACTCCTCCGCATGGACACTGAGCATGCGGCACTAGTGGACCAGGGGTATGATTCTAAAGTCCAGGTAACTATCCTAGCTTCATGACATCCTTCGACTACCCGAATTTATCAAACCACCTGGATGGCTTTTTCTAGATGGGCTAGAAGGAAGAGTCTTCTTCCCACTCAGTGGGTGTTCCTGAGGGTCCTGTCTTTCTTGTAAAGGGGACTAGATCAGAGTCTCCATCCTAGCACACTCTGCAGACAAACTTTTGCATTAGGTTCTATCCTTGAGCTCACGGCACCTGGTTCCACTCTGCTTCACCTGCACATCAGATGCTTTCTGAAGCGCCACCTCCTATCCACAGATTTCCATCTTAGGACTTAAATAAAATACTCAATGCCCTCAGATGCCTTTCAAGCCACTATGGGAAACCTCTCTTAAGAATCTCTCATTCAAGGTATTCTTCCTGGTAGCTATCATATCTACCAGGAGAGTCTCAGAGTTGACTGTGTTGGTGTGTAAGTTGGTACGTAAGGAACTCTGTGCCTTCTAATGGGATGCAGTCGTCCTCAAGCTTGACCCAGCCTTGATCCCCAAAGTCAATTCTTCCTTTTATCATTCCCAACCTGTCGTCGGGAACACTGGGTAAGACCAGTGCTCCCTCTAACAGGGATTCCCAGATGTTGTTGAGTGCCACTCGCATAATCCCCAAACAAAAGCCATTGCAACTGGGTATTCT
Source organism: Hemicordylus capensis (assembly GCF_027244095.1). Lineage (NCBI taxonomy): Eukaryota > Metazoa > Chordata > Lepidosauria > Squamata > Cordylidae > Hemicordylus > Hemicordylus capensis. Next base: position 24,732,526 of record NC_069667.1, read on the forward strand.
GGGAGTTGTAGTCGTCATCATCTGGGAATTCCTGTTAGAGGGAACACTGGGTAAGACTAGGCCTCCTGCTAAAGAGAAGCACTGGCCTTGCTAGGGAAGCCTTAGGGGAGGGAGAAGTAATGTGTACAGTTTCAGGGGCCTACAAATGTTGACTTGGCTGAGTAGTCAGCTGTTTTTTGTGTCTGCACCAACCCTTTCTTCTAGCTTTTGTTGTTTAAAAATAAAATCCAAGAGGTGTTGGGACTCAGTAAGCAGCGGGAGCTTAACATAAGATTGGTAGACACAAAGATGTGCATATTTGTGCTCCCCCCCCACTTCTCATGTTGGGGAAGATCAGAAAAGGGAGGTGCACAGATGTACCTCCCTTTGTACTTTCACCAAAAGTAAAAAAAAAACCAAAAAAGATCCAGGAGCATTCAGTGTAGCCAGTGTTTTAGAAAAGAGTTGACTTCATGAAGGAGCAACATCCAGGAAGGCAAGAAAATCCATCTCTATGCTCCAGTTAATGAAGAGCTGCATTTAAAGCATTAATTACATTCAAGAGGCAGCATCAAGTTCAGTATATTGAATTATTTGTGTCACTTTAGTTATTGGTACACCAGTACATTGGAATAGCTACACACTGATGACATTCTGTATAACTGACTCTCCTTCCACAGTAGTGGTTGTGATAAGAAGTTTGACTGTTAGTAAAGAACTGAGAAGAGTTGTCTGATGTAAACCTTTGTCTTAATTCAGCCATTACCTGTTAAGTCACTCTTAACTGTTCTTTTCAGTCCACTTCAGTAATTTGCTAGTGGCAGGGCAGTGGGGAGGGGTTATATCTGGAATGCATAATGTTTTTATTACTCTTTTCAATTATATCACGAGTAGTGTTGAAGAGCTTTCCTTTTATATATGAAGAGTTTCATCTCGCCTTAAGAAAAAGTCTATGGAATTGGAACACGATTGAACACTTCAGCCAGTTCTGTTTGCCCCCTTAACTCACAGTGATGTATATAGTTTGCCAACAAAAGGGAGCTGTTTGCATAGTTTGGAATTACTTGTCTGCCATTGCTGTATTATAGCCTGATTTCAGCACAGAGCACCGGCATTATTTTTCTAGCTGTCCTTTTGGAGGATGCCTGCTTGGTTCATTCTTCAGAGAACACTACCTCTCTCTATCCCTATCATGGGCAGTGGCTTCACTGACTCCTGTCAAGTCCGTGCATCCAAGGAACAAATCAAGACTGGGTGGCAGGGAGGTGGAGGACCTGTGGCAGGGAGCAGCTGCAAGCTAAGCCCTCTTGGGTGATTAGAGAACAGACCCGATGAGGAAACTGTCTCTCTCTCTCCCCCCCCCCGGCTATATGGGCAAAGGGGCATATTTTAAATTGGTGGCTCTCATATTTTTAGCAAGGGGAAAATAACTGATCCCACTCAGCACAAGTCCCTCCAGTGGGGCTGTTGTTGGTGTTTACCTTATATGTAGATTAATCCCTTTGGGCGCAAGCAGCCTCCTCCTCCTCCTTCGTTGAGAAGTTGCATACAAATCAATAATAAACAGTGATAAGAATGGTCAGACCTTCTCTTGCTCTATCCCACTGATGTTCCCATACAGGTTCAACAGGCCATCTTGCAGTTCTTCCCTTTGTCCAGAATTTTCTGTGGTGGTTTGTAAGCTGAATAATGCCTGCCAGCATCTCCTCAGTTCAGGAGCCATTGTAGGTTTGAACCTGGTAAATGATCGGATTGAGCCAGGAATCTTGTGTAGGATATACTGGTGCTTCTTCTAGTTAGTATCCAGACATACTGACACCTGCTTGCCGATGGTGGTGTGCATAGTCCAGAGTAATAGGATAGCTCCATCCTCACACTGCCTTGCTGATCATACAAGTTGTAAATCAGGACTGCTCATCTTTGGCCCTGATGCAGATGTTGGCCTACAACTCCCATAATCCTTGGCTATTGGCTACTGTGGCTGGGGATTATGGGAGTTGTAGTTCAAAAACAGCTGGAGGGCTGAAGTTAAGCAGCTTTGCTGTAACTGCTTCATGAACAGCTAACTGGCCTTGTGTGGGCAACAGTGAAATATTGGAGTTATGCTCCTGTATAATTTGCTTTCCTCTGCTGGCTGCTGCTTGTGTCTGCCTTATAGATTTTTTAGTGGTTCCTTGTTTCTTGACTTTAGCTTGCCTTCCTATATTGTATTTCCAGACCTTTGTTGAGCACCTTGATCTGCTTCACGTGGAAGGATGGCCCTTGATAATACAGTAACTGGACAGTCGCACTTTGACCACCAGTACGATAATCAGCAGTTCTCACTGTACTCTTCATTCTTAGCATGTACAGAGGCTTTCTTGGTGGCTGCCCTAGAATCCTCTCAGGGATTGCTAAAACCTGGGTTGACTAACTGGCAGTGCGAATTGAAATTAAAAGGATACGTTAAACACGGCTAATTTGGCTTAGCTGGATTGACTTTAACCGGCAGTCTGTTCAGACTTATGGCATTTGGTGGCCACTGTTTAGTCAGTTGAAGGTTAGAAATTTGACGCAGGAGTTGCCTGCCATATGCTGCTGTGGAATATAAAGCTTATTTCTATTGTGTGGCCTTGAAAATCCATACTTGTCACTTTCGAGCTTTTTTAAAAAAATGCATATGCTGACAACTGAGCTTGCTTAGCTTGGAGGAGAAAATTAAGCTATGACTTGTCATTGTCATGATTTCTATAGTCGATTTCTTGCAACCAGTTTGCACAGCTTTCCCCTCCCCACCTCCTCCTTTCAGTTAATGGACAGCACAAATTTATGATCTTAGCTGCTGGAAAAGAAGTGTGGTGAACAGATGGCTTCCTGCTGTACTAGAACTTCAGGCACTGGGAGGCAAAAGACACACACTTTTCCCCCCAGCGGCGTGTGCATGAAGAATCTAGGGCTGGGCATGTGGAGTCTTTTCAATGTAATCAAAGGTCTGCTGATCTTCTGTTTGATAGGCAAAGGAGAGCGGAGAAGGGCCTGAATCTTGAACAACTGATGATTGGCAGGAATTGAATCTTTTTTTTTTTTTTAAAGGGGACCCTTGCATGTTCTGTTAGCATACACAGTTCCCTGTCCAAGTAGATATATACAGAAGCCTGCTTTGCACATATAATAACCCTGACAGGGTCAAAGCGACAGTGTTGCTAGGAAGGGACAGTCTTGGGAAGAAAAACTGTAAACAGTTTGGTAAAAACTTGTAAACGACAAACAGGAAATGGTAGTAATTTTACAGAGACTGAAAATTTCAATATTTTCACTTATTTAATTGGAAATTAATTTTATTGCTTCCTAAAGATAAAGTTTGCACGTTGGAGCTTACATTTTTCAGTTACTCGGGTAAGGGTAATGTAGTTGCCTGTTGATAGTGTTTAATTTTGTAGCGAGCTTTCTAGATACAACCTTAAATTTTGAGACATTGATAACATCTAACAAGAGAGGAGAGCTGATCTTGTGGTAGCAAGCATGACTTGTCCCCTTAGCTAAGCAGGGTATGTCCTGGTTGCATATGAATGGGAGACTTGATGTGTGAGCACTGTCAGAGATTCCCCTCAGGGGATGGAGCTGCTCTGGGAAGAGCAGAAGGTTCCAAGTTTCCAGTTCAGTACAATGGAAAGCATTATGGCCCCAAGAACATTAAATAGTTTGATTTGGGATTGGCCCCATGTAAAACAGTCAGACGGCAGCACATTTTAAGATGCAGGAAGTCATCTCTATCAAGTGGTGCAATTAATGCCACCTCGTCACCCCCCCCCCGCATTTGGGGGTGGGGGACTTCAATCCCATAAATTTCCCAGCAGCCACTCATTAGACAGGCAGTTTTAGAAATGCCAGAACTAGTTTAACAAGTCTAGACAGGCAAACCTGCTGTACCATATGACATAAGGATTTTGACATGGGCTTTTGGACTATCAGACCTCTAGTTGGAACATCCCTTCTGGGCACCTACAGATTGCCTTCAATTACTTATTTAGTAACCTATCTGTTTGGTTTTAAAGAGCACTCCAGGTCAAAGTAAAGGTGTGCAGTGACACCTTGGTAATAATTTGAATTGACATGTTTTGCACTTAAATGTTCAGTTTTTATAAGTAATTCAAAATTTGGTGGCATGAACACTACTATCTTGAAAATAACTTTTTTTACTAGCCAATAACATAGATGTCTGAAGGAGGGGAACTCAGTTCAGCAAAAAGCATGGCTCTAGATTGCAAAACATGGAAGACAACCACCAGAAAATACAGAACAAATAGGTAGAATCAGAGGCACGGGTCCCTCTGAGGAAGAATGGGTATGAATTCTGCAAAGGGGAAGTCTTCTCTCCCCAGCCTTTTTAGAATTGGTATGAGTATGGTAAGACAGGTAGGTAGGAATAAACTGGTAAACACTGGTTGTATTCAGATGATCTCCCAAATCTCAATTTGGAGGAACTGGAATGAGCCTCAGACTCATATGGTTCCTCCTCTCCATCCCCATGCGTGAGAGGATGAGATCAGGGGCTTCTGCTTCTAGTTGCAGTAAAATCCTGGTTTGCCATTGTGTCTGAATGTGAGGAATGTTGGTATGCTGAACCCATAGTTTGCCCGCAAGATAGGATCCCAAGCAATGGTTGGATCTTGGTTTGAGAAAAACCCTAGTTTGCCACATTTTGATGCAATAGCAAAATATGATTTTTTTCTAACTAGATGAAAGAGCCTCCAAGTTCCTGATGTGCACATGGGGAAACAGAAGGTGGCATGTGAAAACCTGAGGCTTGCCTCTTCTCAGTCCTAATCTTCATAATGATGGTATCTGATTGCACTCCTTGCATACATGGGCTTTTTATAAAGCTTTTGATGGCTAAGTGGAATATCCTTATTTGCAGGTAGTATACTTCTGAGTATGAGATTTTGGTGGACAAGCAATAGTAGATAACTAAAACCATTATGCTCTCCTAATTGTGAGCTTCTCGGAGGTATTTGATTGTCCATTGTTGGAGACCGAATGGTGATCTAACAAAGTGATTGTTAGGTGTCAAGCTGGTCTGTCAGTAATTATTTGAAATCTGATTTTCCAAAAATTGGCACTCTAAAGTGTGTGAGCATAATGATTTGAACTTGTCACTTGTTCCTAAAGCACATGTACAGTTTAAACTGTATAATTTCATAGTTATTTACAGAAGATGAATGTTTTTGCAGCATAAACAACAAAGAATCTTGTGGCACCTTAAATGCTAACGAATTTTGTTATAGCAAAAACTTTGTGGAGCACAGTCCGCTACATCAGGTGCTTCATCATGCATCTGATGTACTATTTTCACTGCAGTGGATTAACACAGCGACCCCTCAGGAAGCTGAAACAGCTGCTTTGCTTTAATAGGCAGCAGTTGACCACAAACTGGGAAGCATAAAATTTACTCAGAAGGAAAAGAGAATCACAAGTAGGTAATCTAAGCAGCTAAAAATAAAAAAACACAATAATAATAACAACATTTGGTAGACTGTGTGTAAATATACTACTACTACTACTACTAATGATGATAATAATAAAGCAACGTTATTTGTTAGCTGCTCCATAAGAAAGTGTTGTCTGGGCAGCTCACAACACATTAAAACATCCAATAAAAAAAACAAAAAAACACTTCAAATCACAACACAACCATAATAATAAAAATAATACAAAACAATTAAAAATTCATCCTATTAAAATCAATTTTAAAAATCAACTTTAAAAAGCCTGAGAAAACAGAAGGGTCTTTACCTGGCGTTGAATAGAACAAAGTGATGGTGCCAGGTGAACCTCATTGGGGAGGCTGTTCCATAAAGAGGCTGCAACTACCGAAAAGGCCCTCTCACTAGTAGCCACTTGACTCGTGTTGTTTGGCAGGGTACTTGGAGCAGGGCCTCCGAAGAAGATTTTAAGGTCAGAGTTGGGACATATGGGGCAAGGCGCTCTCTCAGGTAACCTGGTCCCAAGCCATTTAGGGCTTTAAAGGCTAAAACACCGCCTTTGTTGTACACCACCCAGAGTTTTGGGTGGTGTATAAATATGTTATATAAACAAAACCAGCCCTTTGAATTGGGCCTGAAAATGGACTGGGAGCCAGTGCAACAAGTATGAAACTGACTTAGGAAAACCACCACTCTTCCAGCTTAAACACTGCACAGGGACCTCATCCCTGAAGTTGGTGGGGAGAAAGGAGAGATCCTTTATATATGTGACCTCAGTACCTCCCAAATTTAACACAAGTACAAACCTCACTATCCTTGCCTCTCTTCTTTTGCCTTCCCCTTATTTTCCTTTCTGCCACCTCTATTTTAAATTTTTACATACATTTCTGCCGCGCTCTTCCTCCAAGGAGCCCAGGGTGCTGTACTCTTTGTCCAGAGAAAGCATGTTTCTTGACTTTGCTTAGCTGCCTTTAACTAATCTTCTGTAGGTCATCTTTCGTTGTGGGCTTGGCAGCTGAGTTGCTTTTAATTTGTTTGTTCAAGCCTGCATATGCACAATGTGTGTTTTGATTGGCTGTATGGAATTGAGATGGGCAGAGTGATTGATTGTTAAGGGATGTGCGAGCTGGCTTGACATCGAACTGGCCCGGTTTGGGTGGTCCAAATTGGGACTGGCCCTGGCCCGGGCCCTCCTAAGGATGGTGCTGATCCAAGTTTGAACCAGCCCCTGGTTCAAAGAACCTGTTTGCGGGCCGGCTCAGGTATACTTGTAAAGGGGAATCCTTGAGGATTCCAGTTTACAAGTAAAGGGATTACCATAATCCTAATGGTAAAGGTGGCGCTAGTGGAAAGTGGCCTCTGTACTTTTAGAGGAGGTGGTGGAGAAGTGGTGTCAGGGGCTCCTCCATGCCCTACGGCAGCCTCCCAAATGACAGTGACCTGGGCTGTAATTTGGAAGGCCAGTGGGGGGCTCGGAGGAGTCCCCTCCACCACTTCTCTGCTGTCTCTCCATTGCCTCCACCACCTCCTCCTAAAGGTAAGGAGACCACTTTTTTTGGCTCTCCCCCCCCCCGCCCAACTTGTGCTGGTACCATTAGGATTAGGTATGCTCTTTACTTGTATCCTCAAGGATTCCCCTTTACAGGTATACCACTTCACCATTTAAAATGAAGCCCGAAGCCAGTCTGGTTCAGTTTGGTTCAAATCTGGTCTGGATTTGAATCGAGCCAACCAAACGGCTGGCCCGCACACCACTAGTGCAGAGCCACATAAGGGCTTTGAGCAGGATGCTTGCTGTGAAAAACAAGAGTTCAAGGAGGAAGTAAATAGGTGCTAAAGAACCCTTTAAAATGAGGGAATTGTTTCTCATCAAAGGCTACCAGCCAAGTGGCACACAGAATGCCAGGGATACAAGCCCCATAAGCAGTTTTGTGATAGTGTGACATCTGCCTCAGTAGATGAAAAAATTATGTTACTGTAGCCACCTGTATTCCATGTTATTAGGCCTCTGCATGTACTTTAGGTGTCTGGGCACCTGAAGATTTTTAGTCTTGTTCTGTGCTTATAGTCCTATATCTTGCCCATTTGATGTTTAATTCAGAACAGGAGTGTAGAAAGTTAAGGAAATTTCAGCTTCCCGTGAGCATGGAACGCCCATGGATCCTGGCCATTTAAGACACACAACAGCTTTTAATGACCAACTATGGTAGACCAAAACCAGTGAGCATGTTAATTAGAACCATCAAGTAATTTTGTAATGGTGGTGGAAGATTTTGTGCTCCCTCTATAGGATCTTGAAAAAGATCTTGAAAAAGAAAACTGATTCTGCAGCTGTTTTGCTAACTTCTTTACCCAGTTAATTTCTGAGAATTCCTAGAATATTTTATTCTAGAACTTTCAGGCATATTGGGCAGCAGTGATATAGGAAGATGCTGAAAGGCATCATCTCAGACTGCATGGAAGATGGCAATGGTAAACCCCTCCTGTGTTCTACCTAAGAAAACCACAGAGCTCTGTGGGCACCAGGAGTTGACACAGACTCGATGGCACAACTTTACCTTTACCTTTATTGGTGTGATGCCTTGATATATGTAATACTATATCTATAATATCGGACCATAATTCATTCACCACCACCCCTGCCCATCTGAGACTCCCCCCCGCCCCCATGGCAATAAAAGCACAAACTGTTTCATTGCTGTTATTTCCCCCCAAAGTGGATGGATATTTGGGGGACCTTTGTCTCCATAGAGAGCACTTTAATTTTAGTTGCTCTCTGCTAATATTTAGCAGAGCTGGTGGCAGTTATTTACCAGGCCTGTTTCCACCTGCTAATCTGGGTTTGATCTGCAGATTGCTCCCTACTGGTCTGTGGTAAAATAATCTAGTCTCAGCCATCTATCTATCTTTTGAATGAGTAGGCAGAGCAATCAGTCTCCTCTGATTAGGAGGAAATTGGTCTGGGGAAAGAATTTTCTCCAACCTGGCCTCTTTCCCCCTCCCCCCCCTTTCCTTTGGCTAAGGAGGGCACAATTCAAAGGGTGTATTTTCTACATGACAGCTTGACAGAGCTGTTTACCCTATAGCAAAATGAAAGAGAGCTTCTTTGGTGTAGGAATGAACCTGTAACCCTCTACTTCTGTGCAACTGGACTATTTGGTGAAAGCTGTAAAGAAAGACTATGCAATCACATTCGTGGGATACATGCAAGTTGCAGAGCATACGAGTGTGCAAGGCAGTGCAATCTGACTAAGAAATAATGTCACAGAAAGCAGGTAGAGTAGTTTGTGTAATACAGAGCTTACTGTGTGTGTATACAATATGTATGTCTCAACTATAGAATATTTGTGTTTTCCAGTAAGTGAACTTGCTGGCACATGATGGAAGCCTGGACTCATCTGTTGCACTCTGTGCAATTAAATAACTAGGAATGTAGCTGAGAAAAGACTGTGGGTATATTGTGAACTGTGTGTGTATGTTCTGTAGAGGCCTCGTGTCCGAAAAACTACCTGTAGTGTACCTTGTTCGTTCTCCAAAACATTCAGTGCACCAAAAATATGTTAAACGTGGTAGTGGATTTCTCTTCTTTTAAGGTACCTTAGTCTTGGATGATGATTTACGATTATGTTGTTCAGTTTTTTCCTGTCACAGATATCCTAAAGTCATTGTTCATCATTTGTACTTTCACATTCTATAAAGGGATATAAAATCTATAGCATCTAATTTTAATGAGTGGGCATTTTCTAATTTGGTCTCTCCCTGCCCCTGTAATTCATGCCTATACCCAGATGGAGATGTAGGGTGAAAAACGATCCTGGGGGAAAGAATCCAGAAAATGTCCCATATTTCTGCTGAGAATTTTCCATTTCTAAAAAAAATCATTGGTCGATATCCAGGTTAGCACTGTACACGTGCAGCACCATGAGTCCCAACTCCTGCTGCACATGCACAGTGGAGCGGAGGAAGGAACAATTTTTATTGATCTCTCTTTCCCTCTGAATGAAGCTCAGCATATGTCCCTGGGGGTCAGGGACATACTTTGGTGTTGCACTAAGGGTTCCAGAGGAAAAGGATGATGGGTGAAAATCACCCAGTTCCCTGCACCGTGCTCGTCCAGATGCCAATCATTGTTTCTTAAAACTCATTAGCAACAGTGAAAGGATGTCAAAACAATATTAGTTAAGTTTGGCAATTTTGAAGTTGATGATTTTCGTGTGGTTATCTGTAAGAAGTGTGAGAGAGACTACATATATGTTGATTTATAGAATAATCCAATAAAAATACTTTCTTTCCACCTATTTGTTTCAGTATATCATTTAAATCACATTGATTTCCCTTGCATCAAGAATTTCAGTTCAACTACTTGAAATTTCTTTGAAGTATTCTGTGAGACACATTAAAATGGTGGGTTTTTAAATAAGTCAAATAACATGCTGCCAAGCCACATCAGTCTATTAAGGCATAAGGAGAATTTGCATCATTTTTGAGGGGCGGGGGTGGGGTATAATGTAAACTTCATTCATATGAGGAAAAAATTGCATGGGGAAATATTGCAATTCAGAAATTTCCATCTAACATTCTGAGTGTAGTCCTTAAGGCTTTGGTCAGAGTGATGAGGTAAGACTACCAGTTCTAAATTACTTGTCACGGATAATCGATGGCCCCAATCCAGTAAAAGTTAGGTCTAAGGCTGTAGACCTAGACACACTTACTTGGGAGAAAGTTCAGTTTAACTCACGGAGACATCCTTCAGAGTAAATAAGTATATGAATGCAGTACACGTTCTCTTTTAAGTCCGTGGACTTCTTAATCATAGCAGCTTGTTTCATTGCTTTCAGTTGGATTCATTCATGGTTAATTCATAAGAACTGGTCTTACTATCATGTTGGATAAGACTTCTTTGAAAGAAGCTGATTATTTTTAGGCCTGTTCAATAAATCTAAGAATATATGCTAACTCTGATATCAAATGAGGACCTATCAAAGTCATTATTATTAATACCCATTTGTATAAAATGCAGCGCAAGATATGCCAGTATTTAGGATCCTTGGGATACTTATCAGTTGTTTGTAAATGTGTGATTGTAGGATGAATTGAAATAGTTTGTACTTAAAACATATTTAAATATCAAAAAAAGGATTGCTTTAAGGAATCCTATTTTGGAAAGTTGCTGCCAGTGTTTTGAAACTTCTATGTTTTTGTTTGTGGAAGTGAAGGTCATTAGTATTTTATACTCTTTAATATTTTAAAATATTTTATTATTAGATAATAAATAGTTCTAAAAGGCTATAGAAAAATATTTTATTTATTTCAATCAATTTCAAACTGATTACTGAGGGAATGAGGGTGCTGACTCCTCTTTGGGGTGAGCAGAACATGGGCTAGGCATTCCCATCTTAAAGATTAATATATAGATTTAGAACTGTCTTGCACTTGCATACACGCCCCTCAATTTCTCATCAGCCAGCAGAATGCATGCAGCGTTGTTTGTGAGCTAAGGGTTTTTTGTGGTGCTCAACCACTTGTGCAAATCACCTCTTGTAGGCCCTTGCAGAGGTTTAGCTTTGAATCCATGAAGCTGAATCATTTGCATGTTTGCTCCTGGCACCATGTGGAGGCAGCCCAGAGTGGTCTGTGTGCTCAACACCAGGGAAGACCCTTGAAGGGGAAGTGGAGCTTCAGGGAGCCCCAGTGACTTTGTGGAAGCCAAGCGTGGAATGGCGAGGAATATAGCCCTTGCCAGCCCCTTTTCCTATAGAGCTGAATGGGGAAGGGCTGCATTGCCTGTATGGGCAATGGATTTGGTTTTGGTTTTGGTTTTGAAGCCAAATCTTTGCACAGGCCTAGCCTTTTGATGCAGAAGATGTTTATTGTCCTTGACCTAAGGAAGCAGCGTGGTGTTTAAGTTCTTGTCATTTGAGCGAACAACTGCATATAAATGAGGTTTCTGTTTGTATAACGGCAGATACAACTTTCCTTTCATAAAGAGCCTCCGCATCTCTAACAACTTCTAAAAAGCCTCAAAGGACTTATTTTTTTCACCCAAGCTTTTTAACTGGACTGTGGTTTTAAATTGTTCTAAGGTTTGCATTTTTAATCTGTTTTATGTTGTTGTAAACCGCCCAGAGACGGAGGTTTGGGGCGATCTACAAATTTGGAGGGATGAATGAATGAATACATAAATAAAATACAGAACAGTGCTCTCTCTCAAAATGGTATATATTTGCTCATGCACTGAAATGCTGGTAAAGAAGGTTCTTCCAAGTTTGGGAGCCGCTAGCCTAGTGGCCGTGTGAGGCATGGCAGTACCATGATTTTTAGTGGATGTCCATCATTAATTTTTCAAACATTCTAGCACTAAATGTTTTTTTTTTAAAAAAGGCCTGTTTCCAGAAATAAGCTTCCTGTTTACAATCACGTTTCAGAAACACTGTTAGCCTACAAAATTAACTAACAATAAATATTCAGATTTGCTATTGGATTAGTTTCATCACTACAGGAAAACAAGTCGTCAAAATTTTGTGAAATTCCTGCCAACCCCTCTTTCCCAAACAATTGCACATTATTTCCCCCTCTCCTGCAACACTGTTGTTATGCCAAATTATGAGGGATAATAGTTGTTCTCTGATGAGCTCAGTATGATTAAGTTGAGGGAGTTCTTTACTTGGGTAACTCTAGAGAATTGCAAAATACAAACTGTTTCATTTATAGTGTTGTTGCTTGTCTTAACAATGTATTTACGTCAAGGAATAGCTAGGTCAACCCGTGGGTGACCTGTCTTATTTAGCTTTAGGCTAGAGCTCCACCAAGTGATCCTTCAGCATGATACATTTTCTTTTAAAAAGTAAGCTGATTATGTTTTAGCATCACTTAGTGGCAGTTTGAAAATTTCCTTTTTTTCACTCCCAGGCTGGGAAATGAACTCGATAAAATTGCACTGTTGGAACTTGGGTCAGAAACTAAAAACAAACCAAGTGTTCATTTTTATTGAACAGTACTTCAGTTCAGTGATTTGGGTTTAAAGTTTACAGAAATCTGAAACATTTGTATGCAGTCCTCAGCTACAGAGTTTGCTTCTAACTGAAACCTCTTGAATGGCACTTGAGGGGTTGTGCATACACTTCTTAAAGACCATCTTCTGATTATTCGGTGTGGCAATATTTCAAACAGATGCTGGAAATTAAAATCGGTATGTGTGTGTTTGTCGTGGCACACTGTTAGCAGAAAGCAAGGTATCTGCTGCTAGCTAATGTGTGCTACCGTGTCATTACAGAAGAGGCATCTTGTTTGGCACCGTGGCAGGACATATATTGATACAACAAAGCAAACAACTATTTCCAGCTTGTGGCAAACTAATTCTGTTTTAGTGGCAGGGATTGGTTTAAACGATACTCATTTATAGTTTTTATGCTTGTATTTTATAGTTTTAAAATTTAGATTTGTTTTATATTTTTAGCTTAATATTTTAATTGTCATTTTTATTGTATGTTTTTAACTTTTGTAAACCGCCTTGGGGTTGTTTTTAACGAAAGGCGGTATAGAAATTCCTCAATCAATCAATCAATCAAACAAACAAACTCTATACTGTCAGTCTTAAGATGTCTGTTCCAGGCAAATCTTTCAACCTCTATTAAAATGCCTGCATGTCAGACATTTGGATGATAGCACACACAGTTGATGCAAGTGAGTGGTTTAGCTGCAACCCACAGTTGCCCTTAATATGTTTTTTTGTCTGCTTGACCTATGCTACACTATTTTCCTTTACTTAACCTTTCTCCTAATATACAAAGCAAATAGCTTATTTCATACCAAAAGTTATACTGTCCCATATATCTATATATATATTTAAAAGGCTACGGACATAGGTGGCAAGCTCCGCCCACACAGGGCTTTACCAATCGGAGGTAACAGAGCAGATGCACTGTGGTGATTGGGCAGTGGGGATTCCAAATGCAGATAGGGAGGAGGAGCCTGTGATGGTTACGGTCAGTTGGAATGCATCTGTTACTGGTTGGGAGATGTACTTGATTGTAGAGGAGAGGAATCCATATATATAAAAGGATAGTGGGCAGGGGTCTGTATATATTATTATTATATCATGTGTATTATTATGTATGCTTTAAATTTTGGTCTATGACCGTAAATAAACATGACTGACTGACTGACAGAGAGAAAGAGAAAAAGGAGGGAGAGGAAGAGGGGGGGAAAGGGTGAGGGACAGGCCTGGGCCTGTCAGTGGCCTGAGAGGAACAAGTGGTTGTGGTGGCGGCGGCAGCAGCAGCGAGGAAGGGCCCGGTCAACTGCCGCCACTGCTGCTGCTTGGGGCTGCTGAGGGCATTGGCAGAGAGAGGCAGGCAAGGGATGGGCCCAGGCCTGTCAGCGTCATGAGGGGAATGAACAGCCATGGCGGTGGCAGTGAGGAAGGGCCCGGTCAACTGCTGCTGCTGCTCCTGCAGAGAAGAGCAGGTGAGGGTGGGGAGGTCAGGTCTTTGGGGTTAGGGGGCTGCGGTTTGGCCATTTGGCATCGGCAACACCACAGCCACGACCAAATGGGGTGAAGCAATGGAGTGGAGGAGCGACGAAGAGGTGTGAGGAGTTAATGGGGGTGGAAGCAACAGGATGGAGGAGGAGGAGGGTGAGTGCAGCTCAGGTGAGGGTGGAGAGATCAGTGAGATGAGGGGGCTCTGGTGGGGGCTGAGGGGAGCAATCAAGTGCTAGCGTGCAGATTCTCTGCATGGGTTAAGCTAGTTGATTATATTCTGTTATAGTTTGGAATGTTTGATTACATTCCAGACCGTCTTTAAAGATGGCTTTATTGATGCTGCATTGTTGTTTGTATTTGATGGTTGCATTAACAATTCCGGAGCTTTTCCCAGACTGTGAGGTTAATGTGGGAGGAAGTGACTTAAGTTGGCATGAGTTAGGATGAGAGTATATAAAGCATCTTTAAGCACACAAAACTCTGAGTAAACTGGACTGTTCACATTGCTGTGACTTGGCCTTCTCTGCACTGTCCCCCTGTCTCCACTGCCCGCTTTGCACAGATTCCTGTTGGTGAGTGGGCAGATTGGTAGTGTTTTCTCTCTTGTGCATGAACAATAGAAGAAACAACCCGTCCACCTTCTTGCTCAGTGGCTGGGAAAACTAGCAAGAGCTGCTGTGGCTTGGCCTTCCCCACCTCCTCCTGCTTCTGCTCCCTGCCTTGCTCGGGCTTCTGCTGGCGAGTGGGTGGATCAGGTGTCTTCTTTCGCACACAAGAGAAGCAGCAACCCAAGCGCTTGGCTGTATGAATGGCACCTTGTTGCCAGTGTATTGAAGTCGCTGTAAATCCCTCCCTTGTATGAACTCCCCCCTACTCTAAGGGTAGCGAAGCAGGACTAAATCACCATTTGGAAAACATCCTGGATACAGTATGTGTGAAATTTATGGGTCAGTTGGGCAATCCTTGCTTAGGGAAAGGACTGCCAGCTGAATCAAAGGGAGGCAGTTCTCTTTCCTTCAGAACCCATAAATATACCTAGCTATATTTTCAAGGATTGCCTATGTGTACTTCTACTAAAATGATGGTTTACTCCATTGTTCTTTTTTGCGAGACCCTGAAGCCAGTGGTGGCTTCCCCACTAACTGTTTATTGGGCCTCGGTTGCAGTCAAAGCCAAGGATTCCACACAGCCCTGTGGCAGTTGGTACAGAATGCGGCAGCCAGGTTGGTCTCTGGGTCAACTCAGGAGGCCATATTATTATTATTATTATTATTATTATTATTATTATTATTATTATTAATAATTCGGTTTTTATACTGCCCTTCCAAAATGTCTCAGGGCGGTTTACAATTAAAATTACATTAAAATTACTCCTATACTAAAAGATCTACACTGACTACCAGTGTTCCCTCTAAGATGTGCGCATGTTTGCGTGCTCACAAATTTTTTTATGTCTGCTTAGTTGATTTTAGATCCCACTCAGTTGAATAGGAAGGCCGCACTCTGAATGCATGTTTACGCACACTGCCTTGATACTGCCACCCAGAATAAAACTCATTCTGCACACAGATGAAAAAATTAGAGGGAACACTGCTGGCTACCAAGACGTTTCCAGGCAAAATACAAAGAGCTGGTTATAACCAATAAAGCTCTAAACAGCTTAGTCCCTGGGTATTTAAGAGACCATCTGCTTCACTATGAGCCCCACCGCCCATTGAAATCATCTGGAGAAGTTCGGCTGCAGCTGCCACTGTCTCGACTCTGGCGTCGACTCTGCCCTGCTGATATAAGAGCCACCCCATCTCTGACAACTTTTTAAAAGTCATTTTTTTCACCCAAGCTTTTTAACTGGACTGTGGTTTTAAATTGTTCCAAGATTATTTTAAATCTGTTTTATGCTGTTGTAAACCACACAGAGATGGAAGTTTAGGGTGGTATAAAATTCAAAAAATATATTTATGAAATGCTGTATGTTGAAAATTGAGTGTTTTCTCTGGAAGAATATAGTAGTTGGAAAATGCCCTTCATGGACTTCTTTCCCAAATCTCTCTGTTTTTGTCCTGGAATTCAAACCAAAACTGAACCCGCAAAAGAGGTGGAACTAAATCCAAATTTTCTGACTACCCCTACAAATTGGCGACTGCCTTTTGCACACCACTAAATTCGCTGTTGCCAAAATCACTGATGATCTTCTCATTGCCTAACGCAAAGGTCTAATGTGTTTGTCCGTAACTTCCTTTCATGCTAGGCTTCTATGGCTCTGCCTGCCTAATTTCAGTGTTTCCTGCAGAGTAGCTTTCCCTCTGTTTCTCCTCTCTTTTGTTAGGGTCCCTCAGGGATCTGTTCTCTGCTCTTTGTTATTTTCTCTGCATGCTGTGCTGGAGTGTCCTCTAGAACTCCACCCCCCACCCCCATGCAACTGCCTGTCTTTTATTTCTGCTTGGCTCTGCTCTCACAGGGAGCCTTGAGACTTGTAGTGCCGAAGGCTTGCTCTGCAACCTAGTGTATGGGTGGATGTGGGATTGGAAAGCAATTTTCACTCCTCTCCCCTCCTTGCAAAAGCCATTTTCACTTTTGGAAATATGTCCATGAGGACTGCACAGCTATTAACAAAAGAGCAGGAAGGAGAGCGTTGCTTGGAAGGAAGTTGAACAACAGTCAGATCTTCTCAAGATACTTGGGAGGATTTATACAACCACTGCAATATAATTTTGGATGAAATATATATCACAAATTGAAAGATGCACAAATAAGTCAAGAAGAGCAGCAATGTGGCTAACACTCAGAGTCAAGGAACTTTTAAAGATGAGGTTTCCTGGAAGTCTTAAAATTAGGCAGGGAGGGAAGCAGAAATCATTGGCAAAACAAATGTAAATTGACAATAAAGCAAGCAAAAAAAAGTGTATAGGAGCATATTGTGAAAAACATTAAAGGAAACAAATTTTATTTAAATATATTGGAAGGAGAAAACAAGGCAAGGAATCATTGGATGGTTGGATGACAAGTGCGAAAGAATTAAGAATTACTGAAGGAAGATGAGATTAAAGCAAAGCAAATTATTGGCCCACAGTAGACAATATTAGACAGATATCCTCTTTTGAACTGTTTGGTTTTTTGACTGGGAGGGAAGTTTGTTGGTGGTGGGGCAGGGAAGTGAAGAGGAGAGATGAAGTTCCTGGGCAAACCAACAAATGGACAATGATCAAGTCACTAGGTCTGGAGAGTGTGCATTTGAAAGTTGATTTTCTAACAAATATTTGTAACTTGTCATTAAAATCTACCTTCTTATTTGAAGAGTGGAAGGTAGCCCAATATAACACTGATTATTATTATTTTTTTTAAAAGGAAACTATTAGCCGATGAGCATTCCATTCGGCCTGGGGAATTTGGCGGAAAGCATCATCTTTATATATATTTCTCCAAGGCGTACCTGTCACTAATCCCATGCATGGCAGCTCTCGCGAGAGTTTGTGAGCAGCTGCCTGGATAGGGATGGGGTGAGAAAATGGCGGTGGGCGGGTAGGGAAAGTGCTGGCCAGGCCGACAGGCGAGGGAAAGCAGACTGGGAAGGGGAAAATGAAGATGGGGAGTCAAGGAGAACTGGGCTCAGATGCTCTGCTAGTTAATGATTAAACATATCGAACAGGGGTCAGCAAGCCTTGGCATGGCATGTGAAAGAGAGCTGGTCTGGTGGTAGCAGGCATGGCTTGTCCCCTTAGCTAAGCAAGGTCCACTCTCTGGTTGCATATGTAAGGAAGACTAGAAGTGTGAGCACTGTAAGATATTCCCCTTAGGGGATGGAGCTGTTCTGGGAAGAGCATTGAGGTTCCAGGTTCCCTCCCTGGTAGCATCTCCAAGATAAGGCTGAGAGAGAGTCCTTTCTATGCGCTTCATGAACCTTATTATTATTATTATTTATTTGATTTCTATACCGCCCTTCCAATTATGGCTCAGTGCAGTTGACACAGAAATAATAAATAAATAAGATAAAATGGCTCCCTGTCCCCAAAGGGCTCACAATCTAAGAAGAAACATAAGATAGACACCAGCAACAATCACTGGAGGTACTGTGCTGGGGGTGGATAGGGCCAGTTACTCTCCCCCTGATAAATAAAGAGAATCTCCACGTTAAAAGGTGCCTCTTTGCCAGGTTAGCAGGGGAGCTAACAACCCTTTGCCATCAGACCAATGACTGCAAAGTGGATGATGTAGGCAAGGCTTGCCAGTTGAAGGGCAGTGCCAGGCAGGCTGGGGTAGCATCCAGGGCCTTACTGGGAGGTCCAACCAGGGGGTGTACATCTGTCTCAACTCAGCTACTTCCAACAAACTGAGTTATGTGACCATCTGCAGCGCCATCTATGATTAGTGCAGAGAAGGTGGATAGAGAGATTCTCCTGCCTTCCTAGTAATCAGCCAAAACTTGGAATTGCACAATGAAATTAATAGATTCAAGATAGATAAATGAACATTCTTTACATTTTGCACAATCTGCTTAATTCATTGCAACAAGATGCGGTGCTAGTCATTCACTTAGATGACTTTAAAAGGGAATTGGACATCCTCATAATGGAGGTTGGATTTATCATGGAGCTTCCATTTTTAGAGGCGATATGCCTCTAAATACCAGTTATTTAGTGTGAGAGTAAGTAACCAGGAAGAGATGACATGCCTTCTTTCCAGAAAGCATCTGGCTAGCCACTGTAGAAAACAGGAGACTGATGGACCCTTGGTCTGATCTAGTAAGACTGTTATCTTCTCACAAAGTATAATTTCGACCTCTGGTTTGTTTTTAATAGGTATAGCTTGTTACAACAAAGAAAGAAAGTATAAATCGAGAGGACACATCCACCTACAACTGCTTTTTGAATGTATTTCTAATACAGTAGTGATCCAGAAGATGATAAAGAAATGATAGCAGCTCAAGACGCAACAACTAATTTTGCTCTTCTTCAGTAAGTAACTAAAATGTATAGTGTCAAATTATAAAACTGCAGAACATCTTTTAGGTTCCTTTTTAGCTGGAAGGGATGATATTTTATCATTGCCTTAATATAAACCACAAACTAATGGAAAAGTCATAATATAGTTCCATGTCATTGAGAAATTTTATGATGAATGGGGTTTATAATTATGCTTAAATGATTTAGGCACTACCACAATACAGTGGCTGCAAATAATTGTCCTGTGACTTGTCAGGTATGACACTCTTGTACCATGGTTGTGCTGCTTAAGCTATTCTCTTTTTGACTTAATAATTTGAGAGAATAAAGAACTCAACAAATATTGGGATGTTACTTAGGGGTCAAGAAAAGTTTGCTCGGTTCACAAGCTAGACAGAATATTTTACTCAGCAGATGATTCTCGAGCTATGTTGGTATATTACTCATCAGGAGGTTTTTTTACTCGTCAGGCATCATTTTCACTCATCACAGACTAGTAGACTAGTGGTTTTCCTGAGCCCTGGTGTTGCTTATAAATGTTGGGCAGAGCAGTACAGCTAAGGATGTAACTTCCTTCAGTCCTCAAGCTGGGCTAAAGAACTTCTGCTCTGTTTCTGAAATCTGTTTAATTGTTCAAAAAAGTCTTGCATACTAGAAGACAACAGAACAACATTTACAGCCAATTTTACTTTTAACTGCATTTTTTCCCTTTTTTAAGTTATGTGTTACTGCTATTTTTGGTTCTGATGGTGATTGCTCTCACGGTATAGATTTTGTTGTTTCTGCAAATCATGTAGGGGAAAGTAGATGAATCCTTGCAACTTGGTGAATTTACTTTGGTTCCTTGTAGGCCTTCTTTGAAGCTTTGGAAATGTCACACATAGCACAACTGAAGCACAAAGACTTGTTGATGTATGAAAAGTGTAGTAGTGTTGTGAAAAGTGGGGCATTTGGATTTAATGCAAAAATAGCAGCAACAAAAACTCCTTGTCTGAGTGAAGGGCTACATGTATACAGTAGATACACTTATGGATCCCTTTCTTTGTCCCCTCCTGTCTCTTTGACAGCAGATTTACACTCTTTTGAAAACCCGAATCTGGACATTTATTCTGGCTGCTATGTTCTATTTCCTTGATAGGGAATTGGAATAATTTTAACATGGAGCTTTTCCAAACCTGCATGCTCTCCACAACTACAAAATTATTTCACAGTTTGCTGGGCAGTGCAGAAATGGTTTAAAATCTCCCTTTTCCTTTGGTCTGCAGCTTCTCTGCTATAGTTACATATGAGCTGGACAGATGATCTGACAGAGATTTCCTTTTCACCTTTTCATACTTGAATTCCCCCTTTCCTCCCCCACTCCTTATTTTTTTGTTGCAGTCTCCTAAAATGAAAATGTGTGCACACAAACATTGCTATTAAACATTCCTCCTCATGTACTTGTCATATATTGAAATTTGGCAGCTGTAAAGCTAGGTGGGAAGTAGGATATTTTTGTACTCGTATTTGCATAAACTGGCAGGTCCTGGAAACTATTGTTCTTTTTTCCTCTGCAAGTTCACCTTGGGTGAGCCTATTAACCTGAGATCTGTCCTGTACCTACTTGTTCATACTAAAAAGTGCTCCAGGGAATTGAATTTGCTCTAATAGTATACCGTTATGTATCACAGCAGCACTAGATGTAAATACAAAAGTTTTGAGAGAGAAATTATAGCAAACAAATTTAAACATAATGTTTTTTCAGGGATTCTGAAACACATTTTTCTTCTGATACTGACTTCGAAGATATTGAAGGCAAAAATCAGAAGCCAGGAAAAGGAAAGGTATGTGTATCTGGATGTGTTCATTCAGAATAGCCATGGCATCAGTGTGTGGGTGTGCCTGTGTGCGTGTATACACGTGTGTGTGTGTGTGTGTGTGTTTGAGTGTGAGTGTGAGTGTGTGTGTGTGTGTGTGAGAGAGAGAGAGAGAGAGAGAGAGAGAGAGAGAGAATGGTGTTCTCAAAACTTCTCTATATTGTAATATGTGCCTGCAGTGCTCTCATATAACAATACCAGACCTTGACAAATTTTCTTTAGCTCTAGGAGCCAGACAGTGGATGCTTGACAAAATTACCAGATTTAGTGACAGACATCGTGGAGCAGGGAGGCTAAGTGGGCTTCTCTTTATCCCCTTTACAAGTCACACAGTTAGAACAGAAACGGGTCCCTGGGACAAATGAAGATTTTATTTATTTATTTTTAAAATTCTGTCTCTTAATATACTAGTCTAGGCTTCATGGTTAAAGTTCTAGGCTCCTTGGCTCCTGAGACTTGTCAAGCTCTGAGTTATAGGACTGGGTTCCCAAGATGTTTGGTGCAGTACTGGCATGGCTAGGAGTGAGGATAGAGAGACTCCTGACTTCTTTCCCTTTTAGTCCTCATGAGCCAGCTGAAGTGGTTGGTACTGCCTGCAGGTATGAATCCCATTGCAACGTTTGACGAAGTCTGCACCCCTAGAGGTGGAAAATGAGTTATAGCATTGCAAAGCTATCAGCTTTCCGTGTGTTGTCAGCTTTTATTGTCTTGGCTATTGGGGTGTGCAGTGGCCAAATCTGCAATGGTGTCAAACTTCTTAAAGCTTATCTCTCCACCCACCCCGCAACTTTAAAAAGTTACATTGTCAGAGTAGTGGAAATGAAAATTGGCAGGAATGTCCTCCAAAGATTATGACGGAGAGTACATCAATTGGGTTATTATTACCCTAACTCAGTTGCGGCCCTCCTGCTGTTGTTGGCCTACAACTCCCATCATCCCTGGCTACTGGCCACTGTGAATGGGGATGACAGGAGTTGTAGGCCAACAGCAGCTGGAGGGCTGCCATTGGGACAGTCCTGCCCTAAGCCTCTCCTCTGTTCATAAATGACTGCAATTTCACCCTAATCGTTTGGGGGTGGGGGTAAAGAAGAGGTGATGCACAACACAGAGAAAGCTGTAAGTGCAACAACATCTATTTTCTATCTCTAAACGGGGGTTAGACGTTACCAAAAATCAGCATGAGCATTCGTCTCCTGAGATGGTACCAGTGGCCAAAATGGGCAGGCCTGACTCATGGACTATGTCCAGTTGAAGCCTCTCTCAGAATGTCCTTGGGAGATGCTTTTGTAAGGGGTGGGCTAGCTTTGGAATGAAGTGGCGGAAAAGCCCCCATGAAGCCCTTTGAGTCCTGACCTGTGTGAATCAGCTGTTAAACACAGTATAGCCTGCCATCTAACACAGCTGCTGAAGGCCGTTTACCATTGGTTGAAATGCTAACCATTAAAAAGTTAATAAAAATCTTATCAACTCTAATTAAGCATCATCCTTCATGCTTAAAAAGTTGTTCATCTGCCCATGCATTCTTCTGCTTTTGATATTCCTACAGACCTGTAAGAAGGGGAAAAAAGGTACAGGAGAAAAAGGGAAAGTTGGAAACGGAGGAGGAAAGCCCGGTGGTCCAAATCGAATGAATGGGCATCATCAGCAGAATGGTGTGGAAAACATGATGCTGTTTGAAGTTGTTAAAATGGGCAAGAGTGCTATGCAGGTACGTCCTCTTTTTAGGGAGCTTAAAATAGATTATTCAACTTTGTTTACATTAAAGGTGGTTAATGCAATCTATAACAGTTTCTGAAGAAGAGACAATATGCTATCTCCAGAAATTAATTCTACCAGCACTAAATTTATTTTTTAAAATTTCAAATCTTAGTATTGGTAGAAAAACCGAAGGTATTCCTTATTGTATATCATCCTTCCCACATAGATATGTGTGTTTACTCGAATGTCCCACTCAACTTGTGCTAATGCAAGTATGCCTAGGATTGCAGCATTATGTAAGATTTTAAAATAATTTTGGTAATTGAAAGATAGTGTGCCCATTTTTATTTAATTGTCATTATTCTATAGACTCTACTCTAACTATGAGTTGTCTGCAATTTAAAAAATGTATATTTAAAATATTTCTGCTTCATCTCCCTCACTGACTGAATCTGCTTCTAAACAAAACAATTCCCTTCCAGCAAAACGGCATGTCAAAAATAAAAGGCGTGTTAGCTTATTTTGCTGGTCTAAGACCATAATAAATATTTTGTTGTTGTTTTGCTTTGTAGATAATAGCCTGATTTACATCAAAATACATTGCGCTTATAATGCAATGGCTTGAATTTGCTGTGCTTGAAGTTTGTGTGTATTCAGTCCTATATATATTCACAAATGTTTAGACTTCTAGCCTAACATTTACTTGCTAAATTCTTTTTGTGTTGTAACCTTTTCTGGCTTGAAACAAACTAACATGGGAAGCATGTGGCTCCTGTAGACCATATTTTGTGAGTTGAGAGAAAATTAAACATTTAAGCTTCAGCTTGCAGGTCTGAAGAATGTGGTTCAGGAAAGCAGATGAGAATTTGGGTGGTTTTTGTTGGTTTGTTTTTTGCATTTGTGTCCTGAGCAGATTCTAAGTAATGTTCATCTTGTGTTCTGTTTAATTGTGTTTTTCTTTCCTTTTTCCTAGTCTGTAGTGGATGACTGGATAGAGTCCTACAAACATGACAGGGATATAGCACTTCTTGATCTCATCAACTTCTTTATACAGTGTTCAGGCTGCAAAGGTAATGTGCATTTTGGAAGTGCTATCTCTATTGTTTTTTTAAAAAAACTCCGGCCCTTTTGCAGGGAGCCCTGCACTCCACCACCGTTGATACTCCCCTTCTCAGGCCATTTCCCCCCTTCAGTATCCTATTACATGACCCGGCCACGCAGAGGCCCATTGGGCATGTGCCGTAGCCTCCAAAATGTCCGCTGCCACAAAGAGCAGGCCCAGAATGGGCCAAAGACTGCCCGAACTGGGCGATTTGGACAGTAGTGGGGGGAGGGGGAACCTCCGTAAACACCCCCCCAGCCTTGGAGAAGCCCCCCGGAGATGCAGGGTTGTTGTTGCTTTAAACCTTAGATCCCCCTGAGTCATGATCTGGCCACGCAAGGGCCATTTGCACATGTGCGGCAGCTTCCAACATGACCGCTGCACGGGGGTGGGGGCATGGCCCAGAAAGGGCTGAAGACCAGCCAGACCATGAGATGGGTGCATAATGGAGGTGTGTGTCGGGGGGAGACTCCGCACCCCCCCCCCCCGCCACCGCCTCAGAGAAGCCCCCTCTGAGGGGGTAAGTTTAAAAATAATAATTAAAAAACCCTTTTGGCCGGTGAAACACCTGAATGGCCAGGGGAGGTTCAGTTTGGGGTCGAGCCGAACTGGGGGCGGTTTGGCTCTACCCCGAACTGTTGAACCAAACTGGCCTGTGCTGTCTTTGCGAAGGTTTGAGGCATCTACACTAATATTCCTAAGGCTTTTCACGTTAGACTTGTAAAACAGGTCTTAGTTGTATAAATCGTACTTTAAAACTAAGATCTTAAACATTTCAAACCAAAAAAAGGACACATTCTTTTTCATAATGTTTCTACAAGACTGATCTGGGGCATTCAATTTGTTATCTTGTAGGGGTTGTAACAGCAGAGATGTTTCGACATATGCAGAATTCGGAAATAATTCGGAAAATGACTGAAGAATTTGATGAGGTAATTGTTTATATATATTTTGAAAATTGAATGAATTTCTAAAATACACCAAATTATGTTACTGGATACAAACTTTCATGTAAATTCTTTCAGATTTGGAATGGATTGAAATGGATTGTCCTGTCGTTAATTTGGGAGAGGGAGAGGGACTGGATAAGTAAAAGCAGTGTAAATGGGCTTGCAATCAGAATGCCTGGATATATCTCCTTTGAATGGATGACTGTGTCTCTTTAATCAAGTTATAATAAATTAAATGTGTTTCATAAGGGGTGACAGTGTTGTGTGTTGAAATCCATAGTTGTTGATTTCATGATTAAAGTTCTTACATTCTTATAGTAGTTAACTCAGGAATCATGGGAAGTACTTGGTGTAAATGCACAACTTTAATCTTTTGCTATTCTTAATGGACCATCTTGCCTTTAAATTAAATGCTTTATTAATTCACCTTCTTACGTGTTTGACATTGTTCAGTCTAGTGTATTGTACTGAATACACTAGAGCAGTAGTTCAGAAATAATATGCCATGGACTATTTGGATAATATGTAACTGCTGCTTTATTCCTGGAAATATTGTATAGCTGTGTGTTTTAGACCATTACCAGCTACTCACCTTAAATAGTCTAACACTGTCTGCTGGGGAAAAAAAAATCCTGCTGTAAATGTGAGACCATAATCTTCTCTAAGTAGGCTACCACTTTATGCCTTGCATAGGGAGGGATTTCCTCTCCAAAGGATGTGCAATAAGCAAGTACCTTTTCAGGAGATAAAGAGAGGAAATTCTCATAGTTTTGTAGTACAGGAAACTCTGGTTTTATTATAGCTTTTTAAAATCAAAGTTAGTATATTTTGTAAATGGCCTGTTTTGAAAACTACCTGTCAATATCCCCAGGATTGTGTTGTTACTTAAAATAACCCCTTTCCCCAAGACAGTTCCATGGTAATTATTGTAATTTTTGCATGTGTGTATGCACCTGGTGCCTGTGAGTTCTGGTTGTGCAACAATTTTTGTATTTTTGTGAGGTGATCAGAATTCTTGGCTCCATCGTGGAGGACATATGAAACCCAGAATTCCTTGTTTACTTGAAACAGTGATAAAAATTGCCATGTTCCTTATTGGCTGTGGAAAAATTTGGAACTAGAGAAATACTGAAATCTAGCTTTTTGATTCCAAAAGTAATCTGAATTCAGTCGTCCTGTGTTTCACCTGATCACAATATGAAATAATTTTATTTTGCTGCTAATGTATAAATGTTTCGCATTGTAGGATAGTGGAGATTATCCGCTCACCATGGCGGGTCCTCAGTGGAAGAAATTTAAGTCAAGCTTTTGTGAGTTCATTGGCGTTTTGGTCCGACAGTGTCAATATAGTATCATATATGATGAATACATGATGGATACAGTCATTTCGCTACTTACAGGACTATCAGACTCACAAGTCAGGGCATTTCGACATACTAGCACACTGGCAGGTAAGCATTTGTTAATAAAGATGGTTTTTATCCATTTAAATTATTTCTAAATACTTCTCTGACATCTTAATGATGTCATGATGCTTTCATTTTTGGAAGGACTCTGGAGACTAGTTAAAAGTTGGAACATAGTTCATGGCGTAAAGCAAGTTGTTGGGCATCATCCAAAGTAACATCCTTGTATAAGAACCTTTCCCCCAGGCAGTGGGGGATGAGGATTTCCCCCCTCCCCTCTCTTGCCCCCAGTGCATTTTTTACATTGAAAGGGTTGGTTTCAGTGTGGTACTTCCATTTGGCTCCATGTCTCTCATTTTTCACTCTTATTTTTTATCATCACCTGATGTAACACACTCTTTTCCTCCTGCTTTTTAGCGATGAAACTGATGACTGCTTTAGTGAATGTGGCATTAAATCTGAGCATTAACATGGACAATACACAACGACAATACGAAGCAGAACGAAATAAAATAATTGGAAAACGAGCTAATGATAGGCTGGAACTGTTGCTACAAAAAAGGAAGGAGGTTAGAACATTTGTTGGTTTTAATTGTCATCGGGGAAGAGGCGAACGGACAGAATGACAACTAACCACTTCATGTGTCCAAATACATGTGTGAAAGTAATTTGGGAGAGTATCTACAAAATTTGAATTCTAATTTATTTGAGAAATTCTCATGAGATGTACTTGACTGTCAGTTTTGAGTGAAATGTATCCTGACATCTCTTTGCTGTTGATACAAGTTGAAAATTTGGTGTCCCAGATCAGACCTATGGTGCAGTGGGGAAATGACTTGATTAGCAAGCCCGGGGTTGCCAGTTCGAATCCCTGCTGGTATGTTTCCCAGACTATGGGAAACACTTATATTGGGCAGCAGCGATATAGGAAGGTGCTGAAAGGCATCCTCTCATACTGCACGGGAGATGGCAGTGGCAAACCCCTCCTATATTCTACCAAGGAAAACTGCATGGCTCTGTGGTTGCCAGGAGTCGACACCAATTTGATGGCACAACTTTACTTTAGATCAGATAGAGAGATTGAAGTAAACTAAGGCCACAACTTTATTTTAAAAGGCATCATGAATGGTGTAAATTTGTAACCTTGCTAACATGCACCTCTCTTGCATGGGTGTAAGGGGCATACATTGCTTCTCCAACTCTCTCGTCTCTCCCTGCCCGCCCTTGGCCAAATTTAATTTACCCAAGAGCTCTTGGAGAGAATAAAAATAACTGTCCCACGAAAGAAAGATGAGTAAAAGCCCAGAAAGAGGATACTTTCAAACTTTTGGTGTTGTACTGAGAGATGTTCTGGAAGAAGCTCAAGGCTGTTCAGTCCTCCTCAGTTCTAAAGTTAACAGTTACGAAGCCATTTCTTACCATGATTGCATGCTTTAAGGATGCATTTCAAGATGTTTTTATTATATGGTATACAGTAGTACTTGTGCATTTGAGTAGTTTGCCCAACTCCTAGAATGTTAGTATATTTTACTGTCGAGAAAATTATCAGTTGTCCAAATATTTAAACAAATTAATCTGTATACTAACTTTCCTTGAAAGACTCTTGAGAATAATATCAATTTTACATTGATTTATTACCTTGATGTAGCTTTAAAACTACAGTGTATTCATTTCACACTTGCTGTTTTTCAGCTTCAAGAAAATCAGGATGAAATAGAAAATATGATGAATGCAATTTTTAAAGGAGTATTTGTTCATCGATACAGGTGAGTTCAGTTCTCTGAACTATGAGACTGTCTTAAGATTTGCCTATGAATAGGTTACATTTTCTTGAACATACTTCTGATTTCCTTTTCTTTTCACTACTTCTAGGGATGCAATAGCTGAAATCAGAGCAATCTGCATTGAAGAAATTGGGATTTGGATGAAAATGTATAGCGATGCCTTTCTCAATGACAGTTACTTAAAATATGTAGGGTGGACAATGCATGACAAGGTAAGATGCTCTGTGCCACAGAAGCACCTGTTTTTGTAAGGAATGAAAAAATACTGTGTTTGCTGTCCGTGGTCTTTAAAATAGATATATTTTTAAAAAATAATTTATGTAAAATTGAAATACAAAAATAATATTCTCATAGGGTTCAAAAGATCATTA
Organism: Hemicordylus capensis; assembly: GCF_027244095.1. Taxonomy (NCBI): domain Eukaryota; kingdom Metazoa; phylum Chordata; class Lepidosauria; order Squamata; family Cordylidae; genus Hemicordylus; species Hemicordylus capensis. The sequence goes on from NC_069667.1 coordinate 24,760,556, forward strand.
TAGTATTGTGGCTTGTTTTTGAACATTGACATGAGATAAATTTCTGCATGCATGCACACAATTTCCATTGCTGGCTAAGTATTTGGATTGTTCTTTTTTGCTCATTCGGAAATAAATCCAAATTAATTGAGTATAAAAAAGAAAACCAATTAAACTTAATATCTGTAAAACATCTATCTGTGTTTAAACTGCCTGCTGAAGTGTTTATATAAATACTGACCTGGCATCTAGTATTTCTGAAGGCTTTGACCATTAGTGTTGATTTATATTCTGGCCTGGATAAAAAGAAAAGGACATTGTCTTTGCGTGCTTAAGGGGATTTGGGTATTGTGTTTTCTGAACAGCAGCCCCAGATGCTACATGGCAAACTTTTGAAACTCTCAGGACTTTCAAAAGTAGTTTGTGGTAGAGTTTGTTCCAAAAAAAGGCAAAAGTGAAAAATGCTCAGCATGTCCACGCCCGTGGCCATGTATAAAATAGCTCTTTGCACCCTGGCCACTGTTGGGTGTACAGTATATTGAACAATTATGCTCTTGAGAATATTCCCCATTTATTAGGATCAGGATTGCTGTCTTGTTTTTCCATGGGGGAGGGATGGGAGCAGAACAAGAAGAGTGGAAAACCTGGAGTATTGATTTAGCTGTTCAATCTAATGTATGTGAGATACTGAATATGGTATGTTTATGTGTTTTTTTGGTATATATTCTTTTTTAGCAAGGAGAGGTAAGACTCAAATGTCTTACAGCTTTGCAAGGGCTTTACTATAATAAAGAACTTAATTCCAAATTGGAACTCTTCACCAGTCGATTCAAGGTTAGTAGTGTTTGTGTTTTTAACAAAGAATTTAAAACTAGTATTTCAGATTTGCCACTTCTAATATTTGTCATGTTACAAACTGTTTTCTTACCCTTTTTTAGGATAGAATTGTGTCTATGACTCTCGACAAAGAATATGATGTTGCAGTACAAGCAATAAAACTACTTACTCTTGTTTTACAGTACGTATTTCAGACCAATCAGTAGTATATATGCACAGTTAATTTTTTATTCACATGAAATTTTACAAAACATTGAACATAGTTGCGCCTCTTTTGCGTAGCTGCTTTTCAGAACTTTATTTTGAAAGACTTAAAAATAGATTAAAATATATATCCTGTGAGATTTTGTACTATGTATGTTGCTGAAAGATCATTTATTTTTGGATCATCCAAAGATGACCTCATTTTATTTATATAGTATCATCAACATGCATGGCACTTTACAAAAGTAAATGCTTACAGGTCTCAGCTGCAAGGCACTTTTACATAAGGGAGGCAGGAATAAACAGAGGAAGAAAATACAGTTATTCCGGTTTACTCACTTATAGTCACAGTAGGGTATGTTGCCAGTAGGCTATTTGAGCAAGTTTGCAAATGTTTCTTGCAACCACTAGGGCTATTAATCTTTTTCAAAATGAAAGTTAAGATTCTTGGTGTTCTGCCAGGAGCACAAGTTCTTCTGAAGCTATTTGCAGGTCCATAGCCTGATGAATATGCTTCTGTAATGAGGTCTTACAATCTCCTATATGGTTACTTCAGATTGTCGTTAACTTATACAGGTAAAATTACTACCTGTATTCTTTTGCTAAGTGGTGCTGTCATAGCCCTTTCCTGCAGATTTCTGAGCAGCTGCAGCTACCAAGTAAACAATCATCCAGTCTCCCCCATTTTTTTTTGTATTTTGATTGACACAAGTATAAAATGTATTTCATTTGTGTTTTTGAAACATCCATACCAATGGGAATCTGGTCCATCTCCCCTAATACAAATAATGTTACAAGCATATCTAACATAACATAACATAACATAACATAACATAACATAACATAACATAACATAACATAACAATAATTTGACAGTTTTTAATAGTTTTGACTTGCATTTTGGGTGGTATACAAATATGCTAAATCAATCAATCAATCAATCTCCTCCAGCTCTCATTTGCCACCTCTAACAGCTGTGGAGACTATCAGCTGTCAGTAGCAGAGGAATGGATTGGGGAAGCTAGCTCTTCATTTACCATTGCTAGTGCTAGCTTTGGAGAACAGGGACTGTTGTCATCTAAGGGAGCTGCCAGATGTATCAGCTTATTTATGTATCAGCTTCTTATTTCAGATTATTAGTAGTATTACTTCAATTTATAAACCACTTTCCTGCCATCTAAATGTTGACTTTTTGAAAGTTTTTGAATGCACTCCTTTAGTATTGAGGATACAACTTTGTTTCCATTTTGTAGGAGTAGTGAAGAAGTATTGACTGCAGAAGACTGTGAAAATGTCTACCATCTGGTTTACTCAGCTCATCGGCCAGTAGCTGTAGCAGCAGGAGAATTTCTTTACAAAAAGTAAGAACATTTTGTTCCTCAATGTTCCATCCATGCCTCATTATCTGCGGTTTTGTTACCCACAGCAATATGTGGGAACGGAACCCCCATGGATAATGTAATGCCCTTATACAAATCTATGGTGTAGGCAGAGTACTGCATACAGTTCTGGTCACTGTACCTTAAGGATATTGTAGAACTGGAAAAGGTGCAGAAGAGGGCAACCAGGGTGGCCAGGGTCCTGGAGCACCTTCCTTACAAGGCAAGACTACAACACCTGGGTCTTTTTAGTTTAGAAAACAGACGACTGCAGAGAAACATGATAGAGGTCTATAAAATCATGCATTTTGTGGAGAAAGTGGAGAGAGATAAATTTCTCTCTCATACACATAACACTAGAACTAGGGGTCATCCCATGAAACTGATTGCCAGGAAATTTAGGACCAGCAAACGGAAGTATTTTTTCACACAAAGCATAATCAACTTGTGGAATTCTCTGCCACAAGATGTGGTGACAGCCAACAACCTGGATGGCTTTAAGAGGGGCTTCAACAAATCATGGAGGACAGGTCTATTAATGGCTACTAGTCTGGTGGCCACCTCCAGCCTCAAAAGCAAGATGCCTCTGAATACCAGTTGCAGGGGAGCCACAGCAAGAGAGAGGGCATGCCTCAGAGGCATCTGGTGGGCCACTGTGTGAAACGGGATGCTGGACTGGATGGGCCTTGGGCCTGATCCAGTGGGGCTGTTCTTTCGTTCTTATGACTTAAGACACAATTTTTAGGAACCAATTATGTCATAAGACTGAGGACTTTCTGTGAGCAATTGCTTATATCTTAAAGGGACAACAGCTCATCCAAGCAGTAGTTTCACAGACTACATGTTCACCATGCCCCATTCTTGTTGCTTCCTGCAGGGAAACATGATACTTGTGTTTCATTATAGTTCATGTGACCCTAGCACTAGGAGAATAGGCGCATCCTGAGGACACTTCTGTATCACTGAATTGAGGCGTCGTGCTAGATCAAGGCTAAGGAAGGTTAACTGGTTTGGTGTGAATCGACAAATGGTGATTTACTGTTGGCTGGCAACCCAGACTGAGAAACTGGGGTTTGAAGTGAGCTCGTAAATCATAGTTTATGCTAGATGTAGTTTGTCATGATGTTTGAACTATAGGTATGGCTCAGCTCAGCCTCTGGAAGCCTCTGCACCTAAAGATTGGAGTGCTGAGGAGATGCTCTTAAGCATGGTTTGCCTGGATTTTCAGCGGGACAAACTGTGGTTTGAATTCTAAACCATTGTTATCACAAGTGGGATGTCTGAATTGAACACATTTTTGTCTTGAATAATTCCTGTAGGCAACCGGTCCATAAAGATTAAGAATAATTTTCAATATTCCTTTTAATCAACAATGTTACAAAAATTCATTCATCTTCTGTCATGTGAAGATTCCCTATTAATTGCTAGTTCCATTTAAAAGGAAAAAGAACCTTCCTTTAAATTGCCAGTTGTTGCTCTTAAATTTTGAAATAAACCTGAATTAATGAATTAATTTGCAATCATTTCTGCTGCTTGTCATATAAAATGATTGTGTGGTTGTTGTGTCCCCTTCCTTTGAAAGGCTTTTTAGTCGCAGAGACCCTGAAGAAGATGGAATTCTTAAAAGAAGGGGGAGACAAGGCCCAAATGCTAACCTTGTCAAAACATTAGTATTTTTCTTCTTGGAAAGTGAGGTAAGTTGTGAGTGTCTTTTAATGTTGCTATAGTTAATGGAAATGTTTGTTTTATTATTATTTTAGTTTGGAGTGGATACTCCAGCAATTGCAGTCCTTAGGAAGAAGTGTCTCTGACTCTGCAAAGTATACACATCTCCTTAATAGGAGAGATGTAATCATTTTACACAACTTCTCCCTCTTTTTAAATAGATACTATCATTTCAGAATTTTGCAAAGTGCTACTGATAGAGGGTAACATCCCATTGAAGATACTGTGGAGTTCATTTGGCTTTTCAGTACTCCTAATAACAATTGTTTTGGAAATTAGCCCGATAAATGGAACCAAACTTCATCAGTGAAGAATATCAGGCCTTTCACATTTTCATCCATCAGATTTCATTGGAACCAGGAACAAAATCCCATGCGCTTTGCAAAGTCAGGCAGTCTTTATTCATATGATGCTTATCTTGTATAACTTTAATGTGAGTTGGTGAAAAAAGTGTGCGAAAGAGAGAGCATGATAGCATCTCTTTATTCTCAGGGCTTCACCTCTCCCCCCATCCCCTGACCTGTACTCACTGCCTGTGTGTCGTGTACCACATGTCGAGAAACCATAGACTTTTTGTTAGCTTAGGATGAGTGTATTGACTAGGTTTCATGAGACCAAATGTTCAATACAGCTGAAAATCTCTTTCTTTTTTTGATATTTTTAGTTACATGAGCATGCTGCTTACTTGGTGGACAGTATGTGGGATTGTGCAACTGACCTCTTGAAGGACTGGGAATGTATGAATAGTCTTCTGTTGGAGGAGCCACTCAATGGAGAAGAACGTACGGTTTCACTATATTTTGTTTTAGCACCTCCTTCTAATATTAAGATTCTGGTTAGGGAAGAGGCATTGTCTCACCGAACGTACAGATGTTTCCTTTTCCATGGGGGAGAAAGGGAAGCCTCACTGCACTCAGGATCACAACCATTGCATGCAATATTTGTGTGTTTTGAGTCTAAAATCTTGATTCTGTGCAAGTACTTGGAAGTAAATCTCGTTGGCTGACATCCAAAGTAGCCTGGTTGTGCACCAGGAAGACACACTCCCACAAGAGAGAGCTTTCCTAGCTGCGCTGGAGCTTCACGTGCAGCTGCAGGGAGCAAATTTGATTATTTGCTTTGGGTCCAGAAGTGCCCTGAGTCACCCCAAAATATGTCCCTGTGGGTTCTGCAGCTCTCAGGGGCATATTTTTGGATATTCACTCGGTTAGACATCACACACACACACCCCTTTGGGGAACATCACCCATCCAACCAACATCCAAACAACTGGAATTGCTCTACAGAGTCCAACTAGACAATTGTGGTTTTGTACAAAAACACCCAGTGCCAAATTTGATTGTGGTTGAGGTAGCTCAGTCACGATCCCGCCATAGAAACCTCTCTACATCTACTGACTGTGCGGATGGGAAGTTGGATTCACTAGGTCACTGCATCTGTTTCACTTTGGCTCTGTGACTCAAAATTGCCAACTACAGGGAATTGCCTGTCCTGTATGGGCAGGTTCAACCATTTTCTCCTAGAAACATTGAACCCCTTTCTGAGTCTCTTACCCCAAGATGAGAAGGAAATTGCCTCAATTTTTCAGAAAGAAGCTTACCACCTAGCTAAACAGCTTCATTCTTCAGGACACTACGCTGACATCGCAACATGCACTGTGGTGACCTCTATAGCTTCCGCTCACCATGCCTGGCTTCGGTCCTCCTGGTTTACATCAGAAGCTAAATCAAGTATTGAGCATCTCCCTTTTGATGGGGAAGGTCCTCGTTGGAGCCCAAACTAGCGAAACCATGGAGCGTGTAGTAGTAGTGGCAGCAGTAGTAGTAATAATAAATGTTAGCCGCCCCATAACAAATTGTTTTCTGGGTGGCTTACAACACAACTTTAAAATGTAAGATAAAAACACACAACACATTAAATCATAACAGACCAAGAAGTGGTGGAGGGGAAGAAAATACAATTCAAAACAATCTTAAAAGACATTTTAAAAAACCAGTTAAAATCAGATCAAAAATTTCAAAAGCCTGAGTGAACAGAAGGTCTCCACCTGGCATCTAAAAGAACAAAGTGATGAAGCCAGGTGTCATTGTTCACGATAGCTCTGTGGGTCAATCCATGTCTTTCCTTACATGTGGTTAAGAACCTTTATACATTTCAGCACAATCTACCTGATCCACCTCTGTGTCTGCAGCATTTTCGACCAAAGTTTCTCTTCCAAGATCTGTAGAGTAGCTTCTTGGAAATCACTGTCTACTTCCACCTGGCACTATAAATCACAGACTAGCTCCTCTGTACAGACTACCTTTGGCTGCCAAGTCCTTCAGCCGGCACTTCCTCTCTGGTAGACCCAGGCACACCCACCCGGGATGTTGGCTGTGGCATATCCCACAATAGATGACCTCGTCCAGCAGCAGAGAAAGGAGCATTGGTTTCTTACTGTGAAACCGCCTTCTTGCTTCTGGACTGGAGGCCATCTGGGCCCTCCCATTTCAGATGTCTGGGTCTTCTGGATAGAAAGATCTCATTTCTAGGGATATGCGAATTGTTTTGAGGTCGAATCAGTTTGACCAATCTGGTCAATTCGTAGTGATTCGACCTCGAAATGAATTTGCCCAGTCACCCCTGGCCAAATTCGAGTTCAAATCAAATCGATTGGAATTGAATCAATTCAAGTTTTGAGTTTCCCTTATTCATTTCCTGTGATTCCCAGCTTTCATTTAAAAAACCCAAAAACAAACCAAGCTCTTGCCCTTGCAGAAATGGAGTTATGGAGCAAAATGTGTGATCACTATTTTTGAAGTGTTTAGACTCTTTGGTGTGTAATGACTTTTCCTCATAATGAGTCGCTAAATATTACTTATTCATGCTACATTAGTAGTTTGAATTTGGTAGGTATTTCTGTCAACTCTACAGAACAATATCCTCATTACCAGACTTATTGTGTCACATGTAAGGTTCCCAAACATTATAATGGGGAGGAAACCTGAATTTTTTTTCTATTCTAGAAAACAAAATTGCTATATCATTTTCCCTAACAAAAACAAAAAACCAGCCTCCATGTGATGCACACAGTAATCAAAATACAATAAAAGCAATCTTTGTAATACAACAAAAATTATGTAAAGGAAACATAGGAAAAACTACTTAAAAGAAGCATTTAAACCTGTATTTCAAGCTGACAGTTTTGTGGTTTCCTTCACATACAGTATATGTTTTGAAATACGCTTTCCCCCCCTTTTCATAATTTCAGCTTTGACAGACAAACAGGAAAGTGCACTAATTGAAATAATGCTGTGTACCATTAGACAAGCGGCTGAGTGTCACCCCCCTGTTGGAAGAGGCACAGGAAAGCGGGTATGGTGTTCCGTTGGAAACATTCGTGATGGACAAAAATAGAGTTAAATTTATTTTCTGCGTTTTTACTTTTTAATGGCGTTTTCTGGTCAAGAGTGATATATGGTGGTCGTTCTCAACATATTTGGGTAAATAACTTGAAAGCAGTACCACAGTGCTACAATGTTGCTTTGCTTACATCCAAATGTACCAAAATTCATTTCAAAATTATCTTACCTGAACAGTCAATTTTTAACTTTAATTGGAATATTGCAGTACTAAGAAGTAACTGGACAGTATGTGCTGTCTGGAAACAAAAATCATGCTTATGGTACAATATCAATGAAAATGTCTGATTTTCTGCATATGTTTTTAAAAATGTAGATTTATTTGTCTTTGAGACCAGAATAAACCAGTCCAATGATGGGCTTCAGTTCCAGAATAGTGAAACATTATTTTGTAGTGCTAAAACAATCATGGCATTTTTCATTTGTACCTAGGGGAGGCTGTTTTGAGAACGTGATTGTACTCCGGTTAAAAACTGGGTGTAAAGTTTAAAAAAAAAACTCCTTTTAATCAGTTCAGATGTGCAGCTTCTCAACCAAATTGCCTCTACCCAGTTGTCCTTAAGCATGTGTGGGTGTGTGCAAACTCAAGGATGATTGCATGGAGGAAATGGGGTGCAACAGCTGTGTGGTTGAATTCTGTTTTTCTTTTCAGGAGATCTTTTTTGTCACAATGGAGTTTAGGCATTTTGCTTAAGTAAATTGCATGTCCTGAGTGATCTTTTTGTAACTTGTTAGCACAGGGTTGTACTAAATGTGTTGATATATCAGTACACTAATTAATTAATTAACAAACAGTTCTTGCACTTCCATAACCTAGGTGCTTACAGCAAAGGAAAAGAAAGCACAGTTGGATGACAGGACAAGGATCACAGAACTTTTTGCTGTGGCACTCCCTCAGCTATTAGCAAAAGTGAGTGTAACTTGCATATCTATTTGTATTTGGCATTTTCACAGCATTTTAGGTCCCAATTCTCCTCTGCTTGCATTGTTTTAAACAGCATGCAAAGTTTAAAAACTGAAATAAAAATATGATCATAAGCGGTGGTAGGTTGTTATGGTATTAGAGTGTTACTTAATACTGAAAATTCTGGTTCTTATTGTGAAATTTATATTTGGGATTGTAAATTTTGGGACATGTTTTGAAAAACATTCAGACTTTAATGTTTTCCTCTTTAATTGCACAGTATTCTATAGATGCAGAGAAGGTCACCAATTTGTTACAGTTGCCACAATATTTTGATTTGGAAATCTACACAACAGGGAGATTAGAAAAGGTAAACAAACTTACTGATTGATACAAAAGAACTGAAGGGGATGAAAATGTGAACAAATAATTCTCCCGCACGTAAACTGCTAAATAGTATGGTTGTGGCCCCAGCAGGTTTCCGTTCCACAGTCGGGCACTAATGTGGGCTTAGCAGTGGGGTACCTTGTTTCAAAAGGGGTATGCTAATGCCACAGTAATTAGGTGCAGTTTGTGTCCTAACGTTTTTAAGGAATCTTAGTGAAGTGCCTTCTGGTTTTGTCAGCTTGATCAAATGTGCCTGAAAACCCTTCTGAACATTTCTCTGTTCCATCTTTTGCAGCATTTGGATGCCTTATTGCGACAGATCCGGGATATTGTAGAAAAGCACACAGACACAGATGTTTTGGAAGCTTGTTCTAAAACGTACCATGCGCTCTGTAACGAAGAGTTCACAATCTTCAATAGAGTTGACATTGCAAGAAGTCAGCTAATAGACGAACTGGCAGACAAATTTAACAGGCTTCTTGAAGACTTTCTGCAGGAGGTATGCAGCTTATATCTTTGCCTTCTTCCAAACTTAGGTTGCTCATGACGATATTCAAACGACCAAGGTAGACAAGAGTTCTGATTACCACAGCATGCTGCTGGAAGGTGCAAAAGGAAGCATATGCATTTCTGATATGAGAGATCTTTTTTCACATGTTACAAAGAGGTGGAAATGAGGTTTGTTTGCATTTGTACTTGCATCTCGAGACTGCTCGTAACAAAGAGGTCCAAACACTCAGGGTTCATGCCTTTATAGGAAGATATATTTTATATCTGGCCTGAGTTCAGATGACATGAAAACTAAAGCACAGATTATTTGATAAAGGAAAGAAAAAGAGAGCTGCCATTAGTTTTGCTAGTGTGCTTTTTTGAGTTACTTAGATGTGTTATGTCACTTCTTGAAAATATTTGCTTTTATTGTGATGGTGTGACTTTAAAAACAGGGTGAAGAACCTGATGAAGATGATGCTTACCAGGTCTTATCAACATTAAAGCGAATCACTGCGTTTCATAAGTAAGTGAGGAACTACCTATCCCACATTTTTCAACTCTTAACTTTGCATTTTTATTTAAAAATGCACGTTCCATTCAGTGGAAATCGCTACTCAAGCTGATAGTGCAAACTCTTTATTTTATTTATAAAACAACGAACTATTTGAGCTGTTGGGGATTCAATCACCAGCCATGTTAAATAAATGGCAGATGCATTTGTCTGCTTCCTGCTCCATGCAGCCAGCTATTACTCCTCCTGTCCCATCATGAATTCCCTTTCTCTTTGCATTCAAGGGGCTCCTGGCTCTTAATGTTGGGGAAAGAGTCAATCTAGGCAGCCTTAATGCTAGTGTTTGGTTTGCCAGCGATCCATAAGCCAGACAACCTATAACTGAATGTGTGGCTGTCTGTCTCTTCCTTCCCACTGTCTGTCTTAAACTGGGGTTGGATGCAAAGTATTGCCATCTTTATAGTCGTCTGCTATGCTAAACACAGTGAATAAAAATAACAGGTTTATTTCTGATGCTGAGATGGTCATTTGGGTGCTTGCCTTGGTTGCCAGTTGCACTGCAATGATACAGTGATCAGTACATTTCTGAGTGTTTTTTTAAAAAAGCACCTGATTTGTTGAAACGGAGCTGATGATGATGTTATCCCTTCTCCTTATTCCTGTTTTCAGTGCCCATGATCTGTCAAGATGGGACTTGTTCAGTTGCAACTACAAGTTATTAAAAACGGGCATTGAAAATGGAGACATGCCTGAACAGGTTTGTGTGTGTGTTTTAAAGCTACGTTTAAATAAAACAAAAATTAAGTTTTTTTTCGTTTACTAACTTTTTCTTGTTTCTTAAACACAGATTGTTATTCACGCACTGCAGTGTACTCACTATGTAATCCTTTGGCAGCTAGCAAAAATTACCGAAAGCAGCTCTACAAAGGTAAGCTTTGTTCTGATGCCGCTGGCGATTTTATAATTTTACTGAATGGAAACAGATTGGAAAAACTGTAATTATGTTGTGCCACCATGCAAGCCCTTTTTGTTCTTCCTTGAAATGCTTGTCAGTGTGGTGACCTCTTCCAGGCCACTGAGGGGGGGGGGGGGTCAGTGGATCACAGAGATACCCCATCTGGTGCAAATGTGCAAAAAGGCCTCTCCTGTCCCTGGGTAGTGAGGAGAGCAGGAGAGGAAACTCATGAACCACTTCCAAGTCATACAAAGTACAAATCCAGGGCCAGACGAGGAGCAAAAGGCCAGTGTTTTGAGGCCCTTTGCTCTGCTTTTTGTTCTTCTATTTGTCTAGATTATTTCTATGCTACAGATTCTCAGCCTTTTAGGAAACATTTCAGTAAGCAGGATTTTAAAACAAGCATGCATACGTTTATTTCAAAGGAGGACCTTCTACGCCTAAAGAAGCAGATGAGGGTGTTCTGTCAAATCTGCCAGCACTACCTTACCAATGTAAATACTGCTGTTAAAGAACAGGTCAGTCACTGTTTTGCACTTCGGCGCTTTGTTTTGTACGTAGGTTATTGGAAGATCATCTATGTTAATCATTTTAAGCAAGAAATAATGCTTCGGTTGTGTTTGGCAGAGAGTTTATTTGGATGCCCACATTCAGAACACTGGAAAGACAATACCTCAGGACATATGAGGATATGGGAGCTCTTTAGGGAAAGGTTTTCTAGTCCAGAGGAGTGGAAGAAAGCTCTGTGCTAGCTGTTCCAATTTCTAAAAATTGACTTGGCTACTTTCAGTAATAGCCTGGGGGCACTCCCCCCACCCCTTGCGTTTAGCAAAGCTTTTCATATTTAGAAAGGGAGGGACTAGGCAGGCCTCTAGTCCTTCCACACCTCTCGATGACTTCCATCTCTTAGGATGTCATGCTTGTTGCTGATTTGAAGGATTCATACACAGACAATGATAAGCATAATTAGATCTGTTAGTGCCCGGATGTCAGCAGAACCTAGAGAGCTGCAAGTTATTTATTGAGAAAGGGACTTTTAGTACAAAAATTGCAGCCAGTAAAGAAACATCCCTATAATCCTCTAGAGTAGACTCTGTATGGAATTAGGTTTTGCTTTTGTTTTTTTACTCGATGTCCTTGGTAACATCAGCATTTCAGATTAAAACTCTTACTACTTCTTGCAGGCCTTCACTATTTTGTGTGATGTGTTAATGATCTTCAGCCATCAGATTATGTCAGGAGGACGTGACATGTTAGAGCCACTAGTTTACAGTCCTGATTCTTCTTTGCAATCTGAACTGCTCAGCTTTATTCTCGATCATGTCTTCATTGACCAGGATGATGACAGCAACAGTGCAGGTATGGGGCTAGAAAATATCCCCAGGTCAACTCCATTCAGCAGTGAAATTCTCCCTTTGATTTTCTCTGTCACTGACTTCCCAAAACAGTATGCACTTTTCACAGTGTTCTGGGGTGGGGATCAGCAACTTGGAGACCTCAGAGCCAAATCCAGGCCTTCATTGGCCCCCAACCAGGTTGCCCAACAAGAGGGCTGGGTGGTGGAACTTGCTGTTAATCCACTTTGGTAGGCATAGGGCCTTCTCTAACTCCCCACCACCACTTTGATTCCCTCTTGTGTGGCCCTCCTGTAAAACGTAATTGCTGATGGCCATCTTGTAGATGTAAATGCTATAAAAGCTAGCTCTCTCTGTGTAGGTGTTTCCCTCCCCTTCACCCCCCCGGTGAGAGAACATTCTGACATGTGAGCCTTCATTGACAAACAGAAGTGGTTCAGCCCAGACACAAGTTGTCCACTTCAGTGAGAATGAGCTCTGGTTTCTCCCTTATCAGGTCACACAGTCTAAACTTCAGGAACTCGGGTTTGCTGTGAGATTGTCCATTTATAACAGGTCAACTGTATGGCTACACTACTTTCGACACCAAGCTTTAGGGATTCTCCTAAGCGACATTCTCTCTGTAAATATTTACAGTATAAGAGATGTGGGAAAGGATAAACATTTCCTGCTAACTGGCAAAAGAGGCACCTTTTAGAGGGGGTGGTTGGAGCCTCTTATGTTTCGCAGCAGGAGAGCAATTGTCACTATTCAGGCAGCATTGTGTCTCTCCCATGGTTGTTGCTGCTGTGTCTCCATTGTGGGTTGTTTTTTTTTAAAATATTTCATTGGGGAGTACCATGGCACACTAAATGAAATATTTGCAGTAGCTAGCAAAGCTTGCTAGCCGTATTATTTTTAATTCTCCCCTTTTATTTTCAATGATCTCCTTTCATTACTCCTTTCTGTTCAGTATCTCTCCCCCTGCCCCCATCAACATGGATGTTGAAATCACCCAGAATAATCATTCCATAAGTCCTCAACACCAATTCCCAGACCACCTCCGTGAGCTCAGGCAGGGAGACAGCTGGGCAGAGGGGTGGGCATTACACCACAGAATCCCCACTCTCTCCTAAGAGCTCAACACCAGGTACCAGCACTCTGAACCATCACTCGCTTGGACAGGGGGCCTAAGGAAGAAAATAGAGCTTTTATAAATTACAGCCCGCCTGCCCGCCCGCCCCTGCTGGCCCTCCAGTCTATGCTGATGCTGCACAAGTTATGAGGCATTCCTGACATCAACGTTGGACTCGAATGCTAGCTAATTCCACTCATTGGCCTTAGTTATGCTGCGTCAGGATTCACTTTCCTCGGATACAAACTAGTATGCAGATCTAAATCTATTATTGCTGTGCACCCCCTTGTTTTTTAGATGGACAGCAGGATGATGAAGCTAGTAAGATTGAAGCTTTGCACAAAAGAAGAAATTTACTCGCAGCTTTTTGTAAACTTATTGTATATACTGTGGTGGAAATGAATACTGCTGCAGATATTTTCAAGCAATATATGAAGGTAATGAAGATTCTAGACTTTTTTTTTTTAAGCACAGGGAATGGTGGGGTTGCATTTTAATTGTAATCAGTTAAATTGTGTTCTACTTTGATATATCAATTTCCACTCAACACTTCTAAGTGGGGGCGGGGGTGGGGAAGAGCCACTTTTCTTCTCGCTTCCCCTGATGAGACAGTTCTGGGCCTGCGTGTGTAATAGTTCATTATTACAAATGTACACAAGGACAGCCTGCACTTACTGTAAGGTCTCCTTTGAATCGCTTCTCATCTCCCTCAGCAGGGCAGAAGTGATAGTTACAGGACTGTGTGTGCTCAAAGCAGGACACTGCTGCCGCTATTTAGGGCTGCACAACTTCAGCTGTTGGACTACAACTCCCATTCTCCCCAGCCACAGTTGTGCAGCCCTGCACAGTCCCTTCAGTTAACTTTCAACGCTGCTCCTTGTGCAAAACCTAGTTTACTAACAAATAGATGTACTTCTCCTATAAACTGAATTCCAACGATGTCGTGCTGTGCTTTTGTGTTTGGTAGTATTACAACGACTATGGCGATATCATCAAAGAAACAATGAGTAAAACAAGGCAAATAGACAAAATCCAGTGTGCAAAGACTCTTATTCTCAGTTTACAACAGGTAAGTGTCACCCTAGCTGTGCTCATTTTATCGATAAATTGAGGATGACTAGTTCTTAGAACACACAATGGCAGGCATGTTGCACAAGGCTTCTGACCCACCAGGGCTGCCATGCCCATGAAACCGTTGAAGCAGCATTGTGCAGGTGCACCCATGCTCTTTTAAGTTGGTCCACATCTGCACTCTTGTGCAACCTGGCCGAGGCTGGCTTTCATGTGTGCAGCAGCTCCGGTAGGTTCAGCGTGCTGACGTTGCCTTTTGAACATTCTGAGCACTAAACATTGTAAACACAGTAAGGCATAACTTCTTTCCTTTTCTTTTTTTTGGTCTCCCAAGGATGATTGTGTTTTGTGTCACTGAAATGTAAACACAAATGCAAAGTACAATACTTAAAAAACAAAAACAAAAGACCAGTATATTATTGGCAGACCACCTTTTAAGATTTTTTTTAAAGTTGTTAGAAGCCAGTTTCTTGATAACACTTGGCAACATGCTGACAGAGAGAGTGAGCAGGCATTAATGTTTTCTGGAAACATAGCTGTTAAAAATTTGTATTACTGAACCATGTTTTCTTCATGCAGCTTTTCAATGAGATGATTCAAGAAAATGGTTATAATTTTGACAGATCATCGCCAGCTTTCAGCGGCATTAAGGAGTTAGCGCGACGTTTTGCTTTAACATTTGGACTGGATCAACTAAAAACGAGAGAAGCCATTGCTATGTTGCACAAGTAATTGCTAAGTTTTTCTTTGCCTCAGACAACAGGAACAGACCCTATACTGGCTGTGTCGCTTTTGTGATCACAACTGAACGCAACCAGTGATTCCCACTCTTTAGGATCTCCAGCAAGTGAAATGAGTCCCAAAATGAATAGTGCAATTAAACTGGCAACTTAAAATTTGCTCAGCTTGTATAGACTTGCAACCAGTCCTTGTGGCATTGGTTTAAGTTGAACGCTAATTACAACTGTTAATTACCATAGGCTTTCAAAACTAGAATCAGACGGCCATTTCTAGGTAGGCTTGCATGAGAGAGGCTGGTCTGGCGTGAACCCATCCTGTCTGAAATGTATACCTAGGTTTCTTCCTGTAATTTTAATAACATCACATGGAGGGAGCACCTTTTTGTCAAGGTACTCCAGTATTGTGAAGTTACTACATGTAGTGAGAATTCAGATGTATGGTAGGGGATGGGGAGCCTTCAGCTACTTTTAGCTGAACTGGAGAACAATGTGGCCTTCACAATTGTAAAGCCAATGCAATGTGGAATATGCTACATGTGAAAAAACACCGCATAAATGGAATGCTGATTTTCCTTATGCAATACTCATTTCACAGCATTTAATGTGTTTAGAGCTTCTTTATGTCAGAAGAATACAGACTTTCCATTGTTTTGCTCCTATGAAGACTTCCTTAGACTTACTCTGATTCCTAATTTTTTCCAGGGATGGCATAGAGTTTGCTTTTAAAGAGCCTAATCCTCAAGGTGAGAGCCACCCACCATTAAATTTGGCATTTCTTGATATATTGAGCGAGTTCTCTTCCAAACTTCTCAGGCAAGACAAAAAAACAGTGTAAGTATTTTGCGCATGTTTCTTAATATTTTGGGATTTTCTTCAGGATCTGTTTAAATATTATGATGATGCGAAAACATATATTGTTTGCTTCCACACTAAACATGTTTCATAACGCGCCGAATACCTTGAGTTTAGGTAAAGGTAAAGTGTGCCATTGAGTTGGTGTCAGCTCCTGGCGCCCACAGAGCCCTGTGGTTTCTTTTGGTAGAATACAGGAGGGGTTGACCATTGCCTCCTCCTGCACAGTATGAGATGATGATGCCTTTCAGCATCTTCCTATATCGCTGCTGCCCGATAGAGGTGTTTCCCATAGTCTGGGAAACATACCAGCGGAGATTCGAACCGGCAACCTCTGGCTTGCTAGTCAAATCACTTCCCCACTGTGCCATTACTTGGTAATTAATTGCCCCTATGTATCTCCTAAACTAGGGAGTCAAATAAGCTTTGGACTTTTTAAAAATACAGATATTAGCACAGTGAGCAAAACATTTGTATAGGATTGTTTCACATTGTTGTAGTTGAACAAACTTTTAACACTGGGAGTTAAGATATATTTTAGCCATTTTTTTAAAAAAAAATCATTCTTTTTAGCCATCAGAACATGGGCAGGCAAGTAGATTGGCCATCATTTAGATCTGAAAGAGGAGCAGTAGTCTCTTTACCCCAGACTCTATAGGACAGTGATCTTCACCATTTTCCATGTGGGGACCACTTTCACAAAGAAACCTCCGGTGTGACAGGCATTTCCCACTGGGCTAACCTCCATGCAGTGCTGGGCTTTTCGCAGCACTGAGGATAGGCTTCAAACGGCATCCTGGGCCCCATTGCCCTCTTTGAAGGCAGGCACAGAGGGGAAAGTGCTGGGAAGGAGCACTCCACGTGCTCCTTCCAAGAGGGTTCTGTTTCCCTGAAAGGCGCTGCACCTGTGTTGAGCAGAGGGCAGCCCTGCACCGCGGGGACCATCAGCTCTGCAGCCAGTGCTGTGCAGAGGCCTGAAACAAACAGTCGGAGAGCCACGCACCGTGGGGAAGCCCCCAGGGGCCCCCAGACCTTGCAGTGAAGAACTGGCGCTGGTTCCAGAACTGACATTCCTTTCTAACAATAAGAATATGAATTTGATGGATATTATATACCGCATTTCAAGAAAAGTTCCTGAAGCGGCTCACAAATAAATAAAAAAGATGGTCCCCCTGTCCCCAAAGATGGTCCCCTAAAAATAAACATAAGATAGACCCCAGCAATGGCCACTGGAGGGATGCTGTGCTGGGGATGGAGAGGGCCAGTTGCTCTCCCCCTGTTAAATATAAGAGAATCGCCACTTTTAAAAAGGCGCCTCTGTGTGCTCACTTAGACTGTGGTTGCGTTCAGCTTAGGGCTTACTCAGCATTCTTATCTAGCTTTTGGAGGAGCAACAGGTGTAAGAGTGCCTAAGGCAGAGGGAGACTCGGGTGCCATCCTGGGCACACACAAGTGCTGTCACCTCGCACTGGCACAACAGTGCCCATCCCACATGCAGTTCATTGCTCTAGACGCCGGGCAGCATGTCCAGTAATCCTTGCTTGTTCTGTTTAAAGGTATGTTTACCTGGAGAAGTTCATGACCTTCCAGATGTCTCTGCGAAGAGAAGATGTGTGGCTTCCGCTCATGTCGTACCGGAACTCTTTGCTAGCTGGGGGCGATGATGATACAATGTCGGTCATTAGTGGAATCAGTAGTCGAGGGTCTACAGTAAGGAATAAGAAGACGAAACCAGCTACAGGGAAGCGGAAACTACCCGAAGGTTTGGATCTCGGTTACTACACAGCATGAGTAGAGTTTGTCATTTCAAAGGGGATGTTGGGGCAAACATTGCCATAGTGCCTGGCCTTGTCGTATGTTGTGGCCTCCCTCATATAATACAGGCTATTTATCCTTCCCCATTCCCAAGGTCTGATCCCAGCTCATTTATATAGAAACAAGACATATTTCAGCTTGATTCAAGTGGCCTATTACTCATTCTTGAAACCATGTCCTATCCCATGAGGGATAGGACATCCCTCTCGCCCTCGAGCAACAACCTGAAATGGCCTCCTCATATTAATTTGAAGCCATGGCTGAAGTGAGTTTGCAGTCCACAATTTGGAGGCAATGCTGGCTAGTCCTCACTGTTGTTTGCCTGAAGTCTTAGCCAGCTTATGATGACAGCAGAGGGGAGAGTTCCTTGTCTAAGGGAGCTCATGAGCCCACAAGACATTCCTGATTGCCAGATCATTGTTTGGGGGCTGGGAAACATGATGTTTGAACTGAACCTGAGTGAGCCGATGGATTCTTTTGATAGGGCAGGACATCATTGTAAAGAAGGGGCAGTAGACTTCAGGATATAGGATACTATGCCTCTGTGCACATCGGAGCACAGAGGCATAGTGTAGCTTGAAGGGTTTGCTGGCCAGCGGTGGTGCTAGGAAGGGGATAGGTCTGCAATGGAAAGGGGAAATAACTGCAGAGGAGGAACCTAAGTATATTATTCTTCATAGAAATATGTATACCCCGCCCCTTCTGTGCACTACAGCTCCAGGCGGCTTTCAGCGTTAATAAAATAGACACAATATAGGATAAGAAACTAGTAAGTTTAAGGACCAAGCTAAAACCACAATTAAAATGTTTTACAACTGAAATTAAAAGTTACCTGCAAAAAGCTAAAGACCAAGACACCTACTAGAGAAGAGCAGAGGGTGAGATATTAAAAGGCCTCTCTAAAAAGATGTGGCTTCAATTGTTCCTTCAAAAGACTGAGAGAGAGGGAGCATGGCGGAGGTCTTCCGGGAGAGTAGAGCAGAGCAAACTAGCTCACAGTCATGATGCAACATCCGGTGGGTCGTCTTGCGTGTCACAGTTGCACAGGTGGGACGTGACACCTCCTGCTGCTGCTGTAGATTTGAGCTGTGTTAAAGCGACTCAGGCCGTGAACTGATCTGAAACTCTTGCTGTGTCTCTAGCCGAAGAAAGCAGCAGTAGCGACAGCCTGTGGATGAACAGGGAGCAGACCATGCACACACCGGTCATGATGCAGACGCCGCCACACCTCACGTCCACCATCATGAGGGAGCCCAAAAGACTACGGCCTGAGGAGAATTACATGAGCGTCTATCCCATGCAGGCGGAACACCATCAACCTCCAATCGACTACAAGTATATACGGGATGCTTTTAATGTTCTGTCCTGTGCTGTCGCTACTCGACTCTTTGGCCTCTCGTTATTTCAAGGCAAATGTTTTTCTCTTCAAGTACGCAGGTCACATGGATGTTGGCTCAGAGGCAGCAAGAAGAGGCAGCTAGGCAGCAGCAGGAGAGAGCGATGAATTACGTGAAGCTGAGAACTAACTTGCAACATGCCATGTAAGTGCCAGCAGACCCGGCCAGCAAGGAGGCTGTGCTTACTCCCTCTTCGCCAGCATGTGGATTCATTCCTTCGATTTATATCCTGCCCTTCCAAAAATGGCTCAGGGCGGTTCACATCAAAGTAAAAACAATTAAAATCAATTAACAATTACCATCAAAACTACAAAAACTACATAAAACTAATTAACAGCTAAAACATTTAAACAGTTAAAAACCCCTGGAGAACTAGGCCAAACATTTTACAGCAGTAAAAAACAGTTTACAACAAATTTACAACAAATTATCATGTGTTCTCATTTATTTTCTTCACTTCTAAGGGCCGTGATATGTAGGCCTGTGAAACTAGCTTTTGAAGAGGCTTCCTTTCCCTCAATACAAGCAGCTCCTTCCCTTCCCCTCCCCGGGGCAGTGCTACTTGTCAAAGTGCTTTTGAGATTGGGAGTTTTCAGAAGTAGCTGAAACTTTGCAAAAGTACTTGAAACAGTGCTTTTGAAAGCACTGGTGAGGCAGGCAGTGTTCAGAGGAGGGGGGGAAGTCAAGTTTCCATGTGGTTGAGCAAACCGGATCCTCAAGCAGCGCTCTGCAATCTGTGCATGGTCACTTCTGATCAGCCACATGGAACTTTGGTCATCCTGTGGAGGAGGATGGTTGCACTGTATGTGCATGCAGCCATGGCCCTGAACGATCCCCAAATTCCTTCTCATAGTTTGTTGGGAATGACACATCGTATGCTTGCAAGCTTGGAGTGCTACATGAATTGCTTTGGAAGGCAGAGTGACATCTTAGTGTTTGCCCAAGTAGTTTGCTGTGGGGCAGGTTTCTCATGCATACTTTGCAACAAGGCTATCTCTGTATAAGATTATTTGCAATGTATACTAAGGAAGGGCTGGGATGCCTCATTTGTATTTATTTTGAGACTCACTTAGTAAATACAACATCCTTTTTGACTGACAGTTTCTATTGCCAGTGTTCTTGCCAGGGTTTAGTCAATTTAAATCATGACTTCACTTCACAGAAGGACTTAATGATTTTACATCACAATTTAAATTACTAGTCAGGAAGATTCTATTTGGTCATCGCCATCCTTTTCTATAAAAGTACATTCTTGTTTAATATAACCTTAATACACATTTAGAGATAGATGTAGGTTTCATTGTAGAAGTTTGGTACACACTTCTAATAATGCAGTTTCATTCAGGCAACCAGGCCTTGCATTTTGTTGTTGCACTGTTTGCATTTCCACACGCATTCCCAAATGGGGTCTATTTTATGGCCTGCTGCCATGATAGGTGTTTCCCTTCTACAATGGAGGATACATTCTGCTCACTTTTGGTTTTACTTTCTATTTCCTTCACCCCCACCCACCCCAGTCCTCCATTCATTCATTGACCTTCTTTGTCTTCGCATTGGGAATGTGGATTGGGGGGAGAGCAAGGTCTTGACTCTGTGTGTGTGTGTGTGTATGTATGTACACCACCTGCAGAATAGGACTGATCAGGTCTGTTATCTGTCATTCCCATATACTGCTGTTAACATGTTCATAGAATATAATTATGATTAATATTCATGATGGTATCTTTGACTAGGTTCTTTATTAATTTTTAAAATCAATTAAATTTTAAAAAATCTGATTTAAATAAAGAAAATTAATTTTTAAAATTGATTTTTTTAAATCAACCCTGGTTATTGTATCTCTGCCAAGAGATCTTCAGTATGTTTTTAAATGACTAACAGCATGTTTACCAGAAGTAAGTCTAGTTGAATTCAGTAGGACTTACTCCCAGGTAAGCGTGCATAGCATCGCAGCCTTTGTGAATATGTATATTAATGCTGAAATACCTTCTTCAGTCGACGTGGCACAGGTCTAATGGAGGATGATGAGGAGCCAATTGTTGAAGATGTGATGATGTCATCAGAGGGACGCATTGAAGATCTTAACGAAGGCATGGATTTTGACACCATGGACATAGATCTAGTAAGAAAAATCCAGTTCCTTTCCTATCCCAGTCTGGCTTGTAGTGCTACTGTAGTTCTGCCATAGTAGGCTTTAGGACTCAGCTACAGATGTTGCTTTTGCATTCGCTAAAGTTGACCGAGCGTCTTCTCTTGCCTTGTGCCCCAACTGATACAGACAAGTTACTAGATTGTATTCACTAGCTGGCTGGTTTATTTTAAAATAAGAATTGCATACATGTTTATATCACCATGCATTATGTCATGTTTATAACATGCATCATTTGGTGGGTGATGGTTATGTTTGTACTCCTGTCATGCAAATAATGATGATATCTGGTTCGCTCTTTTAGCCACCATCAAAGAACAGGAGAGAAAGAACGGAGCTAAAGCCAGATTTCTTTGATCCCGCTTCAATCATGGACGAATCCGTAAGTGCAGCAGGATAAACGGAGTGTCTTCAATAACATAACGCTGAGTGGTCCACAAACGCTCTCGGTAGGGCAAGCATCCCTCCCCACTCTGGCAGGCGTGACAAGCCCCCCTGCCCTTGTCCCGAGGAGAGTGGGGCGAGGCTGTGCAGTGTGTCCAATGGCTGGGCCTCTTTCCTGAGCAGGTCGTGGCTGACAGCCTGACTAACGAGGTGTTTGCGTAACTAACCCTGCTGCTCTGGCACAAGAAGGTCACCCAAGAGCGGGGATTTGCAGAACTGCGCAAAATGCAGGCTGCACAACTGCTGTGCAAGTGTAAGGGTGCTTGTGGTAGTGCGACACTACTCGGGAATGCAAATGCCAGACTCCAGGGAACTTGCCCGTGCCACTGCACCATGTCCTGGTGCTAGCACAGCATCCTTCTGCAAGTGCAGTTAGTCAGACATCAGAGGCAAACTCTGCACTTTCCCCAAGCCAGAAGAGGAGCAGGATTGCGGCAGCCACACGTTTGGGTAGCTACCCCAGTCGAAATTTGTAGGCCCAAGGTCATAAGTGGTCTTGAAAGGCTGTCTTTCAAGACCACTCAAAGTGCAATTTGGAAGTGGTACCACACGAGGGCAGTAGAGATGCAACATGAACTAAGTTTTATGATTGCTATACATATATAGTTTGCCTTTTAATTTCTAAAGAAAATCTGACTGTTGCGGACTTCAGCTTATCCTCCCACAAATCGCATGCTTGATTTCATTGTTTTCAGTATAGGCCGAAGAAAGAAAGGCAGTTTTTTAAAGGAGAACTAGGTGAACATGACGTCTGGCAGCATGAAAAGAGAGACCTTTAGATTTCTAGGTTGCCCTTGGCTTCTCTAAACTCAAAAGAATTTAACAAAATAAAACTTCACCACACAGTTGAATAAAAAAAAGCTCACCTTCTAGCAATCTGGTTACAGTTCTCAAATTTGTGCTAAATGTGTTATCATTTAGGCTCATGTCTCCTTCAGCTCACTAAAAGTATTCACATTATTAGAAACATAGGAAGCCACCTTATACTGAGTCAGACCCTTGGTCCATCTAGCCCAGTATTGTCTACACAGACTGGCAGCGGCTTCTCTCCAAGGTTGCAGGCAGGAGTCTCTCTCAGCCCTTTCTTGGAGATGCTGCCAGGGAGGGAACTTTGAAACCTTCTGCTCTTCCTAGAGCAACTCCATCCCCTGAGGGGAATATCTTACAGTGCTCTCACTTCTAGTCTCCCAAGCATATGCAACCAGGGCAGACCCTGCATAGCAAAGGGGACAAGTCATGCTTGCTACCATAAGACCAGGTCTCCTTGATTTTGCTCCATGTGTTGCTGGAAACTGTTGTCTTGAGATGAAGAGGTTGTTTAAGCTTCTACTTATACAGTTCTCTCTGTGTTCCTTTTACCGAATTTGAATTAGGGAACATGCCATAACTCTCAGCCACTAATTGATATTTTTCTGTATGTTGATGAAAAATGCATAGCTAACACATACTTTCTCTCTCTCTCTTTCTAGGTTCTCGGAGTATCAATGTTTTAATAACAGTACAGCAAATAACTCTGTGGTGAAGTCATTTTCTAATGTGGAAGAGGAAATTTTTAAACTAAAAATTTGTGGTAGATACAGTGATATTATGAACAAGATTTTTCTCTTAAGGAGAATGATGTGCTTACAAGATCAAGTGCATTGAAGGGGCAGTTTTGTCTGCCTGAAACATAAAGGACAAGTAAACAACTTGAGGATAAGCTACAATTTCAGTTGGAAAACCAGTATTTTATTTATGTAATATTAGTTTATTTCCAAATCATAGTAAACATCCCCTTTTTGAAATTCCTAGCTGTTGGGGAGGTGCCAGGTACATTTTCCAGTCCCCCTCTTCGTAATCTGTTGGATGCATTCAAATAATTATGACTTTTGCTAGATTACTGTTGAAATCCATGCGCTGAAATGATAGGTGACATTATCTCAAGCCCTGGCATTTGTAGAACCAGAAGAGCAAATTAAAGCATTTTCAGTGAAATGTTTAAATTCTGGTCAACAGAAGCCTTGCTTCAGTTATGATAATCATAAAGAAATAAGCATACAAGCTGATTATTTTATTTAAGCTATTCTAGATTTTTTTAAACACACACACAAAACATCCCAACACTTCCTTGCTGCGTAGTCATGAACTATCCAGGAACCATGAACTGCCAGAAAGCACTGAGATCAATCCTGCTTACCCATTAATGACCCTGAGAGTTTGCTTGTCCTTTAAGAAAAATGTAATGTTGTGAAATTCCTTCCAGTAGTGCCACTGTATTTTGTCTCCAAATAAAGAAGCTTATTGTAGTATGTTTGCAGAAAAATTCTAAACAAAAAATATACAGCTTATTAGAGTGTGGGAATAGGGGTCTAAATTTTAAATAAAATATATATATATATATATAAATTGGTGCTGATTTTATAATTGCGCAGTTTGTTTAGTTTTTTCTTACTTTTAAATTCCAACTTAAAAATTATGAGGTTTCAGAAATATATTGAAAGTTTAACAATGTTTAAAAATAGATAAGCGTGAGAATTCATGCTTTAAAAATGATTTTTAAATTTGTATTTTATATTGTTTTATCTATCTGTCTTTGCAAGCAGTCTTCAGGTTAATGATACTTCTAACAGGTTACAGTACATTTCCTCTGTATGTAAATTTAATTGGATAATAGAAATTCATAAATACCCCCATAATATTCTTTGAAAGCTAAGCTTTAAACTTCATTTTGCACCCTTTTTACAATTGAATTAAATCATTTTAAAACATACAAACATGGATCTATGCCATTTTGACACTGACTCACTCTGCAAGGCTTAGGCAGCTAGACATCATGTAAAGGAATTGTTAACTTATATTGCATATGTATATTTTTTGTCAGTTGTCTCTCAGTTCTTGAGGTATATTATTTCTAATCATTCCATGCGCCTTAATAACGCTTGCAATACAATAACTTCCCCAAATGAGCAAATATATTCAGAAAAAGTCAATCTTGGGCTGTGGTAGCCATAAACCATAGAGTCTCTAGAGGATCATGATATAACATAATTATTTTGTGGAATCATGGGTTAATGAACACAGGCCCGATCTGCCTAGCTCCATTTTACATAAATATTCTCATGTCTAAAAATACTGCCTATCTTATTATTATTTCTTCTTCTTCTTCTCCTTCTCCTTCTTCTTCTTCTTCTTCACACCACTGCATTTAATAGAACTGCTGAGAGGACTGTATATATGATTTTAAACTTAAGTTGATTTTTTTCTTACTCTTGAAGGAGTGTTTCTTTGTGAAAGCAGTTCTTACAGCTTTATGTTTTCAAACTAAAAAATGTTTTATATATTTACCTTAACCTGCTGTCCTCCACTTCTATTGTCCTAATTGTACTGTTTTCTGATTTGTATTTATGTCTTGAGACAAGTAACTTTTTGAATAAAAATAAACCTACAGTATGTTGTAAGTTTGATCTTTTTGAATCAAGGGTAGAGGAAAATAAAGAGTGTGAATGGTGCAAATGTTATGTTTATAAAAATTAAAGCTTTTTCCATGTCTTAAGTGTTTGTCTCAGAATTGGGATAATGTATGGAAAACTGCACTGTTTTATATTTGTAATAAAATTGTACAAGTTTTTAAAATGTGAATAAAGCACTAATTGGGTTAATAATTTAAAGTAGAGATGTTATGCGATCATGATTGGTCTAAATATTTCTTCAATTGGAGATGAGCTTGGTAAATACATTCACAGTGTTGGGGCAGGGGCGTTACAAGCTTCTCAAGAGGGAATATCTGAAAGTTAAACTGAATATATGTAGTGTTCGTTTATGTCCATTAAACTTGGGCAAACTGGTGGAAAGTTCAAGGTCAGTAGCCCATCTTAGCACTTGGGAAGATCTGTCTGGTTTTCACACTGGGTTAACTCGACACCAGTGCTCCCCCTAACAGCGATTCCCAGATGTGGTTGACTACAACTCCCAGAATCCTCAAGCAAAAGCCGTTGCAGCTGGGGATTCTGGGAGTTGTAGTCAACATCCTCTGGGAATCGCTGTTAGAGGGAACAGTGGTCTACACTATTTCTGGCTCACCAGAAACCTAAGTCTAATTGAAATTAATGAGGTTTATATTACTCAGGACTAATTTGTCTCATTGGTTTCAGTGTCATAACTGATTCAGAGGCTAACTGTTGTCAGTACCATATTTGACTCCCTACGAAAGCTACGTGCACAGGTTATCTTCAGTACACATACAACCTGTGCGCATACAGTTAACAGATGTTAGATGTACAGTAGACTTATCTACACCCTGCCTTGTCGAGGGTCTCATCCAGGGTCACTTTTTAAATGAACAGCACCCACCCACCAGGAAAAGGTGATTCTGAATCAGGCTTTAGTTTTGATACTAAAACATACCCGAAATGACAGCTTACAAGTTGTAGAGGAGGCTGGGACATTATGATGAAAAACTTAAATGAAGAACTTAAACTTAAAGGAAGGCAGGAATCTCCGCCCGATCTTGGAGAAGCTGCCAAGGAGGGGACTTTGAAACCTTCTGCTCTTCCCAGAACGGCTCCATCCCCTCAGGGGAATCTTTGCCAGTGCTCACACTTCTAGTCTCCCATTCAAAGGGCGGACCCTGCTTAGCTAAAGGGAAGTCATGCTTGCTACCACAAAAACCAGCTCTCCTCCCCTTAAGGGATGGGGCCACTATGGGAAGAGTTCCAAGTTCCCTCCCTGGCAGCATCTCCAAGATAGGGCTGAGACGTACTCCTGCCAGTGCCTGCAACCTTGGAGAAGCCGCTGCCAGTCTGTGTAGACAATACTGAGCTAGCTGGACTAAGGGTCTGACTCCGTATATGGCAGCTTCCTACATTCCTATATCTGTACTATGGGGAGAAAAAAACACCCCCACCTTCAAAATTGTTCAGGCACGCCACTCCTTCCTGCATCCATAACTAATATCTTTCTTACTGACTTCTTGTTGGAAGCTGTACACAGATGGAGAGAGAGATTGCTATGGCATAAATATCACCTCTTTCTGAAATTCAGCCACCAGAGGGCCTGCATGAGTCAAAAACAGAGGCGTAACATCCTTGGAATGGCCCATCTGGACCACAACTGTTTTCTTTCACACCAAGGCAGCTGCGGCATGTGTGACGATGTAGTTGCCCACGCCAGCAGCACAAAATGTCAAGAGGGGGAAATCAAACTAGCCACCTTCTAAAAGCACCTGTGCTCAGGACCCACTTCGCTCTGGCCTGTAGAGTTAATTCATTGGGAGTCGAGAGTTCTTTGCCTTGAAGTCCAGTAACCAACACAGCAACCATTAAACCACACTCGAGAAGCCCAGAACAGCCTCACTGGGTCCACAGCAAACACCACCTTGGCTTTGAGCGCCTTTACCTACTCAGCGCAGATTGCACTGCCCCCATTTGCTGGACGTTATTGTTGCTGGTGAATAGGGCTGCCACATTCTGGCTTTCCAAATCCAGGTGCCTAATTTGCATAGTATAAAAATTGGCTTGACAACAATTTTGCATATGCAAGTTAGCAGCAGCTCTTTCCAGTTGGCTTGGATTTGCTCTCGCTATCTACCAACACTAGTTGGGGAAGATTCCTTTGCCCGACCATTTTCCTTGACATATTAACAGCAGCAATAGAACAACAACACAAGCACAGCTTTTAAATTAAGGCCGCAATTCTGTACACACTTGTTTGAGAGAAGATCTGATTGAAACCGACGGTGCTTGCTTCTAAGTAGGCCTCCACTGAACGTAAAGCCAAGCAAGTCCTTAAACATTACAATACACAGCCTGGTAGGCAGACAGTGCTTTACATCAAAAGCAAACTATCCTCTCAACTGCCCGATAGAGATTCCCTGCTGACAAAAAACAAAGGCAACTTTCCTTAGGGGATTACTGTACTTGTGAAAGTGAAATCCTCTCAGTGAGCCTCCTGTGCTACCTTCCTTAATCCAAGTCCAGCAGTTGAGCAGAATAGTGACTGCAGGTTTTGCTCCATAACTGCAAATCTGGGCAAATCTGCTTGGGCTAAGCAATCTGGATGAGATGCTTAAAATCTGGGTGAAACCCAGAATTCCAGGGGGCATGGCAACTCTAAAGGTAAAGTGTGCCGTCAAGTTGATTTCAACTCCTGTGCCCTGTGGTTGTCTTTGGTAGAATACAGGAGGGGTTTCCCATTGCCATCTCCCGCGCAGTATGAGATGATGCCTTTCAGCATCTTCCTATATCGCTGCTGCCCGATATAGGAGTTTCCCATAGTCTGGGGAAAATACCAGCGGGGATTCAAACTGGCAACCTTCTGCGTGTTAGTCAAGCATTTCATTGAGCTGAGCTATACCATAGGAGGACAAGCTACATGAAGATCAGTTCATGCCATGCATTGGGTACAGAAGTCATTTAACTCCCTTGAAACTTAGGACTTCCATTGGAACAACCCCCTTGGGACTTTTCTATGTTTACAGATATCTATCTATCTATCTATCTATCTATCTATCTATCTATCTATCTATCTATGATAGCTTTTACCTCTGTCCTGGAGAATATATTTTGTTACTTGATATTAATCTAATCTAGCTAAACCTTTTATTATATATACTAGTATCTTTCAGCCCGTTAAATTAACGGGCGCTAGTAGCCTTCTCCGCCCTCCCCTGCCGCCTCCTCGCTTTGCCCGGCCCGGCACGGCCGCCCGGCGGCGGCCTCTTCTCCTCGGCCTGCCGCTTCTCCACCACCCGGCCAACAGGGTGGCCGGCGCCTGCGTCCGTCTCTCCCTCGCCGTGTTCTGTGCACGTGCACCACGCATGCGCAGAACACCCGAAAAAGACACGGATGCAGACACCAAACATCTTATTATATAGGATAATATATATTCTGTCTGGATTTATACAGATTTTATTCAGACTATCTTGACGATCATATGTTACCTAGCTTTCATTAAGTGAGAATACAGATAATCTATTTATATTTTTTGATTAAAACTAATATAGCTAAAGGTAAAGGAATAAAACATATCTGTTTTTAGGGGTGGGGTGCTCTTTTTGTTCACCAGTATACGTTCTTTGAGACCCCACAAGGCTTTGTATAGCCACAGTTCTTATTGTTGATCAGCTGGAAGCACTCCAGGCATAATTGTGTAATTTTTAATTTCAA
Organism: Hemicordylus capensis; assembly: GCF_027244095.1. Classification (NCBI taxonomy): domain Eukaryota; kingdom Metazoa; phylum Chordata; class Lepidosauria; order Squamata; family Cordylidae; genus Hemicordylus; species Hemicordylus capensis. The sequence goes on from NC_069667.1 coordinate 24,789,409, forward strand.
CGGCTTAATTGACCCAATGAAACTCAAATAAGCCACTAAATACAATCAGCAAATTGCAATCAGCCACCAATGAAATGCATTAAAAGCCAGAATAGACGGACACACACACACACACACACATTAAACATCAGCTACCGAATCTACCTAACCTTTAATTTAAGATGAGCCCCTTTGAAAACAGAGCTGATTTCTAACATCAAACAACTTGCAGGGGGCGGGGAACTAGTCTTGGATTCGGGTGACTACAGCGTCTCTCTCGTGGAAGCAGGGAGTTCCACAGGCATGTGCCTCTTGCTCAGCGCGCTGCCCGTCTGTGAGCTCCCGGCTCTCGTGCCCTTCTGACCCTGCCCGTGTGCCACGCAGCTCCATCGAGGGTCTCCCGGCACTCCTGCTGCGACTCTCTCCTTGGGCGTGGTGGGAGGAGCGGCAGGGGAGCCCTCCTTAGTAGCCACGGAGCCTCCCCACCTTGGCGGGTGGGCTCGGGAGGGGCGCGGAGGCAGGCCTCTGGCCCGGGGCTCAGTATGGGAGCCGGTGCTCACTGCTCGGCTGCTGAACTTAAACTGGCATTCTTTTAACCAGAAAAGCACAATCAGTTTTGAAAAGCGAGTGCAAACTGCTTGCAGATCCCAGCCTGTTCCTGTCCCCGCCCTCCCAGTCTCTAGCTGCTAGGTAGCCCCAATTTAGGAAAGGGCACAGGCCAGGCCTCGGGAAACCTGGAAGGCCCACGAGCCGTGTGGAGAGGCTAACCGGGCTCTGCGGGGGGACGAGGCGGGAGCTGTCCCCGGGCGGCTGGATGGGCGGCTGCCCACCCGATGACCGGCTCCATCGTGGAGCTGGTAGGGGCGGTGGGGATCAGGGGCCACCTGGACCCCGGAAGTCTGGGGATGCCCCGTGTGAGTGCGTGGGGCATCCTGGGGAGACCCCTGAGGCCGGGAGGCCCGCTTTAGCCTCCCGGCGGGGGTCTCGCCACCGGGTCAACGAGGTGAGCGGAGCAGGCGTTTAAGGGGAGGGGTTGCTGCTGGGAACTGCATGGCTTCTGTGGCTGCACACGACCTGGAGAAACCAGGCTAGGCTCCCTCCGCCCGCTTTCGCCTGGTCGTGGGAATAGCCTCTGGGAGTGTCTCTGAGGAACTGGGACTAGTGGAGAATATATATCCTCACTGGTCATGCCATTCCCCCCCCCCCAAGTTCTTTACCCATGTTTCAAATAAATAAACCATATAAAGGTCTTATATGAAGGATAAAGCTCTTTCTTTGGAAGGCAGTGTTTGGTTCTCAACAAACAAAACATTTGTGATTGTGTCTGAAAAGTTCATTTTTTGATTCTGGATGGTCCATTCTGGATGGTTCTGGGCATCCGGATGACCCACACAGCTTCTGGAATGATGCTCTCTGGACAGATAAATAAAAAAGTGAACATTTTGCACACAGTCAGCAGAATGTTGGAAGCGGCCTTAGATCACTGGTCCATCTAGGGACCAGCTCTCCAAGGGGTCTTTCCCAAAGGGTCTTTGCCAGGGATTGAACCTGGGATCTTCTTCTGCATGCCTCGTGACCCCCAACCATCCCTCTTAAGTGCAGCACTCCACAGACGAAAACCCAAAAGCACAGCTGCAAAAAAGCTACCAGATAAAATGGCACTAAAATGACAGAAAGTTACGGAAAACAAACCAGAGTACAACAGATGACTAAAATAGTCTGTGGAATATTCCACACGCATTACAACCTCAGTCACGTTTCCTGTGGAACAAGTCCAAATGCTGTGGCTCTTCCCCTCCCTCCCACCCAAAGGTGATAAACAGAGATCAATGATCAAAGCTGATCTACACATTCTGGTGTGGGCACAGTGCTAACTGAGCAAAGAGGCGACTTTTAAAAGTGGCGATTCTCTGTATTGAGCAGGGAGAGAGCAACTGGCCCTATCCAACCTCAGCACAGCATCCCTCCAGTGGCTGTTGCTGATGTTTCTCATATGGTTGGTTTTTTTTTAGATTGTGAGTCCTTTAGGGACAGGGAACAGTAAACCACTTTGGGAATATAACAGTTACATAGGAACAGAGGAAGCTGCCATCTACTGAGTCAGACCCTTGGTCCATCTAGCTCAGTATTGTCTTCACAGACTGGCAGCAGCTCCTCTAAGGTTGCAGGCAGGAGTCTCTCTCAGCCCTATCTTGGAGATGCTGCCAGGGAGGGATCTTGCAACCTAGATGCTCTTCCCAGAGCGGCTCCATCCCCTGAGGGGAATCTCTTCCAGTGCTCACACATCAAGTCTCCCATTCATATGCAACCAGGGTGGCCCCTGCTTAGCTAAAGGGACAAGTCGTGCTGGCGGCCCCAAGACCAGCAGCTGAAGGGATGCATATCTAAATGTTCCCTCGTGTAAAATAAATAAATAAATAAACCTCACTGCATTCCGCTCACAGACCATCCCCGATGTTTTCCATACACAGGGAGCTTGTGTGAGCAGGGCTGGGCCGTTCCAAGCTCCAGTACTACCAGCATTCTGGACGAATACACTCTCCCCTGGTCGGAACTGCACGGTTATTCTCGAGTTGCTTGGCTCTGCCCCTCCTGCTTGCTTTGAACCTCTCTCTCCCCCGCCTAGTCGCAACTGGCAGGGGCAATTAAAGCCACAGAAGCGGTGCGACACCCCCCCCCCACTCCCCCAGCCCTGTGGTGTGGATCCAGTTCTAAACCCAAGTGGATGTGCTTTGTGACTCATCTGCAGCTCCTTTGAACCAAAGAACAAGACAAGGGCTGACACGATGCTGTGCAATGATCTGTCTGCCGGAACGGGGAAGAGCGTTCTTGGGCAAACGTGGGAAATTGTGCCAATGCATTTATTTCCAATGGCTGTTGACTGCACAACGGTGTTTTCGCAATTGTGTGTGTGTGTGTGTGTGTGTGTGTGTGCACACAAGAGAGAGAGAGCATTCCTGGGCAGCCGCACACACACATTCCGCTATAAGGCAGAGGGAATATTGTTCAGTACATCAGCCGCTGAGAGATCATGGGAAGTCACTTCAACAATGAACTCACTTTCACCAAGTGAGATCATTCCTGGCTCTCTAGCTCCGTATGGTCCCCACAGTGGCTCTCCAGGGTCTGGGAGAGGGTCTTGCCCAGACTTATCCGGAGTTGCCTTTGCAACCTTCTCTACCCTCCCAGTCCTCCACATCATATCCCTCCAGGTTTGGCCCTGGGCTCAAGGCGGATGGAGCCCTGGAAGTGGAACTATCCCCCCGATCACAGCCCATTCTAAGTATCGACACTGGCCTGACTCCATGGGTTCCAAACCCCACCATTCATTCCATCCCCTTTGTGTTGATCTTTGGCACCCTTCTTGCATTATTTTGCAGAATGATCGCCACACGGGCCACGGTGTCCCCAGACGCAGCGCTCAGTCCCTTTCCAGAGTGCACTGAAGTTCCTGCTGCCTCACAGTCCAGTATCCGATTGACTAAACAGTCTGTTAGAATAAATGGCGCCCATTGACAAATAAGCTCAGTGGCTCTACAGAGTTCTATTGATCGCCAGAAGCATAAATGCAATTTGGAATACAAACTAAAGAGCATCAAACGAGCGGTGTGTGTGTGTGTGTCTCCAGAAGAGACGAGGCGATGTTACAGCTGGCCAGGCAGATGACTTGTTCATGTCACGATGCCAGGAGAGCGGATGGTTCCTTGAGCTAACTGCTGGGCGGAGAGGAAAGGCTTGACACGGGGATGCTTGGGGAAGGGCACACACTCGGCAGGGCTGCTGCGGAAGTGAGAAGGAAAAGGCACTAAAAGCACAGCAGGTCATGGGCAGCTGAAGCACGGCTTGTGCTGCGGCGTGTCTTTGAACCCAGGCCTCGTGGAAGAGGCTTGTTCTTCTGCGCCATCTTAAAACAGTGCAATGCAGTTGTGAGACGGGATGCCCATTGGGAATGTCGGGCATTGTTGCACGACACATCGGCATGTGCCCAACTCTCAGGTGGAACTGAACAAGGCCGCAGCGCCTGGCCCACAACTCTGCCAGCAGTGTCTGAACGCATGCAAAGGAGAGCTGGTCTGGTGGGAGCAAGCATGACTTGTCCCTTTAGTTAAGCAGGGTCTAGCTTGCATTTGAATGGGAGACTAGAAGTGTGAGCATTGCAAGATATTTCCCTCAAGGGATGGAGCCGCTCTGGGAAGAGCAGAAGGTCCCAAGTTCCCTCCCTGGCAGCATCTCCAAGAGAGGGCGGAGAGACATTCCTGCCTGCAACCTTGGAGAGGCCGCTGCCAGCCTGTGAAAATGATAGTGAGCTAGATAGACCAAGGGTCTGACTCAGTATATGGCAGCTTCCTATGTTCCTAACATAGGAAGCTGCCCAACTGAGTCAGACCATTGGTTCATCTAGCTCTGTCTACCCAGACTGGTGGCAGCTTCTCCAAAGTTGCAGGCAGGAGTGTCTCTCAGCCCTGTCTTGGAGATGCTGCCAGGGAGGGAATTCGGGACCTTCCCAGAGCAGCCCTGTCCATCTTACAGTGTTCACATGTAGTCTCCCATTCAAATGCAATCCAGGGCAAACCCTGCTTAGTAAAGGGGACAATTCATGCTCGCAACCACAAGACCAGCTCTCCTCTGACTCGGTGATATCTAATTAAAAGAAATAAATATTGCTGTTTACAGTAATAATAATAATAATAATAATAATAATAATAATAATAATAATAATAATATTCCCAAAGATTCATATCCTTAGCTATTGCTGGCAATTAGTGAAATACTCGTAATTGAGGTTTAAGTGTTCCTAAGGACATATCGGGCTTGGTTGCTGGCACTAGGCAGACAGGATGGTCTCTTAATGATACAACATGCTATTTAAAAAAACAAAGAAAGTAAGGGGGGAAAGGACCTCAGGAAACGATTGTTTAGTGTAGATTGGAGGCGAAGTTCAACAGGAATTTCCACCCCAAGAGGAAGATATGTTGGTTTAAGGAAAATGCAAATATTGCACAGCACAGTTGGGGCAAAGGATACAGGAAGCTGGTGAGAGAAAACGTCGATACAATCTGTCACGGAGGAGTGCGAGCATACACACTTGCTTATCAGCAATGTTTTCCTTTTATGCTACGATAAATCACAGATCTCTATGCTGCACGGGAGCCCACTTGTACTGTAATGTGATCTTCTATGAAAAGGGAAATCCAACACAAAATAGTTTCCTTGTGGCACACAATATCATCTTTTGACGCTGGGCACGATCCAGCTTACATGAGGGATATTTGTTCCCTTGAATTCAATAGGAAAGGCTGGATTAACTAAATAGCAGGAGGGATGTTGGGTTTCTGTACTGTTTAGATTCAGAGAGGAGAGCTGGTCTTGTGGTAGCCGGCATGACTTGTCCCCTTAGCTAAGCAGGGTCCACCCTGGTTGCATATGAATGGGAGACTAGAAGTGTGAGCACTGTAAGATATTATGGGCCATTCTAGGAAAAGCTTGCATGCTCTTCTTGCATGCAGAAGGTCCCAAGTTCCCTCCCTGGCAGCATCTCCAAGCTAGGGCTGGGAGAGATTCCTGCCTGCAACCTTGGAGAAGCCGCTGCCAGTCTGTGAAGACGATACTGAGCTAGATAGAGCAATGGTCTGACTCCGTATATTTATTTATTTATTTTATTTTTGCATATTTATACTGCCTTTCGTTAAAATATAGCCCCAAGGCGGTTTACAAAAGTTAAAAACATACAATAAAAACACAATATGGCAGTATATGGCAGTTTCCTGTGTTCCTATTCAGCAAGGGCCCTTTCCAGATTTCACGCTGTTCAGCAATAAAATGCTTCGGCTTGGCAGGATCATTTTGAAAACGTAAATAGCTTGCGCAGCCCTCCTTCAATGCAAAAACACAGCTATTTATTTGCGACGCACATGCAACGTTGTAGGACTAAAACGGTAGGATAAAACCCGAAAGGCGGCATCGGAAATGTGAACGGCACCTTGCTAACAGCGCAAGGACTGTGAAGCCAAACACAGGAACTACGGAAGCACACTTAGCGGACTCATCGTGACACTGTTGTAGCGTGTAATCTGGAAAGCGCCAAGGTGGATTTAATTTGGGTGCTTTCAGAACATTTCAGTGGAGACGTAAATGCTTAACTTTGGGTGGATTATTCTCAGCTTTTATGAGATCTGTCTTTGCTTTTAAGTCGCAGCCTTATGGACTAGCATTGTGGCTTTCAACATGCGTTTCAGGCAATTCTGGGTTTCCTTTGAAGTATATCGGGGGATCCAGATCAGCTTTCATGACTGTCTGTTCATCAATACTGATCTCTCCCTGCAGGAGGGTGCTGAGCTTATTGTAGGGCTTCCGGAACTGCTGGCATTGCTTCCTCAAGGCAGAAAGTTTCAAAAATGCTGGGCTAGAACTTTGCATGGCCTCTTTAAAGGATCGATCTTGTCCATCCAAAATATGACAAGACCAATTCTGCCTTCCCCGTTGCTTAGCACAGAGTTGCAAGTATAGCTTGACAACCCCCTGAAGGTTTCGAAATCATTTCATTTTTGCTCCCCTCTCTTCGCTGAAAACACAACTTTGATTTAAAACGTTGTTGCCTTTGGCTTTACATTGTACATTTTATGTGAATCCAAGTTCTGAAGCTCTTTTAAAGGGGAAGGCTTCTAAAATTGGGAGAAAGGTAATGCAGCGTGTTAGGGGAGAAAATAATCAGAGACTTCAGCAGAATGAGAACCTGGGAAGAGAACTGCTGGATCAGGACAAAGGTTTGCATCGAGGGCCGCATCCTGCTTCCCACTGAGGCAAACAGATGTTTCTGGCAAAGGCAACAGTCCTCTGCAGCTGCCCCTGTCATCTGCCTCAACATGGAGGTTCCCTTGAGCCATCTATGCCATGGATAGCCAAAATAAATAAATAACTAAAATCAAGACCCAGAAAACATACAACATTATCAATTCTTCCGCAGGCCACATGTTATGCGCAGCACTCACACAATGGTTGTACAGTGCACACAGGTACAGATCTGTACACAGGAATGATGATTCACGTGCTATGTTGAACACAGGCACAGCCAATCCAGCGATGTAGCTGCAAATCCACAAGTGCAGGCATTCTCCATGTCAGCCCCCACGGCCACGCCCACCCCAACAGCCAGAGAAGCCAAGAAGTACTGGCACTCCATCCTTGCGTCTCCGCCCTACACTACACTCTGCATCAGTCTTTCTCTCCTGGTCATTTGCCCTGGAACTCTGTTAATAGCCCATCCCATCCCATGGAATTCTTTGCCATGGGATGTGGTGATGGCCACCAGCTTGGATGGCTTTAAAAGGGGCTTAGAAAAATTCATGGGGGACAAATCTATCAATGGCTACTAGTCTGGTGGCTGTTCCATCTCCAGCCTCAGAGGCACGATGCCTCTCAGTACCAGTTGCAGGGGAGCAACAGCAGGAGAGAGGGCATGCTTACACCTCTTGCCTGTGGGCTCCCCAGAGGCATCTGGTGGGCCACTGTGTGAAACAGGATGCTGGGCTAGATAGGCCTTGTGCCTGATCCAGTAGGGCTGTTCTTAATATAAGAACAGCCCTACTGGATTAGGCCCAAGGAAGCCCATCGAGACGTGGGGGCACAACTGTGAGCAAACCGAGACAGAGGGGCAGTGTGACCTTCTCCAAGCGATTGCCCCTTCCTCGGTCTTATTGGGAGCCTCTATCTCCTGCAGTGACTATTTTGCCAACACCTCAACATGCCCCCGCCTCTTAAAGGTTCATTGGTCATGATAGGGTCCTTAGCATGGACGTTTGGGAATGCCTCTTTGATTACCATCTCCCTGAAATAACACGCACGAACAATAGCAGCTAGTGATCTTTGTTGACAATGGAAACCGAACAGCAGAGTGAGATTTTCCAGAACATCATAACATCCTTACATGGCTGTGCCTGCGTTGTTTGAGGTACTGAGTGTGCGAGGGAGAAACCATCCATTTAGAGTTGACACTAAATGGTTGGGCATTGGAGAATCTTGTCATATGGCTAGGATCAAGCTAGACAAAGCTGGGCTCACTTAAGGGCTGTACTAATGGGTCTATTCTGAACAGTTGGAAGCAGGAAAGGGGAAAGGCTTATTAAATGATTAACTCATAAGGATACATAAAGCCACCTCACCCGAAGGCACTACCTGCACTAAAGTGCAGCGGGACACTAATTTGAGACAACAAGACACATCTTGGCTCTGTGTCCAGCCATGAAAACACTCCAGAATTATCTTACAGCTAACAATGGAGCAGACAGTTGTTCAAATATTGTAGAATAATGCTGGCTCATGGTTTGTTTGTTTTTTTTTAAAAGAAGTGGACACAGGAGAATGAAAATAATCACCTCTTATGTATGCATATAAAATTTAATAATGAAAAGACTATATTAACACTTGCTTAAAAAAACAAATTTATGGTAGAACAACTTTAATAAGCATGAAATCAAGACTAATTCAGCACAATCAAGAATTATAGAAAAGATTTAAAAGGGACTCATAAGAACCTGCCAGGGTTCGTCATCTCAGGCCCTGCTCATGGTCCTGCCACTGACAGACACCCGGTTGGCAGAGACTAGAAACGGAGCCTTTTTGGTTGTGGCCCCTCAGCTCTGGAATGCCCTCCCTGAAGAGCTTCGCCATGCTCCCTTCCTCAGTGTTTTTTTAAAAAACCAACTTAAAACACACCTTTTAAAAGAGGCTTTTTAATGCTCCATCTTATCAACGTATATCTGGAAGGTTTTTTTTAAATCACCAACCTATATCTGGTAGGTCCTTTAGTTTTTATAATTCTCAATTTTTAGCTTTAAAATAACTTAATTTGAAACTTAATTCTGATTGTGGTTTTAGCCTGGACTTTTAATTTTTTAAAACTGACTTTGGTTAATTTTATTAGTTTTATTTTATATATTCAGGCTATTCACATGATGGGAGAAAATTGGGCTTCATATATTATTTGCTTATGGTTTTTTTTGGAGGTGCGGGGGGGGGGGGGGCTTTTTGAAGTACTTCTTTATTTATTGTTCTGCTGGGCCATTTAATCTTGAGTACTCTTCTGAGACACCACATCTCAAAAGTTTCCAATTTCTTGTGTGCTTTTTTCTTGATGGTTCAGGTTTCACATCCATACAGGAGGAGAGACCAGATGTAGCATTTCATCATTCTGATTTTTAGTTGCAAATCTAGTTCACTCTCGCAGGGGAAGATCTTCATTTGGTTAAAATTTGTTCTTGCTAGTTCTCTGTGGCTTCCGATTTCTTTTGTGTTGTCGTTATCATGATAAGCGTTCCTCCCAAGATAACACTAATTTTCTACTTGGTCTACATTTTTGTTTTTGCACTGTATTTTTGTTATTGCATTGTATTGTATTCAGGGTGGGCATGTTTTAATGTGTAATTTCATATTCCCCCCCACCCCACCCGCCCTTTTGCATGTGGGAAAAATACATCTCTACTAGTTTGGAGTGAGGGGGAAAGAACAGCCCAACAACCTGGCATGATAAAAGATAAGTCAGCAACTACCTTTTGATAACAGACCTGCTTATTTACACAATAGAAGTACAACTAAATCCTCTGTAAAATATGCTCGGTAGGGCGAAAGCTCATTGTGTTGCCATAATCATCTAAGCAAAATAGTTCTAGCAAGGTCCTGAGAAACAAACCAGAGGAAGTGGGGAAAACGTCGAAAACAAGCTGACAGGAAGCAGTTGTGCAGCTTTCTAGGGACTGCAAGCTGGATCAACAAGGAAGCGGAGCTTTAGCCGAGAGTCATGCTGAAGCATCTTGCTTTAGCCTCAGGTTTCGGACTGAGCCACAAGTCCCGAGATGGATGGAGGGCCAAAGATGATGTTCAGCCGCAGACCAGGGGCCTCCCAACTTCTCAGGGTCAAACCAAACATGACATGGGTGTTCCAGTATTGTCGGTGCGCTGACTCCCCGACTGAAATTGCTATTTGTCTTGGAGGCAGAATAGGGACAGATACCAGAAAACAGGGAGAGTTGGAGGGTAGGCAGGCCCAGACTGGGATTAGGAAAAGGAGGACAATGCACTGATGAATGAGGACCTTTTCCTGCAGTACTTCTGGATTGCCGTTCCAGCCTCTTCCTCATCTAGCGACCCTTCCCATCCCTGCAGTGCTTTGCTGAGATCACAGAAGGTCACCAAATTACAGGTGAAAAGGAAGGAAGGAAATGGAAATGCCTATATTTCGAACAATGTAGGGAATAATGGAGACAAAAAGAGGATAAATTTTTCCAAAAAAATGAACGGTGATAACGGCCATTTCCTTCCACTCCAATAGTTCATATTCGGAAAGAACATCCCTCCATCAATGAATAATTACTTTGTCTGGCCAATTTCACTTGAATGGTGAGAACACTTATAGAACCATGCCATCTGCAATGGGTGAAATATAACTAAAGCAACACTTTTATATAGCAAACTTGCAATCCGTGAGAAATGGGGTCAGTTTTAGCCTATTAAGTTGCCGCATTCCTTCCATGCAGAAAATGAAAAATGGGGACTGAAAGGCCAGTTTGGGAGGGGAAAAATGAATTAAGCTTTGCTATTTTTGCCCTTACTACTTATACAGTGGCATCAGTCTACACTCCTTTAATATGTCACTTGAAAGATTGATGATGATGTTGTTGTTGATGATGATGATGAATAATCATTAATAATTGATAGATTTGTTAGACTAATAAGACAAAAACATTTTGGTGGATTTAAAAAAAGATCCCTAATTTTCAGGCGGCAGATTTTTAAATTGATTTTATTATAAGTAACTTAAACCTGCAATTTTAGAAGACATTATGCCCCCTTCTCTGCCCTGCATGGAATTCTGTTCTAGCATGGTGCCTAGCAGTGTGTGGGATCTGCATAATCTTAAACAAAGCCTGCTTTTTCTTTCTGAATGATTGCTTTTTTCCTTCTGCAAACTGTGTGAATAAAAAATTAATCCAATTTTTTTTAAAAATAAGAGTAATAAAACAATTTTGAACCCTTAGCCTGAATCATGATTCTTTTTACTTCCTACTCCCAAATAGTCCCACTGGTTATACTGGGTGCACTCCAACTTTTCCAGACCACAGAACCTACAATAATTTTTGAATTCCGCCCTGTAATAGAAGAGGTGCAACAGAAATTGTTCGGAACTGCAGAAGTCTTTCTTTTTATATTAAATGAATATTTAATTCATGCCACATCCCCCATTTCCTTTTTAGATGGGGTGAGAAATTACAGGGAAATGCAACTGCAGAGAAATAAAATTAATATCCACTCTAGGAGGCAAGTCGAGAAGACCTCAGGATGAGAAGGCCGTGTGAGAGAACTGGGGGAACCGTTTTGCAGCCGAAGTCTGTGCAAAACGGTTGGATCTGTATGACCTCCTTGGGGGCCTGGTCAGTCCAGAGAAGCCCCACGTGGTCCCCTCCCCGTTAATTTAGGTTCCATCCAATGGATTGTTCTGGTGACTTGTAAGAAAGAACTAGTTGAGGAATTAGAAGCTATTTGTGGGGTGTGCCGCTGTTCTCACAGGTCCCAAACTCCAACGGCTTCATTTGCCTGCCACTGGAATTTCTGCCCTAAAGCGTTGCTCTGTGCAGCAGTCTGTCTCTGCAGGAAGCCCAAACTAACTGCTCCACCCTGACGCTCCTTAAGTGAGATGGTGATGAGAAGGGTCTCTGAGGCACCGTTTGCATCACAGATGAGTGTTTTTTAAACAACGCAAAGCAATCGCCAGCTGCTGTCTAACCAAATTAAGATGAAATGCAATGGCTTCTGGGAAGGCTTTTTTAAAAACAGCATTGCATTTTTGCGAGCTATTTTTATATGAAGTCGTGAACTTCATATAATTTGCTCCCTTTCCTTGGATCCACCATTACATAGGAACAAAGGAACATAGGAAGCTGCCATATACTGAGTCAGACCTTTGGTCCACCTCGCTCAGTACTGTCTACCCAGATTGGCAGCGGCTTCTCCAAGGTGGCCGGCAGGAATCGCTCTCAGCCCTATCTTGGAGCCTTCTGAATTTTAATGACTCCTTCCAGAATCTGGAAATGAAAATGCTCTGCCACTGGAATAATACGCGGATGATGAAATCAGTGGACTTGCTATTAATACCCTCTGTTGATCTCCAGTAATGAGATCTTGTGATTAAACAGCCAGGGTGTGCAAAGCCACACCGCCTTCCTGACAGAACGTACAAATCTGCTGCTGGAAACTTAACCCCAGACTCAAAACACATTCTGGTCCTTGCCTCGGGGAGGGGCATGACAAAGGGTTTCTGTCAGCCGGGAATTACAATGCCTGAGGCGAGGTGCAAAACACTGGCCTGCCCCCCTGCCCCAGTGAAGTCAGACCCCTTTCAAAGAGAAACTTGGTTGGAGGTGCAGCTCCAGAAGGCAGCAATGATATGTAAACTGCCCTGAGCCATTTTTGGAAGGGCGGTATAGAAATCGAATGAATGAATGAATGAATGATATTCACCACTAGGGGCACTGGGGTAGAGATAGTGAGAAAGGTAATTCCTGCGGGACACTCTCTGAGTTTTCCCAGACAGCAGGCTTCACCACAGGTTTACTGAGAGTTCGAAGTTGCCCCCCCAAACCCCCAAAACCAATGCAAAAAGTGGATTTTTTGAAAAACCTCGGATATAAATTGGGCTACACTCTAACACACAATGAAAAACCCGAATTGTGTTTGAAGTGCTCGCTGATAGCTCGCAAGGACTTCAGGGAAAATTTGGCCGATATGTGAACGCACTAGGGGTGTGCCCCAAATTGGTTTGCCCAGTTTGGTTTGAGTCCAAACCGGACTCAAAATGGCCACCACCACCAGAGAAAGAGCTGGAATGGGCCGAAAATGGCCCTTGGGACTTCAGTGGGGGGTAGGGAGGCCAGCGGAGGAGGGGGAAATGGCAGAGATCCCCCCATAGCCACGACAGCACCCCCAAAGGTGGGTTTGGCTCGAGGTTGAGTTGGACCAATTCGATGGCAAACTGGCTCGACCTCAAGCCAGTTCGCACATCCCTAGAATGCACACCCTCCACTCCGGAGGAGAAGCGGACGAAATGCCGGGTGTGAAAAACTTCCAGGTCACTGCTGCATCTCATTTGCTCGCATTCGGAACTTTTTCTTGGGGACTGAAAACTTACTGCAAGTTATGTGACCTAAAGATCTGATCTAAAAAGCACCTACAGGGGAGCTGCATTGTACAGCTGAAGGAAGTGAGAGAAGAAATGAAAAGACCCAAACCTTCTCATCTTCTCTCAAAAGGAGGATATTTTTATCCAGAGCTGTACAATATGACTTCTGACTGCCTCACACCTGTTGCTCAGACTTTCAGGTCCTGTTCTTGATGCCTTGGCAACTAATCACCCAACTTCAGATGTTGAATATTTCTGTACGTGACATTCTTTCCAGACATTTTCAGACACTTCTGAAAAGGGACAAGGACATCTGAACACATGCCAGAAGAGCTGGAGGAGGGGAAGAGAACAGAACATAAAAATGAAAATAATGGAAGGGAGAGCAACCAGCAAAAGTCCTTCCCTCAAGTGCAGGTTAAAGAGAGAGAGAGTGGGTTCCACCGAGTGGGGATTTGAACCCAGATCTCTCTCCTCATCTGACACTCTAACCCCTACAACATGCAAGCTCTACACGTCATGGCGTATCATTCACAGGGCTTTTGGGGGGATGTTCATGGCCAGTGTCTAAGAAGAGCTTGATACTACCACTGCTACCAGTTGCTCAGCTGCCTTGGAAACGTTCTCGGGATTTCTCTAAGCCACCCTCAAAATCTAGGCCCCATTTCACACACACACACACACACCCCTCTAAGGCATGCGCATGTGCGTGCGGCCACATGTTTTTGGACATCCGCTCAGTTCATTTTCGATCCCGCTCAGGTTGAATCAGGAAGGCCCCATTCTGAATGCAGATGCGCACACACTGCCTTGATACTGCCGCCCAGGACAAAACCCATTCCGCGCAGGGATGAACAACACCAGAGGGACCACTGCACACACCCTCTTAATTTTCTCGCTCCCCCAAATTTGAGGCCGGCCACTCTTCACTGAGAATGTTCAGCTCAGCAGAAACAGGTTTGTGCATGCGTACCGAAGCAGGTGCCCCTGTGACCACACCTCTCCCATCAATAAGCGAGGTCTACTGTAGTGGCATGCATGTCCTCACTCATCAAGCAGAAGCAATTAGGAGCAAGCACATGAAAATGTGCGCACGGCTCTTCTCCAGGGACTTTTACGCACCGCAGGTTTTACTGTTGAGTTTACGGGGAGGCTTTACTGCGAACCCGAAGTTTTCCCCCAAACCCACCGCAAATAGTGGATTTTTTTATTACTCCCTGCTTTTTTTACAGAGAAAAACCCAAATTGTGTGTGAAGTGCTTCCTGCTAACTCACAGGGACTTGGGGGTAAATCTAGTGGATATGTTAACGCACCCTCTCCATTCTGGAGGAGATGGGAGTTAAAAGGCTTGCCAAAGCCCCGTGTGAAAAGCTTCCAGGTCACTGCTGGGTCTCAAATGCCTCCCTCGGCAACATTTCCACACTGGCAGAAGCAGAGACATCACAGCACCCCAAGAGCCTCTGCCCAACCGGGCAGATCAATGCATCAGGGAGCCTGACGGAGCGCCATGGCAACCCTGCATACATAAATCTGCTAAACCACCATGGTCCAGATTTAATTCTCCCAGAAGAATAGTCTTTGTAGCTACTTTTCATTAAGCAGTAAAAGGAGCGTCAGCCAGGGCGTTGGAAAAACCATGGCAAACATCGGCTGCTTCTTGAAAGGAAGTCGCCTTTCGACAGCTTCAGCTTCGGAAGATGTCAACACTCCTAAATTAAGCAGAAATATGCCAGTCTGTATGGCATAAAATAAAGCGGCAGGGGTGGCGGCAGGATATTGAGGATTTCCTAGGTTCAATCCCTGTTAGCATGGCCTAGAAAATTCTCCAAGGCACTGGAGGGCTTTTACCAGGTGAAGCAGACTGTGAGAGACAAGATGAACCAAAAGGCCACTTTTGGTTATCCAACTAAGCACAGTGGTAAAGGTAAGGTATGCCGTCGAGGCAGTGTCAACTCCTGGCGACCACAGACCCTTGTGGTTTTCTTTTGGTAGAATACAGGAGGGGTTGACCATTGTCATCTCCTGGATCGGGAATCTCCAAGATGCTGAAAGGCATCATCTCATACTGCATGGGAGGAAGGCAATGGTAAACCCTTCCTGTATTCTACCAAGAAAACCACACTGTGGTTGCCAGGAGTCAACACTGACTCAAAGGCACAACCTTGATTCCCCTCCCTTCTGCTAACAACATTTGCCACGTCACATCTAGAGGCACTGGAAAAAAGAACTGACAACCCTGTTCATGTGAGTACCACTGCAGAGCAAATGAGATCATTTTTCTATTATTATTAATTAGGAAAAAAGGACACTTACCTTGAAATTAAAATTTGGCTGCAATCCTAAGCATGCAATGATTCTGCATACTGGGGAAATCACGCCAGGGTGCAAATCTAACAGGAAACATAATTTGATCTCATCTGGATGTTTGTGTTTCGTTATGTTTGTTTTGTGGCATTTTTGTTTTTAAGGAAAGCGTCTTGGTTTAAAACATGTGTCTGGGGGGGGATTTACTGCACTCATGTATTGTGTGCTTTAAAAAGAATGTCCAATGGACAGACAAATGGACGACGGCATGGGCTGTTCAGTGCACAGCATGTCAATCACTGACTATTATCTTCTCCACCCTTTCAGCTTCATGACAGTACCTCCTTTTCCAGCCGTACCAGGAGGTGTTACAGACACGGCTGTTACTCTGAATCTCCCCCGGAAGAGAGTGTGTGCATTCACACACCAGCCACACTTACCCCGAAGTCCCTTCAAGATCCTTGGATCCATTCCGCACACAAATCGGGCTTTGTCTTGCGAATTCTACCTTATCTCGGTGTATTTCCAGGTTTTTAAAATGCTGGTTTTAAGCTACTTCTTCTGAAAACGCCAGAGCAAAGAGGGAGAGGCACTGGCGTAGAATCATTAGCTTGATAAGAGGGATGCTCTCTTTAGAAATGAAATTATAGCTCTTTAGAAATCTCCCCCCCCCCCGCGGCCTGCAATTGGCTAGAAGGCAATCATGGAGGCATGCCATGTGAACTTGCACCAACACAAAATCTGAGAGAAGAGGGGAGGGGCTGCTTCCCTCAATGCCGCGAGTGTAATTCGAAGTGACTTCGCTGAACTTTTACCCCGCAGCGTGAAGCCATGTGTGAATCACTCCCTGGTGAATCAGTTCAGGAGAAGAAGGTAGACTCTCAGAGACATGATCTGAGACATTATAGAGACTGACCACCTTCCCCACCTTGCGAAGAAGAACACCGACAGATACTAACCTGATGCTCAAAAAGTTCTATAGAAAGGAACACGTAAACTTTGCTTAGAAACGCTACACCTGCCTGCAAAATTCAATCAAAGTGCTTCTGTTTGGTTTTAATTATGACTTTCTGTTTAACAGCAAAGAGACTATATTGAAAAGCTCACAGACTTCTCCTACAAATGGAGCTATTTTTGAAAACCAAGGAAACAAGGCCAGTACAAAACGGCATAAATTAATCAGCCTGCACAACTTGGCTGTTCAGGTGCAACACATCCCTTTTTGACCCCGTCGTATTGCATATTTGCACTGTAATTGCCCAGAGGAAAAACCCACCACAGCATGGCGGTGGTGGCGACTGGAAAAGGCCCTTGTGGTAATTATTATTTTTCTATGGAAAATTTTGTTGAAAAGCAGTATATACATAGTAGTCATTGTCGTTGTTGTCTTGTAACATAGGAACATAGGCAGCTGCCATATACTGAGTCAGACCATAGGTCCATCTAGCTCAGTATCATCTACACAGACTGGCAGCGGCTTCTCCAAGGTTGCAGGCAGGAATCTCTCTCAGCCCTTTCTTGGAGATGCTGCCAGGGAGGGAAGTTGGAACCTAGATGCTTTTCCAAGAGTGGCTCCATCCCCTGAGGGGAATCTCTTCCAGTGCTCACACATCAAGTCTCCCATTCATATGCAACCAGGGTGGACCCTGCTTACATACAGTGACAAGCCATGCTTGCTACCACAAATCCAGCTCTCCTCTCTTTAGGAGTTCCCCAAAGTCCTCCCGCTATTTGTTCACAAAGCCGTGGTAGGGAAAAGTGATCTCCACACCCTATGTGTGCCACTTGAATGCCATGTCTCTTTTCTTTTCGTAATATTTTTTGCTAATCATACACATTTCTAGACATTATCTCCTGCCCTTCCATGAAAATATTCCAGGGGAGACACAAATACAAAGCAACAATATAATTCAAACCAACCTGAACACAAACAGCAGGAGAGAGGAAAACACTCAGGAGAAAAAAGCAGCTTAGAATCAGTAAGCACAGAAATTTAATTACTTTTTTAAAACAAAAGAAAACAAAAACCCCAGGAAAACGAAACCAATCTGTCCTGGTTCTGAAAAGGAAATAAAAGGAAATAAAATAGGTGCCAGGCAAGCCTTTCCGGGGGAGAGTGTTTCACAAATGGGGTGCCACAGCTGAGGAATCTCTGTCTTTAGACATGATCTGCCACACTTCAGCCAGTGGAGACAGCCAGAAAAGGGTCCCCCAAAGATGATCTTAGCTTACAGACCAGCTAGTGAGGATGACCCTCAGGTCATCCACTGGAGATCCGCCAGGAACATCTGTGCCACACACTCCAGGTGAGAACCCCTCCATCAGAAAGGAGACAGGAGAGTCTGCCACATTCTGATATATGGCCATCTATCCTCCTTCAAAGCAACGCATCAGCCCCCCAAAATGCCATTTCAATCCCCCCGCCACCCCCAACGGCATTATTCAACCAGTAAACAGAGCAACAATGTCAGGCAGGGGGAATATTCCCCTTCCAGACCTCTCACATCTGCATCTTGCAGCGACTGATACAAACCAGTATTGACTGATCTATTTTTGACACAGTGTGAATGCCTCTCAGGACACTCGGAATCATCGCCGGGTTCCTTAAAATGCAGTGTTGCAAACTGTCACTTCTTGCCTCCTGGACACTTTTGTCCTCGGTTTTAGCAGCATGACTCACAAGGAGGAAAAACAAGAGGGCTGTGCACACGGTGACATCAAAGGGAAGGGGATGGGAAGATTCAGAATGGAGCCAAGAGGCCAGTTCGGCAAAGCCAAGGCGGAACCTCTGCTACAGAACCACCTTCGCAATTGGAGACTGTAAGCTCCTCAGAGACATGCCCCTCTTGGCAGTCTGTAAAACACTATGCACACAGCAACAAACTATGTTTATATGGTCATCTTGACCCATATGGAATTAGCATACAGGAAGCTGCCATATCATCACGTCAGAACATTGGTCCGTCTAGCTCAGCAGATGACTTCTGAGAACGGCTTCTCCCAGGTTGCAGGCAGGAGTTTCTCTCAGCCCTATCTGGAGATGCAAGCGAGGGAACTTGGAACCTTCTGCATGCAAAGCAGACGCTCTGGGGAATGAACAGCAGGGAATGTCCACTGAAAATCCCATGCATTCCTATGACTCTTTGTAACTGCCTTATCCCATGTCAGACCATTAGTCCATCTGGCTCAGTATTGTCTACACAGACTGGCAACGGCTTCTCCAAGGTTGAAGGCAGGAATCTCTCTCAGCCTTCTCTTGGAGATGCTGCCAGGGAACTTGGAACCTTCTGCATCCATCATGCAGGTGTTCTGCCCAGAGTGGCTCCATCCCCTACAGGGAACATCTTACAGTGCTCATGTAGTCTCCCATTCAAATGCAAACCCAGGCAGATCCTGCTTAGCAAAGGAGACAATTCATGCTTGCTACCACAAGACCAGCTCTCCTCCCAGAATGTCTAATGCATGCACAGACAATCCCGGGACACTGCAGGGGGCAACCAAGGCTATTGTATGCAGTGACAGCAGATTATCTTCAAGGGAAGGGAAGGCCACCATATGGGTTTAAGAGGTCCTTGCTGAGTTTGTGTCTAGGGTGGATCAGCACATGCTGAGAGCATCAGTACAGAATACCACTCAAGCATTTCCTCCCATTGTTCGACTGTCCTGTCTGTCTTGATGGAGGCTTCTGAATGGATAAACATCCTAGATGCCCCTTTCAGGAGGAATATCCTTTATCCAGGATGCTGGATTAAACCAACAACAACAAGTCACTTGATAGACAAAATAATTTCTGAGCCCAGCGAGCTGCTGATGGATAATTGGCCAATTTCTAGTGGGCCGCCATTAGGATACCTGCCAGTTGTTGGGATGTTTTAAGTAATGCTGGATGGGCAGGCCTCAAGGTGATCTTATAAGACACTTGCGTTTCCCTCACACCAAGAGCTTAAATGTATCAACCCCCTTCCTCCTCAGGTGTAAACCCAAAGGTATGAAATGACTGCCGACAAAACTAAAGGAAGGGTTGTGATCGTTTTGAGGGAGTATTCTTCAAGCTGAGAAATTCCCACTCCTTTTGTTCAAGTCCTCCTCTTCTTCCTGCTAACTGAGCAAAGAGGCACTTTTTAAAGTGGCGATTCTCTTACATTTAGCAGGGGGAGAGCAATTTGCCCTATCCACCCCGGCACAGCATCCTTCTAGTGGCTGTTGCTGGTGTCTACCTTATGTTTCTAGTTAGAATGTGAGCCCTCTTGGGACTGCATCTAGCTTGTTACTCTATTATTGTTTTTCTCTGTGTAAACTGTTTTGGGAACTTTTGTCGAAAAGCGGCATATAAATATTTGCTGTTTGTTTTGTTTGTTTGCCACTGAGCTCCATCAGCTGTTCCCACCTGGCTGTTTGACTGCCCTCTGATTTACATCAGGTAGTTTTGAGAAGTTTGGGCCTCTTTAGGTCCTCCCCTCTTCAGATTTTTGTGAAACAAACGTATCTGTGGGTTACCCAGAGACTGCTGGTCCCTCCCTCTCACCTGCAGGTGCTTTGGTTATGAGTCCATAAGGATCATAACATTTCCAGCTCTTTCGGAAACAGGTCTCTAGAATCATTATATTTGTACATCACCCTTCCTGCACGGAATTTGGGCAGCGCACACGACTCACCCAGGTCTCTCTCCTAGAAGTCCTTTTATTGCCTTCCCATTTACTAGTCCTTACGTTCCAGGCTGACAACTGAGCTCCAAACCATCTGAGTGATGGAAGAAGGATTCTGTCAGACATATGGATCCAGGGCTATTTGGGGCTGTACAGAGAGTCCACCGTCACTGCTGGCTGCTCCAAGCTGTGCAATGCTGAGCGCGCATCCTTATGACCCCGTTCTCCTCTTTCCCAACTGTGATATTTATAACTGCACTGCTCACATCCGGAGCATAACATCCAGGCTCATCGTTG
Source organism: Hemicordylus capensis (assembly GCF_027244095.1). NCBI lineage: Eukaryota > Metazoa > Chordata > Lepidosauria > Squamata > Cordylidae > Hemicordylus > Hemicordylus capensis. Next base: position 24,809,804 of record NC_069667.1, read on the forward strand.
ATGTTGCCAAAGCGACAGTACTCTGATCCCCAGGTGAGCATCTCATTCATTAATCCTCATTCTCCACCTTTCTTTTGGCATTCCGGTCCATGTAGAAATCCAGGCAGTTTTGAAGCACAAGGCCCTTTTCGAGCACCTTCATAGCCCAGTCCTTTGCTGGTCTCTTTTCTAATGAGACATCCCCTTAAAGAGTGAGCTGCACTCATCCTGCCAGCACTAATACGGGGAGAAGTGGCGGGTGGCACGGATGATACCCAGACACTGACATGTCACATTACATTGAATGTATGGAGCCATCTCCTCTTTCCTATGCTTTCAGGAATTTTCCTCCTTCCAATTTTCCTGTGTGTGTGTGTGTGTGTACATACACACATGTGTGACTTGTTAGGCTAGGCTAAAAGGTTTTATTAGCTCTGAAAGGCTCTCCCATAGGGAGCCCCAGCCCAGGGCAGAAAACCCAGGAAATCAACCTCTAGCTGAAACCACCAGCCTGGAACATCCATTGGGTATCCCCCACTTTATTTATTTATTTATTTGATTTCTATACCGCCCTTCCGAAATGGCTCAGGACTTTACCTGGCCTTGCAGCCTTTTTGTTTCTTCCATTCTGTGCCATCAGACCTTGATTGATTGATTAAGTGCCGTCAGGTCGGTGTCGACTCTTAGCGACCACATAGATAGATTCTCTCCAGGATGGTCTGTCTTCCACTTGGCCTTAAAGGTCCCTCAGGGGTGCATTCATTGCTGGCGTCATTGAGTCCATCCATCTTGCTGCTGGTTGTCCTCTTCTCTTTCCTTCAGCTTTCCCCAGCATGATGGACTTCTCAAGGGAGCTGGATTTTTGCATAATGTGTCTGAAGTATGATAGTTTGAGCCTGGTCATTTGTGCCTTGAGTGAAAATTCTGGATGGATTTGTTCTGTGATCCATTTGTTTGTTTTCCTGGCTGTCCATGGTATCCTCAAAAGTCTTCTCCAGCAGCAAAGTTCAAAAGCGTCAACACTTTGTCTATCTTGCTTCTTCAAAGTCCAGCTTTCGCATCCATAGAGTGTCACGGGGAAAACCACTGTCTGATTGCCCCTCATCTGTGGCGACCTCCAATAGCACAGGGAACCACCTCTGCCCCACCCCCACACTTTCTGGTTCCCAGCAAACCTCCCTTCATTTGCAGAGACCCACCTGGCTTGAGGTTGGCTCCATAGCTGAGCCGTGGCCCTGCCTTTCAGAGGACAACACCAGTCCGCCATGTTTTTTCCTGGTAGCAATCTCCAAACTTGTTGAGGCTTCTTCATCTCTCTGCTCTGCTCTCTTCTCTATCTGAAGGCATCCAGGCTTTTCTTACTCTGACCTCTGGACTGATCTTGTCTACAGTACATTTCTTCCCCAAATTTGCCTGAGATTTGAACACACCAGTTTTTCATTACATCTGGAAACTGGGATTACTTAACAAAGCAGGATCAGAAACCACAAAGTGGAAGTTTTCAATCACCAACTGGTGAGAGGAGAGCTGGTCTTGTGGTAGCAAACGTGACTTGTCCCCTTAGCCAAGCTGGGTCCATCCTGGTTGCATTTGAAGAGGAGACTAGAAGTGTGAGGACTGTCAGATATTCCCCTCATGGGATGGTGCCGCTCTGGGAAGAGCATCTTGATTCCAAGTTCCCTCCCTGGCAGCATCTCCAATATAGAGATGAGAGAGAGAGAGATTCCTGCCTGCAACCTTGGAGAAGCTGCTGCCAGTCTGTGAAGAAAATATTGAGCTAGATGGACCAATGGTTTGACTCAGTATATGGCAGCTTCCTATGTTCCTCTTTTGCTGTGTGGAGGAGGAGGAGAGGGGAGGGGTGTGTTAATCCAAAGCTTACTTATTCATTCACAGCCATCTAACCATGGTTCAGAATTCGCTCACTGAGTTCAGTGTAACCAGGTCTGTCTTGGGCTCCATGCCAGAATTCAAAGGTACACCAAACAATACTACTCCACTACCCCACAATGTTATAGGTTTATCAGGACAGTATTACAGGAGGGTCCTAGATACACCAAAGCCTGCGGGAGACAAACCACTAATGGTGAATCTGATGGCTCAGACCATTTTCACCATTACATACACTGTCTAAAACACTAATAAATGTGCTGAATGGATGAATAATGGGCCTTTACAATCCCTGTTCCCTCTCACAGGCTCTTCCTTTCTTCATTGCCTTGCTGTCCTTCCTCTCACACAGAGGATCTTGCAGACTCATAAGCAGTTACACAACACGGAGACCAGGAGCATCTGCTGGATTATAACCTGCTCAAGGATGCTGGCAACAGCCACCCACACAAGCCACACATGGAGTGGCAGAGAGCAATGCAACGCCTTGCATACCTCCCGGTTGCCAAGTTGCACGATCAAGAGCGAATGGGGACATACTTGACCTATGACTCATTAGAATGATAAAGCCTTTGTTTTGAAGAGAGCCATCCACACACAGCAGAGGCATTTGGAACCCTAGGCATTCGTGGAAGGAGAAGCTTGCCGTCTTTCACATCATGTGCTTGCAACACTCAAGAGTCACACTGCACAGGCTTGCCTGCTCCAGGCCCAGCCTGGGACCAGTGCTTTAGCCAGAGCTGTGGGGCCAGGCGGCTGCATCCTGACTGCAGGCAGGCCCACTCAGCCCTCAGCCCCCTGGCCGCGCACAACAGGAGATCGGCAGGCAGGTGGGCAGGCTGTGAACGGGCCATGGGCTGGCTGCATCCGCCTTCAGAGTAACAGGCTTGGCTGCCCGACATAGGCCAGTGTTGTGGCCTCCTCCCCCGCAGTATGAGAGGATGCCTTTCAGCATCTTCTTATATTGCTGCTGCCCGATATAGGGGTTTCCCATACATACCAGTGGGGATTTCAACCAGCAACCTCTTGCTCCCTAGGCAAGTTCCTTCCCCGTTGAGCCATTAGGTGGCTTTTGGTCATCCTTATCTACATGTGTATTCTTGCTAACCAGCTCCAAGACCTAAAGCTGTTCCTCATTTCTGATCAACATCAAACCTAGCTTTGAGCTCCAACCAAGCCGGTCGGTGCTGTATCCCTAGCTTGCCTTATCTACAGACATAATTCCAAGTCAGGCCACACCAGGCCCTAGAAAGAAGAGCTTTGCATAGTCAACATTTGTTGGAGATCAGAAGTTATCTGTGCACTTTGTTTCGGGAGCTTCCTTGGGCAAAGGAACTAGAACGTTCTGCCAGTGGAGAAAGCACCTCTGAGACAACAACCAGAAGTACCAGAGTCTGACTTTAGGCACACATGTTCTTATTCTGTCAAGAGACTCAGCACAGCAGTGTCTTTTGATGAAAATCCATACTGATTAATGCCAAACACTCATGTTGTTTAGGAGGATGTCCTCACAGCTTTCCACACAGCTTAAAATCCTGTAAGCAGCGTTACTAGTTGTGACAAGTTATGAACAAGGTGAAGTCAGAATGGAGAGTGCGGTGTCTTTGGACTCACTGTTTTTTCCACGTACAGTCCAGCTTTTGAATGGGGCCTTAGTTACTTGTATTCCAGTCCTGGAGTAGAGGCGGGACTAACAAACAGCAAGAGCCCAGAAAAGCAACCTGCATTTGCCTCTCTGTACATAATCTCTCTTTCATTAAACTATTCACATTGCTGATTCTACTCCACTGCCTTGTCCTTGCATACCTCAACACTTCCCCTTGGATTCTACACACTGATTCCACATTCTGCCCATGAATGTGTGGATGTGCCAGGTGAGGATAACATGGAATACATTTGATGAAATGGGCTCCAGTCCCATGAAAGCATATGCCACGGGAAATCGGTAAGTCTTTTACGCTGCCACATGTCTCCCTGTTTGTTTGCTCTAATGGATTGCCATGGCTACCCTTGCAAAGGCTTTTAAGAAACCCTGGCTGGGAATGGGAGATAGCAACTTCTTTATCGCTGGCCTGAAAGCCATAAAACCCAGTCAGATCCATTATTGTCTGGTTGATTGGCAGCTTTGGGGATTGACCAGGAGAAGGGGTTTCCCAAGCAAGGCCAATCGTACCTGCAGTTTTATTCTGGTACCACCACGCAAACCTTGCTGTTTTGCAGTTCTCCATTCACTGCGACCCACTTAGGCTATTATACACTGTGATGCTTGAAGCCTCCTGCATGGTTGCCAGATCTGTGTCCTCAAAACCACAACATCCCAAGAGCTCGGATTCGGAATGCCAAACCCAGGGAAAGGGAATGTGCCCAGCCTAACTGCCTCAAGGTACGTCTGGCCGAGTTCAATGGCTGACGATCCCAAACCCCCGAGGCGGTTTTCACAGCTTCAGCCGGATTCTCTGGAAAATGGCTGCTGGGGAATAACTATATATAGCTATACCTCTACATATGAAAAGAAGAAGCCATCACTCAAACAAAAGACCACACAGATTGAGGAAACTGGCTGCAAATCTGTAGGACTGAGCTGTGCACAGCCATCAACTCAAGCACGGACCGTAAATCAAGGGAGGTGGACTCCATATCCCCGCATAACAGGCAAATGGAGCATGGGGACGTGAGCAAAGTGCTCACTTGGTACTGGAACATTCACACACACAGTGTCACTATTACTGAATGGTTTTTTTCAGGTGCGGTGGGGCAGGGAGTGTGACTTTATCTTAGTTGAAGGGTTTACAAAGTTTTTGGTGTTCGACAGCAGGAGTTTGTAGCTTGTGGCTTGGGTAAGCTCTTCCCCATAATGTCTAATCTGATTTAAAACGCCTGGAAATTCAGTAATCCAAATACCTTCAGTTTAAGATGAGAGTTAAGATGCTTTACATTTTCACTCGTGTTCTAAAAGCAATGGAAATTGCAAGTTAAGGCGCCCATCTTAACTTCCGCGCCATATAAGCTGTAAAGACTTTGTACAGTCTGGTATATGACGAAGGCTTTAGAAATGAGGCTCCATGCACCCACACTTTGCTTTGGTCTTTCATCTGGACATTGGGCTGGGGAGGGATGCATCCAGGCAGACATTTAACAGGTGCAGTTTCCCTAATCCGTTCCAAGAGATGCCCCTGATGAATTTCTACCTGATGGCAGAGCACCTGCTTTGGATGCATAAGGTACCAAGTTCACTCCCTGACACTGTTCCTCCCCCTGCCCTTGAGATCTAGGGGGCGGTTAGACTGAGACAGCGCTGATTCATTTCCTCATTACTTCTCTGTTCCAAACTGCCCCCTCACTCAAGTTGTGTCATCCCACACTGAGGTCAAACAGGCCCCACTTCTTGGTCCGCATCAGGATAAAAATCCGGTGCTGAATGTTTCAGCATTTCCACAACCCACTCTCTCTCTCTCTCTCCCCCTCCCTCTCTCGTACACACACACACCACACACCACACACACAACCTGCCCGCAGTACTTCCCCCCCCCCTTCTTCTCTAACAAGAGAAATCTAAATGGCGAGTCTGCAAAAAAGGTGACGTGCTCCGCTTGCAAGTGTATAAATTGAATGCTCTCCTTTTTCTGCCTTTAAAAATAAAATAAATCTCCAGGCTAATATATATGATACACACACACACACAAACGACAAAGAAAGTATTGGAACATCATTTTGACAAAAGGCTCCCCCCCCCACCCCAATGCCTCTCTGAAGCATTTTGAAAATGTCATGGGTATCATGCTCAAGCGCTGAAAAACGAACGTGTGCTCTTTTCCACCTCCACCCGATGGGTCACTGCGCTGAGGTGGCAATCTGCAAGATATAAGCTAGATGTGTGGCAGAACTGGGAAGCTATGTTGCTGGTGAACTTGAAAAGCACCAGGAGATAGGGGAGATTGTGAAGGACAAATTCATGGAGGACCAGCCTATCAAGGGCAACTAGACTGGTGGCCATGGGCCACCTCCAGCCTCAGAGGCACAATGCCTCTGTCTCAATACCAGTTGCAGGGGAGCGAGAGCAGGAGAGAGGGCATGCACAGACCTCTTGCCTGTGGGCTCCCCAGAGGCATCTGGTGGGCCACTGCGGGAATCAGGGTGCTGGACTAGATGGGCTTCCTTGGGCCTGATCCAGCAGGGCTGTGCTTATGCTCTTAATTATGGGTATGAGGGGCAGAGGCGGCCCTTTTATGAGGCAAGGTGAGGAGATCACCTCAGATGGCAGCTTACTGGGTTGCTAGCATGGCAGTATGATGTGCCCCCCCCGGCCCCCGCATCTCCATGATCAGAGCTGCTCTTCAGGTCTGATCTGAGCCTTGCAAACATCACAAGGAGCACCTCTCCTCACACTCCTGGCGAAGCTTGCGAGAAGCCCAAGGAGAGAGGCAGAGGCTGCTGGGCCCCTTCTCTCCTCCCTGCCCCCCACACCACTTTCCAAGCTTGCAAGGCTGAGTCCTAGAAGGGGGGCAGCCCCAATGAGGGGCTTGGGGGCGAGGCAGCCATTTGGTGCCACACAATACCCTGGGCGGCCCCTAGCAAGGGAGGGGTTCTGAACCCTCCCTCTGCGGCCACTTGGTGCATGCAAATCCCGCCCCCCGCTCAGCCACTTTGCATAGGTGGAGTTCAGGATGTGCATGTCTGCATTGTGCTCTGGAGGGAATCAGGAGGAGGGAAAAGTTTCAAGTGGCAGCGAGCAGGGTTCTGCACCTCCTCGTAGCAACCTTTGGCCTGATCCAACAGGGCTCGTCTTGTAGGTATATCATTCATACGAATTCATCGACATTCTTAAGGCCATTCGTATGCGCATGCGCGATCATACACTCACACACACACACACACACACGCAGCATGAGTGTGTGTCCAGTACCATATCTACATACAGAGGAGGCCCGAGGTATTGTGGCATCTGAAGCAAAGCATCCCATGTCGTCCTGACCCGCAACCTTGGCCAAAACGGAACCTTGCAAGCATGGAAAGTGTGGTGTGTGGAGCAGGGAGGAGAGGCCTCCTTTTCTCAGCTGGTGCTTCCTGCAAGCAGGCAAGTCCTCTCCTTTTATGTATCCTCATGTCAGGAAAAGGGTCAGCCCACTGGTGTTAAAAGGACAAGGCAGGAGTGAGGCAATTTTTTTTTGTTTGGAGGTTAAAAAACACGACAACCTAAATCGCACAGCCTCATTTGAGCAGCTCGTGATGTTGGGCAGTCTGCCTGCAGCGGGGTGTGTGTGTGTGTGTGTGCTGTACACTTCAAGAGGAAACCCCCCAAATGGTCAGTTTATTTAGGGAAAGCTCATTTTAAAAACACTGTTAATACCCAGATGACACACTTTTCATCATTCTGGAACAGTGCTGAGTTGACAGAAAGCACGCGGAGCAGGCTGCAACAGAAACGCCTCCACACCACCTTATAGATTCAGGTAATGTGCAGTTATGTCCCGCCAGGATCAATTTAAGTCAAAGTGTGGATTCTCTGGTTTGTCATTGGGGTGTGTGTGTGTGTAGACACTCAAGACATACATTGCTGAGCAGGCAGTACTGGCACACACTCACATGCACAGGGCTAGGGGAAAATGCAAAGCATTACAACACTGGGACAAAAAGACCAAGACCGACAGCTACAGCAGAGCTTCTCACTCTTGGGTCCCCAGACACCGTGGCTGGGGATGATGGGAGTTGTAGTCCAACAACATCTGAGGACTCAAGTTTGAGAAGCCTTGCCTTGTGCAATGGTTGGGGGAGCTCGGGGAGCCCATGTTTGCAGGGGCCCCTTGAAGCCAGGTCTTCATGTGCTGATTAGGAACATGGGAAGCTGCCAAATACTGAGTCAGACCATTGGTCCATCTGGCTCAGTATTGTCTACCCAGACTGGCAGCGGCTTCTCCCAGGTTGCAGGCAGGAGTCTCTCTCAGCCCTATCCTGGAGATGCTGCCAGGGAGGGAATCTGGGGCCTTCTACATGCAAGCAGGAAGGTGCTCTTCCCAGAGCGGCCCCATCCCTGATGGAGACAATCCTACAGTGCTCTAATGTGTAGCCTCCCATGGAAATGTGGACCTCTGCTGCCACTTTGACCCTCTCAAAGTGCAACCCTCTCTGCTCAGCCACTGATGTTCTGGGTGTGGGTGAGTGTATTGTGCTCCAGAGAAAAACAGGAGGAGGAGGAGGTTTCAGGGGGAAAGTGGAAGCAGGCAGGGGGAAGGGTTTTGCGCCTCCTCACACCAGCATTTGGCCTGACCCAACAGGGCTCATCTTTTATGTATAGCAAACAAACCAGGGTGGGCCCTGCTTAGCAAAGGGGACAGTTCATGCTCACTTTGGAGAGGAGAGCTGGTCTGGTGGTAGCAAGCCTGACTTGTCCCCTTTGCTAAGCAGGGTCCACCCTGGTTGCCTTTGAATGGGAGACTAGAAGTGTGAGCGCTGTCAGAGATTCCCCTCAGGGGATGGAACATTACTTTCCACTCTCCTCTCCTCCTCCACACTCCCTCCCCCACCGCTTTCTCTTCTGATTTTTGAAAATGCCAGACATGGGAGTTGAGAAGGGTGAGGGCAGAGACGGTTGTCCTGCCGTTGCCCTGAAAGGCTAAGGGGCGGGGGGAGGCAAGGGGGTCAAGCAGGCACTTTCCCGCCTCTGCCCGTCTGCTGCCTGAGGGGGACACCTCACAGGGCCTCACTGGTGAGCTGGCCACGGGGAGACCTGGAAAAGAACCAGGAAAGAGTGCGTTTCCGATAGGTGGTGGTTGGCAAGATAGCCAAGAATCAGCCCCATTGCTGGAGAGAGCTAGCAGTCATGGAATCACTTGCTTCTTTTTCTCCCATTGCCCCGAATGGGAGAAACGGCTGGATGTTGCTTATGTGACCACCGGCCCTCTCCTGCGCCTGCCACAGCCTTGACACGGAGAGTTCTGGCTCCATTACGCCACACAGCACGTCAGCCATCCTTTCTTAGGCAGTGCATCTCATCTCCAATGGTTCCAGGCATTCCCTTTATTCCTCCATAGAGCGCACATTCACATGTTATGTTCAACACCCGTACGGAAAGGTGCACCCAGGTCATTTTGAAGTCTGGACCTCAAGGCCTTTGGAGGCCTGTAAATTAAGCATCATCATACTCCGCCAGGTGGCCACAACACCCAGGACAGACTAAAGAGCATTTGGGAGGCCCTCGGGGGCTCTTGAGGCCCTAGACTTTGACCCCAAAGTCCAGGGGTAAGATTGCCTCTGCCCATATGATGAGTGTACAGTATACACAGTACAGTACAGATCTGAACACAGGTACAGTAGTACACGTCCTTTCTGTCCTATGCATCTGCAGGGCCTGTATCCAGGTCCACTTTTAAAACAAACACAGGTACGGCCATTCACACCAACACGTGTACGAGTGTATAGGTATCTGTACACTCGTACAGCATAATGTCTGAATCAGGCTGGAGTGGTGGTGAATTGTATAACATGCTATTCCTAGAAATAGAGTGGGGAGAGGCAGAAAAGAGAGAGAAGGCAACATAGACCTTTAGCAAAACCATGCGAAGGAATTTAATTGCTCCCTCTTTTATTTACAGTAACAATCACACAATGCTGGAGGACACCCATTTCCAGTTATTTTGCATTTTATGATGACTCTTAAGGAGAAATTGAACTGCCAGAGAATTATGCAGCAGAGATTCAAGCATAAAAAGACGGTAAGACCCCATCTTTAAAAAATTGGCCATAAATCTCAAAGCCCGATCCTAATGGCACCAGGCTGAGGACTTTACCTGGAAGAAAACCTCACTTATTTGCTTCCAAGTAAGAAGGCTTACAGTTATAGCCAGGCAGCCTGGCCCTAGAGATATTTGCCCAGGGGTAACTCTCACTGGGACCTATGCCCAGGGTAGCATGCAACAGTGATTTATTTGTTTGTTTGTTTATTTGTTTATATCCCGCTCTTCTTCTGATGAGCTCAGATGGTTTTTTTAATCCTCACAACCACCCTGTGAGGTAGGTTAGGCTGAGATACATGACTGGCCTAGAGTCACCCAGTGAGTTTCATGGTTGAATGGGGATTCAAACCCGGGTCTTCCCGGTCCTAGTCCAACACTCTACCCACTATGCTATGCTGGCATATTTGTATTTGTAAAAGTTAGCAGCCCTAGTGTGAGATTGCAGCATTCTTCTTTTTTCTTTTTTTAAAGGCTAGGTTGGTTCTAGTCTGCCTCTGTGTGTGTGTGTGTGTGTGTGTGGCATGAAGTATGAACCGCTTTCCAGATGCAGCTGAAGTTGCACAGTGAGATCCCTCAGGATGATAGGAGGCTCGGCTGGCTTGTGTATGTGAGAGAGCAGTGCTCCCGTGCTGCCTGTGTGTGAGTCAGAAGAGCAGTTCCGCCACCGTGTAATAGCAGATGCTTGCCTGCGCTAAGCTGATTTACTTGTTTAAGATCTGACCTCATCAGTCTGTCAGAATGGATTCCCACCTCTACAGTTAGGGAGAGCTTAGCAGAAGTGTCCGTGATCTACGGGAAAGAGAGAGAAATAGAAAGCAAAGGAGGAGAAGGGCACACATGCCTTTTCTGGATTAAGACACAGGAGATAAACAGACTCCATTTCCTTTTCAGAACAGGAATCTCTCTCTCTCTCTCTCTCTCTCTCTCTCTCTCTCTCTCTCTCTCTCTCTCTCTCTCTGTTTTTCTTCCAACCTGCAAAGATGTCAGTGTCTGGAAAGAAGGAATTTGATGTGAAACAGATCTTGAGGCTCCGCTGGAGATGGTTCAGTCACCCTTCACAGACTTCCACTGGCACCGGAGGTTGTCTACAGCAGGAAGGATATGAGCATAGAGGGACGCCAGTTCAGAACAGGCTCAAGAACCACTCGCGGGACAGAAATGGGCTGAAGAAAACCAACAGTCCCATCCGCCACAACATCTTGGCGCCGGTGCCCGGCCCGACCCCGGTGCCCCACCGACCGATTCAAACCTGGCAGGAGCAAAACCTCATCGAACACCTGCAGGCAACGGACCAGCTGTCAAAAGCGGCCACGGGGGAGAACTGTGGCACACAAGACCCCAACAGAAACACACCGGACCTGCAGATGATCACAGAAGAGCACGACGACGAGACCGCGGAGAGGTAGGTGCTTTAGGTGACCGTGCGAAGGGGAAGGAAACAGCTGCCATCCTCCTGGGTGCTTCTTAAAATGGCATTTTATTATTCATGGCGTGTGTGTGTGTGTGTGGCGCATGGGAAAACTAGAAGAGTCCAGGTTCCTGTCCTGAGAGGCTTACCGATTCAGCACAGGGAAGATAACAGAGGAAGAGGAGGGAGATGAAGGCAGGGGCAGAACATGCCATTGTTTCCGTTACATATGCTTAGGTTACTTTGGCTATAGTAGGATATCGAGATTAAGGGGATGCTCTAAAGGCTTTACTGAAAAGATGGGTAAACTGCTCTTTCTTTAAAACCCAAACCCCGAACAAAAAACCTTCTCATTCTTGCTGTCATCTTGGAGCGACAGACATCCCAGGTGAATGAGCAACCCAGATCCAAGGAAGCAGGAAGAAGAGCTGGGGCTTTTAACCAAAGTAAATGTACCCCTTTCTGCTAAAATTGACACAAATCATTACTAGACAATCCGGAGACATTTTGTGCCCAGAGACAACCCCCTAGGTCTTTCACCTGCTTTTTCTTCGCTTTGCCTTTTCCGTAGGTCTGCAAAAGCTTGTTCATTTGCCCTTGATCCGATTCAGAAAATTGTCCCCTTTCTGTGACTTTAACAATAAGTTCAGCTTTGATAAACAGAAAATGCTGGATGGAAACAGACAATGTTTTTCAGTCTTTTGCCATTCTTGTTTATCGCCTCCTAGATAAATATTATTAACCTTGAACCATGTGGAGATGCAGCAACCAGCTTCTCAAAGGTTTTCAGAGTGCATTAATTTCGCAGGCCGTTAAATGAGAAGCGTAGGTTGCAATCCTGTGCACACATACTTGAGAGTAAATCCGATTGAACATAAAGGAGCTTGCTTCCAAGTAGATACACCTTGTTCCTCTCTGTAAGCACATGTACAGCCCCATCTTATGTCTGTTTATTTAGAAATAAGTCCACCTGACTTACTCCCAGGTCAGCGTGCATAGAACTGCAGACTTACTTGGAAGTAAATGCCACTGAAACAAATGGAGTAACATCCAAGTTCAGAGGGCAGGTGCTTTCTTGGGAGTCGAGTAAGAAAAGATCAATAAGATCCTAACACAAAAAGCACAGAGATGAATTCATTTGGAATTCTGATTCCAGAAGAAATGTTTTAAACAAATCCTTTAACTTGCACTTTCATATGTGTATGGATTTTCCAAAAAGACAAAAAGTTTATTTTTCTGGAAGACATAACACTACTTATAATGCAAGTAACTTTATCCAGAATTAGAAAATCCAGCTCTTTAGAAGGAGGAGAGAAAGAAAACACAGCTGTTTTTCTCTTATTTCCCCAGGATGCAGATGTGTTTTCCACCATACAAATTGCAATGCAAAATGTAGTTCAGTCCCAGGCAATTTCTGGCGGCAAAAACCAGATTAGACAACCAGCAGTTATATTACTTCTCATTCCTCAGCGTTGTGATATATGGCAGCTTTGATTCTTTTAAAGTCTATACCTGGGTGTAGGGGCTCGCTCACTGTTCAACAGCATCAGTGTTCTTTTGTGTGGCTTCAATGGGATGAGACCAATGTGATTACATCTCCCTTGCAAAGCCAAATCCTATATACGTTTACTGAGAAGTCAGTCCCACCGAGGCCCACGAGGCTCCCTCCCACCTAAGACTGCAAGCGTCATGTGAAAGTTGATTTGAACAACGGATGTGATGACAGAATCCTTTCCGTGAATTTGTCAACAAATTGGGGGAGGTGCTGTACAACAGCTCAATGGTAATGCGCATGTTTTGCACGCAGAAGGTCTTAGGTTCAGCCCCTGGAATCTCCAGAGGGAACTGGGAAAGACCCTTATTTTTGAAACCCTGGAGAGTTGCTGCCAGTGCCAGAACATAGAGAGCTGTCTTTTTGATGACCATTTAATGACGAACTGATCCGTAGCAGCATTCTCAAGGGTCGTATTGCACGGGACAGTGGAAGGTTCTGTTTGGTTCATCCCAACGACAAAGATTCTGCAGTACTGACTAGTTTTGACACACCCACCTGACACACCCTGACACACCCACCTGACACATCCACACACTCCTGACTTTCCAAAGCCAATTTGCTAGTTTCCGACGAGGCAAGGCTCTTTGCTGTTGGGGTGCCTGACAAAAGTGCTGATACCCCTCTGGAATTAGTCTGTTGTTTTGCAGGTTTCATTCTTAATTGCTAGCAAATGAGGGGAAATTCGCCCTGAAAAGTTTCCAACCTTGAAGATTTTACCTGCAGGAAAAGCTTTCTTCATAAGAAAGGAATATAGCTGAAGATGAGCCAGTCACAGGTCCCTCTACTCACTGTCTCTTGGAGCTGGATCTGATGAGTGAGAGAGAGAGAGAGAGAGAGAGAGAGAGAGAGAGAGAGAGAGAGAGAGAGAGAGAGAGAGAGAGAGAGAAGTATCTCATTCAACAAGTTGAAAGTTGTATTTTGAAACTGGCAAGAGATGCATTGTAACCTGGTGTTAACTGTAAATGAAGTTGTTGTTTTTATGAACTTTTATGGAGTTGTACTGTATGCTCCACCAGCACAATCCTATAGTTACTCTACAATACTACTCAGGAGTTAATTTCAACAGGACTTCCACTGAGTAATGTAGCTAGTTAGCGCTTTTTGGTTTGCGTTTAAAAGGCATTGGGCACTTAAACATTTTGTTACTTTACAATATGTAAGTCCTGCTTTTCCAGAAGTGAAGGGACTAATACCACAATACATAAATAAATAAGTCTTGTGCCAAAACAGAGTCTCTCCATCAATAAGACCAGGACTCACATCATAAAATGCAGCAAGTTAAAAGAGAAGCAACAAATCAGCCAATACAAAAAGTATCCTTTAAAAAAAAACATGCTTTAGCTTGTCACTGAAATGCATATAGGGGAAGAGCTTGCCTGGTCTTAACAAGGAAGACGTTCCTCAGAACCACCACTGAAAAGGCCCTACTCCCAGTGGATGCCCATGGAATATCTGATAAACTGGGCACACAATGTTGGAAACGGCAGTATTATATACAGGGAGGTACATAGGAGTGAAGCCTCCTAATGGCGCAGCAGGGAAGTAACTTGCCTAGCGAGCAAGAGGTTGCTGGTTCAAATCTCCGCTGGTATGATTCCCAGACTATGGGAAACACCTATATTGGGCAGCAGCGATATAGGAAGGTGCTTCCTATATAGGAGCGATATAGGAAGGTGCTTCCCAGGGAGATGCCTCTCCAGGGAGGGCTGGGAGATACCCTTGCCTGAAACTGTGGGGAGCTGCTGCTAGTTAGCATAGCCGGTACTGAGCTAGGTGGACCAAGGGTTGGGCTCAGTATTCTAGCTCAACAGCAACTCTCCCAGATTTCAGGTTGGAGTCTCTCCAAGCCCTATCTGGAGATGCTGCCAGGTAACGTACCCGGGATCATCTGCATGCAAAGCAGATGCTCTACAACTGAGCGACAGCCGAATCCCTAGGTAGCAGGGGCGGAGCCACTACTGGGCGAATGGGTTCAAAGAACCCTGGCCGCCGCCTCTCAGGGGCTGCGCCTCGTGGCCCTGACACCCCCCCCTGCATCTGACGTCATGGGGGGTGCTGGTTTAGCTCCTGAGTGGGGCTGCGTTGCCCTGTTCAGGAGTTAAATGGCCGGCACTGTGTTTGCAGGGAACAGCCACTCCTGGCCGAGCCACGAACGCAGCGCCAGCCCCAATCTAGTTCCCGAACGGGGCTGCGTGGCCCCATTCAGGAGTTGGATGGCCAACGCTGAGTTTGTAGAGTGGCCAGAAGTGGCTCTCCCCTGCCATTAAGGCGAATGCAGTGCTGACCTGGCTCTAACTTCCGAACAGTGTCGCGTGGCCCCATTCGGGATCCAGACCACGCCCCCGTGTCTGATGTCTGACACGGGGGCATGGCTAGCCCCTGCATCCGATGTCAGACACGGGGGGCAGGGTGAGAGGGGCCACGGTGGAGGCTGGGCACGGGCTGCTCGTGGTCTGGTTCCGCCACAGCTAGGTAATGTAGTCTCCACCCTGCTGCACATTTACTGGTAGTGATGTCAGAGCTGCTTTCCTCAGATGAAGCTGGGATGGAGGAATACGACCGGGTAGGAACGACCCCTGCCATTAGCCCCGCCCATGCAGTTCCTGTGTGTAGATTCCACCTCCAGGAAGTGGCTCTGTGAATGGCACCTGGTGTCTCTAGTTTCAGGATAGAGCCCGAGCCCCTCCAGTTTTATGTATTTATTTATTAAAATTGCATTACCTTTCCTTTCTCTGCCTTTAACAAGGTACCCAAGGAGATGTGCCGGATGACATAATCTGAATATTCCATTAGAAATTCAGAATGATCACCTAGAAACAAAACAAAAGCCCCCCACCCACTGGCAAGTCCCTACACCTTACAGACTCTCGTAAGGCCACTGGAATGCTGCCACCAGCAGAGCCGCACATTTAAATTTCAAGTCACATCTGCAATTTCTATGCAGATGACATTGAACTGGACCACTGAGAAGCCGTGTAAGCTTATTTCAAGCTCACACAATGACTTCCAATCAACGTCGCCCAAATAAGGTCGGGGTTGATGATACAGAAAATCATTAAACCTGCCTCTGAGTCTGCAGGCTTTGGATGCGAGATTGACAAGGGGACACATAGCTTTCAGGAACTAAGGTCATCGAAATAGGAGAGGGCAAGGAAGAAGAGCTATTCCTCACCCCTGCTATCAGTCCTGTAAGTTTTTTTTTGGAAACGCTAACTATAAATATGATGGAAAATGATGATAAGTAAAATTAGAACAAATCCTTAAATTTTTTTTTTTGGCAGGGGAAATAATAAAGTAACAGAGCGCGGTGTGGGGGGGAGTGGCTATCAGGCTATCTTGTCCACCCTGCTTGAGACAGGAAATCCAGTGCTAGAGATCCCCCCAAGATGGCTGTCCCACCTCCAGGGAGGGAGAACCCCGGTTCCCCTCTAGGTAAATGGATCCTTTCCCACACAGCCCCTACCATTAAGAAGTTAAGAGCCCGAGGTGGCACAGTGGTAAAACTGCCGCCCTGTAACCAGAAGGTTACAAGTTCGATCCTGACCAGGGGCTCAAGGTTGACTCAGCCTTCCATCCTTCCGAGGTCAGTAAAATGAGTACCCAGAATGTTGGGGGCAATATGCTAAATCATTGTAAACCGCTTAGAGAGCTTCCAGCTATAGAGCGGTATATAAATGTAAGTGCTATTGCTATTGCTATTGCTATTCTCCTGTTGAGTTGTCCAAACCTCTTTGGGAAAACGAGGCCTCTAATTATTAAATTATGTCCCTGTTATAGTTTTGGGCCATTGCAGAAAGGATTGCTTTCTGTTTTCAGCCAGAAGACAAGGAATAAGGGAGGAGATGGGACCGAGCGGAGGGGCGGGGGGAGGTTTGTTTTTGTGTCAGACAGAGAAAGACTCCGATCGAGGCATAGGCCAGGTCACAGCAGCTTAAAGACAATTTAATCAAAGCACTCCAGCAAGGCATCCCATGTGCCATCAAATCTGCAGAGGACATCCATTCATATATAATATATGTCACTTGCTCTCAAGATGCATCCACATGGATGTTGACACAGGCTGCCAGATTCAACAGCAAAATAATGCACACCATTGGGACGTATGGTATAGAGCAGGGTTTCTTAACCTTGGGCCCCCAGATGTTGTTGGACTACAACTCCCAGAATCCCCAGCCACAAAGGCCATGTCTGGGGATTCTGGGATTTGTAGTTCAACAACATCTGGGGGCCCAAAGTTATGAAATCCTGATAAAGAGGGAGGACAATTTAAAGACCAAAGGGGAGGAAAGGCTCAAATGCAAGATCAGGCAATTCCTGTCCTCAGATGCTAGTAAGGATTTGTAGATGCCTCTTTATCCCACTTACCTTATTGTGAGGTAGGTTAGTCTGAGACACAGTGATTGTACAAGGTCACCACCAGGTGAACTTCTCATAAGAACATAGGAAGCTGCCCTTTACCGAGTCAGACCCTTGGTCCATCTAGCTCAGTATTGCCTACCCAGACGGGCAGCGGCATCTCCAAGGTTGCAGGCAGGAGTCTCTCTCAGCCCTATCTGGAGATGCCAAGGAGGGATCTTGGAACCTTCTGCATGCAAGCAAGTGCCTTCCCAGAGCAGCCCCATCCTGAGGGGAATTTCTTACAGTGCTCACATGTAGTCTCCCATTCAAATGCAAACCAGGGAGGACCTTTCCTAGCAAAGGGGACAATACATGCTTGCTACCATAAGATGGCTGACTGATGATTTGAACCTGGGTCTTCCCACTCCTAGTGTTACTTTAACACACACAATACTGCACAATTTTGGCCCTCCAGTGGTTGTTGGACTACAACTTCAACAGCTGGACTACAACTCCAGAGACACAATAGGCGCCTATTGGCCACTGTGGCTAGGGTAATGGAACCTCTAACCATCACCCCACATTGGCTGTCCACAAATACATCATACGGCAGGCACAAAGTCAACAATGTGTACGCCTGGATGGGGCAGCCGGTGTGAAGTGATGCTTGGCATAAGATGTCACAAGGCCTTCCTTATTTTTATATGTTAAATGTTGGAGGGTGTCGTAGATTAGATTCAGGTGCTGCCACTCACAGCAGCGATATCTTTCTCTCTTGCTTAAATGAGAGTATGCCGGCATTAGAAACGATGCTCCCTTTATTTCCTTTAGCAGCATTCCTCTCTTTATCTTGGGAAATGGAATGGTACGTTTTATTTTCCCCCATTATGGCTAGTAAATCTTTTAAAACAGTCATTGATTACCTCTGGTGAAAAACGACCTCTCAGAAAGTGTCTCTTGACAGCGTGCAGAAAGACACGGCCGCCCAAATGGAGCAAGCACTCGAAAGGCCGTCCTTCTGATTGCTTGTTTTTGCACAGAGGTGGGCTGTCCGGCTGGCATCAACAAGAAACGGCATCACAGAGTGTGCATTTTTAGAGGGGTATAAAAATGATTGCCCAGTTTATAGAAATGCAGTCTAAAAGCATTTTGGAGTTAATGGACAATTAAAGGTTATTTTATGGCTGAATCATTGACTTCCCGGCTATTTATGAGGAGAGCAGCGCAGGGCCATTAGGGAAGTGCGTTGCATGTTTTAGAAAGCTAGCCATCCCCTGTGCCATTAGGCCAGACACAGCGAGTGGGCATGTGTTGCCTTTTGAGGCTTGGTTCCCACCCCACAAGGTTAATGTTTGCCCCCTGTGATGCCTCCCTTAGAGGTACCACTTGGGAAGGCATGTGCTGCCTTTTTCTTGAATGCAAACAACTTGGAGCGAGGCAGAGAAAGGATACGCTCCTGGCCCAAACGGCGCCTGAACAAAGTGCCGACTGGAAGCGGCAGAATGGGTGGATTTGGGGGGAAAGCCCTGTCTGCAGAACCTCCTGGAGAAAAGCAGAGTGCAAATGTTTTTCAACTTTTTGGTGACCTTCATAACAAGGCTGAGGGATTTGCTCTGCATCCTCTAGTGAGCTTTGTGGCTAACCCTACACATTCCTCTGTAAACCTGACAGAGCACCACAGTACTGTAGCCCAGGATATTTCAGATTTTCCACCCAGTCTCAAGAGTCCCTCTGTCTCCTGTTTTTCTTACACCAAAAACCAATCGCTCCGAGTGTGGACTCCAGGCACCTTGTATTAGCATTGGAGTGCTCCGCCTCCGGGTCTGAAGCCCCCTTGGGTTGCCAACACCTATTAATCCTAACCCAACTAGAAGCCTCACAGCATCTTTCAGGATTGGTCCAGCATGCTGCTTGCAAGCTGACGCATGGACCGATCAAAAGCACAGAAGCCCAAGTGAGGTAAAAACTATTCTGAGCTCTTCCATAAGGTTAGAAGCAGCTTTTCCCCCAGTACATTTTCAGATCAGCTTTGCCATTTGATTCCTGGTTTTTTCTGACATGGAAACTACATTGTGGCTTGTCTTCCTGTCCGGATTTAACTAGAGCTTCTCTTTAATTAAGCTTCTCTGAGGCGAGCTGGTCTTGTGGTAGTAAGCATGACTTGTCCCCTTAGCTAAGCAGGGTCTAACCTGGTTGCATTTGAATGGGAGACTTGATGTGTGAGCACTGCTAGATATTCCCCCTCAGGGGATGAAGCCGCTCTGGGCAGAGCAGAAGGTTCCACGTTCCCTCCCTGGCTTCTCCAAGTTAGGGCTGTGAGAGATTCCTGCCTACAACCTTGGAAAAGCCGCTGCCAGTCTGTGAAGACAATACTGAGCTAGATGGACCAAGGGTCTGACTCAGTATATGGCAGCTTCCTATGTTCCTATGTTCCTATGAGGCTCAGTCCTTGAAGCCTTTTACAGCTCCAGTGTCTGAAAAGGGGAAAGCACTTTTGACCAAGTGGAGAGCAGAAGTCCCTCTAATTTCCCCCCTCTATGTGTGGAATGAGTTTTGCTCTGGGTGGCAGTATCAAGGCAGGCATCAAGGCATCAACATGGGGCCAACCTGATTCAACCAAAATTAACTGAGCGGACATTAAAACAAACTTGTGAGTGCGCACATGTTTGCACGCCTTCGAGGGAACGCTGGTGGAGAGTACTGAACATATAAAGTTGGCCTCTACTGTATCAGACCATATGTACTTCTAGTTCAGAGCTGGCCACACTGAGAGGCCCCTCTATTTAAAAATAATAATCTGTGACTTGTTTTGATTTTGTGTTATTTATTTGTATCACCATTATTTTGCTTATTTTTCTATTCCATTTCCACCCAAACTTTCTTCAGGGACCTCAGGGTGGCACACATGGCTCTCCGCTCAGTTATCCTCACAATAACCCTGCAAGGTGGGCTAGACAGATAGCGTGACTGCCCAAGGGAAGCATGCACTTGGGTTGCATGGGGATTTGAACCCCGGCCTCCGCAGTCAAAGCTCAGCACTCTGTCTGCTAAACTCCACTGACTCCATTGAGCTGCTTGGTGTTTTCTCCCCTGTCAGTGAGGGGCTGGTTTTTATACCTGCCTGGCTGAGGATTCACTCCACAATGTGGAACTCTCTCTCCATATCATCATAAGAACAGCCTTGCTGGATCAGGCCCAAGGAGGCCTATCCAGTCCAACATCCTGTTCCACACAGTGGTCCCACAGATGCCTCTGAGATGCCCCCAGGCAAGAAGTGAGGGCATGCCCTCTCTCCTGCTGCTGATACTGCCCTGCAAATGGTATTCAGAGGCATCTGCACCTCTGAGGCCGGAGGTGACTTCGGGCCACATCCTTTCTGAACATCTGTTTGTTGGTTTCCGGGTTGCAGGGAGCGGCCAAAGGTAATCTGGCCAGCATTCCCTCTAACAGGGAATCCCAGACGTTGCTGACTACCACTCCCAGCACCCCCAGCTGCGAAGGTCTTTGGCTGGGAACTATGGGAGTTGTAGTCAACAACATTTGGGATTCCTTGTTAGAAGAGACACTGATTCTGGCACCTGAAGTGGAGAGCCTTGTCCCATGCCCCTGGGGGCGGCGGGGGGGGGAACAGCCCACTTTCAAGACCGACCCTTGCAAGCTTGGAAGGTGGCACAGCTAGCAAGGAGGAGGGAAGGTTGCCTGCAGCCTCCTCTCCTCTTGCTTCTTGCAAGCCTTGCCAGGCTTGCCAGGAGAGGAGACCAACCTGCAAGGGTCAGATTAGTCCCCGGGCACCACTGCTCATAGTGGCAGGGGGCATCTTCTTGCCGGGCTGGTGACCCAGGACTCTGCTTCCTGAGGCGGCCGCCTGGCCTTGCCTCACGAAAGGGCCGCCCTCGAGCTCTGCTCTCAGAGCAAATGGTGCCCAAGGAAGAGGGCCCCTTCGGCACCCTCTCCGTTTGTCCAGCTTTTTGATACCTTGTTTGTTACTGCATTTATAGCCTCTTGCATAACTCTGATCAACTTCCATTATCTGTATTCAGTTTGCAGACTCGGACTGGAAAAAAAAATCTGTATTTTTCCGTGCCATTATATTCGGCATAAATAAAAAGCAAACATGTTTCTCCGAAATATATAGAGAGCTTTTTCCGTTTTAGGAATAATCGGCATGCCCAGTGCCCCCCACATCCAGCTGTGGCTGGTGTCCCACTTCCCGCCCCCCTTTTCTGGCTGTCAAGACTCTCCTCTAACCCACCCCCTCTCTTCTGAGACCAAGTATAACCCTCCTGCGTCATCCGGACAACAGTAGGAAGAGATCACTGGGACAGTACGCTGCTTCCCTGATGATGCCGTTTCTAGGGAAACCACTGATTCTAATTAAGGTGGACCTCTCTGACAGTTTATGCAAAACTGCACATCACGACATGGTGCTGCACATGCCCTGGGAATCCGTGAACCAAACCTTCGCTGGCTCTCAGGTGCTCAAGAACTGGTGTCCAGAGCAATCATTTTCCGTGACTTGCTGGAGAAATGTTTTGTTAAGGAGCCTCAGCTGGGCGTGCAGCAATCATGTGGGTGCTGAGAGGTATCAGTCGAGCGCAACACCTGATGTTTGCTAAGCCACAAACACAGAAAAACTCAGCCAAAGAAAGAAGCTGGATTCAAAACTTGGAACAGGTGCAAAGAAGCACAATACAAACAAGTACGGGAATGGTGATGAGCAGAGCTAAAAACATTTCAGAGGGAGTAACAGAGGACTAATTCAGTGCATGAAGCATTTGCTGTTTACACAGGACTGAAATATTACTACGAGGGATATTTATATACCATTCTTCAATCAAAATTCCCAAAGACGTTTACCTAGAAAAATAAATAATACATACATAAGATGGTCCCCTTTCCTCAAAGGGCTCACAATCTAAAAAGAAACATAAAGGTAGACATCAGCAACAGCCACTGGAGGGACGCTGTGCTGGGGCTGGATAGGGCCAGTTGCTCACCCCCTGCTGAATATAAAATACACTTTGAAAGGTGTCTCTTTGCTCAGTTAGCAGCGATGCCTGCCTGAAAAAGAGTGTGGTGGCATCTCAGCCCACTTTGGAAACAGCTCAGAGGCCAGCCAAGTAAAGAGTTAACCGATTCATCTACTGAGGACTAATTAATCTGTTTATCAATCTAAATAAAGATTGATCAACTCATTTAGCCAACTAAGATTAATCAACTAATGCTCAGGGGGGTGGCAGGCCAAAATGAAGCCACTTCAAGCACTTAAAGGAGAGTTGACCAAATTTGAGTAAAGCTATTTTTGGTTCTGGTGGGTTACTGTAATAGGTGGAGAAAAAAGAAAGAAAGAAAGAAAGAAGGAATATTAAAAGGTGCGTTTTCCTTCCCACAGTCATTGGTAGCTTTTATCTATGAGATTAAATAGATGGAGAGAGAGACATTTTCCTCCTTACCTCATATTATTAAAACTCAGGGTTGTCCAATGACCATGACTGACAGTAGATTGAGGACAGACAAAATAAAGGCTTTCTTGACACAATGCATAATTTAATTAAACAAACTCTTTAATTAAATTATGCATTGTGTCAAGAAAGCCTTTATTTTGTCTGTCTGTGACTGACGGCACAGTCACCGAGAGCTCTAAAGGGGATCAGACAAATACATGGAGGAGGAAAGGCCTATCAGTGGCTATTAACCAGGTTGGCTAAATCTGTCTTCAGAAAGTATAGGGGGAACCTCGGCTAAAAGCCAAGCTTCAAAGTGGGGTTAGACTGGATCCGCACAGATCCCGGCGCTGCACATGAGCAGACTAGCCCAAGCTGGGCTGCCTTAGCCAGGGTTAGGTTGCTTGTGAGAACAGCCTTATTATGCTGTACTTGCTTTTAAAGGTCTGGACACTTGTACATGTGCTTGTATGAACGACTGTAATGGGCCTGCTTTCATTTCAAAAGTCAACATGGGGACAGGCCCCTCAAATGCATGCAAGGGTAAGCCTTGCCTAAATTGGCTATTTACCTGACAAAGGAGCCCCCTAATGGCACAGCAGGGAAATGACTTGACTAGCAAGCCAGAGGTTGCCGGTTCGAATCCCCGCTGGTATGTTTCCTATGGGAAACACCTCTATCGGGCAGCAGCGATATCGGAAGATGCTGAAAAGCAATCATCTCCTACTGCACGGGAGATGGCCATGGCCAGCCCCTCCTATATTCTACCAAAGACAACCACAGGGCTCTGTGGGTGCCAGGAGTCGACACCAACCCGACGACACACTTTACTGAACAAACAGTGGGTTGCTGTAGCTGCATTCGACAGAACGCATGAATAGCTCCACCTGTGTACACTCGTATGTGTGCTGAGCACACACCACGTGTACGTTCAGGGTTTTAGAAAAGCATCTGAAAACCCAGCTTTTTGGTGAGGCTCTTTAGTGTTTTATCTGCTGCTATATCTGGTGGACGTCAAACTTTTTAACTTTCAACTTTTAAGTTTGGTTTTAACGGGATCTTTTAAAAGTTATTTTGCTGATTTTGCTATTGTTGAGTGTTCTATCACTTTTGTGAGCCGCTCCAAGCAGTATTGCACTGGAGGAGAACAACATTTAAAAATATGTAAATATTTGGCTTATCATGCTTTATTATGGGTATTATCTTTTTGTTGCAAGTTGGAAGACGGTGGTTCTTAGCTCTTAGAAATGCAGTCCCTAAAAATGCTAGAAATTCGAAGCCATGACAATAAACAAGGGCAGTAAAGTCAACGACAGGATGGTCACCCACCTCACAAATATCGCTATAAGCATCTTTCTAGGCTAAAAGGGGAACACATCACAAACGAGCTTCAAATTCACTTTGCGAATGCAAACCTGTTATTTATTCTAGTCCTCACCAGGCGATCTATTTGGCAAATCATTTTCCTGCAATCATTCATATCTGAATCAGGTATTAAAATGTATAAGCAATTGCTAAATAAATAAGATTAATTGTAAAGCAATTATCAAAGAGCAGCTGGGTGAACAATTACTGAATCCAGCATAATTAGACCAGCAGCACATGACCCCTACAAATAAATCAGGTCCATGGGCACAAGCTCCTCTCTTCAGGATCTGTGCGGTGGGTCCCCAGTTACAATAATTCTTCTGCTTTTCATAGCCTTTGGACTTGGACAACTAATCAAACCATAATTGGCTATTTACCTGACAAGCAGAAAGGATGATTAGAGCAGAGCAGTGCACACAGCTTTAATTTACTATCATGCATGTGAAGGCACTTCTCCTAGGATGTTTGGGTGCATAATGAGGAAATTATTTATAAGGGCACAATAGCTAAATAAGTTTCAAAAGCTTCATGGGAGCTGCCTTGCAGGGAGATATTGCAATGTTTAATCAGGGCTTCTCGCATACTCTACAGGCCAGAGAAAACAAGTGTGGGAGCCAGTTCCAGCCCCCCTGAATTCTTTTGAGTGCCACTCTCTTGCTTTGCCCTCTGCTTGTCAAGGATTGGCTCATCTTGGTTCAGAAGCTTCTGGCACTGGCTGGCATGCCAACATCCCTTACCCAGTCTTGGTGTGTGCTATTTCCCTTATGGCCATTTGACCGGCTATCATATCCTTCCACCTGCTCTTTCCCTGTCTCTACTCTTTCCCCTTCTGGATTATGAAACATTCACACACTTGCGCATAAGGGATTTTGTTTGCTGATACGGATACTGCCCAGCTCCTGTCGGCTACCCCTCAGGCATCATTTTAGAAGCTGCTCTGCAAAACTTTTGATTTTAAGCGCCCGCAGTCTGGTTCCATCTTGGTTCAAGTGGAGCCTGTCCCTTTTGTACAGGCTTGGTTTGTCCCAAAACATTCCCCAGTGGCTAAGAAGTCTAAGCCCCTCCTCCTGGCACAATCCATGCATTGAGACCCCTCAGCAATGCCTGTCTTGCTGGCTCTGTGAGTGGAACAGGTAGCATTTCTGAGAACTCTATCTTGGGGGTCCTGCACTTCAATATGCTATCTTGCAGCCTAAATTTGGCTTCCAAGACCCTCCCAACTACATTACCCAACATCATTGGTGCTGACGTGCACCACAACAGCTGACTCCTCCACAGCACTGCCTAACAGCCTATCTAGATGCCATGTGATATCCACAACCTTTGCACCAGGCAGGCAAGTCACCATGCGGTCTACACATGGGTCATAGCCCCACGGGCCACCTCCAGGCAGTTGCAGGGGAGTCACAGCAGGAGAGAGGGCATGCCCTCAACTCCTGCCTGGAGGCTTCCAGCGACATCTGGTGGGCCACTGTGTGAAACAGGATGTTGGACTAGATGGGCTTCCTTGGGCCCGATCCAGCAGGGCTGTTCTTATGTTCTTATAGCCCCATCTCTCTATGCCCCTAGTGATCGAATCACCCACTGTAAGGAAACCCCACCACCCCCCGGAGGAGTCTCCTCTGTGTGACAGGATATGGGCTTATCATGCAAGGAGGGGTCCCATCTAAGGAAGCATCTCCCCTTTCCTTGGAATAAGGTTCTTCTTCCCCGAGACATCCAAGGAGGATGTGTGAGATCCCTGGATTTAGATAGTCAGTAAAGCCGGAAACATTGTAAAGCAGCTTGTCCTGTCCCCTTTCAATGTAGGTCTCTCAGTACTTTTGCTTCATAAATACAAACAAGTTTGCTATTTTCCGAACCATATAAACATGCAACAAGAGAGCCAGTTGTGGCAAAATGACTCATTTTAGTCCCAGACTCATAAAAGCAACCAGTGATGATGAATGGAAGTGTTTTCTCAGACCTAACATCATACAAGACTTCATTAATGTTACATGAGTTTCCCATTATATTGGGGATGCATCAGTAACACCCACAGAGGCCATTTTCACAAGCGTCTGTCTGACATATTTTTCAGTGAAGCTTCTGGCCAAGGCTGATTACTTTTTCTTCTTCAAGAGAGAGGCACTATATCTTGTTTTATGTTTGCATTCTATTCCCACCAAATGACTATTGATTAGCTACCCCTTAATGTCTCTTAACAATCTTGCTGTAGTTTAAGTCAGGGCGGTTAGTGAGCAAGGGTGGTTTCCAGATAGCAAGCCTTACTGCAATGTTTTGTGTGCCGAATTCAAACCACGGTTGAAATCAGTTGTAAGGTTCGTTGCAAGGTGTTACAGGCAAATACAGCTCTCTCTTTTTTTTTTTGGTGCAACGCTCATGCACCAAAAAAAAAAGAGCTGTAATAGGGCTGTAATGTATGTATGGCTGTAATGTATGTAGGGCTGTAATGCAGCAATAAAACCCCAAAGAAGGCATCGGAAATGTGAACGGCATCGTGCTTAGAGCGCAGGGACAGCAGACACAGGCAGTATGGAAGCACACTTAAGGGATACATTGTGACACTGTGGTAGCGTGCAATCTGGAAAGAGCCGAGGAGTTGCCTTATTGGCACAAACTAAAGCTCACCTCTAGCCCATCCCACCGTGGCCACCAGCCAAACGTCTTCAGAAAGCTCTAAAGAAGGATACGAACCTGGTGGTCATTTCTGTTGCTAGCCACGGTTAAAAGGTACTACTACATGCTGAATGAATATTTATGGGCAAAGAAGGAATTCTTGTCCATGCTAGAGCACTGATATCCAGTCTTGTTTGTAGATACCCAATAACCAAGAATAGACCCAATTAAGGTCTGCCAGTTTCTGACTTTGGCTTTCCATTGACAATTCTGCTCTTTAGTTCCTTCTGTGGCTCAACAGAACCCTCTGGTTGGAGGACCTTGATTTGGCCACTGATTCTTCAAGGACTCCAGGGAACTGATGGCTGACAGGGCTTGACTGAGGAAGCACACCCCATTTATGGCCAGACCTGTTGGGTCTCACTGATCCCTGGCACAAACGGAGAGCATGTCCTTGGGCATCGTTAACCAGGGTTGCACATTATAGGAGGAGATCATAGAAACATAGGAAGCTGCCATATACTGAGTCAGACCATTGGTCCATCTAGCTCAGTATTGTCTTCACAGACTGGCAGCGGCTTCTCCAAGGCTGCAGGCAGGACTCAGTCTCTCTGCCCTATCTTGGAGATACTGCCAGGGAGGGAACTTGAAAGCTTCTACATGCAAGCAAGCAGATGCTCTTCTCAGAATGGCCCCACCCCCTGAGGGGAATAGATTACAGTGCTCACACATCTCCCATTCAAACACAAACCAGGGCTGACCCTGCTTAGCCAAGGGGACAATTCATGCTTGCTACCCCAAGACCAGCTCTCCTCCCTAGCTGTGGAGAAGGCAAGGGGCTTTCCCAGATGATGGTTTATTCAATTGCTTTCGAAGCTGCTTAAGGATGTGGGATCTTTTGCAGATTCCAGATGCCTGCATTGAGTTCCAAAGAATCCTATCATGCAGTTTTCAGTGCTCCAGTCAGATGGGGAGCACCGCTCTTGTGTGATTTTTGCTGTGTCGGCTGCTAGCTAGCACTTATTTTCTTGTCTCTTTTTGTGACGGGGTCTCTTGGTGAGGATAGTGCCAGGAATAGGAGGAGCAGGTGAGGGTAACATCAGGGACCGGGGTTGAGAAATATGGCAGTGTTGAGCAACTTAGAAAAGGAGAGAAAACCTGGTGAACAGAGGGGAAGAGGCCATCCAGACATCAGAACAGCATGGCAAGAGACAGGGAAGCGAGGATGTGGAAATAACACAAAGGGGATCAACTGCTGATGAATTTGTCATAATTTCCGGGTAAGCCAGTTAATAACCATTCTGTAGAATTTTGTTACAAGGGAGAGTTCAGGGAGGGTGCTTGTAAAGAAGCAGGCTTCAGAAGAACCTTCATTTCTACTTAATTTCTGAAACAATCACACCAGCAGGATTAAAGAGGACACCCCCAGGACATTTTCTGTCCTCTGCACTAATTCCAGCTCCAGTACGTTGTTGTCTTCTGCCTGGAAAAGCAATGCTCGCAATTTGAAACGCTATTTTCCTAATAGTTCCAATTTTTGAGCTCAGTCTCCCATATTTATCTCCTAATGCAGCAGCCACATTGGCAGCTCAGTCTGAAATGTATGGGGCATTCCAAGGCATATAATGAGTTTCCCACAAATGCTCAGTTAGTAGCTGGCACCGAGGAGAACTCATTTTGACTGAAAATAGGAGAGAGAGAGAGTGGAAGCCAGAGTCATGCATTCTCAGTCAACTAAAACAAATTTTGTGCTATGTATGGATGATCATTTCTGCACAGAAACCGGACCAAGTTCTCGGTGAGCACGAATGGAGCGCAGCCGCAATAGTTTGATCACAAACATGATGGGGAAATGCCAGGGGACAGCCTCATTGGGCCAGTCTCCCTAGTTTCAGCCCTGCCTTATCTATTTTTTATTTATTTTATTTTACATTTTATGTCCCGCTCTTCCTCCAAGGAGCCCAGAGCGGTGTACTACAGACTTGAGTTTCTCTTTCACAACAACCCTGTGAAGTAGGCTAGGCTGAGAGAGAAGTGACTGGCCCAGAGTCACCCAGCAAGTCTCATGGCTGGATGGGGATTTGAACTCGGGTCTCCCCGCTCCTAGTCCAGCACTCTAACCACTACACCACGCTGGTTCTAGTAAAGGATTGTGGCAGTGACATTGACCAGGCTAGCCATAAGTGAGTTGGGTCTAGTCAATTTCACACTGGAAAAGGAATAAAACATTTGGTCTCGTCAATTTCACATCAAAAGGAACGTTTAAAAGGTGTTTTTGAACAGAAGGGAAAGCAGGAGCATATATGGTTAAATGAAACACGGATTTACATAAATGTGTAAAACTGGCCTGAGCAGAGCTTTACCTCCGCTTCTTTAAAAATGTATTGGCTGACATCTTGAAAAATGCTGCATATAGAAATGGAAATAACAATAACAATAACAATAATAATAATGTGCACAGCAAAGGAAAAAACACAGGCACTGATGCTTTCCCAAGCAATGCAGTATGGGTGCTTGCATGGAAGACTACTACTACTACTACTACTACTGATATTTATACACCACTCTTCAACCAAAGTCCTCAAAGCAGCTTACTACACACACACACACACACACACACACACACACACACACACACACACACACTGGTCTCCTGTCCCCAAAGGGCTCACAGTCTAAAAAGAAACATAAGGCAGAGGGATGGTGTGCTGGGGATGGATAGGGCCAGTTGCTCTCCCCTTGCTAAATATAAGAGAATCACTAATCTAAAAAGGTGTCTCTTTGCTCAGTTAACCCCTCCATTTTCACCCATCTTTCCTCCTCTGTGAGGCTTTCTGTGTCACCTGAAAATATACCCCTGAGGGTTGTACAGTCCTCAAGGACATATCTTTGGGTGGTCCAGAGTGCCTCAGATGAGGGGCAACATCAGCAAAAACACTCCCTCCTGCTAGTGCACAGGCTGCTTTGCACAGAAATGCATGTGCACACAGGCGTCCTTTGCTGCATTCATGCCGAGTCGGGTGCTTTCCAGATTACACACTACAACAGTGTCACTACTGTCCACTAAGTGTGCTTCCGTCCTGCCTGTATTTCGACATCACAGCCCCTGTGCTGTCAGCAAGGTGCCGTTCACATTTCCGATGCCTTCTTTAGGGTTTTATCCTTGCATTTTAGTCCTACAACGTTGCAGGTGCGTCGGAAAAAAAATAGCTGTGTTTTCCCATTGTGGGAGGGTGGCGCAAGCTGTTTACGTTTTTAGAATGATCCTGCCAAGTGGAAGCATCTTACTGCTGCCCAGAGTGTAATCTGGGAAGAGCCGCGTCAGGATGTCAGCCCATGTCTATACACAGTCTTAGAGACTGCAGTATGAGAGACATCAAATTGCACGGAGGCTAAGGCTTGCTCTGATCTCCCGGCTTCCTGTGCTCCCAGCTTGGTGAGCAAATGTTTTGAAATGACTGAACCTTTATGACTTTCCTAGTTGTTCTTTCCTCCCAGTAAATAATTTTGCATGAGTATATTATCTATTAAAAACAAGAATAATGTGTCACTTGGCAGAAATCCCAGAGTGTGATTCAAAATATAAATAACTCTCCTCCCATATTAGTTCTGCAGTAGGTGAATTTAATTAATTTGCTTTCCTTTTCCCAGACGCCTCAGTCACACAGCAGTTTCCCCAGGCCAATGATCACACCGGTGACCTCATGTTATCTCTGTTCTCCGACAGGCTATCCATAAGCAGCTGCTCCTCTCCTCTGGGAGTGAACAACAATAGATCAGATGAGTATTTCCATTCCACAAATCATGCAGAGCAGACATTCCGTAAGATGGAGAATTATCTCCAGCAGAAGCAACTCTGCGATGTTCTCCTCATCGTGGGAGACCACAAGATCCCTGCTCACAGGTAAAACGGTTTGTCTCAAGAAGTTCTCCCTGCACCCCTGGAAACGTTTGTCTGCCTCTCTGTCCTCTCCTTTGGAAACCAGGGATCAAAGAGGAGAGCTGGTTTTGTGGTAGTGAGCATGCATGGTCCCCTTTGCTAGGCAGGATCTACCCTGGTTTGCATTTGAATGGGAGACGACATGTGTGATCACATCCCTTTGGGGATGGGGCCACTCTGGGAAGAGCGCCTGCATACTTGCATGCAGAAGGTTCCAAGTTCCCTCCCTGGCAGCATCTCCAAAATAGGGCTGAGAGAGACTCCTGCCTGCAGCCTTGGAGAAGGCGCTGCCAGTTTGTGTAGACAATACTGAGCTAGATGGATCAATGGTCTGACTCAGTAGAAGGCAGCTTCTTCTGACCCCTGCCACAACTGAGTTTGTGCACAGAATGGTAACCCGTGCAAAATGAAACCACAAAAGCTTGTGCCCTTGTTATCCCTTCCTGTTCAGCGCGGCTGGGGACAGGTGATGAATTGCTCCTTAACTGGCTTCAGTTCCTCATAGAAAAGGGACTTTAATGACCGATTTCTTTTCTTTCATAGCAAAATAGTAATATTTGGTTATGAGCAAGAGAAATAGTGAAAAGGTGGCAGTCATTAGAAACCTCTTTCTACGTGGGGAACAGACGCTGACTAATTAAGGGGCAATTCATCATGAATCCCCATTTGCAATGAACAGGAATCAGCATGGGCAGAAGTTGCAAGGAGGAAGCAGCTAATTAACATGGCAGGAGATCTTTGCTCAACAGAACTTGCTTGGTGTAAATATTATAGAAGAATCTTGGCCATAGATTGCATGGGGCATAGCTGTATATAGTGCTAGACAAAATAGTGACATTACCAGATAATAAAATCCTGGGGGTGGTTAATTTTACCCCCAGTAGGTAAACAGCAGAGCACTAAGGAAGGCAGCACACACTGCAGTTACAGAGTAGGTAGCAGAGGATGGTTTAGTTGGTACAGATATTTAGAGAAAACGCATGGAGAAAACACATGAACTAAATACTAAGTATTTATTGGTTAAGTCCACCTTAAGCGGTGCAGCAGGGAAATGTTTGACTAACAAGCAGAAGGTTGCTGGTTCGAATCCCACTGGTACTATAGGGCAGCAGCAATCTAGGAAGATGCTGAAAGGCATCATCTCACACTGCGCGGGAGGAGGCAATGGCAAACCCCTCCTGTATTCTGTCAAAGACAACCACAGGGCTCTGTGGGCGCCAGGAGTCGAAATCGGCTTGACGGCACACTTTACCTTACACTTGGATAGGAAAGACCTAATTCTAATCTAAAAGACTACATAAAGAAGAGGTAAGGAGATGTTAGAGATGTTTTCATCTGCTCTCTAAGAGGAACGGAAGGATTGTGACTCAGCTCAGGAAGTGCTGAAGAGTCAGATCCGGGGTCACAGAGTAGCAGGGCTGCCCTTAGGGCATGGCAAACAGGGCGATGCACTGGAACTCCATCTCCAACATAAAATGCAATGCTGTATAGCGCGCAGAACTGCTGTTTTAATTCCGCTTCTATCCAATTGCAGAAAAGCGATGCCTCAGCAGCACTAAAGGTTCTTAATGCGGAAGCAACCCAAATGTGCAAACCCAACTGCCTGCCTGCTTGGAGAATACATTTGCATCAAGGACTCAGAATAGAGCAGTTCAAGCCATCAGCCAGCAAGAGGGATTTCGTTCTGCCAGTGAAGCAAAACAGTTATCTAGGAGAATATTAAATTACTTAATCACTCTTTTCTCTTGACTACACACATGCCTAATGTTCTAGGCTTAGGCTAGAGAAATATTATTCCATGCAGCCAATGCATCATTTAAAAAACAACACCAACACCACGGACCCAGGAAAACACGCCACAAGTATGGTTTATGCTCCCACTGAGATTAGGAACTCACAAAACCATTCTCAAAATGCTTCTCTTCCCAGGTTGGTTCTAAGTGCTGTCTCTGACTACTTTGCCGCAATGTTTACCAATGACGTCCGTGAAGCCAAGCAAGAGGAGATCAAAATGGAAGGCGTAGATCCAGACGCACTGAAAGCCCTTGTGCACTATGCCTACACAGGTAATACCTAGTCCACTGCCTTAGGCTGAAAAAACCCACACAGAGAAGCCAGCTCACCAGGCCCACTTTGGACCGAGAAGCATTGTAGGAGGCCACACCCACTGTGCCGCTTGAGGAAGGGCTTCTTTTTTGGCTGGGGTGCTCTGCAAACTTGTGCTACCACTAGTGGAACAGAAACCACCTGGATGCAGGGAATCCCTTATTTGCAAACACACAGGATGGTGCAAGGAGCTCCCCATTTGCATATATACTGGGTTGCCGTAAAGGCTGCACAACAATCGCAACATGTTGCACTAACGGAAGAACTAGTCTGCAGCGGAGATGAATTGATTTGTGCAAAACTGTGCTACATCCTTACTCTAGTGCAATAGCATTTGCAGCGGCACAAAACTAGTCTGCATGCTGCCCACTGATTTGCCCCACCTTAAGTGGCGGAGCGGGGAAATGCTTGACTAACCAGCAGAAAGTTGCCGGTTCGAATCCCTGCTGGTACTATATCAGGTATGGGAGGAGGCAATGGTATACGCCTCCTGCATTATACCACAAGAAAAACACAGGGATCTGTGGGCGCCAGGAGTCGGAACCCTTTTACTTTACTAAGGGCCCACTTAAGGACAACATGACCTCTAGTCTCTTCCTTCCTGTCCCAGTACAACCCAATATATATGCAAATGGGCAGAGGCACTCTTACTCCTGGACTTCGGGGCTGAAGTCCCCACACCCACTGCCCCCCCCGCAATCCTCTTTAGTCTGTCCCAGGTGGTGGGGTCGCTGCACTGTGTTGGACAGCCAAGCGTGACCTCTGCTTCAGAGACAGAAAGGGGAGTGGGGGAAGAAATATGTGGGATGGGAATACGTTAAGTTGGGTGTTGAAATGTTTCTGCCAATGCATATTTACATCATCATCATTATTATTACTATTACATTTTATATCCTGCTCTTCCTCCAAGGAGCCCAGAGTGGTGTACTACATACATACTTAAGTTTCTCCTCACAACAACCCTGTGAAGTAGGTTAGGCTGAGAGAGACGTGACTGGCCCAGAGTCACCCAGCAAGTCTCATGGCTGAATGGGGATTTGAACTCGGGTCTCCCCGGTCCTAGTCCAGCACTCTAACCACTACACCACACTGGGTCATAAGTATACCTGTTTAATATTCTTACATGCTTGTGAGTTCAGTTGCTATTTGTGCCCTCAAGAACCTGCGTGTTAAAAATGCTGCATGTGTCACGGTACATGTGTGTGTATGTATGTGTAGGAGGAGGATGCTTAACTTGCAGCAGGGTGTGTGTGTGTGTGTGTGTGTGTGTGTGTGTGTGTGGTGTAGGGGCCTCCACAGGCCTTTAGGTCCAGGCTCCAAAATTACCTAGGTGCGATTCTGCAAACGGGGAACACCACACAACAGCAAACTTCTCCCAGGCTTTTCTCCCTGCAAACGAATCATTCCTTTTCATGCATGCATTTGGGTTTTGGTTTTCAACTATGCAGGTATCTTGGAACTGAAGGAGGATACGATCGAGAGCTTGCTGGCTGCAGCTTGCCTTCTCCAGCTCTCGCAAGTCATTGACGTTTGCTGCAACTTTCTCATGAAGCAACTTCACCCTTCAAACTGCTTAGGGATTCGGTCCTTTGGGGATGCTCAGGGCTGCACGGAGCTCTTGCGAGTGGCGCACATGTACACCATGGTGAGGATAAGAAAAGAGGAGTGAACCACTAGAAAGTAGAGAGACGTTTGCAAGGGGGTAGGTGCACCGGGGGCAGAGCCACCACTGAGCAGATGGGTTCAAAGAACCCGGGCCACCGTCCCTCAGGGGCCGCGCCTTGAACCCCAGACACACAGCCTGCCTCTGACATCAGGTGCCGGGGTGGTGGTAGTGATTTGGCTCCCAAATGGGGCCCTGCCCATTTGGGAGGACAACCATGCCCCACATCTGATGTCAGATGCAGGGGGTGGGGCTGGGGGGTGGGTCATGGCAGCAGCAGAACCTGGGCCGCCACTGGCCTCCCTCCGCAACTGAGGTGCACAGAGGAGAGACAATGCTCAGAAAGCTTTGTGGGAGCAAAAGATCTTGGTAGATATAAATATTACCGGTTTGCACTGAACCAATATTAAGAGTACTGATATACCGCTTTTCAACAATCATTTCTAAAAGCAGTTTTACAGAGCAGAGATATAAGGACACCCAACACAAAAGGTAGACTCCTTGTGTGGTAGGGACAGTGGCTCTCTCCCTGCTAAATGAGCCATGAAGCTGCCTTCTGCCCAGTCAACCCATTGGTCCATCTAGCTCAGGATGGTCCAGTCTGACAGGGAGTGGCTCTCCCAGGTTTCAGGCAGCAGTCTTTCTCAGCCCTACCTGGAGATGCCCAGGACTGAACCGGGGACCTTCTGCACGCCAAGCAGACGCTCTACCTTTGAGTGATGGCCCCATCCCCTGGTGGTGACTCCAAGGTACATAGGATGCTGCCATATGCCAAGTCAGACCCTTGTTCCATCTGGTTCAGTATTGCATGCACTGACTCTCTCCAAGGTTTCAGGCAGGAGTCTTTCTCAGCCCTACCTGGAGATCCCAGGGATTGAACCTGGGACCTTCTGCATGCCAAGCAGATGTTCTGCCACTGAGCTACGGGCGCATACCACTTGAGCATCCAGTTATGTTGCTCCTACAGAGGGAAGTCCTGGGGCCAGAAGCCCATCGGCCCGACTGCATTGAGTTTGAAGGGTTTTCAATCTGCCACGGAGCCAACCGATGAGCCGCACCAATGGAAGCATTCATGCCTTTCCCTTTCCTTGCCCTCTTTTCCAAAGGACAAATGGATGGCGTTCTCTGTTTCAAGATGATAGAGCAAACGGCTGCTCAAATCCCCTTTCAGACATCAGTAAGACTGCAGTAAAGAGAAAGAGGGCATGCAGTTCGTCTTTGCTGGATTTAGATTCCTTTGGTGGCAAGGAAATTGCGGCTGTGTTTTTAGAATGAGAACAAAATAGGGAGGACCGGGTAGGGAGGGACAGAATTGCAAAATACAAGGCGGGGGGGGGAGATATTCAGAAAGCCCACATGGCTGTGCTTCAGATACTAATCCGTTGCTAATTCAAAGCAGAGGAAAGAATAATCAGGCTGTCAAATGGGGAGAGAGAGCTTGCAGGGAAACTAAATCAAGGTATAAATATTTCAGAGGAGAAGACCGAACACAGCCACTTGTGCCTCTTCAAATGCAGAGAGAGAGAGAGAACAATTACGAGGTCTCTGGATGTGGAGGAAACTGTTGTGAGGATGTGCACAGCAGCTGAGCCAGCTGAAACCACGGCCAATTCAGAAGCAGCTTAAAAAGCTCTGTGAAGCTCAAGGAGCCAATATGCATAAGGCTCTTTTCAGGCAACCAAGACGGGTACACCTGGATTGCATAGGGCCATCACTCAGGGGAGAGCTGGTCTGGGGGTAGCCAGCATGACTTGTCCCCACAGCTAAGCAGGGTCTGCCCTGGTGGCATATGAATGGGAGACTGGATGTGTGAGCACTGCAAGAGATTCCCCCCCTCAGGGGATGGAGCCGCTCTGGGAAGAGCAGAAGGAGGTTCCAAGTTCCCTCCCTGGCAGCATCTCCAAGAGAGGGCTGAGACAATACTGAGCTAGATAGACCAAGGGTCTGACTCAGTAGATGGCAGCTCCCCATGTTCCTATGATCCACTGAAATCTAATCTCGGAGGGAAACAATTTTGTTCTCCGTTGTGCTGCTAATTTAGGTGGGCATCTGTAAGGAAAAATTGGTGGATTAGTCACATTGCTCAGCTCTTCACATATCTGTTTGTTCTCTTCCTTGCAAATGTGCCTATTTGCCACAATTAATACACACCCTCCTCCAAAAAGCTTAGTACTGAAAGAAGTGAACATAGGGAGGCGCCTTATGCAGAGTCAGACCCTTGGTCTATCTAGCTAAGCATTGTCGACACTGACCGGAAGCAACTCTCCAAGGTTTCAGGCCTATCGGGAGATGCTGCCAGGCAGGAACTGAACCGGGATCCTTCTGCAGATGCTCTTCAAACTACTGTGGGCCCACTCCCTAAGGGGGAGTACCTTACAGCAGACTGTGCTCACATGTAGTCACTCATCGAAATGCAAACCAAGGAAGACCCTGCTTAGCAAAAGGGGCAATTCATGCTCGCTAATGCAGTGAGCCCAGTTGGAGAAAATTGGGCAGGGGGGGATTTGCACAAGAGCACCAGCAAAAGGGAATGAGTGTGCCTCCCTCCCACCTGACAGTGCTCTCCAGTAAATGCCCCCCGTGCCTGCATTCTGAATGCACTCAAGAGATGTGGGTTAGGTCTGGACCCCACCTTTGCACAAAGAGCATCTAGTTCAACCCTCTGTTGAAAAGGGAAATGGTCCTAAAGATAAAGAAGCCTTGAAGCTGGGCAATCGAGAGCCAGTTCAGATATTAACCAGCCTCACAGAGACGAGCTTCTTATCCTTTTACCTTTGCTGTTATTGATGTGGACTATTAAGCGTTTCCTGCCTGGTAATCTTGCTTCCACAGATGAAATCGTTTCCCTTAAACAGCTTGTACTATTTTTGAAGCTCGCAACCACTGTCCAGCCTTCTTCTTTTCTAAGCATCTTTTTTTCTAAGCAGGAAGTGCAGGAAGGAATCAAGCCAACATTTCCTTTATCGCTCCCACGAAATGTGTTTTTTTAAAAACAAAAAACACCCATTCAGAATGAAAAGATATTTACAATAAAGCATAATATAGGGGGCCAGGCATTGCTTAAAACTGAGTTACTGAAGGTTTTTTAAAAATATATATTACCATTATAAAAACCAAAAAATATAAAAGGTATTTACAAAATGGAAAAGCATTTATACACCTCGATATAAATGTTCGCCCTTTGCTCCAAAAATTAAGGCAAGGAGGATGCCAATAAATATTTCTTGACACTCTGCCTGCCATTCTTACTAATTTCACCTTGCTTAAACAGCAACTCAGTCTTTATAAGTGGGCATTCTCCTTCAGTCCTGCAGCTGTTAAAGAGTTTTGCAGCTGTTAAGAGATTTGAAATTAAATGAGCAAATGTGTTTTTGGCACATTTTGACAAAAGGGTGTATTCATGATTTGTTGAATTTATATCTACCAATTGCTTTCAGCCATGGAGACTAGGTTGAGAACAGACCACCACCCAAAGCACAAGAGTTTTCTTCCATTTGTTTCCAGAACTGTATTACTTGAGAGCTCTTTGCTGAGCAATTACTGCATGCTGCAGAGGATTCTGGGATGGGGGTATGTTCTGTGGTGCACTGCATGTACCACTGTCTTGAGCAAAACAAGTGTGAGCCCTAAAATACAACCTGCCCAAAGGCAGGCAAAGCTTCATAACTATGGGCAGGCCATCTTTCAGGGAAGCTTCCATACCTACGAAGCTTCCAAATAATCCCAAGATTCCCTCGAGCACAGTTTGAAAAGGAGGAGGATAGAAGGAGAAGCTCCACAAGTTCTCCTTTTTGTGCCCAGAGTTGCCTTCCACAGAACGAAATGGATGGGATTCATGCAGACAATAGGATTTTTGTACATGCATTCATTTTTGCAAAAAGGTTTTTGGAGGGGGAACAATTGTTAGGAGTATTATTTACCTGTGATCCTCTCTGCACGAAAGGATAAAGAACGATACAAATGAAGAAATAAAATGCAGATGAATTGTGAGGTTATTTCCCCTCCCTTCCTTAGGAACACTTCACTGATGTAATAAAGAACCAGGAATTCCTTCTGCTGCCTGCTGGCGAAATCGCTAAACTGCTGTCCAGCGATGACATCAATGTTCCCGATGAAGAATCCATCTTCAAGGCTTTAATGATGTGGGTCAGACATGACATGCAGAACAGGCAGCAGGAGCTGGGGATGCTTCTCTCCTACATCAGACTGCCTCTCCTCTCCCCACAGGTGGGCGTAATACGCTTTGTTATGAGGCAATGCATATTGTTATGAGGCAGTGAGGACACTCGCTTGGATGGCTTGAAGAGGGGCTTGGACAAATTCATGGCGGACAGGTCTATCAGTGGCTACTAGTCTGGTGGCTACAGGCCACTTCCAGCCTCAGAGGCAAGATGCCTCTCAATACCAGTTGCAGGGGAGCAACAATGGGAGAGAGAGGGCATGCCCCTCTCAGCTCTTGCCTGTGGGCTTCTCGGAGGCATCTGATGGGCCAATGTGTGAAACAGGATGCTGCACTAGATAGGCCTTATGTCCTTAGAGTTACACATAGTTTGAACTTCCAGTATGCAATGGAAAGCGTCCCTGGCGATTGGTTCTGCATGGATCCATAGAGGGGCATCACTCCACACACCCTGCAATTGCGGTTAGTTCAATTTAATGTTGAAAGTGCCCACAGAGACTGCAGTGCACCTGTGCCTCCCTCTTTAAAGGAGGTTAGAGTTGTCGGCTCTTGAACAATACATTCAAGAGGAGATCTAGTGACCTGTTGCACGGTCCTTTTCCATGCTAGTGTTTCTCTTCCTTGGTGTGGGGGGTGGGTGGGCAGGCTGCATGTCTCTGGGCAGAAAGTGCAATGTCTGTGATGCTCATATAGTTGT
The DNA here is from genome assembly GCF_027244095.1 of Hemicordylus capensis. NCBI lineage: Eukaryota > Metazoa > Chordata > Lepidosauria > Squamata > Cordylidae > Hemicordylus > Hemicordylus capensis. The sequence goes on from NC_069667.1 coordinate 24,848,721, forward strand.
TCCACTAGACAGGACCACTGAGCATTATGTCCCTGGACCATGGGAGATGAGGGGGCCACCAGGGTGCCCCCTCCTCCCACTCAAAGATCCCTCCTCCGTGCATCATGCTTCCCCCCCCCATCAAGGCCAGGGGCATGAGGGAGAAAAAGGAAGCAGCCAGCCAGACAAGCATGAGCTTCACAGGCTGGAGAGGGTGAGGGGGCCTCCGTGCATCCGTCCCCACCACTAGCCACGCTCCCTGCATCTTCATGATGATGTGGGGGAGGGGCATGGGGTGGTTTGTCAGCGCGGGGGGTTGCAGTGGAGGGCAACACCACTGCTTCAACCTGTCCCTTAGCCTCCACCCTGCTCACTAAGCCCCTGGGAAAGAGATGAACCAGGAGAGAAGAGGCGTACTCTATGCAGCTCACAGATTCATTCAATATAATGCTATCCAAGTAGAGAGGCATTTTGGATGAATTGCGCCCCTGTGCGAGTGGCCACCAGGACATTGGGTGACGTGGAGACATGCACGCCCATGCTCCTCTCTTATGCCACCAGAAGGGGCAAGTTGGAATATCACCAAACTGTTTCAGAGAGAGCGTTGAAAGCAAGGCTTTAGAAGAGCGTTGGAACTCCAACAGAATCTGACAGGGCATCCCTGTAAGGTCTCACGGGATGGAAAAAAATTATTCCTACCAACCTCAGAATAACTCTCGGATCGTTTCAATATGAACATCAAGTCCTTTGTGTGCCTCAGTTACTAGCAGATCTGGAAAACAGTCCCATGTTTACCGATGACCTTGAGTGCCAGAAACTTCTCATGGAAGCGATGAAGTATCACCTGCTACCGGAGAGGAGGTCTATGATGCAGAGTCCGCGCACCAAGCCGAGGAAGTCCACCGTTGGCTCTCTCTATGCCGTGGGGGGCATGGATGCCACCAAAGGTAGGCCCAATGTCTTGCAAAGTGGGTCTGGTCCCCTTAGCTAAGCAAGGTCCACCCTGGTTGCATATGAATGGGAGACTAGAAGTGTGAGCACTATCAGATATTCCCCTCAGGGGATGGAGCCATGCTGGGAAGAGCATCTCCCAGAGCGGCTCCACATCTCCTGAGGGGATGATCTTACAGGGCTCACACTTCTAGTCTCCCATTCATATGTAACCAGGGTGGACCCTGCTTAGCTAAGGGGACCGGTCGTGCTTGCTACCACAAGACCAGCTCTCCTTTTATGGTGAAACAGAACAAGACGGAGGAGATCCATCGACTGAATCTCCTGACATCTTTGCCAAAGCAAGCAGGCATTTTCAAGCAGGATATTTTCAAATTGAGGAAAGGTTGTAGCGCTAATCACACTATTTAGTACTTTTCCATATGTCTGGAGAGCTATGACTACATTCTCTTGGAAAGAGCTAAAATACTTTACTCACAAATTCCTAGCAAAAGGGATCAAGAAATAGGTTCTGCTTTTTGGTTTGTCCTAAAGGAAATGTGTGAATGAATTTCACAAGTCAATTCACAGTGACTTTCTGCACACATTGTTCATTGGCCAGAGGCTAGAAAAGCTCTTCCGTAGACAACTGCAGCCCACGAATGATTCACTGAAATGACTCACTGGAGTCACAGCCCTTTGAGAAGTGCCAGTTTTGAGAGACAGGGTCCTGAGCATCTGATGCTAGGAAGACAAATCTGAATGAAGGATTCGCAGAAACATGACGACAGAGGCCATATATTTCCTTGGTTATGAACCCCAGGCACAAAATGCATAAATTGCCTAAATGGGGAAAAATTAATCAGTTCACTTAACTGATAAATAAACTAAATTTATAATAATAAACTGATTTAATAGACTAAAAAGGCATCCTTGCTTAATGGAGCAACACATTAAGCGAACTGTTTTAAAAATATAAATACTAATAACAGCAGTAAATGGCAGACACCCCCTTATGAGGAGGCATTCCCATTTCATTCTCACACAGGAGAGAATGCCTCTTCTACGACAGTGTCTGCTGTGAGATGCAACATTTAAGAAGGAGGAAAGGATGCTTGCTTATTTCTAAAAAACCCTCCAATTAATTAATTAATTAATTAATTAATTAATTGAAACCCATTCAATACTGCAATTTCTTTAATTGGGCAATGGCTCAATTTGGACCTGAGCATCTGGGATCCTCAGGCTTACCATCATACTTAACAAGGGGTCCAAAGGCAGTGCATTCCCTTGGGTGAGGTGCCAGGTGCTAGATTGCCCTATGCCACTGGTGGGGGCCACCCACTCTCAAAACCAGCCCTTGGGAGCGCTGAAAGCAGTGTTCCCTCTAACAGGGATTCCCAGACGTTGTTGACTACAACTCCTAGAATCCCCAAGCAAAAGCTATTGCAGCTGGGGATTCTGGGAGTTGTAGTCCACAACATCTGGGAATCCCTGTTAGAAGGAACACTGGTTGAAAATGGTGCAAGGGGTGGGGGAGCAGGAAGGGGGCCAGCAGCCTCCTCTTCTCTCATTGTGCTTCTTGCAAGCTTGGCAAGGAATATGAGGAGAGGCGCTCCTGGCCATGGTTGCAAGGGTTAGATGGGTTCTGAGGAGCTGCTTTGAAGGTGGTGAAGGGTGGCATCTTTCCCTCCTGTTGCCACCCCAGTGATCTGCCGCCTGAAGCAGCCATCTTGCCTCGCCTCATGAAAGGGCAGCCCTGACACTTAACAGCTGCATTTCCAACAGGCACCACCACAATTGAGAAATATGACTTGAGGACAAACAGCTGGATACAAATCGGAACCATGAGTGGGAGGCGGCTGCAGTTCGGAGTCGCCGTGATCGACAACAAGCTCTACATTGTGGGAGGGAGAGATGGCCTGAAAACGTCCAACACAGTTGAATGTTTCAACCCCGCCAGCAAAGCCTGGACTGTGATGCCTCCAATGTCAACCCACAGGCATGGCTTAGGTAAGGCTGTCCGGGTATCTGCAAAACCATTTACTCCAGGAGTAGTTGATGGCCCATTAAACACACAGCAGCAATTTAACGACTGTCCAGAGACCGCTAACATTTCGCTCAATGGCTGAGCACTTGCTTCACGTTATCCTACCCCAGGCTCTGTTCCTGGTATCTCCAGGCAGGACCAAGAAGCAGAATAAGGAATTTTAACATCAAACTCCCCAAATTATGGGATAATTCTGCTGTGGAGCAGGAGAGCAGCAAGGGAGGGTGCTTTGTGGGAGAAGAAGCTGGAGAGAGAAGAATGGGAGAGAAAGTAAAAGCAGCCTTGAGCACCCAAGGCAAGAGAGATAAAAAATGACATGGCCATGCTTTCTTCCAGCAGCCAGCCAAGACAGTATTGACTGGAAGGGAAGGGAAGAAGCAAGCCTAGTTGTCTGAAAAGCTGCTTCAGATAACTGGGGAAATCGCTGTGACGCAAGACATTTTGCTGCCTGAGGCAAAGTGGTAGGGGCGTTCCTAGTGCAAGACGGGTGGGGAAGAAGAAGAGGCATTCCCTGCTAACTGGGCAAAGAGGCACCTTTTAAAAGTGGTGATTCTCTTATATTTAGCAGGGGGAGAGCAGCTGGCCCTCTCCAACCCCAGCACAGCATCCCTCCAGTGGCTGCTGCTGGCTTCTGCCTGAAGTTTCTTTTACAGATTGTGAGCCCTTTGGGCACAAGGAACCATCTTATTTGTTAATTTATTATTTCTGTAGGTGACCTGCTTTGGAAACTTTTTTGAAAAGCAGGAAATACGTATTTGTTGTAGTCGTAGTCGAGTGTGCCCCAGCAGGCCAAGGAAGAGAAAAGGAAGAGTGTGCCCCAGTACGGTGAGGAAGGGGGGTAGTAGTCGATAGTGGAGTGGCGCTAGTGGGCTCTCTCAATTGTTTCACCTGTGTGCGGAATGGGTTTTGCAATTTTGTGCAAATGTGGAAAACAATTATTATGGAGAGAAAAATTTATTCAACCTCCCCCTCACCCCGGAAAATGCATGTCTCTGATGGACAGATGAGCGGGAAGCAAATATGTGAAATAAACATTACTTTACAAATCAAATTTCTGATCTATTACTTTTCTCTCCTTCTCTTCCTTTCCACTTTAAGGTGTAGCCATGCTCGAAGGACCCATGTACGCCGTAGGTGGCCATGACGGGTGGAGCTACCTCAACACGGTTGAAAGATGGGACCCCCAGGCACGGCAGTGGAATTACGTAGCCAGCATGGCCACCCCTAGGAGCACTGTGGGGGTTGCAGCCCTGAACAGCAAGTATGTAGGGCCTTTGTACACCAAGGCCATATTCATTTCAGGTTTGAGAAGATCTGCCCCACCTTCCTCATAAAAAGGGATCCAGGACAGGTAATGGGCGCACATTAAAACCCAATACAGAAACATTCCCAGAACTCACACCTAGGCACATTTCAAAAGGGCACAAACTGAATACTGATAACAACAGCAGAGCTATTTGATTCCTGAAGGACCTCCTAAAGAGTCCGGTCTCTGACAAGCAATAAAAGCTACACAGGGATGGAGTCAGGCAGGCTTCCCTAGGCTGTGTGAATAACTGTGTGTACAGTTCTGCACATGCATGCACTGTAGACAGATTGTGTGTGTACCAAAGATAGCATGTGACTAGGGCTAAAATGTACATCTTAACAGAATTCCCGAACTGATGATGCATTAATTCAGGCATTAATGATGCATTCATTCATTTGCTGTGAACATGGAGATGAACTGAGCTGGGAAGCAAAAAGGCTACCAGTAATCATCAGGGCAGCACAGGCAGATACGATGCTGAAGCTTCACAGCGTAGGTGGAATCAGCACAAGGGAAATTCAAAGGCTCAGGCATTAGACAAGACCTCTGACACCACCACTGCTTTCTGCTCCTGGCTTCTGTAGGCTGTATGCTGTGGGTGGCCGCGATGGCAGCTCCTGCTTGAAATCCATGGAGTGTTTTGACCCCCACACCAACAAATGGAGCATGTGTGCTGCCATGTCCAAGCGGAGAGGGGGTGTTGGAGTCGCAACCTACAATGGGTTTCTGTATGCCGTGGGAGGCCACGACGCCCCTGCTTCCAACCACTGTTCGCGACTCTCTGATTGCGTAGAAAGGTAAGGGCATAATGGAGTAAGTTATTGCAATCTTTGCTAAACATCCCCCCGCAACCTCACCATTGAAGGAAAACCCCACCATTGAGTGAAATGGATCCAACGGGGGTTTGGAGAAAGGGTTAAAAATGTGTTAGAAATTGCCTGCTTGTCTATTTCTTTTGTGGGTTGGATGGTAAGTAGCATCCATCATGCCCTACCACTCAGTCGACTTTGCTGTCCCTAGGAGCTACCCATGGGGAACAATGGGGTGTTTCGAGTTTCCCCATTGTTCCCAATGGCCAAAACACTCGATACATTTCAAGTTTGTTTTGCCGAAACAGCCGGCTCAGCCACCATTTTGATGAAATGTTTTGAGCATTTTGCATTTTGTTTCAAGCTCAAAACAAAATGCAAAATCCATTTTGTGCACATCCCTGTGTGCATGAAAATGTTTCATTGCTGGGCTCCATGTGGAAAGGGAATGTGATTGACGGTCACAATATTATTGGCACAGCAGAATGCATATCCACATTGCTCAGAACCTGACCCAGGTTTTTTTCTTGACCATTTCAAGCTGAGGACAAAATCATGAGTCTAGACAGCCCTCTGGTGGCTGAAAGCAGCTTTCTCAGTTGTCCTGATTTTCATCTCACCCATCTCAGAAACAACTGTAAAGATCTATAACCACCTCAGCAGTCAACATGCTTGGGGCTGAATGTGATGCAGGCACAATATAACTGGCTACAGTTTTATTTTTTTCCACTAGATAAGAATAACTGTTGGTTAACTTTACCATCAAATATTCTAGGTATGATCCCAAAACAGACACCTGGACTACCGTAGCCCCTTTGAGCGTTCCTCGTGACGCTGTTGGAGTCTGTCCTCTTGGGGACAGGCTATATGCAGTAGGTGGCTATGACGGACACACCTACTTGGACACAGTGGAATCCTATGATGCACAGAACAATGAATGGACAGAGGTAATTGCCCCATCCCTTCTCTCTCTGCTCTCCCAATATATTCCTGCTCTTCCACTTTGCAACTCCAGCTCATAGGAACATAGGAAGCTGCCTTATACAGAGTCAGACCTTTGGTCCATCCACTTCTGTATTGTCTATGCTGACCAGCAGTGGCTCTCCAAGGTTTCCCAGCCCCACCTGGAGATGCTGCCAGGAACTGAATCCGAGACCTTCTAGATTTAAAGCATGTTCTCTACAAAACATACCAGTCGACAGTGCTGTTTTTTTATTTAAAAAATGGGCTAAGGTTCAGATGCAGCCATAGTGTTTCATCTAGCTCAGTCTTTTCTATAACTAGGAACACAGGAAGCTACAGAGTCAGACCATTGGTCCATCTAGCTCAGTACTGTCTATACTGACTGGCAGTGGCTCTCCAAGGTTTCAGGCAGGAGTTTCTCCCAGCCCTATCTTGGAGATGCTGCCAGGGAGGGATTGGATCTGGGACCTTCTGCACGTAAAGCTCTACCACTGGATGATGGTCTCATCCCATAGCTCCACCACCTTCAGCCATCTGAAGATCTCCCCAAATGTCTCCACCCTTCCTGTCCTTTATGCCTGCAGCTATCCCACAACACACCAAATGGGCACTGCCTGAAGGATGAACTGACATGTGCCCCATTTGCAGGGTGCAAAGATGTGGGAGGGTCATTAAGGTGAATGTTCAGAAGAAGTTGAAATGAGGGCTCTCTCTTCTTTCTCAAAACCTTCCTTTTCACAAAGCATGGGCCTAAGTTCTCGCCCCCTGCAGAACGAAACCCAGGAATATGTTACTTCAATCCCTCGTGTTTTTTCTGCTTGCCACACTCTGCCTTCCCCTTCCCCTGTTGTCTTCCCTACAGATCTTGCAAAATATAGATTGCAAGCTCAGTGGGGCAAAGCACTGTCTTGTTGCTTAGGTTGCTCTGGAATGTGCCATGTCAATCCAGACATTAACATGAATGTTAAGTCCAAAGCTCAATGGTTCTCCAAGGCCAGCCATTTTGATTGGAAGCTGGTTGCACATTCCCAAGGAGGGTGGGGGATCAACCCTAGGTGGGTAACCAGTTATAGCCAGTTGGTGAGTGGGAACCAGTAGTCAGAGTTGGAGGTGTTCAAAGCAAGAACAAGAGTGGGAAAGAAATCAAGAGTCTCCTTTAAGGGAAATGGAGCCTTCCCAAGCTCCAACACCATCCTGGAAGGTGCGCTAGAAGGGGTACCCCTTCCTAGCACTTCCCCAATCGTATGGGCCACTGATTGGCCACTGTGGGAAACAGGCTGTTGGACTACATGGGTTTTTGGTCTGATTCAGCCAGGCTGTTCTTATGTGATATTCTTACCCACCCCAATACCTAGCATTCTATCCCACTTTCCCAACATTTTGTCACATCATATACTAGTGTTTCCAAGAACCAGAGCTCAGGATGGTTTTTTCCCCCTGATGGCAGTGACTTAACTTGAATGTTGGTGAACAATTAAGTTGACCAATAGCAAGTGAATCTTTCTTCTAAATACACTCCATGGGGTAGGAGCCAGGATTTATCTCTGTCTGGACATGAAGCTGCTCATGGTTCAAGCCATTTTAAAAACGATGTTTAGAATGTTGATCTTAATATATTTAGACGAGCAAACAACAGATTACAAGAAGCTAATGTTGTGTTTTTGCTTTTGTAGGAAGTTCCAGTCAACATAGGACGGGCCGGGGCCTGTATTGTAGTTGTAAAACTACCGTGACGGACGTGACCGGGTGTGAAATAATACATGAGCACAATTTCACAAAGCAGCACGGCAGAAAGAGGAAGCGCGTCCTTGGACACTTTCATTACAGAAGGGGAAATGAGCAGACGTGTCAGTGTGCAGACTGAGCATACAAATAGCATTTATCTGCATTCCAAAGACATACTGGGCAGATGCTTCATCATCATGGTGGCGTTAACCTCTGCTCATGAGGAGAAGGTGGGGATACACTGTGCTCCAAAGACGTCTCAACACTCTAAACCAAGGGTAACCCCAATTCGGCTGTGGAAAACTGACTGTGCAGCCCCCAATGAATTGTGTGCATTTGCACATCATTGCTTTGCTCGCCTAATTGATTCTCCAACTGCTAGAGATGGGGAAATGGAGCCAGGAGTCATCTCTATCCCTTGCCTAAGGAAGCCCCACTCATTCCCCATCCCACATGCTCCTTTGACTTCTGAGCTCGTGGGTTTCCAGCAGTAGGCACAAGGTAGCTTCCTACCTCCTCACCCCCCACTAGATCACATAATGAGATCTGTAGTGATAATTTCAGCAGTGAGGAACTGTTAAGGGCCATGAGCACAATGAAAACCCTCTAGACAGGGCTCCTTGACTTCAGTCCTCCAGCAGATGTCAGCCTACAACGGGCTATTGGCCACTGGGGCTGGGGATTATGGGAGTTGTAGTCCAAAAACAGATGGAGGGCTTAAGTTGAGCAGGCCTGCTCTACAAAATGCGGGTTTAAAATATGGCATGTGCGGCTGCGATTGAAAAGATAAACTGGTTAGCAGGAGAATTCCAGTGCCATGCTGAGACTGATCTTGCTAAATAGCGAATGACTGCAACACATAACTTTGATGGTAGAGGCTTTCTGCCTTTAGCCCAGGGCACATGCTTAACTCAAACCTGGAGGGATGAGTTCAAGTTTGTTTTAAACTGAACTCATCCCAAAGTCGGTTGTGGCATCCCTGGTGCAAGTCCACCTTAGGGGAGCCACTCAGAGAGGTTCAATGAGCCACCTCACCAGGAACAGGGATTGAAAGGGAATCAGAAGCAGCGTTATGTCCTTTCTTCAGGGAGACACTCATGATGTGAGAGAGCACTCAAGAGCTCTTCACACATTATAATGAACACACCTACAAGAGAGAGCAGGACCGTGTAGTCCCACCCCATACATGTTGGGCATAACTTGTGTGCACCCAGTTGAAGACAATGCTTGTTCAAGGGTATTCAGCACCTGTGTGTTCTTAACACCTTTGAAATCTGGGTACATAAAAACAGCCCTGCTGGATCAGGCCCAAGGCCCACCTAGTCCAGCATCCTGTTTCCCTCAGTGGCCCACTAGATGCCTCTGAAAAGCCCACAGGCAAGAGGTGACAGTATGCCCTCTCTCCTGCTGTTGCTCCTCTGCAACTGATATTTAGTAGGGATGTGCACGGATCCGGCAGGGGGCGGCTTGAGGGTGAAGGGGGGATACCTTTAAGGGGAAGGAAGGGTGCTCTTACCCTTCCCGCCATGTTTTCCCCACTGGGAAAAGGGTCCGGTGGGGCAGTAGTGTACCTCCCTGCTGCCCCATTGCCTTGTTGGACTGGAAGTGACCAGAAGCATCTGAGGTGCACACACGCGCCAGGTACTTCCAGCCACTTCCGGTCCGACGAGACAACGGAGCAGCAGGGAGGTACGCTGCCGCCCCGCCAAACTCTTTTAAAGTGCAGCACAGGTGGGAGAAATGTGGTGGGAGGGGTAAGAACCTCTCCCGCCCTTAAAGGTATCCCCTGCCTTTGAACCAGCTGAACCGCCATTTTTTTGAACCTGTTCAGAGGCCCATAAAAGGGCCTCCAAAGAGGGTTGTTCACATCCCTAGTATTTAGAGGCATTGTGCCTCTGAGGCTGGAGGTGGCCTCTGGTCTTCAGACTAGTAGCCATTGACAGACCTGAAGTTATCTAAGCCCTTCTTAAAGCCGCCCAGGTTAGTGGCTGTCACCACATCTTGGTGGCAGAGAATTCAATAGGTTAATCATGTGTTGTGTGAAAAAAAGCACTTCCTTTTGCCATGCCTAAATTTTTTAAGGTGCAATCCCACTTCCTCTTCTACGTGTGGCTTGTAATGTGTGAAAATTCTTTGAGACTGCTTTCCAAGGTTGACTTGGGTTTGTGATCCTTCAGAACCAATGGTCTCTGCCTTCAAAGTGAAAAGCTCATTTCGTTTACAGAGATTTCTGATGAAATGTTAGATGAGTTTGGTGCTTTGACAAAACTGCAGTGCTGCTATTTTCATATTCATTGCAATGTGTCCAGCAACTCTCAAAATGGTCTTTGCTCACAAATCCATCGGTCAGAACACTTTAAACCAATTTGGTCTTCCCTAAGAGAATCACTGCTTGTTAAGACCTGTCGTGGTAACGTAATCACATTTGGGGAATCAGGAAAATACGTATATCATATTGATATGACCTCACCTGCAGAGTGCAGACCTCATGATGCATTCCGATAACTGGAGACCAGAACAGATGTGTTGCGCAAAATTATATTCCATTAAAATAAGCATGTTTATATTCTAAATGGAAAGATGTAGAATACCAAGGAGGGTGATTCAGTGACCACTTTGCTTTGGAAAGGAAAGGAAGGAGAGAAAAAATCCCTGGCCAGTTTCTCATGCACTGCCTTGGGATCCCAGGATGGGGCTTTAGCTCAGTGGTGGAGCATCTGGTTTATCATGCAGAAGGTCCCAGGTTCAATCCCTGGCAGCATCTCCAGGGAGGGCTGGGAAAGAGCCCTGCCTGAAACCTTGGAGAGCTGCTGCCAGTCAGTGAAGACAGTACTGAACTAGATGGACCAGGAGTCTGACTCAGTATAAACCAGCGTCCTATCCTATGCTCCTATGATGAAGGTCAGCATAAAAATGTGTCAGTCCCAAGGGCACCCTGGGAGCTTCTGAACACTTGGGCTGCTCCATTCAGTTCAATGCACAAAACAGATCTGCAGGTTCTTAAGGAGAAGGGCCAGAATTCAAGAGACTAGCATATCTTTTGTAGGTAGAAGGCCCTTCAACTCTTGGCACCTCCAGTCAAAGGAATCCCAGGTTAGCAGGGGTAGGATCCCCACCTCAGGGCCAAATTAGACAACTTCTTATTCGGAAAAACTGCTTTTATTTGTAAAAGCAAAGAAGGAAGGCTCTTTTCTCTGTGGCACCAATTTCCTCTTTGGGCCCTTGCCCAGGGAGAAGAGTACAACTTGCTCCTACTACACATCCTCTCCAAGTAAATTATTTTTTTTAAAGGTTCCAACTTTTTAGATTCCAACTTTCCCCATGAACCATTATTCTCATGCATTTGTTGCATCTTCAGATCTGCAAAACTCCTCTAAGAGAGGAATCCAAACTCGCTACGAGACAGCTTCCCATGTTCTTGGCTCACTTGGTCAGCAATTAATCTTCCTGGAAGGTCATTATGAGAAACAATTAAGGAGTAACAGGTATGGACCCACAACAAAAAGTTGCAGTATGTCCCTGGTGTGCATGTGTCACATAGGAACCTAGGAAGCCGTCATATACGGAGTCAGACCACTGGTCCATCTAGCTCAGTATTGTCTACACAGACTGGCAGTGGCTTCTCCAAGGTTGCAGGCAGGAGTCTCTCTCAGCCCTCTCTTGGAGATGCCAAAGAGTGAAAAATTTCCCATTCTTTTTGTTCAAGCCCTCCTTCCTCCCCACTTGCTACTGAGTTCCAATAGCTCCGCCCACCTGCTTGTCTGTTCACTGCCCTGTGAGTCCACAAACATTCCACTCAACTGAATTTATGGGGCAGCTTGGGGTTGCTCTTGGCTGCTTAGTCCCCACCCCTCACCCCCCGCCCCACTTTCAGATTTCTGCAAAACTGACCTGCAGCTCACCCCGAGTCTCCCAGTATTGCCTCTCACCTGTAGGTGCTCCAGTCAAGGAGCAGAACATTCCCAGCTCTTTCAGCTGTGGTTGGCCAGTACGTCTTGTCTCCATATGTGCCAGTGTTCTCTCATCCCTTTTGCCTCTATGCTGCCCCCGGGGGATGACCCAACACTTCTTAGGCAACCAGATTCAACTCCGAGCCCTGCAGCTGCAGAACAGCTCTGCCTGTGGTCACTGACTGGCCTCCTTACCATGAATATTAACTCCTTTCAATTTCTTTTTTTCTATTGAATTCCCCCCCCCCTTTTGCCTGCTGATCTATGAAGTGAATGCGGGATGGGGCGTGGGGGTGGGGGTTGAAGGAAGGGGGTGCTATTACTTTCTGGCGATTTCACAAACTGCTATCATATCACACACAAGGAAACGTTTCATTGTATATAGGAAGCTCGGTCCTCTTACAAATATTTGGCCAGTGTGTTTTAAACGCTCCAGTTTGCAAGACTGGTTTATTTGGGTTTTTATTTTATTTTAAAGAAGCCATTATTCGGTGGCTAGGTTTAAAAAACTGCCCAAAGGGAAGGGGATTGGCAACTCTGCCCACATACTCTTTTAAAACAATCTTTATACTATTATACAATTTGCAAGAAATACACACCGTATTTACCCAAATTCAAGACTAGGGTTTTTCGAATCGGAACAACTGCAAAGATCTATAACCACTTCAGTTCTAATAAACATTAGAACTGGCCAGCAGTTTGGTTTGTGCCTTGTGTGGAGGCCCCAACTGGGCCTCTGCTGCCCCCCCCGATGGGGGAAGCACCAGCGGGGCCTCGGGAAGCCGCCGCCGAGGAGCTGCAGCACCGCCAAGGCATGTAAGGTGGCCTCCCACCCGCCCCGCCCATCCTTCAATGGGTTCGGTAATGCTTGTAAAGGGGGATCCCTACTAGATTCCCCTTTGCAAGCACTAGAACCGGTCGAACCAGGCTGAACTGGTTTGATCTGAACCGGGCCTGGTTGGGCTTGAACTTGAACCGGCCCCCCTGTTTTTGGAGTTCCAGTCTGGTTTGAGCTTGAACTGGTTAAACCGGGCTGGTTCGAACTGAACCCAGTTCAATTCAAACTGGTTTGCACACCCCTAGTCCTGTTCCTTTGGGGCAAACACAGGTATAACCTGTATTTAACCTTTATTTTTTAAGGGGGGTCGTCTTAAATTTAGAGTCATCTTCTATTCAGGTGAAAACAGTTAATGAAAAAAAAAGGGCAGACCATAGAAATATTTAGCTAACAGACAAGGGTGGGGTGGGGTGCACAGGTATGTAATGTATGTGTGTTTTTTTTTTTTTAAAAATGCTGATAAATTAACACAATGGAAAACTTATATTTATAGTTCAGCATGCTGTTTAAATAAAGTCTACTTTCTCTGACAATTCACTGGGTAATACATAATTTTTTAACACCTGTTCTTGCTATTATTCAAAAGCAGGGACATTTTTACAGTTCTAGGGTTTTGTTTTGGCTGAGCTGGAAAATACTCTCCCTGCCCACATGAGAGCGTGCCTGTTCTCCTGGCATGCCCCTTTATCACGTGGGGAGGCTGTTCATTCAAATGTCCCCACTACTTGTCTCCAAATATTTGCTTCGACAAGTACTTGGAACGTGTGCTTTAGGGGCCTTGGATGAATAGCACACAACCCCTTCCCCCCGAGATAAGAGGGGCATGCCGGAAGGACTTTGGGAGGTCCGTGGGGAAAGTGCTGGGGGTGCACTCTTCGCATGGCCCCTTCCTAATTACGTGGGCAGGGGCAGTATTATGCATATCAGTCCTTTGACACCAATAGGATCTTCCCTCCTGCGACTAACAACAATTTCCCTCAAGACCCATATTCCCTTCAGTTATAAATCATGCATTGGCGAATATTCTTTTCCAAGCCTAGGTTAAATACCCTCGGCCCGCAGGCCCAGAATCCCAGTCTCAGTTGGGCTACCCCAGCCGGCATGCGTATGTTTTAAAGCAGGGATTCTCAACGTTGGGTCCCCAGATGTAATTGGACTTCAACTCCCATAATTCCCAACCAAAGGCCACTGGGGTTGGGGATTATGGGAGTTGAAGTCCAGTAACATCTGGGGACCCACATGTTGAGAATCCCTGTTTTAAAGTATGGAAGTACAAGAGATGCCGTTACATTAGCATCGTGACTGGTGTGCCCCCTGAGTGGCTGAGGCAGTGACTGAAATCCTAGAGAGTTCGTGTCACGTGGCAGTTAAGAAAATGAGATGTGAGTCGCAGTTAACGTTAGTGTCGAGCGGCTTTGAGCAAGCCACAGTTTCTCTCCATCAGTGGCCCCAGAGTCGAATGGGGGGTGCTGCTCTCAGGACTAAGCAGGGCAGTAGAACTGGATCAAAACTCCCATCACCCCCAACTACTGGCCCCTGTGGCAGGGGACAATGGGAATTGTAGTCCAGCAACAGCTGGAAGGCCAAAGTTTTGGACCCTGGTTTACTGAGATGGTTTATAGGACACATTTGGAACTCTTATGAAAGGAACAATATAAATACATCCTACTACTATGACCATGGTTATGACGACTTCTTCACAGGTGAAACTAGAGACATGTTCCTCTAACCCCAGTTCCCAGATCACGGCCCATGGCAATGGCTGTGTTCACATTGTTTTCACGCTGACATCCGTGAACAGTATTCATTGGCACCATGTCTGGATATTTGCAATATCTTAAGATTTGGGGGCCAACTCCTTTCAGCCAATGAACTTGCTTGGAGAAAATGGTTCTCTCTCTCCCCGCTCCCTGAGGCTGACATAAAACTCTCATTTATTCGAGAAGAAGAAATACCATTCCGGACATTGCTTGCTCCATAGATTATTAATGGTGCTCAGTCATTCAGGCCACTGATCTCATTCATGGGAACAATATAATCTGGATCCCTTCTCTGTTTCATTGTTGCATGCATTACATGGAGCCACTGCCTTCAAAAATACTTAAGCAGTGTTCCAGAGTCATTTGTTTATTTTAAAGATTGAGATCACACTTTTCTTTTAACCCTAACTAACCATTTCTAATATACCATACATGGATCTTAATCGCAGCTGTATAGAATTTGGCCACCAGATACGACGCTCTGGTGTATTTGTCAGAAAGAAGTAAGTTTATGTAAAGCTCATCAGAATTATTTGGGTCTCTAAAAACAAGAGCAATGTATCTCAAAGGCAAATCACGATGGAAGGAACGATACAAAAGCACATGACCAACTGTCTCAACGTCCCCATTCCCACAAGGGCCCAGACTCTCGAGATAGGCGACTCTCCTAGACCAACCCTCTAATACCACAGAATGCAGCACATCCAGCTGAGCTAATGTTAGGGCTCTTCTGTGTGTATTAAACGATGAAAATCCTCTGTTTCTAGTTTTCATACTGCCTCCATACTTGAAGGACACCAAACTAGACAGGATATTAAACTTGATCATTCTTTTCCCAACTTCCCCACCCTTAAAAACAACAACAACAAAATAGCAGCCAGGGGACCCCAATTGGTATCAGAGGTACAGGGAAGGGTTTTTTTTAACTCTTTGCATACAAAAAACTGATATAGAAACAAATACCAGCTTCCCTAGTGGAACAAACAGCAGTTCAGGGGGTGGTAGTGGTATCCATGATTGGGACTATGTTTTTTTTGGGGGGGGTTAATTATTATTTATTATTATTTATTTGATTCGATTTCTATACCGCCTTCCAGAAAGGGCTCAGGGTGGTTTACACAGAGAAATAATAAACAAACAAACAAACAAACAAACAAACAAACAAACAAGATGGATCCCTGTCCCCAAAAGGGCTCACAAGATAGACACCAGCAACGGTCACTGGAGGTCCTGTGCTGGGGGTGGAGAAGGCCAGTTGCTCTCCCCCTGCTAAATAAAGAGAATCACCACGTTAAAAGGTGCCTCTTTGCCCAGTTAGCAGGCTAAGCGTTCCTCCCCCTGTGCCATGGCCCTGATCCGAAATGGGGACCCTCGGAAGCTGCTGCTAAAAAAAGAAGGAAAAGCAATACTATGCTTTAACGCCATGCCTTGTGTGACCCCGACCTTGAAGATTTGATCACCCCAATATCAGGCACAGCTCCTGCAATACAAGATGTGCTCAGGAGATGGAGCTGTGTGATAATCTTTCAAAGAAAAGCCGTTCCGAATATGATAACTCTGACTGCGGCAGTTTGAGCAGTAAATAAAGCAAATGAATATCCCCTCTTGCTGCTTCCGTCGGGACTTGGGTTTTGGCCAGTGCGATGCATCCTCTGCCCCCAACGTAGCAGCTCATTTGGATGGTGCACCCCCACATTGCTCCAGAGGGTCTTTAAAAAAGCCAGCACCACTCTGAGGTTGCTACTGCTGGCTCTCAGATTCTTCTCAGCATGTCTGCTGCAGCCTTTGCCAATTCTGATCATGGATTTCATAACACATTCAGCATTCTCCAGCTGGTGTTTGAGTTCAGTTCCTTCTATTCACTGGAATAGCTTGTTGGATTAAAGAAGCACAGCAACAGTGTAAACAGAATATAAAGCAGATTTGGCTGTGTGATTAGAATCCAAACTGGCTTGATTCTGATTTCATTTAATCATCTTTCTCCTCTAGCACTATTTAGAATTTATTTAGAGCCATGAACAGGGGAGTCAATATCACAGAGATGATGGGGTGGATAGCAGCAGAAATAGGAGGGGATAAAGGTGACAAATGAAACCACATCCTAGAGCTTCCTTGTATCTAGGGATGCGCACTACCCCACTGAGAAGTTTCACTTATTTTATAGAGGCTCATTTAGCTTCCCTTGAAAATTCACAGCCCGTCCACCTCCCAAATGACAGCAATTGCCTGGTTTGGGGCCCTTTATGCATGCGGCTGCACAGAAAGGCCCAGAGTCAGGCGATTGCTGTCATCTGGGAGGTGGACAGGCTTGGGTTAGGAGGGGGATCGCTGCCTGCCTGCTCTCTGCTGCCCGCAAATTTGTCTTTCCCCTTTGCATCCCGCACACACCTGCTGCCGTCATAATTTGGGAGGTGGGCAGGAGGGTGTGAGGGAGCACTCACTGCCGTGCCACTGCGCGTTGGCAGTTTTAAATGTAAAAAAAATTCATTTAAACTCCCCCCTCCCTTGCTGCTGGGGCGGCAAATCTTTGGCCACCTATGGGCGGCAAAGAGCTTCATCTGCCCCTGCTCAGAGATTGGGCAGAACCAAGGCAGAAATAGGGGGCGTAGGAAAATCAGTTCTGTAATGCTCTCCCCTCCAGGGCTGTCTGGGTGGCATGCACGGAATTATCACATTTTACGCTCACAAAGAACCTGCAAAGTTGATTCGGTTAAGAGATGCAGCTGTGCTCAAGGTGATCCCCACCCACAGAGCTTGTGGCTGAATTTGGATTAGCATGTGCATTTCCAACACCTCTGCAAGCTTAACACAACTCAGACCATGTGGACCACATACAGTGTCTGCGCTGTGGATACTGATGGTACTAGAAGTACAATCCTCTGCAGACTGCCTTGGGAGCAAGTCCTATTGAACTGGGTAGGATTTCTTCCCATAGAAATAGTGCAGAATTGGACCCTGGAATGCTAATGCTTTAGTTGTGTTGGTGGGACTTACGCACAGACATTCCTCTATGGAATGCATCTTGTTTATTCACAGGTTACTTCCAGAAAAGCCGCAGTGTAAGGAGGAATTACTTTTCGCCCAAGTTCTCCACCAACAGAGGCCTGACTTCAGAAAAGCTAGTTAGATCGATACATTCTTGCACAGATGCTCCTATTCTTTGCCATAACCAATTAAGCGCATTGATCTCCGAGGACCTCTGGGGCAGGCAGAGCTGTTCAGCTTGTTTTTGACTACACTTTACCATTCATTAAACATGACTTTCAAATCCAGTAGTCTCATTACTGGGATATAATTGGATTTATTCACAATGAAGCCCGGGGAACATAGCAATAATGAAGTCACATCTCCCCACCTCTAAAACTCAGATTCTAGACTGTTTGTAAAGGGGCAGGAAAGTGCTACAGCCAAAGTTGAGGGCAAGCAGAAGCAATGGGTCATGGGTCTCAGACTCATAGCTGTTTCCCATCACAAGGTGAGAGACCATTGGGACACCTGTCTTCCCAAAAGACAAATGCAGCTCAGCAGTTTTATTTGGGAAATTTTCAAAATTCCCTTGGCCAGTCGAGTTTGCCCCTGCACTTTAGGCAAGGTTGAATCTGTCCACCATATGCTGTTATATTGCTCCTTTTATACTGATATTCTGCGTAATTTTATTACTTCCCTGTTATCACCCCGCCCCGCCCCCCCGCCAGCCAAACAGATGAATTTAATGCCACACTTCTTCTTGTAGATAAGAAATCTTCTATCACTCATAATGTTGCCAGATTTTATGCAGCTGCTGTCAAGATCTGCCAACAGTTAACTTCTGGTTAACCCAATTTTTTTTAGCTGCCGCTATAAACTGGCTATTGTGTTGGTGTGTACTGTTTGTTAGAACTCTTATCGGAACGCAATAGTATTGGTTTGTTTGTATGCTTGATCAATGATTGCACCAAAGTTATTCAAATGTAGCTACCAAAACCAAATCCATTCATTTGGGTTGCAATCCAGCACACAGCTACATACTATGGTTTTGATATGATGACTTGTGCCCCAATGGACCAAGAATTTCTCTCTTGCTGTGTGAATGACTTGCATTGAAGGCAATTTTTTTAAAAAAGGACTACCATTCAGTTCTAGAGATTGGTGAGGACCTCCTCCTCCAATGAGCCAACAACCAATTCTGGCTCTGGGCCTAGTGAACCCCGACACC
Source organism: Hemicordylus capensis (assembly GCF_027244095.1). Taxonomy (NCBI): domain Eukaryota; kingdom Metazoa; phylum Chordata; class Lepidosauria; order Squamata; family Cordylidae; genus Hemicordylus; species Hemicordylus capensis. Next base: position 24,867,229 of record NC_069667.1, read on the forward strand.
CTGTCGTGTGAAAATTGCTGACCTTCTCCTGACATGCATCAGTCAAAGATACAGCCACTTCACAGTAAAGGAGATGGTAACATTAGAAACGTCTAGAGTTGCACATATTCCACAAGCACAGAAGTTTGTGAAGGAGCCATTCCTATGTTACAGCAAACCACAGCAGGGTTGCTTATCTGAAAGAGCAAGACAGGTGTTAATGTCAGAGGAATTTACATCTCTGATTAAAACAGAGGGCTTTTTCTTTTTCTTTTTTGCGGAAGAAGGAGGCAACATGAAAATATTTATATCTTTTCCATATTTTCCTAACTATGTTTTTCCTCATTAAAATCAGTACACTAGTTTATGCCACAATAAACAACTCTAATTAGTGGGATTACAGCACTTGATGCCAAGGAGACTCCATATTGCTTGCTAATCCTATTAACATTCTCTCAAAGATAAGTTAAACGTCTTCTATTTACTGTAATGTTTTCTCCAATTAAGATAGATTAGTAGACAGATATGGGATCTACCAAGGGTGTAGTGAGGGCCCCAGTGGCCCAGGAATAAGTTGCCAGATGCACCAGCCTCGCCTCGTCCCTCATGCCACCATGTTGACACGGAGGCGTGACCAGCATGGGGAACAAATGTGAGGTGGCCCCTCACTTTCTCCAGTTGATGGAGTTCTTTCTCCAACAACTCGATGCTTTCTTTTTCTCCCTTGCAAGGGAGAAGAGGAAGCATCGAGTTGGTGGAAAAGGCCACAGGTCTGGGTGGGAAGCACAGTGGGGGTGCACTGAAAGCCTCCCCAAGCCCTGAAGCTTAGGGACATTGGTCCTCCTCTGCTCTCTTGTCCCTACACATGTGGTATCTCTTCCCAATTTTCCAGGACAGAAACAAGTTATCCCACGTGTGCGTCAAACATTCCTGCATCCGCCATCTTGAATTGGAATGGATAACATCATTACAAACTACACCCTTCAGCCGTCCCTATGTATCCCTACAGCCCTGTCCCTGTGTGTCAGTCACTACAACTGTATCTGATTGGGTTCATATTGGTCCAGGTGTTCCAAAGTTGATGGGGGGTGGGAGGTAGACACACACACACACACACACACACACACAAACACACACACACACACACACACACACACACACACACACAGGGACATGGATACACACTCAAAATGCCGGGTGATCTTATAAGCCTACTGGAAGGTAGGCTAAAAATGAAATTAGGGGACAACTGAATGTTAGAGATGCATGGGTGTTGCTGAAATCAAGATCCCCACTTCTCTTCCTCCTCCTATTCATAAATATGAAAACACACTCAGGATGAACTGCCTAGAGCCTTTAGAGTCAGGCATACATAAACTAAATTAAATTAATTAATTAAGTCATTGTGCTCCATGTTCCCATCTCAATCTGCTAAACTGGCTGCTCTTGGCAGGAATGGAGGGGCTCACTGCAGTGGAGCGACAGTGCCCCGTCATCATGATCAATCTCTCTAGCAAACACTGCCCCTACGACTGAGCCCTCAAAAGTGAAAAGAGATTGGAAACTGCAGTCAGAACAAAAGAGCTGCTTGAATACAGCTCAACAGTCTGCTAGTGTTTCATCTCTTTTGGTTCAGCTGCACCGGTTGTCAGCTTGCATGCAGGCCCAATCTAAAGCATGGCTCCTCACCTTTAAATCCCCACACAGCCTAGGGCTGCCTTCTACCAAGTCAGACCCTTGGTCTATCTAGCTCAGTATTGTCTTCACAGACTGGCAGCGGCTTCTCCAAGGTTGCAGGCAGGAGTCTCTCTCAGCCCTATCTTGGAGATGCTGCCAGGGAGGGAACTTGGAACCCAGATGCTCTTCCCAGAGCAGCTTCATCCCCTGAGGGGAATCTCTTCCAGTGCTTACACACAGAGTCTCCCATTCGAATGCAAATCAGGGCATGCCCTTCTTAGCAAAGGGGACAATTCATGCTCGCTATGACAAGACCAGCTCTCCTCCCAGTATTCCTTTGCTACTGGTCCTTTGGCCACTAACTGCTTTAGATTTATTTATTTATTTATTTAACATATGTATATTGCCCACTACCCAAGTCTCTAGGAGGTTTACAACATCAAAACAAACCAAGAAATTTTAAAACCATTTAAAACATATAAAAGTTGAAATTAAAACAACTACCCATAATAACCACTAATTCGCTAAAAGGCTTGGCTGAAGAGATGTGTCGGACGAGCTGGCAGCACCTTTGAACGAAGCTCCCTTGAAGATCTTAATAGGCGACATGGTTCATATAACTTCACTACGAGCCCCACCGCCTACTGAGGTCAACTGATGAGGTCCGTCTCCAGTTACCGCCAACTCGTCTGGTGGCTACACAGAGACGGGCCTTCTCGGTCGCTGCCCTGAGATTGTGGAATGCGTTCCCTGCTCAGATACGATCCTCCCCATCTCTGGCAATTTTTAAAAACACCTGAAAACTCATCTTTTCGCCCAAGCTTTATCAGCTTTAAAAAAATTGTCTGTTTTAATTTTATGGTTGATTTTAAACTGTTGATTTGTTTTAACTTTTATATGTGTTTTTAATTGTTTCATGTTAACCACCCAGAGATGAAAGTTTGAGCATTATATAAGTTTGACGAATAAATAAACAAACAAATAAAATTAAAATAACGAAGAAGGGGTTATATCCTGGGCCCAAGCCATTAAGGGCTTTATAGGTAAAACCAGCACAACTTTGTATTTTGCCTGGAAACCTACTAGTAGCCTGTGTAGTTCTTTTAAAACCAAGTAGTATGGTCTCTACAGGACTTCCCAGAGACCAATCTGGCAGCAGCATTCTGCACCAATTGCAGTTTCTGGACTACGTACAAAGGCAGACCTGCATAGAGTACATCGCAGTAGTCAAGCCTGGAGGTTACCAGCATGTGCATTACTGTCTTAAGGTCACTCATTTCCAGGAAAGGGTGCATTTGGCAAACCAGCCGAAGTTGATAGAAAGCACTCCTGGCCACTGCCTGCACCTGAGGCATCAGAGAGAGGGTTGGGTCCAGAAGTACTCCCAAATTATGGACCTGTTTCTTCCGAGGGAGTTTAATCCCATCCAGAACTGGTAGATCTATTGGATTCTTTTAGATTTAATTCTTTCTAAAATCTGCCTTTCTGCATCAAACACAACAATGTTCCTTTTAATTAAACTTGGAAGCCACAATCAGATACCTATGGTCTGAGCAGCAGGTTATCAAGCATTTCAAATACATAAACAAAAGAACACTCTCTTACAATCTGGTCTTTTCTTTTTTTCTTCAATGAGCTTGAAGATCTTAGTGATTTTTTGGGGAAAATCTTCAGTCATTGGGAAATGCGATACATTTTCCCTCCCACAATTTCTTCAAAGGATACATAATTAATGATCGACAATCTTCTATTTTTGTCGGGGCCCTGATCAAAAATTGATGGTGATCTTCAGAGGTCATCCAATTATAATTCAAAGTATGTATATCTAATAAAAGATTAACACAAATTTCCATTTTTCCAAGAGACAAAAGCTATGTTAAGATTAAGTTATGGGTGAGAGGTTACCACAGTAATTTAAACCTCAGTACATCACTGGGAAATTATAGTCCTCTTCAAAGCAAAAATGAAGGGTAAAAAGCCTAAAGAAATTCTGGATTATGCTTGGGTAGGGAATATTATTATCATTATCATTATTATTATTATACTTGGGACAGCACGAATACTACGACACTATCTTTATTTTTTTCTTTCGTTATCCTAGATCCTTGGAAAGGGCCTGATAATTAAAGTACCAAATCCAGTCAATAACATCTGGTAGACTGTGTGTAGATAGCATATATTGTTGTTGTTGTTGTTGTTGTTATTATTATTATTATTTTGCAATCCAATTCCATGAAACAGCTCAAACTGCAGTTGCCTTGGCCCACCCCCCCACCCCCGTGAGCTTCATGGATGAGTGAGGATTGAACATGGCTCTTCTCACTCCAAGTCCAACACTCTCTAGGCACTCTTCAATAATAAAAAAAACAAACCCTTTGGTTTAAGTGGAGAGTTAAGATGAGGAATCTCTAGCTAGTGATTGGGGAAGCGATACCTGCTGAATTCCTGCCTCTTCAGCTCAATGTCCAGCTGAAAGACCAAGGCAAACTGTGGGTGCATGGAGCATCATTGCTGCAGCCAGCATAAACATATTGTAGCCAGTGCAACTGTTTTTAAACACGCATAATATGTTCTTTCCGGGTTACACCAGAGACCAATCTGGCTGCTGCATTTTGAACTAACTGAAGTTTCCGAACTACATACAAAGGCAGCCCCACGTGGAGCACATTGCAATAGTCAAGGCTGGAGGTTCCCAGCTGATGCACCACTGTTTTGAGGTCATTCTCTTCAAGGAATGGACGCAGCTGAGTTGATGGAAAGTGCTCCTAGCCATAGCCTCCAGCTGAGATACCAGGCTGAGGCCTGGATCCAAGAGCACTCCCAAGCTGCATACCTGTTCCTTCTGGGGGAGTGTAACCCCATCCAGCATAGGAAGATCTAACTCATCCCTCAAATTCTGATCCCCCACAATGAGCACTTCCATCTTGCTTGGATTCAGCTTCAATTTGTTATCCCTCATCCAACTCATTACTTCCAATAGGCAGGCATTTAGGGAGTGAATCCCATTTCCTGATTATGATGATGAGAAATAGAAGAAATAGATCCAAAAACCTATTACAGAATACATATAAAACACATATGAATACATGTGTACATATGAATACATATAAAATGCTGGGGTCATATGAACATGAGACCAGCCCTGCTGGGTCAGGCCCAAGGCCTATCTAGTCCAGCATCCTGTTTCACACAGTTGGCCCACCAGATTTATTTCTTTATCAAGTGTGTATGCCACCCCAAACATCTGTCTCTGGGTCGCTCACAACAAGATAAAAAGTTAAAATACAGAAATAAAAGCCTTACACCAGTTTAAAAGTACAATTACATTAAAATGCTTGAGTGAAAAGGTAGGCCCCGTGGCCCCGTTCAGGTGCTAAACCATGCTCCCCACATCTAACATCAGATGTGGGGTGTGTGTGTTGGGGCTGTGAGGTGCAGCCCCTGAAGGGTGATGGCCCCGGTTCTTTGAACCCTGTCGCCCAATGGTGGCTCTGCCCCTGTTCCAAGTTCCTTCCCTGGCAGCATCTCCAAGATAGGGCTGAGAGAGATTCCTGCCTGGAACCTTGGAGAAGCTGCTGCCAGTCTGTGTAGACAATACTGAGCAAGATGGACCAGGGGTCTGACTCAGTATATGGCAGCTTCCTATGTAGCTAAAAGAGGAAACAAAATACTTATGCACACAGCTCCAAGATCAGGGTGAGCAAAAGGAGAAAAGGGCAGAACGTGCACCAAGGAAGCCAAATGAGCTGTGGCAGGCTTACTCTGGGCGATAAATCACCCGGCCGGTAGCATCTCATTTCATGCATGCCAAATTTTACTCTCCCCACAGTGATTCCTGGTAAGGATTCAATTTTCCAATTACCATCCCAGCATTCTTTAAACTGATGATCAAATCAAATCCTCTCTCATAACTTTATTTAAATCTCTCCTCCTCCACTGAACTATAAAAGCGTTTTCTCAGAGAAAAGAAAATGTATTGAGGAAGCTTGCAGAGTGCTAACCTGTATGCACATATGAAGCTGAAGGGTGTGTGTGTGTCTTCTTAGGCATCATGGCTGTAGGCTGCTCTAAACTCCTACACAAACTAGCTTAATTCTGCTGTTAAGGTTTGCATGGAATGCTTCTTTCAGCATGAGATCAGAACTGGATTGTGCTAAGACATCTCTCTCAACCTCCAGAAGGTTAGCAAGCTACCAGGTTCTTCTGTCCCCAGCCAACCTCCTTAATCCAGACCAAATTTCTTTCTGAGGACTTGTTCCAACATCATTTTTCCAGTGTGGGAGTCTAAAAAATATGCTAAAATAAAAATTTATAATAATATGCAGTGTTGCTTCTTTCCACGCCCTGAAGATAATCTCAGGAACTCCAGGAGGTTTTACAGACAGGGCTTTATGCTGCGGGGGTATCTGAGGAGCGAATCTACTTCACAGCGGATTCGAGACAGTTTAATCCGAGGGATTAGGTGGAGCCTTCACATAGCCCTCGGCTGCTTCCCTACGCGCATCAAAGACAAGTGCTGAAGCTTAGCAGAAACACTGAGCTTCCCGCCCCCCCCAAAGCAGCTGGAAATAGAGGATTATTTTAAGTCGGACATACCTCGGGCCAAGCCAGAATTCACAGCCTCCCTTGGGGGGAAAACAAAGCCCTGTCTGTCCTGGTCCCTGATAGCCCGCAGGGAGGTTGGGTTAAATCCAGCGAATATGTTGACTGCACACTCCAATCAGGAGTGGATTTGGAGAAAAAGCCCTGTCTGTAAAACCTCCTGGTGACCATAGGAGGAAACCACAATGCATACATGACATATGGGGCCACTTTTAACCAAATTAAAGAGATGATCAAATTGACCCCATAACTAGTTAAACCTCTCCTCCTCCACTGAGCTCCAAAAGCATTTTCTTCCAGAGAAAGAATTTGTATTGGGGTAGCTTACAGAAGTGCCATCCTGGGCATGGATATGAAACTGGAGGAGATCTGTACACTTGTGTGAACATACAAAAACGCCCAGACTACATGATTCATGGAGGCAAATAATATCACCTTTTCAGACTGGCGCTGGTTCTCCAAGGCCCCAACACCTAAGGACCTTTTAACCTGATGTTGAACAGAAAGATTGAACCGCCTGGGGCCTTCTGCATGGGAAATGTGTGCTCTCTAACCAGGTCATAGCCCCTTAGCAAAGCAACGGAAGATCTGATGCTTCGTCTTCTTTGCTGCTCCCCATATAAAGAGCCAAGAGAAGATCTCTGCGAGCAACCAGATTTGACAACTCTGTACTGTATTTCTTTTCTGCCTGAGTTTTGTAGATGTGGAGTTACATTTGTGTCTCTCATACTAAGAGACTCATACGCTGCATGCAGGAGTCTGCAAAAGGATACAAAGAATTCCCCCACCCCTCCAAAACAAAAAACCTGGACAGTTTCTGCCAGTTAGGGCATGACCATGATGCATATTTATATAGCACTTTTCAACAAAAGTTCTCATAGTGGTTTACATAGATGCAAAATAAATAGATAAATAGACAGAATAAATAAAATGGCTACTGGTCCCCAAAGGGCTCACAATCTAGAAAGGAAAGGAAAGGAAGAGAGACACCAGCAACAGCCAATGGAGGGATGCTTTGCTGGAGATGGTTAGGGCCAGTTTCTCTCCCACTGCTCAATAAAGAACACCACCCCTTTAAAAAGGTGCCTCTTTGCTCAGTTAGCAGCAGCAGAGCAGATGATACTGGGCTAGAAGGGAGAGGGGTCATAGTTCAGAGACAGAGTGCACACTTTGCATGCAAAGGGTGGAGAGCTGGTCTTGTGGTAGCAAGCATGACTTGTCCCCTTAGCTAAGCAGGTTCTGCCCTGGTTGCACATGAATGGGAGATTTGATGTGCGAGCACTGGAAAATATTCCCTTCAGGGGATGGAGCTGCTCTGGGAAGAGCATCTAGGTTCCAAGTACCCTCCCTGGCAGCCTCTCCAAGATCGGGCTAAGAGAGATTCCTGCCTGCAACCTTGAAGAAGCCGCTGCCAGTCTGTGAAGACAATACTGAGCTAGATGGACCAAGGGTCTGATTCAGTTTATGGCAGCTCCCTATGTTCCAAAAGTTCTTATATTCAAGCCCCTGGTATCTCAAGGAAGAGCTGGGAAGAATGCATTGTAAAACCCTTAAGAGCTGCCAGTCAGTGTCCAGAGGGTAGTGAACTAGAGCATATCAGCAGCAGACCATCTAGAAAATGGTATATACATTCAGTCTCTGGGTTAAAGATGTAAGGGGCTGGAAAGACCTGCACCTCAAACCTGCCAGCCAAAGCAGACAACACAAGGCTAAGCTGACTAGTGGCTCAGTGCCATATAAGACAGCACATGGATTTCGCCCACAACCAGAACCACTTGTTAAAAGGAACTGCAGAATCCACATCTCTGACTCCAGGGCAGATGTCCACACTTCTTTCCCCCCAGTCCCAAGAAATATCCGGAGATAGGGAGAACTCTTGCATTTCTAGCCCTAAGTGGTTTTTTCAAAAAATAATAACAGGAAACGTCCTCCACCTTTTTCTTCTTGACCTTAAATCCCGAAGCCTTCCAAGTTGCCCTTCAAGTTTGCCCTTTTCCTATTTCTTACAGCACAGTCAGACACGGTGTTATTATTGCAGCCTTAAGAGGGTTTACTGAGGCATTCAAAAGTATTTTTAATGCAGATTCCACACTCCTTTCCTATTCATGCCAGACAAAGCCATAATTGCAACTTAATAGGTATTTCTTTCCCCCTCCAAGGGGGGGGGGAAAATGGAGGGGGCAGGAGGACGGGCGGCTGCAGCCATTGCCAGTGTTGACCAATACTACCGGGGGAGAGGAAGGGAGGTAAATTTGGATTTTAAAGCATAAGCAAATGCGAAGATAATTTAAGGCTGGGAAAGAGTTATGTGACTCCGAGGAAGTCAAAGCAGGCTCATTTGCATTTCTGCACTCAGCAACGGGGGCTACGAGGTGTCGATTATGGTCCATGTGTGACCTTTTTAGTTTTTAGGTAATGTGCCTCAATTAATTGTCTGTGGCATCATAAAGAACCCTTTTCACTGCAGCATAACTCTGAAAAGCCATAAAATTCTTTCTGTATAGCTGAAGTATGAAATGCACAACTGACCTTAGCACTTAGCAGTAGCTCACCGAAGCCAATGCAGAGTTTCTGTCAGCATAAATTACAGCGAAACCCAAACAGACGAAAGCTTTGCTGGTACACGCAGCAGGTTCGGGTAAAGCCATCAAAATGCTCATGCTCTGGAAAAAAAAAATCACAATTCAGCCCATCGGTTGATTCCAAGAACCTTTTAAGCCAGGGAATCATGGTGCCTAGAAATTAAAGCATGGTGCCTAGACTAGGAAATTCAGAGGTAGAGCTCTTTAATAAAACCTTTATTGGCCCTAGGCAGTCCTGTTTCCATTCTAAGTATGTTACTTGTAAAGAGAAACCCATTTACCCTCCCATTCCACAACAGGCCCATTCACACATTATGTTCTACACTTCTAAGTATACACAGGTACAGCCATTCATATGTTATGCTCAACTCAGGTGCAGAAGTATGCTTCTTAACTGTACCCTGCATTTGAAGGGCCTGCATCCAGGTTCACTTTTAAAACAAACACAGGTTCAGTCATTCACACAAACACATGTACGATGTACAGACATCTACACACTTGAACAGCATAATGTCTGAATCGGGATAATGTCTTTGTGGTAGCAAGCAAGAATTGTCCCCTTTGCTAAGCAGGATCTGACCTGGTTTGCATTTGAATAGGAGACTACATGGGAGTGGTGTAACCTGTCTGAACCCTGCATTTGAAAGGCCTGCATTCAGGTTCACTTTTAAAATAAACACAGGTACAGCCATTCACACAAACATGTGTATGATGTACAGACATCTATATTGTCTGAATCAGGCTACTCTGGGAAGAGCACCTGCCTGCTTGCATGCAGAAGGTCCCAAGTTCCCTCCCTGGCATCTGCAGATAGGGCTGAGGGAAACTCTTGCCTGTCACCTTGGAGAAGCTGCTGCCAGTCTGGGTAGACAGTGCTGAGTGAGATGGACCACTTTCTACGATGACTGGCTGCAGCTCCTCAGGGTTTCAGATGGGTCTTCCCCAGTACTATCTGGAGATGCTGGGGATGGAACCTGGGGCCTTCTGCATGCAAAAGAGGTGCTCTACCATTCAGCTATGGCAACAAAACAACTGACTGTCAAAGCCAGATCAAGAGTCTATCGAGGCTGCTATTCTGTTCCTCTAAGTGGCTGTTCAGATACCTCTGGGTGCCCACATGAAGGTGAAGACATTGCCCCACTGCCTATCCCCAGGGCCTGCCATCCAGAGTAAATGGCTTCTCTATATGGAGAGCGACCATGAGTAACAGCTGACGACAGACATCTCCATCAAGGAAATCCTCAGTCTGTAGCTGAGCCACTATGCTAAAAAATGGTTTCCTCATGGAAGGTTTGTTTCCCCCCTTCTCTCTTTCTTTTCTTTTGGGAATTGAGAACGTTGTGTGAGGAGCAGGAACCAAAGCAATGCCATGGCTGGGTAAGTAAGCGGTGAACAAACTTAAGCCAGTTTAGTTTAAGCTGTAGAGGTGTGCACGGAACCGTCTGGCTCAGTTCCGTTTGAGGCTGGACCGGCCTCAAACGGAACCGAGCCAGTTCAGTCCGGCCCCCATAGAAACCCCCCCCTGCCGATCCAGTTCCGGACTGGTCCGTGAACTTTTTTTTAAAAAAAAATTAAATGTCAAAGAAGTGCCGAAGGGGCTACAGGTACTTCCTTGACGTTTATTTTTTTTTAAAAAAAAGTTTGCAGACCTGCCGGAGGTCTGACGGAACGGGGGTGGTGGTGGTGGTTTGGTTTGACCACAAACCCCTGAACCTGGGTTGCTAGATTTGGCTGATTTTTAGCCAAACTTTGGGTTACAGCCCATTTTACCCATGAGTATACCCCTTGGATCCTGGCAACTTTGCCCTGAACCCCTGGACTGAACCGCCGGACCAGTTCGCACATCCCTATTAAGCTTGGCTGGTGCCACAAACTCACTCTATGGCCTTTGGCAATCTACGGTTCTCAGGCCTTGATCCCAATGTGAACTTAGCTTACGAGGTTGTCATAAATATTGCAGAGATACAGAAGCACATGGTGTGCTTCAAACGCTGTTTTAAAGTTCACGAAGCATCAGTGGAACAGAATGATGGACTGGGTTGGACTAGAAAGTAGAAATGGGTGTTGGCGGGTTGCTGGGCGGGGAAGAGCAAAGCATAGAAGCTGCAAGGGTCCTTTGCCTACAAGGCTGTGTGTGCATTCATGGATTTCTAGAGCAGGAAGGGACTAAAGGGTGATCAAGTCCAATCACCCCCTTCAGTTACCGATGACATTCAGTCAACCTATGAAATAGTCATCCAGTACTGACCAGCAGTCACCCACCGAAGTAATTCTGCTAACTTTTCCTTCTCAGTGCCACATGTGGCATTGGAAAATGTTCATTGCAGAGAAGAATCGATGCAGGCAAGCAAATGGCGTGTAAAATTGAGTAGAAAGATCTTTGCTTTTTCTCCATATTTGTCACCCAGGATCCTTAGAATGGTGGTGGATTGACAAAACGTTCAAGTGGAGGCTTCCATCCATCTGTGGCTTGTTTTCATTAAGCAATATAATTTCATGTCAAGAGAATTTATGCCCAGTTCTGACACACATTATACTCTTGCATTTAAGGTGTATCAAAAATGTTTTCGATCATCCAAGCTTCAAGAGCCTTCCATTCATTCTGCTTCTTTGTCCACAGCGTGACCTTCAGTTCTTTCATAACAAAAGAAAAGGACGGTTCTTCCATCATGAAGAATGCAGCACAATTTTTTTTGCCTCTTACATTATAGGAATCCTGGAGCTTGAAGTGGGGTGTGGTGGCGAAGACTGGAGACAGGCCTATTTGCACACTTATGAAAAGCAATTGAAAGCACATCTGTTTGCTTCTGTGCTGGTTTATATGCTTATCGAGCCAGATAATTCTCTCCCTCTACCAAATGTTCAAGGGCATGACAAAATTCTCAATGGTAAACTGGTTGGAAACTAATCAGTCTAGGAGACTAGACTGATTTATCTTGGCACTCTCTTCAGTAGACTGTTTTAAAGGATATTTTTAGATTTTATTGTCTGTTTATTTATTTGAGTGGTGCAGCCCTAGTCTACACTGACTAGCAGTCACAATCCCTGCCTGAGGTCATTGCCTCGCCTTGCCTCATGAGCAAGTCGCCACTGGCAGGTGCTCTACCACTAAGCCCAAGTCCCTCCACCAGGGCCCCCCCTTGTGGCTTTGGTCCTGGGGCATACCTATAATAGGGCAAGTGGAGACAGTTGTCTGGGGGGCCCACTGCCTTGGGAGGCCCCCCCAGAGGCAAGTCACATGACTGACTCCCCCAGCCGCACACCCGCCCGGGCTTCCTTCAGTTGTATTCATCCTCCAAAACTGATGTGAGTGTTAAGACCCGGAGCTACCAGAATGGCATGTCTTTCTCTAGTACCATGAAATGACTTGCATCGTCCACAATTTACAAAACCTTAAAAAAAAATAATTTAGGATGCTGTTCTATTGTGGCACATCGGTCACACACACACACACACACACACACACACACACACACACACACACACACTTACTTTTACTATGCTTTTGTTACCACTATTCAGCCTCATTTACGATTTCTTTACTTCATGAGCTGAGCTTCAGAGAGGTGGGGGCCCATTTTGAAATCTTCTCTCCGGGCCCACTCCAACCTTGTGACGCCCCTGTTTGGCCCTGCTGATCCCTGTGCCCCTATGAAAAAGTCAGGCCATTGCAAAAAACTGCTGATCTTGCACTCAACACTCGATGCCAAATACATGTTTGACAGATTGGAAGAGGGGATGGAAAGCATGAAGCTTGGAGCTTGACATTCAGCACTAGTATCAAGCAAAAAATGCACGCGGGGGAAAGGGTAGAGAGAAAATTAATTGGCCGTGTCCGTTAGCACCATGCAAGCTGGGGAGTCCCCTGAAGAGATCACTGTCGAAACTCAGTAGTGATGAGAGGCCTGGGCAGAGCTATTATGAGGGAAACTGCGAAGGCAGAGACTAGGAGCCCGAATCCAGAGGGGCTAATGGGCTACTGGTGCATACCTTATATTCTCATTTGTGATTCTGGCAATAAAGAGATGAGGGACGATAATAAGGAGGCCCCTGTTTCTTGTAATGAGCTGCTGACTTTAGTTCAACAGACTTCTGGGAACTCAAGCCGATGCAGGCAAAAGAAGCAGAGAAAAGATGGGAAAAGAGGTTGCGTCACTAGCATTTACTAGCATTAGTTTCCTTAGCCCGATTCAGACATTATGCTCTTTGTACACCCGTTCACCTGCTTGTGTGAATGATTGCACCTATGGTCATTTTGAAAATGAACCTGGATACAGGGCCCTCAAATGCATGGGAGAGCTGGGAAGTGTACTTCTGTACTTGCGTTTAGCATAGCATCTGAAAGGCTGTACCCATGTACAGGTCTGTATCTGTGTGCACTGTACACTCGTCGTACGAGCGCTGAACAAAATGTGCAAATGGGTCTCTTAATTTACAATGGTTTGTGATATAAAGGCAAGACATATTCACAGAGCCGCTAGATGGCAGCACAACCTAATACACAAGACACGTTCGCCAACAGTCTATTTTACCACCAGCACAACCTAGTTATTAAATACACACAAGGAAGTGGCGCCGAGTGTGAGGTTCTGTGTGTCACTCTAGAAGAGGGAAGGCGGAAGCAAGAGGAAGACAAGACATTTCCCTTTCTTTCAGGTACTCGCACTTCAGGTCGGACCAGGTCGGACCGGTAACCTGGTGCTCTGAAGGGGAATTTAATGATCGCTGTCCCAGGCTGGCTGAGAGGAACTTGTTTTCTGCTATTGTCTGTCGCCAGCTTAGTGCACACTTGACAAACTGAAGGAAGCTTAGCTGTGGTTTAGTAGGCTGTCTGGGAGCAAGAAGTTGCTGGTTCGAATCTCCAAGCATCTCTGGAGGATGCCCAGAGATGCTTGGCGGATGTGCGAGGGCATCTGGGAAATGTAGTTCCTCTCATGTAAATTTCCAAGATGGCCACATGCTACTGCCAGACATTCCCCTTGTGTCCTCCTGGCCAGCACCGGGCACCCCCGGTTCCAGTGAAAATCTCCCCACTGGTGCTGGAAACAGGAGGGACTGAGCGGGAAGGGCCGCAGTGGGAGGGCCTGCCCTCCATGGCACCAGGGGGTTGCTACGAATGCATCGGCATCAGAACACACCCAACGCACAGCCCTGATGTGCACAGATCATCTGTGCAGAAACATCACGTGCGACTTGGGCTCCCATTTAACTGTGAAACAGCAAACCTTCACTTCTAAATCCAACACGCACGTATTTGGGGCAGATGGCTAGGCTGGCATGAGAAGAGCTAATAAGACAACCTCCGTTTAAGTTCATGTAGTTCAGCTGACCTAGGCTGCAGACTGGCTGCATGCCGGTAGTCATGGACGGGCCATAACTCATCCTCACCCAATAAAATCTAATGGAAAAATGCAGGGCGACCAGTTCCCAAAGAGCGGCAAATGAAGGGAGCACCATGGTCCTGGGCACGAGCTGAAAGCAATACCAGCAGACTCAATGGCATCACAGCATGGGCCTAATTATTCAATTTTTAAACTAATTTTGAGGGCTTTCCAGTGACTATGGGGTTTAATAGTCTTAACAGGCTTTCGCTTAATGTATTACCCAGATAGCAAAGACTGATTGCTTTTTGCACTAGAGGGGGAGAGAGAGAAAGAGAGAGAGTCCTAGCATGACAAATGGACCTAATGCATTACAAAATGTTTTTGCCTAGGATCTCATTATCTCATTCATAAAAAAAGAGTTTGATGGTTGACGACTGCTACCCATAATTATCTCTCTGCCTGCAATACTTTGGAGCTGTTTGGCGTAGCACCAGCGCTCCTGCTCAACGCTTTCCTCCCCTGTTTCTTCTCCGCTGCTGCCTTGCCCGTCACATCCAAGTATTATTTCCGACGGCCCCTTAAATTCTCCCAGTCGCGGGTGCAGCTACACTAGAGCCTGGTAGATCACACGGGCCACCCACCTCATCCTTGTAGTTACTGCACACTACCACCAGTGATGGGAGCTGTATGCAGGCTTTCCTCCTGCTTCTGGTTTGCTTCAGAAAAGCAGCAAAGTTGAAGTGCCTTTTTTTAAAACTAAGAAGGAAAGTAAGCTCATATAGCATCAGGTTAAAAAATGCAACCCAGTGTACGGACTGTCTCAAAATGATCGTTTCTGAGCCACAAGGCAGAACGTATTCTGGTGCACCAAAAACATAAAGCTCTCACCCTAAGCCCCTGGTGCCAAAGTGTGGAGGACTAGACATAGGAACATAGGAAGCTGCCATATACTGAGTCAGACCATTGGTCCATCTAGCTCAGTATTGTCTACCCAGACTGGCAGTGGCTTCTCCAAGGCTGCAGGCAGGAAACTCTCTCCGCCCTGTCTTGGAGATGCTGCCAGGGAGGAAACTTGGAAACTAGATGCTCTTCCCAAGGGGAATATCTTGCAGAGCTCACACATCAAGTCTCCCATTCATATGCCAACCAGGGCAGACCCTGCTTAGCAAAGGGTATATTGGGGGATGGGGCCACTTTGGAAAGCACATCTGAGGTTCCAAGTTCCCTCCCTGGCAGCATCTCCAAGATAGGGCTGAGAGAGATTCCTGCCTGCAACCTTGGAGAAGCCGCTGCCAGTCTGTGAAGACAATACTGAGCTAGATGGACCAATAGTCTGACTCAGTATATGGCAGCTTCCTCTGTTTCTATCCAGTGTGGGGATTTGAACTCACTTCTCCCCAGTCCTAGTCCCATTCTCTAACCACTACACTATGCTGACTCTGTATATGGCAGCTCCCTATGTTCCTATGTTCAAATCAGATATGTTCTCTTTGGTCTGTTTCAAACCCATTTTTAAATGTCTCTATCAAACATTAAGAGATATAGGGTTACTCCTACAGATAGGGCTGGCATGGCGTGTCCTTATGATGCTGCACGCACCCCTCTACCATTTATCCTGAACTATTTCCCCGTTCCTGCTCGGCAAGAGAAAGGCGGAAGAAGCAGCCAGCTAGGGTGGAGTGGGCTTGCTCGGTGCCTAGATGTTAGGGCATGGCTGAAGCACAACTCGGCCTCCTGAACCTTCAGGGCACATATTGCTGCTCGTCAATATGGCAGCAGCAGCTCTGCTTGTCTTGGGACAGGCTACTGGACCCACACTCCAGTCCAGCCAGCAAAGGCCTTTATCGTCCTCATCCCATTGCGATTGCCAAGGGTCCTATATTGCCAGGATCCTTGCAAGAGTCATGAGAAATGGACTCTCTTGCATTGCCTCTCAACGGTTCTACAAGCGGCTTCTGTTTCCTCCACAGCCTGAGAGCACCCTCGATTCACAAACATTCCTGATCTCGGCAGTGCAGATAATGAGGTTTTGGGTCCCACCACAAAATACCTCTGCGTGAGATATTCCATCTCTTTGGGGATGGGGCCACTCTGGGAAGAGTACCTGTAGGCTTACATGCAGAAGGTCCCAAGTTCCCTCCCTGGCAGCATCTCCGAGATAAAGCTGAGAGAGACTCCTGCTTGCAACCTTGGAGAAGCCACTGCCAGTCTGTGAAGACAATACTGAGCTAGATGGACCAATGGTCTGACTCAGCATGAGGCAGCTGCCTATGTGCCTAATTGATCTTTCATACAAAATAGCATTGCTGATAGAACCTATTTCATTCCTTGGACACAACCAGGGGTGTAACTAGGAGAGCAGTGGGAGGGCTGTGTTTGTTCGCCCCTCTCCCTGGTGCCTTCATTATCTCCCAGAGTGCGGGAGATAATGAAGAAAATAGGGAGGGGTGGAGCGGGTGACCCCTCTGGAGTTTGGGGCCCGGGTTCTTTGAACCCATCCACTCACTCATAGCTGGACACAACTGCTAACGAGCAGATTTCTCTAGCAAAGAAGTCCACTTTTGAATTTTGTTCAGTTCAATGAAATCACGAACGCATATGTTCATCTTGTGTCCCCCCTCCCTGCCAATTCCCACAAGGAATTGCTGCTAGATTAAAATTTGCAAAGGGTTTTCCTTCCATTAGACTCTGATAATTAATATTTCATTGTATTTAAGACTCTACGGCAGTGCCATTTACTGCTGCTGATAAAGACAAGCAAGAGAGCAAGGTTTAAACTGGATCACTTTATTTCTTCACATGTAGTTCTTGTATTTGGGACTCCATGCCGTTCCCCGAATAAGCTGCCACCAAATTAACTGGGAGATGGATGACAGCCAATTCAATTAGAAGGGCCGTGATCAGAAAACATAATTCACCCCATATTGTTTGAGCGCAGACCTCTTGCTTTGGGGAACTTGGCAGAATTGATTTTCAGATGGCTCAGCTGTTGTTTTAAATGGTTCAGGGGCAGCTACACGCAGGACATTTATCGCCAAAGAACATAAGAGTTCTGCTGCATCAGGCCAAAGGTGTAGCATCCCCTTTTAATAGGACCACAGGAAGCTGCCTTATACACTGTCAGACCATTGGTGCATCTAGCCCTCTATTGATTGATTATTATTATTTATGTATTACATTTCTCTAGACCGCCCCATCCAAAAGCTCTGGGCAGTGTACGAGTTTAGAAAACATAAAAACAAACACCATTTAAAACACACTGCTTAAAACAATATAAAAACCCATTCTAAAACAATTCAGAACCGTTTCAAACCAATTCAGATACTTAAAAAAAAACCAATTTAAGTATTATATTGTTTGCCCAGACTGGCAGCGGCTTCTCCAAGGGTGCAGGCAGGAATCTCTCTCAGCCCTATCTTTGAAATGCTGCCAGGGAGGGAACGTGGAACCTTCTGCAGGCAAGCAGGCAGATGCTCTTCTCAGACGGGCTCCATCCCCTAGGAGGAATATCTGAACATCACAGTCGTAGTCTCCCAATGTAGTCTCCCACTAAAATGCAATGCAGGGTAGACCCTGCTTAGCAAAGGGGGCCATTCCTGCTCACTACCACAAGACCAGCTCTCCTCCCTTGGCCCTATTTGGAGATGCCCAGGCAGGAATGTGGAACCTTCTACTCTCTCCACAGTGGCCCCATCCCCTAAAGGAAAGATCTGACGGTGCTCACATCATGTAGAGGCTGTTCTCACAAGCAGCCAAGACTGGGCACAGAGCCTGGAGGTGGCCTATAGCCATCCAGACTAGTAGCCATTGATAGACCTGTCTTCCATGAATTTGTCTAAGCCCCATTTCAAGCCACTCAGCCCATTTCATGGCAGAAAGTTCCATAGATTTACTGTGTGAAAAAGTACTGCATTTTTTTGGCCCTAAATTTCCTGGCAGTTGCTTTAAGGACATAGGTAGCTGCATATACGGAGTCAGACCCTTGGTCCATCTCACTCAGTATTGTCTTCACAGACGGGCAGCAGCTTCTCCAAGGTTGCAGGCAGGAATCTCTCTCAGCCCTAGCTTGGAGAAGCCAGGGAGGGAACTTGGGACCTTCTGCTCTTCCCAGAGCGGCCCCATCCCTGAAGGGGAATATCTGACAGTGCTCACACATCAAGTCTCCCATTGAAATGCAAACCAGGGTGGACCCTGCTTAGCTAAGAGGACAAGTCATGCTTGCTACCGCCAGACCCGCTCTCCTTCCTTTCACAGGTCCTAGTCTTGACACTTCGCTCGACACCCCAGGCAGTCAATGGAGGTCCAAAAACTTTCAATGGAGGTCCAAAAACAGGTCCACGCCTCCTAGGAAGTAGGCAACCTGGCTCTAAATCCTTCCTCCGAAGGAGCAACTGGTTTACCTGGTTGAGGGTGCACCTGGCGCTCTGGGCAGTCCCTGGTTAGCCTCCGTGTCCGGGCCAGCCCTGCTGTGAGGACTCCTGTGTGACACAGGCAGACTCTGGGAGGCAGCCACTGACAGCTGGTACAAATCAGCCTCTAATTGCTATGCTTCAGCAAGCAGCAGCAGCTGCACAGAATCCCACAGGCCTTCTCCCCATCTTCCTTTCCAGGCTTAACCCCAACTGAGCATTGCAACCGAAATAAGATTCAACGCAGGGTGCCGTCCGAGCCTCAACTTCTCGCAAAGTAGAAGGACACCGTCTTGGAGAACCTTCACTACGCAACTTGCTGCAACAGAGTCCGAGCTGCCATGGCACCTTCTATCCCGCAATCCCTGACTGCATCTCCTAGGGTTCGCTCCTTGGGTTGCAGAGCAGAGCGCCTTCAGAGGGCAGCCCACAGCACTGAAGTGGTGTAGTCAGAGCCAGCATGGTGTAGTGGTTAGAGTGTGGGACCAAGACTGTGAAGTCGTGAGTTCAAGTCCCCACCCAGCCATGACACTCACTGGATAGGAACATAGGAAGCTGCCATATGCTGAGTCAAACCCTTGGTCCATCTAGCTCAGTATTGCCTAGCTCAGACTGGCAGCAGCTTCTCCAAGCTTGCAGGCAGGAATCTCTCTCAGCCCTCTCTTGGAGATGCTGCCAGGGAGGGAACTTGGAACCTAGAGGCTCTTCCCAGAGCGGCTCCATCTCCTGAAGGGAATATCTTCCAGTGCTCGCACATCAAGTCTCCCATTGAAATGCAAACCAGGGTGGACCCTGCTTAGCAAAGGGGACAAGTCATGCTTGCTACCACCAGACCAGTTCTCCTCTAATGACTTTGGGCCTGACATGTATCTCTTAGCCTAACCTACCTCACAGGGTTGTTGTGAGGATAAATATAGCCATGGATGTCTGGGCTTCTTGGAGGAAGAGCAGGATATAAAACGTATACATACATAAATTAAATAAATCACTTTGTTTCTCTGCCTGGTGTCCTCCTTGAGCCAGTGAGTGGGCTTTGGGGGAAAGGAGGAATTATATTTTAATAGAAGCAGAACATTGGACTAGGACTTTGGTTTAAGTCTCGTTATTGTGTTTTTTTTAAACTCCACACTGAGGCCATTCACACAACCGAAAACTGGGTAGGACAGTTTTGGGTTGTGTGGGAGCAAACAGCTAGGCAGGCCAAGGGAGAAGTGATTGTGTGGAATTAAGGTAGGTGGAAAGGCTAGGGGGGATGTTGACACAGTCCTCACTAGCTTTTCCTTCTACCTTGATTCCACACAGTCACTTCTCCCTCTGCCTACCTAGTTGCTTGTTCCCACATGGACAAAAAAGTTGGGAGCATGCACAACTCCCAAAACCTGTGTAGGACATTTGACCTACCCAGTGTTCGGTTCTGAGATCTCTCTCTCTGTCTCTCTCTCTCTCATAAATATCTTAAGTAAATAGATCTCAGCTAAGTTTCACTGCCACCAAGGCCATGACCCCTGGTTACATGAAAACTCTAACTGCGGTTAACCTTGCCGCTGGCATAATGCTCAGCCATGTTTAAAGTGGGAGGGGGAACATTTGCTCCAAAGAGTGGATAAAGTGCAGGAGGAAGGGTTCCCATGGCTCGTTCCCAATCTCGTAACCATGGGCAAGAGAGAGGCATTTGCCACCTCTGCACCGATTCCTAGTGTGTGTTGACTCCAACGTATTTCCTTACTCTCTCTCTAAGCCATCAGCTTCTGGAGAGCATCTCGCAAAAGAACTAGCCCTTGTCGCCGAAAGATATTTACAGCAAAAGCAAAATCCAACAAGGTCTTGCTACCCTTTTTATTGCCAAAAGAAATGGGCCGTGACACCCCGTCACACAGCTGATGGATATCAAAGCTCTCTGTGATTAGGAGCAGATGAATAGCAAACTTTCAAAGTGTCACTTGGAATTATCAAACTGGAATGGATTTTCAGCCCAACATCAAGGTAGCAGCAGCAGCTGATTAAAAAAAAAAAAGTACAATCCAATTTCCCTAAATGAATTAACTCCAAGCTGGCAAGAGTAGATGATTTGAGTAAAGTTTTTTCCCCCTCCCAAGGGAACTTCACACTCCGTTTGCAAGGTGTACAACATAACATGCCTATCACTTAGCAGGTAAATAAAATTGATAATGTAAAACCAAATTATAAAGAGGAGTCCTACAAAGTAGTCAAGAGATTAGAGCAATGTAAGATGCCAAAGGAAGTTTAGAACTGGATTTCCCCACAGCCAGTGGCTGGCACCTCACCACTTGCATCATGCATGCCCTGGCTGACCCCTGACTGTCCTGCTTGCCTCTGTGACTTGCCCTGTGATTACACAAGAACCGAGGGACCTTGGGAGCTGTCTTATACAAAGGCTGTTCTCACAAGCAGCCTAACCCACGCAATGGCAGCCCAGCCTGGCACTGCCCACCCACCTGACCCCGCTTTGAAGCCCAGCCTTTACCCAAGGTTAAGGGCGTGAGCACACTCTTAACCCCAGCACCGGGATCGTGTGTGTGTGCTTGGGCTGTGTTTGAAACCCAAGCACACAAAGAAATGGGCATCTAGAGTATCCATCTCATGGGGGTATCATCTCATGCACTGCACTTGTCACACGACATGCCGTCCCGGCCTCCGACGCATCGTCCTGGCCTCGTCCCGGCCTTTGGCTGCTTGCATGCCCAAGACAAGCGGAGCGATCATCTGGGGGGAAGGTAGGTTGAATTCTGCCTTCCCTGCCCCTGTGTTGGTCACGAGAATGACCTTACTGTGTCAGACAAGTGGTCCCTCTAGTTCAGGACTGAGGTCATTCACACAACTGAAAACTAGGTAGGACAAGTGTCCTACACAGGTTTGAGAGCTGCGTGCACTCCCAATTTTTGGTCGTGTGGGAGCAAACAGCAAGGTAGGAGGAGGGAGACATGGTCGTGTGATTGCTTTACAGTAGCATTAGGATCCCTACCCACTCCTCAGATAAAACCAGAATCCTACACACTGCAAAATGGGAACTCTTTGCTCTCTGGATCCTCCTCCATTATGCAGAGCAGTTTGACAGAGCATCTTGTCTCATTTCTATTACATTTCATTTTTTTTTTAAAAGCATCTTCATTTGAAATTCAGGGCCTGAAAACCCTTCTGTCCTAACCGCCCCCCCCCACCTTCTGCACTATTCAGAATGGTTGCTATTTGAAATCTGCTGGTACGATTACCTGACAATTAAATGGACAGGAAAACACACACACTTGCGCACGGAGACGAGACGCTGCCCATTGATTATTTATGACACCATTTAGGGATTTAACTAGTCATTAGCATTGCACGGTCCTCCCTGCAGTCTAGAACACGGAAAAAGTTATCAGCTTGTCCCCTGATCACACGAAGCCAAGGTTTCTCTCTTCCGTTTGGTTGCCTCCCCAGGTAGAAGTGACACCAGGAAAAAGGGAAAAACATCTGTGTGGCTAATTAGCTTCCGTTTGCCCTTAGGCTTTGCCCAGGGAGGGGAAAAAAAAACCTCACCCTGCTGTTTTAATGACAGTTATACCGACTCTGAACGCTGATATTAATGGGAAATAATTGCTCAGTTCATCGGCTCAGTCGTTCATAAACTAGCTAGCAACTAATGCTGGTACCAATCAAGCAGGCACAAGAAAGGGAGGGGAACCTTTCGCATCTGAATGGCCCACTCCAGAGACTTGGATCCCTTTTTACAAAATGCATTATTGGCTTCTCGGCAAAGCTGGTCAGGGCTGACCAGGAAACAACCAAAGCTGGTCAGTGGAGCCATCGCTGTCCTGCAGGAGCAGCTCATTCTAAAGAGCCAGAGGGGGCACCAAAGGAGGCACCTTTCTCTGCCTCACTCCCCGTTTCCGCATATGGCTACACCCGCAGTGTCTGACGTCAGATGCAGGTGAACATAAGAACATAAGAACAGTCCTGCTGGATCAGGCCCAAGGAAGCCCATCTAGTCCAGCATCCTGTTTTGCAGAGTGGCCCACCAGATGCCGCTGGAAGCCTACAGGCAAGAGGTGAGGGCATGCCCTCTCTCCTGCTGTTGCTCCCCCTGCAACTGGTATCCAGAGGCATCCTGCCTTGGAGGCTGGAGGTGGCCTATAGCCCTCCGACTAGTAGCCATTGATAGACCTCTCCTCCATGAAGTTATTCTTAAAGCCATCCCGGTGGCATGTCTAGGGTGCCTAGGCACTGCTGCTGGTGGGTTACACCCACGCCACCGGTGGCTTCCTATGCACCTGCTCACAGCCCTGATCCCAGGCGGCAGTACTCTCTCGGGGTTTTTTTGGTCTTTGGAAGGCCGTAGGTGAGAGAAGGGTTGGACAGCCCCTCCCCAGCAGTGCCACTGCAGAGTCAGCCTGCCTTCACTGTTCTTGTCTTGCTGGGGGCTGTTTGTTAGTCCCACCTCTGCTCTACAAGTAACTTAAGCCCCATTCCAAAGCTGGCCTGGATCAAGGGATGGATGAACCAAAACCACCACATACTGTATGTGACCCAGTCTGTGCCTCTGCAACACGGCAGGAGATCTGGGAAGTGGCACCCTCAGATCGCACCCCTTCTGCCTCAGCATCTCTCATACGTCTGCTGGTTGGCATAGTCAGGCGATCCCTGCCCTTCATCAGAAGCAGCTGCAACAGATTTCCCAAGCTCCTCCGGTGACTTTCCGACTGAAAGTTTGTATGCTAACTTTCTGTCTTTAATCCCATTTTCTCCGTTGATAAACCCTTGGAGCGGGGGTGGGGTGGGGTGGTTAGGGAAAGGCGCTTGCGATGGAAACATGGTGACAGAGGTTCCACTCCAGTTTTGTGAGTTGTGACATTATAATTACAGGTAAGCATCTACTGAAGTCAACACTTCATTTGCGAAGCATCAGCCATCACAAAAGTGGGCTGTGGCTCTGACATTCTGGCACAATGCATCTGGCTGACAACAGGAGTGACTGACAGCAAATGCTGGTGCAGTAAAGAGCCAGCAAACGCAACACAAACAGAATTGGATTGAAGCACATAAGAGGCAAATGGATCACGCTCTCTCCTTGCTTCCCGCTCTGCCCTCTGGGATGAGAAACAGCAGCAAGGGCACTTAACCAAGACCGGCCCATACTGTTATCTTAATTAATCACTGCATATGGACTGTCACCAGAGTCAATGCAATGAAGGTGAAGGAGCAGGTCATATCTGTCTTCATCGGAGGAGCAGAGATTAACCAAAGGCATAGCTTGATCTCTGTTGCTCCTGGAAAAGTAAAGGTAAAGTTGTGCCGTGGAGTCAGTGTTGACTCCTGGCGACCACAGAGCCCTGTGGTGGTCCTTGGTACAATACAGGAGGGGTTTAGCATTGCCGCCTCCTCCTCAGTATGAGATGATGCCTTTCAGCATCTTCACTGCTGTCCGATATAGGTGTTTCCCATAGTCCGGGAACATACCAGCGAGGATTCGAACCGGCAACCTCTGGCTTGCTAGTCAAGTCATTTCCCTGCTGTGCCATTAGGTGCTCCTTGTATCCTGCCCCAATATCTTCAGAGCCATTGCAAAGATCTGACCATCCCAGAGTGAACAGGCCATAGCTCAGCAGTCGAGTATGCAGTAAGAGTACTAAGTATACAGACTTAGCAACACAACAGTCACAAAGCGATGCACAGAAAAGCCTTTTAAACAGTAGGCTTGGTTTTAACAGGGCAATATATGAATTAAAACCAAATAAGAACAGTCAACAGAACAGAAACCTCCGATCAATGAGCAAAGTTATAACTAAAAGTCAAATCAGATGCTACTTCTGCACATGATGGTGTTAGCCTGCTTCTTTTTTATTCAGTAGATAGTAGCTGATGGTCCCGCATGGACTGGAACCATGATTGGAGGAAATAAGGATTGAACCATTTGACCCAGTCATGGTCCTGATCTGGAAACTCCCTCCACCTCTGATGGCTATTTGCCTTACTCTTTCAATCTCCACTTTGCGATCCAACAACAGGGTCAATTGGGGGCAATGTAATCATCTGATGAGCTGATTTCCTACATCACCCCTGCTGCTGTCTACAGCCGAGAGCATTATTCTACCTTCGCAGAAAACCTGAGGGCATATGTACTCTAGTTTATTTGCCTATAGTATCCCTATGCACACAATACTTAACCATAGGCCACATTCGCACATAACGCAAAACTGGAGTTTAAGGGGGCAGAGGTTGCCAAACCTGCACATCTGAATGTGGAAAACTTTAGTTCTATGAGGCAAGCTCATAGGTTCTATGAAGTTTTATTTTGTAAACTCCAATTTGAACCCTTGGGTTGTAGTGAGTTTCTTGGCCCCAACCCAAGGTTCAACTCAGGCTGCGCTATGTCCAAATTCGGAACTGCAAATTGTGTCCCCTGTGACTGGAATTGAGGGAGGAAGCTCTTCCCTCTCTCCATCTGTGATTGGCTGTGCATGCTGTCCTTCATGCAAGAAGGAAGTCCACACAGCCAGTTGTCCCTCCTCTCTGCAGTCTCCCTGACTGCACCCTACCTGATCTCCGTTACGTCCGAATTTGGACAGAAAAGTGGGGTGGGGATTGGGACCCATGGTCTCACATTATGTGCGAATGGGGTGACAGAGTGTTTTGTATAACCTTCGTTAAGTGTTTTGCTGAAGTTATTGCATCATGGTTAAAGGACTAGCTGTACAACTGAATGTTGAATAATGGTTTGAAGTATATTGGCAAACTGTAGTTTGTGCTAACGATGGGTAAGTGTGACATCTGCACTGAGCAAACCCTAGTTAAGACAGTTCCTCATTCATCCGGGCTATCTGTTTTCAAGATGACAAAGCAGGTCTCATTGGAGTTTCCTCTGTGTCCCTTCTAAGGCACAGCTTAGTGGGGCAAGCTAAACTATAGTTTCACACTATACGTTTGGCATCTAACCAGGGTTAAGGCGACAAACCCGGTCCAGTGCTAACCACGGTTAAATGTTTTGTCCACAGTGGGTCAGTATCTTGTCCAAAGTCATTGCTGGATGAGCAATAACCTGAAACTATTGTCTTATCCTTTTGACCTTAAAGGTTCCTAGCCATTTCTCCATGCAGCAAGAAATAACCCGAAACATTCCATCTTTCTATGACATGACGAATGAGCTTCGATTAACAGCAGCTAAAAGAAGAAAAAGCCACTAATGTGTTTTATACAGTCACTGATCAGTTCCTGACATGCAATATTTCATTTGTTTGAAGACATTAAGAGATGTTGTGTACCTAGAAACAACAGCATGTGTGATGGTACATCTATCATTACATGCGTCATAAACGCAAAGAGGACATAAATTTGTTTCTGCCTGTTAAAGTCTAATTACCTGTAAAATCATTACTTGGCACTTCAGCAAATTGACACAATCAACTTAAGGATCCTCAGCGTATTAAAAACTGCACACACACAATGCGCCCCCTGCTTGCTTGTGTACTCAAATCGCCCCAAACTGTTTGCTGGTACAAATGACGTCATATGTGAACATCAGAGATCACCTCAAAAGGTCCATCAGGCTCAGCACTGTGTAGCCTGTCTGTTGTTGGACTGATTCTGGTGACTTATTTCTCCAGTATCGTCCAAAAGGAGGAAGCAATACCCAGTGACAGCCAACAGCCTGGATGGCTTTAAGAGGGGTTGAGATAAATTCAATGAGGACAGGTCTATCAAGGGCTACTAGACTATAGGCCACCAACCTCAGAGGCAGGATATGAATACCAGTTGCAGGGGAGTAACAGCAGGAGGGAGGGCATGCCCACACCTCTTGCCTGTGGGCTTCCCAGGGCTTCCTGTGGGCTTCTTTGGAGGGAATTTTTCCCATAGGGAGCATTCAAAATGGAGTTCTACCACTTGCAAGCTTCAATCTACTACCATGGGATGGGGGTTCATCACCGTAAAGATATATTGTCTTTGTGGGGGTGACTGCAAGGACTTGAATTATAAAAATAACCCAGGACACAAAAATTAGGCTATATTTCAGCAGCGACAAGTATACAGTGGAAATTGTTGTAAGTCACTCTGAAGAGTCTGAAGTGACAGAAGCATGGAACAACATGTCGAACAGC
This sequence comes from Hemicordylus capensis, assembly GCF_027244095.1. Classification (NCBI taxonomy): domain Eukaryota; kingdom Metazoa; phylum Chordata; class Lepidosauria; order Squamata; family Cordylidae; genus Hemicordylus; species Hemicordylus capensis. The sequence continues at coordinate 24,893,892 of NC_069667.1, forward strand.
TAAAAGTGAATATTGTCTTGCTGCTTGAGCAATATGATTAGCTTTTGACACTAAAGATATACCACCAGGTTTTTCATCTTCCTCTTTATTTGCATTGCTTACTGATGAGCTGCTGTCAGATAAATCGAGGCAACTGAAATGCCAGACTTGTTTTTTCACCCATAGCGAAATTATTGAATAAGCTGCACCCTGTTTTCCAAAACATTTTAAATGGAAATCAGTTAACACACTTAGTGACTGATATAGACAAGACAAAATGCACCATCATTGAAAACACATTATGATTGACAAGGGGGTGGGGTGGTGGAAAGCATTTTTCTAAGAATACTGTAGAGAAAGCTGTAGCTTAAAGAAGAGATGGCGGAATGAATGTAGCATGGGGGAAAATAATAAATAAATAAATAAATAAATAAATAAATAAATAAATAAATAAATAAAATTATTAATTATAAGAATAGGTTCAATTTTTAGTTCATCTGTCCACATAACATTATTCCAGAAGCCTTGCGGGTTATCCAGATGCCAAGAATAATCCTGCATGGGTCATCTAGAATCAAAATTGAACATTTCGGACATCATCACAAACATTTTGTTTGGCAAAAACCAAACATTGCCTTCCAAAGGAAGAACCTCACCCCAACTGTCAAGCATGTTGATGGAGGCTTCATGCTTGGGTCTGCTTTGCTGGATCAGGACCAGGACGGCTTGCCATCATTGATGGAATTCAGCCGCATATCAGAAAATTCTAGAAGACAATGTCAGGCCATCTGTTCAGGAGCTGAAGCTGAGCTGGAAGTGGGTCAGGCCACAAGACAATGACCCTGAACATTCAAGTCTACCACATACTGCTAACTGAGCAAAGAGGCACCTTTTAAAAGTGGTGCTTCTTTCTATTTAGCAGGGGGAGAGCAACTGGCCCTATTCGTCCCCAGCACAGCATTCCTCCAGTGGCTGTTGCTGGTGTCTATCTTATGTTTCTTTTTAAGATTGTGAGACCTTTGTGGACAGGCGGCCATTTTAATTTATTTTATTTTGTTTTGTTTTATTTATATGTAAACTTCTTGGGAACTTCTGTTGAAAAGTGGTATATAAATATTTGTCATATTTGTATAATGGCTGAAGAAGAAGAGTTTCCGTGTTTTGAAGTAGCCAAGTCAAAGTCTTGACATAAACCCAATAGAAATGTTGTGGCAAGACCTGAAGTGAGCTGTTGATGCATGGAAGCCCTCCAGTGTCACAGAGCTGAAACAGTTTTGTATTAAAGGATGGGCCAAGATTCTTCCAAGCCAATGTGAGAGACTGATCACCAGCTACAGGAAGTATGAAGTTGACGTTCTTGCTGCTTAAGGAGGTGCCACCAATTCCTGAATACCAGGTTCACATACATTTCCACACAGGGATGTTTCTTTCTTTCTTTCTTTCTTTCTTTCTTTCTTTCTTTCTTTCTTTCTTTCTTTCTTTCTTTCTTTCTTTCTTTCTTAGATTTATATACCGCCCTTCCAAAATGGCTCAGGGAGGTTCACAGCATGATAAAAACAATTAAAACAAATTAACAATTAAAATCAAACTATTACAACACAATAAAACCAATAGAACAGCTAAAAGCCCTGAAAATCAGGGCAACAATTTAAAACCATTTAAAACAGTTAATCATTTAAAACCCTGGAAGGCCAGGCCAAATAGGTAGGTTTTAAGGGCTCTCCTGAAGGACGGCAATGATCTCAAGTTACGAATTTCTGCCGGGAGTGCATTCCACAGCCTAGGAGCAGCTACAGAGAAGGCCCGCCTCTGCGTCGCCACCAGACGAACTGGTGGCAACTGGAGACGGACCTCCTCAGATGATCTTAAGGTGCGGTGGGGATCATGTAAAAGAAGGCGCTCTCTTAGATAACTCGGACAAATGTTTGTTGCTGACTCTTTCTGTTGAGTGATTATTCAAAATATATCCCTTTTGCCTGAGTTATTTATCCATCGGGGCTGCCTGTCTCTCTTATCAGGGCTTAGCTTAGGATCTAGCCATGTCTTCAATAAGAATTGTGCTAACCTACAGACCACCCTAGTGGGTTCACAAACCTTTTCTCAGCACTGTGCATGAACTCTAGCTGCTGCAAAGAACTCTAGGCAATAGGGGGACCAGAAACCCTAGGGGGGTTTCTAGGGGGACCAGAAACCCAGTCTTACCACTCAACAGGTTCTTAAAGTTTTCCTCAGGCTCCGCACTCAGTTATTTATAAGGATTGTTAATACCTCTGTTTGTTTTGGAAACAAGTGCATTATGAATATTCATGCAGATCAGTTTTTAATTATACTCCATGTGAGCCACTTACCAGATTGGTTAGATGCATTCCAAATAATCAGAGACTTGTTTAACTATCAGGAGACCTCAGTGCCCCGAGCTGAATAACTTTTCCTGACCAGAAAAGTTGTTTTCTCAGCCTGACAGAGAAAGTGTACTGCTGAACCTGCTTTCAACATAACGTGCGAGTAACTGTATGCGCTTGCAGATCTGTACCGGTTTACATTGTGCACAGATTGTACAAGTACTGAACATAACCTAGAAATTGTGCTAATATCCTTCAGTGGAGAGAGGTGAGGAGAGAGGTTCTTCTCTGTGGTAGCTCCCAGACTGAGATTTACTCTGAAGAACTCTTTCTGCCATCCTTCTTGATATTCTTCCACTGCTTCATCTGTTGTTGTTGTTGCTGCTGCTGCTGCAGGGCATTTTCCGGAATACACAATTTGCAATGGGTAAAGCATTACAAAGTGCAATGGAATCATGTAACATTCTGAAACCAAGACTTGAGGGTTGTCCAATGCTAGGCTGACGGCCATTCCTATTTTCCATCCATTGCAATGTGTTTTCAAGGCAGGAATGTCCATATTCTCCTTCAAACACATTTATCTGCCCCTCCTCCTTCTCCATTTGGGCCAATGGAGTTGTGGGGAAGGTGGAAGGGAGAAGTGTTGCAATTGCTCCCAATAATAAAGTTCCCTCCGCCTGTGTTTGGGCAGGTTTTTTGACAGCCAGTCACAGGTGGCCTCCCTTGGATCTCCCGGGTTGGCCCAAGAAAATAATTTCCCATTTCTACTCCCCACCTTCTCTCCCTGTTTCCAGGACCAGTAACAAGCAGCTCTGAGGTACAGTAGCGGCAGGAGGGGAAAGGGGTGAAAGGAGGAGGAGGAAAGGGAAGCAGCATGGTGGTGTTTCAGTTTTGGGACAAGCTACCCCACCTTCCACCCAACCTGTGGAAGGAGCAGCTTCAAATTTCTCACCTCTTGACCTCAGCAAACCTTTCCTTCTGCCCCTGCCCCACCAAGCTGGGGGTGTGGAAGACCTGAGAGATGGTGTTTTGTGTGGGGGTTTTTTGCAAATAATCTGGAGGGTTGCAGGGAAAGAGCAAACGTTGTGGGTGGGATGGAGTGGCGGCAAAGGTTGAGGCAGGGGGGATAAGCAAAGCAAGAGGAAAGAAGGGCCTTTGCAGGTGCTTCCACTGCGAGGGAGTTGCAGAGCCAGGGGGTGCACTTGGCAAGCAGCATGCAGAGATGGTGCCGATGATTCTGCTGCAGCGTGTGTGCATTTGCGTGCAGGCACTTCAGGAAGAGCGCAGAGATTTTTAGGTTGGGTTTGTTTTTTGTGCAAGCCTTCAAAGTCCACTCAGGCGGCCTTGTTCTGCGAGTATGTGGCATGGTGACTCTTGCCTTGCAGCTAATAAGACTACAACCGTGATGGCTCAGCCCTCCCCGTGACACACAGCAACTCTAAACAACAACAACAACAAGAGGATAGGGTGGCCCTATCCACCCACAGCACAGTACTTCCAGTGACTATTGCAAGTGTCTATCTTATGTTTCGTTTTAGAATGTGAGCCCTTTGGGGACATTGAGCCATCTTATTTATTTATTGTTTCTCTTTGTAAATTGCCCTGAGCTATTTTTGGAAGGGCGGTATAGAAATCGAAATAACAACAACAACAACAACAACAGGATAAAATCATACACATGGCTGGTAAAGACACATAAACTGATGCAACAAGACTGGTGGGGAGAGGCGGAAAGAGACAGAAACCTGGACTGTTGTCGTCAGGATACACAGGTTGTCTATATGAACCTTGGCTCTCCAGCTGTGGTGAAGCTACAACTCCCATCTTCCTCAGCCACAATAAGGCTGGGGATGATGGTAGTTGTAGTTCAACAGCGGCTGGAGAGCCAAGGTTGCCTACGCCTGCTATAAACAATTAATTAAATAAGACAGAAATGGGCATTCTGAACTGTGATGTTTAAGATGATGGCCATGATGTGAGCGAGCATTCAATTAACCTATAGATTAATGTTGCACCGATTTCAGAATTTCGGCTGTGGCCCAACCCCCTTGCTATATTCTTCGAGTGCTTCTAGCCACAGCACACCGTATAAAGACCAAGGGAGGGAAGAACAGTCTGTTAGAGACAAATATTTTTCAAGAACGTATGTAAATGGTGAGCTTCTTTGTTTAATCAGGCTCAGCGCTGATATATTGCAAACTCATCACCTAATTAAAACAAGACAGCCTCCTGATCAACAATTAATCACAGAGAGGGAGCATCAATATAAGTGGGTCATTACATGATTGAATGTTTAACCTCTCAGAGTCCTCATTTCTCCCTCACCACACCGAAATGAAGTAGCATACTTTCAGTGAAATGTTCCGCAAGCCATTTTTAATTCCTCCATAGTCTAAAAAATTCTTTTATTGCAGCATATTTTTAATGCTAAAATAACCCTAAGTGCATCCCCCGACATGCTTGATATTGCTCTGATAAGCTGGTGGTGGTGAGCTGGGAAAATGTAAAAAACACACAACCCTTTCGACTAAATTAACACCTTAAGAATTCAAAGGCAGTTGCTAATTTTTACTCTAAGTGGGAGCACTATTTCTCCAAATATTTCAACAGGTCACAGATGAAAATAATGACGTGCAACAAAACAAAATAAAAAATAAATAAAAACCTTGACAGAGATCACTGCCTAGTCTCTGCCCTCCCCTTTGCATATTTTGAAGGTTCTGCTCTTGGTTATAGTCTTCTGCACTAGACTGGGCCATCTGCATGCCAAGAAGGTCAAGTCCACCACCGGGCACGGTGTCAATATCCCCTTGCTGCTCTTGTACCGACGAGCAACTGCCATCGAGGCATACTGCCTCTGAACATGGGAGGTTTCACATAGTTATCATAGTTGATAGCCAGTAATAGAGCTTCGTGTGCATGCAGCTATAGAAATGAAATGTCTAGGCTTTGAGAAGGGAGATGAACTGTAACGGATGAGGACACTAGCAACTCACTCTAACATGATTTTAATGAGGCAGCTCAAAAGGAAACAAAGAAGAAGGGCAAAAGTGATGTGCCGGTGACGGGCAACAAAAAGTAAGCGCTGTCCCTGGAAAATAGGGACAGTCGAACCCCTGCTATTGTGGCAAAGAGGCACCTCTCAAAGTGGCGATATTCTTTATATTTAGCAAGGGGGGGGGGAGTAATCAGCCTATTCAGGCCCAGCACAGCATCCCTCCAGTGGTCGTTACTGATGTCAATTTTCTATTCCTTTTTAGATTGTAAGCCCTTTTGGAGAGCCCTATTGTAAGCGATGGCCCCTCTCATTGATCCAGAAAAAAAGACATAGGTCTGTAGGATAGAAATGCCTGCTATGAGAAACCAAAAGAAGCTTGCTGGTAATTCAAGGATCTCAGCATCTTGTGGGCAGGGTTGTTGGGTCCCCCTGTGGGGCCACTGACCGTTCCCACAGAGGGAGGTGGCTGGCCTTATATAGCACCTGCCCATACATGGATTAATACCTTTCCCACCTTCTCGGAAGTGGGACAGAGCCCAGTGAGCTGAAATTAATTGCCTGGTTTCGAGGAGGGGGAGTTTTGTCCTGACTAGTGATAAATTTGCACAGCGCCTAGATATTTCAGAAGGTCTAATTGTCTTCACCTACTCTAATGATGGCAGAAACAGGAGGCACAGTTTGGATAGGTTAAAGATGGGATCGGGATATTAATTAGAGGCCTGTTCTCTAGACACGTCCATGGACCATGCACATCTCATTAACGTTAATGGAAATTAGCCTTGCATGTGGCAGGCAGGATAAATAGGCCCCATCCATAGTAAAAGCTTTATACTTGTTGTTCAGTAAAGAGAGGCACCAGACTCTTGTTAAAACGGTTAAGGTTCTGATGATGCTATGTAACCGCCAAGGATTCAGTGGCAACACAGCCCCCAACAGTGCCATCCAATCGACAACATGGTCAGGTCGCCCCTCTTTTCATCTGGGGCCGCTTTCCATCCACAACTTCTAGACAATGAATCAGCTGCCTTTTAAAATTAATAAAAATTTTCAAGAAACTAAAAATGGGCCCCCAAGCAACTGAGCAGATTATATATATATTGAACATAGGGACATAGGAAGCTGCCATATACTGAGTCAGACCCTTGGTCCATCTAGCTTAGAATTGTCTTCACAGACTGGCAGTGACTTCTCCAAGGTTGCAGGCAGGAATCTCTCTCAGCCCTATCTTGGAGATGCTGCCAGGGAGGGAACTTGGGACCTTCTACTCTTCCCAGACCGGCTCCCTCCCTTAAGGGGAATATCTTCCAGTGCTCACATTTCTAGTCTCCCTTTCATATGCAACCAGGGTGGACCCTGCTTAGCTAAGGGGACAAGTCATGCTTGCGACCACCAGACCAGCTCTCCTCTAGTTTTTAGTATAAATGCTTACAAAAACCACCACCAGCAGAAACCATACATGTGCATGTATGCAAATACGCTTTTTTCCCCTTCAGAAATATTGTGCTTTGCTGCTTTCTGTTTTAAGTGGAGCCAACTCTTATTTTTCCTTTGGCAACCTTCCACTTCAGCTCACCCAGTAACTCCTAAACAGAGTTAACAACATAATTTCTAAAGCATAAACAACAACAACAAATATTTACATATCGCTTTTCAACAAACATCTCCAAAGCAGTTTACTTAGAGAAATAATAAACAAATAAGATGGCTCCCTGTCCCCAAAGGGCTCACAGTCTAAGCACACCAATGAAGTTCTTGGGTCTCAAGATGGTATCAGAGTAGCCCTTGGGAATACGACATTTCCCAAGGACCACCAGCATTATCCTTTCCACAAATCAGGAATCGGTGAGGTGAGGTGAGTTGAGTTGCAGCACCCTGGGTAGCTCCCAATGAGCAACTTGAACAAGGTTCCAAGTTCCCTCCCTGGCATGTCCAGATAGGGCTAGGAGAGACTCCTGCCTGCACCCTTGGAGAAGCCGCTGCCGATCTGGGTAGACAATACTGGGCTAGATGGACCAAGGGTCTGACTCTTTATATGGCAGCTTCCTATGTTCCAATGATTGTGACCGTGGACTCCTGTTGGATAGTCATATGAACATGTGAAGAAGCCTCATCCTAGTCCCATTATGCAGTTCCTACACTCCCAATGATCCTGGAGAGAATCTATCTATGTGGTCGTGAAGAGTCAACGCCAACTTGATCTTCAATCAAAGACTGACTGACAGAAGTCAAACTTACTTTTCAAGGGGTATTGAAAGTGCAGCTCTCTCTAATAATTTATTATGCTCACTCGTAAACATATGACACTCATCACAGTACATTTATCCGCAGTAGCCCTAACTGTGGAGAAAACATATAATATAATATTAAAAGATAATCTAATGGGAAGACTGAAAATGGAGATTTCCCCCAATTTCTCCCACTTCCCTCAGCGGGTTAGGGGGAGCCTCCACAGCAGGATGATATGTAGCACAGACAGGCTGTAGAAGAGCCACACAGGATGATATCATGATTTATTACATTATCTTCAATCCCGCCCCCTCACAGACCACCTGCAGTACCCTTGTTGACCACCAGTGGTTCATGGACCACCAATTGGGAACCACTGCTATAGGATGCTTTGGCTCAATTTTCAGAAAAGCAGCATATACATTTGGTCAACAATTACATAAATAAGGAGGAAGTCTAAATGCTGGGCATGGAGACAACTGAACACAAATACCGTTTTGCTGCTGGAGTTTGTACGAATCCAAACTGGTAAACAGAATAAACACATGGCTTGCAGTTACTGGCATAGCCTTTGCTTTAATTAGCAATTTAGCTGCCACTAAATGAAAATGCAACCAATGATTCATACATTTTTAAATTAAACGTGAAAGATGAAATAGATGCAGTAACAGTCAAAATGGTAATTAAAACAACATGCGCTTCAAAATACAAAGCACCGCAGCTTGGGAGGTGGGACGGAAGGATGCTCAAGAAGAAGATCGCATTGAAAATGTGCCAGCAACCCGGCTCTGTGCTCTTGATTGACTGAGCCAACCGGCTGCTCTAGCGAAGCTGGAGAGAGGCGGGGGGGGGGGAGGAGGAAACAGGAGATGGATTGGGACTGGCAGCGTCCAAAGGGCTGAGACAGTGATAATCTGCAACTTAAGGGACCAAAACAGTGCAGAAAATTGGGGGATTGCATTCTTTAAAACTGGTGATTGGGGGGTCTGTGATGGGCCCCCCACCCGTCGGGGACCTGCTGTGCTGGGGGCAGGTGACCCGGACAACTGTCTGAGAAGCCAGGCTTGGCGGGGGTGGGGGTGGGTGGGGGCACCAGGCATTTCAGTTATACTTAAAATGCAAACGCTTCTATAAGAACAGAGGAAACAAATTTGCTTTTAATTGCTTTTATCCGGCACAAGTAAATGGAGATTTACAGATCCGTGTGTGCAAATTTATCGTCTTCAGTGGCAGGGATAAATCACACCTGCTGATCACACATCACCTGAAGCATATGAAGTGATTCAGCTCTGAAAAAGAATTAGCACCTGAGTCTAAGAACAAGAGACTCTGGGACAAGAGACTAAAAAAGGGCGATAGGAAGCTGCTTTATACCAAGTCTGCCCATTGGTCTGTCTTGCTCAGTATTGTCTACACCAGGGATTCTCAACATTGGCTCCCCAGATGTTATTGAACCAACTCCCATAATCCCCAACCAAAGGCTACTGGGGCTGGGAATTATGGGAGTTGAAGTCCAAGAACATCTGGGGACCCAACGTTGAGAATCCCTGGTCTACTCTACACTGATTGGCAGTGGCTCTCCAGGGTTTCGGGCAGGGGTATTTCCGAGCCCTATCTGGAGAGGCCAGGGATCAGAGCTGGAACATCTTACATGCTAAGCAGATGCTCTTCCACTGAGCTGTGGCCTCATCCCCATGGATGGCTCAGCCGGCATGAGGCTCTGTTGCATCAACTTGCTCCATTGGAACTCTCTGAAAACCCTGCCTTGCCTTGGGGCCCCATGTGAATCCAAGTAACCCAATTAGTCAGATAATTACTTAGAGGCAGGCCTTCTCTGTAGCCGCTCCTGGACTGTGGAATGCACGCCCTGCAGAAATCCGTAGTTTGAATTCTTTATTGGCCTTCAGGAGAGCCCTTGACAGGTCATCTGTCTGGCCTGGCCTTCCAGGGTTTTTAAAATGTTGTGAATGGTTTTAATGTTGTCACCTGGTTTTTTCAGGGTTTTTAAATTGTTCTGATTGTCTAATTGTTGTTTTATGATGTTTTAACTGTTTGATTGTTGTTGTTGTATGCTGTTTTATAGCTTTTGTTTTAACTGTTAATTGATTTTAATGGTTTTGTTTTAGTTGTAAACTGTCTTGAGCCATTTTGGAAGGGCGGTATAAAAATGGAATTAATTAATTAAGTAAGTAAGCAAGTAACCACCCTGCTTTCAGTCAACTAACCAGATAAGCTGGAAAAACAGTCTATAGTTCAAAGACGTGTTAGGAGGAATTGGCCGAATCTCCTTTGAGAGCGATCAAAGGAAGCCATTCCTGCATGGTTCATGCATGACATTGCCTGAGTTGAGGCACCAAATACTGCCTTGCTCAGGAAGCATCTCTCAGGAAGTGTCTTCCCATCCCACTGCCTACCTGTGGCCTGCATCAGGAAGTCCTAACAAGGGACCCACTCCACACAGGCAGGAAGGACACCTTGGTGTTGCTCAGGAGGAGAGAGCAGATTAAGGAAGGGTAACAGAACTCCCTCTGCTTTACAAGTGGCTCTTTCCTTCTCTCTCTCTCCTCCCGTCTCCCCTTTATAGCCTCCAACCTGTCACCTTTGTATACATTCAGGGGACTGTATTGTTGGTGCTCCAAGGTTGCCAAAATATTTCCATGTGCTCTGTGCTTCTGCTCTATCAAGCAACTCCATTCTTTGTTTCAAAAGCCTTGTCTGCAAATTAATTCCTCCTCCAGGGTTCCCTAGTGCCAGCATTTCCTTGCATCTAGACTTCCCCGCTGATATGTTTCCCAGATGATGGGAAACACCTCTATTGGGCAGATGCTGAAAGGCATCATCTCATACTGTGAGGGAGGAGGCAATGGTCAACCCCTCCTGCATTCTACCAAAGACAACCACGGGGCTCTGTGGGCACCATGAGTCGACACCAACTCGACAGCACCACTTTACCTTTACAGATAGAGGTGCACTTAGGTAATTTTGGAGCATGGACCTAAAAGCTTTTGGAGGCCCCCGTCCCCTGGTTAAGCATCATCATCATCATCAACACACACACACACACACACACACACACACACACACACACACACAGACACACAGAGTATTTTTAACATGTGGGTCCTGAGCGCACAAACAGCAACTGAACTCACAAGAATGAAAATAATATAAAACAGGTGTATTTATGCCATTATGCATTAGCAGAAACATTTCAACACATAGCAGATTCCCATCCTGCTGATTTCTTTCCCCACTCCCCGCTCGGTCTCTAAAGCAGAGGTCATGCTCTGCTGCCCATGGCAGCCCCACCACCCAGGACAGACTAAAGAGGATTTAGGGGGCCCCAGGGGGTGCAGAGGCCCAGGACTTCATCCTGGAAGTCCAGAAGTAAGAGTGCCTTTGGCTACAGACGTGGTAGGCTACACGTTTCTGAGCAAGTGTGATAACAGCTTGTCTCTAGAAGTGCGGTTTTCTACAGGTCGGAGATGTGTAGTGTGCCATAAGAAATGTGCTTACACCTGCAGTTGTGGATCTGCACTCTTCAGCATAAGAAAAGGCCATCTTTAGTGGGTTTCTTAATGGACTCCCCAAGAACAGGAATTAGCACAGCGGTGTGTCTGGCTGCAGCAGAAATACAATTAGGCAAATGAGCCATGCTCCCTGAAGAGCCCTAAAAGGATTTTTGACCTATATACTGTTTCAATTTGTTCTCCGGCTCTCTCTCTTTCTCTCTCCATTGTTTTCCAGATGTGCACGAAATTAAAACTTCTTAACTGAATTGCTCCTCAATTATATATCAAAAACAGTCTCCATCATTCTGTGTCAGAGCAATAAATTGTTTGCTTGCTGCTTAGATGGATGCATTAGCATTCGAAATGGTAGCAAACGGTGTTGTGAAGGATCCTGTGCACAAAAGGACCCAGCCAATCTTGCTTTATTGTTGCCATGGCTGTTCTGCTGAACACTCTAATAATTATGTTTTGAAGAGGTGAGAAGATGGAATGGGAGAGGAGGGGATATGGGTTCTTTGGACCTATCTGCCCTATTGAAGTTCTGCCTCCACCTAGCATCTCCAAAACTTCGACCACCCTGCAGATGTTGGCCTTCAACTTCCATAATCCCTTGCTATTGGCCACTGTGGCTGGGGATTATGGGAGTTGTAGTCCAAAAACAGCTGGGGGGGGGCGCAAAGTTGATCAGCCCTGGCATAGACAATACTGAACTAGATGGACCAAGAGTCTGCCTCCTATGTTCCTACCTACTTGGATATCCTCCCTCGATTTGTCTTTGTAACAACAACAAAAGCTCCATCTGACTCAGAGGGAAACAAATTAGCGGCCCCCATCACCGCCACCTGAAGGAAGATGCTCCACAGATAAAGTTGGAATCTCCTGAAAGTTTTTCCAAGGACGTTTACGAATAAATATTTTCTCCCCGAGCAGCATTAAGGAAGAGCATCCCAGAGAGTTGGCTTTGGTTCGGTGCGCGATTGAACCTCACGTGGCACAGCTTTCTCCAGAGCCTCTGATGAGCCTCCGTGTGTGCAGAAGGAAGGGAAGCAAACACTTCACCTTGATTGAGCTGTGTTTTGCTGCAGATCATCTTTAATTGAGTACGACAAGTTTCTCCCTAGTCGAGTGTGCTTTGATTCACATTTCAAAGCTCCACTGTCAGGTGTGCCTCAGAAGATACGATTGAAGTTTGCTGCCAGTCTTGGACAGGTTCTCCTACTGTTTTCTTTCCTTTTTAAAAATTATTTATTTATACACTCGAGATATACTTCACCCTGTTTAGGTAGAAAATTGAGATGGAAGATACTTCTGTGGTTTAATAGAGGAACCTGCTGAGGAATAGATAAGACTTTAAAAAAATCCTTGGAAGACAAAAGAGATAGTGGACAAGCATAAATGTACTAAAGCTTCTTCTTTTTTTTTTTGGTGGGGGAGGGGGGGATAATGCAGAGGACATTCTTGTGGTGCGCATGCTCACCATTTGCCCATTGACATATGTCTGGATCCTGAATATGACATGTGGAGTAAAATTGCAATGAACATTTGCAAACATTTCCAGGCTTTTGCAGTCTCACATTCAGAATGTGAAATTTTGAATTAAAAAGTATAGCAATTTGAATGGGAATTTTTATTGTAATATTTGAAATTCAGTTGCTTTGGATATGTTAGCACTTCTTAATTCTGGTGGCAAGCATCAAATATGAATTTGCATATGCTTTTATGGTTTTACTATTTTAATATGGTTTTATGGAATGTTATTGTATTGACTTTTGTAAACTGCCTTGGGGTGATTTTATGAAAGGTGGTATATCAATCAATCAGTCAATCAATCAATCAATCAATCAATCAATCAATATGCTGCCATTTGTCCATCACTAATTACTATTTCATGTTATCTATCAAATGCTGTTAGGTATTAAACATAACATTACTGGACAACTATTAAATATTGTCCATTGTGTCCCTAACCTCTCAGTGGTGCATTCATTGCTGTCATCATCAAGTCCATCCACCTTGCTGCTGGTCGTCCCCTTCTTCTCTTTCCTTCCACTTTCCCCAGCATTATGGACTTCTCAAGGGAGCTGGGTCTTCGCATAAGGTGTCCAAAGTATGAGAGTTTGAGCCTGGTCCTTTGTGCCTGGAGTGAGAATTCTGGATGGATTTGTTCTATGATCCATTGGCTTGTTTTCCTGGCTGTCCATGGTATCCTCAAAAGTCTTCTCCAGCACCCAAGTTCAAAAGCATCAATGCTTTTTCTATCTTGCTTCTTCATAGTCCAGCTTTCGCATCCATAGAGTGTTACTGGAAAACTTTACCGTTATCCACTTTACCTTTACCTTTAATGCTCACCTTATTTTGGTGGTGAGCATTATGAGCCTCCCTGACATTTATATCTCCAAGCCAGGTTTATAGTCACAACCGAAAAGGGGTGTGTGTGTGAAAATGTCCCCTGCCCCTGAGAGAGAGGGGGCCCACTGGCTGATTGACAGCTTTCCCTTCTCTGAAGATGGTGACGTGCTGTGGGGTTGGGCCCAGCTTCACCTTTTCTCCTCCCATGGTTCACTCAAACCACGCTACGCCCCTGCTCCAAGACTGGAAATACAAATCTCACTGGCATCTCTAGAGCAGCTCCACTGAAGCAAATGGCTGTTGCATTTTGCACATGCTGCCTCACCTGTCAAAGTGAGGTCCAAAGCCAGAGATCTGAGATCAAATTAATGCCTGCTTTTTGAGAATATGCTTGCCTGATTGGTATTACTGCTGCTACATATCCTTTAGACACAGAACTGCCCAACAAAAGCTAATTAGCTCTTTAAACTCATTTATGTGCCACATTAAATCTTGTGCTTGTCACATTCAAAATCTGTTTAAACCTTAATAATATTCAAGATCATGTACTTGCATTAAAGGCAACATGTGCTGGCGCCATAATGAATATTTTAATCCTGGCAATTCATTATTGCTCTAACAACTTTTTGTATTTATCTAGGTGAGTCGTTTATCTTTCTGGAAAGATTTATGAGACAGTTTGATTAAAAGTACTGAAAACCTGGAGCTAGTTATTTATTTTGTGTTTATTTCCAGGTTGTTAATTCAGTAAAATTTTGACCATCGAGCCACATTTATTTCAATGAAGCAAACTAATCCACCAGCCAGTAACAATGCTTCGCTTCACAGATGGACAAATATTTAATTTGAAAGTAGAGTCTGACAGGCTAGAGTTTACAGCAACGGTCTCTAAATGCAAACTGTAAACAGATTTGTTTTAGCAGTTAACAGCCATTCTTTGCAAGACAATCCATGAACATACGGCTGACACCCTCATGCTAAAGACCATGTGCTGCATTGACAACATGCAAAAATCACACCTGTTAAGAATGTACAGGTATGAGGAACCATGCTGTATAAGGCCAAAGGTCCATCTAGTCCAGTTAGGCTCTAGGGATGTGTGTGGAACCATTTTGGCTGGTTCAGTTCAAATCGGAACCCAATTCGAACTGAACCACTGGTTCACGGAACTGGTTCGGTCGAACAGACTGCGGGTTCGGTCCGTGATGAGGCCTTCATCGTGCTGCTGGGGACTGCTATTACACTTACAATGATTGTAAAAGGTAACCACACTGCCCTCTCACCCCCTGCTTTGAACCAGTTCGACACTGGTTCAACTCGAACCAGATCTGGTCCGCTTCGACCGTGGATTGACTGCCTCTTTTCGAGGCCGGTCCAGTTTGCAGTTGAATCAGTCAAACTGGTCTCGTTCATGGTCGAACCAGTTCAGCACATCCCTATTAGGCTCCTGCTTCCAGCAATGGCCAACCAAAAGCTCCAGGAAGCCTCAAGGCAGGGGATGGGGCTGTAGCTCAGTGGTAGAGCATCTGCTTTGGATGGAAAAGGTCCCAGGTTCAAGCCCTGGCATCTCCAGGAGAGGATCCTGCCCCAAACCTCAGAGAACCACTGTCAGTCAGTGAAGGTAATACTGAGCTAGATGAACCAAGGAGTCAGACTTGGTATAAGGCAGTTTTCCATGTTCTAAGCCAGGGATTCTCAACGTTGGGTCCTCAGATGTTATTGGACTTCAACTCCCATAATCCCCAACCAGAGGCCACTGGGGCTGGGGATTATGGGAGTTGAAGTCCACTAACATCTGGGGACCCAACGTTGAGAAACCCTGTAAGCCACCCCCCTGATTTTAACGTGTTGCAACCAGCACAACAGAATCCAGTGGGAGAAAAGCAGATGGGCCCAACCTGCTACGCCAAATGTTCTTACTAACAGTGTCTTGCTATACCGTGGGATTGTTCACACAACCAAAAACTGGATAGGGCAAGTGTCCTACCCAGGTTTGGGAACTGTGTGAGCTCCCAATTTTAGGTTGTGTAGGGTCAAACAACTGGGTAGGAAGAGTGAGAAGTGACTGTGTGGGATACAAGAGCTGGGTAGGGAAGCCTTTCCTCCTACCTTGGTCAAGTGCTGGGTATGAAAGCTGGGTAGGATCCTCAAGCTGCTTGGAAGCAACTTCCACTAAGTTGGCTCCTGAGATGATACTACTAGTACCATGCATATTTATATACTGCTTTTTAACAAAAGTGTTCAAAGCAGTTTACATAGAAAAATAAATTAATACAATTTAATAAGGTTTAATAATAATAATTAATTAATAAGATTGTAAGTCCCCAAAGGGCTCACAATCTTAAAACACGTAAATATAAGACACCAGCACTGGAGGGATGCTGTGCTGGGGATGGATAGGGCCAGTTGCTCTCCCTTTGCTAAATATAAAAAGGTGCCACTTTGCTCAGTTAGCAGGGGTAACATGTCTGTGCTCATGCTGAGTAACACTGAACTTTCTGCTCTGCCATGGGGTGGGGTGGAGATGGCTTAGGTCTGATTTATAGCTTACTATGCAACATGCTTCCATGTGGCTGGATCCCATGTTGCCTGGTAACATCTGAAGGAAGGAAACGTGAGTTAGTCAATGATATGGCTCTTTCTCATCGCTGAGATGCAGCCCTTAGAATATTGGTTTAACATGCACTTATGTCGATGCATGAGCACTCAGAAAAGCAGTGTTTGGAAATTTATGCTAATTAGCCCACTTCTGAGATCTCTTCCCAAAGTTGCAATCCATGGGACTATTCTGAATAAGTATTTTGAGGATTGAAGCCAGAAAATAACACGGGCCTTGGGTTATCGGGAGCCCCGTAGACAATTCCATCGCACGGTGTCATTCATCCTGAGATATCCATTTGTCTAAAAGCAATTAAAGCTTAATTGCTGCATAACCTGAATAATTTAGAAAGGCAAATGAGTAGAGCAGGCAAACAAGTATGTGTTCATTAATTTCTTTGTTATCACCATCTGTTTAATTAAAAAACTACTTTTACTGAATGAGAGTTTACTATCTAAATGTTTTCTTAATTGAAAATATCTTCTGAAACTGGGGTCAGCAGCCAGCATAATATATTTGAGCTTGTACATAAACATGTGAGCTAAATACATTCTAAATTCACAAGGAACACCATTGACAAAATGTGAAAATGAAAACAAAACGATATTTACCATGCCATTTTTCTAACACAAATTTTCACACAGTTGGGTAGGCAGTTACTATGGCTGCAATATTTGATTAATTAATTAATTAGTTAATTCATTTTTATTTTAAAAAATTGGATCTACTAAAGAAGTTCCTGCCTAATTAACCAGACAGCACATTCTTCATTTTAAAGTATTTTTAATACAAGTACTGATAAGAATGGCAGAAAGCAAGTGCCATATTAGACAAGGCATCTCTCCTGAGAACCAAGAATACTTCTTCTAATGTGGTGCCTACACGTGCATCATCCAGAATGTATGTTTTTCCTTTTAGAATGATTGTTTTTATCATATGCAAATACATGTAGATTCATCAGTTAATCAATCTAGTAATCGACAAGATCTCACATGATTAATGGATGAAGATTAGGAGGTAGTCCTGATTATTACACTATGAAAAGATACTGAATTCAACAACCCATATAAATCATGCAAATTAAACAAATTTGCATTGATTCCCCACCGCCCTTTTGCATAATTTTCCTTTTGATAATCATAGGGAGAAGCAGGACATGGAATTCCCAAGCTGGGGGCCACTAGAAATCATTTTAGGAAATCCTTCGGAGATTTCCCTGAACATTGTCCAAAGGCTTCCAAACAATTTTTTGCAACCATAAGCACTAGAAACTTCATTTAAAGAAAGGTAACTTAGAACCTAAGGAAGATTAATTCTGCGACTAGGACTGTACCTTTGCCTTTCTGCCACTGATGCAGAATAACACATACTGTTTTATAAACAGCATTCCATTTCACATTATTTTAATGCATTTGTTACTGATGCACTAAAAAAACAACGTTTACTGTCTCTGAATTTTTCCTGAAGAGCAATATAATTGTTTTTCAAGTTAATGGAATTTAAAGCATCCTATGGTTACTGATCACAGGAGGTGATCCGTGATCATAAAAAAGGCCAGCATAGAGGACACAAGGGCTTCCTTTTTCGCTGCTCCTAAACACTTATTAAGGGTGGAACAAGTTGTTTGGAATTTTATATATTTATTTATCATATTTATATACTACCTGACACATGCATCTCTAGGCCGTGCAAATAAAATACAAGTCTAAAACAGGATAAAATGATTAAAATAATTTTATGATATAAAACAGACCATTTAAAATGAATTAATTACTATTAATTTGTTTATGTTGTAAATCGCCCACAAATAGAAATTTGGGGTGGTGTACAAATTAGATAGATAGATAGATAGATAGACAGAAGCCTGAGAAAACAGGTGTGTCTTAAGAGTCATTTTAAAAGCAGCCAGAGATGGAAAAGCTTTAATGTTGACAGGGACTGCATTCCGGAGCCCTGGGGCAGCCACAGAGAAGGCCCAGTCATGAGACACAACCAAACAAGCTGGTGATAGCCATAACCGGATACAAAAAAGCTTGCAATCTTTTTGAGTGGTCTTTGATTTGATCTGATGTTTTGGAAGTAGAGGCACCCAAAGCCGATATGTAGGGTAACCCCCTGATGATGTCCTTTGTGGTAAGAGAGAAGCAGCAGGAGCTTAAATTCCCCCCTTGGAACCATCCCCAGATGCTTTTCCAGACTAACACAGCAAAAACCCGTGTCTGGGATCTGTGGCCAATGAAAAGCAGCTGGGGGAGCAGAAGGGGAAGAGATACGGGTGAGGGAGGGTTAAGCATTCACAGCTTCCTTCCTCTAAATGGCCCCGCCCTGTCCATAAGGAACATAAGAAACTGCCATATACTGAGTCAGATCATTGGTCTATCTAGCTCAATATTGTCTTCACAGACTGGCAGCAGCTTCTCCAAGGTTGCAGGCAGGAATCTCTCTCAGGCCTATCTTGGAGAAGCCAGGGAGGGAACTTAAAACCTTCTGGCCTTCCCAGAGCAGCTTCACCCCCTGAGGGGAATATCTTGCAGCGCTCACACATCAAGTCTCCCATTTATATGCAACCAGGGCAGATCCTACTTAGCTAAGGGGACAAGTCATGCTTGCTACCACAAGACCAGCTCTCCTCTCCAACTTTGCAAATGACAAGTAACAGCTCAGGTGATTCATGCACCATATTATTAAAAATATTTATACCCCTGCCCCTAACTAATTTTAAGTAAGTCATTTCCTCATCTTCCAGATTTCTCGCCTGTTTTGAAACAATGCCGAGCTCTTCCCCCAAACCTCTCAGAATTCAAGCCCATTCTAGCTAAGGCTTGCTGTGTCCTGAACTGTGTTAGACATTTTCTTAAACATTAAAAAAGCCAGCATTTCCTATATTTGGCTGTACAGTAAAAAGCTGTGTCTAGAAGAACACAACAAGACAATCATTTCTTATAAGAAATTTCACTAGATGGCAACATTGCCGTAGAACTGCATTCCTGGCCAGCTGTCAAGTTCTCCTTTCCAACAGCCTTGGAAATGGAAATGACTTTCTCACATAGGAAACACGAGATATACGGAACAAAGAATAATTCAAAGCTGTGGGGAGAGAAACCAGCAATCATGTTTCCGGGGTTCTTGGATTTAGATTTGTAATGACCTGAAGAAATTAGGCCCTTCTTGTCCTGTGATGTTGGTTTCTGAGGCTTGCAAAGGCGGGGTCATTGAAGGCCGTAAAACAGACTTTACTAAACGAGATGTCTAGCCCGGAAGGAAGATAAGGAAATGGAAAAGAAATAGATGGCATGCAGCCCCCAGAGAACTAAACAGCCATGTTAAATGTCTACACACCTACTAACACATGATCAAGTATTTTTCCATGGGCAGCTTCTCCGTATTTACGTGGCAAATATGGTGGCCACCAAACACCAGCTCCATTAGCATGCGAATCCAACTTGCAGTGTTAGGAAGGCTATGCCGACACTGGGCAAATCACCCAAACCCTTCAGTGTTGATGCATTCTCCCCTACTTGCAGTTCTGGACCCAACTTCTATGGGGGAGCATGCTTGGAGCAGGTAGTGGTGGTGCTGGCCGCCACAGCAGCCCGGCAAGCAGCGCTTTACATCTCTCACTGCCCATACCTGGTCGCCCCCCCCTTACCATGCAGAACCGGTTCACCCGAACCGGGACTGGTCCGGTCTGGTCCGTGACCGAACCTTTGAACCGGCCCCAGTTTGAGGTGAACCGGTTCTACATGAACCATTCGTGCACACCCCTAGTTCTACCTACATTAACAAATGGCTTTTTCTGTTGCCCGAGAACTAAACAAACGCGCTCTCTATCTCCTTATAAGCAATTGGAAACCTACCTTGCCACTCCGAATGCTCTTAGCAACTGACATAATTCCTGCGTATGATTTTGCCATGCAAAGCTCAAGTATATAGGGGTCGGGAGGAAGGGACTGGGAGGCAGAGCTGTAATAAGAGGTGCACAATGCGGCAGCTTCTTGAAATCAACACAATTAAAATATACAGGCAGAAAATCCATATGAGCCACTCAATCTAATAATGCCAGGGTTGCTATTGATAAAAAAGAAATTACTCTATCTACAGGGGGAAAAGAAGCAAAATAGAGCCAGCCATTCCTGTAGCACTCAGTCAATGTATTCGAAGTACAAGTGTCACAAAGTACAGCAGGCCGAAATTAAGAGAGACGGTAAGCAGCACCGTGTCACAGAGTAGAAAGAAACGGACTTGCAGGAATGCCACTATTGATAGAATCCAGTGTTCCAGCAAAGCCCAGTTAGGGTGAAGGTTTATGGCTCGCCTTTTCAAAGTCATAACAGGCCCTGTCACAACATTCATTAACCTCATCACATGACGTACGGACAAGAATATTTGCTTCAGGCTGAGTGTGGCGGGTGGAAAGAGGAAACGCACTGTGCTTCCTCGCAGCTATCAGCTGCAGATCTGATGCATGTAAATGGACTTTAATCAGTATTGATGGATATATAGAAAAGCATGCATTATTGCTGTATCCTTGTACGGAAGCATGTAAGTCACAACATAAAAGGGGGACATGAAGGAGAGGCCGTAGATCAATGCTGGAGCAGAGACTTTGCATGCCGAAGGTCCTGGATTCAAGGATGGGGAAGAGCCCTCTTTGAAGCCCTGGAGAGACAGTGTAGACAATGCTGGACCAAAGGTCGGACTCAGCAGAAGGCAGTTCTGCAAGTATCATAACCACAAAGCACCAGTTCCCATAGCACACAAATCCAACTCCCAGTGCCAGGAAGGCTATGCCAACATTGGGCAAGTCATCCAAACCCCTCAATGGTGATGCATTCTCCCCTACTTGCGGTTCTAGACCCAACTTCTGTAACCTAGATTTAAAGTAGGTTGCAGATGTCAAGTCTGGAACGTCAAGTCGGGTAGAATGTGCCCAAACGGACAGGCTTGGATGACACACCCAACATTGGCATAGCCTCCCTGACACTGGAATCTGGGTTCGCACGTGCACTCCAGGAACCGGTGGTTTTACTTGCCACGTGACGTGAGAAGCCGCCCTATATTTCCCTCCCCTTCTAGTGTCAACAGCAAGGCTGAGCTGCCAGTGACTAACTGGCAGAATCATGGGGTTGTGGTGGACAACACAATATCAACTCAATGTGTGGCAGTTGTGAAAAAGACACATTCCGTGCTCGGGATCATTAGGGAAGGGGCTGGAAATATAACTGCTAGTATTATGACAACCTTAAACAAATTTATGACGTGCCCACATTTGTAATACTGGTTGACGTGGTGTGCAGTGTAAAGCCAGCATTAGTGGCTGACACTGCTGTAAGCATAAAAGTTCACCCTGGCATGCATTGCGCAGTATTGCGCAACCACACAGTGGGGCAGGTAGGGCGCTCGAAGCATATTTTTATGGCTACGAGTGCCCAGTGCATTGCTAGGCAAGTATGTCTCCCCAGAGCCAACATGAATGCTGATGCTGCTGGAACCAGAGGAGAGCTGGTCTGGTGGTAGCAAGCACGACTTGTCCCCTTAGCTAAGCAGGGTCTGCCCTGGTTGCATATGAATGGGAGACTAGAAGTGTGAGCACTGGAAGGTATTCCCCCTCTTAGGGGATAGAGCCACTCCGGGAAGAGCATCTAGGTTCCCAGTTCCCTCCCTGGCAGCATCTCCAAGATAGGGCTGAGAGAGATTCCTGCCTGCAACCTTGGAGAAGCCGCTGCCAGTCTGTGAAGACAACACTGAGCTAGATAGACCAACAGTCTGACTCAGTACATGGCAGCTTCCTAAGTTCCTAAGACACTGCCAGTCACACCCGCTGATGTCGGTATGGTCAGCCGTGCCTCCCCTCAATAGTGCTGCCCTTCCCAATCTCTCAATGGCCATACACTTTGCTTGCTGTGCTGTGGCTTCCCGCCACCCTCGCCCTCTTCCTTGTGTGTGGGGAAGAGAATGAGCAAGGAAAAACACCACCCAGCAAGTGAAGGAGCAATGAAACGTATGTCCCCTGTGAGATGGCGAAGGGGAGTGGGGGGAGTGGGCTGGCCCTGCCCCCTGGAATTGGCATCAGGAGGCTGGACTGGCCTGGGCCAGTAGCTGGGGGGAGGACAGAAAGGGGAGGCAGTGAGGAGCCAGAAAGGGGAGCAGGAGGCTGGTGAGGTGATGCCTGAGGGCAGTCAGGGTGGGGAGGGATGCCCAATATTCGCCTCCCCATGGCGTACTGAGGCCACTGGCACACCTTGCCTCACGGGCAAGCAGCCCTTGCTTCCCCCCTGCACTGCTTATCTTATGAATGGCTCACACTCTGGAGGTGGGAGTTTCAGTCTTTGAATGCGGAATGGAGCTGTGGTGAAGGAACAGGAAGGACAAGTGGATGGGGAAAACTATCACAGAGAGCTTGAGATGGGAGAGCTTGGGAGAGCCGGGGACTGGAGATTAGGAGTGAATGGGGGAACAAGTCACAGATGGCGTAGTGACAGCCAGGTTCTAGACTCACGCTGTTAATATATGCTAGTAGGTAGAAGAATTTTAATGTCAAGGAGGATGCAAACTTTTCTCCCTCCTGAAATGAAACAGCCCACC
Organism: Hemicordylus capensis; assembly: GCF_027244095.1. Lineage (NCBI taxonomy): Eukaryota > Metazoa > Chordata > Lepidosauria > Squamata > Cordylidae > Hemicordylus > Hemicordylus capensis. The sequence continues at coordinate 24,916,482 of NC_069667.1, forward strand.
CATGTGGGACCTGTTCTCCTGAAACCCTCTTGCCTGCTGTTCTAGGGACAGGATGCTAAAGTGCTGCGGGCCAAATGCAAAATGGCTTTAAAGTCTTATTCAGCATTCCAATGACTAATAAGCAGAGTTTGGGCAAAAGTGTTTATGCAAATTGGCGTGCCGTCTCAAGAAGTGTAATAATGAAAGGAAGTGATTTCTTGGTTTTTAAGGAGTACTTAAAAACCTTTTACTCAAGCAGCAGATGATGCTCTACGGCTGGGATAAAAGCCATCGCAACACCTACAGGGGCTTTTAGTGATTATTGAAAATCTTTCCAATATATCAAACATCTGTGAATCCCAGAGATGCAGGAAAGAGGCGTCACAGTGTGTTGCCCAAACCACACAAAGCCTAACGCAGGCCCCATTATTCTCAGAGTTTTGACTGGCTGTCGGGAAGACTGGAAACAGCTGGGAATAAATACTTCTGATGTGTTGGAATGCCAGTGTACGGTGATTAGATTTTAGGAAGTTTCAGTCATGCAAGGCCTTCTTTAAGAACACCTTTTACATCCAGGAGCTATTTGTAAATAAGTGGGAGGTAGTAAGCCAGAAAACATTAATACTGATTTTCATGGAGAGGTGAGCTGGTCTGGTGGTAGCCAGCATGACTTGTCTCCTTAGCTAAGCAGGGTCCACCCTGGCTGCCTGTGTTCCTATGTTCCTAAGGCAACTTATAAGGCTGCTGTGAAGCAGGTAGATCCTGAACAACAAAGTTGGTCGTTAATGGCTGCAGCCGAGGTGAAACTGTAAAGCAGTCTCGGGGAGGGGGTGGGTTGAATAGGACCATGGGCACTTGGGAAGGGGGGCATTACACCATTCCCCTTGCACAGTAGTGGCTGGTGGGCATTGGATCAAGAGGGTCAGGGGGAAACCCGGTCACCGAGGCAGAAGCCTATGCCCCCTTTCCTCCACGGTGGAGGAAATCCCCAATGTGGCAGAGGAGAATGGAGAACCATCACAACAGAATTGAGGAAATCAAAGAGAGTCAACCAGCAGCATGAACCAGACTCGCCCCCACCCCCCGTGTGGGGAGAAAGCCACAACCCCATTGTTCTTTAAAAGAATAGCCCAAGCATTTGCCAACATGGTCATCATCATACTTGTTGACCACTGACAACTGGCTACTGTTTTTTGTTTTTATGTTTGTCAATAAGATGTCATAGATTGTTTTTAATGACTTGTGAGGAGACTTGGGGGAGGGCAACATCGGTGGAAAGGGAGATTAATTTTAAATATATATATCCGTAGCAAAACATTATGCAGGAGTTGGCTACCGGATGCGCCGATGCATAAGGGATTGCTGTAGAATTTCACCTTTCCTTTTATCAGGTGGACAATTTCTGAAACTTGTTCAGAGTCAAATGGCAGAGGTGTATTGAACTGAATTATCTTGAGGGGCGAACCATGAATTGGACACTGTGTCCCGGGTGATAAGCAGGCAACAGGGGAAATGTTAGGTGGCTTCAAAAGTAGATCAAGATGCATCAACCTCAGTTTGAGTTTGGGCTGTGACTTCTGAGTATTCTTCTGAGGGCACATAGGACCATGACTTATTGATTAAAGGAACTCTTGCTTGCAAAGAGGAGGAAATTTCTCTTGCAGAACTTTCTCAAGGTGATAAAAAGGGTTTTCCTCAGTGACAGTGAAAAATATGTGCTGGGGACTTTGGAAAACCTTTGCTACCACTGTTCCTCCTAAGGTGTGAGCATGTGCACAGGCTCACAAGTTTTTGGATGCCCACTCAGTTTAATCTTAGATCCTGCTCAGTTGAATCAGGAAGGCCTCACTCCGAATGCATGTGTGCACACACTGCCTTGATACTGCCACCCAGAACAAAACTCATTCTGCACACAGATGAAAAAAATTAGAGAGAACACTGTTTGCTCTACAGCTACCCAGAATGGAACATGAAGAACAGAATAGAGCAGACATGTCACGCGAGAGGTTTATAGCACTGTGCGGTGGCTACTGTGGAAGTCACCATCTGCCACAGCTTGGGCCCAGGAATGAGAGCCTTCTGCTTCAAGATCCCCACTGCTTATTAAGATCTTCTAGAGTCCACCTGCAGTCACCTACAGCTCATCTGCTGGCAACTCAGGGCCGGGCCTTTTCAACAGCTGCCCTGAGACTTGGGAACGAATGAACTCCCTGTGGGTGTAAGGGCCTCTGCAGCTCTAATAGCCTTTAGAAGAGCTTTCAAGATTCATTTATGGAAGCAAGCTTTTGACCAGTTGGAAGTTGGTTTTATTGTTGTTATTATTACTGTTTTAAATTTCTGAAAACTGTGTTAATGCTTGGCTTTTAACTGTGGTTTTATTGGGGTTTTGGGGGGTTGGTTTTTTTGTAAACCACCATGGGACTTAGGGAGGAGAGCTGGTCTTGTGGTAGCCAGCATGACTTGTCCCCTTAGCTAAGGAAGGTCTGCCCTGATCCTAGAAGAAAAGACAGCAACAACCTGGGGTCTGGATGCTCTGTAAGCTCTCATCTTCTATTTATTTGCAAGCTCTGTTTATACTTCTTTTACTGCCATCTATAAAACTTTTAAGAGAAGGCAGAGTTGCTGCCTGGGATTAAAAAAGGCTCCAACTTCAGTTTTCAAGGTACGTCAGGATGCACCCAAAGTTTGTGGGTGGTGGAACATGCAGGTTTTGCAGCTTTGTGCATCATTTCATAAGCAACATCATTATGGGAGCCTCAAACTTGTTTTTTTAGTTTACTAAGCTGAATGTGGCCCTCTAATCCAAGCTCGCATTATACGGTACAGAGTCTGCTGACACTACGGGACTTTGAATTAGCCGCAGCCTCCCGGGTAGTCAAGCTGAAATGAGCAATCCAAAAGGAAAAGAGGTTTGCATGGGAAAGTGGAAGAATAAGTTAAAATGGAAAGGGAAGATCAAAAGGGTTGGGGAGGAAAGTACCTGTGAAATTTCAGGACAGATGGCTGTTTAGTTAATATTTGGCGGGTGGGGGAGAATCCTTTAAACACGTTTTCAGTGTTGTTCCTAGAAGCAGGCAGAGGAAGGCATCTGCCAACTAAATCCCACATTTAGTTTGCTTTCCCATAGGCACATCAACACCCGAGACCATCCATCTCTTGGAGGTAACCCTCTCCGGCTGTGCTAATTAGCCCAGCATCCCTTGTCGTCTGAGTCTCTGGCTCCTCTGGTGAGAATGTAAATGAAGGTGCCAATTATAATGCTACTTGGGGTCTGGGTTAGTTACGGGAACACCTTTAAGCAATGCTGAAAGGGCATTATGAAGTATATGGAACGGAACACCCAAGATCTCACAAAAGTGAGAAAGCAAATTATAACGGAGCACGCAAGCAAGGAAAAGCGCCCACTGCTCCCCACCAAATGCAATTTCTTTTGCTCCTGCTCATCATCTGCTGTGTGATCGCACACCCACCCACCCACCCACCCACCCAATAATCACACACCTTTGCCTTCTCTTTCTTTAAGGAACAAATGACTGCCATAGCTGGGGAAATGCGCTGGAGTTGTAATTTGATATATATGCCAATGCGCTTGTGCGACACAACGTGTGTCAATTTGATGGATCAAGTCTTTCTCAGTGCAAAGACATGCATGCAGCCAGTTGTAACAAACAATATTGTATGCTGTGAAGTTGAAAAGATAGCCTTCTCGAAGCTCTTTACCTAAGAGCAAATAATGCTTCTTCAGTGGCCATTGGTACCATTGGTACCCAGAAGGTACCAAGACTATCATTATTAGTCTTGATGGCTGGTGTCTACTAGCTATCACAAAGACGTCGTAAGTGTCAGTACTCTCTCCTCAGCAATGAAACTGATCCCATGAAAGGCTGTTCGCACAAAATTCCCACACTTTGGCAATGTGGATAATGCAAACATTGCTGTTGAATTCCCTTATCATAACTTTGCAACTGCTAAGGGCTATGCAAAAATATTCACAACACTTTATTTATAATTTTTATTCAGAATAAATTGTTATCCCATTATTGGAACTTAAGATGGTGTCATAGACCCCACCCCCTCACAAAGAGTAAGGGCAGGTAGCTTAGGGAAAGAGCCAACGGCCTAAGACTTCTGCTGGTCTGAACTCGGAAAGACGGAACTTCTTTGCAGGAAAAATGTCACCCAGCAAGTCTCATGGCTGAATGGGGATTTGAACTCAGGTCTCCCCGGTCCTAGTCCAGCACTCTAACCACTACACCACACTGGCTCCCTGAGTTCTTCAAAGGGAGTTCAGTAGCCCTTGCTGCTTCTCCTTCAGTGAAGGCCACAGCCTGGCGGCAATGAGCATGTCCCCTGTTCCGAGACTTTAATCTGGCAACTTTCATTTTGCTTTCATTTTGCCCAACACCACGCTTTCATCTCCCTTAGCTTTGTGCTCAGCATCAAGCCCAATGAAGAATTCAGATAAGCGAAAACGTTCCCTCACTTCTTTGTGAACTTTTAGCAAGTCCCAATAAAGGTATTACCCTACTGTGACTTTTAAACTCCTCTCTCGCTCAGACGTCAACCGTTGGAGCGCTTTCCCAAGAATGGCCACTTCAAAAACGAGTGATAGCTCCTGAATTTCTGCATCCTTGCCACAGTGAACATGCCATTCAAATACTGTAAGGGAAGGCCTTATTATCTCTTCAGATGCACCGTGAGTAAGATTGCCAGAAAGAGAGTCTGGAATTGGTAGAAGAAAGGTAATGAAGACTCTACTAAAATATATATGTACAGAGAAAGGGAGAGAACAGGTGCTAGCAAGAATGTGGGAATGAAGAACTTTGCATGGTAACATAAAGTAAAATACAAGAATTGACCCAAAATAAAAGGTTGCAGTATACTCCTGATATGCAAACAAATGTCAGCAACAAAGACAGGAATCCCTGCTACTTGGGTCTTATTTCATATGCAGTTTTTCTTTTTCCCATCCTCTGGGTCTTGATCTCTGTGCACCTGTTTGTCTGTTAAATGTTAACTGTCTGAGCTCATGATCATTCATGATCAATCCAGAGGGGATTCACCACTTTGTGTTTTTTCCTTGGGACTTTTTTGCGGGGGGGGCACACCAATATATCTGTGGGTCATCCTAAGTCTTCTAGTACCTCCCATTTGCCCGCAAGTAATCTGGTTATCTGCCCATAAGGGCCCTAAATTTCAGCACTTTCAGAAAAATATATAGATAACGCTATCCTCTTTGGTTCAAGGTGAGCATTCAAGTGCTTATGATTTTCATTCATACTCTGAAAAGTGTGGAAATGGGAAGTTAAGGGGGCAAATCTTAACTCCAGTACCATGTTAGCACTGAAGACTTTTGTACAGTCATGTTGATTATGCTGGCTTTAAAATGAGGCTCAGTGTACCCATATGTTGCCTTGATCTTTCAGTTCATCATTGGGTTGGGGTGGTATGAGTCTAGGCAGAAATTCATCAGGTGTGACTCCCATCAAATACTTGCTAAAGATGCCCCTGATGAATTTCTGCCTGATACATCTCTACAAGGCACAGTGCTTCTGCAAAATGTTTTTACACTCTGCCTTAACTATAGAGGCATTACTGTGCCTGTATAATAAGCCACATTATCAGAAGTCTGTCAATGTCTTCTTAGCAGTGAAGGGGATTAGGCTGATCAAAGCAGGGGGAAAAAAACCATTTACAGTTTGGATTGACAGAGGGAGTTTCTATTTTAAGTTCAGAGCAATTTGTCATTTTTCACCTGGCACGCAAACCTCAGCTCACTGAGCATTTACTTGGAAATAAGGCCATTTTCAGATGCGATGGCACAGTTATACACCAAGAAATTATAGGCAGATAATTTCCCCTCAACTGTCTAGCTTTAATAAACACTCAAATAAAATAGAACTTCATTTTGCAGTATTAGAAATTTTGGAGATTTGCTTCAGTTATTTCAGCACAGAATTCTGGTGGGAAAACTGCTCTGCTCCACTGGAAAGTGAAAGCCAAAGTCTGCCCAATGGGAGGACTCTATTTCCATAAGAGCTGCAAATATTATGATCCTCACGGATGGATAACTGGAGCACCCACAAGTGAGAAGGAAGTACCAGCAGACTCAGGGTGACTCACAAACACACCGGTTTCACAAAAAATCAAGGTGGGGGGGGAACCTAAGGGGGCTGACCTCCCCAAACTGACCCGAGGTAATTCAATGGAGCGGAATGTTTGTGGACACAGAAGGCAGTTAACAGTCAACCGGGTGTGTGGAGATAATGAAACTTAGTGGTGAGGAGGGGGAAGGAGGGGTTGAACCAATCAAGTGGGAAATTTCTCAGCTTAAAAATACTCCCTCAAGACAGTCACAGGCCCTTCTGCTTCCGAGGGGGGAAAGCGTCTAAAACTGTCACCATGCACAGGCTCAGGCTCAGGTAACACAGGCACACCAGGGATATACTGCAACGTTTTGTTGTGGGTCAATATTTGTTTCTTATAATATAATTTGGGTGGAACCGCATAGGACTGGTCAGCTTGGAAGCCATAGTGGTAAATTCTTATCTTACCTTTGTATCCCTCGATCATCCAACAGATGAAAATAAGGACCTGCCCTCACTGCACATGCTATCTCTTATGAAGGATCACTGACCGACCCCCACCACATATACCGTATGCCGTTACTCAGGCTGCTGAAGGTTCCATCTGCAATAGGCTGCTCTCTCTGTCTGTTTTATTTTTAGACTTTTTTTCATCTGAAGACCCTCAGGCAATCCACAACACAACATCACATCCTAAAAACAAGACCCAGCGTTCAATAAAAACCACAGCAGCAGCACGCAGCAACACACACACACACCACACACACAACAGACACACATACCAGTGACAGTACTAAAAACAGAGCCCAAAGACCAGCCGACAGAAGAACTGGCCAAAAAGAAAAACCCGACACACAGCACCCTCCCCGTGTCATCTTGAAGGGCTCAGATCAACCGGGCCGTTTTCAATAGTCTCCGAAATACTGGAAGAAAAGGGCAGTACAAACCTCCCTAGGAAGAGATCTTTCTCTCTCTTCACCCTGCAATACCCATTTCTTCCATTTTTTAAGTGGTAGGAGGCTATTTACTCTTTGGAATAAAGAAATGTTGGTTCATATCAACATATATGAGAGCTATGAACCGCCTTGGGGTACGTTTTATGAAAGGCAGTATATAAATGGGACAATAAATAAATAAAAATAGGAGAACTCCTAGCGTTTTCATTTTGCACACGAAAGCAGAAAGCGATCAGCATTGGCCAGAAATATATACAGGTGGCCCTCATAACCTGTGGTTTGAACAACCCCGGTTCCACGTATCTGCAGATGGTTCTTAGAGACCCAGTTTCAATATCTGCAGTAGGACAATAGGCCACAAGACAGATACCATCAGCCACTGGAGCGTTGCTGTGCTTGGGATGGATATATTATAAAATATATTTATAAATATAGTGGGTGTATGTGCGTATCCCAAAATGGAATGTTCCCATGAAAGAGAACATAATTTCTCCACCGTTAAGGACCAAACCTGGAATGCCTGTAGGCAGTTCTTTATTGCCAAGAGATATTCTGAGATGATCTGTAGCTCCAGGGGGGCCTGCCAGAGTCATAATGGGGCATCTTTACCATCTCTTTATATGTCAGCATTGATATTATCGCACAGCCCCTCCTGCATGCAATAGCTCAAGTCAATTATAGTGACAGATAGCATCCTCCTGGCTTATCTGATTACCTCTGACCTTTTAACAGCTGCAGAAAGCCAAAACAGGCCTGAAAGGAGAACTCATGCATATATGACACAAAGCTGGAATTTCATATCTCAGCCCCAGTCAAGAGCACCCTGAATGTCAGCAGATTTCTGACAAAGCCTCCAGCAAATAATTTCTTGGATGGTTTGGCTCTACTACGGCCTGTCATCTATTACAACCAGCCACTGACAGGAGCTATAAACTTGATTAATTTTATATCGATACGCCATATAACAGTCATTACAATGCAGTGTTCACTTGCCAGCATTTGGGGAGCCCCTGACCATGGTAGCCCTCTGATTTTTGATTCTGGCGGCTTAACAGGGGAACAAAACAGAGCTGAAACATGAGCTCTGATTTCACAAGATAAAATGAACTACAAACTATCAACAAGAGGAAGCCTACCTGCCCATCTGAGGGATGGATCCACCCCCCACCCACCTGCTCTGCCTTCTGATTCTGCTACGTGTTGAACTTCAACGGGACATTTGAACTTCAACAGGACAGTTACCCCTGCTAACTTGGCAAAGAGGCACCTTTTTAACGCGGTGATTCTCTTTATTTAGCAGGGGGAGAGTAACTGGCCCTATCCACCCACAGCACAGGACCTCCAGGGACTGTTGCTGGTGTCTATCTTATGTTTCTTTTTAGATTGTGAGCCCTTTGGAGACAGGGATCTATCCTTATTTATTTATTATTTCTCTGTGTAAACCGCCCAAAGCCATTTTTGGAAAGGTGGTATAGAAAGTGAATAAATAACCAGGGACCAGGGACTGAAACGGAGAGCAGAATGTCTACCTGTGAGCGACAGACAATGGAGCATCCTTTCCCACTGTGGACTGGGAATTGCCAAAGGAAAACTGACACTGTGTGTAACATTTCTGCCAGGAACAGGGCCCTCCGAGGTCCTTCTCCCAAGCAGAAATGACACAGATCGTGTCAGTTTCCCACTAAGGATTCCAGGATCATTAGGTTTCAGTCCCAGCCCGTGGCAGGAAAGGATGTCAGATGGGGCTCACTCACCTCTTCTTCTGCCTTCCCCTTTCTCAAATCCCAAAGTAAATACTTTTGGGGAAAGGGGGAGGTGGGGGCAACTCACAGGACACTGCACACTGATCTGCTCAAATCAGGCCTGAGCTCATTTCAATCCTGCTCACAAATGTTTGAGCAGAGGTGGTCAGTTTTGTGAGCACCCCTGATCCAACTGCTCACAACACCTCCAGCTCACTCAGGAGACATACAAATATATGAAGAACTACCACAACAGAAGTAAATTTAAAGATGTGTTACTCTGAGAGGTACATATATTCAAAAGACACCATGACCTTGTTCACACAGTTGACCCACACCCAAGGTAGGAATCTCAGATTCACCTCTGGCCATAAACCACCTTGGCATGGGTTCACACAATCACACTAATGTTGATAACTCGCATTAAGCTAGATTCAAACAGGCCAATGAATTCCATTCATTGTTAAACCATTTTTAGACCCTCTTTACCCCAAATCATGGCTTTCTACAGTGCATGGAACAACTCAAGAGGATTTCCACATAAGACTTGTTTCATGGGATACATGGATGATTGTCTGCAATAAATGGGTTTATTGTTCTGTATCAGACTGTTTTATTCAGAGACACTTCACCCCTCTGCACCTTTCAGAAAGGAAAAGAGGGGGAAAACCCAGAAATGATTGTTAGGGTGGTGTTTCAAACGGTTTGGTGATAATTTACAGCAAGTGAACTTTATTTTATGCTCAATTAAAATTTAATTGCTCACTGACACTGCTCATATTCCTCAAACTAAATCACTATTTCTAAATGAGGAGCGCGATTCTGCTGTTTATGAAAACTTAGCAGGGCAATCGCCAATTTGACAAAATTGCCTGCCCTGCTATTTTGAAAAGCTTCAGGTGGAATTAATATGCATGAGATTTGACAGCTAACTTGATATATTTAGGATTATGTTTATCTATTTATTATACTTCTTCCATGCTCTTCCTGAAGAAAGCTCTGAGCAGATTGCATAGGGCCCATGGAGGTCTCTCATCCCAGCACCAGTCAGGGCCATACCTGTTTAGTATGTCAACTAAATAATGACATCAGATGCTCCTAGATCGTTCATTGACTCCACCTTTGCATAGGATAATTGTGAGATTTAGAAGGAAGCATGATAGAGCAGTTGCCAATTGAATAGATTGGTTGCCTAAAGTGATGAAAATATATCATCCTCTCCCCACAAAGCCATCTGGATAGCGAAACTCATCTGCTAGTCTAGACCAGGCCAAAGTCCCTGCAGCTAATCCTGATATTCATAAATGCAATGGTATCTCTCTGTTCATCTAATGCTGGGGATTTATGAAAGGGAATTGATATCACCATCAGGTTCCTTTCATGAACCTGTCTTGTGCTTGCTGAACTAGTATGGTAACATACTAAAACTCAATTCAGACATTGGTCGCATTCACACATAATGCAGAACTGTGGGTCCAATGGACCCATGGTTCTGCTTCTGCCCACACCATTCTCCTGCCCGTATTCAGACATGATGGAGAGCAGGGAGCCTGCAGTCAGTGAGACTGCAGAGAAGAGGGGGAACTGGTTGTGCAAGCTTCCTTCTTGTATGAAGGATAGTCTACATACACATCCAATCACAGCCGGAGAGAGGGAGGAACTTCCTTCCTCAAGTCCGATCACAGGGAATGCAGCCTGTGGTCTGAATTTGGATGCAATGTTGAACTTCGGGTTGGGGCAACAAAACCCACTACAACCTGAGGATTCAGCTTGGAGTTCCAAAGAGAAAATCTCAGGTTGCTCGCATCACAGAACCAGAGTTACATGCATTTAGACATAATGTCTCCCCTAATGAAAGCTAAGCTCATGAAACCTGGCAATTGAATTAGCAACTGAAAACCGTCTGATCAGATCAGCAAACAGAATGCCAAACTGATTGTCTCCATTATTTTCAGGTCAAAAGGTTTGGCCTCAGTGTTTCTGAACACTTTTAATAAAATGTTGCTTTAATAAGCAACAGTCTATCTAGACATAACTTTACCCGCCAGTTGTTTAAAGAATACAATATTTCTCTCTCTCCCACCAGTCAAAGGTATTTCAGTCATAGTAGTCCTTGGCAGACAAAGATATCAGGAATGACAGCTCAACAAAAATCACACACAGAAAATTGGAGACAGATCTAACACTCATTTGCATTGAAGCTTCACAGTATAAGTAACTCTAAGCATGAAATTGACTGGACCAAAAGCTGCTTGCAACTTGGTATAGTCAATTTCACATTCTGTTACCCTTTAGACAGCACTCTTAGGGCACATTCGGACATAGTTATGAGCTGCTAGTTCAGTGAATCCGCGGTTCTCTTCTCCATCCCCCAACACACTTCCAGATAAGCCAGAGCTGCGCTTACTGAGCCTGGAAGTTGGTGGAAACTGGCTGTGTGGGCTTTCTGGGACCCAGGAAGGAAAGCTGTGCCAGCTAATGAAATCTAAGCAGTGAGATCAGCTTCTTCCCTTACCTCCAGATTGGATGAATTGCCTAAACCAGATAACACACTCCTGCCTCTTGGTTTGATGAGTGAACCTTACTTAAAACTGAGGGTTCATCAGGAGGCTGGGGTAGGAATTGGAGCTGTGGTTGTGTCCTGGAACCATGGATCCCACTATTCACGAGCGGCCAACCTGAGCTGAGTTTGCCTCTGGTTTCTCATGATGTCTGAACATGGCCTAAGAGTCAGACTCAATACAAGTTTAGTGCTTTTGTGCTATTTTCTGAGTTTGTTTTTTTACAGTAAATGACAGCAAATTATAGTTAATACATAAATTGTGAGAAACAATGCACATTCCCTGGGACCAAAACAGACAGAACTGCCTGCATCAGACTGCATAAACTTAACTTTTATTTCACTATTACTTTTAGGAACATATAACATTCAAGCCCCTAGGTGGCACTAGTGTTATTCCAGAAACAAAGCATATCCAAGATCCTCCCATGAAAATCAAGAGTCTGATATCCAGGAGAAATTGTGGTTATTTTATAGACTGTGTTGGAACTTGTATTGCTATTTTGCTTAATTAGAAAGAAATATCTTTGGCATAAACCTTTAAGAAGCTATGGGCATGTCTATCCCCATTTACCATGTACAGCTTCAAAAGGGTAATCGATACCCACTACACAGTATATCGCTTGTGTATGTCTAGACACTAAATGATCACAGGCCATCTGAACATCAAGGGCACTGTTATTTACTCTTTTGTAATGGATTGCGATGCTGCAAAAGGACATACCGCCGCTCAATGCATTGCTAAATCTAACTACCTTAATTAAGTTGCATTGGTTTTCATTATACAGGTTCCACAGTGCCAAAAGGATGTCAGTGGCCACACACTTCACATTAAATGTCTGCCTTAAGCACTACGTTATAAGAAGCAAGGGGCAGTAACTTTTTATGTCCACTTTGCTCACACTTCTTGGCAGCTGTGGATCAGCTCCCTCCATGGAACTTCATGTGGGCACGTACACACAGAGGAGATCGTGAAGCCGCAGCGGGATGGCAGAGGTGCTCTTACCCCCGGACCTTGAGGACCCGGTCCGTGGCCTCCAAGGTCCAGGGGGGCCGTGCTGAATCACGTGGCCGAAAACGCCAAACATTCGAGCTGCACCATGTGCATGGCCGGGGTGTGGGGGTGAGCCAAGCAGGCATCTCCCACCCCCATGGTGGTGGTGGGCAGAGCAGGCGAGGCCACTGGGCTCGACTGTTGGTCCAGTGGCCCTTGAGAACTTCAAGGAGGAAGCGCCGTTGCGCCTGCTCAGTGAGCAGGAGGAAGCTCAAGGGCCACTGGGCCGAACGGTCGAGCCCAGCGGCCGCTCCTGCTCTTCCTGCCGCCGCCATGGGGGTGGAGTAGGCCTGCTCAGCTCACCCCCACCCCCACACACATGAGAATAGGGTCCTAATGCATAAAGTGCTGAGCTTGGATCTGGGCAAGACTGGATTCAAGTTGCACTCAGCTGATAAACCTATTGAAAGGGCTTCAGCAACTCATCCTGTCTCAGCCTGACCCAGGACTAGTTCCTCTCAAGCGCCTCTCTTGTCAAAATTCATGCTGGAAAATGCATGGTTCTGGACTACTTCCTAGTGGACTGGATTTTATTTCTAGAAGCAATTTCTATGGATTGCATGCATTCTGTACATTGTGGCAAAATACGTATTTAAATGTGAACTTCACAAAATATTATTGTGTCAACTGTTTTAATAGGAAATGAATGACAATACATGGGAAAAATGTATTTAAATATGTATTGAAACAATGGTTCTGTCCCCGCCCCCAAGTGGCAGAAAACACATACAGAGGGATTTTTAGCAGAAGTGGACACGAAAGGAAAATGGGCAGAATTTGGGCAGAATACAGAAATTCACCCATCCCTGCCAACAACATAGCATTGTTGCAGTGCTTAAATGGGATAAATCCATGCACAGTTTGGAAGGAGAGCAAGATACAGATGTGAGAGATAAATAAAACATGTTAGACAAGGAGAGTAAGAGTAGAGATCCTGAAGTGTTAAAATGAGGAACTTACAAAGTGCTCATAAGATCAACTGGGGGAAAAAAAATCACACATGGCTGTTTAGGACAGGGCTGGCAACCAAATTAAATAAGTAAATATATTTCCTTTGCCTAAGCTTATTGTCCAGTCCCATTTTCAGCACTTTAAATGAAGATTAATTTGTCTATCTACTGATCATGAATCAACCTATTTTATAGATCAATTAACTAAATAGCTTTGGAGACAATCTTGGAGCATTTATACGGATGAAAATCTTCATTGTTAATTGTCCCTAATATCTTTCCTCACTCGCCTCCCAAATGAAATTAATAACCTACGTGCTCTCTTGAGTTTGATGTTTCCCAACTTCTTCTTCTTCTTCTTCTTTTTTGCAAGTTGTTGAGAAGAAAAATCAACACTGATAGGCCTTTGCCTTTTGTTTCCTCCAAATGTGTTGAGCTAATAAAAAACTCTGTTGAATGACACTCAGCACAAAGACGCCCACTCCAATCAGGCAAGTGGCATCCTCACATGAAAGCAGTTTTCAGTAGGTGCCAGTCGACACAGATGCAAATATAGAGGCATGTAGCCTGCATTTTTACCGAGTCAGACTGCTGGCCATCTTTCTCACTCAGTCTTGTCTTCACTGGCTGCCAACTGCTCTCCAGAGATTTGGACTGTGGTCTTTCACAGGTAGGTCTGTGAGTCACAGCCCAACCTGGAGATGTCTGGGATTGAACCTGGGACCTCCTGCATGCAAAGCAGATGCTCTTCCACTAAGCTACGCTTCCGTTTTTGCCCTGATGCTCACTCTGGCCCCTGCTAACTGAGCAAAGAGACACCTTTTCAAGTGGTAATTCTCTTCTGTTTAGCAGGGGAGAGCAACTGGCCCTATCCATCCCCAGCACGGCATCCCTCCAGTGGCTATTGCTGGCATCTGCGTTTCTTTTTAGATTGTGAGGCCTATGCAGACAGGGGACCATCTTATTGATTTATTTACTTATTTTTTCTATGTAAACTGCTTTGAGAACTTTGGCTGAAGAGTGGTATATAAATGTTCATTGTACTACTAGTAGTAAATCTGTTGGGTGTGTGCGGATGAGGACACAAATCCACAACACTAGTAGTTTATTTATATTTCACTTGTCTTGCCTATTTGTATCTTGTGCATAAAAATAACGTTTTTACAAGGCAGCTGTCAGAAGAAACAAATGTAATTAAATAAACAACAGCAAACAAAAACTATTTACTTGTGTTTACTCTAGCAGTGTTGCCAAAATGGATGTTTGGGGGCATTTCTCACTTAGGCAGAAACTATAAGGGCTGTCTCACCAAGACCATCATCCATTTCATGAACTCAACTGGAACATTCAGAAAGCACAATTAAGTTTCTGTGGGAGCCAAAAGGAACTGACACATCCCTAGACTAGTTTATGATCATCCAGGAAATGGTCATTCTATAAGGAGGGCTAGGGGTTTCCAACCGAAGATAAGTCTTAACACCCTTGCCAAGCGTCAATTCCCAGGATTCTCCGAGGAAAGTCAAGGCAGCTGAAACTGCGGTACATCTCACAATGTAGGTGTGAGAAAGGGCTTGAGGGGCAAGGCATTGGATGGGAAAAGCTGGCCTCCAAACCCTGAGGATGCCCAACTGGCTGCGGACGACACTCAGAAGTTGCTCTCTCTTGAAATTACTAACAGTAATTTCTCTACTTGAAATTACTAACAGGCCTGCAATTTCCACTTGTGTCACCAGATGATCCCCTAAGCTTCTCAAGTCCATCACGCTGAGAAAAGTTGAAGGAAAGAGAAGAGGATGACCAGCAGCAAGGTGTATGGACTCGATGACGACAGCAATGAAGGCACCACTGAGACACCTCAAAGGCCAAGTTGAAGACAGATCATCCTGGAGAGAATCTCTCTATGTGGTCGCTAAGAGTCAACACCGACTTGACAGAACTTTATCAATCAATCAATCAATCAATCAATATCAAGCCAGAGATATGTTCATGTTCCTATGAAAATAACTTCATTCTGATCCTTCCAGCCTCCTTCCTGCCTGATCTGAGCCCCCTTGAAGCAATCCCAGCCAGGGGTTCATGCAGCTGTTTCCCCCAACTTGTGGCTGAACAGAACATGTTGTCAGACTCTAAGAGGGACTTGTTAATTTCTTGGAGCTGTCCTTTATTTCGAGACCTCGATCACTCAGAAACCCAGAAAACAGCAACAAAAAGCAGCCACCAAATAAGCGAGCCTGCCTTCTCGGTTTTATCTGCCTCCTCTGCAAAATGATGCCGCCCAACGCATCTACCAATCTTAATATAGTAGTCAAGTTCAGTTATTATTGCCACTGTAATATAAACTGATAAGAAGGTATATTTTAGAACCGCTAATCATTTCTGCTGCTTATTCCGAACAGCAACAATGAGGAAGAGAGATACCGGAAATTGACACACACATACCCACGACTGTATACAGGAGAACTAAAATAAGAACTACCCAAGGCAAACACAATGGGTTTTGAAGGGATAACACAGATCAGAAAGTTCAGGGGCATTCTGTAAACTTTTAAGACGGCTCTAGGGCAAAACTGCCAGAGAGAGATAAAAGAACAGCGACGGTTATCTGCTCCCCTCAGAGAATACAGGACCTACAGGAAGTCAAAGAGCTTATGGCATGCTTAGAATGGAGCAGTGTAGATGCCTGACAGGATCAATGAAGGGGTTTTTATTGGTCTCTCTTAAACGACACTTTGGGCATCTCTTTTGGTCCAGGGAGGCTGGAACCATTTTGAGCTTCAGATGCATGTTTAAAGACACATTTCACGAGTATCTGACAGGCCTTTAATTGGAAACCTACCCGAGTAAACATGACCCAGGGTGGGCATCTGTGAGTGCCCCAGAGCTCTGTGGGAACATTCCCAATTGCTGCAGCAATCAGGTGGCCGAATGTGAAGTCGGGAGCAGGAAGCAAAAAGGGGGACCAAAAGGAGGGGGTGGGTGGGGTGGTGACAGCAGCAGTGGCAGCGGCAGCGGCAGCGGCAGTAGCTGCTGCCACCTCCTTAGGAAGAAAGACCAAGGCCTCTTTTCCACGTGCCCTTTAGCCTCACTTCTTAATCCTCACATGCACAGCATGGAAATGCCAGCACTGCATTGCACGGTATGTCAATCACTGGGCCCAATCCTGGGCCCTGCATTCCAAGAAGGAAGTGGATCAACTGAAACGGGTTCAGCGGAGGGCAGCTCAGAAGGTGGAGAGTCTGGAAACCAAGTCCTGTGAGCAGTGATTGAGGCTGCTGCCGGGGATTGTGAGAGAGGGAGGCAATTCACACGAGAGTGCAAAACCGGGCTAAGGGAGCCCAGCCCAGTTTTGCACACATGTGTGAACTGCAGGGATCGGGCCTGATCCTGGCAGCACCACGGCGGCAAACCCACCTACGGAGTCACTGTTGAGCTGCACATTATTGGAGCTCCAAGGACGGGGAGATGAGCAGTGATGTGTTCCGGCACCCTGACCCTTGGAGCCGCTGGCAGAAGCTGGTGCTCATCTGGGTGGGTGATCCGCCCACCGAGGGAAGGCGGAATGATTGTTGGCAGGGAGGCAAGCTCTTTCGGGCTTCCTCTCTGCAAACCCGGTAGCCCTTTCTCACTGCTCGTGAGAAAAGGCTCGGGGTGTTTTCTGGCATGCTTTAGCCTGGAGAAGAGAAGATTAAGAGGAGATATGATAGCTAATTGTTTTCTGAGGAGCTTGTGGGGTGGGGGGGTAGCAAGGATCTTGCTGGGTTAACACGCATCCTTATTGCCCGGCTGTCAGCCACAGATTTATTGTTTTATTTATTTATTCGATTTCTATACCACCCTTCCAAAAATGGCTCAGGGCAGTTTACGCAGAGAAATAACAAATAAATAAGATGGCTCCCTGTCCCCAAAGGGCTCACAATCTAAAAGAAACATAAGATAGACACCAGCAACAGCCACTGGAGGGATGCTGTGCTGGGGGTGGATAGGGTCAGTTGCTCTCCCCCTGCTAAATAAAAGAGAATCTCCACTTTGAAAGGTGCCACTTTGCCAAGTTAGCAGGGGGCTGTGCAGGAGCCACAGATGACTGTGCCTCAGGTACCTGCCAATCAGATTAGAAGACATACACACATGCTCCATCCCGATAGTGAAGCCCTGACAAGGGGAATCGTGTGTCACTTCCAGTTTGATGTGACACTTGGAAGGAGGCCTGGAAGACCAGTTGAATGTGATATCAGAGGAAGTGTGGCCCACTTGACTGAGTGCTGATATGAGGCCTGGTTCAGACTTGAGGATCAACCATCAACAGTAAAGGATCCAGCAGTCAAGAAATATGCCGCAGACTTGCACTTGGTAGGGTTGCAAGGAAGTCCTTGGAAAGGATATTTAGATGCCATGACGTGTCTATACCTACAAAGATTAGAACAGTTCAGACAATGGTTTTTCCCGTGACACTCCATGGAGGCAAAAGATGGACATTGAATTAGCAAAATAGAAAAATTTTGGCCAGCAGATGGTCAAAGAATAATCCCTGCCCACGTGTCTAGAGGGAAACCTCTGCTTTGCACCATGTCAATGTGTTTAACGGCAAGTTCTATGGCATAAAGTGTAAGGGATGCGTTTATAGTTTAACGTCCCATTAGGGAAGCAAGCACAGGGACATTAGGTAGGCATACATATTCCTGTCCTCCCCCCCCCCGAGAATTAAACAGCTGTTCAAGCACATCAGCAATTACACAATATCAGATAACCTGCAGTTTTATTGTCAGTCACCCACTGTTTTTCCTGCTCTCGGAGGTCTCTCGGCTCTGACACTGATAAATACCACAGAATAAACTGTTTCTATATTTAAATCTATAAACACTACATAGCTAGCAATAGCTGTTACAAGTATTGATTTTATCTTTCTTAGTTCAAGCCTGTAATTCCAATCTCTGGTAACAACTTTGCTCAAATATTAAATCAGAAGCAGTAAAGGGGGAGGGGGAAAGAAGGTAGTCTAGTGTTGAAAAAGTCAAGACTGTACAAGAGTCACCTAGAAGACATTTTGGGAACTTTTTGTTTAACACAGCACCCATTCATAGACGTTCTTCTGGGGCTGAAAGGATTTCAGGTCCATCTTTCATGCTCTCAACTTAGTCCTGAAAGGTGCCTCTTGAAAGGTGCCTCTTTCCTTCATTAGCAGGGAGTCTGTCTCACAGTTCTTGCTTTCCAGCTACTGGCTCCCACTTATTTATTATTTATTTAACAGATTTGTATACCGCTCACTACTGAAGTCTCTAGGCGGTTTACAGCAATAAAAAACAAACAAAATTAACAATTAAAACTTATAAAAGATCAAATTAAAATACCCATAAAAATGACCAGATAGCTAAAAAGCTTGAGTGCTACAGCTCAGCTCTGAAACATCTGCTCTTGAGTTAAGTCCCATTGGACTGGTTCCATGGCTTCTCCCTCCCTCTTGGATATAATATAACACAGAAGTAGAGGTTCCTCCAGCCTGTGATATGGAGGGAATTTGAGACTGGCAGATGATCATGTATCTTGATTTGTTGGAAGCAGCTGAGTTGAGCCAGAGCCATGTCCTCTGTCCAGGCCCCCCAGCAAGGCCCTGGATGATATCCCAGCCTGCCTTCCCAACCTCACAGCCATTGGTCCCAATGGCAAAGGGAGAAGGCTCACCTGGAACAAACCCGAGGTTCATGGAAAGCGTGGATTCAGACATAACATGCACCCGAAATAAAGCCGCACCTACTTCTAATCTTGGTTACAGGAGTCAGTTTGTTACAAAAGTACTTAGAAGTTACAGAAGTTGGTTTGCCTTGCTGTGGGTTTAAGTGATCATGGACAAGTCAGTTACCGACTTTGTTGTTTTGTTCTGCCTTATGGGTGTGGATCTGCTCTATAGACAGGTTGTCTCTGTGACCATGAGGACTAGACCCAGACTTTAAGGAGGGAAATTGAAATACTGGATTTTCAGCTACTAGATTTTATGTTAGAAATCATTTTCTGCACTCCAAGCTATAAGACTCCCTAACTACAGATATCAATTCACGAGCTATTTACAGTAAGTTCTTTGCTAGAAGTCAAATACATATATTCCACTACTTGCATTAATTGTGATAGATTTATTAAGTTGAAAACCTTTATGGTAATCAAAAGCGGCATCGTTACAGGGGAAGAAGTTGGGGAAGACATTCATGTAATGTCCACACTGTGAAGCCACACTGAAAGGATGCTCTGACATCAATTCTGCAATGGGTTTGCCCGGAGCAGAACATTAGTGAGGCCTGCTAAGCCTAGTAATATTATTATTCTGACATGGCTGACCTTATAAATAATATTGATGTTGGTGCAATTTTAAATATTGTTGAATGTCACATTGTTAATGGGAGGCTAATAGGGAGACACATAGACTATAAATGTGCAAATGGTGTTGCTTTATTGCAAGAGCAACACCCACCCCCCCAAAAAAAAGAACATGGTGCGAAAGCAGAGAAGACTGAGGAATGGTTTTCTTGATCCAAACATAACCCATCAATCAATGACATTTTTTATTGTTGACACTGCCGATCATAACTGCAACAGAGAGAAAATGTAGATCTCAGTTCAGAAAGATCACTGAAGTATTCAGAAAAATACCAAATCAGACAGAACTTCACAACAAGTGTGATGTCTGAGACTGGAGACAAACCATCAGTTGTACCAGGACAGTCCTAAGCATGATTATTGAACAGCATAGTATTTAGTTTCTGAGAGAGGTTTCCATCCTTTGGTTTACATACACACATTGCTTTTCCGTCACTGCCGACTTTGACAAACTGCAGGACCACTGAGAGACAGCCCAAGGCAAAACAAAGTCTTGGACCCTTCCTCCTGAACCCCCAGATGTTGTCAGTAGATAACAGTA
Source organism: Hemicordylus capensis (assembly GCF_027244095.1). Classification (NCBI taxonomy): domain Eukaryota; kingdom Metazoa; phylum Chordata; class Lepidosauria; order Squamata; family Cordylidae; genus Hemicordylus; species Hemicordylus capensis. The sequence goes on from NC_069667.1 coordinate 24,936,713, forward strand.
GTAATATTTTGGGAGCCCTCAGCCTTGTGGGGCTCTTACAACCATGTCTGGCAGAGCTGCTGTTGCTTATTCTGGCAGCAGCCCCCAGGCTCTCTCTCATGCAGGGGCATGACCAGGAGGCAGGTGTACTGAGCAGGCGCTCTGCTTCTGAGTCAGAGAGGGAGAGGGAGGGAAAGAAAGAGAGGGAGAGGGAGGGAGGGAGGGAGGGAGAGAGGGAGAGGGAGAGAGGGAGTGGCGGAGAGAGAAGGAGGGGGAAGAGAGAGGGAGGGAGAGAAAGGGAGAGAGAGGGAGGGGGAGAGAGAGGGAGGGGGAAGAGAGAGGGAGGGAGAGAAAGGGAGAGAGAGGGAGAGAGGGGGGGGAGAGAGAGGGAGGGGGAGAGAGAGGGAAAGAAAGGGGGAGAGAGGGAGGAGGAGAAAGAGGAAGGGGGAGAGAGAGGGAGAGCGCATGCAACTCGACTGAGCCCTGATGCGACACCAGGAGCTAGGAGAAGATTAGGGCAGGTGTGCTGGGGCTGGGTGGGTGATTTGGAGGCCCCCCTGAGACAGGATCTGGAGCACCCCCAGACAGCAGGGGCTGTGAGGACATGGACCAGTGCCCCCAGTCCGGGGGTAAGAGCACCTCTGCTAGAAAGCCCACAACCAGAAGGCAAAGGGATGTCTTTTCTTCCGCCGTTGTTTCCCTGCAACTGGTATTTAGAGGCATTCTGCCTCTGAGCCTGGAGGTAGCCTATAGCCATCAAGACGAGTAGCTATTGATAATAAATGATGCAAAAGTGGAGTTACTTTGTAATACATACACCCAGATCCATCGTGAGATAAGTATCCTATTAAACATTCTTAAAGTGTCTAAAAGACATGGGCTGCAATGAACTGTTGAATATACAGCAAGCGAAGAAGAGTCTTCAGTCATGTGCCTTGAGAGGGGCCCTCAGGCAGCAATCTTCAGTCTGAGTATGGGGGTGTTGCATTCATTTTATCTTCTTGAAAAACATTTTCCCTGCCTTTCTTACCAGAATGGCCCACCAAGGTTGTTCACAAGAAGAATAAAAATATACACAAAACACCCAGTACAATAAAAAGCAACATGGCCAACAAAGAAACAAATCACAAAGATATAGCAAATCCAGCACTAACATGCAACCCCTAGTCCAGCTTCACCACCCAAGAAAACCATCACAAAGCCAACTACAACAGCAGCTGTGATTTCTTTCAAAAGCATGACAAAAATGTCAAATTTCAACTCGACACCTAAAGGAATATAGAGTGGGGGCCCGCTGGGCCTCCAACAGGAGGACATTCCATAGGACTGGTGCCACCACCAAAAAGAACCTGCTCCTAGTGGATTCCCACTGTAGTTCTGATGGCAAAGACATGTGAAACAGGGTCCTAGATGGTGATTTGAGCATGCAGACAAGTAAGGCAGGTTCAGATGTCACGGCAGCCAGCGAGTCCAGTTCTGCCAACCACTGCTTCCCGCAGATGTGTACTCCCAGTGAGAGACGCTAGTACCCCATCTTTTGTGTCACATCTGAACCCAAAAACGTTGGGTTGCTGAGCAACACTTCCCTCCGCCACCCAATATCTCTGGTCAAGATTTGAAGTTGGATTGCAGATGGGCGGAGGGCGGAAGTGCTGCTTGGCCAACCCAACACTGGTGTGTTCAGACAGCAGAGAAGGGGGAACATAGGGAGCTGCCTTCTACCGAGTTAGACCATGGTCCATCTAGCTCAGTATTGTCTACATAGACTGGCAGCAACTTGTCCAAGTTTGAAGGCAGGAGTCACTCTCAGCCCTATCTTAGGAGAGGAGAGCTGGCCTTGTGGTAGCAAGCATGACTTGTCCCCTTAGCTAAGCAGGCTCCACCCTGGTTGCATATGAATGGAGACTAGAAGTGTGAGCACTGTAAGTTCTTCCCCTCAGGGGATGGAGCCACTGCTCTGGGAAGAGCAGAAGGTTCCAAGTTCCCTCCCTGGCAACATCTCCAAGATAGGGCTCAGAGAGACTCCTGCCTGCAACCTTGGAGAAGCCGCTGTCCATCTGTGAAGACAATACTGAGCTAGACAGACCAATGGTCTGATTCCGTATATGGCAGCTTCCAAAGTTCCTATGTTGGAGATGCCAGGGAGGGAACCTGGAATCTTCTGCACACAAGCATGCAGATGCTCTTCCCAGAACGGCCCCATCCCTTAAGGGGAAGATCTTACAGTGCTCACCTGTAGTTTCCCATTGAAATGCAAACCAGGGTGAACCCTGCTTAGCAAAGAGGACAATTCATGCTTGCTACCACAAGACTAGCTCTCCTCTAGCAGCTCACACTAAGAATATACTTTCTCTGGGAGCCAGCAGTTGTTGTAACTGGACTTACTACCATAACATTGTCTGTCCATATACACAAACCAGCACACACACACAAAATAAACTTCATGTCCTTATTCTGGAGGATATGGAGTCCACTTACATCATGGGATGCAACAGATGTAAACACTGCACTGTTCTAGAAAAGCTTGCTTATGAAACTTTAAAAGCATGGATCTGACTGTTAAAAACCAGGCTGTAATATGCCTCCTCTCCCCATGAGAACTGACTAACTCCAGGGAATTCCTTGGTGAATTCATTCCAGTTTCGTGGACAGACTTTGAAAGCATCAGCTGCAGGTTAAACACAAATTCCCTGATCTAAATGCAGCACATTCCAAAGATTTAGGCAGAAGAGACAGCCTGGATTTCTTTTCGTTTTGACAGAAGTTTCTTACTGTGTCCAGGCTAACTGAAAAACCTTTTATGGCTGTGTGATAATCATAATAAGCAGCAGTGAGAAAAAGGGAGAAAAGTATCCTTTTCTTTGATCCTGTTACTATCACAGTCTCACAGATCAAGATGGTATCTTAAAGTGAATTAAAAGCATTTCTCTCTTTTTAATTGTTGCAGTGGGTAAAAGAAAATGAAGATTTGTGTGCTTAAAAACATTGAAGAGATGTTTTGTGCATCTCTTAAACAAATATGAGCTGTTTTTTCATTCACCAGTTTTGTTGGAACAAATAAAAACCTTGCACACATTTACCTACTTCAGAGCCATATTAAAAAGGCTACCATGCCATCTGGTTTGCTTAATAAACTAAGTCTACAACTAACGTTTCTGGATTCAATCTGTATATTTGATCAAAGATCACGATAAACTGAACTGAACAGGATTTGCTAATTTGTAGGGATGTGCACAAGCCACTTAATAGCACAGTGGGGAAATGACTTGACTAGCAAGCCAGAGGTTGCTGGTTTGAATCCCCACTGGTATGTTTCCCAGAATACGGGAATCTCCTATATCGGGCAGCAGCAATATAGGAAGGTGCTGAAAGGCATCATCTCATACTGTACGGGAAATGGCAATGGTAAACCCCTTCTGTCTTCTACCAAAGACAACCAGAGGGCTCTGCGGTCGCCAGGAGTCAACACCGACCTGATGGCACACTTTCCTTTAGGGATGTGCACATAATGGAATTGGTGTTCAATTTCAAGCTCGAAATGAAATGCAAAATGACCAAAACAGTGGCTGAGACAGCTGTTTTGATGAAACAACTTAAAACCTTTTGAGTGTTTCGGTATTAAGGAACAATGGGAAAACTTGAAACACCCCATTATTTTCCATGAGTAGCAACTAGGGACACCAAAGTGGGTTCTGTGGTAGGGCATGATGGGCACTACCTACCAGCCAACCCACAAAAGAAATGGGCAAGCAGGTGATTTTTAACAATTTTTTAAGCTTCTCCCCAAACCCTGTGTAAGATCCATCTGTACACTCATACAGCATAATGTCTGAATCAGGCTGAAGTGATTCAACACACTGGGCAGAACCAGGATGTGTGAATCCATTTACAGAATGGGATTTCAAGGTAGACATTCTGGGAGAGGCTTTGGCAACAGCCTCTGACACACTGGGGAAAATTTTGTTGTAATTATTTTCAGTGGGCATTTCTCAAACTCTTACACAGAGAGACATTTTGCTTTCCAAAGCCTCAGGATGTCTTGGTTAGTGATGATTAGCATTGACACCATTGTCATATTAATGGAAAAGTCACAATTTAAGGCTGACTTGTTTTGGAACCTTTGGCGCATTTTCTTTCAAGTAACTATTTTCGTGGACATTTCCTAGAGAAAGCATGAAACCTCTGAAAGCACTTTCTCTGCTTTCTTCAGGGAACTTAGAGGAATGGGTCCTCCGTTGCTAAGCAAAGCAGATAATTGTAAACCCTTCTAGCATTTTGGTCTTTCTTGCAGCAAGTACATTCTTTTTTAAAAAAGAAGTTGTTCACAACAGACAGGAAGTCAACATTAGAGATATGAGTTGCCATCTTTTTAATGACAGGGGCTCCTATTAATTCTTAATAGCAACAAGTTAGGCAGAAATTCAACAGGAAAATCCTTTTCCAGTGAGAAGATGCAGTTTTGCAGGTGGGTGGGGGGAAAGTAAGGTTTCCTGTTGAATTTCTTCTACTTATGGCATTAAAGGCACAGGATGTCCTGCTTGGGTGCAGCCTGCCAGGAGAAGCTAAGGCAGGAAGGGGAAAAACTAATCCAGCGTCAAATGCAAGCAGGAAGTCAAGAGCCAGACAGCCAGTCCAAGATAAGCCAAGTCAAAAGAAGCAGGAGGTCAGGAAAAGGGGAATCAGTCCAAGAGGAACATAGGAAGCTGCCATATACTGAGTCAGATCTTTGGTCCATCTAGCCCAGTATTGTCTACACAGACTGGCAGCAGCTTCTCTAAGTTTGCAGGCAGGAGTCTCTCTCAGCCCGATCTTGAAGATGCTGCCAGGGAGGGGACTTGGAAGCTTCTGCATGCAAGCAGGCAGATGCTCTTCCCCGAGCAGCCCCATCCCCTAAGGGGAATATTTTACAGTGCTCACACATGTAGTCTCCCATTCAAATGCAAACCAGGGCAGACCCTGCTTAGCAAAGGGGACAGTTCATGCTTGCTACTAGGGGTGTGCGTGAATCAAATTCTGCTATTCGATTCAAGGTCGAATCAAATTGCAGAACCATCCAAATGATTTGTCAAGAACAGCCGGCTTGGCTGGATGTCTCAGTGAACCACTCTTAAAACACCCAACTCGATTTGGATTATTTGAGTGCCAATTTGGAGCCCATTTTGCTGGAAAAATGGGCCTTAAAATAGTGCTGATTGTGGGGCCTCAACTTCATCCTCTGAGTCAGAGGACAAGGGGCCCTGTTGTCAAAAATGAAGGCCCTTCAAATCCTGCCTCATCCTGAGAGACCTTTCTGTCCTTTGCAGGCATGGGCAAACCTGGCCTTCCAGCTGTTGCTGAACTACAAGTTCCATCATCCTCAGTCCCAATTTATGGTGGCTGAGGATGATGGGGGTCGTAGTTCAACAGCAGCTGGAGGGCCAAGTTTGTCTACCCCTATGCTAGGAGATCAGGCTTGGGGTTCATGACACAGCAGCCCTGGCAGAAAAGAGGTCCTGGCAACCAACGGAGAGATTTGTAGCTTTTAAACACCAAATACAAATTGAAATATAGCATTTATATCAGTGCTAAGAATAAAGCCAAATTAAAATAGAGTACAGGACAAGTTCAGAAAACAAACACAGCAGGAAATTCAAGGCACTCATATTGCAACTTTCAGTCTTCCGCATGTCTGTGTGACTTTGAGATCTTACTTTTAAACAAAGGAAGAATGACTGGTGAAAGTTTTCTTTTCTAAATTGATGATTTATTCAGAAGCAAGCATCCAGTGACATTTACAAATGATATGCTTGACTTGAATTCTTAATATTGACTTTCCAATTTGACTTAAAATATTTGGGCCTTATATAAACTTTAATTTGATGATCAATAGCTTCATTTCTGGACACAAATGTCAACATGCCTTGGGGGGGAGGGGACTCTAGTGAAACCCTTCACCCGTGAAACAAAAGCACAGAAAGAAGACAAAACGGTTCTATTTTTATCTCCTCTACTTTGCTACGAATCTTCCCAAGGTGCTAATTAGGTTCACGTCCATGATGCCAGCTCTGCCCATTGCAAAGACAATGTGCTAATGACAACGCAATGCTGAACACACGTTTATTTACAAGAAAACATTCCGACTGTAAGTGACCTGGTTACATCACTGATGGGGAAATGGTAGAATTTATAGGCTGTTTATGGAGAGCAAGTATAGCAGAATGGCAGCCACTGAGCTGCAAATCCAGATTTCATATGAAGCCACCAGGAACTTAGCTAGGGGAAAGGGGGTCCATGTTCGCCCCTCTCCCTGGTGGCCCCTCAGAGTGAAGGAGAAAATGAAGAAAATAGGGGGGCCCTCAGGAGCTGGGGGCCCCAGGTTCTTTGAACCCATCTGCTCAATTATGGCTACACCCCTAGGGATTCTGGGAGCTGTAGTCAACATCTGATATTACCTCTAACAGGGAATACTGCCATCAAGGTATGAGTTCTGAATTTAGAATCTTTACCAGTCAGGTCTAACAACTAAGAGGCTGGAGATATAATATATCTGAATGACAAACTATGTCTTACTTTCTAAAACTACCCCCCACCACACACACACACACACACACACACACACACACACACACACACACACACTTTTTGTGTTAATGTGATGCCATTTTTATTACCACATTCAGAAAACGGTAGCTCTCCCTCCCTTAAAATTGGCACTGTACCTCCTCCAGTGATATCATGTCCTCACAGTATGCTCCCTTCCCTGCTCTTTCCAAACAAAAACAACCCGAAGGCTCAGGGGAATCTGGCTCTCCAGTGAACGGTAAAGTACCAGGTCTTCTTCATTTAAAAAGGTAAAGGGAAATGATCACATTTAATTATCTGTAGCTCCCGACTGGTGTCTGGAAAAGCGATGGAGTTCACTGGGAGTGCCAAGAGCAAAGCTTTCCTACTCGAAAGCAAAAGGCCATCTGTGAAAAGGCCCTTGCTGAATTCTAATTTTCAAAAGTCATAAATGAGGCCTGTGATTAGCATTCAGAATCCTGGGTTGACAATTTTGATCGCTCCAGTAATAAGAGGAGGTGACAGCTGAAGCGGAAATTTTGCACAATTCTGAAATTTAGCACCACACCCAGTGTTGCTACTTACATTTTGAACACGTACATCTGCAATACCTACAATGCAGAATTTAAATGTGACATTTTATCTTAAGTGCTTTGGATATCTTAGCAGCTCTAGATCATTTTGATTTCCACAGTATCACAGATGAAGCCTCAAAGGGTCTCCGGACCTGGTGCAGGAATCGTGCTGATGCTAAAAGGGTCTGCTCAGCATCTGGATGGGAAGTCTCCTGAAAACCCTACATATGCCATCATGGGTTCCATGGTCAAAAAAGGCAGGATCCAAATGGGATGAAATGAATAAAGAAGTTAACAGAATCACAGAATTTTAGAGCTGAAAGGGGCACTGGAGAACTTCTAATTCAGTCTCTGGCTTACAGCAAGGAAAATGCTAACTGGGCAAAGAGACACCTTAGAAAGTGGCGATTCTCTTTATATTTAGCAGGAGGGGGAAACTATTGGCCAACTATTGGCCAACCCCAGCACAGCATCCCTCCATTGGCTGTTGCTGGTATCTGCCTTATGTTTAGTTTTAGACTGTGAGCTCTTTTGGGACAGGGAACCATCTGTTTATGTATTATTTATTTTTCTATATAAACCATGTTGATTACTTTTATTGGCAAGTGGTATATAAATATTTGTAACAGTAGTAGCTTACAGTTGTCAAATGCAAAATATGAACAGGATCATATGTCACCATCAGATATAAGCAAATACCATTTCATATCGCCTGTCAAATTGCCAAATTTGAAGTTATCTGCTGTATTTTAGTGTGTGTTTACAATTATTTTACTTATTCTGCCAAGAAGCTGCCTTCATCATTTTTCCCCATGAAAAGGTGGAACAGAAATGTTTGAAAATAAATAAATGCCATCCTTATATGGCCAATGAAATGTCATGTAAGGATGTGCAGAAACCCCTCTAAGTAATTTCGCTTGTCTTACTCTTGAACATTTTCAGATGTTTCTCCTCAGTAGGAACCATGAAATTTGCTTTGAATTTCACGTTGACTGACATTTTAGTGCCCACCCTAAACAACAATGCATAGTCAGCTATCCAAAAATATCAAAAACTGAAACCAAGTATCATTAACCATCCAATACATATATCAAATATTTGGACAAATATATTCAGAGTATTTCTGGTTAATAATGGGTATCAATATTCACAATGGAGATAATTTTTGTGGGCTAATTATTTTCAGTTTTAATTGCTATGTTAATGTTGGTGACATTATGGCTGCCATATTATGTTTGTTTAACTTTTGCCAGTTTTGACACCACATCGACACACTATACAGACACCATGGATTCGTCAAGCTTCTTCATATCCTTATCTGTAGGAAGCAACTGCAGCTGTTTTGTGCAATTCCCAAGTGGGTTCCTGAGAATTCTACCCTTTTTCTCTATTAATTTTTTATAACTGCTGCTTTGCTATTAAAAAAACATGCTTTTTTCCACATCAGCTGAAACACTGAAGTTCGATATTTCAGAAACATATTATGCTATTTGGGCATTCAAGGGAAAAAGTCTGAACCACCATCATGTTATTATTCCCTGCTGCACTGCAGAGTCCATATGCTAAACTTTACCTGAAACAAGCTGAGGTTGGGACTGTTTGTTATTTTTCTGTATGAAAAGTCTGGTATACAGCTGCATCCCTTGGTCTATCACACCTCCCAAACTCTGCTTTTTTACTCCCCTCAGACCCAAATGAGATCAGGCACAATCCAATGGAGGTTTTCCTGCATGAGCTCTGTGGAAATGAATGCAGGAAGTGCAAGGCAGGACAGGGATGGATTGTGACCATGGGGCTACTTTTTTATTTGCTTAGCTATTTAAAAAGGTTGCTACCCTGCATTCCAGCCAAAGCTTTCAAGTGGCTAACAATAAGAATAAAAGCACATGAAACTTCCACCATTAACACTGCAATCAATCCATGAAGAGCTTAAATAAGCGCATCAAGCCGCAGCAAGAGCAGCAAAGAAACATTAAGAATAAAATGAATCCTTCAAGCTTGAGGAGGATGCCATTGTCTTCACTTGGAGTCCAAGTGCTATAAAGCAGATGCCAGCTGGGTGTTGCTGGTGATCTGCAACTAGGGTGCTGCCACTGAAAAGACCCTATCTACAGTTCATTGTTTCTTAACTGCTAAAAATGGTGACGGCTGAAATGGGGTCTCCGAGGCAGATCTTAAACAGCAGGCAGGTTCATATGGCGGCAAGAGTCCTTTAGGGGTGTCTTCTCTTTGATGAATGTATTCATATTGACAGTTAGGCACTCCACATTATAATAAGTAATGGGTGTAGAATCACCAGCCGCAACACTTCAAAAGTTAGCATCAATTGGGCGTTCTAAAATAATAGCCTGCTGGGGAAATTGGGATGGGGACGTAACTCAGGAGTCGGGTGTCAGTAGTAAGATTCCTGGCATCTACAGGTAGGGCCTGAAACCTTCGAGAGTGGCTAATATAAGGCAGTTTCCTAGTGTGAGACTCTGTTTCTTTTTTCTGAGAAGTCCTAAAATAGGCTGAACCTTTCCCCCATCATATATTTCTGTTACTTGGGCACCAATGGAGCACACTCAATGACAAATGTGACTTGTCATCTTTAGAATTGATAGCAGCCTCTAAGCCAGTGGCAATCTGACAAGTTGCGCGTCAATATAGCTTGCCACGACCATGAAATCCATGGGCATTTGTCTTTTTTACAGCCAGGAATATTTATTACAGATTGAAAGCTACTTGCCAAAGACCTTTGTCCTGATCCAGTGATCCTTTGAGGGTGCTAGAGTTTGGTGAACATACAAAGCTCCCCATAGCAAAGGGGCTTTCCATTTACTTCAATGGTTTTCACATGGAAGGCTGAGTGAATGGACATGGTTTATAGGGGACACCTGTATGCTGGAACTTAGACTGGAGCATGTAATTTAACAGAACGTGATAACCCAAAACACTTATGTTGATTCAAATGTTAGTGTACTGTAGAGGTGCACTAAATATTTTCAGGCAAATATTTTCAGTGTTAGAAGGGGGCTTATGGAGCCAATGTTTCCTCAAAAGAGCTCCAAAGGTTTACCTTTTCCATGCCTGTAAATCCTCAGGGTAGCTGCTTCCTTCCTTCCTTCCTTCCTTCCTTCCTTCCTCTTTCACCAAGACTACTATAAGTCAAATTGTGATTCCAGCTACTCATAAATCACATTGTGAGTGTGATGTTACAATGCCAAACCACCAATCAGATTTGGTATTGTGATATTATTGATGGCAAATGTAGCTAAAGCCAATTCAGAAGGAAGGAAATGACCTTGCTCTCACTCCAGATGTTGAGGTGTGTGTGTGTGGGGGGGGGACACATGCTTCCAATGCAAGCAGATTCTTCTGCTCATTTCTTTGTTGTCCCCGGAAATGGAACACCCACCTACTGCCACTGTATCAGACCCAATCAATCAATCATCTTTATTAGGGTCCAAGACCAGCATAACTATATCAGACCAAGAATCCATTTAGTCCAGCATCCCCTTTCCTACAGTGGCCATGGCAGGATGTGGATAAACTCTGAGAAAATTCTCTGATCTTTCTACTTGAGAGAGACCCTGAAATTCCTCTTTGAATTGGGAGGAGTCCTGACATCCTCTTTAGAAATTCACTTGGGAGAAATTTTGGTTCCAACCCCACAGATGCTTCCAGAAAGCTCAAACAAGTCACGAAGGCCACAGCTCACACTGGATTGTATGTCTCCAGTGTTGGACCCTCAGTGAGGCACGACCTCTGAACATGGGGCTATCATATTCAGCATCACACGACAGCCATGATACTGTTTTGCTATCATGGCTAAGAGCATAAGAGCTCTGCTGGACTAGACCAAAAATACAGCATCATCTTTCCCACAGAGGTCAACCCTATGTCTCCAGGACATCCACAGTCTCTTGCTGTTCTCCCCAGCAACTCTGTACTGAATACAGAAGTATTCTGTGCTTCTGAACCTGCAAGTTCTATACAGCCATCATGACAAACAGCGACCTTGCCAGAAGAGTTCAAACATTTAACTCCTTTTTTGACTTTGGAAATACTCCCTCCAATATTTATTCCCCCCCTAGTCTCCAGACACACATGACAGCTAATGATGCAAAATATTAAGAAAATTAAGATCCACCATCCTGTGCTATAGGGTTATAAGAATGGCTTTGTTAAATGATTAGTTTATTTTTAAAAAAAAAAAAAAATATGTCTGCACTCTAATGCCCTATAAGAACAATTAGAATCAGTATTAACATTAGCCCTGGCAGAAGGAATTTCAGAATTATTTCTCATCCACATTAATGAGGCTTATTATAGAAAACCCTGAGGTATTTTATATCTCACACGGAAGAATATAATTAGACACAAATTGATGGGCTTGTGCCCGATGCAGAATTAGAAGTTTATAGCAGATGAGTCAGAATCCACTGTATATTGTCCCAAGAAAAGCCGCTCCAAAAGGTGTAACTAATCCTGTGAAATAATCTGTATCCAATCTTCCTGACGCTTCCCATTTTCTGATACACAAACCATTATGGAAGCAGCCAGGTGCACTCCCTTTTACAGCTTTTTCCTCAGCACTGTTGAACATGTAATGACCTTGACAAAAAAAGTTATCTCCATTAGAGCCTGGATGATACTAATGGCTTGGTAGGTGGCTGTGCCTTCGGGGTGGGTGGTGAGGAAGGAAATCTGCCTTGCTGATATAAAGCCACCTTACCCAGGACTTGTCTTTGTCAGTGGGGCAGTTCCAAGGGTAATGCTACCACTTTCCCCATGACTGTAGCCACAAGCAGCTTTTCATGCTGATATCCTGTATGCCCATGGGCAAGAGAACATCTCCTACTATAAGGCCACGTTTTTACAAAACCCTTAAATATTATCTATAGTGTCTGCAACATGCAAAATGTGGTGGTGGTGGAACCAGAATTTTTGGACGTTTCTGATTCTGTTACTGGAACAGTCAGGAGGCAGAAGGTCATCAGGAACACACCAGAACTCACACCAAGTAGACCAGGCCTGTCAAACTCAAATGGGTGGCAGGACAAAGTTGACCCTGATGCACTTCCGTGGGGCCACACATAGCCTCACACCTGCCTTTCGTCTTCCTCCTCAGTCCTCCCTCTTTCTCTCACTCTCTTTCTTTCTTCCTCTCTCCCTTGCCCTGCCACTTAACTTAGCTCAGGGGTTCTCAAATTTGGGTCTCAAGGTGTTGTTGGACTGCAGCTCCCAACAACCCCAGCCACAAAGGCACTCCCCACAAAGGGAGGAAGCGAAGGAAGGAGTGAGAAGGAGGAGAGGAGGAATCCCACTGGGGGAGAGGCTGCTTGCCTTGACCCAGCCCTCTCTGTGCTGCCTCACCATTTGCCCTGGGGAGCAGCTGCACTGTGCCACATCATCTGTCTACCCACTGTGCGTCCCCCTCCCCAGAAAGCCTGCCCAACCACTCATCTCTTCCTCCCCTATTCCTGTTCAGGGGCTGGATAACAGAGCTCTGCGGGCTGGTAGTTTGACACCCCTGAAGATGAGACCAAAACAGCCATGAGACCAAAAGAGAACAAGGACAGCAGAACCAGGAGGAGACCTTGTTACAATGGCAAGGCCTGCCTCAAATAAGAAGCCTCTGGCAGTCAGTGTAGACAATACTGAGCTAGGAACATAGGAAGCCGCCTTCTACCAAGTCAGACCCTCGGTCCGTCTAGCTCATTATTGTCTACCCAGACTGGCAGCGGCTTCTCCCAGGTTGCAGGCAGGAGTCTCTCTCTCAGCCCTATCTTGGAGATGCTGCCAGGGAACGTCGAACCTTCTGCATGAAAGCATAGAGGTGCTTTCATCATCAGATGTTTTCATCATCAACTTAGTTTGTTCCTGAACTAGCTTATTTATAGAATTCACCTCAAGCTACAGGACACATTTGATTCAGATGACATATTTTTGTTAAGCATATAATTCCTCTAAGATTTTCACTTTATATTTCCTTTTTTAAAATGATGAAGGTGGGCAGGCAGGCAGACAGACAGGAAGATAGATGTTTAAGAGGCAGGCTGAAAGCCCACTCATGAATCGTTTCGACTTTTAATTCTCTGTGCTGGATTCAGGTCATGAATTCTGTTTATCAAATCTGATTGCCAAATTGTCAGCTCCAATGCAGCCCCGACTTTTAATCTTCCCCGAAGCTTAATTATAAAATTACCTTTTGAAAGTTTTGGATTCTAGTTTTTTCTTTTGCCTATTAGGAACAAAAGAGCCTTGTTTTTAAACTTTCTAATTATGTTGAATGGAAACACTGCATTTGACTTCACTGAGTTCTAACCAAGAGGAAAAAGGTTAAGAAATAAACTGTAGCTAGGCAACGTATATTCTAACTTCTTTATTGTTTGGAGAAGTGGAAACTCAAGATGCATAACTAACACGCCAGTGAGTCTAATCTGTCGTGTACAACTTGTGACCCACCAAGTTGATGCGAGGTCATCACATAGTTTTTGTGGACTGTCAGGTGTTTAATAGCTTTCAGGCCCAGAAACATCATGCCACTAAATACAGTTCACAGGAAGCTGCCTTATATCATCGGTCCATCTGACACAGTAGTATTTATTCTGACCGGCAGCAGATCTCCAAGGTTTTCAGGCAGTGGTCTTTCCCAGGCTTACCTGAAGATTCTGGGGAACGCATGTGGGACCTTTTGCATGCAAAGCAGATGCACGGCTACCTAACTGCAACCCCATCTCTGTGGGGCAACAGTGGGGGGAGGCAATTACCTTCATGCCCTGCTTGTGGCATCTGGTTGGCCACTTGGGAATAGAATATTTGAAAAGATGGACCTTTCTTCTGATCCATCAGAATTGTTCTGATGACTATATTCCTACGTTTGCAGCTCTAGGCAGGCAGCAAAATCTAGAACGATATCAAACCCTTGCCGGCTGCGCTTGGCTTGGTAGGTCATGAGTTGTACAGACCTGGTATAGAACTAAGAATCAGAATTCACACAGTTTGGACGTAGTGGGCAACAACCAGACCAAGTCAGTTGTTCGTAAAGCCCACTGAAATTAATAGGAGTCAGTTTAGTAGGGGTGTGCATGAAAATGGCTGGCCCGGTTCAATATGAATGGGACCCGAACCAGTCTGAGCCAGTTTGGTTTTGCCCTTCATTAACCCCCCCACACACACACCCTGGTTCAGTTCGATTGGGGGGTGGGGTTTTGCAAATGTTTTTAAAAAATCACTTTCCCCCTCTGGGGGCCTTCTCCAGGGTGGGTGGGTCCGCAGAGATTCCCCCTCCTCCCGCCGGCCTCCTTTATGCCCTAAATTGCTGCCCCGAGGCTTTAGAACACACTTCCTGCTGAAAGAAGAGCCTCCCCATCTCTTACAACTTCTAAAAGGGCAGTCAAGACACATTGGGACACCCAGGCTTTTAATTAGATATTGTTTTAATTGTGTTTTAATTGTGTTTTAATAGTTTTTAACTTTTTAAATTTTAATTGTTGAAATGTGTTAATCGTTTTATTGGTTGTTTTTATTCTCTTGTAAACCACCCAGAGAACTTGTGTTTTGGGTGGTATACAAATATGCTAAATAAATAAATAAATAAATAGCCCGGTTTGGGTGGTCTTTGGCCCTTTCCGGGCCTTTCTCCCATTACAGCAACCATTTTAGTCCAATGGGCCCCTGCATGGCAGGGGAGGAGGGAATCTCCACTCCACCCCCACAGCCTTGGAGAAGCCCCCTGGAGGTGGTAATTGAATTAAAAAAAACAACCACCAAACTTTAGACCCTCGGGTGAGTGGACTATAGACTGAGGGCTCATTCCCAGGTTTGGGGGTGAACCTGAGGTGAGTTCCCGTCAGGTAGGAACATAGGAACATAGGAAGCTGCCATATACTGAGTCAGACCATTGGTCCATCTAGCTTAATATTGTTTTCACAGACTGGCAGCAGCTTCTCCAAGGTTGCAGGCAGGAGTCTCTCTCAGCCCTATCTTGAAGATGCTGCCAGGGAGGGAACTTGGAACCTAGATGATCTTCCCAGAGGGGCTCTATCCCCTGAGGGGAATATCTTATAGTGTTCACACATCAAGTCTCCCACACATCACACATCAAGTCTCTATGGCGGAACCTGCTTAGCTAAGGGGACGTCACACTTGCTACCAGAAGACCAGCGCTGTCCTCTCCTCCATTATGTCTGAAGGTGGCCATTGTAATGTTTCCCACAGTTCTCTACCTCCCAAAATTTTAATGAGAAGCACCCAAACCTTTCCTCTTTGTGTGTTGTCAAAAAAAGAGAAAAAAAGAAAAAAGAAAACCAACCATGCCAAGAGTGGCCCACTAAAGATAATTCAGATGTGTGACTGTCATGGATTTCTGCTGCTCTCTTTGGTTTTGTGACATACAGAGGCTGTAATTTCACACAGCAAGCCGACCTGGGAGCAACAGCTGAGAATGCCAAGGAAACCTCAAATTAACCAGGAAGGCTGTCTGGAAACTCATGAAGAGACACAGAGTGTCACAAAAGTCACAAGGCCTGTCTATCAACAGAACGCTGAAACATCATATGGAGATGGTTGCTGGGTCTTGCTTAAAATGGATACACTCGCCATCCTTCCCCAGCATGCAACTGTCTGCCTTTTTTTTTTACACTTGCAAATTTTAGAATATCTGATCTTGGTAAAATACAGTTGTGGGTGGCTTCTGCTCCATGAGAAAGGAAAGCTGATAATCCCGTAGGCTTAAAGGAAGTAGCCCTAAGTCAACTTGTTCAGAGCCAGCACACCACACATGCCAGCCAATAGGCATTCAGAACTCCCAAACATGCAGGCCTCTCATTCATTTGTGCGTGTGTGTGTGGTTGGGGGATGAAATGGAAAACATTACAGAAGTACTTCCTAAGGACATAAAAGGGGCCTGCTGGATCAGACCAAAAGTCCCTCTGGCCAAACATCCTCTTCTTGAGCACCACAGTGGCCTTCTGGATACCCCCAGGCAGCCCACAAGGTGTCAGGGCTCACCCAAACAGTGACTCAGAGGAAAGGCCAGATTCCCAGCCCAGATTCTTGTGCTTGATGGCAGCCCACTAGAGCAGGGGCGTAGCTAGGGGAGAGGGGGCCCGTGTTCACCACTCTCTCCGGCAGCTCCTCTGAGTGAGGGAGATAATGAAGAAAATGGGGAAGGGTGGAGTTGGGGGCCCCTCAGGAGCTGGGGGCCCCAGGTTCTTTGAACCCCTTTGCTTAATTACAGCTATACCCCTGCAATGCCAGGGCAGCCAGAGAGCCGTAATATCCTACACATTCGCAAAACATCCTAGGGTAATTTACAAAGCTAAAATTAACAACAGAACGATAAAGCTAACAACATAGAAGAGGTTATGGAGTGTATATCTGAACTGAGCTTCTCAGGGACGGGAACTGAAGAAGAAGAAGAAGAAGATCTAAGCTGTCTTGAAAATTTAAGAGAGTAGATTTCAGTTGGACATTAGGCTAGCATAGTCTTTATTTTGGTTTTTGACCAGCATAATTGAATATTAGGAGTAATGTCTTCACAGTAAGAGAGTCCAACAATGGAACCAAATTACCTGGGGGCACGGTAGTGGTGGTGGGCTCTCTCTTGCTGAAGGCATGCAAGCAAATCCAAAGATGATATTCAGCCATCTATGGGGGCAATTCTAGCTCTAGTTTTCCTACTGTACATCAAACAGGGGGTTGGACTGGATGGCCCATGAGCCCTCTCCAGTTCTCTGACTCAGTGAGACACAGACACTCATTGCCATTGAACAAACAGATGCTCCTGCTTTCTGCCTGCTTCCTTAAGTGAGTTGTCTGATGGACAAGAATGATATATGCCTCGAAATCTCCCAAAGAGTGGAAACAAATTAATCACATTTATGCCTTGCAGTTGTTCTAACAATGATGAATGACAGATTACTTGGGGAGTGTTGCTGAATCATACAATAAAATGTATACTATTAACTGTGTCTCAGCCACAGATCTGCTGACCTTCAGCAGGTTGCTGACAGGTTCGGTTATCAAACCCCAGCATTCCAGCACCGAGTGTAATACAACTAACAACCTGCACATTTCTTCATGTGCAATGCCGATAACTGTGTCGGTTGATAAGGGGTGCCTCCCTTTCCCCCCTTGCCTCTGAATTGGCCAGCACAAAAGAACAGAGAGAGATTATCCTGAAGATCACATTTGGTATGATTAACCCATAAATACAGCAGTGTCTACTGAAAATAATTAGAACCTTACATTACAGGCATATGGGTGTTATATACAGTTGTTTTCAGTCTATATATAAGAGACTAAGAAACTGGTGGCTGCCTGACACCTTTGCCTCCTTTCTCCACTAGCCATTGGGTGAGATATTGTGATGGAATGGATTGTTCACATAAAATTTTAACAGCCAGCAGGGGGAAGCTGTGTGCAGCAGAATGCCGACACTGTACAAGAGAGCAGTTTCCAAGGAAGACAGGCTAGGCAGAAAAATCGAACCCTACACACAAGGTTTACGGATGTGTGCGACTGCTGGGCCAGCCATTTGCCTGGGCTCTGAGATGGACAAAGGAACCCCCGGTTCTAACAGTGCTGCATTTTCATGTTGCATGGAACATGCAAGAATGGCAGAGGCCACATCAGAATGGAGCAACTGCGAAGCCTGTGGCAATGTGCAAACTTCAGTTTTGCCCCATGCCCCTGGTGGGGGAGAGCCCCCTTTCAACACCCTGCAAGCTTTAAGAGCACATGGGGGGGGGGAGGGTTGCCAACAGCTTGATATTCTCCCCTTGAGCTTCTGGCAAGCTTTGCAAGCAGTGTAAGGAGAGGCGTCTCTTCCAAAGCTCGCAAGGGCCAGATCCGTCCCGAAGAGTTGCCCCAACGGCAAGAATGGAAGGCAACTTGCTGCCCTATTGGCACCCCAATAATCCACTGCCTGAGGTTACTGCCTCCCCTTGCTTTATGGAAGGGCCGCTTTATGAAAGGGCATGAGAGAACACCCAGTTTACTGACTGGACCTGCTGAATGCGTCTTGCTGAAGGGCTCCCAAAGGCCTGGAGCTGGTACTGAGACACAGTGAGGCTATTCTCACGACCAGCGAAAATCGGGCTAGGCGAGCCTGGTGGTTTACAAGCGGATAACCCACTGAATTGCCCCTGCCCTTAAGCTGGGTTTGCGGAATGAGCGTGCCACAAACCCAGTTTTTAAAATCGTGTGTTGCTGCGCCGCGGCTCTGCGCCATGGCAACTCACAAGTAGACCTCCAACAAGGAGGCTAAAAAGCAGCCTCCCAGCTCAGGGGTCTCTCCAGCATGCCCTGCACGCACCCAGCACTGACACCCAGCTTGATCTCTCAACCTTTAGTTCCTGGCTCCGGCTGCCATTCGGCACGATGCACCATGTGCCTTTTAACAGACTGTGCATGCAGTTCAACAAGGGTATTCTTGTGCAGTGCATGGGAATTGTGCAAACACAGCTGCGCAGTGGATAGTCCGTGGAAATAATGGGCATATGGAAGGCAACTGTGCTGCACAATTCTTGTGCTTTGCACAAGGGCACTTCTGAGCAATGACATGCACGTTTCATTAAAAGGCAGAAAGAAAATGGCCTCCATCTCAACTCCCATTCTTCTCTGGCAGCAAGTGAGGATCAGGAAAACAAAGGGATCGTGAGGATGAAGGTGTGGCTGGGAGGGCTGATAATGGCCCTCAACGCAGCCAGCCCTTTTGATTTGGAGGTCTACAGCAAGTAAAAGCATGAGTGCCTTGATGTAGCACTGGTTCAGTCCCACAATCTTGCTACTTGAACGACGGGGTGAGTGTGAGTGGATTGGGGATAGTTTGCTTGTGCGAACCACCTCTGGATTCATATTAATTTCCAGGAAACAGACAAACCAGGTGTGTTTTTTTAAAAAATGACTATGCTAAAATTATAGCCTTTAGAGTATAACTGTGGTAAATACTACTTTGGCAAGAATACTAAAATTACTGTATTTATCTTCAAAGTCCCCCATTACAGTAATTTACAACAATATAACTATAAAGTTTCTTATTTCTGAATATCTATGTGGTAACAACTAAATTTACAGCTGTATATCAAATTACACTGTTGTAAAGGTCATACTGCAGTCAACATGTACCTTAAAGTAATGCAGGATTAGCTCCTCTTTTTCAATAACTGGAGGATTCGCGAAGAGAAATAAGAGCTGCTTGATTCTTGCATCTTTTCCCACAATGACAGAAGTGTATCAAATGATGAGTGGTGTAGTAGAGAGAGTGGATAGAAATATGGCTTTTGTCCGCTCGCAATCTTGCAAACATCTCTCACTGCTTCTAACTCAAGGGGAGCTTTAGGAGAGGCATCTCCTGGATGAGATGGTAGGCATCATCATTTGGATGAGATTTCTCAGGTGTGGAAATGTACACTGAAGCCTTTTACTGAAACGTTCGTTGCTTTTGTAAGTTTTAGCTCAAGCATAATATCCAGATTTATAGTGCATTTTGCTTTGAGTACTATCTTGTACCCAAAGCAAAATGCATTGTACGTTGGGATGTTCGCAATCCAAATTTGCAATGCAATCCAATATTCACCAAAATCCAACAGTAGACAGGAATTGTTACTGTGGCCCCCTTCAGATGCCTGTCCCCCCGCTCTCCCATCTGTGTTTGGATGTGCAGGAGAGCTGCCCTTTGCAGTCAGTGAGACTGCAGAGAGGTGGAGGTGGTGGCTGTGTGGACTTCCTTCTTGACAGAAGGGCAGCCCTCACAGCCTGCACAGCACAGAGTGGGCTTGCTCTCTCAACTCTGGTCCCATGGGGCCAAAATTACGGTGCCAGCATTTGGATGTAACGCTGGCACCGCAGAACCGAAGGTTCAGAGTGGATTTCGGGGAGAGAAACCACAGGTCCCTTTTTACCTTCAACTCTGGTTTCCTAGGTTTGGAAGTGTGTCCAAGGAAACTGGAGGTGAGGGGACCTCTGGTTTCCTGTTATGTCTGAATTTGGCAAGTATCTAATTCCTAGGAAATGATCTGGTTCTCCAGGCCATGTGTAGCAACATTTGTGTGTCGTACTGGGTTTTGTGAGCTTTGATTTTCAATGAAAAAAGTGCTCTTTTGGGGTGGGTATCGGCTCACCCCCCCCCCAATTCCTACCTCTTGTGTACAGTTTTCTCCACCTGTTCACAATCATGGTTTCCCCAATCTTCTGCTGCACTGTTGCCCATTTTTAAAATTCAAAACACTTATCCACTGTGTCATGCTAGCTAATCAGGGATCATGTAGTCAACATAACAACATTATAGCATCACGTAGCCAATCAGATCTGGTCATTTGATGATGTCACTGAGGGCAAAGTCATCTCATTGCTCAATCCAAATGGGAAAGGGAGCAGGGATAAATGCCAAACAGGCACTGTACTTCTACTTGAATATCATGTTCTTCTATGAGGCAACACCACAAAACAAGTTGTGCTTGTGCTATTCTTACTGGTAGAAATTGTTATTGTTCCAGATGGGAGCATAGGAACATAGGAAGCTGCCATATACTGAGCCAGACCATTGGTCTATCTAGCTCAGTATTGTCTTCACAGACTGGCAGCAGCTTCTCCAAGCTTGCAGGCAGGAATCTCTCTCAACCCTATCTTTGAGAAGCCAGAGAGGGAAATTGAAACCTTCTGCTCTTCCCAGAGCAGCTCCATCCCCTGTGGGGAATATCAGTGCTCACACTTCTAGTCTTCCATTCCTATGCAACCAGGGCAGACCCTGCTTAGCTAAGGGGACAAGTCAGGCTTGCTACCACAAGACCAGCTCTACCACAAGACCAGCTCACAAGACCAGGGTTGCTGGCAGGAATTTCTCTCCGCCCTGTCTGGAGATGCCAGGGAGGGAACTTGGAACCTTCTGCATGCAAGCAGGCAGCTGCTCTTCTACTGAAGCTAGGGACCCATCTCCTAAGGGGAATATTGTACACATGGAGTCTCCCATCCAAATGCAAACCAGGGTGCACTCATGGTTTCAAAATGGGTTCACCACAAGACCAGTTCTCCTCCCATCTTGCACTTGGGACAAAATCTGCCTTTCCAATCCATAGTAGGAAAGTATGATACTGAGATTCTCAAAGCCATAAGGTTACAAAACAACAAGCATGATAATGGTATTTTACAACCAGAGGCGTATCTAGGGAAAATAGCGCCTAGGGCAAGCACTGAAATTGCGCCCCCTGTCCAAACATCTGACACCCATCTTTCAGATAACTTTACCATAATATCAGCTCAAAAATACAAGTCAAGCTTGTTAATCTTTTAATCTTTCAAAAACTATTTAGCAGTGGACGTAGCCAGACCAAAAAAGGCTGGAAAACTACAAATTTCAGTATGCTGGGGCTCATGAAACACCCAAATACTCTGTGGAGGTGTACTTGGAAAACTAAACAGAAGTGCCTGTCTAATTCTCTGCTATGCATTGTAGCATCACTATTACATAAGTTTTAAAAATAAATGGAGAATTTGACTTTTCCCAGATACTCTGAAAAGAATTAAAGTAAATTGTGTCACTGCTTGGAATATATTCTAGTCTTTCAGAAAGACAGTTAAAAATGAGAGAAAGAAAGCAAAAAACTCCCAGTGGGCCTTAATACTAAGGATTTCACACTGATTCAAAGACAAACTCACCATTAATAGCCATATTATTAAGACATCACATTTAACTCACTTATCACAAGAAGCAAAGTAAGAGCAAATGAATACAATCCTAGCTCATAAGCTTCAGCTCAGTATTCACAAGCCCTGATTCTCTGTACTTAGTGCCCAACTAAATATGTGTACAGTGACATATTATATATTTTAAAAAGAAATTACCTTCAGCCCCTTTGGGGGGGCTTCCTAAAGGCCATGTGTAGGGGGTCTGCAAAGGTCCCCCCCTTGCTGGCCTCGAGGGCCTCGCAGGGACCATTTGAGTATGTGCGGTGGCCATTTAAAAAAAAAATTAATGGCCACTGAAAACAAAATGGCCACTGTGCATGCTCAAATGGCCTCTGCAAGGCCAGGCATGGCCTAGGGCCTCACAGACCCCATTTGAGCATGCATGGTGGCCATTTTGTTTTCAGCAGCCATTTTTAAAAATTTTTTAAGAATGGCGCCCCCCCCTTCAAGTGGCGCCCGGGGCACGTGCCCTGCCTGACCCACCCTAGATACGCCCCTGTTTACAACCGAAGGATTTATGACGAAGCAAAGAAAGCACACCCAGTAAATATTCCTAAGGAGGCTATCTGTGATGAACACACATTTTATCTGCATTTAATGAAACATGGAACACATCCTTTAGGAGTGAACATTGATTTCCAAAGCAGCTGTCATTAACAGATTCATTAAGAATGCATGCTTCTTAATTACAGCTGACTCAAATGCACAGTGGCTAACTTGATGGCAAAAATCAATCAAAATAAATGAACAATGATCAGACCTGAAATGTCTGACAGCTTTCCTTTATTGACATTTCTTTGATTTCTCAGATAATCTGATAAAGAAGAACAGGTATTTAAGATGTAGTTAAAGTACATGCTGTTGATTTAATCGCAATCATAACCCTTGCAATTGATACGAGAAGGCTTTTTCATTAATACTAAAATTCAGAAAGTACAAGACCAACCTATGGGATTCTCACCTTTGAGTTGTCTTTCTTAGACTCCCTGGTGCCACTCCACAAGATGTCTTCTGCCTTCTATTGGCCTGATAGGGATATAACTCTCATTTTGGAGTGATGTCTCAGAGAGTCTGGAAGAAGTGAATTTAAAATATTCAGGCCACTTCATAAAGGCTGGTGCATAAGAACGGTCTGATCCAGCAGGGCTGAAGGTCCACCCAGTCTACCATCTCAGCTGCCTCTAAGAAGCTTGCAAGCAGCGACCATCATGCGACATGATTTGTCCCCATATGGACTCCCAGGCAGTCATATATCCAGGTACCGATCAAACCCACAAATCCTCGCCTTCATCATAGGCCTCCAGACCATTGCTCCAGCCTCAAAGGCACATTTGCCAGAAGCCACAGAATACCTGCATTCATTTTGAAAATGAATCTGTAAAATACTTGGCACAGATAGGAGGCATACCGCAGTGCCTGTGTTCAGAATAATGGGTGACCGACTGCACCTGTATGCATCTCTGTACCTGTGTACACTGTACATAGATTGCAAAAGTGTATACGCTGTATAAGGACAACAATGGAGGGGCTGTGAAAGAAGACATCTCCTCCACTGAATAGGAAAGCTCTTATGGCTGGGGGCAGCGGGAAGCACTTCTAACTCTAAATTACTAGGTGCTGTTGTGAGCAGAGGCGTACTGCCCAGCACCCACTGCAGTGGAAGATCAGCTCCACCATGCCGCTGGTGGAGGCCATTTGTGAGGCTAGCAAATGGCCTCCACAAATATGCAGAGGCTAGCTGAGTGGCGGATCTGATCCTCCACCGCAGCGGGTGCTGGGCAGCACGCCTCTGCTCACAACAACTTTCAGCTGTGGCAGGAGGGGAGGTAAGCACCTAGTAACGTAGAGTTAGAAGTGCCTCCCCCTCACCGGGTGGTGACCGCACCAGCCGCCATTGTGGCTGAGAGGACTTGTGCTTCCAAGGAACATCTGGACTGGGCCGATAGTGAGCAAGTTCACACATGCTTAAGTCTGTTTTCTCTTTATATGGCTGCTCAACACTTGACTGGCAGCTGCATGCATCAACTCACTCGGCTTTGCATGTGGTGCTTCTCTGATGTATTTTATTTGCTGGTCACAGACCATAATGAAGAACCAGACTTGATTCACTCTGCTGGAAAATGCAGCTTTTGACTGAATGGAAAATGATATAGAAGTTCCACTTGTGTATTTGATGTGTGAGAGCTCATTTGCACACACGCCAATCGCCACTCGATGCTGCAGTCATCCAAAGGTCAGCATGCCTGGGTCAACTGGTCGCTCCGAACAGGAGCTCATTCACAAACATATAAATCACGTTGTCCATTGAAATGGTCGTTATTAACCATAATCAACATGAGCAGAATTATCCTCAGGAGTACTTGCCCACTTGACTCTCTGCTGCCTTGGGTCAGGCTGCAGCTAATTGTGTGACATAAGAAGAATCCTCAAGACAATATTGTGAGTGATGCTTAAACGGAGGGCTGGGGGTGGGACACACATGACCCACTTGTGCATCATTGTACTTTCAGAAGTGACTGCTTTAGAACAGATTATCAGACTCAATTGTCAGCTGGCACACTGCAAAACCTTGCAGCAAGTCAAGATGAATTACAACCACCACCACCAGCTGGGCTCACAGATCCATTTCTTTCAGAAACAAATGAAAAACCTGCTTACATTCATAAAATTGAAAACAAACCCAAGGATTGTCAGGGTCTATACATCCTGCAATGTGTGCTAGGCCTGAACACATTAACACACTCCATGAAGTGTTAAACTAATTCAGAGGATTTAATACGTTAATCTTTTGGAGACAGAGATACGCTCGTATGGAATCAAAGAGCAAATTTAATACAGGAGGAAAAGCTGACAAGGGGAAAGTTGCATCACTGCTTACCGAAACAAGAGGGACCAAGTGAACAATGGAATAAACAAACATTAATGACAACGCACACATGAAGTGAAAGAATATAAGAAAGCAAAGAGCAGATTGTTCTTAATAGATGCACACCACCACTGTCCTGGAGTGGATTCTACTGTGTGGTCCCTTTCTACATTTTTTATCCTGCTTTGTTCTCCACCAGAGCCAGGGACTTAAACTAGGAACCTCATGGTCTGAATCTGGGAACTCGTCCAGTAAGTACAGGCAAACCTTGGTATCCATGGGGGTTCTGTTCTGTGGAGGCAGGGATACCGAGGCATAGATTCTATGGGCTGGGGGCTGGGCGGGTAGGTTCCTAGAAGCTGGAAGAGGGGCAAAAAAGGGGCAAAACATACACAAAAAAGTGAAATGACCCTCCTGTGCTCTGCAGAGTCCAGTTGTCCAGGCCCAAATTCCCCAGTCCACCCACCCCCATTAAAAATCACTGGAAAAAATGCTTCTTAACAAAAGAAATGAGCCACAAAATGGCTCCTCCTGACAAAATGGTGGCCACAAGTTACCTCCATGGTCACTTCCTGACCTCTAGGAATTGTGGATATGTGGGTTTAAACCCTTTTGTATCTACTGATAATGAAAATGATAATGATCCGTCATCTTTTATTGTCATCCTTGATAATGATCCGCTGATAATGAAATCGGATGTCAGTTATACACCCGCAGAACTGTGGATATAGAGTCCGCGTATAACACGATTGCACCTCAAGTCTTTTCAAGCACAGAGCAATAATAGAAATGTGCAACATGAAACCCTGTGATTGGCAGGCAGGATGAAGCCTCTGGATTGGGCAGGCCAGCAAGCAGAATTCTTCCATGAGGTGAGGTGAGACCCATCCCTCAAGCAGTGGACTATTGGGGACCAACAGGCCGGCAAAGTGCTCCTCAGCATTCAAAAAGCTCTTTGGGATTTCTCTGACCCTTGCAAGCAATGCAAGGAGCATGGGATGGGGAGAAGAGGCAGAAGGCTGCCTCAAGAAGCACGGGGAGAAGAGAGGAGGCTACTTCCCTCCACCACTTGCAAAGCTTGCAAGGAGGTCTGGCCGGCAGGGGTGTGGGGGCAAGCCAGTATTGAGCACATGGCCTCGGGTGCCATAATATCTGGGCTGGGGCGGAGCCACTATTGCATAGGGGCGTTCAAAGCAGCCGTCTCACATTTTTCTTTCCCCACTCCCCCGCCTGTCTCTAAAGCTCCTAGCACAGGGCATAATCACACCCTGCAGCCTGGCACAGTGTGGGCCAGCGGCGACCACACCACCCAGGACAGACTAAAGAGGATTTGGGGGCCCCCAGCGAGGTGGAGGCCCTGGACTTCGGCCCTGAAGTCCAGGGGTAAGAGCACCACTGTTTACATAGTAACATAGGAAGCTGCCTTCTACCAAGTCAGGCTCTTGGTCCATCTAGCTTAGCATTGTCAACACAGACTGGCAGCGTCTTCTCCAAGGTTGCAGGCAGGAGTCTCTCTCAGCCCTATCTGGAGATGCTGTCAGGGGGGGAACTTGGAACCTTCTGCATGAAAGCAGGCAGGTGCTCTTTCCAGAGTGGCCCCATCCCTGAAGGGGAATACCTTACAATACTCACACATGTAGTCTCTCATTCATGCAAACCAGGGAGGATCCTGCTTAGCAAAGGGGGCAATTCATGCTTGCTACCACAAGACTAGCAATATGAACAGGCAAGGAGGGGTTTTGGTTTGATTTTTCACACAAAAAAACACCCTGCAGGCATTTCTAGCACCACCATACTTCCCCACTTTTAAAGTGAGTCTTATTTTATATAACATTGTTGTCAAGGCCCAAAGCACAGGAGCTAATTGCTTGTGAGTGATTGCAACCGAATCAAAGCAGTGATATTAATTCTCTTCTCTTCTCCCACAGCAAACCAGTTACTTTTTGAAGTGCTACAAGACTTCTGGCAGCTAGAAAATTTGTATTGCTACCCTTCAGAATTGAAATCACGATATGGAATAGAATACTAGAGACAGTGAAACTGATCTGCCTATAGATGGCAGTCTTACCCTTGGAAAGAAAGTCTCCAGCAAGATTAAGTGCCACCACTTAAAAACATTTATGATTAACAATGAATTAATAAAGCCAATTATTACAATGGAAATTCTAAAATGGCATATACTGCTCGGATTAGATCAGCTGCCAGCACTTTTAAAATGTGTTTCGGTCAATTTAATCATCTCAATGGCCATCCTTATGATGCTAATATAATATAGGCTAGAAGATTTCAGGGGAATAAACTCCTCTCTTCCAAAAAGATAAACCTTCTCAGGCTCAGATGCAGCTGTTTTATTTTTTTTATATTTTTTTATCCAGCATTCCTAGAGCAGGCATATTTTCCACTGAAATAAATTTGATCTTACTTCAGCAAAGAAGTGGATAGAATAGAAGAGGAAGATGTTCCAGATAACGGCAGCATTCAGATGTAATGGGAAACCAGAGTTAAAGGGGCCAGAGGTTGCTAAACCTGTACAGCTCTGGTCCCATTCTGGGCTGTGCTCCAAAAACTCCAATTTATACCCTTAGCTTATAGTGAGTTTTGTTGTTCACACCCAAGGTTTGAGTTCCGTGGCATTACGTGTAAATGCAGCACTGGAGGCTGCATTCACTGTTAGTGGAGTTCAGGGAAGAAGCTCCTCCCCCTCTACAACCATGATTGGCTGTGCGGGCTGTCCTTCATGCAGGAAGGAAGACCACACAGCAAGTTCCCCCTCCTCTCTGTAGTCTGCCTGATTACAGTCTCTCTGCTCTCTGTTACGTCCAAATTCAGACTGGAGAGCAGGGATGGGGTGGGGAGTGGAACCGCGGGTACAATTGAGCTCAGTTCCACGTTACGTGCAAATTCGGCCAATGTGAGGGCTTGCAGCTAAGGAAACTTTGAGGTCATTCACACAATCAAAACCTGTGTTCTGCCCAGGTTTGGGAGCTGTGTGCACTCCCAATTTTCACCTCTGTGGAAACAAGGTAGGATGAAAACCTGGGTAGCTTTTCCTCTTACCTTGCTTCCCCACAACCGAAAATTGGGAGCACACACAGGCCCCAAACCTGGGTAGAATACAGTTTTTGATTGTGTGTTCAGCTCTTTGTTTTGAATTCCAGGTTACTGGCTCTTCTGACAAAATCCTTCTCCTGCATGGAAGCTTCTAGAATGTTCAGTACTATCTTGTTAGTTGATTACTTAAGGGACTTATTTGTTTAAGATATTAAACATTAAAATGCTTCTACAATTTTAGTGAAATGATCACATCTATTCCCAGAGACTCAGGATATGTCAAGCTAGCCAAATTCAAAAACATGAGGCAGAAATGTGCTGAAGGTAATACAGTATAGATCATTTTAAGCAGAAATGTTTGGAGATGTATATGCAGCACCGCAAATGCATTCTGGATTGCAAAAACAGATTTTGTTCTTTATGGCCTTTGAAGGAAAGAGTTGGGGACATGGATCAAGGGCCAGTTCCAAGCTGCCTACCACATCCAAGCCTGGTCCTGACAATCAAGTTATTTGTAGGGTTTACCTTGGTAGATGGGATGGAAAAGAGGTGGTCACAATGGAGTGATTCCCTGGGCAAAGAGTTGCTCTAGATTTCATGAAGGTGAGGGGCAGAGAGGTGGTCTTGGGGATCAGCACTGAGTCCTTCGGAGAGAAGCTTCCTCAGATGCTGCCCAATGCCGCTGATTCCTTCGTAATCCTGGACATTCCTGGATTGCATCACCAGCTATCAGGGGCAAAAGATTCTGCAGATCAATGGAGAGGCTGCTTCTCTGAGTTGTCATTTTGGCTATCAGCGGCCCCCAAGTCCATCTGCAACTCCTTTTGCCCTCACACTCTGAGGAGGAGAACTTGGAAGCTGGACCATGTCAGCTGCCAGGGACCAGAAGATTCTGCCATATGCATTTTGGCCTTGGGATGGGATTGTAAACTGCTTTGTGGGTCAGTGCTGACCTTGGGATATGGATACATAGGTGGGATAGGGACACAATATCCACCATTGGGCCCTTCTCCTCCCAGACACGCCTCCCATCAGCTGCCACTCCATCCGAGTGGGTCTTGTGGTAGAAGGCAAGAATTGTCCCCTTTGCTAAGCAGGGTCCACCCTGGTTTACATTGGAATGGGAGACTAAATGTGTGAAGACTGTAAGATATTCCCTGTAGGGGATGGGCTGCTCTGGGAAGAGCACCTGCCTGCTTGCATGCAGAAGGTGCCCTGGCATCTCCAGATAGGGCTGAACTTTGGAGAAGCTGCTGCCAGTCTGTGTAGACAATACTGAACTAGATGGACCAACTGACTCCTAGGCTTCTATGAGCATGTGTTAGGGAGATGTTGGGAAATGAGGCAATCCCCCACCATCTTACTTGGGACCAACTGAAAGGCTGCTTTTGTGGGGTGGCAGCTGCTTCTGGGGTCATCAGTCAGCCTCTGGGTCCACCTGCAACTTCCTTCTGCTCCCTCCCTCCCTCTGGAGAGGGAAGCTGGTCTGTATCACCAGCTATAGGCACCAGAAGGGACTGCCCCCAACATACTTTATTCATGCAAATCCAAACCTAGGTTTCCCCCAGGTTTTTTTATATCCGAAATCGGGAGGCCATCTTAAATCTAGAGTCCTGTTCCCGTCGAATAAATGTGGGTATAACCTGTATTTAAACCTCTGCTTTTTAAGGGGGGTGGCTTAAATTCAGAGTCGTCTTTGAGTCTGGTAAATACGGTATCCATAATTATATCGAACATACAAACAACAAAGATACTCTGCAGAGATAAGAAGATGTCACTGACGGAAACCTTCTTCAGAAGTTATTCTCCCCTGCAATCAGCAAATACCCAAGGGGGAAATGGGATCACACCAGCTGGTCACACCTCATTCTGGGCACATCCAGAGGATGGATCTCAGCATGCCGGTAGCCAGGGGCCATGGCCTGTGGGTGGATCAGTGGAGAGTTATGATGTTACCAGTATGATGTTAATGGTATGCTTCCACTTCCCTCTCTCAATCAATCCATTCGTTTATTACAGTCTCTGACCAGCCAACAAACACAACATGCAACATTAACATATAATATCCATAAGATACAACTAACAAGAAATGCTGCACAATGCCCTCACTCTGCATATTCCATGGCCGTTGGAGGTGTAACTTCTGAAGAGGGTTTACAGGGAGGTGCCATGGCTCTTAAGGCCTACAGTAATCCCTTACCCCTTGTTCACTCGCTGTGAGGCTGTGAGGCACAAACTGTGAGGCACAAACTACCGCAGAACTGGAGTTCCTGATGGTATGTATTTCCCTGCACCCATCAGCTGCAGAAGGGGAGAATCCCAACCTTATCCTAAGGGTTATTTGAGTTTCTCACAACCACATGAAATGTCTCTGCAACCCACATCCTTGGAAAGGCTTTTTATTTATTATCGCCCCCCCTCCTGCCCCCCCGGTGGTCCCCCCTACACCCTTCGCCCAACTTCAAGGTTAGCAAATTAAGACTTATTTTTCAATGCCAGCCATAATTTGATTTTGTCTTGGAAATGGGAGGGGAAAATGATGAAACTCCTTTAAATGGTAATAGCAGCTTAAAGGAGAGAAAATATATAATAATAGGGTTGTGAAAGGAAGAACACAGCTGGAGCGTAAGCGCTTTAGAAATATAATCTATAGACTCATGTCGCATAAGCAGATCTTAATTAAAATTGTGGCAGTTGAAAGAGTTCCCCCCACCACAATACAGTATCTGCTAAAGAACCTACGTACCTTGCTCTTTGTATTTTCTGGGGAGTGGCCATAGCTCAGTGGTAAAGCATCTGTTTTGCATGGAACTGGACACGGGCTCAAGCCCTGGTGACACAGCCTAGTAGTAATCAGCCCTGTGAGTAAGGGGCAGGGGGAGAGGCAGGCCAACCAATCTCTTGCTCGATTCTCCCAGCTCTTGGACTTAATCAGTACCCCCAGTGGAATTCTTTATTCCCTGGCAGCCTCCACCAAACAGGCCACACTATCTCAGAGACTCCTACAATAACTCAGGTAGAGTGGGAGAGTAAATGAGTGAGGTCATTCACACCATCAAAAGCTGTGTTCTACCCAGGTTTGCGAGCTGTGTGTGCTCCTGATTCCTGGTTGTGTGGAAGCAAGGTAGGAGGAAAACATGGGTAGCTTTTCCTCCTCCCTTGCTTCCACACTTCTACTCAGGTTTTCCTCTTATCTGGCTTCCACACAACTGAAAATTGGGAGCACACACAGCTCCCAAACCCAGGTAGAACACAGTTTATGATTGTGTGAATGACCTCAGTGTAGGTTAGGGAACATAACTGTGAGACCACAACCACTTTGAACAAAGTTATAGTCCAAAAACCAATGAAGGTCTAGCCCTGGTCTACAGTGACTGGCATTGGCTCCCCAAAGAGCGCCACTGGGGAGGGTATTCCAACACCGAGGGGCCACAACCGGAAAGGTCCTGTATCTAGTCCCCGCCATCCAGATCTCTGTTAGTGGCAGGGCCACGAGCAGGGCCTGAGAGGAGAGCTAGTCTTGTGGTAGCAAGCATGACTTGTCCCCTTATAGCTAAGCAGGATATGCCCTGGTTGCATTTGAATGGGAGACTACATGCGAGCACTGTAAGAGATTCCCCTTAGGGGATGGAGCTGCTCTGGGAAGAGGAGAAGGTTGCACGTTCCCTCCCTGGCAGCAGCTTCAAGATAAGGCTGAGAGAGATTCCTGCCTGAAACCTTGGAGAAGCTGCTGCCAGTCTGTGTAGACAATACGGAGCTAGATAGACCAATGGTCTATCAACAGCAGCTTCCTATGTTCCTATGTAACAGCAGGCCCTTGCAGATTCATATGGGTGGATGTGGTCTGACATGTGGTACCCTGGCCTCAAGCTGTGTAGAGCTTTAAGGGTCAAGACCAGACCCTTTAAGGGTTAGGACCAGAGCTTTAAGGGTCAAGACTTGAGTCTAGCCCGGAAGTGGACTGGTAACCAATGAAAGCTGCTTCAGGATGGGTGCGGTACTCGTGAAGCACCTTGCGCCCATGAACAGCCTTGCAGCAACATTCTGGACCAGCTGAAGCTTCTGAACCCTCTTCAACGCAGTCCCACGTAGAGCACATTGCAGTAGTCCAAGTTAGTCATGGCAAGGTCCCATTTAAATTAATGGCACTGAAGTTAAGCAATGTCTCATTTATTTCAGTGGTGCTCAGTCATGGTTTGCTGAATCTGGATCCTGCCCCTAGCCAATAAAACAAACCTGTTCCCGCCTTCAGTGAAGCATAGTCTGATACACACACATGATCCTCAACGGTATTGCCCAGACATCTTAGCTGAACTACCATTCCTCCATCATTTTAAACAGGAGTTGCAGCATGCAAGGGATGAACGGCTAAACTGCTTCACTTTATTGCTACAAATAACCCACCCAAATGTGTCTGATTAGTGGGTTCTGCTAAGTCTCAGAATTCCGGTTTGATTCTAGCCATCCATAATAGTCAGGTAAATGTCTGACAAATTAAATGTAACTGCCAGTTCTTTATGATGTGGGAAAAATCAAAGCAAATAAGCCAGTCTCTGCTTTCTTTTATCAGTTTGTCAATAATTACATTCCATGCGTAGCCATTTAATCACTCATCTACTAGTCTGGAAAGGAAGGGGGCTCTCTGGATTTTTCTTTTTTCTTTTTTGCTCCAAGTACTTGGTTTAATTTATCATCTGGCTAAAATGTCCCTGAGCTGTGGTGTGAATGTGTGGTGTGAATAAATGCTGGGAAATAGACCTTTCAAAACACCAGTGAGGCAGCACATGGCATATATTAGAAGTCAATATACAAGGAGAGTTTTTAATAGTGGGAAGCCTCAGGTGGAATCTGGGGCTTCGATAATCGGACTTCATGTTGTGAAACTGTGTAGCGAAAGGGTTACTCTCTCTCTCTCTCTCTCTCTCTCTCTCTCTCTCTCTCTCTCTCTCTCTCTCTCTCTCTCTGCGCATCCCTGCCTTTATTGGTCTGGCTAGGATCCACCACCGTTTGGATCCTGCCCTCCAGGAACTGTCTCATGTGCAGTAGACATGAAGGTCATTCTCACAACCAAAGCAGGTGGGGCTGGGAAGAAGGCAAGAACCTACCTGCCTTCCCCCACACGACCTGAACCTGAAGAGGGCTCTGCCATGCTGCTCGCAGGCCGAGTTGAGTGGCACAGCCGCAACTGGCATGGCAAGTGGGAGGAAGCGGGGAAGAAAGCTGGGCAGCCAGATATCCCACAGTGCACCTCAGGAGCAGCATGTGACATTGGGATGTATCCTTGCTGTCGGGACACTCCTTCCTCTGGCTTCTGTGCCCAAGATGGCTGCTGGCAGCCCAAGCGCCTACACAACTGGGCCGTGAGTAGGAGGTGTGCGCATCCTCCGACCTCATTTTTAACTGGGGTTTGAAACCAGGGCTACTCAGGGGTGGAGCGCCGGGACCGGGAGTGATCCTGACTGTGCAGCACACAACCAGCCCTACCTGGGGCAGCCCTGTTCTCCCCCTGTAGGGCTGGCTGTGTGAACAACCTCATAGTATCTGAATCCCCCCACCAATTCCCCTCGGAATGACATCACCTCGTCATATAACCTTATTCCCAGAGGGAATTTTGGAGGAAAGACAATGGGACTTGAGAACTGGCCCCCATTTGGCCTCTAGTACAAATGGCCAAAATGCCACCCAGTTCCACTGCTTGTAAACGGGGCAAGAGCACAGGAGGAGACCGTGGCACAGATGAACCCAATCAGACATCTCTCGTCTCACATCTTCACTTTAATGGGTGAAGATATTTGTCACAGTATAGGGTGATGGGGCTCTAACTTGGTAGTAGAGCAGCTGCTTAGCATGCAGAAGGTCCCAGGCATCTCCAAGTAAGGCTGAGAAAAATCCCTGCCTGAAAACCTGGAGAGCTGCTGCCAGTCAGAGTAGGCAAAGCTGAGCTAGACAGACAATGGTCTGACTCTGTAGGCAGCAACTTCCTATGTCCCTAGGGCTGTCATTATCAAGGAATCAACATGCGCGAGAAGCAGCCCTAAGATTTCCTCACCTCCTTCAGTTGTTGCTGCTTAGAATGAGCCAGTCATTTTGTATTCTTCTTTGGAAATACCCGGGGCTTGCGATCTATTTTCAGTAAAAATCCATGGCAAAACTCCCACTGATCTAGAGTCTTGAAGATGCTAACTCCAGAATAGCCTCATTAACTTTAAATGAGTTGCTTTGGAACAGGAGCCTATATTTCTTTAATAAATGTCTCTGATATGAGGATCCCTGAAAAGTCTATTGATCCAGCTACCTTCATTTGGTTTAGAGTTATTTGGAATGCTGGGTCCTACGCTCATTAGAGAGGGAGCAGATAAAGACAACCCACCAAAGTTTCAATATCAAAGGAACAGCACATGGAGAAGCGTTTCAAAGGCGCTCAGCATCGTCAGCAGAAACTTACATCAGCCCCAGATGCTCTTTTTCAGCTCCAGGGCTCAGCTTTGGGAATGTGAATTTACAACAGACACCAACAAACAGGGGACTGGAAAGGGATCTTTCTCTGGGGAGTAGGATTGCCGTGAGTCTAAGATGCCGGCACCTTTCTTTTTTATATGTGCAGTGCTGTGGTTTGGGAAGCGGAACTAAGGTGGACAACAAGATTCCCAGTGCAGAGAAGAGGCCGGCCAGTACTTCTGCAGCAGATGATGCAGACAGCGAGAGAAAGGAGGGAGGAACGCAGGAGAGAGGAGACAGCTGCAGAGGCAACAGGCCGATGAGCTGGTGCCCATGGCAGAGTGGTGGGGTGCTGGCACTCACCACTCCATGGCACAGTCATTGCTGGAACCCATTGCCTCATCTGGTCTCATGGGGGGGCACCCCTGCATAAGTTGCATAATAGCAGTGTGTGTGTGTGTGTGTGTGTGTGTGTGTGTGTGAGAGAGAGAGAGAGAGAGAGAGAGAGAGAGAGAGAGAGATGCCCCATTCACACATAACGGGAAACCAGAGCTGAAAGGGTTGAATTCCTAGGACATCCAAATGCATGCAACCGTGGTTTGGACAGAAAAGCGATCCAAAATTTCCCACCTGAAACTCCAATTTGAATCTTGGGTTGGTAGCAAGTTCTGCCACCCCTACCCACCTGTGGATGCTGAACATCCCTCAACTCCTGCATTGCTTGTGAGTGATGAATCTGAGGGTCCTTCAACTCTTAGCAAGGGCTTTTTGGGAAAGGGTAAGGTGGGTTGACCAGGGAGGGAGTGATGGCTGCTTGGATTAAGAACATAAGAACAGCCCTGCTGGATCAGGCCCAAGAAGGCCCATCTAGTCCAGCATCCTGTTTCACACAGTGGCCCACCAGATGCAACTGGGAGCCCACCGTCAGGAGTTGAGGGCATGCCTTCTCTCCTGTGGTTACTACCTTGCAACTGGTACTCAGAGGCACCCTGCTAGCATTGTTGTATATGTGAGCCACAGTGTTCAGTGGGTCTCCTTCCTCCCTAGTAAATGTGTATAGATTGCAGCATTAAGCCATTTCTTTTCTGGTCAGGATTTGAAACAAATCAAGCCCAGCTTTTATCACGAAAGGATCAGGGCACGTGAGTTTCGGCTTCGCTCTCAGAGATGTCGTACATCTAGTTACTTTCATCAGAGCATCTGCAAATGTCAAGTCTTTTTTAGTTCATTCTTACAAAACCCAAAGATGTGCTAGAATTCCCTGATGTCTTATGCACAGTGTTGATGGATAAAGGATTCTGCTTTGTATTCCATGTTTCTTTACAGGGACCCTTAAAAGTATCAAACTAGAAGTCAGAAATACTGTGCTTGTTGACCTTTTCTGCACAAGATTGCTTCATTCGCTTGTGCAGAGGTCCAACTCCACCCATTCTATGTTTGGAAACAAAAGTGTTGCTTTGCTTTCAGAAGCAGAAGTGGGAATGAATTCAAAATCTCCATTATAGGAAATAATATAGAAAATACAACAAATTATGCCTAGGGCTGAATTGAACAACTATGCCTAGGATGGAACTCAGTTATCTACAATGAACTTGTTTGGTGCAAAGTGGGGCTTGGGGTAGGCAAAAGATTCCACATACCCCTTCTTTTGTTCTCCCCTTTTATGGTGGCTACTTCACAGGGTTTTCCCACATCACTTTTTTTTTTTTTTTTGCATTTTACAAACCTCTCTTCTGTCCCCATCTTAGCAGTCCTTTCCCCACTAACCTATAAAGCTCCATTTGAATAATTACTTGCTTCCAGCATTTTAAAAGGCAAGCTGGTCAAGCTTTAAAAGGTATCGTCTTGCTTGCTTTCTGTTTCATGTCCTGCTGGACTACAAGGTTATCAGGAATTGGATAATACCTGAAGAATTTCAAGAACACCCTATGCCAGTAACGTGCGTTTGTGTCGCACCAGAAAAACAGACTCCTGTTTTTGGACTTTTGAAATCTTCCTGATAAGGACCACAACTCCTTCACTTTATTGAATTATTCTGTCTTATGGTTCTCCTGATTATGCAGGATCATGAATTGTTATTCATCTGCAAGGAACCCTGTAGTGAGACCAGAGTGGTTTCTTATCCTATTGCAAACTCTGCAGGATTCGTGACCTCGCTGCTGAACCCAACATTCGGGGATGGCAAATGAAGGGCTTAATTATGGAGTTTCTGCAGGTGCAGTTTTGGGGTTTTTTTGTGGAAGGGGGTGGGAGCAGGATTCACAGTAGTGTTTTAAAAATCTTAACTAATACTTTGGTGGTGGTGGGAACTAACAACGATTTACATGTCTAATACAAAAGCCACACACTCATGCTATGGCCCGGTCTCAACCAGCCCTGTGATCAAAAGCTTCACTGCTGCCACACAGTAGACATTTATATTTTTTCGGGCTGTGTCTGCTGAAGCAGCCTTCCAAACCGCTGTTTCATTCAAAGCAAGGTGAGGTGGAAAGGCTTCTAAGTGTGGGGTGGGAAAAACAGACAGAGGCTACAGTCCGTTCAATTAAAAAAAAAAAAGAGAGAGAAATTTTACTTTATATACAACAGTATTTCATTTGGATAATTTAGTACAAAACAGCAAATATATGAACACTAGCAACAAATAAAATGTGAGACCCAGTCTAACCTGCACCTAATACTGTACCCTAACCTAGAGTTCTTACTAGGGATATGCACGAAACTGGTTTGCCTGGTTTGGTTTGAGTCTGAACCAGACTCAAACGGGACTGGGCATCTTTGGTTTTATCACCCCGAATGAGGGGCCCAGGAAAGCTCGAATTCACTGTACAGTGTGTTAGAATCAGTACATGGACTGGGCAGTTTGGTTTGAGTTCAGTTTGAACTTGCATTGAACCGCCCGAAGCGGTTCCGTGCACACCCCTAGTTTTCAGCTCAACTCTCCCAATGATTTCTCAGCACTACTATCAGCAGCTCTAAGCCCTTCACCTCTTGCCCCAGCAGCTGTAGGTAGGGAACCAGCAGATTTACTCGCAAGCCTGTCAGCAACAGAACAGTGATTGGAGTGGAACAGAAACAGCCAACAGCAACTGGTTTCAGCAGCTGCAAACCCGAGGACACATTCAAGCAATGGTCAGCTACAGATGCCAATCTGGTAACTCCTCACCACGCCACTTCAGCTCTTTCCATATATGGAACATCACCAAATTCAAAAAGATACAAGCTTGGGAACAAAACAACGATGGGGGGCGGGGCAGGGTGGGGAGTGCAATCTTCCAATAGGTACGGAAGATATCAGCCAGTATTGTATTGCATGGGGATCTCTACTGAGAAATTTGCATCGGGAACTATCTAATGCAAACACCATATGATATGGGCTGCACTGAATCAGAAACTATTATTATTCCAGTTTGATGCACAGCCTAATAGATACGGATGTGGCCTGAGGGATTGGCAGTGGGACCTCATGATGGCCCTGAGTAACTAGCCAGAGATGTCAACCTGGATATTGGTCCTGGTTGATCCCGAATAAAGAGAACCCAGTCTTCATGTTCATTATATTCATTTTATATTGTGATCACAAACTCTGGTATATTGCAACAGCTGAAAAATGGACTGATTCTTTAAGGATTCTTTAAGGCCAAAGTGAGGTGTCCAGCTCTGTGCCCCCCTCCTTCACTGAATGCTCAGAGGGGATGAATGGGCACAGTTTATAGAATCTGTTTCTGTATAAAGAACACACACATTGGGGTTCTACAATCTCTTTGCAGTATTATTAATAATAATAATAATTGGTTCAGTTCACAAAAATGCAGGCAGAGCATAATGAAAACAAACAGCACCTGTAGATCTCCGGGATCGCCTCTCTCGGCCGGTTGTATCCCGGCTTGTGAGGTCTTCTCAGCCGGCCCTCAGTGTCCCGGGCCCTGGTGCAGTGAGTGGTGCCTGGGCCCCTAGGAGGGCCTTCTCTGTGGCCGCCCCTCTTCTTTGGAACACTCTCCCCCCCCGCAATTTGTTCAGCCCCCTCCCTGGCTGCTTTTAAAGCCCTTCTTAAGACCCAAATGTTTGGCCAAGCATTTGCCCTTTATTAATAATTAATTAATTATTATTATTATTTTAAATTAATTGTTATTGGTAGTGTTGTTGTTCACTGCCTAGAGTCTTTTGAGGAGATGGTATATAAGAAAATTTTAATAAATAAACAAACATCTTGCTCAACCAAACTTTATACATCTATGATATAAACTTAGGAATAAAGAACACGGGGCTACATTCCATCTCAATGATCACAGCTGCTGCTATATCTGTGTGAAGTGGAGCATCTGCATTCGCATAAACACTACAATTGAACCTTGAGTGTGTCCAGGATTGGATCTATATTGAGCTGGCCAGCGGGGGAAAGGAAGAAGGGAAAGCATATGAGGTTTGTTCTAGAGGCAGGGAGGGTCGGGCCCTGTCTGTTTTTTGGACCTGTCTACCTTATTGTAGCTCCATCCCTGCTCCCACGTCTGGGACTAGAAGAGAGAGGGAAAGGAGTTGAGCTGAATGGAGTTTCGGAACTGTCAACTAGAAAAAAATCATCACTGCATTTGTATCTTATAATTTATCCCTTGAGGAATCCCTTGTGGGGGGGAACCCTCAAACAAAAACCTCCCAGCTGCTTTATTAACAGAAGTATTTAAAAAGCTACCACACAGGGACTTTCGTCATACGAATCTTTTAGAAGCACCAGATTCGGTTGTATTGAGAACACTCAAACTTGTGCTTTAAAAAGGCATGGAAACCTAGCTGTGGAAAAAGAGATTGATTAATTCTGAACCCACATCTGAAAGTCATGAAGGGTTTAACTTGCATTGCCTACTCATAGCATACGTGCCAGCCAAAGATAGAAAATGCCATATTAGGAAGTGTTTGATCATGTTTACTGCCACTTAAGCTATACATAATTTAAATGTTTTAGCCACTGCATGTAATTTTAGCAGGTTAAACCATGCCATGATTTAAGTGGTTTGTATCACGTGCAGAAAGAAGGAGGAATATATCAAGCCGGCTTACTGGCCTATGATTATACTGTCATTTCCTGATAACTTCAACAGTAGCCGAATGCCATAAATGACAAAGAAGCTATTCACACGACCAGGAGAAATCGGGCTAAGGGAGCCTAGCCCGATTTCTCCTGGTCGTCTGCTGCCACAGCAGCCACACGACTCCCGGCAGCAAACCACCTCAAGTACCCCTCTCCTTAAACCAAGTTAGCAGAGCGAGCACTCTGCTAACCCTGTTTGGTTGTGCGGTCATCTGTTTCCATCTGCAGGAAACAGAGGGTAGGAATACATGGACAGTTTTCACAATGGAGGGAGGTAGGAAGTGGGGTCCCCCGGGATCTGTTACTGGGGCCAGTGCTCTTTAACTTGTTCATAAATGATCTAGAGGTTGGGGTAACCAGCGAAATGGCCAATTTTGCAGATGACACTAAACCGTTTAGGGTAGTGAAATCCACAACAGATTGTGAGAAGCTGCAAAAGGATCTCTCTAAACTCGGAGAGCGGGTGACAAAATGGCAAATGTGGTTCAATGTTAGCAAGTGTGAAGTGAGGAATATTGGGGCAAAAAGCCCCAAATTCACATATATGCTGATGGGATCTAAGCTGTCCGTGACTGACCAGGTGAGAGATCTTGGAATCATGGCTGACAGCTCATTGAAAGTGTTGACACAGTGCACGGCAGCTGTGAAAAAGGCAAATTCCACGCTAGGGATCATTAGGAAATGGATTGAAAATTAAAAAAATGTTAATATGATGTCCTTATACAAATCTAGGGTGCGGCCACGTCTGGAGTACTGCGTACAGTTTTGGTCACCATATCTTATGGAGGATATTGTAGAACTGGAAAAGGTGCAGAAGAGGGCAACCAAGATGATTAGGGGCCTGAGCACTTTCCTTATGAGGCTAGGCTACAGCATCAGCGGCTCTTTACCCTGGAAAAGAGGCGATTAAGAGGAGACATGATCGAGGTGTATAAAATTATGTATGGAGTGGAGAGGGTGGACAGAGGGAATCTTTTCTCCCTCTCTCACACTAGAACCAGGGGTCACCCCATGAAATTGAAGGTTGGGAAATTTAGGATCGACACAAGGAAATACTTTTTCACACAGGGCATAATTGATCTATGGAATTCTTTGTCATAGGATGTGGTGATGGTCACTAGCTTGGATGGCTTTAAATGGGACTTAGACAAATTCATGGGAGACAGATCTATCAACGGTTACTAGTCGGACGGCTATAGGCTACCTCCAGCCTCAGAAGAAAGATGCCTCTGAATACCAGTTGCAGGGGAGCCACAGCAGGAGAGAGGGCATGCCCTCACCTTTTGCTTGAGAAATCCCAGAGGAATCTGCTGGGCCACTGTGTGAGACAGGATGCTGGACTAGATAGGTCTTGGGCCTGATCCAGCAGGGCTACACAGTCTGGCGGCAGCTTCTCCATGTTTTCAGGCAAGAGGCTCTCTCAGTACTATCTTGGAGGTACTTGGGACTTTGTGCATGCTCCCTGTGATGTGGAATGCTGGTTTCAGTCTCCAGTGATCCAACCCTAAGTACTGGTGGCCCTAGAACTTTTCACTGCTTGAGGCAACAAGGAGCACATAACAAAAACTTTGGGCTATTCTAAATCTGCAGACCCCAGCAGATCATTTGGGGCAGGATTGGAAGCCTGTAGCAATGCAAACTCACCCGACAATCACTGATTTTTTAATGACCCAAATAGATTGCTTTTACGAGGCTGCTTACAGCTTTGAGTAGCTCAGGGACTTTACTGCATTCATTTGGACATGCCACTAGAGATGAAAATCAAGAAACTATTTCAGTCAAACCCAAGTTGAAGCTTCCTTAAAAAGTTCCTGTATATATTAGATGAAAGACACTCTAATGTTTGTGTCACAGAACTTCCATAATACTGTGTTTTATTGCAGCTTAATATATAAATACTCAGGCGCCTGAGGAACATGATCAGAAGTCATATTTATACAGATTTTCATACTGCCTTACGTTTAATAATGCAGGAGCAGTTGCTTAACATTAGTAACATAATTTAAGTATGTGTTTTGCAATGTCCCGTGAAGTGCATTAAAGCAACAATACATCCCCGGCACTTAAAAATACACATCTAAGCAATAACACACCAATGCAGCTAAAAGCTCCATTAAATGAACACAGAGGGAGAAACAACCAGCATAAAGAGCTTTGCCTGCATGCTTTAATGTTTCAAAATTAATGTAGCATTTACTGTTTCTGTTAGGGTTTTGAACTGTCATGTCTGGGGGAAAGGAAGTCAGAGGGGAATGACAAAATTGTGCACACAAGTCTAGGTGGGCAGGCAAGGGATCTGTCTGCAGTAATCCTTTAAAGACAGGCTGTGAAATTATCCATTAGTGGAGGAAAGCGTCTGTAACCCTGCTGGTTTCCCTCGAGAATGGTGTGGGTGCAGTTTGCCCAGGATTCTATTCTGTCTTGGTCTTGTGAGTGTGCCGAATTTTTCTGTTGACGTTCAAGAAAGAACCAAGTTGCCATCCTGCTTGCTTCTACCCCAAGAACCTTGTGGAGAGAGTCTATCTAGGTGATCTACAAAGTGAGTACGCACAAGACATTACACCATTGAGAAACATGTGATACTCCTCCATCCGCCAACTAGGGATATGTGAACAGGTTCAGTATTGAACCCATTCAACATTGAACAGGGCCGGTTTGGATGTTTGATATCGAATCACCTCCAAACCGAACCGAACCAGCCCCTGTTCGGCCTGTACATGGCCCAAAGAACACCTGGTTTGGGTTCAGGGGTTCATTATATAACTTTTTTTTTAAAAAAAGAAATATAACTTAATTCTGTGCAACCATGCAGGGGGCCACGCAGGGGGCCTTCCCCCGTGGCCTCCATTAAGTTCCATATTGCCTGGTTCGGGCAGTCTTCGGCCCATTCCAGCCTCAACTGCATGGCGGTGGCCATTTTGGAGGCCACCGTACATGCCCAATGGACCTCTTCATGGCCTGGGCCATGACCTGGCCCAGTGGGCATGCACGGTGGCCTCTACAATGACCACCACCATGGAGATGAGGCCTGGAATGGGCCAAAGACCACCCAAACCAGGCAATATGGAACTTAATGGAGGCTGGCTAATATCGATAGGCAATTACTTTTTCTCATTTGGAAACTTTATGAGAACACCAGTGTAAGAGTGAGATGTAACCCTCAAGTTTCACTTTCACATCTAATAACTACCAGCAAAGGAGTTGAACAAGGGAGTATTTGGGTGCCCAATCTTTACATAAATACCTTAGCCAATAATCTCTCCGATCCAGCGCTACATCCCCCAACTATTGTGGGAGTAGCTATCCCAACCCTGCTGTATGCAGATGGTGCTGTCATCATCTCTCGAACTCCAATGGGCTTCAGGAGAGTGCTTAGGCATATTGACATTTCCTGGTTGAAGTGAAATCATGAGTCAGACCCTTGTTCCATCAACGCTGTCTACACTGACTGGCAGTGGCTGTCCAGGTTTCCAGGCTCTACCTGGAGGTGCTTGCAGGGAATGAACTTGGGGTGTTCTGCATGTAGACAGATCCTCTACCACTGAGCTACAGCCCCATCCCCAGATGAGGTGCAGAAGTGCCCATGCACTGCAAATAGTAAACAACAGAGCTAAAATAAAAATGAATTAAAATTAGCTGAAAGCTCATTGTAAAACAAGTTGAAAACAAAGTTGCAGAGAACTATTAAAAAGGAATCTATGTCTAAATATGTGGAATCAAACATAAGGGACATTTTTGCTGCTGCTTTGTCTTCATACAGTTTAGTGATTTGGATGATACAGATGCCCAGTTCCTAAAATATGAATTTTTTGCTCACTAAAGCTTTGAAAAATGGGTGCCTTATAGCAACATTTGTTATGCAGAAATTTTAAAATGTGGTTATTATCGCATTACACATACACACACTTGTCACATTCTAGAGTAATCTAGCAAAATCCACAAATGCAAATATGACAAAAGACATCAAAAGGTGATATGGCTCCAGGGAATTGATATAAAAGCTTTATAAATTTGAAATTCAATGACACATGTAATAAAGATTATGGGACAGCTGGTCTTAAGTATTTGATTCTGGAATCATTATGTACCAGGGATTGGTACATATTACTGTAGCTTCAATTTTTCATCTTGACAAATGTATGCATCTCCTCTCCTCCTTTCTCTTTAAGATTCTGGATGAGAGACAAAGTTTACTCAATCGTTTCCTAGCCCATTCCTCATTGAGGGGTGCTGGATTATTTCCCTCTTCCTAATGCTGTTCCAGGCACACAACCCCCCCCTTATAAGAACGCGATGGATTTGGCCAAAGGTTTGTCTGTTCCAGTATTCTATTCCTTACAGCACCAAGTGAGATAGCTCTGGGCACTCACAAGCCAAGAATGTAGGCAACCATTTTTTCCAGGTTGTATGTCCCCAAATTTATTTATAAATTTATTATTAATTGATTTATTGATTATATAAGTGTTCGGCAACACATCCATGCCCCCTTTACCAAGCTTGGCTGGTCTTACCGGGGCCGGCCACAGAGGAGGGACGGGGAGGGGGTTGAGTGTCACCCTGTGCCTCCTCCATCCCAGGCTGCTTGCTCCTTTGGGACTGCCGCTCTCCGGGGGCCCCTGACACTCACCACCAGCCAGCCTCTCATCCCCGGCCGGCTCCTTATATGCCTCCTCACAAGCTAGGCATCGCCCACCCCCAATTATGGGGCCAACACCCCTCTTTATTCCCTGTAATTGTCTACCCTTTACAGCTGCTGCCAATGTAAAAAAAAAAAAAATGACTGAAAAGACAGGGCAAGAGCAGAAATAAGGATGGAGAATGGCACTGTACCCTACCTAGCCACCTCAGCTCTCCCGCTCCTCCAGGAATGCCCCACCACCAGCTTCTCTGGTACTGTGTAATCATGAAGTTTCCTCACCCTCCTGTTGAAGTCCAGCACTTAGCAGCAGGAGCCTCCTGGCCTGATTGGTTGGGTGGTAGGTTGGCCAAAGAGGCAGCACAACATTAAATCCAGTTCAAGTAAACACACAGAGGAGTGTGTGAGAAACAAGACTGAGGGAAGAACCAATTTTAAATGGATAAGTAAAGTCAATTCTCGATTTAAATTTTAATTGCTATTTAAATTAAACACAGTTTTAGTTGCCAAATTTTTTAATTCAAAAATTGTAAATAAAATGTCATAAACATGAAAATTAAATGTAGAAAAGTGATAATTAGCATCTTGCGAGTGCAGCACAATACCGCAAGAGACTTCAGAAAATGGATCCAGGAAACTTCTTGGGAATGGCTCCAAAAAGGCTCCAAAAGCTCCAGGCTCTGCACCATAACACCAGTAAAGCCAACTGCTTTGTCATTGTATGGTTGTGTCGTCTCCGATACAGGATGAACCTGGAGCTGGGAACCACTGGGATGGTGCTCTGTGCTCTACATGTTCAAGCCAACCAGACTGGTCATCTGAATAGAGCTTCTACAACCCCTTAATTAAAGTTTGGTAGGGTTACTGGGGCCGGATAAAGTTGCCTTGGAGGTTGAACAATTGACCACCTG
This sequence comes from Hemicordylus capensis, assembly GCF_027244095.1. Classification (NCBI taxonomy): domain Eukaryota; kingdom Metazoa; phylum Chordata; class Lepidosauria; order Squamata; family Cordylidae; genus Hemicordylus; species Hemicordylus capensis. The sequence continues at coordinate 24,981,468 of NC_069667.1, forward strand.
TTCTGGAAAGCAGGTTGGACCTAACTGCTCCGTAAGGCAGAGCATTGCCAGTTACTACATTGCTCAGTAACTACATTGTCAGCAGAAGAAGCAGTTGAAAAACCAGTGCGCTTTTTACCTGCTTTATGAAGCATGACATGGAAGACCATCTGCTGTTTAATTTTCCCCATGGAGGGGCTATTAGGCAACCTTTGTCTCCTTTCACACTAGATTATCACATTAGTAATTAGGGGGGGGGAATCAAGGGGTGGAGGAGAGAAGCCACTCATTTGCACTTCTTATGTAACACTGCACAGAGGTATTTGCACTTTAAAATCCAATAACTGCTCAAATCAATGGTTACTCTTTTCCATGTTTCTCTGCAGTAGATAATAAGAGGCTTGACCAAGCCAAAATGAAAACGAGCCACATTAAATGCCAATAAGACTTAAACACGTGAATTCATATTAGGGGTGTTCAAGCGGGGGTGGGGGGAGTCCATTGTCATTGCTGAAAGCCTTGCTTATGGTGTAACTAACTTGTTAAAAGCACATTCGCATTGTCATGAAACTGACCGGTTTCATTTGCCCCTTGCTGATTTCAATGGGAGAACCAACTGCATCTCTCTTGCCTCTGAATTCCAGATGAACTACCCCGAGAATGGCTATAAAGTGGGGGAAGCCCCCAAAGTAGTGTAGTTGCACAGAAGGGCTCTGAATAATGTCATGCAACTGGGAGGACAAGGAATAGCTAGCAGGTGAGATTTGGAAACTCCGTTTCAGATGAATTGAGTCGTCCTTCCAGTTAATGTCCAGTTGAATGGAAGGGCTCAAATTTGGTGCATTTTCACCTGAACCACTAAATGCAAATCTCTAATTAAGAGACAGTTTGATCCGTCCATTCTAAGGCGAGAAAGGAAGTCATAGGGTTTTTAATTACTGCGATTGTTTAATTGTTGATATACAGTGTTTTTAAATTGTTAATTGTTGTTATATTTTAATTTTTGTTTTATCTCTTTATTGTTTTAATGGTTTTTTTTTTTTTAATTGTAAATTGCCCTGAGCCATTTTGGAAGGGTGGTATAGAAATCAAATCAAATCAAAACAAAACAAAACAAATCAATCAATCAAGCCATAATCGCCCCTCCCATTACTGCAGTGGGAAGACTAGTGCAAGAGGGAGAAGGTAGCCCAAGGGGAAACTTCTAAGAGCTTTGATGTTCTTTGGGTGGGCAATACTCCTCAAGGTTGCAAGTATCATTCACATGTGATGCAAGAATTAAAACAAAGGAACGTCATTGGGAGGTGGTCTAGGGGGCATAGACCCCCGATGAATTGCTCAGAGCCCTGAATCTCATCAGCCACCTCTCTCCTCCCTGACCTCTTCCAGAAAGGAAGTGCAGCAGTGGAGGCACCTGCACCGAGCCGGGAAGAGAGCGCCTCGCCTCGCTTTCCGTTGCTTCCACCTTCAGAGGTGCTATATTACATCAGAGACTTTAAAAACCACATAATTATACTTGGGGGGGGCATGATTGAGTTTAATTATGAAAGGGGGAGCTCTGGCCCCAGGTTGTGTAGCATGCATGCAGACATCCCCTCCTTTGTTTAACTTGACGAGGCTTCCCTTGTGGTCAAGGAAGTGCCATGTGTATCCTGGATTACTTGTGCCTATAGAAAAATCACTGCATTGACATGTAGCTATTGTTTAAATCCCATTTTCTGGGTCTGCCTCGCCAGGGCCAGAGGCAAAAATTCCATTCTACAGCAGTCATATTATGTGCTGAACTGGAAATGGAAGGCTAATGGTAATTAAAGCCCCATAGGAGAGCATTTTAATTTTTGCTCCTCACAATAAATAATATTAAATGTTTCATTAACACTAATTTCTTCCTAATTATAAAGCTGTGGAAAATGTCACAGTGCATATATTTGAAGTCTGTTTCAAATAAAAATGCAACTTTATATAGAAAACCATTTAAAATACTTAACGATGAAATTAAGTCCCATTAAAGTAGTGCTCTTTATTTTCCAGAATAACAATTTCAGAGGTTGTTATCCCTTTTATCTTAATTAGGTCATGTATTTTCCTAAACAAAGTTGCTAAGGGAGAAAAGAATCTTTGCACACAGTTTTGGTGCCATATCGCTATCAGTAAAAATTATAAATACATCCACAGGGCCTTTATGTACTTGGTGCTGCATTTTGCCATACTGCATAGAAATAAAACCAATGAGGAGATTCTCATGATCCACCAAAAGAGGGCTAAGGGAGCCAAGCCTGCTTTTGGTGGCTCATGTGCTGCCACAGCAACATGTGAGGAGACCCCCGCCGGGAGGCTGAAACAAGCCTCCTGGCCCTGGGGGTCTCTCCAGGATGCTCCGTGTACTTGCGCGGGGCATCGTGGAACTTCTGGGGGCCACACGGCCCCCAATCCCCGCAGCCCCCGCTGGCTCAGGTTTGAGTTATCAAGAGTCAAATGATCAACTGTAGAGAGAGGTATAGGCACAGGTGAAAAAATCCAAAGTTGAAAATAGTCTGTGAAACTGATGCATGTTTTTTATTCTCTGCTTTCTATTCATCCCTGCAACCCCTGTCCCACAAATAGAGATTTAAATGCACCTAATTACTACACCCATGACTTCATTTTAAGAGTGAGGTCTGGGTGAAAAAAGCATCACATAGTTACAGCTGAAGTGAGAAATTTTGCTAATATATGTTACTGTTAACGTGTGAAACTTAGTTAATACATAGAATGAGTAGTTACTTTACAGAACAGGATACACCCGCTGGAGTGTCAAATTCAAAGATTTTGTGGATTGCCTATTCGCTTGCGAATTACCAGGTGTGATGAAGAACAACAGCCAGAACCCAGTTAGTGTATGAAAGAGAAATTTCAGGACATTGCAAAACTGTACTTCATGGCTGCCTGTGCACATAGCGGCAAACCACAACGGAGCCGCCGTTTGCCTCCATTTCCCCCCCTCTCCACCCTCACACACTCCCAGATGATCAGAGACGCAATCTGGGAGACTGCAAAAGTGGAGGCATTGGAATGAAGGACAGCCAAGGTGGCCCATTCATTCGGAGAGGGGGAGGAGCTTCCTACTATTTCGCATGAGCTAATTTTAGCATGAGCTTTAGCTGTTCCTATTTAGCATGAGCAAATTCGTTGATGGTACTGGAAATGCCTGTTTCACACAGAAGTTCTCTCTTCCCCCTTCCCTCTCAAAGCAGGCATTTATACATGGCACGCAATCACACTCGCAAGTCACAAAGCGACAGTAATTAATGGACAGTCACTGATATCTGACCGCGCCCAGCCCTGGAGTTGCACATCCCTTGTCACAGGCTCACCGCGGTGGCGCACCCTCCAGTGGCATAACAGCGCACGCTACAATGGCTTGGGAGAGTGGGAGATAGCACCAAGGATGCCAGGTCTGCACACGACACAGCAAGGAGCCAACCAACATATGCTTGCACACACGTAGAACCCACAGCACGTACCATGCAGCTCCCCCGACATGTAAACAACAGCGTTGCCAGATCGTGAGAATACAGTGCGAGGCCGATTTCACCAGACAGCTTGTAAACATTTAGTGCGGGGCCCTTGAAAATGCGAGGCCTGTAGCATATGCTACTTTTGCTACTAGGTTAATCCGGCACTGCTCTGGCACATTTGCCTTCAGTTTCCCATGGTGCATGAAGGTGGACAATGAGTCTGTTCTTTATTGTCAGTAGCCTTAGACATTAAGCATGACTTTTTAAGACAGGTGAATCCATTCGAGTCAACCGTCAGCCAAACTCAGCCTTTCTTCCTATGTCGCCTGAGCCTTGATTTCCAGTTCCATCCAGTTACTGGAGGATATTTGGTGTTCTATTGCTATGGGGGTCTGTTTTTATTGGCCGACATTCTGTGCAGTGAAGCACGGGCAGTAGAGGCCCTTCTGTGCTGCTCCGCATGTCTAAGACCACATCTGCAGTGCTGTGGGACAGGGCTGGTGTGGGAAAGGTCTCTGTTGCCAGAGCTGACCAGTCTTCATTAGGTGGACCAGTGATCGGACTCCATATGAGGCCGTGTGATAGGTTTAGTTTCCTGAAGGTTTCAGGCATTTCATAAAATAACCATTTGAGATACACACACACACACACACACACACAGAGATTACATGTTTTGACTGTACTACACATGCACACTGAACTAACTGCAATTCAAACAGAATGTAGATTAAAAGCAAAAGCAACATTTTGCCCCCCAAAAGTGTGATTAATGACCGGAGAACATACGAAGTGGGAGTTGATTTATATTGCTTCATGTCTGGAGAGCAGCTATTTCAGTCAGGATCATAACAGAATGGTTTAAAAAAAGAAGAAGAAGAATTACTTCATGAGTGCTATCTAACCAATTAATCCAATGGGAATTATTTATAATTGCTAATTAGTCTGAGGAGTACAAATGGCATGCAATTGAATGATCTATCAACTCTTATAAAATCAAGTGGGATAATGAAATTGCACTCAATTAGCATAAATCCTTCTTGCAATAATATACACATACAAATGTATATACTGTATGTGCATGCATGATTGGGAGCAAAACACCCAACAACTTTTTGTGGCTATTTATTAAGATCTCCCTAGTACAGAAGAGTGCACAAAAGCCAACTTCACAATCTGGTCCCAGGTTGAGAGATTCAGGGCCCACCATCCAAGCTGAAGGATATTTTTAGCCGTTTGGTATTTCGTCTATTATTCATTACTTGCTTAAGGCCAAATGCCATCCTGTTCTAATCTGTTTTTGCCGCCTTCTTGTTCAGCTCCACTGTGACTCCCTGAACAGTAAAAGTCCCTTGTTCCTAATGTTTATCTCTCCTGCCCTGACTGTTGGCAAAGCACGAGAGAGCCAGTCAAGAAGAAGCCACCGGAAAGATACATGGCTCCTTTCCTGTAACTTTGCAATTGACATTTTGAAGTCAACATGAAAGCATGCCCAGGGCAGCTGCCAGTATAGGCATTCTGCTGGGACCTTACCCACCCCCACCTCTGGAAGTCAGGTAAAATAAGAACAAACTATGACAGCAAGTTCGCAAATCGTTTGGGAACGGCCAATCGCCTGCCCCACGAACTCCGCCAATCCCCCTCTCTGCCATCTTCACATGCACCCCTGCTGGAGTGGCTTTCTGCCATGATTGTAAAAGAGCTCAACAACTACCACAGCATCATCTGCGAGTGGCAGCCAGGACTCGGATCTCAAGGGGAAAGCTAGATCACTGCCATCAGCTGCAGAGGCGCAGGCCCCAGTGGTGAAGATCAACTGGTCAGCAAGGACCGCCCCCTCCTGGAGCCTAAACCTGGGCCCCCAGAGACGCTGCCCACCTGAGCAGTTGGACCGCTCACCCTCCATGGCCTGTTTGCCAGCACAGGGAATGCAGCAGGCAACAGGCAGCTTGAGAAAGAGTAGAATGCTCACCCGAGGCCTAGGGGATGCCGCTTTATGAATCTACAACATGCCCCCCCCCATCTCTCTCTCTCTCAAATCTGGAATTTCTCAGGTGGAAAATATGAGGAGGGATCTGAAGAGTTTCTACTGAGCTTTCAAAAATCCTCTGAATTTCTCATGAGGGACTTTTTCTTCAACACGACAGCTCGCTTGTCAGAAATGACACCCACCCACACCCCACCTGAGTTTCATTCTCATTTGTACCACTAGTTGAAGCAAAACTCTATCCTCAGGACTAGCACGAGGTTGGCGGCACTGCTGGGCCAAAGCAATCGGGGTCCTCCAATCCCTGAGATCACCTCTGTGCCCATTGCTTTCTCGTGGGATTGGCTGATGGGGAAGCAACTCCTAGGCAAGTCACTCCACTCGCCTCCTTTCTCCCGTCCATCGACCATGGCAAGCCCCACCATGGTCCTTGTGCAGGGGGGTACCCATGTTTACTATGAGCCCCTGAAACCAATCCTAGGTAGGGGTCTTTTCTCCTCTGTGGTTTTTGAACATGGGCAGTAGGAACAGAGGAAGCTGCCCTCTACCGAATCAGAACCAGTGTATTGTCTACACTGACTGACAGTGGCTGTCCAGAGTTTCAGGTTGGAGTCTTCCTCACTCCCTCTGCCAGGAAGTCAACCTGGGACCTTCTGCTTGCAAAGCAGAGATGGTTCTATGGAGCTACAGCCCCATCCCTGAACAGCTATCCCATATTGCCAGCACTCTTGTTTCGCTCAGCTGAGATGTTAACTTTTGCATTGACATTCATGCCCACACTTTATTCAGCCCCGATATGTAGAGAATTTAGATGCGCTCCACCTGGCTGCTGAGGAGATGTTGCCACCAACAGTGAGCAGGGGACTTTACTAAGGAATTATCCACCTCCATAATACACACAGTATCTGAGTGTCTGTCTGTTGCAAAATACTTCATTGTTTTAAGCATTGCTACCACCGCTCACCCTGTGTGTTTGGGGGTGGGGAGATTTTAAAAGGCCATTCAGCATATATGTTCACAGCAAATTACTCTCTCAAACTTGCAATTCTTCCACAAAATCAACAGATGAAGCAGTCTGGATTGTCACTGGGAGCTGTTGTGTGTGTCCACACAGGGCAAACACATTTCCTTAAGCCTGGCAAAGACTTGCATGTTTACATCCCCTGTTGCCACCTGAACTCTCCACATTTGTGAGTACTCAGCTCTGCAAAGAAATAAACTTTGACATTAGTACAATGAACTGTTGGCAACCATTCTCTCTCAATTAAGCCAACAGAAATGATACATAGTGTTTTTAACACATTTGCTAAAAACAAACATCACTGCAAGTGATTAGTAAAGGCTTTCATAGTACATCATAAACATGCTTTGCTGCTTCCAGCTGAGTCCTAATTAGCTGGTTAACAGTCAGTCCACAGCACCTTTAAGCGGGTGTCCTCCAATTTCATACCACTTAAGCCCCAGTGGCTTTAGTGAGACCGACAGTGGATTTGCAGGCTACGCAATGCACAAGGAATTTTCTGCAGGCAAATGGATATGTTATCTATGCTTCTCATGTAGTATTTATATAGGAAATAATCCATTGTTCAGGAAGGAGAGCTGGTCTTGTGGTAGCAAGCATGAACTGCTTAGCAGGGTCTGCCCTGGTTTGCATTCGAATGGGAGACTACATATGAACACTCTAAGGGATTCCTCTTAGGGGATGGGATAGAGATTCTGGGAAGAGGACTTGGATGCTTGCATGCAGAAGGTTCCAAGTTCCCTCCCTGGCAGCATCTCCAAGAGAGGGCTGAGAGAGATTCCTGCCGGCAACCTTGGAGAAGCCAAGCCTGTGTAGACAATACTGAGCTAGATGGACCAATGGTCTGACTCGGTACTACGTGGCTTCCCATGTTCCAGGTTTGGGAAGACAAGAAAGAGAGAGAACAAGAGGAAAAATAGAGAGGAAGACCCTCCTCACTGATACTACTCCTAATGCTTCTAGAGATCACTTGGATAAAAGGTGCTACAAGTCAATGCTGCTGAAGTTTCATCTCCAGCAATGAAATCCACATGCTCTTATTCCCTGACATCTGCCCATTTTTATTTTGCCAAATCGTCCCCCATAGCTGTTTCAACCAATAGCTAAGGGAACTGGGGCCCCTTTGGCCCTACTGTTATTTGGGCACTATAATCAGATCCCTCTTGTATGATATTCTAACCATACCCTGAGTCAAAAAATGAAGTCAGTTAACCAAAGAAAACTAGGATATATACCAAAGAAAATGGCACCAACCAAAGATAAATAGAGGCACACAAATGACGAAGAGGGAAAGAGTGTCATTTCAAAAGGACAACATTTTTCACGAACGGAAAGAGTCAGCCTTTGGATAAAAAATTAAAGATCTTCCTTTCTCTTGAGACATAATTCATAGCATATACAAATGCACCCCTTCTCCTCCCCCACTTCTGCCCCTATATTTTAAAATGAATAAAAGCTGTGCTCTAAAATGTTAGGAACATACAATTGATATATTATGCATTGCTCCAAAAACAGGACAAGACACTGCAAGGTGAAATATACAAGATTTGAAATATTGCACATCGCTTGAAAAACTGACACAAAACAAACTTAAATGTGCAAAATCCATTTGCTGAAAGATTTTATAGCAGCTCTGTAAACTCTCTCAATTTATAGACAAGGACTGGCGCCAGTTCTCAAACTGCAGATCTGACATCCTCCAATTTGTGATTTATTTGTGCTCTGCAATATACAGCCTAGCAAATATTTGCCAGTGCCATTCAGCATCCAGAGATCTGCATTCCTGTTGCAAAATGTTTCCCTTCAACATGCAGAGCACTTGAGAGCATGGCCACACAGTCAAAGAAGCAATGGCTGCATCCAATCATAATGTGGAACTGTAGTTGAATAGGCCTGCGGTTCCAATTATGCGGGGAACTACAGTTGGGCATAGTGATGAATTATGACAACAGTTCAAGATTGGGACTGGAATCTCAGCCCCCTCAACCTGAGGTTCTAAGCAGCCTGCGGTATGTCCGAATTCAGAACTGCCACTGCTGGCCTTGGAACTGGAGTAGAAGGAGGAAGCTCCTTCCTCACTCTGGACTGATTGGCTGTGCTGTTTGTCCTTCTGTCAAGAAGGAAGCCCACACAGCCAGCTCCCCCACCTCTCTGCAGTCTCTCTGACTGCAGAGAGGCAGCTGTCCTGTACGTCCAAATTTGGATGGGAGAGTGGGAGGCATGGAACCGCAGGTCCAGTGAACCCATGGTTTTGCATTACATCCGAATGTGGCCAGTGTTTTCCACAGCATTTCCTAGATTATTCAACTTCCACATTCATTCCCTAAAAATGCTGTTAATTTCTTCTTGTTATAATGTTGTGTTCATTCCTTCACACCATAGTGTCAAACTACAAGTTTGTTTATTTGATAATAAAAATATTATTAAATGAGGTGGTCATCGCCATCCCTGCCTTTTTCATCACCAATCCAAGGTGGCTAATAGCAATCCACATGCATTCATAAAAAGGAATCAAAAGTCACAGAAGATCAAAAGAAAAATAAATCCAACCAATCAGGCATAAAGCTCCCTCCCTGTCCCACTGCTCACAGAAAAGAACTCCAAGCACAGAAGGGACAAGCTAGGTGCTTAACTTATTATTTTGTTGTTAAGTTAAACACACACTTTGTCCCTTTTGTGTTTGGGTTCTTTTCTAAAGAGAAAATGACCTGGCCTGGTACTGCAGTGTGTGCAGGACAGGGCTTTAAACCTATGTGGCTCTAAACTTATGTTTAAACCTACCCAGAAGTGCCACTTCCCCCAGGAGGAAAGTTTCCTTTGCCACCATTGGAAAGTTTCCAATGGTTTCCTTTGCCACCTTCGCTCCTGAGGAGAACTGCCAAAGCAAGTCCAGTTCAGGACTGTGGAGGTGGCACAACCACCACCACCACCAACAGATATTTATATACCGCTTTTCAACCAAAGTTTCCAAAGTGGTTTACACAGAGAAATAATAAATAAATAAGATGGCTCCCTGCCCCCAAAGGGCTCACAATCTTTTAAATAACAAACCAAAACCATAAGACAGACACCAGCAACAGTCACTGGAAGTACTGTGCTGGGGGTGGATAGGGCCAGTTCCCCCCCACCCCCGCCGATACAAGAGATTCACCACTTTGAAAAGGTGCCTCTTTGCCCAATGAGCAGGGGGCTCAGAATCAAAGCCCCCTAACCCCACATCACACAAATCCTGATTAAGCCAATTTGCTCTTATTTTTGAAAAACCCAGACACATGGGGCCAAACAATGCCTTTAACTTTAAATTTAAGAAAGCCAATGTGGTGAACCTAACACCTGTATGCTAAATTGCAAATCTAGGTTACAGGCTCCAGGTTTGGAATCACAAGTAAGGTAGAACATGCTGATACTTGTGGATTTGGATCACACACAATTAACGTTAGCATGCCCATCCCAGCACTAGAAGTTGATCTCCTGTGTGCACAGCACTGGCGGTTTTGCTATTTTGTGTGTGATCCTGCACTCCAAGTAAAGTTTCAATGTCAACCTGAAGCAGAAGTTGGGAGCTGCAAGTCATGTAAATGTGGGAAAGGTATTTGAATGATAAGTAGTGCAAGCCTATGCATGCTTACTCAGAAGAAAATCTCACTGAACTCAATTGGATTTACTTCCAAGTAAATGTGGATAGGATTGCAGTCTTGATCAACAGCAACAATTTTTAAAAGGGGGAGGGTTTTTCATGGCTGTTAGTTCCTCTAAGTAATTTATTTATTAAGAGTATGAGACATTTTCTGGAGACTCCAAAATATGGTAACTTTTATTAATAAATCATAACAATAATGCCTTCACTTGATAGGGGAGGAGATCTAAATTTCACTCTCAAGGGAGACAATTTAAGTTTGCTTTTAACACATTCAGCTAATTTCCAGCTGAAAATAAAATAACCTTCTATTTAACTTATCTTTGAAATGAAAATATTCTTGCCATTTTGTTTGCCTCTTTCATGTATTTTAGAAATTGTCCTCATACATTATTTAAATATGCTCAATTTATCTTTAAATTATTGTAATTTAGTGTTGTAGAAGTATGCTGTGCTTTTAGTCTAATGTTTATTGGAATGCTGCATCATAATACCAATTTTAAAAGAGGAAAAATATAATTATACATATGCCACATATTTGCTGCTATGTTTTTCGTATGTGTGTTCACTTAAGAAATAAAGAGAGATGAGATTTGGTTGCCAATCAACCCACTTAACTAGTTTGCCTTGTATAATTAGACACCCTTCAGAGAGACAGTTTTCTGATTGATCATTCATGCACTCAGCTCCAATGAAACCGTTCTATTCTTATTCCACTCTGAAACCAGCCTGCAGCAGAGAGAAGGGGATGCAACCAGGATGAATTCTACACCATGATCTAGTCCTCTGAATTATGGGAATATTGACAAGATTTCCAAGGATATTGGGAAGACAGAGCAACTGTCAAGTCAAAGGCAGGAAACAGGAGATGCAGAAAGGGCCAGAACAGGGAGGACAACACAGGAAACAAGAAGGAGGCAGCGCAAGCTAGAGCCAGGAAAGCAATGGTGGTCCACTGGTTCAGTGCATTCAAGGCAGGGAGAAAACCACTGTCCTCTCTCTCCCATCAAACTCCACCTCCACTCCCAGCATGTGTGCACACTCACCTCCATCTCCTTAGGAGCAGGAACAGCCGGAGAGTTCATGCAGCCTTCTCTGTCTCCACCCTTGTGCTGCCTTCTCCCGCACTACTAATGAAAAGGAGAAGAAAAGCAGAAGATACAATGAGGAAAGGGTGGACAGGCAAGTTTGTGTTTAGCGCCACATATACAGCCATAACTAATCACTACTTCCTCTTGGTTCTAGATCCATCTTGCTAGGAGTGTGCATGGAATGGTACCGGGCGGTTCAAATCGGGTTTGAACCACTTCCCCCCATCAGTGCAAGCCGGCTCTGTGTAAGCGCAGAGGCCATTAACACATGTGCAGAGGCCCCAACTGAGTTCTGCCAGACCAAGCTGGTGGGGGTGGCGTGCTGGCAGGGCCTAAGAGAGCCACTGTTGCCGCGGAACATCAGGTAACTGCCCGCCTCCCTTCCTGCCCTTTTTCAATTCCATAGGGTTCCCCAATGCTTGTAAAGAGGAATCCTTACTGGATTCCCCTTTGCAAGCACTAGAACCAGACAAACCGGGCCCAGTTCAGCACGGACTGACCCCCATTTTTGGAGAGCTGGTCTGGTTTGAGCTCGAACCAGTCAAACCAGGCCTGTTGAATTGGTTTGGACATCCCAAGATCTTGAGATGCCATCCAGAAACCCTCAAATCACCTATAAAAACTCATAGGAAGTGATGGGTGAAGATATGCTGTTTAACTGCTCTTTATTCAACTAGGGGTTTGATCATCAGCCCCTTCACATTTATGTCATGGAAAGAAATTAAAGACAAGCACACGTGAGGAAGCATGTTCTTCAAGAGCATTTGGGATTCATGCAATCACGTCTTGCAATAATGGAAGTGACCACCATCACACTTTGGGCTTTCCCCTCTTCAGACAAGCCCTGTTGTAAGCATGGGCAGTGGGTGGTCAATCTGGCGGGAGAGGGAATTCCTCCCCCTTCGCCCCACTGTACATGATTTTATTACATCTGAATGAGATTTAGGAGAATGGTGTTGCTGGCTACAGACCACCACTGCTGTACCACCCCATCAACCCACCCTCCAAATTAGGTAACGGCCTAGTTGTGGAATCCCCTCACCTGGAAATTCTATTGGTTCACATGAATGCCACCTGATATATCACACAGAAATTAAAAGGTGCTAATTAATCTACATTAAAGAGTCTTCAATATCTGCCCTAAACAAGTCTTTTGTGCTCCAGTGTTTTTACATTTCAGCCCTGTGACAGGAATCTGAAGCTGCTAGAAATAAATGCTGCATTACAATTCCAGCAAGAGAGCCAACATTTCTGGGTTTATTTCCCTGTTGCCTTAGATACTTGATGGACTAGGAACACATTTTATATGAGCTCTGTTTCATTAATGAGATGTTCTGGCCTCAGGAAAATATCGCTGCTTTACATGTTGCTTACTAGTAAATGAAGTTAACACCATATTTTCAATCTTTTCCCCAGTGAACAGCATTACTAATTTATATCACATCAACCTGAATTGTAAAACATAAATGGAGGAGCAAATGCAGCTATAAAAGTCCAGGAACCAATGGTTTTGATATAAAAGCCCCCATACTTTGTGTGTCTTATAAAAAGAAAAATGTAAATCAATGGCTACTGAAATGGTGTAGCTTTAGAATCCTGTGGTTATACGTCAGCTCTGCTGTGCCTTGCTTTCACACAAAGTCCTCAGAGTACTTTCCAAAAATCAAGACCAATTGATTGGTCAATTGGAGGGAGCAGAGGACTTGCTCCCTTCCAAGGGAGCACCTAATTTTAAAAACTTCTGCTTCCACATGTGGATTAATCAAGCTATTTCGTGTCACCATGCACATGAAAGAAAAATAGCATTATGCAGCTGAGCAGTACATTCCAAAGCAAAACTGCCATCATATACATCTGATGGTTTATGTAAACATTTTAGCACAGCAAGGTGTGCATTACTGGCCGACACGATGAGGCAAGTTACTCAAAGGAGAAGTACCAAAATCAAAATGTCCTTTTGATTTCAATGGGACTCCTTTGAGTAATTTCCCTCAACATGTCAGCCACCGAGTGGACAGGACTGGTTGTATTGGGGCTTACTGTATTGAGTAATTTTGCTCAACATGTCATCTGCTAGGCCTGGAACTAGGAGAGGAAAGCAAAGGGAAAATCACCATCGGCTGTTGACATGTTACTTAAAGTTGCATGCTTAAGAAACCTGAATACATGCAGTTTTCTCACTGAAGGTTTTTGAAATTCATCAGCTTTATAGTTCTTTTCTGGATCATCTTTGATAGTTAATCTGTTTAGTGAATTCCATTGACTTTCATTTCACACAGCCCCAAGTGTTAACCTTCATTTTAATCAAAAACAAGGTTTTGCTGTTTCCCAGTACAGTATCTGAAGCAACAAGGTGCTTGCTTTTATAAAGACTTTCAAGAACGCCTGTAAGATCAGAAGTCTTTGAAGGAGCAGAAAATAGTGTCAAAAATGAAGTTGTTGGGGGCGGGGGGAGAGTAAGGCTTAAAAAGATACGGCATGTACAAACAGCAAAGACAAGATGCATGACAACACACTGTATCATGAACTATTTTTAATAAGCAAGGCAACTGTTGGGAATAAAAGTTTCATTGGGACTGTTCAGTAGAATTTATTTCCAAACAGAAGATTATTTAATATTTGCTTTATGTTCCAAACTATGATTTTTTTAAAGGTTTAACGTTTCTAAGGTTTCGCCCCTCAAAGATCTCTCTCTTAGCTTTATGCATCAGTTCATAATAGTCAACACCAGAGATGGGGAAAACTATTGTATCCCCATTCATTTTGTAGCCAGATATCTTGCTCACATTGATATTTGCGCGTATGTCTAGATTCTACATTCCATTCACCACATGTCGTCCACTTTTCATCCTCCATTCATATTTATGAAGAGGGGTTGACCTTGTAATGAGCCAGAGTAGTGGGCTCCAATGGGAGCCAGCATCCCACCCCCCATAAGCCCTTTCCAAGAATAATGTTATTGGTGGGTTCACACAACCACCTGTAAGTACTCAGTAGGCATGAGAGAAGCTGGAGGTCACATGGAGCATGAGCTCCTGTCCGACATGATGACTGAACACGTTCAAGTGGTCACCCACGTCCACCTTATTTTACCAACTTTAGGTCAACTTCTGTAACCAGGCTTTGAAGTTGGCTTGACTATGGCAGAAGTGGGTCATTGGGTTCAGATGTCACACCCAACAGGATCACACACTCTCCGTGGCCTGGGGTTCCTTTTGTAGCTACGTGGGAAGTACTTACAGGTGGTTGTGTGAACCTGTCCCATGTGATGATGGGGAAGTTGTGGGGGGGGGGGGGGTTGCCAGGAAGAGCAAAAATTTACCCTGCATCAAAGCTCAGCTTTTCAAGAAAAACCAATCCTGGTTGGAAATTAGAACCATGGGGATTGGGTAGGGAAACTATGCTAGACATTTATTTTTGTTATGATAGTTTTCTTCATGCATTGCTTTTTAAAATATGGGAAACATTTGAAGTTGGCAGACCCTATTTACAGTCCAAAATGTTACAGTCCACATACCACTTCTGGGGTCTACCACCTCATTCCACTACGTGTGTGGACCACGCCCTTAGTGTGAGGTTACCAACATTCTCTCAAACCCTTTATATCTCGCACTTGTGAGTTCAAAAGGGTTGGGTTGGGTGGAATAGATGTTATTTGGACAAATGCCAACGTTTGATGTAACTTCAGGTTTGCTGTAATACAGCTTGCTGAGAATGCCTGCTAACCAAGTATTAAACCCTGCAATACTCAGAGTGGCTCTGGTATAAGTATCAATCCTATTACAAGGAGAAAGTCAGAGAATGCTAATTCTACTGACAGCTGAATGCCTGCAGTTTTAAGTGGTGTGTACAGCACAGACAACAGACAGCCTTGGCATTTGCTCAGCTTTTTTCTTTAATGAGCCCCATGACAGAAAGACATATATCTGTTTAAGAACAAGGACCAGAACCAAACACATCAAAGGACCTCTCTTTTCCCTTCCTCCCTTCCAGAAAAAGTAACCCTGATGCAACCATACTCAGCCACAAGGAAGAAGAATCTGGTTGCCATCTTTTGAGTTTAAAAGGAATGCATATTCACGTTCCAATAGCACTTATTTTGTTTAAAATCACTTCGTACCTTGCCTTAATTAATTAATTAATTAATTAATTAATTAGATTTTAAACCACCCTTCCAAAAATGGCTCCGTTTCAAAATCTTCCAGGGGTTAAGAATGTGACACAATCCCCTGCTAACTGAGCAAAGAGGCACCTTTTTAAAGCGGTGATTCTCTTCATTGAGCAGGGGGAGAGCACAGGGTCCTCTCCATCCCCAGCACAGCATCCCTCCAGTGGCTGTTGCTGGTGACTATTTTATGTTTCTTTTTTAGATGGTGAGCCCTTTGGGGACAGGGAGCCATCTTATTTATATATATATCTATGTAAACTGCTTTGGGAACTTTTGTTGAACAGTGCTATATAAATATTTGTTATCTTTGTCATCAAATAAAAATCATCTGTCAAGGGATTACAAAATAATTACTAAAATGGCAATGGAACACAATAAAAGCATCAGTAGCATTAGGCAGGTCTAAAAAGTATGTTCAAAAGCATGGAGAAATAAGAAAAGGTCTTTCTTGGACAGCAGTAAGTCAAGCGAGTTGAAACCAGGTGAGCATCTCTGCAGAGATCATTTCACAACAGGGTGTTGCCACCAAAAACGCCTTTCCTGATCCCCCAGGTAAGGTCCTGATCCAACTGCTAACTGAATAAAAACTGAACCACATGTGCCCTACAGAGGACTAGAAACACGAAATTCCTCAGCGTTGAGCAGATGTGCTATAATTGAAGCCATGTGTTAAATTAGCTTGCCTGAAAATAAGTAATTATATTTTCATTACTAAAGGAAAAACAGGCTCCCCGCAATAGAACAATATCCTGAAGGCTGTAGTAATTACATTTAAGTGTTCCCCATGTATTTATAAATGCTTTCTTTAAAAATGAACATTTTTTTGCCTTCCAGGCCTCCTCAAATTACACGGAGTTAAACTAGTGCCTTGATTTGACACATTTGGCACCAGCTTCCACACATCAGAGTTATGCAAAGCTCTCTATAATCAAAGACTGTTAAAGGTGTCTGTGTGGAGTGAAGGTGTCGGTGGGGAGGGCTGAATAATCCATTTTCCAGCATTAGGATGGAGAAAGGATCATTACAGCTTGTCCAGTTTTCCAGCTTTGAGCACATGGCTTGATGCAAAGAATCAAAGATGGAATCAAATTACATGATTTCATGGGAACTTCTACGTCGTGCAATTCAGCTGGAGTTTCATGCAGGCTGCACTGCAATAATATTTGCTCCCTTTAAATACTTCTTAACATTTCTAAAACTGGAAAAAACACCACCCACAGGTAGGATTGACAACCCACTAGAACCTGGCCTGCTGTTGACAGACCTCTCCTTCTCTCTGAATTTGGCTACGCCCCTTCTGAAGCTATCTAAGCCAGCAGCTGTCACCACATCCTGTGACAATGAGTTCCACAAGTTAACCAAGAATGGTATGAAGAAGCACTTTCATTTGTCCGCCCTGACTCTACTGCCAGTCAGTTTCACTGGGTGACACTGAGTTCTTACTCTTTCATTAGATGGAGGGAGGAAAAACTCTCTCTCCATCCACATTCTCTGGACCATCTACAGTGTCATCAATCTCTATCATGTCTGCCCCTTCATAATCTTGTTCCTAAACTAAAAAGCCCCCAGTGCTTTCACCTTTCCTCATAGAGAGATATGTTCATGTTAGCTCTGTAGTTGAAATCTTGTTATAGTTTAGGAGTCTGCATCTCCTGGTAGGGCTGGGAAAGACTCCTGTCTGAAGCTTTGGAGAGCTGCTGCCTATCAGTGTAGAAAATATTGAGCCAGATCAGGCCTGCTCAGTGTAGCCCCCACCCTCCAGCTGTTTTTGAACTACAACTCCCCATAATCCCCAGCCACAGTGGCCAATAGCCAGGGATTATGGGAACTGCAGGCCAACATCTGCAGGAGGGCTGAAGTTGAACCACTCTGAGCTAGATGGACCAAAGGTCCAGTTCAGGATGGGGTGGCTACCAATAGAGAGAAGTTGAAGTTCTGGTATCTCCCTTGGAAACTGAACATGGGAGTCATATTAATATATACAGCAGTGCCTTACACTAAGTGAAACAATAAGCCCTCCTAGCTCCGTATTGCCTACACCATGAATTCTTGACATTGGGTTCCCAGATGTTATTGGACTTCAACTCCCATAATCCCCAACCAAAGGCTACTGGGGCTGGGAATTATGAGAGCTGGTGTCCAATAGCATCTGGGGACCCAACACTGAGAATCCCTGGTCTACACCAAATGGCCACAGATCTTCAGGATTTCAGACAGGAGTCTTTCCCATCCTAGCTGGAGATACCAAGGATTGACCCTGAGAATTTCTGCATGTGAAGCCATTGGGTTGTGCCTCTTTCCCCAAGTCAGGTCTCCAGCAGTTAAATCAACATGTAACTAGCACCAGTGACATTGGCCAAACTGGAATCAACTTTCCAAACAGATCACTAAGCCGGGGCAAAGTTTCTTCTTTAATGCACTTTCAAGGGAGATATTACCTTATCAGCCAATGTCTAACTTCCATAAAAATTAATGGGAAGCTTCCATCTGTGTTAATAAGAGTTGCTATAGGCCATAAAACAGGATGCGTTTCATAAAAGTGTCGCTGTGAGATTCCATTTGTGCAATATTTATGGTAAAGGCTGACATTAAAAAGCCATCCTTAGCTTGCACACCAGCTAGGACAGTTTTGCTGGGTTTTAAAGTCTGTATCTTGGGATCCATCACCAGGAACAGCCTCATCACTAGGGCAATTCTTGGTTGGTGGGCAAACATGGTGCATTTGCCTCTGTACTTAGCAACAGAAAAGCATGAAATGAGCTGGGATGAGATTTCTCCCATTAAACGCCTTTATAGGGCTCATTCACGATGCCCTGCATCCCACTAATCCTGGATTCCAGTATATATAGATTAAAAAATAAATAAAAATCAAATTGGAGCACACACTATATTATTCACATTTATTATTATTATTATTATTATTATTCACATTTCATATCCCACTCTTCCTCCAAGGAGCCCAGAGCAGGAATATGGCACTGCCTAATGCGGAGTCAGACCACTGGTCCATCAAGCTCAGGATTGTCTACACCAGGGATTCTCAACGTTGGGTCCTCAGATGTTATTGGACTTCAACTCCCATAATCCCTAGCCCCAGTGGCTTTTGGTTGGGGATTATGGGAGCTGAAGGCCAACAACATCTGGGGATCCAGTGTTGAGAATCCCTGGTCTACGCTGACCAGCAGCAGCGATCCAGGGTCTCCAATAGGGATCTTCTCAACCTTACCTGGAGATGCTGCATGGGATCAAGGCTGGGACCTTCTATGTGCGTGGCATGTGCTCTTCCCCTATTGCTGTTGACACTGCAACTTGGTCCCGATCCAGCCTTCCTCCAGCCTGGTCACTGTAATTTTAACTTATGGAATTCCCTACCACAGGATTTGGTGATGGCCACTAGCCTGGATGGCTTTATAAAGGGGCTTAGACAAAGCCATGGAGGACAGCTCTATCAATGGCTACTAGGCTGGTGGCTGTGAGCCACCTCCAGCCTCAGAGGCACGATGCCGCTAAATACCAGTTGCAGGGGAGCAATGGCAGGAGAGGGGGCAAGCCCTCACCCCCTGCCTGTGGGCGTCTCAGAGACATCTGGTGGGCCAATGTGGGAAACAGGATGCTGGACTAGATGGGCCTGGAACAGATCCAGCAGCTTCTGCTCTGAACATGACCCAATTTTTCCAGACCTGCTCCTGCTAACTTGGCAAAGAGGCACCTTTTTAATGTGCTGAGTCTCTTTTAATGAGCAGGGGGAGAGCAACTGGCCCTATCCAGTCCCAGCACAGCATCCCGTCAGTGGCTGTCCCTGGTGTCTAATATTTCTTTCTTTTTTCTTTTGGTTATGAGCCCTTTGGGGACAGAAAGCCATCTGATTTATTTGTCTATTATTTCTCTGTGTAAAACTACTTTGGAAACTTTTGTTGAAAAGTGGTATATAAATATTTGTTGTTGTTCCAGACCTCTTGCATCTGGCTCTGCTCAAAGAGCCTTGAATGGACAAAGGCAGCTGGGAGATTAGCCCAGCCAACCTCCCAAATCCATATTTTCTCCTAACATAAATTAGACCGGTTTCATAATGCAAATTAAGCCTATTCTGTTTTCCAGCACACATGGCAAAGAAGAACCCAAAGAATGCAACAATTCAGGGCCAAGAATCATACAATTTATATTGGGGCTTGTTTTTCCGTTTCCTTA
This sequence comes from Hemicordylus capensis, assembly GCF_027244095.1. Taxonomy (NCBI): domain Eukaryota; kingdom Metazoa; phylum Chordata; class Lepidosauria; order Squamata; family Cordylidae; genus Hemicordylus; species Hemicordylus capensis. The sequence goes on from NC_069667.1 coordinate 25,001,033, forward strand.
TCATCTAAAAGGTATTTGATTAATACCCTGTGTCTCCAATATCTCAAATCTGTAATTAGCTACTTGGCTAATTGAATTTTCAAGGCTAGAGTTTGCCATCTGCTAGAAATGGCAGCTGAATTAGACCAGCTTTTAAAAAATGTATTCTCCAGGATTTCTGCCATGGAAATTCCATTAGGGTTTGTGTGTGTAATCTGTGTTCTGCTATCCTAGTATGGTAGCCATTGCATACGGGGATAAGCACTATTACATGGAAGGTTATACAAGTTATCCCGTTCCAAAAGGTTTATTAATGCTTCTGCGGAACTTTGCAAGTTTTATTATATTTATAAATGAGGCAGAGACTACTGTATGTAGGAATGCTTGAATTTTCCTGCCCTGCTAGTGTTCCATGGCATTTTGTCCCCATCAAAATTTCTCTCCTGGTTTGAAGTTCAAGATTAGCAGATCTTGCTTGCAAACCACCACCAATGCATCAGCAAACCTTCCTTAAAATGTTGGTGCGGTTGAGAGCTTCCTGTTTGCTGGCTGTCATGGAGTCCCTCTGTGCCCTTGCTCTATATTTTTATTTATTTATTTCATTTATTTAGTTCTCAGATTTGTAGACTTCCATCTCTGGACCACTAGCAAAGTGTTTCTCTAGTGTCCTCCACTTGCACTGGAGCCAACATCAAATCTGCCTCCTGGAGGCTTTTCCAGGAGGCAAAATACCAGGAGGCAAAATTCCAGGAGGCAAAATATCAGTTTCTGTTCCAAGAGGACATCCCAATGTGCTTTAATAATTGTGGGTTAGGGTGCTACCTCAGTGAGTGACTGGCAAGAATATATATATTGAGTTTTCCAAGATTCTCACCTGGCGCTGTGGGATGATTGTTGAACTTCAGGCTCTCCCGTGGGACCATTTGGGGCCTGATCGCATTGTCTTTTGAGCCATATTGCCTTAGGCTCCAACTATCCCTGATTACTAGGGACAGAATCTGCCTTGGTAGAATCTGTTTTCTAGAGTCTGCCCCTGGCAAATCACTCCTCTTGCTTTTGCTTCTTGGGGAAGCCTTCTTCATTTCTTTTTTCCCATATGAGTTGATAGAGTTGTCATTCTTCAGGATTCAGCTCCCCCCACCAACCCAGAGTCTCTAGAAACGGAATCTACCAGTGGGTGGGTGAATTTGGTGTCTAGGGAACCTGCATGTAAGTGAGTGCATGACGCTAAGGTATAACCCTAAAGCAAGTTAAGTATGCCTGTCTGTGGTGGTGGAAGCTTGGTGGTTAAGCTGTTAAGGTGCAGGAACCTTCTAGAGTTTATCATCATCCCTGGGCATAGCTAGGGGCTGCTTTTGGAAGGGTGGCCTTGATTTTGTGTGAAGTTGTTAGGGCTTAGTGGGTGTGACCTGGTGGATAGGTTTTGTTGGTCCTCCCCACACAGACTCTTCACCAGATGCCTAGGTGCACCCTCCCACAGTGAACATGTTTTGCTGCCTGGAAGGAGTGCTGGTCAGCTGTTATGATGGTTAGTTCTGCTCTCCAGCTTCCTTTTGGTGCTGACACCTTATGTGTATTGGGTTTTATGAAGTTTTATTAAAAATCAGGCCAGGTTTTTCAACCTATGCCCCATATAACCCACTTTGTTGTCCAGCTCCTCATTTTCTCTATGCAAGAAGCAAGTAGGCAGAACTTACTTCTATCATGCAAAGATAAGACATTATAACAGCAGACATCAGATATATTTGAATTATCCCAAAGTGGCCAGGCTGAGAAGAAAGGATATCAAGAAAGCCAACAACAGTGATCCATGTACAAAGCACTGGTGTTTACCATCCTCCTCTCTCACCTTTTAAAAAAGTCAGTTTTAACGGTTGCACTATGCTGCTAATCATGAATATTTCTTTCCATGATTGGTTTTTACTTTTTCTCTCTTTTAAAATATGTTTTTAGAGTTTTACAGCCTCCAGCTCTACTTATCTCAGCAGAGGATTGCTTCCAAAAATGTTGTGTGTAATTGAAGTTCCTTTAAAGTTATAATGTAAATGAGGAGAGACAGAGATTGAGAATTCTTAAGACTGAAATCCTGATCCATTAATATCTCTGAAAGTGTTGCCATTAAGATGACTCTGTGTGTGTGTGTGTGTGTGTGTGTGTGTGTACGCACATGCATAGGTGGAGGTTAAGCTTTAATCAGTAGATAAAAAACGTCTTCAGTTGCATGATTAGGAAAAGTGGATGTGTTCTTTCAGGATGTGGGGGATTGACTTTCTTCTACCCATTTATTGAAATATGGAATCCAATTATCTTTATTTTTGAATCGTTATTAAGGAATGCAGTGCTTAATCCATTTTGTTAGATCCATCAGTTTAAGTTTTTTATATAGGAATGAAGAAAGATGACTTATACCAAGTCAAACCATCAGTCCATCTGGCTTGGACACATCATCCAGACTAGCCTATTACCTTAGTGATTCTTATAACCGTCCTGCTAGGAAAATGGGTAATATGATCTCCATATTAAGAGATCTCCATATATGAGAGAGTACTGAATTGCATTTATCAAAATTCAGAAAACTGAGACATTTTCTGAATAAAGTTGGGGTACACTTCATTCATACCCCTAAAGCTTTACCTTTAGAGTGCAGGAGTAAGAATTAAACAGCTTTACTCCTTTTGTTTCCCCACGAGTTACTAGTTTGAGATAGAGATGTGCAAACCGGCTCGGTTTGGGATGAAACTGGAGTCACCCATATATACTGCTCCAGCTTGCTGAGAGGAAGAGTGGGAGACTATTGTGAAAAAGTATGATGAGCAGCTTTAGGTTTAATCATTTGCCTTAGCTGTCAATCTCAGACAACTGCAGTGTAAATGGTTGCACCACTTCCAAATTATACAGTCCGAGCTGCTGAGAAAACCTGCTGGGTGTATGCAAGCATTGGATGCGTCTAGACCTCGTATATGTGACAATACGTATGTGGACCATCTGTGGCTCTTCTGTCATAATTATTGCAATCTACATCAGCTGTCTGCAAAGATTAATAGGTGATCTGAAATCACTATTTAAGCACCACTGATTAAAATAATTGTTAGATGATTAATATCATATAATTGTTGGCAATTAAGCGATTGGATTTTAATATAGAGATGAGTGTGAGCTTGAATCCAAATCTTTAGACAAGGAGCAATATAGTATTTTACATTGTAAAGCTGGGTTAGACTTGGGGAAAATGTTCTGTTTAATGGATATTCGCTATTCATCCCTTCTATTCATTTGGCACAATGACAGAATAAGCAGCATTATCTTTTCCAAGTATGTATTAGTCACTCATAATGTGAAAAATAATGCTTAGAGCCTTTAGAAAATGACTGGAGGGACACAGTATGGAGAATCTGAAGTGACAGAAAAAATGGTTGTTTTTGGTCATTACATGCACATTTGGGTGTATAATAGACCAGCATGAATTTTAATGTTTTCTCATGAACATTATAGTATCTTGTAGCAATGCTTCCAAATATCATACTAAATGTAACAAAACAATAGGAAGGTGAAGTAAGATGAAGTGGAACTTAATGGCATCTTTGGAATTTGATACTGCTCTTAACTAAATTAAAAAAATACACACCAAATGACATAGGAAAGGAGAACTAGCCAGCAATCTCTGCAGATATTATATAACTGGAAGGAAATCCAGGATGTTGGACCACTTCAAAACTCACTTCAAAACTCAACAGTGAGACTTGCTGGGTGGCTCTGGGCCAGTCACTTCCCTCTCAGCCTAACCTACTTCACAGGGTTGTTGTGAGGAGAAACTTATGTTATGTAGTACACCGCTCTGGGCTCCTTGGAGGAAGAGCGGGACATAAAATTACCCCTGCTAACTTGGCAAAGAGGCACCTTTGAACGTGGTGATGCTCTTTATTTAGCAGGGGGAGAGTAACTGGTCCTATCCACCCCCAGGACATCTGGGCTCCCCTCTTCCTGCATTTCTCTCTGCTGGCAGACCTTCCTATGGCACAACGCTGGACCAAACCTGGGAATTTTGAATGGGTTTATAGATCCATCTATGCACCTGATATCCCCCCTGTCTGCACACTGTCTAGGCTCTGACACATGGAGCATCAAAATCTGCTTAGGGTGCGTGAAAGGCTTCACAGGGAAGGTTGAGGGGTTGCAGTGACTCTCTTCTATTTTTTAGCATGGAGAGTCGGGGACCCCACACAAGTGGGGCCCACTTTTGGGGGCCACATATTACATAGGAAGCTGCCATATATGCAGTCAGACCATTGGTCTATCTAGCTCAGTATTGTCTTCACAGACTGGAAGCGGCTTCTCCAAGGTTGCAGGCAGGAGTCTGTCTCACCCTAACTGGAGATGCTGCCAGGGAGGGAACTCGGGACATAGATGCTCTTCCCAGAGCAGCTCCATCCCCTGAAGGGAATATCTCACAGGGCTCACACATCAAGTCTCCCTTCCAAATGAAACCAGGGAGGATCCTGCTTAGCTAAAGGGACACGTCATGCTTGCTAGCACAAGACCAGCTCTCCTCTACCTCAACTTACGAGTGTCCAATCTGAAGGGAGACCTAGGGCTCACAGCCCTTGGTTCTCTCCAGTAGACTGGTTCTCATGAGAGGGCAAGCCGATCGGCAGCAAGCTGCCAGCAGAGCAGGAGTTTCATTTGGTCTGCATGGACTGCTTTGATGAGGTGATCCCTCACAGAGGTCATGGTGGGACAGACCCCACCCCCCAGGTCCTTTGTGCTCTCTCATATCCATATCCCCTCCTAGAAAGTCTTCATTTTCCCTTCCCTATCCTGAGTAACAGGGAAATAGTGCACCCCTCCCCCCCCATCATGCTTGTGAGGGACTGTTTGGGTGCAGGGCTCTTTGGGGGTGGCCGTGGCATTGCTGCCAGAAGTAATACTGGCATGGCATTGACAGGAATTTAAATGTCCTTTTCATGCTGCGGGTGAGCGGAGCACTCTCAAAATGCACAATCATGCTCGGTACACCCCCTTCGAGATAGCTATGTTCTCCTGGGATATATTCCTAGGATATGGAACTTAACACTTCATCAACAACTATGGATTCTTCACACTTGGGGAGTGGCCAAAAAGATTATAATTCAACATTGGAAAAGCAGATTTGCTCCAGAACTTCAGCTTTGGACTACTGAAATGTGTTCATTATCCGCATTTGAATTGGTTTTTTTCCACCGTTTGGGCAAAGAAGACGACGTTTCAAGCTATATGGTCAAAATTTAACGAATTGTATGTGCTTCAGAAGATGATTATATATATATATATATATATATATATATATATATATATATATATATATATATATATATATGCATTGTTTGTCAGGGTTTTTTCTTTTCTTTTCTCCTTTTTCCTTTTTCTTCCTTCTTCTCTCTCTTTATTTTAAAACTTTATATGAAAGTGTTTCATTCTTGGGAGTGTCTTGACTGTAATGTTTGTTCTTTAAAATAAAATGTTAGAGAGAGAGAGAGAGAGAGAGAGATTGTGGCCAATGGCGGTCACTCCACTGGTATGCAGATGCTTCCCCCCAGTCTGACCATGAAGCTTGCTGGGATCGGCCTCGGCAGCCAAGCAGCAGGGAGAGGCTACCCTCTCTTGTCACTGGAGGTTGGTGGGCCACAGTCGGATGAATGCCTGTGGTGTGATTTACAGTTCAATATCGAAAGCACAGGTTCTCCAACCTCCGGATTCGTGTTATGTCTGAATTCGGCCATTGTTGCAGTCTCCACCAAGCGGGGCTGTTAGCAGCTTGAGGGGGGATTTAGACAGGGAAATCCATGAGGGAAAAGGGTGAAACCTTGTCTCAGTTGAATTTGACATTCTAAGGCTGCTTCGTTATTAAACTTGGTAGACGCAGTAAGCAAATGTCTCCCTGAGAGCGTGTTCTCCCCTGTTCACCATTCAGACCATACAGAAAACTAGAGGAAGGCAGTTTTATGCAAAAATAATGGGGAAATTCCTGGGTCATGTGACCCATGAAGGGACAGACACCAGGTTGGATCCTGAACTTGGTTAGCCACAAAAGAAATGGTTAGAAACCTAAGCAGTCAGCTATTTGTGGGAAATTATTTCTCAAATTCTAATGTCCATAAAGTGTTAAACCTTTTGCTCAAAAAGTTATACTATAAGAATTTCAAGCACTTCATTCTAGATTGCTTCCTCTTCCTACATTCTCAAATAGTTATGAGAGACATATTGGTGATTAGAACAACTATCTGTGTCTTCTTATACCAGGTGCATAAACCTCACTAGCTAAATCCCACAGAGCTGAAGTTAGATGAAAAATGCTTATCAGATTAATAACCCTATCACAGAGATTAATGTTTATCTGATATAGAGCGTGAGGCCATTGTAGGTTTTAACGGGTGGTTAATTCCTTATAAATAGGTCAAACGTAGTCAAAATTACTTAATTTTGAAGACAGATCTTGTGTTTTATAGCTGCCAAAACCAAGTTCTAATTACAGAATTATTATGGCTCTGATTCTGGGGATTAGAGAGATCATATCAAGGTGATACAAGCTCTGGGTTTACGAGAACACAGAAAGAAACTCTAATTTCCAGAATGTGTCTTTTTAAAAAGTTCAGTCTGAAGAACAATTCAGTGGCTGACAGGAGGAGGAAAATTACTCAAAACAGCCCCACTGAAATAAAAACGCTAACTTGCCCTTTAAATTTCAATGCAACTAGTCTGAATAATTTCCTTCATAATGCTAGCCACTATTTTCTAAGGCAACATCTCTAAGACAGATATCTGCTTTCCTTTCTCTCAGGTTCCCCCCACACCATACATTCCTATGTTCCAACTTCCCAATGACTGTCCTCTTCCTCCCTTGAATCCTCCTCTCTACTTGCTTGACTGAGCACATACAAGACCAACAGCAGCAATGAACAACCATCCTGCTTAGTGGGCCTTCAGAATTTTAAAAATTAAAGTGACTTTTTCTGAGCGAAAAGAGTCCCCTGCAAGTGCATTAAAGTGGAATAAAACCATTAAGTTGGCTGGAGCTGGAATTCAAAGTGAGTTTCAATAAGAGATATCAAAGAGAAGCCAACTGATCTTCAATAAGACAAGTGAAAATTCTCAATGGGTTTCTAGACATCCCTCCTTGGAAGATCTCATGAAGAGATCAAGAGATCTTCCACACTTGCTAACTGGGCAAAGAGGCACCTTTTAGAATGGTGATTCTCTTTTTATTTAGCAGGGGGAGAGTAACTGGCCCTATCCACCCCCAGCACAGTACCTCCAGTGACTGTTGCTGGTGTCTATCTTATGTTTCTATTTAGATTGTGGGCCCTTTGGGGACAGGAAGCCATCTTATTTGTTTGTTATTTCTCTATGTAAACCGCTTTGGAACCTTTTGTTGAAAAGCAGTATATAAATATTTTTTGTTGTTGTTGAAGAATCTCCACCACAGAGATCAGAAAGTTATGCCTGGAAAGGAGCCTCACAAAACCTCAGGAGAGCCTCTTCAACTCCCCACCCGACCCTACAAAGGGAGTCCAACTTTCAGCAAGGGAGCTCTTTCAATTAACATCTGTGAAATCTTGCATGTCTTCATTTGTAACATATTGATCTGGACTGTCCTGGGAAAACAGTATTCAACCAAAGTAATGAACAGAGGAGGGAAATACATCAGAAACCAAGGCCTTGAGATTGTTTTTCATTTAGATTTTTACCTGTCAGAAAGGTATCAACATCTTTGAAACTTCATGTGGAAGCAACAATATTAGAGCCGCAGCAATAAAAGGGAATGGAATATCCCCGCGATTAAAATTTCATGGCAAAGAATTTCAAGAGGGTTGTTGGGAGCAGGCTCTGCTTCTCTTTTCTAGTGCTAGGTACAGAACTAACAATTTTAGATCCTCCTCCCAACTCAAGATTGTGTCCCAACCATGGTGGGATTGAGGAAGCAACTTTAGCAGTAATTTGTAGCAGTTCCCTTCAGTATACTTTCCCAGTGGAGAAGAGATAAAGCATTGCACTTTCAATATACAACATTCACTTTGTAATCAAGACAAGGGTTTCCCTCACCATCAAAAAAAGGAGTGAGCCAACACCAGTTTGCTATAAGTATTTTTTAACTGAGGATTTATTTAACAAACCTATAGTGCATTTTCAGTTTGACTATCACAAATAGAACACAGTTAAAGTTCCATCTGAAAAATATCAAGGGAGTTTGGCCTTTGGGCATTTTGCAAGATGAGAAGCCAAACTAAATGTTACATTAAACATACCATTGGCCCTTGTGTGTTTGGTTCTAATTTTAAATAGCAGCTATTGAGGGGCAAGGAGGGGAGTGCGTGTGCATGAGTGCAAGGATTTGCACGCACCAACAACAGCCACTGGAGGGATGCTGTGCTGGGGGTGGATAGGGCCAGTTGCTCTCTCCCTGCTCACTAAAGAGAATCACTACTTGAAAAAAGGTGCCTCTTTGCTCACCAGGGGATTAGGTCCCTATGACCTTCAGAAATCAAAACGGCTTGGGATGTATGTGGAAAACACATCTGAGATGGTTAACTGATACTTTGGAGAAATTTTGGTTCTAAATGGAATGGCAGATCTGAAGGCCCACCTGCTCCCGAAGAGTGTGCCCAACCCTTGAGAACTCTGAAGGCTTTGCTCCAGGGACCCCCATCTTCTGACTAGACAATGACCGGGCATGTGACCTTTTCTGTGAACATAGGAAGCTGCCGTACACTGAGTCAGACCCTTGGTCTATCTAGCTCAGTATTGTCTACAAAGACTGGCAGTGGCTTCTCCAGGGTTGCAGGCAGGAATCTCTCTCAGCCCTCTCTTGGAGATGCTGCTAGGGAGGGAACCTGGGACCTAGATGCTCTTCCCAAGCAGTCTCATCCCCTAAGGGGAATATCTGACAGTGCTCACACTTCTAGTCCCCCATTCAACTGCAACCAGGGTGGACCCTGCTTAGCTAAGGGGGCAAGTCATGCTCTCCTCCCTGCATTTAAAATTTCCTTCCTAGAGATACTTGAACAGAAGCAAGTTTACTGTATTTGACATTTGATGATTTTTTAAAAAGATTGGTGTGTGTGTCCCTCCGCACACATGTGCGAGCGTGCACATGCACACAAACAGAGAGAGAGAGAGAGAATATGCTGCTTGAGTTATGTTCCTTTGCATAGCTTCAATTGCTTGGATGGATGTATTTGTTTCAGATCTTCTCTCTCACCTTTTTTCAAGCACTACTCAAGGAGGCTAACAATAAAAAAACCCTAAACCACCAACCAAGGTGGCAGCACCTTTGTGGGGAGGTGGGGGATCAAATCCAGGATGCCCTTATAATTGTGTTTGGCATCATCAATTGATAGCACCAACTATCCATGAAACTGGCATGTGCATATCTACATACATCTCCTGCTGTAAGTGCTGTCCATCCAACGCGCTTCATCAATAAGTGTAAAAAAATGGGTAATGTATTTATGAATCAGGATTCAAGAGGCCCATATGCAGACTATTTCTGCTCATGCATGGTATGGTGGTTTGAATTCCCTTTCTGGAGGCAACCTCCAATATCTAATGGATTGCTGTTGCAGAGGGTCTTTGGTGGTAGCTTTTCAAAGGGCACGGGGTTTATTCAGAAGGGGTGGCTAAATAGGCACCATGCACAAGCAGGGAAAGCCACAGACCACCCTTGGACATCTGCCTTGATGTATGTACTAGGGTCCCTAAACACAATAAAAACATCTTAGGTTAGATCTTGCTCATGAAGTTATATTTTTTCTTCATGTTTTCCCCCTAACAATGTTCACAGAGGAAATTAAAGCTGAAACAAAAGGGCATTATACTAGAGGTTTTTCAGGCTCTTCAATTACTCTCTAATTAATGATCTAGTTTGAAAGTTCATTCTCATCTTTCCAGGTGCCTGTTCCTACCCTCCACCAAAAGCAGAGAACCATATTGTCATTCCAGCAACTCTTGAAGCAGAAAACTGTGGAGATGGGACATATTCTACCTTTACCTTAAGTTGTTTTGAAGCTTTGAGTCATTGGCTTTTGTGATTATTTATGTCATCAGTGCTGCAGTAGTATTACTTCCCTGATAAGTAAACCATAAAATGTCACTGCTGATAAATATCCATGGTTTTGAGAATTTACTTTATAATAATTGCAGTGTCAAAAACATATGCTACCACCTTAAAAGTCTCCCCCATCAGACACACACGGGTACTATTTCATAATTGCTCACAAGAAAATGAGCTTCGACAATTAATATGTGCATACACCAGTTCAGACACCCACACTGGCAATTTAGCAATTATAAAGAATTTGCTAACTTTTAACAAATTACAACTTAACAGGGATGTTTTTTTAAAAAAATACTTCTAGTTAAAAGCAGCAGCGTCGTTGATGTACTGGTTAGAACAGTGTTACAATAATCCATTGACCTGACATTATGAACTCAGAACAAAACCACATGTCTATTCAACAACCAAACTTAATCTCAAATTCAGAAGAGTATAGAATCTTGGTACCCTGGTTTATAAATGCATAGACAGGAACAGCCACTACCTTACCAATTTTGATATTCTAACTGGAAAAAGCTATTCAGCCCAAGGCAATATTCAGCCAGAAACCATCACAGAAGTAACTTCAGAACTCTGGAGAAAGCCTAGCATAGAAGGAAAATGAAGGCAACTTGGATGGAATTTGAACAAGTTGAGGGTTTTATTTCCTCAACTGTATTCTACATGGTGTTCAATGGTTTGCATTCAGAATCATGGTTGTTAGAGCATTTCTTTACACAAAGTGGCTTCTCATGATCACCTGCCCAAGAACAGGTAAAGGAGATTGGACATGAGTAGAAGGAGCTAGAAGTTCCCAGGCAAGCACACTCCCTTTGGGGATATTGTATGAAGCCACTGACATGCCAGATTACCAACCAAGATTTGAAGTTGCATGGGAGTAACAGCAGGAGAGGGGGCATGCCCTCAACTCCTGCCTGTAGGCTTCCAGCGGCATCTGGTAGGCCACTGCGTGAAACAGGATGCTGGACTAGATGGGCCTTGGGCCTGATCCAACAGGACTGTTCCTATGTTGGGCAGAGATTCTTGGTAGGATCTCAGGAGAGGTTGACAACTGGTGTGTTGACAGCTTCACACTGGGAACCTCTGGTTCCCTTCTACTTATTTTGTACCTACTTACAGGTGATCATAAGAAACCAGCCACAGTCCAAAGGTAGTACCAGTTGCTTCTAGAAGCAGCTTAGGCTAATATGCCAACAGCACCCTCTTTTGAACAACAGAGACCAAACCACTGACATGCCTGCTATATGGTAGCCTCTAGACTTGATTACGCTAAGATGCTCTACCTACCGCCACCACCAACACATGTGGACATAAGTAGACCTGAGCTTATAAGTGAACATCACATCCTTCTCATTTTCTTAAGCCATGACAAGGACATTATGAACCACCAGGTCAGATCTTGGAATTCCCACGCACATGTACTCGAATCAAAAATATTAATCACAAGTTCAACCAGCATACTCTGCATCAACACCAAGGTTGATCTTCAAAAGCTGTATTTCTGTACCCTTTTCTCTTTAATCTAAAATGACACTTGGAAGAAACAACCCGCCATCTTCTTATATTTTTCACCATTCCTTAAATATAAGACAGGCTCCTGCAAGGATATATTAAGCATCTTATTAATCAATTGTATTTGGGTAAAGGCAAACGAGGTGTAATTTGAAATAGCTCAATTAGTTTTAAAGATTGACAGCAGTGTTGGGAGAATACTTTGACAGAGCAATTATCTGAAACTAATTTGAATTTATCAGGCAGAAATCAAATGGATAACTTTGCTCCTATTCATACTTGTGTGTCAAGAATTATTTCAATGTAGGGGCGTGTGTGTGTTGTGGGGGGATGAAAAATGTTTAGCAGAGTAGCCATCATTTATTACTTTACTTCCCTTTTAAGATAAGTGAGTTCAGAAGACTGAGGAAGACAGTGAGATGGCTCTGGTGCAATCCAGTCAACCCAACCCCACTGAGATGTCTCCCAGGATGAATCAAGACCTGTAGCTTGAATGTCACAGCCTATCTAGAGGCCCCGAAGATGCCCCTTCACAGGAAGCTACTTCTAGATAAAGTCTGCCCTTCCCTTCCATCAGAATAAACCGATCCCCTGCTCAGCACAGGAATCTGCTATAGCAGGGGGTCCCAACCTGTGGTAGGCACTCCAGATGTTGGACTACAACTCTCATGATCCCCAGCTATAATTTATTGTGGCTGGGGGGTGATGGGAGTTGTAGTTCAGCAACATCTGGAGGCTCATGGGTTGGGAACCCCTGGACTAGAGTATGTGCCATGAGAACATAGTTACATAAGAGCAGCCCTGCTGGACAAGGCCCAAGTCTTATCTAGCCAGCATCCTGTTTCCCCACAGTGGCCCACCAGATGCCTCTGGGAAGCCCACAGGCAAGAGGTGAGGGCATGCCCTCTCTCCTCCTGCTGCTCCCCATCTCATCTCCATGAGATGAATATGTAACAATGAAGTGTATGGAAGCTCCATGTGGTGGGACGTATATAGGAGCTGATGAGTAAGAGCGTGTTCACAGAAGGTTCAGAAGGGGAGGGATTTTTTTTTTTTAAAAGGCAGTGGAAACAGAGAGAAGAGAAGAAGTTGGAGTTAGCTGCATGGGAGTAGGCGGTGTTTGGGGCTGATGGTTGAGAGTTTGGGGTGTATGGTGGGAACAGGGGAGATTGTTCAGGGGCGTTGTGTGGAACCCGAAGGGTGAATGTGTGGAGGCTGAAGAACCAGCAGTGTTCTGGGCAGCAGCTAAAAACAGACAAGAAGGTCTTGAGAAATTCACCGAATTTACAAGTCCAAGTGTAATTACCTCTGTCCTGGTTATCAGACACATTTTATCCAGAAGAAAAGAAACACTCAGAAATTTGAACAGCAGATATACCTTGAGAAGCTTGTGTGCCCTGTTTTGCAGAGATCTTTATTCTAATCATTAAGTAATAAACTTATTCTTGATTTCATTTTAGACCTCCCGTTTTGTTTCATTTTATATCCTGAACAGATAAGCCTATCCTTCACAAGAGAGGCTACGCAGCCAAAGGTGTTGAGTACCAAGAGCAGGGTTACAATAATTTATATAGTGACAGCGAGGGAAAGTAAAAGCTGAATGAATTCCCAGAACCTGGAGACTAAACTGTCATAGAACAATAAAAACAAATCACTTCCCTAAAATTGAAAGGGGCACCAGGGTGGGACCCTGACACTCCATATAGCAAGTGTCTACATGCAAGCCTCAGGCCTCATTTTATGACAATGATACTCTAATACTCCAACAGTGCACGAAATCCCACAACTGAGTTTACTGCAACTTATGAGCTGGCACCAGAGAATGAGAGTATAATTATCCAAGAGTGTGGTATCCCAGTAATGGGGCAGGTGGGAGAAACACAGATTACAATTCCAGAAAATGCAGTGCACATGCTCTACACTACCCTTCAAATGCTGTCGTCTCAATTAAAGAAGTTATTTTTGTATCTGTCACGTCATTAAAGTTCAATTATTGTTCAATAGATATTGTGCCAACATGGAATTATAAAAATTGTCTCCTTGATATATTATGGAATATTTGTAAGTTAATAGCCTCAAAATGATGAAAGAGTCTCATCCCTCATTTGGAGAGCAATTAATCCCCCTTTACCCACGATCGCCCAGAACAGTCATATCTCAAGAAAAACACACAAGTATAGAATCAGACAGAAGATTTGAATTTAGCAGCAGTATTTAATAATATTGGCTTAATTGCCTTTAACTGGAAAGTTAGGGCAATTTAATGCCAAACAGTTAAACACATGTGAGATTGGGCTAATCCTGGAATTGTGATATTATCATCAATAGCAACATTAATAGTATACCACTCTTCAGCAAAAAAAGTTCTAAAAGCAATTTGGGAATGCACTCCTGGCAGAAATCCGTTGTCCGAGTTCATTGTTGGCCTTCAGGAGAGCCCTTAAGACCTATCTGTTTGGCCTGGCCTCCCAGGGTTTTTAAACTGTAAAGGTTTGGCCTGGTTTTCTAGGATTTTATAAACTGTTTTAAATGTTTTTAAAACAGTTTGATGTTTTTATAGTTTTTGGTTTTCAGAGTTAATTGATTTTCATTTTATTTTAACGTTAGCCACCCTAAGCCATTTTTGGAAGGGAAGCATAGAAAATAAATAAATAAAGTACGTAATAAATAAACTGAGACAGCAAAACAAACTAATTTTCTTTCTCAAAGGGGCTCATAATAAAAGACAATGGCACATGGCACACACCACTTGAGGAGTGCTATGCTTTGCCTAGTTGGCAAAAACAGAGGTCTATAAAATCATGCATGGTGTGGAGAAAGTAGAGACAGAGAAATTCTTCTCCCACTCACCTAACTTCATGGAGGAGAGGTCTATCGATGGCTACTAGTTGGAGGGCTGTGGGCAGTTGCAGGTGAGTAACAGCAGGAGAGAGGGCATGCCCCTTTCAAGTCCTGCCTGTGGGCTTCCAGCAGCATCTGGTGGGCCACGGTGTGAAACAGGATGCTGGACTAGATGGGCCTTGGGCCTGATCCAACAGGGCCATCTTATGTTAAAATTCTCCACACTGTGGAGGAGACAACTTGGGCAGTTGACACAACCCATTAAATGCCCATCACACATGGTGCAGAGTCTCCCTCCTCAGCAACTTCATCTTCTAGGGAGTGGAGGACAATTAGGCAGTCTAGGATATGGTTCTGTGCAAAGTCTCACCATGCCATGTACCCTGCCTACCTGCCAGGCACCCTGCCACTCAGCTGTCCAGTGTGCATGTGCAGCCGCCATTTGAAGCGTCAGCCTTGCACTTTTTTCTTACAGGGATGGCCTCTCAAATGGCTGCCATGCATGTACATTCAGGCTGCCATGCATGCCGCCATGGCTGCCATGCAAGCCCACTCAGTGGTGGGGGTGGAGTCCACGCAGAGCAAGGCATGGTGGACAGGGTGGAAGCACTGGGACATTTTATGAATTTTTAAAAGGTACAGTCTGTGTCATAGGTACAGAGGAAGCTGCCATATATGGAGTCAGACCATTGGTCTATCTAGCTCAGCATTGTCTTCACAGACTGGCAGCGGCTTCTCCAAGGTTGCAGGCAGGAATCTCTCTCTCAGCCCTATCTTGGAGATGCTGCCAGGGAGGGAACTTGGAACCTAGATGCTCTTCCCAGAGCAGCTCCATCCCCTGAGGGGGAATATGCAGTGCTGACACTTCTAGTCTCCCTTTCATATGGAACCAGGGTGGACCCTGCTTAGCTAAGGGGACAAGTCATGCTTGCTACCACAAGACCAGCTCTCCTCTCTTAATATGTCCTCCCTACCCCTGCCACCACTGAGAGCTGATATAACTATTCACTGTGGGGCAGGGGTGGCAGTGCCTACACCCACACCAGCCCCAAGATTGGGTGCACCAGACAACCACCTAGATCCACCTTCTGTCCGGGTCATTCCTGGAAGCTTTGAAGCAGGCACTCGGGAGACTGCTTCTGAAGAAATACTCCTCGAATCAAGGGGGACGTAAGAATGTAGGGCCAATCACAAATACTTTCTTCTTGGGCAAGATACTTGAGTATTATCTTGGAGCTATGCAGCTCCAGGCACTTGTAGACAAAACTGATGATCTGAGCCCTTTTCCATCTGGGTTCAGGCTGTTTTTGGCACTGAAACAGCCTTAGTCTGGCCAAGCAGAGTGCAGCACTGCTAACTTTCTTGGACCTCTCAGCAGTCTTACTATCTGACGATGTTTAATATATTATTGCTGCTCCCCCCATTTATAGGTGGCTTTTAAAGTTTTATGATACTGTTTTGTTTTACCATTTTAATTGCACTGATAATTGTAATTGAACGATAAACACTCCCCTGCCCACAAGAGTTTTCCCATTTACTTCAATGGAGGAGGTGCCACATGTTCCAGAAAAAATGCAAATTGGTAGTTTCCTCCACTGACACGAGATGGGAAGCTCATTTGCACTGGTGCAGCACGGGCGCACTGGAACGCAAATGAAGACCTGGTTCCGGAGCAATAAGTCAAAGTATGGTCTAGTGGAATCCAGTGGCAGTAAATTCTAAATAATGGCTACAACCAAACCGAATACTTTGATTTACGAAACTTCAGTTCAGAGTGTAAATTCCATTCTATTATTATTTATTCTGAATGCCATGAATGAGTGCTACTCTCATAATAGGATTAGACGGGGGGAGCCAAAAGGGTCATTTTATGTGGTGTAGGTTTAATTAGGAAATGAAAAGCATTTCTGCCTTATATAATCTAATTAATGTTTGGATGCAGTGGGTGACATGTCATAAAGAATTATGGTTCTTTAGTCCAATGACCCTGTAAAACAGAATGTTACTTTCCTAAAGAATGTTTGAAGGGTAAAAAACCAAACAACAAAAAACCCAGCCACTCATTCTCCTGTACAAGAGTCAGTAAGACTGTCTGTGTCTTATTTCACATAAGAATCCTGAGTTCCCTCCCTGGCAGCATCTCCAGATAGGGCTGAGAGAGACTCTCTCAGCCCTATCTTGGAGCTTCTGCCAGGGAGGGAACTTGGAACCTTCTGCTTTCCCCAGAGCGGCTCACACATCAAGTCTCCCATTCATATGCAACCAGGGCAGACCCTGCTTAGCTAAGGGGACAAGTCATGCTTGCTACCACAAGACCAGCTCTCCTCTCCGATGATGCAACCAATAGGGGGTGAAACCAATATTTCACATAACAGCTGAATCCACCCTTCATGTTACACAATTTCATTTTAATGAACCCCTACTCATTCCATTTTGGCTACACACACACACACACACACACACACACACACACACACACCCTCAATTCTCTCTGCCATGCTAGAACATCTCAATTTTTTATTCTTCCCCGGCCTTCCACTCCCCTGATTTTGTTTTGAGCTTTTAGGAAGTATTTAGTGCAGTTGTTAAAGAGCTCAGAGCATGCAGGAGATTTTGGATGCCTCAGCAAAATGGGATGTGGGAAGAATGACGGAAAATTAAAGCAAATTAATTTTACAACAGCGGTCTACTGGAAAAAAAATCACTTGTGTACATATGGAGTCAGTGAAAAAAGATTTCATTATCCATAATATCTATAGCACTTTTTGATTAATCTTGAAACATTTTCATTACTTTAATTGCAACACAGGTAAACCTATTAGGTAACAAGCAATTTTCTCTCATTAAAATGCCCTTGGGAAAGAGCGTAGCAACACAAGAGTATTATTGGTTCTGAAATGATTCATAGAACCCTTCACATCTTTAATCACGATCCAGCATCAGCATTCAGAAATGAAGGCTCAGCTGCATTTTCCATAGCAAGACACCACGCAAAGTGATATGTAGCAACGATAAAGCTGAGAACCCATGGGAATCAGATGGGTGCATTTTTCATGGTGGCAGTGAATGTTTTTCTGCTCAGGGTGTGCTACGATTACACTGTTTCATGGTGTTTTGCAATTAAAATGGCTAACATAAGGAGATGGCCAATGCCGAGAAAAATCCTCCAAAGTAGAAATTTTCTCCAGATTTTCTCCCAAGGAGAAGTTTCAGAGAATATTATCTGTTTCTTCGCATCACAGCCTGCTCAGTGAAACCCTTGTTGGAAGTGCAGAATCCAGAGGCAGAGTTGTGGCATGCAGTGGAGTGGAATCAGGAATATTAACCATTTAATGAGATCGATATTATGTACAGAAAGGCAAGTGCCGACTTCTTTTCCGTGCTCTTGCTGCAGGCTGTTAGCCCTGCCTCTACTCCCAGACTGGAATAAAAGTAACTACAGCACCAATCAAAACCTGGCCTGGATCGAGGAGTGGATTAACCAAACACACCACCTCAAGCAACAGTCTCCAGGTAAAATAAATTATTTTACTGTAATAAAGAAAATGCAAGGCTGGAAGTGAAAATCTCATTCCTTATTCTTCCTTCTGTACAAGTGGAACCAAATATTAATGGGCCCTGTTTGTATTGCAAAAAATAGATGTTCATGCATACTGAGCATGTATGAACTGTGGTACTTCATTACCCTTTAATACACAACACATCCTTTGGTATCACTATGGGCAGTCCTTGTTCAATGGTATCTGCCCCTCTGTAGATCACTGTCCCTGTTGGGCATGCTTTGTTAAAAATGTTAGCATGAGTTGCCGGGATTACCCTTCTACGGGATCTACTGCTCTCCCTTACGGTTTCTAGAAGTGGGACTGTAGAATGGCCACTTTCCCTCTGGAGCACATGCACGCAGGACTGGCTCTAGGTTTTAGGAGACCTTCAGGCAAGACATGGTCCGTGGATTCCTCTTCCACCTCTGCCAGGCCCACACTGGTCACCACTGCAGGCAAGGGGATGAATGAGCGAATGGCAACAGTGGCAAAGAGCAGCAATGGAGAACTCTGGTTGAGTTCCAGGGTGTGCATACAACAGGTAGCACTGTGGAATACTGCTCATTGGTAGGGATCTGCATGAACCGGTTCAACGTTCTATTCTTAGAATGCCGAGCAGGTTCGGAGACCCCGCGTTCGAACCGGTTTGAACACGGGAGTGGCTTTAAGGATGGGGGAGGGTGAACTTACCACCCCCCAGCTGCACTCCCCACTCTGGTGCGCTGTGCATAAATAGTCCGGCGGGGCAGTAGCATACCTCCTTGCCGCCCTGTTTATTTATTTATTTTATTGTTAAATTTATATACTGCCTTTTATTAAAACAATCCCAAGGTGGTTTACAGCAAAAATTTAAACACTAGATGGTAAAAAAAGACACAAATAAAATATTAAGTGAAAAATATTAAACAAATCTGATTTAAAAATTTAAAAACAAAAGCATAAAAGCAATACAGAGTATAAAGAGCAGCAGCAGAGAATCAAATAAAAGCCTGGGCAAAAAGCCAAGATTTTACACTCTTTCTAAAAGCTGTGATGGAGACCGAGGAGCGAATAGCCACCGGGAGAGCATTCCAGAATCTGGGGGCAGCCACAGAGAAGGCCCTGTCCCACGTGCACGACAACCAAGCCTCCCTCATTGTCGGCACTCGGAGCAGAGCCCCCTCAGATGACCTCGTCAAGCGGGCAGTAACCCTTGGGAGCAGGCGGTCCCTCAGGTATCCCGGGTTCTGTTTCAGTGACCGGAAGTGCCGTGCATGTGTGCAGGTGGGTGCACGCACATCGCACGCACGTCACGTGCATGCCCACCCATGACACGCACACGGCACTTCTGGTCACTGAAACAACAGGGCAGCAAGGATGTATGCTGCCACCCACTGGACTATTTATGCACAGAGCGCCGGAGGGGGAAGCACGGTGGGGGTAAGTACACCCTTCCCCATCCTTAAAGCCACATCCCACCAGCAACTCAAAGGGAGCTGGTTCCATGCACATCTCTACTCCTTGGCATGAAGGTCAATGTGTTAGAAGCACGTCCTGTTTCTGAAATGTTGGAGGATATGGATAGAGATGTGAAGGCCTAGAAAAAGCTGAGAAGACCCCAGTCCCCCCCCCCCCCCCGTTTCCTGGAAAAAATGAGGTTTTGTTGCAGGCATTCACATGTCTAGATATGGACAACTGACTGAGTCAAGGCAACAATCCTCATATCATAAATTAAGGGGAAGGGGCTTTGGGGGAAGGTGGTGTAGTTTCTTGGAGTCTGAGTAAGATGTTAGGGGATGGGGCCACAGCTCAGCAGAAGAGCATCTGTAGGTTCAACCCCAGCATTTCCAGGTCAGAAATTCTGATGGATTTCAGATCATACTGTATTTCAATACTGAGAGAGACTTCTTCCTGAAAACACAGAGAGCCACTGCCATCATAACTGGCCTTCCTCTCTGGAAACCTCATAGCTCTCTCAGCCTGACCCCAGCAGGATTTCCTTCCCCAAGTCCGCTGTCAAGCTCATCCAATTTCTCCCTCTCAGCATTCCCCCCCTACCACCACCACCACCACCACCTCAGATCACTGCCCTACTTTTTAAAATACTAATCTTCATGTTCCTAACACAGCAATCAAGTCTTTACACCTTGAGGGGGAAGTAGGAAATTAAGACAATTAAACAGGTCAGAAGGTGGCTTGATTTACTCATTATGAGTGGCTCAGAACAGAAGCCAAGGAGCACAGAAGACATGCCTACCAGGGAAGAAAGCAAATGACTGACAGGGTAGGAGGAGTCAAGGGCATTCATTGCCTGGCTGGATTAATCATTCTAAAACCATGTTAAAAGCATGTGTAGTTGAAATGGTTAAAGCCATTAGGACACACCCGATCCAGAGTTCTTCAGCTATTCCACACATTATATTGTACAAGCATTTGCAGAAAGAGCTATGTACTGCCCAGTATCTATAGAACTGGATGTTGCCAATTCTACTGAACATGTATGTACCCATATTTAGCCGAATAGAAGAAGATTCTGAATTTAAGAGGACCCCCTTAAAAACAGAGGTTAAATACAGCTTTTACTTATTATGCAAATGAAACGGGACTCTTAATGTCAGAGGATCCCCCAATTTCTAACATTGAAGAACTGGGATGCAGGTAAATACAGTAAGCTCTTTTACGTAATACTTCATTGTAACTCATACCTTCTCAACAATCCAGGTGGCAATAGGAATCTTATTCACACCATGCAACAACTCTTCTTCTCCCACCCAGGATTAGAGGTGATATAAGGCCTTTGTGCAGCTGAGGCAGAGTGCCAATTGTGCACACCGTCCTCTCCTTCTCCCTCACCCCCTTTAAAAAGGACATCTGGCCACCTCACCAGAGCCCAAATAATCTACTGCCTGAGGCAACTGTCTCACCTTGCCTCATGGAAGGGCCGCCCCACCAAGTCATTGCCTGCTCCCTAATAACACATTGCTGAGGGCATCTTTATGAAACACCCTAACCACCACCAGGAAATAGAATACGAAAAATATGAAAAATATTTATATACCACTTTCCAGCAAAAGTTCCCAAACTGGTTTACAGAGATATAAAGAAGATGGTCCCCGTCCCCAAAGGGCTCACAATCTAAAATAGAAACATAAGAAAGATACCAGTAACAGCCACTGGAGGGATGCTGTGCTGGGGATGGATAGGGCCAGTTACTCTTCCCAGGGGCATAGCTAGGGGAGAGGGGGCCTGTGTTTTCCCCTCTCCCTGGTGATTCCTTGAAGTAAGATAATAAAGAAATTAGGGAGGGGTGGAGTTGGGGGGCCCTTGGCAGTGGGGGGGGCCCTCGGCTCTTTGAACCCATTTGCTTAATTATAGTTACACCCCTGGCTCTTCCCCTGCTAAATAACCACCACTTTTTAAAAAGGTGCCTCTTTGCTCTTTTAGCAGGTCAGGATAAAACTATTCATACTAGGGTGGTGACATTCCCGATTAGTAGCATGTTTATAGTGCTGCATTCATAATCCATTCAACACATTATCTTCTTGTAATCCTAACAACACTTCTGGCAGGTAGTCCACACAGACAGCAGACTGAGGCTGTGTGTGTGTGGCTTTCCAAAGCCACTTAATGGCAGGGGCGAGCTTTGAACCAGAGGCTTCGCAAGTCATATCTCAGTCTTTTAGCTGCTGTGCCAGAGGAGTTCACAGATGCTAATCTGTGGCAAGTTTGGTCAGCTTGCTGACGACAGCAAAGCTTAGTTGGAAACAGCTTTTTTTACATTCTAGCACAACATAGACAGTGATATCTGTAGTTTCTCCAGTAAACTTTATGCTGACCTTCCAAACTGAAAATCGATCAATACTGCTTTGCAAAAGTCTGTGAGACTGTATGAACCTTCAAGTCAATAACCTATTTTCATTGTAGGTAGAAGGCAAGGCAAGTGCATCAAATAACCATACTATTGCATTGAACTTGAACTGAACTACGCACTGCAAATATTAAAAAGATTGTAATTTCACATCCCAAATTAGACAACAGATACACTGTGCAAGAAGCTCAGTGAGGCTGTTTGGGACTAGTCTTTACACAAGTATTCGGCATCAGTAGCATGGCTTCCCAGGGGCCAAATTCAGAACAGCAAATTCAGAACAGAACTGCGAAAAATGGCAGGGCTCTGCAGGAACTCCTCTGTAAAGTGCAAAGTGTGCCGTCGAATTGGTGTCGACAGGTATATTTATGCAGATTTGCATTAGTAGGAACATTTCAACACACAACTTAACATATCCCCATCCCACATGTTACATTCCCCATCCCCCCATCTCTAAGGAGGATTTGGGGCCCCCCAGCAGACGTGGAGGGCCTGGACTTTGGCCCAGAAGTCCAGAGGCAAGTGCACCTCTGCGCACCTGAATGCCAGTATTGAGCCCCTTTATTTCAACTCTCACAGAAAGTAGAAGCACGGACTTCTCTCTATAATGTCTGACCTGCTTCTTTGCAGTTCCCACGAGGTTTGCAGAGCTCCACCCCAGGAAAGCCTTGGCTTTAGACTCCTCACTATCTTGAGCCTCCTCTCTCTTCCTCTTCTGTTCACCAGGACTGGCTGCAGTTCATCCTGGTTCTCCTGTCCAGTTATGTGTCTTTATTTGATGCTTTAATGCCATCTTATGAGCTGCCCAGAGGACAATTAGTGATGGGATGGCTAACAAACAAAGTGTAGTATTCTTCTCCGTTTGCTGAAGAGAAGACTGCTTTTGGTCTCTGCAGCCTGGAGTCTAAGAGGCTCTGTATCTAGCTCCTCTTGCCCTGTTCCAGAATTCCCAACTCTGCCTTGAGCTTCTGGGCTGGTCTGTGTAGTGGACCTCACCACTACTCATCATCCTTTCCCAGCTTCAGGTGTGTTCCCTGGCCTGTTGTCAAGTCTCTGCTTCCTACACCTGTGGGTGCTTGGCTCATCAGCAGCTTTGCAGGGTCAGCTCCCATACATTGGCTCCTGTCTTCCCTCAGGGTTGCCTGGCAACCGCAGGATCTGTGGCCACGATTCCCCCACTCCCACCCCCTCCATGAACAATAGGGCCACAGGAAGAAAGGAAGCTGCCTTATACCAAGTCAGACCCTTGGTCCATCTAGCTCCATATTGTCTACTCGGCTTTGAAAAACAGCCAAAGTTGCGGGCAGGAGTCTTTTCCCCATCCAAATTTGTGCAGGCCTATTTAGAACAACTCGCGTGTACAAGTTTGCTGTGGGCATTGCAACATTTCTGAATGCCTCTGCTGCATGTAATTGGAATGGGTGACAGGTGGGGAGATTTCTGCAACTTTACTTCATGTTTCAACTGGCTCAAGAAATGCAAGTCTTGGAGGAGAGCTGGTCTTGTGATAGCTGCCAGTCTGTGCAGACAAAACTGAGCTAGATGGACCAAGGGTCTGACTCAGTATATGGCAGCTTCCTATGTCCCCAAGCTACTACTATTACCAATGGTAGTTCCATCCCCCACTAATGCAGGGTACTTGCAAACAATACAGAAGTAATGTAATGCTTGAGCACATTCCTTTTGAGACAAGGCTACAGCATCGGGGGCTTTTTAGTTTGGAAAAGAGGCGACTATGGGGAGACATGGTAGAGGTGTATAAAATTTTGCATGGAATAGAGAGAGTGGACAGAAATAAAATTTTCTCCCTCTCTCCCAACAGTAGAACCAGGGTTCATCCAATGAAACTGAAGGTAGTGAAATGTAGGACCAACCAAAGGAAGTGCATTTTCACACAGTATATAATCTGTGGAACCCTCTGCCATGGGATGTGGTATTGGCCACTAGCTTGGATAGCTTTAAACGGGGCTTGGACAGATTCATAGAGAACGGGTCTATCATTGGTTACTAGTCTGGTGGCTGTGGGCCACCTCCAGGCTCAGAGGCACGATGCCTCTAAACTCCAGATTGCTGGTCAATGACCAACCAAAATAAAGATTATCTATCTATCTATCTATCTATCTATCTATCTATCTATCTATCTATCTATCTATCTATCTATCTATCTATCTATCTATACCAGTTGCAGGAGATCAATACCAAGAGAGAGGGCATGCTTGCACCTCTTGCCTGTGGGTTTCTCGGGGCTTGTGGTGGGCCACTGTGGGAATAGGAAGTTGGACTAGAAAGGCCTTAGGCCTGATCCAGCAGGGCTGTTCTCATGTACTTTACCACTGAAGAAAGCAGTACCACAGGATAGAAAAGGTACAGCTGTTTGTAAACTGTACATAGGTGCAAATCTATGCAGTTGGCAAACATATATGCTCTTCTATTTAAAGGATGCACCAATGTTTTCAAGGGTACAACCCATTAATTGCATTCTGTATGACTATTCTGTGAATATAATGCCGCGGCCCTTGTATATTAAATTCCCACTTCCCAAACTTTAAAGAGTGGGGGAAAGAATAAAATATCTCTCATCTTCAGATAAAGCTGCAAAGGCAATTTCCAAACAAGCATTCAGTTGGATCAATAGCTTGAAATTGAATAGAACAATGCTTCTCTCTGCTTTATAGAATTTTCAAAAGGTTTCAACCACACAAACCCAATTCTTCAAGTTCCACCGCTGGGATTTATAGTCTTGTTTTTTATCCCCTGGAAAAAACCCCAGAAAACAAAGATCTTATTCACACACATACACACACAAACACACACACACAAAATATCCTTTTCTGTGTTCAAATAATGCCGTGGTGTGTGTGTGTGTGTGTGTGTGTGTGTGGGGGTGTCTCACAAACTCACAAAGGCAACTCAAAGATAGACACAGGTGTTTATGTATACCATAGGGATCGTCAAAAGATTAAGGAGAACTTAGATGCATGTCTTCTGCAATACCCAAATGTAACAGACAGAGGCTATGCTTATTAAGATCTACTAACGTCTCCTTCAAAACAGAGGCTGGGGGTATGGGAAAATTTCTGTGTTGAAATAACTGATCTCTAGTTTCAGATCCTCAGAACCCACCATCCGTTCTCTTAGCATTTGCTTACTTTTGCCCCTAGAAACTTCTTCTAGCATCTTCTTCAATGATTTGTAAAACACAAGGTATGAATTACAGAAACATTTGTCTGAACCTCTGGGCATCCACTACCTCTGCAGTTCTATCCCCCCGCCCCAAACCAGCATAAATATGAATTTTTTCCACCAGATTCTTAACAAAGCCAAACTAAATGCTGGAGACCCTTGAAAGAACTCCTGATTTTTTAAATACTTCAATGCAACTTTAATGCATAGTGCAGGAAAATGGTGTGTGCGTGTGTGTGCAGTTAATACTGAGGCTATTCTCATGATCAGCTAAAATCGGGCTAGCGGAGCCTAGCCCGATTTTAGCGGACCGTGAGAAGCACCGGATTCGCAGGTGAGCCCGGTTGCCGCAAAACAGGTAACCCATTTGCTAAGCCCTCCCCTAAGCGCCGCGGCAACTCACGAGGAGACCCCCGACCGGGAGGCTAAAAAGCACCCTCGCGGCTCGCGGGTCTCTCCAGCATGCTCTGCGCACTCGCACAGAGCATGCTGGAACTTCCAGGGGCCACACGGCCTCCGATTCTATGATAGCAAATTAGGGTGGATTCACGGTGTTTCATTGAAAATCTTATTAGCTATCATAGAATCCACACTCAGAATACCTCTGAAACAACAGAACCCTGTACCCCATGGGTTAGAAACCCATGGGGGTGGTTGGCACCCTATGTGCACTACACTACCACTCACTCTGGGCCACCCCAGTACCCCCCAAGTGCACTTATGGGGCTGCTGAAAGCTCCATGCATACCCTATGAGGAAAAACCTTAAAGACACGTATACTTCAACAATTCCCCCAAAATCAGCCCTCTGCCCAAATCCTTTGAAAAAATTCAGGTAGCTTCCTTGACCCTACCTGGCACTACCACCAACCCCACACTGCTCTAGGCCACCCCTTTGCCCCCCACGTGAAGCTATACATTTGCTGACACCTCAATGCTTCTCTATGGGGAAAAACCTTAAAGATGCGTAAACTTCGACAATTCTCCAAAAATCAGCCCTCTGCCCAATCACTCTGAAATTGGGGTGGTAGCCTCCACCCATTAGGCACTACCACCCCACCCCACTCTTTTTGCCTGGAACCCATGCTATGCCCCCGAACTGCCTCAAAGACACTAAAACTTCAAAAATTCCCCAAAAATCAGCCCTTTGCCCAATTCCCCTGAAATTTGGGTGGTAGCCTCCAACCATTGGGCACTACCACCCCACCCCACTATTTTGCCCCTGGGACCCATTTTTCTTACCCCAATCAATTCAGATTCAGATTCGGATTTAATCCGAATCCGAACTGAATCAGAGGTGATTCGGGTAGCCCAGATTTGGGCACAGAACAGAACGGGGGTGATTTGGTTCGGGTCCCGAACCGAATCACCGAAAACCCGAATTGCACACCCCTACCAGTGCCTGCAACCTTGAAGCCACTGACAGTCTGTGTAGGCAATACTGAGCTAGATGGACCAAGGGTCTGACTCGGTATATGGCAGCTTCCTATGTTCCTTATTATTATGCCTTTCCTCCAAAGAGATCAGGGTGGTATACATGCCCTCTTTTATATGCACACACTTGTAAGATAGATGAGTCTGGCTCAACATCAGCCTAATTTGAGGCTGAGCAGAGATCTCCATCCAAATCTTCTAGACCTAGAGACAAACTCTCTAACCACTACACCATACTGCTTCTCACATTTTATTTACTTATTGTTGCATTTCTTTACCGCCGTTCATTAAAAGCAATCTCAAGGTGGTTCACACAAAAGTTAAAACAAGTCTATAAAGATTACACAATTAAAATATAAGCTAGAATATAAAAATACAGATTATGATTAAAAGATTAAAAAACAAGCACAATATGAACATACGAGAAGCAGTAGCAGCAATAGGAACAATCATAAAAAAGCCTGCGCAAAAAGCCAAGGTTTCACATGCTTTCTGAAAACTGTGATGGAGACTGAGGGGCGGATGGCCACAGGGAGAACATTCTGGAGTCTGGGGGCAACAACTGAGAAGGCCCTGTCCTGCAAGCACGACAGCAGAGCCTCTCTCATTGTTGGCACCTGTAGCAGAGCCCCCCTGGATGACTTCATCAAGTGGGCAGCAACCTTTGGGAGCAGGCAGTCCCTTAGATATCCAGGGCCCAAACCATTTAGAGCTTTAAACGTCAAAACCAGCACCTTGAATTGGACCCAGAAACAAATTGGCAGCCAATGCAGCTATTTCAAAATGGGTGTGATGTGATCCCAGCATGCAGCTCCAGATAAACTCCTAGCTGCCACACTTTGCACTAGCTGCAGTTTTCAAATCTTCTTCAAGGGCACCCCATGTTGAGGATGTCACAGTAATCCAGCCGTGACGTGACTAAGGCATGGGCAGCTGTGGCCAGATCTGCCTTCTCAAGAAAGGGATGCAGTTGGTGCACTAGCCAAAGCCGTACAAAGGCACCCCTCACATGAACTTGATATCTTTGCCCCCCGGGTAGGGAAGCCGTTTTGTGGGGAGGGAAATTTTGATTGGAAAAACAGCCCACAGGAAACTTATTGAAACAGCAGGGAAAGGAAGGGGTGCTTAGTCAAATATGGAGCCGCTGATTTAGTCACATCTATTCCAGTTTGCACACACACACACACACACACTTTTATAACCAAACATGTCCCTGGAAAAAACCAAACATCTCTCTGGAAAAGATGTCCATGAACTGAAAGTGATGGCATCGCATGACATGCACATTTGATGCTCTGCACGAAATTCATAACTCAAAAACAGAACAGTGGAGAATCCTTGGTTGTATTAGTGCCACTTCAGAAACACCAGCAAGTAACTTGGTACTCCAGAACCTGGGTCTATATTTGGATGGGGCAAATTTCGACAGCAATGCTTGTTTGAGATTTCCCCCTCAACATTGTAGCGTATTCGGCGGATCTGACTCACCTGTAGAGATAGCCAGATATCCCATAGGGTAGATAGTTTCCTGTTCAGATAGTCACAAAGACTGTCTCCTGCTCTGTATCACCAGAATAAAAAATCCCTGCATTCTCTTTCTCACATTCAGAAATATTTACAAGGCTTTGGCTTTGTTTTATTTTTCCTCCCCAGAACAACAGCGTGACAACCAAAAAGAACACTTTGATTCACAATTCCTTTAGAATAGACAGAGATATGTCCTACTTATGTTTCTTTCTCAGGAACTCCCTCCCCACTGTCGAATGCCATTGCTTGCAAAAGGTGCATTGGTGTCCTGCTAGGAATGTGCTATCTTTTGGGGTGTAAAATGAGCTATAATGAAAGGTATCAAAACCTCAAGGCTTCCTGCTGCTGACAGAAAAAGAGAGAAGGGACCAAATTCCCTCCCCACAAACACTTTTTTTTTTTTTACTGTCATCAGACTGTAACAGTGATTGCCCCATCATGTTAAACACCAGAGGTGTGATAGCTTTCGATTACAACAATAACCAAAATGACCTTCCTAATAACCACTTTGCTTCAGTAAAATATCCTGTCTTCTGGCTCCAAGCCACGATGTGTTATTTCATGCTCCATTAAATCATTTATGACTGGATAGTTTATTGCTACCCCTGGAGAGGCTGTGTGTGTGTGTGTGTGTGTGTGTGTGTGTACGCGTGTGAAGTGATTCTGAACTTGTTCCCAAGTGAAAAACCTGTGCCCACCAGTATTCAAATTGCAACTGTAATGTCAGGCTCAACAGGAGTGCTCTGAAGGCAGTTTCATATATTATAGGCAGTGGCAACAGAGAATGCAGGAGAGGCCTGCACATTTCTTTCCATTTTAAAGCATCGACTGTAATTTCTGAGGGGGAAATGTAGTTGATTTACATTCTGCATTTCTTCATAAAAGTGTACTCAAGGCAGTTCAAAACAGGATAAAATAAGATAAAAAATAATAGAACTCGGCTATGTAATCCCCAGAAAGATTAATCCATCATGTATTTATGTTTTTCACACTTATTGAACACCATTGTACCAATTCCAGGATGATACGAATACATGTATCAAGCCTTCTTCCAAGTCAGACTCTTGGTCCATCTAGCGCAGGATTGTCTACACCAGGGATTCTCAACGTTGGGTCCCAGATGTTATTGGACTTCAGCTCCCATAATCCCCAGCCCCAGTGGCCTTTGGTTGGGGATTATGGGAGTTGAAGTCCAATAACATCTGGCGACCCAACGTTGAGAATCCCTGGTCTACATGGACTGTCAGCGGCTCTCCCAAGTTCCAGGCAGGAGTCTTCCCCAGCCCTACCTGGAGAAGCTGCCAAGGATTGAAGCTGGGACCTTCTGCATGCCAAGCAGATGCTCTGCCACTCAGCTATGACTCCACCCCCATCTGTTGCAGGTTCTTCTGGGTAGTGATGCATAGGTCACTCTTGTCAATGCTGACTGGCAGCAGCTCTTCGTAGGGACACAGGAAGCTGCCTTATACCAACCATTGATCCATCCAGCTCAGCATTGTCTAGACCAGGGCTGCTCGACTTCGGCCCTCCTGCAGATGTTGGCCTGCAACTCCCATAATCCATGGCTTTTGGACACAATGGGCTGGGGGATTTTGGGTGTTGTTGTCAAAAACCCAGCTGGGGCAGGGGCAAAGTTGAACAGGCCTAGTCTACACTGACTGGCCGTGGCTCTCCAAGTTTTCAGTCAAGTGTCTCTCCTACCTAGAGATCCTGCCAAGATTTGAACACGGGCCCTTCTGCAGGCAAGCAGATGCTCTTCCACAGAGCAATGACCCCATCCCCTAAGGATATCTTAAAGTGCTCACATGCAGTCATGCATCCAAGCAAACCAAGGCCAACCCTGCTTAGCAAAGGGAACAATTCATGCTTGCTACTCAAAGACCGGCTCTCCATTCCAGCCCCGCGCCCCACCCCAGCACCAGGTTTCAGTTAGAAAGGGTTTTCCCCAGTCCTACTTGGATTTGCAAGGGAGCGTCTGCATTCAAAATGAGTTATGCTCCGAATTCACCCCTGACTGAGCTCTGGCAACATTTCCATCTACTATTCCATGTTGGTCAGAAGTAACTACCTGAATTAATCTGGCACTGATAGAACCACACCCGCTCCAGAAGTGTAGGGGCTTGCTTTTGGAGATAGGAAGTGGTTATCTCATACCTCACTACTTGCCCAACACATCAACTGCTGCTGGAAAAGTAAACACAATTCTTCAAAAGTCAGATCTTCAACAGCCCTTCCTGAATTAGCAACATATCAAAGACTTCAAACAATGGTCAGTTATCTGGAGAGCACACGCCACTCTGTTTGCCTGATCATCTCTGTTGGCCTCATCCAGATCAGAGACCCCTTGCTGCAAGATTGGTGGAAACAATTCCCTCTTTCCCTCCTCAACCATGCACTGACCCATATCGAAATATGGCAATTTATATACCCATTTTCAACCTAATATTTCCCAGATTAGTTTGTGAAACTGTTATATATGCACTTGTAGGTGAGGCCTGTCATTGACTGGACAAAGTCATTTTGTACAGATTACACTGATAGGAAAGTTTATAGTCTATAGTTTATACCCTAGTCTTGGCTGCCCGTGAGAGCCAGTGTGGTGTAGTGGCTAGAGTGCTGGACTAGGACCGGGGAGATCCGAGTTCAAATCCCCATTCAGGCATGAAACTAGCTGGGTGACTCTGGGCCAGTCACTTCTCGCTCAGCCTAACCTACTTCACAGGGTTGTTGTGAAAGAGAATCTCAAGTATGTAGTACACCGCTCTGGGCTCCTTGGAGGAAAAGCGGGATATAAATGTAATAATAATAATAATACTAACAACAACAACAACAATCACAACAACAACAACCACCACCACCTCTAAACCTACCAGAGTTATCCCTGAAAGTTCTCTCACTGCTCTGGGAAATGAGCGGTACACAATAATACATTAAGAAGTGACCCTCTTGCAGCTAATACATATTACGCTTAAAATAAACTGCATGAGTCATAAGCAAATGAGCATTCAGGAGTAAGCCGTTACATTTTTCTGCCTGCCTCCCCTCAACCTTTCATTTCGTAAGTAGTTTTGGCTCCATCTCCATGATCCATTTTCCCCTAACAAGATTGTATGATTATCAAAACATGTCAAAGAACATTCATTACGGCTGCGAGTTTCAATAATAAAAGAAAGGGCTGTAATATTTCTAAATGGCATTTATAATCACAACATTTTGCTGAGGTAAATTAAAAGCCCCGAGGATAGCCAACAGGTAAACAGCCTTGCAAAATTATATCAAAACGCTTGTACAATGAGCCATTAACTTGGATGGAAATGGTTCATTAGGGTTTTAATATTGAGAAGCTTTTCACAAGTGACCCAGAGAATGAGATCGTCTGAACCTGCCCAGACACACATGGAAGCATCTTCACTACAATATGTAAAAGAGAAAATTAGACTTTTTATTCCAAGAAATATGGAATCCAGATATAATGTTTATTTACATGTTTCCTTTCCAACAAGTTAATGGTGGGGTACAATGGCACCATAAAATGCAAAACACCACCAAGCAAGTATTTTTATTGCATTCTTTAAGAAGGAAAGCTGAATTTTCCAACACATAAGGAAGTCTCTGCCTATCCAGACACAGGTGTGTGTGTTTAGTTTACATAATTTATATGTTGACTTGTCAACAAGTCGTCCAAATTGGCACACACAGCCAGGACAAAATATGCAATCAAAACAATATCAATAAATCTATATTTAGCAATAGCAACCACATAACTAATATCAAGATGGAAATTGACTTCTTCATTACCTAAAAGCTTCAGTGAATAATGAGGTCTTAACTATCTGGCAAAAGACAAGAGGTGGAGAGCCAGGGTGGTGGTGTGGTTAGAGTGTTCTTAAACTTGGAAGTCCTGAGTTCAAACTCCCACTCCATCATGAGTATCACTGGGTGACCCTGGACCATTCACGGCCTCCAAGTCTAACCTACCTCAGAGTTTTTGTGAGGGTAGCAAAGGCCACACCACATGGGCTGTCCTTATGTATGAACATGTCATGTATGAACATGAAATGTTCATTAAAAAAGAAATCTGACTAAGGTCTATTCTGTGGTTTAACAGATCTTACCCCAGAAAAGGCTGATATATAGAGTAATATTTCCCCACGAGACAAATTGGCTCTCTCAAGATAAATAAATTGAATGACCCATTGACAGAATAATGAATATTCTGTGAAGAACCATCATGTGACAAATGCTTCAAATGGGTCATATCATCATGTGATAACTGCAACCCACAGGGCCACACAATCCACACAATTCATTCTCCAGGGACAGCCCCATCTACAGAAAATTGCAGTAGTCATGTTCTGAGATTACATGACATTTCCTTATTTTGCTTCACCCACACTCTCTCTCCTGGGCATTTAATTATCCTTGCTCACAGAACAGCAGATCCCTGCTAACTGAGAAAAGAGTCACCTTTTTAATGTGGCAATTCACTTTATTTAGCAGGGAGAGAGCAACTGACCCTCTCCACCCCCAGCACAGCATCCCTCCACGGGCTGTTGCTGGTGTCTACCTTAGCTCAGAAGATGTACCACTTTCATTCATTCATTCATTCCATTTATAGACTGCCCATCCAAAGGCTCTGGGCGGTGCACAACAAATTTAAAAAGACATAAAACTAAAACCATCTAAAACACACTACTTAAAGCAATATAAAAAACCATTCAAAACCAATCAAAATACCCCCAAATAACGTAAAAACCTTAGAAAACCAGGTCAAACAAGTAAATTTTTAGGGCTCTCTTAAAGGCTAACAACGAGCCTAAATGATGGATGCTGGGAGTGCAATGCATTCCATAGGCCAGGAGCAGCTACAGAAAAGGCCCTGCTCCGAGTCCCCACCAGACGTACTGGTGGTAACTGGAGACGGACCTCCTCAGATGACCTCAATATGCGATGGGGATTATACAGAAGAAGGCGCTCAATAATTTAACCCGCCCCCACAAATATATGGCAATTTGCAGCATTTCTATTCTTTTGCATGATTTCCAAGTTTTTTTGCTGACATGACATGCAAACCCACAGATCCATTATACACCCAATTGCTTCACAGAAATTAGAGAACAAAAACCACAGGCCCTGTTCTTTTGAGATCCGGTCAATTGGCTCATGTCAGAATGTACCGGTGTGCTGCTTTATTGATACAGTAACTGAGATTGTCCCGTCCCACCTGAACAACCTGTGTTTTTGTTTAAGAAAGAACATCATTCATTCTGACAGCTCTCAAAACATGGATAGGGAACTTTAAACAAACAAACAAACAAACAAAGCCATCACCCAAAATCTTCTCCAAAGCTGCAGCTTGTCAGGAGATGGTGCTATCTGGCCATTTATCTCATCACCAGGCATTTCTGTGTTAAGCACTAAAAGAAAAGTCCCTTGGAAAATAGATATTAAAAATTGTTGCTTATCTTGAAGCACATTAATTTTTTATGAAGCAAATTATTCTGAATTCTGTTAAAGACAGAACTTTGACTTTGAACTACTTAAAAGTTGTATTTAGGACTCTGGTATTTCTCTCCAACATGTTTCTAACCACTTTGAGATTAATCACGAAAGATGTGAAATGACTGGAGATAATGAAAACCACAACTCAAGAATATCATGCTCAGTTTGTTTTAATCAGAAGTTATTTCCAGTGTTATGTATGCTTTATTTAGATTAAAACAGTCTCTGCACTGCTCCTGTTAAGTCTGTCAGTTAAGTTTATTGCCATGGGCCAAAGGTCATTGCAAATGCATAATGAAAAGGAGAACAGAACAGAATAAATGCAGACTGCAATATGAAAATGCC
Source organism: Hemicordylus capensis (assembly GCF_027244095.1). NCBI lineage: Eukaryota > Metazoa > Chordata > Lepidosauria > Squamata > Cordylidae > Hemicordylus > Hemicordylus capensis. The sequence continues at coordinate 25,034,831 of NC_069667.1, forward strand.
TGGAATAGAAACAAAATTAAAAAGGATGCCAGGAGTCAAAAATTACATACAGTACTCAAAATACTCCTGATAGCAGCTCAGATCAAATGATCGCTGTGACGATCAACAGCAATATTTTGCTCATATTTGTGAAGGCTGACGCAAGGCATAATTGTGAGACTTTTAAAAAGAAAATTCAGAACCACACAATTCTGTGTGAGTGCAATTCATGGATGTCATGTGCACTGCTACAGCATACAACCAGGCATTTTCCTTGCTCATGCACACACACACTGTTTCCTAAGGTCACATTTTATGGCATCTAGAAGTCTACACAGAGTGGGAGAAAAACCTCAGAACCAGGAATTTGACAGCACAATTGCAGAAGAGTGTTATATTCGTTGTTTAAGACTCTCCGGGAAACATCTTTGGCAGGTGGAGGACAAATGGTGGTGCATTTGATCAGGGTCTGGATTCTAGAGAAGCCTGAAATACTCACTTAACTTTCCTCAAGGTGATCAGTCACTTTTTACATCAATACAACCTTTGCATGACTTGAATTTTTGAACAAATTGTTGAACTGCACCAATGTTCTTTTAGAACTGCTTATTTATTTATTTATTTATTTATTTATTTACTTGAACTACATGTTTTGTGTCCAGTTGTGTGTCTTTAAAAGGCCTGCATAACTGGAAACTTGATGAGTCACAAAAAGGTCTCTATCAGGAGAAAGTGCATGTTCTCTAAAATGGGTCTTAAAAAGATTGCCAGGGCATTGCCAAGAAATGTGGAGCATAGTTCCAAATACAATGGGCAGAACAACAAATTATGTGGCAGATCTTAGGAACATAGGAAGCTGCCATATATTGAGTCAGACCATTGGTCTATCTAGCTCAGTATTGTCTTCACAGACTGGCAGAGGCTTCTCCAAGGGTGCAGGCAGGAATCTCTGAATTTCCTGCTCTTCCCAGAGTGGCAGCTCCATCCCCTGAGGGGAATATCTTCCAGTGCTCACACTTCTAGTCTCCCATTCATATGCAACCAGGGCGGACCCTGCTTAGCTAAGGGGACAAGTCATGCTTGCTACCACCAGGCCAGCTCTCCTTTCTCTCCAAAATTCTACAGATGCAAAAGATTCCACATTGAGCAAGAGGGGTCCAAAGCTATCTGTCATCAGTAACAGCCATATATGTACTAAGCCCAACACAGATTATAATCAGGACTGCCCAAACAACAGTTATGTCTTCACACAGTGAATTAGTTAAGTGCCACCATGTGGTGATAGTCAAGCTTATATGATTCTCCCACCATCCTCTATACAATTTCCCCAATTTTTTTGGATCTGCTAACAAGTCTCTGCTCAGTGTCCATCCTCTTGTGTAGTAAGATGGACATTTACTTCTCACCTCAGGATTCTTACCTCCTCGTTCTGCTGCATGCCTGAGCCATGCCGGAGTTCGCACCGAATGGTACTGGCGCTCAGGGTCTGAGGCTGAGCATGCCGACTAGAGGGCTAGATAAGGCTAGGGAGGCAGAGAGATCTGGGGAATCAGATCTGACGTCACCCAGCTGAGCCCAGGAACCCTGTGCAGATCTGTTTCATGAGGTGTACAGCTAGGACTGCAGTCTGGAGGCATCTTTCTGCGTAATAAGAGTTCCCAGGTTCCAAGCTAGTACCATCCACCCAGAGCTGCCATTGATTGGACCCTCTTCAGTAGGAAGACCTATGCAAGCTTCCTGGATGGGCTAAGATCTTGCCTGAGCAACTGTTCTCTATTGGCTCTGGTTCCGCCCTGAGCACCCACAGGTCAGCCTTGATATTAGGGGAATAGCAGCACACAGCAGATTTCTTCTAATAAATCAACTATTCTTTGCTAACTGTGGGTTAAAAGCCCACTTCCTAAAACTTACATTGTTTGTGGAGGTGGGGGAACAAACACACAGAGCTTATCTGAAGACTGCCTCTAGTTTCTAGTTCATCCCAGAACTGCCCAAGCCCTTGAGGAGATCATCCAGATCCCAACCACTCACACAGGCTTTGGCTGCAAGACTGAACTTGTCCCAACATTCTCTTACATAGCCTTTTCATCCTGAGGCCTTGTGGGTTTGGTTCTTAAGTAGGCAGTACCCCAACAGTGCAGGGCCGGGGAGTTAGGAATACATCTGGAGAGACAAGGTCAAAACTTGTCAAAGACCAGGACTGACGCCAAAGTATCTCTATAGACAGGTCAAGCTATTGGGAACCAATTTCTACTGGCTAAGACTGCTGGGCCTGAGAACTGAACCTAAGCTCTTGACTTTCAAAGGAAGTCCTTCACAGCCCAGCAGTCATGCAGGTAAAATTCAAGGTTCAAAGCCCAAACACTCATTTCAGCGGTAAAAAACTGATCGCTCATGACTTAGGCATGCTAATGTTGATCAAACTCATACACACAGAAATCGAAGCCTTTAAAAGGGAGATCATTGGGCCAGGACAAAAAGAATTCAAGGAAGGTTAACATGCTAAGGTCCCTTGCACTTAATGAAAAAGTCACTGAACTTGACAATTGCTTTGGATGACACCATCCAATTTACATGAACTAGAAAGGCAGACTCAGATTATGAGGCAGATACTTGAAATCATTCACAGTCCCAGGTGATGCTGTAGCTAAAAGCGAGCAGTCAGGTCGGGCAGCTTCATCGGTTTACTGTGCATGAAAAGGAGAGGGGGGTGGGTGGGTGGGAGGAGAGACCATTTCAGATGCAACAGTTTCCAGAACAGAAGGACGGCTGGAACAATTCCTAAAGAGAGCAAACCGTTCCCTTCTGAGCTTGGAAAAAAAAGGTCTAAGTCTCAGGCTCAGTTTGCAAGTTCAAGATCTGGAGTCAGTGACAGTGGTTTTCTCTTACACTTCACTTCTCTGTATAGGGTTTTTGTTTTGTTTTTTTGGCTGCAGCAGCCAAAACGGTGCCTAAGATGAGCAGGCAAAATGCAAAGATGTACTTGTATACATGTTGGCAGGAACTGATGTTTGAGTTGGAACATCAGTCGTTTTCATCGCCTTTCACGATGAAAAACATTAAATGAAGCTAAAGTGGTTCTTTAAAAACCAGCAACAAACCCTCTGTATTAACTGATGTAATTCTCCAGGGGAAGTTCTCTCCATTTTACGTTGGATTATGCCAACTCATAAAACTCAAAATGAACACAATTTGCAGAGCGAGAGTCAGTTCAGAGTGTTTTTCCCACTGTTCTTTTCCCCCGCCGCCCCCAAATCTTGGCTCAGTAGCAGTTGTTTAAAATCTTAAATGCAGATTGTCTTCTTCCTGGAGTTGCAACTGTTTCAGAAACATTTGCCAAGTAAGATCGTCTTCTCACCTCACTGAAAATTAGCGGAGCACCATGGGATCTGAGCTGGCAAGCCCAAACACAGCACAGAACCTAAGAAGGGCCCTGCTGGATGAGGCCCAAGGCTGAGCTCGTCCTGTTTCCCCCAGGAGTAAACCAGATAGTACATCTAGCAAGCCCCCAGGCTGGGCGGGAAGGTATTGTCCCTCTCTTGGTGCTTGCCCTCTAGCGACTGGTGATCACTGGCTTGACATTTAGCCATCACAGCTATTGATAAGCCACGCCTTCATGTGTTTGTCTCATTCTGTTTTAAAGCCATCTGAGCTGGTAGCTTGTGGAAAGAAATTCTCAACAGTGGATTCCTTCACTCATTGTGTACATAGGAACAGAGGAAGCTGCCTTATGCTGGGACAGACCCTTGGTCTATCTAGGTCACTGTTGTCTACACAGGCTGACAGTGGCTTCTCCAAGGTTGCAGGCAGGACTCACTCTCAGCCTGATCTTGGAGATGCTGCCAGGGAGGGAACTTAATTAATTAACAACAACCAACCAACCAACCAACCAACCAACCAAACAAACAAATAATAATAATAAACTTTGTTAGGCACCTCATAACAAATTGTCCTCTGGGTGGCTTACAACACAACATTAAAACATGAGATAAAAACACATATTAAATCATAACAGGCAAAAAAAAAAGTGTGTGGGGGTGGGCGAAATACAAAATACAAAACCAATTTAAAAACATTTTTTAAAAAATAAACCAGTTACAATTACATCATTTAAAAAAACACAACAACATTAAAATTAAAATGTAAAAGGCCTGTGTGAACAAAAAGGTTTTTACTTGGCACCTAGAAGAACAAAGTGATGAAGCCAGGCGCACCTCACCCAGGAAGCTATTCCATAAACGGGGTGCAATCACCGAAAAGGCCCTTTTCCTTTTCCCCTTTTCCCCACTCACCTCAACTCATTTGGCAGGGACATCCGGAGGAGGGCCACTGAAGAAGATGTAAGGACTGGCTTTGGGACATATGTGGCAAGGCATATGAGTATTGGATTCAGAGGTGCACATAGGTAATTTTGGAGCCTGGACCTAAAGGCCTTTGGAGGCCCCCCCCCACCTGCTGGAGTCCTCCCTCACCCATTGCAAGTTAAGCATCATCCCCCTGCGCGCACACACACACCATGACAAACACAATATTTTTAACACATGGGTTCTTGGGGGCACAAACAGCCACTGAACTCACAAGAATGTAAGACAGGTATATTTATGCAGATTTGCATTAGAAGAAACATTTCAACCTGCAACTTAACATATTCCCATCTCACATTTTTCTTTCCCCACTCCCCACTCTGTCTCTTAAGCACCTGGCACAGGTCATAATCACACTCGGCCGCCTGGCACAGTGAGGGCTTGCAGTGACCACAGCACCCGGGATAAACTAAAGAAGATTTGGGGGGCCTCCGGGGAGTGTGGAGATCCTGGACTTCAGCCCCAAAGCCCTCTTTGGATCCATCAGTTACAGTTCTTTAAAAAAAACAGCAGCAAACCCTCTGTATTGACTGATTTAATTCTCCAGGGGAAGTTCTCTGGGTGTTTTACAGATAAAATCTCTCATATTCAAGCTGAACTAGACTCTACAGTTACCAGAGAGTCTATTTTGGAGGTGTTCAGCAGCTCCTCTTGGGTGGTTAAATTTGATCAGTTTCAGTTTATGACTCCTCCAGCAAAACTTGGCCAATTAACCACTACCACCAAGTCTGAACAAGGATCCCAGATCCAGTTCCCCTCCCTACTTCTGTCCATTCAACTTCTGCAAGGCACTAAAGGTAATGTGATGTCATAATGCTGTCAACGTCCTCAGTCCACCAATTGACGTTGAGAAACTCAACGTCAATGATGTCATGCCATTCATGGCCTATTCCTAGATGTTTAATAGGGGAAGAGAGGCAGACAATGCTGTCACTTTCTGTTTGCTGTAATGTCTAATTCCAGCCTGAAATCACTCATTAGCTAAACAGCTGCTTTTCAGAGTTCTTTCATGAAAGTCTGAAAACCTGAACAGTAAGTTGTACCCACCAGCTTCTTCCATCCCTGTGATCTGAACACTCAGTAGCATGTCTTTCAGAGCTAATTACCACTGAAGTAGTAGTCACCACTGATAGCAGCGCATGCCTAACAGGTTCCCTCCCCTGCGCCCTGTGAAACATCTCATCTTCCTCTAGGATAAGCTGTAGAAATTCATTTTCATGTTTCCGGAGCTGACACAGCCAACTTGATGAGAGAGTGAAAGGAACACAGAGAGTAAATCAAATCTCTTCCTCCTTCTTCAAGGCACTACGTTGCTGTCTAAAGATAATGAGTTCTGTAGAACTTAAATAAGATCTCATATTTCACTACATAATAAAGGGCCAATGAAAAGATATGGAAAACTGAAATTACTGTGTGTCCCCTTACCTCCCCCCACTGCATGAGAGACAGAGCATTCAGAAAACAGGTTTCAAGCTCATCTCTCCCAACCCCAGCTGTAGAAATCTACTAATGAAGCCCTTCTCCAAGGTCTGATGTCAAAATATAATCACAGGAATTTTTCACTTGTGTCTTGGAACTTTGCAATGCCTTTTTCTAAGGACCCCACCTCTCTTCTTCTTTTGTTATTTTTCAGATGGGTGTGTGTGTATCTATCTATCTATCTATCTATCTATCTATCTATCTATCTATCTATCTATCTATCTATCATCTTTTTTTTCCTTAGACCACTAGAGGCTAGCCATTTATACACTGGCTCCCACCCCCTTCTAGTTTCTATGAACTGATTTTATGCTGTTTTATTGCTTTGATTCTGGTTTTAATGCTTTATGTGCTTTGAATTGTGAAGTTCACATGGAGAACTTATTTTAACAAGAGACTGGTATATGCGCCCTGTAAATAAGCCAGCCAGCCAACCTCTTTCAATGCCAGGTGCAACCAGGCAGGTTAAGGTATAGCTGAGACATGAGGATAAGCTTGAGGCTGGGGCTGCCTGGTGCCAGACATGGAAATGGGCAAGGCCAAGTGAAGTGGTTCTCAGACTCCCAGATTATAGACAGCCAGACAGTTCCACCCAGTTTAAAAAGATCTCCGGTAGTAAGGCTGGGATTTCTGCTCGGCAGAGCTGAGCTGCTACCAACTGGAGCAGACACAACTGAACAAGATGGACTGATAAGGCAAGGACAAATCCAGGAGAAGAAGATCACAAGGGGCATATCTCCTGCTCATACAGCATCATGTCTGAATGGGCTCTCATTTTGCTATTGATGTCTTCCCTTCTTGGGTCTTGGTGAATCCAGCCTCATTTGAGAGGATGAGCACCATGATGGCACATCTTCTTCTGTGTCAGGACCCACCTGGATTCTGACTCTGAGAAGGAGGAAGATGACCATGCCCCAGCCCCTGGACCCAACAGGACCTGAGCAGCCAGAGCTTGTCACCCCCTCCTAGATAACCTGCCCCCCTGGGAGTTCTGGGGACCAGGTGCTCCTCATGGGGTGCCTGTCCCCAGAAGTCTCTCCATTGTTCCTGGGACCCGAGAAACAGAGACGATGCCGCACCAGGGCCAAACTCCAACCATGGAGTAAAATGCTTGCTTGGCTGCTTGGTTCTCCCTCTCACTGAGCCTACACAGGAGGAGGGGAGGCCAGCTCAGGCACATGTTTTGGGATCAGGGACAGCCTGAGCTCGGCCTGAGCTCCAGGAAGGGGTGGGATTCCTGGCTTTGACATAACCCCCTCCATCTACAGCTAGCACTTGCTGGTTCTCCTTCTCCAAACTCTACCTCCAGCATCCACCTTGCTAGACCCAGGGATGGACACCCTTTCCCAAACTCTCTCAGGTTCCTTCCTGCAGATTCTACAGGTAAGGACATAGGAAGCTGCCATATACCGAGTCAGACCATTGGTGGCTTCTCCAAGCCTATAGGCTGGAGTCTCTCTCAGCTCTATCTGGAGATACCAGGAAGGGAACCTGGAACCTTCTGCCTGCAAGCATGCAGGTGCTTTTCCCAGAGTGGCCCCACCCCCTAAGGGGAATATCTTACAGTGCTCACACATGTAGAAGCGATCCTCACAATCACTGCAGGAGGTTACTGCCTTCTGTAGGGAGGAAGCCCGAAAGTGCTTACCTCCCTGCAGACGATCACTGCCTTGTCTCTGGGCGGCCAGCTCCATCACAGAGCTGGCAGGGGCTGCAGGGATCGGAAGATCCAGGATGCTCCACGCGAGCATGAGGGACATCCTGGAGAGACCCCTGATCCCAGGAGGCTGCTTGCAGCCTCCCGGTCGGGGGTCTGGTCATGTGTCATGAGAGACACATGAGCAACCAAATGAGGTCAACGGAGTGCTTGCTCCGTTAACCTCATTTAAGGGGAGGGTGCTCTAGGTGGGCTAGCCACCTTGGGAGCACTGGGCTGCCCGCGAGCCTGGTGGTTCCCACAATCCACGGAAAGCAGGCTAAGTTCCCTTAGTGCACTTTCCGTGGATTGCGGGAATAGCCTCATTGCCTCCCATTCAAATGCAAACCAGGGTGGACCCTGCTTAGCCAAGGGGACCATTCAGACTTGCTGCCACAAGACCAGCTCTCCACTCATTTGATTCATAAGTATTTCTTAGCAATGCCCAGCCAGAAGAACGTGCTGTTTAATGCTGGAAGCCAAACCAAAGCACTTTCCAACAGGATTTAAAACGGGGTGCTTATGCGATCTATAGCTTAATTATCGTTTAATTGGACACTTCAGTCGTCAAGACATTTTCCTGAACTCATTTCTGTCCCATTGTGCACCCGCCATGGCCAATATACATTTTCTGCCTTCAAAAGAATAGCTTGCGTTAATAAGAGGCCAGACACCACCAAGTTAATTGAAGCAGGCTAAAGTGCTAAAGTTAATTGAACCAAAGAAAGTACAGTACCAAGGTGAAGTCATCTTCAGTTAAGGTTCATATTTAGCGGGCAGTCATCCTAACACCCCAGCAAGAGGGAATAAAATTTGGTCTGTCAGATTTAATGATAGAGGGAAGTGGCGAGATGGTATTAACATGCAGCACAGGTGTCTCGCCGGAGACGGTTTATGAGGCCTGGTTTTTACTACCTACATTCACCTATATGATTGGTTGCTGTATATTATAATGCAATCTTCAGCGGTTCGAAGCACGGTACTGATACAGCGTTGTAGGAACCTTGTAATGCAAAAGGATGGAGCTGCGGGAGGTGAGCGACTAAATCCTTTGGCATTCACTACGCACGTGGCTCGGGAATTTTTAAACATGGTGGGAAGCAAACCCCTTTATGCTGAGCAAAGGCTTTTTAAAACCACACACAGAGAGAAACAAAACAATAAACGGAAACAGGAGGGGTGTGTGCCTCACCTGACGGTTAGGGGCCAGTTTATGCATTTGGCACCACACTTGATTTTGCTATTGATTTTGCAATTAAACACAGGGGCGGAGCTGTGATGCAGGTGGATTCCTGATTGGAGGTTCCACCATTGCCACATTTGGCTCCCTCCTCTTTCCATCAGCCAAGTTCCTGACTGATGGAGGGAGGGCATGCACGCAGCCCATTGGCTCCAGCAGCTGCCTCTGGCAACTGGCCCAGCTCTGTGGCTCCTTCTTCCATTGGCCAGGAGCTCAGCTGATGGAAGGACGGCTAGGTCTGTGTGAGTTGGGTGCGCATGCACATGTGCGCATGTACCACCACTGGGGAGGCTCAGTGGGGAGGCCACCCATGTAGTGAACATGGGCCTGCTCTCCCCTCGCTATGTCCCTGATTAAACATGGAGTTTGCCCTTTCATTTGTATTTTATACATAACAGCAGCTCAGCAATCTGCCACACAGGGTTGAGTTTAAGGTTCTTAGCCTTGGAGTCTACAGTTTCTCTGCTTCCGAGACCAAAGCTGCACATGCAATGGATCTTCAGACTCTCCTGTCCTCTGTCAGTTAATAACAACACCCAGGTTCCAGGCTCTTCCCCCAGAGGGAGGGGACAGAAGGGCTTGTGGGCTGGAGGAAGATGCCAACCCCCAGTGCCAGCCCTTCTGCTGACATGAATTCATCTCAGAAGGCACTGGACTGAAGAGTAAGAAGAGAGAGGGGGAGAAAACCTGTGTGCCATGCGCAATGGTCAAGGGATGCACACTCAGTGAGCCATACCAATTCCCTCTTTTCGTGGCCTGAACCAGGGTTGCAACTTCCTTTTTGCATTTGTTAAAAATGCAGTTACATACCCGTTTAAAATTATTAACTGTTTATATATTTTATGCTCTCAGAAAAGTGCTCTTACCTCCATTGCAAACGCCTTAAAAAAACAACACACAAAACACTTCTGCAGAGCTGAGGGCATTGTATTAATTGTACGGCATGACTTTGTCACATTCCATCCAGCAGACACCACACCACTTGTACTGCATTGTCCCACAAATGCACGCACACTTCCACTTGTCGTGTTTGAATGGCTTCGAGTTGCATTTCCTCCCTGTGTGGTTTAATGGATTCTGGTAATGAACACTTCGCGCTACTCATCCAGACTAATGCGAGCCACTGAGAAAAAGCCTCTCCTCATCTTTACAAAGCAATGTTTGCACTCAAAACAATTTAATTTGTTTCTCAGAAACACTGACCATGAACCCAGCTGTAGACTTGCCTTTGGGAACGAGAGCTCTTCAGAGCTGCTTCAAGCGCGGAGCCTACACTAGCTGCTTCCCTCACTAATCTTTTGCTCTCCAGACGCCAACCAACACAATACGCTTCCCAAGAATGGCACTCTGAAAGCCATCCTCTCAGCACACAGCTAAGCAAGGGGAGAAGCCAGCACTGCCAAGAAACAAAAGCTGGGCGTAGGGGGAAATAAAGAAAGAATGCTACATTCCAAACAATTTAGTATTTTTTTTTTTAAAAAAAAATCTTAGAAATACTTGGGTTTCATTTTGCTTCAAGTCCTACAAACAGCTCCTTCTGCCATCAGCCAATCCACATACTGGATGGCTTAACACATAATAGCAGCGAGACAATGCAGAAGAGCTTCTGGCTTCAGTGACCCACCAGTGTTGGGTGGAGAATGTCAGTAACACCCCCTCTGCCCAACATTTGGGGCGAGACCCAGGAGCAAAGGAATTTGCCTTATACTGAGTCAGACCATTGTCTACACAGACTGGCAGTGGCTTCACCAAGGCTGCTGGCAGCAGGAGTCTCTCTCAGCCCTACCTGGAACTGGGAACCTTCTGCATGCAAGCAGGCCGGTGCTCTTCCCAGAGCGGCCCCATCCCCTGAGGGGAATATCTCACAGTGCTCACACATGGCATCTCTCATTCAAAAGCAAACCAGGGCAGAGCCTGTTTAGCAAAGGGGGCCATTCATGCTCACTACCAGGAGACCAGCTCTCTTCCCACAGACATCTGAAGTCAGCTTGACAAGGTCAAGGTCACTCGACACTGGTGGGTTCAGTTGTCATGGAAGCGGTGGCACCCTCTGTCAAATGCCAAATTACAGTTACTCTACGTACATTCCCAGGAGGGACAATCACCTGAGGAGGAAGATCGCCTGAGAAATGCACTCTATGTGGGGATGCCTTTGTACGTAATCCAGAAGCTTCAGTTGGTACAGAATGTGGCGGCCAAGTTGGTCTCTGGGTCATCTCGGAGAGAGAACATCACTCCTTTGTTGATAGAGTTACACTGGCTGCCAATAGGTTTCCAAGCAAAATACCAAGTGCTGGTTATAACCTATAAAGCCCTAAATGGCTTAGGCCCTGGGTATCTAAGAGAACGCCTTCTTCATTATGAGCCCCACCACCCATGGAGGTCATCCGGAGAGATCCGTCTCTAGTTCCCGCCAACTCGGCTGGTGGCCACATGGGGACGGGCTTTCTCGGTTGCTGCCCCGAGACTGTGGAATGCGCTCCCTACTGAGATACGCTCCTGCCCATTTCTGACAATTTTTAGAAAGCATTTGAAAACCCACCTCTTCACCCAAGCTTTTTCAGTTCTTTAAAATTTGAAGGTTTTAATTTGTGGATGATTTTAAAATGGTTAAATTGTTGTAAGTTTTTGTATATATTCTAACTTGTTTTATGCTATTGTTAAGTGCCCAGAGATGAAGGTTTGGGGCGGTGTACAAATGTGATAGATAGATAGATAGATAGATAGATAGATAGATAGATAGAGAGAGAGAGAGAGAGAGAGCTTATGCATAGAGCACACTTGCTTAGATGTGTAGGGTGGGGGAATCAGTGCTTCCACACGGGTTGTGTACTACTAGATCTCCACAATGGCATCCTTTTTTAAAAAAGCACTGTCACTTCAGACATCAAAACAGCTTCTGTGCTTATGCAAACTGCCCAGTTGTTCAAAGGCAGCACCACAGTGCCTGGTGACTAGCAATTGTGTGGGGCAGGCACCACATGTGAGCCCGCTGACGACGACGAGTTTTAGGAAGTTGTTCAGTTACTGGTAAACCCTTTGCACAATAAGATACTTGGGGGGAAATGGCTCATCACAGAAGTTGTGGAACTGTTATAAGCAATGCCATATTTTTGCTTAACCACACAAATGGATGGCATGTGGAAGAAGTGAAGTAGAAAAGAGGGCCGATATGTGAAGAGCAAAGTCCTTTTTTCATTGGTGGCGGTGGTGCAAATTGAAAGAGAATGTATGAAGAATGATCCATGAGGAGTTAAAAGCTCTAGAAATATTAGTTTCCTTTACTGCAAGAGAAGTTAAAATAAATTACTCCATTTTCCTCCAGAGCACTCTGGGAATTTCTGATTTGTACCCATCCCTTTTCAGTATGCTCCAGCTGTGCAGAATAGCAATAGCGCCTGAATAAATTTCAAGTGAGCAATATCATTATTTAAAAGCATTTTGCTGAATATAATCATTTTTGCAACTGTCATAACTGTAGCCCTACATCCCAGGAACATTTCTTTTTCACCCACTGTGCTCATTTCCCTTTGCGTAATGGGTGTTGTGCCTTGGATCAGTATACAAAAGTTGAATGAAACTTCTTGGGATGGAGAGCTTTTTAAAATTTTAATACTACACTTTTAATTGTTGTCAAGAGCTTATAAAACTGGGGCATATTGAATCTATCTCAGATTAAAGCTTAAAAGAAAACAAACACCAGACACCAGTTAATTTCTTTGCTCATTTTGTCAATATTGTTCGACTTTGCTAATCTGCTTTGTTGGATATGCATTTCCTTTTACACTGCCAGTTCATCTTTATCTTAAAGATGCAGTGTAATTCTTATGCTTATTTTAAACTTTCCGGTCCTTTAGATCTTTTCCCCCTGATGCGACTTCAACCAGATTGGATTGGGTTGTATTTTATTGCTTCTCGAGCACATTTATGCTGCAATTTGTATTTTATGTCTGTTTGATAGCCAAAGCTAACCAATAAATTGCACACAATTTGCCTAAATACCAGTTCATTTCAAGTATATGGAACATCGTGGCTTTAGAACAGTAAATGAAGATCTCCGGGTGGTGAGAGTCAAACACAGGAATTCATTTAAAGGGTCATTCCAAAGTTTTCTACCAACTCTGCAACTTCACACATTCGAACAGGTGCTCATTGGAAATGCAGATTTTGCATAATTTATTATACGACTCCCAGGGTGGCTCTTCAAAGAAGCTGCAACAACAGTCTTTGGGAAGGAGGGAATTTTGTGGGCTGTTGACAGAGAGAAGAAAGTGGATCACGGTATGACAGAACCATAGCAGAGAGAGAGAACGTCCTTCTGCATACCTCGATTCATTACTTAGAAAACAAACAAACAAACAAACAAACAAACAAACAAACAGGAGTTTTGTTTGAAGAAACACAGCGGCTGACATGAGGAGGAAAATTACTCAAGCAACGTTCCTCCCTTATGTAGGCCAACCAGTGCAAGTGTGCAGCTTTCCACATCCGACGGATTAAAAAATAGGAAGGTTTGTCACTAACGCCCCAGTTCTCAAAGCACCACCACTGAAGGATCCACTCTGCCTACTCCAGGCTCAATTCATCTCCCAACAGCCTGAACATCACTGATTAAAAACTCCCTAAAGGGCATTTGTTCTTTTGGTTAGAGATATAGCAGAAATGGTCTTATCCTCATCGATTGTGTAAACTATTTGTCACAAACTGCAGAGTGTGGAAACAGGCTATGCAGTGCATGGTGACTGAGGACTAACACTAAAAGGTGGCATTAACCACATTCGACTCCCGCTTGCTTGCTCTCTCCACTCTGTAAACTGAGGAGAGCTGGTCTTGTGGTAGCCAGCAGGGATTGTCCCCTTTGCTAAGCAGGGTCCGCCCTGGTGTGCATTTGAATGGAAGTCTACATGTGGGAGCACTACAAGATATTCCCCTTTGGGGATGGGGCTGCTCTGGGAAGAGCATCTGTCTGCTTGCATGCAGAAGGTTCCAAGCTCCCTCCCTGGCAGCATCTCCAAGATAGGACTGAGAGAGACTCCTGCCTGCAACCTTGGAGAAGCTGCTGCCAGTCTGTGTAGACAATGCTGAGCTAGATGCACCAAGGGTCTGACTCCATATATGGCAGCTTCCTATGTTCTACATGTGGAAAAGCGACACGGATCAGGACCATAAGAAGGTGTAGAAGGTAAAGGGCCTTTGGCAGCAGGCAGGGAAGCAGGCATGCAGATGGCATGGTTAAAGGTATGTCTCATTTGACTCCAGCCATGTTTCTGCTGACATTTTGGGTGGTTCTGAACTGGCCACACTTTTGTGGGTATCTAAAACACATGCTTGCATTGCTGCTCAACAGGATTGCTATGCTACTACTGACTGCTGTGCAATCACACATTAATTTTATTTTATTTTGTATACATGTATACCGCCCCCAAACTCATGACTCTGGGCATGTTACATGTTATACATGTTAGCATGTTATGTTAAAAATTTAACATTAGAGGTTAACATAAAAAAATTAACATACAACAACAATTACAATGTTTAAATAGTTCAGAAACAAATCCGCAAATTAAATTTAACTAAAAGCTTGGATAATTTCAAACCAAGGAATTCATTTAAATGGCCATTCCAAAGCTTTCTACCAACCTTGCAAGTTCACACATTAGAACAACCTTGGAGAAGCTGCTTCCAGTCTGTGCAGACAGTACTGAGCTAGATGGACCAATGGTCTGACTCAGTAGAAGGCTGCTTCCTATGATCCTAAAGCTCCCCCACCTCACTCTGTTCCTTGCTTTTATAAAGGGCCATATGATGCACCTTTTTCAGATGACTGTTGTATGGACCGGTTAGGCACTGCATGATTTGGCAGGTAAATTATTATCCTGTAAGCCACTATGAGTTGTAGAAAAGTAGCATGAAATGGCTTAAATAAATAAAGACTGACTTCATGGCAGTAAACACAGTTGCTAATATCCTGGTACCTAGAAGTCACTAGGTTCTAAACAACTGAAGCTAGCAACTGGCACCCACAGAGATCAGGAAACAGCTCCCTCATCCAATTGGATTATCCTAGGAAAACTCTTTGTGTCCCTGGCCCTAAGAACATACAACTACAACTCCTCCTTATTTGTCTCTCTACAAAATGCAAATGGCAGCTATAAAATACTCAATTATCCACAGCTGTTGAATGCCAAATAGTTTTTGCATGTTAAAACATCCTGCACTTTTATTCCTTTTAAGCCATAAAGGTAACAACTTATTTAACAAGACTTTATCTTTTAATTTCAAGGTGTTATAAGAATAATAAAGTTGATGTCTGGTGAGTTGGGAGCAGTCTACCTTACTTAATGGCCATCTGGATTTAAAAATAATAATAATAATAATTCAACATTCTATTACTTTCTGGGCAGGAGGAAAGGAAGTCACAAGTCTTAAGAGGGGAAATTGATCTGGGCCTTTATCAAAACTAATAAAATATTCAGATACCACTTGTAAGCTTTTGTTTTCATTTGAAGTTCTTCCTCCCTCAAATGCTAGTTTTCTGTGCTTAAAAACTCTTTGTTTGAATGAAGGGGCATCCAATCACATACAACCTTGTATAACTAAGAAACAAAAATCTCATCTGATATTTGTGCAAACAATATTTGAGACAATCATTCTGCCTATGAGAATAAACCAATCTAGATTTTGCCTATCCTCCCTTCCTTCAGTTCAGCATTAAATTAAAAATTAGCAGTATTAATACTTTTCAATGTGTTTCCCCCATAGACACAAGAAGAAACCCTGTATGTATCAGCCTCCCAGATAGCTGTCCTTTCAGACTGTAATAACATCATGTTCATTGCCACAAGGCAAATAGAAACCCTCATCATGTGCTTATTTAAAAATGAATTGATAATGCCCTTAATCTGTTGCTAATCTAATAATGTCCTTGCATAATTAGATGTTATGAATGCAAACTGTTGATTGGACATATTGTTAAGAGATTAAAAATAAATGAGGAGGTATTCATTGCATTACAATTATGCATGGATTAGTTTCCCCAGCGAAAGGACTGAAATGAGGGGGAGTGTAAAAAAAGTTCACCAGAGTTTTTCTCAAAGGTGTAATCAGTCATAGGATCAGAGACTTCCACCCCCCAGCCCCCGCTTTCAATCTCAGGGTCAACAGATGCAACCACATCTTTTGTGTTTCTATTTTTCTTCTTCATTAAAATAAGGGTTACAATCAGAACTGGGAACATGGTAAGGGCATTTAACTCTTTCCCTTTGCGTCATGGTCCCACTGCAAATGGTTCCTTGAAACTGCTATATGGAGGGAGGTTTACATTGGACATAGGAGGGAAAAGGGGGCTTGATTACCTTTTTATTATGAAACTCAGTCACTCTGATCAAAGAGTGTACATGCACACAGAGGCTGGTTCACACATTAATACAACTCACATGACTACGCTATGAATGTCTGAACGGACTCCCTTGGAAAACATGATATCTGAAGCAATATGGAAAGTTCTGTCTGTGTTGTTATATCTCTGAAAGCTCTTTCACAACATGCAATGCTAACCCTTGCTAACTGGGCAAAGAGGCACCTTTTAACATGGTGATTCTCTTTTATTGAGCCTGGGACTGACCTGCTGCACCGCAGAGTGGTGCTTGTCCTAGGGGCTCCTCAAGTGCCCAGGTTCAGTGGAGTAGGGCTGTAGCTCGTTGGTAGAGCATCTGCTTTGCATAAGAAGGTCCTAGGTTCAATCCCTGGCAGCATCTCCAGGTAGGGATGGGAAAGGCTCCTGCCTCAGACCTTGGATTGCCGCTGCCAATCAGTGTAGACTGACTGAGCCAGGTGGACTGAAGGTCTGACTAGGGGTGCGCGAGCTGGTTTGGTCTGAGCCGGGCTTAACTGCGAACCTGCTCAGCTCAACAGGTCTGGGGTTGAACCAGACCAGGCCCAGTACAAATCAAACTGATTCGGAGCTCTACTGGTAAAGGGGAATCTGGTGAGGGGCAGGGGGCTTCCCTAAGCCTAGAAGGGGCAGGAGGGGGGTAATTTAATACTTACAAGTACCAGAGGTGGCAGCAGCTACTGCCACGGGGGTCTAGCATAGGTGGTGGTGGCTGCCCCCACAGCCTCTGGCACTCCTCTCAGACATGTGCAGAGGTCACTAAAATGGCCTCCACACATGCACAGAGCCCGAACCAGGCCACCAGTGGCTCTGACTATTCTGGGGGAGGCCAACAGCTACTCCTGCTGCCCCCACCACAGCCCTGTGGCCACCAGCACTGCTAGTACTTTTAAGTACTAAATTACTCCCCTCCCACCCCCCCTAGGATTAGGGAAGCCCCCCTGCCCTTTTACCAGTAGTGCTCTGAACCGGTTCGAACTGGTTCAGTGGATGAACCAGACTGGGTCTCGTTTGGCGGGAACAAAAACCGAGCCGGCAAAACCAATTTGGTACACATCCCTAGGTCTGATTTGGTAAAAGGCAGCATCCTGTGTTTAGGGGACTAAGCTGTAGCTCATTGCTGGAGCATCTGCTTTGCATGCAGAAAATCCCCAGCTCATAACTTGGCATCTCCAGATAAGTTTGGGAAAGACTCCTGCCTGGAACCTTGGCGAACCACTGCCAGTCAGTGTAGACAATACTGAGCTAGATGGATCAGTGGTCTGAGTCAGTAGATGGCAGCTTCCTATGTTCAAGCACTGCACCCATGACACCACATTTGCTTTCTGTTTTGTTTTTAGGGTGCTCTGCATGTTCAAGCCATTATTTAAAGCAGGCACAAGAAGCGGTAATACAACATTCATCCCACAATAGGTATGCTTAATGACAACTCAAGGAAACAGGGAATGATGGATCAGCCCGCAGACCCTCCAATCTCTCCTTCATAGATTATATATACTGCTTATGCACATAAATTATAAAGGGGGGGGAGACGCGCAACATTGAAATGTCCATGAGAAATCTGCCAAGTTGTGCCAGAGGGAGGGGGGGCGGGTAAGAGAGGTGCACAAACGCTGTAATTCTTTATCATAACAAAACAGAGACAACACCCTGACAGCAGAGCCGGAGTCGAAAGCCAGCACAATTGAACTGCATTTATCTTAATTTGCTTCAGTGAGCTATGCATAACATTTGACACTCAGTCATAAATTTTATATTTACAGGACTCCGTAGTGACACCACTATCTGTTTTGTTCCGCTCACCTCGAGTGGCTGTTGTGTGTTCAGAAATTGGCTTTGAATTAACTTTACTTTGCTTGATTCTCTTAATTGAACTGAAAGCGAATGGAAGTGGCTGCAGGGTGGTGAAATGCTTCCCCTTTCACCTCGAAGTAACAGGGAGAAACAAGCAAACCCACCCACCCAGGATTTCATCGGGATTTCAGACTGCAAAAATGAGAAAAGACTCTTCTGCACGTAACAGCAACACACACACAGAGTCTTCTGCAAGTTACAGCAAAACAGCGGGGTTTTCTTTAAAAAAAATATGATTTCTGAAATCTGGAAATCTTCAACTGTTATACAACAAATACATAAGAGTAAAATTAAGCCGTCTCATCATAAGCCAGCATGGCAAGAACATTCTGTATCAATTTTCTACATCCTCATTTCTAGAAAGCAATAGATTGTGCAAATGAATGAACACTATCTGCAAGCTCTAGTAATGAAAGTCAAGGAGCACAGTGAAAAAATGGGACGACGACTAAATGTAAAGAAGACTAAACTAATGACAACAGGTACAGCAGCAACCAGCCTCAGAATTGACAATGAAGACATTGAAATGGTGGATAGCTCCTGCCTTTTAGGATCGACCATCAACAGTAAAGGATCCAGCAGTCAAGAAATACGCCGCAGACTAGCACTTGGTAGGGTTGCAATGAAGGCCTTGAAAAGGATATTTAGATGTTGTGACGTGTCTATACCTACAAAGATTAGAATAGTTCAGAAAATGGTTTTCCCCGTGACACTCTATGGATGCAAAAGCTGGAATTTGAAAAAGCAAGATAGAAAAAGGGTTGACACTTTTGATCTTTGGTGCTGGAGAAGACTTTTGAGGATACCATGGACAGCCAGGAAAACAAACAAATGGATCATAGAACAAATCAATCCAGATTTTTCACTCGAGGCACAAATGACCAGGCTCAAACTATCCTACTTCGGACACATTATGCAAAGACCCAGCTCCCTTGAGAAGTCCATAATGCTGGGAAAAGTTGAAGGAAAGAGCAGAAGAGGATGACCAGAAGCAAGGTGGATGGACTCGATTATGACAATGAATGCACCACTGAGAGACCTGAAAGGCCAAGTTGAAGACTGATCATCCTGGAGAGAATCTATCTATGCTGTCGCTATGAGTCAACACCAACTTGATGGCACTTAATCAATCAATCAATTGCAAAAACCATAAAGATCTTTAGGGTGAGACTATAAAGGATGGGATGGGAAGGGGTGGAAAGAGATTTCCCCCAGCTGTTGTAGGTTCTTTTGATTTGGGTTTGTTTTTCATTTTGTTATTGATTTATTGGATCCCCCTCCCCCCAGATGTTACATATCTGATTTAATTTTTGTTAACTGTCTTTGAAGTTGCTTTTCTTTTTAAAGGAACTGGGGAGAAACATCTTTTAATTAAAAAAATTAAAAAAATATAGATTTCCACTCTTGGTCTGTTGAAGAGGGTCCACTAAGATGGCTGGAAAGAAGCACCTCTTCCTAGAGATAGGCAAGCAATGCAGCACTTAGCCCGAGAATCTTTTGTGTCATCAAGAGTTAATGCTGGATGCTCAAAATCCCTTGAGGTGCTCTGAGCATTGCCTGCTTCCTCATTGCCTGCTTCCCTGTTCCCCTGACAAAGAAGAGATAGTCCCAGGCGAAGGGCTGGCAGAGGATGGAGATGCCTGTTGGAAAAGGAAGCTGAGCTTCATTTTTGTAGAGAGGGATGATGCTGACACTGAGGCTAAGACAAACTTAGGTAGCTTAAGCTGCCGAGGTTTTCTGAGCTCAACAGAAGCCACAGGAAGTCTGATTGGACTGGAACTATAACAGGGGAAGGGGGACCATTACCTTTGGGCCCTGCTATTTTTTTACTCCCAGTTGGGACCTTTGCTGTGGTCCCATTCCAAGTTGGGCCTCCTAAAGCTGGTATTTGATTCAAGAGAAAAGCATCAATTGGCACCGAGCTTTCTTCCCAGGTCAAATAGCAGCCATGGGGGACCTGATCTGGTTTCCAAAAAAGGTCAAATTTAGTGATCCTCCCATCAGGCAGGAAGAAGAGGGCATTGAAAGTTAGCTGGTTGCCCAGGAATGTGGCCTGTCACATCTATGAATGAATCTTTATCTTTAAAAGAGACTGGACAGTGACACCAATAGTAGGAAATGGAAACTTTTTCTTTATCATGCCTCACAGTTGGAAGAAACTAATTAAAATCATTGCACATTCTGTTGTTCATAAAGTTTTAAAAAATTAAAGGCTGCACTTTAATTTCCAGTTGGAAGGCAGAGAAAATGCTTAGGCAGCAAGGTTGAGCAAAGGCAACGCAATAGGAAATCCAGTGCTGGGATTCTATAAAACTGGGGTGGAGCAATCACAAAGGATGACTGCCAAGAAGTGTATCAGGGTGTCATCCATTAATCATGCTATTTAGCTGATAACCAGTAGAGTTCCTAATGTAATAACACATAACACCGGGCTTAAGATTTCAACACTTGCAGAAACATTGACAAGGCTGCAGTTCTGTAGAGACATCCTTGTTCCTCGAGTGACTTCAGAAATCTAAACATTAATTATGTGCACATTATTTTTAGGTGGACATTTAATCTAAAAAGTCTGTGCAGACTGCTTGCTTCTTATTATTTATAAAAAGTCAGCTTGTCACATTTGGTTTATTCCCTGTCTGCAGGAGATCTTACTAGCCCCATTGTCAGTCCACACATTATATGACAGCTTCATTCTCTTAGGCCTCGGGTATTTACTCAAATGAATGTGGAAGAAAATGATGCCAAGGAAAGATCCAGATAATTCTCATTCTGATGGGGAAAGGCAGATAAGTGCAATACCTTTAACACACACTACAAGCAGAAGATTTAAACCAATACATTTTATCTTGGTTTAAAAGCAGCTCTTTAAAAGTTTGAAAAGCAGCTCTTAAGAAGACAAGGCTCAGACCAGGGGAGACTTCTTCTTTCCTAAAGAGGACACCAAGCAAGCAAGCAAGCAAGCAAATCAACAAGGGGGGAAAGACAAGGAGGCTGCATGGCCCCTGGAAGTTCCAAGATGCCCCGTGCAAGCGCACAGGGCATCCTGGAGAGACCATATCTGGGAGGCTGGTTGCAGCCTCCCGGCAGGGGTCTCCTCATGTGTTGCTGTGGCATGGAGCCACACTGTGGAAGCACGTGATCCAAAAACCCAGGTTAGCGGAGCACTCACTCTGCTAACCCCAAAGGGAAGGGCTACTTTGACGGGCTAGCCACCAGAGAACCACCGGGCTTGCCCGCGCACCCTTTGATTCTCACGATGGGGAAAAACTGGATGTTTCCCCATTGTGAGAATAGCCTCATGGTAAGTTTGTTAGGGCTAGTCTTTTCTAGGGTTTGATTTCTGACTGGAAAGTGGTTTGTTTTTGACAGGGCAGTTTCATTTTCATTTTCGGTTGTTCCTAGAGAGACAGTGGGTGGCGATTAGCCGCAGGTGAGTCACACAGCTTGTGAGAGGGGTCAGATTCCTGAGGTGGCTCAGTTTGAAAGCAGCTCTTAAGAAGACAAGGCTCTGACCAGGGGAGCTTTGAGTGCAGGAGTTTGCTAACATATATCATAGGTCTTTTGCATGGAGTTTAGTGGGGAAGTGTGTGAGGAGGCAGACAAGTGGGCCTCCTTTAACACCAAGGAGACACCCAAAATGTGGAGAAGGCGAGTACAGCCCCACATTCATAATTTTCCTGGAGGACAGAGCTTAAAAGCTTTAATCAATAAAACCAGTTATGAAGATAGAATCTCAGCAGGGGAGGGGGTGCTGCCTAGTGTATTTCCTGGAGTGTTGCATGTATGACTATCTGCCTGAGAGGCAGAAGTGGTGGGCACACTTCTGCATGCAGAGTCGCTGCTCTCCCACTGAGCTGAAGCCCCTTATGGTTACCTACCTCATATTCCTTTCTGTTTCTAGAAGTTCCCTTGAGGCATCATATTAAAATCCTAAAACAGAATTTTAAAACAGGGAAGAGAGCTGGTCTTGTGGTAGCAAGCATGATTTGTCCACATTGCTATGCAGGATCTAACTTGGTTTGCATTTGAATGGAAGACTCCATGTGTGAGCACTATAAGATATTCCCCTTTGGGGATGGGGCCACTCTGGGAAGAGCATCCAAGTTCCCTCACAGACATCTCCAGATCAAACTGAAAGAGACTCCTCCATGTAATCCATGCTAACTGAGCAAAGAGGCACATTTTTAAAGTGGGGATTCTCTTTATTTAGCAGGGGGAAAGCAAGTGGCCCTATCGATCCCCACCACAGCTTCCCTCCAGTGGCTGTTGCTGCTCTTTTTAGACTGTGAGCCCTTGGAGGACAGGGAGCCTTCTTTATTTATATCTACGTAAACCACTTTGGGAACTTCTGTTGAAAAGCGGTATATAAATATCTGTCATAGTCGTATTCGTAACCTTGGAGAAGCCACTGCCAGTCTGTGTAGACAATACTCAGCCAGATGAACCAAGGGCCTGACTCCGTAGGTGGCAGCTTCCTATGTTCCTAACATGTTGCATAGAAATCTGTTCCAAGGGACACTTCCTGCACTCTTCCGACTGATGCTTTTTCTACAGCTCTAAAAATATGGCAACAGTGTCTGGAAACGGGCTTTAATTTCCATACGACACGCACAGCTGCCTTTTGAGCTGCTTGCTCCGACTTCTGAAGCTACAAGACGGCTGGGCCATCTTCTGTAAATCTCTCCAGGGCGCTCCTGGCAATGCTCGGAAACATGTTGGCATCGACACAGAGAATGCTGACAACCTGACACTGCAGATTAGTGGGTCATCAAAACAGCAGAAAGTCGAGCCAAGGCCATCACGGGAAACCATCCGCGATGCGCGTGCTAACCCTAAGCGTAGCTGCTCCTCTGGATGAAATTCACGGTGAGCAAGACCTTGGTCTGGAATCAAGTGATTTTCCTTGAAGGGGAGACAGGATCGAGGGTGGGGGTACACATGGCTCCATCCTCGCTCTCTTTCTATGGTCTTTCTGATCTGTACTATAGAGCCTCTGGGCGGCCACTGTGGGAATGGGAAGGAGGCTGGACCAGACAGACTGTGGACTAGCAGGGCTGCTCTTGGGCTGAAGGCCAGTAGGATGCAGCTGGCCAGCAAGATAAACAGGTAAGCAAGCAGGTGGTGGTGGGAAGCCTCGCAGGTACTGAAGAACAGCGCTCAGTTCCCAAACCCACATGAAGCATTCTTGCTCTTTTCATCAAAACAATTTACTTCCTTCCTAAGGAAATCAGAAGAGCCTGGCTGCAGCAGGCCAAAGGTCCATTGAGTCCTGTTTTCAGCCCTGGCCAATCGGGTGTCTCCGGGAAACCTGCAAGAAGGGCATGAAGGAGACTCTCTCTCTGGCCATTGCTCCCCTTGCACCTGGTGGCCAATTCCCCCCCAATCATACACCAGGAACAGGATGCAACATATGACGGTCCCTGCCCTGCCCTGGTGCATTCTAGGGGGAGGAAAAGGCAGCGATTTGGATTGCTGGTGCCGTGGCTACGTTTTAAGCATGCTTTGTTGAGGGAACACCAGCTCTTCAATAAAGGTAACCCCCCTGCCTGGTGCATAGAGCCAATACTAATGTAGGAGCTTGATTTGATCCAGGGTGTCCCCAATATCTGGTGCAAGATTCAATCATTACCAGGATTGGGTTGATTCCAATACTGATCATCAGCCCTGTGGATAGCCCTTGTGTGGCTAGACTAGACATTCCTCGTGTGGCTAGACTAGAGATTTGCATACGGTCGTTATAATATTAGCAGTTTCCCCTCAACCTTTCTCAGCTGTTTTGACCCAGCAGAAGCCTTCTGTTCACCTTGACACTTTGCTTTAGGTGAAATTCAAATAAAGAGCAACCAAGCAGCTTCCTCAGGTTACCAGAGAACAGGAACATCCTCCCTCTGCTCAATTCCCCCTCATAGTTCCGCAGATGTATAAAATTATGAAGCTTTATGAGATTTATTTGCTGTTGACTACTTAGTGAAATAAACAATTTGCATTTTCGCAGAGCCACAAGTATTTATTTCTTATTTCTTTAAGGGGAAGTTCTTCCTATACCAATTCAAAGAGATTTAAATGATACATCATCATGTGGATTTGAATGGTTTTTTTGGGTAGGAATAGCAGTAATAAAACCAACCCACTAGCTTAGGAAGCATCTTAGGCAAATTTTGGGATAATTTGTGTGTGCTTTAAAATTCCATTTACAGGTATTCCTTTTTTGGCAACCAGATTTGCCACCGTCTCAGCCCTTGAAATCTCGACTCTTTTTTTCTCACTCTCTCTCCTCGTCAATGCACTGAAAAGAAGGCACTGAGAAAAAGTTGAGCCAGCTCTTTGCCCCATACATAATGCATCCAACTTATTACTTTATCAGGGCTCTTCTCTCCACTTGCTGAGTTAATGAGAACCTCGATCTTGCAACCCCTACGTTTCTAGTGGCAGTCTGCTGCACTGCCAATTATAAGGCCAAGTAAGAACATACTTATTTATGAAATAATTGAGTAAATTGTCAAATAAAGCACTTAATTTGTTGGCATGTTCTAGAAGTCACTGATGCCTCCAAGGCTAATGGAATTTTTAAGACCTTCTTATTGATTTTAGTACTCTTTCCCCCCACCCCCTACCCCCACCCCACTCCAAATGCATTTTTTATCCATCCTGATTTTCCTCTGGTATGGAAGACATGCACTTCTCCAAATATGTTTTGAGATAGGACTTCATTCTTGCACTCTTCACGGAAAACAAAAAAAGGGAAGATTATTTGTTTCCAAACCAAGCTTAATAAGATGTGCAAATCTGTGACAAATTGCAATAAGTCTGCCTACAGTTTTCTAAGGCCTTCTTCAAACTGATGTTTCCACTGGAGCCACAGGAGGTCTCTCTGTCTAGCATGCATGCATCAAATTGGCTGACGGGAGATAAATTAGTTCAGTCATTTGTGGGTTTGCTGCATAGGAGAAGGCAAAGCCACCAGACGGTAGCAATAGCTGTGAAAAACTGTGTGTGCAGGACGATTTTTTACAGAGATATCACCCCAAATAATTGTAATTCCACCATGGTTATCTTTTTACCATAACTATGACCCAATCCGGTGAAAAGCATACACAACTGTGATCGGTTCTTCCAGTGAAAACATTGGCTTCCCTGTTGTTGAAGGTCTGAGCCAAGTTATACATATAGCTCTGAGGTGGCCTAGTCCACCCCATGCAGGGACTCTCACTTATATATGGGGGAGCACTTTAAATTGCACCCAAGTGAAAAATGCAGAAGTCATTTGCACCATATTGAAATTGAAGTTCCATGGTTATCTCATGGGAATCATTTAGGATTAATGCCTCCATACATACATTGCCTAGGATACTGTCTCTACCTGAGGAATCTCTCTTTAAACACACATGTACAAGTGAGTCCTCAATTTCACCACATGGAGTTTAAGGCCACCTTTGGACATAACAGGAAAATGGAGGCCAACTCATCTCAGGTTCACCCCCCACCCCGAGTCATCTGAATGACTGGAAGAGCGGATCCCAGACTCAACTGCAGTTCCGATTTCACCACCAAACCTCAGAATAAACCCCCAATTTGTAGTGAGTTTCACTCACCCAGCTGAGGGTCCATTCCCTCCTCCAGTTTGGATTTTACCCAAAAATAAACAAAACAAAGGTTTATTTGTTTCCAAACAAAGGTTTGACCCCGCTTGGAAATAGTTTTTCCCAGGTTTGAACAGACTGAGTTGCAGAGACATTTTATGGAAGCCCCATGTAGGAAGCACGTTGAAGATGCTTTCCACATTGTACAACTCTAAATTAGTAAACTACAGCAAACCAAGAACAGGCCTTGCTTTCCAAAGTCCTTAACATGATAGTTAATTCAACACTGAAAATAAGGTATGGAAACAAAACAAAACAAGAAATGCTTTTCCAGAGAAAATTTAGCAATTGTAAGGCGCAGGTAGGAAGCTGCCTTCTACAGAGTCCGACCCTTGATCCATCTAGCTCAGGATTGTCTACACTGAATAGCTGCAGTTCTTCCAGGATTTCAGGCAGGGCTTCAGATTCCAGCCTTTCCTGAGCCTAATTCAGACATTATTCTGGACAAGTGTACAGATGTCTGTACACTTGTATGTGTGTTTTGTGTGAGTGTTCATTTTATAAGTGAACCTTGATACAGGCCCTTCAAACACATGGTACAGAAAGGGAGCATACTTCTGTACCTGCGTTCAGCATAAGATGTGAATGACAGGAGTTAATGGCATTACATTTTGAATAAAGACGCGTCTTGGAGTGAGCATCAGAAGTTTATAGGCATCTAAATCTCTCAGTGCTGGCATTACTCTGACAGACTGCCATGCACAGTTGGGAAACTATTCCCAAAGTTGGAAGCTCAACAGCAAGGTACATAGTCTTTACGATGCTACTCATGATTAACACACACTTTAAAATGTTCTCTACAAATGAGTCCAAAGCTATGTTGCTTAGGAACATAGGAAGCTTCCTTCTACTGAGTCAAACCCTTGGTCCATTTAGCAGAGGGCCATACTGAGACCCTGGCAACAGGACCCAACACTTTGCTTTTGAAAGGAGGAGAAATGGTAGTGAAGGGAGTCCTGTGACGGATGCGCCCTACCTACATTCCATCCCCAGGCATCCTACCCAGGTCCCATCTCATATACTATTGTTCTCCCCTCCTCCCACCCTGCCGTTTGAGTTCACACGACGGCAGATTGGGACTGCACGCAGCTTTTCTAGCTCCTCTGACCCTGTTTCAGGTTGTATGAATAAGCCTTTTATCTAGGGCTGCCCTTGAAGAGTGTGAGGAAATTTCAGCCACTGAAAAATGCATCTGTCTGGTTAATTGTGGCCACATCAGGAACGACTGTTGCAGCCTCTGCTTCAGCCAAAGCTGGTAAAAGGCAGTCCTCGTGTTATGCCCTATGCATCTTTAGAAGTTATCGTGTTTGGCAGGTCCCCTGCTAGAAGCATCTATTCTGAAAGCTGGCAGGCTCCGTCACGTTGCCATCTCAAGGCCTAGACTACGCAGGCCACAAGCATATTCATCTCCAAGATAAAGGTACAAAGAGCAGTGCGGCTGGCAGATATTATGTACCCTACGGTAGTCTATCTTGATCTGAACATCTGCTCAAGCCTAGTTAGAGCATCACAGCTGGGAGTCTCTAGTTTCCGCTGGCATCATTCCTGCATTAACGAGAAGATGGGATGTAATCTTCTTGGGGTTTTTATGCAAATGAGGCTACACAGTCATCATCCTGGTAGAATGCCAGATCAACCTTCAGCAACACAAACAGGGCCCTTACCAAGTTTACTGCAAAGCTCTCCTTGGAGTGTCAAAGTTTTAAAGTGACGTCTCATGCTGTTGTACTTTCGGCCCCACATTTGAGACTCAAAGAGTTGGGAGTGTTCTGCTCCCAAGCTCCGGTCCTCAAGGAGGTCATCCATCCTCTCTTTCCAGGGATGGGGCCCTCAGCTCAGTGGTAGGGCAAGGTCAAAAGCTCAATCCTTGGTATCCCCAGCTGCCGAAAAAAATCATCTCAGGAACTCTGGAATCCTCTACCACCAATTAGTGTAGACCAGGCCTGCTCAACATAGGCCCTACCCCCCAGCTGTTTCTGGATGACAACTCCCACAATCCCCAGCCACAGCAGCCAATAGCCAGGGATTATGGGAGTTGTAGGTCAATATCTGCAGGAGGGCTGAAGTTGAGCAGCCCTGGTGTAGACAATACTGAGCTAGACTCATAAGGAAGTCTCATGTGTACCTATGCAAAACAATGAGGTTTCCACTCATTGAGGCTATTCTACACACAGAGGAAACCAGGCTAAGGGAACCCAGCCCAGTTTCCACTGTGTGTGTGAACTGGCAGGAGCTGTGTGGCTCCTGGCAGCAGGCCTACTGAACCCCCTCCAATGAGCAAGCATCCCACTAACCCCATTTTCCTGGTCATGTGTCACTGCAGCACGGCTCCGTGCCACAGCGACTCACAAGTAGCCCCCTGACTGGGAGGCTACAACAAGCCTCCTGGAGTTGGGGGGGGACCTCCCCAAAATGCCCCACACAATCACAAGGGTTATTCTGAGACTTCTGGGGGCAGGAGGTCCCCCGAACCCCACTGCCCCAACCGGCTCCATGATGGAGCCAGTAATTGTGTGGGTAGCCAATCTGGCTGCCAGGGCGGGATGCCTGCTTGTGTGTGGGGAGCATGGGTCAAGCCCTCTCTCCCTGCTAAACCCATTCTGGCACTTCACACTGTTCATGTGAAGCACCTCACTGTGGGTATTGTGCTCCACTGAAGAGCTTTTTAATAGGACGGGTAGTACATAGTTGTGATTCCTCAGGAATGCAGGAAAAACCCAGAACATGGCAGTGTATGCAGAATGCTACTTCCTAAGCATCTTGGTTTTCTTTTCTTTTTTAAAATCCAGTCTGCATGCCTGAAATCATATGCTTAAAGGTCTGTGGGTGATGCCAGCTAAAATCTCAGAAGCTAGGAAAATGAAACCCTTGGTTCAGATTTGGGTGTTAGGGCGATACCCTGTATCCTGGGCATGCCCAGTACCATGGGGATCAATACCAGAATAAATGATGAAAAATATTCAGCTGTTACCAGTTTGCATAATGTATACTGGGAGTGTAATCCTGCTTTTCTGGGCATAGAAATTGGAATATTTGCATGCAAATATTTTCTTATTTTCTGTTTCAGGTATTCTATCGTTCTTAGCCATCAACTCACTTCTTAACCATAAGTTTAATGGCATGGGCAGTAGGGATGTGCATGAATTGAGTGTCCAGATTCGATTCAAATTCGAATCAAAACTGGCCAGTTCAGTTCAAATTCAATTTGGCCTGGAAAAGGCTGATTTGATTTGAATTTTAATTGATTTGACCTACTTTGGCACCTTTTAAAAAAACAACCAGGGTGCCTGAATAGTTTTTAAAAGGCCCCTAAACTATCATCAGATCGATTCAAATCGATTTGAATTTTGATCTGGCCAATTTGATTCAAACTCAAATCGAATTACCTTTTAAAGGGGTGACTTGATTTCAATTCAAATCATTCGAATCAGCCAGATTCAAGTCAAATCAATTTGAATTCAAATTGATTCACACATCTCTAATGGGCAGTCATACTGATACAGTTTTGATCATTTTTCTGGAACAGATACACCTAATCATGTCAAAAATTAAATGACTGTAGCCCTATCAACACATTGTGATCAATGCATGTACAATTTGTATCCAGTGTTTGCATATACAGATCTGTACACTCATACCATTGTTCACACATTATATTCAACCCACATACAGTAGTATACGTTCTATCTGTATCCTTCATTTGAGGGGGCCTGCTGCACCCAGGTTGTTATGATGAAAAATACTTACAAAAAACATTCTGAAATTAGTTTACACAGGAAAAGAAATAAGATGGTCCCCTGCCCGCAAAGGGCTCACAATTTAAAATGAAAGACATCAGCAACAGCCACTGGAGAGGCACTGTACTTCCGTTTGACTTTTAAAATGAATATATGTACAGTCATTCATTCAAATACACATATATCTGTACAGACACCAGTGTGTCTATAGTACATGTCTGAATAGGATTTTGGGTCATATTAAGTAGGAGAGCTGGTCTGAGGGAGGAGAGCTGGTCCTGTGATAGCAAGCATGCATTGTCCCCTTTGCTAAGCAGAGTCTGCCCTGGTTTGCATTTGAATGGGAGACTACTTGTGCACACTGTAAGATAGTCCCTAATGCGGCTTTTCTGGGAAAAGCACCTGCAAAACAAAGCATGTAGAAGGTTCAAATTTCCTTCCCTTGCATCTCCAACTAAAGGCTGAGAGAGGCTCCTGCCTGAAACCTTGGAGAAGCCGCTGCCAGTCTTTGTAGACAATACTGAGTGAGATGAACCAATATATGGTCCATTGGTATATGCTCCATCAGCAAATGGCAGCTTCCTGTGTTTCTGTGGGGTTTTTTCCCTGCTTGTTCACATCTCCTTCATTTTTCCCATATTTTCTATATCCCATTTTTCTATATCCTATATGTGACTTTGGCTTTGGTTTGCCTGATAAATTGACTGGGTACATACATAATTCTAAAAGTGAGAGGAGAGGAGAGGAGAGGAGAGGAGAGGAGAGTTATGGTAAAATTATAACACCACAAACGGATTGCCATGTACTAATTTGTTGTTGTTGACTGGGGTGCCTCTACTGTTGGTGCCTAATGTATTTGAACACGGCAACGTGTCTGCCTGCCGTAAATAGTAACTTTCACATTCACTGCATTTCTACACTATCAGCTCCACAGAAGGATAAACAACCCACCATAAACGAGCAGAAGGCACAGTTAAGATAGAATCATTATGCAAATAGGTTATGGCATGCTTTATGTGAGAACAGCATCCCTAAAGAGACCTAATGGAATGGCTGACCTATAAAGCCTTTAATTTGCTGGTGGTGTTTCATTTGTTTTCCAGTTCCTCCAGGAATAAAACTTTTAATTGTGAAAACTTCTGAACGGCATAACAGTTGAGCGCTCAGTCTGTAATTAATGGGACCGTCATAATGCAGAGACAGAGTTTTCCTTTGTATAATTTTACAAAACAAAAGTCTTAAGTTAAACCCAGCTGAACAGAATACTTTCTGCTAAGTACAACTCCCACCTTCTCCTCCTGGAGGGTTGTGAACTAGTGTGTCAAGGTGAGGAAGTGAGAGAGAAAAGCGGGGGGGGGGCTCCTTGTGCTAACACCACTTTATTTCTGGTATGCCGTCTGTAGCATGTCAGGGAGAAGGGCAGTGGGGTGTGTGTGTGTCTGTGTGCGTGGAAATGGGAGGTTTCCACTCCTGCCCACCTGCCACTAGGATTGCTGCTTTTACAGTTGGGCAGGTAAGTAAAGGGCTTGGGAAAGCATATTTTTGGGGAGGTGGAATGTGGCATTTTCCAAGCCTAGGAATGCTTCAGAAAATGATTTAATTTCTTCTTGATTTGGTGGGGCAGGGGAAAAAATGAGATCATTTCCATGCTAATCCTAATGATCCTTGGTTGCTCTGGGTGGTAGTTTTTCCTTACAACTAACGGGTGTGTGCATAAGGCTAGAGTCTCCTTTAAATCTTCCCCCTTACACACCAAGTGCATACAGCAAAATGGGTTTCCCATCCCCAATCTCCACCTCTTCAATTTTGTGGCCACATGATCTCCAGAACTCCATCTTTACTATGCAACAAACACAAGTTCAGTTTGTGACACACAGGCCTTATTTGCACATGACGCAGAACCGCGGGTCCAATGGACCCACGGTCCTGCCCCCTCCCCTGCCCCAAATCTTCTGTCCGAATTCAGACATAACAGACAGCAGGCTTCTTGCAGTCAGAGATACTGCAGAGAGGAGGGGGAACTTACAGTGCGGGCTTCCTTCTTGCATGAAGGACAGCCCGCACAGCCAATCATAGCCAGAGGGAGGGAGGAGCTTCCTCCCTCCACTCCATTTCCAGACAGCTGAGCCTGCAGTCCTGCACTCACACGTAATGCTAAGCATGCTGCGGCTAACCTCACTATAACCCGAGGGTTCAAACTGGAGTTTGGAGAGTGAAACCTCAGGTCGCTCGCTGTGCGGAACCAGCGTTTCAGTGGGGTGGGCTGCATTCAGACATATGGGATTAGCAACCTCTGGCCCCTTCAACTCCGGTTTTGTGTTATGTGCAAATGGGCAGCAGAATCTCCAGAACACTCAGAATTAGCTCTGTCATTTAGCTCAGCAAGAAGTCAACTACAGGTCAGCATTAGCCTTGTCAGGCATTCAGATCACATGGAGACTGAGCACAGACCTCTTCAGACATTACTCACCCCTATGGTGCTCATGCTTACAGCTGCAAAAGTGTGGAGGAAGTCACACTCAGGAGTTGCCATTCACCTCTCCTACTCACGATTATGGAGTTGTTTGTGTGAAGAGGGAAGTGGTGTAATCGTGATGGTTGGCGTTTCTGTGAGTGTCAACCTCGGGGGATCCAGGCCATTGCAGTGCTTTCTCCTTCACACAAATAGCTCTGTAATTGCAAGTGCCTAGCAAGAGGAGGTGAGTGATAGCTCCTGGATGGGACTTCCCACATTTGCAGGTATACGTGTGAGCAGCGCTGCGGGTGAGTAATGTTTGGAGCATGGAGGAATTGCCATCCCCAACCAACACAGATTAATCTGAGGCCCTGAACAGGGCTCCCACCTTTAGAGCTGTAGAGGGAGGAGAGCTGTCATGTGGTAGCAAGCATGAACTGGCCCCTGGGCTAAGCAGGGTCTGCCCTGATTGCCTATGAAAGGGAGACTGGATGTGTGAGCACTGTAAGATATTCCCCTCAGGGGATGGAGCCGCTCTGGGAAGAACATCTAGGAGGCTCCAAGTTCCCTTCCTGGGAGCATCTCTAAGAGAGGGCTGAGAGAGACTCCTGCCTGCAACCTTGGAGAAGCTGCTGCCAGTATGGGTAGACAATACTGAGCTAGATGGACCAATGGTCAGACTTGGTATAAGGCATCTTCCTATGTTCCTATCCTTGTTCCCTGGGGATCTCGCCTTGTGATGGTTGTGAGGGTCCCTGTTGTGCATCTCCCCAGCAGTTGATTGGGGAGATGCTTCTTCCCTTGAGCTATGTGAGTTTAGTATCCATGAAATCTGAACAGAGTTCTGGTGTGTTCAAAGTGGGCCTACAATGGGACTTTCTTGGGGTTTCCTGAATGTATGTGATTTCCAGTGGGTGGGTGGCATGTCCAGTGATCCTCTTGCAAGCTCATGAGAAACAAAACCCCAAAGCTAACCCATTTAGAGATCTCTCAGAGAGCTGGATGTACATTCATATGTGCTGTGCACATTTTGGCAGACAAGCTAGCAACTTTGAGGGGGTCATCCATCCCATTCTTGCAAACAGAGTAGTGAGAGGATCATTCGTCAAGTGATCCTCTTTTGAATAGGGCTCCCACCACCACATACCATTGAGATAATACATTGAATTTCCTACTATAAAACAACCATCCCCATCCACAGCAAAGGGGACCCACAGAGAAGTCATCGGTTGAAGGAGACGACCGTATTCTTTGCTGAAGATTTATTCAAGCTTCACTTAATGTGTTTCCTTAAGCTTCTGGATCTTGTCATCTTCCAACTAAATTGTTAAATTTCCAGACATGACACTATATTATTAAGGATTCCTTGTGGTAGAATTAGGCTAACATTACTAGTTAATGAGAAGTACATGACGGAGTTTGAGAGGAATTATGTCTTCTACTCCAATTCACTCGCCTGGATTTGAATAATTTAAAACTGCTCATATGAAGCAATGTATATTCCTGTATACATGTGCCCATTCACTCTGCAGTTGAATCCCTTTTCCTTGGAATGATCCATTTGTTGGCAGTACCAGGGTTTAGGGTTTAGCTGCTATTTTATAGCCAGGATAATCTATGTTGGGTAATGATTCTCTCTCTCACACACACAAGAAAAAGGAAGGAAGGAAGGAAGGAAGGAAAGAAGGAAGGAAGGAAGGAAAGCTCTAAGAATTTCCCACTGGATCTATCACACAATATTCTGGACTACAGAATCCTCAGGGGACTTGGCTGGATTGGGATGAACTTCTGGAGCTGAAAACCTCAGCACAAATAAGCAGCTGTCTAAGAGAGTGGAAACCCCCCTAAGGCTTTTGAGAGATTAGAACACCCACCCACGTGGGACGTCTTCTGCAATTAAGATGTGCATGCCGACATCTCTCTTGCCCCATCTGAGTCATAAAAGGCACGCCACAGAAGCTACTGCAAATTCCTACAGTAATAGATATGAATACTATACACACTGCCTCGGGTACTTTATAGGAAAGCATTTTGAGCATTTTGTAAATAAATAATAATACGATTACAGCAACATATTTATGAATAAATTGCTTGTTTAGTCGGTATGGCAGCTGATAATGTCAAGCTGCATCAGGTTTTAGAAGTATGTTGAAACTGTGGGTTAGACGAA
Source organism: Hemicordylus capensis (assembly GCF_027244095.1). Taxonomy (NCBI): domain Eukaryota; kingdom Metazoa; phylum Chordata; class Lepidosauria; order Squamata; family Cordylidae; genus Hemicordylus; species Hemicordylus capensis. The sequence goes on from NC_069667.1 coordinate 25,068,838, forward strand.
GTAGAGAGGGAAGAGCAATCCAAGTGTATACGTGAGGAAACCAAACAAAGGAAAATCAAATTTTTGTCTCCTTCAGACTTCAGTGCTCGCCATGGTGGCTGTTTCTTTTCAGGAAATGATCTTCCCAATCTCATGGCACTTTGCACACCTAAACCTGCTGAACCCCTTTAAAAAGAAGGGTACTTTTCACACACTCAAGAGTCTTTTCCTTTATACATGTTGACTGATGATAATAGAGATTAGTCCCCTGTGGGCTCACTTCTGTCTGCTGGTGACAGAACTGGGGTGAGGAAGAAAACGCGAACCCCCATCAAAATCAATGCAGCTCACCTTAAAAGAAATCATTTCAGAAGGAGCATTAATGTGGAATATACAATCATTGCTCTTTCAGAAGTTTAACATGTGGGGCAAAGCTCAAACCCAGAAAAGCACTTTGCCCTTTCTGAATCGGCTCCCTCAGTGGGTTTTCTGGTGCTGCTCTTTCCGGTTTCCACGGCTTCCTGCATGGGAGGAAACCCTAGCCCTGTGGTTTTCCTATATGTGATGGGTATATGATTCATCTCATCCACTGAGGCTATTCTCACATGCGGTGGAAGCCAGGTAAGGGAGCCCTGCCCGGTTTCCACTGCATCTGTGAACCGCCGGGAGCCATGCATCTCCTGGTGCCAAGCCCATGCTCTGCTAACCCAATTTCTCCGATTGTGTGTCACCGCACCACGGCAACTCACAAGGAGACCTTCGGCCCATTGGGGAACTTCCCAGAATGTCCCACGCACTCATGCAGGGCATTCTGGGACTTCCAGGGGCCAGGAGGCCCCCGATCCCCACTACCCCAACCAGCCCCATGATGGAGCTGGTAATCGTGTAGGTGACTGATCCTGTAATTGCGTGGTCAATCCAGCTCTCCCTGCAGAACCCTCTTAGGCTCTCCACACTGCTTGTGTGGAGCCATGGAGGGCGAGCAATGGAGAGCACTGGTGGCCATGCTGGCCAGGTACGTAGCTTATTGCCTCTCTTGTCTTCCCTGCCCAGCCGCCCCTTACTGTGTCAAACCGGTTCACCTGAACCTGGCCTGGTTCGGTTCGATCATGGACTGAAGCGCCCACAGTTCAATCTGCGATTGAACCGCCAAACCGTCTCCAGTTCAAGGCAAACCGAATCAGCATGAACCACTCATGCACACCCCTATGTTCGACACTCTTACAATGAGTGTACAGTGTACACAGGTACAGATTGATGCCCAGGTACAATCATCCACATGTTATGTTGAATGCAAGTACAGCAGTCCACTTCCTATCTGTACCAGGCATTTGAAGCGCCTGCATCCAGTTTCACTTTTAAAATGAACACAGGTACAGTCATTCACACAAACATGTATACGAGTGTACAGTCATCTGCACACTCAATGTACAGCATAATGTCTGAATCGGGCTGTGGAGATGGATGCCAGTTCCTTGAGGTGCCAAACCAGTCCTGTTGGGTAGGCTTGGCTAACCTAGATGCATCCTCCCTATACAACTGTGATTAAAATATCTGAGTAGGTTGGAAATCTCATCTTGATGAAAATGGCTTTATTCCTTTTGAAGAAGAAAGGCTCAGTGTGGACTTGTGTGGGTAAAATAATGCAAGGGGACGGGGGAAAGGCAATGTTGCATTTCTTTTAATTTTGTAAAAAACCTTTCCATTCAAAAACATTTCCAAAGACATACAAACAGATCAGGAAAACTTCTTTTCCTTGTTTCGTACCTTTCCATGTTATAAAGGATGGTTTGAATTGTCTTTGAAGTGGGAGGTTAATGCTGTCAATTTTGTTTAAAAAAAACAACACCCAGCCTTTCAGCATAATTCGAAGACACAATAACATTCTGATAGGGATTTGTGACAGAGACAAGGCTGAGGTAATTATACAAATGTGTTCAATCCTGACTGAGGGCTCCTGCCACCTAGGATAAGCAGGATAACACCGCCAGTGACATCCCAGAGGATCCATAATACAGGTAGACAGCCAGGTTAATCAAGGAATACATCCTCACAAAGATGAGAGAGATGTTTCCCATGGCTTGATCATAGCAGGGCAGCTGTGTCAGAGGAAAAAAACCCTTTGAATCTTCCATGTACACACAGCCAAAGGGCATGCAATCCTTTATGTTGGAAATATTTCATATGTAGCCCAAAGAGCCCTGGAGGTCATTAGAAGTTTATCAGAGATTCCTCAATGAGAAGATAGATAGATAGATAAGTTTATTCAGTCACTGACCAGCATGTATTTTATATATATATATGCCCTGGTGGCCCTTTTCATTGGCGACCCAGGTTCTTTGAACCCTGCCACTCAATTGTAGCTTTGCCCCTTTGAATATGGGGAACTGCTTTGTGAGAAATACAAACCCAAAGTTGTCTTCAGTACATTGACTTACTTACACAGATCTTAGAGCATGACCCTAGTTTTACTTTTACTTTTCATGCATATTCAAGAAGAATAATTTACAAATGACCTATTAGAGTTGGGTCAGATTTGTGCTAGTTGTCCGTTCGTTGATGAAGGAGTAAGTCAGCCATTTAGATAGGTCTGTTAGCTCTCCAAACTATTGGCTTTTTGTCTGCCAACTTCTGGTGGAGAGAGTACACTGAAACCTATTTTTATTCCTCATCAAACTTTTACAGGATTTTTTCTTCCTCTTAGTGCCAAAGTCATGAAAACCATAATTAAATCAACCAGTGAAAAATGTTCCTTTTTAGATAACACATATTAATACATAAAAAGATTAATCTTCAGTCTGGGATATTATTTGCTGCTTCCCTCTGTTAAGGTATTTTCTATTTTAGAGCAAATATTCAAACTCGACATTTATGCAAAGCAAAATATAGTGGGTAACATCAGAGTCCAGCAGAGAGAACATAAAAGGCCAAACACAGGAACCCCAGAAGTGTTTTTAAGATGAGGGTTCAAGGTAGTCAGGACATGCTGAATCTTGCCTACTTTACAGATTTTTCTATCTACTTATTTAATGGGCAAATAATGAAGTTTTAATCAATCACATTCCATATTGTTAAAATACAAGAACTTATTGAGCCATGCTGGATCAGCCCAAAGCCTATTTAATTCAGCATCCTGTTTCCCACAGTGGCCCACCAGGAAAGCTCACAACCAGGAGATGAAGGCATGCCCTCTTCTTGCTGACTGTTGCTGCCCTGCAACTGGTATTTGGAGGCATCTTGCTTCTGAGGCTGGAGGTGGCCGATAGCCACCAGGCTAGTAGCCATTGATAGACCTCTCCTCCGTGAATTTGTCTAAGCTGCATTTATTGTTTTTATTTATTATTTATTCAGTATCTATACCACCCTTCCAAAAATGGCTCAGGGTGGTTTACACAGAGAAATAATAAATAAATAAGATGGATACCTCTCCCCAAATGGCTCACAATCTAAAAGAAAACATAAGATAAGCACCCTTGGAGGGGTGCTGTGCTGGGACTGGATAGGGCCAGTTGCTCTCCCTCTGCTAAATAAAGAGAATCACCACATTAAAAGGTGCCTCTTTGCCAAGTTATCAGGGGACCATCCAAGCAGGTGGCCATCACTACAACCTGTGGCAGAGAATCCTATAGATTATTTATGTGTTGTGTGAAGAATTACTTCCTTTTGTCTGTCCTAAATTTCCTGCAGGGAGGTGACCCGGAGCAAGGATTTTGCTATGTATGGGATGACCCCTAGTTTGAGTGTTGTGTGTGTGAGAGAGAGAAACTCTCTCGACACTATGCATAATATTGCTAATATTAATAACGTTGCCAAGTTCTTATTTAGATTTGGCTCTCCAGATTCTGCAGTTGGACTTCTGACATGGTGAGGAAAATTACTCAAAATAGTCCCCTTTAAACTGACATGTCAGGCATTGCCGAATTCATCTTTTTAATTTAAATGGGAAGAAAACCACAGGGCTCTGTGGGTGCCAGGAGTCAGAACTGACTTGATGGCACACTTTACCGTTACCTTTACTTGGAGTAACTTCCCTCATGTAGGTCCGTAGTTCTGATGACAAGGTTTACCTTGAACATAAAACAATGCTGAGCACTTAAAATGTACTCTTCCATTGTTCAGTCTGCTTCACATACAGTCTTTCTTTATGATGATAAGACTATTAGTTACAGCTTATGATCATGAATCTCAGGTTTAGGACAGGGAAACAAGTATAGCCACCAAGTCTGACCAGCCTGTAAGGAATGTGATGGAAGCTGTTAAAAAGAAATTAAAATACTGTATATGCATCATGAAAGTACAAAATGCATCTGTCTCTTTGACTCTTCTGTCCATTTTAAATAATCCAAACAATCCAAACTTTGCTCACACACTCAAATTGTCAGCTCGCTCTGTTGTTACTGAAATCCAGAGATGTCACTGTCCTCTCTGCCTTGGCTGTCAACTTGTCAAGGAATATCAAGCATTCTTAGGGAGCAAAAGCTTTGCCTGTTACTTGGTATGCAAATCTGGACAATTCAGTTGATCCACTTCAGACTTCCTGTGCTAGGATTGGTCACATCAGTAAGCACTTTTGGCTGTGTGACATTTTTGCAATATTTAGGTTAACAACATGCCTTATTTCCCCCTCACCTCCAACCCTGATTTCAGCGCTTGTAACAAGCATCATGAGCCCTTAAATTAAGGGAGGGATTTAACACACCCGTACATTTCACTGGGCGGCTGCCACATCAGCAGATGACTGTGTCATCTGTTGTCCTGCTGGCTCCTGCAGCTTTCCCTCTGCTTTCTTCTCCTTGTTTGCCACCTCCACCCTTTTCTACAAGCTCTTGGCATGTGGCACTTTAAGGGCAAACTGATTGATTGTGGCATAAACCATCACAAATTAGACCCGCTTTGTCAATGTCCCTCTAGCCCACAAAAGCTTATGCCACAATAAATCTGGTTGTTTTTTTTAATATCAAAGATAACACAGAATCTTACAGCACTTTAACAGGGCTAAAGGTAAAGTGTGCTGTCAAGTCGATTTCGACTCCTGGTGCTCACAGAGCCCTGAGGTTGTCTTTGGTAGAACACAGGAGGGGTATTTACTATTGCCTCCTCACGCACAGTATGAGAGGATGCCTTTCAGCACCTTCCTATATCGCTGCTGTCCTGTATAGTACCAGCGGGGATTTGAACCGGCAACCTTCTCCTTGTTAGTCAAGCATTTCCCCTCTGCACCATTAGGTGGAATTTGATATTTGGGGACATGCCGATGGCCAATCTCTCCCCTCTTTTAATGTGCATTCAGGGAATATGTATAAGAGGATACAATATTGTGCCGGTAGGTTAGGGACATAGGAAGCTGCCATATACTGAGTAGGTATTACCACATTGTTTAGGTGTAGAGCTATAACAAACTGCAAGTAAACTAGCCCAAAGGTTAATCAATTTCATTGAAGTAAAGCCCTCTCAGGCAAACTAACAAGCAGGACCATTGGTCTATCTATCTCAATATTGTCTACACAAACTGGCAGAATTTTCTCCAAGGTTGCAGGCAGGAATCTCTCTCAGCCCTATCTTGGAGATGCTACCAGGGAGGGAGCTTGGAACTTTCTTCTCTTTCCAGAGCAGCTCATCCCCCGAGGGGACCACATCTTACAGTGCTCACACATCAAGGCTCCCATGCATATGCAACCAGAGCAGACCCTGCTTAACAAAGGGGGCCAGTTATGTTTGCTACCACGAGACCAGCTCTCCTCCCATGGCTATGCCCCAGCCTATGAGCATTCATACATAGAAAGGCTGCTGCACATACACCTGTAAACATAGGAATATAGGAAGCTGCCTCCTACTGAGTCAGACCATTGGTCCATCTAATTCACTACTGTCTATCCAGACTGGCAGCGGCTTCTCCAAGATTGCAGGCAGGAATCTCTCTCAGCCCTTTCTTGGAGATGCTGCCAGGGAGGGAACTTGGAACCTTCTCGCTCTTCCCAGAGCAGCTCCATCCCCTCAGGGGAATATCTCCCAGTGCTCAAACATACAGTCTCCCATTCAAATGCAAACTCAGGTGGACCCTGCTTAGGAAAGAGGGCAATTCATGCTTGCTACTGCAAGACCAGCTCTCCTCTGGTAAGGTTCTTTTCATATGCCCTAATAAACGAGCAAAGATCAGGGAAGAAACCTGCTCCCAGGAGCATTCATTGCATGCATTTTGAACATCTGAAAAGAGCTCCGAATACTCAGCTCTCAAAGGGCAACATCCAGACTCCTTGGTTGTGACCAAACACCATTAAAATGTATGAGACAAGTTAGTCACATCTAACTTAGTTCCCATTAATTTCAATGGAACTTAGTCATAGCTTAGTTGGGCTGTTGTCCAACAACGACTCTTAGAGAAGGATGTGCAGAGACCACCCCATTGGAATGTCACTTGCCTTACAGAACATCTTTTGGCTTCCTTTGAAAATTCACATGTTTTATCTTGTTGGTGGGGGGTGGAAGAACCCTGAAAGTTAGGGTGGAAGAAGGAAGCTTCTGTTAGTATATGCCTCCTTTTAAGGGCCTCCGAACAGGTTCGAACACTGGGCGGTTCAAAGGTTTGAAGGCGACGGTGGGGGAGCAGGGGTAACTTTAAGGTTGGAGGAGGGTGCACTTACACCCCCTGCCATGTTTCCCTGGCTGGCGCTCACTTTAAAACTGGTCCGGTGGGGCATCAGCGTATCTCCCTGCTGCCTCGTCATCTCCTCGTATAGGAAGGAAGGGGAAGTAGCCCATGAGCTGTTGCCCGACCAGCGCATGAGCAAGTCTGACATGCACGTGCATGTGCCCGATGTGCGCACATACATGGGCTACTTCCGCTTACTTCTGGTCGAAGGAGAGGATGGTGTAGCAGGGAGGTATGCTGCCACCCCGCTGGTGGGGAAAATGTGGTGGTGGTGGTGGTGGGGTGTAAGTGCACCCTCCCCACCCTTAAAGTTATCCCCCCTTCAAACCAGGCCCCACTGGTCCAGCTCCCACTGGTTCTGTGCACATCCCTAGCTTCCATGCGGGGCTCTCGTGCTTCCCTTCCCACCACGCGAGAGCCGGCAGAATGTGGAATGGCGAAGCCACACAGCAGGTGGCGAGAGGCAGCGTGGGATTCCACACTCTGCTGATCTGGCGTTTGCACCATCAGGGAGCATCTGGGCAAGCTGCCGGCAACCAGGTAGTCCGCTGCCTGAAGCAACCGCCTCACCTAAGCCCTGATTAATACGTTTTCCAAAACCCAGAGAAAAACACCTTGGACAGAAACTCAGGATCACACCACAGCTGTGCTACCATCCCCTGGATTGCAGTCCCTAATGGTGTGCCCCCAAAGAATAATTAAGAGCATCTAGAACGCCAACCCTAAACACCCTTCCAGGAAGGAAGTTCCAGTGAAATCACTGGGATTTGCTTTTACATAATGGCTTCTGCTGAGGCCATTAGCAGAAGCTGATAAACGAGAAATTATAATGAGCAGAAATATTCTAATGCTGAGCAATTCGTTCTGGTTTACAGCATTACTTCAAGCATTTTCCTTTTAAATTGTGCCAAGTTTATGGAATCATCTTTCTCCTGCTATATCACTCTCCTTTAAATAGCTTTATATTTCATCTCGAAATAGTTCTACCTTTTAAGATATATTTTCCAAACTGTAATGTTGTGGCTTCTTGAATTTATAATGCTGGCATTCAAAACATCACGTGGATGTTATGTTAACAATTTGCACCCAAAGTATTAAACAAATCAACAGGGACATGTTGCCTCCTGTTACTTCAAGCATTTTCCTTTTAAATTGTGTTTCTTCGTTCCTTTTTAAAACAAAACAACACAAAAGAAATATAGCTTATTGGCTTTTTTAAAAATTGTGCAAATGAACAGTGAGTGGTATCCATATGCAACACAAAAAGATTTGTATACACATTCACTAGATCACTTTAATTTCACTCCGTTCAGCTGCAAAGCTTTGCCTCTGCCTACAGTAAGCAATGTTCCATTCCTAATGTTTTCTTTTGCAAAGGGAAAGGGGAAAATCATTCCAATATTATTGTAATTGGTTCCACAAATCAACTCCATTTGGACTATCCTGTTATAAGTGGCGTTTCTGCCTCCTATCACTAACACCTGTCTTGTTCATAGCTCTTGGGCACAGTTCTCCTGATATTTGCATAAATTATTGGCTCTGTCATTCTATTTACAGAAGTGCTAGATTGGTCTCTCTCAAAAAGAGCCTTCAGATCCCTTGAGAATGGGGAGGGCATATTTGTTGACATGAGTCTGAACAGCCTGAGGGAAAAGTGTGTGATATAGAACCTGGTGGGGAAAGGAAAGTGGTGTGTGTGAGCGGATGCAGTCATGCCCTAGATGACCTTGAAAGAAGCTGTTAGAAGGCACAACAGAAGCCGTTAGAGGCTCTACTTAATCTGTCTCCAGCATTAGTGGCAGAAATATATATTTCTGACCATGTCGCCAAAGCAGAATAATGAAGATGTGTGCGTGCATTTATTGACCGCCTCATCGGTTTCCATTTATCCAGGGATCGGCTTTATTTTCTCAAGCAGGAAACTGCATTTTTAAAGATTACAGCTTGGATGGCTTCTCCTAGTAGCTCATCTATTCCCTGTTTCCTGTATTTCTCCGTGTAAAAGTGCAAGACCTCTGAGATGCCATGTGCATTTCCATTCCAGGTGAGTTTGCTTTGTCTGTCTGCCCTTTACATGTGCGTTTCTTTGGACATCTTAAACCTCAGCTTGGTTGATCTCATGTGATTCATCCATTCTTGGCTGATGAAAAATGCATCTTCTTGGCAGATTTTACTATGCTTGGTCTCCCCTCATAACCAGAGATTTAGAAAGCAAAAGAAGGTCGCAACGGAGGTGAGCTTCATGTTTCCCCAGAGGAAGTGAAGGCAGCAATCATGATCCAGTGAAAAGCAGGCATGCAAGATCCTGCCTGGACAGCTGGATTTCAGCACTGTTTCAAAATCTGCTTGTCTCACGTGGAAGCAACTCACAGGATATGCCACTATGGCAGGAGGGTGAAAAAGCAGCCTAGTTAGTGATAGCACCTTTCAAACCATTCCTCATAAACCCACCTTTTTGTGGCCCTTTTGGCACACTCTCTTAGTCCTTTACTGAAGCCCAACAGCATAGTCCTAACCACGTTCACTTAGAAGTAATTCTCATCATTTCCAGTGGGGTTTACTTCCCAACTACTGCATTTTGAGTTGCAGCCCAGGTATATGTCACTAAACTGAACACATGCTGGCGCCTTTGGATGTAACGTGGAAACGTGGGTCTAACAGACCCACAGTTCCATGCCCCACTCCCCCCGCTCTCCCATCCGAATTCAGACATTCAGGAGAGCTCCCTCTCTGAAGTCTCACTGACTACAGAGGGGAGTGAAAACTGGCTGCTGGGGCTTCCTTCTTTACTGAAGGACAGCCCCGGCAGCCAATAGCAGGTGGAGCAAGGGAGGAGCTTCCTCCTTCAACTCCAGTTGCAGAATGGGGAGAATGTGGTGCCAGTGTTCGGACCTAACACTGGCACCACAGAACCAGAGGTCCAGGCGGCAGATCTTACTACAAACTGAAGGTACAAAATGCAGTTCAGGGGTGGAAACTGTGGGTTGTTGACTGCATTCAGATGTACAGTTTCCAAAACAGAAGGTCACTTCACCTCCGGTTTCATGTTACATGTGAATGCAGCCATCTCTCCCTTTCTACCATTGCCTCTGGCTTTCTCCTTTGTCTTCCCCTTCTGTATCAGAATTTAGATTGCAGGCTCCTCAGAGTTAAGAACTCTGCTTTGTATATTTTGCAAAGTATCATGTAGGTTGATGATGCTCTATAAAACAAACAAATAGCAGTATTGTTGCAGTGAAGTGGGTACTCTGGATCCACCTCCATCTTCAAGAGACTGGAGAACAAAGATTTTTTTTTAAAAAAGAGTTATACCTGAATACTATCTTTATAGCCTCAAGGCAGTTTACAACATATTAAAACAATATAACAAGGCAATATAAATTTTAAAAATGAAGAGTATAATTAAAATGCTGTTTAAAACACATCTCAAAAAGAAACCAAGGCCACACAAGAGGTTATCCTATTCTGTAGTAGCTCACCTAAATAAAACAGTCTTTAGTTGCTTGCAGAAGGTTAGCTGGGAAGTGAGAGAATGGAAATTCTCAGGGTGGGAATTCCAAAGCCTACGTGCAACCACAGAGAACACCAAATGTGGAGAAGAATCAAGCCTTGTGTAGAATCTTGTTGGGCAAGATTCTTGGTGGCTAATCTCCTATACTAGTGGCCAAGCCGAATCTTGTGGGGAAGCTGGAGTCACTAGTATAGGAGATCCTTAAGATACCCGGTAGGGCTTTGTATCAGGTCAAGCCCAACAACAACAACAACAACAATTTATATACTGTTTTTCAACAAAAGCTACCAAAGCAGTTTACAGAGAGAAATAATAAATAAATAAGATGGCTCGCTGTCCCTGAAGGGCTTAAAATCTAAAAAGTAACATAAGATAGACACCAGCAACAGTCACTGGAGGTAGTGTGCTGGGGGTGGATAGGGCCAATTACTCTTCCCCTGCTAAATAAAGAGAATCACCACATTAAGAAGGTTCCTCTTTGCCCTTAGCAGGGCCATGGCTGCAGCTACCCAGAAGCATGAACTTCTATACACACACACACACAGACAGCTTTTTCCATTTGTTATCTCCCCATAACCCTCTTATTAGAGGGAAATGTTCCCTGCTCCACCCCTCCCATTTACTAGGGATAATGAGCTGGTAAGAGAAGAGATAAAGAACAGATGGAGAAAGTATCTAGTACCGGACCTAGAAACCAAAGCCACAGAAGGCCTCAGTGTGTTGTGTGCATGTACCTTCTGGAGTGAAGAGGAAATAATGCACCCATTCAGTCATAGGTGGTGGTGGTGATGGTGGCGGAGGAGGAGGGAGGGAGCAAGGCGGGAAGTCTGAGAGAGCTGTTGGCTCTCTGACATGACATGGAAGTGGGGAGGGGCTGACATGGCCTCTCCCAGCCATGCCACTGTTACACTGTGTTGGGTTGGAATCTGGCCTTTTCCGCCAGGTCCAGGCCTAATGTCGGGGTTGCAAGCCGTTTGGCAATGGCTTATCCAGTCACTAGCCACCCACCACAATAAGCCAGGCTGGTGCTACTACCCAATCATGACAGGAGTCCATGTGCCTCATGCACACAAGCCCACATTGTACATGTGTTGACTGTAGGTCCTCACACAGGTTCACTGCATGAAGTTTGCCATAGAGGACACTCTGCAGAAGAAGCAACCAACCAGCACACTGTCCATGGTGCTGGAAACTTGCACGCAAGCCGGGCACGGAGAGGAGAGAGGAGAAGTAAAGCTAACCTTGAGGTGCAAAGGTAATATGTCATTTTGAATTTAGAAAGTACACATGCACACCCTCCTAATGTATTGTATATATAATTTATGCAGAGTACGGAATGCAGAGATGCTGGTTGAAACTGCAGAATCTCCAGAATCCCCTGCCCTCTCTCAAGGCTGCTGCCAATCTAACACACCTCCCAGAAGCATTTTGTTCCAGTAGCGCAAGAATAAAACTTCATAATTACATCTGCATGAAATAATCCTTAATTATGCCTCCCTGTGGTGTGAACATAAATAAAAAGGGAGTGTTTATTAAATCAATTCCCCTCCAAAACAAACAATCAAAAAAACCCCTCAACATACTCAGATTAAAATATCTTCATGTGATTAGTAGCTAACAAAGGAAGAAATCCATGGACTCTTCATTAAGACCAACCAATATGTGCTTGAATAAAAGTAGTGCGCTGTGTGTGTATGTGTGTGTGTGTGTGTGCTCCTCATGTATCTGGTTCAATCCTATTTAAACCTCCAGGGTCTTTTTTAAATGTTCAGTTCTTTTTGTCCTGGCTTTTGAAATTCAGCATTGTAGTGCACTTGAATAAAAGCTTGAAAACGAAAAATTTACCTTTCCTTTGTAACTTCCATTAGCATTTAGTGTCACGGTCCTGACATAAAGCTCTCACCCTAAGCCCCTGGTGCCAAAGTGTGGAGGACTAGACATAGGAACATAGGAGGCTGCCATATACTGAGTCAGACCATTGGTCCATCTAGCTCAGTATTGCCTACACAGACTGGCAGTGGCTTCTCCAAGGCTGCAGGCAGGAGTTTCTTCCAGCCCTATCTGGAGATGCTGCCAGGGAGGGAACTTGGAACCTTCTGCTCTTCCCAGAGCTGCTTTATCCCCTGAGGGGAATATCTTGCAGTGCTCACATGTCAAGTCTCCCATTCATAGGCAACCAGGGCAGACCCTGCTTAGCTATGGGGACAAGTCATGCTTGCTACCACTAGACCAGCTCTCCTCTCCATCTCCTCTCCTAAGGTGGCTCAGGGCGGTTTACATTAAAATCAAAAACACATAATAAAAAAAGTAATTTAAACACAACCACACACACACCAGATTAAAATTAAAACTAGATGTTTAAAAGCCAGGCTAAAAAGATGGGCCTTTAAGGCTCTCTTGAAGGCCTCCAAGGAAGAGGGCCTCCCAGGATCAAAGCTAGGCCCAGGAGTATCCCCAGACCGTGCTGCATCTGTTCCGTAAGGGAAATTCAATCTCAAGGAGCACAGCTCTCCTACTGACCCACAGCACCTCTGTCATTTTAACATTTTGTCCCAACGGGAACTAGAGCCAACTTCTCTTTAGTCTCGTTTGTCACTTAAGGAGTCTGCACATTTTATTCGCAGCTGACATTTTCATGTATCTCAGGAGGTGAGTGGTAAAGCAATGTTATTGCAATTGTTTCACTGATGGGAAGAAATGTCTCATGTTACCTTTTTGCCGTACAGTGAACTGTTCCCGAGAGATTTGTGCACTAGGCGAGAAATCTGTCATAAGTGAGACACCTTTTTTCTTTGCCTTTTAAAAAGTCAGTCTTGAAATTTACATGTGTAAAAGGACATCCGTAATTTCCTCATATTTACCTAATCGTCTCTGATGGATTCAGGCCACGCTTTTCATTTACTCCAGATGTGATAACTAAACTGTCAACTGTGTTCCAGCTCTTCCTTTCATCTTTCCCCGGAGCCAATAATAAAAGATTAGTAATTGACAGTGGTTGCTAGGCTAAGGGTAGCATGTATTTAAAACAGAGGAAGACAAGGGCTATATTCTTTGAAAGGATCATTGGAGGGAGAACAGAAAATTGGATTAATGTTGTTATCTGTTGTGTAAATGGCAAAGATGATCAGTGTCCTTAAAATGTCAAGGCAAATTTTAATTAAATTTAAAAGGCACGTTTTTGCTTGTGTGATGAAATTAGGAAACAATATTGCAAGCTTCCAAAACACTTGGTGGGGGAAATCTGATGGAAAAGTACTGAAGCAAACTTCTGAAAATCTTGGAAGAGAAAATCCAGTTGAGAAGTCTTGGCCAATACCCAACTCCATGGTTGTTCTTTTGTCTCAAGATTAAGTCTTAATTACATGCAATTCCTGCTTGAAAACAGGGGGGGGGGATCCATAGTTTGCATCCCTAATGGCTTCCTTCATTTGAAGCGGGGACTGCTTCCTCCAAATGAATGCATCTTTTAAATGCAACCCCAAATGTCCTGCTGTATTTGATGTTGCAGCAACACATAAAATTAGTAGCGCCTGCAAATGGTGGTCTTGACTGTACAACCCAAAAATGCAAGCTGACTTTGTAGAAAATTTTGATTTCTTTGCTTCACTTTCCTATCTATAAAATGGGTCCAATGATGGTGATTGGTAAACATGACCAAATCTCATGTGTGAATGTGTCAGACCACTGTTCATGGAAAAATCTGAGAAAGCGTGTCATTGGGTTAAACTATTTTCCTTTGGTTGGTTTGGGAAGACACAAAATATTTTATCAGCATCTAAAGAAAGTTTAGAAATTAGAACACAAAAGCAGGATAATGTATCAAGCAAAAAGCATGATTTATGACTTAGGATATTCCAAAAAGAAAAAGTCTGTAAGAGCTCCAGAGATAAAGACTTTCCTTGCAAATAAGGTAAAAAGACTGGATGGCCATTAATTGAGATGAACTACTGTGTGTAATAAAGACAGAGAAGCAAAATCCACATAACTGACTTCCTACCCTTCTGAGTCACCTTGGTGGTGAGGAGAAACAGAAATCATGATAAACTTTAGAAGACTGATATTTAAGTAACATCTGGAGAAACATAGGCTGGAGAGCCATTTTAGCTCTCCTGCTATCTAGGGTACCCACTTCCTAGGGCTGGTGTTGACTTCATAAGTTATCTTCAGGTTTGAGGATAGATGAGGCCATTGCTTTAAGCATCAGAAACTTATACCATATTTACCTAAATACAAGATGACTCCGAATTTAAGGTGAGACCCTTAAAAAATAGAGGTGAAATATAGGTTGTATCCTGATCTACTCAAAAGGTAGAGGACTTTGAATTTAAGGTGACCCCCTGATTTCTAACATGAAAGGACTTGGAAAAAACCTAGTCTTGGATTCAGGTAAACAGTATCCTGGCATTATGAAAATCTGCGACATGGTGAGCCGACTGCCAGCCTTCTGCAACTGCCACTCTCATTTCCTCCATTCATGTCTACAACACACCTCCCACTTTCTCCACCATTTTCTCAGTCAGTGACAATGGGGGTGGGGGCAGGGATCCCAGCAATTTCTGAAGCTGCCCTGAACTCTGAGGAATGCCTGAGCCTATTGGCAGGCACCATTTCTGCCCCCCACCCCGCTCTGGGGAATTATTATTTACATACTGCCTTTCAGCTAAAGAGTCCCCCCCCCCAAGCTGCTGTCAGATGCAGAGGGCAAACATCCATCCATCCATTCATTCATTCGATTTCTATACCGCCCTTCCAAAAATGGCTCAGGGCAGTTTACACAGAGAAATAACAAATAAATAAGGTGGCTCCCTCTCCCCAAAGGGCTCACAATCTAAAAAGAAACATAAGATAGACACCAGCAACAGTCACTGGAGGTACTGAGCTGGGGGTGGAGAGGGCCAGTTACTCTCCCTCCGCTAAATAAAGAGAATCACCAGGTTAAAAGGAGAGTAACTGGCTCTATCCACCGCCAGCACAGTACCTCCAGTGACTGTTGCTGGTATCTTAAGTTTCTTTTTAGATTGTGAGCCCTTTGGGGACAGGGTTCCATCTTGTTTGTTTATTATTTCTCTGTGTAAACCACCCTGAGCCATTTTTGGAAGGGCAGTATAGAAATCAAAATACTACTACTACTACTACTACTACTACTACTACTACTAATAATAATAATTTGGGAGTTAAATCATGCCTCCCATTTCTGACATCAGACATGGAGGATGTGTCTGAGGCACCCCTGAGGGGTGGCAGCCCGGGTTCTTTGAACCTGTCCGCTCAATGGTGGCTCCGCCCCTGAGAACAGCTCTGCTGGATCAGGCCCAAGCCTATCCTAGTCAAGCATCCTGCTTCCCACAGTAGCCCACCAGATGCCTCTAAGAAGCCAAGAGGTGAAGGCTTGCCCTCTCTCCTGCTGTTGCTCCCCTGCAACTGATATTCAGAGGCAGTTTGCCTCTGAGGCTGGAGGTGGCCTCTATCAGACCATCAGACTGGTACCCATTGATTGGTCTGTCCTCCATGAATCTGTCTAAGCCCCTTCCATGGAGGACAGGTCTATCAATGGCTTCTGCCACAGCCTATAGGTTCCATCTATCCTTGTAAAGGCAATCACATATGCTACACTCCACTTTATCCCTGAGACCAGCTCTCGGTGCTCAGAGAATGGCAGAAGGCTCAGCCGTGAGAGGCCCATGAGGTTAGGCTGCTGCTGCTGTGGAATCACCATCTATAATGCCTCCCTTCAAGCAGCTGTGCTTAGAGAGAAAAGGATTATCCTGCACTTTGAATTTTTATGCTGGTAGGCTTAAGTCTCTAGGAAAACCTGCCATGCCCTTCTGTATGAATTATAGGTTGTAGCCAAGATCTCCTGCAATGCTCATATTTATACCATAATCATTGCTAATGGCACATGATACTACTGTGCATAGTGCAAGCCTTTAGCCCTCAAGGTCAGAGGCTCCTTTGCTGGGTCTACAGGAGTTGTCCGTGCTTAATGACTTTGGTTTCTTCTGACTCTGCTATTTATTTTTATTTATTTAAACTATTTCTATCCTGCCCCTGCAGTACAATACCGCTCACAACAGTAAAGGTAATATGAAATTTACAAACAATGAAACAAATAAAACACAGCATAGAATAAAAATCAACTAAAACAAACCCAACTAAAAATAAAATCCCAATAAAAATAGCCAATCGAGCAAAGAGGCATCTTTTAAAAGTGGTGCTTTTCTTTACTGAGCAGGGAGAGAGCAACTGGCCCTATCCAATGCCAGCACAGCATCCCTCCAGGGCTGGTCTTTATCTTATGTTTCCTTTTAGATTGTGAGCCCTTTGGGGACAGGGAGCCATCTTCTTTCTTTATTTTTCCAAGTAAACCACTTTGGGAACTTTGGTTGAAAAGCGGTATATAAATATTGGTAGTAGCCGTCATAGGAGTAAAAATACAATTAAAAACATTATAACTAAAAGATTTAAACAGGCTTTTTAAACAGGTGGGTTTTGAGATCTTTAAAAAAAAAAAACCCTAAGGAAGGGAGTGTGGTGAAGTTCTTCTGGGAGGGCATTCCATAGCTGAGGGGCCAAAACTGAGAAGGTCCCACCTCTTTCCCCCACCAACCAAATCTCGGTCAATGGCTGGGCCATGAGCAGGGCTTGAGATGATGAGCGAAAGGCCCTGGCAGATTTGTATGAGCAAATGTGGTCTGACAAATACCCCAGTCCCAAGCTACATTGATATAGTCCCAGCATTGTCCTTTCTAGAGAAGTCAGTTCTCTAGAAAGAACTAGAAGCCAAGAGAAAGAAGACACTGAGCACTTTTACCAGCTAAGAGTAATTTCTGAAGCCATATTTTGATCATTTAATGTAACTTTCAAAAAATAAAAATTGAAGGTTGCCAAAATGTTGGCCAACATACAGACTAGCATCAAGAGGTGATTCTCATGACCAGCTGAAACCGGGCTAAGTGAGCCCAGCCCGGTTTCAGCTGGTTGTGTGCTACAATGGGAGCTGTGTGGCTCCCAGTGGCAAGCCTGCTTAAATCCCCCCCACCATGAAGTTACAGACCACATGCTCCACTAACCCCATTTTTCTGATTGTGTGTCTTCCATGGCTCCTTGCAGCCATGGTGAACACACTTGTGGGGGGAGGGGGTACCCCAGAAATGCACTTCACACTTGCGGTGCATTACTGGGGCACCAGGGGGGGCACGCCTGGAGTTGCCAGACGAGGTGCAGACAGATGGCAGGAGAGTTGCCACTCATCTGCACAGCCAATCTGCCCATGCGGGGAATCCCCTCAGATCATCGGCAGGGAAGGGAAGGTAAACCCTCCTTCCCCACAGTTAACCCTGACAGGTCTCCATGTATGTCATGCTCACAGACACAAGCACAACAGGGAAGGGGCTATTTTTGCTGTTCCTTCCTGCTCTGAAGCCACCTGTACCTCTCCAAAACATGTCCCTGATGATCCCAAAACCTTCAGGGATATATTTTCAGGAGGTGCAGGGGGGAAAGGGGATCATCGAAAATCACCTTCCCCATTGTGCATGTTGTTTGCTATTTTTCTTCTTCCAAGGAACTACGGTATAATGAAAAGTTTATTCCCAATATTGAATTAGGCCTGGAAGACTAGCCCGTGGGAAACTCAGAAAGTGAATCTCAAAATATTACTGGCACATCAGTGGTTTCTGTTGCATGAATATTTATCTACTGCTTTTGAACAAAAAGTCCACAAAGTGGTATACACAGCAGAAGGGATGGAGGAAAAATAGAAAAAGAAAGCTTTTTTATTGCCAGTTATCTACACACACACACACACACACACACACACACACACACACACACACACCCATTGCAACCATCATCTCTGCCTTGTATGAGAGTCATTTGCTGGCTGTTGTACAGCCTCACAGTGGCCAAGTTTCCTATTTTCCCCGAGCCTCGTTGCTGCCTCAGTGGCTGCCCTGTCACGCAGAAGCAGCAGAGCAGCTGGAGAAGAGACAGAGTGTTACAGTCCAGAGGTCTTTTAAAGGAACAGAAGCAGCAGGGTCATGGATATTGGTTTCACTCAGTGACTGTGTGAGTGACACGGTAGCCATGTGTCACACAGAGAGACCTTGATCCTTGGCAGGCCTGAAGGAGACTGAGAGGAGCTATCACTGAGGTATGAAGCAGCCGGGAAGAGGAACAGATTGCTCCTCCAAGCAGCCAGAGAGGTCATGCAGAAAGTCAAGGCTGAAGCAAGAGGCCAACCTATGAAACCCAAGAAAAGCAGCAGCGGTTTTCGGCAGGGATAAGCAAAAAACAAAAATTCTAATGTTGCAGGGGAAACTAAATTCTTAAAAAAAAAAAACACACACGGAAGGCAATCCATTCTCTCTTTACTTTATAAGTGAAATGTAAATGTAAAGTTAGAGGTGAAAAGCTACATGTCTTGCACTTTCAACTGCTTTTCATGGAATCAAAGAATGCTAGAACTGGAAGGGACCTGGGAGTTCTTCTATTCTAGTCCCCTGCTCAGGAAGCAGCTACAGCAATGTTTCAGAGACCAGTTGTTTTACTCTGCTACAAACTACAAACTACAGGAGGACCTCGCTATTTGCAGTTCCAGTACTTGCAGATTTGTGTATCCATGGTCGGATAATTAGCACCTGACCTCAGCATACATAAAAAAGGTTAATAAAGGGTTAAACTTGCACATCCGAGGGGTTGATGTTGGCTGGAAATGACCTCGGAGGTAATTTATGGCTGCCATTTTGATTTATTTTATGGCTGAAACTGGGGCAAAAACTGTGATTTCCGGCTAGGTTTCAGCACAGTAGGGACTTTGCAGCATAGAAGGGCACTGTGTGTGTGTGTGTGAGAACTGGAGGCAATTTGTGGCAAAAATGGGGGCAAAAACTGATTTTCAGCCGATTTTCTGCACCCGGGAACCTACCCCCACAATTCCCATTGCTCTAATGCCCCGTTATTTGTGGATTTGCTATCCATGGCTTCCCCACAAAATGAAATCACCACGAATAATGGGGTTCTCCTGTATTTCTACTTGGAAATGCCATATGCTTTGGTGCACAGCAGCCCATCCAGTGGCTGCGGTGTGCTGATCAGATCACACTATACCTGTGTTTAGAGCTTCTCTGGCTTCCAGTGTTTTTCTGGGCACAATTTTTATTCTCAATCACTTTGGCTATTTGGATGGCTTTTAAGTAAATAAAATGTCCACAGGACACAACCACTGTATTCAAACATCCCAGGGACATACCAATAAAACCGCTGCTGGGTGTTGCCAGTAACAGGTTCCAAGGAAGCTATTCACACAGTGCAGGCAAAACCGGGCTAAGGAAGCCCAGCCCAGTTTTGCCTGGGCATGGGTACCACCAGGATCAGGCCCGATCTCGGCAGCATCTCAGTGGCAAACCCACTTCCGGAGCCCCCCCCTCCTAAAAGAGGTTAGGCTGCTTTTGTGGTTGTCTGCCAGCCCCGGCTATCAGACTTTGGGGCTCCCGGTCGGCTTCAGGGAGGAGGTCCCCATAATGCACTGCACACTTGCACAGTCCATTTTGGGAGTTCCCGTGGGGGGCGGGGTTAGGACGATGAATCCCAGCTCCCCAATCCACTATGCTGCTGGCAATAGCCAGCAATCATCTGGTGCTCTGCCAGCATAAGAAGGACCCACGATCGTCTGCAGGGAGGTAAGCCTTCCCAAGGCTCTCATCCAAGGCAGAGACGGTGGTGATTGGTGTGTTATTCTCATAGCTCCTGAGGAGACAAGAAGCTCCCATCTTAGAATAGTGGCCAAAAATGAGATTGGCAGGCATCTCTGGTACACTTAAGAACAAAAGTTACTACTCCTATCAAGAACAATGAAAGGCAATATGCTAAACATGGGTACGACATACCTGCCTGATGGCAATGGCCTACCAAAGACACAACATCACTTCTTTCCAGAGCAATCTGAAGTAACAGCTGAGAAGAACAAACAGAGAGCCTTAATGGCATGTTTTCCTTTTCATCTTTGCAGAGACGCCAGGACTGAATTGATCATGACTTGGAAGAGCCTAGTTAAACAGCAACTGTTGAGTCAATGCGCACAAGGCCTTTGAAACATTTACATCTCATTGTGTCCAGGAAAATACTCCCAGGGGCTCTAATTATCTGAGTCACATTGCGTACAGAACCCATTAGCCAGAGCAAAGTGCCTTTTCGATGCTGAAACAACCAAGAGTCTTGTGGCACCTTGAAGCCTAACATTTTTATGATCGCATAAGCTTTCGTGGAGTACAGCCCTGCTTGTCATTCTGGAATGCGAAGTAACGAGAGGTGTGCAAAGACACCCTGAGAACGTTATATCTCTTGCAAAAATTTATGTTGCTTCCCTTGAAAAATTCTCTGCTTTGGGAAAATGCATATGCCAGTCCTACAGATGTCTGTAACCCCTGGGAAATTTCACATGTCTTCTAGAAACTCGTTTAGCTTCATTTGAAAATTTCTGAGACGTTCCTCCTTGGCAGGACACCTGACATTGCTGTAAATTACCCTTTCTAAAATGTGGGTGGCTTTGTTGCTTGGGGTGGTCTCTCTGGGGTCACACGTACTGCTTCACTGCCATGTGGATTGGTCCTTTCCCACTACTACAGCTGGTAAAGCCTAGACCAGCTTCTTTTAGCAGTGGGTGACCCAAGAAGGGGCAAGTGACAGCAGGCTCTGGAGCAGAGGAAGCTGTTTTCTACCGAGTCAGACCCTTGGCCCATCTAGCTCAGGATTGTTTACACTGACTGGCAGCAGCTCTCCCAGGTGTCAGGCAGGAGTCTCTCCCAGCCCTACATCGAGAGACTGCCAGGAATGGAACCTGGGACCTTCTGAAATACACTCGCACGTAGTCTCCCATCCAAATGCAAACCAAAGCAGGTCCTCCTTAGCAAAGGGGACAATTCATGCTCGCTTCCCCATGGACCCTTCCCCTCCTCCTCTGCAAGTAGCAGGGCATCACGAAGCCCGGTTCCCTTTCCGGAATGTCGAGTTCTGCAGCCTAGAGTCGCTTCAGATCCAGCCAGGACCCGAACTCCAGCTGGCACATCCCCTTCGCCATTCACGCCAGCACTTTGAATCCAGGCTGGAAGCTTCTTCCTGCACTGCATGGCAAGACTCCATCTGTCCACAGTTTCTCCCCACTCTGCTATAAGTTGCAAGTGTTTTTGACTGCCTAGGAAAACGATACTGCAAATGCTACCCTGAACTTCCCACCAGTTTAGTAGCAAGGGGGATGAAACAAACAGGAGTCAAGTTCTTCTCTGCCTTGATGGCACATTACTGCCATACATCTTTTTATTTGAAATATATGGTCATATTTCAAGGGCTCTCTTAGATTAGACTAAAGTGAGAGAGAAACTGAGTGTGTGTGTATACACGCACACACCTCACCCCGCTCACACACACACACACACACACTTTTTCTTCTGCTGCCCCTCAAATTTCTTCCTGCTCATGGAGGTGGGGGAACCAGATGTGTTCATTTCAATCGCTACCCTAGGCCCATTCACATGTTATGTTCAACACTTGTACAAGTGTACAGTATACACAGGTACAGATCTGTATACAGGTACAGCCAATCACATGTTGTGTTGAACGCAGGTACAGAAGTATGCTTCCTCTCTGTACCATGCATTTGAAGGGCCTCTAACAAGGTTCATGACCCAGGTACATCCATTCACACAAACATATGCATGAGTGTACAGAGTCAATATACTTGTACAGCATAATGTCTGAATCAGGCTCCTGTCTCTATGATATGGGTAAAGATATCACCCATGACACAATAAACCAATTTTAAAATGCCAGATGAAAAGGTGTCGAGTCCTGTGTGCAACTCTAATTCAGCTGCAGTGTTTCTTTTTCTTAATTAACTTTTTAAAATTTATTCATTTGTTCCTGCACCTGTCACCCTAAATATTTGCCTTCCACAAAGAAAAAAAAGTTGGGTATGAATATTCATGTGTGTTATTTATCCACATAAAAAAGCACTCAAAGCCTTGACTCAAAATTCTTGGGAGTTCTCCTCTTTCTTTGTCTCAAGGTTGCCAGAATGACGACTCTTTCAACTCTTTTACAAAGTTAATGACTTCAGCGTAATGAAGTTAAGAGGATTAAAGCACCCCAACTCTGGAAAGCACCCCCCCCAACAGAGTCATACATATACAAAAATCACAAGATATTAAGCATAATGGTCTTATGAAACAATGGAGGATATCCTATCCATCTGGCAGGACTGATTTCCTACTAGCTGATTTTTTCTTTCAAAAGCAGGGTTTTTGTGTTTTGAATGACAAGAAATGCCAACTGTTACATGTTTACCTGGGACTCCAACCATTGGCAGCCAAGAGAACCAGCTCTTGGCTCTAAGGGCACCTTGGCAAAATGCCTTTGTGGTTCTCCTCCTACCTGGGTGGGCTCTGAGAGAGTTACTCCAGCACCACAACAGGTAGGTGATGGGCACTGAGCTGGACTCAGAGATCAGCCTGCTGGGCCTTCAGCAGCTGCCCAACAATGCTGACCCCCGATGCCTGGGGTTGGGATTGATCGATCCCCAGAATAACATGCCACAGCTTTGCAGATAGGAGAATGGCATTCTGGAATGTCTCCTCTTCCCACATAAAAAAAGCCCAAGCAGTTCTAAGGAGAATCAATCTATTGAGCCTGCTTTCTGCTTCTTTTAACATGGCGACTCTTACCAAAGACCCTGCCCATGTGCTGTGAATTTTGTTGGTATTGGATCATCAGCACAAAACGGTTACAAAGAGATGTTGCCAATACTTTGAGTAGCTGCCATCTTGACATAGCATAGCAGGTGGCAGAAAACACCCCTGGAGGGAACTGGGAACCTTCTGCTCTTCCCATAGAGTGGCTCCATCCCCTGCGGGGAATCTCTTACAGTGCTCACACTTCTAGTCTCCCATTCATATGCAACCAGGGCAGACCCTGCTTAGCTAAGGGGGCAAGTCCTGCTTGCTACCACCAGACCAGCTCTTGTGGCACTTCAATGCCAGCCCACTCTTCAGGAGAACCTGAACAGAGTTGTGGTGGATTTGACTAAAGGTCCATCATGTCTAGTAGCCCGTTTTTCAAGAGCAGCTGGTCAGGTGCCTCTAGGAAGCTCACAAGCAAGCAACCCACGAAAGGCTCACTGCACACTTTTATCTTGAGGTTGTCCACATCTTATTCCTCCCCAAATAAGTACACCATTATTTCTTCTCTGATGCTACAAAATAAAACAATAGAGAGAGAGGGGAAAGAGGAAGGAAATAATTGCAAATCAAAGTAACTAGCTATGGGTTGGCTTGGAACAAACGACAACTGTTTCTTTGACAGCAATTTGATGAACTTGCCAGCGCCTCTTCTTAACAACCCTGGCTTTGCCCTGTGCTCAGCTCTGACAAGCCTTGCTCTTTTGAACTGAATTCCTTTGATTGCTCCAGCTGGGTGTAAGAGAAGAGGCTTGAAATTACCACGTGCTCCAGCCAGGGCCTGCTCCACAGCTGTCAATAGGAATCAATGTGAATGAGCAACAGTTGGCTCTTGGAGGAAGCCGTCAAAGAGCTTTGCTTTTTTATTTTGCAAAAACTGCAGCTTCAGATTAGGGAGGGAAATAATTATGGGGGAAATGGTTGCTGCAGAATAGAAGGAGAAAACTCAGCCAGTGCTTTCCTCCCCCCCATGCTCTGGAGCCACTGGCTGCACTGTCGTGATGCCATGGAATGTTCACAAGCATCCTAACTGCTGTGGGAGAAAGTGTCAGGAACAGAACACTAACAAACAGTGTGGATTCTGTCAGGGAAGCAAAATGTCAGTTCAGAAGGAGTGTGTCTTGCGAGGAGAATGGGAGTGGAAGGGGAAGGAGGAGTGGGCAGGTAGATAAACTGGAAGCCTGGGGAGATGACTGCATTGGATATTACCACCGAGTGGCCACATGATATCACCTTGAAATGGGAAAGAACTTGTCAACTCAACTATGTTTCATTGCTGACATCTAACCACTGCAGTTATGCTTGCTGCTTGCTGACATCTAACCACTGCATCCAGACTCGTTAGTCATGACTAAGCGCTATTATAGCTGCCTTATAATGAGTCAGACCCATTGGTCTATCTAGTTCAGTAGTGTCTTCACAGACTGGCAGCGGCTTCTCCAAGGTTGCAGGCAGGAGTCTCTCTCTCAGCCCTATCTTGGAGATGCTGCCAGGGAAGGAACTTGAAAGCTTCTGCTCTTCCCAGAGCAAGGGGGATATCTTACAGTGCTGACACATGTAGTCTCCCATTCCTGTGCAACCAGGATGGACCCTGCTTGGCTAAGGGGGCAAGTCATGCTTGCTACCACAAGACCAGCTCTCCTCTCCAGACAGTGAACCAGACACTAGTCATGACTAAGTTGGGTCCTATTAATTTCAAATGGAACTTAGTCAGGATTAACTTATTGATTTGTATCCAACATTTCCTTTATGGAGCCCAGAGTGATGTACATAGTTATGTTTATCCTCACAACAACCCTGTAAGGTAGGTTAGACTGAAAGAGAAGTGATTAGCCCAGAGTCACCAATGAGTTTTGTGGCTGAATGGGGATTTTGAACTTGGGTCTCCCCAGTCCTAATCTAACACTCTAACCACTACACCATGCTGGCTCTGCCCTTGGCCACAATCCAGTGCAGAGCCAAGTGTGCTTGCCTGAGTAAATTGATTCCAGTGGGTTAGACTTTGGAGTGGATTGCAGTCCTCCTCTTTCACTGGCATGCAGTTCTCTTCCCTCCTACGAATACAGCTTTTGAAGAAATTAAAAACATTATCAACTTTACTTACCTGTTGCATGGAAACCTTGGGGGGGGGGAATCTAACATCAGTAAGCCAGACGTTTTTACTTTGAAGACAGATGGGTGCTATAAATGAGAGCACTTATTGGGGGAAGGAGAGATGGCGAGTGTAAAGAGGAGATATGGCAGGCTGGCATTAAAAAAACACATGGAATGACCGGATGCACTGAAGACATTTCAAAGACAGATGAAGGCACAGGGTCTGGCCTCTGTATAGATACCTAGTTCAGTAAAACCTAACACGTATGGGGATTTGCTCCAAGGTGGACAGTATCTCAGCTTTAATACATGAAGGGTCACAACAACATAACTCAAACTTTAGAGGCCTCATTTAAAGAAAAGAGAGAGAGAAAGAAAGAAAGAAAGAAAGAAAGAAAGAAAGAAAGAAAGAAAGAAAGAAAGAAAGAAAGAAAGAAAGAAAGAAAGAAAGAAATCTGGAAGCGCCTACAGAAAACTTTCCTATCCCTCCCCCTTCAGTTTACGTCTGTCTCTTTTGGCACTTCATCTGTCTCTTATAATGCCATCCAGCTAGAGAGGTTAGTAGCCCCCTGCATTTCCAGGGATGGAAAAATGAACGCCACAGGCTTGTAATGCACATCTCAAATACCAGAAGGGTTGGGAGGCTGAAGAGAGAAGATGAAATCAAGTTCAGAAGTGAAGCCAAGCTTGATCGATCCCAGTTTGGAGGCTAGGCGAGGGGTGGGAATTAGATCCCATTATCCAACTGGAGGTGTGATGGCTTTTAAATCAATCCAGACTGGTTCTGTTTAAACCAAGTTATCTTTCATTTTGGGTGGGTGCGGGGTGGGGTTGGTAACTCATTTAATCCACGCCAGTCTGATTTGAGCTGAGCGGGGACGCTTGTCCATCATTAATTCCAACCAATTGCTCCAAGAAATCCCCAGGGGTGTTTCCAAAACTCAGAGGACAATTTGACTTCCATTTCAGATGCGGTACTTTCATTTGGCCAGTATGAACTAGCCCCAAAGTTCTAGCTTGTCAGAAATTGCTCCAAAGCATTCATATCCAACCATCCCATCCCATAATGTTCACAATGGCCACCCCATCCATTGGGAAACAAAATCTGGGGGTTGCTAATGTGTCCAGCCTTTTGTGGGGAAGTCAAAACTTTAACTAAGCAAGCGGAAGCACCTTGATAGTAGTATTTTATGGTATTCAGAATGAACTTCTCATGGTGAATAGAGTGGTCTGATGATGAAAGCTCAGGGAACATGTAGCAACGTTTTCTACATTGCGTTGTCACAAAACAGCTGACACAAGTAAATTACAGATGTGATCTTTGAATAAAGATCCTGTCAGAGCCTTACGAAGCAATTAAATGCCCCGCCATGCCATTTATTATTCCTGTATCTTCATTTATTTTTACCAAAATCTTAAAAAGTTTTACGGTCTCTGTAAAACGAAGCTATTTTATTCCTCATAATAATCAAGATTGATTTTATGCCTCATAAGAGTTAAATGCCTTTTTAAAGCATTAAATGTCGTGTACAGAAATACTGAAGCGGAACATCCATCATGCAAAAAATGTATCCGAAGAGTGTTTTCTGCTTTGTGCAGGTAATTATTTCCAACCATTCTTTAAAATGGAAAAGAAAACACTGGCCTCCGAAAGATAACTCCTTAGCACAGAACAATTACATACTGAATGTGTTAATAAATGGACTATTATGCACAATTAAGTTCACAACCAGGGAACTACAGTTAAAAGTAGGGGATATCTCATCTGAATGTTGTGTGATCTATTGTGCTTTTGTCTGATCTATGATTGCAATAAAGCTATTCATTCATTTGCAGGCAGTACTTTATATCCAGGTAGTTGAACTCCAAGCATTTCATGATATCAGAGCAATTCAGCCAGTGATATCATAAAGGTGGGGGGAGGTCATGGGTGTCAGCTTGAACTTTTGATTAAGATACTTTTAACTTTTCCAGACTTAGTTAATTAAATCGCACTGAAATTAATCTTATACATAACAATATATCTATTTTTTTATTTTTTTTATTTTTGGTAACAGATCACAAAGCAATAAGTGAAAGAGTAAAATAATTCAATAGAAGAAAATGACACAAAGTTGATTATTTTATTTATTTAAAATATTTATACCCTGCCCCTCCAGTACACTATTGATCGGGGAGGCTCACAACATTAATAAAATAGATACAATATAAAACAATAAAAAAATAATAAAAACAAAGAAGGAAAGACCAAGCTAAACTCAGTTTCAAAAGTTTCAATTAAATTGATGTCAAAAGCTAAAAACTAAGAACTAAAAAGCCTAACATTAAAAAGCTTCTCTAAAGGCTTTTTTTAAAAAGAGAGTTTTAATTGTGTCATTGGAGACAGTATGGAGCCTTGTGGAGTTCCACAAGCCCTCAGCTTTTCAATGCGGAAAAGGCCCATGTGTCGACTGAAGAAAAGGGGAGAAAATTTGAAAGAAGGGCTGGCTTTGTGGACAATCTGCACCGACTCCTGTTCCCATTCATTGCTGAACATCCTGCTGCTCAAATCCCAATTTGTAAAAGCCTTTACACACCATACTGGGCCCAAGAACCTGTGGTGGAGATGAAATACTAATTAAAATGCCTGGGAATGGGTAGCAACCTTCATTGAGCCAGCATAGCATGCCTCAAACTCAATATATGGATTGTGGGTGCAACAGGTAGTCAAGGAACAATAGTCCATAATCTCAAAAGGGAGTTCTAATGCAGGATACTCCTTTCTGAGCATCTGAGGGTCAAAGAGCCAGCAAAGTGTAGTGGTTCGAGCATTAGATTAAGTCCAGGAAGACTCAAGTTCGAGTCCCCATTCAACCATGAAAGTCACTGGGTAACTCTGGGCCAGTCATGTATCTCTCAGCCTAACCTACCACACAGGGTTGTTGTGAGGATAAAAATAAGCATGTACACTGCTCTGAGCACCTCAGAGGAGGTATACCTCCTCTTGTGGACATATACCTCTTGTGGACACAAGTGCTCCATGTGGTTTATATGGAATAATATATAAATAAGGTGGTTCCCTGCCCACAAAGGACCCACAACCTAAAAAAGAAATTTAAGATAGACACCAGCAACAAGTACTGAAGGGATGCTGTGTGAGGACTGGATAGGACCAGTTGCTCTCCCTCTGCTAAATATAAGAGAGTTGGTGCCCTAAATTCTCTGCACATAAGCACCATTGCAGCACTCTGTTCCAGAAGCAGGACGCCATTGGTGGGAGACTGACAGATCCCACCACTTTCACAATCATCTTTGAAGCCTCCATTTCTTCAGGTAGGAGCTTAAAGGAAAGTATGTTCTTTATGATGTCTTTTGAGCCTACAGAACATCCGAGATCAGCCTCTGTTCACTTCACATGCGTGAATTGTGCCAGGAAATGGCTTGCAGAGGAGACGCATCCCTCCACCGGACTGGAATGCAATTTCCCACTGCCGAGTTTACAAAGTGTTCGGGCATGACGTGCAAAAAGGATCACAATTGATAAATTTGATAAAAGAATTGTTTAACTTTATTACAAAGTGTGAGCACTAAAGAACTCTGCAGGAAAAAAAGTCATGGAATTCTGATTGCCTGAGGGCTAGGTAATGTTCTTTTTTTATTCTTAGAGTGTTCATTTTATTACATTTCCCCCCCTCGGAAACTGATATAAATAACACCGACAAGTGCTCTGCTGAGCAGAATACCAGTTAACCTATAATTCATTCACGGAGTTGGTTTAATTCCCCTTTTAGCTACATTACTTTCTCGCCCTCACATGAACCCCCTTCTCAGCAGGCACCTCACTATCAACTCAATTCAACTCAATATCCTTTACAGGCCTAACACAGTGTGCAAATGCCCTCAAAGTCTATGAAAACTGTGGAACCAGAGATGAAGGGAGCGACGGGAGGAGAGCTTCTGGTAGCAAGCATGAATGGTCTCCTTTGCTAAGCAGGACCCACCCTGGTTTGCATTTGAATGGGAAACTACATGTGTGAGCCCTGTGAGATATTCCCTTCAGGGGATGGGGCCGCTCTGGGAAGAGTACCTGCCTGCTTGCTTGCTTGCATGCATGCAGAAGGTCCCAGGTTCCCTCCCTGGCAGCATCTCAAAGAAAGGACTGAGAGAGCGACTCCTGCCTGCAACCTTGGAGAAGCTGCTGCTGGTTTGGGTAGACAATACTGAGCTAGATGGACCCAGGGTCTGAATCGGCAGAAGGCAGCTTCTTATGTGCTTATGTCCTTTTGTCAAGGAGTGGAGATGAACTGGAGCCCAGCCAGAAGGGCTCTCCATTTGCCCTCACATCCATAAGTGGTGAAACTTGGGAGTTCTGAGGGGTGAGGGGGGAACTCATTGGTAGAGATGCCAGCAGCAGGGAAACAGGTGATGGCGAAAAGAAGCCCACTGGCAATTCTCAGCCCCTCACCTTTGCCCTCCACCACCTCCATGTTCATGCAACGACATAATCTAACCCTGAACCCAAAGGAAGTGCTTTGGCAGTGCAAAGGCAGTGCTTCCTACTCTCACTCTAGGGGCCTTCTGGGACAAAGAGAGGCCTCTGCCACGATGGGCATTTCCCCCACAGTTGAGTTGCATTCCCCTTTAACAGCCACCTGAAAAATCAGGAAAAAAACCTCCTCCAAACGGTGTTACCTAAAATTTGGGTAGTGAAACAGAGAGGGGAGTTTTCAGTTCAGCCCTATGTGACACACCTCAGTTGTTTCACCCATTTCATTAAGACATCATGAAGACATTTATTTCTTCCCAGCATGTCTCTGGTGAAGCAACTCTAAAGAATCCAAGAAGTCTAAAAATTGTTTCAGGACACTTGATAGTTAGATGAGTGAATGTGTCCATCAGAGGCGCTCTTATCCCTGGACTTCCGGGCCAAAGTCCAGGGCCCCCATACTCTAAATTGTCTTTAGTCTCTCCCGGGTGGTGTGGTCACCACGCTATCCACTGGCATGACTGTGACCCACTCTGAGTGGCTGAGCGGGACCTCTGCTTTAGAGGGGGAGTGGGGAACGAAATATGTGGGATGGGGACATGTTAAGTTGTGCATTGAAATGTTTCTGCTAATTCATTCACTCATTTATTCAATTTTTATACCGCCCTTCCAAAATGGCTCAGGGCAGTTTACAATTAAAACAGAAACTAAGGCATATTTACATAAGTATACTTGATTTATATCCTTACATTCTTGTGAGTTCGGTTGCTGTTTGGACCCTCAAGAACCACGTATTAAAAATACAGCATGTTTCACTCTGTGTGTGTGTGTGTGTGTGTTGTGTGTGTGTAGTGGGGATGATGCTTCACTTACATGGGCGAGTTGGGGGGCGGCTCCAAAGGCCTTTTGGTCCAGGCTCCAAAATTACCTCGGTGCACCCGCTGCGGGCAACAGTTTTCCTAGCATATCACCTTGAACTCTCCAACCTCTCTCCATCCATAATCTCATTCTTCCAACATATCAAGGCGGCCTTCCATTGAATCGAACCACCGGGCTGTCTTGGGCAGTTCCCAGCTTGTTGTGCTTGCCCAGTATTGTCACAGGAAGAAGAGCTCTGTCCAAGACCAAGCCAGAGCACCGCACCATCTTGCTCAGCACTGACTGGCAGTGGCCCTCCCAAGATTTCAGGCTGGAGTCTTTCCCAGGCCTGTGCGGAGATGCTGCCAGGGATTGAGCCGGAGACCTTTTGCAGATGCTCTACCACTGAGTTATGGCCCCATCCCCGAATCATGGGAGGACTGATGTCCCATCTGTCCCCATAGCTGCCTTTTGCTTATGTCGGTCCATCTAGCTCAGTACTGTCTACCTCGATGGGCAGCAACACTCCAAAGTTCCAGGCAGGAGTCTCTCTCCCAGCCCTACCTGGAGATGTTGCCAGGGACTGAACCTAGGACCTTTGGCATGCCAAGCAGATGTTCTGCCACGGAACTACAGCCCCATCCCATGACAACAGCTCTTCCTGGTCTCAGACGAGGCCTTCCTTAACAGAAAGTTTTAAATGGGCGACCCCAGAGATTGCTTGGGCTCCGCCTCACCCTGCCCCCCGCACTCGGCCATCTTTAGAGGAATGTGACTTTATATCAGTTTACATCTGATGTAGACTATTCTCCCTGTTGAAGGTAGGGAGCCTGTGATTAGCCAGTAAATGGTGTATTCCAAACACATTTCACAAAAGTATTATTTTCAAACCACCCTACAACTCCCATTAACCAAATCTTATTTATCTGGCATGCCCACTTCTCTCAATTAACTGTGCCTCTCTCACACAGCTGACTGCCAGTTTAGATCATTTATCTGAGCATTGGGGGCACCTCTTGGGACACTTAATGCTTGCACCGATTTTCATTTTTGTTTCCAACCGGTTAACTATAATTTTCCCCCTAGAAACTCTGCCTTGTCTCACACTACAGACCAAGGCAACAATCCTGCTCCTTTGAAGCCAATGAGAGCTTTGCTGCGCACTTGGGTACAAGCAGGATTGGACCCAGAGGAAACAGCAATTACGTCCTACACAACCTGGCCCTTTTTCACAGGTTTGCGCCCTTTCCACCAATTTTATGTTTTCACCCTTAATTTTTCAGTTGCACTTTGTGGCTCAGTAGAGATAAATTTCTTATTAGCATATTTTATAATGTGCTATGCTTGCAATTAGCAGAGTGCTGACACCCTGTTTCCTGAATAGAACACACACACTTTAATTCACCCTTTCAAGAAAATCTCTGGGTGCTCTAAAATAAAGACTTCCATATGTCACTGAGCAAACACTGGGCAGGAAGCAGCAGACCTTTTGAAGCCGGGGCCAGAAACGTCACTTGAGAAGAACGAGATGATCAGCATATTATAGGAGCGGTAACTTCACATTGCTGTACTAAGATAAAGTTTGACGGGACAATTTGGCTTCCGAAGCCGACTCCATAAACAAAGAGCATGGAGGAGAGCTGGTCTGGAGGTAGCAAGGATGGACTATCCCCTTTGCTAAGCAGGCCCCACCCTGGTTTGCATTTGAATGGGAGACTACATGTGGGAGCCTTGTAAGATAATCCCCTTAGGAGATGGGACCACTCTGGGAAGAGCACCTCCATGCTTGCATGAAGAAGGTTCCAGGTTCCCTCCCTGGCAGCATCTCCAAGATAGGGCTGAGAAAGACTCCTGCCTGCAACCTTGGAGAAGCCGCTGCCAGTCTGGGTAGACAATACTGAGCTAGATAGACCAATGGTCTGACTCAGTATGTGGCAGCTTCCTATGTTCATGGGAGAAGAGCTGGTCTTGTGACAGCAAGCATGAATTGTCTCCTTTGCTAAGCAGGACCCACCCTGGTTTACATTTGAATGGGAGACTACATGTTTGAGCACTGTAAAATATTCCCCTTAGGGGATGGGGCTGCTCAGGGGATGGAGGCGCTCTGGGAAGAGCATCTAGGTTCCAAGTTCCCTCCCTGTCAGCATCTCCAAGATCGGGCTGAGAGACTCTCTTGCCTGCAACCTTGGAGAAGCCGCTGCCTGTCTGGGTAGACAATACTGAGCTAGATGGATCAGGGGTCTGACTCAGTATATGGCAGCATCCTATCACTTTAAAAAGTGTTAACTATCACCTATTTGGTTCATTCTGACAGGGACCATTGGGGTCCAAGGCAAAGTTGGGTAATGTGTCAATACTGTCATCTATATAAAGATCAAAACCCCATGGTTGAGCTGTTTTAGGCTGCTTTCTAACCCAGTTGCCAGAAAAGCAATGGACAAGACTATCTTCTGAGAACAGACCTCTCCTCTCCACAGGAAAGCACCTCTACACAGCAATCAGTCTCAGCTGGGATTGTAAGGTTTTCAGTCTGCTTGCTGCACAAATTAGCTGGATGGAATGGAAAGGTGCCATATCACCTCCATGTATTCCCGGCAGTAGCCGGTCGTGGCACGAGGACTCACTTTGCCACTGGGCAAATGCCTGTGGTGAGCGCCATGCAAGTGCTATAGACCTCAAATGGAGCTGTTGCCACATAGAATGACTTACAGCAGGGGCTCCCAACCTGTGGTACACCAGATGCTGCTGGACTACAACTCCCATCATCCCCAGCTACAATAAACTGTAACTGGGGGTGATGGGAGTTGTGATCCAGCAATATCTAGAGTATCATAGGCTGGGAATCCCTGACTCACAGCAACCTCCCACACAGGGTCATCGGCTGCCTAAGAACTCGGACTGCAAGTACATTATTTCCTCCCAACTCCTGCCTGAAACTCTCTGCCAATTCCGGGTGATTAATTTAGTATAATAACCCGGGCCGGACAGGGCTGCCAGGACGATTCCCAGTGTGATGGTGATGATGATGATGAATATTTATATACTGCTTTTCCACAAAAGTTCCCATAGTGGTTAAGAACATAAGAACAGTCCTGCTGGATCAGGCCCAAGAAAGCCCATCTAGTCCAGCATCCTGTTTTGCAGAGTGGCCCACCAGATGCCACTGGAAGCCTACAGGCAAGAGGTGAGGGCGTGCCCTCTCTCCTGCTGTTGCTCTCCCTGCAACTGGTACTCAGAGGCATCCTGCCTTTGAGGCTGGAGGTGGCCCACAGCCCTCCGACTAGTAGCCGTTGATAGACCTCTCCTCCATGAAGTTATCCAAACCCTTCTTAAAGTCATCCAGGTTGTTTATATCTATGTAAACCCACCTTTTTTGGTTTACATGGATATAAACATTCAAACAAACAAACATGGCTCCCTGTCCCCAAAGCGCTCACCATCTAAAAAAGAAACATAAAATAGACACCAGCAACAGCCACTGGTAGGCGGCTGGTAGCCATTGGTAGCCACTGGGTAGCCACTGGTAGGCAGCCCAGTAAACATACATAGGAAGCGTGCTGCCCAGCTGCTGCGGCTGCTGCTCTGGGCACCTTTAACTGAGTGAAGCCTCCCAAACCCGTTGCTGGCTCTTGCTGCTGGGTAAGCATTTCCTAGGCGGGGGCTGTAGGAAATCTCGGCGCTCTCACCAGAGCTGGGCTAACACCCTGAATTGTTCCCGCTGCCTCCTCCCCGCTGCTTTCTTCCTCAGACTGCCCTGGCGAGGGATGTTGGATTATAGCTGCGCTAGCCTCAAAGGTTAGGGAGGGGGGAACAGTCACCTGTTGGCACGTTGGACTTGGTTGCGCCTGCCCTGGTCCGTGGAGGCAATGGCAGCCTCTTTCGTTTGGAGATTGATGGGGGTGGGGAGGGATTAACCACTCTTTTGTAGCCACCGCGACTACTGTATGATGCCCCACTGCTGCACCTCTCTGATGGGTTTTAGAAGTCTGCCTACTGCAACTTTCCCCTCCTAAATTCAAAAAGCGTCATGATTTGGTGGACTCCTGCTGAGAACTTGTTAACACTTTGTGGTTGCAAACAGCTTCAGAGCCATTGGAACTGCCATCTCTTTAGCTGAGAGCAAAAGCTTGTTTACAATTGACCCGAGTGGTCTGGGGAGTTGAAGAGGGTCACATTTCATCGCATTATCGGCAGTGTCTCTGTGTGCGTAAAGGGCGCATTCAGCTAAACTCTTTGATCCCCTCTAGTGATCTAGAGGGAGATCTAGTGATCTCTTTTCTTTTCCCCAGAATCACAGCTCAGTCCTATGCATATTTATTCAGAAGTGTGTCCCACATGCTTCAGTGAGATTTCTGCCTTAGCAAGGGTGCCTAGGAACACAGCCTTGCAGTACTATTATAAATATATTTAGTCAGAAGTAAATCCCTCTTTTGAACTTTGGTGCAGGAAAACAAACAAACAAACAAACAAACAAACAAACAAACAAACCCAGAATTTTCACTCGAGGCACAAATGACCAGGCTCAAACTATCTTACTTCGAACACATTATGCAAAGACCCAGCTCCCTTGAGAAGTCCATAATGCTGGGGAAAGTGGAAGGAAAGAGAAGAGGACGACCAGCAGCAAGGTGGATGGACTCAAATAAGACAGGAATGAAGGCACCACTGAGAGACCTTCAAGGCCAAGTGGAAGACCGATCATCCTGGAGAGAATCTCTCTAGGTGGTCACTAAGAGTCAGCATCGACTTGACGGCACCTAATCAATCAATCAATCAATCAATCAAATCAATCAAATCCCTCTTGAGTTTAATTGTAGGGGGCACTGGTGGTGCTGCACGCCAGGGAGCAAAGCCCTGATGGGAGTGCAGCCATCCAAAGCCTCTACTCCCTGGGACTCACCGGACCTGCCACCCCGTGTACCCTCCCCAAGGAGTCAGGCAGGCGGGTGTGCGGAGGGGTGGTGGTGACTCGGAGCGTCCACACGGGCTGAGCGGCAGAGCTGACCTCAGGTGCCTTGGTCAGTCAGGGGAGGGGAGAGAGAGCAGCCCAGCGACCCCCTCCTCCCCCTCCCAGCTCCCTGGGCACCCCTCCCTGACCCAGCCAAAGCCCAATGGTGAGGCGCAGAAAGTAGCACTGGGGCATCTGTATGGCTGCCTCTTGGTCTTCAAACCAAACCTTCATAAACATTACCCCTTGGAGCATCCTGCATCTCCCCCTCCATCGGTCCTGGTGCCCTCCCCATACATCCCACCATCCTCTCAGTGCCTCTGGTCATGCCCTGGCTCAGGACTGCAAAAAGGTGACACAAATGTAAACCACAAATTTCATGGATGGACAGTTCTCTCAGTTCTGACTGAATTTTCTACCTTTTCTTTCCCTTCCATTCTTATCTACTAAAAATCTTCAGATTTTATTTTATTTTTTTACATCATCAAAAAATACAGATTTTTTTAAAAAAAATGTATATTTCACATTTTTGGTACCCAAACAGCAGGTGTAATAAGTTGCAACGTATGCCTAACTTTGCATTTTGCTGCCATTTTTGGCAAGATCATAATTTGGCAACTGTCCCTCAAGAGAATCCACTTCTAGAAGCAGAAGTGGGAGGAATATTCCTTGGAGCTCCAGGAGAACAAAAGGGGAATAAAAAACTAGGACAACTTTATCGACATTTCTAGAGGAGGCATCACAGCTTGAACACTGCTGCTAACCTTGTTTTCCAGTTGCTGAACCCTGTAGATTTTATCAACTAATATTTATTTGGTATTTTTGCAGCTAGCAGAGAGAGAGAGAGAGGGAAAAGAACAGTTGCAGCATGATAATTTGGCGGCTAAAGGAGTTTACACAGATTAGTACGTGTGGCTCCTTTCCCTATGGTGGGTTCCTTGGGCTTGGAACAGAGTGACATTTCTGTGTTTTATTGTCAGAATGTCCATCCTCTTTGGATGCGGGCAGGGGCTTTTGCTGGACAGGAAAAAACAATGGAACATAGGAAGCTGCCATATACTGAGACAGACCATAGATCAATCTAGCTCAGTACTGTCTACACAGACTAGCAGCGGCTTCTCCAAACTTGCAGGCAGACGTCTCTCTCAGCCCTATCTTGGAGATGCTGCCAGGGAGGGAACTTGGAACCTAGAGGCTCTTCCCAGAGTGGCTCCATCCCCTGAGGGGAACATCTTCCAGTGCTCACACTTCTAGTCTCCCATTCAAATGCAACCAGA
The DNA here is from genome assembly GCF_027244095.1 of Hemicordylus capensis. NCBI lineage: Eukaryota > Metazoa > Chordata > Lepidosauria > Squamata > Cordylidae > Hemicordylus > Hemicordylus capensis. Next base: position 25,105,347 of record NC_069667.1, read on the forward strand.
GCAGACACTGCTTAGCTAAGGAGACAAGTCATGTTTGCTCCACAAGACCAGCTCTTGTTTCCACAGATCACAATATTAGTTCTCGTTTGGAAAACAACTGAAAAAGGCAGTACTGGAAGACAGAATGGAATATGCACACACCTAAGGGAGAAATCAAAGAGCCAGGGTGATTGCCTCAGGTGGTGGATTAGGAAGGTTATGCCTTCTCCTGATGATGTTGACATGGAGAAATAGACTTGGGTGTCATCGGTATACTGATCACACCCTGCACCAAATCTCCTGTTGATCTCTCCCAGTGGTTTCATGCAGATGTTAGAAAGCACTGAGGGAAAGTATGGGGACACCATACAAAAGTTCACATCAGGGGCGTAGCTAGGGGAGAAGGGGCCTGTGTTCGTCCCTCTCCTCGGTGGCCCCTTGGAGGGAGGGATATAATGAAGAAAATAGGTAGGGGTGGAGCTGTGGGCCCCCAGGTTCTTTGAACCCATCTGTTCAATTATAGCCACACCCCTGGTTCACATTTTGAAGAGCAACAGTCTCCAAGGAACACCATTTGGAATCTGCCTGAGAGGTAAGAGTGGAACCACTGCAAAGCACTTCCACTTTCCAAAGCACTTCCCACTTCCAACCCCGCCAGACACTCCAGAAGGATAATAGGAGTACTATTCAGTAAGAGTATTGAAAGTCTCTGAGAGAGCCAAAAGGAACAGAGTCACACTCCCTCCATCAATTTCCCATTGGAGATCATCCATCAGGCCAACCAAGGCAGTCTCCACCCAACTGCCCACTCAAAAACCATTTTGAAGTAGGTCTAGATAATCAGTTTCCTCCAGGAGTACCCCCTCCCCCGAATTCCCTTGCCCAACCATGGAAGGTTGGAGACAGGCCTATAGTTGCTTAATTCTGAGGCTTCTTCCAAATAAGTCTCATGATTATGTTTCACTTTGTGAGAGGAACCCTGAAATGTGCCCCAGGTTTCACTTTTTGGGGACAATTTCAATGTCAGCCATAGGAAGACAATCAATCAGTCAGTCAATCAATCAAATCCCTAATCAATCTGTGACCCACAGCAACCACTTTCTCCATATACACCAGGTCCTGATTCTTAAATGTAAATTCTACCAAGTCTTTCAGTAGACTGAATCTTAGGGAAATAAATAAGCCATCCAGTTTCCATCAAAGAGGAGAAAAATATGATTTAAAGGGTTACCTATGTTCTGGTGCCTACTTTTGATTTTACTGCATTTATTTTGCACAAAATGTCCACTGATAGATACTTTGTGCAAAATAAAAAATTGTCAACAGCAAAATTGTCAAGGCAAAGCAAGCACGCAAGTCACCTGCTCACGTTGTGTTTCCATTGTGTACATGGAGGCTGAATTTGTTCTGCATCTTCTGTTTACAATGAAAGCTTGTAATGATTGCCTTATCTTGCTATCCATGTCAGCAGAGAATCATATTAGCAGAGGAACAGAATGCAGAAAGGCAAATCAAGAAGCGGAAGAGAATACATTTATGTCCACCAGGAGGGGGCAGTATTTCACCATGTTTGACTTTCCATGCCTTTCTCATCTCCCTGAAGCTAAGATTTGTAAACAAGCATATTTTATTTAAAAATGTTCATCTCTTGTAACAAAGTCTTACATTTGGTTTAAATACTTCCCTTTTTTGTCAGCGCACAGTATATTACTCATCATGCTGCACATGAAAACATGTCCTTGAGCTGGTATTTACTAATACCAGCTCACGATATTTGCTAAGCAAAATTACTTACCTTTGCAGATCCAGTTACTGATTCCCCTTCACATTGGGAAGCTAAGATTTTGTTAGAGCAATGTCAAGCTTTCTGCAAAAGCCCAAAACAAAAAACCAAGGCAGACAAAAAAGGTGGGCCCAAATGAAATGTTCTCATGGCCCATCATGGTGGATTGATGATCCATAAGAGTAACTGTTGATAAACCTTGACAAACTAGGACTATGATAATGGTTGAAAAGGAGATACTAGTGCAGCCCCTTTGCACTAAGAATACCAGGGATATATGGTTACTCAGGATAACACTGCCATCAATTAACCCTTGTTTACATAACAACTAACAAACAACTAACATAACAACTAAGTAACCCCTGTTTACATGAGCAGGGAATCTCATGCTATCTATCATATACCTTTGCTGCCTCAGTTCATGGTCATATCAAAGTGCTTGCTCGGAATTTTCAGCTGTATCACAATGCTGCATATCTCTAGCAGTAACAGAGACATATTTATATTATTAAAGCATGAACATATGGAGCTGGAATGCACCCGGTAAATGGATTGTCTCGCCCTGAGGGAGGATATCCCGAGACATGAAGCATCTCTCTAGCAGATGGCTGTCTAACCTGCTCTTGAAAATGTTAATGGAAGAAGATTCCACCAGCTCCCAAAGCCTTTTCCACAGGTCAATTGATAATTCATTTGTAATGTTTTGCCTACAAAGATTGCTTCTTGCCCTGTCTTGAGTGATAGACCTAGTGAACAACTTTTTGATACTTTTCATTCTAAGATCTGGTCTTGTGGGCCAAGCATGACTTGTCCCTTTAGCTAAGCAGGGACCACCCTAGTTGCATATGAGTGGGAGACTAGAAGTGTGAGGACTGTAAGATATTCCCCCCTCAGGGGATGGAGCCACTGCCCTGGGAAGAGCCTCTAGGTTCCAAGTTCCCTCCCTGGCAGCATCTCCAAGATAGGGCTGAGAGAGACTCCTGCCTGCAACCTTGGAGAAACCGCTGCCAGTCTGTGTAGACAGTTCTGAGCTAGATGGACCAAGGGTCTGGCTCAGTATATGACAGCTTCCTCTGTTCCTATGATCATCTTAATTGCATTAAGTCCTGTTATGGTTAGCTGTCATGCAATAAGCCCTCCATTTCTGAAGAGGTTGTTCTCCAAGCATGTAACCAGGAATGGTTAAGGGTAAGACCAACTTCATGGGTTAGCCAGGTGAGACCAGGACCAGGGCCAACTAGAGGCCCTGTGGGGGGCAGTGGTGATGAGAACAGAAGCCGCTGTTGGGAGGGAGGGAGGGAGTGGCAGAAGCAGCAGGAGAAGCTGCCACAGCTGCTAAATCCCCTGGGGTGGGGTGAGGGAGAAAGAGGGAGCCTACCACAGACTACAATGCCCAAGAGTTCACTACCAGTTCCCTCCTCCTCCTCCTCGCCAAGGCACTTCCCCTGAGCAGGTACAGTCATGCACCTGAGGAGACCCTCTCCAGTCTGGAGCCTGTCCTGATTAAGGGGTTGTTGCAGGATAACTCACTGGCATCAACAGGGAATTATACTAACCGGAAAAGATGAAGACAAATATTTATATACCACTTCCCAACAAAAGTTCCCAAAGCAGCTTACATAGAGAAATAAAAAATAAATAAAGATGGCTCCCTGTCCCCAAAGGGCTCGCAGTCTAAAAAAGAATCATAAGATAGACACCAGCAACAGCCACTGGACTAGGGATGCTGTGCTGGGGATGGACAGGGCCAGTTGCTCCCCACTGCTAAATAAAGAGAGCCTCCACTTTTAAAAAGCGCCTCTTTGCTCAGTTAGAAGGATAATCAAGACCTGTGGCACAACGTTCTGGGTGCCTTCTGACAAAACGTGTGTGTAGTTGTGCGGGAGTGCTGTTGCACAAAAAGAGTGGTGCGCTGGACCTCCCTTATTTCCAATGGCCATCCACCACGCAGCTCTGTCTGCGCAGCAGTGCTCTTGCGTAACTGCCTGCATGTTTTGCTAAAAGGCACACTGAATGCTGCGCAGTATGTCAGCCAATGTCTCGTTGATCCTGCACCAATTCCCTTCAACAGTAAATTCCTTCCCTACAGTTCTTAGTCCAGCACACCAGTTCTTCTTTTCCTACCTAAGAAATCTCCGGGCACCGACGTGTCCACTCCAGAGATGCGAACAAATCGGGCAATTATAACAGAACACCTGTAGTGACCCTATGGAGGGAGACTCCAATGCCTTCCATTCAGCATTTGACAGCAGTTCCTTTACTCATTGTTAGCACGTTCCCCTTGCTTGTGTGGTTCCCTGCCTCCTGCCTGATTCCTGCCTGATGCAGCAATCCAACAACTGGAGCTAATCTCATCCCCATTAGCACTGCTTTAATGAATCTGGACTACAGTATTTATTATGTTTGAAATGAATTGTATCTGCTTAAGCACGGCCACCCAGTATGAAATCGCTTCTCCCTCCTAAAGCATTCATCTTTGTTTGTGCTCACTAATCAAATCATCAGCCAGTCCTCAAATCTTATAAGGTACAATACACAATGCAACAGGGTAAAACAACCTCATTTGTTTGAATAACAAACAAATTAAAAGAGAAATGCAATTGGAATAGAAGTTAATACCAGCCAGAATATAAACTGTTATTTCTCGACACAGAGGAAGGGGGGGAAAAAACCCATCACAAATGAATTACTCACGGAGCAAACCTGGTTAAAGGCAGAACCTCTTAGCATTTAAGCCGTGCATTTAACTTGACTGAGGCATAATTGATCAGTTGAGTAATTGCTTCAAGAAGTGAACAGTTAAGAGTAATGAGCAGGCACATAACTGACATCCCTTTAAACAATTTGCAAAGAGGCTTGTCTGCCGACTCCAACTGGAGAAAACTCACCAGATGTTCTAGTTACAGTAGAAGTTGATGTTAACTACTGCTTTGTGGCGAAGAACTAGAGAGCTCCGTAGGCAGGTAGTCATGCTAAAGGAGCATTTGGCTTCAAGTTGCATATTGGGGACCACATAACACAAGGAAAAAAACAGGGACCACATAACACAAGGAAAAAATATTATTCATAGTAAAGGAAAGTGTGAAAAAGTGAAAGTGGGGTCATGAGAGTTGTTTAATTGAAAAAAATCTCATTTGCTATGATAGAATGAGAATTCACACCTCAGAAAAAACTTCTGAGGTGTGAATTCTCATTCTATCATAGCAAATGAGATATTTTTCAATTAAACAACTCTCATGACCCCACTTTCACTTTTTCACACTTACTATGAATATGAGGAAGTAATCAATTTAGCACACTTCACCTTATGAAGACAAACCTCATAAAAATAAATTCACCAGAATTCCCACCTCTGCCCAATCACTCTGAAATTGGGGATGGGTGGTAGCCTCCAGCCATTAGGCACTATCTACCAGCCCACCCCACTCCTTTGGGGCAGATCCACTTTCTGCCCCCAATCTGCCCCAAAGACACCCAAACTTCAAAAATTCTCAAAAAATCAGCCCTCTGCCCAATCCCCCTGAAATGGGGGTGGTAGCCTCCACCCATGAAGCACTACCACCCCACCCCACTATTTTGGGGCAGATCCACTTTCTGCCCCCAAACTGCCCCAAAGTCACTAAAACTTCAAAAATTCTCAAAAAATCAGCCCTTTGTCCAAACCCCCTGAAATTGGGGTGGTAGCCTCCACCCATTAGGCACTACCACCCCACCCCACTATTCTGCCCCAGGCCCCACTTTCTGCCCCAATCTGCCCCAATCTGCCCCAAAGACATGAAATTTTCAGAAATTTACCAAAAATCAGCCCTTGGCCCAATCCCCCTGAAATTGGGGTGGTAGCCTGCAACCATTAGGCACTACCACCCCACTCCTTTTGCCTAGATCCCATGCTATGCCCCCGAACTGCCCCAAAGTCACTAAAACTTTAAAAATTCACCAAAAATAAACCGTGAACCGAATCACCCGAATTTTTCATGCCCGAAATTCAGGTGATTCGGCTCGTGCCCGAAAAATATCGGGGGACATTGGGGGTGATTCGGTTCGGCCCCGAATCACCCGAAATTGTTCGTTTCGGGCACAGATCGTTCTGTGCCCGAATTTTTTTGCACATCCCTAATGCTCACCACCATATTGCTTATCCATGGCAGGCCAAACTGGGAAGACTGCTGGAGCTTCCTATAGGTTCAATGAACTGAGAGATGGGGTTCAGACATGCATCAGAATGAGAAGGTTGAATCCTGAGTTGGTTGTATGGATTGTACCACTTCAGACTATTGGGAAGGCTCACGTTTATGAATATTTCCCATGTTAAAAACAAACAAACAAACCTTCCTTCAAGAAGAAATTAACACATCAGGGAGAAAAGTGCAATTCCTGTGGTTCTCATTTTCTACTTGCAGACAGGCGTGTTTCCCCTACACCTCTCAAGGGAACATTCAGAACTGTGGTACTCCACCTAGAGTCTGAAGCAGTCCACATCACCTCAGAAGTCAACATAGGAACATAGGGAGCTGCCATATACTGAGTCAGACCATAGGCTCATCTAGCTCAGTATTGTCTTCACAGACTGGCAGCGGCTTCTCCAAGGTTGCAGGCAGGAATCTCTCTCAGCCCGATCTTGGAGATGCTGCCAGGGAGGGAACTTGGAACCTAGATGCTCTTCCCAGAGCAGCTCCATCCCCTGAGGGGAATCACACTTACTCACACTTCTAGTCTCCCATCCATATGCAACCAGGGCAGGCCCTGCTTAGTTAAGGGGACAAGTCATGCTTGTGACCACCAGACCAGCTCTCCTCTACTGCCTCATTTGACTGCATGTGTACACCAGGCATGGGAGAGAGTTCTTGAAGGGCAGAAGTGGCACGGGCTGGTTCACGCTGCTGAACGGCTCCACAGACGTCCATGCACAATTGCAAGGAGACATCAAAAAGCAAACCTGTAAAGAGATTCAGTCTCTGTCCTGCAGTCCTGATATGCTAATGTTTTCATTGTCTGATCAAGTGACGTCATCTTCTGGCTTGAAAATGAAATCTTAGCAGCTGATTGTGCTCACTCCAGATACGAGGTGAGCATTACAGCCCTGAAATGTCTTCCTCTGACTCAGATTTTCACAAGCCTAGCCTGTACTCTTCTTACCACCCTCTAAAGGCCTCCCACTCACTTTCATTGTTGCTTTGCTCGTGGACATAGTAGACATAACTTGGACATCAACCCCACTATCGCTTGTATCCTTATAGCTTTAATCCTTTTCTATCTTGTTTTTCAGAAGATTGTCCCTAGAGGGCTCTGGTAGAGAGGGAAGAGGAGCAAAGAGCGAGGGAAGAATGGAGGAAAGAGAAAGGAGACAGACTCTTAAGAAGAAGAAAAACTTAGAATAAATAACCAACTTCTTGATGTTCAAGTCTGTTTACTGTGTCCTCCTTACCAAGAAACACAGGCAAAATCATCATAATCACCATCCACAATAAATCAGATTTATATTCCACACAAGTTCAAAAGTCAGTTTACATACAAAATGAATGAGAATGGTGGTGTGGAAAGAGCTATTTTCTGAGTTTTGAGCTCAAGGCTATGCACGAAAGCATGAACGGAGCATTTTTCTGGGTCTGGGCTTCTCAGTTATTAGAAACCTGGAGTGTCGTATTTGTGCCTTGCGTCCTTGTTGCTAATTCGAGGACACATGCCAGGAGGTTGCAAATCCACAGCACCCAACACTAGCCATCGATACAGCATGGATCTCTGGATTCCCAGCATTCTTAATGCCGATTCAGACATTATGTAATGGGTGTCTGTACATTCAGACATGTGTTTGTGTGAAGTGCTATACCTGTGTTCATGTCAAAACAGGTAGAGACCTTTTTGTTCACCCAGGCCTTTTGAATTTTGGTTCTCAGATTTGATCTGATTTTTAACTAATTTTAAAATGAGTTTTTAAACTGTTTTCTACTGTATTTTTAAGAGACAACTGAAGAAACATCTTTTTAGAGAGGCTAGTTTAATATTTTATCCACTACTTATATCTGCTAGGTTTCTCAGTGTCTAGCTTTTTATTGATAACTTTTAATTTCAGATTTGTAGTCTTTAATTGTGATTTTAGTCTGGTCCTCAATTTTTTTAAAATTGTTCTATATTGTATCTATTTCATTGATGTTGTAAACATCCCTGCTGGCAGCCACCTGGCATAATCTCATACTGTGTGGGAGGCGGCAATGGTCAACCCCTCCTGTATTCTACCAAAGAAAACCACATGGCTCTGTGATCGCCAGGAGTCGACACCGACTCAACGGCACAACTTTACTTTAAGCCGCCCTGAGCAGTAATGTACTGGAGGGGCAGGGTATAAATACTACTACTACTACTAATAATAATAATAGTAAATCTGCCTTGTGGTAGCAAGCATCAATTGCCCCCTTTGCAAATCAGCATTGACCCTGGTTTGCATTTAAATGGGAGACTACATGTGTGAGCACTGTAAGATATTCCCCTTCAGGGATGGGACTGCTTTGGGAAAAGCACCTCCCTGCTTGCATTATTGCAGAAGGTTCCATGCAGAAGGTTCCAAGATCACTCCTTGGCATCTCCAAGATAGAGCTGAGAGAGATTCCTGCCTGCAACCTTGGAGAAGCCGCTGCCAGTCTGTGAAGACAATACTGAGCTAGTTAGATCAATGGTCTGACTCAGTATATGGCAGCTTCACATGTTCCTATCATCACTACCATCAACTTGAAAGAATGCCAGTGACACCAGAAATGGGAGCTCAGAATGAACGGCCTTCTGGTCTCTCTCTGCCAGTATTACATTCCAGCAGGTTAATAAGTTATGCTATAACTGCTAATTAACACTGCAGAGAACTCTGGTTAAAGAATTAAAAGCCTAGTGAGAAGCCAACCCCTCTGGTTCTTCTTTGGAAGGAAAAGCATCAGCTTGAACTAAATGACATCCACTCATTAGGCCCAGAAAGGAAGAGGAAGCCTAAAAGCAGCTGTTGTTTATCTATTTACCTTTCAAAACAAATCATTTGCTTTGTCTAGAGAGCAACACCAGGAGATTCTTGAGTAAGAAAAGCAGTATGATAATGAAGATAAAAGTGACATGGGCAAAAAAACCCATACCCACCCACCCACACTGAAAAAAGCTTCACTTTCATTTTGAATCCCATTTTTCTAAAAACAACCCCATGATTTTAAACATCTATTAAATTTTACATTGCTGATAGGAAACTCCAAGGACAAAGCAATCCTTTAGAAAACTGGCACAGACTCACACGTGTGAATTTTCACATTGCTTGATTTCTCAATACTTCCAGTTTACAGCTGTATCCTCTGAAAATCACTGGCTGACATGCTCCGCAGCACAACGTGGGTGGTTCAGAACTGCTCACACTGCTGTGGGACTGTCCACGGTGCTGTGCACAAGGGCTGTTCCGGATCTACTTTCCCTTGCACAATCACAGGTTGTGCATTATGTGCACTGGGAATAATGCAGGTGGAGTGTGACCTATATGTCTGAACCCCCTGCATTATGCTGCTGGGCATGTCAGCCAGTGGTGAAAACTTCTGTCTGTTGTGCTTCACCTGCAAAAGCTCATTCATACATGCAAGCAGGGATACATGGAGCCTGCCTAAGGAATTCTGTTACAGGTCCCCTTTCTCTCTTCAGCAGCTGAGAAATATGATGGAAAATCCTGCCCTGCTGTTGACGTCCTGCAGGAGTCTATTGTATTTCAGTTATTGCATCTACCCTTTTACGAATAACTCAAAGCCCATTCACGTTATGTTTAACACTCAAAACATGAGTGTATAGTGCACCCAGGTACAGTCATTCACATGTTATGTTGAATGCAGGTTCAGAAATACACTTTCTATCGGTTCCATGCATTTGAAGGACCAGTATCCAGGTTCACTTTTAAAAGTAAAACAGGTATAGTCATTCACACAAAGACATGTATGAATGTACAGGCATTTGTACACTCATACAGCATAATGTCTGGATCAGGCTTAGGAATGGTACTGAACATATGTGTAATTATAGGCAGCCTTCAGACACAACACCAGACTGGAGGCAACCATAACAGAGGTTCAGGTATGAGGTCGTCTGAATATGCGAACCTGCAGTTTCATCACTGAACTGTAGGTTGGTTTTTGACGCCAAACCTGAATCTCAACTCTCAACTGGTTGCTGCGGCTTTCCGTCATGCATAGGAGGATGGCCATGCAGCCTGTCCCCCCGCCCCCCGCCATCTCCCAGGCTGCAGATTGGGATCATCTGGGAGTGCAGCAGGGAGGGGTGTGTGTATGAAATGAAAGTGACCCAAGGTTTTAACCCCCAAACCTGAATCTGAAATTTCAGTTCCACTTGAGTTTCACTACCGAAACCTAGGGTCCAGAAGTGGCATTGTGTCATCTGGATGCTTAGCATAAGGGACAACTCATGCTTTCTACCACAACACCAGCTCTCCTCCCTTAAGATGGAGAGACTTCACATAATCTATCTGTTTTTATTTATTTATTTAACACACTTCTATGCTGCCTAAAACTCACATCTCTGGGCAGTTTACAACAAGCAAAGAAAAAGTCAAAACATTAGTTAAAATAAATGACAACAAAAAACTCAAAGCAGTAGTTAAAACAAAATAAATGGCCTAGTAAAAGCTGCAACATTACAATTTAAATTTTAAAATGACATTTTTAAACGATGTTAAAACAATATTTATTAAAAGCCTGGGTGAACAGGTGCATCTTTAAAGACTTTTAAAAAGTTGTCAGAGATGGGGAGGCTCTTATTTCAGCAGGGAGCGCGTTCCAAAGCTCTGGGGCAGCAGTGGAGAAGGCCCGTCCCCGAGTAGCCACCAAACAAGCCAGTGGCAACTGTAGACGGACCTCTCCTGATGATCTCAGTGGGCGGTGGGGTTCATAATGTGCCATTAGGCCACTGAACATCACAATAGCAGACTCATGTCTTTGAACAGAGTGGTGGTGAAGCAATAGTTCCAGCAGGGCAGTTTCAAGAGGCAGGATACTGAACGGAAGAGGGTGCCAAACCCCGCTGTGTGTGTGCTGCTTCCCTCTACCACCTCTATCCTTGGGCCATTTCTCTCCTAGCTCGGCTTGACTTTGGTCTTGGAGACATCCATGAGAAAAAGGGCAGCGGGGAAGGGGGCTGTGGAGAAAGTATTCAGTCCCCCCCACCGCCTGTTGCTTCAGCACTGGAATGCAGGCACTCACTCCATTGCTTGACTCTTCGCTGTTCAATGACAACTTGCATTCTAGAACACGGGTCTACAGCCACCCCTTCCAATTTGGGCTTTCATGCTTATTGTATAAATGCTCAGTCCAGTGCATCCCTGGAGCTGAACAGCACTCCTGACAACAGCGTTAATTTGCTGTTTCCCAGCCTTGCAATGTAGTCTCCCCCCCCGCCCCCGACCTCCCAAGTCATCTTATCTTGATATTCTCCGGGTCACCATGACAACAGAATGTCTAGCAGAGTGACCAACTGGAGACCTCAAATGGCCCAAATGTTGCCACATTACTTACGTTGCACTAATCTAAAAAAATATTCATACTTCATGGTTAACATGGCAAGTTTGCTATTTAGCGGTGTGTGTGTGTGTGTGTGTGTGTGTTTGTGTGTGTGTGACAGCTAAAACAGGGTAAAAAGGAGGACAATCCCATAGCAAAATAGCTTCTCAATTTGTAAATGAGATACAGTTCTCAAAACTAATCCTATTTAGCGTTGTTTCTGGCATGGCATTTTCAGAATTCAGCACCTTTCATCCACGGATCTTGAAGCATTTACAAGCATTAAGCGGAGAAAGCTCCACTTCTGTGTGAGCCATTAAAGAAATACATAGGAATGCGGAGCCATATATGTGGGCTGTGCAGGTTCTAGTTTCCTCCGTTTAACATCCGATTTATTCTGCTTTTGCATCGGAAGGAGGGCAGATCCTGAGAGCCATAGTGTTTTCTCCCCTCCCTCTACTTCACTTTTTATTTTCCCGCTGCCTTAAAATACACCTCAGAGTTACTCAAGGGCTGAAAGGACAGAATAAGCTAGCCAAGGAGAGAGGATGCTCAGCTTATCAGTTTGTGCCTGAGGTTTAAAATAATAATAATAATAATAATACTGAAAAGGCCAGTGTGCTTGTTCCTCAAGGACATCCTCTTAGCTCTGAGGGTCAAAGTGCACATTATGTAGAGTTCATGACTGGCCCTCATATGCCTGTTCTCCCCTCCTAATAGCAGTCTTAAAAACCATGGTGGGGCAGAGGGGTTCATGAATTAACAGTTCCCTCCCGTTGAAGACTTGTCCCACCCCTGCATGACACCATGGGAGTGTGAAAAATGTGTAGGGCGGTGGCAACTGCCTATTATAGATAGACCGGTGAGGCGAATCACGCTTGTGACCATCTCCAAAGGCACCTGGAAACTTCATTGGCTTTCATTCATTTGTAAATACAGCTCTATGTGGCAGATAAATATGACTCAGTGTGAAATCCAGAAGGCATAAAGTCTGTGTGTTTTTAAGACTTCTTATTTAATTTGAAGTAAATCCCAAGTAGATCCACACTAAAAACTTAATTTTAGTATTAGAATACTGCTACTAGCGGAGGTCTGCTTCTCAGTTTCCATAGGGATCAGATAAGCTCATTTCAGATCAGTATACACATGTTTTACGTTATCTAAATGTGGGCAAGAGCAGAGTCAGCCCCAGATATTTTGCTGCCTGAGTTGAAGGACAAGATGGTACCCCTCCCTCCATTCCAGGATCAGAAATTTATCTATTTATTTATTAAAACTAACACTATAAAAGCAACCTGAGCAGGAGGTTGAATGCTCAGCAGAACAGAGTGGAAGCCATCCAGTTAATAAAAAGCAGAAACACAGCACATTTTTAGTTTTAGGCATACAATTTAAAAAAACATTTGTTTCATTTTACAACAGTGGATCACTGAAGCTGATAGATGAGTAGCCCGAATCAATCAATCAGAGCATCCGTGTGAGAGTTATGCATGTCATAAAGGTCTCTTCCATTTCTGTTTCTCTCAGAGCACAGAAAAAGAGACAATAGATAGACACACAGGCATAGCCAGAACAGAGGGGAAAGACATACATACATTCACATACCAGGCTGGGCATTCAGGAACATAGGAAGCTGCCATATACTGAGTCAGACCATTGGTCCATCTCTCTCAGTATTGTCTACACAGACTGGCAGCAGCTTCTCCAAGGTTGCAAGCAGGAATCTCTCACAGCCTTATTTTGGAGATGCTGCCAGGGAGGGAACATGGAACCTAGATGCTCTTCCCAGAGCGGCGCCATCCCCTGAGGGGAATATCTGACAGTGCCCTCACATCAAGTCTCCCTTTCATATGCAACCAGGGCAGGCCCTGCTTAGCTAAGGGGACAAGTCAGGCTTGCTACCAGCAGACCAGATCATATCACACCAATGCTTCATCAGCTGCACTGGCTCCCAGTTCATTTCTGGGCCCAATTTTAAGTGCTGGTTTTAACCTTTAAAGCCCTAAATGGCTTGGGAACAGGTTACCTGAGCAAGTGCCTTGCCCCATATGTCCCGATGCAGACCTTAAGATCTTCTCTGGAGGCTCTTCTCTGAGGCGAGACGGGTGGCTACTAGGGAGAGGGCCTCACCCCATCTACTGTCCGCTTCCTTCCTTGCGGCAGCAGCCTTTGAGTTGCCAGCACTCCCGGTCACAGGAAGAATCTCTCCCTGAGCACAGCATGGGTCTCTGCAGGAAGCATGTTGTGTGTCTGTGTGTTTAAGGAGTACATCCATGTGGGAAGTGGGGCTTTCTAAGGTGCTCTGTAACCACTCACTCCTACTCGCCCTGACAAGATAAATGCTGTCCTTGAGGAGTACTAGTGACTAGCCTTTTTTGGAAGGGCAGTATATAAATCGAATAAATAAAGAAATAAATAAATAAGCCCAATTCAGACATTATGCTGTATGAGCGTACAGAAGTCTCTAGTCTTGTACATGCGTTTATGTGAATGACTATACCTGTGTTCATTTTAAAAGTGAAGATGGATACAGGTCCTTCAAATACATGGTTGAGATAGACTGGCCACATTTGCATGTTACAGAGGGCCGGAGTTGCAGGGGCCTGCGGTTTCCTTACCGTTACATCGGAACACGTGCAACTCCGGTCCCGCCTTTTCCGTGATCTAAGGTTTCTGTACAGAGACTCCAGTTTGAACCCGTGGTTTGTAGTGAGTTTCACTGCTCAAAACTGAGGGTCTACAGAGCCTCCATTGCATCCGAATGCATCACAAGAGACTGCATTAGGGCAGACTGGACTTGAGGGAGTCAACTGAGCCATTTTCGGAGGGGCAGTATAGAAATCTAATGAATGAATGAATGAATGAATGAACTCCTTCCGTGATTGCAGGTTGTCCTTCAAGCAAGAAGGAAGCCCACACAGCCAGTCCCCCCTCCTTGTTGCAGTCTCACTGACTGCAGAGTTGGCACCTGTGTTGCCTCTAACAAGGATTCATTACAACTCCCAGCATCCCCAGGTGCAATGGCCTTTGGCTGGGGATTATGGGAGTTGTAGTCCATGACATCTGGGGATTCCTGTTAGAAGGAACACTGGTTGCCACTCTCCCTGCCATCCACATGTGGACAGGAGAGCAGGGGTGGGGGAGGGATGGGAGAGAGGAACCGCGGTGAATGCAGCCAGAGTGCACTTCTGTACCTGCATCCAACATAACATGTGAATGACGGTACCTGTGTACACTGTCCACTCATTGTACGAGTGTTGAGCATAATGGGTGAATGGGCCTTAGGTGTCAGGGGCTTCCTTCTGATGCTTGCAGAGGCAGGGAGCAAGAGACAATGCCACCACGGGAGGGCTTAATGTTTCACTCCCGTCACCAGAATAGGGAGACACCGTGAAGGAAGCACCTCCTTCCAGCCAGATGGCTCCAGCATTGCATGGGTCTGCTGCAAATCTGTGTCACTCCTGCTGCCAGGCTCTATTATCCATTCAGTATATTTTAAAGAAGTATTTTCTTATTGGATTGCTCCTGGCTGCTCATTGCTGCTCTCCAACCTGCCCCCTTCGAACCAATCTGTTCTGGTGCCATTATTTCAAGCAGCAACACTCTCTTCCTCCCACTGCCATTTTGACCCCACTGGGCCCTGACACAATTTGAGTATTGTGCTAGGGGGTCTCCTGAACAACTGCCCCCAAAGAACAAAGTGGACGGTGCGGGGTGTGTGTGTGTGTGAATCTTTCAAGGCCTCGGGTTTTCCATTGGTAGCTTTACAGGGCAAGTTGTCATACAATACTTGAAGATAGCTAATTTGAGAAGCCTCTCTGTATCAAGGACATTGGATGAAATACCACGAGAGAGGCTTTCAAATGAATGGACTAGTTCTCATTCTTAAAAGGAGAATATGATCTGCGAAATTTTGAGAGTTGAGCTAGTTATCAGCACATCAGTCATATTCCCTGCCCCTCAGCAACTGATTCATTTTTCTGCTTGTCACACAGCCCTCATGGTATTATAATTGTGTGTTATCCTCGCACAAACTTTATTAAACCTAAAATGTTTTTTTTAAATCTCTGAATAGTAATAGTGGAAGATTTTTATTTGCCTTTAGTCATCAGACTTAAGCAAAACAAATCGAATAAATCCAAGAAACTATTTACACAAAAGTACCAAAACACAACACACAGGCCCAAAGAAAAACTTCAAAAACCTAGTAAAACATTCAATAAAATCCAAAAATCCCTTTTAAAAAGCAGATGACATAAACATACAATTAATATAGCATACAAGCTCAGCTATTAGCTGCAACTATTAACCCAAAATTATAATTTAGGATTTTCTTTCAAGTACTTCTTTCTAATATTTATTGCTGTGGATAGAATCTGATCAGTCTGGGGTATTACATATATTTATCTTGATCACACAACAAATAGAAGTCTGTCTTGTTAGTAGGCAGCATCTTCATACAATTCTGAAGGCTGTGCCCTAGATGTAATTGTCTTTCGGTTTTACACAATGGACACTGCCTAAGTAGGCCCTGTAATTCAAGGACTTTTCCTAGCATAGACAGTTTGTGTTACAACCTCAGAACCTCGGTTCCTCTTGGTATCCCACTAGGGCTTCTCAGCTCACAGACACCTGTACTCTTCAATCAGTCACTGGTCACATCAGGGACTGGTGGATAAATGTAACCGCTAGACTCAGGAGTCCTTAGACTCAGCAGTCCCATTACACACGAGGAATCCCCTTCATGCATGCAGCCACTGTGCATGTGTCAGTGTAGACTGAGCCACAGGTATTTTACATGTACACATTCCAAAAGGGGAGCATCCTGCCTGAGCAGGGTTAATGCCCTTTGTAGGATAACTCTTCCAAGGTCAGGAAAAATGTTAGGAGACTCACACCCACTGTTCATAACAGTGCATAAATCAAAGAGTTGAGAACTCACCCATGGATGAAGGTACCGCCGCAATTCACTTTCCTGCCCCTAAGGGGGAAAAAAAGGGACATTCACTTGGGGTGAAGAGAGAAACTGAGATCTGAAAGGTGAGCATCACCTGACCACATGTTGATTCCAGGGGTTTGGGGCGCCCTTGGCAAAGTTTGATTTGGGCACCTCCACCCCCAGCTGTGAAATGCAGAGCCCCGGGTTTAGCTTGAGCTGCACAGGCTGCTGATTTGTGAGGTCAAATGATCAGTCCATGAGGATAACCAGCAAATGACTAGCCTGTGCTGGGATGGGCATACAGTGGGAGTGAGTTCCTAAATCTGTTATGTGGGCAAAACTCTAATAATTCAGAGATGAAAAGATGCTGCTGTTCAGTTGGAAATCCATCCAGTCTGAGACCATTTCTTTTCTTTTTGGAATGCTGAGGCAGGCAATTCATCTTCAAAAGTGGTGGAGCAGTGGAGCAGCACCTGAGGCCAGCTGTTTACTGAGGGCTGAGTTGCCATGAGTAAACAAATCTGTGTCTTCTGGGGTGCAGAAAGTGCCTGAATCATTTCAGCACCTCTACGGAGAGGCAGCAAAATGATCTGGGCTCCTGCAGCTGAAATGGTTTAACTCAGGACAAAGGGTACTCTTAACAGGAGAGGAGAGCTGGTCTTGTGGTAGCAAGCATGACTTGTCCCTTTAACTAAGCAGGGTCCGCCCTGGTTGCATATGAAAGGGAGACTAGATGTGTGAGCACTGCAAGATACTCCCCTCAGGGGATGGAGCTGCTCTGGGAGGAGCATCTAGGTTCCAAGTTCCCTCCCTGGCAGCATCTCCAAGATAGAGCTGAGAGAGACTCCTGCCTGCAACCTTGGAGGAGCTGCTGGTCAGCAGTGTGGCAGCTGCTTTTAAATTAAACAATGGGACGGGGAGGGGGGACTCACCGGAGGAGCAGGCAGGACCTGGCTGCCTCCTGTTAAATAGTAAATACCCCCCTGCTGGGATCTGTATGAAGCATTTTGTGTAGATCCCTACTATCTAATCATCCATCCATCCATCCATCCATCCATCCATCCATCCATCCATCATATTTCTATACCACCTGATCTGTAAATCTCTAAGTGGTGTACAAATCCCAACATTAAAATCACAGGTTAAAATACATAAAACATGAAAAAAAGGAAAACAAATTATTAAAATTATTAAAATTCTAATTAAAAGCTTGCAAAAACGGGAAAGTCTTGAGGGTGAAAGTCCTGAAAACAAACAGAGAAGATGATGCTTTTATTTCAGCAGGGAGCATATTCCAAAGCCTTGGGGCAGCCACAGAGAAAGCCCAATCCAGAGTCACCACCAGACGAGCTGGGGGAAACTGCAACCGGACCCCTCCAGAAGATTGTAAAAGGCAGGCAGGTTCATGACAGAGGAGGTGCTCTCTTAAATAGACTGGCTCCAAGCTGTTAAGGGGTTTATAGGTAATAACCAGCACTTTGTATTTTACCCAGAAACATATCAGCAACCAGTACAGTTCTTTCAAAACTGGTGTTATATGGTCCCTTCATGTTTTCCCAAAGACCAATCTGGCTGCCGCATTATGTACCAGTTGTACATTTCTGGACTATGTACAAAGGCAGCCCCCAAAAGAATGCATTACAGTAGTCAAGTCTGGAGGTTACCAGATATGTACCACTGTTTTAAGGTCATTCACCTCTATAAATGGACGTAGCTGATGCAGCCTGGGAGTGCTCCTGGCCACCGCTTCCACCTGAAAAACCAGGAAAAGCTTGGGGTCCAGGAGCACTCCCAGGCTATGTACCTGAACTTTCAGGGGGAGTGTAACCTCATCCAGAACAGGCAGATCTAAATCATCTCTTGGGTCCCGACCCTCCACAGTCAGTACTTCCATCTTATTTGGATTCAGCTTCAGTTTGTTATGCCTCATCCAGCCCATTACCGCCTCCAAGCAGGCATTCATGGAAGATATGCCATTTCCTGATAAGGTTGTCATGGAAAAGTAAATTTGAAACATTCTGCCTCCAAATACTATTTCCTGGGTGCATGCATGGTGACCTTACTCTCCTCCAGCCCGACACATCATTATGAAAGTGGATAGCGTCACGGGCACTTTGGCGTTGACATTTTGCACAAAGTGAAATTTAGATTGAATTTCAGCATTCCTCCCAAGAAGAAGGATGTGATCATCTTCAGGGGAAATCAAGCAAGTTTCTAGAAGACTAGTGAAATATCTCAGAGAGCTTCTACACATCCTCAACAAGACAGAAAAGACTCATAATGTCTAGAAGTGAGGGTCACCTAATTACTGGCAGTAGATTCAAGACAGAGGAAAGAAAGCATTCCTTCTCAGAACTTATGTAGAACTTATCAGCATTTATTTACTTGTTACATCTTTATACCACCCAATCTAACAGCCCTGCTTTTGCCGAGTGCCACTTGGTGGGAAGCAACATTTTGAGAGGGAAGTTGCCTTCGAGCTCTACTTGTGGGGTTCCTGAGAAATCTGATTGGCCACTGTGAGCAACAGCATGTTTGACTGGAGGTCCCTTTGGTGGGGTCCGGCAGTGCTCCGCTTCTGTCCTTATGCACCATCGAAGAGTGCAAATAGGGAGAATGCATACAAGTCCTTTCTAAGTGCAGTTAGAGACTTAATTCTGTATCCCTACAATGATTGGCCTCCTCGAAGCATACAACTTGCCTTCCAGCTGGCCTTCCTCTTCAGGAAGCTGAATTGCCATTTGACAATCCAGCAGAGGTGCTTAAACTACAGTGGAACGTAATTGCTTTCCATTCAAAGCGCTTTGAGGCAACCTAAACAATAATAAACAGTGAACAAAGAGAGGATATTTTTAGACTCCATCATGTTATAAAATAAAAATTATTGTGCAGACAGTGGCAGGAAGGAAGTTGAAATGTCCAAGGGAGAGAGGTCCAGAGAGAAGCCTTATAGAACTATTTGACAGCGTTCCATTTCCTTTTCTATTAAGAGTTGCCACCAAATGCTGCCTCTGGCCTTTTTCCTCTAGCCACCTTCTTTGGGCTGGCTCCTAAATATCTGATGCTGGCTTATAGCAAAAAGTGGTATTGGTGTGTGTGTGTGTGTGTGTGTGTGTGTGTGTGTGTGTTACCCCTGCTAACTGGGCAAAGAGGCACTTATTTAACGTGGTGATTCTCTTTAGTGAGCGGCGGGGGGTAGGATGGGGGAAAACTAGCCCTATCTGTCCCCAGCCCAACATCCCTCCAGTGACTGTTGCTGGTGTCTATCTTATGTTTCTTTTTAGATTGTGAGCCTTTTCGGGGGACAGGGAGCCATCTTATTTATTTATTATTTCTCGGTGTAAACCACTTTGGAAACATTGGTTGAAAAGCGGTATATAAATATTTGTTGTGGTTGGCGGTGGTGTGTGTAGCGAATTCCTCAGGGAGGAATCCTGCCCTGAGTTTTAGAGGAATGTTCGTACAAGCAGTCTTTGATTTAAGTTCAGGTGTAGGAACTAGTCTGAAATAGGTATGCAGATGAGCCACTGATTTGTAGAAACTATCAGTTGATCCTAACTGGTGTTTGCTCCAGGTGCTGCAGCTCCAACATAAACATATGACGATGACGACTAGTACCTATACCACTTTTCAACAGAAGTTCTCAAAGCAGTTTAGATAGAAAAATAAATAATAAATAAGATGGTCCCCTGTCCCCAACGGGCTCACAATTTATTTTAAAAAAAACCCTAAGGTAGACACCTTCACACTGCAAACAGAGCAAAGAGACACCATTTAAAGTGGTGATTCTTTTACATTTAGTGGGGGAGGGAGAGCAACTCCAGCACAGCATCCCTCCAACGGCTGATGCTGGTAACTGCCTTATGTTTCTTTTTACAGCATGAGCCCTTTGGGGACGTGGGACCATCTTAATGAATTCTGTATTTTTTTTTCTATGAAAGCCGCTTTGTTTGAAGACTAGTATATAAATATCGGTAGTAGTAGACACTGGCAACAGCCACTGGAGGGATGCTATGCTGGGATTGAATAGGGACAGTTGTTTCCTCCCTACTTAATATAAGAGATCCACCATTTGAAAAGGTGCCTCTTTGCTCAATCAACAGAGGTAAATAGCCCTGTCCTTGCCTGGAAGGCCTGGCCCATTCATGTCAATTGAGAGAGCTCATTGGTATCTGTGCACATTTGTATCCAGGAATCATAAGTTTAACACCAAAGTTCTGAACAAGTGAAATTTAAAGGTCACTTTTCGAGCATGCAAAGCCCTTCACATGTATTGATGTGTTCCTGGTGACGCGTGTTCACATGTACTGATACGTGTTCACATGTACTGAACATGATGTGTGTTCTCTCGACACAAGCTTTTGTCTCTCTCCATATGTGATGTGTGTTCGCATGTATTGATGTGTCTCTGGTGATGTGTGTTCTCAGTCATGCTCTCTGTTCCCTAATAGAAGTGAGAAGCCCTGGCCCAGTGTTTCATATCAACTGCTTGGATGTCCTAGAACATGTCCCAGAATCCCCTGCAATGCACTAGAGTTCCATAGGATAGTAGGAAGCTGCCATATACTGAGTCAGACCCTTGGTCCATCTAGCTCAGTATGGTCTACACTGACTGGCAGCGGCTTCTCCAAGGTTTCAAGCAGGAGTCTCTCCCAGCACTCCCTGGAGATGCTGCCAGGGACTTAACCTGGGGCCTTCTGCATGCAGAGCAGGTGCGCTACCACTGAACTATGGCCCTATCCCCAAAGACAGCATATGTGGGTCTCCCATCCAGGCACTGAGCACAGCAAGGCCTGCTGAGCTTCAGCAAGGTGGCTGTCTCATGTGCTCTTAGAACATGCTCTGCAAAAAACAAGTTAGTGAGGACAAGGGTTAAGGGCATAGTTGAGCCAAATCAGGAAAACACTAGCATGCCTCCTCCTCCTCCTTCTTTTTTTGGCAAGGTTTTAAGAATGTGATAAAGCAAGCCAAAAACAGCTGTGCTGCAGCCATAAATTAAGACATAAAAGGCAACAACTTTTAAAGTCTGCTGGGTGCTGAAAGACAGTCAGGAAATTGGTAGGTCAAAGCTGCTGAGGTCTGTCCAGCAATGTCAATGTTTAGCCTTACCCTTCAGTTTTTTATGTTTAATTTTACAGCTTTCAATAAAAAATCTATTCTCCTCAATTGGTGAATAAATACTGTAACTATCTGTCATTTCCCTTGATTTGCTAGTCTTGCTTTTTCTCTCTGTTCCCTTTAATCTTTATTGAGTAGAGCATTAAGAGTGGGAGACCTTCTCTCACCTCGTCCTCGTGGCCTCTGAAATTTGATCGAAAAAAATCAATATACTGTAACTAAAGAGACTTTACTACTGTCTGCTTGCAAAACTACCGGGGCAAAGCTCAGGCAACCACATCAGTTGTATTCATAAGGTTGTGTTCTTCAAACCCCAGTTACACTCAAATGCGTGTAATTAATCTGCATACCCACTGGAAGGGTAAAAAAATGGTACTGCATTTTCATCAGTTACTGGACAAACTGATTTAATAGTCATCCCCTAACCTCAGGGAGTCCTGGGAACTATTATTTGCTTAAAATATTTATATCCCACTTTTCAACTTGAATTAAAACCATGCTAAAACAATCGATTGCTAAAACACAGTAAAAACTAACCAGCTAAGGGCCAAATTAGGCATGTTAAATGTGTATTTGGTCTGGGCATGCTAAAATTTTTTTAAAAATAGCAGTTTCAGTTGGAGTCAATCCAGATTGGGACTGTGCAGAGGAGAGGGCTTCAACCCTTTGCCCTACTATGGTCCTGATCTGGGTCCGCCTACCCACGCAAGTGAATGCTTTTTGACCGGGGAGGGAAGCTGCCAACTTCAGTGCCAGGCAGCAGGGATCTAGGTGCTCTCATTCTCAATTGTGCCATGGGAAGAGCAAGTGGGCAGTCCCATCCAGACATCCGCCTCCTGTCTCCCTGCTGTCCCAGCTCTGCCTTGGCCTCCTCCCAGCATCTTCCCCTAAGCTCTGCTTTCCACTATGGTCCTGCTCCAGGTCCACCTGGATTACCTGTTCCCTAGCCTTGGAGGCCTCACACTCCAAGAGTAGGCTGTAGCATGGGGGTGGGTAGGGAGAACTAACTTTAAAAGGAGGCAGGCAGGTCCTGCCTGCTCCTCCGGAGACCTACTGCCACCCGCCACTGCCCCACGGTCGTGCTTAAAACGTAATTTAAAAGGAGCAGCCGTGCTGCTTTCCTCTTCAAAAGGCCATGCTGCTCTGATGGAATGCTGTTCCCGGCAGCCCTCACACAGCGACAGCGCATGCGCGAATGCCATTTGTGTGCTGACACTGCGCGAGGCCTATACTGGGAGCAGCATCCCACCAGCACGGCATTTTAAAGAGGACAGCTGCAACTTTTCCACAGTGCCACGATGGGGTTGATGGAGGCTCACTGGAGGAGCAGACCGGACCTGCCTGCCTCCTTTAAAAGGCACACCTCACTCCGCGCCGCAATGTTTCAGCCACAGGAGCCCGGATCATTTTGGCGCCTCTCCAAAGAGGTGCCGAAATGATTCGGGCACATCCCTACTAGACAGGCCTTGGGCCTGATCGAGCAACGCTTTTCTTACGTTCAGTTTTGTGAGCTAACTCACAGACTATCTGAGTCCAGACCATAGATGAGATTGTGCACACAACCACTTGGGGCATGTATGGCCAACCCATGCCTCTTTCCAGCCTGATTTCACTGGTGTGGATCTGAACTGCCAATCAGGGTCCGGACTCTTTACGCTTAGAATTCACCATCGCTAGCAATCAATATGATCCTGACGCTTCCATAATATCCAAGTCAATAGACTGTAACAGAGTTGTCTCCCATTTTTTTCATCAAAGCATACTGGTGCTTGGCCGTTGGGTAAACTTCAGAGCTGTCCTTTGTGCCTGCTGCCACATTTGCTTAGAACAAGTCATTGACAGAGTCACTCGAGAGAAATGTCATCAGAATGGTTATCCAAAACATATGCACTCCTTATTTGTGGAATCCGTGTGTGTGTGTTTAAATGTAAGGCTTGCTAAATCTGTCTCAGCATTACTGCAACTGCCTGAGCAACTGGTCCTGCCCAGTTTGTAGCTACAGCAGTATGGCAAACAATATGTGCCTCTATTTCTCATGCAATAGCTTAACATATGTCTGTCAAAGAGTGATGCCAGTACACCAAGGCTAGGGTAATTTAAATCAACAGCTGTCACTTTATGCATGGCTGCCTTGGGTGAGTTTTGATTTATGTGTATATCAAACGCAAAAAGAGCCTCTGCTCTTAAGCTGGAGCTTTCTCAGCTAGGTAAAGGAAGGGCTGCTAAATTGGTCTGCCCAGTCCCAAACCATCTGGGAAGTCACACAAATTCAGCCTTGCATCTGTGCCCCCTTTTCCTGCAGAGGAGCTCATGCAAACAATGGCATTTTCATCCCATCACGGAAATGGCTGGAATTTTCCTCTGGTGAAACTTTATCATGAGAATTCTTCCCGGTTCAATTTATTATGAACCACATCTGAAGGAAGATTAGACAAACCCTGAGGAATATCTGAATGCTAACTTTGGCCACTTGGGAGGTTGGTTCTCAGGAAGCTTTCATTCCTGAGAGCTCCTGGGAGAACGACAGTGAACAGTTACTGGGGGATTATTTTAGTGGTATATGTTTCCCAAGCTATTACGTGTTTTTGAGGACTGAACAAAACATTCTCATGAGAGAACTTTTGGCTTGGATTTTGGAGCCATGAGGGAAAAGGGGACACATCTTTCATCTCTTTTAACTGGTACCACTTTTTAGTGGTGGAAGCAGCCATTCTCCCAGCAGTCACCATTTCCCCCTTATGATCCGTTTTATTTGATGCTTCACCATGACATATCATCATGCAGAGGGGGATACTGGGAAAAGATGGCAACCACCAGACACTGGCACAGATGAGATTCATGCCCCATCCACACACTCAAGTGAAAACACGACTGAATTTTTTCTCATACACACCTTGCTACAGCCTTCAAAGCAGGCTGTGAAAATGTTGGGGGAACGGGGGCCACCGCTAATAAACCCATGTTCTGCAATGCTGAACCCAAGCAGAAAGCTTCAAGTATGAGGGAACACAGCAGGGTGACTGATATACTGTCCACTTGCTGATTTAAGCCCCAAACAGGAGCTCTGTTGCATTGCATGAAGAAAACTTCTATTGAATTTAAGACACCTCTTCGATATTATAGGTACCACAAGAGTACATATGGCTGCTACGGCCTCTGGGTTTGCTCCTATGTCAGTGAGGGCTTGGATGAAAACCTCTCTAAATAACTGCACGGGAAAGATGCATTTCCTGATACTTCAATTAACACGTGAGCAAGCATTCAGACAAAGGAATCAATGCATGTACAAATGAGGTCCATGTAGGGTGTAGGAGTCTGCTGTTGAAAGACAACTGTCTAAAATCCCCTTGGTCATGCCCCAACTATCCCAACAGGTTCCCATCTGCAATAATGGACACTTAAAAGTGTGCAGAGATCAATGGAGGGGGAGGTGATGGAGAGTGAAGCAAGCGACGAAATCAGAGATATGTTTTCTCTTCTATTTGCAGTCCAGAATGGGGAGCATGTTACCAAGCCAAAAAGAAAATAAATGGCGGTGGAAAAAAGCAGACTTGAAATATTCATGCAGATAAGGGAGACTGCAGAAGAGTAGGCTGCCAATCAAAAGCAATTGCCGTTACCATGACATTGCCCAGAACCGGAGCTGTGGACTCAGTAATGAAGGGTGCATTTGCCTTGGATGGCACAGGAGTGGCTCAGGGCAATGAACAATATCACAGCTAATCCATTTGCATGGCAATTCCAATTACCTCAGTGCTGCATTCATTTGCTGGCAATATGCAGCTCTACCTCCAGGTGCCAAAGAAGCAAAATGTAGGACCAGATCCCAGCTGACAAGGCAGGTAAAATAAATAAAGTGGAGGACACGAAGAGCTTTGTTCCGGCTAAGACAACCAATCCTTTGGCTGTGAAATTGGATACTTGGAACTGCAAGGTCCCCAGCTGCAGATGTAAGATATGCCTGGAAGCGGGGGCTGAAGAATGTGAATGAGAAGCCAAGAACTGGAAAACGATTTCCAGTGCTATTGACATGGACTTGCTGGGGAAGATGATGATTCATCATCTGTGCTGGACTTTGCTGGACTTGCTAGGGAAGATGATGATTGTCACCTGAATACAGTCCAGATGGTGACAGCTGTGGTACAGGAAGTCTTCGACTAGATGTTGTGAGTTAAGACAAGTGGCAGTTAAGATGCTTGTAAATTGCCACCTTGTTTCAAATTTACAAATGCATTTTTCATTCCACAACATGCACTATGGGAAGGGAGTTTCCTCTAGATAGCCTTTTCTAGATGGTAGTAACAGCATGTAATTTCAAAATAAAACCTCTCACTTCAGTTGCATTATTTAGGACATCTCTTAGGAATGTGCAAACACCTCCCCGCCACCCCCACCCCCCAAAATGTTGCTTGTCTTGTGGAACCTCATTTGGTTTCCCTTGAAAATCCTCAGATGTTTTGCCTTGAGAGGAACTGGGAAGTTTACTTTCGGTTTCACTTTATTTAGTGACAAATCTAATTTTCTCCATTGCCCACAATCATGAAACACTTGCGTGCATGACTAGAAGTAAGAGGACCTTGGAAGGCAATGGGTTAATGATTGCCTAGACCAGGGTTTCTTAACCTTGGGCCCCCAGATGTTGATGGACTACAACTCCCATCATCCCCAGCCAGAATGGACATGGCTGGGGATGATGAGAGTTGTAGTCCATCAACATCTGGGGGCCCAAGGTTAAGAAACCCTGGTCTAGATGTTGGATCCTCTTGAATGCTAAAGGTACATTTATATTTCAATCTAAAGCGCACCATATTTGAATGCTTAGTTAGCAATCAATACATTTCCATCTAAGGAGCTGTAAAATTGCATACCTTTTTTGTGGATGAATTTGACTTGATCAGTTGCTTGCTCCCAATGTGTAGACTTCAGTCTGATTGATGACAAAATAAGCAGTTTAGACACTTGCAAATAATCTATGATAATCTTATATAATTTGTTTGTGGTTTATTAATCAAGATAATTTTTTATTAAGGAGATTATGCCAATCTTATTCCCCATAATTTAATGCAACTGTCTGTACCAGTTCATTCATTTTCATAAATCTCTTGCAGTTATTGAAATAGTGGAGCTAGTTTGAATTCAGAATGAAAGCTTTCACCTGTACGTAAATTAAATTCAAGAATTGATCCTTTTCTTGATCCTTTCCAAACAAGACTGGAGGTCATGAATCTGAGAGCTCATTTGATTTGCAACAGAGATGGCATTGCCACAAGCAACCAATAAGTGCCCGTCCAGGGCAACGTTTTAAAAGCTGCTATGCTCTGAACTTAAGGGAGGAAAGCTGGTCTTGTAGTAGCAAGCATGAATGACCCCCTTTGCTAAGAAGAGTCTGCCCTGGTTACATTTGAATGGGAGACTACATGTGAGCACTGGAAGAAATTCCTCTTGAATGCAGAAGGTTCTAGGTTCCCTCCCTGGCAGCATCTCCAAGATAGGGCTGGGAGAGACTCCAGCCTGCAACCTTGGAGAAGCCGCTGCCAGTCTGGGTAGACAATACTGAGCTAGATGGACCAATGGTCTGACTCAGTATATGGCAGCTGCCTATGTTCCTATGAACTTCACCTCCCAACTCTCTGGTCCATGACCATTTGTCCATGAACATTCATGAACAGCAGTGGGTAGAATAAGATGGAAGACAGAAGCAGAACTAGTAGGGAATCCCATAAGTAGGAAAGGTGGGTGATGGAGAAAACCAATATATAGATTCTGGGTGCAACAGGTAGTCAAGAAACAATAGCCCACAATCTCAAAAGGGAGTTCTAATATATGATGCAGGATACTCCCTTTTGAGCAT
This sequence comes from Hemicordylus capensis, assembly GCF_027244095.1. Lineage (NCBI taxonomy): Eukaryota > Metazoa > Chordata > Lepidosauria > Squamata > Cordylidae > Hemicordylus > Hemicordylus capensis. Next base: position 25,132,538 of record NC_069667.1, read on the forward strand.
CTGAAGGTCAAAGAGCCAGCATAGTGTAGTGGTTAGAGTGTTGGACTAAGACCAGGGAGACCCGAGTTCAAATCCCCTTTCAACCATGAAACACACTGGGTGACTCTGGGCCAGTCATGTATCTCTCAGCCTAACCAACCTCAAAGAGTTGTTGTAAGGATAAAAATAGCCATGCACCTCTGAGTATAATAACCTCTGAGCTCCTCGGGGGAAGAGTGGGATATAAATGTAAAAAATAAATGTAAAAATAAAATAAACTATGTGCTGGGCTGGTGCTCATGATCAAAGTGCCACTGAATGAGAAGAGGAGGAAGGAAGAGGCCTGCATGTTCCTGATAGTCAATTGCTTGGGTGGTGAAAATGGCAGGTGTGGGGCTGGGAAGGAGTCATGTATGAGGGATCGATCATAGGTGATCGGCACAGGTTGACTGCAAGAACCAGCCCCTTCTTTCACATACTTCATTTCTTGTTTCCACCCCCACTACACCACATATCTTTTATGAGGGGCTTGATCAGGACCATGGAATGCAGGAGATCTTACTTTTTAAGGTCCTGATCAAGACTGGGGAGGTGCTTGATGCCTCAATCAAGCACCTCAGTCAAGCACTCAATCAAGCACTTGATGCATCAATGCAGCTGCTTGATGCCTTGGCCACAGAGCAGCAACAGAGGAGGGGTTGATCTGGATTTTAAGGAAAAAAATACAAGTGTGAAATAGCAATTATGTGCTTACTGTAACACATAGTTTGGCCCTGTAGAACCATAATAAAAAACCAAGAAACTTGTGAGACAGAATTCTTCTTGAGAGGGGAAAGATTTGATTTCATGCCACTCACAAGCCATTATCCAACCATCATAGTTTTCTCTGTTTCGGTTGCTACCTGTAGTTTTTCCTAACTTCTTGTGGGCTATTTTCTTTACAAGCAGAACCCTAGTCACCCAGAATAAACCTGAGCTTCATTATTTCCTTCCAAACTGGTCAGGAATGGCAAGGGAGAAAATAGTCCCTTTCTCATTATGCATTTGGGAGTGAGAGAGTGCAAGACAAATAGAACTGTCTATTGATAAAGTAACATGGACATTCCCTGCTGGCTTTGACCTGATTTTAGTAGAACATTTGGACAACCTTCTTGAGAAAAATTCTTCTAACGACTTTGTATATCTGAGAAAGACTTTGAACCACATGTACATAATTGTGAAGCATCTTTAAACATAATTGTGAAGCATCTTTAAACAACAGACCCTCCTGCTCCCCTCACTTTGCAATCCTGATTCAACATTCCTCTGAAAAGTAATCATAACAAACATGCAAAGGGGATGTTGAGAATTGATCTAATGTCATAACGCACCAAAAAGCAAGAACCATAACAACAAAAACAGAGTGGTCAGAAAGGAGAAGCTGTACACACACACACACACACACACACACACACACACACACACACACACACACACACACTAAATTTGTACAATTTCACAAATAAAAAATAAGGGTACCAGAGGAATAGAATTCATTTCAAAATTTATTTTGGTGCATTTTAATTCAATTTACTTTGAACCTACAGGGAGGGCTGCTGCTCAGTGAAAAAGCTTTGCATGCAGGGGTGTCAGGGGAGGTCCTAGATTCAGTTCCTGGCATCTTCAGGAGAGGTTGGGAAAGCCCTCTTTCTGAAGAACTGGAGAGCCACGGCAGTCAGTGGCCGTAACCCTCAGCTAGATGGACCAATAAGCTGACTCCCTATAAGGCAGTTCCATACATTCATGCTGTAGAATAGGCAGGAAAGAGAACCAGAATTTCCCCTCCACTTGCTTACAACATTGCAAACATATACCTCTGGAACAGGAATGAATGCCCATATTTTGAGTTCTTCTCTAGTAAACATGTCTGGCATAGTCGAACCTGGGTTGGAATCTGACAGAGGCCAACTTGGCAAGCATCTGTTCTTGTGGACCAAATGGGCTGACTCAGTATATGGCAGCTTCCTAAGCTCCTGTGATTTCTGTTTCTGAGCATATGCATGCAGAAGGTCCTAGATTCAACCCCTGGTATCTTCAAACAAGTTTGGGTAGCATCCCCACTGAGTTACCAGTCTCCATGTATGTGGCATCATTTGGGTGGGGTTTTCAGGGCCAACTTATATGCTCCATAGGAGTCCTGTGAATGGAAATTGCCATATCTTTTCCTGTATCAAAATTTAGAGATATTTTAAAGTTGTCTTGGGGGGCATTTGGATTTGGGCCATGGCACAAGGAAGAGGGATTTAACCCTTTGCAACTATGCTGATTCCCCAATTTGCCCCCCCCCCACCTGAATTTGCTAATCACTGAAGTGGGGAAAAATGTGTAAGAAGGTTTGAACTTCAGAGGGTCCCCCGAGTCATTCTGCTTACTACCTAATCAAGTTCATGCTATTAAGAAGTACTTGCAAAACAAGATGGCTAATTCAAGTTGGCTAAACTAATTATGAAACATCACCATTAGATGCACTTTTTACTACTGTAATAGGCAGAATGATCAGGTCTTGTGGTGTCAGTAATGATACCGAAAAACCTTTAATGCTCTTCTAATAATTAACAGATCAGCTTAACAAAACAGTGTTGAAAATACATAAAAGTTCATTTGCTCTTATCGTACCCCAGAAAAATGCAGCTTGTTCCAGAAATCTAAGAAAATGCAGGAATGTACTGTTGTTTTCTAGTAAATAATATCTGCGGATTTTTAACCAGGTACAAAAAAACTCCCCTATGAAGGACTAAAATAAACACTGACAGGTCTGTCTGTGGTTGAAATATTCACACAACTTTTATATCTTTAGGTAGAAAAAAGGTAACCTATTTTGCCCTATTAATCTATTTTTGAACACACAAAAAAGTAAATCGAACTCTAGGCATTAAAGTTTCAAACATCCTAGGGATATCACTTTTGTAAGTGTTCACATTTTTATGGACTTGATGTCATTACATTAATAACATTCAGACTTCCTATACAGGTGAATTTTGGAGACGTTTAAAAGTTTAATGGTTTCATGTCTTGAGAGAGACAAAAGCTGCAGTATGAAAATTCTTTTTATGATATTGGTTTTTGTTTTTTTAATCCAGCTGTAAGTCAAGAAATAAAAGCATATAAGCTTGGTGCACAAATGAAATTAAAAAAGAACAGTTTTAAGAACTGCAAAAAAGCAGGAAAGTTACTGATTATAAACACTCTTATGGGGTATGTGTGTTATATTGCTGCTGACACCTGGTCTGGAATGTTAACAAATGTCAAGAGCAATTGCACAAAGAGGTATGAATGAAGTTTTTAAAAGGGTCGGCTTTAATGTTCAGAACTAACAAAGAAGTACATGGGACCACAGCATGGACATTAACCATGTAAATCTTGAGAATTGCCATGAACCCAATTTCCTTGGGCTATAAGAAGTGGGATGCTTCCAGGATTCTCCACATTTGGAATTATAATTACTTGTTTTGACCATGGAACAAACACACTGGGCGGTGTCATAGGACCGCTGCAAGTAAGGAAGGCAGGGGGATGTCGGGATCAGGCACTAAGCATGTCGTGCACATGTCGTGTGAACCTACCCGAGTCTGTTTGCCAAGTCAGCTGCCTGACATTTTCCTGACTTCTGTAACCAAGCGATCATGTTGATTAGAAGATCTTGGCTGTGGACACCAGCAGTGAGTGGGAGGGAAGGAGGGAGGGAGGGAGGAAGATGGGGCATTAGGCAGCAGGCAGCGAATGATGGGGCAAGCAGGGGGTCACAGCAGAAGCAGGAAATGGCAGGATCTGCAGTGGGGCCCTGGAACTGTGGAGGTCCCCCCACAGAACCTCAGTTGGTCCGTGTTCTTGGAACACGGTTGGTCAATTATAGATTTGCCCCTAGTTAAACCCTTACCCATGCAGATATTCAACAGATACCCACTTAAATTTAAAGGATAGGATTTCAGAGTTCGAAGGGACCTCAGAAGTCTTTTAGTCTTGTCTGCAGCTCTGTGCAGGGACCTGCTACAGCAACCCTGAGAGATGGCGGTTCAGCCTCTGCTTGAAAACCTCTAGAGGAGGAGGCAGCCTGTTCCACTTTAAAACAGTTCTGACCATTAGGAAATTGCTCCTAATCTCTATTTCAGACCAGTAGTTCTAGTCAACAGAGAACAAACCCACTCTTTCAGTGGCAACCCTTCAGATATCACATATTGCCCTATCCCGGTGCAACATTAGCACGCCAGTGATCAAGGGCCAGGTGGCTGCACGTCCAATATACTAACATTACACAAGAACGGGCCGGTGCATGTGGCAAGTGGTTAGTGTGGCCACGGTCACATGAAATGCTCATACAAACTGGATTTTAGCCATAACCCGTGTCCTGTATAAACAAGATATTAGCTTGAGTGCATTTCCTGGGACTGAACATATGAAGCTGCCTTATACTGAATCAGATCTTTATTGTGTGGATAAAAGTGATCCAGCTGACACAGTATACTGGGACTTTAAAAAGGCTTTTGACAAAGTTCCTCACCAAAGGCTCTCAGGTAAACTTAGCAGTCAGGGGATAAGGGGACAGATTCATGCGTGGATGGGTAACTGGTTGAAGGACAGGAAACAGAGGATAGGTATAAATGGATAGTTCTCTAAATGGGGGAAAGTAAGAAGTGGGGTCCCCCAGGGATCTGTACTGGGACCAGTGCTCTTTAACTTGTTCATAAATGATCCAGAAGTTGGGGTAAGCCGTTAGCTTGCCACATTTGCAGATGACACTAAACTATTTAGGATAGTAAAATCCAAAACAGATTGCAAGGAGCTCCAAAAGGATATCTCCAAACTGGGGGAGTGGGCAACAAAATGGCAGATGTGGTTCAATGTTAGCCAGTGTAAAGTCAGGGCCAAAAACACCCCCCCCCCCAACTGTACATGGGCTGATGGGGCCTGAGCTGTCAGTGACTGACCAGAAGGGAGATCTTGGGGTCATGGCGGACAACTCATTGGAAGTGTCAACACAATGTGCAGCAGTTGAGAAAAAGGCCAATCCCATGCTTTGAATCATTAGGAAGGGGGTTGAAAATAAAACTGCTAATATCATAATGCCACATTTGGAGTACTGTGCATCCCTCTAGGGTTTCAGAGAGAGAATGGTCTTTTTCAGCTCTACCTAGAGATTCTACAGATTGAACTTGGGACATCGACATGGAGAGCATCTGTCGCTGTGCTGCAGCCTCAGCATCCATATTGGTGATCCATACCCGACATTCATTCTGCTTGGTGAAGGAGACTTTTAGATGGAAGCTGTTATGCTTCAATTGAAGTGGCTGAATAATTGAGATTAATATAAGTGTATATAATGTTACATTAATTTTGATTGAAGCTGACAAAAAGAGAGAGAGAGAGAAGGAGCTATCAGAATAAAATAAAATTCTTCAAGATGTATACTAGACAGCCTGGTTATATAATTACTACCCTATTTAGTAGCATGAAGCAAAATCAGTAATAAAGATCAACAGCTTACGGCAAAATTTGGCATCAAAAGCAAAGCCCTACAATTGTATTTGTAAACATGGTTTAAGCTGGTGATAAGATAAGGTCTGTTGAGCAGAGGAAATTGAAGTCACTGGACAAATAAGATCCCCAAGATAGTTATAGCATCCAAAGAGAAAATGATATGCCAAATTCTCTGAGCTTCCTTGCCATTTGTGACACATTCTGCCATCCAGAAATGGCTTATGGGAGATCCCTGAACTAGTCCGAGTAGATAGTGTCATTCAAACTTCAAATCCCAAAGGTTTCACTTATGGTAGCATTGAAAGAGTTCTGGATGTGAGGGAAATTTATGATACATTTTAGTTTAACAAGGAGGACACAAAGAAGAAACAAATCTCAGCTTTCGCTCTGCTAGTAAATGGAGAATCCCTTACTAAACTGATACAGAGGAATTCAATTCAATCAGTTACATTCTAGCTGGGTAGCAAGTATACATCAGGGCCTTTTAGACATCTTTTGAGCCTATCAAACTAGTTGGGAAGCCCCCTTTTTATCAATGGGCTCATAAGAACCCCTGCTAACTGCGCAAAGAGACAACTTTTCAAGTGGTGAGTCTCTTATATTGAGCAGGGGGGGAGCAACTGGCCCTCTCCAACCCCTGCACAGCATCCCTCCCAGTGGCTGTTGCTGGTGTCTGCCTTTTAAGACACCTTAAAAGGTGTCTGCCTTTTTAGATCATGAGCCCTTTGGGGACAGGGGACCATCTTATTTACGTCTTGTTTATTTTTCTATGTAAGAAAAAGGTTTTCTGTGAGGACTTTGGTTGAAGAACAGTATATAAATATTCGTTAAAAAAGAAAGAAGAAGAAATTCAAACGGGTGAACAGCATGCTGTGATTGGAAAACATTTGCCAACATGCCACACAGCAGTTCTGCATTGCCCACACTGCAGCAGGCATCTAACACAACATGGGTGTTCTTGTGCAAGAGCGCTCTTGCGAAATTCTAACTTAGGTTTCCGATATGCTATGAAAACAGGAGTGCAATATAGGTGGGGCTGTTATGATAATATGCGGGGGGGGGGGCGCAACTGTTATGTAATCAAATCACATACATCAAAAATTATGTATTTGATCTGAGGAATCTATAGTTAATGTTGCTGCTACTACCAGGAGCTAGATGCACCCCTGGGGGCAGAAGATTTCCTGGCACCTATTCTGCCTGTAACTTGGGGAGAAAAGTCCTCAGTGAAGCAAGGCATCCAAGCCAAGTAGAAATGTGGAAATTGGGCTGCGCCTCCTTTCTGAAAACCCCAGCATATATCAACCTGAATTTTGGGGAATAAACTCCTCTCATAAGGGGTTATCAGTGCCCCAAGCATGCAAGTAAACCAAGGATCCAAGGATCCTAGCAAAGCAGAAATGTGAAAGGGGGAGGTGAGCCTACTTTTCAGGAATGCTGACACTTCTACATGAAGTTGGGGTGCTATCAAGCCTTATCAAGGGTCTACCATCCTTGGAAGTTTCATTTCATTCTGATGGATAGATAAGTAGGTGGACAGATAGACAGACCAATGGACAGACAAAAAACATGCTAGTTTAAGACCAGAATTAAGGCTCATTTTGGCTCGAGCTTGACAAAGCCAGAAAATGGGGACAGACGAGCCTTGTGATCAGTAATGATGCTGTGAATGTCACAAATTGTGCTCACTTCCGACTTGCCCTCCATGCACCCAAACTTTTCCTTAGACTTTGAGGCTCAGATCAAGATGGGAAGGATGGAGTGCCTGGCACCAGCCAAAATGCCCCATATTGTCAATCGAAGACAAGTGGTAGGTGAGCACAGTTAATGACATTGTGTTCCATACATTTTATAAATAAAGATTTAAGTTCTATAAGAATGTCTACTCTCCTATGGTGCTTAAGCATTCTCCATGATTGGGTAATAATAATTTAAAAATGGTTCTGGTAACTCCCAAGAAAGGGAATTTTCAGGCACACAGTACATGAAACACCTTATTAGAACCAGTGCTTGGTTTTATTCGAAATAAGAGTCATCTGGGGAGGTTGTGGGTTCAGACTTAAACCACAGTGAAATCAGCCAAGCTGAGTGTCTACTAGGGAAAAGGCCTTTTCAGCGGTAGCACCCCATTTATGGAATTGCCTCTCCAGAAAGGCTCAGCTGGTGCCATCACTACGTTCTTTTAGACACCAGATGAAAACCCCTTTTGTTCTACCTGGAGTTTTAATTTTTTTAAAAAAAGTTCCTTATTTTAGTTGTATTTTGAGGATCATTTGAGTGTTTAAATTTCCCTTGATTACCTGTTTTGAAGTTTAGTCTGTATGCATGGTATTTTGGGTTATTGGTCATAGACCGTAATAAAGGACTTGACTAGCTGCATTTTATGATAGTTTTAATATGTTTGGACTGTATCACTGTAGTGCTGTTTCTATGGGAAAAAACCCTTTTTTTCAATCATGGCGTGCCCTAAATATATACCTTCCCATGTGGTATGATGTAGTGTCAAATTGCTGTTTTCCAGCAGTAACACTATTCACAGGACCATTAACACAGAAGACCTTCCCAGTGCTGTGCTGTGCTATGCTGTGAGGCAGGTAGAACATTTACGATAAATTGAGGGTTTCTAGAATAAATAATACATATGCTAAGGACGACAAAAATAATTTCCAGCCCAAATGTAGCTTTTGGATAGTAATTAACATTTTCCCCATCTTTCTTGTTCTTTGAGGAATAAAACTCAGCTGTAATATTTGCCTTAGAGTAATTTTATTGACATATGCTTGGCATTATGGGATGCAGAAATGTCAGATTTAGTGGGAAAGAATACAGTGTTTTGATGACTTCTGAAATGTGTCCAAACACTTAATTTTTAGAGCATCTGTTACAAACCAATTCCTGAATGATATGCTAAATATTTCAGTACATCTTCCATTTTCATTTGTAGAAAAGTTCATTTTGTTAAATTTAAAACTGATGTCTCAGAAATGCACAGTCGGGGAAAAAAGTCCTCTTTAATTATTCTGGAGGGATGGCTTTAGTTTGCAAGTATGGAAAACAAAACTCATTATTCAACCCAAGACTTTTAATGCCCATTACTTAAGTTTTTCTTTCTTTGCACATCATTCAGAGTGAAATTCTTAGTAATTAATATTTTCTATGTCTTAAAGTCTCAGTTTTGCATTGCTGTGGATATAGTGGCCTAGAGCAAGGATTCTCAATGTTGGGTCTCAAGATCTTATTGGACTTCAACTCCCATATTCCCCAGCCTCAGTGGCCTTTGGTTGGGGATTATGGGAGTTGAAGTCCAAAAACATTTGGGGACCCACTGCATTGAGAATCCCTGGGCTAGAGGATGCTACTGTTAGGTGAATTCACAACTAGGACAACCATATCCAAGTACTCATTAGTGGGTCCACATCTTCCTGAAGGCTGGTATCAAGTGGAGTGCCACAGGACTCTGTCCCTGGATCCTGTACCAACCAACATTTTCATAAATGACTTGGAGGAGAAAGGGAGGAGAGAGGATGCTTATCAAATTTTCAGATCACACAAAACTTCAAGGGAAGGGGAAATAACTAAGAAAATAGAAAAGTCATATCTGGACACACTCAAATATTGGGCCCAAACCAACAAGATTAAGTTCAACATAGGCAAATGTAAAGCCTTGCATTTGAGTGGGTGGTGGGTGGAAGTACAGGATGAGGGAGATCTGTCTTGGCAGAGGTACATTCGAAGAGCATCTTGATGTCTTAGTGGACAAGAAGTTGCACATGAACCAGCAGTGTGACACAGTTGCTAAAAAGGCTAATGCAATGCTTGACTTTCATTGTTCCACTCTATTCGGTGCTGGTCAGACCTGATTTGGAGTACTGAGTCACATTCTGGGCCCACAATCTAAGAAGCTTGTCGATAAACTGGTATGAGTTATTGAGTTCAGAGGAGGACAACATAAACCAAGATGTTGAGGGGTCTGGAAACCAAGTCCTACGAGGAACGATTGAAATAGCTGATCATGTTTAGCCTGGAGAAGAAAGGACTATGGGGAAACAGGATAACAGTCTTCAAGTATCTGAAAGTCTGTCATGTAGAAGAATGAGTGGATTTGTCTTTTGTTGTTCCTGAGGGCAGGACTAGAACCAATGGATCGAAATTGCAAGGAAGCAGACTGAGGCCAGAATTAGGAAGAATGTCATAACCATAGGAGTGGTGTGACAATGCAATACTGTCTTGTACAGTGGTGGATCTCCTTCATGGGAAATTTTCAAACAGTTGCTTGTACTGAGCAGGTGGGTGGAATAGAAGATCTTCAAGGTCTCCTCCAGCACTAAAATTCTAAGAAATATTCTTCCACAGTTCCCATTCATTGTGATGGCTCTTGCACAGAGGAACATACCAGTGGATTGTGGCCATGGGCTAGTATGTTATTGTATGAATACTGTTTTAAATTCATATTTTTACATGCACACATTTCATTAAACTTAAGCTGCATGGAACAACAGTCTCTTCTAGAAACCATGAGAGGAAGGCAGGGGGTGGGGGGAGAGACGACACCAAGCAGTCCTAATATGATAATATTAGTATGAGAGCAAAAGACTTTTAAGTATCTGTAAGCCATAGATTAAGGGAGCTGGGCTATTTTAATAAGGAGTGATACAATGTAATGCCAATATGAGACAGCAGGATTATAAATTTCCCCAATTAGTCACACAGTCAAACCATGTATACAAATAATGTGCATCGCCGCTGCTGGTTAAGGAACAAATCGGGAAACTAGGTCAGACCAAAGCAGTGCTCAGGTAAATCCAAAAAATAAAATAAAATTCATCTGGGGGTGGCTGGGATGACAGATTTATCGGAAAGTCCTGACCTTAAACGGGCAGTAAAGGTTTCAGCGGAGTCATTTAGAATTAAGTTAATAAGGCAGACACAGCAAGCAGGCAGGCCAGCAAGAAGCAAGATTCAGACATATTTGCATGGCTGTTTCAACAGTTGTGTGTGAAAATCTTGGGGGAAAGAATGGCAGCAAAATATTTGTAGCAGTGGAGGATCGGTTTAGGTCCCTCTTTCAGCAGGGGCGTTCTTTTGGGCTGTACAGAGTGGAGTGGGAGGGGAAGGGTCAGGGGTCATTGTGGGAGCCTGGCTGGAGGTGAACTCTGCTCCTCAGCCTCACCAGCCAAGGCCAGGCGGGGAAGGGGAGTGGACTTCTCTCTGGTCCACTACTAGGCCATCAGTTCAGAGGCCAGCCTGAGTGCCCCAAAAGGCCTTCTGTCCCTATTGTGTCATTTTCTCCTCGTCATTGGCTTTGGGGGCTGAGAAGGAATCTGCTCTGTTTTCCTGACTGGTCTTTCACTTTGTGGGTTATCAGAATATTTGCAGAATCTGTCGCCGCTGGTTGCCTGTGGAGCTGAAGCAAAGGCACCATAATCTAAATGCAGGGGTGGCCAGACCACATGCGGGTGTGTGTGTGTGTGTGTGTGTGTGTGTGTTGTGTGTGTGTGACAGCCACCCTCCCCCTCAGCTGATGGCTGTGAGTGAAGGAGGAGCAGCAAATATTGTTCACCGTCCTTGGATGGCCTTCCCCCTACTGGATGCAACCATTCAAAGACAGGCTTTTAATAATGTTGGGTCTCCGCAGAGTCTTATGAAAGTTATTCTCAACACAATGGTGGTCTGCTGTAGTCCCATCTGTGTTTTGCTCCTTCCTCCCTTGGCCACTGCAGTCCCCCGAGCACCAACATTTGGCCAAAATCACTGTTGATTTTCTAAATGAATCCAAAGCTGTTCCCTCTAGCCCTGCCCATCCCACACACACTTCTCCATTCAAAGCAGACCTCCAGCAAGATTAATGAGAAATCTCTCAGCTGGTGCAAAGAGAAGAGGGGGCATTTCAGCAGTCCTTTTGAGGAAGTGGTGGTGCAAAAACAATGGAAAATGATCCCTACTGGCAGCAGACGCAATGCTCTACCTGGTTTCCACCATTTTTTAAACCCAGAAATCCCTCCAAGCCACATTATGTTGTGCTGTCTTTTCACTCCAAGAGGATTTTGGTTAAAAGAGAGGGAGGAGCTGGGTTAACACATAGCAAGGAAGGAACCAGTGGTTTGGCTGAGGCACTGGAACCCTAAATGTGAGCAAGCCCTGCTTCTGTTCTTGGGACAGATATGCTGAGATTGGGCATGAAGTACAAAACCACAAATCACAGCATATTCCTCCATGCTTGTGGTATGGAATCTGATATCCATCCCTCATTTCACATCTGGCTTATAGGTACCTTACTACAAGTAGGATGGAATGTGTCAAGACTGGTGGGTTCAAGTCGGGTTGAATTAGAGATGTGCACAGAACCGGTTATCCCAGTTTGGCTCCAATCTGGACCAGATTCAAGCTGCCCTGGCCACATGGCCACCGTGCCTGTGCAGAGGGCCAAAATGGGGCCAAAACAGGACTAACTGGGTCTGAGAGACTTGTGCGGGGGAGTGGAGGCTGGCGGGGATAGGGGGAGCTGCCACATCCCCCACGGCTGCCACAGCACCCCCCATGGCCACTGCAGCACTGCCAGGAGTAGGCAGATCAATTTTACTAACTAGTATAACACATTGGGGAGTCCCCCACCCCCTCGAAACGGTTCAAATTCGAGCCAAGTCCTGGTCCAGAACGGGGGCAAAACCAAACCAGTCCAGTTTGAGTCTGGTTTGGATCTGAACCGAACTGGAAAAACCAGCTTTGTGAACATCCCTCCCCTGTACTAGCCAGATTCTAGCTTTACAAGTATACTCCCTGAAGTGGCCCGCGAGCTGGTTCTGCAAACCGGGCTGGGGGTGGTCTGGTTTGGCCTCAGACTGCCAGAACTGGGCCGGCTTGATGTGAGCCAGCTGGCACATCCCTAGGTGGAAAATTCTGCGATCGGTGGGTTCAAGTTGGGTGGAGTGTGCCGAGACATTGCTGCTGCCCCTCCACCGCAAAACTGATGACAGTTTTTTGGGGGGTGGGGTGTGTGAAAGGGATGCAAAGGTAAGTTCCATTTCACTCCCCTCAAATCCCAAATTCAAGCTGAACATCCTCAGGTAAGAACTTTAGGCTCAGGCTCAACTGTAACTGTTGTCAGCCACAGAGAGAGGCAAATCCTTGCTGAAGAGTGGGGTATAAAATAAACAAAAATATAAGACAGCTAAGACGTGTCAGAGAAACACAAGTGAAGGGAAAGGAATGAGGGAAAGAAGAGTTCTCGCCGTTTATGCTTCAGCATAAAGATAGTAGCTGTAGCACTGAGAACAAACAAATGGTCCCAAGAGAAGAAGAGTGCAGAATCCAGAAGTAGGCGACCAAGGAATCTCCTGCTACATTTTAAAGGGCAAAAAATATTTTGTTGGACTCTCCATCTTCAATTCAATAAGGCATTTTTCTTTGCAAACATCTCCCGAAAGAGCAAAGTGTTGAAAAAGGAGGGCTTATTTGGTGGCGACACGTTGCCATCAGAAAGTATAGTTTGTTCCCATCCATAATTCAGAGTTCCCCACAGAGACAACAAAAGCTGACTGTTCAGATATATTGGAACTACCCTTGCCAGAAGCTTCAGCTGCAATGCATTATTGAAAGACTGAAGTGGCCGTCATGCATCCCAGAGAGCACATGCAACTCCCTCCGCATTGGGGAATTTCAAGTGGAACATTCCTTAATGTGGTTGCCCTTTTCTGGGACTTGAGGAGGCTGAACTTTGGAATGCCTTGTCCTAAAGTTTACTAGGAAGCAAGTATCGTGCAAATAGATTGGGATGAGAGCAGTGTTCCCTCTAACAGGGATTCCCAGCTGTGGTTGACTACAACCCCCAGAATCCCTAGCTGCAATGGCTTTTGCTTGGGGATTATGGAAGTTGCAGTCAACAACGTTTGGTAATCCCTGTTAGAGGGAACACTGGATGAGAGGAGTTCCCCAAGCTCCACCCATTTATTGCGTGTCTGGTTCACACCGCTATGAATTCCACTTCTCCTCCTGCACTCCAGATCAACTAGGAGAATTCCAAAAATTATGGAATTGGAGCATCCAGAGTTTGTGACAGTGTTCACTTCGTTTGCATCTTCCCACCCACTCATGGGGGCGATTCACATGTTCATCCTGGGCAGGCTGGGTGGAAGGCTGCACTCAACCTACCTTCCCCTGGAACACCAAACTTTAATTTCTCAGCACGCCTCCTGTGCACCCACATGGACAGCCCTGCTCCAGGCTGCTCTATGAAGCACAGAGCTGGGGGGAGGAATCTGGGGCCAGAACTTGTTTTCCTAGCCTCCAGGCATCCCTCAATGCAATGCGCGATGTACACGTTGCATTGGGGATTCCCCCATCAGATGGGTGCTCTGTGTGCCTGTTTCTGTGACTCTTTGGGCTGCACTTAGCTTGATGAATCACACAATACCTGGTAGCCAGGGTAAGGGTATGAGAGCACCCTTAACCTCGGCTAAAAGCTGGGTTCATTCGTTCGTTCGTTCGTTCATTCATTCATTCGATTTCTGTACCACCTTTTCAAAAATGGCTCAGGGCAGTTTACAGAGAGAAACAAACCAATCAGATACTGTACTGTGCTGGGGGTAGAGTGGGCCAGTTACTCTCCCCCTGCTAAATAAAGAGAATTGCCATGTTAAAAAGGTGCCTCTTTGACAAGTTAAGGGGATTAGACGGGCAGGGAGTGGAGGGAGCTGTGAGGATCCCACAACACACGGGCTCTTTGGCACTGTGGTAAAGCACCACACAAAAGCCCTCGGAATGCAGTTGTGTATAGTCAGGTCAAGGTTACTTTTCTACAGTGTGTTATCACATAGGCATACTGGTAAAGCAGAAGGGGAGAAATATGACAGATCCAATCCATTACAAAGTCCACATACACACTGGCCTGTACAAAATTTGGAAATAACTCCTCCTCCCCCCGCCCTGGCCCCAGCTCACAACAGATAATTTTTAATGCACCTGCTCCACTTGGACATCGCTGATGCCCAATGCAGATCCTGTAGGTTCAAACTAAGTGTAAATTATTTTGAAGTCCAAACACTGAGGTGCTGTATGGATTCCTTGAGGTTTAGGTGAGAGATGAAGAAGGGCTGGGTTCCCTGAGAAATAATCAAGAGGTTTCTGGTCTGGATATTTCTATGCTGAAAGTTTTTATGCTGGTTAAATTCAAATATGCACTTAAGAGAGCAGTTAATTAGCACATCAGTAGCAATGGAGTTTACAGTGACTCACAAACCCCTGCAATTAAAGGTTACTATGCAATTAATTAGTGAGAGTAATACCAGAGATCCAGCAAAGCAGTGGTTAGAGGGATGAAGTAAGAACCCTTGGCACCATTAGGAACGAACCTTGGGGTCCAAGTCTGAGGCCCTGCTCTCATGGGGCACCCCCCTCAGCACCCCCTCAGCCTGCTAGTGCCAGGAATCTCCTCCCCACACTGACGTGGGTGCCAGCTTGGGGATTCCTCTGCTCTGTGCTGCTCCCTCCATGCTGGCAGCCTTGTGCCCACCAACGGAAGGCTCTCTTGAACAAGTCACTCTCTCTTTGCCTATACCATCTCACAGTGTTGTTGGGGGGAGCAAAATGGGGGGAGAGAAGCTTGTACATTTCTCTGAGCTCCTTGGTGGGAAATCAGGATAAAAATGTAACCACAAGCTATATATCTATATATGGCGGAAGGTCCTAGGTTCATCCACAAGTGCACCCTTTTTGATACTAAGGACTGGCACGTCTTGGCAGCTACCTGTGCAAAGTAGCAGCAACCCACAAGTTTCTGTGTTATAACAAGACACACTCAGGTCGGAGCCACTGTTCTGCTAACCCCGAGTCCAGGTATGTTTTCTGTAATAACTATGGAGGTCAGGAGGCCTTGTCAACTGGCTTATTGCCATGGGCATTGCTGTTGCTCTCCTTCAAGCCTCCGTAAATCAAAGCTAATTTTGACTCTGAGGTAGACTTTGTTTACCGAAATAAAAAGAGAAATCAATAGGACGATGTACTCTTTGAAAAACTGACACAGACATATATCAAGCTAAGTCCAAGAGGCAACTTCAGCCTTGCAGAGTGAAAAAGGTTGATCTAGTGGCATTATCTTGTATCTAAATATATGTTGCAGCATATCGTTGGATATTTATAATTGCCATACATGTGCAGAAAGCCCCTGAGACAGTTTGCTTGCCTTGTAAGTACTTATTTGGCTTCCTTTGAAAGTTCTCAGATGTCTCATTTTGTGAGTGGGACCCAGAAATTCATTTCTAAGTTCACTGGCTGACATGATGCACAGCATACTGTGGCCAGCTCTGCGCTGCTGCAGGCATCTAAAACAATGCCGGCACTCTTGCACTAATATGTAAAATGGCACAATTATGCTTGCATGACACCATGGTCATTGGAGATCATGGCTGTAGCACTGCACAAATGCACCTGCACATTTTGACATGTGTACAAGAACACCCTTGCAGAAAAGCACTATTTTAGTTGCCTGCAGCAGCACAGGTGGTGCAGAGCTGCCTGCGGGATGCTGTGCATCATGTCAACCACTTTATTTATTTATTTATTACATTTCTATTCCGCTCTTCCTCCAGCACCCCCTGGAGACCGCTGGAGTCAGTAGTCAGTTTTTTTAAAAAAATAACTTCCCCAGTTTTAGAACCCCAAATTGGGTGCAATGTGAGCCAGGTTGGGGTTCTAGTTTTGAGGCACAAAACCGAACATTCCTGGTCTGGTTCAAGTCCAGTTTGAACTTGAACTGAACCAGGCAAATTGGATTTTCTGCACACCTTTATTTGCATGCAGAAAGATTTCTGCATGTGAGCAGGCAGATGCTTTTCCCAGAGCAGCTCCAACCCCTAAGAGGAATATCTTACAGTGCTCACACATGTAGTCTCCCATTCATATGTAAACCAGGGTGGGCCCTGCTTAGCTAAGGGGACAATTCATGCTTGCTACCACAAGACCAGCTCTCCTCCCCATTATTTGGTCCTACCCAGTTTTCAGTTGTGTGATCTCATGATGCTCCTTTCCAAAGTACTCCAAACCCACAGCAATATCAAGGCATCAGAATGGATGAAGCACTCTTAAAAATGTTTTCCAGAAGTTAAACTTCTCTCCGCAGAACTCAAAACAAAATAAAAAAGAACATTCAACCGATGCAAGAGTTTTAACATTCTCCTCCTGTGCACTTAGAGCATTAGTGTTGTTTTCTAGGGCCTCCTGTTCCAGCCAAACAGCTGGCTTGCAGGACTACTAAAACCGGTTCAGAGCCATTCTCAGGCTTGCAGGTTTAATGCCATTCACCCAAATAGGCTTTGCTTTCCAATTCAAGCATGAAATTACTCATTAGGCCTCTGATGAAGAAGAAGGAGCCCACCAAAAAAACACAGCAGGGTAAGAAAAGGAAACCAGCCCCAGAAAGTAATTTAAACTGCTCCCCCCAAGCGTGAGAGACAAAGCAGCAACTACAACATTCAACATAAGATTTAAAATAGATCAGCAAATGAGTCTCTGAATGTCCAATGCAAACGGCAATTACAAGGAGTCACTGTTACAACAAGGTTCACTCCTCCGCCGCTACTGCTGCAGAAAGTCACAACTGCAGGAGCCTCAAATGTGGGGGACGTGAAGGACAAAGACCATATCCCACGATCCAGTCCTTGTACCATGCTGGAGTCCCCTTGCCATTCTGTCTGAAAGATCTAGGCTCACAAACAGTGCCATGGAGGAGCGTGTCAACAGATGATTGACACTCGCACCCAGTTCGGAGGTAGCACCCCCATCCCCCCACTCTCCTATTTGCATTCGGATGACAGGGAGAGCAGCAAGATTGCAGAGAGGCAGGGGGGCTGGTTCTTGACAGAAGGACAGTCTGCCCAGCCATTTGGGCTGGAGCGAGGGAGGAGCTGCCTCCCTCCCTCAACTCCACCTCCGTGGACCCCTAACTGTGATGCCAGCATTCATATGTAACACTGGCCCTGACCATCACACCTTGATTCTCCCTCACTTTGCTGGGGGTGTAAATGCTTATGAGAATTATTTCCAATTCACCATTTCTCATCTCTCCGATTTCACACACAGGAATAATTTGGATATCCACAGATCTCCCATTGAGGTCTTGCTACCAAAGGAAGCAGAATCATTCTCAGGGGAAATTATATATCTATATCTATATGAATGAATTGGGTCCCACCCACCCCTGTTTAAAAAAAGACATTCACAAGCAGTTTATAAAATCTGTTTTCTTTTATAAAGCAGTTAATACAAACACATTTTTCCTGAGCGGAGAAACAAACAAGGTAGCATATCTGCAAGCAGCTCACAGTAACTTCATTTGCAAACCTAAAGGGTTATCCATAGCCTGGAGCAGCTGATCTTGCACAACAAAAGCAAGACTGATTTACAGTTATTTAGTAACACCCACCTCCCATCCTCCAGTCAGTGTTGACTTAATGTCTTCCTCTGCAACATTCACTTTTTATGGCTCTTGTTCATTAATGTCACTTGCTTTGTCTCCTTTGCCTGGTGGGGAAAGCATTAAAGTACAAATCCCCTTCTCAGCCATGAAGCTAACCAGGTATCCTTGTGCCACTGGCATCCTCTCAGCCTAACCTACTTCGTGGGGTTTACTGCATGGATAAAGGGGGAATAATAGAATTTTAGGGTTGGAAGGGGCTTTAGAGATCATCTAGACCAGGGATTCTCAACATTGGGACACCAGATATTATTGGACTTCAGCTCTCATAATCCCCAAGTTTTTCCTTAAAAAAGCCACCTTTCTGGCTTTTCAACAGTTGCAGAGTATATGGAGGAGGAGTCCAGCTTTCAGCAATGTTTCTTAGTGTTGTCGGGGAAGAGCTTGGGCAGCGATTCTGGTATGGAAGGGTAGACCAGAAAGCATTTTGCTCTTTTTGTCTCTTGAGAGGGTCTGAAATTAAATCGGCATAATTGGGTGTACAGGAAGTTACCACAATCCAGTTTTCCTAACACAGCACAAGGGTTCACTAGAGCTCAGGTCCTTTCACTGATTCTTGTTATGTTCCATGTATTGGCAGAAGGGAAATGACCACATGTTAATGGTCACATGGAAGACAGGTTAGAGATAGGGGCACAGGCATTGTAACTCCACTCTTAGTGGGAAAAGTACAGTCATAAGAACAGCCCTGCTGGATCAGGCCCAAGGCCCATCTAGTCCAGCATCCTGTTTCACCCAGTGGCCCACCAGATGCTGCTGGAAGCCACAGGCAGGAGTTGAGGGCATGCCCTCCCTCCTGCTGTTACTCCCCTGCAACTGGGATTCAGAGGCATCCTGCCTTTGAGGCTGGAGGTGGCCTATAGCCCTCCGACTAGTAGCCGTTGATAGACCTCTCCTCCATGAAGTTATCCAACCCCCTCTTAAAGCCACCCAGGTTGTTGGCTGTCACCAGATCTTGTGGCAGAGAATTCCACAAGCTGATTATGCATTGTGTGAAAAAAGTACTTCCCTTTGTTGGTCCTAAATTTCTTGGCAATCAATTTCATGGGATGAAATTGAATCAAAGGCTTCTTAAACCAAACTTCTCATATAAGGATGGCTACAAGCACAGAATTCAAGAACAACAAGTAGAACAAAAAGCACAAAGGTTTACCATAATTAAGTTTGATGTCCTTTTTAAAGAAAGCAAACCTGAACCCTGCACAAAGCTGTCACAATGGAGACTGCAAAAGTGATGAAAGAGATATTTCACCGACCTCTTTTGTTCTCCGCTATAATTTTTTTTTATCAACAACTAGAATTGAACTGGCATGACATATTGACCAGGGGAAAAAAAAATTCAGAAACACATGCTGGTTTTGCCAATATCTCATCCTTTGATTTGCTTGAAAAAACACTGTAAAACATCATATATATCCAGCATAGCCTTCTAGGTGTCAGTAATAACTTTTGATATCAAGTGTTTTACATTTTATTTATTTATTACATTTCTAGACTGCCCCATCCAAAGGCTCTGGGCAGTGCACAACAAATTTAAAAAACATGAAAACCAACACCATTTAAAACACACTGCTTAGAACACTATAAAAACAACTTAAAAACAGTTCAGAACCATTTAAAAATACTTAAAAACAATTTAAAAACCTTGGAAGGTCAAGCCGAACAGGTGAGTTTTTAGGGCTCTCTTAAAGGCCAACAATGAGCCTAAATTATGGATATCTGCCGGGAGTGCATTCCATAGGCCAGGAGCAGCTACAGAGAAGACCCTGCTCCAAGTTGCCACCAGATGTACCAGTGGTAACTGGAGATGGACCTCTCCAGATGACCTCAACATGTGATGAGGATCATACAGAAGAAGGCACTCCCTAAGGTAGCCCGGACCCAAGCCATTCAGGGCTTCAAAGTTAATAACCAGCACTTTGTATTTTCTCTGGAAACATATTGGTAGCCAGTGCAACTGTTTTAAAACAGGCATGGTATGTTCTCTCTGGGTTACCCCAGAGACCAGTTTGGCTGCCGCATTTTGAACTAACTGAGGTGTCCGAACTATATACAAAGGCAGCCCCACATGGAGCACATTGCAATAGTCAAGGCTGGAGGTTCCCAGCTGATACACGACTGTTTTGAGGTCATTCTCTTCAAGGAATGGACACAGCTGAGTTGATGGAAAGTGTTCCTGGCCATAGCCTCCGGCTGAGATACCAAGCTGAGACCTGGATCCAAGAGCACTCCCAAGCTGCGTACCTGTTCCTTTTGGGGGAGTGTAACCCCATCCAGCATCAGAAGATCTAACACATCCCTCAAATTCCGATCCCCCATGATGAGCACCTCCGTCTTGCTTGGGTTTAGCTTCAATTTGTTAAAAGAGTCATCTTTTAGCTCAAAATCATTCATGGGGTTGCTGCTGGGAAAGTATTAATTTCCAAACGTAATGGTTGGTATAGTGTAATGGCTAAGAGTGTATGCTGTGAGCCAGAAGTGGCAAGTTCAAGCCTCACCCTGTTGAAACCACTAGCGACAATTCAGGGGAAATCAGCTGTTCCAGTTGGTAACTAGGCAAGGGATTATAGTTTTTCCATATTATCACAAACATTGGAAAGGTAATGTTTGATTTCCTATGCTTGCTATGCACACAGACACTTGTGTACGCATGCCCAAAGTTCTGTCATTACACTCTTGGCAGTAGCTCACTCAGATTTCTTTTTGGTTTAAGAAAGTAAGTTTGATCTCTCTAGAGTCATGTGTCATGTCCTGTCCAGGAATTCGAGGATTTGACATGCATGTCCTATGCTCACACATCCACCTTAGCAGCAACACACAATTTGTTTTCCTTTATCAACTTGCTAAATTAAATTAAACACATCTGTACCTTGTTTCCCTACTTGTGAAGTGCTTTCAATGCTAAGGCAAGTTCTGAGAATTCTTTCATTAATTTTCAGCATTGAAAACAGTTTGACGTAGGAAGAAGACCAAACATTTTGCCAGCAAATTCACTATAGGGCAGGGGTTCCTAACCTGTGATCCTCCAGATGTTGCTGAACTACAACCCCCATCATTCCCAGCCGCTATACATTGTCTGGGGATGGTGGGAGTTGTAATTCAGCAACATCTAGAAGACCACAGGTATGGAAACCTTGCTCTAGGACAGGCCTGCTCAACTTCCCATAATCTCTGGCTATTAGCTACTGTTGCTGGGGATTGTGGGAGTTGTAGTCCAAAAACAGCTACCTAGTGGAGAGGGGGCCCATGTTCACCCCTCTCTCTGGCAGCCCCAGCCCTCAGAGTGGAGCAAGGGATCCCAGATTCTTTGAACCCATCCGAGCAACTATAGCTACACCCCTGCTGTGACTCAAATGAACTGGCCAATGTTCCAGCATTCTGAACCATTGGCTGTTAATTGGGCACAGAGGGTTTTGAAAGGAGCACTGAGAAAAACCACACAAAACAGCCATTTCATCAAGAAGAAAGTCTCTGTGCTAGAGGGGAAAAGGACACTTGGGAAACTCTCTTAAAGCAGACATTACCTCTTCAAACTGGAAGACAGAACTCTTGGAAACTTTCCCCAGGAAGAATGCAATTGGGATCTGGACCTCAATAGGGGATTCTCCCCTGTCACTCAACAGCAACTGCCTACTGGCAGCAACTAATCTAATCTAATGCAAAGCTCAGCAGCACTTACAGGGGGTTAATTTGTACGGTTTTGTATGACCCTACCTATAATAGCTAATTTCTGCACATTAGCTTGGTTACCCTGCTCAACCTCATCTCTGAAGCTGTCAGATTTAAAATTACAAATGCACTGAACTGTACAAAAAATAATTTCAGTTGCTGGCAAAACTATTGAAACTGGCATGGCTGCCTTGAGCTACCAGTGGGATTGTTGCTAATCAAGGTGGGTTACACTTATCGCTTCAACTCAGTCTCACAAAATCAGTTTGAATGTACCTGGTTGTTCATCACAGGATAGTTCTCGGTAGATCAGATGCATGACATGGCTAAACCAGAAGAGCATTTGTTGTTTATGAGATGACAAAAAAAAGGTACCAAATATTATTATTTGGTTCAGGACCAGTTGCCACTAAATATAGGAACAGAGGAAGCTACCATATACTGAGTCAGACCATTGGTCTATCTAGCTCAGTATTATCTTCAGAGACTGGCAGCGGCGTCTCCAAGGTTGCAGGCAGGAATCTCTCTCAGCCCTATCTTGGAGATGCCAAGGAGTGATCTTGGAACCTAGATGCTCTTCCCAGAGTGGCTCCACATCCCCTGAGGGGAAGAACTTACAGTGCTCACACTTCTAGTCTCCATTCATATGCAACCAGGGCTGACCCTGCTTAGCTAAGGGAACAGGTCATGTTTGCTACCACAAGACCAGCTCTCCTCTCAATATAACAGCAACCAGGTTAAATTAAGGTTCATCTAGTCATAATAAAAATGAAGATGCAAAAATATTATGGGACTTCCGACTACAGACATACATCTGCCACACAATACACCAGATATAACTGTAGTCGAGAAAAAAGAAAAACAAGTTAAAATAATCAACATAGCAATACCAGGGGATAGCAGAATAGAAGAAAAAGAAATAGAAAAAACAACAAAATACAAAGATCTACAAATTGAAATGGAAAGGCTGTGGCAGAAAAAGACCAAAATAATCCCAGTGGTAATTGGCGCCCTGGGTGCAGTTCCAAAAGACTTTGAAGAGCACCTCAACACCATACGGGCCACAGAAATCACCACCAGCCAATTACAAAAAGCAGCTTTACTGGGAACAGCCTATATTCTGCGGCAATATCTATAATAACAGCAACAACATTGATAATAAAATCCAGCCATCCCAGGTCTTTGGGAAGGACTCGATGTCTGGATAAACAAACCAGTCAATAACACCTGTCTGACTGTATAAACAACAACAATAATAAATAATAATGAAATCTTGCCAATCCGCAGATACCCAGGTCGCAGTTGGCGAGACCTGCCTCAATTTCCCGGTCGCAGATACTCAAAACCGCAATTGGGAAACCTGCGGTTTCTGTATTACAAAACATGTCATATGTCTCCAGTGCCCATGCATTGAAAGGAAATGAAACCCGGGCAGGTAGTGCCCTAGAACTTCTCATCATGTAATCTTCTGTCATTTAATTCCTGGAAATCATATGTATTGCAGGTTTTCTGCAGGGCTCACGAGGTTACACAAATTTCTTTTTCCTTATCCAACTATCAAAAAGTATAACATATCTACAAAGCCTGGAAATTGTCCCTTTAATATTTAATTCCCACCCCCGCCCTGCAACAACGCAATCCATTTTGCACATGAAAAACCTCTTGTTGGCTTGGCAAAAGTTCCATAAAATAAGGATCAAGTATTTTAAAAGAATGAGCTCCTAAGACCTTAATTTGTATTAATGCCCCCTTCTAAAACTTTTGACAGAGCTCCATTCATAATGAAATGTTCTGGAGGTAATTATTTCACTTTCTTCTTCTCTAGGAATTATCAGAATTATTTATATACTCAATCTTAATATCATAGCTTCATTGCCTAATAGGAAAAATCCACAGGATATGAATCATTGGAGAAGGAATTAAAAATCTTTTCTGTTTTAAATTTCTTTTTAAGAAAAAAAAAGATAAAAAGATTTCTAATGGCCTAAAATCCACACCGCTGCAGGCACAGCTTGCAAATCAGAGCTACCTCTTCGTAACTCTGAGCTACCAGTTAATGCTCTTGGTCCCTTTGTCGGGGGAAAAGCTATAAACCACAATGCCGAAATGATTAGTTAATGAAATCGTGGAGTGATAATGAGGCCATAAGAAATGAAAGTTAAATTATTAATTTAAAAAGGTAACACAGACACGAAAAAGTAATGAAAGTTGGGGAGACACATTCTCTTTGCCCCCACCAAAGTACAGTCAAAAGACGTAAACTGGGTAGCAACTCGGATCCTAGCCTTCAGCCCCTGGTCATGTTGTAATGGAACTCCTGACATTACAAATGCATTCATTTGACAGTTGTTCCCCTCTCGTAAAATAATGGGTCATGCACAAAGCTTATTACAAATTGCACAGAAGCTGTAAAAGCCATAAAAATTTCAACTGACATTTACTACGAAGCAGTAGCTTGAGGATGTTGATACATATTGATAAGAGTCTACAGTGTGACATTTGGAAAGTTTACTCCTAATTCATTTGCAGAGCATGCAATATATATTTCCTAACATGCAGCCCTGTCATGTCACTCCCTTACAACATACATACCTGTCATTTACAAAACAATATAAGGAGATCTCTCTCCCTCTCCCTCACATTCAAACACTCCCCCCCCCTTTGTGGAAAACATCTCCCTTAATAATCACCAATGAGTTAATTGAGGCACGTATTAATGGCATGTTTCTTCTCTCCTTATGCCAAACCCCCAGAATCGGGCAGCATTAAAAATCTACAGAAACTCAAATCATAGCAGCTTGTTCAGAAGACAGTGTGATCCTAAGGATTTTGGTTCAGAAGTGGTTACTGTTATCATCCTGTTATAGCACTGGTATTGGTGCAGGTCCCACTGGGACAAAGAAAAACACAAGGCTAGCAGCACTAAGTTTTACCCAAGGAGGCTGTTTCTCCCCTTATGCAGTCAGACACTGAAAATGGCATGACAGCACTGTGATGCCTGTGATAACGCCTGGTTCAGAGGTGCACCTAGGTTATTTTGGAGCCTGGAGCCTGGATCAAAGCTTGCAAGGGTCAAACCCGCCGCCCCCCCCTGCATTTGGCCCAACATCGGACAGAACACTCCCTGCTGTTCAGGGGCAGGGGGGTTCTGAATATTTTTTTTAATATACTTATGACCCAGGCCACCCAGGGGCCCATTGTGCATGTATGGCGGCCTCCAAAATGGCTACCACAATGGGGGGAAAGGCCTGGAAAGGGCTGAAGAGCACCTGAACTGGGTGCTTTTTGACATAAGGCAGTCCAGTGGGGGCAGGGGGGACCTCCATGGACCCCCTCACAGCCTCAGAGAATCCCCCCAGAGGGGGTAAGTCCAGTTTTGTGCATATCCCTAGTCCAGCATCCTGTTTCCCACAGTGACCCACCAGACGCCCCCAGATAAGAGGCAAGGGCATGCCCTCTCTCCTGCAACTGGTATTCAGAGGCATCTTGCCTCTGAGGCTGGAGTCGACCCACAACCACCAGACTAGTAGACATAGATAGATAAATTCCTCCATGAATTTGTCTAAGCCCTTCTTAAAGCCATCCAAAGTAGTGTCCACCATCACCACGTAGGGATGTGGAAGATGGGGTAAAGCCCCATTTGCCACTTGTCTCAGACAGAACAATAGCATGAGCTGCTACAGTGCAAGTCTCCTTTTAGCAGTACAGGAGAAACAACTTGACTGGGGGACCAGCTAGACGTGATCTTTTTTTCCCCCAGCCTGCCATGTTTTTCCCCATAACTAACAGCCACAGGGTGCTGCAATGATGATCAGGGCCACCACTCAGGCAGAGGGTTCAATCTCCCTCTCCAGTGCTTCTGCCCCAATCTGTAGTGCCACCACCGCTGCTATTGACCTTCAAAATCCAGGCTGTAAACTCCTGTCTAATTGGGCTCTGAAGTACATGGAGAAACAGAGCTAGACAGAAAGAGAATGCAGCAATGGTTTGGTTGTTCAGGGGCGGGGGTTGTATTTGCAACGCTGCCCTTGCTCTATAGTTCTCCAAGTCTTAGACGGTTAATGTTACGCTCCAAATGTAGTTGCCAGTTATTGTGGCAAGCATAAATAAGACCTTTCCAACACAAAGTGTAACATTTGTTTGAAAAGAAACATGTTTGCGAGAGCACCATTGTAAATTTATTCCACTCTCACAACATTTGCTTTATCTGGGGAATTAAAAGGGGGGGGGGACCCTACAACAATAACAAAGAGCCTGAGAAACTGTATATATTTTCCTTTAAACAAAGATGACAAACTCAAAAAAGGGAGAGATTTTTATCTGTCACAGATGAAGCCACAGCAATTACCATCGGGCTCATTGTATCAATCCCTTTTGCTGGTTTATGGCCCGCAATTCCTCCAGGAAATGTCACAAATCCACAGGATGTCCTTGAGCTTCAGAGTTTGCATTTCAAGCTTTGATTTAGCTGATGAAAAACATATATATTTATAAGCACATTTTCCCCGACAGTTGCTTAGCCACTCTCCCTCCGCAAAACTCAATAAACAACATGAAAAGTTAGTCTTAAGACAATTGTGGGTAAAGTCATCCAGAACCATCTCTGGGATCCCTTTGAGACCTCATATGAAAGAAAAGACATATTCCCAATTACCTCTTGCCCTCATTTTAAAGCTTCCTCCAAACTTATCCGCACCACTACTCAGCAAAGCCTCAAGTACCATGCACAGTTACTTAGGAATGAGTCCCACGGAATGCACTAGTGTTTACTTCTGAGTAAACATGCCTAGAATTACGCTGAAACTGCACCCTCACCACATATACTTCTTATGTGTGATCTGTCCCTCACTGTGTAACAGACCAGGTATAGGATTTTCTTGGGACCACAGCCAAGACCACAACCTCTCCTGAATTTTCAGTGTTTGATTAGAAAAAGAAATCTCTTGTGCTGCAACTTATGGAGATACGAAGGTGAAGGGAAGGACACAGTACTGTATTTACCTGAATACAAGATGGATTTTCCCTCAGGTTCTTTGAAGTTAAAAACTGGAGGGTCATCTTAAATTCAGAGTCTTCTTCTATTCTGGTAAATATGGCATTCTACCCCATCACATAACTTCACCTTGTTGGAGATGTGCAGATGCTACGAACCCCTGCCCACATCTTCTAAGGAATATTTGGTAAAAGAAATGGGTGATGTGATGTGATAAGCCCTATTCAGACATTATGTTGTATGAGTGTATAGATATCTGGTGGTGGTAGTTGTGAAGAAAGAGGAGCAGGGGCAAGGGCATAAAGGCGGTAGTACCTGAAGCCCTGAGGTCTTGGATTGCCTCCCTTTTGCAGAGGTAAGAAAAGGCACCCGCTCAGCTTCTCCCCACAAACTTTCTTTCTTTCACCACTTTCACAGGAAAAAGGAAAGAAAGAGTAGGAACATAGGAAGCTGCCACATTATACTGAGTCAGACTCCACCCAACTCACTAATGTCTACACAGACTGGCAGCGGCTTCTCCAAGGTTGTAGTCAGTCATCTTTCTCAGCCCTATC
Source organism: Hemicordylus capensis (assembly GCF_027244095.1). NCBI lineage: Eukaryota > Metazoa > Chordata > Lepidosauria > Squamata > Cordylidae > Hemicordylus > Hemicordylus capensis. The sequence continues at coordinate 25,159,713 of NC_069667.1, forward strand.
CGGAGATGCTGCCAGGGAGAAAGCTTGGAACCTTCTGCATGCAAGTGGCCTCATCTTACAGTGCTCACATTCAAATACAGAGGAGGATCTTACAGTCTTCCATTCAAATGCAAACCAGGGCAGACTTTGCTTAGGAAAGAGGACAATTCATTCTTGCTGTCACAAGACCAGCTCTCCTCCCTGGGAAGAAGTAAAACTGAATGGTAATCAAATGCCTCAGCAGGATCTTGCTTTTTGGCTTTCATTAAAAAAAATTTGAAAAAAATTGAAATGGTCACAATTTAAGGTAAAAGCCAGGAGCAGAGGGAGGCCATGGGCGGCCCGGGTTCTGGCTCTGCCGTAGCCCCCTAGCCCCACCCCCTGAGTATGACATCAGATGCAGGGAGCGTTTAGCTATGCCCCCACATCTGACTTCAGACGCGGAGGTGTGGTTTAGCTCCCAAATGGGGCTGCACGGCCCCATAAGGGAGTTAAATTTGCCAGTGCTGCATTCTCAACGCTGCCTTTTAAAGGCAGGGAGAGTCGCTCCAGCCATGCGGCCCCATTTGGGAGCTAAATTGGCCAGCGCAGCCTTTGCAGCGCAGCCAGGAGTGAGTCTCCCCACCTTTAAAAGGGAGGGAGATTCACTCTGGCCAAGCTGCAAAGGCTGCATTGGCCAATTTAGCTCAAAAATGGGGCCCTGTGGCCCTGTGTGGGAGCTAAATCACAGGTGTGAGATGCAGGAGTGTGTCTGGGGCGCGAGGCATGGCCCCTGGTAGAAGCTGCAGAATCCAGAAATGTGGTTCATAATAAGACTTGGATGTCCTTTAATATATGTTTATCGCCTTCCTAAAATAAAGGAAAAAAAGGAAAAGCTGCACTCCAACAGAAGGAAGATTTTACACAGATTAAGCTCATGCTAAATGAATTGTAACCAGGAGGAACCACTTTCTGTTTCAAGGAGAAGTCAGCCACATAGACAACTGGCTTCCTGGCACTCGGACATAGAAGTGTTTTTTTGTTGTTGTTGTTGTTTTAAAGTCAATCGATTGTCTCTCCCCCACCCCCAAAGGTGCCAGAATAAATATTGAAATGGATGTTGGAGGCCTGAGAGAGAATAAAATAAGAACCCCAAAAGCCAGCTCAACACATTGGACTGGTTTGGAAGGAGAATCCACATTGGAACTGAAGCAGGTACATGTGTAAGAGCAGCAGTAAAAGGGGTGGATATAAGGAATCACAGGGAAAGTCACATTAGCGCTGGGAGGGAGACACAAGAGGAGTAAACATGGTGCAATGTGTGTATGTGTTTAATGCGCTGGAATATAATCATTCCAAACTGCGAAAAGAGAATAAGCTTAATGAACGTGAAATACACTGATTAGTGTCCTAATTGCAAGACATTCCGTTTCCAAAAGGTCTTGTTACATGGGCATTATGGTGCCTGTATACTTAACGTACAAGCTGCAATCTACCATTATAAACCCTGAACATTCTATTGGCCATAAAAGGCAAAGCAAATCAACTGTCCAGTCCACTTGAAATTTTGTACAGGACAATTGGGTAATAATAAGCAATATAACCCATCCTTATTTGGTGCAGCTCTCTTGATAAAATGACAGGAGATGCAGCAGTTTTAAATTGAGCCCTAAGATGCTGATTTCACGTGCTGGTGAAATACTTGACCAAAGGTAAGTTCCCATTTTTTCTTGCTCATTCATAGGGGAAGCTGCAAATATTGAATTTCTGCTTGGACATATATTATGGTAAGTGGCATTTTTGGGAAGCATTGTGCATCAGACAGAAATTTATCAGGCGGATCTCTAACAATGATTTGTGAAGCTGCCCCTGTTGAATTTCTGACTGGAGACATCTTCCCCAGCCCAATGTGAAGCTGAGAGTTCGAGGCAAAGTGTGCATGTAGTCTAATTGGTAGACATAGTCACCAACACAAAACAGGCTATATCTGTGATCCAAAAGATAAACCAGAACACCACAAAACGTCAGGAAAAAGAATAATATAATACAGGGCTTATAATACTATAATACTATAAAAGTATCCCAAAGGGGATAAGGAGAGATATATATAAAATTCTCTAAGGTGTACCCGTGGCTAATCCTATGCATGACAGCTCCCGCAAGAGTTCGCAAGCAGAAGCACCATGGTAATTGGGCAGTGGGGATTCCATATGCAGATAGGGAGGAGGAGCCTTATACATAAGAAGCATAAAGTGCCACTAAGTGGATAGGAGAAGTCACTGAGGAAGACATTAAAGTCGAAACGGGTTTGACTCACTGGACAAGACTTTAAACAGACTTCATACCATTTGGCAATGCAGCACTGAATTGACAAGTTTTTAAGAGGACTTTAGCTCATTTGTGAGCACAATTTTACTACATATACTTGGGACACTTTTATAGTATTTCATTGGTATATGTATTAGGATGTTTATTACTTTATTTTTTGAACTTAATTGTGTGCCAAGCTATGTAGAACTTTTAATTCTTTTAATTAACTTAACTTTTAATCTTATTTATTTATTTATTTATTTATTTATTTATTTATTTATTTATTTATTTATTTCCTGATCTTTTCTGTTGTTCTGGTCAAATTGAAAGAACCAGCATAATAGATTAGACTTGCCAACCAGTCTGTACTGCTTATGTGGTGTGGTAGTTGAGGCGATCCCCTTAACTTGCAATTTCCACACTTTTTAGAGCATGAGTGAAATCATAAGTATCTTAACTCTTATCTTAAATGGAAATTTGGGGGGGTATTTCAATATACTATATTAAGCTACCCAACCTCTATTGCTTCCTGAAATAATTATCTGGTAGGTTTTTTTTTGTGGGTGGTGAGGGGGTGAAGAGGAATTTGCCAGCACTTAACATAAAATTTTGAGATGGCTTCAGGTATTATTGCTTGTCATGACACTCAGAGCTGAAGAGTTACATTAAAACATTACTCATGCCTTAGCATGTAGCTTAATAGGTTTCTAAATACCCGACAATACACACACACCCCATAAGTGGGGAAAATGTATATTTTGACAGACGTGTTATGCATATGTCAAGAAGAAAGAAGAGAAAGGGTTTTTAAAATGTTTGATACAGTGACTGAATTAATGGAAATCATTTCCCTTTGGTTAGTAACAGTGACATCTAGAACTCAGCCAAGAATTCTTGAGAACTTTTTGGCTAGAATTTGGAAGCAAACATTTTCCGCCAAACTGTGCTCCCATCTTTTTCACTGAGCCACTAGCTCATATGCTCCCGGCAGCAACAACACGTGTTCTCTACTACTGCTGGGAATCATTTTTCTCAACAAATCCTTCCTCCCTAGATTCCGCCCTCCATTGGATTCAGCTTCAGGACAATGCCATGAGAGGGAGGAGAGCCTGATTCAAACATTTGAAAAACGCCCTGTAACCATGTACAGCAGGGTGAAGATGCGGGAGCGAGGAAAGTCCAACCTCCTCCGTGTCATTCACCTGCATGCCCAGCTGCTCATGGTTTCAACAGGGCTTGACTGAAGAGGTAATATCCCTCCCCATGATGGCAGGCACATCTCTGATTGTGAGGGTGAATCAATCCCAAACCATTCTCAATAGGCCACATATACCCATTCTGGTGGGCATGCTATTTCAGCAATGGAGCATGGAAAGAGGAGCCATATCTCTTGGTACCTGTAAAGTTGTGCAATCGAGTCAGTGTCGACTTCTGGTGACCACAGAGTCCTGTGGTTGTCTTTGGTAGAATACAGGAAGGGGTTGACCATGGCCATCTCCCATGCAGTATGAGATGATGCCTTTCAGCATCTTCACTGATGCCCAATAGAGGTGTTTCCCATAGTCTGGGAAACATACCAGCAGGGATTTTAACTGGCAACCTCTAGCTCGCTAGGCAAGTTATTTCCCAGCTATGCCATTCCTGCATGTAAATGCACCTGCATTTCACTAAACCCAACTTCTCTCCCAGAAGGAGCTCATTGTATGCTGTTTGAAGGAGGCAAGGGTTTTCAAACTATGAGATTCCTTACAGCACAGTTACATCCCCGGGCGGCATGAAATTATCTAAAGTGCTCTACTGCAGCCTGATAGTTATAAAACATTCTTTTAAACCAGGATATTTGAAGGTTAACCAACAATCCTGGAGAATGAAGCCTTCTTTTCCGATGCCAAATAGGAACCTACATGGGGGGGGGGGAAACAACCCTACAAACTCTTGCCAATTGTTTCAATCCTGAAGTTCTGGAAGGATTAGGAGGTAGTTCGTTTTCTGCTCACATAGGCCTCAGGGAGCCCTCTCACACAGCCTGCCAAAGCCATAGGAAACTGTTTGTGGTAATTTTAGAATATTTACTGCTGCTGCTAAAGATTAGCCTGCAATGTCCAAATCTTTTTTTTTTCTACATATGAGCTACTTATGAGGAATTGAAGGAGAAATCTAGGCTAATTCCTTGATTACGGAGCTGTTTTGAAGGAAAACCCCCAAATTGCCTAAGGCCATTAAAAGTATTAAAGATCCAAAGGCAAATATTTGACTGGTTGGTTTGAATCAGCATGGGCCAAAGCACAAGACACACAGGGAGATCTGTGCCACTCTGCGTCCACTCCTGGGTCAGTGCCAGCTTGCACCCTTCACCTTGGCTAACCGGTGGACTTCTTAGGCGAGTTTGCCACTGAGGCTCTGCTGAGAGCCATGCAGCCTCGGTACATTCCTCCTAGGAAGCATAATTTCTGATTTTTTTTTGCCCAGAGATGAAAGTTTGGGGCGGTGTACAAATTTGATAGATAGATAGATAGATAGATAGATAGATAGATAGATAGATAGATAGATAGATAGATAAATTGGAGAGGAGCCACAACACTTGCAGAGGAAAGGTTGGGTGTTCTTTTGTTTTTGTTTTTTAAAAAATCCCTTCCTCCCTTGTCCCCAATGCTTCCTTCTTTAAAACCTTTGGTAATCTTAGGAAAGAATTTTCCATGACTCCCACTTGGTCAGGTAGCAACTCCCAGGAAAGGTATTGCATCCATTTCTCTCTCTTTATTACAAGTGGGGTCAACAGCTGCCCCTAAATTGCCAATAAACAAACAACAATAAATTGTGTCTGGGGACGATGGGAGTTGTAGTCGAACAACTGGTGAGCCAAGGTTGCCTACCCCTGAATTGCAACATAGGTGCATTGATTGTATTATTGTCCACTGCTATTTTATAGTAGAGAAGATTTTTTTTAAGAAAGGCAAAAGAGAAGCATGAAGTCCCTATAATCAGTACATAGCAATGCCAGCGAGACTACATCCTCTGCCATAAATTACCCAAGATTGTATGTTGCAAGTACTTAGACTGGAGTCCTCAAAGCAGCATATAGATTTTATAGGCAGTAGTAATGGAGATTAAGTAGCTCTTCTCTTTCAACTGACTCAGTATTGAATAAGTTCCCCAGCATTTACTCCAAGCAGGCTTTATGCTGATTTATTACATGCATACCCCAAATAAATAAATGAAGGCCACCAAATTGCTGGCATCCACAACTATGAATGTGGTTCCAGTACCTAGTATTGCATCCGAGGGGTGCCTGTGCATCCCACGGCTTGCCCTGAAAGGGGCTGAGCGTTTGCGTGCATCCCAATCAAACATAGAAAAGTCAGCTTTGCTGATGCCACATCCGCCTGCTCCCACCCCCACCCCCAAACTTACCGGGGGCAGAGGGGAGGCATAGGGCATGATTATCTAGGCCAGGACAGCCCAGCTGTGGCCCTTCCACAGACTACAGTTCCCATCATTCCCATCTATAGTGGTCAGTGGCCAGAGGTGATAAGAGTTGTAGTCCAGCAGTATCTGGAGCCCTGATCTAGGTACTAGATCTAGGGTAATGCAGCCCTGATCTAGGTGCCAGCAGGGCACTTTCCAGCCTAGCTGCTCAACAGCAGCAAAATGCCTCCATTTGGGCAAGTCACATTCAAAACGTAAACAGCAGGGGGAGCAGTCTCGCAGAGACTAACAACCCGCAAAAACAGCAACTTCCTTACGCCGGATCTACGACGTCCTAGCTCTATCTCGCAGCAATTACACCCGAAACAAGGCATTGGAAATGTGAAACAGCACCCTGCTGTCCATGTAGGGACTGTGGTGTCATGACACAAGAAGTGTGGAAGCACACATCTGAGATACGTCCTGACCCCGTGGTAGGGTCTAGTCTGGAAAACGCCCTGGGCATCTTTTCCTGCTGGGATATGGAGCACTCGCCTCTGCCTACCTTCTGTGCACTGTTCCCACTGAGAAGATCACCCCACTTGAGACCTCCTTCTTAGCAGAAATGGCACACAGAGTATCTTTTCTCCACAAGGATCCTGGGACTTGTAGTCTCTTAGTGCAGTTCCCTGTAGGAAAAGATGCTTCACTCCAGGCCAGGCTCACCTGCAGTTGCCTCTGACTTCACCTCACCCCCAAGGTGTGAGCAGAGGGAAGGGGGGGCAGAGGCAGTAGGCAGGCAAGGGCAACCCCAGCCCCCTTCATCCTGCTCATAGCAATGTGGGATTCCACTGTTCTTCACTGGTAGCACTGATGGAAGAAATGACTCAATGTAACTGAAAGCTGTTAGATAGGGCTGGGGTAAAAACAGTCTAGCATCCCTGCCAGGAATAATGGGGAGTCAGTTTTCATGGAGGAGCTGATGAAGACTGTATGAAGATTCAGCGATGAGGGTTGTTTACTGAGAGTGGCGGCAACAGCAACCTTCTTGGCTTTTTTAAAGCATAAAAAGCTGCTTGGAGAGGTGGGCACACAAACCATCTTCTCCTGGCTGTCACCATTTTCCTTCCCAGAATGCACTGGGGGAGGATGGATCAAGTGACAAGGCACTGCCTTCTCCAGTGCCATGATTCCTTGCTGGAATCATGGGAACGGGGGGTATGTCTGCCAGTTTTGCCCGCTTTTTGAAAGAAGTTTTTTTTTAAAAGCCGTAATAAAACCCCAAGAGGTCTCAATAAGCACCACTGCCCTTAAATTCTGCAGCAATTTCAAGGTGAGACATGCAGACAGGAACTGCCCCATCATATCCACTGCTGACAAAAAACAGTTGCAAAAGTGGGGAGCAATTTCAACACAGCCCTTCTGCAGTGCAGGTGTGTGCACAACACTGGACAAAAAACAACAACAAACCAGAAATAAACAAAAGAGGGAAGAATTGAGGAGTTCTAGGGCATCAGCTCCAGTTTGGAAAGAAGGCTAAGAAATTCCGAAGAGCAGAATTTCGGACGCATCCCTAATTACAACCCACTAGAAAAGCTGACACAGTAAACAGTATGAAACCATATGAAGATAAACATGTTCATTAGCCAAATTGCACCATAACACTAATGAAAATATTACAGAACAATTACTTGCTCTTGTTTAATAACGTGCGGAGAAATGCAGCTGTCCAGGAAATACACCATGCAGTAGTTTGGAATCCGTGAGGCTGCTCCACATCCAGTTGTAACTTAGATGGGAGCCAAGGCCCAAAGACTCAGGAACAGAGTTCCCCACAGTGTACCTTTCTTAAAACAAATATGCCTATAAACCTAGCTTTGTTTCGAATCCTGCAGTTCTCCACTTAGACCGATTTGCTAAATGCAGTGCAATTTAATAACCAGAGCCTCCCCTAAGTCCTCATAAAAATATAGAGTCAAATACATATAATTATAGAAGTAGCAGTTTTATGGTCAAGTTTCCTGAGAGCTTATGAAAAGACTGCAGTATTTGTTTGCAGAGACTTAATCTCCCCTGGCTTGCCTGGGCCTGACAGCAAGAGCATAAACTGTGTGGTGTATATGTATATTTTTGGGAAGTGGAGGAAAGAGAGCTGTTGGCTGCTATCCACTATATAGGAATTCCGTGATCTGAGGTGGAAGGCCATATCTCCTCTACCTTCCAGATTTCTGTTCCCCCACCCCACAAATAGGCGGCGACTAAACTTTATACTTAGTACGCTACGTCAAATAAGCTCCCAAGTCTCCCGATTGAAGGATTGCCATTACTGCTCTTATAAGGGATGCTAGTGAGATACCATAAGAATACTGAAGACAGTAGTCCCTTCAGATTTGGACAGGTGGTGTTTTTTTTCTTCATAAAATGTTTAGATTCATCTGGGTTGTTATTCTGGATTGGTAATATTTTATATCAGTAATTAAGATTTGATTTTTAGGAAGCTAAAGTGTATGAGACATTACATGATATTATGAACTATATGATTAGTGATATTACATAATGTTCTGTTATTAATGTAAAAAAATCCTCTCAATTGGTGTGAGGATGCTATTGCTATTTTATGCTGCTGCTTACTGTTTTATTATTGTAATTATTTTATTATTCATTGTTTTAGATTTTATTTTATAATCCACCCTAAAATGTTCTTTGCTGCAGGATATAAATTAAAAATAAAAATAACCAAAAGTCTGTAGAGAAAATACATAGAAGGTGAACTAGGATAATTTTAGCTAACTTTAAAATGCAAGAGAGAGAGTGTGTGTGAGAGAGAAATGGCAAGTTGTATTTGCAGTACTACAGATTTCATATCCTTGAAGATGCAAACAAATCTCCTAATTTTTCTTAAAGAAACCTGACTATCAGTATGTGGCTGATAAGAAACATCAAACCTGAACACAAAGTTTTCTTTGCCAGAAGGAAGAATGACGTTTGCATGGAAACCAACACCTGAAACTGATAACGTTCTAGAATGTAAGATATGCAAAACATTCCTTCCTTCCTTTTATTAAAAGAAAACTTATCTCCCAGTAACGTCAAAGAACATCAAATTAACAAAAATGGAAGAGTTAAAAATAGGAACGGAACTCCATTGAGGGTCCTCCTTACAAATTACTGAATCTTGAATGCTCTCAATCCCTCCACTGTTTCAACAGACACATCTATTGGGATATGTAGGGAACACCTCCACTGAGATGCCAAAGATCCTGATCCACAGGCATAGCTAGAGGATAGGGGGTCCGTGTTCACCCTCTCCACAGTGGCCCCTCGGTGTGAATGAGATAATGAAGAAAATAGGGAGGGGTGGAGCTGGGGGCCCCTAGTTCTTTGAACCCATTCACTCAGTTATAGCCACATCCCGGTCCTGATCCTCTCTCCATCCTCAGAAGAACGTGTTCCGAGGGCTCTACTCTGGTTGCGGTGTGCTGTATTCATATTACTGTGCAAATCATAGCCTCTATGAATGGGAAAGCCAGGACATTGTTGGTCCTTTGGGATCCAGACTGAGGAGGCCTGTTTCCGGGTTCACTTTTAAAATGAACACATGTGCACACAAGAATGTGTACACGTGTATAGACACCGGTGCACACATACATGATCAAAGAAAAGGGCTCCTGTGTCCTGTCTCAAGGCAGAAAAAAGGGTTTATTGGAGTAAAGAGGCTGTTCTCATGCGCAGGCAAAACTGGGTTAGGAGAACCAGCCTGGCTTTGCCTGCTTGTGAGAACTGCTGGGAGAATGAGAACCCCCCCCCCCCAAACACACACACCCCAGCTCCTGTCGGTGGCACAACAGCAAACCTGCTAGGAGCCCCAGCTGTTAGCCAAGGTTAAGGGCACAAATGCATCATTAACCTGGGCTAACTGATTGTGTGTCGGTGCCGCGCAACTCTGCGTGACACCCACACACCAGCGGCCTCCTGGCTGGTCTCAGGACCCTCCCCATAATGCACCACTATTCATGCAGTGCATTATGGGAGTTCCAGCTGCCTCCTGGCCCCCAAACTTCCCTGCCGCCAGCAGAAGCTGGCAATCATCTGAGAGGCTGGTCTGCCTGCTCAGCAACAAGGAGGGGATCGTCTGCGGGAGAGGTAAGCTTTTCAAGGCGACCTCCCCTTGTCCTTTCAAGCCCTTCTCATGGATCATGGGAAAGGGCTCGATGTGTCTGGGTGTTCATTTGAAAATCATTTTCAATTAAGGCTGCAGTCATAAGAGAAATGAAGTCTCTGTCCATGAAAATGCTCCTTAGTTGCATAGGGTCTTATATCAAGTCAGTCTCTTGTCCATCTAGCTCAGTAATAGCAACTCCGACTAGCAAGAGCTCTCCAGAATTTCAGACAGGAGTCTTTCTTAGCCCTACCTGGAGCTTTCCCGACATCAGGCTTTACTGTGGGATTAAGAAGGGTGAAGTACAGCAAGTTAAGGGGCATATTGTATATGTTGAATTTGCCCAAAAAACCAAAGCATGAAGTGGAGAGGAGAGCTGGTCTTGTGGTAGCAAGCATGACTTGTCCCCTTAGCTAACAGATCCTAGGCATATAGTTAGCTGTCTTAGACTGAGTCAGACCATTGGACCATTGGATATCTCAGGAGAGCTGGTGTTATGGTAGCAAGCATGACTTGTCCCCGTAGTTAAGCAGGGTCCACCCTGGTTGCATATGAATGGGAGACTAGAAGTGTGAGCACTGGAAGATATTCCCCTCAGGGGATGGAGCTGCTCTGGGAAGAGCATCTAGGCTTCAAGTTCCCTCCCTGGCAGCATCTCCAAGATAGGGCTGAGAGAGACTCCTGCCTGCAACCTTAGAGGAGCTGCTGCCAGTCTGTGTAGACAATACTGAGCTAGATGGACCAATGGTCTGACTCAGTATATGGCAGCTTCCTGTGTTCCTATGGATTATTTTTTTAGCCCAGACATATATCAGGCTAAGCTCCAATGCACAAAGAAAAACCCAAATTGTGTAGAGAGTGTTCCCCAATACCTTACAGGGACTTCAACCAGGGGTGTAGCTATAATTGTAGCTGGTAAAGTGTAGCTGGCCCTATCCACCCTCAGCACAGTACCTCCAGTGACTATTGCTGGTGTCTAACTTATGTTTCTTTTTAGATTGTGAGCCCTTTGGGGACAGGGATCCATCATATTTATTTATTTTATCTGTGTGTAAACCGCCCTGAACCATTTTTGGAAGGGTGGTATAGAAATAGAATGAATGAATGAATGAATGAATGAATGAATAAATAAATTAGCAGATCGATTCAAAGAACCTGGGCCCCCCAGCTCCACTTCTCCCTATTTTCTTCATTATCTCCCTGACCCCTAGAGGCCGCTAGGGAGAGGGGCGAACACAGGCCCCCTCTCCCCTAGCTACGCCCCTGCCTTTGACATCAGTCTGGACAATATGTGAACGCACACCTGCCATTCCATAGTGAAGCAAAGCAAAATTGCCATGTGGGAACGGCCCTGGAGATGCTGCCACAAACTGCATTTGGGACTTTCTGCATGCAAGCAGGTGCTTTGCCGCTAAGTTACGGCTCAAAGTTAAATTACATGCTAAGAAGCCCAGAATCAACGTCGTTACTCAGAAAGGTGGTGTAACTGGATAGTTTTTCGTTGACTTGACTGGCAAGGGGTTCACGTTCACCATGACGAGGCAGCAAAGACAGCCAACAGGATGCTATTTCACACACAGAGACAAACAAAGGAGATCTTTGCACTACAGTCTTGTGGTTCAGGATAAGAGGCATTTGTGATGTGTCATTGCCTTGCCTTTCACATTTTCCAATACTGCAGATCAAAGCATTGGCATGAGGGGCTGGGAAATTGCTCACTCCGTCGTCGCAATGGGATTCTTTGATTGCTGCTGACAAACCCCTTTATCGAATTCTCCATTAGACCTCAGTGCTCTTTCTAGATCTAGAAAGTCTATTTGACTGCCCAGTGAAGCCCACAAACAAGGAGGCATCCTTATTTATAATCTGATTGCATTTTTATTCTTTATTTTATTTTGTTCAGTTTCTTGCTTCAGTGACTGAACAAAACAAACTTTATTTGGTCCAAGATTCACTTTTAACTTGGGGGGAAAATCGGCTGGAAGATGAGCCTTGGTTGCAATGCTTTGGTTGCCCAAGGGGAGAATATATATATATATAATCCTGATGTGAGAGTTAATAATAAATAACAACAACCACCACCTTATTTCCTTGCTTCCCCATAACAACTGTTCTCTGGATGACCCACAAAGTAAAACAAAGAACAACAACTAAAATAATTTAATGTCCTTAAACAGGGGGTGGGTAACACCATGTAAAGTTTCCTACTATGACAGTCAGGCCTTCCTTATTCCAGACCAAGAAACATTAAGTAGCTGTCTCTTTAAGGAAAGAGTCTATTAAGTTCCTGGAACCAAGGTACGGAGTGCCATTCAGGCAGGTGGGCAAGACCCACCCCATGTATTTCAAGCCACATGTGATCATACTTTGGAAGCATCTGAAATCCTAGTTTTCAGGCAAAGCTTTTGCATTTGTACAGTATTATTGTGTGCATATATAGTAGGACTATCTACCTATTTCTCTTAGGCATACCCACCTACTTACTCTCTCTTTCTCTCTCTCTCTCTATATATACACATACTGCTACTATATACTACTAGCCATCAAGACTAGTAGCCATTGGCAGACCTCCATGCATTTGTCTAAGCAAATCGTGTTTACCCTTAGAAAGTGTGAAGAGGCTTAATTCTCTGCAAAAACACATATTAACCCCCCCCCCAAGTTACTTTTGTGGCTTTTTCAAATGTGTGTGTATGTGGGGTGTTTTTTGTGGGGGCAGGGTGGGGGACATAAGCAGAAAGAATTAATACACTTTACAACCATCATAGGAACGCTAAATATAACAGTAAGCATAAACAAGATAGATTCGATGACCAGGATAAGGCAAAACCGCTGTGTTCACCAAGCGCTAGGCAAATGAGGCATATTCATCCTCACTGTGAAAATGAAGTGGACTGAGGTCTAGGCAGAGAGTCCCCAAAGGCTTTTTGTGCAAGGGAAGCCCATGCAAATAAATCAGAATCGCAATAAGTGTTTGCAAAAGACATTGCCTTTTCCTCTTGCCTTTCCTCTGGAGGCCCCTGAGCAATACTGGTGCAGTCACAGCATGGTGAGGGGTGAGGGGAGAGGCCCACCCCCCCACAATGGCACCTCTGGCAAAGCCCAGCTTCTACAAGCCTCAATGCTGCTTTGTACCTGAGCAGAAGGGGAAATGGTGACACAGAGCAGATATGACATAGTTTTACTGCACATTTAGGTTACCTTGCCATTGTTTGGGGGCTCTGTCCCTCAAGCGCCTGCCTTCAGCCTTGCAAGCACCAGCAGCTGCTGTTTCCCACGGGCCCAAGTTAACCCAGGTGTGCAACCTGCCTCGTTTAACCAGCTTTCCCATTTCCTGGGGGGGGGGGGATGGCACTCCTCTCTGTTTGTGTGGCAGTCCTCATGCTGCAGAATCTGTTGGCACTCACACACTAGGTTTCCCCAGGATTCTTTGGGAGAAGAACTGGGAAAGGTGCGGAAGAGGGCAGCCAAAGAGGATCCAGGGTCTAGAGCACCTTCATTATGAGGCAAGGCTATGACACCTGGGGCTTTTTAGTTTAGAAAAAAGATGACTGCGGGGAGACATGATAGAGGTCTCTAAAATCATGCATGGTGTGGAGAAAGTGGATTGGGAGAAATTCTTCTCCCTCTCGCACAACACTAGAACCAGGGGTCACTCCATGAAATTGATTGCCAGGAGGTCTAGGACCAACAAACGGAAGTACTTTTTCACACAACACGTGATCCACTTGTGGAACTCTCTGCCACAGGATGTGGTGACAGCAGCCAACAACCTGGATGGCTTTAAGAGGGGTTTGGATAACTTTATGGAGGGGAGGTCTATCAATGGCTACTAGATGGAGGGCTGTGGGCTACCTCCAGCCTCAGATGCAGGATGCCTCTGAATCCCAGTTGCAGGGGAGTAACAGCAGGAGGGAGGGCATGCCCTCTATTCTTGCCTGTGGGCTCCCCAGAGGCATCTGGTGGGCCACTGTGTGAAATAGGATGCTGGGCTAGATGGGCCTTGGACCTGATCCAGCAGGGCTGTTCTTATGTTCCTAAGTCATAAGCCCCATTCAGACATTATGCTGTATGAGTGTACAAATGTCTGTACACTCCTACAAGTGTTTGTGTGAACGACTGCACCTGTGCTCATGTTAAAAGTGGACCTAGATGCAGGTCCTCAAATGCAGGGTACAGATCGGACATGGACTTCTGTCTCTGTGTTCAGCATGGCATGTGAATGACTGCACCCGAGTACAGAGCTGTACCTGTGGACACTGTACACATTGTTAAGTTGTAGTTAAGGGCAGAGGAGTTAGGCTACTAAAAAGATGGCAACCTTACCACTTCCTCCTCTCTTGGCTGAAATTGAGACTTTGGAACTGAAGTTGGGGGGCTACTTATGCAGCAGTCCAAAGAACTTTACTGCTATTGATTTATTTTTACATTTTTATCCCACTCTTCCCCCAAGGAGCCCAGAGCAGGGTATATGGTTTATACCCACAACTGCCCTGTGAGGTAGGTTAGACTGAGAGATTAAGTGACTGGCCCAGAGTCATGCAGTGAGTTTCATGGCTGAATGGGGATTATAACTCACATCTCCCTGGTCCTAGACCAACACTCTAACCACTGCACCACCCTGTTTCTCATTTTCAGTTCTATTAGGCATTTAGCTAACTTTACTCCTGTGCCTTTTAACAGCAGCTTGGCAGACATTTAACAAGTGATGGCTTTCTATCACTGAGTCACAGAGAATGCATCGTCTGCTAAATGTCTTGTGTTAGGATGCTGTTTAAAGCATAGGCACACCGGGAGCATAAAAGGTCATAACTTTAGGTTATATATATGCATGGATGCTGTTGAATCTGTGGAGGGGACAAAATGCTGGTTGGGAGATGGATAGACTAGTAAGGGTCTGGTGCTAAACCATTCAGACATCACACAGGGTTGCCAGCTGACCAAAAACCCATCCCGGCCAGCTCTTGTGTCTAATGTACAAAAAGCTTAATGTACAAAAACCAGCTGGTTAACCTTTTCAGGGTGTGAAGATGAATGCTGCCACATGACCAGCGTGGTGTAGTGGCTAGAGTGCTGGACTAGGACCAGGGAGACCCGAGTTCAAATCCCCATTCAGCCATGATACTAGCTGGGTGACTCTGGGCCAGTCTCCTCTCTCTCAGCCCAACCTACTTCACAGGGTTGTTGTGAGGAGAAACTTAAGTATGTAGTACACCGCTCTGGGCTCCTTGGAGGAAGAGCGGGATATAAAATGTAAAATGTAAATAATAATGACCTTGACTGCACATTAAGTCGCTGTTCATGTGGAAGTGACCCAGTTACCTGGGAGAGTGCCTTCTTCTGCATGATCCCCACCTCACATTAAGGTCATCGAGAGAGGTTCATCTCTGGATGCTGCCAGCCTGTCTGGCCGTGACTTGGAAGCGGCCTTCTCTAGAGACCCTCCTGGGCTCTGGAACGTGCTCCCTAAAGCCGTTGGTGATTCAACATCTTTACCCGCCTTTAAAAGAGCCCTAAAGAGGCATCTTTTTAGCCTGGCTTTTAGTAATCTGTGAATGTTTAAAATTATTTTAAATTGTTGTTTGAATGGTGGTTTTATTTTGCTGTTATTGTATATATTTTTGTGAACCACCAAGAGCCTTCGGAGTCAAGCGGTATACTAACTAACTAACTAAACAAACAAATAAATCTAAGTAAGTAAGTGGCTGTTGGCAACCCTAACAGCACAAGCACTAAATGTGGTATGCACTGTGTGTGTCTATATACACAAAGAGATATTTTTGTCTACCCTCCTCTTTCTGCACCACTTCAGCTGAATTTGGGATGCAGCATTTTTAATTCAAATGAAAGCTGTTGTGTTTTGGTTGCCGATCGCAGCCGTCTGCCCGCCCTTCCTATTCTCATTGCAGCGACAGATGTACAATATAATCAGGGGATGTTGCTTTCTGAATTTATTTGAATCAATTAATCTATGAAACTGTGTTTGTGACGCTCGGTGCGGTCTCTGTGCTTGTTTTATTCCAAGAAACAATGCCACCTACTGCACTAAATCTATGGCACAAGGCTTGAATGCTGTCTGTTCCACTTGGTAGCAGCAGCTCAGCAAAAAGCTATCAGGTAAAATGCCTATCCAGCATATCCGGGGTCTCCAAGATAGATATTTACCCTCCCGACTCTGTCTGGGAAAATCAACAACACAAGGATTTTCAGTACTGTGTGTTTGCTGCAAAGCCCTCGTGATTCTGTGTTGTGGAACAAACTGTCCTGTCCATGAACTGAGAGGATATCTGTCCCGTATCTCAGCCAGAGACAGGAAATGCAGCATAATCACCAGCGCTGGGTTTCAGGAGGAGTGAAGTCATGCAGAGATTTTGTGATAGACCTCGGATGCCAGGAGACAAAAGAATTGGTTTTGCATGAAGGGAGAGGCTTGATTTGTGGAAAACGTAGAGGTACTTAACTTGATTTTTCTGGGACAAATGGCGTTTGACTTTGGAAGAGAGGATGAATGGGGCCAGCTCTTCCTGGCTGCTCCTTGTGGGAAAGAATATCAGGGCACTACAGTGACGGCCCCTTCCAAGATAATGATCTTTTGGACTCAAAAAGGGAAATAGAAAATAATGGCTATAAGTCATGACAAGTATGGACCCACAATAAAATGTTGCAGTATCTCCCTGGTGTGTATTACCTGAGCATGGTGGAAGTTTTAGCCATATTTCCCCTCTCAGAAGCAGAAGAGGTCATGACTGCCTTGAGGGAGAATTTCCAGCTCTTCTTGTTCTCCCCCTATCCCCACCACTGAACTCCATTAGCTCCATCCACCTGGCTAGCTGTTAACTGTCCTCTGAGTCCATGAACATTCTGCTCCAAGTGTTTGCCCATCTAACAAGATTGGGGGTGAGTGGGCAGGCTTTGCTCTGTGTGCTGACATTGAGGGAGGCTCAGCTGTTCATGTGGGACAGGACCTTCTCTGTTGTTGACTTGCAGGGTCTAGAATGCTCTCCCAGTGGACATCCATCCATTTGGCAACTGTGGTTGCTTTTTAAAAAACAACTAAGGACTTTTTGTTTGTTTGTTCAGACCTTTACCCCTAGGCGTTGTCAGTCTCTCTGCTGTCCTGCTGTCCTGTCTTTGTCTTTTTTTAAATAGCTGCGGCTTTTTGTTGTTTTAATGTTTTTTAATGATTTTAATATTTTAAAGCGATTTCTATAGAGAGATCGTTTTGGAGAATTTTTATTTCAGCTAAAGATTACAGCATTGCATATAACGTAACATAATCAAGGAGAGGAAACTCTATGGAGTTTTATTGTACGTTAACATTTGCAAACCACTTTGGGATGAGTTTTATGGAAGGTGGTATAGAAATTGAACAATAAATAAATATAATAAATAAACAGTTGCATTGAAGCAGGGTTTTGTTTTGTTTTTTGGTCTGGGGTTGGTGGTCTTGCCTCACTTCTTTAGAGATGTTTGTGAAACTGACATATCTGTGGGTTACTCTGAGTCTGCTGGTTCCTCGCTCTCGCCTGCAGTGCCCATAAGGATTGTAACATCTCCAGCGCTTTCAGAAATAGATAGAACAGATGATGACTAAATAAAACCTCCATGTTCACAGAACGTATGCCACAGAATAAGAGTTTCTAAGGAGCAACAGCACGGAAGGGATTTTGCCTCCATGGCCTGATTGCGGCTTGGAAGAGGCATCTGATTGGCCACTGTGGGAAATACCATGCGGGATTAGATGGACTTTCAGTCTAAATGAACAGGCCCCTTCTGATGTTAATGCATACACACACACACAGAGACACTTGCATGGCCACTCCATAACAAATTACTCTGGGTGGCTCTCAAAACAGTCAATTAAAATTAAAACAATACAATTAAATTTACTCTCTGGGTGGCTCTCAACACAGCAACATAAAATATACCATTAAAACATATTAAAATACACTGAACAAAAAAGTACCAAAAATACAACTAAAAACACAAAAACAGGAGTGAACAAAAGGGTCTACTCCTGGCATCTAAAGCTGAGTGATAGTGCCAGGTGAGCCTCTCTGGGGAGGCAATTCTATAAATGGGGTGCCATCACCAAAAAGGCCGTCTCTCTAATCACACCCACTTCATCTCATTTAGTGCTAGAACTCAGTTCAGGTCCTCTGCAGAAGAACTGAAATTCCAGGTAGGGTCCAGAGATATGAAGGCCTTGAAAAAATGGGAGAAAAACATTTTTCTCCCCCTTTTCTGGGAAAAAAAATTCCAGAAATGTTTTCTGGAAACCCCCCTCCCAGTAAAGGAAATAACCTGTTTTTTTTCCAGATTTTTCCCCACCCCACCCCAGGCCCTGATATCTCTAGTGGGGACATATGGAATGAGATAGTCTTTCCGGTAACCTGCTCCCAAGCCATTTAGAAGTAAAAACTTCAAATTGGCCTTGGAAATGGGCTCGGAGCCAATGCGGCTGATATGATCAAAACGCCCAGTTAATAATTATGTGGCCCTATTTTGGACCATAGCCTTACTTACATTTGTCAGCTGACACGAAGCCTGGTTCTTAACAGTAGCATGATGTGCAGAATCAATGGAGGAAGCTTTCAACCGCATGGTGATAAACATGTTCACTTGCTTGAGTCGTCCCAACACATTGCCATTAAAGGCACACGACTAAGGCGTAATAGAAAGGCTGACAACCCTTACATACCACACTACCTCTCCAAACTTTAAAGAAATGCAAGAGGCACTTGTACAAAAAGGAGACGCTTGTACAAAGAGGAGAGCTGGTCTTGTGGTGGCAAGCATGACTTGTCCCCATAGCTAAGCAGGGTCTGCCCTGGTTGCATCTGAATGGGAGACTTGATGTGTGAGCACTAGAAGAGATTCCCCTCAGGGGATGAAGCTGCTCTGGGAAGAGCAGAAGGTTCCAAGTTCCCTCCCTGGCAGCATCTCCAAGAGAGGGCTGAGAGAGATTCCTGCCTGCAACCTTGGAGAAGCCACTGCCAGTCTGTGAAGACAATACTGAGCTAGATAGACCAATGGTCTGACTCAGTATATGGCAGTTTCCTATGTTCCTATGACAACCTTGCAGTCAGGCTGGTAGAAGCAGGCAGCTGCTGGGGGAAAAAAAATTCAGCTGTCTAGTGCAGGAAAGAGTGCTTACCTCTTGCACATATAAAAGGTCCTAGCTGCCTCTTGCAGATATAAGAGGTCCTGGAGAAATTACTGTAAGGCTGTTTCCAATCATGGCCCAGCAGTTGTTTTTCTGGTCAGTTGGCAACGCTAAATGAGCTGAAGTTTAACTCCCCACCTCCAAATTTTCCTTTAATGAAATTGTGGCAACTCAACCCCAAAATGATTGATTGTGGGCCAAAGCCCAACAATGCCTTTATACACCATTCAGCTTAATGTTGGGCAGGACACACTTTGCACATGTTCAGTGGCATTGTGCTCACTGGTTATTTCATAAGCTGCAGGTGGGCGTTGGTAACAGGTTCCAGGTATCGGGGCCCTTTTCCAGTTGGACAGGCTGGAAACCAGCTCTGATACCAATTGGTTCAAGCCAGGCCCCGAAACAGTTAGAGTCAGGCTTGAAACAATTAGATGAATCTCCAGATTCATCCGGATGGCGAGCAAGAAAAAAGCATGATAAAAATGGATCATAAAATGAAGTTTAGAGTGGCAGCTCCCTTAGATGAGTACCAGCTGCGCAGCTGTCACTGCTTCTGCAGCTACTTCTGGTTGGTTCGCATTCCTTTGATACACTCGTGGGACTCTTAAAGCCATCGCATAAGCGTTGTACTGCTGTCACACTACAAGGAAGAATCCTTCAGGGTATTCCACATGGCAGAAAATTTAAGTTATGCATTCAAAAAATACCTAGCATAAACAAATCATGCTGATACCCAGCAAACAAAAGTGCTGTGGGTGGGTGAAAAAATCCTAGACCGTTAACGATTGGGTTCATTAATCTTTATACTCCTTTTGGAGGATTTCTGACAGCCACTTCAGGTGACTCAATTGGGCCCAACTAATGGAGGTGAAGGCCTCCATCCTGCAGGCAACACAATACACATTTGTGGCGTTGTTATGCAATGCCAGCAGAATTATTCAGGGCTTCAGTGAGCAAGGAAGAGACTTTTCAAAGAAGACAGTCCTCAGTTTGAATCTTCCATTGGTCCTAGTCAGATCTTTGTTTGTTTGATTTAAAAAGATGTATATCCCAACCTTCCAGCAAAATACTGCTTGTGGCAGCTCATCACAAGAGTAAAAAATAAGAGTATCATAAAATTCAACACAATGAAACAAATAAGACACAATGAGGCTGTTCTCACGAGCTGCCAAGCCCAGGCTTAGGCCATGAACACTGCGGGGATCCTAGTGTACTGTGTTGCCAAACCCAGCACCGAATCCTGGCTCTTATCCCAGCTTCTGGGATTGTGTGTCAGCACGGGCTACTTGTCGTTCTGTCATACCTGTCCTCTGGGGCTATCCAACCAACAATGCAGTATGAGAAGCACATGGTGCACTGTGGATAACATGTCCTGGCCGATCTGCATGGAGCAGCAGGGATCGTGTGGGAGTTAGGGATGTGCAAAAGTTCTACATTCAGGGTCAAATTGGTCTGACCCCTGTTTGGTCTGACCCCGGACCAACCCCCCCCCATTGTTCGGGGAGGTTTGTGATTTAATTTTTGGGTGGGTTTTTTTAGTACTTACCTCCTCCAGGAGGCTTCTCTGAGGCCATGGGGGAGGGGTCCACAGAGGCTCTCCCTCCCCTGCCAGTCTTCCTCGTGGCAAAGATCATCTGGTTCAGGTGTTCTTTGTCCCTTTCTGGGCTTCCCCCCCCTCACGGCAGCCATTTTGGAGACTGCCACAATTACACAATGGGCCCCTGCATGGCTGGGTCATGACCCAGGCCACACAGAGGCCCATTGCGCATGTGCAGCAGCCTCCAAAATGGCTAACCACAAGGGGGGAAAGCCCGGAAAGGGCCATAGAATGCCTGAACCAGGAAATTTTTGCCATGAGTAAGGCCGGTTGGGGGGAGGGAACACCTCCATGGACTCCATCAACAGCCTTGGAGAACCCCCCCCCCGGAGGGGCAATTACTAAATTAGAACAAATTGACTCATGAACCCACCCCAAACTGAACCAGGGGGTGGGTTTCATTGTGGGCAAAACCAAACTGGCCTGCTCCTGAGAGCATACTCCCACCAAGGTCAGGATGCTCATCTGGGGGGAAGACAAGTTTTTTGAAGCCTTCCTCTGCCCACTTACCTGGTAGGTCTTGTGAATGGCCCAAGTGTGGGATAAAAACATTTTAAACAAAACTTTTTTAAAAAAATACCTTCCCCTGGTGGCAAGAACACTTTACAGTTGTCCCTTCTATTGATTCAGGACCAGGGACAGCTCCAAGTGGGGTTGGTTACAAAGTCAAGCTGGATGCAAGGCAAACCCAGAAGCCTGAAGCATTGCCCCAGCAAGACTTTGGTGCCAATTGTGAGCTTAAGTAGTCCCGCAGTAACATGGCTGGCTGGCATACTGTCTGCCTTATGGAACATGTAGGTAACCACTCAACATGTAGGTTGCTCATCAGCACTCTTGTCCAAATGAGCATACAGTTGCATGATTGATGGCCATTATTTCCAATGGCTATTGACCTCCAACTGCACTTGTGTGGAAAGTTCCTGTGTTTCTGCAAGACAAACGCTCTTGTGCAACTGCCGTGCATTTCATTAAAGGAAGAAGGGACATTGCACAGTATGTCAACTGATGTCTGAAGCTCCAGATCCTGCAAGGGAAACAGCTTGGGCTTAAGTTATCAGGCTCTGGTTAGCCTCAGAATTCTCCAGCTGCCCCCGGATGTGGCGTGGGAGTGGAAAATTACCTCCCAAGTTGTCAGTGGTTCTAAGGATGGGTCTTCTGATTCAGAGGATGAGGGTAAGGCTACTGCCCAGAGGAGAGACGGATCACTGACTTCTGGGGCTCTCTTCAGACATTCAAATGGATATGTATCTATTGGGAGCACAGGCTGCACAGGCTGCACAGCTTTTAGTCTCCAGCTGTTGTACTACAACTCCCGTCACACTTGGCCACAGTAGACAGCAGTCAGGGGTGATGAGAGACCAGCAAGAGACTGGGAGGCCCGGGGTTTTGCACCCCTGAAGCAAGCATTATTCACAGAATGAGGAGAGATGTATTCTGGGGCCTTCCATGGACTTGCACACATCAGAGCCACATCATCAGCATTTCACTGCTCTTCTTGCAACATAGATCACTGTGGGCACTACTCTGAGCCTTCTATGTTGGTTGTACCTCTGTGCAATAGCTTGTCTTGCACTATGCTCTAAGGCAGGGTTTTAGTAGGGGCACTCCTCTTTAGTAGGGATTCAATAGGGACACTCCTCTTTGCATTGGGGAGAGATCTAGATGTGCCTTTTTGAAACTTCTGCTAGTGTGTACAGATGTGCACTAATCTCCATTCACTTCTCTTCCGCTTCTCTCCCATAACTGCCTACTTGCACAGGTAACATTGCTGAATGGCTGAGTTGCAACTGTTTCACAGAAAGCAAAAACGGAGCCATGCTTTTTTAAAAAAAGAAACTGTTTTGGTCAGTTTGTGAACCTGCTTGTTTTGCAGGACTGCAGTTGCTGATGTCAGCATGCAGCAGACAGAGAAGAGCCTTCAGCAATGTGTGAATAGGGCTCTTCTACGTACACAAAGGTGTCCCTATTTCTGTCAGTAACATGTTGCAGAGCCTGAAGCTGACTAAAACAGTTTTCCTTTATTACAAAAGATCTTACGACTCTTGAACAGGATGTTTAATTGCACAATGAATCCAGCTGTATTTATCATAGAACAACTCTAACACATTCAGCGACACTTACGTACCAGCAACATTTACTAAAAATGAAAGGGAAGCAGGAAGCTGGCATTTTATTTATTTGTTTACTTATTACATTTATTACATTTTATTTTATTTTGCATCCCTGTCAATACATGCATGTGTACAAGAGAAGATGCAGTTGCCCTGCTCACCCCCAGATGTAGATTTAATGTCTAGTGACCCAGAGAGGTTGGACTAATAAAGTGCAAAGAAATGCAACTCGCTCAACTAGGTACCACCTTGGTCAAAGTCATCACAAGGAAGTATTGGATGGTGTGAAGATCTAAAGATTGTCTCTCTGAGAACCAGAACTCATATGCAGGTTGTGTCTCTGTCCATTGTGCACTCCACTGAATTCTCAAATGTTCAAATGAGGGTGGAGGCAATTCAAATGATGCTTTTCCAGTTAGTAGCCATTGATAGACCTGTCCTCCATGAATCTGTCTAAGCCCCTTTTAAAGCCATCCAAGCGGGTGGCCATCACCACATCCCATGGCAAAGAATTCCATAGATTAATTGTGATGTGGTGTGATAAAGTACTTCCTCTTGTTGGTCCTAAATTATCCAACTTTCAGTTTCATGGGATAGACAGATAGATAGATAGATAGACAGACAGATAGATAAAAGTAGAAAGAGGCACCTTTCTTCAGCTTGCCACATGGTAGAATTCAAATCTTTATTGTTATGGTCATAGACCAGCAAAACACAAAGTACAAAAGCTTTACATAAAAATGAGCTTTACATAAATGCGAATATGGTAGAATTGAAAAGAATATTCACCAATGCATTAATTAGAACTGAAGAGAATAATCTGGAGAATTATTCTATCCATTCTATTAAACACATTGGACTAAGTCTAGTTGAGGTGGCCTGCCATGTTAAATGGCTTAAGAAATCTACTACAGGCAAAGATAGAATTATTGTCCTGAAAACATGAGATAAAGATAGCTTGGCTCTGATGATACAGTTGCTGATTAGGCTCACACAGAGGATTTGAAAAGTTAACCTTTCTTTTGATGATCACTGCAAATGAAGATAACAGCATTAGAAGTTGCCAGAGTGGCAGAATGATTCTGTGCTATCAGTTGCCTAGTCAACAATCTTTCTGAGATGTTGTTTCCTTTATAATTCCTTTTAAAAGATCTAATCCAAATAACATGATTGTTATGGCCATATTACTTTATCTTATTTTTCAGCTTAATGTCTCTAACTCACCCTGAAATTATAACAGCTGTTATAGACATCATATAATATATCGGTGGAGGCTGCAGTCACACGTAATGCAGAACTGGGAGTCCAATTGACCCATGATTCTGTTTTCCCTCCCCCTGCTCTCCCATCCAAATTCGGACAAAATGGAGAGCCCCCTCTCTGTAGTCAGTCCCCTTCAACTCCGGTTGCTGGACCGTGAGACTGTGGTGCCACATTCGGATGTAATGCTGGCATTGCAGAACCAGAGGTACAGGTGGAGAATCTCATGATAAACTGAAGGTGCTAATTGGAGTCTGGGGAAGGAGGCCGTGGGTCCATTTTCGGGTGAGACTGTGGTTGTGCACATTCAGACATACAGAAATATAAACTGAAGCCCCTTTGACTCCGGTTTCCTGTTTCATCTGATTGCAGCCTTGTCTGTAATGTTAAGGAAATGTTTCAGGTATTGGCGGCAGGGACAGGAAGCACAAAGTGCTGAGTGTAATGAATAGCACTTGAAAATAGGAAGCTGCCTCATATCTATTCAGACCATTGGTCCATCAAGAGGTCTATCAATGGCTACTAGTCAGAGCTCAGATGCAGGATGTCCCTGAGTAGCAGTTGCAGGGGAGATTAGATTAGGGGAGTTGTCGTTAGAGATGGATTACTCTTCCCTTCTCTGGTTGAATTGGCTCAGAAATTATCCAAGTCATTTCCCAAACACAGGGAGAAAGGGACAGGAAACACCCTGCAAAGTAATAGGGTAAATATGATTTCACAAATGTTCCATAAATGTCTGCAGTCAAATGAGACACATGCTTGCGTGCAGAAGATTTCAAGGTCTCCTCCCTGGCATCTCCAAGATAGGGCTGAGGGAAATTCCTGCCTGCAACCTTGGAGATGGTGCTTCCAGTCTGTGTAGACAATGCTGAGCTAAATAGACAAATGGTCTGACTCTGTATAAGGCAGATAGAAAATGAATTCATATTTTAAGTGCTTTTTGTTTGAATTCTGAAAAAAGCAGGACCTTAATAAAGCCATCACAACAGTGTTTTCTTTTCTTTTAACCTGACCGTAGAGGTAATTTGGTTTATTATCCTAACTTTTCCATCTGCTTTTTAGATCAGTTGGGCAAAGGGGCATGGAATTAGGCTAATATTAACTGCATGGGGATACCTTCCTAATTATAAGTGCAA
Organism: Hemicordylus capensis; assembly: GCF_027244095.1. Lineage (NCBI taxonomy): Eukaryota > Metazoa > Chordata > Lepidosauria > Squamata > Cordylidae > Hemicordylus > Hemicordylus capensis. The sequence goes on from NC_069667.1 coordinate 25,184,815, forward strand.
TAGTTCTGGTACTGAAAATGCAAACGAGATCAGTTTGACCTTCTGATATTAAGGGATATAAATAATGGAGGTCTGAATTACAGTTTGGACCAAAGGTCATAAATGGAGATGACTGGAAATTAAAGATGCCTTTGGACACGTGACATTGAAGAATACTTTCTGCAGTTTATAGGAAGCATAAACATGAGTAATAGCTTAACAAGACTCCTAAGACCTTCGTTTGCATCTGTAGGAGAGGGCAATTGTGTGAAAGAAGGACTTCCGTGGTTTAATGATGGTGATGCTGGAAAGTCAAAAGGATTACATAAGAACAGTATACCTAAAGAACCACCCTGATGCACATACTAGTCTTTTAATCTCCCCTTCAAGAATTGATTTTTAAATTAAGACTTAAATGTATATTGCTCAATGCCCAAGCATGCATAAAATGGACATAACTTATTTCCTTGGGACTTTTCTAGTCCAATAATGAAGGCAAAATGTTATGGAATGTGGATCCTTGTAGAGATTATCCTATGTCTGATTCACAGAATGCATAAGAATGTAAGAAGATAACAAGAGTCTTGCTGCGTCAGAGGAAAGGTTCATGTCGTATCACACTTTCCTTCCATCTAAGGCCAACAAAATGCTCTTGGAAGTTGTTTGGGGCTTGCAGGTAATAGGACCCTCCAGTGGCACAGGGAGGCCAGCGATGGCCTCAGTTCAGCCTGCTGCCAGCGGCCCCCTAGCCGCAAGTCACGGCCCCTGAGCACAATGGCCTGTGTTCTATGAACCTGTTCACACTATGGTGTGCGAACCATATGGAGCGAACTCTGCCCCTGAGATCCTCACTGTTGTTCCCTTGTGACTTAGATTCAATGGTCTGGTTCAGATGTCATATGGAACCTTGGTTTGCACCAGACTCTGAAATCTCGGAAACGAGCGCTCCCCTCTCCCATCCCAGTTTAACCATCAACTTCCTATCTAGGTTAAAATAAACTAAGATTGGTTGTGTCATCCAAACTCACCAACCATGCTTCATACTTGCTTGAGATAACCCAAGATTTGTAACTTATTTCAAACTTTGGGTAAAGGTCTCAGGTTATTTGAAGAAAGTAGATTAGAATAAGTCAAGGTTGGTAGGTTCAGGTGACACAACCAATCTGGGTTTATTTTAACCTACATAAGGAAGGAGACATCTGTGCCAGGGGAGTACGCATTCCTGAAATTCAGGGATGTTGTGCAAAGTCTGGATTTAATCAAGGTTCCCATGATGTCTGTTAGTATGCCAATGGCATTCTATCTCTGAACCTGGAGGTTCCATTTAGCCTTCATGAATAGCTGTTGATCGCTCTCTCTTCTTGACTGTGTCCATAACTACATGATGCTCATATGGAACTTGTCTCTGCATAATCATTAGGTTTCAAAACCATCCTGAGGTCATCTCCATAATCAATTAATATGTGATTAATAAATACCTTGGATTTGGAATAGCCAAATACAATGTAACATCGGGTTTGAGCTTTTCAGGCATGTTGTCTTGTTTCGGCTATTATTTTCAGGGATGGAACACATCCGACAAGACACATGTCTCTCTCTTTCTCTGCTTGATTGAATTAAGAAAGGTTGTTTCCAGTGAAAATGGCAGCTGTAATTTGTTTGTTTTGATGCTGCCATCATGATACAATGTTATGAAATCTCTTTCAAAATTAATCCACATCAAACCCAGAGACAAACAATGTTTCTGGAACTGGAAAACTTGTTTGGGTGCTTATTAAATAGTGTCATTGAGATGTAATAAGAATTATTTTTATAATGGAAAGAGTTGCATGTTTCCACCTGTGTGACTGTTATATGTTTCTTCTGGTCAGTGACTGTAATAAAAATGATGATGATGATGATGATGATGATGATGATGATGATGATTTATTCGATTTCTAAACCGCCCTTCCCAAAATGTCTCAGGGCGATTTACCAAGAGAAATAATAAATAAATAAGATGGCTCCCTGTCCCCAAAGGGCTGACATTCTAAAAAAAACACAAGATAGACACCAGCAACAGTCACTGGAAGTACTGTGCTGGGGGTGGATAGGGCCAGTTACTCTCCCCTTGCTAAATAAAGAGAATCACCACGTCTCAGCAGGGGTATGATGATGATGATGATGATGATGATGATGATGATGATGATGAACTGCATGTTATGAGACAAAACAGGATTCCTCAGTATGTATTTGCCCCATATACTTAATGCAAGCGGGATTTGCAGGTTAGAATCAAAAGGCAAGAAGGGTTGTTAGCCTGTCTCCTGCCCCACCATTCTCTTTTGCAGCCCCTCTCTCTGCAAACTCTCCTGTTCCAAGCTGAAGCCTGCAGGAGCATACTAGACAAACACAGCCAGTGGCTAGGATAGGCTGCTTATGGTCAGGACTGTACAGACCACTGTGAGGTTGGTTACAAGGTCCAGGTGGATACAAGACAAAACATCAAGCAGGGAAGTTTGGAGCAGTAGTCTGGAGCGAGCTGTGAGATCAAGACTGAATCCCTGCCATCCAGCGGATGTCTCAATCTGCTCAGAGGAGAATGACTTGATCTTACATGGTTATGCTCCACTGATGCTGGAAATCTACTGCTCTTTCTAGGCAGAGCATAATAGTGGGGAATTGCCACCACCCCCCCCGAGCAACAGATGGATCTAGGGATGAGTGTTTTGAATCAGAGGGTGATGGCAAGGCTACCTCTTGATGATGACATCACTGTCATCATCAAGGGTGAGGACATCCCTGTTCCCTGTGGGGGCTCCATCTCGATGGGAATAAGGTTGTTGCTTGTGTCTTACCCACCCTTAGTTGACATCATAGTAAAAGTGCAACATAATCAAAATACACATCAAAACTGAACACACAAATATAATCAACATGCAGCATGAGCCTATGAGGCAGAAATATGGCATCTGGGCAGCGAGAGTGGGGGAATCTTTTGGGGGAAAGAAATAATGTAATCCAAATGTGTTATTAGGTTGTCTTAGTTTTTGGCTGCTGCTTGACCATACTTCTCTTTAAAACAATTAAAAACATGTCCCACGCAGCAGGTTGGGATTAAATATAGGATCTAGGTTTGAAAAGAGTTGATTAACACACCTATGACATTCAGGCTGATGAGCTGCTTTAGGCAGATACTGGCAGCCCCACGAAAAAGGAAAGGAGGAGGCAATCATAATCTATAGTGAACCACTATATATAGATGGGAGGAATGAAAGGAAATAAAACAGACCCATACAAATTCAAGAAGGTATATAAATTCAAAGAGATACCCAATGTGCAGAACAGCATTTATCTCCTGGACGTCAGGGAAGTGATCGGGTGAAGAGATAACAGCCTGGCCTGATCTCAATCATTCTTTCCCCATTTGGCCAGGCTTTGTTGCTTTCTCTATCAATTTGTAGGGATGCAAAGAAGTTTTACAGTTTATCAGCGCTGTCTCAAGTTATGCATTAGATCAAGAGTGCCTGTCATCAAGTGACAGCAAATCCAGAACAGTGCGTACTCTTGGAGTCATACTGAAACAAAATTAATTTTTAAAAGACTGATATTGAATCAAATGGGATTCTTTTCCCCCATAAAGGGGAATTTTTTATGGCTGGCTTTGAAAGATTTAGGTGTCAATCTGTTCTGTTCAGGGGGGGGGGACACCTGAAGGAGCAAGAAGTTTGAAGAAGGCACTGTTGAAAGAAGAAGCATTGGACTTGAACTTGGAGGGCTGGATTACAAGCACAGTAACCAATGAAATGCAGCGATGGAGAATTTCCAAACTGGGTGAGTTTGTCATGCAAAGTTACAGTAACCCCCCCCCCCCGCCCCAAGCAAACACACACACACACACACACACACACACACACACACACACACACACCACACACACACACACGTGTCACTCAACACGGACACAGATGTCAAAAGTGGGTTGGAAGCCCCACCCCAAAACATCACTGTCAGTTCCCCTGGTATTGGCTTCTGTGCTCAGTAGTCGATACTATATCCGTTGGTACTCCTGCACATTGCAGCTTCTCCCTGCCTTCAGGATCTTTGTCCCCTGCTAACTGAGCAAAAAGGCACCTTTTTAAAGTGGTGATTCTCTTTATTTAGCAGGAGGAGAGCAACTGGCCCTATCCATCCCTGGCACAGTATCCCTCCAGTGGCTGTTACTGGTATCTATCTTATGTTGTTTTGTTTTCCTCCCTCCCTCCCTCTATTTCTCTCTCTCCCCTCCTTCTCCCTCTCCCTCTTTCTCTCTTTCTTTCAGATTGTGAGCCCTTTGTGGACAGGGAGCCATTCATTCATTCATATCTGTATAAACCACTTTGGAAACTTTTGTTGAAAAGTAGTATTTAAATATTCATGGTATGGTATGGTATGGTCTTGTGGTAGCTGGAGAGCTGTGTCTTGTGTTAGCTGCGGAGTCTTGTGTGTCTGTGTGTCTTGTGGAGAGCTGGTCTCGCGGTAGCAAACATGACTTATCCCCTTAGCTAGGCAGGGTCCGCCCTGGTTGCATATGAATGGGAGACTTGATGTGTGAGCACTGGAAGATCTTCCCCTCAAGGGATGGAGCCACTCTGGGAAGAGCAGAAGGTTGCAAGTTCCCTCCCTGGCAGCATCTCCAAGGTAGGGCTGAGAGAGATTCCTGCCTGCAACCTCGGAGAAGCCGCTGCGAGTCTGTGAAGACAATGCTGAGCTAGATAGACCAATGGTCTGACTCAGTATGTGGCAGTTTCCTATGTTCTTATGTCTTGCCCTGTGTGTGTGTGTGTGTGTGTGTGTGTGTGTGTGTGTGTTTGGCAATTGTTTTTACTTGCCCCAGAGATTTCAATGGGGATTTTCCCTGATAAAAATGGATTTCTGGAAGGAAATTCAGCACTGAATCCAAGACCAGAATTTTGAAGTGCCCAATTATATATATATATATATATATATATATATATATATATATATATATATATATATGATTCTGGATTGGAGTCAGATCTGATCCAGAACTTGTGAACATATACAGCCATACAACATACCTTTCTTTCCACCCCTTGTCATTTTAAATGTATTCACAATTTTAGGTCCATAGGTGAAACTGCTGCAGCTGCCAAATTTCTGCCTGGCCATTTACCATAATGGGGGCATTTGGAGGAAGCACTGTGAGTTTCAAGCAGAAATTCATCAGGGACATCTCTTACAAGGTGAATCTTTAGCAGACTGGCTAGATTCATTCCTCTCCAGCACAATGTTGAGCTGCAAGAACAAGGCCAAGTGTGGGACCATAGGGCCTAATTTGTAAAGCCAGCATAATCTGTTTCAATATTGACTTCAGTTTAGATTTTGGAGCAACTTTATGCCAGGCTGTGCTGCCATGATTAAATACTATCTAAACCATTTCATGTCGCTCCAAGGGGCGCTAACTACCTAGCAAAGATTAAGCCCAATAATGAAGCCCAATCAATTAATCTGTGTAAAATACTTGATGATAGATGCAATGTAAATGCAAAGCATCATTAGCGAGTGCTTGTAGCCGATGTTGTACACATGGAGAACTGCTGCATAATGAAATCCAAATTAATAGAAGCAAGAAGGGGGGAAGAAGATTCGGTGTTTTGTCAATTGCTTCGGGATGAAGAGTTCATGTTGGGGGAGAGATATGGTTCTGTGTCCACAACTATGTCATTTGATGGCCTAGTAATGTTGCAGGAGAGAGGGCATGCACATACCTCTTGCCTGTGGGCTCCCCAGAGGCATCTGGTGGGCCACTGTGTGAAACATGATGCTGGGCTAGATGGGACTTCTTGGGCCTGATCCAGCAGGGCTGTTCTGATGTTCTTATCCACCAGAGCAAAAAGCTGGCCAACTGACAACCCTTGGCCTATAATAGTGGTTACTACAATTTATGCCTCCAGGGAGTCCGTTCTGTTATATACTGACTAATAATATGTAAGCCCGGAACACCTCAGAATCAGAGAGAACTAGGGAAACACTTTCATTTTTGCAGCAGAAACCTGTATGAGTGGCTGGGCTTGTTTCATCTCCTCAGGGGCCTGAACTGAGTTAGTTGGTTGGTTACTAGTGAGTTAGTTGGTTAGTATATTTATATACCACCCCAAATTCACTTCTCTGGGTGGTCTATAACAAACACAACTCAAATTAAAACAAGAATTAAAACTATGCATTGATGATGAGAGCACTTTCATGACTGATTCACACAACCATGTAAGTTTGTTGATCTCATATTGCATGGTTAGTAGATTCCTTGTCCATCACTCACAGATGACTGTGTGAACTGGCTCCTTTGGGGAGGGTATTATGCTGGAGATGTGATCTGCTGATAAACAGTTTTTATGCATGGTGATTAACCTAAGATGTCCTATTCATACATGCATGCCTTTGTGATGCTTGTGTCCTTTTATCCTGCTCCGTATTTAAGAATTCCAGGGCATATACTGTAAGGCAAGAGGAATTCTACAAGGAACAACCATTGTATGCAGTGCAGTTTGCAGAGAAAGAACCTGAACATTATACCCCAAATTCTGTATCCTGGATATTTTGCTTTTAGCCCTACTGTCAATGAGGGTTAGGGCATGAGGGCATGCACCTTTTCATGGTGGCAGTGACAGAAACAAACAAGAAATAAGGTAGTATAGTAATTCTGTCCCTGATGTCCTTAATTTTTCTGTCTGCTACATGGGAATCCTGGTGGCCCAAATTTTATTTTATCTACTTTTATTGTATGTATATACCACTCTATAGAAAATTTCTGGACAGTTTACAATTGAAACCAGTTTACAGCTGAAATATAACTTTCTTTGTAGTGCATCAGTCTAATTGATTAATTAATGTATTTTATAGCCCACCTTTCTGACCTTCCAGGAACTCATCAGTTACGTGCTATAAAACCATTGGTTTTAAACTCCGTGGGTTGAAATGTCATGCATAGATTCATTACCAGGATCTCATCCATTGTGTTAAAATCTTCTTCATCTCACCTTAGAAACGATAGATTTTTGTCTTATAAAACTTTCAGAATCCCTTTTTGGGACTCCTGTGCTCGTCTTGCCATTGCACTAATGATATATAACCATAATCTGTCTTGGAAGAGATGGACCTCAATGATATATAGCAGCATAATAGGCTCTCAGAATACATGGTTGACATGTCAAAGCTATACATCACCAGGCCCGATGGTAGAAGTGTCTGGATTCTGGAGGATATGGATGACCACAGCATTGCCTTTAAATAAATTGGAAGAGTTGGAGGAGCTGGGAAGGGGACTTTAAATCCAGCGCCAGTGAAGCAAATTTGGGGGACCCATATTACAGGCACTTGGTGGAGGGTCAGGGTACATTGTAACTCAGCTGAGAGTTTGCTTGGAGCTTCTTCCGTTGCTGAATACTGCCTCCCCTGCAGAATACAGCAAATGGAGTCTTCCTTAAGAAGTGGCACCCAGATCTGATCCAGCCAGGGGCATAACTAGGGGAGAGGGGGCCCATGTTCACCCCTCTCTCTGGCGGCCCCTCAAAGTGAGGGAGATAATTAAGAGAATAGGGAGGGTAGAGATGGGGGTCCCTCAGGAGCTGGGAGCTCAGGTTCTTTGAACTCTTTCGCTCAATTATTGCTACCCGCCGGATCCTACTCTATCCTATGGAGCCAGCATAGTGTAGTGGTTAGAGTGCTGGACTAGGACCGGGGAGACCCGAGTTCAAATCCCCATTCAGCCATGATACTGGCTGGGTGACTCTGGGCCAGTCACTTCCCTCTCAGCCCAACCTACTTCACAGGGTTCTTGTGAGGATAAACTTAAGTATGTAGTACACTGCTCTGGGCTCCTTGGAGGAAGAGTGGGATATAAATACAAAATAATAATAATAATAATAATAATAATAATAATAATAATAATAATAAATAAATAATACTGCAAAAGCAGCCCAAGTTTAGGAGTGCCAGTGAATTAGAGAACTATTCAAGAGGTGCAACAAAGGATCCTTTACTATCTTGTGGGGGATGCTGGGGCACAATTTTGTATCACACATGAAGCTATTAATGATATCAGGATCATATACCAGAACCCTCAGCAACACTCAAAAGCCACCTGTGCAAGACTGTGCACAGGCAAAGTTGAAGGAGTTGAGGAGCCAAATGTCATGAGTGGACTCGGGCTGCGTCCTCGGGATTCTGTTTTTGGATGAGTTAAGTTTCAGAAATGGGGGTAGGGAGCAGAAATGAACTCCCTCAGTTCCAAAGCTCTGTACCAGTTATGAACCAAGCCGAATTCCCTTCCCTAAAGTATAGTTCCACTCTTAATTGGTTTGGTTCAGCACTGTGTCCCTAGCCTTCCTTCTCCCTCTTCCCCCCCAATGTATCTTTTATCTTGCAGTAGGGAGGGCTGGAGATCCTGGAGGGCTAGTGTGGAGTTTGTGACTCAGCCAAGCCATTCTGAACTCCCAGGAAACACTAAGGGTGGCTTCACATGAGCCACTACAAGTCCGATTCCCAGGAACCTCTTCTCCCTGTGGAGCGTGCACGCCCCATAGGTGTATCGTCCAAACCTTCCAAAGTCTGACTCCTGAGGTGGATTGCCAACGTTTGCCCAACATTCGCTGGCATTCTACCTTTGTAGACATTGGTTATAAATGTTGGGTGGATATTAGGTGAATATTAGCAGCCCAGCTTTTGGTCCTATTGGAAGTGCATGGTCCCTGGGAATCGGACTTGTGGGGGATTGTGAGAAGCCACCTTAAGGAAAAGGTCAAGCTCAGACTAAGCTCCTTCTGAATCAAAATGGGTGGCTTTTGTACATCCCAAGCTGCATTTGCTCTCCTCTCCTTGTCACTCTTCTTCTTCCTTTCTTTGCCCCCTGCCAATGCACCTACATCTGTGCTGTGCTGAGCACAGCCCAGCACAGCCTTCTACCCAGCGACATTATGGGCCATAGCTTCTGGCCACGTGTCAATCTCTGCCAGCCCATTCGGTTGGCATTAAGGACTGTCCGTTGGGAAAGCAATGTTGAAAGACTTCCGAAATCATCTCTTTCTCTCTCCCTCTGCCACACTTGTTTGCATGATTAAAAACCAGGAGCAGTGGGAGAAGTGACGGATGTTTGTTCTTCCCAGCATTTATGCCGACTTCATCTAATCGCCAAATAAGGTGCTTAAAGGGAATATTAATATCGTATTGCTCTAATGACCAGCGTTTGTAAAAATCAACTGCTCCTATTAATCATTCTTGCATTGTGTTTAATTTGCAAAGCAATTAGCAATCATTATTGTGCCTACTCTCACAGGAACTCTACAAGGACTTTGATTTCCTGTTTCCTGCCCGTTATGCCTGCAACGGTCTCCCAGAAGACCCACGTCACTCCTCTTACTGTCTTCACATCCATCCACAAAATCCCTTTTCTGTGAAGCCTTCAACATGACCTCTTAGCCCTCTTATTCGACTAGAACCACTCCTAAGTATGTATAAATAAGTACATTTGTGAAGTAAAGGCATACTCCTCCTCTTTTTACCTTGCCCATTTCCCTTCTTCCTCCTGTGTGGGGTACACATGGAGACCCGGGTGGCTAGTGGCCATGCCCAGCTGCACCTGTGTATTGCCAGAACAAGGGGCAACCGAGACAGGTCTGGAGAATGTGGTACAGTGGCAGTTAGGCTAGCTTCAGACTCTTGGGCTGTCAGGGATGGAGCTGGGAGTCAGGGTTGAGACCTGCAGTGGTCTCACAGGAACTTGGGATCTCTTAAGATGGGATCCCATCCCTTCCAAGATTAGAGATGTGCCAGCTGCCGAGAGCTATTTAATTCTCCAGCCAATGGTGAGACAAGGCCAGAGGCAGCAGAGGGCTAAGAAGCCCAAGGTTGTGGCAACTGCACCCCAAGCAAAAAGCCTGCTGAGATGGGGATAAGGGGCCAATAACCTCTCCACGCCAGGAGAGGAGAGCTGTTCTTCTGGTAGCAAGCATGGTGTGTCCCCTTAGCTAAGCAGGCTTCACCCTGGTTGCATATGAATGGGAGACTAGAAGTGTGAGCACTGCAAGATATTCCCCTCAGGGGATGGAGCTGCTCTAGGAATAACATCTAGGTTCCATGTTCCCTCCCTCCCTGGCAGCATCTCCAAGATAGGACTGAGAGAGATTCTTGCCTGTAACCTTGGAGAAGCTGCTGCCAGTCTGTGAAGACAATACTGAGCTAGATAGACCAATGGTCTGACTCAGTATACGACAGCTTCCTATGTTCCTATGTTCCCTCCTTATTTATTTCCTTCCATGCCCAAACTGAGGCCATATTGGGGGCTAAAGGAGGAGGTTTGACAGGAGCCTTGATAGGCCACATGTCAGCTCAAATTTTCGATTGTAAGCCCCTTAGGACAGGGACCTCGTTTAGAACACCATGCATGCTGATAATGCTATATACATTTAAAAATTTAAAAAACCGCTGTAATTTGAGTTTACTATTGTCAACACTGGGTGTGTGTGACTGGCTCATGTCCACCCAATAGCAGAGGTGGAAGTTAAACCTGGGTCTTCAATGTTCCAACCACTTGGGTGCACCTGCTGATAAATTGTGCTTCCATTAAATTCTTTATCTCCCCCCCCATCCTCCTGCCCCCCCACCCCGGCTACACCAGTTTCTGACAATGAAATTGCCTGATGGGTACAGCTGTTGAAATTCACTTAGCCACTGGCTGTCCTGTCCTTGACAGAGGACTTGGACATTGTTTTATTGATGTTCCTGATTAACATCTGTTTTATGACTGCTGTAAAAGAAAAGGTGCAACTAATCACGGGAAAGCAACAAAACACTTTTATTTAGCACTGTTACACTGATACAGGTTCTTGATTAGTATCATTGATAACGAACTGGCCAGGAAAAACCATTCTACTTTAAATTCCCTTTGATCAGCAAAAATGATTCTATATGTGGACCCAATGGCAATATCTACCATATACAAGGCACATATACATGCCCATCAACAAATGTGGTATATGCTATATCAGGTATCAAATGCTCTTCAGCCATTTATATAGACATCTATACCAAGGACTTGACAGAGGGAGTGGGACTTTTCTGGTCCTTTTGGATCTCTCAGTGGCTTTCGATACCATTGATCATGGTATCCTTCTGAATCATCTGAGGGATTTGGGAATGGGGAGGGGGTACTGCTTTGCAGTGGTTCCATCCCAGGAAGATTTCAGATGGTGTCACTCAGGGATAGTTGCTCTGTGAAATGAGAGCTATTGCATGGTGTCCCTCATGGATACATTAATTAATTAAATTAATTAATTAATTAAATGATTTACTATACCACCCAATCCACAGACTCAGGGCAGTGTACAAAGCAAGAACAGCATCTGAGATTTTTTTTTATTAATCCACTTTAATCCGCTACACGAGAGTACTAAAAACAAACAAACTACTTTTTGAGTACTCAAAAGGATCTACTCTGTGAACCATATAGACTGGGAAATAGCAGAAATTTTTTTTAGAAAAATTGACAAGGATTAAAAGCAGACTATGGATTTCAGTCACATTATAAGGATTATACTTGATGCAATTTAACACTTGTCCCTGTTAGAATCTTAGAATGTTTCCATGCTTTGTTCTCAACTGCAAATTTGCCCATGTGGCAAAATTTGAGATTCCTACCTTCCCCTGATCATTACCATTTAAAATACATCCCTGAGGGTCATGCAGCCTTCAGGGTTATATTTCTGTGCATTGCAGAGTGTTTCCAGGGGAAGGAGTGATGGACAATATTCAATCCCTTCCTTAATTCTTCCCCCAGAAGTGCTCTGTGACACATGGAAATATGTCCCTGAGGGCTGCAAGACCCTCTGGGATGCATTTCTACTATTACAGAGCAAGCTGAGGGGAAGGTCGGAACCTCAAAATTCTCCCTCCCAACTGCATACTGGGTAGTGCACAACTAGTTCCGGTCCTCCATGCAGTAGGCATGCAGCTCACATGTGTCCATATAGGCAGTCTAAATCTGACCCAGTGTCTTTACTCTCTGAGATGCCACAAGAACTGAGATGGGAAAATGTTGCCCCAGTTTTCAAGGGGGGAAAGGAGGATCTGTACAGACCAATCAGTCTGACTCTGATTCCAGGGAAGATGCTACAATAGATTTTAAAGCAGTCTATAAGTATCCTGTAAACAATGCTGTGGTTAGTAGAAGCTACCATGGATTTGTCAAGTTAAATCAGGCCAGGATCTCTTTTTTTTAATTGGATTATTATGTTGGATTATGGGAATGATTTTCAGCTGGAAAACAAGAAAGAAGTACAGGGTTATCACACCCAGCATCTGTGTTGTGGTCCCAATCTGGATTAGGCCCTTGTGCAACTCCTATTTTGAAGGAAGAATAAAACCACCAACTCTTCAATGGCATCTAGTTTAACCTTAATTTGCCTGGCTTCTGAAATGATCCATTAAGTACAGAATGCTTGCATGCACATGGCTCCTTGTATTTCCAAGCAGAAGAGTTAGAGCGCTTTTGCTGCTACTAGACTGAACATGAATAGGTGAAGTATGATCCTTTTGGTCTGTCTTTGCTTTGCAGTCTTTTCATGTGTCAGGATTTGAGGGGGGCTGGATTTCAGAGGGATTTAATTTTGTCTAAACTGATTCTGCAAGAAGAAGGCACTATTAAGTCTGGAAAAGAAAATCTATTCTCACCCAACCTTGGGTTTATCTTTGCTTAATCCGGCACTTTCAGTCTGCAATGAGGATATGTTTACTACATCTGGGGCATGGTTAATGGACTGTAATACAATCAAACTCAAACTGCTGATGAGGTCAGCTGGTCACTCTGAGAAGTTATAATTATGTGCTGTTCAAGGCCTTTATTTTACATTTGCCATTCTCAGAATGTCTGTTCATCTTTGTGTATGATTATATCCAAGTTGTGTTAGGAGTTGAGTTAATCTGTCTAGCCCTAAACTTTTCTGATGATGTGCTTTGAGAAACCTAATGAATCAGTATCCCAAAATTAATGAGGAAAGGCCTAGTTTTGTTTCCTTGATATGACTAAAAAGAGATTTACATAGTACTGATGTGTATAATACATTTTGATTGACTGATTGATTGATTGATTGATTGATGTCAAGTTGGTGTTGACTCTTAGCGACCACATAGATAGATTCTCTCCAGAATGATCTGTCTTGGTCTTTTAGGTCTCAGTGGTTCATTCATTGCTGTCATAATTGAGTCCATCCACCTGGCTGCTGGTTGTCTTCTTCTCTTTCCTTCCACTTTCCCCAGCATGATGGACTTCTCAAGGGAGCTGGGTCTTCGCATAATGTGTCCAAAGTATGATAGTTTGAGTCTGGTCATTTGTGCCTCGAGTGAAAATTCTGGATGGATTTGTTCTATGATCCATTTGTTTGTTTTCCTCTCTGTCCATGGTATCCTCAAAAGTATCCCTGCTGGTATGTTTCCCAGACTATGGGGAATACCTATATCTGGCAGCAGAAATATAAGAAGATGTTGAAAGGCATCGTCTCATACTGCGTAGGAGATGGCAATGGTAAACCCCTCCTGTATTCTACCAAAAAAACCCACATGGCTCTGTGGTCGCCAGGAGTCGACACCGACTCAACGGCACAACTTTATTTAGTCCTTAACTGTCTCAGTTCTACAAGAGGAAAGAGAGAGAGAGCATTCGTTATAAGGCCTTCCATTGTTCTGCTTCTAGACTGCAGGAAAATAAGAGGACTAAGAGGAATGCTGCTAATTATGTTCTCGTGATAATAAAGCCATTGTAAGCGTCAATATCTTTGGCTGGGTTGAAATGGCACACTGATCGTATCTGCTCCCAACAGATGTACTGCATGTCAAGGATAGCTAATGACTTACCGAACAGTTAAGTATAACTCTTTCTCTTTGTCCTCGAAAGCTATAATCCATGTGGAGGAGTTATAGAAATGAGATTCATCTGCAAGAATTTCTTATAAATAGCTCCTGTATAACATCTACCTTGCCAGAGCGGACCAATTCCCCAGGCTTGCATGAACTGCTTACTGAATGGGTGAGTTGTATATGGCTTTCTGAGGCAATTTCTATGATTGCTAGCCTGTAACATAATCATATACCAGAATCACTGGGGCCTGAGACAATTTCCCATCCATTACCTCTGTATTCTGACAATCCTGCATCACCGGGTGTTCAGGAAATATACAAGATGCATGGGGCAATGCAGGAGGATAGACTTAATTGACTTATTTTCATCTCCTATACCAAACATTTAGTCATCATAGTGCCAACACAGAGCAAAAAAAGGAAGGCAGGCATATGAGATTTTATAAGGATATAAATAATCCCAACTGTGGGTCTGCTTTGTCTTGACTGTCTCTCTTCTCTAGCTGCTTTGCCCAGATGGCTTTCTTATTTTTCTCAATTAGATTTTGTGCTGAAAATGATTCTGTTCCTCACTGGAAATTATTGACGGACTAAATAGTTTCTCTTTGAAAAGGGAAACCATGTCTTGTATCACTCACTTTACCTGTATGGCAAAAGAAAGGCCCTTGATCTGCTTCAAAAGGATTCCACTTAAACATGATTGAGATTCGCTGTTGTCTAAAACAGGGGATTTCAACCTTTTTAAAAACAAGTGCACCCCTTCTGTCTGAAACCTCCAAGCTCAGAAACCCCATAGAGATTTTTAGTATGTGTATACACACATACACAAATGCAAATGTTACAGCGATGAGACAAATTATTACAACCACTGGCTTACATCCAGACTAAATTATTCATGAATACTCCCATTAAAATTAATGGGGCAAGTAAACTTGTCTCACTAATTTAATAGCACTACTCATGAGTAACATATTTTGGATATAAGCCAGTGGCTAATAGTGAAGTCCTCTGATCAGGAGGTAACACAGCTGCATCCCAAATCACTAGACAGAGAGGAAGGAGGCCTCCAAGGACTACTTGCAAGCCTTAAAAGAATCCCCAGGGGTTTGTGTAGGCCCAATTGGGAACCACTGGTGTAAAATACTGCTGGGTAGAAAAGGGACAAGCTTTTTTTTTAGTGCAATTCATAGAAATGTCAGGGTTCCTCTCAAGGCAAAAGAGCTCCAAATTTCCAAAGGAAGCCATACAAGTTTATGTTAGAGACATCTCCTATGTAGTTTCTACGCATTCCTAGTGTGGACTGCTCCAGGACTAACTGAAATTTCACACTGAAATTTTGCACGGAAATTTTGTACTATTTCACACCAAATTAAATTTGAAGCAAATTTCAGGGTTCCTCCCCAAAGCAAAACATCTGGAAATTTTTGGCAGCCCAACAAGTTTCTTAGGAGGTTTCTGCACATCCAAAATTCATGCTGGGTTCAATGGTGGATAGCCCTAGTCCCTTCTGGGGAATGCGGATACTCTGAGAAAAGCAGCTGCCTGCTTGCATACAGAAGGTTCTAAGTTCCCTCCCTGACATCTCCAAGTCAGGGCTGAGAGAGATTCCTGCCTGCAGCCTTGGAAAAGTTGCTGCCAGTCTGCGAAGACAATACTAAGCTAGATAGACCAATGGTCTGACTCGAAAGAATGCAGCTTCCTATGTTCCTTTGTTCCATGTGTAAAAAGGAGATGGAGACATAATTGCCCACAGTCCCTGGTAGTTAGTCAGGCTAGTTCCCAACATCACATGACAACTCCAAGTTTTTAGGTTGCTCGTGCATGGGTCCATTACAAATCTTAACCATCTCCCAAAAAATACACTCTAGAATCAGGGATTCTCAACCTTGTGTCCCCAGATGTTACTGGACTTCAACTCCCACAATCCCCAGCCCCAATGGCCTTTGGTTGGGGACTAATGGGAGTTGAAGTCCATCAACATCTGGGGACCCAATGTTGAGAGCCCCTGTTCTAGAATTTCAAATAAGAACCTAAAAGTTACCATCCATCCTGGTGGCTTTGCATTCATTGGCCAAAACCCTGGAAAACTTTTTTTTACTTCAGGGATTAAATCCTGCCTGCAAGTTTACCCTGATAATTCCACAAATAAAAGAACAAGACCTTTTTTTCCTTTACATGCAAGCTAGAATTCCCTGCTACAGGATGTGGTGACTGTAATTGATGGCTTTAAAAGGAGGGTGAACAAATTCATGAAGGCACTGGCTGTTATTGGTGATTATTATATGGAACATAGGAAGCTGCCTTATACCAAGTCAGACCATTGGTCCATCTAGCTCAGTATGGTCTACAAAGACTGGCAATATTGTCTACCGAGACCTTCTCCAAGGTTGCAGGCAGGAGTGTCTCTCAGCCCTAACTGGAGATGCCAGGGAGGGAACTTGGAAAGAACCTTCTGCATGCAAGTATGCAGGTGTTCTTCCCATAGCAGCCCCATCCTCTAAGGGGAATATCTTACAGTGCTCACACATGTAGTCTCTCATACAAACCATGGCAGACCCTGCTTAGCAAAGGTGACAATTCATGCTTGCTACCAAAAAAACCCAGCTCTCCTCCTCCTAGCATGCATGGAACCTGCATGCTGATGGCCAGTATACCTCTGAATACTAGTGCCTGGGGACCAATGGTGGAAGAGGTCTCTTGTTTTCATCTCCTGTTTATGGGCATCACAAAGACAGCTGGTTGGCTACTGTGAGAAACAGAATATTGGACTTGATGGACCTTTGTCTTGATCTAATAGGGCTCTTTTAATCTTCCTATGAAAATCCAGAGAGAGTCCTGAAATAACCCAGCGGGGGGAAGGCGGCACACTCCCAGAGCACCTTTTTGCCTTGGGCCCTGGACAACCAATTCTGCTAACTGGTGTAATACCCTTACACTACCATGCCTATTCCCCTTTATTTGCTACTGCTAGGCTTCAAAAGATGCTGCAGCAATAATATGGGCCATATTATATTTATTTCCTCTCATTCTGCTTCTGGAATAAGCTATTATAAGGCTACAGAAAAGGCAAGGGGGGGGGATGATGAATATTCGGTTATTTTTTTCTTTTGAAGTCTATCAGAAGATGAAAATTCTAAAAAGGAAACCAGTCCCTTCTCATCCACTTTGACAGATGCTCTGTCTTTGTAGAGATAGATATGTTAGTAAACCCATTTAAAATAACGAGCTTCTCACCCCGTCCATCCTTCTCCCCCCGCCATTCTATTATCTTGGTTCTTCCAATATCAAATAAAAATCTGCTTTCAAGTTGAAACTGCCATTTGATTTCCTTTGTATTATTTTTAACCTTTAACAACTTTTTAATTCAGCCATTTAATTTCTGATAGGGAACACCGATAACTGTTTCTTTTAAAAAGAAAATCAAGTTATATCATTTTAAAGGTCTTCAGCATGGCAATAGCTTTTTCTTCTTCTTCAAAGGATTGCAATGTGTTTAAAGCATGTCAGTTAGCTCCAATTTTTACTTTTTAGAAAACCCAACTTCACACCACACACACACTGGCTGTTGATCAAGCTGTGCGTTTCTAAGGGATTTGCTATTGAAGTCTGAATATGGCTTCTAAGATTTCTCCAGTGACTGATGTCAACCAGGGCTAGGCACTTTGGCTGAGAACGAAGCATGGATGTGCAAAAGTTTGCCTGAAAGAAAAGATGTGGGGTCGGTGGGTACAAAAGAGAGAAAGAGCTCACTCCTTGCTTCTTTCTTAAGTCCACCTCTTTTGTGAATAAATGATACTCTTTATG
Organism: Hemicordylus capensis; assembly: GCF_027244095.1. Taxonomy (NCBI): domain Eukaryota; kingdom Metazoa; phylum Chordata; class Lepidosauria; order Squamata; family Cordylidae; genus Hemicordylus; species Hemicordylus capensis. The sequence goes on from NC_069667.1 coordinate 25,202,485, forward strand.
GTTGAGAAAAAAATGGAATGGTATGTAGTGAATGGAGACAAAAGTTCTTTCTTCAATACCCTTGTTATAAAATGTATTTGAATTCTCCCTGAGATACAAAAGTTATGCATTGACCATCTGAGAAACGTCGTGCATGTTTACCACTACTTATGAAGCTTCACCATTAATCCACCTCGCTCACTATTGACTACACTCTCCAGGATTTCAGGCGTGTCTTTTCCCAGATCTGTTTGGAGATACTAGGAACGACTTTTTAGGAATGAGTTTTGTTAAACGCAACCGTTCTACATAGCACTTATAAAAATCATTTACATTTTATATACAGAGCATGAAAGCCACCAAAAGAATACAAAGAATTACTAAAGGCATACATTGCACACGTGCCTGAGGGTGTCTGGGAGGAATTGAGCCCCATTTGGGGATTTTTTTCTGAATGGGCTCACTGTCAGATCAGCTGGGTCATGGGCAGCAATATCTGGAGATTTATTTATTTATCATATTTATAAACTGCCTGACATGTATTCCTTTGTTGCATTTTGTGAATAGTGACATACAGAACAGTTGATCTGTCCTGTACAACTGATCCCTAGATTCATCATTACCCCTAAGGAGCTGGACCTTGTAGAATCCTCCAGCTGCGAAATACATTTTAGAAGGTGCAATAAGTCTGCCAATGACAGACTGATCCAGTTTTCACCATAGAGCTGCAGGGATAGAGCAGTGCCCTATCTGTAGCCCTAAAGAGAAGAGTCAATGCCAATAGCAGTGTTCAGTTTAGTATGGGAAGATCAAGCTGTGTGTCTTTGTAATATGTGGCACACAATGGCTGACATGATAGCACAGCATCCCATCATGGTTGAGGAGCATCGGTTGAGCAAGCAGAGCTGCCACAGTTACATTGTGGCAACAATGGCAGTAACGATGGCAGCACCGCTTACAGAACTAAATCATCCTCAACAGTAGCAGCCCTGATGCAGTTAGCAGCATTGACAGGATGCTGCACACCATATCAGCCTGTCTTCTGAGAGCAAACATGCAGGGCTTGTTTGGGTGTTGTGGTTTTCAGGTGAGGCCTAGTAAAGACCCTTTGTCTGTGACTCTCAATATGACAATCACACTAATCACATTAGAACTCCTAGACTTCATGGTATGCTTTCCCTTTCCTTCCCTGGGTTTTGTAACCTGCAAGTTTTCACGGCCCCACTCACAATGACATGTCATGGGTGTTCTTGATTTAAGAACCTAAGAACACAAGAACGGCCCTGCTGGATCAGGCCCAAGGTCTATCTAGTCCAGTGGCCCACAGTGGCCCACCAGATGCCTCAGAGAAGCCCACAGGCAAGAGCTGAGACCATGCCGTCTCTCCTTCTGTTGCTCCCCTGCAACTGGCATTTGGAGGCATCTTGCCTCTAAGGCTGGAGGTATTCCATATCCATCACATTAGTAGCCATTGATAGACTGCTCCTCCATGAATTTAACAAAGCCTCTTTTAAAGCCACCCAAGCTAGTGGCCATCACCATATACTGCGGCAGAGAATTCCATAGTTACGTACTTTATTTCTTGTAAGCTGCTCTTTTTTTTTTTTTAATAAAGTGAAACTTCTGGGTCTCAGCTTTGGGTCTGGGCCATGGTGTTTGAAGGGGAGAAAGTGCAGTCTTAGGATTAGAACCAGTGGATTGAAATTACACAGAAACAGATTTGGACTCAGCGTTAAGAAGAATGTCCCAACTGTAAGATCAGTTTGACATTGAAACTGTCAGCCTCGTGCAGTGGTGGGAGGGTGGAGAGTTTAAGAGTGGTGGTAGGAGGGGGAGGAGAGGGAGGGAGGTGGGAGGAGGGTGGAGGGTTAGGCAGTGGAAGGTTCCCCAAGTGGTAGGGCCCGAGTGGTAGAAAAGAACTTCCCTGAGTGGAGGGGAAAGAACTTCTGCCAAGTGGAAAAGAACTTCCCCAACTGGGGAAAAAAGAACTTCCCCAAGTGGTAGGAACTTCCTCGAATGGTAGAAAAGAACTTTTCTGAGTGGTAGGAGCGTGGCATGGTGTGCGGTGGAGGATTTCAAACGGAGGTTGCTGCAGGATTTTCCGGCACTGGGCATGAGGTTGGGCAAGATGATCTTAGAGATCCCTCTAGAACTCTATGATTCAAACCGTTGGTCTGATGATCTAGCAAGCTTCTTGAAAGGACACTGGCTTTATATATATGTATGATGAGCATATTGCATTATTTTAAGCCTTGAATGCAATGTTCAGTTCATCTCTCCCATGTTGAGTAGTTATGAAGGCAAAAGAAGCTCTCATTTAAAGATTATTTTATTGAACCAAAGAGATTTTCTTTCCCTTGTGTAGCTATGTATACAACAACACATTCAAAACACTTGTCTCCTCAGCCAAATGGCAACACAAGCTGGTTGAAATCATCTTTGTATCGTAGGTAGTTCCAACACTGGGTATCTCTGTAGTCTGAACCCCTGCTGTTGAAAGGTTATTTGTATTTGGATCAAATTGTGATCCTGAAAACATGAAGACATTTATGTGGAGAAAGAGAAAAAAAGAAAATATGAAACATTTATAGGATTATTGCTGTAACAAGGGAGGAAAAAAATATCAATATGATTATGCAACAGAAATCAGATAAAAACCTAGCAAATCTGTTTCTGGAAGGAAAAAGAAAGGTACAAAAAAAAAGGAATCTTCAGTGATATATATGTGTGTGAGAGAGAGCACATGCACAAGCACACACACATACTTCTCTCTCTCTCCTTTCTCTCGCTCTCTCCTTTGAAAATTATTATGTCTGTTGCTCTGTTGTCTCAGTATACAAGGATGGCTTTTTCTATGTCTGTAATATTTTCCATATAAGGAGTATTTTGACAAACTGAGTAAGCTTCATTTTGAAGTCCCCACTTGGGACTGATACATTCTGAATGCTTCTGATTACCTGAAGGAACGATATACAAGCTTATGAGATTCTAAAGTGCTTTTCTTCTTCATGCAATGTTTTTATTTTTTGAACCTTCGACCTCATTACCATGCAATGGTTACCTGTACTTCAGTTTTTCAATAATGAAACTCCATCTTCAGAACCTATAGATTTAAAAAGCAGACCTGGTTCATGCAGTATTTGCAGCTAACTCAAATTGCCGTTTGAATCAAATGATCATAGTCCCGTTATATTTGGTCATATTGGAAATTGCTATTGGTGCAATATTATTGCCTAAAAGCCATACATTCTAGATCAGTCTACAATATATATTTAAACTAGTAAAACCCACCTCAGATGTTGCATTACAATATGTTTGATGTCTTTCTGTACACACCTCAACAACAGGAGTGGTGGCCAAACTGGGGTGTGAGCCTGAAACCTATAATGCTTTCCTGAAGATGCCCTCCAAGGTCTGTTCCAACATCTCAGAACCAAACAAGATGTGACATTAGGAAACCCATCACTGGATCTCCTGCTGTTTTTTGTTTGTTTGTTTGAAAAGTTTAATTAATAACAACTGTGGTGGAGGGGAGATTTGATAGAGATCACAGCATTGGATGAGAGCAAGTTACCCCTCTCTCTTTGTGCCATATTTCCAATACAATTTGCCCCCTGAAACAGCTTCAGGGTGAATTTTTTCACTGAGAAATCAGTGTAGATGGAAACTGTTAACCTGTCCCTCTGATCCACACCAGCTGCTTTACCCATTGAATTTCAGCCTACCCACAGTTGCTATTAAGCTTTTTAAACATTATTTTTAAAAAGACAGTTCAGGTGATCCTGCCCTGGCTCTTTCAGCATCATCTCCAGTTCCCTCCTTTAGGACAGATGTTACATTGTGGTGTCTCCTGGCTGTTTCCTAGCCCAGTTCTTGAGTGTGGTGGGACTCACGTTTGACATTTCCTTCCACTTCAGAAGACACTAGAGATGTGCATGAACCTGTTTGGGGACCTTTTAAAGGGCCTCCGAACAGGTTCGAACACCTGGCACTTTGGAAGGTTCGATGGAAGGGGGAGAAACTTTAAGGGTAGGGGAGGGTACACTCGCCCCCGCCATATTCCCCCCACCAGCGCTCTCAAAAACTGGTCTGGTGGAGTGGCGGCATACTTCCCTGCCACCTCGTCCTCTCCTTGGACCAGAAGTGACCGGAAGTAACCTGTGCGTGTTCGTAACACATGTGCGTATTTCCGGTCCAAGGAGAGGATGGGGCGGCATCAAGGTATGCTGCCACCCTGTCAGACCAGTTTTTAAGAGAGTGCCGATGGGGAAAATGTGATGGTGGGCGTTAAGTGCACCCTCCCCTCCCTTAAAGTCATCCCCCCGCCGCCTTCGAACTGGCCTCTGCCAATTCCATGCACATCCCTAGAAGACACCAGCAGGTGCAGGCCAAACAGGGCACCATCCAAAATTGCCCCTACTCTTACAGAACAGAAAACTCTGGCATGTTAGCACAGGGTTAGTCTTTTAACCATCTGTGAACATATTTATGTATATATTAAGCGGCTTTATACTGAGTTAGGCCATGGGTCCATCTAACCCGTTATTGATTACACCAGAGTTGTACAGCTGTGGCTTCCTGGCAGATGTAGGATGACAACTTGCATCATCCCTGACTATTGGCCACTGTGGCTGCGGATGATGGGAACTGTAGTCCAAAACCAGCTAAAGTGCTGAAGCTGTGCAGCCCTGGTCTACAATGGGCGGTAGTGGCTCTCTGTGGTTTCAGACAGGGAAGGGTCTCTCAGACCAATCTTGAGATGTCCAGGCTTTAATCTAACACCTTCTTCATGCAATATATGTGCTGTGCTGTTGTGCTATAGAAGCCACCTAATGGCAGAGCAGGGAAATAACTTGCCTAGTGAGCAAGTAGATGGCAGTCGGAATCCCCACTGGTATGTTTCCCAGACACACCTATATTGGGCAGCAGCGATATAGGAAGATGCTGAAAGGCATCATCTCATACTGCGTGGTAAGAGGCAATGGTCAACCCTTCCTGTATTCTACCAAAGACAACCACAGGGATCTGTGGGTGCCACGAGTCAACATCGATTTGATGGCACAACTTTACTTTACTATTGAGCTATGGCCTCTCCAGTTGTGTTTTTTTTCTTTTTCTTTTTGGAGTAATATAACTAAGTATTTATAGTCCAAATGGAGTGTAGTATATGGTCAAGTGACTAGTGAAGAAGAATGGGAATAAGATGCCTTCAATCAATATAATAAAGAAGTATGCAAGCTGTACCCGTGCTGGAAAAAATTGTTAAATAGTTTGGGCTGCACTGGGGGAAATTACTTTTTCTTACTGGTGCAGGAAGAAGAAATGTAGACTCTCTGGATGTAATGAGATTGGAAGTTGGCCATGACACCAGGTTAACATCCTTGCTCTTATGAAAAGTGCCACTGGACTTTTAATGACAGCTGGTCGGGACCTTGGCTATACATTTCATTTGAGGAGGTGGCACTTTGCCGGAAAAAACATTCCTGAATGCCAAGCTGGTGCATTGACTCAAACACTGATTCCAAGGATAAGATGACATCTAATGAATCAACACTGCCACATTTTGCAACACCTGGGTTTCCCCTGGAGGTCTTCCATCCAAGTGTTGACCTGACCCAATCTTGCTTGGCTTATAAGATCTGACAAGATCACAACCCAAGGTAGCATGCCTGTTGGTCATGCCAACAAATCTCATTTGAGTTTGAATTTTAATGAGGAAAAGGAAGCTTTGCCTATAAATCACATTCTTGGTGATAGGTGGATAAATATACAGCCCCATCTTCTTTTTATTTTTGAAAAAGGTGGTGTGGGTTTTTTGTGCTAGTTGACTAGTCTAGGGGTGACCAGTTGTCTGCCTGCAAGCCGGGTGTGTATATATGTGTGTCTATATCTATATCTATATCTATATCTATATCTATATCTATATCTATATCTATATCTATATCTATATCTATATCTATAGATAGATAGATAGATAGATAGATAGATAGATAGATAGATAGATAGATAGATAGATAGATAGATTCATATGTGCACAGAACGAGTTTTGTTCTGGGTGGCAGTATCAAGGCAGTGTGTGGACATGTGCAATCATAATGGGGCCTTCCTAATTCAATCTGAGTGAGATCTAAAAGTAACTGAGCAGACAGCAACAAAGTTGTGTGTGCTCGCACATGCACACCTTATAGGGAATACGTGTGTGTGTGTGTGTGTGAGAGAGAGAGAGAGAGAGAGAGAGAGAGCACATGCTGTATCTGTCGTCACAATTTGGATGTAGTCTGACTATTTCTGATCTCATGTGTCTATAACTGGATGCCCTAATTGTTGTTAGATGGCACCAGCCAGGAGTGGTCCTTCCATGAAGCAGGTGAGGTGACTTTCTCAAGCAAAGGCAAAAGGAGTGGCAAGCACTGCCCCCCCAACCCCTTGGATGGCAATCCTTGTGCAAGTGGCAGTGGGTTACCCTCCACAAACAGATAAGGCCTCTTTCATCAGTTACTCAGCACCAGTGGCACTGAATGGCCACATCTGCACGTATCACAAAACCGGACATTCCTTCACCTCCAGTTTCAGAAACTGCATGGCCGAATGTGGGCAACCACCATTACAGCAAAAAATGGACCTGCAGTTTCCCTCCCTGAACAGAGAATTGTACCTTCAGTTTGTAGTGAGGTCCACCAGATGGACCTCTGGTTCCACAGTGCCAGTGTTACATCCAAACTCTTCTCTCTCGCTCCAGCTGCTATTGGCTGTGAGAGCTGTCCTTCATGAAGAAAGGAGGCTTGCACAACCAGTCACCCCTCCTCTCTGCAGTCAGCGAGACTTCAGAGAAGGAGCTCTCAATTTCATCTGAATGTGGATGGAAGAGTGGACTGAGGGAGGGGGGTGGGTCCGCGGCTACATTGGAGCCAGTGTTCCATGCTACATCCGAAGGCGGTCAATGTCTCCTGATTCTCCTGCTCCTGTGAGTCTTCCAACCTCATCTGATTGCATTACTCCACCCCCCCGAAAGCCTCTTTCTCCTCATTCAGCTCCTGTATCATTATAACATTTAAAATAATTCACAAACATACTTTAAAGTTAAAAAGTGCTCATTAGATTGCACAAACATTCATTATAAATGCATGGTTAAGTCCTTACTTGCAGCACTGCAAATCTATCTCTCTTGTATTTTTGATACAGCTACATGTTGACACAAACTGCATATATTATATAAATTAATCATATTCCTGCCAACTCATCAGAAGGATGCTATTGCTTCTCATGAGAAGTTTCTCCTTAAAGTTATCTTTTGAGAATTATGTTTTTTAAAAAAGAAAGATGCAATTTAACACCTCAACAGGCAGGTTGTAAAATGAATGCTTCCTGATGTTTAGTCAATCAAAATTATTATGTTTTCCCTGAATGTGGAGATGCTTTAGCCTTACCAACATTAAACAAAATATGACCAGCGAGAAAACACAAATAATTCGCATTTTGGATTTATTGATACTAGGGACTGAAACCAGTTTAGAGAATCCTGGGAACTGTAATTATATTAGAAGAGGATCTCAAAAGTCAGACCTGATACACCAGACTGAGCAGAAGTGGGATAGCAGAATCCCAAATATGCTGGTTATAATCTATAAAGTCCTAAACGGCTTAGGCCCTGGGTATTTAAGAGAACGTCTTCTTCATTATGTGCCCCACCGCCCATTGAGGTCTTCTGGAGAGGCTCGGCTGGTGGCCACACAGGGATGGTCCTTCTTGGTTGCTGCCTTCTCAGTTGCTGCCCCAAGACTATGGAATGCACTCCCTACTGAAATACGATCCTCCCCATCTCTGATAATTTTTAAAAAGCCTTTGAAAACTCACCCAAATAAACAGATATTAGAAATATATGCCATCTCTTCAACAGCCTTTCCTCACAAATAAACTGACCATACAAAAAGCTACCCTGAAATGTCTTGCCTCTCAGAAAAGTAAAGATCATTAAACAAAATGTGTGAAAGCCAAGTCCTTATTCCAGCCTGTTGCTACTACAGAGCTTGGGGCAAATTTAAAGGAAATGCAAATATCAAAAGGTCTAATTACCCCCTGAGAAGAAAAGGTCTGATGCTTATTAAAATCAAGGCCTTTTGTTGACCCAAAGAAAATGCCTGATCAGTCCTCCTATGTTCTTACAATTGCACCCTATGTAGGACTGGAGAAAGGATCTCCAGCAGTGCGGGAAATTGGCTTTGGGGATACTGCTAATTGTGAATGTACTTTTTCCTCATAGTGTGAAGTACATCAATATTTTTACACCTTTTGACAGCACCCTACTGTACTAGTTTGGAGGAGAGGAAAGTTTTGATTGACTAGTTGTTGCATCCACACACACACATACACCCACCCCAAACTAAATACAAAACTGTAGCATTTCATGGAAAAACATTGTCCCAGACTAGTTACAACTCTGGGACAGAAACTGATTCTCTAGTTTCAAGGCAGATTTTCTCCAATTATAAAAAAATTACTGAAAACCCAGAAACATGTAAATGATGTGTGCAGGGTTAAGAAAGGAAAGGAAAGGAAAGGAAAGGAAAGAAAGAAAGAAAGAAAGAAAGAAAGAAAGAAAGAAAGAAAGAAAGAAAGAAAGAAAGAAGCTATCTCATTGATGTTCACTCACCTGCATTCTAGTATATACTCAGGATTTCACACAATACAAAAATTACTTTTTTTTCTGAGTCAAAAAGATGAAGTCCTCTTATATTGCATCAGAACACTGGCCCATCTAACTCACTATTGCCTACTCTTACAGGTAGTGGGTTTTCCCCAGCCCTGATATATGAGATTCCATTTTAGGGGAGATATTGTATTGGGGACTGAACCTGGAACATTTGACATTCAGGTAATCAACACTACCACTGAGTTGTGGCTCCCTCCTGGAAATGGCGCTGTACAGGCATTACATTCCCAGGATAAACCCCTACTCAGTAGGGTTGCATGAAGATTTGGTCTACGTTGGCCCACTGTGCTCCTAATCAAAGTGCTATCCAGTTGGGGACAAACTAAAGGTAAAGTGTGCTGTTGTGTTGATGTTGACTCCTGGTGACCACAGAGTCCTGTGGTCATCTTTGGTAGAAAAGGAAAAAAACCCAGCCATCCTTTTGCCCTCCAAAGCTTTGCTCCAGCCCCTCCCACCCCTAAAAAACAGGGCTAGGCAGGGGGCAGCAGAATGGCCACTATCATTTATATTCATTTCAGGTGGTGAGGGAGCAGGCAGCATCTTCCACAGCTTGAATGTAAGACCAACCACTGCCTGGGCAAAGCCAAATGCGTCATGGGGGAATTTAAGGCCCTACCAGGCCAGTGGACTACCTGAATGGGTAGAGATACACTGAAGCCTAGGAGGACAGCAAAGGCCTGGGAAACCTCCTGGAGCCCTAAATGGCTCACCACATGGGGCAGCAGAACACAAATGTCAGGGTTGGCCCAAACACTAACCTAGAGGAGAATTAGTCCCAGAATGGGGGTTAGTATGGTCCAGCAGAGGGCTCCACTCCCAACAGCAATCTCCTAGAATTACTGGCACTAGGACAGCTAGAGCCCGCTACTCCTGCAGAGACTTCTGGGAGCACTGATGATCTAACATCCCATTGTGGGAGGCCCGTCCCCTTGCTTCCGAGTCCCTAGGAGAGGGGGTGGAACCAAGGTCAGGCTGATGCTTGGCTGTTCAGGGCTTTCCCTTCAATAGGTCTCCTTGGGAGGAAGGGAATGGAGGTCTCCTCAGAAGTAGAACATCTCTAGGAAAAGCAGAAAGGGGCATGGTCCCTGAAAGCTACAAAAAGCCTCCCGATCCAGCTTCCCTGTTGCTGGTTTAACAGCTACTCTTGGGAGCCTGTATCCCAGTTGCCTGGCGCCTTGGATCCTGCCCCGCTGCCTGAATCCTGCTTTACTCCCAAAGGCCTATAGAGTTGCCTGAGGTCTGATTTACAGTCCGGACCTTGCCAGTGGGCAACAGACCTGAAGGATCAGAGTTCTATCCCCTGCAGCTCCTTCTATGCTTTTGCGAAATGGGATATTAGAAGTGAGATTTATTTAACTGTCTTCCAAGGTATAGCATCAAGCCTTTACAGTTAGCCTGCCAACAAAGAACTCAAAGGCCTTTTTGTAAAATGAGCCTTTCGAGCTGTAGACATCTGTGTTAATCAGTGCCAACACATTAGAAGAACTGATTAGTTTTGTTTAATGTGAATCCTCCAGGGTTTGGGGTGATTCGATTTCTGCAGACTTGATTTGTACACCCGTTGTTCCTTTGAAGCAATAAGACAAGAATCTTTGAGACCATCCATTGATTGATCATGCTCTTTTGTTGTGATCGTGGTAAGAGTTTTTCAAAGTGCATGGCTCTTCATATTTTTGCATAAGACGATGGCAGTGAGCTTGATGGTAAAACTTTAATAAAGAGAATTTTAAGTTACCATCTATAGTAAGGTGACATGTCGGCGTCAGAGATCAAGTGGAGATCATTATGCGAACGTCTTCTCTTGAATAAATTATCCTCAGAAGAAGTGAAAAAGAAGTTGAGGATACAAGATGGTGGCCTTAACAGGCACTAATTGGAGTTGAAGAGGTAATATGTAAATATGTATATCTTAAAATCCTGCAAGTTCATGGAGATAATTTAAGCACACAAAGTGTGGATGATAAATAAGTTAGAGTGGTCGTCTGGTTGCCAGAAAGGTGAGCTAGGGAGACCTCTTCCACTGGCCCAGCGAAGTCCACCTGCTATTGGTTCCTTCCCTCCCAGAAATGCCTCAGTTTCTGCTTGGCTGCCTTGGAGGTAGAGGTGAGAACGAGAGATCTCTCACCTCCCTTGGCTCATCAGGCCCAGCACTTTGGCCTCTCCCCTCTTAGACCTGTATATCTTCTGCAGTGCACTAGCATAGCCAGTGGAGCGGCGGCCCATATTCTGCCCTGCCAGTGTCCTGCCCTTTGCATGTGATGTCACATGCAAAGCGGGTGGGGCCCGGGCTCCACGGAGCCTTTCACGAGCCTTCCCAAAGTCATTTGCAGCCAGCGCTTGCTTCTGGCTGTGTTTATTCCCCTTCCATTCCCTCCAGCAAGGGAGAGGAAGGGAAATAAATGATCCAGCCAGCAAACGCTGGCTGGAAATGAAATAGGAACGCAGGGACATCGGAAGCTGCTATTTACTGAGTCAGACCATTGGTCCATCTAGCTCAGTATTGTCTACACAGACTGGCAGCCATGTTAGGAAGGGCTGAGGTGGGCCTTCTGGCAATTGAGTCATGCCCCATTTGCACATGACATCATGTGCAATGGGTGCTTTGTGCAGCCCTTTCCATTGGTGGCCCGGGTTCTTTGAACCCGTTCTCTCAATGGTGGCTCCATACAGAGCAAGGGTGCACATACAGAGCAAGGATGCACCAGTGAAGTGAGAGAGGAGCTGAACAGAACTTCCCAACTAACTGCACCAGGGCAGATGGGAAGTGCTGCCAGGTGAGGAGAGCTGGTTTAGGTGAGGAGAGCTGATCTAGGTGAGAAGAGCTGGTCTTGTGGTAGCAAGCATGACTTGTCCCTTTAGCTAAGCAGAGTCCACCCTGGTTGCATATGAAAGGGAGACTAGAAGTGTGAGCACTGTAAGATATTCCCCTCAGGGGATGGAGCTGCTCTGGGAAGAGCAGAAGGTTTCAAGTTCCCTCCCTGGCTTCTCCAAGATAGGGCTGAGATAGATTCCTGCCTGCAACCTTGGAGAAGCCGCTGCGAGTCTGTGAAGACAATACTGAGCTAGATAGACCAATGGTCTGACTCATTATAGCAGCTTCCTAAATTATGCCCCTGAGAGCTGCACAACTGGGTCATATTTTCAGGTGGCACAGAGGGCTTCCAGGGGAAGAGAAGGATGTCAAAAATTGCCTCTTCCAACTGCACTGGTGCAGTGAGTTGGGAAGTTCTGTTGGGCTGCTTTCTTGCTGCTCCAGAACATCCTTGTTCTGTATGTGAGCTAGTTATACAAGAGAATGAAATATTGGTACCCAAATGTGCTTATTTCCCTCTTCCCTCCCTCTTAGCTATTATAAGCTGTAAACTGCCTTCTGCGTTTCAGCCGGAAACATTTATTTAAATATTAAAAGAACACATCAAGTAGGGCTTATAGAGCTACCTTCAGATCCCTGCCGCCCAAGGTCCCTTTTTAAAAAAATTAGCACCGAGGGTGCATTCATTCCACAAAAGAGAGCCACAGAACCAGTCTTGGGATCAGGTTGCCCAATTATGATGATCTGGAGGCATTTCTCTGCAAGGCATTGATGCTCTTGAGAGCTCTCATGTTAGGATCTACTAAAGAGAGAAAAGGAGAATTTGCCCAGAGGCCTGAAGGTGGCAGGTAGCAGCTTTCCTAACAAAGAATGCCTGATCATACTGATCGATTTTGTGAGAGATGCGCTCGGAGATTTAATAGCAAAAAAGCTGTCCCATGAGCAAGCCTGAAGGGCTGTGTGCATTTCCCCCTTTGTGCCTATCTTGTGTGCATGTTGAGGCTGGAAAAGCTGCCAAAAAGCCAATATCCAATTTATCCAGAGTGTCTTTAGTCTCAGAAGAGACTCAGAAAAGAATAGGTCTCTAGTCCAGCCAGCTCCTTGAGCATTATTACAGCTATTTCCACCAAATTCTGTTCCTTTCACCTCCTAAACATATTGCAACAGGAATGCTGTTTGTGCCGAGTCAAAGGGTAGCCACCTGTAGACTTTTGCTCAGTGCTGATAACTACATAAATATGTTTCTTTAATACCTTTTGATGGCTCGTGATTACTAGGCACACCTGCTGGGTGGGTGGGGGTTGGACGAGAGCAAAACAGTTTGGGTAGCACTGAGTGAACTCCACAAAGGAAACAGAAGTCACAACTTTGACACAGAAGATGTACAAAAGATACAGGATGTAACATGCCTAAACAAGAGTCACTGACAGAATGGGTTGGTTCAGATGGAATGTACATCATAGAGCATAAATAAATACATTATCCATATATTGTTGTATTGCTGGTCTACGACCAAAATAAAGTGTTACTTACTTACTACTTAATTACTTACATTATCCAGGATCTAGGTTTGTCTCTTACTGGGACGAGGCATTTTGAATCAGGGGAGCTTGTATTAATTATGAACTTCCCCAATTCCAGTTTTGGCCACCATCCTACTGAAAGCTCAGTGAGGCAGTAACTGGCCAGGTTCACACAGTCCTTCAAATCTAGGTTTAATGTGGGTTACCAACATTAACATGATTGTGTGGAATCATGCTAAGGCAGGCGTCTCAGATTTATCCTGGGCCATACACCTCCTTGGTGTGGGCACACACTCATATTAATGTTGGTAACCCGCATTAAACCTAGATTCAAATGATGGTGTGAACCACTCAGTGAGGCTGCCCAATCCTGGCAGTGCTGGGTGGCAAACTGTCCAGCCAGCTACTCTCCTAAACAGGGTTAAGAGAAGAAGTGCTCTCTTAAGCTCATTTTTCAGACCATCTGCCAGCCCCGGCTGCTTGTAGCCATGGCTGGTTGATTGCAGGGCTCCTTGCTAGCATTGAGCAAACCCCCATAATGCCCCATGCACTCGCCTGAGGAGGCAGCTGCACATCTGGGCACGTGATCTCCATGCCCAAACTCTTCATGAGGATCATCTGCGGGGAGGTAAGCTTTGGAAGGCTTCCTCCACCCTTTCTAGCCCTTTCTCTGATCATGAGAAAGGGCTCACTAGGTCACCAAGGTCCTAATTTAAACTATTATTTTTTCTCCCCCAGTCAAGTTAAACTTAACTGCACCAATGTAAGGGAAGAACACACATGTTGCCGGCATCTGCAAATCTGAAGCTGTGAATCTGAAGCTTTCCGACTCCTGGAAAGAATTAAGACATTTAGTACTAGAGGTGTTTCATATAAGAAGATCACTGTTTCTTTCCTCTCTGCCCGTGACTCATGCAGGGACTGCCTGAGCTTTGTATTATTTATCCCTGAGCATCATAACAGTCTGTTTTAAATCAGATGCTAAATCTTGCATGAGTATTGATCATAACTGAATATCATCCATTATGGATACAGCATTTTGTTCTGAACAATGGCTTATTAAAATGATAAGGGGGGGGGGGACAGTGGCCATTTAATTAGCCACAGTAATTTTTCATGGTGGTTGTAAAGAGGCATGGAATGGTAGCAATCTTTGCTCAGCTATTTAATACCTCTTTAAAAATTGGGACGTTATGTCAGATCTACTGTTTTCCAGGCCTGCGCCCAAGATAAAAGGATTGCATTCTTTGAAAAAAAATTAAGTCATTATTTTGCATTTTATAGCAGCATATCGAGAAAGGAGAATTGTTCCTCCCGGAAGAGAAAGTTGCTCAATTATTGATGTTAGCTGTCTAATTTGTTTAGTTTTATAAACTGTAGGATCTTACATCCTTGTTAGCTAATGCCAGTTCAAACACACATAAGCCTCGCGATGTACATTTTGTTAGCTTTACTGAAATATAAACAAGAAATGTATCAAAAAAAAAATAAATAGCCAATGGAAAGTCCTAAGATATTCTTCGCCTCCAAGTGAAAGAATCTCATTTACAGTTAGGGGAAGTGGATACAATAAACCTTAATCGCCTCACAGATAGCGTCGATGCAAACCAGTCTGTGCACAACTCAGAAATCCTTTTATCATGCAAGACAGCGATTTCCAAACTCCCGCAGAGATAGCAAAACAATAAGATAGCAAAATATCCTCTTGCTCTACGGCAATTTTTGAAGGAAGGTTCAGGTATCTTGATGGAATGTGGGCCTCAATTAAATAAGATTTGAGAACGGAATGAAAATGGCCCCCCATCTTTTGCCATCGATGTTGCGAGTGGTGAAAGGTGGGCATGCAAGGTGGTGACCTTAACCCTGGCAGCACAGACCCCATCCTGGCATCTGTCAGCTGATATAAAATCCAACACATTTGTGTTCTTGTTCCCTTTCACCTATATGGAGAGAAAAGATACATCCTTGATTGGGCTCATTACAAGACTGAATGCTTCTCTGTCCCTGCTGCTTGATGATTCTCTTGATGATTCCACAGAATGGTACTGAGTGGCAAAGGGGAAGATGACACAGGGTTGCTGCTCGAAAACCAACTGCAAGAAGCAGCCAGGACTCCAATTCAGAGTGGGGAGGAGCCATCCAGGTCAGGAGGAACAGCACCACAAACGGAGGAAGTGCTGGACCCAGGCCCTGGCATTGAGTCTGATGGCCAGGAGACCCGGAAACCCTTGATCCCTTAAAGACTGCTGTGGGAGACCTGCTGCTTCGGGTCCTCTTCACTCCAGAGGGTAGCAGTGGAACAGCTGTCTTGCCTTCCACAGCTTCCTTTTAAAAGGCACCCCCCCTGCCCAAATTCCCTTTTAAGTCTTCAGGTGGGTTCTGAGATGTGTAGTTTTTTCTGAGGCTGCAGACCTGACATGATGCACAGCCCCACTTCTGATCCTGGGATGCCTCCCCTCTTGCCTGTGAGCTTCTCAGAGGCATCTGGTGGGCCACTGTGGGAAACAGGATGCTGGACTAGATAGGCCTTGGGCCTGATCCAGCGGAGCTGTTATGTTCTTATGTTTTTATTTGTACTCTTTTCTGAGGCTGTCACCATGGCTGTAGAGCTGACATGATGCACAGCCCTCTGGTGGGTAAGGAGCCCTACAAATAATAGTTTACAATTGCTCTTTCATTGTCTGCACCATTTAGACAGCGTGAGCTATGAATCTTAACTCATTATAGCTGCATTCGCATGTAACAAGGAACTGGAGTTCAGGGGCCTGAGGTTTCCTTCTTGTTAAATCCAAGTGCATGCAACTCTGGTCCTGTAACTTCTCCATTCTGAGGTTTCACTCTGGATACTCCACTCTGAATCCTCGTTTCCTAATGCGTTTCGCTGCTCAAAACTGGGATTCCACAGAGCCTCCTCTATGTCACATGCAGCACTGGAGGCTGCATTCGACCAGACTGGAGTTGAGGGAGGAAACTCCTTCCTCTCTCCCTGAGTGACTGGCTGTGTGAGTTGTCCTTCAAGCAAGAAGGAAGCCCACACAGCCACTCCCCCCTCCTCTCTGAAGTCTCAATGGATGCAGAGAGGGCAGTCTCTGTTTCGTTTGAATGCAGACAGGAAAGCGGAGGTGGGAGGGTGGATCAGAACCTTGGGTCCATCAGAGCCTCGATTCCACTTTACATGCAAATGCAGCCTAAAAGTAATACATATTTCTGGTGTCAGGAACCGAGATCTGTGATTCATTTTGGAGTGCTGTCTTTTGGTTATCACCAGTGCTATTGTTTTATCTGAGATTAGCTGTGAATAAGGTGGAAGGCTTCCAAACCTCTCCACCTATCAGCTGTGGGAGACGGGATCCCTAGATTTAACAGAGAGTTCAGTTAAACATAAATACATTTATATTATCAGAAATTTTGTAAGGCCACGGGCACATTCATATGTCTTGTGAAATTTTGCTTTGAATGTTAATAGCATCAAATCATCCCAATTACTTATTTCACTTACATTGATAATTAAGTCAATTAATAATTACTTCATCATCAAATCACAGGTAAAACAACTCCAATCTTCCCATGGATTCGGTGGCATTTGGCAGAAACTAATTAACACTAAGGTGACAAAGGGGCCCGTACCTTTTTAAACTGCAATTACCCCTGCCATTGCAAAACAGGCCTTCGTTATGCAGATGGTTGATTAGTAACCGCTCCAAAATGTTTCATCTAATTTTAGTATCAAACTCTCTTGCTGAAGTGTTGTTTTCTAACAAAGTTTCAGTACAGTTTTAATGATGAAGTTTAGAGAAGGAAATTTGCTGCCAGACAGATGAGTGTACAGCATAACCAGGAAACAATGTGTTCTGCAAATGTTAATTTTCAAGATCTCCCGCAAGAATTTCAGGCTTACATTTAGATGATAACTGCCGTATGTTGACCCTGATCTTGCATCTTAAGTCAGTGTGTAACCACTGACAGGCAGAACCACTTGCTATGGTGTGACATTCCTTCCCCACAAATGTCCATCTTTGTTCTTTTGCCTTTGCTTCCTAAAATGCACCACTACCTTTATTTTCAAAAATGCACCACTACTGAAAATGCACCACCAGGAGAGAAGAAGGTGCCTTTTGGGTAACCAGGAGAAGTGGGGAGAGAGACTGAAGGAGAAGGAGAAAAAGACTCAGGGGGGAGTAATGGTTTCCTTACTTTGCTTCTGGAGAAGTAAAGTACGGACTCTTTTACTGGAGAAATTTGAAGCCTACCATGTTTAATGGCCTTCAAGAAAGCCCTAAAAACTCTTCTGGCCTTTGGTAGTTTTTAAATGATTTTTGTCTTAATTATTTTAATTTTCTGTTTGCTTTTAGATGTAAACTGCCTAGACATTTGCATTGGGCAGTACAGAAATAAAATAAAACACTTTCCCAAGTTTTTGGGACTGAGACAGCATCTTCAGACCTTCTGGAACATATTTCTTTCTTCTCCCCAACTCCTTCACAACAATAGATTTCATGCCAAATCACTGTGCATTCAGAAATCTCCCCCTTTAACCCCAGACAGGTGCGTGGCCCCATTTGTGGGCTAAATTGGCCAGCACTGTGTTCGCAGCGTGGCTGGGGATGACTCTCCCTGCCTTTTAACATCAGGCAGAACCACTCTGGCTGTGCTGTGAATGCAATGCTGGCCAGTTTGTCTTGCAAACAGGGCTGCACGGCCATGTTTGCGAGCTAAACCCATGTCTTACACCAGATGCAGGGGGCGTGGCTGGGGCATTAGGTGGGGCCCCTGAAGGGTGGCGGCCCGGGTTCTTTGAACTTGTTCATGCAATGGTGGCTCCGCCTCTGACCCCAGGGTTTCATGAAGACCTGCTGATCTGACCTGCTAATGTCTTAGAGCTATTGGATGGGATCACCACTTCACCTGCGAACAAATTAGAAGCAACTTTGTTTGGGAGCCTTCCCCCACAAGCAGAAGGCTAGGGATTGGGACGACTGTTGTGCACATTTACAAATATGACAAACACTAGAGGGGCAAGTCAATCAATCAATCAATCAATCAATCAATCAATCAATCTTTATTACGGTCATAGACCAGCATAAAGAGGGGCAAGTCCTCTCATTTGCCTTCTGTATGTGTTGCTACCACCAGGGAGCTTAAGGGAGAATATTTTCCAGGCCCTTTCACTGGAGCTGTAACCCAGCTGTTCCTGCTAGCTTCGAATATGAATATGATGAATATTTATATACCGCTTTTCAACAAAAGTCCCCAAAGCGGTTCACATAGATATCAATAAATACAATAAATACAATACAATAAAATAAAATAAAATAAAATAAAATAAAATAAAATAAAAATGGCTTCCTGTCCCCAAAGGGCTCACAATCTAAAAAAGAATTATAAGACACCAGCAACACCACTGGAGGGATGCTGTGCTGGGGACGGATAGGGCCAGTTGCTCTCCCCCTACTAAATAAAGAGCATCACCATTTTGAAAAGGTGCCTTTTTGCTCAGTTTGCAGGGTAACCTAAGGCTGGCTCATTTTGTTCCATCTCTATTTAATTTTGTTCACCTTCTGTTCAAATATTGGGGAGACACAGGTGTGGCCTCCGCCACTCACCTGGCTCCAGTGGAGGCAAGCCCCCACCAGCGGCCAGGTAAGTGGTGGAAGTGATTCCCCGCCACAGGGGCTGCTGGGCGGCACGGAGCACTGGCTACGTTTACCTTAAAGAAGTTGCCCACCGCCCCCGCCCCCGGAGGAGAGTTCACAAGCCGCGCCTGGGGAGACACAATTGGCCTAGTGGCCCAATCCAGTGGCCTCCCTTTTAAAAGGCCAGCTCAGTTCAAGTTCGAACCACGCCAGTTCGATTTGAGCCCAGTTTCACACTCCCACCGTATTCCATCTGTAATATGGGAAATACTATTTTCCTCTTTACAATAAATGTTTCTCTATACAATAAATTCCACTTCAGCATCCTCCTCCATCCGGTATTCTCACCCACATCCAAAGCCAAGGGAAAGAAAAGAGACATGCCACTCATATTCCCCCCACACTGGATTTGATATTTTCTATGTTCCTCAATGTCTCTGGCTAATGCAGGGTGTCACTGTGTCTGTTGAAGTCACAATGGCTTGAATTACTTGTTAACGTTGAAAAGTAAATGAGCAAATTGCTCTAGTTGTAAGAAATCAGCAGCTTTGAAACCGTTCCTAGATATGGGCCATTCACCATTATCCAAGCATCATCTCTCTTGCAACGCACAGATGCGATTTTTCAAATAGTGATATTTGTTGCTCCTTGATATAAATACATTTAGTTATTCTGTGAATAACTAAATGCATTTCTCTATTAGCCATGCTTATGTAGAAGGTGCATTTTATGACTACCGCTGTTTCCTAGCAACACCCACAAGGTGTTTGGATTATTATTATTTTTTAAGGAAAGGAGCATTTTCGCTTTGCCAGGCACAGCTGCCTATGAATAGAGAGGAACACCTGTCATGACAGAAAAACAAAATGCCTTGGATATAGTTTAAGGCAAAAGCAAGGGGGTGGGGGCGGCCTGATGGAAATTATGGTATCATGAATAGTGTGGAAAGATGTGCTCTTTTCCTTCTCCCTTCATCTCACAGCTTGCATTCACCTGGTGAACTTGATCGGCATTAGGTTCAAGACTAACAAAAGAAAGCACGGCTTGACAAAGAACTTAATGCTACCAGATGTGAAGATAGCCACTTATCTAGATGGTTTTGCCTTACAGCCATCAGACACTTGGTCCATCTAACTCCATACTGGGTCTCCAGGATTTCAAACAGGTATTTTTCTGACCTCCTTGGAAATGCCAAGGACTGAACCTGAGACTTTCTGCAGACAAAGCAGATGTTCACCCATTGAACTATGGTCCTTATCATTTAGGGGGGAAAATTATACTCCAATAGGTCCACCCAGGGTTATATTGGCTGAGATAGCTAAATGGAACTTCCAGGACTCCATGTACAGAGGAGTATACTACTGAATACCAGCTACCAAGGAGAAATGGACACTACCGCCATTCTATTTATATATCTAAAATATTTATGACCTGCCCCTCTAGTACACTAATGCCCAGGGCAGTTTACAACGTGAATAAAATAGATACCATATAAAATAAAATTAATATTTTCAAGAAGTTAAAAGACCAAGCTAAAACCACATTTAAAATCCAAAATCCAATGCTGAGCAATTTTAAAACTCTTTTAAAATCAGTTTTAAAATCAAATTTAAAAATCAAAATTCAAATTTAAAAGGCCTGAGTGAAATAAAGATGACCACCACCCTGCCACAATACAAGTTAAGCCAGCCCATTATAAAATGAGAACATAAGAACAGCCCTGCTGGATCAGGTCCAAGAAGGCCCAGCTAGTCTGGCATCCTGTTTCACACAGTGGCCCAGAAGAGGGATGCGGGTTCGAATGAACCAGAAATGTTGGCTGTGATCTTGTAATGAATGTGAAAGGACCCAAATGGGTCCAACGAGGACCCATTTTTCATTCATTCCAAAATGAATGCACCCACCCCAAGCAATGTTGTTAATCTGCAGACACACAAAAGCTATGTGTGTAGGAGGTAATGTGGAAAGGTAACAATACCACGGAAAGTTTACCCTGTACTTTCACCTTGTGAAAAATGTGGTCAACAAGAAGCTAGAAATTGTACAGCTTCTTGCCTCAATATAATGTGTTCTTTATACCAGCATTTAAAAATATTGCTGCAATTCAATACAACTCCCAGGAATCATATATGCATGTCTACAAAGAAGGGGTTTTGTTTTGGGGTATTTTTTTTGCTGTGCTTTTCTTTCAGATTCACAGAATATTTCAGTACTCTGCCTTGCTCAATTAAAGTTTAATATTTACCTTTGTGTTGATGAATTATATATGGAACAAGGTCAAGAACTTGGGGAAGAAAAGCAAAAACAACCCCAAAAAATCAGATTTCAAGCTACAATAATATGCTGTATGTTTTATAGAAACCTCTCGCTTCTATTGTATATCAAGAGCTGCAGATAGAGATGCTGGTAGTCTTCCGAGAAGATTTCATTATGAAGACATCATCAGGAGGAGGGGGGGGAAACGCCAATGTGAAATGCAGTCTCTCCCTCATGTGTAAGCACACATATTTTTCTTGTGAGTGTGTAGAGAAGTTCACAACTGGTAATTAGCACTAGGACCACCGGGGCTGATCCCAGCAAGTTCCATGTCCAGAATGGGGGCAAACTGTCAGCACATCAGCAGAGCGGCCCCGATTGGCCATGATCTTGAAGGGGGCCTGCTGAGCTGCAATTATAGGTTTTCGGAGCCGTCCGCCCACCCTTGGCATGGAAAGGGCATTTAAATCTCTTTAAATGCTCTGCCAGCACGTCTTCACCCCCCCAAAAAAAGCCCTACATCTAAATAGGATCCATAAGGACAATTTCAGCAGGGGGCTGTGTGTATTTCGGACAGTTTCAGGGGGTGTCTATTTCCCTGTTACCCAGGATATTTCCTGTTACTCAGGAAAGGGAAGGGAACATGAAGATATGTATGACAGAGGGGATGTGTATATGAGGGAGGGCAAAGGATCTGGTGGAGGGGTCTGTCCCACTGTGACCTAGTATGCTGTTGCAAGGGATCACCCCATCAAAGCAGTTGATGCAGACCAAGCTGGCTGTGGGCTATCCCTCTCATGAGAAGGGCCAATCTACCGAGGAGGACCATGTGGTTGAAAGCCCATGGCAGGTGGAAAGGGGCAAGCTTGGACAGCTACTTGGCAGCAGTCACCAAGATGGGGAGAGCCGTTGCTGGGGTACTCATCCCCATGGCTTTCCTCCATCAACCTGGCTCGATGTAGAGAGAGGCTGGGTGCTCAGTGGGAGAAGGGGATGTTTTGCCATCACACATTATTAAAGATTTTGCTCAGCAATACTCTCCTCTCCCCTCTGATGGTTCTTCTCATGAGTTGTTAGGGAGTGTCGCTGCGGCCTCTCTCTCTCTCTCTCTCTCTGTCTGTCCCGGGCCAGCATCCATCCTCATCACATATGAGGAATCACTCCTTTCACTAGAGCAATGCTGTTCCTGCTCATGAGTAAGCCTAGGGACAACAAACCCTCAAAGGGGAAGGGGCTGGGCCCCCATTCCCCAACATTTTTGTGGAAAATAAACAGAACTTGGTTGCTCAAAATCCCTGGTTGGGACTGTCTTTTAAACCTGACCCTGGGTACCCCCAGGTACCCCCAGGTACCCCCATATCCATCCTGTCTCCCCATCCCCTTTCCTTCCTACTTGCCAGGTGTGGGGAGCAAGGGACAGAGTGGGAAGAGGAGATGCCCCTGTGTGACTGTGCTGCTTGGCAGGTTGACAAGCGTGGGATGGGACGTGGTGGTGCCCCTGTTGCCGGGCAACTCCATAGCTGCATAGATGACAGGAGGGGTGGGGCTGCTGCCTGGCCAGTGAGAAATGCCACAGCCATTGAGTGGCTCCATTCCCAAATGGGTCTGCGCCGCGGTCTCTATGATTGTGGTTTCAGTTCCAACCTCTGCCCCGTTTAACTCTGGTTTTGTGTTATGTCTGAATTCATCCAATGTGAGGGTGGGAAGTGTCAGTCTCCTCATTGGCTTAGGACTTTGCTCTATTGTCCAGTAAATGTACACAATAGCCACTGATTTCAGGGTGCTGGTGCTTTCCCTGCTCAATATTTTTCTGTTCAATATTTTGTGAATATAAATCAAGATATGTAGTTAGACCAGAGTCAATATATTTGAACAACTTTAAAAGTGATATGCAGTTTTTATTTATTTATTTATTATTATTATTATTATTATTATTATTATTAGATGATGATGATGATGAATATTTATATACCGCAATCTACACAGAAACATAAGGCCCGTCCTAGTGACTCTGTGGTCGCTAGGAGTCAACACTGACTCTACAGCACAACTTTACCATTTTACTTTATCAAGGTTTTTAAATGAACACAAGTACAGTCATTCCCACAAACACATGTACATGTGTACAGACTTCTGTACAGCATAATGTCTGAAATGAGTTGTAAATAAGATGGTTCCTTCCCCATCCCAAAAGGGCTGATAGTTTTAAAAGTATTGTGAGGTGAACAGCAGCAACAGCTGGGGTTGGATAGGACACTTGTTTTCTCCTTGCAAAATGTAAGAGAGTAATCATTTTGCTCGAACAGCAAGGGTATTATTTTTAAATCTTATCGTAAAATGTAAAATCTCATGCATCAGTCTCCCCAAAACTATGGAATGAGATTACAGACTGCAAAATCTGGTGGGGGGGGGGGCACACAAATGTTCTTGCTCCAAAGATTTCTTCACTTTCTTAAACATGCATTTTCTCTTACATCAGAAAGCCTGTCTTTTAG
Organism: Hemicordylus capensis; assembly: GCF_027244095.1. Classification (NCBI taxonomy): domain Eukaryota; kingdom Metazoa; phylum Chordata; class Lepidosauria; order Squamata; family Cordylidae; genus Hemicordylus; species Hemicordylus capensis. The sequence continues at coordinate 25,225,893 of NC_069667.1, forward strand.
ACAGAACACCCCATAATGAAAGCTTCACTCCTTGGCTTGAAAGAAATCCAGGGAGAACCTACGCTGGCCAATTTAAAATCCGTTTGTCAGCCAAAACCATTTGGTGTCTTAAATTAGTTGAGGTCATTAGAACCTTCTTTCATCACATGGTTTGGCTTGATCTGTTCCACCTAATCCAAAACTCATCTTCGTCTCTGTACAATTTCGGCTACCTGATTCTTTTGAACAAAACCCAGTCCAATCACCTTTTCCAGCAACTGATGAAGAGGATGCAGGTGTCGTCGGTGTTCATTCTCATTAAACCAAGATTGGAAACCAGAGCATCTTTTGAACGCACCTGTTTAGCAGCATCAGAGTTGCTCCTCTCTCAAAATATTTTTGGAGTGAAGGGGGAGAGAGTAGAGCAGTCTTCTGCACGCCACTGGATACTTGGGAGTTTCTGTTGAAATGGGAGCAAAGGCTTTTTGAATATTGGAATTAGAGGACAGCTCTGGCATGGCCCAACAGTAACAGGTCTCAATGCTGTTGGGGATGAGGTGATACCTCACCAGTTTTGAAGAAGAATTGCCTCATGGAACACAGTACTAGTCGATAAAATCAGGGCTGACATACCATATACTGAGTCAGACCATACCATATACGGCTGACATACCATGGAGAGGAGAGCTGGTCTTGTGGGAGCAAGCATGACTTGTCCCCTTAGCTAATCAGGGTCCACCCTGGTTGCATATGAAAGGGAGATTCTAAGTGTGAGCACTGTAAGATATTCCCCTTAGGGGATGGAGCTGCTCTGGGAAGAGCAGAAGGTTCCAAGTTCCCTCTCTGGCAGCATCTCCAGGACAGGGCTGAGAGAGATTCCTGCCTGCAACCTTGGAGAAGCCACTGCCAGTCTGTGAAGACAATATACTGAGCTAGATAGACCAATGGTCTGGCTCAGTATATGGCAGCTTCCTATGTTCCTATGCTCCATGTAGCCCACCACAGATATAAGTGACATGCTCTTGTAGCAGTGCAGGAAATTGTGCACATATGGTTGTCCAGTGGATGGCCATCCACTTGTGCAATCTTCTGCATTTCTATGAGAGCACTTCTGCACAGCTGCACACAAGTTCAAGTACAAGGAAGACAGAATTTTGCATGGTACCCATAACTAGTCCTGGGTGGTGCTATAGTATATTTGCAACAAGTGGGGGGGGGAGTCACCAGAAATTGGAAGTGTTTTTCAACTCTTTCAAAAACAAACAAACAAACAAACAAACAAACAAACAAATCCCAACCCGCTGAAAATTTGAAGTGTATTCCAAGTCTTTTAAAAATAAGCCCCAAACAACCCAACCAAACCACATATATTGTATATCTCATACATTTAAATTTACATTTCAGTTTAGGGTCTGTGTATAGTTCTATTCTGGCAAAAGTTTGGAAATGCAAGAGAACCGGCATTCTTCTCCCTTAGTAAGCATATGAAAAATCAATAGCAATTGCTTGACATGCACGGTTGTGTCGACACTGAGCTGTGTATCATTATCTCTTCGTAGATTTGTCAGGGTTTTGTATTCATTATTGGAATTACTGGTAAAATCATAGCATTTTAAAAAATGCCGAGACTTACCATTCATAGAGGGACACTTTTGATGTTGCCTTGAATTCTTACATTTTTTGCTACCATTTTTATTAATGCAATTATACTGTTTGCATCATGTCCATATTGTTATGCTGCTCTGTTGGACTGTCATACTGAATCCATTAGAAAAAAATGAATATGGTCCACCTACAGATCCTTTGCACAGATCCTGAAATGTGTTTTTGTTAAATATTAGGCCTGTGTGCATTCAGAAAATTCAGATTTGATTTAACCCACTATGAATTTGACAATATCAGATTCAAATTCTATGGATTCTGGTGATATCAGACACCAGACTGGATTTGGATGTGGAATCCGAATTCTGATTTAAATTCAGTTTGCCCTATAGTGATCAACGGGATAACTGAAGACCCTCCTTCTACCAGCATGTGGAGGAATCGTACCTTTGCCTTCATGAAAAAGGGTAACAGCATCCCCCTTTAGCCCCGCTTTGATATCTTATGCATGGATGGGCATACTCTGTTATTCCCCCCCCCCCCACCCAAGGCTATGGGTAACTCCTTTGATTTTGGGGAGTGGGGTGGGCCTAAAATATGGGGAAAGGGCTAAAACTAGCTAGTATTGAGCCAGAACTTTATAAAACATTCTGGAACTGAAGCCCTCCTTAGGACCATCACTCCACCCCCATGTGGAGGAACAAGGGCATTCTTTTTATTTTATATTATTGTTTTCCTTCCCCATTGCAGGAACAAGCAGACCTTTTAAAGGGGATTAAAAGGACTTCACAATTTTTAATCCCTTAATGGCTAGAAAGGAAAGTGAAACATTCTTTCTAACGACAAAAATAGAAACATTCAAAGTACTTTCACTTTTACTGACTGCACTTCTGCAATGATGGTCCAAGGAGGGGCTTCCAATCCAGAACTTCTTGTAAAGTTCTGGCTTGAAACCAAGTTTCACCATCTTAGCCATTTGAAAGAACAAATTTAAATATTTACCAAATATCAGGTGATTCACCCATAGCTTTGAGAAAGAAAGAAAAATGACACAGAATCCTGTAAATACGGACTTCATGTGTGCCAGATTTAATAACTATGCCCATCCATTCCAGACATATAAAGCGGGGTGGGGGGAGTGGGCATGCTGTTACCCCTTTTCATAAAAGCAAAGGGAAGATTCCTCCACATGCTGGTGGAATGATGGTCCTACAGGGGAGCTTCAGTTTCTGCAAAGTTCTTGCTTGAAACAAGCCAGATCTCACCTTTTTTAGACATTTATTTTAAAAATTTCAAGAATTTACCAAAAATTTGAGGATTGACCAATTATCTTCAAATCCACCTCTCTTGGGGTGGGGTGGGGAGATCCTATTCCATTTTGCTAATTCTGCAATGTTCCTGAAATTAATTTCAATATTTCAGAGTTAATTCCTTTACTGATCTGATTTTTAAGAAATCAGATTCAGATTGCATTGATATCTCAATTTTGGATAAAATCTGAATTTTTGAATCTGAATTTGTTCAGACCTAATGAATATAATGAACAGTTTTAAAAGTTTCTTGCTTTATGACAAATCAAAGTAACTTCAAAAAGATCTTACTTAGCATTTCTATAGCACTTTAGAGTTTTACAGTGGGTTGCAAATTCATTCTCTCAGTAATCTTTACAACAATCCTATCAGACAGGTCAGTATTATTTTGTATTGCAGGTGTGGGGTTGCATCATACAAGAATGGCAGCGTAAGGGGTAACAAGCTGTCTGGGACTAGTGAGATAACAGGAAAAGTGACAGTCTCCAGGACAAAATGGGTCCAGTCAAGTTCCAAAACCATAACATGTAAAGGTGGCCCCGTATCAGAATTCCACTATGTTTTCTACCATCCTAACTGGAACCTACCCAGATGAGAACTCAGGATACCTTTCCTTTCCAGTATGATTAGTTAATCACTTGTGAAAAGTCCAGGTTGGAGATAGAGTCTCTTCTACTACCTACATCATAAATGCAGGCAATAGGCTAGCAAGCTTTATGTTCATCCATCTGAAACTTCAGGAGTCGTAAATCCCTGTAGGCTGATCTCTTCCCACCCTTACTCTCCTTTGCTGGGTCATCAAGAGAAGACCTTCGGAAGACTGTACCACCAGCTGCCTTGATACGTATCTCTTTGTGATATGCTCTCAGAAAAATGTATACATTAATCTAGCAGTACATAACTGTGTTCATGTGGGCCTTCAAGAACCATTGTTCTTCAGCTCCAACACTGGTAAGAGGTTATGGATAATGATACCCAACGGTTCCACCTGGGAAGAGGGCAATATTCCATGACCCAGGCTGGGTAGAACAAAGGCTTCTGAGCAGTGTTTCCTGTCACAGGGATTCCCAAGTATTATGAGTTCATGGCAGAGGTGAGATATGAACCAGGGACTTTGCAGTTCACAGCTGAGCTTTGTAGCTCACCTCAATGAGACACAATGTAGGAAATGAGCCATTTTTGCAAAATTCTGGTGAATGAGATAAAAGCAACTTTTCTCCGAAATTTCTCCAACACTTTGAAGTGTTTGATCTGAGCTATTTTGTCATACTGAAATAATGAGGGTGTCTGCAAATCAGGCATTTTGCTACATGCGACAGGTGTAAAAATGAACTCTTCGATTTTGTCATTTTTCTATCTATAATGTATGCCACACTCTTTTCCTTACATCTAGTGCAGATTAACTTTTTAAAGTGTTCTTTAGAATGCTTATAGCCTCAACATTCTGTCCTGCGATATAAATAGATACTGAGATGCCATACTAAGAGACACTGTATCTCAAAGCAGTTCTTGTCCATGTCAGCCCAACCGTGACCTTCCCCTGTCCTCTGGCCTCATATGGGGATACTTAAAAAATTATTTTCATCCTAATTTGTCTCTGGATTTTCAAGTTCTGTATTAACTGATTCTTGTACACACAAGAGCATTACAAAACTTCCCCTATCCGATTCCTTTATTTTTCCAGTTTTCCATGGAATGTTGTGCATGAAAGCTATGACTTTCAGGTCCTCTCATTCCTGTTGTGTCTTGTGCACGCTTCTCTGTGGTGTGTGTACACATGTGCCCATTTGTGTACATTGATAACAAACACTGTAACAAAGCAATCCTGACACAATATTCTTGTAACATGATTCCTTTTGTGTGGTGTTTTGCTATGCTCTGGGGTATGTGTTTGTGTGAGTGTCAGTAAAATGTTGCATAAACACAAATATATCCCAGCACAATCATTCTTAAAATCACACCAAGAATGGTTTTTTAAAGGCTGCATTCACATGTTGAACCACAGTTGAATGGACCAGAGGTTCCCTGAGCATTATGTCTGAATGTGTGGAAATGCAGTTTGGTGAGCTGATGAACCTGAGATTTCAGATTTCTAATGCCAATCTGAACACTTGGGTTGTAGTGAGATTCATCACTGCAACCCAAGGTTGGATGCACACTGTGTTGTGTCCAATTGCAGAACTGCAGGCTATGTCCCCTTCAACCGGAGTTGAGGGAGGAAGCTCCTCCCTCAACTCCTGCCATGATTGGCTGTGTGGGCTGTCCTTCATGGAAGTAAGAAGCCTGCACAGCCAGGCCCCTTGCCTCTCTGCAGTCTTGCTGACTGCTGAGAGGATGCTCTCCATTACGTCTGAATTCGAACAGGAGAGTGGGGGGAGCAGAACTACAAGTCCATTGAACCCGTGGTTCCACATTACGTGCAAATGTGGCCAAAGTATGTGGTTAGGAACATAGGAACATAGGAAGCTCCCATATACATGCAAGTAGAATTCCGTGCTACAGGATGTGGTAATTGTAACTGATGGCTTTAAAAGGAGGGTGAACAAATTCATGCTGTTTTATTGCCCTGGCTTCAGGTCTCTGGGAAACCATCTGTGCCTTGCCTAAGGTTAACATGTTGGTCCAACCCATTTTATCAGCCCTTTGAACTCTGCTACTAAGAATGCCATCTGGTTATTTATCAACTTTTCTTCCTAAAACTCACTGAGGGGAAAAGGAATCTAGAAGAGAGAGAAGCATTGCAATCTAATCTTAACAGGATTTTAAAAAAATAGAACCGTGTAGAAAAACTTTAGCAATGTAATTAATTCCAAATTATCCAATTTCATGCCCACTAATACTATGAAGCCGGATTGTTTCTTAATCTGCTTTGAAGGGCTGTTTTTATATTCATATTGTTACCCAAGAAGGAGAAGGAAAGTCTCTGTTTGTTTAAGTTAGATATCAGGAACAGTGGGGTGACCCATACAAATATGTTCTGTTCAGTCCACAGCCCCTCAGTGGTAGAGCATCTGCTTTGCATGTAGAAGGCCCCAGGTTCAGTCTCTGGCATCTCAAGGGTGCTTTCCAGACTAGCTGCTCAACAGCAGCAAAATGTCTCCATTCAGGCAAGTTGCATTTGAAAAGTAAACAGCAGCAGAGGGAGCAGTCTTGCGGAAACTAACAAACCCCCAAACCCAGCAACTTTCTTATGCTGGATATAGGATGTCTTCGCTCTATATCACAGTGATTAAATTTGAAACAAGGCATTGGAAATATAAATGGCAGCCTGCTGTCTGTATAGGGGTTGCAGTGTCACGACGCAGGAAGTATGGAAGCACACTTCCGAGATACGAGGTGACCTTGTTGCAGTGTCTAATCTGGAAAGCGCCCAGGTAAAGCTGGGAATGACTCCTGCCTGAAACTTGAAAAGCCAGTTTAGATGCTGCTGAGATAGATGGCCCAATGGTCTGACTTAGTATAAGGCAGTTTTCTATGTTTCTATCCAGGGGGATATCTAGGACAAATCAAATCAAATGTCATTTGAGTCTTAGACTAGCAGAAAAGCAAAACAGACTCAATACAGCATGCAGAGACTAAGCCAAAAAGGCCGATTACATCATTAAAGATTAGGGTCTACATTACTTGCTACTAACATTAACAATAAGTATTGCAACAGGTTTGCAGTAACTCATATGGGCTCTCCTTGCCATGGCAGAAAATTTAGGAGTGCTATAAATAATATCTGCATTCTGATCAGAAAGAAAAAGGAAAAGATAGAATTCATCTGAATGGCCTGGGAATTTTGATAAAATGGGGCAATAAAAGTTTTGCAGAAGTCACAATAAAATAGAAAATATGATATGCTCCAGCACCTCAACCCTTTTTACCATCTTGTTTTTAAATTTTGTCGTAAACCGCCTTGGGATTGTTTTAATGAAAAGCGGTATATAAATTTAACAATAAATACATAAATAAACAAACCTCCCCAGAGCCATAAGGGCATTTTTGCTCTGATCGGCAAACTCTCTCAAGCTTGAATGAGTTTAACCCAGAATCAGCCAAGCCAAAATGGGGAAGCAGGTTGGCTGGCTGGCTTATGCAAAGCCAATCCAAATGGAATTTTAGTGAGGGCTACTGGAGGGTTTCTCAAAGGCACTTAGCAGTTAACAGGGTGGGAAAGGGAAAGCAGTCAAATAGTTCTCTAACTTGTATTAAAATTCGAGTCAGAGAAGAACGATGGCCTCATGATTGTTGCCTGGTATTTGACTTGAATATTCGGAGCCCCCATGTTTTCAAGCTGGGAAACATTAATCTTCGCAACATCTCTGCTTGTGAATAAGAATCCCCCATTAGCTCTCAGTGAGGAGGGCAGCAGGATGGCTGTTGTCTTCCTTCCATGACTACTGCCCTCCCATTAGCCCTAGGCCCACCTCCCTCTTCCATCTTCCCAGGGTAAGGGGGTGACAAGGGCAGGTAGTGTGTGGTGGTGGTTTTTCTCTCACCTTCCTCTCAACCCTGCAGCCATGTTTTCTGGCCCATCATAGGCCCTCTCACCAAGCCTAGACCCCAAGCTCATTGCCACTTTGGGCCCTACCTCTGGGGGCAGGGTGTGGCACTCATGCCACGGAACCAATCTTGATTCTACCCATCTTACACATTGCTAGTTAGAAACCTAAGTTCATGCATGTAAGGGCCATGTAACATGTCTTTTGCCCCTAAAAGCAAGCTTGGTGATGGTATTGGTGCCTGGATGGCACATGGCACTTGAGAGGGTGCCGTTCTGACTGAACACAACGGTTTGTGTGCAAAGAACATCCATGAACCACAACAGCTCCTATGTTTTTACTTTGCCATTCAAGTATCCATTGGCTACAGCAATGTGTCCGAAATGCAGTTCATGGATGATGTTGTGTCACCTACATGGAACAATTAGTGGTACAAGAAGAGACGCCACTGTCTCCTTAAAGAAACTAAAGGTATATTTGTTGCACATGATGGAAATTAATCCATGCTGGTTTGGCGGGATTAATAACCAGAGACGAGAAGGGGGAAATGCTTTCTGCAAATGCAATGGCCAATAAAGCATCAGCCAGCTCAACAAAAATGGAAAGGTGAAGCGAAGGTTGCTGGTGGAGCTACGGTCAGTTTTGAGAAAGCAGGCACCTTTGCAGAAGGAGGAGGTATTTTAGGAGGCTCCTTTCTCACCAGACCATGCCCGTGTTCTCTACAGCTAATGTATTATCCTTTCTACCATCTGACTATTTCTTCACCAACACCCAGTCTTTACTACACACTGTTGAAAACATGAAGCAATCATAGCTTGGGCACATAAATCTGTGTGAAAGGCCAGTAACTTTATTAAATAATGTTGAACCTTAGATCTGGGTTCCCAACCTTTGCTATTCTGTATGTTGCTGAACTACAACTCCCATCATCCCCAGCTGCAATTTATTCTGGGTGGGGATGAAGGAGTTGTAGTTCAGTAACATCTGGAGTACCACAGGTTAGGAACCCCTGCCCTAGCCTTTGAAAAGCCTCACCTCCACAAGCATGGAGATATCCAGCACAATGAGGGATGGATTGTGACATTGGCCCTTCAGCACATCAGACTCTGCTGAGTGTACAAATGTCCTCAGGCCATCTTAGGCCACTGTAGAGGCAAACCAGGCCCAGGAGCACTCCCAAATCCCAATGTTCATCATGAGGTTTGGTGCAGGGTGTTATTAATATGCTGATGACACCCAGATCGACTTCTCCATGTCAAACTCATCAGGAAATGGCATGTCTTCCCTAAATGTCTGTCTGGAGGCAGTAAAGAGCTGGCTGAGGGATAACAAACTCAGGTTGAATCAGAATAAGTCGGAGGTACTGACTGTGGGGGGTTGGGACCCGAGAGATGGTTTAGATCTGCCTGTTCCGGATGTGGTTACACTCCCCCTGAAAGATTAGGAGCACTTGGGAGTGCTCCTGGACCCAAAGCTCTCCCTAGTTTCTCAGGTTGAGGAGGTGGCCAGGACAGGAGCGCTTTTTATTGGCTTTGGCTAACACACCATCTACGGCCATTTCTGGAGGTAAATGACCATACAACAGTGGTGCATATGCTGGTAACCTCCAAGCTCATCTACTGTAATGCACTCTACGTGGGGCTGCCGTTGTACATAGTCTGGAAACTACAATTAGTGCAGAATGCAGCAGCCAGATTGGTCTCCAGGACAATGCGAAGGAACCACATAACATATATTCAAAAGAACTGCACTGGCTGCTACTATGTTTCCAGGTGAATACAAAGTGCCTATATTACCTATAAAGCCCTTAATGGTTTGGGTCCAGGGTTTTTAAGAGAGGGCCTTCTTTGTCATGAACCCTGCTGCCTGTTACAGTCTTCTGGAGAGGTCTGGTTACAGTCTGGTTACGGTTGCCACTGGCTAGTCTGGTGGCGACCCAGAACAGGACTTTCTCTGTGGCTGCCCCAGGGCTTTGGAATATGCTTCCCACCGAAATAAGTGCATCTCCTTCCCTGTTTGTTTTCAGGAAGCCCCTCAAGACTCACCTGTTCTCTCAGGCTTTTAATTTTAATAATTAATTTTAATTTGTTTTAATAATTGTTTTAATAATTTGTTTTTTATGCTATTGTTGTTATTGTGTTTCATGGATTTTAATCTGTGACTTTTATATTGTTTTCAATTGTGTACACCGCCCAGACATGTATATATCAGGCAGCATAAAAATATGAGAAGTAAACAGACAAACAAAAAAATAGATCGTGGAAATAATTTCTGATGCCACAAGCCACTCTAGAGTAGTTGTGGAATGGAATGGATCCATCCTTAGCTCTCCCAGCATGCTCAGGAGTGGAACCAACGCAACAGTTCCACTGCTTCCTACTTCTGGAGTTTGTAGTGTTTTGATTTCCAGTAAGCCGGCATTCACATCAGTACATTTGAACGGTTGCCTTTGTACTGGTACCTCATGAGTACTTCAAGTGTTTAGCTGAGTAACTGAGCTTTACAAGTGCAAGGATATAAAATCACTTCGGCAAACCTTGAAAGAGTGCCAATACAATGGTGATGCCTTAACATTCTAGCAGTAAGAGGGAGTGGGAGGGTGGAGGTCATAGTGCATTGTGAATCATTCCAGGGCCTCGTCACCAACATAGCAACAAGCCTCATTCATCCTGAAAGCAGAGTGTTTCCATGCCTTCCGCAATTTTTCTGACTTACCTGCGTTGGCACGACATGACCTGTGTCACAATCGAAAGCAGCATTTGGAATGCATAAACAAATCTACAAGATAAGATCTGCTGTATGCTGTCTTTGTACAAGAATGGTTCTGTAGAGCTTTAATGGAATAGTAGTGATCAACCGCTGAATCCAAAGAAGGGATTGCTTCGGATATGTATACACTGCCTTTCAACAAAAATGTTGAAAGCTGTCTGGATGGATGGGTGGATGATAAATGAGATGGTTCCTGTTCCCAAAGGGCTCACAATCTAGATAGAAATATAAGGTGGATAGCCAGTGGGGAAATGGCTTGACTAGCAAGCCAGAGGTTGCTGGTTCGAATCCCCACTGGCCCAGACTATTGGAAACACCTATATTGGGCAGCACTGATATAGGAAGACACTGGAAGGCATCATCTCAGACTGCACGGGAGGAGGCCATGGCAAACCCCTCCTGTGTTCTACCAAAGAAAACCACAGGGCTCTGTGGGTGCCACGAGTCGAAATCGACTCAACGGCACACTTTACCTTTACCAGCAACATCCTCTAGGGTGTTGCTGTGCTGGGGTTGGATAGAGACAGTTGCTCTCCCCCTGCTAAATATGAGAGAATCACCACTTTAAACTGAGCTGAGTAAAAGTGCTTCTTTGCTCAGTTAGCAGGGTTGCTCGCGGGGTGGGTGGGTGGGTTACAAATGGGGGGGGGTATATTTGGCAGGGGATGGGAGGAGTTCCAGTGAGTTCAGTATCACAACCAAAGCTGGCCACATCAACTCTTTGATGCACACTATGGGAAGACTCCTTCTAGAGGGGAGGGTGCTCTTAAAATGAATAAATATGGGCTCATTGATTCGGTTAGCAAACATCTGAAACTGATTCTTCATCAGGATGATTTTCTACTGCTGTAGTTGAGAACATTTTCATGATGGACTGGATTCCCCTTTATGTTTATGGCCTCATTCTTGTGCTTTTGTTTATCCATAATATAGCACTCCTGAAATTAAAAGCATTGTTTATTACTCTTTTTGCTCTGAGATTTTGCTAGCATGTCGCATCTTCTGCGTTCCTTTGATGTACGTATACCAGGGTTTCTTCCTGCTTTGTATTAAATATAAACAAAATAAATAAAACCATTAGAATTGCAAAAGTCGCTTTATTGCTTTAGCTTGGGCATCTTGTACTTTGGGATTCTGCACGTTTGACATTAAGTCTTAGTATATGGCTCTTTGAGGCTTTAATTATTGTCCCTTTCTGTTTCTCCTTCTCTCTTGGTTCTTCTACTGAGTCGGTGAAAACATTCAGGCCTTGAAATCTCTCTCCCTCATTGGATGAATGCAACATTTTACTGGGACCATTTTCTACTTTACAAATATACAGATATATCATCAATTTGTTTCACTTTTTTTTTAAAAAAACCACCCCACTGTTGAAAGTACATACCCTGTTTCCCCAAAAGTAAGACCTAGCAGTAATTTCTGATGTACCGCTAATTGCCCTAGTGCATTTTTGGGGGCTAAAATTAATATAAGACACTGTCTTATTTTGGGGGAAACACGGGTAGGAACATAGGAACACAGGAAGCTGCCATATACTGAGTCAAGACCAGTGGACCACAGGTTGGGAACCACGACTGAGGACTCTTGATCACTTGGAGAGGCTACATATCAACAGCTGTATACAGGTAGCTGTTTCACAGCATCACTTAAAACACAGAGAGCTTAGGTAAGCACACACACAGATCTTGGGGGAAGACTCAGCTGGTACAGTCCCACTGCCTTTCCATGCATTCAGATTGGAAGAGGTGGTGTGATGACAGCTTAGATCAAATGGAAGAACCCACATCAGCCATGTTGCATAATGGAGCATTATCATCCGTGAAAGGAATGGAGAAACCTCATTCATGTGGAGTTCCAGTGGTCATGGAATCTCCACACACCTTTGTACTTAGACCTGTTCCTTTAGAAATATTTGGGTTTTTTCTTCTTCTGTTATTCAAACATAAATCTGCTCTTGCCCCAATTCAATTTGTTCAGGAGATCTGGCCCTTTATAGGTCCCAGTCTCTTATAAATGATTCTAAACATCTTTACTCAGAGGGAGGTTCCATCAAATTGAATAAAACATATGCCCTAGAGTTTTAGCTTAAACAAGAACATAGGAAGCTGCCAAATTCTGAGTCAGACCATAGGTCCATCTTGCTCAGTATTGTCTACCCAGACTGGCAGTGGTTTCTCCAAGGTTGCAGGCAGGAATCTCTCTCAGCCCTATCTTGGAGATGCTGCCAGGGAGGGAACCTGGAACCTAGAGGCTCTTCCCAGAGCAGCTCCATCACCTAGGGGGAATATCTCACAGTGTTCATACTTCTAGTCTTCCATTCATATGCAACCAGAGCAGACACTGCTTAGCTAAGGGGACAAGTCATGCTTGCTACCACAAGACCAGATATTGCATGCTTATAGAATATATTGCTGGGGATATTTATATTTCTCCTTAGCTGACATCCTCACACCTTGCATACCCCCACAAATATAAGCAATATCCAAACGCAGATATTACTTGCTGCATGATTTTGGGAAGCATATTTTGGGCTATTAAAGTGTCAGAAACAGAACCATTAATTATGTATTCATTCTATATGTGTACCAAAATGCATTTGCATTTGAACCTAAAAAAAAAATAACAAAAATGCAATAACGCTCAGACAAATAACTCATAAAGGACACTAATGAGCGGTGGGAGATGGAGTGGAAAAGCTTTAAATGTGTCCCATTATTTAGTAGGATAATTAAGAACACAGTTCTACCATGGCATTTTATTACAGAAATAGATAAGATCCCATCTTATTGCAAGCAGGTGCTGTAATGAAGCAAAGCGAGATCACTTTCCGGGAGGTTATTCTGGTCCGGAGAAGATTGCCAATTTACCTTATTCCACCTGAAGCAACTTCAACTTAGGTTGGCAAAGTCAGTGCAAGAAAGGCGTTTCTAGTCCTTTGTCAATCTGATCCATCCCTGACAGGCTACCAGGGGTGCAACATTTAAAAGAGTCGGCCAGATTTTCTAGGAAGCAGTTTGAAAGGAAGGAGAGGAAGGAACCTGGAAGCATCAGAGAAATCACACTCATTTGCTCCATTTTCAAGCCCTTCTTCATTTCAGGAGCTCTGGAAATGTTCAAAGCTACCTCCCCATCATTTCATCCTCACAACCACCATTTGAGGTGGGTCAGGTTAAGAGATGGGGTGACTTCGACATCATGGCAGCAAGTTAGTAGGAGGAAACTGCTGGTTCCTTTGAGCATGCACTCCCAGCACAATCTGGTACTTCCATCCTTTTCTGTGTTGCCTGAACATACCATGCCATACATGTAAACTCGGCATTCTCCACCCAACTTCGTATATTGGTCATGAATGTCGGGTTAATGGGGGAACCTGACGTTGGCAATTTATTTATTTACTTATTAGAAACATTTAATATACCGCCCACTCCAAAGACTCCGGGCGGTGCACAAAAACATGCAAACCAAGGCAACATTAAAAATTACATTCTAAATTAAAAACTAAAGTAACTAACAACCCCCACTGAGCTATGACTCCACCCTAAAGGTGGCATACATGGGACTCCCATCCAGGCATGGACCACACTAAGGCTTGCTTAGCTTCAGCAAGTTAGCTGTATTGTGTGGCCTTAAATCAGAGTACGTGGGGTTCAAAGTTTCATCGGAATCTGTGTGTGTGTTTGAATGGGATACTCATCAGAATTTGATGTAAGGTGTAAGTGTGTAATAATGAGAGAGAGAGAGAGAGAGAGAGAGAGAGGGAGGGAGAGGGAGAGAGCATACTAACTCTTTGCATTTGCCAGTGGCAATTTCAGGTTGCAGGACCTCTTTCTGGGGAATGATGTAGCAGGGCATCTGCTGCATGTGTGCATGTTGTTTGCTTCCACTTGAACTTCTGCTCTACACAAATCTTTGCAAATAAACCACTACTCTCTCATTAATAGCAATAGCAATAGCAATAGCACTTACATTTATATACCGCTCTATAGCTGGAGCTCTCTAAGCAGTTTACAAGGATTTAGCATATTGCCCCCCACATTCTGGGTACTCATTTTACTGACTTCGGAAGGATGGAAGGCTGAGTCAACCTTGAGCCCCTGGTCAGGATCGAACTTGTAACCTTCTGGTTACAGGGCGGCAGTTTTACCACTGCAACACCAGGGGCTTTTCAAGTTTGGTTTCAAGGAAACCAAGTTTGGTTTCAAGGAAACCAAACTTGGATAGCACAGTCCCTGGAACTGCTCACCACTTGGGCAAGTATTCAGCGCACAGTTGTACGTACTGCATCCCTCTGGGTATGATCATAATGGTTCGGTTTTTGCTTATTTTGGGTTCTTTCTTCCAGTGTCACCAATCGTACTTTGCAGCTGCAGTTCTTCCTATCCCGGAGAAACAGATGGGGTGCCTTCTGGGAGCTTTCCAAGCTCCATTGCTTTTTAAATAAATGGTCTTCACATCAAAATACCAACTTTTTAAAAAAACAACCTACTGTTTCTGCTACTTAAATACTTGTTTGGGAAAGAAAATCTCCAAAGAATTCCAAATTCACCCTAAAGCTACATCACACCTTTCAATGTTGTGACAGGATAGATGAAAGGATCCTTAGCTGTTTAAAAACCCAAGACCATTACAACGAAAGGAGGAATTCTGCTATTTATTTGTAGCTAATGCTTCACACTTTATTGCCCACTAACTGTCTTTCCTCTGTATCCATTAAACCTGTTGTGAGCCATTGAGAAAATACTAATTTTTGTCAGTGGGGAATAACATAATCAGAAATTTTACACTTATTAGATTGCTTCCTATTCTGGGTGGTCATTCATTCTTAATAGCCCTTCTTATAGTCCCAAGTAGCAATAATGACTTGCTACTAATAAAGTTCCTAATGACACTATCCAAATTACATACCTCCAGTACCACTATAAATTTGCTGGGAAAGCATTAGCTATTTAAAACTTCAAAACAAGCTGGAGAAGTTCTGTGATTTCATTCCCCATGTAACAAATGTATTTAAGTTTTTTGAGACATCAGGAAGGAACCTTAGAACATCTGGAAGGAACCTTCCAGGTAAGAGGTGAGGCAAAAGGCGAGGCCATGCCCTCTCTCCTGCTGTGGTTCCCCTGCAACTGGTATTGAGAGGCATCGTGCCTCTGAGGCTGGAGATGGAACAGCCACCAGACTAGTAGCCATTGATAGACCTCTCCTCCATGAATTTGTCTAAGCCTCTTTTAAAAGCCATCCAAGCTGGTGGCCATCACCACATTCCATGGCAAAGAATTCCATAGATTATTTATGTGCTGTGTGAAAAAGTACTTCCTCTTTTCGGTCCTAAATTTCCTGACCTTCAGTTTCACAAGATCACCCCTAGTTCTAGTGTTGTGAGGGAGGGACAAAAATGTCTCTCTGTCTACTCTCTCCACGCCTTGCATAATATTATGCACCATAGTCATGTCTCCCCTTAGTCACCTCTTTCCCAAAGTAAAGTGCACCAGATGCTATAGCCTTGCCTCATAAGGAAGGTGCTTCAGGCCCCTGATCATCTTGGTTGCCGTCTTCTGCACCTAGTTCCACATAGCCATCGTGACTTACAGCCACACTGATAGACTGAACTTGTCAAATCCCCTTTTAAAGTTATCTAAGCTAGTGGACATCAACACAACTGTCGCATTGCATCACATAAGTAGTAGTGTGATGTGTGAAGAAGTCCTCCCTTTTCTCTGTCCTGATTCTCCTGCCGATCAGTTTCAGTAGGCTACTTTGTGTTCTTGTATTCTCAAAGCGGTAGAAACACTTCTCTCTATCCACTTGGTTCACACCATATAACCCTATGTCATGTCCCTGATGCTTTTTCCCCCCTGGCCCAAAGATCATCTCGTTTGTCACAACATACAGTTGTGACATATCACTTGTCACTGCATAATCGTAGCATGGTTTGCAACCCCTGGCTTTCTGTCATCTGACCTATGCCAATGTGTTTATTGCCTTCAATTGTTAACGTTTCATAAAGGCACCAATTCTCTTTTTCTCTTCCAGCCAATATGCCTGGCCTCATCTGTGCATGCCTTCAGAAAACCTGTCTTGCAATTAAGCTATTTAATGACCCGGCAGACTATTCTTGAAGTCCTAAATATTAGCTGTGCCCTTGAATTAACTTAATTCTTTAAAAAAAAAAAAAAACAGAGTCAAGAAAATTACTGTCTTGCAAAATCTCAACCCTTGTTTTAAATATGGATTTTAAATGCAACTTCTAAATGTGATAGGGGGCAGGGAGGCATAGCATCCTGGATGGCCCTAGCCTTTCTGCTTGGCTTTCAGCTCCAGAGCTCAGAATCCTCATGAACCCTTATGAGCTCAGAACACTCAGAACCCTAATCTCCAACACATTTTCTTGTAAGAGGCACTTTAAGGAAATGTACACAGCTTAAATAGAGCTCCACTGGATAGTAGAGAGCCATTCATGTATGTGGGGAAAAACCCATTCAAAATTTAAATGGTTCCTGGTTCTGATTCTGGAAAATCCAGTGCTCAGGGACCTATAATCACCTTTACTCTTCCAGTCCCCAGCTCAGATAGCCTTTACCCAACTCAAGGGAAGTGAGATGGGAAAGCTCAGTGGTAGAGAATATGCTTAGCATTCAGGACGTTCCGAATGCATTGGCAGGGGTGGATTTAAGCTTTTGCCCATAGGCAAAAAGGCTTTTGGCCACCCCTTTGCCTCAAACAAAAGGGTTTGCCTTTTTTAAAATAAGGTAAAAGGGGGGACTTTCTCCTCACCCCACCCTTGCTGCAGCCACTGTTGCCCACAGAGAGGGGCAGCAAAATTTGAGGAGTGGGAAGTGGCTCACCTGCTCCAAGTCAGGTCCAGCCCGGCCCCAGTGCCTTAGCCACCAGTGCTGCAGAGGAAGGTGGCTGTGAGCTGGATGCAGGCAGACCTGCTTGGCCCTCAACTGCTTGGGCTGCACACAACCAGAGATTGGTGGGCGGGTGGGAGGGCCACGAGTGGGCCATAGGTTGGTCACAGCCACCCTCAGAGTCTCATGCTTTTAGCTGCCCAGTACAGGCTGGTAGCACGGCCACAATGGCCCCTGGTGGCACTTTTGGGGGGGGGGCAGTTCCAGCCAGGGCCCACTGCAGCAGAGAGCATGATTCAGCTAATTTAACTGGCAGGACTCTCCATGCAAAATATGGTATGTGCAGGTCAGTGGAAAGTATCTTCTTCAGAATTTTTCCTAAAATACATAAATAAATAACTAATAGTTTCCAGCTTTCCCTGAGCATGTTTTGGTGCAGGAAATAGTGCATTGCAGCTTATATTGTGGTGGCGGCGAGGGGTGGTAAGGGCTTTAGATCTAGGCTCCAAAACTGCTTAGGTGCACCTCTGCGTACGAGGCATGTAAACTGGTCAACGATGTGTCTCTGGTTCCCATCCTGTGATTATGAGTCATCCGGATTGGGGAAAAACAATGCAATGGCTCAATGATGTCTCTCAAAGTAGCAGGCAGGTTCCTCTCTGTGAGCCCAGACCTGTCTGCCTGCATTCTTCCAGGCTGTCAAACCCTGAAAATCTGCAGGAATGCATATGCATTAAAAATTAACTAAAAGTAGGAGTATAAATAACACTGTGCATATTAAGTGTTCTTCTTGAAGATGTGTATCTTGTAAAAATCTCCTTCTGCCATTTGCATACAAATGTGCATTAGTGGATTGTACGGACATGATACATTCTTGCTGGCATCTCCAGGAAGCGAGCTGAACCATCAGTGATTTGAATGTGCTTCTAAATTAGTGTGGTGGGGAAGAGGCACAAAAGATGCTGGTGAAGAAGATGCTCCTCTTTGCTTCTGCTCTCTGCCTTATATGGACAGAGCCTGTGTGCTTCAGTTAATGCTGGAGAAAGAACAGAGTGATTGCTAGATTTTATATTTTCTAAGATTGGAGGAACCATGTGTAGAGTTTCTTTGTCTCACAGGCCCAGAGTGAATCTTGAATTAGTGTCCAGCACTTTGGCTAGACTGAAGTAGTCTGTGCAACTCCTCTTACACTCCATTTTAAGATGGTTAAATTGCAGACTTGTGGCTAGGGATGTGCACAGAACTGTTTTTGGTGGTTCGGTTCAAATTCAACCCAAATTTGAACCGTACCTTCAGTCCACAAACTGGTTCAGTCAAACCAGCTAACAGTCCAGTCCGTTCAACTGGCTAGACCTGGTTCGAGGGGTGATGCTTGTAAAGGGGAATCTGATGAGGATTCCCTTTTACAGTAAAAGGGGAATCCTGCCTTTAAAAAGTTTCTAGGAGTGGTTGGGGTGGGGGAAGGTAAGAGGGGACCTTACTGGCACCGATGGCAGTGGCAGCAGCTCCTCTAAACCCCAGTGCCCCCCCCAGCAGCATGGTGCAAGTGGTGGTGGCACTGCTTTAAAAACCTTTAAAGGCAAGCAGAGGCGCTCTTACCCCTGGACTTCAGGGCCGAAGTCCAGGGCCTCCACAGTCTGTCCTGGGTGGTGTGGTTTGTGCCCTCAGGAACCCGTGTGTTAAAAAATGATGCTTAACTTGCAGCAGAGGGTGGAGGCTCCAAAGGCCTTTAGGTCCAGGCTCCAAAATTACCTAGGTGCACCTCTGAAAGCAAGATTCCTGTTTGCTTGTGAAGGGGACTCCTCACTGAATTCCCCTTTACAAGCATCACCCCTTGAACCATCGAACCAGGCCGAACCAGTCCATAATGGACCAGGCTTGGTTTGGTTCGAACTCAGACCAACCACCTTTTATAAATGCCGGTTCGGTTCCAGTTTGGGCCTCCTACAGCATCTCTAGTTTCTGTCACCTCTTATTTCCTTTTTGCTCTGCTTAACATCCAGAATTCTGATGAAGAATTCTGGGGAACTCAAAAGCCTGTGTCTCACAATGTTATATCATGTAGCTTGGCCCCAATAAAGATATCACCAAACTGGCAACATGGCTACCTGTATTTGGGTGTGTGTGTCTCAAAATCATTTTGATGATGGTCCTCTCAATCTCTTCCTGCCACAACGACTAAGCTCCTCATTATGTTAGGGCTCAGTACTGTACATCATCACTACAGATTACGTTTTGGCTCAAACTGACATCCTGTGCTGTTGGGTGAGGGGGAGGAATCACCCTTTGAAGTACAATGTTCCCGAGGGAAGACCGGCTTTCTTCGTTTTAAAGAACACACTAACAGTTCAATGAGAGCTAAGACTGGCTCTTTTTGCAGCAGTTATGTTCCTTCTTATTTGTCTGGAAAGCTCTCCCATCTATCTCTTTTCTTTTCATTCTCTTATATGTGCACACCCCTTTTGAAACCACTGAGTGAGAAATGACAGTGGAAAGGAAGGCGAATTTGTCTTCATTTGATGGGGACTTCCCATGGCTGAATTGTGGACTCTGTACCATAATCAACAAACCGCCAGCAACTCCAGTGGGCTTTGCCAAATCCCTTTTACTCTTCAACTTCTTGTTTATGCTCCAGCCGCTGACTGCACCGGTAGCTTTGATCAATGTCAAATATGAAAACAATAAAGCAAAAGAAAATATATGACCAAACACCTGAAGGCTGCACAGAGGCAATTCCATGGGTGCAATCGAGATAATTTATTGGCTATGGGAAGCAAAAAATTTTTTGAAAAAAGATCCTGATGATGTAAACAACTGCTGAGATGGATTGAATCTGTGGGATTAATTTGTGGAATCTTCAGCTGATTGAATGCTGATTTTTGCTGTGGGAGAGGAAACTTTTGTATCAATGGGCTGTGGAAACTGACTGCATGGTATACCTTTGTAGGAGCAAGGAAGGGGCAACAACTGTAATGCTTAACTGGCTTCTGGTCCTTAAATATGGGCATACAAAGACCCACATTTATATTGGACACTTTCCAGACATTTGAATGGCCATTTTGCTAGCTGTGAAGTAAGTTAAGGTTTTGCTGTCAAGCTGGTGTCGACTCCTGGTGACCACAGAGCCCTATGTTTGTCTTTGGTAAAATACAGGAGGGGTTTACCATTGCCATATCCTGCGCAGTATGAGATGATGCCTCTCAGCATCTTCCTATCTTGCTGCTGCCCGATACAGGTGTTTCCCATAGTATGGGAAACATACTGGTGGGGATTCGAACCAGCAACCTCTTGCTCGCTAGGCAAGTCATTTCCCTGCTGCACCATTAAGTGAATGAGATTTTACTTATTTACTCTGAACAAAGTTAACATCATTGCAACGAAAATGGAAAACTTTGGGCTTTTTTTTCAGTCACTCATTTCTATAACCTGGCTGTTCTAACCTAGTAAGCTTTTTTTTCCTGGAGAGGTGTCAAACTGGCCGATTTATTAGGGTAAACACAATAGCAAATGCAAGTTGACCCCAAACTGACTTTTCACAGTTTTCATTGATTGCACAAATGGGGTTGGGAAATTTGATTTCAAAGCAAAATACCCATTTAGCAGTCAAGCTGTCACTAGTTGTCCATGCAGGAAATGAAACTCAATGTCAGATGCTTCCTTGGGGAGCCATAAGCAATGACTTAATGTGTTGATTCGACTGGAGAAAAGTGATATTAATAGAAGGAATTCCGATTCCTGAGTGCATATGTATGGAACAGACAGGTAAGAGCAGAGCAGGCCCTGGCGTCCTAAAACCTGGATGCTAAGAGGCATCCATCCAGTTCAATGCATTGTTTGAGGTCCAGCGCATCATCTTTCCCTGAGTCAGACCACCACTGTTAGGTATCAACAATTAAGAAGAGAGAGAGAAAATCACAAGGGTTGGGATTAACTGAAAAGGTCCCTTTGCAACCATGCAAAGAAGCGTAAACTTAAATTAAAACACAAATTACTCATTTGCAGCCCTGGGTTCGAGCCTGATCCTGGTGCTGTCCTCCTGCCCAACCCGACTTTTTACCTCAGCCTTTAGCCAGGGTTAATGGCGCAAGCACACCCTGAAACCTGGCACTGGGGTTGTGTGTGTGCTTACCTGCATCCCCGGCTGCAATTCTGGTCATGTGCATGACTTTAATCAATCACTGCCATATTAAATATATTTTAAATTACATTATATCTGATTTAAAGAAATTTATTATTTACAGTTCATCACAAGTGTGTAGAATTGTCAAGGTTTTTCGGTGTCCCCCCAACTTTCAAAATATCACTGTAACTATCTTTGTTGTCAAGTTTTAAGTGACCCTTTGCGTGTCCTATACATCTCTCTCTCTCTCTCTCTCTCTCTCTCTCTCTCTCTCTCTCTAGTGTGTTTGTGTATACATGTTTTGAAGCTGTTCTGTGGCCTGGCGTTGAAGTTCAGAAACAGGAGGGTTGATATTCAAAATATTTCACATAAAATATATTGTTACCCCATCCAGAACCTGGAGGAAAGGGAAGAATGCATAGTATTGTATAGTGGTGGTTTCTTCAACCGGAACATTTCAAATTATTTTGTATTGCTCTTGCTGTATATAGTTACGATGTGTAACTGACACACCAACAAAGCTTTTATTTGGAAGCAGCCTATCTCCAAATGCAGCAGTCTAGGAGAAGATGAAAGAGAACCACTGAAAAAGATGGCACAAATAATTAAAATAGCGATGCAGGTATCACCTGCAGCGATAACAGACGGGCTTAGTAGCCAAGTTGGCGCCGTGTCAGCCAAGAGGCTTCACAATCAGTTTTGCAAAGTTATTTAGCAGATGAAAGAGGAAACATCAAAGAATTCCTTGCAACTTCGCTACTAAAGGGGATGAATCACCTTAGTAAAATGACAGCAGCGACACTACTGGGGAGAGTGACGGAAGCAGGGGCATACCCTCCATTAGGCAAGGGGAGACAGTTGTCTCCCAGCCCATTGCCTCAAAGGGCCCGCCAGAGGCAAGTCATATGACCCATCCCAATTGCAGCCCACTGCCCAGGCTTCCTTCGGTATTCCTTCTTTCCAGTCTTCTCTCTCTCTCCCTCCCTCCCTCCTTTCCCCATCTCTCTTTTTCCTCCTAGGCTCCTCCTTCCCGCTCCTGCCCTCATCCAGCATTTGCACCTTCTGCACATGGAAAAGTCCCGAAAGGCACATCAGCTGGAACATGGTGTACTGTGGGAAGAGGGGGCAGAGGAGAGGAAGAGATGTGGAACATAGAAAGACCCAAACACACACGCCAAAGTGAAAGTGGAAGATAAGTCAGGGGTGTGTGAGTCTGTTGTTTTCTGGGATAATTCTGCCCCTCAGGCTCTGACTGCCTTCTGATTTAATTTGGGGGATTTCTAAAATGAATTCCAGAATTGGTGGCTGACACCCTGATTGACAAAGCACTTGTGGAAGGATGTTGCACAAGCAAATATCTAATGCATCGTTGGAACATAAGAATAGCCCTGCTGGATCAGGCACAACTTGGCCCATCTAGTCCAGCATCCTGTTTCCCACAGTGGCCCACCAGATACCTCTGGGAAGCCCACAAGAAAGAGATGAAGGCATGTCCTCTCTCCTGCTGTTGCTCCCCTGCAACTGGTGTTCAGAGGCATCCAGCCTCTGAAGCTGGAGGTAGTAGGCATGTGCTCAAAGCGTTTCGGCACCTCTATTTCACAGCGCCGAAACGATTCGAGTTGCCCCTGCCGAATCGTTCTGGCAGGGGTTTGCTGATCACTTTAACTGGAGGAAGGCAAGTCTTACCTGCCCCTCTGTTGCTCCTCTGCTGCCCCCCTCTGGTGCAGTGTGGCACTGTTTGTATTAAGCAGCCGGTCTGTCTGTCTGAAAAAATTCAAGCTGCTCTGGCTGCATCAGCTCCATGTTCCCAGCAGCTTTTGGGCAGCTTTGGAAGGAAACAGCATCTGAGCATTTGTGGATGACACCTTGCATGGTCTGCAAGTGTTGTGCTACCACAAACATTCCTGCACTGGCACAATTGTTTAAAAGGGGACTTTTCTGTAAGAGCACTATAGAACAAGAGCACAACAGCACAATTCCACAAAGCCACCTTTTTAGAGCAATGACGGGGTCTTCTTTGCCCATTACACAACTGCTCTGTTAGTCAAGATGCCAACTGGTATCTGTGCCATTTGCGGCAGCTTCCAGTTCCTTCCATGCATTAAGGGTTCCTCCAGTCTGGATTACTGGTGTGCTCAAATGCTGGTGTGCATTGGTGAAGCATTGATGCCATTATCAGTAAAAGCAAAGATGTCAAGAACTCCGCCATTTGCAGAACTCTGCCATTTGCAAGGAAACATGTCTCCAGTGCATTACATGTCCATGTGTGGAGGATAGGGGTGGGCTGGTGCTCAACGTTCCACCTCACACCTCAAACGATTTAAGAAAACAGCTGACACTTCTGTAGTACATTGGGATATATTTGATTGTTATCGTGTTCTCCGTTGTTAATGTCCTTGTAACAAATGTTACATATTTATTCTTGTTCATGCTTTGAGAGTCCATTTAACTTTTGAATGAAGGGAAGAACACTGAGAAAAGCACTCAGAGATGACAGAATATTGTTAAGAAGCGATCATATCTTCAGACCCATCTGGTGCTGCTGTAGCATCAATGTGTTGCAAGCTAATAAAGTCACTATAAAGCCAGCATGGGGGAAATAAATAAATAAATAAGTGTGTGTGTGTGTGTGTGTGTGTGTGTTAAATTACTATTTGTTTTAAAGACAATAATTAAATTGTCCTTTGTCACTGGAACCATAGTTTTATGCAACTCATTTCGAAATTGCCTCAATTTCATTGTCACCTACTTTGGATTAGACCAAAATGCTTTGCTTTGTCCCCCCTTGCCCATTTCAGAAAATGGAGATAGTCTAGAAATGTAAAATGATGCACTCAAAAAGGTGAATCCATAAAATAATCTGTTGGAATGGAAGGAGGAAGGGAGGGAGGGAATGAGAGAGGGCAGGAGAGGGAGAGAGAGAAAGGAAGGAAGGAAGGAAGGAAGGAAGGAAGGAAGGAAGGAAGGAAGGAAGGAAGGATTCAATTACTGCTGGCTGGCTGGTGTGGCACTGTGTGAAGAATATTGGAAATTAGGATTTGAGTGCCAAAACTGGGCTCAGCCACCAAACCCAATGTGACGCTTGTGGGGTTCCTGGGGAGACCTGTAGGGTGCCGAAAAGTATGTGCCAAGGGGTGCTGACAATATAACTTCACATATCAAAATACAAAAAGAAAATAAGAGTTCTCAGACCCCACTTGTTGCCGAAACCTGAAAGTGTAGAATTGAGGCAGAAGCATGCTGGTAATAAAAGGATATATAGTGGGTTGTTAAGGGAGCAGAACAAAATGGGCATTTTGGAGACCAATAAAGTTCACTGAGACCTTCTGGATTTGAAGAGAAAGGACAATGAAAGAAATGAGAAGGCAAGCAAGCTTTGAGCTTGTCCAAAGTGATTATCTTTCCCCCATCTTAGTGGCAGTCAATGCCAATGAGCTGGCAGGGGGTGGGCAGAAATGAACCACAGCTGCACCTCTTTTCTCTCCATTCCCACCCCACCCTGAGTCACACAGGAGGGTAAACAATCTGGTTCTGCCTGATGGCCACCACGGTTTTCCCCACAATACATTTCATCTATCCGAGGTATTGTGTGGAAAATATTGGTCACGGCCACAAAAACATGGAGACTGCCACTGGTTGTTTCCCATGATGCCCTGAACCAACAGACCACTCCCTGTTCATCACGGAAACAAGATATGGCAGAGCTCTGGCATTTCTTTTGAACTTTAAAAAGACTTTAGATGAAGACAAAACTCCCCTGGACTATCCTGCTGTGAGACCAGCTCCTCTTTCTCCCCTTTTATAATGAATAAGAATGGTAGAAATGAAAAACTGAAGGACTCATGATGAGTTGAACCCACTTTGCTGTGAATGAATACCAGCAGGAGCAAGGCTTTCAGTTCCTTAAACAAATAGATATATGAAATGAAATGGTTTTGCACCCCCTCATCCACAGTCTGCTTGATGTCATGGTCCAGGATCCGGGACACGGACCTCCTCCATTGAAGGATGATGAAGTGGGCGGTTCAGGAAATGAGGCAGGGTAGGGAGAAACACCCCAGATCCCAGGAGGAGAGCTGGTCTTGTGGTAGTACACATGACTGGTCCCCTTAGCTAAGCAGGGTCTGCCCTGGTTGCATTTGAATGGGAAACTAGAAGTGTGAGCACTGTCAGATATTCCCCTCAGGGGATGGAGCTGCTCTGGGAAGAGCAGAAGGTTTCAAGTTCCCTCCCTGACTTCTCTGGCTGAGAGAGACTCCCACCTGCACCCAATTGACCGTGAACTGCTTGGACTGCCCATACAGCGGGGACCAGAAGAACCAGAGCCCCCACCACAACCAGCATGGTGTAGTGGTTAGAGTGCTGGACTAGGAC
The DNA here is from genome assembly GCF_027244095.1 of Hemicordylus capensis. Lineage (NCBI taxonomy): Eukaryota > Metazoa > Chordata > Lepidosauria > Squamata > Cordylidae > Hemicordylus > Hemicordylus capensis. Next base: position 25,251,382 of record NC_069667.1, read on the forward strand.
CAGGGAAACCTGAGTTCAAATCCCCATTCAGCCATGAAACTAGCTAGGTGACCCTGGGCCAGTCACTTCTCTCTCAGCCTAACCTACTTCACAGGGTTGTTGTGAAAAAGAAACTCAAGTATGTAGTACTGGGCTCCTTGGAGAAAGAGTGGGATATAAATGTAAAAATAAATACATAAAATAAAATAAAACCTGAAGGCACAGACCTTCCTTCATTCTTTGGCTTGGAGGATTCCTCGGTGCTGCTGGAGTCAGCACTTACAGAACTGGACCAGGCCCCTTTAAACTACAGGCGCTTCCCCAGGGAAGGGGCAGGGATGAGTCACTGCACCTGGGCAGCAGGCACAGCTCTACTTATCCAATTGTAGCATAGCACATCTCCATGGCTGTTGTTGGGGTCGACTTTATGCAAGAGGTTCCCAAACATGAGTGCCCAGATGTTGTTGCCCCCACCAGTAGTGGCCAGTGTGGGTGCCAGTGGGGGAGACAGGCAAGAGGCACCTTTAAGCATAAATTAGTAGGTGATTACCTTCCTGTGGTGGGGGATCAGCTCTGCCACTCACCTGGCTTCCACAAAGCCGATCCTTTGCCAGCGACCAGATGAGTGGTGGAGTACTGGGTGGCATGTTGTTGCTTGGAGCAGCTTGCAGGTGTGGCCAGAGTGGAGGTAAGCACTTACTAATTTATTCTTAAAGGTGCCTCTCACTGCCCTGCTGCCCCTCCCCTCCTCAGCAGTGCCCGCACCAGCCTTTATTATCCCCAGCCACAATCATTGAAAGGGGAATGGGAGTTGGGACCTGTCATGATTCAGACTTCTGACTCAGAAAGTTCAGAGCAAGAACGGGAGGATTCGCCTGCCAGGGAGAGCTCAGAGGCACAGCAACAGGACTTGACAGAGAGCCCAGACTCTGGAGCTGAGGATTCGCAACAGCTGCCAGACATGATTTCTGATGGGGAGGAGCCTGGGACTTCATCTGTCTTGAGAAGACAGCTCAAGAGGGAGGCTCAGTGGAAGTCATGCAAGTGCAGGAGATCACTAGAGAGGAAGCTGAAGTGCTGACTCAGGGAAACCTGATTGGCTGCTGATTCTCTTGAGCCATATATATTTGGTAGTCTCTCAGGTGCTCAGGTGCTGTTTGCAATGTTCGCTGGCTGCAGACAGTGTGCCATTGAATTCCCAAACTTTGGCTGAGTTCCAGTTTGCCTTGTTTATGCTTCCTGCTTTATTCTGTTAATTCCTTGCTTCTGTTGTCTTTTGCTGGTTTCATTCCTTTGCTCTGTGCTTTCTTTCACTCAGTTATTGTTAGAGGGGGGTACCTAGTGCAGTTCAGGGGACTTAATTCATTTACTGTTTTTCTTGTGAGCCTTTTATTTTTCACTCGTGCAGTTCCGCTGCAACTTTCTGTTAACTCACCAGGGAGTGCTGAAGGGGGTTGTAAATCCTGTTGGGTTAGCCGAGCTAACAGCTTTACGTCAGGACCCCTGTTCTACACAGCTATGAAAGTGGTCCCATAGCCCCATTGCCCTTCTTTGCATCTGGTCATTCTTATGGTGCAGTAGGAGCCACCATCTTAGAAGTCTCACTACAGCTGGCATGGCCTCTCCCAACAGAACTGAGCTTTTGTTTCACTCGGTGGGACTGGGCCTTGTGAATTCCTTTTTAGACTATGAGCCCTTTTGGGACTGGGAACTATTTTATTTATTCCATGTTTGTATTTTTTTGCCCCTACATAAACTTCTTTGAGAAGTTTTGTTGAAAAGTGGGGCTTCATATTTGTGTTGTTTCGTATCAGTATGAATATTCGTGGCACTCGTTTCAGTATTTAGACCAGCAGACAGCTCTGTTGACTAGAGGAACTTACATCTTGCCTTTTTGTGGTGGCTCCTCTGCTTGGAATGACCTGAGGTCCCAACATGTTTTACTTGCTGTGATTTCTTTGGAGCTGTCTGAAGTCTGTGTCTCTCCAGCTGCGCCTGGCAGTATCTGGATTCCTGCATCAGCTGAGGCTCTGACTTGGCTATTGGCCTCCACCTGAACAAGAAACCTGTACCTCGCCTCTCCCCACCAACTAAGATACAACCTTCTATTGCCCTCTGGGATGTGTGAGGGACTTAGGCACATTCTGTCCAGTCCTATTCCATCCCCAGTCAGACCACCTGACATCCCAGTCCAGTCCCTTTCGGAAGAGACTGGTTATGTGAAGTTCATGCACTTGTGGCTGATTCTGTCCTGTACCTGGGAGAACAAATGATAAACTGGTTATTATATTGTTGTGTTTGTAAATAAAAACATTTAAAAACATTTTTTTTAAAAGCAGACCCACAAGAAGTGTGTCACTCTAGCCACAGTATGGGGGATTAACTCTATGACAGGAATTGTAGCTCGGAATGATGGGAGTTGTGGTTCAGCAACATGTGGAGGACCACAGGTTGGGAACCTCTGCTCTATGCTACAGTGCATTGCTCTATGTATTGCTCTATGCTACTGTACACTGGGATCATGATAGTAACTTCACTCCAGTTGCATTACCGAGAAAATGTAACACCAAATCATCCCCTGCTTCTCATTGTCAGTTTTTTTTAAAAAAACCTGTCGATATCATGGTAATACAAGCCAGCTGCCTAATGGTCAGTCACATTACAGAGAAATCACACTGCATTTTTCGTAGAGAATCATTTTGTTTCAGTTCTGTCATTAGGTGAGTTGAACTTGAAACACAACACTTAGCAGAAATGACAGGGAAGAATTTCCCTGTGTCTTAATTGTGGCTGCCAGGAGTGCTGATGGTCAGTCGTTAGGAGGATTAACAAAACCATGCACAGAGCAGCCAGCCTCTGTTTTCACAATGTGGCTGCATCCAGGATTCGATTGAGCCAATGCATCTTAATGCATGTGTGCACAAATTGTCTTTGGCTCCCCATAGACTCAATCATTGCTGTACCCGACACGAGGCTTCCTCCTGCTGTGTCAGGCGGCTGCATCGCCTCCCTTAATCTGAAATGGCCACCTGAGCTCCATGGGATTGACATTTTATCTCATCACTGATTCAGTCCTTGCCTTTTTCAGAGGTAGCCGTGTCAGGTATTGCTCCAGCACTGCTGCATGACTCAGGATTTCCAATGGGAAATTCCTTTGCAGCCATTATTATTATTATTATCATTTATTTATTTATTTATTTATTTATTATCCTGGTGGGACCAATCACAGAGTTTCAGTTTGGCAGAGAGAGAGGACACACATCTTCCAAAGCATCAATAGGCCCACAGGTCATGCTGGTTTATCCCAGTGGTCCACTTTGTTCTGAGAGAGACTTTTAAAAATAAGATTGATTGATTGATTGATTGTTAAATTTGTATACCACCTATAACTGAAACAACCCTAAGGTGGTTCACATAGAAAAATTAAAACCAGGTTATAAAAATGACACAATTAAAATATTAAGCTAAAAAATAAAAACAGAGATTTAACTAAAGCGATTTTAAAATTCATGCATAAAACAACCATACAAAATACAAAGAAGCAGCAGAAGAGACTATCACATAAAAGCCTGGATTAAAAGCCAATTTTTCACAGGCTTTCTAAAAGCCGTGATGGAGACCGAGGAGCGAATAGCCACCAGGAAAGCATTCCAGAGTCTGGGGGCAGCAGCAGAGAAGACCCTGTCCCATGTGCATGACAGCCGAGCCTCCCTCATTGTCGGCACCCAGAACAGAGCCCCCTCAGATGACCTTGTCAAGCGGGCAACAACCCTTGGGAGTAGGCAGTCCCTCAGGTACCCAGGGCCCAAATCGTCTATCTGTCTATCCATCATCTGTCTATTTAATTTAATTTATATAACTGAAGGATCTGAGGTACTGAGATTCAGAAACACCTCTTGAGGACATCTAGGTCATTCCACCTGCTCAGTAGTGGGATGAGAACTTGCCCAGCAGATGATCTATTTCTCCTTACTTTCCCCAAACATTCATATGGGCCTTCTTGGGGGCCTGTATGAATGTCTTCCCTTCGGAACTTCTGGCTGGTAGATACAGTAGAATTCCAACTGAGCAGAGATATTGCCCCTGTAACGCCGATGAGATTGAGTCAGTTGCACATGTCCTCCTGTGGCGTGTCTTTTATATAGACCTTAGGTGAAGGTTAATTTACCCTCTTTTACACAATATGCCAGATCGATTGGATGAATTCTACATCAAATATTTGCTAATAGATGTGAATTTGTCTATCACACACACAGTTACAAAATTCTGTCTAACTGCAATATGAGTTTGTCACACTCTGCTCGCTTATGGTTAGATCCAGTGTACAGTTATGTTATTAATATGGCTGTGTTTAAAATGTTATATTGTTTTAGATGTTGTGTTATTGGTCAAAGACTGTAATAAAGAGGGTCTTTAGCATGTGAATGATGAAGGCATCAGCAACAGTGATCATCGTTACTGTGTCTAATTTGTCTTTTTGGCTTAAAAAAAAAAGTCCCAGTTATCTAGTTGGCATTATTAACAATATTCTAGTTGATCAGCAGAATGTAAGAGATGAAAATAGAGCCGTTGGACCCTCCCGGATCCCTCCAAAGGCTGCTATGAAATGTCTTCAGACTTCAGAAGGTTGGTATTTCATCAGCAGGTGACATGCACCTGTACAACAACCCAATGCTTAACCAGCGTATGTGCTGAATTAAAATAATTTATCAAAGGAAGGGTCTAGTCAAACAGGACATGAAACAGAAATATTGCCCTTTTTGAGGCTTATCTTCTGCTTTGGCTGCAAACTGTCAATCTTTGAACTGGCAAGTCTCAGGATGAATTTGTACAGCTGTGTTATTCCTCATTATCAAGCTGCATGGTATAGTCCCCAGTTTTAATATTTGGGTAGAACCCCACCCTTTTAAGAGGTACCTGTCCCACAAAAAAAGATGTGAATTGTGTAGATATTCCTCTCCTTTCAGTCCTGTTTACCACAGTTAGTTCCTCTGGCTGTTGCTTTGTGGGAATCCTTTTTCCTCTGATGGTTTCTTTCCTTACCATTCTTGGATTAGCTGCATGGGTCACGTCTGTTGAAACGCAGAGACCAGAGAACTTTGAAAATGATCGACAGGTTACAGGATCAGCTGGAGGTCTGGGATTGAGAATGTTCCGTTTTGAATATGGCTGTTTGATGTTAGGTAAGGCTGGTTCAGAGTTCAGCACCATGATCCAGATTCTACAATACAGCTCATCATCAACAATGAAATCCAAAGAATATGTGTCAAATATATTGAATATATATATACTGGTTAAATTCTTGGTTTGAATTTGAATGGGAGACAACATGTGAGCACTGTAAGCAGGAGTGTAGCTATAATTGAGCCGATGGGTTCAAAGAACCCAGGCCCCCAAGCTCCTGAGGGCTCCCCAGATCTACCCCTCCCAGACTTCTTCATTATCTCCCTCACTCCAAGGGGCCACTGGTGAGAGGGGTGAACACAGGCCCCCTCTCCTCTAACTACACCCTTGACTGTAAGATATTCCCCTTCAAGGATAGGGCCACTCTGGGAAGAGCACCTGCCTGCTTGCATGCAGAAGGTTCCAAGTTCCCTCCCTGGCAGCATCTCCAAGATAGAGCTGAGAGAGATGCCTGCCTGCAACTCTGGAGAAGCCGCTGCCAGTCTGTGTAGACAATGAGCTAGCTGGACTAAGGGTCTGACTCAGTATATGGCAGCTTCCTACGTTCCTATGAAAGGGGAAGCCCTGCCTGGAATCCACCCTTTTTTGGGGAAGGCAATAGAGCTGCCCATGGGAATGGGAAGAGGAGGGCTCTGGCTACTTTCTCCAACAGGAGGCCACCTGGCAACCAAGAGCAGAGAAGAGCAGGTCAGCATCTTCCCCAGAGGACTAGAAAAAGTGCTTATAACTGGGGCAAGAGTAACATCTGGGCTGCAAGGGAACAGTGCTTTGATGGAGAACTGGAAGGGAATGGAGTGCTGTCAATCAGGACTGTGCCTGCCTGTAAACTTTGTAATTGCTCTTTGGAATTCCTGGCCCGCACCACAAGGGGGCAGTCCCTCATGGGGCAACTTCCCTGGGTAGTGGGGTGGGGAGGGGAGGCCCTTTAAAATCTGGTGCCGGAAAAGCTTGGCAGCTACAGTGATTCTTGGGGACTTTCCGGGGTGGGGTGGGGAGTGACGAAGGAAAAGCTCGGCACTTGTTTGGGGTGTCTAGGAACCACCAGGATGCTTGTGGGGTGATGTACTTCCTCCAGAGCCGTTCCATATGGGGCAATTAGGCATGTGCCTCATTAAAAGAAGATCAACACAACAGCTGCATGACCCATCAGGTGCCTGCATCAAAGAGGGGTGTGTGTGTTGGTTGTACATTGACTTACCCCTAATACAGCACAGGGCCACTTTTGTATTAGACTACGTGGAAATTGGCTGATGGTTTTAATCAGGCAAGCGAAGGCCTGCATGTGGGGGTTGAAGTTGATTGTAACTTACACAGAAAAGTGTTGCAGCCTTCGAAGAAAACGATCAAATGAGGACGTTTATTTAATGTAATGAATTATGTTATTAACAGGCAAGGTCAAACTCAAGGGGACTGAGGACATGGCCCTACAGTTGGCTGTGTTTTTCCTGGTATTTCTATCACAAGTTAATTTATTAGTTGTTGTTTATGATGGAGGATTAGTCATAAGAGAGTGTTCTGGCTCCCCAGCACGGGAGGTTGGGTCAACAAGACTCATTCCCTGTATGATTAGAGCAATGCCCTTTTATTCTCCTTTAGTGCATATAAACTGAGTGGCAGTCAGAAAAGGCGAAGTGGCAGCTTGCCAATTATGGAAGGAGGCTCTTTAGAAAAGGCCAGCCCCAGGCTAATAAGCACTTAATTATTTTAATCTCCTCAGTGAAAATTAAAACAAAAGGGAGGGCTTAACGTCCTGCTTCACTCCCCGTTTAAAAGTATAGTAAACAAGTAATCCTCTCCCCCAAAAAAGTTAAAGCTGTGCTCGAGAATGAGATGTGGCAATCCAAACCAAGAAACAAAAATAAAAAATTACATTAAAAAATGTAATTTCATCTCCATTATGTTTGCACGGTGGCTGTCTTCTGAATCTGAAGTTGTACCATGGAAAGACGGAGTTTGGCCTTCGGTGTGGAATTCAGCAAGACGTGAGACCACATTACGTTAAGCCCGCAGTTAAAACTGGCATGACGTATCTGAGGTTTACTACTTAAATAGCAGCCACAGGAGGGATTTGATCAGGACTGCAGTGTGTGAGTGTAAGTGTGTGTGTTTACGTGCACGGAAGGCTGACACTTGGTCCTCCCCATGGTCTCAATTGCCTCCCCAGCTGCTATTTAAATTGTAAAAACCAAGCACACCAGCCCAAATCATGGGCTTTATGTAACATGTACTTTTGCCATCAGTCTCTAATGTTGTTTTTGTTTCTTTAAACGGGTTTCTAGTTCTCATTAATGTGCGGAGGCCATTTGCATGGTCAGCATGTTGCGCATGCATGGAGGCCAGATATTGCCAGCACTGCAAGGACTGGGAGGAGCACCACAGGCTTGCCAATAAGTGTCTTTTATTTGACTTTTAAAGGTACCTCTCACTTACTGCTCCCTTGCTGTCCTTCCCAAAAACATTTTTTTTTAACTTTAAGAAAAAATGCTCACTGGATTCCCCTTTACAGCTATTTGATCTGGTGAACTGGTACATGAGCGGACCGGGCTCAGTCCGGGTCAACCGCGGACCAGACCCCTTTTGCAAGGGCTGGGCTTGTCTGAAATTGAACCAGTCAAACCGACCTGATTCATGGCAGACCAGTTCAATCGCAGACCAGTTTGGCACACCCCAATCAAGCTTGTCTAGTGCTGCTACAGTCACTACCATCTACCTACACATGATGTAAACTGTAAAAAAGAAAAAGGCCATCCAGTGCTGCTACAGTACCACTACCAAAAAAGTAATAAGTAGTTGACCACCTTCCAGTACTGCTGTTCCCTGTGTTAACTCCTTCAACACCCTCAATTTTCACAACTGCATCTAGGAAAATGATTGAATCAGCTCTAGTATGAGAATAGTGTGTTGCAAGTGTGTCCCAGTCTTAATTTATGAATGCTATGGGGTAGGTGATCTTGCAACTTGCTCTAGGACTAAGCCCTTGAAATTCTTGATGCACCTTAAGCCCATAATGGGTTAGTTGTGCTCTTTCTTCTCTTTTATTTCTCTGGGCAGCAATCTTGGCCTAGATACAAGCCAGAGCTTCTTCTGAACCTGATAATGGAAGCTCTGAGGGCAAAAGGACTACCCAAAGATTTACTGAGGACCATTAAATTTGAAACCCTGAATGAGTCACTCTTAGCCACCACACAATTTTTAAGCAGTTTCCTTTCTTTTCAGCAAATGCTGCCTACAATATTTTATTGATGATACCTGTACAAATACTACAAGACAATGAAGGAACAAAACTCTAATAGATATTTTAATAACTGTGGGTCAAAAGTCACATAGGCACATGGTAAAAATACTCCCTTCATTCCTTTTTGTTGAGTGGTTTCATCATACTGTCCAGCTGGTTTAGAAATCTGAGACGTGAATAATGAAATAATATGGTGGCTAGATAATATCAGAACTCCTGATTACACAGATGAATCAGCAAAGAAGACAGGGTCATGCCATCCCAGACAACATGCCTACATATAATGCTACAAGAATATTCACATTGGCTCACAGGATGTGCAGTCCTCTGGCAACGGAAGATAGGCTGTAAGTCCACATGAAGTCTTCAGAGTCATTGAAATGAGGGCTTCTTTGCACAGGGTGGAAAGAAGTCTGGGTGTGGAGAGCAAGAGAGGAGCTCTTGTTGACCTTCAGCCCTGCTTTCATCACCAGAGGGTTGCAAATCACATGTCTGTTTTATGAATTTCCTTAAATTCCCTCTGAAGCTTACCAGAACTTCAACCTGAGCCTAGCTTCCTGATGTTTTCAGTAATCCAAAGTAACGGCCAAGTCTTACTTGTGTGGTCAAGGCATTCAACAAGAAAAACTCAAAATGTTGCTACCCAGAATTTTTTTTTCTTCACTTCTGGAGAGTGAAAAAAATTCCACACTCCAGAAGAACTCTCTGGAGACATTTTCTAGATCAGTGTTCTGCAAAGCTGTCCATCAACCCTGAGAGCAGTTCCCCGACTAATCAGAGGTCAGCACAGTGGGAAAAGGCTCTCACACTGAATGGTTTTTTGGGGGGGAGGGGGGTTGCCAAAGTGACCTCCAATTGAAAAATAGTGAAGATGACTGATCTAGATGGGAGAGACCAACAGAATGATTCAAGGCCAGCATCAGAAGCAGATGAGATCAGCTGTCTCATCAGCACCAATAAAAGACCCGCCAGTCAAGATTTAGTACCTCCATCTTGGTTCCTAATATGTATCACAACATTCTTTGTGAGAATAAAATGGACTTCTTGATTTCATATGAAGAGCCCTGCTTGATCAGGTCCAAGGCCTATCTAGTCCAGCGTCCTGTTTCACACAGTGGCCCACCAGATGCCTCTGGGAAGCCCACAGGCAAGAGGTGAGGGCATGACCTCTCTCCTGCTTTTGTTCCCCGGCAACTGGTATTGAGAGGCATTGTGCCTCTGCGGCTGCAGGTGGCCCACAGTCACCACTTTCCCCAGAGAATCTTGAGCATTGTAGCTAGAGTGCCCTAGTTCATTCTTCACAGAATTTGATTTACTAGGGCTCTCTAGGAAGAGATAATGAATATTGAGCACATTTAAGGCTAGAGTATGACTGTACCCTTGGTTGAGAAGATGTGTATTGTATTATTGATGGTCATAACAAGGAGTGTCATAAGAAGAACCTGGCCCATTCAGCTGGGAAACTGAATACCTCTGTGTGATTAAATTATTTCTTTACAAAAAAACATTTCCACTCATTTGCAGAAGTGGATTCACAGACATTGCTAGGCCTGAGACGCTGAATAATGAAATGGGACATCCTCGCATTTATATTTTGCATGTCGCAAAATTTCCAGAAATACAATGTGGGGAGAGGAAGAAGGCATTTAAGGACACGTTAACACACCAAAAGGTCATAAAACTAATTGCATCATTGTAATCTCACATCTCCTAGCCCAATTATGTCTGCCACATTAAAAATTATGACCATCAGCTGCTGAAGTTAGAACATTCAAGCAACGCAGCCTGAGGTCTTGGATATGTTTCACTTGGTTATCCTTTCACTTCTGAAGGTCTCTGCGACACTACGGAGTTGACGTAATCATAAATAAAATAAGATGGGAAAATGGTCCATAATGTAACCCTCCTTTAGCTTAATTCTTCTCATTAATCTGCCTTATTGGTTGTGGCATGCACTTGTTTCAGATGGTGAAGGTCTAATAGCCCCGTTTCTCTTACCGTCATCCATATGTAGGGTTGTCGATCAATGACAATTATTCCTTAATGAACATGTAATGATGGCCAAGCCCAGGGAGAAAGGAACAAATAAATCCCTCATTATAGTCTTGATTACAAGCTAGCTGAGTCTCTTGTCAGTGTAGTGTGCTGTGCAGTTTTGTTTACTCAACATCTTCAGCCATAATCAGCAAGATCAATGGCTCAAGAGAGCAGGAAATCTTCAGTCAAGCAAGCCAAACCTAGCCAAGAAGGAAGAGCTCAAGTTTCACCATCTCTCCTGCAGCCCTCTGGGACTCTGAGACATACTTCATATTGTATTTTCATAGCTTGATGACATCTTTCCTTGTGAGCCAGACTCACATCCAGACCGTCTAATCATGCTTCTGTCAGAATTATCTTGTAGACCACCTCTCCTTCTGTCATACAAAATACGGAATGCTTCTTTGAAGATGGCGTTTGCCGTCTGCAGCTTCGAGAAGTACTTGCATTAAAAATTTAAAATCTTGCTGCTTGATTAATCAGTGACACCTTTCTAGTCACTCAAGATGCTTTTAATTCATTACTCTAATTGATTAGACATTACAGCCCTGGTTTTACTAGGGATTGATTGCAGCCTTTAAAAGGATGGAGAATGCTGAGGAAATATTTGCTTCATACACATAAAAGGATGGAGAATGCTGAGGAAATCTTTCCTTCATACACAATATCACCTCCTCTGAAAAATAAGCCCATGGATTCCAAAAGTGGTACTTCTGTGTTAGATGGAAGGAAAGAAACAGTTTCATGTCCAAACTGTTCCCCTATCTAGGCCCAACGCATGGTAAAAAAAGAGAAGAATTTAAATATTTCATTGTAACTTTTATCAACATTACAACAATACTCTTTGCAATCTCCCTTATCTCACACTGGAGCTTGTCAGACCTGAAACATATTTGGTGCTTAAACATCACTTGCATTGGGGTAAATCTCATCAGCTGGAATTCTTTTTAATTGCTCTTCGTATTTGCATCTTCCTAATCCTTTTTTTTTTTCACCCAATTAGCTCCTCTGTGAGTGGCATTTGTTTCATATGCTATCTCAATTGTTTCCCTAGATTGGTTATCTTATAAACATATTATAGGAAGGGCAGCTGATAACAAAGGATTTCAGTAACTAACGTCCATGAAACAGTCCTTCCATTGGGGCAGGGGAGGAGCCTCTTGATAACCTTGTTTCTTTCACACAGTACAATAAAATTCATATACAGCTACAACTGTCCGGTATGTGCTGATTCTGCTTCTCTCCCAGCTGACTGTGAGATCCATGATTCCGTGCCCCCGTCCCCTCATTCTCCCATCCAAATTTGGACGTTCAAGAGAGCTGCCTCTCTGCAGTTAGAGAGACCGTGATATTAATAGTTTAAAAGGACAGGTTGCCCAGCCAATTGGGCTGGAGCTGAGGGACGAGCTTCCTCTCTCAACTCTGGTTCCAAGGCCAGTAGCTGGCAGTTCTGAATTTGGACTTGCCACAAGCTGCTGCAAATCTCAGGTGAAGGCGAAAAACTTTATTCAACCTGAGTGTTCAGATTGGAATACTGATTTTTGTTGCCGCACCCGACTGAGCCGAACTTCGAACATGTCTGCCCAAAGCAGGCCTTTCCAACTGTGGTTCCAGATTACATGTGAAGGCGGCCATTGATTAATATGCAAATAAAGGTTCTGAGTTAAGACATTTTGACGAAAGACACAATTTTTAAGAACCAATTGTTTTGCAAGTCTGAGGACTTATAGTAATATACCGCTTTTCACATAGACTTCTGTTTTTAATTAGTATTGAGGCAGTTCAATATCTACCACAGGTCTCTGAAATCCAAAATACTGGTCAGAATTCAAATAGAGGAAAAACCAAGTGATATTAGAATGTTGGAATAAAAATGGCAGAACTGCTCATCCTGACTCAAAAACAGTCAGATATCTGGTCAGGCTGGAGACTTTCCCCCTAGTAGGTTGGCAGCGACCCTATCCCTGAACTTCTATGTTTACAAAGACCTGGCAGCTTGCACTGAGTTATAAATCTCACGATGTTTTCGAGGTATTCCCACCCCCTTTGAAATACTGAAGGACAAAAGAGATAAATTGTATATCACTGAAGCTGGTATCAACTCACAGGGTACTAAAAATACCAGCCAATTGCATGTGCCACAAGGCACTCTTCCAAATAAATCCTGTTCCTTTGTGCTTTCCTTAGCAAATGTAAACATATTGGCTGTGATTTGTCACCAGGATATATTCAAGCAAGAAGCTTTGGTCTAAAAATGTTATTTAGAGAGCAAAGAACTCTGCCTGAAAAGTTGCATCCATTTATCTTCCCTTCGTTAGGAGGACTAACACATTGGCAGTGCTGCCATGAAATGGGAACGAAATTATTATAAAACCCCAACCGTCTCTGCTGTTATGATGATCAGGGTTCATTGGTGCCTGCGCTGGAATAAAAATCACATCAAAGGATACCCAAATAAAGAGAAATTTCTTGCTGAGAAAATTCATAGTTTGCTTTCAGGAACAGGGTTGTGTGCCCACTTTCCATTTTGAGGCCAATAATATCTTTATGGGATTGAGTGAAATATTTCTCCAGTTAATTGTGAGAATATCCACTTTTAAATTCTTCTCACCATCACACTGTTCTTTGCTCTCCCTGCTCACCAGTGGGTGCTGCTATTTCACTGCCATGTCATTGTCAGTCACCCTCTTTCCATGGTGCCTCCAAAGTGCAACCTCACACCCCACTGAGTTCTGAGCCAGGGAATGGGGCAGACAATTGTCCCTGATCTCTTCCTGTGGTCTCACTCACATGTAACACAAAACTAGAGGTCCCTTCACCTCCGGTTTCAGGAGCTGTATGTCCAACTGCAGGCAACTGGAGTTAAGTGAGCAAATAGACCCGAGATGTCCCTCCCTAGACTCCAGTCTGTACCTTCAGTTAGAGTGAAGTTTCAGTGCCTTTAACTCTGGTTGTTAGGTGCCAGCGTTTCATCTGAATGCTGACACCACAGTTTCCCCCTCATGCAATGGGAGTTGAGAGAAGAACCTCCTCCCTTGCGCCAGCTGCTATTGGATGCCGGGGCTGTCCTTCATTAAAGATGGAATCCCAGAGAGCCAGTTTCCCCTCCTCTCTGCAGTCAGCAAGACTGAGGAGAGGGAGCTCTCCAGTATGTCTGAATGTGGATGGGAGAGCAGTGGGAGGAGGAGACGGTTCTGCATTACATCTGAAGGCGGCCTGTGTTTCAGAGGCAGGATGATATTGACAAACTCCTGTGAGAGCAGCTCTGATGCTGAATTTGCTGCCCTGGTCTGCGGGAACGATTTCACTCCCCCTTATGCACACTGAACATCCTTTGCAATCCTTGCTGGATCAAGGCCGATCTAGCCCAGAATCCTATTTCCCATGGTAGGCCAGATGCCTCTGGGAAGCCCAGAAGCAGGAGATGAAGGTATGCCCTCTCTCCTGCCATTGTTCCACTCCAACTGGTATTAAGAGTCCTTCTATCTGTGCACCTGGAAGTAGCCATTGGCCATCAACACTAGTAGCCACTGATGGCGTTCATTCCTCAAGCCACTCAAGAATCCCTTTCCCTCATCTTCCTAAACATCCAACAGGAATATATGACTCGTGATGGGCTACCTGATTGCCCCCAAACACTATAGTTGACTTCTGAGCCAATCAAAACATAGATTTGAACCAAGCCATGAGCCTTCAAAACCATCACTCTTCCCCAAATACCTAGCTACTGCTCAGTTGGCACCTACTCTGCTGCAATTTCACTGGCCTTTTTGCCTACATTTCCCAGGGGCTATTTGCAACCTGGCATGCCAAACCAAATAAAGCTTCTGCTTGATTGTGGCACCAACCGACCAGGAGTCATGAAAATGAGGTGGGAGGGAAAGGAGGTCACAGAATTGATTGGTAGGTGGGAGAAATGGGTTTGGAGACTGCATCGCTGGGAAGGGATAGGAGGTGAATTCTATTTAAAGCTGAACTAGAGAAGAATCCAGAGGTCATAATGCTTACCTCATAATAATCCCTGAGGCGATCATTATGAGACCCTAGTCATGAGCTCACAAATAGGAATCTCAGTGACATCAATGGGTAAATGAAAGAGGATCATCCCTAAAGGCCAGGCACCATCCCATGGGTGCACTTTAAAGTATACCTGTGGGATAGATATACTTTATATGGGATAGGTTTACCCCCTGCTAACTGAGCAAAGAAGCACCTTTATAAAGTGGTGATTCTCTTTACTTAGCAGGGGGAGAGTAACTGGCCCTATCCATCCCCAGCACAGCATCCCTCCAGTGGCTGTTGCTGGTGTCTATCTTATGTTCCTTTTATAGATTGCGAGCCCTTTGGGGACAGGGAGCCATTTTATTTATCTATATCTATGTCAATTTCTTTGGGGACTTTTGTTGAAAAGCAATATGTTAATATTCCTCATCATATTTAAAGGGGCCCTTTGGATCCTAACAAGAATAGGCATCTTCAATGCCTCTTCAAAACACATTGTAAGTCAGTGCTTTTATATTTTATGCTTCTCTCTAATGCACATTTTTTCTCCTTCTGAAGAATGGACTGATCTATAATTTAAAACTTGGTGAATTATAGCTCCAGAAAAGCTAGAGTATATTGAAATATTATTACCGATGAATAAGTGCAGCTGGATACTCTGCTATAGTTCAGGGTCAATTAGCATCTGTAATAGGAAACTTGCTTGACAGACTATTCTAAGGGATACCAAATAGAAATAGATCTGGCTTTAAACTTTGTACACCCCACCCAGACACAGGAGTTCCAAAAAGCACTATTTATTTAAACAAAGAGAGGAAAGCAATTTGTCCAATTCAAATTATACAAAAGCTCACAAGCCTTCTAGTTTAAGACATATTTTTGAGCTTTTGTTAAAAATAAAACCCCTTTTGAGTTAGTAATCATTCATATATATATATATATATATATATATTCAAATAAGGTGTATTACATTGCAGTTTAATTGTAGTATTATAAGTATTTAGATTATACTCTAAATGGACACAGCCCATATATTACAGAAGAATACCCAGTTGGATGAGAATGAATACCACTGATTTACTCTAAATTATAGTTTGCAATGCCACAGCAGAATGTAGCATAGAAAAGCAAATGTTGACCTTGTCTCAAAGACAAAGCACCTTCCAAACAGAGTGACTGATGTAGACAGCCTAGTCACATAGTCATAGCCAAGATGGAAAAAGACACCACAAAGTGATTGTTCTCCATTTCTGTATGGTGAGACGGCCTTCTGAAAGTAGCACCACATGAAAAGTGCACATGCCTCCAAATGTAAATTTTGCCCTAATATATTTCAGATTGCACTACCTACCACATAAAGTACCTGCCATATTGTGCACAGACCCAGGTAAGACAAAGGCATCTGGATTAACAAGGGCCACAACTTTATTGGTTATTAAAAAAAGATCTACATCTGGATGTTTTATTGGAACTTAGGAACATAGGAAGCTGCCTTATATCAAGTTAGACCTTTGGTCCATCTATTGTCTATTTTCCCCGTGACACTCTATGGGTGCGAAAGCTGGACTTTGAAGAAGCAAGACAGAAAAAATATTGATGCTTTTGAACTTTGGTGCTGGAGAAGACTTTCAAGGATACCATGGACGGCCAGGAAAACAAACAAATGGATCATAGAACAAATCAATCCAGAATTTTCACTTGAGGCACAAATGACCAGGCTCAAACTATCATACTTTGGACACATTATGCGAAGACCCACTCCT
Source organism: Hemicordylus capensis (assembly GCF_027244095.1). Classification (NCBI taxonomy): domain Eukaryota; kingdom Metazoa; phylum Chordata; class Lepidosauria; order Squamata; family Cordylidae; genus Hemicordylus; species Hemicordylus capensis. Next base: position 25,267,582 of record NC_069667.1, read on the forward strand.
CTGAGAAGCCCGTAATGCTGGGGAAAGTTGAAGGAAAGAGAAGAAGAGGATGACCAGCAGCAAGGTGGATGGACTCGATGACGACAGCCATGAATGCACCACTGAGAGACCTTAGAGGCCAAGTTGAAGACAGATCATTCTGGAGAGAATCTATGTGGTTGCTAAGAGTTGACACCGACTTGATGGCACTTAATCAATCCAATTACTTGTCTACATACACTGGCAGCAGCTTCTGCGAGGTTGCAGGCAGGAGTCTCTCTCAGCCGTGTTTGGGAGATGCTGCCAGGGATTGAACCTGGGACTTTCTGCATGCAAAGCCAATGCTCTACCACCGAGCTAACTTACCCAAATGCTCAAAGGTAGAAAATATCTGAGTCAGAAGCAGTTCCTACTGCATGAAGTGTTGCCTTGTCTGTATTTTCAGTGGTCATTCACTCCTTCAGGCATGGATCCAGGGGCTGAAACTCTCTGACCCTCTCACAAATGATCAAGCTTTATCATAAGGTGATTATCACCTAACAGGGTGGGCTCTGTGGGTGCATGGCACATGAATAGTATGAGATCCTTTACTGAGGTGACTGGATGTGCAAGTGATCCTCAAGGGTTGGATTGGAAAAGGTCCAGAATGTGCATGAGGTAGCAATAACTCTTTGAAATACAGAATCTCATTGCTTTCTTCTGTGGCATTTCTTCTTGTGCATTGAGCAAAAGTCTTATCCCTCATTGGTTAAAGTTCATGAGGCCACAGCTCAGTGGTAGAGCTTGCAGATGGCCCCAGGTTCCAGCCCTGCCATCTCCAGGTAGGACTGGGAAAGATTCAAGTCTGGAACCCTGGAGAGCCATTGCCAGTCAATAATGAGCAAGATAGACCAATGTTCCAAGGCAGATTCATATGTTCACTTGGAGCCAGATAAAATTATTTCATGTACAGATCTGGCCCATACTCCATCTGTTGGGTATCTGAGTTAACAGAATACAAGCAAATCAAAGCATGCATTAAAATTGCTAGGATGTAGCTGTTAATGAAACATCGGGATTGAATTCTTAACTATCAGATCAATATAGCAATAGAACAAGCTGTCCACAGAGCTTGTGTCTTTGACTTCCTGGGAGGTTTTCAAGGCAAGATTGGATAAGAATCTAGAAGCAGGCATCTAACTTGGGACAGGCAGGCATCTAACTTGGGACTAACTTGGTGGAAAGGCTCACGGGGTTCCATCCAGTTCTTTGTTTCTGTGATTCTTTGATTCAGCAGCAAAGAGGCAGTGAACCAGGAAACTGCTGACACTGATGTATTGCTAAGGCTTGCAGGAGTTAAAGACCTGGGTTAAAAGGATATGAATGGAAGAATGAAAGCAAATGTGGGGAAGAGAAAGGAGGTTAGCAAGGTGAATTTATAATTTGTGACCGAATGTTGAGGAAAGTGGCACTAGGAGGCAACTGAAGAGAAAAGAGGTTTGATAGATATGGTGCCCTACATTCAAATGTACGAAGAAAGACATGCAGTGATGAAACAGAGCAGAGGTACCTTTTGGATTCTGTAAGGGAGTGTTTGGGATAAAATTTAGAAATGAATTCTTTATATGAAGAAGTTTTTGTACTGAGGCTCACAGTTTTTCTTATTATACAAGATTTTCTTTCCAGCCAATTTGTATCTGAGCCTCACTCTAAAGACCTCAGGGCAATGGTCTGAAATGGCTTTGTTTAGACTATGTTATCTTCACAAAAACTTTGAAAGGCTGATCAGGCTGGTTCAAGTCCACTCAGTGGGCTTTTTTGAGGAGTCTGGATTGAAATGTGGATCTTGCCAGTTCAAGTCTAAGAGCCTATCCACTAAACCACGCTGGTATTTTTAAGAGGTTATGGGGAAGTGGAGGAATATGAAAGGACTTGGTTGAATGCTGAAGCCTGGAAGTAACTTTGTTGAAGGCTATAGAGCCTGGAAGTAAGGTTGGACCTGGAATAGCTCAAATGAAAGTCTAAAGAGAGGTTCTTTCCAAGAAGGAACATCAGAATTTTCTCAGACAGTATCTCCAAGGAAGTTCTAGATGTGTGCAATATGTGGCAGTCAGATAGAAAGAACATTGGATCCAGTTTTATTTATCACCATCATCGACTGTGGCCAAATTCACATGTTATGCTGCTCCCTGCTGCAGTATGTGGTTAGATGGGGTTAGATGGGGGGTGGAACTGTTCCCCCAGCCTTTGAGTCAGACACAGGGGCCACCATCTTGTCTCCCCTGCCACCTGTTTTGGGCCAGCCAATGGGAGCTCAGGAGCAGCTTCATCAGCAGCTGGTTCGCAGTCACTCGCTCTCAGTTGCTTCAGACTGAGCACCCCTCCCTACCATCCTGCTTCAGTGAGGGTCATCCAGTCGCCTTCAGGGACTAATTAGGATTTTTTGGGGTCACAGCTAATTGGCTGTGGTGTGGCCTTTTTTCACCTACTTCTCACTGAAGTTGATTATAGGGTCATCATTTGCATGTTTGGTCACTTTGCCACTGAGTGCAGGGTCGATATCGGTTGTCTTGATCAGTGTCTGACTGAAGGACCATTTAAGACAAGTGGGCAAGCTGAGGAACAGCCCTGCAAGTTTCGCAGCCCTTGGGCTGGGATCCACCCCTACTCAGAGGCTGGCTGGCAACCACCACTCAGAGTTGGTGAGCAAGGGAGAGAGCGGGGATAGGGAATGCCCTTGTGTTACTTTGCCACTTGACAGGCTTGGGATGGGACATAGCAGTGTCCGTGTGGCCGCATATCTGCATAGCTACATTGGAGATAGCAGGGCAGGACTGATGCTCAGAGAGGTGGGCAGCAAGAAGCACTGCATGCATGGAGCAGGTGCAATCTGGGGCAGGTCTGTCTCTATGATTCTGGTTTCAAAAACCGCTCAGAACTGTGGTTATGGTGCCATTTGCGTTCAGGCATAACTCTTTGGTGGCCAAACCTCTGGTCTCACCTTACTGCAAACCCAAGATTCAAATGGAAGGACTTTTTCCACGAAACCACAATTGCATGAATTCAGATGTAATGGAGTTCTAACCTCTGCCCCGTTTATCTCTGGATTCGCATTACGTCCGAATTCAGCCTTTATAGTCTGTTTTTCAACAAAAGAGTTCTCCAAGATTTACATAGAAAAATTAATCAGAAAGAGTAAATGGTTCCCTGTCCCCAAAGGCCTCAGTCTAAAAATAAACACATGAGAGACACAAGCAACCACCACAAGCAAAATAATGCCCTCTGATGAACATAAAAGTTATTAAAAATATTTGCTATTTTATTCTGGAAAGGTAAATATAAGGGCTCCCCTGCCCCCCAAAAGAATGCCATTTTGTTCAGGTTCCCCTATATTTATCACCACAAGGGACCCGACTCTAATGGCTGCTGTGTCGAGAGCAATGCCCTGTTGTTGTTGCTGCTGCTGCCGCTGCGACTGGGGAGAAGACCTGGTCTTGTGGCCGTGAGCATAAAATCTTCCCTTTGCTAAGTAGGGGTTCACCTTGTTTGGTACTGGATGGGTAGCTACATGTGAACACTGTCTGCTGTAAGATACTCCTTTAGGGGATGGGGATGTAGCTCAGTGGTAGAAGAACTGATTGCATGCAGAAGGTCCCAGATTCATTCCCTGGCAGCCTCTCCAGGTAGAGCTGGAAAGGGCTCCTGCCTGAAATCCTGCAGAGCCTCTGCTAGTCAGTGTTGACAGTACACAGCAAGATGGACCAAGGGTCTGACTCGGTGTCAAGAAGCTTCCTTTGTTCCTATGACTCATCTTTACCCATGAATCACACCAAGGGTGCTTGGTGTGTCTTCAGCGATAATTGCTGTTGCAGATTAACCTTTGGTCTGATCCTGCAAAGCAGTTCTTATACCCTCATGTGAGAAGAGTCAAGCCCACTCTCACCTTCTGCACATTCCTTTTAATGCCACGGCTGCATTTGCCATTTGTGTCACACTTACTTAGATGGGAATTAGTGCCATAAATGCTCCAGCATTTATCAATTTGTAGTGTTTCTCCCACATTCTTGATCCAGCATTTATGAGCCTGCATTCAGCTTGCAGTTTATTATTATCCATTTATAAGCAGCCAACAAAATAGTAAATTATGTATTTGAAAGCCCTGCCAGCTGACATTTTTAAAGTTCACTGGGCATTTTTTAAAAAATATATATATGTATGGGGGGGGGAACATAGCAGCAATGTGCTTCTAGCACTCGGGTTCTGAAATCTGATTCCCATTTAGATGTCATTGAGAGGAAAGTGCAATGGGGGTTCATTAATATTTCATCGCCTAAACATTCCATACTTTGGCATGGCCATCTTGTAGTCATTTGTCCTAGATCGGAAAGAGCAACATGTAATTAGATAGGTGTATTTGGCTTGATTGTCTGTCATTGTCTGCTCCAAACACACAGAGTCTTGCTAAGTAGTGCTTTAATTAAGTGTTTATGTTTTATTCCAACATGTCCAGAATGCTTAAGTAACATGCTGACGTTGGGTACAAGGATTCTGAAGATTAGCTCTTCCAAGGTAGTGATACAGGGCAGGTCCGAACCATTGGAATGCTTTGCCCTCTCACCGTGTCCCTGCTAACTTGGCAAAGAGGCACCTTTTAACATGGTAATTCTCATTTTTTTTAGCAGGGGGGAGAGTAACTGGCCCGATCCACCCCCAGCACAGCACCTCCAGTGACTGTTGCTGGTGTCTATTTTGCATTTCTTTTTAGAACGTGAGCCCTTTGTGGACAGGGTTCCATCTTATTTATTTATTATTTCTCTGTGTAAACAGCCCTGAGCCATTTTTGTAAGGGTGGTATAGAAATCGAATTATTAACAACAAACAACAACGACAACGTGGGCATTCTGTCCCATGACGGATGCTGCTGCATGGTATGCAGCATCTCTTTGAAAGCTGGTTCACAGGCATGTGCAGAAATATTTCTTGCCTCTTGGAATCACTCTGGGTTTGCTTGAAAATTCTCGGATGCTTTTCCTTGAGAGGAACTCTGCAATTTCCTTTGCATTTCATGTTTTCTAAATTTCAGTGCCATCCTGAGGACGCAGACAAGATGTTTAGTCGGGTTTGGCCAACCACGTGAGCCTTGCCCTTCATGGCTTATTAAATCAAGTAAGGAGACGAATTTAACTGGGTCCAGCAGGTTCTAAATGCCTCATCGAGAGAGGAAGTGGTCCAGCTTCATTGAAGCAAGCTATTATTCCACGTTTAATGGATCACAGGTGAATGTGTGAATTGACTGCATGGGGAACTATGTAAATGAAGTGATGTGAAGAAGGTGTTATATCACTAATGGCCCATTCTTCTCACTGGATGGTCATTGCTTGGAAGATGGTCACAGCTGTGAAGCAATCCTTCGTGGGAAGTGAAATACATTGGAGGTTCCTGTCTGTGGTATTATATCTGTGGTGATTCATTCATACATGCTTGTAGTCATCACATAATCAACAAATCAACATGCACATTTCAACCAGTAAGTCCTAGTTGAATAGAATAGAATGTGTGAATTGACATGGAATTAAAGATTGGAAACCGGATGCCTTTGGTATTCCCAGTCCATGCATCGTAGCTCCATTCATATGTTGCAAAATCATGTTTACCCCTGCCTAATATGGAAATTCATTTCAATGTCAGAAGAAAAAAAACCCATACAATGTGGCCAAAGTTGTGTGCATCCTTCACACATCACAGTGGTGGAAAATGTACAGGCAGGAAAATGTAATGGGTGAAGCAAGTCTGAGATCAGTGAAACCAGATGCAGCTCACTAGGAAGAGGGAATTTGCCTGCCCTAATTCAGAAATGAGGAGATATCAACCTAGATACCTTGTGCTTCTGGGCTAACAAGCATGAATTGTTATGCTGGCCCGCCCTGGTTTGCATTTGAATGGGAGACTACTTGCGTGAGCACTTTAAGCTATTAATTGCCCTTAGGGGATGGAGCCACTCTGGGAAGAGCATAAGGTTCCAAGTTCCCTCCTTGAGATCTCCAAGGTAGGGCTGAGAGAGACTCCTGTCTGCAACCTTGGAGAAGCCGCTGCCAGTCTATGCAGACAATACTGAGCAAGATGGACCAGGAAACCACCTGCCCTACCATAGCTTTGCCCCTGCTCCTGCTAAGGACGATGTCTATGCTACCTCTTGTAGGGAAGAAGGAGGAAGTTCATTTGGGCAGAAGGGTGGGAGGGTGTCAGTGCTGGCTTCTGCCTGGGGGTGACACTAGTGATAGTTTCTGTCTGCCTTCAGTGGGGCACATTTACAAGCCTGCACTGGTTTTCTCTCATTTTCTGCTTGAAATAAAAATGAAAAGCAAAGATTTCTTTAAAACGAGCTGAGTCCACTCAGCAGGTGGTTAAAATTCTTTTCCTGAGTAAGGTACATTTATTTGTCAGGCTCAGTTTGAGATAGGAGCTGAGTGGTCCAGGCGGCCTTTTACAGCCTGTGATACTTGTTTTCACAGGGACTGTCAAATGTTTCTCTTTCGAAAGGGCCACAAGTGAACCAATCAATGAGCCCGTCTGAAAGAGGCCAGCCTTTACAATTAGGAGACAAACCATCTCAAAGGCAGAGTGGCATTTCAGGATAATGAAATCCCCATTTTTGCCACTCTCCTGTGTTAACCCACAAATTGAATATAATACTTAAGGGAAGCTGTTCGTTACATTTGTCCCACATAGATTCTGACCTTTTAGCAGCTATTAAAAACACATGTATGCAAATGTGACCTCTTCATCTGACCTTACCAGAAACATCCTCTCTATACTCTGAAATAGCAATGATACTCCTTAGAGTCTAATCGGAGCCACACAGTCTGGATCCTCCGAGTGCTGCTCTTCAAAGTAGATGTTGGAGACGTTGTTGGATACTGAGAAGTGTATTTATTAAGTAATGACAAATGCAGACGTTGCATCTCATAAGGGGTGCGGCAAGGTGTTGGACCCTTGAGGAAAGAGCTAGCTAGGATTTCCCACTTCCCCTCTTCTTGTGCTCATTGCCCCAGGTAGTAGAGGTTCCCAAGAACTGGAGCTTTGCTGGAGCAATTGTGGTCTTGGTTGGCTTGACATCCCTGATCCCACCAACCCCTGAAAAGGACTCGGAGAGCTAAATGCACATTGTGCTGAGTAGCTCATTAGCCCGCAGCCCAGCAGGAGAGCTGGTCTGGTGGTAGCAAGCATGATTTGTTCCCTTTACAAAGCAGGGAACTCCCTGGTTTGCATTTGAATGAGAGACTACATGTGTGAGCACTGTAAGATATTCCCCTCAGAGGATTGAGCTGCTCCCAGAAGAACACCTGCAGGCAGAAGGTTCCAAGTTCCCTCCCTGGCAGCATCTCCAAGACAGGGCTGAGAGAGACTCCTGCCTACAACCTTGGGGAAATCACTGCCAGTCTGTGTAGACAATACTGAGCTAGATAGATCTATGGTCTGACTTGGTAGAAGTCAGCTTCCTATGTTCTTCCTGACCCAGAATCCATGAGGGAAGCCTGATTCAGGTGTAATGACCCTGGTACGGCAGACGTGTGAGGGGGAAATGCAGGGGTGCTTTTGAGGAATACCCCTCATTTTACGGAACTCCTCCTACCAAATCCAATAACTCATATCTCTCCCCCCCCAATTATCTTCCCTCCCCTGCCAAAAATAAAAGTAAGGAGTTGTCACTTAAACTTTCCCACTGTCTGCAGTCCTGTCCTCCATCAAATTCCATCAAGTGGGCAGCTTCCTGTATTCCTAGGAGTAACACGGTCTCTCCAGGTTGTCCCAGAGACCCACCTGGCTGCCACATTTGACACTAACCAGAGCTTCCAAACTACATACAAAGGCAACCCTACATAAAGCACATTGCAGTAGTCAAGCCTGGAGGTTAACAGCATGTGCACCACTGTCATTCTCCTCCTGAAATGGGCGTGGCTGGCATATCCACTGGAACTGTTATAAGACCATCCTGGGTGTTGCCTCAATCTGAGAGATACCAGAGAGAAGCACTCTTGGAGTGCGTAGCAGTTCCTTTTGGGGGAAGTATAACCTCATCCGAGATAGGCAGTTCTAACACATTTCTGGAGTTACAGCCCCTGCCCCAACAACCACCACTTCCATCTTGTTTGTATTCCGCTGCAGTTGATTATCCCTCATCTAGCCACTGAAACATCCTTCTTCCTTCAGTAAAGTGAGGAGGCACACTACAGGAAGCCTTCCAAAGCATACTCGTTTGTCCCTATGCTGTGTGCCTTTCTCTTGTTTGAAACTGTACATGGATGCATGCTGCATGGTAGGGCGATTGCCCGGAAGCGGAGATGCTGAGCATGGTACAGCCGCTGCCTTGTTCTGGCAATTACATCATGTTGATCAATAGCCGCCCAACGGATGCAGCAATTTTCCACATAAATCAGGGCCACGTAAGTGTAGCTCTGTGCTCCTGTTACTAAGGCTAGTAATGGAGTCCATGAAAAATGACCCTTTTACTATGGCTGGCATGCTGGCAAGCAAACACTGAGACCTTGTGGGTCTGGGTTTTCGTTCCAGCTCTTTCAGAACTTGAAATAGAAACTGATGTTTCTAGTCACCTTATTAATGGGGTTAAATGAATCTGAAGCTACCTGATACCAAGTCAGACTATTAGACCAGTTATGCATCCCAGAAAGCCTCTCTGATGCGATCACTTAGTGCCTTCAAATACCCTTCCTTCTTTAGGCTTAATTACAGAAATGTTGTGGGAGTTTGTTCTCTCTCTCTCTCTCTCTCTCTCTCTCTCTCTCTCTCTCTCTCTCTGAGTTCAGTCATGTTGTAACTGAACTCCCAGTTCCTCTAGTCTTCACAATGGAACAAAGTTTACCTTACTTCTTCTGAGATGCCCTTAACAGAGTTGCTTTAACAGACTAAAGAATTAATACATACAACACCGGGAGCTTCTGGTACCATCAGCCATTTATAGTTAACACACACTAATAATAATGAGGTTCTTCTTCCCAGACACCTTTGATGGTAGGAGCCTCTCTCTCCAACTATCAACCTGTTCAGTTCCCACAGTTCTTTGAAATACATTATACTACAATACAAACCCACCTTTTAGGGGTGTGTATGAATGGTTTGTGCTGAACCAGTTCACCTCAAACAGGGGCTGGTTCGTGGGTTTGATCATGGACTGAACCGGGGGGCAGTTCAGTCTGTGATCAAACTGCATGAGGCTCGGTTCTGGCAAACCAATTAGGCACGATAAGGGGGCAACTGGGCAGGGGCGAAGAGAAAGGGAATAAGGTCTGCTGCCAACTTGGTAATGGAGGGAAGGAGCATGCTTGGGGTCGCAGGGAGGGCAAATGGTGGTGAATGGCAGTGCCAGTGGCTGGGTAAGGACAGTATTCTCTCTCTCACGGCTCCCGCCCAGCCACCTCTTACCCCTAGAAGGGTCCCCCACCCTTCGTACTTGTAAAGGGGAATCCTCACTGGATTCCTCCATACTAGGATTTCCCCTGAACCAGTTCGGCCCGGTTCAGTGGCTGAACCGGATCGGATCCAGTTCGATGGCTGGACAGGGCTGGGTCAGTTCAAATCTGCCTTGGATGTGAACTGAACTGGCCAAACCAGTTCCATGCACACCTCCACCACCTTTTGTACGGATCCTTTGGCACAACTCCTAAGTCCCACAAATTTTTTGTAACTAAGTCTAAATAAGCATCATGGAAATCATCACACATGCTTCCTCTTTGCTCAGCAAAAGCATTTCCCTGGCTGCTGCACCTCTTAGTTTGGTTGAGGAAGGGGAGAACCTGAGCACCTAGCTCACCAGTCAGTCAGGAAGGAGGGAGGGATGCTGCCTGACACGTGTCCTCCCTCCCTCCCTCCCTCCCTTCTGGAAAGGACTCATCAGTTTGAATCCTGTAACCAGGAGCCCAGCATGCCAAAGAGTGGGTGAGGCAGAGAGTGAAGAACCATCTGTCAGCCATCAACGCGCCCCTTCCTCAGCGGCCCTGGGACAAATGTCCCACTTTATTCTACTGTGGCTGCACGCCTGCTAGATTGTATGCCCCTTGAGCCAGGGGCCTCATTCTTTACATAGGAGCATAGGAAGCTGCCTTCTACCGTGTCAGACTGTTGGTCCATCTAGCTCTGCACAGATTGGCCGCGGCTTCTCCAAGTTTGCAGACAGGAATCTCTCTCTCAGACCTATCTTGGAGATGCTGCCAGAGAGGGAAACTGGAACCATCTGCACACAAGCATGCAGGTGCTCTTTGCAGAGTGGCCCCATCTCCTAAGGGTAACACCTTATGGTGCTCACACATTTAGTCTCCCATTCAAATGCAAACCAGGACATACCCTGTTTAGAAAAGGGGGCAATTTGTGCTTGCTACCACAAACCAGCTCTCCTCCCATGTAGAACTCCATGTACATGGATGGTACTATGACTTAATAATGACCCAGCCCAGTATTGTCGTCAAGGGGGGTCCCAATGGCCTTAGACAGAACGACAGTTGACACCAAATGCTGTCCAGGGCAAGACATGCATTTGCAATGACAGTGCCCAGGATAAGATCTGCATATGCAGAGCAAATGCTCTAGCATGGCGTCATGATGTCCCACCAATGTCAAGTTATATTAATATGCAAAGTCAATTGCATTGTAAAGCCCTCTGTATGCTACCAAGTTCTTGAAATACTTTGGAGCTTGGGTTTTGCATAGATGCATTTGTGCTGTCTACTTCAGGCATCCCAAGTTCAACAGGTTGTCATATTATGAGCGGTGTCAGCAGATGTGATTCTGAGGCACCACCTTACTGCCACCTGGAAGGCATGTACTGCTTTGATGAAACACACTGAAACAGTGTTTCCAGTTTTGAGGGTGCAACAGCCGTCATCCTTGGCATGACCGTGAAGTTCCTGGTGCATATGCAGATTTTTGTAGAGGAATCCCTCAGTTTACAGATTCAATGTTTTAAGTATTTTTCAAGGTATCTACATATTAAATGGGGTGATATTTCAGACCTCCATTAGCATCTAAAGAAAAGATCTCAGGGCTCTTAATTTTCCCCCAGCCATGTGTGGATGACAGATCTCCAGAGCTGAGTAATTCATACTTACTAAATAATTGATTCAATTAATTTCCTCGCTCTTTGACGGTTCCAAGAATAAATAGATTGCAATTTTCTTTAATCTATTCTCCATGCAAAGTTATTTAACAACTCTTCTGCCTTCATAAATTGAATTTCTGGAGCTGAAACAAATGGGACATTTCGGTGTCCGTGTACCGCAATGTGGCAACCCATATGCCCCAATGAGTATTCGTTATTTAGAATCTACCTTTAGTGTGTAAAATCCTTGGGAACAATTCACTGAGAAGTTAATGGTAGTTGCCTTGCACAACTCACAGCCATTTCAATTAGGATTATGCAGGAGCTCTTCCCTTTGCATTGTGGCCCTTATTTATTCTAATAAACACATGCAATTATTGTCTCTATCAATGAAGCTAGGAAACAGGGCTTTGGGATTTCCGGTAGGTGAGTCCCAACCACATATCTTCAAAACTCCCAATAAAATTGTTGTGAGTTTGCTTTTTCTAATTAAAGCAAATATTGCAGTCATCACAAGCCTCTATTACTCTCTCCTCCAAGGGAAACTAAAGCCTCTGGACCACCAGCCTCATAAACATATTGGCCGACATGATGTGAACTGCATACCGGTGTCGTGTGGACTTGTCTGGCAGCAAGGGCAGTTCCAGAGAGAGGAAAAGGAGGCAGGGCCCCATTTCTGTTTCAGAAATCGAATACAGTAGGACCTCTTTATTCACGGGGGTTCAGTTCTCGCCTATAGGCACAAATACAGAAACTGTGAATAATGAAACCTTACCCCTATGGGGTTAGGTTTCTCACACCAAACACCTTACTCTCCAGGTCTCCAGCAATGCCCCGCTCCCGAAATCGGTCAAATTTTAGGCACCAGCTTTCTCGAGGCCTCTTTAATGTTCAAATATGTTAAAAACAACAGGTGTTCCATAGCAGATGCTTCAGTGTAAAACATCGGCCTCAGTGCTATACAAGAAGTCATGCTCTTAAATACAATTCAATGTCATGATTCAGCAAAAAGACAGACAGCAATCAGACAGTCCTGTTACAGTGTCAATCCCATTACAACCAGTATCTCATACTCAGGGGGGAAAAATTCTCAGCCTCGCAAAACACTGAAGATAAAGAAACCGGGTTCCCAAGACCCGTCCACGGATACGCAGAACTGCAGTTATTGTAACCATGGATAAGTCTCTTGTATGTGGGACCAATCTGCCCACCCATAAATCTGCTTTGCCCCTTTTGTGCCCCCTAATTATTCTTCTGAATGCGGACACTGTTGATTATGAGCAGCTTCACAAGTTCCCACTTGTTCTCAACAGTGTCGGGGCTGCCTTATGAGTCCGCAGCAGCCCTGGTGTGGTCCGCACCATTGCCAGTATGCTGTGCGTCATGTCGGCCACTCTCTCTTATTTAGATCATTCTGCCCCCTTCCCTTGCCTCGCATCTAAAGCTCTCCAACCACACCCATTTCCAGCCTCCCTCCCTGGGTGGTGATTAGGTCTTTAATGTAGTGAAACTATGGAATTCACTGTCACTGGATGAGATTATGATGGCCGCCAACCTCAACGGCTTTATAAAAGGATTAGACAAATTCATGGAGAATAGGGCTACTAGCCTGGATAGTTGTGTATTTCCATCAGGATCAGAGGGGGTGTGCTCCTCAATGCCAGATGCTTGGGAACTCCACAGGAGGGGGCATTTGCCCTCTTTTCATTGCTTGTGGGCTTCCTTGATGCACCTGGTCAGCCCCTACACGAAACAGGATGCTGGACTGGATGTACCTTTGGCCTGACCCAGCAGGGCTTTTCTTATGCCCTTAAGGAACAGACCTGTCATGGAGGCAGCGAACAGTCAGCTGACCATTACTGGCCTATAATCGTGCTCAATTTTTTTCCATTTTCCATGGAGAAAGTTTTTCAGATAGCAAGACTGAAATAATGAAAAGTTGAGGAAAAGGATTAATGTAAGCTCTAAGCCAGTGCTTGAGGCAGCAATGGCTGCTTAAGGCAACTTGGTGTTAATGCAGTTGGAGTATATTGTTTCCTAATCTACTTGGGATAAATGTTTAGGGATTTTATTAACATAAAACAAGATAGCGCCAGCAAATTTGATATCAATTAACATACTAATTAAATGTCACTTAGTAGCTTTAGCAATTACTTGATATTTAATTAACCAGTTGAATACCTTGGGATGTTCGGCTTATTGTACATGTAATAAAAAGGGCAATTGCGACTGACCTCTGGGCACTGGCAGAGTGTAAAAGTGCCCTGTGGATAGCAACAGGAGAACCCACATTCTGTGCCAGTCTGGGTGTGTTGAACAACCACCCACTCAGGGGATTAATGTACTCTTATAACTGTGCTGAGCACTACTTTAGAAGCTTAAACATACCTCAAGTGCTTAGAGACCCAAATCTTTGAATGGGCATATCTATATGGAAATTGATTTCCATTTAAGCTACACTGAAAATTCATGCCCTTGCTTAGCAGTGTTGAACTGTGCTTTTCCTGCCAGCTGCTCCTACAAGGGTGCAATCAGAGGGCTTGTGTGCCAGGAGTAAATCTATTAAATGCTTTGGTTCCATTCTGGTTCAGATGGGACTAAAGGTGCGGTTTGGCTCTGATTCAAGCTAATAAATGTTTGGTAATCAGATGAACCCACCTCTGGAATTGGGTCCAGTTCATGGAATCTTGAATACGTTTCACAAACATGTCAGCCATAATCCACATTCCTTGCCCATCTGGGTGTGTTGAACAACCATATGGACTCACAGACTTGGGGAGAATATGTCTCCACAATATCCTCTGAAATTTTTCAGGGGGAGAATATTAGGGATATGCACACCGGTTTGATCTTGAGCTGGTTCAACATTGAACCGGTCCAGCTCAAGGGCTCACCCCCAGGCTGGCTCGGGACCAGTTCAGGGGTTCTTTTTAAAAACTTACTGCTGGGCTCGGTGGTGGCCTTGGGGGCTGCTGCAGCGGTCATGGATGGTGGTGGTCTCCAGTGGTTCCCCCTTCCCCCGCCAGCCTCCCCCAGTCTCCGAAGGGACATTTCAGCCTGTTTTGGGGGCATTTGGGTCATTTTTGAGGTGGCAGTGGCCATTATGGAGGCCACCATGCATGTGCCCTGGCCATTTGTGTGGCTGGGGGGAGGCCAATGGGGGGAAGGGAAGCACGTCAGCCCCCCCATCAGCCATGGCAGAACTCCAGAACCCCCAGACTGGATCAAATTCAAGCTGGGCCTCTCATTCAGGGTGATAAAACCAAACATGCCCCATTCAGTTTGAGTCCAGTCAAACGGGTTTTGTGCACAACCCTAGAGAATATGAGGTTGTGGTGAATTTCTGATGAATTTCTACTGAACTCTCAAATTTTCTCTGAAATTCTCATGGGGGTCTTTTTTTTCTGCAGCACAGCATCTGGCTTTCTGGAAATGATGTCCCCACCCACCCCTCACCCGACTTCCAACCCCACATTTCTTGTGTTTGAAATGCAATTGTTTTAAAATGGTCTCATATGTCACTTGGTGTGTGTGTGTGTGTGTGTGTGTGTGTGTGTGTGTGTGTGAGAGAGAGAGAGAGAGAGAGAGAGAGAGCCATAACTTTGTAAATACTAACAAGTGCAGTTTGTTGCCTGGGCCGCACTTGTCTTCTGGCTGAAAATAGGTAGGAAACCACCCCTGTGTGGCAGGCCTAATGTGCTAGACTCCAGTGGACAGTCAGAAGTATATTGAACAAACATCTGTCTCTGTTCAAACTTTCCAGCTGGATCCCTCCTTAGTGACCAACTTAGAATGTTGAGTGATGAGTTAGGGACACCCAGTGCTTTCATTAAAGATGCTTAGGAACAAAACTAAATTTGGCCAGTAGTCTCTTTGGTGTGAACAATCCATTGCTTATCTCCATCAATCTTTGGAAGAGTCATGGGAAGATTTCCCTATTGCTTGGTTAATCTCAGCTGATGAAACCTTAGCAGACATTGTCAAGAATCTCAGGGCTGAGGAAAGGTTTACAGCATTGATTCCGGGAGTCCAATAACATTAAATGGCTAAAGCCATCAGATTACTTCATGAGAGATAGTCCAAATGAAGCTTTCCTTTTTGGAATTCCCACGCTCCTTGGGGATGGCAGGAGCTTTGATCTGTCTTTCCACCTCAGAGGACCACAAATTACCTGCCCAGGTGAGGAGGTAATTAACACAGGCTGAAGATTTGCAAATGTCCTGCACAAATGCATCTAGAAATGGTGGCTTGATCCAAAATTATAATCCAAAATTATCAGGACTGGATTGGATCAGATCCAATCCTGATCATGTGCATTAGGTTTACAATGCACAGAGGGTTGCCTGCATCAAATTGATCCAATAGTACAGAGCACGCCCCCTTCTAATAGGAATTCTTCCTCTGTGAGCAGCAGCAAGCTGGCCACTATCGGGTGGCTTTTCACTCTTCCATTAATTTATTCTTCTTTGGGTTCACTCACTCCATTGTCTTAAAATTCCAGTTTAAATAGGATAATTTCTATAATTAATCCATTGCTCTGTGTATGGTTACAGAAGGGGGCCATTTCCCCCCAGTAATGCACCAGAGAACGTATACAATACCCTGATGTAGCTTCCTTTCGCACAACACTATTTCTGCCAGCTGGCATTTTGAAATTCCACTGCTGCTGCCCACAGAGGCAGAATTCCTCATGTAGTTTCCCATTCAAATGCAAACCAGGGTGGACCCTGCTTATCAAGGGCACAATTCATGCCTGCTCCCAGCCACCTAATGGCGCAGCAGGGAAATGACTTGACTAGCAAGCCAGAGGTTGCTGGTTCGAATTCCTGCTGATGTGTTTCCCAGACTATGGGAAACACCTATATTGGGCAGCATCAATATCAGCAGGTGCTGAAAGGCATCCTCTCATACTTCACAGGAGGAGGCAATAGTAAACCCCTCCTGTATTCTACCCAAAGAAAACCACAGGGCTCTGTGGTCGCTAGGAGTCGACACCAACTCGATGGCACTCTTTACCTTTACCAGTAACATGAGGGAGACAAGTAAAAGCTTCATGCTTTGTTTGCAGACTTCCTGGCAACATCTGGATGGCCATTGTTAGAAACACAGTGATGGATAAGAGGATCCTTTTATCTGCAGGAGACTTCTTATGTTTTTATACATCTGTCTGCTTTGCTGTGTGTGTGTGTGATGGTGAAATGTATAGCATCACAGGAGCTTACCTACCACCCATTTGAAATGCTGACTTCAGGAATTACATCCCCCCCAAAGCGGTCCCCACTCTCTATAACTTTGCCCTCTACAATGCACAAATGTATGCTTTGAATAATAAAATCATTTAAAATACTTGAGGCTATTTATTTTAACAGCCCTCCCTCCCTGAGGCTTTAACTAACAATGACTTTTATCAAAAACACAAATTGCCACTGTTAAAGGCAGCAATTTGTAAGAACAAAGGCAAAACCATACACATCATAGGGAAAAACAAAAAACCAAGTGGAGAGCAACTATGGGCTGAGAACATTTTGCGGAGTGGGGAAAAAGGCGGGGTGGGAATTGCAAAGCTTTCATCAAAATAAGCAACATTTGTGAAAGGATTAAATTTTGAATCGGAACACAGAGCCAATTAGATGGCTTTTTGTCCCAGCTGAGAGAAGTAATTGGAAAATCATGATTTACACACAAAAAAACATTATCTTCTTGTGATCTGCCATTCTTTTGAAAACCCTTCCGTCTTCGTCACTCAATTACAATCTGAGAGATTAGGCAACTCAATATATTCTGGATTAAAGGCCATCCATTATTACAGGCAGGGCTTAATTGCTAGATCTACATAAGTTCTATCGTCAGCATTCACTTCTCTTTGCAGCTGTATTTTTCTCTATCCAGTAAAAATATCCCATGTGTGCACGTACACACACACACACACACACACACACACACACACACACAGACCAGAGACTTGCTGAGTGCCTTGAGTGATATGATTAGGGATGAGCAAATTGGGAGCTTAGGGATCATCCCCTAAGTTATTCGTGATGGCCCTCCCATTACATTAAATTTTCCCCACCATATCTAATAACCCATATCTCCCCCCAAAAGTGTTGTTCTTCCCCTGGAAAACAATTTATGTGAGAAATGAAGCTTTCCCTCTGTCTGCATTTCTGCTGGGGGCTTCAAGGTGGAGGCCCACCCTTGTTCTTCAACCCACCTTGCTGCACTTGGAGTCAAGGAGGAATGGCATGGTAGACAACTCATGCTTGCTACCACAAGGCAGGGTCTCCTCTTTCAGCATTCACTTAAGCCTGCTCTGGATTGTTGCCAAAGTTATTCATTTTTCCCACTCATTGGAAGGTCAGAATCTGCCAGTTTAAATAAATTCTGATAAATTCTGATAAAATAAATATACATTATACTGCAAGGAGGAAAGATGTGCAGAAAAATCTAAACTGTGTGTTAAGAATTGATAGCTAGGAAATTGCAGATTAAATCTTAGTGCATGCACAAAAAATTATGCTTGCTTAGATAGCTGTAAACTTTCCTCAGGGAAATTAAACTTGATCATCTCAAGGTGTTTCCCACCAGGCACCTCACATGTGGTAGTGTTCATTACAGTTTGTGAAACATGCACCACTGCTCAAATGCCCCAAGGTTCCATCAAAATTAGTAATTTTAAATTGTTCAAA
Source organism: Hemicordylus capensis (assembly GCF_027244095.1). Lineage (NCBI taxonomy): Eukaryota > Metazoa > Chordata > Lepidosauria > Squamata > Cordylidae > Hemicordylus > Hemicordylus capensis. Next base: position 25,285,336 of record NC_069667.1, read on the forward strand.
TTGTGTGGCTGTGTATATCAGTCTTAAACTTACGGTTTTATGGTTTTTAAATTATTGTATTGTTAACTTTTATATGTGTTGCTATATGTTGAACTGTTTTAACTTTTATATGTGTTTTAATTGTTGTTAGCCGCCCAGAGATGTAAGTTTGGGCGGGGTATAAATTCAACAAACAAACAAACAAACAGTAGAAAGTTTTCAAGGGAAAACAGGCTAACAGATGAACTCCAGTAAAAAATATCAAAGCTGCCTTTGTAAGGATGAGAGTGACCACTGCCTCGCTAGCAATCCCACCATTATATGACATTTTTGGCTGGGCTCCAGCTACACACACACACACACACACACACACACACACACACACACACACACACACATCCATCCATCTTCTCCCAATCAGCATGGCAGGTAACTCTGCACAGGGCTGTGTACAGTTGCCTAAATATCAACCTGGGGAGTGTGATCTCCAGCTCAGGAGCTCTGAGACCAAATGTGGTCATGCTGACCAGGCAAAAACAGAAAGTCGGGATTCTTGGAATTATATAAGATGTGGCCAGTGCAAAAGATTCAGAGTGCCTGGTATTTACAGGGCCAGGTTCTATTCCACTACATCCTTCTACACCTGAAGAAGCAATGAGGCCTGGATTCACAGTGTATAGCAACGTAGTCACCCGAATCGAAGTCAACTCTAAATTGAAGGCACCCCCTTTAAAAATACATGTTAAATGCAGGTTATACCCATATTTATCTGAAAGGAAGAGGACTCTGAATTTAAGATGACCCCTTGATTTCTAACAGCAAAGAACTTGGGAAAATCCTAGTCTTGGATTCCGGTAAATACAGTCGCTCGCTAGGCTAGACCTGAGCTATTGTAATCCTGAAGTCAGTGGCCCATATGATGATGGGAGAGGCCTTCGGGTGATGGGAGAAAGGCTGCAGGTCCTCAAGGGTTCCTGGGTGTGCAGCGGGGTAAGGGGAGTAGATCGAGCCAGTTCCATTGATTGCTGTAAGGCAAGTATTATTGCACCTGTTGCAGCTGGAGAGTAGAAGAGAAATGTGAACCAAAGGAATCCTAATTTGTAGTTCAGCCTCTTCGCCAACTGAAAGGTCTATTTATAATATACAAAACTATACCAATTAAAATAAAGGATGGAGACCTGGCAATATCAGGAGGAGGAGAGCTGGTCTTGTGGGAGCAAGCGTGACTTGTCCCCTTAGCTAAGCAGGGTCTGCCCTGGTTGCATGTGAATGGGGAGACTTGGTGTGTGAGCACTGTAAGCTGTTCCCCTCAGGGGATGGAGCCGCTCTGGGAAGAGCATCTAAGTTCCAAGATCCCTCCCTGGCAGCATCTTCAAGATAGGGCTGAGAGAGATTCCTGCCTGCAACCTTGGAGAAGCCGCTGCCAGTCTGTGTAGACAATACTGAGCTAGATGGACCAAGGGTCTGACTTAGTATATGGCAGCTTCCTGTGTTCCTATGCTTGCTATGGTCTGGATCGGTTTGAGGCAGCTGTCTATGTTCCTATGACCCATCCAAACTCTGACCTGGAGGAGACCTTTTTGGAGAAGAAGGAGGAGCACACCCCAGCTGACACCTTCCACCCCAATGAAAACCTCATAGGCCAAAACTTGATCAAAACTCAGCCAGAGTTTGCCCCCTCAGAGGAACCCATTCTCCATTGGATTCTACAACACCTACTAAACTCTCTGAAGGACAGGAAATAGACAATACAGATCTAGTGAAACCAGGTTACAGGTATGGGCCACATCCAGAATCAAAGCTGGATGCTTCTGATGCTAAGAAAAGGTTTAAGTTTAAATTTCCTAAAAAGCAGCTAGCTGCTCGTACTCAGGCCATACAGACCTGGTACCCTCCAGCAAAGCTCCTGCAATGTCCCTAGAACCCTCCCCATTGCCTCCAGGACTCAGGAGCAGAGGTGACCCTGTGCAAGAGCCAAACTCCAACACTTGAGGTGACTCAAGTGCCTGGCTACTCAAGGCCTCCCTCCTATTGGGCCTCCCTTGGAGGTGGGCAGTGGGGGCAGCTAAGACATCTGTTTTGGACCAGGGCCATCCTGAGCTCCAGGAATTGGTGGGACTTCTGGCTCCTACATAATCCCTCCATTTGCAGTCAGCCTTTGCTGGTTCTGCAGCTCCTTCTTCGAGTTCTGCTGCCAGCTGCCATCTTGCCAGGCCTATTTATGGACAGACAGCAGCTGCTGAATAGACTTTGAAAGTAATTGCAAACGGCTGTAAAACTTGAGAATCAAATATAAGATTTTGTGGATCAATTCATATTTCCGAAACAGCAAAGCAAGAAAATTGGTATATTAAATATGTCGATTGAACTTAAAGTGATGAAGGAAATTAGAAAAAAAAAGCACACTGCAAGACTTGAGAATGAGAAAACAGCACTTAACAGGATTTTTCTCTCTTGTTTAGAAGATTGGGAGAAGATCCTGATAGACATTTCTTTTTTCAGAATTTCAAAATTCAATAATCACATCTGAAACTGGCAAAAGCATGGTGCAGCCCTCATTCAAGAATATGTGAATATAGCATCTAAATAAAAGCTCATTCTCCATCCGGCACAGAGAACCATCACAGACACACAGACACACAGACACAGACACAGACACACACACACACACACACAGACACACACACAGACAATAGTCTATGAGTCTTCTCATTCTCTTGATTTATGGTATCTGTGGTCAAGCTGTTGAATCAATTAACATTGCTGGCACAGTTGTGAACATGAGGCACATGCAAATGAATTAAGAAACTTGGAATGCATTTTTGCAAGAAATAATTTCTTGCTGCTCTTTGGACCTCATGAGTAGTTTTGTTTGCAATCTGTTGTAGTCCTCAAAGATCCTGCTGATCAAGGACAGCTTTTTCTTCCTGGCTGTGCATTCCTTACACTTACTGAGCATCAAACCAGTCTCATAGCATATGTTTTTGTAAAGTTTCATACCCAGAAACAATTAGGCATTGTGCTTTGGACATGCCCAGTCTGCAATCTTATAGACCACTCTTTTCTACTTTATGCTTTCTGGCAACACTTTCTTCGACATAGTCTTGTCTGCCAAGGAACTCCTAAGCATGTGCCATTGCAAAAGATTCTGGACCACGTCTTATGCTGTGCACTCAGTTTATGCTGGGTGCTGACATAAGAACATATGCCCTGCTGGATCAGGCCCATCTAGTCCAGCATCCTGTTTCACACAGTGGCCCACCAGATGCCACTTGAAGCCTACAGGAAGGAGTTGAGGGCATGCCCTCTCTCCTGCTGTTGCTCCCCTGCAACTGGTACTCAGAGGCATCCTGCCTTTGAGGCTGGAGGTGGCCTACAGCCCTCCGACTAGTAGCCGATGATAGACCTCTTCTCCATGAAGTTATCCAAACCCTTCTTAAAGCCATCCAGGTTGTTGGCTGTCACCACATCTCGGGGCAGAGAATTTCCTGGATCACCCCTGGATCCCTTTTTGAAAATTGGTGTTACATTTGCTACTTTCCAGTCCTCCAGTACAGAGCCTGATTGCAGGGGTAAGTTATATATTTTAGCAAGGAGGCCGGCAATTTCACATTTGAGATCTTTGAGGACTCTTGGATGGATGCAATCTGGCCCTGGTGATTTGCTAGTTTTCAATTTTTCCAAGACAGTTTAGAACATCAATCCTTGTCACTTCTATCTGACTCAGTTCTTTAGCCTCCATCCCCCCAAAAAGCCTGGTTCAGGAACAGGTATATGCTCAGTATCCTCTGCCATGAAGATGGATGCACAGAACTCATTTAGCTCCTCTGCCACCTCCATATTCATATGGACAAGGCCCATATCCACTGACATGAACCAATAACCTCTTGTTTGTGTGCATTACTTGGTAAGATTAGTTATTAACTTTTATTTTGGGAAACTTGTCCCCTTAGAAATTTTGTATTTTGTAGTAGTACCAGCCAAAACTTTCAAACTGCCAACAAAGGTAGTTCTACATCAAACTTATTAGGCCCATAGGAAGCTACCATCTACCGAGTCAAACCATTGGTCCATCTAGCTTGTCTACACAGACTGTATTGTCTACCCAGACTGGCAGCAGCTTCTCCAAGGTTTCAAGAAGGAATCTCTCTCAGCCCTATTTTGGTGATGCCGGGGAGGGCAAGTTGGAATCTTCTGCATGAAAGCACGTAGATGCTCTTCCCAGAGCAGTCCCATACGGGGATGATCTTTCAGTGCTCACATGTAGTCTCCCATTCAAATGCAAATTAGGGTGGACCCTGCTTACAAAGGGGACACTTCATGCTTGCAACCACAAGACCATCTCTCCTCCCCTATTACAGTAGTCTATCCTCAAAAGTATGAAAGCATAAATGATGGTCACTCAGTCTGCCTTCTCACAAAGTGAAAATGATGGAAAGTACTCCTGGCCACAGCTGCAAGCTGGAAATCAAGTAATTTGGGGAAATTTCTAGGGGTGTGCACAAAACTGGGTTGCCCAGTTTAGTTCAAGTCCAGAATGCCCCAAAGAGGCCTGAGAGTTTGGCTCAATATCAGACCAAACCAGGGGTGTTTGATCCAATATTGGACCATTAAACTGAACTGGTTTGATGTCAAACAGGTTTATTTCCAAACCTGTTCGCATATCCCAAGGAATTTCAACTGATAAGCACAACTGCAGAATGTAAAGACTGATACTTCAGCTACACTGGCACAATGTGTTGGTATTTCATACCTATAGGATGGAAGCATAAGGAGGTTTATCTCAATTTTTAGCTATTGTGCATTTCTTGACTGTCCCCTAAACAGCTGTCATATTTTCTACATTTGTCAACAGTGCGAACTAAACTGGGTCCACACACAGAGTTCATATTCCTGATTATATTCGTGATGCCGAATAAGCACTTTCATCTACTGCTATTTATTTCATAGACAACAGAATGAGGAATTTAAGCTCCATCTGTACATTTAACACAAGTGACAGGCACTGAGAGGGGAACATGCTGAAACCCGAAATCAGCACTTTCTTAGAATCCCCAAATTCTTCACTCTTTTTTGCCAATATGCAAGGAGGTGATTAATGAATTGTTGACAGTCATAAAGAAGCAAACATCTTTGAGGTGTTAATATTCATCGGCTCACTTGGAAAAGCAACACAGTAAACCTTTTTATTTGTGATATTGTGCAAATCGATTGCAATTTGCCATTGGCATCTTTCAAGTGTATTTCTTCAATGTCAGAGTGGTAAATAATAAATCAGACCAACTATTATTCCAGACTTGAATGTCCTGATTTAGTTATGATGGAAGGGAAAGACACCACAGTCCCAGGGCAGAAAAGTCCCAAATTAATACTACTGAATACTGTAATATGCTAAAATATGGCTTGCATCATGAGGATAACCACCCCCTCATTAGTAATAAAGAACTTGGTAGAGTTGGAGTGAAATAACTTTTTGAAAGCATTTTTGGTTACCATTCCTTAGCCATCAGATGAATGCAGCAGTCTTACACTGAATCAGGCCATTGGTATATTAGTAACATAGGAAGCTGCCTTCTACTGAGTCAGACCCTTGGTCCGTCTAGCTCAGTACTGTCTACACAGACTGGCAGCGGCTTCTCCAAGGTTGCAGGCAGGAGTCTCTCTCAGCACAGCTTCCCACCAGTGGCTATTGCTGGTTTCTACCTTGGATTTCTTTTCAGATTGTGAGTCCTTTTGGGGATAGGGAACCATCTTTATTATTTTTCTATGTAAACCACTCTGAGAACTTTTGTTGATAAGGAGAGGAGAGCTCACTCAGAGTTGGTCTTGTGGCAGCAAGCATGACTTGTCCCCTTAGCTAAGCAGGGTCCATCCTGGTTGCATATGAATGGGAGACCTGATGTGTGAGCACTGCAAGATATTCCCCTCAGGGGATGGAGCCACTCTGGGAAGAGCATCTAGGCTCCAAGTTCCCTCCCTGGCAGCATCTCCAAGATAGGGCTGAGAGAGATGCCTGCCTGCAACCTTGGAGAAGCCGCTGCCAGTCTGTGAAGACAATACCGAGCTAGATAGACCAATTGTCTGACTCAGTATATGGCAGCTTCCTATGTTCCTAATCTATAATCTATGAATATGTGTATCCCAGTGCTGTCGATGCTGACTGATGCTGACTGACAGTGGCCCTCCTTCCTAGCCCAGCTGCTACCTATGAAAATTTTAACTGGAAATGCTAGGGACTCAATCTGGAACTTTCTGCATGGAAAGTTTATGATCTACCCCTGAGCTATGCCCCCAAAGACTAGCACTTTTGGTCTAGTAGCGGAACTCAAGATCGATCCTGACCATTCATCTACAACTGAGGTTAGAAAGGTTTGCTGTGAATACATATATTTTTTTTCATCTTGAGTTCAATCAGTCTCTCCTGAGATTAGCTTCAGAAATACTTCCTTTTAAAGTGGCGGAGGACAGAATTCAGTCTTAAAAATATAACACGCCCCAAATAGCCACCATTCACTTTGGAAACCATGCACCTGGTTCAACAACAGCACTTGAATACATCCGGTCTGCTCAACTTTGCCCCTCCCAGCTGTTTTTGGACTACAGCTCCCATAATCCCCAGCCACAGTGGCTAATCGGCAGAAAGGATGGGAGTTGCAGACCAACATCTGCAGCAGGGCAGAAGTTGAGCCGGCCTTCTCTTCACAAATACCCAGGCACTCCCTTCCACCTTTATGCTCCTTCTCTCACACCCAGCATTCTTCTATCACGTTCTTCTGTTTCCCCTCCCTTTTTCACTGTAGACTGGGTTCTTGTGCCTTTGGGAGGGCAAGGATGGGGTCGCTTGGAAGTTTGCATTCACTGCTGGTCAATTAATGACCCGCTTTGTAAAGCAAACATTTAAGGTCCATATAGTAAAAAAAAAAAGAATGCAGCTGATTTTTAGATAAATCTAAAGGAAAAAACTCACTAAGCTCATTCACACAACTTTTTTTGCCAGACAGGGAGGGCTGGCGGGGGGCCGGGAGACAGGAGTGCTTCTATTCCCCCCCCCCCAATGATCTTCTTTTCTTCAGGGGCCATGTGGCTTGTTCACCCACATGAGTCGCACTGCTCCCAGCAGCATGGTGTCCTGGAGGCTGGGAAAATGCATCCTGGCCTCCATGGAGCCCTCAATGCACCACTTGAGAAGCCTGGTGCATTGTGGGATTCCCCTCTGTGTCTGCGTGGGCTGCCTTCAGCCTGAACAGATACACAACTGGAGACCTAGGTAGGAGGACATGCTCACTCCCTTTTAACCAACTAAAAATTTTACCTTGGTAAAAACCTTGGGCTACCCAGCAAGGCAGTGCTGGGATTGGCCTCAATTCTGATGCTACATGAGCAGCCGTAACCCGGTAGGGTTGCAAAACTGGTTACGGCTGCTCATCTGAACAGCCTCACTTCCTCCCCTCCACAAAATCTGTGTTAACTAGGCAAAGAGGCCACGTTCAAAGTGTAGATTCTTTTATTTAGCAACTGTCCCTATCAGGGATGTGCACAAAACCAATATGGCTGGTTGGATTTGGGTTTGAATCGTATTCGAACCGACCCAGCCCACTCTGGTTCTAGTTCCAGTTGAACCGGTTTGTGGACCGGTTTGAGGCAATGCTTGTAAGAGGAATCCCCTGAGGATTCCCTTTTTCAAGCAAAGAGGGGTTCCCTAATGGCAAAGGGGGAGAGGGGAACTTGTTTTCCTGGTGGTGGCAGGATGGTGGCAATGGGACCACAGCGTGGGTTCCTCTAACTCCCCTGCCAACCTCCCCAATAGCAGCCTGGGCCAGTGGCTGCAGCCTGGGTTGGGCCTTCAGTAACTACAGAGCATGCAGGACCTCTGGTCATGTGCAGAGGCTATTAGAATAGATAGCCCAGTGCTTGTGCACTAGATTATATGGCAAAAGAGTACCTGGTGCTCTTGCAAAAGAGCACCAGGTTATCTATTCTAATGGCCTCTGCCATTATATACACTTTTCTCATGCCTCCCATTTTCTGACCTTTCATGAATTATATCATAAATGGGTGGTGTTATGAACCTATTTGTAATGGAAAGAATAACATTTTCCCCCTAAATAAGGAATATAACATTACTGAAATCACGTCAGAAGGATTTTGCATTATCTCTGAAAGTTGTGCACGTTTTTCTTATTGCTTTAAATATTAAACATTATTAAATCTTCTTTTTGAAGCATGATTCTTTGGAATATCAACAGTGTTTGAAAGCAGACTTTGCAGAATACTATTGAGGAGTGCTCTAAAGAAAGCAGAATACTATTGAGGAGTGCTCTAAAGAAAGATATGACTGCATCGTAGATCAATTTCACAGTCTCAGATGCTGCTCCTTTCACAGAGTGGGCTGTACCTTTCACAGGTCCCTGGTGAGTCTTGTCTGTATTTATAATACCCTGAAGGAGAGTCAATTGGTGATATCATCGGCCTGGTCTCTCAGGACAGTTTCCTACACCCTGCTGGTTCAAGGAGCCTGATATGAGTAATAGCCAAAGTAATATGTCAGGGGATCAGAGTTTAGAAAGTGTTATTTGTAGAACAGCCATTTGGACACTTTCCTTTTTAATGCCAAAGAACTTGTTTGCAAAGTTCTAGGTGCAATGACATCACTTAAGCAAAGAATATTTCCTAATCTGATCTAGAAATCAGTACAAGGCACGAACCAGGAATTTCTTGACTCAAGGGCTGGTGAGTGTAAGCAATGTTCCTGCGAGAACAGGCCGACTATCTCACCAATTAACTCTGATTCAGGATATTACAAATAGAGACAAGATGAATCAGGGATTCTGCTTTAACTTGAGCCATGTAGGCTAGTCATTCACGGGGTTGAGGCATGTGGGATGTTAATTTACTGTGATCCCTGTGCATTCCTGTGCATTCATCTTTAAGCCCTTATCAAGATTCTTCTTCAGGACTTAGGCCCCCTCTCTGGCTAGAGTGAAAGTGAAAGCCCACTATTTTTTTGCCCCAGGGAGGTTTTGACCTACCCATGAAGGAGAAGGCTGCCCAGTCGAGTCCCCAAACGTGCTCCTCTGTGTCCTTCTGCTGATGCCATGTTGTTTCCCCCCCAATGAATGAACCCTCTCTCCCCATACTTTTGGTCTTTTCTGCCTGCCGTTTCCCCTACTCCATGTGTCCCAGCAGCTTCTTCTGGGTTTGACCCATCCCACAACCAACTGGTGAGTTTTCCATGATGTCACTTCCTGGGTGCCAGATAGCTGTGGCCCAGCTGCTTTATCCGACCATTGGCGCGAGAGCAGACAAGTTGGCAATGCTGGCACCTCTGTTTGACAAAGCCCCAGAGGTATAAAAGATAGTATCAAAAATACAGTATTATCCACTGGAATTGGCAGGAAGTATGTAGATTTTGGATTGGCCAGAGCGTGTATAAAATACTAAGAGCCTAGCCATTGCCTGGTCTACAGAGCTGAATCCAACATTTGTTGAGCTCCAGATTTCCCCTCCCACCCAATGCAGTCTGAAGAGCTGGAGAAAACACATTCCAGGTCAAGTTGTTGGTATGTCTAACCCAAGACTGACCTTGGCATTACCTAAGTTGCAATGTTGGATGTAGGTCAGTGGTGTTGCACTCAACGTTTGTGCTAGAAACAAACACTTCTCATAATAGATTTACAATAGCCATAGCTAAAAGAGCTGATGTAGACCTTACAGGGATATGGGGAATCTTTCTATAGATTTCTTCTTTAACTGGGGATAAACCTGCAATACCTGTTTCTAATAGGAGACATAGACAAATAGTGAAGAACAGCTTTTGCTTTTACTTTCCAGTCAAAACTTTGTCCATGACAGCTGAGTTACCCCACTGAATAGTGCTCACAGCCAACAGCTTCATTGAAAATTCAGTGCCATCATATCTGACATTAGTCCCCATGTGATTGGTTGATGGTAGAGATTATCTCTATGGATTTACAATTGTCACTGCTGACTGAAGGAGATGATGTACTCTCTACAGGCTTATGGGGTAGATTTTTTTTTCATTTTCTTGTTAACTGGGGATAAATCTGAATCTATCTCCTCTTCAGAAATGATTGCCTACTGAAGTTAGGTCATCACCTTCACATTCAAGATGATACTAGGATCAATGCCAGAGCAGCAGCCCATGTGAGGTGCTCATAGCTGACAGATTGGTGGCAAAGTTGGCTTTGTCCAATTTGACAAACTCACATTGAATGGGTTTTGTGGCAGGATGAATGGATTTCCCTTATTCCATTCTGTTATTGTTCTGTGGGTTTGCTCTGCACCTCCGGTCTTCCTGAATTCTGGTATAATTTGAAGAATTTCTACATTTAATTCAAGAATTGGAGTATGCACCATTTGCCATAGCATTCAGTTCATTTGCATCGCCCTCTGCTATGTTATTTTTTAAAAAATTAATTCCAGATTTTTATTTGAAATCACCAGACATAACTACAATACATTTATAAAAAACATCTTTAAAAAGAAAAGAAAGAAAAGGCTCAAGTGACTACAAAACATTAGATAACACTCTACAATGTCGTTCTTGGTCATTCTTAGACAAATACATCTTTCCAAACTTGAATGAATTGGGTTGTCCCCTCCTTACCATCATTTTTATAGTTCAGAAATAATAATAGATGCTGCCAAATCATAATAAAAGATTGGGACGGAATTGCATCTTTTCAAATATTTAAAGAATAAGTCTACTGAAATCACCCTGAGACATTTTTGGAAGGGTAGTATATAAATCAGATCAATCAAATCAATCAATTGATCGATTAGTCAGTCAGTCAGTTGATTAGTCAGTTGATTCGTCAGTCAGTCAATTGATCAATTGGAAGGGTAGTATATAAATCAAATCAAATCAATCAATCAATCAAATCGATCGATTAGTCAGTCAGTCAGTCAGTCAGTTTTTTGGCTGTTGTAATATACCAGAGTTTGTTATACCATTCTTCTAGGGATAATACTCCCTCTCTTTAATTTTTGGGTATGATCAGTCTAGCTGCTGTTAACATAAAGTATAGCAAATCTTTAGATTTTAGTGGCCCTCTGCTATGTTATTGACGTACATCTGCATTTATTGATAAAAGACCACAAGAAGAAATCTTGTTGTGACTGTTTCCATGTTTGCACTGAGATTATATTTGTGCTGTGTTTCACTGATGTGCACTCCTTTGCACTGCCAAAACACCACACAAAAAGGATCTGGATGCAAATGTGCAACCACATCAAAATTGCTTTTTTTGCAGTCTTTTGTCAACTAGCCTCTGTGAAATGGCAGCACAGAGAGCAAAAATGCATAAAGGAACTGAAACTAGTAGAAAACTGGTGTGTGTGTGTGGGGGAAGGAATAATGGAAGTTTTCTGATCCAGCAGTCCCACCTTGGATGCAAGACCAGATAATGGGAAACATTAGTACAAATGAAGAGAATTTCAGAAGCACCCCTAGTTTTACGGTAATGAACTATCATTTCAGCATTCTTAGCTGAAGTGTTCACACAACTGGGATGATGGTAGGGATGCTTCTGGATTCTGTTCCAGATTTCAAGGATCTGTTTTCCCAGAAGAGAGGAATAAGAAGTGCCCAATTCTTCTTCCTCTCTTCTAGCCATTCCTGTGGCTGGAAAAGAGAGGGGAGGACACCTTAGGAATTTCTTTAAGACCTTCAAATTTATTGTGTAAAAACAGATTATAAAACCATGTTAAAACATTGTTTAAAATGTTGTTAAAAATGTTCTTTAAAGCATAATAAAAACAGACATTTCAGCATCAAACTCCAGCCTCATTGTTGTTTATGTCCATAAATCCAAACCAACCGATGTATCGCCATAATATGGGGTTGGTCCAACCCAGGAACAACACTGAGAGGAAAGCATCTTTCCACTCTGGAAAGAGTATCTAGGTTCCAAGTTCCCTCCCTGGCATCTCCAAGACAGGGCTGAGAGAGATTCCTGCCTGCAGCCTTGGAGAAGCCGCTGCCAGTCTGGGTAGACAATACTGACCTAGGTAGACCAAGGGTCTGACTCAGTATATGGCAGCTTCCTATGTTCCTATGTTCCTACCATCATCCTCAACTAAACTTTACAAGAGTTAAAAAGATGGAGATTAGATTAAGACAACTGCAACAGTATGTCAAATTTCCCTTGGCTCTTATTTACATCAAATAGAAATTGGCCAACAAGAAAAGGCGTGTCTGTTTGCATAACTGCACTGGGGGAAGGGGGAGGGAGTCAGAATTGAATATTAGGCTTGATTATGAAAGTGTGTGGGAATGGGATTCTGCCATTTTGATATATTGTTAATGGTATGTTAAAGAAAATAGCAATTTTTGAGCATTACAAGTTATGCTATTTATATTCTGACAGATGCTATGTCAGGGACCCTGAGAAATTCTAAAGGCTCGGAAGATGGTGTCAGACTGTCTAATTTATGTCTATATCCCTTTTAGCTGGATGCTAAAAATGATATACAATGTCTTAAAATTAGGGACACACTATGAATAAGTAGATAGATCGAATATAAATGTGTGGGCTGCCCCATTCATTTCAATGAGGGGATCACATACATGTAAACATTCTCATGTACTTACAGTCCTGAGTGAATGGTTTTGCCAGTGAGGCCTAGCATACTTTGAAAATTATGTCTGCATTCTCACAACCATGGTGATCCTGTTTAAAGCTGAGCCCTGCAGATCTGCCTGTGAGAATGCAGATTTCCCGGGCAACCCTGGAAACCTTTAACCAGATCAGATATTGGTTATCTTGTTAGATGCGGTTTAGACAAACAAAGAAAAAATTATGGAACCTCATGTTATTGGATTCACTGATGACAAGAGGTAATCCAAAGAGAATCCAAATATCCTATAATAATATATTTAAATTTAAATATATTATTATAGGATATTTGGATTCTCTTTGGATTACCTCTTAAATGTGATTTAAACATCACGTTTTGACCAGGATCATCCAGGAAATCTGTATTCTCACTGCCAGTTCCACAGGGCTCAGCAATACTCATTAACTCTTTAACCAGGATCACCATGATTGTGAGAACACAGCAATAGTCTGAGATCTGTTCATTTTGGTCACTTTTCAGGAAAAAAAATGTTACTGTTTTGTTAGACTTCTTCAAGAATGAAACCTGCCAGCATCTCTCCTCCCTAGACAGAACAGAGCTCTGATTCATCCTGTTGTAATGCATTCTTTGAGAATATCTTACCTAGTGTGATTGGTGAAGGGCTGAGTTCATTATGCAGGTACTTTGGGTGGTTTCAGGATAACATGGAAAGTCTGGAATGGGATAGGATGTGGTAACTGAAGGCCTGTCATTATGATAAGCAGTTTGTACATCTATCTATCTATCTATCTATCTATCTATCTATCTATCTATCTATCTATCTATCTATCCATCCATTTATTACATTTATAAACCCCATCCAAAGGCTCTGGGCAGTGTACAACAACTTGTAAAAGACATAAAAACACACAATTGAAAACATAGTGCTAAAAACGATATAAAAACAATTCAAAAACAATTTAAAACCAAGTAAAATGCTTTTAGAAAACAACAACACTTTACAAGCCTTGGAAGGCCAGGCCAAACAAATAGGTTTTTAGGGCTCTCTTAAAAGCCGACAGCGAGCCTAAATGGTGGATATCTGCCGGGAGTGCATTCCATAGACCAGGAGCAGCTACAGAAAAGGCCCGGTTCCGAGTCGCCACCAGACGAACTGGTGGTAACTGGAGACGGACCTCTCCAGATGACCACAATGAGCGATGGGGATCATACTGAAGAAGGCGCTCTCTAAGGTAACCTGGACCCAAGCCTTTCAGAGCTTTAAAGGTAATAACCAGCATTTTGTATTTTGCCTGGAAACATATCAGCAGGCAGTGTAAATGAAGCGGTAAAGGACATCATTAGGGGATGCTAAGCATCGTTCCTGCCTCTGGTGAATCCAATAATTCAGACTCCTACTCTCTCAATTGCCTCTCCATCCTGCAGATACCAAATCTAACATTCAATGTAGCGAGCCCTTTCCCACAATCGGAAAAGGGCTCAGACAGGACAAGGGGAGGAAGCCTCAAAATACTTACCTCTCCCACAGATGATGCACTTCTGCCTTGGCAGTGGGCCCCCAGACAGCTGTCTCCCCTTGCGCTATGATAGTTACGCCCCTGCACCCTTCCACAAGAACATGGAGAGAAAATGGTTGGAATGAATGAACTTGGGGGGGCCTGACTATTGCTTTTGGTACAAGATGTTACTCGGCATAAGGCTAATTCGGCAGTATAATTATACTAAAGAATGATTTAGTACTGCATGCTAACACACAGGCCTTATAATTAAGAAAGAATGGGATTTGGCTACTTGTAGAGCATACCTTTCCAAATTTTCAATTGATCCAGTTGGCACCTGCAACAGTGGATTGTATGTGACGAGAAGGCTAACAGGACCCCTTTTCTTGGACATGTCGGAATTGAGCACTTTATATGAAAGTGGGCCAATTTCTGCTTTCCTTTTTAAGTGCATATTTTCCAACTTCCTTTAGAGGAATTTTCTGGGTTTAATTACAAACTCATGGTGGCTACATGCCTGGATCCGGATGACAGTCTCTTTACTTTTAATATATACTTTATCAACCAGCAGCTTTTCACGACAGACAGAAGCAAAATGTACAGTAACATTTGTTCAGATTGGCTCTCTTACCAGCAATCCGTTATGGACACCTAAATCTTATTGAGTGCTATAAAATGCCAGGATTGCAGACTAACAGCTTGTTTCTAATCATGTTTACTTGAAAGTAAGTCCATTGGTTTAAGTGGCATATACTTCCAAGTCAGCGGGCTTCACATTGCCACTTTGGGACTGATTGATATGTACCCCTAGTGGCATAATTTCCAGTTCTCTGTGGCTTCCCCCATGACCTGCAATCTGGGTTGGTAATGCTGGTGTGGGTAATACCCACATGATCGTGCTGACATGGATGTGATTGTGTCATCCCAATGTTACTAGAGTGGTATGAATCTCAATCATGAAGATGTGGCATTTGCATGTTCAAAAGGCATAGAAGAAGATGGTAGCTATCAGGTAATTTCACCCATTCATTGGGGGCCAGTTCACATAATTGTTTTAATGTCATCTTACTGGCAAATCCCAAATCCTGGGCAGGCCCAACCTTAGGGTGGTGTGACCAGGGTGATAGCCCCGGACCCCGTGTTTGGAGGGGCCCCGCTGTGCCAGCGAGCACACCCAGCGCTGGCTGGCATTTGCTCTGAAACAGGTCACACAGCGAGCAAGGCCACAAAAGTTAGATGTAAGATGCAGGGGGCGGGCCCCTTTGTACCGAGCCCCGCACCCCCCAAGGGAAGGCACTGTCCCTGGGCTGCATGTGCTCCTGCAAAGCATGTCATGTGAATTCAGGACTTTTTCATTGATCCCAGATCCATGCTGAAAAAACTGAAATTTAGCCAGGGAGATTAATAATAATAATAATAATAATAATAATAATAATAATAATAATAATAAACATTTATATCCTGCTCTTCCTCCAAGGAGCCCAGAGCGGTGTACTACATACTTGAGTTTCTCCTCACAACAACCCTGTGAAGTAGGTTAGGCTGAGAGAGAAGTGACTGGCCCAGAGTCACCCAGCAAGTCTCACGGCTGAATGGGGATTTGAACTCGGGTCTCTCTGGTCCTAGTCCAGCACTCTAACCGCTACAGCACACTGGATCTCTCTTAGATCAATCTCCCTGGCTAAATTTCAGCTTGTCAGTCCTGGTCAAATGTCAGGTATTTGCCGTGCAAATCTGGGATTGGCAAAAATGTCTGAGTTCACATGACACGCAGGAGTGTGCATGACTCAGGAATCTGGGATTTTCTGGTGAGATGATATTAAAACAATTGTGTGAACCACATGATCATACAATAAATATGATCGTGTCCAGGCTATATGCGACAAAATTCATACCAATGTTCCTGAAGCTTGGGACACTCTCAGTCCTAATGGGCAGCCTAAATATCCAAACAGGCCTAAAGCTTCTGTGAATTGCCACCCACATGTCTCTCTAGGGAGACCCATCTCAAACACTGAGAATCACGGATTTAAAATATTGGCCCAACGGAAGATATTGTTTCGTCTACTGTGAAAAAATATTGGTGCTTTGTCTTCTAACTGAGCTACAAAATTGTAAAAGAAGCACAAAGTAATTGGATATGGGCACAATGACACTGTTAAATCTACAAAGTTCTTTGTTTCAGCTGGTGCTCACACATTAAACATGATCGGTAAACAGAGACTGAGATGTCACATGCTGGAATCCTTCCAAAAGCTGGATCTGGCGTGAAGCCACCTTCTCCCCCACCCCTTCTTCATCTATAATAGATCAATGACTACTTTTATAAGACACAACTCCTTTTGCAAGATGCTTTGATGGGGAGTGGGGAGCCCACATGCACATTTGCTTGGATGTGCAGAAATGCACCTCCAACTGAAGTGAACAGGAAAGCTCTGGCAGGCAAGAAGGTTAGTCTCCATATATTCATACGGCCCTCCTGCCTGGAAGTTCTGAATCAGGACTCGATTGATAGATGGATTGATTATGTGTATTTTTATGCCTCTCAAAACTTACGACTCTGGGTGATGTACATTAAAACAAAATAAATGACAAAAGAAAAAGTTAAAACATTACAATAATTTAAAATTGTAAAACAGTGTTAAAACTATTAAAACAGTAATTATTTAAAAGCTTGGGTGAACAAATGCATCTTTTAAAACTTTTAAAAGTTGTCAGAGATGGGAAGGCTCTTATTTTGCCAGAGAGTGCTTTCCGAAGCTTTGGGGCAGCAGCGGAGAAGGCTCTCCCCAAGTAGCCACCAGACGAGCCGGTGGCAACTGCAGACAGACCTCTCCTGATTATCTCAATGGGCGGTGGGGTTCATGACGAAGAAGACGTTCTCTGAAATACCCAGGGCCCAAGCCATTTAGTGTTTTATAGGTTATAACCAGCACCTTGTATTTTCCCCTTAAACATATCAGCAGCTAGTGTAGCTCTTTCAATACAGGAGTAATATGGTATCTCCAAGATGACCCAGAGACCAACCTGGCTGCTGCATTCTGGACCAACTGTGGTTTCCGGACAACATACAAAGGCAGCCCCACATAGAGCACATTGCAGTAGTCCAGTCTGGAGGTTACCAATATGTGTACCACTGTTCTGAGGTCATTTACATCAAGAAATGGACACAGCTGGCATATCAGCCAAAGCTGATAGAAGACACGTCTGGCCACTGCCTCAACCTAGGATACCAGGGAGAGGTTTAGATCCAGAAGCACCCCCAGACTACATACCAGCATTGGCCCTCCTGCTGTTGTTGGACTACAGATCCCATCATTCCCAGACACAGTGGCCAAAAGGCAGGGATGATGGGAGTTAGAATCCAATGACAACTGGAGGGATAAAGTTTTACATCCCTGATATAGTCCATCCCTGAGTTCTAAAGCCTAAAACACCTCTCAAAGATGTGTGCCCATTGGTCTTTTGTATGTATAATATCCCACCACTAACACCATATAATAATCAGCCAGAGAAAGTGATTATCAAAACAGCATTTCTTTATTGAAGATGGGTCACAAAGCATAGAACTGCCTACAGATACAAATATACATGGAGATAATGTTAATTCACACGCACTAACCACATCCAGATTAAAAAGAGGCAACCTGTGCAACAGCATTTCAAATTTCTTAAAGGCAAGTAACATATATACCACTCCATGCTCATTTTAAAATAGTCCAGTTCCCCTGCAAGAAACATGGACATTTCATCTTCTGTAGGGATGTGCAAATCGATTTGAATTCAAATCAATTCAACTTGAACCTGGGTGATTCGAGTGATTTGAATTTGAATCAAATCACCTCTTAAATGGGAAATTCAATTCAAATTCAAATCAAATTTTTGAAATTTGATTTGAATTCAATTTGAGAGCCGTTTGGCACTTTTAAAAAAACCGCCCAGGCCCCTTGATTTGTTAAAAAGGCACCCAAACAGGGTCAAATAGGTTTGAATACAATTCAAGTCTGAATCAAATTTCTGGACCAGATTCTAATTTGATTTGAATTTGAAATGAATTTTCATAATTTGATTTGAATTTGAAATGAATTGAAAAATTCATTTTGTGCACATCTCTAATCTCCTGGCTTCTGTATTTCAGGTGGGGGGGGGAACCTGTTTCATTGAAACACATATGAGCCACTCAAGGTTCGTGGTCTGTGTGTGGTTTCCCCCAATTAAACTCACCATATATTTTGAGTGCAGACTGGGCAGCGTGTGGCGGGCAGTTTGAATTCAATGTTTCAGGGGCTGAGGCACCACTTGCATCTGAATGCTGTTTTTCAGAGAAACAATCAAGTAGGTTTTCTAAATGCTGCAAATGGGGCCCAGGCTAGGGGCATCCATCTCACCCCTATTGTGCACAACAGCTTAAAGGCAGAAGTGCGGATTCCCCATCAGAGTTAAGGATATAAAAAACCTTATGATCAGGGAAATGAGTGTTTGCCTGGTGCTTGGAGGAAGAAATCCATAATAAAACTGCTATTGATTTTTCACTCAACATTGCTGAATCTTTTATTGAAAACTAGCCTTGCCCCAGCATTTGAATTTTCAATTAAGTAAGTGTGTGTTCTGTGGACATCTTTGCTATCACATTCTAATGATATTTATTTGGTTCCCAAACCTTAAATTATTGTATTAGAACTGGGCTTTCCTCCCTCCCTCTCTCTGTTTAGACCTACCAAACGTCTTTTTTTTTTTTTTTACATTAGGAATTCAGTAAGGCTGACTATGTCAGTACTTTTCCAATGCTGCCTACAGACAATCTAGTTTTCAAATGATTTTTAGTTATATTTGCAGATTTAAGGAAGAGCATTTGCCAGGGGTGAAGGATCATAGTGGATCATTATAGATTCAGCTAAATTGATTCATATTTATATATGTAGGTATCATGCAGTCTTGTGCTGCAGCAGCTGGAATAGCCAGAAAATCCCTGGTATAAATCAGTGCTCAGTCATGAATTCACTGAGTGTCTATAAACCTCAGCCAACCAACCTCACATACAAAATAGGAGGATAACAATACAGGCCTACCTTAAGGGATTGTTGTAAGGGTTCCTTGGAAAATGCCTATCTAGTCCGACACTCTAGGGATGTGCATGGAATGGGATTTGCATTCTGTTCCGAGCTCAGAATGGAATGCAAATGCCCAGAACATTCACTCAGAACAAATGGCCGAGCTGGTTGGGCCCTGTAAATTGTCTGAAAAGGACACTGCTGGGGAACTATATATAAGTGTTTCTGCACCTTCAGAGGAGTAGTGAGGAACTTCCAGTCTGGGACACCATGAAGAGAAGGACTAGATGTGATCCTTGTCCTGGTGACCCAGATGCCGAGAAGCAAGCCTGAGCCTAGTCTTCATCTGCCCATGGACTCCAATCTGGAATTGTGTTTCTTTGTTTACAGCAGATGGAATGTTGGGTGTTGTCTTAGAGATACTGCCCTGAGCCCTTTTTGGAAGGTGGTATAGAAATCAAATAAGTAAGTAAGTAGATAAATAAATGAATAAAGAAGGAGAGGACAGGAGAGAGGAGAGGGGAAATCCTTTCAGTGAACAGCCTACTGCCCTTACTCCCATCTTCAGCCGATTCACCTGAAGGTCTGAGCAGAACCTTCATGCATACAACTGCATGAGTATTGTGCATTCTTTGTGCACATTTGGGGTCCCTGCCTTTTTCAAGATTCACAATCACATGCAAAGAGCCTACACATACACAATTTCTACATGCAGAGGCTCTTGTCGGGATGATCTTGTGGAAGATGGTAGTAGAAACAGTTAGTACAATCCCGAGATAAACTGCTAGTATTTATATATTGCTTTCCAACAAATGTTTCCAAAGCAGTTTTACATCCAAATAATAATAAGATGGTTCCTTGTCCCCAAAGGGCTCACAATCAATCTATAAGGAAACAAGGTAGACACCAACAACAGCCACTGGAGGGATGCTGTGCTGAGTTTGGGTAGGGCATTGACTGAATTTCTGCTGGTGTGGATGGAAAGATATGCTATGCTTTGTGATTTAAAGTCACACACTAAGATGATAAAGATATGCATGCAAAGTTGTGCCTACTTCCAATAGCAATCAAGGACTCCATTTGTTTCCAGTTATTTGCACCTGATCATCATCTTTGGATTGGCAGGGCTATGGCACCTGGAATAAAGTCAATTTAAAAGGTGGGTTAAATGCTTCTTGCACAAATCATGACTGGATTTTTGGCCAGCTGATGTCAGCAAACAAGCAAAACAATAACTCATCTGTGCCAGAAAGCCATAGTCCAGATTGTGAAAAAAAATAGAAGAAGCAAAATGATACTGAAATCAGAGAAAAACCCTTTGAAAGAATTGGAACACTTTGAAACATCTCAGCATTGGATTTCATCCCACCTGACATAAACATGGTTACCTGTTTTTGAAATTAAAGCAAATCTGTTGTTTTGCTGGCACATATGCTTCAATTTAAAATAATCTCCAGGGTGTTAATTCTGTGGTGCCTTGTATTCAATCCTTATATACTTGTACAGAATCTCATTTGGCACAAGGCTATCTTGTAATGATTTCGACAAGAGCTTCTGCAAAACGTGTTCATCAGTTCAATGAAAACTCTTGATGCTGCTACATAAAGCAATTAGTGTTTGTTTAGGCAATGCAGGCTGATGGAAAAGGTTGCTTAGTTCTAGGCGAGATCGGCATGGGAGCTTTTTTGTGCACTCCTGTGTGGAATTTCTCACTCCTCTCCTTACCAGTTCCTGAACAGTTCTCCCTTGTCGATCCTTCCTCTTTCCCCTCTTCTTCCTGTTTTTAGGAGAGGAGAGCTGGTCTTGTGGTAGCAAGCATAACTTGTCCCCTTAGCTAAGCAGGGTCTGCCCTGGTTGCATTTGAACGGGAGACTAGAAGTGTGAGCACTGCAAGATATTCCCCTCAGGGGATGGAACCGCTCTGGGAAGAGAAAGAAGATTCCAAGTTCCCTCCCTGGCAGCATCTCCAAGATAGGGCTGAGAGAGAGAGAGATTCCTGCCTGCAACCTTGGAGAAGTTGCTGCCAGTCTGTGAAGACAATACTGAGCTAGATAGAACAATGGTCTGACTCAGTATATGGCAGCTTCCTACGTTCCTATGTTCCTAGTTCCTCCACATCCTAGATCAGTAATCTTTCATGCTAGGACCCTTAGCTGCTACAATGGGACCCATTTCTCAGTTTTCACTGCATATATCCCTCTTTCTCCTTCTCCCTTCTCTTGACGTTCTCCTGATCATTCTCTATCCTGCCATCCTTTCTCCCCTTTCCCTACTTCTCTTTACAGGCATGGTGTTGTTGTTCATGGTGATGGTTGTGATGGTGGTACCTCTAGTATGACCAATCTGAGGTTGGCTTCTTTTGGCCAACAAACTAGTTTTGGGTCTTGTAGTAAAGTGT
This sequence comes from Hemicordylus capensis, assembly GCF_027244095.1. NCBI lineage: Eukaryota > Metazoa > Chordata > Lepidosauria > Squamata > Cordylidae > Hemicordylus > Hemicordylus capensis. Next base: position 25,306,863 of record NC_069667.1, read on the forward strand.
ATATATAGCAGTGGGAACTGAACATTCACTAGTTGTAGGAAGGAGTTTTGACCAATAGAGGTGTCTGGGAAGAAGAACCTCCTTGTAGTAATAGTAGTAGTAGTAGTAGTAGTAGTAGTAGTAGTAGTATGTGTTAACTACAAGATGGCGGGTGGTATCTGAAGCTCCTAGTAGTGTTGTCTGTATTAATCCCTGAGTATGTTAAATACACTCTGGCCACCTTTGGATGTAACACAGAACTGTGGGTCCAGTGGACCTGCAGTTCTGCACCCCTCCCATCCTCTCTCCCGACAAAACTGAGTCTCTTGCTGACTGCAGAGAGGAGGGTGAGCTGGCTGTGCAGGCTTCCTTCTTCCATGAAAGACAGCCCACACAGCCAATATTTATTTATTTATTTATTTATTTCCCTTATAAACCACCCCATCCAAAGGCTCTGGGCGGCGTACAAGAACTTTTAAAAAGACATAAAAACACACAATTCAAAACACAGTGCTAAAAACAATATAAAAACTATTCAAAAACAATTAAAACCATTTTAAACCGATTAAAATAATCTTTTTTAAAAAACACTTTACAAATCTTGGAAGGCCAGGCCGAACAAATCAGTATTTAGGGCTCTCTTAAAGGCTGACAGCGAGCCTAAACGGCTGATATCTGCCGGGAGTGCATTCCACAGACCAGGAGAAGCTACAGAAAAGGCCACCAGACGTACCGGTAGTAACTGGAGACAGAGGTCTATAGCAGCCGCCTGGAGTGATGGATGAGCTTCCTCCCTAAACTCCACTAGGAGAAAAGGCAAACTGCAGTGCCAACATTCAGATGTAATGCTGGCACCACAAAACCGGAGGTACAGGTGGCAAAACCTTATTCAGACTGCAGGTACAATTCTCCATTATTAGGGGAGGAAAACCACAAGTCCAATTTTAGCTGAAACTGCGATTGCCTGCATTTGGATGTGCAGTTTCTCAAACCGGAGGTGAAAGGACCTCCAGTTTCATGTTACGTGTGAATGCAGCCTCTGTTAACTTCATCTCTGGGGAAGCAAGATTTCTTCGATTGTTCCAAGGGAGTACCCACTATGTCCTCAGAGTTCTGATTTTGCTGTCCATGCTACAAAAAGAAGAAGAAGAAACTGATCTGTTTTCTGATCAATTTAACTAACTAACTTGGTACGCCATTATATCTTTTGGAAATGGGGAAAAAAACCTGAAATGGATTTTGAAAAAAGGAGCAAAACTCAAAATTAGCACAACAGAAAGCAGTCTAGCCATCCCAACATGCTCCCTGTTATGTAAAGCTCATTTAGGAATTATACACTTGAGGTATGCTTACAAATGAACTTAATTACAAACTAATTACAATTTGGTTCAGCTAATCAGATGATCAGCTGCATTGATTTTTATCAGCTGATTAACCCTAATATAAAGTGTTGCAGATGTGCTGGGTTCTTAGGAACATTGTTTCCATTATTTTGGGGGTCTCCTTAAGCAGGAACCCCAAGAACTGTGTAAATCTATTCTGAAGCCGTAGTATACACCCAAGGGTGCAGAGGCAGTCCTAGTGAAGAGGCCCACTATCTTGGCCATGCAATTTGACTTGACCCACTGGCACTTTCAAGTCTGGCCCATCAGTTTTCCCTAGGTCATAATATATCTGTCAGCACAAGGTTGTGGAAAGCCACTGAAGGGTAGGTCAGAGCCCAAAGTCTGGACTGGGAGGACCCAGAGGACCAGTAAGGAGATAGTTTACCAGGAACCAGATTCAGGAGTGGAAAGTGAGTCAAAAGGCAGGGATACGAGCCCGATTCAGAGCCCGTTATGCTGTACGAGTGTACAGATGTCTGTACACTTGTACATGTGTTTGTGTGAATGACTGTATCTGAGTTCATTTTAAAAGTGAGCCTGGATACAGGCCCTGTGGTCACAAGTTGCATCCCCCCCCTACTGGTGTTATTTTACAAGGAAAAAAGTCTCCCATTTGGTATAAAATGTTGGAGGGTCTGATTTGGTTTGGGGGTCACAGGTGGGAGAGGAGAGGTTTAATTCTCTCCCCCCCCCACACACACGTATCACTGCCCTGATACAAATTCTGATTTATATATAGAGGGGAGATCATGCTGCTTTCCACAGGTACACAAATTTCTCATTAACATAAGGACACAGGAAGCTGCCATATACTGAGTCAGACCCTTGGTCCATCTAGCTCAGTATTGTCTACACAGACTGGCAGTGGCTTCTCCAAGGTTGCAGGCAGGAATCTCTCTCAACCCTATCTTGGGGATGCTGCCAGGGAGGGAACTTGAAACCTAGATGCTCTTCCCAGAGTGGCTCCATCCCCTAATGGGAATATCTTACATTGCTCACATGTAGTCTCCCATTCAAATAAAAACCAGGGTGAGACCTGCTTAGCTAAGGGGACAAGTCATGCTTGCTACCACAAGACCAGCTCTCCTCTCCTACCCTCCCCCACCCCGCAACTAACAGTAGCAGCTCCAGGAGTGGCAGTGCTTTGGATTGAGGTCGTAATTCAGGGAGACAAGTAATGGCTTCTCTTGTCCATAATGTGGCCCCAATCCATGACCTCGGGTGAGATTCATTAGACTGAGAGATAGTGAGGCTGTTTACACAATCAAAAACTGGGTAGAGCAAGTCTACCCATTTCCAGAGGTGTGGGAGCAAGCAATTAGGTAGGAGGAGGGAGAAGTAATTGTGTGGGAGAAAGGAGCTGGGTCGAACAGCACCACCCTACCCTGCTTTCATACGCAGCATTTGACCAAGGTAGGAGGAAAAGCTGTCCTACCCAGCATTTGCCTCCCACACAACCACTTCTCCCTCCTCCTACCTAGTTGTGTGCTCTCACACAAACAAAAATTAGGAACACACGCATCCCCCCAACACTTGTCCTACCCAGTTTTCAGTTTTGTGAACAGCCTCTGTGACTGGCTCAACCCTACCTTCATGGTTGACTGGGGATTTGAACGCAGATCTTACTAGTGAACCTTATCTCCCCACCACACACACACACAATCCTGTGGTTGAGTTAATTTAACTATCTGGTTCAAGCTATATGGAATTGGTCTCTGATGCAATTCTACCCATTTTTGGTCTCTGTGACTCCAGGGCTAAACAAATATATAATTTTCATTTTGTTACATTCTTCCTAACTGCAAGTCTCAGGAGAGCTGTTTGAAATAAGTCTTGGCTGTTTGCTGAATGGAATGATGCTCAGAAAGTGCTTCTCAATAAGAAAAATAGGGGCTTTTATTTGTAAGTTGCAATTACAAATATAGAGATATTGGAGCAACTGCTACATTTCATAGCACAGTAGCATTGGAGTGAACACAATCTGGTTAGGCTGAGAGGCGAAGAGTGTGAGAAAGCATGAAACGAGTTCTGCTGAGCCTCAGTATCTCCACACTGCTTCAGCTTGCCCCCAGGCTTATGATATAATTTATTTTCTGAGATGAGTTTAAAAGTTGGACCCATTTAGCTTTCTCGAAGAAGGTCCAAAGATAAACACCAGCTACAGCCACTGGAGAGACAGTGGGATGCTTTGAACATCCAAAGAGCTCTATGAATGCTTTGTCAGGGATCGACATGGTAAGCCAGACACAGAAGGGAACACAGATTGATGGATTTTACCTGGAGTGCCAGTTCAGTCCAGAAAGAGACAAGTCAGAAACTGGCAAAGCCTGGTGGAGATCAGAGGGGTCAGCAGCAAGCAAAGCAATGTGGTGGAAGCAGCAGCAAGGTGAGGTGGGGCTGGCCCAAGGGAATCTCATAGGGCTCAGGTGAACTCTCAGGAGAAGTCTATTAGTTCTTGAAAGATTATGAGAACTGCAGGGATAAAACATGAAAATATAGGGCAGAAATGAGGAGGTCTTTGGAGATGGCTGGTGCTTTCAGGGCGGAGTCCAACAGAGGGAATGGAACCCAGAGGAGTGACAGTTATTCTCTTCTCCTGTGCCACCCAAAAAATAAGTCCCTGAGGGTCACACAGCCCTTAGAAACATATTTTAAGGTAGCACAGAGAACCTTTGGGAAAAGCAGAGATCAACAAACATCATCTTCCTACCCTATGTGCCCTCTTTCTGGAAGTCTTCTGCAGCACACTTCTCAGTGTCCCGTGTCTGACATAGTGTTTGTTTATTCTGGACTCATTACTAAAAAAAGTTCCAAATATACAGAGAGCATGATTGTATTCATGTTTTGCAACTCCTTGTGTGCCCAGACATACTGATCTGCTCATAGTGACTTAACAACTTGACTTGGGTTGAACTCAACAAATTAGAAAAAATCAAGACATGTATCTGAAAAGAAAAGAAATCAAAGAGAAAGCCTAGAAAAAGGAAAATATTTTAAAATGGCATAGAAAAAAGGGGGAGAAGTGTTCTTGTCATGTCACCGAATAATCTGAATGTGATATTTTATGAAACTTCTCCTTGATGGCCTTTAATGACCAAGTGAAAGCTGACATTATAGGTTACACTGAAAAAGATGTAGATCAAATCAATCTATGCTGCCCAATGCTGCATTTCTGGAACTGAGGTTAACTTCAAGGAATTTCATTGAACCTTATAATCAAGCCTATTATTTAGCACTGGAAACACGCCAAACTGTACTTTGAAACTCCTCATTGTACTTCTCATTGCTATTTTCAAGGATAGTGAAGGAAGGGGAATGAGAAGTCAGGGGAAATGTCATTTCTTTCTTCTTTGTTTTCAAAGTGGACTTGCAGTGTGTGACACCTGATCCTCTTCTGTAGAATTCTGATACCTTGATGTCTACTCATATACAGAGCAATCAATAAAAATGAATCTAACTTCACTTCCTCTTCCCAATGGTAAAAAGTTCAGGGAATAATTTGAGTGCTTGGTTTCCTGTGGCAGAAAGAATACTGGCAACTGCAATTGTTTTGGCAAACTTTTGTATACTGTACAGGCATCCCTCACCAACCACGAGGGTTCTGTTCTGGGAAAACCTTGCGGTTGGCAAACTTGCAGTTGGCGAGCCATTGAGATACACTGGAAACGGGGTTAGGGTAATCGCGGTCACAAAGAGACTACAAACAGACAAACATCTGCCACACAATACACAAGATAGAACTGTAGTGGAGAAGAAAGAAAAACAAGTTAAAATAATCGACATAGCAATACCAGGGGATAGCAGAATAGAAGAAAAAGAAATAGGAAAAAAATAACAAAATACAAAGATCTACAAACTGAAATTGAAAGGCTGTGGCAGAAGAAGACCCAAATAATCCCAGTGGTAATTGGCACCCTGGGTGCAGTTCCAAAAGACCTTGAAGAGCACCTCAACAGCATAGGGGTCACAGAAATCACCATCAGCCAATTCCAAAAAGCAACTTTACTGGGAACAGCCTATATTCTGTGACGATATCTATATCTGCCATTGATGATTATATTCTCTGATCACTGAAGAGGAATCTTCTCCAGAATTTGGGGGGCACTACTTTCCAGCTCCAAAGTCTTTTCTGTATTAACACAACTTGTAGGCCTTTACCTGGGGGAACACTTCCTTCAGTGGTGGACACTATTTCCCCAATATCATATGCATCCAAGGTATAACATATAAACCAGGCCTTAGTTATACACTCATGCCCTTTAGGTGAAACATTTTATAGTGTTGTTTCAAAAAGCAGACAAAACAGTGCATGAAAAAGGCCATGAAAACAAAAGCTCTTTTGGAGTATTCTTTTATGGGTTTAAAATTGCTGAAGATATTCAGAAAACTTTGCTAAGAGAGGAGCATTGCCTTCAGTTCCATTTTCAATTGAAAGCTCAATCTTAGATGTCAACCTTCAATGCAAGGGAAGCTTTCTGATATGTGCATCCCTCAGGACTGCTTCTGTTGGTGTGCTGAAGGTTTCTGTTTTCCCTCCAGACATTACTTAGGAACTTTATAAATAAAAGTCTCTTGATCTCTTCCCATGAAGATGTCCCACCCCACCCCCAACACACAAAAATATATATCCCTGCCTTAAAAATGAGCACTAAAGAGGCAGGTAATAGCCACTAAACTTTAGCCAGGAACTGTTCTCACTGAGGCAACTTTTTATTATTCCCCCCCCCCTGGTGTTATATTGCGACAAAACTAAATTAGTCACAATTTGATCTCAACATATTACACAAAGAGGCTCTTCACACGATCAATGTGAACAGCCGTAAGGGGGTTTGTAGGGAGAGCGGGCTTGGCCCGCTCTCCCTGCACATGATCAAGCGGCAGCCCTGGGTGGCCACATCAGCCGCCCACACGACTGCCAGCTCCATCACGGAGCCGGTGGGGGCTTCAGGGATCGGGGACCGTGCGGCCCCTGGAAGTTCCAGAATGCCCCGCACAAGCGCAAGGGGAATCTTTGAGAGACCCCCTCCCGGTTGGGGGTCTACTCATGTGTCGCTACACACCACAGCAACGCAGAAGCAAAAAGATGAGGTTAACGGAGTGCTCGATCTGCTAGCCTCGTCTAATGGGAGGGGTACTTAGCGAGGTTTGCTGCCGGGAGCCATGCAGCTCCCGACGCGTTGCAGCACACGATCGCCCCGAAGCGATCCCTTAGCCTGCTTTTGAGCAATTGTGAGAATAGCCTCAAAGACTGATATCTGTGCTGGAAGTTGTTCATGTTCATTCTGCCTAAATTGTACTTCTTCTGAATTCATTTTCTCTATCAAAGCTTAATTCTCCTTGTGGGAATTTCCTTTCCAGGTTGCTTCCTTGCCCTTTCCAGGGATTCTGCACATAACAGTTTTGGACAGTGCAATAGATTTCCTCTGGCAAAGAAAATGCTAGAGGTGGATATGGTGTCTTTGCGTAACAAAGTCCGCTAATAACAACTGTAGAGGTTAAGGAATGAGATGGATACTGGGATGCAGTGACCAGGAGCATCAATCCCGGTTCTAGTCAAAATGAGTGGAGACCACCAGAATCCAACTGGTTCTGAACACATACAGGACTCCCTCCCCACCCTCCCTCATGAAGAGCTTGAGTTGAAACATAATGAACCCAAAACTCAGAGGGAGGAGCACTTGGTTAGGCAAGCCAGCATCAAATCTTGTTTACACGTCTTGGTTTGAGGCCGTGCTTGAATCTTGCCTTGGTGTGGGTTCAAACAGGTCAGTTTCTGACTTTGCAAGTGGGTTCCGTGTTATGTGTGGACCCACCCACTGATTCCAGTGATGTCACCCATTGATTTCAACATGACTCACTAGTCTAGATGTTATACTCATTATGTGCATTTCAAAGGAAGGAAGGAAGGAAGGAAGGAAGGAAGGAAGGAAGGCTAACAAAAGCTCTACACAAAAACATTTTGGTATAGCAATATTTGTTGTACCCAGTTTTTAATACCTATTACAGTCTGTGACTGGAACTGGTCCCCAGTTACAGAAACACTTCGTTGGTTGCCAATAATTTCTGTCTCTTTAGATATGGTCCTTTTGATGCCCAGTTGAAACATCAGATGCAACAGAGCCTTAATGTAGGTCTCTTCTGGAGTGATGGATATTTTATCACATGTTTATGGAGGGAGATAAAACAACAGTTCCATCTCAAAGTGAAAAACTCATTAAAAAGGAGAGTTACAACTGGGGCCCCGAGTTTTACCATATTTATACTTCAGTGTCTACTGAATGATCTTTTAACTGTTTTATCCCTAGATCCTTGCATCCTAGAAAGGTTATGGTGCAAATAAATCAGCTCTCTCCTTTGTTCAAGCCTTTAACAACTGGGTACCCCCCCCCACCGCCTGCCTTGTGTTGAAAGGCTACTTGGAGGTTTATTTCATCATCATCCTTGTAAACTAAGTCTTTCTTCTTCTTTCTTTGCTGCTCACCTTGTTAAAATAATACACAGTTGTGGAAGCAGACTGAGACAGAGCTAAACGACAAAAGTTCTGCAAACAGATAGTTAATCACTTGTAAATTTAGGACTGAGAGGCCTCCATAAATAAGCATGTAATGCATAGCTATGGGTGCACTACAATCCAGCAATCACTGTGGTTTATGCAGCCAAGGAAAAAGTAGCCTATTGCCAAGGATGAACGGATAGGTCTCCAGGCCAGGAGAATCACTGGATGTATGGCCTTTTAGCCCCTGCAACTCTGTGGTAAGAAGTTCCAAAATAATAGCCACATTTGTTTATTGATTGATTGATTTTCACATTTATGTCTCGCTCTTCCAAGGAGCCCAGAGCAGTGTATTGTACATGGTTACATTTAACCCCAAATAACCAGGAGACTAATGTCAGGCTGCTGACACTGATTGAAGCTATTCCCTGATATTTTGTTCCAATATTTTCCCCCACAATATCAAAGTATCATCAGCATCTCCAGAATTGGGTTTCAATAGTCATCTGAGCCCAATTCACACATTATACTGTATGAGTGTTCAGATGTATACTTGTACATGTCTTTGTGTGAATGACTGTGCCTGGATTCATTTTAAAAGTGGAGGGCTATACCACATGCTTCTTCTTCATCTTCAGCTCCATTAGACTGGAACATCATGCCAATAAAAGCTGGGTTCTAATTTTCATTAGGTGGAATTCAGAATTTGATAGAGACCCACCTAGCCCGTGAATGATCCATAGTCAGAATGATGGTGGGGCTGAAAGATCCTGCGATTCCATGGGTTGCCACAGTATATAGTGGTGGAATAGATCTTTGTATAAATATGGTGGCTCAAAAGTAAACCCTTCCATACAAATGATCTGTCAGATTTCTGTCATTTTACTCAATTAATTCTGCTTCTGTGTACTGCCATCATTCATTAGCTCTGTGGTTCTTTGGCATGCATAGGTGAGTACCTTGCTAAATATGAGTTGGTTCATGTTCAGTACTTACATGTTGTATGCTAATTCATATCTGCCGGGAAGTTAATTCTCTAGCTTTCATAATCTGTTTTGATGAATCTGATTAACCCCTGCTAACTGGGCAAAGAGGCACTTTTTTAAAGTGGTGGCTTTCTCTGTGTGTATGTGTGCGTGTGTGTTTGGGGTGGGGTAACTATCCCTATTAAACCTGGATAGCATCCCTCCTAGTGGTTATACCTGTTGTCTCTCTTGTGTCTTTCTTATGCTTCCGTTTAGATTGTAATTCTTTTTAGGGTCAGGGAACCATTTTCTCATTCATTTTGCTACATTGAAAACAATGTTAGGAACTATTTTCTTGACGGGGAGGAAAGCAGTACATAAATATTTCAAAACAAAATGTAATACAGGAGAAAATTAGCATGTGGGAAGCAAACCTTAATGAATATAGATGTTTTCCTATTCAATATATCCTTGTCAGATTCTGTAAAAACAAATTCATATGTACATGTCATTTAGGCACAAAGACCTGAAGAGCGAACATTTGTATTGTAATAAAAAACAAGTCCTGTGTTTTAAAACATAAAAATGAAAAAATTCCTGCAGCAAATGCTTTATAATAGGTATTCTATGTAACTATTCACCAAATGAGACATGATGCAGGAATCTTTAAATAGGATCACCTGTGATTTTTAAAAGCATTAAGAGTGGCCACAGGTGTGTGCCATACATTTCTTTGATCTCTGTGCCATTTTCCAGTTAAGATGCTATTTTCTAGGGCTGTGCATAGTGCACAATGTTGGCTCCAATCTGATCCAATCCGACCTGAGAGAGGTATTGTGGGCAGCGTCCAAAGGAGAGCAGAGGCAAGTAAAACATCTCCTGTTTATGGAACTACTAACCAGGATGCTGCCCAGGTTGCAATGGAAAAGGGGTGCGCCTCATGAAGTGATCCTTTGCAAACTAATAGAGCTGGTGAAAGCATGTCTCTATTTCCATCACTGGAATCCAAAGTAGATACAACATTAATGAAAGTATCCAATATTCTCTAGTGTGATTGTATGTTCATTTTTTATTTTTATTTTTGGCAGTAGGCAATTGTGTTGAGAAGTCACTGGCTATGTTGGCTCCCCGGTTTATGGCAAACCTCTGGATCAGGCCTACGGCCTATCAGATCCAGCAACCTGTTTCACCCTGTGGCCCACCAGATGCTTCTGGAAAGCAAGAGGTGAGGGAATGCCTGTTATCTGACTGTTGCTCGCCTGGAACTGGGATTGAGAGGCATCATGCCTCTGAGGCTGGAGGTGGCCTATAGCCACCAGCCTAGTCACCACTCATAGACCTGTCCTCTATGAATGTGTCTAAGCCCCTTTTAAAGCCACCCAAGCGAATGGCCAGCACCACATCCCATGCCAGAGGATTCCATAGATTAATTTATGCTCCAGGGACCAGGCTGAAATCACTCCCTTCTTCTTAGCATTTCTGTCCTGAGGCATGTGGGTGTTGGGGCCTCTCAGGACCCTATACTGTGGACTCCCAGCAAGGGATCTTCCCCCCCCCCGGCTTCCCCATTGTGGTGAGTTGTATTTATTATATCCAAACCATCTTGTTCTTAAATTTTCATATAAACATATAAATTAACATATGCAAATATATGTTCTCTCTCTCTCTCTCTCTCTCTCTCTCTCTCTCTCTCTCTCTCTCTCTCTCTCTCTCTTTGGTGATGTGGACCTGGCCACCCTAAATGGAATGTTTCATGCTTTAACTCCTTCCCAATCAACTAGCCCACCACCAAAAGTATGGCTTCAAAGTTCTTCAAAGTTATACTTAGCAAGAAAATCAAGAGAGCTGGCAAATAAATAAACTGTATAGATTTGGGGTTAAGGTCTCAACATGTCAAATGATTAATGTGAGGTGACGGTTCTAAAGGAGAGAAAACACCAATTAAGGATAAGAGGAAACTGGAAATGATTTAGAGCTTGCTCCTTCGACATATTTCAAGTTATGACATGCATAAGCCGTCTTTCCTCAATCAGAGTAAACAATGATGTAGTTGCATGGCCCCAGACAACACAGAGGCTTCAAAGATGAGTGACATTTTAACTAAGAAAAACATACAAAGTGAAAGCAGACTGCTAGAGGGGAAGAGGACCGCTCTTTCGGTTAGGAATGTTCTTCGGTTTGAATGGGAAGGGAGGGTGATATTCTCTTGCTCTGGACCCCGTAAGGCCACTAGCATCTCTGAAGTGAGAGCTGAACCTGATGAGCAGAAGGCTTGTGGCATGCTTCCCTTGCAGAGGAACACAGGAAGCGGCCTTATGCTGAATCAGACTGTTGGTCCATCTAGCTCAATACTGTCTTCACTGACCAGCAGCGTCTCTACAAGGCTCCAGACAGGAGCCTTTACCAGTCCTACCTACAGAGGCGCTTTTAGGACCGGGCCATGGGGATCTGGCCCAGTCCTCGCTGCCTGGGGGGTGGGCCTCCAAACACTCCCTCCCTCCCTCCATTACAGGCTGAGCCATGCCACTGCAGTCTCCCAGTCCTTCTCCCCGCACCCCCTGCCGGCAGTGGCAACCAGAGAGCGACTCTGGGCCTGCCATTCGGCCTCATGTCTCCAACGAACTGCGAGGTGGGCCCGCGACGAGGTCTCGTGATGAGGTCTCACAACTGCATTGGCACGCCTCGCAGTTCATTAGAGACGTGGGGCTGAATGGCAGGCCCAGCGTCACTCTTGGGTCGCTGCTGCCATCACCGGCAGGGGGTGAGGGGAGAAGGACTGGTGGCAGCTTCTGTCAGCCACCCCTTGGCCAAGTGGCTGCTGGAAAATATATATTTTTTAAATGAACATTTGGTGTGGCAGGGCAGGCACAGGAGGCCCCCAAAAGTAGGTTTGGGGGGCCTCACCCTGGGGGGAGGCCTCCTGCTAGGGGCGTTCTAGGTGCCAAAATTGACCTAGATGCACCCCTGCCTACTGTACCTGGAGATGCTGCCAGGGCTGGAACTTTGGACCTTCTGCATGCAAAGCAGATGTTCCATCCCTGAGCTACCGATGTAACATTTCAGGCTGTGCTCGTCCTGATGGTGGGGATCAAAAGTTTGTATGCTCCCCCCCATTTAAAACACCCCCCTTTGTATACAAAGGATCTACTGGAAAAGACTAGCTAGAAACTGATCCAAGGTGTGCTCACATCATCAAATGGGCTCTGTGGTGCTTTACAAACCACCTTTAAATTTTATTAATGAAAGCTTTTACAGAGCTTCCATAGTCTGTGATCTTTCTTGTTTCTGGCTGGAGAAAGTAGGTTAAGTCGTTCCTGATTTCTCAACTAGAATTACCACAAATTAAACAACTAGAGTACAACAAATGGTGCTTTAGAATATTGTTAGACAAAATATCTTCTGTACATGCTCATTCTCCGTCTGCAGGTAATGCTGATTAGGCAAGAGCAGAAGGCCAAAAGGGTTACCAATAGGGTTGGGAACTTGGAAAGTGTTTCTTGGCAGCAGTGCCCCATATGTAACTTGTCCCCTCTCTGTGGCTGAACCCATCAAAATCTTTCCATGTTAGGAACCTGTACACTCACAGTAGTTTCTGGCAGGAACTCTATGAACTGCACACAATCCAAAGATGTGTGATCAGTATTCAGCTTTCTTAAAGTGTCTCAAAATCTCTGTGTGAGAGATAGATAGATAGATTATAGTTTATGGATAAAGATATAGATATGGATTTTTATTTATTTATTTATTTATTTATTTATTTATTTGATTTCCTTTCTATACCGCCCTTCCAAAAATGGCTCAGATATAGATGTAGATAATCAGCCACCTAATGGTGCAGCGGGGAAATAACGTCTAGTGAGCAAGACATCGCCAGTTCAAATCCCGCTGGTATGGGGACTATGGGGACTATAGGTGACTATGGGAGACACCTATATTGGGCAGCAGCGATATAGGAAGATGCTGAAAAGCATCATCTCATACTGCACAGGAGGAGGCAATGGTAAACCCCTCCTGTATTCTACCAAAGACAGCCACAGGGCTCTGTGGGCGCCAGGAGTCAACATATACTCGATGGTGCAACTTTACCTTTACACACACACACACACACACACACACACACACACACACACACACACACACACACACAGAGAGAGAGCTTTCTATCATTAAGAATGTCCCCTACTGTGCAAATCACATATTAGAATATGTATATGCTTTTATGAGGGACAATATGCATACCTAACAATCCTCAGGGAGGAAGTGAAACAAATTAACTTTTGCTATAAGGACTCTTCTTCTTTGAAGAAAAAACTGTACAGCAATGAAAGAGATGGAACAATAATTAGTTATATTTTCAAGGAATTTTGCCTATCAACTTCATCATTTATAATCTGTGCTTTATATTTTGTTGTACCCTTAAGATAAACATTTTGAGAAAAAATAAAAGAAAAAAATATGCTGAGATGCATCACATCTCTGACATGAAAAATGTCAAGATTTAATCAAGAGTTTTTGAAATCTTATTTTCATTCCTACTGAACTGGTCCTTACTATTGTTAAGTATAGAGGGAAGCAAGTAATTCCAGCATAGTCGAGTACTTAAACTGTCCTTCAAACCCTGAAATCAACTTCCCTCTCCCACACATACACACAAACCAGCCAGCTTGTTCATGGTAATTCTTTAAATGCCTTCAGTAAAAATCAATTTTGCTGTTCCATCTAGAATTGCTTTTGTATACACCACCAGCTGGGGGCAGAGTTTCCTCCTCAAGGGTTTTCTCGACAGGAGAAAATGATATACTTGCTCCACTCAGCTTTGTGGAAGGAGAAAACGGACTGCTCATATTCCAAAGCCCATAGATTTATGCCACCCCAGACAGCTGCCTGTACTGTACTGCCCATTGGCCTGAAAGTCTGGCAGGAAGTTTACCTTAATCAGTGAATGCAGGAGTAGCTGAGAGCATGCCAGGTTTCCAGAGTATCAGGCAGGAGTCCTTCCCAATGCTACGTGGAGATTCTGCCCATGGTTGAACCTAGGGATTCTGCATGCAAAGCAGATGTTCTACTTGGGCTTGGCCCAGTCAAGGTTTTAAATCTGTTTTATAATATTTGAAGAGAGCCATGGTGACTGAGTTACCCTCTAGTATTCCACTTCTCCACCTTTTGGAGATCCTTGGACAATTTCTTTTAATAGTGTACATTTGTGCAGGTGTGCACATGTGACGAGTGTCTTCTTCACTATGAGCCACACCGCTCATTGAGGTCATCTGAGGAGGCCCGGCTCCAGTTACCGCCGACCCGTCTGGTGGCTACACAGAGACGGGCCTTCTTGGTTGCTGCCCTGAGATTGTGGAATAATGTGCTCCCTGCTGAGATACGATCCTCCCCATCTCTGACAATTTTTTTAAATAAAACATCTCAAAACCCATCTTTTCACCCAAGCTTTCCCAGCTTTTAAAAACTGTCTGTTTTTCATTTTTATGGCTGATTTTAAATTGTTGCATTGTTTTAATTGTTCCCCCCTTTCTCCTGTTAATGTTTTTCTTTTTCAATTAGAAAAGGTTTGGGAGGGGCAAACCGAGGCCCTCAGATTGAGCAATGGCTTCTTGTGCATTTGGGGAGAACGCTTAAAAGAAACCCCATTTTTGGGTGAATCTGAACCTGGGACGTTTTCTCTGCTGTGCTCCATCTGCCTACAATTTGTTTTGGTTTACACTGCCTCTCTATAATGCTCCATTGAGGCCCCCTGCTTGTATTTCCACTTTGGCATTTGGCAAACAGTGTTCTGAGCATTTTGCTTTGGGGATTTATATCCCTCCGGAGTAATGGCACTGATTATTTAGTCTCCTCGCATGTTCTCTTGAGAAAAGGGGGAGAGGCAGTCATGTGTTTCAGGAGTCATGAAGATCGATCGCACCGTCTGTTTCCATCTCCCCTGTTATAGTCTAACCGATGTCCTTCTGACACTTAGGCGTCTGGAGCCAGTGTTTACGGCGAGTAAAATCTGCAACCTAATTGGCAAGTCACTTCCTGATTTGTTCCTGTTTAACATTAATTTAGTGTCAACAGATTGCTTTGTGCTATTATTAGTTCAGCTACAGCACTTTTATTGGCAAAGTATATTGCAATGTTGTTCGCTCTTGCAACAGCCCTGGAGGTTGGCCAGTTTGATCCCCATTCTACAGATGGATGGCTCCAATTGTGCTCCCTGCTTACTGAGGGGAAAAAGAGCCCATTTAATCCCACTGATGACAATGCATTGGGGTTGTTTCAATGGTTCCCATCATCAGTTGCCTGAAATGGCTTGCCTAACTTTGATTAATAAGGACCTCAAAGTTCACCCATCGTTTTGGGGAGGGCTCTTTCAAACACCCTGCAATGGTTTCCACAGCTGAATTTGGAGAACCTTGGTGACAGTATCTGGCTACTAAATAAATACAAAAATATAAGATTCATCTGCAACTTCTTGCAAGAAACCACACACAGGATTCCAGGTCTCTAGCTGCTGAGAACTGATCAACAGAATACCTAACATAGGGAAGAGTCAAGCAATGTTTATTTTTACGACCCATGGTCAGCTTACAAATCAACTAGAAATAGCAGAATAAAAGGAATCCTACAAGAGGTTAACAGTTGCTAGAAAATAATAAAACATCAATCACATACAGTACCAATCAAAAACTTAACTAACAACTGCTACCAATAAAATATAAACTAAAAATTCAGGAAGAACATATGCATGAAATAAAAAACTGATGTAACCACATAGCATTAGAGCAAAACTTTGCCACCTTATATGTAATAGATGGAGATTGATCTGCCAGAAGATAAGAAACACAAAAATCTTCTGAGCATCCTGGAAAGGGTGCCAGACAAGGAGATATCAGGGAGAGTCTTAACTCTCTGTAAAACAGGCAATGGAGCAATACATGTTGGATGGCTTCAATCTCCCTATAACCACAAGGGCAGATTCTATCGTCACTAGGTATACTCTTCATTCTCCCTGCCAGGACAGCCAATTGGAGCATGTCATACCTTGCTCTAAAGAAAGCCCTGAGATAGTGCGGGTTCTCTAGGGTATAGAGATAACCCCTGGGACCCCTGACAGCAATGCATAAACCCAGCCTCCTTCTTGAACATTCAGGGATCATGGAAAGCTCATGTTGATTTTCAGTATCCAGGATTCTCTGCTTTGGAGCCTGTAGAGCTTGGTTATGGCTTGGAATAATCCCTCTCTAAAACTCTGGGGAACTGCTGCCCACGAAGGGGAAACGGTGCCTGGTCTGGTTCACCATAAGGCAGCTTCAGTCTCCGAGATGTTGGATAAGCTCTCTAGAGAGCTATTGCAGGAGATTGTCTACATATGTCAAAATAACATGATCCCTGTAAAATAAAAATGGTCTGATACTCCATTTTAAGTAGCAGTGAAAGATTTGACTTTTCAAAGTTTGCAACCCTTCATCTATGCATTTTACCCAGTTCCATACAGACTTGTTAAAGAATGGCTCGTAGGCACAGCATCCCCAATCTCTACTTCTATGCAAACCTTTCTTCATGCCATCCTGAAAGTGGTGTTTGAAAAGAAATTGCATTTCCTTGCCAGCTCTTCCATCTCAGCTGTGTAGCCTGCACATCAGAAGTCTCCCGGCTGGAGCATGGCAGTGGTGAATTAGTCTCAGTTAATTGTTTTGAATTCTAAATTCTAAAGCAGCGAAAGGCTGCAAAATAAATAAATAAAATAAAATAAGGCAGTACTTCCCAGTGTCAAAGTAGAATTTCAGCTCCTAAATGTCAGCAGTACCTACCTAGGACTTTCTCTCCCCCAATCCTTGGGGATCAGTTTGAGTTGGGCCATTGCAGTCGCTCTTGGGAAGACTAAATTTCCCAAGGGCCATAAGGGCTGATTGTCCAGATGTGCTAGCAGAAGGACAGAGAGGGATGAGGGGAAAGAGCTTTCCTTCCCTCTCCTCTCCTCATGCCAGGAGTGCCACCACTGTTTCTGCTGCCCTGCCCTGGTAAGCAATAAGGGAAAGGGAGTTGGGATTCTTGCAGGCTTTATGAGGATTATGAGAAGAGTCCTTCCTTGCAAAGTGTTCAAGGGTCAGATGGCCCCAAAGAACTGCTTCAGTCTTGCTGCCCTGCTGCTACCCCAACCATCTGCTGCCTCATGAAAGGGTTCTTTAGAAAGTTCAATAAGTTCAACTGTGAGCTCTTTGGGGACAGGGATCCATCTTATTAATTTATTATTGTTTTCTCTATGGAAACCATGTTGGGGACTTTTGTCAAAAAGCGGTGTAAAAATGTTTGTTTGTTGTTTGCCATCTACAAGAACAAGAAAAGGTGGGAAGGAAATGACAGCAAGCTAAACAGGGGAAGAATTCATGTCATAATATTTACACGGCCAACTTATGCCAGCTTTATACCAGTTTTACTGTCATTCCATATAAAGAATCCTGGGAGTAACTTGGTGAGGATTGTTGAGAATTCTCTCTTAGACAGCCTTAGCTTTTCTCACAGAAAAGATTCCCACAGAGAGTGGATGGCTATTAAACTAGCTCTTATGTGAATTGTGGGGAATGAGTTCTTACATATTTTCCCCCCTTGAAGGCTACACAATCAGCATAATCAAGGGGTAAGGACTTTCCTGGAGTGTATTTCTTCAGGTAGCAAAGCTGAATACTCCACCATCACATAAAAACTCACTGCACACATTGAAAACTAGCAAACTGGGAAGTTTCAGCTTAGCTTTCTCTTTGGCAAGCCATTTTTTCTAATGTGAGGTTGTTTTGTTTCAAAGGGATTATAAGCATCCAACCCCTCCCCACACAGAGACTAGAAGAGTCATGGCATAGTCCAGGAAAAACTGAGTACATAAGAACAGCCCTGCTGGATCAGGCTCAAGGCCCATCTAGTCCAGCATCCTGTTTCACACAGTGGTCCACCAGTTGTCTCTGAGAAGCCTACAGGCAAGAGCTGAGGGCATGCCCTCTCTCCTGCCGTTGCTCCCCTGCAACTGGTATTTAGAGCACTTCATACTGTTGATTGCATAAATGTCCCCTACAAAATGAAGTGAAACAAACCACTCTTTCCATTAGAGATGACACCCATCATATGATGCCATGAGCTTCCAATAACAGTCTTCCTTGCAAAAAGTATATTTTTGAAGTACACAAAAAATCTAGTAATTTTCTCTTTCAGATAATGATGATTGGAGACTATCTCAGTGGTGGTTTGCCATGACCTTGATTCTAATGTGAATAAGTGATCAAGGGCCATTCCAACCCATCATTTAAATCAAATTTAGTAATAATGTACATGCTGTTCATGGAGAACTACGCAGACATGCTTCAAAAAGGCAAGCTTTGAATTGAAAGTCCTCCCTGTACAAACCTCTAAAGCAGACTAAAACATTCGGGGGTGGGGGGGAATAGATGATATTACAGTCTAATTTGTTGGTTAATAAAAACTTCCTGAGGCATTAAATTTACTGCACAGAATAAATGCACTTTATATATTCTCCAAAAGTATTCTAATTAATCAGTGAGTAATCATCATATCATAGGCCCAACATACACAAAACAGTTAGGTGTGCCTGTTCCGAGACTCAGGGCTTAGAAGGCACCTTGGGAGGCTCATGAGGATGGCAGTGAAGGAACACACTGAGAAATTCCAGGACGGAGTCTGATGTCAGATGCAGGGGGTGTGGCTAGGCGGGCTGCTGGTGGCGGGCTGAACTGGGGCCACCACTGCCCTCCCTACATCACTGTATCAGGCAGCTTTCTATGTTCCTATGAAGCATTTTGTGGGTCTCAAATAAAGATTCAAGGCCTACACATCCTGTCTCAGATCCACTCTTGAATGAGCACTATGACACTGACTCACTTCTGTGTCTTTAACATGGAGATTTAAAGTGGATGTTTCCTCAACACTTCTCTCCACGTGAAGAAAATATTCTAGGAAAACCCCTATGCTTTTGGAGAAGACTTCTCGGTGGTCCCCAATGCAGGGGAGAGGAGAGGATGTGGTATCATGGGCATCTGCAGGACTTTTTCTGGGGGAGGATGGAGGGGCTGAGATCCCATGCCCAATTATCTGAGTGTAAGACCCATTGAATTCAATGGGGCTGGCTCAATCCCTCCCTCTCTGGATGCCCATGTCTGGTACACTCTGCTTTGCCTCCTCTGGAGAATCTCCTATGCATTTTGGCAGAGCATCCCTTTCATTGTCATAAAGCAAGATTTTGGTTTGTTCAGCCATATTGAATACAAGGTGGTTCATGAGGTGCTTTGCACGAGCAGTGTGAAGTGCCAAGAGTAGGTTTGCGAGGAGAGCAGCCTTGACGCAGATGATCACTTACCCGTCACTGGGCAGATGAATTGCCCACCCAGATGAGCGGCAGCTCTCTTGCGGGCCGTCCGTGTCTCGCTGCACCTCACCCAGCAACTCTAGGGGTCAGGTGAAGGAAAGTGCCACCGTGCAGCACCCTGAGCTGCACAAGTGTGTGGTGCATTTCTGGGATCCCCCCTCCCTTCTCCCCGGCTGCTTACACCGGCCAGAAAAATGAGATTAACAGACTGCTTGCTCCATTGACCTCGTTTAAGAGGTGGGCTCACTGCCGTGGGCTCCCTTAGCCCAGTTTTGCTCGCTCGTGAGAATAGCCACTATATCTCCCTCTGACAAGCCGTTAGCAAGACGTCAGAGTCTTCCTTAAGAAATGGAGACTTTGGGAGTTCACAGAAACCTGCTCTGCTTCAGCATCAGTTTTTGCCCTTCTCAGAACTTCAGCTAGTCCTCATGACAGAAGTGGCAGGCATGTGCATGGCAGATTTACAGTTCCCTCTGTGGATTGGCAAACCTGGTTTTCAGTCCTTTCCCAGCTGACAATGTTCTCTCCCCAGAGAACTAGACTGCTTATTGAGATCCCCTTCCCAATGAGGAGAAAAGGGATTTTGGCACTGGAGATGGCTTTCTGCTGATAGCATGTCTGTGATCACAGAGTCATTCTCTAAGGCTGGCTTCCAAAACCAGACAGCTGATTTATTACTTTCAGGTTGGAAAGTGGCAATAAAAAGACTCATCTGACAAAAATTTATTAGGACTCCTTTTCCCCACAGGTCAAATCAGAACAGAGACTTCAACACTACCTTTCATGATTTAACTCTCAAATCCTAACCAATGTAGCAACCAGTAGTAAATATATAGTATCATTTTCTCTATATTGTCTTAGCATTAACTTTTCTTTTCCTGAGAGCTATGGGAAATATTAGCTGAGACTGTACCTTTGCATAAACTAACTAGGTCTCATGATTGTAAGGTATCACTTCCCGTATTTCCATTCATGGTGGCCTTGAACACGGTTTCTCTAGGATAAGGAGATGGAGTGATTAATGATACTCATGCACTCTAATAGTTAATATCCTAACAGTGCACTAAGCCCTAGAATTCAGTTTGTTTTTTAGAACTTGGTGATTTTACTACCAGGGCCTATAGATGCTATTAAACTAATGGGCCTATGGTCTGACTAGAAGCAGTTTCATTTCTTGGGAAGGGTCATAGCTCAGTGGAAGAGCATCTGTTTTGCATGCAGAAGGTCCCAAGTTCAATCTCTATACAGATGTCTGTATACTCGTACAGGTTTGTGTGAATGACTGTATCTGTGTTCATTTTAAAAGTGAACCTGGACACAGGCCCTTCAAATACATGGTACAGATAGGAAGTGTACTTCTGTACCTGTGTTCAACATAACATGTGAATGACTGCACCTGTGTACAGATCAGTACCTGTGTGCAATGTACACTAGTTGTATGAGTGCTGAACATAATGTGTGAATGGGCCTTGGGAAAGACTCCTTTTCTAAAACCCTGGAGAGCCATTGCAATTCAGTGTAGACAATACTGAGCTAGATGGACCAATGGTTGGACTCAGTAGACGGTAGCTTCCTATGTTCCAGATAATGCAAGGTGTAGGCAACACATAAAGGATCCAGCAGTCAAGAAATACGCTGCAGACTAGCATTTGGTAGGGTTGCAATGAAGGCCTTGGAAAGGATATTTAGATGCCATGATGTGTCTATGCCTACAAAGATAAGAATCATTCGGACCATGGTTTTCCTGTGTTACTCTATGGATGCAAAAGCTGGACTTTGAAGAAGCAAGATAGAAAAAGCATTGATGCTTTTGAACTTTGGTGCAGGAGAAGACTTTTGAGGATACCATGGACAGCCAGGAAAACAAACAAATGGATCATAGAACAAATCAATCCAGAATTCTCACTCGAGGCACAAATGACCAGACTCAAACTATCAGACCGGACACATTATGCGAAGACCCTTGAGAAGTCCATAATGCTGGGAAAGGTTGAAGGGCAGAGAAGATGACCAGCAGCAAGGTAGATGGACTCGATTACAAGAGCAATGAATGCACCACTGAGAGACCTAAAAGTCCAAGCTGGAGACAGACTATCCTGGAGAGAACCTATCTACGAGGTCGCTAAGAGTCGACACCGACTTGACGGCACATAATCAATCAATCAATCAATGTCAGTTAACACGACAGCTAGTCATACCAATTGTCACATGAGTTCTACTATGCCCTTCACCAGCAACACATTTTCCTCTCCCTGCCTCCATTTGCCTTCTTTAGGTTTTGTTTTGCTTCATTTATCATTGAGCTTATGAAGAATTCTCTGAAACCTAAAATCTAGTTCACTGGTATTCGCTAGCCCTCATAAAAGCATTACAGTCGTGTTCTTGGCTTGAATATTTTTATTTAATAAGAGTAGTCTTTGATATGATATTACCAAGAGGGGAAAAATCACTCCCAGTGTTTAGTAATTTTTATTCACATGCAACAAATTGATTGTTGTCGTGGTGCACCGTCGCCTTGGCTAATCATATGCATAAGTAACCTTGGGGAAGTGCGTCTATGTCCTCTACACATCTAGTCCTGTAAACGTGCTTGTGTTAAGTGGCTTCTTTGTTAGCCTCAGTATAAAGTCTTGCAGGCTGATCTCTTCCCTTTGATTCCAAGACCATCTTTCATTCGGAATACAGATGACTGTATCACAAAGTTTAATTTCAGTTGTGCAACTTTGAAGAGTAAACAATAATCCAGGAAGAAAACCACTTTCTGTCCACAGCCAAGGATCTACCAGACAAGTGCCCTCTGCCAACTCCGTTTGAATTAAGAAGATTTGGAGCCCTTTCTCATGAGCTGTGAGAAAAGGCAAGTGGGCTAGCAGGGAAGAATCTTTAAAAAGCTTACCTCCCTGCAGACAATCTGGTCCTGTGCTTTGGGTGGGCAGTTCGCTTGCTCAGACAATTACTGGCTGTTGCCGCTAGCTCTGAGGTCAGGGTGCCTCACCCTGCATCACCTTGCATTTGAGAGGGACTATACCAAGGTTCGCTTTTAAATTAATGCACATACAGTCATTTGCATGCAGAGGCATAGCCACCATTGAATAGGAGGCCAGTTCCATGGGGGCTGTGATCCACGCCGGCCACTCTCTGAAATCATCAAGCACACCAGAGCAAAGACCCAATCCCAGTTTTCACTTTTGGAACAGCCCTGCTTCCTCACAGTGGCTTGGTGATGTCATCAGGCTATGTTGGGTTGACCAGAGTGTGCAGCCATCCAGGTTGGTTGGTGGAGAAGGCAGGCGGGCAACAAGGTTGGTGGCGAAGGAAGGAGGGGGTGGATCTTCAAACATTGCTCCAGGTCCCCCTCCAACCTTGCTATGCCCCTGTTCAGGTGCAAACATGTACCTGTGCACAGACACCTCTACAAATGTACAATGTGATGTCTGTTTCCAGCAATGACGTGATTTCCCCACTTAAATCACAATGGGTGTATTTAGGACTGTGAGTTTAGAATACCTCAGGTCTTAAATTTATGGATATTCATAAAATTAATAAAATCTCTGTCCAGTTGTATTTTTAAAAGTGCAAGAGACCTTATTATATTAAGCAGGGACTTCAATGACAAAGTGTTTTAATAATACTACATGTTGCTCCTGTTCGAATCACTCACACAGCCCATTGATTTATTTTGTTGCTTGAAATCTCTGGGTTCTAACTGTAGGAGACCGCATCAGACTGGATGCAAGTAACACAAGTTCTTATGCAGGGAGGAAAAACATTGGGTAAATAAGATTAGAATAGTTTGTCTTCTGTTCCGGACCAGATTGTAAGTAACCTGTAAGTAACCTGCACTATAACCCAATACTAACCTCTAGAACAGGCATTCATAAAGTTGTGTGTGATCGCTTTAGAAAGAAATCATATCTCCATAAGGTGTTCTAAATCCTTTACCAATAACAGCCTAACTGTATATCCTGAAAAGGGTCCATACATTTCCCTGTTTCATATCATTTGTCCTGCTTTGAATAACCACGTGAAAAGGCAAAGCAGAAGCTATGTTAGGCACTGAAGCAGAGCTTCCAAACACTGGAAATCCTGCTAGAGACTTCATTAGGCTTTGCTCACCTATGATCAATCCTATCTTTGTAGGTTTAAGGACTAGAAACTTGGTTTTTAACCAAAAGGTTGAGATTCTCGGGATCTTAATTCTGTACTCATCAAATTCCATTTTTGTATAAAACAGTGCCTGAATGGTTCCCATATCTGTCCTCAATTTTCTTCTTCCTTTCTATTATAATAACATACACCGTCTATCCTCCCTCTCTCCCTCCCTTCCCTATTTGGAAGGGAAGAAGCAGGGTGTGGTCCCATTTTGCCTTTCTTCCTTTGCAGGACATCCAAGGGGGAACAGTTCTGGGTGGGCTGCTGTGTCACCCCTGGGAACTGGCCCACCAGAAGCAGCCCACTTCACCTAGGTAGGGCTGGTCCTGCAGAACAGGAGGGTAGCTCTGATCATGTGCAGACAGCTGGAATGCTGTCAGTGACAACTGGGTTTCTTAGAAAATTGTAGGTTTTCATTTTATTCATGGCTTTGCATGGCTACTCAGTGTGTATATATGAAGCTGCCCTTGATCTAGCTAGCCCAGTTGTGTCTTCCCCAACTGGCAGCAGCTTTCCAATGAAGACTTTCTCCTGATCCTTTTTAGTGACAATGCCAAGTTTGGGTCCTGACACATCCTGCATGTAAAGTGTTGGTTCTACCATGGAACCTGAGCCCTTCTCCATACCTGTGATACTATCTTCAGCTATTATTTTCTAGGGCTGAGCTGAAATTTCCATGCCCATATGAAAATGAACACCATTTTCAATGAAAACCATATGAGCACCCTTTGGGGAAAGCATGGGCCTCTCTCCAAAAGAGAAGCAGTCCCTGAAAAAAAAAAAGCCATTCAGGATCCCCTCTTTGTCTTAAAAAATAGTCACATAATCAAGTGCCAGGGCTTGGCCTGGCTCTGAGACAGGCCGCTGGTGAGGAGGTCTGACTGTGGAGGATGCCAGTTCGAGTCCTCGGGGCCAGAGGTCAAGACAGTCCGAAATCCTAGGGCAGGAGATAGGCTCATGAATGGGCAGTTGATCAAGTACTTGTCTGTGCAAGTGAACATAAGAACAGTCCTGTGCTGGATCAGGCCCAAGGAGGCCCATCTAGTCCAGCATCCTGTTTCACACAGTGGCCCACCAGATGCTGCTGGAAGCCTACAGGCAGGAGTTGAGGTCATGCCCTCTCTGCTGCTGTTACTCCCCTGCAACTGGTACTCAGAGGCATCCTGCCTTGGAGGCTGGTGGTGGCCTATAGCCCTCCAACATGTGAGGCAAGGCTGTTGCTCCATCAGGTACAGTTGCTCATACTGAAGTACCCAGCTAGGAGCAACGGTTTAATAGGGCCAGCCAGGCTCCTATTGGATCCTCAGGTCACCTGAATTGAAGGGCTGCAGTACCACTTCTGGCCACTATGTGGGTAGTGCAGTGCAGCACAGAATAGGCCAATAATTCTAAATTGTTGTGGCCGCACAGAGATCAAGGCATCTGAACCCAGCTGCCAGAGTCTCTGATTTGAGATCCTTGGTGCTTTACACTTGAATGGAAAAATTCCTCTTTGGAAATATGAATTTCCATGATTCATAATGCTCTCTCCCTCCCTCCCTCCCTCCCAACTTCCAGCCTAGTTTCCCTTCCACCCATGCTCTCACATGGTGGTGATGGGAGACAGTGGGTCTTTTTCTCTCTCCTGCGCTGACAACAGATAGTTACTTCTCTTAAAGTAGCTCCAGCAACTACCCCAGGAGAGGCAAACTGCAGCAACATGTGGCACCCCATCCAAACTTCTTCCTCTCTTGGCAGGAGATGGGGGAAGATCTCAGTCCTCATAGAGCAGGCCTGCTCAACTTAGGCCCCCCAGCTGTTTTTGGACTCCCATAATCCCCAGCCACAGTGGCCAATAGCCAGGGATTATGGGAGTTTTTGGTCAACATCTGCAGGAGGGCCGAAGTTGAGCAGGCCTGCCATAGAGTTTCGGAATAGCTTCCCTAATTGTGGCTGCTGCAGACACAGCAAGTGAAGCCATCCCTATATGCTATATATTGTGTAATCCACTTATTCTCTTCTCCAGAAAATTGCCAAAATGGTCCCCCTTTTTGCAGAGAGGAAGGCGAACTGTTCTGTGAAAAGCTTCCTGATGTCATCTCAGTCACAAGATATACATGTGTGTCCCTCACCAGTATTCAGGTGTTGAGACAGATGATTTTGGGATTTTCTCTTTTCCCCCAGAAGCAGATGTTGATAAACAAGACTAGGAGAATCTTGATAGCTTCCTTTCTGCAAACCTGGCTACATCTTAAAGGGACTGAACACATGGGCCAAATTAGCCATCAAAACTGCAGTTGCTATGGCTGCAAAGTGGTGTGTAAACCACTACTTTTCCATTGCTCTCGTAAAAGGCCATCATAAAGTTGACCATTATCATCCTGCAGGGAGGGGAATATGGAATTTAATGAGTAAAAGTAGACACTCTGTCTTGACATCAATGTTTAATGCCTTCTGGGCTAATCTGTAAAATACTATTAATTACTATTAGCCTTGTAAGGATAAAGCAAGGGACGGGTCTTTTTAACCATACAAACTTTTAAATAAATATACAGTAGCTACTAGCCATAGATGGTAGAAATGCTACAGAATGCTTAACTAGCATGTGACGAACTTCTCCTCCTCCTTACTTTAAGCTAGAACTCTGAGGCAGACACACTTCAGGTCCAGAATTTATGCTTTCTTTCATGTTCCAGGAAGCAATGTGCCTATTTGATTATGTCTCACGTCCTTGTAGAGAAGTCAAGAACTTTGGCTGAATGTGAGGGTCTGCACACAAGATTAGGGGTGTTTGAGCAAACACCCCTAGGTTTTCTGAGGAAGGAGCGAGATGAAGATATTTTAGTTTGAAATAGATTTCCTTTCAGTTAAATGTGAATTGTGTGAGAATACAGTAATCTCACCTTTTGTGTGAGCCCATTTGGTTTCCAATAAATGTTTTATTTCATATTAAATATTCAAAGCTATTAATCACAGGTAGAGTTCCTGGTTGCGGTAATATATGAATACCTTTTTTATTATGTAGATTAAGAATAAGCAGTAAGCTAGAGTTACCAGTAGAAGGCATATTTGTTATTATTATTTTATTGGCCAGAAACAAAACCAATGATCTACCGAGCCCTTTATATAATGAAGGGGGGGGGGCAGGAGAAGGATAAGAGAATATGGGAACAAATCTTTCCAAAACGTATTCCAGTGTGCATATGGAAACCCAGCCTAAACATACAACACAGCTTGTCAGACCCCCAGGGGACGATGTGGGCTCCTGGCCCTTTGTGAACTCCAGAAATACTGGGTAGGCACAGAAAAAGGTCAGCCTCAGGAACAGCCAGGGGAGGAGGCTAGTTGGTCTCCTGCATCCTCCTCCTGGCTTGCTGCATTCAGCCAGTTCCCTCTCCTGGAGAACTCCTGGCTCCCATAAACAGCCCCTCATTATCAGCTGCCTTGTCTTTAAATACCCCAGTGCATAGCTGACAGGGCTTCAAGCCTACTTCCAGCCCCGCCCTCTTCCTGACCTTGCTTCCTGTTTCCTGTGCCACCTGTCAAAGGTGCATGGACCCACAATAAATCAAAACAACAGCTGGAATGCGTAGAATTGAGGTTTTTTACTAGCAACAAAGCGAAAGCAAGTGTACATAGGACAAAGTCAATGGGAATTACCACATTTGAATTGTCAGTCCATAAATCATAGTCGAGTGCCAAGTCCAATATGGGTTAATGCCAGGAGAGGGGTCGGTTGCCAGTTCCGTAGTCCAGGGGGTTCCGAAAAGAGTTGCAAGTCGATAGCCAGGCACCGGGTCAAGATCACAGGAGCAAACAGGAACAAGGTGCTCACAAACAGGGAGCTGGAATTGCATACCAAAGCAATCAGTTGAAATCAGCGTGGTGCAGAGTAAGCAGTCTCAATTTATACCTCTTTCAAGGTTAAATGCCAGGTGAAGCCAATTAAGGCCCCCGCCTGCCTTTGGAGCTGCAGTTGGGGTGGCTAGAGATGGGATGGGCCTGATCGGGCCTTACTGACCCAGAGGGGCTGCTCGGCTTGTGCCAATAAGGGGGATGGTTGAAATTGAATCGAATGGCCCTTTTAAGGGGTGATTTGATTCAAATTTGAATCACTCAGATCACCCAGATTCATGTCAAATCTATTTAAATTCAAATTGATTTGGACTTCCCTACTTCTGAGCACTGCTTTTTAAAATGCCAGAGCTTTGGAAGCTCCTAGAGGGGAGGGCATGGAGGCTGGCGATGGCCCATAGCCCCCAGGCCAGTAGCCATGCATCGACCTGTGCTCCTTGAATTGCTCTGAGCCCCCTTTTAAAGCCACCCAGGCTGGTGGCCATCCCCTCATCCCATGGCAGAGCGTTCCATTGACCAATTGTGCACTGGGTGGAGTTTCCCCATCTGCTACCTCAGAGGATTCCTGCTGGCAACCTCAGAGAAGCCACTGCCAAGCTGTGAAGGCAATCCTGAGCGAGATAAACCAATGGTCTGACTCAGTATATGGCAGCTTCCTATGTTCCTATGGTTAAAACAATGCCCAAAGAGGGTCGAATCTACTCAAATTTGATTTGAATTCAAATTGAATTTTCAGACCAGATTTGAATTTGATTTGAATTTGAACTCATTTTTCAGAATTTGATTTGAACTTGAAATGAATCGAAAAATTCATTTTGTGCACATCTCTGCTTGGAAGCCTTAGGTCTGCCCACCAATGGTATAGAGATCCTGTAATGTGTGGGCTAAGAAATAAGTTCTAACAATATGAAGTTTGCCCTATTCATTGCCATGAAGGGGTTCCTGGATTTCTGCATTCCTCTCCCCAAATCAATGGGACACCTTTTGTGGATGGCAAAGTTCTGTATGCACATTGATATCGTGCACAGCAGAATACACACATCGGACTTGGAGTTGGAGGGTGCTTCTTTTCAGCAAAGAAAATAAAATCCCTTCTGTTCATATGCTAGGCATCTTTCCAGATCCTGAACACACAGAGAACAAATGGACTCAGGCTAGGTGTGTATTGCTACCAAAAAATCCTTGGGGTTCCTTTTTGTTTCCTTTTTCTAAACCCTGAGCCCTCAGAAACAGAATAAACAATCATAAACTTGGACTGTCTAGAGAACCAGCTTGCACAACATGGTATCTTGTTTATGGTTGCGGCCAGAGAAAGCTCCGGAAAGGAATGTCTGTTTGTCATGTCAAATTAAGCTGGAGTGGAGAGCTGGGGCACTAGGGTGCTCAGAACCACGGAAAAGAATCAATGAAAAAAGAAAAAAATTAAAAATCCACCTTCTCTCAGCTATATTCCAATGATTAACTAAACACTTAATCCCTGCCTTGATTCACTACATATGCCTCTAGCTGCTAGGTTCCACCTCTCTCTGTCTCTCTCACTCTGTGTGTCTTGGGGCATGTTCTGTTTTGACTGCCTCAATGTCATTACTGACAAACAAACCAGTATAAGCTTCTGTGTTGGGGCAAACAAACAAAGGAAATACTTCCTGATACAAAGATTAATTCTGCCAATGAATTTCCCTCGGCTTAAGCTCCTTCAATTCCAAGTAACTGCCTTGCGTCAACAGCCCTCGTCAAACGGGTGTATTCAGATCTCAAAAGACTGCAGACCCCAGGAATGCAGGTTCTACCGCAGGGGTGCTTCTAAAATTTCTTATGTGCATTTCTCACTGTATTGCAGTCTTAAGCAATCTGATCTTGTTTCCAAAACGCCTGGGATGAATTCAGAGTTCTCCATTGTTTCATTGGTTTTATTGATGGATTTTTGTACAGTTTCAGGCATGTGCCGTTTGCGGCAGATTTTGGTTCCTTTGGTTTAATTTGTGTGTTTCCCTCCTCCCTACGTTTGTGTCTTTTAGCCCAAGCTTTCTCAGCTTCCTAAATTGTTTAGGTTTTAATCTCTGTTTCATTTTTAAATTGTTAAATTGTTTTAAGTTTGTTGTATATGTTTTTAACTTGTTTTATGCTATTGTTAACCACCCAGAGACGAAAGTTTGGGGCGGTGTACAAATCTGATAAACAAACAAACAAATAAAATAGAAGATGGCCCTGAATTTACAGGACTGACACAACTGCACAGGCGTGGGGTTTTGGGGAGGGGTTTTGTGGGTTTTTTTGCAGTGTTTGATCAGTACACACACGTGCACCTGAGCGTTGGTAATACAGCATGCCAAAAGAATCCCTCCCTTGGAACAAGACTGCTCAGATTCAAGATCTGACTCGGCGAGATCAATCATATTGCTTCTTATCCAAAGCCATATGCAACTTTGGTCAAAATGGAAAGGTCCTGGTGGAAACAATCAGCCTCATGGAGGACAAGTCTATCAATGGCTAATAGTCTGAGGGCGATAGGCCACTCCAGCCTCAGAGGCAAGATGTTTCTAAATACCGCTTGCAGGGGAGCAACAGCAGTGGGGAGGGCCTACCCTCAGCTCTTGCCTGTGGGCTCCCCAGAGGCATCTGGTGGGCCACTGTGTGAAACAGGATGCTGGACTAGATGGGCCTTGGGCCTAACCCAGTATCGTTTCCTTGCTGCCAGCTTGCTTTGTGGTTGCTATTCCACTTCACCTTTTTGTACTTTAAAAGTTAAATATCACCCAGCTAACCTGTTATTTGTACTTTTCAGCAGCCATTACGAAATGCCAACAAGGCAAGAGTTAACACTTCAATTAACTACCCACATTCCAGCCAGACACTTTTAGCACCACAAGAGATATCCTCCCATTCTGCAAAAAACCAAAAACAAACCAAAAAACCCCAACCCCAACAAAAAACTTTCCTTGGTGCAGAGGGCTCACGTGGTCCTCAGCAGTATTCTTAAGTAATTGCTTTAACATCAAAACATCTGTTGGCAGTAAACATCCATGACTTATGCTGGTTCTGTAGAATGAGAGATCTAAGCCTTATTTCTGCCCTTTATTTCCTACAGAAAATGTCTCACTATTTCCCTTCTCCACTTATTTATCTAGCCAGCTCTGTTGTTGGCGGGGGGCAGCGGGGAGGAGGTCAAGCAGAAGCCTTGACTGCTTTGGAGAAACAACTTGAATAACACCATCTTGCCAGTCCTGGGAGGAATCCTTTTGTTTCTGGTCTGACAAACAGATCCTCAGTTTTCAGCTCGCCTCCTTAAGGCTAGACTTCTATATATTTCAATTTGTCCCCCCTGTATTTTTTTTTAAAGCCCTAGGTAAATTCCTTCCTGTCTAATGACTACTTGAGAGGATTCATAGTTACAGAAAATCAATCTTTAAATGGTATCGAACAAGGGCTTTCAGAATCTCAAGGTGACTAGCTCGGTCTTCGCTGATTAAACATGACACCACATCATCAAAGTCAGCTGCGGAGATGTTTTCCTGCCTGTTGTCTTACAGTGTTCTCAGAGAGCATGGTGGCCTTTAGACCTGTGGCATACTTCAACTCTTTTCCTCCAAGAAGACCAAGGCCACATTTCCTTATTTCCTTTAGAAGGAGAACAAACAGAACTAATACAATCTATCTATCTATTAAATTTCTATAGTGCCACATAGCCATGGTGGTTTGACAAAAACAAAACAACAAAACCACATTGAAAACCAAGCGTTGAAACAGTATAAATTCCAAAACAGCAAGAAAACCAATTTACAACTAGTTGAAGGCTTGCTTAAATAAATTAGTCTTGAGAGCTCTTTTAAAGGCTGCTGGAGATGGCAAAACTTCCACAGGGAATTCATTCCAAAGTCTCAGGGTGCCTACAGAAAAAGCCCAGCCCTAAATCATCACCAGATGTGCTGGAGGCAACCACAGATGGACCTCTTCAAAAGATCTTAATAAATGGTGGGGATCCTGCAGAAGGCGCTCTCTTAAATACCCTTGGCCCAAAGAGCTAAGGGCTTTATAGATAATCACCAGCACTTTATATTTTGCTTGGAAACATATGGGCAGGCACTGTAATGCTTTTAAAAGAGGAGTAATTTAGTCTCTTTGGATTGCCCCAGAGACCAACGTAGCTGCCACATTTTGAACCAACTGCAGTTTCCAGACTACATATAAAGTGGGTAACAAGGAGAGGTAGTACTTCATTGGATTTGCCTTCCAGGCTCCTCGCCATCTTAGTTGTACTCCTCTGAACTAGGGATGTGCAAATCAATTCGAGTCGGATCTATTCAAGCTTGGATCTGGACATTTTATGTGATTCAAACTCAAATTGAATCGCCCTTAGAAAAAAGGGCCTGATTTGAGTTCAAATTGAATCAACTCTGATTCGAGCTCAAAAATATTTGAGTGATTTGAGCACTCGTTTTCCGGCACTGGCTTCTGATTGGCTTGAGATCTTTCTTCTTGGTTGGCTGCTTATCATACAAATTAAGTGTCGACATGGGCAACTTTGCCCCCACTGGCTGGGGGGAGTCAGGAGGGAAGGGGTAGACAGATGAGGGATTTTCAAAATGTATTTAAGGAAACTGCTTGGAGGCAGAGAGACAGAGAGCCATTTTGTGTCTTAGGAGAGGAGAAGGGCCAGAGAGAGAGACTGCAGTCGCTTAGCACTGTTGGCAGCCTGTGGGTGCACTACAGTGCTAAATAGAACACCCTGATCCCACAGACCCCCTTTTAAAATACTGGCCTTAAAGGTGCTTCTCCTCCCACCGCCATCAGAGTTAAGGCTTCAATTTTTTTGAAGATGAGATGCTGTTGGCTGAAAATGAGATGTCCAGGAGGGTGCAAGGCAGAGCCAGGAACAGAGTGGCAGGCAGAGGGAGGGGTGATGCTGTTGGCTGTGGTGGGCAATGGTGCTGGGGGGGGGCAACTTCCCAAACAGGAGGATGTACTTCTGCTTCCTGGAGCTGCTCAGCACCAGACTGAAGGTGGCAGTGGTGGTGGTGCCCAGATGAACCAGCAGCCCCAGTATTACCACCATCCCCATATATATATTGTATATTCAGTCCTGGACCAATGGCAGCATGGTATGGGACCACTTTGAGCTCATCCCTGGTGACTCACATGATGCTGCCTGCATCCACTGCAGGACACAGGCCAGCAGGGGGAAGGACCCTAAGCATCTTATGATGATGGGGATGTTGCAGCACCTGCGATGACATCACCGGCAGGGGGAGATCCCTACTCCTGCTGGCAGCAACAGGCCTGGTTTGTCCTTGACTAGCGGCAAGGCACCTGATGCTGCTTCCAAGCAAGGGGAATTTGACTGTGCAGTGGGTGCAGTTGGTGGGCAAGCAGTCTAGCAGTCTGGTTGCCCAGGGCCACATCACATTACCTGGGCCATTGGGGAGATGATTGCCGTGGATGACCAGCCATTCCAGGTGGTGGAGAATGCCAGCTTCCACCAGCTGCCCCTGACTATAACATCCCCTCACACACCATCTTCAGTTGGGTGTGCAGAGAGGCCATGCTCGTCTGGATCTGGAGTTTGCAGAGTCAAATGGAAGCTCTGCTCATCTGCAGGGGACAGGGTAGGATATCTCCCCCCTTCCCACAAACTACCCCATCTGATTGTGTGAAAAACGACTCAATGAATTGATAGGAAAGTGAGGACATGGCTAACTTCTGTTCCAGAATGTAGCAGGCTTCATTCCCCAAGCATGATTTTCAAAGGTGTCTTACAGGCTTTGGACAAACAAAGAAGTAAGTGGGATAGGACACAAGGAGGTCAAACTGACCGCTCTGTTCTTACCCTGAAAAGAAACCTGTACAGCCTTTTTACACAAGAGATTTCTTAGGATTTGAATTCATTAGCTTATTAAATACAAAGAAAATGGTTTGAACAGAGATCTTAGCTGCTTGAGATATTACAATAGCTTCCTCTGATCACTCTGTTACTGTATATATGTTTGATGTGGGGAAAAGAAAAGTTTTGTGGACAGCGGAAGACCTGCCTGAAGTGGTTCCAACTTGAAGATTGTTGTAAAATAGCTTCTCTGACATCCTTCCTGATTAAGAGCCCTGGGTTATGTTGAAAGCCTGTGTTCACTTAACAGCCTTAATTCCCAGAGTGTGCGATGTAAGAAAGAAATATATTAAACAATCAAAGACTTTTTATGAACCTGGAATGGGTTCAGAGTAGAGATGTGCACGAATCAGATTTTGTGATTCAATTTGGGCTTGAATTGAATCACAAAATACTCAAATTGATTAATCAAAGCAGTGGACATTGCTGGCTGTTTTGATGAATCAATTCAGAATGATTCGAGTGATTCAGCCATAGGGAACAATGGGGAATTTGAATCATCCCATTGTTCCTCATAAGTAGAGCCCTAGGGACACCAATGTGGGGTGAGTGTAGGGCATGATAGGAGCTACCTTACCACCCAACCCACAAAAGTAATGGGCAAGAGAGTAATTAAACCCCTCTCCCCCAAACCCACATAGGATCCTAGGGTGGGGGTGGGGAAAGGTTTTTTAAAAATTAAAATCGGCCACTTGCCCATTTCTTTTCTGGGTTGGCTAGTAGGTAGCACCCATCATGTCCTACTTCCCAACCCACTTTGCTGTCCCTAGGGCCTACCCATGGGGAACAATGGGGTGATTGAGTTCCCCATTGTTCC
This sequence comes from Hemicordylus capensis, assembly GCF_027244095.1. Classification (NCBI taxonomy): domain Eukaryota; kingdom Metazoa; phylum Chordata; class Lepidosauria; order Squamata; family Cordylidae; genus Hemicordylus; species Hemicordylus capensis. The sequence goes on from NC_069667.1 coordinate 25,340,732, forward strand.
CTATGGCCAAATCACTCCAATCCCTTGAATCATTTTTAGTTGATTCGTCGAAACAGCTGGCAATGTCCAGTTGTTTGGATGCCTGGACAGCCATCCCCCCCCCGGCAATCCATGGCCACCGATAACTCATCTGCCATGTGGTTAGTGTCCAGCACCTCCACATGCAGGGCAGCCTATCTGTCCTTCACGGCATGGGAGGGGCTGTTCATGCCACTAGCAGCATGTATTCCCTTCCCGTTGCTCCCCCACCCACCCATCCACCCACCCACCCATAATGTAGATCTCATAATGTTCTTGAATTCTTACTCCTAATCACCAGCTTCTGCTGCGTTCATTTGTGGGAGAACATTCCTTAGATTCTTTATTCTGATCCCCATCCATGCCTTTCATCTGGACACACCCTCAGTTTCCACATTCTCTGCTAGATCCTTCTGCCTGGACTCTGGAGAGTATATTAAGATGTCGTCCTTTGCCTTTTCCTCATTGGATAGAAGTCCCAAAGTACATCACCACAAATGTTCCCCATGTACCATAAGCCAAGAGGTGCTCCAGACACTTCACATCCCTGAGAACAGTGAGAAGGGATGGGTACTGGAGTCCATTCGCCATTTCCTCCACCTTCCCATTTCAGGAGCACATAGAGGCAGTGTTAGCAGTGCATTTGCTGAAGCCACGAGAAAGGGTGGAGGGTGTGGAAAGCCGAATTTATCGTGCGCCACAGCCATAAAAGTGGGAAGCATAGGACTGCAATCAAGTAGGAACATAGGAACAAAGGAAGTTGCCTTATGCCAAGTCAGACCATTGGTCCATCTAGCTCAATGGCCCATCAGAATCGTCTACTTACACTGGCAGCGGCTTCTCCAAGGTTATAGGCAGAAGTCTCTCTCAGCCCTATCTTGGAGATGCTGCCAGGGTGGAAGTTGGAACCCGCTGCAAGCAAGCATTCAGGTGCTCTTCCCAGAGCAGCCCCATCCACTAAGGGGGATATCTTACAGCACTCACACAAGTAGCCTCCCATTCAAATGCAAACCAGGGAAGACACTGCTTAGCAAAGGGGGCAATTCATGCTTGCTAACACAAGACCCGCTCTCCTCCCCTTGTGGTAGACACCAGGTGTGCAAGCTGTTTGTGTAGCTGTCATACTTTAGAGCACTGCTAGATGAAACCAAGATTTGTCTAGTGCAGAATTCTGTTTTGTACAGTGGCCAGACAGATGCCTCTGAGAAACCAATGAACATGGCTCAGCTTTCTAGAATATAAACTTAATTAGCAAAAAGGTTGATTGTATTATGACCTCTGTTGACGCTCTTGTGCAAAATCATCTAACTAACTGCCCAGAGATGTAAGTTTTGGGTGGTATAGAAATACATTAATAAAATAAAATAAAATAAAATAAAATAAAATAAAATAAAATAAAATACTAGTTCAACTAGTTCTATCACAAAGACTTCACTGTTGCACCACAGCAGCCTATATTCAGGGGTACACTGCCTCTGAAGATGGAGGCTCCATGTATTCCCATCTAATATCTATTTCCAAAAGCACTGGGAATGTTATGATCCTTATGGATGTATAACTGGAGAACCCCCAGGCAAGAGGGAGGTATCAGAAGACTCAAAGTAACCAGCAGGTACATCAATTCCACAAAAATCTGAAGGGGAAAAAACCCCTAAGGAAACAACCTGCCCCCCAAACTGCCCCAATGTAACTAAATGGAGTGGAATGTCCATAGACTCGGAGGACAGTTAAGAGACAAGCAGGTAGGCAGAGCTAATGGAACGCAGTGGTGAGGAGCAGGGAAGGAGGACTTAAACCAAAAGAGTGGGGATTTTCTCATCTTGAATAATACTTCCTCAAGATAGTCACAACCCCTTCTGCTTCTGACAGGGAAAGATGCCTAAAACGGTCACCATTTTCAGGCACAAGTTCAGATACCATATACCCACCAGGGATATTCTGCAGATTGATACATGTCATAGGCAATGAAGGACAATTCCTTTTCTATTAATATGTCTAGCCCCCTTCTCAAGGCCTCAAAGACCAGTCCTTTCTACAGTTAGAAACACTCATGTCAGCCATCTTCTGTTCGAAATTCCTCTCCTTGAGTCTCTTGGTGAATGGTTCTGTTCTTCATTTCATAGCTAATTCCCAATGAGCTTGAAAACAGCCTTTGCTGATTCCCCAGTATTATCACACCAATTGGCAATAAATGAATAGGTTTTGCTCATTATGTTCTAAGTATTTAACGGATGGCCACACTGGATTGGATTTAACCTTTTTGAAGATCTGCCTTCCAATTTTCTGCCTCATAAAGGTACTCAGGTTTATTTATGATGATATCACAGAAACAAGCTTTTGAAATGAAGAAACCACTCAGATGTCATATACTTTGACTGTTGTCTCTGTCCTCAGAAAATACATGCCTTCCATGCTTTGAAAAAAAACCCAAAAACCCTCAGGATGGGTGCTATGGTTACAAAAGAAATGGATTTCTTACAGGGTAGAGCTTCTTGCTGCTTTTATTGCAACAATAAATAAATAAATACATACAACAATAAACAAACAAAACAAAACAATAAATGAACAAACAAATTCAACAATGAATGAATGAATAAAATAAAATAAATATTTCTGAATGTTTTACTTATTGATTGGTTGATTGATTGATTGATTGTTGAATTTGTATCCCGCCTTTCATTAAAACAATCCCAAGGCGGTTCACAGAGAAAAATTAAAAAGACTATAAAAATTAATACTAAGCTAAAAATATAAAAAACATCGATCTGACTGAAAAGATTTAAAATACAAGCACAATACAACAATTCAAAAATACAAAGCAGCAGCAGTAGAGTTAATCATATAACAGCCTGGGTAAAAAGGTCAGGATTTCACAAGCTTTCTAAAAACTGTGATGGAGACCGAGGAGCGAATAGGAGAGCATTCCAGAGTCTGGGGGCAGCAACAGAGAAGGCCCTGTCCTGCGTGCACGACAACCAAGCCTCCTTCATTGTCAGCACCTGGAGCAGTCGTGCAGCAAGACATGGAGTGAGTTAGTTTATATGCAATCAGTGCCAGATTTAGGCACAAGCTAAGTAAGCTACAGTTTAGGACCTCACATTATGAGGGGCCTATGACTTCTTATTTTAAAAAGGACTAAATTTCAAGTTCTAAATAATATATTTCCATGTAAAAGTATTTATAATGCAGATAAGGTTTTTGCAAGACAGCCTTTTGTTAGGTTATTAGTCTTTCCTTTCATCTCGCCAAGTAAAAATAAAGCATTATATCTATGTTCATTGTCCTTTTTGTTAGAATAATATTTTTCCCCCTGTAATGCTCTGGGGCCTTTAAAGCATGACATAGCTTAGGCCTTGCATGCAGTTCACTTTATCTTCCCAGCAACCCTGTGAGGTAGGTAAGGCTGAAATTGCGTGAGCTGCTCAGGGTGACCCAGTGAACTTGGTATCTGAGGAGAAAGTTGAACATGAATTTATGCCGCACAACTCTCAAGCAGTTCTTTGTTCCTGCAGCTGCAGAATGCAACAAATGATATAATTGGTCAATTATTGTAATCAATCCCTATGTAAAAGACAAAACTCCCCAAGCCCATGCTGTGTTACAGAAAAACAACAATATCTCAGCTTATCTGTGCCTGGTGTTACATCCACAGAATGTCCTTTAATCAGTGCTTTGCAGAAAGACCCAGTATGAAGGGGATGGGCGTACGTTTCATCAATTCTTCTTCCACTTGTTAAACCTCTCTCTAATTCCCAGTGACTTGCCTCAGTCAAGTGACACCAGGCCTAACACAACTTTTTAAATATATGTATTTAAATATTTCTGCCCCACCCTTCAGGACCAATGCATCCCAGAGCAGCTAATAATGGTAAATAAAGCAATCACACATGTGTGAAAGTAGTATCAAAAAGAAAAGAAGGATACGCCAATGCTAGCACGAAGAATAACTTTGAATCTGTAGCTGTGCATCAGTAGAGAGAACTGTGCATCTTCAGCCAAAGAGGGGTGTGTGAACCAGCTCAACCTTGAGCCGGTTTGACTTTGAACCGATCTGGTTCGAGGTCAAGCCAAACCCCCTGGACTGGCTCAGGGCCAGTTTGGGGGTTCTACAGTTTTTTAAAAAATATGACCCAGCCATGCAGATGGCCAGGGCTCATGTGCGGTGGCCTCCAAAATGGCCACTGCCACCTCAGAAAGGTCGAAATGGCCTGGAAATGGGCCAAAACAGACCTTTGGAGACCCGAGGAGGCCAGAGGGGGGAGGATGAACTGCCGGAGACCACCTGCAGCTGTGGCAGCACCCCGCCCAGGCCACGAAACCTGGTAGTGAGTTAAAAAAATATGCCCCCCCTTTGAGCTAGGCCAGAACCGGTTCAGCCTCGAGCTGAAGCTGGCCCAGCTCACTGTGTCTAAAACTGGACCAGGCCTTGTTTGGCTCGAGTCCAGTTCGATTAGAGCCAGACTGGGTTTTCCGATTTTGTACACATCCCTACAGCCAAACACCTTTCTGCCGTCAACACAGCTTCTATATAAGCCACTTTGGAAGGCTCACTGGGAAAGTGGTATATAAATTTCAAAATAAATACATAAACATATATACTACCATAACTGCAGTAGTAATTATGACTCAGCTCACATAAAGGAAGTTGCCTGACACCGAGTCAGACCAATGGTCCATCTAGCTGTACACCGACTGGCAGCAGCTTCTCCAAAGCTTCAGGCAAGAGTCTTTCTCAGGCCTACCTGGAAAAGCCACCAGGGATTGAACCTAGGACCTTCTGTGTGCAAAGCAGATGGCCCCATCCCTAAAGGAGGCACATAGGGGTCTCCCATCCAGGCACCGACCACACCAAGACCTGCTTAGCTACAGCAGGGTGGCTGTATTGTGTGCCCTCAGGCCATGCACTGGAACTCCTCATCCTTTCTTCTCATAGGCCTGGGAGTGCAAGCGTCTTTAAATTGCTACCATGTAACTTCGCTGACAACATCTCCAGCTTCCATCAGCATCATGCAGATGTGAAAAACCCTCCTAACATAAATATTTAGAGAAGAAATAAAGCTGCCAAAGGCATCTCTTTGCTGCACAAGCTGTGTGCGATAACATTACAGAGATCTTACCCATGTTGCTTGGCTGTCAAAACACAATTTTAATCGAATGGTTGCTTAAGAGAGAGAGAGAGAAATTGTCTAGAACTTTCTTTCCTTTATAATTTCACCACTTTTTGGGATGCTCACCTTCCAGGTGGAGGAAAAAACAACACACACACACACATATTAATCTCTGATGGCAGAGATTAATGAAAAGCAGCAGCAGCAGCAGCAGTACCAACAGCAGAAGTTTCAGAAGCGATATGATGCCTCAAAGCAAGGCTGGCCAATTGCTGTCCTCTCAAGAACAGGAGCGAGTCTGTTTTCTGGTCTGTCTACTGAAAACCTGGTCCCATCATAGGTGGCCCGGTTCTATGGTACAGCGGGTGCTGCAAGTGCTTTACAGTTGTGAAGCAAAGGCTGGAGCGTTATTTATTTTAAAAACTGATATAAAATTCAAGGGAGCTTCCATTTATTCACCCAGATAATAGGATCCCAGGCCGAATCCAGTCCTGAGGATGGCTACTTGGCCCTCCATTGCTAAGACGCCATATTACAAGCATCGACTGAAAGCAGAGCAAAGGAGCACTTTTGCAGCAAGAAGAGCAGACTAACAGCACATCCAGACTAACCACACCAATGATCCATGGAAAGGGCCATTTTTTATGACCCCTTGTTCTCTAGGCACCCTTCCGTGCCTCCCGAAAATATGTCCCTGAGGCTACGTGCCATCCCAGTCTGGATTGGTATTTATTTATGTTCCATTTTCCCAATGGAAGTGCCACTCCATTAAAAAAAAAAGTTGTTGTGGGCCTCAAATGTATGGTTTGTTTCAACTCATACAACAGATGGCTTTGTAATTCATCCATCACCTCCAAGTGAATAGGGAAGCACCAACTTGGCTGAAGTTTGCAGGGTAGTATTTTATTTTCAGCAGTTCCCCAGAGAAGCCATTCTAAGGATGGTCCGTAATGGTTGACTTTTATATGTTTGTTTGTTTATCTATCACATGGTGGTATCATGTTTCTGATCAATTCAGGAGACGTACTCCACCTGAATTGCATTGCCATTTATTCAGGGAACTAAAATGGTCATTTATTTATGCTTTCCCCACTTTATTTACATATTCTGCAGCATTTACATATTTCATAGCACACTAGAAGGACACTCAGTTCTTCAGTAGGAGTACTCTAATAAATTACTTGGTTATCAATTGTTAATTGGCAAAAAGTCATTAGTAGAATCTCAAACTGTGTTTGGGCTTAAATGTAAGGAGTATAATATCTGCTTTAGGGCAATTAGCCCAAAGTACAATGATACTGTAGAGAATGGTAGCTTTATAAAAATTTTAAAGGTCCAAACTTTGCTTACTAGGCAGTAGGTTTATTGTTGTGATTAGGGATGTGCTGAAAAGTGATTCGGCGTCTGAATCGTGGACACAATCCCTTTATAACTGAAGCCTTGTTAAACAGCCCTTTTAGAGTAGAGGAGAGCAGGTTCATCCCTGCTCCTCCTCGCCTCAACGCCACTTCTGTAATGGCGGAGCTCCCCACACCAGCATTAACTGCATGCCGGGGAGGGTCTTGTAGCTGCCCCAACATGACACCAGCATGCACATAGCCTCTGTGCATGCATGGACAGACTTAGAAGATCCTCAATCTGATTATCATTTCATTGCCTACCCCAAGAAATGTGTGTGGAGCATTTTAAATCTTGCAATTGTAATTTTAAATGTTTAGATTGTAAACCGCCCTGAGATTTTATATAGGGCAGTATATAAATGCGTTAAATAAGTAAGTAAAATGACTAGAAATTCAAAGCTTCATAAACCAACATTCCATTTTACCTTTATTTGCGGGGAGATGCATTTGAACTGCAGGAAGACGCAGGAGTGTGTGGCTATACTCCTCCTTCTCTCTCCCCTTCATCCCTCTCCCCAAAATAAAGACAGAAAAAATAAGGAATCAGAACTTTCATTTAGTGACATCTCAGCCATAAAGCAGATCAAAGCATTATATCCCAGATACAACCCTACAATTATTCCAGATCCTCTTGGACCAAAACACCCTATCAAGCTCTTAGTACCTCTGAGGGTTGTAAAAAAAAGAAACCTTAAATGCAAAAAGATTGAGTTTACAGTGCCTTGCTGGAAATGGATACAAACTCTGTCGCAATGAGGGTGCAATTCCTCATTCCCAATAACAGGCATATAAATCCTTACTGCTGGCTTTAAATGATTGCCTGCGTCTGACCTCAACTCACAGGCGAGGCTACAAATGGCCTTCTAGACCATCTGCAGCCTAGAATGGCACACTGCATTCAACTCACGGCTCAGTCTCCCAGCCCACCTGTAGCACTCCCAAACAACACAGAGCACATTTGGGGCCACAGTAACCAACATCCTCAGGGTTCATTAGAGGAGGGCCCAGCCCAAGGTGCCCATAACAGTACTCCAGTACATCACAACACCAGAACACCAAAGCAACTGGAAGATCTACCACATCACCACCTCATTGGAAAGGATGTTTCCTGCCCCCAGAAGACCCTCCGCTTTTTCTGTGTACTGGGCATGTAATCTCCTCCACCCTCAGCATCCCCCACTACAGAGAGTGAAACCTACTGGGTATTTTGCAGTAGCTGGACCTTCCGGTTAGAGTGCTGGATAAAAGGCACAGTGCGCCGTTGAGTCGGTGTCGACTCCTGGCGAACACAGAGCCCTGGACAAATTTCTCCACCGTGACAGGCATATAGTAAGTAATGCATGCCAAACTTCACTCCTTTTAGACACAAAAATGAATGTTGGGAACAAAACACAAAGATAAATAATGCGAACTGGGATCTCTTATATCAAGCAGCTAAGAAACAATAAGATCCCCACCGTGATATGTACAAGAGATATAATGAAGAGTATGCTAACAAATTGGCTTAGTATAGTTTTATCATGAAAGATACTAAACCAATTTGTACTCTTCATTATATGGCTTGTACATAACATGGTGGGGAGGGATCGTATTGTTTCTTCTTTGCTCGGGAACAGAACACACAGCCTCAGTTGGACATTCTCTAAACATGCAGATAATGCCTGTGAAAACAGGCGTCACGTCTGAGCTCTTTCAGGTGCTGGCAGTGCTGCTCATTAGACTCCTAAGGCAATTTAATCTACACAGGTAGATCCTTTCACCTGGAAGTGCCTTTTAAAGTGTCACAGCTGCAAAGCGTCGACTGAAACATGTTCACAGCCTGGCAGTGTGATAGCATAAATCTTACGAGAAGTTGCTGTGTGCTCCTCTGAGGGTGTGTTGCTAAGATTTCTTTATTGAAGTCACACATTCCTTCCCCCTCCTTTTTCCCTCGACCTGTACATATTCTTTAACATTTCCTGAAGTTTCTCACCTGCAGGCTTTCAGTGAACTCATTAAAATGAATCTGGCATCTTGTGCTTTTGATTTAGTGCTGTTTGACTGGTGGGCATCCTGAATCAGAGACTGTGACATGCAAAATGGAATACGGGAGGGGGGAGGAAAAGTAACACCTTCCCCATAGTAGGAGACAGTGGCAATACCTTGTGGGAAGTATCCTTCCCTCCGCTCCACCCCCACGTATAATGTGCCATATGGTCACATTCTTCTATCATATGCAGCCTGAACATATTCAGACAGAGTTGGGCACCTAGAACTCATTCGGGGTTTCCTGGAGGCCAGGAAAATGAATCCTTGTGTCTAGCACAGATCTTGTGAGATCCATATGCCCAAGATTTGCCAGAAGATCATCAAGGAAAATAGGAAGCTTCCATATACCAAGTCAGAGCATTGGTCCATCTAGCTCAGGATTGTCTACACCAGGGATTCTCAATTTTGGGTCCCCAGGTGTTGTTGGACTTAAACTCCCATAATCCCCAGCCCCAGTGGCCTTTGGTTGGGGATTATGGGAGTTGAAGTCGAATAATATCTAGGGACCCAATGTTGAGAATCCCTGGTCTACACAGACTGGCAGTGGCTTCTCCAAGTTTGCAGGAAGGAACCTCTCTCAGCCCTATCTTGGAGACTTAATACTACAATTCAAGAGCTGAGATGAAAATATCAGGAAGAAGCTTCACAGTTCAGATCAATGTACCTGAACTGATCAGAAGAAGAACTACATTTATATTTCATTGTGTATCCCCTTCAGTTGGTGCATTTCCCTTTTCATTTCAATAATAAATAAACCGTAAAATTTGTTCAGGTGTCCTCAGGCGTGGAAGTAGACACACACTACACCTTCAGCCACCACACTTCATTATTCTCACTCAAGTATTCTCTGGTTGTTTTGGTAGCAGAGCCTCACAAATCTCCGGGAGGGTTGTATCTCCATTCTGCATTTCCCCTTAGCTCCAGAGACAGGCACCAGGAGTGGGACATAACTATATTCTCAACTTCTTATCCACTCTGATTGAATGTGGGGAGGGGAAGCAAGATCCTGCCCACTGATCCCACCCCTGGATTCTGAACATTGAATAGAAAATGTGATTGAGGCTCTACACAACAGACACTAACATAATTCTGCTTGGCTGGATTCTGGTATGGATGTTTATGTACCAGATAGGTCATTTCTGATTCTAGAGGTACATTTCCAGAATGCTGGAAACCAAATGAGGGGAGATTCCTGCTCCCTTTTCTGTCTTTTGCATTATTATTTTGTTTAAAAACCCTCACCAAAGTGAGTGAAGAAATGGACATCCATCCCATTTAAAAATATCTTTTCTTTGCCCAAATAATGGAATAGCATAAATGTTTTCTGTCAATTAAAAATATCATTTTAAGAACTGGGAATGGTGGTTTCTGATTTTTTTTTTTAATTTCCTCACTTTCCCCCTAACTTAGGGTACATGTGCAAAATCCGCTCTGACATTCCAAAATGTGGCGGTCCTAGATTAAAACCAAAAGGATGTAGGCTAGATACGCAAAACCATTTTGGAATGGAATGGAACCACACATCCCTACTCTACACTTGAACATGTATGTGCATCAGTTCTTCCATATGATTAGGAATCTTGTGTGAACAGCATATGGTTTTTTTTAATGCTTTTTCTATCTTATATGGTGCCATTCTATCTTCTGTCTGTTGCTTCAGTGCCCTTTTTCTTCTGGGCACTATCCATTTCTTCATTCTGTATGGACGCCCCAGCCAATAATTTAAGAAAGAGGATATAACAATAGCAACAGCCAAACAAATCTGTCTATGTGGTGTCATTACTGAAGGCAGACAAAGGGCCCATTCAGGTAAAACACAAGATTTGAAGTAAGTTACAGAGCTTGGCAGATTTGAAGGAGTAGACTAGAATAAACCGAGATTGGATGATGACCCATCATGGCTTATTTTAACCTAGATAGGAAGCGGACAGCCGTTGAGTAACATCCCTAAAGACCTATCCACCAAACGATATTAAAAACCAATGAAGCCAACTGAGAGAGACAGAGAAATAGCAAGAGGGAAGGATGTAAATGAAGGCTTTTCACAGACAATGCTGAAAAATGGTCAGAATGACAAGGGTATTTTTCTATTCTGTCAAAAATGTTTCTGAAAAATAGTGAATAATTTCAGCTTAGCCTTAACATACGTGCCTAAGCAATTTAGAATTATTGTGGTGGTGGTGGGGGGAATGCATTGTGTACTCTGGTAACTCTACCTGAGTGCAATTTTCTCATGAGAATTTAGAAGCTACACTCTCAGTACTAGTTAAACTTGCAAGGAAGTTGTTTTTTTTAAAGGAAGATTGTGTCAAGCCTGACATTCTCATCACCACTGCCTGCACCTCCATTCCTGAGGAACAAAGGGCTTTATTATGCATGTACATGATAGTGTTCACCTTTACTGAACCTTCTCAGTGAGGTTGCAAATAAAGTTGGAAATGGAATCCCACCTATTGAGCTTTTTCTGAGAAACTGTTCTGTTTTGATTTAGTCCCTTCCCACATCACTCAGTCTTTTTAAAAATGGGGCAGGGAGAGGTGAGTGTTTGAACAAAACCTTTCCTAAATCCAAAAACAGTTGTGGCAAATCTGGGACAGCTAGTTGTGGCAATTTAGGGACAGCAAGTTTTGGACACATTGGCTGACGTCCAGCCTAACACATTCCTCTGAAGCCCATCATGTCTCCTGAAACATGATTACAAAACCCTCAGGGACATATTTTCAGGAGGCACAGTGAGCTTCAGATGGAAGGAGTTATAATTCAAAATTGCCCCTCTCCCTTGCGTAACAGTGCAGCACTAGTTTGGATCCCACCCCTCAAGGCTGCATTTCTACAATTACAGCGATCCTGCTTAGAGTTAACCAGGATTACTGAGTCCTGCGGAACTGATTGTGAGAACCTAGAATTTCCAGGCAATCTTGTCAAACATTTGTGGCTAATCTGCATTTAACCAGGATAGAGCTTGGTTATTTATCTTGGGGGCTTTCCAGACTAGCAGCTCAACAGCAGCAAAATGCCTCCGTTCAGGCAAGTCGCATTCGGAATATAAACAGTAGGGGAAGCAGCCAAAAAAACCAGCAACTTCCTTACGCTGGATATACGGTGTCCTAGCTCTATATTGCAGTGATTAAATTCGAAACGAGGCATTGGAAATGTGAACGGCACCCTGCTGTCCGTGTAGGGACTGCGGTGTCACAACACAGGAAGTGTGGAAGCACACTTCCGAGATTGCTGGGTCTAATCTGGAAAGCGCCCTGGTTAAATGAAACTTAAACCTTCAAGATAGCAACAGGCATGGGTATTGTTTGTAACCTCCCTAGAGCGGTTGTTTTGGATGAGCACCATCTTGGGGGAGCCTCTCTATGAAGCCTGCATGCAGTGCACATGCCTTTCGGAATCTTGTGTGCACTTTGTACATCATCAGAACTACTGCTACACCTAAAGGAGGCTTCCAGAAGTGGTTTTCTAGATCAAGATGGCACCACTGAAGCAGCAGGAGGACTGAGTTTGAATTCAGGCAACACTTGTGGCTCTCCATCGTGTCCCATGACTTTGTAACCCTTGACAAGCAGTGGGTGGTCGGCTTCACTTACCTATCAGGACAGAGAACATTTTGTCATTATAGCTCATTGTATAGTATAGCCAAGAAATTAATAAATCTTTAGGGTCTATGCTTGTCAGCTCTGATATGTACCCAGAGCACATTTGGCAATTAAAAGTAGGCCAGGCAAGAACCCAGAGAGGGAAGGATGACTTATTTTTCAACGGAAGGCTGGGAATTCACACAGGCATGCAAACAACAGATATGTGTTCTACAAAGCAACCCTGTCAGTGGCTAATTAGCCAAAGGGATGAACAGCTCTGCCAGCAAGAGAACAAGATCTCATCCCCTTCATCTGTTTCCGACTCTCTTGATAGCTGGACTCAGCTGGCAGGAGAAGGCATTTAAATGGCGCCTGGGATGTTTGGGAGCAGAGAACATTTAGGGGAGGGTGGGGTTATTTTTAATTAGAAGTGTATCAGGCAGCTCACTGGGGAAGTGCATCGTGGCAGGCATCCGGCTGTTGGCTGCCACCTTGCCATGAGATCAGCCAGCGGAGTTGTTCCCTTGGGCACTTTGAGCGATCTAGGACGACACGTTTGCTTCATTTCCACTTTGGCTTACAGCACCAGCTAAATATTTACTAGGCTGGGGAGGCACAAGGGAGAGAGGAATGAAACCTACCTTCCTACCTTCCTAAAGCATCTGTTTCGACTCCTTCAAATCGACGGTTCACATTCAGAACTGTTAAGAGCCTGTCCATTCAGGTCCCCTCGCTCACATCCACATCTATTTCATTTATTCATTCCTTGACATTCTGGAGCTGCTCATTTCAAAGGACACAGGCAGGCAGAAAGACCCCAAAGAAGTACCCAGCAGGAAGAAGGAGAAGGAGACCAGTGTTGTTTTTATGCCAACACAATTCCCGCCATTGTGATTGTGTACATATGCAGAGGAGGACTGTATATTGCAAAGTCCTTGGAGGAGGCAAGTCCACTCTGTATACTCCATGTACAGAGATCCTGCGTACTCCAGAAGGGTATGCAGATATTCTCCCCATTAGTATACAGGGTGTGTGAGGGAGAATAGGACTGCAGTTATGTGTCATGCCCCCTGACACCAACACACCCATTGCCTATGCCACCTGCCAGCAGCACAACCATGTGCATGATTCCTCTAAGCAATCAGGAACCCCATACACTTAGGGGAGATTTAATCAAGATTCAGACATCACATGGAACCATGGCTTATCCCATCTCACTGGGTTTAGTTTGTATGTCTGAAACTGTGCATGTACATGACACATTCTCAATGGGCTGCTGCTCAAGATTTGCTTTATAGCCTGTGTCTAAATGTGTACTGTCTTCTTCTGTTTATTGTCTCTGCACAAGTCAAACATTTTGCTAGCAACAACCAAGAGGAGCTCTGCAAAATCCACATTTAAATGAAATGTGATAGAAAAAGCCCAATATGTCTGAGCTTTCGCATGCCATCCCCTTTTAGCCAAAAGGTTTTGTAGAGCATCATTTTACGAAGGCTCGATCAACCCGGACAAGTCAGTGGAGAAGCAACTGAGGATCAGGCAACAAAGAATTTGAAAGTGATGGCTTAGGAAGCAGAACTGAGATGGGGCATACTTAGACATTTGAGAAGCAGAAGAGGAAATGCACTATTAAGGCTCTGTTTAAAACCCTCAATCAGTTTTCCCTTGCTATTTTCTTTCTTTCTTTTTTTAAGTGTTGAGAATTATACCCCTTTCCCCCCTTAACTGTGTTTATAATATGGAGATATCAGTGTCACAAAGAAATGAATGAAATGGAAGGCGACAGAAATTGCTTGATGATGAGGTGCACAAATTGCATGATGGATTCTCTTCCGCTCCCAATATAATCATAAACAAGGCAAGCACTTAGAAAAAACGGAGGATTCTTTAACATGTTAATTTTGTTTACGAGTGGAGGCACATTTTTTCCCTTTGTAATAGTTTGTGTCTGTTAAATAGGTGTGTTTATCTCCCATCCCACATTAGGTTTCTACATGAGTGAGCAAATATAACATTTGGGGTCCAATTTCCTGCTTCATTCTGCCACACAGTGATTCTCCTTAAATATAGTGATGGGCGAACCCATCAGCTCAATTCATAATTGGGCTTGTCTAACTGAACTGTCCCCCCCCCCACTAAAAAAGGTAGAAAATAGCTTGCTTATTTCTAAGTCCAGTTATGAACCCAGTTATACTCTGTCATTCGCCTGATGGACTTGTGAGTGCCAAGAGGTCCTGTTACCCCTGTTAACTGTGGAAACAGGCAGATTTTTAAAACCCTGAGTGCATGTTATGTTCAATGCTTGTACAATGAGTGTAGAGTATACACAGTTACAGCTGCGTTCCAGGCCACCAGCTTAGATGGCTTTCAAAAGGGGCTTGAGCAGATTCATGGTGGACGGGTTTATCAAGGGCTACTGGTCTGGTGGTTGTGGGCCACCTCCAGCCTCAGAGGCAAGATGCCTCTCAATACCAGTTGCAGGGGAGTAACAGCAGGAGAGAGGCATCTAGCATTTCTGCCTGCTTTGTGGGCTCCCCAGAGGCATCTAGTGGGCCACTCTGTGAAACAGGATGCTGGGCTAGATGGATATTGTGCCTGATCATATGTTCTTATGTACCGTTCTTCACATGTTATGTTGCACAGGTACAGCAGTGCACTTCCTGTCTGTACCCTGCATTTGAGAAGCCTGTACCCAGATCCACTTTTTAAATGAATGCAGGCACAGTCATCCACACAAAAACATGTGCGGGTATACATACACTCATACATCATAATGAGGCTGTTCACACAACTGAAAACTGGGTAGGACGCATGTCCTACCCAGGTTTGGGAGCTGTGGACACGTCCAGTCTTTGGTTGTGTGGGAACAAAACTAGGTAAGAGGTTAGATAAGTGATTGTGTGGGAGACAGGAGCTGGGTATGAAAGCTTGGTAGGATGGCACTATTCAAAGGAATGTAGCTTTCTGTCTCTGAATCTAGTAACTCTGATTTGTAGCCAAGCACTGAAGGATGATTCTCTCCATCAATGTGCCAATAAAACACGGCACAGTTGTTATTGGCTACTGTAGTCAGGTATGTACTACTTTAGAGATCACTTAAGGCACAATTTGGTGACAACTAATTACAATTCCCCCATGTTCAGTGCTGTACATTAAATACTGAATTAGATGAACCAATGATCTGACTCCACAGATGTACATAAGTACACATAAGTACACATCCAGCCCATTAGCATGTGTGCACTCACACATACATATATAGGTTTCTGAGCATTCAGGGTATTGCCAATTCATATCTTTGGATATGTATTTGCTGCCTATTTGGTTGTTTGGAAATGGATGATCAAAAAAGAAAATACACTCACATGAAGTTCATGGCTCCTAGAATGAGAGCTGAGGACAAATGTAAAACCTGGTACAATCCTGGCTAAAACTGTGATTGCACAGTTTATTTCTGATGGCAGATTAGATTGGCTCGGGAGTACATTTGCCATTTAAAGAATGCCACTGGTGTATGTAAAATAACAAGTCATAAAGGAAAATTAAAACATTCACAGATTTCCAATCATCCCAATTTTCTTTTGACCAAGCAACGGATTTCCCCCCCTTGTTTGCTAATTTTATATTGTACACATTCTAGGTTGATGACATATTTATCTCCTGATTGTCTATTGATGACAGATGGATAGGAGCCAAGCAGTTAAAATACACATAAGCCTACAATATAATGCAATGTAATATGTAATTTGATTCACTCTACTTAGAACCAATGGTAATTTAGTCATGGATTTTAGTTTTAATTGCTCTCTTTGTCAATGTGATGAAGATTAGTTAAATCTGAGTGGTCTTAGGCAACCAATGTTGCATCTGAAATGCCATTTCATTCCTTATTGACATAAATAATCTCCAACCAATTTAAATAGCAAAGGTATATATTATCACTTTATTCAACTGCAAGGAATCGCAAAAAAGCAGGATTTGCTACATCTTCAGGCAGCACTTACACAACAAACATAACTAAGGCAGTGCATCTCTTCTCTAAAATGGCCCTTTTATAGTTTTCCTAACTTTGAAGTCATAACGTAAAACAAAATATAAATGCATGAACAAAACAAAAAATAAGCATCATGACTCAATATATATGTATGCTTGCAATCTGAAGTAAAATAATGATGTGCCAGAACAATTGGGGCAGGGGAGCATACTGGAAGTTTCAGTTTTTAAAATCAGACCTAGAGCCAACTAAGAATCCGTACTGTAGACCCTCCACTATTATTTATTTATTTACATTTATAAGTATTGGGGGCTATGCTTGTAGTGAGACGTGCTCGTAACACTCTATTCTGCAAAAGCCCAGCTTTCCACTGATTTAAAAGCCAAGAGGGTCTTTGCTCTCTTGGTTAAACATATATTCAATTAAAGTAATTGTATGATGATCTGCTATACCAGTTTAAAATAGATCTCTGGACACAACCGCAAAGATCCTGGTTAAATAGTCAATCAGGATTAGTGAGCTCTGTGGAGCTGATTGTGAGAATCAGTCCTAGCCCAACATATTTATTTCCCCACTCCTCTCTCCATCTCTAAATCACCTGGCACAGTTCACAATTGCACTTGGCCACCCAGAACATCACGGGCGCACACCATGGTGTGTGGTGTGGCAACCACACCACCCAGGACACACTAAAGAAGATTTGGGGTTCCCCAGGAGGTGTGAAGGTCCTGGACTTTGGCCCTGAAGTTCAGGAGTA
The DNA here is from genome assembly GCF_027244095.1 of Hemicordylus capensis. Classification (NCBI taxonomy): domain Eukaryota; kingdom Metazoa; phylum Chordata; class Lepidosauria; order Squamata; family Cordylidae; genus Hemicordylus; species Hemicordylus capensis. The sequence continues at coordinate 25,357,621 of NC_069667.1, forward strand.
AGATTGCCTCTGCCCCCTGTTTTGGTAGGCCCACATAGAAACATAGGTACATAGGAAGCTACCATATACCGAGTCAGACCCTTGGTCCATCTAGCTCAATATTGTCTACACAGACTGGCAGTGGCTTTTCCAAGGTTGCAGGCAGGAATCTCTCTCAGCCCTATCTTGGAGATGCTGCCAGGGAGGGTACTTGGAACCTAGATGCTCTTCCGAGAGCAGCTCCATCCCCTGAGGGGAATATCTCACAGTGCTCACACACCAAGTCTCCCATTCATATGCAACCAGGGTGGACCCTGCTTAGCAAAGTGGACAATTCAGGCTGGCTACCACAAGACCAGCTCTCCTTTGGAGCTGCACAACCATCAGGAGCAGGCAGGAATCTACTTGGCTCGAACATGTCAGAATTAGAGTGATGTGCAATCGGCAACCACTCTGTCCACCTGTCCCGTGGTCCCGTTGTTTCAACAAGTCTACCCATTACACTCACCCCATTTTTGACAAGCATTTCAAGGCACAGCAACCTGGCCTGCTATTTGTGCTAATAATAATACTCATGTTGGGCATTCTACAGCAGCGGTTTGGCTTGACTCAGAATTTCACAGTTGCGATCCCGTGGGGGAAAAAAATATCTTTAGACAATTATTTTCACACTCTAGCTAACGGAGGACAAGTTGGCTGCCCTGTTTGGCCACTCGCAAGCCTCTGAAGATTTTCAGTTTTGTTTTGTCAGGATGCTGTTACAGAAGAGTTGCTCTTGGCTTTGTAGTGGAGGTCATGGAGAACGAGACGAAATGTCAGGACACCAAAGCCCACATCATTCGGTACCTGAGCATGTTGAGTGTTATTGCAGGAGGATCTTGAAACAAGCCTGCAAATGTTAGGACACAGCTGTACACTGCGAAATTAATTGTCTGAGGTGGGGGGGGGGAGTTCAAAAGCCAAGACAACCCCTCCAAGGAAAACCGGCTTCAATGATTCAAAGTGAGAAAGCCAACACAAACATGCCTTTAACGTGAAGAAATTCTCCCACAAGTAACCAAGGCAATATGGACAGTGCTGAAAGTGACCAAGTAGGATAAATCCTTTGTGCATAAAATGGTTGCATAGATGCAGACATTTCAGGTAGGTGCAGCCCTGTGAGATGAAGAGCTCCACTGCTTTGCAAAAGGCAGGAAAAGTCTGTCAGCAAAACTGAAGATAACAAATTCCGTGCATTACACAGTGATGCATGGAGGAATGTTAAGAGCATCATCATGTTGTAGCCAATGTACATTCCATCTCAGGTCATGACATAACATGACCCTCACCATGAGAAGACCAGAGAAAATAAGCAAGTTATATAAGAAGAGACAGACCTGAACTTGCAACCCACCAAACTGAAAATGAGTCATGAGCCATAGGCAACTTTCCAAGGACTCAACAATAGTGACATTAGCATGGTTGTGTGAACCCATGCCAAGGTGGAAATATCAGAAATATCAGAAGAAGTCCTCTCCTTCTTCTGTGCGACAGCCCCTCAGATATTTGAAGGTGTCTCTAATATCTCTCTTTTGTCTTTCCTTCTGCAGGCTAAACTCTAGATCTTTTAAACATTCATTATAGACTTCTGGGTTTTTTCTGTACCTGACTGGGACAGTGAAAAAGATATGGGGTGGGAGCTGCCAAGCATCTGGTGGGTCACAATATTGAGTTAGAAGACTGGAAATGACTTGACCAGCAAGCCAGAGGTTGCTGGTTTGAATCCTTGCTGGTATGTTTCCCAGACTAGGGGAAAGACCTATATCGGGCAGCAGCGATATAGGAAGATGCTGAAAGGCATCACCTCATACTGCGCGGGAGATGGCCATGGTAAACCCCTCCTGTATTCTACCAAATAATGCAGGGGTAGGCTCTGTGGTTGCTCTGTGGTTGCCAGGGCTCTGTGGTTGCCAGGAGTCGACACCAACTCAACAGCACACTTTACCTTTAGTCTGCTTGGTGGGTCAAAAGTTACACAAGCCTGTTGAAGCCTTGGAGAGTATCACAAGGCTTTCATGAGTATCACACCCATCCTGCAGCAGCTTCATTGGCTACCAGTCCGCTTCCAGGCTAGATTCAAGGTGCTGGTCTTGACCTTTAAAGCTCTACATGGCATGGGGCTGTGGTAACTGTTGGACCGTATTCACCCATAGGAATCTGCCAGGGCCCTCTGCTCATCATCTCAGGCCCTGCTCATGGAACTGCCACTAACAGAGATCTGGTTGGTGGGGACTAGAGACAGGGCCTTTTTGGTTGTGGCCCTCTGGCTTTGGAACACCCTCCTTGAAAATCTTCACCATGCTCCCTCCCTCAGTATTTTTTTAAAAACAACTGAAATCACACCCTTTTAAGGAGACTTTTTACTTCCCCATCTTTGGTTATATCTGGTAGGTGCTTCTTTTTATAATTCTTAGTTTTTAGCTTTTAAAATTATTTTTAATTTGAACTTAATCCTGATTGTGGTTTTTAACCTGACTTATTAACTTGTTTATTCAATTTGGTCAATTTTATCACTTTTATTGTATATTGTAGCTTATTGTTGTGAGCTGTCCCGAGCAGTAGTGTACAGGAGGGGTGGGGTATAAGCATTTTAAATAAATAAAATAAATAAGTATAGATACTTTCTGGAGACTGGAGGCACCCTCCAATGCAGTCACACCAACAGGCAATGGGCCGCTGGATACAGAGGGGAAAAAATTAGGAAGTTGTTTCAATAAGCGACATGAAAGAAACTGTTACTTGTTTATAATTCCATAAATAGATCAAACCATCCTAAGTTGTTTCTGTTTGCCTCGGGGGCAGGAAGACTTTGGGAAATTACACAATGTTCCAATTTGTGAGTCCTGTGCAATGGTGTCCATGGAGTATTATCTCATCAAGATAAACAAACACCTGCAATGAGTTGGCAGCAAGTCTGATAACAAATGGACAAAGATAAGGCTACGATCAATTGTTGTCAAAACTTGCTTTAAAGGTGATTTCCATTGCTGTGATGTCCCGTCAGAGAGAGCAAACAAAACAAAGAAGCTGGCTCTAAGGCGGCTGGAAAGGATGACTGAAAGTTGTGAAAGAAACACACAGCCAGCCGGGCAATGGTTAGGCCCGGCTTATTTGAAATTCTGGGGAACAAACTTGTGAGTCACACAGAACACTTCCACAGCCCTAGATATAAGGAGAGGATTTTCAAGAGCATAGGAACATGGGAAGCTGCCTTATACTGAGTCAAACCATTGGTCCCTCTGGCTCAGTATTGTCCAACCATCCTAGCTGCAGCTTCTCCAAGGTCACAGGCAGAAGTTTCTTCCAGCCCTATCTGGAGATACCAGGGAGAGAACTTAGAACTTTCTGCATGCAAGCATGCAGGTGCTCTTCCCAGAGCAGCCCCATCTTCTAAGGGGAAGCTTACAATGCTCACACTTGCGATCCCCCATTCAAATGCAACTCAGGGTGAACCCTGCTTAGCAAAGAGGACAAGTATATGCCTGCTACCATACCACAAGACCAGCTCTCCTCTTCAGATGCCAGTGGGCATGTTTGGAGGGGTTGGGGGGCACAAAGATGTTTCAGGCAGAGGCAGAATTCTCAGGAATCAAGTGCCAGTTCTTGGATCCATGTAATATTAAATCACAAACACAATTTAAAATAAATAAATAATGCGTGCATTTTCCGAAAAATCATTGTGGTTGCTTTCTTTCTGATAACATTTCCTAATAACCATGTTATCTAGATCGGATCAGATAAGAATGCTTTATTATGTTCATCGAGCAGCTAAATCAATTTTATCTATGGAGGTCAAACATTGTCTCTCCTGCCCAGTTGTTTACGCTTCAGGCATGTGGCATCCATACCTAGTACAGACGGATTCATTTAATGAGCCCTCTTATCACACGCACACATTCTGTGGATGCAAGAGGGTGAGCAAAATCACACCTGTTAGACTCGATCACCATAGTGGTTCGGCCCATTTGCACATTATGTTCAACACTCGTATGATGAGTTTACACAGGTACAATCATTCACATGTCATGCTGAAAGCAAGTGCAGAAGTATACTTCCTATCTATACCATGCATTTGAAGGGCCTGTACCCAGGTTCACATTTACAATGAACACAGGTACAGTCATAAACAGGTGTCCAAGTGTACAGACATCTGGACACTCGTACAGCATAATGAACCCAAGAGAACCAAGGTGCTGGTTTTGACCTTTAAAGCCCTTAACAAGTTGGGCCCTGGATACCTGCGGGACTGCCTGCTCCCAAAAGTTACTGCCCACTTGACGAGGTCATATGTGGGGTGGGCTCTGCTCCGGGTGCCGAGAATGCGGGGCTCTTGGCTGTCATACCCACAGGACAGGGCCTTCTCTGTTGCTGCCCCCAGACTCTGGAAGGCTCTCCCAGTGGCCATCTGCTCCTCAGTCTCCATCGATTTTTTTTAGAAAGCATGTGAAATCTCGCCTTTCCTTCCCAGGCTTTTGTATGATTGTTTCTATTGCTGAATCCTTGTATCTTGTATGGTTCTACTGAGCTTGTTTTTTAAATCACATCTGAATTTTATACTCCCCCTGATATTTTAATTGTGTCATTTCTGTAGTCTTGTTTTAACTTTTGTGTGAACCGCCTTGAGATTGTTTTAATGAAAGGCGGTATAGAAATTTAACAATAAGGAAAGGAATAAATGACATTTCTGAATCAGGCTATTGTGTGTTCAGCATACCCCAGTGGCCACTTGTTCACGGCTAGTGAGAAAGGGGCCGCATGTACAGGAGCGGCTATTCCATGTGGCAGGGTGAGGTAGCCAGTCCAGGAATGGGTAGTGGGCACTGCCACTCACGCACCGCCGCACATGCCTCTGCGTCACCTGCTGCTGCCTCTCCAGGCAATATTGCGAGTGAGATGTTGGATATCTTTCTCTTTCCTCCTATACTGTTGTATATTTCCTCCAGAACTGAGTATCCCCATAAAGGATGGAGTGGTAGCCAAATATTATCTTGGAACATTCCCGCTCTCTTGTTGAGAATAAACCTGGGAGATTTCCATGAACTTCAAGCCCGTCTTAAAGCGCTCTGCAACTCCGTGGAAATGTGAACATATGCCGTGGTACTCCTAGCTAAGCAAAATTAAACAAACAAACCAGTGAGCGCGTCATGTTTAACTTGCCTGCTGAGAGGTATTCCTTCAGGCTGTTTGCTGTGTGAGGCACGGAACGTTAATAGCATGCCATCAAGGGGGAAAGGAGCTCTTGTCAAAAATACTGGAGGAAAGGCAGATGTGCTTCAGTCACGAAAGACAGCACCGGTTGGTAAAATGGGGCTCACTCAGCTCGGATATAAAGGTGGCCCAGTCAAGTCAATGGACTCTAAATTCAGAGATAGGGAACACCTGGACTCCCGAATCAGAGAGTATTGGGGATGGGCCACAGCTCTGCAGTGGAGCTGCTGCAGCCAGATGCTCTCGTGCAGCTGGCCGGCCACCGTGCATTATAATGATGTTGCTGCATGACGTGGCAACATGGTTATAACATGCTGTTACAGCTGCCTGGCTGCAGCTGGCAATGACAGGAATGGTGGGTGGAGACGGTGAGCAGAGCGACTGGGCTGCCGGCCAGCCAACAGGAATGGTTGCCTGCCCTCTCACTTACTCAGATGGGATATGCACATGTCCGCCAGTGACGGCTGGGGGTGCCCGTGTCCATCATGATGGTTAGATGTGCCACGATAGCCAAGTCCCTCAGCAGGTCATTTGTCATACAGTTCAGACAATGGAACAGATTCTTAGAATATCCTGAGGTCATTCACACAATCAAAAACTGTGTTCTACCCGGCTTTGGGAGCTGTGTGTACTCCCAATGTTTGGATGTGTGGAAGCAAGATTAGAGGAAAACCTGGGTAGATGTGATTATGTGGAAGCAAGGTAAGAGAAAAAAGCTCCCCACTTTTTCCTCCTACCTTGCTTCCACTCAGTTGAGAGTTGGGAGCACACCCAGCCCCCAAACCCAGGGAGAACCCAGTTTTTGATTGTTTGAATGACCTAGAGTGGAGCGGGGAGAGAGGTCAATAGCTGGCCAGTACCTGGAGATCTGCTGGGGAGATGAGCCTGCACACGTCATTTCAGCCATCCCAGTTCCTGGCCAGGAAGGAAGTGAAGGAGTTGGCCTGGCTCCTGGGAGAATGGAGGAGTCTCCTACATACCTGCTGCACTGGCTTTTACTGTTTGTTCTGGAGGGAGTGAATGAAGAGTTGGGGGAAGCACCAGTTATCCCTTGGAGCCATTCCTGCACTGTTGGAAACAGGAGACACAACAGGATGGACTTTGGACCAATTCTGCCCAGCTTTCAAACATTTCATAGGCCACAGGTTATTACAGGAATACCATTGATTGTTTCAGCACATTTGCTACTAATTTGTCTTTTAAAAGGCAAACATACAACTGATAGTCTAGATCAGGGATTCTCAACGTTGGGTCCCCAGATGTTTTTGGACTTCAACTCCCATATTCCCCAGTCCCTGTGGCCTTTGGTTGGGTTTTATGGGAGTTGAAGTCCAATCCTCTGGGGACCCAGCATTGAGAATCCCTGGTCTGGATGGCACTTGTTCATGTCAGGCTGATAGCAAGCATGGGTCACGTCAAGCTGAAATAGACCCTGCATGTCCAAGGAGTGAAACTCCACAACATCTCCAGATGTCTTGTTCTGTTGGTGAACTCTTATTCTCGTCAGGAGTTTTTCCCCTTGAGTTTCAGTCTAACTTTTTAAATAGACACAGTGGTTTTTTTTCCCCAGTTGAGAAAACCAGAGGTGCCGGCCTTGTTTCAGAATTAAGCAACAACTTACAAAGGACCAGCCATGAATAATCACTGCCTTTCTCCACAGCAGGGAGCAACATAAGGCCAGAAAAACCAACACAAGGTCTGTTCTCTCTGCAGTTCCAATTAACATTAAGGGAAATTATACAGGCACATCAAGGGGAGAGAACAGATATGTTTGCCATAATACCCAGAGGATCTAATCAGCAAAAGAAGACAATATCATTGCTTTAACTGCAAGATCAAGGTTATTTTATATCTGGGAATCCACTCCCACCAAAAAATAATTTAAAACCCTTTTTCATATGCATTGTGTTTAGAGATAAAGACTAAGGATCTATGCATTGACTGTCAAGTCTATTACTGAGATTATCAGGGGGGGAAATCAGAACTATCAAGTCTTTTTGCTTTGCCCTTTCGCCGTCTTTCTTAATCTGGATGTTTCAGCAATCTCGAGCTGCATCCAGAATTCATTCTGGCAGGGCAAAATCAATAAGGCACCACAAGTGCTTAGATTTCCCCATTAGCTTTCTTGTCTTCATTCCCTGTGGCCCGCCTGTCGCCGCTGCTGCCAAAAAGATGCGGTAACTTCTCCAGGTTACAAAGAGCTGTTCATGGGTATTTTTGTGCAACTTAATTAGTTAATTTGGATTTATCTTCTGGCCTGGCCCTTTGAAGAGGTAGCCCTCTTGGGATTCCCAGACACACCAAATGAAGCTCTCAGGGCTTAACTGGAGTCAAGGTTCATTATGATAGAGCCTCCATGTCTGCTTTCCTTCCTCAAGGCTGCTTTTTTCAGCACCACATAGGAAAAAACAGTCCTGAAATGTGACTAACTTTGGGGCAGGTTATACCACCCGCAGAACCAGGTGATTCAGCTTCTTCTAGACTGTATTATTTCCACTTGTAAGCAGGGGGGACTGTGGCATGTTTGAATATGTCTCTGAAAATTGGTGAGAGGGTAGCAACCAGGACAATGCAGTTGTGTTGGTCCATGTTGGACATTAGCAGAAGGAGTTCTGCCACAACAGTAGAGACCCACCACCACTAGAACTTTGACTAAAATCCCCCCTGTTGTGGCAAAACTCCATTGGAATGTTGACTTTCCTAATGGACCAAGGTAAATAGCCATATAACTTCATCGGACAGCAGTGTCGGGAAATGTCAGAATTCTGATCCAACGTGACCCAGCCTGACATTTTGGGGGAAGAGGGGTGGCATGTCACATGGGAACATAGGAAGCTGCCATATTCTGAGTCAGACCATTGGTCTACCTAGCGCAGTATTGTCTTGAAAGACTGGCAGCAGCTTCTAGAAGATTTCAGGCAGGAATCTCTCTCAGCCCTAGATTGAAGAAGCCAGAGAGGGAACTTGGAATTTAGATGCTCTTCCCAGAGTGGCTCCATCCACCTTGGAGAAGCCGCTGCCAGTCTGTGAAGATAATACTGAGATAGATGGACCAAGGGTCTGACTCAGTATATGGCTGCTTCCTGTGTTCCTAAGGGCCAAACTAAATTAAGCAAAGTCACAGCAAATCTTGCCCTAAAACTGGGAGTGTCAGCAACTGAGCCTGAGATTGTCTGCATGTGAAGCAGATTCTGTGCCATTGAGGCATAACCCCGTTCCCAATGTACACCGTTTTGGCATGTCTTCCACTCAGGTCAGGTCTTGAGACCCTCAGGGAAATTAGCCATGGCCCTGAACATTTGCAGATGTGTTCACTGGTCCTTTTGTTTTACCCGGCAATTAGCAACCCTCCTTCTGAATGAGAAACTAGATTGAAAGACTTACATTGTTCTGCACACCTCCCATCCATAATTCACACTAGCACAAAAAGAAATAAAAAGATCTGCAGTGTGAATGCTAAAAACTTTTAATTGCATGCAGCCTATTCAAGTAATAATATTATAATGCATTATACATCAAGCTTTGCTGTCAACAAATTTACTGGCTATAAAGAGCCAGTAAAATATAGATTTAGCAGGAATATTACGGTGGAGACTTCTTTCCTTTTTGTGGGATGGGTTGGGGGAGGTATGATATTTCCCCCCAAAGTTTGTCTTCTTCTGTGAAACCTAATTAAGGCTATGCATCATACTCCATTCCAAATTGTTTTATCTAGCCTGGAGTTTGCTTGATTTCTTACATATCCAGAGTGAATCTTTTCTCCCCTCTCCTAATATTCCTCCTGGGATTTTTTTTTTTAAACTAGAAGGACATAATTTTGTTTTGACTACCTGACTGTACTACAAAACATTGAATAGCGCCAGTTTTTACCCTACATGCTCTGAATGCATAAAGGTAGAATGAGACAGAGAGAGAGGAAATCCTGGCTGCAATGCGAATTGCGGGTGTGTGTGTGTGTGGGGGGGGAATTGACAACCAATTGCTCCCAACTGATATTTTCTCTAGGACGTTTCTGCTAAAATTTAAAGCGGGGGTCCTGCTCTCAATCACAATGATTGAATCAAATTAAACTGAAGGGTTAATAAAGACAGAGACGGTTTCTTTAAAAGAAAGAAGTCAGGCATCAAGCGATATATTTTTCAGTTGCAATCTCTTTTATTAATTATATCTCCTATAGAGGGGGTCTGCTTGGAATCTTTGCGATAACACATCTGAGAAGCAAGCAACAGCAGTTTGTTTTGGATTAGCTCTGCATTGCTTCAGATCTGTTTAAAATTTATTTTTATGTGTCAATTTCCCATCTGTATATTGTGCTTGTGCTCGGGTTGACAAATTCAGTCCAATTACAGCTTCATCTTTTTATATGCAACACCAACACAATGTGTCCCCCCCCCACCCCGGAAAGAAGGAAATAAGTTGGAGTTGTCAAAATTAGGATACAGCGTCATTTTTGGAAATTCCAGTTTTAAACAAAACATTGTGATAGATTTACTTTCTTAAAAGGTGTTTGGTGAGAGAGAAATGTAGATGTCGTAAAGTGCAACATCTCTTTCCTTAGAGCTCCATAAATGACTTGATTGGCAATGGAGAGAGGGGGGAAAAACCCCAAATGATCTCATTCAACCAAATGCCTGGGGACAGTTCCATCTCTGATGTTCTTTGACAGGCAGCTGGCCAATTCACGTTCCCTGCAATTGGTGACATCTGCAGCTGTTCCTTGATTCCTCCCTGCAGTTTGCTATCAGATTGTTTTGCATTCTGTCTCTACAGAGGTCTCCAACAGGGGGGCAGGATGTGAGCATCTTACTTGCTGTGCCCTCATGGTACTTTGCCAGAAGAGAGAGCTGTTGAGCTGCGCTGTACTCTCAGGCTGAGTCGTAGGCAGCTACCACTAGGTGTCACAAGTTAGAAGCCAGGACTGGGAGAGCCAGACCACCAGTTTGGACTCTGGGGCTCAACCAGGAGCTGAAAGTGAGGAGCACAGAAGAGGTTAAGCTAAACAGTCAAGATGCAAGGGACAGACCTGGATCTGGTGGCCAAAGGTCAGGAAAAGTCCCCATTTATACAACTATTTTGTCACAGACGGTGATGAATCCAGCGTCTGTTTTCTGTGCTGGCAACCATTATCATGTATGCTCTGATACATAGCGAGATTGTGAAAGATGACCACTTGGAAACAACACCAGTTGGAATATCATGGCATCCCTATACTAGAGAAACTATTAGCAATATCCAAGATTTCTAAAGCAAAAACAATAGGAAACAAACAAAGGACAGGCCGTTCTTTAAAAACGAGAGGGATTTGTGGTAGTACTATTTTATGATTTAATGTTTATTTGGCAACATTGCTTATACACTCAAAATAATCTCAAAAAATGCACAAAACCTATCACACAAGAACAAAAACCATAACATCAAATTTGCAGAATACAGATACCACCACTTCATTCCATAATCATACTACAATGCATCTCCTATAGGGGGAAAAAGCATGCCAAATTCATGAAATTGTCCAATTCATTCAGATACAGTAATCTCCAGGTAGACAGATTCACCTTACAAAGAGAAAATTGTGAGAAAGGATATGCATCATCTTGAAAATTATTATTCCAATATTCAGTGAACAGACTCTTTTCCCCCTGCATATTTATGTATATGTGTTCCACATTTATTTATAAGTGTTCAACGTAATACTTAGATAGAGAGGTATATCTTATCCTTTCCTTTTTCAGTTTTTCCATTGAAAAGTTGAATTCCCTTCTAATTAGAGCATTAGGATTCAACTCCTTTGAGATCAAAATTCCCTTTGCTGCCAAGAATAATTTCCTCCTCTTCCAGGACTGTTGTAAAATACCATTCCCAGTTTTTAAAATAGTAAACATTAATTGCAAATCCCTAGGATTTTGTTTTGGTTTTTTGCCTTAAAATGATTGGCTGCTATTGCACCTCTTCTAATCGCAGAAGCCAATTGTGCCCCTGAATTTCTATCCAATTTGAGATATCATGTCAGCACCTGCTATAAATAGCTTATCAAATTTGCAGTCTCTGTTTCTTCTTTTAAACCTCTGAACTTCAAATTATGTTTCCTAACATCATTCCGTAGTTCCTTTCAATTTGTCAATAGCACTGTTTTGAGATTTTATTTTATTTTCACATTTATCCAGTCCGTTTATATTCTGCTTCATATGTATTTCAATTTCTACTTGCTGAGATTGTCCAGCTTGTAAATTCTTTCCATATTCCCCCATCTCTTTTCATTTAATGTGATCTTCCCTCAAATATCAGACAGTTTTGTTTCTTATTTCTTACCTGTAATCTCAAACAATCCTTGTATTTTCTTCTCTTGCTTTACTAATTGCTCCTTCAGATTTTAATTGAAAAACTAACTACTTTTCTGACTTTTTATACTCTTGAAACCACTATTTCCCTCAGGTTTTCTATCATAAGGATTGTTGAGCTTGTTGACCTCTGTTTGGGCTCTAGTCTGTTCTTCCCCAATTCTATTTCCCATGGAGCCAGTTCACAGAATCATAAATTCATAAAATGCCAGAGTTGTAAGGAAGCTCATCCAGCCCTCTCCTGCTTGGTGCAGAAAACTGCTATCCTTGACCTATAGACTTTTAGCATCCCTGACTGATGATGATGACGATGACAAATAGTTATATACCACTTTTCAACAAAAGTTCCCAAAGCAGTTTACATAGATATAAACAAATAAATAAAATGGCTCCCTGTCCCCCAAGGGCTCACAACAATCTAAAAAAGAAACATGAGATAGATACCAGCAACAGCCACTAGAGGGATGCTGTGCTGTGGATGGAGAGGGCCAGTTGCTCTCCCCATGCTCAATAAAGAGAATCACTACTTTTAAAAGGTGCAGGGGCTGTCCAGTCTCTCTGAAAACCTCCAGTGAAGGAGAGTCCACCACTGCAGAAGGCAAACTTTTCCACTCTTGGAAAGCTCTTGCAGTTAGGAAAATCTTCCAAATTTCTAGCCTAACTGTGCTTCCTCATTTCTGTTAGGAAATGTAATGTCATTACAGGTGCAGGCATCCTGAGTACTTGGACTCCTACAGAAATACCAACTGGTTGGTCAAGAGGGTTCTTCAAGACCAGGAGACCAAATCCACCCTTTCAGTCAAACAAATGTGTGCATTTCTGTGCTGGATCTTTCCCAGTCAAAAGAGACTAAAAGAATGTGAGTCCAAAATCAGTCATCTCAGAATAGGTCACACACACACACATTACACTTTTTAGCAATAAAGGAGACAGAGCACCTCAGATCTCTGTAATGGTTTTACACATTCTGAACCAAGAATTGACAAATTCTGAATGAATTCTTGAACCCTTGGTTCAAGTTGTGCCTTTAGGAGCAACAGAGAATGCATCTGCTTCTTCTTGTATGGGGAAGTCCTTTCAGGGGTGGAGGCACCGTTGGGCAAATGGGTTCAAAGAACCCGGGCCACCACTAATCAGGGGCCACAAGCATGGCCCCAGACAATGCCCTCCCACGTCTGACATCAGATGTGGGGGTGTTATTTCGGTCCCAGATGGGGCTGCACCTTAAAGGCAGAGAGAGCCACTCCTGGTCTCGCTGCCAATGCAGTGGGGCTGATCAATCTCCCTCCCAAAGGGACCATGCGGCTCCCGATCCCCGTAGCCCCCACCAGCTCTGTGATGGACCAAGCAGTCATGTTGGCAGCCGATCCGGCCACCCAGGGCTGCAGGCTTGCTCGTCTGCGGGGAGAGCGAGCTAAGCCCACTCTCTCCGCCGAACCCCCTCTGGAGAGTCTCACTGATTGTGAGACTCGCCTCACTGTATACCAGATATTGTTGTTGTTATTGATAGCCCATAGACCTTCAAGTTCCAAATTCTATATTAGTTCAAAGAAAGAAGAAAACAAAATCTCATCCCAGCTTGAATGTCCAAAATCTGTCTTGATCAACAAAATCAAAAGTATACCTGTATACGACAGTAAACCATAAAAACAATTCCTGAGCCACCTGAGCAATTTTGCCATGCTTGTCTAGCTGTAAGGATGATGCTAAGAACTGCACCCATTACCTACTGTCCTTCACCACTTGTGCATGTCATAGTGGAATGCCATAGTGGGAGAATGTCACTGTCTGGACAGAATCTAGGTTCCTCCTCCACAAGATGGGGGGGGGAGCATTTATAGTGCTGTAGCTCCATTTCTGGCAGTACTTTTAAGGGGGCAGACATTTATTCATTTTTATGTTCAAAGCCATTCTGCACAGCACACAGAACTAATGGGTTATTAATGAGATGATAATGCTATATGTACTTTTGAGAAATTTCACTGTAATTGGTCAATTGATGCTATTGTTTAAAGCCTTTAATTTCCCACGTTCTTTTATAAGGAAGATAATGAAACCATTTGACAGGCTTGGTTTTCAGTAGGACGGTTGCCAGCTAGTCTGTAGTGATCCTCGTGATTTAATGGGGGGAAATCTTTTGGGAAATCGGGTTTATAAAATACTGACCTTGCATTTTTTTCACTCCGTAGCATCCTCATTGCATTTTAGGGTTGTCAGATGCTTAGCAAAAAGGCTGTCCTGGCTATAATTGATTTTTAAATCTCTGAGCCGTAATGTGTGTGTGTCCAGAAATACCAGAAATCAGAGACATGTTGACATTCAAGGTCAAGCTGGTTCACCATCAAACTGGGCCAACTTGAGGGCTTGCCCTTGAGCCGGACCAGGCCCAGTTCAGCTTGACCTTGAGCTGAAACACCCGGGCCAGCTCCAAACCAGTTTGGGGAAATGACTTGACTAGCAAGCCATAGGTTGCCAGTTCGAATCCCTGCTGGAAACACTTATATCGGGTAGCAGCGATATAGGAAGATGCTGAAAAGCATCATCTCATTCTCTGTGGGAGATGGCAATGGTAAACCCCTTCTGTCTACCAAAGAAAAACACAGGGCGCCGTGGTTGCCAGGAGTCGACACCAACCCAACAACACACTTTACCTTTAAGGTTAAAAAAAAATGTGGTTCTCTTAAAAACACTCACCACCAGGTCTGGAGGGGGGGCTGCTACAGCCATGGTGGGGGATCTCTGCCATTTTCCCCTCCATCTGCCATCCCGCCCCTGCTCTTCCAAGGGCTGTTTCAGCCCATTTGGGGACCATTCTGGCCCTTCCTCAGATCGTGGTGGTCATTTTGGAGACCACTGTGCATTTGCCCTGGCCATTTGCATAGCCAGGCCAAGATCCAGGCCATGCAAATGGCCGGGATGCATGCCTGGCAACCTCCTAAATGGCTGTCGCCACTGGAGGAAGGGATGGAATAACCTGAAAAGAGGCCAGAATTGCCCTTAGAAGAGAGAGGGAAGGCCAATGCGGGGAGGAAGTAATGGCAGAGAACCCCCGTGACCATGGCATCACCCCCTGACCTGGCAGTAAGTGTTTTTGAGAGAAAACTGTTTTTTAACGTTAGAATGCCCAACGGGCTCAAATTCAAGCTGAGCCAAGTGTCTGTTCAGGGGACACAAAACTGAGCATTCTTGGTTCAGTTCGAGTCCAGTTTGAACCAAACTGGGAAAACCAGTTTTCTGCACCTGGGATGCTTTTTAGCTGAACATATCAAGGATCAAATCTGGGACCTTTTGCAGGGAAGTCCACAATTGAAGCACCCTCTTCCCTAATGCACTTGTCTTGACCCTTTTGCTGGAGAGCAATTTGTTTTGTCAAGTTACCATTCTGAAGTCCTGTCAGGATTGGCCCAGACATCAACCCAGAGGTGGATGGCTCAGAGGATGAGGGAGAGCCAGCCCCAGTCGAGGAGACCACTTTTGCTTCCAGACCTCCTGCTCCCATGTGAGACTACTGCTCCTGCAGGAGTTTTTGAGGATGCACCAAACTGGGCACCTCCCAACCTGGAACCACCCACCTCACCCCAGAAGAGAAACTGACTTCCAGCAGGGAAGTGGTAGTGCATAGGTGGCTGCCGTTTAGCAGGTCTCCTCAGAAGGTGGGGAGAACCCAGGAACCCAGGAAGCTGCCATATACCAAGTCAGACCATTGGTCCATCTAGTCTGAGGTCTCCTTGGGAGTATAACCTTCCTAGGTGGTGCTGAAAAAGGCATGGACCTCTTCAGATTTCAGAAGCTCAGCTTCTATTTTAGCTGTTGCTGGATCAACAACTCTTTTGGGAGTCTAAACCATTAACCAGTTGCCATGTTCCTTCCTTCCCAGAAAGCACTGGTCGGCGGGGTGTGTGTGTCTCTTGATGCCATGATGCAATTGTTTCTGCATCACATGTCCCCAAGTGTGTTTCAAAAAGACACTTTAAGTGGTTTCCTGAGGCATGTTGTCAAGTGGGCTTGCCATCTGACATCTTGCCATTCATTTCGGAAACAGTGACATTCAAGGTGAATTTCAGGGTTCTTCTCTGAGAAATTTCAGGGAAGCCAAATGAATTTCTAGAAGACACCGGAAACTCACCAGTGGGCTTCTGCACATCTGCGTTTAAAGGTTCCCTCTCATCGCCGCCACAACCCATGTTTCAAGGATGCCCATTTGCTTCTAAAGGGAAATCCTCACTGGATCCCCTTTACACGCATGGCCCCTCGAACCGCTGGTTCGGTCTGGGCCAGCCAGTTGGTTCGACCAAACAAGTTCACAGACCTGCTATTTGGTCCAAATTCAGCCCAAATTTGGATCAAACTGCAAAAAAAATGATCCCTGCACTAATCATAGCCTGCATTTTAGCACTGGAGTGTTTGGTTAATAGGATTTTTCCATCATGATTCCTCACCAGGCATCTCACACTTGTGAGTGTGCATCATTTTAAAATAGCCTCCATTATTTCATCGCTGTTATTCTGGTTTTTGACTCTGTTCAACTTGAGAGGAGAATTTGCTCATATGAACTGTTCAGCATCTGTCAAATGCCATCAGGGACTTGACAGATAATGCACTGAAATAGCCATAGCAAGTATTTTGGAGGAGTTTTGTAGGGCGGGTGGGGTGGGGGAAGCTGTTGGTTAATTCTCGAATATTTTTCCAACCTACTTTTAGCCTAAGTGGCTCAAACATATTTTAGCTCCATTCTGAACATTCATTTAAAGAGCTGGATGTATTTGCACAGATAAGTTACTTTAAAGGGAATTTTAGAGATGGTATAACATTTGTATCTCAGACTGACGTCACAAGATTTTTAGAACTTTCAGTGGATCTGCACTCGGGGAAAATGGAGGACTCCTTCTGCAGAAAGGGCACATGGGAACAACATAGGAAACTGCCTTATACTGAGTCAGACCATTGGTCCATCTAGCTTAGTATTGTCTACATAGATTGGCAGCGGATCTCCAGGGTTTCAGGCAGGAGTCTTCCCTAGTCCTATCTGGAGATGCCAGGGATTGAACCTGGGGCCTTCTGTATGCAAAGAAGATGCTCTACCACTGAGCTATGGCCCCATCCATAACGTTTCTTCAAATAACATCAGGATAAGGTTCATATCTGTGTCCAATGTGGACTCATTGTTGAACATAATAAGCCTAACCATAAGCAGCCAAACCTAGACTAGCGCAGACCAGCCTGGGTTGGGCTACTCGTGTGCACCCTTAACCCCGGTGCCTGGCTAGTGTGGGAGCTCGGGCTGTACTCCCAAACACCCATGGAGATTCATGGGAGATTCCCCACGGAATCACAGAATCACCCACGGAATCGTAGGAAATTTCCCCAATGGGGTCCCAGCCTCTGGATATACCATAATGTACCACGCAACCAGTGCATTGTGGGATATCTAGAGGCTGGGACCCGTTTGTCCTGGCCTCTGGAGAGCTGTGCTGCTTGGAGCAGTGTGGATAGTGTGGGAGTATTATCTGCATTTCCAACCACTGACCATGGATCGTCTCGGGGGAAGGTAGGAACAACCTTGCTCTCCCACCACCCAACTGCCCACCCCAGCTCCTGGTCGTGTGAATAGTTTCAATGTCTATCATATGAGAATCAGGTCATGCACCTCTCCAGAGATTTTTTTTTTAACCCAGGGTATTTTGTTCATCAATAAATGAAACTCCTAGAAATAGCTAACACATCCAACTGATTAAGAAGTCTTGTGTGTCTTCCTCCTGTGATAAAAATTTAGTTTAGATTCAAGATGGATTTTCTAGCTTCTGAGCAAACTTTCCAAACTACTCTAAACCTTTCCGTATTAAATTTCCACCCAGACAGATGTCTAAAATATATATCAGTCTCATCAGAATATGTAGGCAAATCACTCCATGTAAATGATGGGATGCATGAATTTTTGCATTTTCTAAATCAATCCACAGATCACAAATCCATGCTTCTTTCATTCCAGCAATTCTGCAAATAAGGCAAAGCCCAAACAGGAACATTTAACTCTGTAACCTTTCAAGCTAAACGTGATGTCAGGCTTGTGTTTTGGTATTTGAAGATATCTGCCGCAATTGATATGATGAATAGAATTAACAAAGGTAAATCAGCCATGTGTTTGTTATAGGAAACTCTTGCACCCCAAGCACTTAGAAGAGAACATTTCCATTTCTTACTAGCTAAAGCTTTACTTTTAAAAAGTGGTGAAAGTGTTAAGGCATTCCAAACTTTCTTTATACCTGCCCATTGACTGAGTGATCAATGGAGCCTTGATCCAAGTACCTCCACCGTCAGAAGTGAAGTACATGGTGATGGAGGACCTTCTCAGTCATGGCAGTCCATCTTTGGAATCCAGCAAGGGATGAGCTGACCTCTCTTTTTCCATTTCTTCTCAGACTTTACACAGTGACTTTACACAGTTTATTTTGATTTGCATGTCATACTGTTTCACTATACATCCTGGATTTCTTTGCCACTGGGGAAAAAGTGCATTTAAATGTTCACCTACTTCCTGTCCAAGCAGGTGGCCTGGTAATCCATTGCAAAGTATGCATTTAAAGACCTTTTTCTATGCAAATGTATGGAATGCATAACATCTGCAGACATATCTGCGTTTTATGAAATCTGATCCTTAAAGGAGATAGAAAAGTCCAGAAGCCAGAACCATCCATCTTCACAGGCCTCTGGTATTGAAAGAAGACTTTTCCCTTTACACCTCTACCCTAGAACAAGCCTCAGATGCCATTGTCCACTGATGGCATAATATTAATTGTCCTACTAAGGTTGACCATCTTGAGAACATTTAATTGAAAGACAATTCATCTTTTGGAGGTGGAAATGGTTCCTTCACACATGCAGGTCACCACTCAATGTTGTAGGCGGCAGGTGATAAACATGCCTGCCTGAAGCAGCTTCTAGGCTGTGTAGCTGGAAATCAGAGGAAGAGACAGAAGGTGAAGAGGAATTCAACCCCTTAACTTTAATATCTGTTCCCCCACACAAAAGATAAACACACATACCCTGATGGAATCTGGCTGGAAATCAAACAAGGCGCAGAGTTTATATTTTTTAGATGCAAATCTATTCCCATGTTACACAATTTCCTGGGTTTCAGCGACAACAAAATTAGCACTAATTTATGAACGCTGTGCTGGTGCCTCCAAACTATTGTCATAAATTATGCATGGAAGCATGGAAATGCTAATGAAAAGGAGGCTTCATTTGAAAATGATTACTGCAAATTCAGCAGTCACTACAGTTGTGCTAAGCTAATTTATTTCCAGGCTGAAGAAGCCGCTTGCCAAAATGGCCATCCATTTTGACGTTGTCTAATGTCAGTTGCTGCTACTTCCCTCTGTGTAATCAACTGGCTTCTCTGCAGTAAGAGCATTTTCCCTGGGCCACTTGCATTCCTCATGTTTGCAAAGCCCTATATGATGGCCTGAGGTTGGTGTCATGGGGTGAGGTTGGTGTGTGGGGTGAGGGTGGTTTAGCAGCAAAATTGGGGTGCAACTTTGTCAACTCTCTTCCTTTGCATTTGTAATTCTGTGTTTTGTATCACATTGGTGGGGGAACAAATTCCTTACAATAAAATACCTTACACATCTTTCAAGTCTTTCAAGGGTTCACCTAATGAGGGCACTGAACTGAGGCACAGGCAGGAGGAAAGCTTGAGGGACATGTTGATCTTTTGTGGGAGGGCAGGAAAAATGAGTGGGGTGGAATATGGATTATTAGGTTTGGCAGGGCCCCGGTAAAATTTTGGGTGGAGAGCTCTGTTACTGTGCTATGGCCACTCTGCATAGAGAAAGAGAAGCTTACAGGAGCTCAAACACAGGCACAACATAGGAAGCTTCCATCTACCAAGTCATACCATTGGTCCATCTAGCTCAGTATTGTCTACACAGGCTGGCAGTGTCTTCTCCAAGGTTACAGCAGGAGTTGTTCTTGGACCCGTCTTGGAGATGCCAGGGAGGGAACTCGGAACCTTCTGCATGCAAACAGGCAGGTGCTCTTCCCAAAGCAGCCTCATCTCCTAAGATGAGATAAAGATATTTCTCTATGCCAACTTCATCAGAAAATGGCATGACCACCACCCCCGCCCGCAATGCCTGCCTGGAGGCGATATTGGGCTGGATGAGGGATAACAGATTGAAGTTGAATCCAAACAAGATGGAGGTACTGTCAGTAGGGGGTTGGGATCTGAGAGATGGTTTTGATCTGGATGGGGTTACACTCCCCCTAAAAGATCAGGTTCGTAGTCTGGGAGTACTCCTGGATCCCAAACTCTCCCTGGTCTCTCAGGTTAAGTCTGTGGCCAGGAATGCTTTTTATCAACTTCGGCTGATATGCCAGATACATCCATTCTTGGAGACTAGTGACCTTAAAATGGTGGTACATATGCTGGTAACCTCTAGGCTTGACTACTGTAATGCACTCTAGGTGGGGCTGCCTTTGTACATAATTCGGAAACTACAATCGGTTCAGAATGTGGCAGCCAGATTGATTTACCCGAAGGGACCATAAAGCACCAATTCTAAAAGAACTGCACTGGCTGCCTATATGTTTCAAAACGAAATACAAAGTGCTAGTTATTACCTATAAAGCCCTTAACGGCTTAGATCCAGGGTATTTAAGAGAGTGCCTTCTCTGTCATGAACCCTGTTGCCTATTATGATCATCTGCAGAGGTCCGGTTACAGTTGCCGCAAACCCGTTTGGTGGCAACTTGGGACCGGGCCTTCTTTGCGGCTGCCCTGGGGTTTGGAACTCGCTCCCTGCTGAAATAAGTGTATCTCCTTCTCTGTTTGCTTTTCAGAAGACCCTGAAGACCTATCTGTTTTCCCACGCCTCCAACTGAGACTCATTAAAAAAAAAATTTAATGTGTTATTAATGTATTTTTATCTATTATGATTTTATGAATTTTAAATGTGTTATGTGTTATGTTTTAATTCTGTACACCTAGAGATTTTTATATTAGGTGGTATATACATTCAGTAATAAATAAATAAATAAATAAATAAATCTTACAGTGCTCACAAGCAAGCTCCCATTAAAATGTAAAACCAGGGTGGACCCTGCTTAGCAAAGGGGACTTCATGCTTGCTACCACCAGACCAGCTCCCCTCCCATAAAACCATATGCATTCCGATGCACATACTGTGCTTTGAAAAGGCTGTACCTAGCCAACTCCATTCAACTGTAATTGTACTGTCAGGCAGCGCAAAAGATGCAGCATGGGGTCCTCTGAGAAAAAGGAAAATCTAGAACCCATCTGTCATAGTTCTGCAGGGATTTGATGGCACTCCAGGATGTGGCTTTCTTCTTCATCTCCCTTCCATGAAATTCCCCTCTTGGTCCCTCCTGAGAGCCTATTATTGCTTTTGAATTCTAACTCATACTATCTAAAAGTCCACACACAAAAACAAACACAGATGTCCATAATTCTGTTCGCAGGCTTGCTGAGACACATGTACACTGCTCACGTGTATCTGCGCTAAAGCCAAATGGAGGGAATTAGCTCGAAAACCACATTTGCAAGTGTGTCGAACAAATGGGCTGCAGTCTGGACACAGGGAAATGCCAACAGAGAGGCAGAAAGGCTTTGGAAACCAAGCTTACGGATACAACAGAAGCAAAATGCAACTCATGGAGGTAGCTGGTAACCTTGGCTAATAGAGGGAGTGAGAGCAGGTCCCAAGAATGCAATAAGGAGGGAGTGGGAGAGTAGGAGTGAAGGCTTAAATAGTCTAGGGCCTGGTGGGTATTGGAATTTGGGCAGAAAGAGGGAGTGGGGAGAGCAGTTTATCTGTATTTGCTCTTTTATGTGCAATATTTGGGGTTCTGAGCAAGATCTGGCCAAAGGAGGGCAAGTAGAAGCAAGAGAGATGATGAGGAGAGCTGGTCTTGTGGTAGCAGGCATGAATTGCCCCCTTTGCCAAGCAGGGTTCACCCTGGTTTGCATTTGGATGGTTGACTTCATGAGAGCACTGAAAGATAGTCCCCTTAGGAGATGGGGCCACTGTTGAGTGGAAGAGCATCTGCATGCAAGCGTGCTGAAGGTCTCAGTTTCATTCACTGACACCTCCTGGTCATCTCTGGTTGCATATGAATGGGAGACTAGAAGTGTGAGCCCTGTAAGATATTCCCCTCAGGGGATGAAGCCTCTCTGGGAAGAGCAGAAGGTTCCAAGTTCCCTCCCTGGCAGCATCTCCAAGACAGGGCTGAGAGAGACTCCTGCCTGAAACCTTGGAGAAGCCGCTGCCAGTCATCCTGGACAATCCTGAGGTAGATGGTCTGACTCAGTAGAAGACAGCTTCCGATGTTCCAAGTAGGGCTGGTGAAAATGTCTGCCAGTCATTGTGGACAATCCTGAGGTAGATTCTGATGTCCCAGCTTGGGTACTGGCATGGCACCCAGGTTTGTGGCTCTGAGGCATAGTTAGGCAATTTCTGTTGTACAGTGAACTAGCAGACTTACGAACAGCTCTCATCCCTACCTGGAAGTTTGCAGCTATGCTACAAACGCTGATTACTCGTGTCTGCAAACAAGACTTTACAAAGTGAAAATCGGAGAAATTTTGCAGAAGAACAATAGATTCTAATCATCGCTCATCACATATCTATCCCCAGTTTTAATTAGCACATCAGCGATATCAGCACTATTCATTCTTTCACACAGTTGCTAAGATACCTGTCAGAATGTGCTGGGAGAAGTCACTCCAGAAATGCCAGATCACTTAAAGTAATCTGTGAATTTCCCTCCAGTGATTAGACAGTGTTTACATGAGCCGCAGACCCACCTAAAGGCAAAAGCAAGTGTCTGAAATCAATGTGGAGACGATAGATGAACAGGAGGAAAGTTTCATAATAATTCTTTCCCCCTCCTCTCAAAATTTAGAGACAGCCTGATTACAAGGATGTGATGTTGAAGTGTTGACAATGCCCAGTCAAGGATACAATTCATACCTTGGAGTTGCTGGCAAGGGTTGCTTGTAGGGCTGGCCCAACCACAGAGGCAAACAAGGCCACCTCCTGGGAGAGGTGTGCACAAACCGGTTCGGCACTTCCTTTGGGAAGCGCCGAACCGGCTTAGGGACCCGCAGTCAAACCGGTTCGCTGCTTTTCCAGGTGTGACGCTCACTCTAGCATCGGCATGCACATGGCTGTCACACATGCATCCCTACCTCCTGGGGTGCCAACAATTTCAGGGGTGCCTACCTCAGCACTACAACAGAAATGCAGCTTCACAGATTTTTTTGGTATAGACTCAGTGACTCCAGAGGCTGAGAGAGAGGACTTCATCACTGCGGGGGCCCCAAAATTGTGAGCAAAAGAGGCACCTTTTAAAAAGTGCTGATTCTCTGTATTGAGCGGGGGGGGAGCAACTGGCCCTATCCAGCCCCAGTACAACATCCCTCCAGTGGCTGTTGCTGGTGTCTATCTTATATTTCTTTTTAAAATTGTGAGCCCTTTGGGGACAGGGAGCCGTTTAACTTATGTATTTATATGTAAACTGCTTTGGGAACTTTGGTTGAAAAGCAGTATATAAATAATTGTCATACTGTCATATTTAAAGGGAATTTTGGGTGTACCCAGTGCCAGATTTAGGCACAAGCTAAGTAAGCTAAAGCTCAGGGCCTCACATTATAAGGGGCCTCTGAATACCAGTCCTCCCTGCCCCCCCGCCATGACTAAATTTAAAGTTTTACATAATTGGTTGAAAAATAAAAGAGAAGGGGGGGCGGGCTCTAAAACAGACATTATTCTGATCAGACTACGGCTACATAATTATTTATTGCATTGAGTTTATAAATCAGTGCAGAAGTAACTTTGTAACTTCCAAATTTTATTAAACCAGGGCCAGTTACTCTCCCCCTGCTAAATAAAGAGAATCACCCCGTTCAAAGGTGCCTCTTTGCCAAGTTTTAAGTGTGAGTGAGGGGGGGGGGAGTTCCTTTTAAGCCAGGGCAGACCCTGCTTAGCAAAGGGGACCATTCATGCTTGCTACCACAAGACCAGCTTTCCTCCTAGAAAATATGGAGAGGGTAGAAATGATGGGGAAAGATGGCAACCACTCCCAACTAAAAGAAGTATCGACACTGGTTGCTGATCTGGTGAGGACTGAGAGGGCTCCAATCTCCCAATCTTTGCAAAATTCAAGCAGAACGTTCTTCCCTTCCAGAACTGTTGGAGAGTTTACAGCTCAGCTTTGAAAATAAGCAGCTGATAGCCATTCAAAATTAAAGTGAGAAAATAAGTAATGGTAAGTAATGGTGGAGTAATGGTAAGTAATAGGCTGCCCCTAGGTAAAAAGGGCATTCTTTCATTCATTCATTCAGCATATTTATACACTCACTGCCCAAAACATATATCTTACTTACTTCTTCTCCAGTTGGTATTTCCAGTTTGGTGCCTTCCCTCTTCAAACAGGGAGAAGTTACAGACCAGCACTGGGTTTACATGAGTTTACATAGTTCCCTTCCTGCTGATTTTCTGATTCAAGCTGCAGAGAGAGTGTGTAGGAGATGAACTGCAACCCCTTCACTGGTTCACATTCCAAGATGATTGACTCCCACATGCTGTGAATGAACAGCCCTCCGTCCACTTACCCATCTTGATAAGCCACGGCAGGAAAATATTACAAGCGCAAATGAGCTCGTGAATGATACCTGTCATTTTAATGCGTTACTCGGGTTTTCACAGCACCATTTTGAAGAAATTAGGTATTGCGAATTTGAGCTAAATGTAAAGGGAGATTTAGAGATGTAATTTTCAGATTGCCAGAGCCCATTAACCCGATGTCTATTTAATGTATGGAATTGCACCTTGCAGACTAAGATGGGGCATAAAAGAAGCTGGAAACATTGAGCCAAAAAGGAGCCTAAATAATCTCTCATTGTGTACAAACAAGCCATTAAGAGGATGGTATTCTGGCCTCGGCTGTTAGAGAGTTAACAGAATTGTATGACTTCAGTTACTAATCATACATAAAAGTAATGCAAGGAAAATGGACGAGTATAGCTTCCAGGGAAGGCAGATCTGGCATTGTCGTCACATATGCCTCGGTCACAGCCTGCTTAGATCACCGCAATGGCTACCTTTGATTCAGAATCTGAAGCTGGGACCAAATGTGTGGCTGCTCAGATGCTGATGGGGGCCCCCTTGTTCAGAGCGTGGGCCTGGTGCTCAATACAACATGATGATGATTACATCTAAAGCCTTAAGTGGCTTGGGATATCTTGTATCTTGAGCTCTACCCCTGCTAATGTGGCAAAGAGGCACATTTTTAAAGTGGCGATTCTATTTTATTTAGCAGGGGGAGAGTAACTGGCCCTATCCACCCCAGCATAGTACCTCCAGTGACAGTTGCTGGGTGTCTATCTTATGTTTCTTTTTAGATTGTGAGCCCTTTGGGGACAGGGATCTATCTTGTTTATGTATTATTGCTCTGTGTAAACTGCCCTGAGCCATTTTTGGAAGGGCGGTATAGAAATCGAATAAACAAACACACAAACAAACAAATAAATAATACCTGGTCACAGATTGCCTCTGGTGAATATCCTTTTACACCCCTGCATTTAGATTAGCTGTCCGCTATTTCAGGAAACTCTGTACAAGGTTCCAATCCAGAAATAAGACCACACATGGGTCCATGATGTCCCTCATGAGAGTATGTCAGGCTCCTGGTACAGCCATCCGCCGTCTGCTGCCAAAGGAAGCTTTAAGACTCACAGGGAGGACTTGTTCCATTCACCAGCTCCGCCCTAGTGTTGCTACCTCTAAGGCTCAGTCAGAGTCCCCAGGGCTCCATCCACACCAAGCCCTCCTTTTGGACTGGCCCCTCATCACTGGGCAGGCCTCCTTTATATAGCTCCTGACAGCTGGGGCAAATCTCGCGAGAACTCACCTCAAGTTCTCACGAGAGCCACTCCTGATCTTGTGAAGCGACGGTGTCTGTTGATAGCGAGGCAACATCTCCCTGCCAGGGGCCGGGTAAATGCTTCCAGGTGGGTGTATTGATGTCTTCTTCTGCCCCTACCCCGATAGGGTCCTCCTTGCAAAACCTGGGCAGGGGAAAGCTCTGACATAAAGCTCGCCAGGTTTACCAGTGGTGATCGGTTCCACCTCGGGGGTTCCCCTGCAGAGTACTATGATGACAATAGCCATGTTTACTTAATGTTAACTTACTCTATAAAGACAACAGTGTTTAGGAACTAGTTACAACTTTACACGAGATATTTTTGTTCCCTAAAGGTTTAACATGCATTTCAATATCTGTGCTGATCAAAACAGAAACAACATGAAATGACAACCCACCCCTGAGTTTATCGGATACTTTTGTTTAAATATTGGCCCATCTGCCAATACTCTTAATTTTACAAAAATCCCTTTATTGACTTCCACAATGATTGCTCTCTTCAAAGAGAAATTGATCCAACAGCAGAAGCTGCAAGTAAAAATGATATTTTTTAATTGAATGTGAATCACTTGATCATCTTTTAATGTATAGTCTTACTGACAGTGGCTGCTAGCCAGAGTTTTCCACTGAACTCTCACATTTAACTCTTTCAGACCTGCTTCATTCCTTTCTAAATCCGGGGAAACCTGCATTGATCCTATAACCAAACACCAGCCATTTTAGCCAATGTTTTTTATAGGCAAAGAATACCAGTGCCTCTCCTATTTGCACTTTTTAAAAGGACTACAAGACTGCCTATGTAAATCAGAAGTAGTTTTGTACTTGCATATGCAGGTCGTCTCAGTGTATGGTATATGGGCACAGGGGCACACTTGTTGGGCTGAAGCAAGGTGGGAAGAGGGAGACAGAAATGACACAGCACCAACAAATGGATGACAAAAAGGCAGGGAAGAACTTTCAAGGTGCTGGCGAATTTTCTCAATATGTTTTTATTGGCATACTTGCATACAATTGGTTCGGTGTTGCCTTGTGCGTTTCAAGGCAATGCTCTTCTTCAGAGGCAATTCTTGGGCAAATAAAATTATTCACAATATTTGCTTTCCTGGAGTTATCACCCTGCACCACCAAGGGTATTTATGTCTTTCTTTCAAATGCAACCTTCTAGAACAGGTCTTGGGTGAAACTGGACCCTGTCCAATTTTACCGGTATGGTTTTGCAAAGGCCTACTATCCAGACATTGCATTGTATGCCCATTCTGGTGTCTGTATACATGCACATATTTTTTTGTGTGAGTGACTATACATGCAAATTCAGGGTAGAGACATAAAGCCTACTCCTGTACAAACATCATCATCATCACCATTATTGTGGCAATAGTATTACAAACATGTGAACATAAAATGTGAATAGCTTCACATATTGGACATAACACTGAACATAAAATGTGGATAATATGTAAATAACTGTATGTGTATAATATCGAACATAATATAGGAATAATTGTATGTGTGTAAAGATCTGTACATGCATTGATCATAAAGTGCAAATAGGGCTGTGTTTTATACAATTTGTGGTTAGTACTGAAATTCCACACAAGTTGAAATTCATAGCAAATGTCAGCCTTCCTTCCAAAGGTTAACGCCTAGACGTTTTCAAGGGGAACTGAGCAAAGTTCTCTCTAAAAGACAAGTGAAAATGGTTGTTTTCTGACTGTACCAGAAACTTTGGAACCATCTCTAAATTGTGTTTATTCTTCTGGAGCATGGACAGCGATGTTTTGAAAGGGCTGGGGAGGCTAGCATGACTTTTCTGTGATCAGGCTTGTAAGAAAACTCAGGGACCTCAAAGTTCACCCATCCTTTGGGGAAGGCTCTTTCAAACACCCTACAACGGTTTCCACAGCTGAGTTTGGAGAACCTTGGTGACAATATTTGGCTATTAAATAAATATAAGACTCATCTGCAACTTCTTGCAAGAAACCATACACAGGATGCCAGGTCTCTAGCTGCTGAGAACTGATCAACAGAATACCTAACACAGGGAAGAGTCAATGATGGTGGAGGAACCTATTCAGCGTTGTGAAGTTCTGCGATTGCTTTGCTGACCGCCACTCAGTGTCAAGCAGATGAACCTTGGCTGCCTCCAGAGCTAAGAGCCCAAGAGGTAGGAACTGAGTTAATAGCATTCTTGAAACCAATGCCTGTTATATCCCCTAAACAGCGACACACTACATTACCCAGCAGCTGGCGGTCTAACTATGTGGTTTGGAGAAGTCCATTATTTTGAACACAGCTCTCTGGGGAATTGCTTCATCTAAAATGGAGTTAAAGAAGCCAAACTATGTGGTCCATTATTTAGAAGACAGCCCTTCAGGGAACTCTTCTCTCTTTCTGCCCTCCCTAAATGAATTTAAAACCATAGTGAAGAAGCTCCGACAAGGAAAACATCACTTTCTCAGAAAAGCTTGCTGTCTAGGTCCCTTCTGCATCGAGAATCTCTTTTCAACTCATTTATAGCCAAGAGAAACACTAATATATCTCACTCACTATTATCTCACTCACTATAGTGACATATGTTTTCTATGTCACTGTAGTGACATATAGTGACATATGTTACACATATGTTTTGTCAATGGATAGTCATTTGTCTCAGCACAGGCGGGCTGCTTATCAGCTGCCCTCTGCTGCAGCTTCTATCAGTGGAAGAGGGGAGGCGAGCTAGTCTTGTGGTAGTAAGCATGAATGGTCTCTATTGCTAAGCAGGGTCCACTTTGGTTTGCATTTGGATAGGTAACTACATGTGGGCACTCTCTCTCTAAAAGGCAAGTGGAAAGACATGTTAGAGCAGGGCTGCTCAATTTTGGCCCTCGGTCTGCAACTCCCATAATCCCTGGCTATTGGCCACTGTGGCTGGGGATTATGGGAAGTGTCATCCAAAAATGGCTGGAGAGGGCTCTAACTTGGGCAGGCCTGCCTTAGAGGATGGGGCCATGGATGAATGGAAGGGCATCTCCAAGTAGGGCTGGTGGAAACACCTGCTTGAAACCTTAGAGAGCTGATGCCAGTCAGTGTGGACAATTCTGAGCTAGATGGACCAAAGATCTGACTTGGCAGCTGTCTATGTTCCTAGTGACAATGTATTCCTTGAGCAGGGCCAAACAACACATTACATTAAATGCATGGTTTGCCACTCCAGTTTTCTGTTTTCTTTTGTAACTAGCAGCTGAGGGTTACCTCAGTTGGGATCAGGTTTAACCCTCTCCCCCCACACTGTGGTCCTGACAGAAATTGCTCTTCACCCAGCTGCTTTTTGCCCCAGGAAAAAACTGTTGTGAGCATGGGGATACCCAGAGCACAACCTTGCACCAAATATGCTTTATGGTCATGTTATCACAGTCAGCGGATGAGGCTGCATAACTAAACTCGTATGTTAGTTGCAATACTCCAGACTGCAAAGGAGTGCTCATATGATGGAATGTTCCTCTATAAGACAAACCTTTCACACAGAAAATGTGTATGCCAGGAACAGAAAGCTAGGCTAGAATCCATGACATGTTAGCTCTCTATCTGGTGGCTATAGGCCACCTCCAGGATCAGAGGCAAGATGCCTCTGAATAGCAGTTACTGGGGAGAAACAGTAGGAGAGAAGGCATGCCCTCAGCTCTTGCCTGTGAGCTTTTCAGAGGCATCTGGTGGGCCACTGTGTGAAACAGGATGCTGGACTAGATGAACCAGCAGGGCTGTTCTTCTGTTCTTATTTCTATGCAATAGACTGCTATTTGGGTTTTCTTAATTTACATGATTACTTCCCTTCTGGCATTTACTTTCAGATGATTGATTTGATAGCTTTCTAGTTTTATCCTTGTGTAATGATTGATCTGTTTCATTTTTGTTGTCCCTTTATTATGACATATGGTCGAAGGAATAAAATTAAGACTCACTTATGTGCAGGGAATTGCACAGTATTGAGGAACGTTGCATTGGGTGATCTCCCACCTGCATTTTGAAGTGGTGGAGTCCAGGTACAGATTTGCCATTTCATCTGCTGTTTGGGAGACATGGATTTATGCATGGGATAAATAAAACTTTGCTCAATGGTGTGGGCAAAAACTGACCTGCTAGTCCTTTAGAATAAGAGTTATTAAAAGCACCAGGCTAAAGACCAGAGCTGTATGAGAAAATAGGTGGTGCTGATAACAGCAGAAGAGGTGGGATGGATACTTTTATGTCTTCCATAATGCTCAGAGCAGCGTAAAATAATCAGCCAAATGCAGTGTGTATTCTATGCTATAAAACAACATGGTCTGTGAATATGCATAATAATGCCCTTTATTTTCTCAGGCTTCTAGCAAAAGCTCCAAGAAAAAGTGGTGTTGTGTTGTGGGAGTTTGAGAAACAGCTGCAGGATGGTTCTAAAGCAAGACTGACAGATAATCAAAGCTTTCCACAGGAACATAGGAAGCTGTCTTCTACCGAGTCAGACCATTGTTCCATCTAGCTTCTGTTGCCCAGACTGGCAGTGGCTTCTCCAAGGTTGCAGGCAGGAGTCTATGTCCCCTATCTTGGAGACAGGGAATCTGAAACCTTCTGCATGCAAGCAGGCAGATGCTCTTCCCAGAGCGGCCCCATCCCCCAAGGGGAATCATCTTACAGTGCTCTCACATGTAGTCTCCCATTCAAAGGCAAACCAGGGTGGATCCTGCTTAGCAAAGGGGACAACTCATGCTTGCTGCCACAAGACCGGCTCTCCTCCCTGAACTTCACAGAACACCTCTTCATGAATTAGAGAGTCAAGTATTATGGGGGTGGCAAGTTGTCAGTTCTTCTTTAGAAGGGAACATTCTTCTTGATACTTTGGAAATTACTCCCTATTTGACTGAATTGGATACTTAGAGCTGTTGCAGTGAAGTGATGGTAAGATCTTAGATTCAGCAAGGCCAGCTCCTGGGGTGTGGGGGGGGGGGGCAAGAGGGGAAGTGCCCCCTCAAACAAGTATTTTCCTCTGGCACCCCCCTTCCTGTTTCAGAAATTTAATATGTGGGACACAGCTCAACCGCCCCAAAATGTGCTTTCCCCCTTCTGTGTACCGGCTACTGTTTTCTGGTATGGCCACTCAGGTTCAGACAGTGGCCTTTGTGGTTGGCCCAGGACTGTGGAACACACTTCCTGCTGAGATTCGAGCTGCTCCATCCCTGTTGACTTTTAGGAAACAACTGAAAACACGTCTCTTCAGCCAAGCTTTTTAGTTAGTTGGTGTTTTTATGGATACTTTAATCTGGTTTTATGTTTAACTGTTTGTTCTATTCTGTAAACCGCCTAGAGACTTCAGGAGCTGGCGGTATACAAATTTATTAAAGAAATAAATCATTAACAACAAAAATTAAATTAAATTAAATTAAATTAAATTGTAATTTAATAAATTATTGTTTATGGACAGAAGTTTTAGTAGTATGAGGGAATTAATTAAAAACAAACAAGCTTAACAAAAACATTTCAAAAGACCAAGTTATTCAATCCATGCCCAATCCACATTGTCTATTTTGGCGCTGTCTATAAAGAATGGATTTATGCCTCAATAACTAGGCAAGTGTTTGCATTTGAAGAGGAGAGGAGAACAACAGTAAAAGGTTCCACACATTTGCCAGACTAAGTGTTCTTTTTCTAAACCCCTTTCATTAGAATTTCAATGGTACTTGTTGGTTGTAAATAAATAGGATAGAATTGTGTCAAGAAGAATTTGAAGTTATACTTCAAAAACAAAATTCCTGTGACAATTAACTCAAAGGCTGACTGCGTTGAATGCAAAGCATTTGATTTGGCATTTACCTTATTTTGATAGACATTCTGCATTGTCAGCCGGGGATGTTCTCATAAGCCACAGTCCTAGATAATATTCAGGTTAGAACACTCAGGCGATCCATCGACTTGCATGTCAGTATCAACCTATCAGGTAGAACTGTGCAGTTTGATTGGTCCAGCAGGCTTGACTGCATCAATTAACAAGAACTATGATTCCCACAATGCACCATGCTGACTTGGGTCCCAAGGACCTTGTGGGGTGGGGAGCCCTTTTAAAAACAAAAGCCATGCAAGAGGCAAGTGACCAGTCAGCTGGCTTCAGCCTCCAGAAGTAGGCACTGTACTGCTCTCCTAAGGTCAGGTAAGGGAGAAGAAGGGAAGGGTAGGGATGAGAGAGAACAGTGGTGGGAGAGAAAGGACCTGACAATGGCTGAGTAATGCCAGATCCAATTCAATCCGACTCCAAAACCTCTGGGGGTCATGTTGGCCATCCTGGCAATTTCTCTGTCAGATCGGATTGGATTGAATCTGACACTTTTTGCCGTGTACAGACCTACTAAAAAGTATACCTTCACATACAGATATGTTTGTACTTCTAAGTACCAGATGCTGGGGACAAATAATGAGGGATATCATTCCATGTTCACATTCCACTTCTCCTGCATTCCACTCCTCTTTAATTCCAGTCTAACTAGAGGCATTTCTCAAATTAATTCTCAGATTGTAGCATGTGTCGTTTGAAGCTGCAGCTTTGATTCTTTCCCCTCTTCTGTGTTACCAGTCCACACCTATGTATTACTAAAACATGGCACAAGCCCCCACAATGTTGGTGAGACTGCTCTATAACTGCATCAAGATTATTTTGGGGTGATGATTGACTGCATTGATAAAACACCTCCGAAAACTACCTGACTGAACCATAAGCGAAGGATATTATCCTATCAATATGACTTTTGGGTGGTGTTTCATCCATATGCATGTGTGCATTGATCACCACCACACCAAAAGAAACCTGATCACTCCTGTCTGTGCATTACAATCACATCGCAAATGGCTTGCAGCATTTTAGCAACATAAACATGGAGATGGGTAACATAGAGGTGGAAAAGAGGTGAATAAACTGAATGTACAGAAAGCTGCTATGGTCTAGGAATGCCCACACTTTGTACAACATCTGGATGGGTTGTATTTTTTTTTTTAAGCAAACACAAAAACGGAACAGGGGAGTCATGGATTGCTAATGCATTGGTTGCACTTCCGAATGATACTACCCTCCCAGCAATGTAGAGGTGCAATGATTTGCCCCACTCAAGTTTTGATAAAGCCCAAAGCTGGTGGAGTTCTTTGACTGGTGGAAGGTTCAGATGGGGGGAGTCAGAGAGCTGTTGGAGCTCTCTCCAACCTGAAACCTCATTTGGCATGAGAGAGGCATATCTCCCATCCTGGAGACAAATTTGGGGTTTAGCTGCTTATATCTTTGAGGTCCTGCTGGGAATGTTGGCTCCTCATCAAATTGGCCAGTGTGTTTTCCTACCTCACACTGTTCTCCATAGTTAGCTGGGCTCCTTGGTCTCTATGGCAGGCACAGGGATCATTCACACGACTGGGTGGGTTGGCAGGTGAGGGGGTGGGAGGCTGGTCCAACTCACCTTCCCCCCAGACTGGGCTCCCAGATATGCAGCGTGCAACTCCGGAGGCTTGGATGACATTTCCCTGAAAATTGGGGGATTCCTCCAGGAGATGGGCACTCTTGCTGCCCATCTCTGTGTCTTCTAGGGCTGAATGCAACCGCTAGAGCTTTAAATCCCAGCTAAAAGCCAGGCTAAAAAGCTGGGCTAGGCAGTGCTGCCTGCCCAGGCCCAATCCTGGTAGTTCTCATGTACAGCCTAACCCAGGCTGGACTTCCTTAGCCTGGGTTAGGGTGTGCGTGAGAACAGCCTCATTATGTGGTTTGGAAAAGTGCATTGCTGAACATCTAAGGCATGTGGTTTTGCATGAAGGGGAGCTCCAACCATTTCCCAGAGGCCTTGAAACTCAGGGTAATTGGCCTGGGTCCTCTCTTAGCATTGGGGCAACATCAGTCTTAATGGCTGCATAGCTTGAGATGGGGGGGAACCTTGACTCTATATGGGACAGCTGAGAAGATCAGTGCTCAGCCTTAGGACTGTGAGGCTCCTTCAAGTCGGGGCGAAATTGCCTGACAAGAGTTAGGTATAGGAATGACATCTTGGCTCAGAAGCAATTACTGCCTGCACTGCAGTATTGATTTGATTTGAATTAATAACCTCATGGCCTTTACCTTCCCAGATATGTTGCCCCCAAATGCATGCAGAAATATCCTTCCAAGAAGCAGGGGAATGCCATGTTCGTCATGTCCTGGCCTGACTCCTGCTTGAGAGCTTCAGGAGGTTTGGCGGGCTGATCTGCTTCTGAGAGTGAGGAGACCCCCCCAGGACTATCACAGGAAGGGGGGAGTGTCAAGGTTCCATCCAGGGAGTGGGAATGCCTTGTTGCCAGGAGGGACTTAAGATCACGGCCAGATCCAAACCCTGCTAACTGAGCAAAGAGGCACCTTTTAAAGAGGCAATTCTCTTATATTTAGCAGAGGGGGAGCAACTGGCCCTATCCAACCCCAGCACAGCATCCCTCCAGTGGCTGTTGCTGGTGTTTATCTTGTGTTTCTTCTAAGATTGTGAACCATTTGGAGATAGGAAGTATCTTATTATTATTTTATGTAAACCACTCTTGAGAACTTTTGTTGAAAAGCAGTAGACAAATATTCATCGTCACAGTAGTAGTAGTAGTAGTAGTAGTAGTAGTTGTTGTTGTTGTCGTCGTCTGAAAACTGCGTGACATTCTCCTAACTTCCAGCCCTTCTTGCCATCCCAGGCATGTTTCAAAAACTGAAAGACTTCTGAACTCTGGCACGCTACTGCAAATAAATGGCAGACTGCAATGGAGAGTCACAATTTGTGCAGGCTTGGATAAAGGGACTCTTCTGTGCTTCAGGGCTGCTGTGTGGATTTACAATGCCTTTAAAGCCCAGTAATGTACTACTATCGAACTGAAATATTAGATGACTCTGCCACTTACACAAATGATGGTGACGGTTGTGAAGAAGCGTAGGGTTGCTGGACAGCATTCCACTGTTGCATAGAGTTATGTCTGCGCGGTTAGAGCTTCATCTAATAGTACTATGCATAAAGCACAGTGATGATGGTCATAATGTACAGTGAGGATCATGCTTGTAAAATGTACCGGCTCAGGTTGCATCTGCTTGTCTTCGGAACTAGATATAGATGTAGAGATATCTCTTTATCTCCTGCCCTCCACCCTCCACACACACACACACACACACACACACACACACACACACACACACACACACACACCAACCTGAAATGGAACTTTGCAGCACAGCCATAGGAACATAGGAAGCTGCCATATACTGAGTCAGACCTTCGTCCATCTAGCTCAGTATTGTCTACACTGACGGGCAGCGGCTTCTCCAAGGGTGCAGGCAGGAGTCTCTCTCAGCCCTTTCTTGGAGTTGCTGCCAGGGAGGGGACCTGGAACCTAGATGCTCTTCCCAGAGTGGTTCCATCCCCTGAGGGGGATATCTCACAGTGCTCACATTTCTAGTCTCCCATTCATGTGTAACCAGGGTGGACCCTGCTTAGCTCAGGGGACATGTCATGCTTGTTACCAACAGACCAACTCTCCTCTCTAGACCAGTTGACTGCAGAGAGCTGCTGTAAGCACACTTGATAAGAGACTGAGCTATAAATCAAAACTTCCCTGGTTAGATTCTTGCCTTCTCCATGAGATCACTAGGTGACCTTAGAGAAACTGAGGATGGTGCAATAGTTCAGTGAAAGCTCATTTTCTTTGCTTGCAGAAGGACCCAGGTTCAATCCCTGGCGGCATCTTCAAGCAGAGCTGGGAAAGACTCCTTCCTTAAACCTTGGAGAACTGCTGCCAGTCAGTGTAGAGGTAGGTTTGGCTAAGAGATAAGTAACTGGCCCAGAATTATGCAGTGAATTTTATGGCTGAACTCGGCTTGCACTGGCCCGTATGCCAACACTCTAACCACTACTAGGGGTGTGCATGGAACCAGCTGGTCTGACTCGGTTTGAGTCCGAACTGGACCTGAACCAGACTGGGCCAGTTTGGTCTGGCACCCACTCGAAACCCCCATGGATCCGATCCTGTCTGGGCGGGGTTCCACAAGCTTTTAAAATTTTTCCATTTTTCTCCCAAACTTACGCCCTCCAGAGCTGTTGTCTGAAGTGTGTGTGTGTGGGTGGGGGGGTCCATGGAGGCTCCCCCTCCCCCCACCAGCCTCCCTTAGTCAAAAAATAATCATGCCAGGGCACGCAGAGGCCCATTGCACAGGCAAGGTTGCCTCCAGAATGGCCTCTGTACCCGGGGTGTGTGAAAATTGGGTGGAGAACAGCCGTACGGCTGATTTTTTTTACTAAGGGAGGCTGGCGGGTGGAGGGGGAACCTCCACAGACCCCACCACCACCTCGGAAAACTTCTCTGGAGGGGGTAAGTTTGGAAATAAAACTGAGGAGCCCCCAAACTGGTGGTTGGTGGTGGGGTTCAGTCCAGGGTTGGACCAAACAGGGGGTGGCTGAACAGTCAGCCCTGAACAGTTAAGCCGAACTGGTTTGATGTTGAACGTGTTCGACATTGAACCTGTTTGCATATCACTAACCACTACACCTCCCACATTTTCTCCCTCCCCTCATATCCATATTTGCAAACACGTTTGTCAATGTTCATTCTTTATGTCTTCAGCACTACACATAAACCATCCCAGGTGTGCTCCTAAAAATATAAACCAAAAAGAAGGGGCGGGAGAAATCTACTGCTGTGTTATTTGATTTGCTGGTACTTAGTATGCAGAAATAAAATTGCTGCTCTCATTTTCCAAACTAATAATTATCAAGTAGTTTTGCTGAAACTTGAGTTGACAGAGAAGAAAGGGAAAGTTAAATAATTGATCACAAAAAATATATACCTCTTGCTGGGTTGTGTAAGAGTGAGGTTTCATTTAGGTGTTCTGAGTGTTCGTGGCAGCTCAATAATATTTTCTTTGTGGGAAATTATTTTAAGAATGTGTGTGATATATGCATTTAGTTGCTAGAGTGTCTGATCAGCATCTGTCATCATGTAACATCTAAGAATAACACAGGAAAGTTCTCACTCTAAGAACTGTTTTGTGTGGAGAAGATCAACTCAGCAAACGGAGTCTTGAAACTAATAAGATTCCATAAATGTTTTATAACAGAGTTGCAGAACTTTGAACAGCTCTACAATTATAACTGGTCGAACACGGCTGGATATACTCACACCATGGGCTATGGATTACGGCAGAGGTTCGCAGGAGTTCCCAACTAGTCAGTGCAGACCAGGGGTTCTCAACATTGGGTCTCCAGATGTTATTGGACTTCAATTTGCAAACTATGCAATCAAAGGTCACTGGGGCTGGAGATTATGGGAGTTGAAGTCCATTAACATCTGGGGACCCAAAGTTGAGAATCCCTGGTCTACACTGACTGGTTGGGAACTCCTGTGAACCCATGCCATAGACCATAGTGTGAACACATCTAAACCACAGTGTGAAGACCACATTTTCTTCTGTTCTGGCTGTGGGGCTCATATGTAATCAAGCATTCCTTGCTATAGACCATAAGAACCTAAGAACAGCCCTGCTGGATCAGGCCCAAGGCCCATCTAGTCCAGCATCCTGTCTCACAGAGTGAGAAGCCTCTGGGAAGCCTGCAGGCAAGAGTTAAGGGCATGCCCTCTCTCTTGTTTCTGCCCCCCTGCAACTGGCATTCAAAGGCATCCTGCCTCTGAGGCTGAAGGTGGCATATAATCATCAGACTAGTAGCCATTGATAGCCCTGCCCTCCATGAATTTGCCTAACCCCCTTTTAAAGCACTGGTGGCCATCACCATTTTATCACTGAAATATCTACACTACAGTTTTAAACTGGTGTAATAATAATTTCCTCTGTTGAGTGAACTCCAGGAATTTTAGTTCTGTATGTGGGGCTATGGAGGTCTTTCAGAATCAGACCACTACAATTTCCCAGGATTTGGGGTTGAAGCAAAGATTATTAAAGTGATCTAAACCAATACAGGTTTAAAATGTAAATGCACCCGAAGTGTTCACAAGCTTACTTTCTAAATCTGTAGACTCTGACATTTTAAGGGAAAATCAAAGAGGATTTTGTTGGTTTGTTGGATCGTCTCCTCTCCTTCTCTCCCTCTTTTTTATTCTGGCAATGCAATTTTTCCCATTTATATATGATGATGCATTAGACATGTCTCAATAGAACAGTATGAATGATTATGTGAGCATGTGGAGAATAAACAGCATATCATAATAGAAAGTGCTATCTTTATTCCCAACAGCCATTGGAAAGGATTGGCTTTACAAGCCCCAGTAATTGAGAAAACAGAAAGCAGGAAGAATTTGCAGTGATGTATGACCAGTCGGCGCTCCTTTAAAGAAGATTCATTTTCTATCAAGTTTAAAAGTCCAACGTGAAGACAGGAGTAAAAATTTTCTCCCCACCTCTAAGCAGATACAAGATCCCAGTTCAGTAAAAACCACAACTTATCTCCTTCCTCCTTTTCCTTTCAAACTCTTTAGTAACTTTTGGGGAATATAGTAGCAGAGAGACAGACACTAGATAACCAGTCCTGTACTGACATAATATTCTGGGTAGGAAGCGGAGTTCGTCATATGGTCAAGTTAAACCACTGTATTTTTCATGCTATTTTTTGAATGATTTAGTTGGAGAGTCATTGGGTAATATGCAAAACTTGCTATTTCAAGCTGTATGTATACATATCAGAAATATGAACTTCCTGTGCTGTCACAGGAAATAACAAGGGCAAGCCTACTTGGTCTAATGAATAAGGAAGCTGAACTTGAAATGAATAAGGAAGCTGAACTCTAGAAGATATAGGAACACAGAAAGCTGCTTTATATGGCAGTGGCTTTCCAAGGTTCAGTCTCCTCTCCCTCTTGGAGATGCAGGAGACCGATCCTGGTACTTTGCATCCAAAGCCGATGCTCTGCCACTGAGGTATGG
Source organism: Hemicordylus capensis (assembly GCF_027244095.1). NCBI lineage: Eukaryota > Metazoa > Chordata > Lepidosauria > Squamata > Cordylidae > Hemicordylus > Hemicordylus capensis. The sequence continues at coordinate 25,396,042 of NC_069667.1, forward strand.
CCCCTTTCCTGTGGCTTGGTATGGCAACATCCTTTAGCAGGAAGCATGGGAGTTCCCATGCATTGTAGGGTCACCCTCTCTGTCTCATCCCCTGAATGGTCTCGGTCTGCTTTCATCCCACAATTGGTGGGGTCCCAGATCTGGGGTCATGACATGAAGCCGATCTGGTTGTATAACGTGAGGCTAGGTAGTCCAATGATCCAATTCAGGAAGGACATTGTTTATGTTATTCAATGTGGAGTTGGAAAATGGGACTCTAATGGCTTATTGTCAGTTTCCAGTGAACTTTAAAACAAATCAAGCATTGTTAAGGGTTTTTTTTTTTAATGTGTTAGATTTTTAATTCTTGTTTTAATAGCTGTTCTTGTTTGTTTTTGTGAATCGCCTGGAGCCTCTGGAGTCAGGCGGCATATGAATTAAATGAACTGAATGAATGAATGAATGAGATTGCTGTTTTCAATACTTAGATATGCTCCCTTCATTGAAATGACTGGGAAGCCCACATCGTAGGGCTATTCACGCGACATGAGAGAACCAAGGCAGTTTGTGTCATCCAGAGCAACTACCTGGCTTTTTCCTGAGGTATGCCAAACTGTGGGTTCTTTCTGCCATGGCAGGAGGTGATCAATGCCGTGTCAAAAGCCATCTTGGGCAGCAGGTCAGGGTGGAAGGAATGGCTCTGCTGAGTGCAGAGTTTGCTCTAATGAGATGGGATGCAAGACCTCCTCCCCCCAATCCCAGCTTTGTCCGCCATGTTGCCACTTGTGTGGGCGTGCACTCATGTCTCACCAATCAACCCCCTCTGCAAAATGGGGACAATTATGACCTACTCCACAGAGTTTGCTTCATGATGAGGCTCAAAACTGCCCTAGAATTGCAAGCAGAGCAGTAGCGAGGGGAAGATCAAACGTGTGTCCCGAGGCAGCCCACTTTCAACAAGCCAGGAAGCGCATTCTGTGACATAGCCCTTGTGGCACACCCAAGCAACTCCTCTGTGCAGTGAGGAATGAAACTGGACGCTGAACTCATATGCTACCAGATACAAAGTATTCTTGCTTCCCTTCCAGTGTGATCAAGCACTTTACACAGAAGAATGTCCTAAATGTCATCTCCAAATAGAAGCAGATCAGGGAGAGGAGGGGTTTCAGTCGCCATCACATCCCACACCAGGCTCTCTATCAGCACCAAGGAGTCAGTGCTGTTTATCAATTCGTTTCCTGGATAGGAGAGGAAATTCATTCTCATCTCCTCTTTCTCTTTGCTGCTGGCCCTCTAGCCATAAATAAAAATGAACCCAACCTATATGAATAATTTAGCTTGACACCACTGTCCTAGTCCATTACGTTGACATCAGGTCTTTGGGGCAAGCGGGAGGTTTGTTCAGATAGCGCCTGACCTCACCAGACCTCCACACTCCACCAAGATGAAATAAATGTTGCCTCCTGCGTGCACTCTGTATTGCATCTTCAGAAGGCTCAGTCTCACTGCCCACCATGTAACATTCAGATTATCTGGCTCCCAGCTGGGAATTCTCTTTTGGCAGAGGGGGGGGGAGCGGGGAGTGTTTTCTTGCTGGAATTCCTGATGTGGGGATGTGCAGCAGCCCTGACTGATCTATATCTCATTGTTCTTTTATAACAGCTGTCATTAGCTCAGCACCATGGAAGCAAGCTGGTGTCCTAATGTATTATTTGGGCCCTGCTTGCCATCAAAGAAGAAAGTTGTGCTTTGAATGGCAGAAAGAAGAAGACTGATTTTTATCAGATGCAACCTATAGTCTGCAGAGACGCTCTTGCCCCTGGACTTCGGGGAAAAAGTACAGGGCCTCCACACCCCCTGGGGGCCCCCCGAATCCTTTTTAGTCTGTCCTGGGTGGTGACCTCTGCTTTTGAGGCAGAGGGGTGTGTGAAGAAAGAAAGATGTGGGATGGGGCTATGTTAAGTGGTGTGTGGAAATCTTTCTGCTAACGCATATTTGCACAAATATACCTGTTTTTTATTCTTACATTCTCGTGAGTTCAGCTGCTGTCTGTGCCCTCAAGAACCCACATGTTTAGAATACTGCATGTGTTGTGTGCCTCTGTGTGTGTGTGTGTGTGGGGGTGATGCTTAACTTGCAGTGGGGGTGGGTGGGTGGGAGTGCGGGGCTTCCAAAGGTCTTTATGTCCAGGCTCCAAAATTATGTATGGACAAGGCTGAATTTAGGGACAAGAATCAAGCACTGCGTTTGGGGGGGGCACTTGGCATTTCTGTAGTTCTTGAAATTGAAAAGCTCCTCTAAAGTAAGAGGGAACAAATGCATTTTCATGCACTTCCTTATGGCATGGCAAAATACAGACCCAAGTGTGCAGATATGGATCCATGAGTGCAAATGTATTGTAGGATGATGGAGTAACTCATGCATGCAGATTATGCGTCAATGCCATGGAGACCCCTATAAATGCGATCAAAAGTAGGTATTCTGATATGGAACAAATGAGCAAAGATACTCCTTGCCTGGGGCTCCATTTGGTATAGGGTTGATTCTGGAAGTGGGCTTCCTAAAGCAGGGAGAGCCATGTGTCTCAAGCTATCATAGTCTTCTATCTATCTATCTATCTATCTATCTATCTATCTATCTATCTATCTACCTACCTATCACATTCATTCATTCATTCAAGATATTTCTGTACTGCCCAGACCTTGTGTCTCTGGGCAGTTTACAATCAAAATCATTTAAAACATTAAATCAATTAAACAATTAAAATCATTTAAACATTAAAATCATTAAAATTAAACTCATTTAAAACCCAAAATTAAAAACACTAAAACTATAAGTCTAATTAAAAGCCTGGGTGAATAAATGTGTCTTCAGTGCCTTTTTAAAAAGTTGTCAGAGATGGGGAGGTTCTTATTTCAACAGGGAGCGCATTCCAGCGTCTAGGGTCAGCCACGGAGAAGGCCGTTACTGGCTTGCAGGCATCCAAGTCATTCAAGGACCCCTGAGACTGAACAGTCCTAGGGCTGAAACAAGCCACATTCAGAGGGAGAATCAGATGTACATGGTATGGGCTGAGCCTGATGAAAGACAAGAAGCTTAACCAGATGACAGCCCCAGCAGCAATGGCAGAGCTGCCAGCAGCTGTCTCTAGATGCTGCCAAGGAGGCAACTGCAGATGCCAACATTGCATAGATTGGCAACAGCCATCTCACGTTGTGTGTGATGTTGTCAGCAAGTCACACGCAGCACATCATGTTGGACAATCAATGTTCAGCCAAGGGATGGTGGACTCTTTTATATGTATGAGAGCGCCATTTGCCCTCTCTCTCTCTCCTTACTCTCCACCGGCCAAAATGGGACATTGCACTGCAAAGAAACTGCATTAGGTCTGTACTGGGTGCTTTATGATTCAAGGCTAAAAACCTAAGAAATTTCCCTCTACAACATAGGAAGCTGCCTAATACTGAGCCAGACCCTTGGTCCATCTAACTCAGTATTGTCTACCACAGCAGGCAGCAGCTTCTCTAAGGATTCAGGCGGGAGTGTCTTTCAGCCCTGTCTTGGAGATGCTGCCAGGGAGGAGGCTGGGACCTTCTGTATGCAAGCAGGCAGGTGCTCTTCCCAGATCTGGGAAGATATGCCCATAGATATGCACTATGTCAGATGTGGAATGGTCATGCTACAGGCCCGAAGGGGAATATCTTCCAGTGATCACACACATGTAGTCTCCCATTCAAATGCAAACCATGACAGACCCTGCTTAGCCAAGAGGACTATTCATGCTTGCTACCATGACCAGCTCCTCCTCTCTACTCCCAACCAGAGTAGGCAACCTGGGCTGTCCAGCTCTGGTTGACTTGCAACTCCCATCATTCCCAGCCAAAACTGATTGTGGCAGAGGATGATGGGAGTTATAGTTCAAGGTTGCCGACCCCTGAGTGACATTGCAATATGCTCCAAGTGACCAAGCTGCCCTGAGCAGTAGGGCATTGGAGGGGCAGGGAACAACCTGTGTAAAGCACCAGACGGGGTTTGGTGGAGAGAGTGGGCTTAGCCCACTCTCCCTACAGACGATCAAACTCTTAGCCCTGGGTGGCCAGATCAGTGCTTTGCTCAGAGGATAGCTTCTCTTCCTGACTTCAGACTGATTTCACACCTTTGTCACTGGGCAAGTTCATACGTCATGCAGAACCATGGTTTATTTTACGTAAGGTTTAACCTGGATTGGTGCCGCAGAAGATAATCAAACCCAGTTGGTTGTTTCAGGTTGTGCTTTGCTGGGTCCCACCCCTTCTCCTTACCTCTCATGATCTAGGCTTGCCTTTCTCTATGTGAGAGAGTGGAGCAGCTCAAACAAATGAAGATTTGCACTATGAACGTGGGTTCAGATATCACACAGGCCCTGGTCAGAACAAACTAACCTCAGACCTTGGAGTCAGATTGGAACCTGCAATATACCCTGGCTTGTTGACTTGCACAAGTTTAAATACACAAACTAACCACAGTTACATGAAATAAACTTCCACATGAACAGTGGTTCCTCTCCTCTGCGCGGGAAGACAGCTGGTTTTGTCCTACCAATCATGAATTGTCCCCTTTGCTAAGCAAGGTCTGCCCTGGTTTGCATTTGAATGGGGGCACTGTAGGATATTCCCCTTAGGGAATGAGGCCACTATGGAAAGAGCACCTACATGCAGTGGCACACCCAGGTCATCTGGGAACCCAAACCTGAAAGGCTTCGGAGGCCCCCCTGTCATGATGGTGGAGGAGGGGTGAGAAGAAAGTCCCTCCCCCCTTTTGCAGGGTAAAAAACCCCACGCTGCTTTATGGCAGCGGCACTAGCTGTGGAGAGGGGGGAGGGAGAGTTCCCGTTTGCTGAGGTCTTTACCCAGGGGAAGGGTGGGAGGGGCATGGAGGGGGCGGTTTCAGGGAGGTGGGGGGAGGAGGGGAGAGTTCCCCTGTTACCATCTGGGATGGGAGGCGGTGACCTCCTTCCAGCTCCGTCCCCTCCTTCCAAGTGAATGGACGGCCTCTTGCCTCTCTGCTGAGCAGGCTGTTTCCAGCCTTTCTCCATGTGAAGGAAGCAGAGAGACCCGTCCAGTCACTTGGGAGGAGGGATTGTATCTGGAAGGAGGGGGATGCATCCCATCCCTCCTTCCCATCTTCTCCCCTCCCCCCCACCTTCCCTGCAACCTCCATGCCCCATCCCACCTTCTCCCAGGGTAAAGATCTCGTCAAAGGGGAACTCTCCCCTCCTCATCCCCCCACTCTCCCCACAGCTAGTTCCGCCACCGTAGAGCAGCAGGCATGGGGTCAATGGTGGGAAAGCATGGAGTGGCTTCAGGAGGCTCCCTTGGACCTTTGGAGGACCCCCTGGACCCAGATTCCATGCCCCTCCCTGGCATCTCCAGATATGGTTGGGAGAGGTTTCTGCCTGTAAACCTGTATAAGCTGCTGCCAGTCTGTGAAGACAATACTGAGCTAGATGGACCAAGGGTCTGACTCAGTATATAGCGGCTTCCTACGTCCCACATGATGCCTCAACCCATCTGCTGTCTTGCCCCACATTCCATGGCACAGGAACTGGACCTGATAGCTGAAACCTTTGAATGAGCACACGGATTGGATGTTAAAGAGAATCTAAGGGCTGCTCATGTATACAAATCACATATCCTCGTCTTTCAGGCATAGAAAATTATAGCATTACTTCTCAGCTATCCATCTTTAAACTGTTGGTCACCATTTACATATTTGGTCGTATCTTTCTCTTTCTCTCCATCTCTTCAGCAGTTTCCTGTTCATGGGGATTTCTTATTGAGATGCTAACATACGCACCCCCCATCCCGAAGGAAATTATTTGAGCCAATATAGTTCTTATGAACACAGAGAAGTGTTCGAGGTGTTAGGAACGTGTTTTAAAATTGATAAGTGCTATAACGCTCTATAATTCATTTGAAAAGAATCCCACAATCCATCTCATTTATTTCATCCAATTTGCATGCAGTATGTTTTTGGACTGTGGCATAAGATATAATGGAGACAATTTGATATTTATGGAGTTAATTGTTTCTTTTCTCTCAGCAGTGCAGTTTAGTAGGATGTGACCTTCCTTACTCCTGCTACAAGGTAATCATAGTATTATTAGTGGGTGGGGAGTCAAGTACATTAGTATTTTTGCTTGTTAGGAGTCTATTCTGTTTAATGTGAGTTATATGCATGCTGGTGATCTGATTGGAATACTGACACACAGCTAGCTCCCAAGAGCCACTGAAAAATGTCAGCCGTTTAGAGAATCTGGCACTCCGTGCATTGATGTAAGGCAAGAAACTGACCCGATCTACTTGCAGCAGGGTCAGACTCCAGTCCCTTGATGGTCTTTCTCTACCTCAGACCTGCTGGTCCTTGGAGAAAAGTGAAGAGATGGTTCAAAGATGCATGTCAATCACTTGCAGAGATGGCGCATAGCTCAGTAGTAGGGTACATGTTTTGCACATATATACTCAAGTTCCTAGGCCCCCCTCTGGCTGAAGGTAGCAGGAGCAGAACAGACCCTAGAGAAGCCAGTGAAAACAGACCATTATGGACTAGATGAAGCAGCTTTTTAACTCTGAAGCAGCTTTTTACACACCTCACATCAGAGATAACGTGTTTCTCGAATACACACACACACACACACACGCACGCACACTCAGTCTATTCTCACATGCAGGCAAACCTGGGCTGAAGAAGCCCAGCCAAGTTTCATCTGCTTGCAAGGTCGGTTCATTCGGGGGCCTCCAACTGAGATTTGTAACCAAGACTTGAAGTTGGCTTGCCGAACCAAGTGCTGTTCCCACTGAGGTGTGCATGAGGTCTGAACCCATGCTTTTCATGAACCTCTGGTGCATTCCAGGTGAGCCCACATCCTTTGCCATCAGGACCAATGGCTGCACTGTGATTCAAGCAGCATCCAGGGCCTTCCTGGGAGGCCTAATCAGGGGATATACCTCTGATTTAACTCACCTACTTCTAACAAACCAAGATATGTGAGCTGGTTCCCTGCATAATTTCAGGTTCTACATTATGTGTGAACCAGCCAAAGACGTTATCTGTCTACCGCCATATTGTCTCCTCAGAGTTGCATTGGTTTGCCAAGTTCTTGGTCAAGCTCTTTCCCAGAGCTGCAACCTAAAATCTCTTCCTGGAGGATATATGCATGCAAACATGTGCTCTAGCACCAAGCTATGAGATTCCTCAACAACCCTCCTTGCCCCTATTCCAGAACAATGATTGCTGAGTGGAGTGGAGAAAACTATGTTCAAATACCTGTTTGATGACATTAGTTGTGCCTGAGCAAGTGACAGAGCTGTTTGTCATCAACTGTCACAGTGGCTCTTTTATTGTGATGCTTCCAATGGAAGACACAGGAACTGCCAGATTAGATATGTGACAGATTGCGAGAGTTCACATCCATATGGTTCTCCAGACAACCCTCTGAATGTGATGAAAGTTCCCTCTGACTTGAAAGTACAGCATGCCGTTGCTTTGCTCAGCCCTCCTGAAACTCGGCATTAAGGGAATCTTCTTCAAAGCCATCAGTGACACAAAATGAGCCAGCAAGTGGTCTGTAATGATTCGAAACCGGATTTAGGTGCTAATGCAGATTCTTCCCCCAGAATATTGTAGAATATTAGGCTCATGACTTACATAGAGTTTTAGACAGAGTTGATACCGAATTTTTGATCTGAAGTACAATTCAAAGCAAATCTGAAGGTTCCCATTCAGGAGAACTAACAACAACAACAACAACAACAGAAGGAATAGAACTGCCCAATGGAAACAACATCAAGAACTTGGAAGAGAAAGAACATTACAAATACTTGGGCATTCTTCAGGCCGATAACATCAAACACACTGAAGTTAAAAGAAAAATTGGAAGAGTTAGAAAAATTCTGAAGCCCAAACTCAATGGTGGGAACACCATACAAGCCATAAACACCTGGGCTATACTCATCATTAGATACACTGCAGGAACAATAGACTGGACCCAGGCAGAGCTAGAGATGCCAGATCATAAGACCAGAAAAATAATGACCATCAATCATGCTCTGCACCTCCGCAGTGATGTAGATAGGCTATACATCACTCACAGCTCAGGTGGAAGAGGAATGCTGCAAGTCCATCAAACAGTAGAGGAGGAGAAAAGAGGCCTTGAAGAGTATATAAAGGTGAAGAAGATGCACTTAATGTGAAGAAGATGCACTTAAAATGGTCAACAATGAGAAATTATTAAACACCAATGAAACAAAGCGGGCCTACAAGAAAGAACAAGTAAAGAACAGAGCAGAAAAATGCTAAAAACAAGCCACTGCATGGTCAATATTTGCACGATAAAACTGTAAAATCAAACATCACCAAGATCTGGCAGTGACTTAGGAATGGCAACTTGAAGAAAGAAACAGAGGGTTTAATATGAACACGAACAAGCTGCACACAAACAAGCACTAAGAACAAATGCAATAAGAGCAAAAGTAGAAAAATCAACAACAAACAGCAAGTGCCACCTTTGTAAAGAAGCAGATGAAACAGTGGACCACCTAATCAGCTGTTGTAAAAAGATCGCACAGACTGACTACAAACAGAGGCATGACAAGGTAGCAGGGATGATACACTGGAACATCTGCAAAAAATACAAGCTACCTGTAGCCAAAAATGGGTGGGACCATAAAATTGAAAAGGTTGTCGAAAATGAAGATGGAAAAATATTATGGGACTTTTGACTACAGACAGACAAATATCTGCCACGAAATACACCAGATAGAACAAATCAAAATAATCGACATAGCAATACCGGGTGACAGCAGAATAGAAGAAAAAGAAACTAAAAAAAATATCACAAAATACAAAGATCTACAAATTGTATATGTGGGATGCATTTCATTTGGTGGAAAGTACAGTCCCTCAAAGGACCAGCATTAGAAGTTGACACAACTTCAGCTGCCAAGACGTACACAAGAGGGCCGTTGATGATCCTTGGTGCCTCCTTGCCCTCTTACTCCTCCTCTTTTTTCCCTTCTCTGAGGTAACAGGTGATATTAAGGCTGAAGAGAAGGAGCAATCATTGCCATTCATTCCTTTTCTTCTGGGTGGCATTAGGAATTGGGACTTGAGAGGGTAAATGACTGGGTACTGATGCCAAGGCCACATTCAGGTAGGGGTGACCTCTGAAGTTATCTTGGTTAAGCCAGCACTGAATTTCTTATTGGCATCTCTGAAATTGTGCAGTTAATCAATAGACTCGACAGGGCTTTTGCTTATCTCTTTTAGCTCTGATGAGAGAGGACAAGTCCAGTAAGTAAAACGTTGGTTAGCTCTATGTTTCCAGATTCATCATCCCCCAGTGGTACTGAACTATTGTCATGCAGATGAGGTAAGAGTAAAAGGGTCCATAGGCAATTGGGATCTCCCTAAATGCTTCACACATTTCATTCCATGTTTACAGTCCAAAAGGACCCATCTAATGGAACTATAGGTTCCATTTTTTAAAAAATAAAAAATAAAAAATAAAAAATGGGAAAATCTAATTATTTTTGTTAGTCACAAATCCAATTTGTGTATTAATCTCTCAAATATGTCAAATGGGTTTTTAATTGGGAATTAATTGCTTTTTCCCATCTACAGCCCTTGCTGATTTTATAAGCTTACAATCAAAATCCTTTGGTGATTTTTCACCTGATAGAGAAATAACATATCTAATTAATCAAGTTGTGTATTAACAAATCTCCTATTTAGAGGTACAATAATTAGATTGGGAAAATGCTAGGAAAACAAGAAAATTATTCCCCAAGGTGGCAGGATTGTGAGTTCTACTTGAAAGAAGGCGCTGCATTTTGCAAAGCTGATTAATTAGTTTTAAGGAGGTCTCCAAAGGCTTTGGTATTTTTTTGAAGTATGTAATCAGTTTGCAGAAAGCATTTCCTGAGCCACAAAGATACTTGCAATCAACTTTCAAAATATTATCTGTGACAAAACACAACATTTGCTTTTCTTTATGGAAAAACCTGTTTTCACTTTTGGAGACACACAGTGTGATAAATTCTGGCAAGCTAAGTGATTTTCTATCTTCTATTCACTTGGCAAAGGCAGGAAATGCTAAATAAAAAGTTTTCTCTCTTTTTTTAATGCCCCATCCACACTTCAGCTAAGATTGGAAAGGATATTGTTTCAAGTGATTTTTTAAAAAAGTATTTTACCTCACAGATTATTTATGCATGTATTAAATTCACAAAATATTCACTTACTGCTGGGTCTTATTAAAGTCAAGGTAAAGTTGTGCTGTCGAGTCGGTGTCGACTCCTGGAGACCACAGAGCCATTTGTTTTTCTTTTGATAGAATATGGGAGGGGTTGACCATGGCCATCTCCCACGCAGTATGAGATGATGCCTTTCAGCATCTTCCTATATTGCTACTACCCTATATAGGAGTTTCTCATAGTCTGGGAAACATACCAGCAGGGATATGAACCAGCAACCTCTTGCTCCCTAGGCAAGTTACTTCCCCGCTGCACCGTTAGGTGGCTCGCTGGGTCTTATTACAGGTTTGTAAAGGGTAGAGAACTTCTACTTTCTCTCTCTTCATGCATTTCAAGCAAAAACTGCTCAGTAACTTTCCACTGTTCTCTGTTTTATCATGCAAGCCTCATATAGCTCCTCTCCTCATCTTAAGGAATTAATTGCACTCCGTTGAATTATGTCTCTCGCATCTGGTTCTGCTTTGGTTGTTCAGAAGTGATGAGAAAAGAAGCAAGAGACACACATGTTTCCTATCCCAGAATCCGTGGAGTACATGATGATTACATCCCTCCTGGTGCAGGGATAGAACATATGTCTCCTTCCTTGGGGATGAGGCCACAACTCCGTTTAGGGTGCCTGCATGCAGGAGGTTCAGGTAGGCCTGTGAAAGACCCTTTTCTAAAACTAGAGCTCAGCTCCTGACACCAAGTGATGCATGTGGAAATGTGAGCCAGCCTCAAGTGATAAGGAATCAAATGTGTGCCTGTGTCCTCAGCCCTGTCCCGAATCAAACCCTGACTGGAGGACAAATCTCTTCTTTTCTCTTCCCCAGTCCACTTTTGAGTTGCTTCCCATTGAAATGATACCAATTTCGGAAAGCGTGCCTGAGTGAGGCATACGCGCATATCACAGTTGGACCATCTGTGCGTCTTATCGCACAGCGATGGTCTCGAGCAATTCCTTCATTTCCCACTAATACTAAAATGAAAATCACTGCTGCTTATCAGATTGTAGTGCTGAAGAATGAGGTGTATTTTACACATATGCTTACAGGCAGATTAAGATATACAGGGTGGGGAGCACACTGTGGAACAGAAATCCATTCTGCTAACAGATCTAATCATTTAGGACCATAAAGGCTCTGAATTTCATCTGTTAACCTATATGCGCTTCCTAATTACCATTCATCAGCCTGGCATTTTAAAGCCTTCCCCTGTGTCGCCACTGTGCTCTTCAATGGACGCCAACAGTAGTTACAGCCGCTTTTCATACTGCAGGCTTTTTTCTCAAGCTAAGCTCTTTTCCTGTACTTCATAGTTACAGACAACTTAAAACTTGGAATGGCTTGACTATGACGCATCCGCACGTAATGCAGAACCAGAGTTTACGGAGGCAGAAGTTTTCTTACTGTTACATCTGAATGCAGGAAACTCTGGTTCCATGAGGCAAGCAACCCGAGGTTCTGTTTTTGAAACTCCAGTCTGAACCCTTCGGCTGAAGTGAGTTTCATGGCCCCAACCTGAGGTTAAAGGCAATCTGTGTTGCATTCAAATTCAGAACCCTAGGCTGCGTCCCCTTCAACCAGAGTTGAGGGATGAAGTTCCTCTCTCCCTCTGGCCGTGATTGGTTGTGTGGGGCTGTCCGTGCCAGAAGAAAGCCCTCACAACAAATTCCCCCTCCTCTCTGCAGTCTCCCAGACTGTAGAGAGCCTGCTCTCCATGACGTCCGAATTTGGACAGGAGAACGGGGTGAGGGTGGGGAGAAGAACTGCAAGTCCATTGGACCTGCAGTTCCACATTATGTGTGAATGTGGCCAATTATTTTAGTGCCCTAGCCCCGTGGCCAATACCTTCCTGCGTACATGTACATGTCCAGAGGGGAAATCGTGGCAGTATCTTCACTGGGAAGGTGGTAGGTATGGGTAACCTACCTGAAGAGGCCTCAGAGGTTGTCATCCCAATTGGGTGCCCATATGTGGGAAGGACTCACTTCATCACTGGCCAGGCAGTGCTGCCTCTACCACATTGTGCCTATGAGTCCTCTGATTCCCCCAAACACTTTAGCCTTTCATGGTAGTCTCAGAGCAGTTTTGCACAGCAATTTGTCCACACAAAGCTGAGCTACCCGTGAGAACAAGCTATGGCATTTGTTCTTTCCCACCTTGCCTTCCTCTCATTAGCTTTCATTAGCTCGGCAATATCCATTGCTCTCTACCATATCCGCACTGTGTATCCAGAAATGCTAATCCAGCACAATATAGACATCTCCCGCACATATGGCCTACGCTAGATCGATTTAGACAAGCATTCATCATGAACTAATTAAAACTCTCTTTTCTGCTTAATTATTGGTCTCCAATGATATTAGATGAAGACAATGTATATCTCAGAAAGTTGACAGGCGTGTGCACTCTGGCAACAGTGATAGCTGTCATACACTTAGTGATTTCAATTTTCTTTCAAAATTATGCTGGAGGAAGCACTTCTGCAATGCCTTGAGAAAAATAAAATTAAATGAGAGAGAGAGAGAGAGAGAGAGAGAGAGAGAGGGAAACAGCTGCTGATATTGATTCTATGAATCTGAAACTTTACAAAACCATAGATGGATACATTTGACACAGGCATATTTCTGGGAGACTTTCAGGCTTAAGCAAACAACATCTGTTAATATTGACTTTTGAAGTGGGGTGGGGAATTGCACTGGAATTTTCCAAAGAGTTACAATCAGTGATTGATTGAAAATCTGTTCAAATGCCTTATAAATGAGAGTATTAAATACAAAAGAGGAGTTTACAGCATCTGATCTTTCCCCCTGCATATAAGTTATATGGCAATGATATTTTATTCCAAATCCAAGGAGGTGAACTAAGCAATATTCAAGTTTCCAGATTTCCAGACATGAAACAAATACAACGGACGCCACGGAACTGCTATGTTGATCTTCTTTGTCTGCATTCACAATGATGTCCGCAGCATTCTGTCATGGCCTGATATATGTTCCTTGTACCATGTTTGGCATTTGTCTGTTTCTGCCGACAGAGAAATGTTCATTTCAGTGCCAGATTGTTCAAGAGACTTGGCACTGATAAGTCACTTAAATCTGTTTCGGCTTCCTGCAGGTCTGGGACAATTCTCAGTCAGCTCGGCAGTGATGGAAATTCTTCTTTCATGCAATGACTTCGGAGGGTGTTGCTGTACAGTGACAGTAGTTTATTCCACATCCAAAAACTATCCCATGAGACTTGAAGAGTGATGCCAATGGTCATATTTTATCTGCATGCAAATTAACATAACTTGCATATTATTTATACACAAACATGAGGGCTGATAGATGCAATTTAGCAGGCCTTTCTCATTCAGAGGGTGTTTTCCTTCTGAAACAGCTACATCCTGATGCAAACATTTTGAGCCAATCCTTAAAATGTTTTGATTAGGGATGTGCAAAAAATTTCGGGCACAGAACGATCTGTGCCCGAAACAAACAATTTCGGGTGATTCGGGGCCGAACCGAATCACCCCCGATGCCCCCCGAATTTTTTCGGGCACGAGCCGAATCACCCGAATTTCAGGCACCAAAAATTCGGGTGATTCGGTTCATGGTTGATTTTTGGCGATTTTTTAAAGTTTTAGTGACTTTGGGGCAGTTCGGGGGCATAGCATGGGATTTGGGCAAAAGGAGTGGGGTGGGGTGGTAGTGCCTAATGGGTGCAGGCTACCACCCCAATTTCAGGGGGATTGGGCAAAGGGCTGATTTTTGGTAAATTTCTGAAAATTTCATGTCTTTGGGGCAGATTGGGGCATATTGGGGCAGAAAGTGGGGGCTGGGGCAGAATAGTGGGGTGGGGTGGTAGTGCCTCATGGGTACAGGCTACCACCCCAATTTCAGGGGGTTTGGACAAAGGGGTGATTTTTTGAGAATTTTTGAAGTTTTGGTGACTTTGGGGCAGTTTGGGGGCAGAAAGTGGATCTGCCCCAAAATAGTGGGGTGGGGTGGTAGTGCCTCATGGGTGGAGGCTACCACACCAATTTCAGGGGGATTGGGCAGAGGGCTGATTTTTTGAGAATTTTTGAAGTTTGGGTGTCTTTGGGGCAGATTGGGGGCAGAAAGTGGATCTGCCCCAAAGGAGTGGGGTGGGCTGGTAGATAGTGCCTGATGGCTGGAGGCTACCACCCATCCCCAATTTAAGAGTGATTGGGCAGAGGGGTGAATTATGGTGAATTTATTTGTATGAGGTTTGTCTTCATAAGGTGAAGTGTGCTAAATTGATTACTTCCTCATATTATTCATAGTAAAGGAAAGTGTGAAAAAGTGAAAGTGGGGTCATGAGAGTTGTTTAATTGAAAAAAATCTCATTTGCTATGATAGAATGAGAATTCACACCTCAGAAAAAACTTCTGAGGTGTGAATTCTCATTCTATCATAGCAAATGAGCTATTTTTCAATTAAACAACTCTCATGACCCCACTTTCACTTTTTCACACTTTCCTTTACTATGAATAATATGAGGAAGTAATCAATTTAGCACACTTCACCTTATGAAGACAAACCTCATACAAATAAATTCACCATAATTCACCCCTCTGCCCAATCACTCTTAAATTGGGGATGGGTGGTAGCCTCCAGCCATCAGGCACTATCTACCAGCCCACCCCACTCCTTTGGGGCAGATCCACTTTCTGCCCCCAATCTGCCCCAAAGACACCCAAACTTCAAAAATTCTCAAAAAATCAGCCCTCTGCCCAATCCCCCTGAAATTGGTGTGGTAGCCTCCACCCATTAGGCACTACCAACCCACCCCACTATTTTGGGGCAGATCCACTTTCTGCCCCCAAACTGCCCCAAAGTCACCAAAACTTCAAAAATTCTCAAAAAATCACCCCTTTGTCCAAACCCCCTGAAATTGGGGTGGTAGCCTGCACCCATGAGGCTCTACCACCCCACCCCACTATTCTGCCCCAGCCCCCACTTTCTGCCCCAATATGCCCCAATCTGCCCCAAAGACATGAAATTTTCAGAAATTTACCAAAATTCAGCCCTTTGCCCAATCCCCCTGAAATTGGGGTGGTAGCCTGCACCCATTAGGCACTACCACCCCACCCCACTCCTTTTGCCCAAATCCCATGCTATGCCCCCAAACTGCCCCAAAGTCACTAAAACTTTAAAAATTCACAAAAAATCAGGACTTTGCCCAATCCCCCTGAAATTGGGGTGGTAGACTCTACCCATTGGGCACTACCACCCCACCCCAAAATTTTGCCCCTGGGCCCCTTTTTACCCCCCCGAATCGATTCGGATTCGGATTCAGATTAAATCCGAATCCGAACCGAATCAAGGGTGATTCGGGTGACCCAGATTCGGGCACAAAACAGAACGGGGGTGATTCGGCTCGGGTCCGAGCCGAATCACCCGAAAATCCGAATTGCACACCCCTAGTTTTGATGAGTCTAAAAGGAGATGGGCATTTTGTTGTGAGCTTTAAGATGCTGCAAAAAGGTTTCCTCACCAAACCCCACTGAATTTCCATCCTTTCTAACTTTCCCTCCCTGCTGCCAGTTCTAACAAGTCAGTGGAAAAAAGAAGGGGCAGAGAACTAGAGAAGAAGAAAGGAAAAGACCACTGAGCCAACGCTGACATCAGTGGTCAACCTGGTTGGGCACTAGAAGATTATTAAAGGGCCCATGGTCAATCCCTGAGGTCCATCTAGATCAGGGTGGGCAAACTTGGC
The DNA here is from genome assembly GCF_027244095.1 of Hemicordylus capensis. Classification (NCBI taxonomy): domain Eukaryota; kingdom Metazoa; phylum Chordata; class Lepidosauria; order Squamata; family Cordylidae; genus Hemicordylus; species Hemicordylus capensis. The sequence goes on from NC_069667.1 coordinate 25,412,018, forward strand.
CCACCAGCTGTTGTTAAACTACAATTACCATAATCCCCAGCCACAATCATTTTTCATTTCCTACCAGAGAATCAACTCTCAGAACACCTCAGACATCGAAAACAACAAAACCCAGTGCCCCATGGGCTTGTCATTCTGTGGGTGGTTGGCACCCTATGTGCACTACTCCACAACCGGTGCCCCCACAAGTGGGGGGGCTGCTGAAATTCCCCATTATTCCCTATGTGGGGAAAGCTTAAAGACGCAGAAAATTGGGGTGTGTGTTAAAAAATCACCCCTTTCATCAATTTATTTGAAATCTGGGTGGTACAAGGCACCCATTGGGGCACTACCACCTGACCCACTCTTTTGCCCCCAAACCCCTTTTCTGCCCAGAATCTGCCACAAAGACATGCCAACTTCAATTTGAAAAAGCAACACCATCCCTTTGCCCAATTTCTTTGAAATATTGGTGGCAGCTTCCTTGCACCCGTTGGGCACTACCACCCACCACCTCCCACATTTGACCACCCTAGTGCCCCCATCCCTCAGAGAGTTATAACTAGGGCAGGTGAAATCTCCATTATTCCCTATGGGAAAAAGCTTAAGATGCACCAACTTCAAAAAATTCTTTAAAAATCACCCCTTTGCCCAATTTCTTTGAAATTGGGGTGGTAGCTTCCACCCATTGGGAACTACCACCCAACCCATGTTGGCCACAAAATGGAGTTCTGAATCTCCAAATTTTTGGGTCCAAATCTGGGGTGATTTGTTTTGTACCCAAATCTGGGCAATTGAGCACAGTGGTGATTTGTTTTATCTACAAATCACCTGAATCAGCCAGATTCAGGTACAAATCATTTAGTACTCGAATCCCTATCATTCACACATCCCCCTATCACACATTCACACATTCACCCTAGCATTCACACAAAAACATGTTTGAGTGTACAGACATCTGTACGCTCATAATAAATAATAGAGCTGGGTCCTGTTGTGGTTGCCACCAGCTCGCATAGTGGCAACACAAAACCCAGCCTTCTCTGGGGTTGCTCCAGGGCTCTAGAACACACTCCCAAATGAAATCAGAATCTCCCCATCTCTGGTTGTTTTTAAATGACTTTTGAAAACACACCTGTTTTATCAGCTTTTAGTTTATTATGTTTTAAAGTTTTATTTATGGCAATTTTATTCTGTTTTATGTGATTTTTCCATTTCTATTGCTGTTTGGTTAGATTGTAAAACACACTGAGATTTTATATAGGGCGATCTATAGATACAACAAACAAACAAATAAATGTGGGTGCAATCACCATTAAAAATGCTCCTGGCTGCTGGCAGCCATCTTTATCATAGAGCTCTGTGGCTAGAAGTGCCAGGAAGGAGGGAGTTATTGCTTTACTGTGCATTCAATGCATGATGGGAGATCTTTGGTAGACTCAGCTTTGTTTTCTTGTAACGGAGTACATGGATACGTTGTCTACAGGATAAATCTCCCCTCCCCCAAACCACCCCCCAAACAATTGTGTGTATGACCTTATTGTCTGAATTAGGACCATAATTTCTTCTGCATTGCCCCTAATGCATTGAATGAGCAGTCACCTTCATCTGATGGAATTCTGTTTATTCAAAGTAATCCCTGGTGTTGTCTTTTGCTCGCAGCCCTTAAAGTTTTAATTTTTTAAAAAGATATTTGCTTTGAATGAGAGATGCATTTAGAGAGTATTGTTTTACTAACTAACTACATATATATTGTGGGTATTTTAAACACAAACAAAATGAATCATTTTAGCCCCGTAGAGAACTTGATCCCAGTCCAATTGAAAAAAGCAAGATCAATCCAGTTTAGTTGGCGTAAAACTATTTCATTGCATTTAATTACATTTGTCTTAGACATTTAGGGGATGTAACAAAGTTGTCAAAAATATGCGACATCAAACTGCTGTGTGTAGTACTTTGTATTAAAGGGCCTCCACTTGGCTCAAGAACAGTGAAAAGTTATTTTTTTAAGTAAACGCAAAACAACTTTTGAGTTGGAAATAAAACATTATTTCCATTGTCAAAGCCTTTTTTCTGAACAAATCTCTTTTTAATTTAAACAGATGTAAAGGAAAATCATTCTGAGAAGCCAGCTGAAATGTTCAGAGGGGGCAAAGCATACTTGTGTGTCAAATGAGTCTTGTGTAATATGAAGTTCATATTTTTGTTTCACTTTTCCTAAAGAAGTGAGGACAAAACAATCACATGGAAATCACAAAGAAGTGTTTTATGTCGAGCTGGCTGCATATTTCTTTTTTTAAAGAACATTTTAGTCTTGACACATACATTTTAGATAATTGTTTAGCAAACAGTACTCATATGACATTAAAAAATGAGTTTTTTGAAGTTTCTTCATGCTGTTTCAATCCCTTTTCTGCTGCTGTCCTAAGCAATTATTTCATCACATGCAAATAGGTTGAGGAACATAAGCAGGTGCTCAAGATAGTGGCACCTATGCATTCAAGATGATGGCACTTATAGTGCAGAGTCCATGAGAAGCAACTTGGATTCGGAGGCATCTTTGATGCTGTGGCAAACAAGGCAGATTTTTATTATATTCAGAAAAGCTGCTTACATCACCAACAATGTGTCAAAAGCAGTAGCACTAGACACTAGCAAATAAAAATTCCTACTTGAGCATTCCAGTTGCTCCGTAGGGCACTGATATGACAACTGCATCAATTTTCAATATCTGCCTGATTGGGCATGTGGACTCCATGATCCAAGGCATTCACATACTGTGGATTATCTTGGGAGCAACCTGAATGAACCCTAGAGACACTGCCATCCAAAACAGGATGGAACTATTTGCAAGGGGTGCAAAAAGATTAAAAGGGTGCAGGTGTGTCCCTTAAGTTAAGGAGAGTTGCAATTTCCCGTGCCTCACCCCCCAAAGATTCCACCATTATACACCTCAAAATTGTATTGCTTGTAAATATGGCGCCAGTTGACTAAATAACTTAAAACCTGGCATGTGTGATTGACTTGACAAGCAGCTGGTTCTCACACCCAGGTCTTGGGTTGAAGGAGCAACCCAACTCCTTCACAACATTGAGGCTATTCTCACGACCATCCAAAAGTGGGCTAAGGGAGCCTAGCCTACTTTGGGGCGATTGTGTGCTGCAACGGGAGTCGCGTAGCTCCCGGCAGCAAACCTCGCTAAGTACCCCTCCCCTTAGACGAAGTTAACGGTGTATTTCTGCATTGTTCGGTGACACACGAGTAGCTTCCAGTAAGCTTATCAGATGGCAAAGTTCATTGCATCTTGGACATAACTGAACAGGTACCTTGGCCATGAATTCCAGATGGTCTGTCTGGTGTCCAGGCTGCCCTAAGAGCATTCATACCCACATAATAAGACAGAAGATAGCTTTTATAGTTATATTCTTTTCTGCAGGTTGTGAAGAAAGGGCAGTAGAAAGCACATAGAGGTAAAAGGCTACAGGCTGATTGATGTTTAAATGATTCATCCATTACAAAGTGGGGGTGGGGGGGATAGAAAGATGAAGGCTTCATAAACAAGATACTTTGGGGGAGGATGAAGCCGGGTGTCAAACCAACATGAAAGAATTTATGAATGGGGGGGGGAATCAACCAGAAGCTCTGACAAGTCTAGCCATTTGAACATTTTAAAATAAAAAGCTGAATTATCTTCTCAAAACCTAATCAAAAGAGTTTTAGGACCAAATGGTAAGGAGAATATGCATTATGTATTAGGTAATTATAATTAATACTATATATATAGTAACTTCAATGTGCAATTTTCCTTAAGATCCCTTTTTATCCTCCCACAAATCTTGTGAGAGAGGTCACTTTCTGTTTTGTCAAATGAGGGAATTGAGGCTGAAAGATAATGTTACCCCAAACCAGCCAATGTTCAGAGACCAAAACTTGCGTCTGAGATTCTCCTTATGCCTAATGTGATGAAAAGAGTCTTACTGTCACCTGCAACACAGCTACCACCATTGTCAATGTAGATGGCTGTGGAGTTCTGATGGAACAGAATGTTCACAAACATCCTAAGAGGAAGAGTCAGTCTTGGATTTTTTAAATTCATTAGTGTTGTTGTTGTTGTTGTTTTGTTGCTGCTGTTTACACAGGATAGATGTTATTGACTGGTTTGTTTTATCCAGACATCGAGTCATTATTATTATTATTTCTTGTTTACACAGAGTTATTGACTGGTTTGTTTCATCCAGACATCGAGTCCTTCCCAAGGACCTGGGATGGCTGAATTTTATTGTATTAATATTATTATTATTATTATTTTCACATCTATATCCCACTCTTCCTCAAAGCAGCCCACAGCTGTATGTTTTCAGGGCCTTTTCAGTGGTGTCACCTATACTATAGAATCCCTTCCCCAAGGAAACTTGCCTCATTTTGTGCTGGTCTATGATCATAATAAACATACTACTGCTGCTAGTACTACTACTACTACTAGCAGCTTCATTCCATAAGTACTGTGTTTACCTGAATCCAAGACCAGGGTTTTTTCAAGTTTTTTGATATCTTGCATTCAGAGCCGTCTTCAATTTGAGTTAATATGGTGATGGGGTTCAGGTGGTAGAGTAGCATTCTGCTGTTTTGGAATGCATTTGAGTTGTGCCCATATCCTGTCTGCTTTGGTGCAGCTTTTGCTGCTGTTTTCATAATGTTTATGATAGGAAACTGAGTTCTACTGAGTCAACATGTATTTTCTACATTTACTGGCAGGAGCTCTTCAGTCTCTCTGGAGATATCAGAGACTGAATCTAGGGCCTTCTGCATGCAAAGCACATATCCCCCCCCCCCCAACGTAAAGACACCTTCCATACCTATGATCTATTTCATGTACACTGAAGGTGCCTTTTATGGAATCAGATCATTGGTTATCTCCCTCAGTGCAGCACGGTTCCTCCGTGGTATCAGAGGGGTCTTTCTCAGCTTTACTGGGAGACACCAGGGACTAAACTGCAAGGATTGAACATGCAACAGTCTCAATTCAGACCACGAGTTCCAGTGAACTACAACTCCATCCTTCATGATGTTTTTCAATGTATTTTTTATTACTATTGCTAAGCGGACTCATGGATCCTAATGGATGAAAAGTCGAGGCATAAATATTTCAAATAAAATAAAGTTGGCCTGAAAAAGAAGAAGAGATGTTTTAAAGCATCGCTTCACCTTTGGGAGTTGGCTGAAATGTGTTTGGGTGTTTGGGGGAAGCCACGATAATTGCGACAGTGTTCCGGGCTTTGGCTTCATGTATTCAGTCCTTGCCTTCCAGAGTCATTGTTTATTTCTCTTTGCTGCCTGCAGAAGCCTGCCTTTGAAGACATCCACATGTACTGTCAGTAAATCTTTGCACTTTAATTGCATTCATCTGGGGACTTGTTATTGGAAGATTTAATAGACTTTGGGGTGTTCTCCACAAAAGCTTTAAATGTGCTGGTGCCATCCTGCTTGTAACGAGATTGCTGAGAAAAAAAATGGGACCTATGGGAATGACGCCAACAGCCTGGTGACTCAGGAAATTCATGTGCTGGCTCGAGAACATTGCCTTTAAGTGCCCCTCGATGACCTGTAGGCCCTACACAGGGTGGATGACTCACTTGCAGCCTTGGAGAAGAAATACCGCAATGGCAAATTGACTTGCTACGGGGAAGATTCATCACTATCTTTGGGATAGACACACACACACACCCTATCCAAACAAGCTGTATTTTATCCTGTATCCTACCAAGAAAGCAGCTGTTGTTATTTGTGATCTGGTTGGTCCAGAAATGCTATTTACTGAGCGCTCGTTAAATGCTTCCATAATTATTCACAGGGACATAATGAACAGAACGACATATTGAAAGTTTATGGGCCGTGCTAACTGCCCAAGCATATTCTGCTTTGTTGTAAGCTTGTGACTCATTCTTGTATTTATGACAGAGCATTTGTGGTCTCCAAGCAGCTTCTACTCTGTCTGCAGAGCTACATCAGGGTTTCTGTTGATTCACCCACTGCCCTTCACAGGGTCAAAAAGCTGCTAAAGGATGACAAAAAAAAATGCCTCCAGTATTCCTAGGCTGGGTCACATTTGCATGCTCATCACTTGATGACTGAAGCATCAAAGGAAGACTTTCAAGGGACATGATAGGGCACTGCCAACTGAGGATGTGCAAATCGATTCAAATCTGAACCGATTCGACTTGAATCACACAGATTCGAAAGTGATACGAATTTGAATTGAAACACCCCTTAAAAGGGCAATTTGATTCTCAAATTCTCAATCAGCACTTCACATGAGCAGCCCTACCCAGACAGGGCTGTCCAAATGTGGGTAGGGCTGCTCGTGTGAACAGCCTCAATGATATCCTGAAAGAAAATATATGAACTTAAGATAAACATATTGCCTATTTCCTGAATTGCATGCTCATGAGAACATTACTATTGGAGGACCTGCTCCATTCCTTGCAAAAGTGTTAATTTCACATTTGTGGCAAAATTGTAAAAAGTGGCGGATATACTGTGCAAGGTTCCATGTGCCATTTAATGAAATAAGTTTACAGTGTGCAAGATATTTCCAACTGACGTCCATTGCTCAGTGTGTGTGCAGTTTTGTGTGTTTATGCAGAGCTGTGACACTCTTGTGCCACAGCTCTGACCATGTTTCATTAAAAGATACACTGCAGATTGCACAGTTTGTCAACCAGTATAAATTCCACATTACCTAGAAGGTTGTATTCCTTTGAGCTGCCTGCCTAACCTCTGAAGGAAAGGTTGCTCAGAGAAAGAGAGACCTCATCTGAAATCCATAGAGCTTGCAAAGTAATGTAAAGGAGGATGCATTTCTTAAGGTCCCCTTATCCAGGACTGCTTGGGGTTTTAAAGGTCAAAGACACACTATGAATTTTCCTCACTGACTAGTTGGGAGCCAGGAAGCAACTTTGTGGAATGCTTCCTTCAGAACAAAAAGAGGAGAATCTACTCATGTACATAAAGAGTATGTAAGTAATTTTGTAGTACTCCTTTCTGAATAACCTCCAGTCTCTGTTTGCTTTTTGACTAGTGTTTGTTCTATATTTCATAACTGCTCAGTTTTGTATGTTCCTGTGTAACTGGTTTATTATTAGGATATCAGGAGCTTGTCATGCCCTCTGTCCCCCCAAGAAACTGACCCTAGGAAAGCTTTGAGCCCACTTGAAGAAAAGAAAGCATAAGCCCTAATTAATATTTGGAAGGCAAGATAAATAACTGGAGAAAAAGGCTTGTTGTCTGATGAGAGCAGAGAGCAGATGGGGAGTTGATGAGGCCAGGCAATGCCATCCTGAGCCTTTATCAAGTTTGACAGGTGGTGAGCTGCTCTGTTAGGACCTGATCCTAAAATGTGCTGAGAGAGAAACTTCCCTCCCAAGGGGAGCTGCTTCACCCCTTACATGCTACGTGTGTACATGGACAATGGATTTAAGTGAACATGTGAAGACCTAGATGAGCTTACCCCAGAAGTTCTATTTACACATTACATTAGTATAGTCAATTTAAAGTCCACTTGTGATTTTTTGATCTGTACACCCATCCAGTTATTCACAGTTTATGACCTATGTGCATAGACCAGTACATGTACATGCACTCTACATTTTAAGGGGTCCAATCCCCATGTTGACTTTTGAAATGAATGCATGTTTAGCAATTAAAACAGAAAAATGCACATAGACACCTGCATAATGCAACATGCAAATACTCCTAAACCAGCATTAGCAATAGCACTTAGCAATAGCACTTACATTTATACACCGCTCTATAGCTGGAAGCTCTCTAAGCGGTTTACAATGATGTAGCATATTGCCCCCCAACATTCTGGGTACTCATTTTACCGACCTCGGAAGGATGGAAGGCTGAGTCAACCTTGAGCCCCTGGTCAGGATCGAACTTGTAACCTTCTGGTTACAGGGCGGCAGTTTTACCACTGCGCCACCATAGATGGTGGCCACTATCAGGCCCCTCTTGGTCCTAGTGACCTGAAGGGCAGAATTCTCAAGCCCCATTTAGGTATTACCTGGCTAGCCAAGAAGCCAAAACAGAAGTCTTCTGGTGTGACACATTATCCCCAATGACTCTAAAACTGATGTGTATGGGAGTTTTGTTTTTAAAATGAAAAGGAATTTGCTGACAACTTTTTTGGGACCAATATCTGTCTTATTCTTTTTCCGATTCCTCAAAGCTACCCTGATGTCTCCAGGGAAACATTCCCTCATTAATATTGTAACTGCAATACTGGCATAATGCAATCAGCTGCATCTCAATCCTCTCCTGAGTAGGATGAAATTGTGTTGCGTTTTCTCCCAGGAGGCAGAAGAAGTGCACACACAAAATATCGAAGGGTGGCTACATAAAACCCACTCGTATATTATGCCAACATTACAGATAGATGAAAACAAACTCTGACAAAAAATTATGACCGCCTTCACTCAGTTTCTCTGCCTTAACTGCCTTAAAAACATGACTAGAACTGCCATTGGATTCACCTGCAGTGAAATGTGAGGTGAATTTGGAAGGTGTTCCTGCTTGGCTAAACATTCTTTGGGTTTTGATGCAAGCTGAAAACATTTCAATGAGATCAGTGAATGTTTTTCAGGGGGATTCACCCTTCTCTACTTGTCATCCAGTTTCAGCTATGGTGTATTTATATGCCCCGTGACTTATTCAGGGGAAAAAAAATATTTGTAGTAAAGTTGAGGGGGACTAAAAGAATATTAGCAATGTTTCTCTGGGAGCTTGACGCATATTTTTATTTTATTTACATTATTTCTATCTTGCCCGTTCAGTGTGATACTGCTCAAGGTGAATCACAACAATTAAATAAAATAGTATGAAATAAATAAAATGTTTAAATGAGTAGGGATGTGCACAAACCATGGTTCAAGCATGGTTCGAGCTCTCCCCAGGAGATTTGGAAGGGGACTTTAAGGGAAAGGAGAGCAGGTCCTTACCTGCTTGCTGCTGCCACCCCTTCCAGCTTCCTGCTCGGGCAGCATGCACCCCAAAGAGCCCCAGACACTAGCAGCATGCACATGGCTTCTCTGCATGTGTGGGCACCCTCTGTGTGATCAGCATGGTGTTGCTGACCATGCAAACGGTGCTCACACGTGTGCTGATGCCATGTAAAGCTCTCCTTTCCCTTAAAGTTCCCTTCTGAATTCTCCAGGCAGTGCTCAAAATGCACTTTGAACCCAGGTTCGTGCACATCCCTAGAAATTAGACCCAATTAAAACCAGATTTACAGATTAAAATCCCATGGCTCGAACCATGCTTGAACCATAGTTCAACCATTCTTGAACTGCAACCAGATTTTGACTAACTTGATCATTTTACTCAGAAAATTTGGGTGGTCTCACTGAGGTAAAAGATTTGGAAGTAGTGAAATCACCTTCTGATGCTATTTTTGAGTTACCACAAAATGTACCAGTTGCAGAAGACATTTCAGGATAGAAAGAAAAGAAAGGAACTGAAATTGGCAACATTGGATGCCAATATGTTTACTCAATCCACATTTCACTCATTTTCCTTGGGTGCCCATTCAACAATTTTCTGCTAAAAATCCCTGATTTTGTCCTCCAACTTTAAATATATACTTTGACAAGTAATTCCACATATTCCTTTCCAAACAGCTGCTGTAGCAATAGTAGTTCAATGCATATTTTCTGTAAATGTTTGGGAAACATAGAAGCCACAGAAATATTATAAAATCTAATAGGGAGTTGTGGGCACAGGGTCTGGAACTATGGATCCCATCAAAATTTCAGCAAGAGAAGAAATATGAAAAATCCTTCACAATGGCTCCATTGTTTTAATGCAGCAATATCCGTATTGTTTATATTACTAGATTTCAATGGGAAACACCCTGAACACAGGGAAGGTTCCTTCTGTCATAAACTCACAAAGGGCTTTATGGAAATTATTGCTTCTCAGTCTGCCTCCTGCAATATGGGGATAATAATTATTATGCAAAGTGGAAATAATAATAATTATGGTGATACAGGGTGGTGGAAGAAGGCAGCAAAATAATGTATGTGGTGCACTTCGAATACTCTAAAGCACTATATAAATGTAAAGTGTTACTTCCTGAAGAGTCATGTATATATTCTAAGTCAGAAATTACCCTGTGGGCCAATGCTACAATCCCATCATCACACACGTACTTTGCTCCTTGGAACCAAGTGTGACAAACGAAAGGAAATTATCAAAGAACTTCAAAGCATAAGAGCACTTCACAAGATACATCTGCGCCAAGGTGTTTGGTTTCATTTTGCAAGTCAAAGAAGGTATTAAAGATGCATTTGTCAAAAGGCAAAACTTTCCATTTCTATCTGTAAATAACTTTTCCCAAGAAGGTAAAAGATTCTACAAGTTTAGGGAGCATGAAGAGACAAAGCATTACACAGTTTTCATGCAAGAGTCAGAGTGCTGTGGAACACATTCCCTTGAGATCTGAAGGCAAAATTTCTTCGAGAATTGTCAGTGACTGAAGCTCTTCTGATCCAGGCTTGTAGAAGAACTTCAGGTGCTCATAAAAGACTACCTCAAATGAGAGGTGAAATTTTAAAGCCCCAAACTCTTTTGCACCTGAAGACGCATTCCTGGCTTTCCTCTTTCTTCGTCTGGAAGCCCTTGTTATACCCCAAAGCCCTTCCAATCCCCCAACCCCTTCTTTACCTTCTTCCCATTCCATACCTGACAAGCCAAGTAGGGTAGGGAGAGAAACTCCAGTGGTGCTCTGGGAGAGTTATTCTCTTTCCCCTGCATGCCATCAATGCTGTTCCTACAATGCATGCCAGTAACATAGGGAGTTTTAAAAGGATACAAAGAAAAGAAAGGAACTGAAATTGGCAGCACTGACTGCCAATATGTTTCCAAGTGAAATACAAAGTACTGGCTATTACCTATAAAGCCCTTAATGGCTTGGATCAAGGGTACTTAAGAGAGCACCTCCTCCTCCTCCTCCTCCTCCACCACCACCACCACCACCACCACTAACTGGACAAAGAGGCAGCTTTTTAACATGGTTATCCTCTTTATTTAGCCAGAGGAGAGTAACTGGTCCTATCCACCCCCAGCACAGTACTACTTCCATTACAGCTGCTGGTGTCTATCTTTTGTTTCTTTTTAGATTGTTAGCCCTTGGGGACAAGGAACCATCTTATTTATTATTTCTCTACAGTATGTAAACCGCTTTGGAAACTTTTGTTGAAAAGCAGTATATAAATATTTATCAACTGTCTAACACATAAATCTCAAGGCAGTGTTGAACAATTTAAAATAACAATATAAAAAAAACAAGGAAAAAAAATAAAGAAAACCATTTTTAAAAATAGTTTGATCAGATGGTCTGGGAAAACAGGTATGTCTTTAAGGCGAGCAGAGATGGAGCAGCTCTTATACTGGCCTGGAATGAGAAGCTCTCATTCCAAAGCTCTGGGGCAGCCACAGAGAAGGCTCAGTCCTGCGTTGCTATCAAACAAGCCAGTGGCAGCCATAAGAAAAACTCCCAACATGATCTCAGTACGCAGCTGGATTCATGACAGAGAAGGCACTCTCTTAAAAACCTTGGACCAAAGCCGTTAAGAGTGTTTAGTAATAACCAGCATGGAGTATTTTGCTTGGAGATATATTGGCAGCCAGTGCAGTTCTTTTAAAATTGGTGTTATATGTATCTTTGGGTCACCCCAGAGACCAATCTGACTGTTGCATTCTGCTGTAATTGCAGCTTCTGAACTATGTACAAAGGCAACCCCATGTACAGCGCATTACAGAATATCACTCTTTTGAAGTCATTTACCTCCAGAAAGGTGTGCAAAAAGTGCTTTTCACACCTGTCATTAAGAGTAGCAGGGCTCCATCACAATACAATTGTTTCCCTCAAGACAGTTTGACAATGTCAGTGCTCTTTTGGCTATTGGTTTTCTAAATGAAACTCTATTGTTTATAACTACTGTCAACTTTTTTAAAACTCAAAGGCATTGTGTTCTGCTTTTTAAATACATTCCACCACATCTCAATAACAATAACCAATAGGAATGTCAATTATGTGCCTGCAATTATGTTTCCTCCTGTTATTAATAGCCTGCTCTATTTTGGAGGATAATACAACTCCTGCAAATTGGTTATTTCACTATTTCAATGAAATGCAATGAGCAGGTGGCCTCATTAGAAACAGATCTGATCTAAAGGCATTCTGGAAGAACAAGGTGTATATTGGGTGGAGGAGTTGGCTGAAAGCTTATTTAGCATGCCTTCCAAAAGAAAATTGAACCAGGAAGATTAAACAAAATCCAGTTTTGTTTAGTTTTTTTAAAAAAAACACCTTTGCTTCCCATAGAAATAATGCAAACTGTGTGGTTACTTCAGGGAAATAATCCACATTATGCAAATATGTCATCAAACATTTTTAGCCATTAATTTCAAAAAACCAAGGAATAAGACAATGACGATGTAGGGGTTGTAAAAAACTTGTCCTTTGCTACCCCAGAGGACAGGGCAAGATGTTTCAGGAAGGTAGACCTGTAGTTGAACATTAGGACACACTTTTTAATGGTAAGAACAGTCTGACAATGGAGCAAATTACCTAGTAGGGATGTGCAAATTGATTCAAATTCAAATCGATTTGACTAGAATCTGGGTGATTTGAGTGATTCAAATTTAAATCAAATCACCCCTTAAAAGGGCAATTCAATTTGAATTTGAATCAAATTTTCAAAATTCGATTCAAATTATATTCAAGATCCATTTGCCACCTTTTAAAAACCATCCATGGCCCCTGATTGGTTAAAAAAAGGCATCAGAATAAGGTTGAATCAATTTGAATTGGATTTGAATTCAAATTGAATTTTTGGACCAGATTCAAATTCGATTCAAATTCAAAATGAATTTTTGGAATTTGATTCAAATGAGAAACACATCCAAAAAAAAATGTATCATGCTCATCTCTGTTACCTAGGGAGGTGGTGGAGAAGCCTCCCCCATTGGAAATCTTCAAACAGAAGCCAGTCAACCTTCTGTCAGGGATGCTCAGGCTCAGAATTTAGTACAACACTCCCAAATCTGTGATGCTCTGCACATGCACAGAGGTTGAGCTTCAGACTTTCCTGCTTGCCACTCACGGGCCTACATGTGGTTCAGTGTTAGTTGTGGTACAATGTTATCGGAGGAGAGTTGGTCTTATGGTAGCAAACATGAATTGTCCCCTTTGCTAAGCAGGGTCTGCCCTAGTTTGCATTTGAATGGGAGACTACATGTGAGTGCTGGAAGATATTCCTCTGGGGCAGGCCTGCTCAACCTAGCCCCACCCCCCAGTTGTTTTTGGACTAAAATTCCCATAATCCCCCATTATAATGGCCAATAGCCAGGGATTATGGGGAATGTAGGCCAACATCTGCAGGAGGGCTGAAGTTGAGCAGCCCTGCCCTAGGGGAAGGGGCCACTGTGGGAAGAACACTTGCATACTCCATGCAGAAGGTTCCAAGTTCCCTCCTTGGCATCTCCAGATAGTACTGAGACTCCTCCCTGCAGTCTTGGAGAAGCCGCTGCCAGTCTGTGTAGATAATACTGAACTAGATGGACCAAGGATCTGACTCAGTATATAAACATGAGCATTTTCGATCATCTCAAGCTGCCGTGAACATCTAAGGAAGCACCAGCACTCTCGTGCAAGTGTGCAAGTGTGCAAATTCATTGCACACTGGCACACTGGGAGCACAATTTACATTGTTCCCAAGCATGGGCATTCAACTTTAAGTATTTGCACACTTGCATTCTTGTTCAAGACTGCTTCCTTAGACACCTACATAATGTACACCTACACAACATGAAGTCCACATAATGCTGCACAACAACTAGGCCACTTTATTTTAACAGAAGACGTGGTGGTGTGACTTCTCCATATATGCACTCTTTGAAACAGGTTTCCTATACATGGGATAGCATTCACTGCATACATCCTGGGCCAATGCAGAGACTATCTAATAATAATTAATAACACCAGTTTTATGCTATGATTAACTTCCATAAAGTTAGCCTAACTTTGTACTGATGTGACACACATCAAAATACACCACTTGAATCCATTTTCCCATCATTGCTCTTTATACAGACTAATAAATATGATTTTCTTAGCCACTAAGTGTATTTGCTTTAGCTTCTGATTACATTTGATTCTGGTTAGAGGTGATTCATTTTTTTAAAAAAAAATTGTTCCAAAGTGCCTTGAAAGGTTTGACTGTATTTTTGTAGAATATTAGTTATAAAAATAAATATGGAAATAAAGATAGAGCAAGAAAATGGCAACATGTTAATTTCCTTGCTCTGCATCAGAATTTTCCAGGGGCATCCAATATGAAATTGTGCTTTTCTCGGCTCTCCTGGGGTTCTGTGTGTAATCAAATTGTCTTGTAAAATGTTAATACGACAATCTTGTCTGTTCGTTTACAGGGAAGTCGGCATATGTAATGCAGGCAGGCCGTAATATACTTTGTAGACCTGGTTTGTTTCTTTGCTAAATCTCTGCTTGCCTGTTTTGTATCCACAAGGCCAGATCCCTTTGAATTCCAGCTTTGAATCTCTTTGCAGAAACTCTGTACTTCTCAGTTTTATGATGAGAATGGCCCCCATATTAACTCACCTCCCTTTCATTCATTTCCATCCTAAAAAGAAGAGCCCAGGCTCACCTGTGTGACAGGAGGCAGAGATCAGAAGAAGCACCTTTTAAGAGGGTGTAAGTAAAAGCATACTACCTCCTTTACGCTCAGGGGCAAATTAAGCCTTTTGTTGCCCATAGGTGGCCAAGGATTTGCAGCCTGCACTGCCGCACCAAGGGAAGGGGTGGTGAGGGGGAAGCCCCCTTTTTCTTCCAGAAGCCACCACAGTGGCAGGATGGAGGCAGTGAAGGCCACACAGCAGCAGCAGCTGCGGGGAGGGGGGCAAGGGGGAAGTGCCCCCTCTTTTACTTTAAAACACGACTGTGTGGTGGAATTGAATGGCAGCAACTGCAGCGGGGAAGATGGTGGTGGGGTGAGGGGAAGGGCCTTCGACCCATTTTGGGGACTTTCTGGCCCTTTCTCCAGTGGCAGTGGCCTTTTTGGAGGCTGCCGCACGTGCAACCTCACCATTTGCCTGGGGCGTGACCCAGGGCCGAAAAAAGGCCCAAATGTGGATGTCCCTCTTTTCAAGCAAAATACTCAAGGAATGTCAAAGGAAGCCCAAGGCGTTTCCATAAGGCCACACCAGCAAAATATCTTATGAGGTTGTTTTTTACTTTATTTTGTGAAATCTTTACTGTTTTTACTTGGTTTTATATTGTTTTGAATTTTTTATACCACCTAAAGATCAGGTGGTATAAAAATATGATAGATAGATAGATAGATAGATAGATAGATAGATAGATAGATAGATAGATAAGGTTGGTGTGTGTGTTTGTCTGTATATATCCCTGAACAGACCTATTTTTTAACTGAGAAACTACACAACACCCTTTTCATGGCAAAGAAAGACTTCTATTTTACACAACTTTCAGTTGCCAAGGAGAGGAAAGACGCTTTAACCTTTTCTTCTTGTAACTACAACAAGCAATTCCATTTTTACCGGTGGAATTAAACTTCCTTTATTTTTTTAACTGCTCTTTCCCCATTAGAGCTTGCCACATATTATTTCTTTCCCTTTAATTACTGTAGCCATACTGGTATATTGGGTGACATTGAATGTTCACTGACATTGACATAAATATAATGGGCTTTTAAAAAAGGTTTACGACCTAGCAACTGAGTCAGCCAAAGTGCTAGTCTCCAGGGTCTTTAAGTCACACTGGTCTTTTAATCGGGGTAAACCTCAAAGAAAAAGAGAGCGTTAGGCATTCCCCTCGAGGTTAGAACAATTAAAACTTCTGCACAAGTTGGAAGCAGAGTTCATTTCCCACCATGCTTTCCTCGCATCATGTGGCATTGCTTAACAAGAAATGTTCCATTCCTCTTATTGGGAATTGTTCTTTTTCCATTCCCTTGATACCATGATGCACTAACTAAAGAGTCAAGTATACAAGATGTTACAGAGGCCTGTGAAGACCTGGTTTCTTTGCTGGACTTTTGTCCTGGGCTGGGGGCTATTCCTGGTTGCTGTTATGTGTGTGTGCTTTCACCTGCCCCCTGCTGCTGAAGTGATTACTTTTTTCTATTATTTGAACAGAACCAGCGTGGTGTAGTGGTTAGAGTTCTGGACTAGGACCGGGGAGACCCGAGTTCAAATCCCCATTCAGCCATGAAACTAGCTGGGTGACTCTGGGCCAGTCACGTCTCTCTCAGCCTAACCTACTGCACAGGGTTGTTGTGAAAGAGAAACTCCAGTATGTAGTACACTGCTCTGGGCTCCTTGGAGGAAGAGCGGGATATAAATGTAAAATAATAATAATAATAACAACAACAACAACAACAACAACATAGGAAGCTGACATATACTGAGTCATTTTATATTATAAATTTCATATAACTATATAACTATATAACTATAACTCTCTCTCTCTCTCTCTCTCTCTCTCTATTATATATATATATATATATATATATATATATATATATATATATATATATATATAACCGCTGGGCCAAGGGTAATTGTGCTGCCTCCGGTGAGTGCTGCTGTGGTTACTGGGGTGTGTGTGTCTCTGAAGTTTCCCCTTTTTCTGGCCAGTTCAGCCAGTTTGGGGGCCTTTCCGGCCATCTCCCAGCTAGTGGTGGCCATTTTGAAGGTTGTCATGCATGCACATGGGCTATTAGCATGCCCAGATCTCACTTGTTGCTTTTTGCCATTTGAGGTGAAGGCTTGCCAGTCAGTGTTGAGACCGCCTCACCCCCCACTAGCCCTGCTTCTTGATTCACCAACCTTGACACCAACCTTGACTCTTCTTTTCTATTAAAACCACACCTCATTTCTTTACTTCCAAATCATCATCATCATAATCATAATTTGATTTTGGTCTTTCAGACCAGTATTTCAAGTATCTCTCCTTCACTCCTTGTCTGTTTAATCACAACCCCTATCTTTATATTTCCTTAGGGAAGCAAATCTAAAGTTAAATATTTCCATTTGGTTCTCCCTCTATACACATATGAAGCAAATTTCCAATAAGTAAGCAAGCACATGTGGCAAATTCCCCCCAAATCTGTTGCCTAGATGCATCTGCTTCTCCTTGCTTCATGGCAAGACCAGCCCTGTCAGAGAAACACAAATGATATCAAGTTATTTCCAGCTCCATAGTAAAATGAGAGTTTCCTTTTGGGGAAATATTTTTGCACCATGCAGTTGTGTTAGCCCTAAAATGTCTAAAATTATTTTATGTTTTTCACCGCAGCACTCTGGAAACCAACCCTGTAAAAGAGACTGACAGCCAACACAATCTGAAATCAGATAAAAGTTGTGGGTTTTCCC
Organism: Hemicordylus capensis; assembly: GCF_027244095.1. Taxonomy (NCBI): domain Eukaryota; kingdom Metazoa; phylum Chordata; class Lepidosauria; order Squamata; family Cordylidae; genus Hemicordylus; species Hemicordylus capensis. Next base: position 25,429,475 of record NC_069667.1, read on the forward strand.
CCTTCTTTTGATAGGTCTGGAACTTATGAGCATGTCAGAGGATAAATCTTTCTCTTTCTTCCCCCTTGTACGTTACTTTCTTTAAGGAACAAAAAATATTTGGAGTGTATTTCATGCAAGACCTGTCGAAATAATAGCTTTGTGATGTGAATTCAGAACATAAAAGAATTCTATTAGCAATCAACTAGAGACAAGAGATAAACCAATCTTTGCTGGATACAGTTTTGTTATCAGACCTATTTGTTTTACTCCCTAAGACTGTTCCAAATCCATAAAATTTACATAAAATTTACATCTGCCACTAGGAAGGTATTCAAAGGGTCCTTTTGTGATTTTCATCTTAGCGGGATTCATAGTTCAGAAACATACGCCGTTGATTGATTTGCAATCTCCAGATTATGGAGATGCGGGCATCTCAACCCAGCCGTTCCAACCTCCTGGCATTCAAAGATAAGTTGGGAAGAATGTTTATATTATTACTACTGCTGCTGCTACTACTATGAATATTTATATACCGCTCATCAACAAAATTCTCAAAGCGGTTTACATAGAAAATTAAATAATACATAAATCAGATGGTCCCCTGTCCCCAAAGGGCTCACAATCTAAAAAGGTAGACACCAGCAACAGCCACTGGAGAGATGGCTCCCCGCCATTACAGCATGACAATATGTAAGTGCATGAAGAGAGGAACCCTTCCCATTACAAAAGCCTTCATTTCAAGGTCTCCTGGAGCAAGCTTATTGCACTGAAGTTAAATAGGTGGATACAGATTAAGATGCACCAATATATTGGAGAGCAGGCCCCTTATGTCTGAGAACTTTAGGATGTTGTTGAGGGAGCCCCAAATGCTTTATTTCACATGCCAGCAAATTCCTGGCCAGCCCCCAAAAGACAACCAGACAAAGCCCAGTCTACATTCAAAAGTGGGTGGGAAGGATATCTCTCTAATGCCAAATGAAGATCTGGGAGAAGGCCAGATATGACTACGCACAAGCTCCACAAATCCACAGATCCTCCAACCCTTCAACTAGCCCCAACTGCCTCATGCTTCATTTGAAGATGGGTGTAGTGAAGAAGCCACACTCAGGATGTGCCAGGGTGCATCAGCCTCATTTTGACTATGGCACCTTCTCTCTAAAACCAACTTCCAAGCACATAACAGCAGAGGTGCTCTTACCCCTGGAGTTTGGGGCCGAAGTCAAGGGCCTCCACAGCCCCTGTGGGCCCTCAAATAATCCTCTTTAGTCTACCTATGGTGTGGTCACCCGGCTGAACACGATGATGCTTAATTTGCAGAGGAGTGGGGCCTACAATGGCCTTTTGGTCCAGGATCCAAAATTACCTAGGTGCACCTCTGCATAAGATGCAGCTTTGGAGCTGAAAGTGTTGCAAGGCAAAACAGGTTCATACTGAGCATGTGCCAGGACGGGCCTCCTTGATGACATTCTGGGAGTGGGTGAAGACATTTTTGTTTCACTAGTCTTTAACAGATAGATAGCAGAGGGGATGTTTCTCTACCTATGTTGCTGACTGGTTGAATGAATTTTTAAGAATTTTGAAATTTTCCTCATATACTGCCTCTTCCAAATACTTTGAACCAAGAGTCTTGACTCCTGAACCAAGAGGAGTTCCTGTTGGCTGGTTTTGACCAAAAGGCAGGGTAAAAAAAATCTTAGAAATAAATATACAGGAAGCCCTCATTTTTCAGGTGGGGTATGTTCTTGGCTACCACTGCAATTGAGAAAACCCACAATAATTAAAACCTCAAGGATCTACTGAGTCCAAGATTAGTTTTTCCCCAAGTTCTCTGATGTTAGAAATCAGGGGGTCATCTTAAATTCAGAGGCTGTTCACATGTGCATGCAAAACTGAAGAACCCCATAATTCCCACTGGCACAAGGTTTCAATTATCATGATTTTGGCATTCATGTCCTCATGATAATGGAAACCAGGTCTATATATCCTCACCACGAACAGTTGACACCACAAATGGAGATATCGCAAAAAACGAGTGTCTCCTGTATACAAATAAATTATGACTCAAAGAATGAGTTGTGTATATTTCTTCTTCCCACTGACACATCACACATCACCAACCACCACAACAATAAATACTGGATGGCTAAATCACCAAAGAACTGCTAATTTGTCCTGACCATGTTGTTAGTGCCTAATTAGTAGCACCTTATTCTCCAAATAGATACAAATGAAAGACATTTTGATGTAAGTGAGAAACGGCTTAACCGATTTTTACTGAAGTGTGAAGCAAGCTACCGATTATAAAAAAGCAGGGGGCGGGGAGAGAGAGAGAACGCTCTCAACTGATTTTTATAGCTCTAGTCTAGCATTTGTTTTTGACATTTGAGTGACTCTCTTGTAAGGAGCCGGGCATGCATCATTAAACATGGCCCTTAATAAATCTCCCAAGCATCTCAGCCTGAAGTAAAGGACAAAAGGCCCAAACCTCTGACAGAGCTTCCAGCACTCAAACTTAAAAAATAAAAGATTGATCATCACAGCATTCCAAGAAGGGACATGACATCCACAGGAGGGAAGCAGTAGCAGGATTTCTCACAGTTAGACTTCTGGTTTTGGTAGCAGGATTCTCTCCAGGATGATCGGTCTTCAACTTGGCCTTTCAGGTCTCTCAGTGGTGCATTCATTGCTGTCGTCATCGAGTCCATCCACCTTGCTGCTGGTCATCCTCTTCTTCTCTTTCCTTCAACATTCCCCAGCATGATGGACTTCTCAAGGGAGCCAGGTCTTCGCATAATGTGTCCGAACTCCTCCCTCGAGTTCTTCAAAAGATTGTCAAAAGGAATGGTCAAAGCTTGGGGCCATGAGAGCCCTGTTGTTGATATGGCCTCTGAGGACAAAACGGCCTACTATACTGGGAAGATGAGAAGGAAGTGGAGAAACTCATAGATTTTGCGGTCTTGTGCATCTTTTGGACCTTCGCCCACCCCCCAGAGCTCTAATAATGAAACACGCAAGTGCACGGTGCATTATGGGGATTCCCCTCCCCTCCCTAAGTCTGCCAGCTGCTGCTGTTTGCAGCCATGTCTTGCAGCACACAATTTTAAAAATGGGGTTAGGAGAGTGCTCATCCCAACCCCTTTTTGAAGGGTGGCTTCATAGGTGGGTTTGCCGCCGTGGTGCCACCAGGATTGTTCCCAGTCCCAGCGATTCATACGTGCGTGCAAAACTGGGCTGGGCTCCCTTAGCCTGGTTTTGAACACATGTGTGAATAGTCTCTGAATTTAAGATGACCTCTTGATTTCTAACATCAAAGAACTTGGGAAAAACCTAGTCTTGGATCCAAGTAAATACAGTAAGCACAACAGTTCTGCAGTGTAGATTAAGCTGAGAGATAGGAGTCCTGTTCACATGATCTTCAACACCAAGGTAGGAGGCCTTGTACACTGGTTTTCATGGGTATGTGAATGCACAAAAATCCCTCCAACCCAAAACAGGGTAGCCCATCTTCTGTCCCTGACTCTTAACCCAGGCAAGAGGAAAGGAGAGCTCTACTACCTTGCTGTTTCAGTTGTGTGGATCCATTTACCTTTTGTAGCACCTACCAGGTACTAGTGGACCTGCAAGCCATAGACAGATGTAGCTACAGAGGCTGCCATTCATGAATGTGCCCCTCTGCAAAGCACACTCTATGATCCTAGGCTTATAGTTGCTTCAGCAGGACTGGGCCCACCTGCTGCCCCTTTATAGCCAATCAGAGGACAGCTGCTGATGTAATAGGGCTTGCCAGCATACTGGCAGCACAAAGCATACTGGGAAGGTTTTCTTGGCCCTTGAAGGATCTTCCATGCTTCCAGCTCCTGATTTCAACAATGGACACCTTGCCAGACTTAATTGTGTGTTTGGTGTTTGTGTTTGTGTTTGGTGGCCTAAACAAAGGTACTGATCATCTGTTACTACCAGGGCAATGTTTTACCACCATCTCAACCCACCCCATATGGTCATTTTAATGGCCCCACTGAGTGTTATGGCTAAGCAGTGATTGGAACCCAAGTCAAGCCTTACTGTCAACATACTGACACATCACTATCCAGCATCAAACTAGAAAAGCAATTTCATTGAATTGATATTGGTGAATATTCTGTGAAACCTGCCCATATAAATATCCCAAATCTAAGTAATCTAAGCCATATTTGATTTAGCTGACAAATGGATTTTCTTCTAACTTGGCCTCACTTGTGCATTGCCTAATTCGGTGCAGCTGTTATCACCATGAGCTTTTTAAAAACAAAAGCTTAGAACTCATTCTTTTGCTGATTGTCAGCTCTATTTCTCATGCAAGCCAAATATAAAAATAATGCCATTAAAATGAATCTGTGACATTTCATTACACCGAAACTGTTGCTGAAGAGGCTAATAATCATTTATATTAATTGGTGCATATTTCAAAGTGTGTCAGACAATGAACCCACATTCTCATCTCAACTAAACATCTGTAGCTATAAAGTTTGGGAGATTGTAAACACTTTTCCGGTGATAGAATAATGGGGTTCATTACTACAGTCATTTTCCTGGCCCATTTTAGACCTACAAATGCTCAGTCAGCACAGTACCTCAGTATTGTGAATTTTCCAAATGTCGCTACCACAGCATTGTGTAAGGTAGAGATAGGCAACTCGTAGTGACTCTAAGCAAGAAATGGACCATGATATCCATTCTTGTCAAGCTGAAATTGTGCTCTTAATCAGCTATCTTCTTCACTAGCTAAGAACTTAACAAGCTCTTAACCATGCTCTTAACCCACCAGCTTATTAACCAGAGAGGGCTAGCATTCTGGATTCTGGATAAACCAGGAGGCAATTTTTTTGTCCATATTCAGTGAGGCTGAGCCCATAGGGGGACTCACGCAGGATGCGAGTTGGGTTTGAAGTTGTTCTGAAATGGAAACCAAGAATTATTATTTATTTATTTTATTTCTATACTGCCCTTCCAAAAATGGCTCAGGGTAGTTTACACAGAGAAATAATAAATAAGATGGATCCCTGTCCCCAAAGTGCTCACAATCTAAAAAGAAACATAAGATAGACACCAGCAACAGTCACTGGAGGTACTGTGCTGGGGTGGATAGGTCCAGTTACTCTCCTCCTGCCAAATAAAGATCACTACGTTAAATGTGCTTCTTTGCCAGGTTAGCATGGGTTAGGGTTAGGGTTAGGGTTAGGGTTAGGGAGTTGAGAAGCAAGAGGCAGGAACTGGGGATCTAAATGAAAATAGGAATCATTTCTATAGGACCCATTTCCAAGGGTCAGATACAGAATCTTCATTGAGTTCCTCTGTTTCAACTTCCAAGTTTGCCTGATCAGAGAGTTCTAGGCATAGCTTTCTCAAAGTGTAATGACATTTCAACCACAACAAACCTTTAGATATAATATGTTGTGTTAAGAACTTTTCATGTTAACTCAAGCTCTAAAAATGTAAAGAAATTGTGGCTGCTTAGGGGCATTAAGAGATGTAGTATTTAGGCAAATTGGACAGGTTTGATGTCCTTTGCTCTGATTAGTTCCAGTTTCATCACTGCCTTGTAAATGAATGGCAGAAAGTGGCAAAGTCAGCCACTGGTAGAAACAGTGGCTGCATTCACATGTAACGGGAAACCAGAGTTGCAGGGGCCTGAGGTTTCCCTTCCGTTATGTCTGAACACGTGCAACTCTGGATTTATCCCTTCTTCATCTGGAGGTTTTGCTCCAGAGACTCCAATTCAAACAGTTTCTAGCAAGAAGGAAGCCCACACAGTCAATTCATCTTGCAGTCTCTCAGAGCTCTTAAAATGTGGGCAAGAGAGCCAGTGGTGGGTGTGGGGAGCCGAACTGCAGTTCTGGGTTACATGCAAATGCGGCCATGGAGTCTATGCAATGGAAGCAATTTGTTCCTCTCCAAACTATGTCGTCCCTACCACATATTTATGTTTTCCTCCACTGAGGTTGAGATTATGATGGAAATCAGGATCCCAAAAAGAGTTTTGGTCAGAAAATGCTTATTGTGTGTATATATAAGACTCAGTATAAGGCTCCTTGCTATGTTCCTAAGTCTCCTTCCATACTCTTTTTAGGGATGCAGATGGGGCTGTAGCTCAGTGGTAGAGTATCTGCTTTGCATGCAGAAGGTCCCAGATTCAATCCCTGGCAGCATCTCCAGGTAGGGCTGGGAGAGATCCCTAACTGAAACCCTGGAGATCCCCTACCAGTGAGTGCAGACAATCTTGAGTGGGATCAACCAAGGTTTTTCTGACTCAAGATAAAGCCACTTCTTATGTTCCTGTGAGTCATGTGACTAAGACCTTCACAACAAATACAGGAGTCTCCCACCCACAGCAGCTTCTTAGCATGCACCAGCCCCTGCACCTCCTTGTCATGGCATGCTTAGAAAAAAAATTAAGCAAACATGCTTCCCTGCTGCAGAAGGCGTAATAGTCAAAGCAGTTATTGAATTAATTTTTGCAGCCGATAATCACATTGAATGTTAAGCCCATGACAAATCTGTTGAACATTTAATTTTCGGAGATATGAAGATAGACAGATGACCCAACAGGAAAGGGAATGTATGAAAGGAAGCTTGTAAGATATTCTAATGGCTCTCATTTTAAAAGCTGCCATCAAACTGTGATGGATAATGAAAGCGATTCTGCTTAGATAAATTACAGGAATGACACTTTGGAGAGGTAGAATGTACTTTCATTTATTAAATGAGTTAGTCAGTGCTAATGCCGAGAACCAGCAATGAAATGTGCTAATACACTCAGAGAACTGTATTCTGAAGGTGTGAAGGCAGACTCGGGGGGAAGGTATTGGTTTTTGGTTTTTTTTTAACTTTTTGCCTCCTCAAACCTAATGCCATCTTTAAATTTTATGGAAGAGATGCTTCCAATGATTCCCCTGCCCATCACTCCAATATAGTCAGCCCCGACACTATAGACAATTTGTGTCACTGTTCAACTCATGTAAGGCTGCCAGCATTAGATATTACATATTTATCAAACATTGACAATGCAGGCCTAATCCTATGCTTAACTCAATTTGCTGTCTCAGTGATGCAGTTTAAAGGGAATTGTTTTAGTCTGGCATATCGTAGCAAATTATGCAAAAAGGAAAATGGTCTTTTCTGGATTCCCCACCCCCCATAAATCAGAGAGGCATGTCTTGATGGGTGCTCTGGCATGGGCAAAGCACCTGATGGGCGTGAATAGAGTTGATATATATGGGGTGTATATTGGGACGGATATGAGTTTACTGGTGAAAATGTATAAACATCCACTCAGTGTGGAGGCACAAAGAGGCAGTCTTGTGGAAGCAAGAATTAATTCCCCCCTTTGCGAAGCAGGGTTCACCTTTGGATTTGCTGGCACCTCCCAACAAGGTCCTGGATGTGATCGCAGACTTGCACTGCCCTTTGACCTATATCCACATTGCAGCCATTGGTCCCAGGTGCAAAGGGGGCCGAACTGGCCCTGGGCCAGTCACGTATCTCTCGGCCTAACCTACCTCACAGGGTCATTGTGAGGATACACATAAGCATGTACACCGCTTTTGACTTCTTGGAGGGGGATATAAATGTAAAAATTAAAAACACCCCAAACTCAGGCTCTCTTTTCTCCCCCCACCCACCGCCCACAAGGGTTCACTGCCTCAAGCACAATACAAGATGAGGCACCAGATTGCATCCTACCGGCTCAGAGTGATGTGGAGTGACACTGAAGCTTCTTATCTGCCTTTTGATCCATTATGATCACTTCAAATATGCAAGTTACTGCTTGAGATCCATGAATCTGAATATGCACGTGTGGACAAACGGACCACTTGTGTTGTATAGCCTATGTGGGTGGTCTGAGGTGAGCTGTACCAGTGTACAACGCCATATTTGCTGTAGGCAGCACTTTAAAAAAACGGGTGCTATCACCAGTGCATATTTTTTTATTAAAAAGCAGTAGGTGTTGGGAAAGAAAAGGAACTACTACAATTTCCCACAATGAATGCAATAATATTTCTCATCATCACAACACTTTGCTACAATAAGTGTTTGTCGTTTCATGGCTGGATTTCTACTTTCTAGAGGTTATGTGCATAATTACGTTGTCTCCACAATAAAGGTGACGTATTGAAACACTATTTTCTATTTTTAATGCTGTTTTTAATAGGGTATACCTGAGAATAACTCAGTGGTTATAATAACTCAAGGTAGTTGAGCTGTTGCATGGAGCCGAGACACACTTATGCAAAAATTATTTTGCCCTGCTGTAATAATATCAGCAGAAGGATCGCAAAATGTATTGGATTGATTAAAATCATTTATACACAGTTTTTCCTGCGCTGGAACAGCTCACAGAAACCATCCCATACGTAGCCAGGATATTACTCTGTGGTGTAACGCAGGAGAGTGTTGCAGGTGTAATGCAGTATACTCTGTGGCGTGATCCAGAGAGTGTCGCATGTGTGGTTCATAGCAAAGAAGACATTCTCTTAAATACCCAGGGCCCAAGCTCTTCAGGGCTTTATACTCAGCCAATCGCAATGGGCGAAGGGTGTCGCAAGTGTCCTGCCCAAACTGACTCAAATGGTCCTTGTTTCAAGAGGAAATGCAGGTTCCACATGGCAATTCAAAAAACATTAAGTTTAGCTTTAATCAGTCCAATAATCTCCTTAATTATGGGACATCCAATTAAGACAGCTGTTCTGAGTCTGCAACAGGAGTTTAACAAGGCAAGTATATAGTATTACCAGTCCCACTGGAACACATTGTGCAGCCTAACTGTATGACTTTAAAAGACACCCCTATTTGTGATGCATTGCTATTACGCTGCTGAGCTCATTGCACCTAAATGTAACGTGCATCAAAAGATCTGAAATCTGTTAATAACTAGGCACCCATTGCTCAGTGAAAGAGCACATGTTTTGTCTGTGGAAGGTTCCAGGTTCATCCCTTGACATCTCCAATGAAAACAGGCTCTCAATGTGCTGGGATTGATTTCCTCCGGATGCTCCTCTGGTGTGTCAGAGTAGACAAAATAGTCAGACTTCTTGTTTGAGGTGAGTTGGGTGGTAACTGGGAAGAGGGTCTTCTCAGTTTGGCCCCTCATTTATGGAATGTCCACTCCAGGAAGACTCAGTGGCGGTTATGCCTTTTCAAGGCCGGATGAAGACCAAGGCTATTGAGTCTTCATCCTTACTCGCTGCTCTTTGTTACTTTGTTTTGCTGTTGGTTTTTTGTCTTATATTTAATTGTTTAACCTTATGCACGGCTTTGAAAACATTTTTATTGGAGCCAATGAATTATGCAAATATATATATATTCTTTAGAAAGGAGCTTCAGGGTATAGAGAGCTTCTTGTTTTTTCAGGATGCCAAACCATATGGGAGGAGCAAACGCGGATGTGTTTAGACTCCAGGTAGACCTTCCAATGAATGTGCATAGGTTGTGGGTCAGAGCCTCCTTGCTGCCATGATTCCATTTCCCAGCCCATAAACATGAGTGCAATGAACACAGGTGGAATGGCTGGGGGAAATGATTTTGGGGCTCTTGTTCCTGGAAGATTGGACAGTCAGGCAAGGTGGTTAAATGGTGGCCTTGCTGGTGGTTATTCAGGGGGCAGATCTGGCTTATATGTGTCATTATAACCAAGCACTTGCCAACAAGGAAGGAAAGATCTATTACTGTGCTCTTGCCAGGTAGCATAACTTAGGAAGGATGGGCTCTTCATTGAGTCTTCCTGACCAAGGTCCTTTCTCCAACTGCCTCCCCCTTGGAACCTGAGTTCTTCAACGATACACAAATCTATTAATGGGAAAGCTTTTGCTGAATCCCAGCAACCTATATTGTGTTTCCCATGAGACATCCATCAGCCAAAGGCCTAGTGTTCTACGGGTGGCTATGCCTCCATTGGCAACTGGACATTCCTCCCTAAAGGAAATAGACCCACAATCCAATAGTCTTTGATGTCGACATCTTGCGGCATGAAGCTACACATTTGGGGCATTACCTAACTTCTCTGGCTGTGCCCATATTCCAAAACAGAGCAGTTATTCTTCACAAGGGAAGCATAATGTATATTAAATGATGCTTTGAAAAGAACTCTCTGTGATAATTCAAACCAAATGGCAATGCATAAGGCAATTACAGATACAATAATGCTGCTGTAGTTCAATTCGTCTCGAGGAAATCTCATACAATTGCATGCCATTTGCTGACTGCTAAACAAAACCATATCTACTTGCATCGACGGCTCCATCAATCTCATGGCAATCAACCCCTCCTTTGCTGTAAATCCTGTGGCAAAAAGCAAATTTTGTTTTTTATTATCACTCTCTTTAATGGTGATGTCACTTCTATGTAAATGAGACAATCTAGATGTGAATGCTTTCCAAGAGGTGCACAGTGTTTTACTTCCCCTTCTAATTGGCTTAATTACCATTTTCAATTTGATCCAATTTTCTTTGAATGAGTTCAAGCTAACTTTCTAAAATGTCAATACACATCTTTTAAATATTGAACAGCATTTGGTTTCTGAAAAGGGGGTTGACACCATGAGGCAATGAGCCAGTGACAAGGAAGTGGATTCTCCTCGCAAAGTGAGTGAAGCCGAGGGAGGCAGAATATCATTCCATAGCATGAACTGTTCAGACTGTTCCTTACAATCTATTTACATGTGATGGGGAAGTCAGTTTGTACTTTCCCACCCCAACCACTGGACACACCTGCCCCACATCTGTCACCCACTTATGGGCATAACATTTGAAAGAGATGTACATGCATTTTGATGTGCATAGACCCAAGCTGTGTAATTGATTCCTAATTCTGGTGGACAGTCAGTCACATAATTTCGGTTCCTAGAAGCCCCCAAACATCTCTTTTTCATTCCAAAATATCTTTCCTTCCTACTTGATAAGTATTATAGGTGACCATCTGAACCAACGCAAACATCTCTTTTTCATTCCAAAATATCTTTCCTTCCTACTTGATAAGTATTATAGGTGACCATCTGAACCAACCCAAAAGATGTGAATTATGTGTCTAGAGCATGTGCAGTGTAATTTCTGAATAGGGTCAGGGTGACTGTTGCAAGGCCATCATGGATTTGAATCTAGGGTTCCTGGCTTGTAGTATAATATTCTAACCAGAGGACCACGGTTGCTGCCCTGTGGGTTTTGACTCCATCCTTGATATTATTCATACTATTCTCTGAAGTATACAGCCATACTTTTGCTTATCTGCAGTGATGGGGGAAAGTTTCACCTTCCTAATTCCAACACCCATGGGTGTTAAAAACCTAGGACCCAGGCTAATAGAAAAGTGAGAACCCTATTTCTTAACTGAGTTCTAAAGGAAGCTCAAGTAATCTGGTGCATGCTGCAGCGTGTATTTAATTCCATCTCCTTTCCCTCCACTCCCAGTAGTTATTCCTCCCCATTATAGAAAATTCAAACACAGATTTTTTCAAATCAAACAAGCATTCACATTCTTTGATCTAAAAAAAAATGCAGCACCATAAAATTGTTTGGACATGATAAAAAAATGTTGACATCACAGATCAGCTTCACATCTTTTATTCTTTTTCATAAAGAAATGCCAGACAACAAGATAAAAATAATTGATCAAATAAACACAGAGACATGTGTATACAGAACATAAAACTTTAAGGCACTGAATAATATGGGGATTATTTGAGCAACAGCAATAATTTACACTACCCAAAAGTGATGCTGTATTTTTATGATTTTCTGATCTTCTTTGCAACAGAGGTCAGGCTGCAAAGAGGCACGCTCCAAAACTATCAAGCATTTGGTTTAATGCTGTGGGGATGGATTCCACCATCTTTTTCCTGGTGTGGATGCTTCTCTCTTTTTTAAAAAATTATTTATTCTTGAACGTATATACCTCCTTTCATTAAAACAATCCCAAAATGGTGGCCCTTCTGAAGGGTGGCCCCCAAAGAAGGTGGCCCCAAAGAAGTGGCCCCAAATGGTGGCCCCAACGAAGGTGGCCGTTCTGTCAGTCCCTGATTTCCAAGATGTTTGGGGCTCTAGGACCTGGGAAAGGACCTTTTCGGTTGCTGCCCTGCTTCTCTGAACTCTCTCCCCCTACAGATCCGGCTAGCCCCTTCCTTACCGATCTTCAAATCGCTACTGAAGACTTTTCTTTTTTGCCAGGCTTTTGCCCTGTAGTTCATTTTTCTGTTCTTTGGTAGTTACTTTAGTTTTTAGTTGTTGTTTTTTAAATTAATTATTAATGTAATGTAATTTTTAATGTTGCCTGTTTGCATGTTGTTGTGCACCGCTCGGAGTCTTCGGAGTGGGCAGTATATTAAATATCTCTAATAAAATAAATAATAAATAAAATGGTTACAATATAATGCCCATTTAATAGAATACAGTACACAATTACTCTCTCTCTGTGTGTGTGTGTGTGTGTGTGTAATACATCTCTATTTAAAAAACAGTTGAAAGTGGGCTGAAGCTGAGTGGTGGAGCTCGCACACAGGAGGCCCCAGTTTCAATCCCTGGCATCTTCAGGTAGGGCTGGGAAAGATTTCTCCCTGAAACCTTGGAGAGCCTCTGTTAGTCATTGTAGACAATAGTCCTAATATGGGGGTGGGAGTGGTTTCACTTCCCTTACCTGCATGCTCCATTTCATTTCATTTTTTAAAGACCTCTATCCAACTTTATATATGTATGGGACAGATATGTGCATTTTAATGCATGCTACTGTTTCAACATGTCCAGTCTGGCCCTAAGATACTTGTCTGGAAGAAGGATCTGCTGTTTGAACTTGATGTCCCTCTGTTCTGCAAAAGAGGTTTGGCAAGAGAACTGCCCCCCCCCCACCACCAAATTGGGCTATATCTGTTCTAACATTTCAGCTTGGCACTGTGATATTTCAATAACATTTTTTGAAACACACTACAATAGGCTGAAAAGAAAATGCACTTTCTTCATTGATTCCTCAGGGGAGACATTTCTAAAGAAATGCCAGTCATGGTGATACAGAAGGAATATCTGGGCTGTGGAAAAATCTACCACCTGCATGAGCTGCATTTATGTGAGCTCGGCTTTCAAAAATGGATATATCCATATTACGGTTAGAAGTGCGACAACTGTCTAAAACTCTAGAGGCTCTGTGTTTTCTACCCTGAAACAATGCTGTGTTTTTAGGGCTGAGCTGCATTTTTCTGGGCAACCATTTTTTGTTGCAAAGAGAGAGAGAATTTCAGCCCCATGTTTTATAGCTGCTTTCCTCATAAACACTAAGCAATCTTATACAGATTTAACAAAGAGTAAATTCAGCAACTACTCAATTTTCTCCTTTCCCTTTCCCTCCCCTTTCCTTTCTGACTCCACCACCCACACTCTCTATAGGATCCCCACTGGGTGGGACGAACCTCTTAACAACAAAACATATAAGATACTGGAGATAATATAATATATCCTTCCCAGTAATAACAACTAGAGTTGAATGATTTAAAAATCTGTGACAAGGTCTTGAAGTCTTTTAGGTGGTCTCCTGTCATGCACACTTCTCCTCTCCTCTTCTCACACTCCTCAAGTTCCTCTCTCGAAACTACACTCCCTCCCCTCTTTTCTGATAGTACACATGCTTGAAAGTCTTGAACTGTTCCATTTCTTCCCATCACCCAATATGACAGAATTTCCTTGGATTTCAAGAATTTGTTTTGGTCCAGAATATTGGGAACATCCCATTCTCATTTTATAAGGCAGCCGTACTCAAATAAAGCCCCCCATCTGAAATGTTCACTGTTTAACACCCCATTTCTGATCCACATACAATTTGTATGTTTGTAATTTCTTCCTTACTTCAATTTTAGTTAGCTTAGCTAGGTCACACACAACAGGCAGGGGCAATGAGTGCTTGGGCAGTGTTAGGATGGGTTTCAACAGTGAGCATCCTTGGTTATTTAAATCAGGGGGTGAGTTACCTGTCCTTAGAGGCTTCATGGCTCAGGGATGTGGTTTTCACCCATAACTGCTTCCTGGGCTTCATCCATTCAAATGTTGTACAGCTTGTTTGTGTGAAGTCCATGAAAGGCCCAAACCTTTTGGGCGGGTAAGGATGAGCAGGAATCAGCCTGACCTAGTTTTCGGCTCTGAGCCGGGCTGTGTCACCCGAAAGGCTTGAGAAGGATGAAAATCTGATTCCAGTCTTTGTTAGGACCTCACTGTTGGGGTGCAGCTTTTCTGATTGCCACCATTTAATTATTGTAATTATTAAGAAAATTGTGGCCCTTTTCACCCCAAAGAACCTGTCTTGTATTTCCTTGCACTGGGCCTGGAGGTGTGGGGGTGATGATGGTGAAGGAAAGGCATCATTAACTGAGCTTGACTGAAAACAAAATAATGAATGGTTGCAGGGAGTGGGATAGAACTGAGCTCTGATGTTTGCACGTTGCCAAAGCTCATCCATTTAACTGTAGATATGGCACCAAAATGAGGGAAATAAATGAATCAATTTAGTTTTGGAATTGCCAGTGTGGAAGTTGACCATATATTCCAGTTATTGACAATGTTTTTTTCTCACCTTAGGAAGTTAATGGATGGTGGCATGCACTTTCATAAGCAATGGCTGAGTTGATCTCACCCACGAAGTAGATTGAGAAGAAGATGGCTAGTCAAGATTCATGGATAGTGCAGTCAGGTCCCAGATAATGAGGCTAATCCAGTGAGGGAGAAGCAAAGGCAATACAAGCAAAGGAGTTGGCGTTGGCATCTCCATCAGGGGGTGGGGTGGCATCAGCAGTAGAGGTTGGGGTGGGTGGCTCATCATCTTGCATCTCGAGTGGTGAAAGGCAACAAGCTGGTGCTGGAGCCCATTGAAAGCATAACAAGGTTCATATTGCATCAAACACACCGTGAAGCTGCAGATACGCCCTAACTGAGAGTTTGTCTAAGCACTGGGGCCTTCTGGAATTCCCCTTCCTTTGCAGACGAGTTGGTTCTGATTTGAATATGTATGGCTTTTATGTTAAGAAATCAAAAAATCACTATTGCTGGGTTTTCAAAAGATTCCTTTTTTTACAATCAACTCCTACAGCAGAAGACTAAGCGGGAAACGGCAGTACATCATTCATCAAACAATGTGGAACAAATTACATGTGCCCTCATTAGCAATTACCTGAGAAACCTTCCTCCAATCTACCTTACACAGTAATGACAGCTAATAATGGGTTCCATGACACCGCTGACCTATGAGTGACTCCACACAAAGCTGTTCAGTAACCTTTAAAAACATAATTATTCCTACCTTTGCAGTGTACACTATTATTTCAGTGAATGTGGAACACACCGAGATCTTGATGTTCACAGCACCTGAATCAGTGGTAGTCTCTTGAATTTTCATTGAGCATACAGTGTGTTTGCAGTGTACAGGGTTGAGTCTTGACTGGGTGGAGGCTACAAAGGCAAACTTTGTAGGTCCTGTCCAAAGCACCCAAAGGAAGACGGCAGTCTTTCAGTCATTTCCAAACACTTATCAATTCCAGGAACCAAAGAATAACTTCAAGGACTTTGCTATCTGGATTTGATGTATGCCAAAAACAACCCAAAAGAAACACCCAAGAATGGTATAAATATATATATCGCGAGAAAGAGGCACAGAAAAACTAGGAACGCAAAGGCAAAGAGAGGGAGCTTCAAAATATATGAAAACATGCGAGCGACTCCAATATATTAAATTCTCTTTGCTGGTCCTGGAACACACATGCAACACAAATATCAGATTTGATCAGAGTACAAGTAATCTGATTGAGGCTCTTGAACAACTTCAAAGAATGCAATTTCAAAATGTTGTGATGCAGTGTCAAAAGAACGCACAGTATGTGCTTTCCCCTTATATTTAGCACTGAGCCTCCTCTCCTCTTTCAATCAGCTTGACATTTCTCCTACCGCTAATCTTGCCGGCGGAAGCATATACTCTCTGCCCCCAGCCCTGCAAAATATCTCTAAACAAGGGCTGCAACTTAAAAATTCTCTTTGGGGGGACTTCTAGGGGCCTTCAAAGCTGATTATTTTAAAAAGATGCTATAAGGATCTAGAGTGAAATATTTATTTTAACTCATCATCAGTGCCTTCATGTTTGCAGATCTATTTTGGCTGTCCATTTCTCTTCAGCTTCTTAATTATAGTGTTCAAATAGTAATGATAAAGTCAAAGTCCTGGTAAAGATTCTGCTTTATCCATGCCATTGTGAGAAAAAAGATAGCTCCTATGATTTTCTTTTCAATCAAAGATGAAAAGGGGAAGGGGAAAGAGGGCTGTTTACTTAAGTAACTCCAGACAGTACTTGTTTTCTACAACAAGATCATTTTGACACGACACATGTCAGGTTCATGTCAAGATGAAGCAGATGGGCTCATTTCCTGGAATTTGTATATATGTTGTAGTGTTTCATGGGGGGGAATACATTGAATTATTTATCCTCATCTACCTGGTCTTGGTGGATTCTGAAGTGATCGTTGCATTTAGTGGCATCACTATCTGTGTCTCCCCTTCTTCTTCTTCTTCTTCCCGTTGAGTTTTTCTGAAGTGTCTGCTGAAAGTAAGCATGGAGAAAAGTAAGTAAGTAATAATGTATTATGGTCAGTGAGTAGTCAAGATACACACCAATACAAATCAGCATAAAACAAAACAAAATCAAAGCAGTAAAACTAAATACAAAGCACCAGAGTATACAGAAATCTCAGTTACAGCTACTGAGTTGCTCCCATCTCAATTTACAGGCTGCCACACAGAATCTTGCTGTCCTCGCTGTAACAACTGCATGTTGATCTGCAAAGAGATAGGAAATGTAACACTCTTCTGATTGACCAGGCCTACTTTTTAAGAATGCTTCAACCCAGATAGTATGATTGTCCCTATAATATGCACAGTGTAAAAGAGCATGCAAGACAGACTCAGTGTCACCCGAACCACATGGACATAACCGTTTCCTTAGTGGTATCCCCTTAATCTGTCTTCCAAAATGGCAGAAGGCAAGGCATTAAACCGTGCCAGTGAAAAAGCTCTCCTCTGATTTAAGGTGGTCAAGTGTGTGAGATATGCAGCTGGCCGGGGCATAGTTTGAAAATCCACCTAAAGTACTACTGGTGATAACTAGACTTAAATCCAATTGCTTCTCCATATCCACCACACACTGTTTAATAATTTCTTTGGCAGCATCGCGACACAAAGCCAATAGATGTTGCAGTGAAAAGCCACATCTGCCCAAATTGTCATAGAGGACAATAGAAGACTTTTGAGGATACCATGGACAGCCAGGAAAACAAACTAATGGATCATAGAACAAATCAATCCAGAATTTTCACTCGAGGCACAAATGACCAGGCTCAAACTATCATACTTCAGACACCTTATGCGAAGACCCAGCTCCCTTGAGAAGTCCATAATGCTGAGGAAAGTTAAAGGAAAGTGAAGAAGAGGACGACCAGCAGCAAGGTGGATGGACTCAATGACGACAGCAATGAATGCACCACTGAGACCCCTGAAAGGCCAAATTGAAGACAGATCATCTTGGAGAGAATCTATCTATGTGGTCACTAAGAGTCGACCGACTTGACGGCACTTAATCCATTGATCAATCAATCAATCAATCAATCAATGATGTGTAACAGTAGGGAAATGACTCAATAGTCATTCCGAAACCAGATTTTTTCCAAGTTTTTTTTAAAAAAATGTTAGCAATCAGGGGTTTGTCTTTACATTCAGAATTCTGTTTCATTCAAGCAAATGCAGATATAACCTGTATTTACCTTCTACATTTTAAGAAAATCTTCTTAAATTCACAGTCATTTTCAATGTATCTTGAGAACAGGGGAGCAACATCAGGAGAGAGGGCATGCCTTCATCTTTTGCCTGGTGGCTTCCCAGAGGCATCTAGTGGGCCACTGTGTGAAACAGGATATTGGACCAGATAGGCCTTGGGCCTGATCCAGCAGGGCTGTTCATATGTTCCTATGTAGAGGAAAAGACAATTTTTCAGAAAGTGCTGTGTGCAGTGGGGCTGATCTCAGCTGTGTGTGTTGCGGGGGTGGAGGGAAGGGCAGGGAAGGCCAGAACAAAATTTTCTGTGCCAACCTCTGTGAATTGCAAGAAATACAGCAGGACTTTTGCAGAATCAGTTTCTTGTCACATCTGTTCTTGAAATTCCCACACCTCTCGGGCAAAAAAAAAAAATCCATCTGGGTTTCAAGTGTGCCCAGTAGAAGCCCAGATCCTGTTTAATCTTTAATCAATAGTGTATCTTGCCCACTGGGAGTGTGACTCAGATGTGCAAACTGCAGATGCAGCAAGAACAGCTGCTCAGAGCTGTGGCTGGTTTCAGATGAAAGCAAGCAAGCAGCTTTTGCTCCTCAGGAGGAAAACGTTCTCTATACTGAATATTGCTCTTAAGTTTGTAACGGTAAGCAATACCTTTAAGGGAAGTTGCTAGGGATACTTGGGACCACTGGGATACATTTGGCTGGGATACATTTGCTTTCTTCCACTCAAGCATAAATCCAAATTTCCTTTAAGCAAAACTTGGTGATATCATTGCCTTTGGGCACAAAGTTTTGGTTTTCAGCCGTTGTAGCAGAAATAGGAATATCTTCACTTGGTGACCTTGGGCCAGGCACTGTCTGTCCAACTATCTGACCTTATCGGGTAGTTGTGAAGATAAAATTGCAGAGGCTGATGAGAGGAAGGGCAGGGCAAAAGTGTGATGATCTGTGGAAAGCTGGGTTCCAATTCACTTTGGCAAATGTTGCTAGTCTTGACATAGCTATTTGTTTCTCTCAAGACATCAAAGGTTTTGTCCAAACACAAACTTCTCAATCGCCTTCACAAGTTTGTTTTATGAAGTGTATGGTTCTCTGCATCTCCTGGTTGTGTAGTATCACAAGACATCTGATGGGCCACTGTGAGAAACAGGGTGATGGGCTAGATCCAGCAAGGCTTAGGTCTGATCTAGCAAGGCTGTTCTTATGTTCTTCTTATGTTCTCATGTTCAAGGCTGGATTCAATCCAGTGATAAAATCTAGTGGAAGGCCACAGCAAAAGGGAAGTTTCCACATTGTTCTTCCTGACTCCCAATCTCTGGGATGAGAACCAGCCACGGAGACACATCTTCTAACATTTCCCGGCCATTTCCCAACATGTGAAGAGTGGGTAAATTAACTGGAATCACTTGTAAACTGGGGAAGATTTAAATTAATTCACTTTAACTGGGTCAAATGTTCACCCACTGATTTAATCTGAGGCAAGATTTGTCCAAAATCTGTTTTCAATGGCAAAGGCTTTTGGAATTTAGATGTTCTGGGCGTGTGCAGATTTTCTTTCCATTAGCACTTGACTTGGCCACCTCAGGCAGTCATCAAACATCTAGGATTAGAAGGAAGAACATCCAGGTCAGAAGTCAAGTTGGAGCCCTATCCTGTTCCACTTTAACCAACACAAACAGTGGCTTCTGTCTTTGGCAACAGCTTTAGGGGTCCATCCCATCTAAATGCAAACTCTTTATTCATAAGTTTTACCCCTCAGCAAGAAGATCTACTTATGACCAGATCTCAACAGACAATTCCTTTCATTTTGTTTCTCTCCTATTTATTCTAGAGTAAGTTGCAACTAAGCCCACTGAAGTTAATGGTGCTTGACCGAGCTAAATCTTCTGTTAATGAGAACTGAATTGGGCCATTTATCTTTGTGATTGAAGAAATATGGTGTGAACTTTGGTATCTCAAATACGGAACTTACTTTGGTTTCTTCTATTTATTTTGTCCTCTATGTTCATGTCATGGAAAAACACATATATATTTAAATTCCTTCTCCTCAATGGAGCTTCTTTTTCCAGCTTCATTGCCCTACTTCCTCATGTATGGTGAGATGCAGAGATCACAAAGAGCAAGATTTTAAGGAAGTGTTTATAATTAAAGTGAACAGGTGGCTCTAACTAGCGTGAGCAACTGAGCAAACAAACCCACCGAGAGCTGGAACTGGTTGTAGCAGATGGTGTATCCTTTGTATCTCTTTTAATAAAGACTGTGCCTGATCTCTCTGTTGGGCTTAGGAGGACACATATCCTCCTCATTTGTGCAAGTACATTCATGCTAATATCAAAAGAAATGCTCCATATTATATTCCAGATTATAACAATAATAGATACATTCGTTCCCGGGAACCCTTTCAACAGTGCTCATTTCAGAGATAAGGCTATAGGAAGCGTGCACAGCGACACCATTCAGTTTGATTCATGACTGCGTTGCCTATTATCTAAATCTATCCACAAGGGCTAACACATCACACTGTTGTGATGCTGGTAATGTGTTTATGGATGTCTTTTCCCCCCTCCTGCAGCAAAGAACAGCAGCCTCTATGCCATAAGAAAGCACAACATACAGTATATTCTCTCAGCATTCCTTGTAACAGAACAGAGCCAAGATGAAGGATGTGAAGATGGAGCATTCTGTCTTCGGTGTGGTCCTCTGGGGCAATGACCCATGACTCAACCTGCAGAAGGAATTTGGTAGGCAATGCCATTAACCTGACCTGGCCTCAAGCAACAAGTTTCTGTGGAAAGCCCAGGGGTTTCCTTTCATGAGGCAAGGCAGGGGCGGAGCTACTGGTGCCCCTTGAACATGGATCCTCCAACCCCGGAGCTCCTTTACCCCATCTCTCCCCTCCCTCTTTGGCAACCTGGCTGCTCATACTGTGTTGCTGCTACCTCCACTGCCTGCCTGCTTGCCTGCCTCCACCTCCGCCTTCTCCTCCACCTGCTTGCCTGCTGCCACCTCTCCTCTACCTGTCTGCCTCTTCCTCTTTGCCTTTCCTCCTCCTCTGCTCATGTGGTTCTTTCACGTGCTTCCTGCTTCTGCCAGAAGCACTTGAAAGTGGCATGCAGGCAGAGGAGGAGAAGAGGGAAAGGAGAAGAGGCAGACAGGGAGAGGAGAGGTGTGAGCAGGCAAGCAGGCGGAGTTGGAGGAGGCGGAGGCAAGCAGACAGTGGAGGTGGTGGTGGGTGAGGGGGTGGAGCACATGACGAGGAGGTGGCTGTCAATCTTATGGACCTTTTTCAAAGCTTGCAAGGGTTGGTTTTCAAAGGAGACTGGCTCTCACCAGGGGCATGGAGCAAAACAGCTTTTGGTGCTTTGCCTCAGGACTATAATACCTTGGGCCACCACTGGGAAAATTCATGGAATTTGAAACACAACTCAGCCAGTTCACAGCATATAAGAACAGCCCTGCCGGATCAGACCAAAAGCCACTAATGGTCTATCAATGGCTACTAGTTTTGATGGCTATAGGCCACCACCAGGCTCTGTGCCCAGTCTTGGTTGCTTGTGAGAACAGCCTTTACATGATGTGAGCACTGTAAGATATTCCCCTTAGGGGATGGGGGCACACTGGGGAGAGTAGAAGGTTCCACGTTCCCTCCTGGGTATCTCAAAATAGGGCCAAGTGATGAGAGCTGGTCTTGTGGAAACAAGCATTAATTGTCCCCTTAGCTAAGCAGGGTCTGCCCTGGTTTGCATTTGAATGGGAGACTACATGTGTGATCACTGGAAGATATTCCCCTCAGAGGATGGAGCTGCTCTGGGAAGAAAGAACACCTACCGGCTTGCATGCAGAAGGTTCCAAGTTCCCATCCTGGCAGCATCTCCAAGATAGGGCTGAGAGAGACTCCTGTCTGCAACCTTGGAGAAGCCGCTGCCAGTCTGTGTAGACAATACTGAGCTAGATGGACCCATGGTCTGACTCAGTATATTATATTATTATTATTAATTCGATTTCTATACCGCCCTTCCAAAAATGGCTCAGGGCGGTTTACAAAGAGAAATAAAATATGGCAGCTTTGTATGCCCACATCTAGTCCAACAGTGCCACCCAGATGCCTCTGGGAAGGCCACAAGTGCCTACAGCTCTTCCATTTATATGTCAGCCCAAATGTTACCTTCAACTTTTGCACACCTTGCTCTTTCAGGTATTTATTTTTATGGCATGATTCACCTGGGAGCCTCCAAATCATTAGTCCAGAAGCTAGCACTAATGGTTTGGGTATAATAGTAATGCAAGGTAACTATAGATCACAAAAAATCTGTCAGGAAATAATGCAGGCAAGAAGAAAGCACATTGCGGCTTTGTTTCCAGATGATAAGGAAGCATCAGGAATGTTTCACAAGTGTTCCTCATTGCTTTTGCTGTCACACTAAATGAGGCCCCCTGCTTGCATATTTTCCAAGCTGTTGGCTAATTATGCTTTAGTGTCACTGCATTCTGTGCATTATGGGTTGAACGTGGTGATATGTAAACCTACACCTTAGAATCTTCCAAATAAATCCAGTCATTGAAAGAACAGCCTGACACCAAAAGTTCACCTAGGCCAGGGGTGGGGAACCTTGGCCCTCCAGCTGTTTTTGAACTACAACTCCCATCATCCCCGGTTCCCCACCCCTGACCTAGGCAATGATAGATATTTCTACTTGCCATGTTTATGCCACTTCTAATGCATAAAATTGCCCAGAGTTTTAGGCAGTATAAAATATGATAGATAGATAGATAGATAGATAGATAGATAGATAGATAGATAGATAGATATTATAGTCTTTGCTGTATTTGCCCATATAGCAGGTCTGTGAGACAGATTCCTGTTACTCCCCTTGTACAGATGAGGAACAGAGGCACAGAGATTTTAACACTAATGGAGACTCAAATTCAAATCCATGTTCAGCCTTGAAACTCACTGGATAACTCTGGTTGAGTCACATCTCTTAGCCTAACCTACTTCACAGGATTGTCAGGATAGATATAACCATGTACACAGCTCTGGGATCTTTGAAGGAAGGGCAGGATTAGGGACATAGGAAACTGTCATATAGTGAGTCAGACCCTTGGTCCATCTAGCTCAGTATTGTCTACACAGACTGGCAGCGGCTTCTCCAAGGCTGCAGGCAGGAATCTCTCTCTGCCCTATCTTGGAGATGCTGCCAGGGAGGGAACTTGGAACCTTCTGCATGCAAGCAGGTAGATGCTTTTCCCAGAGTGGCCTCATCTGCTAAAGGGAATATTTTACAGTGCTCACACATGTAGTTGCCCATTCAAATGCAAACCAGGATGGACCATGTTTAACAAAGGTCTTTAGCAAATGATTGCTACCACAAGACCAACTTAAGATGCAAATGACAGTGGAATGCTTCATCCTACCACAATGGCCACATTTGCATGTAACGTGGAACCATGGGTCCAATGGGTCCATGGTTCTGCTCCCCACTCCACTCGCCTGTCCAGATTTGGTCATAATGGAAGTCAGGAAGACTGAAGAGAGGAGGGGGAACTGGCTGTGTGGGCTTTCTTCTTGACTGAAGGGCAGCTCGCACAGCCAATCACAGCTGGAGAGAGGGAGGAGGTTAGAGGGAGCACAGCCTGCAGTTCCATATTTGGATGTCCTGCAGGCTGCAGGTAAACTCTGGTTGGAGTCTCACGACCACCCAAGGGTTCAAAGTGGAGCATTGAGAGTGAAACCTCAGGTCGCTCTCCACGTGGAACCAGAGCAACTTCTGGCCCCTTAAACTCTGGTTTCACGTTACGTGCAAATGGAGCCAACATAGCTGGCGGTTAACCTCATTTCTCTTTGCTTGTGGTTGTACTGCACTGCTTTGCAATGCTGCTTGTGAAGATATGAAGCTTCCTTATACAGACTTGGATTATTGGTCAATCAAGGTCAGCATCTGTGTTCCCTCTATAAGGAATTCCAAGATGTTGTTGACTACAACTCCCATAATGCCCAAAGGCCATTGCAGCTGGGAATGCTGGGAATTGTAGTGGGAATCCCTGTTAGAGGGAGCACTGGTCAGCATGGACAATACTTAGTGGTTTTCCAGTCTTTCAGACAGGGATCTCTCCCCTCCCAACCCTACCTCGAGATGTGAGGGGTTGAATCTGCGACTTCTGCAGGCAAAACAGATGCTGTACTACTGAGCTATGGACTCTCTTGTTGTGTGAGCAGTTATCTTTAATGCCCAGACAATCTAGCTAGATTAAAATTATTGGATGCATTTTTTAAAAACTAAAACTGCAAGAAGACACAAAAGGGCAACACAAAGGCTGTTCTTTTAAATTCTCTTTTCAAATTTGAGCAGCTGAGAGCCAGATGAATAGAAATCAGATAAGGTTCATTACAGTTACAATCCATCCAGAAAGGCGGAGATGGATGGTGGTAGGGGGGAAGTCCTGGTACATTAATTTTTACACTTGCTCCCCTAGTCAATAATGTTCTTGTTAGGGCTTTGACTTTTCAGGTCTAAGCTCATGGAATTTATATGCATGTTTGAAATTAGAGTATGGAGCAATGGGAGCAGAGATTTACAACTGATGCCCTCTTTTGAAAGGAATCAAAATGCCCAGCTCTCATTTTGGGTTGCAGACTTTGTGATCCTGCTGATGCCTTCAGAATGGGGAAATAAGGACATCAGTCAAATGTAGAGTGAGCCAAGTGAAGAATCAAATTTGTGAGGAGCCATCCTGCTTCCATTTTCTTTTCACACATGAAAGGCACTAGGTTCTGAGTGAGTATGCATCATTTAACAACCTGTAATTTAGAATTGAATGCTGACAGTGTTCCTTGCATAGAAAGAAGGAGCCTTAGTGGTGTTACATCAAGAAGATTTGGGACGTATCTTGAGTTGCCTACTGAGCATCTTGTGGTACAGCACTTGCTGGACTATACCACTTTAGGCTGGGGAGAGGGTGGTGGTTTACATGTATAAATGATTCCCCATATAATAAAAACATGCACATATGAAACTAGCATGTTAGGGAGAAAGCTAGACTAGAATCCTTTCCCCTGGCATTCTCATTTTTTTTGCATACATATACATTTTTATGAGGAAGTACTGAAATATGCAGACCCCACCTGAATATTAAAGTCCAGTAGGAGCTCACCTTTAGCTTTGCATCGGAGCCAGAAACCTGCAGATAAGGGCTAGAGAGCTTGTTCATAGAGCCACACGGCAGTTTTCCTAAAAGGAGAGGATTCTGGGAGGAAGACATAATCATACCTTTGGCTTGGATCTCCTTTGAGCTGATTGTAAGTACAGGACCAGCAACAGATGAATGTTTGGCATTTATTTCTTTAGAGGTTTTAGAGCTGAATCCTAGACTGAAAATCCCACCCGTGCTATACTTTAGCACAGATCAAGCCCTGCTGTTCCTGCTGTCATTTTCTGCCCTTCATTCTTGAAAGGCTATTTTTTTTTTTTTTTTTTACATTTAGCAGAGACATTAGCAGAGAGGTAATCTGAACGAAGGCATTTTCAAAATCTTTCATAGATCCAGTGCTGGCTAACTGCAGCAGAATCACAACGAATCTGAGTCATTACAATTTAGGATCAGATTGGCTAGGGATAAGATAACTCTCGTTTATAATAAGATTTATGAAGATTTATTTGCCTTCCCTAGGTAACAGGCTGCGCATCCCCAGTAGACCCACAGCTCTTTTCTGATAAAAGGTCACTGAAGAAAGAGCTCTGAAATGGCAGAAAATAAAACCACTAATCGGCACATTTCTAATAAAACTATCATGCCTGCCAGACCCAGAGGGACATCAAGTGCTAACAATTTCACATCCCATGTGGCACCTTCCCTTGAAAGAAAGAACAAGATGGGTTTTTCATGCAATACTCTAATAAATCATGGGCCATTAATCAACCCTTCTTTTTGACAAAATACTATGTGGAAGTAGGAGGCAGGAAAGTGAACTTTCTGGCAAAATTGGACAAGGGTGAAATAGACTGTCTCTGATATTCTCTCTGTTCATCCTTAGAATAGCATTGAAATCCATGTTTAAAACACATCGCAAAAAAAGATATAGAGTTCAGGTTTCTGTGCAAAGTGAGAACAGATCTGTCAGCCATCTGCCTGTACAAATCTGTACAAGAGGCCTGATTTATTTGTGAGGGTTTCATTCCTGTCAATGTGCAAATACAGAAACTGCAAATAAAGACAACGTAACCCTATGGGAATCCAGGGATTAAGTCTCTTACTCTGAAAAAATGCCCCCCCCCCACAAGTAGGAAGGGAGCATAAATAAGAACAGTAAAGCACAGTAACTTGCTCTCCAGGATGCCCGCCGAATCCCCCCAAACCCTTTGGTTTTTCACTTAAATACTTTTTAGCAAAAGAGAGCCATAAAATGGCTCTGTGATTCAAAAAGGTGCACAGAAATGGAAGCACACACGGGTGAAATTTGCCTATACTATATTTCTTGCCGCAGATAAAGAAACTGGGTCCCTAAGACCCATCTGTAGATACAAGGAACTGCAGCCCACAAAACTGTGGATAATGAGGGTCTCTTGTATATGTATTATGTATTAGAAATGTACACATTGCTCAAGATATTTAGCGTACAGGAATATTTGCTGCAGTCGAGTGCGATTCTGATTGAGCAAGTCATCTGCTCTAGTCAGGGTTTCCACTTAACTAATTTAAAATTTAAAATTTAAAATTAAAATTTAATTAACTAATTTAAAATGGTCGATATGATAGTTCTAATGGAGACAGTAAGGATTATGGCGTTCCTGCTGAAGACCCAGAAGCAGCAGTGCTACAGTATAGAATCAGTGATAGTGCTACAAGCATGACCACGGTCCCCCCGCCCCGCCCTTTGCCACAATGGGTATATAATTTATACAAAAGCGCTAGTGGCATGGTGGCTTCTGGATCTGCAGCAGCAATGCTAAAATTCCTAATAGCTTGATTCAGACATTATGCTGTCCAAGTGTACAGATGTCTGTACACTTATGCTTGTGTTTGTGTGAATGACACCTGTGTTCATTTTAAAAGCAAACCTGGATTCAGGTCCTTCAAATGCATGGTACAGATAGGTAGTGTACTTCTGTACCTGCATTCAGCATAACATGTGAATGACTGTACCTGTGTACGGATCTGTGCCTATGCACCATGTTGTACACAGTGTTGACCATAACGTCTGAATGGGCCTATTGACTCAGTTTGAACTGTGCATCATCTTGGCCATTGTTCACATCCTGTCTTTGACTAAAAAAGGGGATATAAAAGGCAGCTTGCAAATATAAAATCTAAACACATATTACAGCGAGGGATGACCAGATCACCTCAGTTTGGTTCCATAATTGTTTCCATATTCTAACATCCTCTCCACATTTTACTTCAGGTGGGGATACCCATATCTTAAGCATGCCTTGAATTGGACTTGTCAGCCCTTGATTGCCTCAGCATCTATGAAGCCCTGAGGCAGTATCAACTTGGGTACATAACTGTGGGTGAATGGGCCATAATTTTATATAATCCTAATGCAACCCAGACTATTGCAGCAGGTATGTACTCTATCTGCTGAGCATAGTGGGCACCAACTCAGGCAGGAGGTCGGACACAAGCATCTTTCCCCCAAACCTTCTTGGGCAATCACACCATGGCTCGAAGCTGCAGTTCAGAGCATTCTCGATCCCTGTTCCTTTTCACTCATCTCTTAAATTCAGAGGCATCACCCTGCCCTTCAAGCCACTCAGCCTTTGAGGTGGGCAGTGCCACAGAAGTAGGGAGGGGTCCCAAGCATAGCCCCCATGCCACCAAGCTGTTAATGACTGATTGAACACTCCCCTCTTACTCAAACATGTCAAAGGGTGCTCCCCGACAACACACACTAACATCTTCCTCTGCCCACATTGAACTGGCTAATTGTAACCTAAATTTATTGAGAGAAGACAAAATGGAGTAGGTAAAAGACTTCCCAACTGGGCCAATCTGTCAGGAAGCAAAAAATTCCTACACAACTCCCAAAGCGGCAACCAGCAGCAATGCTTATTCTGTCCCCTGGGATGAATGTCCAAAAATGTGCCAAATGATTAGCTGGAGGGGCGGGCTACACAAACCACAGCCCTTCCTGCTCGAGTAAGCCCTAACCTCACCCATTGCTTCACATTTAATCAAAGGCCGGGTGGAACAATGTTGTCCTACCCCAGCACAAGGTTGGGGGTGTGGCAACATTCTTGTATATGTTTGAGGTTTAACACCACACATATTTCATTCTTTCTGAAATTGTAGACAGGTTGAGGAAAATAATTTGAATTTTCTTTGCTTAAATATTTCATGAATAGTACTAATTAGCCCCAAACATTGTTTATTCCAAAACCATTCTCAAACTTTCTCCACCTTAATTAGATTTATTCATGAAATATTTAAGGGCAGGAAATCCAAATTATTTTTCACCTGGTGTGAAATTTTGGAAGGAGTAGATTCAGTGCGTGGGTAATGCAAAACATACTCCACCTAAGACAAATGAATAAACGAGCTGTGGACCCTTTGCTCTCACTAGGTTGTTATAAAATTAACACTAAATATTTCATCAGGGTGTTGTTCTTGGTGAGGAACTTACTTGCTTCAAGATGCACAAGGCAGACCAGTAGTGGCTTGTCCTAATGAGCCGGGATGGGGGCGGGGCAGGAAACGAGAGAGAGTCAGCCTCCTCTGGTTCTTGGCATCTCTGTTTGTGCCTCTTTCTCATCCCACTCCATCCTGGCATTAACGAGAGACATGCTGCCTGTAGGCTGGCTATTCGTAAGGTAGTGGCTCAGCCCACCAGCTGTACCTGATGAATGACCAGCCTGCAGGCAGCGCAGCTCTCATTAATGCCAGAATAGGGAGAGGAGGTCCCACCCCGACTCCATAAATCAGCAGTGCACCCCGCCAGCACTCACACTTACAGCAGGGCTTGTCTGAAGAGGAGAAAGCACAAAGCATGATGGTGGGCACTTCTGTGATTGCAAGACTGGATCGATCCAATCGAGCAATCAGGGAAGGGCCCAACAACTTGCTTTCAGCTTCCTCCTCTTCAGACCAGCCCTGATGTAAGTGCAAGTGCTGGCGGGGTGCGCGGCTGAATTGTGCAGTGCAGGTGGGACTTCGTCTCCATTTGCCCTGCTGTTCACAGCTATAGTGGGGTGATTTCATAATGTCTGGATGAGGCTCTTATACCCATTAAATGTTGATGAATTTCCACTTGCATCTTTATAGACAGAGGAACACATTGTCATATTACTGATGCCTTTTACATCTCTGGAGTGTTTGCCCTATAAGGACGTTAATCAAAATCCATGACGTCTGTTTTTACAAGGTATCTCTCCAAGGTGTTTCATTTGATGTGGCCTTTCCAATCAAAAGGGAACAAAGTAATCAGCTGAAATCCCTTTTTTAAAAAAGATGTCAGCGATGTAAGCCAGAAATATGATTGTAATGTCCTGAAGGATAATCACAACTGACTGCCATTTACCGGTTCACATTGGAAACATTTATCATAAACTTTCTCCAAAATGAAACTTTGCAAGCCAATAGAAATTTCTGTCAAACAAGGAAAGAAATGACACATTTGTCTCAAACAGGTCTAGCTTAATCAGAAATGACTTTGTATACACACACATCTATACATATGTCTTTCCTTGCCTTGCAAAATATATGGATAGCTCTTGATTAAAACATCATTATAAATTAGATAGTAACCCATCATGTGGAAAATTGAGATTTGTGTGAACTGCCCACAGCTATGGATTTCAACCAAAACAAGTTATAGTTTGCCCTGGTTTTGTGATTAGCATTTTTAGAAAAACTGAAAGTAGTATTAAAATAGTTGGAGGTAATTTGCAGCTATTAAATATATTTTTCCTTCTGCTGTGACTGCTCTGCAAGATGGAAGCCATTAATCAGGAATTCCAGGGTTAATTCACACAGTTCTAATGTGTGCTAAAAAGCGAGTAGAGAACAGACAGAATCCAGTCCTTACATTGCACTTGACTACCTGGTTTAATTCAGAGTGCATTACATTGGGCCCTTAAATTATGGCACCACCTGTTTCTTATGAACGGGGGTGGGGGGGTGGGGCACGATTCAGTGTGTCATCTGGCATTGTACTGGCCACAGCAGTTGGGAGAAGTGACAGAGAGCAGGACTGGGAGAAAAGATATGGGAGAAATCATGGCTACATTGCAGGATTTCAACATACAAGAGGCCCTCTTTATTCATGGAGGTTCCATTCCCACCTATTTTGGTGGATAACAAAACCACGAATAAAGAAAACTTAACCCCATGGGATTCGAGATTAAGGTTTCTAAGGTGTGCTGAAAATCACAAGGAAACTGCAGGTGGGGGCGGGGGGGAGAGAGAAAAGCACAGTATCTTGCTCTCCAGCTCTCCAACAATGCCCTCAAAATTGGATGGGAAAACATTATAACGAGCTAAGGTGAAGGCTCTCCAATGGGTTGGACATGCCAAATTATAAAGATAGCTTGCCAGAGCTAAAATTGAGGTGATCCACCAGTTCTTAATACAGTTAGGGAGTTTGCTTCTCTCTTCTTGTGATTTGATATCTAGAAGATGTTGTTCTATAATTATATTGGCTTGATCAAACCCCATAGCAATTAGAGATTCAGAAGAGAGTCCAATCATCTGAAGTTTTTTCATTGACTTGGGTAACCACTTAGAGTGGGCTTGATCCTCCAAAACTATGGGGGCCAATCCACTTGGTTGAAATTTTCGTTTTAGCCAATATTAAAGACAGCCAACCCCACTCTGGTCTCCATCTTATTTACCCCAGCCTCCATCCTTAAGGCTGAGTTGGATACGCCTTTTGGCATTTGAAGAACCATTTTTAGAAATTTGGTTTGGACAGCTTCCATGGGGGTAAAGTTTAATTGAGCTCTAAAGAGCAGCTGGGTCGGACTTGGCTTGAAAACAGCTTAATAGCTGTTGGGACAAATTGTCCCCCTTTGGAAGAATAGAACCTTGAAATCACAGTAGCACTTCACTGTGCAGTTTGTGTTATATATTCTAAGTGTGCTTTCCTCCCCCCAGAAGTGTGAAACACCACCCCCAAGTACTTAAAACACTTAACCTGTTCAATCAGATTGCTATTGATTCTCCATCTGTGAGATTGGAGTCTCTTGGCGAAGACCATTACTTTAGTTTTTTGGTAATTAATTAGCAGTCTTCTAAACAGAACTGGGAAAGTGACTTTCGTGTTCTCCTAAGGCTGATGCATGTCAAAGATAACATCACTGCATCATCAGCGTAAAGAAGTATAGAGAGCTGCCTACTTGTTATCTTAGCGGGGAGCATGTCTACCCTATTCATTCATATAGCTATATATATTTATATAGTTCCTTAGCTGTGAATGGTCCTAGGTATAACCTATTACATTTATAGCAGTCTTTTAACAACTTTTTCGCATTAATACAGTCCTGATCGAACCATGCTTGAGATCTCCAGTGTTTTCGGTCAGTACGTTTTTGAATCAGCAGTTTAGGCTGCAAGAGTTTTGCCAGGGAGTTGTATGAAACAATTTTAGAATTAGGTATATTCTCTGACAGAATACTGGTTCTCAGTTCTTCCACCTTATCCGACTTAAACATTGCTTCCAGTTCGGATTTTAATTGTTTTGACCATTTTAGTCTAATTTTCCTAAGCTCTGTCTTAAGCCCTGATGGAGAGACACAATGATGACATTCTGCAGATTTCAATAAGAGTACCACCGGTAAGTGATCACTATCTAAGTCCACCTTCAGATGTTCAACATCATTTAACACATTATGAGAAACTAAGATAGTTGACACTTTCCCAGATGTAGACCAAAATGTAAACTTTCCTTGCCAATCTTTTTCTATGGACCTTTACAGAATACAGCTTGCCATTTGAGCGAGACAGAACCCAGCAATATTACTGATCTTATCCCTAGATTGGTGAGTTAGTAGACAAAAACCTTCATCCCAATCTGGAGGGCAGCAATGAAAATGTGCATATAATTCAAGGTCATTTGCACCTATCCTAGTATTTAAGCCTCCTCTCATAACTACACGGAATTACGGTAAAAGATACAGGTACAAGCAACTAACATAATTTTCAAACT
This sequence comes from Hemicordylus capensis, assembly GCF_027244095.1. Taxonomy (NCBI): domain Eukaryota; kingdom Metazoa; phylum Chordata; class Lepidosauria; order Squamata; family Cordylidae; genus Hemicordylus; species Hemicordylus capensis. Next base: position 25,461,409 of record NC_069667.1, read on the forward strand.
CCTGCCAGAGAGTCTTGATTTGAGGGTACAATCATAAAGGAGGCAAATATGTATTTATAAGAAGAAAGTGGGTTTGATTCATATTAAATGAACTGCCACAGCCCAGCTCTGAAAAGTGGGGAGCTTCTTAATTCTCACATGCAAGTTGGTGGAAATTAAAACTGCTATACCTCCCCTGCTAACTGGGCAAAGAGGCACCTTTTACCATGGTGATTCTCTTTATTTAAGAGAATAGTAACTGGCCCTATCCACCCCAGCACAGGGAGAGTAACTGGCCCTATCCACCCCAGCACAGGACCTCCAGTGACTGTTGCTGGTGTCTATCTTGTGTTTTTTTTTTTAAGAATGTGATCCCTTTGGGGTCAGGGAGCCATTTATTTATTTATTATTTCTCAGTGTAAACCACCCTGAGCTGTTTTTGGAAGGGCGGTATAGAAATTGAATTAATAATAATTAATAATAATAATAATACCTCCCTGGGGTCCAACCTTCCTGTCAGCTGGAAGGGCAGAGAGTGTAATAGAATGATATCCATTGAATGTTACATCCTCCAAACACAGGGTTTCCTGTAAAAAAAATTATATCCAATTTGGTTAAATGGTTTACAAAAGAAAAACCAGCACTTTTGTTTTTAAGGCCTGCAATGTTCCAGGAGACCAGGAAGATCAGCCTGTCCTCTTTGAACAGGGAAGTGTCATTAAATATTTTCAGGGCTCCCATGCCTTTCATGAACTGCTTGAAGGTTTACCCCATTATATTCCCAGTGAGTGGGACTCAAATCGAAGATGACTTCTTCATCGAACTATGGCTATTCCACAGCTATAAAGGGGGAAAATAGTGTAGGCTGAATGCAGAGTGTTTGAGCAGTGGGAACTTTTCTTACAGACCTTCCATGATCTTTAATGGCAGCATAATAGATAACAGTGGGGAGATTGTAGATATTCGTGGCTTTTTCTCTCCGGCCATAAGTCTGTGTTTCATTATTAGACCTTGAAGGGACATCCATCAATGGCTGACCTCAATCTTTCTGCAGTGTATTCTATTATATTTGCCAATCAGAGAAGGAAGTTTGCCAACTTTGAGCTTTTCACCTCTATCAATTGAAGAATAAGTCATTTTATGATCAAAGGCATCCTTAGGTCAAGCCCTCTAATCTCACTTTCTTATCTTGAAGGGGAAAAAACGGATAACAGAGTCTTCACATTTTACTCCCTAATGAGCAAATCTACACCCAAGTTCCAAAACTGAGTTAATCTGATGTGAAGTCTGAAATATCTGTTCTGTGTTGCCTGGAATATAATGGGGGTGACACTGTGATGTCCCACACCGAGTGGGAAACCCATAGATTCAGAGTAAGATGGATTTGGACAACAGGGTACACATTAGCCCTCTTCAAAGAGGCTAAGATGAATGTGTGGGAAAGAGAGAGAATGCTCACAGCAGCAGATGTTCTCCCTGTCTACACAGCTTAATTAAAATATGTGCAGAGAGCCACTGGGTGGAGGGGTGTGAAGGGGCTCTTTACGCATATTCTAATGAGCATGCATTGATTGTGTTACCCCTGTCACTGCTATGCCAGTCCTCTTAACTACACACATTCATCTCAGCCCTTTTGAACACCTTCAAAGAACTCGAATTGAATGGGATCCTGTTAAAATCTTTCTTCTCCTCCAGACCAAAATCTGATTCAGATCTTTATTATAGGCATTGACTGGTACATCACAATTAAGCCCATCACCATCCACCCAATAGCTGTACCTCCTCCAGATCTTTGATCTTCAAGTTCTTCCTCAATATGTGTCCCTTCAGTGAAATTTTTCCTCAGGCTTACCTCCCTTGTTGCCTGACTGGCACCAGATTATCTCAATACTTAGTACCAAGCCCTGACATTTATCTCCAGCATTTCTGGAAGATAATTGAATGCATGGGGCCTAATCTCCATCCGCTTCCCCAGCATCTTCATACCAGCCAAACAAACCTAGCCTAGGCTGTATATTAACAGAGACTTAGTAGCCAGTACGCAAGATGTAATCATTCCTCTTGATTCTGCGCTGCTCAGACCTCGCTTGGAATATTGAGTGCATTTTAAGGAGGACATAGATGAACTGGGACAGGTTCAGAGGAGGGTGACAAAGGTTGAGGGGTCTGGACATTAAGTCCTATGAGGAATGGTTGAGGGAGCTGGGCATGTTTAGCCTGGAGAGGAAAAGGGAAGACGAAGGAGGCCTATGATAACCATTTGGCCGCCCCAACCATTTGGCTGCCCCATAGAAAAAGGAGAGGAATTGGTTTCTGTTGTTCCAGAGGGGAGGCCGGTGGGGGTGGGGAGAGACCTCTGCAGACACACACAGACACAGACACAGACACAGACACACACACACACCGGTGCCACCTCAGAGAAGCCCTCCTAGTAAGTTCTTTAAAAAAGGAACTGTGTGGGGTAAGGATTTCCCCTCATCACTCATCACTCCACTGACTTCTACTGTTTCCATATAGGATACAGGATAATTATGGCATGGTAAAATAAGGCACTATCCTTTTTCCTGAATGCTGCAGGGTGTGTATGTGTGTGTGCATCCAAACAAAGCAGGATGCAGGATGGGGGACCGGGGCTTTTGGCAATACTGTTCAAGGAGAATTACTTTGCTAGACAGAACTGTAACAACCCTTGAGCAATGGATATTGCAATTATCTCTTTCATGCCAATACCTACATCATATTCAGGTTCTTCTCTTTATTCCCTATCAAGATGTGAACCAATTTTTATATATGATTCGTGCCTGATAACATTTTATCAGCATTTACAATGTGCTTATTATCTTTTGGGATACTGTGTGACTGCCTAAGCCATTGTCTAAAGGATTAAAAGCCTAGCAAAATGTTGATTTTTTTTTAAAAAAAATCCTAGATCTAATAGCTTTAGAGATTAGTATTAATTGAATTAGTCTTTGATCTTGGGTGTTAACTTTTTTTTTTGGAAAAGACAAGCTCAGTATAAAAATTAGAGAGTGTATCTGAAATTGTCTTTTCTAAATGGCAAGCTTCTGTTATGACGATGTATTTCGCAGACTATACTGGGGAAACAAGAATAAAGTTGTGTAGCAACTTCTAGTCCATTTTTGCCTGAGGATTAGGACTGTTGAGAAGAAAGACAAAGAAAATATGTCACAGAGATGAGACTAAAACCAGAAACTATCTCATTGGCACTTCTGGTCTAGATAGAACTAAAGCCGCTCTCCACCCCTTTCACTGCAGGGATATGGGATAAGTGGGGGGGTGGAGTTGTGGGCCCAGCCCAAGAGACGGGCATGTGGGCTACCATTTTTGTCCCCCAGCACATGACACCAGTGGACCAATCACATGCAAGGAGCAGCTGCATAAACCCTCCCGCCTGCCCCTGGACTCAGAGAGGGATATTCCAGTCGCCATTGGGGCCAAGGAGGAATTTTTTGAGTCTCAACTGATTGGCTAATTTGGGGGCCATTTTTCACCAACTTCTCACTGATTTCGTTAAGGCAGTTCCTGAAGTTAATTGGTAACTTTGTGGATGAGTGCTGGTCAGGGTAGGTTAATTTACATTGGTGTTGGGCTGGAGGGCTGTTATGGTGAGTGGGAATACACTGGAAGGCTTGGTGATCTCACGACTCTCCGGCTGGATCTGCTCCCACTTGGATGCATGCCAGCGAACACTGCTCAGTGCCTTGCGACCTGGGTTGAGGTGGGCTGGCATGCATCCCCTCGATGGGGATAACCTTGTGGTCGAGAAGAGGTTTGGACTGGGTACCAAACCATGAACAGGGAGCAGGAGCACAAACAAGGCAACACACATTCACAACACATTAGCTTCAGCAAACAGTCATGGCAAACTGAAGGCTTACATGCAGAGCCATTACTGCAGCCCCACCCAAGCCTCAAATGTCTTAAGCTCTGGCTGCGGCATAGCTGGGTGGCTTCTGGAAGGATCAGGGTGATTCAGGTTCATCCTTCGACTAAGATGTCCCAGGCAAGAGTGCATTGAGGGGGTCAGCAGGTGCTGGTGCTTCCATTGGTGGCAATGAGGGCCCCTCGAACCCCGCCTCATCCTGCCCATCTCTACTCTGGTGTCCAGCTCAGGACCCCTTCATCCTGGGATTCCTCTATATCAGATTCAGGGTTCATGCGATTCAAATAACAGTGTGAACCAGAGCAGACTCTTCTAAACACCAACCTAGAAGTGTAATGGGAACTTTGAGACTGGTACTTCCAAAATCATCCCCTCCTCCTCCTCCTCCTCCTCCTCCTCCAGTTTCCTGGAGTTAGCAAAGCTTTGGACTGGACCCCACCCCGACACTAATTGCCTGCTTTAAATCACCCCCAAATCTGCTATTAACTGTGGAAGGGAAAACTTGTGCATGCCATGGTTAACAGCAGCTTCACTGAGCAAGAAGAAGAACATAAGAAGAGGATTTTTGGATCAGGCCAAAGGTCTATCTAGTCTAGCATCCTTTTCCCTGCCATTGCTCACCAGATACCTCTGGGAAGCCCACCAGCATGAGATGAAGGCATGCCCCCTCTTCTGTGGTTGCTCCCCTGCAACTCATATTCAGAGGCATCCTCCCTCTAAGCCTGGAGGCAGCATTTAGCCATCAAGACTAGTTGCCATTGATAGGCCTGTCCTCCATGACTTTGTCTAGTGGAAGGCCATTTGGATTGGGGCCACAGCTTGAGGGGAAATGATAACCCCTTCTCCCCAACACTGTGACACTTATCTAACTCTGCTTCTTGTTCTAGTCTCAGAACTCTAATATGTGGATCCAGCCCTGAAACCCTGAGCTTACAATCTGTTGTGTGTTGTTGATCTTTTTGTTTCCTTTTTTGCATCCCTCCTTCTTGCTATAAGCCAAGACAGTTTGAAAGCAAAATGCTTTATTGCTGAGTAAAGACAGGAAAAGTAGAGAACCAAGCTGTGAATGCTGCCGCTCAGCTTAGCACTTAAAAGGATAATAAACATACCATGGGGTCTTTTGGGCTGCTTGTTTTGCTACAAGGCATGTTCTTGACAAAAAACTTTGTCCCTATAATTTGGTTGCTTTTTATTATTCAGAAAGATGATAAAAGCTGATTGTCTGGCACAGGAACAGAGTGAATCCCAAATCCAAACACCCCTGACCGTCAGATGGTGACATTTTGTCTGAACAGGGTTACAATTACTGACACACGTGAGGGGAAATTTTTTTTTTAAGCCAGTGCTTAGGTATTTGTGGCTATTCAAGATTTAGTCAGATACCCGATGGTATCTTAGCAACTGTGACAATCTATTAAAACAGCTTTAATTATAGTTCTCAGTCACTGATGTCTGCCCAAAGAGAGCCTTCAAACATTGCTTTGCTTTCAGAGAACACTTTACCCTTCACTGAAGTTTGTTAAATTGTCTGCCATTTTATATGCCCGTTACCTCTAATTATTAAGTAGAACCCCCAAATTTAGCCTCTGTCATCCTTCAGACACATTCACAGGCAGACCAAGTTTTGAGTGAACTCATTCATGATTTGTTTTAAATAGTTGATGGGTCATTCTTCATGAATTTGTTTCCTGCTTCTCTTCCATGAAACTCCAGGCACTAAGTCATATGAGGAATGGTTGAGGGAGCTGAGTATGTTTAGCCTGGAGAGAAGAAGGGAAGACAAAGGGGGCCTATGATAACCATCTTCAAATATCTGAAGGGCTTCCCAATAGAAGAAGGCACAGAATTGTTCTCTGTTGTCCCTGAGGGGAGGACTAGAGCCAGTGCATTAACATTACAAAAATCAGATTTAGGCTAGATTTCCTAAGAACAGTTTGACAGTGAAACAATCTGCCTCATGAAGTGATGGTCTCTCCTTCACTGGAGGTTTTCAGACAGTGAGGTCATTCACACAATCGAAAACTGTGTTCTACCCAGGTTTGGGAACTGTGTGTACTCTCAAAGGCAAATGGTTATGGCAAATCGAAGTCCCCGAGCTGCATGGCCTTGGAGGAATGATTGACCAGTCCACCCTTTGAAAATGCCCAAGGGTGCTCACCATTCTCAAACCCTTCTACACTTCCACCCAGCCTGCACTTGTACCTGCCCAATTGTGATCTAGAACTAAATAGCACTGAGAAAGACAGAAAGGGGTAGGTAAAAAGACTGCCCAGCATGGCCAATCAACGGAGGGCCCAAAAATTCCTACTTGGCTTCCAAAAGGATGACCAGCGGAGCCTGTTCTGCCCCTAGGGACGGGAGGCAGAGGATTAATTCTAGGACCTGTCATTCAGGGAGATGTATAGTACTTATGTGCTAAGCTGCCAGACATTTGCTTGTGCAAAGTGATGTTTATAGCTATTAATTTAATTTCAAAGTGGAACTTCTTAAATGCTTCCCTGGCAAGGCAAAGGGTGGTGCTGGAGCAGTTATTTGTATTTTAAATGGCTTTGCTTTCTTGTAAACACCACAAGTCATCGTTCCTAATTAAAGTGCATACATTAGGGCTTTTTGGGTCATCATTACCTATCAACACTGTTCACAGATACCTCTTTAATGGCGACCTGTTCCAAACCCTTCTTCATCCCCAGTGTTTCCCTCTGCACCCCCAATGAAAAATGTCTCACTACTCCCCTCTATATATTGTTGAGAGAGGGAAATATTGTATTTTGCTGAAAGATTATGTTTTAAATCAGTTTTGTTTCTTTGTCTTTATGTATGTTTGTTAAATTTATCCATCCTGTCTAAAACAATTATTTTTAAAAATGTGTTGGGCAATCTTCAGAAAATACATTACTTTGCATGTTCTTTTAATTATATTTGTATATCTGTTTTAAAAAATTGTTAAGAAAAACAGCAAGTGTTGCCAGCTCTGACTAGATATTCCTGGAGATTTCCCCTCCCAATATTGTTCGTAATATCAAGCCATTAAATCTTGAGGATTGCTTTCAGTAATGATGTGGGGATTGATGTCGATTGATTCCAGGACATACCAGGCCAATGCTGGCAGGTTGGCAACCCCAGAAGCAGCTGGAAGAACAGAGAAAAACCTGGTAGGAAAGATAAGTGATGATAAAATCATGCTCAATTAAAATTGAATTTTTCAGCTTGAGATCGTGTATGGGGGTTGCGGTTTCTGAATTTAGTTTTTCCAAATTAATCCAGCTTGCAAGAATCTGAGGCCCCAAATGATAAACTTGTGATGTTCTCTTTACCCCTGCCCCCTGTTCCCTTTCTCCAAAAATCAATACCTAGTGGACCATTTTCTCTTGTTTTGTTGCAAAGAAGGTGCTGTTCTTTTTTGGTTGCTCGCAGGGAAATAGGTGCTCCCTGGATGAAAGATCAATATAAAAAGAAACCTCATTCATTCATTCATTCATTCATTCATTCTATTAGATTTTTATACCACCTCACCCAGATGGCACTAGGCAGTTCACAAATATATAAAAACAGATTTTTAACAAGCCAACTTAATAGCTCATTAAAACAAAATGTTTTGCATCCGAATGTGGAAGAGCCGGCTTTGTCCGCTTCAACCAGAGTAGAAGGAAAAAGCTCCTCCCTCAACTCCGGCCATGATTGGCTGTGCAGACTGTCCTTCAGTCAAGAAGGAAGCCCACACAGCCAGTTCTTCCCCCTCTATGCCATCTCACTGGCTAGAAAGAGATCACTCAATACATCTGAATTCAGACAAGAATGAAGGGGGGAGGGGGGAGAGGAACCACGTGTCCATTGGGCCTGTGGAACCACGTGGCCATTGTGTGAAGCTACCAGTGTTGGGTGGAGAATGTTGGATCCCATCTGCTTCCTGACATTCTCAAGCCAACTTCAAATCTTGGTTAAGAATGTCAGGTTGATGGAGAGGCATTCTCCACTTGACATTGGTGGCTTCACAGTGAAAAAATGTGTGCTAAATCTGACTTGCGCTTGGACTGCACACTTGCCGGGAACCTCAAGTTCCCTCCGTACTTACTTCCGGGCAGTCCTCTGAACCCTCCCAGAATGCTAGAGAGAAGGGATCACCTAGTCATGTTTCCCTTATTTGTAACTTCTTTATGTAGGAGGAGGGTTTTTTTAAAAACCTTGAATTCAATAGAGCAAATGCTCTGTTAATCTTCTTAGACAGTCCTGTAACCTTCAATACCATGGATCACAGAGTGTTGAATGTGATGCCTGGAAGACATTCATGGTAGTACCCTAAAGCGGGTTAGAGTTGGGACCAATTCCTCACCATCACTTTTCTTCTGTACGGCCTGATGATCAATACATGATATTCAGCGTCTCTATTTGACATGTGAAGATTTGACAGTATCTGAAGTTAATGAGCCTTGGAGGCCCTATGAAGTTGCCTAATATGGAGTCAGACCAACAATCCATCTATCCCCATGTACTCTAATAAGGTACTGGATCTCCAGAGGCTCTTCCCAGGTTGGAGAATCTTGTGACTGGGGCCTTCTGGATGCAAAACATATTTTGCTGTATTGAAGCTATGACTCTGAAATTTAAATGCAGAATGCGAATCTCAAATTTCAATACTGCTATTGAAATTCCAAATTTTAGAAATTCTCCGAATTTTCTAATAGTGCAAAAAAAATAAAAAATAAAAAATCATTCAAGCCCCAAGAGGAGGCCAATCTATTATTTTTTTGAAACTGGTTCACTTCTGCATCCTCATTTTCCTATATGCACAGAAACAGCAGCAATCAGCCATTATTAATATGCAAACTTTGCCTCCCTCCCCAGCATGAAACAACACACAGAAACTGGAGAGTTGTATTTTCCCTGTAGGTGGAAATATCTTCCTCTTCTTTTCTTAAAGAAAAACTCAAAAGCCTGATAGTGCAGGTGAACAGGGTAAAGCTTTATTGATTAGCTGTCTTAGCACTTGGTAAATAAGTCTGCATTCCTAATCAATAAGGTAGTACCCTATGCAGCATGTTCCTTAAAAATCGTACACAATTGCTTTTCATTCTTGCTCAGAGATTGATAGTATTATGTTTTCTTTTCCAAATAATAAGTACCTGGGTATAGGTTCTTGCTCAAAATATAACATTAGCCCTCTCTCTTGGGTGACAAATGTTGAGAATCTTGAATGTAACACTATTGTGTGGGTATATATCAGGAGCACCCAGCACTGGAACCAGGAATCCACAGGAATCCACTGTGAACAACATGTGGTGAGCCAGCAGGGCTATAGGTTAGATCATCTCTGTGGACAGTAAAGAGTTTCCAGGCATACTCTACCCAGCCAACCTGGCCACCCAACTCTGCCCACCCAACTTGGCTCTACTCAACAGGAAGAGGTATAAAAGAGTTCCTAATCAGTCTGGGGATTTACCAGGTAGGGCAGGTTCAGCAATAATACGGCAGGATCAGATGACATGACCAATGTTGGCATATTGTGCCCCCCGTGTCCCCTCCCCCCCAAAAAAATTGGGTTTGCTGCCAAACTCTTGGAACCAAAGGGTTTCACTTTATGTTGAATTATGCTTATAATTCAACAGAATGTTTGCTTGCACTTACAGCCGCACACTTCCTATCTGTAAGCTGTATTCCAGGTGGTCGGTCTTCAGATTCTGTTTTAGAAGAAACACATTTACAGTCATTTGCACACAAAAACATGGGTACAGATTCCTGTACACATTTACAATGTAATGTAAGCGTGAGTGAAAAGAGTGAAATGAAAGAGAACAGCGACCCAAGATGCAAAGCCCCTTCTGGCTCTCTTCAGGTTTTTGTGTCACTTTCTATGTCGCTGGTCATGTCTCAGAGGATTGAACAAACCCACACAATGTGGAACAGCCTAAATGTTGCTGTTTGCCATTTCCAATGAAATATGAAAGCAGCACACACGTGTGTGTTTCTGTGTGTGTGTGTGTGTGTGTACTGTCTTTAGGGCAGTCCAAGCAGGGTAACTGCCCTGGCCCCTGTGGTTTTAACCCCCACTAAGATTAACTGGAAGGGGGCCCCACACTGGCTGATTTGCCCCAGACCTTGCATCCTGCCATGGTTCTATATGAAGAGCCTGTGTGTGTGTATATGTGTGTGCGCGCGTGCACACGTGCATGTGTTTTTTCTGGTCCAGAATGAACTATCAAACAAGACTGAAGTTGCACCATTTAACCTGGCAGGCGGAAAGGAGCAGTGTAGTAGAATTTGCAACAGTACAATTTGAAGCGTCGGGTCCGTCTGTTGCATTTCTCATTCTGGCGAGATGCTAGGCCTGTTTACCCTCTCCAAAGCTGCTGAACACACACAGCAAAAATATTTTTATCCTATATTCGTCCTATTTGAAAAGCAAATATAGAGGCCAATGTCATGACATATGCTCATCTGTTTCAAGAAAATAATGGGGGGGGGATCTATTTATCTTTCTTGCTGTCTAATTAGCAGATGTCCTTAAATGCAACATTTGCAAACATTGTTAAAATAAGTCTTTTCTGCTACAGCATTCAATTCCAGCAAACAGGCAACGGTTTCCATGCAGCCACCTGTTACTACTTAGCTTTTCCAAATGGTTTTCTCAGGTGAATCTCTTTATGTCCCATCCAGTAACTCCTAAATCAATTATAATAAAACACAAATGCCAATAATCCTTAATTAGTGGAGCTGCTTTCTAAATGAGGTGTTTGGAACTAGCTCTCTTGATTAATATTGTGAAGGTCACTCGGGACTGAACCGAATCTTAGCTCCATCCCCAAGCAATTTCCATTAGCACATTGCCTAATTCTTTGGCCACGATCCTCCAAGGAGCACCTCAAAGGAACTACTCAGTTTGACAGCTCCTCATTAGGCTGAAACTCAAGGTTGACTTGACTCCAGTTCCATTTTACCCATTTCTTGTATACCAATTTCTCCTGATATGTTAACAATGAGGCACCTCACACGATTTGCATGAAGTAACTTACCGGGCTCTGCATGGAGAGTGGGCTTAGCCTGCTCTCCCCACATATGATCATTCCTCCAGCCCTGGGTGGCCGAATCAGCCGCCCACATGACTACTGACTCGTTCATAGAACTGGTGGGGGCTGCAGGAATTGGGGCCTACATGGGCCCCGGAAGGTCCAGGGTGCCCCGCGCAAGTGCAGGCAAGTGACCCTCTAAGGCCAGGAAACCTCCTGGTTGGGGGTTTACTCATGTGTCTCCGTGCGACCCTAACCCACCAAAATGAGGCTAACGGAGCACTCATTAACTGGAGGGGGAATTAGGGGGGCTAACTGCCTTGGAACCACCAGGCTCGCCCGCAAGATCAACAGAAAGCAGGCTAGGTTCCCTTAGCCCACTTTCTACTGATCATGGGAATAGCTTCAAGGTGTGTGTGTGTGGAGAGGCAGTCTTCGAGGCTATTCACATGCACATGCAAAACCAAACTAAAGGAACTAAAGGAACAGCACCACAGCAGCAAACCCGCCTAAACAGTCACCTTTTAAAATGAGGTTAAGGGAGCAAACACAAAGTTAAGGGAACTCTGTTTTTTTTTTTTTTAAATCATCTGGTGCCACAGCTGCCAGACTGCAGGGAGCCCAGGGAGGGGGGATTCCCATGATTCACCGCACACTCACACGGTGCATCATGGTATTTCCTCCCCACCGGGGAATCGTCTGGGCACACTGGGGACGCACCCAGCAGAGGAGCAGTCAACTGTGGGTAACGTGAGTCTAACCTGCCTTCCCTGCAGCCCACTTTGGAGCCCTTCTAACCAGTCACGAAAAGAGGCTCTTCAAGGTTTTCATTGCAAAGTTTCATTTTCTTAGTTCATCTTTTCAATTTAATGCCGAGCCTGTAACAGGCTGCACAAACATGTGCACACTCAGACACACACAGATCACCTGTACCCAAAACAGTTAACAGGTATGAAAATCATAATTTTTTTTAAAAAAGCTCTAATTTTTCATGTAACCCAGGGAAGACGGCAATGAAGCTAGCTGGCCCTTAAAAAGAGAAAAGATAAATTTTGCAGACCCATGAAGCAGCCCTTTCAAGTCCATAGCCTCCAAATGCTTCACTCTATGCCCGGGTAGACAGATGCCTATATTACAAAACCAACACACACATTTCAGAAGAACATGCTGTCTCCAGGGAGGAACTATCACAGGTGTGGCAGGATGATATTGAGTTGCTAAGGGCAGAAAAAAAAATCTAATTAACATCACAGGCTGCAGCAGTTGCTGAAGGAATGGGAGAGACGCTTCCAGCTTCTGTTAGACAGATGAACAGTGGGCTTTGCAACACAACCCGGAGGCTTTTCTCATGGAAACACCACACACCACGATGTGCTTGCAACCGTCACATCCTCAGCTAACCATTGTTTAATCCATTATTGTGCTTGTGCGTGTGCCCCTAAGGGATTCATTTGCAGTTGCTGTGCATTTTTATTGCCACAGTTTCAAGAGTGGGTGGCAAAGCCTTTAAAACGTTAGCCTTTGGGGGTTTTGCATCTGAGCTGTGATTAGTGTCCAGGGCTTGGATTAAAAAAATAGATGGCATTTGAGGGGCAGTTAAACCAGTTAAACCACACGGGCTGTAACTGTGTAGCTCTTCTAGAAAAGCATTTGACTTCCCTTGGAAATTCTCGAATGGTTCACTTGGGAAATAACCCTGAAATTTTCATCAGATTTTTATTTGAATCGTGATTCATACACTGATTCGAAAGCACAGAATGGGCACCTTTAAATGGGAGGAGAGCAGGTCCATGCAGACCACACAAATAGCCTCCATGCATGCTCAAAGACCATGAGGCAGGTCTCACGATCTGTGAGACCCACTTTTGTTAAAACTGCGGGGAGAGTGGGCTATGCCCACTCTCCCCACAGATGAGTGGGCAGGGAGCCCTGGGCGGGCAGCACTTCTGGCAATGGCAGGGAGGAGGACAAGGAGGAGCAGGAGGGTGGTGGAGGAGGAAGGCCCAAGGTAGATGGCGGCTGCAGAAGCGGGTGGCAAAGAGGATGGCTCTGGAGCATCCGGAAAACCGGAGAAGCCCGACGGGACAGCTGGCATCTTTGACAGAGACGAGCAGGAGGAGGAGCAGGAGGGTGGTGGAGGAGGGAGGCCTCAGGTGTATGGCAGTGCTACAGCACAGAGGGGGAGGGGAAGAGAGAGGGGGGAGGGAGAGAGGGGAAGGGGGAAAGAGAAAGAAAGAGAGGGCGGAGGAGGAGGAGGAGGAGGAGGAGCGGGGCTCTGGTGAGGATATGGAGGTCTTTGGGGTGAGGGGGCTGTGGTGGGGGACGAGGGGAGCAATCAAGAACTAGCATGCAGATGCTCTGCTCACGTCAAGCTAGTACGTGATTAATCTATGACTCATACTAAGGGATTCTCCTAAAGAACACTGCTCGGAAGGATTAGTGCAGCAATCACAAAATTCTCTACTATGCCTGCAGTCCCGACCCCTGATGCCTTGTGCCAACACAGCCCACCTTCTACCCAAGTATGCTTCCACCCTCTCATGGCAGTGTCGTGCTTTCTCAGGTAAATTCCTTTCCCTGTTCAGAACCTTCACACCCAGACTTATTCCGTTAAGCACCAGAGCTGCCACTGAAATCTCACCCGAAGCAAAACTGACTGCAGACTTAGTGGAGAAACTTCTGAGAACTTACAGAGCAAATCAGAAAGAGTTTTGAACAAGGGCAGAGTTAGATCTCCCACCATTTCATCTAGTTTGGCCTTAAGTCTAGCATGCTTTTCAGCGGGGAGAAGTCTTGTTTGTTATCCATTTTGCCGGAAGGAATTCTGCCTTGAGACCTGTTACCACTTTCAGCAGCTTACATATGGTTTATGTAGTATGGGGCGTGTGTGTCAATATCTAGACCATTGAAAATTCATATAGGAAAGCATTCTGGTCATATCACACATTGGTCTCCTTTAGTGGGTCATTTCCCAGAAAGAGAGAGAGAAAAGCCTTAGAACTAAGGTTTTGGCCCCTTAAAGAGCAGTAGGAGTTGCATGAAAATTTAACGCTGAAAAGGGAGATAAAGAAGCTATTCTCACAACCAGGAGAAATCAGGCTAAGGGAGCCTACTCCAATTTCCCCTGGTCATCCACTGCCATGGGAGCTGCCCAGCTCTCGGCAGCAAACTACCAAAAGTAACCCCCCCCTTAAACAAAGTTAGTGGAGCAAGTGCTCTGCTAACCCCGTTTGGTTGATCATGTGCTGCCACAGCGTGGCTCTGCGCCATGGCTACACACGAGGAGATCCCAGCCAGGAGGCTAAAACAAGCCTCCTGGCCCCCGGGGGTCTCTCCAGAATGCCCCGAAGGCTCGCACAGGGCATCTTGGAACTTCTGGGGGCCAACTGGCTCCCATTCCCCACCCCCCACCCCCATGCTGGCTCTGTGATGAAGCCAGCAATTGTGTGGGTGGCCGATCTGGCTGCCCAGGAACGGCTCCCTGTCCATACGCAGGGAGAGTAGACTAAACCCGCTCTCCCTGCACTAACCCCAATGGCGCTTCACACCAGCCATGTGAAGTGTCTCAATGTGGAATCTTGCTCTTCAGAACTTAGAGGCCACATTCACACATAATGCAGAACAACGGTTGAATGGACCAGTGATTCCGAGAGCATCACATGTGAATGCGAGCAATTGGAGGTAGGTGTGGTGATGAAACTGAGGGTTCTGATTTGGAAGTCCAGTATGAACCCTTGGGTTGTAGTAAGTTTCATAGCCACAGCCTGAGGTTGGATGCAGCCTGTGATATGTCCAAATGCAGAATTGCAGGCTGCATCCCCTGCTGGAACTGGACTCTGGCCATGACTGGCTCTGTGGGCTGTCCTTCAGTCAAGAAGGAAGCGTGCACAGCCAGTTTCCTCTCCTCTCTTCCATCTCGCTGACTGCAGAGAGCAAGCTCTTCCTGTTGCCTGAATGCGGATGGGAGAGTGCGGGGAGGGTGTGTGTGGAACTGTGGGTCAATATTTCGGTATCCTTTCTAAAAGAACAAAACATCTCTTTAAAGAGCCTTGTACACCCAGAGCCTTGTACACCGCTCAGAGCCTTCGGATGGGGCGGTTTATAAATGTAATAAATAAATAATAAAATAAACATCTCTCTCATAAACATATACAAGGTTTTCTTACAGCACCAGTGCTAGCAAAGCTCTTAGCTTACTGAGCTTGCACCCACCACTTGGCGAGAGCGAGAGAGAGAGAGAGAGAGAGAGAGACCAAATTGCCAGAATGCCTCTTCTTATAAAAAGAGAAACAATCATAGTCACATGTAACCAGCAACCCTGAAATCAAACACTTAGGAATTAGGCTTATAAGAAAATCAGCCCTCAGCTACACAGAATTTATTCCTTAAGAAATCAAGCAAGTAATTTGTTACGGCCATAATCCTGCAAACATCAGAAATTCCCTCTCTCTCATCAAACCACCTTCTAAGGCTAGACCTGTCCTACCCAGGTAGGGCTGGTCATGAGAATGACCTTAGAGAGTTACACTCTCGTAGGAAGAAAATCTGTACCATTTCTTGCTGCCTTTTATACAAACTTGAACTGCTTGGAATGGTGACTTTGGATCAGTTTCGGATATAAACTTACGAAACAGAAAGTCTGTTGTAGCAGCTGATTGTTCTCCTGCAGAGCAGCTCAACAGACATTAGGTTTAACAGCTTAAGGAAATAAGAGACATTTCAGACCCAGGAGAAGACCTTCAAGGGCCACCCTAAATGCTTTGAAACATTTAAGTAGCTCATGTGCTTACCATGCTGAGGTCCTAGATTTGCTGCAGTTGAGAACTAGAATGATCTCTTCATGGATCTCTCTCTCTCTCTCTTGCTCTCACTCTCTCTACTACTACTACTACTACTACTACTACTACTACTATTATTATTATTATTATTATTATTATTATTATTATTATTATTAATTCAATTTCTAAATTATCCACTTATCCTTCCAAAAATGGCTCAGGGTGGTTTACACAGAGAAATAATAAATAAATAGGATGGATCCCTGTCTCCAAAGGGTTCACAATCTAAAAGAAACATAAGATAACACCAGCAACAGTCACTGGAGGTACTGTGCTGGGGGTGGATAAGGCCAGTTACTCTCCCTGTGCTAAATAAAGAGAATCACCACATTAGGTGCCTCTTTGCCCAGTTAGCAGGGTTTGACAAAGTCCAGCAGCCCCCCCCCCCCCCAAAAAAATATTGCACTGTAAAATTAGCCTGAAATTGGACAGTCTGGGGGATTGCCACATCTCCAGTCAAATTGGTATCCCACCTACTAAAAAGAATTGACATGGGGCTAGCCAATCCTACAGTCACATTTGAGGTAGTCCAGTGGTTACAGGCAGGACTAGGATAAAGCAGTCTGAGGTTCAAATCCTGGCGAGTGTGGCACATGGACTCACTCTGAATCAGCTCCAAATGTAGGGAGTTTAAACTCCCCACTTTTGGAGCTGACTTGCCCCGAAATTCACGGCAGAGGAGGTGCTGCCTTTTCAGTGTGTAAAGAAATCAGTCAGCTGCAGAAGCTGAGAGTTTAAACTACCCACTTTATTTATTATTATTATTATTATTATTATTATTATTATTATTATTATTATTATTATTATTATTATTAATTTGCAGCTGACTCACTCTTTTTATGTTTCTCAGAGGGCCAATGTACCCCCCCCCCTTTATTTTTGCCTTACTCTAAGGGTGCCTTGGCCAGGGTGGTAAACACTTTCCTATTCCAGCTCTCTACAGTACTTGAGAAAGAAGGCAACATGTTAGAACAGAGAATCCAAAGAATTGCTCCATGCATTTCTTTACATGGAGAACATTTTTATATGAAAGCCTTCTTTTGTTCAGGCGGCAAGCTTTTTGGGCTGTGTATCCAACAACAACAGAACAGGCTAATTACATTTTGTTCACTGTCAGTGATCATTACGAAGTGTTTTTAGTTGCATTTACATTAATTTCATTTCTCGATGAGTGGATTTCAAGTGATTATCATGGAAATGCGAAGGAGGAGAGGAGAGAGTGTAGGTGCAGAGGAGGAGGAGGAGGAGGAAGAGGAAAGAAGAAGTAACAGAAACAGAATATGTGATGAGCCCCATCATATGACTCCTGATCTGCCTCCCAGCTTTCTGCAAAACATACCTTCCATACTGTCAGCAGCCCTGATGCTAAGGAAGCTCCTGCTGTGATTGTGCCAGCAGTCTTTTAAGGTACAAAAAGAGAGAGGTTTTTCCTGTTACACATTTGACTTTAACAAGAAGTTACTGCTGCCCTTAAATAGCATTCTCTTGTCAAGCTGAAATGGTTCTGAAGACTATTATTGTTGTTTTACTCTGTGTGTGTGTGTGTGTGTGTGTGTGTGTGTGTGTGTGTGTGTGTGTGTGTGTTTCCCCCACCCCCCGCCGGCATGATCACGACACAGCCTAGTTCACAGATTTCCAGAAAAGCAAATCTATAAACACACAGAGACACCCGTTTGGGTTATTACGACAGAAGTCCATAACACATTTCAGAATAAATGAGGCCATCCCCGGCTGATTATTTCTGCAAAGTGCACAAAGCCCGTAGCAGCGTCAGCTTTTATCAAGCCAGGATGGGAAGGTAAATTAATCAGGCAAAATGTCAGGAAGGACTTCAATGTGCAAAATGGATTTTTGGCAGCATATTTGGCTATCGGGCGGCTTGCCACGGTTGGGTTGTGAAAATTCTGGTTTCTGGATTGGGGGCAGAGTGGGGGTCCATCGGGGGGGCAGAGCTTGAACGACAACTGCAAGGGGGGACACAACTAGTAGGAACTGTCTGATTTCTCCTACAAGAGAGCTGGAGAAGAGCAAAGGCGCAGCCCGGAGGTGTGGGCATGCCAGCAATTTCTGTGGTTGTCATTGCTGAGTTCCTACAGCCTTCTGCCAGCATTTAGCCTGCCTGACTCCCTTAGCTCAACAGAGCCTTTGGGGGACATAAGAAGCTGCCATATACTGAGTCATATACTGTGGGAGGAGAGCTGGTCTTGTGGGCGCAAGGATGCCTTGTCCCCTTTGCTAAGCAGCATCTGCCCTGGTCTGCATTTGAAGGGTACACTACATGTGTTAGCTCTTTAAGATATCCCTCTTAGAGGATGGGGCTGCTCTGGGAAGAGCACCTGCCTGCTTGCATGCAGAAGGTTCCAAGTTCCCTCCCTGGAGGCATCTCCAAGATAGGGCTGAGAGAGATTCCTGCCTGCAACCTGGGAGAAGCCACTGCCAGTCTGTGAAGACAATACTGAGCTAGATGGACCAATGGTCTGACTCGGTATATGACAGCTTCCTATGAGAAGTTGGGTCACCCAACCAAATGCAAACCAGGGAGGGCCCTGCTTAGCAAAGGAACCATTCTTAAGAACACAAGAACAGCCCTGCTGGATCAGGCCCATGGCCCCTCTAGTCCAGCATCCTGTTCCATGCCTGCTGCCGCAAGACCAGATCTATATTAATAGAGCCAGAAACACTTAACATGAAGATGGATCATCGGAAAGCATTGACAGGTCTATGTTTTGAACAGATTGATACAGTGATGAAACTGGGACATCTTAAAGGACTACCATTGCAAGAAAGGTTACACATTTGTGGGGCATTGGTTCTGAAAGAATTAATTCCCTATATTTCGGAATGTGTTACATGTCAGCCTACAAGAGCTGGGTCCCTTTTTAAAGAGAATGAGATATTGGGACAATAAACAAAAATTGATTTACTTATTACAAGGAACCCACAGATACATGATGCAAAGAGTGGCTCTGTTTGCTGCCAAAGCTTCACGGACAAGGAAAGATTTTGTGGGTTCTCTGAGAGGTATTCAGTACTCTTGAATTTGGAGAATGTATATTGGGGGAGTTGTCTGGAGAGTTAATATGTACTAAAGTTGATTCGTTATCACTATTTATTTAATTATTTGTACGTTTTATTTTGTATTTTGCTATGGTCTTTTGGACTAATCAATGAACTTCTTCATTCATGCAAGGCAAGAGCGTGCAAGGTCCATGCATAAACTCCAGTCTGCATATGAACCCAATGTTGATTGATCAGCTCTGGCATGCTTGGCTAGGAAACTCCAACTACACTTTGGAGCTAACATGTGGAATCAGCTTGACTACGGTGGGATGCTGTGCTCCCACAGTTCCAAATCACATCGAGGGGTGCTATTTGCAGCCCCAAGATAAGCTGTTCTGGCAACACAAAAGAGGTTATTCTTAACATTAAAAAATAAATAAAATCTGTCAAACTCCTGGCCTACGACAAATGGAACCAGGCACTGGCGATTGCTTTGGACAGTTCCAGTAATACTGTCCTTTGTGTTACTTCATCCATCTCATTTTCTTTTGCAAATGGGAATTAGGGTCCCTGGATGATTGTCAAGTTTTTCTATCCACAGATAACATGATCAGTGTCAGGGTTATAGGGGGAGTTGGTTGGAGGGAGGGCGGGGGGACCAATTTCAACTGAAAGGTAACGAGATCTTGTTAATATGGCTGTATGATATGATATTATGATGGCAATTCAATTTCATTGCAGGCCTAATGAGACCCTGTTAACAATGTCAGAAAGAGAGGAAACTATTATCAATCACATCCGACAACCATTTAACAGAGAGGCCTAAGAGAAGCAAATCCATGTGTAGGGCCCAGGGCAAATATGTTCCTTGCCTTATCCTGAAAAAGGCCCTGTGGGACACCAATGGATGGCTTCAGTGCTAAGGGAAGAGGAAGCAAGGATGCCCCATCTTTAGGCTGATTCTTCCACACAGTGCCTCAGGGATTCAGAATTAGCCTGTCACCTTTCACAGAAGCTGGGTAGGCTTTTTTCTTTTTGGTCCCCCACCAGATTGCCCATATAGTTTTTTAAAACCTATTTCATTTAGTTTCTGAGCTGATGAAGTGGTATAGGTCGTTACCTAAATAATGCCAGGTACAGCCCAACACCAGGAGTATATTTGTGGGCACATTGAGACGTTCTAGTGGTGAAGGGAGGATTCTCCAAATTAATCCATCAAGGCTACCAGACAGGAAGGAAGTTCAGCTGAGAATTCCCATAGGCACTTGCAGTATCACCATCCTCAAATAATGGGTGTGTGTGTGTGTGTGTGTGTGTGTGTGATGCCCAGCAGACCTTCCTTGGTCACCATAAAGTTGTTGGCTGTGAGGAGCAGGAATCAGGAATCAGAGCATGATCATGCACCTTGGAGCTAGGATGGGACCACCTGACAAAGCTAAGAATGAAATGTTGTCATTTTAGACCTCTCCTTGGAAGTAGGTGCCCACACTATGGGGTGGGAAGTTTAATAGGGCAGATAAGTTACACTGCCAATTCCAGTTTTTATGAATAAAATTAGAGGCCCTTTTCAATCCATTTATATTGGGTTTGGAGGCAAGGCAGTTGACTATTCTGAGGTTTCTTCTGTCATCAGGAAGATGAACAGCAGTCTTCAAACAAGAGGATCTGTTCAGTTTTTCATGGCTGTGTGGGTGTGTTTCAAAGAAAATAACTTCATAAAAGGACCCTCTTGTTCAGCCCCATCTCAGAATCCAACAGGATTTGGGATTTGTCCTAATTAAGCCTGCTGAGAAGGAAGTAAAGAAGAGATAAAGACTGAACTGGATCGGTTTGGCTCTGAACACAAAAGAGTCACATGGCAGGCGGCAAATGCATTAAAAGAAGCTTGTAATGCTGTATTGATCTGTGTGGTTTTGTGTACAATACTTGTCAACCCCAAACAGGATGACTTGGAAAGTAAGTCACTGCAAAGTGTGTAGCCAAGACGAACTGCAACTGTGTAGTATTGACGATTAACCTTGGAAGAGAGTCAGTAGGAAGCCAAAAGGATGTATTCACTTTCTGTCCTAAGTTTCACTTCCACCCTCATAACCAGGCAGAACTTTGCTCTCTCCAGACAAATGGGCTACACCTCATTGGATTAAAAAGGGAACAATAACCTTTGTGAGCTACTTCTGAAGTGTGACAGGATTAATTCTCGCAGGAATTCCTTTTGTGCAATGTAGGCTTTTTTCTTCCACCGAAGAGAGGCAGTCAATAGCGCCTTTGTAGCACCACTAATATTTGTGTGCTGCTCATCATCAGTGAACATGATTGTACACCAAGAATGTCTTTCCCCCTTTTGAGTAAGCTTCTTAAAAATATGACAGGCCTTTGCCTTCAGCTTTAGAAGCTAGAAGAGGTTGAGGGATGTGCCCCTTCAGCTGCAGATTGAGATCCCAGCTCCTCTGCTATGGAAAGGCTGTAGCAGTTAAGCGACCAAAGGCAAGGGCCTTGATGCCTGGATAGAGACAAAATAACATGTGTTAAAATAACTATTATATAAATGGTCATCTACTGCTACTGCGAATATCTATTTATTTATTAATTGTTCGGGGGTTTTAATTCTGGCATTCATAAGGCATCCCAAGGCAGTTTACAAAAGTTAAAATACAATAAAACTCCATGAAAATCACATTTAAAACTTTAAAATCAGTGAAACAGTAAAAACCATAAAATAACCCCGCCCCCCAAAAAAAACACCAGTAACCATGGAAAAAAGAGAAATAGGACCTTAAATACAAAAGGTTCCTGGTTGCAGCTCTTGCTCAGTGAATGAAGCACTCACACCCTTGGCAGATCACCTCTGGATTAGGGATGTGCGAACCAGCTCGAGACACAGCCAGTTTGCCATCGAAATGGGCCAACTTGAGGTTTGCCCTTGAGCCAGACCGGGTGCAACCTCGAGCTGACTGCCCCTCCAGGCCGGCTCGGAGCTGGTTCAAAAAGATAATTTTTTAACAAATAACTCACAACCTGGCCTGTGGTAATTTTGCCACCTTTGGGGAACAGATCATGGTGAAATGACCTATTTTCACAAGGAACCGCCTCACACGGATGTTTAATTGATTACTTCCACATAAAAGGTGGGGGGTTGCAAAGATCCAGAGTAGGGGTGTGCACAAAATTGGCTAGCCTAGTTTGGTTTGAGTCTGGATTGGATTTGAACCACACCAGGCATGTTTGGTTTTGTGCACCCCGAAATCCACCCCGCCCAGTTCAGCTCAAGTTTGAGCTGGTCTGCGGTTCAGAAGGTTGTTTTAAAAATAACAATAATAACTCACTACAAGGCCCAGGGTAATTTTGCCACCTCCAGAGGGTGCTGCTATAGCCATGGGAAGGTGCCCAAAGCTATGGGAAGATGTCCAAGATAACAACTGCATGCATGCATGCAGGAAGGAAGGAAGGGAGAGAGTATTCAGTGCACATGGTTGCTCAAGCACTAGCAGTGACTTTTACAAATTCTAGAAAATCAAGCCACAACCAAGATGTGGTACACTGTAGTGATTAATTCTGGTGGCAAATTCAAAGGGAGGGAAATTTGGAAGCTTCCCTCTCTTCAGAAATCAGGGTGCACAAATCAAAAGGGTTGGTTGTCTCTTCCCTGTAGTTTTTAAGTAAGGAGGTAGCAGATCGGTGATTAGAGCTGAACTCCAAAGAGGGAGATAAATAAGTGAGAATGGGTAATAATTTGTGAAAAGCATTTTGGCACTTGTGCTTGTCCTTTCAGCCAGCAAGTGAACCATGCAGACTTGCCATCTATAATTGCACTGCACTGCTTTTCAACTCAGAATGAGTAGGTGCGGCTACTTTATGCTGCCTTATTATATTTCCAACAATAGATGACATTTCTTGTACTTGACATATCCTACCCTTAAGTCACTGACAGCAGACTCCTTATAGATAGTATCTTGGATGGCTTTCTTCCCCTGCCTCTAATTATTTTTTTCTACCTTTTTATTCACCATAGACTTTAAAGGAATGCCCCCTCCCAAGAGAAAGATCATTCAAGACAACACTATCTTTCTTCCTCAGTGAAGTGTGATGACCTTACCTGGATTTTAAACCTTAGGCTTTGCTTCATCACTGGAAAAAAAAACAACCATTAGATGGTGCATGATGCTTGAATAATTTTACTAGACACACTGGTCAGAGGGATATGCTGGTGGATTTCAGATTCCAACCCACAGAGCTAATGGGGATGAAAATGAAACCCCAAACAAGTCCAAGTGCTTAGGAGTTTCAAAGCCACTCCAATAATCTTTGTAGCTTCAACTTTGCAAGCAGAAGGCAACAGACTCAGTCCTGGCATCTCCAGGTAAGGCTGGGAAAGACCCCTTCTTGAATCCGTAGAGAACCTCTGTCACTCAGGGTAGACAATACTAAGCAAGAGGGACCAATGGTCTGACTTAAAGACAGCTTCCCATGTATAGGAGAACATACCATAGATCCCAGCAGGCAGAGAACTCTCTCACATTACTTCTGTCCTGGGTGATCCATGCTACCGAATAAGGACATCCCTGCTGGATCAGGCCCAAGATGTACCTAGTCCAGCATCCTCTTTTCCCACACTGGCCCACCAGATGCCTCTGAGAAGCCCACAGGCAAGAGGTGAGGGCATTCCCCCTCTCCTGCTGTTGCTGCCCTGCAACTGGTATTGAGAGGCACCTTGCATCTGAGGCTGGAAGTGCCCTATAGCCATCAGATTAGTAGCCACTGAAGAATGGTTCGGATGGTGGGCCTTTGCTAGCCTTGGGATTCCATCAAGTGCTGAAGATAGTCCTCTTCCTTCTCCTGTCACTCACTGGCATTGGTCACTGTGACCTAAAGCCCTGGCCATAATTATCCATTAAACAAGCACCTTGTGCTACAGGGTTGGTCACGCTTCCCTTTGTCCAATAGGACAGCCTAGTTATGGCAATCCATAGCATTTCTGTGTGAGAAAACGAACCATCATCAGCTGTGTACACACCCCTTGCACTATATAACCAACCACACAAAGTCTAGACTGTAATTGTGCAAATCAGTAAAGAATACTTTTCTGTGCTTCAGAGAGGCAAATCCTGAATTAAAACATGGCCTACTGAAGACACAGGCAATGAATCTGCTGCCAGATAGTAGATGTCAAATCAATAAAGCAGGTTTCTATTTGCACTGAATCACCCAAGTTTCAATACAATGGGTTCTTGAAATGGACTTTCCCCTTCCCCAACCCCTTCCAGCTATTAAAAGCAGCTTGAATCAATGTTACTTACTTTTAATGCACACAACCACACAAGGTTTGTTTTCATCACCCTGGATTTTGTCTTGCCAACTCCTGATAGTTTTGTTTTGTTTTAAGATGAAACAAGGGCATGTCATATTTATCATCTTTATCTGCCTCCTTGAGCAAAGGAGAGCATTCACACATATCATGGGATGCTCCTCACTTGGGTCAGAGTGGATGGTGCCCACCCAAAAATGTGTCCAAGTCCGCAGCTGCTTGCTTTACTGACTCTGCTGCCCAGAGCGGGCGTCAGGAGCACTGCACTGAAATGCCACATACCTTTCTTACTTGATGTCATGAAACACACACCAAGTGTGATTCCTACAGCCATGTTAGTGTGTGTTCCAGCTGGCAATTGGCATGCAAGTTTCATTTTTTGATTTATTTTTTTTAAATTAAAAAATCACATGATCTAGTCCAACATGGACCTTTGGAAAAACCTGTCCATGATGATGGTGAAAATTACCTAGGTTCTGGTATACATCCTGCATTGTAAAACCAATGTTTTCACAAATAGTTGTAAGTTATTTCAGGATTAGCACCTATCATTGGCAGCACACCTTCAATCTGCGAGTGTTGTGTAGTGGTTAGAGTGCTGCACTAGGACCGGGGAGAACTGAATTCAAATCCCCATTCAGACATGAGACTTGCTGGGTGACTCTGGGCCAGTCACTCTCTCTCAGCCTAACCTACTTCACAGGGTTGTTGTGAAAGAAAAACTCAAGTATGTAGTACACCGCTCTGGGCTCCTTGGAGGAAGAGCGGGATATAAATGTAATAATAATAATAATAATAATAATAATAATAATTATTATTATTATTATTATTATTATTATTATTTTGCAATCACAACTTTTTGTCAGTGGGTGTACAAGCTGAGTTTGAGAAGGTTGCTGTATGAGTAAGCTTGTTACCTGTTTGTTCAAGAGAACTTGCTAGAAGTAGATGGGGACCCAAAAAGAGGGAGCCCATTCCTTTGGCCAACCCCTGCTAATGGGCTTAGCTGTTGCCTATCATTTTGTGCTTAGCAGCTTACCCACCACTCCAAGCTGCTGTATAATCAGGAATTATCTGAATGTTTTCTACCAAATTATAGTGAGCTTTTCACAGCAGCCAGTCAGCGAAACCTGTGGAGTTTGAAAGTACAGCACCAGGCAGCGACAGTTTTCACCCGGCATGGGATTTGCTTGATCAGTTCCAAGCTGTCTTACACCTTCTGCCAAGGTTACCTGAAAGAAACGGTGAACAGGAGTTCCAATGAGATTTGCAACAGCTTGTCTGCAGGACCAGTTGCACCAGAGCTAGATTTCCCCCCCAGTCGGTTCTCTTCTTAATATATTAATAGAACCAACGTCTTCGGCACCACCCATATTCCGTGCAACAATTTGGGACCAACCTGCCACCAGCTGACAATTAAGCCAGAGCAAAGCTGCAAGATCAGCTTACTGTCATCTTCACATGGCTGAGAGATCTATGCTTTGTGCCTAGTCAGCGTTGTGCTAATTAACGGCATTCTGACTCTTCTGCAAAACTCAATTGATGGTTTTGTTTGCAAAAGCGCTGGAAGAATTTGTCAGTCATGTAAACAGGCTTTGCACAATGGCTGGCTTTTATTTGAATAAGTAACCTTACCACCCTCAACAGTAGATTTCGGACAGCATGGAGAAGCTAAGAACATAAGAACAGCCCTGCTGGATCAGACCCAAGGCCAATCTAGCCCAGCATCCTGTTTCACACAATGGCCCACCACATCTCTGGGAAGCTCACAGGCAAGCAAAGGGGAAATTCATGCTTGCTACCTCAAGACCAGCTCTCCTCCTCCCATAATGAACAGTGACCATCACAGATAGCTAAATGTAATTTTTATTTGGCAGGGAAAGATAAAAAACATGGGAATCTCTTGCATGAGATTTGCAAATAATCGCATGCTTTTATTCGTTCCTCTCATCCAGTAAGGGAGAAGCAGAAATGCCGCATGAGCAATTTCTGTCATGTTGCAAAAATACAACATGACAATCCCAGGTGAGAAGAAGCCACGACAATCTGTGACATGAAGGTCCAGTCTCATAGATTAAGTCAAGATATGAATAGCAGCCCCAGAATAGCTGAGAAGTAGCCCACAGAGCAAAATCTGTAAAAGTATCAGAAACACTACAGGTGTTCCTAAGAGGGCAGTAGGTCTGTGGAGTCATCTCCAAGTGAACTGAAGAGAGCTCTGCTGAACAAAATAAACAAATTGGGGGGAAATAAGTTATGGCCAGATCAGCAAGAGATTGCCCTATGCAAGCACATATGCTGATACTCAGTCTAAATTATCACTATGATAAACAATGGCTACATTCGCACGTAATGCAGAATGGGAGTTTAAGGGGCCAGAGGTTGGCAAACCTGCATGTCCAAAAGCAGGAAACTCCAGTTCCATTAGGCAACCAACCCAAGGTTTTCTTTTTTGTAACTCCAGTCTGAACCCTCTGGTTGCAGTGAGTTTTGTCATTCCAGTCCAAGGTTAAACGAAGCCTGCTTTGCATCGGGATTCTGAACTGTAGGCTGTGTTCCCTGTGACCAGAGTTGAGGAAGGAAGCTCCTCCCTCTCTCCAGGCATGATTGGCTGTGCAGGCTGTCCTTCATGCAACAGTTTCCCCTCCTTTCTGCAGTCTTGCTGATTGCAGGCTCCCTGCTCTCTGTTATGTCCAAATTCGGACAGGAGAGTGAAGTACACAGTGGATCCATGGGTCTAGTGGTTCCTGCTTGCACCCTTCTACTGCAAAACCCCAGCTATCTCAGTGAAGAACACCAGGATAGGTTCCAATTCCAGTGCTCTGGATGAGCCTTGGTACATAGTCCGGAAACTGCAGTTGGTCCAGAATGTGGCAGCCAGGTTGGTCTCTGGGTCATCTTGGAGAGACCATATCACTCTTATCTCAAAATATCTACACAGGTTGCCAATAAGTTTCCGAGCAAAATACAAAGTCTTGGTTATAACCTATAATATTATAACCCTGCTCCCAAAGCAAAATAAATGTGGAAGGGTTTTGTAAGGAAGAGTTCGGTAGGTCGGAGGTAACTTGTATAGGATCTCTTTGTGATGTGAATTGTCTTTAGTGTTTACTGTGCACGTAACTATGTATTTAACTGTGTACTTATCCAGATGTGCTTCTGCATCTAAGTTCTAGTGGTCCCAGTGTACTTACATGAATTCATGGTGTACTGGTGATTTCCTGTAATGGTGTTCTAATGTCTGCGCATGTAAGAGTGAGTTTCTTTTTTAAATCCCCAAAGCAAATTCTCCACAAATTTGCCTTGCTTTCGGAGGTCAACAGTTCCTGCATCTTTGCTGCCATCTACTGGTAATATTTGTTCATCTGGCACTTGAGCTGACCTGACCCAGGACATTTTCGGAAGATTCCTAGCACCCCACATCCAAGAGAGAAATCTGGGGAGGTTATATTTATTTCTGGGCTACCTATGCTGGCCAAAGCCTTTTTCCTTACTCTGTGGCCCTTAGGTATGGTCTTGAAAAAAAGGGACACTGTCAATCTCCCAGTCACTTCTCTATTATCATGCCAAAGGGACTGGTTTTCCCCCACTGTCGTTAGGAAGATTGTTATCATTTGGCTATCATGTAGGCCTCCTTAAGTGTTTATGGATTTCTTTTCCTGCTGGTTCAAATGAGTCCACCTCACCCATAAACCAGCAGAGTAAATCAGACAAGTAATCATGATAGCTGACGTTTCCATGGATGGATAGACATCTCTTGGTCTCATTTTACTCATGTCTGCGAGCATTAAAATGATTTCTAAAGTGCACGGCTGCACACACTCTCTCTTTCTTAGACATACTGGTCCACATATTGCATAGCATAATGTGAGCATAGTTGATCCCACAGTTTGGTGCTTTCTGGGCACAGGAGCACAAATACTTAAAGTAACACAGTAGTGGACCCAAACACCGGAAGCACTACTTAGGAACATAGGAAGCTGCCATATACTGAGTCAGACCCTTGGTCCATCTAGCTCAGTATTGTTTTCACAGACTGGCAGCAGCTTCTCCAAGGTTGCAGGCAGGAATCTCTCTCAGCCCTATCTTGGAGAAGCCAGAGAGGGAACTTGGAACCTAGATGCTCTTCCCAGAGCGGTTCCATCCCCTGAGGGGAGTATCTTCCAGTGCTCACACTTCAACCAGAAGCATGTTGCTAACAGTCAAGCAACATGTTTCCAATCGATGCAGTGCTTCTGGAGTGCAGGTGCACTGCTTTAGGTATTTGTGCTCTTGTGCCAAAGTGCAAGACCATCAGCACCTAGAAGCCCATAACAGCACAAGTGGATTGGCATAGCTGGTGTTATGCTGTGCAACATATGGGCCACTAATGGATCTTGTGGTAGCAAGTAAGCATGGGGCCTCTCTGGGAAGAGCATCTGCATATTTGTATGCAGAAGGTTCCCGGTTCCCTCCCTAGCATCTTCAAGATTGGGCTGAGAGAGACTCCTGCCTGCAACCTTGGAGAAGCTGCTGCCAGTCTGTGTAGTAGACAATACTGAGCCAGATGGACCAATGGTCTGACTCGGTATATGGCAGCTTCCTATGTTCCTATGTAAAAAGGTCCTGGCAAGTGTCACAACTCTTGTGGGGGGCATGGCCTGCTCTCATCAGGGGAACTTGCTCCTGTGAGGGTTGGAAAGCCCCCAGATGCCCTTGCCTGCTGCCTCCCTGCCCCAGAGTTGACCTGGCCATTCAGGAGCCTCCGCTTTCTGCCCATCCTCTGCGATGTCATTAGTTGGGGGATACTCAGAGGCATGCATGTGGTTGTGGACATATGTTAGACTTGCATGTGATAGCCTATTTGATATACTGTACACAGTGTTACCAGCTTTGGAAGGTGACCATTTCCTTTAGGAAAGTGTGGGTGATTGTCCAAAAGTGTGTCCCTGGTGAATCAGCACCCATCCATCCATCCATCCATCCATCCAGTATCAAAACTAGACCTATTAATTCTTTAGAAATTGAATTTATCATTGTTTTGAACACTTCACATTGTTTTAATGTTCTCAGTTGGTTTCAGTCTGTGTTGTTTTGTTTTAGACTGCCCAGAGATGT
The DNA here is from genome assembly GCF_027244095.1 of Hemicordylus capensis. NCBI lineage: Eukaryota > Metazoa > Chordata > Lepidosauria > Squamata > Cordylidae > Hemicordylus > Hemicordylus capensis. The sequence goes on from NC_069667.1 coordinate 25,490,530, forward strand.
GAGTTTGGGGCGGTATATAAATATATTGGATGAATAAATAACAGAACATCTTGTCTGAGGGTGTGTGGTGCACACTTGCAGAAGCCAAGCAGTTCTTGAACTGGTCCGTGCCTTCATGGGAGAATTCCTGGTGATCCTTTGTATACCATCTTCCATGATGGAGGAAAGGTACATGCAACACATGCAACACATGCATAAGCCACAATGTTAGCCCTGTGTTTGCCCCTATCCTGAAAGGGCTCACTACACACACACACACACACACACACACACACACACACACACACACGGAAAATGCAAATATGCAAATATGAAACAAGCTTTCAGAGGCAGTCTGGCAGGCATTTGATTCTTCTCAGGATGCTGGAGGCACCTTGATGCTTGCTGCACCTTCTGCTGTAACCTGACCATGGCTGTAGAGAAGAACTTGGTTCTTCACAGACTGGGAGGGGCCAGGTGATACTTGGTCCTCCTTGGGCTGATGGAGGGTCGTTGATGCTTGCCTCACCCTCTGCTGCTGCCTGATAAGTGGACTGAAAGAGTGTGAAGCTCTCCTGCTCCAATTCGGGAATTCGTTTTGAAATTTCTCCCAGGGAAAATGAAATCCAGGAAGTGTGGAGCACAGAGCAGAGTGGATGCCTGGAGCAATATAAGTATGGAAACAGGGAAACTGGCCCAACTTGAGAGAGGTGCTCACCCCCCTCAAATATTTCCATTAAATTGCAACAATGGGAAGAAGAAGAAGAAGAAGAAGAAGAAGAAGAAGAAGAAGAAGAAGAAGAAGAAGAAGAAGAAGAAGAAGAAGAAGAAGAAGAAGAAGAAGGGAAATAATCTCAAACCTCTGAAAGGTTTAGTCCAGGTTTTATAGGCACCCGGGAGAGAGCACAGTTAAGAAGAGCAAGTCAGCGAGTTAGTGGGGAGAAATACGAAGGATTAGAGATGATGCCCTGGCTAGTATCATTAAGTAGTGATGCTTTTATGATGCTCTTCAAAGCAACGGTCCGCAGGCTGCAAGAATGCAGCATAAAGATAAACTGCCTATCAATGGTACAGTAGTGAGTGGCAAAAAATAATTGACAAGTACCTTGGTAGAGTGGATTATAAATAGCAGGGAGGGGTGTGTGAGTGCACAGAGTGATTCCTGCTACTGGGCAAGAGAGATATTAGGAACACAAAAGGAGACGGTCATTGTTATACCAGAAGAGCTGAATAACCCCGCAAGACAGAGGGCTATGCTAATTGACTCACGACAAATACAAAATCCTGTATTATCCGAAACTGGTCCCTACTGACTTGCAATTCTGTTTTCTCTCTAAATCCATAAGGGGTTTTAACAAGCCAGTACTTATATGGTATTTCTGGTAGATCCTTTTTTTCTTCTTCAAAGCATCCAAAAACAGAGCTAAGAATGGAACACTAGCAAGAAAACAGCAACAGACTGGGGCAACCAAAGAAGAACAGAGAACTCCGGCAAGTTCAGTTGTCACACTGAGATCATTCCTGCATCACCTCTGGACCAACAGCAAGACATCTGAGTGGCTTCTATCCACTTCTAAGCCATGCCCACACTGTTTCTGGGCTCGCAAAGCCCTCATGGTGACTGAGAATTGCTCCACCGCTGTAGTGATGCTGCTCCAGTTATCTCCAAGGAGAGCAGCGTCACTTCAGCAGTGATGCAATTCTTAGTTGCTGGGGGTGGGGGCTCTTGAAAGATCAGAAACAGCATGGGCATGCTTTAGAATCAGATGGAACCAGTGCAGATCCATGGTATTTAAGTCACTGTCCAGAAAGTAGAGATACACCTGAGAATGTAGAAATTGCCTATTTCGGCCATATAGGAACATAGGAAGTTGCCCTATACTGAGTCAGACCATAGGCTCATCTAGCTCAGTATTGTCTACACAGACTGGTAGCGGATTCTCCAGGGTTGCAGGCAGGAATCTCTCTCAGCCTTATCTTGGAGATGCTGCCAGGGAGGGAACTTGGAACCTTCTGTATGCAGATGCTCTTCCCAGAGTGGCCCCATCCCCTAAAGGGAATATCTTACAGTGTTCACATATAGAAGCTCTTCTCACGATCTGTGAGAAAAGCTTCTGTCAGGTGTGTGGGGAGAGCGGGTTTAGCCCGCTCTCCCTGCAGACAAGTGGACGGTCGTAGCTGGGTGGCTGGAGCCGGTGAGCCTGGTGGGTCCCACGAGCACTGGAAAGTGGGCTAAGCTCCCTTTCCAGTGAGCGTGGGAATAGCCTCATAGTCTCCGATTCAACCTGGGTAGATCCTGCTTATCAAAGACTTATCAACTCAAGCCTGCTGCCACAAGACCAGCTTTCCTGTTGTGCCAGATATTTGCATCTAGCTGTTATACTGCATCATGCTAGTGACGTTCCCCATCTCATGATTCTGAATTCATCTTCAAGAAGGCTCCCAATTGTCTGCTTGCTGGCAGGGCAGCATTCCTGCGATGTTGCAGTAGCACAGAGTGATTAATGCTTCTGCAGAAGGCCATACACTGTAGATCTGTTTGTTCAATAATTAGTTTAGCATTTGTGGGGGCTGTTTGCAAAGATTGCATTTTGAAAGAAGCATAAATTATATCCAGTCAAAGGCAGACGCCAAACTTGAGTTTACAATAAGTGCCCTTAAGTTCTTTTTTCTTTCTTTTAATGAAGCATTTGATAGAAAAAAAGAGTTGGGTCCCCCCCCCCTCCCAGTGTGGTGCCAACAATTTTCTTTACACACAAAGCAATATGCCATACAATTATGTATCCCATTGTATAACAGTAATGCCAAACTGCCTTGCATATAGCACTATCAAAATCTATCAGGCCTTGACCCCCTGCTGTGGAAATATTACTGCCCTCTTCTCACACAAAAGATCCCGCAGAGACTTTCTCTTTCCTTTTTTGCCCATCTTAAATAAAGTGCTTGAGATCTCAAGAGTGATTAGGACCCATGGAAATCAGATAAGATCTAATGTACATATTGCATTTTTAATTACGACTTGATGGGACAAAATAATCAGACAATATTTAATGGGGCTCTATAGTTTCAAAAAGAACAATGCCATGTAATTTCAGCAGAGAAGGAAGTCATGGGCAAATAATAGAACTGGGCCAAAAAAAGGTGAACACAGGAAGCTGCCTTCTACCAAGTCAGACTGTTGGTCAAAGGTTATACCTCCCCCCGCTCCTTTTAACATTTTTTAAATAACCCACTCTCCCTCCAAGGAGCCCAGAGCGGTGTACTACATACTTAGGTTTCTCCTCACAACAACCCTGTGAAGTAGGTTAGGCTGAGAGAGAAGTGACTGGCCCAGAGTCACCCAGCTAGTCTCATGGCTGAATGGGGATTTGAACTCGGGTCTCCCCGGTCCTAGTCCAGCACTCTAACCACTACACCACGCTGGTGCCTCCTCCTCTTAACATTATATCAGGTCAATCTTTCTTGGTAATGTACTAGACTGTTAGTGACCATAAGACTGGGCCAGCCTTGAGAACTTTCATAAACATCGTCTAAGTACAGAACAACATTCATTTACTCTGAGTATGTCAAAGTGAAAAGAGAATTGATGATTAACAAAGGACCAGCTAATTTTAAACATGCTCATTCCTTTATTAATAAGTGGATTGCTATTCTCAAATGTTTATTGGATCTCATGATCCTCATTATTCCACTCAGGTACTTAAAAAATTGGATGATCATATAGTAAGGAAATAATTTATTAACATAGTGGAGAATTTTACATTAGAAGAAGGTATTTTTCTGTGCACTCTAGATGTGGAAGCTGTGTATACCTCAGTACCCCATGAAGGGGCTAAGAATGCAGCAGAATCTTTTTTTCTCTTTTTTTTGGTCACAAAGAACCAATCAATTACCTTCAACACATTTTCTACTAGACCTTCTAGATATTTTATTGGGGGGAAAGTATTTTAGACGAAATCAAGACATCTAAATACGACAATATGGAATGTGGCCATGGGGAGTAAAGTAGCTCCATCTATAGCCAACTTGTATATATCCTTGCTGGAGTCCAGACATATTCTAACTCCAGCAGTTAATCCTTTCTTCTATTTTATTGATGATATTGTTCTTTTATTCGAGGGCACTTCTTCTTTTGAACAATTTTTAGAATGCATCAACTCTGGATATTCACATTATTCACCAGCCATGTCCATATTCACCCGCCATGTCCACCAAGATTGACTTGCTTTTTTGGCTGTACTTGTTGTATGAGCTAGATGACAATCACCTTAAAGTCTGTAATTTCAGGAAGTCTATTGCAACCCCCCCCCCAAAAAAACCCCTCCTATTTACATTACAACAGCTATCATCCAAGGCATTTAAAAACCAACCTTCCTTATGGAAAATTTTTAATATTATGTAGAAATTGCCTAGAGATTTCAACAGGAAGCATGTAAATTCAGTACACAATTTGTACACAGAGGTTACCCTATCAAAACTGTTCATACCACAGCTATTAGAGCCTCTCCGGAGTCTAGAAGAGAAGCATTGATCATATAAAGTAGAAACACCTCCAGAGAAGAGTAGTGATAAGATATTTTAGTTTATGGAATTTATTCATCTATCCTATCATATTAAGAACATAATCCGGAAACATTGGCTACTTATTGGACATCTACCAGGCTGTACTCAGTGTCCCAATATTGCATTCAGGAGGGGGCCATCTCTCAAGAACCTACTGGTTAGTGCAGACACAGGACATTCTTTAGGTCCACATCTTCCGCAGAACATGGGTACTTTTAAAAAATGTGGTACATACTCAGTTTGAATCCCCACTGGTATGTTCCCCAGACTATGGGAAACACCTATATCGGGCAGCAGCAATATAGGAAGATGCTGAAAAGCATCATCTCATATTGTGCAGGAGACAGCAATGGTAAACCCCTCCTCTATTCTATCAGATACCATCACAGGGCTCTGTGATCTCCAGGAGTCGACACCGACTCGATGGCACAACTTTTCTTTACATACTCATCATGTAGGCAGGTTCACAATTTTCACATTAAGGCACAGGCAAAACCTTTATTTTCATGTGTTTGGAACCTGCAATACAAAGAAGGTAATCTATATGCTTATATTTCCTTGTGGCTTGTTGTATATAGGTCAAAACACTCGGCCTTTGAAAATCAGGATCCAAGAAGTACTTTTAAAAACAACCCAGGGGATACTGTTCTTGCAAAACATTTTTGTGAATATCAACATTACAGGGATTTCAAAGATACAGTAGTTGATCAGGCACAATCCTATAGATTTCAGAGAATTACGCTACAAAAATTATGGTCACAGAAGGAAATGAGGTGAATGTTCTTTTTAAAGAGTGTGTTCCTTTCAGGTTGGGCTTTATTGTATTTCTTTGACATCTCTTTAAGAATCAGAGCTCTGGTGGCTATTTAAGAGCACAAGAGTCAGCTGTTGATTCATTAGACCAACTCTTTCACTTTTTGCAGGGAGCAGTTTTAGTCCCAACAATAAGAACTTTGACATTTTACCCATTCCGTTATGGTGAAATCATATGTTAGCTTCTTTGAAGAGGCAAACAATTATTCATAGTATTGTTACGGATAAATCAATGTTTTTTTAACACATGAATTGTGTCTCTTAGCATCAGACCAACAGGAATGTATATAAACACAAAGTAGCATCGAGTCCTGCTCCTTGGAGTGATTAGACAACAAAGTGAATGCTGATGCAAGGATTTTTGATTTCTCTGTATTTCTATTTATTTATTTATTTCTATTTTTAAAACTTATATACCACTTATATGTGGTACTTTAGTTGTGGTGTTCTGTATTTTCACTTTAAGATCCTAACGGAAATTATTTGAAGAGCGAACTCAAGAAGCATCCAAATCTTCCCAATAGAGTCTTCCCTTGTACCTTCTTACATCCTTATATTCTTATATCCAGTTTCTTATATCCTTGTATTCTTATATCTGATTTATCGTATATAAATCAAATAAATACAATACAAATCCTCCATTATTAGTCATCTATAATATATCCTCACATTTACTTCTTATTTTCTATATTGTTCCGGAATTTGTAATACATACTTTCTGTTATCTTTGGTATTGAAATATACTTCACAAAATATATATCGAAATATACTATCTAGGGACTTTGTTTTGTGTTATATCTATATCAGGTGTCTACCCTTTTCATTTTCTGTTCCCTATCTCACTTGGAGCTCAAACCCTTTATTGGGGTGTAGGGGTGTGTATGGACCAAAAATCATGGTTTGGTTCAAACGAAGCAAATTTGAACTGAACCCACATTGTGCTGAACTAGTTTGAGCACAGCTATACTTGTAAAGGGGAATCTGGTGAGGAAGCAGTATGTGACAGCAGCTCCCATGAATGAGTGAAGGAGGGACTAACTAACAAGAGGTGCTGCAAACATATTGGGCAGCACCCAGACTAAGCCAGTCATGAAATGAATGGGGCTTAAGTTAGTCACGAGTATTTTGTGTCACTGATTTCAACTGAGTTTAGCCATACACATACACATACATATACATATCCCCTGCTAACTGAGCAACAGTGATGATTCTCTTCCGTTTAGCAGGGGGAGAGCAACTGGCCCTATCCATCCCTAGCACAGCATTCCTCCAGTGGTTTTTTGCTGGTGTCTATCTTGTGCTTCTTTTTAGACTGTGAGCCCTTTGGGGACAGGGAGCCATTTTATTTATGATATCTGTGTAAACCGCTTTGGCAACGTTGGTTGAAAAGCAGTGTATAAATATTCATCGTATTTGTGTGTGTATGTGTGTATATAAATTTATCAGTCAGTCTTTATTATGGACCTGTTTGTGTGTGTGCGTGTGTGTGTGTGTGTGTGTGTGTGTGTGTGTATGGAGAAGGAGAGCGTGCTTTGGGGGGAAGGGGAGAGACATGTAAATCACTCCTCCTCCATGTCTGTTCTCTACGCCCATTTGTCTCCAGCCCGGGATGCTGAAGACCTCTTGCAGATCTAAGTATCATGTTACCCAATATATTGTATTTGGACAGGCATATTTAAAGTATTGAGCACCTCCCCAAAGAGTTGCTTTCAGTATCAACAAGCATTGATTAAAAATGAAGCAATAGTTGCGCTCCAGGTTAATGGCAAATGCCAATGGAGCTGCTATTGATTAAAAGCAACATGTTTTCCTTTGGTTGACGTGAGCAAGGAGAGCTGTGGTTGCCATAACAATATGGTATAACTCTCTTTTTGTAATTAGCAATCATCCAGTTGTACCTGCCATTCTGCCCTTTACACTTGGAGGTTAAACAGCATTTGTATTTGTCAAGTAAACCTTGCTAATAACAATAAAAGAGGAGAAAGCAAACAGGAGGTGAAGTATACCAGGCCTATCATAAGCGGTTGCGAAACTGTCCTTCACTTCATCACCATGACAATTCCCTATTTGTAATGTTTTACTCCAACCGTTACTCAACATATATTTATTCTGGGACAATTATACCATGAAATTTCCAAAAGTGAAGAGAAAACAAGAATTACAGGGACCTGCTACACAATCAGTAGCCTTTGTCTGGAGAAGCGAAGGAAGACAGATAAATCAAAACACTTCTGGGAGATACCAGTTTTGAATGATCCCCACTGCCACCAAGAATGCATCTTATAGATGCAGGAAACTGGTCCATCAGGAAGAGGACAAGTCTAGATCTTAGCTTCCTGCCCTGTTTTTCTTTTCTTTTTCAATTTGCAGGGAGATTTTTATTATGTTTTGTTTACACAGTCAGACAGGTGTTATTGACTGGTTTGTTTTATCCAGACGTTGAGTCCTTCCCAAGGACCTAGGATGCCAGAATTTTATTGTCAATGTTGTTGCTGTTGTTATAGATATCGTCGCAGAATATAGGTTGTTCCCAGTAAAGTTGCTTTTTGTAATTGGCTGATGGTGATTTCTGTGGCCCCTATAGTGTTGAGGTGCTCTTCGAGTTGTTTTGGAATTGCACCTAGGGCGCCAATTACCACTGGGATTATTTTGGTCTTTTTCTGAGACAGCCTTTCAATTTCAATTTGTAGATCTTTGTATTTTGTTATTTTTTCTATTTCTTTTTCTTCTATTCTGCTATCCTCTGGCATTGCAATGTCGATTATTTTGACTTGTTTTTCTTTCTTCTCAGCTACAGTTCTCAGCTACAATCTGGTGTATTGTGTGGCAGATATTTGTCTGTTTGTAGTCGAAAGTCGCATAATATTTTTGCCTCTTCATTTCTGACAACTTTTTCAATTTTATGGTCCCACCTATTTTTGGCTACAGGTAGCTTGTATTTTTTGCAGATGTTCCAGTGTATCATCCCTGCTACCTTGTCATGCCTTTGTTTGTAGTCAGTCTGTGCGATCTTTTTACAACCGCTGATGAGGTGGTCCACGGTTTCATCTGCTTCTTTACAAAGGCGGCACTTGCTGTTTGTTGTGGATTTTTCTACTTTTGCTCTTATTGCATTTGTTCTTAGTGCTTGTTCTTGTGCAGCCAGTATTATTATTTCTTTATTTCTTTATTACATTTATAAACTGCCCCATCCAGAAGCTCTGGGCAGTGTTAAATATAGGGGAGTATTCAGAATGTAAACCCCATCTCATTGTGTTGAGTTTACCCATCAGGGACATCCTTGCCTAACTGATGCAAGGTGAGGGTGGGTGGGACCATTGACATTGCTTGACGGTGCCGGTGCCCTGTCCACAAAGGGCTCACAGAGGTGAGTCTCACGATCAAACCCTTTGAGGGTTTGCAGCGAGAGTGGGCTTAGCCCGCTCTCCCTGCAGGTGATTGCCTGCAGAGCCCTGGGCAGCTGGATCAGCTGCCCACACGACTGCTGGCTCTGTCATGGAGCCAGTGGGGGCTTTGGGGATTGGGGGCTGTGTGGGCCCTGGAAGTGCGGCCCGCGGATCCTGGAGAGACCCCCAGGGCCAGGATGCTGGTTTCAGCCTCCTGCCTGGGTTCTCCTTGTGTGTTGCTGTGGCGCGGCAATACACGATCAGGAAGAAGAGGTTCATGGAGCACTCACACTGTTAATGGAGCACTCGCTCCACTAATTCCCTCAGAGGTGGAATTAGGCGGGTTAGCTGCCGGGAGCCATGCAGCTCCCATGACAGCACACGGTTGCCAAAAAGCATGCTAGGCTCCCTTAGCCCGTGTTTTGGCAATCTGGAGAATCGCTTCACAGTCTGAAATGAAACTGAAGGCAGAACCGAAGGCAGAACAGCCACTGGAAGGATGCTGTGCTGGGGCCAGATAGGGCCAGTTGCTTTCCTCTAGCAAAACATAAGAGTATCACCACTTTGAAAGGTGCCTCTTTGCCTAGTTAGCAGTGGGTATGCTGAATCACTGGGGGAGGCAAGCATCCCAGCCAGCTTCTATGATGGAGCTTCTCTATCCCAAATCTTCCCCAGGAGGGAAAAGCCTCTTCATCTCCACCAAGCTCCAAATCCCTCAAGGTTCACAAATCACTCTCGCCCAGATGATTGGCTGGAATGTCAGATCCCTTCCCGCCTCCTCAGCCAGGCCAAATAGGCAGGGCAGGACTCCATTGGCAAAACCAGTGAGCTGTCACCTCTGATACAAGTCCCAACTTGACAAGACAACTGAGCCCCGAATGAGATGCTGTGCCTCAATGATCCACCATGGTCCAAACATGGCTGACTCATATGTACTCTGGTTTCCTGCCTCTCAGAAATCCTCACAAGATGATCTGCAACCAGGCTGAAATCCCAAAGCACATGTTCTCCTTGTCTCTTTGCAAATATCCCCCTTCCTGCAAGTGCTTTAGGGAAAGCCCCATTCTGCTGCATGTCATCCTTCCACCTGCTGCATGTCATCCTTCAAATGAATGTTGCTGCTGCAGTTAAAGAGCTGGGCCACATGAGCATCAGAATCATGTGGTGCAATTGCTCTTGGGCTGCACCACTCTTCTACCTCTCCCTCTCCCTTTCTCTTGCTCTCGTCTTCCAAGATTAAAATATGGGGAGAAAGGATAACCTTTGCAAAATATAAACAATTGATGGTGTATATAAGACAATTATTTTCAGAATATCTACTAAAAGACCAAAAAACCCCAGTCTACTTTTGGTAATGTAACATCTCATCATGTCAAAGGCCACATTTTCATCTTAGTTCATTAGATCTAGATCTTGGCGTGCAATGATGTATTTATCTTTTCAAAGTAATACCCTTTTGATTATATGTCATGGATAAAATCTTAACTTTGTCTTGGAAGCATGGGTCTAATGGTGACTGCTTTATGAGCCCCCTGAACCTTGGCAGTAGTTCATCCAATTACCTGGTGGTGATTAAGATGGGTTCCTCTTTTGGACTCCTGTACGATACAGCAACGACAAGTCATAACTTGCAGAAATCTCATGGAGTCATTGACTTTCTGACAGAGCTGTAATTCTGAAGTTGAATCTTTGAGCCCGGGATGTTTGAATATCTCTGTTCATTTCTCAGTGTGTGTAATAACGTTTCTGAAGAGAAATAATAGCCCCCTGGAAAAGAAGCTGTCATCTGTCTCGAAAAGCTATAGCTTTGCTACAACACAGCCAAGGTTTGCACTTGGTGGTGGAGCAAATGCTACTGCTTCTTCATTGTCACATACATAGGAGAGCTGCAAAAGAATAAGACCCTGAGGCTGGTCTCATGACCCCCATTTTCAGGGAAATAGGCAGTAGGAACATAGGAAGCTGCCATATACAGAGTCAGACCATTGGCCCATCTAGCTCACTATTGTCTACACAGACTGCCAGCAGCTTCTCCAAGGTTACAGGCAGGAATCTCTCTCAGCCCTAACTTGGAGATGCTGCCAGGGAGGGAACTGGGAACCCAAACGCTCTTCCCAGGGCGGCTCCATCGCCGGAGGAGAATATCTTGCTGTGTTCACACTTCTAGTCTCCCATTCACATGCAACCAGGGCAGGCCCTGCTTAGCTAAGGAGTCAAGTCATGTTTGCTACCACAAGAGCAGCTCTCCTCTCTTTTGAGAGGAGAGAACAACCTTTGATGTGTGCTTCTGTTCTCTGCTTGGTCTCTAGTTATTTCACCTGAACCCCATAGCTCTGCTTTCCATTAAACATAGATATGCATATAAAAAGTTAAAACAATTCAACAATTTAAAATCAACCATAACATTAAAAGAGACAATTTTAAAAAGCTGGGAAAGCTTGGGTGAAAAGATGGGTTTTTCAGATGCTTGTTTGTTTTTTAATTGCTGTCTCTGAGGAACCCACAGCCCTCCAGGACTGGCCTGGAATCTCTAGGAATCAGATCGCCTAGGAGACAGGCGCAACCCTTTTACTAAAAAAGCTGGGTGCCCACATTAGAATCTCACTGTACTTTTGTGACCATCCTCTTGAATAGGAGACTAATAGAACTCCAGCGGACACATCCCCATGAGTTGACACCACATACAGATCTGAAATGCATCTATAAATGTTTTGCAGAAAGCATTTCTTATGGCCCCAGCCCTTGTGTGTAACCCTCCAGCAAGTAACTGTGTTCAAGGCAGAACAGAAAGCTGAATACAGACAATTAACTTGCCACCTTGCTCTGCTGTCCGGATTCCATTCCAGAACTGGTCAAATAATACTGAGTAAATAATTCATCTCACACATTATTCTTCTCACTGCTCACACATGTTGCACAGGCCTGGGTGAGTACTTTTTGTGAAATCATCCCGTAAATATTTAATTCAACATGGTTAGACATTTCTGTAAATAAAACATTGGACTGATTTTTATTTCAGTGCTTTCCTTTAACCACTCTGTGTCTGACTTTAGAAAACAGGATAGGTACTGATATCTCTGAACCCAGGTCAGTGAGCAGCTGTGGTGATGACCATGAGACAGAAGCCCTATTCAGACATGATAAGAAAGATGTTGTGCATTTGTAGAGGTAAAGGTAAAGTGTGCCATCAAGTTGATTTCGACTCTTGGTCCCCACAGAGCCCTGTGGTTTTCTTTTAGTAGAATACAGGAGGGGTTGACCATTGCCTCCTCCCACACAGTATGAGCTGATGCCTTTCAGCAGCTTCCTATATTGCTGCTGCCTGACATATTACCAGTGGGGATTCGAACCGGCAACTTTCTGCTTGTTAAGCATTTCCTTGCTGCACCATTAGGTGCATATGTACAGTCTCTAAAACAGGGCTTGAAGCCCCACCCCCCACCCCATCAGTCATCCCCAGAGGTGCACCACTCAAAGTTAGAGGGCTGTTAATCTGAAGAGGTGAATGCTGTATCCATGATGGCATGACTGGAAGATTCAGGTGCCCAAACCTCCCAATCATGGAAGCATCCCCCATCCCCCTTAGATGAAGTCTGGTTAGATGAACAGTGCCCTAACCATGAGCAGTTCACCATGGCGGATGACCAACAGAGCCAGGTCAAGTCTTCCAGCCCCATTTAGACCCTAGACACAAATACAACATATTTCTTAAAATACCTGAATAGGGATGGAGAGAGGTCCCACAAGGTCTAGCTAAGGGCTCCTAATGCCGGCAAGAGGGAATTTGTTGTAACTGTTTCCACCCCCCAGTTTACTGCCACAAAATATGGTGGCAGTGGCCCTCAGTTTAGACTGGTGCGATTTAGATTAATCATTTTAATGGGGATTCCACACATTCGTGGTGTCCTGTCCCACCTTACTACGTCTGAAGGTGGCAAAACAAGGCAGGTCAGTTTGCAGCACCAAGGACAGCTCCATAGGATCCACAGCAATGAGAGGTAGACTGATATATGACTGATCTCAGGCTATGCCTCCTGGGCTCCACCATTCTGCTCAGAGAGTAGAAGCCTTAAAGGAGCAGCCCTGGTGTCTGGCATTCCTCTTCCTCTCCACCTGTCCCTGCCCATACTGTTGCCAGTGTGGGAGGGGCTGGCTCCTCAGTGGGCTTGAGTCCTCAGGTGCTCCTTTGGGGGGGCAAGTCTCTGGGGGTGCTACTTCAAGCCATGCCAACTCTGGAGCTCTCTGAGACTCAGAGAGATCCAGTGATGGTCTTGCCTAGTCATGATCAAATTCAGAGTCACTAAGCAGCGTGGGGATCATGATACATGGAGATGGATAACTAGCAACTGCTCTCAGGTGTGATGTATATATGAAATCTCAGGGAGTAAGAGAGTTTAGTGTACTCACACAATTCCTCTGGGAGGGAGCAGGTTTCCACACATTACATTTGGTGAAATTTGGGTTCCTTCAGAAGCAACTCTCCTTGCAGATTGGAAGTGAGGTCAAAGAGTTTTGAAAAGATTGGCAATATTTGTGGGGAGGAGATGTTCTGCACTTCTATATAATCATTCCAGAGCTGGGCTGAGGAAATAAAGCAGTTTGAGCAACAGATTATAGGGCAGTAAGGAAGGGGAGGGTTTAGTTCTCATCATTCACACACCCCTTTTGTTGTTAGAATTGGACTCATACACACATATCCATGCCACACACACTCCACTTGATATAAACAACAAACATGGCTTCTGCTGTCACATCTGGTTTAGTCGGTGTGAAGAAGATATAAGCCTAGAGCAAGGCCTCCCCTGAGCCATGAAAGTCCCCAAAGTTACACATGGAAGAAGACACAACACTCCATTTAATAACAGGACAAACATTGGTTGTAGAGGGGAGTTGTCACCTTTTGCCTAGCAGGATTTGTCTTGGTTTGCATTTGGATGGAATACTATCTGTGAGTGCTGTAAGATATTCCCCTTAGGGAATGGAGCCATAGTTCAGTGGAAGAGCAATCTTAGGTTCACTCTCTGGCATCTCTAGGTAAGTCTGGGAGACACTCCTGCCTGAAATCTTGGAGTGCCACAGCCGGTCAGTGTAGACAACACTGATATAGATGGACCAAAGGTCTGACTCAGCATAAAGCAGCTTCCTAGAATAGACAACCCTACATTGTTTCTACAATCTAATCCATGTCTTTGTGTAAATGAAACAATCCCTTCATTATTTTTAGCAGTAACATGGGATTGCTAGCAAATATATAGTGGAAAAAGTGATTAAAGCAATGGTAACCCTTTCCCACTTGACGAGTTCTCCTTAAAGGCTCCATTTGTCATTGAATTCATAGTGCTGGATGGTTTTTTTTCCCTTTTAAAGCAACTCTTCAGAAAACAGGAGACCATTATAAATGCAATCTGCCACCTGCTCCAACCATGTAAAATTTAATTGTCTCACTGCTCAAAGATTTAGAAGAAAAGAAATGTCCTAATTCATTGTTTCCCTCTCCCCCTCACAAATGGCAAATAAGAACAGGAATGAAAAGGGATGAGCTGGGTTTTGCAGTCAACACTTTTGGTGAAAATAAAACAAAGAAGTAAGTGTAATGAGTGGTTATAAAGGAACAGCAGATTGATTTTGGGTTGAAAAAAATCACTCAATATTTTATGAATGAAAATAAATGCAAAATTTCTGAGGAAAGGCTATACAAATAAATGGAACTAGAAGACTAATCATATACGGGAAAGATGTTGGAAGTTGGAACTGACAATATTTCATTGCGGGAAAATGATTAAGGTGAAATATGTTGACAATTTTCTAATATCTGAAAGGATTGCAAAACCAAGAGGGAAAACAATTATCCATTTTGTTCACTGGGGACAGAACCAAAACTTATGAGTTTCTGCTACACAATGTCAGATTTCGCTTAAATTTCAGGTAATACGGAATAGCTGAGAACAGAAGCAAACAATTAAAACAAAAGCCAATACAGGTTTGGCCCAGAATTCAGCCATGCAAGTTGAAATATACATTATGTATAAAGTGTGTCGTCAAGTCAATTCTGCCTCCTGGCTCTTGCAGAGCCCTGTGGTTTTCTTTTGGTAGAATACAGGAGGGGTTCACCATTGCCTCCTCCCATGCAGTATGAGACGATACCTTTCAGCACCTTCCTATATCGCTGTTCCCCCATATAGTACCAGCAGGGATTCGAACCAGCAACCTTCTGCTTGTTAGTCAAGCATTTCCTTGCTGTGCCACTTAAGGTGTACTACATCGTGTATAGCTGCATCAGACTATCATCTGTCATGGTGATCAGGTGTTTGGCAGATGAGGGGGAGATAATGGGGGATTGTACTTTTATTTATTATTGCTTATTTAAGATGATATAGTGGTGATGGTATACGCATTCTCCCTTACTCCAGACAATATATTAAGACTGCTTCTATACATAAATAAAATACCTAAAATTTAATAAATGTATATAACACCCCATATAAAATCTCAGGGTGGCTTACAATTTAAATAAACAGTCACAGAAACCTAAAAACAGATTAAAATCACTAAAAATCAAACTTTCAAACATGTTAAAACTTTTCGAAGCAGCTTGTCCATCTCCTCGGGAGTCACAAACTGAAACTGATCCAACCTAACCATACAAGAGGAGTTGCTGGGCACCTCCATCACAGACTCTGCAGTAACCGTATCCAGCTGCCTGCTTACCTTTGCAACAGCTGATTTTCTAACTGTCATGACCCTAACCCCAAGCAATGACTAGAACTCTGTTATGAAGGAAGATGGTCCGTTCCAGTTGAAAAGACCAGCAGAACAAGCTGTGGAAGTGTAGACCCAGGCCTTACTACCATGCTGAAACCCACAAATCAGGAGCCCCTTGAGCCAAAGACCTCTGAACTGGAATCTTGAAGAAAGCAACTCCCGTGCCAGGGAGTTCATCTGGCATGAATCCATGCCAGATTCCTCCAGCATCCTCAGCATTCTACCTGTCTACCAGCACTGTCAGTCTACACGATCCCGAGTGCAAGCACCAGAGGACCAGGTATAAGAGACAGACAGGCTTGTCCCAGAAAACTACTCCTTGAAGTCTCTCCACTCTTCAGGAAGGGGGAGGACCTTGGAAAGCTCACTCAGGAAGGACGGAAGGGTGCAGATGGTCTTGGGAGTCAATTGGAAGAGGCTGTCTGCTCTCTGGGATCTGTCTAGATACTAGAAGACCTCCTTGTCCTTCTGTCCATGGTTCCTGATCATGGATTGGACATGAGACTGCATCTGTTTACTGGCTGCTTTCACCATCAGTGCAGAACTGAAGGATCTGCTTCCTCCATGCACTAGGACTGGAAATATATAGACCCATGCAAATGCAGTCATAGCAGCTTTTGTGGGAGGAGAGCCGGTCTTGTGGTAGCAAGTGTGAATTGTCCCCTTTGCTTGGTTTGCATTTGGATGGACGACTATAAGTGAGCACTGTAAGATATTCCTCTTAGGGGATGGAGCTGTAGATCAGTGGATGGATGCCTGCATGCTTGAATGTACAAGGTCTCAGATTCTCTCCCTGGCATCTCCAGGTAGGGCTGGGAAAGACTCCTGCCTGAAACCTTGAAGAGCTGCTGCAAGTCAGTGTAAACAATCTTGAGCTAGGTGGACCAATGGTCTGACTCAGTATATGTTACATTTTTATGACACAGGTATGTTGATGGATTCAATGGATTCTGTACATTTGAGTAAGGACATGTTTGCATGGAGACTGTGAGATGTATTATCTCACTTGGGGTAGGAAATAGGTGCCCATGCTTGAGAAAATATGTCGGAGAGGAGACCTGGTCTTGTGGTAGCAAGCATGACTTGTCCCTTTAGCTAAGCAGGATCTGCCCTGGTTGCATTTGAATGGGAGACTAGAAGTATGAGCACTGTAAGAGATTCCCCTTAGGGGATGGAGCCGCTCTGGGAAGAGCAGAAGGTTCCAAGTTCCTTCCCTGGCTTTGTCAACATAGGACTGAGAGAGATTCCTGCCTGCAACCTTGGAGAAGCTGCTGCCAGTCTGTGAAGACCATACTGAGCGAGATAGACCAATGGTCTGACTCAGTATTTGGCAGCTTCCTATCTTCCTATGTTTTTCAATATGTATGAGGTTATTGGTGAAAACCCCCCTTTTTAACAGAAGAGAGTGGAACGGACATCAAAGGATGGCATGTGACATTTGGGAAGAAAAGAAACAGATATCTCTATCTATGTTCTCTGTCTGCCCTTCAGTGGGATCTCTGTTGTTAAACAAAGCACTGATCAGGTTCACATGGGAGACGTGTGGGGAAGGGACATTAATAAAATTAAGATCTCCTTTTCAATGGCAAACCAAGAAGCCCTAAAACCCAGCTCTTGCTCTAGCTGGATTTCCATTCTGAAGAAGACCAACTCTGGGCATTGTGACCCCTGCCAACTTAGAGTTCCTGATAGGCAAGGAACAGAGGGGTAGAAAAGAGACAGAGGAAGCAAGGCTGTGCATGTTCTTAAGAGGAATGTGGAAATGCAACAGCACCGCAGTCTTCTCTCTGCACAACATCTCTTCACACTCGCCATTTTTACGAGCCTGTCTGGAATGTACTCCCCACCACCCCAAACAACACATCATATTTTGATGTCATTTTGGTGCAGGGCTTTGAAAATTAAAATGTGTTCAGTGTCAAGCAGTTCTGTTTCTTGTCTGATCTTAGCAAGGTTATAAATCACTCTCCCCCCCTGGATACGGCATGAATTTTAGTACCTTGATAAACACATGTTTTGCTTGTAATATGCAAAAGCGAGAGAGTGAGAAAGAGAGCAAGAGAAAGAGAGAGAGGGAGAGAGAGAACACTCATGCCTCACCCATCCCTCTTTTCTTCTCTGTATTAATCTCAGTGTTGAGAAAAGCGTATTTGCTACTCCTAAGTAATAAGAAAAATGCCAAGGTTCAAATGCAATGAATCTGTTGTCGCCAAGCCTCAAAACTTAGTGATAACTAGCCGACTAGACAAGAGATAAACTGTCTTTAGTGCTAATGGCAGCTTCCTTTCCAGGGCAGATAGCAACTGTGGTCCATGGGTAAAAGCGCCTCTGACTCCACCACTGAGCTATGGCCCTTTCCGCTGATGGGTATACTTTACAGCAGGCAGTGCCCATATGTAATCACTCATCCAAATGCAAACCAGGGCAGACCCTGCTTAGTAAAGGGGACAATTCATGGTCACTATCACAAGACCAGCTCTCCTCCCCTACTGACCTGGAAGCATAAGGGATTGAACTTACCCTTATGGGTTCTGTTTCTTGGGCACACTAGAGTGGAACCAAAGACCTTGGTTATAGCCATTATTTTTTTTCAGTTCATTTTTGAAATACTGGAGGGGGGGGGGATTCAATTATTTTCCTTTTTTCCTTTATGACTAAAATATATTTTATTTCTGCCATGCAGCTGTTTTGCAAGAGTCCCAGTTCATTCGGAATTGAAGCTTCATCAAGGTTATCTGTTCCTAGTATGGAATGTGTCTACAACTTAGCTCTCCTGGATGCTTCAGGGGCAAAACTAAATGTATAACATTCCTCAATATCCTCTTTTCAGCCTTGGCCCTTAGCTAAGGATCAGAATTCAAGGGCAAGGAAAGCAGGTCACATTTCCTCCCAACATGTCCTAGAGCTTTTCTTTGGTATTCAAAGTTGCCTTCCATTTATTGCTTTCAATCCTTGGTATTTGCTTGGAAGAAAATGCACCTATTTTCCTCCCTATTTCCAGGTTTTCTCCATCCTGTGTCTTGTTCCATATATCTCTAACAAGCAGCTGAGAGTTATGAATGCTTCCCCCAACAAATGCATGTTGCATTCCCCCCTCAATTTGCCCAAATGATGTGCCTTAACACATACTACTTCCCCCATGTTGCAGCTTCTGCTACTGCTGTTGGTTGCCTATCATAGATTTTATCTGAGCTGGAGGTTTAATCACAGGCCACAAGGTAGGCTATGAGAATGAGACTGGGTGATCATTTGTTGGAGCTGAAATGGGGGTGATTAACCTGGAATTGGTACAGAGCTTAAACCCAAATGGCCCCTTCTAGCCCCATAACAGCAATAAGATTCTTTGTACTGGGAAAACTGGAAGACCAGAAAGCTAATTCAAACTGCCAGTCACTTTTCTCACCTCTGATTCCCAGTCAGTTCCTTGCTGAGAGAAACGCATTTATTTGAAGCTGCTCCCTGTTCTGAGAAGAATGAAGGAATGCTGGGCTTCAGAGCTGCAAAAGGGCATTTAATAAGTTGCTCCACAGCGAAGCATAACTGTCAGGGTTACTTCATCAGGACTCGGGTCCTTTCCAAACTTCATGTGTAAAAAAGGTTTATCCCAGAAGTGTTGCAGTGATGCTTCTGAAATTCCCCGTAATTTTTTCCTCAGTGGATTCTGGAGTCTGAATTTCTTGGTTTTGTTTCTGAGATGGAACTAACTACAGTGGTTCATTGGATTAGGCTACTTATATTGGGCAGCAGCAATATAGGAAGATGCTGAAAGGCATCATCTCATACTGCGCGGGAGGAGGCAATGGTCAAGCCCTCCTATACTCTACCAAAGAAAACCACAGGGTTCTGTGCGCACCAGGAGTCGAAATCAACTTTACTTTACTTCACTTTACTTTACTTTTTACTTTACTTTACCTAAGGCAACCCCAGAATGCAGCACTCACCAGTTCCGTCCACTGGACCATCACTGACACCACCGCACTATTCACACAACCATATATACCTGGGAACAGCATCTGACCTGGGTATGCATGGTTGTGATGATGGGCGTGCGTGCACATGCTTGGGTGAATGGGTGTGTGTGCAATTGCATTTACACAACCATGCAAACCCAGGTCAGAGACTGTACCCAGGTATATATGGCTGTGTGAGTGGGCTGCGCCTCTTTTCACCCTCATCTTTTGACATGCATTCTGAGTCGGCTACAGTTCTCCTTCATGTCTCACTCAGCATCTGCTGTCCCCTGTTTTTCTGCCCTGTCACTCGCACCAAGCTTTTAGAGCACGGGCGCAGTGATACAGCAAGGGGGAGCAAACAGGGACATCTGGTAGCCCCAAGACAAGGACGGAGTGTGTGTTGTTTGCTCCTCCATGCTGAATCAGGTAGCTTGAGCTGCCTACAGGTTTGACACCCCTGTCTCTCACTACAATCACTCTCAGCTCCAGCACCAAACACCCGAAGCTGGAAGGGAGAGAGGCAGTGAGTGACAGGCAGGAGAAGCTGCCGGGTGCAGGAAGGAGTGGTGAAGCCATGGATCACATGCTGGAAGATGAAGGCAAAAGAGGTGGTGTCAGCAATTATCCCTGGCCCAGCAGGCAGGGACAGGAAAGAAAAGGTGGTTTGGACTGGGAAGGAGAGGATCCATGGTGAGCAGCAGCAGAGGTGTGGCTGTGGGGAGTGAGGTGAGGTGCTTGCTCTCACCTCCTTGGGGTGCACCCGCTTCCTGAAACAGTTCCCTCACCTTGCCTCATGGGCGAGCCTCCCTTGGGAAGCAATGGATCCGGGATCCTCCATCAGTCTCTTAAAAATATTCCAGGATATTCTTTCAGATTGCTCTGCACACAATTTGCCACAGCATTCATTCTCTTCCTCTTTGTACCTCTCTGCATTAACAAAGTGCACTTGTCAGGTTATAAAGCCCTGCAAGAAAGCAACCTTTATTTAATAAATTTATATATTCTCTGCCACAAGATGTGGTGACAGCCAACAACCTGAATGGCTTTGAGAGAGATCTGGATAACTGCATGGAGGAGAGGTCTACCAATGGCTACTAGTCTGAGGGCTATAGGCCACCTCCAGCCTCAAACTCAGGATGCCTCTGGATACCAGTTGTAGGGGAGCAACAGCAGGCGAGGGGGCATGCCCTCAACTCCTGCCTGTAGGCTTCCAGCGGCATCTGGTAGGCCACTGTGTGAAACAGGATGTTGGACTAGATGGGCCTTGGGCCTGATCCAGCAGAGCTGTTACTGCCCAAAACTTATGTCTTATAAATCACCCAAAATTTATGTCTCTGGATGGTTTACGATAAAGGCAGTACAAATTAAAAGAGAATCTCAGTGAGATTCTATGTACGACTGCACCACTATCTGTTTTCTGTAGTGCTGAACTCTGCACTGAAAGATCCTTTTTCATACTGAAATGGGACATGTTGATGTCTCTTTCCTAAGGCCACAGGTTTCCCAAACAGTGGCCAACATGTCACACAATGCAAGAAAGGCATGTCCAACCTGCCAGGACTGTAGGTTGGAAATGCAAAAAGTCAGCCTTGGCAGAGTTGTACAAGAGTGCCACTGAGCAACTACTTAAAACAGTACGTAGGCACTTGGGCTGTTTTAAACTGTTGCTCAGCTGCATTCTTGTACAGCACCTCTGTGGCTGGCTTCATATGCACAGCAGCAGTAGCAGTTTGGAGATGCTGCATTGTACAACACGTTGACGACAATGCCTTACTTCTCTCTCATTTCCCTAATAGTCTCTGGCCAGCTGTGGTGAAGTGCCTCAGGAGGAGGAGGTAGGGAGACCTATGCACCTACAGGCATCCAGAATATTATAGTAAGTTAAAAGGAGGAGTTTGCTTTAGGTGGTGAGGTATAGTTCACCGTGGATAGGGCTTTAACATCCATTGTTGTTTTCTCTCTTTAAGCTAGCTATATTTCTATCTGGTTTTACCAGCTAAAGTCCTCCAGGATCAGCAGGCTCAAAATATAACCAAACTAAACTAATTAGTTTGTGAACCAGTCCACTGCACGATACTTCAATGAGCGGCAACTTTGGCAAAATATTATTTAGATGAAATTCTCCCAGCCAGAACTCTCATTTACAAATGATCTGTCTTCCTGTTCAAAATAAATTATCCTCTCCTACAATTGTCTTGCTAAACCATTGTCTCTAGGGAAGGGCTAATTTGTGTTAGTTGAGTGGCTGTCTGGTGGAGTGAGTATAAGAAAAGATCTTTGCTTGTTCTCTCCGTACCATCCAATCATCCTCCCATTTGTTGGCTGGGGCATCTGTCATGGAGAATATTCGGCTCTCTAAGACAAGTGTCTCAGCCATTTGTTTGAAGTAATCACTTGTCCAGTCTAATATTATCCAGATTGCAGCAAATCTGAATGAAAACTATTAACCAGAGATAGGAAAAAGTAATTGTTGAAGTGAAAAAGTGTGGTCAGATTTGAGATTGAACTTGACAGCAAAGTGGGCAGTATTGACATTGTGTTGTGTTCTCCAAATTAATTTGGGAAGAAAGGACCAAAATGTTTCATTTAGGAGAGCACAAGATAATTGCCCAAGTTGCTCCACTCTTTGCCACAATAGTTAAGCATTAAAACCAAACAGGAACAGAGCTGAGGTAAGGAACACTGGGCATGATCCATTTGAATTTCACACTTTGAAATCTCATTGATTTCAGTTCCAAAATGGAAGATGTACTTTACTTCCTCCCAGTGAGATCAAGAGGATTTAATAGTGCAATGGAGCTGCACCCCTTAGCATCACTTATCATAATTCAATGGGTGGAGAAAAAAACCCTTGGCTAAGAGCGGCATCTGTGATTAGAATTTAGAGATACCTAAAGGTGGTATTTTCCCACTTTATATATCAATTGTTGGTAAATTATAGGGATGTGCAGAACTGTTCATGATCAGAATGTTCCAACTGAGAAACGGGCCATTTCAAGTGTACTGAGCTCAGAACAGAACACCCTTCAAATGAAGGGCTTGTTCCGAGCATGGAATGGAATGACCCTAATTTGACTCGGAACACTCAGAATTTTCCAAGCTCCATGTTGAACTCCAAAATGGCACTCCTGTGCATGTGCAGCAGCCATTTTCATTGTCAGCAGCACCACCAAAATGGCTGCTGTGTGTGTGCAGAGGCCAGAAAAGCATTATTTTGGAGTCCAAAATGGCGCTTGAACATTGCGAGTCGGAATGGGGTCGTTCTGTGAGAACAACCGGCTCAACCAGTTGTTCCCATGGAATGTTCCAGTGATTTTGTGTTCCATTCCAAGCTTGGAACAGAATGCAAAATCTGTTTTGTGCACATTCCTACTAAATTTTAATATTTATTCTGGTTGATTATTCATTCATTCATTTGCATTATTACTCATCCAGGAGTGACTTCCTAGGAGCAATTGAGCCACAAATACTTTTATGTCCTTCTGTGTTTGCAAGCCAGAAACCTTTTCACTGTAACGCTTCCTTAGCTGAGAGAAAAGATGGGAACTGTATATTTCTACTCATGCCTCCTCCAAAAGAGCCATTTCTTTCTGGTTTCTGTGTCCCTGTTGCCGAATATTATTTGAAGCCTTCCCTTCATCAGGAAGACAGACAAGATTGAGATGCCCTAAAATGATGTATGAATTTCACATTATACCTAAAAGAATGCCGTGACTCTTAATAGATAAAAAGAGAGTGATTTCTCCAGCTGTACCACTGTTTGCACAGATTCACCCTGAAAAGATTAGCCATGCCCTCATTCAGCCGTGACTTTTTGATATATGAAATCCACTGACTTTTGTTGTTTTACTCCCTTTAAATAACAGGAAAACAGGAATATCTGATCACAGGACTACTTTCCTATTCATACTTCAATTATTTGCAAACATGAAACTGGATTCATTAATATCCAAAGTACAACCCAAGTCTAAACCTTTATATAAAATGACAGAAAAAAGCTAAAAGATAACAATGAGAAAGAGGCACAGAGAGAGAGAGATTGGAAGGTAAGCAACTCTCAATTTACCTAATTATCTGTCTGGACCAAAGAAACCTTTCAATTAAACTTAAGGGTTTGGAAGTAGATGAGAGAACATTTTCAAGGGCAAAACGTATCAGTTCATTTATCTTTGGAAAGGAAACAGATATAAGTGAAAAGAATTTGTCATAGCGTTTTTCCTCTTTACATTTATTCCAGATTTACTGAGGCCACGGTAATGTCACGTCTATCACAGATCATTAAGGGATTTTATAATACTCCTAAATTTTATGAGTAAGGTGGATTATCGCAAGCACGATAACCCATTTTTAACTTTGTACTTCATGAAATGAGGGTATTATCTGCAATCTATTTTTGATTGAATTTCAAGGTATATATATATATATATACACACACACCTTACATCACTGGGAAATGTATTATCAGCATTTTGCTGACCCTTTCTGTCCCTTTCTTCTCCAGGAGAAGATTTGCTAGAAAATTCCCAAATAATTTTATGACATTTAGCAAATCATCTTGCGATTAAAGGGCACATTTCTTTCCTCAGTGAATAGCTGGCTGGAACTGACATTGAAAAGGGCAACTTCCCGCCAAATGTTTAGGTGATCATAATGAAAAAAGAAATGAATGCCCCCACCCTACATATCCTTACATTTGTCTCTTTCAGAAATCTAGTATGTGGGACACAGATCCTCAACCCATACATATACTTTGCCCCTTCTGTGCCCCCTAATTATTTTGTGCTGTCACTGGGCCCCCCGCCAGATCTCCATCAAATCAAATGCCCCCAAATGTCTCATACTTCATTAGACGTGAGGCCGGGAGCAAGCAAGCAGTGCTCAAAATGCATTTAAACATTCAGCCATAATTCTGGCGTTGGCAGAATAAGAGACCCGTCAACCCTCAAACAGTAGCTGCATCACATTACCCAAAAGAGCCTGGAGACATCTTTTGGGATGTCCTTTGGTTTTGCTAGCACCTTAATCCACTGTGTTCATTGTTGGACTAGCCTCAACCACAACCCCTGGAGCCCCTGTCTCTTGGCTGGGTCTTGGTCTACAAGGCTTGGTCACTGCCAGCCCCCTCTCTCCCCATCCCAAGGAATGCCGGTGGGCAGAGAAGGACCACAACCCTTCTCCACTTCTTATTCTAATTTAGGAACATAGGAAGCTGTCATATACTGAGTCAGACCATTGGTCCAGCTAGCTCAGTATTGTCTACACTGACTGGCAACAGCACTCCAAGGCTGCAGGCAGGAGTCTTTCCCAGCCTTATGCATGCAAACAGCTGCTCTACCACTGGGCTACAGCCCCATCCCCTAAGGGGAATATCTTACAGATATCTTATATCTCCCATGTTGTTACCCATAGAAATGCATCCAGGATGGACCCTGCTGAATGTTCGCTACTGCCAGGCCATCCCTCCTCCCCTCTTGCACCATTGCCTGAATGCTGGACTAGGAGGATGCACCAATGCCCGTGGTGCCCAACACACCCATGGACTTCTGTGCAGCATGGGGACCCCTGTTTTCTCACATCTAGAGCTCACAAGCATTGCTCTCACACATTCTTTTGTATTCGTTATGTTGGGAACGCAGTAAACAAGAGTGCAATTCATTAGAACTTGCTCCTCCACTCTCTGTTTCGTTGTAACATGCAAAATCATGCCTGTTAATGCCAGCTGATATCCTGGCCCTAATTCAATTAGGATATTATTTCTCTTCAAAGTGCATTCATGGGACTATTCTCACAACCCTGATAATCCCAGTTCTTTTTTATTCTGGAGTAATTAACCTAGAGTGTTCTCAAAAGCATCAAGAATGAGTCCAAATAGAATCATCTTCCCAGATTTTAAATACTATTTGAAAGAATAAGTGGGGGCGGGGGGGGAATGCCCAAGGTTATATATTTAAATTGTGGCTAGTTTATGGAGATGTCCATCCTTGCCTGCTATAGAAGAGATCTCTGAAAGGTTTTTGCAAAGGGATTTGATATCTGTGGAGGCTGCACTTTTAACTTTCTTTGAAAACAACTTAATTAAAAAACCTTGCATTAAAAATGGAGCTGTCAAATAAATCCTTGTTAAAATAGTTTCCAGAACATAAATAATTAATGGATTTCTCTTTTTTTTTTCCCCAGAGAACTCATCATTAACCATGAAATAAACTTCATAGTTTACTATAAAATGATCAAAGAGGGATTAGATAAGTATTCAATTTACTGGAAAACTGTTACAGTATATCTCAGAGACAGAGAAAAGAGAGCAGACAATGCTACTGTGGATGTAATGAATCTGAGCAGTGATAGAGATTCAGCGGGTGTAGCATCATTAATGTTAATTTAGTGAATGTTAAAATCGCCAAGGGGAACAAATTTGCCAGCATTAAAGTTGATAATGGATAAATAATCGAAAGAATGTTATACTAAACATGGCTTGTACGGGGCTCCGTAGCTCTCTGCTTTTTGTGAGCCTCTATTAAATAAAACAATATATGGCAATATGGATTTTTTAGAAATACGGTTGGAGAAAAATAATTTCCACAGGCAACTGATGGGCTTGATTTCTGGTCGTAAATGCGTGCTGTAAAATGTAAAAGAGGAATGAGTGAAGAGTATTGCAAACTAGCTCATTTCTTTGACATCTCAGACTTAAAAAGCAGACATGGGTTTTCAGAGGCTGGAAAGCCATCTTTCAGGGATGATGTTGCAGTTTCCTGCACTGAGCAAGAGGTTGGACTGGATGATCTTCTGGGACCCTTCCAGCCCTCACATTCTATGATTCTAGCATCTCCCTGGATAATGCTTAATTTGCAAGGGGGGTGGCTCTGAAGGCCTTTAGGTCCAGGCTCCAAAATTACCTAGGTGCACCTCTGGTGAGCCCTTGGGGGACAGGGAGTCATTTTACTTACTTACTTACTTACTTATTTTTCTATGTAAACCAATTTGGAAACTTTTGTTGGAAAACCGTATATAAATATTTGTTGCAGTGGTAGTAGTCGTCAGAAGGTTCATTCTCATGACCAAAGGGTGGGGGGACAGAAGGGAAGAGAGGCACCTACCTTCCAGCTCCCACAGGATGTGAGCCTCCTCGGGGCTCTGCCACTTGTGCTCCCACGTGGGCAGCATGGCAGCATCCTCAGAGCTCTGATGGGAGAGGTAAAACTTGCACTGAGATCTCCTGGACCCCACAATGCAATGCACAAGCAGTGGAGCAGCTGCCCTCAGCAATGCATAAGCCCGGCTCTGCCTGGCCTCTCTCCCCTCCTGACTCTCTGATAAGCATGGCCGCCGCCCTCCCGGGAGGAATGTTGGAAGTGGTGGCAGGACACACAGCCAGAACTACCTGAGTAGAAGAGGAATAACCCAGGAAGCCCTGCTTGTGAGAACAGCCTTAGAATCTGTCTCAGTATTTGCAACTTCAAGCGTGTTACCTGAGCATTTTGCTCACATCTTATCTGGTGTGAGATAATAAGGCTCGCCAACTGGAAGAGGACTCAGAAGGAACCAGGGTATACCCTAGAGCCTAGTCAATCACTCTAACCCCCATCCTTGGAGAAAACCTGAGTGTAAAGAATGTTCTGATGGTGACAGAAATAGCCCAGCCTGACCTCCAGGCAGCATGCTGAGGGGAATTCATGACACTTTAACAGACACAAGATATAGCCATGGAAAGATTAGATGACGAACTGGCCATAAAGCAGCAAGAAAGACTGAGGAATGTGAGAAGAAATACCGGGAGGAAACACACATAAAGAGGAGGACAGCCCTACATATTTAGCATGCGGCCAGTGTGCAGAAGAGAATCTATTACCCATCGCCATTGTCCCTGAGAATGGATAAATTATATCCCACAGTTTGGTAAGACAAAGGTAATTCCATCACCATATGTTGTGCCAAATATTGCATGCTGCGACAGGCTATCGCAGCAGATGCTGCTTCTTAAGGTGCCAATCCAAATTTTATTTTGTGACTGTTTTTTAAAAAAGCACAATAGCTTCAAGAAAGCCACCTCCAAAGACACCAGACCTCTTAAATCCCACTGGCTCATGGTACTAGTAATCTGTCATTCATTTATGCATCCATATATAATATATATAATGTGGCTTAATTTCATATGTGGCTTAATTTCAACCAAGATTCACCAAAGAACAAGCCCAGCACTCATTCTCAGTGCAATAGCTCAGTCAAGAAACTGGTGAAGACATAAAGGAGATGAGATCTGAGCATATGCTCTTACTTTCCATGCTGAATCACAGATTTGCATTAAACCTGGGGAGGAATTCCCTCTATAATCAGAAACCCTGAACAGCTAGTACATCAGTACCAGGAAGAGAGCTGGTCTATGGGAGGAGAGCTGGTCTTGTGGTAGCAAGCATGAATTGTCCCCTTTGCTAAGCGGGGTTGAACATAGTCCTTTAAATCCAGTGCAAGTGGGAGACAAAAGACTAGCTGGACATTGTTCATTCCCTCCATGGTTCTTTCTTTGCTCCCCTTTCTTACCTGCTGTAGCCAGCATCTCAGGTGTATAGTACAAAATGGAAGGATCCATGCTAGGGATCATTAGGAAGAGGATTGAAAATAAAACTGCTAATATTATAACACCCTTATACAAAACTATGGTGCAGCCACACCTGGACTATGGTGTACAGTTCTGGTCACCACATCTTAAAAAGGAAATTCTAGAACTGGAAAAGGTGCAGAAGAGGGCAACCAAGATGATCAGGAGCCTAGAGCTCCTTTGTTATGAGGCAAGGCTACAACACCTGGGGCTATTTAGTTTAGAAAAAAGACGACTGCGAGGAGACAGGATAGAGGTCTATAAGATCATGCATGGTGTGGAGAAAGTGGAGAGAGAGAAATTATTCTTCCTCTCACATAACGCTAGAACCAGGGGTCATCCCATAAAACTGATTGCCAGGAAATCTGGGACCAACAAACGGAAGTACCTTTTCACACAACGCATCATCAACTTGTGGAATTCTGTGCCAGAAGATGTGGTGACAGCCAACAACCTGGATGGCTTTAAGAGGTGTTTGGATAACTTCATGGAGGAGAGGTCTATCAATGGCTACTAGCTGGAGGGCTATAGGCCACCTCAAAGGCAGGATGCCTCTGAACCAGTTGCAGAGGAGTAGCAGTAGAAGAGGGATCGTGTCTCCTTGCCTGTGGCCTTCTCGGAGGTATCTGTTGGGCTACTGTGTGAAACAGGATGCTGGACTAGATGGGCCTCCCAGGGCCTGATCCAGCAGCTGTTCTTATGTTCTTATGTGGATGATTTGAACCTGGAGGGAATGGTGTATCTGGAGATTCTGCAGGTGACTTGTCTCTCACTCACAGAAGATCTAAAGGACTAAGTCTGGTGCAGGACTGGGAAATGGAACCTTATTTCCTCCTGGATTTCCCCCCTCTAGCCATCTCTTCTCAGTATGCCCCACTACTTAGCAATTACTTCCTACTGTGCATCCTTTAAATATTCATGTCAGCTATTATTTGCATTGTGCTGCATTTTTCAGGTGTTTTTTTTTTTAAAAGAAAGGCATATTATGCATTCAGTGCTTAGAAGATTGACCCAAGGTTCCTACTTTAAACACACAGTGATATCGATTGTGAAAATACACCAAGAAAATTATGTGGTTTATATGCAGTCATTACATCTTCTGAGTTATCCTAAAACTTATAATTTAAGCCCCAGTGTTTCAGGTGGGGGAAAAATGAAATTGCTTTGCTAAGTAAGGCAGCTTTGATTTCAGCTTTAAAAATCGAGCCTTGTCAGGCAAGCAGAAAGGAAAGAAAAGAAAATCACTCCAGGCTGAAAGGTCTCACACATATAGAATGTACAGTCATGCATTACTAAAAATTGTATGCCATCCAAACAGATCATACCACTGGCCAAATATTGTTTTACCAAAGCCTTCTTCTGCATTTTGTCAACAATTCAGGATCCTATCTCAATGGAAGGTGGCAAGAAATGAACAAGCGGCGGGTTGATTTCCAGGGAGCCTTTTTGCCGCGTCTGTTTCTCATTATGCACAGCTCTCAGATCACAAAGGATGAAGGCAGACTCGCAAAAACTAGTGAGGAAATAAATAGCACCTGTAAGGAGAGATAAAATGGATTCCTGCCACTAATGCATTGTCAATGCATCAAACTTTGCTTTCTTTTTCAGCATGCGCCATTTCCATGATGAAGCAGCTGTGAAAGGTAGAAGACCAAAGCACTGAGCACTTACACAGAGCTTGGTCTGAGCAATGGGTTCACCAAGAGCTGAATGCATATTTGATGGCAAATAATAGAATATAGGAATATAGGAAGCTGCCATATACTGAGTCAGACCATCGGTCTATCTAGCTCAGTATTTTCCTCACAGACTGGCAGCAGCTTCTCCAAGGTTGCAGGCAGGAAACTCTCTCAGCCCTACCTTGGAACCTTCTGCTCCTTCCATGGCTTCCCTCTGTTGTGTTGTCTCTGGTGGATAACAATTTACACCTCAGTATTGAGATTACCTGTAAGCTATATCAGGGAACTGTTGTGTGCAAGGCTCCAGTCGAGAAATTAGACCACACATGGGTTCCTGTTTCTCATGAGGGCATTGTAATGACAATATTAAAAGATAAGAATTCAAGAGAAAAATGTCTGAATAAACACTGGTTGACTTCCAGAACTTCTAGTACTGGGGAGTGGGGGGCAAGAGAGAGAGCTGCATTAGAGCAGGGGTTCCCAACCTGTGGTACATCAGATGTTGCTGAACTACAACTCCTATCATCCTCAGTTACAATGATAGTTGTTGTGGTTCAGCAACAACTGGAGAGCCAATGATTGGGAAGCCCAGCTTTAGAGTAAAGACAAAGTTTAAAATCTCAACACGTAGCAGAGATTACACAGGCTTTCATGAAAAGTTTCAAGGAACATAGTCCAAGAAGCATAAGTTCATGGACTTACAAGGTAAGAAAAAGTGTCAAGCGAGGAAGTCCACAGGCAACCTCTAAATTTCCACCTATTTTATCCTAAAAATTGTCGTGACTATACCAAAACCAAAGATGTCAACATTCCTGTCCTCTTAATACACAAGTAGTGGTCACGTACAGATTTGTTCCATGCTTTTTTGATCAATAGTTGCTTTAACTCAAATGTATAATTAACCTCCTTAGCGTCCTTCACTAATGTTTGAGAAGCAAGGGCAGATTTAGGACCTAAAAACACATCCTGTGAAACATCTGGTTCATATCAGCAACTTTGGAAAACACTAATCTGCAGGAGCAGCAAAGGTTGTAGGTAAAAATGGTTACAGACAGGTCATCACCTTTGGGCCCAGCTGAATCAAATAAAATAAGGAAAGATGGGGTGATTTGATTCCTAATGTCCTTCACACCCCATTTGTGGTTGAGTTGCATGGCTGAATGGGGATTTGAACTCCCTAGTCCTATGTATTCCTCACATTTGTGCAGAAACACGTATTTAAATGCAGCTCTGGCTTGAGCAGGGACACCATCTTGGGCCGAGCTGGCCATGCCCTTGATGCCGTCAGGGGGTGGTGCCAGCCCTGTTTCCCTACATGCACTGCTTTTCCACATCTCCTGGTGCCAGCAAATTGTCAGAAGTGGGACTGTAGGACACTCAGCAAGAATGAAGCTTCTAGCTTTGGAAGATGGATGTCACAGGTGTCTATCTAGTAAAGCAAGGCGCTCTGTTCTCGCTGAGACCCCCTTTGTCATCAGTTGTGCAGTTTAAGCACCAGCCAGGCATTTGAACTGCAGGTCGGTGAAAGGAGAGAGGGCTTCGTGAAAATGAAGCTTCACTAGATGGATGCTTTCTCTTTCATTCCTACTGGTGTCCATCTAGCGTAGCCTCCCTCACCCACCACCACTTGGCAGCCTAACTTCAACCCACCAGTCTGTCAGTCAGTCAGTCTTTACGGTCTTTGACCAATAACACAACATCTAAAACAATATAAAATTTTAAACATAGCCATATTAATAACATAACTGTGCATTGGGTCTAACCATTAGTGGGCAGAGTGTGACCAACTGGTATTGCAGAATTTTGCCACTGTGTGAGTGATAGATGAATCCACATCTATTAGCAGATATCTGGTGTAGAATTCATCCGATCAACCTGGCAGATTATGTTAAAGAGGGGCAATTAACCTTCGCCTAAGGTCTACATGAAAGACACTCTGCAGGAGCACACGTGCAACTGATTCAATCTCATCAGAGTTACAGGGGCAATATCTCTGTTCAATTGGGATTCTATTGTATCTACCTGCCAACAATTCAGAAGGGAGGGCATTCATACGGGCCCTCGAAAAGGCCCATTTATGTTTGGGGAAATTGAGGAGAAACAGATCAACCCACCAATCTGAAGCTGTGAGGAGCAGCTGTAGATCAGTGGAGCTGCAGCTACAAGTTGGTGGTGAGGGAGGTGACATGGCGAAAATGGGGCTGCTTCTTGCTGTGTCTCATCCCTTTTTCTGGAAGACAGCAGGAATCACAGGAAACCATGAGAAGTTCCGACAGAACAGAAACAGAGAGATCCGCCCCTCCCTATTTTTGATAAGAAAAAAGTACTTTGAGAACAAATTGCTACAAGCAAATCTTGGACGCTTACTTTTATTTCTGGCCTCCCTGCAAAGATTAGCAATAATTCCATGAATGCCGGTGGTGTGAGACCAGTGTTCAAATGAGCAAATGAGAAAAGAATCAGGGCCTGTGCTTGTTGTCTGTCTCCTTGGTCTGTCGCTAACCTAATCATTAGCATAGCATTCCTGCTGCAGGGCTCTGCCTGGATGCTGAACAATTAGAGAAAATGGCTCTTGAAACCATGAGTACTTTCCTTCTGAGATATCTGTATTCTCTAGGAAAAAAGGGAGGGGGGGAAGGTTCTTGGGCTAATTCCGTTAATATGTAATTATAACCCAATCAGCCTTGATGTTCCCAATATGACGTCCATGGAATCTCTAGCGTTCACACTGTTATTATGACACATAATTTATTTTTGTGATGACACCTCCAGCAATATGGCATCTGGCACCTTTCCAGGCATATTAATAAGGGGAATCTGTAGCCATCTGTGGAAGAGTAGCCAAAAATTAAAACGGAAAGCTCTAATCGATTGATCAGCATGATTAACCAATTAGGAGCCTGATTGCAGCCATTTAGACTCTTGCAATGTAAGGAACAGTAGGGCAATTAGACTTGGACCCTGTAGAAGCAGATTGACATCCCATCGCCATACGAATGTATGTGCAAGGCTAGCATTCATATAGGCTCCCAAACATTGCTCTCCCCATCTCCCCTGCTGTTTGTGTGCAGTGAATTTCCACACCCTAGGTTATAATGGGCAGGTTCACACAACCACCTGTAAATGCTTACAAACAGGCACGGAGATTTCAGGGAGTGTACGGTTGTTGTGTGAAGGGAGTGTACGGGCATGTTGTGCGAAGCCACCAATATATCCAGTTAGATACATTCTCTCTCAGAAATTTCTAAGTTAGAAACGTCTCCCTTAGATTTTTCCACCCAACTTGGAACCAAGAATTGAAGTTGTTGGCTTGACAGAAGAGGGCAACTAAGATGATTAGGGGCGTAGAGCACATTATTATAAGGCAAGGCTAGGACATTAGATGACTAAGGGGAGATGTGACTAAGGGTCACCAGTACTCCATGTTAATTTTCTGAAGCCTGTCAGTCAGTTTGAGGAGAGAGTTACAATGAGCTTCAGCATGTGGCTGGTTTCAGCATGAGGAGGTGGGTGGGCTCGGGGTAAGGATTTTTTAAAAATATTTTATTTGTTGGTTTGTCGCATTTATGTACAACCCTATATAAAATCTCAGGGCAGTTTACAATCCAATCAAACCATATTTTTCAAACACCTGGGGATGGGGAACAATGCAGTATGCCTCTTAGTTTTGGGTTCAGAAACCATCTCATGAAGGAGAAAAGCTAGTCTTGTGCTGGCAAACATGAATTGTCTTCTTTGCTAAGCAGGATCCACCCTCCCCAGCATATCCAGGGTTCCAAGTTCCCTCCCTGGCAGCATCTCCAAGATTGGGCTGAGAGAGACTCCTGCCTGCAACCTTGGAGAAGCCGCTACCAGTCTGTGTAGACCAGGCCTGCTCAACTTTGGCCCTCCTGCAGATGTTGGCCTACAATTCCCATAATCCCTGGCTATTGGCTGCTGTGGCTGAGAATTATGGGAGTTGTAGTCCAAAAACAGCTGGGGGGCCTAAGTTGAGCAGGCCTGGTGTAGACAATACTGAGCTAGATGGACCAATGGTCTGACTCGGTAGAAGGCAGCTTCCTATGTTCTGATGTACTAGGTAGAGACCTAGGTAAATGTTAAAAAATGATTCCCATGGATTGTGGTTATGCTTAAAGACAAGCAATATTTTTACAAACTAACCAAAGGGGTTTCTGCTTCACAGTAGGTTATCCTTTGCCTCCAGCAGTCTCCGTTAACTTTAGACATAATTGAGAATTATGGCAGAGTAGTGGAATGGGACATTTTCTTTTTATTTCTGTGAATTAAGCCCGAATCAGTTCTATTCAATGAAATATGGTAAACTTTATTCTGAGACCTTCAAGCTGTAGTAATAAGGGAATGTGCAGCCCATTCCTAGACCTTTTTTCCCTTGGAAGTAATGCCTGTTTTACATATGTACAGAATAAGCCGATAGATTCCTGCAGTGGCAGAGTAGATATCCTGGAGGGAGGCGTTGAGGGGAGTGCCCCAGGGGTCTATCTGGAGCCCTGTGCTGTTCCCCCTGCTAAGCCTTTAAAATGGAGATTCTCTTATATTTAGCAGGGGGAGAGCAATTTGCCCTATTTAACCCCAGCACAGCATCCCTCCACTTGCTGTTTCTGGTGTCAGCCTTATGTTTCTTTTTAGATTGTGAGCCCCTTGGGAACAGGGGACCATCTTATTTATTTATTGTTTATTTTTCTATGTAAACCACTTTGAGAACTTGGGTTGAAGAGCGGTATATAAAAATTCATAGGAGCATTAGTTCGACATTTTCAAAAATGACTTGGGAGAAGGATGCATATCACATCTGCAGATGACATGAAGCTGAAGTGAAAGGCGTTAGCTTGGCACCTTCTCATGGGTTTTCCATGTCCAGAAGCATTCACAAATATATGCTCTCACCTGCAGTCTGAAGCACTTAGAATTCCTTATGTCACCTGAGAACCCTCACCTCATTCCACCAGCTCAGGCTGCTGTCTGTGTTCCAGGCCTCAGTCACGGAAACATAGGAAGCTTCCTTATCCCAACTGGTCCATCTTACTCAGCATTGTCTACACTGATAGGCAGCATTGCGCCAATGTTTCAGGCAGGAGTCTTTCTCAACCTTTCTCGGAGATGCCAGGGAGTGAACCTTGGACCTTCTGCACGCAAGCAAGCCAATGCTCTTCCATTGAGCTATGGCCCTATACCCTAAGGGAAATCTCACACATCTGGTCACTCATGCAAATGCAAACCAGGGAGGATCTTGCTTAGCAAAGGGGACAATTCTTTCTCACTACCACAAGACCGTCGGAGTTCAATGGGTCTGTATATTCCCAAGCAAGTATGTAGCAACGTTCCTGCTGTCCTCTTCCTGCCCAGGCCACCTCACTGTGTTTCATTTGGTCCTCAACCTCAGGGGTGCAGGCTGGTTACTTGCCCAGTTCCCCAACCTTATAAGGGTTCCCACATAATATAAAACTCTTAGATTGTGTTTTTTTCTGGGTCCCCCCCTCCTATTCATTTTGTTGTTAAATGAAAACAGGAAGGGCAATCCTGGCCCTTTGAAAAGGGGTTAAGAACTCCCTCCCCACACACCACAGTCCTGATCCAAATTGAAGGGGCTAACAATGGAGAGGGTTCACATTGCAGGGGTTCAAAGCTCCCTCCATGCATACCACATTTCTGATCTGGGTTGACTCCTTTCTTGACACCTGCCTTTTTAATGACAGCTAAACAAGCACACAAGGGCCAAACTGCACAGTTCGTGGATGGCGGATGACTTGGCCCTCTTCTTGCTCAAATCCATAACTAGCGGCATGAGAAATTTCCCTGCAGAGAAGGGAGGTGGGGAGGGAGGGAGGGAGGAAGAATGAGAGGGGTGGCAAAGGAGCAGAAGGCCTCCACCATTTGATCCCAACTGCGTTCGTTAACAGTCCTCGTATGAGCAATGACAGTGCTGGCCAACAGTTTCCTGTACGGCATTTTCATCCTATATTTCAAAGGCTGTGAGCTATATTTCTTCTAGGGAAGCAATGCTCTGATTTATAGCAAAAAGCTCTTTCTCCACAAGTCCTGAATTATTCAGCTTGTGCCAGATGGAAATTTCAGGTTGTTCTCTTTGCCTTCAATTTTTGCAAGATAATATCTTTGACCGTTATATTGCCAGTTTCTTGAGGGGATTATATTAAATATCTTTCTGTCTCACATCATATTTAAAGAGGCAGGACAGAAAGAACTCTTAACTAGGGCCAAGCTGGAAAGGGAAATGAGTGCCACCGTTTGTAAAAAGTGCCCCTTTGGTAAGGGCGGGGGGGGGGGGAGCTTGAAAGAGGATGAAAGGGTGATCATTTTCCAGGACCTATCCAGACATTACCATTGTACCCTCTGTAGAATCCAAGGGAATAAGTTGTGGTAGGCAAGGACAAGGCAGTGGAATGGAATCAGGAGTATTAATCATTTAATAAAATGGATATTATTTACAGAGAAGCAAGTGCAGTCTGTAAGCCCCACCTCTACACCAGGACTGGAACTGATTGATTGATTGATTGACCGATTAAGTGCCGTCAAATCGGTGTCGACTCTTAGCGACCACATCGATAGATTCTCTCCAGGATGATCTGTCTTCAACTTGGCCTTGAAGGTCTCTCAGTGGTGCATTCACTGTTGCCATAATCGAGTCCATCCATCTTGCTGCTGGTCGGCCTCTTCTTCTCTTTCCTTCCACTTTTCCCAGCATTATGGACTTCTCAAGGGAGCTGGATTTTCGCATAAGGTGTCCAAAGTCTGATAGTCTGAGTCTGGTCATTTGTGCCCGGAGTGAAAATTCTGCATTGATTTGTTCTAGGATCCATTTGTGTGTTTTCCTGGCTGTCCATGGTATCCTCATAAGTCTTCTTCAGCAGCAAAGTTCAAAAGCGTCAATGCTTTTTCTCTCTTGCTTCTTCAAGTCCAGCTTTCGCATCCATAGAGTGTTATGGGGAAAATTAGTGTCCGAACGATTCTAATCTTTGTAGGTGTGGACACGTCAGAGCATCTAAATATCCTTTCCAAGGCCTTTATTGCTACCCTACGTGCTAGTCTGTGGCGTATTTCTTGACTGCTGGCTCCTTTACTGTTGGCAATCGATCCTAAAAGGCAGAAGCTATCCACCACTTCAATGTCTTCATTGTCAATTCTGAGGCTGGTTGCTGTATCCGTTGTCATTAATTTAGTCTTCTTTACATTTAGTTGTAGTCCCATTTTTTTCACTGTGGTCCTTGACTTTCTTTACTAGGGCTTGCAGATCATCTGCATTCTCGGCTATTAGAGTGGTGTCATCAACATAGCGCAAGTTATTGATGATTCTTCCTCCAACTTTAAAACCACACTCATCTTCTTCCAGTCCTGCTTCTCTCAGTTCAACATATAAGTTGAATAAATACGGAGAAAGTATACAGCCTTGTCTTACTCCTTTGCCGATCAGTCTGGACTGTGGCTTCCTGTCCTGTGTATAGGTTTCCCTGGAATATATGAACTTAAAATCCCATTCAAAAGCTGTCCTGGATCAAGGAATGGGTTAACCAAAAACACCACATACACCCCACCCCGCTGGCACCTGCTCAGTTGAAGAGGGCCATGGTGTCCTCCCCTGCATTTCCACTTGTTAAGTGACAGGAAACAGACAGCCAACAGGAGTGTATAAGTGGACTCTGGGTCAATTTGGAGACACCAACAACATCCAAGTGTGTTTGTGTGCTTTGCTGGATTGAAGAGGGAGAGTTGTTCTCCCCCTTGCGAAATATAAGGGAGCCATTGCTGTAAGCCATTTTTGCCCAGTTAGCAGTGGTATTACCCACTGGACTCTGCCCTTCAAACATGACCGGAGCAACAGTTATGCATCTCTAGTAATGACTCGATTGGGCCATTGTTTCCTATGTGACACATAGCCAACATGATGGATATCAACACACAGTTTATTCCCTGCTGATTTTTTAGAAGAGTTCACTTCTTTTTTCACTAATATTCCAAACCTGTGGGAAATATCTTTTCATATATTTAATTAAAATTCTTTCCCTCTTCATAAATTAATTCATGCTTTATTGGTTTCCCATAGAGAGTTGTTCTTTATTTCTGTTTTTACCTCTTTTTTGCTCTTTAGGTTGTCATTATTAGATCAAGA
The DNA here is from genome assembly GCF_027244095.1 of Hemicordylus capensis. Lineage (NCBI taxonomy): Eukaryota > Metazoa > Chordata > Lepidosauria > Squamata > Cordylidae > Hemicordylus > Hemicordylus capensis. The sequence goes on from NC_069667.1 coordinate 25,528,404, forward strand.
AGAGATTTCAGAAGATCTGAAATCCATTTAAACATTCTGCAGCTGAAAGTTTCCCACCAACAGCTTCCCCATGGCCACAAAGAAGTTAGTAAAAGAGCTTAAAGGCAGATTGGATAGAAAAACTCATCTCTACCTAGAATGGGATGTTTTTTGATTATAGTAATTGTAATAATAATTTATTAGGCCTCTGCAGTCTAAAACCCCCCACAAAAAACTAATCCATCTGATCTCATCCGACCCAACAGAGAAATTGTTGGAAGGACCAACACAGTCCTACAAAATTGTCAAGTCATGAAGAATCAGAAGTCTGACATTTCCCGACATTTCTGTCAGAGTGCACTTAAATGGCTGGTGAGGCGGCTAGCTGGCCATTTAACTTGCATCTGACAGGAATGATGGAATTCCAACAGAGTTCAGGCATGGCAGCAGGGAGCTCAGTCAAAAGTTCCAAATGTTAGGGCTCCCTGCTGTCGTGCCTGAACTTTTTCTGATAATAGCCAGCAGAGGGCACATCACAACACAGCTGCACAGCCCTGGCCTTGTCCAAACCAAAGTTTGCTTTCATCACCTTTTCTCCATATCTAAGGACATATAAGTCACAGGGGAGGGGTGCTTTTGAAATTCTCTCCATCCACATTTCTCCCTGGATTTGGAAGTTCCCAATTTCCTGGTCTTGTAATAGGATGGGGCGACTCCCTAGCCGCATTCTGGGATTATTGCCTTGCCCTCTATTTAAGGAAGGCATTTGTTATTGGCTGGGTTGTGGAGCAGGTGGAGTTTAGCTGGGCATTTTGCGATTCTGTCCCATGATGGCCCAATCTCATGGTGGCCCATTCTGTCCCATGCAGGCTTCCCCCTCCCTCCCACCTGGACACAGAATGGGTTTTGCTATTCATCCTTTTGGTTTCCCTACAGATTGGCCAACGTGGAAATTTCTTCCACCTACTCAGTTCTGCTCCCCTTCCCTTTTGTTAGTTAATTAGGTCACATCAGGACAAGTGCAGAGCAGGCTGGGAATAGGAGTAGGACTGACTAGTTGGTGAGCATTCTTGGGCTGGTTTAGAAAGGGAAAGTAGCTAATTGGTCTGTACAGCCTTGGGGGCTCAGGGGCTCCGATTGGGACGCCCACCTGCTTCAGGGGTTTCACCAACCTCAAAGGCTTAAAGGGTCCTGATCCCTCTCAGAGTTGAAAGAGAAGAGCAGAAATCAGTACCAGTCCAATCCATGGCTCTCAGCCAGGGTATGATTGCCCAGAAGGCTTGGGGGAAGAACAATGTTGTCTGACCTCCAATCTAAGTAAGACTCCCACTACTCAGGGGTGGAAACTATTGCTGACGACAACAACAACAATTTATATACTGCTTTTCAACTAATGTTGCCAAAGCGGTTTACATAGAGAAACAACCAAAAAATACATAAAATGGATCCCTGTCCCCAAAGGGCTCATAGTCTAAAAAGAAACACAAGATAGACACCAGCAAGAGTCACTGGAGGTCCTGTGCTGGGGGTGGAGAGGGCCAGTTACTCTCCCCTTGCTAAATAAAGAGAATCGCCACATTAAAAATGTGCCTCTTTGCCAATTTAGCAGTTTGCCTCTTTCCCCTTTTAGCAGGGGTTAGCAGGATAAATATTTACCTTGCCAAATGCTTGTTGCCATTTCATCCAATACAGTTGTGTTTTGTTTTTATTGCACTTAAAAAAATTTAAAATTAAAATAATAATAATTATTATTATTATTGCAGGGGTATGTTTGAGTCAATGGCATGTGTGATGATGCTATGAGTGATTTGGCTGTGATTAATCATCTCTAGGTGATTCGACTCGTAGAAGAATGCTATGGTTCACCTGTACCATTTTGTAATGTTGATAATATTACAAAACAGTCCAGTTGAACCACGACATTCTTCTCTAGGACTGCTGGGGGTTGGTGTGTGTGGCAAAAGCGAGCTCTTTAGCTCACATACCAATTCACAAAGCCAGAAGTTTTGACGGTGCGACGCAATGTGTGGTGATGGCATTTCTTGTGCATTTATACATATATTTCTGCACTGGCCACCGAAATCCGGGAGGTCTTTAGAGCCAATTCAGGTATACAGGGGATTGTCATGAACAATGTTAAATGAGATATCCTTTCCCTGCTTCCTCAATTAGTTTAGATTTGTGTTACATGCCTCTCATAGATTCATTCACATTATGGAGACCAGAAAAACAATACACCTCCATGGTTCTCTGGTTTTCCACTCCATTAAAATCATCACATTACTTTCTTAACTTTTCCAACTCCTTATCAATCTTTATTCCTATCATTTATGTTCTAATGCTGCCCGGCTTACTCATAAAAGTAGCCCCTTATGAGCAAATTGAGTTGGTTTCTAGCCTGCCAGTGAGTTCCATTAAGTTTAATGCCTTCAGCTATATTTTCATTGCTGTTATAAATACCTTACATATTTGATACAGCTGTTCCATGTAAGGCCATGAAGATGGCAGTCTGTTCATTATTTGCAACATTTGGCATCTTTGTCTTAACTTTCATGTGAGATATACTGAATCGTTGCAATCAAAGAGACATGTTTGGTCTATTATATCCACATTTTCAGTTTTGCAGAAGTGCATTTGTTTACTAGGAATGGGGTTGACTAATGCTAAATTCTCCTGTTCATTACACAGTGAGCCAATTCAGATATCACACTGAACTTCTGTTAACGCTGAGTTCCATGCAACATCCCTCAGTTTTGGGATCATGTCCCAAAGTTACAAAGTTAGGGATCATGTGCCATGCAATGTTACAAAGAGAAGCTTCATTTGCAGGTGGGTTCACAAGACGCTTTTCTTCTTTTAGATAATTTATTTCATCTGGCATGTCAACAGTTATTGTCATAGGATACAGTGCAATCATCTTCTTCCCTTGGATAGATTACAATCATCTGGATACAGATGATCCGGCCCCTCAAATGCATGGTACAGATAAGAAGTCTACTTCTGTATCTATGTTCAAAATAACATGTAAATTACTGTACCTGTGTACAGATCTGTACCTGTGTGCACTATACACTTGTTGTACAAGTGTTGAACATAATGTGTGAATGGGGTTTGAGCATACAGCATACACAGATACAGATGTGTACATAGACCGTTACTGATACAGGTACAGCAGTCTACTTCCTAGCTGTACCATGCATTTGAGGGGCCACACTACTCAGGTTTTCTTTTAAAGTGAACACAGGTACAGTCATTCACACAAAAACATGCATGAGTGTACAGACATCTGTACACTCATACATCATAATGTGCGAATAGGGCTCATGCTTCCAGAGAAACTGGAGAAGTAATGCCATCAGAAATGTACTGCATATACTAGCATGTCAAAGAAGAACACCTGCCACTCCAGTGACAATTCTTGAGCTATCAAGTGAGAACAACTTGAAATTTATCTTTCTACATTCTAATTTGAAACTTTCATTTCCTGCTCTTCGATCACATAATTTTTTACATCTATATTTTCATGTAAAAGAGAGAGAGAGAGAGCAGTTAATAGCTGCTTTATTTCATACACAGCAGAGCCAACACTATCTTTCAATTCTCAGTAATGGAGAGAAGCTTACAAAGGCTTAGGCAATGATACAGCTCATAAACAATTTCCAGCCTTCTTCATTTATTGTAAAATCAACTATACACCTTCCTATTTCCTGCTAGTGCCAAGGCCAGTCAGTACTTAAAGTGAAACTGAATATTCAGTGCAACAAATATACATTCACATTCATTTGCTGGTTGATATTATTTTTCTGACCTAGTTAACTTGTGTGAAAACACATTGGCAGATATTACTTGGAACACAGCTGTTTGTGTCTTTTCTAATCTTCCAGCACCACAAGTGATCACAGGCTTATCAAGTCAAGAGCTCAACCGAATTTGGTGCGTGTGTGTATTCAAATGCGTGCATTCGTACATTTGCATCTCGATATCTGAAAATTCAAAGATGTCTGCGATTACATTTTGAATCTTGTTTTGTTTGTTTCATTCTGTGGTGAGCATAGCTTTTATCCTCTGGCGTGTTTTTTGTATAAGATTTAATACAATTAACATTCAGTTTGAGGTCTCCAGAAACTCTGATCTAACCACCCTTCTAAAGTAGAAGGTGTCATAAGAAACTGCCATTGGTCCATCTAGCTCAGTATTGTCTACATTGACAGGCTGTGGCTTCTCCAAGGTTGCAAGCAGGATTCTCTCTCAACCCTATCTGGAGATGCTGCCAGGGAGGGAGGGATGCATCAGTTGATATGGCAGGTGCTATACATTGTGGGTCACTTTAAGTGGTGCAGCGGGGAAATGCTTGACTAACAAGCAGAAGGTTGCCGGTTCAAATCCCCGCTGGTACTATATTGGGCAGCAGCAATATAGGAAGATGATGAAAGGCATCATCTTATACTGTGTGGGAGGAGGCAATGCTAAACCCCTCCTGTATTCTACCAAAGAAAACCACAGGGCTTTGTGGGCTCCAGGATTCAAAATCGACTTGACGGCACACTTTACCTTTATAAGTTGTGGCGCTCATTTGTTTTGTAAGAGTGAGAGAAGGCTGAGAAGCATTTCAGAAGATTAAGGGCTGTCATCCTGGCCAGTGTTGAACTGGCCAAAAACATTCCATGTTTGCAAAGGGAGGAATGTTTTTTTGGGTGGTTTTTTTTTTTGTAAGTTTCTCCTTTCCTCTGCAGCTGCTGGCACCTCCAGAAAATATGTCCCTGAAAGCCCCACAACCAGTGGACTGCAGAAGGAAGGGGAGATCATCAAAGACCTTGCCCTCCCTTATTGTGTTCATAGAATATTTCCCAGCATGCATAGCTCTATTCATTCATTCATTCATTTCCATCCCACACTCCCCCAAGGAGCACAGAACAGTGTACATGGTTATACTTATTCTCAAAACACCTGTGAAGTAGGTTAGGCTGAAAGAGAAGTCACTGGCCGAGAGTCACCCAGTGAGTTTCATGGCTCAGCAGGGATGTGAACTCAGGTCTCCGTCCACTTAGTCCAGCACACTACACCACGCTGGCTCTCAACATTATTCTGCACGTCAGCCTGCATGCTTACGTAGGTGGCTGACATACCACACAGTCCCCCATCTGCATAGCAATGGAGCAGACCCAGCTGCACCAAAGAGGGTAATTATTTCCAAAAGTCCTCTATTGCACATGGGCGCAACTGTTTCACTTTGTGCAAGAACACAATTGTGCAGCTGCATTGATATGGCAACTTTTTAGGTTTGATTTGGCTGCATGCTTGGTAGATGTTTGTATATGTAGATGCTAAACGTATTGTAGATTTAAGATTATTTTTGGATGAAGGTAACAGCATATATTAAGAACATTTTAATGTACATCAGTAATGATTACATATTAAGCAAAGTAATTTTGATATAGATATTTTAAAAAATAAAGGGGGGAAATTCACATATCCCGTCTTCTCCACCAACTTCTGCCTGTTTAAGTATAAGAGAAAAATTAATAGGTCTTGAGATGTGGGAAAATTCTTCATCAAAAAGAAAAACATTGGGGCAAATGCCGAGAGGAAATTATATAATTAGACTTTCTCCCCTTTTGGACAGCTGTATTTAAGTCATAAAATAATAATTTACATATTCTAGAGAAATGTTAAGCTGTGATAATGCAATCAGAGCAGACCCCAAGCCATGATTTAATCCTCAGCATTTTAATTACAGAACTTATAAATCAATTTTTCTTCTGCCTTTAAAAGTTTGGTATGGACTATGTTCAGAAATGATATAATATTTGATATAATTTATTGCAGAAGGGAAAATTCTATTACCCCTCACATATGATTGCTTTCTACGATAGTATTTTCTTTTTATTCTGTTTTCTTATTTATGCATCTCATTTCAAAGGCTTTAGAGCTGGAGATACAGTGGCTAAACTTATTTAAAAGATGATGCCAAGCATCCACTACAACTACACTACAATGGATATTTATATACCACTTTTCAACAAAAGTCCCCAACGGGGTTTACATAAATATAACTATATAAAATGGCTCCCTGTCCTCAAAGGCCTCACAATCTAAAAAAGAAATATAAGATAGATACCAGCAACAGCCACTGGAGGGATGCTGTGCTGGGGGTGGACAGGGCCAGTTGCTCTCCCCCTGCTAAAGAAAGAGAATCACCACTTTTAAAAGGTGCATCTTTGCTCCGTTAGCTAAAAACTACTTATTTGAAACTGCCTCCAGGACATGGAGAGTAAAGAACTAGGCAGAGTGTTTCCTAAAGGTAAAGTTGTGCTATCAAGTCGGTGTTGACTCCTGGCGCCCACAGAGTACACAGAGCCCTGTGATCTTTGGTAGAATACAGGAGGGGTTTACCATTGCCTCTTCCTGCGCTCTCTGAGATGATGCCTTTACAGCATCTTTTTCCTATATCGCTGCTGCCCGATATAGGTGTTTCCCATAGTCTGGGAAACATACCAGCGGGGATTCGAACCAGCAACCTCTTGCTCCCTAGGCAAGTGACTTCCCCGCTGTGCCATTAGGTGGCTCCTAGTCCTTTAGGATCTCACTATATTTCCCAAACTGATTAACTGTGTTAGAAGAAACACAACTAAGACCTGGATCAATTGAACAAAGAGCAATGATCCTTGGTTATTTTTTTGAAAAAGCACTATGAACTTTAAAATAACCGCTCTCCATCATGAACAGTTCTTAAATAAATAGTCAGCAAATGAATTCAGAATATGTTTTCGTAATCATTAATTCAGTCTCAAGCAGCTGTTGACACGTCTGCTTGCTAATGAGAAAGAAAAGGGGAGGCGCTTGCTTCTGCTTGGGATTTCACAACAGAGTTTCTGACTAATGCAGATGTGTCTGGGGTGAATTGTGTGTGGATGTTTCAAGGCTAACCCTGCCTTGCAAAGAATAAAGTCGACTGACATCTGGTGGTGGTTTTTGAGGTTTGTAATTTTATCCTTAATCAGCACAACTCCTTTCTTTTCTTACTTTGTTTTTAAAAGTGAGCAAAGCCAATTATTTCATGAAATGGGTAAGAGGAGCCATTTGAAGTGGTGGCTTGCTTATAATTAGCAGGTGACGAGCAACTGTCCCTATTTTTTCTTAGACCATTTTATTTTGATGGCATCTCTACCATAGTTGCTGGTAGTATCTCTCTTGTGTTGTGTGTATTTGAGGTGTGTGTGTCTATTTTTCATCTATTTTCTTCTATAAAACACATTGAGAATTTTTTTCATTGAAAAGGAGTATATACACATTTTGAAAACAAAAGTAAATAAATGTCATTTTAAGCACATGAGATTCTTGGCCAGTCAGCTTTCCTCAGGGTGCAGTCATAGGAACATAGGAAGCTGCCATTTACTGAGTCAGACTGTTGGTCCATTTAGCTCAGTATTGTCTACACAGACTGGCAGCAGGTTTCAGACACGAGTCTCTCCCCGCCCTATCTGGAGATGCCAGGAAGGGAACTTGGAACCTTCTGCATGTAAGCGTGTAGGTGCTCTTCCCAGATCGGCCCCATCCCCTAACTCTCCCATTCATATAAAACCAGGGCAGACCCTCCTTAGCAAAGAGGACAAGTCATGCTTGCTTGCTACCACCAGACCAGCTCTCCTTCTGTGACATCCAGGCATTTGACTCAGACCGGCTTCCAAAATTTGCTCCTTCTAAAAGAAGCACATTTAGTTGCTATCAGTGCAGGAGCGTGTGCAGTTGGTATGCAGCATCTCTAAATCATAGACCTGCAACTGTTAATAACAAAAGCTGTTGTGACCTAGCGATTCTGGCCGCAGAGAATAGATAGTCCTAATGAACAGCCATATGCGATCTGAAACCGAGGGGAGGGAATGCCCTCCTTTCCTCCCCTTCTAAACAAGCGTCCCTGCCATCTGGAGGACTTAGCCACTAATAAACAAACACATACAAACATTCATCAAACATTTGAGTGAGGAAATTTCAGCTGGACAAACACAAGATGTAAAAGGAGCTGGCGTCCAAATTAGTCTCATTATCTCACTGGGATTCCAAAGATGTGCGTCTCAAGACTTACAGACAGATAAAGGCCATCTATCTATCTATCTATCTATCTATCTATCTATCTATCTATCTATCTATCTATCTATCTATCTATCTATCTATTCACAGCCCCAAACCTCTGTCTGTGGGCAGTTTACAACAATAAATAACAAGTTATAACACATAAAATAAAAACCTTGAAACAATTTTAAACTGCAGTCAAATTAAAAGGCTTGGGTGAAGAGAGAAGTCTTTAAGTACTTTAAAAACGTTGTCAGAGATGGGGAGGTTCTTATTTCAGCAGGGAGCGCATTCCAGAGTCTTGAGGAGGCAACAGAGATGGCCTGTGTGGCCACCAGATGAGCCGGTGGCAACTGCAGATGACCCTCTCCGGATGATCTCAACGGGCGGTGGGAGTCATGGCGAAGAAGATGTTATCTTAAATACCCAGGGTCTACATTGTTTAGTTGATAACCTGCACTATTTTGCCCTGAAATTTATTGGAAGCTATTGGCTGTCATGTTAGGGCTTCCTGATGCGGACAAGACTCCATATTACCAGCGTCTACTAGTGTTGGGATAGGGTGCACAGGGCAATCTAATCTTACCCTCGCAATAGGGGTGCAGCTATAATTGAGAGGATAGGTTCAAAGAACCCGGGCCCCTCAGCTCCTGAGGCCCCCCCGCTCTACCCCTCCCTATTTTCTTCATTATCTTCCTTACTCTGAGGGGCCACTGGAAAGAGGGGTGAACAAGGGCCTCCTCTCCCCTAGCTACACCCCTGCCTCACAACATACATTCACAACATACATTCCTGTGAGACAGACTAGCCTAAGAGATTGTGGCTGCATTCACATGTAATGTGGAATCATGGGTCCAATAGACTCACGGTTCCGCTCCGCCCCCCTGGTGCAGTTACTTGTCTGCATTTGGATGTAACCAGAGGAACTGCTACTGCAGTCAGGGAGACTGCAGAGAGGAAGGGATGAAGGACAGACCTGGCAGCCAATCACAGCCAGAGCGAGGGAGGAGCTTCCTCCCTCAACTCCAGTTAGAGCTCTGTGCACTGTTTGGATGTAACACTGGCAGCTTACAACCTCAGGTACGAGTGGCAAAATCCACTTCAAACCAAAGGTTCAAACTGAAGTTTTGGGAGGGAAACCTTGAGTTACTTTTGGGTCCGAACTGCAATTGCACGTGTTCGGACATGCTAAAATTTCAACCTCAGGCCCCTTCAACTCCGGTTTCCCGTTATGTGTAAATGGGGCCATTAACTTGCTCTTAGAAGTGCAGGGTCTTCTGCCTCTGAGCCATTCATGACATGAGAAAGAGAAAGTTGACTCCTATTCCCAGCCATTGTGTGAATTTCATCTGCACCAAACAGTTAAACCAACCTTCCACTTCCTTTATGGAAACAGATTTCAAATTATGGATGGGAGCCGAGCGGTCCTAGTCCCTTACCATTTGTTGTGTCACAGGCTGCTAGATATTGAAGGCAACAGGGGCATCATTGGGTCTGTCAGGGGGGTTGTCAGGGGGTCAGGCTTGTGAATGTCATTAAGAGCCCCCCTACCTTTCCATTCCTAATTCAAGAACCATAGGAAACCATATCAGTTTGCTGCATTTTATGAATGGCATTTCCTTCACAACAGTTAGAATATTTGTGCATATTCTGCAAATTGTGCATATTGTGCATATTCATATGGTTTCCAATGGTCTAGATCTGGCCTGCTCAACTTAGGTCCCCCAGCTGGTTTTGGACTACAACTCCCATAATCCCCAGCCACAGTGTTCAATAGTCAAGGATTATGGGAGTTGTAGGCCAACATCTGAAGGGGGTGCAAAATTGAGCAGCCCTGGTCTCGATGCTGGAAGAGGTTGCTTTCAAATAGGCAGCCTTCCAGTATATAGGTAAGCCAGAAGCATGACCAGAATATAGTGCAGCATTCTCAGAATGCATTTCATCAACGAACATTTTCTGTTTCCCTTAAGCTTGCATGTGGCTTAAGTAGAACAGTAAAGAGAAGAACAACAATTTATTTTATCCATTTGAAGGAGACTAGCTAAAAAAAATTGAGACTGAGATTTCAACCTTTGATGACTACTGCATTATGGTAAAGAGGTAATTTTTCAGAGCAGCCATAAATCCAGAATCTCATTATAAAAAGAAAGTAGTGTTCTGATTTAAAATGAGTAGCCAAAGCAGGTCTCTTGAAAATATCCCTAATACAGGCATTGTTTGGAGAACAACTTCAGCTCTCACAAGGCTGGTCTGGTGTTTGAGAATCACAGCATTTCTTGGGTGCATTGATATACCACCTTTCGGCCAAGGCATTCTAGCAGGTTTACTCTTTTAATTTTATGTATTCATTTTGCCCCATTCATTTGCATACGACATCCGCAAAGCAGCTTATCCAAACGAGGCAAACCAATGACAGGATTTGTTATTTAGTAATAAAACTATTTCTTGTGATTTTGTACTAAGGCAGGCAAAAGTTGTGAAAGACAAAAATAATTTAAGAGCAGACTTGGCTTGGTGTATTGGTCAGGAGCTCACCTTGGCGATCAAAATGGCAGTCCTCCAGGGCCAGCCATCAGGAAAATGTCCAGGACTTTAATCACTACTCTAGCCCCCACTATCAGAGGTGCACCTAGGTAATTTTGGAGCCTGGACCTAAAGGCATTTGAAGACCCACCACCACCACTGGAGCACACACACCCCGGCAAGTTAAGCATCATCCCCTTACACACACCATGACACATGCAGTATTTTTAACAAATGGGCTTTTGAGAGCACAAACAGCAACTGAACTCACAAGAATGTAAGAATATAAAATAGGTATATTTGTGCATTAGCAGCAACAATTCAATGTGCAACTTAACCCTTTCCCCACTCCCCCAATGTCTCTAAAGCATCTGGCACAGGTTGCAATGGCACTCAGCCTCCCGACACAGTGCGGACCTGTGGCGTGCCACTGTGACCAACCACCCAGGACAGACTAAGGATTGGTAGGGCAGGGGGTGTGGAGGCCCTGGACTTCGGCCCTGAAGTCCAGAGGTAAGAACACCTCTGCCTGCCAGCAGGACTTGTGCAGCATAAAGCAAAACTAAACAATGGGGGAAATGGCACCTCCCACTGACACTAACTAGAAGTATGCCACCATCCAAAGGTTCATGAGACTCTCACTTCTCCATTTGATTTTACTGAATTTTGAAGACGGCAAAGGGGGCATAGAAAATAGGAGAGGCCATTTGGATCAGAAATCTTCTTCAAGGGGAAAATTTAACTTGGGAAATAGGGTGTGGGCAAAGAGCGAAACCCCACCTCCTCTGCACCAGAATCCCAAATGAATTCCAAAAGCGTCCAAAATGGTGACGTACTCAGGTTAGCTCCCTTGCAGTTCTAACAACCTGCTAGAACAAAGTGGTGGCTCGCTTACATTAAACAGGGGGAGAGCAAGTGTTCCTATCCAATCTCAGCACAGCATCCTTTCAGTGGCTGTTGCTGGTGTCTACCTTGTGTTTGTTTTTAGATTGTGAGCTTTTGGGGGAGAGGGGAGCACCTTTACTGATTTATTACTTATTTTTCTGTGTAAACCACTCTGAGAACTTTTGTTGAAAAGCTGCATATAAGTAGTCATATACATACACTTTGATGTCAGCTTTTAAGGTTACACATGACTCTGTTGCTGCTGGGAGTTGTTGGCCTCAGAAGACTAACTTTTAGGAATTTGTCGCATAAAACAGTCGCAGGATATTTTGCAAACTGGCACTGATCCAACAAAAGGATAGACAAGATTACATGTGCAATCTCCTTAACGTCTATTAAATCAACTGCACCTACAGTAAATATTGTGGGAAAGGAAGGAAATAACCAAATTTGTTCTGTTCTGGTATAATAAACAATTTTAGCCACTATTCTTTCCCACTGAGTAAACACAGTTTTGTTTCCCCCACATAATTACCCTAAATTGTAAAACTTCAAATCGACAGCCTATTTAAGTATCATTTTCGCAGTATAATTTTACTTGGTATTTTTACACTATTTTCTTCCTCAAAAAGGAAAAAACAAACAAACAAACCAAAGACAGACACCTTAATCTGTTTTCAGTTCATTTATTAGTCTAAATGACTCAACACTCAGAGGAGACAGTTTCCTTGTGTGTTGTTATCGGGTGACTCGGCAGGGGAAACACCATTTGAGTCATTAACTAACCGGTAATGCCACACGACACACACACACAGTGCTGATCCTGGAGACTGTTCAACAAAGACTTCTTCTTCTTCTTCTTCTTCTTCTTCTTCTTCTTCTTCTTCTTCTTCTTATTATTATTATTATTATTATTATTATTATTATTATCCCAGCACCTGAGCTCAGAACAAAAAACTATCTTTTTAAAAAAGAGCATCATCACTGCTTCATCAAGCACGGTAGCAGCTTGTAGAATATAAAGGGGTGCCTGCATGGGGCCACTAGAAGATTACAGCAACAAACAAAATAACTTTGCTGGGTTCATCCTAGACTCTCCTCTCCATTGCTTGCTTGGTGGGCTTGGTGGTTCTGTATGCACAGCATCAGCTGTACATGCAGGAGACCCCAAGTTCATTGGCCACACACACCCAGTCGCAAGGACCACACACACACACACACACACACACACACACACACCAAGTGTTGGCTGAAAAGGGCCACAACTTTATTAAATGTTTCAAATTAGCAAACTGGTGGTGGGATGTCCCTAAGTGAAGGTAATTGTGACATGAGATTGACCAAACCTCAGTGGGTCCTAAGGAGGCTGAAATCCAGATATCTCAATCCTCGTGCCTCCTTCCTCCACCTCTGATCATCCCCACTTCTCTCCAAGCAAAACATGTCTCCCTGCAGTGGCAGCCGTGGGGAGTGGGATCCCTTCCTCAAAACCCCTCTAGTGTGCTGCATATGGCAAAGAAAGAACAGCCAAATTAGCTCTGGGGTAATATAGTTTTCCTGAGGGCCACTCACTACCCAATGGAATGCTCTTCAAGAAAACCACATTCCCCGGGAGCCAATTTGGCCCTTCTTCCGGTGCCACATGCTTGTCTCTTCTTTGAAGTCAGCCATGTATGTGCTCAAAAGTCTTTTCTAGGCCCGAGCCCGAAAAACTTCTCGGGCGTCTCTGATATACACCAACTTTCTTTTTCCTTTGTTCTATGAGGCTGGAGTAAAGCGATGCTATTCTGAAATGAATGTTTCTTTTCTTTTGCTCAAAAGGAGGAACTTCTGGCAAACCTATGTGCATTTGACACATTAAGCAGCCCTGCGAAGATCCCAGATGGTGTGCCTGTCACACACTTATCTACGGTGTACAATTTTGTGAAATGCCAAAGGGATCTGCTCCTATACAGATATTTCCAGTTTTGTTCCTAAGGCCCCTTTCTCTTTTCTGCAAGTTGTTGTTGTTGTTAAATCTGAATAAATGTGACATACAATGTTGGAAGTTACCACATTAGTATGAACATGATTAATTACTGCTTTTTACCAAAAACACACAAAAATGTCCCAATAGGACATACAGTGTGGGAAATCACCACATTCGTTTGAACAATAATTCTGTGAGACACATGGCCATTAAATGTATAATATAATTACATTTTCTGGATCTGAGTAAGGTTTATGTAGGGATGTCAAGACATTCCACTTTGTGTAGAATATAAAACAAAATTTGGGGTTCCTCCCAAAATGTCAGGCATTATCAAAAGGAGTTATGCCATGACGGAAGGGACACCTGACAGTTAGAACTCCAATTAAAATTATTCCTGTCGTGGTGGAACACTACCGAGTTCTGGCATGCTTGTTGGGCCCAAATTAAATGGCCAGTAAGTTGCCTCTCAGTTGAAAGATACTGCATGGGCCTTTTAAAAGTTAAATGGCCCATGTGCCACCTCTCAGCTGAGTGAGGTCTCGCTGGCTATTTAACTTGATCTAACAAAATGTTTGGAAATGACATAATTACAATCTGACCCAACCCAACAATTTTATGCGGCCAGTTCAGCCCTTTTAGGATTTTTCTGTCAGGTCAGATTGGATCCAGCATTTTCTTGTTGTTCCATTGGCCTATCAATAACCATTGTTGAATCCATCTTCCATATATTTCTCTAATAACCACTAACTCTAGCCAACTGCTGTAAATGTTCAGGTTTGTGTGTTTTTTAATTAGTGTAATCATATGCTGGAGTGCTCTTACAAAACAATCCTGAAAAAAAAAAGCAAGAAACTGAGAGGTAGTGAGAACCATCGCTTTTTTCATTAATTCCCTTTTAAAAGCACCTCACAGTGTCATATTAATAACTTTTTAAAAAGTGATAATCACAGTCTCCACAGAAAAAGAGAGCTTTGCATTGTTTCACATGAGTCCTTTTCAAACAGCAGACAAAAGAGGTCATACCTAATGGGTAAAGATTACATTAAATTGTCTCTTGCTAGTAAACTGCATTTCTGTTCTTCTGACGACATCACAACTTCCATTGTAAAGACAGGGAACAAAGGTAAATGGTGGTTTTAATACAGATGGAAAATCTGACATATTTACTCAAAATATTCTCAAGTGGAAACAGAATGTGAGTGGTGAATATTGATTCAAAGCACAAAAAGGAGAAAAGAAGCACAGGAAGAAAGTTCCGATTTATGCAAAAGGGCCTGGGAGGGGCTTAAAATTTAGATTATGTCCCATGTTTTATTGGTGAGGGTGGCACTGGGGTTGTGCTGGGAGAAAGCTACTAAAAGTAGTACAGGAGGAGAGCTGGTCTTGTGGTAGGGAGGAAGAACTGTCCCCTTTGCTACCTTGGTTCAGCTTGGTTTGCATTTGGATGGGTGACATATGAGCATTTTCTGCTGTGATATTCCCCTTAGAGAAAGAGGCCATCGCTCAGTGGTAGACCATCTGCTTGCACGCAGAAGGTCCCAGGTTGACTCCCTGGTAGCATCTCCAGGTAGGGCTGGTAAAGACCCCTGAGCCTGAAACCTTGGCTAGTCACTGGCAGTCATTGTATACAATACTGAGCTAGGTGAGCACAAGTTAAAAACCAGCAACAACCAATGGACTGGAGGAATATTATGCTGAGTTCAATAGGGACAGTTGCTCTTCTCCTGCTAAACAAAATCAAGTCAAATCACTTTGGAAGGCACCTCTTTTCCAGTTAAGAGGGAATATGTGAACTTGGGATTTGTAACACACACACACACACACACACACACACACCCTGAAAAAGTTCACTTATAGAAGCCAAACCACCTGTTTAGCTTCCTTTCAACATTCTCTGATTCTGATCTTGGGAGGATGCTTAACCTGCATTTCAAATTTCACTGTTTCAAGCTGGCACAGCATGGATGGGGCAGACACGCACACAGCTGCCACACGAGCTGGGCCTGTTTCGTGCTCCAGCTCTCCTCTCTCGTTTTGCTCACGGGGCTGCTGAAGAGAAATATGTCATTTCACAACAAGCGTTCCTATACGGGAGGAAAACTTTGTGACTAAAATGTTCCCTGACAAGGTGGCTGGCAGAGGAACTGAGCTGTGGAGCTGCTGGGTGATTTATGAGGTTCAGGAGTCTGGTGTACATTCAAAAGGGGCACCACGTCTTCCTTCCATCAGTTAGCCATGGTCAAAGATCTAATCGCTTTGGAATTTTCCTTCCCTGCTTTCCTCTCCCACCCCAGCATTTCTGAGCCATCATATCAGTTCAGGGAAAGGCCTGAGGAACAAGGAGGCTCCTTTTTCATTCTGATAACGAGGCAGAGGAAATTGATGAGGTCACAGACAGCTGGCTACATCCAAACAAAGCTGTTAACAATTTTTGGCAGCCATCCTTATTAAACAGCATTTATCTTGGGTGAAGCATAGGCCAAGAGAATGAATGATATTCTTGATAAATTAGCCTGCTCCTCAAGACACATACCATGATCCAGAGGACTGCATCCACGAGCACACTCGTTTTATATTGGGTGATGTCTCATCAGCAACTTCCTTCATTGGACTTTAAAATGGGACTGTTCAAAGTCACCCATCCCAAGTGTCAAACTAGATGCAGCACTAAACATGAAATTTGGGTTTGTGCTGCGCTCTGAATCAAAATAAGCAGGCTCTGTGGAAACTGATCTGGGTGGCCCTTCCATGAGGTAAGCTGAAGCAGTTGCCTCAGGCAGATGAATACCAGGTGCTATGAGCATAAAAAAGTGGAAGAGGGTGTGGAAGGTGTGTGCAGAGGGGGCTTTTGTCACCCTGCCCTAGGTGCCCAGAGGTCTTGGGTTGCCACTGTAGCTGATCAAGATTCTGGTATACAGGGAGGAAGATGTAACCCTTTCCTTTTGTATTGTGATGCTGGCAGATATGCCCTCTGCCCAGTGTTGCTATGAGCCTTGAAAGGGATGAAAATCCCCTCTGAGGGTTTATAACAGCTTCAGGGAATATTTTTGTCGGGGCTGTAGTGGTAGGGGAAATAGTTAAATGTCCCCCACAATCCTAATCTTCTCATGGACACACACAGAGACACTCATAGCTTGATATAAGGTGTGTGTGTAGGGGGGGGGAGCAAGTTCATATATTGTTCTTCAGTGTCACATCTGACCTTGAGAGGCATTTTGGAGAGAGCTGGGAAAGAACTACTAAACGTCGACAGTCATGTAACTAGTGGCCCAAGATGGGAAGGTTGACCCTCTTCTACTTCAGACATGTCCATCAAGCTTGATGGAACCTGGATATGCACTGAGATGTGCATGCAAATAGTCTTATTTGCTGACATGATGTGCAATGGGGATGTGCACGAAATGGATTTTGTGTTTTGTTTCAAGCTCAAAACAAAAACACTGACTTACCTCAGCATTTGGTCATCCAGGCAATTGTGTTGGGTTTTTGAGCTCCCAGGAGCCATCAGGGAGGTTTAAAGAGTTCTGAGGACAGCAGGGCTCCTTCAGTACTGAGTTTGTGCTGCTTGCGCAATGCATTGTGGGATAGTTGGAGGCCTCAGCTCCCAATTTCAGCTATGGAGAATGTCACTGCTGTGTTTGTGTGGGTGCCTGAGTTGCATAGCCAAAAGGAGACTCTGGTTGTCTGGGAGCAGGAAGGTAGGATTGTGCTTACCCTCAGCCCAATAGCCTAAATGTTTGCTGCTGCTTTTATTGACTGATTAGTTGTATTTTTTTTCCTGAAGAAATGTACTCAATAAATAAATAAAACTGCTGTGAATTATTCTAATCCTTTAGAAATTACCTAACCTTGTGACCTTGTGGGAAGAAACCACAAGACCATTTCGGCATGAAGATGGTTTTCCTGGCATTTAGAACCCACTATCAGTCAGTTTCTCTGGATGATGCCAAGTTCTAGCTTTTGGAAAGAGAATAACTTATCTCTGTTTCTTCTCTCCACAGGCATCACATTCTCTCCTCAGATGTCTTACTCAAATTTCTGTGGGATATTTCTGTGGCAATCAAAGCTTACATCGGGACATTCGCTTACTCTTCAGCATACACAAGAACTTGGTTTTATGCCTAAGAAGACTTTTATTACTCATATGGAAAAACAGATCTGGCAAATATTTTTTCCATGTGTGCCATTACCTTAGGTGAGCGAGAAATTAGCTGGGAGAGGTGGCATTTTTGTCAATGTGAAAATGAATCTTTTAGCAATTGTCCAGCTTAACAATTTGTAACCCTCCTGCAATCTTACAGAATACAGCACTCCATCATGATGACAGGGCTGTTAAATACCAACATGGGTGACAACATATGGCTTGCCTTTAGCAAGGAATGTGTTGCCAGCAAGAGGGAAATCAAGCTCACCTTTGTAGCAGCAGGTTTCCTTTACTCTTTTTAATTGAGGGGAAGAAGAAGAAGAAGAAATCCCACCACAACCGTGTCATTATCCCAGCACTATTTATCAGTTTGGGATGAATGAAGAAGACACACGACAACCTTACAAAAAGGACTGCTGACAAGACTGCCTGGTATTCTGGGTCTCTTTGGCCATTAATCTATACAAATAACTCTGTTCTCAAAAACAAACAAAAAAGAGACGTTAAAAAGGAAAGAGTTGGAGATGCACCATGGGCTGTTTCCTTGAAGGGGCATAAGGTCTGAGGTCCAGCAGGCAACCATGGAGGTACAGCAGGCAATCAGGAATCAATGGGCAGGAGAAATGAGAATCAGAGTCAAAGTCAGGGAACCCTTACCATAAGTAAGGGTTAGAGCTAAGAGTCAAGTGAGGAAGACAAACCAGAAGCCAGAGACAAGTTGTAAGATGAAGGCCAGAAAGAGTTCAGGGTCAAGTAAGGTAATGGCCAGATTCAGATCCCTTCACTTCTGGTTTCCTTGGACGCACATCCAAATTTGGGAAACCAGAGTTGAAAGTGAGAAGGGACCCACAGTTTCCCTTCCCAAACTCCAAGCTGAACCTTTGGTTCAGAGTGACATTTGGGTGCCTTCAACTCTGGTTTTTCAGCGCCAGTGTTACATCCGAACACTGTCACCACAGTTTTGCCCCCACAGAACCAGAGTTGAGGGAGGAAGCTCCATCCTCACTCCGGCCCAATTGGCTGTGTGGGCTGTCATTCTTTTAAGAAGGAAGCACACACAGCCTGATCCCCTGCCTATCTGCAGTCTCAAGCACTAGGCCAGGGGATCGGAATGAGGCAAAAAAAAAAAAAAAACAACCCAAGTATTCAAACCAGAGAGAGCAGACAACACACCAGGGCCAAAGGGTCCTTGAAACCTGACCCAAGGCTTGCTTTGGACAGGCAGCTATTTATACTGTTCCTGTTGTAAGGGGAGCCAATGGCTGATCCCCTGGGGTGAGGTTTGCCCAGGGCCCTGGGAGCTCAAAAGGTTGCTGCAGTGTTGGAGGCAGCCACAAGGGGCAGCAGTATGCAAAGCTTCACTCAGAACCTGAGGGAAAGAAGATGGTAGGTATTTAATCCTGCTACAGCTGGACGTCACGTCCTTTCACAAGCAATGCACAAAATGTTCTAACAAGCAAGTGTGAAATTATGGTAAGGATTTCTGGTTTTATAACAAAGTTATTTATATATTTATTTAAATGTACTTGTTGAAATATCCCAGATGGCCAGTGCGTATGCACGATGGCCTCCAAAATGGCTGCTGCCAGCAAAGAGAGGCCCAGAACAGGTCAAAAATGTCAAAAATGGCCCGGAACAGGTCAAAAATGACAGAGGGAGGGGGAACCACCGGAGACCTCTTGCAGTAGCACCCCCTGGAGGCAGTGAGTGTTTATTTTTAACACTCCAAAATAGGCCATAAGGGGGGCCATTTGACTCGGGGGAGGCCGGGGGTGGTGGTGGCTCGACCTGGAGCTGAGATGGACCTGTTCAAGTATGAACCAGAGGAAGAGCCAGTTCACACATCCCTGCAGGTCAGGAACTTCTATCCCTGAGCTTAAGGAGAGAAGAGCTGGTCTAGTGGTAGCAAGCACCACTTGTCCCCTTAGCTAATCAGCTTCTGCTCTGGTTGCATATGAATGGGAGGCTTGATGTGTGAGCACTGTAAGATATTCCCCTTAGGGGATGGAGCATCTAGGTTCCAAATTTCCTCCCTGGCTTCTCCAAGATAGGGCTGAAAGAGATTCCTGCCTGCAACCTTGGAGAAGCCAGTGCCAATCTGTGCAGACAATACTAAGCTAGATGGACCAATAGTCTGACTCAGTTTATGGCAGCTTCCTATGTTCCTAATTCAGTAAATATAGACCCTGTTTGTTTGTTTATTATTTATCGTATTTATACACTGCTTGGTGTGTGCGTGTGTGTTGTGTACATAATCCATTGTAGTTATACTGAAACATTTTTGGTGCAATTTTTCTCCTTTCCCCCCTCCAGTGGTTGTTGCGGATGGCTATTGTGTGTTTCTTTTTAGATTGTGAGCCCTTTGGGAACAGGGAACCATCTTATTCATGTTTGTATGCAAACTTTTTATTGGGGGAGGGACCTACAGACAAGACTGTAGAACCTTTTTTTAAAAAAAAATATGTGGTACATAAATATTCATCATCAACATAGGAAAAATTAGATTTATAGCATCCAGAACACACACACACAGGCACATACCTTTGCCTAAAGGTAGGCAGGCAGACATAGACAGGGTGTACTTATTCAACCTGGAACTTGTCCCAGATATTTTGCATTCCATTTTAAAGTATGGTCTCCATGACTAATTGGGGGTCTCTTATCTTTAACACTGCTAATGCCAGATGAACAGACAAGTATTGCTATTGAACAGAAAAAGAGCAACCAAGGGGCAGAAATCTGCACTGGAACAGGAGAGCACCAACCCCACATTGACGTAGTTTGTTTGGTTAATCTCATGCATCAGTAGCTCACAGTCCATGCATTGAAATAAAGGCTCCCACTGTGTTTCTGTGCTCCCTTATTGCTCTCTCTTTTGACAGAAGGATCAGAGGTATTGGACTTGACTCTTTCTCAGTCTCTTTGATGACTTCCCCTATTTTTGATGGAATCCATGCCAGCAGGGTCTGCATAGTCTCTCCTTCTAATGCTTACATGACCCCCCTTCGAGATCTTCCCCTATGAAAATGTGGATTTGGATTTGGTTTTGATGCACGGCATATAGATTTGTTGAATGGTTTAAAAAATGCATGCGCTGCTTTTGAAACAGATCTTTGTGTCTACAGTATACATTTAATGATAAAAAGCAACTGCTTAAGTCTGAATAAAGCCAATGTGTGTGTGTGTGTGTGTGTGTGTGTGTGTGTGTGTGTGTGTGTGTGTGTAGGGGGGGACATCTCCAGGTCTCCAAGAGAGAAAAAGGTATTGTCTTTATTGGTTTGTAGGACAAAGCTGTGAGTAGGTGGAGGAATGGCAAACTATGCTACAAAATGGATAATAAAAGCAACCCTTGCTTTGTCACTGCCTTAGTGAAAGAAATCCCAGAACAATAATCTTTGAGAAATCATGCAAGGCACAAGATGAGCTTGCAGAATGGATAAAGCAAAGACTGAGGCTATACTCCCCTCTGCCCCCTTACTGCCCCAAAAGAGCAGGGGGACAACATAGGAAGTTATAGGCACCAGTAAGCTTGCAAGGCAGAAAGCGAATGTTGGCCTCCAGTCATGCTAAGCTTGTTCATTAACGGAATAGGACAAGCAATTTTGGGAACTGTGTGTACTTCCATTAGATGATCTGTGAGTAAACAGGGTGAGTGCCCACATGTGGGACTTTTTGACTTACCTCGTTCAGCTGCTGAGCTTGAGAACTGGGTAGGACAATGCCATCCTACCCAGCACAAGCCTCACAGATTATCACTCCCCCTCCTCCTATCCTTTAGTTTACCCACAGATGATCAAAAATCCTGAGCATGCACAACACCCAAAACTGGGTAGGATCCCTGTCCTACCCATTTAATGGTTCTCAGAACAGGCATATTGTTTCTCATTTCAAAAGGCATTTTTCTCTGAGTCTGTTGCTCCTCTGATACCTTAACACGGACTTACTGTGTCCAGACGGTGCTCTTTTGCAATCCACACTTTCAAGTTTGGTTAATTCCCACAAGTCACTGAAATGGTCACTAGACACATGGTGGTGTGTGCACATCTACACAAATATGATACTGTATTTACCTGAATCCAAGACTAGGTTTTTCCCAAGTGTTTTGAAATTAGAAACCAGACTGTCATCTTAAATTCACTGTCCTGTTCCTTTTGAGTAAGTGCAGGTATAACCTCTATTTAACCTCTGCTTTTAAAGGGTTCATCTTAAATTCAGAGTCATCTTTGATTTGGGTGAATAAGGTAACAAAACATTCATACTGAAAATTCAGGTATATTAAACATTCTTCTTTGTTGTATTCCTATCACACTCACTGATCTGGGAATGGATGACACAAATCCTCACAATATTTTCAGGTTGAGGAAGAATGGGCGGGGGGAGAGATATTATTGTGTGCTAGTACACCAAGTCCAGGCAATGAAACTCAAACCTGACCTCACAGTCTTTCAGCTATTGAGTTCCTGGGGAGTTCCCAAGTAATCAACAGCAAAGCAAGCCACGTTCTCAATTCAGTATCTACCGTCACAGCCTTGGCCAGCACAACACACAGGAAGGGGCTTTAGGGTGACCTATGGATGAGCAGAAAAGCTAATCTTCCACAAGCAGAGATCAACCAAGCAACCAGCAGGTTGCTGCAAGAAAATTATACCCTGCACTTCTTACCCTGTGGCAGACATAATAGTGGCTGCCTCTTAGCAGAATTTCACTTCTCCAAGTGAGGGGGTGTTAGTTTCCCAATGTTAGCATCTCTTTCCACAAAACATAAGCTGTAATGACAGAGGAAGAGGCTTTATTGAAAGGTGCATATGATCTCCAGGGATTTATAGCATTAAGATGTCTTCCAGAGAGGTTAAACAAACAACAACACCCTGCCACTTCTGAAACTTCAAAGGGAAAAGAGAAGTCAGAATGTCCAGAATTGTCAACCAAACTGTTTCTGGATCCGAGATAAATTGTGCCATTCATATTTTAACAGGCTGGTTCTTGGAGCTGGAAAGAACGGGCTCTGTGCTTGTGTATCTATTTATCTTCAAAATGTCATCTTAGCCCAACAATAAGAGGTGTTCACAACCGGTACTAGAATACAACAACATCACAGTATCAGAATCAATAGTAAAAACATGGTAGGTGTGATGCAGCCAGAGTGAAGCACTCTGAAGTTGTGCCCCCCCCCCCCAACCCCGCAAAAGATGGAAGCTAAGCTCACAGCCTTAACTTCTCCATGGGCATCAAATAGGACAATGGTTTTTTGGTTGTTGTTTTTTGCCAACTTGGTTCAGCTCACACTTGACAGCTTTCTGTCAGGAGCTACCTGGGTTAAGACTGGGAATCAGAGCACCTGGATACCATTGCCCCTTGTGGCAGCTGGCAGAACTACATCAGTCTTGCTAGACCATTAAGTTTTTAGACCCTGATCTGACCTAGAATCCTTCATGGAATCCTTCTGGTTGAGGGCTCAGGCTTTACCTCCTTGGTCCTGGTTTGTTATGTTTTCTGATCCGGGATCCTGTTCAGCTTGACACCTGGCGTTGGCTCTGGGTTTTGGCTCTGGGTTTTGGCCTTGGTTCCTGCTGTCTACTCAGTTTTGAGCCGGGCTTGACATCGGGTCAGCCTGGTTCCGGGTCTGAATTCAAACTGGACTGGCCCCCCAAAGGGGCGTGCTGGTACGGTTCAAACCTGACCAGCCCCTGGTTCGATGAATCAAAACTAGGGATGTGTTGCTAGGCTTTGGGCTCAGCCGAACCGGTCTTGTTCCAGTTCAGCCATCAAACTGGGCTGAAACGGTTTGCGGGCCAGCTCGAATATACTTTTAAAGAGGAATCCTTGAGGATCCCCCATTACAAGTAAAGGACATCCCTAATCCTATGGTAAAGATGGCACGGGTGGGTGGGCGGGTTAACTAAAGAAAGCAGCCTCTGTCGGCCTCCATACCTTCAGAGGGGGAGGAGGCAGAGAAGCTGCAGAGGTGGTGGAGATGTCTGCATTTTGGAGGCCAGCAGAGGGCTTTAAGGAGCCTCCAACACTTCTTCGCCGCCGCCTCCAAAGCTACGGTGGCCGAAGGAGGCCGTTTTCTTTAGCTACTCCCCGCCACCCACATTACCTTTACCATTAGAATTAGGGATGCCCTTTACTTGTAAAGGGGGGTCCTCAAGTCTACCCGAGCTAGTCTGTGAACCAGCTCGGCCTAGTTGGATGGCTGAACCGGACCTGGCACGGTTCGGCGAAGCCTGAAGCCAAGCCGGCCAAATGGCCAGTTCTCAGCACACACCCCTAGTTTTGATCATTGATTCATCTGGCTTGCTTCCTGAATCACTTCCTGCTAGACTCTCTCAGTGCAGGTCCTCTGTTGGACCTTCCCATGTGTGACTTTTGTTTCTGGCCTGCCCTTTGGCGACAGTCCACAACCCAGTGCTAACACTGCCTATGGCCTAGTTCTTATAGGAGGGAACTTTGACACATAATTAATGTATTAAAAGCTCTGGACAAATGCAATCTGTATTTAAATCCCACACTCAAGTGATGAAAATGTAGCTGTATCCATGCCAAACAACAATACAGGTAATTCATGATATTCTGGTTGGACAGAGAAAATAATATCCGATGGAATAGAGCACACTAACCATTAGAGTGCAAATTAACATTATCAATGTTTATAGTCTGGAAGCATCTGTTGCCTACAAACTACTGCCAGACACTCTTGATGCCTTGTGATTCTTCCAAAATGTATCTTTTAAAAAAAGAATCTGTTCATGAATTAAATGGTGATAACATGCCAAATGAAATGCTTTGCTTAATTCCAGCATTAATGGCAGTCCCATCTCACCAGCATCTTTTTCCTACCATCATGTGTTAGAAAACACCACATATTTTCTCCACATGTTGATTCCCCCGCCCCGCTCCCCAGGAGATCCCAAGTGTGGGAATCACAGCTGACAAGCACACCTTGGGAGTAGTTCATGGATGGTGGGAATAAATGTCAGCTCTGCAAAGGAATGGCATTCTGTTTGGGTGTTTGAACAGCGCTGTGTAAATAGATTTGCAAAGTTCAAAATGGTGCAACTATTTCAAATTTGCTTTGGCAGAAGAGCATCAGGTCTCTAACGAGAAAGCACGTCGATCCTATTTTTGCTATTGCAATTCTGTTGAATTTTCATAAAGGGAAACACATGTATCTCTTTAAAAAAATTATAACCCCTCTTTTCTGTCTCAAATGGTATTCAGGGTGACTCACAATGTCATAAAAATACATCATAAGTAGTCCTAGAATTGATTACATGTCTGCTAGCTTCTGCAAAGATATGGAAATCAGTTTGTTGGAAACCACCCTGATCACTGTTATTGTTAGCCTGATCCCCCCAAATAGGGGGAAATATTTGTTTGCATGGCTCGGCTTACATAGTTCAGGAGAGTTAAAGGAGGAACCCCATTGGGCAAGTTTATTGAAATGTATTATGGATTTTATTCTTTCATTACCAGAATGCCAACTTTCAGGATAATGTACATCTCTAAGCATTGTTTTTGCTATGCATATATTTTTGTGCTGACTTTTGGATATTATTTGTAAAATATACTGCTGCTCCTGTTGGCATCTATATTAGGCCCAAAAATGTCTGATTCCAAAAAGAAAAGACATGATAGTATCACTGTGGGAAGGGGCCATGTTGCCCTCTTCCTGTCATTGCAGATCTCTAATAATCTATTGGATTCCTTCTCACTGCCCTCTCTTTCCCTTTCACGGGGTGGGGACAGGCAACAGTGCTGCTGCACATTGTATTGTCTTTGCTCCAGAGGCATCAGTCAGCCTGGTGCCTTGAGTTTCAAAGCAGCATTTCCCCCTTCAGCTCTCCTTCTAGATGCCTGAGTGTTAATGGGAATGGTAGTTTTTTCTGAGGCTGCCGCAAGAAAAACTACCATACCCAGAAGCACATGGGCTACTAAAGCATCTAGAAGGAGAGCTGGGGGGTGGGGACCTGACTGAGTGCTCACTCCAGAATGAAGATAAAGTAACATGAAGCCTTGTCCCCTGGCCCAGCCCATAAATGGTAAGGAGTTGGAGGAGGCAGAATGGGCAGCGAAGGGAGAATGGGCAACAGAAGGTTGGGATTCTGATGGTCCCGCTTGTCTGTCAGAACCAAACAAGTGCATACAGTCCTAATATTTATCATTAACTAGCCCCTGGTCTGGTCCAAACCCCAGTTCGACTCAAACCAGGGAAGTTCAAGTGGTCCAGGTTCAAACTGGACCAGCTCCCCCAAAGGGAGCAAAGGTCTGAGTTTGAACTGGACCGGCCCCAGTTCAAATTGGACCAGTTTGGAATGGTTAAGGGGGTCTTCTCATAAAGGGGAATCTGGTGAGGATTCCCCTTTACAAGTAAAGGGGCAGTAGGGTTTCCTAGAGCTAGAGGGTACAGGAGGGGAATAGCTACTTTACTTTTATTCATACATAAATAAATGGAGGGAATGCATCCATGGATGGGCTTCTTTCCTGTTACCCAGCCCTGTCTGCCTAAGGTACCTTCTGCTCTTCAGCCCCAAATGGGAGAATCTGGGACTGGGACTATATCACCAAGTGCCAGAGGCCAAAACAAACAAACAAACCCTTCCATGTATCTCTAATACATTGTATCTTAGTGATGGGTTTTAATTGTTGTAAGATGCTTAAGTGGCACAGAGGGGAAATGCTTGACTAACAAACAGAAGGTTGTCGGTTCAAATCCCTGCTGGTACTATATCGGGCAGCAACGATATAGGAAGATGCTGAAAGCCATCATCTCAGATTGCACAGGAGGAGGCAATGCTAAACCCCTCCTGCATTCTCCCAAAGACAACCACATGGCTCTGTGGGTGCCGGGAGTCAAAATTGACTTTACGGCACATTTTACCTTACCTTTAAGATTCTTTGGAAGCCTGACTTGGAAGCAGAGTTAACAACAAACAACCTTAATATCTATCTATCTATCTATCTATCTATCTATCTATCTATCTATCTATCTATCTATTGTTAGATTTATATACCGCCTTTCATTAAAAACAGCCACAAGTTGGTTTACAAAAGTTAAAACACATAATATAATTCAGCCATGCGCTAAAGGACACTTTGAGAAACATTTGGAGGCTTGGGAAAAAATCCTAAAAAGCCAACTTGCACAATAGAAATTGTTTCAGAGGGGAATGCTTAGAGCACGGTGAATCTTTGACCTCATCTTCTTGATTTTTTTTAAAAAATCTCGTTATCAACCACATACTTTAGGAAGGATGCAAGAAACCAAGTTCAAACAAAGTCTCTTAATTAATCGTGGCAAAGGAAGTCTGCCCAGAGAAGGTCATTATCTGTAGGTACTTTTCCAGTAACTGAATGCTATTTAGTGAGTAATGCATTAGCTTTTTCAATGTGTCATATAATAGGAAAGCAAACAGAGTCTAACTTTAAAGAGGCTGGGGCAGGGAGGGGCACAATTCTCGGCCTTAATATGGCAATTGTGCCTTATGTGGATTTCATGTATAGCCTTCTGTATTTTTTAAAGATTAAAACAAGCCAATTCCTTTTTTCAGTGACTTTCTGGGGGAGAGACACATTTCTGTGTGTAAATATACTGTTGACTCTTCTAGCTCTCTTTTATATGTTGACCTCTGCAACATTCTGTACTGTCTGTGAGGAGGCGAACATATTGCTAAAAGCTGTATCTTTATATAAACTTCTTGTAATTATTTTAATTGGCATGACTCCTTTAAAAAAAAAAAGAACAAGATGACATTTGGAAGAAAATATTAATCACAATTAAATCACCAGAACTAGCTTCCATCTGGAAACTTAGCATCCTTGGGGACTCGATGGCATTACAGCAATGTTTGGGGGACTAATAAGGTCAAAGTCCCTTAACCTATAAAGGGGGGAAGATGGGCCACAGCTTGGCCATGGTGGCTCAGCGGTAGAGCATCTGCTTTGCATGCAGAAGGTCCCAGGTTCAACTCGCGGCCCCTCCAAAGCTCTGGAGAGTCCCTGCCAGACAGAGCAGTCAATACTGAGGTAGTGTGACTGAGTGGTGTGACTCAATAGACAGCAACTTTCTCTGTTCCAAGCAAGAGTGGAAATCTGCCCTCGTTTCATGTGTGGCTTGCATAGTCATGCCAATTCGGGTGTCTGTAAAAACTCCTGATCAGATAGAGTTGATTGATTGATCGATTGATTGATTGATTAAGTGCTGTCAAGTCAGTGTCGATTCTTCGCGACCAGATAGAGAGATTCTCTCTAGGATGATTGGTCTTCAGCTTGCCCTTTAAGGTCTTTCGGGGTGCATTCATTGCTGTCATTATCGAGTCCATCCACCTTGTTGCTGGTCATCCTCTTCTGCTCTTTCCTTCAACTTTTCCCAGCATTATGGACTTCTCAAGGAAGCTGGGTCTTCGCATAATGTGTTCAAAGTATGAGAGTTTGAGCCTGGTCATTTGTGCCTCAAGTGAAAATTCTGGATTGATTTGTTCTATGATCCATTTGTTTGTTTTCCTGGCTGTCCATGGTATCCTCAAAAGTCTTCTCCAGCACAAAAGTTCAAAAGCGTCAATACTTTTTCTATCTTGCTTCTTCAAAGTCCATCTTTCGCATCCATAGAGCATCATGAGGAAAACTATTCTCCAAACAATTTTAATCTTGTAGGTATAGACACGTCACAGCATCTAAATATCCTTTCCAAGGCCTTCATTGCAACCCTACCAAATGCTAGTCTTCAGCGTATTTCTTGACTGCTGGATCCTTTACTGTTGATGGTTGATCCTAAAAGGCAGAAGCTATCCACCACTTCAGTGTCTTCATTATCAATTTTGTTCCCGGTTACTCTTCCTGATATGCTTACAACCCACAAGTAACATCCAGCCCACTGCCAGTAAGAAGGTGGCAACTGGATTGTGTGTGTGGGGTGGTGGTGGTGGAAGCTTCCTACATTTGTGACTTGCGGGCAGCCTTAAGGTCTAGAAAACAAGGAAGAGGCATAGACCATAGAACATGAGGGCTAGAAACTTGGAACTTGTACCAGAGCAGAAGCTTAGAGAGGGGCAGCACATTCATAGTGCCATGAGTGAAACCAGATCTTTTGCAGCAGCAATTCTCAAGGGGTGGAGACAGAGCTGGTCTTGTGGTAGAAATTATGAATGGCCCCTGTCAAATGCACCTTGGTTTGCATTTGGACGGGTGACTGTTGCAGAATGTGAACTGTCTCTGTGGTTTCAGAACAAACACCAGAGAAAGGTTTAAGATAACTTTACTTGTGAGACAAACACTTAATGGTCAGTACGGAACTTGCTGACTCACACACAGGAACAGGGACAGGGAAGGAGAATAGAAACTAGGAGAATAGTACTGAGGAAGCTACAGTGCTCACCTTTGGCCCTCCTGCAGCTATTGGTCTACAGCTCCCATAATCCCTGGCTATTGGCCACAGTGGCTAGGGATTATGGGAGCTGTAGTCCAAAAACAGCTGGGGGGGGGAAGCTGAGCAGGGGATGGGGCCATAGCTCAGTGGAAGGGCATTTGTTTGTGTGCAGAAGGTCCCAGGTTCACTCCCTAGCTCCAGGTAGGGTTGGGAAAGGCCCCTACCTAAAACCTTGGCGAGCTGCTGCCAGTCAGTGTAGACATTACTGAGCTAGATGGACCATTATCTGACTTGTTACAAGACAGCTTCCCATGTCCCTGTGTACTGTAAGTTAGCTGGAGAGTGGGGGGGGGGGAAGGGGGGGGGGAGAGAGACTGAGAACAAGCTAGCAAGGAGAATGTCCCAGCATGCTAAGTGCCTGGAAAGCAACTCCATTCTAAGCATCAAAGCCTTATTTCTAATTTATATGCTTTATCAAATAATCCACCCAATGATAAGGGAAGCCATTTGTGTAAAGCAGGATCAATAATGTGGTTTGAGTCACTGTCCTTGAATCCGCAATTGCTTTATACGTTCCTGTACAGTAATTCTTAATTAAAAAAACAGATACTCTGCTCGGACTCTGCATTGATTTGAATGGGAAGGCAGATAATACGGAGAGCTCCACCAATCACATCCTGCAGTCTGTATATTACCATTAGCAGCAATTTCCTAAGAGCATCTCCTGTGGAAGTGCAACCATGGGATGAATGGCACTTGTACAAGAGAAGCTTGCCCTTGTCTTTTATGCCCACAATGCTTGAGCAAGACATGTCCTTTGGGGGCAGCACCCATTGCTGTGGGTGCACCAGTACCACTGGTGGGGCAGCACCCCACCAGTGGTGAAGCCTTAAGTTCAGCATGCATTAACCTCTTCCTGTTTTCATCTCTGCTTGGAATATTTCCAAGGAAAGGGGGAGGGGATTGTGATTCGAGCCATTATGGTGATGCTTAATTATGATGTCTCTGGCTCATAAACTAGAAGGGTTTTCATGAGCATGATGTCCACCAAGCAATCTAAGATTCCTGTGCAGCATTAAAACTAAGGCCCATTTACATGTTATGTCCAGCACTTGTACAACGAGTACTCAGGTACAGATCTGTAGGTGGGTTCTGCCATTCACATTTTATGTTGAACGCGGGTACATAAATACAAAGGGCTGGTTATTACCTTTAAAGCCCCGAATGGCTTAGGTTCTGGTTACCTTAGAGAGCACCTTCTTCTGCACGATCACCACCACATGTTAAGGTCGTCTGAAGAGGTCTGTCTTCAAGTATCACCAGCACATCTGGTGGCGATTCAGACGTGGGCCTTTTCTGTAGCTGCTCCTGGGCTGTGAAATGCATACCCGGCAAAAATTTGTAGCTTGAGTTCATTGCCGGTCTTCAAGAAAGCCCTGTTTGACCTGGCCTTCCAGGGTTTTTAAACTGTTTTAATTGTTAATGGGTTTATATTGTTTTTAAATTGTGTTGTAATGATTGCTTTTAAAGGACTGATTTGCGAGTTGCTCCTGGATCTTTCCATCTGTCGACAATGTGGGTTAGTATGAGTTCTAATGACTTGCCCAAAGCCAGACACTGAGAATTTGAACTCCATCTCCCCCATCTTACACTTTATCCACTACTCCACATAGCTGTAATACATACAGTAGCTGGTTGGTGACAGTCCAGTTTAGCACAGCTAGCGTAAGGAAGTGCTCTGTGCCAAGGACCAAAAAATCCCCGCTTCCTCCTTTGCAAGATATGATTTTCCAGGCCCCTGGCTCTTTTGAGCTGATTGCCAGCGGAACTGATGCATGTTCAATTGAGTGGCATATTTGTGATATGAACCGTGCTAGGATGAGTCCAAATGCATTTTTGCTTGTTTCTTGCTCCTCAATAAGATCTGATAATAGCTCTCCAGGGAAGCAAAGTTAGTATACTCCACCATGATACTTGCCTAGGCTACAAACACGATGTTATTAAGAGGCAGGTTATATATGCCTTCCCTCCCTCCCTCCGCCTCACTCTCAGAAACTGACAGCTGAATGGACATGAAATCATCTGGAGCACTGCTCCCCGCTCACCATCAAACGGGGTGAGCTTCAAATCGTTTCTTTTATGGGATCATGGAGTAGGAGGAGACCACTGACAGCAAATCCACTCCCTGAAACAAGGGCTACCCACCATTTGTGGTCAGTGCACTGAGTGAAATTGAAGGTCGCCACTGAATGCTGATTGGAGGCGGGAATTGTGCAGATGTTAGTTACTGTAGCCAGAATTGCTCAGGCCCATGTGTATCATATATGCATGTGTTTGCACATCATCTTTCAAGTATGAACAGAACTCATACTCCATAACTCATACAGGAGGATGAGAGCTGGGCTTGTTGGAGCGAGCATGAATTCTCCCTCTGCTTAGCAAGGTACACCCTGGTTTACATTTGGAGCATTGTCTGCTATAAGATATTCCCCTTAGGGCATGGGCGTAGCGTCCATTGGACAAGGGGGAACAAATGTCCCCAGGCCCGGAGGGTCAAGGGGCCCACAAGGCTTTCCTGGCTTGGGGACAGGGTGTGTCCTGCTGCTGCCACCCTTTCTGCTGGGTGCTACACAAGCCCCGGCCCCTCCTCCTTGATCCTTTCTCCCCAGTGACGTCCCCTCTTTATCCTCCTCCTCCTCCGGACACCCACTCCCACCAGCCTTTTCCTTTTACTTTCATGAATCGCAGTTCTCCCTCTCTCCTCTCCCCACTTCCAGGTCCTCCTTCCCATTCTCCTCCAGTCGAGGTAAGGGCAAGGGTGTCACTGCCAGAGCATCTGCAGGCACATGGACAAGGTGGTCCTGTCCTTCCCAGGGTGAGAGCAGCTACCTCGCTTCTTTCCCCCCATCCCCGTGGTGGAACAAGGCTGGCCGGCCAGGGAGCTCATGCCAGCTGTCCTGACAGGCAGGGGTCGAGGCAACAGCCGAGAGGGAGAGAGAGAGACATGCCCTGCACTTTGCTAATTGCCCCGCCCATGGGATGCAGCTGATGTCAGATGCAGGGGGCATGGCTTGGGGTGCCGTGGCATGCACTTTGTGTGTGCGATGGAAACCCCTTGCCTGCATTTTGCCCCCTGGCCCCTGGGAAGCTCACTAGGCCCCTTCCTTAGGGGATGGGGCTGCATCTCAGTGGCAGAGCAGCTGGTTGCATTCAGAAGATCCCAGGTTTGATCCCTGGCACCATCTCCAGGTAGGGCTAGGAGACACTCTTGCTGGAAATATTGGACAGACACTGCCAGTCCGAGCTAGATAGACCAATGGCCTGACTCAGTTTAAGGCAGCTTCCTATGTTCCTAGATTGAGTCACAGCATCTTCCAGAAAAAGTGGGGTGGGAAGAACAGGCAGAGGAGGGAAGGCAGAATTCCACCCCCAACCAACTGTCCCTAACTGGGGCAGGCCCAGAGAAAGAGTGTTGTGAAACACAGAAGCTTGCATTCTTTTACACCAGCTTTCCTTACCCATTTCCATAGACATTGTTTTACCTGCTTTTGAGTTTCCTCAAGGTTAGCATGGAAAGCAAAGTGTTTTTTCCAAAAAAAAACACATCAACTCGATTCATTTCTTCATTCAGTTCTCCCAGCATTTCTTTACAAGACAGTGGCCCACGGGAGCTCAAGACTGGAACTCCTTCCCCGAACCGATGGCAACTTTTTCTGCTTCATCTTACACTCACGCAGAAGTGCAAAGAAATTTTGCTTCCAGGACTCAAGACCCTGGCCTGACCCCAGCCAAATTTAAATGGCAGTCTTAAGAAGATGAGAGACTGCAGCATTCAGCAAATAGATCACTGGATGCCTGCAGTCTCCTTTTGAATCGTCCCTGTGAACTGCCTTAGTTTTAGCATCTTTCATGTGCCTTAATAAGCAGCATAGCTCAGCTCAGCCTTGCAATATCACCGTCTGAAGGTTCACACCTAACTCTCCAGGACAAAGGCAGACGCTCTGCTCTCTCTACTCTGTGAGAACTCCATCTTTCCCTTACTTTATATACTGAAACTGAACTCTACCACAGCGTTAAAAATAGGATTGTACGGCTGAAGACGAAGCTGTGATTTCCCCCCAGTCCTATTTGGACGACAAGGCTCCGTTGATGATCAAAAGGAGAACTTTCAGAACCACATGGATCATTTTGTCCTAATTAAAAAGAGGAGCTTCCTATTAGAATTTTGTTGGTTTTCCCCATTTGCATAGAGGCAAATGTGGGGAAGCAATCAATGTCCATGTCCTCTATAAATGAACCATTTATTGAATCTGTTTTAGAACCTATCAACATGATTTTAAGAAGTTCCAGCAACAATGCTAAGATATATAGCCAAAAAGGCAAAGATAGAAATACAGGATCTGTCAGGGGTGCTCAACTTCAGCCATCCAGCTGTTGTTGGACTACAGCTCCCATCAACCCTGACTATTGGCCACTGTGGCTGGGGATGATGGGTTTTGTAGTAAAACCGCTGTAAGACCAAAGTTGTGCAGCCCTGGTCTAGGTGATAGAACAAGACAATCTCTGTGATGAAGTCTTCTGTTCTGCATGCAAGTGGGAACCCACAATCAAATGTTGCTATGTATCCTCAGCAGTGTTTCCCTTCCAGTGGAACCAGCTTGTTGAGGCTTGTAAGAGGAATGGCTTGATCTTTTTTCTTTCCCATGCTCTTGAAACCTTTCCCCACTGGGCTATATTGTACTAAAGGCATCAGGAATGGGGCTAGCTGTAAGGGGAAGTCCATCATGGGGAGGAGAGGTTATTTGGAACACATGACATGTATCCTCCTGAACTTATAGTATATCCGGGAAACTGTAAAACAGGACTCCCGCCCACACACACAAGACCCCCACAAATAACACCTTTACAAGTACCATTTACTTACTTACTTAAAGGTAAAAATTGTGCCACTGAGTCAGTGTCAACTCCTGGTGACCACAAAGCCCTGTGGTTGTCTTTTGTAGAATCCAGGAGGGGTTTACCATTGCCATCTCCTGCACAGTATGAGATGATGCCTTTCAGCATCTTCCTATATTGCTGCTGCCCAATATAGGTGTCTCCCATAGTCTAGGAAACATACAGTGGGGATTCGAACCAGCAACCTCTTGCTCCCTAGGCAAGTGACTTCCCCTCTCTGCCATTAGGTGGCTACTTACTTACTTATTTGATTTATATACTGCCCTTCCAAAGGTGGCTCAGGGTGGTTTACATTAAATTAAAAAAATACGTAACAATTAAAATCAAAGGCAATTAAAAGCAAATTACAATTACAATTAAAACTAGATAACATTAAAACTATACGTTGTTAAAAGCCAGGCTAAAAAGATGGGTCTTTAAAGTTCTCCTGAAGGCCTCAAAGGAAGATAATCCTCTCATATCCACAGGGAGCACATTCCACAACCTAGGGGCAACAACAGAGAAGGCCCTGTCTCAGGTTGCCACCAGATGAACCAGTGGCACCTGAAGATGAACCCCACCTGGTGATCTCAAGAAGATCTGTCCCCAAAGGACTCATAATCTAAAAAGAAATGCAAGGTAACCAGCAGCAATAGCCACTGGATGGACTCTGTGCTGGGGTTGAAGAAGGACAATTGTTCCTCATTCAATATAAAGAGAACCACGACTTTGAAAGATGCCTCTTTTCCTAGTGAGCAGGTATCTCCACCAGGTCAGATCATTTGAACATCTAGCCAATGACTAGATGGTAGGTCCATGCAGCCTAAAAATGTCTGATCCAATCTGACCCAACTTGACAGATAAATGACCAGGAAGGCCAACGTATCCCTCCCAAATGGTCAAGTAGGGTTCTGTGAGTTATGAAATCTGACATTTCCTGATATTCCTGTCAGACCCCAGTTAAATGAACCATTCAGCACCTCTCAACTGAGAGATGACTTGCTGGCCATTTAACTTGGTCTGACAGGGATGTTAGAACTCTGACAGAGGTTAGGCTGACCCCTGCTAACTGAGCAAAGAGACACCTTTTTAAAGTGGTGATTCTCTTATATTTAGCTGGGTGGGGGGCACAACTGGGCCTATCCAACCTCAGCCCAGCATCCCTCCAGTAGCTGTTGTTGGTATCTGCCTTATGTTTCTTTTTAAGATTGTGAGCCCTTTGGGGAGAGGGAACCATCTTATTTTTTAATGTATAATTTATTTTTCTATGTAAACCACTTTGAGAACTTTGGTTCAAAAACAGTATATAAATATCCGTAGTCATCATCGTCATCATCTTCATTGTCAAGATAGTAGGGAGCTCTGTCAGAAGTTTCATCAGTCAGCACCTCCTGCAATTATGTCTAAACTCATTCCGATAATGCCCGACACAGGACATATCGGGTCTGACTGTCACAACTGCATAATTCTAACAGATGGTTGGTTTGATTGACTGGTGGCGCAGTGGTAAAACTGCCGCCCTGTAACCAGAAGGTTACAAGTTCGATCCTGACCAGGGGCTCAAGGTTGACTCAGCCTTCCATCCTTCCGAGGTCGGTGAAATGAGTACCCAGAATGTTGGGGGCAATATGCTAAATCATTGTAAACCGCTTAGAGAGCTCCGGCTATAGAGCGGTATATAAATGTAAGTGCTATTGCTATTGCTATAATAAAAACAAAACCATAAAACAATTAAAAGAACATTTACAACAACATTGTAAACAGACAGAGGAACAGCAGGGTAAAACTATGGCTTCAATCAAACTCATGATTATTGTGTATCTGATTTGTTATTTGCCTGGGGGCACTCTGGAGGCCAAAAGGCAGGCTGTGAATCCCAAGATAAAATAAAAAAATGAACCAGGTGTTCTTTACTCCAACAGACAGTGTTATTCTTAGGTTCTCTCAGCCTTGCTGATTGGGACCTTCTGCATGCAAATGGGACCTTCTGCATGCTCCCAAATATATGCTCTGTCTCAGACCTGACCCCACCCCACTTTCCTCAAAGAAGCCCTAAATGGTCCTAAGGTAGCTATGAAGAGTGAAAAAAGCTTTTTTCTAAGAAAAGAGATGGCTGCTACTGCTGATACTACTACCACTACTATGAGTACTTATATACTGCTTTTCAACAAAGGTTCTCAAGGGGGTTTACACAGTAAAATAATTAATAAATAATATATAAATAAGATAGTTCCCTGTCCCCAAAGGACTCACAATCTAAAACGATACATAAAACAGACACAAGCTACGACCACTGGAGGGATACCCCACACCGGGGGAAAAAAGAAAGTTTAAATTGTAAGTTAAGGTACGTGCCTTAACTTCCACTTCATGTAAGCAATAGTATCAATCAATCAATCTTTATTACAGCCACAGACCAGAAAGAGTAAGCAGTAGTAGGTGTACATTTCTGTAGATATGCTGGGAAAATGCACCTTTTGAAAATGTGGCACTTCC
The DNA here is from genome assembly GCF_027244095.1 of Hemicordylus capensis. Taxonomy (NCBI): domain Eukaryota; kingdom Metazoa; phylum Chordata; class Lepidosauria; order Squamata; family Cordylidae; genus Hemicordylus; species Hemicordylus capensis. The sequence continues at coordinate 25,564,773 of NC_069667.1, forward strand.
CACTTCAGAAACAATGACTTATGTAGTGTGTTCTCAAAAAGGAGAGTTTTTTAAACACAAACTGAAACAAGATGAAATATATGACAGATGAAACTTTTTTTTTTTTTTTTTTGGAAGACTGAAGGGGAGCTACTAAGGCATCTAGAGGAAGTTGTTTTAAGGATTCTCTTCAGAACGACACCAGCTTTCTGCAAATGAAGTGGCCAGTCTTTGAGGGGGGGAAACCCTGGTCCGTTCTGTTCAACTAATGTTTTACTCCATTAGCTGAGGACTGACATCTTCTCAGTAATTACTGCAGATGATCCCACCTCTGGTGTAATTAAAAAACGATTACTTAGCGAATGAAGTGAGCCAAGCTCAGCCTTGTTCCTTGCTTAGGCCGAAGCCAACGGAAAAAGTTGTCAAGGAAAATAGATGTTTTGCATTAGAGAGCCAAAAGTGGGGGCTGAGAAGGAGGTGGGTAATTTGATGGGCAAATGGAACCTTCAAATGAGTTCAATATGCTCAATATGGTCACTTCCATGTGAAGAAATATTGGACAGATGGATATGACGGGTTCTGTACTTCCCATGCCTTTACATTAGTGAGCCAGTACTTACAAAGCAAACCTCAGATCTCTGTTGGCTCCCTGCCCAGGGAGAGTGAGACAGGAAAAGCAAAAACACAGTTAATGTTCCGACAACGTGACATACTTTGCAACCCTTCTGAAGTGAGTCCTTTTCAAAAGGGCCCTTTGGCCAGCCACCAAAAAAACATCACCGTCATTGGAACACCGCAAGTCTACCGACGGGTTGGAATATAATGGTTAAGCCATAATGAGCAGCAACTGAAGAAACAACTACACTTTGAAAAGTACACTAACGAGGGGGAGTTTGATGCATTCCTTGTTTTAGCTGCACCCTGCAATTAATTAGACGTTTCACTTAAAGCACAAATGGAATGTATGAAAGGAATATTTAGCCGAAGAACCACATTAATGAATGCTTTCTCTTAGACCCAGCAAGGTAAAAGATCACAATGGCCCCGAAAACATACATTTCCTAATGCACTTGAGTTCAGCATTTAAACTGCAAAGGTTATATTTAGCCAGTTGGAAATAACAGGAAAGTGGGCTCTACACACAAGAAGAAAAAGATGGAAGATGATAAATTTCTTGGCTCCTGGGAAAGGTAGCCACTTTGTGAAGTGGTTTGAGGTCCAGCCAGGTTTGTCCTGAAATGATCCCTTGCCCCTTACTCCTTGCTGCCACAAAACCAGCTTTCCTCCCTTAATTGCATGTGGGAGCTGTTCATCCAAATAGTCTCTTACAAGTATTTGGAGCACGTGTTTAGGGGGCATCCAGGTGGACAGACCCACATGTGATTAAGGGACATGCTGGGAGGACGTCCTGGAGGGCTTTTCTTGTTTGCTCTTCATGCCTGCTGAATTCAATTTTAGCTGTAATCACAATACCTCTTCTTCTATACTTCTAGGGGGGAAAGGGAGATTTCAAAAAGAAATTTGCTTTTTATGCTGCTTGAGGGTTACTTGAGGGTGACCCATGTACCCCCCCCCCGACATTCTGCACTCTCTCTCCATCTATTCTACTGACCACCACTGCTCCTGCTGGCATTAATGTGGAGTTTTCAAGGGAACGTTGGCTTTGTTACAGCAGCATTCAAAAACAGATCAGCACAGAGAATAATCACTATTGTGGTGAGCAACACCATTGTTGTTAAAGTTCAAGGCTTAGAGCAGAGCTAAAGCACATTAAAATGATTCCACATTTATAAAACTTACCCATTATCACATCATCTGGTAACACTTTACCTGCCCGCCCGCCCCCCCCCCCGCACCCCCCCCCGCGCGCACACACACACACACACACACACCACCCAGCATGTTTCTGTGGAACTGAAATGGAAATGGAACAGGTTATCTTATTCAAATATGCACTTAAACATTTGGCTGCAGGAGTTGGAGTTCCAGAAAACTGGTCTCTTCCCCCTTTAAACAAATGTGCATGTTCCAACCTCAGGGTGGACAGCTGTTCTGACATTCATATAGCTGGAATCGCTGCCATCAGTTTAGTGAACAAGCATAGTCTCTTCTATGAGAAGCCTGGTGACCATCTGTTAGAATTTCTTGCTCTTTCTTGTGGGAGACCCAGCGAGGAGTCTTATTTCTGAGGCGCAAAATAACAGATGGTGTAAGACCTACCTGTCTAGAATTTGGAATATTGCAGTGTACGGCAAAATGCCTGGGTCAAACTAGAGGTGACTTTAAAAATGTTGGCTTCCATACTGTGCAGCAAGCTGTGTGCTTAAGAGGCACTTTGTTTTTTACATTGGTGAAAGACAGGATATTGCATGGTAAATGAATACACCACACAACCCCAAAAGCTGGGTTTTCAAAGATTCATCCGGGTGCATCCTGGGATTTAGATCATGATCTTTGGCATGAGAATGGGAGTGTGACCGGTGTCTGTTTTCCTCTGTAAAATGATGGAACATGTTCTCTTTGTAGTGTTTATAAATGTCTCCAAGAATCGTGCTTCCATGCTCTGTAGTGCTGTGCTGAAAATTCTCACTGAAGACACTTAAACCTTGACTTTGGGTGGTAGGCAATAAATAAATAAATGTGTGTGTGTGTGTGTTGTGTTTGCCTGAAGTAATTTCCAAGATAGACCAGATAATTTCTGGGAAAGGTTGCAGGGTCCGCTTACCACTGTGTGGCAGCAACAGCACAGAGCTGTTTTCTGGCTCCCTTTGGTAGCCAGGAATGTGTCCCCCTAATGCCCCCTGAATGAGTCCATGTCATGGCCTGGTGGCCACATTCACACACAATGCAGAACTTCAGGTCCAATGGATCTGCGATTGTACTCTCCCACCCACTCTCCTGTCTGCATTCACACGTAATGGCCAGGAGGATCTCTGCAGTCAGGGAAACTGGAGATAGGTGGGGGAACTGGCTATGTGGGGTGGAGAAACCACTACAAACCAAAGGTTCAAATCAGACTGTGGTAGCACACATTTGGACGTACAAAGATTTCAACCTGAGGCCCCTTCAACTCTGGTTTTGCATTACGTGCGAATAGGGCCAGTGTCTTTCTGAGGAGGGTACCGGGGAGAACTACTGCCATCTAGAGCACAAGCAAACATACAAATGAGCATTCAGCTACAAGGAATTGTTCTTCTCTGTTTATTGTGAAAAATGCTGGATCCAATGACTACAAGTATTTATATACCGCTTTTCAACAAAAGTCAATGCAGTTTACATAGAAAAATAAATAAGCTGACAGAGAGGTTGCCTGGAGGGCCATCATGGCCCTGAGTAAAACTGTCAAGAGTTGCATAGGATTGGACATTTGGGGGGACCCTAGTTGAGGGGTCAGTGTAGAGGAAGCTCAATGGCCAATTTAATCAGGGTCTAACTGGAATGTCAGAACTGGAATTGCAGAACTCCAACAGAGTTCAGGCATGGCATCAGGAACTCAGCTGGAGGTGCAGACTGTTGGGGGATTCCTGCTGTCATTCCTGAGGTCATTCTGATAGTGCCCAGCAGATGGTGTATCATGTCTGATTTGCCTAGTCAGACCCAACCATGACTGATATGCCTAGTCAGTCCTGACTTGACTGCACAGCCCTAGTAAATGTATAGAGGACATTCTTCCAATGCTTTCCTCAAGATGTGTTACTACAAATGATGTGACAGACAATCATACCAGCACACCAGTGGCTCGTTGACGCTTCCAGGCTTAATGCTCCATACCCACTTCCTCCCTGATGCCCCTCCCCCTCTCATCATGTACAGTTTTAGAGCACTGTTTTGTACACAGGATCTCTCAGGTCTGATCCCTGGCCTCTCTCTCTGGTGGGCAAAAACCACTGCTTGAAACCTTCTCTGATACCAGTCCATGTTGATGATAGGGAACTAGCCAGGCCAAAGCGCTGACTCAATATGCAGCAGTTTGATATGTTGGTATTCATGTTCACACTCTTGCTCTTGGAGGAGGGTGAGCTGGTCTGGTGGTACAGCTTGCACAACTTTTGCTAAGCAGAGTCACCTTTGCTAAGCAGAGTCTGCCCTGGTTGCATATGAATGGGAGACTACATGTGTGAGCACTGGAAGATATTCCTCTCAGGCGATGAGGCCACTCTGGGAAGAGAACCTGCGTGCATGCAGAAAGTTCCAAGTTATCTCCCTGGCGGCATCTCCAAGATAGGGTTGAGAGAGAGAATCCTGCCTGCAACCAAGCTGCTGCCCGTCTGCGTAGATTGAGCCAGATGGACCAATGGTCTGACTCGGGAGATGGCAGCTTCCTATGTCCCTATGAAGAGTATTCATCACTCACCCGATGGCTGGCTGGCTGAAATGGGAAGTTGTCTGTCTCAGGCATGGACCTGCCAGAGCTTTGTTAAAGCTCATCAGGCGGAGGTGGAGGACAAAGCCGTGAGGAAAAGACTGAGGGAAGATGTAGTGGGCTTCTCAGATGGGCACCTCTCTCATTCAATGGTGTATGTGTGTTTGCTGTGTATTCACCATGCAGTGAATTCTTTTTCTAATGCCCAGTTTCTCCCAAAAAGCTCATCTCTCTGACAGTTTCTAAACAAATATCCCAGAGAAACCTATCCACAGGGCATGCTGAAGAGAGCTAATCCTCTTTGTTTGTGATGAGTGGTGCACTGGTGCTCAAGAGGAGGGCATCAGTTGTTGCTATCATGCAGATAGTCACAAAGACTAATCCTCCATCAACATCTCTTGTTGTCCCTTGTGTTGGGGACTATGCAACATCTTGGGAAACACATATGTCTGCAGATTTGAACTTCGCCCTCCTTCGTCAGCTCTGACCAATCAAACAGTTCTGGAATTCTTTCAGGTTTTTTCAAAAGAGCCCTCTTCGCTCATGCTGCCCTGCAGGAGAACGGCGATGCATTCACTCGGCAGCCTCTGTTGAACGTCCGTGTCTCACGTTGTATGTGGAATCAACCTTTCCCTCTAGGTATAGCAAGCTTTTGACAGCTGTTAGTTGCAGGGCAGCTGGAGAGCATTTTTCAGAACAGGGCAAGTTGTCTTGCTTTGCACACAGCGGCACACAGCACTGTCAGGCTGAGTTATTATGACAATGCTGCAGGCGTCGGAAACCTCACCCAACCTAAATATGCTCAGGTAGCTTAGTGGACAGCAGGGCAAGTGTAAGTGTAAGCCACAGCATGAGGGGAAGGCATTACTGGACTCTGGTGTCAAGTACTAGAGAGCTGCGGAAAGATATCTCGGTTGCCAGAATAAGGCATGTCCAGTCCTGTTGTAAGACAGACAAGATAGAAAGTGGCTCATTGCTAACTAAAGTGAATGAGTGATTAGGCAGGGCTGGCTGAAAATAGGAACCCCTCTGCTGGACCACTGCAAAGGCATACCTAGCCCAAAGGCATCCTGTTTCCCACACAGTGGCCAGCCAGACGCCTCTGGGAAGCCTACAAGCAAAAGATGAAGGCCAGACCTTTGTACTCATCTTTGCTCTCTTGCAACTGTATTCAGAGCTCTGTTGATTTCTAGGGATGTGGTACACTTATAAGAAGTGAGAGGCCCATAAAAGGACTTTGGATAGCCTTTAAGAATAAGTAAGTGCTAAGTTCTTGATGTGTGTTGTCTGCTTTTTATTCGTCAAATAAAACTGTTAAGATAGAGATGTTGCTACAATCCCTTCTAGCTTCTCTATCTCATACAAGGATTAGAATCACCAGCATATCTTGCCAGAGAAGAATCCAGTGACTTTGCCCATAGTTATGTGAAATATAAAGTTGATGTATTGTAAAAATGAAGTATAAAGTACATGCTTTGCTTTAGAGGCCTAAAATGGGAGCTGGCATGGTGCAGTGGTTAGAGTGTTGGACTAGGATTGGAGAGCCCCGAGTTCAAATTCCCATTCAGCCATGAAACTTCCTGGGTGACTTCGACTAGCCTGACAGCTTCTGGAAGTCTAACTCTGTTAAGAATAGAAAGTGCAATAAGTTAGTTCTTGATTATGTCCCAGCTCAGGGACATATTTGCCAGCTTGCACAGAATGCTTCCAGGGGAAGTAGAGATTGGCAAAATCCACCCCACCCCCCAATGTTCCCTGCAGCCATTTCATGTGCACACAGTATTAGTCTACACTCTAGTTCTATGAGCAAGTCATCCCTTTGCTCACTCAGTGGGTCCTTCTGAAAAAGATGGCCCTTCAATAACGAATTGGAAATAATGGGGTGGGGTGGGGTACATTGGGCAGTTCTCTTGGGCAGCATACTTTTGGTTCATTTACTTCCGAATATATTTTATTGGTGGACAAAAGGTCACATTTCAAAACCTTCTTTCTAAAAAATGTGCCACAAATCAAGATGCTCCCATGTTCTGAATCTTAAAGGTAAAGTGTGAGGTTGAGTCGGTGTCAATTCCGGTGCCCACAGAGCCCCATGGCTGTCTTTGGTAGAATCCAGGAGGGGTTTCCCATTGCCTCCTCCCACGAAGTAGGAGATGATGCCTTTCAGCATCTTCCTATATCACTGCTGCCCGATATAGGTATTTCCTATAGTCTGGGAAACATACCAGTGGGGATTCGAACCGACACCCTCTGGCTTGCTAGTAAAGTCATTTCCAATCTACCTCTACCATAAAAGCATTGGGTGATCTCAATACTGATCTACTTTAAGGATCGATTAATGGCTGCAAACCACTTTGGGCATTTACTTATTTACTTATCAACTTATTTACTTATTTATTTATATACCGCTCTTCAACCAACGTTCTCAAAATGGTTTACATAGAAAAATAAAGACTACATATAGATGGACACCAGCAACAAGCACTGAAGGGAAGCTATGCTGGGGCTGAACAGGGCCATTGGAAGGTGCTCTATACATATTAGGTCCTGTTATTGCTAACCTGGTCACTACTGTGCAGATCTATTTTAAAACATGCTACAATACATTATTTCTACCTCGAAACCTGTACGTTTTGCCCCAAGGTGAATTATCTGCCTGACTTACAGTGGAGACCATGATGGAAACACTGACAGACAAACACAGTGATGCTTGTGGTACTGGTACCCTTCTCCTAGTACATTTTTGCCACTTCACTTTAACATGTTACAGTTGTTTTGAAGGAGAAGCTGTTATGCACCATGACAATCATTTCCTTTCACTTGTTATACGTTTGCACAGGGCTTTGGCACTAATGGGTGTTCCTAACTCAGTTTGGTCCAGGATGATGGTCACATTCACACATAATTTGGAACCGCAGGTCCAATGGACCCACGGCTCCACTCACCATCCCCTGTGTGCTTACCTGACCGTGTTCAGACGAAATGGACAGGAACTGAACTGAAGTAAGGGAGACTGCAGAAAGAAGGGGAATCTTGCTGTGCAGGCTTCCTTCTTGCATGAAGGACATCTTGCACAGCCAATTACAGCCGGAGAGAGGGAGGACCTCCCTCCCTCCTCTCTGGTTAAAGGGCATGCAGCCTGCAGTTCCGTATTTGCACGAAACACAACTGCATTCAACCTCAGGTTGGGGTGCCGAAACTCACTACAACCTGAGGGTACAAACTGGAGTTTGAAGAATTTAACCTCAGGTGGCTCTTCATGTGAGTTTGGATGTGGTGTCCTGCATTCAGACATACAGGTTTGGCAACTTCTGGCCTCTTCAACTCTGGTTTCATGTTACATGGTAATGGGGCATCCATGTCAATGATTACCTAGTTTTGTTTGTTTGGTAAGAAGCAGAGTCATTTGCACTTGAGCACTGAATGAATTCTTCCTCCTTTTTAAGAATGATCATTTTGATTGATTGATTAAGTGCTGTCAAGTTGGTGTCGACACTTAGAGACCATATAGATAGATTATCTCCAGGATGATCTGTCTTCAACTTGGCCTCTATGGTCTCTCAGTGGTGTATTTATTGCTGTCATAATCGAGTCCATCCACCTTGCTGCTGGTCATCTTGCTCTTCTCTTTCCTTCAACTTTCCCCAGCATTATGGGCTTCTCAAGGGAGCTGGGTCTTTGCATAATGTGTCCAAAGTAGGATAGTTTGAGCCTGGTCATTTGTTTCCCAAGTGAAAATTCTAGATTGTTCTATGATCCATTTTTTTTGTTCTCCTGGCTGTCCATGGTATCCTCAAAAGTCTTCTCAAGCACCAAAGTTCAAAAGCATCAATACTTTTTCTATCTTTCTTCTTCAAAGTCCAGCTTTCACATCCATAGAGTGTCGCAGGGAAAACCACTGTCCAAATTATTCTAATATCTGTAGGTATAGACATGTCATAGCATCTAAATATCCTTTCCAAGGCCTTGATTGCAACCCTACCAAGTGGTAGGGTTACCATAGAATGATCATAGAGAATGATCATAGAGAAATCATAGAGAGAATGATCATAGATCATTCTATGATCTAACATCACAGAGAGGGTGAAATCCAATAATTAAATAAAATTAAATAAGTATGAATTCCTAAGTTTAGGCTAGTTACTTGAAATTGATATGTACAATTCAACTCTTTCTACTCATTACTCTTTTTGGAGACTACAGAATAAAATCATTCACACAATCCAAAACTGTGTTCTACCTGTGTTTGGGAGCTGTGTGTGCTCCCAACATTTGGTTGTGTGGAGGCAAGGTAAGAGGAAAACGTGGGTAGAAGTGATTGTGTGGAAGCAAGGTAGGGAGGAAAGCTACCCAGGTTGTCCTCCTACCTTGCTTGCACACAACCGAAAACTGGGAGCACACACAGCTCACAAACCCGGGTAGAACACAGTTTTTGACTGTGTGAATGACCTCAATTACTGCAGTATTACTTGGCTTCCTTTCTCCCCACAGTGATGTCTTTCCTCCTACATTATTAAACAGCTGGATACAGCTGCTGGGTAGGACAGAGCCCTCCTGGGTACAGTGGGGGCCTTGCACACCATTACTTCCTGGACTCTTACCTTGCTTTTTACTTTCACATGCTTGCAAAACAGGAGCATGAACAGCCAACAAACTTGGAAAGGCTGTTTGTTCTATCCAATTAATGATCATGTGAATTAGCCCAATAACTACCCAATGTCACCAGTAGGTTTCAGAGCTGAACAGAGATTTGAACCTTGGCTTCAGCTGTCCCCCCTTTTGCACCTCCATGTATGTATGTATGTATGTATGTATTTGGACATTTTTATACCACCCAAAACTTATGTCTCTGGGTCGTTTACAACAGAATAAAAACAAAGTAAAACATTCGTTAAGACAAAAAGGGGGGGACCCATGACCCATTTATCAGGGGTCTTTGTCTAGTATGCTGAATTGGGGTGAAGGAATATGCTATTGGGAGTATTTAGCTCTTTCTTTTTCTCCCGTAGACACTAGCATTACCAACCATCCGGTATCCACATATCCATCATGGCTAGTCTCTGTGTATAAATGACAACAAATGACCTAGAAGAGAAATTATTAGCCTGGTTACAGAGTAGAGCTTCCTCTTCTGGCTTTTGTTTCCTTGCAGGAGGTTGTAATGTATCTTTTCCCCTCACATTCTTCTCGTTTTCTGTATCGGAAAGGCATTTTTCTTTGCTTATTTGGTGGACTCTCAATCTTGTTTGCTTCTATTTCCCTTTTCATCTCTTGATATCCTTCATGCTGCCATGCTCAGGTTTCTTGGCAGGGCATAGGTGGGCTGTCCTACAAACCTGAAAACTTTGCAGTAAGGAATTGCAACATATTGACTGGAAAGCTCACATTCCCACCACAGACTGCAAGGGCAATTCCTTCTTGCCCAATGGGTGCATTTCAAGTGTTAACGTTTGACATTGCCCAAGTCTCAGGCAGGTGGCCACTGTCCCCACAGAGCTGTCTGGAACGTCTCTCCATCTGTTGGGGGATTCGTTTTGCCACTCAGTGGTCACTTAAATGATGATGTTAAGGAATTTACAGGAGACTGCTTAACAGCAATAAATGGGAGGAATTTGCTCAACTTCTTTTGCCTGAAATGCAATGTAATTAAAATATCCCACCAAAAGAGGGGGGACGTTCATTAGCTGGACTTAATTCAGCCTTCAGATCAGTGAAATATATATGAAGGTCTGTTCAATTCCAATGAAGATGTAATGAGATCCTTTTGTCATCTCTAGGAACACAGGAAGCTTCCTTATACCAAATCAGACCACTGGTCCATCTAGCTCAGCATTGTCTAGACCAGAGATTATCAGTGTTGAGTCCCCAGATGTTACTGGACTTCAATCCCCATAATTCCCAGCCATGGTGGCCTTTGGTTGGGGATTATGGGAGTTGAAGTCCAATAACATCTGGGGACCCAAGTATACTGACTGGCAGCAGTTCTCCAAGGTTTTAGGCTGGACTGTGTCCCTGCCCTACCTGTCCTAGCCCTACCTGCCAGGGTTTGAACCTGGGACCCTCTGCATGCAAAGCAGATGCTCTGTTACTGTGGTACGGGCCCAGTCCCTGAAAGTGAAATCTGACTCTCCTCTTCTGTTACCATGGCCTGTTTCATGGTGGTAGCACATAGGTAGCTGCTCTATATTGAGTTAGACCACTAATTCATCTGGTGTTGATTTTTCTCAATTTTCCTCATATATTCCATCAGAGGAGAGGAATTGTGGGAGGAGAGCTGGTCTTGTGATAGCAAGCATGACTTGTCCCCATTGCTTATCAGGGTTCACCTTGGTTGCATATGAATGGGAGACTACATGTGTGAGTACTGTAAGATGAACATCTTAGTTTCCTATTCACCCCCCTTAGAGGATGGAGCCTCTCTGGGAAGAGGATCTAGGTTCCAAGTTCCCTCCCTGGCATCTCCATGATAGCACTGAGAGAAACTCCTGCCTCTGCCAGTCTGACAATACTGAGCTAGATGGACCAATGGTCTGACTCAGTATATGGCAGCTGCCTATGTTCCTATGAGAAACACCAAAATTCTAATTCTAGAGAAATTTTGGAGGAAACTACTTTCAGATAAGAGTTTGCTGATGAAAATTAGGACCCAAAGCAAACAAAGATGTACTGAATGAATATAAAAGATGTACTGCATGAATGTATACTAATGAAATCAGAAGAAGTTTATCATTATATAATGAGGGAAGTTAAGCAATCTTGGTTTACATTTGGGAAATTCTTACATTGACCCTGGGATAGCATCACACCTCTCTATGATCTTTTGTCTTTCAGCAAATGGAAACTTATAGAATTTACAATTTCCAACAGAGAAAAGCAGATACAGGAGTCATCGGAGTTAATGGAAATCTCTCACTCCATAGAGCTATCTGGGTTCACAGAGAGAGCTACACCTTTAAAAGGGAAAAGGCCTTTTTCTTCTCCCCAGCTCTGAAATGTCACAACACAAAAAGTCGGGGATGATTTGTATTCCTCCCATATGCCATCTTGTTCTGAATATAAATGTCCACAGCCCTAGGAGACTGGTATTTTTCCCAGCGTGAAAAGTCTTGTGATACAGCTAAGAAGAAAACACTTAAAATAAGAAACCATTTGCAGCAGACTGGCATTTCTGGGAGGCTACTTGAAGCAACAGGATGTGAACCTGTACAAATTACTAGGCGGACCCTTAGGATCACATTTCTCTAGAACTATTTCCCGACATAAAGCATGATGTGCAGAAGTGAAGCGTACTAATGTCCAGCATATAGCAAGGGGGCTGAACATGTGCTTTGCATGCAGAAGGTCTCTGGTTCCATGCTCAGTATCTCCACTTCAATGTTTTTCAGGCAGCAGGGTTGAAAGAGACTCCTGCCTGAAGACCTTGGATGATTCCTATTAATCAGAGTAGATAGCAATATAAGACACAGGGCACAATGTCGTGGTTAGAGTGCTGGATTAGGGGCTAGGGAGACCCAAGTTCAAATCCCCATTCATCAATGAAACTCACTGGGAGCTGGTTCAAAGGGTCACCAGTCTCTACAAATGAGGAGGATGGGTTCATGCTGAGACTGCACACATCCTGAAGACACCAGAGGACATCCTATCTTTGATTGTATGAGAGGGGTGTTCAGCTGAATTGCTCCTCTACCATGAAACCCTTTTTAGACAGGGATTTGGAGCATGTGTAGAGGGGTGATTCAGGTACCACCCCCTCACATGATTAAACAGTAGGGATGTGCACAAATTGATTTTTGTGATTCGGTTTGAGGCTGAATCAAATCAGCCAGAATTGATTCGGATTCGAATCTGCAAACTTGAATCTGATGAGATCTGATTCAGTTTCAAATCAATTCAAACCTCATTAAAGACTCAGGAAGCACCAAATTGGGTTGGTGGGTACTGATGCATGAAATACCCCTTGGGGAAATTTCACTTTTTTGCTTCACTCAAAATTCATAGGATATGTCACCTGTAGAAGAGCTTCCCAATTCACTTTGTTTTTCACTTTAGGCAAAATTGCCAATGCAATTCAGTCCTAAAGTGAACACCTTGTTATATTCTGAGCCAAAATTAACATCTCATCATGCAAATCCTGAGGTAAATTCAGCTGTTCACCTAAGTAGGCAATTATCAAGAATATGCTAATCTCTTACTTCTGTAAAGAATATTGTGTTCTTGATAACTGACTTCCAGTGTTCTTTCACACAACCAAAGTATTGGTAGGGTTTACAGAGAAAAAAATCTGGAGCAAATTTCAGATTTCCTTTGAACGAGAAACTTCTGAGAATTCTGAAGGGAAGCCGAATGAAATTCTGTAATATAACTGAAATCTCCTGGGGCGAGGGAATGTTCTGCACATCCCTATGACATAATAAATATGAGCAAACTACTCTTTTAATGGTATTGCACATTGGCATTATCAAGCTTCCGTTACTGAGTTCTAGAACCAGCGGAATCAGGAATCATAGGATTTTAGAAGGAAACTGAGAGGTCATCTAGTCCAACCCGTGCTCCTCATTGCAAGAAACTGCTACAGGATTCCTGACAGATGGCCATCCAACTTCTCTTTGAACACCTCCAGTGAAGGAGCGAGTCTTATAGTTGAGAAGTTCTTCTTCATATCTGGCCTCAATCTGCTTTTAACCAGTCCAGTCCTTCCCCCAGGAGCAACAGAGAACACATCCGCTCTCTGAGCCAGTGTGATGTGTTGGTTTGTGAATGACACCAAAGAGAGATGGGTTTAGAGCTATCTCTCAACTCAACCTGTCTCTGAATCAGAGATCAGTCTCTGAACTCACTATGTGCCATTATATAAGACCCTATCCCACAAACTTAATCCCTCAAAGGGCATGTGGTGACATTAAAATGGGTATGCCACCTTGTATGCCATATATGCCACCTTGAGTTCCTTGGAGAGAGGGTGAGCTTACAAGTGTGGGAGAGAAATAAACAAAACCATCAAGGTGGTGTTTGCATTTTATTTGATCCTAGTTTCAGCCAGTTCGTTTCCAGCTGCTTGAACTCTTAATTTGCCAGCCTTTCAATCAAAGTTTCCTCTAGGATTCCCGAAAGGCTAAAAGTTCTCCTTCTCTACATAAAACGTCCCTACCACTTGGATCTAGACTCATAAAAAAGGTCCCTGAGCTCTGGTACTGAAGTAATGAAACATGACAAGGTATTTTCACTTTGTAAACAGCACAATATAGTGGAGCAGGGGGAAGAGGTTTTGCTTTGTGCCGTGCCCTAGTTAAGTGCTGAAATAGATTTTTTATTGATTGTGCTCCAGCAGATCTCCATGAGAGAAGGCTCACGCTTTCTGCAGGACATTCCACCCCATGCCACAGAACATGGCATCATTCCACCAGATGTCAGAATTCAGTTTCAACAACAGATACACAAATGTAATATTCCAAAAGGATAGAGTGTTTCTTATTTGTTCATCCAGCCATTGATTTGGTTCATCCTATCATTGATTTGAATGTAGGAAGCTGTCTTATGCCAAGTCAGACCCTTGGTCCATCTAGCTCAGTACTGTCTACACGGACTGGCAGCACCTCTCCAAGGTTTTAGGCAGGAGTCTTTCCCAGCCCTACCTGGAGATGCTGCCAAGGATTAAACTTCAACCCTTCTACATGCAAGCAGATGCTCTACCACTGAGCTTTGGTCCCATCCCGAAAGGTGGTATACACAGGTCTGCCATCCACCAGGGCACCGTCCATACCAAGACCTGCTTAGCTTCAGGCAGGTGGCTGTCTTATGTGCTCTCAGACCATGCTCTGGCATCCACCATGCTCTTTGACCAATGCTCCATGCTCTGGGTCCTTTCATTCTATGACAGTTCAGCAGCTTCTGGCCATATTGATGTCTGCTTGATTCAGGATCATATCTTAGCAGCATTTCTATCTGACAGTTCAGTCCCATGGTTTTCCAATAGTTCTGGGGAACCATGAGGTTCCTTAAGTCAGTGGTCTTCACTATTTTTCTAGCAGGGTTCACTTGGGCAAAAAACTTCAATGTGAGAACCATTTGCCACCATGCTGACCTCTGCACAGGACTGCACTTTGCTCCATGCTGGGAGGGCCCTTTAAGAGACACCGAGCCCTCTTTTAAGAGTTTGAGGAGGAAAGTGCTGGGAGGGCTACACTTCCCAGTCCACTCTGTACATGCTTTCCAAGATGGTGCAGGGACTCAAGAGGGCTCAGTTTCCCTTAAAAGAGCCCCCTGGTATGGGCAATGTGCAGCATTGCATGGTGGGAATGGTCAATTCCATATGGAGTTGAGATTCTCAGCTGACTCTGACATACAATATAGATGTCTGTGCTAGCATGACTCAGTCACAGAATATATAATTGCACTTGTTATGGGGTGATCTATCCATGCCCTTATCATGTAGGGGTGTGCACAAAACTAACTACCCTGGTTCGGTTCAAACAGGACACAAAGTGGACCAGGCCAGTTCGATTCAGCACCCCCCAAACCACCCCCCAGTTCGGTTCATGGGGGGGGGGTTTTCATGATTTGGTACTTACCCCCCCTTGGATGCTTTTGCAAGGCTGTGGGGGTGTTCTCCGGAGGCTCCCCATCCCCCCACCAACCATTATGTTTCAAATAACCCTTTTGGGGAGGTCTATGGCCTATTCCAGGCCACACCCCTGTGGCAGTGGCCATTTTGGAAGCTGCCATACATGCCCAATGGGCCTCTGTCTGGCCTGGGCATGACCCAGGCCATGGAGAGACCCATTGGGCATACACAGAGACCTCCAAAATGGCCACCGCAATGGGGGTGAGGCCTGGAATGGGCCGAAGAATGCCTGAACAGGGCAATTTTAAACATAATGGAGGGTGGCAGAGGGAGGGTGCCTTGGAGAAGCCCCCCACCCAGTTGGGGTGAGTACAAAAATAAAAATATTTAAAAATATTTAACCGAAGCAAGTGGCAGGGGGAACAGTTTTGATGTTGAACCTGTTTGACATCAAACCTGTTTGCACATCCCTATTATCACGTAGTGTTGTTATATAAAATATAAATTTTATATCAGTATAAAACAACAGAGAAACCAAAATATCCTCATAAGATTAAATATTATATTGAAATATCTCAAAAAGAAATAAAGACTAAACATTTTTCAACAAATGTGTCTGATAGATTCTTGGTGCAATGTTTCGTATCATCACTCACAGAAGGTGGGTGGTTCTGGTCATAGTAGCCAGGCAGACAGTACATGGTCAAGTCGATGAGCACTTCTACTGGTACTGATACTGGCCAGGCTGAGCAGGCAGGCAAAAGTCCAAACCAGCTGGGGTGAAAACCAGAGCAGAGGCCAGAAGTGTAGACCCAAGAGGAGCTCCATGTAAGCTGCTGCTCCCACAAAGACCTGGAGTAGACTGCAGGTTATTATTCATTGCAGCCAAGTTCAGTTTGAGTCTGTGAATTGGACCGGGTATGTTTGGTTTTGGCACCCCAAACTAGAACCCTGGTTTGGCTCACATTCGGGCGGGTTCGGGGTTCTAATTGTAATGAATGAATGAATGAATGAATGACTCACCGATGGGTCCAGGTCGTAATGGCTCCGGGTCGGTTTTGCTATGGCCATGGGGGCTCAGGGGCTCGGAATGTTCCCTTTCCCTCCACCAACCTCCCCCTGGTCCTTTTCAGGCCAATTCAGCCTCCTCACAGGCCTTCACAGCCCTCTACCTACTCGTGGTAACCATTTTGAAGGCCACTGTGCATGCGCACTGGCCATTTGCATGCCGAGGTTGTGACTCGAACCAGTTTGCACATCCCTAGGGTCACCACTGGTCCCTGAACCTTACGATAAAGAAGACTGCCTTAGAGGCTTATTGAGGGATTCCTCAACGAAGCAGTCACGAACAGCAAGCCAGCATTCCCTGAAAGTTATCTCACCCACCAACAACATTCACTGATCATCTCCTGCAATGCACCACCACACAGAAATCATAGATATGTGTTTGGCTTACTGAGTTCCCATGGAATAATGGCGAGGCCCCATCGGCTTGGCCAGAACCCTGTGTGCAATTTGGAACATTTCCAAGAATGTTGATTTCCAACACACAGAGATTCTGTTGGAAATTGACAAGGGTTTCTCAGCAGAGAAATCAATGTGGAACGGATTTTCTGAAGCAAGAAAGTTGGGAAACAGCTGGCGAAGACCAATGAAATCCCACATGGGCTGTAGAGCCACCTCATAAGAAGAGAAGATGAAGAACAACCCTGCTGGATCAGGCCCAAGGCCCATTTAGTCCAGCATCCTGTTTTGCACAGTGGCCTACCAGTTGCTGCTGGAAGTCACAGGCAGGAGTTGAGGGCATGTCCTCTCTCCTGCTGTTACTCCCCTGCAACTGGTACTCAGAGGCATCCTGCCTCTGAGGCTGGAGGTGGCCTATAGCCCTCCAGCTAGTAGCCATTGGTAGACCTCTCCTCCATGAAGTTATCCAAACCCCTCTTAAAGCCTTCCAGGTTGTTGGACATCACCACATCTTGTGGCAGAGAATTCCACAAGTTGATTATGCATTGTGTGTAAAAGTACTTCCATTTGTGGGCTCTAGATTTCCTGGCAATCAATTTCATGGGATGACCCCTGGTTCTAGTGTGATGTGAGAGGGAGAAGAATTTCTCTCTATCCACTTTCTCCACACCATGCATACCTCTTGCCTGTGGGCTTCCCAGAGGCATCTGGTGGGTCACTGTGTGACACAGGATGCTGTATGAGATAGGCCTTGAGCCTGATCCATCAGGGCTGTTCTTATGTCCTTATGACAAAGTCCTGCTAAAGTCATGAGACTTAGATTAGTCATAAGTAATTTGTCCCATGGCTTTCAGGGGTGCTTAGTTATGAGTAACTAGTACAGCTACTACCCAATGTTATTAAGACCTTAGTGGGCTTTTTAGTGGTCACGCCTAAGTGAACAGGGAGCCCTTTTGCATTCAATGTTGCTCAGGGGCATTGCTAGGTGTAAAAAAAATCCAGGACTCACACCTAAAGGCCCTGGCTCCGGCTTCAACTTCCAACACCTGCCCCCACCCATCTATTTTGCCATATGGGGTGGAGTGGGGTGTTGAATTTATTTCTTGTAAACCCCCCCCCCCCCGCCAACACCAAACTCAAGTTCTTAAGCTGCCTCTTAGGGAGGAGAGCTGGTCTTGTCATACATTGTCCCCTTTACCAGCAGGGTCCACCCTGAGACCACATGTGAGCACTGTAAGATGCAAGATCCCCTTAGGGGGTGGGGCTGCTCTGGAAAGAGCATCTGTATGTTTGCATGCAGAAGGTGACAAGTTCCCTCCCTGGCAGGATCTCCAGAAAGGGCTGAGAGAGACTCCCGCCTGCAACCTTGGAGAAGCCACTGCAGGTCTGTGTAGGCAATGCTGAGCTAGATGGACCAAGGGTCTGGCTCAGTATATGGCAGCTTCCTGTGTTCCTTCGCCCATGTGCACTGAAATGGAAAGGGGTAGAGAGCACCTTCCCCCATTTATTCTTCTGCTCTCAGAGGATAAGAGGAAACAGGGAGAAGGTGTTCTCTCTATCTCTACCCCTTTTTATAACAGCATGTATGAACTCTGAATCCCAGTTGCAGGGGAGCAACAGCAGGAGAGAGGGCCTGCCTTCACCTCTTGCCTGTGAGCTTCCCAGAGGCATCTGGTGGGCCACTATGGGAAACAGGATGCTGTTATTAATAGCATAATAACAGCAGGGTTGTTATTATGCTTTTATGTTCTTATGCACTTGAGGTGGGGTTGCCTGAAGCTGTGGCCCTGGCTTCAGTGGCCCTGCAGCGTTGTCGGGTCTCTCTTGGGGTGGAAGCTCTCAGCAGGAGGAGGACACAGCCATGACCTCCTCTTCATCTGTGAAGGATGCCAAAGATCTGGGGCCCCCAGCAAAATATTTGGGACATGTTCCCCAGGGGCCGAGGGTTAACAATGCCCATGATATCGCTTTTAGCAATAAGATTTGGCATTTACCTTGTCAAGGAAACCTTTCATTTTTTATACGTCTCCCTGGTGGTGGTTGAATACCTTAATTCACCATGCTGATGACATAGGAAGATAGGAAACTGCCATATACTGAGTCAGACCATTGGTCTATCTAGCTCAGTATTGTCTTCACAGACTGGCAGCAGCTTCTCCAAGGTTGCAAGCAGGAGTCTCTCTCAGCCCTATCTTGGAGAAGCCAGGGAGGGAACTTGGAACCTCCTGGTCTTCCCAGAGCTATTTCATATCTTGCAGTGCTCACACATCAAGTCTCCCATTCAGATGCAACCAGGGCAGACCCTGCTTAGCTGTGGGGTCAATTCATGCTTGCTACCACAGGACCAGCTCTCCTCTCTCAACAGAACATTCACAGAATGACAGAAGATTCAGAAAGAAAACTCACTGAGCAGAAGAACCCTAGGGGAAATCTACTTCATCGTGACTTTACCATGTCAACAATCACCAAACAGAATCAGCCTTAGTTTTCTGGGAGTGAGGCAGCAAAGCAGCTGCAGACAAATAGAATTTCACAAGGTTGGTGGTTTGGGGTTTCCCCCCCGTTCACATTTGGATGTGAGACACGTAATCTAGGCACTCAAAAATGTTCAAAGCTTGAATGTATAAAATAAAATGAGATGTTCATTATAGGCTTCCTATGCTTCTGGGCATTGCGGATGCATTATGGGAATCGGGGTGAGTCTAAATAAAATGATTAGATGTTAAGGGGGGAAGAAAATAACCAGCGCAAACCAGGGGTATATGGAGTTTTGGTATGGCCATTGGACACACTAAATATCCCTGCTGGCTGATGGTCACTGATCTTGACTAGAGAATCTATATGGATTTTAAAATCCAATGTATGTCCCCCCCCCCCACACACACACACAGAAAAAAAATGTCCTCTGATTAAGTTGCATAATCCCACTGGTTTTAGCAACACTTTCTCCATGGATCTCCTTTAACATTCTGTTACATCAACTGGTTAGCCAAACAACCACTAAGGTGACTTGCATAAAGAACATCTCAGGTTTAACCCTCAGGAATTTTATTTATTTATGATCAGAAAAAGATGTAGCAGACTGCTGAGCTCACTAGAATCATGCCCTGATGACCCTGCTCAGCTCGGGGCAGAAACATTCCTGGATCCAAGGGTGGATTTAGATGACACACACAAAAACAAGATTTCTGGTTCCTGGAGGTTGGCAGCGAACCTGACGTCCTGTGGCAGGGGCAATGTGCCCAAATCGCTTGAGTTTTCAAAATCTGTCAGTGTTGTTGCCCTCCTTATGGCTCCAGATCCAACATCTGTAATCAAGATTTGAAATTGGTTAGAGATTCTGGATCTGGAAATGTAAGTAGGCCGACATGAGGGGGTTCCGATGACACAACTGACATCAGCATATCTCCCCCACCACTGAGGCTTGCTACCAAATTCCAGGAACCAGCAGTTTGGCCTCTGGCATGTTGTCTGAACCCAATAGTTCTGGAAACAGCATAAGAGGCAAGTATATTTGAGACCAGGGCCTCATTATGCACATGCCTGAAATTCCAGATTCCACAGTTTTGCCTTGAATTTGAGAAGAGCAGTCTGAATTCACTCTTCTCCCTGCCAAAATCTTTCCCCAAGAGAAAAGCTGAAAGAGGACACTTCCTGAGGCCTACTGCCTGTTAGAACAACACAGGGTTAATTGGTCAGACTCAGTACAAACCTGCTGCTTATAGGCTTGTTACTTCCCGAGCTTAATCTCACATCACATTCACCCGGAAGTCTAATGAAGCAAACTGCAATATGAATTGCTTTTGTCAACCTGTATAGTAGAAACCACCCCCTTCTCTGGAACAATGGGCAGGCCTACAAACAAAGAGGCTTTTTTGCCCATCTGATTACTAATCTTGTAGCTTTCTTTGTCATTTAGCAATAACTTATGGCGTGAGGAATATCCTATGCAAGAGTCTATTAAATCTCTCTTAGCAGTTAAAAGCAAATCACATTTTGCTAGACTCACTGCGGCCTGACAAAGAAACAATGACATTCCTCTGTGCAGAAACGACTGTATTATTCAGACAATAGTACTTATGCCATTCTCTGTGTTTTAAAATTCTGCTACATCAACTAAAGTGCCCCAGTCATTAAATATACTTTACAAGAAACGGCCAAGTAGTTCCAAGCATTAAATATATATCTCAAGTTGCTGGGGCTTTTTTTTTTTTTTTTTTTTTGCTAGTTGTATAGATGCCCTAATTATTAAATATTAAAATAGTACTTTGCAACTATGGTGCCAGCCAGGTCAGTCTAAAACACTAAGTGAGCTGCATGGAAACAGATTTTTATTTCCCCTTGTAGTAGTAAGACGGAAATAATGCAGGGGGAAAATTACCTCATGGTAATACTCTGCAAATTACATCTGTCTTCACTCATCCCTAGATTGCAATCCTTTGCATATTTACTGAGATATATTGGGACCAACTTCTCAAAATTGTGTGTAAGATTGGGCTGACACTTTATTAGCGTGTGGTATAGCAATGTGACTGGCTGCCGCTCAGTGATAGAGCATCTTCTTTCTGGGGCATAGCGAGGGGACAGGGGGCCCATGTTCACCCCTCTCCCTGGCAGCCCCTCAGAGGGAGGGAGATAATGAAGAAAATATGGAGGGGAGGAGCTCAGGGGCCCTCAGGAGCTGGGGGGCTGGGCTTTTTTGAACTAATTTGCTCAATTCTAGCTATACCCCAGTCTGCTTTCCATGCAGAAGGTCCCAGTATCAACCCCTGGCACCTCCAGGTAGGGCTGGGAGAGACTCCTGCTTGAAACCTGGGAGAGACACAGCCGGTCAGTGTGGACAATGCTGACCTAGATGGGCCTAGGGTCTCTCAGTAAGGCAGTTCATATGATTCTAATTAGCTGTGCACGATACCGTGTTGTGATTGTGTGCCAGGGAAACAGTAAGGTTGGAGGAGGTGGGGAGTGATCATCTGGGAGAGATGAGCTGGGTAGGACATTGATTCTTCCTACCTCAGTAAAGTGCAGGGTATGAGAGCGAAGTACGACAACATTGTCCAACCCAGTTCTTCTCTCCCAGATGATCATTTCCTCCCCACTCCAACCAGCCTCACACAGTATCATGAAACGGGAGAGCGCTCAGCTCCCAAACTATAATTGTGTGAACTTTAGGTTGTGTGGACATAAGGCAGATTTATGTTCTTATAATATTGTGATGGGCAAGCTCAATTAGTAATTCGGTCCATATATACAATGCATTAACTGGGTGCTTACCAGACCGCCTGCTTCCATATTAATCTTTCTGAATGTTGAGATTATCTTCAGAGGCAGGTGATGATCATGGGAAAAGCCTTCTTGGTGGAGACACCCCCACCCCCACCCCGCTATGAAATTCCCTTCCCAGAGAGCCACAAAATCTTGTGTCTTTCCTTGCCAGATGAAGACCTTTTTGTTTTGCCAGGCTATTTAAAAGAGATTGAAATATCTGTTTAAGGATGAAGCTAGGGGTGTGAAGAAATGGTTCTATTCCAACCTGGTTTTAATAGGGCCAGCCCAGTTTGACCGGTTTGGACTCAAACCAAACTGGACCAAAAAGCGGGGGCTGCCAGTCCGGGTTTGAGCCAACCAAGCCCCAGTTCTAACAAACCAGTATTCCCCTTTACAAGCAAAGGGGAGAACCCTACCTACCTTAAATAAAACCCTAATAGGTGTGGCAAGAGGGCACCTGTACTCCGAGCTGGCTGGTGGCACAGCAGCGATGCAGCTTCTCCAAATCTCTGGACTGGGACAAGCTCTCTAGTGCGGCCCAGTTCCCAAACCAATTCCAAACTGGTTCAGCCCAGTTGGACACTTGGACTGAACCGGGAGTTGGTTTGACTTGAACCAGCTTACAGTCCAGGGGTCCAGTTCAAGTTCAGCTGGAACTCAAACGGCAGAATCAGTTCCATGCACACCCCTAGATGAAGCTCATTTTAGGAAGTTTTGCCTTAGCTATCTACATGGTTGCTGTTTATCACTTGTACTACACATGACAAGCCACTAATGAAGCTCTACTTTAAACAGAAGCATGAATGACTAAAGCATGACTAAAGAGAGGGGTACCAGTGTGCACATGGGAGGAACTGGATGGTAACTGAGTGGCAGAGCATCTGCTTTGCATGCAGGCAGGAAAAACCTGTGTCTGAAACCCTGGAGATCTGCTGTAAGTCAGAATAGACAATATTCAGCTAGATGGATCAATGGTCTGACTCAATAGAAGGCGGCTTCCTATGTTCCAGGCTAAGCCCTGGTTGAACTTGACACTAGCAGGTTTTAGCATTTCTTACCTCCAGCTCCTGCACTGTTCAACTCAGGTAATCAGCTGGAGAAGGGATACTGAGTTCTCAGTCCTCACAGGTCCTTCAAAAGTTTCTGCATTTTGTATAACCTCTGGAAGACCTTCATGGGTCTCGCATAGGTCTGATAAACCCAAGTGGATTGAGCAGATTGTGGCTTCTTTTCTTTTCCCCAGCTTTTTAGAATTTCCTTCTAACTCACTTTGCTCAATAGCAAAAGCAGATGGTCAAGCCATCTTTGCCCGTCTTCCTCTGAAACATATCTTTGCAGCACTGAAAGCTAAAGTGATGAGCAGACTCCTTGTGAGATAAGTTGTACATCTGGAGAGTTAACAAGAAAATACACAGTACAGCAAGAAAACAGAAGTTAAGCTACTCCTTCAAAGCCTTTGGATAATACGATATGCAGCATTTTAAAAAGACAATTCAAGTCCCATTCCTTCTACCATGGCATGCGTTAGCAACCCCCTGCTGTGAATGTACACAAAATAACAGATAACGCTGTAAGTGGTGCAATTGAGTGCTTAAGGGGTAATTCGGCTTGGTGGTTGTGCTGTTATTATTACAGTATCTGCTTCTTTTTGAGAAAATGTCCAGCCACAGACCCCTGCAACCTAACTTCAGGCCTTGCTTTCAGTTAGCTAATAAGTATTATTCTGCATGCACAAATTGCTCCATTATTCATGTTTTTCATTGTCTTGAAATCTGGGTTACTGCTGTGTATGCAAGAAGATCTTATAGTCCTGGTGTCCCCTGTGACTTTCAATTCATATTCCTCAAAAACACCAATGGTCTGTGGGGGAAAGTCTGTGTGTATTTTATAACCCTGAAAGTTATTTTTATCGGTGGGGTGTCTCAGCCATTGTCAGATCGGAAGGGTTGTGGGCAGCAGTACCTGGAAGTGTGAGTCCAGAGCCGGGAATGAGAGCATCAGGAACCCAGAGCTGGCCAAGTAGGTGAATCAGGACTGGAGGTTAGGAATGTGCAAACTGGCTCAGCCTCGAGCCAGTTTGACATTGAAGTGGTTCCGTTTGAGGGCTCACGCTCGAGCTAGACTGGGCCCAGTTTGGCTCAAGGTTGAGCCAACCCCCCGGGACCAGTTTGGGGTTTCTCAAATAAGGAAAACATTTTTAACACTCACCAACTCCAGGGGTGCTGCCATGGCTGTGAAGGCAGTTCACAGTGGTCTGGTAGTTCCCACTCCCCGTCCACATCCGCCTGGTCTCTCCCAAGCCATTTGGGCCCATTTCCGGACTGTTCTGGCCCTTCCAGAGGTTGTGGTGGCCATTTTGGAGGCTGGCCAGGGGGAACCCCTGAACCAGCTTGAATTTGAGCTGAGCTGGGTGGGTGGTGATGGGGATGTTCAAGGTGCCAAAACCGAACATACCTGGTTTGGTTTGAGTCTGGTTCAGACTCAAACCGAACTTCGCAATCCAGTTCTGTGCACTTCCCTAATGCAGGCAGAAATCTGGAGCCGGGTACCCTTTGGTTCTAAAATAATGTAATTTTACCATATAATTACCAAATAATTGATGGTTATTACAACAGACTTAATAATTACCTCTCCCCAGTTCCACCATGACCCAGAAAGCCCAGCAAAATGCCAATGAACATGATGAGGTCAATGACATCCATAGAACATGTTTTACACACATTCCACAGACCTCTCTGCTTTGAAATTTAGCGGAGTCAACAGATTATTGCCACAGGTACATTATGGAAATGGATAAGCATTTGCTTAGAAGAATGGAAAGGTTGGGAGAAGGAGAAAGAGAACAAGGAGAAACATCTGCTTAGAAAAGGGAAAGTTGGGAGTTTGGATATGCTCAATCAGTTTTATAATTTGTATCTGTATGTTAACATTTTAATTGTGTTGCTGTCTTAATTATTGTGTTTTTAGATTGTGAACCACCCAGGGACTTGTGTATGGATGGTATAAAAATGTATTAAATTGAGAAATAAATAAGTAAATACGATGACGACGACAACGGATTTTTATATACCATTCTTCAACCAAAGTTCAGACAGCAGTTTACATAGAAAAATAAATAATGCATAAATAAGATGGTCCCCTGTCCCCAAAGGGCTCACAATCTAAAAAGAAACATACGGCAAATACCAACAGCCACAGGAGGGATGCTGTGCTGGGGTTGGATAGGGCCAGTTGCTCTCCCTTTGCTAAATATAAGATAAATACCACTTGAAAAGGTGTCTCTTTACTCAGATAGCAGGGGTTAATAGACAGATAAGCATGTTGCGTACCAGCCTAAATTATAAATAGGTCCTAAAACAAAGTTCCATTTGACCATTCTTTATCTCACAGGAATCTACTTCACTGGATCATATTGATGGAGGGTCCCCCCCGCTTTTTTGAAATGCTCACATCTGGCTCTAAGTAGTCTTAGAACATAAGAACATGCCCTTCCAGATCAGGCTCAAGGTCTATCTAGTCCAGCATCCTATTTCACACAGTGGCCCACCAGATGCCTCTGGGGAGTCCACAGGCAAGAGGTATGTGCATGCCCTCTCTCCTGCTGCTGCTCCCCTGCAACTGCTGTTGAGAGGTATCGTGCCTCAGAGGCTGGAGATGGCCCACAGCCACCAGACTAGTAGCCAGTGATAGACCTGACCTCCATGAATTGGTTTAAACCCCCTTTAAAGCCATCCAAGCTGGTGGCCATCACCATATCCCATGGCAAAGAATTCCATAGATTAATTACGTGCTGTCTGGAAAAGTACTTCCTCTTGTCAGTCCTATATTTCCCGACCTTCAGTTTCATGGGATGACCCCTGGTTCTATTCTTGTGAGGGAGGGAGAAAGATTTCTCTCTGTCCGCTCTCTCTATTCCATGCATAATTTTATACACCTCAATCATGTTTCCCTGTAGTCGCCTCCTTCTCAAGTAAAGAGCCCCAGATGCTGTAGCCTAGCCTCATAAGGAGGAAGGTCTTGCTCTGCTCTTTCAGGAACAAGCCCTGGCAGCTGTGCCAGTCAAGATATGCAAGAGTGGAAGATGGGAAGACTAGCTAAAACACTCAAAGTCACTTGGAGCATTATTACAGTGACTGCATAAGGATACATGCAAACAGCCATCTCTAGGAACTCTTTTGCCTGTTCTGGGCCATCTTTGTTCCACATTCACTTTGAATTTCTCCTGCAAGATCTGACATAAATAGCTGCGGTTGGCCTACATTGTCTCGGGAAGCATATTGTCTCTTTGGGTTGTGATGATTGGGGAGCCATCTGCTCCTCGGGACTTTAAAAGGCACGTGATTCAATTTAAGCATTGCTGAGCCATTTTGAAGATTCATATACAGATTCCTGTAAAGCACCACAGAGTAGACTCTGTCCAATAAACAACGAAACCAAATCAAAATGACAGAAGGCACATATTAGACATTGCTTCTGCCACTAAGGGAAAGCTATTGAAATAACAAGATCCAGATGCTGGACCAAATTGAAGCTTATCCGCCTCTGAAACCCCCAAATTGTGTCTGATATGTAATGTTTCATATAAAATGATTGCTTAATTTGCAAAATGTTTGCTTTTCTTGCTGCATGACCGGAAAAATATGGGCACCTGTGAGGGAAACCTGTTTTTCGAAGGCACTGGAATGACATCTGTGTTGTGTGAGTGTCAGAGAAATATAGCAACTCATTAAAAATTCTGACAAATACTTCACATTGGAAAACTGCCCCCCCCCACTGCCTGCTAGAAAGGTACTAGACGGGAGGGCTAATTAGATCCATGGGTATTTTATCTATTCACATAATAAAAAAAGAATGAGCTAAAATGATTTTCTACATCTTAAGTCCACAATCCAAAAGACAACCCAGACACATCACAGTGGATGAGTCATTACATTTTCTTATCCATCTAAAAACTTTGCTTATGAACTCATATGCACTGAAATCTCTCCCTCCACATACATATTCCTGCCCCCAGCCCACTGCCCGACCCCATGTGCAATGGATAATTTAAGCAGAAATAATCCATTCAGATCAATTGGAAATGGCTCACTAGGCACTTCAATCTAGGGATGGACAGAACTTTCTGTTTCCATGGAATATAAATCTCTAATGGTCCGCATGGGAGTGTGGGTATCTCCTCTTCACCCAGAATCTGTTGCACTGCCGTAACATCTGAACACACAATTTAAATACTACGTCACGGTAGTTTTTAATCATCAGAATTGGTCCAATATATTCCTTAAAACACACACAGACACAGACACAGACACAGACACACACGGCTTTTTATAATTCAGTAGCTTATAAATGCTATTCTTGCAAGAAAGACAGAAAATGAGCCTGCAATTCTGTTTTTAAAAATCCAAACAGGTGGCCCAAATCTTACATTCCTGGTTGTTTATCTTTAGGCAGTTCTGTTGACAATTTGGGGTAAAGGGCTGTTACCCTTCATAGAATCCGGTATGGATTCCCCTTTACAAATACAGGGGGGGAGGTCTCTCCTAAAGGAAAGGGGGCGACTGGGTGGGGGCAGCGAAAGAGGTAATAAGCTTCTTAGTCGGCTGGCATGGCTGCCAGTGCCACTGCTCACTGCCATCCACCCTCCTGGCGTGGCCCCAAGCATGCCACTGGCTTGGAAGCAGCTCAGTTCTGGCCCCAACCCTCAGTATCCTTAATAACTCCAACTTATGTCCACAGGGGTTACTGTATCGCTATGGCATTCATCTTTGACTAAAAGAACATTTGCTCTTATAATCATATGAAACAGGAAATCCTCAGAACAGGTTCTTCCCTTGCACCAAGTCTTCAAAATGTTTGTAAAATTAATTATTCAACATTCTTATGTTTTCTCGTGGGTTAACAGGATAATGGAAAGCTGCCTGCACCTATTTCATCATAGATGCTTAGGCAGGTAGGTTCACTAGCAACAATTACTTTAAATAATGTATTTCCCCTCCCTTTTTTTTCCTCATGAAAGCCATAATAGCTTTAGCTTGTTAGGTGACCCACCAATGACACTCAATGTGAATTTTTCATATCTGCTAGAAAAAGAAGTGTTTTCATTTCTTCTTGAGGCCTTTGCCCTTCATGACAGATGCCCCTCCATTAAAGAAGCATGCATCTTCACAATACAGGGGCTTATGAACAATAGACACAATAGCAGTTTTCATATATAAATTCAGTTGAGGGGGGAAATTCTCTCCCGAAGAGATGACGCTGATAACCTTGCCCAAGATTAATGATAATCTGAAGCAAGATAATCAATGCTGGATAAAATCTCCTCTATTTTATTCACTTCTTTTGCTGGTGATGGAAATGGAAGACAAAACCAATTGCTTTCAATGGGATTGTCCAGGAAAGTGATGAACATTTTGTTCAGCCAGCAAGAGGCGTGGAGGCCTGGTCTCCCTCAAAAGCTGTCTATGGTAGGTAGACCAGGCCTCTGCTCTGGACTTGGTCCTTTTGTTATCGTTGGCAGCAGGGGCTCCTCCAAGCCCCCTGCCGGGCTCCTGAAGAACAGCCGGGGCCAGCTTCAGTCCAGTTGGGGCCTCCGTACAGCCCAGGCTGTCTCTGCCACCTCCACTTTAGATTATCAGATAAAGTACAAAGTGTACCCCCCCCTCTCTCTCACACACACACCAGCCTTAGGATAGGACGTGCCACTTTACTTACATAGGAACATAGGAAGCTGCCATATATTGAGTCAGACCACAGGTCCATTGCACCTAGTGGCTTCTCCAAGGTTGCAGGAAGGAGTCTCTCTCAGCCCTATCTTGGAGATGCCAGGGAAGGAACTTGGGACCTAGATGCTCTTCCCAGAGCGGCTCCATCCCCTGAGGAGAATATCTTCCAGTGCTCACACTTTTAGTCTCCCTTTCATATGCAACCAGGGTGGATCCTGCTTAGCTTAAGGGGATACGTCATGCTTGCTACCACCAGACCAGCTCTCTTCCCTTGTAAAAGTGAATCCTCGCCCGATTCCCGTTTGCAAGTATGTCCCCGAACCGACCCACGAACTGGTTCATCCCAGTTCTTTGGCCGGGCCGGACCCAGTTTGTCCAGACCCAGACCGGGTGGGGTCATTTTGAACCTGGTCCACACTCCTAACCTCCAGCACTTTGAACCTCAGAGAAAATGTGGAGAGCAGAACAAATCGGCTCCAGCCGTATTTTTAATGGCAAGTGTGCTTGTGTTATACCAACTGCAGTACAGCATAAAGATAGTTATGGCCCCATAATTGGCCCCATCTTTCTGGGATGCTATGTCCCGCCCTTAAAGAAAAGGACCCACCAGCAGGTAGCTATGCTTTGGCGCTCCTGCCAAGGAAGACCCAAGCGGGGGTGGGGGGGGCACAAAAAAGAGATACCAACAAGATTTTTTCCTGTGCACACCTCTATCAAAAAGAGGAGCTCTTTCCACGTACTATCCCAATTCAGACATAATGGTGTACAAGTGTACAGAAGTCTGTACGCTCGTACATGTGTTTGTGTGAATGACTGTACCTGGGTTCATTTTAAAAGTGAACCTGGATACAAGCCCTTCAAATGCATGGTGCTGAAAGGAAGTGCACTTCTGTACTTGTGTTCAAGATAACATGTGAATGACTGTACCTGTGTATGAATCATTTAAACTGTACACTCATTCTACAAGGATTAAACATAATGTGTGAATGGGCCTATAATGTCCAGTGCTCATGCAATCTGTGTACAGTGTACACAGGCACAGTTCTGTACACGGGCACAGTCATTCACATGTTATGGTGAACACAGGTGCAGCAATACACATTCTATCTGTGTGCTGCATTTGAAGAAGCCTGTACCTAGATGCACTTTCAAAACGACTACAGCTACAGTCGTTCACACAAAAAGATGTATGTTATGTACAGACACTGATTGCAAGAGCAGAATAATGTCTGACCAGTGCTCAAGGCATGTATATTCATTCATGTACCCAGCCATAAGTGGTGCAGTGGGGAAATGCTTGACTAACGAGCAGAAGATTGCCAGTTCAAATCCCAGCTGGTACTAGATCAGGCAGCAGTGATATAGGAAGGTGCTGAAAGGCATCCTCTCAGACTGCGCGGGAGGAGGCAATGGTCAACCCCTCCTGTATTCTACCAAAGAAAACCACAGGGCTCTGTGGGCGCCAAGAGTCAGAATTGACTTGACAACACACTTTACATGAACAATGTAATCCAGTGAGCTGGGATTTGAACCCACATCTTTACTGATTGAACCCATTATATATCAGCCATTGAACTGAACTTCACATGGATGGGACCTCTATCAACACATCATTACTTGGCCCACTAAACCAATTGAGGACAAAAGGGTTGTTCTGTACCACTTTAGCACACACTGCCACAGTATAAATCACTCAGTTGAAAGCAATGTTTGATTGCTCCTTTTGTGCGTGTTGTCTTTAGCAATCATGTATATCTAAAAATAACAACAAAAATAGTGTTGTTTAGCTCTTTGATCTTCAAATGTAGAACAAACATGTTTCACCACAAGGAGCTTATTGTTAAGAATAATTACACCTCCCCTGAAATCAGGTGAAATGACATTCTTTTTAAAATGATTGCAGTAAACAAATCCTCCATATCAGGGGGAATTAAAACTATCTAGACAAGTGACAATAATGAAAAAATAATGGATAAGTAAACTAATGAGATTATCTTTGAGAAAGGGAGGGGGAAGAGAAAGATCGGCTTTGCATAGGTAAATGTCACAAACAATAGGAAAGACTAATTTAAAACAACAAATGGTATCTGAAGAATAAAGATAGGTGTGGAAACATCCCCTGGAATTGAATCAGCATCTAAAAGCAGATGCCATTGCACACTTTAATTTCTGTTCCAAACAAAGTTTTTATTTAACAGTCATAGTGGGCTTATCATCACCAGGATGAATATAGAGCTTAGGGAAACTCTGGATTTCCAGGAAAGAGTGAAGGCCCATTCACACATTACGTTCAACACTCATTCAACGAGTGTGCAGTGTACACAGGTACAGTCATTCACATGCTATGCTGAATGCAGGTACAGAAATCCACGTGCCATCTGTACCACACATTTGAAGGGTCTGTATCCAGGTTCATTTTTAAAATGAACTTAGGTACAGTCATTCACACCAACACATGTACAAGTGTACAGACAATTGTACACTTGTACAGCATGATTTCTGAATCGGACACAATTTCCAGGGTCTTGCCTCTCATTGCAAGATGTGGGTGGTTTTGCCCCACCTCCCCCGAGTTGCCAGAACCTAAGGGGTATACTCGTGGGTCAAATGGGCCGTAAGCCAGAATTTGGCTTTTTTAAAGCCGAATCTGGCCACCTAGCTTCCCAGAGGCAGACGGTGTAGGGATCACCAGATCAGAGCTGGGGTTCTCGCGGGGAGGAGTATCTGTGTTATGAGGAAGGCAGACCCTCTCAAAGGGCCTCTACTTTGGACAGCAGCAGTAGCCAGTGCACCCAGGGTAAGAGTTGGTTTCTTTCAAGTGGGCTGAGAAGGGGTATGCTTTTGCCTCCCTATCTAGCTGGCATATTAATTCAAAATTCATTAAATACATCACAACTGGCATACCACATGTGTTTGTAGGTAAAAGGGGAAGAAAGTTCAGTAGACCCAGGGGGGCCCTGTAACCTCGTGGAAGAGCAGCCCTTCTATGAAGTGAGGTGAGACGGTCATTTTTATAGCTGCTTCTCTTGCAAACACAAAGTGATCTTATCTATCTCTATATTTAATTCTCTAAGGAGTACCCGTGGCTAATCCCATGCATGGCAGTTCTTGCAAGAGTTTGGAGAGCTGTTGGATAGCCACGGGTAGGGGCGGGAGGGAAGAACATGGAGGCAGCAGCCAGCCAGCAAAGAAAATACACGCGGCATTTACCATGGCCTCCTCCCACACAGTATGAGATGATGCCTTTCAGCACCTTCCTATATAACTGCTGCCCAACATAGGTCTTTCCCCATAGTCTGGGAAACACACCAGTGGGGATATGAACCAGCAACCTTCTGCTTGTTAGTCAAGCATTTCCCCGCTGCACCACTTAAGGTGACTACCATTGACCTAGATGCACCAAACAGTGAAGGCTTCACAGAATCAGCACTTATGGCTCTCTGGCTGAGGGGAGGAGAAAAGAAACCATGCCTGAGGCGAGATAGCCTCATTAAAGTGAGAGTTGACCAGCTCTTGGAAGGGAGTACTAAGCTCCTGAGCAGGGCTAATCAGAAGGCGGTCAGGAGGGCCATTGGGCCTTGGTACTCAAGCTCAAAGAGGGCCTCCAGGGCACATTTGGCTGGGTTCACCATGCTTAACATCATCTGTGACATTGCACGACCGTTAGGTTTCTCCTCAATCATTCATGCATTCCCATGAATATGAATACAGCAAATATCTAAATATCTCTTTCGACAAAGGTTCCCAATGCAGTTTACATAGATATAAATAAATAAATGGTTCCCCATCCCCAAAGGGCTCACAATCTAAAAAAAAAAGAAACACAAGATAGACACCAGCAACGGCCACTGGAGGGATGCTGTGCTGGGGGTGGAGAGGGCCAGTTGCTCTCCCCCTGCTAAATAAAGAGAATCACCACTTTAAAAAAAAAAAAAAAGGTGCCTCTTTGCTCAGTTGGCAGTGGCCATTTGCACCTAAAATCAAATTGTGCCTCACTCTTTATTGTGCCTTGTTTTGTTTTCACATTTTTATTATGGCTATGGTCTTCAAAACCTGGAAGTGGTCTGGGCCTCTCTGGACCTGCTCCAGGGCACACAGTTATGCCCCTGAAAAACCAGGAGCAGAGTCACACCTGACCTAGTGCTTAGAACCAGGAGTGGTGTGGGCTAAGGCTAAGGCGGGGATGATATTATTTCCCTGGCTCTTACCCTGGCAGAGAGTGGCTCCCATGTAGGGGGAAGTTAAGTGTTCAAGCCTTCTCTGCAAATCAATTTCCATTCAATAGCATTATGGCCTTTTAGTTACTCATATATATTCATGTGTGCATTTTTTTTATTTAGGGGTGTGGGATGTATTAAAAATAGATACAATTTTTAAATTGTATATTATAAACCTATTTTAACATATTTTAAAAATATATATTTAATACTACCAACCAAAAAGGAAGAAAGTAATTGTGAGTGTAAGAATCTGAATAAGAATTTTTCACCCAAGTGAATTTTTCACACCGCCCCCACCACACAACAACAAACTTTTAAATCAACACATTTCCCATGTTTTCCTTTTTATTCATAATATGGTTTGTTATTAATTGTTTATTGATTAATTTTAATAAACCAAATAAACAAAAACACAATTACGCATAACACAGTCACAGTCCCACATGCCACCCTGCAAAAGGGAGAGGGGGGGAAGAGAGGTAAACATTAATAGCTAAATAAAAAAGAAAATGAAATATATTAGCAATAATAATAAGGGGAAAAAACAACTCTTCCCTTAATCACATATTGTTTTTCACGACCACCTGATTGACAAATGTTTTCATTTGATTTAAGCAGCTGATATAAGCAACAGATTGGGAATTGCCCAAAAACTTAAATGGATTTTGCATCTGTTGTCCCCTTCTGAATTCACTCGGTCACCTGCATTTTCAAATGGGAAGTCCATTAAAACATGAATCAGCTGGACAAGTATTTAATTCCTTTCTAATCCATCTCCTGAAAACATCATCCCACTCTAATATAAAACCAAGTTATGTAAAACCAACTCTTGTTTTCTTTTCATTACATCGAGTTAATGCATAAAGATCTGGACATTCTTTCTGATGGTAAAATAATTCTCTCATTGGCAAAACAAAAAGCACCTGGAGACTACAGAGAGAACATTCCAAAGATAATTGATGATATTTCTCCCCCTTTAGCACATTTGTCAACAAGCAAAATTGTGGAGCAAAAGAGGCTTTCATGACAGAATGATTCCAGCTTTTTCGACAGTGTATCTTGTCAACAAGACAGAGAAAAGACTTGTCAAAATAATATGTTTCTTCAGGAGAAAGGTTTGAGCACCCTTCTCCAGAATAAAAATGGGAAGCTGTGCATTAGAAAGACAAAGGCATTTGTCAACATTGTCTGAATATTTTCTCGCTCAGTCAAATGCAAAAAAAGAAAGAGAGGAAAACCACCTCTGAGGAATCAGGCTCTGCAAACCACAGATTTTATTTTTTTAAAAAAATAATAATAATAACATGTATTAATTTTTCAAAGTCAAATATAACAGTTTCAATTGTTTATTTCTATTTGTTTCTTTTTTGCAAATCACAGATCTATGGATTTCTTTACTGAAAACATTTATAGCCCATCTTTCTGCCAGTATTCCTGGTACCTAAAAATATCAGGAAACAGTGTAGATCATAACAGACAAAATAAAGCAATAACCAAATGAGGAAAACAACACACAGGCAATAACAATGGCTGGCATCCTGTTCAATGCTCCATCTGTCTCATAATGGCATGTATGCACAATGTATGGAATGTATGCCCAAATGCAGTTGCATGATCAACAGCCATTGGCCACATCCACACATAACACAAAACCGGAGGTGAAGGGACCTCCAGTTTCAAAACCTGTATGTCCAAATTAGGGCAACTGCTGTTTCAATAGAAACCATGGTGTCCCTCCCTGGACAGTGATTTGCACCTTCAATTTGTAGTGAGGTCTGCCACCTGGACCTCCGGTTCTGCAGTGCCAGCGTTACATCCAAATGTTGGCACTGCAGTTTGGTGGCTTTGTAGCTAGAGTTGAGGCTCCTCCCTTGCTCTGGCTGCTGTTGGTTGCCAGGGCTGTCCTTCAATAAAGAAGGAAGCCCAGGCAGCCAGTTTCCCCTCCTCCCTGCAGTCAGCAAGACTGCAGAGAGGGAGCTCTCCTGAAAGTCTAGAATCGGACAGGACTGTGAGAGGAGGGAGCGTGTGGAACCACAGGTCCATTGGACCCATGATTCCATTTTATGCATCGCGTGGCCATAATTTCCCATGTCTGTTGATTGTGCAACAGTGATTTATGCAGCTCACTGCATTTGTATAAAAGTGCTCAGCGCATGCACATATGTCCTATTACAAGGCAGATGGAAAATTTTGCAGTGTGTTAGCCACCAGTAATATAATCAATATTTCCAACATAAATTCAGAGGCCACTCAAAGCCTGGGTGCATAAAAATATTTTAAAAATTTCTAAACGTGCTTTGGAAGTGTAAAGGAAACGCTTGACAACTGTGTGTGGGTTTTCAAGGACTAGAGAAGCACCTGGGAAAGACCTGGAGACTAATGCACTGCTCCTGTTTGACACATAACTGTCAAAGCACATCTACCATTTCTGGAATTGAGCCGCTCATGTATTCAGCACTAACTTATTGTCAACAAAATTGGGATCTATGGATCTGTTTGGAACCAAAGAGAAGTCTCCTCTTAGTACTGAATGTACTGAGTCATGGCCTTGAATGGAAGACGCTTCCCTGCTGAGTGGTTTCGGATATAGAAGGCACAACACAGTGACTAATAATAGATCAGTGCCAGTTCTGTAATATTCTGTTAACAAGATTGCAATCAGATCAATTTCAGCAATGCATGAAATCCACTTTTTAAAACAGGAGTAAGGATAATGTTTATTTACAGTATGATCTATCTCTCCTGATGAAGCAGATTTCTTAATATTTATGCTGCTTGTTCCACCATACCACTCCCTGACGTACTTTCACCCCACAAGCAGCAGGTACAAGGAACAGTCTTGGCACCCAGGTTGTGACCAGATAGGTCTGATTCATCTTCCTCTAAGGAGTGTAAAGGGTTTTCGACTCTCTTTTTGTCCTCACATTAACTCTAAGAAGTAAGTTCTCATGCTCCCCAAGAAATTGTGGAAATGTGAATCAGGGGATTTGTGCAGCAGGCGCACTCTCAATTTCCAATCATAAGGACCAGGAAATTTTCACTGATGTTGGGTTGGCACCATGTCAGACCAAAATTTAAA
This sequence comes from Hemicordylus capensis, assembly GCF_027244095.1. Classification (NCBI taxonomy): domain Eukaryota; kingdom Metazoa; phylum Chordata; class Lepidosauria; order Squamata; family Cordylidae; genus Hemicordylus; species Hemicordylus capensis. The sequence continues at coordinate 25,600,426 of NC_069667.1, forward strand.
TGGGATCAGTAATCTGAGAGATGATCTACAGGTGCTGATTTAGGTTAAATGTGGAGTTGGAGTGGTGCCAACTCAACATTGGCAAACCTTTCTGGGTTCTTACGAATGGAAAGCAGGAGCTCATACATACTGTACAATTCTCATTTCGCCACCATCACAAGGATCACCAGAACCTGCCCACTGACTGGTCCAGGTTATCCATTGAGGTCAGCATCCTGTTTCACACAGTGGCCCACCAGATGCCACTGGGAAGCCCACAGGCAAGAGTTACATGCATGCCTTCTCTCCTGCTGTTGCTCCCCTGCTGTTGCTCCCACTGGTATTCAGAGGCATCGTGACTCTGAGGCCGGAGGTGGCCCACAGCCACCAGACTAGTAGCCATTGATAGACCTGTCCACCATAAATATATGCAGGCTTCCCCTGTAGCCTGAAGTGATGCAGTCCTGATCAAGGATGACCACATCACCCGTTTCTGGGAATGAAGCCACAGTCACTTCAGCTTATTTCTACGCAGTGCATCACTTAGGCAGGAGGAACAGAATCCCACCTCTGCCACCCCACCACCCCCCTGCTGCCACCAAATAATAGAGTTATAACATTGTTATTGAAATCTTTTTGAAACATGCTAAAATATTAAAGAAATCAATGTTGTGGCAGAGAGCTAGGTCTGCATGTCAGTTTCCCGTGTTTTCAACAGTCCCTCGAGGGTTCTTAAAGTGGCATTTGAGCTGCTTGTGTTTTTAAAAGCCCCAAGGATGCCAGAATTTCAAATCAAAAGATCTCTTACAGAATAGCAGGGGCTTGGCTCCCTTAATGTATAAAAATGTTCTGAAACATAAAAAGAAACATTTTTACTGCCTGTCCCCCGCCCCAATATACATCTCCGTCTCTCGCGAATCCCGCGAGGAGCCTCATCTTTGACACAGCCTACAGCTACTCTGACAGTAGGAAGTTAAGTAAAGAATGGTGTTCAACCCGCTGCATTGTAGCTGAATGGGCTGAACAGCAGCAAGATACATGGCACATGAATATCTGTCTATGAAAAATAAATAAAGTGCATAGTTGGTTTTCCCTCGGAGGGGAGAACAAACAAGCAAAGAGCCACAAAAGTGAATATGCTAACTTTGATTTTGGTTTTCAGCTCCGGTGCTCAGCAGGAGAAGGTAAAATCATGAGCATTTAGACTGGGGAGATTGGCAGGGCAGATTGAAACTTGTGATTGCAAAATTGGCACTACTCCTCGTCGGGATGAGCCAGGTGTCTGCCTAGAGTTGGCATGTAGGGCTCCTTTCTCATAAAAGCCAAAATCTGACTGCAGAGGGTTTGACTGGTGTCAGAGAGAAGAGCCAGGATGCAAGGCTACGGCATATGGGGCATTTTAGTTTAGAAAAAAGGCAATTAAGGGAATACATGATAAAGATTTATAAAATGATGCACAGTGTGGAAAGAATGGAGAGAAAGAGATTTTTCTCTCCCTCTCGCAACACTGGAACCAAAGGTCATCCCATGAAACTGATTGTCAGGAAATTTAGGACCGGCAAAAAGAAGCACTTTTTCACACAGCACATAATTGGAATAATAGCATTCTCTGACACAGGATGTGGTGATGGCCAGCAGCTTGGATGGCTTTAAGCAGGGCTTAGACAAATTCATGGTCTATCAATGGCTACTAGGTCTTGATGGCTATAGGGTACCTCCAGCTGCAGAAGCAGGATGCCTCCGAATCCCAGTTGCAGAGGAGCAACAGCAGAAGAGAAGGCTTCCCAGAGGTAACTGGTGGGCCGCTGTGGGAGCAGGGCACTGGATTAGATGGGCCTTAGTTATGGTCCCATTCCGCCTTCTCCAACAGTTGTGCAGGAGCGTGTTTTATCTGAGCCACCACAACATATGTATTTATATTACTGTGAAGTCTGGAAGCACTTCTCCTTCTAAGTGTAATTATACAACACCAAACCCCGTGGAGGATCAGCTACATTCACACATAACATGGAACCAGAGTTTCATGGGACCAAGGTTTCCCTACCATTATGTCTGAATGAGTGCAATTCCAGTCCCGCTCCTCCAATCGACCCACAATTCCACATCCCACTCCCTGCACTCTACCATCTGCATTCAGATGAAATGGAGAGTGATCTAACTGCAGTCAGGCTCTTCTTTAATGAAAGACAGCCCCAGCAGCCAGAGTAGGGAGGAGCTTCCTCTCTCAACTTCGATTGCTTAAGGGGGGAAACTGCGGTGCCAACACTTATGCCAGACGTAATATTGGCACTGCAGAAATGAAGTTAATGGCAGCAAGATTTAGTGCAAACTGAAGGTACACAATGGAGTTTGGGGAGAGAAACCATGGGTCAGTTTTTTAAGCTTTACCTGAGGTTGCGCACATTTGGACATGCACTTTGCGAAACCAGAAGTATGTGTAGGGACGGAATGACGTGATGACTTCTGTGCATACAGAGCACATCCATGTTTGTTCCAGCGACATGCCTATCACCTCAGAATGGTCAGATTTGGCAAAAAGTAGACTGCAAGTCAGATTTGGGGAGTCACCTTTATGCTTACGCCCGAGGAGTTTCAAGGGAAGCCAAAATCTAGCAAAATTTATCAGGGGACATCTGATACTTCTCATTGTCAGCTGTAATATGATGCATCTATTTAAAAATTTATTAATATTATTATTGTTGTTGTTGTTGTTAGTGAAATTATGTGGTAGTCTAAATGGGGATGGAAAACATTAGAGCTGGCACTGCTGTCATCAAACAGTTCTCAAAGCTGTTTACAGAGAAAAAGGAAGAAGATGGCTCCCTGTCCCAAAAAGTCTCACAGCCTAAAAAGAAACCTAAGACAGACATCACCAACAACCCATAGAGTGATGCTGTATTTGAGGGACTAGGATAGGGATGGGGCCAAATTTAGTGCCACTGCATCAAGGCAAGCTCCTAACTGGAGCTGCTTCATACAGTCGACAGACAGCAGTGACAAGTTACTTCTTCCGACCTGTCTTCCTTTGACAGAATTTCAGAGCTGGACACCTGTATTAGTTCTGCATGTCTGGCATCTGACAAGTCCTATTTGCTGTGCCGATAATTGTAACTGTTTTATTCTTCACAACTGACACAGGAGTCTATCAAAGAAATGCAGTGGTGGTTCCGCTCATTTTTGAGATGTGTTCCTCAAACTAGAAAAGGCAGTGAAGAAGATGGGAAAATGTTCTGTCCAACAACCAAAGAACAAATGTGTTATGTCAGATGACACATGCTTGTTTCTTTCGGGATGCTTGTTGTTCCGCTGGTGGACTTCAACAAGCAGTACATGTAGAATAGGTATGCATTGTTGAGAGAATTTTTGAGCAGAAACTGGAAGAAATTGGTTTTTTAAGGCCACTGCATATGTAGCTAAAGATCATCTATCTATCTATCTAGGTGGCTGACATCCTGATGAATGAAGGGCCAGTGAAATAGGGGAAGCTCTGTGGACACCTCAAAAGAAATTTGTGGAGCTGCCACTACCATCTCAGGACTCTAACACCTCACTTTGCTGCGCATGTGGAGGTAACTGGAGACACCTTCCTAAGTTGACCCATAGCCAAGAACCCTTTTTTCCTGCTCTGAGTTTGTAACAGCCATCCCACTTCAATAAGACTTGGTTGTTTGAGCCACTTGTAAGGAAGAACCCTGGGGAGACAAGGAGCTCTTCCACTGAGCACCACCCTGCTTCAAATGCAAGACCTCATCTCCTGCTCAGAGTTACAGCTCTGTAATGCTGTGCTCCAGTGCTGCATACAGCTGGAATCCAGACTCAAGTCTAGGGAGACTGAGTGGATATGGGGGAAACGGCAAAGGCTACCCAGTCTTCTTGCTAGTGTCAGGGCTGCATTCTAGCAGGCACAGTGTTAATGGACCCTTAGCACTGCACATCATGTGGACCGCTCTTTGGAAGTAAAATACATGGGGATGTGTATTGGTGCCGACAGGGAGGGCTGCTAGGAGGGTGGAGAGATACAAGTAAACTTCGCCACGCTCAGACTTAGAGAGGAACTTTGTGGGCTTTAAGCATTCGCCTGTTATTTGGGGAGGTCTGTAATGAGCTGCCCAAATTCTTCTCTGATCCCTAGCTTGGAGAAATTCACCAGCGTCTCTAGGTTTGATAGACCTTCATTTTAGATTAATGAAGCAGTGCCTCTAGTTGTGTTCTGCACATCTTTGTGCTTTGGCAAGCATCCGGCGTGCTCTCAGTCAGATTATCGACTCTCCCTGATTGTGTCGCTTTCCTCCTGCTTTTATCCTTCTTTTTATTTTTCCATATTCCTTTATGTTTATGTATTTTTATTGAATGTTTTAACCCTCTGCAGTGAGCCGCCCAGAGAACAATTTGTTATGGGGTGGCTAACAAATAAAGTGTATTATTATTTATTATTATCTAAATAAACATCTAACCCTATATCTATCTCTATATCTGTGGCAAGGCCATCACATTTGTGTTTAAGTTTTAACATTATTTTTATCTATCTGTTGTAATTGATTTAAGGTTTTAATTGCTATTTGTGTTTTGAAATTGTAAACTGCCCAGGGATTTCGCTATGGGGTGGTACAAAAATGAACTATCTGTCGATCCAAATAGAGAAATAGAGACATGGGCCTGATGCTATCATGGATAGTTTGTTCCCCACATCACAAACTCCCTTCCATTTTCTCAACAGTCTATCAACTTCCCTTCCCATAAACCCTCTGTCTGTCTGTCTGTCTGTCTGTCTGCCAGTCGGTCTCTGTCGGTCTGTCAGTCTGTCTGTCTAGCTATCTCCGCGCCCACCCCCCCCCGCCTTCCATGTTGCCTGACAGTTCACTTCTCTTATAAGAGCAAGACCATTTGTCAACATTCTTTTCTGACAGCTTCCCCATGAGCAGTTTGAAACGTTGCGACCATTTTGTGGCATTATATCGGCTCTGCTGGGGGGAGGATTGCACTAACAATTGCCAGCAAGGGTTTGGCTTATCTATACAGGATCATTGGAATGCCATGAAGCTACCTATTACTGGGGGAACGTCTCAACTCCAAAATTAGTTTACTCATGACTGTTAAAGGACCGCCCTCCTCCCACCGCACAAAGCAAAATTGGCTTGATTGAGCAAATGGATAGCATGGTCTAGAAATCCTGATGCATCAGCAGTTTGCACAAAAACACTTTGCCGCTGCCAGTAAATATACACAGCAGGTGTAAACAAGGTCAGCAGGGGTGTCTGTAATCTGCCTCATATTTCAGTGGGAAGCTGTCAAGCCTTCTTCTCCTGACTGGTCTCATCTCTGGGAAGCAAGGCGAGATATCATATTTTAAAGGTGCCTGCTAGTGCTCAATGCTGGGCCCACGTATCTCTTATGACAGTCATCCTGACTGCTCACAACCCACAGATCAGCTGTAAACAGAAAAAGGAAAATCAGTGATGACAAAGAAAAGAGGGCTCCAGTATGCCAGTTTCAGTGCCAGATTGATATGGGTGGGTGTGTTTGTGGCAGGGTGGTAGGACTGCTTTATTACTTTTTAACATTTCCCATCCCAAGAACATGGCACGGAGAACAATATTTTCAAGGGGAAGAAAAAGGACATTCCCCAATGAAAGCAGAAGCGACTTGTATTTAGAAGTGTTCAAGCTGGCTCGATTCGAACAGTGGTTCGAATCAAACTGACCGTGTTCGGCCAGTCCAAGTGTGAACTGGATTGGCTCCCCAAAAGGGATGCCAGTCCAAGTTTGAACCAGACTGACCCTGGTCCGAATCAGACCAGTTCGGACTGGTTTGGGGGGGGGTCTGCTGGTTAAGAGGAATCCGGTGAGGTTTCCTCTCTACCAGTAAAGGGATGGGAGGGTAGTCAGGGATACTTACAAAAAGGATCAGCATTGGTGGCAGCAGCCACATGGGAGCCACTGGCCTCCCCCAGGATAGCCCAGACTGGCAGCAGTCTGGTTCAGGCCTTCTCCAGCCCAATTTCAGCCTCCACACACATGCATAACCTTTTTGTAAGCCGCCCAGGCAGGCCCATGGAGGGAGCTTTTGATGAGAGAGAGAGAGAGAGAGAGAGAGAGAGAGAGAGAGAGAGAGAGAGAGAATAATACATTGATTTATCCTCAGCCTCCCAGCTTAATACAACTATTCACTCAAATAATACATCCGATTTATGCCCATATCCGTTTGTTTGTTTCCCTCCATCAAAAAATTATTCATGGCAGTTCACAAGCAAAAATAAAACCTTTTAAAATATTAACATAACACAGGGAATAAAACCATTTAAACTATTAACGAAAATTCATGTTAAAATCACTTTAGATATTCTTTAAAGCCAAGTTGAACAGGTGGGTCTTTATGGCTCTCGTGAAGGCCTCCAGGGATGATAAACTTCTTATACTCATGGGGAGTATGTTCCACCACCTAGGGGTGACTACTGAGAAGGCTTGATCCCAGGATGCCTCCCTATTGACTGCTGGAACCTGAAGATGGACCTCTACTGACAATGTTAATGGGTGGTGGGGATCTTGCAGATAATCTATTTCTATTTCTGTTTCAGTTTCAATTTTGTAGATGAAGATTAAGGAGAGGTGACCTGGTCTTGTGGCAGCAAGCATGTCTTGTCCCCTTAGCTAAGCAAGGTCCACCCTGGTTGCATATGAATGGGAGACTAGAAGTGTGAGCATTGTAAGTTCTTCCCCTCAGGGGAGGGAGCCACTGCTCTGGCAAGAGCAGACAGTTTCAAGTTCCCTCCCTGGCAACGTCTCCAAGGTAGGGCTGAGAGAGATTCCTGCCTGCAACCTTGGAGAAGCCACTGCCAGTCTGTGAAGACAATACTGAGCTAGATGGACCAATGGTCTGACTCAGTATATGGCAGCTTCCTATGTCCCTATGTAAGATGCAGTTTCTTCTGCTCTGGTCTTTCTGTCCCTCTTGGTGTAGAAAATGGGTCTCTCATGTTTCTCTCTAGCTGGTGGGGCAGGGGGCAGGAGGAGAAATAGGGCAGGAATATCCACACCTGCATCCTCCTTTCCAGCTGCAGATTAGTTCAAGAAACAGAAGCACTCTTGGATTGCAGACAGACAATCATACCTTAGACAGCACACAGAGACACCATTGCAGAAGTTCTCTGACTGGATCCTTCAGGGCAAAGAGTTCTGCTGTTCAATATTTTTCTCTAACAAATCAAAGTATGTATTAATACAAAGTACTCTGCAGTCAGATTGAAAGTCATCTTTTATCTGTGATATGTTTATTTTTGGCTGCAGTGAGGGAAACAGCATTACTTTCTGGTGCATTACCCTGTGTTTCATCATTAAGGCTTTGTTTTAATTTGTTACTTTGTCAAGCAGCCTAATTAATACTAAATATATAAAGCTGATGTATATGAGGGGAAAAAAGTTTCAGCAGGCTTGTTACAACTCCTGTGATGAATTAATTGTCATCCTGCATGGTAGGAGTGGAGTCAGCAATTATGTGCAAATTGCTGTTTTGAAGATCAGGAGATCCACTAAAACAGATGTAATTAAATGCACTTGATAATTACCATTATGCTGGTACTTAATATTAATTGGACCATGGGGTCCTGATTTTCTCCATGAGAAATGAGAACAGTTGAAGGAGAAAAAAGAAAGTGGAATAAAATTAGATGAAGGGAAACTGTCATAGGTGCCATTTACTCTGAGCAGGTGGAGCTATACAGTGGAATTTTCAAAGGAATAACAATATTTCAGTTTAACAGAGGGACTTGGCTGCCAGGCATACACTTTCTCACTCACAAGACGGCTTTCCCCCCCTTCTCTGTCGGCTTCAACAAATATTTAAGGCTGCTTACGTAATAAGCCTCACCAGATTTTTGAAATTGCATACAACATAACACCGTACATACAACAATTAATGTATTTATTTCTGAAAGAGCTGGAAATGTTATGATCCTTATGGACGCATAATGAACACCTGCAGGTGAGAGGGAGGTACCAGCAGGCTCAGGATTACCTGCAGATTTGTTCGTTTCACTCAAATTTGAAGGGGGAGAAAGCCCTCTGTGAGCCAAGCCACAATCCAAAAGTGTTCCATTGTAATTCAATGCAGTGGGATGTTTGTGGGCTCAGAGGACAGTTAACAGGCAACCAGGTGGGCAGAGCTAATGGGACTCAGGGGCAAGGAAGGTGGGAAGAATGGCTTTCTATGCACAGTGGCAGTTTTTAAAAGGTAAAGAAGGAAGATTTAATTTCCCCCTGACCCAAGCCCTTTACTTGCACACTACTCTCAAAATTTGCCGCCGTAGGCAAGTGCCTATATTGCCTGTGCGGTAATCCACCCCTGATTGTGCTTATCTTTTAATCAGATTTGCGTTATTATATTTTAACTTAATATTTTAATTGTGTAAATGTCTATAGTCTTAACTTTTGTGTGAACTGCCTTGAGACTGTTTTAATGAAAGGCCGTATAGAAATTTAACAATAGAATGAACGAATGAATGACTTGGGTGAAAAAGAGTGGGAATTCCTCAGCTTGAAGAATACTCCCTCAAGATATTCACAGCCCCTTCTGTTTCTGAGGTGTAAGGTGCTTAAAATGTTCACCATGTTCAGGCACATGTGACACAAGCACTCCAAACTACAATGTTTTATAGTATGTCCATACTTGTATAATTATATTAAGCTGCTACTGCATCCACCAACTCACTTAAACAAACAACTTTTTGCCTTCTTTTTTTTTTGCAAGAAGTTCCTAAAAATAATCCAGAAAGGGAATGTGTCTTTTGGCACATCAAAAATCTTTGCACCAAAAAAATCTATGCACAAAATGGTGACTAGCTTCAGCTGGGTCCTAATTTTGTTATGAATTCTTCATCTATTATGCATTTTGACCAACAGAGCTACAACACCCTGATGAATATTGAAATCACTTCAAATATGTGTACTGCTCTTCCTTATGAATTATACAGCCCTTTTATAGTTTCAAAGGGCCTTGCATTCTAGACTGCATTCTCTTTCACAATAGCCCTGGAAGTTAGGTTGATATTATTCTTACTTTGCAAGTGGGGAACTGAATTTGGCCAAGACCATACTAGAAATCCAGAACAACGACTTGAACCCCAGACTTCCAGAATTAGTCCCAATACCTTGTACACTAGACCCAACCTTCCATCCCCAGATGACCAAAGGGTGGGGGTGATGAGAATTGTAGAACAATAACATCAACAGGAAAGTCTTCACTAGACAATAATGGTCTGCGAGGGCACCCTCCCCATCCCCAGACCCTGTTACCTGGAGGGGTTGGCAGAGAGGTAAAGCTGGAAGATGAATCTCAATCCTCCCAGGCAAGTGAGACAATCAGTGGCCATAAGTGGGAAGTTGAGAGTGAGGTCATAGACACTGTCAGGGCTCCATCCAGTTGCACCCAGCTTACAGAACCCAGAAGTGTCTGGGAGTGAGTGAGGAGCAATAACAGGGTTGACAACCAGTTAGGATGGATGGGTTGGTCGGTGGGAGGAAGGTGGGGTCCAGGGGCTTGCAGGAGTGGACGGAGGCAAGCAGCAGGTGAGGGGAAGGTGCAGGGAACAGGCAATGGGATTGGCGACCAATAAGAATTGGGCAAGCCAAGATGGCGGGGTCTGGGATTTCTGCAGGGGTTTTTCCTCTTTATCTGAGAAGAGCACTGGCCAGTGATGAGATGGATTTTACAGAGGCAGGACCCAGAGAAATGATAGGTTTGTGTAGTGCTCGTCCAGTGGTTGAAGGGGAACAAGGCAGCATAACCTCCTCTGCCATTCAGGAGACCAGCAAAGTGGGGAAAATAGAATGGCCCCCAGTGCCGCATATCTAGAGCTTAGAGTCGGTCCTCACGTGGTCTTCAGCAATACATGCATGACAAACTGATTCCTAAGAGCATCTGCTCAAAGTGAGTGCTTCTTTCTTCACCTTCTGTCTTAATATAGTGATTTCCTGGAAATACCCTGTCTTGCCTTGTCTCAATGGAGAGCCTGCCAGCTGTGTATACAAACTCCCCTGGTAGTACAGTCATGTTCTGCAAAGCTTCCTGCTTCCCTCTGCAAACTCTCCAGGCTCTTGCAATTGTGCCACAATTGTCAAGGGGGGGAAATCAGCTTCCTCTCCCAGCTACATCAGACTCAATGAAGCACTAAACCGGTACCCAAGGGACAAAGAAATCACCTCCTATTGTAAAAGGAGTGGTGGGGGGGACTCCCCTCCAAGCAAAGTCATTGGCAAATGTTAAGGGAACCTTGTTGTCTCTTTTATGTATTAAAATTATTTCATATTTTGTAAATGAAGGTCTGGACAAACCTTTGCCTCAAACAATATTTATTTATTTATTATTTAACACATTTTTATACTGCCCGAAACTTACGTCTCTGGGCGGTTTACAACTCATCACCTTTTATGTGAAGCCACGTAGGGACAACATAGGAAGCTGCCATATACTGAGTCAGACCCTTGGTCTATCTAGCTCAGTATTGTCTTCACAGACTGGCAGCGGCTTCTCCAAGGTTGCAGGCAGGAATCTCTCTCAGCCCTACCTGGAGATGCCACGGAGGGAACTTGGAACTTTCTGCATGCAAGCAAGCAGGTGCTCTTCCCAGAGTAACCTCATCCCTTAAAGGGAATATCTTACAGTGTTCACACATATAGTCTCCCATTCAAATGCAACCAGGGCAGACCATGCTTCGCAAAGGGAAGAATTCATGCTTGCTACCACAAGACCAGCTCTCCTCTCCTGCTTTGCCAGGACACAGCAAGGGACGGTGCAGGCTGTCAGCTTCGAGATCTCAGCCGTCAGTCCAAGTGGGCCAGAAGCAGGTGTGCAGCCCAAACAACAGGCGACCAAAATTTCAAGGCAGTAATCAAGAGATGGAATAGGACCTAGTGGACAAGAATTGGTCCTTGGTGACAACTGATGGGATGATCAGATGGGCTAGTTGTGCAGCACTGCTGGTGTCCTCAAAGTGGAGAGTTCAGTCTTCCAACTTTGCAATGGGACCAAAGCATGGGTGGGGCATGCCTTCTAGAATCCTGCCTTCTAGAATCCCCCATTCAAGAACCGAACCCTGGGGTAAGTCAAAAGAGTGTTTGCTAAGCCTAGTAAGATATCACAGGAACAGCATCCATTACTTAAAATGAAAATCAGCCCAATTTCTGGCCACTCTGGCCACTTATGTTTCCTGGATTTTTGGGGGGGGGGGTTGTACACACACACACACACACACACACACACACACGCACACACACACACTCTGAGGAATCTCAAAGGAATCCAAATGACTGTTGATCAAGCTAGCAACATTTGCATTTGCATTGTTTCAAGACAATCTTTCAATGCACCCTGTTCTTTCTGCACAAACATTAACCCCATTTCTTTAAAAGCTCACAAACCCTTCTGCAATTTCAGTAAAACCTGGACACTAGCAAAATGTAATTTCAGGAACAAAAGCAAACACCCTGATTAACATCTGCTTCGAGAGGCTTGAGGGGAATCAGGATAGACATCTAAGAAAAATAAACCAATAAACCCACAATCTACAGGGAATGCAGGGAAACATGCCGAGATCCTGCTTCAGTGAAATGTCTTGCCAATTATACTTCTGTTATGTTAATAAACTATAAATTTATACTTTTTTAAATTTACTGCATCTTTCTGGGATCCAGATAATACTTCTACAGAGTCCTGTTTGCAGCTTTAAAAATTGTACCTTTCTCTCTTTCTTTCTCTCCCCCACCCATCCCTTATATACAGGTCCCATATAGATATATAGATAGCAACCCAACCATTAATGTTTGTGGTCTGTATTCTGGTGCTGGCTGACATACCACCTTTGTATCGGAGGGTGCAAGTGCTAGTTCTGTCAGTTTCTACGCAGCACCCATGCTGTTTCTGAGGCTGGAGAGCCTCCATGGTGACTAAGAAATGCATCAGCACAGAAGTGGCACATCTCCCATTACTCCCAATGGAGAAGCTTCAGTTCAGTGCTGACACAATTCATAGATGCCATGGAGGCTCGGTGAGTTTGGAAGCAGTGTGGATGCTGCGTAGAAGCAAACAGAACCAGTGCCAGTATCCTGATCTTGAAATGGTAGGGTGCGTGCTGTGTGGTATGTCAGCTACTAATACCTCCTGGTGTCATAACCCTGACCTTGAGCGGGCACAAGGCCTAAGACTCTGTAAGAACATCTGCTCCCTGGGACCTGTCCAGGGTACTGAAAGACCAGTTCACCTTTCCTGGATTCCTGCTCTGAAATTGAATTCTGCCGGTATCTTTCCTGCCTGTCATCTTCTTCCTCAGACTGCTTATGAATATTTTGACTGGACCATAAACTCATCCTTGCCAGTAATGAACAACAACATTGCAGACATTCATACATGTGCATTTTCACAAGGATGGTTTCCCATCAATACAGGATAAACAAAATACATTACTCCATAGAGAGAATCATTGCTCCATCCTTATTTTTGTGCCTTCATGGTAGATATTTTACACATTGTTAAAGCCTGCAATAATTTCCTATGTCATTCCTCAAATAATTGTTTCCTTTCTTATCCCCACCCCCATCATCATTCTTGTTAGAGGTTAAAAAAAAATGTCACACTAGAACTCTATTTGCCCAGATGATACTGCCTCCCCCAATCCAGCCCACCATATGAAGGGGTTTATGGGCTTGCTTGTACTCCCTATATCAACCTTCAGCACATCTTCCCTACCTCTGGTGTCCCTGGATATCCACGCAGGGCCATCATATTCAAATACAGCTTCTGCCCATAAACCCCATGCATATCGGTCAAAATTATGCAATTGGTTACCAAATTTCCCCCATGTGATTTTGGCCTATGCACAGAAGATTTTGCATATGTCTGTCATATTCAAATGAGATGTCCATGTGTGGATATGAGGGGAATATTTGAGACAGTGCAAGGATCCCCATTGTCTAGGGAGAGGAGGCACACCCTTGTTACTCAAGGATAAGCACTAAAATAGAAAGTATGTACCACACAACATGCAGCAGATAAAATAGAAAAAGGACAAAGCATATCATGTTCATAGCATATATTTCTTCCTTCCAAACGAGCCGTCCAAACTGAATAAAAACACCTGCCAAGGAAGATGCATTCTTCCTGCTATAATACTGGTGAATGAGAACTAACTCTCTCTCTCTCTCTCTCTCTCTCTCTCTCTCTCTCTCTCTCTCTCTCTCTCTCTCTCTCTTTCAAAGAGCTCTTGTCACTTAATTACCTTCTTACTTTCAGATAATTGTCATTCCCGAGCTCAGATATCAACTGATTGCCATTCATTTATTTTTCACAATCTCGATAGTCTGGAATGGATGTTGCAGTGCGCCTGAACTTTCCACCAACAGTTAAGAACAGCAGGGCAGATGTTCAGCAGGCATTCTGAGAGTGCCAGCAACTCTCCAGGAAAGAGGTAGTAATCAATTTCTTACAGAAGAAAAGGTACAATGGCTTATTAAAACGCTTCAGGAATCAGAAGCAGGGATAAGGGCTATTATCTGCCTTCATGTTAACACATTATCTGCATAGGTTAAAAAAACAGAAGAGGAAATTTGTCTAGTTTGGGCAATCACAGCTGTGATGAGAGAAGGTAGCAATGTTTAACAGTGAAAGTCAGAACTTGCAGATCACTGGTTCTTACTTATAGAAGCTCAAGCCCCTGTCTTCACATGATGCTGGAGGCAACTTTGAGACTCTTTATCTCTCATAGTGATTTGTGTGCATGCAAAAATTGGAAGAGAACCATTTGAAAAGGCCAGCTAAAGGTGACTTTTAACACCATGGTTGACATGTTCCACAAACCCTACAGAGACAGTAGGGCTTATGGCTCTACTATAGAATTGGACAGAATCACTATGTCGCACTTTCCCCCTTCCACAACAAGAAGAAATACAGGCAACGTTTCTAGCAATATCACCCAATCTCTGCAGTGAAGTTGTGTCCTACCATCTCTGTAGCGCTTGCTGATCATGTCAGCTATGGTGGCCCTTCAATTGCAATATTTTTGATCATGGTAAGATCAAACATACAGTTTGATCTTACCATGGTTGAAAGGATCATCTAAACCCATTCATCATCAATGCACTGGTAACTGTTGCAATGTTCTTCCATGGTTTACTTCCTTTGACGCTTTGCCCTATGGTAGATGTAGAACATGTTTCTGCAGCGATTGCTAGCAACTGTCTTCTTAAATGGTGACCTGTAAGGAGTCCTATATCATACAAACAGCATACACCTCCTGCCCACCCAACCCAGCCAGCGCCCCCAGCCACCACCACCCCAAACCTGTGACCCTCATTCTCTCAATGAATGTTGGCAACCGTAATGCAATGGTAATCAAGAGCCTGAGTATCATTGATGCATATGTAATTGAATTATATGCTATTGAATAATTGAGGGACAAATGGGGGACAAATGTTGCCCCTATAGGGACCAACATTTCATCCCTGAAATGAGGGACATTCTGCGTAATGAGGGACAGTTGGTAACCCTACTCTCCATCCATAATTTTATACACCTCAATCATGTCTCCCCTTAGTCGCCACTTTTCCAAGGAAAGCCAGCATGCGTACGCCTGCATATATCTGTAATAATTGCTTTCATAAAGCTTAAGATGGATCATTTGTAAAAACATGCCTTTGAGTCTACTTTGCTATTAGTTGGTAACTTAACTGCAGAATTCAACTCATGCCCAAGAGCCTTGATATCTACCTTGATATCTACCTATCAAATTTGGTCATTGTATTTTAAGCATTCTGCATCACACTTGATGGGTTTAAAGCTCAAGTCTTCTCCACTAAGCTAGCCTGAACAAGTGCTAATGACAGACAAAAAGTGATGAACTGCACTTAAATAATGAATACATCAGATTTCTTACCCCCCCCCCCAGCAAACACAAGGACAGAAAGCAAGCTCTCCTATTTGTGTTCCAATGAAAGGAGTCCCTTAGCTGTGGGGGGAAATGAGTTGCTTGCCCAAGGTGGGTACATTCTTGCAAGTGCCAGAGGGGGAAATAATAATGGTATGTTTATCAATAGCTTTCTCACAGGCCCAGATCCAATGGAACAATAGAGAGCCAAGCACAGTCATTAAATAGATTTGTCACCTTTCAGTCAAGGGAAATATTGCCTTAAGGCTACATTCAAGTACTCCTCAGCTGCATTCTTGATAGCACTTCTCAAATGCATCCTGAATAATGAGAAGGGGGGGAAGGACATGGAGATGAGCTACTGCACTGAGCTCTTCCTTCTCACTCTCTGCATTTAGCACATAAAAGCAAAAGCCCTTTAAATTTTAACTTTCAGGCTCCTATAATTCCTCAAAGCCAACTTGCTTCCAGCAAAGCACTCCTGCTCAGTGTAGGAGAACCTGACATCCAGGGTCCTTAAAAATGGATGCTGAATTGCTGATGCTCATTGGGGGAGAGGTTGCCTCTGAAGCACCGAGATGCATTTCAGCTCCAAGTTTGATAGGCTTTTCATATCAGGCTTCTAGTAGACTTCCCTTCATGCATGATGTATGCTATTGGACTGGTGGTTGCTGTTCTCCTTCCACACACCCACCATCACAATCAGCCCCTGCTTACTGAGTGAGCAAGGAGCCCCTTTCTAAAGTGGTGATGCTCTCATACTGAGCAGAGGGGAGAACAGCTGGCCCCATTCAGCCCAGCCTGGCATCTCTCCAGCAGCTGCTGGTAAGTGTGAGTGTGACTATGAGTGCTTAATTATAGTTGAGAACCGTCCCAAGACTTTGGTTTGGGGCAGTATATAAATGTAATAAATAAATAAAGACAGACAGACAGACAAGGGACTACTTTGTTTTTCATTTCTTTTTCTGTGTAAGCCAGCTTGAGAACTCTTTTTGTTGATAAAAGTATATAAATAATAGTAGCACAAATGACCAGGCTCAAACTATCATACTTGGGACATATTATGTGAAAACCCAACCCCCTTGAGAAGTCCATCATGCTGGGGAAAGTTGAAGGAAAGGGAAGAAGAGGACGACCAGCAGCAAGGTGGATGAACTTGATGATGACAGCAGTGAATGCACTACTGAGAGACTGAAAGGCCAAGCTGAAGACAGATCATCCTGGAGAGAATCTATTTATGTGGACACTGACTTGACAGCACTTAATCAATCAATCAATCAATCAATCAATCAATCAATCAATCAAAAGTGATATGTAAAGGAGGAGGAGAAGTGACGCATCAGCCATTGCTAGCCCACTCCTCATCAGGAACCTGCTCAGCCACCATGTCAGGGAAACCTCAATGGCAGAGTGCACAACTTCAGTCCTCCAGCTTCTGTTGGACTACAGCTCCCATCATCCATTGCCAATGACCACTGTGGCTGGGCATGATGGCAGCTGTAGTCCAAGAACAGCTGGAGTGCTGAAGTTTAAAGGCAATATCTAGAAGCAAGGCTGGATGTTAGCTGGCAATGGCCCAAAGGCCCGGTAGCCTCCACCCTTCTGAGTAGTGCACAGGTCTGCAGCTCGAAGCCTTATTGAGCCCATTAAAGCTTCCATCCCCATCCATGTTGTCAGGCTCGGCATCAAGGCTCTGGTCTTCAGTGGACCCCCCTGCCAAGCTGTGAGCCTCAGCAGGTGCCCAATGATGCCAGCCCCCTAGGCTAGAATTGAGAGGCTTCTTTAAAAATGGTGGCCAATACCAAGCAGCCCCTCTTTGGTTTGCTCCCAGAAGCGCTGTCTGTCATTTGAGTGGCCACTATTTTGAACCCACATAGGGGATCAGCAAAAGAAATATCCCTCTTGGGCAGAGGTGCACCTGGGTAATTTTGGAGCCTAGACCTAAAGGCCTTCTGTGCTTACCCCTCCCCTGCAAATTAAGCATATCATGTTCCGCTGGGCAACCACACCACCCAGGACAAGCTAAAGAGGATTTGGGGTCCCCAGGGGCTGTGGAACTGATCAAGGGTGCATCTACGCTAACAGTATGATTTCCACAGCGATCAAGTCAAATGCTTCTGTAAACCTACAAAGAGGGAATGAGGTGCTAGCCAGCATTCTTTTTCTTTTGTCTCCAGCACATACTAACAGGTATACTGCTTCTGAACATGCAAGCTCCATTCAGCTATCATGGTTAGTAACTACTGCCGTTCCATTTCTTAGGGTTCTATTAGAGAAGACTGCCTGCTACACTATTCATAATATTAAAAACCTCTTTCTCCCTGCCCCAGTCACCATCAAACCTCAGATAACTTTCTATTGAATGTGCCTGACTGGCAAAGATCTATTCTTACTGGCTGAAGAGAAAGGAAAACTCCCCCACCTAATTTGTGCCACTGGGCGGGGGGGAGGTTGGTTGGATAGGTGCTTGCTCGATTTTGCTTGCCAGCTTATGAATGCATAAATTGCCCAACATCTGTGTAAATTCTGAAAGGGCACGGCAGGTCTAACAGATCTGAAATTTATATCTCCAGGAAAATACATGGGTTTGCATTTTGAACGTTGAAAAGAGTACATTGTTTATGGCTCTAATCCTGCTGGGTTTGGGCGAAAATTAATTGCAATGCTGGATTTTACTCTTGTTTGCCTATTAATCCTTCCACCCCCACATGGCGACTGCTTCTTGTGGGGGTGGAGGGAGCAAAATTTGTCCTTTATCCCCCCCCCCCAATAGTAAAGGCAGGGTTGGCTTGAAATTAGTTTATGATTGCAGTTTTTAGTCCTGCCCTTCCTCCAATATGCTTCAGGGGGGTAGGGAGCCCATGTTATCCTTACGATATCCCTATGAGGTATGTATCACATACCAATGAGGTACATAGGAACATAACAAGTCAGAAAATTGTTTCTATTAGGAACATAGGAAACTGCCATATACTGAGTCAGACCCTTGGTCTCTCTAGCTCAGTATTGTACTCACAGACTGGCAGCAGCTTCTCCAAGGTTGCAGGCAGCCAGGGAGAAAACTTGGAACCTTCTGCCTGCCAGCATACAGATGCTCTTCCCAGAGCAGCCCCATCCCCTAAGGGGAATAACTGACAGTGCTCACCTGTAGTCTTCCATTCAATTACAAGTCAGGATGGATCCTGCTTAGCAAAGGGGACAATTCATGCTGCTACCACCTAATGGCGCAGCGGGGAAATGACTTGACTAGCAAGCCAGAGGTTGCCGGTTCGAATCCCCACTGTTATGTTTCTCATACACCTATACCAGGCAGCAGTGATATAGGAAGATGCTGAAAGGCATCATACTGTGCAGGAGATGGCAATGGTCAACCCCTCCGGTATTCTACCAAAGACAACCACAGGGCTCTGTGGGCGCCAGGAGTCAACACTGACTCGACGGCACACTTTACTTACCACAAGACCAGCTGGTAGGGGTGCCTACATTCCTTCATCCTCCAGCTGCCTAAGGCCTAGTGTTAGCAAAGGTGATAGATAGATAGATAGATAGATAGATAGATAGATAGATAGATAGATAGATAGATAGATAACCCCTAGATCCTATCTCTCTCTATTAGATAGCAAGGCCCATCTAGTCCAGCATCCCTTTTCACACAGTGGCCAACCAGATGCCTCTGAAAAGCCCACAGGCAAGAGCGGAGGGCAGGCCCTCTCTCCTGCTGTTGCTCCCCTGCTCTGCAACTGGTATTCAGAGGCATCTTACTTCTGAAGCTGGAGGTGGCCTATAGCCATCAGACTAGTAGCCAATGATAGATCTGTCCTCCATGACTTTGTTAAAGCCATCTAAAGCTCGTGGCCATCACCAAATCCTGTGACAGAAAATTCCATAATCCTTCAGTTTTATGACATGACCCCCTGGTTCTAGAGTTGTGAGAGAGGGAGACATTTCTCTCTCTGTCCACTCTCTCTACTCCATACATAATTTTATACACCTCTATCATATCTCCTCATAGTCATCTCTTTTTCAAACAAAAGAGCCCCAGGTGTGGTAGCCTAGCCTCATAAGGAAGGTGTTCCAGGCCCCTGATCATCTTGGTTGCCCTCTTCTGCACCTTCTCCAGTTCTACAATGTCCTTCTGAAGATACGGCTTCTAGATACATCAGCAGTAGTTGCACAATTTCTGCAAGTTGTGTTACACTGGAGTAAGACCATTGGAAATAATGGGCTAACTCGTGCAACATAATGTGGACAAATTTTGGTACTGCACAGCTTAAGCGAATGATGTAAATGCAACATCACTAGGCTGATGCAGCCTTGCATGGTATGCCAACCACAATATATAAGGTGGGGGATTCTTGTTTTGGCAGCTGGGAGTTTTCTTTGGCTTCCTTGCAATGAATAAACTGTTGCAATGTTTATGCTTGCTGGTTTCAAATTAAGGCTTTAGCATGATTTTTTTTCCTGAGAGAATATTACAGTGATTATATGGAGATAAATTACTTTGTTAACTCTGTTAGCGGGTGTATATATTTTAAGAAGAGCGAGTTCTTCTGTGTGGTTTTTCCCTGTTGTTTGCTACCCTCTAATTAACTTCTGTTTTTGCTATATGCATGCTGCACATACTGCTCATACACAAATCCCAACAACAGATGTAATGTCACAGTTCCTTGAGGCTGAGACTCTGCTTATCACTGCTCCTTGTGGTGATTGCCTGCACTGCGCCTGTTTTTGTATGTCTGGGTTCCATGTTGGCCCCGCCCATTGAGGCCTATTATTGGCTTCCCTGCAGACAGGAACAGTATAAGAGGCTTCCTGTCTGAAGGAGACCTTGCCTCAGTCTCAAGGTCTACCTGCTTCTTGTGTGTGGTTCTTGCTGTCATTGATCTGTCTGTTTGACTTGACCTCTGGCATGTTCCTGACCTTCAGCTACCAGTGTTGATCCCTAAGCCCATGGTTAGGGCCTAAGGTTGCCTGGCTTTTCTGTTCCTGGCTTCTAGCCTTTAGACACCTAGTAGCTACTGCTTGTGGCTCAGCCCTGACATAGAATGACCCAAGGATTCTTGGGTGATTTTGCCTGTCATCTCCATTTATCATGTGAATCATTATTTGGGTTCTTGTGGTGGTGTAGGTTAGAGAACACCCCCTTATGCTAGGATTTTTTTTTCTACCTGGCAAGGAAGCATAGAAAGGACCATGTGGTGGTGTCTCTTCAGCTCTGGAACTCCCTCCCTCAAAACTTCCAACATATCCCAAAGTAGACTCTTTTTGGAAGTTATGGGAGATCTTTGTTATTTGGGAAAAAAAACATGTATCATCCCACTCTGTGTAGTCTCCCACAGTTTCTTCAGTGGTGGAACATCTGGTTGGCATGCAGAAGGCCCCAGGTTTGATCCCTAGCAGCATTTCCAGGAAGGACTAGGAGAAACTTCTGCCTGCAACTTTGCAGAAGCCACTGCCAGTCAATGTAGACAGTACTGAGCTAGATGGACCAGTAGTCTGATTTCAGTATAAAGCAGTTTCCTATATTCCTATGTTCTTGTGATGTTTCTTGTTGATCCATTCCTTGATCCAGTCAAGCTTTTGAATGGAGCTTTAGTTACTTGTATTCCAGTCCTTGGTTAATCCATTCCTTGATCCAAGCCAGCTTTTGAATGGGGCTTTAGTTACTTGTATTCCAGTCCTGGAGTAGAGGCGGGGCTAAGAAACAGCCAGCAGCAAGAGCCCGGAAAAGCAGTCTGCAGCACTTGCCTCTCTGTACAGAATATTTATTTCATTAAGTGATTAATATTCCTGATTCCACTCCACTGCCTTGTCCTCCTATACCACAACTATTTCCTCTGTATTCTGTAGTTCTTACTCATGCAAGTAGTTTTCATCTTGAATGGAAACTCACGAATGACCCATAGTCACCTTCTGTAGAAAGCTGCTCTTGAAATTGTCAGTGCAGAAATCTGCAAGCACATTACATTACCCTTTCCAATGAGGCAGAATTTGACAGAGTGGTCTTAAGATGCAACAATGGGTGGTTATCCAAAATTCTCCAGTGCAAAAGAAAAAATGTAGATGACATGGTGTCGACTCTTCGTGACCACATAGATAGATTCTCTCCAGGATGATCATTCTTCAACTTGGCCTTTAAGGTCTCTGTGCATCCATTGCTGTCGTGATTGAGTCCATCCACCTTGCTGCTGGTCTTCCTCGTCTCCTGTTTGCATGGAAGTGTAAAAGCAGCCCTGCTGGATCAAGCCAAGAGCTTATCTACTCTAGGATACTTGCCCTCCTACACAGCAGGAGCCTCACACACTGTGACTTTCCCCACTTCCTAGCTTGCTTGTTACATGCACACAATCACAAAACAAGAGCACACACAGCTCCCAATTTGGGTAGGATGCTTGTCCTATCCAATTAATGATGATGTGAATGAGCCTATTGAGTGTCTGGGATTATAGTCTTGCCAACTCCATTGCAAGAAAGCTATGAACTTCCAGGCTGCAGGGGACACAGATTCAGAAGGAGGCAATCCCAACCATTTTCAGGGAAAACTGACTTGCAATTGACCAGATACACTCACAAATGCAGCTGACAGCCCAGCAGCTGAATAATCAGAAGTGAGGCAATGAGTCAGTTACCAGGATGGATATTAGGCTTGATCACATTGTCCAAAGTTGGATATTAGACCTTGCTTCAAAAGGGAACACTGAATCTGTCAGGAAGGTTACTTGGGTAGCCCAAAGACTGGTGAATTCCAAAGGCTTGTAGGCATTTTGAGAAAGTGGATGGAGTGATTCTTTGCTTTCTCACAGGTATGTCAGTTCTCTGAACTGGCTTAAGCTGCATCAATACAAGACAAAGCAAAAAGAACAACAACAACACACACAAAATCCCTGGACATGTGTGCCACAGTGGTCTCTTTCCACTTTCCAAGGCAGTTGTTCTCTGCTATGTTTATTTCTGCCTTCCCAAGCAGTGGTTCATTTGTCTCTTCTTAATTTACAGTGATAGCAATGCTTTCACTCTGTCAGCTGTTGCAGATGCTCCTTAAGTGATGCAGGATAATAGAGTGGCAGTGCACCACTGAGCTCAACAGCATGCTCTGCAGAAGCAAGGGAAATTCAGAAATACCAAAGAATTGGCATTTGCAAAGGGAAAAGAAGGTGTACACATGCAAAACCCAGAGGCAAATATTTGATAGATTTATATATGCACTGGAGCACCTCTTTTTCCTGCATGAAATTGCTCCTGTGTGTGCTCAGAACTGGCCCAAGGAGCTTCACTAGTCTGATCAAAACTCTCTCTGCTCCATGTAGAGTGATTTGGAAATTTCTCCCAGGCATAAACTTCCAAATTTGTTGTGATAATTTGCTTTTGGCAAAACCTGATGGCAGCTTAGGTGTGTATGGATGCCACAGCAATATGGGGACCAGGATTAAAATAGTTTTGCCAAATTAATAATATACCACATTTGGTATAAACTGAAAACAGAATAGCATAACTGGGGGGGACTATGTGTATCCCAGTGGGACTATGAGCATCTCAAGCCCGGGATGCTCACACAGTGCATTACTGGTGCTGTGAGGGGGTGGGGTGCCACACACCGGCACTTCTCTTCACCCGACCACTTGAGCGCCTGAGTGAGCCACGGCTGGTCACAGAAGCACTAGAGTGATGTCGTCACTTGTCTGGGTGCGAGATCCACCTGCCCGAGGAGGGGTGATTAATCACCCCGCTTTTGGCTCTGCACGCTGATCGTGTGTAGAGCCTTAGTGGCAGATGAAGACCCTGAGGGCGTAAGTCAAAGTTGGTCTGGTGGTCAGGTTCTGGACTGGACAGTCAGGTATTCAAGGGTCAGAGGCATATGGTATGGCCAAGGATAGATGCTGCTACAAGGGTAAATGAATGTCAGCAGGGACAGTCAGCCTCTTGAAGGGGCAACATATGCCTGAAGTAGCTATCGGAACCGGATGTCAATACTGGCCTAGGATAGGCTTCAGATAAATTGTTCCTTCATGAAGATGTTCCTTCATTAGTCTCTGTGGGCAGGGGAACTCATATGATCCATTGGCTCTTGGGCTCAATTCCACACCCTACCACTCCCATTGGACCCATTGTGTGTGGGCGTGGGCAAGTTACTCGGTCAGCCTATCTTCCATCTCCAAAAACAGGGCTTCTAATGACTTCCCTTCAGAGGGATGATGTGAGGCAGAAGATGATAAACCTCCCAAAGCCATTTACAAAGCAGAAGTGCCATATAAACACTCGTAGTACTGGCAAGTGATGTAACATGTTTCCAGGAGTGGTGGTATGAAGTGAAGCAGGGTGTAACTGAGTTAGTGAAGAGCTAGACAAGAGTCAGACGCCTTATAGGATCAGATCTAATGATTTGGACACCGTTTGTTGAGCCTCCTGTTGAGATGGTAGTTGCAGTTCCAACATCTTGCCAGATGTAGAGGTGGCACTAATGGCCATGAGAAAGCAAGCCAGTCACTCACTCCTCCTGCTAGGCATTCTGTTGTCAGAGGGAGTAAGATGCCCACAGACCCCTGATGTTTAGAATTTCTTGTACTCTTGAAATCACAATATAGAACTTTTTGCTGTTCTTCGGGGAGAAAACATCTTCCCAACTGGAAGCTCTGGCTTTCAATTTTTTGTGCGACGCATATGAAAACAAACAGACAAAAAGAGCTCTGTCTCTCAGTGACAAAGCCAATTGTTTTCTCTCCCAAATGTGTTTACAGTTTGAGTCTCACTTGGGAGGCATGTTTTGCATGCAAATATCAGGTGGTTAGGGAGCGCTGCTTCTGACAGCTGATGTCGCGAGCGGCTTCGACATCTGTGGCCTAATAGAGTGACTCTGTAGTTGAGTGAAGTTTCTGATGAAAGGCAACCAAATTAAGGAGAGGTGGGCTTTCGTCCCCCTCTCCGGCACACTTGCAAGCAGGCTAAGGCTAGGACTGTTCAAGGAGGAATGAAGAAATGATTAAAAAGAAATTGCACTCTGGTTCCTGTGGCAAGTGACATAAATGAACCTGAAAAGGCAAATAAGACGACACTAATTTTAAAGACACAGCGGTTCTCTCAGTCTGCCCGGCTGGAAATTGCACACATGAAAGCCAGGGGAGAGCTTGTGCATTTCTCGCTTTGCTAGCAAGCGGGGAAGAGCCAGATGCTAGCAGGGGGCTGGAGTTAAGTGCACCCCAAAGAGAGGTAATTAAAGCCTGAGCCCAAGATTTTCTGGGTGGAGAATGGAATAGCAACAGCCTCTGTGCGGAATGTGTCATACCGCAGCTGCACCAAAACTGCCAGCCTGCGTTTCTCATAAGCCATCACTTCTGTTGAACTGAGCAGAATCAAGGGAACCACTGCAGTGCAGCTCTCCAGAGTAGGGATGGGCAGACCTCTCTAGCCTGACCCATATGTCATGGTCATCATAATCACAACACATGTGATATCTGTGTATAGTGTGCACTCATACCTGTACTAGGGCTGTGCATCATGCCAGCCTGATAATTGGATCTGAGGCAAAGCAAGCCCTATCGGGGCATTTTTCTTTGGAAAGTAAAATATCTCAGATATCAGCAAAAGAACAATAACCCTTAAATACAGTATGTACAATGCACAGTGCTATCTATCAGAGAGAGATCCAGCAGCTATCTATCTATCTATCTATCTATCTATCTATCTATCTATCTATCTATCTATCTATCTGTCTGTCTATCTATCTATCTATTTGTCATGATCTATTATACCAAGAATTGGAAGAATCTGTGCCTCCTTGGCACTTTCCTTACAACTGTGGTAAAACGTTTTGGCTTGGCAGGATCAAATTGAAAACAATCCCCAGAATTGACAACAGAAAATGCAGCAACTTTTTTTGCAACAGACATACAATGTTATAGCACTAAATCACTATGATCAAATCTGAAACAAGGCATCCCAAATGTGAACGGCACCCTGCTGACAGTGTAGGTGTCACAACACAGGAAGTATTGAAGCACGCTTAGCAGAAATATTGTAGGGGTTAATATGGAAAGAGCCCTTGAGAGAAATGAACAGAGATTTTGGAATTTGGTAAATGGGGGAAATCATTTGGGAACATTTTTACAGTTGCTCCTGGCACACCCATTTCAGTGGTATCTTTGGGAATGGTGAGGTCTCTCAACATAATAAGTCTAGGAAACCCTATGACAATTTACCAGAGTGGCCTCCTTTCATGCACTATCCTTTCTAATCCGCTTTTGCATGACACTGCTGCTTTATCCAAGTCAAAGTTAACTTCCTTGATGGCATCAGGGGTCTGTTTATACAATACTCTGTCCTAGCATGAAGCCAGTTTCCCAATGGAGGGCGGGGGAAAGAAGCTGACCACTCACATCACTTACATACTGTATAAACATTACATATAACATCACTTCCATATATTCCTGGCCCTGCATCCTGAGCTTCTTTATGCCAATTTAGATTTTGGACCAGACTAAACACACTCACTTTAACCCCTTGACGTTGCCTTAAGAAGGTGAAGGACATCCTAATTCAGGAGAAGTGCATCCTCATTCACTCTCTCTGTAGTGTTCTCAGATGCTTCATTCCCTGACTTTGAAAACATTACCCAGCAACAAGTACTCCTGTGTAAACTGGTGAGGATTGAAGGGAGTACTAGAAAGTTTTTTAAAAGTATGTTTTTAGGTTTCTCAGCCTGGAGTTATATGAAAAGCAGAACATTTGCTCACATCAGAAGATGCGAGTTAAGAATCTTCCTCTCCCACACCAACTTCAATTAATATTTGCCTCCCGACACATCATCTCTGATCTAAATTGAAGAGATGAAAGTGTGGCCTCACCCAGTGTGAATCAGGAGTCAAACCTCTAAGCCTAGGGTCTACAGGGAACTTTGAAGTATATTACAAAGCCCATGCTCCATAGGAAGTAAATTGGCAAAGCCCTATAAAGGATCCATAGCCAAAGACCCTGACAATCAAATATTGACAAGAAGAGAGTCCATAACAATCACTTAAGTATTTCTGCTCTGCCAATTATATGGTAAAATGCCTGGAGCTTACTTTTCACTCTAAGCAAAATTGCCACACAAATGACATTTTCTTTCTCCCATCTCATGATAATAGTTCCACTTAGAAGTCACAAACAATCATGACACTTGGTTGACTGTGTGGCATTTCTCTTTCATATAATTAAGACAGATATAATTAAAAAGAAATTGCTCTCCAAGTCTCTTTTTGTTAACTCTGAATTCTCCAGAAGAAAAGAACGCTTTGTAGGAGAAGGGAGAATGAACCCTGGATTTCAGTGGAAGGCAGGAACGGCTGATGCCGTTGCTCAGTCTTGCTACATCTTGGCTATAGAAGGCTTCTGTGCTGTGCATTATACATGCAAGACACTGAGAGCAAGTTGTATCTCATAATACTTCTTTTGTTTGGCAGTATTTGTAATGTAATACTCCTCTTAGGAACATAGGAAGCTGCCATATACTGAGTCATGCCATAGGTCCATCTCGCTCAGTATTGTCTACACAGACTGGCAGCAGCTTGCTTCTCCCAGGTTGCAGGCAGGCATCTCTCTCAGCCCTCTCTTGGAGATGCTGCCAGGGAAGGAACTTGGAGCCTAGATGCTCTTCCCAGAGTGGCTGCATCCCCTGAGGGGGATAGCTTACAGCACTCACACTTCTAGTCTCCCTTTCGTATGCAACCAGGGTGGATCCTGCTTAGCTTAAGGGGACAAGTCATGCTTGCAGCCACAAGACCAGCTCTCTTACCAGCCTGATTCTATGCATGTTTACCAAAAAAAAAGGAGGTATGAAGCAGATGTTGCTTGGACAATTATCCCTACCCCCATTAGGGTGGCTTTTGGGGGTGTCCTAGGTGAAGTTTGACTTTGATGCTCATCCACACAAGGAGTTGAGAAGCTCAGAGCCTGCACTACATCTACCTTTCTTCTATTGTCACCACCTCTCCCCCTTCAGCAGTTCAGGCCCTGTGATCCTCAGGGCCAACCAAACTCTCTTTTAATGGCACTGTGAAGAGTTTTGTTCTGGGACCAACCAGACCCAACTTCAGCCAACTGCAGCATGCATCACTTACCTCCTGTTTTGGGTCCCGGCACTCGAGAAACCAAGATGGAGGCTCCAGCAGGAACAGAATAGAGCGTGGCAGGAAGGTGGGTGGGGGCAGATGATGATGACTGGGTGATTCTTCCAGCTGTATTAATTCCGAGATCCTTGTGATCTGTCCTCAATACATTAGCATCATTAGTCTAGCAGCATGTAATAATGTTTCTGTGGGTTTTTAGTAAGTCACTCTCTTTCACCCCTCATTGGAAGCAAATTGTAAAAAGCCTAGACAGCAAAGGAGAAATACAAGAAAAGAAACTACTTAACCGAGCATTACCAAGCATCACATTATGTCAAAGCGTCACTGAGATGTCACCTGAAGTCAGAATTGAAGCAATCCTGGAGATTCCTGCGAAGGTGAACCAGCTGAAGGAATGCTGAGGGATGCCAGAAGAGCTTAGCTAAGACTAGCAACAGCATACCCACAATTTGTCACTTGCCAGAAGCAAAACAGAAAAGTGTATTTGGGAGTTTCTTTTCAGGGAAAATATATGGTGTAATTGAATATAATAACGACGGAAATCAAAATAGTTTTGTTCAGAAAAGAAAAAATTCTCACAAGTGACTGCACATCTCCATTTGTATCACTCCAAAAGTTATTATGCATTTAGTCATGGCGCTGGCACTGGGGCTGCCATGGCCGCCATTTCCCCCCAGAATGCCCCAGGCCAATGCCCAATATAACATCCAGGACATTAGCAGTGGGGGAGGGGGGATATGGCTTCCAGAAGGAACTCGGTACATTTCAAGTTATTAAAAGAGGGGGGAAAGAGAGGGAGATGTATCATTTTTTTCTGTGATACAAAGTAACATCTCTGTTCTGAAAATTAACAGGGTCTCAATGGAATATAAACCATCCGTTCTATTAGTCCCCTTGGCACAAATGAAAAGTGGAGAAAATGGGACTGATTGGGTTCGGTTTCTTTAGAAGCAGCTCCACACCCTTAGTATGAACTTCAGCAGGTCTGATCCCTTATCAACAAATGTCATGTCGATTGGCTGGAAATCAACAAGGTGAGAAGCAGAAGTGCAGCTGTTTCTCTCTTTCAGACCAATGGGAATAAATAAAGGAATTAATGTCATGATTTGATATAGGGGTGTGCATGGAGCCGTTTATTACATATGCATGACGCCAGTCAATGTCAGAGTCATACTGCATGGGTCGGCTGCTGGGGAGCACCGGGGACCTTCTAGGGGTGGCAGTACAACTGCCGCCAGACTGATCAGCCTCTTTAGAAGCCTTTTAAGGATTCCCCCAACCCCTTTGCTTGTAAAAGGGGAACCTCACCAGATTTCCCTTTACAAGCATGGCCCCCTCGAACCTCTGAACTGGTTCAACCTGGTCCACCTCGGACTGGGCTCGGTTCGGTTCGATTGCCTCCAGTTTGGTCCATGATCGAACCGTCAAACTGGTTCATGCACCTGCCCCCCATGAGATAAACATGATTTTAACAAATGAATAAAACCGGGGGTGGGGGACAATGGACAGAAGTGGATTAATGCAAATGGAACAATAACATTTTTGTACACATTTCTCTGCTGGGCCAGACATAGCTGTCAATACAGCCACTGCTTCCCTATGTCATGTCAGAGAGAAATGGTCATCTTTTCCTGAGCAGTAAAAGCTTTGATCCCAGGGGACCAAATTAAGCACTCTCCACCAGAAGGATCATCAGATAATTTCAGGGGTGGTGCTATAGCTTCTTTTGCATAATATTAACCCTCCCTTGATTGCTGGAGCTGGGACAAAAAAAAAAAATCAGTGCCCCACTGCAAAAGCACCATGTTCTCGACACTAATTCCATTTATCACATTGCGTTGGTGCCTAATTGTAAATAATAGGAATACAACAGAGGCTGGTTGCTTTGAATTGCAAGAGGGCTTAATCATCTCCTAGAGGAAACTGCATTCCTTCTGCTTTTCACAGTATAATGAATTCTTTTTGGAATGGGAGAGGAATGAAGGCATGCCAGGGGAAAAGATCAAATGCCATCTTAAATCAATCTGCACCCTTGCTCCAAACATATTAAATAGCTTTTCATTTAGCTAACATGAAATTTACATTCCATCCCATAATGACTGGAGTGAGTCAAGGTGCAGCAGTGGCAGTGCGGTGTATGTGTGGGTGGGGGGAGGGTCATCTATCGTTCAAAGAATTTATATACCGCCATTAGTATGACTGTTCATTGTTGGAATCGTTGAATGAATATGCACCAAGAAAGAAACCAACATCCCATTCATATCAACACCCCATCCATTTAATTCTGTACACCACCTAGAGATTTTTATACTAGGCAGTATATAAATTCAATAAACAAACAAACAAACAAACAAATAAATAACAGCATAACAACAGCAGCAACAACAATAACAATATCTCCCCCTAATTTGTGCAGATGATTAATACAATGGATTTGTTCACATAATCATTTGAATCTCAGTTGAATGTGGGTTGCCGACATTAGCATGATTGTTTGAACAAGGTGGAAATATGAGATTCAACTTAGGTTGTAAAACAGCTTGGTGTTGATTCACACAGTCCCCTATAAGGAGATGACCCATAAAGGTTAGCTAGAATCCTCTCCCTGAAAGGCCTCACCCTCCAAACCCTGATTCCAGTTGAGGCTGAGGTTGTCCCCTGGTCCTCCAGCTTTTCTTGGCCTCAAGAATCTTCTGAGGCTAACCTCTGCCATTTCTCTGGTCCCTCGCAGGTGGCTGGTTTCTAGTTCTGCCCCTTGTGGGTGCACCATAATGCATCTTTATGCAAGGAGGAACCAATATTAGGCCAGTCCCTGGGTATTTATAGGAATGGTGATTAAACACAGGGAGTCAGGTTCGCTGGCATGGCACAGAAATGATCCATTGAGGGTTTTATCGTTTGGTGCAGCTTTGTACACTATGGAGTCACAGTGAGTGAAGAACCCGCCCCCCTTTTTAAAAGAAGATATATTTCAGACTTTTTAAAAAAATAAAAAAAGCATTCCATCAGGATGTGCACACATTTCTATCTGTGTTGTGCAACATGGACCAGATGGCAACCCAAAGTCATGTCATTTAGTAATTTAGTTTCCGCAAGTGTGGTTGCTCAAGTTGTTGCAATTTAGTCACAAAGCTTTCTGTGCAATTGCAAACCAATTTACAAAAGAGATAACAGACACAAGGGAAGCAACATACCTTTCCACTGACAAAACCATTCAGTACAGAAGCAGGAGGAGAAAATAGCTCAGGGATACTGGTTTACAAGATTTTACTCTTCCTATTACTGATAATGTTCTGAGTTTAGCCCCCTACATTTACTTCCTTTTGGAGCCTTTCCTTCCATTAATACTTCGTAGCTAGAACACATTGCTGTAGAATCAATTTAAATTAACTTCCCTCTTCTGTGAATATTGGCTTTTTCCAATTTCCATGTACTGGTTATTGAGGAGAAACAGTTATCTAAAAAGGGCCACCAGAAGAAATATTTCACAACCTGTGTTCATTGGTCAAGTTAAATTTGACCAGTGTACATTGATGGTTGGTTATGGGGGGTTACCTTTTATTGGACCTATAGAGGATTCCTATCCACTCAGAAGAATGAAGTGCCTAAGGAGAGACATGATCGATGTGTATAAAATTATGCATTAAGTGGAGAAAGTAGACAGAGATAATTTTTTTCTCCCTCTCTCACAACACTAGAACCAGGGGTCATCCCATGAAATGGAAGGTCAGGAAATTTAGAACCGACAATAGGAAGTACTTTTTCACCCAGCGCATTATTAATTTATGGAATTATTTGC
This sequence comes from Hemicordylus capensis, assembly GCF_027244095.1. NCBI lineage: Eukaryota > Metazoa > Chordata > Lepidosauria > Squamata > Cordylidae > Hemicordylus > Hemicordylus capensis. Next base: position 25,631,213 of record NC_069667.1, read on the forward strand.
CATGGGGTATGATGATGGCCACTAGCTTGGATGGCTTTTTAAAAGGCTTAGACAAATTCATGGAGGACAGGTCTATCAATGGTCAGTTGTCTGGTTGCTTTGGGCCACCTGTAGCTTCGGAGGTATGATACCTCTCAATACCAGTTGCAGAGGAGCAACAGCAAGAGAGAGGGCCTGCCCTCACGTCTTGCCTGTGGGCTCCCCAGAGGTATCTGGTGGGCCACTGTGGGAAACAGGATGCTGGGCTAGATAGGCCTCCTTGGTCTTGAGCCAGCAGGGCTGTTCTTATGTTCTTCATACAAGAAGAGCCCTGTTGGATCAGGCCCAAAGCCTATCTTGCCCAGCATCTGATTTCCCACAGTGGCCTACCAAATGCCTCTGGGAAACTCAGAAAGTGATGGGGACATACATCCTCTCCCCTGCAACTGGTCTTTAGAGACTTCTTCTGGTTCAGAACCTTTTAATGTTCAGATTTCCTCCAAAATTGGAGGCAGCATAAAGCCATCATGACGAGACACTCCATTCTCCTCATGAAATTACAGTTTTCCCTTTTCTAAACATTTTCAAGGAGGTCCTGAAAACATACTTGTTTAGACAGGCTTTTAGTTTATAGTTTTAAAGCTTGAGGTTTTAGAGTTTTTCTTTTTCTTTTTAAATTGTTTTAATTGTGTCTATGTTTAATGGTTTTTAGATTGTGAAACATCCAGGGACTTTTTTTTTCCAAATATGGGACAGTGTAAGTATGTAAGAAACCATCATCATCATCATCATCATCATCATCACATGGCAAATGCAGATATAGATACAAACTGAGTATAGGACTAGACATACTGATAATTGTTGGTTTGTTGCCAAACAAAACAATCCCACATTTAGTTCCCACCCATGTAGTTATGGAAACATCATGTGACAGATCAGCATGTGGTGCCTTTCCCAGTATCAGAATGGGGATCATATGGAATGGGAGTAGAGACAACACATAAATGGGAGAGGTTGCATCACACATTTCAGTTCCCGGCATTTCCAAGTAGAGGTAGGAGAAACTACAAGTGTGAGCATGTAATATATTCCCTTTAGGGCATGGGGCAGTTTTGGGAAGAGCAGCTGCCTGCTTGCCTGCAGAAGGTTCCAAGTTCCCTCCCTGGCAGCATCTCCAGATAAGCCGGGGAGAGACTCCTGCCTGGAACCTTGGAGAAACCACTGCAAGTCAGTGTAGAAGACAATTCTGAGCTAGATGGACCAAGGGTCCGACTCGGTATAAGGCAGTTTCCTATGTTCGTGTGTTTGTATTGTGCCCTTTACAGGTGTATATCCAAATGGGTCGTTTTTCAGGTAATATGCTTAGGAATGGCACACGGCAGTGAAAGTAGCCTTTTGTTGACCCTTCCATTAATATACACCTCATTTGTAACATTTTAATGATGGTTATGAAACAGATTAATGGCCTCCTCTTAGATGGGTTGGAAAATAATAATTAAGTGCATCTTTCTGCTGAGTGCTTATAGCTGCAGCAATTTTGAAGCCCAAGCTTCATTGAAATTAGCCAGTGGTTCACTAGATGCTTTGATCATCACATCTCAACAGCATCAAGTTATTCAGAAATGAAAATTGTCATGAAAATTGTCCTTGTGAAATAGCCTCAGCCTTAAGTGTTTTGGGGAGGGGGGTAGAGATGCCAAATAACTAAAGCATTACAGAGCAACTCTCCTCCACCCCCAGGTTAGTTGTCCTAGACTAAGTAACATTTTAACATAAGCACATCTGATGGCTTGTAATTCCATGTTTTCAATTCTACGGAGGGGCGGGGAAAGCAAAACCTGAGCTTTTCGACTTTTTAAAACCACTTCCCAAGATTGTTTGGCTTTCTCTTTTTTTCTTGATATGCAATTTCCGACTTGATTTTATTTTACTTATTCTATTATTATTTTTATTTCATCGCCTTTTCTCTCTGTCAATTTTAAGCCATTTTTCTTAGGGTGGCGTTGACGTTTCGAAAGGCCTCTATTGTATTTATTTTTATTTCTCTCTCTCTCTCTCTCTTTTGCTTGTGTTCCTCTCCAGATGAGACACTATGCCAAGTCAAATCCATTTCTGTTAAATTTATTTTTGCTGCTTTGAATAAAAGATGAGCTGCTCTGGAACAACTCCAGATTCGGCAGCCAAAGTGAACTGGTCCAGCTCTGCTTTCTTTGAACGCTGTTCCAGGATGCTTTGCTCTCCTGCTCCAATTTTTCCAGGCACAGATAACATTTCGTCATGGGTTGCCTTTGTATTAGGACTGATAAGGTCTGATGGGGTTCCGACTGTTGTGTTTGGAAATCAAAGCTGAGAATTGAAAAGAGACAAAAAGAGTCTCAATACATTCTCTAACTGCTGCCAAATACAAGTGTCAATTCTTTTGAGAATAATAGAGCCAGATTTGTCCCCAATTGCAAAGGTAATACTAAGCCATTTGTCGTTTGGTAAGTAGAATGAAGGTCTTCATTCAGGGTGTAGGAGGCAGGGAGAGGTTTGCTCAGAAGCACTTTTTTTTTTGCCCTACGAGAGCCCTTCTCTCTTTCTTGGTTTCTAGTCTACACTTAAATGATTGGAATGGATGCTTGGGGCATTGCAGGGATCTCTGAAAATCGAGCTCTTCTTTTGCAGCATGATTGGTGCTCTGCAGGCTCCACTGAGGTATCAAATGAAATATGACTAGTAATCAGGAATAATTGTTATCAAGGGGCAGGATAGGAACATAGGAAGCGACCATATACTGAGTCTGACCATTGGTCTATCTAGCTCAGTATTGTCTTCACAGACTGGCAGCGGCTTCTCCAAGGTTGCAGGCAGGAGTCTCTCTCAGCCCTATCTTGGAGATTCTGCCAGGGAGGGAACTTGGAATCTTCTGCTCTTCCCAGAGTGGCTCCATCCCCTGAGGGGAATATCTTACAGAGCTCACTCATCAAGTCTCCCATTCATATGCAACCAGGGTAGACCCTGCTTAGCAAAGGGGACAAGTCATGCTTGGCTTCTAAGTTAAAAACTGGCCATACTTTTATAATGAGCACGATAGTGCTTAGAGCATGATTGGTGTGCATGCCACCACCACGATACAGCTGTGCACAGCCATTTGGGAAGGAACCAGAACAGCAGAGAGGAGATGGAGGAGCAGGTAAGGACCTGCATGCCTCCTCTTTAAAGCTACCACTCACCACCCGGCCCCCCGGAAACATTTCAGCTGTGGCCGCCCGAATCATTTTGGTGCCTCTGTAATGAGGCACCGAAATGATTTGGGTACATCCCTAATTGCACACAACATTAAATGACAAACATTCGCTATGAATATCATACATTGATTATTTAGTAGATATCAGACAACACCATACACACTCTGGAATTATTTGTGGCAGCGAGTGGGGGGGGGGGTTTCATTTGAGTTCTAGTCCCTGACATCATGCTAATTATGAGCAGGTTTTCTAGGAGGCATATTCTGTTTGGTTACCCTGAGTATATCATGGAGGAAGATGTAATCATTCGCATTGGCAGACTTCGTTCTGCATTTCTGCCAACTGTTTCGAATCCTGGGTGGGAGGAGGGAGCCTCATTTGCTCCCTCCCAAGGACCTTGCCTCTCAGCAAAACAGCAGATCTCAGGAAATGATGAGCTCTGGCTGCAGTCCATGACACTCCGATGTCCCCCAGTGCCATTTGTTATTTAATTAACGCATAAATCTGAGGAGTACCTGGACATGCTGGCATGCATTAATTTAAGGAGACTTTTTTTAATTGCTTTTCATCTGCATCTCAACTTCAGTGAGGGAAAGGGAGGTGTGGTGTTTTTTTTTTTTAGGTTCCTAAAATTCTGGAAGAAAGAGAGGTCTCAGGGGAGAAGAGCTGGTCTTGTGGTAGTGAGCATGAGTTTTTGCTTTGCTAAGCAGAGCCTGCCATGGTTTGCTCCTGGATAGGTGACTACATAGGAACATAGGAAGCTGCCATATAATGAGTCAGACCATTGGTCTATCTAGCTCAGTATTGTCTTCACAGACTCGCAGCGGCTTCTCCAAAGTTGCAGGCAGGAATCTCTTTCAGCCTTATCTCGGAGATGCCAGGGAGGGAACTTGAAACCTTCTGCCATTCCCAGAGTGGCTCCATCCCCTGAGGGCAAGATCTTCTGGTGCTCACACATCAAGTCTCCCATTCATATGCAACCAGGGCAGAACCTGCTTAGCTATGGGGACAAGTCATGCTTGCTACCACAAGACCAGCTCACCTCATGTGGGTGCTGTTTGCTGTAAGCTATTCCCCTTGGGAGATGGGGTCCTAGTTCTGTGGTAAAGCATCTGCTTAGCATTTAGAAGGTCCCAGCTTCGCTCCAGCATCTCCTTCATGAAAGTTTGGAGAGCTGCAGTTAGCCAGTGTAGACCTTGGGGTTCCCTGCATGTAGTAGTCCAGATATTATTATATTGATATTACATTATTGGTGGCTGAGGCTGATGAGAGTTGTAGTTCAGTAACATCCGGAGCACACAGATTCCTGTTCACTATAATGAACATTTATATAAAGGTAAAGTATGCTGTCGAGTCGGTGTTGACTCCTGGTGCCCACAGAGCCCTGCGGTTGTCTTTGGTAGAATACAGGAGGGGTTCACCATTGCCTCCTCCCACGCAGTCTGAGATGATGCCTTTCAGCATTTTCCTATATCACTGCTGCCTGATATAGTAGCAGTAGGGATTCGAACTGGCAACCTTCTGCTTGTTAGTTAAGCATTTCCCCGCTGTGCCACTTAAGGTGGTTGAACTGTAGTGAACAGGAGCTGTGCAGAACTAAAAGTTTCTTCACTCCAATGAGGGATATGGAAGAGAGTTGGTCTTGTGGTAATAATCATGAATTGCTCTTTCTGCTAAGCAGGGTCCAGTCTGGTTTGCATTTGAATGGGAGACAATGTGTGAGCACCGCAAGATCTTCCTCTTAAGGGATGGGGCTGCTCTGGGAAGAGCATCTGTATGCTTACATGCAGAACATCCCAGGTTCCCTTTCTGGCATCTCCAGATAGGGCTGAGAGAGACTCCTGACTGTAACCTTGGAGAAGCTGCTGCCAATCTGTGTAAACAATGCTGAGCTAGATGTCCCTATGTCCCACAAGGACTTTTCTGTTAATATTGCTTTCTTCATACCATACATTCATATATAGGATTTTCACTTTTCAGGCAAGATTCTAAATAGCTAAGAAAAATCTACAACTTGGCAGCAAATTTTTTAAAAGCAGCTAGGGAAGATTTTATTATGCAATGCTATTTTAGCTCCTTTTTAATTTTTGTAGGTTTTTGTCTGATTATATTTTAATCATCTTCAAATATAATGGCTTCTAACATAGCAAAGGTCTACAATTTCATTTTACAGTATTCGCACAGTATATTTGTTACATCTCAATCATGTACTTTCATTATGTGATACCTTATTGCTGGGATATAATTCTTCTGTTCATTCAATTACTAGGCCTAATAGTCACTTTACATGGAAAATACTTTTTCAACATCTTAAAACTTCATCATTTCCAGATTTGTGTGGATCGAGAGAATGTCTTCAGGCACTTTCCTAAGGGAAGGATTTCAATTCCGGTCCATCTCCATTACTGTTATTGGAAGAAATAGATACAGAGTGAGATTGAGTTTGCTTTTGTCCAGGACTGACATAAATCAAGGAAATATGTCTTGCAAAGTTTTGTGTTTTTTTTACCAGGGTGGGGGGAATTTAAAGGTCAAAGCCAGCACTTTGAATTGGGCCCAGAAGCAAACCAGAAGTCAGTGCTGTATCTAATAGATTCATCTCACTTTAAAAACTTTCCCCTTTAAAAGAAATGTAAAGCATCAAAGGAAATGTAATCTTCTCCACCTCAGAATATGAAACATTTCATAATCAAGTCTACATGGAAGGCAATATCTTAATGCAAACATTCATTGGTATATTTGTAAAAGGACTGTATACTCAACATTTTACAGTAGGTCACCAACATTGGAGGGGGCTGGATTTTCTCAGCATATCCAATCACAATGACCAGATAAGTCTGTTTAATATCTACAATCCAAGCAAATCATCACACTGTGAGGCTATTAGCAAATGGTCTGAAAATTAATGAAGAAAACTCAACAAACGTTATATCACCTAAAATGGCCAAGGTCAGAATGCTCATCACAAGATGGATCTAGAAGAAATTGACTGGGTTACACAATGCCTCAATCCAGCTATGGGGTGTAAAACTTCAGAAACAGTTTTTTCCACATAGGTCCCTACGTGGTTGAGGAACCATATATGCCAACCACACAGTTGCCTGCTCCCTCACCCCATTCAGGTGCTGGTGTGATACAGACTAGGGTTGCCATATTCTGGTTCCCCAGATCTGGGTGACTAATTTGCATAAAATGTAAATTGGCTTGAAAATAATTTCTGAGCAGAAGAGTGGCTGCACTTTTTTGCTCCATAACTCCGCTTCTACAAGGCATAGAGCTTAGCTTTTTCTCTTTTTTTAATGAAAGCTGAAATCTTGGTGAATCTGAGTGGGCTCAGCAGTCTAGATGAGATGCTTAACATCTGGGCGAGACCCGGAATTCCAGGGTGTGTGGCAACTCTAATATAGGTAGAATCCTTTTTAAAAAGCAAAATGTCTGATAATCGGCTGTTTGAGTCTATGGATCTACACAACTGGTGTCCCAGGAAGCCATGTCCTGACACACAGCAAGCAAGCAGCAAGCAGTCCCAGGCAGGCAGGAAAACCAGGCTTATTGAATCCCTGATGGGCAGCAATAGATGGATGCTAGGCTGCATTCAGTGTAGGTCACCATGTTTGAAGGTCTGCTTTGTGCAAGCCTTAATAAACGTCACAGCTAAAATTCTTTGGGCTTCCCTTGAGAGTCTTCAAATGTTTCCCCTGAGAGACAGCCAATTCATTTAGAATGTTGCTTTAGGCAACATTTGCTGACACCTTGAGTTTATCTATTTGCATACATTCCTTTTATATCCTGCCTTCCTTCTGTGTCACTCAACACAATGGCTCACATGTCATTGTTGAACAAAGGAACATAGGAAACTGCCATATGTTCCTAGACGGTCTCCTGTCCAGGCACTGAGTAAACCACAAACCTCCTTAATTTCAATAATGTTGCTGCATTTGGTGTCTTATTTATTTATTTATGTTTGTTTGTTTGTTTGTTTGTTTATTGAACATATTTTTTTATAACCCCAACTACTGTAGTCTCTAGGCAGTTTACAGCAATAAAACAAACCAAGAAATTTTAACCATTAAAACATTAAAAATGCTTTGCCATTGAAGGTGAGGTTGAAGAGCCGTGAAGAAGGCCTTCTCAATGATGGCACCCCAGTTGTGGAATCTTCTCCCCAAAGAGATTCAATTGGTGCCTATTTTATTATCTTTCGGCAGCAAGAGGCACCTTTTAAAGGTCGCAAGAGGCACCTTAAAAGAGGCACCTTTCAAAAGTGGTGATTCTCTTTATTGAGCAGGGGGAGAGCAATTGGCCCTATCTATCCCCTGCATAGCATCCCTTCAGTGGCTGTTACTGGTGTCTGTCTTAAATTTCCTTTTTAGATTGTGAACCCTTTGGGAACACGGCATCATTTTGTTTATTTATTTATATCTATATCAACCACTTGGGAAACTTTTGTTGAAAAGCAGTATATAAATATTTGTCCTATTTGTTGCTGTTGCAGGCATAAGGCTGCCCTGTTTACTCAGGCTTTTGCTGGGTGGTTTGTGACTTAAGTATACCTTTTTGGAACTGTGCTGGAGTGGGAGAGTTCCAAGCTTGACCTGGAATCTCCAGAAATCAACCTCTGTCTTCAAGCAACTTGTGAAAGCCATCCGAGAGATTTTAATGGCTTGATATTGTGAAACATGTTGGGACAAAATATTGGGGCAACCAATCTCCAGGAATAGCTTCAGTCAGAGTTGGCAACCCTATAGGGTGGCTGTTGGTTATGATTTCTGGACAGCTGTCACATCTTTGATTTATTTCTTGCTGCTTTGAGATAGGGACGTGTTTCATCTGTGCTGTCACATTGTTCTGATTGTCATATTGTTGGTTTTGTTTTAAGCATTTTCTCTTTGTGAGCCACCTTGAATGTCAGTGTGTGCAAAGAGAGAAGGCATGCAGTGTTTTAAATAATGCTATTTATTTAAATAGCACTTAGGCCTTTCGCTAGGGATTCTAGGGAATGAGTCGGGGGCCTTCTGACCACACAAAGCATGTGCTCTACTAGTAAGTTACAGAAAGTCTTAAGCTTGTAAAAGGTCTGTGAGGATTTTGAGAGAGGGGATAGGAATTTCTGGAGAATCAGCCATCCCCCCACCAAAAGGAAGGGTTCTGCATTACGTCCAAAGGTGTCCTATTTGTGAAATGCAAACGGAGTCCCAAAGTGAAAATAAAACCCCATATATCACAGCTGAAGAGACCTGCAAAATGACCATTCTCTACCCATGTTGTGATTTCTCCTCCTCTCCTCCCTGCTGAAGAAGTCAAATATTCCAGTACAGATGTTTAAATTCATATGTATTTTCTGAAGTCTAGCAACTCCAAGACAGTCAATGGACGAAAATGCACACAGCGACTATTTGTTATTATACAAACATTTGCAATAAATCATGGAGGTGGAATTTATTACTGCCCATAATGTTTCTCCTGGAGAATCTGGTGGATGCAGCACAGAAAGAGCTTTCTTGGCATTTCTTTAAACACATGCACACATGGAGACACAGCAATTGTTACTGTGCATGGCACTGGATCTTAAGATTTTAGGAAGGAGAGCAGGAATTACCTTTATGCTAAGGGGAAGTTCAGATGCAATCACAGTCAAAAGTATGGAGCAACCACCAGTTTCTGATGGGCATGCTCCTGCTGCTGCTTCCATGGTATCTGAAGCCAGAAATGTCTTGTGGGGAATGTCAGGTACCCACCTCTGCTCAACATCCATCCAACATCTCTAACCAACATTTGAAGTTGGGCAGAGAATGTTGGGCAGAGGTGGGTGCCCGACATTCTCCACCAGACATTTCTGGCTTCACATGGCACAGAAGCAGCAGTAGTACTGGAGCACATGCCCACCAGGAACCAACAGTTATTCCATACTTACATGTTTGTGATATGTCTGAACCACCCTAGGTCATTTAATTGGTTCAACTAGACAATCCACCTCATGAGGAGTCACTTGTGGAATCATCAAAGGGTCCATGTAATCCAAGATGTTGCTTCACACAGTGGCCAACCAGATGATTCCAGGAAGCCCACAAGCCACAGCCCGCACTCACTACTGGTCTCCACCCCATACCATACTGTTTATGACTCAGAAATTCCATGTAGCTATCACAGCTAATAGCCATTGATGGTCCTCTTCACGAAATTATCCAGTCCCCTCGAAGCCACTCACCATCACCAGATTGCTTGGCAATGAACTGTGTTGAATGGTGTATGTGCATGCCAAATCCTCTTAAGACCAATCCTTCAAACTGCAATTCTTGCCTGTTGATTTATAGGGTTGGGTTACCCCCAAGGACTAAGGTAACTGCTCAGCAACAGACTTATGACTCTTCACAGTCTCCAGGAAAGAAAAGACTCTTATTTAAAACTCAAGAGAACAGATTTCGTTGTTTCTATTCTCCTACCAGCACTGAAACATGGGGCCTGCTCACATTCTTTGGCTTGAAACATTGTTGTTTTGATCTGTCACAGTCAGTTACATCACTCAGGTGCCATTATGTTAATTTATTGTGATGATTTCCAGCAACACTCTACCAAGGAAATTCCTTGAGCTTCATAGGGGATGACATGTCTAATGGATGACAAAACCAAGCCAGTTCCCCAAATCTCTTGCCCAATGTTCTTATGAATTCCAAGCCTGATGCGGAGTATGATTGTTATGTTGTTCTCAGAAAGTGAGAATTGGGGAGGCAAAGAGGCCATCTAGCCCTACACTGCCTTGCTTCAAAGCATAATCAACAGGGCAGACACCGTGCACATGTCCTCCTACAAGCTGGACCAGAAACAGAGAACAAAAGCTATTGGAGAAGTGTCTGCAGAATAAGTAAGCTCCAGATGAGTCACATCCAAGACAGCCAAGGGCAAACTATCAGTGCAAGTATTCAGAATGAAACAGGGACTAACTAAAGATATTCTGGTGCCATAAGCATTGTGCTATCTGAAAGATGTAGCCCATCAAAGCTCTCATTGTTGTTGAGGATACTGGGACTCAACTCTGGGATTGGGTGAGGCTGTGGGTGGCTTCATGCAACATAAAAAGTAAAGTTGTGCCGTCGAGTTGGTGTCAGCTCCTGGCTCCCACAGAGCCCCGTGGTTGTCTTTGGTAGAATACAGGAGAGGTTTGCCATTGCCATCTCCCACACAGTGTGAGATGATGCCTTTCAGCATCTTCCTATATTGCTACTGCCCAATAGAGATGTTTCCCATAGTCTGGGGAACATACCAGTGGGGATCAAACCAGCAACCTCTTGCTCCCTAGGCAAGTTACTTCCCCGCTGCACCATTAGGTGCCATTAGGTGGCAACATGGAAAACACCAAATCGCCAGTTTCTGGAACACACACGGGAGCCCGATTTTTGGTGTTGGGACAGTTATGCCAACAGTGGACGTGTCACATGAAGCTGCCAGTGTTGACATATTCTACCCTACTTGCAGTTCCAAACCCGACATCTGCAACCAAGATTTGAAGTTGATTAGAAACGTTGAGTTCCGAACCACAAGTAAGGTGGCATGTGCCAACTCTGGTGCGTTTGGCTGACATGCTCAATGTTGGCAGAGCTGACTCCCACTCTGCGTGTGCTCCAGGAAGCAGTAGCTTGGCGTTTTCTGTGTCTTGTAATGCTGCCCTGTGCATGGACCAGGAGTTCTTCCCTACCTCACACCATATGGATCCCTGGCCTGATGCTTCCCGGCGCCCTGAGCAATCCTGTCTGCTTGGGTTGCTTGTGCAGATGGGGCCAGCTCTGAAACAAAAAACCCCAGTTACTAGCCAATCTGACCTAAACAAGAAATTGCTTTTTGACAAGAAGTGCATTAAGATTTGACTGCACAAGTTGTGACCAAGCTTATAGGGGTTGCCATACATGGCTGGTGGATTATCTTTGGCTTGGTTGGTCACAGCTTGTACAGACCTGACCCATAGGGCTGCAATGCTTTCACTCAAAGTCAGATAGTGTATCTTGAAATGCAGTCTTGAAACTCTTGCTCCATCGCTCTCCTCCATCCTCCCCCTCTCTGGCCTGCCTCTGGGGCATAAACAGAGTCCTGGCAAGGGGCAGGAGAGTGTTTGGGTGTGTGTGTGTGAGGGCTGGTAGGGAAAGAAAGAATGAATGGATAACTTTATTACAGTCTTTGACCAGCCAAAATACAAATAACAAGCAAATATAAGCATCAACAACAAAATTAACCAGATTAACAAAACCTAGCACAATACATATATGCGTCCAGGAAAATAACATATTTGGCACTGTGGTTGGCACTTTGATTCAGCGCCCGCATGCACTTAAAAGAGAAATCCACTTCATGGAGGAGGGAAGCAATCTGCAGGACTAAACAACAATGGCAGGCCATTAGCTAAGTGGGTGTGGTCATGATGGTCTTCAAAACACCTCCAGCTTGCTAGAGGCAAAACATTTCAGAACACATGCTCTAAAACAGTCCTTCCGCTTTATTGCTATTTTCAACTGTTCCTTTTATTCATTCAGTAAAGTGCTATCTCCACATCACATCTACCCATTCCAATCTCTTTTGCCTTCTGTAGGAAAATAAACCAAGTGCTTGCTTAGTGAATCATTTGGTATTTGTAAAAAAAAAATCCAAGAAGGGCCATGCATTCAGGAACGGCTCAGCAATTACTTGCACGCACACACACACACACACACACACACACACACACCTAAAGTCTAATTTAATACATTACTCTGTCTCTGTGTGTGTTTTTGTAGCTGTCCCTTTGTCTGCAGGTTGCTTGAGTTCACCATGCAACCAGCTGTAAATCCACGTGCCAAGCAGAAATGCAGCTCAGTGTTTGTGAGACCTGTTCATCTGGGCATAAAGGCATTCAGTTGAATGGCTGAAGAGTTCTATATGTTTATTTCAATGGGATTACTCAGTTCTAATTTTCTGAAGCATGTCGGGCTGAGGGAAGGGGTACACTCTGAGCTTCAGCATGGAGCAGCCAATCAGGAGCAGAGAAGAGGCTCTTTAACGTCCTCTGTCCCTCCCCCTTCTACGGTGGACACATCATTGAGGACTTGTTGGCTTCAAGCCGTGATTCTCAGATAATGTACAAATTGCACAGCTGCAGCGAGGGGAGGCAGGGGGGCTCGAGCACCCCCTGAGAGCCCTTCAAGTATCCCCTGTTGGGAACGCCTGCTGTAGTGACTAACATTATAATACAATGCTTGCAACCAGTCAGATTTGGCTCTGTGATGCCACCAAGAGCAGCAAAGTCAACTCAGAGTGATGGCAACACTTTTTTGGCTAGTCACACCAGTGACCCCAGCCAGTCAGGGAATATTGCAGTGATAACATCAGAGTTCTATGTAGCCAAGTGAAAGAGAAAGAGAGAGGCATTAAGAATGGCATTTTTGCAAGGACTGCCAAACCAATTGAAGGCATTTTTCAACATTGCTCAAAATGCTCATGAATCAGCAGTCCTGATGGTAAGACTTTCATGCTCAGGTAGCATTTGGTGGAAGGAGCTAAGCCTCTCTCTCTCTGTGTAACACTGTTATGCTTTTATCATCACACCTGTGATGAATCTAACCTGCCACTGGGTGTCACTTTTCCTTGACAGCTGAAAATGATGCAGGAAAGAAAGACTATTTCCATAGGAAAGCATTTTTCAGCCCAGAGATTATAAGTGTATGGTTTCTTCCCCTTTCTCACCTATTGCTTCATCAGCTTGCATTTTGAATCGCTTTTATAAACAGGGAAGCACAGTACTGTTCTCTCAGAAGACTTCCACAGGTACTTCACACACACATTACGCCACCTCAAAAAGGAGGGAGCGCAGGAAAGGGCAACCATGTTGTTTGCTATTACTATATAATGAATGGCTTTGCAATGGCTGGCATGATAAGGAATGTGGAGGCAAGTCAATTTGAGATTTAACACTTCATTTAACTACAGATCCGTGTAGCAATCTCTCAGCAAGCCTAGGATGCCTTCTGGATAGGAAATTGCCCTCGGTGGGGAAAAGCTGCTGATAAGGATGGCAAGAGTGGTCCAATTTATTGTAGGGCTTTTCAAGCTCTCCATGAGAAATATCCTTCCCTTAATATTTCTGCAGATGTCCTAATCAAGCAGGAATATACTAAAGGCAGGGTTGTGTAGTGGCTAATGGCAGAAGGACATGTTAGAAGAAACACGAGGCTGACATTTAAATCCTTCTCTTCCTCCCAGGAGTCCAGAGCTGCCATCCTAAAATGGCAGAACCATGTCAAGTTGCACCTCCCCATCTGTCATGGACCTTCCTTCCTTCCTTCCTTCCTTCCTTCCTTCCTTCCTTCCTTCCTTCCAGTTTGGATCTTCAGATCTGGATCTAAGTCCAAAAAGTTACAAATTCTGAATTTAAATCTTTTTTTAAAATTACAAACTTTAGATTATCTAACAATCAGGTGGCACACCAATGAATTGGGAGAGGCTTTATCAAATGTCCCCCTAGTTTCTCCTTCTTAACTGTCCCACCATGCATGACGACTCAGGAGCCACATTTCATCTGACGTTAGTAAGAAGAAGCCCCACAACTAAGTGATACTACGTTTGGTGCTGCCTGGCAGCATGCTCCCTAGGCCAGGGCTGTTTCCATTTGGGCTTGCCATAGATCCATTAGTACAGCAGCAGAGGAACATCTGAGAGCTGGGAAGAGGATTGTTCACCATCTCCACCCCACCCCACATTCCATCTTCCTTGTGGTGGTGTTTCTTTTGTTGTTGTTGTTGTTGTTGTTGTTGTTGTTTTTAGCTCCTTCCAATAGGATATCATACAAAAGCAGGATTAAAAATGATTAAAATGATATTTCTGAATTCCAAAAATCAGAGAATTCAGATGACACTTTCCACCACTTCCTACCAGCCTTAGCTCTGTCATCTGTAACATATTCTGGTGGGACTGATGTCTGATTATTGCAGGTAGACCTTTCACTGCAGCATTGCCTTAAAGCAGAGTCCTCAAGCATGGGTCCTCAGACGTTGTTGGACGACAATGCCCAACATCCCCAGCTACAAGGGCATTGTGGCTGGGGATGATAGCAGTTGTAGTCCAACAACATCTGGAGACCCACACTTGGGAATGGCAAATCCTGCCGTAAACCTTGCCCAGGGGGGTGCTCAGGGCCCTCCCCACACTGCAGCTGTGCTATTTGTTCTCCATCTGAAGATCATCCGCTTGAAGCAGATACATCCTCAGTGATGTGTCTGTTTCAGAAGGGGAGGGTGAGGGTGAAGACCCTCCTCCTTTGTTCCTGATTTGCTGACTGGAGGCTGAATTTCAGCCAACCCTCTGACTGACAGGCTTCCGAAAATTAGCACTGCATATCATATTCCCATTGAGGTGTATAGGACAAGTAAACGCGTCCAATTAATTTCAATAAGATTGCTTTTGAGTACCTTCATGTGGATGTGAGATAGGGACAGGAGTAGCCTGTCTCCCTAACTGTAACACTTAAATTTGTGTTAATTCGCATATATATGTACATCCATGCACACAAATTTATACATTGTAGCTATGGAACGGGCTATTCCAGTCACTGGCTTATAAGACTCATATGAAGTCTTACTGAAATTAATGGGAAACGTTTACTTCTGTTCCATTACTTTCAGTGGGAGTACTCATGGGTAACTTAATCTGGATGTAAGCCAGCGATTGGAGTAGCCTGTCTCATAACTATAGCATGTAAATTTGCATGTGCACCCACAGAGGCACACAATGAGGCCCTTCACACAATCGAAAACCCAGTTTTGGAGCTGTGTAGACTCCCTATTTCTGGTTGTGTGGAAGCAAGGTAACTGGAAAACCTTGGTAGAAGTGACTGTGTGGAAGCAAGCTAGGAGGAAAAGCAACCCGGGTTTTCCTCCTACCTTGCTCCCAAACAACCAAATATCGGGAGCACATACAGCTCCAAAACTTGGGTAGAACAGAGTTTTTGATTGTGTGAATGACCTCAGTCTCTATGGGATACCTGAGCTGAAGTTTTACAACAGAAGGGTAGATTTTTTAAAACATGATGGGAACCTCTACCTTAATGCAATGGTTACTCAGAGCTGGGGCTTGACAAAAGACCCTCAGGAGCTATTCACACAACCATGTGCATGGTGGGCAAGTGGGTTGTGGGGAGGCAGGGTTCAGCCTGCCTTTCCCCAGATGACCACTCACAGCCTGGGTGGCGTGCAAGCCACACACCCGCACAACCAGCACGGCTGAAAGCAACATGGATGAATCTCCACGTTGCTCCCAGCAGTGCTGGTAAACAGAGATGGGGATTCATTGTCCCAGCCTCCATGTATCCCACAATGCACCACATGACATGCACGATGCATTGGAGAATTCCCCCAAGAGATGGGCGCTCGAGGCAGCACTTGTGCAGCTGGGCTAGGAGTAGCCCAGCTCACACACTAGCCCGTAGCCTGGGTTAAGAGAGTGCTCGCTCCCTTAATCTTGGCTAACAGTCGGGCTAAGGAGCAGGTCTAGGTGGCACTGCCCCACTAGGTTCAGGCCCGATCCCAGTGCTTCTCACATGCAGCCTAACTCAGGCTGGGCTTCCCATGAGAACAGCCTCACAGCCTCAAAAAACAAACTCAGAAGGACTGAACTGGTTCTGAATAGAGAAACCCTTAAACAGTAATATAGTTACAGAGATGAGGAAGATGAGACCTGAACGTGTTGTTTTCCTGGCGTATTGTTTGTGATATACTCCCCAGCCCTTCTGTCTGCGGCAGCTACATTTTCTTCTCCTGCCTAGCTGCTTGCCTAATTTGTTTTTTGTTTAACCCTAGCTGATATGCCGCTTGGCGGCAAGGAGCACATTGTGACTTCCTTTGGAAGTAGTCGGCACGCTGTATAAATAGTAAATAATAACAATAATTTTGAATTATTATTTGGCCCAAGTCCCGCTAAGAGCTTTTTATTACAGTCTTGGCATTTTGCAGGCTTAACAAAGAACTCAATCCAGCATTTTCCAAAGATACGGCATTAGTCATGTAATTATATATCAGGACATGCTAAAAAGTCTTACAGAGATTGGGAAGGAACCTAAAAAGAGCTTAAATGGATGTAGATTCTGAGATGTTAGACAATTTACTCGCAAAATAACTGGGGATGTGTGTGGAATGCAGGTGAGAATGTGATAGGAAGAGGCGTGGTAATAGTTCTGCCTCTCTAATCATATGCCCGAGACATTTCTCTGCGGTGCTGGCATAGTTTGCAAAGTTGTGCAGCTGATTAATCAGATCTGTGTCCATATCTGGAGTAGAGATGGTAAGGCTAAAGACAGAACTAAAGACATGCAGAAGTGACACGTGATTGAGTCTTCCCTTCTTAAGCCAAAGATGCATAGTCAGGGTGGGGAAATGTATAATGTAATAAGGACCGAACATGGACAAAGTTGTACTAGATGTTATGAAGGGTCAAGAAAGGATCTTGACACTATTCTGACATTTTGGATGGCACCTCCATATTTGTTTTTTTAAAATGACAGTAGTTCTATCCTGAAAGTGTATGTTGTAAGGCATGAAGTCCTCAGACCCAGGCTAAGTGACTTTAGGACCTACCGAGTCAATATTACCCAATATTAGGCAAATAATAATGGCTTGTGTTACAGGTGCAAGGGATGTCTATCAAATGTCTTGAGTCCCCACCCCTCCATCAAATGCTTTGTATGATCCATGGCTTACATACTGCTCAGTGTGCTGTTACCAGCCACGCTAATTCTACCCAGCTCCCAAGAGCCTCTCTGTTTGCAGTTGCTTCCCCAAGCTTGGAGATTGCACTTTGGATATGCTCAGGAACTGCAACACAATGTGAGCTCTCTGTTTATAGTATACATGGGGACTGGTCACTTAGCTGACAGTGAGCTAGTCACCCCTAGATTCGGCTACAAACAAAGCAAATCGGAACGAGGATCCAGATGCATGCCCTGCCCTAGGAACCCCAGCTAAGTAGACTCAAGAGTTAACTATAGTGAGTTAACTGGCATCCAAGGCCATTCTAAACTTAGAGTGAACCACCTCGCTCCCCTCCCTCCTTTCACAGGAGATAACAACACGCTAATGAGCCGATTATACCAAGCAGGAAGAAAGGCAGATAAGGTAGTGAAATAATGTTCTTCCTATCACAAAGGAGGTCTAGAGGTGTATTTTATTGAAATTATTGATAGGATTACTGGAGAGCCCGTCCCGGCATGGATATTCTTTCACATACCTGCATACTCTGATTTTCTTCACAATCATTCTGGCTTGCAAAAGGCACCCCCCCACCATTGTTACACCAGGAAAGAGCAATCAGACACAATGCATTCCATGCAAGCCCTCCCTGTCACGTCTAATCCGACAGCAAGGGCAGAAGGCATTTGCCCCCAAGGCATGTTTTGGGATATAAGTAAGTATCCCCACTTCCATGACCCAGTGTGCTCTCTTGTGCTTTACAATGGGGACTCCATCAGATGCTCCCTACAATCTTCATGCTCCCCTGTGCCTCTCACTCGGGACTCCGACCAACGTATACTCCCTTGTGTGCTATACTTGGGTCTCCATCCTGTGCTCTCTTGCACCCTGAAAAGAGCTTGAAATCACTATCTGGATCACGCCATGTGCCAACCCATCCAGCTTGTCTCGCAACCATAGGAAGCTGGCCCCATGGAGAAACCTTTCTCATGGGCACCTCTCCTTCTACTAATCTCCCCAGCTCTCCTGCTTCCCGGCCACTCTGAGGAGCGAGATTCTGCAGCCCAGAACTCCCGTCATCCAGATCAGGTAAAGGTGAACGCTTGCCCCACTCTTGCCCCCTCCCCATCTATCTCTTCCTTAAACCTAAGCTGGCCCCATCTCTCAAGCCTCTTTCTCTTACCAAACTGGGATCTCACACAATTAGACTTTAAGCTATAACGCCTCGTTGTAGTTGGTTTATTTAGAAACGTACTTGATTGCTCTTTAAGTTGGAAACATCTCATCATAGTTAATTGGCTTAGTAAATGTATTTTATTGCTCTAACCACACAATTCCCTTCCTGTATTTCCTCTCCCTCAAATAAATTCTGCTTTTATTTTGAAACTATACCTTGTCTCAATCTAGTCGTTTCTTGAGTCCAAATGTTTGCACAAATTAAAACTGGTGGAGCTGACCCCCTGAAGAGCTAATTTCCCCACAAAGCCCAAACATTGGGGTGCTAACTAAACACTCCAGGGCAGTTCCATTAACAGCGCCAACCATGGAAGAACAGGGCACCTGCACTGGCTCTGTGGGATGCCAAACGGTGTCCTTTGCACTACAGAGCTCACAGAGCCTCTGCAGTTCCTAAGAATTGCATCACAGCTGTAGCGCTGCTACTCCAATGGGATTCCCAATGGGAGAAGTGTCACTACCGCAGAGACATGGTTCCTAGGGGCCACCTCTGTTGCCGTCTCATTCTGGCAGCCGGGCCAGGCCAGGCCCACTGCTGCCACCTCCTCCTGGTGGCCAGGCTGGGCCCACTGACGCCACCTCTTCATTCCAGCGGCCATTTTCTCCCCATCCCCATTGCTAGCCTGGCAGCTGCTTGCGAACACTTGTGAGAGCTACCATGCATGGGATTAGCGACGTGTACGCCTAGGAGAAATAAATATATAGATTATTATCATTATACTCCCGCCACCAAAAAACCCCAACTTAAATTTCTTAAGGAATCATTCAGGAGCAAGTTTCTACATTCTTTTTATGTTCTAAGTACACAATCCATTCTATCTACTTCTCACAATTCAGAGCCAGACTTTGCAAGAGGGGATGGCCATTTTGTGCCACAAAAGGTTCTTGGCCATGCTGATAAAATTAGAGGAGCCTGAATAAGGAGTAACTTGACATTGAACATTTCTATTCCATTGGGTTCCACTTGTTATGTAGACATTGTACATTGCTAGAATGCAAGTAGTTTAAAAATGAGAAGAGACATAGCTACTTGCTCACAATAAGAAAGTTATTTCTGCACGCCAATGGGAATGTTGTGTTACTCTGTTATCTGATTCAATCGCAGCAATAATCCATTTTAAACATTGTCGCAAGGAAGTAATATATTACTCTGACAGCTACATTAAACCACTGTGCCTCCTTGTGTGGTACTTTTGACTTTACACAACAGTGTTAAGATGTTTTTAAACCAATTTTCAAGATGAAAATAATATGGTGTCAAAATATTTTTTTCTTAACCTATCAACACGATTGAAAACATCGTGAGGATGGAGTTGCTATGACAACTCATCCCAGATGCTAAAAGATTGATCCAAGCTCTCCAACAGAGAAGGTTCCGATATGAGGAATTCTAATTAAAACAACGAAGCAGCGTGCTACCATCTCAATGGGCATTTATAATAACAGAGATGACTCCTAATTCTGAGTAAAGTGAAATGCTGAGGTGAATTTGGAAGTACCTGCTCAGTTGACACATTCAAAGAAATCCAAATGAAGGGAAACAAGTTTCAATCAGATTAGATTTATCCAAGGGGTTCCTCCCATCCCTACCTTGTACCTTAGGGATGTGGAAGATACATGTTCAGTTTTGCAATGGATTCTCTTTGCAAATCTGTCAGAGCCCAAACTTGACACAAACTCTCAAGAGGACTTTCCCATGCTGATCTGGCAAGGTGAACTGTTCTGGCACATGGCAGAACAAAGGGTTCATCCAACCCTCTCTTTGTAAGGCAACATGTGACACACAGGTTTTGTGCATATTACCGGCAGGAGTTTCCATGCATGACATAACACAGCATGAACCAATGTGGCTGATGTTTTTGCATGTGCACAAGAGTGTAGTTGCACAACTGCATGCATGCTGTAGGGGTGTGCACAGAACCGGCTGGCCCGGTTCAGTTCAAGTGAGAACTGCACACGAACCTGACCAGACCACTTTGGTCCGGCCCTCATTTGAAACCACCCCCGGTTCGGTTCGGGTGTGGGAGGGTTGTGAATATATATATTTAATTAATATATATATATTTACCTCTAGCCCCTTTGTGGGGGCTTCCTAAAGGCTGAGGCGGGGGAGGAAGGTTCCCTCTCCCCCCGACGGCCTTGGTAAAAACCGCCACGGCCTGTTTTACTGTACTTTCTGGCCTGTTTGGGCCTCCGTAAGTAGGCACGGTGGCCATTTTGCCTGCCGCCATGCATGCTCAAATGGCCTCTGCGAGGCCTGGCATGGCCCAGGGCCTTGCAGAGGCCATTTGCACATGCACAGTGGCCATTTTTATTTTTGAAATTTAAAAAATGGCTGCTGTGCATGCACAAGTGGCATCTGTGAGGCCCTGGGCCATGCCAGGCCTTACAGAGGCCATTTGCACATGCATGGCAGCAGGCAAAATGGCCACCATGCCTACCTACGGAGGCCCGAACAGGCCAGAAAGTACAGTAAAATGGGCCGTGGCAGTGATTACCAAGCCCGGCAGTGGGAGGGGGAACCTTTGCTGACCGCTCCCTGCGGCCTTTAGGAAGCCTCCCAAAGGGGCTAGAGATAAATATATTTTTTTTAAATTAAAAAAAAATAACAAACTGGTGGAGGGGGGGTTGGTCCTGGTCCGGACAGAACCAGGGGGGTTCAGTCTGACCCCGAACCAGCAAGCCCCCAAACCGAACCCCTGAATCCCCAAACCAGCACATCCCTAGCATGCTGTGTAACTACGTGCACAGACGCATGCACATTATGTCAGCCAGAGTATCTGGGACTGCTTACCTGTCCTCACTCATGTGACATTCCATTCAGCTCATCTTCTAGTCTGCCATTAGTCACACTGGCTGAAAAGGAAGGGAGCACCTTGGTAGAACTCGACAACAAGCTTGCATTGCTGTGCCGGGTTTCACTGGGTACAGATATTTTTAGGGAAAGGTTGCAAAATATCACTAGCTTCTTACATTAAAATGCATCTTTAGATCCTCCCCATGTCATATGCAGATAAGCAATACATCAGTGGCAGAAATCTGAATGTCAGTCTCTCCATTTACACCCATGCAGAACTAAGCAATGGCTTTTGCCCCCATGATTACAGGACAAATTAAGATGTGAGTGGCCAGTCTGATCACACCAGTTATCATCTCTTTGTTCCAGCACTTTGTTCTTATCCTTTTATGTCCACCTTTCATCCTCACTTCTATAGCAGCACTTTCCCCACTCATGCCTTCAAATAGCAAGTCCTAAATGTTTTTGCATTCACACACGTAAAAAGAAATCGTGTCCCCTCCTTGTACATCTGCGACTTCAAAACTGGAGAGTGAATGCTAATGGCTAAATAACGGAATACCCCTTCTGGCGTTACCTCCATGGCTTCAGGACCATTGTTGTGTCTCTCCCTCCATGCCTCTGCTATTCCATCTGAGATGATTGAAGAGACTTCAGTAATTGAATACATGGAGCAGCTGACTGGCTACAGCTAACCAGAGATTCAGGTAGGATTTTTCGGAGCCCAACTTTCAAGCGTCTACTGTGCACAATATAGGGATGTTACAGAATTCCAGTTCTGACAAAATTCATTATGGAACGCACCGTTCTGCACCTGTTCCTTCTCCACAGTGGATTGCATTTTATAAGATACAGAGATGTCAACATGTTGTTCTCCGCATTCCATAGGTTTGCACTGATAAAGTAAATGCATACTTCAGAATTTATTATCTCACTGATGCTTTAATAGTTAAACAATCCACCCCCACCCCCGACCTGAAAATGATCTAGGGATTTTTAGCAGAAAAGAGCAAAATAGAAATCAGAAGAACACTTCATGAAATCCCGTCAAAATGTATACAAAATAGGTTTATCCAGATCACACTACATTAACAGATGGTTATATTTTTAATTGATGCAGGGGTGTAGCTATAATTGAGCGGATGGGTTCAAAGAACCCGGAGGCCCCTGCTCTTTAAGGCCCCCCAGGTCCACCCCTCCCTATTTTCTTCATTATCTCCCTCACTTCAAGGGGCCATCAGGGAAAGAGGTGAACACGGGCCCCCTCTCTCCTAGCTACATCCCCGAATTGATGTCTGAAAAGCAACATAAGTTAGACACCAGCAACTACCACTGGGGTTAGAGAGGGACAGTTGCTCTCCTCCTGCTAAATCTAAGAGAATCACAATTTTAAAAGGTGCTGCTCTGCTCAGTTACTTACTCCTTCTGCTGTAACAAATTGCCTGCATAAATAGGTACAAGTAGCGAAAATAATGCATCTTCTGGGTTCATTTGGAAGAGTTTATAACTGAGTATTAATACAGAGGCATTTTATCTGCTGCTTTACCCAGGGGCAGCCTTTCCATCAGGTGAGATGATGCATTTGACTCAGGTAGCAGATTATGAGGGCACCAGCAAGAGGGCAAGATATCCTTCTGCCTCCTGCTTTTCTAAGGGGGGGAGGGGGGTGCACACAAGGGGAGGCAGCATTTGGCACCTGGCTTGGGTGCAGAGCCCTTGAGCTACCAGTGTTTTTACTGGTTATGTGTTGCTGTTCTACAAAGCCACCGTTTTGTCTCTTTCTCAGCTTCGTACATTAGGACTTCTCAAAAGTAGGAATTGGCTGCATCATCAACATCTCCTCCCATGTAATCAACTGCATGAATCTGTCCTATTCTGAGACAGGCATCAGTTTATTGACCAATGTTGGGCCCATGCTCAGAGCCAAAAGCTGGGTGGGAGTTGCATTCAGCCGAGCTCCGAACCCTGTGTATGCTCCTGAGAAATGGCCGTGTACTGGCATAAGTAGAGGTAAGAGAAGTGGGTGAGTGACTGTGTGCTGGTCATCATCTGAGTAGGATGGTGGCAACCAACCCACCTCATAAACCCACCCTTATGTTCCTATTAAAAGGGGCTTAGACAAATTCAGGGAGGAAAGGTGGGTCGATGGCTACTCGCACACCAGCAAAGGATATCAGGAACATTCTCTAGACCAGGCCCGATCAACTTAGGCCCGCCCAGCTGTTTTTGGACTACAACTCCCATAATCCCCAGCCACAGTGGCCAATAGCCAGGGATTATGGGAGTTGTAGACCATCATCTGCAGGAGAACCAAAGTTGAGCAGCTCTGTTCTAGACCAATGTTGCAGAAGGCAAACACACAGTTTGGGTGATTCCCAGACTCTGTAAATATGAGGTCTGATCTACACTTACAGCAGAATGTGGTGGGAATCAGGCAATAGAATTGTGAGGTGCTGGAGTTGAGTGTTTCATTTCAGATTGCAGTTGGGGGGCAGGTCACAATTTTGAATGTTCCCTTACATTAAAAAGAATAAATCTGGAAGAAAATCTAGACTAGCAGGGAGCAGAATAAAATAGAACCATTCTCCACGATGTGCTAAATTTTCTTTTTTACTTGCTGGCAACTCATTAGGTAGGAGATCATTTCCCATATAAAGTAGTGCTGTACTCCCTTTTATAACACCCCATTCTCTGTCTATGTAGGCTATGCCTACCTTAGCTTTCAGATTGTATCACCACAAATATTGGACAGGTCCATTCCCAACAGTGGATGAGAAGCCAACGACATATTTGCTGTGATGCATTATTATTTTCTCAACAACCGTAAAATACTCCCACTGTTACATTCTTGAAGTCTATATTGCCAAAAATGTCTTCGGTGCATCAGAAAGTGAAATCAGCCAAGTGTGAAATGGATTTGTATTTTTATAAGGCTAATAATGACAGATAGTTTATAGCCTTCTCCATCCAACACATTGGTTACTGAGAAGCTGGAACTTCATGTCATTGATGAATGGAGACATGATTCCAGTAAGAATTCCTAGCCTAATTGCTGACAGATGGTCAAAAGTTTCAGTGTTGTTACAAAATCCACATCAGCTCAGAAATGAAATGCAGATGACAAACTGTCACTTGTCACACCTCCCAAAATCTATTGAGATATTTTGTCATGATTGTCATTTGTGTGACCTTCTCAAGAAAGGTTAAAGGAATCAATAGGCTTCAGAATAGTTCATGATATATGTGGGACACATCAGGATTGTATGATCTGAGTTCTTGTAAGGATTTTTTTTTTCCGTATTGATTTTGGCACTCCTTTCAATACCAAATATAAAACTTTCAGAAATTGCTACTTTGTTAAGTTTTGAATGGCCACTAAGAAACTTCAAAGACCAAGCTTTCTGAAATGCAGGCCAATTCCCTCAAGCCCCTATATCCTCACACTCCAAACACTGGAAAAATCCTCAATCTTTATTACGGTCTTAGACCAGCAGTAGAATCAAGGCCAATTACACTAGAGATTGCAATACGATAGTTTGTAACATAACAAAAATAAATAAACTAGTTTAAATTCCTACAAGCTGTAACTTCAGCTTTGATAAGAATTCATCCAAAGTGATCAACCTAAATGTATTGTATTACACATCTATCTATCTATCTATCTATCTATCTATCTATCTATCTATCTATCTATCTATCTATTCGCTTACTTACTTACTTATTATATTTGTAGACTGCCCCAAACTTCTGTCTCTGGGCGGTTTACAACTTTATCTGTGCCATAAAACAAATTAAAACAGACATAAAAACCTTAACATGATTTAAACCACAAGTCTAATTACAAAGCTTGGGTGAAAAAATGTCTCTTTAAAGACTTCTTTAAAGTTGTCAGAGATGAGGAGGCTCTTTTTTTCAGCAGGGCATTCCAGAGCCTCAGGGTGGCAACAGAGAAGGCTCATCCCTGTGTAGCCACCAGGCAAGCCCTACCCAAGTAGACCTGCTCACAAGAACAGCAGGGATCAGTCCCGATCCTGGTGCTCCTCCACTTGGTAGCTTGGGTTTTTTACCCAGGCTAAAAGTGAGGGAGGAGGGCATGCTCTGTAAACAGGTGCAGGGGTTCACAAGTTACCTTGAACACAGGTACAGTATGGTACTTTCCGTGCCAGGCATTTGAGGGTCGTGGATCCTGGTTCACATTTAATATGAACACGGGTTCCAGCATTCCCACAATCACATGTAAATGTGTACAGACATCTGTACATCAGTGCAATGTAGTAAAGTTATTCATGCAAATGTTTGGGCTGGGGAGGGTGACGGGAAGGCAGACTCCTGCTTACCTTCCCCCCACCCCCACATGACTGGCATGCCAACGCAGAAGCCAGGGGAAAGAATGCCCCAGCCTCCAGGAATACCACAAGGAGTTTTCACGTATGAAACCTAAAATGTTTCTGAGCATTGATTCCAGCAGCTCTTGCCAGAATCTCTCCAAGTTTCCCTGATTGATTTATTCTTGGAGTACACATTTATCTAAATGAAGTACTCATGCCATCAAATCAATATGCTGTGTTCTTACATTAAATACTTTCTTTGATAAGAAAAAAAAAACTTTGCATCTGCTCCAAGAACAGATATCACCAACTTGGAGCCTAGATGCTCTTCCCAGAGTGGCTCCATCCCCTGAGGGGAATATCTTACACTGCTCACACTTCTAGTTTCCCATTCAGATGCAACCAGGGCAGACCCTGCTTAGCTAAGGGGACAAGTCATGCTTGCTACCACAAGACCAGCTCTCCTCACCATCTATGGTACCATGGTACCATAGCGCTGGTGTTTAGAGGAACCACTGCTGCTATCCCCACCACCGCCACCAGGGGTATTTTGCCCTCTTGCCCCCCCCCCCCCAGCTGCCCTTAGAAACCTTTCAAAGGTAGGATCCCCCTTTGCTTGTAAAGCAATTTTTAATTGCCAGATCCCCCTTTACAAGCATAGCCCCTCAAGCCAGTTTGACCTGGTTCAATTGGATGGACCTGAACGCCAGCTGGTTCAACTGAACCAGTTCGCAGACTGGCGGTTTGGTTCGAATGTGGTTCGAATGTGAACTGAACCACCAAAAATGGCTCCACGCACACCCCTATTACTTTGGCTATTGAGCAACACTTCCAGGTCATCTTCTTCCTGTTGCGTATGCAACTGGGTCATTTGGTGCTTATAGCTCTTGAATTCTAGTAGTGCAATCTCTCCTTACTAGTTCACTGCCTTCCTGGGCCCTGGCCTGGCTGGTTCCTTCAACCAAGTTTCTCTGCTCTTCGAGCCTTCCTAAAGGTCCTGAACTCAGCAGGGATTCAGCCCAGTTGCTCTCCTCCTCAGGACAAACAAACATGCTGTGACAGGGATGAAAGAGACTAGCCAGCATTCCGGCAAACACTGTGGCAAAGCAGTAGTGCTACCAGCTATGGAGTCTGCTTAGAATTATTCTGCTTCCTTAATTGAAGGCAATTTGGTGACTGTATAAAAAGAAGCCTACTTTGCCAGGATGATTGATGGTCAGGTTTTGCCCCACAGAACTCTTGTCAATAATAATTTTACTCAGGCAACTAGTCTTGCTAGCCAAGATCTGTCTCCTAAAAGATACACTCTGGGGAACTGACATAGCTAGAAGAGTATTAACATTGATATACAGATACTAGCAAGTAATATGACAAATTGGTGAGAAGAGGCAGGGTTCACCGACCTGGTAGATTTCAATATCATCTAAATTATATCATGAGGAAACTACAAAACAAGTAACTTAAAATGGAACAGAATACTTTTTTAGAGACTCAAATTCTATGGTAATCGATTCATATAAGCAATGACAAAGCCCATCCACCGCCACTCGCCAAAAGTGTATGATAGTGTAACCAGTATTTTGCAGATCAGTTGTTGGACAATCCTCCTGTGTAAATCCTTTTGAAAAGGACTTTGCCTCCCATAACTCTTATTGGATTGAATGGAGGGGTTCCAGGTCTGTGATGAGAGGAAATAAATCCTTTCAAATCTAAAGGATGATGAAGTTGCAAAGAAGTACTTTTTCACACCATACATAATTAATCTGTGGAATTTTCTGCCATAGGATATGGTGATGGCCATTAACTTGGATGACTTTAAAAGAGGCTTAGACCAATTCATGGAAGAAAGGTCTATCAATGGCTACTAGTCGGAGGGCTACAGGCCACCTCCAGCCTCAGAGGCAAGATGGCGCTGAATACCAGTTGTAGGGGAGCAACAGCCAAAGAGAAGGCATGCCCTCATCTCTTGCCTGTATGCTTCCCAGAGGCATCTGGTGGGGAACAGGATGATGTGGGGAACAGGATGCTGCACTAGATAGGTCTTGGGCCTGATCCAGCAGGGTTGTTCTTAACTTCATAAAGCTTTCTTCATGAATGGCATCCAACTTGCCCTAGTTTGTAAGCTCAAAACTCCCCGACATAAAGTGGCCCATTGCCATAACCACATGGGGGCTGGGAGAGGTTCTAATGCATGCTGAATCCCCAGAAGCCCTGCTCATGCAATTCCTTCCTTCCTTCCTTCCTCCTTCCTTCCTTCCTTTTGAGAAACTGCAGAGTGTTAGAAGCATAAATCAGAGCCAGTGTATCAGAGACTTGCAGCTCCATTCTCTTCTCCCTCTCTATCTTCTGTCACCTCCAGGGCTAAAAATGAAATGGTAAGTTTCTTATGGGCAGGAGTCTGTCCTTAGGGCTTTTGGAGCTCTATAAGAAGGAAGAATATAACAAATTAAATGGTATCATTGTTGCAATCCTTAATTGTTTGCACTCTCCCAAAGTTAAGTTCCACTGAACTTTGTGGGGTTTACATTAAATAACCAGATTGGCCAGTAAGGATGAACACAGGTTATGCCCTCAGGGACCTGAACTACAGATTTCCAGGAAGCATTGGGCTAGATGAAGCAATCGTCTGGTTTATTTTGAAAATGAATGCAAGTGGACAAAAAAAATTAAAACATGTGAAATTAGGTCTCTCTCTATTCTTATGTCAGTGGTCGAAGACTTATATTGGATGCAGATGATCATCTAGGCATGTGGTGGGTGCAGCTTCTTTGCCCAATCTAAGCTTCTAAATGAAGCAAGAGACATTCATGGCAAGCTAATTGGCTCGTAAACCAGGTGGGTAGAGTTTAAAGGTCCTATTGGTTCCTGCTTGCCCAGTGCTCAGTCACTGTTTGAGAGGCAACCCTTCCTACCCATGTTTAGCAAGAAGAGATCCTTGGTCATTCATAGATGCTTGACGGCCCGGGGATTACTGACTGAGGACTTTCTCTTGCCTGCAAGGGCATCACCAGCCACAAAAGCTATGCAGCATGGCGAGGTGGTAAATCCTTCAGATGCCTGACTCCTTTAGTTGGCTAACAGGAGTAGCAACCAGCCCTTGGCCATGATGTTGTCCTGAGCTGGGCTATAACCATCTGACATGATGTAGGTTAGGGATGTGTACCTAAGGTTGTCAGTCGTTAGATAAGTATTTGTGAGTCCTGTACTGAGTGGAGAGCCATCCAATCCCTTTGTTGTTGCTTGATTTGGCTGTCAATTGAATAGCACTCTAGTCCTTTCTTCCAGTTTGAGACTTGTATCTTCACTGGTGTGGATGCAATCCCATTCAAACTGAGGAACTCCAAGGAACCATTGCTGGATACGATATTTTTAAAAGAGATCTTGGCAATCAGATAAGGATTTGCATTTACACACTGTTCTTTTTTTAAATGTAAAAAGATCAGGTACAGAAATAACATCTTGTTTTCAAAATTCTAAATTGATGTTTGCCAAAACTTGGAGGGAAAAGTAAAATAAGTAAAGGGATATTGTTAATACTCAGAATTTGTATTGCTCTCTCAAAACTTTAAAACATGAATCTAGCAAGAAAGGGCAGAGGGAAGTTTTACAAAATCACTGTCTTACAGTGATGCTAATTACAGTAATTACTTTTGATATTTCCTATACACAGACGCCTTGATTAAAGGTGTCCAGTAATTGTTGAGTTTTCTATTTTTGAGACACTGTTTTGGAAGTTGATGAAATACATTCTGGGATTGATTCCAAATGTTGAGTTCTTTGTTCCAATAGAATCTGGACAGATCCACAGAAGCATCTAAATTTTGTTGCCTGATCATGAGCTGTGAAGATGAGTTTCATGCCAGGGATGGGTTTGGGGCCAATGTTTTTTAGCTTTGATTAATGATCCTGGAAGAAAACTGTAGTGTGTAAAACACGGTCGCAAGCCTCTCCTTGGAGATACAAAAGGAACTTCTACCAAGGTTTTTGTAAAGTTTGCTAGTGGAATGTACCTCTTTAGTATCCTTTGATGGCTAGTGCTATTAGCTACTGACAGAAGGGGAGAGGGTTGCAAGGTTGCCTCATTTGCTTTGGAGGATGCAGATGCTGCTTTAAAGACTGCCACTGCCTGCTTAATGTGTAGTTTGTGGAACCACCATACCTCCCCAAGACTCTCTCATCATAATGAAACTGACTCCATAGCAACTGTCCTGGCAGCTTGCTACAGCCGGGGGGGGGGGGGAGGGGAGAAGGAAACACACCAGTTTCCCCAAAGAGATGATCTCACAGACTGTGTGGGTCTGCATTTTAGAATGGGGATTTGGTAAGTGCAGGGGGTTAATAGGGGTGGTGGAGGGGAGTCAACGTGTCCCTGCAGAGGCAAGGTGGAGGCAAAGCAGGAAGGAGATGGAAGAGGTGGCAATGAGCAGGGAGGGTCCAATACAATTGTCAGGTTGGATCCTGCCTTCCTTCCAGCCCACCCACCCCCTTTGATTGTGTGAAAGAGCCCATTATGTCTAAGACATGGTGGGGAAATAAAATGTGAGCAAATAATGGGCAGATGCACAGAGAAACTCTGCAGCCTGATGGACAGGAAAAGCACTCTCCTTCCCCAAAAGGGTTTCAAAACATTTGCTTTGGAACACATGGGAAATGGACTGAGTGGCCCGCAATTCCATTTGTTTCCATTCATTCATTCCAGAAATTATTGCCCTAACAAGCAGGGGAAGCATACCTGGTTTGGAAACAGGCAAATCTAGGCTGCTGCTACTACGAAATCTAGGCTGCTGCTACTACTAGGGTTCACAATCTAAAAATAAACATAAGGCAGACACCAGCAACAGCCACTGGAGGGAGATTGTGCTGGGGTTGGAGAGGACCATTTGCTCTCCCCCTGCTAAATATAAGAGAATCACCACTTTGAAAGGTATCTCTTTGCTCAGTTAGCAGGAGAATGCTTCCTGAGCATGCTGTTGCCTGAAAGATTCACCTCTCATCTATTGAAGTGTTGCTCTAGAAATACGGGCAAGCCTAAGATGGACTCCTGTTAGGGGTGAGACACATATTTCCTGAGCACTCTAGCCTATCAGAGCAAGCAGGTTTTTCTTGGGGGCGGGAATGAGATTTATTCTTTGGCCACAGCTTGGTGGTGGTGGTACACAAATGCATGCCAGATATCTCTTGGTTTGAACCATGCTGCCAGTTCCTGACAGTACTGGAGATGTTTAAGTGCACACATTGAGGCTGTTCTCACATGCAGACAAAACGGGGCTAAAGCAGCCAAGCCCAGTCTTGGCTGAACATGAGAAGCTGCGGGAGATTAGCAGCTGCCAGTAGCACTGTGGTAGGAAACCCACCTGCGGAACCCACCTCAAAAATGGGATTAAGGGAACAAGTGTTTCCTAACCCTAACTTTAACCAGTGCTGTAGCAGTGATGGGTACCCACCCATCCCTTCTGGGATACCCACGTATGGTGCATTATGGGAGTTCTGGGGTGTGTGTGGACAACTTGTCCTGACCCTTGCAGTTCCATGCTGCTGGGTGAAGCATGGAACCATCTGGTTCCGTTATCTCCCTGACCCTCCTGGACCAGCAGCCTCATTGTCTGCAGAGAAGGTGAGCTTTTGCTGCCTTCCCTGCTGCCCACCACCCAGCCCTCCTCACTGATTGTGAGAAGGGGGCTCATTAAATATACAGGGGTGGAGAGCTGGTCTCATGGTAGTGGACATGAATAGTGAACATGAATTGTCCCCTTTGCTAAGCAGGATCTACCTTGGTTTATATTGGATGGGAGACTACATGTGAGCACTGCAAGATATTCCCCTTAGGAGATGGAGAAGTATCTCAGTGGTAGAGCATCTGCATGCATTCAGAAGGCCCCAGGTTCACTCCCTAGCTTCTCCAGGTAGGGCTGGGAGAAACCTTTGCCTATAATTTTGGAAAGCTGCAGTATAGACAATGATGAACTAGATGGACCCAAGACTGCCTTTGGTAAATGGCAGATTCCTATGTACAGTTGTCAAACTCATGGAATATATAGATAATTTGACAAGGAGCAGGGTTGACTGTCTCTCCATGCTGCTTGTGCTCTTGGTGGTGAAGCTGAGTTTGCTTGTCAGTTAGAATCGTCCCACTACTATCCTTATAAATCCAGTCCTGGCTTGTTTTCTCATTCTCCCAGCTTCTAGTCATATTATCCAATCCCTGCATCCCTTTCTCCTACAGCCACTCTTTATTAACTCCTCCTGCCCTCCCCCATCAGATCCAGTTCTAACCACCAGAAATCTGGAATGTAAATCACACATTCAAAAGAAGTTGTCAAGCATATTAGAACCCAGAGCCAGGAATAATATTTTGACAGGCAATCACATTTAGCAAAGGTTGTTCTCCCACGATAGTTCACTGCATTACTTTCAAATTACTTAATGTTCTATTTCAGGAGATCTATAAGTGGATTTGTTGCATATGCTTTGCTTAATATAGCCTGTTTCTGTCTTGAGTGGCGAACATATCCGACTTGGAAAGAAGCAGTCTCTGAAAGTCCTTTGCTATCAGTTTGTTAAGCTAAGCTAACTGAGATGTAGAACTTGCCATATATACAACTAGCTGGACAATTAGGCCTGTTCACACAATAGTTTGAATCTAGGTTTAATGTGGGTGACCAACATTAGCATGACTGTGTGAACCCATGCCAACATGGGAGTCTCAGTTGGTAAATCACATTAAACCTAGAGTCAAACGATTGTGTGAGCGGGCCTAATGACTCATATGAAAAGATGCAATAAATTGTTCTGGTTCATACAATCATTTGAATCTAGATATAATGCAAGACGGACTTGCATTACTACTGCAAGACTACTGCAATGCACTCTATATAAGGCTGCCTTTGTATGTAGTACAGAAACTATAGTTAGTTCAAAATGAAGCAGCCAGATTGGTCTCTGAGGTATGCCAGAGATACCACATTATGCCTGTTCTTAAACAGTTGCTCTGGCTGCTGATATGTTTCCAGGCAAAATACAAAGTGCTGGTTCAACTTCTCCTTTACCTTTCCAGGGCCCACTCCAACCTTATGGTGCCCCTGTGCATGAGTGAATCAGTCCTCAGTCACCAAAGTTAGCCAGGCCCTATACAAGTGATTTACAGAGCTGAGTCCTCCTCAAATGGGGTGATATTTCCATCAAGGTTTGACTTGATGTCTTGATGTGTTTCCTGTTCTACATTATACATTGCTGAGGACTTGTTCTCCTTTAAAAACAAAAAACCACTGCTGCAGAAGTCACAAGGAAAGAGCAAAATGAGACTCTGTAGCCAACAAAAACAGTCCTCTTCCTAGTGTAGACCCCTACCAAGTCTTATGACACTTCAGCAGCTGTGTTTGCAGTTTCTGAATCATTCTGAAGTATTTTGAAAAGATATTATAATCTCTGCCAAGACGTACAGTTTTCTTTCCCTGTTCAGACTGGAAGAGTGGAAACTGTGGGGAATTCGTTTTTTAAAAAAACACGTCTTCATTCCAAAGAGATTTTGTAGCTGTGCAAAAGGAAATTGAAAGTATTTGATAGTTATTTGTAAAGTATTACATCCAGACTCACGAAAGATTTTAATAGCATGCTACATTGTAGATAAACTATTTCTTTAGTACAGGTGTTTCTGAATAATCTCCCAAGGATTCTTCAACAATCTCAAAAGTAATTGAAAGGATTATGAAACTATTTCAGAATGACAATGGAAACTAGCTAAAAGCACGCATTTGCAAGCAGATAAGGTTCTTCTTTCAACAAACTTATTCCTCCAAAAAAACCTTTTTTTTAAAACTGCTCCATTGCAAGCTGTGCCCTGATATGCCAATAGTGCTTATTTCCAAATCAGATATTTACTGGTTATTTCTAAAACATGTAAGAGAGAATGAGAAAGGTTATAAAGGTCAAAGTGAACTTAGCTATTGTATTGCACAGACAGAAAGCTGTAGGAAACGACATTTAGGAGACAGAAGGAAGAATTGCGGGGGGTGGGGGGATGATGATTAGTGAAGACAACCAAACATCACACTAAAGGTAACGTGTGCCATCAAGTCAATTTCAACTCCTGGCGCCCACAGAGCCCTGTGGTTTTCTTTTGGTATAATACAGGAGGGGTTTACCATTGCCTCCTCCTGCACAGCATGAGATTGTAAGATTGTGCTGCTGCCCGATATAGTAACAGTGGGGATTCGAACCGGCAACCTTCTGCTTGTTAGTCAAGCATTCCCATACTGTGCCACTTAATACAGGCTTCCCCAACCTGCAGCCCTCCAGATGTTGCTGAACTATAACTCCCAGCATCCCTAGCCACAATTTGTAGATTTGTAAAAGGTGCTCTTCGGCCCATTCCAGGTGCTCTTCAGACCATTCTGGGCATCACCCCCATCACGGTGACCCCGGAGGGGTTAAGTAACTAAAATCTGAATGGGGTATTCGGTCTG
The DNA here is from genome assembly GCF_027244095.1 of Hemicordylus capensis. Classification (NCBI taxonomy): domain Eukaryota; kingdom Metazoa; phylum Chordata; class Lepidosauria; order Squamata; family Cordylidae; genus Hemicordylus; species Hemicordylus capensis. Next base: position 25,664,945 of record NC_069667.1, read on the forward strand.
GTGCTGAACGGAACTGGGGGGTGTTGGGTCCGGTGCCGGACTGTCAAACCAAACAGGTTTGAGGTTGAACCTGTTGGACCTCAAACCTGTTTGCACACCCCTACAACAGAGAACAGGTCTGCTTCTCCTTCTGTGTGACAGCCATTTAGATATTTGAGACAGCTATCATATCTCTCTGGAATCTCCTCTTTTCCAGGCTAAAGTCACCCAACTACTTCTTTAACTGCTCTCCCTAGGTTTTGGTTTCCAGACCCCTCACCATCTTCATTTGGAGTTGGGTTGTCTTGTACAGACTGGATGAGGTCTCTATTGACAATCTAGCCATCGATGATGGAAACACACGTATAAAACCTTTTCTGTCTTGGAAGATGCAAGTTACATCAAAGCACACCCGATCTCTTCAAACTAAAGCCTCTTCAGCTTTGAGTTTCTCCAAAGCTCTGCTTCTCTTAGAACGGAAAGACTGTTTATTTAATATACAACGTTGCAAAATATCATTTTACTTCTGCTATTTGCCCAAAGGCAGTTAATTTCAAATATGAGATTTTGACAAAAATTTACAGCTCATGTATCACAACTTTTATTAAAGTGAGTAAGGGATTATGTCAGGGGACTTGAGAGAGAAAATTAGCAATAACTACTGCCAATTTAGCCCTATTTGGCAGCATATTGCAAAAACCAAAGTTAGGAAGAATGATCTTAATCCAGTTTCACTAGGCGGATGGCACTAAAAAATGTGTACACTAAAGTCTGCCATTTATCTACACTGTTTTTTTTTTGTTGTTGTTGTTTTTTGCATTGTAATATATTGTTCCATCATGACAACATGAGAACAATTAAATTAATTATACTGTAGTGATAGTATACAGTATAATTACTATATACTATCAATACATCTGGACTATTAAAGCAACCATGAAGCAAACATACAGTGCATATACCTTTCATCAATCTCCCCTTCTTGCTGTAGCCTACTGTGACACTTGCAAATATGTCACCGAGGGCTGCACAACACTCAGGAACATATTTTAAAAGGAATGGGGAGATTCATTTTAAAAATGTCCCCTTTTTGAGTACATGCACACTTAGGGCCCTTTCTCACAATCAGTGAGAAGGGCTACTGGGTACACGGGAAGGAAGGCTGCTGAAACTTTCCCCTCTGCAGACGATAGCTGAATCTGTTCTGGGCACATGGATTGCACGCCCAGATGGACACCAGCTGCACTCAGCAGTGCAGATGGTCAGGGGCTGGGATGTGTCATCCTGGCCCCCAGAAATCTCATAATGCACTGTTGCAAGTGCAGGGTGAATTTTGGGGATCCCTCTGGCACTGGTCAGTAGGCTGCTCCTGTGTTGGCACCACATTGCACTGACACACGAGCATTTAGCCTGGGTTAAGGGCATGCTTGAGCCCTTAATTTTGGCTCACAGGCAGGCCTCTTGTGCAGCTTTGCCACCAAGGCACTGCTGGCTTCCTTAGCCCAATCTTGGCTGCATGTGAGAACAGCCTCTTAGTATGGATGCCAGCCATTATTTTATCTAGAGTTGAGCTGAAGCTTCAGTTTTTCCCAAACATTGTCACCAGGGTCAAAAATCCCTCCCTTTTACTGATGCTTTTTCATTTAAATTAGAGGAAAAACCAGTTTGTACACACTTCCCTAGTTGCTTGAGGGTTAGTTCCTCAGAATAGCAAGCCAGCCTGAGCTAGAAGTTGTGGCAGGTGCCAGGGGACATCTGGATTTGTTCTAGCCTATAAAAAGGAGTCCTTGGAGATCTCCTCAGCTGCCACTTCCCTCCTTTGGCCAGTACTGGGTTTTGCTGCATAGCCTGAATCCACCGGTCAAGATCCAAAGTGGGCCTGAATCCCAACAATCTCAACAATTCAGCTTGACCTGAACAAGCATATATATAAATATATATATATATATATATATATATATATATATATATATATATGGCATATCCGTTGCTAATCCCATGCGTGGCAGCTCTCACGAGATTTCGCAAGCAAAGGGAGGGGATAGGAAGGCGAGTGGCCAGCAAAATAAAGCATTGGCCAGGCTGGCTAATGGGCAGCAAGAGGAAACAGTGGCCAGGCCAGCCAGCTGCTGGGCAGGGAGAACAAACTGGGGCTGAAGGGAGGTGGGGGAGAATGGCCAAAGAGATTGGGGGAGAGACAGGGAGAACTAGGGGTGCAGATGCTCTGCGCCAGGTCAGCTAGTTTGATGTATTTTTCAAGCAATCTAAAGATTTCCAACAGGCATCTATTTCCATTCTTGTAGCCATCAAGTACTATAATATTTACTTCAATCCTTTTTTAAAATTGTTTTTTGAATCCATCAAGAGGGGGTTGGCAACCTTGGCTCTTCAGCTGTTATTGAACTACAATTCCCATCATCCCCAGCCACAGTTTTTTGGTTCACAATAAGGAATACTTTCTTAAGCTTATTTTTTGCTTTTACCTAATGTTTACACTACTGTTTACACTACACTACCTTTTACCTAATGTTTACACTACTGACTAATATTCTTAATGAAGCATTATTGATGGATATTTTGAAGTCACATGGTCAAGCATTACTGTTGTATCTCATTAATATGTCAGCCAACATGTTAAAAAAACCCAGAACACCTGGAAAATCCTTTTTTTTTTCTTTTTTTGGAAATAGATTTCAAAGAAATCTTTCTTTCTCTCTTTCCTGCTCTCCTAAGTTTGAGAGGCTGTACACCTGATAAATTAGTGATAAGGTTTGGTAAGGGTGTTTGGGGAAACCTTTGTCTCAGATCATGAATCATATGTTGACATTTTCTAATGATAGATCAATACTTTTTTGAGGGAGCGAGAGGGAGAAAGAGAGAAGGAGACCCTGTAGTATTTTATAAATAATGAGAGGTTAGTGTAAAGTGCAGGCAACAAAGAACAAATCATATTTCTACCTGAGGAATTTTTAAGATCATGCTTCAAATGTGATAAATGTGGCACGTGGGAGTTCTGCTAGAGCTATTAATATGCTGGGTAGTATAAAGAGTTGGAAAAACTGGAGTCCTTGCATTGACTTGCTTCTGTAAACACAAAAGAACATGGGCAATATCAAAAGAGCCCTGCTGGATCCGAGCAAGGGAGCCATCTCTCCCGCGCTCCACCAACAGTGGCCAATGAGCTGTCTTCAGAAAGCTCACAAGCAGGCCATACAGACAACAGTCCAATCCCATCATTTGACTCTGATAAGGTACACTGCCTCTGAATATGGAGCTTCAGCAATGGTGTCATCATCACCACCTTCACCACTAGCACCATCACCACCTCAATCAAAACGTTCTCCTGTGGTTGAAGAAGAAAGTAGTTGGACAGCAATTGCATTGCCTTTGCAAACCATCACAGTCATGTCCATTCCAAAACTGCAGTTAGCATATCAATACATGCTTCATTGAAATGTGTTTCCCAGTTGTTCATATTGCTGGATTCAGCATCAAACATATCCCCAACACTCTGTATTCATCACCACCCAAAGACCTATTCAGTGGTTGCAGTGCTGATCAGCAATGCAAAGAGTGGTGCTAAGTACATGGATAATGGCAAAAGAAGGTTCTATTAAGACCCTAGCAAATACATGGAATCCAAAATTGTTTCACCAGTTTGTAAGGCAGAGTTCCTACTTATACTTTCTGGTTCCTTTGTTCTAGGATTTCCTCACGTGTTATATATTTTTAGGTGTCCACCAAGTAGAGATGTGCATGAAATGAATTTTTGAATGAGTTTCAAATTTAAAAAGAATTCAAAAAATTGGTTCAAATTTGAATCAAATTTGAATCTGGTCTGAAAATTCAATTTGAATTCAAATAGATTTGACCCTATTTTGGTGCCTTTTTAAAACAATGGAAGGAAGGCCGAATGGTTAAAAAAGGCATCAAATGGAATTGATTTTGAATCAAATTTCAAAAATTCAATTTGAATTCAAATCAAGTTGCCCTTTTAAGGGGTGATTTGATTCAAATTTGAATCACTCAAATCACCCAGATTCTAGTCGAATCAATTCTTTCAAATCAATTTGCACATCCCTACCAATCAGGTCTTTTTAAAAGGGTGTGATGTGTGTAGCATAATGTGTGTAATGTATGAAGGTGACAGCATACAGGTATAGTAATCAACGAGCCAGAACTGGCTGCAGCTTTTCCATCCCATGTGCTAATTCTTCCTCCTCCACCTTCATCCTAAACTCAGTTCTGGACCAACATCCACTACCACCAAACTTATTTCAGAAATTTAAAGTGCTGCATCTACACAGCTATCACCACCCTTTGGTCACAAGAAAAAGGACAGCTGACAGCAAGGGTAGATCAAGTGGTCAAGGATTCATCTATAACATGCAGTTCAGTTATGGAAGCAAGTGCTGTGAAATGGAAACACAGGAAGTTGCTTTATACTGAGTTAGACTACTTGGTGGCTCAGTATTGTCTACAGTGATTGGATGGAACACTCCCGGATTTCAGAGAGGGGTCTTTCCCAGGTGATGCCAAGGATCCAACTTGGGACCCTCTGCTTACAAAACCACTGCTCTACCACTAAGTTATGGATGCTCCTGATGAACGTCTGAAGCTGCCTTATACCAAGTCAGACCATTGGTCCATCTAGCTCAGTATTGTCTGTACTGACTGGTAACTACTACTCCAGGGTTTCAGATAGGGTCGTTTCCCAGCCCTACCTGGAGGTACTGCCAGGGATTGAACCTGGGACATTCTACATGAAAATCAGATACTCTGCTAATGAGCTATAGCCCCCTCTGGCCTTTTAGCAGCACTTTCCATATGTTCTCATTTTAGTACTCACCAGTTTATCCATTCTGCTGTACGCCTAAAAATCATAAACGATCTCTAAATTTATTGGCTTTTATCGCAACCTCAGATGAGGCTAAATGCTTTCCAGTTATATATCAAAATGAGTAGACACTCTCTTAGGTAAATTAACCTCAGTCTTTAGCAATAATTTAGAAACTAAGTACGACTTTGGGGGTTGGTTCTATCTATCTGTTATCTGCCAGCTGTAAAGACTCCAAACAAGTCTACTAAAAAAGCCCTCTAATATTCTGCATCTATTTTGCAAACATAAATATTAACGTGCCCAAAGTGTAGGAGATGCTGAATGCAGGAAACTGCCTTATCTTAAGTCAGAACTCTGGTCATTTTAGCTTCAGTATTGTCAAGGATTGCAAGGAGGCATCTGTTTCAGTCCTGGACTGCCCTGTTGGATCAGACCCCCGGCTAATCTAGTCCAGCATCTTGGTTTCCACAGTGTCTACAGGGCATTCTTAGATGCCTCTGAAAAAACCCCAGGCAAGAGACAAGGGCCTGCTCTCTCTCCTGCTGATGCTCCCTTGCAATTGAATTTGAGATCTTTTGCATGCAAACTAGGTGCTCTGCCACTGAGCTAATACTTACCCCAGGTGAATATGTGAGCCTGGTCGCTTAAGCCTCACCTTAAGGAATAACAATTATATTGTGACATAAGCTTCCACACCTTACTACATCAGATGTATGGCGTGTTTTCCTCAGTTGGCAGACACAGAGACCTCATTCACACATAAAGTAGAACCGCAGGTCCAGTTATGGCAAACCGTAGAGAGTCTTAATTTGTAATGCCTACACAATATACTAGACTGCATTGTTAGCATTCCATGGAAGTTTAGGGGATCACCTTAACTTGCAATTTCCACACTTCTTCGAGTACCAAAGTCTCATCTTAAACTGAAGAGTTCCTGATATTTTAAGACTTTTCTAAAACAAATGACTCCGGCTGGGAGCCCACCAACAGCTCCTCCTCCAGCTGTTGACTTCTACAATCAGTGAGGATCAGCGACAAGGACTGAGAGACTTGCACTTCATTTCACCTCAGAACTTTCAGCATCTCTCTGGAGTATTTAAAGGCAGATCAAGCTTGTTTATTTGCTGCTGCCAATTCCTCCCCCTATGAATGTTTTGAACCCGTTAATCAGAGTGCATTTCTTCTGTACTTTACCCCAGCAGAGATATTTATTAGGGTCTAAATGGAATATTTTTCTCTACACGATGTCATCTTTATATATGCATTTGTTTTCATTTTGTGCTCTTGCTGTACATTGCATAAAACCCATTCATCTGAAGCTTTTGGACACCCTTTTAAGCTGATGAAAACAGCAGCCGAATCCGGGGGGCAAAAAGACACATACCAAAGTAGCAAAGCTCTAAAAACACTTCTGTAAAACCACAATTTAAACTCAATCCAAGCTGTGGTATATATTACCCATCAAAAATTTCACACCCCATAAACAATCGCTTCAGTACAAATATATCTTCTGCCCATGTCCAAGCAAAAGAGCCCAGAGTCCAAGATGATCAGAAAGTCAACAATCCATTCTTGCTTACGATGACAGAAATGTACGGTGCGGTTAAAGCCCTTTTATTGAAAATACTGCCACCATTTCCTCTTTATTAAACGAAGGTGACTCCAATGTCAAGGGCCTCTATTCATCGAAAGTGCGGCAGGAGGAGGGAGACAGTCCATTAAGCCAAGATGTGGAGAGTTTAAATCATTACTGAAATAAATATGAACAAACCATCTGCCAAAGTCCCTGATTCACCACCATCCACAGATTTAAATGTGACAGTACACTTGAAAAATGGAAAATAATATATGTGTCATTTAAAAATTTCTATTTATTTGATGGTAATACTTATATGCTGCTTTCCACTTATAAAAGCCCTTCAAAATGACAGACAATTAAAAATACATAGAATTTCTTAGAGCTATATGCATTGTAATGGTGGACTGGCACTCTTCTCTCTCTCTCTCTCCCTTTTCTCTTCCTTTTTCTATTATTAATTTTATTATTATTATCATTATTATTTTAATTGAGTTCATTGATATTGGGATTATTTATTTGTATTTTGGATGTGGCCATAACTTGAATGTATGATATTTATTTAAAATATTTCTATAACGCCCCAAACTTGCGTCTCTGAGCAGTTTACAATTACATTTTACAATCTGAGTGATTAGTTGTAATAATTTGGGAGGATGAGGTTAACTCAATGTATTATTATTATAATAATTATCATCATCATCATCATCATCATCATTGTTTTCTTGTACATTGAATAATTTTGAATGCTAAATTATGGAAATGTATGTTTAATAAATTGCTAGTGACAAAAAATAAATATAAATACATACAAACAAGAAGAATAAAATACAATGAGATAAAATAATTAGACAGCAGCAGCTACAAATTAGCAAACAACCAGACAGATAGCTACATAGATCTGTCTATGAATCTGCCTGAGTCAGACCATTGGTTCATCTAACCCAGTATTGTCTACATGGCCGACATCCAAAGCACCAACTCCATGAAATGTTCTGCTTTATGGCACCTTAGTGAGGGTTCTCTATTCACCTGGGGAGGGGGATTTTCACATATCTCCCCTCCCCTGGAAGCACTCCCCGTGACCCCGAAGATTGCTGTGTTACTTTGGAAAATAGCAGCAGCAGGGGCACAGCTTCCATTGGACAAGTGTGGATGATTGCACCTGGGCCTACAGGGTTTGACAGGTCCCCAAGGGCCCCCAAGGGCAGTCCCCCTTGTTCACGAGTCACCCTCTCTCTTATTCTCCTTATTTGCCACTGCCCAAGCAAGCTAAGCAGCCGCTGATCAGCTGCTTGAGTCCCACCATCCCAGGAGCTGCGCATTCAGGGCACAGGTGATTTCGTCTCTCCTACCCACCCAAAGAGAGAGTAAAAGGTGTGAGGCTGAGAGGACAAGCTCACTGCGTGCATGAGACTAGTGAGGAGGGATGGAGGACTCCATGCATCATGCCGTGTGCACCCAGAAGAGTTCAGCCTGCAGCTGCAGTAGGAGGAGAGGTGGAGAGAGGAGGACCAGGGCAACCCCCGGCCAGGAGCCATACCTCTCCCTAGTCTCTCTCCAGCAGCTGCCTTAGTTCAAAGTTTGCCATTGATTCTTGCCTACCAAACCAAAGGCAATTCTTTTCCTCCTTTACTTCAGTTCAGCGCTAGCAGCTGCGGGGAGGGAGGGAGGGAGGTGTGGAGTGTGTGTTGCTGCCTTGCTGGGGGGTGGGAGCCTCCAAATGGTGGCAGGGAGGCCACGCCACTGCTGCCGCTAGCGGCCATGCTGCAGGGAGGGAGGGGAGGCGGTGCCAGCCAGTGTGTGTGGCTGTGTTGCTGCTGGCCTGCCGCCAAAACAACACACCTGGGTTGGCTGCATTATTTCTCTGGTGGGTAGGAGAGAGAGAGAGAGAGAGAGAGAGAGAGAGAGAGAGAGAGAGAGAGAGAGAGAGAGAAGACGTGCAATAAACATAGGCCTGGGGTACCCGTGAGTTTTCGCAGGGTGGCCAGAACCTAAGGGGTATACTCGTGGGTCAAATGGGCCATAAGCCAGAATTTGGCTTTTAAAAAACCCAATTTGGCCACCTAGGTTTTCAGACAGGCCAATGCACCTAAGCGCTACATTGTTTTGTTAGTAAGGGTGAAGCTGAGACAGTGCTTTTTCATCTTATCCTATTTGCTGTACTGCTAGTGAGAAACGTTATTCCAATTTCTTGGATAAGAGTTGAGAGGCAGTGATTTAAACAAGACCAAGGGCAGCTTCATTTATGCCTCTCTCTATGACATGGTTACTCAGCACTCTTGAAGCAGCTCTCGGCTGTAATTGTGAACTGTCTCTCCGCTGAAGAGTATTCGTGTTTGAGTAGGCATTGGATGCTATGAAAATTTTGTCGGCATTCATTAATCTGTGATGGCACATTCAGACATACACATCACCCCTGCTGCATATAGCACGTGTGAACGGGCCCCAAATCCATGAAACTGAAATTTGAGCTAAATTATTTCAAGGGCCACAGAATCATGATGCATCTCAGTACTTTACTCTCAGGTTTTAAAAAAGGCAAAACAGGGGGCCAGGAGAAAGAAAGGAAGGCAGTGAAGGGCCTATTTTAAAATCTAGTCCCGGGGTCCACTCCAACCTTGCTATCCCTTTGCCCCTGTACAACTTCATTAGTCTGAATTTCAGTCCCTGGTTCTCCAGAATATCAGGCAATATTTCTTCCAGTCCTCTCTGGAGTCACAAGGGCATGAACCAGGGCCCCTTTGCATGCAAAATACTTCTTCTACCAATTCCAATGTGTTTTTTCCTAATTGAGTCTCTTTTTTAAGATCCAACAGAATGAGGCCTTTCCTTCTAATTCTTCCTCTGCCTCTGCCTCAAGTGGGATATCCTCTAGGACCACAGGGTTTAGGTTCAATCCCTGATCGCATCTCCAGGCAAGGCTGAGAAAGACTCCTGCTTCAAACCTAAGAAAGCTGTTGCTAGTCAGTGTAGACAACACTGAGCTAGATGGACCAATGGTCTGACTCAGTGCAAGGCAGCAATTTACATTAAACAGATTTAAGTATTGCCATGAAGGCAAGAATTGATGCTGTGGACTACCAAGCTAATCCAGGCAGGGATGTAGCTATAATTGAGCAAAAGGGTTCAAAGAACCCGGGGCCCCAGCTCCTGAGAGCCCCCTAGCTCCACCTCTCCCTATTTTCTTCATTATCTCCTTCTCTCTGAGGGGCCACCAGAGAGAGGGGTGTACACAGGCCCACTCCTCTCCCCTAGCTACACCCCTGAATCCAGGGGCTATGGAAGCAGCATACCAAGGATTAGGACTTTGCTCAGCCAACAGTGAATTGTCCAGCAGAAGTTCCATGCTGAGGATACCCACATTTGGTTTTGTGTTGCCATGGCAATACTTAAATCTGTTCAGCATGCTGCCTTACACAAAGTCAGGCCATTGATCCATCTAGCTCAGCATTGTATACACCAGGGCTGCTCAGCTTCGGCCCTCCTGCAGATGTTGGCCTACAACTCCCATAATACCTGACTATTGGCCACTGTGGCTGGGGATTATGGGAGTTGTAGTCTGAAAAAAAAGCAGGGGGGGTTAAGTTGAGCAGTCCTGGTCTACACTGATTACCAATGGCTCTCTTAGGTCTTAGGCAGGAGTCATTCCCAGCCTTACCTGGAGATGCTGCCAGGGACTGAAACTGGGACCTTCTGCATGCAAAGCAGATGCTCTTCCACTGAGCTATGGCCCCATCACTGACACAGGGGCCATTGTCAGTGGGAAGAACCCAGGCTGTAGCTGTGCATTCAGTCTACATCCTCCATGCATGTCAATATTCTTCTTCTTCTTGGGATTTGCTGTTGACTTCACATGAATGAGCTCTGGGTTGCTGGGTTTTGCTCCTAATAGGGGAGAGTTGGTTCAGCCCTCTCTGGCAGGTGCCTCCTCTGGTATTACAGACCATTCTGTCCCCCTATGCCCCTCTACGTCTCCTCAAAGTATTTCTGGTTCTGGGACCAAGGCACTGCAAAAATTCAAGTGCAAAACCAGCCTTGGAGAACAAGTGGTATTTGGGATTCATGCCCAACTCACAAGAAATGCCCATCTCACAAGAAACGAACTATCCAAACAGAAGCGGGGGAATCATTTTTCTCCTTAGGAAAACACTCTAGACTAGAGGCAAAAAAGGAATGGTGGTGGGTGCTATAAACAACAATATAATATAGAAAATAATACATTGGAAATTCTTATCGTTCTTGCTAAATCTTTTGCAGGAGAAACTGCCTTTTATCATTCATTTCATCAGCCAGAAAAATCTGTGGGCCAGTCTGAGAACAATCAAAAGGGCAGAGAGGAAATTAAACAAAGTGGTTATGTGTTTGGAGAAGCAGGAGGATTGAAATTCCATTATTCTTCTGTGAAGGAACCCTGCTGTGCTTGCAAAGCCGTTGGGTTCTTAAAAAAAAAAATCAGAGGAAACTTTACTGACTGATCATGCATACCGAAAGGCTATTTTGCTTTGCATTTGCTGTAGATGAATCCAGGATGCTCTCTTATTCAAGAAGCCTATTTGTCAGGAATCATCCTCACTTCTGGTTTTGAATTTGGAGTCCCTGAAATGGTGGGATGAAGAGGATTTCATCTCTGTGGAAGAAGCCTGAGCAATGTCAGATGGCATCCTTACAATAATCTCTGCGTCATGATGTGATCCGTCTGTGATGTCTGACCAGCATAGTTTGCATGTACACACAGCTGGTTTTCCAATGTTCCTTAACAGCAACTCCAGTTAGCATGTATCTGCACCCCAGCCATTAAAAGATGCCCTACTAGATCAGACTAAATGTCCATCATGCCAGGCACTTGCTTTTGCTGACTTTGAAGAACATAGGAAGCTTCCTTATACTGAGTCAGACCACTAATCCATCTAGCTCTACACTGAATGACAGCTTACTGCTCTTCAAGGTATCAGGTTGGAGTCTCTTCCAGCCCTACCTGGAGATGCCAAGACAGGGGCAGAACAACTCTTTAGGCAACCATGTTCAATGAACACTGGAAATTCAACGGGGCCTGGGCTGAGGCTGTGGCCATGCACGGCCTGCCTCTCTCCTCAGCGTCAGCAAAGAGCCAGCCTGCATCAGGCCAGGGCTGGAGGAGCCACCGGGAGAAGCCCTTCCTCCTCTCTCCTTCTGCCATCATTGGATTTGCTAATGGGCAGAGGGAGCATAGGAACATGGGAAGCTACCATCTACTGAGTCAGACCATTGATCCATCTAGCTCAGTATTGTCTTCACAGACTGGCAGTGGCTTCTCCAAGATTGCAGGCAGGAATCTCTCTCAGCCCTATCTTTGAGATGCTGCCAAGGAGGGAACTTGGAAACTGGATGTCCTTCCCAGAGCAGCTCCATCCCCTGAAGGGAATATCTTTCAGTGCTCACATTTCTAGTCTTCCTTTCATATGCAACCAGGGTGGACCCTGCTTAGCTAAGGGGACAAGTCATGCTTGCGGCCACAAGACCTGTTCTCCTCTCCTAGAGAGAGAGAGACTGTGGAGGTGGGCAGTGCATGGCTCTCCTGGCCCTGGTGCCATGCAGTGCTGGGTGTGGCAGGCAGGTGAGTAGTTACAGAAGCAAGCAGCTAGGCCTGTGCAAATCTGGATTCGGAAATTCGGATTTTATACAAAATTGCTCAACATTGGTTGAAGAAATCAGTACAAACTTGATCTCTCTCTTTCTCTCTCTCTGGAAAACTGGATCTGGAAAGTCAGAATTAATTCTAAAATATTGAAATTAATTTTAGAAAAACTTCAGAATTTCAGAATAAGCAAAATGGAATAATATTTTCCCATAGAGGTAAAGGGAAATTTTAAATTTGTTTTACTAAAACTCACCATTTGTATCTAGAGCACTGAAAATTGCCACACCTATGTGGAAGGAGGTCAGAGCTACATGTAGCAAAATTGAAGATAATTGGTCAATACCTTGATTTTTGGTGATTTTCTGATAATTTCATGTAAAAATGGTTTAAAATGGTGAAATCTGGCTGTTTTCAAAGCAGAACTTTACAAAAGTTTTAGAAATGGAACCTTCTGAAACTGAAGAGCCCCCTTGGACCACTAGTCCACCAGCATGCGGCGTAATCTGCCCTTTTTCTTCATGAAAAGGGGTCACAGCACGTCCCTTTTGCCCCCTTTAATAGTTCTGGAATGGATGGGCATACCATTATGAAATCTGGCACACAAAAATTCCACATAGGCAGGACTCTGCATAATCATTTTCAAAGCTATGGGTCAATCTCTCAATTTTGGGGGGGGGAATGAATTTTTTTCTTTAAAAATGGTGACATCTGGCTTGTTTGAAGCCAGAACTTTACAAAAACTTCTGAAACTGAAGAGCCTCCTTGGAGGAATCTGTCCTTTGCCTTCATGACAAGGGGTCACAGCATGCCCCTTTAGCCCCTGTTTTATAACTCCTGGATGCATGGGCATACAGTTATGAAATCTGACACACATGAAGTCCACATTGGCAGGACTCTGTGTTATTTTTCTTCAAGGCTATGGGTAACTCCTCTGATTTTTGGTGAATGTGGGAAGAAAACTAAAAAAGGGGGGGGGGAAGAGCTAAATCTAGTTTGTTTCAAGCCAGAACTTTACAAAAGGTCCTGGTTCTGAAGCCCAGCCAAGGACCAGCACTCCCTGTGTGGAGGAACAAGGCAATTCCTTTGATTTTATATTAATTTTGGTTCTCCCCATTCCAGAAGCACACAGCCAGCAAAAGTGAAAGTACTTTGAATGTCTCTGTCTTTGTGGTTAGAAAGAATGTGTCACTTTCCCTTTTAGATATTAAGGGGTTAAAAGGTGTGAAATCATCTTTTTAAAGTTCTGCCTGTTACTGCTATGGGGAGACTAAAATCAAAGGAATGTCCTTTTTTCTCCACATGGGGTGGGATGGTGGTCCTAGGTTTTCTCTTTTTCACTAGCTCCTCCAGGCTCCCAAAATGACCTTGAGCATGGTGAAGGACAGATTCAACAATCTAAGGAGATGTCAGAGAGAAGAGAAAGTGCAAATCCACTTTTCTGAAGTGGAGGAGAGCATTGAAGAAGTGGCTTCTCTGTCTGCTCTAGCAGACCATGCTCGTTGCTTTCAGATCATTCCGAGATGCCAGAGAGTATGCTTTCCATCCTCATGCTTGCCCTGTTTCCAGCCTGACACATTTTGAACATTTCTGTAAACTGCAGATTTGTTGAGATGCATAGCAGCATTTCAGAACGGTCAGGCTCTGAAGTTTCTGCTTAGAACTCTGTGTGAAGTGAAATCTGTTTTTCTGTTTCTAGCTGGAGCGGTTCATCAGTGGAAACTGAATCTTGTAAATAATACAGCTCTTCTTCACCTCTGACGCACTTCTCTCTCTCCTTCTCTTTCTCTCCGCTCCGCCTTGCGACTGGACCACTTGCAAATAGGCCTTTGGGAAACCAGCTTAGCCCAAACTTCATCTCTAATTCTGTGGTAATATTCTGTTCTGTATGAGGTGACATGGTTAGCTTTTTTTCTCCTCCCTTTGATTTCCTCGGCAAGCACTGCACAGACATAATGAGGATATTGTTGAAAGCTCAGTTCTCAGACTAAACGATCACTCATATTTTTCAACAATTCTGCAACTGTACGCTTCATTTTTCACTTGCTTAGAACTGTGACATGCCTCTGAAACAAGAAGCCAGTGCGAGATTTTTTTAAATGCCCAATCACCGTGCAAAACATGGCAGAACTGCAGAGTTTTTCCATGTCAAATCTTCAAATCAGAGTTTGTGAAAGGTACAGCAGAGGGACCAGTGCACCATCATTTTATATGTGTGTGTACAGGATGCAGGTGAGCATTGCACTAGGATAAAAACACGAAGAAAGGAGCTTCTGTTCCCAATTAGTTCTTGTGCTAGCAAAATAGATTATGCAGCCTCTTGCTACTTCTTTTGCTACCTCCTTTCCGTTCTGTACATCCTCTTCCTCCACCAGCAGCTGCACAACATTGTAGGGCAGCACAAACCACTCATCTTCCATTAGTGCAACACTAGCCTTGAGGCTCTATATGTAAGATCATAAGAACAGCCTTGCTGGATCAGGCCCAAGAAGGCCTATCTCATCCAGCATCCTGCTACAAACAGCGGCCCACCAGATGCCGCTGGAAGCCTACAGGCAGGAGTTGAGGGCATGCCCTCTCTCCTGCTGTTACTCCCCTGCAACTGGTACTCAGAGGCATCCTGCCTCTGAGGCTGGAGGTGGCCTATAGCCCACCAAACAGTAGCTGTTGTTGGACCTCTCCTCTATGAAGTCATCCAAACCCCTCTTAAAGCCATCCAGGTTGTTGGCTATCAACACATCTTGTAGCAGAAATTCTACAAGCTGATTATGAATTATAAACACACACACACACACACACACACACACACACGGATGGATTTGTGCAGATGAAGGTGTGAAACCAGGGATTCTCAGTGTTGGTTCCCCTGATGTTATTGGACTTCAATTCCCATAATTCCCAAACAAAGTCCACTGGGGCTGGGGATTATGGGAGTTGAAGTCTAACAACATCTGGGGACCCAACTGGGAGCATGGGATACATGGTAGAATATGCAGTTTTATATTGGCAAGGGTTAGCCAGCAGCTAGCTGGGAGTTATTTGCCATGACTCATCAGTATGCCTTACACCCTTGCTAAGTGAGCAAAGAGACACTTTTAAAAGTGGCAATTATCTTATATTTAGCAAGAGGAGGAGAGCAGCTGGTCCTATCCAACCCCGCTCCCAAGCATTTTCCCACTGGTTGTTGCTGGTGTCTATCTTATGTTTATTTTTAGATTGTGAGTGAGCCCTTTGGGGACAGGGAGCCATCTTGTTTATTTTTCTATGTAAACTGCTTTGAGAATTTTGGTTGAAAAGCAGTCTATACATATTCATAACAGTAGTAGCCATTAAGCCAAACCACGACAAGGGCTGGATGGAGGACTTAGAATATTTCTAGACTTTGATTTGTGGAGCGTATTAGAAACTCCCCTATACATTCAAAATACTTTGCAAAATACAGACAGTCTGTTGATACCAACATCGCAGCAAAACCGAGGTTACCACCCTCCCCCCGCAAAAAAAACCCAGAGCTGTGAAACATGAGACCATTACAGTCCTGATTTAAACATCCATTCGTGAAAAACTGTATCTGCAGTATACAGTTCCAGGTATAAACAAGATTATTTGACACATTATATAAGACACTGGGTCCCCCGCCCCCAAAGTCTAACTAATGTCTGTGTAATATAATCAGTGTATCCAACCTTAGTTATTTACAGAGTAAATCCTGTGTGCCTGGTTCCAGGCTTTTCCTCCAGTCTTCTATTAATCTGTCAAATGCAATATAGCTCATATTCTCTCTTTTTATTTTTCCTTGTCTCTGTCTCTTTCTTGATTTCCCCTCTCCCACGTTTCCTAGTACTCTCACATGCATATAGAGTCTCTTATACAGCACCCCTAACATCCAGATGTGTTCAGCACGCAAACAATAGATTGCATTTCCCTTACAAAAAGTTACAAGGCAAGGATAATAACCAGTCCAATTTCTTCCTCGTGAAGAGTGTTCCATTCTGTAGAGGGCAGCCTTGTTTCAGACAGAAGAGTGAGCATCCAGAATCCTCCCCCAGCTTTATCATTTGTGCCGTAGCTCTAATGGCATTTTTGTCATGTTAGAGATTGTCAGATCTGCGCGATAGAGAATGACTTTCTCTGATGGCGATATTACAATGTGTAGTGCAGACCTTGGAAACAGAACAAAGCACGAGCGAGAAATAGCGCCATCACTTCCCTTTTCAAACAGTATTAATGCCTTTTTGCCTTAACAACTGATCATGAATTTAATTTGCTGCCAAGTACTACATACTTACCCATAGGTACATATCGGCTTGCCATTTCTTTTTTATTATTGTTATTTCATTCTATTTCATTCTTTATGGTTCCTTTGAGGGCATCTGTCTTCCCAGGATACAAAGAGACTGGAAATCTGTTCTAGGCTAAAATAAAGGAAGCTAAGATAGGTGTACGGTAAGGGTATCCTGCCTCCTTATTTTTACATTAAAGACCATCACCTTGAATGCAAAGGGTTCAAAAAAGTAGACTCAAGGCAGCAGAAGAAATCAAAGATCCTGGGAAGTTGCATTGCTATAGATGTCTGCACAAAACAATTCCATTACTAGACTACTTGACCTCACACCAGATACAATAAGGAAAGTTATTCACATTTACAGTATACTGCATTGCTGACCTTGTGCTCCATGCAATGGAACAGAATGACCAATGTTTCCAAACCTTTGTTAGCATTTTTATGTACGAGGGCAAAATCAGACATGACGTGGGAGATCCATGTGGCTAGGAACTTCCACAGGACAGGTTTTTAAGACATTAGCAGCTCTACAGAGCGACTTCGAAAATCAGGGAAATTGATTTCTGGAAGGCCATTCTAAATTCTCTCTGTAATACTCTTTCCCCAGTCTAAATTCCAACCAGTTGCTATTTTTTTCTGTAAAAGAAAAGACACAGATAGAGGTACTGTTCTCCCTCCACCCCAAGTATGTTTAGTTTAGTTCTAATATTTAATTCTGCAATGGTCAGAACTAACTAAGGACAATCTGTGGGGGAGAAATGATTAACAAGCAATAATTGCTAACATGGTGCATTGTGGTAATTGCCATTCTTTCAGTGAATGCAGCCATTGCTAAGGGTAAGCAGCCAGACAGCTGGCTCCAGCCTCCAGAAGAGGATGTTGTGTGGCTGTCTTCTGCCCCCAGGTCCAGGTAAACAAGAGAGACAGGGAGAGCATGAGGGAAGGCAGGGGGGAAGGGATGGGAATGCAGAGAGGGCACGGCTAGGGGGACTTCCGAAAGCCATGTCAGAACTCCCACAGAGTTCCTCAATGACTGGAGCTGACTGTCTGAGAGCCTTTCAGTCGATGCAGCATTCCTTCAGAGAGTGCCTGACATGGGGCACATGGGGTCTAACATGCCTGCCAGACCGATCCAACTGCACAGCCCTCATGTTTAGTGAGTGGATGGTGACCATGCAAGCAGGGCGGATATTTTTCATGAGCTTCACACCAGGAGCCCGTGCTCTCCCCAACTTGGCAGCTTTTTGGGATGATGCTGATTTCCTCATTCAGAAAACAATTAAGGAATAATGCTGTGTTTAATGATTAAACATTAATGCAACTGATCTAAAATTGCAGACAGCCGACTTTTTATCCTGTGCTGCAAAAGCATCAGATTTCTAATTCCCATAATTTCCACCTGTGATTATACAGGCACGGTAGTATAACCTCAAATGTTTGCTTACCAAACATAAATGGGAATGCTGTCTAAAAGGAAGAAATACATTGGTTTAGAGATCGTGAAAGGTCCATGCGCTGTCAAACATTTTTTTTATTTACTACATTTGTATCCTGCTCTTCATCCAAGGAGTCCACACTCCCAGAACCTCAGGGGTATACTCGTGAGTCAAATGGGCCGTAACCAAAAATTAGCTTTAAAAAAGCCAAATCTGGCAACAGAGGTCCAGAGTGGTATACATCATTATGATTACCCTCACAACAACCCTATGAGGTAGATTAGATTAAGAGATAAGTGGCAGGCCCAGAGACACTCAACAAGTCTCATGGCTGAATGGGAATTTGAACACGGGTCTTCCTGGCCCGATGCCAACATTCTAATCACTACACCACACTGGCTCCACAGTGGCATAGGTCGTTCCATTTCCACATACAGAATGCACCTGAGAAAAGAATAGTATGTGCCAGCACATGATTAGGGTTGGCATCAAAATGTCAGAACAGCAACACTCAAAACAAATTGTTGGGTTCCTCCCAGAAAGAACCGTCCGAGAGTTTTCAAAGGAAGACACATGAATTTCAGTTTGATGAATGAAATTTCTCAGGGAGGATTTTCAGTTCCTTAGGAAAACAATTGCAGCCGTCATTTAGAGGGGCAGACTGCTTCACATATGCATATTCATCACTTGATTACTACAAATTCAAATGATCTAGGACCTACATACCTGAGAAATCACCTCCCCCTGCTTTAGCCTAGCCAGAATGTATTCCTGTTCACACATGATGTTCCACACGTGTATGGTCTGCAGTGGCTTACATGTTCCTCAGCAGAATTTCATGTGCTCAGCTGACAGCAATGATTCAGTAGCCAACTGTAGAGAAATCAAGCAGTGTATATACATGTGTGAATGGGCTGCTTTCTAATCTGTGAGGGCTGGCCTGATGGTAGTTGGATTTCAAACTATCTAGCCTTGCTTGGATGGTTTTATCCCCTTTACAAAAGAAGTCCAACTTTCAACAAGATGTAAAGCTGGGAGGAATTCAGCCAGGAAATATAAAGAAACTCTGATTGCAAAGCATTTTTCTATCTCAAGTCTCTACAGGTCGTGCCAGACTCTTGTAAGGTCAAAGACAGATATGGCATTGTACTTCAGATGCGGATTTGAAGATTGCAATCCTAGATTCCTACTGGGTCAGATTAACCTCTCTTCAAATGAGAAGGCTGAATAAGGCCTGAACAGAGAGGTCCTTTTCTTTCTCCCTCTTTCACCCCTTCCCAGCTGTAGAATCCTGAGTCATGCAGTTGTCTTACATAGTGGCACATTATCTAATAAGATGTACATTTGAAGTTGGGGATAATGTAATGGTTTGGTTTGTGTTCATAGCCTATTTCCCACAGGTGAGGTTAAAGTAGTGTGGGCTACACTTTAACTTTTAAATCCTCAACCATATTGTTTGCTGATAAGTGGCATGGGCTGCTCATTTGGGGGCTGGGGATGAAGAAGTTAAACCCCCATCCAGTAGTCCCTCTATTTTTTTTTCCATCTCTGTGCGGAATGAGTTTTGTTCTGGGCGGCAGTATCAAGGCAGTGTGTGTGTACCTGCATTCAGAATGGGGCCTTCCTGATTCAACCTGAGCAGGATCTAATAATGAACTGAGCGGATATCCAAATACTTTGTGAGCATGCACACGTGTACACATGCCTTAGAGGGAACAGTGACCCCATCCCCATGAATGAACAGCCCATACGACTTCCCCCAAGAAAATAATCTTTCAAGTTAGGTTTAAATCTTGACTATCAGGTTTTAACTGGAGTGGTACTTCCATGGAATGTTACCCACATACTGTTTAAGGGTCTCTTGTAGGGAAGGTTTTTTAAACATGGGGAATGCACTTGACATGATCCTTACCTGCAATCTGATATAAAATGCTGTTTTGGGGTTGTTGTTGTTTTTGTTGTTGTTTTTGCACCCTGGCCATTTCCCAGCCAGAAATCTCTCTGCCGTACTTCTGTTCCGTGCATCTTCAGGAAGCAAAGCAATTCACACAAAGGCGTCGTGCAAATACAGGGAATTGGTCCTAAAATAATCTTGTTCCCTAAAGAACCCAGAGACTTTTTTTGTTCATGTCAACACCTTTATAAGATCAAGCTTTGCATAGCTGAGTTAATATTGGTGTGTTCTCATTTTCATGTGACTTTGTATGAAACCACTCAGGGATACCACTGATTGGGGCCATGAAGCACACTTCAAAATGCTTCTCACTCAGGAATGTATTTGCTGACTTGTATCAGGTGGAATTGTTTCAGATTCCAACCAAAAATGTAAGCTTTTTTTTAAAAAAAATGCAAATGTCTCTACAATCCTCAGTACCTGATGTTCTGATTTAATGTTAACTTGAATAGTTCAACGTGACACATAACCACTCACTATGGCAACCCCAATGGATATGTGTTGAAATCCACTGCCTTGATTAGTCCTAATCTTAAACTCATGGTAGTTCTGCTACCTGAATATTTCACTAAGGAGATATATATAGTGAAATATTCAGGTAGCAGAACTACCATGAGTTTAAGATTAGGACTAATCAAGGCAGTGGATTTCAACAACAACAACAACAACAACACAGAAATGTTACCTACCCCTTCATTCTACTGCATGTGTAGAGCAAGCCTCAGCTGAGAGGGAATTAATCACAGTAGATGGCTCCATGTGAAAGGAACTCCAAGATGTCCCACTGAAGACCTTATGCAGAGCCTGGAAGTCTTCAGACTCTGGAACTGGTGGGTCTTCTTCCCCCCCATTCCCCATTTTCTACAGAGCCTAGCTTGCAAACATGCCATTGATCGGCTGCCCTTTGTGTATCATCACACAGCATCACAACAGGGGCAAGAAAGTGTGTGTGTGGGAGGCTGGGGTGGGGGAGAGAGAGAGATAAAGAGAACAGGTGGTTCAAGTTTAGAAAATCCATCCTTTGGGTTCTGTCTCTTTTCAAAAAGGCCGGAAACAAAGAAATCCCCTGTGACAAAGCTGTGAATGCCCGAAGAATACAACTAACTATGTGTGTTCATCTGTAGGACTCTCTAAGGAGTACAAGTTCAAACCAATGATAAGAAAATAGCCTCCCCTGAAGATGCCAAAAACCATATTATATGAACTAAAACATTTTAATACATAAACCTAAACCTAAACCTAAATTGGAAATGGTCACAACACTGTAAAAAATTATAATGAGGTCATAATAAACAAGAAAAGATAAAGGTAATAATAACCAGTAAATAAGAATAAACAATATGCAATTCACATATATGCATGCATCAGGAGATGGTTCTGACAAAACTGCTGCATAGAATGATGTCCATCAATAAACAAGAAGTAAATATAATAAACTTCCAATGGTTCCCACAACAGCAGGTAAGCGGGCTGGGTTCCCTTCACCCGCTTTCCTGCAGTCATGAGAATAGCCTCAAGGTATTGATCATCCTTCTGGTTGTCTATGTAGGTTACATAGGAAACTGTCTTCTACTCAATCAGGTCATTGGTCCATCTAGCTCATTGTCTACTCTACACTGACACTCCAAGATCTCAGATGGTACTACTTGGAGTAATGGGAACTCTTGGACCTTCTGTATGAAAAGCAGATGGTTTTCCACTGGGCTATGGTCCTTCCCTTCTTCCTGCTTCCTTTTTAAAAGGCTGCTGGAGGAGTCAGCCAAAGAAAGTAGGCAGTCGTGAGTAGCTTCAGGTGAAATTGCATTTCAAAGTGGGGCTGAAAAGCCACTCCTGGAAGCTATTATTGTCCAATTTTTCAGTGACTCTATACCATTAACATGGCCTTCTCCAGGAAAAAATAATAATTCTGGCTACAGACTAAGAAAGAACAGTGCAGAAGATAGACTAGGAAAGGAACATATCATCCATGAACTGATGCATCAAATGACAGTCAGGCAATTAGGAAGTCATGTTCATAGAAATGTACTCACAGATATGGGGAAAACTTGAGTGATTTTTTTTTATCGCAGGAAGGAAAAAATGCCTTTCATTTCTTAACACCAAGTGTTGTGTGCACATTAGATCGTAATGTGGCTCCATTTTATGAAGCAGCCTTTTATCCAATAAATATATTACTTTCTGAAGTAGTTATAATTTATTCTTTGTATATAATTGATTTATGCATGCACTTAAAAATATCTTTTGAAATTCACATTAGAACTCTACTGTAACATAATAAAACCGAACACTTAATTTCAAGTTAATTATTTTCCATTATTCTGCATTAGTAGACAGAGTGAGAACTTGAGCTCCATAACGGAACATAAAAAGTTATTTTGAACTTAAAATAACATGCGATTACTGGTTTAAATGTGAGGCATCAGTCAAGTAAATGAGGAACTAACTAACTGAAAAGGTATTAATGTTGTGGATACCGGAAGACAGCATGCAACTTTATACAAAAGTTGAATGCCTAGACAATGATGTCATCTTCAATAATGTGGTTTGTGTTGGCTGGTGAAGGTAAGGCAGCCACATTTAATGCTGTGGTTGGGGTAATTAGAAGACTGGGTGAACAGGAGTGCTATTTATAGAGCATTATACAGACTGAGCTTCCTGTGGGCACAAAATCTCAAGGAAGTTGTACGCTTGTGGATGGCACATTTTCTTAAATGTGAGGATAAGAGCTGTGCAGCTGAGGCCCAGCCATCCAGCGTGGACCCCAGTACATCCCATCTAGCCCCTCGCCCAACTCCAACAGCTCCTGATCCCAGCTCTTCATATTGATGTACCTATGTCATTAAAAGAAATAGATTTGCCTTCTGCCTTTCTGCCAAAAGGCTCCAAGGTAGCTTAAAGTTTAAAATTAAAGCAGGACAACTCACTGAGAGATCCAAAGTCACTTCAATGGGCTCAGGTGTCCTCTGGACCAATGGAGTCTACAGGAGTATGCTGACCAAGCCACAAATCTTTCAGTACCATGGACAGCTCATGGTGGGTCTGATTACACAGTCAGGCTGATTGTAGGGCAGGACAAAGCTGAGAATGTTCAGGATGCTCCTCCAGAGGTAGGCAAGAGCCACCTGAGAACTGGAGTAGCCATACAGGAAGGTGGGTATTTCATATTCCATCCCCACTGAAGTAAACTACTTGGGCTTAAAAGGATTTTTGACCCTAACCCTAACTTTTTGTGATCTCCTAGAGTTTATATGTTCTGGCCCGCATCTTTCTTATTAATGTTGTTACCCCATAGCAAGGCAGCCCTCAATACATTGTGGCCGTTCATGGTGAATTGTCATCTACTAGTGCTTGTGCAAGAGTTCATAGATCAACACTGATACATTTTCTCCCCCTGCTCACTATTCTTTGGATCAGAGCCATAGATTTGAAAATCTGGGATTTCTACTCCATCAATATGGTGCTTGGACAGACGAAGGGAGAGAGTTCATGGCATTCATGTTTCAGGGAGTCTTCTTTAGAGCAGATTTGCATCGTGGTTCTGGAAGTGTTCATATAATAAAATCCCCATAAACCTCAATGCTTATTGTTATATTGTTAATCTCTAACCTACCCAAATGATCTTTGTGCAGATCAAGGCACTTCTATTTAAGTTACAATCCAGTTATCTCAAAGTTGCATTTAGATAGTGGAATATTTTGTCTGTTCTTTCAAATCATGTACTCCAAAGTCAGAGTTTGCAAAGATTATGGTCACAGGGTTGTTGTTTTTAATCCTGAACTGTACTAAGCAAGAACCACTTTTCATCACATAATCCTTTGGAGTAGTGTGCTGAACATTTTTTAAAAACAACACATTTTTAAAAAACAGACTTTAACCAGTACAATTTCCAGAGTGTTTACAACCAGGCAAAGGAAGGCCATAGGAAAAGCCTCTGTCTTTTCACAGCATGACAATTACATTTATGTATTTTCCTGAATCCAAGACTAGGGTTTTCCCAAGTATTTTGATATTAGAAATCAGGAGGTCATCTTAAATTCAGAATCCTGTGCTTTTTGAGTAAATGTGGATATAACCTGTATTTATCCTCTGGGTTTTTTTAGGGGGGGGTCTTAAATTCAGAGTCATCATCAATTTGGGTAAATAAGGTACCTTAGTACAAGTGCAGACCATGAGCCCTTTCTCATGATCACATGAGGGGTCTTCTGGGTGGAAGGCAGGGAAGACAGCCGAAGCTCTCCTTCACCACAGAAGATCTGGCTGCCAGGTCTGGGAGGGTCAGGGTACATCATCTGGCACCTGGAACTCCCACAATGCACCATGCAAGTGTGCAGTGCGTTGTGGGGGATAACCCCAGTGACTGTTGCAGCATCAGCTGAAAGTAGCCAGCACTGCACACAATCAGGAAAATGGGGCTACGGAAGTGTTCGCTCCTTTAACCTCATTTAAGAGGCTGGCTCCACAGGTGGGTTTGCCAATAAAGTGCTGCCAGGACTGGGCGTGATCCCAGCAGTTCTTAAGCACAGCCAGGACCAGGCTTGGCTTCCTTAGCGCAGTCTTGGCTGTGCGTGAGAACAGCCTCGGTGTGTGAGTGTGGGTAGATGGATATAGATATATGAGCATCTTGTCAAAATTTATTTTTATCTCGTTTCTGTGAATATGTTATGCAAATTAATGCTGCTTTGTGCTGCACAAAATGCAGGCGTTTCACACAGCCCGCCCCTAATCAAATCTACAGATGTTGCAATATTCATAATTGCCATAAAACATGTTGAAGCATGTGTGTCCGTGATGACCGATAAAGCATGATGGATACAACACCGGCTGCCAAATTAGTAAAATTGTTTGCACTTAACGGGGAAAGAGAAAGCAAAACAAGCAACAAGCAGTTGGGCTATTATTTAGATTTGGGGGATGGAATCAGGCCTGGAAAGCAGTGGGGAACCAGAACTGCTGGAGAGATCTGTCAATGAAAAACACTTAGGACTTATTCCCATGTCAAGGAACTCCACAAATATCTGCGGTTTTCGGTTTCTGAGGCAAATCCTACATTTTCACAGTTATACATAAGTGTTGAGAACCAGAACTGGGTTGGCAAACATTTTCATGGACTCTGTTGGTGGAAAATAGCAGTGGTTTAATTGCTATGTGTTTAAACCACTTAGGTATATAGTTTGAGTGACAGGGAAGCACCAAAAAACCTTTTGCCATTATGATGTCGTGGTTGGTGTGTCAGATAAGACCCAGTTACAGGTACTCAGTCAGCTCATTTGTTGACCTTGGGCCAGCCTTGATTGCTCACAGGGCTGGAGTGAGGATTAAATATAATTATACCCTCTTCCAGGGAAAGAGGGCTGAGGTGAAAGAGAGCGGCTTGCTAAGGCCATCTAGCGAGTTCAGGGAAACTCCAATTTGTAGCTCAGTCTCTTAGCCACTATGCTACAACTGCAGCTGGAAACAGTTTCAATAAGGGGAGGACAGCTGGACTTCTCGTAGCAAGCAGGAATTGTCCCCTTTTCTAAACAGGGTCTGCTCTGCTTTGCATTTGAATGGGAGACTACAAGTGTGGGCACTGTAAGATATTCCCCTTAGGAGATGGGGCCACTCTGGGAAGAGCATCTGCATGCTTGTATGCAGAAGTTTCCACATTCCCTCCCTGGCATCTCTGGATAGGGCCGAGAGAGTCTCCTGCCTGCAACCATGGAGAAGCTGCTGCCAGTCTGGGTAAAGCATACTAAGCTAGATGGACCAGTGGTCTGACTCAGTATAAGGCAGCTTCGTATGTTCCTATATTGACTGTGTTCAGCCAATAGAATTGCCAATAGCAAATAGGATGCCAAGGAAGGAGGACCAATGACCAGTACAAGAAAAGAGAAAGACCTTAGAAAAGGGATGAGTCTGCAACATCCTCAACCTGTCTTGACATCCACGGGCTCCATTGTTTGCAAGAGAGAGCTCCATTTGCTCCAAGTATTCCACTCCTCTGCCTCTTTTCTCTATGTTGTCTTTATCAAGTACCTATTCCACTCCCTGCATACGCCTGAGCACTATCTTCTATCATCAGTCAGACCACTGATGTCACTTCCACCTCTATCAGTTGGATCCCTTGCCAGTGCCTGTTATGTCCCCTAGGCCTAGTGCCTGACAGTTTTCTCTGGTGGCCTTACTCTGGGTGCTGGCCCCTCTTGAAGGCATGAGATAGATAGATAGATAGATAGATAGATAGATAGATAGATAGATAGATAGATAGATAGATAGATAGATAGATAGATAGAATTTGAGAACTTGTGGCTTGAATGTTGAAGCTAGGGGTCACAATGTGGGGGCAGAAATGTTCCACAGCTCACTTTGTGTGAGTGATCATCATCTCTTCTGCTAAGTGGTAGTGCTCCTCTTGGCAACTGTCAGCTGCCATTTTTATTTCTACATAATGACATTGCAGAGTTCCTAGAGTACTTCTGAGAAAGAAAATGGAGACCACCAGTCACCAGCCACCAGGAAGAGGACTGCTATTGACCTTTCACCTCCCTTTCATACCCTAAAAAACATTGTCCAAATGCCTCCCATTTGCATTGGGCAGTGAAAATCGGGGAGGGGAGCAAGTCCTAAGATAATAATGTTACAGTACATCACTCTATTCAGACATCATATTGTACAAGTGTACAGATGTCTGTACACGTACATGTTGTTGTGTGAATGACTGTACCTAAGTTCATTTTAAATGAGAAGTTGGGTACAGGCCCCTCATGCATGGTACACATAGGAAGTGCACTGCTGTAACTGCATTCAATATAATGTATGAATAACTGTACCTGTGTACAGCTTTGTACTGTGTACACTTGTTATATGAGTGTTCAGTGCACCGTGCTGGTTCTCACAATCAAAGTGCCACTAAAAGTTGGGTAGAGAAGGGAAGCGCATGCACCTGATACTCAATGGTGAAAATGTCGTGTGGAGGAGCAGGAAGTGATTATGTGCAGGAATCAATCATAGTTGGCCAGTGCACGCAGCTGACATTGGTGGTGTTGGATCTGATCTAGAGTGGAGGAGGTCAGTTGCTTGTGTCGGCCAACTATGATTGCAGTTCACACATAATCAGTCACTTTGATTATGAGAACCAGCCCAACGGCTGAATAGAGCTCATTGCATACCGCCCTGGAAAGCTTTGCTCTATCTATAGATGTGGTGTTGTTAGTTTTCCTTTCACCATAACTTTGGTATAAGATTGCCAACATCCATGTGCGAATATGGAAGTGTACTACATTTAAGACATTTATTCTTAAACAAATGTCCCTTAAATCCAGGGAATTCTACTGGGTATGAGTTAGTCTTCTGGAAAATACCTTCTAGAATCTAGGAGTTAGCCGTTCATCAAAAGTAACCGTTCTTGTTAGCAGATACATTTCATAATCATTGTAGGTTATGAGTAATATCCATTAGGCCGAGCCTTTTCTCTTCACACATGCTTTTATCCATTTCGAATAAACATCTTTTGCCATAAGCCCTTCAGGGGAACCAGCCCCTTTTCTAGTAATTTGTCCTTCAGTCGTCATAATAATGCTGTCTCTTTTAATGGGTCTGGCTATGGAGGTCTGAATGCAACTGAATTTTATTTCCAAAATGTGTGCATCAATAATGAAGCCTAATTAAGATATCCATTAAAGTCGAGAATGTTAACTTAACAGGGGGAAAATCCGGAGTTCTATTACATTTCCCCCCATTAAAACTAATGTAGTTGGTTCTTAACACAAATCCTAATTAGGTATCATTATTAACTGCATTCTTCTCAATATATCTTTATCCTGTTTATTATTATTGCTGAGTATACTATGCAGGGGGAAAAACAAAAGACTTCATATATTTTATTGAATAACGTGTTGCTCAGTGATTGAAGAAGGGAACTGGCTTAAGCCTTTTCCTAAAGAGTTATTTTGCTGCAGGTTTCAACTATGGAAATAACCCACAGTCAAGAGGAGAGCTGGTCTTGTGGGAGCAAGCATGACTTGTCTCCTTAGCTAAGTAGAGTCCACCCTGGTTGCATTTGAATGGGAGACTAGAAGTGTGAGCACTGTAAGATATTCCCCTCAGG
The DNA here is from genome assembly GCF_027244095.1 of Hemicordylus capensis. NCBI lineage: Eukaryota > Metazoa > Chordata > Lepidosauria > Squamata > Cordylidae > Hemicordylus > Hemicordylus capensis. The sequence goes on from NC_069667.1 coordinate 25,692,718, forward strand.
GGATGGAGCTGCTCTGGGAAGAGCAGAAGGTTTCAAGTTCCTTCCCTGGCAGCATTTCCAAGATAGGGCTGAGAGAGATTCCTGCCTGCAACCTTGGAGAACCTTGGAGAAGCCGCCGCCAATCTGTGAAGATAATACTGAGCTAGATGGACCAATGGTCTGACTCAGTATAAGGCAGCTTCCTATGTTCCTAATGCCCTTGGCTGTTGGAGCTGAGCTGTGACGGTTTTGATTCCAAAAATTAGCCTCCTCAAATTTCAGGAGGTATAGCAGTGCAGCTATGCACATGTGGTTTACACTCCTGGCAGAATCCCATGGCAATAGGCAAATGCAGACAGTGGGTGCCCACTGTGCTATTAGAAAGACTCCTGGCACTCTTTGCAAAAATGTTCCTCAGCTCCTCTTATGTGCCTTTGCTCTCTATTGCTCTCACTTCTCCTTAGGACAATGCCATCACATAGCCAAATCTTTTGTGCTGTTCACATTGTGATCCCTGATTGGGTGGAATTATTCATTGTCATCCCTGATTGGGTAAAATTGTTCTCTGTGATCCCCGATTGTATGAGATCTTCTATATGACTAATTCAGTAAGGAGGAAAAAGCAGAAGCCAGGCCAAACAAAACAAAACAAAACGCCCAGTCCTGAATAGGATTTTTGAGAAAGTGTACATTCAACAAGTCAAACGTTGAACATCTGTACCTATAAATGTACTAGTTTCTACTAAACATTGAATATATGTTGCAGCTTTACTCCTGGCATATCTCAGGTGATGGCTCTTTAGGGAAAAGACTAATGAATATATTTTCAGTTTCTCTCAGAGAAAGCTTGGAAAAACCAGATGTGTGGTGGGCGTAGCCTGCCCATCACTAATATTCCACCTCTGGGATTATCCATACCATTGAAAAACACACTCACTGATGTTTAAGTCTTTGTTGCTTGACCGACATGATGTGCTCCCTCACAGCAGCACCTCTGCACCAATAAGCAAGGATCATTCTCTGCAAATGTTTTTAAACTGAGCCTTATCTGGGTTTGCTGGAGTCATGGTTTTATTCATTTAACATAGTATATATGCATTGGAAAATCAACGAAGGCAGGAATAATGAAGGTTTGCTACTCCTGGTCAGAATGTTAAGAATAGGGTCACTCACTGTCATAACATGATGAACAACACTCCACGCCTCACTGTTCAGCGACTGAAACACCTTCCTTCTCAACCTTTGCCGGATAAGCAAACGACTGTTTTATCACTCTCTTATGATAATAAGCATGTGGTTCTTACTTTACTGTAGACTGGATGTCAGGAAAAAAATAGTGACACATGGATATTGCTTTGTTCCTTTCCACCAGCACCCACCCCTCAAAAAACAAAGCCCATAAGCAACCTAAGGGAGGTTGTTCATTATTCATAAAATTCATTCTAACTCAGCAATAAATGACCCTAATCTAAACATATTTGTCACAGAGGTCAAGCCAGTGCATTGGGCTCCATTTATTCTGCCATTATTGATTCCCTAATGCATATACCTTGTTAAATGAACACACTCGATACTTCAGGAGAGCAGGCAAAGCACAGACGAGAAAGGCAGCAGAGAATGGGGACTGATGCGTCAGCATTGCGACTTCATGACCAGATGTCACAAGGAGGGAAATAAACTCTCTCTGTTTACCACACTAAGGTAAACAGGAAATACTGGGGACTAAAGAAGATCATTAAAGTTTTTAAGCAATCTTTTACCAGCTGAGGGAATCTGGTCCATGGTCGCTGTATGCCATGGGGGCTGTATAGCTATTTTCTAGAGCTGGGTTAAGTACCCATGGTTAAGGTAAGACGCTGAGGCTTATATAGACTCAGAGTCTAGATAGACTGTTATATAGACTCAGATTCTATATAGACTCTTATAGAGAGTCTTATATAGAGAGTCTTATATAGACTCTCCACCGCTGGAGGAGAGCTGGTCTTGTGGTAGCAAACATGAACTGTTCCTTTAGCTAAGCAGGGTCCACCCTGGTTGAATTTGAATGGGAGACTTGATGCGTGAGAACTGTCAGATATTCCCTTCAGGGGATGGGGCTGCTCTGGGAAGAGCATCTAGGTCCTAGATTCCCTCCCAGCATCTCCAAGATAGGAGAGAGAGAGAGAGAGAGGGAGGGAGAGGGAGAGGGGTGGGGCTATACCAATAAGAATGTGATTCTCAATGGCTGGAGTTTCTAGGGGCAGGAAACGCACTCCACTTAAAATGACACTCCAATAATATACCTGACAATATCCAAGTAAATGGATGCCATTCTATGTAGGAGAGTATAGTGTGATGCTTGGAAAGTCACCACTGCAGTGAGGGCAAAGCCTTCCTAACCTTCACTTGCCACCACTCCTAACCTTCACTTGCCATTACTTTGGCTAGGCTTTTCCTTTTCTTGTTTTCTATCTCATAATTGATTGTAATAGTTCATGGTGTGATTGCCACTGCATCCCCCGCACCCTTGTGCCTTGTGTATTAAATGGTAATGAGGAGAGCTTGAAGATTATCACTTGTAAATCTAGCTGTTCATTAAGGTCATTGGGGGCCAAAAGATTAAACATCCAGCCACATTGTTCTCTGGAGAAAAATAATAGCAGGAACAAGGTATTAATGCTAAACACATTTCTCTCTTTTTAAAAAAATAAAAAATAAAATTCTCATTAAGGCCTCTGCACAAACATCATAGATCAGCACCCAACCACCAAGCTGTAGATTAAAAACAATACAGGTATTTGCAGAAATTCAAAATTAAGGTTTTCAATGGCGCTAAGCGTTGCCACATCAGAAGAGTAAATTTTGTTAGCCCTCTATTTCTTTGGCAGATGCAAGTCCTCTCATTATCACGCATGGAAGGCTTTGCACATGACAGACCGATGTGCAACTCTGAACCAAAGGTAATTTTAGGGAAACACTTCTTAGATGTAAATGACCAAAAATTATAATGATGGTTTCTCTTGTATTACTTGCACCACCATTTAAACCTTGGCTGTTATTATTATTACTGGATCTTGAAGCTACAGCGTTATTCAGTTCTGCAGCTAGAGATCTAACTGGGTATATCGACATAGACATCAACACAGACTGAGGAACTATGGCAGCTTATAATTAATGGAGCAGAATTAGTTAATGTTGAGTACATATTAAGGTGCGAACCACTGAAGTATCACAGTGTTCAGTCAGCTGTCTCTTTTTATCCTCAGCATCGAGAAATATGCAACATTTCCTTTTGAGCAGTTCCCAACATGAAGATTTCCGTAATTAACCCAGCTGACATGTAAAAAATGGAGCCAGGTATAGCATATCATCTGTCAGATGGAAAGGTTAATTATGGCTGGTCAGAGGCACGGGTGGAACTGCCAAAGCCATCTGTTCGATCCTATTTAGCACAATTGATAAAAATGGGGCAAGCAGGGATGGAAATGCATTGGAGAAGATGGAACCACCGGATAAAGTTGTCTCGTTGAGACACACACAAGTATTTCATTCATAGCTGGGAGATTGCTATTATGCCTGGAGATTTTTCTTGTGGTTTTCTAATTTGGAACAAAGGAAACTGCCTTCTATCGAGTCAAACCATTGGTCCATCTAGCTCAGTATTGTCTGCAATGACCAGCAGTGGTTCTTCAAGGCTTTGGACAGGAGTCTTTCCCAGCCCTGCTTTGGAGATGCCTGGAACTGAACCTGTGACCTTCAACATGCAACGATGCAGATGCTCTTCCACAGAGCTATGGCCCCATCCCCTAAAGGGAATATCTTACAACACTCACACATAGAGAGGAGAGCTGGTCTTGTGGTAGCAAGCATGACTTGTCCCCTTAGCTAAGCAGGATCTGCCCTGGTTGCATATGCATGGGAGACTACATGTGAGCACTGTAAGAGATTCCCCTTAGGGGATGGAGCCGCTCTGGGAAGAGCAGAAGGTTCCACATTCCCTCCCTGGCAGCATCTCCAAGACAGGGCGGAGAGAGATTCCTGCCTGCAGCCTTGGAGAAGCTGCTGCCAGTCTGTGTAGACAATACTGAGTGAGATGGACCAATGGTCTGACTCTGATGGTCTGACTCAGTATATGGCAGCATCCTATCTTCCTACAGTCACACATCCAAATGTGAAGTAAGGCAAATCCTGCTTAGCAAAGGGAACAGTCCATGATCACTTCCACAAAACGGTCTCAGTAGCTAAAACCTAAACTTCAAAGCCAAGTATGGATTGTACAAAATATTCTCCAGCTCAGACATGTAGGTTCACTAATTAAGAATATGACAAATATTTATATACCACTTTCAAGAAAAGTTCCCAAAGTGGTTTGCATAGATAGGAAGGAAGTAAGGAAGGAGTCCATCTTCAGGTGCCATCTGTTCATCAGGTAGCAACCTGGGATCGGGCCTTTTCAGTTGTCACACCTAGGTTGTGGAATGCACTCCTGTGGATTGAGAGGATTATCTTTCTTGGAGGCCTTCAGGACAGCCTTAAAGACCCAGCTATTTAGCCTGGCTTTTTTGATGATATCTAGTTTTAGTTTTAGTTTTAAACTGGCTCAAATGTGATTTTGATTGTAATTGTTTAATTATGTATTTTTTATTTTAGTGTAAACCACCCTCAGCCACATTAGGAAGGGTGGTATCTAAATCAAATACATAAATAAATAATATAACTAATAAGTAAATATAGGTTGGCATTACATCTGAAATACTAGACTGGGATAGAACTACCCCCCCAAACACTTTGATTGTGAGTATATTCACCTTCTGCAGTATTACTATTCCTCCCACCTCCAGCTGCTGCTTTTTTCTCTTTTTTGTGTTAGTCACATTGTTTATTCTAGCCAGTCAAAGATCAAGCAGTAATTGAATGATAGCATGAAGCTATAACCTTAACCAGACTGGGGTGTGCTAGGGACAGTGGCCGCCATCCGCACAACATCCTGCAGGTGGCTTCTGCACTGGTGCAATTCCAAACAAAATTGATGCCATTGCACAAACGCTGTTGGGTGACCCTGCCGCCATTATTTCCAATGGCTGAAGTGTCACGCAGTTGCATTTGTGCAAATTTTGAGCATTTGTGCATGAGACGGTTTTGTTTTAAATGTCCACATCAGTGTGAGCAGTGAGGAAACTGTCCTTGGCATGCGACGTGGTCTGTGGGGCCAGTGAAGGCAGATGACGTCAATTGAGGGCAACAGCTTCTGGATCAGCTACAGGGAGGATTTCTCGTCCATGCAAGCACCCTGCAGTGAATGTAGTGGCATCACAATCCTGGGTAGCCAGTCAAATGTGGCTGCACAATGGCATAGCTGAGGGCAAGCATTTTAAAGTGAAAGTGAGGTCAAGAGAGGGCGCTGTGCATGAATATTTGGTGAGAAATGCTAAACCTCACTGAAAAGGGAATGCATTTTTCATTCCTGCTAGAAATGTTGATGGAAAATGCCTGGGCAGCTCTGTTAAAACACACCCATGGGGCGGGTGGGGGGAGAATCCTGGGAAACTTCCTGAACTCTGAACTTCCTAGTCACTTGCATTTTCCAAAATAGGAGTACTAAAGCTGCAAGGTTCTTCTCACCCAGAGGCAGTGAAGGGAGAATGGGAGAAATTCCTCCTCTTGTTTCTCATGCATCCACTCTGTGTAATCTTGTTCTTAACAGACCAAATCCTTTTGATGAGTCCAGTTCGGGGCGGAATCCCAGCAATTCCAGAAAACACTTTATCAGCTTCCCATCATTTGCGCAATGGTGATATTTTGTCATGGGACATTTCCTCTCAAGCCTTCTTTCACCTCAATTACAGCTGATGTACTGCAATCTAAACTGTGCACATAATAATGGTGCTACAGAAATGCCATATGACTAAATGATGTGAACTTATTTGAGATAATCCTCCCCACGGGGGTCTCTTTTTTAACCTCTATTTCCTCTGTATCACTTAGGATTTCATCAGTGGTTAATCCCTCCTGAACGACTATTTTCTACATTGCGACCCAAAGTAACTATTACTTGGCAGTTTGGATCTTTCTTGCTATGCCAGTCTGGTTGCAAATCCCCACTGCATTTCTTTTTCTTTTTCCCTTTGTGAGGGACAATCTAGCCATGGTGGCAGCAGACTTGTGTGTCCAAATCAAGCACTAACAAAAAAAAACCCCTTATAAAATGGCGGGGAGGGGCAAAGTGCACTTCTGGGTGGGCGAACAGTATCCCACATATTCGATTTCTGAAAAAGAACTGGGGCAGGTGGGGGACAAACTACTTGTCTGAGGGGTCCTTGCTTCTTCTCCCCCCGTCCGCCCAGAGCCCTCCATGTACGAAAGGATATTTAAAGCGGTACTGGGATGGAGAGGGAGCACTGAAGTTTCCCTCTGCCCATATTTCCATATTGCCTCTGTCTAGCTCTTTTTCTTTCCCTAGCTGTTCCCCCGCCCTCAGAAGGGCTTCTTTCACTGGGAAGTGACCTATGCCAGGAGAATCGCAGCTGGGGGGAATTGACTTCAGGGAGAAAACATGGACATAGGGATAATGACAGATCTCTCCCAGTTGCCCATGCTGCACTTTAACTTGCCCACTCCACACCTGCTTTATAAGGTTTAATAATGGCCACTGGCTTGGATGGACTTTAAAAAAAGGGAATTGAACAACTTCATGGATACCAACAGAACTGGCTATTAGTCATTAGGCTATACGGAACCTCCAGATTTAGCAACTGCTCAATACCAATTGATGGGGGGCAGGGTTCAGCAGTGGGGGACGCTTTTGCCTTTATGATTTTTAAGTCCAAGGCATTTAATGTTCATCCAGGAAGCATCTGGTTGGCCACTGTGAGAAACAGGATCCTCAACAAAACTGGGCATTTGGACTCATCCATCAGGATTTTTATGAAGAACTCAGGGGCCCTGTTACAGGAAAAAATCACCCAAACCAAGGAATTATGTGAAGCATAGGAAACTGCCATATACTGAATCAAACCCTTGGTTCACCTTGCTCAGGATTGTCTTCACAGATTGGCAGCAGCTCCTCCAAGGTTACATGAAGGAGTCTCTTTGAGTCCTTTCTTGGAAATGCCAGGGAGGGAGCTTGGAACCTTCTGCATGCAAGCATGCAGATACTCTTCCCAGAGTGGCCCCATCCTCTAATGGGAATATCTTACAAATATTAGCAAAGGGGATAATTCATGCTTGCTACCACAAGACCAGCACTCTGTGCTTTGTAGACCTTGGATTTCCCCCTTTCCAAAATGCACACAGTAATTCAGAAGAATCTAAAGACTTCCAATTCAAGATGGTGGGCAAGTTGCATGAACCTTCCAACTATGTGTAGTAAATCACTAAGACATCTCTGGTCTAGTGTGTGAGGCTGACACATGTCCACATGGACAAAGATTCTGACACCCTCCGTTGCTTGAGACACAACTTGATGATCACTGAAGCAAAACCAACCTACTCATTTCCAGAACCATCAGAGTGAAACATTTTGTTCAGAAAAATTAATTTGTAAGGGGCCATTGGTAGACAGCACCCATCCATCACTCTGCAATGTACATTAAATGCCTTGGACATAAATGGCAAAGCCAATAAAATGCTACAACAAAACATTGATGCACTTTAATGCCAGAATGCCTGGAATGTTCATTTGCTTCCACAGCAAGTGAGCACAAGATATATCGTTCATTATGCAAGTAGAGGCCAAACAAATTACACCTTTTTGGGGATATTGTACAAGCCTCATATGTGTTTGCCTTTTTAATTTTCCTGACTTAGCAGGGGACTCTGTTGTCTTTCTTGGAGCTGTACTGCCTTGGGCTTGGTTAAAATGATGTTGTTAGGAAGACTATGGCATCCACTTATTACATCAGAACCAACAGCAAAAGAATCCTGGCCCAATGCAATAAATAGAACTCTCCAAACCATAGCAAAATTATGCACTACAAGAATATTTATCCAAATAAATCCTTGAAGACTTAAAGAAAAGTGGTCATCACAGTGGAGAGAAACTGTGATACAGGTTGATTTGGGAATTGATCACAAGATGTGACTGTGGAAAGGATATTAATTGGTATAGTGAAAAGAACTTCTTGTGAGGAGTAACAATTGATACAAACTAAAAGTAGAGAAGGAGTACGTATGTAGATTCTGATTTAACTCATTGAATGGGCCACTGATGGAGACCAGGAAAGGTTAAAAAAATCCATCTGGCCAATAACGTATCACCCACAAAATGTCCATTTATACTTTCAATCTGAAATCTTTTATTTCCTTTGTACTCATTAAGTAATCTTCAGGTTTCATGATATGTATTTTGCAGATTATATACTGGATACTTAATTTTTTAATCCCTTTTTAAAAAAACCACCCAGTTATTATGCCTTGGTTTATTTGGTGCAATTTTTCTTTAATTTACTCTTTTTGATGTTTTTAATAATTAGTTGAATAAATATTTGTATATATTTAGTACATACAGTGATTTTGTTCTGGTTTAGAGTGCTTTGTCCACTCATTACATATCACCAACTTCCAAAGAAGTGGGTTGGGGGCTTCACACATAACATGGCATTCATGGTTGCCACAAACTTCCCGTTCCCAGAATGAATGTAGGAGCCTGACATCCAGTGTTGGGATGGGCTTGCCAACATTGGACATATTTCCCACACTTGCCAATATCAGCATGTTCTACCCTACTACAGTTCTGAACCCATCTGTAACCTAGATTTGAGGTTGATTACAGACGTTGGGTTTGGAACCACAACTACAGTAGAACATGCTGCTCTTGGTGGGTTCAGACTTAATGCTGAGTGTTGGCATTCCCATCCCAACACCAGAAGTTGGGCTGCCATGCATGCTCCAAATTGGATGTTTGAAGCAACCTTACTTGCCATGTTAAGTGCATAGCCACCAGAAGGGTCACCAGCAGAGTATAATTATCTGGCCTGAGCCCAGTATATCTCAGGCAACACATTCTACTGAATGAGCCCCACCCCTGTACACTGGAGTCATGGAGTCATTAGGAAAGGCTTTGATCTGAGATAACAAAACACTGGGCTTTTTTTGCTGTAGCCCAGGAAAACTCAGAACGCAGCCAGCACTGAACACCAGCTAAGTGTGAGTTCTCCTTTTAGATATTTTAGCAACTAAGTGATTGTAGGAGAGGGAACGTTCTGGGGGTAGCCAGCAATGTATACACACAAATGAAGCTCTTCTCACGATTGGTGAGAGGAGCTTCTTCTGGGTCTGCAGGGAGAGCAGGTTTAGCCCACTCCCCCTGCAGACGAGCAGCCGCTCGTACCTGAGCAGCCAGATTGGCTGCCCACACAGCAGCCGGCTCCATCACGGAGCTGGTGGAGGCTGCCGGGATCAGGGGCCGCGTGGCCCCCAGAAGGTCCAGGATACCTTAACCTCATTTAAGAGGAGGGTGTTTTAGATGGGATAGTTGCCTAAGCCTGGTAGTTCCCACGATCCATGGAAAGTGGGCTAAGCTCCCTTAGCTTGCTTTCCATGGCTCATGGGAATAGCCTCAATATAAGCTGTAATTCCAAATGATAGAAAGGTAGATAGATCGATAGATTAGTGACAGTGTGTACAGCCTGCTACAAGACATGGGTAGATTAGGAGCGCCTTCCACTATTTTACTTCCCCTCAAGTTCTGGTATCGTCTCAAAAAAATGATATATGGGGGGGGGTTAAAGGTATGGTAGAAATGCTGTATGCCAGGCCCCTTTGTGTAGTTAGTGTAGCATCTAAAAATAACTGCCTGAATCTTGAATTATTAATCAAAGCAAGTCAAGAATTTCACTTAAAAGGAAGCAGGGATGGCCTGAACCTGATACAGCTGACATTGGTATCATTTGAGCAATACTCTATTGGGCGTACTGGTTTTTTTAAACAAACAAACAAACAAACAAACAAAGCTATGTATTTCTCATGTGTATGGGAGAGGAACACACATACTGTATGTGTATAAAGCTTTTTGCTGTGAATTATGATGGGCCCCCCTCATGGATTCAGAACTAGCATGGTATTCATTCACTTTTTGAAAAGTGCAGGGGAAATAATGAGATTTGTTTCATAATGACCAGCATCCAGGCTAATGCTGTACACATGCTACACACACTTACATCCCCTTTCACTGAAAGCACCCCCTGTGTGACCTGCAAAAGGTCAGGATCTTCTCTTGCCACACTGTATGACATATTTGGGGGCTTATAGAACTATACAGGATAGCACAATATGGTGCTGGCTGGCATAGCAGGGAAATGACTTGACTAGCAAGCCAGTTAGAATCCCTGCTGGTACTATATCAGGCAGCAGCAATATAGGAAGATGCTGAAAGGCATCATCACACACTGTGTGGAAGGAGGCAATGGTAAACCCTCCCTGTATTCTGCCAAAGAACCACAGGGCTCTGTGATCACCAGGAGTCAATACCTACTTGGCGGCACACTTTACCTTTAATAAGGCTCTAGGACTGCACAATATGGGGTTGATGCACATACACAACTGCAGTAAAGGCAGCTGCTAATCCAGCACCTTGGACAGATCCCATCACTGGCTGTGAATGCGGAGTCCACAGGTGATTAGTACTGAAGCACCAAATCTTTACATCAACAGTGAAATCCCCTGGGAAGCTCCTTTGAGTAATGGAGTTTCACACTTCTGACAAATTCCACATTATAACTCCATCTAAAACATTTGAGAGGGAGTCCTTTTTCCTCTCTCTAATGTCGCACTTAGACTTGGGACAAATTTGCCACACAAAGTATTCTCATAGTGAATATGTGAGGTGGGAAATTCCAAGGATAGCCTGCTGGACTTCAAAGTATTCTTAGAATATTCTCCAAATAATTATCATGCTGTGGCATCATTTGTAAATGAAATGTTAATCTGCACCTTTGAGAATATAAGTGGTTGAGAACATACTGGTGCAGTTTTATTGTTTTAGCAGTTCTTTCCTGCTTCTGGGAACATAGGGTAAGTGGAAAAGGATGTGGCTGCTGAGAATTTGGAAAAAAATTTGTAGCATGTGGAAGTTATATGTTAACTTATTTATAATGGATCTTTTTGTGTTATCCCAAATGCATATCTGTTTCTGAAAAATATCATATTTAAGAAGAAAAAAATGGAAGAATATTTTGGGACTGCATGGTTTCTATTCCCATTTGGTACCAATAGGATCCCCCCCGCCCCGCCCAGGAACCAAAATAAAAGGAACCCATGGGACATGTGATCCAGATCAGGATGATGATATGGCAGAGTGTTAAACTGCCATGATGCAGTCCTATCCCGATGAGATTGAACCAATGATGGGCAGATTCTCCTCAACTCAGTTCAGAATTGCCTAAGTGTTTGAAACTTTGATCGTTCTGCAAGGGAAGAAAGATCTTCTGAAACCAAGAGTTCTTCCTCCAGTTCATGATACTAGTGCATGTTCAGTGATGAGACCACAGATATGGATCATTTCCAGCTGGCCATAATGCAGCCTGGTCAGCTTGAACACTCAGCATACTGGTGCAGAATCCCATTTTCAATTATAAAATTGATGCAAAATCAAGCAAAATGATGAGAACTACTAGAGAAAGCAAGCTTAATCCATAATACAGCTGAGAATGATGAGCTGGACAAATTCATACTCCAAACTAGGTAACTACATGAGTGACATCTGTAGGCAAAACCCTAAATTTTGGGAGGGCCATATGCCCATTTAGCATACCTGTCTTCAGCGGTACCTATCATATTTCAGCACCTTTGCAGAATTGCCCTGGAAGGCAGATGTCCATGCCTGCACTCAAGAATTCTAGGCTTGAAGGTCAGCAAAGGGAAGAGTTTTCAACTTTTTCTGCATTTTCACCCTCATTTTAATTAAATCTCTCTTTCAAGCTTAATCAAATGATTTGGCAAATTAGTGCAAAGCAGCAAAGCAGCTGCAGCCACAGATCAGCCTGGAGAAAAAAGGCAGAAAGTGAGAGAGACAGAGGAAGGCAGAGATTTCACGCAATTAAAGGATTTGCTCAGCCTTGAGGAGATTTCCCATTGCAGAGTGATTGCAGGTGTCCTGGAAGAGGAAAAAAGGAAGTTATGCTACAATTGATCTAGTACACACCTTGATGTAATGCTGACTCAGGAGCCCAGTAGAAGGGTGATTGTGGGGTTACTTTGGCCCACCAAGGCACTTACTTCTAGACATGTATGACTGGCTTACCATCAAGCAGTTGAGTAATGAAGCTATTCACACGCACACCAAAAACCAGGCTAAGAAAGCCCAGCCTGGTTTTCGGTGTGTGTACTGCCAGGCTCCCGGCAGCGGCACAGAGGCTTAGCCCAGATTTGGGGCTAAATTCTTGTGCATTGGTGCCACACAGCTCTGCACAGCAGCTACACCTAAGTAGCCTCCAGACCAGTATGCACTTGTATGGTGTATATGGAAACTCTGGGCGCTCCCCAGCCCCCAAACCTCCCTGCTCCCTCCGTGCTACTGGCAGAAGCCGGCAATTGTCTGGGAAGGACCATCTGCAGGAGAGGTGAGCTTTTCACGGCTTCCTCTCCTTGCCCCATCCAAGTCCAATCATGAGACGGGATTCTAACATGTCCAGTTGTGAGAATGGGCTCAATAGGTAGCTGCTTAGCATCAATTGCTGTTGGCTTTATCAGTTAACCCCTTCTAACTGTGGTGATTTTCTTATATTTAGCAGCCAGGGGGAGCAACTGGCCCTATCCAACCCCAGCACAGCATCCCTCCAGTAACTGGTTGCTACAACCTTGCTACAGCCTTGACTGCAACTCCCACCATCTGTAGCACAAAACCTTTCAGCTGGGAATTGTAGGTCAACATCTGGAGAGCCTACATTGGGCCACTGGGGGCTTACTGGATCTCCCCTGAGAGGGTAGTCTACAGCTGTGGTGCCACCACTGTGAAGGGCCTGTCCCTAGTATCAGCCAGTTGTAGCTTGGGCATCTGCTATCACCTGTAGCCATGAATTTTCTTAAACACACACACACTGAAGTAATACAACATAATTTAAAAATGTGTTTCTTGGTGTCTTTTCCTCACGAAAAATTCCACACATTTAGAATTAAGATGTGACCCCACACGGCATGCATCCCAAAAGTGAACAAAATTGACATTCTCCAGTTCAACCGAAAAGTGGCACCAGGCCAGGATTCCTCCTAGGATGGAGGTTGTTATATTCCCCCATTGCAAACTTTCTGGCTTTCTGCTTCCTAAAGAGACTGGGGGCACCGAGGGAATTGGAACCATGACGAAAGGAGCCCCCACCCCCAAAATTATTCACACTTCAGACTATAGGGTTGACTTGGTTCAGAGTTTAGTTTTGTTTCCTATCTGAAGCACACACTGTCACAGTTGTTGACAGCTAGCTAATCTGGCACAAGATGAAAGAGGGATGTCAATGTGAGGAGGGGGGGGAACAAAGTCACACTTGAGTGATAATGTTGACATTGCGACTTCAGACAGGGGCATCTTTCAGTAGAGTCAGCAAGCAAGTTAAAGCATTTAATCCACAGCCACCGCTCTGCTTTCCAGCACACTTTGGATGCAAATTCAATTAGTTCTGAACTTTCTGAAACACTAGAACTCTCCGCAGGCAGCAGCAAATTCACACTTCTTTTATTTGTACATGGATTCTAGGAGAATTGTTGGAGGCCTGGGGGGGAAACCAAGTAGCTTGCAGCGATGCACAATGGCTACGAGAAGTGGAACCAGATGTGTCTACTGCCAAAGAGGCCAGAGCCATTTCGCATCCTCCCCGTTCCCATATACCATTTATTCATTTTCTTACGAGATTTGGAAACTGACATTCATCCCAAAGGGGTTCCAAAGTGGTTTACAATGTGCAATATCAAAAACACAATAACTAACTGTCCAAATATAGAGTATATATACTTTATAAAGTTTATTAAAAAGAGCAACCAAACCAACAAAAAGCAGCAGAAAGCAACAGCAGCATCAAACATGAACTAGAGACCCAAACACATCAAAAGAAATGCTGCTTGCAAAACACGGGATCAGACAAAGCCAAACGGATCTATAGAAGGCTAATCCACAGGGATGGGACAGAAACTGAGAAGGCCTTGCTTCTCATGGTGGTTAGTATGTCGTCAAAGAATGATAGACTTTCACTCAGGGCTTGCTCATCAAAGACGATGGGGAGGCACATAGTCTAGGGGCCACCATTACCACTGGGGGCAGCACAGCTTAACATAATGGTTAGAGTATTGGACTAGGACTGAGGAGGCCTACCTACTGAGCCTGACCTACTTTACAGGACTTTAGTGAGGATGAACATAGCAATGTACACCACTCTGGGTACACCACTCTGGCCTCCTTGGAGGGAGAGTGGGGTATAAATTTGGATATAGATATAGATCTGGTTTATCTTCATTGGCTGTTGCTTGTGACGTGTGCGTGTGTTTAGATTGGGAGTCCTTTGGGGACAGGGAACCATCTTTGAATCTTCTCTTTCCTTTTCATATGTAAGTAATGTTGAGATTTTGTTATTGTTGAAAAGTGACTTATGGTTATGTATATAATAGGATTAAACTACACTTGTTCACAGGCTAATATTAGATATGCTCCTGTAATTTTTTGGATTACATTTTCATGCATTGATCCTTTGGAGTTTCAAGAGTGCAACCCCCACTCAGGAAAGACTCCTGATGAACACTCTTTCTATGATTGAATAAGTATTACAAGATTAGAGTTGATCTCCATGACTCTGATTAGCTTATAATTGTATAATTACTTGACAGAGTACAGTCCCAGGGTGACAGAGTGACCAGCTCTGAAGGAGAATAAAATTTGTCAGAATTATTAAAAATGCAAAAATTGGAGGTAGGACATTTTTACGGGGCTTGCAGCTTCCTGGTGGCGATTCACATGAGCACAGATGGATGATAGATGGTGGTGGTTTTCATTCCAGTTTCCATGCTTCTGTGAATTGCCACTGAGGAATGCTGTGAACTTGGTCGGTCAAGAGCCTGTTCTCGGGGCCACAGATTCCTGGGTAGGAAAGAGTTAAGCCAGGAACCTACAGTTCTCCGGAGCAATGGGAGTCCTCCTGACCCAACAGTTCCAAACCTTGTAGCCCAGATCTACTACCCAGGTTAAAGGTGAGGTCGGGCAGGCTCCATTTCCCTCCTACCTTTTGTTTTGGTTGTCGGTGCAGCCAGTGAGCCATTTCTCACGATCCATGAGAAGGGCTTGAAGGGGTGAGGGGAGGCAGCCCCAAAAAGCTTACTTCCCCCACAGATGACCCTCTTCTTGCTGCTGGGGGGCCAGATTGGCCACCCAGACAATTGCTGGCTTCTGCCGGTAGCTCGGAGGGTCAGTGGGTCCCCTTGAACTCCCATGCTGCACCACAATAATTCATAGAACTAAATATAATTATTTTAATTAGACTCTCAAAAAACAAAACACACAAAAGCAAAGTGCTTACAGTTTTCTACAGATAAAGCACATCTCTCAGACTTCAATGTCGCAAACTTGCTCACCTCTTATAGCCTAAAGGTTTAGAAATACTTGCAACAACTGTGATTAAATAAACCAAATGATAGTTTTTCTTAAGGTGACAGAACATAGGCCAAACAGAAACTTTTCTTAAATGAACAGTACATTTCAATGGTTCATATGTGAGAACCATTGAGAAGGACTCTGAAACCTATAAGAAAGATGAATAATCCATCCTGTCATTAAGGCCCAAAGGGAATGAACTGGTTGTTAATAATATCTACCTTGCCTCTTGCTGAGGCTCACACAATGCATTGTGGGCTACTGCCAGACCCTACGCAGGTTTGATTCCCGCCCTTGCCAGAGTATGTGGCAACCTAACCATATGGGGGTTGAGAAAGTACACCCAACTGGGGACATGGGTCATCTGAGAGGCACAGGACAAGAACATGTCTTCTCTCCTGCCAACCACCATATGGTCATGAGCTCCATATATTACTTCCTCCCAGAAATGGAAATGCATTGCCATGTGGGAGATTTTAGTGCTTATGAAATCAGGCCAGTCTACTCTATCAGGAGCTCATTTCTTGTCGAATTTTCTGGGTTTCAAAAAACCAGGTCTCAAAGTAGAGCTGTACATATCTCTCCCACTGCACCCAAGAAATGTCAGCTTTTAAAACAGAAACTCATTTGGCTTCCCTTGGCAATTATCAAGTGTTTCTCCTTGGGGAAAGCCCTGACATTCTCTTTGAGTTTCACATGTCCAACATTTCAGAGACACCCCAAAGTACCATGGCATCTAGTCCACGGGTCCAAAGACACAGCGAGTCAAAGTTCTTTGCCTTGTATTTAAAGCATTTGAAAGTAAGGTCACCAATGTCCACAATGGATCATCTTTTGCATTCTTCCCAGCCAAATTTAAATTTAGTGCTGAGTTTAAAAGGTTAGGACAGTGTGTTGAGATAACAGCATGATTTCTAGCTGGGGAAGAGATAATGTCCTAATTGTCAATTTTGTCATGGGCAAGAAAGAAGTAGAAAGATTTTTTTCCCCCACCTCAACAACACATTTGAGCAGTGACCCTGACAGATTTTCCATGTTTGAAGATTTCATTCTGCCAGTGACATGTCAAATATGTCAAGTGGCAGAGAATGGTGGCCCATGGGAACATATCACTCTTTTAAAAAGAAAAGTTTTCCTTTGCTGTGTTCCAGTCATTTTTGCATTGCTTCTGAGAGGAAGCAGAAATTTAATCCAAGATAACTGTCTCTGCCTTTAAAAATAAACACCTGAAACGACAAAGGATTCTGATCCACTGCAACTTGATGCCTAAGATGAAAGCTAATTTTGGTGGATTTCAGTGTCTGTATTGAAATTTGCATGTCCATTGAGGGAGAATCTTATTTTTTAAATTTATTCATTCATTCTTTCATTCTTTCATCTATCATATTTTTATACCACCTTATATGTACATATCTAGGCGGCATACAACATTTAAAACAATATTTAAAAATCAACACATTAAAATATTAATTTATTAATATTAAATATTAAAATATTAATCAACACATTAAAATATTAAAATAGATTCACACTCCTAGTTCTGAAAATAACAATATAATCCCCCTGCCTGGTTAGTGCAGCATTCTTTTCAAGCAAGCTAAAGGCTCTTATTCTTTTTTTTATTGGTTCCTACAGATCAGGTGTTCTTAAATAAATAGTTCAGAAATAAATAGCAAAAATGCAACCCACCCAGGAAAATGCTAATATTGTAAGTTTTCAGAATTTCATGAATATACAGATCCATATTTTGGAATTTATAAGGCTAATGAAGCAACTTCTTTGATTTCATTGCACAGTTCCTCTGAACCAAGAAACAAAAGAAAGCAAAATGGATGACAGAACAGATGGTGGAAATTGCCAAGAAGAAGCCAAAGTCAAGAAAGATAAAGACCTTAGGAAGAAACTTAATAGGGAATTTCAGAAAGCTGTTAGAAGAGACAAGGAGCAATACTACAATGACATCTGTGAAGACTTTGAGGATGGAAATAGAAACAGAAAACCAAGGCAAGTTCTCCAAAAATCTCTGGAAACTTCAAGGGAGGTTCCCACCTCAAATTGGTATGTTAAGGGATTATTATTATTATTATTATTATTATTATTATTACATTTATATCCTGCTCTTCCTCCAAGGAGCCCAGAGCGGTGTTCTACATACTTGAGTTTCTCTTTCACAACAACCTTGTGAAGCAGGTTAGGCTGAGAGAGAAATGACTGGCCCAGAGTCACCCAGCTAGTATCATGGCTGAGTGGGGATTTGAACTCGGGTCTCCCTGGTCCTAGTCCAGCACTATAACCACTACACCACGCTGGCTCCAAAGGGATGCCAAAGGATAGATAGTAACTGATTCAGAGAAGATCAAACAGAGATGGAAGGAGTATACTGAAAATCTGTACAACAGGGACGTCAACATCCAAGATCCTCTAGAAGATATTCCCTACTTGCAAGAACCTCTAGTATGGGAAGGTGAAGTTAGATCAGCACTCCGGTCATTACCAAGTCAGAAGGCTACAGGAATTGATGGAATAGCTACAGAAATGTAGCAGGCAACAGAAGAAGAATCAGTTAACGCTCTAACCAAACTATGCCAGCAAATTTGGAGAATGACACAGTGGCCAACAGATTGGAAGAGGTCAGTCTACATACCCATAGCAAAGAAAAGAGACTTAACAGATTGTGCAAACCATCACACAGTATCCTTAATTTCACATGCTAGCAAAATAATGCTCAGGATCATCCAACGCAGATTAGAACCCTACGTGGAAAGAGAAATGCTAGATGTTCACACTAGTTTCAGAAAAGGCCGAGAAACAAGAGACATCATTGCTGATGCATGCTGGATAACTGAGAAAGCCAAAGAATACCAGAAAGAAGTCAATATGTGCTTTACTGACTACAGAAAAGCCTTCAATTGCATTTACCATGTCAAGTTGTGGAATATTCTTAGGAAAATGGGTGTCCCAGAACATCTCATTGTTCTCATGAGAAACCTACACACAGGACAGGAAGCCACAGTCCAGACGGAACATGGTGA
Organism: Hemicordylus capensis; assembly: GCF_027244095.1. Taxonomy (NCBI): domain Eukaryota; kingdom Metazoa; phylum Chordata; class Lepidosauria; order Squamata; family Cordylidae; genus Hemicordylus; species Hemicordylus capensis. The sequence goes on from NC_069667.1 coordinate 25,711,273, forward strand.
AACAGACTGGTTCCAGATCGGCAAAGGGGTAAGACAAGGCTGTATACTTTCTCCTTCTTTATTCAATTTATATGCTGAACATATACTGAGAGAAGCTGGATTGGGAAAAGATAAGTGTGGTTTTAAAGTTGGAGGAAGAAACCTCAATAACCTGCACTTCGCTGATGACACCACTCTGATAGCTGAGAATGTGGATGATCTGCAAGCTCTAGTAATGAAAGAAAAGGAGCACAATGAAAAAAATGGGACTACAAATAAAGTAAAGAAGACTAAATTAATGACAACGGGTACAGCAACCAGCCTCAGAATTGACAATGAAGACATTGAAGTGGTGGATAGCTTCTGCCTTGTAGGATCGACCGTCAACAGTAAAGGATCCATCCGTCAAGAAATATGCCACAGACTAGCACTTGGTAGGGTAGCAATGAAGGCCTTGGAAAGGATATTGAGATGCCATGACATGTCTACATGTCATACCTACAAAGATTAACATTGTTTGGACAATGGTTTTCCCTGTGACACTCTATGGATGCGAAAGCTGGACTTTGAAGAAGCAAGATAGAAAAAACATTGATGCTTTTGAATATTGGTGCTGGAGAAGACTTTTGAGGATATCATGGATAGTCAGGAAAACAAACAAATGGATCATAGAACAAATAAATCCAGAATTTCCACTCGAGGCACAAATGACCAGGCTCAAACAATCATACTTTGGACACATTCTGCAAAGTTGAAGGAAAGAGGAGAAGAGGACGACCAGCAGCAAGGTGGATGGACTGACAAGAACTTTTTCACACAGTGCATAATTAAGCTATGGAATTTTCTGTTGTGGGATGTGGTTATGGCCACCAGCTTGGATGGTTTTAAAAGAGGCTTTGACAAATTCATAAAGCACAGGTCTATCAATGGCTACTAGTCCAGGTTCAGAAGCAGGATGCCTCTGAATAAGTGTTGCAGGGGAGCAACAGCAAGAAAGGGGGCATGCCTTCATCTCCTGGTTTATGAGCTTCTCATCTGGTGGGCCACTGTGGGAAACAGGAAGCTGGACTAAGTGGCCTTGGGCATGATCCAGCAAGGCTTTGCTTATATTCTTATGTGTTTTAGGCACAATCTAGTGGTATATGTATTATCTGGGAATCTGAAAAGCAGGAACAGTAATACATTGTGCATCCATTCATGCCATCCATTCAGCCAGGTTTTTTGTGGCATAGGGGGAAAGGTGAGATTCACTTCTACAGGTGCTAAAAGCAATAAGAGCTCACACTTTTGCCACTTTAGCAATTTGCACCTTCCGAGGCATGATTTGTAGACTTCAGATTGAATCAGGGAGGAACTGTGACCTCACTTCTGTCTGTGCCGCTGTGGCTATGCATTGATCTTAAAATAAACAGATGATATTCCTTGAGTGTTAAAATCTATTCTGTGTAAAGAAAATGCTACAATGTCCAGCTTGGATGCAGTTTTCCATTCCGTGCTGGTGCTTCACTGGTGTGATCCTTTGGCTGTGTACCCTGTGATGACTGGGAGTTGCATGGAAGAATATTTTCCAATTCATTTGGTCAGAGAGAGAGAGAGAGATTGAATGCTAAGCATCCTTAAAAGCATACTCTGTGTGATACTCTGTGTACTCAGTACAGACCTGATTCAGTCAAGCCCACTTCAATCTCCATAGTCCCATGATAGCTTCTCTTCCTTGGGGACTCTAGGGCAGAGGTTGCAGTGCCCAACTGGGCCATTCGTGAGCTGCTGCACTACAAATGAGCACAGAAGATAAGACTCAAGGGATCCATTCACACAGCCAGCCCTACCCAGATAAGGCTGGTCATGTGGAGTATCCTGGTGCTGCCCTGCTGGGTAGCCTGGTTTCTTAACCCAGGCTAAAAGTGAGGTAGGAGGATGTGGACATTTATTTTATTTTTATTTGTTTGCTTGTATACTGGGTAACTCTTCATTTTGGGACTACCCAACTCCCATCACCCCCAAGCCTTCAGCCATTGTGGCAGGGGTGATGGGAGTCATAGTCCAAAAAAGAAGTTACGCAAGATTGGATTTCAGTCTTGGTCACAGGACTAAGGGAGGGGAAAAGGTAGGAGAGCTGGTCATGTGGTAGGAAGCATGAATTGTCCCCTTTGCTAAGCAGGGTCTGCCCTGGTTTGCATATGAAAGGGAGACTGGATGTGTGAGCACTGGAAGATATTCCCTTGAGGGGATGGAGCTGCTCTGGGAAGAGCAGAAGGTGCCAAGTTCCCTCCCTGGCAGCATCTCCAAGATAGGGCTGAGAGAGATTCCTGCCTACAACCTTTGAGAAGCCGCTTCCAGTCTTTGAAGACAATGCTGAGCTAGATGGACCAATGGTTTGACTCAGTATATGGCAGCTTCCTGTGTTCCTAAAGATTTCTCTGGAACTTAGAGGTCTCTCCCTCCACTACAATCAAGCATCTGATAGCTGAACATTTCAAAAGATGAAGAGTTGTGTTTGTTTTTTAATGGCTGCCTATTCAAAAACTGGAAAGCAAAATGCAAGAGCCACTTTGGCACTCTTTTCACATGAACTGTTTATATAAGCATATAATTTAATCCAGTGTCTTTGCCATTCTTGCATTATCTGCCATTTGTTGGGGCTGCTCCTTGGAGATGGAGGTGGGGAGAGGAAAAAGGAAGCAGACAATCGCTTTATTGCAGACGGTTCCAATTATTTAGTCACTTGATGTGAAGCATAAATAGTATGAGGATCATATTAGAAATATGTCGGGATGTAAATAGCTGTTGACAGGTTTTCTACCTACGGCATGCAAGAGACACATCGGCTGTTTCAGGGGTTTTCATCATGAAACAGCCAATCAAGCCTCCAAAGTCTGCTTTGGAATTCCAGAGAAATCACTTGATGCACCAAACCTCATTTTCTCAGTGGTGTTTTATTAATCTTTTTAAGAAAATCTAAACACACCAGCAACAAGGAAAAAGGTTTGAGACACAAACATTCCACTAAACAAGCAGGTAGAGGGTTTTTGAAAACAAAAAACAAAGAAACAAATCCACAAGGTATCCAGGGATTGGCTCCGTTTCCGTATTTCTCAGCACAGCTGATGTAGATTTAGTCAACAGGGCTAAATTTCTTTGACTACAAAAGCTGTGGCTTGACGTGGTGCCTGAAGGGCAACTTCTTATAAAATGAGCAGTGTGCAATATGATGTGTGTGTGTGTGTGTGTGTGTGTGTGTGTGTGTGTGTGTATGTGTGTGTAAAAAGGTCTTGCGTATTGGAAATACCCTGTGGGGTACAATGTGTCTCTGTGTTCTGTGTATTCAGACACAATACACTCACCTGCGGCATACTTGCCAGGGATGAAGGCTAGCTTAAAACAAGTAGAGTGAAGTGTGTGTGTGTGTGTAAAAGGATCTTGTTTACTGCAAGTACTCCTCAAATATTCAATATGTCTCTGTGTGCACTGTGGATTGAGATATCATGGCACTCCTCCTGCAAGATCCTTGCCAATGAGGATGGGACCACTGAAAGAGGCTCTTCTCTGTATTCTACCAGGGACGAGTTATAGCTGCTTGGACAAGGGAGCTGGCCTTCTTCTTTGGCTGTGCCAGTTTGTGAATCCCCTTACCTGAAGAGCTTTGCCTTCCCCAGTTGTGGATCATTTTCTATTGCATTTCATAAGAATCCTTTCCGATTTGAGTCAAATCTGTTCCACCAGGTATTTCGTACTTGGGTGGGTTACATAGGAGCGCAAGTATATGCTTCTACCGAGTCAGAACCTTGGTCCATCTAGCTTGGTATTGTCTACACAGACTGGCAGTGGTTCTCCAGGCAGGAGTCTTTCCCTGGAGAGGCCAGGGACTGATCCGGGGGCCTTCAGCATGCAAAGCAGACACTCTGCCCCTGAGAGGCAGCCCCATCCCTCTTGCGACATGCGGAACTGTTGCCCAATACTCACCTCTGCACAAATGACAAGAGAAAATTTCAGCTACTCCACCACTCCTTCCAACAAGTGGGATTCAGGATGCTTTTCAAATTTTCTGCTGACACTTTCATCCGGCTGCGGCAAGCCAGCTCAGGGCCACCCGTGAGACCAGCAGACGTGCCAGTCAAATGACCCCAGTTCAAGCAGGAGCCAGAGTTCTCGATTCTCCAGCCACTGGAGACCATCACAGCAATGACACTCCAGCTCCTGGGGCTGCACTGCGCTGGCTGCAATGCCTTCCAGTTTGTCTTGTTGTCAGGGGCTCGGGAGGAGTTCATTTATCTGCCCTGCCAGCCTGGAGCTCAAGAGCTACAATCTCGCCCAGCTGTGATCAGAACTGGAGGAAATCAGCACAAGAGCTAAGGAAAATGGAATGGGAAATCTACAATAAAATATCCCTGGAGGTAGATGCACCCATGGACATCCCTTGCACCTCCATGCGCCTTCCCCCCACCCCACTCGCCTTCACATGCTCAACAACATCATGCTGGAGGTGAAATGAATTTGATCTCAAAAATCCTTCTCTGGGAATGGTGAATTCTGTGTTTAATCATTGTGTGTGATTCATTGTGTGAATTCATTGGTTTAATCAATGTCTACCCTTCTTTCTATGGGCATGCACAGAACCGGTTTGCCTGGTTCGGTTCAAATCCAAAGTGGACTTGAACCCAACCAGGTATGTTCGGTTTGGGCACCCTGAACAAACTCCCCGGCTCTTCTCAAATTTGAGCTGATTCGAGGATACTAGAATAGAATCGAATGCCAATATGGCTAATCACCCACAAAGTAGCAGTTGTAGGAATATAGGAAAATGTCTACCCTGACTGGCAGCGATTATCCAATGGTTCTGGCAGGAATCTTCCACAGCCCAGCTGGAGATGTCAGGGATTGAATCTGGGATGCTCCACCACCGAGCCTCAGTGTCATCTAGGTCAAGATCTACATCCCTCAACACAGATCCAGTGCTTTCCTTTTTGTCGGTCTAAATGAGTTCTTGTAAGAAAACTCATTCAGGAATGACTCACACTGGAGAAAAGCGCAGGGCGGAAACTCTTTCAGGCCTACAGAATAAATGACTCGACTCGTATGCCATGTATTTGTGACATCAGCCTATCAGCCCCCTACCAGGAGTCTGATAAGTTTCCTGGATTTGCTGCCTGTCTATAATTGTGAAACGTACACTGTAGCCCATAATTCATGACTGCCTGGACTTCATTCCATTTGGTATGTATCAAGTTGCACGGGCCTGCGCTATGATTTCCATAATGCCAGATGAATAATGCCAATAATGCAATACTAATAATGCTTTACGGAACAATTGCTGTGTTCAGTGATATACATTCCTTATTTGCCATTTTCCTAAGAGGACAAGGGCAGATTAAAAATACTTCAGCTGATGCTTGTTCTCCCCCTCCTTTCGGTACTTCATTTAATGGGCCTGCTAATGAATCTCATGGATATAATGAATTAATGAAAAGAAAGGTGAATTAAATTACTACTTTTCTGGCCTTAAGTCATCAATCAAAATGTACTATCCATCCTGAAATTTCATTACGGGAACTGTTTTGTGAATCAGTTTTGCCTCATTCATTTTAATTAAATGAATATTTATATATTCATTTGGCAATACACACACACACACACACAAACACTCACACACAAACACACACACACTCTCTCTCTCTCTCTCTCACACACACACACCCTTAGACTATAAAGCCATTTGAACCTCACTCACTCACTCACTCACTGACATGAAACGCCTAGACCAAACCACAAAAGATAGAAACACGCCATTTTTGTAGGTAGGTTCCATACCTCACCCAGATTAGCCCCCCCCCCCCAATCCAAACTGGAAAAACTCATTACTTTCCTGGAAAATCCAGGATAACTCCCCCATTGGAAAGTATGGGGAATGAGCGATGAAAGAGCTAAGAAAAGAGTAGAGTCACAGTGAGATCGGCAATTAAGATGCTTACAAACTGCATGTTATCATTGATTTATTCACTAACTGACATGAAACTACCCACACTAAAGCATGAAAGATATATATATATATATATCGTGTTTCCCCGAAAATAAGACAGTGTCTTATATTAATTTTAGCCCCCCAAAATGCACTAGGGCAATTAGCGGTACATCAGAAATTACTGTTAGGTCTTACTTTCGGGGAAACAGGGTGTATATATATATATATATATACACACACACACACACACACACAAATACATACATACATGTAGTTAGTGTTAGATTTTAGATTTTAAACCCAGTCTCGGGGGAAAGCAAAAACTAGTGCTAAATTTATCCCTCTAATGTTTCTGCCCATTCTCAGGATGATGAAATTGGGGGAGGATATTACTGAGTTTCTGGAGCAAAAGCAGGGTATTACCAGAGGTAGCAACCACCATCCTCGCCCTGCACTGACTTCTCCTCTGGAATGACATCATGTAACACGGTATGGTTCAGAGGAGGATTATGGGGGAAATATGGCTCCCATCAGCCATATGAATCACCATGGCCAGTTGAAGCATAACTCTGAAACAGAAAGTGGCAGCAAAATAAGTTGAGCCAGGTTAGGAGGTTTCACACACACCCCAAAAATGTGAGCAAAAAAAAAAAAAAAATCAGCTGGAAGCCTTTCTGGCCCAACTGTAGTAAAAATCCCTGCTGTGGATTTTTAAAGCTCACGAGTCTTCTCTATTAATACAATCAAGATAGGGCCAAGCATGCGTCGCTCCTTCCCTTCCCCAAAATAAAGGTCAGAAATGCCAGCAAGGTAATTCTCAGAAGCTCTAACACATCCCAAATGCAAATGTTCCAGTATTGATTTTCACAGGCTGTAAATGTGTAGCCATGAAGTTCAACTAGCCTAAAAATGAGCAGCTTAAACATTTATGAATTGCCAGTCTACTGAATGTGAATGGCTGACAGAGCAAGCATCCCAAACTTAAGTTTCCATTTGGTCACTGGTAAACTTGGAAGGCTGAATTCTCTGCCTTTGGGCCTTACGTCCCCAGTCAGCCACTGACCATATCACTGAATGAGAGGTCCACACAGCCTATATCATCCACACATTCTACGTTTGGTCACTACCTACTCTGAAGCAACTCACGGAAGGTGCTACAGCTGTTAATGCATCTGCCACTGCTTCAGATTCAGAGCCAGGTGTTAGAACTTGATGCCCGACAGTCTGTAGAATTCACAGTAAAGGATGGGTAAGGTGACAAAAGGTAAAGTTGCGCCGTCGAGTCGGTGTTGACTCCTGGCGACCACAGAGCCCTGTGGTTGTCTTTGGTAGAATACAAGAGGGGTTTACCATTGCCGTCTCCTGCACAGTATGAGATGATGATGCCTTTCAGCATTTTCCTATATCACTGCTGCCCAATATAGAAGAGTCCCATCGTCTGGGAAACATACCAGCAGGGATTCAAACCAGCAACCTCTGGCTTGCTAATAAAGTCATTTCCCTGCTGTGGCATGAACTAAAGTAAAGTTGTGCCCTCGAGTTGGTGTCAACTCCTGGTGACCACAGAGCCCTGTGGTTGTCTTTGGCAGAATACAGGAGGGGTTTCTCATTGCCTCCTCCCGCACAATGTGAGATGATGCACCTTCCTATATTGCTGCTGCCCAATAGAGTTGTTTCCTATAGTCTGCACCAGAGTGCAATCAGGCAACAGTAGAGGCCACCTGGCACAGATGGTCAATAAAAACACTAAAACAATCTCTCTAAAGAGATGGGTCTTCAAATGCTTTTGGAAGAAACTGAGAGAGGAAGCATTGCCAAGGTTCTCTAGGAAAGCATTCCACAGCCATGGGGCCAGCTCTAAAATGGCCCTGTCTCCAGTCCCTGCCAACCAAAGCTGTCAGTGGCAGAGCTGCAAGCAGAGTCTGAGAAGCTGAATGAAGGGTCCTGGCAGGTTTGTACAGGTGGATACTATTGAACAGTGTTGAGAAAAAAGGAGGCTAAGGGAAGATATGAAGTCTATAAAATTATTCATGGTGTGGAGAGAGTGGAAAGAGATAAACTTTTCTTCCCCTCTCACAACATTCGAACCAGGAGCCATCATATGAAACTGATTGCCAGGAAATTTAGGATCGACCAAAGGAAATGCTTTTTCACACAGCACATAATCTATGGAATTCTCTGCCATGGGATGGCACGTGGGATGAAGTTCTGATGGCCATCAGTGTGGAGGGCTTTAAAAGGGGGCTTAGACAAACCCCTGGGTTCCAGTCTCAGTGGCTCTATCAGTGATTCTAGGCTGCCTCCAGGCTCAGAGGGAGGATGCCTCTGAATACCAGTTGCAGGGGAGCAACAGCAGGAGAGGGGGCATGACCCCACCTCTTGCCTGTAGGCTTCTGGTGGGCCACTGTGGGAATAGGTTGCTGGACTAGATTGGCCTTGGGCCTGATCCAGCAGGGCTGTTCTTATGTTCAGCAGATATCAAGCTGTGGGGGGCTTTAAAGGTTGGAACCAGCACCCTGAATCTAACCCAGGAGCAAATTGGTAACTACATCTCGCTTTGCCCAAGGAGGCTACTCCTATCTTAGCAATGCTGCTAGCAAGAGAAAGTAGGAGACCTGCATGGAATGAGCCACACTAAAATCCCTAATAGGGAGCTGGAAAAAATTAGATTAGAAATGCAGTCTGGCTAACTGACAGTTCTAAAATATTAGAAGGGGCATTGGACAAAGATAATGAGGTTTGCAGCACTTGAAGTGCTGTTCCTTTGCCTGGATGTTTCATCAGCCCCAAACTGGGCAAAGTGAAAAGACAGGATGACTATGAATGGCAGATCTAAGCCATCTGTTGGCTGTAATATAACAATTAAATAATTAAGGTACAAGAACCAAACTGAAATAAGTAATCAGGTAACGGGGAAAGGATTTTGAGGAAGCAGAAGAGTGCTCTGAATAATCTTGCAAATACTTACAAATGTGGATCATCTGGGGGGCATTTATTTTTGATTATGTACAGTGAAATTAAGGCTGGTTCTGTGGCCATTTTAAATCCATGCAGCTCCCTTCCCGATGCACAATTAATTAGGAGAAACCAGACAAAGAGCCAAGGCAAAAAGAAAAAAAACCACAAACACACGCACACACCACACCCTGGGAAGAGAATAAATGCTGGGGTGTTGTGTTGTCTCAGTAAAATCCATTATCATCATCATCTTCCTAATTAAGTTATCCTTGCATGAAAATCCCCAGAGGAATTCTCTTGAAAATGTTTAGGTTCCCTTGAAACTGAAGATGAGCTGGAAATAAAAGCCAAGATCATGAGTTCTGGGCCTAGGGACACAATTTGGGCTGGGGGGCACAATCGATTTGGGCCTAGGGGCACAATCCAGCAATTTAAATCAATGGGACTTAAATCAATGGGACTTCAGTTAGTCTGGCAAATTGGCAACTAAATCCAGTTCTCTCAACTTCAATGGGATATGCCTATACCTATTTACTTGGAAGTAAGTCACATTGCAAAACAGAACTTACTCCCTTGCAAGTGTGCATAGGAGCAGAGGTGCTCTAACCCCCGGACCTTGGGGACCTGGCCCATGGCCTCCCTATCGCTGCCCCGCTGTGCTGAACCACAGTTATCTTACTTTATTTACTTAAGACACCAATGTGAGGGGTGGGAGGGTGGGAGTGAGCCAAGCAGGCCTCCCCCCACCCCATGGCGGTGGTCAGAGTGGCTGCTGGGCCTTCCTGGGTTACTGTCTTGCTCAGTAACTTTGCAGCACCAGCAAATGGAGATTGTACTTAGACGATGCATTGTATCTCCAACTGGATATGCTCCTTGCCTTTGCATTATACTTTTGCCTTGTTAATTTGGTTTTTCCTCTCAAGTATCTCAGTCTCCTTCCAAGCCATTCTGTGCATCTGATGAAGTAGGCTCTTGCCTACCAAAGCACACAGCACAATAAACTAGTTACCCATTAAGGCACTAGGAGATCTCTGGTGCCAATGAGATAACTTGGCATTGACGCCTTCAAAGTAAACTCAGCATTGATGGAAATTCTGACAATTGCCCAAGTGCCTAGGACAACTTGGCAAACTCATTAGGCTAACAACTCCTTTCATAGTGCACCACTAAGCATCTGGCCTTTTGTGCTTTTGACATTTCACTATAGCCTCCCATCTCTCCGCCCGCGAGCAACTCTGAAGCTTGCGTGCAATTGGCAGGGAAAAGTCTCAGCTCAAGCGGTCACACAACAGAAGAAAATCTATCCTTCAACTTTTCAGCCTGAGATGACACATTCATGCTATTCTCTTCAAAATTGCCACAATCTCTTGAGCATGTCCGTTGTCTAATTAGTTTCACAAGTCATGCTTGTAAGCTCCTGGTGCAAAGTTTCTCCTGTGAATACAATGCCCTCTTAATATTTCAAGTGGTGCAGCCATTGGAGGGCTGGAGATGTTGGGTTGTGGAGAGGGGATTTCACTTCTCCTCCTAGAAACAGACTGAGATGTCTTTGCAACCAAAGGCCAGAAGCAGCAATTGGGGAGAGGAGCTGTGGAGTCTCCCCAAATCACATATGAAGTGAAAAAGTGAACGAGAACATAGTTCCCCTCTTTCCCCATAATACTAGAATGTGGGGCATCCAATGATTGGCGGGAGAACAGGAAAAAAAGGAAATCCTCATGGAGGAGAGGTCGATCAACAGCTACTAAAGTCGGTGGGCCACCTCCAGCCTCAATGGCAGGATGCCTCTGAGTACCAGTTGCAGGGGAGTAACAGCAGGAGAGAGGGCATGCCCTCAACTCCTGCCTGTAGGCGTCCAGCGGCATCTGGTGGGTCACTGTGTGAATCAGGATGCTGGACTAGATGGGCTTCCTTGGTCCTGATCCAGCAGGCTGTTCTTATGTTCTTATGACTTAGAGCAAAACTAGGGAGAAACATGAGTGAGTCCACTATCAGGCTGCTATCTGGGCCATCCTTGGAAACATATACTGCAAGGCCACACCAAAATAAACCAATTGTAGAGGGTCTGGGATGAAGTCATTCTGGGATGAAAATATTGCTGTTGCATCCTGCATTCTATAGCTCGCCACAATGAGAACTGTTGCACGGACCAGAAAGCCTCTAGTTCCAGGTTGAGTCTGAAAACATCTTAAGAATGCCATCAAATCAGAAGCAAAAGAGTGCATTTCAGTTATGCTTTTGCCTTCTACCCAAGCCAGAAGAACAACCAATTCAATCAGACCGTCCAGTGGGGCATTTTCCCTGGGAACAGAACCAGATAATTTACTGAGCTGTGGATCTAAATGACATGCAAAGCAGTAGCCAAATAGTTTATGGTTGGTCTGCCCATGGAACCAACCAGGGAATGGGAAGTTCATTGGGACTGCGGAGGTGAAGGAATAATAAGAGCGGTTCCTCAGTAATATATACTCTTGGCATTGAAACCGCACACACTAGTTGGCTGAGAGAATATACTGGCATGGAATTACACAAACATTCCAACTGCTCAGTGATCAAAGTGTTGGAATATTTGTTGTCCAGGTTCTAAGAAAGAAAGGGAATCTGTCAGAATGGCTGGGATTAAAACTTTGCACAGGCCCTATGGACAAGGGTAGCCTTTGAAGGGCAGGTTGAGGACTGGAAGAGGTCCCAAAAGACAAAGAAGTTTTGGACTAGAGAGCTCAGAAGCAAAGTAGCCGAAGGAAGGGTTCAGGATAGGCAAAGGACTAAGGAAAGAGGCACAAGAGAGAAAGTTACATGAAAGAATCTCGAGAAAGAGAGCAGAGGAGATAGCGAACTGAGGCAATTTCACATACTGACTTGTATGAACCAGGCAATTCTTTGGCTGCAAGGTTCTAGTTTTCTCTGTAATTCCCCTGATCTGCCCACTCTCTCTTGCCCAAACTGCAAGTGATCATAGACAGTGTCAAAAGCTAAGATTACTTTGGAATGAGGTGACACAATCTATCAATTTATACTTTACTAATCCCATTTTAGAAGTCAATCCTCCAGCACTAAGAGGTTCTCACAATTAACCCTGTTCTGAAACCTGACCTTCCGTATACCTTGCCGAGATTTTCAAGGCCAAAGGCTGGGCTGTTAAAGCCTGACTCTTCCCCACAAATACAGAGCTGGACAATTTTTCTCCAAATTGAAGAGCCAATACAATAAGAAGCAAAATGTTAGGATCCCTTAATAGAGGTGCACAGGTTTGGACACAGCCTGATAAGATGATCAAGAGTCCTCTAGCCATGGTGAGAAACGTGCCCAGAGCTGCTGAACATGTAGCCCCCAAATCAAGGGCCTAAAGCAGCCTCCCAAAATTTGCAAAGGGGGCTAGGTCATGACAGAGAAACAGAGGGGATGGGAAACAGGGATGACCATGTGGCTCTTTCTTGTCACACACTCTTGAACAGGAAGAGCAAACTAGCTCGAAAAAGCAGACTGGAACGATTGGCCGAATTGATTATTTTCAATATTGGATAGTGCTATTTTTGGTGTATCTTCTGTGTTATTATGCAGTATTATAGAGACAGTATTTTCTAAGAGGAATGTGACCCATCTTCTAGATAAGTCTGAAAATGCCAAGCAAGCTTCCCTGAGAAAAAGAAACGAATATTAATTTGCTTGCCACTATCAATATTTCATGCATAGCAAAATCCTCGCTCCCCCATAACCCTTTGCCATTCTCTTGCTCCCCCAAATTAGGTGTTCTAGGGCCACTTTTGGTGGGAAATTACAATACTGCTCTTTTGCATCTGTGCTAAAGTGGACATATGACAATGATCTACTAATCTGGTGTTAAAGAGGTCAAGCACAAAATCCATTCTCATAAAGGTCTCTCAGTGTGAACAGCCTTGAGAACAGAAGCACCGTGCACAGTTCGAACAATTAGGCTAATGTGCAGTGTAACTGCTGCACTTGGGCCACATGCAGGACATGACATGAGGAGGTGAGCCAAGGAGGCACATCACAGGCAGTTAGCGCTGCAAAATCGGCATAGCCTCTGGCCCCAGTCACTAGTGAAATCCATCACAAGGAGAAGTTACACTGACCTTTCGAACTCAGATTGGAATGACTGAGTGTTCTTTCCTATCAAGTGAGCTTGGACTCACTCCAAATCGGAGAAATGGAAAAGCTCAGTGGGGAAAAAAACACTGGAAAGCAAAGGCACGGCCGTGGGTATCGTGCCTGATCTGTGCCCTCTACTGCTGTAGGCAAAACTCTGGGTGCTTTACTCCATCCTTCTCTACCACTGGGAGACCCAGCCCAATCCACCTTCATTGCTGAGGATGAAAGGAAAAGCCGTCTGAGTAGGCCCAGGAGTATCACATGACACTGGGGGATGAGGTCCAGTGTTCCCTCAAACAGGGATTCCCAGCTGTTGTTGATCACAACTCCGATAATCCCCAAGCAAAGCCCATTGCAGCTGGGGATGCTGGGAATTGTAGTCAAGAACATCTGGGAATCCCTGTTCAAGGGAACACTGATGAGGTCTTCCTGGACTGTATGTACATTTACTGGTTGTGTATGAGAGTTCTTGTGCTGGACTAAACCAATTTGATTTTCAAAGTCTTGAACGAATATGCATGGTCCTCTTGGGGGCTGATTAAAATCTAAAAAGAAGCTGTGGGACCTGTAATCAGCCAGAGGGAGGTAAGTTACACTCAGGGGTCGGCTTATGATGGGGCAAGGTGAGGCGGTCACTTCAGGTGGCGAGTGTGTTATGGGGTGGCAGTTGTGGGCACCTCACCTCACAGGCACCACCCCATTTGCCTGCTGCCTCTCTCTGCTGCCACGGCCACCATTCCCTGTTCTTTCTCCTCTCTGCTGCCTCCCAGGGCTGGTCCACCTTCCCACCTGGCCCTACCATTCCTGCAGCAACAACCAGCTGCTTCTGCTCACCCACTGTCCATCCATCGATTCAAGGTGGTAGATCCTCTATGCATGCAAGGAAGCATTTGCCCCTTTCCTGCCTTTGTTTCCTGCAAGTGTTGACAACTGGTGGTGACCCAGCCTGGGACTATCAAAGTGGTGGAGGGCTCTATTCACATATTTGGCATTCCTATCCTGCCCATCATCCTGGAGGTGAAGTATCTTGAAGGCTACAAGACATGGCTGGTGGGCCGCCTTCCATTTGGTGGGTGACACATTGTATGATGAAGCCGGCTCCCTGGTCAAGCCCTTCCCTGCCCTAGGTCCAGCACATGATTGCTTGCAATTGTTTTCTCTCCCTCACGTTCAGAGTGTGCACAATCTAGTAGGGGTGTGCATGGAACCTGCTGGTCCAGTTTGGTTCAAGTCTGAACTGGACCCAAACCGGCCTGAGCTGGTTTGGTCCAGCACCCTCTTGAAATCCCACCCCCCCGGTTTGGTTTGGTTCGGGGGGTGGTTCTGCATGGTTTTTTTAAAAATTTACATTTTTAAAAAACCAAAAACTCTACCCTCTTCGGAAAGTTCTCAAAGGCAGCGGGGGGTCCACAGAGGCCACACACACCTGCCGTCTCCAAGAACCTTCCTGGAGGAGGGAAGTTTTTAAAAATGTTGTTGTTGTTGTTGTTGTTTTAAAAATGCAAACAGGAGGTTGTTCGGTTCGAACCCAAACCGTAGAACCGAATGGTTCAACGTCAAAAATGTTTGACGTCAAACCTTTTAGCACATCCCTACAATCAAGTTGCTGGAACTAGGCTGCCGTGGGGATGAGAAGAATTCTCTCTATGTCCTAAGCAGCTTGATCCTCTGCCCTCTAAAAGAGAAGAGCAAACCAGACTGCATAATCCAACCGGTGGAGTTCGGACGGAAGCAGAAACCACGTGAAAGTCCTCATCCGCAGTTCTGTCTTTGCGCTAGCAAGTTGGTTGTGTGTAGTCAGAGGGTCTGCACTGTCTCCTGCCTGGGCCCAGCACCAACAATCAGGGCGGAGGCAGGGGGCAGTGAGGCAGGGGGGATGAGTTCTGCTGCCCCCCCCCCCAAAGATCCACCAAAGATATACCTGAGGCAATGGCCTCAGCTCACCTCATGGGGGAGAGTCCCCTGCCCCACCCCCTCATTTTTACCACCCCATTCACAGGCAGTGAAAATAGAGGGAGCTTTTTCTCATTTTTTCAAGGGGTGGTGAGTATAAAATGCGGGTGCAGGTGCCTAACACACACACCCTCATTGGCTGTTTGCAATCCCCGACTTCCCTTCCCTCGAAATAAATCCCAAGCTTTCCTTGCAGTGTTGCCAGATCAAATTCTTGACTGCCTTGCAAGCATGAACCCAAGAGTGTTTTAAAACAGACTGACCTTCACTTTGAAGCTGCACCAAGCTGCACATTCCCTTTCATGTGCTTTTACTCGCCTGAATGCTAATCACTCCCAGAAATTTCTGGGAGAGCCTTGGAGCACCCCGAAGACTTGACGGAATGTAGGCTGCCTGCACTCTACTCAATGCCTGTTCGACTCGCGTAATGTTTGTTATTAATGACTATCTCCTGGGCATTCTTTTCCCTGACTGAAATATAATGATAAGGTGCCATAGGCACAGAGAGTACAGCAACCTTTCTTCTCAACAAGCTATTCATATGTCACAACTCATTTCTGGCTCTCACTGAACTACTGAGATCTTCTTTACTGGGAACACGGAGTGTTTAATTAAATACAATATACATTTCTGCATGCCAAGTTTTCCCCAGTGTTCTGTATGCCAAGGGTTCTTTTTTGCAACACTCTTGTTGCAAGGAAGGAAGGAAGGAAGGAGGTCTTTTTTTGGTGGGGGGAATGCCTTTTCACATCTGTTTTCTGATTTTCACAACCCCATTCAGCTGTACCATTTATTTATTTTTTGCAAGTCATACTCCTTCTTCTGAGGAATCATGTAGCCAATAAAATCTTACGACATGAAAATGCCATCAAAAGTAAACGACGAGTGAGGGCAATGGCTATTCAGAGAGCATGACCATCACTCTGAATTAGCTTCGTTTCTCCTCATTGATGTCATCACATAGCCAGTTCTGAATAGCTAGACAGCGCTGGCTCCTTGCCAATCACCACATTCACCAACAGGTTTGGTGCTGGAAGGTTGAGAGAGGGGCGCTGGTGCTTTCATCACTGCTGCAATGCTATGTAAGGCCAGCCAACAAAGCAGCAGCCACCACTGCTGCTGGATGTATGTACCATGCTGTTGCAGCAGTGTGTCCCAGAAGGCCAAAGCAAAGGGAAAGGGGTGGCATCTGGAACTGAATGCATAAACATTTTAAGGAAGAGCTTTGCCGCACCTCATCGGAAGAGATGACCATTGAAAACCTCAGGGCTCTGTGGGCGCCAGGAGTCGAAATAGACTTGACGGCACACTTTACCTTTATTGCTCTAACTGCATTTCTAGGTAATAGTCTGTAGTGTGTCCAGCCACATATAGCGCTGTATATTCTATGGGGCAAATTATTTTGCACCACAGAATACAGACCACAGTCCCTCTGAAGAAGAGCTTTACTAGATGCTACGCCCATTGTGAGTTTTGGACCTGCAGACTTGATTTTTTTTTTGTAAACAGCCTGCATGGAGAACATTCTGGATCAGGTTCATGGCAGGGAGAGCAGAGGACTTTAACAGCTATGCCCCCAGGGATGTACCTAGGGGAGAGATGGCCCATGTTCACTCCTCTCCTCCGGCAGACCCTTGGATTGCAGGAGATAATGAAGAAAATAGGAAGGGGTGTGAACCATCGGATCAATGATAGCTACACCCCTTTTTGCCCTTCCCCCTACCGTGGTTCAGATCTGGGAGATGTATGCGGCAATGAATAGGGAGAATTACTCCCCTCCCCCCACTAAATATAAGAGAGGCCACTGCTTTAAAAAGTGTCCACTTATCCACTTATGAAGAACTATTTATGTCAGACAAACTGAGCACACAGTCTTCAGCTGTGCAATAGGCAGCTCATCCTGAACTGCACTGGGCCCAATAAACAATACATTGCCAGTGTGCCTTCAAGTTTGCCTCTGCATCCTTTCTGTATGGATGCCTTCCTCTTCCCCACACAGATTCTGGCTCGAATCAAGCAATGTGCATTATCACAGGGCTCCTGAGAGGATGCGAGATTAGGGGCAGGCCTGGATCAGCTTCTGGGCTGCAGAGCTGACAGACCGTTCTCTTGCTAGGGTGTCAGCATCCATACTGGTCTGCAAAAGGGAAATGGAGACAGATAAGCAGCTCACCTCAACCCCCCGAGCTCTCCAGCCAAGTTAAGCCATGCTGTTCTGCACTGCGATAGCAGACCCTGAAAGCAAGAGCTATTGCTATCTGCCTCCACGCAATTTATATGCAAATCAGGCTTCCCTCTTCATAGGATAACAGGTTGGCACTCAGGGTCACACACGCTTTGAAGACCCTTCCTAAAATACTCACAAGGTTGTGATCCCCCTTGGAGATGCCGTTAACACATTGTCTGTGGAGATCATGGAGATCTGTAATCAGACTGGGGCCAGAGCATAAGATTTTAATTCTCTTCCCGTGCCAATTCCCTTGTACAAACAGCTGCCATTAGCCAGGGAAGAGGTCACCTAGCTAGGCAATGTGCAGAGTGGGGTCTGGTGCTATTGCATCTTTTTAAATTGGATTGTAAACAAATGTTTTTATTGGCTGCATATCACTTTGGATCTTGCTGTGCAAACAGAGTACTAAAAACATTGAATAAATACATCCTGACACCAATTGAGTATGTAGTAAAACAACAAGAAGAGATAGATATTGTATTTTGATGTTCTGATATTCTTCCGATATTCTTCTATTTTAGAATGTTTTAACTTTGTGGGTTGCTTTGGGGGCCAGCTATTGTGCTGGTACCTAAAACTGGGGTAAAAAATAATGCAATGAATGAAATAAATAAATGCATTCACATGGCTGTAAGGTAGGGAACTCTCTACGGGTGAGTTCTGATGAGCACCTGTATGTACTTACCAAGAGAAAAAAAGAGGAACTAGAGATCAAAGGGAGTGGGCTATGGCCCCATAAAGGTAAAGTGTGCTGTCGAGTTGGTGTCGACTTCCTTCGACCACAGAGCTGTGTGGTTCTCTTTGGTAGAATGCAGGAGGGGTTGACCATTGCCATCTCCTGCACAGTGTGAGATTATGCCTTTCAGGATCTTCCGATATCGCTGCTGCCTAATATAGTTGCTTCCTATTGTATAGAAACATACCAGCAGGGATTCGAACTGGCAACCTCTTGCTCCCCAGGCAAGTTACTTCCCCGCTGGGCCATTAAGTTATTTTCAAGCTAGGGAATGAGCTCTGAAAACCAATCTTTCCAGTGTGCATAACAAGGGATCTGAAGTCTAAAGGTAAAGTGTGCCGTCGAGTCGGTGTTGACTCCTGGCGACCACAAAGCCCTGTGGTTGTCTTTGGTAGAATACAGGAGGGGTTTACCACTGCCATCTCCTGTGCAGTATGAGATCATTCCTTTCAGCATCTTCCTATATTGCTGGTGCCCGATATAGGTGTTTCCCATTGTCTGAGAAGCATACCGGCAGGGATTCGAACCGGCAGCCTCTGGCTTGCTAGTTAAGTCATTTCCCCACTGTGCCATTAGGTGGCTTTTTGTGCTATAAATGTGCTTATATCTCTTCCAAAACACATGGCTGTTTCCCTCAACCATTGTCCCACTCTTCAATGTGCATAAAAGCCCTGAATCCTAGGGGTGTGCACAGAACCGGCTAGTCTGGTTCAGTTCAAGTCCGGAACTGAACTGGACCCGGCCAGTTCGGTCTGGCACCCCCCAGTTCAGTCTGGGGGTAGTTCATGGACTTTTAAAAACATTTAAATTTATTTTTTACTTACCCGCTTGGGGGAAGTATTTCGATATGGTGTGTGTGGGGGTGTCCATGGAGGTTCCCCCTTCCCCGCTGGCCTCCCTTCATTCATCTACCGGCCGTTCGGCTGGCTCTTCAGCCTATTTGGGCCTTCCCCCTCCAGCATGGTAGCCATTTTGGAGGCCACCGTGCCGGCACAATTGTCTGTGAGCCCCCTGAACAGTTGGTGGAGTATTCGATCCAGGGTTGGACCAAACAGGGGATGGTTCGGCTCGACCCCAAACGGTCGAACCAAACTGGTTTGACATTGAACACGTTTGACCTCGATCCTGTTTGCACATCCCTACTGAATCCCTCTCCTGACAGAGTCTCTCTCAATTTGTCTCTTGAGACTTCATGGAGTTCCTTCAGCAAAGTTCTGACTTGAAAGATTTCCTCTTACCTTCTGTCTACTCTCACCTCTGGCATGACTTCTCGGCTGAATGGTAACATCAAGCTTTGTATATCCAGAAAGCTTTTTCTCCAACTGTTCAAAAGGTATTACCCTCAGGGTATTATGAGAAGGAGCCAAGTGAAGCATCCTGTGGAGACGAGCGGATAATAGGGGACACAATGCTTGTGGGTTGGAGCCATCACACACACACACACAAAAAAAGCACTGGGAAATGGAAGGCACAAGAGGAGCAGCAAAGCTCATGCTGGTTACTAAACTAGAAGGTCTACTCTTTCAGACAAAATTCAAAGGGCTGTTTTAAAAAGTGTAATGTGTTTCAAATCAAACCCTCATAAATGCAAAGGAATAAAAAGTTCTTTTTTTTAAAAAAGAGAACACTTGAGTCCTGTATCAATTGGTGCGCTTAGAAGGCCAAATGGTGTACAGAAATCTAATGTTATGTATGTGAAAATATTTTTGCAGAAGAATAGGTTGGTTATACAAAGGAACATGGGAAGCTGCCATATACCAGGTCAGACCACTGGTCCATCTAGCTGAGTATGGTCTACTGGATGATGTGTTATTAGACCACCTGTGCTTGCATGCTCCTACACTGTTCTACCTCTGGTACCCTGCTCCAGATGCTACTCTCCTATCAGCATTTGGTGAAAACCTGGAGTTTCTTTGGAAGGCATTTGATATGGAGAGTGGATGAGCCAGCATTCCCTGTAACAGGGATTCTCAAATGTTGTTGGATACAGCTGTCACAATTCCCAGGCAAAGTCCATGTCAGTTGGGGATGCTGGAAGCTGTAGCCAACAACATCTGGGGGAAACGGCTGCAGGGAACACTGGGATTTAAATCTAGGGTGGCTTTAAAAGGGTTGAAACAAATTCATAGAGCACAGGTCTATCAATGTCTACTAGACAGTTATGGTCACCGCATCCAAAGGAGGACATTGTAGAACTGGAAAAGGTGCAGAGAAGATCAACCAAGATGATCAGGGGCCAAGAGCACCTTTCTTATGAGGCAAGGCTACAACACCTGGGGCTTTTTAGTTTAGAAAAAAGACGAATGCGGGGAGACATGGTAGAGGTCTATAAAATCATGCATGGTGTGGAGAAAGTAGATACAGAGAAATTCTTCTCCCTCTCACATAACACTAGAACTAGGAGTCATCCCATGAAATTGATTGCCAGGAAATCTAGGACCAACAAACGGAGGTACTTTTTCACACAACGCATAATCCACTTGTGGAATTCTCTGCCACAGGATGTGGTGACAGCCAACAACCTGGATGGCTTTAACTCAATGGAGGAGAGGTCTATCAATGGCTACTAGTCTGAGGGCTTTAGGCCACCTCCAGCCTCAGAGGCAGGATGCCTCCAATTACCAGTTGCAGGGGAGCAACAGCAGGAGAGAGGGCATGCCCTCATCTCCTGCCTGTGGGCTTCCAGAGGCATCTGGTGGGCCACTGTGGGAAAGAGGCTGCTGAACTTGAGAGCCTTGAGCTAGCAGGGATGTTCTTATGTTTCTGATGTTTCCCAGCAAATGTGAGGTGGAATGATTTCCTCCACCCCAGCATTCATTTCAGGTCCAGAACCCTTCTCCAGAACCTTCACAATCAATGCAATGATCGCTAGGAACAGATTGGGCTGCCTCAAGCTGAGCTGAAGTGCTCTCTTTGCCTCTACGAAGCATGTAACACAAACAAAGAATGAACCACCGAATCAGATTCGAACCTCACAGGGTGACGCTATCTCCCCACCTACGACAATATGCAAAATAAGCATATTTTGCATCTAAAACTAATGTAATGTTTACAGAGGGGCTCTTTTAGCTTCTAAAGTCATAGCATGGAACATTCGTAGACAGTCATAAACAAAACACACAGAGAGAGGAGCCATTTTCTTCTTCTAAATCCTAGATAATTGCATATAATCAAGCGCCATTGTGAAGTTTCAAAGGTCCTCGTTTTCTCTCACTTGCTTTTTTAAAAAACTGTTTTCTTTTCTCAGAACATCGGCTTGGCTTTGATTCTGTGTTCTTTCCTTCAATTTTCCTCCAAGGCCCTTGAAATAAAGTGGTTTATTTACATCGGACTATGGCTACATTTCTATTCCATTTTAAAACATTTGTATTCATAGTCAGGGCGCTGAGTCTTCTAGTTATCCGTGCGACCTGGTGTATCTTGAGAAGAAGACTTTTTTGAAAAATCACAGGTAACAGTAACATGCAAGAGTGCTCTTGCCCCAGCTCAACAAGCTCAACAAGCTCTCAGCTTCTGTGTTTTCCTTGCTCTGCACTGGGCCTTCAGGAGGAAAGGGGAAACTGGGTGCGCCTTTGGATTCCTTGCCCATATATTATGCCATGCATGGTCATTGCCAGAGGCGTAACTATAGGGGGGGCAGGGGGGGCACGTGCCCCGGGCACCATCTTTTCTGGTCACGTGGGGGGCGCCACCAGGACCAAATTTTTAAAAAAATTTTAAATTTTTTTGTTAATACAAATGTTTCCTGCTCAGTGCAGCAGCGCTGCAGCAGTCAAGGGAGCGCGTCAGTGCCCCCTTCCCCACGAGCGGTCCCTTCCGCGCCGCCTGCCCCCCCCCCATTGCTTTGCTGGCGCCTGGCGGCCAGTCAGTGGCCTGGCTTGGTGGCGGCGGCGAGCGCTTGTGAGGAAAAACCTAAGTATAATGTAGTATGTTGGGGGGGCGACGGGGGACGGGGACGGTGGGGGGGGGGGCGCCATTTCAGTGCTTGCCCCGGGCGCCGTTTTCCCTAGTTACGCCTCTGGTCATTGCATTATGAATATGCAGCACATATTCACAGAAGCTAGCAGGGAGTGAGTGAGATAAGCAACTTCACTCCATGGAGCCTGAGGATGCTTCTGGCACAGACAGCCCATGCTAACTGAGCAAAGAGGAACCTTTTAAAAGTGGTGATTCTCTTTATTTAGCAGGGGGAGAGCAACTGGACCTATCCATCCCCAGCACAGCATCCCTCCAGTGGCCATTGCTGGTGTCTATCTCATGTCTGTGAGCCCTCTGGAGACAAGGAACCCATCTTATTGATTTAATATTTATTTATTTATCTATGTAAACCGATTTGGGAACTTTTGTTGAAAAGTGGGATCTGGAGATTCATAGTAGTAGTACTAGAAGACAGCTGCATCTCTTTCTTGACAGGAAGCCCCACAGAACTCATTTGGACTCATGTCCAACCAGCCATGAAGTTGGACTTACTTTCAAGCACAGGATCAGTTTGCATTGTAAAGAAATATCGTGTGTGTGTATGTGTGTGTGTGTGTGTGTGTGTGTAAGAAGCATGGCATTGTACAGAAACATTAGAGATGATTACTGACAGTTCACAGTCCTACTGACTTCCTAATTGCTCTTCCTTCTCTTACAAGCTGATGGAACAATAGAGCGAAATGTCCAATATGGGGGGAAATCCTCCATACGGCTGGTTTTAATTTCCCTCTCCTTCTCCGCTCTCTTCCTGTAGCGGAAGGAGGGGAAAGTGTGTTTCTTTGTAAAGGACGTCTGCAGTAATGATTGCTGGTTGATTCTTCAGTCACGAACAACAAAGTGAATGAATCGCTGAAAGAAGTCTGAGGGCTTCAGGGCATTTTGCTCGACACAAGAGATTCCTAGAGCATCCAGAAGATGAAAAATACCTTGCCGGCCAAGGCGATATGCTCCAGCGATGGGCACAGATTGGCTGCCGCTCCGCAGCTTATCAATAAAAAGAGCTGTTCCCAATGCAGAGGTCTTCTTGTTACTTTCCCCACGATTAAGGCAATCTTTGATGTGGATTACAAAATGAAGACAGAGAGGAGGCAGACAGAGGCTTTCCGGTGCACACATTAAACATTCTTCAGGGTGCCGAGTCGTAATGGGAAGAAAGCAGCGAGTTGTTTCTTGTTTTCAATGCAACTTGTGTTCGCAAAGAATCCCTTCCGCCTCGGATCATAGAAAACTAGATTTTGAAAGGCTGTGGTTTCCAAGAAGACCTGTACCACAGCATCCGATTACCATTATCTCAGCAATTAGGGTGTCTGCCATTCACATTTGTTTCTGTCAGGGGTGGAGACGCTGGGACTGGGTAACACAGCCTCCGGAGGGAACAAAAAAAACATACTGATTTCTAGTTCAATACCTTTAGGGAAAGAATGGTTTCCTCAGTTGTGGCCTGTAGGATCACGAAAGGGTTGCCCAATGCACATATATACATTTGCACACATGTGCGCACACATACACAGAGTAGAAGCTTGCATCTCAGTCTGCTGAAATGGAGCCTGTAGAACATCCCAGAATATGGTAAGAGAGCTGGTCTTGTGGTAGCAAGCACACACACACGTTGGTCTACAACTCCCATAATCCCTGCCTATTGGCCACTGTGGTTGGGGATTATAGAAGTTGCAGTGGTGCTGGTAGGGGATAAGTTGAGCAGGCCTGTTCTAGAGAGAACATAAAATGCTCTGAGGAGCCTTTCCCCGACCACATGGCTGCTGTTTCTACCTATTTCCTGGATTGTTCACAAGGGTCATTGTATCCATTGGCAACTCAAGGCCTCTCTTGACCTGAGGCAGGGTATTAAATGCTGCTCCCTTGTGTGAACCATCCTCCTCTCTTTTCCTTTTTTCCCAAACCAGGCAGGAGGCCATCTTGCTACCACATGGATTCCTTAATCATTTTCTGCCTGAGGTGGCTGCCTCACCTGGCCTCATGGCAGGGTCGCCCTTGCTCCTACAGGGTCGCCCTTGCTCCTATCAAGTATCACACACTGAACAGAATTGACTTTCCAGTGCCAGAGAGCTAGCTGGGTTTGGCTCCACCGTGATGATACTGAAAACAAGTGGAGGCAAGCGAAACGAAAGAGGAAACATTTTCACATGGAAGGCTGGAAAACCATCCCAAAGGAGAGGCATTTTTTCCCGTACTGTGAATAGTTTTGCCTCAGCTCTACCGACATCTGCATGGCCATATGAATCAGCCGTTCAGTGTCTGCCCATATTCTCCGAGAGGGAGAGGAAAGCCTATAACTTTTCTTGCTTCTGTTACCCATAAATCTCAGCTGCCACAAAACTCATAGAGGGCATTCGAGCTGAGAGCCCAGTGGGGATTCCAAGCTGCTCTCAGAAGAAGGGCCACTCGAGGAACTAAAAAATGGTGCTCAGGAGAGGCAAATGATAGCATCATTCCTTTGCCTTGAGTCCCCCCCCCCCAACCCCCACTCTAGAGGCTGTCTACAAACAAACAGAAGTGAAAAGACAGCAAGAGCTGGCAGATTGAGCAAAGCCCCTAAACCACACTGAAGGGCTCCTCTTTGCCTCCCTGGATGATTCCTCTTTCAGTTTTAGTTAAGCTGCATCCCTGATATTCTCTTCCTCTCATGAACACCAACCGGGGGTAGGGATGGGAAACACATGCAAACAGACACATATACAGACACAGAGAAGAGTTATGGGGTGTTTCCAAAACGTAAATTAAAGATGTCTTAATGAGTGCTCTCCAAATGAGAATAACCCAGGAGAAAAAAACCTTTATGATGCTGTAATGATATGCAGAACCCCTCAGGATGGAAAGGGATACTTCATTTTTATGAAACCTTAAAAGTATTGCATATTGATTGCTACAGGACCAAGATTTTATAGCCAGTTGAATAATAAAGCTCAGTGGGCACTTAGTGTTGGAATCTTGTTGAGGAAAGTTATCACTGCTAGAAACTTTTGATAGACTTCAACGTTGGATGTTAATCCAGGCCTTGACAAATCTGCTTTGGATCTAGGAACAGCACAGAAATTTTGGAGACAGATAGTGAGAGCCAGTGCAGTGTAGTGGTTAGAGTGTTGGACTAGGACCAGGGAGACCTGAGTTCAAATCCCCATTCAGCCAAGAAACTCACTAGGGGACTCTGGGCCAGTCACTTCTCTGTCAGCCTAACCCTTTTCACAGGGTTGTTGTGAGGAGAAACATAATCTTGTACGCCGCTCTGGACTCCTTGGAGGAAGAGCAGAGTAAAATGTAAAAATGGATAAATGAATGACATGACAAAAATTACCTGTCTTGATGACAGACATTGTGGAGGGGGAGGGTAATGGGTTTCTCTGTTTTGCCAGGAGCAGACTGAGTCTGAAGGAGTCCCGAGTCCATTCAAACCAGGCTACAAAAAAACCCTCATTCTCCATGGAGAAACGCTCTATTTGATGTAATGCTTGAAACATTCCTGACATGGGGGAGGGGTGTGCTTTAAAACACTGCTGAAAATGCTCATTAACAGCACCCTCCTTGCAACTCGGCCCAAGTTCTGATCAGAACATTCGAAAACAAGTAGTAAAGCAACTTAGTGCCAGAGGACATACATCCAACAATGGAATCCCCTGAGAGGTTTCATGAGTCTTACAGAATGCATTTGGTTTCTCTTGACAATTCTGAAAAGGGTTTTCTCCTTCGGAGGGCCTCTGAAATATTCACTCTGAACCCCACGTGTTGTGAGTTTTCGGTGGCTGACTGACTGCGCGAGGGTACTCCAGTCTCGTAATGTTGTGTTTACACAATTTGTGTAAGTTGTGCAAACACAAAATATGTGTTACTCATGAGCAGGCCTACTGGAAATAATGGGCTTTCTCTTTGGTAACACAATTTGCATGAAAATTATGCAAATACAATGTTTCTAGGCTGATGTTCTCTTGCACACAGTATGTCAGCCTGTCGACCCTAGAAATAACATTGAAAAAGTATGTAGCCTCCTCCTTTACATTCCCCAAACCTTTATCCTTTGTGCAAAGTGGAAAAGAAAGTGTAAAATATTTACTGAGGTTTTAAAACATTATGCACATTGGGCCGAGATTTTCATTTCACAGAATGAATCAAATGCAATATCTGTAACAAAGGTATGAACAAAGGGAATAAGAGAAAGATGGTCTTGGAACATTAATGGCACAGCTGTGTGTTCTTGGCCCACATTTCATTTTCCTAAATCACAATAACAGGAGCTCAGCTATGGGGGCAAGCTAAAAGATTCATGGCACACTTATTGCCACTGCTGGTTGCTGGAGTAATGCCACAGAAACTGCAGTACTGTGATATATTACTTAGCACCTTATAGAACGTGCCCTAAGGCAAGGCAAATGTTGCACCCATATGCACTCCAGGGTTGTCTATGCTGGCTCGCAGTGACTCTCCAGATTTTCAGGTGGGTACTTCCCATCCTGACCTGGAAGTGAGAGAAACTGAACCTGGGGCCTTCTGCATACAAAGCGGATGAACATAAAAACATAAGAACAGCCTAGTCCAGCATCCTGTTTCCCACAGCGGTCCACCAGATGCCTCTGAGAAGCCCACAGGCAAGAGCTGAGGGCATGCCCTCTCTCCTGCTGTTGCTCCTCTGCAACTGGTATTGAGAGGCATCGTGCCTCTGAGGCTGGAGGTGGCCTATAGCCAGCAGAGTGGTGGCCATTGATAGACCCCCATGAAATTGTCTAAGCCCCTTTAAAGCCATACAAGCTGGTGGCCATCACCACATCCCATGGCAAAGAATTCCATAGATTAATTATTCTTTATTTTTATTTATTTTATTCGATTTCTATACCACCCTTCCAAAAATGGCTCAGGGCAGTTTACAAAGAGAAATAATAAATAAATAAGATGGATCCCTGTCCCCAAAGGGCTCACAATCTAAGAAGAAACTCAAGACAGACACCAGCAACAGTCACTGGAGGTATTGTGCTGGGGGTGGATAGGGCCAGTTACTCTCCCCCTGCTAAAAAAAAAAAGAGAGAATCACCACATTAAAAGGTGCCTCTTTGCCAAGTTAGCAGGGGTAATTATGCGTGGTGTGAAAAAAGTACTTCCTTTTAGGAACATAGGAAACTGCCATATACTGAGTGAGACCATTGGTCTATCTAGCTCAGTATTGTCTTCACAGACTGGCAGTGACTTCTCCGAGGTTACAGGCAGGAATCTCTCTCAGCCCTATCTTGGAGATTCTGCCAGGGAGGGAACTTGGAACCTTCTGCTCTTCCCAGAGCGGCTTCATCCCCTGAGGGGAATATCTTGCAGTGCTCACACATCAAGTCTCCCATTCTTATGCAACCAGGGTAGACCCTGCTTAGCTATGGGGACAAGTCATGCTTGCTACCCCAAGACCAGCTCTCCTCTCCTGTACCTAAATTTGTCAGTCCTAAATTTCACAACCTTTGGTTTCGTGGGATGACCCCTGGTTCTAGTGTTTAGATACCCTTCCACTGAGCTACAGTCACTCCTAGCCTGCAATCAACCTACCAGGGCCTCAATAAACCTCATGGGTTTTGTGTTTTGTTTTTTGTTTTGCTACCTATCTTGGATTACAAAAACAAGGGAGTTGGGTAACATCTGCACCCAACTGCTATGGTGCCCTCAACATCCATACACTGGTCAGAAACCTCTGTTTTAAAGCGGGGGGGGGGTTCCCCTCTGCTATGTCACTCTGAGAATTTCTAGTTCATTGTTACACTGAGGATTATGTCCTGCCTCTGAATGTGTCCAAGGCAAGCACCATTCTATGGCTCCAGGTTGGGTCCGTTTTGGAACATCAGGTAAGGTGATACAGTTGGGTATGCCTTTGAAAATAATGAATTCAAGCTGCAGTATGATAATGTATTATGACTGTATTGCCTGACATTTTGCTGTAAATCTTGTAGATGGGGCAGTGAAAGGGAGGGGGAATCTTTTTTGGGGGGAGCACCCATTACTCCTTGCTATCTTTTGGAGTCACCCCTACGTAATCAACACATCCCATGGCAGAGAATTCCATAAATTACTGTGTACCATGGACTGTGTGCTTTCAGACTTCAGATCCTTCTTCACATACAGAATGGAATAGGGTTGCAAGATCAGCCCTATGATTGGCAGGCATGATGAAACCACTAGGCTGGCATTGTCTTGTCTAGTATAACTATTGAGGACCTGGAATCCACTTTTGTTGGATCAACAGAGCCTTACTTTCTCAATGCTTACTTCCGGCTCCAGCTTCCAAATACCATGTGCTGGAGAACATAACACTGTGAAGGGGTTAATCACCCTCACATGGGGTGGCTTTGTCTTTTTAAAAAAGATGACCACCGGAACATCATTACACCCATTTCCATGCCAAGTTTGGTTGGGCCTTCACAGTGCTGTGCCAACCGAGGAATAGAAAGAAGCTAACTCCTACTAGATGCTAAATGCATAGACACAGCCACTCTTGGGTTCTGTGCACAACACTTACAATATAATTTACTCCATAAGGGAGTTGGCAGAACTTCTTTCTAATCTCATTTTCCTAAGCAAGGGTCATCGAGTTTGTAATCTAATCTTCTTCTCGTTTGATATGCCGGCAATTGAAAAATGACAGTGATATGTCATCGTCATACAGAATAGCTGCAGACTTTTAATAATACTAAAACCACTTCTGCAGCTGACAGTTCTGCATAGCTGCTGGAGTCACATTTATTGCTCTTCCTCATTACCTTCGGAACAGAATCAAAGAGTCAGAGAGGCCTCTAATCCAACCCTCTGCTTGATGTCAGTAATCCAGAGCCAGATCACCCCCAACAGAATAGAATCACTGTGTAAAACAACAAGCTGAAACAGATATTGACACAAACCAGCTTTTTGCAATTACTGCATTGCTCATCTTTGTCCCTAGCAGGAAGCCTCCATTCCAAGCATCTTGCATTAGAAATAGCAGGTATACATGTGACTGGACAAGTCCAGATGGAGAGTAGATGTAACAGAAACAGCAAAGGCTGCAATGGACAGAAAATGCTTGTGACTTTCTGTCAGAGCAGCTGGGGAGCTGGTTACTCTGACAGAATGAGCCTCACATTGGCTAGAACATCCCGGTTGCCATTTTGGATTCAAAATGGCTGCCAGAATGGTTCTGGAGATTCCAGCCAGAATAGAATCATTCTGTTCTGATCTTGGAACAGGACCCCCTTTTAAAGGGGGTCCTGCTCCAGGGTTGGAATGCCTGGAATGGCCCATTTGGAATGTCCTGAACATAGGTGTGCACGAAATTGGAAAACCCAGTTTGGCTTGAATTGGACTGGACATGAGCCAAACCAGTAAGGATGATCCTTTACCAGTAAAGGGCAAGGGGGGATCAGGGGCTTCATTAAAACTAGTTGGGGTGAGAAGGGAGTAAATTTTCATTTTAAAAGTGCTGCTGGCGATGGCTGCGGCAGTGCGTAGGGCAGTGGTGCATGCATGGAGGCCATTTTGACATCCACACATGCACCGAGGCCAGAACCAGGCCCGTACAGGCCCTGCATGCTCCAGGGGGGTGAGGAGAGCCACCACCACCATTGCCAACCCACCCACCCCTGTGGGTGCCACAGCTGGTGGCGGAACTTGTAAGGTGAAAATTTACTCCCCTCCTGCCCCAACTAGTTTTAGCAAAGCCCCCGTCTCCCCACCTGACTAAAAAGGAGGAATTCTTACCAAGGAATCCTTACTTTTACCAGCAACTTCTGAGCAGGCTCAAACCGAAATGGGCCCTTTGAGTCGAGTCGGCTTGCACACCCTAGTCCCAAATCAGGATGTTCTGCACACCCCTACCATCTAGAAGGCAGAATCTGTAAGGTGCAGCAGGTCAAATGAAGGTCAAAAGAAAAAAGAAAAGAAAAGAACGAGGGCGTTTTCATCAAATTTCATTAAAGCAAAATTCCAAATAACTCTTTATTCAAGTTCCTGAAAGGCCATGTGACTCATCTGTAAGCAAATACTGCCAGCTGAATATTTGTTGGTTCTTAATGACACCTAATGGTTGTGTAATTATCCTTAGGCCTCTTTCAAGGGAATGGATTGTCATTTGTATTTTGCCCCTTTGTTTTGCTTTGCCTCGTCTTGCCTAGGCCACAGCTATTATAATAAAGAGTTTATAGGAAAAGAGTTTAATTTAAGAAAGTGGTACTCCCAGGAACTATAAACAATCCTAACTTCTAGTGAAAAATATTCTCCCTGGACTCAGTCTTGCAGTGCCTTTGTCCACATAAGTCCGAAGCTTTTAAGTTTGTCGCACCTAGGGGATGTACCATTTTAAGCAGGCAGGCGTTCTGAAAATCAATACCGAGAACTGTCTTTTTCATTTGTTTGAAATTTACTGTGAATTCCCTAGTGACTTGGAAAAACAAAAAGATCTCGCCTCTAAAAAGCCGCAAACAAGATCACAATGGTTTTCTCAGGCTGGCTTTTAGACTCTTCAAAACTTTGGGAGGGAGCAATTAATATGGGACAAGACTCATATGGGAAGAAATTAATATGGGTAACACCTGAAGAGGAGTCTAATTATGCTTTACCATTGCATCACAAAACAAGCCTTGATTCACAATCAGAGGAGGAAGAGGAAGAAGAAGAGGAAGGAGGAGGAGGAGGAGGAGAAGTAATCTATGAGCAAGCAACTTTACAACTGATGAAGAGAAAGGCCTCTTCCCCTGGGGGAAGGGGATGTGATTATTTAAAGTACACATAGGTGTATTGCAGTAGGGTATGGGTCTGCTTGTAAGATGCTTGGGGTTTCAAAGCAGGGATTTTGACAGTGGAGCATCTTAGGGCCAGCACACAGTTGGGGCAAGTTGCAGGCAAAGGGGAAATTTGGGACTGAATTTTGGTGCTCTGCAGCACCACCTCTGCAGATGGCTGGAAGGTGAACTGCATTTTTCAGACCCAGCAGGATCAGGTGAACTGAGGACCTTGTATGATAAGTATTTTTGAGCTGGTTTCTCAGTCTAAACAACTTCTTGCTCAATGTAGTTTGATCTGCCAAATGCTCCTACGGACCTGTGGAAGTGAAACACTTTTGGCCAGCTCCTTTTTAATGGGCCTGGGCAAGAGTCTACCAATAGCATTTCCTAGAACACATACACAAAAAAGAAGGCAATAGGTTGGCAATATATAAAGGGCTTTCCCTTATGGTTGGATAGCTACACTTAGCCTCAGGACAGCACTTCTAAGATTGTTACTTCTAAGATTGTTACTTCTTGTCAGAACCGCTAATTTCATATATTTATGGAATCTCCACATGTAGGCAGCACCAACGCTTCCTGATGATATTGTGGATGGGAGTTGGTAGTGCATATGTGCACATTAGACCATATGGCAACAGAGAGCATTGGCAAGCCACTCAACAGTCTACAGGGCCTTGGCAAACACTTGACGCCAGCCCCTGCTGATGCCCGTCATGCATAGAGCACTCCAGTCCCTTCATTTTCCATCACTGGAACATTTCCTTTAGAGACCCCTGTGTGCCCTTGTTAACCATAGTCTTCGGGTTTTATGGCATATTTAAAAAATCGCTTGAGACCAGAATTTATATGTTTTGTGACCAAATGCTTGGTTTATTAGTCAGGCTGTGAAATCACAATGGGCTTTCCTAGCACTGAGGTGTAACAAGCAAGGGGACTGAGCCTATACATCCTGAATCCAACACATTCTGCTATAAGTGTATCGTTAAATGACCCACCTGTATTTAATTATTGGCCAGACGTTCAGCCATGTGGTAGTGACACTTTGAAACAAAAAAGAGTAAAATATTAAATGAGATGTTGAGTTTAGAACTACCCCATGGGGACTTAAACCTGGGAACCATGACTTCACTGTAATAAATTGCAGTTATTTGGATAATTTGAATATTGTGTCTTTTGGAGAGCTCGGGGGTCCCTTAGAAGTTTACCAGGAGCGCCAAAAGGAAAAGATCAGTAGTGGCAGATGAATTCCCTGAAAAGTCTATTCAGACATTACGTCGTATGAGTGTACAGTTGTCTGTATACTCATACATGTTTGTGTGTGAATAGCTGTACCTGTATGCATTTAAAAAGTAAACCTGGATCCTGGCCCTTCAAATGTATGGTTTAGATGGAAAGTGTACTTCTGTATCTGCATTCAACATAACATGTTAATGACTGTACTTGTGTACAGATCTGTAACGATGTACTTGTTGTATGTGTGTTCAACATAAATGAGACTGTTCACAAAACTGAAAACTGGGTAGGACAAGTGTCCTACCCAGGGTTAGGAGCTATGCATGCTCCCAGTTTTCAGTTGTGTGCAAGAGAAGTGATTGTGTGGGAGACAGAAGCTGGGTAGAACAGCTTTTCCTCCTATCTTGGTCAAATGCTGCGTATTTATTTGTTTTGTTTTGTTTTGTGTTCTTTTTGTCTTGTTTGGTTTTGTTTAACATATCTCTGTACCACCCAAAACTTGTATCTCCTGGCAGTTTACAATTAAAACCATTTAAACATTAAAATCATTAACATTAAAATAATTTAAAACCCAACACTAAAGGTATTAAAAACTATACATCTAATCAAAAGCTTGGGTGAATAAATGGGTATGAAAGTGGGGTAGGAAGGTGCTATCCCACCCACCTCCTGCCTCCCACACAATCACTTCTCCTTTCTCCTACCTAGTTGTTTGCACACAACTAAAAATGGGGAGTGCACACAGCTTCCGAACCTTTAGTTGTGTGAATAGCTTGAGTGTCTGAATAGAGCTAATGATACCTCGCCCAGCACTACTGATCATTCCCTAGAATGTACCAATGTTCTAGGGCACATACTCAGTTCAAACAGGCCTGATCTATTTTGCAAATGGGTAACTGAGGCCCTGAGATGGTAATTTGCTCTAGAAATCCATTGCAGAGGTCGGATTTGAAGCTGGAATGGAGAACTGAGATGGCAATTAATCAGCAGAGTGAGCAGACAGTGGAAGAAGCTGTGATGCAGAGCTTCATGGGCAGAAAACTCAGGCCATGTACAGCTGGCTTGCAAGCTGGGATCACCAACAAATTATCTGCCATTGGGATTAACTTGACCTGGGAGGGTTCACATCACCTTAGAGCAGGTCTACGAAAGGTATGACCCATCAAGTGGAACACAACACTTCAGTCATGCTCTGTGGATTTGTAAGTGCTAGACAACTCAGTGGGAAATGTTCAACAACAACAACAAAACCACAATTGTATTGGCTGACATCCTGACTAATGAAGCACTGGTGCTTCTGAAAAGTTCAACTTTCTCAACTCAGCAGTGGGAGCAAATTTCATCAACCTCTCCATCCCCAGAAGCCTGAAAATATGTCCCTAAGGGTTGCTCAGCCCTCAGGGACATATTTTTGGGTGATACAGAGGGCTTCCTAAGGAAGATGATATTGCTGAAATTCCCCTACGCATACACACTAGTAGCAATGCTGCTAATCTGGAACTCGCCAGAAGCACTGGTGATTATTAGATGCCTTTCTGTGCATGCATCAAAAAAGAAGCAGCTTACTGAGCCCCTGGTAGGCCCATCTTGGAGATCATGTGTCATGTCTGCCTGCAACAGAGACAAGGATTCAGAGAAGCTATTAACAAGCAGAAGAAGTGGGTGACGTTCATTGCTGATCAGGCTTTCTGGGTTGAACCATAAGCTAAGATTTCGGTCTCCATCTGGATTTCCTGAGGTGGGCATAAAGAGAACAGTTGCATGGCAGAGAGAAGATCATGCGGTCCAGCTCCTACTCCCCTTGCAAGTTGGTGATGCAAGCACTTGCTGCAGCTAAACACCACTCTGCCACATTGCTTCTGAATGCCCGTGGGGCCTCTCTGGGTCAGGACTCGATGACCCTCAGACATAATCAAATTGAAAGAAATGTCCTAGTGATTGCAAGCGAAGTTCAGTTGTTAATTTAACAGGACACTCAAGGAGGGTCCTGCCCTGGTGCCCCAAGAGCTGTTACTGCAAGATGGGGCACGTTCACTCAAAGCAGCTGTACATGTGCTTATTAGTGGGAAATGGTTTTGAGCAGGTCCCTCTGTTCTCAATTATGATTTATGATCTGACTATAAAAATGAAAGCTGATTTGCATAAACATCTGTAATTGCTGCTTTGGCCCCATCATGCAGCAGGTTGCCTCTCTGCTGCTTCTGTGAGAGCTGTTGAGCATTAACACTCTCCATGAGGAACGAGGTAAGAAAAGAGATAAACACAATTTCACAGAGATCTCACCTCGGGAATCCCATTCATAGGAAAGCTGGGGAGGGTCACACCCTTAACGTGAATGCTTTGCTTCCAAAGACTGAAGATGCTGCAGGCAGTCAGAAGGGAGAGAGAAATGCCTTGAATTGAGTTTGTAACACAGGAGGATGCCCATGGCAACATTTCCATGGAGAGCAGGAACAAATAGGGTGGAGCACAGGAATGTAGGAAATTGCCTTGTGCTGAATCAAAGCATTGGTCCATCTAGCTCAGCATTGTCTCCACCAGGGGTGCAGAATTCAAGTGTCCTACCCAGGTTTGGGAGCTATGCATGCTCCCAATTTCTTGTTCTGCGCAAACTAGGTAGGAGGAGGGAGACGTGATTGTGTGGGAGACAGGAGCTGAATTGGACAGCACCGTCCTACCCAACTACTACATCAAAATGGTTCCTTCATCCATTAGTAGATGGGTCCCATCTACTACATCAAAATGGGTCCTTCATCTCATGGCTAAAGAACAACATTTGGAATTTGGAACTCTTTAATACTGGATATCAACTCCAACTTGTTATACCCTGCTGCTGTCATTGATGAGACTGTGCCCTCTAATTAAGCCAAATGAGAGAGCAAGAACACAGTGTCATTGTTAACTTAACGACCCAGAGCCACATTACTTAAAACTTCTTTGAAGATGAATTTAATTGTAATAAATAGTATAGGGATGAAATGAAAGAATGTGAATGACCTACAGCGTAAGCCTGGGGATCTTTCTTTGTATATGTAGCTAATTTGGTATTCATGTTAATGTCATTGAATATAATTAATCTATTTGGTATTTAAATGGATTACATTTAATGTTCAGCGCCGCCTTTCTGGTGAAATGACAGCCATGTTCTCAGATGAAATTAGCACTTTTCTTATTTTAATATGTGTTGACTGCATGGCGTCTGGATAATGGTCACCCATTGATTTCAGATGCTGCACATCACAATACAAATACACCCTTCGGTGCACAGCTGTATCCCATTTAGGTGCATGATGTTAGGGCTGGTGGTCTACAGGCAGGCAAGCAACTGGTTCAGCAGCCATTCAAATGTGGAGTTAATCAGGGTGTCAATCTATGAGCATCTCAGACCAAGGCACCAGGACAGAGTAAGTGGCTTTATAGAGCCAGATGAGGCTCTATTTGCTTCTTGGGTCACTTAGTGAACCAAGCCAGGCTGACTGCTGCAGTGCTGACCACCTGTTCTAGTAGTGCAGCAATGCTGCTGAGATCAGGACAACACTTCCCTTTGCTTGCAACCTAGGTGGAGCTAGTCAACTAGGCTCTGTTGCTGTAGCCCCTGCTTCAAGACCCCCAGGGTTTTTAATGTGGTCTCTAATTCAAAAGGGTGTGTGTGTGTGTGTGTGTGTTACACACACCTTATGTATATATTTTATTTGTTTACCTATGTAATCTGCTTTGGAAACTTTGATGAAAAGTGGTATATAAATGTGTGTAGTTGTTGATGATGGAGTGTGTGTGTGTCTGTCATTTATTACATGAGAATATTCTTTCTTGGATGACAAAACAGAAAATCTGCAGTGGCTGCAACCCTAGAAAAGACTACAGTTCCCAAGAAAAACTTTGCCTTTCCCAGGTCTTCAGGGTTTTTTTTTTTAACCTCTCTTGGAAGCTTTTAAAAAATCTAAACCTCCACTGTAGCTCCCTCAGCACCAGGAGGGAGTACAACTAGAGGCTATTCACATATGAGCAGCCCAACCTAAGCTATGGCAGCCCAGTCCAGGCTGGGCTGCTCATGTAGAGCACCGGGGTCACTCCCAATCCCGAGGCTTCTGTCCCCGCTAGCCTGATTTTTAAACCCACCACTCTGGGGATGTGGATGATCTGCAAGCTCTAGTAATGAAAGTCAAAGAGGACCATGAAAAAATGGGATTATGACTAAATATTAAGAAGACGAAACTAATAACGATGGGTATGAGCCTCAGAATTGACAATGAAGACATTGAAATGGTGGATAGCTTCTGGCTTTTAGGAACAACCGTCAACCATAAAGGATGCAGCAGTCAAGAAATACGCCACAGACTTGCACTTGGTAGGGTTGCAATGAAGGTCTTGGAAAGGATATTTAGATGCCATGACATGTCTATACCTACAAAAATTAGAATCATTCAGACAATGGTTTTTCCCATGACACTCTATGGACACTCTATGGATGCAAAAGCTGGACTTTGAAGACATAAGATAGAAAAAATATCGATGCTTTTGAACTTTGGTGCTGGAGAAGACTTTTGAAAATACCATGGACAGCCAGATCATAGAACAAATTCATCCAGAATTTTCACTCGAGGCACAAATGACCAGGCTCAAACTATCCTATTTTGGACACATTATGCAAAGATCCAGCTCCCTTGAGAAGTCCTTAATGCTGGAAAAAGTTGAAGGAAAGAGCAGAAGAGGATGACCAGCAGCAAGGTGGATGGACTCGATCACAACAGCAATGAATGTACCACTGAGAGACCTTACAGGCCAAGCTGAAGACAGATCATCCTGGAGAGAATCTATCTATGTGGTTGCTAGGAGTCGACACCAACTTGACAGCACTTAATCAATCAATCAATCAATCAATCAATCAATCAGTCAGTCAATCAAAAAATAAATCTGCAGTTTGTTTAACCTCGACAGGTGATCATGAGCATGATGGCCGCCAGTTTAAAAGGCACACACACACACACACACTACAATTTCCCACAGCGAGCCAGAACACTCTGGGATATGGAAGGGAGAAGTCCTACTGCTCCAAGCTCTTGCCTTCACCATGCCACTCCTTGTGTGGGCACATGGCATGGCAAAGGCCAGAAAGCACAGCTTCACTCATCTACTAGGAAAGGTAGGCATGCTCCTGCCTTCCCTGCAGCCCTTGGAAGTAGCAGCCAACGTGTCCTATGAATGATCTCCCAGTCTACTTTCTGGCGCCTGTCCAGGGAAGTAAGTACATGCAGGAGGGTGGCAAATTTGAGCTCCGTTTGAGGCAATCCCTTTGAATCAGGACTGAAGCAGATTGGAAACCCTCTCGAAACACTGAGTCAGATTCAAGACCTCTCGCACGCACTCAAGCTTCTGGATCAGCTGTGGCCACCAAAGCATTCTAAATAAACCATGGCAATGTTAGAAAAGTGCCATTTGACACATCAGACATTATAACCCGTCATCCACTTGGAGTGATTATTAAATAATCCCAAAAGGGAGATCTCATAAAATCAGATCAGTCGAGTTGCTTTTTGTTCTCTATTCCTGTCTTAGAAAAGGCTGAATAGTGAAATACAATGATCTCCCCTCATGAGCACACTCGTTCACATCCCTGCACCTATTCATTCACACAGAGCCTCCATTAACACATTACTCAATTGCTTCAATTAAAGAAAGAGAGAGTTGGAACTCATTTTAAAGGTTTTTGTAATTCACCCCCCTGCTAAGCATAGCAAGCAATGTCTTGCCCCAGTGGACAGCAATTTCATGTAGCATATGTGTTTCATTACCTCACCACCAACTGCTCCAAATTCCATAAGATATTAAACACACAACGGGGATATCACTGTAACACAATAGGGGAAAATCACGGTGGAGGTTTAGCCCTAATTCTGAACACGTCTGTCTCAAATTCCAGAGGAAGGTCACAGTTCAGAAACACTGTGACTTCATTTTACCTTCTCTTGTAGCTGAAATGTTTTGCTAATCCTTATGAAATGCTTTTGACTTCCCTGAACTCCTACAGATGTTTCTCCCAAGAAGCCACCTCAAAATTCCTATCAGCCCAGGTGAAATGTGGCAGCAACCTATACATAAAAATATGCAAAGCTTTCCATAAGCATTTGTCTCACCCAGGGTTTCTTAACCTTGGGCCCCCAGATGGTTTTGGACTACAACTCCCATCATCCTCAGCCACAAAGGCCATGTCTGGGGATGATGGGAGTTGAACCTCCCCATCTCGGACAGCTTTTCCAAAGTCTCTAGAGAAAGTCTCATGAGCCCCTGGTGGCGCAGTGGTAAAACTGCCGCCCTGTAACCAGAAGGTTACAAGTTCAATCCTGACCAGGGGCTCAAGGTTGACTCAGCCTTCCATCCTTCCGAGGTCGGTAAAATGAGTACCCATAATGTTGGGGGGCAATATGCTAAATCATTGTAAACTGCTTAGAGAGCTTCCAGCTATAGAGCGGTATATAAATGTAAGTGCTATTGCTATTGCTATTGCGATAGTATAGTGTAGTATAGTGTAGTATATAATACAATACAATATATCTAAAAGGTTGCAATACAAAACTATATTAAACAAGTAACAAAGAGAAATAAGATGATAGCAGTTGTAACTCTGCTCGCTGCTAACTTCATATCAGAAAAATACTGAATCCAAACAAAAAAGAAAGATACATGCCCTGTTTGGGGCAGCCCCCCAAATAACCCTAACCCTAACCCTAATGCTATGTTTCCATCATCATCTGTTTCTACATCTGGTCTTCCATCTATCTTTTGTTTTGTGCAGGGCTGTTTAATGCAGGGCAGCATGACCTCAGCCCTCCAACTGCTTTTGGACTACAATTACCATCATCCCCAGCCACAAGGGCCCATAGTCAGGGATGAGGGGAGTTTAAGTCCAGCCTCTGCAGGAGGGCCGAGATTCTGCAGCTCTGGTTTAACCCATACCATTCCGGAAAGGTGGAAGGTCGTATCCTGTGGCAGCTTTCGACACGGAATGTCCCTCCAGTCTCCTGCAAAATGCCGCCACGGGTCACCACATAGAGTTGCTGAGCGATTTTGAATGAATCATTGATGCTAAAGTATATGAAAAGCTTCAAACGCACTCAAGCCGCTACCTGCATGCTT
Source organism: Hemicordylus capensis (assembly GCF_027244095.1). Lineage (NCBI taxonomy): Eukaryota > Metazoa > Chordata > Lepidosauria > Squamata > Cordylidae > Hemicordylus > Hemicordylus capensis. Next base: position 25,750,281 of record NC_069667.1, read on the forward strand.
GCGAATAACGAGTGAGACAGCACTATGAATCACAGCCAACCGAGCACAGCACATTTAACCGTGGAAATATTTGCAAAGCCCTTTTTATATTAATTTTCTCTGACTAGCTCCAGCCACAGCCTTAATGCAACTGATGGGTCCCATGCTTTTATTTTTAGCTAATGGCAGGGTTTTATTTTCCAAACAGACCCACTGAGTTCCTTTTGAGCAATTATAATCTATCATGTTAATCTGCCTTTAGACGTTTACAGTCGCAGGGAGCTGGATCAAGCGTCATATTCCCAGAGGCTCTTTGTTAGATATTTCTTTATATGCACCATTTTTGCATGCAGACAGCAAGCTAGTGAAAAATAAATGAATTCAGGTACTCTCAGACCTCCTCATAAGGAGTCTCCCTAAGAAAGCAACTGTATTGTCCCACCACAGTTTAACAATCACACCTCTGCTAACTTCTAAACTCCAATGGTCTTCTTCATTCCTGATCTCCTTCATTCCCGTCAGCTAGGGGTGTGCAGACACCCCCTGAGAAATCCTGCTTGTCTTGTAGAAACTTGTTTGGGTTCCCTTGAAGATTTTCAGATGTTTCTCCTCAGGAAGAAACTTTGAATGTCACTTTTTTGAACTTGTCAGCCTTTGAATGTCAGTGTCAAGAGGAAGAGAGCTGACCGTGTGATAGGCGGCATTTGCACATAACAAGAAACCAGATGTCCCTTCACCTTCACCACCGGTTTGGCAAACTGTACATCCGAATGTGGACAACCATAGTTAATGGGGAAAATGGACCCGTCTTTTCCTCCCTGGACTCTGTTCTCTACCTTCAGTTATCTCCTGGTTTCACCACCTCGACCTCCAGTTTTGTGGGGCCATCGTTATATCCGAACGCTAGCACTGCTGGTAGCCTTCTCTGAAACTGGAGTTGAGGGAGGAAGCTCCTCCCTTGTTCTGGCCACTATTGCAGGAGAGCAACAGCAGAATAGAGGGCATGCCCTCACTTCTTGCCTGTGGGCTTCTCAGAGGCATTTGGTGGGCCACTGTGGGAAACAGGATGTTCGTCTAGATACTGTAAGCCTTGTGCCTGATGCAGGGCTCTTCTTGCGTGTAATTACATCCATGACATGCAAGCTTCCATGATTCTGAGAATCTTCTCTAACTTTCTTTCAATATTATCGTGTGCAAGAGTCACATTGGAACCACTGCAAAAACTAGACTGTGGCGATCTCAGAAAAGAGCCCTTGCCATAAAGATGCCCACCTTCCATTCTGAGAACCATAGGATTAGACTCTTGCTAGGTAATAGCACTTGGAATTACTATTTACATCCTCTTTCTACATGCTGCTGTGCCTGGTTGGAGGAAGGATTATCCCTCACTTTGAATTTTTATGCTGGTAGGCTTAAGTCTTCAGAAAATCCTGCCATGTCCTTCTCCATGAATTATAGGTTATAGGCAAGATCCCAGCCACCATTCACATTTATACTGTAATCAGAAATAACGGCACATTACACGGCTATGCGTGGGATGTGTCCTTAAGACTCAAGGTCAGCTGCTCCTTTGCTGGGCCTGCAGGAGTCTGGCAGCTCTGAATCACTTTGGTTTCTCACTCGGCTAAATCTTTTCGCTCTCAGCTCTGTCATTCTTGAGAAGCCAACCCACGTGGCATCTACTTTGCAGATATGGCCTCACTAATACTTTTGTCAAAATGTATGCTCGAAGCTCTGTGCCGCAAATGCTGGTATTATCAAAATGATTGTTAGGAATTCACACATTTTATCTTGTTTTACTGTACTTCATGTGATTTTCCCTACTACTACTGGCTTTTTTCTGAAATTATGTGTCTCCTTCTATGATGTAGACCCTACCTTCAGAACAGGGTTTTTCACCAGTCTGGCCTACCTTCCCACTTCTTGGTTGCTTTAAATATTTATTATTGCTATTGACACACAGTCGACCAGATGTTATTGACTGGATTTGGTACTTTAATTATTGGGCCCTTCCCAAGGGCCTAGGATAACTAAAGAAGAATTAAAGATATTGTTGTAGTATTCATGCTGTCCCAAGTAGTGTGGCTTTCTCTAACAGATGTGTTGTAATTTTATTGATGCCCAGGGTGTCAAGATTTTGTTCAGGTTCTTTTCATTCTGCACCAAGTGCACCAACAACTATTGGCACCACTATTGTTTTCTTTTTCCAGAGCCACTCAATTTCAATTGGAAGGTCCTTGTATTTAGTTATTTTCTCCAATTGTTTTTGATCGACCCGTCTATCCCCTGGGATTGCAATATCAGTTATCAGAACTCAATTCTTCTCGATGATGATGATTATAATTAATATACTGCTTTTCAACAAAAAAAAGTTCTCAAAGTGGTCTACATAGGAAAATAAGAATAAAGAGAAGATGCTTCCCTATCCCCAAAGGGATCACAATATAAAAAGAAACACAAGGTAAACACCAGCAACAGTCACTAGAGGGATGCTGTTCTGGGGTTGGATAGGGCCAGTTGATCTCCCCCTGCTAAATATAATGAGAATCACCACTTTGAAATCATTCTTGGAATCACATTCTTTGCCCAGTTAGCAGGGCAGGGACAGTGCTTGGCCAAGCCCACCTCTCTCTTTCTACCTTTTTGGCAGCATTTCCCCTGCTAACTGGGCAAAGAGACACCTTTCAAAGTGGCAATTCTCTTTATGTTTAGCAGGGGGAGAGGAATTGGGATGGCTCATAGCTCAGTGGCAGAGCTTCTGCTTCGCATGCAGAAGGCCCCAGTTTCACTCCCTGGCAGAGTCTCCAAGTAAGCCTGGGAAAGACTCCTTGAAACCTTAGAATGCTGCTGCCAGTCAGTGTAGACAATACTGGGCTAGGTGGACCAATGGCCTGACTCAGTATAGGACAGCTTCCTTCCTATGTTCCTTTGTAGTGGGCCCGATTCAACCCCACCACAGTATCCCTCCAGAGGCTCTTGCTGGTGTCCACCGTGTGTGTGTGTGTGTGTGTGTGTGTGTGTGTGTGTGTGTGTGTGTGTGTGTTTAAAGATAGTGAGCCCTCTGGGGACAGGAACCATCTTATCATTGTAGTTGTTTTTCTGTGTAAATTGCTTCATGGCTTTGCATTATATAAATAAATAATGTCCAAGGTGCTTGCTAATCCAGTAGCCTGGATTATGGGAGCCAGAAGCTCTAGTAACTGCTAATTCCTGTAGCTGGAATCAGCTCCTAGCTATCATTCTTCATTCTGTAAGAGAGCTGCAGTGGAACCCAGGTATACCCTCTGTGTGCTTAAAAGATAGGCTAGATAATTTTTCCTCATTCACTTGCCTAATTAATTCTGTGTTGTATCAGATTTCTTGTTTTAATTCAAAGTTGTCAGACTGTAGTCACTTTTGAAATGATACATTCTGCAAGGTTAATTGCATCTAAGAAAGACCAATTTTTAGTTACTGAGAGAGTGACTTTCAGCTGATGAAAACTGAAGGCAGAACCTCCCGGCTTGAGCTAGAGGTGCAGAAATATAGAGGAAGCACATATGTCAGAGAGAGGGGATGGAGATGTTTTCTACCTAATTTTATCCATTAGGGAAACTCCACTAGGGGTTCCAGGTGGTCACATCCAATTGGAAGAGGCAAAAAGTCTCTGGGAAAAGACATGGGGCTCTTACTCCACTCTGAGACTCACCAAAAAAAACACAGATGTGGAGACCAAACAGTGTACCCAGATGTCCCAGTCAACACGAGAACTGGTAGTGAACACCCTGATACACATCAGAGTTGTGTGTGGTTGTTGGCCCATGGCATTGTGGCAAAAACCAGTACAGTGTTCAATGTGGTATCGTATTTATTTGTTTAATAAAATGTAGTGCTCTTTAAGCTTCCAGGAGGGCAGAGAAAATGCACAGGATTTTTGCATGCACAGTTGCTTCCACTTTCTGAAGTAAACTGTGGGGATTTTTTTTTCTGAGGCAAACTGTGGATGATAAAAGCAATTTCTACATTTTAAAAAAATCATATTTTTGAATGTGCCTTTTCCATTGACAGCTGGAACCAGTGGATTGGTCGGGAAGTGTGTGTGTGTGTGTGTGTGTGTGTGTGTGTGTGTGTGTGTGTGTGTAAATGAGACTTGGTTGGGGCTCGTTCTCACTCTTTTCTCCCTTGCCAAACTTAGCCATGGCATTAGCCCTTTGCGCATGGGCTGGTAATTTACCCAGTTCCCCAATCTGGCCAACAACCAGCCCGTGAGCAAGGGGTTAATGCTGTGGCTGGGCGCAACGAGGGAGAGTGAGGCAGCCAAGATTGGCTGAGAGGAGTGAGAAAAAGCCTCATTTGAGGCTAATTTACTGCCCCCTGCTCTGCTCATACCAGCCATTAATTAGGCAAATCCCTGGCGAAAGAAAACTACCATGGCAGGCAAAAGGCTGAGCTAGAGCTGATTCCCCTGGTGTGCTAGTTTTCTATTTCTCTGAAGGAAAATAAACCTTCCCACACATGTGAAGAGTATCCAAATCTCTTTGAATAGTTTTAGAGTATCCTATCTGATGTGGTTCAGTCCTCCTCAATGTCCTAACATCTCATTTTTATACCCAAGATGTGAAACTCCAGTGCATTTCCATTTACCTTCTGGGAAGTGTAAAGGGCATTACTCGTCTTTGAACAAAAGACTTGCCACACACCCCTCCCTACACACTCCTATCCCCATTCAGACAAAACAGAGAGCTCCCTCTCTGCAGTCTCACTTAAGCTCCCTCAGCTCCAGTTCCATGAGAGTGAAACTGCAGTGCCAGTGTTCAGATGTAACGCTGGTGCTGCAGAAATGGAGCTATGGCAGCAAAACTCCACTCTGAATTGAAGACAAACTCCAGTCACCCACATTCGGACATGCAGCTATAGAAACCAGCAGTGAAGAGACAACCCCCCCCCCCCAATTTCCTGTTACATCCAAATTTGGCCTATGTGTTATTCTAGAGCTCCAATCTGGAATCAGTGGTTCCACCAGGAATAAGGAATACATTTCACTTTAGAAATGAAAATGAAAACAAGTGACAAGGAATGAGGGCTTCATTCCTGGAAATTAAGCCCTATAACTTATCCCATTATTACTTGGTGCATTTGCTTTCAAATGAATACAAATGGAGCCCAGCCCTTTCTATTTCCATTCATCACATATACAAATCCACGTGCCTGATGATACCTCAGTAGAGTCAATTTTGCCTTCTGTATATTACTAGTCAGTGAATGTGGAGAAGTTACACACTGGGCCACTGAAACAAAGGAAGGAGCATAGGAAACTGGCTTATACTGAGTCAGACCATTCTAGCTCATTACTGTCTTCTCCAACTAGCAGCAACTCTCCAAGACTGCAAGCAGGAGTCTCTCCCAGCCCTACCTGGAGATACTGCCAGGGATTGAACCTGGGACCTTCTGCCTGAAAAACAGATGCTCTACCACTGAGCTACAGCCCCTAAGCAGGATAGCCTTATTGGGAACACAGGAAGCTCCTTTATAGTGAATCAGATCATTGGTCCATCTATCTGAGTATTCTCCCAACTGCAATTTCTGGAGATGTTTTCCTGGGATTGAACCTGGGACCTTCTACATACCATGCAGATGCTCTATCTCGGAGCTCTGGCCTTATCCCTCAGCAGTAAGAACATAAGAACATAAGAACAGCCCTGTCGGATCAGGCCCAAGGCCCATTGAGTCCAGCATCCTGTTTCCTACAGTGGCCCACCAGATGCCCCTGAGAACCCCACAGGCAAGAGGTGCAGGGATGCCCTCTCTCCTGCTGTTACTCCCTTCCAACTTGTATTCAGAGGAATCCTGCCTCTGAGGCTGAAGGTGGCCTATAGCCCTCCAACTAGTAGCCATTGGTAGACCTCTCCTCCATGAAGTTATCCAAACTCCTTTTAAAGCCATCCAGGTTGTTGGCTGTCACCACAACTCGTGGCAGTGAATTCCACAAGTCGATTATGCATTGTGTGGAAAAGTACTTTTAAAGAAGTCATTGGAGAGTTGTGGTGATGGTGCAGATGCGGGTAATGCCTTTCGGTTACAAATGTGTTGAATGCAACATGTTACAAGTTTTTGCTCTCCCCTTTTATGTTTCTGGATGAGATCGAGTTTAATGGGGAGAAGCAGAGTTAAAACTATCCAGAAACTTGGGAAAACATTCCCCTCCTCCTGCTTTCACGCACCTCACTAAATCATACAGACCTTGCCTAAGGCACCCTTGCTTTTAAAATGCCTGAACAGCCTACTGTAATATGCATTCGTTGGTTACAGATATAAAATCAATTCTTCTCACTGCATTGAAGCTGAGCAGTTGTGTAGCTGTATATCTTGCGGCTCCTTGATTGGCTGCTGCAGCGTCTGGTTAGCAATGGAGTAAACCCCCATCCCATCCTGTTCCATCCTGAAATAGGCATCAATAATGGGATGCCCATCCTAATGCTGATGTGGTCGCAAATGTGCAAACAGGAACAGATGTCATGCAAATCTTCAGCAGTATAAGCATTAGGGGTCTGAAGATAAAACTTGTTCATTTTGGAGTCTCACTTGTCATCAGTATTTATAGTTTGATTTTTTCAGGGCCCCTTGGGTCCTGTGCCATTTGTTTGGGGACCATTCAAAGGGTCCCAAAGAACCCCTAAGCCCCATACCCTACTGCAAATATGCCTAAGTTCATGTACGTAAAACCATCACATCTTCTTCCCTTGCGTCCCCTCCCGACCAACTGTTCTCTCCCTGTGCATCTTCCTAGATGGCGAGTCCCTTGGAGCAGAAACCTGTCCTCTCATCTGCTGTACATAGATGGTGCTATATAAACAAATACATAATTTATGATTCATTATTATGATTGTTATGGTCATTATTTTGCTATTACCTGTGTTGGTGGTGGCAGGAGTTGTGCTATCCAATTGGCTCCTTGCAGTTGCCATCTTGAATACCTATAATGCCCTAGGGCACTACCACCTGGCTCTGGTTCAAAGAAACAAGATTCATCCTTCCTACATTCCCTCATTTACCAGCACAAGTTTATGGAGAATGCTTCCTTGGATTCCGTGGGAAATTATTCATAATTGTTGATCTGGAAGCAAAAGAAACAGAACCCCAAAGACAGCAAGGAATGCAGAAAGACTGCAGAAACCCCAACTAGGACATCCTACAGCATAGACAAAGGCTTGAGCCAGAAATGAGCTTGATAAAAAGGAAAGAAAGATGCAAGGGAGTTCAGGGAGAAAGCAATGCTAAAAGGTAATCAATGCTTCTAAACTTTCATATAGGATCTATAGACCTTTACCTCAAATCTGTTTTAGACTGACGTTGTAATTGACTTCATCAGTCTTGAAAATTGTCACTGCAAGTCAGACAGGCTGCCTGCACAGTTCCTGCAGTCAGAAAATAACATTAGCAAATGCTTATTGCTAAATGAAATTTCTAGCTACAATTTATTCCAGGGAGTATATTTTGTTTTATTATAAACAGGCACTGGCAAAATGAAATCAACAGACCAGAAGAAGAGAACATAAAAGTTTTGCAGGAATGAAAAGTCACTTGGGAAGAAGAGACCCACAGAATTCACAGGCAACCAGACTTATCAGCTAGACAGTGGCAGCTCCCACAGCACTGACAAAAAAGCCTACAGGAATTCAGGAAGTTCTTCTCTGTTCAGGATTCAACCAGCTACATACAGCATTGCTGTTTCCTAGCTGTGGTGAGGCCAAACTACATGAGGATTAAATGAAAGACACTCAATGGCCACATTCACACGTAACACAGAATCACAGTTGAATGGGCCAGTGGTTCTGTGGACGTTACATCAAAATGTGGGGAAATCCAGTTTGGCACAGAGACGAAACTGAGGGGTCAGATTTGGAACTCCAATCTGAACCCTTGGTTTGTAGTGAGTTTTGTCACTGCAGCCTGAGGTTCCAGGCAGCCTGTGGAATGTCTGAATGCTGAATTAGGAACCGGAGACTGTGTCCCCTGGAACTCTGGCATGATTGGCTGTGAGGGCTGTCCTTCAGCCAAGAAGGAAGCCCACACAGCCAGTTCCCCCGCCTCTCTGCAGTCTTCCTGACTGCAGAGAGGATGCTCTTTGTTATGTCCGAATTTGGATGGGAGAGCAGGGTGAGGGGGCACGGAACCACGGTTCTGTGTTACATGTAAATGAAGCCAACAAGACATCTAGGGATGTACACAAGGGCAGTCACAAGAGCAGGGGAATGAGTTCAGCCCCAAAACAGGAAACAATTTCTAATTCAGGGCTGCACAGCTTCAGCCCTCCAGCTATTTTTAGACTACAATTCCCATCATCCCCAGCCCCATCTCCCTTCGCCTTTTGCTCCCCCATCCACCAGATTGGAACTTTACAGCAACATGTCAGACGATACAGGCATGGCATATTATGGCCTTATAGCTTGAATTATTTTTAAAAGGACTCTGCTGTTTGAAGAAGCCTCATTCACTCATTCCTCCACCCCAGAACAAGCATCAGAAGCCAGTGCAGCTAAGTCAGTAGGAGACTCCTCCAGCCTCCCAGGAGCCAGCCCAACCCCTGAGCTTCCTTCCTGGGCAGGAACTGTACCGAGTAAGACCACATACATGGTCTGAGTGCAGGATAATCTCCCCTACAGATTTTAGCTGCACTGCTCCCTAGTTTTGCCTGCTACGTGGTCTTTGACAGCAAGAGAAAACTAGTCTGGAAAGCAGACTGGAAGGTTTGGCCTAATCCAAAAAGACAGGATTTCCTACAAGGAATCTGGCCCATTTCTGAATAAGTTTGAAAACAACTAGCAATGTTTTCATGAATAAGGCATCCATGTGCCTGTGTGACTACTTGAAGCCATGCTGTTACAGTGAAATCCCAGAAAGATGATAAGGTCTCTCAAGTTTAAAACATAAAACTGAATCAGCATCAGCTGGAGAGCCCTATGGTGTATTGGGTAATAGCAATGCATAAATCATTACATAAGCGATTTGCCTTTCTTCAGATTTATGCTGTATGTCACTCAAAGCAACATATATGCCACAGCAAACCATTTATCACCTGAAATTTGTGTGTGTGTGTGTGTGTGTGTGTAGGAATGGGCCCACAGAATAACTTGTCTTTGCAGAACTTGCTTGCCCTTCTTAGAAGAGTCACATACTGTGGGTTCCCCCCCCCCCAACCACAAATCTCCACTTGAAATGTTGCCTATAATATCTTGGTTTATTGGCTTTCCTAACTAGAAATTACTATCACATGAACACCAGTCACCATTATTGCCTGTGTCTTAGTCATAAAAGCTAGATTTGTGGGATATTTGAGCATTTGTTGGTATGCACACAGGAGAAACGGCAGGGGTGTTCATACAACCCCCACACATGTATAAACACCAGGGCAGTTCACGGGATAAAGAAAAGGATCTGACAATCCATTGGGAGTTGTAGTTCAAGAATATCTAGATTGCCACAGGCTGGGGACCCCTGTGGTAGGAAATGCCTCCCATTCACGAGCTATGCACAGACCTGCTTGTTGGTCGTCTATGTGTTAAAAACTAGGTTGGAGTCCCATCCATGACTGTGTACTCTGCAGCAGCTGGGTCAGAGGACTTTTTGTCCTGCCTCATTCAGCAGCTGGGTAGGAGGGAGCCTACCAAATATTTTGCAGACGATCGGCCAACGGGAGTATGCTCAACTCCCAAACTAGGGTAAGAGGCATCTACTACCCAATTCTGCCCTACTGTGTGGCCTGGCACCCAGCACTGGCCATCCCTTAAGTACCACGTCAGAAGGTGGGGGCTATGCATGGACTGCCATTCACTCAGGGTCCCCACTGGTGTGGAGAGCCTATACTCTTAGCTCCTTGCTCCACAATTCCCAGCTCTGCACAACTCTGCACAGAACATGCACTTCCAGGGACAGAAGTTCAGTAATCTCAGGAACAGGTCTGATGGGGGGAAGTTCAACTGGCATATAGGACTACCCCTAGCATCAGTACTGGGATAAAGTATAAGGGGTGGTGGTGTATAATAGAGTAATGTATATAGAAGTGTATAAAATTATACATAGAATGGAGGGAATGGACAGAGATAAATTTTTCTCCCTCTCTCACAACACTAGAACCAGGGGTCATCCCATGAAATGGAAGGTCGGGAAATTTAGGACTGACAAGAGGAAGTACTTTTTCACACTGCGCATAATTGATCCATGGAATTCCTTGCCATGGGATATGGTTATGGCCACCAGCTTAGATGGCTTTAAAGGGGGCTTAGACCAACTCATGGAGGACAGGTCTATTGGAAAGGTGGAGGGACAGGTGGACCAACTATTGGACAGGTGGGCCCACCTGTCTATTGGACAGGTGGACCAACTCATGGAGGACAGGTCCAGCCTAATGGCTATTAGGCTGGTGGCTCTAGCCTCAGAGGCACAATGCCTCTAAATTCCAGTTGCAGGGGAGCAACAGCAGGAGAGAGGGCATGTCCTCATCTCTTGCTTGTGAGCTTCTCAGAGGTATCTGGTGGGCCACTGCGTGAAACAGGATGCTGGACTAAATAGCCCTTGGGCCTGATCCATCAGGGCTATTTGTATGTTCTTATGATCCAACGCTATGTCCTACTTTAATAACTGAGCCCAAATGGGAGAAGCAATTTTAGTTAACATTTTCAAAGCTCTGGAAAATGCTTCCCTGGTTTTAGCCATTTTCAAGGGTCATGATCATGTTTTAAGGAGTGTGAGATGGAGGAAGAATGGCCTGTTGCCAAAGTAATCCATTCAGATCTCTCCGTCTGTCCACACGGTGCTGGTGGGCAATGAAACTGCCACTGCAGCAATGCAAGACTGATAGCATTGGCCCAGTTGCCTCAGCGCCAGGCGAATACATTTAACCCTGCTTTCAGAGGGAGAGCAATGCTAGGGTGTTGTGTTTTTTTGCCTTCAGAAATATGACAAATGGCCAAACCAATGGGCTACGATGCACTATGACATAATTGCGCTGGCCTGCATCCAGGCTCATGAATCACGCATGCAGCAAATGTGCAGCACACAGAAGAGTAATGGCTGTCAATCCTCTGTAGTTGGTGGTGACTCCCAAAACTAGATCCTTGAGGGTTGTGCAGACCTCCAATTTCACTTCATCAACTAATTCGTGTTTAATCCACTCTTGTTTTACCCACTGTGATCAAACATGCTACCACAGATATAACAATGGGGAAGAAGTGGCATTTATAACACTTGCATCCTGTCTTCTTTCCATAGAATATAAACAATTCACTGATCTCCCAGGAAACCCCATCCAGAACTGCTTAGCCACATGATTGAGTTGCTGTACCATGTGCCTTCAGACCATACCCTGGGCCATGTAGAACATAACAGTAGTTAGATCAGCCCATGAAATTTCTAATGGTACAGATGGACTTCATTATCCACGTGGGTTCCGTACCTGCATGTTGCCGCATATAATGAAACCACAGATAATGAGTCATTGAGTCTATGGGGTTAGGTTCCCAGACTAAAACACACTCAGACACAAAAACACCCACAAGAATGGGCTAAATAAATAAAGTGACCTATCATGCTCCACAGGTCTCCTGATGTCCAGCATTGTCTTCAAATGCCCCAAATAATTCCTTTTTCTTCTTATTTATTATTATTTATTTATTTTGCTGAAATGAGCCACAAAATGGTTCCCATAGACAAAATGACAGCTGGAAATGACTTCCGTGGTCACTTCCAGCCCTCTAGGAACCAAGGATACATAGGTTTTAACCCTCTCATATCCACACACAATGAAACCGTGTGTTAGCCCCTGTAAATACATGAAACCCGCTTATAACAAGGTTCTGCTGTATTTCCCTATGAATAATCTGACTGCCAAGTCATTTCTTACACTCTTTTTCTCACCATGAAATCAGATATACTACCTCTCCATCTTCTGATAACAACACAATTGCTGCTTGTTGTTATTGCTGTTTTGCTGCAGTGTCTGAAAGGAGTTCATGTTAATATGCCATTAGACTTTAATTGCTAAGTGGTTGTCTTATGAATTGCAAATCCGTCCATTAGACGGAGATTCGCTGATCATTTATATGACATTTTTCCCACTGAATTCAGAGGGACAACAAAGAGAAGTGTGTTGAATTGCTCTGCTAAAACCACTAAGGTTCTTAACATTTCGGCAAAAGTGAAATTTGAAGGAAATCTCAGGGTTTCTCTCAAGGAAAAAAATATCTGAGAATACAAATGAGTTTCTGTAAGATAATTTACATTTCACAAAGTGTTTCTGCTCCTCCCTGAAATCCTAAATCTGAAGATTGTGCTTTTCCCTCCCTAGTATTTCAAACACTGACATTTACTCTGAGTGTTCTAAGTCTTGGTTAGTTATCTGCAATATTGTGGAACTGAATTCAATTCCATTGGTTGGCAGCTCTAGAGATCGGTGTTTTTAAAAATATGCCAAGATCCATCAACTATTATTAGAACTTGTTAACACATGAAAAAGGGAAAGAAGAGGTGGTAAGCTAGATCAAGAGAGAAGCTGGGCTTGCATCTTAAAATAACACTGCATTATGTGAACTTTTCAATAGAGAGAGACATCTATATAACAAGTGACTTCACAAGAAATTATTTCAGAAGCTCACTGTTATGCTGGAACCTCCCACTGGATGCCCCAATTCATGCTTGCTCTCTGCTGGTGAAGCATTATGGCAGGGTTTCTGCTGGGATTGGACAAATAGCCTTCTGATGTTCCAACTATGACCCGGTCCCCATGATCGCTCTAATGTCAGTTGAACAGGAATCTGAGATTCCTGCCCCATGCACATTCCCACAGAGCATGCCTTGGGAACTCAAGAAAGAAATCAGTGATTTTTCAGTGATATTGGATTGGCAGCATGCCAACCCAAGAAGAAGCTGAGATCAGTAATCTGATGATTTCAGCTTCAGGGCACTGCCAAACCAATATCGGCTCCCCCCCCCCCGACTTCCTATGACACGCTGCTCTGGAGTGCACTGTACATGCAACATGAATCTGCAATTTCCGTTCAACTGACAGTCAATTAACCATGCGAACTGGGTCTATGACTGTTACTGATGTAGCAACCTCCTCTATCTCAGGTTGTGCAGAATTTCCATATGAATTTTCATAAGTTTTATCAAATGTTTTCTTTCCTTCAAAATTCCTCATATTACAACTGAAAAAGAACCTTCAAGTCAACCTTGAAATGCTGCTTCAGGGCAAATTTGGTAGAGGCTCCAGCAGTATCCCCTGTAAAATACCCCCTGTGTTCAGATGCCTCTAAGTGAAGAGCTGGCGCGCGCGTGCGCGTGCACACACACACACACACACCTATATAAAAGTTGATTTTGCTATGCAATGACTAGTAGCTCCATGTGTGAGCTAGGGAAAATGTATTGTATTTCTGGTGATGCTGCAATGTTATCTCTGCAGTATTAGATCCTTGATGTCCCATTTGCACATTCAAGCACCCCTTGATGGTGTAGTCACCAAGTAGTGAACATGCATTTGTGAACCAATGCTTCAGAAATGCTAGGTGTATCATAGCTGCTTCAAATGTAACATATCCTATTTCGAAACTCAGTTAATCAAATTGACTAATTAGCTGACTGAATCCGCATACATTAGCATCTGAATAAACAATTGCTATATAAATAGTGCAAATTAAGTATATCTAAATATCTTCACTTATATCACATCATTTATGCTTTATGGGTGGTTTATTTATGGGGAAGGGCATTAAATGATGCATAGTGTGGAAGCCCCAACCAACCCATGGAAATCTTAAGCACCCTCTCTGGACTCTGAGATTTTTCTAGGCATTCCCCACACATTCATCATGCTCAGAGCTATGGCCTCATGACCATGGCCTCAGGAGGCAATTGGGACTCCAAGACAGAGCAGAATGACTAACCCGGCAAGAAAGTCATAAAATACAATGGTTATACACCTGAGCCTCAATCAGAACCCAAGCCTGTCAGCAAGGTGCCCTTGAGCCAAAAATCAAGCAACCAGAGGCCTTTGCAACCATCCTCTGAGAGACTGGGGCCCACATGGGGGCCTTGTGCCGATGCTGTGGACAATGCACCAAGTAGGAGATAACAGAAAGATGAAGGAAGGCTAATCTCCAGACCAGAAAGTCTAAAATCCTTTCCTTAGGCGGGGGTGGAGCCTGTGGTAGCCAGACCCAAGGAAGTGTGTAAGGATTCAGTTGAATGCCATTCATTGTTGGAGTCATGTTATCTGCTTGGTGCTATCCAGGGTCCTGAGGTTCTTTTAACCCAACCTTACCTGCTGAACTACAGCATGAACCTAGAGGGATAGCTTATAGAGCTCACATGTAGTCTGCCATTCAGATGCAAACCAGGGTGGACCCTGCTTAGCAATTCATGCTTGCTACCACAAGACCAGCTCTCCTCCCAGGATTCTCAGGAACATGAATGCTGTGTCCTATGTCACACTCTGCATGTTTCGAGATCCTGCAGAATGGTCACATGCATGCAGCCCTTTCTATAACAGCACTAAAACCACCCCTTAACCAAGACATAGAAGAGAGCACAGTGCTAACTGATACCAAGTTCCATGGAATGTATTGATGCTAATACGAAACGCGGGTGCTTCCAAAGAGAGGCTGAACAGCAAGGAGCAATTTCCTTGACATTTTGTAATAAGCGGGAACTGCATTCCTTTGACGTGGAGAAAAGGTTGCGTCCCTATCAGTACTTTGCCATCCCTTCTTGTCTTCGTCCTTGGAAATTGACCTCAAGGCTACCTCTTTATTAAGTCTGAAATCTGCACTCACAATTTGTTTTGCAAAGTGTCTGTCTTGTCTAGACCTTGAGACTCCTGGTTTAAAGGTGCAGTGTGGCATGGGAAGCAATAACCAGATTTTTTAAAAACACTATGTAAAATCCTGGAGTATATGCTAACTCATTCAAGTCAGAGATGAATAAAAACTACTTCTGTATTGACAGTGGGTTTCAAACTAAAAGCTAGTCCTTATGTGACTACTGATGGGTGTTTCTTTCACCATGGCCTAGTTCACATATACTCAGCATAATGACAGCATGTGTGATAACATGCATGTGTGAATAGGCCATTCAAGACCTAACAGGATCTATACTAGGCAAATTAACCAGTCTCCTATTTTTTTAATGGAGTTGGTTTACACATTCCGACTTAGACATAGTTTTAACTACATTAACATAGTTTTTAGTCATAGAGGGTGAGCTCATGACGATTATTTTGTTCTGCTTAGTTTTAACTTACTTTTTTTTTAAAAAGGAAACAATTAAATGTGTTTCCTTTTTTTTCCTTCTGACATCAGCATCTTAATAGGACATCTTGATGTTGCACATTCAGGTATTCCTAATGAATACGTGGGCACTTAAGCGCCACCTTGAGCTTCCAAACAGAAAGCTATTAAAATGCTGTTCTGTGAATTTGGGGCCCTCAGCAGCAATTGCTTTTACTGCTCAGGTAAAAATTGCACTTAAAGCAGTTGTGCTGTGTAATGTGGCGGGTTTGTGTTTGTTTGTTTTTACTTTGGCAATCATGATGAGAAAAGAGTCCGATCTAAAACATTCCTAGAATCATAGATTGGGGGCTATATAATCATCAGACCCTGATCCTGATGTAAGACATTACAGAGCTAAAATCCATGAGCAGGAGCCCCAGAGTAGGTAGGGTAGGGCTAGCCAGTGAGGGCCCCTGACGTCAATTAAGGAGACTACTCAGTGAGCAACCACACACTTTCTCCTTGCTAACTAGGGCATCACTTTCCTCCACTGATGTCTACTGACAATCAAAACTTCTTATGTTTGAGGACAAGAATCCTTGCCTCTGCTATTCTCTGGCAACATCTAGGCTTTGGAACTCTCATCCAAGAAGTTTCATCATAACATCCATATCATAATATTTGTAAAGATGTTTCTCTTCCAACAGGACTTCCAACAGGTTTGGTAGTTTTAAATGACTTTATGGCTACATTTGCATGTAATGCAGAATGGCGGGTCCAATGGACTTGTGGTTCTACTCCCCACCTCCCACTCCCCACTCTCCTGTCCACATTTGGACAAAAAGGAGACTGTCCATTTTGAGACTGTCCAAAGTGAGATTGCAGATAGGAGGGGTAACTGGCTATGCGGGCTTCCTTCTTGCTTGAAGGACAGCCCACACAGCCCAATCACACAGGGAGAGAGGGGGGAGCTTCCTCCCTCAAATCCAGCCCAGACCCCAGTGCTACATTCAGACAGAATGGAGACTCTGTGGACCCTCAGTTTTGAGCAGCAAAACTGACTGCAAACCAGTGGTTGAAACTGGAGTCTCCGGAGTGAAACCTCGGGTCTCAGAAGGAACAGGACCAGAGTTGTATGTGTTCAGATGTAATGGTAGGGAAACCTTTGGAGCCTGCAACTCCAGTTCTCTGTTATGTGCAAATGTGGCCTCTGTGATTGCTGATAGTCAACATTGTGATTCCATTTCTGATGCTTTAAGTTGCCTTGAGCATTTTAAATGAAAAGGTAGGTTGTTGATATTTTACAATATTAATGAATACATTCAAACAAAATAAAGTCACCTCATGGCTAGTGTTTCCTATGAGCAAACAAGTAAAGAGAATGCTACTGCTTATTGATCCTAAATTATGACTCAGCAATGCATGGATTGGTGCCATAGTGCCAATGAACACAGGCTATTCATTCACCTAACTCTGCAGAAAGACACTGTCAGACTCCCAGGGGACAAGGTAGGCTCCTAACTCATTTTGAACTCCAGAATGACTGCAGCATCCCCCAAAAAGGTCAGCTTCAGGAACAGCCAGGGGAGGAGGTTAGTTGATCACATGAGTCCTCCTCCTGGCTTGCTGCATTCAGCTGGTTCCCTCTCCTGGAGAACTCCCAGCTCCCATGCTCAGAAGCAGCCCCTCATCATTGGCTGTCTTGCCTTTAAATGCCCCAGTGCAGAGCTGACAGGTCTTAAAGCCTGCTTCCAGCCCCGCCCTCTTCCTGACCTGGCTTCCTGTTTCCTGCTCCACCCAACCTAGTTGTCTCCCTGGAGCAGTTTCCTGCAGCTCTCCCTGCCTTGCCCTCTCAACCCCACTGGACCCGACAAGCCTGGACCCTTCTCATCCCTGCCGCCCCCTGAAGGCAACAAAAGCCCCACGGGAGGGATGCCACACCCTTATCCAGACTCCACAGACTCCACCCAAGTAACCAGGTAGCATGGCATTCCGATAGACACAAAGTGTAAAAACACTAGGAGTTCATTAAAAAAAATGCCAGTGCTTTTTTTAAAAAATGTGGACCTATCTACACTATAAATGTCAATCAGTTTTTTAATACCCACTTAATGATCATGGTGTCCCCCAAAGTGTCTTGGGAGTTGTAGTTAGGTGATGTATTATTTATTTATTTATTTATTTGATTTGATTTGATTTGATTTGATTTGATTTCTATACCACCCTTCCAAAAATGGCTCAAGCCAGTTTACATAGAGAAAGAAAGAAAGAAAGAAAGAAAGAAAGAAAGAAAGAAAGAAAGAAAGAAAGAAAGATGGCTCCCTGTCCACAAAGGGCTCACAATCTAGTAATTTTATTATTGTTGTTGTTGTTTACACAGTCGGACAGGTATTATTGACTGGTATGTTTTATCCAGATAACGAGTCCTTCCCAAGGACCTGGGATGGCTGAATTTTATTATCAATGTTGTTGCTGTTATTATAGATATTGTCGCAGAATATAGGCTGTTCCCAGTAAAGTTGCTTTTTGTAACTGGCTGATGGTGATTTCTGTGGCCCCGATGGTGTTGAGGTGCTCTTCAAGTTGTTTTGGAACTGCACCCAGGGCTCCAATTACCACTGGGATTATTTTGATCTTTTTATGCCACAGCCTTTCAGTTTCAATTTGTAGATCTTTGTATTTTGTGATTTTTTTCCTATTTCTTCTATTCTGCTATCCCCTGGTATTGCTATGTTGATTATTTTAACTTGTTTTTCTTTCTTTCTTTCTTCTTCTTCTTCTTCTTCCTACTACTTCTACTACTACTGCTACTACTATTTGAATTGTAAACCACCCAGAGACGCAAGTTTTGGGCGGTATAGAAATATTTTAAATACATACATACATACATACATACATACATACTACTACTGCTTCTGCTACGACAAGCTTTGTGATCTTCTTCAAACACACTTCTAGAGAGATGAGTGAGTTTAGGAATAAAAGATACGTTTCCAGACACAAAAGAGGGGGATCGCACCTTGCAATGTGAAAGTGTCTTATCGCAATAATACGAAACAGAGGGCTTCGTTTCTCGGAATGTTTCTTCCGATAAGCCTCTTTGGCAGCACTTTACAGAACTGTTCACCTGAGTTTGTTTGTGTTGTTGTACTGAAAGATGTGAAAGGTAGGAAAACAAGAGTAGCCTTGGGAGTGCAATTCAGGTACCATGACTGTGCTGGTTTAAAACACTGCGGGAAGGAAATAGGACTGTTCAAGCAGAAACTGGAGACATTATTAATACTTTCCCCTGCTCCCATACATATCTAGAACACAAGCTTTATAGACCCATTGCTGTCTATGCTGCACAGGTTGAGGGAAACAATTAGAGGAAATATGCATTTTATCGACCAAAAGCAGGTAATGAAGAACTTAAGAGCATTTCTGGATCAAAGCGAAGTTCCACATTCTGTTTCTGATAACGGCCACCAGATTTCTGGGACGAGTTCACAAACAGGATTTTCAATTTTTAATAACTTGTCATTCTACATTGTACATTGTTCGCATTATTTACAAATTATACATTATAAGTTCAAGATCAGAGTTATAGCATTAAAGGTTTGCAGTGTACCCGTTGCATGAGACACACAATATCCTTCACAGAGAACAACACAACACAGTACTATACAATATCATGCAACACATAAACATTACCCTCTAGGCTGCATAAAGAAGGCTTGAAGGTGGCATCCTGATTCAGATTAAAGGTAAAGTTGTGCCGTCGAGTCGGTGTTGACTCCTGGCAACCACATAGCCCTGTAGTTTTCCTTTGGTAGAATACAGGAGGGGTTTACTAATGCCTCCTCCTGCACAGTGTGAGATGATGCCTTTCAGCATCTTCCTAAATCGCTGCTGCCCAATATAGGTGTTTCCCATAGTCTGGGAAACATACCAGTGGCGATTCGAACCGGCAACCTCATGCTTGCTAGGCAAGTCATGTCCCGCTGTGCCATTTGGTGGCTTAGAATGATTCAGATGAGCCACTTTGAATTTGCCTAATCTTTTCAAGCTAGTGACCATCACCACATCTTAGGGAGGTGAATATGGTAACAGATATTACGTATGTGCTACTCAAAACATAAGTTATACCTGAGGACATCAGAGTTGTCAGGGAAACCTGTTTTGCGTCTCCATTCTCCATGAAGTGGGAGGTTCAGGAATGATTTTGTAGCACCTCTTTCCTTTGGAGGGGAGAGCCCTGAACACCCATGAATGACTCTTCCAAGGAGCCTAGGCACTTGGGCTACACTGTGCTCTCTAGCTGGAGTCTCAGGCTCCACCTTCATCACACCCAGGAACCCAGGAGGAGGAGCAGGAAGCAAGTCTGCACTGATGCCTCAGATTGGGGTCACACCTGCTCCAGCAAGGGGTGGAGCTTCCCACTCCTAAATAAGTACGTTAGTTCCAGTCAGACCTTGACTGGTGGGGCAGCAGCTCAAACCTAGATGCTCTTTGGGGATCCTCTTCCCAGCTCCTCTGCCAGGAGCGGCCGGTGTGGGTGCTTCTGGGAGGGGGCGGCAAGAGGCACCTTTGAGCACAAATTAATAGATGCTTTCCTCTGCTCCGGCTGCAGCTGCAAACTAATCCAAGCAGTAGTGCTGTGCCCGGCAATCCCTGCAGCGGCGGATCGGTTTTGTCACTCACCGGGCTTCTGCAGAGCCCATCCCCCACTCTGCCTCAATCTCTGCTCCTGTCTCTGCTTCTGCCTGTTCCTGTCTCCTGCCTAAGTCTCCTGGTTCCCCGACGTTGCTTCCTGGTTCCCTGCTCCACCCTCTGCACCCACTCCAGGTACCAACCAGGCATCCCAGCCTTGTCCCTCATCCAGCCTTCCTTGCCCCCAGGCCATCGGTACTTACTCCAAGTCAAGAGAGTCATTTGACTAGTTGGCTGTGAGTCTTCAACATTATCCCCAACATCACCCATCATATTATTTTATTTACTATTTGTGTGTTTGTTTACTATTTATCTCACATACCGCCCCAAAATCACATCTCTGGCCGATTTACAACAAACACATCATAAATTATAACAGCCATTAAAAATTTTAAAATTCACAACTCCAAAATCTAATTAAAAGCTTGGATATTAGCCAGTACCATATTGGCCATTAGTGTCCTATTATTATTATTATTATTATTATTATTATTATTATTATTATTACATTTTATATCGCAGAGCTGCCTTGCTTCTGAGGGCCATCCAAGTCCTGGAGCTAGCAGTGGAGATCTACACCTTGAAGTATCCTTCTGCACACATAAGTAATGCAGATTCACATTTGTACACCATGATTGGCTCAATGAACTGGTAGGATCCATCTTTTGATATACATGGATCATAGGACATAGGAAGTTCCCTATCAGGATAAGATCAGATCAGATCAGATCAGATCAGATCGAGTCAGACCCTGGGTCCATCTAGCTCAGTATTGTCTACACACACTGACCGGCAGCAGCTTCTCCATGGTTTCAAGCAGGAGTCTTTCCCCGTTCTTCCTGGCGATGCTGCCTTGGGTTGTACCTGGGACCTTTTGCATGCAAAGCAGACGTTCCTTCACTGAGCTATGACCCCATTGGAGATGTGCATCCCCAAACACCAAGAACCAGTTCTTATGCATACTGCCTACCACTGGATGGAGGCCTTTCTCTTTTGACTCACAAAGCCAAGAAAAGAAAAAGCCAAGCTGACTGCAGCAGCCTCTTGATGGGTCTTTGAAATGCCAGAATGGAATACACCACTGTAGTTAATAAAAAGGAACAAACTGCTTGGAAAACATGAAGCCCCGGCAGCCAACTTTTTATTCACATGCAGATCAGCAAACACAGAGTTATCCCTTTAAATTTAAAAACAAAATTCAAATGTAATCGATGTTGCTCTTACCACCAACCAGGATAGCATATGCAATCCCTGCCCTCCGGGCCATCCTCTTCCCTCTTATCTTCTCATTGTAGTTGATAACAAACACAGTGTATAATTGGACTCTGATTTTGTGTAAACTCGTTAAGATGTAGCTCCGGGTAAGCCAGTCAGAGTGCTTTTAACTCTTTGTGCTGCTTTCGTCCTTTTCCTTCACCACGAATGCGAAAATATCTGGGTCAAAACAAGCAGCAGATAGAAAATAAGCAGCAGACATTCCAAGCACTGAAGCAGAATGTTCAAGCAGGCCTGGATTTAATGGTGACTGGGAACAGAATCCAAGGTTATATTTGCACACTGAAGAATAATATGACCTGCATTCTGTTTTCTTCAAAAAGCCTTGTGCTTTTCAGCTCTCCTGGTGCATTTGTACTCTTTGGTCAGAATGCCAAATGGTAGCAACGGGTTTACTTCTTACCGAGTAATTGGGTACAATCCTGCCTGCACTTTTTTTTTTAGTATCTTTCCACATGTAAAAGGGAGAGAGAGAGAGAGAGAGAGAGAGAGAGAGAGAGAGAGAGAGAGAGAGAGAGAGTGTTTACTGGATTCTGAAAATGCAAGGAATGGACCTGGAATAATATCCCTGATGGATCAAGTCCCAGAGGTTTACTGAGCCAGTTCAGTTCAGTTCAGATGGTCGTCCATCACCACACGCAGTCAAGGTAGGGGAACAGCAATTGCACACCACACTGAAGTCACTACAGAATGCCCCAATGCTCTGACAGGGCATCCTTTAATCGTGTGATGGAGCGTTCATCTAAATTGCTCCTCTACAGACACTTCCAAATCCTGTTTAAGTGGGGTTTAGGCCCATGTGCAGAGGGGTTCTTCAAATGTAGAGGAGCCATTCAGATGAACTGTACCATGCATTTGAAGAGCCTGTATCCAGGTTCACATTTAAAATGAACGCATGTACAGCCATTCACACAAACATGTATACGCGTGTACAGACATCTGTACACTCATACACTGTAATGTCTGAATTGGGCTATAGACAATGGCACCAAGCCAGGCAATTGTGGCAGGGGAATTCCTAATTCAGAGGGCAAGAAGGTGTGCCCCAGTAGGGTGAGGAGGGGGAACCCCAGCATGGCAAGGAAGGGCAGAGACATTGGATGGCAGAGTGGCAACCTGGTAGTGGGGACCTGGAACTCCCCCCCCCCGTGCCCCTTCTCGCATCCATAAATTAGGCAATCACCCTACCCTGCCTCATAAAAGGGACGCCCCTGAATGTGATCCCAGAAAACGTTCACCCCATCATCTGTTTCCAAAACGATTCAGCCACGTGATCTTGTTTGTGACCGACTGCCACAACCAGATCCGGCCGAGGTTTCAGAATCAGTTGCTCTGAGGGAGCAGATTGAGCTGAAAACACCAAACAAAATCCAGGTGTCTTATTTCCCCGTAGCATCTCCTGCCAGCAATTGGAAACCTGGCAACAATTTCTCCCTGATTAGTTTTTAACTCACACCTGAAGGAATTAGAACAAAGTGTTTCAGAAATGCCTATTTTTAAATCCCGTTATCTTTAAGCGAAATCTCCCCAACGCTTTTGCTAAAATGAGGGATCCTTTCCCTAGAGGAAGTCCTGGATTCAGAGCCTTCTCTCTTGTTTGCAAAATGTTCACAGCTTTCTAACGTCACCTAACCAAATATTCCTTCAGTTTCTTATACATGCCAGCCCTAGATTATGGGCGCTTTGGGAACTGGGAAGCATCTTTTTTTTTAAAAAAATGTAAACTCATTTGAGAACTGTTTTGGAAAACTTGCATGTAAATATTTGTAGTGGGTGGATAGCCACCTAATGGCATAGTGGGGAAATAACTTGCCTAGGAAGCAAGAGGTTGCTGGTTTGAATCCCAGCTGGTATGTTTCCCACCTATATCAGGCAGCAGTGATATAGGAAGATACTGAAAGGCATTACTGCACAGGAGATGGCAATGGGAAACCCCTCCGGTACTCTACCTAAGACAACCGCAGGGCTCTGTGGGTGCCAGGAGTAGACATCGACTTGACAGCACAACTTTACCTTTAAGTGGTTAGATAATGCTGCAAGGTAAGAGCTAGTTAGGCCTCTGGAAGAATCATTCTGTAAGAAAGAAGCCTTCAAAAATATTTCTGTAAGACGGAAGGCTGATGGGACCGGGACCAAATATGGTGTGGCCTCCTACAGGAAGGCTATCGCTTAAAGGCACATGATTGGCATGTCCCAAGTTCATCTCCAGGTAGGGCTAGGAAAGATGTCTTATTTATTTGTTATTTCTCTGTGTAAACTGCCCTGAGCCATTTTTGGAAGGGCAGTATAGAAATTGAATGAATGAATGAATGAATGAAGCCCTGGAGAGCCACTGCTGATCAATGTAGCTGATTCTGAGCTAAATGGACCCATGGGATAAGGCAGCTTTATAAGGGACAGCAGTGGTCCTGCCCCTCCTCCAAGGATTTCAGGGTAGCTTACATGGTCCTCCCCTTTCCCAATGTATCTCCATGACTGGTCCCCTTAGCTAAGGAGGGTCCACCCTGGTTGCATATGAATGGGAGACTTGATGTGTGAGCACTGGGACATATTCTCTTTAGGGGATGGAACCGCTCTGGGAAGAGCATCTCGGTTCCAAGTTCTCTCCCAGGCAGCATCTCCAAGATAGGGTTGAGAGAGATTCCTGCCTGCAACCTTGGAGAAGCCACTGCCAGTCTGTGAAGATAATACTGAGCTAGATAGACCAAGGGTCTGACTCAGTATGTGATGTGTGTGTGTGTATCTGTCTGTGTGTCACTGGCTCACGACCACTCAGTAAACTCCATGGCTGAGCAGATATTGAAATAGGGGAGGGGAGCTGGTCTTGTGGTAGTGAGCATGAATTGTCCCCTACACTCTTTATTCATTCATTCATTTACCAGATTTGTACACTGCCCCAAACTTTCATCTCTGGGAGGAACACTACGCAGTGTTCACCTTGGTTTCCATTTGGATGGGAGACTGCATGTGAGTGCTGTAAGATATTCCACTTATGGGGCCAGAGCTCAGCAGAACACCTGCCTGCTTGCATGCAGGAGGTCCTAGGTTCTCTCCCCAGTATCTCCAGGTAGGACTGGGAGAACCTCCTACTTGGAGCCTCAGCATGACAGCCAGTCTGTGCAGACAATGCAGTTAGATGGAACAACTGTCTGCCTCTGTTTAGGGAAGCTTCCTGTGTTCTTATGTTCCTAAACCTATAAAACCGCCATTCCAACTACTGCATTACATGACTGAGTGGTTTATGATGTCTATGGGGGTCTCCTTTGCGTTGAGTTGGATTTTAATTGCCAGCTAATTATGGGAGCCAGTCGTGGCTGAATGTTGGGGTGTGCACCTAATATGACAAAAGCAGTCAGCCAGTCAGCTGTGGCTGATTGTCTGGCAATCTGAAGAGCTCCTTACCCTGTATGAGCCGGCTTCCTTCAGAGGAGCCCAGGAAGCTGTCTCTGGAAATTGGCTTCCAAAAGTGATTTCAATGCATATCAATAGGCCAGCGGGGAACTTCAGGAAATAAAGGGCGGGACACCTCATGAGAACACCTGCTGAGCACACAGGAGCAGAAGCCCCGGAGTTAGTTAGCTGCTGTAGACGATCAAAAGACTAAATCTTTGCCTTCGTTCTGTCAAGGTGAAAAGGGGCCCTCAATGAAGTTCGGTTTCAAAGAAGGAAGAAGTGTGGACACTTGGCTCGCTCTCCGACCATGGTGGTGGGATTCTGGTAGTGCCTCCCGAACTGATTCTATTTCCTCACTGCAGCTTAATTTTGAGGCATCCAATGGAAAACCTCCCCCCCCCTTTTTTTTTTTTTGCTATTTTGTGAAGTAAAAATAGCAAAAGCACCAGGTGAATGACTGCCTTATCGCTCCCTTTGTCAGGGGCTCCTTTGATGTGAATTCAAGCATGATGAAAATGTGCTGCCGAAACCAGAAGCAGGCAGAGTGCCGGGGGGGGGGGAGCAAAGAGCACACAACCCAAACTGGAAGCGATTTGGGGAGATTAGAGTGGCAGAAACCCCAGGCAACAATAGGAAACTCAGTATTCATAAATGCAAGGCTGGATTCCCAGGCAGTCGGAATACCTGTAGGGATGCATAAAGGGCGAGAACGATCATGGAGGGCTGATTTATTTGGTCAGTTCACTTTAATATGTAAAAACATCAGCCCCTCTCTGCCCCACAGTTTCTCCAGTTCTCCCAAAATCCCTTCCACATCCACTCCCTTCTTGTCTCTTCTTGAGGAGAGCTGGTCTTGTGGTAGCAAGCATGACTTGTCCCCTTAGCTAAGCAGGATCCATCCTGGTTGCATATGAAAGGGAGACTAGAAGTGTGAGTGCTGGAAGAGATTCCCCTGAGGGGATGGAGCTGCTCTGGGAAGAGCAGAAGGTTCCAAGTTCCCTCCCTGGCAGCATCTCCAAGATAGGGCTGAGAGAGATTCCTGCCTGCAACCTTGGAGAAGCTGCTGCCAGCCTGTGAAGATAATGTTGAGCTAGATAGACCAATGGTCTGACTCATTCTATGGCAGCTTCCTATGTTCCTATGTCAAGTACATTGCATTCCCTCATGTCTCTAGATCCTGTGTGTGGCTCTTCCTATCCCCCTTGACTTTTACCCCTCCTTTCATTGCAGCTTCATTTCCATACCTGCTTCTCTCAGGCTGCTGACCCCTCAATCTCCTGCTCCATCCCCTCCTTTGCCCCAGTGTCTCTTGGCTATTTCCCCACAAGTGATGGGCAAACTCCCTCAAGTCAGGCTTGGAAAAAACAGGTTTTGTTGGTTGGTTTGATCATGTTTTTATACTGCCTCATGTGTACATCTCTGGGTGGTACAAATATTAAAATTGGTACATTTTAATATTTAAAATCACCAAAGAAAATACATAAAACACAATAAAGGCCCCTCTCTACCACCTATGGAAAAGCAGTCTGGGGGGAAGGGAGCTGGAGAGGGTGAGGGTGGAATCTCAGCCGATGAGACGGCATTGGGAAGGAATTGGGCTGGAGGTCCCAACAGGGCCTTATGAGGTGTCGGTGGTCTTTGTGAGAGTCCAAAGAGCCTCACAAAATGGGAAGGTGGCCGGCAGCTTCCTCTTCTCTCCACATGCAAGGGGTGTGGGGAGAGGAGGGAAGCCTTCTTTTTCTCTCCCCACAAAGTCTCCAAAGGTCCCAAAGAGCTGCTCCAATAACCTACCGCCTGAGGTGTCTGCTTCACCTCACCTCATGGAAGGGCTGCCCTTGTCTTACAAGGCAAACCCAGGACTGGTAACCCCATATCATAACAGAGCTGTATTGACACTGCTCTAGGGCCTACTGCTCTGCTCCTACCTGCAGAAGCCATACATCCTTTTGTGCATAAACAGATGATTTTAAAGACCCAACAAGTCCTGCTTTCACTGCCTCCCTCCAGAGGAAGGCAAGGAACAGGAATCACTGTGCCATTGTACCACAGGCATGCTTCTTTACCCATTTATTCACGTGCCTGTACAGCTTGCTCTGCAAACCAGCTGCCTTTAACTAGTGCCTTTGTTGCACGTTCAGCATGTGTGTGACTCTTCTCTATTATACTGACTAATAAACAGAATTGATAGAAGGATGGGGGGATCCACAGAAATCAAAGGAATGGCCACACGCAGCTGAACCCAAAACTACCGGCCTTAGTCATGAATGCCATGTGAGCTCTGGCAATGAATTTGTCTTGGTAACAACAGAGCAGTAGGCATCTGTTAAGCAACCCTTTGTATTCTTTTTTTTAAAAAAATACTTTAAGGTTTAGGCTGGTGGCCCAGAACATAATGAATACATGTTTCTAGGTGACAACACAGCAACACAACATTAACCAGTTTCTGAACCACAGAAAAGCTGCAGAGGGAGGGATGGGAGGATGCAGATCTCTTTTGAGAGATCTGCTTTTCATGCTCTTGAGAGAGGTGCAACCCAGACCTCTGCATATATTCGAAATCCCAGTTGCAGGGGAGCAATAGCGGGAGAGAGGGCATACCCTCACCTCTTGCTTGTGGGCTCCCCAGAGGCATCTGCGGGCCATTGTGTGAAACAGGATGCTGGACCTAGCTAGGCCTCCTTGGGCCTGATCCAGCAGGGCTGTTCTTATGTATGTTCTTACTCAGAAGAAAGTACTACTTTGTTTAGTGTAACTCATTCCAAAAGCATGCAGAGGATCACAGCCTCATTAGACTGTTTCTTCCCCTTTGGTTTTCTACACACACACAAATCATGATTAAATCTCTAATACCTTGAAAGGGGGCCAGCAGCTTCTGAGCCGGAAATGGTCTGAATGTGAGCACCACTTTCAGTGAAAAAGCGGTTTATTTACTTAGGCATTTGTTCTTTGTTATAGCCACCCCACATCTTCAGTGCACAAATACTCCCAGGGCGGCTGTTACAATAATGATGCTGTTATAGCTTATGGTTGATTTGTTTTAAAAACTTCACAACAAGAAGACAACAATAACACCAGCAGTAGCATCCAATAAAGCAGCAGCAGCAAGAGATGGATTAAAACAACTTGATTGATGTTGAAACATCAAAAGGTCTTCGCCGGGCACCATGGAAGCATCTCTGGGGAGAGTATCCCCCAACTGGGGACAGCACAGTCAAAATGGCCTTCAGTGTGGTTGGCCAGCTGTCTGCCATTTAAAAGCAGGGGGCCCCAGAGAAGAGCCATGACACAGTTTTTGAAGCTAGTCTTGTGATCTTTTTTCTTTTTTTTAAAGTGGAATCAGAGATTTATAGTCCGAAATTTGCATTTCTGGGTAATAGTTAAGAACATACCATAAGAACATAAGAACAGCCCTGCTGGATCAGGCCCAAGGCCCATCTAGTCCAGCATCCCGTTTCACACAGTGGCCCACCAGATGCCGCTGGAAGCCTACAGGTAGGAGCTGAGAACATGTCCTCTCTCCTGCTGTTACTCCCCTGCAACTGATACTCAGAGGTGCCTTTGAGTTGCATGCAGAATGGTGTTCTGGAGTCTGACAGGCTCCATGCCCTTTAGCATCACCATCAGCCACTTTGACAGCATCAAACATCATCAGCCTAATAGCAGGGGGAGGAAGGTTGTTCTGATGTAACACACCATAACGTAAAGTAAAGTTGTTCCCAAGCTCAGATTCTATCCCCGAGACAATATGAGCAGTGCAGGCTGGGAACTTAAATTGTGAAAGTGGCATATGGGGGGGCTGATTAGCTATGACTGCTTGTCAAGCGTTAAAGGGTACACTTGCCCTATTCACACGTCATGTTCAACACTTGTACAATCTGTGTACAGTCTACACAGGTGCAGCTCTGTACACAGAGACAGTTATTCACACAGTAAGGCAGGCCATGTGATCGAAAGCTGTGCGTGCCCCTGATGTTCGACCGTGTGTGAGCAAACAACTAGGTGAACGAGAGACAAGCTGGGTAAGCCACGCTACTCAGCTCTCATATCCAATAAGTTAACACACTAGGAAGAAAAGCTATCCTACCCCACACACTTCTTTCACACATGATCACTCCCCTTTCCTTCTACCTACTCATTTGCTCACATGCGACTGGAAATCAGGAGTGCACAGCTCCCAAAGCTGAGTAGGATGCTTGTCCTACCCAATTTCCGATCACGTGAACTGCCTCATGATGCTGAGCACAGTTACAGCCATGCGCTTGTACTTTTTCCTGATAGAACGCAATTCACTTAGGAAATGCATTACCTTACAGTGTAGAGATGGACCACTCGCTTGGATGGCATTTCAAAGACAAATTCTATCAATAGCTACTAGTCATGATGGGTAACTGGAAACCCACCCACCCCCATCTACTAAGGCAGTTTACTTCTGGATATCAAATGCTGGGCCCCCAAAATAGGGGAAAGCCAATCCACTCCCTTTCCCCTTGTGCATTTTCTGGAGGCATCTAGTTAGATCTAGAGGACAGGAGATCTAGAGAGGAGAGCTGATCTTGTAGTAGCAAGCATGAATTGTCCCCTTTGCTAAGCAGAGTCCACCTAGTTTGCATTAGTATGAGAAACTACATGTAAGCACAGTCTACTGTAAGATATTCCCCTTGGAGAATAGGGCCATAGCTCAGTGGTAGAGCATCTGCATGCTTGCATGCATTTGTTCCCAGGATCAATCCCTGGCATCTTCAGGTAGGGCTGGGAGGGACTCCTGCCTGAAACCAAGGAGCAATGCTCCCAGTCAGTATAGACAATCCTGAGCAAGATGGACTAAGGGTCTGACTCAGTATAAGACAGCTTCCTATGATCCTAGGACACTACTGAAAACTGGACAGGCTGGACCTCTGGGCTGATCAGTCAGGGCTCTTCTTAACATCCACCATTTTTAATGAAAAGTGGGTGGAAATGGAAACCCCTCTTGCAAATGAACCAAGAGTTGCCTGGTTTAACTAGGGCTATTGTATCAAATCAAACTGGAGATCTGCAGCCTTATCCCAGGAGCTCTGGAGTTGAGGGCCACTTTTCACCTTTGCTGTCAAGCACAAACAAATCTAACCTATTTAGATAGAACTTTTGGGTACAGCTGTGCAATTAAAGTCTGATGCATTAAATACACAACAGGGTCAAATGAAGAAAGACTGCAGCATTTGTTGTCATTTTCAAAGACAAGCTAAATCGCTAGAAAGCACAGATTGAAGGATCATGAGCCTGACCTTCATTTGCCACCAAGAGAAGCTGCCTTCTGATGCTCTGAACCATAAGGTGGGGAGGGGTGTTTCTAACGGAGCTGGGCTCTAAGGAGGTGCTCTTCACGAACAGGCTCCCATACCAGGATTTAGACGGACTATTCAGTGTTATTTGTGTGATTTCAAACCAATTATGCAATGATTGTCTTAACCCCTTTCTCCTTTCCCTCCCCTCCCCACTTTTCTGTTTGATTCTGTTTTTGTCACATCCCCCCCACCATTTTGCTGTAATGACTTTGATATAACATGGAGACATCTGGATAAAATTGTTAATTGTATTCCCCTAACCCTCTGGCGCTGTCTCAGGCACCATGTTGAAAGAGAGCAAAAGGTCTTCACTAACAAGGTCAGTATATACTGTGTTTTCTGCTGGTGACATCATTTAGATTAATATCCCATGTTCCAAGTTCCCTCTTTGGCATCTCCAGATTGGACTGCCAGTCTGTATAGACAATACTGAGCTAGATGTACCAAGAGTCTGACTCAGTATGTGGCAGCTTCATATGTTCCTAAAGACTTAAGGTGGGGGACATCATTTTTTTAAAAAGAAAAATGCTCCAAACTGAGAACAACTAAATTTCAGGTCTACTGGATAATGTGTCCAGACAACCACCAGACAAGGAGTCCATAGGAACATAAGAAGTGGCCATATACTGAGTCAGACCATTGGTCTATTTAGCTCAGTATCATCTTCACAGACTGGAAGCGGCTTCTCCAAGGTTGCAGGAAGGAATCTCTCCCAGCCCTATCTTGGAAATGCTGCCAGGGAGGGAACTTTGGACCTTCTGCTCTTCCCAGAGCGGCCTCATCCCCTGAAGGGAATACCTGACAGTGCTTAGACATATGGTCTCCCATTCAAATTCAAATCAGGGTGGACCCTGCTTAGCAAAATTCATGCTTGCAACTAGAAGACCAGCTCTCCTCCTATAGTATGTCTCATCACACTGTGGGACACATAAACCACTGAAACAGAGGCTTTTCTCCCTATGATGTATTAAAAGAGAAAGAAGCAGCACAGCTAGGGAAGCATCTGCTGTGAAAACACTCACCTGTAAGCTACCACCCCCCATAAAATTCTGACCCACATTTCCTTTTTGTACACAGCAGCCGAGAGCAAGACGGCCCAGGCCTACACCAATTTCCCATCAGCTTTGTCTGGTTAATTGCCATTGTTGATGGATGCCAAAGGGGACATTTCAAAAAGACGAGACACTTTCCATTCTTTTTTAAAAAGCAAATTAGCCTTAGAAATACAGATGCATATGAAAATATGATTTGGATTTCCGCATGGTTGTGGGGGAAGCTGAGTCCCCTCAAGCAGACCAATGACAAAGCACGTTATGCCCTTAACAAGCAATACCACAGAGAATGATAAGTTTGTCCCTTTTGCTAAGACAAAATGACGATTCTCAGTGCTGTAGGTAGAAACTTCATTATTATCACCCAACGCCAGGCGTAATGCCGAATGACAGAATGTTAGTTGTTGGCGCTGTTAAAACCATCCCCTCTCTCCTAACCTCTATTAGTCCCAGACACAGATATTCCTGCATCCTCATTTCATTAGAAAATTGCCAAAGAGAACATCTCTAATGAGTGATGCAATTGCTAAACACTGGGAGCAGCAAAGTTTGATTAGTTTTATAAAGAGCGCTGATGAGTTGTCCTAAGTTAATGTCGCAGGAGGCAAAAGTGGTTCTTCTGGTCTTCTACGCATGTCTTATTGGTGAGGGGAGAGGGAAGGAATGCATCAGGTGTCAGTGCCTTTCACACACTGACCTGGGATGGCCAGTAGGGAAGAGATGCATGGATTATATGTGAAGGATTATATATGGGTGCGTGTGTGTGTGTGTGTGATGGATGATATGTGAAGGATCAAAGGTTCATAGGAACATAGGAAGCTGCCATATACTTAGACCATTGGTCTATCCAGCTCAGTATTGTCTACACAGACTGGCAGCGGCTTCTCCAGGGTTGCAGGCAGGAGTCTCTCTCAGCCCTGTCTTGGAGATGCTGCCAGGGAGGGAACTTGAAACCTAGATGCCCTTCCCAGAGCAGCTCCATCCCCTGGGGGGAATATCTGATAGTTATCTGATAGTTATAGAATATCTGAAGGCCTGGGGGCAGCCACTTCTTAGGGGCTTTGTGAAAGGAACAAGCCCCATAAGTGAAAGAGCACCTCACCCATGCAAGGACTCTGGGGTCTAGCCACACTCTTACTCCCTCTCCTGGAGTTAAAGTCATCCCACCATGGAGCCAGCCTTGACAAAGACCCTCTGTTCCTTGCATATATTTGGAAGGGTGGTGTCTTGTTGATGACTACGTATGGTCAACTGGATTTGACCGACGGTTTTGGTTTTATGGCCAATAGCTTATAATGGTGGAGAGTTGAAACAGCTCCTCATCTTAACTTTACTGTCACAACTGTGCCAGTATAATGCACTTCTTCATTCCCACCACCATAGACCCAGCCCCTCCTATCCTTTGGTTCTATACAATATGCCCCCCCCGCCCGCCCGCCAACGGTTCTCAGACAGGTTGCAATCATTCTTTAGACTATTATATTAATATGAGATTACAGGAATGGGGTTGGGGGAAAATAAAGGGAGCTTAATTATGTATGGGGAACAAATGATCAAATAAAGCCTGTGAATCTCATAATTGAAGCCTTTTATCCTTAAAACCTGCCACCGTATGAACTCCGAGGTTTCAGCCCAGCAAAGGGCTGGGCATGATGTTCTCATTCTGCTCACCTTTTGATTTCAGGGAATCAAAGGTGTCCTGTTGAGCAGTGTTCTGTGAATGAGAATAAGGTCCTGAATAAATTGCTCGCAAAATCCATGCCAAGCTAAGCCCTTGATGGCTCCCAGAGGCCACATATGCCTTTTACACAAAACTAAGCAGTGTTCTGCCGACCTTATGGATCCATCACCCCTTCCTAAATGGGTCAGCAGAGAACACTCTCTTCCCTCTTCCCAAATGCAGACTAAACAGTGCATCATCCCTGCCATGTAAATAAACCTAATAATTGCAGTTATGCTACTGAGCGGCTGCTTCCTAGGAAAGGCACTTTGACCTGCAAGATTTATTGAGATTTTTCTAGCATGCAGCTTACTTATTAACCATCTTTGAACCAACTCGACACAAAACTGAAGGTGGAAACATAGGCAACCATTGTTCCATTCAGCTCGATATTGTCCACACTGTCTGGCAGCAGGACTCCAAGGTTGCAGGAAGGGCTCTATCCCAGCCCTACCTGATGCTGCCAGGAATTGAACCTGAGACCCCTGCATGGAAGGCAGATGTTCTGCTACTGTGCTATGGCCTCACCCACTCACAATATCCTATTGCGGATATCATGCTCCAGGTAAAGGGATATTTCTACAGGGTATTGGATCTGAATAGGATGGTGCAGGATAGAAGGAGACAGCCTCCAACAGGGCAAAGCAAAATACAATAATAGGGTACAAATAATAGGGCATCCAAGAGAGGAAGGCACTTTTTTTCTAGAGGGCTAAAGTACCAATACCACCACTTTAAGGGGAAGAGAGCTGGTCTCCTGGAAGCAAGCATTAATTATCTCTTTTGCTAAGCAGAGTCCTCCTTGGTTTGCATTTGAATGGGAGACTACACATGAGCACTATAAGATACTCCACTTTGAGGATGGGGCCATAGCTCTGTGGGAGGAGAGCTGGTCTTGTGGTGGCAAGCATGACTTGTCCTGTTAGCTAAGCAGGGACCTCCCTGGTTGCATATGGAAGGGAGACTAGAAGTGTGAGCACTGTAAGATATTCCCCATAGGAGATGGAGGTGCTCTGGGAAGAGCATCTAGGTTCCAAGTTCCCTCCCTGGTAGCATCTCCAAGATGGGGCTGAGAGAGACTCCTGACTACGATCGTGGAGAAGCTGCTGCCAGTCTGTGAAGACAATACTGAGCTAGATGGACCTATGGTTTGCCGGTAGATGGAAGATGGAAGCTCCCTATGTTCCTATGTTACTATGAAGAGCATCTGCATGCACAAGATCCCAGGCTTACTCCGTGGTAGTGCTGGAAGAGAATCCTGCTTGAAACTCTGGAGAGCTGCTGCCAGTTGGTGTAGACCAGAGATTCTCAATGGTTGGGTCCCCAGATCATATTGGACTTCAACTCCCATAACCCCCAACCAAAGGCCACTGGGGCTGGGGATTATGGGAGTTGAAGTCAACTAACATCTGGGACCCAACGCTGAGAATCCATGGTGTATACCATGGGTTCCCAACTGGTGGCACTCCAGATGTTCCCATCATCTTCAGCTACAATTTATTGTGGCTGGGGATGATGGAAGTGGTAGTTCAGCAGCATCTGGAGCACCACTGGTTGCAAACTGCTCTTTCTCCAAGGAGCCCAGAGAAATGTACATGGCTTTGTGTTTTTTGTGGTCCCTTTTTTTGTATACGTGTGTTGATTCACCTGCTGGAACAACTAGCCCTAAACATGGGAGGTGTTACAGCATTGATCCCACTCCTGGCCTTCACCCTGCAGTTTTATCTGCTAAAGTGAATTATAAGAAATCTTTGGGTCAAAATGATCTCCAATATGCCATATACTGAAATATAATATGGTCTTTCCATCAGTACAATTCCGAGCATCCCATTCCTGAGCAATCGGATATTCTCTGCATTCTGAAGAAATGTTGGAATCTGTCGAATGCAAGTGATTATCTCTTCGTACGAGCCCTACCAGGAAGATCACCTTCCGTTTTGTGTTCCTGCTCCCTCTGCTGTGGCCATGCCCCTTGACCTCCACTCTTGGATCTGGTTGTTCCTTCCAGCCATCTACAAAAGGAACCTGATCTTCACAATATCCTTTTAAGGCAGATTCTGCACATTTTCAGAAATACTTTTGGATAGGCCATGATTTAAAACAAATGATGTTGTTCTCCTCCTCAGATACAAAAGGCACTGAATGCATGTTTAGTGGCTGTCGGCATCAAGTGCCAGGATTTTGTAAACAGAAGCTGCCAACTGGATGGAGGGTCCATGTGGGGAATGGGGAATAGGAGTGCGGAGGGTGAATACCTTTTCCTTTGCCTGTTGATTGGATGTCAGGAGGCAATTTCTGATTGCTGGAGAGCAAGCCACCATCTAGTGAGCAATCTGAAATATGCTTCCTGTTAAAGAAATGGGAGCTCTTTGTCACTCAGCGATGGCTGGCAAGCTGTATGCAGCTGGCAAGGAGTCCAGGTTCTCTCCTGCCATCATCCATTATTAAGGAAGCGTGAGGGAACAACTCTGGGAAATTAAGGCCTATATTTCAGAAGGCAAAACAATGCATCTCAACACAGTCAAATGTGGAAGTTGCTCTAGTCTGCCTCCTCTAGAATCCAGGTCAAGCTGGGCCAGGTT
Organism: Hemicordylus capensis; assembly: GCF_027244095.1. NCBI lineage: Eukaryota > Metazoa > Chordata > Lepidosauria > Squamata > Cordylidae > Hemicordylus > Hemicordylus capensis. The sequence goes on from NC_069667.1 coordinate 25,785,540, forward strand.
GCAGAATGACAAGATAAATACCAGTTGGTTGATTAAATAGAGTTCCTATTGCATGGCCGTGAAAGAAAATGGCTGGACCAGATCTATCCAGAGTCTGACAGTGTACGGAATGGTTACATAGGAAGCTGCCACATACTGAGTCAGGCCATTGGTCCATCTAGCTCAGTATTGTCTACCCAGACTTCTCCAAGGTTGCAGGCAAGAATCTCTCCCAGCCCTATTTGGAGATGCCAGGGAGGGAACTTGGAACCTTCCGCATGCAAGCAGGCAGATGCTCTTCCCAGAGCAGCCCCATCCCCGAAGGGAAATAACGTATAGTGCTCACATAAGTAGTCTCCCATTCAAATGCAAACCAGGGTGTACACTGCATAGCAAAGGGCGCAATTAATGCTTGCTACCACAAGAGCAGCTCTCCTCTCAGACAGTTGAGACCATCTATCAGTGTGATATCTTATGATGGTTTGCTGTCTTTGGAAAATAAATTAGGAGAAATGTGAACATGTTAGTCAAACATATATTCACATTGGGGAAGACCACATACAGCTCATGTTGGAAAATATTCTGGCTAACCCTAATTGTCATTGGCTGACATAATACCACATACATCAGAGTGCATCAGCCCGACAATGTTGTGAGCATGCAACTTAATGCAAGTTAATAATGCAAGTTTTCCCCCGTGGCACTCTATGGATGTGAAAGCTGGACTTCGAAGAAGCAAGATAGAAAAAGCATTGATGCTTTTGAACTTTGGTGCTGGAAAAGGCTTTTGAGGATACCATGGACAGCCAGGAAAACAAACAAATGGATCATAGAACAAACCCATCCAGAATTTTCACTGAAGGCACAAATGACCAGGCTCAAACTATCATACTTTGGACACATTATGCGAAAACCCAGCTCCTTCGAGAAGCCCATATTACCATAATGCTGGGGAAAGTTGAAGGAAAGAGAAGAAGAGGATGACCAGCAGCAAGGTGGATGGACTCAATTACAACAGCAATGAATGCACCACTGAGAGGCCAAGTTGAAGACAGATCATCCTGGAGAGAATCTATCTATGTGGTTGCTAGGAGTCGACACCAACTTGATGGCACTTATCAATCAATCAATCAATCAATAATGCAAGTTAAGGGTATGTCAGCCCAATAGTGTCATGTGCATGCAAGTTATGCCAGTTACACAACTGATATTACACAAGAGCGATTATGTCCAATGCGCTTACTTTTGTGTGACATTGCAGTTTCCATAACCTAAGCAAACTGTGTGCATGCAATATTACAGGGCTTGAAGTAATGTTACCCAGGATGGTATGCCAGTCAATGACAATTAGGGTTATCCAGAATGTTTTCCAGCATCAATACAGGTTGAAGTTAAATAATTATTTCAGTAGAGGAAAATATTTGCTACAAAACACTTTGTTTGTGGAAATATTTACCTCTCCAGGGATCACATAGTGGAAGGGGATGACATCATAATGCTAAGAAATTAATCCTATTGGGCTATGTGATGACATAAGTGAGGGCAAATGAAGGCAATTCAAGACAGTTGAGAGTAAGGGTAACACTTCCTGAATTCGTCAAATGGGTGATCCTAACCATACTATGAATGTGATGGTATCACAATTAGGGCTAAGACAAAAGTGAAATGGGAGGGTCAAAAGTGGGAAGCGGACTGTGGACAACTTGAGGAACAGAAAGATTGTTGGACTGTGTAGTAGCTTACCAATGGTGGCACCACAGTGGCTGGGAGTTCTTCTCTAAAAACTTTTTCCTGTTAAGTAAATATTTCACCACCATCTCTAATGGCAGTTGTAGCAAAGCTGCTCTCAGCAGCATATTTCTTCACCACAGTGCATTATGGGATGAGAGGAGTTTCACTATCACTACTGCCTCACGAAATGGCTGGGGAGTATCTTAAAAGGGCAAAATAAAAAGAATGGGCGCCACCAATGGTAAACAACTCAGAATAGCCTCTCCCATTTTGGCAAAGCAGGTAATGAAAGTGGAGTAGGGACATTTGAGTGCAGTCTTGATCACAGTGCCATCTAGCCAAACAAATTAAGCGAAAGGGGAATCAGCTGAGGGCCTTGTTAAAAGGGGACATAGACAAATTCATGGAGAACAGGTCTATCCATGACTATTAGTCTGAGGGGTACAGGCTACCTCCAGCCTCAGAGGCACAATGCCTCATATGTACCAGTTGCAGGGGAGCAACAGCAAGAGAGAGGGCCTGGCCTCACCTCTTACCTGTAGGCTGCCCAGAGGCATCTGGTGGGCCACTGTGAGAAGCAGGATGCTGGACTAGATAGGTTTCCTTGGGCCTGATCCAGCAGGCCTGTTCTTATGTCCTTAAGAGAATTTCATCTCAGCCATTCAGTCGTCCATCGTCCAAGCACTAACGTACCACAGTGGGAAACCTGGTGGTTGCATCATCCTGCCACATGGCAAAGTGAGTTTCACCCCAACTCCACACCCAATTAGTAAAGATGGAAATAGAAAGTTCTTTTAATTCAGACACAGTCACGGATATTCCCAATTGCCCATCAAGCTCACCAAGTTTTATTCATAGCTTGTCATTGGTTTTCTTTACCACAATATTCCCTGTCTTCATTGTAATGAGCAAACAAGACAAAATACACAGCTGTGCAAATGAGCCCTGCACAAGAGATAATATTTACATTTTTTCTCTCTCTCTCTTTCTAAGCATCTCATTTAATTTACTGTTTTGCCATACCGGTGAATATTTGCCTCTTTCTTGGTACCCCCCTTCCCCATATACATGCATTATATCTCCAGCAACTCATCTTGCCTTTCTTCACAGTGGTCTGAACCAATTCTGGACTTCAGCTGAGGCAATGATGAGATGGTCCTCAAATTCACAGGCCCAAAGAAAAGTGGCGGATTACCAGCGAGGCAAAGTAAGCACTTGCAAATTTTGCCACTCCTCAAATTTTGCCACCCCGGCTAAATATTTTAGCAGGTAAAGGGGGGACTTTCCCCTCACCCCACTACCTGCAGCTCCCCCTGAGGACTCCACCCCCACCAGAGAGGATTTCAGCAGTCCTTGGCTACTTACGGGTAGAAAAAACCTCAATCCACCCCTGCCTAAGACCCCACCATGTATCCAACCTGGTCAATCGCCACTGTCAACCACAAAGCAAGCTTTACTGGGAGGTGAGTCCTGGTGGGCTGGTTATGTCCTGCAGGCCTTATACCACTCTGTGTTCCATGTTATATCCCGGAAAAGAGTGTGTGGGCATGTCACCCTTAAGAGGCTACAAAAAGTAGGAGAGCCCTTTGGGCCCTATTGCCTCATCGATTTTTGTGGCAGAACAATAAGGTCTTCTGCTTAAAAATTGATAGGACAAGTCTGGCCTCAGGTGCCTCATAACTCCTGGAGTCTCACCGTGCCTGAGAATGAGAATGAGCCGACGTATATCACCCAGGTACAGAGAGGAAAAACACACATGTGTGGCTCCTGTTCAGGACGTGTGGGGGGGGGGAATAACAAATTTATTACTTTGATGTTTTTGGTGGAGGTGGGGGTTGTGAGGGAAGGAGAAGATTTGCCAAATTATCTCTTGGCTTCAGGAAAAGAGAGAGGCTGCTATGATATTTCTGCATGCTCTTTAGCTGCCCGAGGCTCAATTCTCTTTCATCCTGAAAGCATTCTGTGATAACGGAGTGGCATATTACGTCTAAAGACTTTGGGTTTATAAAAGGTATAGTCAGAGAAGCCACCTAAAAATAAAGATTCATGGAAAGGGTGGGCCTTTTCCTCACAAGCAGTTGGGCAAAATTCGTTGCCAGTCCATGTTAGGCAAATTAACATCACCACAATGAAGTCCTGTTCCAGAAAACGTGCTATTTTCTACGACAAAGAAGGGGAGAAAAATCGTTCAAAAATTGCTATCCATGACATCAAGCCTGCTTATTCTAAGCTTTATCAGAATTTGTCTATTGCATTTTTTTTGCTCTGTATGTTTACTTTTCTCAATATTTGATACATAGTTTGATGTTTTCTAGCAGCCTAAGCCAATAAAGACACTTTTACTGTCATGGTACTGAAATGGTAACCAATGAGAATCCAAATAGAAATGTCTTAGGGCAGTTCACACATGCACATTCTTCATAACTTGAGAATGAGCCATAAAAAGTAAAGATAGCATTTTAATACTGCCTTATCACAAATGTAAGAGTCAGTGCGCTCATCTGGCTGCAAGTCAAAGGCCTGGTTGGTTCTTACATTTGCCACTTGATGACTCAACCCAGCAAACTGAATGTGTGAACTTCCTCCATCAACAAGCTTTGTGTCTGACATGATAGGTCTGTTTACACAACCATTTAGGAGTGGGCTGGAGGGCTAGAAAGCTCCCATCCCAGTAGCAGCACACAATCAGAATCTCTGTTTGGGTCAGGAAACCCAGGAAATACACGATTGATCCATGTGCGGTGTCCATTGTTGAAATTAAGCCTAGCAGGCCTTCCCAGTATGCTTTGCACTACCTGGAAAGCCTCTTTACATCAGCACTTGCCCTCCAATTGGCCATGAAGGAGCAGAAGGTGAGCCCAACGCTGTTGAAGCAGTTCCAGTATCAGGATCATAGAATGTGCTTTGCAGAGAGGCACATCCATGGACAGTCCCTGTAGCCAAAGCTCTCTATTGTTTCCTGGCCTGTTCAGTCGTGGAGGCTGGGTGGATCCACATGACAAGAAAAGAAAGGCAGGAGACCTCTCCACTCCTCCTGCATTGGTGAAGAGAAGGGTAAAAATGCTGGGCTACCCTATTTTGAACAACATGGGCTGGAGGTTCACACCATCATGAATTCACACCATCATGCAAACCAGGAGAGAATGCCTCTAACTCTGATTTTGGTGACTGTGTGAAGAGACCTGATATGAAGGTACTATCTGTGGTATCTGATCTGTGATGGCTCCTTCACTCATACTATTTGATGCTGCAGTCCTCAAAGGTTTAAGGTGCATGTGTGAACCAGCCTTAAGGTCATGATGCTGCTTCCTTTCCTGGTACATTCTAGGGCGAGACCGGGCATGGAAAGGTGGGGATTTCAAACATTGCCACTGCGGGCTGTTAATGTCTTCGCAGAAGCTGGATCATTGTTAAGAGTAAGCCCTCTAATCCAAATGCATTAAGACAATACTGATTATCAGCTCAATGCAATCCAGGCCACTCCCTGCATCCCTAGGATGATGCAAGAATTATTGGGATTGGCCCAAAAATCCTAGTCATCACATCCCTACCGTATAGTAATCAAGGACAGCCCCTCAGAGAGCACATTATAGTGATCTGGCTTTGAGGCAAAACTGTGCTCACAGAAGAGCCATCACATTAGATTCAGAGCAGCACATTAAAGAAGATCCGTTTAGAAAAACAGCAAAGCACAGCACACCCTACTCAGCAATATGACTCCTGAGCATTACACTTGTCACATTCTATGACCGCAAGCTGAAGTTGGAACAGTTTTTTTTTTAATGCACATTTCAATAACGCTGATGAAGTTTACTTGATGAACACATGTTCAGTCATAAGTGGATGCACAAGGGGTCCCTTTCCGCTAGCAAACAGAAAGAAAGAAAGAAAGAAAAAAAAGAAAGAAATGTAATTAGCATAACATGCAATTACCATCACATTGTGATGCCAAGTTAGTTAGAGCATAAACGTGTCAGCGGTGACAGTTTACATTAAACTGCTCCATGCATTCTGATGGAATCATAACTTGATGCTAATGATTGAGCCACCAAAGAAATCCGGGCATCCCAGAGCTGGTACATAAAAGTAATCAAAATCTTCACATCACTGCATCTTTTCTCTAAGGGTCTTTTCTTCAGCTCTGCAGCCCTCTTCTCAAAGGCACTGGGAGGGCTGTGAGCTGCATTTGTAAGACTGGAGCAGGGGAGTTTCTCTTTGGCAAACCTAAGTGCAGGCCAATTTGTTTCTGGGTCCAATTCAAAGTGCTGGTTTTGACCTTTAAGGCCCTTAACAGTTTGGGCCCTGGATACCTGAGGGACTGCCTGCTCCCAAGAGTGCTGCCCGCTTGATGGTCATGCTCCAGGTGCCATGCGGGACAGGGCATAGTAGGCAGGTAATGGAGGGGGCAGGAATTGATCACAGACAGCAGCAGAAGAATAATTTTAGTTTAGGAAAAAGGTGACTCAGTGAAAGGTTGTGTAGTATATGGAAATAATGAAGGAAATTACCCCTGTTAACTGGGTGAAGAGGCACCTTGAATAGTGGGTAGAGCAGCTGTCCTTACTCATCGCCGGCACAGCATTCCTCTGATGACTGTTGCTGCCTTGTATGTCCATTTAGACTTTGAACTCCTTGGGGACAGGAAATCTCCTCCTCCTCCTCTTCCCTATCTAAACAGCTTTGAGAACTTCTTTTGTTGAAAAGCGGTATATAAATAATAATGATACTTTCTGGACAGAAACACATAGCTTGCATTTCTGGTTTGGTATTTTGAAAACACGCCACCATCACTGAAAATTGCAAAATCTATTGTCATTTTCCATTAGAAAAATGCTTTGATCAATCTAAATTCAATCTTCTTAGGATAAGCATGGTTTTGAATCCTGTCTCCCTAGCTCAATCTATAGCCCTTGTTTATTGGCTATCTGCCAAAGCCGGCGTCAGAATGGACTAATGTTTCTGGTCATTGGACACTACTGCTTATGTTGCCATTTAGGTTTGTTTTTATTATAACCTAAAATCAAAACCCAATTTCCTTTCAAGGATTCTGTGGTCAGGCGTGGACTTTCAGAGGAATAGAACCAGGCGCCTCTGGGTTTGTGGGCTGCAGGCAAAGGCCACCAAGAGAACTTAGAAAGAGCTACACAAACCACATTCCCAGCTGGCTTTCTGACTGGTCAGGACCTTTCATCACTCCCCTTGGTAGTAAAATGGATAAATAGTAAGGAAGTTCACGTGATCAGTTGAAGGGTTGGACAACATTCTACCCAGCTTCAAGGGCTGCTTGCAATCAGAGGTGCCGCTAGGTAATTTTGGAGCCTGGACCAAAAGGTTTTTGGAGCCCCCGCTCCCCGCAAGTTAAGTAACCCCCCCCTACACACACACACACACACCCCACAGAGTATTTTTAACACGTGTGTTTTTAAGGACTCAAAGAGTAACTGAACTCACAAGAATGTAAGAATATAAAACAAGTCTATTTATGCCAATATGCATTAGCAGAAACATTTCAACGCACAACCTAACATATTCCCATCCCACATATTTCTTTTTCCGCTCCCCACTCTGTCTCTAAAGCACCTGGCACAGGTCACAAATGCACTTGGCCACCTGGTGCAGTGCAAACCGGTTTCACGGCATGGTGACCTCATCACCTAGGACAGACTAAAGAGGATTTGGGGACCCCTGGGCAGTGTGGAGGCCCTAGAATTTGGCCCCAAAGTCCAGGGTAAGAGCACCTCTGGGTACACTCCCAATTTTCAATCATATGCAAGCAGACAAATAGGGATGAGGAGAAGGAGTGGTCATCTGTGAAAGAGCAGCTGAGTAGGATCACTCATCCTTTTAGCCAGTGATGGCACCAGAGAAAATGAAGGGAGGAGGGCAGAAGGGGCATAGTATCAGTACGTGAGTCGTGTCCCACTTAATATACTTCTGAAACAGAACTGCGGGGGCAAGTGGGGAGGGCAAACTACTTGACTGGATGCCAAAATGGGCAGAGGGAGAGGGCAAACATGGATCACTATCAATGGGGTAGGGAGACCTTTGATATAGACAAGAAAAAGTTGGGGGGTGGGGTACCCTCTTGATTTCAAGCAGAAATCCATGGGGCAAGAGAAGGTTCCCAAGAGACCACACCCTTAGCGGTCACTAAGATAACCAACCAGGGACACAAATAGCAGGTATAGTCAGCCTGCCGCAGACCTTGGACAACTCCAAGATGACAACTTGCTGTGATACAACCTGGAGCCAAATTGAGCTCTTATATCCTTCCCTGGGCTGACTTTCTGCCTTAGACTCTGCCCTCAGTGGATTGGATGGAGGTATACGATACAACCATATATACGAAACGACGAAATGATGGATAGTTATATACTACTTTTCAACAAAACTTCTCAAAGCGGTTTACATAGAGATATAGAAATGAATGGATAAATAAAATGACTCCCAAAGGGCTCACAATCTAAAAAAGAAACATAAGATAGACTTCAGCAATAGCCACTGGAGGTATGCTGTGCGGGGGATGGAGAGGGCCAGTTGCTCCCCCAACCCCTGATCAATAAAGAGGATCACCACTTTTAAAAGGTGCCTCTTTGCTCAGTTAGCAGGTATCTAAAGATGCAGTCTTCACACCAATACCCTTCTGCTATGTCCCTGGCTACATTTGTTATCTTCAGCAGGTGGAATGGAAACCAGGAAGTCCTTAGGGATTAGGGTTGTAGCATTCCTAAAGATGTTAAGGCCCAGAGTATTCATGATCAGGCCCATCTGAGGGGGGGGGGCTATAGTGGGCTAACTCCTGGAGTGGAGTCTAGGTCTGTGCCTGGTGTATCATTTTTCCATGCTACCAGATCTCAGGACACCCTGGGACTTTTTGAGTACCTCAACTTTTGAATATGTGCTCAAATGGAGGTCATGACAACCTCTTCTCAAGTGTTGGGGAGAGGCTGTCATGGCAACACTCTTGCCTCCATAACATAAATTCATACTGTTAGTTGTCACCAATATCTGTATTCAACTCTAGTCAGTGGTGGTGGCGGGGTGGGGGCAGATATACTGCGGAACAAAAAATGGTGCAATAAAAATTGATATCGCTTAGTCAAGTTCAATATCACGTGTAGGAAATTTAAAATATTTTCCCTACTTTGCAGTGGGAAACAGTAAATATAGCCAAACTGTAGGGAACCTCATTCTATGTGTGTAGGGTTCTGAGTTGAATTGGGGCACCAGTGTGTTGATATTTTTTTTATTATGTACTTATCTCTGACGATTTATTTTTAATGTATGGGATGAACACGAAGTGTGAATTGAATGTGCTAGATGAACATTAATTGCTGTTACTAGAAGCAAGAAGGGAAAATAGAAATATCCACCAGAACCCCTTTTTAAAAATTATACAGAAAAACACAAAAACACGGGCACCAGCAAATTCTTTAACTGGCGCAAAAAAACCCCACCAATCTGAAAATAAATATTTACAAAATGTCCATAAAGAAGTTGCCATCGTGTTTGAGAATCCAAAAATAGTGGCCTTGAAATATATGAAAAATTAGGACGCCTTCTGCTTTTTGTCCAATTTTAATTATCTTCACAAGTTTACAGTTACACTGCAAAGTGCAAAAACACAGGAAACCCAAGGATTTGAAAGCACTATCATAAAAAATAACTAGTCTCTGCCTTATCTGAATTTAGTCCAAGAAAAATGAGCTGTGAAGATAGAATACTAATACAGCCAACCTCAAGTGCAGCTGGCTGTGCAAATCTTGATTGCTCAATGGTTGGGATCTATTGGGAAGGTATCTTTCCCATGTTCACTGAACACATTGTGGGATCAGGGGCATCCATGCCAACTTGTGCTCTGGCCACCCTGAGGTGTCCATGCCTTTAGCATTTGTCTGCACAGAGAAACAATGGACAAAGATACAATGAACAGAACATTTGCTGAAAAGCAGTAGAGGAGGAGGAGGAGGAGGAGGAGGGGGACTGACTTCCTGTGGGAGCATTCCATGGGGGAAACTCTGCACACCCCACATGATGGACCTCATAATGTTTGTGTTAAAGCTGAACACATTGTTACATCCGTTTGTTGGTGTCATTGGTCTGCGTCAGGTCTTGACGTGAAGGTTGGGCCTAATAAGGCCTGGTGGTGAGGGGAAATATATAGATTCCCCACCACCACACACACACACAGGGTCATTCCCCACACTTCCTTTTGAATCGTGCTCTAGTGTAGCAGCATGTGTAACGGTGCTCCTTTGAACGGACAGGATAAAGATGAAGGGTGAGGATGGATTCTCTCTTCTGGAGAGCCAGTTTTGCCATAGCAAGCATGACTTGTCCCCTGTGCTAAGCAGGGTTCACCTTGGTTTGCATTTGAATGGGTGACTACATGTGAGCACAGTCTGCTGTAAAATAACTTTAGGGGATGGAGCCGTAGCTCTGGGGTAGAATATCTGCTTGTGTGCACTTCCTGATATCTCCTGCCTGGAAGCTGTTACCAGTCCGTGGAGACCAGGGTTGCTCAACTTCAGCCCTCCTGTAGATGTTGGTCTGCAACTGTACTAAGTATGTAGTACACTACTCTGAGCTCTTTGGAAGAAGAGCGGGGTAGAAATGTAATTAATTAATTAACTCCCATAATCCCTGGCTATTGGCCACTGTGGTTGGGGATTATGGGAGTTGTAGGTCCCCCAAAAAACAGCTGGAGGGGCTACGTGGAGCAGGCCTGGTGTAGACGATGGTCTGACTCCTTATAAGGCTACTTCCTATGTTCCTATGGAATGGCTGAAGGAACAGTGAGGATAGGACAGGAAATGGCTGTCAGAAAGTCAACGTGAAAGAATGAGTTTTACATTTCATCCAGAAAGCAACTAGACAAGATGTCACCCTAATCTCCTCAGGTAATGAGTGCCAAAGCTTCAGCCTGGCTTTTTCGGTCCCCTTTCTCCCAAGTTTTTTTTTTTTTTTTTTGTCTTTTTGTCGAGGTTGACAGTTTCCCGGCTCATGAGGAATGAGCCATTTTGAAATCCACAAGCACAGAAATAGAAATGACCTTTCATACCACTGTCATCTTGCACCATGAAGAGTAGCTCGCAGACCTTATGTTTGACCCACAATCCTACTGCAGCAGAACACTAGCAGTCTCCTAACTCCTTTGTGTGTGGGGTGTTGGGGGAGGATGCTGCATTTTGGCCTCACCAAAGTTTTGTTAAGGTTGGAGCAGCCTTCCCTGTGTAGAGTGAGTTTCAATAGTCAATCTGGAAGCCCCATGTATATTGATTTTCTGCGAGTATACTGGTGTTTGGTAAGGCAGGGCACAACCTTTGGGGAAGTCTAGACAGAAGAGATCAGAAGGATGTTGGGGGATAATACGGATAGTTCAGCAAAGGGTAATGGAAATGGATGTTGAAGCATAACCTACTGAAGAGCATTGCTTCCATATTATGCTCCCGGAATTGTCTAGAATGTGGAAGGCATCTGAAATAGCCTGAGGCAAAAGCAACATTCCTGTGGAAATAGCCAGCCTGAAGAGGAGAGGAGAGCTGGTCTTGTGGTAGCAAGCATGACTTGTCCCCATAGCTAAGCAGGGTCTGCCCTGGTTGCATATGAATGGGAGACTAGAAGTATGAGCACTGCAAGATCTTCCCCTCAGGGGATGGAGCTGCTCTGAGAAGAGCAGAAGGTTTCAAGTTCCCTCCCTGGCTTCTCCAAGATAGGGCTGAGAGAAATTCCTGCCTGCAACCTTGGAGAAGCCGCTGCCAGTCTGTGAAGACAATACTGAGCTAGATAGGCCAATGGTCTGACTCAGTATATGGCAGCTTCCTATGTTCCTATGAAGAGCCCTTCTTTAAACGTTGACTGGACTCCAAGGATTTGCATCAAGAGTTGTCTTGCAGCAGCATGGCATGTACTCTGGGGCTTGCTTGTTTGTTAATTATATTTATAAACCCCCTAACACCTAATCTCAAGGTGGTGTGCAGAACTTAAAACAGCAGGTAAAACTCAGTGTACACATACATGTACATCACCTGAAGACTAAAAGGTCAGACAGTGCCCCCAACACATAAATGGGCCACTTCATTATAGCACCACAGGCAGAAATTTCATATATTCCTGTATATCCAGTGCTTCTCAGTCCAGTCAGTTTACACACAAACCTGCCAGCCACCAAGAGTATAGCACTTTCAAGTGCATGGAAATTAGGGATGTGTGAATCGATTCGGGTACGAAATGATTTGTGCCCAAATCTACCTGTTTGGGACAATTTGTGGACAAAACAAATCGCCCCTGTGCTAGCTGGCCAGATTCGGGTCCGAAACAAATCGCCCACGATTTGGACCTGAAAAATTTGTAGAGTCAGAACTCCATTTTGTGGCAATCTCTCCTGCTGTCTCCATTTTATGTCAATGTTTTTGAAAATTCCACCCTCCCAAGCTGCAGATTGGTGGCGTACAGTGTGCAACGACTGGCTGGCAATTCCCCCCTGGTTCCAGATTGGCTCATTTCCATTCAAATCTTGTGTTGCCAGGGGTGACTGACCCCACATTGGCTCGGGGAAGGGTCAAAGAAGGGATAAGAGTGCGGGGGGGGGAGTTCGAAGGAGAGGTTTTCAAATGTCCTTAAGGAGACAGCCAGACACCATTCTGCCTTCCTGCCTCATGGGAGAAGGGAGAGAGTGAGCCAGAGGACTTTTCCTTTGCCTTGCCTGCTCTACCTGTTTGGGGAGATTTGTGGACAAAACAAATTCAGTTTCAGGCCCGAAACAAATCAGGGGTGGTTCAATTTGGGTATAAATCGAATAGAAAAAAATCGATTCATGCACATCCCTAATAGAAATCCTGTGGTGTACGTACGTACTGTATATGTGGACCAGATCCCGATGTAGTGGTGAAGACATATTGGGGGAAAGACTGATATTCAAATTATGCTGCAGAGATTCAAGCTTTCTCCACAGTAATCTCAAATAGTATGCCTATTTGGAATTATTCTGAGGCACATTATTCTGGGCCACCTACCTAGAGGTCTTCATTTTAAGGCCCGGAAGACAGGGGCCATTCCAATCAACCCTAGCTGTGGCTCCCTGACAAATTGTTTCTTGGACCACCACAAAATTTGAGCTGAAGCTGAATATTCTGCACAATCCCTTGACAACACATGGAGGTGACCGTTCCACTATGCCCAGCACTCTTGCCCCGCACTGGTGGGGCTCCTTTAATGGAAACAGAGCCCTCTGGAGACTCTGCACCCTTTTGGGAAGTGTGCATGGATGCTAGAAAACATGGCCCTTCCCAGTGCTTTCTCCACAGAGCTCTTAAGAAAGGGCTGAGTCTCTCTTAAAGAGGCCTCCCCAGCCCTGAGAAAAGCACAGTGCTCTTTGGAGATTAGCACAGTGGGGAATTACTCTCACACTGAAGGTTTCTTGACAAAGTCTCCCTGCTTGAAAGATAGTGAAGACCTCCACTCTTCTCCATAACAAAGTCATGCCCACATGAGCAAATGCAATATGGCCCATGACTGGAAAATGTGTCATGTTTTGATGTCTGTTCATGGGGCAAACTGGAACACAATTCTGTGTGGTGATACTTAAGGGATTATTTTCTAAATCAATAACCAACTGTGCTTTACGAAGTCTAGACTTCACCATGGCAAAGATGCAATTATGCTTATTAATACTTTACGAAGCTTAAAGCAAAATCCAGCGGCAGAGCAAAGAGAGAGCACCCACTCTTAGACTGGTGACCAATTAGTAGGTAAGTTAAAAGAGAGGCTAGGAAATGTGTCCGATCATAATAAAAACCTCATCCTGTCAGCAAACAGAGTCTGGGCGCCATGCAGAGACAGAATCATTCTGTGCTCCTTCCGTTCTATATGTCATTCAAAAGTGGATCTCTAAAGTGCTCCTGTACAAACTCAGTGATCAGGACATGAAGAAGGAAGCTGAGGTTAGATAGAGAGCTGGAGAAGAATCTTCCAGGTCTGTAACAGGAAGGCTTCTTCTCATTCTTCTGTAATAGTGGTTCTCTTCCCATTGTTTTTCTCTTTTTGGCTTTTCTGTAGAGCATCTGTTTACTGCAGGAATTGAGCAGGCCAGAAAGTTAGTTAAGCAACATGTTTGGGACGTAGAAGTTCAACAAGAAGCTGCATGGATCAAGCATGGTTTATACTTACGGAGTCAAGCTACCAATCTTAAACCTGCTTAGTATTCTGATGTGGTGCTTGTTCCTAAATTTAGACGAGTTCTCACTCTAGCATGCTTAAATGTTCTTCCCACAGCAGTTTTGGAAGGCAGGTACAAGGGAGTTCCGCTATCTGTACGACTTTGCCCATGTGGTAAAGGGGCTATAGAATCCACCTTGCATGTTATCCTTCATTGTGGTTTTTATAGTGAACCCCTGGACGGTCTGATGAATTTTACTTAAATTATCTTTTAACTAATGTGGATAATGACATTATCTCTGGCGTGGCCAGGTTTTTGTTATATTATTTGCAAAACGTGTACTGTTTTATTGTAAATGTTTGCTGGTCAATGACCGAACAAACCTATCTCTCTCTTCCCATTGATCTTGAGCACAATTCATCTGGTCTTCTCCTTGGATGTACTGATAGTCATCTCAGCAGCTGATCTTTAGGAGTCCCATGTGGCTTACCAGGTGTTCACATGCCAGAACTTCCTCACCTTCCCAGGCAGGCAACCTAAAGATGCATCACAGGCTGTAGCTAGCTATGGTCAAGTGGGAGGGTTGGATAAGGGATACAGAAAACATGATTTCCTGTATGTTTGGGGCCAGAAAGGAGCTTTGAACTGGCTGCTGGATTGAAGCCACCAGTCAGAATTGGAGGGAAATGCCAGTATGGCAAATGAGCTCCCATTCTGTAGTCATTTGCTATGTTTAGGAAGATGAATCTCCTAAGGAAGAAGATCTACAAGATCATAGGACTGATAGCCAAGATATTCACAGAGTAGGACTTAACCCATATGCAATTGGTCAGCCTCTTACTTTACAGGATAATGGATTATTTATAGGCAGTTAATGTTATTTATAATTTATATTCTCTTGTTTGAATCTTCCAATCAATTATACACGGAAATAAAGCCAGTTTAACTGTACCGTCAATCTGATGCATCGGATTGCACACATCTTGTTGTTATTCCATAAAAGGGCTTTTCTGCCTTATTACTGCCTCTTCCCAGATCTGTTTTATGTCTAGAAAGAGGCTAAATCTGTGTTTACTGCATTCTTTCCTCCTGGGTTAGCTCATGTGTTGCATTTGGCTATGCAGATCTGGAACTCTTTGTTGCTATATTGCTAATATTTTTTTTGACAGATGAACAGAAACGTCCATCTCTCAGCTTGTACAGATGTTAGAGTGAAGAGAAAGGTGGTCTGTGCTGAAAACAGCAAGAACTGACTTGTTTCACACACCCCACACAAATGTTTTTGCACCATATTCACATTAACAGAGACAAGTACATAGCAGAAGAAACCTAGCTGTGTTTAAGCTTTATTTTTCTTTCCCTATATTCTCCCATGAAATTCCTTCCCTACAAAAACACCAAAACATATAATGTATACCAGTTCCCCTTTAGCAATAAATGTAGTTGTTAAATAATTTGTGGGAAATATCTATTATTATTATGCTATTTACACACAGTCTACCAGATGTTACTGACTGGATTTGGTACTTTAATTATTGGGCCTTTTCCAAGGGTTTAGGATAACTAAAGAAAAATTAAAGGTAGTGTCATAGCATTCATGCTGTCCCAAGTAGTGTGGCCTTCTGTAGCTGATGTGTTGTAATTTGATTGATGCCCAAGGTGTCAAGATGGTGTTCAAGTTATTTTGGTACTGCGCCAAGGGCACCCACAACTATTGGCAGCACTATTGTTTTCTTTTTCCAGAGCCGCTAAATTTCAATTTGAAGGTCCTCGTATTTACTTATTTTCTCCTATTATTATTATTGTTGTTGTTGTTGTTGTTATTGTTGTTGTTATATTTCTATCCCACCTGATATGTCTATCTCTAGGCGTTGTGTATGAAAACATTCCCCCTCTCTGTGCATGCATGAGCACAGCTCAAGGTTAGCTACTTCCTCCTCCTCTCTTAAAGTTTAACTGTTTAAGTTTAACTGCTTAAGGAATAGTTGTGAGTAGTGCTGTTGAAATTAGTGGAACAAGTTTACTCATCCTATTAATTTCCATGGCAGTACTCATGAATAACTTAGTCTGGAAGTAAGCCAGTGACTGGAGTAGCCTGTCTTATCCCTGTAACATTTTAATGTGTGTTCATATCACACACACACAATTTCTATGGCGTGACTGAGCAGAAGATTTGTGATAGAAGGGATACATTTATTTTAAAAGGTTGGGAATGCCTGCCCTAACTGAAGAGACTTTGACATTAGAAGAGATTCTTGTTGTGTCCCTGAAGAAGGCAAACAGAACTCATTGGGTATAGAGAAGAATAACCTTATCATGACCCCTATACTAGTTTTGCCTGTTTTTGCTGCTTGAAAGCCCCCATGAAAACAAATCCACAAGCACAGGATTCTGACCATGCAATGGCTTCTTCAGAAATTCCATGCCAGTTGATCTTCAACTCACATAACGCGGCTTAGTGCTGTATGTGTGACACGTTATGGCTGTTGGTCTGTTTTATCTGGAAGCTTTGCCTGTAATCAATGAAATGGCGATTTTCTTTGATAGAGAGACAGAGGCTGGAAACTTGTCATGAGATCACCCAGATGGCTGATGATAAGTGAGGCTTCTCTACTTGTGTTTCTGATGATGGTGCTTGAGTGAGCCAAGGGTTTCTCTTGCCATTTACTGTCAACAAGATGTACGGCACGTAACAATTACTGTATCTTGAACATCAAGCAAAGCAAAGCTCTGTCCATTACCTGATGCGTGATGAGTGTTTTTCAGGAACGGAATACTGCTGTGAAGAAATACCGCTTCCTTGTTGATTGATTTATAGCTCTGCTTAGGTGCTCATCCAAAAGTTTTCATTTTGGGGAAAAAATCATCAATACATGTAACCAAAAGTAGAGATTTGTGTCTGCCAAGACTTCTGGCGTGTGCTTTTATTGGAGTTTTGCAACAGCCACAACCACAATAGTTATGGGTGTGACAGCCATTCTATTAGAAACACCGTTTGTTATTCAGAGGCTTAACAACCAGCACTGCTCCAAAAATTGGCATCTGCAGTGTGAGTTGCAGCTGAAATTTATTTGGACGGCATTCTACATAAAAAGATCTTTTTGCATTAAATAGCTGTGGGTGAAAAATGAGTGACATTTACGGTTCAGGAATATATGTGGTGTTCCAGGAAGCAGGGAAATGTATGGACAAATATTTATCTGTTGATAAAGAACCTGTATTTGGGGGGGGGGGAGTATGTGGAGAGATTTCAAACTGAACTTGCAAAAGTTCTAAAAGAATGCTCTTGTAGATGCCAAAGCCCTGAGCAGTGGCTCTGTGTCAGGAGGCAGGACCAGAACTAGACTGAGTCCTAGATTCTGACACCAGAAACCCTCCAAATGTGACCCCCCAGAAACAGCAACCTCAGGATCTGAGTTCCCTCAAGAAACAGCCTCTTCTGCAGTGTTGCAATCCCTGGCATCTTCACACCAGCACTGGCAACATGCTAGATCAAACAGAGAGAAGGAGTCTCAGACTCTAGGTCAAAAGGCTGACCCTCTAGGAACACAGGAAGCTGCCTTATACAGAGTCAGACCAGGGGTCCACTTTAGCTCAGTATTGTCTACACTGACCGGCAGTGCCTCTCCAAGGTATCAGGCCTTGGATAGGCCTCCACCCAACTGGAGATTCTAGGGAGTGAACCTGGGACCTTTTGCTTTTCCACTGAGCAATGGACCCATCCCCTCATGGGAATACCTTACAGTGCTCACCTGTAGTCACCCATCCAAAATGCAATCCAAGATTGAGGTGATCCCTACTTAGCAAAGGGGACAATTCATACTCAGTTCCACAGGATTAGCTCTCTAGGCAGGGAGGCAGGGTGCAGGGAGGTAGCCTGAGCTCAGAGGTATTCAGATCTAAGTCTATTTCTGAATGTTGTTGGAACAACTCTGTTCCTCAGAGCTATCCATGGTGCTGCAACACACCTTATCTTGCCTTTCCTCAACTCACCCCACCTCATCCTGCTGCCTTCCAGATTTTGGGAACTCCCATACATAGAGCAGGAGAGGACAGCAGATGGAAGAGAAATGTTATGGACATTATAATGACATTTATACCAAGATCAAAATAGTTAACGGTCACATGCAAACATTCTTCCCAGAATATGAAGCAAAACTGTGGCATACAGGCTAATTGTGCATCTCTCAGTGACCATGCATTTGGCCTTTGTCTGCACAGGGCAGAGTTGAATGCATATGCATAGATCTGGAAGGATGCATGAAGGAACCCTCCATGCATTCAGCTCTGTTTGTGCAGACAAATGTGGCTAGCAGATGTATCTGCATCAGAGCTATGCCTATGAGCACACTTTGACAGCTCCCCTGAAGTTCTGAGAAGTTTATAAATTGATAGTCAACACTGCCACCACGTTGAGGAAATTTTCAGCCCTCACCCTCCACCCTAAAGCATCTTAGGGTAGCTATGTTGTCCTGGCACAACAATCCTTCTGTCTTGATGTGGGAGTTGACAGTAAAGGTTGCCTCTCAGGATAAATAAACCAAAGATTTGTTTTTGTTTGAAAAGAATATGACAACTTTCCATCTATACACTGAGCTACAATGAAGCTACCTCCAGCCTCAGAGGCAAGATGCCTCTAAATACCAGTTGAAACAACAGGGGAGGCGGCATGCCTTCACCTCTTGCCTGTGGGCCTTTCAGAAGGAATCTGGTGGACCAATGTGGGAAACAGGATGCTGGACTAGATAGGCTTTGGGCCTGATCCAGCAGGGCTCTTCTTATGTTCTTAAGCACATCTTCCAATCAGTGCCACTAACACCAGCTGACTTTGATTGTCATAGACATCTGCCTATAGAATCGCCACAGTGATTTTGCTGCCTCTGTTACATTTAATACAAAACTGCCAGGCACATGAGGAAATTTTCATTTCTGCCCTTAGCAGGACATAGATGCTGCTTCAGTCCACACACCTCCACAACACATCCATTGGCCCTGTTTGTGTATTTGGGCTTTAATCAAGCAAGCAACTCACTTTCTTTCAGTACATCTGTGATAGTTTGTGTTTCTTTTACATTCTTTCTTGCATTGTCTTTAAAATAGCTTGGGCATCAGTTCCTGTTTAAGTCACACTAGCTCACACATATTTCAGCAAAGAAGGGCATCCATGTGAAAGAAAAAGTGACCTTTGCATAGGAAATTTAATACCGCCCACTTAGCCACCTTTCTGCACTGCTAGAAAGTCCCTGAAACAATTAACGTAGGCAGTCTATAATCTCCAGTGTGTATGCCTCAAACGAGGTGACATATTTAGACAAATAGCAGTGTTCTAAAATAAACAAAACAAAAACAACCAACAACAACTCTGTGAAACATTGAGGGACCGTAAAGCGTTGCAAACAACAAAATGACAAAATGTGTTTCAGGGGAAAATCTTTTATACCTAGCTGAACACCTCTTCCATACAAATAACTTCAGGAAACTAGTTAGAAGACAGCATATGCAAGATGGCATGTCTTCCCAGAGATGGAAGTTTTGGGCAGAGTACAAATACAATCAATCAGTCAGTCAGCCAATCAATGAATCAATGGGTTCCATTGACTTTTTCTCACAGTCTAAGCCTGTAAATAGACTTTGGCTGCCATTGTGGACTGCTCGAGATAAAGCGGCTCATTTCAGATGGATGGATGGTGTGGGAGTGGGGAGGGTGAGAGAGATGCCCTATTTGGACACTATGAAACAGGACACTCTACATGAGTAGAATGTCCAAAGTAGATCCAAAAGTCCCACCCTGGCCTATCACTTGTGTTTCCTTCGCATTGTTCATGGTTTCAGTGGCATTCATCTGAAGAGGTGACCATTGTAACCATGATGGCTGGCATTTCCATGATTGGGAGGCTAGGGTGGAGATGCAGTCTTGTGGTGGTAAGCATGAATCGTTCCCTTTGCTAAGCAGAACTTCCATGGGTTTGCATTTGTATAGGTGATGGCATGTGACCACTGGGTGCTATAAGATATTCCCCTTAGGGGATGGGGCTGTAGCTCAGGGGCAGAGCATCTGCATTGCATGCAGAAGGTTCCAGGTTCAATCCCTGGCAGCATCTCCATATAGGGCTGGGAGAGACTCCAGCCAGCAACCTTGGAGAGCTGCTGCCAGTCAGTGTGGATATTTCTGAGCTAGACAGACCAATGGTTTGACTCACTATAAAGCAGCTTCCTGCGATGTCTCAACCTGCCTTGGGTGCTCTACTCATGTATGGTGATGGGTGTGCTTTAACTTAATGTATTCTGCACTGTGCTTTGAATATTTTACTGTTTTACATTTTATATTACTTTTATTGATTTACTGTTGTGAGCTGCTCTGAGCAGCGTTGTACTGGAGGGGCAGGATATAAATATTTTAAATAAAAAAATACCAGAGTCCTGGCATGAACACCATTAGAACAGAGCAGAACAGCTGGATCAGGCCCAAGGCCTATCTAGTCCAGCATCCTGTTTCCCACAGTGGTCCACCAGATGCCTCTGAGAAGCCCACAGGCAAGAGGTGAGGGCATGCCCCCTCTCCTGCTGTTGCTCCCCTACTTCCATGAATATAACTTGGTAGTACTGGACATTTCAAACAACCATGCAATTATGGGGGAAATGTAGTTGTTCAACTCTATCCTTCTCTCTCTCTTTTCATCTTCTTTCTCTTTCTTTCTTTCTTTCTTTCTTTCTTTCTTTCTTTCTTTCTTTCTTTCTTTCTTTCCTTCTGCTTAGCTAGATGAAGATGGCTACTTGGAACTAAACAGAAATTATTTGCTTCATGGTTTTAGTCCACAGCATAACAAACAAAGATTGTTGTCCCTTTATTTGAAAGCCCAAAATGGAAAACACAAATGAGCTATCCAGCAATTGAAGTGTGAGTGTGTAGGGGGGTAGAAACCAAGGCACTTGCACTATACCTGCCCAATTCCTTGGCTACTGTTGTATTTTGTGTGCCAGCCAGCTTGCTGGGCTGAGGAATGTAGCTAATCATTTATCAAGAGCCAGCTGGCTTGCTGCTGGTAAGATGTTCCTTATTAGATAACTATTAGAAATCACTCACCAGGTCCAACATGTTGCCCTTTGAGTAAACAAAGCACCCGCATTAACATGAAGCAGCCGTGATGCCAGCTTTGAAGATGTAAGGCTGGTCTTGATGTTGAAAGTGGGAATGCAGAGAGGACATGAATAGCGCTATGGAAACTTTAGAGGCTAATAGCATATGCATGAACAGTTCTCTCTTCCAAAGAGCTTTAAAAGCTTATCTGTTAAAAGCATAGGCTGCGTTCACACAATCATGGTGATCCTGGTTAAAGAGTTCACCAGGACTGCTGAGCCCTGAGGAGCTGATTGTGAGAACCCTAAATTTCTGGGCACTCCTAGTCAAACTATTATGTTTAACCTACATGTAACCAGGATAGATAACCAGGATCAGTCTGTAAACACCAGACTTACTGGATGCCACTTTTGATGCAGATGATGATGGGTGTCCCCATCCAAGGCCATTAGTAATGTGCAACTAAGAGAATGCAGCCAGAGTTAGATGAGGGTCAATGCATATAGAACTACTTATTCTTGACAATTCCTGTAATGGTATGTAAGAACAGGAAAGGAAGGCAAATTACCAATGAGCCACCGCTGTTTATTTCTTTGTTTACATTCCACCTTTCAGGAAAAAAATTGCTTCCTAAAGTGACTCTTATCAATCAAAAATTCAATAAAGTGCTGATGGCAGACACTGTACATAAATGAAGATGAGGTGCAAGCCACTGTCCTCAGGCTTCCAAAATGAACAGGCAAGACACACAAGGAAAGGAAAAAGTAGACAAGGGATATTGGTTTGATAATCTTAGAATGAAGCAGTGAGTTGTAAACAGGACCTTTGCTTCTGCAGTCCTTGGGCAAGGCTTTAAAAAAAGGTTACTTTTTTTTTCTGACAGGAGATCGGAAGAAGCTCCCTGGCACTGTTTGTTCTCCTGCTGAGAGCTAGAAGAAAACTGGTCTTCTCTTTGTCATGATGTTCTTTAGGGAAGGGAAGGGAAGGGTGCAGCCTCCCAGTCAGCCTTGTTCCTTTGCCTAGTGTCAGAGTATCCTTCCCCTCCCTTCTGTAGTTTCAGGGCCTTTGGTTTTTCAGTATGCTTTCACCTTAGAATTAACCTATGTAATGGAAGCCGTTCTTGCGGTAGCGACTAGCGAGCATGAATTCTCCCCTTTGCTAAGCAAGGTTCACATTGATTTGTATTTGGGTGGATGACTGTGAGCACTGTCTTCTGTAAGGTATTCCAATTAAGGGATGGGGTTGTAGCTCAGTGGTAGAGCATCTGCTTTGCATGCAGAAGGCCCCAGGTTCGACCCTGGCAGTATCTCCAGGTAGAACTGGAAGAGACTCCTGCCTGAAACACTGGAGAGCCATGTCCAGTCAGTGCAGATAGGACTGAGCTAGATCAACCAATGGTCTGACTCAGAATATGGCAGCTTCCTATGAACCTCTGTCCCTAAATTAGTTTCAGAAGCCGGTAACATAAGCCTCAAAAAGAGGTATCAAGAGCCCCCCAATTCTTCTTTTGCTCAAATTTAAATCTGGATTCCCAGTTTACCCCCACTCCCACCCACACATCGAGCTCCATATCCCTAAAACCCCCTCCTCCCTTCCCTTTAAAAACTTAGCAGCTGAGACAGTGGTAGCAGTGCTCTGATTGTGAGCAGAAGGAAAGAGGAATATCCTTTTCTCCTTCCTCTCTCTAGTGTACTGACAGTACATGTGACAATACATGCCCAGTGGCCCTTTGGAAATGTAGTTTGTCCAAGGGTTACTGGCATTGCTGTCTTTTTGTGTCTGGATAAATCGCTTTGGTGGCCATTGGGAAATGTAGTTTTCCCAGAATCAGCTGCAATGTCAGGAGCCCTGGGGGAAATGATATTTCCCAAGGTTAAATGAGGATATTTTTCCTGCCATGCTCCAAGCTCAAAAGAGGAGGCGATAAAAAAATCTCCCTCCTTCTCTTTTACCTTCTTGCAGCCAGTGTCACTGCTGCTTCATCCTGGGCAGTGTTTAAAGAGGAGAGAAGAGATTTGGAGGATCAATGATGTGGTGGAAGGCAGGGTTCTAGTTTGGACTGGCTCAGAAAAATAAGTCAGGTTATTTCCAGTGTTTTGGGAAATTGCTCAGCTTCTTTGAAAGTCAGTTTGAAAAAATCTGAGCAGATCTTGCCCTTCTCTACTATACACCAGTTTTCATTTGTGGTTGTATAAAATCACCTTTGGCAAGTGGTCATTCTTCAGATTTAAGGAAGTAATTAAAAGTTGCTGGCGTAAACATCCTAGACTAGAGGACTGCTTGATGTATTGCATACATATGACTTTGTTGCCCCCTCTATCGCTACAGGCAGGTGGTCAGTCCCAAATTCCATTTGCCAGCTCTAGAATTAAACATGGGAATAAATATCTACTTCTATTTCATAAGCAGAAGTGTCATCCACTTAAATGTCTGTAATTAAGCTTGCTTAAAAATATCCAGCTGACTGAACATTTGCTTCAAACCACAGAAAACTACCCTAACAAGAATTGTCATAAAAGGGGAGGATCTCTGAAGTTCCTTTTGATTGCAGCTGGGATCACATTAAAATGAGGGGGATGGGCATATTTGAAAACAGCGAGTCAATGGGAACTACAGATATGGGAGATAAAACAATACTTTGTTAGCTACACATAATTGCAATTTTGGTTGCCTGTAGAAACATCTCTCAACATATTAACAAATCATCCTCATTTTAATTGAATTTTGGATTGCACACATCTTTTAATCTCTATCGGATAATTAACTGATTGCTTGTTCGACAGAACCCAAAGAAAAAGTCTGGCTTTTAAATTAAAATGCTGTGAAGATCATGAGAGCCTCCAATGACCAGAGAGAGAGAGAGAGAGAGAGAGAGAGAGAGAGAGAGAGAGGCATGCAGGAAAAGTGGGAATCAGCAAGCGGCGCTGGTATTGGAGAACACAGAATACTCAAAAATAATTGTATTTTGCTTTATTCAATTTTGCTGGAGCCAAGATTCTTTTATCTTGAGTTCCTAATGGACGCTGTGCATGTTTTTCATCTGTAAACGATATACGGGATTTCTGAAGGCTTACAGAAAACAAATGAATAACTAAATTAAAAATTAAAGCCTGAGAGGCGTAGAGAGAAGCAAAACCACCAAAGGAATAAACAGAAGCCCCCTCCTTTGGGATCAGGAGAATTTCAGCTGTGTTGGTCCTAGATGCTGAGAAAAGTAGAACATAGCAAAGTGCCTTCTAGTGAGTCAGACCAGTGGTCCATCTAGCTCAGCTTGATCTACATGGCACTTCCTCACCAGGGTTTCAGACAAGGGTGTTTCCCAGTCCTGTTGACACTGATGGAACCTGAAACCTTCTGCATCCAAAGCAGGCTTGCACAATATATGTTCAGGGACCAGATCTGGCCTGCAGGGACTTCTTTGCTATTGTTAATGATACTACTCCTGGGGAAATAGCAAACACTCTTGACTAACCAGCAGTTCATTACATAATAAATCTGTGCAAAGCTTTGGTCTTGGAAATGACTGTCAGTTGAAGTTCAAAAATAGAATCCAGATTATTTTGGGGTTTGAAGGTACAGGAGAGAAGTCTTGATTAATAAGTAATACAAAATTAGCTAATAAAAGTAACAAGGCTAGCAATATCAATAGTACTAGGTTGAAACTCACTAAGAGGGTTGAGATCCAAATTTAATTCACTCAAGGCTGACCAGAGAAACAGTCTTAGAGAACAGCTTCGGACTTTAAAGTTAGAGAGCAGGAAAGAGGGGAGCAAAAGACTTAGGAGCAGAGATTAGTATACCTCATGTCCTTTTTCCTTAGTGTATTTTCACACTTGTTGCTTGACTAATGTCAAGGGACCTCTTTGCTCTGGGACAGGCAAGAAGTCAGAAGAAGGGAGCAGGGATCCAAATACCACTGGAGGGTCAGGGTGCCAGGAATAGTCCAAAGGAGGTCTGATCTCATGGGACCAGTTTCCAGCTGCAGCCAGATACACTGCACTGATCAGGCCTGAACGCAGGGACAGTCTAGAGACAAAAAGTGGAACAGGTACAAGAACCAAGGCAGAGCAAGGGAGCTGCAGCCAAGACATACGGACATGCAGTGGGTGAATCCAGAGAAGAGACACATGGCTTCAAGGGCTGAAATAGGCTACAACTTGCCCTGGGAGCAAATGCTGACCACATCTGTGGTAGACAAAAGAATACATTGTGTCTGGTTCAAACTTTGCTGGGTGTGCTCTACAAGCATAATGAGGTGAATAGGTTGAGAAATTTGGCTGATGAGCCAGTGTTGTGCAGTTTCTATTTCTTTAGAAAGATTAGTGCTTAATTAACTTGTGTCTACTTCAGCTACCTCACCTGCACTGAAATCAGAGAGGCAAGCAGAGGAATCTCTACTCCCTCTTTCAGTGACATACTCCCATGAGTTAGCTTCATGCAAGCCAATTGTGAGCCCACGGACCCATGACTTCAGAGAGACAAAATGGAAACCACAAGCCTGTAGCTCCAAATAAGGTGTAGGGCTGCTGCTGAGAGCCCCCAAATAGGCTATCTTGGTCACGCTGGTCTGCAGGTAGGAAGATCCTGCAGCCACAGCAGAAGCCATGAGAAACTCTAAGCTCATCCCTCTGACCACCGGCAGCAACAGCAGCTCAGTGAAGCTGGTTGCTTGAGACCAGATGTCCATTAACTAGGGATGTGCATGAACTGGTCCAGAGGTCCGGCGTTTGGCTGGTTCGGCGGTGGGGGGTTATCTCTATGGAGCAGGGAGGGTGGCCACCCACCCCTGCTGCATTTTCCCCACTGGTGCTGTCTCCAAAACCAGTGCTGCGGGGTTGCTGCCTTGCAGCCCTGTTCTTCAGCGTACCGGAAGTGGCCAGTGTGCATGTGCACATCACTGGCCAAACGCAGGTTCGTGCACATCCCTACCATTGACACCCTTTCCCCCCATCTTTCCCCTGATTACAACCCTCTGCCCCCTGACTCTCATTAATAGCATTAATAATGTTAATGTAACAATGCGCTAAAAAAAACTAACCTCAGCCCCCACACACCAAGCCATGGTTGGTTCTGGCCCACCAGGACATTTGAGTTGTGTAGCCCTGGTGGATTCCCAACCCTGGCTTTCTTGGGGATATACAAAGTGGAAATGAGGAGTGTGGGCAGGAAAGGATGAGTAATCCTTCTCTCACTTCTGCTTTCTCCCACTTGACCAGAAAACATAGCTTGTCATCCTGGTTGGGAGAAGGCAGCCCAAATGGGAGAAACTGCAGCAGTATCCGTTCTCTACAGTATCAGCACTGCCTTACCACAGCAGCCCTGAGGCAGTGCACAGTGGTTCTGTACCACATCACATCCGTCCCTGGGCTGACACCAG
This sequence comes from Hemicordylus capensis, assembly GCF_027244095.1. NCBI lineage: Eukaryota > Metazoa > Chordata > Lepidosauria > Squamata > Cordylidae > Hemicordylus > Hemicordylus capensis. The sequence goes on from NC_069667.1 coordinate 25,811,862, forward strand.
TAAACTGCACAAATATTCTTTTAGAACTAGACTCACACAGCCCAGCAGAACTGCGTGCTTTGTGTCTGGTTGCAGAGAGAACATCACCATTTCCTTCATGCTACACTCTTGACACACTGGGCATTATGGTCTATACAACAACTTTGACATGATTAAGCCAAATTCAGATCCATCTTCTACTAAGCATTGCCAAGTTTAGCAAGAGTCTTGATTTAGACACACATAGATAGATAGATAGATAGATAGATAGATAGATAGATAGATAGATAGATAGATAGAGAGCACTTTTGAATATGTGACTGATTTGTAAAGCCTGTGATTTAGAAGCCAAGGGAAATTCCCTTCAACTATCCATTCCTGGTTTTACATGTTTAGTAGGTTTACACCTACAGGAATTTAATTTCTTTTGCACGCTCTGTCTTCTGTGCTTTGAATTATCATTTGGTATACACTGTATTATTTACCTTGCTTCACACTTTCACAATCTTGGCATGATTTCCCACTGCTCTGTTTGCAGAGAACTCACTGTTTAAAACATAAGGGATGAAATCATTCTTGTGCATTTTTCCCCCCTTGCATCTTTGAAGGTGAGGATGGAACTCTGAAAATTTGAAGTTGGGGACGATGTAGCTTTCACTGCCAATGCTGGAGTGAGATGTAGGAGTGTGCACGGAAGCAGGTTTCGTGGTTCAGTTTTGATTCAAACCAAATTCGAACTGAACTACTAGTCCATGAACCAGTTCAGTTAAACCGGCTGGGGGTCCATTCCGGTCCGTTCAATCAAATCGGGTCAAACTGGGTCAGACCTGGTTCGACCCAGTTTGAGGGGCTATGCTTCTAAAGGGAATCCAGTGAGGATTCCCTTTTACAAGCATTGCCTCTCAAGCTGTTGAACGGGGTCGAACCAGTCTGTAATGGCCTAGGCCTGGTTTGCTTCAAACTCGGACTGGCCGCCTTTTTTTGAGGCTGGTTTGGTTCGAGTTCAAACCTGTCAAACCGGTTCTGCACATTCTAGCATTCAGTGCACCCTCATAGAACAGTTAGATTCTGAGTCCCAAGAGGCGAACAGTGTACCAACTGCCACTAACAACTGCAGTATCAGCACCTTCAGTATGAAACAAGAGGGAAAAGGGGAAGACGGACACACTTTTCTTAATTACGCTGTAGGCCAGCTCTCCCTCCAGCTTTCCATTGCAAGTAAAGATGCTGACAAGCTTTATGTCCTGCAGGCAGATCAGCAGCTGTCTGAGCTGTAGTTATTTGGTGTCCAGATGTTTGCAACTGTGTGCAGTCTCCCTGGAAGCTTCCTCATTAGATTTCCCTTGCAGCAGTTGTGAGAAAGAAGGCAGGGATGGTGCCAGCCCTTTCCCCCCAGCGGGCTCTTGGATTGCTGTTGTTCTCAACAATTTGGATGACAAGATGCTCTCTCGGCAGCAGCGGCATTCAGCGTGGCTTAAACTTGGCTTGAAGAAGACGAAAAATCCATTTGTCATCCGCTTGAAAGCAGCCGATTTTTTACAACCCTGCTTCTCTTGGCTTCAGCTTGTTGTCTGCTGAAGTGAATCGCGATTGCTGCCACCAGCGCCAAAAAGGACGACAAGGCTGCACTCGATCTTACACAAACGCATGGCCCCTGTTGTTCCCCACCAGGCCACGGATACCCTGAGGTAAACATGGCAGCTGCTCCTCAGAGCGAAGCAACACAAATCAACAGGAAGGGAAGAGCGTTTGATGCACTGAGAAGCGCTGGGGAAAATTAAGGCAACAGAATGTAATTACCTCGAGTGGAATTCATCTAAAGCAACATAATCATCATCACCTATGCAATTGTCAGAACTACAAGAAGAGCTTCCAAGATAAAAAGTCCAAATACCTGCAGATCAATGGCTGAAAGCTTGAGTTTGGGGCTCCCTTTCATTTCTCTGCCAATGTCATGGCCATTCAAAAGATGGCAAAGAAATGGTGGGTGGGTTCTCACAATCCGTTTGCTGCCAAACATCAGGAGGAGGCATGCCCATTCCTGTGAATCACAAGCAGAGTGATCGTGTGCAGCATAAAAACAGGGCTGACCTCAGCGTGGCATGGTTCCAAGACAATATGTAATTATGATTGTGAATCTTAGTTTTTTCTGGTCTATGGTGGTTACAGATTGGCTCAGCAACACGCCAAGCCAAGATTTTATGTTATATACCATCACTCCAGCTGAGATTCACAAGAGCATATGCACCTGCTCCTCCTGACTTTCAGCAGCAAACAGCTTGTGAGAACCCACCCATATAGGTCCCAGTGTTAGCTAAAGGTATGTGAGAAACAGAAGCAGAAAGAGGCACCCCAAAGGGGTGTATCAGAGCTTTCATGGACAACCATTGGCAGGGAGCTGGATGAGGAGGGAGCAGCAAACCCAGAGAATAAATCAAAAGTCAGTAAAGACAAGCATTGCCCAAAGTTGAACAGAAAATCTTAATCATCCTTCCTGGTGAGAGTCGTCAATGCCAGTCTGGGTGGGGTGGGTGGGAGGGTGGACTCATTCTGGGACCTGAGAACCTTCTTTGCCAGAGAGCTACTCCAGCCTGTAAGTCTGGTGGATTGCCTTCCCCAGTAGCTGCACACAGAATTGTGGGCTCCTGATTCTATGAATACGATGAGTATTTATTTACCACTTCTCAACAAATATTCCCAAAGTGGTTCGTTCTCTCTCTCTCTCTCTCTCTCTCTCTCTCTCTCTCTCTCTCTCTCTCTCTCTCTCTCACACACACACACACACACAATGGCTCCCTGTCCCCAAAGGGCTCACAATCTACAAAAGAAACATAATATAGATACCAGCAACAGCCACTGGAGGGATTCTGTGCTTGGGATGGATAGGGCCAGTTGTTCTCCCCCTGCTAAATGATGAGAAACAATACTTTGCTCAGTTAGCAGGGTTTATATCATCCGTGTGATATCAGGTTACAAATGGAGTTCTGTATAGGGACACCCAGAGGACTGATGCGACCACTGATACATCCAGAGGTTGTGGGATGCCCAAACTTAAGAGGATGGCTCTACAAGCAGTGTTGTCACCGGAACATGGAAATTAATTGGCTGGAAAAAGAAAGGGATAAAGGGAACTAATCTGTTTTGGACATGGGTGGCATGGTAGACTTAATTTAGACAGGATATTCTGAGACAACTTGGGATCCCTTTCTTTTCATTTTGGATATCCAAGTTTAAATCTGTTGCATGCTTTTAGAAGTGCCTTTTCAGGCTCCCAGAATTGCCTTTTGAGCACACATCACCGTGGTATTTGAGGCTGCCACTCAAGCATCTAGACCAGTTGTCAGACTATATTGAATGGAGGGCATAGGGGATGCCATAGACGATGCATAGTAGGTGGAAAACACACCAGTGACTTGGTTGGCCACGTCGAGCCAGCCTTGCAGCCACATATAAGAGACCCAGAACATTTGAGGTCAGGGCACTTGAGAGAGCGGGAAATGGTTGCAGGTGGCCAAATGCATTTAAAATTATTGCATTCTATTACTACTTAGTGAGTAACTGAGAACTCCGTTGACAAAAAAGTACCATATTTACCCAAATAGAAGACTACCTTCTTTTTATATAGAGGTTAAATACAGGTTGTACCTGTATTTACCTGAAAAGAAGACTCTGAATGTGATTTCTAACTTCAAATAACCTTTTGGGGTGAGGATAGTCTTGGTTTCAGGTACATACAGTAAGTGACATGCATTTTCTTACATTTTGGACCAGAAAACTTTGGACCAGATGGACCAGGCATTCAGGTAGAGGCATAGGGACACAGGAAACTGTCTTATACCAAGTCAGACCATTGTTCCATCTAGCTCAGTCCTTTCCCAGCCCTGCTTGGAAATGCCAGAGATTGAATCTGGGACTTTCTTTATGCAAGACCACTGAGCTATGGCTCCATCTCCAAAAAACCTTTTGACCCCATTGTAAATTTAGCCTGGATTATCCTTGAGAGGGCAGGTCCTGATAGCTTCCACCCCACTCACTCTAAAACCACCCTAGAGTAGGCAGTAAACATTCACAGAAGTTCTGTGCTAAAGATTACATCAAGTTTCCGTTTCCCTTTTTTAAAAAAATGCAGAAAGACAAAGAGCAGCAATGTATTACTGGGTTCCAAATGAGAAACTGCGAGCTGTAATGCATTAACACTTTTTCATGATGTGCGCTGGATTGAAAAGCATCAAGCAGGCTGGACTCTCAGACACGAAATGAAACAAAATATTGCACATCAACAGAACTAATTCCGTAGAAGGGTAAATAAGAATGATTCAAATTCATGAGCCTTTCAAGCTGTGCTACAGTAGGCACAAGATCTTGGGATATTTCTCATGCTTCTTGAATTACGGAAGGACACTCAATTCATAGTACCTATACAGCCCAGTGATAAGCACAGATATTACAACACATTGTGTTGAAGCTGTTAAGTGTACAAAGACTTTGCAAATCAAGTGGTAGATATTTATTAAGAGACTCATAGAGGTGGTAAATCAGGAGCAGTTGCAAAGGAATGTAAGATATTGGTTATTTGAATCTTGGCCCCACAGGTCAACACAGGTCCCCACAAGTCTCAGTAATAGTCCAAGGTTTCAGTGATTCATTTCCTAATGTTTTTAAAGAAAAATGCTATTTCTATATGGAAGAAAAACCATGTATTTACAAGTACCCTGGAAAACAAGCAACACCAAAGCGCAGTTACCTGTACGTACCCAAATAGAAGACAAAATTAAGACTACCCTCCAATTTCTAAAATCAAAGATTTTGGAAAAAACCTAGTCTAGGATTCAGGTAAATACAGTATTCCAATTCTAAGTAATAGGCCCATTCACACAATTTTCACCTAGGTATGAGCAGCACCAAGCACAGTAGAAGAGCTGGGTATGCCCTTGATCAGTGGTCATTAGGAATGTGCACGAACTGATTTGGTGGTCCTTTTATGGACTGCCGAACCAGTTTGGAAGGTCTGGCATTTGGCCAATCCAGCAGCGGGGGATACCTTTAAGGAGCAGGGAGGGTGTTCTTATGGGAGGACACTGATTGGGGCGGCAAGAAGGTATGCTGCCACCGTGCACTAGCAAATGTTGTCACAGCACCGGTGGGGAAAATGTGGAGTGGGGGAGATCACCCTCTCCTCTCCTAAAAGGTAACTCCCACCACCAACTGGCCTGGACCCGGTTTGTGCACATCGCTAGTGGTCATGAGACCTCCAAAATCAGGAAAGAGTTGTCAGGTGTGAGATGGGATGTGGGAGCTGGGTTGGATGGGCGTACCCTGCCCAGATTCTCCCCCCAGTCATTACCAAGGGTGGACGAAAATCCATCCAACCCAGCACCTGGCCCAGCTCTCTCTTTCAGTATTTCTAGTGCTAATAATACAAACACTCTGACTTTTCTTGAAATTGTGTACATTTTTGCCCCCTGAGGAGTCACTCCCAATTTTGCTTCTAATCCCACTTAAAGTGATCAGACCTTCAAGACATAAGATACTCTGCTGGCTATTGCATCAGCCCCCAGGTTTTGACTGCTCTTCATAATTCTGAGCCCCCCCCCTCTCTCTCTCCTTTATTGTTTTGTTTTCCTAACCAACCAGTTGGTGAACGAGTCCTGGGTACACAGGCTATAAACTTACCCCAGTTGCCTAAATGCCCTTTGCTTGCACATGCTGGAGAAACATCTGTGTTTGCTCGCTTTCAAAAAGACTGCTAACGGTCCCCTGAGTTCGCTCTACGTTGTGAAATTAGAAGAAAATGCAAACACAAAACTTGTCCGCAAAAACTGAGCCTGCTCTTAACGGCGGCAAGCAAACGTAGAAGAGACTGCATCAAGAGCTTAAGGCCTGTGGCTTCCAACAGGCCATTCCTGGGTGTTATGAGGGCAGCCAGTTCCTAGAGCCTGGAAGAAAGCAGCGGTTTGTGAAGGGCAGGAGAACTTGGCCACAAATGAGAGCCTGTCCTGTGCCACCTAATGGTGCAACAGGGAAGTCACTTGCCTAGGGAGCAAAAGGCTGCCGGTTCAAATTCCCGCTGGTATGTTTCTCAGAATATGGGAAATGCCTCTATTGGGCAGCAGCGATATAGGAAGATGCTGAAAGGCACCATCTCACACTGCAAGGAAGATGGCAATGGGAAACCCCTCCTGTATTCTACCAAAGACAACCACAGGGCTCTGTGGTCACCAGGAGTCGACACCAACTCGACGGCACAACTTTACTGTGCATTTACCTTACTGTTGCTGCATCCTCATGATGGCGGCTAAACCACTGCAGTTAAACAGCATTTACCTGGGATCAATAACCAGGATCTAGCCCACCCTGATTTCTCCTTTGGGGGCTGGGCTCCTCCTCTCCATCCCTGTGCATTGAGGTCCAAATCCTTTCTCCTCTGCTTCTTTCTCACCACCCCCTGCATGTGAAGCCAAGGCCCTTTTCACAAGGCTGAGTCACAAGGCTGGAGCCGCATCCCTAGCAGTCATCTGGCACCCTCACCCTCATTCCATCTCTATACCGCCCTTCCAAAAGTAGCTCAGGGCGGTTTACACAGATAAATAACAAATAAATGAGATGGATGAATCCCTTGTCCCTAAAGGGCTCGGATTCTAAAAAATAAACATAAGGTAGACACCAGCCACAGTCACTGGAAGTACTGTGCTGGGGGTGGATAGGGCCAGTTGCTCTCCCCCTGCTCAATAAAGAGAATCACCACGGTCTTTGCCCAGTTAGCAGGGGTTGGTATTCACTTTCCGAGCAGGAAACCTTTGGAAATAACAGGTGCCTCACAATGAGGACAAAGGAGTCATAGAGTGGCTTGCTTCATCTAGTAAAGATGGCAGCAAACTTCATATTTCCTCCAGCATGTTGAAAAATGGGCATGGCTCTCTCTGAAGGGGAAAAAGACCTCTCCCACCCGCTCCGCTGACATAATTTCAGGTCCCTGCTCCAAGCTGTCACTCAGGAAGGTCAACAGTACAGCTTGCTTCCACACTAAAGTGAGAAATCTTGTAATATATCTCTCCAGAGCCGGCTCTATTGTTGCCTGTTCCCTGTGAGCTCAGATTGTAAATCTTAACTCAAACCAAGTCTTCAATACAGAGTAAACAGAATTTAATTTTTAAAAATCCCAAACAGGCTCCCCTTGGTTTTCTGCATCTCACAATTTCCTTTGCTTCCCTAGCTCAGAATATATTCCTCTGGTTTCCGTTCAGCATGCTAAAAAATACAGAGGTTGCCAATAAGGCAGGGTGCCTTGGCTTTGTGATGATGGCTTCCTCTATTATTCCCTCTGCACATCCCTCCTGGACTCGCAATGTCCCTGACAGCTTTCACAGCACACTCATATGTTAGATATTCTCTCCTTGCTCATAGATTCATGACGTTATCCAACAGCCTTTATAACAAACTGAGCTGCCTGGTGCTGTATGGGTTTTGCTAAAGCTGTCATCCTGCCTCACATTCGCACTTGGAAAGGAAGACAAAATGCCAACAAGGGAAACAGAAATTTCATCCTCTGGAACCAGGATGGATAAAAGGCCTTGTGCCTGTAGCGCCATCTTCTCCCTAATGAAACAGGACAAACGCAATTCCCATATAGAAGATGACCATCCATAAGCTGCTGCAGAGGACCGAGCTAATGTCACACATTTGCAATAAACAGATGTTCCAAAGCATTTTGGGACCTCAGGTGGTCAGCCCAAATAGCACCCCCAAGGGCAATAAAAATCAAACAAAGTACATCATAATGGGCAATTTGCTTTTCTTTAATGAGGGCATCAGAATCTTCCACCTAGGTCTCCCTAATGGTGAGGCCAGCCTGCTACAGTCGTTCCAGGTAATGAACTGGTACAGAAGTCTTGCTCCGATCCACACATTGCCAGGTAAGGGGATCACAGACAATGGTTGTCCCAGTGCCTGGTCACCAGCTAGCGTAAGGTACAATCTCCAGAGAGCAGAGCCTTAAAACCGTAACATGCCACTTTCCAAACACTCATTTCTGTTTGACTACGACATTTATAGAGCATTCGTTCATTCATTCATAAATAAATAAATAACTCTGTAAATCACTTTGGAAACTTTTGTTGAAAAGCGGTATATAAATATTTGTCTTATTCATATTCGTATTTATTTATTGCTCCTATTGTTGATCAACAATAGTAGCTCAATACTGTCAACACCGACGGGCAGACGCTCTCCAAGGTCACAGGCAGGAGTCTTCCCCGGCCCAACCTGGAGATGCCACCAAAGAGTGAACCTGGGACCTTCTGCGTGCAAAGCAGATGCTTCACACTAAGCTATGGCCCTATCCTACCTAGGGTGCCCGTCTTGTATAACAAACAGGTTCTTTAGCCGAATTATAGCTCTTGATATGGAGAGGAAAAGGGGAGGGTAGATATTAAAGAGGAGCCTTTTTTTTTTACAACAGAAAAAAAGGTTAATAGCTGTAAAAAGCCTCTAATGACTCAGCTTGTCATTTTTATCTGCTTCTTTTCAGACACATAGCTGCAACTGTGATGTGTTATCAAAAAATTAAATCAAAAATTAAAACATCGGGGAGCCTGAATGTCTGGTTTCAGGGACACAACAGTCAATATCATCTGTCTTTTCCATTTTTCTGGTCGAGCTGGGGAGGTAGTTATTGCAGTGTTTAATAGTTTCCGTGTTAGGTTGCGTACAAGGCTGCTATCTGCAGTGATCCTTTTTGCCTTGATCTCTTTAAACTCTATACTGATTAAGGTAACTTTAACTAAATTAACAATGTATGTGTATATTTTTCCCCCTTCTGCAAAAGTACTTCGGAGGCGGCGACTTTCAAAAGCCAAATGGTCTGCACTGGTGACAGAAGAGGCAATACACATTTATAGTCTGGATCTGAAATATTTTTGCAACCACTCCCATCATCCCACATTGGGCTACCATAGATGCACCAAAGAGGGTAGGGGTGTGCTCAAAACCGTTTTTCCTGGTTCCGAGTCCAAACCAGAAAAACAAAACCAAGCAAGTTCAGTTTTGCCCCCCTCTGAACAGACCCCCAAACTCAATCCAGTTTGGGGTTTCTACAGTTTAAAAAAATCAAACAACTCACTGCTTTGGGGGGGGCGCTGCCATGGCCATGTGGGAGTCTCCAGTGGCTCACCCTCCTCCCATCAGGAGGGTGAACCCCCTCCCTCCTCCTCCCTCCCTGGTTTCCCCTGGGCCGTTCCAGCCAGTTTGGGGGCCATTCCGGCCCTTTCTGTCATGGCAGTGGCCATTTTGGAGGCTGCCACACTTGCATCGAGACCAATTCAATGGTGGATTAGTTCAAAGATGAACCAACTCGAGGTCGCCGGTTCACACATCCCTAGAAGAGGGCATTTCAGCAGTCACCGTTTTCCTTTCCCCTGCATAACGAGCTGTAGCTGCTGAAATGCTCTCTTTGGTGCATCTCTTAAAGGTACAATCCTCTTCCAAATGGCAGCCAGCCCTCATTGCACAACAGCTGAAGAGCCTCAGATCGGCCATCCTTGACATATTTGACACAGCTTCCTGGATGGTTCCAGGCAGGTGTATTTCCTAACCCTGCTTGCAGATGCAAAGGATGGTGCCTGAGGACCTTCTACATGCAAAGCAGACACTTTGCCACTGAGCTATGGTATGGCCCCATCCCTACTGACTTGCTGTGCATGTCATAGGGGCCAGTCATCCCCTCTCGTTGCATTTTCCTTCCCCTCGGGTTTCAGATAGGGAGGGAGGGAGCTAGGAATCATTCAGCTAGCTCTCCTGCTCCATGTGTCTGGCTGACTTTTGTCTGACCATTCTGCGGGCTGCTCCTCCTCCTCAGCCTCTTGCTGGTTCATCTCCAACAGTGCATGGCAGACCACACATGATCCCCACTTGAAACCCTGGGGAGCTGGGCAACACCAAGTTAGATGGACAAATGGTCTGACTCACTAGAAAGCAGGTCAGTGACCCATCCTGTGATAGCCAGAGTCAGACTAAAGGGCAGTTGGCGACAGTCTGTGACACCAAATTTGGAAGGTGCCAGACATCACAGTTCTTCTTGAAATGAAAGTTTTCTACAGGATTAGGGGAAACAAATGTGTTTGTCATATACAGATTCATGCATTCAGATTTATTGTTTTACAGAACAAGGATAAATCACGCATGCAGATCATGCATCAAAGTTATGAAGGGGGTGACACATGCAATAAAAATAAGATCCTCAGAAGCTGAACAAATGGAGAGGATGACATTTGGTCTAAAGCAGGGGCAACTCTAGAACAACTAGCTTAGGGGAGCAAAGAGGTAGCAAAGAATATAATTGGGGAGCAGGATTGTGCTATACATTAACTACCCCTTCCTTGATGGACATCCTGGTCCCCAAAATGTTGCCGACTCTGTTCCTGGAGCTCCCACACACACACACTCCCCACATTTTTCACAATAGTGAACTATTGATGTCTCTGGGATGGTTTCCAGTGTCTTCTGGAGATTTATGCTGATTCCCGGAGACACCAAAAGACAAGGCAACTCTAGGTCTCCAGCCGGAGGCTCTTGATGTGGACCTGTGCACTTCCTTATCCCAAAGCCTTTCCCCAGACATTTATAGGAATATAATGAATCTGAATGCAAGCGGAAACCACCAGCAGCAAAATTTCCCTGATCATCTTCAGCATTCTAACAAAAGCCTGAAACCGGTACCATCAAGCTCAATGGAAATGGACGCAAGAAGAATGGCAAGAACATGTGTTGTACTGCTCAGATAATGATCCAGATAGAATTTCTGGCTTATATGTACATTTATCACCTATTGTGATACATTAAATGCATAGAGATTCCACCACACACACACACACACACACACACACACACACACACACACACTCCCTTCCCCTTATCTGTTTTATATAATGGAGTTTTTATTACAATATGAAGTGGCGATCTATCTAGCGACATCTCTCCTGGAATTTGTAAAGCGGAAAGTAATAGAAAATACATTTACCTTCAGATGTCCTAAACACATTAATACATATAAATATATTCTGAACTGTTTCTTTAGGCACAGCTCCAAACGATACTGGAAAAGGAGCTCGGAGTGTATCAACAGGACCACGTTTGCATTTAAAAGAAAGAAAGAAAGAAAGAAAGAAAGAAAGAAAGAAAGAAAGAAAGAAAGAAAGAGGGGGGGGGATAGAGAGCGCACTTCTAGATCTATCACAGATAATACCCTCTAAGATTAAGCCTGCAAAAAATAAAGGAAGTAATTGATATGATAATATTCTTGCTTGTCATGTGCTAGAAAAAGAAGCTGATTTTAGATTACTTGCCTGTTATAAATCAGATGGTACCAAGACATATATAATGTTTATGGTCTTGCTGCCTTTCTTTGGGGAATTTTAGAGGAGGAAAGGGTTTAGTTATTTATTTATGTGTTTATTTATTACATTTCTATGTCACCTAATTCAGAGGTTCTGAAACATGGGTCCTCAGATGTTGAGGGGCTACAACTCCCATCATCCCCAGCCACATTGGATGATGGGAGTTGTAGCTCCACAACATCTGGGCACCCAAGTTTCAGAACCCCTGACCTAATCCAATAACCCTGCAACCAATGAAACAACAAGAGTGAAGCAGTTCTTTTTCTTGGAAAACCAAATGTATTTTCAGTCTTATTGGTTTGAGGGAACATGATACAACTGCTTTACTGAACTTGAGCATTTCTGGGTCTGGCCAGTGCCTGGACTGGTTACCCCCTGAGAATCCCCTTTACACAACTCTGAGTCCCATGATGGGAGAAAGGCAGAATATAAAAGCAATAGATCATCATTAGAAGGCTTTTTTCCACCATACATAGAAAAGTTAAAATCATTGGGTGGGAGCATGATCCCCAGATTTACCATGGGAGACGCCATGAAGTATGCCCGTGCAGGCTGAAATCAGTGAACAACACCTGTTATTGCAGCTGAGTAGGAACTGTAGTTGTCATCTTCCAACTGAATGTAGATCTTTAAAGCTCATGCTGAAGCCACAGATGGCGCATCCACAGCTCCTGTATAGCCGTTCGTGCCCATCCCGTCCCCAAAACTTCTGTCCATCCCCTCCATCACCATCTCCATCTTCACAGCAGATCCCCTTCTATTCCCCATTTTCAGAGAACATCTGAAGGGGGAAGATGTGCATACCTGCCCCAGGTGATACATTCACAAATCGACAGAAAGTACTTTGCCCCATGAGGGATGCATGCATCTTCCCCCTTTTGACACGAGCTGTTATATTCTGCTCACATTCCTTCTTCCCTCTCTGTTTCTGGAGTGGCTCTTAACCCCATTTTTAGATCCTCTGGCAGCCCGGGGTGGGGGTTCCCCATGATGCACCACACACTCACCTTGTGGTATTTCCAGGGGGCAGGGATGACACATCCCGGCCCCCAATCCTCCCCACTGCCTGAGCAAGCAGGGAATCATCTGGGCATGTGGGGAGCACACCTAGCAATGCTGGATGGATTGTCTGTGGAGAAGGTAGGTTTCACCCGCCTTCCCCGTAGCCCTCTCTGAACCCCTTCTCACTGCTCATGAGAAGAGGTTCAAAGTAGGACAAAAACCTGGGTAGCTTTTCCTCCTACTTTGCTTCCACACAATCGCTTCTACCCAGGTTTTCCTTCTACCCTGCTTCCATACAACCAAACATTGGGAGCACACACAGCTCCCAAACCTGGGTTGAACACAAGTTTTGATTGTGTGAATGACCTCTAAAAGTTATATTGATCTTGCATCTTTGCTTTAGGAGGAGATTTTTGTGAGGGTGGTTGTGTATTAGGTTGTTATGTTTCACCATCATTTGGAGGTTCCCTTTAGACAAGGGATCACCCTTAAAATCCTCAGTTGCCTGCATACAAATTCTTTTGCCTGTTTTTTATGAAGGGAAAGGCCGAGAGACTCTGGTGTGCTGACATTTAGATTCCTCTAATAGTGTTCCCTATCAAAGAGCATCGAAATGCTATTTTAGCTTCAGGTTTGCAATAACAACAAAAAAATTTCACTGACATTTGATTGCCTATCATGTGTTCTTCATTTCAGACTTATTCCCAATTTACTATATAGTGGGGAATGCATGCCTAACCAGTTGTCCAATAAAATGTCTGCTGTTCCATAAGAGCTGGATTTCAACTCATTTGGGGACTGGGTTTTTTATAATTTTATTTCAAGTCTTCATTCTAAAATATCCCCATATTGCCTCTGCTTTATTTGCACAGTCAGATATATAATAAAAAGTTTGCTCCTTAGTTGCAAGTAAGGGCTGGTTCACACTATTGAAATGATGTCTGCATATTGGCAAATCTGGGACCTCGGGGCCATGCACACTTCTGCAAAGTATGCCACGTGAACACAGACATTTTCATCATTCACAGATCTGTGCCACCAAAAAATGACATTTAACTGGAATCGGCAAGTCGACTACAGATCTAAGAGTGGTGATCCCTGTTAAATGTTGGTCGGTCATGGTGCAGATCTGGGATCCGTGAAGAAATCCCAAGTTCATATCACATACTCTGTGGGAGCTCACGGAACTTAGAGTTTTCAGATTTTCTGGTAAGCTTACTTTAGAATAATTGTGTGAACAAGGCCTGTGCACGAATGTAAAAGTTGGGATCGGGTCCGACATGATCTGATCTGACCCCACAAATTCAGGTGTAGAGTCCTTTGGACCCTTCTGAATGTCTGGATCAGAATCGGGATCAGGGTTGGCGTCAGGATCGAGATCAAAGTCGGATAAACCCGAAAACACTTTTTAAAGTAACCACAGATACTCACGGTGAATACAGAAGAAAAGCAGAATAACACTAGAGAGTTGCAGGGGAACTGACATGACATCAGAGAATCATCGGAGAAACCCAGAAGTGGGCTGCTTGTGAGTCAAAATGGGCAAAAAACTTCATGATGTTTTTAAAAGGGGGGATTCACATAGGCAGGCAGGCAGGCAGGTGGACACATTGGTAAGGTTGGTGCCAATGCATGCTAAAATAAAAGCTCAAATAATTAAGGCTGCTGAAGGAAGGAGGAGGTGGGAAAGCTGGACTTTGACTTATTTTCCCCTTCTCCCACTTTCTGTCTTCTAGCACTTTGTTTTGTGTGTTTCCCGGTGTTATTGATTGCAAGAGATCAATAGGTGACCTCACTAATGAAAATGCTATTCAGTTAGCCATCTTAGTTCAATAGCCAGAATGAAAGGGCACATTCTCCAATCCTTTCATCAATGCATGTACATCTGCTGCTCTGTACTAAGGTGCTAGGAAAGTTAATTCTGCCATTGCTTGGTGAGTGTTTGGCGCTGACATCTCTCTTCTTTTTCAGTTCTCCTGCACTTTAATGGGCTTTAGCAAGGGATGTTCCTGCCAGGCTGTGGCATAAGAAACTTATAAAACTTTGCTTTATGTAGAAGCATCCAGCATAGCATAGTGGTTATGGCCATAAGCATTCCACCTGGCAAGGAGGGGAAAGATGCCTGGCCATTTAAACCCACCAAATGTACATTGTGTTGCTTCAGCTCCCAGTGTCTTTTAAAGAAAAGTCTTCCTTTGCTGTAGTTTACGACAGATTTGGCCACGTGTGCTTCAGAAAGCAGGCAGAGCTGACTAAACTGATTTCCTTGGTGACCTTTTCGACTGTCAGCTCAAAACAATTTAGTCTATTTTAAGTCATTTGAGAGTACTGTAAACATTATCCATGGGGCTCAGGAAGGACTGTCTAAACCCTGACCTTTGAAGCTGATGCTGGGGCGGGCGGTTGGGAAGGATTCCACTTCAAGCCATTTCAGAGCAAGATGATAAAGGTCTCTTATCCCATGGAAAGAGAAATATGTCTTTTCTAGGAAGGAGGAAAGGCATGCAGGAATAAAGTCATCTTGTTGCATGCAAGTATCCAAATCCTAGCAGCAAAATCTACAAGCTACGCTGCAGACGCATTCCAGAAAGTCCCAATAAGGGTTCTTGTTTGCAAGACATTTCCAGGGGGAACGGTTTCCTTCAGAGAAGGCACGGGAGGGAGGGGACGGCTTAACCCTGCCCATTCCAGATTTTTGCTCCCTGAAACATCTGTACCCAGCTGGAACTCTGCTCCCATTGGGGATCTAGACCCCTATGAGTAACGCAACATTCCATTGCTCTTGTCCCTGAACTTTGTTATGGGGAGGCTAACAAATAATGTTTATTTATTATTATTTATTTATTTTAATTAATTAATTGCGTTTGGAAGCACCAGTAGGGCAGTAAGCAGTAGAGATGTGCACAAAACAGATTTTGCCTTTTGTTTCAAGCTTGAAACAAAACTCTTGACATTTTGTCAAAACAGCAGATGGCCCATTTGTTTCGACGGAACAAAACTTGAAACATTTCAAGTCTTTCTGCCAAAGGGAACAATGGGGAAACTCAAAACACCCCATTGTTCCCCATGGATAGCTCCTGGGGACACCAAAGTGGGTTGGTTGGTATGGCATGATGGGTGCTACCTACCATTCAATCGGCAAAGGTAATGGGTAAGCAGCCAATATTTAACAAATGCTAACCTTTTCCCCAAACCCCCATAGGATCACAAGCCAGTTGGAAGCCAGTTCCAGGAAACCAATCAGCAAGGGGAAAACAGGCCTCCAAATGGCGCTCAAAATGTCAAAACATTTCAAATCAAAACAGGGCTGTTTTTTTTCCAAGCTCAAAACAGGCCCATTGTTTAAAGGGCATTTTGTTTCGAGCTCGAGACACTTGAAACGGCCCACTTCGAGTTGGAATGGTTTGACATCGAAACATTCTGCACATCCCTGCTGGGTTGTGGTTGGAGGACTTTTCATCTGACCTTGTTAAAGACCTAGGAACAACCGCTGAGTAGGAGAGAGTCCTCCCACCCAGCTGCTGCTCAGCACATGATCGCAGCTGGCACCTCCGTCCTTGTTTTTAACTCACACACAAGCCGGAAACAGGATGGCACACAGCTCCCCAAATAGGATAAGAGGCTTCCCCTACCTTATTCCTTATCATGAAAATGAGCTTGATTTCTGGAAAAAGCTATACATAGGTCCACTCTAAAAAATATTGAGGTTGTTCCCACGATCAGTGGGAGCTGCCTGGGGAGGGTTAGCAGGGAGAGTGGGCTTAGCCTGCTCTCCCTGCACACGAGCAGGCCGTCTGCTCCGGGCGGACGAAGCGGCCTCCCACACGACTGCCGTCTCCGTTATGGAGCCAGCAGGGGCTGGGAAGATCGGGGGCCGTGTGGCCCCTGGAAGCTCCAGCATGCCCTGCATGAGTGTGCAGGGCATGCTGGAGAGACCCTCGAGCCAGGAGGCTGCTTTTCAGCCTCCCGGTTGGGAGTCTACCCATGAGTTGCCATGGCAACACACGATTTTTTTAAAAAACAGGTTTGCGGAACACTCGCGCCGCAAACCTGGTTTTAGGGCAGGGGTCATTTACCAGGTTATCCGCTGAAGAACCACCAGGCTCACAGCCAAGCCCAGTGGTACACATGATGGGAGAAAATGGGGCTAGCCTTCTCCCATCGTGTGAATAGCTTCATTGTGTATCCTCAGAGAAACATTGCTAGAACTTGGAAAAACAGCCCGAGCTTCTTTGATGAACTTCTTTTTGGTCCCCCCACAATAGTTTGCTTTTGGTTTTATTGCTATTCCCCTGATGGAATTCCCTAGATACTATATTAGTGGTGGAACAAAATAAGACCTACAACTGTTATCAAAACAGCTATCATGTAACACACAGGAAACGGTCGGTGTACTGTGTCTTTCATCCCTTCTGTTACAGCAATAATGAAGGCTGAAAGCAGGGGTTATTTTTTCAGAGGTTAAAATTGGGCTTTGGGAGGGGGGCAGAAAAACAGACCCAACTGCTGCGATCAAAAGGGTCAAGATGTTAAACAGGTCTTTCCTGACAGAGGATATTATGGAACAAAAACCATAATTATTTCTTCTCCTGACCTGGCTATTTTCAATCTTCCCCTTTTAGCCTTAGTCACACAATGAGGATTCTTAGCAGAATTTCAGGGAAATGAAAATTTTATGTCATCCAAAGGGGAGAGAGAATTAAACCACACACACACTTTGCATATATATGAATCTCTTCCCCTATTCACACACATTACTCTGCCATCCAAATGTTGTTTGGTGATAACATATCCGAGGGCTTTTGTCTGCAAATTTTTTTGACCCCACCAGCCTCAGCCAGGACAAGATATTTAGTGTTGGAAAAGAAAGTGATAAAGTCAGATTTGGGAAGGCTGGAAGTGTGCGTTCTGAAGAAGGAAAGCTAAGCAGGGATCCTTTCAGGCTTTTGGACTGGTGGTTGTGGTTTGTGAGTTTGGGTCCCTCAACCTTGTCTGTATGGTTGCCCTCACACTGTCTCAGCCCATGGAACACATGGCTTATTAGCAGAGTGTGCTTCTTACATGACACTCTTGTCAGGATAGGATTTCCCCCTCACCAACCATTTCTTTTACAAGCGGATTCTCTGAAACAAGTCTCCAAGGTAAGAACAAAGATCAACAAAAGAGCGACAAACTAGTATCCAGCTTGTAGAAACTCTAGGTGCTTCTCCTGAAGACATACTGTCCAGCATCCCCTGCACAACATAGTTCTTCTTTAGAATTTTCTTCCAACAGAACTGGAAGAAAGCAGAAATCCCTCTAGCATAGATATGGGAACCAGTAAGCCAGCCAGATGCCTCATCTTAATTACAGGAGCTGACAGATAGCCTTCCATGAAGAAGAGATCTCTTGACACAGACTCCTTGTGTGTTTCAAGATTAAAATGTAATTCTGCTGTCCTGCAAAGCCACACACAAGGTTTCACTAAAGTTAGTGTATAGTGCATATATGGCACTGCACCAATATAGTGGTGGAGACTGATTTATTCTTAAAGGGCACTTAAGGGATAAATAATCTCTAACCCCTAAACCACACAGACCCAGAAACAGTAAAATGGACACCATCTGCTAACAGGATACTTTTAATTAAACATGCGTGGTCTGTAAAAGCCTGAAAAGTGCTCTGCCAGTCTATCTTGGACAGCCTGACACTGCGACTGCATTTGATTGTAAAGAAATTTGACACAAATGCAATCTGAAATACCACGGGAAGAAAAGAAAGTGCTGGAATGCAATGATTTGACAACGGATTCTCAGTTAAAAGCATGAGATGGAAGAGAAATTAAGAGAAATTTAAGGGAAAGGGCCTAGCATGGAAGACACCCGAACAGACTTGGATATGGGTTGAAAAGTTGCCATTGGGCAGCTCAGGGGCAGAACTCTGGTTCTGCTAGCACAGAACACCTTTCAGTCAGAAACATTGGAGACTGCCTTATAACAAGTCAAAGAATTGATCAGAGGTGATTCCTCTGTTAAGGGCTGAGTGGGCACTGCCACCCCCACCTCTCCACACACATGGCCACCATTTTGGATTTTAAAAAACATTACCCATCAGAAAACATTACCCATACCTTCCTTTCTGTCCTGTGGCTTCCTGCCTCTCTGTCCCTTTCTCTTTCAGTGCTCTGTGGACTCTCTGCACAGAACACTTAGATGCTCCATGAGCAGCAGCTTCTGCTGCTCATAGCACCCTAATTTGCAATTGGTCCATTTAGCTCAGTATTGTCTACATGGACTGGCAATGATTTCTCCAAGGTTTCAGGCAGGAGTCTCTCCGAGCCCCACCTGGAGATGCCAGGGATTGAACATGGGGCCTTCTCCAATGCAAAGCAGATGTTCTACCACTGAGCAACAGCCTACCCCATCCCTGCTAAAGGTTGTCTAGGCTGTGGTTGCTGGCTCTCAGGAGTGTGTGCAGCATGAGCCAACCTATGCTCAGTCTCCAACAGAGAATTTTCTCCTCTGCCTTTGTGGTATAGGTTAGGCATGAAGGGCACTCAGTTCTTGCATTTCCTGAAGGAAAGGAAGTGCAAAGTTCTATTGGCTCACAAGATTGTTTTTGCAGATACTTATCAAAATCGCCAGAGTGCCAGGCATTGAACATTGGAGCTGCAGATGCTCTTCCACTGATCTATGGCCCCATCACCATAGCTCAATGGAAGAAGGTTAGCTCTCTACTGCCTCTGAACCTGGCCATTGCACATAGCAATCATGACTAGTGGCCACTGATAGACTTGACTATGGTGACAGACTGAGCTGCAGCCCCATCTCCAAAATTAGTGCCAGGGTTTAAGAGCATAGATGAACATCTAGCTAGCTCAGAATGGTCCACTCTGCCAGGCCACATCTCTCCAGGGTTCCAGGCAGGAGTCTCTCCCAGCCCTACCTGGAGCTGGTGCCAGGGAGTGAACCTGTGATTTTCTGCATGCACAGCAGATGATTTACCACTGAGCTATATGACCCTGGCCAGCAGACAGCTCATAACATTCAAGTGTAATGTTCATAACACCTCATGACATTATCTTATTAACCTTCCCCAGCAGATTGGTAAATGAAGCAGACAAGTTTGTGGCTTGTCCAGGTGAGGAGCAAAGATAGTATTAGAAATGAGGACAAATTAGACCATTTCCTTCTCGAGTGTTATGGTTCTGATATGGGCCATTAGCAAGGACTCTTGTCTGCGGCAACATTGGGATTACAGTAGCAAATTAAAGCACCATCTGCTGTTAAAATGAGACTATGTTGGTCCTGGTGAAATGCCATTAAGGCAGATTTTGCGGAATACATTTCAGTTGTTGCTGTTTCTTTAAATGCCAACAGAATGGATTCATTTTTTACACCCACAAATTATGAAGTCTTTTGCAAAATACAGCTTCAATCCAAGCAAGTCTTAAGGCATATGGAGCTCAGCTCAGGCAGAATATAACAATCTGTTCAATTGGGCAGAATATAACAACCTACCCCAATAACATTGGGGTTCTCCATCCCCGCCAGCCCACCACCCTGACCTCAAAGTTCATTGGGTTCTTGACTCCCCTATTTGTCAAACAGGAGGTTTTAATTCAGTCAAGGAGTCCCAGTGACCCTTCACAACAGAATAACATGCTCTGTATCCAGTTGCGTTGCACTGAGTCACACATACCGCCTGCTTTAGTGGAACCGGGCTGAGGCAACGAGTAAAAAATGCAGACGTTTGCAAATGCCAAATTGGCAGGCACTGTTTGGAATTTTCATGGGTATGAGGAGATCATTATGCAGCTACAGTTGATTAATGTGAATTTTAATGGGCAGCTGCCTTAGGATGCTATGCTGGTCGAATGCCAAGGAACTGTCTAGGTTGAAGATTTGAGAAAGGTTTCTTTATATGCACTTAAAGCTGGTTTATAATAGTTTCCCCCTTTCAGATGTTGCTTCTTGTGAAAACCGACATGGCTTTCTGCAGGATTTGGAGAAGACGGCCTTCGTAGTTTGCACACTCAAACAAACTCGAAGTTGGCTCACAGCAAAGTCGCAATAGGTGAGAGTGCCTGTTTTCCTTGAGGGGTGCTCAGATTGAGGTGGATGATAGATTCCCTGAACATACAATCAATATCCAGAATGTTTCCTGCAGGATGCTATGCCATGAAGGACAATCTGGCATCTTCCTGGCAGGACCAGCCCAGCAGATGTGAACACAGCCAAGCCAAAAGTGATGGAGGATGGCCAAAGGCAGGCCACTCTATGCCTGCTACAGGCCCAGTGGAAAGGGATAGGCAGGGCTGTGCTGGATCAAAAATCCACTCAATGGGTGCACTCCTTGCCTACCCCTGCTCTCAGTACCATGGTGGGGCCTGTAGCTAGGCAACCTCAACTCTCCATCTACAACTCATAGGAACACAGGAAGCTGCCATATACTGAGTCAGACCATTGGTCCATCTAGCTCAGTATCTGGCAGCAGCTTCTCCAAGGTAGCAGGCAGGAATCTCTCTCAGCCCCCTCTTGGAGATGCCGCCAGGGAGGGAACTTGGAACCTTCTGCTCTTCCCAGAGCAACTCCATCCCCTCAGGGGAATCTCTTACAGGGCTCACACTTCTAGTCTCCCATTCATATGCAACCAGGGAGGACCCTGCTTAGCTAAGGGGACGAGTCATGCTTGCTACCAGGGCTGAGAATGATTCCTGCCTGCAACCTTGGAGAAGCCGCTGTCAGACAATACTGAGCTAGAGGGACCAAGGGTCTGACTCGGTATATGGCATCTTCCTATGAGCCCTTTGAGGACAGGGGGTCATCTTTATTATGTGGAAGCATCACCCACATGGCACAGACACCAGCTGCACCCCTCCTCAAGGCACGCCTGAAAACTTGGCCCATCACTTCTGAAAGGTTGCCAACCCCTGTTCTGGACATTTGAGGTGGCTCATTCATCTCCTCGGCCCAAACCAATATCTAGAGATCTGATTTCACTGACAACATGTTACTAATAGACTTGTGATATCTTTTCATACAGCTCTGCTTTTGCTTTCCACGTGCCTGTCTTCTCACAGCCCAACTCTGACAACACTTTAATAACTCCGGTGCTCATGGCTGCTCTTTGACCAGTCTGAGCCCAATCATCACAACAACTGCAGCAGTCATCGGAAAACAATGCCTAAACAGAGTGGCGTAATTAGAGATGGGCTTGGAACATGCTCCACTTCTGTTTGTTCCTTGTTGGATGTCAAGGGAACAAAAAGTATTGTTCACACTTCACTGGCGATATTTCTAGTATTAAGTTAGAATCAAAATGGGGAGGAGGGGAGACTGCTGAATTAGTCGGGTGCATTTAAATAATGCATATACTCTCAGCTACTACCAGAGTTTAAATTCACATGCCTCTGCCATTGGTTCTTCCTTGCTCTTGTGAAGGACTGGGAGACTCACCTATGTTGAACCTCTCTCCTTCGCAACCTTTTTGACTGGCAGCTATTTTTGGACAGGGAGGTAGATATAAATATATATATATCAGTTTTTCCATTTAACAACTCCATTCCAAAGGGGCAACATTTGAAAACAAAATGATGCATTGCAGGTGTCAGCGTCCTGAAGCTCATTGTTTAATAAATATGTAAATCAATCAATTTATTGCTTTCCTCAGGCAGCAATGTTGTATGAATGTATGAGTATCACTTCGGAAATATATGGCAGAGCTCACAAGGGTTTACTGAGGGCCAAGCTGGGGTTGCAAAAGGCAAATAAAAGAAGAGTACTCAGAATCTTCTCATATAAAGATGAATTCAGAAAACAATTGATCACAGTCCCAGAACTGTCAGCCTCTGATAGTCCTTTATAGTTGCATGTTGAGGCATTGATTTTAATATTCTGTAATATTATTTCTTAATTGTTGATGGTGCTAGCTTTGATTTTGGCTGTATTTTGATAGTGCTTGTATCAAACGCTTGGAGCATTAGAGAAATGATTTCTTTATCTTGCAACTATTACTGAAAGAGCTGGAAATGTTATGATCTTTATACATTCATTATTTGTCTATTTGTGTATTTAAAATATGTATATCCCATATTTTATTTAAAATATGTATAGCCCTCCAGTACAATACTGCTCAATACTGGCAGACTCTGCAAATATGTCAGTTTCACAGACATCTAAAGAAAAAACCTAGGGGGGCAAAAGACCCTCAAAACTGCATGTAACTCAGTTGAGTGGGACGTTCACATACTCAGAGGTCAGTTAACAGACAACCAACTGGGTGGAGTTATGGGACTTTAAAACATATCATTTCAGACAGACTTTAAATTTTTTATTCCTGTCTGCCCTAGTGAGATTTAAATTTGTGAATCTGTTTTTAATGGGGGCCTAGTTTTGACGGAGTTTTATTCACTTTATATTGTTCTATTTTTATTTCATTTCATTTTATTAGTGTTGTGAGCTGCCCCGAGCAATATTGCACTTGGGGGCGGGGGCAGGATCTAAATATTTTAAATAAATAAATAAATAATAGAAACTCAGTGGTGAGGAAGTGGGGAAGGACAACTACTTGAGCAAAAAGAATGGGAAATGGTCAAAACCAGCACCTTGATTTGGACCTGGAAACAAATTGGTAGCCAGGGAGAAATCTGGCAGCTGCATTCTACACCAACTGAAGTCTCTAAATATTATTCTATGGCAGCCCCATGTAGAATGCATTGCAGTAATCCAGCCGTGACATTACTAAGCCATGGGTAATGTTGCCAGAACAGGGAATGGGGATCTCTGACATTCTCTCGGGACTGGAGGACAGGAACATCATGGAGGAACTTGCCGGATGGAGAAGCCCAGCTTGAGGGGAGAAGAGGGGCTACTTTGGTCTAAGAGACAGCGTTCTCTCTCTGTCTATCCATCACGTATTACTGTTTAAGCACACAGCATAAAAAAGGTACAAGACCAGCACAAGACAGCAGATCAATATAAAATATAAGACGTGGAAGTTACCACACATAATAAAACAACAACAAGAGAAAGAGAAAGGCATAAATGTCCGGTGATTTACATTCTCAGCAATGCAACTGCCTGGGTCTGGCACTCAACCTAGATAGGTAGAGAAACGTGTGAAAAGTACAGACTACATGGACATTCTCATGGGTGCAGATGTGTTCCACCTCAATGTTTGTGCTGCTCTGATTCCTTCTGTCACTGTTCCCAGAGAATCAGGGCATACACCTGCAGTGGTCTATCCAGCCCAGTTTTCTCTACTTTGATCAGCAACAGGGCCTCAAGGCCCCAAGTAAGTTCCTCAAGGCCTCATGCAGCATGGGATTTTCCCGCGGGATTTTCTGCCACGGGTGTTGGTGATGGCCGATGAGGTGTTTTTTGTTAATCCATCCCTTGATCCTGCCCAGCTTTTGAATGGTGTTTTAGTTACTTGTATTCCAGTCCTGGAGTAGAGGCAGGGCTAACAAACAACCAGCAGCAAGAGCATGGAAAAGCAGTCTGAACTTTCCTGTCTGTACATAATCTCCATTCATTAAACTATTAATATCCCTGATTCCACTCCACTGCCTTGTCCCTGCATACCACAACTCTTTCCCTTGGATTCTACAGCCACCAGCTTGGATGGCTTTAAAGGGGGCTTAGACAAATCCATGGAGGGCAGGGTCTATCAGTGGCTACTAGTCTGGTGTCTATAGGCCACCTCCAGGCTCAGAGGCATGATGCCTCTGAATCCCAGTAGCAGGGGAGCAACAGCAGGAGAAGGGGCATGCCTTCAACTCTTGCCTGTGGGTTTTCCAGAAAGAATCTGGTGGGCCATTATGGGAAACAGGATGCTGGATTAGATACTCCTTGGGCCTGATCCAGCCAGGGCTGGACTGGGGGCACTGAGAGGGCGGTGGAATGTATGTGGGGAGGGTGATGGGTTTTGAGCAGAATGGGTACTTAAGGGTGGGAGTATTCACTGCTACCAAGTGTGGTGGGGTGCAGGGGTGCCCCATGGGTGGGGCACACCAGGAATATGCCCTGTTGCCCTGTGGGCCAGTCTGAGCCTGGATCCAGCAAGGCTGTTCTTATGTTCTCAGGGTCCTTGTCCACCTCTCCTACTCAAGGCTGTAGCTCAGTACATGATCTGCATGCAGACGAGCTCTGGATCAAACTAAGGAATCTGCAGGTAGGGCTGGGAAAGGCTTCTGTGTAAAACCCCAGAGAACCACTGCCAGTCAGTGAAGGCAGTATTGGCCTAGATGAGGGGTTCTCAAGCTTGGTCCCCAGATCTTGTTGGATAGTATGAGTTGTATGATGGGATGATAAGTAGTAAGATGAGTTGTATGATGGGAGTTGTAGTCCAACAACGTCTAGGGACCCAAGTTTGAGAACCCCTCTCCTAGATGGACTCATGGGCTGAGTCAGTGGAAGACAGCTTCAGATGTTCAGTACCTGGTGTCAATGAAGCTGCTCTCTGGTTCAGCAGTTGCCTCTTATTATGAATGGAAATTGGTTAGCAAAAAAATAAAGAAAAATCATCTGCATTCCTTGCAGGGATTCATAGCACAGTGGCAAAATATCTGCGTTGTATGCAGAAGGTCCCAGGTTCAATCCCCACCATCTCCTGGTAGAGCGGGGAAACATTCTTGCCTGAAACCATGGAGAGTCACTGCCAGTTGATGTAGACAATAATATCCCAGATGGACAGATGTGTGGAGTCACTATAAGACAGCTTCATATACTGAGCTTTTCTTGTCAGCACTTGATGAGAGATGATGAATTCAACCACCCCTGTTATTCTTCTGCTCTTCATGAAAAAGGATGCCAACACTCACCCATGAAACACTCACCCATGAAAACCTCTCCTCAAGCTTCTTTGACATCCCAATCAGAGTTTCCCAGTGCTCTTGGAAGCTTCTCACAGTGTGAAGTGAACTTCACTCAGATTTCTCTTTTGCAATTTCATTACAGGTGGGCCCCATTAACAAAGCATTTTGGGAAACGTAATAATCGTTGAAAAAGCAATATCAAAACCCGAGTTTCAGATGTACACTTTACCTGAATTTTAAGTCGTGTATTTGATGCAACACAATGTGAAAGGCTCAAGACTTGCTCAGAGGAGATGAATTATTGAAGTATTCTAAAGAGACACAAGTTCACTATCAAAGGAAACTTGTAGGTGGGAATGGCTTGTTATAGGAAGAGGGAGTAAAATGTGACAAGGTTCAGTTTTGTTTCCATTACAATACTTCTCAAGCAACTTCTGGGGGAAAATGTCACTTAGATTAAGGTGACAAAAATGTGCTTAAAAGACAAAAGAAGGGAATAAGAAATGCTATAGAAACAGAATGGCTTTGCAATTCACAATGGCATAGATAAGTGGTTTATGTAGTTCAATAGAAGCAAGGGCAGATATGATGAATAACAGGGGCATTATGTTCTTAGCACTTCACTACTACAAAAGAATATACATTGAAGAGGCAGTAGAATTTCATCACTTGGCAAGAGGGATCACCATCAACATGAATATTCTGTGATCCCGGCTATAGACAATAGTGAGAGTTTCATGATGTACACACATACATACAGTGATTATTTAAATCTTGTTCCTTCTTTAAATAACTATCCTTAGATTTTTGTTAGCTGTAAGAGACTGTAAGACTGTGTAGTGTGTCTCTCTGTGAGTCTGTAAGAGTATAGGAGACACTTCCCATGACTTCTTCCCAAGCCACCACGGAAACATCTGGAAGCCTGGCTGGAACTTTGTCGGTAGGACAGCCATGGTGGGCACTTCCCACTCAGGAAAGAGGAGGAGGATCAGATGGCAAGAACTTGTTCATCTGATCCTGTGCACAGGGATATGTGTCCCCCCCCCGCCCCCCCCCACACACTGTTGTTGTAGAAACAACAGGGCACGTCCTCCTTCAGTGTTTGTATTATAGGGACATTTGTGCCACCTTCTTTCTACCATTGCTACATAACTCTCCTGATCATACGGACCAGTTGTACACCTCTTTACTGCTTTCTGATAGTAACCCTGCCACCCCTTACAGTGTCGCCAGGTTCTGCGCAGCGGCGATTAAAATCCGGTGGATGATGACCTCCTGTCCGTGCCCAGCACCCAACTTTATGGACTAACTCCTCGAGCCCACTTTTGCCGGCTGCCTTAGAGCGCTTCATGGCAGCCCAGCATTCCTGCTGTTCTATAGGCTCACAGCTTCTTGGCTTTTTGCCTTGCCCTAAAATGAAAAAATTCTTACTTGGTCTATACTTGCCCTTGTATGCCTTCATGTTTTGCATATAACTTTTTAATGCATTCTTGTTTCTCTCTTTTATGCCTTTAAAAAAAATGATGTTTTTATGATGCCTTTTATAAATATTTGTACCCATCTTTTACTATTATTAATTGCTGTTAAATGTAATTTTGTTTGATTGTATATGCTTCTATGTTTTTAATATAACTTTTTATCTCTTTTATGCCTCTTTTTAATGAAAGGTCATTTAGTTTGCAGTTGTGCTGTGTCTTAGACAGCCATAGGTTTGTTTTAAATTTTACTTACACTTTATTTATTTATTTATTGTTAAATTTATATACCGCCTTTCATTAAAACAATCCCAAGGCGGTTTACAGCAAAATTTAAAAACAAGATGGTAAAAAAGACACAATTAAAATATTAAGTGAAAAATATTAAACAAATCTGATTAAAAATTTAAAACAAAAGCATAAAAGCAATACAGAGTTCAAAGAGCAGTAGCAGAGAATCAAATAAAAGCCTGGGCAAAAAGCCAAGATTTTACACTCTTTCTAAAAGCTGTGATGGAGACCGAGGAGCAATTAGCCACTTGGAGAGCATTCCAGAGTCTGGGGGCAGCCACAGAGAAGGCCCTGTCCCGTGTGCACGACAAGCAAGCCTCCCTCATTGTCGGCACTCAGAGCAGAGCCCCCTCAGATGACCTCGTCAAGTGGGCAGTAACCCTTGGGAGCAGGTGGTCCCTCAAGTATCCCGGGCCCAAACCAAAACTTCTGATTCTTATAGTCTTTTATCATAGTCTTTCGCTGTATGCTTGGATTGTGCACCCCTAGGCTTTTAATGTCTATCTTTACTTTTAATATGCAATATGTAATCACCCCTTTAAGCTGGTCTGTGACTGTAATAAAGATTGATTGATTGATTGATTGATGGTATTTGAGGGCCTCATAATATGAGGCCTTACATTGTAGCTCATTTAGTTTGTGCCTGATTCTGGCACTGGCAATAGCTCATATTTTTCATGTCACCACAAATGACCCATCCATGTGTTCAAATGACCCATCCGTGTGTTATGTTCAGCACTTGTGCAATGAGTGTATAGTGTACACAGGTACAGTCATTCACATGTGATGCTGAATGCAGGTACAGAACAGAGGTACACTTCCTATCTGTATCCTGCATTTGAATGGCCTATATCCAGGTTCACTTTTCAAATGAACACAGGTTCAGTCATATGAATATGAATACAACAAATATTTATATACTGCTTTTCAACAAAGGTTCCCAAAATGGTGTACATAGATATAAATAAATTTTCATTCACACAAACACAGGTACCGGTATTCAGACATCTGTACACTCATACAGCATAATGTCTGGATCAGGCTCATGGGTTGGGCCCTTTTCATAAGGACCATGAGAAGTAAACCCAGCTTCTCCACATGGGCTGGGCCACTTTCCTACGCAGTATGTCCCATATTAAACTAATGAGGCAAAAATTGTTTCACAACCACTGTATCATGTCCGACTGGAGGATCAGAATTGGGCTTGCATGAAAAAACCACCACATAGTCAGAAGCAAACGAGTATTATATATTTCTCTCTTTTACTGTCCAGATAGTATAATATTCAGCCTCAGAGAAGTGCATAAGAGGCCATTTAGAATACAAATTGACAGAAATCAGAACAGAAAACAATGATTTTGACAGTGCAAACTCTAAAATTAGTTGCACTAGTCCATTAGATCCCTTATTGCTTAATTGGTGACAAAGAAGAGTAAAAATTCTAATTAAAAATCACTAACTCACATTTCAGCCCATCTAATCCTTTCATTTGTCAACCTTCTGAACTCCTGCTGTCCGCCAAAAATGACACCTAAGCATGCTAGCAAATTGTAATTACTGTTTTAAATTCTTAAGTGAGTTACAAAATTGCAAGTATTTTAGGTTTTAATTAAAATTTGGAGGAAGAAATAAGTGTACAATACACAGTTGATTAGAAAATATGTCATACTTGTGTGTGTGTGTGTGTGTGTTCGTGTGAGCGTGTGTGTGTGTGTGTGTGTGTGAGAGAGAGAGAGAGAGAGAGAGAGAGAGAGAGAGAGAGTTTTAATTAGGTTTGTTGTGGATTACATATAACATGGAACCTTCCAGCTTCATTAGCTAAGTTTTGTTGGAGAAGAGGTATGTGATTTGTAAATTACACAGAAAAATATTACAAGACAACAAGAAGTATATTGAGTTGACATTAGGTCTTAGCAATTTGTTTCTGAGCCCAAACTGAGCACAATCTGAACTGAGCCCAAACAAGCCAGCTATCTCCATGAGTTTTGTTTGAACCTGGATTGAACCTGGGACCTTCTGCATCATGCAAAGCAGATGCTCTGCCTCTGAACTAGAGTCCCATTGTTCCTTAATCATTGCAAAGGAATTGATCTCCGGGACATCGGTGGTTGGTCTCCAGGACGTCCTGTAGAGACCATACTATTCCGATTCGAAAAGATCTACACTGGCTACCAATAGGTTTCTGGGCAAAATACAAAGTGTGGGTTATTACCTATAAAGCCCTCATTGGTTTGGGCCCATGGTATTTAAGAGAATGCCTTCTTTGTTATGAACCCTACTTACAATAATAGGTGTATTACGATCTTCAGGGAAGGTTAGTCTTGGGGACGAGTCAAAGACAAGCTTTCTCTGTGGTTGCCCTGGGACTGTAGAATGCACTTCCTGCTGAGATTAGATCTGCTCCATCCCTGTTGGCTTTTAGGAAACAACTAAAGGTTTTTTAAATAGCTGTCAATGGTTTTAATATTGTAACCTGGTTCTTCAGGGTTTTTACATTGTTCTGATTGTTTAATTGTTGTTTTATGCTGTTTTAATTGTTAATTGTTGTTGTTTTATGCTGTTTTAAATTTTTTGTTTTAATTGTTCACCGTTGTTAATGGTTTTGTTTTAATTGTAAACTGCCCTGAGCCATTCTGGAAAGGCGGTATAAAAATTGATTGATTGAATGAATGAATGAATGAATGCATAATAAAGACACGTCTCTTCAGCCAAGCGTTTTAGTTAGTTGGAGTTTTTATGGATATTTTAATCTGGTTTTTAAAAGTTTTCACTGTTAAATTCTTAGTTTGTTTTATTCTTGGTTTGTTTTATGCTGTAAGTCACCTAGAAACTTCAGTAGTGGGAGGTATACAAATGTATTAAATAAGTAAATAATACATAAATGAAAGGAATATGAAATGACCACTAATACCTTTTCAGCACAGCTTAAAGCAAAGTGGATGAGTGGTGATTCAGTCTCTATTGCAATGCCAGTGTACAAGAAATGAAATCTTGGCTCCTGATATGAATGTGGGAGTAAAGCTACCACTGTTAGAAGATGTGTGTGTGAACACACCCTCTTCTAATTAAACCATGATTTATTTATTTATTAAAAAATTTACCAGCTGTATTTAAGGCCCCTCCCCTGCTACCTTACTCCTTAAATAAAGCTCTGTAACTCACAGGATTCTGTTCCTTTTTTCATTTGGGTTTACTTGAGCACACATACATTAAGAGTTGAAAAATAGTAATTGTTCTCCTAACAGGTGCTTTAACACCTGCAGCCCCCGCTGCTTTGCATTTATTGCATGTTACCATGAGCAATACAAACTGCTGCAATTTTGTCAGTATTTCTCAGAGATCTGTTCCTTCCCCAAAGTACGAGAAATCTTCCCATCTGTGAGAGGCTTTTTAAAGATGCTCGGGTTTAAATAGTAGAAGGGAGCAGAAGTCGAGTTGAACCCGTGAAATGTGGTCCAGTTTGGTAAAACAAATCAAGTGTCATTAAGGTGTGATTAACAACTTTGCAGCCACAACTGGTTCCTGTTCCTAGCTTGGTTCTTTTCTGCTTCATAGAAACCTACCATATTTACCTGAATCGGAGATGACCCTGCATTTAATACAACCCCCTTAAAAAGTTGAGGCTGGAGTTGATCAGGCCCCTGCCTATGGGATCACGTTCTTCAAGGGATGACTTCAGGCTTTACAGAATGAGTCTCTTAGAGGCCAGATAGCCTGCTGTTGTAGGCTTCACAAGGCAAGAAGGTCAGGCAGAAGTGTCTTGCAGAGCAGCTATACAAGTTCATGTTTTGGTCAGGTGGGTTACACAACTGCAGCTAAGGAATCTGAGCTTGGGGCATATGTTGGAGGTTAGATAGCAGGGCTTGCAAGGACAAGGGGTTGAAAAAGTCAAACAGGACTGGGGAGCAAGGCAGCAGCCCTAGAAATAGACCTGGAGCTGGCAGGAACACACAAGAGATCTTTCGCTCTACAGAAAACCTGTAGGAAGAAGGAGGGTGTTGCAGAGAACGAAGGGAAGACATGCAAGCAGGGGACGGCAGGGTATCACAAGTGAAAATGATTCTGCTTGAGAAATCTTGGAGGCCCAAGGCTTCCAAGGAAGAGTAAAGGACCCAAGAAGAAGACACCACCTCAAAACCAGAAGGTTCTGGAAAAGACTTCCTGCAGCCACCAGTTCTTCCAAGAACAGGCACTTCACGTACATGGCATAATCGGCCAACTCCTGCTTGCACCTGTTTTTACCTGCTTGCACCTGTTTTATACATGTAGCCCCTGCTAATTGGGCCAAGAGGCAGCTTCTAAAGTGGTGGTCCTCTTATATTTAGAAGTGTGGGGAGCAAGTGTCTCTATTCAGCCCAGGACAATATACCTCTGGCTGCTGTCTCTGGTCCCTCCCTTGTGCTTCTTTTTAGACAATGAGCCCTTTTGAGATAGGGAACTGTTTTCTTATGTGTTTGCTATGTAAACCACTTTGAGAACTTCCTTGCTGAAAAGTGATATATAAAAGTGAGGACCAGTAGGGCAAAGTCCCATTAAAAATATATAACAAAAGTCAGTTTTTTTTAAAAAGAAATCCATATGCTTCTGGGTCCTGTAGCTTTGTTTTGTTTCTAAACTCCACAGTAATCTATCATTCTGCTTTCAGCCTTAGCAATTTATTCGTAACGTCACATGTTGCCTATGCTATCAGCATGGTGTTGCACAGATATCAACAACAGCCCGAAGTCTTTGTAATACGGGTGCAATCCTAATTTACGCTACACACTCAACTGGAAAAGCAACCATATAAAATTGCGCAAACACTTATCCTTAACATAAACCCCAGGAATTAGTCTCAAAGCTTGTTTATCTGCCCGTATACGGAATGGGTGGCTTTCTGTTTCTCTCCTTCCCAAGGGCGTTGTTAGATTTTAATTAACATTTGTTGTTAAGAAATCCTTGAATTAAGAGTGCAATGTAAGCGTGATTATTATTATGGGCTAATTATAGCAGCCACTGTCATAATACCAATATTTAATTGCATACAAATTATTCAAATCGGAAGTTGCTAGTGCCCAGCTGCCTAGGCTGGTGCCAATTACAGAGCAAATTCAACCTCTGCTCTGCTTTGCTCGGAAGGAAGGCCAGACACGGTCAGTGAAATGATGCTGCTGCTGCCACCGGGTCAACCAGCCCATCAGATGTACAAGAGGATGAGACAAGCAGGGACTATTTTTTATCAATGTCTGTCGGAGGACCAGGCTGTCTTACTGCTAGCTGGGCAGAACTTTCTTGGGGTCTGAAGCTCTGATATTTCTGGTGCAGCATCTTCTTGTGTTGATGCCTCTCTGGCATGAGACAGGGATGGGAGAGTCTCTGAGCTCAACTATGGCGGTGGTCCTCCGACTCGGAGTGATACTGGTGATCCCCAAGAGGAAACTGAGTTCTTGGTCTCTGGAATACTGTTCTTTTCAGAAGGAACCTTGCCCTGGTGTCCCATGGGGCTGTGAGAGGTGAGCCTTAGCAATGGAAGTTTCTTTTCCTCTGGATTGGGGCAGGGGTTGGTTGAGGCTCTCCAGGGCTCCAGTCAAGGGGGAACCTGAAAGGCCCCCACATCTCTGACTCTGTGTGCAGTTTCTGGACAGTCCATGAATGCCTACAGCATACAGCCCATTCTTGGCAGTTCCAATGCAAAGACCACTCTGCTTGTAGAAAAGGGAGGAGTTTCATAAGCATATTGGGAGGTCACATGACCCTCACTACCCATACAAGTGAAGTTGAGCACACTACTAGGATGCACGGCCACAGAATGATAGTTAGGGATAAGCCAAAAGTAGTTTCACTATCATAAATCTAACATTCCATTTTCCAATGTATTTGTGACCGTGCATTATATTTCATCCAGATCTGCTCAGTCCGAATGCCAGTATCCACACTACTCCAGGTAAAGTCTCAAACAGGATCCAGAAATCTTCCATGTAACACTCTTTGGAAGAAAATAATAATAGTTAAATTTTTATGGGATGCTGAACATGACCATGTAATTTTGACTGCACATGACAAACAGAACTAGTCCTACAAGACAAATTTTAAATCAACACTGGGAAGTCAGTGGAACTTTTGATGCAGGAAATGATAGCATCCTCTGACAGGTAAATTGTTAAAATGG
This sequence comes from Hemicordylus capensis, assembly GCF_027244095.1. Taxonomy (NCBI): domain Eukaryota; kingdom Metazoa; phylum Chordata; class Lepidosauria; order Squamata; family Cordylidae; genus Hemicordylus; species Hemicordylus capensis. Next base: position 25,844,943 of record NC_069667.1, read on the forward strand.
AATGAAAGCTGATCAGGTATTCCCTCCCATATTTCCTTCCAGCCTTTGTGACTGTACACATCTTAAATCACTCAGAAGCTTGAATTGTAGCTTTGAGCAACTTAGAAGTTAGACACTGTGATGCTGTCACCGTAGAACTTGAGGACAATGGATTTTGTTGAGACTAATTATGCGACATTGTTAAAATACTGCAATTTTGACATTCCACACATTTCTTGCATTTGAAGTTCTCAAACTCAGATGAGAATGTGAACAAATCTGCTACTGCCATATAGGCTAGCAGAGTTAACTGGCAAACTGCTTGCTTAAGAAACTGCCTTCTACTGAGTGAGAATGCTGGTCCATCTAACTCAGTATTTCATACACTGACCGCCAATCAGTGATTTCAGTCAGGGGTCTTGCTCATATCAAACCCAAGATCTTCTGCTTGCAAAGCATGTGCTCCTTCACTGAAGTATGACCCTATCTCCGAAGATTACAATATGCACTCCATTTTTATTTCCCACAATAATACATGAAGCTTCCTTATATTTGAAATCCTTCCTTTTGGGTTTTAAAACATTTCTGTTGTCTCATTGCTGGCCAAAAAATAAAGATATTCCCCAGTGTCCGAAGTGGTGAATAGAACGCTGTGTTCCTCCTTCCAGAAAACTGAACAGCATGTCCCAGTATTCTCCCAATCTAGGATTCTATATACGTGCTCTTTGCAAATCTACAGGCTGTGGAAAAGCCTGGCTGCTTTGCCTATGAATATCTTGTTGTGACTGCCCCACAGTGGTTCATCCAAAAATGAATGGAAGGTTGTTTTGTCATTCCCCCCCCCCCCCACCGCCCCCCTGCAAACTGATTTCTGCTTCAGCAGCTGTATGTGAAATAGGAGGAAAGAGACACGGAGAAATCTTTTCTGCTCCTATCCAACCTGTTAGGCTCATGATCTACAGTTATAGGCAAATGCAACCATAATCCAAGACCACATTTTCTTTCTGAGTCCTTATTATAGGGATAATCTATTTCTCTTTTTGGTGTACATGCTGGATTTCCCATTTCTAAATGGTGCTTTAGATAGCATGAGAGCGAGCGGTGCATGAATAAACAGGAGACTGACTTGCAGATCAAACTATTCATCCATTCCCTCTAGCACACAAGCATCCTGTTTGCTGTTTCATGAGTGGTACATGTTTGGGGAGTGTTTTTATTATTATTATTATTATTATTAACACAGTCAGACAGGTGTTATTGACTGGTTTGTTTTATCCAGATAACGAGTCCTTCCCAAGGACCTGGGATGGCTGAATTTTACTATCAATATTGTCATTGTTGATATTATTATAGATATCGTCGCAGAATATAGGCTGTTCTCAGTAAAGTTGCTTTTTGTAATTGGCCAATGGTAATTTCTGTGGCCCCTATGGTGTTGAGGTGCTCTTCAAGGTGTTTTGGAATTGCACCTAGGGCACCAGTTACCACTGGGATTGTTTTGGTCTTCTTCTGCCACAGCCTTTCAATTTCAATTTGTAGGTCTTTGTATTTGGTGATTTTTTTCTATTTCTTTTTCTTCTATTCTGCTATCCCCTGGTATTGCTATGTCGATTATTTTGACTTTTTTTTCTTTCTTCTCGACTACAGTTATATCTGGTGTATTGTGTGGCAGATGTCTGTCTGTTTGTAGTCGGAAGTCCCATAATATTTTTGCATCTTCATTTTCTACATTTTTTTCAATTTTATGGTTGCACCAATTTTTGGCTACAGGTAGCTTGTATTTTTTGCAGATGTTCCAGTGTATCATCCCTGCTACCTTGTCATGCCTTTGTTTGTAGTCAGTCTGTGCGATCTTTTTACAACAGCTGATTAGGTGGTCCACGGTTTCATCTGCTTCTTTACAAAGGCGGCACTTGCTGTTTGTGGTTGATTTTTCTACTTTTGCTCTTATTGCATTTGTTCTTAGTGCCTGTTCTTGTGCAGCCAGTATCAAACCCTCTGTTTCTTTCTCCAAGTTTCCATTCTTAAGGCATTGCCAGGTCTTGGTGATGTTTGATTTTCCAGTTATATTGTGCAAATATTGACCATGCAGTGGCTTATTTTTCCATTTTTCTGCTTGGTTCTTGACTTGTTCTTTTTTGTAGGTCTGCTTTGTTTCATTGGTGTTCAATAGTTTATCATCATCATCATCATCATCATCATCATCATCTGAATTAATGCCCATGCCTGGCCGGAGGAGTGAGTGAGCTGTGCAGGACCCCATCTGAAGGGGGCACCAAACAAAGCTTGGTGGGAAAGACCTGGAGGGAGGGAAGAAGACTGAAGAAGAAGCTCTCGGTGGGATCCCTGAACTGGAGCAGCAGAGCACCAGCAGCAAGGCAGCAAATTGCTGAGACACAGCCAGCAGCATGGACATTGCTGCGAATGCCTGGAAACAAGAGGGCCTATTACACTGCTAGGTTTTGCAATCCTGCACAGCCACTCAGCCATGGAGGGCACTGATCAGGGGGCTACATATCCTAGAGACAGCTCCATTGATGCCCATTCCTCCTTGTAATAATGTCTCAGATTGAATTGGCTTAGATCAGGGCTGTAGAATGCTGGTCCTCCAGTTGTTTCTGGACTACAACTCCCATCATCCTTAGCTACCGTAGCCAAAGGTCAGGGATGGTGGAAGCTGTAGTCCAGCACCTGCAGAAGGGCCAAAGTTGGGCAGTCCTGGCTTAGATGAAGGTGAACTATTTCCTCTGCAAACCAGGAAATGTCCAGCTTAATCAACGAAGAAGGAGAAAGAGAAGGAGATGTTGAAGTTGATTTGGACCCCATCATGCCTCTAAATGAGGGCATCAGCCCTGTTCCCTCCCACCCAATGAGCCTCAGGGCCACTTGAATGTGGGAAATTGAGGGCCAGGGTAGTCAAGATGCTGGAACACAAGGGAAATATAATTGGGTGGACATAAGGACATAAGAACAGCCCTGCTGGATCAGGCCCACCAAGGCGTATCTAGTCCAGCATCCTGTTTCACACTGTTGCCCAGCAGATGCCTCTGGGGACCCCACAGGCAAGAGGTATGTGCATGCCCTCTCTGCTGCTGCTGCTTCCCTGATACTTGTATTGAGAGCCATCATGCCTCTGAGGCTGGAGGTGGCCTATAGACACCAGACTAGTCGACACTGATAGACCTGTCCTCCGTGGATTTGTCTAAGCCCCTTTTAAAGCCATCCAAGCTGGATGGCTTTAAACCACATCCCATGGCAAAGCATCCCATAGATTGATTACACATAGTGTATGTGTGTGTGGGGGGGGAGATACTGTACTTCCTTTTTTCTATTTCCTGGCGTTCAGTATTTCCTGACCTTCAGTTTCATGGGATGAGCCCTGGTTCTACTGTTGTGAAAGAGGGATAAAAATTTATCTGTCCACCCTCTCTACTCCATGAATAATTGTATACACCTCAATCCTGTCTCCCCTTAGTCGCCTCTTTTCCAAGGTCAAAAGCCCCAGATGCTGTAGCCTAGCCTCATAAGGAAAGTGCTTCAGACCCCTGGTCATCTTGGTTGCCCTCTTCTGCACCTTCTCCAGTTCTACAACAATCTTCTTAAGATACGGTGACCAAAGCTGTACACAGTAGTCCAGATGTGGCCACACCATAGATTTGTATAAGGACATTATAATATTAGCATTTTTATTTTCAGTCCCATTCCTAATGATCCCTAGCATGGAATTGGTTTTCCCCACAGCTGCTGCATACTGATTCGACACTTTCAATGAGTGGGTTCAAAGAGCAGTCTGGCTTTGACTGCTATCCCTGTCCCTGAGCTCCAGCAGCCTCGTTTCCCAGCTGGCTTCATTGTCCCCTGGGTATTTTCTTAATTCTCTTCCTTACTCCGAGCAAGGGAGAAAACATCCAGCCAGCAATGAAATCTGCTGGGAAATGAACTCTGGAGAGCCAAGCTGGCCATGCCCCTGTCTGCTGGCCATTCCCTTGGCATGTGATGTCACAGACATGGGGTGTGGCCAGTTCCTAAAAGGGACAGCTCAGCTCCCCGAAGCTCATATCCCAGCCTTTCTTCTCTCCCTCGCTTGGAGCTGCTGGGGAGAGGGGTGGATATGAGCCCAATCTCTCCTTCCGAAGGAGATTCCATTTCACTTATTTGTACTTACCAACCATATATTTGACTGAAGGCTTCCAGTACTACTATTTTTAAAAAGCGGAGAGCTCTCCCTCCCCCTGCTTCTTGCCATGTGTGCTTCATTCGTCTTGTGGTGGTAGCTGAGGAAGGATCCCAAATTAGTACAATTGGAGGAGGGAGGAAAGGGGCTTTTGATTTCCAATGGCTTTCAGGCACTGAAGCAGGGTAAATATTGCAAAAATATCCAGCCACCTTTCTCTCCGACCTTGATTTGCAGCGTGCAATTTACCGAGCCTCATGTCATGTCAGATGTTCACTAGGGTAAAAAGATCGGTGCACTTACCCACCGTTACACATGTCGTTCACCTCTTCTTTGTGAGTTCAACCTGTCAGCCCACTAGTGATCTGTGATGCTTCTGCACCCGGAAATGGAAATCATTCATTCTAATGGCACACAGGCAAGTTTATAAAATATTTCCTGCTATGGAGTAAGACTATGTGCTGGACTCATTTTTCATTTTATGTATTTCAAAACACATTGCCACCATCAAAAAAGGCTGGGAACAGCAAAGTTGCAAGGCATCTCCTGTCCTCTCTGACAAGTGGGAATCAGGCCATACCTGCAGAAGGTCTCAGGTTCAAACCTTGGCTTTGTCAGGTAGGGCTGGGAAAGACTCCTGCCTAAAACCCTGGGTAAGGCTACCATACATCCTCATTTCCTCGGGACATGGCCTCATTTCCATGATAAAGAGGAAATGTTCTTGCAGAAATGTAATTTGTACAGTATTTGCCTACCCTGGAAGAGCTGCCCTCCTTCATGCCATTGGCCGGGTCTACCAGTTCCCAGACACCAGGGCTACCATTCCGTGAATGAAAAAAGTCAGCAGGTAGACTTGCACAGCATTGTGCCAGGAGCTACCTTGGCATGGAAGGCCAAGCCAACTCACCACACAGAGAATGCTTTCGATAGACCTGATCTCTGTTTCTCCAGTGGCCAGGTGTAATGCACAGCCGAGGCACCTCCCCACTCAAAACAATGGGTGGACTTGGCTGCCCAGCACTCTGGCCTGGCCTCCATACCTTTGATTTTTGTTGTTGTTGTTGTTGTTTTAGGGCAGTGGATAGGGTGTCCTCATTTTCCAAGTTGAACATATGGTGTCCCTAACCCAGGAAAGCCACTGCCAGTCAGCATAGACAACAGTGATCTAGATGGACCAGTGGTCTGACAGTATAAGGCAAATTCCTATGTTCCTATGAATTAATGTGGCCCAACAAGGCAGCTAAGGAGGCAGCAAAGGCAGGATGGAATTGCAGGACCACAGAGAGCTCCGAGTGAGCCACTTGCTTCAACAAGAACCAGAGGTACCATGAGGACCAGGCTCTACCTCTCTACTGTCTGGCTTGGTGTCTTGACTCATTCTCCGTTCCATTACATTCCTCCTGACCCACCATCGGTGGCACTGGTGTGCAGGCTTGCGGTAGCATGAGGTTCTTGGCACTGAAGAGGTAAGTTATTTGACGACCTTGGCCAGGTTCAGGAGGTGCAGCATCTGGGATTGCCTGGCTGGTGGATACAGACTACAGCCTGCTGTTCATCTTTGGGTCCTGGCATGAACCTTCTGAACCTTCTTCTTCATCATGGTTTGACTTTGAGCTGCTGCTTATGGTGAGGGTCATGACGGGCATATGTCTCCAATACTAGGATCATGGGTGATATATCTGTGCCAAGTTGCTCTTCCAGTTGCATCCCAAGACCATTGCCTGTGCACATCCTAGACTTCTCTGTCAGCCCCTGATCCTTCTGCACAAATATACATCCAGGACAAGGTAAGACAGAAGACAAGAACAAAGCCACAGGAACTGAGATCAGTGCCTATAATTCTTGTAAAAGTGGGTCACAGAGGGGAAGCCAGAGGGAACAAAACTTGGAAAGCAATGGATGGAAAGAAGCAGCCAGGCACTAAGGAAGAAGGTGCTGAAGAAATGGGGGAAATTTCAAATGTTTTCTTGTGTAACATAAATTAAAAATGTGGATTGATGTGAACAAGGCTTATAAGTACATTGTGAGGGTTCCATGTGACATAATAAACCACTTAAGCTCTGTTCTCTGGTTTATTACAATGTCAGAAAAATCCCTTGATATGAGAGTCTTTGTAATTCATAGCAACTCACAATCCTTTCTTGTTCTCTTGTTTATAGATCATGGCAAGGAGTGCTGGAGTCTTCAGGTCACTGCTCTGATGCCCTTTGGGGTGAGACATCTAAGGCTGTCCCCAGAGCTATGATATCACCCCAGGCTTCATAATGGCTCCTCTACCTAGTAAGCCAATATTTTCTCCAGATCTGTTAAGAATGTGGGCTGCTTCTCACAATCGAAACAATGTCCAGTAAAGAAAAAACCTGAGATCTCTGTGCTGCACACAATCCCAGTGGAGCATGTTTGGTGAACCTGGAAGCTTTCCCTGTTCACCAGTTGCCACCGCACCAACTGTTATTTACTCGGGGTCAACAGCCGGAGTTCAGATCTAAGCTTAGTGTAAATGTCAGGCTGGCACAGCACCAACTGGAGATCAGGAAAAACATCCAAGTTCACACGACACATTTCATGAGAGTGCCTGCCAGATTTATCCTAGAGATTTATGCCTCCTGTCTATGATTCCATCTCAGAAGAGAAGGATGTAGGAATTGATATGGCCCTAGCCCAGCCACAGAGCCACACATCCAATTTGCATTCTTCCATGCAGATCAATAATTTCTGGGTTTAGAACTGTGATTCTTAGGGCCGATTTCCAGACTCTTTTCCTAGATATGCACACCAGCCCACGGACATCATGGGAAGTGGATATAAAACAGAATGCTCAATAGGACTTTTGAACTCTGTAATGTATCCACAATGGGGTATGTAATAGCCTGAGATAATCGGCCCTTTGGCTGAAAAAATGTTTTCCAATGGTATTTATCTATTCAGATTTATCAGCCCTAAAATGTCACACACCTGGTCTGCTTTGTTTCAGAACTGTTTGATTTTGAATGGCATCTACTAAAGTGGCCCCTTATGTAAGATTATATGTGAATGAAATATCTAAACCATTCCTTCCACTCTGTTCTTCTAAGAAAGACATTTGCATGTATGAAAAAAGAGGGCAGTTTACAGGATTGACGTTAGGGCAGGAGAATCCTCCTACTCTAATTCGGGAGCTTTCTGCAAAGCTGCTCTTACCCCTGGACTTCTGGGCTGAAGTCCAGGGCCTTCATACCCCCTGGGGGGTCCAAATTCTATTTAATCTGTCCCGGGTGGTCTCTGCACTTCCTGCCTGGGCTACACTGAGAGACAGAGGGAGGAATGGGGAAAGAAATATGTGGGATAGAAATATGTTAAGATGTGTGTTGAACGTTTCTGCTAATGCATATTTGCATAAATATACCTGTTTTATATTCTTACATTCTTGTGAGACAAGTTGCTGCTTGTGCCCTCAAGAACCCATGTGTTAAAAATGTGTCATGGTGTGTGTGTGTGTGTGTGTGTAGGGGGGATGATGCTTAACTTGTGGGGGGGGGGGAGGCTCTCCAAAGGCCTTTAGGTCCAGGCTCCAAAATTACCTAGGTGCACCTCTGACTCTGTGCACACCTGTTTTTGACCTATAGACCCTTCCTTAAAGCCATTTGTACTTGATGACATCACCACACTCAGCAGCAAAAGTTCTGCTCCCTGCAAAACTCTCAGTTGGAAGCTGCTTAGGGTGATTCATGTACATCTCTTGATGGCTGTGCATGTTGTTTGGCAGCTGAATGTGTGAACTGTATTTGTGTCCCCACTGATTTAATGTCACTGCTGCTCCTTGATGTTCATTATTTTTGTTTTAATTATTTTCTGTTGTTTTATTGAGTTGTATATTTTTATGATGATTGTTTACTGACAAGAGTTCTGTTAGGAACAGAAAACTGAGGCGTGAATGAATAAATAAGTAAGCTGAATCCCTTGAAAAGGATCGCGCTTGCAGTGTTGTGAAATTACATGGCATTTCTCTCTCATGCGGTGGTATTGGTCTGTGATGGCCCATTTATAAAGTGTATGTCACTGCTTGGTATAGCAGTCTCCATGTGGTGAACAAGCATATTTGGAAAACTATTGGATACCTAGTGATAAAAACAACTTCCAGTTTTAGGTTGTTTTCCTCCTACAGTGATAAAACCAAGGTTAAAAATTGCAGTGGGGTGGGGCCATTGCTGTGTCAGAACATCTATCTTGCATGCTGAAGGTCCCAAGTTCATTCCCTGGCAGCATCTCCGGGTAGGGCTGGGAGAGACTCCTGCCTGAAACCTTGGAGAAGCTGCTGCTAGTCTGGGTAGACAATACTGTTTTTATGGCTGTTTTTGGTGTTTTTGTGGCTCTGGTTGATTTTAATATTTTAGTGTGTTATTATGGAATAATGTTGTATTAAATTTTGTAAACCACCTAGGGATAATTCTATGCAAGGCAGTATATAAAGCTAACAATGAATAAAAAATACAAGGTAGGCACAAGGTGCAAGTGTGTGCATGAAAACGAAGACACCATGCGGTTCACAGCCTGCCATTTTGCACGTACTGCAACTGATGGGTTATGTTTTTTGAATGGCTAATAACACATTGAGGGACACCGATGTGTATCAAAATTACCTTCTTGGTTTTTTCAATAAGTGGAGGACAGGTTCTTGCAGAGTGAATGGAAACCACATACAGCAGATGGAGTGGAGTGTATAATGAGGAGGTGGAAGATCTGGGCATTGTTTTACTGGGAGGATCAGATTTGGACATATGGAGAGAAGATTTGATACTGGTGTCCACCTCTGCATTTGTGAAATGTTAGATGGCATGCAATAAGGAACCAAAACCTCCTTCTTTTGGTCTCAGAACAGAGACATCAACCAGCAGGCTACTCTGAGGGGAAGATTGTCCTGTCCTGTCCCATGGACAAGAGTCCAGGCTCTGGAAGGTGATGTGGTGAGGTGGGTTTCAGCACCATGGACAGCACCAGAGACAAGTTGCTCCAACAGCAGTCAGAGGTAGACTGAGTTCTTAAGTACACCTGAGCTCAGAATACCCTCCTGGCTCCAACTCTCTGCCTGGAAGTGACAACCTTAATGGGGCAGCCTTTTAGCATGAGATCTGGGGCTCCTCCTCTCAGGTTGATCCTTCCAAGCCTGTTTCCAGTACATAAGCATGCAGATATTGGGGGGGTGCAACGGTGGGGGGCTGACTCCTGAGGATGCTATTGGGGAGGCAGGGTTTGAAGGTCATGTTTGGGGAGCTCTCATTTTGGGGTCCCTACAGGCTCCAGTTGGTGTCAGGACCCAGGACTGGGACTAGTGCTTGTTATTGGTGCCTGTCTCTGTTAGGCTCAGAGTCACTAGTCAGGGCAAGGCTCATGGCAAAGAGTTGTTCCCCACAGCAGAGAGTGTCTATTGTAAGGAATGGCCAAAAACCAAAATCAAAACAGAGTTAGGGATGTGTACGAGGGGAGAGCTGGTCTTGTGGTAGCAAGCATGACTTGTCCCCTTAGCTAAGCAGGGTCCACCCTGGTTGCATATGAAAGGGAGACTAGAAGTGTGAGCACTGTGAGATCTTCCCCTCAGGGGATGAAGCCTCTCTGGGAAGAGCAGAAAATTCCAAGTTCCCTCCCTGGCAGCATCTCCAAGCTAGGGCTGAGAGAGATTCCTGCCTGCAAGCTTGGAGGAGCCACTGCCAGTCTGTGAAGACAATACTGAGCTAGATAGACCAATGGTCTGACTCAGTATATGGCAGCTTCCTATGTCCCTATGTCCCTATGAAATGAGGTTCATGCAGACGTTTGGCACCAAACCTGTTTGGGTGAGTTCTAGACCAGTTCAGCACCACCGGCCAGGAAAGCGGCATAGGGACCCTTATAAAGGAGTAGAGAAGGTCCTTACTTTTATATATATATCCCACAAGGAGCCCAGAGGGGTGTACTACACACTTAGGTTTCTCCTTCCTCCTGTGAAGGCGCTCCTCTCAAAAACCCATGTGCAACCATTCATGCACATCCCTAAACAGAGTCTTGTGACACATTAAAGACTAACGTGTTTTTTGCAGCAGAAGCTTTCTTGGAAGAATACACTTTGCTTGACCAGATACATGAAGTCCCATCCTCATGAATACATGGATCCAAAGAAAAAGGGGAAAATGTAACCAATGGGTCCAAATGCACATGAAAGGGACGTCTGGGACAATTCCATGTAAAGCATGAGTTATATAGAAGAGGTATAGTGTCAATTCAGAACAGCAGTAATCGGTGATAAATATTCTTGACAATTGAGAGTAACACCTCATGCATCTGATGAAATGGGCTATTTCAGTCTATGAATGCTGTGGCTACAATACATTTTCTAGCCTTTACGGTGTCACCAAACTGAAGTATACAGTCAAACCTAATTCAAAAATTAGTCATTTAATTGCTATAAGAGCCTCTCAAGTTATCGTGGTGGGTCAGTAATGAAAAGGTTGGAAGGAATCTTTTATACCTTCCCCCCACCTTGAACAACTAGAAAGAAGGCTCTCTCTTTTTTCTAAACATGCAGCTTTGCTAGTTGCTGACTAATATTGCCTGCAACTCCCCCTAGTGAGGCTGCTAGGAAAATTACAACCTTTTCTAGGAACTGCCTGAGCACCATCTGTCCCTCTTCTTAGTTATACCTCTGTATTAAAACCTCAATAGCCCAAATGAAGTTTCTAGCAATGCTAGAGAAAAGAACAAGAAATCACACTCATCTTCTAGGCAATGGGATCAAGAATAGCCACATGTGACTTTGTGGGACGGGATGAGAATAGTTTGTAACAGAAGAAATTCCAATTACTGTGATTATTTTCTTTTGACTGCAATATGATGGAAAGTTGTAGTGCTCTTGGGGAAATACATGTGCTTGTAGTTCACAAAGAACGAGTCGTTTTGAGTAGCCAGGATGCAAGAGCTTGAAAGCAGGCTGGTTGCGAAGTTTGCAACACTTTTGGGAAATTCAGGGATGGCATCCTGTAGTCGTGTATTAAACCACCCAAACTCTCTGTGTCACCAGTAGATATCATAGTGTTGGAAAGCTTTGATTATCACACACACACACACACACACACACACACACACAGAGGGGCTGTGGGTACTTTGTGCCAACCTCACTCAAATCACAAGGGCACTGCTTCTATATTCCGTGCCTCCAAAGACACAATCCTGATACTGCAAAGTGGTTGTATAAATCAAACATGTTTGCATGCACACCTATGTGATTATTAGAGCATTGGACTAGAACCAGGGGAACCTGGATTCAGATTGTTGCTAGCCCATGAACCTCCCTGTATGACCTTGGGCCAGTCATGCTCTCTCAGCGTGATTTTGTGAGGAGAGGATGGAAGCCAAGCCATAACACTGCCCTGAGCTCTTGGGAGGAAGGGTCGGGCATAAAAGGGAGAAATTAATAATGGCTGACATTCAGAGCAAGAATGCACTGGTGCGGCAAGAAAGCAGCTCAACAGTGAGTTAGGCTGCACCAGTGCTGTTGGAGGTGACATTTTTGACACCCTTCCCCTCTGTACCACCCAAAAATATGTCCCCAAGGCCTGCACAACCTTCAGGGACATATTTTCATGTGGCACATAGGCAGAGGTGCACCTAGGTAATTTTGGAGTCTGGACCTAAAGGCCTTTGGAGGCTTCCCCTCCCCTGCAAATTTAAGCATCATCATGCTTGGCTGGACGACCACACCTCCTGGGACAGACTAAAGAGGAGGTAAGGGGGTAAGAGAGCCTCGGCATAGAGGGCTTCCTGGGGAAAGGGGGCATAAAAATGGCTGTTTACCCAGCATTTATAAGAGACAAAAATTTGGAATCTTCTAAAGAAGATTGGAAACCATTTTTGCTTTACTTAAAGAATTATTTTTCTAATATGGACTTTTCAGTAGGGTTTGAAATATAGTAATAACAGCAGGTTGGGTAAAATTGAGTAGTATTGTGGAGTATGTATGTTTTGAATTATTATAGCAATGGTTTATATGTATAGTTATTGTGAACCGCACAGATAGGCAAGCGGGAAGTCAATATTTACTTATGTGTAGAATTAGATAAGTGCATGTAAAAGCTATTGTAAAATCCAATAAAAATTTAAAAGGTCAAAAATGGCTGCTTACCCACTGCATTGGTGCAGTTAGGTGGAAGTCCCATTAATGCTGCTCTCTTATTGTTTGCCCCCAACAACTGGTATTCAAAGGCAAAGTATCTATGGGGGTTCCACCTAAGTAACTATCAGAGCTACTGACAGGTCTCTCCTCCATGAATTTGCTTAATCATTTTCACCCAGTCCAAGCCAGTGGCCATGACTGCATCTTGTAATAGCAAATTCCATACATGGTGGAGCAAAGAATTCTTTTTGTTTATCCTATATCTACTGGAAATCAATTGCATTGGGTGATCCTGATTCAGAATTCTAGTATGATGGAGGAAAGATTTTTAAAAAACAAAACAAAACAAAACACCTCTCTACACTCACTCCACACCATGCATAATGTTATAAACCACTTCTATGTTTGCAGTCATCTTTTTCCTAAATTAAAAGTTCACATAGCTTACCCTCCATCCCCTCACAGAAGCCTGGGAGCAGAGCTCTGGCATAATCAGAACCTGGTATCATTCAGAGCCTTTCATAAGCCAAATGTTTGATTATGTAAATGCATAATTATCTTCCATGACAGATGTATGTTCCTATCTATTTGTCTAACATATTACTTTTTTAAAAAACGCTTCTGGGGAGACAAATATAGTAATTGCAGAATAAAGCTTTGCACCTTTAGGCAAGGAGGAAATGTATAGCTATTTTCAAGTAGTAAACCAAACAAAAATTAACAGCACGTTGATTCACTCCATTACTTGAGGATGCATTTGGTTTGTAGAGTGATATTTTCAAGACCACTTAAACATTCTGTGGGTTGGTATCTGCAAGTGTTTCCTTGAAATATTAAAAAGGGTGCTATTTTGTTGAAAAATCACCCAATGAAGAACGTCAATCAATTTGTCAAGTAAAAAGATGATATTTTGTTGACAAAATAGATTTTCTCGCACATTAATTTCATGACTGAACCAAGGTATGGTAAACCATAATGGCCTAGAAGGTCAATAAGCTGCAAACCTTAAATGACAGATACCGTCGAAAACGCGGATTCCTTTGCATTTCTGTGAACTAAGCCAGCACATGACATTGAAAAGAAGAGGTACAATATAATGGCAACAAAGAAGGTCAATTCACTTTATGTTTTGCGCTCAAATGTAAAAGTACCTGTACTTTTAAATAACTAAAAGGCAGGCCTGCAGTGTCATTGGCCAGAACTGGTGCATGCACTTAAAACTCTCAGGTTTTCTACAACAACATGCAAGCAAGCCCCTACTCCTTCTCGAATTGGCAGTTCCACTTCAATAATGGAAGAAACCTGGGGAACAATTCACAATTGATGCCCACTAAGTATTTTGCCATTTAAACACAGAAATCGTTTGTACCTGTATTAAAGAATCCAATGTGTGAATCACCACTAAGTGCTTTCTAAAAGGCAAGTTAAGCTCAGATGTGGCAGAAAGTCACAACATTCTGGGATTACTAACCTCAGGGAGTTAGCTCAAGGGATGAGCAAGAGATGTTGAATTTTAAAGCTTGTCTCATTCTTATAAAAGAACTGTCTTTTGGGGTCAGGCCCAAATCCATCTAGTCCAACAGCCTCCTTCCAGCAATCGCCTCCCAGCACTTACTACTACTATGACGACGACGACTTTATAAACTAATATTCATATTTTTATGTACAAATGTAATTTATATACAGCTTTGCAACAGTCCTCAAAGTGGTTTACATAGAAAAAATAAATAATAACTAAGATGGCCCCTGTGCCAAAAGGGCTCACAATCTAAAAAGAAACTCAGGGGAGACATCAGCAATGGCCACTGGACTTGTGTTGGGGTTGGATAGGGCCAGTTGCTCCCCGGCTGCTAAATATAAGAGAATCGCCACTTTTAAAGTGCCTCTTTTAAAATCACCACTTTTAAAGTGCCTCTTTGCTCAGTTAGCAGCAGGAATTCACAACAGCTTGTTGTTCCTGCCCCCCAGCACATGGTCTTTTTACAGTCTTCTCTCTCTATGGAGGTTCAGTTCCATTTAGCTGTCATGTACTAGTAGCTGATAGATCTATGCAAATTAGGAACATAGGAAGCTGCCATATACTGAGTCAGACCATTGGTCTATCTAGCTCAGTATTGTCTCCTACACAGACTGGCAGCAGCTTCTCCAAGGTTGCAGGCAGGAATCTCTCTCAGCCCTATCTTGGAGATGCTGCCAGGGAGGGAACTTGGAATTTTCTGCTCTTCCCAGAGCGGCTCCATCCCCTGAGGGGGAATATCTTACAGTGCTCACACTCCTAGTCTCCCATTCATGTGCAACCAGGGCAGACCCTGCTTAGCTAAGTGGACAAGTCATGCTTGCTACCACAAGACCAGCTCTCCTCTTGTTGTAAGATGAATTTACGACAAAGGGCTACAAATAATATTTACAACTAATATTTCTATACCACTTTTCAACAAAAGTTCTCAAAGGGGGGTGTGTGTGTGTGTGTGTGGCCCCCTGTCCCCAAAGGGCTCACAATATAAAAAAGGAAACATAAGATAGACACCAGCAGCAGCCACTAGAGGGATGCGGTGTGTGGGATGGATAGGGCCAGTTGCTCTCCCCCTGCTAAATAAAGACAATCACCACTATTTAAAAGATGCCTCTTTGCTCAATTAGCAGGGGATTTGTATAATCCTTTCAAAACGCCACCTCAACTAGTGGCCATCATATCTTGTGGCAGCTCATTCTCTAACTTAATCATGTGTGACGCTGCTTCCTTATGACATTCCTGAACCAGCTCTGTTGTCGAACCACCTCACATTCTGATATGACCAATGAAGGACCAAAAAATAAAATAAAAATCACTTTCTCCATGCATTCTACACTCCATGAATCCTCCACCACCCATCATTTTATATGTTTCTGCCAAGTTTTGCCTCCTTTCCCCCAATGCCTTTATATTTGCCCCTGCAAATGAATGTGCAGAAGAAAGCAAAAAGCCACTGCTATAAACAGCTGCCTTTTGCTTAGCAAAAAACCGGAGCACTTCAGCAGCCTTTTGTCAATGGGCTTCTTCAAACCAGTGTCTCATTAGGATGCGGCATCGAGCCTGCTGGAGAGCTTGCTTTCCCCTCGCTTCCTCCACTGCATTTTGACAAAGCAGCTAAGATTACTCTACTTGGCTGAGATGGTATAGAAGGCTTCCTGGCTTGACCAAACTCCATTGTGCCGGTCAAGGAATCAGTTTGCTAGTCAGATCTTGCCTGAATCAGCGTCAAGGAAGACAGAGACTCACTATTTCTGCTTCATATCTAGCCAACACAACATTTCTCCAGTCATAATATGAGTTCGCCAGGGAGGATTCTAGGAGACAGCCCAGCCCATCCACACCTTGTTGATGAGGATCAGAATCAGAATCTTACAGGTTACAGCCACAAGCCAAAAGAAAAGAAAAAGATTACAGTTATACAGCAGTAAATAGAGTATATATGACAAAAACAGTTAAAATTAAAATTCACTTTGTTGATCTATTTCTTTGCCTTTGGAATGAGCAAAGCAAACCTGAAAAGGCTGTTTTGCTGCCAGGTAATTCATTATACAAGGGTTGGAAGGTTCAGCGAAAGAGGATATAGTCCTTGGCTGCCATCACAACATGGGAGACCATATTAGCATCCCTTGCCAATAAAATGACCCATGGAAAGAAAATATTTTTGACAGGTGGCTACCTCACTGATTCCAATTAAGAATGAGTGGGCAGATGTGAACCATCCAGACGTGAATCCAATCTCCTCAATATTTTTTCAAAGCCTCTTGTTACTAGTATACAATGAACATATATCAAATGTATTTAGCAATGTATTATCCCCCACTGATCCTATGTTATTGATTGTCTTTATAAAACCCACAGTGTTCTCGTTATAAGTTCGTAATCTCCTATTTTTAAGTTTTATGTTTGAAGTGTGCAGTGTTCTTAAGAAAGGAGGAGATATTTTACTAGTGGTATTGTTCTTTAATATATACTCTTTATTTTGTAATATGTATGCATGCATATCAATCTTATCTTATTTACATTTATTGTTTACAGAATTCCCTTGAGAAAGATCTTATCAAAATACGCTGGCAATAAATGATCCTTTTCATGCAGCTGCTTTTGTCTTTGCTTCATTGGCTGACATTCAGACTAACATGAAGACCAAATGACAATATGACAAATATTTATATACTGCTTTTCAGCAAAAGTTCCCAAAGCGATTCACGTAGAAATAGATAGATAGATAGATAGATAGATAGATAGATAGATAGATAGATAGATCGATAGATAGATAGATAGATAGACAGATAGATAGAATGGCTCCCTGTCCCCAAAGGGCTCACAGTTTAAAAAAAGAAACATAAGGTAGACACCAGCAGCAGCCACTGGAGGGATGTTGTGTTGGGGGTGGAGAGGGCCAGTTGCTCTCCCCCTGCTAAGTAATTCATGACTATGTTACTCATGATTAATCCTATAATGACTAATGCATCTCTTTAATTTCAGTGAGAGTACTCATGAGCAACTAAGTCTTTAATTAAGGATAGCAGCCACAAAGTAGTCCCTGTCCCTGCTCTGTCACTGGGTATCTGGGGTGCACGCCAGCCCCAAACAAATGTCAAGTCTTCTCCTCTTTCTCTCCACAGAATAAGCCAGCGCCATTGTCCACATCCCCCACGCCTTCTCCGCATATGTGACAAGCCCCGCCCCACGTTTTCATTGGCCATGGCTGTGGTGGGGGCGAGGCTTGCCACGTACACCCTTAGCCTTTTCTAGAGAGAGGTTATCCTGGGCTTGGCTCCCAGACTGGGCGACGTCTCTGTGGGGGAGCTAAACAGGCCCCTGCCTCCGCTTGTATCGGGTGCTCTGAAACCTGATCACCAGCCTGTACTCAGCCAGAGCCTGTGGTCCCTTCAGAGCCTGACTACCCACCAGTCTTCAACCCCCGCTCCATCACTGGCTCTTGTCTGCTCACTAGAGCCTCACCCCTGCCATGTTGACAATGCTGCTCCCCTTCCCTTTCAGCCATGAATCACATATGCCTTCATCGTGTGGAAAGGGGGCCTTTTTTAAAGGGGAGGGAGCATTCAGCTGTGCAGTCGCTTATCTTCCACCTGAAGTAGTACAGTCGGGTTGCTTGTGTAGAACAGAACCCAGCTTCAAGAAAGGGAAATTCTCTTCTGTTTAGAGAGAAGCATATGTTCCCAGCATAAGTGACACATGGCAGAGTATTAATAAGAATCTTCCATTTCAAGGCATGCAATTTTTCCAGGGGAGGAGTTTTCCAGGTACTGAAGGACTGCAAGACGGAACGTCCATGAAACTGCATAATACATATTCATGAGCGTTTCCCCCATCTACAGTATTATATAATCCTCTTCCAGATACAGCTGTCAAGGAATAAACATCTCATGATGGAGCAAAAGGCACTTGGAATCCAAACAGATCCTATTATTTACCAGCCTGTGATGACCCGATTGTGATGTCTTCCATTGTTCAAAATGCTGGTGGAGCTACATTTGTGTGACCTTTGAAAACTGCCTGATAATGAGGTCAGCCTGCTCTGAAATTCTGTAATCTTGCTAAACCTGTATACTTAAAAAAAAAATTCATCCCAATCATTGGTATTGTTGAACCAGTGGCTTCCTATCAGTCCTGAAATAAATGGTGAGATTTGAGCTGCATTATGGTCAACAGAACATTCGGTATTCAGTAGATCTCCGGGATCTCAGAGTTAAGGGTACTTCTATAAAGAATGCTCAGTCTATGAAAGCAACTCATGAGCAATGTGTGGTGAATTCAGAAGGTCACAACCAAACAGCCAGATCATATCTACCAGATTATTTATCCCTGGTGTATTCATAACAGTGAGCTTGTTTGTGTTTACAAATCACAAGTTATATGGTTTCAATGCAAGAGGTGAAGTGTTTCACAAAAGGAAGATGGGTAGGTGAAAGAACATGTGAATTGTAATTCACCCGTCCAGGTTTCATGATGATTAGCATAGCGAGAGAATGAAAAGCTTATCACTTGCTTGGAGATGATGATGATGATGATTGCATACCAGATATGATAACCTGATCATCAGAGAGCCAAACTATATGTTATATATGTGATTGGTTCCGATACATTTAGTTTCCTCTACTCAACAGCAGAGGAGGGACTGTTCTTGATCAAGAACTTAGCATGTGGGATGAGAGCTTTAACCCATGGGAGGAGAGCTGGTCTTGTGGTAGCAAGCATGAATTGTCCCCTTGGCTAAGCAGGGTCTGCCCTGGTTTACATTTGCATGGGAACTGTATGTGAGCACTGTAAGATATTCCCCTGAGGGGATGGAGCTGCCATTTTGGGAAGAGCAGAAGGTCCCAAATTCCCACCCTGGCAGCATCTCCAAGATTGGGCTGGGAGAGACTCCTGCCAGCAGCCTTGGAGAAGCCGCTGCCAGAGTGGGTAGACAATACTGAGCGAGATGGACCAATGGTCTGACTTGGTATATGGCAGCTTCCTGTGTTTCAGAGTTCTTAATGCAAGTAACCCAAATGTTAACCCTGAGTTTAACCCTCAGGGACCAAGGAGCCACCCGCACACGTATGGCCTGTGGTGCCCTACTGAACTCTTACTCACTAAAAATGGAACACCAGGGACCATTATTTAGACAGCCCCTGTATTAGGATGGTGACCAACTGATGCATTCTCTAGTTGTTGAAATATCTATTGTATTCTGGGCCCTGCTGCAGAACAAGTAATCAAGGAAATGAAAGACATTCGAAGGAGAAGATTTTAAATGAATCTCCCTGTAATTGCTGGGTACTGACACAATCTTAAACTAAAATAGCAGGTAACAGAATCTTTTGCAATTGAAAATACCTTTTAGAAGAGAGAATGAAATGCATAGGATACCTACAACAAGCTGTGCCTTGTTAGCATGCATTAGTCTGCAATTTATAGCTTCCCTGTAAAAGCTAATTTAATGTTACAATAAAGGTATGGTTTGTTCTAGCATTTTTGCATGTCTAGACTGTTCTTTCTCCTCCTTACCTACGCTGTGCCATAAAACATACCAGCGAGACAATATATTTCCAAGTTCTCTTGGATTGCTATTATTTTACAAGTCATTAACCCCCAAAGACCTTTAAAGATGTAAAGAATCGCACTGTGTGGAACATGCAAAGTTTAAAATGTTAATTTCAGTGCACAATTTGAGTGGTCTTTCATTTTCCCCATCAAGAGCCTTTTAGCAAAGACAGACAGAAAGAAGTGTCTGTGTTAAGGGCTGTGTTTAGCCCTGGCTGCAACTTTAAAGGTGCCTGAAATTTCACTCACACCAGTTTTCGGTGTTGTAATTCTATTGATTTTCATGCCTGCTTTTACTGTTGTCCGCAGACTGTAATTGAGGCTAGCACTTCAGGCCACTAATTAAGCTTTGCTTCTGCATTTGCAAGACAAACACGCTTGAATTTGCAAGACAAATGGAGGAGGGATTCCATCCCTTTGAAGCAGGAATGCATGCCAGGCATGTGAACCACAGAGAGGTTCCCCATCACCTGCAGTTTTTCAGGGCTGTTGGGCACCTTCCTAGGGATTCAAATCATCTGTGTTCCACTTTAGGTACAATTGTAGAAACGCAATGTTAAAATCACTAAAACAACTTTAGTGTTTTAAAAATCAAATGTTAGAGTCAATAAAACAAGCATTTGACCAAGCCTATTATGGAAAACAAACAAATGAATCATAGAACAAATCAATCCAGAATTTTCACTCGAGGCACAAAGGACCAGGCTCAAACTATCATACTTTGGACACATTATGCAAAGATCCAGCTCCCTTGAGAAGTCCATAATGCTGAGGAAAGTGGAAGGAAAGTGAAGAAGAGGACGACCAGCAGCAAGGTGGATGGACTCAATGACAACAGGAATGAATGCACCACTGCGAGACCTGAAAGGCCAAGTTGAAGACAGACCATCCTGGAGAGAATCTATCTATGTGATCGCTAAGAGTCGACACTGACTCTGTTCACACAACCAAAAACTGGGTAGGACAAGTGTCCTAACCAGGTTTGAGAGCAGTGCATACTCCCAATTTTTGATTATGTGGGAGCAAACAATTAGGTAGGAGGAGGGGTGTGTGATTGTGTGGGAGACAGGAGCTGGTTGGACAGTTCCATCCTACCCGGATTTCATATCCAGCATTTGACCAAGGTAGGAGGGAAAGGAGCCCTACCCAGCCCCTGTCTCCCACGCAATCAGGTCCCCCACCCCCTGCCTAGATTTTGGTTGTATGAACAGCCTCATTATGTTATCTGTGCATTCAGGTGTATTTGTGTGCCTATTTTGGTGTCAATGAGTGTGCATACATTCATTTCTACCTGGGCAAACATCCCTGGAAATTCAGGGTACAGATAGGGCATGCATTGACTATAGCGTGGGCATCTGGATGTGCATACACTGTACACAGATTGCACTCTATGTTGAACAAAACGTGTAAATAGGGCTACACTGAGGCCCCAGTGCCGGTTAACATGATGAAGTTCTGTTGTTCTAGCTAAGCATAATGCATTTGTTAAGTGGGCAGCATGAAAACATTTGTGATGCCTTTGACTATTCATTTTCTCTGCTTTTATAGAGCTTCATTACTGTAAAGAAAGTGAAAGGTAATTACATTGTCATCAGCTAGCTAGCTCATTTGCTTTGTGAAACAATGTTTACAGTTGTCCTCCCCCCCCCACCGCCACCCTTCTGATATAGTTGAAAATCCAGCTTTTGGTCACTGCTGAGATCTGTTCTCCAAGGCCTACGTTAAATCTTATTTATGCATTATTTCTCTGTGTCAGCCGCCTTGAGCCAACTTTGGAAGGGCGGTGTAGAAATCGAATGAATGAATGAAGCAAAGATGTTGCCATTAGTTCTAAGACTGTGAGGCGAGTCTCACGATCAGCCTCCCGGTCGAGGGTCTACTCGTGTGTCGCCATGTGCCGCGGCAACACACGAGCAAAACGCCAAGGTTAACGGAGCGCTCGGCTAAGGGGAGGGGGAATTGGCAAGGTTTGCTGCCGGGAGCTGTGCCCGCTTTTTGGCGATCGTTGTTAGGAGGATTTCACCACACATGGTGGTGGAGGGGGAGAGATTTAATTCACCCCTCCCCCCCCTGCCCAGTGGCAAATTGTGGCTGCCTATGTGTGGCAGCCATGTGGTGTAGTGGTTAGAGTGCTGGACTAGGACCGGGGAGATTTTTGCAGTGCAGACATAAAGCACATTGGGGCGTGCAACTGACATCCTCGTGCTTCTTGTTCACTGTTCCAAAGCAGTATAACACAGAGCTGCATCAATGCTAAACATCACTGGCTTCCTTGAACACCCACTTGGTGTGCTTTTCCCCTAGCCAGCGTGGTGTAGTGGTTAATGTGCTGGACTAGGACCAGGGAGACCCGAGTTCAAATCCCCATTCAGCCGTGAGACTTGCTGGGTGACTCTGGGCCAGTCACTTCTCTCTCAGCCTAACCTACATCACAGGGTTGTTGTGAGGAGAAACCTAAGTATGGAGTACACCGCTCTGGGCTCCTTGGAGGAAGAGCAGGATATAAAATGGGATAAAATAATAATAATAATATTTTTTTTAAAAGAGCTTAATCCACCCCTGACTCTGCTCCATGCAGCTGCTTATTCCCCCCCCAGCTTGCTGCCAGAAATGGTGGCGGGGTTGAGGGAAGTTACCTGAGGGTGATCGTTCACATGATCACCTACCGAGGTAAAACAAACTGCAGACAGAACCAAGTAGTGACAAAGGCTAGCTATCACCCTGCAACAGATGCAGATGTGTGGCAGAATCAACACTCAAGCAGAATTCTCTATGCACCCTGTTTTCACTTTATTTCTCAGACAAAAACGGACGGGGAGGCTTAGCACAGAAATTCACCGGGTAATCCCAGTTCTCAGTCATATGGGTTGATGTAAATTGATTGTAAATCTACCCTAAACATAATATTAATAAGTGGGAAATAAGCCTGCTATGTTGAGTGATTTGGTGTCTGAAGCAGATGCCTCAGAACACTTTTCACTCTTCCTGTCTCACTCTGCAAGCACAAGCCGGAAAGCAGGGATGATATTTTGCTGATATTGTGTAGCTCAGACACGATAATCCACTCCTCACTCCATGATGAATGAGTGGGGGTTTTGTCTGCTAATCTCAAAAGGAATATTGCTACATGTAGGCTTTCTCTGTCTTCCCAGGCCTGAGAGAGCTTCGTTCTTTTTCCTGCTAAAGAATGGGTTTTTTAAAAGGGGAAATAGTCATCTCCTCCTCCAGCTAGCAAAGTTCAGGAAAAAAAGAATACTAAAGCATTTATTAATTATGTTGTTTAGCAAGCTTCATGCAATTCAGGCAGATCACAAATCCCAGCAAACAACCAAAGATACTCAAATTGTTAGAATAAATACTGTGCATGAATTAGAAGCTGCAGATCTTTCCTAACTGAAATCCCCGGTGGGGGGCTGTTCTTGGAAACTGTTTCTGAGACTGCAGTAACAAACCATTCAGGTTGCAAGACCGTTTATACCTGCTTGGAAGCAAGTTCCACTGAGGAAAGCGGGGCTTACTTCTCTGTGGACAAGCTGAGGATCAGGATCACAGCACATGCTACGTTGAGCCCATGCCTGGGGGGCTGATGGGCTTGATGTCTAGAAATTAAATTGCAGGAAAGGAGGGGTCCAGTTAGAACCGGGGTGCACAACTTCAGCCTTCCAGCTGTTCTGGGACTACAAGTCCCATCACCCCGAGCACTGGTTACTATGGGAGTTGTAGTCCAAGAGCAACTAGCAAGCTTGTGCAGCCGTGAGTTAGAGCCACAGTGAGAGGGAGGGAGGGAGGGAGGGAGGGAGGGGGAGAGGGAGATGCCACTTTCACACATAATAGGAATCTGCTGGTCCAATGGACCCATGGTTAGCCCCCATTCCCCCTGGTGTGCTCCCAGACAATCTGGTCCAGAGTCTGGGAGCATGGGAGGGGGAAATGGCTGTGTGGGCTTCCTTCCTCCGTCTAACCGGAAGTGGAGCCATGCCACAGCAAGACACGATCAGGAAGCACTCCACTAACCTGGCCTCAGGGGAGGGCTACTTGGGCGGGCTAGCTGCCAGGGAACCACGGGGCTCGCCTGCAAGCCCGGCGGTTCTCACGGTGACTGGAAAGCGGGCCCAGCTCCCATAGCCCGCTTTCCAGTGGTCGTGAGAACCCCCTCACTGGCTCTTATGGTGTCGAAGTCCTGCGTGCCTTGGATGCTGGAACGAGGGCCCCTGCAATTGTGGTTTAATGATATGTATAGGTTGCTTCTCAAGGAAAAGTGCTTCCAGAGCAGCTTCCAGAGCACAAGACAGAGAGATTTGGCCTGTTTGCTCCCCCCCCCCCGCCCCGTTTCCTGACTGGGGTCCTCTGCCTGGCCATGCATTCCTGGCTGACATGCAGAACTGGGAGCAGGTGGCGCTTTTCCCAGCCCTGCACCCCGGTGCTGGGAAAGGGGCCAGCTGCTCCCTTCCTCTCAGTCCTCCAGGGAGAGAGCAGCCGCCACTGGCCAGCAGCAGGTCCCCGGCTCCGTCTCTGGCGTCTCCAGGTAGGGCCTGGGAAGATGAAATTCAGGAGAGGGCAGCTGCCAGTCAGTGCAGTGGATAACGCTGAGCTCCCTGGACTCGGCACATGGACGGTAGTAGACTTCTTCAGACCAGTTGCTGTGGGGCTAGGGCAGCCCTCCTAATGTCTTCTCAGAGTTGGTCTGGTGGCAGCAAGCATGACTTATTTTATTATTATTATTTTACATTTTCTATTCCGCTCTTCCTCCAAGGAGCCCAAAGCGGTGTACTCCATACTTAGGTTTCTCCTCACAACAACCCTGTGAAGTAGGCTAGGCTGAGAGAGAAGTGACTGGCCCAGAGTCACCCAGCCAGTCTCATGGCTGAATGGGGATTTGAACTCGGGTCTCCCTGGTCCTAGTCCAGCACTCTAACCACTACACCATGCTGGCTCATTTGTCTCCTTAGCTAAGCAGGGCCCACCCTGGTTGCATATGAATGGGAGACTTGGTGAGTGAGCACTGTAAGATATTCCCCTTCTTAGGGGATGGAGCCGCTCTGGGAAGAGCAGAAGGTTCCAAGCTCCTCCTTGGCATTTCCAAGATAGGACAAGATTATTATTATTTTAATAAGACAAGATTTTTATTTTAATTGAACCAACAAACTAAGAAAGAATCCTGCCTGCAGCCTTGGAGAAGCTGCTGCCAGTCTGTGTAGATAATACTGAGCTAGACAGACCAAGGGTCTGACTCTGTATATACATTTGAAGGATGTGTTCCCTGCTCTATTCTTAAGATGAATTTTTAAAAATCCCCACAAAAACATGTACATTTGAATCCAGGTACAGCATCCTGCCTGGATGGAGCTTAACTGAAATGTGCTTCCCAGGAGGATCCAATTGGCCTCTGTAGCTTTAACAGCATCTTGATTTGTAACAAGGAGCAGCTGACAATGTTGCAGCTCCATAAAGGGTACACATTAGCAGGTGCTAATGTTGATCACCAGGCCAGGAGAAGTTCACCTGTGAATTTCTCCACAATAAGCTGGGGCAAGACACCAGACAGAGCACCCTGCCCAGTCTGCCTTGCTGGCAACTTGGCAAATAAGCAGACGTTAAAAAGCACAGGAGCAGAAAGAGAAGGGGAGAGGACTACACTCGATTCAAGAGAGCTCCTGGCAGCAAAAGGCCTGTAACCCAGAAAGGTAATGCAAGCCCAAGAGGCAATGATATTGTTGAGAGGCAGAGAAATGAAAACTCACATAGATTCAGCTTCTCCCCTGCCTACATGGTTATGATGTGAATGTCACCTCTCTGTGTCACTTTTTAAAGATACAAGTGTCCTCTTAGGGTGTAGGTTTGGAAGCCATAGGGAGCGGCACTGAGGGGAGGAGGTGGATTTCACAGATGGGGTTGGACTATGCCAGCCCAAGCAAAGGGAGGATGGTTCCGGGCCCCTGCTCAAGGTCGGTACATCCAGGCTGCTTAGCATGGTGGGTGAGATCAGCCAAGTGTGTGTGTGTGGGGGGGGAGCCTCTGCTTGGCTTGTCTCCACCTGGGGCAGCAGCTCTGTCCACTGAGAAGCACAAGTTTCAATACTTGAAGGGCAGCATGTGCAGGGAACATTGTGGTACTTAGAGCACAGAACTTGTGAACGCAAGAGCCAGTGGTGCTCACCTGGGACAAATCTGGCTTGGGCTTGGGCTTCCTTCGGGGTAACTATGCTTGGAATTGTGCCATGACTTCCCAGCAACCAAGACCTCCGTGGGACTCTGAGAGTCCCTGGGGAAAGAAACCCTCTCCGTTTCCTTCTCTCTAGCTGTCCTTTTGTGCCGTGTTATCCATGCTGTGGGATGGGATGTTTGTGCAGTTGTGCATGGCGCAAATGGCAGCTACCTTACACCAAGTCAGACCATTGGTCAATGCAGATCGTTATTGTCTACAGCAGGCTTCCCCAACCTGCGGGCCTCCAGATGTTGCTGAACGACAACTCCCAGCATCCCTAGACACAATTTATTGTATGCTGGGGGTTGTCGTTCAGCAACATCTGGAGGCCTGCAGGTTGGGGAAGCCTGGTCTACAGAAATGGAGTTGCATGACCCTGTGGCCATTCTATATGAGGGCAGCACTGTTGCATGACTCCGTCTGTGCGATTGCTTCACTCCCGCAACAGCGCTTCCGTGCAACTGCACAAATGTTCCACCCCACAGTGTGTGTGGCGCTGTGCAGCATGTCTGCCACTGCACCCTAAGCTGATGCAATAACCCCCAACACAGCAATAACTCCCAGTCTTGGGGTTATATTTTAATGGATCGGTTTTACTGCCTTGCACGGGAAGGGCCAATCAAGTCACTTCAAACACTGAATTTACCCAAATCAAAGACTACTCAGAATTCAAGACAACACCCTTAAAAAGCAGAGGATCAATATAGGTTCTGCCCAGAGGTGCTCTTATCCCTGGACTTTGGGGCCGAGGTTGAGGGCCTCCACACCACCTGCCCCCCCGCCCAATTATTTTTAGTCTGTCTCAGGTGGTGTGGCATCGTGCTGTGCCACTGGCCCGCACTGCCCCAGTGGCTGAGCGTGACCTCTGCTTTAGAGACAGAGGGGGGAGTGGAGAAAGAAATCTGTGGGATGGGGGGTGTGTGTGTTAAGTTGTGTGTGGAAATGTTTCTGTTAATGCATATGGGCAAAAATAGACCTGTTTCATATGCTGACGTTCTTGTGAGTTCAGTTGCTGTTTGTGCCCTCAAGAATCCACAGGTTCAAAATACTGTGTGTGTGTGGGGGGGAAGGATGATGACGCTTGACTGGTAAGGGGGGAGGAGGGCTCCAGAGGCCTTTTTTCGGGCCAGGCTCCCAAATTGACCTGCTTGCACCTCTGGCTCTACCTGCATTGTCTTGAAAGGCTCTGAATGTAAGGCGACCGGCCGCCCAACTTCTACTCTCACAGCACTTGTGGGGGGGGGGGGGCCCGCAGTCTTGGACCCAGGTAGACGCAGTCCTGAAGCATCCTCGGCACGCCTGCTCCCCTCCCGTGTGTCAAAGGGCCCTGCGGGCAGCTCGCGTCTCCGGACCCGGCCACTTTGCGGGGTCGCAGGGTGTGGCGGGCGGCCCTTGGCTCCGGCGGGGTCGAGCGATGCTGCTGCCTTCTTCGCTGCCCAGGCTACCGCCAGGCAGCGATCGCCCAGCTGCAGCGCGAAGGCTGCGAGCCTCAGCAAGGCACCTCCTCGGCTGGGAGGCAGCAGCCGCCGCCGCGTCTTGCGATGCCTTCGCCGGCTCGCTGCTGCGCGCGGAGAGTCCTTTAAGAGCGAGGCGCGGGGCTGGCGGGGGGGGGCGCCTCCTCTCCCGGCAGAGCTCCCCCGCCCCCCTCATTTGCATGGTCCCCGCCCCCCGCGCAGTGATGTCAGCCCCGGCGAGCACTTGCTGGCGGGGTTGGGGAAAGCGGAGTTCAGACGGCAGCGGCAGCAGGAGCCGAGAGGCGGACGCCGCGCGCACCACCACCACCGCCACCGAAGCAGCAGCAGCAGCCGCCCCGGGCTGGAGCGCGCTCGCCGCGTCCCCCTCCAGGGCCCGCCCGCCGAGCCGCATCAGGGACTCCCCCCCCCCCGCTCCCTGCGGGGCTCGACTCCCTGCCAAGCTTGGGCTAGCTGGGCTGGAGCTGGCCAGCGCCGGAGGACTCGCGCTGCCTGGCAAGTTGTCCGCTTCCCCGCGCAAGTCGCCAAGCCGTCGCTGCCCGGCCGGAGCCGGCAGCCCCCTCCCTCTCCGAGCGCTCCCGGGAGTCTTCGACGGGAGGGGGTGTCCCTTGCCTGCCTGCCCGCCCGCCCGCGCCTCCCCCCGGCCGGGGCCCCTCCCCACGCAGGCAGCTGCCAGGAGGCACACTTGGAGAACTCTCAAGTTCCGGCTCTCTGGGGTCCGCTCGGTGGGGGCAGCAGCGGCAGCCCAGCGAGAGAGCCCGGCCGGCCGGCCGCCCCCTCGCTCCGGAGCTCGCCATCCCTCG
Organism: Hemicordylus capensis; assembly: GCF_027244095.1. Lineage (NCBI taxonomy): Eukaryota > Metazoa > Chordata > Lepidosauria > Squamata > Cordylidae > Hemicordylus > Hemicordylus capensis. The sequence continues at coordinate 25,872,763 of NC_069667.1, forward strand.
CTCTCCAGCGCCAGAGCATCGCCTCCTCTCCCTCCCTCTGAGGTCTCGAGCAGGCTGAGGATTTTCCCAGGGTGCGCTTTGGCTCGGACTTGACGCGCGGCTGAGGAGCGGCTGTGGACGGAGGAATCTCGGGCACAGCAGGAAGACCTCGAGGTAAGAAGAAGCCACGAGAGGAGCAGGAGGCGGACGAGGAGATGCTGCAGTCTCGCCTAGAGGCCGTCGGGCAAGAGAGCATCGCTCCTGCCCTCCCCGATTCCCCCCCCCCCGACCCCCATCCTCCCCGTCCATGCAAGCCGTCCGCGGCGGTGGAGATGCCTCCAGTGAATATGATGACTAACTGGGAGTGGGGCGCGAATGGCAAGTCTGGTCTCCCTCTGTGTGTGTGTGTGGGGGGGCTGCTGCTGGGGCCATGTGCGGCAGCTCTTTGCAGCCCCCCCCCCGGCACCGGGGTGGTCCCTCTGTGGCTGGAGGGCTTGCAGGCGAGGGGCAAACTGCAGCGCCTGTCTGGGAGGAGAGGCAGCCACTGCTACGTCTGCGAGGGACTTCTCTCCTCCTGCAACCTCCCCCCCCCCGCCGCCCCAGTAATCGCAATGCAACCTCGTCACTTCAGTGAAAGCAGTTCGATTGGGGTGTCAGACAGGGTGCGTGGTACTAAGACCAGGGCCGGTGGGGGAGGGCGGGGAAAACCATATGGAGCATTTGATTGATGCAATTGTAATCCTGTAATGGAGACTGCATTAGATGGGGATTGCAATAAAGAGGAAACCTGCTGGGGTGTGTGTGTGTGGAAGAGAAGTTAAAAAAAATAAATAAATCACAACCACCCTGGTGCTGTGCTGGCTGGTAAAATGAAGTTCCCTGACGGAAGGATTTTCCTTGCACTCTGGTGATGAGCTTAAAGTTGCTGTGCATTTCGAGTATTGGAATGAGATGTAAAGCAGATCAGGCAGGGGAGGCAAATGAAAGCGATCATTTCCTTGAGCCCTTGAATGGATGAGAGAGGGGAAATCCAGGCATTGCAGTGATTGGGGCGAGATGTCAGTGTGGACAGGCTGGCCGGGAAAGCAAGAGAGGGCTTTGGCTAGGCAGACGAGAGCAGAAGAGCTGCTTTACATTTTATCCCTCATTTTGGTGCTGGTGTTGGGAGAAAGTGAATAAGGCAGGCTTAGGGCATCCCCTCCCCTCCCCTCCACCACCCGGCAGAATTTGGTCAAGGCAAGAATCTTTACAACCTGCTGGCTGCAGAGGGAACTGTTGTAGATCTGGCTGTTGCAGAGCTGAGGGTTTCCCTTTCTCTTCCATCTACTTGCAGGCTTAGCAGAGTAATAACTTGTAAGAAGTAGCTGCAAGGTCTCTCATGAGGAACAAAGTGGCGGGGGTGGGGTGGAGGTATTAACTAGCTCATGAGGGTGAGAAGAAAGTAAGGGGCGTGGACCACACCAATACAGCCTTGCCTTAAAATAGAATGAGTGAAAGTTGTTTTTTTTTTTTTTAAAGAGACAAACATTTGCCTTTCATCCACAATTGCGGGGGTGGGAGTGGTGAAGGTGTTTATGGGGCAGAGATCTGGGCCCACCAGAAAGAAGGAGGCTACTTCTAGAATCAAATGTTAGGTATATGTGGCTGAACCTTATTGGGAGAGCAAATATTTGAATGTTCACCTTCTGTAAAGATAAACATGGTGATGCTAAAAAGAACCTTTGTTCCCAAATACGCCAACTCCTTTTTTGCATCTTATTAACCAATGAAATGATAGGAGGAGATACAAGAGGTGACATATAAATAATGCATGGTTTAAATGAGGAGTGGGAGGTGTGGTACTAGGAAGTTATTCTTACTGTCTGAAGTTTTTTTTATCAAAAACAAAAAACACCCTGCCCCCATATGAACACAATAGCCTAAATGAGATCTGGCTAACCTATTATTTGTATAATCCCAACAGTGATTCCCATGTTGGTCCCAGAAAATGAGCAATTTTTTATGTAGATGAAAGTAGTACAGTATGTAAGTTTGCACGTTACACAGCATTCTTCATTGGGCTGAGCAGCTGTAGAGATCTCTCCTTCAACAGAACCACATAGCACATTTCTGCAGTGGGGCTTCTTAAAAATGCAGAGACTTCAGTGAATGCATTCAAATAAATCTCTATCGGGTTGTCAAAAACAGTTTGTTTTCACATCTGAAACGTGCACAGGAGCTTGAGTTATGCCTTCATAGTTGAGTGCTTTCAAAACTGTAAATTTTGCATAAGGTAAAGGTGAAAGGGAGAGGGGAGCATGAGTTTACACGATGCAGAACAGCAAGATGGGAAATTAATCTTGGCAAAACACAATTCCACCTATATTTCTAGTAGAGAAAATATGAAATGGATCTCTCTGTGTGTGAACTGCAAAGATGGGATCAGAATATTAATTACTTAAACCCTAGGGATGCAAGGGTTAGCTTGATAGGCAAAAGACAAGCTCTTCTTAAGAGAGAGTTGGACGAGAGAGTTATTTTAAATTTCCAGACATGTTCTCTTTCAATTGCCTGTAGACGTATCTAAAAATAAAACAGAACCTTTATTTAAGTCCTTGTTTTTTGTATTTTTGTGTTAAAGGATATTATAGCATCAACTCCCTTCTATGGGGAAGAGACAGGTAACAAATACGGTTGTTAGATGTGTGAATATGCTCTATTTAAATCTTCTGTCTGCTAAATCAATGTTAAGGTACACCACTTCTTTTTTTAAAAAAAAAAAAATCTCCCAAGCTCGCTACCTGTTTGGATATCTGTCTGCGTTTTGACCCCCCCCCCTTCTTCATCCAAGAACCAAGGAGATCTCTTTATAGCTCTTCTTGGCAAGCTGCTTTTTCTTTAAACTTGAGCAGGAGAATGCCTTTCTTATAGTTAAAGGATCATTTATATTCAGCATAGGGCTGTCTGCTCAGTACAATTGGTTTTATACGACATAGCCTTTTCAAAAAGAAAGATCAAAGATTTGGACCTGCAGTTCTGTAACACATTTGTATTCTGTGCTAGCCTAAGCCAAATTCTGCCTGTCCCTCTTCTGTACTCAGATGTTTTGTTGGTTTCCTTCCACGTTTTCTATTACCCCTTTGCTTGGTTGTTTATAATCCAGCCCTACAAATTGTTCTCTGAGCTGTAGCCAGAACTTACTGATGGAAGTCAGGACGCATCCAGCAAGACTTTTCTATGTTACTGTTTTACATTGTCTGTTTCTGATGGTAAGTGTGTGGAAATGCCAAGTGGTAAAGAACTGAAGATAGGAAAGATATGACAGATTAAAAGCTTCTAGTTTCCTTATGTAGCAGATAACGGCTTGAACCTAGACTTCCTAGCTATGTGTCTTACAATTCTTGGGACAATGGAACAGTGCTTCTTGAACAGAAAGATGTGTCGAGTCCTGAGTTTTGCTGGGATTATTTTTGAGTCATTCTAGGGAGCATTGCCTGTAGCATAGTTTCTTATGCAGCATTTGTGGTTATGTTATGGTATCTAAGCAAAACTAAGGGGCTTCATGGTAAAGTAACCTAGCTTGAGAGCAGTGGTAAGAAAAGATGCAGTAGCATGTGGATGAGAATAGTTTGATCTAGTGGAACTGTACCTAGTCATGTAGACTGTGCCTTCTACATGGATCCTTTTGAAGATATAATTAAGGGAGCACAACAGTTAGTGAAGTTGCTTAATTGGGGTGTTGAGTTCATGGTGTACCATCTTTCCTTTAAAGAAAGAGGATGATTCTTGGTCCTAGGAGTTAGTCATTCTCCCCATCTTGAAACATCATGTTATATTCCCTCAGAGTCTCCGGTGCTCCATTTATAGTGACTGGGAGTTAGGAGAGTGCTGCTTAGGAATGATAGTGAGTGGTTTAACCACAGGGTTATTGCGATGCGGTGTTGTATAGCATCATGCAAGCCCTGCAAATAATGTAAAGGTGTGCATCTTTCTTTTGCCATAGAAGCATCCAAAATTATATGATGGAACTCCTCCTGTACATGGCTAGCTCATGTTAAATACTCTGCAGGAGCGATCTGCTGGTTCTTAGCATAACATGTTTTGCACAGTTCCTTGTCTGCTGTATCTAGGCTTAGCCATTTACCTTAAGCCAAAGAGTAGAATTAAGGACTTCACCCATAGATGCTTTCCTGCCTCCCGGTAGTTTTAGAAGAGTTGGTCTTACATGAAGGTACCATTTTTGGCATTTGGTTCTGTCATTTTGGCTTTGCACTCTACATTGAAAATCCAGGATTCTATTGCTTTGTGTTGCTGAGTCTCTGGAAGATGGAGTCCATCTTGGATTGATGAGAGCCCTTGTCCTTGATGGGAGGCATGTCCTTGGGAAGAAGGTCCTGCTTTATGCTCGGAGATTGTGAGGGCCCCAAACTCTGTCATCTCAGTTTGGAACTAATTTTATTGGAAGTGTGTCTCTTTGGTTAGTAAGTGAGCATAGGTCTTGATCTTGGGGAGGGTCTTTCCATCATGAAGTGAATGTGATGCAGCAACATGCTGTTGACACCAAGCCTTTGTGCCTCTTCTTGGGATCATGTCCCGGTGATGTCACTGGTATTTTTCCCCAAGCGGCTGCATTGAGTGCTCAGCCATTTTGTTGCTGATAATGGTCCAAGGGTGTGTAACTGAACCTGACATGGGCTCTTCTTGAAGGCTGATGCTCTTGGCTGAATGAACTGCTTAGGCACAAAGATGAAAGTTAATTTGCACAGTCGATGCAAATCCGGATGGTGCATTCCATTATACCACTGGGGTTGTGGAGGGGATTCTGCTTCTTATTTCAAATAGTTTGAAAATCATTCTTTCAGTTTATTGTTGCTGAGTTAGTGGAGTGACTTGACATAAATTATATTACTTGCTATTACCTTTTTTCTTGTAAAATCCCTGTTAGCAGATTTTAAACTTCCTTTGTAACTATTTTTTTAATGTGTTGTGCAATGAATAAAAGTGGTCTCTGTAGAATATCAATTTATCATCTGGCAGAAATCTAAATGATTTTTTAAACCTCTCTTCTCCCCCCCCCCTTTCTAATTTTGTAAAGGAATGCATAGCAAAGAAAGGGGTTTCTTTCCCTCTTTGCAAATGCAGATAAGGAACAGGCATATGATACTCATTTTATGTTCCTGTGAGAGAGTAGCATTTGGGAAACAAGTAGATGGTTCAACAAAGGGCAGAGGAAAATAACTTAATGAAAATGGATCTCCAGGAAAGGGGCTTCGAGCTTATTTGGGGATCTTCTGCCAAGTCATCTGAAATCTCTCTTGTTAAAAAAACACTGTCCAAATTACTGCTGCCTTTTTCCCTCTGAAAAAGAAAGGGCCCTGTTTCTAGATAATGTTTGTGGCCTTGTAAAGATTTTATTCAAAACTGGTACAAGACCTTGGGGGCATTTGAATAAGTCCTCGCATTCATTTTAGTTGGGGATGTGTTGAATCCCATGAGGAATGTAACTAGTCCTCGTAATAAGATCTCGTTTTTGCTTAAAATCTCTCAGGTGTGCTGTACTGTCTGTGGAGGAACCTCCAAATTTGCTCCAGATAAAATGTCTCTGACAACATGCAATTGTGGTCTTGCTTTATATGTATCGTATATCTTGACATGCCTTTATTTTGAGGTGGGTGTGTTTCTCCAGAGTGCTGCAGATTGTACGGGAGAGACTAAATTCTGCAGAATGTAGCTTCCTTTTTTCACAGTAGGCTGTGCTTGGAGCCAGGGTGTGGAGTGCTTAAGACTTGCTTCTATGCACAGGAGGATAAAAGCACTGACACAAGCCACAGCAGAATTCGGCAACGGTAGACTAGTGAGATGTTGGCGTGTGATATTGCAACCAAGGGTCAGACTTAACCCGGTGGAATTCAGAGGTGCCCTGGAGAAGTGTACTGGGCTCTTCAGCTCCCAAGCTTATCTGTTAAAGCCTTTTCTTTTTCTGTATCCCACTCCCATTCTTCATTGGCTCATTTCTCCCTACATGAAGTAGCAGCAGGGCCAGAAGAGAGGCAGTATGCTGTCATGGCGAGACTGATGGGACTGGACCAAGAGACCTGTGTCCAGGTTTATTCAGTAAGCTGAATAGTAAGTCACTTGCACTCACAGCCTGGCCTGCCTTACAGCATTGTTGGGATGAAATGAGACAACTGAATGTAAGCTTTCTGGGTTGAAGGATGGTTATGAATGTGACACATGTGGTGGGTTCAGGCGACCCACGGAAAGTAAGGTGGAGGGAACCAGAGTTCCTGTTGAGCATCATTTCCATGTTGTTTGAACCCAGACATGTTGAGTTGTCAGTGCTGGGTGTTCTCTGCCACCTGACATTTGGAATCAGAGTTGAAATTGGATTGAGAATGTTGAGCGACAGAGGGAGCGTGACATTGCCAACCTGATATGGCAGGTTCGGACAACACAGATAAGTTCACAGTGTTCATGGTAACAGGGATTCCCAGATGTTGTTGACTACAATTCCCAGAATCCTCAGCCAAAGGTCATTATAGTTGGGGATTCTGGGAGCTGTAGTCAACATCATCTGGAAATCCTTGTTACAGGGAACCCTGCCTGCTCATGCCGGGAGCATGTACTCACCAGGAACCTCAGGTTCCCTCCACCCTGTTCTGCACAGGTCACCTGAACCTGCCCTGGATAAAGCCGGATTTTTCTGTTGTATATTCTAAAAAAAACCTCCTTGCATGAGGGACTGTGTTACATGGCTAGGTGGGACATCATGTTTGGAGGCTGTATCCACCTGAATATCAGTGGCTTGGAAGTGCAAGAGGAGAGGAGAGCTGTTGCTCCTGGGCTCTCCAAGGCTCCCACTATGGGAATTGGAATACTGCACTGGATGGACCTCTGGTCTGAGCCAGCAGGGCTCCTCTCGTGTATCTGGCCAGTTTGTTCACTGTACACAGCCAACGTCAGTGTGGAGTTGGCAGTGCCATATCGTTTAGTTAGGCAGGGTGTTAGTTTAGTTAGTTTAGTTAGTTAGGCATGGTGTAGTGGTTAGAGCAGGGGTGAGCAAACTTGGCCCTCCAGCTGTTGTTGAGCTACAACTCCCATCCTCCCTCTGGGGATGATGGGACTTCAGTTCAACAGCTGGAGGGCCAGGTTTTCCCACCTCTGGGTTAAGGTGTTGGACTAGGACCAAGGAGACCCAAGTTCAAATCCGTATTCAGCCATGAAACTCTTTGCGTGACTCTGGGCTAGTCACTTACCTCTCAGCCTAACCCACTGCACAGGGTGGTTGTGAGGATAAACATAGCCATGTGCATTGCTCTGGGCTCCTTGGAGGAAGAGTAAAGTAAAGGTAAAGTTGTGCTGTCGAGTCGGTGTCGGCTCCTGGAGCCCCCAGAGCCCTGTGGTTGTCTTTGGTAGAATACAAAAGGGGTTTACCATGGCCTCTTCCCACACAGTGTGAGATGATGCCTTCCAGCATTCTCCTATATCACTGCTGCCCGATTCAGGTGTTTCCCATTGTTTGCGAAGAACAGGATATAGAATGTAAAACAAACAAAAAGAAGTGTAAATGGTGGGAGGATGAGGGCAGACCATGCCTTTAAGGGGAAAAAATTGTTAGCTCCATGATATACATCACTTTAAAAAAGCAAACATTTTGACCTGTTCAGAGTATTCAGTGTTTGAATAGCTCTTTGGCAATTCTTAGCACATACCTAGTGCAGCCTAATTAAAATTTTAATTCATTTAAAATAGATTGCGGTACTCATGAATGCATATTGCATTTGTCTGCTACCCTCCACATTTCCGAGTTTGTTTGGACTGAGGAGGACTGCTTCTTTCTTCAAAGGATTCTTCTAGAATCCCTAGAAATAAGGCACTCTATCTGTTCCAGGTTGCTGCTTAAAGCTTGCTCAGTCTGAAGAGCAGTGTTGTTGGTTGTTGCATTTTATATCTCGCTCTTCCTCTAAGGAGCCCAGAGAGGTGTACTACATAAGTTTTCCCTCACAACAACCCTGTGAAGTAGGTTAGACTGAGAGAGAAGTAACTGGCCCAGAGTCACCCAGCTAGTCTCATGGCTGAATGGGGGATTTGAACTCGGGTCTCCCCAGTCCTAGTCCAGCACTCTAACCACTACACCCCGCTGGCAGTGTTTCCTCTAAGGCGTGTACACGCTTGCACGTTTTTTGATATCCGCTCAGGCTGAATCGGGAAGGCCCCATTCTGAAGGCACATGTGCACACACTACCTTGATAGTGCCGCCCTGAAGAAAATGCATTTCACATACAGATGAGAAAAAAATTAGTGAACACTGCTGAAGAGTCTTTGCAGGAATGTGCCATGTGGGGATGAAGAAGCTCTGTGTGATCAGCCAAGTGTCCATGTAGCAAATGGCTTATGTGTTGCCAGTTGGACCTGTAGGATTCGCAAGTCTTTGTGCATACTTAAAGCGACTGTTGAGATTCCAGCCTGCTCAAGCTGTTCCTCTGTCGGACAGTCAGGCAAGCACAGAACGTCTCATTACAACCCGTGTGTGGGAGGCTGCTTACACATATTGGTATGCGTTTCCATCCCCTTCAGAGACAACGGTGCGCTAAAGCTCCAATTCAGGCTTATATCTCAAGGATCAATGATGGTAGACGAGCTGTATCCAAGCAAGGATTGGGTGATGCAGCCTGGAAACTTGCTAGATTGCACTGGTGATTGCAAATACCTGCAGAACGCCATCAAGGCAGGTACAAGGATGTCCTTGTACACACAGCTCTTCCTCCTCTGTACCAGCCTGCGTGCTGGCCTATGTTTGCCCATTGTCTTTCTAGCAGGTCGACTGCAGGAAGAAGGCTGCAACAGGCTTGTGGAAACCCATTCTTTCCTTTGTCATCTCTGCTTGCAATTTTGCTCCAGAGCAGTTGAGTTAATAATGGATCTGAGGAGGTGCAGTTGAGAGAAATGGCATCTATGGAGCTGGTAAAGGGGGCAGCATGGCCGGTGCAGGGGATGACTTCTGCTTCTCAACCTGGCAACCCTGAGCTAGTCCTCTGCCTCCACGAAATCCCTATAATATTTGAAATGGTGAAACACACTTGGGTCTGAAATACATTTTTAAAAAAATACAGAAGAGGAAACTTCCCTGAAAGTGAAACCTTTTGTGTGTAGTAAAATGTCATGTTTGAGTTATGCTTTCCGAAATTCCAGTTTATTATGCTGCAGTCTGCTCTAACAGTTTGGGGCTTCCATTCTGCTGGCTCTGCCTCTATGAACAGTCCCCCCCCCCCATTTCCACTCCAAGTTTATAAATGCATTCCTGATAAGCTGAAGATGTGAAGACTGAAAGAAAAGGAGCAGTGCATTAAATGGAGTAATTGCTTTTACTCTGTCAGTCATTTAAGAGACTCTCCAAGTATTTATCTGGCAGTTGGTTTTAAGTGAGGTTTCTTCATAAAGGAGCACACAGCCACTGTGAGAATATAATGAACTCTTGCCTAAAAGACTGCAGGACTCTTCTCCCTACCTCAACTTTTCTCTTGTTTGGCAACCGCAGACCTTTTGGTGGTTTTCCAGTCCTCTTTCTTGTCCGGTAGAAATTCCATATTTTCCTCCTTGGCTGGTTCTTGTGTTAAATGCCTAGAATACAAATGTACTTAATTAGCAGGAAGAATGTTTTTTTAAAAGCACATTAGCTGTGAAGAAGTCAATAGTATTCTTTACTGCTGTGTATTGGGTGGTGGGTGGGATGAAACGAAGAAGAATGAAATTTAAGGATGAATCGGCACTGGTTCAGATCACTCACTGTTCTGTAAAGAAGTTGTAGGCCTACCTCTGTCTCTCTGTGTGTGTGTGTGTGTGTGTGTGTGTGTAGATAGATCTTGCATATCTAAAACTCTATATGAAAATACTATTCAAAACCAATGTCAGATTCTCCCCACTCCAACTTGCTTAGGAAAGAAAACCTCTAAGTACTGATATCCATATGATACCTTTTCATTTAGTTAATGGCCGGGGTGGGGAGAACGGTTTATAGTAAATGTTTCTGCCTCTCCTTTAACCCTGCATATGCAGATCTGTTGGACAACTCTGCTTGTTTTCAGGTTGTAACCAGTCGCTCTGAGGTGAAAGAGTTGTGTTGTGCCTATATTTTGCAACTTGGGTTTCTCTTTGGCTGTTGCCAAATTTGAGTTAAGTTTGCAATTGCCTCTTTGAACAGTCTCATCCAAATAACACAATTGTTTAACAACTGCACAGTTGGATACAGTGAAAGAGTATAACCTAACATTAATCACAAGACTATTTTCCTTCCCAAATTTTCTTTTGGGAGAGTCAGTGCCATCAAAGCTGGCAGAAAAGCTCACTTGGGTCGGTCCTGCTTCTGGTCCTCATTTTAATTATTTCCATCAACTTGGCTTAAGTGTTATGCTATAATGCACTGCTGGTTCATTATTTTGTAATTGTGTTTTTTTTTTTTTAATGTGGATGCATGTGAGTAGGATCTTTAAAAACAGTTATTAGCAAACATTATCTGTAATTTTGTATGTATAAACTTCATTAATTACAGTCAAAGGCTGTTAATATAAAAACAAGGGTTAAAAGCAAATAACATAAAATAAAATATCCAGATTTTGCAAGAGTTTCACACATAAGTTTCATAAAACTCAAAACACCGCTAAAAGTGTTTGTGCGCACACACCTACCCACCATGGACTGACAAATGGAAGTACTTTTTCACACAACACATAATTAACCTCTGGAATTCTCTGCCACAAGATGTGGTGACAGTTACCAACCTGGATGACTTCAAGAGGGATTTAGATAAATTCATGGAAGCCAAGTCTATCGCTGGTTACTAGTCTGAAAGTTATAGGCCACTTCCAGTCTCCCTGCAAGGGGAGCAACAGCAGGAGAGAGGGCATGCCCTCAACTCCTGCCTGTGGGCTTCCCAGGTGCATCTGGTGGCCCACTGTGCAAAACTAGATGCTGGACTAGATGGGCCTCCTTGGGCCTGATCCAGCAGGGCTGCTCTTATGTTCTCAGAAGCTGGTTCAGAATGCAAGATCTGTGTCTGGACCCAGAATCTGTTTCTGTACAAAGCAACTTCATTCATATATATATATATATATATATATATATATATATATATATATATCCATCCCCTTGGGTGGGTATAGGCTCTCTGTGTGTGGCCCCTTGGCAGCTCCCATCTTTGCTGTCCACCTTTAAGTGCTGAAAAGGAAAAACATATATATGAGGTATTTAAGAATACAGACAGAAAGGTGACAATGTAGTATTCAGGCAGGATATGGTTGGGAGGGGTCGTCACACCTTTCTTTTCATCAAGTATGCAAGAGTTACAGATAATGTTGAGAACAAACTTAGTTTCTTGGAGCGGGGGGAATGGAGCCAATCGTGGCTGTAAAGTGTGGAGGAATTTCCAGAACTGTACTATCGGTTTACACCATGCACTTTTTGATGGAAGGATCAGAACTCTGCCTTCCTAGTGACACTTGATGCCCTTAGGGCAATTGTCAACTAAATTCTCCAGCCTGGGTACCTGCAGGGTATGTTTCTATGTTCTGGTATCCACCTGTGAAAGACAGGGTCAATTGGGGTGGTGGTGGTTAGCAATGATACTGGATTGCACAAGGTGTTTTTAAGTTGCTACAGCTTCGAGTGCTGTTATTATTGCTGAAGCTTGCACATGATTTTGTAATAAGGGGCTTCTAACTTGTCGTGAAACATACTTAATGTCTGTATGTTCCCTTCCCTGAGGGTTGCAGTACTCGGAAGCCAATAGCATTCATAAGTCATTCTGTATATGCTCTTATTACCTGGCCAATTCCAAATAGAAGGTTCATAAGACCTAGTTGATGCACATAGCAGATGAGCTAATAAAACCTTTCCTGGGCTGCAGATTCAGGTGGGAACTAAATGACTGGAGCCTTCTCTGTGAAGAGAAATATAATTGCTGCACATGGCATCTAGCCCTTTCCTTGATATGCTCGTCCTCTCAAACAGTGTCTGCAAAAGCATCAGCTTGGATGTAATGGTGTGGCAAACTGTGGCTTGCAACCCACTTCCCAACCAAGATTCTGACTGTCAGAATGGTTTAAGAGCCACCCATGGCCAGCAAAACACTTGAACTGGCTCAAAGTGAATAGCACAGCAAATACTCCCCAGGTGCAGGACAAGGGACTCTCTCATCTATGGGAAGGAAAAATCAACCTGCCAGATATTATTTATTGTTATTATTTATTTATCAAATTGTATACCACCCCAAACTTTCGTTTCTGGGTGGTTTACAATAACATAAAACCAGTTAAAAACATATACAAAAACTTAAACAATTTAACAATTTAAAAATAACCAGAAATTAAAACCCAAAAATATTAGGAAGCTGAGAAAGCTTGCATGAAAAGATAGGTATTCAGGTGTTTTTTTGAAAATTGCCAGAGATGGGGAGGATCGTATCCCAGCAGGGAGCACATTATTCCACAATCTTGGGGCAGCGACTGAGAAGGCCCATCTCTGTGTAGCCACCAAACGAGTTGGCGGTAACTGGAGATGGATTTCCTCAGATGACCTCAATGGGCGGGGGCTTGTAATGAAGAAGACGCTCTCTTAAATACCCAGGGCCTAAGCCATTTAGGGTTTTGTAAGTTATAACTAGCACTTTGTATTTTGTCCGAAAATATGTATACAAACCAATCTAAAAACAAGCAGATCCAACTGCCTGGGTGTTGCCACAGAGGCTATGTGCTAGGCCATTGCTTCCAAAGCCTTGGGCAAACAGAAATGTTCTTAAAGATTTGCAGTGTGGGTGCCTGGGAGGTGTAGCTTAGTGGGGGAACCAACAGAGAGTTCCTGTTCCCAGTGGCACTTCTGGAGGTGGGTCTGGGGAGGATTGTCTGAAATGAAGGGAGTGGCAGTCATTCACTTGAGAGAATCTTTGCAGCCACTGGCTCAGAGGGAGAAATGTCCATGGACCCTCCCAGTGTTGATAGGGAAAGTGTTGCTCCAAGTCAGTGTTTAGGAAATCAAAGAACATGTCAGAAGAATATCCAGCGCAATTCATATAAAACAATGCAGGTATAACTAGGGCTGCTTTACTGTGCCTGACACTCTCCCCCAAAGTCCAGTTCTCATTAGGTCAGTGTGGCTGTTGCTGTTGCCTCTCATCCTAAATCATTTCTCTGACTGGGGGTGGGGGGAATGGGGTGGTTCATTGATGAGCACCACACTCCTTTCTCTCCTCAGGGCTGTCCAGGTAGGGAGAGGAGGCCAGGTGCAGCCGCAGAACCTGGGGTGAGATGCTGAATGATGGATGTGGCGTATGTTGTTTCCAGGCATTGTGACATAGGAAGTGAAGGAGGAAACCCAGTTTGGCCAGGGGAGGTAAAATCCTTTCACAGAAGGCATATAGAGTTTGGGAGGACGGCAGCTGAGAGAGGCTTCGAGGAAAGATCAGGGCCGAGGGATAGGAAGATGTTGTGCTGTTGGGTGGGGGTGATAGTGCACATTCATTCAAAACATTCAGCCAGATCTTTTGGCTTCAGGTCCCTAGTTCATACACAACTGTTATTACACACCCTGAGCTTCTGAGCTAAGACTGGCAAACATCAAAATAAACAAAATAACCTGTGAACTCTTTGCCATCTGTGCATGCATCTAATTTGTACTTCCCAAGAGTTGAAAAAGCATCAACAGCAACTTGCTGTTTGTGTATGCATGTGTGTTTAATTTCTCTGGCTGGCTGGATTTCCTGTTCGGTGAGATTGCCTTTAAATTGGGCCACTAATTTCTCAAACTCTGACCTGGAGATGCCACCCGACAACAGTTAATTAGAGGGAGGCTTTCATTCTGTTTGTGTAACTCCAATTTATATTGATGGAAGCTTTGTGTGTAGAGAGCGAGTGCCCAAAGCCTCAGATCATGCCAAATACGAACAGATGAATGCTTGTGCAGCCCCCCTTCCATGATGATCCACAAAACATACAGGCCAGTGTTTCCAAGCAAAGTTCCTCTAACATTCTGCAAGGCTACTCCAGGACTGAGCTGGTTTTGGATGGAATTGTGCAGTTCCTTCCAGCTAGGCTGAGAAATCAAGCAGCTATTCCATAGTCTGCTGTGTGCATTCAGCATTGGGAACTCTGTTGTGTGTGTTTAAAAAAAAAAAAAAAAGGTCACAATGACGACCTTACTGTATACCTACAGTATATGTATCGCACAATACTTCTAGAACCAGAATCCATGCAAAATTGACATATTGTGGATTCTAAAATACTATGCTGTGCATCCTGTAACATGTGAATGCATGCTGTGTTTATGCATTCAGGGTGTGCGTGCACACACACACACACACACACACACACGGTTGCACTGGAACATAGACGGACAGATCCTGAACTTTAAAGCACTACAAATACTGTGTTGCTGTGAAACCCAAAATGCAAGTATAAACGTGCTACGTTATACTTTACTAAAATCAATTTAGTTTTGGGAAGTTTAGGTTACTGTAACTGTGAATGAATTTGTCCGGTGGGGTTTGAAATGGGGCTAAGAAACAATACTCTATTGGTCAGCTGCAGCTGTGTAGATTCAGCAGCATAAGCTTCTTACTGGAACCAGTTGGGTGTGTTGGAGTCAAACTGCAAGCACTCTTAAAGTCCTCAGTAACCAACCAGTGGCAGGAATTGGTTCTTAAACCTCAAAACAATTCCTAGGTGTCAGATCTGGGATGGGAGATCACACTTCCCTCTTTACCACTTATGTGCCAAAAACCAATCCTGAAGAATGTGTGTGTATGTGTGAGCCTGTGAAAGGGCTATTTCTGTAACTAGGCAGTTTAGGGAAATGGTGTGACTTTTCTGAATGAGAACAGTGGAGGGGGAAAGTGTTAACATACCAGTAGGTCACATGCCCATGCTGAATTCCACTTTCCAGTGGCTGTTTTGAGGCTTAGGATGGGTCACTTTCCATCCCCTTCCTGCTTTAAGGCTGCCTATTAATGACTGTTTTAAGTTAGCATGTTGGGCTCTTCATTTCTCAACAGGATGCCTGGTCATGTGGGTAGGCTGATGTATAGATAGGCTAACACATGTTGGCCTCATGCTATGTGCAAAGCATGGTGGACTCATGAGCTGAGGTTCATAGCTATAGTCCAACATGAAAACACTTGGTTGGAAACTCCTGCTGGGTGCACGGCACCCCTAATCTAACCTTTGTGCATAATTCATTTTGGAGTGTGTGGTGGTACTTTCAGAATTTATTGCATTATAAACTTTTTGAAAGAAAACTTGAAGGAAATAATTGAAAAATGGTTTTAGAGTAAGTGATTTAGAAGAGGCTGGCAGGTGGTGCCATACGGCTATTGCAGGATTAACGAAGTTCTGAAACTGCTGTCACTTCAGAGTATTGGATCTCTGTCGTGATTTAGTCATTGTCAGGCAAAAGTCCTCACCTCTTGCTGAACAAATTGTGGAAGGCATTAGTGGATGGCAATATCAGCCTGAAACAGCTGAAGTCATTTTCTGATCAGCTTTGGAATCTTCAGTGATTAAAAATGCTTTGGCTGGAATTCTGTCAGATCATCCATACATGCGTCCTTGAAGTCATAGGTGTACAAACATCATTTTGGCTCTTTTTTTAAAAGGTTCAAAGGAGAAGGGTGAAAGATCTAGAAGAAATCTAAAGGGAATTTTGGTGGATATGATGAAACAGAATCTCAGAGAGGTTGTAACTCCTAAAATATACATCTTACAACTCAGTCTTAGGAGCTGTTGTGCCGAAATAACAACTTGGAGGATCTGACATAAGAATCCTGGAGCTGGCAGAGTGAGTGGAGATTCACTTCAGTATCAGATCCTGCTTGGAGTAGTTCTTCTGGTGGTATGTGACTCCTCCTGTGGAACATGACACGGTTTGGTGCGAAGGCTGTATTGCCATTTCAGTAAGGAACATAGGAAGCTGCCTCATACCGAGTCAGACCCTTGGTCTATCTAGCTCAGTATTGTCCACACTGACTGGTAGTGGCTTCTCCAGGGTTGCAGGCAGGAATCTCTCCCAGGCTTATTTGGAGCTGCCAGGGAGGAGGGAACTGGGAACCTTCTGCAGGCAAGCAGGCAGGTGCTCTTCCCAGAGCAGCCCCATCCCCTAAGGATCTTACAGTGCTCATGCATGTGGTCTCCCTTGCAAATGCAAAGCAGGATCGACCCTGCTTAGCAAAGGGGACAATTCATGCTTGCAACCACAATCTCCTCCTCCTGCACCAGCTCTAGGAAGGAATGGTTCAGGAAGGATCCTAACTGAACATTGAGAACTGCCTTATCAGACCATGTTTCCATTCAGCTCGGCGTTGTCTGCACTCACTAATAGCAGTTCGGTAGGGTTTCAGGTGGTGGTTCTTTCCCAGCCCTACCCCAAGATGCCAGGGATAGAATCTGTGACCTTCTGCATGCAAAGCAGGTGTCTTGTCCCTGAGCAGCAGAGCCTCACCAAACCGATCTCTCTAGAGAAATGGTGCTGAGCTTGTGGTCTCTTGCTTGACGGCCCTGCCTACCATACAGGGCAGCCACTCGAAATTGCCTCCCCCATGTTGTGTTCTCTCCATATTGTCCTGTAATGTTGAGGCAAGTTTACGCAGGGCAATGCAGTTGTTGTTGTTTTTAATTACCCATGCGAGAGATCTTAATTGCCTCGAAGGTACACAGAATGAGTTGGGGTTGCTTAGTTCTCCCCACTTCAACTCAAAAGTTATGCCTTTTCCTTCAGAAATGATGCTGTTTTCCATGGCCAGGTAGGGTGTGTGTGTTCTCTTGGTGCGATTCCTTAGAGTTTTGGGTTACAAACAACTGGGCTGTAGTTTGTTATTCAGCAGTTTAACCATAGTTCAGGTGATAACATGTTGAAGGCTTCTTACTGTTGTTTATATTGTATGTCTTGGAAACTGATTGACAGGTACATTATAGAAATAATTTTGTTGCTGGTTTTTAGCGAGGTGTTTGACACGGTGTTTTTTGTGACATATCGTTGAGATAGAAGGGGGTATTTAATGCAAATGTCTTGAGAGAGAGAATGCTGCATAGGATTGCTGAATCGAAAGACAAGGCGATTATGGGGAAGGCCCCACCCCCTTCTGTACAGCTTGTTTGCAGAGTGGAAATGAGTTAGATTCGTGCTGCTGGAAGTATTAAAGATTGGTAAAGGTTTCCTTTTCCTGCCACATATTTCAGGACTAAAGTCCCCCCGCCCCCGCCATGGCTTATAAATACTGCAGTCTCCAGTCTCCTGCTGCCAAGTATTCTTCTGCTAAGTGAGATCTCTAGCTCTGTTCTCCTAGGTTGGTTCTAATGCAAATTTGGGTGACAAGTATTGTGGACATGGCCTTTTTGGTAGTGGTGTAGCAGCTCCTTGGGAGATTGTTGCTCCAGGAGATCCATTGAAAGTCCCTCCTCTCCTTGTCTTTGAAAGCATGCTTGGAAGACTTTCTTGTGCAAGCATAAATATGCCTTTGAATTTAGGGATGTGCACAGAACTGCGGCCATGCATGCAGACTCAGTGGGCGCATGCGCGGCCGATGAGGGCACTGGGGCGGCAGGGGGGTACGCTGCTGCCCTGAAGGCTTTTTAGAAAAATATGGTGCTGGCTGGGGAAAAGTGGCATATGGGGTAAGTGCACCCTCCCCCTGCCCTTTGAAAGTTGAACCGGCCCCAGCATTTGAACTGGTTTGGAGGCCTATGAAATGGCCTATGAACCAGTTCGTGCACATCCCTACTTGAATAGGCATGTTCACATCTGTTTTTCTGGTTTTGTTTGCATGTTTTTTTGTGTGTGTTCAAATCTGTTAGAGGCCTTGTCCTGAAAAGTGGGATAGGAGGAGGGGTGTAGTGAGAGTGAGGGAAATGGAGGCAATGCCTCCCACCCCAACGAAACTTTATTTCAATCCTTACATTTCTAACATTTCAGTATCTTAGAATCTCAGCTTTTAGAAATGTAACTTGGACACCCAAAGGGGTGAAGCAAAGGAAATGTCTCCACAAAAACCTTATAGGGTTCTGAAGAATATGGCGCTAATAGAAAAAGAATCCAAACATAAAACCTTCTCTTCAGTCAGCACACTAATGAAATAGATAACTTAAACATTATAAAAGAGTTTGTGGATCAACCAGTCCTCAAACATTACCATACTAAGCTGAAAATATCACATATACTTAAAGATTAATTTCACATACTCAAGATATAACAAACTTACGAAATATATCCATCATATATATCAAAGTCATACAATGGAATATATAAACAAATAGAAAATCTTTCAACTTGCACAATGGAAGTTGAGTCCCAGTGAATGTGTCTCATTAAGCTCTGAACTATGTGGCTGCCTTCAAAGAGGTAGTTTACAACCCTTTAGCAAAGACCCATAGACAAGTAAAAATACTCTTAACTTGCTCAATTGAAGGGTGTCAATGAATGTTTATTATGAAGTTCTGAACAGTGTGGTGTGTTCCAAGGAGATTCTTTGCAGTTCTTTGAGCAGAAGCCAATCCCTTAACAGAGGCCAAACATGTTTTGACTGCTTCTCAAAGCAGCAGCTAAGAAATGATGGCTATATAGGAGAGGGGTTTGAGTCCAGACTGGACTTGAACTGGGCCAGTTTGGTCCAGCTCCCCCTTGACCCCCTTCCATTCAGTTTGGTCCTGGGGGTTCGTGGACCTTTTTTAAAAACAAATTTTTACCTTGCCCCCCTTTGGGGAAGGTGGCGGGGGGTCCACGGAGGTTCCCTTTCCCCCTGCCAGCTTCCCTTACTCTGCAAACTGGCCTGTTTGGCCAGCTCTCTTCCCCCTCTGGCATGGCAGCCATTTTGGAGGCCACCACGCCTGCACAATTGGCCTCTGTGTGGCCTGGGTCATTTTTGGACTTCCATGCTTTTAAATACTAATATATGGCTAATCTTCTTGGAGGTACTATATCTATTCAGACATGAGTATCCAGTTGAATTTAAGACAAGCCCACGGGTGTAGCTAGGGCAAAGGGGGCCTGTGTTCACCCCCTCTCCCTGCTGGCCCCTCTGAGTGAGGGAGGTAATGAAGAAAATGGGGAGGGGTGGAGCTGGGGGGCCCTCAGGAGCTTGGGGGCCCAGGTTATTTGAACCTCTTAGCTCAGTTATAGCTACAAGCCTGATTTATGAATTCTACCAATAGCTTTTTTTTAAACTGGTGGTTTTTGTTGGTTTGTTTCAGCTCCATAAGATTTCAATTTGGTGTGCTAGCAAGCTAAGCTTTTTAAATTATTCTTCTTGTTTATTATACAGTGTATATTCATTCTAGTTCAACTCTCTGTGTGGGTTGTCTCATTAAGGACTACTCATAGTGTTAAGTTTTATCAAACAGATAGAAGTACCTTTTTATTAGTCAGGTTGCATTGCAGTTTTGCGTTCCGCTATAATTAACCTCCTTGAACTTTTCTCATACAAACTGATCACAAACCCTATTTTGGTAATACATATTTGTTGGTGGAGCTAATCAGAAGGAATATTCACTGTCTGGCCCAGGATCCTTCTGTAGAATAGTGTGTGTTTGTACAGTTAACTCTAGGACCTGTAGTTCAGAGAGATTATAGTTCTTATCTGGCATGCTGTTGGGCATTTGCTTATGCAAAGTAGTGTTTGTAGCCATTGAATTGTAATGTGAAACTTCTTAAATGTTTTCCTTTCATGGCAAAGAGTGGCACCAGGGCAGCAGTTGCCTCAGGAGAGCTCACAGTTGTGAGACAGTTGTAGCTTAGTAGAAATGAACACAGCTGGAATTGCACGGCTCACAAATTCTACTTTGCATTTTTTTTCCTTGTGCAGAGACAGATTCTTGCATTTGTTGCACTTGCACTGAGGGCAGCAGAATCCAGAACTAGATGGTGTGATCCAGTTCCTATTTTCTGAAAAGCAATAAAATCGAATGAATGGAACAACATATGAACTATTTACTGCTTCTGCATACAAAAAGTGATTACGCTCTTAACAAAGTATGTCAGTTTTGCATTTCAGGTTCCTAGTTAAAAGGCACAAATTTGGTCGCCGTTGCCTGTTGACCTTCTAGTGGCCTATCCTCAACCCTCTTGCCTCCCTAGTGTTGCCAAAACTTCCCATGAAAAACATCTCACTACACCCCTGGATAGAAGATGCATGCATCAACATCACTGTAAGAGCAAAGTGCGTGAGCTGAGGTATGAGTTGGGAAGCTCCCAATTAACACCTTGCCTTGAGCCATGAACTTGCTGGGTAGTGGAGTCATAACATTTCCCCCCTGCCTTCTTTAAACTGTGTTGCCTTGACTCGTGTGTGGCTGGTTATTGTGATTAATCCTGGTTTGCAAACCATGTGAAACCAATCTCAAACTCAAGTCTGAAGTTGGTTTTCCATCTTGGCTTCTTATCCAGCGTTCAGCTATAGTTTCTGGTTTCAGATGAGCACACAGACCCGTGGCTTAATGGGATGGGGCCACAGCTCATTGACAAGCAGGGCTGCACAACTTCAGCCCTCCAGATACTGTTGGATCCCATCTTTCTCATCCACAGCACCCCACAGTCAGGGCTCAGAGTTGTAGTCCAAGTACAGCTGGAAGGACGAAGTTCTGCAGCCCTCGTGTAGAGCTGTAGGTTCAATCCCTGGCAGCTCTAGGTAGGGCTGGGAAAGACCAGTCAAACTCAGAGTTGCTGCCAGTCTGCACAGACATTATAGAGCCAGGTTAACCAATGTCTGACTTAACTAGAGCAGGATTCTTGCATGGTTGAGCAAAGGAGGGAAGAGAGCTGGGGGCTCTTGGGCTTAAAGCTATGTTCCTGATCCAGCTAACCTCAGACCTATCCTCTCTCAAGATAGATGAGACACTCCTTGTGTAATTAGCACTTGCATGTCTTTTCAGAGGCAATTGTCTCATCTAGCTTGACCCACAGATGAAGAAACAAGGGGAGAGACATTCCTTAGGTTCTAGAAAACCAGTTTATTAATATGAAGAAATACTGTAGCTCAATTATTTGCAGTGACTCAGCTATTCAGTAGTAACGACATTTCTTAAGCTGCCTTCTAGACTGCTGTTGCCCATAAAAAGGTGGGAGGAGCCTGTCCTGTTCTGCCCAAGAATAGAATATTCCACCTCTGGTATATGCAGAGGAGGTGGTCTTGGACAAGCCACTCCTCATTGGGTTCCACTTCCCAATTACAATATGGGATAAAGATGTGCAACTACACATAAAGTAGGCTTCTCTCCCTTCTGCCACATTCACCCCAGCCTGCCAGACTGGGAAACTGAAGACCAATCTATAAGTGCTACTGCAGGTAATGTGCATGGCTTGAATTGTGTTACCCACAGGGAAATCGCAAACTCTAATTTCCCTTGGAACAACTTCATTATTAGAAGGCATTACCAGAATATCATTTGTTGTCAGAGAAGCAATCCCTGTTTAGGTTTTTAATGAATCTCTTGAGAGTCTTGGCAGACATAAAGGTAGGAAATATTGTAAATACTCTTTGGGGGTAACTGGGGGAGGAGGAGAGAAAATGGAATCATGAATTACCTGCGATAAAGGGGGAAGATGCATAAACATGCTGGAAGTGAAGGAGATATAACTTTTATCATTTAAAAAAATAGCTTACTCGGTTGGAAACAGTGGGATATAAATCAAACTAGCTTAACCTGCACAGAGTGTCTCCGCGCTAATACTTGATTGCTTCCCTCACCCCCTGCCACAGCCCCCCTCACCTTGGAGATCTCTCCACCCTCACCTGAACCGCACTCCTGCTCCTCCTCCTCATCCATCCCATTGCTTCCATTCCCCTCATGGTCACTCCTCCATCTCTGTACTCCACCCCCTCACCCCTCTTGGATGCGGCTGCAGTGTTGCTGGTGTCTGTTGGCCAAGCTGCACCCCTCTATCCCCAGAGATCTCCCCACCTTCACTCAAGCCCTGCTCCTCCCCACAGGAGCAGCAGTGGTTGACTGGGCCCTTCCTCTCTGCTGCCACTGTCATGGCCGCTTGTTCCTCTCAGGCCCGACAGGCCCAGGCCCCTCCATTGCCTGCCTCCCTCCGCCAATGGTCTCAGTAGCCCAAATCAGCAGCAGTGGTTGACTGGGCCCTTCCTTGCTGCTGCCACAGCCATGACCACTCGTTCCCCTCAGGCTGCATTCAGAGGAGGGCAACTAAGAGAGTGATGAGGGGTCTGGGAACCAAGTCCCATGAGGAACAGTCGAAAGAGCTGGGTTGGCCTGGAGAAGAAAAGACTGAAGGGCGATATGGTGGCCTTCTTCAAATAACTGAAGGGCTGCTGCATAGGAGGAGAAGCAGACTTGTTCTCAATTGCTCCTGAGGGCAGGAATAGAGTTGAAATTACAAGGAAGCAGATCTAGAGTAGGAAGACTTCCTAATTGCGTAAGAGCTGTTTGACAGTGGAACAGTCTGATTCATGCAGTCACGGGCTTGTTACTGGAAACCCAGGAACATTTGGTATGAGAACACTTCCCTTCCCACATGTGGGAAGCCAGTCTTGGACCCCAGGAATGCAAGAAGTAACTGAATATTTTGTAGGCTCCTAACATCTACTGAAACTTGAGTGGAAGTACCTCTGCCTTTGGATTCTGTCTGACAGGTTTCTAGAACTTGACATTGGATGCAAATGCTGAGCACCTTTTTGCACACTTGATCAAACAGTCCAGCTTGGACTGCGGGGTAGTTTATTCTTGGGCAGTTGGTCTCCTATTTAAGTTCATGTCTTCTGGTTATGCTGATTGTTAGTTCCTAATTCTATATGCATGCAAAGCACTTTGGGAATGTTGCCTCCCTCTCTCTCCTGACATAAGTTCTCAAGCTTAGGAAGAAAGCCAGCAACTATGCTGGGAGTTTGGCAACTACAGCCAAGTGTTAAGGTTAACAACTTGCAAATAGCTGCATGTTGCCATTATCTTAAAAAAAACCAACTGCCGCTGCTTAGTGTAAATGATGGCAATCGTAATAAGTTTGCTGTCAGATTTTTCTGTTTTAAAGAATTCTCTTTCCTGCTATTGTGCTGACAGGTTGAAGACCAAGATTTAGAAGTTGGATGCACTTTCTTAGTGCCCTGTTCATAATCGTTGCCCTCCTTGTAATGACTACTAAGTGGTCTCCTAATTTTCTTGACTCTGTCAGAGTATTTAACACTTTTTTTGAAGGGAACAACAACTGTCAGTGACTTTTAGAAAAACGCTGAACCTCGGCATCTCCTTTCTCAAGTAGGAGCCCACTTGAAGAAGTCTTTTTAACATCATCATCATCATCATCATCATCATCATCATCGGCTTATAGAGTTAATGACCTGTGTCCTTCAACATGATTGAAAATAACTTGGACCGTGTTCTGCCACAGAAACTTCCCCTAAGGGATTTTTCCTAATCTGAAATTTCAAGTGAACTTGGAGGTTCTTCAATAGGGGTCCACAATTCTGGCTTGGCTTTGGTCACCAGGCCCTCCTCCCATTCCACTTCTCCCTATTCCTGCTGAGGACTAGAGGTGTGGGAAGGGAGCTTGCTTGGCTGTGACTTAGTCATGGAGCCTGGAGTGCCAATCAGAACTCAGCCGACCCAACACAACTACTGCTCCTGAGTAGAAATGGGGAGAGATGGGGGAGAACTTCCTTGATACCCAGGGGGGCACTGGCTGAACACAACAGTGGAAGGCCCAAATGGAGCATTTGTCAGTTTGACTCGGCGGTAGCATTCTAGAATGCAATGACTGAGCATGAGCCAAGTCAGCAACTCCCCCTGCCTCCTCATCTCCCATTCCTAGGTGAACAAGAACTGGAGTTAATGGAGTGGCACTTAGCTGCTATTTGGTTAGAGTGCTCTGGAGCGCCACAACCAGGCAGTCCTCAACACTCTCCTTCACTGCTCAGAGCTGGAAATAAAGCTAGGGGCTGATTTAAGTAGTCGGAGTACTCGTTCTGTTCATTCTGCACAGGTCAGTCGGGACAGTGTTCTCCATAGCTGGACCATACTTACAGCATTTACACTCTTGCCCATGCGTTCATGTTTGGGCCTCTCCATTAACTGCCAGACTTTTGATTTGTGGGATTGCCTCTACGTGGGGAGGATTAATCCAGTACTAGCTGGGCCGGGCGCAGAGCATCTGCGTCTCTAGTTCTCCCCCATCCACTCCTGGGCGCTCTTTCCCCTGGTGCTGCTGCCGCTGGGCCATCCTTTTTGGCTGGTAGGCAGGCCGGAGAGGGAGTGTGCCACCCTCTCTGCCGCCTGCCCACTGGTTTTGCCAGCCCAGTGGCCAGCTGGCATCACCTTCCACCTGGTGGCCATGCCATCCTTCCTTTTTGCTGGCAGGTGGGCCAAAAAGAGGCTGCACTATCCTCTCTGCTGCCCACCCCGCTGTAGTTTTCTCGCCTGCCACCCACCCACTGCTGTCTCCTCCTTCCTCCTCCCACCAACCCATTGCCACTGTTGCTATCTGGCAGCTGTTCTTGAACTCTTGTGAGAGCTGCCATGCATGGGATTAGCCATGGGTATGCCTTAGAGAAATAAATATATAAAAGAAGAAGATGGACCACCCCAGGTCCATTTCTAATACTCCTAGTTCACTACACTACCACCATCAATTGACCTCTTGATCCTTCCCCTGCTCCCACTAGTAAATGATCTAATTTGGGGAGAGGCCTTGGCCGAGGCTCTTCTGGGTGGCTTACTGCTAGCTTTGTTCGGCCTCTGCTGTCTCCTGGCCTGCTTCCAAGCTGTCAAATGAGTTGGTTGCTGAATAATTAAAGCAAAGCAAAAACAAACTTCCTGGAGCATAGAAATTTGAATCAAGAGCTATATATGCAGTCCAGGATTTCATTCTCGATTTCTTAGTGAGGCTTGGCTTTCCTCCCACTTACTACTAGTACAGTGCATATGCTAAAACGTTTGCATCCCATGCTTAGGAAGTGCACTTGCACCACGCCTCCCAAAAGTCCTTCACGAGAGGCTGAGAGGTGACTTGATCCTTTTTAGTTTCAGATATCAGTGGCAATTTGGACCTTTGCTTCTCAGAGCCACTTCCATTCCTCTGCCCACTACACCAGTCTAGCGCTTCTACCTGCTACCACCATTGTTGACTCACTGATGTTGGCCTCTGTGCCAGTACCATTTCAGATAAGACTCAAATCATGCAGTCTAGCAGGCTGTGTGATTTGGGTCTTAGCTGCAGCTGTACTGAGCACCGTAGATGGTGAGTAGAGTCTCCATCTGCTCGGCAGACATATTCCTTAGCCTTACTGTGGAGTGCTCTGGAGCCTAAAACTTGGTGCCACACTCCAGCCTCTTCCAGAGAGCCCTAGCTATCCCAATGAGAGCCTCAAAAATTGCTTTGCTGGAGCCAACCACGGTCATCGGTATTCAAGCAGTAGTTAGCACAAGGGTTGGCAAAGTCTGAGAGAGAATGAAGAATTAGGAGCAGAGAATCTTCCTGCCTTAGCACTGCGAAAGTGCCTGCTTTGGGGAGGAGAGCGGTCTTGCAGTAGCGAGTGTGTCTCCTTTGCTAAGCATGGACTGCATTTGGATGAGTGGCTGCACACAATGAGTGTTGCCTGCTGTAAGATAATCCCCTTAGAGCAGGCCTGCTTAACTTTGGCCCTCCTGCAGATGTTGGCGTACAACTTCCATAATCCCTAGCTATTGACCACTGTGGCTGGGAATTATGGGAGTTGTAGTCCAAAAACAGCAGGGGAGGAAGGCAAAGCTGAGCAGGCCTGCTTTAGAGGAGGAGTTTATAGCTCAGTGGTAGAGCATCTGTTTACGTACAGAAGGTCCAGGTTCATGACCTGGCAGCATCTCCAGGTAGCGCTTGGAAAGAGTCTTGCCTGAAACCCTGGAGAGCTGCAGGCAATCCTGAGCTAGATGGACCAAGGGATAAGGCAGCTTCCTATGTTCCTATGGGATCAGTGCCTAAATCCTCCCTTGCAAACGGCTAGAACAACCAAGGGAAGGCATGGAAACATAGATCTGAATAGGTGATGCTGCAGTGAAAGCTGAAATGGTGTCTCAAGGCAGCAAACTGGGAGGGGAACCAAGGTACCAGGGTATCTCACTGGAGACTTCTGTTTTTAACGTCCATGATAATCAGCCTGAACTTGGAGCTGCCTGCAGCACTGTTGCTACAGACAGTCTACTGTAAAATGAATGGCTGGGCTTCATAAAAAAACACACACACACACAACCCAAACATAGCCTGTTTATGGCCCTGCTGGAGTTGTTAACTGCACTAACATTTTCCTCAAAAAGTATCTATGGCTGCCATTGCTCTGCCCAGGCCACATCGCAGCGCGCCACCCTCTAGGCTAACATCAAGATGAGTGTTTGAGTTTTAAGCCAGCAGTCCTGCTGGCAAGTCCATTTTAAAGGTCCTTTTCCGCGAAAACAGGTTTTTCCTCCAATGCAAAGACAAAAAGAACCTGGGAGCACTGCTTGTGTTCAGCCTTTGTTTGAGCCATTGTGAGCAAACGTTCCCGTTTACCCTCTCCCTAGGAGAAATAACAGTTTGGTGCACTCTTTCCTTGATAGATCTGACATACCTGGAGGCCTTATCCTTGGCTGGCATAAACCTGCACAGAGATGCCTTCTCACGGCTGGGTCTGTTCTCTGCCTTGAACTACGGAGAGCTCAGAAACAGGGACTGTCTGTCTGCTCCACTGCCCGTTTATCCTGTAGGTGGAGCAATGATTTCAGGCCGTTCCATTTTAAGGTTTCTTTTCCACAGTACAGTAGCACACAGCCAGCGACCATCTAAACAAGCCTGTTGAATAGGTGCGTATCCTGTTCGTCAGGGCCAGCAACTCTTGATGGGCACTGTTCGGCTGCTCCAGGTGTCTTGTCCTAGTAGCAAAGGCAACTGTGGGGCTAGAGTTGCCATATCCCCACCCCCCAATTCTGGGTTTCATCTGGATTCTAAGCATCTCACCCACCTTGCTTAGTCCACCCAGCTTCTCCCAGATTTCAGCTTACATTAAAAAAAAAAAAGCAAAGCTGAGCTCTAGCCCTTGTAGAAGCAGTTATGGAGGAAAACATGCAGCCACTATTATGCTCAGAAATCAATTTCAAGTCACTTTACAGAGTATGCAAATTAGGCACCTGGATTTGGAAAGCCAAAATATGGCAACCCTAGGCTTATTATTCATTTGACCATCCTGAGCTGAGGCTTCCTGGGCAGTGGGCACTATTGCTGGATATATTTAATACACCTGCATTCTGCCCAGAACCTAAGTCTCTGGGCAGTTCACAATAAAATACAAACCAAAACAGAATTATAATGTTAAACATCAAAATTAAAAAGATTAACACTATGTTAAAACTACCAAAAACTGTGGATCTGATTTAGAAGCCTGGGTGGACAAATGTGTCTTAAGTGCCTCCTTTTAAAAGTTGTCAGAAATGGGGAGGCTCTTATTTCAGCAGGGAGTGCATTCCAAAGCCTTGGGATAGCAATGGAGAAGGATAGTCCCTGAGTAGCCACCAGTCAAGTTGGTGGCAACTGCAGATGAACCTCTCTGGATGATCTCAATGGGCGGTGGGGCTCATGGTGAAGAAGACGCTCTCTTAAATACCCAGGGCCTGAGCTCTCCATCCTGGAGAGAATCTATGTGGTTGCTAAGAGTCGACATAGACTTGACGGCACTTAATCAGTCAATCAAATCAAGCTGTTCAGGGCTTTATAGGTTGTAATAACGAGCGCCTTGTATTTTGCCCAGAAACGTATTGGCAGTCAGTGTAGCTCCTTCAAAACAGGAGAAATATGGTATTATGAAGGAAATCCTGCACTTACAGTACCTTTCCCATCTTGCAAAGCAAAAAAAAAACAGGGAGTCATGGGGTGAGGCTGTTTTACCATGGCTCCACCAAGCACCCGGGCAATGGAGTCCTATCCTTCTTTCCCTTTTCCTTCTCCAAAGCACGAGGCAGGAATTTGCCAGTTTGCCACCTATCCAGCCAAGGTGCTCTGAATGCCTTGATTATACAGGGGGCCAAGTGACCCACCCTCCTTTCTTTGAACTTTGGAGCTGGGTAGGAGATGGTGTTTGCGCAACTGCCAGAAGGATCCCCGCTCACTTCTCCATCTCCAAGATCTGGAGGAAAGCCGAGGAGTATCATGCTCGCCATATTGTTGCTGCACACTCACCATGGTGTGCGTGACAAGTGAAATGATGGAGGCCTGATTTCTTCTTCTTCTTCTGATTCGGTGCTTGTTATTTCAGGCTTCCTGCCTTGCTCGGTGTGTCCCACTAGGGCATTTCGACAGTAGTAGCTCAGCTGGTGATTTTTGCATTGGTTGCACACCACACAAAAGTACTGATTTTAAGCCAATGATGGAGATCACTCATGTCTGCTGTTGTGCTAGAGGGAAGAAACGGGGAACAAGGAAGTATTAAGATATGATCCCTGGGCCTGGTCAGAAGGTGCATAATGCTGCCATCTTGCTGGAGCCAAGGTCTGGGTCTGGCCCCTCCCTGGGTGGGAGCCTATCTGAGAACCTTGTCGATGCTGCCTTGGATAAATGGCTCTTGGCACTAAGCTACCAATTTAGCACTCCTGCTTGCTTCAGTATCTTCAAGTAGGGATTTGTGAAACCAGCCCCTGTGTTTCTTCCTTCCCCCATGCTGGCATCACATGTCTCAGATGCTTGTTTTCAAAAGCCTACAGGAAACTTTTGCAGTGCAGACATAAAGCACATTGGGGCATGCAACTGACATCCTCGTGCTTCTTGTTCACTGTTCCAAAGCAGTATAACACAGAGCTGCATCAATGCTAAACATCACTGGCTTCCTTGAACACCCACTTGGTGTGCTTTTCCCCTTTTGTGCCCTAAAAGAGCCAGTGTGGTGTAGTGGTTAGAGTGCTGGACTAGGACTGGGGAGACCCGAGTCCAAATCCCCATTCAGCCATGATACTTGCTGGCTGACTCTGGGCCAGTCACTTCTCTCTCAGCCTAACCTACTTCACAGGGTTGTTGTGAGGAGAAACTTAAATATGTAGTACTCTACTCTGAGCTCCTTGGAGGAAGAGCAGGATAGAAAATGTAAAAATAAAAAATAAAAATAAATAAAATATTATGATCTCCTAAAGTGTTGCCCTCGACATTGCTTTAAGAATGGTCTTGGAAGAGAGGAGAGGGGTTTTTCAGTCACTCACCCCCTGCTTTCCCACCACTATTATTTGCAGGTTTGGTAGGGGAAGCTTTTTTCTACAATGGATAGCTGCTGCTAGGGGTGATGGTGGGGGCAAAAGGTAGACTCTTCTCCCCATGCTGTTCCCTTGGTGGGAGGAGGCATGCTAGCCCCAGTTACATGATTAAAATAATGTGCAGTTTACTCCTGATCTACAATGTAAAAATGCAGCACTTGCACTGAAAGTGGATAGTTGCCAATGTTCGTAGAATCCCAGGAGCTGAATGTCTGCTGGTGAAAACCACAACACAGATTATGGAAGTTAGGAACCTGCCATATACTAAGTCAGACCATTGGTCTATCTAGCTCAGTATTGTCTACACAGATGGGCAGCGGCTCCTCCAAGGTTGCAGGCAGGAATCTCTCTCAGCTCTATCTTGGAGATACTGCCAGGGAAGGAACTTGGAACCTTCTGCTCTTCCCAAAGCGTCTCCATCATCCCCTGAGGGGAATTTCTTACAGTGCTCACACTTCTAGTCTCCCTTTCATATGCAACCAGGGTGGACCCTGCTTAGCTAAGGGGACAAGTCATGCTTGCTGCCACAAGACCAGCTCTCTTCCCAGAACAGATGCTCTTCCGCTGAGCTCTGCCCTCATTGCAAAAAAGATGGTTCCGTTGAGTTGGTGTTGACTCCTGGTGACCACAGAGCCATTTGCTTTTCTTGGTAGAATACAGGAGGGCTTTGACATTGCCACCTCTCACACAGACTGAGCCTTTCCAGCACTTTCCTGTATCACTGCTGCCTGATATAGGTGTTTTCTGGGAAACATACCAGTGGGGATTTGAACCAACAGCCTCCTGCTCTGCTTGCTTCCCCGTTGCACCATTAGGTGGCTTATAGGTGGACATGGTGTCTAGTTGCAGAAAAATCTGAAGGCACGTGTGATGATGAGGCTTACATTGGAATGGAGGGAACAGGTTTAACCTCCTGGTTATATTTCAACCATAGCAATCCAGACCCTAGAAAGTGCAGGAGTCCACCTGAATTAAGCTTATCTTGCTCCAGTCAGGGTTAGGGAACCATGCTGATGGTAATTTGCATGTGGAATTGTGTCACTATGAAATAATGCACATTTTTCACTGTTCAGTGTGCTACAGAAGAGAAGTACTCCCACAGTGCAATATGCATATTCCCAATCCATGACGACCAGGACTTAAGACTTAAGTTATGCCACACTGTATAGCGTAGAGTCAAACCTCAACATCTGTACATCTTATATTATCTTACCAGCACAGATTCCCATCTGAGAAGGTTGGAGAGAGAATCCTTTTTGACCTTGAAGAAGCAATGCTCAGATTTATCTGTTAACATTCATTACCTTTAATTGTATACTGCAGTTCTAGAACTGTTTATGGAATACAATTGACTTGAGAGCAGAGGGTTGGACTTGTTAAACAGTAACCATAGAAACCTGTTACACTTCATTAGCACAAAAATCTGACATACTGATGTGTTCCCCTTCCTTGTGGTTTGATAGACATGTCTATCCATCCGGCAGTATCTGGTCTGTGCCTGGGCTGGGAATCCCATATGTATGCTCGTGGACATAAGGCGCTCTAATGTATGTGTGGTGTTTCCCCAAAACATGGAAATTCCTGGGAGAAGTTTTTGCAGGTGGTGAGCGGGTACTCATTTGCATTCCATAACAAGTAGGAATTTAATCGGGAGCAGAAGCAACATAGAAAAATGATTCAGAGATGCAAATTGCAAGTGGGTGTTGTGCTTGAGCAGAAGTTCCTTGAAAACAGAGACAGTGGGCCAAGAAGGAGTTGGGCATCTAGTTATGTAGTGAAGCCACTGCACAGTTCTAGAAGTGCTCTGGCAGCCAGAGGGCAGGCAGGGTTCAACTCCATGATGGGCCTAGCAGAATAAGGGGGTTCAATGGAGTTAAGTGTGCTGTTGCAAGCAGTGTCATGGGATTGGCTCTCTGGGATCACTGGTTCTCAGGATTATTTGCTGGATTTATTTTAATGTTAAACTTTTATACTGCCTTTCATTAAAACAATCTCAGGGTGGCTCACACGCAAGTTAAAACAAGATTACAACAATTACACAGTTAAAATATCAGCTGGAATATAAAAATATAGATCTGATTAAAAAGCAAGCACAATATTAGGAGTCCATTCTGACCCAGGACATGTGTATCCTGGCATGAAGAAACTCCGTTTCTCTCCTCTGCCTGGGTGTTTCAGTGTTGTGGGGAGTGGGGAATCTGTGCTTTACTTGCCAAGTTCTCGGCGGGGACCCCACAGCACTGAATTGTGGCACAGTCCTTGGCATTGAGCTCTTCTGATTTCACCGTGAATTCTGCTTTGGCACGAATTCTGCTCTCCTACTTGGAGGGATCTCAAGATGAAAAGCAGAAGGTCTACAGGATTAAAGCTGCAGGTGTCTGAGCCCTAGAGCAGCTTCTTAACCCCGTGGAGAAACTGCAGCAGGATCCAAAACAACTTGGTTCAGATCAAATGTGGAATGCTAATCAATCTGATTAACAAAAATGTTAACTGAAATGAGATTAAATTCTGCATAACCACAAAATGCTGACACTTCTCACAGGGCTGAGCATGTGGATTGAGAACTGTGACAGAACTTACTGCATCCCGTTATGACTATAGTAGCTGATTGGCTACTACACTTGTGAGAGGGTCAGGTGCATCTGAAGACTTAACTGCATGCTTACATCTAAACGTGGTTAAATGCTTTGGTTCAGTGACTCTGGATTGCCTCTGTATTTGCATGTATGCACATATGCACGCCCACGCACATACTCCACTTAATGGGCATTAAAACAACACAGATGTCACCAACAGTACCACCAATTACTCTGGCACTATCTGCACAACAGGACTTACTCAGCACCCCAAATGAAATGTGATGGGATTGGGGTGAAGATCAGTTCTCAACCAGTAAGAAATCAGATGGGGGGAAGTGGGTGCACAGCACAGCTTGCATGGATGTTTTTGACAATGTGGTGTTTGATATGCGGCAGTCTGTTAATGATGCAGTGAAACTGCATGTCGAGGTATTGATTGTCTCTGGGCTGAACTGAACAGTGTGTGGGTGTGCCATAAAAGAGTGCTTTGCAGAGATTTCTGTGTTGGGAGTGGTGGGATGAAATGAAGGTTGATGAGAGAGGATAGAGCACACTAAGAGGGTCAGAAAGATTTGCTTCTATCCTGGAGCCATGATCAAAAGATCTGCCTAGAATCTTGAGAAACAGGTGGACTGTTCTATTGTGAACAGGTGGTCTAATGCTATTTCACAAACTGGTTTTGCAACTCTCCTTGATTCTGAAAGCCTTTTGCTACACAGCACAGGAGGGGTGTGTGTGTGAGAGAGAGAGAGAGACACTGAGAGAGAGAGAGAGGCAGGCTAACTTGTTGGAATCCAGTGTCAACCCTGCTCAAGCAGGTATGAGCAGTTTATAGCTGATCACGTAGGAGTGATAGTTGTAGATAGGGATATAGGAAACTGCCTTATACGGAGTCATGCTACTGGCCCATCTAGCTCGATTTTGTCTTCACCAGGGCTGCTCAATTTCGGCCCTCCTGCAGATATCTCCCTACAACTCTCATAGTCCCTGGCTATTGGCCACTGTGGCTGGGGATTATGGGAGCTGTAGTCCAAAAACAGCTGTGAGCAGGGGGTTACGTTGAGCAGGTCTGGTGTAAACTCTGTGTTTCTGTAGTTGAAAAAATACTGGTTTGCCTAGTGGTGTTGGACTTGGATGATCTCTCATGCAGAGACATGCAGTAAGACCAGAGAGCTGGTCTGGTGGTAGCAAGCATGACTTGTCCCCTTAGCTAAGCAGGATCTGCCCTGGTTGCCTATTAAAGGGAGACTAGAAATGTGAGCACAGCAAGATATTCTCCTCTGGCGATGGAGCCGCTCTGGGAAGAGCATCTAGGATACAAGTTCTCTCCGTGGCAGCATCTCCAAGATAGGGCTGAGAGAGATTCCTGCCTGCAACCTTGGAGAAGCTGCTGCCAGTCTGTGAAGACAATACGGGCCTAGATAGACCAAGGGCCTGACTCAGTATATGGCAGCTTCCTGTGTTCCTAAACCTCCTTAGCCACTAGTCTGTGTAGTTAGGGATGTTTAAGTCAAGTCAGTCTTTATTACAGCCCATGGCCAGAACCTTTCACCACAACACATTCTCCCTCTGACCCAGAAACCACAAAATTATTGCATGTGTTCTATATACCCAGTATATTCCATTTATGGAATCCATACTTGACTATAAAATTACAGCCAGCCAATTAGGTGGAGCCTTCAAAAAAGCACAGCTGCTTAAAAAATGGCACAACACAGTGGGGACCCCCTTTTGGGAAGCCTCGATATAGGAACAGCCCTGCTGGATCAGACCCAAGAAGGCCCATCTAGTGCAGCATCCTGTTTCGCACAGTGGCCCACCAGATGCCGCTGGGAGCCTACAGGCAGAAGTTGAGGGCATGCCTCTCCCCTCCAACTGGTACTCGGAGGCATCCTACCTTGGAGGCTGGAGGTGGCCTATAGCCCTCCGACTAGTAGCTGTTGATAGACCTCTTCTCCATGAAATTATCCAAACCCCTCATAAAGCCATCCAGGTTGTTGGCTGTCACCACATCTTGTGACACAGAATTCCACAAGTTGACTATGTGTTTTGTGAAAAAAGTACTTCCATTTGTTGGTCCTAGATTTCCTGGCAATCACTCATGTCGGACCTTACAAGCTGCTGCACAATTTGCCAGGAAATTGTCATCACGTGTGTTGCTACAATGTTGACATAGGTAACTTTATTCAGAAGTCCAATGGGATGAACTCGTAGGATTGCCGCTTCGTTGTGTGTTGAGAGAGGAGAGCAAAGAGATAAAATGGAAGTTAAAAAAGGGGCACAGATGGCACATTTAATCTTGTTTTGGCACTTTTCATTGTGCAGTGTGTTCTGGTAAAATGTGTTTATCACAGTTGTACACTCTTTCTGCCCTCTTCTTTTACAACTGATTTCTGTGCATTGTCCTTCGTCTCCTTTGAATCCCTGCCACCCACCTCCACAGATTTGCCACTGAATTTTGCCAAAAGCAAACGAGGAGGCACATTTAGAAAGTCTCATGGCAGCAGACCTTGTACTTATAGGAATACTGATGGAAGTTCTTAAATAGAGCAGGAAGGTTTGTAACATATTGTGTGGGTGGCTTGTCTTCTCAACTCCTTTCTCAGACTCTGGGAACCACTCTCTGCAGAGCGGAACTGTGCCAGCGTACATGTCTGTAAGTGAGAAAAGAACAGACTTTGGATGATGTTCTTTGCTACTCACTTTGATTGTAAAAAGACACTCTGGAAGTGCGGGAGAGTCCTGTGCATCTACCTAAGGATTTTATCTGGAGCGGCCCACTGGGATCTTACTATATCGATTTTGTAAGACCTACATTGAATAGAAGAAGAGCTCTGCTGGATCAGGCCCAAGGTCTATCAGGCCCAGCAACCTGTTTCACACAGTGGCCCACCAGATGCCTCTGGAAAGCCCACAGGCAAGAGGTGAGGGCATGCCCTCTCTCCTGCTGTTGTTCCCCTGCAACTAGAATTGAGAGGCATTGTGCCATTCGCAGACAATTTGTTTCTGGGTTAAATTCAAGGTGCTAATTTTGACCTTTAAAGCCCTTAATGGTTTGGGCCCTGGATACCTGAGGGACCACTTGCTCCAAAGGGTTTCTGCCCGCTTGATGAGATCATCGGAGGGGCCTCTGCTCCCTGTGCCATGGTGAGAGAGGCTTGCTTGTCATGCACACAAGACAGGACCTTCTCAGTTATTCCCCCCAGAGTTTGGAATGGCCAACCAGTGGGCATCCAGTCTCCATCACAGTTTTTAGAAAGCCAGTTAAATTGGCTTTTTACCCAGGCTTTTATATGAGTGCTGTTTTTGTTGCTGTTGTTTTGTATTTTATGGTTATAGTATGCATGTTTTTTAAAATTTTTAATTGGATTTGTATTTTTATATCCCAATACAGTATTTTTATTGTGTAGCTTTTACAGTCTTATATTGTGCTAAATGTTTCATAAACAGCCTTGAGTTTGTTTTAATGAAAGGTGGTATAAAAATGTAGTGATAAATAAGGATAAAGATTTGCACATGTGTTGTCTACTTGGTGAATTTGCAGGTGAAGAGCTTGCATTGAACAATACAAGCAAGAGACATTCCTTTCCCTCAGACAGCTCTTTTAATATTAGGAAATGTTTTGGACAGCCCAAGGCCTACCTAGTCCAGCATCCTGTGGCCCACCAAATGCTTCTGGGAAGCCTTTTTTTTCAAACTATTGCAAACTTCAAACTAAAAGTGTTTGATTCTTGCCCATTAACCCTTCATAACGTTACTTCTGCAAGATAACTGGTCTCTAATGAAGTATCTTTCCACTGCTAAAAAGAAATCTGTTCCCTTCAATGGAGGGGCAGAGTGGCTTGAATGGATTTTTGAAAGCACACCTGCCTTAATTACTCCTACCAGCCATTCTCATTCAGTCCACCATGGTGTATTGGCTTGGCTTGACCCACCAGGCTAAATTTTTCTTGGTGCACTCAAATCATGGGACCCCAAACTCTCATGTTTCCCCCCTCCCCCTTAAAGGAAAACAAAACCCATGTTCTAGAAATGCATTGATTAATAGTAAGGAGGTAAATTGACACAATTCTAGTTGAATTGGTCAATTTCAATGTTGTAAGTAACTCTTTAAAAGATGCCGATGCCCTGCTTTTCATGCGCTGTCCATGAGCCTTATGCAGACATCCTGTGTGCCTCACAGGATATGAATACAGGATACAGAATTTGAACGTTCTGGGGAAATGAGAATCCCCCTCTGTCAATGACTGGCCATGTGCATCCACTCCCTGGGCACCTCCTGTTCAGTGTTTGTAGAGTATTCTTTTATTATATATTATTATTATTATTTATTCGATTTCTATACCGCCCTTCCAAAAATGGCTCAGGACAGTTTACACAGAGAAATAATAAATAAATAAGATGGCTCCCTGTCCCCAAAGGGCTCACCATCTAAAAAGAAACACAAGATAGACACCAGCAACAGCCACTGGAGGGATGCTGTGCTGGGGGTGGAGAGGGCCAGTTACACTCCCCCTGCTCAATAAAGAGAATCACCACTTTAAAAGGTGCCTCTTTCCCAAGTTAGCAGGGGTTCAGGATTCAGAACCCTCCATGTATTCAGCACTGCTCCTTTGGAGATAGATGCTAAAAATGCAGACGTGTGTGGTGTGTGATTCTCTGGTGTGCCCTCCCCCCCCCCCACATATGGTGTGGGAGATGACACCTGTCTGCAGTCAGCCTAAAGACCACCTGTAATTAAAAACCTATGGAAGTGGCCTAGTCTAGATTCCTTCGTGCCATATTTCAGGTGCCTAGGTGTGTCTTGAATGCCATCCTGTGCCTAGAAGGAGGTTTAAGCAGAGTCAGGGCCCAGGAATGGCTCCACACATTTAACTGTGGGCTCAAATTGCATTTCTGCCATCAGGGCCTTGTGCCCGCACCCCATTGGTACCGAAAGATGAGTTCCACTCTAACTGGTGTAAGAGCCTCTGATAAATTGGGTAGATATGGCTTCTCTCCACAATACTTTATATTCATTCGGATATGATGCTGCCAAAGAAACTATTAAACAACAAATAGTGGATATGGAGAAGCAAGTTGATCTAAGTTCTGTTGCCCCTAGTAGTATTCCAGACGGCTTCCCAAACTACCCTCAGCCAGCTGCGTACTTCACAAGTTTGACCGCTCTAAACTGGAGGAGAGCTTTCTTGCTGGTGTGGTTTCATGCCCTGCCATCTGCCATTTTGGATGGCAGGTTGAAGAAAATACTGCTCAGGAACTGGCTATGTCCATGCGGCTCAGGCAAGATTGAAACCATTGCACGTGTTTTTCTGTATTGTTCATGTTATAGGAACATTCATATTGCCTGGATTGAACCACTTTTTAAAAATATGCCAGGTTGATGGGAGGAATAACAATATCTCCTTCCTTTTGGCAGATTGGTATATATCTGTTGCAGCTGGGGATAGCAAGATTCTGTGCGGGAGCAACTGACTATTTGCAATTGAGATCTCTGTATACTTTGATGTTCTACTGTCTAGCTCTGTTGTGTTGATCTTATTTTGTTTATTTTGATTGCCGCTTTTATATTTATTTGCTGATTGCTGGTCACAGACCAAATAAATTCATTCATTCAACTTAAAGATGGAGGAAGGAGAGCAGGATTCACAGCTGCTGGCTCTGTCCCCAGCCTCTGGTTGTGTCTGGTGACTCCGTCCCTCAGCTTCCACATGTTTAGGAGGCTGTGATCCAGCTCCTCTTCTTCATGTTGACTGATGGTGTGGATGGACGGTGGGAGAGAAGAGTTTTTATATCCAGAATAATTCTCTCTCTCCAATACCTAGATCTCAGTGTCTCAACATGGTAACATTTCCATTGCCGTATTTTTTTTCTCTTTAAGAGATGTAAAGGAAGTGTATGCTACTGAATTGCCATACATTGAAATATTTACAACAAAAACGAATGGCTAAGTAAAGCTTTGAATTCATATGAACATCTAAAGAACATTAACTGTACTTTATTGCATTTCTTTCTGAACTCAAACACTTTCAATTCAGATACTTATGACCGTTGTGTGGGGTGGAACACTTTTGAGAGATGGATACATCATGTCAAATGGTATACTAATTATACTTAGTATAACAGAAGTCAAACATGCTAAATTGGATCCCAGTTGATTTGGGTACCAGAACATTTTCTGATTTAAAAAAAAAATCTAGGAAACTTACTTCATTAGATGCAATTTCCCCATCAGTCAAAGTAGAACTGTATTTCTGAAGATACTTTTCACAGAATACTTAGTAAAAATGGCCCAAGAAGCTGTATTGGATACTTAATGCAATTTATTCACCCGCTATAAATGTATGTTCGTACATGTATAAATGCTGCTTGTCTAATCTGGCAGAATACCTACTCATGTGCATCTAATATGAATGGATTTCTTTCTGTGTTCAGCTTTGAGTATATTTCAGGATGAAAATCTGCCTTTGCCATTGTTGTATATGTTTTATTCCTCTTAATAACAATAGTGTTGCCTCTTTTTGGCAAATCCACTAATAGAGCGTCATTAATAAAAGGAGGAGGACAGTGTTTCTGAAATAATGCATCTGGGATACAGCTCATTACATTGTTACCACCAGGATTGTGTACGTGGTCTGCACTGTGATTTATGGCCAGCTTAGTTTCTGAGCTCTAGGTAATTATGGTATAGACACACTGACAACATACGGACAAGACTTGAATGCTTAAATTCTTTTTTCTTGTGAGACAAGAAGTTCCTTCCCTCCACCACCACCATCCCCCCAAAAAATTACCATGAGGCTCTGAAAATCTTTTTTAATGAACAAATATTTGAATACTGTCAGAATCTGCTGGACACATCCCCCCCCCCCCCCGCAATCTGAATTCCCCGTTATCTGGCTTATTTTTCAAACCTTACCAAAAGCTGCTTCGGTGTAAACAAACAAACAAAAAAATTCCAGCTTGTCTCCCTGACAGCAAAGAACACACTGATTTGATAAACTGCTGCTAACTTGCAAAACTTTAGCAGGTTCTCATAGCAATCTGTCACTTTGTTCTTCGCCCCTTTAAAGCTGCAAGATGGGAGCCGAAGTATTTTAATCTGTCACTGTTCTGGATGCCCTGTGCAGTGAGTGGACATCATTAACATGGTGAAAAGCAAAGATCTGTTGTATGATGTTGGGTGGATTTTCTGTCGTGCAGGATGCTGCATCAGCTGTGTAATGTCTTATGTTGCCTGTCTGGTGGTGATTGTGTTATTACAAGGTTTGCACATCAGGGACAGAAGATTGGAGCTGACAATCTCCACAGTGTTTGAGGGGCAGAATTGAGCTGGAAATTTTTCT
The DNA here is from genome assembly GCF_027244095.1 of Hemicordylus capensis. Taxonomy (NCBI): domain Eukaryota; kingdom Metazoa; phylum Chordata; class Lepidosauria; order Squamata; family Cordylidae; genus Hemicordylus; species Hemicordylus capensis. Next base: position 25,911,871 of record NC_069667.1, read on the forward strand.
CCACTGGATCTCTTCAGGGCAGAGGTGGTAGGGGTGGTGCAATGTATTTTATTTATTTATCAAATTATACCCCGCCCAAACTTACGTCTCTGGGCGGCTAACAACAATTAAAACACATATAAAAGTTTTAAAAGTTCAACATATAACCACACATATAAAAGTTAAAACAATTCAATAATTCAAAAACCATAAAAGTAAACAAACAAGACTTTAAAAAAATAACCTGAGAAAGCTTGGGGGGGAAATGGGTTTTCAAATGTTTTTTTTTTTAATTGCCAGAGATGGGGAGGATCGTAACTCAGCAGGGAGCGCATTCCACAATCTCTGGGCAGCAACCGAGAAGGCCCGTCTCTGTGTAGCCACCAGACGAGTTGGTGGCAACTGGAGATGGACCTTCTCAAGTGACCTCAGTGGGAGGTGGGGTTCGTACAGAGAAGACGCTCTCTTAGATACCCAGGACCTAAGCTATTTAGGGCTTTACAGGTTATAACCAGCACTTTGTATTTTGCCCGAAAACCTGTTGGCAGCCAGTGTAACTCCAACAGCAAAGGAGTAATGTGGTCTCTCCGAGATGAAAGCTCTGGGTTCCAGGCTCACAGCCCCTTTTTTGATAATTAAATGCCATCATGCCCCCACAATAGCTGTCTGGTTCCTTCCCAGAAAGTAACTGGAGCATCCAAGTGCTGTATTGGGGGCTTAAGCATCTGTTTTATCTCTAGCACAGCACCTTCTCCCTAAAAGATGGAGACAAGAAGTAAGCATTGCTGCTGTATTGCCAGCTTCTCACCCTCCAGTTGAGGAGGAGGTGGCTGAAGAGATTTGACTCCTCCTCCTCCTCCTTCTTCTTCTTAAGGTGGAGTATTCAAACATGCCGACTTCCCTACCTTCAACATGAAGTGGTATAGTCCTCTTGCTTCTGGTTTGTGTAAACCTGTCATCGTCTTGGAGCCATTAGGATGCTGGGCAGGGTGGCAAACACACAGATGATGGAATGTGTCTCTAAGAATGCTTAGGGTGGCACCAGTGTTCTCTCTAATGGTTTCCATAGCTGTGCGGAATGAGTTTTGTTCTGAGTGGCAGTTTCAAGGCGGTGTGTGCACACGTCCATTTAGAGTGGGACTTTCCTGATTCAACCTGTGCGAGATCTAAAATTAGCTGAGTGGACATCAAAAAAACATGTGAGCACACATCTTAGATGGAACACTGGGTGGAACTACTCGGAATCCCTCCGACATGTAATATGACTGGCTGTGTGTCCTGCTGTTATGTGGAGAGTTTTCTCACCAGTGGGCGACCAGTGTTGAAGTGTGGCTGCAGTGCCTCTTGCCTTTATTTCTCAACCTTGGGTTCATTATAACATCGTCAAAACACTCCATAATGAAGAATAAAATATCACTTCTGGGTCACAGCTTAAATCTTTTTTTCCTTTTGGACATTTTAAGTTTTCCACTTGGAAGGCATTTGTGTAGGCTGGTCATCAAGCAGAAGTGTGTTTGCCATTGCAAAGCATTTAAAAGATGGAATATAACATTTAAAGAAAATCACCCAAAGTGTCCATCTCTCCCCAAATTGCCAGGCAAAGTGTCCTTTGCCATGGATACAGTGCTTAGTGGATCTTCCAAGCAATTAACATCTTAAGCAGTTCATCTTATTAAATTGCAGAGATCTTACACAAGCAAAAGTGTGTGTGTGTGCGTGTGTGCATGTGCGCATGTGTGTGTGCACGCATGCACTTGATTTTTAAAAAATGTTATTGAGACTTTACTCTGCTCCAGAGTTAGTCTGATCCACATACACCAGCTTACAGGGCTGTGTTGTGTCCAGATTGCTGTCTGTCTGTCTGTCTTCAGTTTGACCTGGGCTGATTGAAAGTGTCAGTAGACTTCTGGCCAGCAAAATAAAGTACTATATTCAGAGCATGCTTTCTTGGTAAATAGCCAAGAAGCTGCATTGGGAGTTTGATTCAATTTTATTTACCCGCTATAAATGTATATACCATGCATTAAAATGACAGAGTAGATTCACAGCATTCAAGTAAGTTACATAAGTGTGCATGGTTTATGGAGGAATGGGGAAGTGGAAATGGCCAAGATTTCACAAGGTTTTAAAAATAAACACTGAACCTTATTCTCCAACCTGTACTGTGTTATAGCCATCTTGACCTCTGGTGAAACTACAGTCAAGAGGTAAGAATTAAGATTGCACAATTCCTGTTGCACTTCTGTCTTTCAAAAAGCAGGAAATTGCAAGCTGAATTGAGTTGTTCAGACCTGGCTGTTCTCTCCCACTACAAATCTCTTCCTTTTTAGCGGTCTAGTTTGTTGTGGTTGCCAGGAGTTGACACCGACTCGACGGCACAACTTTAGTTTGTTGATGGCATCAAATCCTGATACTTTGAAAAGGAAAGAACTATAGCTGAATGACAGGTACATGCAAAGCACGTGAAGGTCCCGGTTCAATTTCTGGCATCTCCAAGTAGGATTCGGACAGACCCCTCTGAATCCCTGAAGAGTGTTGCTGCCAGTTATTGTAGGAAATACTTGCTAGCTTTAGAATCCTAGCCTTCACCTTTCCTCCCCGCTCTCCGAGGTAGAATTAGAAATTAATTAATCAGCCATCCTGATGCACTATTGAAATATGTCTTGAAGTGTCATGTTTGTCTCCAGAATCATAAACCATGCTGAATTCAGATTTTGTTAGCAAACATTACCCCCGTTCTGTATATTAGGACTGCAGTTTTTATCAAAGCATTAAGCCACACTTTTGACTTCCACAGGGGGGCTACCTGTGTGTTTCATCTTGAACCCCATGGTGAAAATTAAGCATTAAAGCACCTCAATATAGTTATGGGCTAATTAAGTTTGAACATAACTGTTTTCCAGAATTGGGAAATACAAAAATTATCTGTGTTATAAACGTGCACTACAGATCAATGTCTGGGGTTTGCGGATTAATACGGAAGTCATTTTGTATGCATAACTGTTTACCATTTCAGATGTTTATACGTAGTGTGTTCTGTCTCAAAACAATGTACAGGGAAAACAACATAGACTTCAAAAGAACCCAGCACTGCAATTGCAGGTTGGTTGGTTTTACATATTTATATACCACCCAAGCCTTATGTCTCTGGGTGGTTTACAATACAACAGCACATTTTAAAAAAATAATAATGTTAAAATGGAAGTCATTTTGTTTACAATAACTGTTTACAATTTCAGATATGTATAGGTAGAATTTTTTAAAAAAAATTAAAACAGTATTAAAATCTGTCAGTCTAATTAAAAGCGGTGAATGAGGTCCACGTGTACTGGACTTACTCCATTGAAAAGTGTGCACAGGATTGCTGGCTCAGACCTTTTTAGTTGCCTACAATCCAAAGACCGGTAAACCCATTTCTTAACTACTCTGAATTTTGCTTTGTATAGGCTGCTTTTTGGTTTGTCAGGTATCTAACCATGCTGTCTATGTAAATGGCTGCTGCGCATGTGCAGAGGCCATGTGCATGCCAGCACTGTGCAGGGGCAGCTGGGAGATGCTCTACCGGCATATGGGCATAGTTGTAGGGAGTGCCGGGAGAGCAGCGAGTGGAGGAGGCACAGATATGGACCTGCTCTCTGCGGCTTTAAAGGGGCTGTGTAAGCCCTCAATTTTAAAGGGAGGTGTCCACAGTTTGGACAGCTGAATCACATTTCATCCCATCCCTAGTTGGGACCACTAGTCTGAACACTTGTCCTATTTTGTGCATTGCGTAAATGAAGCTAGCTTGCAAGTGAGTTGAATATGGTGGAGTTAGACACTTCTCCAAGGTCAGATGCCTGAAGTTTGATTCATGGTTCAACTCCTGGGTAATGTCGGTGTGTGCCGATTTCCCTCCCTCTGTAGGAAATGCAACTTCATTTATATCTGTGTAGACGGTACATGCAAAAAGTGCTTAACTCCGCAAATAGCTGAAAAATGAATACCGTGTCTGCTAAATAAATGGTTGTAAATCAATTAAGCATTTAGACACTTTTTTTCTTTTCCTGTTTGCAGATTACACGTCAAATGAATGAATTGCCTGTTAGCTTAGATGTAACAATTAGCTTGGGTACCATTTTGGTTGCATTAGGTTATGAAATGAAATAGATTGAAACTTAAATGCTATATTGCTACTTTCTAACCACTCATTATTGTTGGGAGGGCGCCCCCTCCACTCTTTCTCTAGAATCGGAAACTCGGCTGCTTCTTGTATTTGCAGTAGAAGTAATAGAATTTAGGGAGTGTCTGCTGAGGGCTCTTTTAGGCTTGGTTTCCCCCACACATGCTCTGAGTTGAACATAACAGTGATCCTCGGCCAGGGTGCATGACGGAATTGGAGACTGCAACAGGGCAAAGCTGCAGTGTGAGCCTGGGGATATTCCATGTGATACACTTTCTATTTATGTATTGGATTTTGCCCTTCCTGGAAGGATTTAGAGCATATGGATTTAGGATGTGGAACAACCCAGAGGAAGAATTTACATTAGAAGATAGTAGTTGGGTCTCACGATTCGGAGTGGGTTCTCATGATCCGGAGTAGGGTGGGAGACCTATCCTACCCATGTTTGGGAGTTGTGCGTGTGCCCATTTTTGCTATCGCGAGTTAAAGGCAAGGTAGGAAGGGGAGGAAGTGTTTGTCTGCTAAAAGTGGCTAAGGACTTGTTGTCCTACCCGCTTAAAGAGCTTAATAAAGCTGCTAGGGGAGGATGGAGCTCACCAGTCCAGCTTCTGCTTAGCAGGCAATCACTTCCTTGCTTTTTACTCACAGACTATTGGGAAACAGGAGTGCATACAGCTCCTGAACTTGGGGAGGATGTGTCTCCTACCCTAACTAGTCATGACAACAACCAGAGGTGCACCTAGGTAACTTTGGAGCCTGGAACTAAAGGCCTTTGGAAACCCCCCCTCCTCCGGCTGCAAGAAGCATCATCCCCCTATCCCTGCACACACAGTGACACGCAGTATTTTTAATACATGGGTTCTTGAGGGCACCAAGCAGCAAATGGACTCACGATATAATAATACAAAACAGGTATATTTATGCCAATATGCATTAGCAGAAACCTTTCAACATACAACGTAACATATTCTCATCCCACACATTTCTTTCCCCACTCCCCCCTCTGTCTTTAAAGCACCTGGCACAGGTCATAATCACACTCAGCTGCCTGGTGGAGTGTGGTCCAGTGACAAATACACCACCCAGGACAGATTTGGGGGCCCCCCAGTGGATGTGGAGGCCCTGGACTTGGGCCCCGAAGTCCAGGGGTAAGAGTGCCACTGAGAACAACCCTACTGAGTGGCTAGCAGGCATCCAAGTGAACTTCTTGGCTAAAAGCCATCCTTTCCTCTTCCAGGACCAATATTGTATTCCAAACGCCACACTGAGTAATCTTCCCAAAGCTTTTAAGAACAATACCAAAGGGTTTAAAAACCTGTGAGTAGCTGAGTGATAAAGCTTTTCATGGTTAGTTCTGAAGGATGTGCGCATCACATGAATGCCACATAAGGGCTTTCACCAGAGACTTGGGTCTGTTTCTTGCAGTCTGGACTACAGCATTTCAGAATGTTGGTGGGGCTCTATGTGAAGGGATGCTCCTCCATACAAAAAGGGATCCCTGCCCAGAGAACACTAGAATGCTAGAATCTTGCAGAAAAGGCAAAGTCAGACCCATCTTACTAACAATGGGGGAAGCGTTCTGTGTGTTCGTGTGTTGTGTGAAGTGTAACTTGTAGTCTGAAATGGAAGACCTTTTCTCTAGGCCAGGCCTGCTCAAATTCAGCCTGCCTGCGGATGTTGGTATTGTCATCCAAAAACTGCTGTTGGGCCTAAGCTGAGCAGGCCTGGTCTAGGCTGTAGGTGAGCAGCCTCCTGCTCTGAATTATTCTACTTTTTGTCAGCTTTTAGTAGTCACATCAAAATCCTGCTCTGCTGTAGGTGGTCAGGTAGATGGAGAGGAGAGCTGGTCTTGTGGAAGCAAGCATGACTTGTCCCCTTAGTTAAGCAGGGTCCACCCTGGTTGCATTTGAATGGGAGACTAGTAGTGTGAGCACTGGAAGATGTTCCCCTCAGGGGATGGAGCTGCTCTGGGAAGATCATCTAGGTTCCAAGTTCCCTCCCTGGCAGCATCTCCAGATAGGGCTGAGAGAGACTCCCGCCTGCAAACTTGGAGAAGCCGTTGCCAGTCTGTGTAGACAATACTAAGCTAGATGGACCCATGGTCTGACTCAGTATATGGCAGCTTCCTATGTTCCCATGTCATGGTTGTACTTTGACTCATCTGAACACCATTGACTATGTCTGTAGATGGGCATGTAAAAATGAATTTATGCAGTCTCATCAATATACATGGCACTTCTAGAAATATATAGGTAAAAATTGGACAGTTTCTGCCTTCTTCCTTCCTGCAGGCTTTTGTCTTCAGTTTATTTCAAGTGTGTGTGTGTGGGGGGGGAGATGGACCACGAGTTTCTTCTTGCAGGTTTCAGATAATTAGTAAACTCCTTAGAATACTCATTATAAATAGATCAAAGCTTTTTGAATCTTCGTTACAAAGGCAGTCATCTTAGATCTATCTTGAACTGCTGCCTCTTCCTCCCCCCTCCGTAAGCCCTGCTGTTTTGCCACTTTGTGTTCCCTTAAATTATTAACGTTGAAAATACTAAATTATTCAGCATGGTAAAAAAATCTAAAGGAACTTCATTTCCACAAAAAGAACTTTCACACTACTGAAGCTCCCTTAACGAATCTTCAATTGTAGCTGGGATTTCTTTCCTTATATTTGGGATCCCTTAACCACTTGCACCCTAGGATCAGCAGCTGATGAATGGAAGGATAAGTAGCAGGTGAATGGAAGCTTTTCACTTCGCTTCTAAGAGTGATGCAACTTTAGCTTTTGAGTTCCAGCATGTAGTTCATAGCTCTTCATGGCTGGAGACCAAGCTATTTTTTAGCCTAGGCTTCCTTAACTGCTGAAGCTAGAGCTGTAGGGTCTGCCCTGGTTGCATATGAATGGGAGACTAGAAGTGTGAGCACTGGAAGATATTCCCTTCGGGGGGTGGAGCCGATCTGGGAAGAGCAGAAGGTTCCAAGTTCCCTCCCTGGTGGCATCTGCAAGAAGATAGGGCTGAGATAAATTCCTACCTGCAACCTTAGAGAAGCTGCCACCAGTTTGTGAAGACAATACCGAGCTAGATAGACCAAGGGTTCTCATATGGGAGAAGAGGCTCCTTGAAGTACTCAGGTGAGAGAATGGATCAGTAAGCACTCAAGGAGTGTGTGTGTGTGTGTGTGTGTATACGTACGTCCCCACACACACAGGTGTTAAAGACCAGTTTGGTTCTGTTCTGAAGCTATTTTGCTGCTCTGACTGACTTGTAGTTCTTTTCTTTGGCATGGGTATCAAACCTCTCCTTGATATCCCCAGGCTTTTTACGTTCAGGTCTTGCTGCCTCCTCAGTGGCCCAGGCCATCATCACAGTGCCCTCCTGCTGTGTTACGTGTTCCTCTCAGTTCTATTTATGCATGTCATTCCTTGCTAATCACCCAAACAGCAGAGAAGTAATGTTGTACGGTAGCATATATGGCATGGCTGCATGTATCTATATTATTCTCTTCTACACCATTCATTTAGATCTCTATAATAAGACACCACAAAGGGCAAAGAAGCTATAGACTGGGCTTGGGTCTTTCAGGGAGCACTTTTTCAATGATAAGAAATTCTTTCCATGCACATCTAACCGCTTGCGGGAGTAGAAAGCAATACAATAACGTTTGTGTGTAAAAGGTTTTGCTATACAGTTTCACAATATATCAAGCACGACCAAATGGAATTAGTTCTTAAAAAAAGAACAAAAACCCTTGCATGTGTGAATTTTCTTAAAAACCTCACGAAATGCATTCAGTGCTGAAGCATTCATGTTTTCCATAATGTACCTGCCAATTGTGGTTCCTTAAACCTATCAAAGCAGCAGGAAAAGCATCCCCTATCTGCTCTGTTTAGGGGAAGAACTGGGTCAGTAATTTTATTTTATTTTGTTTTGTTTTTTAAAGGCGATTCTGTCCCCCATAAGTGACTATGGCCTGGCTTAGATAAACAGCTTATCAAATTCTAAAACTGTTCTTGGACTGTGTCACTTCAGACTGCAAGCAAGAGATGGGTGTTTTCCCATCATGAAGACAATGTTGGCCCACAGAGAAGATGTCAAGGTGAAGACTGAGCTAAACTTCTTCTTACTGACAGCAGACAACATTCTGTGCAGCAGTATGTTGGTGTCGGGGGCCTTCTGGGGCTGCTGCTCATCTATCAGGACCCCTAGTGGTATTGCACAACGACTTACAGTGGTATGCATGTAGTTGCACAACTCTTCTATAATCAATTTGTGGAATTCTCTGCCACAAGATGTGATGACAGCCAACAACCTGGATGGTATTTAGAGGGGTTTGGATAACATCATGGAGGACAGGTCTATCAACGGCTACTAGTCTGAGGATTATAGGCCACCTCCAGCCTCAGAGGCAGGATGCCTCGGAGTACCAGTTGCAGGGGAGTGGCAGTGGGAGAGAGAGCATGCTCTCAACTCCTGCCTGTAGCTTTTGGGTGGTGGTAATCAGATACTTGATATAGTGGTCCCCTCCAAGGATGTTAGGGTATTTGTAAAGGAAATGTTGTTTGATATTCACGGGACTGGATCGTGTCCCTGGAACTGTTTCTCATTGATGCCAATCTTTGTAAAGATTGCTTTACAAAGATTGCTTTGCATTTCCACTACAAGGAGGAAAAAATCTTCCCTCTAATGCTATGTTATATCTCCTGTTGCCTATTTATATTTTGTTGCTAAGTGAAACATAGCAACATGTATTTTGCGAAGTGCACATCTTACACTTTACTCTTTCTTAGAACTACAGATTGTTTAACATCTAGCTCGAGCCTCTCTAACTACAATTCACAGTTTGAAAAGGAATTCCTTCCATGTGGAAGAAAATGTACCTAGTGCAAATTTGAAGGTATTGGCAGCTAAGTGGGTTACTTCTCATTACTTTCTTCTTCTTTAAAAGAGATGATAGACATAAGCATATCTAAAAGGCGAAATACCATGTTAGTGAAGCTGGTGTGAAGGAAATGACTGTTGGTGATCATTTGGTACTGGTCCATAAAGAGCTTGAAGCTTTGACCACAGTTCCTTTGCTTGCAGAACATATCTTGGTTAGCTTCTAGTATCATACTGGTATAGTAGTGCCAGTTTAGGAAGCTGCCATATACTGAGTCAGACCATTGGTCTATCTAGGTCAGTATTGTCTGCACAGACTGGCAGCGGCTTCTCCAAGGTTGCAGGCAGGAGTCTCTCTCAGCCCTATCTTGGAGATGCTGCCAGGGAGGAAACTTGGAACCTTCTGCTTTTCCTAAAGCAGCTCCTTCCCCTGAGGGGAATCTCTGACAGTGCTCACACATCGTCTCCCTTTCACATGCAACCAGGGCAGACGCTGCTTAGCTAAGGGGACAAGTCATGCTTGCTACCACAAGACCAGTTTGCTAACATCGTTAAGACGAGTCATTCCAGCATTCTACCATTATAAGCCCTGAACATTCCAAACTGACAGTTTGCCTGATCCCTAACATCTTTCTCTTCATTTTCTTGCTCAATTTATATACTTCCTGAAGTGGCTCAGGGCAGTTAAAATTAAAATAAAAAATACAGAATAAAACAAAGTCAAAAAGTATTTAAACCAGATTAAATATTAAAATTAAGGATAAAACTACATATCATTAAAAGCCAGGCTGGAGAGCGTGAAATATTTTTTAAAATCATGTGTGTGCTGTATTTAATTATTTATAAAAGCATAGACCTGATTTATTTATTTATTTCAAATATAGGATTTTATGCACAATCCTGTGTTTGGGGGAAGGAAATCCAGAATCCCCATAATAGGGTGAAATCAACAAAAGGCTTGATTTTGCCTGCTGAGAGTTCTGAAGCCAGAGTGTAGAGGGGCAAATTTCCTTGTCTCTATGGAAGCAGAAAAGGAGTGTGATGAGAAAGCAATTTCGTCCCTTGTATGCTCTTCTTGGCTCTCTTGTTGTGGAGCTTGAGAGTAGAGCAACCTTCCCTTTGGAGAAACCCTGCCTATGAAAACTTGGGCTGTTTGAATGTAGGAATGTTGCCCTCTGTGTTGCCAGGAACTTTTTCAAATGGCGACTTTACCATGATTTTATGTTGTGAGTGTGTGTTCACATATTGGACAGATTTACACCCAAAGTCTGTGCGATATTTCAGAGAGCACTTTGCACATGATTCAGGGTTTCCCGCTCCATATTGGAACCTAGCCCGATTTATGTCCGGGGTAAAAACAATCCCCTTTTTACATCGGTGTATCCATTGTGCCCCAAACTTGCAGTAAAACCTGCTGTCAGGCAGTTATAGTGTCAGGATACTTATTGTTCTGCTGGCAGGTTGGTTGAAGGAGCTGATGGGCTTTCTCCCTCCAACCCCATATCTGCAATCTGAGTTCTTGATCTAAATTCAAGTTTTTTCCTCTAGTCGGGGCAGTTTGCTATAACTTTTTTTAATGTTTCTGGGCAAAGTACAAAGTGCTGGTTATCACCTTTTAAAGCCCTAATAGCTTAGGTCCAGGTTACCTTAGAGAGAGCTGCCTTCTGGTGATCTCCATCACATGCTGAGGTCCTCTGGAGTAGTCCGTCTTGGAACTGGGTCTCCTCTGTCCCTGCTCCTGGCCTGTGGAATGCACTCCCAGCAGATATCCGTAGTTTGGGCTCATTGTTGGCCTTCAAGAGAGCCCTAAAGATTTACTTGTTTGGCATGGCCTTCCAAGGTTTTTTAATTGTTTTAAAGTGTTTTTAATTGGTTTTAAATGACTCTCAACTGTGTTAAATTTGTTTTTGTATTGTTTTAACGTGTTTGTTTTAAAGGGTGTATTGTATTCTACTTCTTGTGTACTGCCCAGAGCCTTTGGATGGGGCAGTATAGAAATCTAATAGAAATAAACAAATTAATTAATTAATTAATTAATTAATATAATAAATAATAAATAAATGTGCACTGTTTTGAAAGAGAACATATTGTAGTACAGCATTTCTCCTTGAAAAAGCACAGTATTTGTTTATATGTGTGTGGGCACAATTGTGGTTAAAAATTACTATTTCTGGATTTTCTCACATTCTCGGGTTTCTTGGGCAGTATGTTGTTCTATAAATTTATTTGGGCAGTGTGTTGTTCTTTAAACTTATTTCACTTGTGCAGCATCCATCCTAAAGCGACTCAGGTTTACATATTGAAACTGAGCAACTGCTGAATAGAGGTGCATCTGTCACCTTTTCTCTGCCCTTCCTAAACATATGTTTTTAGGGGTTAAAGGTGACGGATTCATTTATTTATATGATTTGCATTAGGAGAGCCAGAGTCCAAGACACTCTTCCTTATAATTAAAAACCAGTTCTTGAAAACCCCTTGATTAGCACTTCTTTTAAACAATGCAGAATGCTACTCAAATATTTTTAGATTATCCAATATTTTAGATAATTGACAGATACTATGGAAATTGGCCGCATCCTTTTTGGCCTGCGACAAATGTGGCTGATGTTGGGGCTACTCATTGTCTCTTCGCTTTATAATCAAGCTAACTCAGGATTAGAGAAATGAAGTTAATGTATACCCCCAAATTAAGCAAAAGGATTTATACCTGTCGATTGTCCTTGAGCGTCAAATACTCCATCTGTGTGTAAAGATCTTCATATGGTTCAACAAGCTTAGGTCCCCCTAGGGCACATGAGAGGCTTTGCAGAATTATGACTTTTAAGGGCTCACTACAGCAGTTCCAATTATGTATTTCCCTCGCTGTTCAATGAGTAATTCATTTTTAAAAATGGAATAAAACTCATGCTGTCCACGTACTGCTTTTTAAACTGAGCCAACAGCTCTAAGCAATTGAACAAAGGTCTTGAAATCTCAGTCTCCAAATGGACTTGAACTGGTGAGACCTGGGTCCAGAAGATCCACACTCATTTACTGGGTAGTCTTGGGCACTTTCCTAGCTGACCACCTTCACTGGTCGCAATGTAAAATATTGAATGCTTGTTTGACTTGGAAGTTACATTGGGACAAAGAAATGCAGCAGTGTCTTTTTACTTCCAAAGTATGTCCAAAACATAACTCTTGAATTGTGTTGCATGAGTGCGAGTGGGGGTGGGGAGAGGCCAGCAAGTAGCTGGCTGTGCTTGAGGAAATGTGCTTAACATTAGGGCTGCATCTGTTACTGGATTGCTGTAACTCCGCAAATATGTCCAGCAATCAATTATTTCACTAGTATAGTTGCATAATTCAATAACTAGACATATTTCTGCAAAATCAATAAGGCAGCCATTGTGTGTGCTAATTAAATACCGATCATTACAGCCCCAGCTGTTGGTGGAAACTGCTTAGCTGCTAGTGGAATGACTGGTAAAAGAATGAGGTTATCACCAGTTCATAAGCAGCAGCAGATCAAAGTTGGTGAATCTGAATGGAGATGGTGGGTCTGTTGGGGAAACTCTTTCTATGCTGGAGAAGTCATTACTGCAGCTGCTACTGGGTTCAGCTGTCCCTAAGCAACAATTGTAGCTTTGTAAAGGTGTGTAAGGGTTCAGGCTTAACTATAATGGAACACAAATGATAGGGATGTTCACAACTCTTGGTTTGTGCACTGGCTCAGTGCTGAATCGGTTTGGACAAATTCTGTACCAGTTTGGTGCTGTGGGGAGTAGGATGGCAAGCAGTGTGTGTGTGTGTGTGTGTGAGAGAGAGAGAGAGAGAGAGAGAGAGAGAGAGAGAGAGAGAGAGAGAATGAATGAATGAATGAATGAATTATGGTAAGAGGGGCATTTGGTAGCATCTCAACAGACAGTTCATCCCTCCCAATGTCAGGTCCTGAGACAGGATAGACTGTACCCATACCTACTCAATGTCTATGTTTTTGTTGCAAACCCAAGGAGAGGCATTCCACAGTCAGCCTTCAGTTGAATGCACCGTAAGCTTAGATGCACATGGCATAAGCAAGATGGGGGCCAGTCGATTTGGGAGACATGCAATCCAGCAAAAGGGAAGCTTCCAGGATGCACTTCTCACCGTGTTGTTTGCGGCAAGGCCCGGAGGTCAGGGGCAGCTCCCATTAACTTTAACTGAAGCTCCCTGACCAATCATTTATTTGGCCTGTACAAAGTTTCAGCTGAAGTCAAATACTCCACCCAGCATGTACAGAGGTGGTCATATTCACTCTACAGAGCTGCACTTTCCTCAGCGTTCGTAGGACTCCTTTAAGGCAGGGGTTTCCAAGCGGTTTCCAAGTACCAGTGGTGCTCCAGATGTTGAAGTACAACTCCCCTCATCCCCAGCTACATCGCCACAATTTATCGTGGGTGGGGATGATGGGAGTTGTAGTACAGTGACATCTGGAGTACCACTGGTTGGGAACCCCTGCCTTAAGGAAAACAGATCCGTGTCTAGCCCCTGGATCTTAGCAAGCCTTGTGCCATCTTAGGAAGTGTGTACAGACTTCTGGGAAGTGTCGTTATTTTCTCATAAAGGGGTAAGTGCTGGAAAGTACTAGAAAGAACCACATTTCCTGGAAGTCTGTGCACACCTAAGATGGAACAGGGGCTTTACAGCATGCCTAGTCCAATGCTAGGAAAAGCACAATAGTTGCAAAGGTCAGCATATTAGGAAATGGCTCTCAGTGAAAGGTTTGGTTTGGTTTTTGCCGGAGTGCCCCCCCACTTGAAAATTAGTGAGGATCGCTTGCTTAGCACAAGGGAAGTTTAGAAGAACATAGATTTATTCAACATTCAAAATAAGCAAAGTCAACTCAGAAAACTCAATCTGTGATGGGCCACAGATGGCTCTTTATCAGGGGACTCTATAATTAGTAGATAAACAAAGACTTCACAGGCATTAGATCGAAACATAGGTTGTCGTAATGGTTATAATAAAAAGCATATTTATTTCATATTAAACATCAGCCGCACATTTTCTTGTCAGCTCAGTTATGTCTTAGATTTCATACATCCAGTAGGTGCTTGTACACTATTTTTAAGCTATTAATTGCATGTCTATACTACCCACTCAAAATACCTTTTGAATTCCCCCCTCCCTCCTCCCCCACAGGAATACAACTGGTATTCTTAATTTTTATATATTAAAGTGATCCAGGATTTTCTTGTAAATAACATTTCCAAATTGCTTTTTAAAAATAAAGAAAAAGGATAAGACTGATATGCAGCATTAGAATGCAAAAAGGGAAAAACGGTATGTCTTGCGAAATTTCAAATACGCATCTCCAGGAGGGTCATGGATGTTGACATTTTGTTCAGTCCCTGGCATCTCCAGGCAGGGCTCGGGAAGAAAAGAAAAAAGCCACCCTTCAAAATCCTGAAGAGCCTCTACCAGTCAGTATAGACAATACTGAACAAGACAGACGAATGTCTTCACTCGGCATAAAGGAAGAGTTGTATGATAGGGATGTGCACCAACCAAAGTTCATGCACGAGTTCAACACTGAACCAGTTCGGCACTAGGGGAGAGTGGGAGGGAGGGTGAGTAGGATCTTTTTTTTTTTTAAAAAAGGAGAGCAGGTCCTTACCTTCTTCTCTGCTGCTGTGACACTTGTCCCAAGTACCCATGTGTTGTGCCAGCATGCACTTGGAACAAGTGCCAAGGCAGCAGAAAGCTGCAGAGAGTAGTAAGGACCTGTGTGCACTCTCTTTCTCTCAACGTTCTGTATTTTACGCAGAATACACATCTTAATGTGCAACTTGCAATGTATTATTGCACCCACTGTTTGGGTGAGCATTGTAATCAAAGGAAACCATGAGAAGCTTGATTGCAGCAAAAAACAGCGGAGGCATCTGTCTATCTCTCGAGTGGACCAACATGATTGGCAGGATCATGTGCAGCTGTGGTGGCCCAAGGCTCAATTCCTGTGAAGCCTCAACATTCATATTTGTTTTCAGTGCCGAGATTTAATGTCAGGTTTTATGAAGGATGAACACATTCATGTAAACAGTTTTATGCTGCCTCTTTGCTCTCTTTCACAAAGGCATCCAAGGTAGTGTACAAACTAAAATCACAAGGAAAACAGATAATCGTTGTTGTTGTTTTTTAAATGGAGGGTTTTTTGTTTTGTTTTAAATCACAAATAGCAGACAGGAAAAGAGTGTGCACAGGAATGAAATAAAAGCTTGGTGCACCAAGACGTATGCCTGCAAAAGAGTTAGTTATAAGTTTATTCGGTCATTGACCAGCAAACATTTACAATAAAGCAGTACGTATTTTACAAACAATATAACAAAACTTGGCCATAACAGAAATAATATCAGTGTCCTCATTAATTAAAAGATAATTTAAATAAAATTCATCAGAGTATAAAGAGTATATTTGACTCAATATTTGACTATATTTGATTCATCAGAGCAAAAGAGTATATTTGACTGTCAAAAAGTTAGCAAAATTTTGCTCAATTTTTGGTTCAGTGGTAGAGCATCTGCTTTGCATGCAGAAGGTCCCAGGTTCAAGGTCCCCTGGTGTCCCTATAGTTAGGGCTGGGAGACACTCCTGCCTGAAACCTTGGAGAGCTGCTGCCAGTCAGTGTAGAAAATACTGAGCTAGATGGCCTGTTGTAAGGCAGCTACCTAGGTTCCATCTGCTTTGCATGAAGAGGGTTCAAGTTTCAATCCCTGGCAGCATCTCCAGGTAGGGCTGGGAACGTCTCCTGCCTAAAGCATTGGAGAGTTTCTGCCAGTCTGTGTAGACAATATTGAGATATATCAGGCCTGCTCAACTTTGCCCCCCACCCCCCGCAAACTGTTTTTGGATTACAAGTGTCATAATCCTCAGCTACAGTGGCCAATATCCATGGATTATGGGAGTTGTAGGCCAACATCTGCGGGAGGGCTGAAGCTGAGCAGGCCTGAGCTAGTTGGACCAAGGGTTTGACTCAGTGTAAGTCATCTTCCTATGTTTCTGTGTTCCTCTGGGGCAAGATGCCCCCACTGGCCCCCTAGGGGAGAAGCTGTCCCTGCTTGACAGAAAAATAAGCCTGTGAATGAAATTACACCTGAACAGCTTTCCACCATCCCCAAAACTGATCCAAATTCACCTCATACCAGAGAAAAATGGGAGTAACTTCTAATTAAAATGCTTTCCTTGAGAGTTTTGGGCTTGCATGTGAAGTATTGCTGCTGAACTTGGGTCATCGTATGACTGATAGACTGTTGAGGGCTTCGAATGGTAGAACGATTCCTCATTGTAACTATGCCATGCCAGTAGCGTTTTATCCTGCATGCTAGTTGTCTTATATGCACAAACTAGGAGGGTGGGGAGGGAGAAAACCTGATACCCCACGTTCGGTCTGAAGCGGTACAATTCAATAAAATCTGCCCCTCATCTAAGCCGTCTGCTGCAGAGCTACAATAATTGTTTTCAAGCTGCATAGTTCTGCAAACACTAGGTCTTGGCATATTTTAATTCTTCCAAGCAACATGGTATGTTTTGAAAAGGACAGCGAGGTAAGAGAGAAATGGGAACTGGCTCCTCGACATCTTTAATCTCTGTTATTTTCGTTGGCATCACTGAAAGAGGAAATGATGTTAATTTGGAGCATCTCATCTATATCTTACAAAGGGGCAACAATTCTATATAATGAGCCATAATGGTGACAAAACGCACTCTCCAGTCCTGCAAGCAAACACTGTGTCACCCCCCACCCCATGTTTCCAGTCTTTCTACTGAATACTGCAAGAAATGCACATAACATAAGGACATAACAACACAAAGGAAATAAAAGCGAAGGCTAGAATTCTTTCAGATCTTGCTCCATCGTCGAATCCCAATGAATCCAAATTGTGCCTGGCTCCATAAGAGGCCTTCCCTCTTGTTTTCTAATGGGGCTTCCTTGGCTCATACTATCCCATGTTTTGGCGTGTGTTGAGGCATAACAGTTTTGACACCTCTGGTAAAAACCAGATAGAATTCAAATAGGGCCTTATCAAATAGTCCCCAACTTGCACAGATTAGGGGATAGTGTGGAAGACATCTGTTGGGGGAGAACATAATTCATTCTGGAGAAGGGAGTGTGTTGAAGAGCCCTGGTGAAATGGTCTATCATTCTGTTTTCCAAAGTGGCCAAACACTGTCTCTCCCAGGAAGCCTACAAGCCATGCAAGAGGTAATATCCTCCCTAGAAGTTTAAAGTTGGAAGGGGCCTTGGAGATCTTTGAGTCCAGTGGTGGTCATTGCAAGGTCTGAGAGGCAGAGTCGACTTCCTTTAATGCCAAGGACGGTTCCCTGAGACATTGTTTGATAGGCCTGTGTGCAGCTTTAGCTGAAGTCAAATACTCCTTGCAGCTCCCTTGGCAGTGCCCAGAGGCAACTCTTCCCACCACAGAATGCTGTGTTCTGCCCAGTGCTGGGGGTGGGGCTTTAAGGGAGACGGAGCCCTGGCACCATCTTGAAAGATGCACATGGAGTGCTGGAAAGCATAGTCGTTCCCAGCACTTTCCCCATTGAACTCTATGAAGAAAGCTGTGGGAAAGACCACACATCCCAGCACTCTCTGTTCCTTTCAAGATGGTGTTGGGGCTCAACAGGGCTCCATTTCCCTTAAAATCCCTTCCCTGTCCAGCACTGGGAAATGCAGCACTGTGTGGAAGTTGGCATGGTGAGAAATTGATTTTTGGGGTCTCTTTGGGGTCTTTTTTCAGTGATCCCCACTCAAATAATAGTGAAGATTGCTGTTGTAATCCAACCTGCTCGGTGTACTTCAGTTATTGCTTTGCAACAACTGCTAGTTAGTGACACGCTTCCTTTGTACATGGAATATCCATTTAGCCATCATGGCTCATAGCCACTGTTACATCTCTCCTCCTGTGAACTTGTCTAATCCTTGCATAAAGTCTTCTATGCAAGTGACCATCACCAAATTTTGTGACAGTGAGTTCCAAAAGGTTATGTTGAGTGTAGAAAACTCTACACTGTACAAAGTAGATTTCTTCAAAAGTAGTAGTACTACAAAAAAGAAGGGGCTCAGAGCAATTAGGAAGGCACTTGTTTAAGGATTTGTTTTCTTTTAATATTAAATCTCTTTTGAGAAATGGATTTAAGGAAATCTAAAGCGGGTGTGATAAGCCAAGGGAAAAATTGAAATATGGTAAAATTGGATTCCGTCTTCTTGAGTGCTTTGCAGAGTAAATAGTTCTTTGTCATCTCATCATTCATCACTATTCCTATTTCAAATAAAAACATATACCTTTTATCTGTTCCCCTCTCCCCTATTTATTTGCATTGTAACCATTGTATAAATGTTTTTGCATGATAAAGCTGTATGTTTAATTAGTCTTCTGTGATTTTTAAAATTGGGATATGGGATTATAGGGGATATTTTGGGTGGTTTAGTATGTTACGAAAGCCTATGTAACTGTATTAGTTAACTTGCCCATAGGATGTCTTGCATGATAACTTTTCAGTAAATGTTTTGTTTCCTATTTGGACTTACTTAATGAGGTAAAACATTCTGGAATGTACATAATAATGATTTTTTAAAAAGTCTTCCTCTGCTAGAAGCCTCACTTTTGGGCACTGAGCAAATAAATTCTCTGACTCACTCCAAGGTAGCTTGGGCTGTGTGCAGACATACATAATTTCATCAGGGAACATGCTGTGAAAGCACAGTCACTGCAGATCAGTGACATATAGTTTGCAGCTGCCTTCCAGGGATTGCTTTGGGAGAACCTGCATTTGTTTAGAGCAGTGACTGGATTTTTTGCAGGGGACTGCTTGGCTGGTTTGATGCTTTCAATTGGGAGGCAAGGCCTCCTCCCCCCACCACCACCGCCATCCTTCTTAGAGCAGGGCAGTGCGTTGTGCTGACTGGCTAGTCTTTGTGTCAGTTGTGAAGCCACTTCCCTTTACATAAAAGTGGGAGGGGAGACTCTTTAAAAACCCCACCCCCACACCCACCCATCAAGCTACACGAACTGGCCTGACACTTGGAGGAAGGGACAAAATCAGAGGGGGCAGCCTGCATCAAGTGGGGATGGGATGTTTTTTTAAATGCAGAAGCTGTTCATGGAGTAGCTCAGGAGTGAAGCCAGAGGGGAATGAACACTGGCTCTTCACTCCAAATTCCATGGCTTTTTCAGGGAGGTAGCTCAATGAGAGGCATTTCTTCAAATTAAACGCTTTAGTTAGCTACAGACCAGACTAGCTCTTATCAAAAAGTTCAGCCTTAACAACAAGCCAGCAGTAGGGCAACTACGTCAGCCTCGGGAGCATTTTCTAAAGGTAGTGTTAAAACTCATGTATCTGATGGTAATTGCCTTACCCTGTTATAGCCTCCCTGAAGTCTTTGTAATTGCTCTTCTTCCTTTAAAAATAATGACTAACACCTGCAGTTTTAAAAATACTTGTCGCTGAAGTAGTTAACCCCATTGGGAATGTCCTGTTTTAGAAGCTTACTCAGTTGTTTCATAAGGAGCTCCTCCTTGTCTTTTGTGATGTGTATGTCAATGCAAGCTTGCGATTCTTGGGCATATTGGTTTGGTTTTGTGGAAGGTAGAATTGTATTCATTGGTTACAGCTCTGTTTCCGCCATTCTTGCAAGGAGCAAAAAGTAGCATTTCAGCACCAGCCTAGTGAGGCAGGTGTGTGTGTGTGTGTATATATATATTCATTCATTCATTCATTCATTCATTCATTCATTGTTACATTTATATACCACCTATCTAAGTAGTAACAAATTAATGCAAATAAATGAACAGTCACCTGCTCAAAGCCACCCAGTGAGGGCCGTTTCACACCTCAGTGTGTGTGCGGTGGTGATGGGGTGGGGTGTAGAGTGTTAAACAGAGAGATGCGTTTGTGAATGAGGAGTCTTGTGTAGAATCTTAGCTGATAATGGGATTTTAGAGGTATCCCAGGATCCTCCCCATTTCTGCAGGAGTTTTTGGATGTGGAATGAAGAGCTGCATCTAGCATCCTCTGTGACCTTTTGAGGTATTTGGGGGATGCCATGTGGAGGACAGTTGCAATTTGGTGGTGTTCTTTTAAAAGGGGGGTAAGATAAGTGTGGAGTCTATGCATTCTCACTTAGCTGTGGTGGTTTTAAGAGTGCTGAAAAGTGCTTTATGTCACAGTCCTTTTATCTTGGCAACTGCAATAGGGGAACGTTTGGTGCAGCCATCATCCAAAGGGAATTGTGGATTGACTTTAAGCAGGCATGGGGGGGACGCATCTGTAGTAGTAGACTCTAGCAGAGTGGCTGGTTCATGGAACAAGAGAGGTTTCAGTGGTGAAATTTTGGTATCCCATTGGAGATCTAAAATTAACTGAGCGGACATCAAAAAATGTGTGAGTGCCTTAGAGGGAACACTGCTCACAACCCTAAACAGGATCGGAGAGCCGTGCATGCTTCCCATCAATGGTTGGGTGCTTACAAAGAGCAAGGTAGAAAAGGGAAGAATGGTCATGTAGGAGCTGGGAATTGGGTTGGATGAGTGCAAGCAACGCACATTCTTTCCCCAGCATTCAATGAGGGTTGGTTGAAAAGTTGGCCACTCTCCCTTCTTCCCACCTTGATATTTGCAAATACGTGACTGCTGACAGGGATTGTGCCTGACTCTTACTTCATGGCTAGTACTCCTCCAGCTCCGTTTAGGATTGTGAGAACAGCCTGAGTATATAACTTCAACTCAGGTAAAATGTATCATCTGTCCTTTTATGCTATACCACTTAATAAGTCTGGAGTAATAACAAAGAAGTAAGCAGATGAAGAAACCTCCAGCGTATCCAAGCTGACAATAGCTTGTTAAAGCTGTAGGGAGCCGGGGGGATCTATAGAGCTGGAGGTTGTGTGATTTCCCTGTATTTGTAACACTTTCTCCAGCGCCTGTCTTCCTTGGGGTGAATGGATGGGAAGGATCAGTTCTGCGAGCCCAAGTAGTTGCTAAGACTGTGAGCCGGAACTGATGCAACCAAATCATCCATTGCAATTAGTGCAGAATGTTGGAGGCTACAGGTTTGCAGTTGTCGAATGAAAAGGCTTTTAATTATCTCCACCTTCCCCCCACTTAAACCGACTGACTTTGCAGGAAGTGAGTATGCCTTTATCACTATTTATTCTCAAAATGAGGTGACACATTTTAATAAATAGTTAGCTGCAAAATCCAGTTGAAATATCTGAACTTTCCCTGCCACCCCCAGCTCAGTGGAACGCAGCAGTCGGTCACAGTGCTCAGATTTTCCTTTTTTAAAAACCAGCATTCAGTTAAAACCGCTTCCCATTCTCTTTAATAGTATTCTACCTGCTTTTAAAAAGCAGAGTGCTAATTAAGGTAAGTTCATAAAGAGCTAGAATTACTGACAAAGTGGTGTGTCTGAATTTCTTAATTTTCGCAAATGGAAAGTTGTGGGGAGATTGTTTCAGAAAGTACAGGGAAGCTTAAAAAGGCTGCAGATCTGCGATATGATAACTGTTCATAAGGTGTGTCTGGTTATTTCCAAGATTATCATGCTGCAGATCACTTGCAAATATTTTATGTAATAGCGCTCCAATGTCCGTGGTAGGGTCTAGTACGGAGGACTTCAAAAGGGCATTAGATGATGTCCATGACCTGCCACTAGCTATTAGTAGTAATGTGTTTAATGTGAAGCCTCCTTGTTCAGATGCAGTATATCTCCTAAATACAAATTGCTAAGGAAGGTCTGTTGCCTTCCTGGCCTGTTTATGGGCTTCCCAGAGGCATTTGGTTGGCTGTTTTTAAAACTGGGCTTGATGGACCTTGGTCAGAGCTCTTCTTATGTTCTCAAGTTCAACCTGGAAGCTTTCTGTGGGCAAAACTAGACAAATGGTTCTTGACCTTGGCTTTACCTTGTAAAGGGAATGGGGAGGCCACTTTGGAGGGAGGAAAGGGTAGAAGGGAGATCCTTAACAATTTGCACCCATTCACTGGTTCATCTATACAGATAACCCTTAAAAACGCTGTGTACATGGTGCTCTTTTTCTCCGCCTAACCTCTGCATTTGTGTTATAGCAGTAAACAGGATTTGCAAAGTATGGGTTCACTCTGAGTTCTGAATAGCTTGTCCTGTTGGTTTCCAACCACTTGGCAAAAGGACATTATATATTGGTGGAAATTGCTTCCCTACATTTCTCCTGTGTACCAGAAGTATACTTTGTTCATAGTTGCTCACCAGTCACAAGTGCCAAATCGCTACTAAAATTTCAGAGCCATTGTGCATCCTTCCCCACTCGGTTAAGTTGAGAAGATCCATTGCATCAAACCTTACCCCGCTCCCCCCTTCTTCCTTCCTGAAATATGGTAGTGAACCCTGCAAGACACTTATTTGTATATAAAATTGTGCTACATTTTGGGGAGAGAAACCCTTGGATGTGTGTTGCATATCTAGTCTGGGTGATTACAGTTTAGCTGGCACAGAAGAAAGAAGCAGCTGTGGTCTCTCTTTGGTAGTTCTTCTGTATTCATTGTCATAAAAGTGGAGTGTGCTATGATTCTGAAGTGGGGAGGGAGGGGTGTTATTCCTGAGTTGGAGTACCAGCAGATTGATGGGAACAGATGCTTTAAGTGTCTCAGAGTGTTACAGAATGGCCCATGAAGTCTGAAAAAAAAAATATTTTTAATGGGTGCAGGTAGCCTCTTGAAGGATGAGAAATTCTTGCACAATTCTAAAAGATAACAGTGTGCACCTTAATGTGTTGAAATTTCTAGGGTTATTTTCCCCCCATTGTCTGGAAGCTTTTCCATGAAAAATACCTTACAGCTCTTTGAAAACTGAACAATTATGCCTGCATCGTCTTTATTCTTCTGTTACGCAGCTAAGGTACATCTTGTTGCTTCTAAGAAATGGGCAGTGGCTGAGAATTTTTCAGCAGGGTAATTTCCTTTTGCAGGCAGATGAGAAGTAAGAATACGGGGGTGGGGGGAGGCTGGAAAAAAATTGCAGTTGCTTCAGTCAAGGAGAACAAACTCTTTTCCCACCGAGAACGAGACATGTGCAAGAAACAAAAATCATTTTTGTTTAGGTGTGTTTTGCTTTAGGTTTGATTTTACTCTTCTTTGTTTCTGTTTTGTTTCACTTGTGCTTGTTTTCCCAAGCAAGTGTGTTTTCTTTTATTAAATAGTTTTGGACTGGAGTTGCACTACTTCAGCCACCTCCATTTATTCCCAATGGCAGCAGCCATTTTTTACTCACACTACCCTGTAATAACACTGTGCCATGGGGAATCTAGGTAATGGTCTTTATGGTTTGGTTGTTGGGAGCAGCCCTGAGCAGTACTGCACTGGAGGGGTGGATGTAAATACTTTGAATCACCCCAGCCTGTTCACTAGGCAGACCTAGGCAGCGGTCTAGAGCACCAATTCTTGTGGGGGGGGCACCACAACTCCCTGGGTGGAAGTCAAGTGGGCAGGGCCCACCTCCTTGCTGGTTTCTGGCTTGCTTTCCTCCCCAATGCCCTTCAGTGCACTCTGTCCCTGCCCACCTTCCTCCACTGTGTGATTGCCGAGGGTGCTCAGTCAGGACCCTCGATCCTGGTTTCTCAAGTGCCCAGACGCAAAACAGAAACTAAGTGGTGTACGTAATGGCTGGCCTGGCTGCATTCAGTCCTGGTTGGTCATGAAGGCAAGGTTCTTGCCGCACGGTTAAAAGCTGCCTCTTCGGGAGTCAGAGGGTTTGGCCCTGAGGATCACAGGAAGGAGGAAGGAGAGATAGATGGATGACCTGAAAGAAGGGCTGGACATGGACACAGAATATATCATCCATGAGTTTAGGGTTTATGCTGGCTGCCAGCCCCGCAAATGGAGAAGGCACATGGAGATAGAGACTGTCCCATGAGTGAAGCCAAGGGGGTGGATCTTATTGGGGGAATTTCAAGGGTCCTTTTCATGAAGGTTTTTCTTGGTTGGATATTTTTCACCACGTGCTGAGAGGCATTATTTTTATTTACTAATTTTATTTAGCATATTTCTATACCACCCAAAACGTGTGTCTCTGGGTGGTTAGGATCTTAATTCCAATTGGTTCCTATAAAACCAGGTAAGCCAGTCGTTACTGCTCCTCCTCTGCTCCACTGATTTTCCGGGCATGGTGCTTGCTATCCAAGCATGTATGTGCTGGTGCTGGAAGCAGCGCTGCAACTGCACACTGCCTTTTGGCAAGTGAGCACCGTGCCTGAATAAGTGGCGAGGCAGCAGAGGAGCAGGTAATGACCAGCTTGCCTGGTTTTTAAAGGAACCGATCCCCGCCTCGCGGAACCGATTCGGATGCGGGCACCCGAGCTAGTTCAGCGCTTCCCTAGTTCTGCTGTCCCTGTTGCCTCATCAGGCCTTGTCCTGTGCTACTTCTCCTGCCTGTTCTTAGGCACAGCACCATTTAGTTTAATATGCCACCACCCTGTAGAAACCTGCACTGCTGGTGTGGAAATTTTGTATTATCATCACAGATGTTCCAAATGCTATGACATGTTGGTGAAGAGAGATTGGTAGCTTTCAGATGGCTCCATGCTGCATCTGTATGTGATGCAACTCTCTTCCTTTCCAGAAAATCCCAGAAAATCCTGGAAAGTTCCAGAAAATTCCACCATGTGGAAAATATGGAATGAATTCCCACAGGTGACCAAGGCCTGTACATTCTTGTCCCATCCGTCCTCAGAAAGACATTCCTAGAGCAATACTTTGCCTTCTGGGACAATTCATTGTCCTCTACAACAAATAACTGTGTGAAAAAAGCAATAAAAGCATCATATTACATGTTGGCATCAAACATCTCACTATCTGTAGCAATACTGTAGCAGTATTTGTAGAGCATGTACTACGAGCATGTTGTCGAAGTAGCGTATATGGAGAGAAGCTACTTTGCCTCACATTGAATACCCACCCCTGGAAATATGGGAGTGGCCTCAAACTAGAGAATCAGGAGTGCCAAAGTGATCTGCTTTTCTAGAATTGTGGCACACCATTTATGAACTAATGTCTTGTGACTGCAAAAGGGGTTGTCAGAGTAATGTCTGTAGCTGCGGGAAACTTGATTTTATATGCCCACTGATGTACAAACCTTGTAAGGTTAGCACTGTGTTCTGTCACTGAACTTTTTACTAATATTTCTATCCCTTGGGCTACTGTGAATCAATGCACTGTTGGAATTGTCCCCTGCTCTGCCCCAGCTGTCTTCCAGTCTCTCTTTTTGTGCCCCTTCCAGCTCTAACAGAAGCCACACAAGCCAGCCTCCCCTGCCCCACTCTTCCGGCCCCACCATCACTTGCTTCCGCTCCCACACAACTCGTGGTGCATTCTGGGGGCAAAAGGAATAAGATGATTCCCTGTCCCAAAGGAACTTGGCTTCTCAACAGAAAAATGAGAGACTATCAACAGTCACGGAAAGGAATATATCGTAATGCTCTGTAATAAATCGCAGGATATGAGTAAGAAGGGCACCTTTTGAGGTCTTTTTGTCCAAGGCCCTGCTTACTTTTGCAGTATCCCTGCCAGATGCCTGTCCCAGCCTCTGCTTGAAAACCTCCCGCAAATGAAATCTTACCACTGCATGAGGCAGAAGGGGATAGAAGGGAGCCATCACTTTGCTTCGTTATTCTTAATCCAAATCATCCTTACTTAACAAAATACCAAAATTGCACAATGCCCTCACAGCCCTCTGCAAATTTTATTTGGCCACTACATTTACAAGATAGTTATAGCATTCCCGAAAGTAATGAGAGAATAATTTAATGGGGTTTAAAAACAAAAAACCAAAAACCAACCTACTGCCATTTGCTAGACTGGCACTACAAAATACGTCCTATTTATCCTCCAAAGATATTTTTATGCTCATTTGATTTAATGTCAAATTAAATGTAACCAAGGGCACTGGAGAAGGATTTTGAACAAGAAAGAGAGTGCAATTCATTATCCTCAGGCTGTGTGGTTGAACAATTAGTGCTCAGATTTCATAATGGTGATGTGAAAGCTTTATTATTATTTTTCATAAACAAAATAATCTAAAGGCATTTATTTTGTTGACTTTACAGTTGTGTTTAAGTTGCCATTTATTATTTGCTGAGTGCTCTTGTCATTCTTCATACAATAGATGCAGAAAGGCAAGGTCTCAATGGCTCCCAGCGGTGTGGGGAGAAAGATGCAATTATGTTACATTGGCTGTTTGTATGTTTTGCTATAGATGATGCATGTTCTTTGTATGAGGCCTACTGGAAGTTCAGATCTCTGTGTGTGGACATGTAGCCCCTACCCACTTTTAAAGAGTTGCTGCTCCTTCAACCCTGGTGACAAGCATAAAATTGGTGATGGGCTGAAGCAAGAATTGGACGAGCTATGCTAAGCGCTAATTTGCTGATGCTGCAAGACTTGGAATCCGGCTGTGATGTTCTAAGGTGATTTTAATAATCCAGGGAAGAAGCTTCTTAATGACCTTGTGTTCTGCTGCTACATTTCAGGATTCCTTCTCTCGTGGGGAGGGACAAAATGGGATTTGTTGTCTCAGTAGCCATTTTTCCAGAGCTGCTGTTTTGCTAAAAGCTCAGGATTGGGTTTATACTTTATATTAACCCTCACTTTTTTGGGGGGGTGGGTCATAAAATATGTGAGGCTAAAATGCTCTCTCTTCGATACGATCACTGGATAAGAATACAAAAAGTTCAACTCGTTAAACACAGGATTCCTTCTGGGACGGTGTAGTGTGTGCTTCTGTAATGCTAGCTATACATTCACATGACCATTTCATTAGACGTAGATGCTCAAGGTTCTAGACTTTTATTAATTAAAAAGTATGTGTCTGTTGCTTTTCAAGGAGAAATAAATGAGAGGGGACCCTTGGATGACTCCCTGCGATCTTTAAGAGGCCCAATGTGCTTCAGATGAAAACCTTTCACAAGGGTGCTTTCACAGATTAATAAAACATTTTTATGAGAAGGCTGAAATCATAGGAACACAGGAAGCTGCCTTCTACCAAGTCAGAGCATTGGTCTCTTTAGCTCAATATTGCGGACAGGAGACTCTCTCAGCCCTGTCTGGAGATGCTGCCAGGGAGGGAATCTGGGACCTTGATACTCCTCCCAGATCTCCCCCAGGGAATATCTTACAGTGCTCAGTAGTTTCCCATTCAAATGCAACCAGGGTGGACTCTGCTTAGCAAGAGCATTCCTCTATGGGTAGGATCTCCTTTTTCCAGGCAGGCATTGCCTTTTTAAGGCACCTAAACAACTGTATGAGGTTAAGGTTATGACTGGGAGCCAAGTATTCACAGGCAACTGTAATTGGATTTAGTTAAACAAATCGGCTAATAGGATAAATATATGCAGGTTTTAAGAACTACCTCATCTCATTTTGAGGAGTGTGTTCTGCTTCTCTGAAACATGAAATAAATCAATATACATGTCAACAGTCTTTGTGTCTGGATTATCTTGGAATTGGCCGATATCAGGAGACTGCATCAATTATTTGCTTCTCATTTTTTTAAAAAAATTAGGACTTTAATCATGATGGCTGACATACTGTGCAACATTATGTGTGTGTTGCAATGTGCTGTTTTAACAATTGTACAGGCGCATTTCTGCCACTACATGCAAAAACTGTAAAAATGTAATTGCCTAATTGTTGTCTGCATTTGCATAATTTCTGCATGGAACGCAAGAGTGCTCTTGTGCAGCTGTGTGAAAGTTGTGCTGCAAGACACGCACAACATTGTGCAGAATGTCAGCCAGCCTTTATAGAACTGGATATTGAGGCAATATATATATCACATTAGGATTAGAGTTGCCACCAAACTCGCTTTTTATCACCTAAAATCAAACAAATCATCCAAGTTCCTGCTTAGCCAAAACATCTGGGGAATTTTGAGAGAGGTGTGTAGAAGTTACGAAAAGACCAACAAATTTAGAGGGTGGTTGTGCCCATCTGGCTGCTTGCTCTTTGGCTGAGATAAGCTCAACAAAAATTAGAGAGAGGTCAGCATGCAGCAGCATCTGGCTGTGAGTGATTTCATCAGTAGATGTTTCCACTGAGCCTGATCATAAATACCTGCATCAGTCCTGCCTCGCAGTACCACTCCCCCCCCCCCCAGCTTGGAGGGCGATTCTCACTTGGAAAGATGCAGCATCCACATTGTGCATCATCTAAAGAAAGATCCACTGCTCATCTCATGACTGTCTGTTGACAACAGCAAAATCCCCCTGTGATGTGAGACATGCTGTTCAAAAAATGTTCACTGAATACAGCAATAACTGCAGAGAAGGAATAGACTTGCAGGGGGGCATGGGAATGTATCATACAGCTGTGAGCAGTTTGGCACTGAAGGGAACATTGAAAGAGAGGAGGAAAAAGAAGTGTAAATTTCAGAAAAAAGGTGTCCTTGCATGAGCAGCCAGTCATAAGGAGGAAAAACTAGACACACAATCTCCCATTCTTAAATATGATGCTGGTCATGTGGTGTGTTTCACATTCATACTTAATTTGTCTGGAAGGCTTATCCCTGTGAACGTGGACATGTGGGGAAGGATTGATTGATTGATTGATTAAGTGCCGTCAAGTCAGTACCGACTCTTAGCAACCACATAGGTAGATTCTGTCCAGGATGTTCTGTCTTCAGCCTGGCCTTTCAGGTCTCTCAAAGGTTTATTCATTGCTGTCGTAATCAAGTCCACCCACTTGGCTGTTGTTCATCCTCTTCTCTTCCCTTCAACTTTTCCCAGCATTGTGGACTTCTCAAGGCAGCTGGGTTTTTGCATAATGTTTCCAAAGTAGGATAGTGTGAGCCTGGTCATTTGTGCCTCGAGTGAAAATGTGTGTGTTTGTTTTCCTGGCTGTCCATGGTCTCCTCCAAAGTCTTCTCCAGCACCAAAGTTCAAAAACATCAATACTTTTTCTGCCTTGCTTCTTCAAGTCCAGTTTTCACATCCATAGAGTGTTATGGGGAAAACCATTGTCCAGATGATTCTAATCTTTGTAGGTATAGACATGTCACGGCATCTAAATATCCTTTCCAAGGCCTTCATTGCAACCCTACCAAGTGTTAGTCTGTGGCGTATTTCTTGACTGCTGGATCCTTTCCTGTTGATGGTTGATCCTAAAAAGCAAAAGCTACCCACCGTTTCAATGTCTTCATTATCAATTCTGAGGCTGGTTGCTGTACCCGTTGTCATTAGTTTAGTCTTTACATTTAGTTGTAGAAAAAAGCATAGTATACTGCAATACAATCTCTCTTGGAATCTGTCTTGATCTTACTTACAAAGATCAACTCTCTTTAGAAAGACACTTTATTGTGCAAAAATAAAGTTGGTATACATGAAATAAAACGTTTCGGCATACATGCCACCATCAGTGAAACAAACAAGCACAGAATAAGAGGCCTCTTCTGTTCCCCAAAGATCATCCATAGCTAAACAATATAAATAATGTTTCACTTTGATGCCTCCCTATGGATCAGAGTGGCTCTCCTGGCCACGGCTTCCACCTGCTGTTCCAGCAGGAGCGTGAGTCCAGGATGACCCCCTAATCATGAGCCTGCTCTTTCAAGGAGATCGTGACCCCTTCAAGGGAACACTCAGAGCTGGAACCTGGCCAGATCGAGAACTGAACAAGAGCAACTCTGTCTTGGAGGGATTAAGCCTGAGCTTGTTTTGGTCCATCCAAACCCTTACAGCCTCCAGACACTAAGACAACACATTCACAGCATCCCTGGATTGGCCCAAGGTGGCGATGTACAACTGAGAATCGTCAGCATAATAATGATACCTCACCCTGAACTGGGTGACCACACCCAGCAGCTTCATATATATGTTAAAAAGTGTGGGAGTGAGGGCTGAGCCCTGTGGCACTCCACAAGAGAGAGGCCATGGCCTAGAACACCCACCTCCAATGCAAACTGCCTGAAACTGCCCATTAAGGTACAAAACTGTTATCTTTGAGTTATCTATCCCAAATATTTCTGAAGCAATGTAGAAAGGCTCAGTTATGTTCCATTGCTGTTTTTTTTCTATGCCTGTATTATCAAGCGGGAGATTCCTCATTAGAAGACACACAATTTTAATTCCAGACTTGCAGATCCCTAGCTGACCCCTCTTGCAAGCATTAACCACTCATCAAATGTGCATTATCTCTGTGCAGTCCTCCTTTTCAAGTATGTCATGGGAGGCAGGCATTGCTCCCTGATAGAGCACCTGTTTTGCATGCAGAAGCAAGTTCTGTCTCTGGTAGCTCTAGATAGGGCTAACGAACCCCTCTCCTTGGAAATCTGGAGAGATGCTGTTGGTCAGTGTAGGCAATATTGTGATGGATAGATCATTGGCATGTTATTCAGTAGAAGGCAGTTTCATATGTTGATATGAACATAGTGTGAATAATTGCACTTTTCAGTTTCTAGATTTCTTTTGACAATTTTGTAGTGTGTGTGTGTGTGTGGGGGGAATTGTGGATAAGTGAGTCAGTGCTATTTGTGGAAATGAAATGGCCCTGCCAGCATGTTTTACCAACATGCATTAGAAACGTGATTTCCAATTTCCAGACCATGCTTTGCAATAATTCTGGCTGCTGTTCTTCGTTTGAGAAGGGGGGAAAAAGAAATAGAGAAATGTGAAGTACAGGAAATTGCATGAGTATAAGGCAGTTTGGAAGACAATGAAAATCCCATTTCAGAAGAGATTGCGTCTCTCATGGTTACTTTAACAAATGGACTACACAGCTTTGCAGTTTTGTTGACAGTATTCCCCCCCCCCCCTTCTAGGGTAAGTTCATCCCAACAAAACTTTTACAGTGATGTCTCATCATTTTTGGTGCAAAATCTCTCTCTTCTTGTGTGGGTACATCATCTGGACTCAGCTGAATTATAGAGAGATTACCTATTCAGCTGGCTATTTTCCCCATATTATTTTGTGCCCCCTCCCTAGCTATCAACCCAGTGTAAGACTTTTGTAAGTCTGCATGATGCTATGCTATGCTATCTGAAGCATTGTGTTCTTTGACTCATGGATAGCACTGAAGGAATGGGAAGGCTGGACTTTTAATCATGGTTTTCAGTAACCAACCCAAACCTGGAATAATGTAGGCTTGATCGACTGATTGATTAAGTGCCGTGAAGTTGGTGCCAACTCTTAGAGACCACATAGGTAGATTCTCTCCAGGATGATCTGTCTTCAACTTGGCCTTTAAGTCTCTCAGTGGTGCATTCATTGCTGTCGTAATCGAGTCCATCCATCCTGCTGTTGGTTACCCACTTCTGCTCTTTCATTCAACTTCTCCCAGCATTATGGATGAGCTGTGTCTTCGCATAATGTGTCCGAAGTATGATAGTTTGAGCCTGGTCATTTGTGCCTGGAGTGAAATTTCTGGATTGATTTGTTCTATTCTATGATCCATTTATTTGTTTTCCTGGCTGTCCATGGTATCCTCTAAAGTCTTCTCCAGCACCAAAGTTCAAGAGTGTCAATACTTTTTCTTTCCTGCTTCTTCAGAGTCCAGCTTTCGCATCCATAGAGTGTCATGGGAAAACCCATTATCCAAACGATTCTAATCTTTGTAAGTATAGACATGTCACAGCATCTAAATATCCTTTCCAAGGCCTTCATTGCAACCCTACCAAGTGCTAGTCTTAGGCATATTTCTTGACTGCTGGATCCTTTCCTGTTGATGGTTGATCCTAAAAAGCAGTAGCTATCCACCATTTCAGTGTCTTCATTATCAATTCTGAGGCTGGTTGCTGTACCCATTGTAATTAGTTTAGTCATCTTTACATTTAGGTGCCGTCCCATTTTTTCACTGTGCTCCTTGACTTTCATTACTAGAGGCTGAACAGACATGTAATATTTGAAGATTGGTCATCATGATTAGGAGTCCCCTTTGCATGTAAATAACCTGCTCCCTTCCCTTTTCAAGCCTAATGGGCGTTAACGCTTGCCAGGGTTTGCAAATTGACATCTAACCTTGGTTTCAAACATCGGGGTTGAAACTGACAACTATGGTTAAGAAATTGATGGTGGTTCATGGTGACTTAAATGGGTTGATCCCACATTTAAACCAAGTTTCAGTTGTGTAGAAAGATTGCAGAGTCTTATTTCTGTACACACTGAAGGGAAAAGTAGGCAAAGGTTTTATAATCCTGAATTATTTTGCAACGTGACGTGTTAAGTCTCTCCCCCTGCCCCCATTTAGACATTCTATTTGTTTAGGTCATTCAAGAAAATAACATTCATGTTGTTATACTTCCATTCACATTTATTCCAGGGCAATTGTCTGGAGTTGTCCCAGAACCCTGGAACTCGCTTCCTAATGAAATTAGAGTTTCCCCTTCCCTGAATGTTTTTTTTAAGAAGGACCTAAAAACATATCTGTTTAGTCAGACTTTTAGTTTGTAGTTTTAAAGCTTCGGTTTTAGAGTGCTTATTGTATTTTAAATTGTTTTAATTATGTTAGTGTTTTAATAGGTTTTATATTGTGATACCCAGGGACATTTTTGTATGGGGCGCTATATAAATGTACTAAATAAATAATAAAGCAGTAAATTCCCATTCCTCATAGACTCTAATGGAGTGCAGCTGTTGTGGTGAAATTTGAAAACCCTGCTCCCTGGAAAATGACACTTGGGGTCCCCTTCTACAAAGGACCGCTCATCTTTCACCAAAGAGATGAGATTGTGTTTCTCTGCTGATATTTTTAAGAGGAACAGGTTGCATCTCCTCCAACCTGGATGAGTACTGGCAACTCATTAATTACTTATTTGGAGCTCTAGTCATTAGTTTTGGAACAGATGAAAAATAAACTGAAATGATTCCATTTGGATCCTTTCCCCCCCATTCATTCCAGAATGAATGCTCACCTGTAACTTCTTCTCCCTCTTCCTCTCCTCCTCCTCCTATACTGCTTTTCAACAAAAGTTTCCAAAGCAGTTTACACAGAAAAATAATTAAGATGGTTCCCTGTCCCCAAAGGGCTCACAGTCTAAAAAGAAACATAAGCCAGACACCGACGACAGCCACAGGAGGGATGCTGTACTGGGGTTGGATAGGGCCAGTTGCTCTCTCCCTGCTAAATATAAGAGAGTACATAACAGAGAAATATATCTGCTTCTGGTTCAGTGGTGAACAGCTTGCACTAAATATTGCTACATCATCATCTTCTACAAGTCGAGTGGAGGAAGGCCATCTTTCTCGGCTTCCAGGCAGTTGTTATGATCTCGTTATGAATAGCTGATTTCAGATATATGTATATTTTGGGTTACAGAAAATAGAGAGAGTTATCTTGCCATGGGGCCTTAGAAAAATTCAAGAACCTGTTTTTGAAGGAGCTCCTCCTATTGTTCAGAACTTGATTACGAAAGAAACCCGCCCACCAAATCTTCTCTGAGAAACTTTGTCGAAGTGCAAGGACCACATCACCAGACAAAATTGTATCAAGCTGTAGCTGTCCCCAGTATCCCCGAGGAAGGAGCAATCTTGTTGAATTTCAGTAATTGCCTTCTGCCCTACCTAAATCCCCCTGCCCTGGAATTTCAATTGGATAAATTATTTCTCAATACTTTCCCCAAAGCCACTTTAGTGCCCTGTTGCTGGCACAGAATTTCAGTGATGTGAGAAACAAACCCTCCACTTAGTGCCGATAAAGCACTTTGGGGATATTTCAGGATGGAAGGTACCATATACTTAAATAGCACTATTAAGCAGGAGCAGTTGCAACTTGCAATATGGTGCAAGGCTGTGTGGGTTTTTTTTAGCCTGTATGGGAGATGTGAAATCTTAACCTACTTTCCCCTTCGTTAGGTGCACAAATAAAATCACAGATGAAAATGGAACACCATTTATTATCTATTGTGTCTTATGTTAAGCAGTAGATCGTATTTTGTGTTCCTTAATGGAAGGGAAATCATCTCAAGAGCTTCAGGCCATGATTAATTCCACCATTCCAAATTAATGCATCATTGCTATAGATGAGCAGATATCTTCTAGCTTCTCAAATATATAACGACATGTTAAAAAGCTTATGAGATCTGGAGGGACTCATCAAGCTTTTGCTGTATTATGTCCATCTTACCGTTTTAATCATGGATTCCATCTTATTCGTTTTCAACTTTATTTTATCTAAAATAATCTTTTCATCACTTAGCAAAATGCAAGTGTTATATCCCAGACCAATCTGCCAAGTGTTGTGCTCTCTCTCTCTCTCTCTCTCTCTCTCTCTCTCTCTCAGCAGAGGTGATAGCACTAGTTTGGATCTCTGTACAATGCAAGATATTTTTGATGGTGAGATTACCAATGCCAAAAGCCGCCTGGAGATAATCCAGAACTTCAGTTTAAATATTCTTGGAAGTGTGAGGGGCATTGATCATTGATGAATTGGATGTGTAGCATTGGCAATGGAGAGCAAGCACTGGCATCAAAAAGTATCTGAGATGGCATTGACATGTGTGGCAAGAATCCGAGTTTACAGATCTAGAGTGCAAAATGGGATGGTCATTTTGATCATTTCAGCAGGACTGGTCATTTCTGGTTTCACATTTCATTGGGACTGAACTGGCTCCATTTCGATTTGCTGTTGAACCACCGAACCAATCTGGTTTGATGTGAACCGGTTCTACATTGAATGGTTTGTGCACAACCCTAGCTATAGGCATTGCCCAGTAAGGTTTTAACAGTTATTTTATGGCTTTCAGACATCTTAATTTTCAGCAAGTTTGTAGCCTGAGTCTAGGTTTGCTCTAGGAATTGGACTGATGGGAAGATCTAATGACTGGGAATGGTGCCAATGAAATTAATAGGACAAGCTAGAGCAATGGAGCACTTGCAAAACAAGTACATTTGCGCTCGTGCAAGAAGTTAGCTTAGTTGCTAACCTCCCAAATACTGGGAATTTGCACACAAGCACTGTTGTGTTATAGCAGTCTCGTGCAAATGTTCCCATTAAAACAAATTAAGTGTGTCACAGTTGAGCAACTACAAACATGGTTGTGGGTAGCGCAGCACATGTCTGGAGCACAAACTCAACTGAGCTCAACTGGCAAATCCCATAGTTTGGTGCTAGCTCAGCAAGTGCTCCATTGCTTTGGATATCAGCCGAGAATTTAAAACAGACATGCGGAATAAATAAATTAAACATTCAAGAAAATGGGGTGGTGGAGAGGAGAGAACCTACCCCAGATGTCTGAATCCCACACCAGAATTAATCACAAATCTGTTTTTTGCATTGTTTCTGGAAACTTCTCTGGTTCAAGTTATGGGGAATCTTTAAGTAATGAGAATGCAGCCACTGGGAATGCCTTTCTGTGCAGTCCTATCCAGAAATTGATTAGGTCTGCCTTGAGGCATGACAGTTCTCTTACGTATGTTTTAAGGCTTTGAAGAAATTGCAGCTCATGTCAACCTCTATATACATGTTAAGTTCAACGTATGTACAATCTGTGTACAGTATATGCACATGCAGATCTGTACATGCATACTATTCACACATGGCATTGAATACAGCAGTACACTTCCTATTTGAAGCATGTCTTTGTGGGGGTCTGAACCCAGGTTTATTTTTATGATGAACACGTGTACATACATTCATGCAAAAAATGTTCATGTGTACAAACACCTGAACACATGTCTGAATAGGGAGAGAGAGAGAGATATCTCGGATCAAAGGATTTATCGTCCCCATTTCCTAAAGGAGAAGGACATTAAATAAAATGGCTAGAAAAATCATTAGAGTCTGTAGACAATTCTTAGGTAAGTAAAATGGCAAAACATTTCACGCTCTTAACTGAAGGGTCCCGCGGGGGCTGTGCCACTGTTAAATTGTTCTATTTGACTGTTCTTGTACTCTGCAAAGTTTTCATTTGAGGAAATGGATGGTGTGTGTGACATTTCACTTTCTGTGAAAGTGCTCAAAGGGAAGAATGTAAAAGGCTTCTACCCATCAGAAAAGTGAAATCTTGAAACACAATCCAGCTGGGCTTATTCAATTTCTATTATTCAGTTCTATTCCAAAGACCAGCCATGATTGGAAACATAGGGAATCCATAAAATTGACAAAAGATAAATAATCCCATCTCTGTATGTAATTTTCATTACATTTGCAAACAAATTGGCACCATTTGGCATTTGCTTACAGTTGGTGGACCTTGGAATCTGGCGGTGGGTGGGTTGGGGATAAATCCAAAAGTTGATCCCACGATACCTAGGTTTGCCTTTTCCTTGGGGCTCGGAGACTTGCTCTGTGGGCTTGAATATGCCAACTTTCATAGGAATGTTATTGTGAACAATTAAAAATGATCACTATATCACTTGTACTGTTCCAAATACATTGTTAAAAGAAGCCCTTCTTTCTTGGTGCTAAATGTTGGTTGAAGTTGTACCTCACTAGTGAAAGATGCTAAAGTTTACACTTTGGCAGACTTCCAAGAGAGAAGGAATTATGAAAGCGGAGGAGCAACTGCCAAGAATGCCCCTGTCCTGCCTTGTTGGTCCTTGCACCTGGGTAATGCATGTGTGAGGAGACTCAGTTGTAGGCATGGTAGTGAGAGACAGGATAAGCCTCTTCACTGGCAATGGTGCAATGGTGGTGTTGCACAGCAGCAGTTTCTACCATTGCCAGAATGGGGCTCTTGTTCAAAAACACCACATAAAAACAAACAATCATTAAAAACCGTAGGATTGTCCAGTTCACTTCAAATTCACTGCACAGAATCCTGCCAACCTGTACTCCCCCTGGGCCAGATTCCGAAGTCCTAGGCCGAGCCATTTTAATTTTCCTGATTCCCCCACCCCACCCCATTTCCTTGTTGACCTCTGTGGAGAATAATCCAGTTTTCTTTCCATTTCAGAATGGCGGTTGCAACCCTTTTGTGCTTTCAACCGTCCAGAATGAATTCCGATATGAATTCTGGCAATTCCAATCCAATATTGGGGACCCAGTATTGGATCAGAACTTGGCTGGTTTTTTACCGATTGCAGCAATGTCAGCTCTGTTCCAGCAATGCAGATCCAAGTATGCACAGTAGACCTTGTCAGAAATCATGATGGGCATTCATCCCCTCAGATGCTACTGACCACCCTGGCTGCCTAGTGTGCTAAAGCTAGTTTGGACTAGTGGTCTGACTGACAAGGCAACTGAATAGTTCGAAACTGACTCAAAAGAGGTTAAATGTGTCACCCAGTTGCTGAGAATTCTGGCTTTGAACACTGGCTTAAAATCTGGACGGGAGGTCTTGCTAAATGCCCAAAGAAGGGGGGAATGCAGTATTTGCTGATAGTTCCAGGCTGTCTGAATTGGGAAAACTTCTGCCTCTGGACCTGAACGTTTTCTCTTCTAGTCGTATGGAGAACTGGCATCTGGCATGCCCCAAATAAGTGGGAATCAAGAGGATTAATTGCAGCATGATAGAATTAAGCCTGCATGTTGCATGTTCTTTGTGGTGGAGGCTACATAAGCTATTGTCAAGCTGAGCCCTTAATTCACCCTCTTGAACAAGCAAGAACAAGGACAGGAAATGGCACATGCTGCTGTGCACTCATTTTTGAAATGGCCTTAAGATGCATGGAGCAGGAAACCAATATTAAAATACATTTTTTCCTAACAGTATTACAGCTGTAATCTCGCAATCCTATTTTGGGGGGACATGTTTGCCATTTGTGTATGTTGCAAGGCAAAGCTGGGCTCAGCGAAGATTCAGCACTTGCCTCCCCCTTCCCCTTCATATTTTCCGCCTCATGTCTTCTCTTGACAGCCTGTTTCACAAATATATTAATGTTTGGGAAGCTACCCTGCAAGGTAGACAACAGGATATATGTCATTTGTTCTGGCAGATTCTGGAAATGGACGTTGTAATTTAAAAGATTTCTTCCCCTAAAAAGGATGCAGCTAGCAGGGTTCTTAAAGCTGTGATTAGAAGTCTGGAAATTGAAATCTAAGACGTGAATGCTAAGACATGATCCCTGGAGAACAAATATCTTGCCCTGATTCCTTGCTGGCATGAATAGCTGCCTAGTGAAATAATGTACCGGTTTCCTTGGTTTGAGTTAGAATTACAAATACTAACATCTTATTCTTTTACACAAGACTGTGAGGAGCGTTTTCTCTCTCTCCCCTACTTGCTGTAGATGGGACAACTGAAATACCTTTTTTTAAAAAGTCCGATAATGAGCTTTTGGCTAAACTGTGGGAAGGGGAGACGTTTTCCCATGATGCTTCAGGCCAAGCTGTTTCATTTCCCCTCCTTGCATTGACTTCTCTAGCTCTGAGTTATTCTTGTATCTTTGTCTAGCATGAGTGGTGTATACTGTTTATACCCTGACAGTGCAAAATGTGTTCACTAAAAACTGCATAGTGTTGGTACTGGAAGTGAATCCATTGAACAGGTGATTTGTAAAAATAGTGCCTATGTAGCTTCACGTGAGACAAAATTAAAGACAGACCATACCTTCAGGCTCACCATCTTTAACAACCACAAACTTCTAGAGTTTGTAGCTGAAAGAGAGAAGCTCTCTTCACAAGTTCTCTCCCTACATTCACAGAATGTGGGGAGAAAGGAAGTGTGCTGTTAGCCATGAGTCCCCCACCATGCATATGTGCTCTCACACCCCAGAGAGATCCCGTGTTCCGTTCTTGTCTGCAGAGGCAAGTGCTAAACATGGCTGTCTTTGACGGGGATGGGCCAGAGTGCAGTTTGGTGTTGAAGGGTGTGACTAGCCACAATCAGTGTCCCCTCTAAGGTGTGTGCACATGCAGGCACTCACAAGTTAATTTTAGATCCGCTCAGTTAATTTTAGATCCCACTCCAGTTGAATCAGGAAGGCCC
Source organism: Hemicordylus capensis (assembly GCF_027244095.1). NCBI lineage: Eukaryota > Metazoa > Chordata > Lepidosauria > Squamata > Cordylidae > Hemicordylus > Hemicordylus capensis. The sequence continues at coordinate 25,950,721 of NC_069667.1, forward strand.
CATTCTGAATATACATGCGCACACACTGCCTTGATATAGCCACCCAAAACAAAACTCATTCTGCACACAGATAAAACAAAAATTAGAGAGAACATTGGTCTGAATCCTCTTTTCAGTGAACATAGGAAGATCATTTGTGAAGAGGCTTGTTTTTTAAAAAGTGTGAGTGAATTCAACCAGAAGGATAGGGAAATGAACCATTGACCCAAGACAGATTCCTCCTGGGTAAAGTAAACTGTCGAGCAATGTACATAGTCAAACGGTAAACCCGTCACAATTTAACTCTCTTTGCCATAGTGAATAATCTTTGTGAATAAGAATATGGGAAGCTGCCATATACTGAGTCAGACCATTGCAGCTCCATTCCCTAAGGGCAGTGCTCACACATGTAGTCTCCTATTGAAATGCAACCAGGGTGGACCCTGCTTAGCAAAGTGGACAAGTCATGCTTGCTACCACCAGACCAGCTTCTCCCTTCTGGAAAGTTCATTACTGTGCCTAAGAAATCCTGATTCGCCCACTTCAAGAATATCACAGTTCTTTTCATCAAATATAGACTTGGTGTGCTTATTATTTCTTGTGTTAGGTTTGATGCCAACTTGTCCTGCTTCATTGCTGTTGGTAAGTGCTTCTCTCTAACACCAATCCATGCCATTTTGCTGCATAATGGACTTTTAAAGGTGCTGTAGTTTCCCCATCTAAGTAAATTGAAGTAGAGGTCTTATCAGCAGGGATTCCTTCACCTTTTCTTCCGTGCTTTTTGTCCTCATTTAGTACATCTGATGCCCAAGTGCAGGCCATGACTATTTCTTTGCTAACTTGTGTTGCCTCTCTTTTCTGAGTATTGCCAGTTTAACAGGAAAGTGAATGTGGCATGTGACCATTAAATACGTGACAATCATAGTATTTTTTGAAATACTTGCAACTCAACCACCCGTCCCCCCTGGCATTGAGTATGCAAGTATTTTGGGATGCAGAATGAAATACCTCTATTTTGAGAGAAGTACCATCTGTAATAGAACATATATATTTTGCATATATGGGCTTAATATCAAGGCACAATTGAATAACCAGATATATTTCTTGTGTGACCCTGTGTGTGCCTTCATGGAATGAATATTGCTTAATTCCAAGCAAACATAATTAAGATGTGTAATTGTGTGTCATGTTTTATGCAACATCGCTTGGGGGGGGGAAAATGCTAACTTTGATGTACTGTTGTGCATTCCAATAGTGTTTTAAACAGAATGTTTTAAATTTTTTAATTGCAGTCTTATCAGTTTTAAGAACATAAGAACAGCCCTGCTGGATCATGCCTAAGGCCCATCCAGTCCAGCCTCCTGTTTCATACAGTAGCCCTCCAGATGCTGCTGGAAGCCTACAGGCAGGAGTTGAGGGTAAGCCTTCCCTCCGGCTGTTACTCCCCTGCAACTGGTATGGATGCCTACAGCCCTCCGACTAGTAGCCATTGATAGACCTCTCCTCCATGAAGTTATCCAAGCCCCTCTTAAAGCCATCCAGGTTGTTGGCTATCACCACATCTTGTGGCAGAGAATTCTACCAGTTGATTATGCATTGTGTGAAAAAGTACTTCCGTTTGCTGGTCCTAAATTTCCTGGAAATCAATTTCACGGGATGACCCCTGGTTCTAGTGTTATGTGAGAGGGAGAAGATTTTCTGTGCATCCACTTTCTCTACACCATGCATGATTTAGATGATTTTAGACCTCTATCATGTCTCCCCGCAGTTTTCTTTTTTCTAAACCCTTTTTGTAAACATAAGGAAGGTGTTTATTTATCAATCAATCAATCAATCAATCAATAATAAGGTGCTCTAGGCCCCAATCAGCCTCTTCTGCACCTTTTCCAGTTCTACAATGTCCTTTTTTAGATGTGGTGACCAGAATTCTACGCAGTACTCCAGGTGTGGCACCATAGTTTTCTATAAGGCATTATAATATTAGCAGTTTTATTTTCAATCCCCTTCCTAATGATCCCTAGCATGGAATTGGCTTTTTTCACAGCTGCCGCACATTGAGTCAACACTTCCAACGAGCTGTCCACCACGACCCCAAGATCCCTCTCCTGGTCAGTCACTGATAGCTCAGATGTATACTTGAAGTTGGGGTTTTTCATCCCAATGTGCATCACTTTATACTTGTCAACACTGAAGCACATTTGCCATTTTGTCGCCCACCCCCCCAGTTTGGAGAGATCCTTTTGGAGCTCCTCACAATCCATTTTGGATCTCACTTTGTATTTTTCTTTTGGTTTTATTGTGTTTTTATCTCTGTAAACCGCCTTGAGCCTTTGGAGTCAGACGGTATAAAAATTAAATATTAAATAAATAAATGAGACACCACCAGGAAGAAGCAGGTTAGTAGCAGCTATGTGTCTCTTGTAACATTTGGTGTAGTCCTTCAGTGAGGCCATGGCATATGTCCAAAGCAGTGAATTCAGTTCCTTCTCTGAGGCAGGCAGCCGTGGTTTTCCTTCCAAAGCACAACATTCTTGATGATTGATGTATATCAACAGTGACAGGGTGGAACCAATTCATGGGGGCAATAGCCTTTAATTAATAGAAACTAGTAAGTATTTGAGAAAGTATGTGATTTGGCTTCTGACGTCTCGGAGATCTAATTCCATTCTGGCTCAAGTACAGCTCTCTGGGTTTTGACATGTTTTTTGGCTGATTGATATTTGAAATGATCAGAATGACCAGCTCCTACTGCCCCTTTACTTTATAACTGTTTTCAGCATTCCAAACCAACAAGCTGCCTGAATAAAACATGATATTTTAGATGAAGAACAGAAAAGTTCATTGTTTGCAAGCAAAGTATTGTTTTCTTGCAAACAGACCCAAACTTTCACCACACACCTAATAATCTTGAGGTTGCTGTCCATGGTATCAATTTGATAAGCAGCTGTTGTGAACTGTCTGCATGAGACAGAAGATTTCCCAGCACCCTTTTGGGGTGGGGGGATTGGAACAATGTGTATCGACAGCTTGGCTTACACGAGCTGGTTCAGGGTGGGAAAGAGCTGGTGGAATTGGTTCCTGTTTTTCCAAAGTTGAAACTCATTTGGTCTGTTTTTGGCAGACGCAGATTGTGTGCCGAAGGACTGCACTGTGTGTTCTTGTGCTAGGGCAAGCGTGGTTTTGACAGCTGAAATGACTGTATCCTACTCCCAGAGCCCAGTGCAGATCAGTAACTAGAGAAGTATTGGATATAATGACCCCCATGTGTGGTTATTTCTTCATAGGAAATCTGATGGAAAGGAACCGGTGATAGAACACCGGAAGCGGCCTTATACTGAGTCAGACAATTGGTCCATCTAGCTCAGCTTTGTTTACACAGACTGGCAGCAGCTTCTCTAAGGTTACAGACAGGAGTCTCTCTCAGCCTTATCTTGGAGACACCAGGGAGGGAACTTGGAACCTCCTGTATGCAAGCATGCAGATGCTCTTCCCATAGCGGCCCCATCCCCTATGGGTAATATCTTACAGTGCTATTACATGTTTCCCATTCAGAGGCAAACCAGGGCAGACCCTGCTTAGAACAGGGGATATTTCATACTTGCTACAACAAGACCAGCCTGCTGCATCCAGAAGTAATAATAATTGCTAGTATCGGTTTATTTTATTATTATTATTATTATCCACTCTTTGACTGAAGCTCTGCATAACATGCAATAAAGTGCATTCTATTTTCACGTACAGCAATGCAAAAGAATTAATATATAAATATCTCAACAGTAGAGTGGAGCAACAAATGGAAAAATCCAGCATAAAATATTTTTAAAGCACTGTGATGTAAAAATGTTTGCTTTATGGTATCAAAAAGAGAGAGAGGTCTCTGCCCTAGGAGCTTACAGTCCAAATGCTGACCACAACGAATGTGAGAGGTGCCTACTGCCATGCTTAAAGCGTTCAGATGAACACTGTAATAGTGAGTGACATGCTGGTGCGGAACTTCTGGTGCGCTTTGGGAGGCTTAACTTGTGCACAGCGTCTTCCTTAGAAAGGGCTCTCGTTTTAGGTTGTTGTGTAACATCCTGGTGAAACAGCTGCTGAGGGAGGTACTCCTGGGAGGGGCGGAGCCAAATGGCCCTTCATCTCTGCTCTCATCTCTCCTTCTGATACAGCAAGTCAATGTGCAGAAGCCACAGGCTTGCACAATGCTTAATGTGGCTCAACCTGCCCCCTGCCAAAAAACAAATTGTTTCCTAATGTCTCGCAACCAGCTTGTTGTTGCTAGACAACGCCTCCCGCTCTCCTCCCTCCTGTGTGTCTGTTGCCATAGCACTCCCCTCCGACAGGCAGTCCCCACAGCTGTGGTTCTGGAAATTATATTTCCCACCCACCCTGCAAGGATTGTTTCTCTCCCCTGGCTTGTGTCTCCTGGCTCCATCTGGTTAAGAGAAGAGCCTGCACCTTGACACTGCCCCCACCTGTTCAGTTGGAGGGTTCTGCCGGGAGGCGAAACCTCTATTTTCCAGTCATACCTGCTTTTGAAGTTCTCAACCTCCAAGGCAAATAAATAATACTCTAATCCAAGAAATCTCCCTGGTTGATAGAGGCAGTGGATTGCGCTGGAACAGGACTGTGCTTGAGGTTAGCATAGCTCATGGAAGGCCATATTGATTGAGCAGTGTGGGGTCAAGATTAAGCACACCCACCCACATGGAATGACCTGGTCCAAAGACTTTCCCTACATAAAATTAGAGACCTTTTAGAAAAGGCCCAGGTATATGTGGCCCTTTGGGGCCATATCATGATGTAACCAGCAGTGCCTCATTATAAAAGTGACAAGAGGAGGGGAGAAAGCAAGAAGTCATTCTGAAAATACAGAATGCTTCAGATGCATTTGGTCATTCATAGTTGGATGTTCCGAGATGTAAGGTTTGAGTTTGTCCACTTGGTTCCTCTCGTGCCCCCTGTGTGGATGAAAACCGCCTGATCTAGCGTTCTCTTCTGTAAGTGCTTCTGAGTCATACCGACAGTGACGCGGACCCAGACCTGCAGTGGTCTAGCTAGTGTCGAGCATATTCTACAGAGTGGAATTTCAGTAATTCCACTTTTAGTAAAATGCATTGGAGGATGTGCATCATTCTCCCACTGGAAATCAATGGGAATTAAGTTCTTAACACTTTGATCATGACCATAATCAGTTTTTTCTAATGAGGTCCCCATGACTATGGTTCATCCTGGGGGACTTTCTTAAGTCACAATCTGTTCGCAATTCCTTTCAAAATTACCCTCACTGGTTGACTCAGCCTGTGAATGAGGGGTTGTTTTTCCTTAAAAAGCAAATATAGGCAGGGGTCAACTTTTCTTCTTTTAAGTTCTCTTTGGTATTCCAAGCTTGCATGAGATGTCTGGTGCTTTTGCTGGCAGACTCTCATGAAAACGCTTGAATTTTATTTCCCATGCACAACCATGCTCCTCTTCTCTCTCCTGCTGATAAACCACCAGCACCATGAACCCATGGTTTATCACCATTAGAAACTCTCCCTGGAGGTAATAGTTTTATATGTTGCTTCTCTGTTGTTGTTCATTTAAAGTAGGTAGCAGGGATCTGGTTACTCTGTGGGGCTATTCACACAACTGGGCGCATGGGCGGGGGGAGAGGCAGGGTTCAACCTTCCTTCCCTCAGATGATCTCTCTTTGCCCATGCGGTGTGCAAGTCACACGCCCACACGACCCGTGCTGCTGGGAGCAGTGTGGATCAACAGAGGCTGAGACTCATTTCCTTGACCTCTGCATATCCCATAAGGTGCCATGTGCCAAGTGTGGTGTCTTGGGGGATTCCCGCATCAGATGGGCACTCTAGGCACCTGTCTCTCTGTCTGAGACACACGAGCCCAGAAGCCGGGTTATGGGAGCACTTGCCAAGAGCCGGGCTTAAGAGAGGGGTAGGCTGGGTGGGAGCTCCAGGATCTGCGTTCCAAATGAGCAGCCTAGCCCGGGCCTGAGAACAGCCTCAGTGTTTGTTTCTAGCAACTTCCTGGAGACCTTGCAAGGGCTTTGTGTTTTGTTTTGGAATGACTATGTATTAAAAGAAATGCTTATTTTGAAATTTTGTTTACAAACAAGGTGGGTGTGATGAAGCATCTAAGTTGCAATGCTACAGGTGTTTACGTTTTGTTTGCAGAAATGGTTGGTAGGTTGTACAGCTCTCTTAGAGTCCTGCTGCTACCTGCCCTTCATCTAGATCGGGGTGGGGAAACTTTGCCCCTCGCAGCCTTTGCTGAACTACAACTCCTATCATCCCCAGCCATCATTTATAGTGGCTGGGGAAGATGGGAATTGTAGTTCAGCAACAGCTGGAGGGCCAAGTTTGCTCACCTCTTTTCTAGACTCTGACTGTCTCTCCCACCCCGTTCACACACCGGGATGTTTCCCTCCAGGATGTAACTTGGGGCGGGTTACAAATAAAATACTAATAAACTGACCCATGAAAAGTGCCTTGTAAGACTTACCATTAAGGTTTCTTTAAAAAAATATCGTGATCCTGATTTCATATCTATTCAGTTTTGGCTTTTGTTTTTGAAAAATTCAGAGTCAGCCTTAATTTCAAATGCTTCTTAGCTTTATCCCAAATCTGCTAGGTTAGAAAAAATTACTCTGGAGAGGGGATTTAAAGAGTGCATATAGTCTCTCAAAATAAAATTCTTAAATCACTACAGCTCAATCAAATAATGTTTGATGATCCACTTTCTTAAACCCTGCTATCAGGGGGATAACTCTACAACCGAGCATTGTGTATGCATGGGTGGCTATTGCTAGTGTTTGCCTTTATGTTTCTTTTCAGATTGTGAACCTTTTTGGCACAAGGACCCAATTTCTCATTCCTCGTATTCTGTAACTGGCTTTGTGAACTTTTTATTGAAAAGTGATATCTAAATATTCTTGATAATAATTTATGTCTTAGACAAATGGATTGCTTTTGAAGAACTATAATTTAATCCATTATTCCACTCAAGTCTTCTACTGGTACTCCAGAGCCCTTGGAGGGATTTATTGATGATGTGTACGTTACTAACAAAGAAGAACTTAGTAATTGAAATGGGTTCCTATACATTAACAAACTACATTTCTCTTCTCCCTTTGCTAAAACACATCTACCTTCTGAATCCAGCAGTGAGTCATATATAAAGAAATTAACTTCCTGATTAATCGATAGTGTCACCTTCCTAGTTTTTAAGTGGATTGTTAAACCTTTAACTCAAGTGATTCCTATGAAATGCCTGAGTTACAGATTTTAATCAGGTGGTCCCCCCCCCTTTTATTAGGGCTGTTCAGTCCTTGTACATTAACTAAGATTTGTTTTTTTAAGACCATCTGGATATTATTAGTGATATTCAAATCAGATACACGAAACTGAAACTTATTCATCAGCAGAAACTCTGGCTGCATTCAAGCATAACAACAAGCCATGATTTGCCAGTGCAAGCAAGGAGGAGAGCTGGTCTTGTGGTAGCAAGCATGACTTGTCCCCTTAGCTAAGCAGGGTCTGCCCTGGTTGCACACAAATGGGAGACTCCAAGTGTGAGCACTGTTAAGATATTCCCCTTAAGGGATGGAGCCGTTCTGGGAAGAGCAGAAGGTTCCAAGTTCCCTCCCTGGCAGCATCTCCAAGATGGGGCTGAGAGAGATTCCCGCCTGCAACCTTGGAGAAGCTGCTGCCAGTCTAGATAGACAATACTGAGCTAGATGGGCCAATGGTCTGACTCGGTAGAAGGCAGCATCCTATGTTCCTTTGTAAGCACAAAGAGGTGCAAGCCTTGAATCCACAGACAGAAAGTCCCAGATCAGGACTTGCTCACTTGTCGCAGTGTGAGGGGAGGGGATCTGAAGCTTCCAGATGCAGTTTCTGGCAAACCCACAGTTGGCCATTTTTTGTCTAAGCCAGAATCCCAATTTGTCTGGAGGAAAGGAAAGACTGTGCCCTTGAGTCGGTGTTGACTCCTCTATGTGGTGTCGGTGTTGACCCCTATGAGGACTCTGTAGCGACCACAGAGCCCTGTGGTTGTCTTGGTAGAATACAGGAGGGATCTACCATGGCCTCCTCCCGCGCTGAGATGATGCCTTTCAGCACCTTCCTATATCACTGCTGCCCAATATAGGAGTTTCCCATAGTCTGGGAAACACACCAGTGGGGATCCGAACCAACAGCCTCCTGCTCCCTAGGCAGGTTGCTTCCCCGCTGCACCATTAGGTCTGGAGAGTTTGCTGTAAAGCACAATTGGAAGCTTCTAATGTCCTCTCTCTTGCTTGGGGGGAAAGGTAGGAAGGAGCAGGAAAGGTAAAGGCTAATGGCCATGCTCATCTTGGCCAGTGATGGCCTGCCATTCTGTTGGGATGCAGCCCTCTTGTTCCATGATGTGTGGTGTGACATTACTGCTGTAAGGGCACCTGGCCTACAGTCAGATTCAACAGTTGCTGCTGGGGGGGAGGCAGGGAAATTTGCTACATGGCGACATTACCTGGAGTGTTTTCTGTTACTACCTTGCCGGGGAGAGAGGAGGCAAGGCGGGGTTGCTGTTTTCAGTATCTGCCATGAACCCTTTGTACTTGCGTGTCGTGGTTTCGTTTTAAGCTTGAGAATGTGAGAATTTGGGGGAGTGGACAAATGGCAGCATAACCTTGGGCGATCGTCGTGCCATTTTCCTTAGATATGTCTTTAGGTGGTTGTTGCTTGCTCTGTATGTTGTAATATAGTTTATGGTAATGTGTGTTGCTTGAGGATTATGTATATTATCCTTCTGGGTTTGCAAGCAGGCTTAGCACAGAGACTATAAAACACAAGCGGGAAAGACTTGCGTTAGGTTTGTCTCCCCAGTGCTCACATGTCAACCAGCCAGGTTAAGAGAGCTATCCTGTCAACACTTGTTCTAGGGATGTTTACTGCTGCTTTTCTTTTAGTGTTTTGCTATTTACAGTCTAGTCGGATAAAAAGGATGTGAAGATGCTGCTTCAATAACATAAATCAGTGTGTCTGAAGCAGGGCGGGCGAGGAGGGAAATATGATTGCTTTTCACTGTGTTTAATTCCACCTGACTGTTGCTGAAAGAAAACTATAGATTACTGCACACACATGCAAAATACACACCTCTTGCAAGCATTTAATTTGCAAAGTGTTCTGTGGTCACTGAGGTTTGTGACCTCCCAGTAACCCTATGCAACGGAGCAGGGGGTAGCCAACCTTGACTCTTCAGCTATTTCTGTGCCTTCTGCTGCAGCCAGTGGGGATTTCATACTCCCCTCCCTTGTTTCTCTGCTTGTCCAATGACATTACAGTCCCTTGCACAAACCAGACATCCAGATACTTGATCTACAATAGCCTTTTCACATGCTCAGTGCACTTACAGTCTGTGTACAGGGTATGCAGATGCAGAGCTATGCACATGTGCTCAATAAAAACTTGCCAACTGTACAACATTTCCTATCTTGATCTTGCAGTTCAGGGAGCCTGTGCCCAGATTTAATTTTAAAATGAGCACATGTGTAGCAGTCATTCACACAGATACATGCCCAAGTGTACAGACACCTGAACATGTGTGCAACATAATGTCTCAGTAGGGCTAATGCATCTTGTATGCTGCTTTGTAGCCATTGTCAATTGCCTCCAATGACCTTCTGGAAGGGGCTGGCAGAGCTCATGACAGGAGTAAACCATAGAGTTGATGGCAGGCGAATACATAAGAGCATGGAGTCTCCTTCTCCGCAGCCTGTGACAGTTCCCCTTATCATGGTATAATAGAGCACAGCATATGTATTTTACATGCACAATTCCGCAATTCAGTTTCTGGCATCACCAGTTTTGACCAACCAGTAGCAGGGCTGGAAAAGATTCCTGCTTGATACCATGGAGGTCTTCTGCCAGTTGGCATAGATGAGGCCTGTGCAGTTTCACCTTCCAGGTCGATCAAAGCATTTGTTTGGTGGCCTATCACATAGTTTGAAACCACACATATACTTCCAGGTAGCAGAAGCCACGTGTTCTTATTTGTTGGTGGCAATTTCTGGCATGGTTTTCCTACACGGTACAGCGATGATGAGCAGAAGGCAAATGCTTGTAGAATCTTGGCAGTGTCTTCAATTAGGGGTGTAATCCCATGGGAGGCAGTAGGTGTAGGCCAACCCCTTCCCTTCATAAAGTCTGCTGTTCCGCTTCTATCCATATTATTCCCCATCACTGATGACAGGTGTAATGGTGCTTGTTTTTATTGATTATATGTATATAAAAGTAAAGTTGTGCTCTCGAGTAGGTGTTGACTCCTCGTTACCACAGAGCCATGTGGTTTTCTTTGGTAGAATATGGGAGGGGTTTACCATGGTCTCTTCCCATGCATGTAGGAGATGATGCCTTCCTATATCTTCCTATATCACTACTGCCCGATGCAGGTGTTTCCCATAGTCTGGGGAACCTACCAGTGGGCATTCACACCAGCAACCTCTTGCTCCCTAGGCAAGTTACTTCCCCACTGCACCATTAGTCATCATGTATATGTATATACATACTACCAATTAGGGATGTGCGATTCAACCTTGAATCGATTTGAGTCAAATCGGGGTCAATTTGCTGATTTGACCTCTAATCACCATCAAAATAGAGGGCCTGATTTGGGGTTAAAGAGAATCATCCCCGATTTGAGTACCATTTTGAGGCATGTTTTGAGGCTTAAAAAACCAGGCCTCAAAATGGCACCATTTTTCTGGGGAGAGCTGGTCTACCAGTTGGGGTCCGCAGGAAGACTAGCCCTCCTCTTAGTGCATCAGCCTGCCTCAGAGGAACCTGGTAGACCAGGGTTATTGATGAATTAATTCAATGATTCTGCAATCTGATTCAAGCTCTAATCGAATCACTGAATCTGATTTGTGCATATTCTATCATCAATCATCAAGGTAGTTTACAAATGCCCACAAATATGGAATTAAAAGCAATTAAAACAATTAAAAAGTTAAAAACATCACAAGTTGTATTTAACCTGTATGTTCCTCTAATAGACCTGCAGTCTTTGACCAGTTTGGTTGATTAAACATTTCAAATAATTAAAGACCTGCCCTCAATTAAACAGGCAGCTTTTTAAAGTAAGTAAATAAATAAATGTTTAAGAGGTGCTATAGAGACTGTGGATGTTAAATAGCATCTTAAGAGGCATTTCTCCTTTTGTGTTGCATAGAAGAGAGTGCCTCATCTGAAATGATGGCTTCTACATGTGCATAATAAAAGTTTTTTGGGGGGCTTCCTGCATGCATATTGCATGCATTCTCCCCCCCCGCCCCCCCCCCCACACACTTCAGATTGACCATTTGTACTTACTTGTATATGAGTTTATTTTCTAGAATAATCTGCTCAAACAAGTATGATTGATCTACTGGAATTTCTTGAATCAGGTGCCATTCCTATATAACAGATGTTTAAAAACGGTCAGGCTTCAAATGTTCGAAATGTGAATAATGGAAAAGAAATAACCTTGTATAATCCTGAAATCCAAGTTTGCACATGGAAGAGATGCAGTACCTTTGTGACAAAAAAATGGGTTCTGTCCTTGAGCACTTGGGCAAGTGTCCAGAGTATACTGTAGTATTAGTTCATGATATCTGATCCTGGTGGTAAAGGGCTTTAAAGATTAAATGAAGGTTAAAGAGGATATGCAGTGAGCTATGCCAACCTATGGAGACAGGACACTTGTAACAGGCTCCCTAACCATCCTGATCTCTTATCTACAGAAGCCAATAAAGGTATTTTCATCAAGATGTGGACTCAGCCAATTTCTTGTTTGACATAAAACCACTTGCTGTTTGTTACGCCCTTTGGAACCTCTGTCCATTACTTACTAACGCATTTCATCCACTCTTTGCTAAGTTCTGCCAGATGGGCATCATTCTGATTAGCTTTCCCTGCCAGCCTGAGTTCTCATATGAGTAAACAGACAGAGCTATCTGTGCTTTTTAGAACTATTGAGCAGCTTTACTCTCCCTGAACTTGGAGGTAGATTAAAGAAGAGACTGTGTTTTTAGTGTCCCTCCACCCCTGACAAGGCTCCAAGGCACACAAGCATGTTGGCAGAAGAGCAAAGGATGAGTTGCAGTTGATGTCTGTCTGTGGACCACCTTCCATAGTTGGACATGGACTTCTTGCTTTGGCTAATTTTAAGGGGGGAAATTAGAATCCTAGAGTTGTGAGGGATGAGAAAGATGCATAGCAGAATCCCTGCCGTGAGATAGGCAGGGCCATCAGATGTTTGCCGATAAAGCTATGCAGTTTATAAGGTGCTACAAGCTGAAAATGTATTTAGTGCGGATATACCTTCAGATTACTCATGTACAACCGCTTAGCCAAAGACTGTAAGGGAAGGCAAGAAAAGTTGTGGGGGGTGGGGACATGTTTTACTCCCAGTCTGAGCTGGGAATGTCTTCCTTCCCCTTTCTAAAGACATCTGTCAGGTGAAAATGACAATCGTACCACAAATGAAAAGTTTAACCCATATCTCTGGGAGAACCCCATGAAGGAATTGCTACAGTTCCCCATTACAGGGGATGGCTAGTTTTCAGCAGGTTGTGCTCTTCCAAAGTACAATTTGAGATAGTAGATTGACTGGCCAGTGTCCTGTATTTTCTGGAAGCCTTGGAAACTGTCATTCAGTGTCATTAACTGCCATTAAATTTTACAAACAATAAATGTGGTCCATAAAGGATTATCTATCATACTGCTGTGTTTTGTTCTATGTATAGTATTTGGTATATGTATAGTAGCTGGTATTTGTTGTAAAATGTAGAATTTTGTTGGCCTTGTGTTCAGTCATTGTCAAATGGATTGGCCACGTTTAGCAAATCTTCATTTTCATAAAAAGCTGACTCTTGGTCAGTGGTGTTAAGACTTTTAACACACTCTCCTCTCTCCTTTTATTTTCAAGCTCCCCTTGGCTTTCAGTTGGACAACTCCTTGGCCATTCTGGAGATGGACTTGCTTTCCGAGACCTACCTCTTGGCAGTCTTATTAGCCTGCATTGTATTTCAGTCTGGAGCTCAGGAGAAGAATTACACAGTGCGGGAGGAGTTGCCAGAAAATGTCTTAATTGGCAATTTGCTCAAGGACCTCAACCTGACTCTGGACCCAGATGTGCCCCTTTCATCGCCTCTGCAGTTCAAGCTTGTGTACAAGACTGGGGACGTTCCGCTGGTCCGTGTGGAGGAGAATACTGGAGAAATTTTCACCACTGCCAACCGTATCGATCGGGAGAAGCTTTGCTCTGGCATCTTCAGCGAGAACCGTTGTTTTTACGAGGTGGAAGTTGCTGTCCTGCCTGATGAAGTTTTCAGGCTGGTCAAGATCAGATTCTTGATTGAGGATATAAATGACAATGCCCCTCTCTTTCCTTCGACAGTCATTAATATCTCCATCCCTGAGAACACGGCTATCAATTCCCGCTATTCAGTCCCATCTGCAGTCGATCCTGACATTGGAGTGAATGGCATTCAGCACTATGAACTGCTAAAGGTGAATGTTGGTCCTTTTTTTCTGAAAGATTGTCTCAGTATTTTTATGATTCTTAGTTTCAAAATTTCTGATTGATCTTTCAATGCATGCTGCTGTTAGAAACTATGCAAACAAGAAAAGGGAATGGGGACCAAGACTAGGGAAGTAAAACGAGGAAAATGACAATAAAATGAAAGGGCTTCAGAGTGGAGTAGAATGTCAGACAGGAGAGGAAAGGTTAACTGGCAAGGAAGTAATGCATGCTTCTCATGTAAACTTATTAGCATTTTCTTAAGCTGACAGATTCTTCCCCTTTTTTATTCCCCCACTCCCTGGTTTCCTTTGTAAGGAGAGATGCTATAAGAGACTTGGCCTAAAATGACAGAATGTGAGGAAATGTTCAGAACGTGAGCAAATGTACGTTTGTGGGCTGCACCGTGTGTGTGTGTGTGTGTGTGTGTGTGTCCATAGTACTTATTCAGGGATGATTCATCTGTTCCCCCAGCCAGCTCCCTCTTCTGCTTTTAACTACTCATGTAGGTGGTCTACTCATGTGAACAATGTTTGTGCAGGAGCAGGGAATTGGGTAGGCGGTCAGAAGGATGAAAGCACCACTCATCCACATTGTAGACTCAACTTATTCCCTGAATCCTGATGTTGGATTTCTCGACACAAAGATTTGCCCACTTTTTGGCATCCCATAACTTCAAATGTGGAGAAATCCAACCAATTTGCACCATGTTTTCTTTCAGTAGACTTGCTGAGCTGTTGGTACCATAAGAGATGTACACTTTAGATGTTTTTGAAACTGGCAGCCATTTTTTTTTTATTTGTCTGTCAAGAAGAAGCTGGAAGTAGGAATGTACTTCGTGAATGTGACCAGCAGCTCTGCCAGTGAAGCATATGAAAGCGAACAAGGGAGCCCCGTGGAATAGAGATATGCATTGAAGCAAATTAACATTCTCAGAGAAGCAAAGAGGAAGCCCTCTGTCTGACTGGCTCGATCAGCCTGCTTTGGTAATGCTTGGGTAGGTTAATAGTAAAGGGAAATGAAAAGTTATTCACAAAAAAAGCACAGCTGTAACGATGCCCATTCTCTAGAAGCAAAGCAGAACATCTGACCTTACAAATAAGGGAAGTTGGGGAGGGGGAAAGAGACGGTTCTCCTCTGTAAACCCCCCACTCCCCCCCCCCGAAGAATCTGAAATGCAAACAAATGGCGATATGTGGGGAGAACAAGAAGCTGCTTAGGATGCAAAAGAATGTGTCGAGATGCCTGCTCATGTTGGAGGCACAGAGGGGCGGAGGTTGTGCAATCACTGCTGCCTTCTGTATTTCCCTCCCGATCCAGGAGTCCTAGAGGTGCCATAGCTTTGATGCACCCATGAAGCTCCCTCATTCGCAAATTGCAACAAAGGGGTCACTTTGGACCCTATGAATCTGCCTTATTCTGAGTCAGAGCATTGACACGTCTAGCCTGGCACTGCATACTCTGACTCTTGGGGCAAAGGTCTTTCCCACTGCCGATTACCTGACCTTTTAAATTAAGATTCTAGGGATTAAATCTTGGACTCTCTGCATGCAGCACATATGCTCTGCCCTCAAGTTGTGGCCCATCCGCTTCCTATATGTTGGAAGGAGAAGGTCCCAGATTCAGTCCTGACTTCTCAGTTTAAAGCATCTCTGTAATCAGATAGCAGGTAATGGAAAAGACCTTGGTCTGAAATCCTAGAGAGCTTCAGTCCACTGAAGCGAGTGGAGCAGCTGCTGCTTATGACCCTCCTCTTCATATTGAAGGCACGAAAGTGGGACTATAGAGGGAGTGTGGCTGCTGCTTCTTTCTCTAGCTGGTGTATTTCACCCCAGTCCAACAGGTGGGACTCATGTGGACCTCCTCTATCCACAAACATTTCCCATTAATTTCAATTTAGTTTTCCTGCCCTGCATGCATAGAGAATCTTACTTCATTGGAGGGACTGGAGTCGGCAGCGTATGATCCAGTTCCACACATAAGAGCCGACATCCTTGTATGGCTCTCAGGTGATTTTTCATCCACTTCAGGGCAATCCTTCATAAGTTTTCTAATTTGTCAACATCCTTCTTGAATGGAACGACAAGATAAATGACTTCCCGACTTTATCTCGTAGGAAATGTTTGCTTCTTCTGATCACTAGTTAGTTATTAGCTAGTGGAAGTGGACTGGAATGATTAGATGTCTTTTATAGATTGCTTTATAGAGAGGTAAAGATCAAGTGTGCCGCCGGGTCACTTTTAACTCCTGGCACCCACAGAGCCCTGTGGTTGTCTTTGGTAGAATACAGGAGGGGTTGACTATTGCCATCTCCCGCGCAGTCTGAGATGATGCCTTTCAGCATCTTCTTATATCGCTGCGGCCCGATATAGGTGTTTCCCATAGTCTGGGGAACATACCAGCGGGGATTCGAACTGGCAACCTCTGGCTTGATTAAACCTCTGGCTTAAAGTGTCTCAGTATTAGGGTCCCTGATGTGCAGGCACAGTGGAATGGCATGCCTGTTTCCCCATGGACTAGCACAGCGTGGCTCTTGTCATCTTGAAACCAATGGGGGTTGGGCTGCCCAAAGCATAGTTCTCCCTATGAAACCCCCTGACAAGAGCAGTGAGGGGGAACCATCATGGTCCAGAGGTGCTTTGAGAGAAAAAGTTAATAATTGCAGCTTGCAAATGAGTTGCATGGATTCTTTCTTTCTTTTGCGGGGATTTACAGTAAAGAGGTTGTTGCAAATGATTTATTTAAACTGATGGCATCGTTGGGTAAAAATCCAAGTCATCTGGACTGTCCATGATGGAGAGAGAGAGAGACAGCCTTGCTTTTGAGACTCTGTTGCAGGGAGAAATGCTGCAAGGGAGGAAGATGAGCCATTTAATCAATGAAGATGGGATGACCTTAATGAGGATTTTGAAATAGCTGAGCTACTAGATTTGACTTTTTTTTTAAACTGACCTTTATCAAATAAAATAACACATATAGCTCAGATATATATTATATATACAGAAGTAATGGAGGCTTTGCCAACAAATGTAGAGGCAAACAGAAAGGTATAGAAATTGGTCATTAGAGTTGCTTTGAACTGGAGCATCATCAGCTTTGCTGAGGTGGCTAGCTGGCTGCTAATTTGACATATGGCATTGGGCGGGGGGGAGCAGTGTGCATGAATGAATCTCTCTCTCTCAAAAACCATGCATTGCTTTGCTGCCTTGTGCTGTGGCCCAGACTACCAGTGCCAATTATCCAGGAAGCTCTCTGGTGAAGCCGGCTTGAAACTTCAGCGTTGATAGGCACCGACACCAGAGCACAATTGCTTTCGATTCACTCAGGTGGTGGCTTCAGTCTCCCGGCATGCCTAACTGGCTGTGGGTAAATGGTCCAGGAGCTGGCAGGGTGTCTGTTTAGTGACAGAGGTACAAAGAGGTCTCTGGGATGGATCAGGCCTTTGCCATGTGCTCGCCTCGCTTAGGTGCTCTTAGGGAAGCACCAAAAGGGTTGTTCATGCTTACTGGCAGTGGCATGGGCACTGGTTGACCATGGTTTCACCCCGCTTAGTTTCACGTGATGTGTGCAGAAGGAACCCAGTGGGTAAGGCCAATGATCCTCTTTGGCCCTCTTTATTTGAGGGGTCTCAATTCTCACCTATAGGTGTGAGTACTGAAACTGTGAATGAAGAAACCTTACCCTTATAGAAATCCAGGGGCTGGATATACTACTTCTCAATAAAAGTCCCCAAAGTGGTTTACATAGAGAAATCAATCAATAAAAGGGCTCCCTGTCTCCAAAGGGCTCACAGTATAAAAAGAAACGTAAGACAGACCCCAGCCACAGCCACTGGAGGAATGCTGTGCAGGGGATGGATAGGGCCAGTTGCTCTCCTCCTGCTAACGAAAGAAGATCACCACTTTAAAAAGGTACCTCTTTGCTCAGTTAGCAGGGGACTCCAATCTTGGTTTATTCTAACCTATTTGCTTCACATAACCCAAGATCTATAACCTAACTCCGAAACGTGGGTTAATAAATTCCATGTTGTTGAAACCAGGTAGGTTTGGATGACACAGCCAATCTCAGCTTATTTTAACTTAAATAGGAAGTTGTCACTCATGCAGGGATGGGATGGGATGGGATGGGGAGCCCACATTCCTGAGGCCCAGTGTGTCAGGGTACTGTTTTTGGTTTGGGGGTTTGTTTGTTTGTTTAAGGGAAATGGAAGGCAGGAGAGAAATAGTAAGTATCCCAGAGGGGAGCATTAGGATTGGGTGAGGGAAGAGTTTCTAAGCTTAAACTCCCCTTCCAGCAATATACAGGGATGTATCAAGAAGAAGGAAAGGAGAACGTTTTCCCACTTTCCACCTCTTGCTGTATAGTGCAGCAGGGGAAGGACTCGAGTGGGGAAGAAAAAATGCTTCTCCCCCACCATCCTGAAACTCTCCAACTGCTGCAAGCCCTGAGCATCACAACATGGCTCCAGCCATCTTGGAACAGGAACCATGAGCAGAGAGTGTTCTTTTCAAGAACTGGGGACCCACCCTGGCATTGTTGAGGGTCTCTACTTATTTCTCCCTGATTCTCTTAGATTCTCCCCCCCACCCAGCCCTGTCTGTTTTTTGTTAAGCACTTAGCACACAGTGATGTGGAAAGCAGTTAAGTCATGATTTGTTGGTACCGGCGGCTGTAAGTTGGAGAACTCATAGTTTTTTCCTTGGAGCAAAACATAAGCAGCCTTGTGTCTCGATTTTGGCTTCCTTTATTAAACATGGAGGAAACACTGCCCTGCCTTTCACCTCTCTCTAAGTAGAATATTTGGGGGCAGACTACTAAACATAACCTGTTGTTGTTGTTCCACTTTAATTCAATCAGCAATGTGATTCCCCAAAGGACTATGGTGCAGACTCAATATATTCATGGACAGGCATGTCATGCTGTGATATCAATTCCCCACCATGATTATAACAGCATTTTCTCTTAATTTGAAGGATCTGTGCATCAGATTTATAGCTCTGCTTGCAACTTTGTGCAGTTTTCCATCTCCATGATAATTTTTCTAGCAATGCTTTGAGCTATTTTCTGAGTACAGTGCTGGCCCAGAAAGCTGGAAATGAAAGTGGCATTTTGCTTCTAAATGGATACACACACACACAGACACACACACAGAGCAAGGCAGCTTCTGCTTTCAACTCCACTATTTTTGAGGGGTGGGTGGGTGGCGCCCTTAAGCAGTAAAACTGACTAGGAATTCCTTTCTTTCCCTGACCCTGCAAATTGATTTTTTTTAATGGTGTGGAGGTGTCATTCCTAAGAGCTATATGTTCCAGATTGTTAGACTTGTGTTAATCTCCCAGAGATGAAAGTTTGGGGCAGTGTACAAATTTGGTAGGTAGGTAGATAGATAGATAGATAGATAGAATGTGTGCCAGTAGGTACTGGGGGTAGGGGGAGTTGTTACACCTCATAGGAGGAGAGCTGGTCTTGTGGTAGCAAGCATGGCTAGTTCCCTTAGCTAAGCAGGGTCTGCCCTGGTTGCATATGAAAGGGAGACTAGAAGTGTGAGCACTGTCAGATATTCCCCTCAGGGGATGGAGCCGCTCTGGGAAGAGCATCTAGGTTCCAAGTTCCCTCCCTGGCAACATCTCCAAGATAGGGCTGAGAGAGACTCCTGCCTGCAATCTTGGAGAAGCTGCTGCCAGTCTGTGTAGTAGATAATACTGAGCCGGATGGACCAATGGTTTGAATCAGTATATGGCAGCTTCCTATGTTCCTATGTAGGGGTGTTATAGTGATCTACCATGTTGAATTTGTTTGTGATTTGTAGTTCTGCTGCTAGGGCGAAGCATCTAGGACTATATTTGATACTATGATGTATTCTGTCTAGGGAGAAAGCTATAACAATAAAGGTTCTTGGACCTCACTGACTGGCATAAAACTCCCAGACCAAAGCACGAAAGAGAGAAATATTTTGTTTTTCTAGTTTGGTTCCAGACCTTGCCAGGACTACCAACCCCCCCCTCCCCCCAGAAAAAATTCATTACTTTCCCAGAAAATCAAGAAAAAACTCTCACATTGGAAAACATGGTGAATGATAGTTCAGAGATAGCAAAAGACTCGAGTCACAAAGACCTAAGGCATTAATATGCCTGCAGACTACAAGCCCTTATAGAGTCATTCTCTGACTGACATGAAATTCTCAGACTAAACCATGAAATGTGGGGGAAATGCCATTTTCGCAGACCTCACCCAGACTGCTAAAAAAAACACCCCATAAAAACCAAAAGCCTGAAAAAATTCATTAATGTCCTTGAAAATCTGGGGAAATTCCCACTGAAAGTGCATGAGACCTCATAGAGCTAGAAAAGGACTAGTCTTGCAAGATAAGAGCAACATATGCTTGCAAATTGCAAGCCTGTGTGTCTGTCCGTGGTTTGTTTGTTGGTTTGTTTGTTTATCAAATTTGTACACCGCCCCAAACTTTTCGTCTCTGAGTGGTTAACAATAGCATAAAACAAGTTAAAAACATATACAAAAAACTTAAAACAATTTAACAATTTAAAAATAAACCAGAGATTAAAACCTAGAAAAAATTAGGAAGCTGAGAAAGCTTGGGTGAAAAGATGGGTTTCCAGGTGTGTGTGTTTTTTAAAAAATTGCCATTGATGGGGAGGATATTATCTCAGCAGGGAGTGCATTCCACAATCTTGGGGCAGCGACCGAGAAGGCCCGTCTCTGTGCAGCCACCAAATGAGTTGGCGGTAACTGTTGACAGAATGCACAAACATTCTTGCATGATCAGGACCAGCACTGAGTGCTAGCATCATTAGGAAGCTGCTGATGGGCCCGCAAACATCTCTAAGACTATTGCTGTGTCTTTTGCCTTCATGTGGTGGTAGTGGAGTAAATGGGGACACGATGCCCATGCAGAGCAGTTCCCCAATGGACCTCTGAAGACAGCCCAGCACATAATAATTGGATAAGTGCATACTAATTTTTTGTTTTCTCTCTTTGGGAAGAGAATTGTGCTGACAATAGCTGGAGTCCCATCAATGGTACGATAGTAGCAGTTGGACACCTTGCCACCATGGAAGCTGAGGTAGGATCCATTAAGAGAGAGAAGATTCTGTAGGCAATTTCTGATCCATGCTAAAGGATAACATCTCTTGAGGATCCCTTAGGGGAGGAGGGACACTTACGTATCTCTTGGGTCAGATGGAATGCATCACATTGCTTATTTGATGATCTGCAATTGTCTACTCTGGGGCACTTTGGAGTGCCAGTCTTTCATAGTGTATATGTTTTGAACTTCTATCCTTCCTCAGACACACTGAAGCCCAATTGTGATGCCACCTGCCCAACCGTGGATGCTGGTTACTCATGGCTGCCACCCACACTCTTGGAATGAAACAAGGAATTCTTGTGCATGTGGGTGGACAGTAATGATGACTAGTAGTACTCTTAGTGATAACGCTTAGCAACGTGCCATAGATGTACAGGGTGTTCTGCAGAGCAGTATCAAAAGGCAGGTCCTTGCCTCAAGGAGTGTACAGTCTAAATGGAGGTAGGAAAGGAAGAGGCAGTTGCACCATTTCCCACAGAAAACAGCGATGCCAGCATTCTGCGGTCTGAAATGGGTTACAAGCTTGCCCTGGGCTACAGCCATGCACACCCTTACCTGCTTTGTGACTCCCTTGGTTGGGTGCTCCTCAAGAAATATGTGAACTGGGTCCAGATCCCTGTGTTTTTCTCCTGTTCTCTCCACTCAGTGCTCAGAGACACTGTAGTGCTGGATACCATGGCAATTTCTCCAAAGAAACAGCAGTGTAACTTCAGTCTTTTAATTTACACTTTTCAAAAGATTTATCCATGACAGACATCAGTGCAAAACACTTTAAAGAGGCCCTGGCTAGCTTGGCTTTCTAGTCTTTCACCTCTGTGAAATTTCTGTGAATCTTTCCCCACAGAAAAAAAAAAATAGCTGTGTGAATTTTCACTTTCTGGGAAGTGTCTGTGTAAGCAACAGCAGGGTCATGGAGTTGCCATCTGGCTAGATGTTTGTATGGTTACTATTTTCTTTTTGTGTTAGTAAATGCCTTTTTGTTCCTAGTTAAGCTTTGGTACAAAGCAACAACTTTTTTCAAAAAATTGTGTACACATTGAAATATATAGCACATGAGAAGAGTTGTGTGTGTGTGAGAGAGAGAGAGAGAGAGAGAGAGAAACTTCTCTTCGGACAAATATGCTTTTCACAGCTGGAACCAGAAAAAAAGTCCTGGATTAGCTGTCACAATGCCCACCTGATACAACTGCCTATGAACCTTGTGGCTATTTGCTTTTCTGCTGCACTGAAGGCCCACGGGACTCTGTCCTGAAACTACCCTTTGGATTCCCTGTGAATTGAAATGATTGATTATGCAGTAGGAATCCTGAAACAAGAAGTTTGGAAACAACCTTGGCTGTCCTTCACAATATGCAAATGAGTTCCTAGGGTTTGTTTGTTTGTTTGTTTGTTTGTTTGTTTGTTTGGGGTCTCCACCTCCATTGCTAGGCACCTGTTTGATTCTGTCATGGCCCCAGCCTGAATGACAATTTTATTTCCTGAATTTTAGTTGCCTTGTCTTTCTCTTTAAAAAAAAGAAGAAAAACCACACCCCCAATTCCTTCCTTTCATGTCTTCCCTTTCTTTTTCTATGAGGAAGGGAAGAGCGGTGGGGAAAGCACTGTGTGAGTCCATGGGTGTGCACAGCTTTTTTTACTAGGGGGTGGGGCAGGGGCAAAAGCTGCAGTCCTATATCCACACTGGTAGTAAAGCCATTAAATTCAATGGGAATTTCTCAGTGTGAGAGGCACAGCTGACCCCCTGCCCTCCTCCACTCGCCGGTGCGTAAGCCTTTTGCTCTGCATTCCATCCTTGGAGTTCTACTCCTGAGAACTGACCCATGGCATTTCTGAGTGGCCCACGGCACCCTTTTCCATGCAGTAGGACCAGACCTGCTGCCATATGCAACCACTGCAAAAGAATCAAGCAGATTTTTCTTCCTCTAATGAAAATCCTCCACAGTTAGTGAGCAGCAGGTATGCAGATATAAGGCTGGGATTATAGACTGCACCCGAGTTTGTGGTTAAATCTAACTTTATAACATCTCGGTTATGAAAGAAATCACTGTTTATGAGCCGAGCCAGCAGCCCTGATTCAAATTGATTGGGCAATGGAAAATAACAACAGTGGAGAGAAGAGCGAAGGACATACAAAATTAATTTTTATGGCCTAGAGGATGTGATTTTTCTTCACCTTACGCCATCACTGCTCAGAGCAATGTATCGTTAATATCTGAAGGGGCTGGGAAAAAACAAAGCAACACAGACAACGGATGTTAGCGATTTCAGCTGCAAACACCACCCCTGTGGCAGCCATAACAGCCTAATGGAATAACTCAACTCTGACTTGAAAATAAATTGAATTCCCTTTACAACATGCCTGATGTTTTTCTGAGATGTCTGCTGCCACACCAACTTTAGAGATGCAGCAGACCCCTGCCTTCTTCGGAAGGAAGTTGAGTGGTGGCTTGCTTAAGCGAGTCTTCAAGAGGAACAATGACCCCAGCTGACATTATGTTTGAAATTGATAGAGAAATCGATAAATGCCATGAGGGGAAGAGATCGAGAGGACAATGAAGGGGCACACTGGCTCTTTTAGGTAACCGGCAGCCTAGGCTAATGGTTATCAACATCCACCTTAGGTGGAATACAGAACCTGTCAACATGGTGTTCCCTCCATTTGCAAAGAGACCCCTATTAATACTGGCAGGACTTAGGAACATAGGAAGCTGCCATATACTGAGTCAGACCATTGGTCTATCTAGCTCAGTATTGTCTTCACAGACTGGCAGCAGCCTCTCCAAGGTTGCAGGCAGGAGTCTCTCTCAGCCCTATCTTGGAGATGTTGCCAGGGAGGGAACTTGGAACCTGGATGCCCTTCCCAGAGTGGCTCCATCCCCTGAGGGGAATATCTTCTAGTGCTCACACATCTAGTCTCCCATTCATATGCAATCAGGGCGGACCCTGCTTAGCTAAGGGGACAAGTCACGCTTGCTATCACCAGACCAGCTCTCCTCTCATTGAAAATTGTTGAAAATTGTGAAGTTTGACACAAATAAGATTGGATAACTTCTGACTTGATTACTCCAATGCTCTATCTATCTATCTGTCTATCTATTTATTCCACCGGATATGTACAAAATATCTAGGTGGTGTACAAAATTGGCGATCTCCAGTAAATATACAATAACCTATTATGTTGTTTGCTGTGGGAATTGGCTGTAGAGAGAGAGCTGTGTTCCTGTTAGATAGCAGAATGCTTGGTGGAAATTCCACAACATCGTCATTGCACAGAACTGCAAGTGGCAGTGGAATGCAGAGTGGTTTGCAAGCTAATGACCATGTCTTATTGGGGCCACTTAAACTTTAGTGGAGTATATAACTGAATCTAGGCTGGCTTTGCTGGCCAAAGGCATTCTGCAAGAATGCTACTCTTTGTGGAATCTTACCAGACTAGAACCTAAGCTTTGACTTCTTCAGGTAGCTCTCTCTATCAGCTAAATATATAAATTGAGAATGGAGAAGTTGTGCTCTTCCTTTGTGGAGAGCACAACAGAATTTTGGGGTAGTCTTGCATAACTTGATTGAAAATCTGTGTTGAGAAAGTAGGAACTTCTGTAATAATGGAACTGGAAGAGAGAGAGTGCAGGGTCTCTTGGAGGACTCCCAGAGCAGAGCTCCACAGTTGGGTATTTGCTACATGCAGCAAGCCATTAGCTACTCACTGCAGCCTGCTGGTGTCTGGAAAACTCCCCATGCAGGGTTTTACAGCAAATACAGGAGGTTTAGAACCTAAAGCGCCTGCTGGGTCTTCAGTCCAGCAACCTGTTCCACAAAAGTGGCCAGCCACAGTATCCTGTGAAGCCCTCAGGCAGGACATGGAGGCCAGTAGCTGTTGCTCCTTGGCATCTGGTTTCCAGAGGCATTGTGCCTCTAAACCTGGATTTTCTGCTTGTAGCCAGTGATACTTAATGAATTCATCGACTTCGTTTTTGAAAGCCATCCAAGCTGGGTGCCACAAACACATCTGGTTGCCAAAAACTTCATGCATTCAGCCCCAGGTGGGCCACTGTGCATGGCAGGGACCTTGGTTTGCCTTGGTGGGTCTCCATTTGTGCCATCTGCCCTCCAGGGATCCTGATGGCTGCTCACCAGTCTTATTCCGTTCTGGAGAGCTGAAAAAGTGCCTCATTATCGCCTCAACTTTCCTTTTAATGTTCTTGCTTCTTGGACTTGTGAGTTCAAATTTTGACAGATCTCTTGTACTGTTTAGACATGAATTTTTAAAAGGCCATTATTGGCTATTCCCCAGCTTGCTAGCCGAGTGTGCTGCGAGCGATTGAACTAGCTCCAGCAAAGAAGCGAGGAGAGTTTCTTCTGAGCTCTGAAAAATGACACCTGGAAGACAAATGGGAGCTGTCACAGCTTAAACCTCTGAGGAATGCCTTGTGAGCGCAGTGGCTTTACATAGCTAAATCTCAGTGTGCCACATCAAAAGGTTCATGCCCTGAAGGTGCTTATAGGGCTCCTGCTTCTGTCAGGAGTCGTAGTTATGTCTATCGTAAATTCGTCTTAAACATCTTTCTCTTCTTGGGGCCCTGGAACTTGCAGAGCGACATCTATAGGTTTTATGGCAACATGTCCTGCACATGGGCCACCATGGTTGGCTATTTGTCAGCTGCATTTGGAAGGAAATAGGATTGTCTCCCTACCTTTCTGATTTTTTAAAATGTTAAGAACATTTGTGGATTTCAGTCTGGTTTTCAGCTTCGGTTTGGGACTGAAGCTGCCTTGGTTGCCCTGGTGGATGACCTATGCCGGGATCTAGATGGGGTTGTGCATCCCTGTTGGTTCTGCTGGACCTCTCAGCAGCATGCGATACCATCAACCATGGTGATGGTGCATTGGAAGGGTTCCAATCCTTTCTTGGCAGGAGGTTCCAGAAGGTGGTGCTGGGAGATTTCAGCTCGACTCCTTGGTCTCTGGCCTATGGGGTCCCGCAAGGCTCAGTTTTGTCCCCCACGTTGTTTAACATCTATAGGAACATAGAAAGCTGCCATATACTGAGTCAGACCATAGGTCCATCTGGCTCAGTATTGTCTGCACAGATTGGCAGTGGCTTCTCCAAGGTTCCATGTGGGAATCTCTCTCAGCCCTATCTTGGAGATGCTGCCAGGGAGGGAACTTGGAATTTTCTGCTCTTCCCAGAGCGGCTCCATCCCCTGAGGGGACTCTCTGACCGTGCTCACACTTCTAGTCTCCCTTACATATGCAACCAGGGTGGACCCTGCTTAGCTAAGGGGACAAGTCATGCTTGCTACCACAAGACCAGGTCTCTTCCTGTTTCTGTATGAAACCACTGGGAGAAGTAAACAGGATGTTTGGACTGAAGTGTCATCAGTATGCAGGTGACACTAAGCTCTACCTTTCCCTGACATCAGATCTTAGGGAAGCAGTGGATGTACTGAGCTGGGGGCTGGAGGTGGTGATGTGCTGGATGTGGGCTAGCAAACTGACGTTAAATCCATACAAGACTGAGGTGCTGCTGGTCAGTAGAAAAGCCAATTGGCATAGGGTGATTCAACGAACCCTGGATGGGGTTGTACTCCCCTTGAAAGAGCAAGTGTGCAGCTTTGGGGGCGTTGCTGGACCTGGCTCTGCTTTTGGATGCTCAGGTGGAAGTGGTGGCCCGGGGTGCCTTTGCACAGCTTCAGCTAGTGTTAGCCGTTGTTGTTAGCTGCCCAGAGACTTAAGTTTGGGTGGGGTATAAATTTAATAATAATTAATATTAATAATAACAATAATAATTATTATTATTATTATTAATAGTGCTCTAGCTACGTCCCTTTCTCAAGAAGGCAGATCAGGCCACGTTTACACATGCTTTAGTCATGTTGCAACTAGATTACTGCAATGCGTTTTATGTGGGGCTGCCCTTGAATATTTGGAAACTTCAGTTGGTGAAGAATGCAGCTGCCAGCTGTTTTGACATCTGTAGCTGTTTAAAAAATACAACAACAAAGAAGTAAAGACATTTTCATTTGTTCAGGCTTTTAGCCCTTGGGGGCTGCCAGGTTCCTCAGCTTTCCTGCTTCTGTTCATTTTATTTTATATTTTTTTGGAGAGGGGGGTGGTTTGGGTGTTTTATGGTTTTTACGGTTTAACTGATTTCAAGGATTTAGATGTGATTTTATGGAGTTTTACTTTTCTAAACCGCCTTGGGATGTCTTATGAAAGGCAGGATAAAAATAGAACAATAAATAAATTGTAGAGCAAACCACCAAACTAAAAAAAAAACACCCCTCTTTTTAAAAAAAAACAACCTACAAGCAGTGATGTGAGGCGGGCATGTTCCATTTATTTGGTGGAGAAATTTCCATTTCTAAAACTATTGTTTCATAAAGCTAGTAATGCAATGAATGGAAAGGAACATAGGAAGCTGCCATATACAGAGTCAGACCATTGGTCTATCTCGCTCAGTATTGTCTTCACAGACTGGCAGTGGCTTCTCCAAGGTTGCAGGCAGGAATCTCTTTCAGCCCTTTCTGGAGATGCCTTCAGGGAGGGAAATTAGAGCATTCTGTATGCATGCATGTAGGTGCTCTTCCCAGAGCAACCCCATACCTCTTCCAATGCTCTCCCCTGTAGTCTCCCATTCAAATGCAAACCAGGGCCAACCCTGCTTAGCAAAAGGGACAGTTTATGCTTGCTACTACAAGACCAGCTCTCCTCTCATGCAATACCACTGGATGCAATACCAGTTGCATTCCATGGTCATTAACATTTATAGTAACAGTCGTTTACTATTGAAAGAGGACTGGAGCTCTCTTCTCCTATTCCCAGCATGTATTCAGATAGTGCATGGGGGTGGGATTGTGGGATCCCACAATCCCTGGGATCCCACAATCCCTGTCCCACCCTCTCCTTGTCGCCTGAGCCTGAATGCTGGACCCACATGCATTTGGCAGAATGCACGCCTGTTCATCCATACATTCAAAAGCACCCATTTTCACCTTCCTCTAAATATGTGCAGGTTGGGAACAGAACCAGTGGGTATGACCCTGCACCCCCAACTAGGAAATATCTCTGACATTGGATTTACTTTTCATTCCTTTTGATTTAGCTGCCGCCTCCTATCAGCAGGGTAAAAACACACCTTTCCCCCCGATTTATAGTTACTACACAGTGACAACACAAATCAAATTATATAAGATCTTTCACCCATGGTGTCATTTTTTAAAATTTACATTAGGTTTTGTGTAGTCTCAGATAACCAATTTAAACTGGCTGGGCACAACTAGCAACATTTCCCTCAAATCCCTTATCAAGTTGCCCTTTGTGTTAAGAATAATCCTAGAACAATGAAGCTGGATGTTTAACTGTCATGCTGAAAAGAATTTCTTACCCATTGCTCATTAAGTGTATTTGTTTAGTTGAAGTGGTTGCTATCCACCATTGGGTCTCACATTACAGTCTGAGAAATATTAATTTGAATAAGCTTTTCTCTCTTTCAGGATCTCCTTAGGCTCTGGGATAGAAAAAGGGCAAGGAAAGTGCTATAGCAGCATTACAACATTCTTTTAAAGACATGCTGTCACTTATCGCTGTCATTCACTTTAAACGCAGAATTGCTATCTCTCTAGCATTGACTGGGAATCTTCACCTATCTCCATGTAACTACTGAAAGCAGAGACCTTAATTGCTCGATATTGTGAAGAATACTGGAGAAATATCTCCAGGAATAGTTTGTCAGAATGGAGCGGCCCCCTATGAACCGCTGTAAATGTCCCTAAAGAATCATGGGAATTGTAAGAGAGAGCTGGTCTTGTGATAGCAAGCATGACTTGTCCCCTTAGCTAAGCAGGGTCTGGTCTGGTTGCATATGAATGGGAGACTTGATGTGTGAGCACTGCAACATATTCCCCTCAGGGGATGGAGCCACTCTGGGAAGAGCATCTAGGCTCCAAGTTCCTTCCCTGGTGTCTCCAAGATAGGGCTGAAAGAGATATCTGCCTGCAAGCGGCTGCCAGTCTGTGTAGACAATACTGAGCTAGATGGATCAATGGTCTGACTCAGTATATGGCAGCTTCCTATGTTCCTAATTTGGTGAGGTGCTTATCATTCTGCTAGAGTTCTCCACTGCCCCTTACTGAAGGTTTCCCTAGCAAGAGGGAAAGATTTTTAAACCAATGTATTACGTTCATGTAGCCCATGTCCTTAAATTTAAATATCTGGAATCAAAGAAAAGGAAACTAATACAATCTGCAGCTATATTTTGTAACTTTTGTAAAAACAATCCATGATGCATCTTTTAAGGACTGTTATTTCTCAGATGTGGTAGACGGGCACTGCTAATAACTATGGATATGATGCATGTAATTAATATATCTATATTCATGCAATCCTGATGAACACAACAAGAATCAAGTGATGAATGTATTGAACCTGAAAACCATGAAATGTAGGAAACTTTGTGGGCTTGGGCATTCTTTTCATGTGTCTCCTTGTGTCAGTGTTGATTTATTGTTGGGGCTCTCTGTTGTTTTCTGCCTCTCCAGTTGGCAGATTCTGGAAGTTTTGTTGCTGTGCTTAGAACAATGTCCCTAGCTCAAAGGCCATTATGGCGAATATGATGGATATTTATATACCGCTTCTCAGCAAAAGTTCAAAGCGATTTACATGGATATAAATGAATAAAATGACTCCCTGTCCCCAAAGGGCTCACAATCAATGTTCTCTCTTAAAAAAATTTCATCTGTGTGCAGAATGGATTTTGTTCTGGGCGGCATTATCAAGGCACTGTGTGCACATGTGCATTCAGAGTGGGGCCTTCCTGAGTGGGATCTAAAACTAACTGGGTGGATATCAAAAAATGTGTGAGTGCATACACACATGCACTCCTTAGAGGGAACACTGCTCACAATCTAAAATGGAAATATAAGATAGACACCAGCAACAACTACTGGAGAGATGCTGTGCTGGGCATGGATAGGACTTTATTTGCAAATTAGCAGACACTATCAAGCTTTTAGTCCCTTTTCTCCCCCAAAGGGAGAAAACACAGGCCATGCCAAATCCCAGGTGCCAGGGAGCCATGGCACCTAAAAGTTTTACTGTGATGCCTAGACTTGAAGGCAGAGGCTTTTTCTAAAAAAATCTTTATTTGTCCCAGGTAGTCCTGTTTTCTGTTCTAAGGATGTAAATGGGATAAAGAAACGCCAATTTATCCTCTCCCACTATGACGTTCATCACTAAGTCTGGTAATGTTGTCCACTGTCTGGCTCCCAAAGTTTTAGGCTGGCTCCTAGATCCAAAGAAAATTTGTCAAGGCCTCAACCTGTGCACTGATGTGCTGAATTCCTACCACTTGGGGAAAGGGTTAACTGAAGTGGAGCAAATGGATTGTGTTAGGACAGGATAGCTGGGCAGCTGAGTGTGTAAAAATGGACACTTTGTGAAGGGAGCTGCAGGAAGGGATGCTTGATTTCTAGAGCACCTAGAGCTTAGATCTGCAACTATTTCCAACAGGGACCATATTTTTAACTGTGGGAGGGCAGTTACATTGTGCCTCCTTGCAAA
Source organism: Hemicordylus capensis (assembly GCF_027244095.1). Lineage (NCBI taxonomy): Eukaryota > Metazoa > Chordata > Lepidosauria > Squamata > Cordylidae > Hemicordylus > Hemicordylus capensis. The sequence goes on from NC_069667.1 coordinate 25,980,904, forward strand.
CTCAAACCCAGATATAGGCAAATGGCTTCTTAACTCCTTAAGCCACAGAGGCTTTGGAAGAGTCCTTTGACCACCTCAGCTGTTTTCTGCGGTTTCCATCTGTGTTGACATGAGTGAGGGTGGGAGAAGCTGAGGTTAATGGAGGCTTAATAAGGGGGGTAAATGTGCTGCCGACCAATGGCTCCTCTAATTTTTTCTATCTCTGAGTTTTGTTCTGGGCAGCAGTATCAAGGCAATGTGTGCACACATGTATTCAGAGTGGGGCCTTCCTGATTCAACCTGAGCACGATCTACAATTAACTGAGCAGACATCCAAAAACATGTGAGCATGTGCCCATGCGCATGCCTTAGAGGGAACAGTGCTTCCAATGCCTCTCTTGGTGCTCTCGTTGTTAAAGAGCATGCTATCTGTCTCAGATTGTACAAAAGTTGCTGAGGTGCATGGTAGTGGTTTTGTGTGGGGGAGATGATGGCCTCCTTGGAATTGGGACAGATCTGTTCCCAGGACCTTCCTTTTGTCTGACCCTTACCTGCAGTAACTAACCACTGTATGTAAAAAGGGGAGAGACCTCAATCCTAGTCTTACAGTCTAAGACAGGGATTCTCATCGTTGGGTCCCCAGATGTTTTGAGACTTCAGCTCCCATAATCCCCAACCAAAGGCCACTGAGGCTGGGGATTATGGGTACGGAAGTCCAATAACATCTGGGGACCAAATGTTGAGAACCCTTGGTCTAAGAGAACAAATGCAAAAGAAGGGAGTGGAGAGAAATAGTTGAGGGAGATTAGTTTTCAGTGATCAACTTCAAGCACAAATCGGAAAGGTGTTCTTGGTTTTGCTATTTTAAAACAGGCACTTAAACACTTCAGTGGAAACACACAGCTGGATGCCAAGACTTCCAATAGGAGGGCATATCACAGGGGGGAAAGGAGCAGCCCAAGGAATGAAGAATGTGTTTTGGGGTTTATGGATGAATATGCAGTTTCTCCCTTCTGTTACTGATGCACTTTGGCACCTAGTACAGCAAACAAACAAAAAAGAGTTGGGAACAAGGTCATTTTGCAAGGAATGGGCCTGGCCACAAAAGATGCTATGAGTATATTAGTGTTCAGTGGGCCTGACCATTCGTCCAGGGTTTCAGGCAGGGATCTTTCTTAGCTTTGTATAGAGATACCCGAGATTGAATTTGGGACCTTCTGCGTGCAACACAGAGTTACAGCCTCTGAACAAGAATGTGCAGGATACATAAAAAATATAGGACCCTTTTTCTCAAGGAGTTCTCTGAGAACAGTTGTGTCATTCTTGAGGGCAAACTATCCCTCGCCTGCTTGCGTGCATGCTTGCTTGCAGGAGTTTAGCATTGACAAGGCTGTGAATGAAAGTGAGTCACTTCTTGCAAGGGGAAGGAATCATATATTCAGCTGGAAATTCTAGAGATCCTTCAACCAGAAGAAGCTGTTGTTTGGTTTTAAAGGCAGATGGCCCCTTCACGACTGAGAGCTGCGAGGAATAAAGGGAACCTCCAGATATGCATGGTGTTCTTACATGCACATGGATGTTTCCCTTGGATTTTGGCCTAAATAAATAATAAAGACTGCCATTTGGTGGGACCCAGCGCTGCTTGTAGGACGGTTGTAAGCAGACAGTTGGTGCTTCTGGGCTTGGCACATGCTTGTTCTCGTCCCCAGGGGTGTGTTTCAGAGATGAAACACGAGTGTGTTGATTCTTCCTTCTCTGCAGCTGACTAAACATCCTAGAGAAACTTCTTTCTCCTGCTTTGCCAAATCAGGATTGATGGCTGATTATATATTTATACCCCAGCTTTTGATCAAATGATCTTCATGGCAGCTTACAACCGATTAAAACAATGCAGGGGAAAAGCACCCACAAGGCAATACAATACAAACACAACACCTGCTGTCACACTGGAACATAGCCAAATCTGATTGGTCTGTGCAGTGCCGTGACATCATCACATTCATTAAGTGATCCCCGAATAATTATTTATTTTTAAAAAATCTTTATACCTGCCCCTCCAGTACACCACCACTTGGGGTGGCTCACAGCATCAAAGATTGGCTGCTATCCTTCCACAAAGGAGTTCTAACAGAAATGATGTCAATGCAGAATCATGGAATTAAATTATTAGACCACTTTAAATGGAATTAGACCGCATTAGATCCCTCAGAGCTAGGCTATTATAGGCCTGTCTCCAATCTTCCATGGTTGGACAAAATTTTTGAGAGAGTGCTGGCTTCTCAACTCCAGTCAGTTTTGGAAGAAGCAGATTATCTGCACCTATTTCATACGGGCTTTTGGGTGGACTGTGGGAGATGGACTTCCTTGATTGGCCTGATGGATTATCTCCAATTGGGAATCGACAGGGGGAGTGTGACCCTGTTGATCCTCTTGGATCTCTCAGCAGCTTTCGATACTTTCAGGCATAGTATCCTTCTGGTCCCCCTGATGGGGTGAAGGGTGGGAAGGGACCCTTGTGTAGATTCCAGATGGTATAGCTTGGAGATCCTTGCTCTTCAAAGCTAGAGCTATTATATGGGGTCCCACAGGGCTCCATTCTATCTCAAATGCTTTTTAATATCTACATGAAACGCAAGTTTTGGGTGGTATAGAAATGTAATAAATAAATAAAATAATATGGTGATGACACCAGTGTTCCCTCTAACAGGGATTCCCAGATGTTGTTGACTACAACTCCCAGAATCCCCAGCCAAAGGCCACTGCAGCGAAGGATGCTGGAAGCTGTAGTGAACAACATCTCGGAGTCTCTGTTAGAGGGAATAGTGGATGACACCCAGATCTATTTCTCCATATTGACTTCATCAGGAGATGGCTTAACCTCTCTAAATGCTTGCTTGGGATCAGTAATGGGCTTGGTGAGGGAGAACAAACTGAAGTTGAATCCAAACAAGATGGAAGTACTTGTTGTGGGAGGCCAGAACTTAGGAAATGTTTTATATCTGCCTGTTCTGGATGGGGTTGCACTCCCCATGAAAGATCAGGTATGTGGTTTGGAAGGAGTTCTGGACCCAAACTTCTCACTGATATCTCAGGTTGAAGCAGTGGCCAGCAGTGATTTTTATCAGCTTTGGCTGATACTCCAGCTCTGTCCATTTCTTGAGACAAATGACCTTAGAACAGTGGTGCATATGCTGGTAACATCCAGGGTTGATGAATGCAATGCGCTCTACGTTGGGCTGTCTTTGTATGTAGTTTGGGAATCGCAACTGGTGCAGAAAGCGGCAGCCAGGTTGATTTCTGGGGCCACCCGTAGAGAGGCCACTTAATTTCCGGGCAAAATAGTTCTGATTATTACCTATAAAGCCCTGAACAGCTTGGGCTCAGAGTATTTTAAGCGAGCGCCACCGCCTTCATGAATCCCACTGCCTATTAAGATAATCAGGGGAGGTCCGGTTGCAGTTGCCACCAACTCACTTGGTGCCGTCCCAAAACCTGGCCCTCTCTAGAGTTGCCCCGAAGCTCTGGACCACACGCCCCAATGAAATTAGAATCGCCCCATCTCTGGTTGTTCTTAAAAACGACTCTTGAAAACACACCTGTTTCATCAGGCTTTTAGTTTGATGTTTCAAAGTTTAATTTATGGTAATTTAAATCTGTTGGGTTTTTTTTAAACGATGTTGGGGTTTTAGCTGTTGTTTGTTTAGATTGTAAACAAACCTGAGATTTTATACAGGGAGGTATATAAATGCATATAAATAAATCAAATGAATGAATTAATTAAATGGCAGTGAGGAAGATCATAAAGAAAGTGTGAATGCGTCAAGCGAAGAGGTGTGGTGAAGAACATATTGGGCTTGCTGGAAACATTGCTTTTGGTGGGAAGGAGATAGCTTTGCCCCAGAAACTGAAATGGGTGAACATTTGGTGCGGCCCTCGTGAACACCACCAGTGTCTTTCATTATACATTTTTGTCCCCGAGCCTTCTGAGAAGGCTCTTCCAGAAGTTCATCCACCCTAATTTCTAGTGTTTCACTTAACAACCAGTCAGCTAACGTGGAAGTTTGACATGTTTCCAGTTTGGTCTCTTGTTTTAACTGGGTTGGCCTTAGTGCAGTCACAAGGTTGGAACCCTGTGCAACCGAGAACCTTGGCATGTTTTCTTTGCTCAGGATGGGATCATTGTACTACAAGGGATAGCAGCCGTGGGGGCTTCAGCACCATGTGGGGGGATTTGGGTGCCTGAGGGAAGCCTTGACGTGCATGACTGCTTTGGCTTATAGTCACCCTTGTCCACTCTTGACAGAATTTGTCGCTTGGTAGTCAGACGTGATGGCAATTGAAAACCATGCTTTTGGTCGGTTGATACTGCAGTCCTTTGGGGTGGTTTAAGGCATCATGGCTGGGCAAAAAACCACACACACCCCTGTCAGGTTCTATTACCTTAACATTCCTTCAGGGTCTGGTCTAAAAACTGCAAGAGAGAACTTTGCTTCCAGGCAGGGGGAGTCTAGGGACTCGGGGCGAGGCACAAATCAGTGTATCTTTTGACTTCCAAAGCACTGATTTTCACACCAGCTGTCAAGGAGCAGTAGTGTACAACTTAGCTTGTCTTTGCGTAGGAGGAATGATAGACCCAAGCTGGAAGGGACACAGCTTCGTCTCTCTTGCATGAAGACAGTATTTTGCTGGTGTCCGGGCAGATCAAGTATGATGGGCATTACAGATGCAGTGATCCTCCCTGAATATCGTTGAGTGGGGAAAAGAGTTTGCTCACTGAACCCGTTTGTAATTGGCACTTAAAAATCTGAACTTTTCTGCATGGAACCCGTTTTTCAGTTTAACCTCCTAAAATTGGATTAAAACATATGTTTCCTTTGCAGGAAAGCCAAAACAATCAATAACAGCAGCCTTCAGGCCCACACCTATAAATCACCATGAAAGCCTGAACAGAAAACAAATTGTATGATACAACAGCATGATAGTACTGTATGGGTACATGCACAAACACAGAAATGGAACTGTTGGCTTTTGAATAACAGTGAACTACTATTGAACATGAAGCATGATCTCGTACAGTATCTTGCAGCTAACTTAACATCATTGGCTTCCATGGCTAATTTATTTTATTGGAATATCTAACCATCTGTGACTCTGGCCCAATTCAGACAATGGTTTTTGGATAGGGAAGTGACATTTGCTTTCCCTCCCTCCTTGCTCTTTATATACTCTTCTTTGTTAAAACATTGTTTCCCCTTGATGTCCACCACAGGAAACTGTGGCTTAACAAAACGGGAACTATTGAATTAAGGTATGCGGGGAGAGAAGAGGCAATTGGAGCATGTGACTCATTCTGGGTCCTACTATAGGAACACAGGATGCTGCCATATACCGAGTCAGACCATTGGTCCATCTAGCTCTGTATTGTCTACACAGACTGGCAGTGACTTGGAACCTTCTGCATACAAGCATGCAGGTGCTCTTCCTGGAGCAGTCCCATCCACTGAGGGGGGATGTCTTCCAGTACTCACACCTGTAGTCTCCCATTCAAATGCAAACCAGGGTGGGCCCTGCTTAGAAAGAAGACCATTCTTGCTACCACAAGTTCTCCTCTACCCATCCATAGTCCATACTGAGTCACAGAGTCTGAGACAAGTTAGAAATTCAAATATCATCTGTACACATCTGAACTGGGCCAGTGTATCAGACACAGTCTTGCCAAATTAAGGGACAGACTCCATGAGGAAGGGTGCAGGTAGATGGGTCTGTCATGAAAAGGCCACAAGAGGAATCCCTAGAGCAAGCAGTGTACCTGGCCAGGTCGCTTTAATGGTGGATGTGTTGAGTCTTTCCATGTGACTTGCTCAGGCCTCTTGTGTCGGAGAGGTTGCTTTGTTGCTCTGGCTGTGTATTCTTTATTTGGCCAGGATTTGAGGGTCACACAGAGGCTGAATCCATGCCTGATCCTGATACCCTTCATGTACTATGTTCAGGGCCCACTGTTTGCCTGAGTCTCAAAAGTGCCTCAGTCAAATTCCAATTCACAAGTTCCCTCCTACCAAAAGAATGCAATATGGCCAGCCATGAGAATACATTTTAAAATGACCCATACCACTCTATTGTGGCCTCTGGAACGAGCCCAGAAAAGCTTGAAATGCAGTCTGAGAAGTGGTTCAGGATGGGCCTTTGGCATGTCTCCAGAATGTTAGGGTGCAGCACTTGGTTATGGGAGGCATCTGGATTTTGCTCGAAACCAAAAGATATAGGCTAGAGAGAGGCCAAACCGTGGCATTTTATTTTGTGCGTGTTTTTTCCTGGAGCTAAAGTCGCACGCAAACCAAAACACGCCCTCTCTGTCTGCCTCCGTTGAATGGTTTCTTGCAGAGCTCCAATTCACTTTAGCTGGATTTGTGCAGCCTGCAGGAGAAGCTGCTGTTAGATTCTGCTTGGAGTGGACAAAAATATTTGCCTCTGCAGCCCACAGATAGAAACATGACTGAAAAACAAAGAGAAGAAAACCTGTTACTCTCTTTCCAGTTCTCTAAACTTTGCATTGCTTCCATGAGTTATAGGTGGTTCCTTCGTCTATAATTGTGGTGCTTTACCACAATGAGTTATTGACAGTTTTTCCAACTGGTAACAGCTTTAGTGTGTTGTGCTGCAGTGAGTTATTGAGAGATTTTCCCTGATAACTGCTTAACTCCCGGCTTTCTCGCCCAGTTTATCAATGGCTGTTTCATGAATAACTGTCGGTCTCTGCCTTTGCCATGGTGGTTATCAGCCGCTCCTTAAAGGGCTAACTGCCTCCAGGGGCTGGCTCTGCCCCAGGAGTATTTATGGCCTTTTAGTTGATAACTGCCTTCTTTGGCTTTTCTCGGGAGCATCACAGACACGAGTGACAAAGAGGAGCTTCCATCAGTCAAGGCGTGATGGCTAGTCTTGTTTCAGTGCTCTGAATTCCCTCCCCTTGCAGACTTCTGATTCGTGTACATCTTGGCTGCAGTTGTTTGCTCTTGTCTCTCCTGGGCTCTTCCCTGTCAAATCCTAGATTGTAAATTCCTTGGAGAAGGGATCTGTCCCCTTTTTTGCTTATGCAAGTGTTGCATTCTATCTAGTAATCTTTTATGTTTTGCCATTGAGATGTTTGTCCCATGGGGTGGTGTCAGAAAGGAAAATGGAGAAAATGGAGTTGTTTCCAAATTAACACTTGGTTAAATTTGCGTAAGATAATTCGATAATTTTGTGTTTGTGAGGGAAGCAGCTATAAACCAGCAAGTTGCCGCGTGGCACTCTGCTGCTGCCTTCCCCCTCCAGCTTAATATTAAGCCACCTTACAAAAATTTATATCAGGAATGCATTTAGCTCAGTAGAACACTCTAGCTCTATTCACACATTCAGTGCATGTACAGTCTGTGCACAGTGTATGCACATGCAAATTTGTATGCAATCCCACTCAGGTTGAATCAGCAAGGCCCCACTCTGAATGCACATGTGCGCACACACACTGAGGCTATTCACACATGCGGCAGAAACCGGGCTAAGGGAGCCCAGCCTAGTTTCTGCTGTGTGTGTGAACCAACGGCCTCGCGCCTGAGCCTGGTGGCTACAAGGTAGCAAACCCACCTATGTAGCTTCTCCATTAAATGGGGTTAGGAGAGCAAGAACTCTCCTAACCTTGTTTTCTTGCTCGTGTGTCTGCTGTGGCTGCTTGCACAGAGAGCTGCCCAGCTATCTTCTATCTATCTATCACGCTTGGGCAGGGAGGGGGGCTCCCAGAAATGCACTCCCCCCCCCCCACACACACGGTGCATTTTGGGGCACTGCATGGCAGCACTTCTCTGAACCCGACCCCTGGAGCCTGCAAGAGAGCTGGGGACCAGGGACCTCACCGTGATCGTCTGCAGGGCAGGTAAGGTAAACCTTCCTTCCTGGCAGTTAGCCCCAAAGTTCTTCTCACTGATCCTGAGAATAGCTTTGCTGCCTTGATACTGCCAGCCAGAACAAAACTCATTCCTCACAGAGATGAAAAAAACAATAAAGATACCACTGGTTGCTTTCACAACAACAACAAATATTTATATGCCACTTTTCAACAGAAGTTTCCAAAGCAATTGACAAGTAGACATTATAAATAAATATATAAAATCTCTCCCTGTCTCCAAAGGGCTCACAATCTAAGAAAAGAAAAGAAAGGTAAGATAGACGCCAGCAACAGCCACTGGATGGGTACTGTGCCGGGGATGGATAGGGCCAGTTACTCTCCCCCTGCTAAATAAAGAGAATCACCACTTTGAAAAGGTGCCTCTTTGCCCTTTTAGCAAGAGTTAGCATCAACCCATGTACAGCAGTACACTTTCTATCTGCACCTTGCGTTTGAGCGGGCCTGTACACAGATTGATGTCTACAATGAACGCATGTGCAGTCATTCACACAAACACATGCACATGTGTAAGACACACAATGTAATGTCTGAATAGGGTTATTGCTGTCGGTTTTTGTGGGGGAGAACACTTTGCTCCTGCTACAGTATTGCACTTGGATTTTCTAGAAGTACCTGGACAGCAAGGGAAAGTCTCCTTGGAGTCTGCACAGTCATTAGGTACTTTTGTTAGCCTAACGTCCTTAAAGAGCTACTCAGCAAAAGCAGTGGACAAGGAAGATTAATCATTATAATGTGCCACCATTCCAACGAATCCAGGAGGAAATCCAGCCCACATTTTCTGAACTGTGGCCAGTGTAAGCGAGCAATTCATTAAGAGATTAATTTCTGGGATCAGGCCTGTTCTTCTGTTTCATAATTGGTATTGATTCAGGGTCTGATCTGAAGCCCACTGAAGTTGAACATTGCCTTTTGGCTCCTTACCAGTGTATTTCAAGCTGTAATTATATTTAGGTGTGATATTTTTCAGTATTGTTTTTCTTTTGTATTGGTTGTCCACAGATTCCAGGAAGGCTGAACAGGTGTTTGGACTTATTTTAAACAATATCTTTGGCTTCTTCTTTTTCTTTTTAAGCATGAATGTTAATATAACTTTTCTTGCAAAGTAGGCAAGGCAGTCTGCAGAATCCTTTGGAGGAAAAATGCTGCAGTCAAGATGGAGGGAATGAGGGCTCAGGGCAATCCATCTTGCCTGCGTTCTTGTTGAGCCATACAATGCCTCATTCACACTTGTTATAGCTTATGGAGGTTGTTTGGGGAATATCAGAAATAATGGTCCCTTAACTCCAAAGTGACCATCATAACCAACAGTTTTGTAATCGTTGTGCATTTCAGTACAGGCTGCAATCCTGAAACGGTTTTCTCGTGAAGAATGGGACCTGCATCAACCAATTTCAGGATTTAGGCCATAGTAGTTATCCCACTTTTTTCTCCTTTACGCTTGCTTTTTCCAGGCAACTAGTAGAAGCCAGGCCAACGGGCACGTATTTCTCCAGTGGACAGGTCCACTGCGGCAGTGCCTAGTCGAAACAATGGGATGTGTCATCAAACCATACTAAAGATTACGCATGTTACATGGGAGATGCAATTAGTGAGGACAGAATTCAGAGCAGCATCCATAGATGATAAGGCTTGCTTGCCAGTGTGGTGTAGTGGCTAGAGTGCTGGACTAGGACCGGGGAGACCCGAGTTCAAATCCCCAATCAGCCATGAGACTAGCTGGGTGACTCTGGGCCAGTCACTTCTCTCTCAGCCTAACCTACTTCACAGGGTTGTTGTGAGCAGAAACCTAAGTATGGAGTACACCGCTCTGGGCTCCTTGGAGGAAGAGCAGGATAGAAAATGTAAAATAATAATAATAATAATACTATAATTATCATTATAAAAATGGGACAGTAGGTTGGGGATGGGATCATATAGCTCAGTGGAAGAGCATCTGCTTTCATGCAGAAGGCCTCAGGTTCCATCCCTGGCAGCATCTCCAGGTAGGGCTGGGAGAGACGCCTGCCTGAAACCCTGAAGAGCTTCTGCCAGCCAGTATAGACTATACCAAAGTAGAGGGACCATTATTCTGACTTGGTATAAAGGCAACTGCCTATGAAGCTGCCATCGCCCATATTTTTAAATGCTCAACAAGTTTTATCTCCGCTTTGATCTGGCAGTACTTGCATTTATTGGGCAGGGGCTGCCTTTTGCGGGTTATAAATATGTTTCAGAAATAAAATAAGGGAGGAAGTGCATGAATACAAGTCTCATCACAGTGATCATGGTTTAGTGAATGTGCTTGGACTGGGCCTCTGTGCTGGTGGATTCTCTCTTTCCCTCTTTTTTGAATCCCTCTTTCTTGCCAGAGGTGCTCTTACCTCTGAACTTTGGGGCCGAAGTCAAGGGCCTCCACAGCCCTTGGTGCCTCCCAGATCCTCTTCAGACTGTCCCAGGTGGTTTGGTCACCCAGAGGAGCATAATGATGCTTAATTTACAAGGGAAGGGGGGCCTCCAAAGGCCTTTAGGTCCAGGCTCCAAAATTACCTAGGTGCACCTCTGTTTGTTGCCATTCATTTTCTTTTTAAAAATAAAATAAAATAAGTGTATCTTGATTCTACTTGCAGCTCCCAATAGGCTACAAGTAATTGCACGAAGTTGTCTGTGTGGTGGAGCCTGCTGGGAGCTACAAGTAAAAGCAGCTTTTAAAAATGAAAATGGGGACAAGTTGAAATGAAACCAAATTTTTTTAAAAATATCCACACACACCGGACCCTTGCTTATGCTTGGTGGGAAGGCATGCATTTTGTGCTTGGAAGTGTAAAGTGTGGACATTAGGGTTATTCATTTTGCCCAGGAACGGTAATACTGTTAAGCACCTCATAGTCTCTGGACATGATTCATAGGGTGGGGTCTACAAATCCACATATTACTGTGAGGTAAAGAGAAACCTTTCCAGGATGAGAATTAAGATAGATGCCTATGGACAAAATTCCAGTGGTGCTTCCTCCAATGGAACTGCTGCCCCAGAACTGGCTAGTGTTACGCTTCGTTCCTTCTCTGGTGCCTAGTTGTGCAAAACGTTTACCTCTGAGTTTTCTGACGGAGCACATTCATCTACCAGCCATTTGGACTGCAGCGTGGAGGTGGTCTGCCAGGAATCTCTGCAATGGCTCTGGCAGCTCCCCGTCCAGCTCTGTGCATGGCGTAGACGAGAAGCATTTGTGGACGAGGCTCTGCTGTGTGCCTAGAATTTTAATGCTGCTAACCCATTTCAGAAATAGGCCATTTGTTTTGATTAAACAGTACCATCTACTTCCAATTAGACCGTGTTACTGTGATCAAAGATTTTATCTGCCTTCTGTGTGTTAAGAAACCCCCTTCAGCATTTAAAAGTTAGAAACTCTTCATCTTACATTAATGGTGGGGAGAGTCCCATTACTGCGGCTCAATTTTTCTAAAAAACATTTTTAGCCAATTCGGAATCAGTGAGGAAAGAATCTCTCAAGCTGTGTATTGTGCAAGCATCCAAGCAGCCCTTCACAGGCCTAGCATGACTAGTGATGAAAAGGTGCGGATTTGATCAGTTTGCCCAGAAATAACTGAGAGCAGAGCAAATAACTGAGAGCAGAGCACACAGAATGGCAGGATTCGGGATGGTACCTGTTCGTGATGTTAGTGGAAGGAGGGATTTGGGTGTTTTTTTTTAAAGGTTCTCCCACTTATTTATTTTTATTGGTTTTATATTTCAATACTGCCCTTCATTAAAACAGTCTCAAAGCAGATTAAAGGTAAAGTGTGCCGTTGAGTCGGTGTCGACTCCTGGCGCCCAGAGAGCCCTGTGGTTGTCTTCGGTAGAATACAGGAGGGGTTGACCATGGCCTCCTCCCCCGCAGTATGAGATGATGCCTTTCAGCATCTTCCTATATCGCTGCTGCCTGATATGCGTGTTTTCAGTGGGTATTCGAACTAGCAACCCCTTGCTCCCCAGGGACGTTGCTTCCCTCCTGCGCCATTAGGTGGCTCCTCAAGGCAGTTTACAAAACATTTCAGCCAATATAAGACTGTAAAACAGTTACACAATAAAAATATTAAATTGGAATATAAAAAATACAAATCTAATTAAAAGTGTAAAAAACAGGCACAATAGGACCATAAAATACAGAGCAGCAGCAACAAAAGCCACGCTCCTATAAAAACCTGGGTAAAAAGCAAAGATGTGCTGGAGACTGAGGAGCAGATGGCCCCTGGGAGAGCATTTCAGAGTCTGGCAACACGAACTGAGAAGGCCCGTCCCACATGCATGACAGCTGAACCTCCCTCATTGTCGGCACCTGGAGCAGAGCCTCCTTTGGTGACCTAATCAAACCGTTAGCAATCTTTGGGAGCAGACATAGGAACATAGGAGGCTGCCATATATGTCTACATGGACTGGCAGCGGCTTCTCCCAGGTTGCAGGCAGGAATCTCGCTCAGCCCTCTCTTGGAGATGCCAGGGAAGGAACTTGGGACCTTCTGCTCTTCCCAGAGTGGCTCCATCATCCCCTGAGGGGAATATCTTTCAGTGCTCACACATCATGTCTCCCATTCATTCATATGCAACCAGGGTGGACCCTGCTTACCTAAGGGGACAGGTCATGCCTGCTACCACCAGACCAGCTCCAGTGCAGCTCTTTCAAAATGGGTGTGTAATATGATCCCAGCGGGCAGCTCCAGATAAAATCCTAGCGGCCGCATTCTGCACTAGCTGCAGTTTCCGCATATTCTTCAAGGGCAGCCCCACGTAGAGCGTGTTACAGTAATTTTGCTCCTCAAAACTAGTCTTTTTAGAGTCATCCGATGGGGATGCACAGCTATTTTGTTTGAAAGGTGATATGGAAACACTACCAGAAAAGTATGACTCCTCTTTTCAGTTGGAAGTGGTACAGTCCATTGGTTCTGAATGTGTGAACAGTCCACCAGGGGAGATGTGTTTGTGTCTGATATGAGGGGAAGTGATAGGAAAGATGTGGAGTGTGTGGGGGGCCCCCAGACCATCCTGCTTGGTTCCCAAGTCCTAACCTAGATCTCACTTTTAAGCTCTCAGTAATACTAGGAAAGTTTTTTTTTAATGAACTCCAGGAGAAATTGCAGTTCTGCTCCATACTACTAAAGCTATTATACAGTAGTTCTGTTCCTGACTAGCTGGAAGGAAAGGTTTTTCCTCTGGTTGGTATGCAATGATGTGACAGGCCGCGTGTGGGATACAACAAAGCCTTTCGGAGATAACCCAGAATGTGCTACAGAATTTAGGCCATGAAAGGGAGCGGAGCAAGAATTTGACCCAGTTGGAGCTCCATAGAAATGACAATGGGGCCTGTCAATGAGGCAATATCTGATTCTGTCTCTCTGCATGTGTTTAGGCTTTGAAATGGCACAGGGGCTTTTTAAATAGCATGATTATATATATATATATATATATATATATATATATATATATATATATATATGGTAAGTGTTAGTGTTTCTTGATGTAGGAATTCTCAAAGGTAGTCCTGTACCCATGGAATCAAATGTAATCACAGTGCCCAGTCTAGGTTTTCCTGTAACATAAGAAGCTACCATATACTGAGTCAGACGATTGGTCCACCTAGCTCAGTATTGTCTACACTGACTGGCTCTCCAGGGTTTCAGCCAGGAATCTCTCCCAGCTCTATCTGGAGATGTTGCTGCCAGGGTTGAACCTGGGACCTTCTGCACGCAAAGCTGATGCTCTGCCAGTGAGCTTCCGCCCATCTCCCCCATGCCCTGCCCATGAACAGAGAGAGGAGGCAACAACAAAGTAAGAAGTCTGAGGAGTAGAAGAACTGAGTGACACACTGGGAAGTGGACATGTGCGGAATTGCTTCCTGAAACCAAGTATAAGCCAGAGTCCCATCACCTGACTCTTTCCAAAGGGGACAATGAGTAAAGGTGGGTATCTTATTTCTAGTTCGTACAGGCAGATACATCACTTAATGACTGACTGCAGAATTCAGTGATGACATGTGGCCCACCACAGATCAAACACCGCAGATGGGACTTCCGTATAGGTTTGCTTGTCTTCATTGGTGTGGGTCCACATATTGAGCTTTACTTCTTAAATCGGTTGACAGAGAAGCATCTTTGGTACCTGCCCCATAATTCTAGGCCAGGCCTTGGCAAATTTTGTTTAGATCTTGGAGCCAGCCCAAAAGTTTAAGAGCCAGACAATGGGCACTAAACAAAATTATCGGACTTAACAGCAGACATTGTGAAGGGAGAGGATAAATGAGTTGGTCTTCTCTTCTTAACAAGTAACATACTTAGAACACAAAAAGAGCATCCTGGGACAAATTTATTTATTTATTTATTTATTGTTCAATTTATATATCACCTTTCATTAAAACAATCCCGACGTGGTTTACAGCAAAATTGAAAAACAAGATTGTAAAAAAAGGCACAAATAAAAAATAATAGCTAAAAATATAAAACAAATCTGATTAAAAATTTAAAACACAAGCATAAAAGCAATACAGAGTACAAAGAACAGCAGCAGAGACAATCACATAAAAGCCTGGGTGAAAAGCCATGATTTGACATCCTTTCTAAAAGCTGTGATGGAGACTGAGGAGCAAATAGCCACTGGGAGAGCATTCCAGAGTCCGGGGCAGCAACAGAGAAGGCCATGTCCCACATGCACAACAACCGAGCCTCCCTCAGTGTCAGCACCGGGAGCAGAGCCCCCTCAGATGACCTCGTCAAGTGGTCAAATAAAGATTTTATTCAATTACATCTAAATATTCTAGGCTAGGTGCCATGGTAACATTTGTAGGCACCATGGCTCTCTGGCGCCAGGGATTTGCCAAACCCTTTTCCAGGATTATTTTCCACTGGAGACTCTCCAGAGCCCAACCTTATGCATCTTCTTGAAGCAATGTAAGACAATTTTCATTCAAAATGGGTTTGGGTGTCCAGGAATAGGGTGGCATAATTAGTGTCTCTCTCTCTCTACCTGCTCTGAGCTCTTGGGACCTGATGGCTTGTAATTATAACTATATAAAAGTGAAGGAGGTTGGCTTTGAAACATTAGATAATTAAGTAGCCCATAATAAAGACTTGCAACATTATGATGTGAAGAGAGTATGTCTCTGTGTTTAGAAGCAAGGGATGCTGATGACACAAAGGCATTCTCTGCTCAAGTGTTTCCAGCTGATGCATTGTGTTAAATCAGAAGTGCTATCTTGATAGAGGCGTGCTCTCT
This sequence comes from Hemicordylus capensis, assembly GCF_027244095.1. Taxonomy (NCBI): domain Eukaryota; kingdom Metazoa; phylum Chordata; class Lepidosauria; order Squamata; family Cordylidae; genus Hemicordylus; species Hemicordylus capensis. The sequence continues at coordinate 25,996,061 of NC_069667.1, forward strand.
TCAGTCACATTTCTACTCTTCCTATACTTCTCCATTCTCATGTTAATTACCTTTTAACCTTGGCTATTTCTCCAGACCTGCACTCATACCCAGCTCACAACCCCTCCTGTACATAATAACCAGCACCTTCCCATTTCCCTTTGCTGCCAAAACAGGAATTCCTCTAGCATTGTACCTGCAAGCATCTATTGATCTTGATGGTATGGCTGCAAAAGTCACATGTGTTAGATTATAGCCCTAATTTTGCAAAATGCTGATGATAAAAGGATGGGCAAATTCTGTTATCTCTCCTTATTCTCAAGAGTGTACAACAACAGAAACACGAAGCACAGATAGTGTCATTAATCAATGCAAGGAGAAGTAAAAGTAGGTTTCCTGCTTTTAATTTCATCTCTGGAAAGACCTTTTAAAACCACAGTTTGGGGATGAAGCCAATTAATTGGGTGCTCTGTGTGTGTGTGTGTGGGGGGGGGTCGTCCCTCCCAGAAGAATGTCACAAAAGAAATTAGGAAATGGTCCCCAAAGGCATCACAAAGGAGACACCTGCACTAGCCACTGGGAGAGAGAGACTGCACTGGGTTGGATCAGGCCTCCCCCTTCTTGAATGCAAGAGTCACCACTTTGAAAGGTGCCTCATTGTATTGTTAGTAAGATTATTCTCATGACTTCTCTTATTAGAGACAGGCAATATTTTAATAATGGATAATGGATGTCTCTTATGTAGACATATGTACAGTAAACAGCAAGCTTAGTCATAGCCAGGTCTTGTGCTGATCTTTATTTGCAGAAAGAGTGGTTCATAGCTTCCTAACTTGTCATTCATGAAAAGCCTTAGTTTTGATTTGCCTAATCCCTTAATAATAATAATAATAATAATAATAATAATAATAATACTGTAGCTGATTTTGAAGGCAGGGGAATATAGCTGTGGGTGTGAGAGATATTAATTGAATAATTTGCTGTTGGTATTGGTGAGACACATTTTACATTATTTCCTTATAATTGCAGGTCCTATTAAGGCAACGTGTGGTAGTTCTTATTGATGTCCCAGAGTCAGAGTAATTTTACCCAAGTACATTGTCAATTTATTCTGTCTATTTCGTTCCTTCAATCTCCGCGTCCTCATGACCCAGGGCTCTTCTAGGCATCAGCTATGGAACAGACCTGACCTTTCCCTTCACTTTTCGCAGGTTAGCATTGTAGACGTCCTGGCAATTCCTCCCCCTTCCTCCCAAACTCTAATAGTTTAAGTTTGAAACCTGTCGTCTTCTCATTCTGGGGTTAATAGCAAGCTTAGTGAAAGAGGTAAGAAGTGACATGAACTCCTGTCGTCGAGCTAGAAATCCAGGGCCAGACTCACATGAGCCATTTTGTTTCCAAGTTAAGCCTTCAAAGCACCATTTAAAGCAGTACAAGACTTAGAGCGTACCGTTTTTAAAATGTGATTTTCAAGACTCGGTGAACCTGCAGAGGCTGCCTGGCAAAGGGCGGGTTGCCTGCCTGCCCCTTTCCTTGAAGGTAGCTGCATGTTACCAACTTGACATGGTGCTGAAGTAGTTTAGTGCTTGCAAGGCTGGCTGAATTCACAGTCTCTGTCCATCTGTAGAGAGGAACTTCATGGTCAAGGCGAAATAATTCCCACCACCTCCTTCTGCCTTTATCCATGTTATACTGAGGAACATAAGGTGTCGCCTTTATATGCTTGGCCCCATACTGTGTGATCTGACTGGCCCTGGCTTGCCAAAGTTTCAGGAAGGGAGGGTGTAGGTGGGCCATGATCTCACAGGCAGCCCCCGCCCCGAGAGGCTCTCTCTCGATGTAGGGGCAGCCCATGAGTCCTTCTCCAGGGGGGCTGGGTGCTGAGGGAGGGAAATAGTACCTTTTTAAAAAAGCCCCTCACCTTGGCGCTTTCCAGACTAGACCCTACCACGGAGTCAGCACGAATCTCAGAAGTGTGCTTCCACAATCCCTGCATCGTGACACCGCAGTCCCTACGGGGACAGCAGGGTGCCGTTCACAATTCCAATGCCTTCTTGTGAATTTAATCGCTGCAATATAGAGCTGAAATTCTGTACATGTACCCAGACTGGTCTGGGAGTAACTGGGGTTACTCACTTACTACAAGAGATAGCTTGTAATAAGGCATCACATGGAGAAATGTGGTTTCATCTCACATTTGTACCATTATTTGGTCGGTGATGCTGGCATGAACAGTTACAAAATTGCTCCATATAGTTTCTCCATACAGTCATTACCAGAGTAGTTCTGGACCAGATCACCGAAAGTGGTAATGACCACAAATATAATTATTTATCTGCTAGGGATTCTGTTGGATTGAGGGCCCCAAATGGATGTTGTGATTAAATTTAACATCAAAACTTGCAGCCGCATCTCTCTGTCTAATGCAAAACCTAGTGTGGGACTCTCAAATTTCCCAAGCCTTCTGTGTCTTGAGGGCAAAGCTGAGATATGGGACTCTTTCCCCTTTTCTTATTCTGTTCAGCCAATATGTCAAAGTAACAGCAGAACCGGAAATAAAAAAAGGTGATTTCAAGGCATTGCTTTGGAACAAGAGACTGGAAATCTGTCTTTTGTGTAAACACTGATGGAAACCTATGGAGAACTTTGAAATGCAACACTTTGTTCTGCTTCCCACAAGTAGAGTTGCAAGTAATGTTTGAATTTTTCACCACATCCTATCATTCGTCTTGTGTGGTGGGGGCTGCTCAGAGATTCCATCTGTCCTACTGAGCTTTAAAAACAACAACAACATGAGAGAGGACCATTTTTGTTCCTTTTTCTGAAAGTCAAGACTTGAGAAAGATAAAATCTATCTATCAAAAATGTCTTTCAGACAAAACCTTGCTTTGTCATTGTTGTGCAGTTCTTGACACACTTCTGTCTGAAAGATTCTGTCATGACTTGACAAGCAGGTCTGAGGGGCTGCTAGAACATCCTGTCAGATAGTTTTATTTTCAGAGCTGAAAGGAAGTGGACATAAAACCTGCTTTCCTATGCAAGGTAGTAGCGAAGGATTGTAACTATCTACGACTACTACTACTACTACTACTTATATACCACTTTTCTACCACTTTTTAAAGCAGTTTACATAGAAAAACAAAGACATAACTAAGATGGCCACCTGTCCTCAAAGGGCTCACAATCTAAAAAGAAACATAAAGTGGACACCAGCAGCAGCCACTGGAGGGATGCTGTGCTGGTGTTGGACAGGGCCAGTCCCATAGGTACCTAGGAAGCTGCCGTATACTGAGTCAGACCATTAGTCCATCTAGCTCAGAATTGTCTTCCCAGACTGGCAACGGCTTCTCCAGAGTCTATCAGCCCTAGTAGCGGCTTCTCCAAGGTTGCTCTTCCCCTGCTAAATGTTGGAGAATTGCCACTTTAGAAGGTGTCTCTTTGCTCAGTTAGCAGGGGTAGCTGATTGGTTGGTGCTTGCTTCTCAACAGCTGTAAGAGGTGTGGCTCCACCACCACAACACACTGTGGTCCTTTTTTTTAGAAAGGAAAATGTTTTTGATTTTATATAGTATTCTCCCCCCCCCCACCAAAAAAAGGTTTGAATTTGGATGATGCTATAGCACAGGAGTGTACAACTTGGAACCGCCAACTGTTGATGGACTACAACCCCCATAATCCCCAGTCACAGTGGCTAATAGGGATGATGGGAGTTGTAGTTCATCAGCCGCTGGTGGGCCTGTACCTTTTAATGACTTGCAAAATATGAAAACCATTATTGTGAATACTGTAAATTGGTTGTATTAACAGCAACGCCATAATTTATCTCTCGGAGAAATCCAGCTGAAAAGTGGAACTCTTTCTTTACCCTGCAGTGAATACCTCCCCCCACCTTTTAGAATGACTTGATATACAATAGATGCAGTATATGTTAAACTAATCATATGCCGGCTAATGGGTTTGCAGCAGGCTTGACACTGAAAGCTGTGTGTGGAGATGCCGCCCAGTTAAAAGCCTGCCCAGCTCATTCGTGACTTCGCAAAACTGATGCCTGCAGGTGTAGAATGCTTCTCTTCAGTGTTGATGCATGTGTAAACCCATTAGAGAAAGTGGCCCAGTTAATTGCTGAGCTTCTTGGGGATAGGAGTGCTTGTGTGAAGATCTTATCTTCCTTAATTAATATCATTTAGGGAATCTGATTGGTTGTGCACAACTTTGCCTTCAAATTACAGAAACGATGCATCTTGCTCAGCAGATCTCATGTTCTTCTTCTTCATGGATCAGTATAACAGCAACACAACTTCCTTGGCTTTGCTTTCTGACATTTGATAGGATGGAAGAAGATGTCTCCCCCAAGTGCAGGTGTATCTTGAGGATGCTAAATGATTTCTCTTCCACATAACTCTAAGACCTTTGGAGGCTCTCTGAAGCCAAGAGATAGAGATGTGGATTGACTTGATTAATGCTGAAATAAGGTGAAAGGCAGCCATATTGCTACTCCCTCAAAAATGCTTCCTGTCAAATAGACCTTCTGAAGCAATATCACAAGATCATTCTTGCCCTCACTCCTATTTTGCACTGGGTTTACTTTTTAGAAAAGCACTGACTGAAATAAGCAGTGTTATGAATACCACAAATATTTATATTCTGCTTTTCAACAAAAAGTTCCCAAAGCGCGCTCTCTCTCTCTCTGTATGTACACCAGCAACAGCTACTGGAGGGATGCTGTGCTGGGGATGGATAGGGCAAGTTGCTCTTCCCCTGCTCAATAAAGAGAATCACCACTTTAAAGAGGTGACTCTTTGCTGAGTTAGCAGGGAAAGGTTCTCATGCTCAGTTCTCATGTACTTGTCAACACATGCATAACTTGCAGGCTTCTGAATGGCGGCTGCTGTTCCCTTAACTTCTCTGGGTTGCATTGTTCTGCTAGTGCAGTATTTCCTGGTCCATCTGTTTCAGAACCAATGGGCCTCAGAAACAAAACCGTGTCATTCAGCATGGTTGAGTGGGGGGTGGGGGAGATATTGGTGGTAATTAAACATATCATATCCACCTTTTTGAACGGAGCTAGGCTGACACGAGAAAGTTACAGATCGAACGTGTGAAGAACAGGCCTCCCTCACAAAGGCATATGGCATTGTGGCACAGCTCTTTGGAGAGAACTTGTGATCTAAGTCCTTCTGTTAAGTTGGAGGGATATACGTTCCACTTGGCCTGCTGAGACTGCAGGGCAGCCTTTTGCTACTTGACCCTCTGCTGAATGGCAGCTGCTAGAGGACAATCAACTGTGCAAAGAAAAAAAACCAAATATGTTTGCTTAGCTTTGGCAGCTACTTGACAAATTCCCCAACCTGTTCCAGGACACCTTTTCAGATCAAGGTTCAAAAGTAGGGGGATCAAAGGAAGGACATGGTTCCCTTTCTAGGATTGTATGTGTCTAGGGACAGCTGTATTTGGGTGTACTCTGACCTTCCTTCCTTCCTTCCTCTTATATATTTATTACATTTATATCCTGCTTTTTCCTCCGAGGAGCTCAGTGAGGTGTACATAGTTATATTTATCATCACAGCAACCCTGTGAAGTAGGTTAGGCGGAGAGATACATGACTGGCCCAGAGTCACCCAGTGAGTTTCATGGTCGAATCGGGATTTGAACTTGGGTCTTCCCATTCCTAGTCCAACACTCTAACCACTACGCTGTTAGGAAATCTCCATACAGTATGTGCACTCTGAATGTCTGTTGGAGTTTGAAAGGGATGAGTGAAGTCCTCCAGAAGAGGATGCTTCAGTAATGTTCAGTTGGTCCAAGTTAGACCCCACATATGGAGAACACCCGCCTCTCTCCAGCCCCAGCCATGAGCTACCGAACTTCATGCTGTGTTTGTAATGAGTTTCAGGGAGGGATGATTTAAAGCAGTGCCTGCTGCTGGCTCAGTGGGCGATTGGGCTGTGAATCCTGGCATCTGGGACTATCATACAGAGCAAAGGAAAGAGACAGAGAAGGGGTGCCCAAGCCTGCTAGGCCAGTACTTGTGGGGAGTCCAGGATAAGAAGCCTCTTTTGTTTTAGTCCATTATGACTGAGCATGTGGGAAGCACTCTTGGCGAATAAAGACATGACTCTTATCCCAGGAGTGCAACTTAAATCAACATGACAGACAGTGAAGGTTATAAGCAGATGAAAGAGGAAGTGGATGAACAAGGGTGACGATAATCTCATGTATTGTCACTATAAATCATCGAGGGGCTTCGGTCAGACTAAGAAACAAACAGTTCTTCTTTCTTGATCAGGCGTGTAGGTCTCGATATAGCGACATCCTTGTGCAGCCTAGAAGTTGAGGACAAGTCAGGCTTCTTGGCCCAATCCAGCAAGAGACATCAGAGAGCAGTGTGTTAATGCAGATGGGATTGTGCCTCCAGAGAGGAGGAAAGCTAGTCTAGTGGGAGGGAGCATGAATTCTCCCCTTTGCTAAGCAGGATCTACCTGGTTTGCATTTGGATGGGTGACTGGTTGTGAGCACTGCAAGGTTATCCCCAATGGGGATGGGGCTTTGGCTTACTGGGCGAGAATCTGCTTTGCACGGAGAAGATCTCAGGTTCCATCCCTGGCAATATCTCCAGGCAGCGCTGGGAGAGACTCCTGCCTGCAACCTTGGTGGGAGAGCCACTGCCTGTCAGTGTAGACAATACTGAGCTGGATGGACCAGTGGTCTGACTCAGTAGAAGGCCGTTCCCTAAGTTCCTGTCTTCCTCTTGATGCTTATCCTATTGAACTGGCTGGATGTTTATTTTGATATGCTTGGGGATCATGGCCATCTGGATGTGGGCCACCAGTTGTTGCAAGTGACTAGTTGCCCATGGCTGCTTGAGCTTTGATTACAAGAAACGATGAGAAGATCCCAAGATCGCTGTGTGTGACTTGTGTATAGATAAAAGTATATCTCCTATTCATCTCTTTTGTAACAGAGATCAGTGTATATAAACATTTTCAAAATGTTTGTGAGTTGTCTTTGTAATTGAACAAACACAAATTTGCATCTCTCTGTCAGTTTCGATACTTTATTCAACCAATCCCTTAGTGACAGTGAGTAGAGCTGGTCTTGTGGTAGCAAGCCTGACTTGTCCCCTTAGTTAAGCAGGGTCCACCCTGGTTGGATATGAATGGGAGACTAGAAGTGTGAGCACTGGAAGAGATTCCCCTCAGGGGATGGAGCCGCTCTGGGAAGAGCAGAAGGTCCCAAGTTCCCTCCCTGGCAGCATCTCCAAGAGAGGGCTGAGAGAGATTCCAGTCTGCAACCTTGGAGAAGCCACTGCCAGTCTGTGAAGACAATACTGAGCAAGATAGACCGATGGTCTGACTCAGTATATGGCAGCTTCCTATGTTCTTGTGACAGAGAATGAGGATCATGCCCAAAATTACAGAATTATTAACTTGTTAGATATGTTAAGATAGAGCTCTAAAACAGATGAGATCAGACCTCCTGCTATTTTAAGTGTTAAGTACAGCATTTTATGTTTTCTGCTGTGGGGCGAATTGCCTCTTTGCAGGGTGTGGTTTGCATCAGATAAATTGTGCATATGACAAAGTTAGCCGCCTTTTCCTGTGCTGCTTCCCTGATACAATCCCACTTGCAGTTGCTTGTAAGCGAAAATTAACATATCTGAAGAAGACCTGATCACCATTCTCTTGAATCTTGTCTCTCTTCTTGGTCCTGAGTGACCTTGGGTCATCCAGTGATTTTTCTATTCAAAGTGGGAATTTTAATATGGGTCTCCCAGTCTGCAGGTCAGCCTCTCTATCAGCTATCCTACGTGGCTCTTTTGGGAGGATAAATGCCTGTGGGGGTATATGCATTAAAACTATTGCATGTAAATTCCACTTCAAGTATCCTGAACTTTCAGGCTATTCACAGTTTAAATGATGATAAAACTTGAGACGTGGGGAGGGAGAGCGACTTGACCTTTTTAAATAATCAAATGCTAGAAAAGCCAGGAATACATTTTGCTGCGTCCCTTGCATTTTGTGATCAGCGCCGTAAACAGCCTTTACTTAATTAGTTTTAAAAATCCAATCTCTCACTGGAACTATTTTTAGTATTTCCTGGTAAAACTGTGCTTCGTGTGGGAAATTTTATCAGATTTATAACTTCTGAAGTATTGTTATTTATTATCTTCCAGTAGGCAGTCGAGAAGTGTCTTCTGAGGAATATGTCAAGGGTTTAGCTAGGTGCATCTGATGATTCCTTCCTAAGCCAATGAAGAAAAAAGAAAACACACATACTTTTTGTGCGCGCTAAAGTTGAAAGGATTCTCTGGGGGAGGGGGAGGAGGATTTTCAACATAAACCACTCTCTCTCTCTTTGATTTTTAAAAATGCTCTCAAAGAATGAAGATGTGCTTTAATACTTAAGACCAGGCAACCACAAATCCCCTTGCCAGCGAGACCCAGCACCACACAGATGTGAGAGGTTTCTTTTCACTGCCCAGGTAAGCAACAGCAGAAATCCTCTTGGGGCAGTAGGAGACGGGCTCTCTCGCTGTTTCTCACCACCTCCATATTCCAGGGTAGACAAGGGAAGACCCACTTCCCTCCTAAGACCTCTGCTTGCATGCCAGAAAGAATTTGGCGGAAGAGAGGGGGTTGGTGGCAAGCACAAACGATGGCGGGCTAGTCAGCTCATTCTAAATTTGTAGATGTCTCCTTCAGATTTCAGTTTGCATAGCTGACTGTACAACTCACAACACATTTGTGAGCATAGCAAGGAAGAGAGAATTAAGGTGGGGGGCAGCTTTGTGAGTCCCATCATGTTTCTGCAATTGTAAATTGGAAAAATCCTGCATCCTGTGATTTGCGTTCGTTTTACAGTACAGAAAAATAAAATAAAATAAATAAGCATTGATGGACATAAAATCATGTCCCTGGAGGAGAAGAATATGCTCTTTGATTCTTTATTATGTTTAGTGCCTTCTTGAGTTTTGTTGCTTTTGGTTAAAACACTTGGTTTATTTATGTCACCCAATTAAAACATAATGTCAGCATTTTTTTCCTAGAAAGAAACATTACTTTTAAAACCATAAGACCTGTTTCTTTATGCTTTTTTAAATGTCCCTTCAATCACATTGTGCCTGAATGAAAATATTTTCAGGACGTTTATTGAGTTTTTTTAAAAACAACAACAACTTGAGATTGACATCCATTATTGTTAGAGATCAAATTGGAACCAAGTTGTTCTTTTCTCCACCCTCCAACCCAGTTTTCCAGATGTGGGAATCATTGCAATGTCTGTATCAGCTCATTCCTCCAAGAGAGTGGTTAGCAAACAATCGGTGGTTTATTTGTAACAATTATATTCCCCCTCCTCCCTTGCTCTTTTGTTTTATGATGAATTGAGTTGGGGCAAGAAACTCCAACTTCGCATATACACTGATGGGATCTGAGCTGTTGGTGACTGACCAGGAGAAAGATACTGATGTCATGGTGGACAGTGCATTGAAAGTGTTGTCTCGGTGCACGGCGGCTATGAAAAGGGCCAGTTCCATGCTAGGGATCATTAGGAAGGGGATTGAAAATAAAAATGCTAATATTATCATGCATTTGTACAAATCTATGATGTAGCCACATCTGGAGTACTGAGTACAGTTCTGGTCACCATATCTTAAGAAGGATATTATAGAACTGGAAAAGGCACAGAAGAGGGCAGCCCAGATGATCAGGGGCCTGGAGCACCTTCCTTATGAGGCTAAGCTACAGCATCTGGGGCTCTTTACTTGGAAAAGAGGCGACTAAGGAGAGACATGATTGAGGTGTATAAAATTATGCATGGAGTGGAGAGGGTGGACAGAGAGAATCTTTTCTCCTTCTCTCACACTAGAACCAGGGGTCACCCCATGAAATTGAAGGCTGGGAAATTTAGGACCCGCAAGAGGAAGTACTTTTTCATACAGCACATAATTTATGGAATTATTTGCGATAGGATGTGGTGATGGCCACGAGCTTGAATGGCTTTAAATGGGGCTTAGAGCAATTTCTGGAGGACAGGTCTATCAATGGCTACTAGTCTGGTGGTTGTGGGCCGCCTCCAGCTTCAGAGGCACAATGTCTCTCAATACCAGTTGCAGGGGAGTAACAACAGGAGAGAGGGCATGCCCTCTCCTCTTGCCTGTGGAGTACCCAGAGGAATCTTGTGGGCTACTGTGTGAAACAGGATGCTGGACAGGGTAGGTTTTGGGCCTGATCCAGCAGGGTTGTTTTTATGAGTTGTCAGCCATCATGCCCTCAGATCTTGCCTGTGGGCTTCTCAGAGGCATCTGGTGGGCCACGGTGGGAAACAGGACGCTGGACGAGATAGGCCCTGGGCCCCAGGTGTTGTTGGGCCAAAGGCCAAACATCATGTTGGACCAAAGGCCATTGTGGCTAGGGATGATGAGAGCTGAAGTCCAGCAACATCTGGGCACCCAAGTTTGAGAATCCCTAGACTAATGTGAGCCCTCAATCCTTGCCCATTTCCCTTTTAACTTCTTTGTAAAGAGCCTCCCTTGAGAGGGGTGTGTGTGTGTGTACCATTTCAGCGGATACTGCACACATTTTCTACCGTGTCTCACAGCCATGAGGTCTAGAAGCTTATATTCTTTGGAAGCAGGCATCAAGTATGACCTTGTATTTATTATTTATTTACTGTGACTGGCCCAGAGTTATCCAGTGAGTTTCATGGCTGAATGAGGATTTGAACTTGGGTCTCCCTAGTCCTAGTCCAACACACTAACCACTACCCCATAGAATCCAGAATCCAATCTTTTAATAGTTGTTTTGCAAGTGTTAGGTCCACATGCTGGTCAAACCAGGAACTCTGAAGTCAGCAAACTTGGGGTGACTTGGAATGTTTGGTTGAGAGGCCTCCATACCTGATGCAGAATCCCCCGTCTGTAGATTCCTAAAGTCCTTCAGCCAACTGATCCTCCTGCCCTCCTAACTGCTCGGTCAACTCTCCTGGGATGAAAACGTCTGAATGTCCTTCAGACTCTGATTTGGCTTGCATTCTGGTTCTTAACTTGCCCTTCCTACATGGCCCGATTAAACTGGCCTGTTGATGTGAGTTGATGGAGTGAATAGTTTTGGATAGAAATATTGACGACTCTTGTGGCTGAGCAAGGATAATTGGCAAAGGTCTCTGTGCAAAACACCCTGGAATTCTTTGCTGAGGTAGGAGTGAGTGAGTGAGTGTATAAGTAAAGTCTATGTAAAGCCGCATTGCATTGTCATTCCACAACATTCTTCCTAAGGAAAAGCCCAGCATTAACTTTCAGGCATCCGTACTTTTGTGGGTTTCATTAGCCTTTGGAATCTGAGGAGAGCGCTGACCTTGCATGACCAGAATCCACCATCCTGAGCTGTGGGACCTGTATAGCATGCCTGAATAAATACACCTCCCCTAGATGCTTTATCATAACAGCACGGTAAACCTGAGGGATTTCTTCTTTCTGGAGCACTTGATGTTTCTGGAGTCTTCCTTCAGGCTGTTGGAAAACTGGCGTATTTAGAGCAAAGCACAGTCATAACTAATATCCTAGTCTGTCCTTCATATACAGAATCAGTCTCCTGTTCTTGATGGTTTGTGTAAATGTCTCTCAGCATATCTAATAGTGTGTGATGGAGGGGAGAATTTGCTTTTTAAAATCGTTTGTCTGCATTGTCGTGGTTTTTTTTTAAAAAAGAGTTCCTAATACTATACTGAAGGGAGTGGGAACAGACCAAGAAGTTGAGAAATCAGCCACCAAGTAAATTAAAGACGGGGGTGGGCTACCAGGCTCTCTTTGAAAACCGATCATTTGCCTGGACTCCCCTCCACAGCAGCCGTTTCCTTTGGGTGACGGAGATTATGCCTGCAGGTCCCGTTTGCATGCCAGTGCCTGATGCTGCTGAGCTCCCGGCTGTGCTGGTGCAGAGCTCTTGATGCAGCTGGAAGGATCCACACGGCAAGCTGCTTAAATGCATAGGCATGAAGCAGTCGGCCCCCGGCAGCAGTGCACATGGCGGAGATTACCATCTGGACTGGTCCTCCTCTTTCGACACTGTACTTTCCATTTCTAATGTTTGCAGAAATGTGCAAAAGAAATCGGGGGTGAGGGAGAGGGAGAGAAACCCGAGCTCGGGAACAAACAAGGAGAACACCCCAGGAGCTTCACTTTGTGTGAAGCATGGAAACCTTAACACCACTTACAATGGTTATTGTTAATGAAACATTAGCAATAATAATAAACAGTGCATGCCTTCACACATAATGCAGAACCTATGTGCAAAGTCCATAACCAGCTTGTGTGTGACCCAGAGGTGCATCTGGGTAATTTTGGTGCCTGGCCTGCCCGCCCCTCCCTGCAAGTTAAGCATCCTCCTCCTACATCCTCCTCCTCAAGGTTGACTCAGCCTTCCATCCTTCCGAGGTCGGTAAAATGAGTACCCAGAATGTTGGGGGCAATATGCTAAATCATTGTAAACCGCTTAGAGAGCTCCGGCTATAAAGCGGTATATAAATGTAAGTGCTATTGCTATTGCTACACAAGCATACGCGCGTGCGCACACACATACACACACCCCATGACATATGCAGTATTTTTAACATGTGGCTTGTTGAGGGCACAAATAGCAACTGAATTCACAAGAAGGTAAGAATATAAAACAAGTCTATTTATGCCCATATGCATTAGCAGAAACATTTCAACGCACAACTTAACAGCTTCCCATCCCACATATTTCTTTCCCCTCTCACCCCACTCTCTGTCTCTAAAGCACCCGGCACAGGTCATAATCACACTCGGCCACCTGGTGCAGTACAGGCCATAAGTGTGGCACGGCAACCCAGTACAGACTAAAAAGGATCTGGGGGGCCCTGTGGCATGTGGAGGCCCTGGAGTTCGTCCCCAAAGTCCAGGGGTAAGAGCACCTCTGGTGTGACCATCTGTGACTAAGGCAGAAACCTGAAGTTCTCTCAAGTTTTCAAACTGAGACGCACAAGTAAGAGTTGAAGTTGAGCGGCAAAAACAAGTGCCGCTCCCATGGAGGTGGGTGCAGCGTCAGAACCCACACTCTTCAAGAACTTCTGGGGTGTTCCAGGCAAGCCCGCCCCCTTTCAATCAGGACCAATGGCTACAAAGCAGCAGACATCAGGAAGGCTTGCCAGTCAAAGGGCAGCAAGGTAGGCTGGGATAGCATCCAGGACTTCGCTGGCAGGCCCAGGCAGGAGGCGTAGATCTGGTTTGTCTGAGCTACTTCTAGTAAACCAAGATACTTGATTATCTGCAGGACAAGCTTCAGGTTCTCTCCATATCTCAGACTGGGAGAACCGCAGGTCTTCTGCAATAGGTGAACCCAACCAACGTATATATCACCTTGTTGACTCTCTCTCTCCCTCTCCCCCTCCCCACTTTTTCAAAAAGTAATGATGATGACTTGCAACAAAACAATAGAACAAAGCAGGAGTAGGCAACATTTGTCACCCCAGCTGGGGATGATGGCAGTTGTAGTTCAACAGCAGCTGGAGTGCCAAAGTTTGCCTGTCCCTGGAGTAAAGGGAAACTACAACAATCAATGAAATGGAAGCCAAGGAAAGCACAACAATGTTATCAGAATGCCAGAAGGGAATGCTGCACTGGATTCTATCTATCTGTCTATCTATCTATCTATCTGTCTGTCTGTCTGTCTGTCTGTCTGTCTGTCTACGTACTGCCCAAAACTTATGTCTCTGGGACTTAGGCACTTGGGAGTGTCCAAAGCACTTGATATAACATTATTTCAGCAATGTCGTATTGGATAACGTGTTTGAAAAATCCCTCATTTTAAATGTGGTAACCTGCATTTTTTATAATACCAAAGGGAGCAACTTAAGTACAGCCCTGCTGGATCAGGCCCATATCCCATCTAGTCCCACATCCTGTTTCACACAGTGGCCCACCAGATGCCTCTGAGAAGCCCACAGGCAGGAGCTGAGAATGTGCCATCTCTCTCCTGCTGTTGCTCCCCTACAACTGGTATTGCATCTTGCCTCTGAGGCTGGAGGTGGCCTAGTAGCCATTGATAGGCCTGTCCTCCGTGAATTTGTCTAAGCCTGCTAAGTCCCCTGCTAACTTGGCAAAGAGGCAACTTTTAATGTGGTGATTCTCTTTATTGAGCAGGGGGAGAGTAACTGGTCCTATTCACCCCCAGCACAGCATTCCTCCAGTGACTGTGGCTGGTGTCTATCTCATGTTTCTTTTTTAGAATGGGAGCCCTTTAGGGACAAGGGATTCATCCATCTTATTTATTTGTTATTTATCTGTGTAAACCGCCCTGAGCTATTTTTGGAAGGGCGGTATAGAAATCGAATAAATAATAATAATAAATAAGCCCCTTTTAAAGCCATCCAGGCTAGTGGCTGTCACCACATCTGATGGTGAGAAGATTTTTTTACTCCTTAATTTTACATAAATTAAACAGGTGTCGAGTGACCAGTATGTAAAGCGTTTCAGAGGTTAGAACTCTGCCCCGCATCAGTGTTAAGCGATACTATTAAGTGTGGGCTTCCAAGACGTTCACCTCCATGCATCTATTAAGATGCAGGCTGCCTGCTTTATTACAGTGCACAGAGCCGTGATCTGGGCTGCTTCAGGTGAGGAAGCAGAGTCATGTCGCCTCCTCCTTCAGAAGGCATGGAAATCTGAATTACACACTGGGTAAATGACAGCAGATGGAAGACCTGCATCCTTTATTACCGTTGCAACATTCACGCTTCCATAGTTCTGAATATGCTCACATTTATCTATTCTAGGCAATAGCTTGCTCGTGCTATTCAAGTTGCATGCCTTGCATTCATTTTCTCCTAATTCTAAAAGGGGGGAGCTTTCAGAAGTGGAGGTCCCCCTCCATTAATAAAATGTAAAGAAAAAAACCTCTGCGGTTACAGCTAATTACCTTGTAAGTGTTAAGGTGAAATGGTAAGCTTGTCTACTTAGAAGTCGCACAGAGTTCAATGGGACTTCTTCCCAATTAAGCATAGGATTGTAAGGCCATCTTTAACCACCTTTGGTTAAACTTGGGGTTGCGCGACTTCAGCCCTCCAGCTGTTGTTTGACTACAACTCCCATCATCCCCATTCACAATGGCCTTCAGCTTTTGTGACTGTGGATGATGAGAGTTGTAGTCCTGCACTGGAGGGTGGAAGTTGGGCACCTCAGGGTTAAGCTGATGTTTGGCTTTCTCCGTGTTGATCTTTTTTAATGTATTCCTTTGAAGCCCATAGAATACTGAGGTCAGGGTGGGATAACTTGAATGTTTACAAAAGATGTCAAATATTTCATGCATCTACAACCTGAAATGTTTAGCATAAATCGACAATTAAGCTGAGAGGGCAATTCTTGTCTGGGAATCTTACAAGACGAAACATCACAGAGCCTTATGCTGTAGTGACTGGCATGTGTGGCATAAACCCCATTCCCAACACAAAGTTCACTGAGTCAGACAGTCTCAGTTAATCTGACTGAAATGAATGTGCTGAAGACCACATAACTCAGTGCTGGATTTGGCTGCAATGGGTGTGCAGTGTGTGTTTGCAGCGTGTGTGTGTATTTTGGTGCAGTCCACTGTCTAATTGAGAATCAACCACGTGACCCTCAGGAGTATAAATGATCAGCCCTGCAGGGGAGGATCTTTGAGTTTTAAAAACCACATCCCCCAACCTGAGCATTTTCTGCTTGTGTGATTCATTGCAGGATATAGCCCCTGGCATGTAAAACTGATGTTTTAAAAAAGCTATCATTTCCTTTTTATAGGCAAAGCAATATTGCATGCCACATACTTCTGTCAGCATTTTATGTGAGTTTCTCTAAAACACGCGTATTGGCTGGGCTTGCTTTAGTGGTGCTGGTAGACTGCCAGTCTGATCAAGTGTAGATGTATTGATTAACAGCTTCACAGTGCAAGCCTTGGGAGGTTTATGCAAAAGTCAGGATCATTGAGTTCAGTGGGGCTTAATCTCAAGTAAGCATGCATAGATTTGCAGCTTAAATCTTGCAATAGTCAACGGTGTAACAACCAACCATTTTCATTGGGCTTCTCCTGTGTCAACATGGAGTTTCCGCATAGCCTACTTTCTAGGATCACACCTACCAAGAAGTAGGGTGAATTGGGCTACTTCCCAAGGGCAGCCCAGCAGCTCACCTGTTAAACCTGCCCCCCGCATAGATGACCTGCAAAGGAAAGATGGCAATCTGGTCCTGCAGCACTGCTCTTCATTTCTCCTTCGCCTGATTCAGACATGATGCTGCAGTGATGTCTTTGCAGTCGTACACGTGTTTGTGTGAATGACTGTACCTGGGTTTATTTTAAAAGTGAACCTGGATACAGGCCCTTCAAATGCATGGGACAGCTGGGAAGTGTACCTGTGTTTAGCATGACATATGAATGACTGTACCTGTGCACAGATCTGCACTTGGGTATGCTGAACACCCGTTGTACAAGTGTTGAAAACGATGTGTGCATGGGCCTCTTTTGTAATAGGAAGGGAAGGGAACAGGTTTGAATGGAAGGACTCACTTTGGTGCTCTGCTGCAGGCAGCAAAAGGTCATGGGCTTGTACCATATCTTCCCCTCTGGTGTTGTATGTGACCATCAATGACCTACATGAACATGAGTAGTAGGTATACTGCCGGGCCCACTTTGGGAACTTTAATTATCTCTCAGCTGGAACAGCTAGGCAGAAGATGAGATCTAGAGGGTAGAGATGCAGGGCAGGAAACTGCAGAATCCCTTGGACTAATTGCTGGTTTATCTGAATGGGCATCTGAGTTAACTCCTGCACATATTTCTGTCCAAAGTGTATCTTGTTCTTCTACATGTTGAATTGTTCTACCACCACCACCACCACCACCACCACTGCGAATGCTCATTCAGTTGAGGTGCTATATCTTACAGGAGCGAATTAGTAGATACTGTATTGCAGACTTAGTCTCATGCCCCAGCATGGCTGTTTAGGGATAACAGAAGAGCAAAGTTGATGTTCCAGATTAAATGTTTGAGTGAGGGTCATCTTCTTTTTCTTTTTAAAAATCATCTGGTTGATTGTGAATCACTTACAGCAACTTTCTCATTTTGTGTTTGCATCGCAGCCCAAAACCGCTCCGAAAAGGACTTTTGGATCCATTACCAATGAACAGGTAAATATGTAAAAACCACAGCAGATTTCTTTAAGAATATATAGTTTAGATCCCATTTGTTTGTAATGTAATGCAATGTCCCTTTGCACTGAAGGGACTAGACCTTATTCCAGATCCCAAAATTCAAAGCTGTGAATTTTGAAATGTTTAAAACAAGCGAATGTTTGTTTTAAATTTAAGAGTAATATGTATGTGCTGCCCTGTCTTCAGACTAGCTCAAAAGGAAGAGTTCGTTTTTTTATTTCAGCCTGGAATTCAGCTTTAGAGCAGTGTGAGGCATGCATGCCCAACACTAGATGTTGCCTGATACAGTTACCACCTGACGATGATTTGCATCTTGAATGCATGGAATGGCTCTAGTAAAAAGTATTGTCTTTGAGTTCATGTTATAGATAAGGAAGCTGTGCCTGCATTTGCTTTCTGTGATGGCTCGTTCATGCATGCAGGTCATCACTAGATGTTGTAGTCAAGTAATCATGCATGTGTGAACTCGGCATTAACTGGGGCTCGGGATATCTTGTATTGTCTGTCTGCTGCCAACTGCTTCCCTGCAGCAAGTGGGCTGCCATGTACTCTCTTCCCAGATTCACTCTCTTCCCATATTTTCTGCTAAATCTTGTTCTTGATTTTAGTTTGAAATAATCAAGAAAAGCGATTAGAATGAGCATATTTTTCATCAAGTGTTTCTATATCCCCCCACCCACCACATTTTCTCATAAACATTTAGAGCCAGAGAGAGTGAACCACGGTCATCTTTTAATCCCAAATCAGCTTTTATGTATTGTAATGAAAAATGTGTCTCTTGTCATGTGTGGTTGTTGAAGAAAAGCTAAATGGAGTATGTCTATGCATGAATTAAAAATCTGCGTGTTGTAGTTGTAGGAGCTAATGACAGAATAATCAATGCACATCTGTCAACTTGTGTGCAAATAAAGAACTGAAAGGAAGCTCTTTCCCCCACTCCCCACTTCTGTTACGTTGTCCTTCCAATCTTTGTTAGGGGGAAAAAAGAGCAACATATATAATTTTGCTTTATAACCAAAAAAACCGGGAAAACAACGAAGGTGCAGCTGCAGCCCTCAAGCCTTTGGCCATCATGTGGCTCCTTTGAAATGACTAGGATTACTTCGGAGTAAAGGAGCGGAAAAGATGCTCCTTTGCAATAAGAGCTGGTAAAAGTATGTGCAAATAGGGCCTTGTTTAACCATTTGGCTAAGAGCAGAGTCCCTTTTGTTTTCATAGTACTGTCGATGTCCGTGGTACTTGCAGAGCAGCATAAGCAAAACAGATCCCTGCTCCCAAGGAGCTCACCATCTAAATTTCAGTGGTGGGACAGGTGATAAAAGGTGGAAGGCATGAAAGAAGCAGGTGTGGTGTGGGATAAATAGGTTTGGGAGCAGCATGCTTATGGATTCTGTATAAAACTAGTTTTATACGGAATCTGGCCTCTCTGAGCCATTTTTGGAAGGGCGGTATAGAAATCAAATCAATCAATAATAGTAGTTGGCTTAAAGACCACGATAGAGATACTACACAGGGATTGAAGCCCATCAGGTGGTTGTCTGATCTCTGGAACACAGCACATGCTTTCACATAGTGACAGTCAGAGGTTCAGAGCTGTGGGATGCTGCACCCAAATTATTTCCAGGTGTCAGGCTTTTCTCAGGGCTGCTGCCCTCTAGCATCGATGGGGCTAGGATGGCCTCAGAGTCATTCGCCTGCGAGGAAAATTAATGCTTTTGGCTGGGGCTTCTTCCATTCGCCAGCCCTCTCCTGAAGGCACTTCCACCACGGCTCAGTTGGAATCCCAGAGCTCCTTCCAGAGTGAGCCATCCTCCCAGACTGGCCGCTCATCACTGGCCAGTCCTCCCTTATATACTTCCTGACATTTGGAGCGTTGCACGTGGAATTTCCACATGAGCAACCTAGCCCAGACAAGGCTGATCATGAGAACAGCCTCACTGTGTTGGTTCCGTCATGGCTTCTCTTTGCATGGCTCAGCCCTGGGGTTTAAACCCATGGATCCCTGTTGTTTTGTTTTGGAACCTGATCTTGAAAGTTGGTGTTAATTCCCCACACAAGCCAAACAGTAATACAGAAGGCACCCTTAAGCAAGTGCAGAGGGCTCTTGCCTTATAACTGAGTAACCGCAGGTAGGTGTTCGCACTCACTCAGAGTGAGGCAGAGGTATTGCAGTACTCTCAGAGCATCAAAATGGTCATTTTCACCTATGGGGAATAATTTGCCTTGGAGTCTCTCTTGTACTGCTCGTGTCGATGTGTCACAGAATCTAAAGAGAGGCTTTAGTAATTGGAGACTGCATTCCATCTGGCATAGGCTTAACCTGTGCATCAGAAACTGCTGTAAGCCTCCTGGGTGAAAAAGCCCTGCAAATTCTCAGGGAATAGGGTCCAGGCCCCACCCAATACCCCAGCGCTTTATAAAATGCAAAAACAAGTCCTGGACCTGTCTGCTCTGGACTGAGCTGTAAACACCGCAATGGGCACTGATGGTCTTGAGAAGCAAATGGAAATTTGGATGTCTTGTATTTCTTGTTCCCAGCTCCTATTTTCACCTCTGTTCTCAACGCTTCTGCATTATCGCTCCCTTCCTCAGAAGTTGAGCTGGCGCCGTTCCCTTTGGAGCCTGTCAGCACCATTCCCCATCACTCAGAGAGATTGCTATTGATGAATGCTAATCACTTCTTCCTCCTTAGGGGATGTGTTTGCTTTTTCTTTCTCTCCCTCCACCCCAATTCCTTAAAAAAAAAAACCACAAAAAACTAGATTCCCAGGCTTAGGTGCCCAGAGAGACGCAAACTGGTAGTAATCAAACTATTCTCCCACCAGCGGTATCAAAACATGGTTCTTGCATGCCCTGTGCAGAGCACGATCGGTTTGTAGAGTCTATCCCCATGCCCACCCATCTGTTTGGTTATAACAGGGGCTTGTGATATTCAGCACAAACTATTTCAGGATCCTTATTATTCAGTGTGCAAATGCAATGTTTGCATTATTTTTAATACTTGGAATCTAATTTTCACTGCAGTCGTGAAATGCATTATGATGAATAGAGAAATACTGAATTGCCTTGATCTTGATTTGTTTGTAATAATCTGGTGCTATTCAGTTGTGGACCAGTTTCTGATCCATACCATAAATTAAAGGCCAAGAAGTTTGGAACAGGCTAAATCTCACCTGTCTCCATTTTTGCTTGAAATAGGTAGCATGGATCTGTTTTCCTATGAACCAACAAATGAAGGAGAAAGACATGTAATAAGAATGTACAGAATAGCAGGTCTGTGTTAGGCCTGACCCACAAGACCCACAATTAGCAATCAAGTGATATCTGCTCATCCCAACATGCAGTAGAACGTGACTCTATCAGATGGTCAGCTGATCTGTAAGAGTCTCACATTCACCCATCCACAGGATCAGCTGACTTACAGGTGCTTTGTGAGGGCAGACCTTGGGGGCTGAGAAGAGACAAGGCCAGATAAGGGTTATAAAAGGGGGAACAATTTTTGTGTGAAAGCTGACATGCCCTGGAGAGAAATCTGACCTGTTGAACTTCAGCAAACTAGTTAGCTGAGAGAGGTATATCAGTATATAATTGGCTGCTATTCTGAGGTTCTTTGCTGCACAACCATCCAACAATCTTGTTGGGCAACCGTCTTTACTACCTGCCCTACCAAATTAGTTAACTTCAAGTCAACCGCTAATCAGATGGTCATCTGTTCTCCAATATGGCATAGTTTTTCTTCCTCTGTGTTGGGGGGTCTTAGTGCCTTCTAGGAAATCCCTCCACTATATAATGAATATTCACAGATTACAGTTCCCAGAGCTATTTAGTGCTTTGCAGACAACTGTTGAAAGGCAACTGATCTTTGCTGTGGTAAATGTGTCAAGCATGAAAGGGATTATTTATTTATTTATTACATTTCTATCCCACTCTTCCTCTGAGGATCTCAGGGCAGTGCAGATAGTTATGTTTCTCCTCGCAACAACCCTGTGAGGTAGGTTAGGCAAAAAGAAGTGACTGGCCCAGAGTCACCTAGCAAGTATTAAGGTCGTGTCTCCCCAGTCCTAGTCCTACACTCTAACCATTGCACCATGGTGTCTCTCGGTATGCATGTGTCCAGTCTATCATGGTGGAAATGTGCAATGGGTGCCATATTTGGACACATCCAAGTCACCTGTTCTGCCTTTTTCCTTAGTTTCACCTTAGAAAAAGGCTAACGGGTTGACCCTTCAAGGTCAAGTTGCTGTCTTCCCTGTAGAGACTGGTACATTAACCAGTAATGTTAACGGTTAATGTACATTTCTGTATAGTCTAGATTCTGTAGAAAATCTTGTGTCTCATAATAATTTCATATCTCAAGTATCCCACTGTTTATTCTTAGCATTTTTGTAGAATGCTCTCCAATCCTTCCTGTCCTCCAGCTTTGCCAAGATCTGCAAACATTCACTGCCAGAAATACCTTGACAAATATCAGGCTCTTACGAAATGTTTCTTTGAACTTTCTTTTGTATTGAGTCACCATGACAGAACAAAGCCTGGAGGACAACACAACACCAGGCCCTTGTGGGATTCATGATTGAATACAGATTCATTGTGTAAACAACTGATGTGATGCAATAGTCATAGTAATGGAAAACCCCAAGAGTCAGTTGGTTTGGATAAGGAGGCATTAAAAGGTTATCACACTTTAAAACTGCTCATAAGTGAATTTATTCCAAAGTAAGACCTGTTGGTTTGACTGGGATTTACTTCAAAGCTGGCATATTTTAAGACTTATGATTTTGTTTGAATCACAAAGAATAATTTAAAAAACCAGCCCTGTATTATTGAAACTTCAATGCCTAGATTAATAATAAATGGTTGCACGTACAAGACCAGGACACGTGGGTGTATCCGATTCTTAACAGTTTTCTGTATTAATACATTTCCCTCTCTGTTTCTGGTTTCTAGGGTCAAAATGTATTTGGACTTGATATAATTGAGACACCCGAAGGAGACAAGTGGCCTCAGTTGATAGTCCAACAGATACTTGACAGGGAGCAGAAGGACACCTATGTGATGAAAATTAAAGTGGAAGATGGCGGAAACCCTCCAAGATCCAGTACTGCCATCCTCCAAGTAACAGTGACCGACGTGAATGACAACCGCCCCGTCTTCAAGGAGAATGACATTGAGGTCAGCGTTCCCGAGAATGCCCCGGTGGGCACCTCCGTTTCTCAGCTTCATGCCACAGATGCTGACTTGGGGTCGAATGCCCAGATCCACTTCTATTTCAGCAGCCAGATCTCCAGTCTGGCCAAAAGGCTATTTGCCATAGATAACAGCACTGGTCTCATCACCATCAAGGAGCCGCTGGACCGGGAGGAATCCCCAGTTCACAAGCTAACAGTCCTGGCAAGCGACGGCAGTTCAACACCTTCAAGAGCAACGGTGACAGTAAATGTCACAGACATTAATGATAACATTCCATCAATAGACACGCGATACATTATCAACCCAGTGAATGGCACTGTGCTT
Organism: Hemicordylus capensis; assembly: GCF_027244095.1. NCBI lineage: Eukaryota > Metazoa > Chordata > Lepidosauria > Squamata > Cordylidae > Hemicordylus > Hemicordylus capensis. The sequence continues at coordinate 26,018,753 of NC_069667.1, forward strand.
TTGTCGGAGAAAGCTCCACTCAATACTAAAATTGCCCTGATTACAGTAATGGATAAGGATGCTGACCTCAACGGCAAAGTTACCTGCTTCACTGACCATGATGTGCCCTTCAGGTTAAAGCCCGTGTTTGATAATCAGTTTCTGTTGGAGACAGCCACATTCCTGGACTATGAGGCCACGCGGGAATATGCCATTAAAATAGTGGCTTCTGATTCGGGGAAACCACCCTTGAACCAGTCTGCAATGCTGCTCATCAAAATCAAGGATGAGAATGACAATGCCCCAGTGTTCACGCAACCCATTATTGGACTTTCAATCCCAGAAAACAATGCACCTGGCACCCAGTTGACTAAGATCAGTGCGACAGATGCAGACAGTGGACGCAATGCAGAGATCAGCTACACACTGGGCCTGGATGCTCCCCCCATTTTCAACCTGGACCGCCGTACAGGCATTCTGACAGCAGTGAGAAAGCTGGACAGGGAAAAACAAGACAGATACTCATTCACTGTCCTGGCTAAAGATAATGGCATGCCACCCTTGCAGACGAATGCCACTGTGACAGTTTCAGTCTTGGACCAAAATGACAACAGCCCTGCTTTCACACACAATGAGTATAACTTCTATGTGCCAGAAAACCTACCCATGTATGGCACTGTTGGGCTTATCACTGTAACAGATGCAGACTCTGGAGAGAATGCGGCAGTGACCTTGTCTATATTAAATGGCAAAGATAAATTCATTATTGATCCTCTCACTGGAGTCATAAGGCCTAATATTACCTTTGACAGGGAGCAGCAAGGGTCTTACACCTTTCAGGTGAGAGCTTTGGACGGAGGGAGGCTACAACGCTCCTCAACTGCCAAGGTGACCATCAATGTGGTGGACGTGAATGACAACAGACCAGTGTTCATCATCCCTTCATCTAACTACTCTTATGACCTGGTTCCAATGTCCACGAGTCCAGGCTCTGTAGTGACCAAGGTGTTTGCCATTGACAATGATACAGGGATGAATGCAGAGCTTCGCTACAGCATTATTGGTGGGAATTCACGGGGCTTGTTTATGATTGATCAGCTAACAGGCAATGTTACCTTAAAAGAGAAAGTCATATCAGCAGATCATGGGTTGCACAGGCTGGTTATCAAAGTCAACGATTTGGGACAGCCTGAGTCTCTGTACACTATAGCGCTCGTGCACTTGTTTGTGAACGAAACTGCTACCAATGGATCCTATATCCAAGAGCTAGTGCGCCGAAACATGGAAACTCCAATTGGCCAGAATGTTGGGGATGGTGAGATCACCCCACAGACCAATGACTATGTCAAGATCATCATTGCTATCATTGCAGGCACCATGACGGTCATCCTGGTGATCTTCGTGACTGCCTTGGTGCGATGCCGCCAAACCCCTAGGCACAAGGTGGTCCAGAAAAGCAAGCAGAGTGGTGAGTGGGTCTCCCCCAACCAAGAAAACCGCCAGATCAAGAAAAAGAAGAAAAAGAAGAAGCGTTCGCCCAAAAGCCTTCTTCTCAACTTTGTGACGATTGAAGAATCGAAGCCTGACGATCCCGGTCACGAGCACATCAATGGTACTTTGGACATTCCGGTGGAGCTAGAAGAACAGACTATGGGAAAATATAACTGGGCCACAACACCCACCACCTTTAAGCCTGACAGCCCAGATTTAGCAAAGCACTACAAGTCTGCCTCTCCGCAGCCCACCTTTCAGATAAAACCTGAGACTCCAGTGCCCCCGAAGAAGCACCATGTCATCCAGGAACTGCCTCTGGATAACACCTTTGTGGTGGGCTGCGATTCCCTCTCCAAGTGTTCCTCCAGCAGCTCGGACCCTTATAGTGTCTCTGAATGCAGCTGTCAAGGAGGGTTCAAGACTCCAGGCTCGATCCACACCAGACAGGTAATGCCACGAGTGGCTTTTTGAACCTCTCTGCTCCCCTCCCCCCTCCCTCCCTCCCTCCTGCTCTGCCTCCTTCATTTTATTTCGTTTGCTTTTAGTCTTTAGATTTGTTTTTTAACCTGAATGTTCACGCTTGACTGGAGCACTGAGAAGTAAACAGTTTGCGATTCATCAATACTAAAAGGAAGAAAATGAAAATGAATGGACTCTTGGCTACAGGGAAATTTTGATTGCGGAAGGAGCATCTGAGGGGGTGATTCCTGTCTGCAGATGGCAGTGTGGCTCTTCTCGCTTCGTGCAGCATTTTGCCTTAAAGCAGATCTGCAGAACAAAGAGAGGTTACGGGCCTGTCCGCCCTCACATTGCATGCTTGGGAATCTAAGTAATCTAGGCCAGGTGCAAAGCAATAAAGCTTTGCAGGATCTGATAAGTGGTTCTTAATGCTAATGGAGTCTGGAATTGCAGACTTCATTGGGTCGAAGCACTACTTCAAGGTCTCTCAGAAGCAGGCAAGAGTCTTCCCCTGTGCCATTTTCCAGACTGGAAATGCCCCCTGCTAGCTAGGTTCCTCCAAGCTCGACTCTTCTGACACAACCAGCAGCATAAAAGAGCACTAAAGTTAATGGGGGGGGGAATACTGGAGGCATCACAAATACTGTCCAGCCTTCGTGGGCAAATGCGCTAGAGACTCTGCCTCCCATAAAGCATGCACTCTAGCACACGTGGGCAGTGGCTAAAGGGAAACTCAGATGTATATGCGAGGTGGGTAAAGTGCAATGATTAGGTAATATTTTGCTTTTATGTTGCTTAAGATAGCCGGGGAGGAGCAGACCGCTAAGTTAAATTGCGTTTCTGAAAAGCTGTATTGTTGTGAATGTAAGAAGGCAATATTAGCAGTGAGATGCATTTGATTTCAGTGGCAATTCACCTGTGTCTAAAAAGAGCTAGGCATAAAGAATTTTTTAAAGAAGCAAACAGCACTTGTTACAGCAGTGAACAGGAAGACCATTTGCCTCCATGGGAGTAAATGCATATTGTATTCCATTGAGCTGAGATGATTTGTCTCAGCTGAGAAATAAGTCCGTTCATCTGATTTGCCTCCTCCCAGACTCATTGGCAACATAGTTAAGATGCAAGAAGCCTAAAATCATGACTAGTTTAACCTCTACTGCACCTTTATAAGTGTTGAAGTATGGTTGCGCTGTTCTCACTTGCTTTGCCTAAAACTCAGTGTAGATACTAGCTATAATCCCTGTAATGTGTGACACAGACAGAGATATTAAGTAAAATTTGCTACTTTAAACTGATTTTCTTAAGTCGGCCATTGTGTGGTGCAGAGCAAGCTAATAATGTTTCCAATGAATGCTAATAATGTCATCCCCCTCTTCAGAGCACTGTTGAGCCGACTCAAGGGATTGACCTGGGCTGCAGAGGGCAAATTTGTCCTACTACTTATTGAAGGAAACGGGGGGGCTCATTCAGATCAGTTGAGGCTTGAAGTATACAGGTGGCCCTCGTTATCCACCATCCTGGCACTCGCGGTTTCGCATATCCACGGTCGGGCAATGGAGACCCAAACTTGTTATATGCGGTAGTGGGGGGGAAATAGTAAAAATCCACTTAACCGCAGCCCCTGGGTGGCCAGGAATGACTCCCGGGGTCATTTCCAGCCACCATGTTGCTGAATGGAGCCATTTTGTGGCTCTTCTTAAAAATTCCCTGCAATTTTTTGCAGAAAATCAGCGAAATTGGGGGCAGGGGCATTGCTGGGAGCTGGAGTATGGTGCATCATTTCTCTCATTCCTGCCTCTTCTCCACTTTTTAAGGCTTTCTTGACCTCCAGGAACCTAACCCCATAGGGTTAAAATCTCACTATCTGTGGTTCTAGCTGAGAACAGGACCCACACGGATAACGAGGGCCACCTATATTTGATGGGACTGCAGGAGATGGGCTGGTTCCATCACTGTGGTCCTTCGCTAAGAGCGGTTCTGCACGTTGCAGAGGATTAGATGGCAAGCCGAGGTCGAAGAATTCTGGAGTGTACTACTTGAGACTACAGGCAGTGGCCAGATTTTTTTTTTTAAAGTCCTCTAGGTGAAGAAGCTGCTGCATGTAGTTAATGGGCACACCAGGGTTATGCATAGCCATCTATTTGATATGAGGAGCTCATGGTGAGCTCGTGGTGGTTCCCATCAACCCTAAGTGCAGTTCCTTGACTCATTGTGTAGTGGGCCTGTGTGAAGTTTGGGGCCCAAACGGAATTATCTGCACAGATTGCCTGGCACCATGTGGAGACGACCATTCCCACTGTGCAGGGCTAGGCTCCGCCCAGAAGCGGGGCTGGGCTGGGGGGCGATGCTGCTCTAAGGGGAACGAAGCCCTCTTGAGCCCCTCTCAGAAGGTGTAGTTGGAGTGCTGGGAAGTGTAGCTTTCCCAGTGCTTTCTTCCTAAAAGGCTTCAAAGAGGGCTGTCTTAAAGGGCCCGTCCAGCCTTGAGAACAGTGCAGTCCTGTGCAGAGGTCTACACAGTGGGAAATGGCTCTCACACTGAAGGTTGGTTTGTTTTTGCCAAAGGGGCCCCTCTTGGGAAAACACTGAAGATTACTGTACTAGTCACATGCATGCAGGGACTGTTACATGGACAAGTATTCCAAAACATTACTCTCCCCAACATACAGTCTGGCGTCCAGTCCAGAATGTGACACACATTCTGCATAATGTGGGTCTAGGCTACTGATGTACAAGAATGAGGTAGCAGAATCTTGAAATGGTCAATTAGATGGTCCCATTTTGATCTGCAAAGCAGGAAAGCCTGGCATAGGGGAAAGGTTCTAGCTCAGAAATGAGGCTTATATTTTTGTTTTAAATTGGAGGAGCAGTCAGTTATATAATTCCAGCCTATAGTTTGAAAATATGCGAGTACTGTATACAATACACAGTGTGTGTGTCTGTGTGTATTTGTGTATGGGCATCTGAAACAGGCAATAATTGCAATTGCAATTAATTAAGCCATTGCACAGTAAACTAATATGTTCAATTGTATTCCAAGACATCCTAAAGTAGATCATTACATTTCCCTTTATAATGCATTATAGCTTAATATGTGACAGATTGTGAAGAAGCAAGCAATTAATGGTCATATTCAGTCTTAGAAACCTTTTCGTTAATCTTAGATATGGGATGGCCTCTGGAGATCACTCAGATCCAGTTCAGCCATGAGGCTGAAGACCGATGTAACATAAAAAGAGAGCCTATAGGGCTTTGAATTTGCGTCCAGCTCTCTTTTTGCATTCACATCTCTCTCTAGTATACCAACATGTTGTGTACTTATGTGTGATTCTTCTGCCTTCTGTTGGAAAAGCCATGTGTACAAAAGCTTCCCTGAGCCTATATGAGCTGTTACCTCTAAAAGCTGATGCAGCTACTGACAGCCATAAGGAATCCTCTTCCAACCAGCTTCTTGTCTCATGTGCCCAGCGTGTGGTCACTGCTCTCATGCCCTGTGTCCGCTCACTGATGAACAAACTGTTGTAGCCTGGAGTCTGATGTGGGTCCAGCACTTACTGCTGACTGATGGATACTACCCATCTCCCCTCTGGGATTGTCTGCTTCATAGTTGATCAAAGATTTGAGCTTGGGTTGCCTCTGGAGCTATGCTTGAATGCTGACTTCAGTGAAATTCGAAGCAAATTTTTAAATTAATTAAAAAGTTTTAACCTTTTAAATTTTAATTGTTGAAATATGTTAATCTTTTTATTGTCTGGTAAACCACCCAGAGAACTTGTGTTTTGGGCAGTATTAAAAAAATATGCTAAATAAACAAACAAATAAATAAATGAGGGCTAAGATGGGCAAAATACTCAGAAATAGTATTTTATATACAAGATACAAAATAGCTAAGAAAATGTATTTTTTATAAAAAATACTTGGTAAACAACCCATAAAAATATAATATACACAATTGTATTTTAAAATACATCTTAAAATACAAAATACAATGCCTGGAAGAAAGGAAATTCCCTGTTTCTCCATTCCTAACAACCTCACCCCATTTTCAAAGGAATATTTTAGGAAAATCAATCAAAAACCTAATGTTTCTCCCTCAAGATAGAGTTTTCCAAACAATAGGACAATTCCTGACAAACTAGTGAGAGACAATACATCCATAAAAGGCCAAAATTGGCTTTTGGAATGGAGGGACGTTCTGACATGAAACTGGAATGTGTATTTAAGCCAAAGGCCCTTTCTGTCACATCCCCCTGTGACAGAAAGAGACAACACACAACATCCACAAGGTCAGGGTGGCTTAAACATCACCAGTGAGTTTGGGGGAATACTAGACTCTTAACTCATCATGTAGCCTATGGTGCATACTAGGAATAGCACAACAAAGTACAAAACATACACAGGATCAGATCCCCAAACACTTCCCATAAAACGAACATGCAAAACGCACAGCAAAGTATCTTCAGCAATCTAGCATGACAGACAGAAGAATTTCTCTTATTCCTACAAGGCTGTATGTAGCCAGTTCTAGACACGTCAGAGACAAGATGCCTCCAAATACCAGTTGCAAGGGAGCAACAGCAAGAGAGAGGGATTGCCCTCAGCTCTGGCCTGTAGGCTTCTCAGAGGTGTGCAACAGGATGCTGGACTGGATGGGCACTGGACCCTACACACAGGAAACATAGGACCTTTTCCCAGCCACACAAACATACGGACTCTCCGTTTCTCTCACCTCTTTGCAATTAGGAAGCAACTGAAAATCTCCCACTCTCTCCCCCACCATAACCCTACAAAAGAATACAGTACCCAGGGTGGACAAGCCTCCCCCCATCCCCCGAATACCTAACAAACAGGGTAGGTGATGGCTGGGAACCAGCCCAAAGTGTTTGCTAAGAGTTTTTTTTTAAGATACAATAATTATTTACCTCTTGCCCTCCTTACTGTGCTTTGCAGATTACTGTACTGTACTGTAGACCAGAGAAGGACAATGTGTAAGCAAATCTCAATTAGTCCACATGTCTGCAAACCCTCCCACCTTCCAAGGGGGTGGGGGTGGGGTTTGCATTCCAATGTGTGTGTTCCCTGATCATTGAAAGACATTAGCCTGGTCAAGCCAGTTAGCACTTGCTTTTTTCCTGGTTATACTACTTCTACTCAGAAAATCCTGGAGTGAAAGGGCATGTCTCCTAAGAACTTGCTTGCTGTTGCTACAAAGACAACACAGGACTGACTGGTTGTTCAACTGACTGATGAACTTGAGCATATGAGCTTGCTGCTGCGAATGGGCTGCTTGCTTGCAATAAAAAGGCAGCTCCTGAAGCAAAAACAAACCAATAAACCAAAGCAATGATTGGCTGATGTATTTTGGTTTTGGCAATGTATTTCAAAAATACAAAATACCTGAAAAATGTATTTTAGATACAAAATACAAAAGTATTGAAAATACATATTTTAAAATACATGTATTTTAGATAGTGCCCATCTCTGATGAGGAGATTCTGGGCAGACAACGCCAAGAATAAGAAGTCTGAGGGAAGTTAGATGAGTTTTGATAGACATTCGCTAGATTTTTGTTCCCGTTGATGTATGTGACTGCTGGTTTGAGGTCACGTTTAAGTATCTGGTAACAGGATGCAGTCCCGTTGAGGTCAAGAATCTACAGCCCAGTTCACATATGGAAGCTTGCTGCTTGAGTGTTCTAGTTTCTGAAAGTCACAGTCGATTGTAGCCAGGCAAGCTTTTCAGAGCTGGTTTCAGGTAGCCTTCATCAAACTGTCCTCGTTGTCTGCTTCATAACTCTGTGGGCCCCAAGTCCACCGAGTCACTTCACCATCACCATACAAAGGCTGTGGGTAAAGAGGTGGTCTTGGGGATCAAAAGTGAGCCATAGAGAGCTGCCAGTTGAGACTGACCCCCTGACACTGTGACATCTAACTAGTGCATGCATAGAGGGTCTGTGGGGATGTGTTGGGATCACCATGCAACTCCCACAGTCCTACTAGGTACCCCAGAGGACCAACTCCCAAGTGCTTCTCTGGCTCTGGAAGCTCTTTACAAGATCAGAAGCCCATTGTTGATGGTGAGCCATGTGTTCCCACTTTCACAGAGTGCTTCTGGAGTGTGAGCAGTGCTTGGCAGTATTAGCCTACCTGTGCAACAGCCCATGCATAGGAGGACTGGGAGAGGTCCTTCAGGGCTCCTGACACAGATGCTCTGTTAGTCGGGCTGCTAGCCACTGGCTTTGAAGCTCATTATCAGAGGTGAGGGGTAGTATAAGGAATCATGTGCCTGTATGAGCTGTTACCTCTAACAGATGATACAGCTACGGACAGCCATAGGGAACCCAGTTCCAACCGGCTCCTTGGCCCATGTTCCAAGCATGCGGTCAACGGCTCTCTTGGCCTTTGTCCACTCACTGATGACAGGGCTCACAGGGCCTTCACTTTGTAAATGGTGTATACAGGATATTCATCTCTGTTAAGTTTGCACTGGACGGTCTTTAGGAAACTACAACCATACACACAGGATACTGTGCTTGCTATAAATGCAGGGCTGAAATATAGGCTTTTGAGTTTTGCTTCTAGGGGTGTTCATTTATGTTGCTAATCTATATTCCTTTTGTCTGGAACTGCTTTTGTGCATACCTAATTTTGACCATTCTTTGCTATTGCCATTTTGTAGTGTGGCCAGGATATTAAGCTGCAATAACCGGAGGGAGTTTTTATGCTGATGCCTCTGTTTTGTTTCAGTCTCCTCTCCTCCCTCACCCTGTCTCTCCCAAGCTTGTTTTTGCACAATACTCTTAGCATTTGCTTACTGATATCAGCAGTCTAAAGCAATTTGTAAAATGATGGTAATACATTGGTTTTGTCTTTGTGGGGTGAGATAGTTGTTGCCTGTATAACATTTCCTTGCCCATCCCCTTGGCTGCAGATCATTCCAGTAAAGTTGGTTGAGGGGAAACTGGAGAGGGGTCCCTTAGGTGCATGTTCTATTCTATTCTATTCTATTCTATTCTATTCTATTCTATTCTATTCTATTCACTTGCTTGCTTGCTTATTTAACAAGCATCTTTTTATTCCACCCCATATGCAAGTCCCTGGGTGATCCACAGTCTAAAAACACAATTATTAAAACATTAACATAATTAAAACAGTTTAAAATACAGATAAGAACTCTAAAACCTACTTATTTATTCAGAATGGTCTGAATTGTTTGAGATATACAATTGAATATTAAGCATGTGTCATAGAAAGACCTAAGCTTACCATACCTCATCTAGTGAGATAAGTTACATTAATGTGGGGACTGTATTTCCTCTCAGGCTCTGTATGCACTGCAAACCTAAGTCAGTTTTTAAATGAGTCATCGCATCTCCCAAACATTCCTTGGAACTGTAGTTTGATAAGGGTGTTGAGAATTCTACACTTGATCTTAGCCAAAAGGCCGAGAAGTGGCCAAGAAGAATCCCTTGCAAACTGTGTTCCCTCTGGGAACAGGGATTCCCAGATGTTGTTGACTACAACTCCCAGAATCCCCAGCTGCAATGGCTTTTGCTTGGGGATTATGGGAGTTGTAGTCAACAACATCTGGGAATCCCTATTAGAGGGAACACTGCTTGTAAACCTACCAAACTACAGTTCCCAGTTCTTTGGGAGAGAGAATGACCACTGAACAACTGTAAGTCTGTGGTGCAGATATACTTGGTGATGTACCGGTCTCTTTCGTAGGGCAGCTTGGGGATCTTACTGTGTTGAGGGGAATGTAAACACAACATTTGCTATATTCACACTTCCTCTTAAATCTGAATTCTGCTTCCATCCAAATTCCTGTTCCCTTAATATGTAAAGCTTCCCCCTCCCTTTTGCCTATTAACCTAAGTGATATTTGGCAGGCCAACTATTAAAGTAGTGTGGGAGATGTGTTGGTGGTGAAGGCAAGGGCTTTTCTCATGCTGTTTCTCTGTTTGCCAGCTCTGAACGTCTTCGCATCAGCTGTTAAGTACTGAAGTCGTACACAATGATGTTAAGCCAGCAAACATTGGAAAATATGGGAATAGCACGAGAAAGCCCTTTGTCTTCTCTCCCTGATTGCCGAAGAATTTTATCGTCTGATCTCCAGAGGGGTTTTCGAAGTGGCGCTGAACTGTTCAAGCTGCCCTACTGAAAGGTATTCAGGGCGAGAACATTTTTTTTTTAAGGAAAGGAAAGAAGGAAAAAAAGACAAAGAGAGACTCTAGTACATTGTGCTATTGCTGTTCTATAATGTAGTTTTGCTAAGACAAAGAAGTGATATTAACCATCACTCCGTGGGATTGGTGGTAACTATGAGATAAAACCTTTAATTCTCTTAAGTTGCTTGTCACCACTTTGTCCTCCATGGACTCATGCCCTTATTTATTCATGTTCCGATATCTGTGGTCCCAACTCCCATCCCCTACACATACTAAAAAAGGAGCAATAACTTTTATGCATATACATTTTTTAAGTCAAATGTGACAGTCTTTATACTCCCTGCATCTCTCAGTATAATGTATCATCTGGTGTGCTCCACAGCGGGACACAATGAGAAATTGTGGTGGTTATTTTTATTTCTTCCCATTGGGCAGTGTTGCTGGAATGAAGGATAGCTGGATGTGGGCCATTTGCAGTGGTTTGTGGATCTGCAAGTGTCAGTATGGCACAGCTCTGACACACACTGGGCTGGAAATCTGGCGGGGGAGTGATCACACCCATCGTCTCTCCCACTCCTATTCTACACACAAAGCAGGTTCTGGGTGTAGCTCTAACCTCTAGCTCACACGATTCTTCCCCGTCAAGAAAAGAGGAGGGATCATGCAAACTAAGCGTGCATACGTATGCATGTGCATACGTACAGATTTCTGCATGGAGCATGCACCTCACATTATTTGCACAGGGGAGTGAAGAGGTGCACACCTGTTTCTCCATGAGAGAATAGGATCTCTAGCCCAGTAAGTGTCTGAATCAAGCCCAAAGAGAATCTGGCTCCTGCTTTCATATCATATATATGTTCCAGTAGGAGACCTCACTTTTAGTTTCTTGCAAACATTTTCTTAAGCTTTTCAAAGAACTATTACTTTATATGATGCTAGCTAGTATTTTTATGAAGGTCTACACAGGCACATTTTGCATAATATCCCCCCCCCAAAAAAAGAATTCTTCTACAAAATGCCTTGCATTAAGTATGATAAATGGACAAATAAATATCAGAGCCTTGACTATATCTAGAGGAAATTAAAATGTTGTTCCCTGGCATTGAATTGGCCGCCTTTTTAGACATCTTGGCAATATCACAAATTGATCTTCTGTTAACATAAGCTGTAATGTGTTCATTCTTCTTTGTTACTTACCATGTATTTAAAACATGTATTATGTCTACTGCAGTTGCATTAACATGCTTCAATGTATCATCTTTTGCATAATAAGACGTTTAAAAGAATGTACACCATGTAACAGTATTAGCATTTAGTGGAATTCAGTAGGTACTGTCCACATGGAAGTTTCTCTGTGCATTACCCCTTTGCGAAGTGTGAGAGGGTTTCTCAAGAGCACCGGAATGCCTCCATCCTTTTTGATGAGCAGTATACGGCAATATTCCTATGGGGCTGTGCTCAATACTTTGATGATGAAACAGTAGTATAAAGAAACTTTGATTTGTGTTTCTAATTGTGTGAAGGCTTATATTAAGCTGAGGCGGCTGGGTGGGTGGGCAGAGGAATTTGCCCCAATGTAGAGTTTGTTGTGTGCCTGGACACACACAGCTCTCTTGCAGACTGTGGGATATGTGTCAGGAAAGCAGATGGGCAAGCGGCATGTTCTTCCACTGATTTTTGTCACATGTTTTCTCATTCAAAAGAGAGATGCATAATCTCCATGCTCATCTGGATCCCTATATATTCGTCTGGAGGCCGTATTGATATTTCTGATGAGCTGGGCTGCCTCGAGCTTGTATGGAGCCCAGGGTGAAAATAGTTTGCAGGGGCCCACATGATGAATCCATATTGCTCCCATCCTGCTGGAATTAGAAGAGTGTCTGTTGTGTTAAGTATGGGGCTCTGGGTGACTGTCCTCCAGCCCCTGCTCCCCCCCGTCCTTTCAGACATTCCTGCTAATGAGGCAGCATGCAGTGAAAACCAAACACAAGTCATGAGCATGTTTCTTTCCTACCACTTTTGGGTTCAATCCTGCCACAGTCCAGCACTTAAGAGCATAAGGGGAGCCCGCCTGGATTTGACCAATGGTCCATTTAGCCAGCTTCCCATTTCTCACTTCTTAGTCACATGGATTGCAAAGGGATAAGCGAATAACGTTATTTAATTTTATTCTAGCCACACGAATGGGGCATTAAAGTGTTTGGCTGGATTATGCCCATTGCAAAATGTGAAAGAGCTCCCTCCAGCAAAAAGAACAGGAAAGCCCCAATGGACATGGGAGTTCCCTGTACACACTGGTGCTCCTGAACGTACTGTATTTACCCAAATCCAAGACTGCTCTGAATGTAAGACGAGCCCCTTAAGAAATAGAGGTTAATACCTATATTTACTCAAAAGGAAGATAACCTCCTGATTTCTAACACCAAAGAACTTGGGGGAAAAACTAGTCTTGGATACAGGTAAATGCAGTACCACCAGAGGGGGGCAAACTGTCTTTGTTCAAAGCAACAACTTCTACTTGGTATGCTTAAAATGTAATTGAAAGTTTTAAAACTATTGAGGATCCATTAACTAGGCTACAAAATTGGAAATCTCACATGCTGTTGTATTTCTGATGTAACCATACTTTAAGCAGGCTCACTGTGATCTCACTTTCTCACCTGTCAAACTGCAGATTGCCAACAAGGACTCTTACCTCAAGTTTCCTTCACATGTTTGCTATCAGGCTCTTTTGAAAGAAAATGCTTATTTGGCTCTCTGATCTGTAAAGTATAATAAATCATATTTATAATGGTGTATTGTAATTTTACCATATTGTGTAACATATTGGGACATAAGACTATGGAGGTGGGGGTGGATTCAGTTTCTTACAAAGCTCTCCCCACCCCTGACCCCACCCCAATATCTTCCAGGAAATAATAATTCTTCCAAAATCTGCCTCTGTTCCGTTTCCCTCCATTTTGCAGCATTGATCATACCATTCAGATTATAAGAATTCTTGATGATAGTGAGAATGTTGTATTCTTAAAAAGAAAAAGAAAACCCCCCGAGTTCTTTAGTCCTCTGACTCAAGGCACCGGCTTGGCTTCTGACTTGCTCCCCCGCAAAGTGCCAGGTGCTCAGTCCAGAGTTCTGCAAGGGCAGGTCCTGGGGACCAGTGAGACTGCGAGTGACCAGAGTCAGAGGATATATGGGCAGGCTCAGAGGTTGCAGGCCACATGGGAAGCTAGAGCAAGCACTGCAGTGCCAGTGGTTTCAGGGCATGGTTACGATAAGCAACCCAGGATAGCAACGGGCCAGGCCCCAGGAACCAGGAGGGAGGCACACAAGATAGCTGCCAGGAGCAGGCCAGCAGAGGTATCCTGGATGGACAAGAGTCAGTTTAGTCCCCCCTCTCAGCAACAGTGGCGCCATATTGGGATTGCTCCAAAACGCACTTCTTTTTTTCTAACCCTTGCATCCATTACTCATTGCAGAAATGCCCCCTTCCCACATTTATTTACATTCCCAGGTCTTGCTCTCACTTCCACTTGACATCACTTGCCCACTTCTAACTGACATCACTTGCCATCAGTCATTGGTTTTACCTCATTTCCCTCCTCTGAGCAGTGGTCATGGTGGGGCAAGGAGAAGATGGCGGGTCCCTGATTAACAGGGACCCAGTTAGCCCCACAGTGCATGATAGAGGTGTGCAGAATGGTCCAAGATGGGACGTTCTGAGCTCAGGATGGGCACTTCTGAGTGTTCCGAGCTCAGAACAAGAACACCTCTAAATAGATCACCTCCTGTTCAGAGGTTGGAATGGACCAAGCCCATTCTGTTTGGAATCTTCCAAGTGTTCTGGCTTTTAAAGAAAGTGAGAGGGCACCGCTGGGGGGTGGCAGGAGGTACCTTTAACATTAAATTAATCCAAGCACTTACAGGTACCTTTAAGTTAAATTAATTAAAGCTCTCTTAAAAATACCTTTTAACATCAAAGTCATCAAAGCTTTTAGTTACCAGCAGTAGTGCACCAGGCCGGCACTGCAAACCACGGCGGCAGCACTGCAGCCAGCATCCTGTGTGGCACTGGTGAGTCATAGGAACACAGGAAGCTGCCGTATACTGAGTCAGACCCTTGGTCCATCTCGCTCAGTATTGTGTACACAGACTGGCAGCAGCTTCTCCAAGGGTGCAGGCGGGAATCTTTCTAAGCCTCCTCTTCACTGAAAATCACTCTAGACATCAAATGGCACATTCAGGGGACCCATGGCAGCCACAAGAAGATAGTTGGAGCAGAAACGACACAGAAGAGAAGGGTGGGTAAATGTGTTGGCTGACGCGCTAGGTCCGGAGCGGAGGATTGGTCTACCTGCCAATCCCAATCGGTAGACCAGCTCATCTTGAAAAACAAGTAGACCATCAAAAAGTGCCATTTTGAGGCCTCCCTCAAAATGGCGCTCAGATCACTTGAATCGATTTGGGTGATTCATCGAGGCAGCCAGCCAAGCTGGCTGTTCTCAATGTGATGGTTCTGCAATTTGATTCAACCTCAAATTGAATAAAATAATTTGATTCATGCACACCCTGAGATCCTTTAGCTGGAAATTCAGAGGACTGATTCTGGGCCTCTATGTATGGGGTGGGGTACATACAAGATTAAACAGACTGCTACTTATGTTTTGTAAAGGCTATGCTTCCTTCGTGCCCTACTAGCTTCTTGGGAAAACTGTGGGAGAAGAGTGGGAGAAGAGAAGCATCACACCCATTCCCATCTGTTAATTCTAATCTTCAAGAACTCCACCTATCACTATTACAGGGGAAATACGTAGCTTGTTCATACATGTTGTATGTACATAGGAGTGTCCATTATATGTGTACATGTCTTCATGTGAATGACGGAACATGGCATTCATTGAACAGGTAAGCGCAGAGACTGGGCCCTCTAATCTAGGGTTCAGCTTGTGTGTACTGCTGTGTGTGTACTGAACATAATGTGTGAATTACTGTATGTGCATATAGATCAACAATCTGTGTACATGATATACAGATTGCAAATGTATACAATATAATGTGGTAATTGCTCTTCAATACTGTGGACCCTGAAGACTCCTTGTGACATTTTTGTATAGGAAATGTGCACGGGAAGGATCAAGATGAAAGCAGCAAGTCCTGCTTCTGATCCCTCCATGTTCACTAGGCTGCCTTCACAATCCCCGTGTCTGTAGGCTCTGTACATGCATAGGGACTGTATGCTTAGTATACAGGGAGTCCTCAGACTTACAACACAAAACTGCATCTTAAGTTCAAATGTCTCCACTCAGAATTAATTTATAAATGGGGGTTTGGTTCCTGAAGGCTGGGTACCCAATTTTATTTTATCTTATTTTATTTGCTTCTGTCAAAGCTGGTATCACTCACAGAATTGGATGGAGGAGATTCAGGAATATCTCACCTTTGCCACCCACTCACTCCCCCCCCTCCTTATTGCTTTCTCACTTTCCCATTGAAGGAAGGGAGTCAACTGGGTAGCCCATCTCCATCTCCTCCTCCTCCTGGGCAAAGGTGAGACAGGGAATGAAGGGGAGTGGACAAGTGGCGGCATGTGGGATGGGAACAGACTGGGGGTTCTACCTCTTGCTGTCAAAGCACAGCAGCTGGGCCTCATACACAGAAGCAGCTGTGGCAAAGGGAACATCTTGGATGGGCAGCCTCAAGCACAGCGGCCAAAAGTGCTTGTCTTGATGGCAATTTGTGAACAGGCCAATGCCCTCAATAAAGTCTCTCGATCTATGACAATGAATGTGAGCCTGAGCACGAAGCAGTTTACCAACACCGTCCCTAAGTTCCATCAGAACCAGTGTCCCCTTTATGGCATGTGCATGCTCACAGGTTTTTCGATGTCTGCTCATTTAATTTTAGATCCCACTCAGGTTGAATCAGGAAGGCCCCACTCTGAATGCAGGTGTGCTTAATACTGCTGCCCAGAACAAAACTCATTCTGCACACAGATGAAAAAAAATAGAGAGAACACTGATCAGAAAATTGAGGGGTGCCTGTGCTGAATCGAGAAATGGGACTTGTGGTCATGGTCCTCAGCCCCCATGCATGTACATAGGAAACTGCCATCTACTGAGTCAGACCATATGTCCCTCTAGCTCAGTATTGTCTTCACAGACTGGCAGCGGCTTCTCCAAGGTTGCAGGCAGGAATCTCTCCCAGCCCTATCTTGGAGATGCTGCCAAGGAGGGAACTTGGAACCTTCTGCTCTTCCCAGAGTGGCTCCATCCCCTGAGGGGAATATCTTACAGTGCTCACACATCAAGTCTCCCTTTCTTATGCAGCCAGGGTGGACCCTGCTTAGCTAAGGGGACAAGTCATGCTTGCAACCACCAGTCCAGCTCTCCTCTCTATATTTTATGTGCAATGGTTGTGTGCAGAGTGTTCTCATTTCCCTCTTGATGCCCGCATCCACCCACAGTAGTCATGCTCCTTTTGTTTTTTCTGAATTTTGCCATTGTCCTAACTCCCTCATAGCACAAGCTGGAGATAGCTGTGTCTCATATTGCTTGGCTGCTTCTTTGCTTGTCGTTAAGGCTTGGATTATTTGCAGATATGTGTCTCCCAAAGCTCAGCTCTGCCAAACATGAAAACAGATTTATTGCTCACCTGGATTTGAAGTGGGCTAATAGTGAAAGTCAAACATGCATCTAATCTGAAGGTATTGCTAAAGCCAGCTGCAGGTCCCCTGTTAGGACAAAGAGTGTTATTGGAATCTGGAAGAGTTCTGTTAAGTCAGGGTTTCATTCATCAAGGGACCACCAAAGTTCTATGGTGATGTGTCCAAATCTAAGCTGATGTAATGTATGCATGTTAATACATATTTTCTGTCTAACCATGCTACATACGTTTATGGGTATATCTATCTATCTATTTATCTATCTACATATATATATATGCAAAGTTCTCTTTAAGTATTTATTTTGTTTTCAGATATAAGTACCCAAACCCTATTCCTTGTAAATTTTATCCCCTTAATTTTTTTTTTTTGAGATTGAGCTTTATAAATTTTGTGATAGACTGCTTTTCTTGAGTCCATAAATCATATTCACTCTGTGCTGCAAAATGCTTGCACATGCACACACAGAGCCAGAATCTATCTAAATATTAAATATTTTTATGCCTGTGTTGGATTTCGGCCAATATATTTAAACATTAACTTGTGCTTGAATTTACAGAGGGGAGGTGGGGACCTTAATTAAATCCATGAGCCCCATTCCCTGACTTCCCACCATTTTAGACAAATCACAACCAATTGTTGTCCTCCTAAAACAATAGCTAAGAGGATCATTGCAAAAGTTAAGGTGGCTGCCTCCCTATAATTGTATCATTGGTACTAAGAGGAAAACCTACTGACTGAAATACCGTTACTTAGAAGTGAGTTTCGCTGATCTTAGCAGGTCTTGATGGAAATAGTGATGGCAAAACTGATGGCATTGAACCCCAATGAATGTTGTTAGGCCTATCCACCCCCAGCACAGTACCTCAACTGACTGTTGCTGGTGTCTATCTTATGTTTCTTTTTAGACTGAGAGCCCTTTGCGGACATTTTGTTTATTTATTATTTCTTTATGTAAACTGCTTTGGAAACTTTTGTTGAAAAGCAGTATATAAATATTTGTTGTTGTTGTTGCAAGGAGGTGAGTTTTGACTCTTAAACCAAAGAGGGGTGGTGGTTATGAAATGAGCTGGAATTGAGACCTAGTGTCGGTGGTTCTCCAGTCCAGGTTCTCTGAGGGGAGGTTGCCAATCCCGGAAGGAAGGAGGAGGGCAGGCAGCAGAAGCAATGGGTCACTTACACATGTCCTTAAAAAAAAAACAGCAACAGTGACATTGAAAAATTCATAGGCCGACATTCTGCCTTTAAAAGGCAGGGAGAATCATTCCGGCCGCACTGCCAACACAGCGCAGGCTGATTTCAGTCCCAAACGGGGCTGTGTGGCCCCATTTGAGAGCGAAAAAATACACATACACACCCGCATCTGATGTCAGGCACGGGGTGTGTCTCTGGTGTCATAAGGTGCAGCGCCTCGGAGGAGTGGCCCGGCTTCGCCCATGGGTGGCTCTGTCCCTGCATAGGGTGAAAAACCAACTACCTACCCTACTGAAAAAAGCTGTTTTTCACTCTGAAGACATAAACTTATAGAATATTCAGCACAGGCCTCTCTTCCCTTTGAACTGCAATTAATACCATTGGCACTTCCCATTCATGTCAATGGGGCATGCTTGCTGCAGCTTCTCAATACTGGATTGTGCCCTATAGGTACAGTATGTCCTTACAGAACATCAATCACAGTGTCTATAGTTAGGCAAACATGCCCACCGCAGACGGTGTTATCTTTCTCTCTCTCTTATCATATTCACTGACTTCTTTCTAATAGTTTTGTCTTCCCAAGAATGTACATCCAGCCAACATCAACAACTGCTGGATGGAAGGAAAGCACCACAACACTGAGGTGGTGAAGGCACAAAAGTTAAGAGAATATAGATTACTTATTTTTAGATCATGTAAGTATGAGCCAGAGCATACGACACTGTAACCCTGCAGTATGTTCAGTTCCTAGATGGAAAGAGATGAAGCGTGTGAACTTCTTCCTCATAAAAGCCTCTGATCTTGCAACGTCTATCTAGCTCAGTATTGTCTTCGCAGACTGGCAGCGGCTTCTCCAAGGGTGCAGGCAGGAATCTTTCTAACCCCTATCTTGGAAACGCCAGGGAGGGAACTTGAATCCTTCTGCTCTTCCCAGAGCGGCTCCATCCCCTGAGGGGAATCTCTTCCAGTGCTCACACATCAAGTCTCCAATTCATATGCAACCAGGGTGGACCCTGCTTAGCTAAGGGGACAAGTCATGCTTGCTACCAAAAGAACAGCTCTCCTCTCCAATAAACACACACAAAGCACCACAAATCACAACGCACAACACACACACAACCCAATACAAAACAATTTTTAAAAATGTTTTTAAATCAGTCTTAAAAAGCCAGAGTGAACAGAAAAGTCTTCTCACCTGGCATCTTGAAGAACAAAGTGAAGGTGCCCAGCAAAACTCACTGGGCTTTAGTTGGATTGCAGAGCACATGTTCTGAGTGCAGAAAGCCCCAGGTGGGGTCCTTTCAGGCTCTAGGCAAGGTTGAAAAGATGCCTGCCTCAAATTTTGAATTGCTGCTGCTAGTCTGTGTTCATAATACTCTGTGAGATGGACCTGTGGCTTGACTCAGTAGAACCCAGCCACTTCTGGATTATGACTATGAGGATTCCTGCTTTGGCTTCTTCCGTAGGGACTGGTTGCATGCCCTGACTCCCAAAGAGTTGAAACTTTAGCACAAGCAGCCAGCCTCCAACGTTTTAGAAATTGGTCGTGATAATGCAGCATTTGGGGGGTCTGTTGCAAAAGCCATTGCTAACAGCAACAGGGAAACCTTGAACACTGAAACATGGCGGGGGGCGCGTCTCCACGTTCAAAACAGCAGCACAGTCAACTTTTGTTTCTTTTTGTGTAATGTGTTGCGGCTGTGAAGGGAGTTCTTTGAGTAAAATGAACCTGCACCAATTTGGAAATGTGGCCACGTGTGAAGCCAACAGCAGCTGTTAGTGAAATGGCAATGCTGGGGAAGAGATGGCTTGCCTTGGACGACACTGTACCTTATATCTTCTTTAGATTTATTTATCACACTTGTATGCCACTTTTCCTTGACCATGAAACTCAAGGCAGTGTACATGGAGTTCCCAGATGGTCTCCTCTGCGAACACTGACCAAACCCTGGCCTACTTAGCTACAGCAAAGTGGTTGTATTATATACCTTCAGACCATATGTTGCCTGTAGGAATGGGCTTGCATTTGAGATCTGCATTCTGAAGCGAGTCATCGTAACAGAATGCTCTGGTGGGAACTGTCTAGGGATTGGAGCGTATACTGTGCAGTTCTATCACTTGATGGGGGATCGTAAAGCAAGGTCTTCTCTCAAAGGAGCTTCCCATTTCAAGAACCCAGCAATCCGACCATCACCCCTACAAATATGTATATACCGCTTTTGAGCAAAAGTTCTCAAAGTGCTTTGAACAGGTTGGGGTGGGGTGGGGGAAGCAAGACATTTCCACACAAACTAAGAAGCAATACAAGGTAACCAGCATCAGCAACTGGGAGGATGCTGTGCTTGAGTGGTCCAAGCCTCTCCAAATGCAAGACAGAGAGTGCTTTCTTTGTTCTCATATTAGGTGCAGGGGGATCAAAAGAAGAGATCAGGGTTCCTTAAACCCACAAGATGAAGAGGGGTAGTGCAAAAACAAAACAACCTTCGAACTATGATGGTTGCCCAATCCCTTCATTTGCAATTAGCCTTCAAAGCTTGTTCTCTGTTTTTGCTTTTAGCTGATGCATGTTCCAGGAAAGAGTTATTGAAAAGATGAAGTCTCTCTCCGCCCCCCCCCCCTCCACCAAACACATCCAACAATGCTGTGCCTTCTCAGGGAGACACCTCCCCCATGCCAAGGATGACTGCTATAAAAACCTCACTTGCCTAACCATGTGAATGATACCAATTAACAGCAACTCAGCTTTCAATGGATCAAAGCAAAACCCAGAGCTGGTCATTCAAGACTGAAATCTGCAGGCAGCTGAACAGCCAGGAAGCTGTCTGTGAGTTCCTGACATCAGTGGCAAACTCATGCTGGCATGTCAGGGAAATGCTGTGATTTTTGATGGGTGTCAGGTGGTAAAGTCTTCAGAAATGCAAGTCAGAACTGAAGGGGTGGAGAATTTGTCTCCTTTCAGTGGAGAATGAAGGACTGCAGATATGCCTCCTTTTCCCTACCACTGTTAGTACTGGTGGTGAAAACCCCGGGCTGTTAGTGTTCTGCTTGATAAGTAGAGGAAGCCAGGCTCTCTGATCCTCAGACTGCCTTGCCAACGAAAGCCCTGTTCATTTGGAAAGGTCTTGCTCTATTGAGAAGTTGAGCAGAGTGTCACTTGAAAAAAATGCACATGTTGAGACAAACTCTGAACAAACTGCAGCATTATTCCAAGGGACTCAGCAGTTTGCCGAACATGTTCAAAGATTGTGCCGGAGGGGCTTTAAACTCCTCTGGGGCAAATTATGCATCTAACAAAAGCCCACATATCCAGTTCTTGTAAATAAAAGCAACTTTTTAAATGGTTAGAAAAGACAGCTAGGGGAGAGGGAAGAGGAAGTGCATCACTCTTTCCCTTTTTGGCTACAGTGACACCCCCCCCCAATGCTCTTCCCCCAGCAGGATTTCCGTTTCATCTTTCCCCTCACAAACTGCCACTTCTCCATGTAAAAGCCCTCCCAAATCTGCTCTTTTAAAAAGTGACCATTGGAGCCCAGGGCACAGAGGCACCATCTTGGTTGACATTTGGTCCCTCGGAATACTTCTGCAATTGGTTTAGATTGGCATTAACTCTAGCCTCAGTAGAGTGAAATTATATGAAACGAGCTGATCTGGTGCAGAGCATATGCGCCCCTAGTTCGCCGCCGCCGCCGCCACTTTCTCCCCTCACCCCCCACTGCCACTTTTTTTGCCTGCCCTCCCCTGCTGCAGGCCCACCCCACCCGTCATCTTCCCCCCCTGCCCACCGTCTTTGTCTTTCCCCGCCTGCCCGCCCGCCCATGTTTGCCGTCTTCTTTCCCTGTTTGGGAGAAACAGATACAACCTGGGATGCTCTGTGTACAAGCTAGAAGACAGCACAATTCTCATCTTGCTTTTAGCAACCAAAATGATTTATTAGTTACAGATCTCTGGCTTTGAAACACAAAACATGGCTTAGGGGAGTGTGGGCTCAGTTGTTTAGGGATTCTCACATCTGTACTGAGAATCCCCCCCCCTCAAAAAAGTTAATTTCAACATTCACAAATGGCAACATTGAATTTGAAATGGATATGGAATCAAGGAGATGATTAGGCCTGTGAATCGCTAAAGATTCAGATTTTGACCCAGATCCAGATCAACTGTGGTTCTTTGGGGAGAGTCCATGTCAGCTGTTCCGGACTGTCATGTCAGTTCAGAGATCTGACAGCTCCTAGGACTTGACCACACACATACCTTCCACAGTTTGGGAGTTTAAAAGGATACTTTTCTTTTCCTTTTTCCTTCTAGGTCCTGTGAGTGGCTTCAGTGCTTCTGGGAAGTGGAGTCCCCCCCCCCCCCCCGAGCTTGCAGTCATGGCTGCTGCTTCAGTGGGAGGAAAAATGACAAGTCCCAGAAACAACCATCCTTCCCTTCTGATTTGTATGAGTGGCAAGGATGCTGGGATTGGTCGTGTCAGAAAAAACAGACCCATCAATCCCAGAAGCACCCTTGCCGCTTGCACGACCTAAGAGGAAAGTTAAAGGAAAGAAAAAGAGACAAGCGTTTTTGCATCTCAAGCTGCAGAAGGCAGCATCCTGTGAGTGCTTCCTCCAGAGTGCGGGTTGAATGCAGCCTGTCCCCTGCTCCCACCTGGTCCTAGAGAGAGGAGAGGGACAGCGATGGGA
Source organism: Hemicordylus capensis (assembly GCF_027244095.1). NCBI lineage: Eukaryota > Metazoa > Chordata > Lepidosauria > Squamata > Cordylidae > Hemicordylus > Hemicordylus capensis. The sequence continues at coordinate 26,041,383 of NC_069667.1, forward strand.
GAAGATGTGCCAGATCTTTGCCTCCGCCATGGCAACAGGCCGCTTCCTGGCAGTTCCAACTGCTGTAGGCTCCTTGCTGTCCTGGTGGGATGCCATCTAACAATTCCCAACACAAGGTTTGTTGGATCCGACACAATGCACAACCTTACAAATTCTGCATCGGGGGAGATTTCCTTGCTCTGCTAACCCCTTTTAACACTTCAGCATCTCAAATACTTTGTTCCTAATGTATCCGATGGCACTGATGAGTTCAGGAGTAAAAATGAAATACAATAAGTGGAGGTCTTGAAGAACAGCCAAGACTGCATTTACTGAATTTACAAGATGACATACAGTAACTATGTGTGCAGTCTCATACTGTATACTAAAATAGCATTGCTGGTGCAGCTATTACATGCTCAGCTTGGGGAGCAGAATTGCTCTTATTATCTATCTATCTATCTATTGAGAAATGTGACTTTTTTTTAAGGGTCCCACATTCTTGACCGTATTATGCTTTATATTCGGGATGACATTCTGTCATCAGTGTGGTAATGATCTCAAGCTTTATTATGATTAGTAATAGTGTTACTATTATCCTTTATATTATCCTATATATATTATAGCATATATTATCCTATATATGCATGGCACTTAATGGAGAATTGGAGGATAGGTGTCTGTCTTGAAGAGCTTGCAATCTAAATATTCAGTTGATAGATAGGAGCAGAGATTGTATAGAATGCTTGTTTACTTCTTAAGCTCCTTTGGCTTTAGTGTGTTGTAACAGAGAAGAGAAGAAAAGATGGCCCTTCCTGATAGCAATGAATAACTTTTGCTTTATTAAGGTATCCCACATTTCTTCAGTACACTTAAAAAAAAAAACCCAACAAAAAGTTCTGAACGGAAGTTTTGATGATATCCACACTTATCTAAACACAATCAAGTATTTGATTGAGTGAAGTTAATTAAAATCTGTAAGATAGCCTGGTGCTCTTGAACAAGAACAGTTACCGCGTGGAGGTCCAAACTGGGCTGCAGCCGCTGGCCCAGGATGCCCTGGGGGGAGGCTGGGTGGGGGGCATTAGAGAAGTGCCCACCACCATCCTGCCAGTGGTGGGAAGGTAAGTTCCCCTCTGCCTCTCCCCGCCATTTGGAATCCCCCTTTGCTTGTAAAGGGGAGTCCTCAGCAGATTCGCCTTTACCAACATTGACCTGGATCAGTTCTGTTTGAAGCGGGAGTGGTCTGGTTCAAACCCGGACCAGTGCCCCCTTTTTTTGCGGGGGGGGGGGGGGGCGGAGGTCTGGTTCCAACTTGTATCGGTCGAACCGGGCTTCAAGTTGAACACACCTTCAAGTCGCACACCCCTAACGGAGATGCCAGGGATTGGATGTGGGATTGACTATGGTGCTATGGCTCTGTCAAAGCAACCAGCCTTGCACAGGATCAGACCATTGGTTCAGCAAGCCCAGTGTTGTCTCATCTGACTGGCAGCAGTACCTGGCTGGGACGAGAAGAGTCTCAGACAAAGAAGGGTCTTTCCTGCCACCTAAGATGCCTTTTTGCCCAAAGTTCCAAGAATTGCACCGGTGTCCTTCTGCATGCAAACTCTATTATGCTTTAACAGTGAGCTACATACCCAACCCTATAAGAGGGATCTCGTGTGTGAAAGGTTCTGACTTTTGGATGGATTCTAGACTTGGTGACCTTTCCCCTTTCCCACTCCCTCTGCTCTGAAAAGTAGCCTGATTTGGATTTGATTTCAGTGAAATTTCCATATTTGTGCATCTGTGCATGCAAATATTAGTAAAAGCCTCCATTCCTTCCATACAGGCAGAATCCAAGCATAATTGCAATGCATCAATAAAGAAAAAATGCTTTTGACTTGCGTGCCTTTATAGTCTCTGAATTGCAGTCCACACCTCTCTAGCAGTGCAAGCCATTTTCCCATTTCTTCTAATGCCTTGAAAATTATAGTCTTTTTCTCAACAATAAATCTAAATTACCATCTTCCTCCTGCCTCTGTCTTGTGCCTCCATCCCACATAATGCCTCGTAAAAATCACTTCTGGAAATTTCCAGACTCATTCAACAATGACCAGTGTAAGAGCTACAGCAAATGTTGAGTCTCAGAAGGAGAGCTATGCATTGCACAGAGCGTCAGTTTATACCGAGAGGGCTGTGGGAGTGTGTGCTGCATGGATGCTGCAGTCTATTGAAGAAACAGGTGTATGGCTCAAAATCTCAGCATGCTTGCCTGTGAAAGCCATTGGATGGAATCCAGAGAAGGGAATGCCACATTCACTGAATATCACAGGTGTGCCACCCAGGAAATCCCACTTCTTTCTCTTTCAACAGTTCCCTGTGCTAAACTGCAAAGGACTTGTTAATCCTCCACAATAATAAAAGACTGGTAATTGGTAATAGAGCTGAAATAATTGGGTCGGGGGAAACTCAAGCCTCTTGTTCAAAGCTTGAGCATACATGAAAGGCAAATTTGTCACTGGGATCCATCTTGAATGTGGGGGTTTCCCATGAGGTGGCGTAGTGGAGGAGCATTCAGGACAGCCAAAGGTTTATGAAAATAATAGTAAAAAGGTTAAAGGATGGGGCCATTGTCGAGGTCATCATTCTTTGCATGCAGAAGGGGCCAGGTTCAATCCCTTCTGTCTACAGCCAGGGCTGGGAAAGAGCCCACTGAGAACCGGGCGGAATTGCCAGTCAGAGATGACAAAACTGACCTAGATGGACCAATGGTCTGGCTCAGAACCCGAGGCGCTCTTACCCCTGGACTTTCTAGATGAAGTCCAGGGCCTCCACACCCCTTGGGCCCCCCCAAATCTGTCCTGGGTGGTGTGGTTTGTGCCCTTAAGAACCTGTGTGTTAAAAAATGATGCTTAACTTGCAGTGGGGGTGGATGGGTCAGTAGGGCTCCAAAGGCCTTTAGGGCCAGGCTCCAAAATGACCTAGTGGCACCTCTCCCAAGAAGGCAGCTCCAGATGTCCACCAGTAAAGCTGTGTACAGAGGACCCCCCCCCCCCCGCCGTTCCATGAACATGTGAAGGGGAAGTGGGACCCGGGCCGCTGCACATTCGCCATTTATATGAAAAAGGCTGATCTGTGTAAAGGGAGGCTGTATCCGGGAGCCTGGGAATGGTGGATGCCTGGCTGGGCAGGGTGAGACTCGGAGATGCAAGCCTCCTCCCCACTACACATGTTCACGTAGGGATGGGGAAAGTTTCCTAAACAGGACTTTGGTAGATCCTCCCCCAGGGGAATCTCTGAGGAACTTCAAGGGGAATCAGACCGTTTCGATTGTGGGAGCTAAATTCTGTGCCCATCCCGATTGCCAAAACAAAGTCGTGTTGTTTGCAAATAGTTCCTGATCCTGGATGTTGCTTTTTCTCATCTCTTTGGAATGACAGGCACTCTGGTACTTTCTGGATTGGTGCATGCAGACGGGTACAGTTTGGGTTTCTGTTGCTGCGTTGGAAGCCACACCCATTTGAAAAACCCAGTCTACATGTCCTTTGAAGAACTGATGTATTAGCTTGAGTTGCCACCCTATTTCTCCCCAAAACTGTGTATAGGGTGCATTTGAAAACTGTGCTTTAAATTAAATAGCAGATTGATGTTTAAGCAAATTTCTCATGATGGTACTGAGGGGGACCACACACCTCTGTAAGCTGCTAGAGTTGCCTGTCTCAGACTGGCTACACACGGCATGGAGATTCTCTGGAACCTTTCTTCGGAGCTCTGAGGATTTTCTTTCTCCAAAAAGAATACAGTTGTGTGTGGAAGAGGGGGATGATTTGGACCACTGTAGCAGCACAGGAGTTGGCGCCCTTCTCCCCGGGCTGTGGCCCTGATCCAGATCATGCTGGAAACTACTACTAGCCATGGAAGGGAAATCTTATGGGCAAAGTCCCCTAGGGCTTGAGTTTGAAAATTAGCAGAGGCAGGAGGGCGGGAATCCCTTCTCCCATGCCATCACTCTGGTCCAACATATCTCTTGACAAACTGAAACTTGTTGAGGTGGTTTTTTAATACAACCAAGCACAAACCCGCAACAAAATGTTGCAGTATATCCCTGGTCTACATGTTACCTTAGCCTGTGCCTGAACATTTTAGGCACTCCCCCCACCAGAAGTGGAATGGGTTGTAGCTGGCTTGAGGGAGAATTCTTCAAGCAGAGGGATGTCCTGCTCTGCTTGTTTAAGCCCTTCTTCTCCTGCTCCTCACTACTGAGTTCAATTAGCTCTGTCCACCTGGTTGTCTGTTAACTGTTTGCTGAGTCCACAAACATTCCACTCCATTGAGTTACACTGGGGCAGTTTTCAAGGGAGGGTTTGTCCTGTTAGTTTTTTCCTGCAGATTGTTGTGGAACCAATGTGTCTGCAGGTTGCTCCATGTCTGCTGGTACCACAGGTGCTCCAGTTACATTTCCAAAGGATCATAATATTTTCAGCTCTTTTGAAAACAGATGTAAGATGTGAGATTCAAACAGATGTGAGATTCCATATCATGTCTGCTTTGGAGCAAATTGTTTCCACGGGTAAATTTCTAAGGTGGATTCGGAAGTTGATGTTTGGGCAAAGCATCCAGTGTCTGTTGATGTAAGCAATACAACTAGAACGTCTCTCAGATGTAGAGCTGTATTGCACACCTACCAATTCACTGTTTTAAAAATGGTACATTCAAATTCCACTTTTATTTCTCAAGAGGAACACACTAAATTATGCTCCTAGTGCCATTAGAAATACATGTTTTTTTAAAGGTGTTCCTGTTCAACGTTTTAGGTGGGCCAATTTGCATATCTTCTTCGTAGATGATTCATCATATATTTTAGCTTCACTTTGAAGAGGTACATTTGCAGCCCTTGGCATGGTTTGAGAAAGAAAAATCCTGGCATAGCAGAGGCACACTTTGTAGTGGATACAGCTCATTAAAATTTGTCATTTTGTCTAACAGGACAAATGTCCTGTCAGTGGTACAGGGCAAACTTTAATATAAACTGATGGGTTATTTCCTCTGAAAGGTTAGCTATAATTAGAACAGCCATCCCTATGATCTAAAGGTGAAGCACAGAAAGTAAGGAAAAATGATTATATATTATTGTTGGGCAGGGTATTGGGTTTTTGGTTTGTTTTGGTGTCTCCTCCTGTGGCTTGATTGGCTGTCATGTCAAATATGTTATAATTTTGTTTATGAGGATTTACTGGCTGCTTCTCTGTTGGTTCCCATGATGCTGGAAAACTGTTTTGGAAAGCAGAAGCTGAATTTGTTTTAATCTGAAGGTATCAATCAATAACACATTAAATGCAGTAAACATGGTATTATTTCAAAGGACATTTGTGTTTTGCAAATCTTATTGAAAAGAATGGGATTGGGACAAATGAGTGGGTGAATCATCTGGAAGTGATAGGGACTTGTAGTTGTAGATTGATTGCCTGTTGATTTTGTATGTGTGTGTATGGTTGAACAAGGGAAGCAGGCTGAAGTATTCCTTGGGAATTTGGTCCAGCAGCCGCTCCAGGGCTGGTGCTCAGCACCACCACCATGTCAAGGCTGTTCTAGTGAGAACCAATAACTGCAGCTCCAGAGTAAGTGGGGACCATCTTGCTCAAGTCAAACAGCGGCCAAATGGTCTATGCTGAAGTGATTAAAAATCCTACTCTGATAGGTGAAACTCTGTATTGTCCTCAGTGTTTGAAAAGCATGACTGCCTTCCCATCATCATTTCTCCTCCTCTGGAATGGAAGTGCTTCTCTTTTATGGGCTGGTTTTCACACAGTTGTTTGAATCTAGGTTTAATGACCAATAGAGAGAGGGGGGGGGGGGAGAGAGAGAGAGAGAGAAGGAAGGAAAGATGTGGGTTACCAACATTAGCATACTTGTATGAACCCACACCAAGGTGGGAATCTCAGATTTCTCTTGGGCTATAAACCACCTTGGTGTGAGCTCACACAAATACGCTAATGTTGGTAACCCACATCTATCTATCTATCTATCTATCTATCTATCTATCTATCTATCTATCTATCTATCTATCATTAAACCTGGATTTAATGAAGCTATTCACTGAGGAAGCCCAGCCCGGTTTTGCCTGTCCATGTGTACTGCTGGCACGGGCCCGATCCCGGCAGCGCCTTGGCAGCAAACCCACCTCCGAAGCCATCCTCTTAAATGAGGCTAGGAGTGTGAGTGCTCTCCTCACCCTGTTTTTGTGATCGCGGGATTGAGGAGATCTCGGGGAGGAGAGGGCAGGTATGATCCCCATAATGCACCATGCACTCGTGTGGTAAATGATGGGAGCTCCGCGGGGCAGGGGGGTAATGTGTCTTGGCTCTCTGACCCTCCAAGCTATGGCCAGCAGTTGCTCTCCCCCTGCTCAATAAAGAGAAACGCCACTTTAAAAAGGTGCCTCTTTGCTCTGCTAGCAAGGGATACTACACCTGAGCTCTACGGAAGAAGAAAGGTGAGAGGAAAATGTAGTAGTGAGAGTTTATTGGAGTTGTTTTTTTTTAAATCCAGGAGCAGGGAATCTGATCTCTTAGAAAAACAGAATAAAAGCCAGTGGAAAGTGTGTGCTGTCCCCTGCCCGGCCCACCCCACAACTCAGGCAGAAAACCTTGAAAAAGCTAGCCCCAAATAAACGTTGCCAGATAAGATCAAGACTTTGCCCTGCAAGCAGTGCCAATCAAGTCCCTCCTATTGATAATCTGAACAAAGTGAGGGTGAACTCCCACCGTCTCTGTCTTTGTCTCATTAAGATGAAGAGATTCTGTCAAAGTTTGATAAGGTTCAAGATGCAGGGACTGTTACAAGAACAAAATGCATATCAAATGCATCTGCAAAATAAAAAGAAATAAAGAGAGAGGGAAGCGCTTTATCAAGATGAGATCCTGATGAAAAATGCCATTTGGCTTTGATTTTCTAGCAGGCGAGGTCTGAGAGCATCCACATCAAGAAGGTAAATTATATTTAATGGAGTTCATTTGTGTAGAGTGAACTCTGAAGCCAGATACCCAGCTTTTTAATACAGGGAGAGTGGATTGGCTGACCTTGGTGTCTGAAAATATGAAATGCTGCAAGCCAGTCAGCAGTGTGACAGGATCCTAGAATTTTAGAGCTGGAGGGTACCTCAGAGGTCATCTAGACCTGTCCCCTGCTCAGTGCAGGGAACTTTTACAGCATCCCTGGCAAATGCCTGTCCAGCCTCTGTTTGGAAATCTCTAGCAAAGGAGTGCCTACCACTGCACCAGGCAGTCTGCTCTATTGCTCTTACAGTTAGGAACACCTCCTGCTGTCTAGCTTAGGTCTGCTTCCTTGTAGTTTTGACCCATTGGTTCTAGTCCTCAAGAGCAACAGAGAGAAAAAATCCACTCTTCCTGCTAAGCGATAGCCCTTCAGATATGTCTGTCTGTTTGTCTGTCTGTCTAGTTTTAGACCATCTGATATGTACATCTCTAGATGATGTACACATTTCAATATTAAAAATAACAGATTAAAATACATAAAACACAATAAAAACAATATAAAACAAATTATAATTCTAATCAAAAGCTTGCAAGGACAGGAGAGTCTTGAGGGTCTTCCTGAAAACAAAGAGAGAAGGAGATGCTCTTATTTCAGCAGGGTGCATATTCCAAAGCCCTTGGGGCTTTGAAGAGAGTCTGACAGTTTTTAAAAAAGCATTTGAAAACCCACCTCGTCACCCCCAAGCTTTTTCAGCTTTTTAAAGTTTTTAAGCTTTAATCTGTGTTTGATTTTTAGATTGCCTAAATTGTTTTAAAATTTTTGTGTTTGTTTTAATTTGTTTTATGTTATTGTTAACTGCCTAGAGAAGAATTTGTACACCGTTTGGGGCAGTGTACAAATTCGACACATACATACATACATACATACATACATACATACATACATACATACATATCCCGCCTTGGTCCTCTCTCTCACCTGGTCTGGGGCAGCAGGGAGGGCTGCAGTCCCATGGCTTCACACGGGTCTTTGTGGGGGTGCTTTTATTGCCTCCTACCCTGGAAGTGCTGGTTGTGAGAAGGATGACCTCATGGCTGGACTAGAGCAACTTGTTGACAGCCTTTGGAAATTGTAGCTAGGGATGATGGGAATTGTAGTCCAATGACATGAGGACCCCTGGCTTACAGCGTGATGCTCTGTAGTCAGTGCTTGTAAATGTTACAGTGGTGGGTGATGGGTGGCAAGACAGGGAAAATGGCGGACATCCAAGCCAAGAAAGGCCTGTGAACAATGGGGTAATCAAGGGGATAAGAGGCTATGAGAAATCACAGCAGAAAAGCAAATGTCTTTTTTTTTGGTGGGGGGGGAAGTGGGATCTAAACCAATTCAATGAATGCAAGATTTCACAGAAGCACAGTTTTATCCACACAATACTGAAACACAACAGACAACGTTCTGGCAGCCCATTTTACCATTCACACCAGTCCCACTATTGAGTAGCACAGTGTTGGCGGCATCCCCATGGTCAGTATAGCATGAACAGCAGCTCACAAATTGGAATGAAACCAGTGTTGGCTGTGGATGTGTGTGGCGTGAGGCAGAGAGGGAGGAGAGAAAGGATACTTTCCCCATCCCCATGGCTGTACTTGTCAGTCTCATTCTGCATTTTAGCAGAATGGTCCTTTAGCAGCGAACGCTGAGAAAGGCCTCTCTTCCCTAGCTGTCGGGAGAGAACGGGCCATCAGTCACCCTCAAAAGCTTTCTTACATTCCCCACCATATAGTATCTGTCACCTTTTCATAATTAAGATGAAGCTGAAGAGCTCCGATTTAATGGAGAGGTATTCTCGCCGTTCAGGTTTCATCTCTTGGCTTTTAAAATTTGGATGATGGATAGATCCAATGCATGCATCTGTAATAGCGGCACTATGACAGCTAAATAGATGTGCCTCGGTCTTTGTTTTCCTTTGTGAAGCGAAGACACCGCTTGCATATCTAATGGCACTGCGCAGAATTCGGTCAGTGGCTTCCTCATGTAAAGGAACCCTAGACATGCATGGAATTGGCAACTGGCATTTAGATGTGTGACCTACAGAAGGCCTCTGCGCACTACCAGGCACAGAAGCAAGAGACTTGAGCGGGAGCGGAGGGGAGGAATGATTCGGTGCTCATAGCCCTGGGCTCAAACTTGGATCCGTAAAAACATCGTTGTTAGTTAATTTCAATTCTAAGTATTTAATGTAGTGATCTTCACTATTTTTCAAGCTGGGGCCACTTTGGCAAAAACAAAAACAAACGTTGGTGTGAGAGCCATTTCCCCCTGTGCCGACCTACGCATAGTGTTGTGCTTTTCTCGGTCCTGGGGGTGGGGCTTTAAGAGAGAAGGAGGCCTCTCTTAAAAACTCTGGGAGGAAAGTGCTGGGGAGGGAGAGAAGCACTCTCTCCACACCTTCCAAGATGGTGCAGGGGCACAAGAGGCTACATAGCGTAGCCTACATACCCTTGAAGGGTGATGGCAACTATCTATGTACCACTTTTCAACAGAAGTTCCCTATGTGGATATAGATAGAGATATAAATAAATAGATACAATAGATGATAGAGATATAAATAAAGAAGATGGCTCCCTGTCATAAGAACATCAGAACAGCCCTGCTGGATCAGGCCCAAGAAGGCCCATCTAGTCTAGCATCCCGTTTCGCACAGTGGCCCAGCAGATGCCGCTGGGAGCCTACAGGCAGGAGTTGAGGGCATGCCCTCTCTCCTGCTGTTACTCCCCCGCAACTGTCCCCAAAGGGTTCACAGTCCAAAAAAGAAACGAAAGATGGACACCCAGCAACCGGAGGTGCTCTTACCCCTGGACTTCGGGGCCAAAGTCCAGGGCCCACACACCCCCTAGCCCTCCCCGCCCCATTCTCATTGGTCTGTCCCAGGTGGTGTGATCACTGCGCCGCTAGCAGCGGGTGGCCGAGTGTGACTGCTACTTTGCCCCTTTGGCTGCAGGGTGAGAGTGGCCCTCCCCGCATGGTGCCAGAGCCATATAAGAACATAATACCTAATTCCAAGTCAGACCATTGGAATAGTGTCGACTAGCTCAATATGCTCTACACCAGGGTTTCTCAACGTGTGGGTCCCCAGATGTTATTGGACTTCAACTCCCATAATCCCCAGCCCCAGTGGCCTTTGGTTGGGAATTATGGGAGTTGAAGTCCAATGACATCTGGGGACCCACACGCTGAGAATCCCTGCTCTACACTGACGGGCAGCAGTTCTCCAAGATTCCAGCAGGCGTCTTTCCCAGCCTTACCTGGAGATACTGCCAGGGATTGAACTTGGGACCTCCTTGCCTGCAAAGCAGATCTGTGCCACTGAGCTATGACCCCGTCTCCAAGGATGTCTCTCTTTATCCCTATCATGGCCAATAGGATCTGTGTTCTTCTTGCCCTAGCATAGTTTAGATTCTGTGCAAATTCTTTGCCCTGCTTGGCATATTGAAATGGTTGTTCTGCAGTTATTAAGTCAGGCATTTTACATGACCTCGTTTTTTTTATCAGAGTCTTGTTTCTCTTCTTGCTGTCACAGAAACCTGGATTTCTTCCGTTGACACTGCTACACTCTCTGCTTTTTCTTACAGTTCATTAGCCTCCGCCAATTCCCTCCATCTTTTATGCCATTATCTTCTTGTCAGTTCCAAGTTCAGTTTATTTCTTTTCCTCCTCTTTATTCTTTCTCCACTTTTCATGTTTACATTGTTCATTTCTTTGCACCATTTAATTTATGGGTCACTGTGATCTGTCACCCTCCTGGTTTTTGTTTGTCCTTACTTTCTGACCTGGTCTTGGCTTCCCATTTTATCTCTCTCCTTCCCTTTCTGCCCTTATTCTTTGTCATTTAAATATTCATGTTGACTGGCATTTTAGATTTTCTGTTCAACATTTTCTCACTTGTATATACTCCTGCTCTCACCCTCTTGTCTCAGACTCCCACTCATCCGGATGGCTACATCTTGTACCTGGCGATTTCTTTGCAGTGCTTCTCACTAATCTTGATTTCTGTCCCATTTCCTCTTTCAGATCATTCTCTTGTTAGCTTTAACTTCCTGCATTCCTTTTATCCCCCTCTTTGATTCCGAGCTTTTAAAAGGTGTCATCTTCCATTCTTTAGACATTTTTTCATCCCTTCACCCACAAGCCCCAGATTGGGTTGCTGCCTCTTTGTGTACTGCACTTTCTCACCCGCTTTGTCCTGCTCTTCCTCAGCCTTGCTCCTTTCAGATGTTGTTATTGTTCCTGGGCCAGAGCTGCAGAACATCCCCATATCAGAGCCTCTGGTGCGCATTTCGCACTCTGGTTTTGCTAATTGTAAATGGATGTTCTTTTCCACCTCAGCTCTTTCCTTCCCCTTTGCCCATCACCCCATCATCAGTTTGATCTGACTGTTTTACCCAATATTTTGTTGATACAAGTTACCTCCCTCTTCTTCTGATTGCCATAGTTCTCTTGATTCCCTTTTCTTTAGCAAATCTCCTTACTTTCTTTTCTCTCCACACCCTTCATTTTCTCCAGTGCCCGTTTGTAATGTTCTTCTCTTATTTCTTCAGTTACACTTTGCACTTGTCTTTGATGCAAAATGCTTGATGCAAAATGCTCTCGCTTTTTAGTGGCTATTGTTAATAACCATTGTTCCATCTCTCATCCATAGCTTTCATCTCTTTCTTTCATCAGGCAATATCCCTTCTTGTTAATACTATTGTTCTCCCTGATCATAAAAAAAAAGACTTCTTTTTTGGATCTCCATCTCTTCTACAGTTATTGATTGATTGATTGATTTGGTTTGGTTTGATTTATATACCGCCTTTCCAAAAATCTCTCAGAGCAATTTGCATCAAAATAAAAATGACACAATTAAAATCAAAACTAAATCAATTAAACAATTAAAATAATGAACATTAAAATCATTTAAAACCAACATAGAAAATTTAAAACCATCAATCTAATTAAAAGCCTGGGTGAATAAATGTGTCTTCAGTGCCTTTTAAAAAGTTGCCAGAGATGAGGAGGCTCTTATTTCAACAGGGAACACATTCCAAAGTCCAGGGGCAGCAACGGAGAAGGCCCCGTTCCTGAGTAGCCACCAAACGAGTTGGTGGCAACCACAGACGAACCTCTCCAGATTATCTTAACGGGCAGTGGGGCTCATGGTGAAGGCAACCTCTTAAATACCTTCTCTTAAACAGTTAGCACCCTGTTTGATTTCTTCGTTTATTCTCCAAACCATTTGAGAGGCTTGTCCATTCTGAATGCCGGACTCCTCTTTCTTTTAATTCTTCTTTTGACCTATGTTCAGTCTGGCGTTCTCCCCAACATTCTGTATCACACGGTCTCCTTGATAGCTTTATTAGCCCTGATGTTCACCAGCTTTTGATACATTTGAGCATTTCCTGCTTCTTCATTCTCTTCATTTTTTAAGATTGGTGGCATTGTCATTTTTCAATTGCATTTTCATTTCACAAACAGCTCTTTTCTACTCAGTTTCCTCCTTCTGTTGGGATTCAATATGGCTCGGGGTTTTTTACCCCTTTCGCTGCACTATTTTTATGACCCATCTTTTGGCAACATCATTATCTTCTCAACAAGTTAAAAATTTGGGTGTTATCTGTTCCTTCCTCCCCCTTTTTTTTGGCTCACACTTCTGCTCTAGCTAAGGTCTGATGGTTATATTTCCAAAATCCATAGTTATTAATCTTCTGAGTCTACTAAGACTCTTATTCAGACTTTCATTCTGCAGTGTGTTGTCCACTGTTATGTTTTTCTTGTCAATCTTCTTGTCTCAGCTTAAACTTATCTCTGTTCTCAACTCTTCTGTTCCTTTAATTTTCCTTTCTTCATATTTCAATCATCTTACACCTCTGTATGTTCCCCTTCAGTGCTTTTCCCTATTGTTTTGTGTCAAGCTTAAAATTCTTATCTTAACCTTTAGGTCTCTTCATTATCTTCTTACCTTTTTTCATTACTTTCTCCTCCTTGGATCCTCTGTTTATCAAATACCAATGATGCCAATCTTCTTATTCAACACCTTTGTGCTTTCTTCTTCTTGTTGTTTTCTCTCTTGCGGCCCTTTTGTGTATGAGACTCTCTTCCTTCAAATATTTAGTTGACCTTTTCTATATCTAAGTTTAAGGAGTTATTAATAACTAGTGTTTTCTCGTGTCGTGGTTGACGTTTTGTTTGCTTTTTCTTTCTTTTTGAATCCTGTAATATCCTTTGTAGTAGTAGTCAGGGGCTTAGCTAGGGGAGAGGGGGCCTCTCTGAGTGAGGGAGAGGATGAAGAAAATAGGGAGGAATGGGACTGGGGGATCATCAGGAGCTTCAAATGATGTTCTTTGAACCCATCTGCTCAATTATAGCTACACCCTTGGTAGTAGTAGTAGTTGTTTGTTAAGAACATTTATATGCCACTTTTCAACCAAAAAAAAACCACCAAATTCAAAGTGGTTTACACAGCAAAAGATTTTTTTAAAGGTTCCTGCTCCAAAAAAAGCTCACAGTTAAAAACAAAAAGGCACAAACACTGGAAAAAGACAATGAGGCTGTCCACACATGCATCCTGCACATATGAGTTGCCAAGATTGAACCCGATGAAGCCTGATCCCGGGATTGAGCCCGATCCATGTGTTCCCCCTAGCTTAGTTCCCCTGCTTTTTACCCAGCATTTACTGAAGTTAAGTGAACCTGTGGTTCTCTTAACCTTTGCAGGCAATCGTCTGGGTGATCACTGCTGGGTTAGGGCTCTTCCCCCAGGCCTGCTGCCGTATCCTGCAGTGAACTGGGGGGGGGGGGGAGGAGCAGGGATGTGCATGGAACCTGTTTGAGCCTATAGTGAGGTGGGAGGGGGCTTTAAGGATGGGAACCACCACCCCCGCCCGCTGTTGCCCTGCTGGACTATTTGTACACAGAGTGCCGGAGTGCACCCTCCCCCGTCCTTAAAGCCACCCCCACCCCCACATCTGTACTGGTTCAAACACGGGGGTTCTGGACCTGTTCAGTGGTCTAAGAATAGAACCCTGCACAGGATCATGCACATCCCTAGGAAGGAGCAGCCTTGCCCATCACGGAGGCTGCTCTAAAGAGAGCAGCCGCTGTGTTCGGAGCATGGGGCACCCTGGATGTGGGAGGAGGGGAGTCCTCCTGCTCTCAGCTCCTGCTGTCACTGTGCCACCGCTCGCGTGGGCACCTGGCATGGCAGAGTGGAGGGTGGCCACTGCTCATCAGCCAGGGAAGGCAAGCAAGCCCTTGCCTTCCCCCAGCGCCCATGAGGTCAGGCGGAAGAACTCACTGTCTGATACCAAGAGACTAAATTTCTACTGAGCGGTCTCACACTGAAATGAAGTAGTCCTTAGAAAAACTCCTGAGTGCTATTGCAGCTTGGTCTGAACATCAGCCATAGTGCTGCATTAAATAAGGACCATTGTGTCCCCCCCCCCCGCTAAATATGAGTGATAAGAGGTGCTTCTTTGCTCAGTTAAGAGGGGGATTTTACTGCTCCCACCCTCCGAGCCTGTAAGCAGGGACTTAGTTTATGTTTTTTTGGGGGGGGGCGGATTACAGTATTAAACACACATTAGCTACTTTATAAATAATCAATTACGATTATTCATTACGGTGCTGAGGAAAACCTGGTGGTGTGGCACTTGGAATCAATTGAGAGAGGTCAACCATTTTGAATTTGTCTTCAGAATGATTTGAATTCTGGATTTGACAGTCTTGGTCTCCTCTCTAGCATACTAAAATATATGAGTAAGATAACCTTCTTGCCCTGACCTGTTCTACATTCAACCTCCTGCATACCCAGGCTTTTCCATATAAACACAAGTAATGGTCTCGCCCCAATTTCAAAAATAATTGCAACGTTAAGAACTCAGTAAGCATCTTGCTGGATCAAGAAACAGTCTAGTCCAGTTTTCCAACTCTAAAAGTGGCAACTTGTTGGGTGGCTGGTGAGCACAGGACATGACAATACATGTCCTCTGCTGGTGGCTTACCATTGTCTGTTCTGCAGACATATATTTCCCACACAGCTTGGGAGCATTTTCATTTTGAACTGTATATCTCCTTATTCTGTAGGAAACAGTATATTCCCTTATCCTGTAGAAAACACATTTATTTTACATTTAAACAAACACAGATGTGTATATTTTTCAGCATGTCTTTGAAATCTAGCTCTTCGACACTATCGTCTCTACAATGTGTTAAATGAAATCAGTATATCCTAACAGTGTGTTGACCAGAGTAAGAAAACTGGCAGTCGACTAGCCAAAGAAAATTAATTGGCAGTCTGCTACTATGTCTTAAGATATGCATCCGTTTTCGGTAGACACTATTTGCACTAGGGAAGAAGAAAAGAAGAGGAAAGGCAAGACAAAAAGGAAGACTTCCATTACGAGCTTTAAAATAATCTCATTTAAAATTAATGGCTTTCTTCTAATCTTATTAAAGAGAGAAAACAAGTGCTGATTTGACCCTAGAAGCTGTCACTTTGGCTCATTTAACTGAGCTGTGATTGCGATGTCCTGTCACGCAGAAACCTGGCAATGGAAGATCTCAATGAGCTGAGGGAAGGTTTTCTTCCTCTTGAGAGCATCAGCCATAATACCCTCCTCACTCCCCTTTCTTCCTTTTTTGTTGTCCTCCTGAAAGGAACTTTAATCATTTGTCTCAGTGGGGTGCATCTTCCCTTCAGGAGTCTACCTTAGCCTAGCAATAGGCTATAGAAGAGTTTTGTCTGAGTATCAATTTGATATAGGGGGCATAAAAGAGGGGTTTTTTTTACACCATAGATCAATATGCTCCAAAAAATGCTGACACTGTGTGCAAATGTGTATCTGCTCTGCCTGATTTCCTGTCCTTAGGCTATTTCCAGTGCATAGCCCCAAAATGCTGCTCAATTATCATCATGAAGATAATTCAGAGTGCTTGTCTGGCAGCACCTGCCTATGGCAGAACTGGGGAAGAGACTTTTTCTTGTAGGTCATTTCCAGCTCTGACTGTCATGTCAGCATTGTGCTTCTTAAACCCAGTTGTTCCTAACACACAGTAGTCCTCACCAGTGTTTCCTCCAACTGTGATTTCCAGATGTTGTTGACTACAACTCCCATAATCCCCAGCCAAAGGACATTGTAGCTGGTGATGCTGGGAGGTGTAGTGAACAATATCTGGAAAATCCCTGTTAGAGGGAACGCTGGTCCTCACTCAGACCTGTTCATACTTGTTCCTGGTGACTAGCAGCCTCAGACAGGGAGGAAGGTCCTTGACTGCATTCATCAAGTTTAATGGAAATGCCCATCCAAGTTGATACGGTGGCTTAGAGGCTCAGCTGTGCTTTGGGAAAGCTCAAAGCTCAACACTAAAATGAACTCACTAGGTTACCTTCTGCAAGATACCCTCTCATCATCATCATCATCATCATCATCATCATCATCATCACTTCTTTTCAACAATACAGGGATTATAATGCTGATCTACTGTCAGAACTGGTTTCTGTCCACTTGAGGGGGAAACAGTAGAGGCTTGTCCTAATGAACCAGGGGTGCAGCAAACAAGATGCAGATGCCTCTGATTCTGGCAACTCCGGTTGCCTCTCTCTGCCATTCCTGGCATTAATGAGAGCTGTGCTGTCTGTAGGCTGGCCAGTCATCAGGTAAAGGTGTAAAGTGTGCCGTCAAGTCAGAGTCAAACCCTGGCGACCACAGAGCCCTGTGGTTGTCTTTGGTAGAATACAGGAGGGGTTGACCATTGACTCCTCCCACGCAATATGAGATGATGCCTTTCAGCATCTTCCTATATCGCTGCTGCCCACTATAGGTGCTTCCCACAATCTGGGAAACGTACCAGCGGGGATTCGAACTGGCAACCTGTGGCTTGCTAGTCGAGCCATTTCCCCGCTGCATCTGGTAGAGCTGGTCAATGACTGCGGGAGTGGGGGAAAGAGGAACCACACCATCTTCAGCTAATGAGCAGGTCTCCTGATTGCCCAGACTGGGAGTATCACCTGGTCTATTGGTGCAAGAAATCTTCCTTGGCTGGTCTTCCTGCAGGGCTCTCCTTTGGCCACTGCTGGGTGGTGGTGTTCAGACTGACTTCCCTCACCTTCTTCAGCACTAGGCTTTAACTCAACACTAGGGCATTTGCATGTAGAAGGTCCAAGTTCCCTCCCTGGCATGTCCAGGTCGGTCTAGGAAAGGATTCTGGCTGAAACCCAGAGAGCCTCTGCTGGCCAGAACAGACAATATTGAGCTAGATGGACTCAGGGTCTGACTTGGGATAATACTAAGTCTTATGTACTTGTCTCAGGTCACCAATTTCAACTTGCATTAAGTATTACCGAGGCCCATGAAGTACTTTGGTTACTCCAAACAGCTAAGTATATGCCGGTGATAGTTCTTCTTATTAGTTGGACTCGACTCTCTCTTCCTGGAGCATGGCATTTCGACAGCTCTAATCTGTACTGGAAATATTTCTAAGAATGCAACTAAATCCTTCCCTTTCTTAGCAAAACGTCCCTCCAAAGTTTGACCTCATTGGTAATTGTGAGTTAAGGCCAGTCCCATTGTGATTAGACTGGAGGCTTGGAAACCTTTAGAAATGATAAATTGCTCTGTTGAAATGTTACCACTTTATCATGTATTTAAAGAATTCCAATGAGTCTTGTGGGCTTCTTGTAAGATGAGATTTCATAATACTTAATATTTCTTCTTAGGGCTCTTCCTGAAAACATTTTCTTCTCTAATTCCAGCTGTCATGCTCTGAAAATGAAAAAATAAATCCTTAAAAACTAAATGAAAAGTTTGGCGAGTCACTTTTCTGACAGTGCGGTGCTGTTGGAAAGAAGGCTTCTGGGAATTCAGATGAAATACGGTGGTTAAAAGATTAGAGCTTGAAGACTTAAAGGGTCACGTGGGGCAAGAATGCACAGAGTCGCTGAATAGTTTACTGTACCCTCTTTCCTTGTTTGAGTGTCAGCTGTTGATTCTAAATAGTTAAAAGGTCAGACTACCTGCTCTTGTTCATAGGAATGGGACAGAATACAAACATGCAGTGTAGATACTGGCTGACATCCAGACTCCATTACTCATGAGTAATCTTATTAAAATTAATGGAACACATTAGTCATGACCAATTTGCCCCATTAATTTCAAAGGGACTACTGATGATTGACAGCCGGTGTCCTCACAAAGTGCTTGGATGACAGAATGAAAATGCCAGGGCTCTTAATTAAATCCAGAAGCTCCACCCTTGACTTTCTTATTCCCATCTTTCCTTCTGCTGCCACTCTGCCCTTCTATGCCCAAAAGGTCTACATTCAACTAAATCCCCTTTCCAGATCTTGGGCTTACATACATCTCATCCAAGTAGCCACACATTTATATTCTTCCTTTCCTTCTACAAAACATATTCTATATGCATTATTTGCCTTTCCTTTGCACAGAGTGTGAATGTCACTACTCAGCATTAAGTTACTGTCCAGGGATAAATTGGGGCTGAATGATTTGGACTGGAGGGGCCTAGCCTACCCGCTACAACTATGGTCATATGAAATGATCATATACTAACTCTTAGTAAAAGGGACAGATCAACCCATTATTGTTTAATCCAATTGCCAGTTGCTCTCCAGAGAATTAAGGAAAGCTCCTTCCTCTCCCTCCCCGAATTCCTTCTAACTGGAGATGCCAGGGATTGAACCTGGGATCTCTTGCAAACACGTCGTGTACTCTGCCTTTTGCTTGCCATACTTCTGCATGGGTAGCAGTTTTCTCACCCGGGCCAAGGATGAAGAACACAGAGCAGTTTAGAACAGGGATTCTCAGCGTTGGGTCTCCAGATGTTATTGGACTTCAACTCCCATAATCCCCAAACAAAGGCCATTGGGGCTGAGGATGATGGGAGTCGAAATCCAATAACACCAGCATTCTCACCCAACGTGGAGAATCCCTGGTTTAGAATACCCAGAGCCCTTCGCAGACCTTTTCTCTGTAATCCTTACAATGGCTCTGTAACGTCGGCAGGGATGTAGCTATAATTGAGCGAAAGGGTTCGAAGAGCCTGGACCCCCAACTCCTGAGGGGCCCTCAGCTCCACCCCTCCCTATTTTCTTCATTATCCCCCTCACTCTGAGGGGCACCAAAGAGAGGGGTGAACATGAGCCCCCTCTACCCTAGCTACACCCCTGAACGTCAGCCATCTTCAAATGACTGTCACATAGAAGGAGCAGACTTGTTCCCGGTTGCTCCTGAGGGCAGGAAGAGAAGCAATGGATTGAAACAACAAGAAAACATATTTAGGCTAGGTAACAGAAGAAACGGTGTCTTTCACAGTGGAGCAGTCTGCTGCCCTGTGCTGGAGGTTTTCAAAGAGAGGCTTGGTGGTCTTTTGCCCGGGATGCTATAGCACTTTCCTGGTCTGAGTAGGAGAGACTTCCAAGGTGTCTTCTAGTTCGAAGCTTCTCTTCGGGTCAAATCACATGCAACAGACAGGCTTAAAAGAAGAAATGGACTTGAATGCCCCCCCTTTTGTTTAAAATTAGCCACAGAGCCTCAGTACAGCTTTAGAACATAGGAAGCTGCCTTATACGGAGTCAGACCATTGGCCCATCTAGCTCACTGAATGGCAGCAGCTCTCCAGGGTTTCAGGCAGAAGTCTCTGCCAGCCCTACCTGGAGGAGAAGCTGCCAGCAGGAGAACCTGGGACCATCTGCATGCAAAGCAGACGCTCTTCCAAGCTACAGCCCCATCTGCAAAGGGGAAAACCTTACAGTGCTCACATGTCGCCTCCCATCGAAATGCCAACCCAGATGAACCCTGCTTAGCGAAGAGGACAATTCATGCTCACTATCACAAGACCAGCTCAGGATTGTGACACATATGGAGAGGATATTAAGGCTCCCCTCCCCCAATGACATTTTCCCACCAGAATGTCAGCCCCCATTTGCAGCCAAAGGCCACTCCAGCAGAGAGTGATTACTGGTGATAAAGGGGAAAGTATCAGCCAGTTCCCCATGCACAGAGGTCCCAAGATAGATGCCTGGCTGCTTTTGAAGAGAAAAGTGGGCCCTGTGGTCTACTTTCTGTTGAAGCCCGCCTTTGCCAATGTCAGGCTCGATGCCTTAAAGTCCACCTCAACGGGAGTTCATGGCAGAGGTGGGTTTGGAAGCAGCGGTTTCCAAATGGGAGCTCCAGCTGCCAGCCACTCTGGCCCAGGACTCCCCAAGGCCCTCGGGGACCTGTCTTCTCATGAAGCAGTTTCTGGATTAATACTTTAGCATGACAGTGACTCACTTTAGGGAGTCTTGTACCAGTTGTCACCTGCTGACTGGGGCACAGAGAGGCCCCACAAAGAAAGTGATAGGAGATGAGAAGCATACAATGAGGGAATCTCAAGGCAGAAGACAGGACTTTGAAATGCAGCAGGGGTCCGTGGCTGTTCAGAGGCTGATGAAAACCTCCTAGGTTACAATCAAGTCTCCCAACTCCCACATGGCACTATAAATAATGAGGCCGTTCCCGGTGAATCTATCAGCGCACAACTGACTGTTTAAATGTCAGAACTGTCAAGGGCAGTCAGTGCTCAGTTGATGATAGTGCTGGCTTTCTATCACTTAGACATAATCTACAAATTAAGTTTGAAGTCTCCCCAAAAGATTATCCTTTTTCTTCCCCTCATCTCCCTCTCTTGCTACATTTTTTTTAAAAAAATGAACTCTGTTACAATTGATGCCACTTTGGATCCCTTCGCGAACGAACAATGACATGGGTCCATTTGAGATTACAAGCTATAGACAGTTGTCCATTAAAGCAATTACATTAACACATTAACACATCAGGCTACTTAGAAATCAATATCAGGGTATTGGCAAAGCATGTGCTTTTCTCTCTCTTCCCCAAGTCTGTAAAAAAAAAATCCACCCAAATGCTTGTAAGATCATGCCAATTTGAACGTTCTTAAATACTTCACACCCAGATTTCTTTGAACAGAGAATAGTTCTTTCTCGCTCTCTCTTTTAAACAAAAAGAGCCATAATGCAGGGAAAATATGTAGGCTGCCAAAAGCAAAGACTGCTAGACGCTGATTAAAAGAGCTTGTGAGAAAAGAATAGCTAGAGAAGGAATGTGTATGTTCTGTGACAAGAACGTGATGTGTCCTATGGTAGCTTGAGTCACAGGTAGATTCCTCAGCAATGTTTGCGTGACGGAAAGTTTGCATTATCTCATATTTAAAGAGCCATGATAGAGCATTTGGATTCCTTTTGTCCTTTCTAAAGTAAGTGTAAAAGTAACACTAATTAAAAGTGTTTTCTACTGAATAATCTCTGCATCGCCTTCCAAATGTTAGCTTAAGGGGCCTACATTGACAAAAACCACATTATATTCCTTTCGCTTAATTTCATTAGTGGGACTTCTCTTTGACTTTGTGGGGATGTTCTGATTTTCCTCCAGAGCATGTTAGAGCACAGAACGATTAACAGAGCATTAGAAGTACCCACAGCCTGGGAATAATGCGAGGGAGCCTTAGGGCAGTGCACGAGTTCCAGGGCAATTTGGAGATGTTCTGTGCAATGGTGTATAAAATAGGGATGCTCTGCATTGTACTAGAGGCACTTTCTCGGGAGTTGCAGCCAAGTCCCTGATATGCTGCATAATTCAAGCTTATAGCTTTCTTTTTAGAAGAGTAACGCACAGATTCATATATGTGTGTGTGTATGTATAGATATATGTGCATGTGCATATACACACCTCCAAAATGGACACAGATTTAAAGGCATTGTGTTCGTTCATTCTTAATATATTCAGCGGAAAACTTAAGAGTATGGATCTAAATCCAACATTTCCTTCATTCCTGGTAGGTAAAACACTCAGTTTGTAAAAGAGGTCAATTCACAGGATACCCCTCTGTCCCATCCTCCTTCCTTCCTTTCCTTTCCTTTCCTTTCCTTTCCTTTCCTTTCCTTTCCTTTCCTTTCCTTTCCTTCGCTTTCCTTCGCTTCCCTTCCCTTCCCTTCCCTTCCCTTCCTTTCCTTTCCTTTCCTTTCCTTTCCTTTCCTTCCTTCCTTCCTTCTCTCTCTAGGCAGTGTACAGATCTTTTCTTTCTTGAAGAACAAAACAGAGCTTTGAAATGTTGGATGGGTGGGAAGGGGAACTCTCCTCTCTCTCTCTCTCTCTCTCTCTCTCTCTCTCTCTCTCTCTCTCTCTCTCTCTCTCTCTCTCTCTCCTCAAACGACACTCCTCAGGAGCCCAGGAACTCCCATTACTCATATTTGCCATTCAATGCATATTCATTTCTGTCATTGGTTTTTACATGGAACTAAATAGTGTTCAAAATATAACTCCTTTTGTTTTGCACTGTTATTATTCTGCCTTATCTATGCTACGTGTTGATTGCACATTAGACGCTTGCTGTGCTAGAGGGAAAGGAGAGCGGTGCTGATCAAACTGGTTTTCAGTGCCATTCTTGTGTTTCCCCCAAATATTCGCAGAGCGTTTTTAAGTGTGCATGGACTTCTGGCAACACAGCAGGGCTTTTTAGGTTTTCTTCTTGATAACCTCCCCACCACCACCACCATCACAAGAGTGGGGGAGGATGGGACCACACACTACCATAGAGAACTATGAGAGATATTAAAAAGTTGGACTCAGGAACAAGAAGTTAGTTGCTTTAGGTTTCACTTTTGCTTAGGCAAAAACAAAATTATTCAAATCAATTTTAGGTGCGACTCCTGACATGTTTGTGTTTTTGCTCCTTCTCGCTCTTACTGGGCTGCCCTATCTCTTTTGCAAGTCCTGAAGGAGCATGCTTGAGAAGACTGATACCTAGGGTTGGCTCAGGCTCTCTGCGCACCCAGGCTCTGAGGCTGCATATCGCTACGGGGCTGCCCAAGGGAGGGCTGTTGTGCTTGTGGGGCCTGTAGAGAGTTCTTGTGTGCTCCGCTGCTCCAAGGCTGAAAAACCGATGCACTGAAACAGCCACAGAAGCATTCATTTCTGCCACAACATTTCTCCTGATGCAATGAAAGTTTCTGTGCCCAAACCAGAAATTCGCAAATGTTCATCTCAGTCCCTGCAGCAAGTGCTTGTGACGTCGTGTCCAGAGAGGCGAGTGATGGGAATGTAGTTTGGAAAAAGAAAAGAAAAAAGGAGAAGGCAGATAAATATATAGGTTGAAGAAACAAAAGGCTGTCAGACATTGATTGAAATCACGCCTTTGTAAACGGGGAGAAAGAACTTGCACCTTGAGTGGAAAGAACTCGATTAAGTGTATCATGTGTTAAGGTAGCTAGCAGGTAGATTTCACACTCTTTGGGAAAGCTGTTCAGAAATAAAGTGTATGCATATATATCTTCCCTTAACATTTCTCTGGAATGGTGCCTCTGCCAGGTTTTAGCACACTGCCTTCTGCTCCTGTATCATTTCTTCTCATGTGCATTTTATTTTCCTAGCCATATTCTGTGGGCTTCCACTAGCCCACTGTTCTTCATTGTAAGGCCTGGGGGCCCTCATCAACCTTAAATGTGGCCCGCTGACTAATTGTTTGTTGGATCTGTGAAGCAGAATACTCTGCACAGTCTCCTGGCATCATGCGGAAATGGCTGTATTGTTACCGCACAATGCCGCTCTTTGCCAGAGGGCTCTTTTAAGGGAAAAGGAGCCACCTTGAGCCCCTGCACCATCTTGGAAATCATGGGAAGTATAGCCCTTCCCAGCACTTTCTCCATAGAGCTCTTAACGGAGAACTCCATCTCTTAATGGGCCTTCCTAGTTGTGCAGAGGTTGGCTCAGTGGGAATGATTCTCACATTGAAGTGTGTGTGTGTGTGTGTTTTTGTTTTGCAAAAGTGGTCATGCTTCAAAAATAGTGAAGATCCCTGCCCTCACTGGGATTCCTACAACTATGTGCGCTCTCTCTCTCTCACTCTCGCTCTCTGTACTTTCACCAGGCACTGACCAGACCTACCTAGCTTAAGCAAAGTGCTTCTGTCATGTGCACCCAGAGCATCTCTGAGAACATACAAGGAATTTCCAAATATCTTTGAGATGCATACAAGAACATGAAAATTAAAGTTCCGAGAAGCAGCACAATTACCATTGATCACTTTCTTTTCAGAGACTGAATGGTTCCTTAAACTGTAATCTAATATTAATACAGCTGTCCTTGCATACAGGAAACCCAGTGGGTCATGGTTCCGGCTTTTACCTTAGGTTAATTGCTGTTTTTCTCCTCCTAGGCATTATCCCTACTGGAATTACAACCTTCCTGCATCAAAGGAAATGTTAGCCCCCAAAAGCTCTGTCAAACGGGTGTGGGGGTGGGGTTGGTGTTGAGCTGGTCCTTTGTGAATATCTCTGGTGCGTTCTAATTAAATAAAGCATAATTAGGAGGAAAGTGCATATTTTATTATTAAACACACATCCACACACATCCAGGTGGAAGACACTGTTAGCTATGCCCAACAGGTGGGATGTTTCAATTCAGTGATTTCTTGATTGATTTTATTTATATTGTGCCTCATGTCTCAAGAGGGTTATAGCCATGGGGAGGGAAGTGCTTCTGCAAACCTGGGTCCCTCAGGCCCCCTTTCTGAAGTGCCAGTCCGAAACAGTATGCCTCTGCGCTGTTTACTTGTGAAGACAGAAGCGAAAAGCTCTCTCAGCAGTATTGTCCCCAACTGCTGTACAAAGAAAACCTATCTATCTATCTATCTATCTATCTATCTATCTATCTATCTATCTATCTATCTCCTTCCCCTCCAACACACTGCTGCTCAAGGCGACTTACAATCAACCATGAAGCAGAATGTTTACAAGAAAACAACAAAAAAGATGATAAAATGCATTAAAAACACAATACACTAAAAGACAGCAAAACAGCAAATAGATAAGATAGTTCCTTGTAATGGAACTGCTTTGAGTAATTTTCCTTATCAGCCAGTGGGCAAAGACAATGGGATGACTCATAAGCACTAGAGCCCTCCAAGGCTTTCGGCTCTGACCTGAGCTCCTTTGAGTAATCTTGCTTGGATTAGACAGAAACATAGATGTCCAAACAGTGTGGATTAGCTCGCTTTCTATCACAGTACAAAGAACACCTTGAGATGGAGCATAACTGGGGTTTTGAGAGTACTACTTTGAGTAATTTTCCTCCTCATGTCAGCCAGTGGGCAAAGATAATGGGATGGCTCATAAGCCCTTCAGTCCTTCAACTCTGACTGGAGCTACTCCTGGACATCTTATTTTTCATTCCACTCCCACTCCCAACTCAGTATCATTCATTATATCAAGGCAAGTCATTACAATATCCAGAATTGCTTTCAACCATCATAGGAACATAGGAAGCTGCCATATACTGAGTCAGACCATTGGTCTGTCTAGCTCAGTATTGTCTTCACAGACTGGCAGTGGCTTCTCCAAGGTCGCAGGCAGGAGTCTCTCTCAGTCCTATCTTGGAGATGCTGCCAGGGAGGGAACTTGGAACCTTCTGCTCTTCCCAGAGCAGCTCCATCCCCATGAGGGGAGTATCTGACAGTGCTCACACATCGTCTCCCATTCATATGCAACCAGGGTGGACCCTGCTTAGCTAAGGGGACAAGTCATGCTTGCTACCACCAGACCAACTCTCCTCTCCTAAACCTCTCCTCTCCTCCATCACTGGAAGATTGATGCTGGTTCCTGGAGATTCCATGACAATCCTGGAAAGTTGACAACCCTAGCAGGACCTCATTTTTAAATGTCATAACATTAAATTGTATTAAATACTTGATGCAGTTAAATACCTTTGAACGTCCTGGGCTGCATGCATTTATGTCCTGTTTTTTTCCTGCCATGATTCTCTGTTTAAACCTTCTCTGTGCTGGTTTGAGGCCCGTGGCTCAATGAACCCCTCAGGGCAGCTACAAAATCACTATAATAACAAAACAATTAGGCAGTCATAAAACTACAATTCACCAACTCCACAATTAAATCGATAGTTACAACCCACCTAAATTAAAAACAAAAACAGCACACAACAGTAGGAAAAACGCTACCAGTTTAGTTGAGAACAGCAGCAGGCTTCATACTTCTGCAGATAATGTATATCTCAGTGGATTCACAGGGCTATTTCTATCTGTTAGTCAAATAAATGGGGAAATTATTTACTTATTTATATCCTGATATCTCAGAAGATCAAGAAGAAATGAGGATAGTATATGTAGTTTTCTGCCCATTGATCCTCACCATATCCCAATCAGGTCTATTGCAATGAGAGACTAGGCCCTATTCACAAGCCCTATACACATGTTATGTTCAACCCTGGTACAATGAGTGTACAGTGCACACAGTTAGAGATCTGTACACAGGTATAGTCATTCACTTTTTAATGTTCAAATCCCCCAGCTGAAGCAGCCCATTCCACCCTGCTGCATCAAAGGGCTGGCCCTTGCCCCACTGCTTCTACCGATACATGTCTATCAGTGGCTATTTTGGGGTGGTTATAGGCCACCTCCAGCCTCAGAGGCAAGACCCTACCGAATCCCAGTTGCAGGGGAGCAACAGCAGGAGAGAGGGCATGCACATACCTCTTGCCTATGGGCTCCCCAGAGGCATCTTTTGGGCCACTGTGTGAAAGAGGATGCTGGACTAGTTAGGCCTCAGGCCTGATCCACTTGGGCTGCTTCTTTTAATACATGGACAGATGCGAAGATGTCACATATACTGTCCCCCCCCCCAAAAAAATCTTCTGTTTTAGAAGCTGTGCTTCCTCATGTCTCTTTGAGATAGTATTTAATGCAATCTTTCTCCTTTTGTGTGCTCACTATCTGTAGCTGCGTATTTAAACAAAAAACAAAAAACAAAACCAGATCCGAAAACGTTTCCAGACAGCCTCGGCTCTGCTGGAAGAATAACAGCATTTTTTATTTCTCTGTGGTGTATCTGTTACCGATTCTGTGCTAGTCAAAAGAATGCTTTCATTCTCTGTTTCTCCATACTGTCTCTAAAGAAGATTTTCCTGGTCAAACTTGCTGACCTTCTCTTTGTCCCCTAAAATCCATACCTGTTTAGAAATGTATAAGCTCTTTAGCGGACATCTTAATCGCTTTAATCCCATCTGAAATTCTTAATTTACTTGCCAAACAAGAGATTTCAAAAGATAAGGATTGCTGGCTGCGTTTGCACCTTGCGGGATCTTAGAAGTGCAGGGGCACCCACAAAATTGCTTGCTTCTCAGACAAAGTCATCTCTGCTCCGATTTATTTGCCAAAAGAACAAAGCAAGCAAAGCGAAAAGCAGATGGCAGAAGACGGTGGCATTAAAGTTTTTCTGCTTATCTCATGAGAATAAAAAAAGAACAGTTGATTATAATCAACATTGTTTATTTCACTGCTTGACTTCCTAAATACCAGCGGCTGGATTACGAGCTTGTCTGGAGATAATCAGGAAGGGACAAGAATTGTGCCTGTTTCAAAATCCTCTCTAACTGGTTGGGGCAGGAATCTGTGCCTCACAAAGCTGATGCTAGCTTTTAATTCCTGATTAGTGCTATTTGAAAAGCTGAAGAAATTAACTGGGCAGACAGTAATCAGAAAGCACAAAGAGAAACAGAGAGAGGGAGGCTGGTGGCTGGGAGAGATTCTTTGCCAGTATTAGCCTGATAAGGAGACACTGGCTGTATCCCTCTGTGATGACAAGGTGACATAGAATTTAACCGGGGAGAAAAGGATCCTCCGGAAATACAGGTTTGAAACTGCATTAGGGAAAAAAGTGCAATCGAAAGCAGTCCATCTTTAAAAGCAATGAAATAGCAAGAATGAGATTTAATAATACGATTCATGGGAAAATAAGAGTAACTTAACCTTTTCCTCCCTTGGGTAACTGCCTGCAGGAAGTGGGCTGACGTAAGTCACCTAAATTTGCAACACAGTTGCCTGAAGCTCCACTTGTTTAACAAAGGACCATCTTGCATGCTAAACTCACTGCAAAGATGTCCCTGAAACCAGATTTCCTGTGGTGAGTGAGGGGCCTGGTATGGTATCAATGGACACCTGCTAAGGGTCACACGCTGGCAGAGAGCCCACTGCTGGAGATATCTTCCAAAAAGGTGCCACTGGATGGCAGTGGTAGAAGTGGCGGTTTCTGCTGCTTCCCTTTACTGCCATCGGCTCCCTCTTCGTTCCTTCTCCTCTGGGCCCCATGTAGCAGCTGTTGATGTGCTCCCACCTGCTCACTTTCTGCTTCTTCCTCCATTCTCTTTCTCCCAGAGCCCATCTGGGCCCAATTCGATAGGATTTGTGGCTTCCCCTGATAGGAGGAAGAGGAGCATCAGCCATCCACAGGTGTCCATGTGTCTGAGTGAGAGAGGAGAAAAGGCCAACTGTCCCATCTGGCCGCATACCTAAGAGAGGCCTCCATCTCCCTCTCCAACCCAGCTTTGTAGGGCCTCCTGTGCAAGTTAAGCATCATCCCCCTACACACACACACACACACACACACATTGCGAGACACGCAGTATTTTTAACACATGGGTTCTTGAGGGCACAAACAGGAACTGAACTCACAAGAACGTAAGAATATAAAACTGGTAAAGGTGAAGTGTGCTGTCGAGTCGGTGTCATCTTCCTATATCACTGCTGCCCAATATAGTTTTTTTCCATAGTCTGGGAAACAGACCCATGGGGATTCAAACCGGCAACCTCTGGCTTGCTAGTCAAGCCATTTCCCCGCTGTGCCATGAGGTGGCTATAAAACAGGCTATAAAACAGGTAGCAAAAACATTTCAACATGTAACATATTCCCATCCCACATATTTCTTTCCCCAATCCCCCCCCCATCTCTAAAGCACCTGGCACAGGTCACAATCCCACTTGGCTGCCCGGCATAGGGAAGGTGCTCCCTGCCTGCCCGTCAGTAAAGGCAGCTTCTGTACTAAGGCACAGGGGGAGCCTTATTTCACCTGGCCTGGTGAGTAGCAAGGAAAGTGCAGCAAGTCACACGGCGAGAGTCTATCGCTCAGTGGCAGAACACACAACCCCTGTAACCCTTCAGCGTGTGTGTGTGTGTGTGTGTGTGTGTGTGTGTTCCCAGATTCAGTTCCTGACATCTTCAGTTAGAACTGGGAACAATCCTGAGCGACATGGCCTGACTCTGAAAGCATCTAGGGGTGTGCACAGAACTGGTCCGTGCACTCCCGGGAGAGCAAGGGAGGTCACTTTAAAGGACAGGGAAGACGCTCCCTACCTGCCCATCCCTGCCCGTCCCTCCGCCCCCCACCGAAGCTCTCCTAAACAGCATGGGTGCAGGGCTGCAGTGTTCCTGCTTGCATTAGGAACCTCAGTGCCCAGATCTGAGATACATCAGACAACCCCCTGAACTACGTCATGAGAGGGTGCATGTCGCCATGCTCATGGCCGACACGAATGCGCATGTGTGTCGGCCATGGGCGTGGTGACATTGAACAGGGTTGCAAGCAGGAATGCTGCAGCCCCACACCCACACTGTTTAGGAGAGCACCAGCAGGGGGAAAGCAGTGGGAAAGGATGGGCAGGTAGGGAGCACCTTCCCTGTTCCTTACCGTGATGCCCCCGCCCTCCACACTGGCTCACATGCAGGACCTTCGAACCGGTTCAGCGCTCCAGAAAAGGAGTGCAGAACCGGTTCCATGCACATCCCTAGAAACAGCTTAATGTATTCATAAGCCTGATTGCCTTTAGGTTTCCTGATTTTGTTTGAGTCTATCTCTGTGTTCTCTGCTTGAGCTATGGCTACCTGGGTCCCTCCTGCCCCCCCTGACATTGATCAAGCAAGAACTTCAACATTTTGCAGTTGTAATGTGAATCTGGAAAGGTTGCTGGGTCCTGTTCAGTGTTGGTACTCATTTGGACTATGCTGAACAATTCTGAGTGTGCAAGTCTAAGATGTTCTTAGTGGTAAACCGGAAAGGGATGAAGCAAAATCCATAATGGTTAAGGAAAGTATTTGGAAGGCAGGTCAAATGAGAAAAGGCTGTTAAGGGACTGACAGTATTTAGCCCGGAGAAATGGAGGGGTGGTGTTGAGGGAGAGGAGGGGAGATTTCTCATTAATTGACAAACTGAGTAGGTGTCTAAGAAAGTGAGTTGCCTGGGGAATTATGAATCAGCGACTGTGAATCTCATGTTTGATATGGCTTCATTTTTGCTTAATTCAAATGTGTGTTGAGGCAAGGGAGATCTCTGTGACCCAATAACTGGAGGAACAGGTAAGCTAGGGAAGAAGAAAGAGTTGGAGAAAAGGAAGCGGTGAAAGACATACAAACCATACTTGGAGGTAAAGACATTGCGAAGTCCCCTTTGTAAAAAAAAGGGGGGGAGGGGGGCTTTAGAGAGAAAGCGGGCTCATTATGATTTAGGTCATATCTCTCTGTCAAAAAGAATACATTCCTGGTGTGTTAATTAAGACAACAATAGAATCCATTTAGCTAGGTACCCCATTCTTTCCCAAAGGACAGTTAAATGTTCCCCCGCTGAATGGGATATTTGAAGCTTTGTTTTTCATTTTAATGGGGAATTCTTTCTTGCAGTATACTAGATCATGCTTTACAGCATCCTTACCCTTACAATTCCTTATTGTGTTTATGTGTGCTGGAGTGGTGGGGAGAGACAATTTGAAGCATTTTTATAGTTATCGGCATTTTTAATAGCATCTCCAAGATAGAAAGAGACTCCTGCCTATAACCTTGGAGTAGCCGCTGCCAGTCTGTGTAGACAATACTGAGTTAGATGGACCAGTGGTCTGACTCAGTTTGTTTTTGTTTTCGGGTTTTGGAAAGCAGAGGTCACTCACTTCTGCTTCCTTTGCTCTGGAAGTCAGGCACCTTGACTGGAACTTGCACAGACTCAGAGGCTGTTCACACAACTGAAAACTGTGTAGGACAAGCTGTGCATGCTCCCGATGTGTGGTTGTGTGGGAGCAAACATCTAGGTAGGAGGAGTGATTATGTGGGAGACAGGAGCTGTTTTGGACAGCTTTTCTTCCTACCTTGGTCAAACGCTGGGCATGAGAGAAGGGTAGGATGGTGCTGTCCTACCCAGCTCCTGCCTCCCACACAATTTCTTCTCCCTCCTCCTTCCTTAGTTGTTTGCTCCCACACAACCAAAAATTGGGAGTGTGCACAGCATACAAACATGGGTAGGATACCCTTGTCCTACCCTTTTTCTGGTTTTTTGTGAATGGCCACTCTGTATTTGGTGAATCTGTAGAGGAAGAGAAATGCAGGTTTGAAGGACAGTTACCAAGAAGGCCACTCAATGGATCCCTGAAGACATGATTGGCACATGGATGGTGTACCTAGCATTTCCAGGAACAGTTTATAGGTACAGTGGGTCCAAACCATGTAGGGCAGGGCTGCTCAACTTTGGCCTTCCTGCAGATGTTGGCCTTCAACTCTCATAATCACTGGCTATTGACCATTGTGGCTTGGGATTATGGGAGTTGTAGTCCAAAAACAGCTGGAGGGTCTAAGTTGAGAAGGCCTGATTTAGGGTGTTATAGGTGCAGGAATATTGGAAGCTACTTTGGGTTGTGTTTGACCATTGGTAGGCAACTCAATAGTGTCTGCTGCAGTGTGGTCTTACGTGGTCATCAACAATGCAAAGCACCTTGAGTTGAGCTGCACTGGAATATGAATTTCAGGACCTGAGACCTCTGGATCAGTTCTCACAGATACTGTGTTGTGTGATTTATAGTTCTGTAATATTTTTTCTATTTTCTTTAAAGATAGATTTTACCTGTGTGTGCATTAAGTGGGTGTGGCACTTGCTGTAGTTTCTGCAAATGAGACAAACTTGAGTTGTGTAGCTTCAGTCCTGAACTGACTCAGTTCAGATTTAGCACCCTCTTACCCATCTGTCTGTACACACATAGTTAAACTAGGACAGACTCACAACTATTTATTGTTTTAAGGCTTTTGCCATATGCTATTACCCCCTCCCCCATAATGTTTGGGGGCAGAGGGGACATAGCCCCATGGAAAATGTTTTGTTGGACCCAGGATTTCTATGGATGGAGCAATAACTTCAGCTTCTTTGACCTTGGGCATTGTCCCCTGTAATTTGTCGAGAAGCCTTGAGGGATATTGTCCATATGAATGCATCACCAAAGAACATTTCATGAATGCAAAAGTGACATTGTGAATGGACTCTTAGATTTATGGGGAATTGAAAAGAGCCGTTCACTTGTTGATTATCACCTTTTGTCCCCATTGCAAGAATTATTGACAGGCACCAAAGTCTGCATGTAAGTGAGGCTGCTTTATGGAATGCATGCCATAAGATTTCTGGAAGGTGATACTAATTACACTTCTGCTGGAAAATTGCTATCATCCAGACAGATGAGCTTTCACCTCCCATCTACCAAGTTACTCTCTTTCCTCCAAGCATTAGGTTTAACTCACTCAAATCTTGCAAATATATTTAGCTGCTATGGAACACAGAGTACTAGCAATAATGTGTCATAATATGCTAAAAATGATCTTGTGAGAATTTCTGTTTAACAATTAGTGTTCTTGGTTCTGGCTTTGTTGTGAATGAAATACTTTGAGGGTAATACATGCACGTTTAGATTGCCCTGCCCTATGTTATGTCCGGTGCTGTGTCCTGTGTGGCCTTTGGTAGAGCGAGCATTGCACCTGGAAAAAGTGGGCTGTCAGCGGACCAGGTAAGGACCTGCTTACCTGCTTCTTAAGGGAACCACTCCCCACCCCGCCAAACTGTTTCATGCACATCTGTACTCCCCACCTCCCATCCCTTCAAGGTTACCTACTTCCTTTCTAGGCCAGAGATTGGTCATGACATCTGAACAGTGGGTTCAGATGACATGACCAACCTCTGACTTAGAAAGGAATCTTAGGATCTAAGATCACCCATCTTAGCTTATCCTAACCATTCTGCTTCAAAGTACCAGTTGGTACTGGTACTTTGAAGTACCTCTGAGTACCAGTTGCAGGGGAGTAACAGCAGGAGAGAGGGCATGCCCCTTTCAACTCCAGCTTGTGGCTCCCAGCGGCATCTGGTGGGCCACTGTGCGAAATGGGATGCTGGACTAGATGGGCCTCCTTGGGCCTGATCCAGCAGGGCTGTTCTTATGTTCAAAAGGACCCGATGTCTGAACCTGAGGCCTGAAGTGCATCTAGATCTTGGGTTCTCTGAAACAAATAGATTTCAAATAAATAAGCCATAAAATGCCTATGTTTGGATGACATGACCAATCTTGGTATTTCCTAACCTAGGAAGGAAGTAGGGACACGTGTGGGGATGAGATGGGGGAGTGCCCCCTTATCTCCCAGAGCTAAGACAAGCCCCATGGAGCTTGACTTCAACTGAGTTTCCACACAGGGTCTGATTCTGCCCTTTCTGTTGCTAGAATGTGGAACCCGGAGGGCCTGTCATCTGCATAATGTGCATACTTTAGTTGGAAGCCTGGAAGGAAGATTAGAACTGGAGCCTGAACGTAGTCACAGCAACATTGCAGTTAAGACAAATATTAAACATTAATATGTTTCAGTTAAAAATAGTCAAAAACCACTTCCTGGTGCGTTCCCCGCTCTGCCATAATAGCTGATTGCCATTTCACAGTCTTTTGAAGGAAGTAGGATGGAATACCCTCCACCCTCATAGGAGTTCAAAATAAACATCCCCAAAGAATTTAGATGTTTCCGCCTTAAGGGCAATGGATGACATCAGTCAAAATGGTCTCCCCCTAGAGGATATCATGTGATAACCAGGTCTTGTGGGATACAAGTCTATCTCGTTTCTCCAAAATGAAACAGAAATGTTCAAAAGGGGACGTTGGGGATGTGGCAAACATGGTTGTTAGGCTGTAACAATGAATAAATTTAACACAGATAGAATAATGTGCCTTATTGCTATATTTGGAAGTATGTTTGAAGAAGAGAATCACATTTGCTTGAAGCCAGTGTTATGAGGAGCAGCTCAATAAGCCATATACTAATGCAATGCAAGAGACACAGTTTAATGAACACCAGAAATTTTAAGGAGGGGAAAGTTGGGGGTATTTTGAAATGTATGCTGATTCTTTCAGGAAAATCGGCAAAATGTGTTTTGTACCCTATTTCTGAACAAACTCAGATACAGTATTACAAATTAGAAGATATAGCTAAAAATAATTGCTTTTGCCAGAAGCTGCAGAAGATGGATGTGGAGGAGCTTGTGGAAGAAACCAAAGGTGGTTCTCAGGGGCAGTGTGATAGCTAGTGTGGTGTAGTGGTTAGAGTGTTGGACTTGAACCAGAGAGATCTGGGTTCACATCCCCATTCAGCCATGAAACTCAGTGGGTGACTTGGGGCCGATCGCTTCTCTCTCAGCCTAACCTACCTCACAGGGTTGTTGTGAGGATAAACATAACTGTGTACACTGCTTGGAGGAACGGCAGGATATAAATGTAGTAAATAAAATATCCAGCACTACCCAGTGTTAGGGGCAAGGAGCAGTGGTAGGGCAGGAGGCAAACAGAGGGGAAAAGAGGCAGTGGCAAGCAGTGGGAATGGGGAGGGGTGAGGGTGAGGGCAGATGGCAGAATCCCTGGGGGTGTGGGGGCCTGTGTTCATTGGACACCTTTGGACAGTGGTAGTTATGCCCCTGATCAGAACTCTTGAAGGCACTGTGACACAGGAGCTTTGAGGAAATGAAGTTATTCAACAACAACAACAACAACAACTAATTAATTAATTTTAAAGCATCACCTCATCATTTAACAACATGATCATCATCTTGTAGAATTGTAGGCTGGAAAACAAGGAGAGGCTTTGGAAAGCACTGGATGCAATTTGTGCTAATTATCTCAGGGTTTCATGAATGCTAATAATCACTGATTTCCCCAAAGTTAATTACAATTAAGAAATACCATTTCAGGAAAAAGTGAAGGACTCGGGCTTAGTACAAACTGGGCCAGTTTCTAAGTAGGAATTGTTCACATTACCATGATCAGTGCATTTATTTCTTACTTACTCTAAGACTTCTCTTGCTAAGCAGTTGTTCTTTTTTTTTTTAATGACTTTAGTCTGCAGAAGATTTTTGTTGTTTTTTTTCATTAAATGGCCCATATGCAGGATGAGAGATAAGAGGATCACAGAAATAATTCTAATATCTATCAAACTTTATAGGTATTACCTTTCCCCCATCCTCCTCCTCCCCTTTGGAGCAGTAAGAGCAATCTTTCTGGTTTAGGATTTTTCTCATTAACATGGGTGGATTTCCCCTTTGTTATCTGTCAGATTAAATAACTGGCATCTTTTTACAATTGCCGGCAGCCTAATATTCTTTTGCGTTTGGGAAAGCTCTAGGATCATGAATGTTTGCCACGAATATCATGGTGGAGCTGTGGTAATATTCCCATAAAAGCTTTAAAAAATGAATAGGACATTATTTTAACCAATGAATAAGAACATTACCCCCCCCCCTTGTGCAACTCAATATGGATATCATTTCACAAAAAGGTATCCAACTGTTATATATTATTGCTCATCATCATGTGTATATTCATATTTATATCCAAAGAAGAATGATACAAAGCGGGTTGGGGGACACTTGCGTGAAGATTAATCTTTTGTTTTCCCTCCCTTCCTCTGTTAACTTTCCAGCCTTACAAATTTATATTATACAGTCCTTCAGAAGAGACCTGTCTTTTTTGTTTTTGTTCCTGATGTTCCATAAAATGTCAATTACTTTGATGGGACTGAGAATAAAACATTAGGAAACAGTGGTCCATTTTCAGATGGACTCTCGAACAGTGATGAAAAGAATGAAGGGGAAAAAATTGCAGAGCAGCTATAGGTTTCTTTGTAGTCTCCTCCCATCCCATGCTAAAGAGGAAATCAACTTTTCAAAAGCACAATATACATTTTAAATTGCCAAGTAGCCTGCCTCTTCAGCAGTACAAGTGGTGCAGGGGAATCTTGAAAGAAGGGAGTGAGAGTGAATGGATAGAATTAAGGCCTTTGACTGGCCTGGTTTACACCGTCATCAAAGTCATGGTAGGGTGCAGGACACACTGGTTTGCATGATAGTGGGAACTCACACAAATCCCTCCAGCCCAGCTTGCTCAAAGCAGGGTTGCCTACCCTGCTCTTAACCAAGGTGGGGAGAGAAGAGAGATCTCCTACCTTGATCCTCTGGCTGTGTGAATTCACTTGCCTCTTTTGCCCAGCCCCAGGGATGCAGCAGGCCCTCCCAGGCATGGAAACAACACAGATCCATGGACACGAGGACATCCATGGACCATGGACCATCCAAGGGGAG
Organism: Hemicordylus capensis; assembly: GCF_027244095.1. Lineage (NCBI taxonomy): Eukaryota > Metazoa > Chordata > Lepidosauria > Squamata > Cordylidae > Hemicordylus > Hemicordylus capensis. The sequence continues at coordinate 26,077,649 of NC_069667.1, forward strand.
TGGCTCCAACCTCCTGATCAGTTTTGGCTGCTCTTTTCAGCTCTAAAATATGCTTAAGTCGCAGTTATCAGAACTAACAATCCTCAGTGCTAGAACTGTGCAAAACCCATTAAGAAATTTGTTGTAACACTTTTGGATTTCTTGGCCCTCAGACTCTCTTCAAATTTTGCTTTGGGTTACATTTTAGGGACAATTCTACTCAATCCAATAACATTTAAGAACTGTGCAATAAATCCTTACTAATTCCTAAATATCCTGGTTTGAAATTGAAATACTGGCTATTAAAGCCTTCGTTGGAAAGGTAATGGCAAAGGAGCAACATGATTTAAGCAGCATTGTTAATTCAATTACCTGTACCATGTCCATCTTGGCAGTGTTACAAAAGGCTCCTCTCCCTTCCTCGCACTTCCCAATGCTATAGGGAGTCACTGTTGTCAATTATTTGTGCAGGTCGAGTCATTTTTCCTTATCTAACTTTATTTTCTCATGCAAATATGACCTTTATCTCTCAGTCTATTGAATTACATTTTATTAAGGCCACTTGTCTGGCTTGGGAATTGGTTTGGGGGGAGAAATGTTCCCTGGAAGACAACTGACCAATTGAAGTGTTCTGGAAAATACATTCCAACTTGACATGGTTTTTAGCAGGGTGGGCGGAGGGGAGGATGTCTTTGCTTTTCAGAATCTAACCTTTGCAACTCCAGCTTCCTAGAATATGTTCACAATGGAGGAAAGAAGTGGGCTTCTTCAAGGATGGTGATTAGAGTGTTGGCCTAAGACCAGGGAGACCCAAGTTCAAATCCCCATTCAGCCATGAAACTCACTGGGTGACTCTGGGCCACAGCCTAACCTATTCCTAGGGTTGTTGTGAGGATAAACATAACCATGTACACCACTCTGGACTCCTTGGAGGAATAGCAGAATATAAATGTAAAAATAAAATATTGGAATCAATACTCTTGAACTGGTTCAGAAGTGATCAGTGATACGGTCAAGGCAGATGCTTTCATCTGCATTTTCTTTTCATGCTGTGATCGTTACAAAGCCATTTTAGGGACATCAGGACGTGGTTGTTGAGGGCATATATTCAAGTGCTTTATTGAACTTTCTAAACCACCATGCTTCATACTTTTTTTTTTTTTTTTTTTTTGATGAGGGGAATAAACCAAGTTAAATAGATATTCCATAGAAATGAATGGCAGTATCATTCACTGTGAACTGCATAAATAATTGGATTCTTTGATTTATTTCAGAAAGCCTGAATCCTGCATGCATTTAATTGTCACTGTATTAATGTTGTTTAAATATCAGCCAAGTGTCAGTGTGTTAACAGATTTGTGGTTATGTAGGCTTTCTGAATGTTTTGAGTTTTTGGTAACTTGTTTTCCTCAAGAACAGAAACAATTTTCCTTAAAACAACAAAAACAATAAGCAGCTCTGTATATGACTGTGACTATGTATAGTTATATACTGAAGCTATTCACACGTGCACCAAAAAAGGGGTAGGAAGCCCAGCCTGGTTTTTAGTGCGTGTGGGTATCTGCCAGGAGCTGTGCAGCTACCGCTGGTGGTGTGTTGACAAGCTGTTTAGGGAACCCATTTAGGGAGCTTAGCTCAGGTTTTGGGTGTGTGAGTAACCAAAAAGTGGGCTAAATGCTTGTGTGTAGGTGCTGCACGGCTTTGCTGTGCACCGTGCAGTGCATTAGGGAAGCTCCAGGGGCCTCTTGGCCCCCAAACCTTCCTGATCCCTCCCTGCTACCGGCAGAAGCTGGCAATTGTCCGATACGGCTGCCTAGCAAAATGGATGGGATTGTCTGAGGGGCAGGTCAGCTTTTTGCGGCTTCCAGCCCTCTCCCTCTCCGAGCCTGTTCTCCAATTGTGAGAATGGGCTCACTGCTTTTCAACAAAAGTTCTCAAAGCAGTTTACATAGAAAAAAACAAAAACAAAAACAAACTGGTTCCCTGTAAGGGTGTTACAGGCCTGCTCAACTTGCCCCCTCCACCAGCAGTTTTTGGACTACAACTCCCATATTTCCCAGCCTCAGTGGCCAATAACCAGGGATTATGGGAAATGTTGGCCAACATCTGCAGGTGGGCCGAAGTTGAGCAGCCCTGGTGTTAACAATACTGAGCTAGTTGGACCAATGTTATGGCTCAGTATAAAGTAGCTTCCCATTCAGAGGGGTGTAGATTGTTAGGTGCACCCAGAATGTCCCACTTCTGCCTCTCTTGTGGAACATTAATATGCCCTGACACAAATATCAGTGAAGGCAACCAACTTGGAGGAATGGTATAGGTCAACATTGTCAAATGAGCCCATGCTTCTGAGCTCTGGTTTTACGAGGTCCTTCTGTGACACTTGCTAGTCTAGAAATGATTAAAATCAAATCTGTCATAGAAATGGCTTGCTTGTACAGCAGTTACATTATATATCACTCCCATGACATTTGGCTGTAATGTCTACATTGTATATAGTCTTGCAATATATGGCTCTTTCGTGGCAACACTAATCACTATCCCAAGATCTGTAGATCCTGAGAGAATTAATCTCTTGCAGGTTGGCTGAAGGGGGAAAGAATGTTAGACAGATGGCAAAAAAGAAATAATGTATGAAGTTTTATTTTATAAACTGTGATTAATTCCATTTTCATTTTAGAACCCTGGAGGTCTTAAAGCTTTTTTTAAATCCCCAAACCTTATGTGAGTAAATATGGTGGCACTTAAATTTCTAAACTGGAGCACAGTGTCAGCTGGTGCCCTTTACACGGACGTGTATGTATTCAGGATCAGTCGGGGAAACTACAACTTGTAGATTAGATTCAAGCCCATACTTAGGAATGCTTCATAGATGTACAAAAGGGATTAAGTGCATTCATGGAGGGTAATACTATTAGTGGCTGACATATAGAACATACAGAACAAGGATGTTTTGGTGCATGAAGAGAACAGCCTCACAGAACTTAGCAGGGCTGTTCTTATGTTCTTATATTGATTGCCAGGAAATCTAGGACCAACAAATGGAAGTATTTTTTCACATAATGCATAATCCACTTGTGGAATTCTCTGCCACAAGATGTGACAGCCAACAACTTGGATGGCTTTAAGAGGGGTTTGGATAATTTCGTGGAGGAGAGGTCTATTGATGGCTACTAGTCGGAGGGCTGTAGGCCACCTCCAGCCTCAAAGGCAGGATGCTTCTAGGTACCAGTTGCAGGGGAGTAACAGCAGGAGAGAGGGCATGGCCTCAACTCCTGCCTGTGGCTTCCAGCGGCATCTGGTGGGCCACTGTGCGAAACGGGATGCTGGACTAAATGGACCTCCTTGGGCCTGATCCAGCAGGGCTGTTCTTATGTTCTAGAACTTCCCAACTGACTTCACCAGTGCAGCAGGGAAGTGGCAGTTCTTGATGCCCTCTGCTTCCCCAGGAAGCCCTCTCTGCCACCCAAAAATATTTCCCCAAGGGCTCTGCAACCCTCAGGGACATATTTGGGGGGAATGGCACAGAAAGATTCCTGGGGAAAGGGAAGGTGTCAAAAACTGCTGCTTGGGGGACTGCATTGATGCAATTAGATGGGAAATTATGTAGGCAGCTCTCCCATTACACTGGTGCATCCTTACTCTGTATGTCAGCCAAGAGCTGTTAGCCAGGATGGCTCAATGGAGCCTCCCTATTTGGAGGCAGAATATGGATGAATGACAGAAGCTACGGACAAGCAACCATGGGAAATGTTGCCTTCCTGTCTTGTTTGTAACTCCCTGGAGCCATCTGGATGGTGGCTATAGAAAACAGAACGTTGGTCTGCAGCAGTGTTCTCTCCAACAGGGATTCGCAGATGTTGTTGACTATAACTCCCAGCATCCCCAACTGCAATGGCCTTTGGCAGGGGATTATGGGAGTTGTAGTTGGAGGGGACACTGCACAGCACCCATAAATGAGAACACAGAATGTTTCTCTTAACTTTTCCAGCTATCCCCCCCAAACTGGCAAGAGAGGCAGTGGCATGTGACACAACACTGGTCTGCAGTGTTCTTTAGGTGGACTTTAGGTCCAGTCCCACAGGATTTTCTGATGCTTAATTAGCCTTTCACACTTGAATGAACTATTCTGTCATTGTATGCCAAAGTGGATGGAGCTTTTTCTTCTCATTTATCCAGAGTTAAAAAGCCTGAGAGTTCTTTAGAGGGACTAGTCTGGGAGCCTAAGAGGGGAAAGTCACAGTTCCTCCATTGCTATTCACTAAGCTAAAAAGCTAACCAGCTTACAGGGCTATTTGTTCATACATTGTATTTGACACATGTTCAATCTGCATGTGTAGAATTTAATGTGTTATATGAGACCGCCTCCTTCAGAGGGGCATAGTGTAGTGAGTGCATCCAAAATGGAACAAAAACAATTAAAAGACCAGCTGCTGCAAATAATGTATGTAAATAAAAAACATCTTATGGCAGAAAATTCAGTGATCTATCGTTTATGAAGAGCATCAGCTAAAACACATCTGGATTTTTCAGTAAATATTTTTTCTGCCAGAAGTTTGATTTTCATACATTATTTGCAGGAGCTGATCTTTTTGTTATTGAATTTTTCATCTTTGTGTACACCATTTTTCCTGTACATCCAAATTGGCACACTTCTGCCCCTGTGTAAACAGACTGTGTGGGTTGTTGTGCACACCTGCAGCATAATGGGCGAATAGCTCTGGTGGCAGCAGCCTTCTACAACCTTAGCTGCCCTACAGACCGTTCTGCCTATCATTTTCTGGGGCAGGGTTGTGGGGCAGGGTTGTTCCATGTTCCTGTGCAGTAGTCTTGTCTGCACTAGGGATCTTTAAAACTGAAATGAAATGAAACCTAACCAGCCAAATAAAAACAATGAATCTCTGCACTCTGGAGCCCTCTTAGAGAAGATTTTGCTCAAGTTCAACTTCTGGTTCAGATTGCTTCTTATTCCGGTATGTGGTAACTTAGAAGGAAAAGGGCAGAGAGGGGCACGGCTTGCATCTGTTTGCAGGAAAGCTTGGCTATAAGTTGATCTTAGAATGGAATGGGCATCATCTGTACCTTTAACTTTGCTCTCATGTGTACATTTCCCTGGAGTGCTCTATTTAAGAAAGAGAAGGAGGAGAAGGGGAAGGAAAAGTGGGGAGGAGGTGGAGGAGGAAGAGGAAGAATAACTTCCATGTTAAGCCCATCTCTCAATGTCAGACTGAATGCAAGAAAATCTCCTCCCAGGAGATTTGAATAGGAAAAGATGGCCATTTAGATACCCTGGCTGACATCCTGATTAAATTAGTGGAAATCCTGTTGAAAGTAAGCAGTCCTTTAGAGTTACTCTGAAGTAATACAACTGAGTAACTTAGTCTGGCTAGACCCTGGTCTTGAACTATTTAAAGCTTTAAGGGTAAGAACCAGTATCGTATGAAATGTGAAAATAAAGGTCCACTCAGGAGCAACGTCTGTCATCGTCACACATGTAGAATCTCTCCTTTCACTGGAGGCAAGGCAGGACGATTCTTCTCAAGAGTACGCCTAGGGATAGCACGTGTTCATCCAATTGGCCCAATTTCATTGTACATCTTGCCACCCCATCCCCCCTTCTCTCCTGATTGCTGGGGGTGGGGTGGGTGGGACAAGGGACAGAGTGGGAAGAGGGAACCCCCACATCTCTCTTTCCCATTTTACAGACTTACAAACTTGTAATGGGATATGGTGGCATCCTTGTTGCCGGGCAACTGCTTCATTAGATATGAGTGGGGGATGGAGCGGCCAGCAAGAAGCACCGCAGGCATGGAGCGGGTGCAATCCCAGGGTGTGTGTGTCTGGGCTGCTCTCTCTCTGATAATGGTTCCAGAAACAGCACAAAACAGCGCTTACAGAGCAGTCCTCATTCAGAGGTAACGCTGCTGCCCCCAAACCTCAGATGGGGTGATGGAATGCACTACAAACTGAAGGTTCAAATTGGAGTTTGGTGAGGGAAACCTCAGGTCACTTTTGCCATGAAACCACGGTTTCACACATTCAGATGTACACAAATTCTGACCTGTGCCCCATTTAACTGTGTTTTTGCGTTACGTGCAAATGCAGTCACTTTGAATTCACTATAATTATAAATAATAATAGATAGTTGGTATAATGTCTTTATATGAGCATTTACCAATGCCTGAGATTCATTTTAACGTAATTAAATTCTAGGAGTGATACCTAATCATACAACCATTACTTTAAATCGACTTGTATATTTTTCTTGACAGTTGAGCAATTAAAAAAACACACAACACCACAATGATTTAATTCAGATCTTTCCAATATTGTTAATTTTTCAGTGCTGGGAAGATAATACTGCACAGGTGCTCCTTATGTTATTTGACAAGCGGAGGCATGTGCAACTTTTTGGAAAGCTTTATGCTAGCTGATCAGAAGCAGAGCAGTAGGAATAAATGTGTGTATAAAGAGCTTTTACTGGGATGAAATGAAAAGGAACTGAACCCTGCGGGTTTGAAAGACTGTAGAATCTCCTTATACAAGGTATTAAGTATACAAGAGGGCGTAATGGCATACATACCGCGGCACTGTGGAGTGGCTGTTCATTGAGCATACAAACATGCACAATTGACCCCCTTTTAGCTGGCACTGTGTGCTTTCTGCAGTTTTTTATGCCCTGTATTTCAAGGTAGTTTGTGTCAATCCAGTTTCTGTCAATCTAGAGTCATAGGAACATAGGGAGCTGCCATATACTGAGTCAGACCCTTGGTCCAGTCCAGCTCAGTATTGTCTTCACAGACGGGCAGCAGCTCCTCCAAGGTTGCAGGCAGGACTCCCTCTCAGCCCTATCTTGGAGATGCTGCCAGGGAGGGAGCTTGGAACCTTCTGCTCTTCCCAGAGTGGCTCCATCCCCTGAAGGGAATATCTTGCAGGGCTCACACATCAAGACTGGCATCCAAAGAAGTCTGTCCCCATGTCTATGTGAGAAGATGGCGGTGTCTGCTTCCCATGGCAGCCCTTCTTGTATGCTCTCCAAAGCATCTGAGAGCAACTTTTCAGAGGGCAAAGCTGGCTGTCATTGGCAGGAGGGAAAGTGAAAATGTGTTGATTGTACTGTGTTTGCCTGAATCCAAGACTAGTCCCCTCCCCAAGTTCTTTGACATTAGATATGGGGGGGGGGCATCTTAAATTCAGAGTCCTCTTATTTTCGGATAAATGTGGGGCATAATCTCTGTGTATGTTTAAGTGGGTCGTCTTAAATCCCGAGTTGTCTTCTATTTGGATAAACAGTATGTGGCACCATAGAACTAGCAGAAAACTGAGGGCTTTTTTTAATAGTGACAAAGATGCCCCAGACAAATTGCTTGTCTATACAGTTGCAACCCAAGATCTCTGAGCACCTGTAACTGATGATCTGGTAGAGATCCGTCGACATCCATAAGACCCTCCCGACCTTCCCCTCTGCAGTAGTGTTGCTTGGCTATGGACGTACTGGTGTGGCTGCTGCTGCTGCTGTTACTGCTACTGCTATAGATATTATCTGGTCATCAAGTATGAACTCACCTGTCTACATGACGGTCGTCCTCCGTGGCGGTCGTCCAAGAACTGAGGGACGTAGCATCCAGCCCGCTCTTAAATAGCACGCTCTGCATGTGGGCGGGACTTGGATGCCTCAACAAGCTGAGGCATGGCTACCGCGGGTTTTCCTGCGCAGGCTCAGCACCCAAATAACGCTTTGCTCAGGACTTAACAACCATACATGGATTCAGTCCCAAATCTGGTCCAAGACCATTCGGCCGTCTCTCTCTGCACTATACCTTGCTGGTTTCAGTACATTTAAAGACTTGGAATTAGAAGAGATCTTGAGTTGCATCTGCAGAAAGTTGGTCATGCCTCAGTCCCATTGAAATTAATGGGATTTAATTTAATCACAGCTAAGTTGTGACCCTGAATTTGGTGCTGTTCCTTTTCATTATGAACTTTCTTTGTCAACGACCCTTGAGTTCCAATGTCAGGAGGGTGCTTTCACTCAGACTACTGCAGGCTTTGCAGATTTCCTCATCTATGCACCTTGCTGTTTTCCTCACCTTTACAGACATTTCACGACACATCTGGACCTCCATTGTTGTAGCAGATCTCTATTCCTGCATATGTCGATAATGCTAAGTGCCAATACAACATAATAAAAGGAATTTTTTTGTAATCAAATTGGCAGCATAGGAAAAGCTGTCGAATGCCATCAGGGGCCTGTTTTTTTCTGGTTAAGCTTCAAAGTTAACTTTACATTGTTAATCACATAAATCTCTTAAATAATTAGCATTTGCTATTCACTGGGGCTAAGCATTTAGCAGGCTTTAGCAGCAATTAATTAGGTGCTTTCCCCCAAAGTTTGCCAAGCCTTTAAAGTAAAACTTGTGTCGGATGAATCACGCTGCACAATCCACTGACATGTACACACATATTTCAATTTCTTTGGAAGGCATATTTTCCTCCTTCCTCACAATGGGCTGTGGGTCCAAATCCTGATGCCTCCAGGATTGGGCTCCCGCTTTGGGATAACGGGCAGCTCAGGAACTCTTGGGGAACCTGCTCACAAGGGAAAGTGTTGGCATGATGAAGGGGGTGTGCAGCAGTTTGCCTATTCTTGGAATAAAGGAAGCATGTATGGGGTGGGACCCTAGTCCAGTGAGAGAGTATCTGCTTTGCATGCAGAAGGTCCCAGGTTCAATCCCTGGCAGCATCTCCACCAAGTAGGACCAGGGAAAGGGCTTTTTGCTGTCAAAGCCTCTTCAGCTTGAGGCTTTAACAGCAAAAATGGCCACCCTCACTGAGACATGTTGATTTGTTCCCTGCAGTAGGAACCTCTGCTTTTCTTTTACATTGCAATATTTCATTTTCTTTAAATAAGTTGCTAAATAGCTATATAATTATTTCTCTTAGCCAGCGAGCGTGGGGATGTGGCAAAGCTATGTGTGCTGGCAAGGGAAGCGCCTGATTGGCTGGGTGCCAGTTGGCCTGCAGAGGTGCTTGATTGGCTGGGCGCCAGTTGACCCGGCAGCTGTGAGGATGCAGTGGTGGCAGGCCTAGCCCTGGGCTGAGAGGAGGCGGGAGGCAGCAGATGGACTGGCTCCGGGAACTGAGTGGGGAACGAGTGGTGGTAGCAAAGCCCCAGCGCCTGTTGTAGCCTGGGGCGGGAGGGAAACGGGTGGCGGAGCCCCATTGGAGGCTGGGGTGGGAGGGAAATGGGCAGCAGGGCTTCCCTGTTCGCCGCCCAGGAGGAGGAATGGCAGCGATGGGGCCCTTTTGGGCCACCCTCCGCCCTGTGCGGCTCCTCTGTGCAGGTTGGGGGAGAACGAAAGGGGAGAGGGCAAGAGAGCATGGGGCTTGAGGGGGGAAGGGAGGGCAATAGGTACCAGGGCAGGGAGGGGGAGGGAGGAACAGCCGGCCCCAAAGAGCACACAGATCCTCTGTGTTGGGTCGGCTAGTTGCTCTTTAACATAAAAAAAAAATCTTTTTAAAAATTGGCTGCTAGCATTTCATGTATCACCCTTCACAATTTCAAAATGTTACAGACAAACCCTTCTCACACACCCCACTTCAATTTGCTGTGAAATAATACTGGACTCTTCAAAGTCCGCAGCAACCCTTCATTCTGTCACCAAATGAAGAGGGCAGAGGCTTCTCGTGTACTTGGTGCCAGTCATCTTGAGGTCAGGTTGCAATGGAAAGGTGGAGAGGGCCCCTGCCCCCCGCCCCGCTTTCAATAAGACTTCCCCAACGGACTCACTGCACTGCATGCCTCTCTTGAGATAACTAGTTGGGGACTTAAGTGCCCATTGCCTTGAAAACAATGTGTTTTCCACCACTTTGGGGTCAAGATAACATTGTTAATGTCAAGGTGTGTGATCCTGTTTTAGCCATGCTTGAGATGTTTTCGGCGTATTGGCTTTAGGCACTGTTTCACGGTTCTTAGTGAATATTACAATTTCTGCCCACAACTCTTAATTCAGGATTACTTCTGCCTGATCTTTCCAGAGGATGGCCTATTTGAAGATTCCTTGATTTTTGGCTTTCAAAGTGTTATAATATTTGCTCCGTTCTTGAATTCTGCATTTAGCAGAGCTTTCTGTCTTTCTTTCTTTCTTTCTCTCTCTCTCTCTCTCTCTCTCTCTCTCTCTCTCTCTCTCTCTTTCTTTCTTTTTTGCTATCAGGTATTCTTCTACCATTTTGTCTTGCCAATTTGATTGCTTGCATCATCTTTGAAAGACTGGATTCCAATTTGTTACTTGCTGAATGGTAAGTACCTGCCTTGTCAGCTCTTGAGGTCCTCCACCACATTATTATTATTATTATTATTATTATTATTATTATTATTATTATTAGTAGTAGTAGTAGTAGTAGTATTTATTGTTATTATAATTATTATTCACATTTTATATCCTGCTCTTCCTCCAAGGAGCCCAGAGCAGTATACTACATACTTACCTTTCTCATCACAACAACCCTGTGAAGTAGGTCAGGCTGAGAGAGAAGTGACTGGCCCAGAGTCACTCAGCAAGTCTCATGGCTGAATGGGGATTTGAACTCGGGTCTCCCCATTCCTAGTCCAGCACTCTAACCACTACACCATTCTGTCTCTCTACCAGTATCTGATTTTCACCTGGCAGAGATGCAGGAGAGGCCTTTCTTGGTGGCCCCATCAAATTCTGGGACTCAAGAAGTCCCACCTTTGCTTCTTGCCTGGTGGCTTTTTCCTCTTGTGTAACTTCCTTTCTTTTCCATCAAGCTTTTAATTTGTCATTAAAGCTTTTAATTTGTCATGTTATTTGGTTTGTTATTCATCACAGTTATTTTTCATCTGCTCTTGATTTTTGCTGGATTTTGCCTGCTGTTTATGCACCTTTGATTGTGATGGTTTTATTTGCTATCTGATTTTAGTGCTAAGGTAAGGATTTAATAAATAAATTTTATTTTTGTCCTTTATTGATTAAAACTCATTGTTGAAATGGGGCAGAATATATGTTTTCCAAACAAACATTTCTCTGACGCAGAAATCTTAGCCCAAATTCTCTCTTTCTCCCCCCGCCTCTGTATTTGAATAACTATTTTGTTAGAAGCCTACTCTTTGACCTGGAAGTCTGTGGTTCTTTCTCAGTTCATGAATTAAGTGCTGTGGTCTTAGTCAAGCACTGTCTCTCATTTCAGCCCCAGTATGCCATTTGGAGAGGATAAGGTTGGTCTACTGTACAGGGCTATTGCAAGCATTACTGAGATAATGTATTTGCAATGCTTTCTGGGTTTAGAATGGAACACAACTCTGTAAATACTCAGTGTTGCTAGGGATGGATGGATATTTCTGTCTGTTTGTTCAGAAAGTAGTTTATTTTCCTTTGATTTCCATTCCACTCTCTTCCATGAAAAAATCCCTATGTGGTTCCCCCCCCCACTTTGCCAAATAAATAAACATAAATCCAATTCAAATACCCCCCTTCCCACCAAAAAAAATAATAATCCATGTATTTATTGCCCAAACTGCAGGCTTAATACCTTGCAAGCCACATGTTTAAATATGCATTTTTTCACAAATGTACAGAAGTCATGGAATCAATAGAAAATGCAACATTCTCTAAAATCTAGTCTGCTGTGGAGTGGGGGTAGGGGTGAGTTCCAGAACCATGTATTCCATCACAAATATCAGCAAGATCGGAATTCGGTCACATTCCCAGTTATTACTATTTAATGCATTTTGTTCTAAAAAAATAATATCCAGTACCAATCAGTGAAATGATGGAGTTTGCGGCTTGTTTTCACCATGTGTTTTTTTAAGCAAATCAAAACATGACTGCCTTATGATTGTTCTGTCTGTACCTGTACAAGAACATGCCCTTATATTTATTGCTTCAAATCATGGAGGCAGCTTTGTGTCATGATTAAAATGGAGGCCGTCAGTTGTACCAGAGCATTTAGGACTGTATGACAATATGAATAATTTACCACTTGCTGAGATTTCTTCTCCCTCCTCTACTTTCTTTATATATTCTTTTAACAAAAAAAAAATGTAATTGGATTTTCTACTGTTGAGAATGTGGTAGATGGTAATTGTAGTTACGTGAGGCAAAGGAAAAAGAGAGAAGTTTTAATGCACACACGGTGTGGCAGCGATGTCGTGGAATGGTGTGGAATTCAGAAGAACACATGCCCATAGGATGAGAAACTAATTAACATCTTTGTTAGAAAAAGAGGGAAGAGCCTGCCCGTTTCAATGAAGTCAGAATATTTGGCTCTTTGAACTGATTTCTTTTTTCCTTCACGACCTGCTCATGTTGGGTGAATACAGATGATTGCCTACCATGTCGTTCAGTTCCTCCAGTGCATATTTATCCAGATATTTAATTATTTCTCACTTTTCTTCCTCTTATTGGTGTCCCCTTAAAACAGAGCAGAAGAGAGATGTGAAATAAAATTACAGCAAAATGATATAGCGACAAAATCGATTCTTCCCCCAAAAGCATTCCTAAAGAGCTGTGTCTTCACCTGGCACCAGAAGGAAAAAAGTACGGAGGGGAGGGGATTCCAAGGGGTTGGGATCACAACCAAAATCGCTTCCCCTGCCACTCAGTCCCATCTGCCCAATCTCAGGAGACCCAAAGCTTGGGATGAGCAGAGGTTGAATGGAGTGTATGGGAGGGCATATCTGGGAAGAAGGAGCCCTCGAGGTCTGCAGATTCACTGTGGTGGTCAAAGACATTTTGCTTCCTGTTGAGCCCGCCCCACCTGCAGGTGGTGGCATTCCTGAGCCGTACTTCCGATATAGCTTGCATCAGGAGTAGGGGAGGGAGGAAAGAAATGCAGAGGATGGTGGTAGTCAGTGGCAGGGAGACCTGTGGACTGGTGGCAGTGCTTACAGTTCCCTGTGCCTCTCCTTTGACCTATGCCCGAAGCGACTACCCCTCTACCTGAAGCGACCACCCCTCTACCCATGCCCGAAGCGACCAGTCCCAAGCCATTTAGAGTTTTAAAGGTAAGAAGCAACACCGTGAATGGAACAATATTTGTCAGCCTTTTGGGGAGCGGTGATGGGGGGGTGAGCATTGGGACAATTAAATACATTTCAAGTTAGTTCAAAATGTGTAGGACAAAAACGCCCAAAGGAAGCGCCTTTTGGATGGTTCTCCAAAGGTGTTCATCCCAAATGTCGGCTTCAGATGAATGGCCTGCTCAATATATCACTTTCAAAATTACTATTAATGAATTTAGGACATTTGTAGACTGATTTTGCAGTACCATCTGAATTGTGGTTTACAATAAGAAACAAAATAATAATCATGAAATAGCTGACAGCAGCCAACAGACTCGTCAAAACAATAAGGCAGTCTCCGCACCTCTGCAGGCAGAGCATAACTGCCTAGAGCCTTTGGAGTCAGGCGGTGTATAAATCAAATTAATAATAGGAAGAAAATGTAGGGGCCACACTGGTAAAGGCCATGCTTCTAGTGACTGCCATTTGGATCGTACTCCAATACAGATATAACAGACTTATCACAGCTGAGCACCAAGCAATCAGCAAGTGGGAGCCAAGCCAGACATGGTCAAGTGGTCAGAGAGGCAGGGAAATTTCTTGATTAGCAAGCCAAAGGTTGCCGGTTCGAATCGCTGCTGGTATGTTTCCCAGTCAATGGGACACACCTATATTGGGCAACAGTGATATAGGAAGATGCTGAAAGGCATCCTCTCATTCTGCGCGGAAGATGGCAATTGTCAACCCCTCCTGTATTCTACCAAAGACAGCCACAGGGCTCTGTGGTCGCCAGGAGTAAAAATCGACTTGACGGCACACTTTACCATTACCTTTTAAGTATCTTTTAAGTATCTCAATGGCAGATACCTCCATTGGCCACCAGAATGTTAAAAACACTCCCCTCTGTGCTCATGGACCATTATTAGTATGATGCGGTCTGTACTTTTGTGACTAACAACAACAACAAAACCCCCACCTTTTAAAATTTCTAAATGTAGGGCATTCCATTGTGCATTGAGAGTTGTGCACGGCCTTGAGCACATTTTGCAGAGGAAGTGGTCTATAAATGTAGTCAATATTGCCTCACCACATGAAGCCGCTGTGAAAAGAGAACTACGTCCCGGAAGCTGCCAAGTTTAAGGCATGCCTGGCTGATCCAGGCAGTGAACTTAAGATTGATTCCTAGTTGTGGGTGGAAAGAGAGTTCATTAGTTCCACGGTGCTATTTTTAGTGTAAGCATTCCTGTTGACACCTATAGGCACCTTAAATTAATGTTGACTTTGTTATCAGCCTGAATGACAGCAATAAATTAACTCCCTAGTGTAGCAAACACTAACTTTCCTATTCATCTTGACAGAAATGTTGATTCCATTAACACGGATGACTAGAATAAATCGCAAGCAGGGTAGCATTTTGTTCCTAATGACATTGTTTTCAAGTGAGGTGTTTAATACATACTTATTTATTCAGTTATTGATGGCTGCCACTGCTCTGTTTTAATGGGCTTTTCATTGCACTGACCATTTGGGATTTTTAAAAGGTGGTTCAGAAAGATTATTTGAAAGAAATGAAATAGAAGTAATTTCAATATTTGCCAGGATGTTTTGATGATGTATTGTTTATGAAGCCATCAAAACTCCTGTGAAAAAGCTACTTCTTGATGGAAGTGACAAGTCCTCAGTACAAGCTTTAATCAGGAAAAATTAGTGTCACAAGCAACATTAATTTGATTGTCAAGTTGAATTAAATTCTTTTGCATGAGTTCTTTTCTTTTTATTGAACTTAACTAGCGGTGTGTGCACCGATGAAAACACAGGTGTACAGTGGATTATTTTTACTGGTCTGATTTTCCCATTCGGCAAATTTCTGGCTCTATAAGGAGGTAAAACCAAACCTCATAAAAGCTTGTTTAAATTTAATTTAAATGGTGCTGAATATTGCTAGATTTTATGGGTCACTGAGTACATTCATACAGCGAGCTTCTATTTTTCCTCCAGCTTCTTTGAATATAATGTCAGATACTAAGCCTGAAATAGTCTTGGAATCTTCTGAGTATTGTTTGTTTCTTTCCCTTTAAAAAAAAAAATCAATTGGATGTAATTTAGTTTTAGGCACTATGGCATAAAAGTTTCACATCTGTGTTTTAAAAAATTCAGAAGTAGGATGCCAAAAAACAAATGAGAGAGAACATGGTTTCTTTCCCAGTCAAGCTGCTGTGTTAGGCATAAGAATGTAGCATTTGCACTCAAAGAGGGCACAGTCTGTGGGGAAATACTTCTGTGCACTTCCCATTGACATGAAAGGGAGCCTGACTAGAACTTTATCAGGATATGTCTAAGTATAAGCAACTGCTTTTATGCATATGGAAACCCTGCTACCCTTCACTCTCTGTTGTTCTTCTGTCTGTGGACATTTAGATTAGAAGCTCCTTGGGACAGAGACCTACATTATGCTTATATTTTCTTATGTGCATGATGTTCTATGAATACATGCATGAATGCATGCATAACTGTTGATATGTGTGAGCAAGGAGTGTCCCATGAGCACGAGAGGTGGAGGCCTCTCAACCCGATCGGCTTGGACCACCATTCCCAGAACCACCTCCAACACTGGTGGTTTTATGAGACTGTATCTAAGGAAGAGGTAAGGGAGTGGTAGAGATGGTCTCCCCCCCCCCGCCCCTTCTTCTAGCATTTATATCCCGCTCTTCCTCCAAGGAGCTCAGAGCAATCTACATGGTTATGTTTATCCTCACAACAACCCTGTGTGGTAGGTTAGGCTGAGAGATACATGACTGGCCCAGAGTCACCCAGCGAAATCCATGGCTGGATGGGGATTTGAATGCGGGTCTTCCCAGTCCTAATCCAACGCTCTAACCACTACGCCATGTTCCAGGGGGCAGGGCAAGGGAGTTGCCTCCGGCATGGGGGTATAGGGGGTGGCAGGTTGATAATAATAAATAACTCCAGTGCATGGCCCTCGCCACAACAGGCACCAGCCCTTGCTTGCCCTACTCTTCATTTCCCCACGCCACTGAGCTGTGCCTCTTTCTTCTCTCCCTGCCCTTACTGGAGCCATCCATGCCTGGCTTGGTGGCACAGTCTGAGAGCTCCATAGGAAGCTGCCGCCATCTGAGTCAGACCATTGGCCCATCTTGTTCAGTACTGCCTACACTGACAGGCAGTGGCTCCCCAGATTCTGGCCTGAACCCCTCTCTCCCAGTTTCAGGCCAGAGTCTCTCCCAGCCCTAGCTGGAGATGCTGCCAAGGTGTAGGGACATGGGAACATAGGAAGTTGAATATTTGACTGACTTCCCTTCTAACCCCATGAAAAAAGCGCTTTGTTTGTCCCCCCCCCCACAAAATGGGATTAAACAAGCGGCCACTACAAGAAAGGGCAGTCTAATTATCCCAGGGCACAGCTGAACCGGGAGAGCAACTCTGCATGCCCAGGAGCATCCTTTCTAACAAATGCTTCAACCTGTCTCTGCACGGCTTCAGAAGCCAAACACTTTTGGACGGTGCTATGAAATGAACGCCTAAGCAAAGCATCTCTTTAAAAATTGCTTACTGCTTGGATAATGACGGTTTGTTCTTCTTCCCCCCTGCCTGCTACATGACAGGCCACGGGGTTTCATTGGTTTATTTCCTCTCTTTCGCTCTCCCTTCCTTTAAAGTCCTGTTCTGCAGCTTTCCCAGCCTCTGGCACAATCATTCGGAAATGCTGATGCTGGCCGGACCGATCACTCACAGTAGTACCCACTTGCCACTATACTTCGGCAGAGTTCTACCTAGGGGTGGATGAAGCTGTAGCAGTCTCTGACCATGCTATGGAAGGCTCTGAAGGCACACTTTTTCACCTAAGCTTTTTAGACTTAGGAACATAGGAAGCTGCCCTATACTGAGTCAGACCATTGGTCTCTCTAGCGCAGTATCGTCTTCACGGACTGGCAGCGGCTTCTCCAAGGTTGCAGGCAGGAATCTCTCTCAGCCCTATCTTGGAGATGCTGCCAGGGAGGGAACTTGGAACTTGGATGCTCTTTCCAGAGCGGCTCCATCCCCTGATGGGAAGATCTTCCAGTGCTCACACTTCTAGTTTCCCATTCATAGCAACCGGGACGGACCCTGCTCAGCTAAGGAGACAAGTCATGCTTGCTACCACCAGACCAGCTCTCCTCTCTAACTTGTGGCTTTAAATTGTTCTAAGGTTTTCATTTCTGTTTTAATTGGTTAGTTTTGTTTATTTGCATTTATATGCCACTTTCCAGGCGAACCTCCCAAAGTGATTTACAAAAAACTTGAGTAAAAGACTTTATATCAGGCCTCACGTTGACATACATGGGTCTTAGTCTCTCCCCGCTTGGAGCAAGATGGTCCTTGGTCACTCTGTTATGGCAGTTGTTGTAAACTGCCCAGAGACAGAAGTTTGGGGTGGTGTACAAATATAATTAAATAAATAAATATATGAATCTGCCTTACTGTAATTTGAGTGACACCATTGCGCCATCTAAGCTGGTATTGAGTAGATTTATTTTATTTATTACATTTATATTCCACTCCTCCTCCAAGGAGCCCAGAGCGGTGTACTACATGCTTGAGTTTCTCCTCACAACAACCCTGTGAAGGAGGCTAGGCTGAGAGAGACGTGACTGGCCCAGAGTCACCCAGCAAGTCTCATGGCTGAATGGGGATTTGAACTCCGGTCTCCCCAGTCCTAGTCCAGCACTCTAACCACTACACCACACTGGCTCCACAATTTATCACAATTGTGCACTCAAGTGGTCCCTGCACTTCAGAAGTCCTGCTCAGGAAGTCCTGTGTGAGATCAGAAGCATGCCACTGAACCTCGGCTTCTGGAGTACAAGGGAAAGTCCAAAATTCTTTGCGCACTCACACAGGAGCTCTTGCACTTTGGAAGCACACACACTACCACTGTGTGTGCTGTGCACTGATGTTAGAAGCATGTGTGCAATGGTAGGCAAGATGTTGGTGAAAGATCTTTCCCAGCCCAACTCATACTTAACCCCAACTTGTAGACATGCTTGTGTCATCACCAGCCTTCCAATACCACGCAGCAAGCATTTTCTGCTCTCTGCGTCTAGAGGGGAAGGCCACCTGGCTCATCCCAAGAGCAAGGTGACAATATGATCATGCCCAAGTCAGTGCTGGCAACTGGAGAATGAAGAACGTTGTCTAATCAAGAGGATTAATCTGCATTCAGAGATGTCAAAGGCATTTCTGTGTTAAACTGCTAATTGAAGGCAGTAGGGCGGGGTGTGGGGACGCTCCCTTCACTGATTTTTATCATTAAAGATAACAGTAGAGAAACAGCAGGACAAAACATATATTTCAAGTGAAGTCAGAAAGGCTTTCTTTTCTGTCTGATTTTGCACCTGGGGGATTTTTCTTCATCTCTGCCTTCAAAGGTTGTCGAGACTTCATTTACAATAGCCTGAGGTTATGGTAGCAAAACAAAGACTTTCAATTTAGCATACTTCAAGAAGATATTTTTAATATATATATAAACTAGACTGTTCAGTTGCTCTTTTTTGGACGCAGATGAAGGGTGGGAAGGAGGTGGCAATTCTGAAGTGAAGGGATTTGTGTGCAAAGTATATTTCTTGGGGAGAGGGGAGGGTTAGTAGAGAGTGGGAGGGGAGGAGCAGAAAAGGAAAAGTGCAGAAGCCAGAAATGCGAAAGGAGCATTCGATCGACCGAGAAATAGTCTCCTGGCTTTCAGCGGGTGAGTTTACCATGCTTTAAAAGCAAGAGGCTGAGATCCCAGCCTCTGAAGACTTGTCAGTTACAAGGATAATGAATCCAACCTAGAAGATAAATTGTTCATCGAGAGGAAGGTGGCTAAAATTTTGATACAAGTGGCTGTATGATCATGAGAGCTTTGTCTGTAATGATAACACAGCTGTTCCTTCTTGAAAACCCAGCTAGCTCACCTTTAGCGAGCTATTTGTCTTCTTGACTCGACAGATTATCCTTTTTAAGTGACATTTTTTCCCTGCCCCTGATCTGTGAGTTTGCTCCCAGAAGCCCGACAGAGAACTGGAGGCTGTGGAATGGGTTTTTTAAGTCCTCCTGAGGAGGGTTGTTTGGCTAGATTTGCTGTATGTTTTGCATGTTTTGATTGAATGGTCACTGGTAGTGGGTTCAAGTACCACAAATTTCAACCATGCGTCCAAAATTCAAGTACTAAAAAATTCAACTTCAGAGCGGGATATAAATGTAAAAAATAAATAATATTTCCCACCACTAGTGCTGTGCTTTGCCTAGTGCTGAAGTGGCTCCTTTAAAGGAAAATGGAGCCCTCTCGAGCCCCAGAAACCATATTGGAAGGTATGCCCAGAGTGCTGTGGAATGTAGTCCTTGCCAGTGCTCTCCTCCTAGGGCTCTTAAGAGGGGGATCCAGCTCTCTTAGAGGGCCCTCCCAGCACTCAGAAAAGTGCAATACTGTGCGGAGGGCAGCACAGTGGGAAACGGCTCCCACATTCAAGGACTTCTTTCCTTCCAAAATGGCCCCCATTTGAAAAATCATGACAGTCACTGGTCTAGAGAGAGGGGCCCCATGCTTGGGGTCTCCTGAGATCATGGTGTTGCGGAGTAAGGCCTGTGATATATAGCTGATCAAAGACTTTGGCCGCAATCAGAGATGAGTGCATTGGTGTTGAGGGCTTTCCCACTATTACCCAAACACGTGTGTTTGTGTGTGTGGAGCTCCATCTGACATAGCCAGTGATGGGATCTCACGTGCAGACCCAGCTTTGCTTGGCAGTAGCATTTGGGGTTGCCGTAGGATGAAATAACAGTGCAGACCCCTCCCGTACCTTCCTCATGATCATGGATGGAGAGGCCCCATTCTCAAGATCCTCTGCACCATTGTCCAAATGACATTGGGGCCTGGTTCATACGCTAGGCTATCTGCATGGTGGAGGGAAACAGCTTGTATCCTGGCGGAATGTAACAAGAGTAGCTCAGGGCACCCCCGCCCCCTTTTCCACTCTCAGGAAGGCAAATTGCTTGTGATCTGATGGAAACACTTCATGCATTTTATTAAGAATATTTCCCTGCTAATTAGAGATGCTCGCAACAACACTTACCATGTATTAGCATGCTTAATCAGTGTTTCACTGAATTCTGGATATGAACTTTGCCACGGACGATCCCATTTTGCATTCTGCTTGCCACTGTTTATGGAATTCATTGGTTGAATAGCTCTACTATTGACTCTGCAGTATCGGTATTAATAATAGTATTTTTTAAAAAATAGTATTGTTTAAAATGTATGTGTAAATAAATGACCTTTGATAAAGAGAAAAACCAGGACCAATCTTATTTCGGTGCCATTGAATCTACCATGTTCTTTTCTGACCCAGGTCTTATTCTTGACATTGAGAGTCAAGGTCAAGTAAAAAAGAAAACAAAAACAGAACTCCAAAGCCAATGCAAGTCTGTTATTTTTCACCTCTTTATCCATTTCCTCTGCTTACCATGTCCTATTTTTAAAAAAGAAGATTGAAATGCCTGACAGATAAAATGAAAGATTAGTTTCCTACAAGAGAATTGCACACACTTTCTCTTTCTGTTTCCCATTCATTCATAACCCCTCAAAAATCCCCCAAACAAATCCATGTCTTATAAATATATTTCATTAAAATAAAGGGGTCCAGAATAAATACATATTTGGTCCAGATTAAATGCATTTGCAAAAGAGGATTTAAAATCAGGGTGGGAAGGAATAGAAAATGAGGAATGTCACAACTTCAGAAATCCAAAAGATCATCCTTGATTTCATGTAAGTTGTTTCAAAATAGTTGGAATTGGCTTGTTCAAAAGAAGCACAACTAAACTGTCAAGTAATTGGCAGCTAAAAATATATATTAGCGTTGCAATGAACTACAAGGTTTATTTGCCAAAAATGGACACACACATGCATTGTGAGTGAAAAGAATGAGTCATCTGGATGATGATGTCTATTTAAATGTGATATTGTCTCCTGACCAAAACCCCTCTCTCCCTCCTGATTTCAGAACTGATCAAGTGAAGTGACCATGTTCAGCATAAGGGAGCACAGCCCATTTCACTTGTCTCTTTCCTCCTGTGGTGATCAGGAGTTGTGCAGGAAGCCCAAGATTTATGCCAGGTTGAGACCCAAGACTCATACTCTATTGAGAGTTCTCTCCAGAGTATGATGCGTGTATCAAATCCAGTGTATTTTTTAAAAGCCTCTGATAAGTCTCCCCTTTTAAATAATCTATTAGATGTATACTGTTTGAGCTACTTTGTGAATGCAGACATTGTTTCTGTACCTTCCTGAAGATGAGAGAGGCTTCAGACCAGATTGAGTCTGATCTTAAGCAATGGTGTTGCTTTGAGTTATTCAGTCCAGGTTGCTTGATTCCCCCACCCCCACCCACTGCTTATGGGCTGGAAAAGGTGGACGGGTACTGGTGCTCAGAGGGAAAGGGATGTCTTTGAAGGACTGCAAATGTAGGACTTGCCTTCCTGTTTGTGTGGCTCACACATTCATTAAGATAATGAGCATTCCAAAAATGGGCAGCAGCGTCAGGCATGGCACTAACAAACAGAAGAAAATGAGTTCCTCATATCTTGGCTGCATTCTTGTGAGAAACGTTTTAATGACTTCTAGGTGATGCTGCTGCTTAAATACACTGCTGGACTCATTAGGCGTGCTTATGTGCTTGCGACCAAACAGGGCTTAGTCCTGCAATATTTCATTTAAATTGGAATACCCCAAAACTGAATATGCATCACAGACACACACATACCCCTGCGCGCAACATTTAATCTGTGTGATCTGAGCAGGCTTTAGTTTTTTCTTTGCCATTTAAACATCTCTTATTTATGAATCAGTGTTGGTCATGCAAGAGACAAGATGAAGTATCATAGTTACATCATTTGAGGTTGAGCTTTGGGCAGAGGGTTCATGAGGATCGGATGTAGGCAGGTTCTGTAAAGGAAAGCAGACTGTGTTCAGCATAGCCACCACATGTCAGCAAAAGCAAAATATTTGAAGATACCAGCACACTATAGGGAGCCTATGTTTTATTTGATAATTGCAGCAAGAACGTGTTATGCAACATATTGGGAAAAGCTCAGATTATATGAAGTGGTATGATTATGCAGTGATGGTGAGACTTACAAATTATATAAGGGTAAAAGCAAGTCAACATATACTTAATAAGTTTATGGGAAACTGGATTCTGTTTATTGAATAGTGGTGGAATAAGGCACATCCCTCACAAGGTATGGATGATTGGTTTCATATGGTATGATAGTAATAGCAAATTTGGTTTTTTGTGTAAGAGTTGTTAAGACTACATGCAAAGTTGTACGTGGATATGAATGTCTCTGTGTGTAAATAAATAAATACAATGAAATAATTGGTGAACTGGAAGATCCTGGTCAGGGAAGGCATCAGCAGGAAAGTCAAGAGAAGTTCAGAAATTCTGGTTTTGATCTTCTTATTGGGTGGACAAACTGCTGCAAATCTGGTTCGTGGGAAGGGTGTGCTTACAGCCAGCATGTTATCCAAACCTGCCAACACCCTGTTCTTGAGCCTCCTGCCCGACATTCACTCAACTTCCTCTACCCATCTTTAGACGTAGTTTCCAAATGGGCAAAGAGTGTTGGATAAGGGTCTCAGAAATTGGACTTTGGTGGGTTCAGAAGATGTGCCTGCCAACAGCCACGCTCCCTCAGAACAGGGACCGGACCTGCAGCAGTTTATGCAAACCCACCCGTTGGGGGAAATCCTCACCTCTGGTTCTGAAAGCAACATGAAAATTGGACTCTAAGGGACCATCATGGGAGTAGCACAAGCTTTGTTCTCTGTCTGCTTATCTTCATACCTTCTGGTCAGGGCAAGAAACTGGGAAAGATAGGGGGAAAGTAACTACCTTTCCCCAGCCTTTTCCTGCATTCCTTTCTTTAGCAAGATCTCATTTTCTTCTAGGTAGTTGTTTATCTGTTGTCATGGCTGTGAGCAAAATCTCCCCTCATTCTTTTGTCTGTATGCCCTCCGAGCACTGACCACCTTTTGCTTTTATTCCGAATTGTCCACCAAGGTGTTCCATGGCCTTTTAATCTTTCATCTCTGTGTTGATGACCCATAAATCTCACTCCGTCATCTCCCTGCTCTGCATCTTACTTCCTGGATTTCTGGCCATAATTTATCATCCTGTCCAAGATCTGTCTTTTTCTTGTCATCTGCACCACAACATTTCTCAGGCCGGCTTTATCTCCTCTGTGGGGAGGCCCGCCGCAGCTCACTCCTTTCAGTGCAGACAAGAAACTCAGACTGACAAGTCAAGGCCCATCACTGAACAATGTTAGGTCAAGGAGTCCCATTGGTCCTTTGTGTCATCTGACAACCTGCCAAGTCAGCAGTGCTCATTCTGGCCATGTCAGATAGCAGGCCACAATATTGTCCAGCTGCATTAGCTGTACCCCAGAACAGTAGATAACTGGCTTCAGGCACCAGTGGCTCCATCTTCTAGCTTTAAGAGTCTAACTCCTGAGACCCCTAGTCCGAGGCTTTCAGTGACTTAGACCAAGATGTGACCCATTTTATTTGGCTCTAGGAGCCAGCCCCAAAATTAGGAGCCAGGCAGTGGACCCTTGAGAAAATAATCATACTTAGTTATTAGTATTTAAGAGAACACTTTCATCAACCCCACTGCCTATTAAGATCATCTGGAGAGGTGCATCTGTAGGTAACTGGGAAGTATGATATTCCGGAGAGAGAGAGAGAGGTAGTCAGTGGGCATATTCTGGTGTAAAAAGTAGTGCATTCAGCTAATTTCAGCGGCAGAATTCTGTATGCAAAATTTGGTATTTGTAGGTTATTGAGAATTAAGACTTTCTTTCACTCAAGCAAGTCTTTCAGAATAAATAATAGATTCCAAAATGGTATCTGTAGTGATTTACAAGGGCAATTACCAGAAAATGGTCAGTATGACATTTCCATGCCCAAGTCTTAAGCCCAAGACCGGCCACAGTAAAGAGGTCTAGGTCAGGTATGGGCAGGCGGGAAGTGAAGGGCCCGCGACAGGAAGAGCCATCCAGGACAGGACAGATTTGGGGTCATAACTTACATTACGGCAAAGGATACATACAATCAAATTGTCCTTGGATCCCAATGTAGCAGAACCCTGAAATGTATGCGATAGACACATAATCCAAACAGGCGAGGTCTCCTTGCAGTGCAGCTGTTTCTTTGCTGTCTAGAGGGATTCCCATCATTTACAGTAAGGACAGCAGATGCTGCTTTGCCTTTCAGCTGGCTTCAATCCTAAAGACTGTATTTCCATCAAAGCTTTTGATGCTTTGCTCAAATTAGCTTATTTCAGAAATGTTAGCCTCAGCATCTCCACTAAAACCTTTTAGCAGAAGATTTTGTTTGAATAAGACAGGAAAGGATTGAGTCTGAAGGAGCCAGAGGACCTCTGGGGAGTCCGACAAAGGAAATGCAAGCTAAAGTGAATGGTGTCATGGAAGAAGGAAGGGAGGAAGCTGAGAGAAAACATCTTAGGGTGAAGCAAGGAGATCAAGCAAGGAAGGCATCAAAGAGAAAATGAGCCATTGAGAGAGTAAGGAAGAAAGTGAGAAGAGGGGGAAAACAGAAAGAAGGAGCAAGGAAGGAAAGAAATAAGAGAGGCAAGAAGCAAGGGAACGAAGAAGCAATGGAACGTATAGGGTTGACTCCAACTATTTTGGACCTATCGTTTGACTTTGCCTAAGATGGGTCTATGGTTGAGATGAAAGCATGACGGGAAAAGGCAGAGGTATACAAACAGTTAATGTCCCAGAATCGTCTTCATGGACACCGAGGATTCTGGGATGTATTATCGCTCAGTGGAGGGCCTGGATTGGTCATAACCAATCTAAAGAGCTAAAATGATGGTACTGTCTCTTGACTGACTAGTCTCTTAATAGCCCTAGCCTTGGGCAACTGCATATTTGATGTGGAGCGTGGTGGGGTTGCTGATTAAATTAGACATTCGTGATGGAAGGAAAAAGAAAGTGAAGTGGAATGTAATGTAAGCAGAGACTGGCCTGCTAAGGCCAAGAGTCCATCTAGTTGTGTATCATGCTTTGACCCCAGATTGGCCGAATAGATGCTTCTGGGAAACCCACAAGTGGGGCATGATGGAATTAGCCCTCTTGCACTGTCTGCCACCACCAGCTGGTATTTAGAAGGATACTGCCTATAAGAATGTTTTCTGTTCCTTGTAGCCATCTTCCATGTAGTCATCATGACTAATAGCCAATTAAAGCCTATGCTCCATGAATTTCCATTTTAAAGTCCACTAAACTATCGCCATATCTCTTGGCAGCAAATTCTATAAATTAATTATGCATTCTATTATCAAATCAAGCAAGAAAGGGAAGAAAAAAGAGATGAAGGAAGACACAATTTAAAGTAGCCATTGTCACAAAAAGGGAAATGCACTTGCTATTTTAATTGACTAGGGGGTCGAGTCATGAGAAATACCACATTTGCTGGAAACCACACCAAATGAAGAGGAGTTGACTAATATGCCATTCTGCCTTTCTGTTGGGGCTAACAAAATGCACACCGTGGGATGCAGAAGAAACCTAGAAGTGATAAACAAATTCCAACAGTTCTCTGTGTCAGAAGTGACAAATCCTCTTGCGAAACTAACACCATCATTTTTTACCAAGCAAGCTGTTCATGACTGAGGACTGTGCTCCACAGTGAGGCTGACAGAACATAGAGCTGTGTGAGGAATGAACATTACACAATGTAATAAAATCTTCATTATCGCAGCTATCAGTCAGGGGAACCTCTGTTGAGCCTTCCTCCTTTGGTGAGTTGGAGAAGATGAGGAAAAAAATAAGTACTTATGGGATTCCCCATTAGCTTCTTGGAATGCTGATTTCTCCTGTTGTTCCTAAGCCATCTGCCACCCACCAGTTACCTACTGGGAGCTCTATAAACATAAAGAAAGGCATTAACCCCTCCCTTGCCATGCTAGGCCTCTTTACTCCTTGCCCTCTTTGATTGATAAGAAAAAATAAGTATTAGAAATATTTGAACTTTTCAAATCAAGCATAATTCTGTATCTGAAAGAAGCTGCTGCTGCAGAATCTTGTAATTTCCCATATCTATTTCTCTCTCTCCCTCCCTCTCCTCTCTCTCTGTTGGGGAAATACATTGTGAAATTTGGCTAATCATTCAAATTAGCAGATCCTGTGCAGAGCATCTGTGCCCCTAGTTTGTTCTCTCCCCACCTTCAGCCCCAGTCCTTTCTTCTCCCCCCTTCAGCCCCAGTCTGTTCTCCCCCCGCCCTTTGAATTCACTCTGAATTTGGCTTTAGGATGTTACGACTCAGCCAGGTGTAGCCTGCATTTTGTTGGGACCAAGAACCAGGAAGGAACTGGATTTTCAGTCTAAGTGAACTGAGGTCAGACCTGAGCAGGGTCAAGAATCCAGAGCAGCAACCTTAGATCAGCCAAGAGTTTCGGCAGACCATGCTCTCACATGGGAGAAACATTGTTTAGACTGAGGAGCAATCTTTGAATCTACAGTGTTTGTGCTGCACTGGGACTGGTCATTAGGAGTCAGGCATCCTGGTGTGGCAGCCTAGATGGTGCTCAGAGTGGAGAGAGGTCAGTCTAGCAACTTTCAGTGGAAAGACCGCACTGGTGGTGGAGAAGGTGAGGTTTCATATGTTCGGTAAGGTGAGGCCGTTTCATATGTTCAAGATGCACCTTCCAGCCAGACTTCTGGGAGGAGGAGTTTGAGATACAGTGTGCTTTTCGTAGGCAAAAAACAGTGACAGTATGGTGGTGTGGAAGCTGGGGTTGCCTGGTCCACAGCACATATGCTCTGTACACAGAAGGCGCCAGACCCAACTCCTGCCATCGCTAGCTAAAAAGGATCAAGTAGCAAGTGATGGGGAGAGCTGTTTCATATGTTCAAGGTGCACATTCCGCTCCCCCCAGTACTGTTCATAATCTCATGGATTTATGTTTGCTTCCTCAGACATATTCCTCGAGGAGGAATTTGATTCAAATTTTACTTCCAATGAAATTGTGATGGCAACTTCAGCAAGAATTTCAGCTCAGTGTCCCATGCATATTTGAAACCAACCTTCCAAGTAGTTGGCAGCAAATTTCTAGTTCCCCACAACTAGAAAAGCAGAACTAACTTCTGCTTTTACCACCTGACTATAGAGTTCCTTGCAGAACACTTTGCAGGGGTCTAGAACGTTTTCCGTCTCGTTGGCCGTACCAAAATCTACCAGGTGGGTTGCTTTTCTTTCCCTCTTGCATCATGCACATAGCCCGCTCCTAATTATAGTAATCAGTTTACATGCAGTAATCACATTAGTGGAGATAATTATAACATGCATCACCTGGACCTGTATTTGTTTTAATAGGAGGAATCAATAATTCTCAAGTGAGCACAAGTGTGAGACTGATTATGTGTTGGAGTGATCAGAGATTAGGTTGCTTTTGATTAAATTAACTGTTCAGGGGGCTTGAATTTTTACAAAAAGTAATGATGCAGCATTTATGCAATGCTTCTCAGTGTTTGCAGTCCAGCATGTATATTATCTCACCAAGCCTTGTTAAAGCTCTGTAAATGGGGGAAGGTCAGTATTGTTATCCCCATATTGCAGGTGGGGTTGGAGACGAGAGAGTGGCTTGTCTCAGGTGACCTTAGACTAGAGAGTCAGTGTGGTGTAGTGGTTTGTGTCAGATTAGCTTTAAAACTATAAACCCGGCTAAATATGTATGTTTTTCAGTAGTTCTTAAAAACATTTAGAGAAGGGGAAACTCTAATTTTATTAGGAAGTGTGTTCCAGAGTCCCAGGACAACTGTAGAAAAGGCCCTCCCAATAATGGAAAAACTTATTAAAAGGGGTGTTTGTAATGGGAAAGCCATGCCAAATTTGGAGGAATAAAGGACAGTAAGTTCTAAAAATGCAGGGAGGAAAGTAATGTGAGAGGGCTGGGGGAACAGTGTCAGGTAGAACGGGGCAGCCGTGGTGGGCCCCTGTGAATTGTGCTTTAGATAGAGACAAGTAATTATCTCTACTCTTTTTGGGGGCGAGGCATGGAATTGCCCTCACCCAAGCAAACCCGTACATCAGAGATTCTCAACCTTGGGTCTCCAGATGTTACTGGACTTCCACACCCATAATCCCCAGCTCAAATGGCCCAGATGTCCAACAACAGCTGGAGACCCAAGGTTGAGAACCCCTGCTGTACATTGAAATGATGTCATGGGGGGGGGGAATAATCTCAGTAACAGAACACAAACGTTCTTAAAAGAAATTTCTATACCACCCTTCCAAAAATGGCTCAGGACAGTTTACACAGAGAAATAATAAGTAAATAAGATGGCTCCCTGTCCCGAAAGGGCTCACAATCTAAAAAGAAACATAAGATAGTCACCAGCAACGGTCACTGGATGTACTGTGCTGGGGGTGGAGAGGGCCAGTTACTCTCCCCCTGCTAAATAAAGAGAATCACCATGTTAAAAGGTGTCTCTTTGCCAAGTTAGCAGGGGTTAGAAATCTTACTGTATTAGTGAAATATTTTGTCTGCATCATCCCATTGCATAGAAAGTATAGTGCTCTGTTTTATTATTCAAAAGAGGGACCAGACAACCCTGTGTTTTGCCTGGATCCATTACACGTAGCTACTCTGCCTCTAACTAAAAAGATTGTGTGTGTGTGTGTGTGTGTGTGTGTGTTTGATTTATGTCTTGAATTCCAGGCACTTAAATATGCTGGAATAAGAGATGGTTTTGCTGAAGTTTAAAGCAGATTTAGTGTGTCCTGTAATTGTAGCTAATAAAATTCTGTACACAAAGGTCTAATTGACTGAGGAATCATTTGATGTTCTAAGGAAATTGAATTGCAGCCCTTGAAGACAACATGTCAGATGGTGAATTTATAAATAGAGTCTTTCTGCTTGTTAGAATGTTCAATTTGTTTAAAAAAATTAGAAAAAAGCACTGCACACATCTGACTGGAAAGCATAATATAACTCAAAATAACATCACTGCAGAATATGCCTTGGTCCAGGTCTTGGTCCTTTTGAAGTCTACTCTGCACAAGAAATGGGAGAATAATCTTTTTCTAAGCATGTTATTCTCATTTCAAATTTAAGTCCGGTCCACATGAACAGATTGGCAAACTGATAAAAGAGCTGTATGGATGTCAAGAGGTGTTAAATCTATTATATACCAGTAAGCCTAACTGCAGTTTTTAGCATGCCACCACAAACCACTGGGTCCCAGGGTCTAATATGAAGGCACATAATGCAACAAACATCCTGAAGATAAGCATGCCTGGATCTGGTCAGCGGGGTGGACCCATTTGTGAGGTGGATTGATGCCTCCACCCTCCTCTGCCAGCTGCTACGGCTCTTTCTCCTTCACTCCCTAAATTTAAAAAAGGAAGCGGGGATAGGTTGGAAGAAGAACCATTGAGAAGAGGTGAGTGATGGCCCAGAGTGTCTCAGAGATGCTCTTGGCTATCTCTTGTCACTCCACCACACTTGCTCCTCAGTGGCAAGAGAGCTGGTCTTTTGGAAGGAGAGCTAGTCTTATGGCAGCAAGTACGAATGGTTCCCTTTGCTAAGCAGGGTCCACACTGGTTTGTACTTGAATGGGTGACTAAATGTGTGAGCAGTGTGAGATCTTCCCTTCAGAGGATGGGGCTGCTCTAGAAAGCGCATCTGCATCCTTGCAGGCAGAACGTTCCAAGTTCCCTCCCTGGCAGCATCTCCAAGACAGGGCTGAGAGAGACTCCTTCCTGCAACCTTGGAGAAGCTGCTGCCAGTCTGTAGACTGTACTGAGCTAGATGGATCAAGGGTCTGAATAGGTTTAAGGCAGTTTCCTATGCTCCATCCCCTCCTCCTTTGTAAATTTAGGGTGTGAGGGGGGAGAATCCACAGCAGTGGTGCTCTTCACACCTTGGTGGGCAACGTCATTTGACATGGTAGGGTGCGTATGCCACCAGGAAAGGGGAACAATGACACAAGTCTCTTAGGTGGTCAAGACTAGCTCTGAACATCTCTTCACCATGCCGGCATTTTGGTGAGGGCAGCCTTTGTTGACTAGTGGCTTCTTTGTTGTTCCCCCTCACTTCATTTCAAAACAAAGTAAGTGTGATACCAAAATGCCTTCCCCTGTCACTCTTTGGAAAGCAGGACCCACAATTCAGAGAGTGCTGCTGAAGCCCTAGGCTAAAGAGCCACCAAAGAAATAGCTCCTGTGATCAGAGGATGACCTTCTCTCTTTGCCTTGGGGGAATGCGGGTGCTTTTCTCAGGAAAGCAGGTATTAAAAGAGGCTAGCAGGGAGCATTGTTCCAGATAATTGGCACAGCCCTCCTTGGTGTCCAAGTGTCTCTCACAGGGAACTGTCAGGGGGAAACCATGCATCTCTCAGCAGACCTTGGCAGTCAACCACACTTTCTCTGACCTCTTGAGCTCAGAGATTCCTACTTTTGTTTTTTATAGATAGGTGTCAACAGCCTGTAATAAAGAGCTCCAGATTCTTGAATAAACAATAAATTGGGCAAATGAAGTAGAACTATCTGGTTTTGCAGTTTTTTGGTGAATTGATTATGTAACTGCTAACACTGCCAGCCATTCAAATATTTCTGATTGATACTCTGCCTTTTATCAAATTGATTTGTTAAATTGAATTGGTTATTTGACAGATAACATATCTGGCTGATTTTTGGAATGTCAGATGAACTTGCATGTTAGTAACTCAGCTGTAGAAGCTAGTGGGATTTTTTAAAAAAATCCCAAGTCTGAGGGTTTAATATGAGTCTTGTTTTTAAAAATACACCAGGATCAAAAGGGTTAAAAAATAAACTCTTGACATACTCCTTTGTCAGGGAGAAGATCCAGGTCTAAGTGATGTGCAGCACTATTCAATGTGCTTTTGCTCTTAGGTGAATCCCATTGGCTTTCTCCCAGTTAATGGTGTTGGTAGGCAACAGACCTATGCACATGTAGAGGAGAGTAATCTTCATTGAGTGTGGAGATTCCTTCTGAGGAAATCCATGGGGATTTCTTCCAAATAAATATTTTGGTCTGCATTGTTATTGTCATTGCCCACAGTCCCAAACAGACCAGGTTTTTCATATCTACTGATATCAATTAATTCAAGTGCATCTAAATCTATACTGAATTTTAGCCACTAAACTCAATTGTCAGCTTCAGTTGTATGTTGTTATGTGGAGTGGCAGATATGGGAAGGTAGATGACAGGCCGACTCATGAAGCTCCCGTGTCACATGAGACACTCCTGAATTCCAGACAAATTGCTGCTGAATTCTGGACTTATGGTACTCACAGGATGCAGGGGGCTTAGATTTCAACAACCTCCCTGGTCCCCAAAGCCCTCTATGCCATCTGAAAATATGTCCCTGAGAGCTGCATAACCCTCAGAGACACATTTTTCGGTGGCACAGAGTGCTTCCTTCAAAATTCCCCCACCCCCACAAGTGCTGCTGCTGCAGTCATCAGCAGCACTGGGGCATCCCATGGGAAAATCCGGCATTTGGTCTTCATCAGACGGTCTGCCGGCAGCTTTATCCAGAAAGGCAAACTACGTACTGACCACTGTGATTGAGAAAAGAGTTGGTGGAAAATCACTGCTGCTTCATTTTTAATAACAGCTGGACCGATCATATGGTCACGCATGCATATTTACATCTGGGTTGCAAGATTCACAAAATATGTACCCCCTGACATTATAGTTGTTACAATAAAAAAGAATTAAACACATCAGACTAGACCCCTTTTCTCTTATTATTTATGGCACAATGCAATGAATGGGGAGGAGAGCTGGTCTTGCGGTAGCAAGCTTGAATGATCCCTTTCACTAAGCAGGGTCTGCCCTGGTTTGCATTTGGATGGGTGACTACATGTGAGCACTGTCTGCTATTCCCTTCAGGGATGGAGCCATAGCTCAGAAGGTCCCAGATTCATTCCTCGGCATCTCTAGGCAGGGCTGGGAGAGACCCGTGCTTGCAGCCTTGGAGAAGCCAATGCCAGTCAGTGTAGGCAATACTGAACTAGATAGACCAGTGGACTGACTCTGTACATTTTAAGTTTTGCTCTAGAATGCTGTGCAGGCACACACGCACACTTGAAATCTGAAATACTGCCCTTGATCCACAGCTGAAATTGGCTAAAAACCAAACGTCCTGAACATTCTCTTAGGGGATGATCATGATAATAAAAATCCTCTTAATGGACCAAGAAGATGAAGTCAGCAGATACCAAATAATCCTTCATTCAAATGGGCTAATGTGCCTACCCACCTTGACGTTGTTTATTAGCAAATCTAACCAGCAAACATACCCCCTTAGGCATGCATGGTTGGGAAAGCTTATGAAATTAGAGTCATTAGCCAGTTAGGGATTGAGTGTATTTTAACTCCCCTTGCATTCCCAATCTCAATGTGCACATTGCTTTCCCTTTCCCTTTTGCAAACCTGGGGGATCTTCCAGTGATTGAGTTAGTCATCCTTTTACATTTTTAGAGTAGAAAGATTGGTCGTGAAGTCCTCAGATACAGTGGAGAAGAATAAACAGATAAGAAAAGAAAGTAACTGAAAAATTAAATTGGCAAAATCCTGTGAAGCTCTGTATGAGACCAAGGCTTGCATTTTCTTGCTATTCCTGTGTCTTTTTTTCTTTGATATTTCTTTTCTGTTCATGCTCCCCATTTCATCTAGCATGGCATATATCATAGGCAGCCTTTTATACTGTCCTCAAGCTGGTTCAGGTGATACATCATTGATGAGAGCCAGTGTGGTGTAGTGGTTAGCGTGCTGGACTAGGACTGGGAGACCCAAGTTCAAATCCCCACATGGCCATGACACTCACTGGGTGCCTCTGAACCAGTCACTAATCTCTCAGCCTAACCTACCTCACAAGATTGTTGTGAGGATAAAAACAACCCTGTAACTTTGGACTTTGGGCTCCTTGGAGGAGGAGTGGGATATAATTGTTAAAATAAAATCTCCCCTGATCTGGCCCATGATGTTGAAGGAGGGCGAACATGCCAGTTCTTTCCACCAATCCTATCTCCGCCTTCAGTGCATGTAGAAATTTCCCCAAACTGGCCAATGCATGTAAAATTGGATGCACGTAGGGAAATCCAAGGATTTTCTCTGCTGTAAAAGTAAGCACCGTCCCAGGTCACAATCCCAAGTCTGTTTTTATTAATGTCAGTAGAGAGAGGATCTCCATGCATGTGAAGGAATGTGTGAATGGAACTGATCATCTGCTGAAATAAATGGAGC
Source organism: Hemicordylus capensis (assembly GCF_027244095.1). Classification (NCBI taxonomy): domain Eukaryota; kingdom Metazoa; phylum Chordata; class Lepidosauria; order Squamata; family Cordylidae; genus Hemicordylus; species Hemicordylus capensis. The sequence continues at coordinate 26,110,986 of NC_069667.1, forward strand.
TCAGTGGGTTAAATCAAATTACACTCCCATGTGCCAATAATTGCTGCTGCATATTTCTGTGTTCTGTGGTTGGTGGTGGGAAATCAAACTAAGTTTGCTGTTTGTTCCCAAGGTTTGTGGAAACCAAAGGGGGTTTGCTTTCCCATGGCTAGTTGATGCATTTGGCTGAGGCTGTACTTGTGGATAACCTGCGTATGATATGCTAGCAGGACTGTACCACCTTGAATATCTCTCTCCCACTGCCAGGCCTGCATGTTTGCATAGGTCCGACAGGCATAAAGTACAGACACTGTTTTGTGAATTTTATGTATGTGGATTCAATGTAGTTTATGCTCACACATCGGTCTTTGCTATTCCATTCCCCCCACCACCTTGACTCACAAATTCTGTACCATGGCCCTACCTGCTCATGGACCACAACCAAAATGCTAAATCTACAGGAAATGCGTGCAAATAAATGAATTTCAAACAAGTATAAAATATATCCCTGCTGCAAAATGTAGCTCTTGTCCAGAATCATTGAGAGGGTCTTTTTAGCTCATAATTCTCGGTCCCCATAACCATAGTTTCTCTTAGGAAAGGGCATGACAGAAAATAATTATGCACAGATGTGAGCAATTTGTTTTGCTCAAGGAAACATATTAAGCTGGTCATGAGTTGTAACCTCAAAGCAGATGGAGCATATGTCTGATTTAGCTGCCTAGCCATGCACCTTTTTCGCCGAATGCCTACTGGTTGTGTCCGTGAAAATGATCGGGGAAGGACCAGGCCACCAGGAACGGATTGTGAGCAGTTGCCAACCTTGCTGGAACCGCGTAGGTTTGTGCTAGTGCACGGGAGTGCTTTTGCAACTCCTTTGTTCACCAAGAGAATGCCAGATTGTGCTAACTGGAGGGAATCATATGCCCTGTATCAGCAGCCCTGCCTGTGTCTCCCGGACATCCTTCAGGGATGTACTGGTTGTGTTCCAATCCAGCACGATCATATCCCCCAGCATTTCACAGATTAAAATGGGGATGTTCTTGTAACACTGCCTGAGCTCACTTTCACTGTGTACAGTGCTCAGTTAGTCCCCTGCTAACTGAGCAAAGAGGCACCTTTTTAAAGTAGTGATACTCTTTATTGAGCAGGGGGAGAGCAACTGGACCTATCCATCCCTGGCACAGCATCCCTCCAGAGGCTGAAGCTGGTGTCTTTTACTGTGAGCCCCTTGGGGACAGGGAGCCATCTTTATTTTTATTTATTTATTTATATCTATGTAAACTGCTTTGGGAACGTTTTGTTGAAAAGCGATATATAAATATTCATCATCTTCGTCTTCTTGGTCGGATTCTTTGCCAGTTGCTTATTTAATTTATTTTCCAATGCCTCTGCCTACACTGGTATAAAGATAGGAAGGTATGTGTTTAGGGCCCCCATACGAAAAAGAGAACAGGTTTCCTGTACTTTTTAAGAGGTGCACCGAAGGGGATATTTCAACAGGTGTAGATTATTCCCTGGAATAATCAGCTGAAGTTCCCTCTCTTGTGCATCTCTTAAACGTACAGGAGACCTCTTTTCAAGGTGGCAACACTAAACGTGTTATTTTGTTTAAACAGATTCCAGAACAAGAATGCATAATTGTCCTATAATATCTTGCGAACCACCCCAAATCAATGTCACCACCAGCAACTGTAGCCTGCCATGAAAAGTCTATAGTGCCTTCACATTCACACATGTAGGTCAATAAGCCAGGGGTGTAGCTCGGGGAAAGGGGGCCTGTGTTCGCCCCTCTCCCTGGTGACCCCTCGGAGTAAGGGAGGTAATGAAGAAAATAGGGAAGGGTGGAGCTGGGGGCCCTCAGGAGCTGGGTCCTTTGAACCCATCTGCTCAATTATAGCTACACTCTTGAGATAAGCCTTTCCCCAGAACACATCCTTTCCAACTGGAAAAACACTATCAGGTGGCACTCAATTGGCATTCTGGGAAAATGCTAGGTATTTCCTACACGTGGCGACATGCTCCCCTACAGTCTCTCTTGACCCAATCCATTCCAGAAAGGGAACCCAGCCGACTAAGCTGTAGAGTATAATTAAGTTTGACAATCTGTAAAGAGCCTGCATAATGTAGGCACATTTGTCACTGGAACGTAGAAGCCTCAGAGGAATAAACCAAGCTGTATAAATGGGGAAACAGAACACCCAATGGGGAGAAGGAAAACTAACTCTTGGTGGAGAGATGGTTGCTCCTCATCCCCTATAGGCCTCACAAGAATGGTTTTGTCTTTCTTTCCACGAGATATGTAGTTCGTCGCAGTACATTCTTGTCTGTATCAAAGTAGATTTGGTTCACGAGGAAAATACGTTGCATTGCAAGATGCCCCCGAGAGAAGGACGATTGCATTGGGATGACCTTATGTTTGAGTCACTGTCAGAACAGCAGCTAATTATTGGTGCTTATTCATGTTCTGTAACCTTGCTCCTGCCCTGGATAATGCAGCAGGGCTTGGGGATTGGACAGTATTGATTTGTATACAGTAACTCTTTAATTAGTGCCGAAATGGCCTAACACCAAGCGAGCTTCTGGCTGCCGAGAAATCAAGTAATGAAGAGCGGCGAACATATCGGAGTGCTGATATTTTAACCTGCATTGCATATATGCAAAAGACTCCTAAACATTCTATAGGACGAGGTCCAGGGATGTGACATTAATTATAATTATGTATCTGTGTGTGTGTGCGCGCGCGTGCACACACACACACACACACAAATGATAATAAAAAATGAAATAAAATGATGTTAGCCTACTCTTTCTCTCATTCATCCATGAATATCTAATGCATCAATTATGCGTAGAGGAGCATCCCATGCATAAGAAGTAGCCGTTATGGAGCTGAAATCATCTTATATTTAAAGCATGCTAATGTACTTAAGAATCCGTTAGCTTTTCACATTATCCCCATTTTCAGGGGGTTTATGACCAAGCTCTAAAAATTCATTGCAGACTGAAATCTTTCTCTTTAAAAATGCAGATACGGGGACACACACACACACACACACACACACACACACACACACACACAATATGGCATGCGTTTCTCCACACTCTCTTTTAAAAAGCTTCTTGTACAAAAGTAGCCTCTTGTTCAGCATTATTTAACAAATAAAAGTGACCTTGATGGTTGCAGTCCAGTCTTGAACATGTAGTGTTGCCATCTCAGACTGAAACTGTTCCTGGAGATTTTGTTTCTAATCCCACCCCCCCCCCAACTTTTTTTTTTTTTTTGCAGTATCATGCCTTTTTAGTGTCAATAGTGTATATATAACATTAGGTCTTGGAAATAAGACCTAATGAGTTCAATTGAAATACTCCCCAAAAAGTGCGGAGCTGCCTCAGGAACACTGGAAACAGCCTTACTATGAGTCAGCATGGAAACTGATCCATCTAGCTCAGTATGGTCTACTCTACACGGACTAGCAGCAGCTCTCCAAGGTTTCTGGCAGGAGTCTTTCCCAGCCCAACCGGCAGATGCTGCCAGGGTTGCGCCTGGGACCTTCTGCATGCAAAGCAGATGGCCTACCATTGAGTTTGGCCTCATTCTGTATGCCTTCTAGAATGATTCCATGCATATCCAGTCTGCATTAGATTCCAGTATGACAAATAAATATTTACTCCAACTTTAGTTCCACTGAGTTCAGTCTCTGCCCTCATCTCACTTTTTGCACTGCCATTTTTTGCATAGAGACAACCATAGAGTGGACCTGAGGGGGAAATCCAAATATAGTAATGGGTGCCAAGTTCAGCTTTCTGGTACTTTCAGCTTTCATCAAAAAGAAGAACCCTTATGGCTTCAAAAACATTGCTATTTATTTATTTCAATTATAGCAAAACCTCTTCTCATGCAGAAGCCTCTCTTCATGGCTCACATGCATGCAGTCAAAATGTTGGTGGGGGGTAGGAACAGATATCCTGCTGCTGCTGCTGCTACTTCTGTAGGCTGAGGAAAGTGTAATGTAAATAGCTACGAAGAAGAACCTGGAAGCAGATGACAGTTGCAAGATATGGGACTTCTCTTTCATTGGGTCAAAGATGTAAGAGGAATTCCTGACTGCTCCCTCTCCTCCTGGGCAGTGGCTCAAAACAGCAGAAAGCGGGTGGGTGGGGAAGAACATGGCAACAGTCCACACTCCAGCCAAGGCGTCTTGTGTGGCTGATTTTTAAAGCTGGTACAACAAACGTATTAATTGAACTGGCTCGGCTCGACAGGTCTGGAGTCGAACCGGGCCTGGTTTGAGCCAAGCTGGTTCAGATTTAACCCTCCCATGATGAGAAAGTAGGTGGAAGGTGCTTGCTTAAATCTGAACAACAGCAATTAATAGCCATATACTGCTTTTCAACCAAAATTCCCAAAGCAGTTTACATAGATATAATAAATAAATAAATAATATGGCTCCCTGTCCCCAAAGGGTGCACAATCTTTAAAAAGGAACGTAAGATGGACACCAGCAATGACCACTGAGGGATGCTGTGCTGGTGATAGATAGTAGGAGTGTGAGAACCAGCTCGTTTTGAGCTGGGCTCGACAGGTACAGAGTTGAAGCAGGCCCAGTTCAAGCTGAGCTGGGTTCAGACCTCTACTGGTGAAGGGGAATCTAGTGACCCCAGTAAAGATTGCCTAAGGATAGAATAGGCATGAGGGGAGTAAGTAACTACTTACAAGTGCCAGCAGCTGGGGGGGGAGTGCCCCCCCTGGCCTCCCCCTGAGTAGCCCGGGTTGGTGGCGGCCCGGTTCAGGCTTCTGTGCAAGTGCGGGGGGGGGATTTTAGTGACAGTGCATGTGCAAGGGCCATTTGTGTAACCAAGAAGGTCAAGGATATATTAGAAAAACATAAAATATGTTAAAGAAGCATAAAGTGGTTTTCAGTATAAAAGCAATAAACATAGCACATCAGCTTTAAAAAAAACAAAAAAACAAGAATCCATTTGAAAGAGTGGCGAAAAAGAAACTAAAACCTTGGGCTCACTTTCAGTCCAGCATGATGCTGGTGTTGGAGGTATCTGCCAGGGCTTCTGTGCAATGTGAAGGGCAGCCCACAATGGTGTTGCACTGCAAGACAATTGTGCAGTGACTTAAAACAGTGTCCATGCAGTAGTGCAGTGCTGCTTCCATTGTTTCCAGAGGACGTAGCTTCCAGAGGAAGTAACTAGTAGGTAGACTAGTGTGGGAACTATTTTAAGTCATTTCACAACCATCTTAAGGACATAGGGACATTGGAAGCTGCCAGATACTGAGACAGACCATTGGTCTAGCTAGCTCAGTATTGTCTTCACAGACAGGCAGCGGCTTCTCCAAGGTTGCAGGCAGGAGTCTCTCTCAGCCCTCTCTTGGAGACGCCGCCCGGGAGGGAACTTGGGACCTAGATAATTCTTCCCAGAGCGGCTCCATCCCCTGAGGGGAATCTCTTACAGTGCTCACATTTCTAGTCACCCATTCATATGCAACCAGGGCAGACCCTGCTTAGCTAAGGGGACAAGTCAAGCTTGCTACCACAAGACCAGCTCTCCTATTGTTGTGTAACACCATCAGGGCTGCCTCTCATGTTGCATAGCTGCCTAACATCAGCATAAAGCTGTGCAGTATGTCAGCCATTGTTTCTAAAAGGCCCTGCAGGACAAAAAGTTCTTCATCAGGTACCAGAAGGACAATGACATAGGTACCAGCTGAGCCTCCCTGGGGGGCAGGAAGTAGGTGCCACAAGTAAGCTCTTTCCCCTTTTACTTCTGTGTTTGGGAGTCTTGCTGTGAACAAATAAGCCCAGAATAGATGGTTCTGGTTATTGGACTGGTGACTACTTTTACTTCCGAAGCCTATCCAAAGGGGAATTGATGACTCTTGATTTCCATTTGATCTTTCCCTTTCTGCTGCCGTGCAATAAAGAATGATGCCACTTTGAGATGTTGACATTTTAGCTAGGTGAGATGGCTTTTCAGCACTCTGCAAAATGATGAAAGCTTAATGAAAGTTATTTCCCCATAATAGTCCCAAATTGGTTCTCTTCTCTGAGCAGAGCTGGCCTGTGTACTGAGTGTGAACTTTTGCCCTGCGTTGGTAATCCAAAGGTGGCCACAGTAAATGCAGAAAGCATCCGGAATGGGGAGCTTTGAGTAAATCCAGAGCTTTGCTCTGAACTTGTTTCATGTTATTTCTATGGGGATAGGGTAGGGAGCATTATCATAAAGAGAAAAAGGGCTTGAATTCTGAGCTGTAATCCACTGGAAGTCAGAAAAATCGGAAACTGCTTTCAGTTGGCTGGAGGGTCACAAGTGCAAAGCAATGAGAGAGTTCTGAAGTCTACACTCTGGGCTAAAGCTTCCCCCATTACCCAAATTGGGACCTCAAATAAATCTCTGCATTAAACTAATCATAATGTGCCATGGTCCCTACTTCATGGCAATACGTGTGAGGACTGTGTCGGTGGAGGAGGAGGAGAACACCTATAAACAGCTTACCTGGCAGAAAAGTTAGGGGGTAATTAATAGACCACTTTACAGTTCAGAGTTCAGAGTTTTATTGCTTCATCGTGTTCTTCATTATAAATGGTGTCGTAAAAAGACAATAGAGTCTATTCACATCTTGATGCACACACCTGAATTTCATTAGCGCAGATGGAAGTGATGCATATGCATAGAGGGCCCAGTAAAACTCCCCCCTAGATGTGCAACACAGAAATCTTCTGCACTGTAGGAATCTTGCAAAAAATATAGATTATTTCACATCTACATAAAGCATAACATAAAGTGGACATGAAGGGGAGCGTTGTGATTTCCCTCTGCATGAGATTATATGTGTATTATTCATGGGGTTCGTAAGTGAGCCTCGCCATTAAGTTGTCACATGAATGGAGTCTCCTTGCTGAATGGAGTTTCTCCAGGTCTTTCTTCCTTCAAACTCCACTCTGCTGCCAAATCCAAGTCATTTTTAATCACTTTTCATTTACCTAATGTCCAGAGAATTCAGAACTTCAGCAAAAAAAGTCTTATACTTTATTAGAGCATGAAGGGAAGACAGCTGCAAGTCAGAAGCTGCAGTTGAAATAGGTAGTATCAGAACAGCCATGATGAGAGACACGTTAAATGTTGGATCCAACCATGAGCTTGTGGACCATATCTCATGCCTAGGCTGCTTCTATTGCACAGTCTCCCATGAAGACAGCAACCAAATGTTGGTGGAAGTTCCAAATTGAGTTGCCAGCTTGCAACCCTCAGTGGCACAGTGTAACTTTCATAGGAACAACATAGGAAGCTGCGTTATACTGAGTCAGACCAATGGTTCATTTTGCTCAGTATTGTCTACACAGACTGGCAGCGGCTTCTCCAAGGTTGCAGTCAGGCATCTCTCTCAGCCCTATCTTGGAGATGCCACCAGAGAGGGAACTTGGAACCTTCTTCTCTTCCCAGAGCAGCTCCATCCCTTGAGGGGAATATCTTGCAGTGCTCACACTTCTAGTCTCCCATTCAAATGTAACCAGGGTGGACCCTGCTTAGCTAAGGAGTCAAGTCATGGTTGCTACCACCAGACCAGCTTCCTGTGTTCCTATCTTAGACACTGCTCATGGCCCCACCACTAACAGAGACCCAGTAGAGACAGGGCCTTTTTGGTTGTGTCCCCTCAGCTTTGGAATGCCCTTCTGGGAGAGCTTCTCCATGCTCCCTCCCTAAGGATTTTATAACAACTGGAGACCCATCTTTTAGAAAGGCCTTTAAAATGCTTTATTGGCTGTTCATATCTGGAGGGTTTTTAGCATTAAATGTTTTAAATGTGTAACTTTTAAGGGTGGCTTTAATGTGGTCTTTTAATTTCTATTAATGTTATATTGTTTTATATTGTATCCATTCTACTATTTTTTGAGCCACCCTAAGCATTAGTGTGCTGGATGGACAGGGTGTGAATATTTTAACTAAATGAATGAAATGTGCCTACTTGCCCAGGGAAAACAGCTGTTCACCCAAAGAGAGGAGCAAGACCCCTCTTGTTTAGAGCCCGTGGTTAGAAAGTGTGGAGTGCTACTACAGTTTTGAAGTGTAGAAACAGCCTTTGCCTGAAAGAACAAGACAAGAGGGATGCAGAAGGCCTTCCTCCTTGCTGGTGGAGTGGCAAGTGATTAGCCTGCTAATGCTTACTCAGAAGTAAATCCTATTGAAATCACTTGGGCTTACTTCTGAGGAAACCTGGTCCTTTAGAATTAAGTGAAAAGGTTGGATCAAATGCTCAAGCCGGAGAGAATCATGCAATGATCACAAAGGCTTTCCAGAGTGTTTAGCTATTGCATTGCTGTCTTTGGTGTTTGGATGAAAGTATCCCAACTAGGCTGTTCGTTCCTCTCCGAGTATCATAATCTGAGGACATCAGCATGTTGTTTACCCTATTAGGCTCTGATTGCCTTCATTTTACTCTGAGCCTCTAAGTTCATTCCTGTTAGTAGATGTCAATCTATTTTTACTCAGCGTTGTCAGTGTGACTACATAGTTGCTGCTTGGGCAAAAAGCGGCAAATTAGGCTGCAAATCATTTCATACATTTGTGATTAGAAAATGCCTGGATTTTGTTTAAATGGACCAGGGTGGGGCCTGTAGCTGTGTAGCCAAAGCATTTCCATGCCTTTTAAATACAGTGCTTTCTTGGGTCTCCAGTTCTGTGAAGTATTGCCTACTTTTGTATGATTGTCTAACCCTCTCTTCATCTGGGGAAATCTAGGGAAGTATGTTTGACCACAAGTAAACCACTCAATTGTCCTTTGATTAAGAGTTGTAGGCTTTTGTTAGATGTTATGTCCTCTTTATCTGTTCTTAAACTAGGGTAAGCTATACCCAGTATGTCCAAAAAATATTCTACCAAAGAAAATCACAGGGCTCTGTGGTCGCCAGGAGTCGAAACTGACGTGACAGCACTACTTTACCTTTAGTATATTTTTAACTTAAAGTACAAGGACCTCGGCCTTTAAAACTGATACATGAGAGGCCATTTTAGAGTAAATTAATCCAGCAGACAGAATAGAGTTTTAGCAATGTTATAACGACATTCTGAACCTTGGTATGAGAAGAGGAAAATGAGCAAATTCGGGTACCAATACTTCCATAATGTCCCCAAATGGTGACAATGGAAGTGGAATGGTCACTGCAGATCATAGTTCTGAGAGAGGAGCTGCCAATGGTCATTTGGGCCGAGCTGAGTCCAAAGGAATTGGTCTTGCTGTCCCACCAATCCTCATGATGCAGCTGAGTAAAATGGCAGACGCCAAGTGGCAGCTGGTCCGAAGTGTGCCAATGGATGGCCCAAAGGTGGAGAGATTTTACCCTCTGACACAGACAAGCCAAAGGGATACTTCTAAGAGGTAGTTATTGGAAGGCTTCTAAAAAACTTTAAAATTAGAAATATTCACTGGCGCAGGTAAAGCGTCTTTTGGACTTGCCATTCCAGCAGCCATTTATGAAACAGAAGTTTGCATTAAAAAAAAAAAGATTGACAGAATTAACAAATGGAGAGTAACTTATTTAGACCAAACATTCATCGTAAACTGTTTGTTCAGCGTCGCAGCCTTAATACGAGAATGTCACTGAACATCCTAAGGATATATTTTAGTTGCCTGGTGATGTGTGGTAGAGAAAGTCATTTAACATTCAACGAACTAGGAGTAATTTATTCAAATCCAGCACTTATTGAATCAGGGTTTGGTTTTTTCTTTTCCTTTAAAAAAAATTGTGTGTGTATTTATTTATTCTAACTAATGAAATGGACTTGAAAAGAATTAAGTGAAACCTTGGTGGAATTGTGACAAGGTAATTCTGACAACGGCATTGTCTATTAAATTTCTTGAATGCCACCAGCTGTGAGTCGAAACAGTGATGAATACATTTCCCATTGTTGTCTGGGTTGTCAGGAAAGGGTTTATCTTTTAAAACAGTTTATTGTCTCAACAGCATTCCCCTTTCAAGATAAATAGCAAATAGATAATATTTTCTGCATGTTTGGTATACCCTTTTTTAAAAGGGGAATATCTTACAGGGGCAGCGTTTTTTCTTCCTTTCAAGGAATATTCCATATAAACAGCACGCAGCATTTTGCCCCATTTCCCCAATGTTTTAGATGATACCTAGACCACTCGTCTATATCTCACAGAGAACAGGAATGTGCCTCCTCTCCCTCCCCCCCCACCTGTCCTGCTTGTGGTGTAATTAATGGCTACACATCACCTTATGTCTGAATAGCAGGTATATGTATCAAAAGCAACATACATTGGCCTTAATCAATGACGTGGTCAATTTCCTTACTTTATCTGGGGTATTGGCTGTATAGTGTAAAGTCCTAAACAAGCTTAGGACTGAGTTACCTGGGAGAGCGCCTTCTTCTGCATGATCCCCACTGCACATGAAGGTCATCAGGCAAGGTCCCACTCCGACTGCCACCAAATCGTGTGGCAGTGATTCAGGAGTGGGCCTTCTCTGTAGTTGCTCCTGGGCTCTGGAATGTGCTCCCTATAGATACCTGTGGCCTAACCTCTTTGTCAGCCTTTAAAGGAGGCTTTAAGATGCATTTTCTTTTAGCCTGTCTTTTAGTAATATTTTAATGTTTTACCTCGTTGTTGTTTTAATAGTTGGTTGCATTGTGTTCTTATTGTATTGATGGTTGTGAATCAACCAGATCTTTTGGAGTCAGGTGGTATATAAATTAAACAAATAATAATCTAATGTGTTTTTCCTGGGTTTTAGATATGTATGCCCCATCTTCTGAATGTCATGCCTATGTGTGGATGTCCACTGACATCAGAGATGGGACAGGTCACCAGTGGGTCAAGTAGAAATGCACACACTTCCTCTCCGCCATGTGAGGGATCATTCTGCTTAAGTATAATTCAGTGAAGTCTTCGTAGGAACATAGGAAGCTGCTTTGTCACCAAGTCGGACCCTTGGTCCATCTGGCTCAGCACTGTCTGTATTGACTGGAAGCAGCTCTCCAAGGTTTTCAGGCAGGAGTCTCTTCCAGGGAGTGGACCTGTGACGTTCTGCATGCAAGCAGATGCTATACTGCTGAGATGCAGCCCCATTCCTTAAGGAAAGGGAAGATGTTTTTCTCCCTTTAAATCTGAGCTTAGGCAGAGACTGGTGGAGGGGGGGGGGTCCAAAAGGCATGTCAGAACTCCCACAGAATTCCACAATGACAGGATGGAATTTTGTTGTGATTCCATCTTCTAGGGTCCCCTCCTGTCGTGATAGAAAACATTATAATAATGCTTGACAGAGGACAGATCAAGTCCGACGTGCCTGATGGGCCGGACGTGACACACAGCTCTAATTTGTTGACTTCTTTTAAAAAGAAATCTAATCTAAGCTTCTATTTTCACATGGAATCTTAAAATCCTACACTGTGTTGAATCAGCTTTGCTCACATCTGGGCCCAGTGCAACATTCTGAGTGTGTGTGTGTGGTTGGTTTCTATTTAAATTCTGTATGGCTTAGGGGGAAAAATGAAAGGTAAGCATCCTCTAAAACATTAGTTCCATATTCATACAGAAAAAAGGAGTTGTGCATTCAAATTACTGACATTTCTTTTTATAAATATGAGTGGCTCCTTAATTATGAACTATTATTGTAATAAATGTTCCAATCAGCTCAACATTTGATTTCAGCCCACTAAATGAAACCCTTTATACAGGAGCCAAATGGATTTAGGACTTGAGGCTGTGCTATTCATCTTTTCCCTTCTTTTTGGAAAAAAAAATCTTTTTCTACTGTAACTGAAAAGTATAATAAAGAGCAACAATTAGGTTGAATATAGAAGCCAGTCTTTAGTAAATTTTCTTTGCATTTCCAGCAAAGACTTCCTATGCTCTTTGAGGGCTAAGATTATTTTCCAGAAATAATATTAGAATCAAAAAGTTAACCTGTGCAAACTGCTTGTTTTAATAATAATAATTCAATTGAAGGATGCAGGAAAAAATATGTAGGAGTGATATGAAATAGTAAGAAGATTAAAATTGGGGCAAAACTTTGCAGTGACCTCACTGATTGCTTAAAATACTTCTGAAAGAAAATGTATTCATGAGAACTTAAGAGCTCTGTTCGGTCCTTCTAGTCCAGGATACCCACAAGCAGGCATGAATATCCCTCCCCTGCTTTTTAATTCATGCTTCATATCATGCCACTATTTCCATTAAGATTTTGGACTACCTTTGTGTTCTTCACCAGGAAAAATGAATATGCAGCACAGCTCCAGAGGTCAGTATAAGTACTTGTATATCCATATTGTTCTTAAGCAGGTTCATATGTTGAATTGCATTACTGGATCATACTATTACAGACCAAAGGCGGGGCGGGCGTCCATTGATTGGCCTGGTTCACACAATCATTTGAATCTGGGTTGATGTGGGTTACCAACATTAGCGTAATAAGAACATAAGAATGGCCGTGCTGGATCAGGCCCAAGGCCCATCTAGTCCAGCATCCTGTTTCACACAGTGGCCCACCAGAGGCCGCTGGAAGCCCACAGGCAGGAGTTGAGGTCATGCCCTCTCTCTGGTGTTACTCCCCTGCAACTGGTACTCAGAGGCATCCTGCCTTTGAGGCTGGCGGTGGCCTATAGCCTTCCGACTAGTAGCCATTGATAGACCTCTCCTCCATGAAGTTATCCAAACCCTTCTTAATAACATCCAGGTTGTTGGCTGCTACCACATCTTGTGGCAGAGAATTCCACATAGGTTTACACAGTCATGCTAGTATAGGCAACCAATATCAAACCTACGTTAAATGATTGTATGAATGAGGCCATTGAATGGATTACCATAGGAAGAGAAATAGTCCTCCTTGTAGAAAATCAACACATTGGGGAACAAGTTTTCATTTCATTCCTGATATGCAGGGGGTTGTTGTTCTTGTTGTTGTTCTTGTTTAAATGTGTGTGTGTTTGTATAAGAGCATCAAATCATTTGGCCTCCCACCTTTGACCTGAAGTAGTCCTTTTCAGCAAAAGCTCATCACAGCAGCTCAGATAAGCTAGTTGTAATGGACGCCTGCTGGCCCTTGCTCTGCCAACGCCATTGTGTCTTGCTGTTGTTCCTTCCTCCGACCCTAAACAACTAAAACAGAAGAAAAAGTAAGATAGAAACAGTTTTCTGTTGTTGTTTGTTGCCTATACCTAGTAAATAAGTGATGAAAAATAAGGACATGTCTAAACATACACAAACCCTTTCACACTTGCCCACACTTGCATACAAACTTCAGAGAGAAGCTAACGAAACCCAAATCAAAGCTCCCCAAGGGCTTCAATAAAAACAAGTAAGAAAATGAGTGAATATCAAGATGAATCTAATGACAACATGCAATGATGATAAAAAGCAAATGACTGAATCAATCTGGTTCCTACCGATCCAAACAACATCCAAATTGTGCTTGTGGTGAAGGCAGTAACAAAAGGCAGCGATCAAACTCTAATCTCACCTAATATATACCTAGGCGGGATGTGGCGGAATGCTGCTATTAACTGGAGCCAGATATGTGGCATCATTCTCAGGCTCTTCAGATAATTAGGAAAGACCGTTTCTCGACAGTTCACAGGTACTTCATCCTAATACTGTGTGCGTGGGGGGGGGGGGGCACATAGCCATACAGCATCACCACTTTTTGTAGAGAAGCCTCTCCCGTTTTAGCTGCCATAAACTCTTTCCCCTCTCAAGTAGAAGAGCGGGCAGAATGAAATGCAGCATATTTACGAGTATAAGAGGAGAGTGAATGCTTAGATTTAGAGCTGGTTTAGACATCACACAGAACCACAGAAAAAGCTTGGTGCTGTGTGTTGTCCATGAGCCTCAGGAGCAAGTGTGCATGTGCACACACACACACACACACACACACACACACACACACACACACACTTCTTTCTGTGCAAGCCTCAAAAGAATTCTGCTTCCAATTTGGATTAGAAACAAATCCAGGTTGGTTGTGATATTCATAGCAACCAGTAGAGTAAAATGGCCTTCCATGAGTTTGGATGAAGGCCTCTAGTCAAAACGGTATGGGCCAGTTCAGACGTCATTCATAACCATTTAACCATGGATAAAACATTCGAACCAAGTAACCAATGGGGCTGTGCAAAGCTATGGGTGGATATTTGTCTTTGATTATATTCGATCCAAATATTCCACTGAATATCGCATAGAGAATATTGAATAGAGTAATTAGGGTTCCGAATATCCCAAAATAGTATTAGTGGTGCCCCTATGTTTTTGGAGATGATTGGATGTATTTGGCTATTCTGAAGCTTTCCCCCCCTTTTCCTATGACAAACAACAACAACAAATATTTATATATCACTTTTCAACAAAGGTTTCCAAAGTATAAATAAATAATAAATAAATAAAATGTCTCCCTGTCCCCAAAAGACTCACAGTCTAAAAAAGAACTTAAGGTAGACACCAACAATAGTTACTGGAGGTACTGTGCTGTGGGTGGATAGGGCCACTTACTCTTTCTCTGCTAAACAAATAAATCTATTCAGGTAAATACAGGTAGAATAAATAAATCAATCAAACTATCTGTAGACTGTGGTGGAAAGTATTTCCTACACAGGTCATCTCAATGTAGGGCTCATGGGGTGCAAGGGAATTCATAGCTGTTGGCAGTGGGGAAATGGCACGGTGTCCTGTGCCACCATTCTTGGCCATGCTTTGATGGCAGACCCCAGGGGTCTAGTAGAGAAAGAAAGAGAAAAAGGAAGGAAGGAAGGTCCTGCAAGCTCACCCTAGACAGAGCTCTTCAGGGATTAAGAAACCTCTATTGAATATTTTAAAAAGTCTTGCCCACAGATCATTTGTTTATGTAAACTGGTGTAGCCAAGAGGAATAAAGGCATTGTGCAATACTTTTCTTTTTGGTTGAAAATGAAAATTTTCAAAGTTTTCAAATATTCAAAATGTTCGTAAAAACCTCACTGTTCAGACAGTTTGGCATATGCATCACAGTCGATTGCTGTTTTAAAAAACCTTTCCATCCGTTGCCTCTCATTTTGTTTGGGCGGGGAAGAATTTTACCATGCTGTGTATCCCTATGTTAGGTCTGTAATATTGGACAGCATACTGGAACAGCATGTGGACAGCATGCAGGATTGGGAGACAGAAGGGCTGAGCAATTCAAGGGTGAAGTGTCGGTGGGGGAATCTTCTATGCAGTGCTTCAGTTTTTATTCAGAGACTGGCACTCCAGTCCTAAATCTATAGCTCCAGCAGTTCAGTAACAGTTAAACAATAAACTTTAGAGTAACACATTGGTGCACAGATGACTCTTATTATTTGTGGGAGTTCTGTCCCTGCCAATTAGCGTGAATAAAGAAACCTTACCCCTATGGGAATCTAGGGGTTAGGTTCCTTAGTCTGAAAAAACTGCTAAAAAGCAGGGAGGGGACAGAAATCAGGGTATAAAAGCCTAGTACATTGTTCTCCAGGTCTCCAGGAATGCCTCCCAAATCCCTTTATTTTCCACTTGAATTCTTAAAAAAAAGAGAGAGAGAGAGAGCGCCAAAAAATGGCTCTGTGCTTCAAAATGGCGGAAATAATGACGTTCCGGCCACTCAGGAACTGCAGATCGGTGAAATGTGCCTTTATTTCATGCCGCAAATAAAGAAACTGGGTTTCTAAGACCCATCCACAGATACATGGAACCATGATCTGTGGAACTGCGGATAGTGAGGGTCTCCTGTAATTTGCATCATCCACATTTATTTGTTGGTGCAACTGCAGCAGTCTGGCCCATTTCACCCCATTTCCAGTATTTAGATCATACCTCTGCAGAACAAATTGGATATTACTTCCTTGCAAGATGAGATCTTTAAATCATGTACACCTGTGTCTCCTAACAACTTCTTTTAGTGACCGTATGTGTGTGTGGGGGGAGGGGGGCTTCTAACAACCATAAGGATTTGTTTTAATGGGGGAAATATCAACCTGGACTGATTTTTAAACCAACACTGATTGATTTACCCTGTTTGATGTATTATAAATCACACAGGAATAAAAATCACAGTGAAAATTCCATTAAACTTCTGAGGCAAAAAAGGATCCATAAATAAAACAGAACGAAATGCCAGACAGCTGTGATATGCTGTTTCTTTATCTTTTAAAACTCAGATTTAAGATTGTTGCCAGGACCAGCTTAACAAGTGAAAAAAAGAAAGAAAGAGAAAAGCGAGGAATAAACATGATTTTTCCAACATGCGATTCTTTCCCCAGAAGTTATTTTTCAATATAAAACACCTCCTCATTTTGTGGATTGTTGCCATTTGCTCTCGGAAGGTGATATTTGAAATTGTATTATTGGTTTTAATTTATTAACTTTAACTCACTGAACATTCAGGCTCAAGACAACTATCAAATGCAACAGTTGTTGACTAATTAGTTTTACTCCTACGTATAGAACATTCAAGGTTATACAGTGCTAGGGAATGGAAAGATCAAATTGGCTAAGGATTGCTGGGAGGTTAACATAGGACAACCCCATGTACATCATCCTGAGCTCCTTGGAGGATAGAGAAAATACTAGTATTAACTGCTCTGTGTGTTTAAGCAGGTATTCCCCTGTGCCACATGCATGGTATTCTAGTCATGTATTTTATTTTTTAAATGTATCCATCGCTTCTTGCCTGATGGCCTTAACATTGCTAGCAAGATACTTTATAAATATTTATATTCTCTCTCTCTCCCTCCCTCCCTCTCTCACACACACACCCGCCCCAACAACAGTGAATAATCAGTATAAGTTCCAGCAGCATGAAATGCTTGACTAACAAGCAGATGGTTGCCGGTTCGAATCCCTGCTGGTATGTTTCCCAGACTATGGGGAACACCTATATTGGGCAGCAGGGATATAGGAAGATGCTGAAAGGCATCATCTCCGACTGCATGGGAGATGGCAATGGTCAACCTCTCCTCTATTCTACCAAAGACAACTACAGGGCTCTGTGGCTGCCAGGAGTTGAAATCGACTTGACGGCACACTTTACCTTTAGCATGAAACCAGGGTGAGAGTAGGGAGTCCATCATAATTCATCTCAAAGGTCCGGCAGAACAAATAGATCTTAAGCAGCCACTGAAGACAGAGAGAGAACGGTAATATCAATGTCTCAGGGATATTTCAAAGATATTGGCGAATGTATGCATAATGTTGTGCATACAGCAGAATGTAATGTTTGTGCAGTTGCACATGAGCGAGGTTGTGCAAGCACAAAAATTGCGCACAGTTGTGTAGCAATTAATTTTAAACTGTAGTTAAAATTAATTCAGCCATGTTGAATTGGTTTGGAAACATGTCATGCAGGGAAATATGAAACTATTTTTTTCCTTTGAATGTAAGCCTTTGTTCAGACAATGGTTTCCCCCATTATGGTTTTCCTCTATGGATGCGAAAGCTGGACTTTGAAAAAGCAAGATAGAAAAAACATTGATGCTGTTGAACTTTGGTCTTGGAGAAGACTTTTGAGGATACCATGGACAGCCAGGAAAATGAGCAAATGTATCGTAGAACAAATCCATCCAGAATTTTCACTCGAGGCACAAATGACCAGAATCAAACCATCATACTTTGGACACATTATATGAAAACCCAGCTCCCTTGAGAAGTCCATGATGCTGAGGAAAGTTGAAGAAGAGGATGACCAGCAGCAAAGTGGAGGGACTCGATTACAACATCATTGAATGCACCCCTGAGAGACCTAAAAGGCCAAGTGGAAGACAGATTATCCTGGAGAGAATCTATCTATGTGGTTGCTAAGAGTTGACACCGACTTGACGGCACTTAATCAATTAATCAAAAGAGATGAGTCAACAACAAGGGGGCTACGTCTAACCATAGCTGTTAGTCACAAGGGCTACACATGGACCCACTGTGTCCAAAGACAATATGGGCTGGTTCAGTGTCAAACCAAACCTGAATCAAAACATAGGAACACAGAAACAGAGGAAGCTGCCGTCTATCGAGTCTGAAAAGGCCAGGGATTGAACTTGGGGCCTTTTGCATGCACGCAGATGCTCTACCACTGAGCTATAGCCCTATCCCCTAAAGGGAATATCTTACAGCACTTGCATGCAGATTCCCTTCCAAATGCAAACCAGGGCAGATCTTGCTTAGCAGAGCAAACAATTCATGCTTGAAACCACAAGACCAATCCTCCTCCCTTAAAGAAAAGAAAGTTCATTTTTAAAAAATAAGCTGTAACTGAACCTGCCTTGAACATTAACCTTGAAACATAAAGAGGCTATTCACACATGCATGCAAAACCAGGCTAAGCTACGCCAGCCCAGTTTTGCACGCCCGTGTGAAACGCCGGGATAGTGCTCTTCTAACCCCGTTTTCCTGCTCATGTGTCAGCCGTGGCTGCTTGCAGCGGTGGCTGGCAGACTTAGGGAGGGAGGAGTCCCATAATGCACCACACACTCATTCTGTGCATTATTGGAGTGGCAGGGTGCCGTGTCCTGGCATCCTGACCCTTGGAGCTGCTGGCAGCAGCCGGTGCTCGTCTGGGCAGGAGATCTGCCTGCCCAGGGATGGCAGAAGGATCGTCTGTTGGGGCAGCCTCTTCCCCACCTTCCCAGGAGTATGGAAAGACCAGTGTGCCCTGAGAGGAAGGCAAGAAAGGAGGGACCCAGGCCAGGGAGCTCTTCTCCTCAGCTCCTGAGAAGACCCACAGCCTGAGACGACGTTTTGTTACTATTCTGTACTTTGCTTCTTTTAATGCTGCAAACCGCTTTGGATGCCTTTGTCAGGGCAGAAAGGCGGTTATAAAAATGTAGTGAATAAAAATTGACTGGCAGCGGCTCTTCAAGGTCCCAGGCAGGAGTCTCTGCCAGCCCTATCTTGGAGATGCTGCCAGGGAAATGCCAGAGAGCCAACCTCTTCTGCATGCAAGCAGAACTGAAGAGGGCTTAAGCTGATGTCCATCACCACATCTTGTGTCAGCAAGATGTCAAAGGCGAACACTTCCTCCTGATCTACCGTCACTGGACGTCTGTGGCTCCCATAACTTTGTCCGTTGTGCTAGTTAAAACTGATTCCCACCACAAGAAAATACATATTTGAAGTGGACTATGATTTCCCCCCTCATCTCATTCACTCGTTCCCCCTTTTTAATGCCCATACATCCACGAGATACTCAGACCGCTTCATTATGCCTTAACCTCTTAAAACAAGGCACAAGATCCTCGTACCAGGTTCATTGGCAGAATTAAGATATGACAGGGCATGTTTTATTGCTTAATTAATCCCCACCTTGGGTGCACTGGCGAACAAAAGGCTGCACCAAGTATCTAGCTAGCTGGTCTGTGTGTATTAATAGAGCCCTAAAAATACTCTGGAGTGTTTTAATGGCCTTAATGCTATTGTAATAGGGCCGTTAAAGTGAACATTTTATTTTATACATTTTATTTTATACTAGTGACCAAATATCTTAAAATAATCTGATTTTTAGCCGGTTGCTCCAACAGCGAGCAATTCAATGAGGCATGGAGGACAGACATTTTGATGAGGGCAACCTATTTAGAGGGTTAGGCCTCCCTTGAGCCATTCCTCATATCCAGACTATTCTGCATGCTCAAACAAGAATGCATAGATCAGCAGGGATAATTTGGAGTTGCTCAGTTTCCAAGGAGAACACTTCTGTCTCACAAATTGCTTGAGGGGTGCTGCAGGGGAATAAAAGATCACACCGGTGACCCTGAATCTTACCCTTCCTGGAAAAAAGCAGGAGGCAAAAAGAAGGAGCAAGCAAGTTGTAGTGGTGTGGGCTGCATAAGGGTCGTAGTTCTGTGTGCAGAAAGCTGCAGGTCCATTCCCTGGCATGTAGGGCTGGAAGGTCCCCTCTCTGACAAACTGGAGAACTTCTGCCAGTCAATATAGACATGAAGGCCTTCCACACCACCATATTGGAGGATGGGTTGAGGGCTCCTTTTCTAGGAGCAACAGATGATCAGAGCCTCTGTTTGGGTCATCAAACCCATGAAACATGCAAGTAAGCCAGGTGAAGCTTCTGTTGTGGAAATCAGGAACTGGGAGCAGAGAGAATCCTCCAAAGGCCTCGTAGGCAGAGGGCACAGGGGACTTAGGGGATTCTGTCCAGGAAAAGAACTCCACAACTGTGGTGCCACCCCAAGAGCGTCCTGTCTCTGGTAGTCTCTCATTGGATCAGGGTTAGTGGTGGGAAAGAGAGCCAGGTCTATGATGCTGATCTAACGGCTCAGGTAGGTTTTTATGGGTGATGTCAGTCAATAACTTCCTAGGTCCTTGGTCTTGCCTGGCATTTGTCAAGATGGCAGACAAGACTGAATGCACCAAGACCTTTTTGTCCACACAATAACCAACACTGAAGGTCCATTTCCAGATCTTTATTTACCACAGTCAGTCAGCTCAGCTTTATAACAAAATGCTTTGAATTCCTGGAACCCAAAGACTTAAGACCAAGTACAGAGCCAACCCAAATGTGTGCTTCAGATTCATGTTTAAATGAGTTAGATTTTGGTGCTTAGCAATCCAGTAGCACAAATGTAATTTAAGCTATGCAAGTGAGCTGTTTTGTACTGACTTTCTTTTCTATGTACATATGGAACATTTCATTGGCAAATACACAGGGGAACTCATTTTGCTAATTTACAACCTCCATATTCCTTAGAGAGCTTGCAAGTTGTGACAGATTTTAAAAACCCTAAAAATTAAGCTTTTTCTTTTTTGGTCACACAATCACAGTTAAAAGCAAGCCATCTTATACAACTCAATATGCTAATGCTGGACAAATGGAGGATCCAGACAAATTTTGAAATAAATGTAAGTAACCACAGGGGCCGAGTCACTGAATAACTTTGCATCAATAAGTCTGTCAGTCTTCCACTGGAAACCAATAGTGATCAGCATGTCAGATATAGGTGTACTTCATTATCCATGGGAGTTCCTTTCCAGCATATTTGCGCAGGTACCAAAACCGCAGATAATGAGTAATTGAGTGTATGTGGTCACAGGGGTTAGGTTCCCAGACTAAAAAATGAAAAAAATTAAACAGAAACAAGGCCCCTCCCCCCCCCAACATAACACCAGGCCAAATACCATGCTCCGCGGGCCTTCAGAAGTCCAAGGATGCTCCCTACCTGTCCCAAAGTCCTGAAAATTCTGATGACGACAACAACATTGATAATAAAAATAATAAGAAGAAGAAAATGAAAGGCTGTGGCAGGAGGAGACCAAAATAATCCCAGTGGTAATTGGTGCCCTAGGTGCAATTCCAAAAGACCTTGAAGAGCACCTCAACACCATAGGGGTCACAGAAATCTCCATCAGCCAACTACAAAAAGCAACTTTACTGGGAACAGCCTATATTCTGCAACGATATCTAGAATAATAACAGCAACAACATTGATAATAAAATTCAGCCATCCCAGGTCCTTGGGAAGGACTCGATGTCTGGAAAAAACAGACCAGTCAATAACACCTGTCTGACTGTGTAAACAATAAAGAATAATAATTAATAATAACTGTAGTCGAGAAGAAAGAAAAACAAGTTAAAATGTAGGCTATTGAGCATAGTCTTAGCCGTAGAGTTGGTGTGTGCTCTTCCTTGGCAGTTGCCCTCCCCTCAGGCTCTATTGCACTAAGGGCAGAGGTGTTTTTTTGGGGGGGGGGTCAAGTCACCATTTTTCTACAGCTAGAAGGGATTATTCCTATTCAATTTCTTGGGAGGCAGGGAGTGACCCAGAGATGCTTCTCCTTCCTTGTAAATGTAGGTCTCCAGTCACACGCATCTCCTGGCTGCCTTGCCGTGCTTTTGAGCAGGACTGCACAACTTTTGGCCATCCAGCTGTTTTGGACTACAACTCCCATCATCCCCAGCCACAGGTGCAAATAGGGATAATCAGTGTTGTAGTTCCAACATCTGCAGGAGGGCCAAGGTTGTGCAGCCCAGCTTTTGAGTAAGCCAAAATTCACAAGGAGATCATTACTCACGAGGAGCCCTCTCTCTGGCTCAATGAAACCAGCGGACAGGAGGAGCTAGTTGCTCACCTCCTCTGTGGCAAGACTACTGCTTCCCCCCAACCCCCATACCTTCCCTCTCTGTCCAACTCTCCATCTTCCCCTTCCCCATTATGGACTCCACTTTGGCAAGGTGACCCCTGGACTACTGCATGGACTGTCAGTGATAGTTGGGAAGATTCCTCTCACGCCCATTAGCAAGTAGGGGTGTGCACGGAACCGGCTGGCCCAGTTTGGTTTGACTCTGAACTGGACCTGAACTGGACTGGGCCAGTTCAGTCCAGCACCCGCTTGAAACCGCCCCCCTCGGTTGGGTCTGGATGGTTTTGCGAGAGTTTTTTGTAAGGTTTAAAAAAAGACTTACACTTACCTCCTCTGTTAGAGTTTTTTGAGGCCGTGGGTAGGGGGTCCGCGGAGGTTCCCCCTCCCGCCACTGGCCTCCCTTATTTAAGAAATCAACCATTTGGCTGCTGTTCGTACGTGAAGGGGGTTCGGTCCAGGGTCGGACTGAACAGGGGATGGTTTGGTTCGAACCCAAGCAGCCAAACTGAACTGTTTCAATGTTGAATGCACTCGATGTCGAATATGTTTGCACATCCCTATTAGCAAGTGCTGATCCTTCACCTCACATTAGGACTCAAGTGGAGTCATAATGCCATTTAGTTAGTGGCAGCCACAGGAACAAACAGAACACTTTTACTAGCAGCTCTGGTTCTGCCAGAATCCACTAGGCTTCACATTTTATCACCAGCCTGGCATATTGAAATCATGAGTTTGCACTCTGTCAGGCAGAACTGAGACTTTAATTCAGGAACTGACCTTTGCAGAAGTTGCTTGTTTGACGCAAATCCCACATAGTTTAATACTGATAACTTTGTTTGCTTATGTCTATATCTCTATCTCTCTATCTTTGCATGTTGTATGTTAGAAAATGTGAAAGTACTTAAAATAGCAATTTTTCATTATCTGCAGAGAAAGATAAATACTGAAGGGATAAAATTATTTCTGTTGCATTTTTTAAAAAAGTGTTAAAGTTTGAACTAAGTCACAACTTTATGACCAAGCTAATATAAACCCTCGAAGAGAGCGCTTGCAAATTGAATTGCTGACTTTTAATTATAGCGATGTGACCTCCATCCATCCTAATTAAAGAATTCAGAATGTCCACAGTTATTCAGTAGTGCATGGATTACATTGGTATTGGAAATGATTTTGTAACAATTCCCAAACTCTAAAGTAAACTAAACTGAGGGAGGGAGGGGACTCTTGCTCTGGAACTTAAAATGATCTAGGACCCTTTTTCATTTCATGTTTTTAGTGGGGAGGCTGATGAAAAATATGAGCTTAAGGCTGTCTTGTCTGTTAAAGTAGAATTCCATTTAAACTGGAGGAGGGGGTGGGAATCTCTAAATATAAGTGTTAATGTTGCCTCTGCTTTCCTGGCAAGGATATTAAGGATTTGAGTCTGCGAATCTAGGTTTTT
Source organism: Hemicordylus capensis (assembly GCF_027244095.1). NCBI lineage: Eukaryota > Metazoa > Chordata > Lepidosauria > Squamata > Cordylidae > Hemicordylus > Hemicordylus capensis. The sequence continues at coordinate 26,134,495 of NC_069667.1, forward strand.
CTGTTAAAAGACAGTCCTATTCAAGCTGCAAAATGAAATAGGAGTGTTAAATTTTTTGCCAGAGCTGGGAATCTGTATGGTATAAGCACACCCAACTAAATGTTCCAAAAACCGACAAGTGGCACTTTTAGGCACTTGAGGCTCCAACTTATTTCCATAACTCCTCAGGCTGTTGTTGCACTTCAGAATTGAAACTGCAAAATTAAACACACACAAGGTATTTCCAAGAATTTGGGTAGCTGCATTCCAGATGTAAAGAACATTCCCAACTGGATTTCAGCTTGAAAGGGTGTATATATTGCAATGGTTGATCTCCAGGTTTACTCCTTGGCATCTCCAGATAGGGCTGTCAATCAGTGTGGAAAGTACGTAGCCGGATAGACCATGGTCTGACTCAATATAAGCAGCTTCCTATGTTAAGAGGTTATATATATGGAGGCCTTTCACACAATCAAAAACTGTGTTCTACTTGGGTTGGGGAGCTGACTCTGCTCCCCGTTTTCCATTGTGTGGAAGCAAGGCAGGAGAAAAACCTGGGTAGCTTTTCCTCCTACCTTGCTTCCACACAATCTCTTCTACCTTGCTTCCACACAACCAAAAACTGGAGCCCACACAGCTCCCAAACCCAGGTAGAACACAGCCGCAGGGGCACTGAAGATAAGAGGGTGTGAGGGGGTGGGTTCAGAAAGGGAAAGGGAGGGAGAGGAGAAGGATAAAATGGAGTCATTTGTGAATAAACTCTTAGTTAAATCTATATAAGATAACTCTGTGTCTGTGAGGGAAGCAGCTATAAAACAGAGTAGTATAGAAAGCCTTTCACGGAAGCATTTGGCTCTGCAATCCCATCACACGTAGGGATGTGCACAGAACTGGTTCAGAGGGCCTTTATGGGCCTCCAAACTGATTCAAACGCTCGGCAGTCCTACTGGTTTGAAGTTGGGGGGCATACCTTTGAGGGCGGGGGAGGGTGCCCTTACCCCTCCCGCCGCATTTTCCCCACTGGCGCTCCATTGAATAGGTCCTGGTCGGAGCGGCAGTGACCTTCCCTGCTGCCCCGGTTTCCTCCTTGGCTGGAAGTACCCGGCACACGTGCACACTGCTGCTCCCCCTCCGGTGTGTCCCCAAGCATGCACAGTGCCTGTTTATGGAACTGCCTGTGGGGCAATGGCACAGTTCTGGCACCCATGGAGGCTGGAGCCACGTATCCGCTGCACTCCACTTGGGACCATGCTGGGGGCAGGGGGGGGAGCAGCTGCACCAGCCGGGTAAGAACTGTACTTCCTCTTTCACTGCCCCCACATGGCTGCCCATTCACTGCTGAACCCATTCTCCCCAACTGGGCTTGGTTTGGTCCAATCGTGGAACAAATCACCCCCAGTACAGTTCATGATCGAGACACTGAACCGGCCAGGTTCTAGGTGAACCAGTTCAGCAGGGAACGGTTCATGCACACTCCTAGTTGCCAGGAGCCACTGCAAAAAGGAAATACCCACACATGATGAGAAACACTGAGGTTGGGGAGCTCTTTTTCTCTCCTGCCTTGATAAGCAACAAGGCAGAGAAGCTTGGCTACCCAGATTTGAGTGAGCTAAGGTGGAGGTGTTTATAGGCTCTCACAAACCTGCAGACCTGGACTGCATGCCTCCAGCCATGCTTTTGGTGATTAAATAGCCCCACTGTTGGTGAAAACAGCCACCTAATGGTGCAGTGGGGAAATGACTTGACTAGCAAGCCAGAGGTTGCCGGTTCGAATCCCCGCTGGTATGTTTTGCAGACTAGAGGGGGAACACCTATATTGGGCAGCAGCGATATAGGAAGGTGCTGAAAGGCATCATCTCAGACTGTGTGGGAGGAGGCCATGGTCAACCCCTCTTGTATTCTACCAAAAAAAAAAAAAAAAAAGCCACAGGGCTCTGTGGTCGCCAGGAGTTGACACTGACTTGGTGGCACACTTTGTCTTTAACTTACTGTTGATAAAACTGAATATGAATCGAGCGAGCTCATAAAGATCACCTCCAATAAGAGAATGCAGTACATACACATACAGTCACGTTCTTCTCCAGCTTGGATGTTAACCACACCTGTGTCCCTTCTATTCACCCTTTTGCCTCTATCCATCAAATTACTTGCAGCTGTTGCAATTCCCCAGCTCCAGGAAGGAACTCTCTTCTCTTTCTCCAGCACTTGGTGCTGCTACAGTAGTGAATGGTGGTGAGGAAGATAGAGGAGAAAGAAATACCTCCACTCTTTGCCCGTGGTATAGCCAACTCTATCACAGCCTAAAGGAAAGTTAATTAGCTCAGAGCGGAAATTAAGCTGTAGGCACTTCTGGGCTGGGAGAAAGTCAAAAGTTTCCAGAGATATCCAATCTGATTGCTGTCCAAGTCAGAGACATACTGAAATTTAAATCAGACTGGTTCATCCTCACCCAATTTCTGGATTTTTTGGGAAACGAAGGCAATTCAAAGGGGGTGAGTAGATTAATCTGCCATTAAGTGGATTTACATATTCAGTCTTGAACATTGTTACCTGCCTAGTCAATGGCTGTGCTCTTGGTTCCCTGAACTTGGAAGGTGTGTCTGAAATGAATGCCCATGTTGCTGTAGTAGACGCAAGGCCTTGTCATCTGCAGAAGCGGTGACTCTTCCGCGATCACATCCATTTGGATGATTATCTCCACATAATTTGGAAGCAGGTGGTTAAAAAGACATGTTTAAAAACATGAGGCTTAAGGGCCTCTGCTTGCAATTAAAATTCTGCAGCAGATATCCAGCTGTTAATTGTGAAAAGGGTGAAGGGGATTATTCAGCAGAAGGCAGGAGGCTGCTCCTTTTGTTTCCGACGTGACTGTTTACACATTCAGATCAGAGAATGGACTTGCACAAGGCTAATGATTAGCACAGAACAACTCCCTACTGCTGGATCTGACTGAGGAGCTATCTAGTTGACGATCACATTTGTAAGAGTGGGGCCAACCAAATGATTAGGGGGAAATGTGGTGACAGCCAACAGCCTGGATGGCTTTAAGAGGGGTTTAGATGAATTCATGGAGGATGGGTCTATTAATGGCTACTAGTCGGAGGGCTATAGACCATCTCCAGACTCAAAGGCAGGATGCCTCTGAGTACCAGTTGCAGGGGGGTAGTAGTAGAAGAGGGAGTGTGTCCCCTTGCCTGTGGCCTTCTCGGAGGTATCATTTGGGCTACCGTGTGAAGCAGGCTGCTGGACTAGATGGGCCTTGGGTTTGATCCAGCAGGGCTTTTCTTATATTAAGGTATGAGAGCAGGAGCCCTCCGATGCTAGTTCTTTATAGAGTAACTCATTTTCAGAGGCACACTGCTTCTGAACATGGAGGGTCTACTTAACTATTTTAAGATGCTCCACTGACTAATATCTATTGATTGACCTGTCTCCCATGAATTTGCCTAATCTCCTCATGAAGCCATCCAAGCTAATGACATCTCTTGGGAGTGAACCCTCCAAATTAATTACTCATTGTGTGGTAACTTACTTAATGTTGTCTATCCTGAATCTACTCTGGCAATTCCATTGAGTGATTGTATTGTAAAAGTAAAAAATAATTTCTCAAACATGCCATACCATTTATGAGGCATTGACCTCAGTAACTTCTCCTTTGATCATCTAACTTGATTTTTCAAAACTGACAAGCCCCATCTACTGTAGCCCTTTCTTAAAGGCAAGATGCCCCAACTCTTGTTATCAGTTTTGGCTTCTCTTTCCTGCACCTGTTCCAGCTCCAAGGTGTCTTTTTTTTCTTTTTGAGTTGCGGCAAGTAGAACTTCACACACTATTCTGATGAAATAAAGCTTCACCATAGATTTACATCAAGGCATCAGAATACTGGCTGTGATATTTAGCATCCCTCTGTAAATACGTTCAATTATGGATTTTGGTTTGTTTTTACTGCTGTATTGTGCTGACATTTTTATTGATGTATCTACCATGACCTCCACATCACTTTCTTGGTTAACCACAGTAAGTTTAGATCCCATCAATAAAAATGTGGAGGGTGGCCTTAGGGTGAGCTTTTATTTTCTGTTTTGCCCTCGCTTCCCTGAACATCACAATGGGATCCTCAGTGTCCAGGATTAGAGAGGAGGGGCTTCCTAGTCATAGGATGTCACTTCTAGGGAATCTTAAAGTTGTTAACTTCTCTCTCTCTCTCTCTCTCTCTCTCTCTCTCTCTCTCTCTCTCTCTCTCTCTCTCTCTGTGTGTGTGTTTTAAATGAAGTATGTGCTTCAGCTCTATGTTCTATATGTGGGTGGGAAGAAATCTTATTGCAAATAAAAGGGATAGGACTGGGAACTACCTTGTGAACTACCCCAGATGTTGCTCTTACCATCCCCAGCCATACTAGATTGTGTAATGTGATTCTGCAACAAGGGAGTTGTAGTTCAGCATCATCAGAAATTCCACAGGTGGGGACCCCTGAATTCTAGTCCAGCCTTCAGTTTCCGGCCATGGCTATCCATTTGTCTCCTCAAGGCTTACAAGCACAGCATGGTGTTCTGAAGCATGCCACTGCAAAGGTGTCAGCAAATTTAAATCTGTGATTTCTTGTAAGGTCTTTGTCAGAGGCAGGAGCAGTCTCTCTGTGGGTGGCCCAGTTGTACTGCCTCTGAGGGGAAAACACCACATTTGTGGTGTCCCTAAGGGAGAGTCAATTTGGGAAGGGGTAACTCTCCTCAAACTGAAAGCAAGTGTCACACATAACCTGCTTGCAGAGTATGATGCTGTTTCCAGATTGGCTGACTTTAGGATTTGGAAGGACCTCGCCTTCCCCTGCCTTTAGAGCAGGGATTCTCAAACTTGGGTCCTCAGGTGTTATTGGACTTCAACTCCCATAATCCCCAGCCTCAGTGGCCTTTGCTTGAGGATTATGGGAGTTGAAGTCCAATAACACCTGAGGACCCAAGTTTGAGAATCACTGCTTTAGAGGAACATGTTGTTGTTATTAGTGCTGGAGGCAGCTGCAGCCAACTTTTGGAAGGGTGATCATCCATTTGCTTTTGCCACCTGGGATCATTTGTACAAGGTAGCCAGGCTAAACTGGCTAGTTTGAAAGGGCTTTCTCCATAGTCTCCTGTATTCCGAAGGAAACTGTCAGCAGAATTTGACAGCATTAGACCCCTGTCCCAAGTCTGTCCTCCCAGACCACTACTTTAATTTAGTATCCAGCTTGTGGGAGAGTTCTGTGGAATTGGGAACCTTGTGCGAACATCAAGTGGTCCTGACAAATATAATGTGCTCCTGGATTTTGTTCGGTGGTTCTTTCAATTTGCAACACAGTGGCAGGAAGGCTGCTTAAACTTACCTTCCCCGCAGATGACTGCTCCTCCGTTGCTAGGTGTGTGCATTGCACACCCAGATGATCTTCTACTGTCCGAGGCAGTGTGGCGGCTCGGGGACCAGGATGCATCTTCCCAGAAATCCCCTCCTGCACCATGCATTGTGGGAAGTTCTTACAAGTAGCCAAGACCAGGCTTGGCTTTCTTAGCCCAGTCTTGGCTGCACGTGAGAACAGCCTCACACTCTCTCACATACTCTGGAGCAATGTTCAAACTAAGTCCCATCGAAATTAATGGAGACAAGCTAATCATAACTAACTGGTCCCATTGATTTCAGTGGTACTTAGTCATGATTAATGTGGGTGCTGCCAGTTGTATTATTATCTTCATGGGTTTTTGTCGTGAACATCTTTGATGGAAAGAGGGGGGTATACATTAAAACAAGCCATTTTTTTTTAAAAAAGGGGTCAATATGTTACCTGTTTGTTTCAAAAAATATTGTCCATTGCATTTGCCTTAAGCCAAGTATACCTGGTTTCTCCTGTATGAACCTCCCTTTCCGTTGTGATTATATGTAGAGCCTCTTTCCATGCACCCTTGATTTCTGAGTTCAGGTGCATGGCTGTTGGAATATTGGGCTCTTTAGTGCCCCCCTCCCCATAAATAAATGGAATTTTATATAGCAATAGCAATAGCATTTACATTTATATACCGCTCTATAGCCGGAGCTCTCTAAGCGGTTTACAATGATTTAGTATATTGCCCCCAACATTCTGGGTACTCATTTTACCGACCTTGGAAGGATGGAAGGCTGAGTCAACCTTGAGCCCCTGGTCAGGATCGAACTTGTAACCTTCTGGTTTCAGGGCGGCAGTTTTACCACTGCGCCACCAGGGAACATTTCTACCTGGAAATGCTCACATGGTGCCTTCGCTGTAATCTTGTTTGGCACCAGGCAAAGGTTGTCCTAGAATATGAGTCTAGGAAGAGGATGAGCCGCAAGAGTACCTATCAGAATGGTGACTAGTCTGGTGGCTATAGGCCACTTCCAGCCTCAGAGGCAAGATGGCTCTGAATACCAGATGCTGGGGAGCAGCAGCAGGAGAGAGGGCACACGCTCAGTTCTTGCCTGTGGGCTTTTTGGAAGCAACTAGTGAGCCACTTTGTGAGACAGGATGCTGAACTAGATAGGCCTTGGGCCTGATCCAGCAGGGCTGTTCTTAAGTTCTTAACATCCTCCTGGTGTGTCCCTTTATCACTTGTGTAGGCTATTCATCCAAAGGGCACTCCAAGAGCTCATTTAAATGGATGCTTGGAGCATGCACATAGGGACCACTCAGATGATAAAGGGACATCATTCTGGGAAGGCATCAGAACATCCGTGGAGGAGGTCCCCAATGGCCTGCTCTCAGCATGGCCCCTTCCTTTTGTGTGTGTCAGGAGCCCTATCATTTGAACTGGACCCTGCTCACTTGACCTTGTAATGGCATTTTGGGTGTTCTTTACAGTTTTGCCACTGTTTTTATGGGTTTCTCCATTTTCTCTCCTTATCTTTTCATGATACGTTGTTGTAATTGCATTTCCTTATACACAGCCTGAGGGCTTTTAAATCCAAAATGAATGATAGGCATTTCTTAAATGATAGTAGAAGGGATTTGTGTTTGATTAGCTGAATGGATATTTGGCAGTTCCTCTTTTGGGCCATCGTGAATGATTAATTGGAATTAAGGCCTCCATTTTCTGTTCACTTATGGATATGCTGAATGTCTTAAAATGGTGGGAAACAGATTCCCCCTTGATGTTAGCTGCTTACAGGCTAAGGTCAGAAGGTTAGCCCAGGAAATGATAACCAAAGGGAGAAATGGAGCTTAAAGTCTTGGCAGAATGTAAACCAAGAATGCCAGATCTACCCTCTTGATTGGGATCAGAGGAGCTGCAAGAACAGAAATCTCATCAGTGTTTTGTTTTTCTTTCTAAGTAGAGTGATCTTGTCCTCCCTGAGGTAGTTTCCCTCTCATGCACAATTGCTATCCCACTTTACTGGAGGTATTTTTGGAGACTGGGAGAGACTGTGTCCTGTTTTGTGGAAGCAGCCAAGAAATAAGACTTCTACTCAGTGCCAGTGGTAAAATCCCTTGGAAGAATCTAGGATGGTTGGTTTCCTGGCCTCCTGTTCCCAGGGCTGGCTGCTGCCGGACAGTGAGCAACTACACCCTTTGCCTGTCCTGTCCTCTTGATTACTGATGTCAAATAAAGTTTGCCAATTTCTGACATTTACTCGAAAATGATTAATCCCACGAAAGCCACAAAGACACTCCTGCGGGCAGTGATGGTGGAGGAGAAGGCAGATGCAGCTCCACTGAACACCTGCCCAAGGATGTGGCATTTCTCATTCCCACCTTTATGGAATTTCTCCAGAGTGTTGATTCCAAACAGAGATGGGCATTTCTTGTTGTAAAATGGCACTACAAGGGATGTGGTTTGATTAAATGCAGAGGGGGTGGGGATCTGCCTCCCAGATGGCTCAAATCAAGGGCGTGTAACATCATGTGCACAGAGGTAGCCATTAATGTGCTATAATGTGCTTCTATTTTTTTAAAAATGCAGGAGGGAATATCACATTTGGGAGGGAGGAGTCTAAGAGAATGCTACACCTACACAAATTGTGCCAAATGGTGGCTCTAGAGTAAATTTTCCTGCAGAGAAAAACATTCATCTTGTACTTAAAGATCTGACTGTTCCGAAGTTAGCTTGCTGCTTGTAGGCATCCAGCCTCCTTTAAGAAAACTGTGTGGTCAAGGGTCAAATCACATGGAGCTGAGCCAGTGCTTTTCAAAGAGAAAGCAGGTTAATGGGGTTAAACAATTTGTTTTCATAAGAAGAAGAAATCTAATTAATTACCTCCTTTTTGACTGTTGTTGTTCTCAAGTCGATGATGTTTTTATAGGGTGATCAAATGAAAAGAATCTACAAGCCTGTGAAGGTGCCTTCGAGTGAGTCAGTCTGTGGTCCATGTAGCCTAGTATTGTATCATCTGGCTTTCTTGAGTCTTGGGCAGAGAAGTTGGGAGGACAGCTGGCCTTGCAGTAGCAAGAATTGATTGTCCCCTTTGCTATACAGGGTCCACCTTGCTTTTCTTTTGGGTGATGGCCGGTGGGTCAGTGGTAGAGCCTCCCTGACATCTCCAGGAGGTTGTTCAGACAGGGCTTTCCCCCCGAATCCACTCCTGATTGGAGTGTGCCAGTCCACATATTTGCTGGATTTAACCCAACCTCCATGTGGGCTATCAGGGACCAGGACAGACAGGGCTTTATTTTTCTCCGAAGAGAGGCTGCAAATTCTGACTTAACCCGGGTTATGTCCGGGGTAAAAAAAAATCCTCTATTTCCAGCAGCTTTTTTTGGGGGGGGGGAACACCTCTGGGGCTTCTGCTTTCTCCAAAGGTCTTGATGGAGGTGCAGATGGCTATGTGAATGGTCCATCTAATCCCTTGAATTAAAATGCCTCAAATCTGCTGTGAAGCAGATTCGCTCTTCAGATACCCCAAGGCATAAAGCCATGTGTGAAAAACCTCCAGGTACAGCTGGGAGCAACTCCTGCCTGAAACCATGGAGAGCTGCTGCCAGTCTGTGTAGACAATACTGAGTTAGATGGACCAAGGGTCTGACTCAGTATATGTCAGCTTCCTTTGTTCCCTAGTTTCCTAGCCTGGCTTCCTGAAATCAGTTTGGGCCTCTCCATCTGTAAAATGGGAACAGTAATACTTTGATGTGCTCTACAAATGCTTCTTACTGTGGTTAGTGATAGATCCTTCAGAATATCTGTATGTTTGGGCAAGACAGTTGAGTAGGATGCTGAGTACTATAAACAATCAAATGGTCAGATGGATGTCAAAAATGCAAATCCCTTTGCTTAACAGAGTAACACTTTCACTGTGCTGGCAGTGTTGCTATTAAAATGCATTTTAATATCTGCTGAATGGTGTGCCTCTTCAAGAGTGAGTCTTGATGAGCCTCTTACACTCTCCTCCCCCCTCTGGAATCGACAGTGGCCCCTGATGGGTTACGGGCACAAATGGATCGCTCCAGAGAATGAACAGAAGAAGGAACCCCAAGCTTGTACCATGCGAACTTGTTCCTAGTTCTTTTTCCTTTTCAAGTGACAGATTACTTTGCCATCGTGTTTGGATAGTTAAGCCCAGATAAAACACACTGCAGATAAAGTTAAGGACACAGCCTAATCCCCTTTTCCGTTGTTAAAGTTCACCTGCTGCAGGTGCAGGTTTTAAGTGTATCTGATGTGATCCAGAGTTGTCCAAAGGGCAGGGAGGTGAGCAGGGAGTTGTCAGGCTGCTGGCATCTCAACCACCTGATCCCAGCTTCTACTTTGAACTCAAAGGCCTATTTCAAAGATGGGGGGCGGGATTCAGTGTAATCTTGCAGTATATTGTCTCTTAAGAGGATTGCCAGGAGGACTGCTGGTCTTGTGGTGGCAAGCATGAAACGTCCCCTTTGCTAAGCAGGGTCTGCCCTGGCTTGTTTTGGGATGGGAGACTACATATGAGCACTGTAAGATCTTCTCCTTAGGGGATGGGGGCCATAGCTCAGTGGTAGAGCAGCTATATGCTTCCATGCAGAATGTTCCAAGTTCCCTCCCTCCTTGGATCTCCAGGTAGGGCTGGGAGAGACGCCTGCCGGCAACCTTGGAGAAGCCGCTGACAGTCTGGGTAGACAAGACTGAGCTAGATGGCCCTAGGGTCTGACTCAGTTTATGGCAGTTCCCTGTGTGTCTGTGCCAGCCTTTGTCCCTTGGGGCTACAACATTAGCATTTATTTTTTAAAAATTATTTATGTCATTGCACCAGACTATGGGAAACACCCATATCTGGGGCAGCAGCGATATGGGAAGATGCTGAAAAGCATCATCTCGTACTACACAAGAGATGGCCATGGTCAACCCCTCCTGTACTCTACCAAAGAAAACCACAGGGCTCTGTGTGCGCCAGGAGTCAACACCAACTTGACGGCACAACTTTACTTTAACTTTACCTGAGCTGTACCTGAGGCATGTCTTCCAACTCCCTCTCCTTAGGAGGTACAGACCTCTTTTCTTAGTCTTTGCTCCTGGTCAGTCTTTCTTTGTACTTTTTTTCCTTTTTTGATCTCCCCGCCCCCAAGTCTCTGGAATTTAAATCTGTGTAACGTTTATGTGCATGCACACATCTTTCTAATATTCCTTCACATAGCTCTGTCTATGCAAATATGGATGTGCTATGGCAGGGTTTCTTAACCGCGGGCCCCCAGATGTTGGTGGACTACAACTCCCATCACCCCCAGCCATGTCCATTGTCACTGGGGATGATGGGAGTTGTAGTCCAACAACATCTGGGGGCCCACGGTTAAGAAACCCTGTGCTATGGAGTACACAGTCTCTCACTGCAAACGTTTCAGTTGCAGAAGTGTATTTTGGACTACTGGTAATGTATTGTAGGAAACTCCTATGGAGAGCGTGTTTTCACAACCTCAGATTCCTGAGTAAGAGAAAGTTAACCCAGGAACCTGTGGTTGTCTGGAGCAGTGGGAGTTCTCCCAACCCAGCAGTTCCAAACCTCGGTAGCCCAGATCCACTACCCAGGTTAAAAGTGAGGTAAGAGAATAATGGAGCCCATCCTTTTTTCTTTTTTTCTTTTTGGTTGTTGCAATTTGTCACAATTTGTTGCTGAGGATGATGGGGACTGAAGTTCAGCAATGGCTGGAGAACCAACATTGCCTAATCCTGCTCTAGGGATGTCAGTGACAGAGCACCTGATTTGCATGGGCAGTATTCCTGGTTCAGTCTGTAGCATCTCCAGGTAGGATTGGAAAGACTCCGTCTGAAACCCTGGAGAGCCACTGCCAGTCATCATAAGCAATATTAAGCTAGACAGCCAATGATCTGACTCAGTAGGTGGCAGCTTCATACATTCTTCTTCTTTTTTTCATTTTGCAAGATTCAGATGATTCATAGGGGGACCCTCCATGTAATTAATACATCTTCTGCTTGAGATGACACAAGTGATTCTATCCGTCACCACGTCATGTTGCTGTCATAGACATGAATCTGTGAACTGGACCTGAGAGGTAGCAGCATTACAGCCTTGTGTAAACCTCTTAAAATTATTCCCAGGTTGTGTCAAGTAAGGAATATGTAATTGGTGAAAGCTAACAAGATTGACCTTTGTGTTAGTAAATGCGTGTCAAGAAGTGTTACTCAAGTCCTCAACTTGTTTGTTCGCATCGTCAAAATCTTGTGCTGCTTTCATTGAATACCATGCAGTGATGTGGGTTTTCTGGACAATTTTCCAATGCGTGCGCGCGCACACACACACACACACACACACACACACACCCCAATATTTATTTTTCAGGAAATCTTACTGTGCAAATTTATCCAGGGCCTAAAAAGATTGTGATCTGATTTAGTATGCTATTTTCAGTGATGTAAGGAGGTGAACAAATTCTGCAGAGACACTTGGTATGAAACATTTTCTGTCCTACATCACGGATTCTATGTTGTGAACTGCTGCCGTGACTTCTATAATGACAACACATTTTGATTGACTGAGTTGTTTGTCATTGTCATAGTCTGTGAGTATTGGCTTCTGTTGTTGTAAATTTTTCATATTCTTATAAAGAAAAACCTATGATCAGATAAAGACTGAAATAAAACTGAACTAAAGTCTTCTTGGAAGGAGGCATGGCTTTCTCCCATTTGAGAGTTCAGATGATTTAGTGGCCATAAAAAAAAATAGAGAGAACTGTAAATATCCCTCATTTCCACACCCCAGCTTGGTCTTTGAAGGATTTCGTTGTGTGGCACGTTATTGGGGTAACTGAATATCTCTGACTGTTGCCAAGCTGAAATATTATAAATGTTAACTAACAGTTTCCAGAGATCAAAGCAATCAGCTTGAATAATTTATTTACATATGTAATATCAAAAAAGAGTTTTCATTATCATAAGTCTTGGGTTTAGATATCCTAAGATAATTGCCCCTCTGGAGAATTCAGAGAAGCACTCTCTCTTGTCTTGACCTATTTTTCCCACCCAGAATGAAGAACCCATTGACCTTTTTGTTTATATCAGCATGTCCACAGCTTGGTGTCTGATCAGTCATATAAGCATTTCCAACTGTATATGTGCCTCAGATGTTTAATATCTCTGCTACTAGTTTGGCTGTGGGCATTTAAATTTAATCATCTGTGACTGTTCATTTGGCCATACAGCAATTAAAGTTTTAAGAATCTGTTTTGCGCTTTTGTTTTTTTGTAACAAAGTAGAATTGTTCATGTTGTTCCCTTTGCCCTTGAATTTCCTTTCCATTGACTTGTTTATTCGGACCTTAGATTCTGGACATCCACAACTCCTTTGTAGAATTTAGTACAATTGAGCATTCTGCATCCTGAGAACTACCATGCCGAGTGCAAATGTTTTTATACCACTTTCTTTCTTACTTATTTATTTATACCACAAGTTCTGAAAACAGTTTTCAATACAAGATCTCAAAACATGGGGGGGGGGGAGTGAGATAAATAAAAAGGTTCTCTGTTCCCAAAGGGCTCGTGACTGGAACAGAAACATGGGTAGTGGTGAGGCGGCATCCATACACCACAAGGGGCAAGATCCTTGGGTGTCTCATGGTAGTGAGCAACATCCTTGGGGTTTACCCATGTAGAGAGGAGGCGGGCCCATGGAGACCAGTTTGCTGAGGGCCCCCTTGAAACCCCGTGTGAATACTGCCCAGAACTATGCTGTGTGTGGAGGACTACCAGTAAAAAATGGCTGTTTCCAGGAGGCAGGAACTGGAAGGATCGCTGACCCTCTTTAAAAGGGATGGGGAGGAAACTCCATCACTCTGCCATATGACTTTCATAAGCCCACCCCTTATAAAAACTAATGGGAGATCCTGTTTGCGGATTATTTAATGTCAACAGAGTGTCTCCTCTGTCATGCACCCGCCCACCTTTTATGATCTTCTGGAGAGGTCCGGTTGCAGCTGCCTCCAGTTCGTCGGGTGGCGACTCAGGACCGGGCTTTCTCTGTGGCTGCCCCGGGGCTTTAGAATATGCTCCCTGCTGAACTAAGAGCATCTCCTTCTCTGTTTGTTTTCAGGAAGACCCTCGAGACTTTCCTGTTCTTGCAAGCTTTTAATTAGAATTTTAAAAATTTTAATAATTTGTTTTGTTTTGTTTTCATTGTGTTTCATGTATTTTATCCTGTGATTTTAATGTTGGGATTTGTACACCGCCTAGAGATTTACGTATTGGGTGGTATTAAAATATGATAAATAAATAAACAAGCAGTTAAACTGTAACTAATGTCTTGCTCCAGAGCTTTTGATCCAAGATGAATTCTGAGGCAGTAGTTACTCAGTATTGCATAGAGGGCTAGTAAATCGAGTCTCCTCCTCTGTGTTAGAAATACACTGTGCCTGCCTTTTCTTTTGCTGTGTTTTCACATTTCCATGTGTGTGCTGAATTCCATCTCGCTGTAAGAGGCAATTGCTGAGCTGTAGCTCTGAGGTAGCATTGTAACATAATCGCTGTAAATTATTTAAATGTCTTATCATAAATTTTAATTTAGTGCTGAACTGCTTGCTAATCTGATGAGATGTTAAGTATCCTTTGCAAGGCACAGTGATGTATAAAGGCTGGCATTCGTGTCATTGAACATCTTTATCAGTGTTCCATGGTATCCCATCTCCATGGGTTTGAGCATGGCAGTCTAGCTCTCCTTGCAGTATAATCGTATCTGTGCACTCCTAGAATCTCCTCTCCTAGGAGAGGAGAGCTGGTCTTGTGGTAGCAAGCATGACTTGTCCCCATAGCTAAGCAGGGTCTGCCCTGGTTGCATATGAATGGGAGACTTGGTGTGTGAGCACTGCAAGATATTCCCCTCAGGGGATGAAGCCGCTCTGGGAAGAGCAGAAGGTTTCAAGTTCCCTCCCTGGCTTCTCCAAGATAGGGCTGATAGAGATTCCTGCCTGCAACCTTGGAGAAGCCACTGCCAGTCTGTGAAGACAATACTGAGCTAGATGGACCTATGGTCTGACTCGGTATATGGCAGTTTCCTATGTCCCTAATCCCAATTCTGTAGAGAAGTAAAACGGCTCTGAACTTATTTCTCTGGACGTGGCCATAAGAGATACGGGAGAAAAGGATGGAATCATAAAAGCGCCTATTAGGGAATAAGCCTTATTGGACACTGTGAGATTAAATGTGCTATAAATCACCTGTATTTATCAGTTGCAAAGCTGCTGCTAATCTCCTCTTAAAAACTGTTCTTGCTTGGTGTAGACCAGTGACTCCCAACCAGGGTCCCTCCAGATGTCGCTGAACTACAACTCCCATCACTGCCAGCCACAATAAATTGTGGCAGGGAATGATAGGAGTTGTAGTTCAGCAACATCTGGAGGGATCCTGGTTGGGAACCAGTGGTGTAGACAGTCCGAAGGATGTCAGGGTGCCTTACGTGAGGTTTCTGTGAGAATGTTGTACTAGAGTAATAAGTCCTTTCTATTTGCCATGACTCTTCTTTGCTTTCAGAAAGTTGGAAGGGCCCTAGTCATAGGACGTAGGCAGCTGCCAAATACTGAATCAGACCATTGGTCCACGGAGGTTCCCCCTCCCCCCGCCAGCCTTCCCACCTCCAAAAATGGTCACACAGAGGCCTATTGCACAGAGACAGCAGCCTCCAGAATGGCCAAATGGGGCCATTTTTGAAGGCAGGAAGGCCGGTGGGGTGGGGGAGGAACCTCAACGGACCCTGCTGCCACCTCAGAGGTAAGCTTAATTTACCTTAAACTTCTGAGTAAGTTTATTTTTTAAGAAGAATAAGATTGTTCGTGAACTCCCCGGAGGGAAGGTTGAGGCCTGTTCTGGTTTGGGTCGGGTTCACACTTGAACTGGTCTGGACCAGCCAGTTCTGTGCACACCCCTGATGCTGCCTTAAAGTCAATAAAGGCTGCATACAGCGGTGAATGCTTTTCAGCCAGTCGTTGTAGAACTACGGCCTGATCAAGAGTCAACCGACCGGACCTGAACTCCGCCTGTTCCTCACCCAGTATGTCCCCCTGTTCCAACCAGTCTAACATATAAATGTCTAGTTTAACATATACATGTCTAGAATATAATTCCCTAATAATGCTCAACAGACTGATTGGTCATAATTAGAAGGGTCAAAGCGTTAACCTTTCTTATAGATGGGAACAATCACCGCCGTACCCCACTCCTCTGAGATACAGGCAGTACAATCAATATACGTAAGGATTCTTGCAAGTACAGAGGCCCTCCATTCAGCATTCGATTTTCAACAGTATCTGGTCCAACCCTGGGGCCTTGCCCAATTTAAGTTGAGTCGCTAAACTTGTGACCTCCTTGATCAAGATTGAAGGCCAAATGGTTAGAGATTCTAGCTGGAGCAAAATAAGGGCATTTCATCAGGGACAGGTGTCTCATACAAAGCTTGAGACTGGGCTACCCACACATTTGCAGGAGTGTGGCAGCCCAGCCCAGGTCCCCTGCCCGAGGACTGGGCAGACACAATGTTCCAAAAGGTGATGGTATCATTAGACGTAGAGGCAGCACATAATTTGCTTTTGCCCTGAAGAGTAAACAGAGAACAAGTCCCCCCCTCCTCCTCCTGTGTGAGTGTTCTTCAGATATTTGAAAATGACTGCTGGGTCTCCCCTGAGTCTTCTCATTGCCAGGCTCAACATGCCCAGCTTCTGGGAGCAGCAGCACTTGGTTTGCACATGAACCTCAAATCTTGTATGAGCACTGCAAGATATTCCTGTTAGGGGATGGAGCCACTCTGGGGAGATACAGTTCCAAGTTCCCTCCCTGGCAGCATCTCCAAGATAGGGCTGAGAGAGACTCCTGCCTACAACCTTGGAGAAGCCGCTGCCAGTCTGTAAAGACAATGCTGAGCTAGGTGGACCAATGGTCTGATTCAGTATAAGGCAGTTTCCTCTGTTCCTATGTTGATTATGCATCTGAGCTTGACAGCCCAGAGTGAACTGCCTGCCTTGGCAAGGGTCCAGAGACAGTCATGGACAAGTCGGTGACTGACTTCGCAAGGAGGTTTCACAGCCTGTGTGTGAACCCATCCTATGCATTATTAGCCCTGAACGCCTATATAATCCCTTCTGCTGGCTATTCCTCTTGCCTGTTTTGTTTTGTTTCTGCTTCTTCAGCTTATAGCGAGATGGGGGGCGGGGGAACCCCTCCTCCCCAAATGTCTCAGTGGTGAACACAGATGCTGAGAAATCATTTTCAGCTTGTCTTGCATGCCAGGGTGGTGAGCATAGGATCAGCCCGGCAATTTTGCATTCCAAACCAGGCCATTGCTGGCAACCTTGCTGCTCATCGCACAGGTAGCTCAACACGGGGATCTGTTGTGGGACTGTGTTCTATATGAAGTTTTCATCTCTAGGTGTAGGTTCGGTTTACTGCACACTCGGGCCCTGGGAAACCATCTCTCCCCTGCAGGGCTGAGGGCTGGAGCAGCCTCATCTTGCAAGATACACTATTCTGAACTCCGCAGCCTTCTAAAGTGATAGTACAAAGAATATAATTACAGAAAAGGAAGAAAGGGTCTAGGTATAAATCTCTCTCTTTTCTAAATAGCTTAGGCTCCCTTTCTAGCAAACAGAGGTAGATTTAAGGGAGTCGTAGTTCACCTGGCAGGAAATAAAACCATAGCAAATGGTTTTAATTGCTAATGCACTTGTATTAACAGGGCAATCGGAGGCAATTGTGCTATCAATAATTACTGAGATATGGTGAAGGAATAGAGCACGAGGTGGCCTGTTTCCAGCCAAATGGAGATCCAGTAATTGTCTGCTGTATCCAATTGTAAAGTATAATGTCTTCTGAAGGTTGAGGTTTATAAGAGTGGTTCATTATGCGCACCAAACAATGCTTTAGTTCGCTATTGTTTCTCTTCTGAGCGGAGAGCAAGCACTGCAGCTGAAATTGGGCTCCAGGGAGCCCATGTCTACCAGTTGGTTAACCTTGTGACATTCCACTAAAAAGCGCCAGCATCTTTTTTTGAAATACATAATACATGAACCCCTCTGATTGTTTAGCATTGATCAGCACTTGAATAAATTGAGTCGCTGTCATATTAACATAAGCAGCAGTGCTCTTGTGAAGATGGGGTAGTGGGTTTTTGAAATATATTATGATTTCCCTTGTAGTAGATCTAGCAGTTTAGGGCTCTCTTCTGAAACAGAAAGTCAATTTAAATGGCGGCAGAGTAACAAATCCCCTTGCAAAAGATGAGAAAATTCTGCGAAGCTCCATCCTTTTGACGGTACACAGCGTTCTATTTTACTTCCTAGATGAGGCTGCCAGTATGGATTTATTTCCAGACTTCTTGTCTTCTTTGTTGTCAGATATGTCTGTCTTTGCATTTTCCCCCCCTCTCAGTGTTGAAACCCAGGTAGGCTTCCCTAGTCAGGTAATAGGGCAGCATGTCAACAGGCACACCAATATAATTCGCCTCCTTTAGCATTTGACAGGGGACAGTATTAAAGATTCCAGTCTTAACTCTAGAAGAAGATGAGAATGCAAGCATTTTTTCTGTCTAATGTTCTTGTTTGTTTCTCTCCCCATGCAGAGAGAGAGAGATAGGGAAGGAAGTACATTTGTAAAATCCTGCATGTAAATGTATTTAAATAGCTGGATTCTGGGCTTAATTGGTAGCAGAACTCATGATGGTTTTCAGTTTGGAGCCTGTTCATAGTAGCAGGACTCGGTCCCATAATCTCAGAAGCAACTAGGTATGCGTTATCTTGAGCATGTGCAGATGGTATTTCCCGTACTGTAAACTCATCTAGTATTAGGACTTCCAATGACTGATTCCCAAGGAAGCTTGTTCTCAGCAATGTTTCTAAGGAGTAGCTGCGGGTGCCCCCACACAAAAAAAATCCTGCTCCTGCTTCCATCAGACTGCAACTTTACAGCAAAGGATCAGACAATATAGTTATAGTTTATGGCTTGAATTAATTATTTTAAAAGGCCTCCATTGTTTAAAGAAGCCTTGCTTGCTTCTCTCCCCCCTCCCCCACCCCCAAGAAAACCCCCAAACATAGTAGAAGTCACTGGAGCAAGGTAGACAGGAGACTCCTCCAGCCTACCAGGAGGCAGTTCGCTTCCATCCTGGCCATGAGCTGCGCTGGGTGAGACCATGTGTGCAGGATCATCTCGCCTGCAGATTTCAGCTGGCCTGGTACTGACCCCTCGCCCCACCCCACTCTTTCCTGCCCTGTAGTCTTGGGCAGGATGAGAAAACGAGCCTGGACTGCAGGCGAATCACATAATTTGCTCCCCAAAACTAGTTGTCCTAGAGTCGCCTCTGCTTGTGCTTCAGGGCCTCGTGGGGAATTGAGGCGGCAGTCCTTGACCCACCCCTCTTGACAGTGATTCCCATTTAAAACAGTGGAACTTGCTTCTGAGTAAACATGCAGAGACAATGTTTGGGTGGCAGTCTCTTATTCTCAGGACACAAATGGTTTACAAATTGTGACTGTAGAAGCACCACCGTGGTTCCGTGGACAATGTTAGACTTGGATCCATGAGGTCTGGATTAGGAGTGTGCATGAAACCAGCTGGCCCGGTTCGGTTCGAGTCTGAACTGGACCCGAACTGGACTGGGCCAGTTTGGTTTTGCCCCCCATCGAACCTCCCTGGTCCGGATTGGGAGCGGGGGGCGTTATGAAGGTTTTTTAAAAACACTTTTTCACTTATCCCCTCCATGTGTCTTCTCCGGGGTGCCCCATTCACACATAATGTTCAACAATCCTGCAATCTGTGTACGGAGATACCGATCCAGTACACAAGTACAGTTATTCACCTGCTATGACAAACACAGATACAGAAGTACACTCCCAATCTGTACCATAATAATAATGAATTTATAAACTTCGTTAGCCACCCCATAACAAATGGTTATCTGGGTGGCTCGTAACAGAGGATTAAAACACCCGAAGGAAGTGCCCCTGTACCAAGCATATGTAGGGCCTGTATCCAGGTTCACGTTAAAAACAAACATAGTTACTGTCATTCACACAAAAACATGTATGTGTGTACAGGCATTGGAACACAGGTTCAAAATAATGTCTGAGCAGGGCTAGTTTGCATGCACCTCTTAATGAAATGTGTGAATAGGGCTCTCCTCTTTCTTCAGTTCAGGTCTGAGGATAAGGCTAGAGCAGGGATCCTCAAGGTTGGGTCCCCAGATGTTATTGGACTTCAACTCCCATAATCCCCAGCCCCAGTGGCCTTTGGTAGGGGATTATGGGAGTTGAAGTCCAATAACATCTGAAGACCCAACCTTGAGAATCCCTGAGCTAGAGCATCTGCTTTACATGCAGACGGCTCCAGATTCTGGTAGCCCTGGCAGCATCTCCAGGTAGGGCTGGGAAGCCAGTGTTACACAAGTCAATGTAGACAATTCTGAGCAAGATGGATCGATGATCTGACTCTTTGTAGGGGAGATCTTGTGTCAGTTCAGGGTGTGTGCATCTGTTCTAAGTGCAGGCACAACTTGTGTGCCTCCCCACTGGGTGTGTGGACATACTTTAGCTCTTCAAGGTACCCCGACCCAGCAGCAGCTGGTGAGGGCAATGCCAAGGGTGGGGTGGGGGCAGCGTGGTGCAGCGGTGTGGCCCTGGTCTCCGCGCATGCACGGAGGCTCCACGCCCTACACGAGATTATGAGTGGGAGGCGGCTTGCAGGTGCTGCCTAAACACTGGTAAGCACCTGCTGATTAATTCTTAAATTTGCCCCTTGCCGCCCCCCCCGCTGCGCTGCCCAGATCAGAGCCCAGAAAAAGAACACACAATTGGTTCTTCTGTGTCACATTCAAGTAGTTCTAAGGTGACTGTTGCCACTGCCAAAGGACCAAAGTCTTTCCACTGGTTAAGCTGCTACTTAAGAAAAAGTGTAACTCGTGATTCACTTGACTGGGCTCTGTTGTTATCCGGTTCTACTAGACCGAAATCTCCAAGTATGCCAAAATCTGACCACCTTCCTTGGACATTAGTTTACTGGATTACTGCCTGTAGAAGCCCATCTCTCTCTTCCCCTCAAGCGGCATTCTCAGACTCCCTGTTTAGCATCCAGATGCTCCATCTTCTCCGTCAGTTGGCCTTCTGCCAATTGGGAGATCCAGCCACCTTAGCTTGCCTCTTTCCTAGCCAAGGGCAAGAAACTGGGCCAAAAGAAGGCTTCGGTAATAACACCCCATCATTTCTATTTTTGGCTTTCTACAGCAAACTTGCTTTCTATATCCTGTGTATAAGCCTTGACTTTCACAAAAACTTTTTTTTTATTATCATTATTAGTATTGCTGCTACGAATGTGCTCCCAGAACATTGTGACACATGATAATGGCAGCAATTTCTGCAATTCAGTCATTTTGACTTGTGATGAAAGGTTAAATTGCTTTCAACTTGGCTGCTTGAAGAGTTTGTTTTCCAGCATGCTGAAAGACCTCAATTTTTTAAAATACGTCTCTTCCCCCAAACTCTCATGCTTTTGTGTGTGTGTGTTTAGGTTGTATTTTTCCCCTTTGGAAAAGAGAGGTCTCAACCCAAAGACTTTCACTGGTGTGGTTCTCACAATCCTAATCCAAAGAGGAGGAGTCTCCTGCCGAGAACTCAGAGCTGTGCTTGCTTCAGAGAGTCAATTGTATGGGAACCTGGTCAGAGAATCAGGAAGTTATTGGCTGTTCCAAGCAATCCCGTTTGGTCAGTACAGGCAGCTGGCATAATCTAGGGGGAAGAGTCAGTTGCCCATGTTTACTAACCGGGATAACTCGAAGCAGTTATCTAGGTGCCCATCTCTCTGTCGGCAAGAGCTACAAGCAGCTTGCTCTCACACATGATCCCTGAGCCAAGGTTAAGGGTGCGTTTGCTACAAGCCAGGTTGCGGTGCTGGGTTTAGCTCCACAGCTTTGCCGGAATCCACACAGATCCTGGAGGTTCTGGCAGGCTTGGCTGCTCGTGAGAATGGCCTCAATAACTTCCTAGACCACACGGTTACTTTCGGGGAGTGTGCATGGCTCCCAAATCTTGTCTGGAGCCTCCTGCTCCTGAATTAGTACCACAAGTGTCATATGGCAAAAGTCCTGGGCCCCACTCCCTTTTCTCCACTCTCCCTACAAATGAAATATGTGTACCTGCTTGCCACTAAAACGGTATGAAGGGAGCTTTGACAACAGGCAAGAGGCTTGGATCTTCCTCAGTTTCCTTCTGTCCCATAATCTGATGACTTGGTTTGGGGTAAAGTTGATAAGGTAGGTGTGGTAATTTCCCTCTGGAGGCAGCAGCTGCTGCAGCTTTCGGTAACAGCTTCCAGTTGGCAAGAGTCTTTTTTTGGGAATGCAACTCCCACACCTGGAAGGTTAATAAGGATGGGCCTATTGGATCAGACCAAAGGGCCATCTGCTCCTGTGTTCAGTTTCCAGTGGGGGACAGCCAGCTAGCTTTACAAGTAGGGAGTGAAGGTGGTTGTCCTCTTCTGTTTCTCCCCAATATATCTAATTCAGAGGCACACTGTGCCTATACATAGAGATTCCATGTCCATGTATAAGAGCCTGTGGATACCCTTCTGCACCATGACTTTACCTCATCCCTCTCTAAATGTGCACTTGCTTTCTTTTGTTTAGAAGCCAAGATGTTGAGTAATATTTATGGGCTTGGACTTGGGAGAACGCCAGTTGCTTTGCCTTCGGATCTAGAAAACCAGGCTTTAAGAGTTTTTCTTCGTGATTTCCCCCCTACCCTGAGTCCCCAGCAGAAAGCAAGCTACAAATGCCTGTTTCATTACCAGACTTCACCGTTTTGTTCTTGCCTTTGGATACAAGAGAGCCCTTCTTGTGATGGGGGCACAAGAGTCATTGCTTTTCCTCCTCCTCCTCCTCCTCCTCCTCCTCCTCCTCCTCTCCAATTGTTCTGTCTTCACACCACCCATGCTATTGTGCCACATGCTCTCCCTTCCCCTTGACATCTCCTGCTGGCTCCTTCCTTGTGTGTTCCTCTTGTTCTCCCTCCTATTTTGGACTCCCTGCTGCTTTCTCTCCCTGTCTCCTCCTTCACTTAGCAGCTCCTGCTGTGGTTTTCTTCCTTCCCCACTTTTTTTTAGCACCCAACATATCTTTATTTCCAAAGCTCTATAAATGTGTGGCTTATAATTCTTTGAGTTATATTCCTGGCTCTCCCTCTCATTTTTTGTAAGTACATGAACACACGTTTCTCCATTTATTTCCATGCTCCAGCTAATCGGTCCTAGTTAGCTGTTCCTGCGTTTGGAGCATGGCCCTCTGTGTGGAATTTGACAGCGAATCAATAGATCTTCTGGTGTCACGCTAGAGAATTTGGAAAGGCTATCCTCACAGGAGGAAGCTTCAAGTGGCACAGCTTTAGTTTAAAACCAGAATGTGAGCATCTGATAATGTTGTGGCCAGTAGACTGTTTGGGAGTCCAATCATATATTTATAGCAAAGTAAGTTTCTAGTTTTCATGTGACAGGTTAAAAACTGTGGTGGCAATGCTAGGACACTGATAAATGAACATATAAAATGGGTTTTGAAGTTTCATGTATTTATTTGGAGTCTTTAGTTGTTGCTCTGTATTTGAATTTTTAAATTATGATTTTACTGTTCTTTCTAAATTGCCCATTGTTGAAGGGTGTTATAAAGATATATTAAATAAGTTGAGTTTTATTACTCTACATTTTTAACATAAAACTGAAACAGTATCCAACATTTCATATTTCTAAATAATAGTTATAGCAAACATTATTTTAAAAACCTATAATAATGCAAGCTATCTGAAACTCACATCAGCATTCATTCATTCATGACTAGAAGGTGGTTTCTTCCAACATAGTAAATTTAGATTCATGATATATACTAGTGTTTGGTAATGGACACCTGACCTCAGTATTCATGATTTTTTTTTTGGACAAAAAAGGGGTTAAACCTGCATATTGGTGGTTCGGGGTGACCAGAAATGACCTTGGAGGACCTTGGAAATGATGTTGGAGGTCATTTCCAGCCACCATTTTGAGTTTGGGGAGCCATTTTATGCCTCATTTTAACAAACGTGAGGTTCAGTGAGTGTTTTGCTTGTGGGGGACAGCCTTGGACTCCTTATGGGCCCTTTATTTGGCCCATTTTTATAATTTTAGGGCCAAATTTTTGGGCGGTGTGTGAAACTCACCACCCAGTTCACATTCACTTTAATGCCCCGTTATTCATGGATTCATGGACATAGTTTTATGTCACTTTTCAACTCTTTTCAACACTTTTCAACTTCTCAAATTGTACACACAACAGATAACAAAACAGAACAATCACAGCTGAACATCACCATTTTAACCTGCTTATAGAATGTTATCAGTGAGAGACCAAACAGCTAGCTTTTTGATGGGTGTTCCAGAGCTCTGGTGCTACCACTGAAAAGGCTGTGCTACTTGCGGCTATGCATCTGACATCCTGTTCAAATGGTATTGGTAGCAGGACCTTACCGACTGATAAACCCATCTTTTTACCCAAGCTTTCTCAGCTTCCTAATATTTTTGGGTTTTAATTTCTGGTTATTTTTAAATTTTTAAATTGTTTTAAAGTTTTTGTATATGTTTTTAACTGGGTTTATGTTATTGTGAACCACCCAGAGATGAAAGTTTGGGGTGGTATACAAATTTGATAAATAAAATAAAATAAATCTCAAAGAATTTTATCCAGAAAGGAGGAACTATTTGAGGGGGGTTTTTTTGGTAGTTCTGGCTGGAAGACTGCCCCTTGAGAATTCTGCTCTCCCCCCACCTCCAAGGTTGTAGATGAGCAGGATGGCTTTGCACATGGAAGTAGGAGGCAGGAGGAACTGAACATGGTTCAACCAATGGGAGCCAGAAAACAGTCAGTACTTGAAGCCAGATGCCCTGCCTCCCCACCACACTCTTCTGCAATTGGATACCAGAAGCCTGGTCTGCACTGATCGCCTTTCTGGGAGCTAAGTGAAAATTCATCTTCTCTGCTCTTCCATATGCTCTAGAGACACTACAATGACAGACATGGGTAGTTAGCATCAGCAGTTCAGGATCATCTCCTTTAACCTACCCAGTAGTCCCAAATGTGGGTCTAGAGTGGGTCTAGCTGACCTCCAATGCAACAGCAAGAAGAATTTTTCATGATAGGTAATCCATGCTATGACCCTTCTTTAATTGTGTCCCTTTCTAGAACTGGAAAACATGCAGAAGAGGGCAACCAAGATGATCAGGGGCCTCCAAGTAAAAATGGGGAGGGGGAGGAATTCAATCCACCATTATAATTATTTAATATGAACTCTTTTGTGTGGGAGGCTTGTTTGCCAAAGGTGTAGCCTAAAGACTGAGCTGTGATTCAGAACTTCCCCAGTTTGAATCTTCTCTCTGCCACCAACTCAACACAGTGATAATACTTGGCTTCAAGTGGTTGCCATCCTTGCATCATGATAAAACTTGATTATTATTTTTTTGCACACTCAAGAAGCATGAAAGAATGAATTGTTGTATATAATATTTAGAGAACAATAATTTTCCAGATGGTAGAGAACACTGACAAACAAGTTTCCTTTGCTAAATCAATTCTAATAATGTTAAAATTTCAACCATCTGCTTGAAGTCACCAGTCTATCTTGACTCCTCTCTGATATGAATTAAATCAGAGAGCCTGTTCAGTTCAGTAGACTTCCCCAGTTCCCCTAGCCACTCTCTTTTCTTCACTGTCCTTGCAATAACTCACTTGAATGATTTTTGCAACTACTATTTATTTTTTTTGAAAGAAACTTCTGTCCTTGGATCTTGGAAAGTATTTCAAGATGCTGAACAGAAAAACTGTTGGTTCCACAATCAATTTATTATTCCACATTGTTACATGAAATCCTAGATATAATTTGTAAGTATTTCTAAATTGCTTGGCAGTATTGCCTTGTGTGTAAGACATCAGGATATATATTAGTTCTGGCTGTTAGGATCTGCAGTATTCCAAAATGGACAGAATCTCACAACCCCCAATGGGCTCCACAAAAGCACAAGTCAATCAGATGCTTAAACAGTAGTTTGAACTGCAGATAGATAGCAGAAGAATAAACTTTAAATGTGAGTTGGCTTTTGTTTTGCAAAACCTTCCATTTGGCCGAGCTTGCATACAAAGAGAAACTAATCCTGATGCACTAAACTCTCCATATTGATTTGCACATATGGCCATGCAGTGTTGGCTTGCATGTGCAGATAGATCAATAGAAGTTGGATATAGCCTCATTCACTTCCATACAGTGTTGCTTTTCCATGGAAGTCTCTTCATACATTCAGCTTCCTGCCATCCGTTACAGCCCGACTTGTGTGTCTGTGCTCACCATTGGATAACAGATCACATACATATCAGCTGTCACCAACACAATAGAGAGTTGACATTACCTCCCACAAAGTGCTTTTAAATTTCTTTGCCATGGGATGTGGTGATGGCCACCAGCCTGTATGGCTTTAAAAGGGGCTTAGACAAATTCATGGGGGTTAGGTCTATCAATCGCTACTAGTCTGGTGGCTGTAGGCCACCTCCAGCCTCAGAAGCATGATACCTATCAATACCAGTTGCAGGGGAGCAACAGCAGGAGAGAGGGCATGCACTCAACTCCTGCCTGTGGGCGTCTTATAGGCTTCTGGTGGGCCACTGTGTGAAACAGGATGCTGGACTAGATGGGCTTTGGGCCCGATCCAACAGGGCTGTCCTTATGCAAATTGAGTCATTTCACACATGTGTCTGGCTCACACATGGGCATGCATAAAGATACCTGTATGAGCCAGACCATGGATTCACTATGGAATGGGTGAAAAGTGATCTTGATGGAAAATTAGCTGTGGGGAATAATTTATTCCACTGACAGCATTGAACCCTAACGTTCAATGCCCCCCCCCCGTTTCTTCTTCTTCTTCTTCTTTTTTAAAGATGTGATCTTGGCATTGTTTCAGAAATACCTTAGCGAACATCTCATTAAACCCCCACCACCACCACCAACAATGGACTCCTCCACATCGAGGAAAAGCACAGAGGATTGTGGCCAAATGGAAGCAAGAAATTCCATCCATTCAAACTTGTGAGCTATTCCTTGAACAACACTTGTGTTGTATATGGAAATCCTGGCTTGCTGTAAGTCTTGGGTAGCTCAGCGGAGCATCAATATATTTTGCTGACCTTGAGCCCTTTATGCTGTTTGACTGAAGAGGGATCATTTAGGCTCTGATTTCATTTGGTTTTCCATCTGCTGTATTTTATTAGAGAGGGGTCTCTACGGGCTGTGAGAATATGAGACTAAGCCCTCTGCTAACCTTAAACGTCTTGAGCTGGGTTTAAATCATTTTAATACTTTTAATTTTCTCTTAATTATCTCACCACTCCACCTACTTAGCAACTCAGCGTGTTTGGTCCCCAAGACACCTGAGGATATTATTCAGAGTGATGCTGATACAATCTATCTCCCCGCCCCCACACACTGCTTGTTCATATCTGAAGTCCACATAATGGCAATTTTAAAATGTCCTTCAGGATCTGATCATTCCTACTGTAGCTCCTTGATTGGGAATGTTGGCTTGTGTTCCCCCTAATTTTTTTTTTAATTTGTGTGCAGAATGAGTTTGTTTCTGGACAGCAGGGTCAAGGCAGTGTGTGAGCATGTGCATCCAGAGTGGGGCCCTCTTGATTAAATCTGAGCAGGATCTAGGAGCGGGCATCAAAAACCTGTGAGCACACACATATGTGCATGCCACAGAGAGAGACCACTGGTCAAAAGCTGATGCCATTTGGGCAAAGTCCTAGCTCAGTCGTAGCGCTTTTGGATTCTATGTTTTGCTTGTTCCCATTAAAGCTCCCCAGACTTGGTGTGTTTGAATCTATTTAGTACAGTTAGAACTGGCTGCTTATTCTTTGCATACAACTGTTGATTTGCTTTAGAGGACTGCCTGATTTTATCTGGTTCTGGTTTGGGGTTGTTGTTTTTTTGTTTTGTTTTGTTTTGCAAGGCCAAAAGCACTTTCAGTTCCTGTAAATCAATCATTTTGAGTAGAGTCTATGAATGAGAATCTTCTTAATAGTTAGTGATTGATTCACTACCTAGGGGATGCAGAAAGCCAGATTAAGGAGACTTTGGTGTAAGGCACTGCACAGAAAGCAACCTGTTGATGAGGCGTTAGCCTGGGAAACACGTTTTAGAGCAGAGCAGGAACCGCCAGTTGGTGCTGAAAGACTTGACATTTTCTGCAGTCCCTTTGGCTAGGGAGTCTTGTCCTAACAAGTGGCTGGGAGGGGGGGCAGGCATCAAAGGAGTTATTATGGTTTGATCCTCTCTCTCTTCTTGCCCTGTCCAAGGACCACACTGTCTGTAGGCTGACCATTCCTCAGGTAGAGCTGCATGGTTAGCAGTGCAGCTCTCCTGATGAACGACCAGCCTGTAAGCAGTGCAAGCCAGAGAGGAGCACCCAGGCTGCCTCCATTGATGCCCCCCTCCCCGCCCGGTTCCCTAAGACGAACCTCTCCTGACCTTGCAAGTGATCTACCCTCGGAATAGGCCCCGTCTTTACGAGCTGCCTCGGAGAATTCTCAGGAAAAGCTCCCACGTCCTCTCTGAGTTCTCCCCCAGCTCAGAATGCAGGGGTGGAGGGATGACCTAGTCATGAGCTAGGCACAAAGAAGCAGCCTTTCCTCGTTCTCTTTCCTTCTTTTGACGCGTTTTCTGTCTCTGCAGCAAGACAGGAACACCCCAGGCGAGGGGTCTGGGGGCATGGCCTGTGATGTGTGGGGGCGGGGTAGCGCGGGCAAGCTGACTGGTGCAGGGATGATGCTGGCTTTGCTGCAAGCGGCAAACCTCCCAGCAGCCTCGGCTCACCACTTCTGAAGGGTCACTGCCCCCCCCCCGCCCCTGCGGGTTCGAGCATCTCCATAAGCTGCGGACACTTCCTCCCAGGTCCTGGTGTGGCTCTTCCTACCCATGCTAGCTATTGGCTCTCCTCAAGAGAAAGGTCTGTAAATGTTTCCTGCCTGTTTACAGCCCATGCTACCTCCTTTAGAATACAGAAGCCCTGATTTCTATGCACGGCCATGCTTCAGAAGACTGAAGGCTTCTGGCTGGAGCAGTGAGGGAAAACGCACCACGGAGGTTTTTTGTTGTTGTTGTTGTTAAAGGCCAAACACAGTATTTTAAACACATTTAGAAGGGGGATCCACCGGGAAGGGCTGAAGTGCCCTATGGCATTCTTTTCCCTTTAAGAACAGCCGTCTGATTTATACATCAGTTCCATGGCAGAGCCCAGTTAAAAAAAAAACCTCAGCAAACTCTGCCATGTTACTCTGCATCTTGGCAAAGGCATTTGAAGCAGCCCATGAACTGGCGGAGACCATGTGCAGCGGACGTACAGGCTCACCTTTTGCATATTAATCATGCAGCGTGTAATAACATTTATAGCTCACTTCTCCACACACAGCGAAATGCTGAGATCAGAGCTGGGCTCTATAAGTGTCAGAAGAATTTATGGTGGTGTTCACTTCTCAGACTGTACTTTCTCAACACCCACAAGCAACCCATTTATATGCAGGAACTTTGCACCTCTCTAATAAGAACATTAGCAACATCATATTATTACCATTTGGAAATGTTCAAGAAGGTTGTTTGCAAGGGGAATGGATGAGCCTCAGATGCACATATGATCCCCTCCCAAATGCACACGTGTTAGCACCCACAATCCATGTAGTTTCCAAATCTGTCCTCAGCTGAGTGTACAGGATTGTACACTGCACCAGACTGCAATGAATATTTATATCCTGCTTTTCAACAAAAGTTCCCAAAGTGGTTTACATAAGATATACATAAATAAATTGGCGATCTGTCCCCAAAGGGCTCTCAATCTAAAAAAAGGAACATCAGAGAGACACCAGCAACAGCCACTGGAGGGATATTGTGCTGGGGATGGATAGGAACAGTTGCTCTCCCCCCCATTAAAGAGAATCACCGCTTTTAAAAGGTGCCTCTTTGCTCAGTTAGCAGGGGGGTTACCTTAAGACAAGGTACAGAAGACCCACAGATATGGGGTGTTTGGCTTCCGTGAGCGTGTTCTTTTTTAGCAGCCTTTTGGCATGCAAATATAGCTATTAAGGGGGTAGCGTTGGTCTACCCCAATTTGTGTACAGTACATAAGAACAGCCCTGCTGGATCAGGCCCAAGGAAGCCCATCTAGTCCAGCATCCTGTTTCACACAGTGGCCCACCAGATGCCTCTGGGAGACAGGAGTTTGAGGACATGCCCTCTCTCCTGCCGTTACTCCCCTGCAACTGGTACTCAGAGGCATCCTGCCTTTGAGGCTGGGGGTGGCCTATAGCCCTCCGACTAGTAGCCATTGATAGACCTCTCCTTCATGAAGTTCTCCAACCCCTCTTAAAGCCATCCAGTTTGTTGGCTGTCACCACATCTTGTGGCAGAGAATTCCACAAGAGAATTCCACAAAATTCCACAAGAGAATTCCACAAAACAGTAATCCGTGCCACTTCTCCAGCTGGAACACCCACCCTTTACCCCTGGGGGAGATGCCTGCCTCCCCAAAGCCTGCTCCCTCTTTGCACCCAAGCCCCTGGCCGCACTCAGCCCACCTAGACTAGCGCCTGCCTAAATTGCTCCCAGCGATGCTCCATCTCCAACAACTCCGTTGCCAGCCAGGCTAGGACTTGGAATTATGAATCTTTTCTGCAGCTTTCCTGCCACAGAGGAGGCTGGGAATTGTAGTCTCCTTGGGGCACAGAGCCTGGCCAGGATCTTTCACCCTGAGTACATCACAGGTAGGTATGCACTCTTGACAAGCTGGACAAGGGAGAAGGAGGAGTGGGCTTGTGGGTTTAATTTTGAAATCCCCATCCCACGTTGCAGCAGATAACTGGAAATTGAACCCCATTTTGCAGGTCCGGTTCTTAAGCCTTGAATATTACGGTTTTAACTTTCATGGTGCTTATGTGGTATTTGTTGCTTGTGTGTCTCCTAGTTAATTTAAACAGTGAACCTTCTTGGGGTTTTGATGCTGAATTATCAGAGAGTCTATTGTTTCAACATAACGTACAACTTACATGTAAATGAGAAACCAAGAGTGTCTCTTTGCATTTCGATACCCAATTTGATAGGAACATAGGAAGCTGCCCATATACCAAGTCTGACTGGTCTCTCTCAGGCCTATCTTGGAGATGCCAGGAAGGGTACCTTCTGCACACAAGCATGCAGGTGCTCCTCCCAGAGCGGCTCCATATCTTACAGTGGTCACATGTAGTCTTCCATTCAAATGCAAACCAGGGCAGACCCTGCTTAGCAAAGGGGGCAATTCAGGCTTGCTACCACAAGACCTGTGTTCCTTTGGGGTTTAGTAGTGTGCTTACTCTTTAGAATGTTTTCCTCTGTGCAAAACAGCCTTCCTTTGAGTAATGGAGGTTTATTGACGTGGCCCGAATCTTTTCTCCTGACTACATGTTCACTTGCAGATTTTCACTGTAAAGCTACAGAAAGCATTCATGTGGCTGGGAAGCGCAGGCCTACACATCAGTGTGTATGCTCTGTTCTGGCTTTGTTTATGTTGCACATCTTAGGGTTGTTGTTTGTTTGTTTGTTTTTGCAGAAGCCATCACTGTAGATCAGGGTACGCAACGTGTGGCTTTCCAGATGTTGATGAAAGAAACTCACATCATTCCCAGCTGTAATAAACTGTGATTGGTGGTGATGGGAGTTGTAGCAACATCTGGAGAGCCACATATGTGGCTGTACAATGGAAACCCTGCTCCTCTGCTGAAGGTTCCATTATGGTCTCTATCCAGTGAGGTGCTGGCCCATTCAAGCCCATCTTCTTGTCTCTTGTCTGTCTTGCTCCCCTCCCTCACACCTTTCTCGACTTTATTGTCTAGAAATCTAGGAATCAGAAGCTGCAGTATTTTTTTTTATTATTATTATTATTATTATTATTATTATTATTATACCATTCACAATCCCCACGCCACCCTTCATCAGCGTTCTTTCCGAAATGCAGTTGGAAAGTTGAATTCTGAAATGTTTGGCCTGTGAGTGGTCCACATTGAAATGCCAGGCTCATTGTATCTGTCATTAGTAGCAAGTGGGGTAATTTGATTATAACAGTTAATTTAATACTTGTTAGCAATTTATTCAATGTGGTTAAGGATGCACAAAATTAATTCTACAAAGCGTTCATATTTGGTAGGATTTGTTGTAATGCATGTTGAATTCTGAATTTTATGGGTGTGATAATATGCTCATAATACATCTGGTGTAAGTGTATGGCATCAATTATAACAATCTTGTAGCCGTGCAATCCGGGCAGATGCTGAAATAGTTTGGGGGTCATGGGAACAAAAAACAAAAAACTGGGTAACCAGACAGGGCATTCATGCTATAACTGAAGATGGTTGGAGAATATCTTTCCTATGTCCATCTCAAAGACTGACTGGTACAA
Organism: Hemicordylus capensis; assembly: GCF_027244095.1. NCBI lineage: Eukaryota > Metazoa > Chordata > Lepidosauria > Squamata > Cordylidae > Hemicordylus > Hemicordylus capensis. The sequence goes on from NC_069667.1 coordinate 26,166,378, forward strand.
TACAGTGTAGGTGAGTCAGTCGATGAGTTTTATATGGAACTGGGCCACTTACAGCTCTGCTTTACCCAGACAGATGGCCCCAATATGGCATGCTTAAATTTAACTGCCTTTGACCTTGCATGCATCTAAGCCAAATATGAGCTATTCAGAGACTATGGAGTTCGACTGTAATAGTAAAAGTGCTTGGTGTTATAACCACCTCAGTTCTAACTGCATACTCTCCATCCAATGAGATGGAATTGCAGTTGACAATGTGCAGAGCAGTGTTCTCTCTAATTTTTTTTCATCTTTGTGCAGAATGAGTTTTGTTCTGGGCGGCAGTATCAAGGCAGTGTGTGCACACCTGCATTCAGCGTGGTGCCTTCCGGATTCAACTTGAGCAGGATCTAAAATTAACTGAGCGGACATCCAGAAAATGTGTGAGCACATGCCTTAGAGCAGGGCTGGGGAACCTTGGCCCTCCAGCTGTTGTTGAACTACAACTCCCATTGTTGTGGCTGGGGATGGTGGGAGTTGTAGTTCAACAACAGCTGGAGGGCCAAGGTTCCCCACCCCTGCCATAGAGGGAACAGTGGTGCAGAGATGTAACTCAGTGGTAGACACAGAATGCAGAATGCACATGTTGGAGGTAATTACTTATATAGCAGAGTATTTCTGGAACTAACTTACTCCCTTCACTGCAGAAGTTAACAGAGTCTCAGGGGCAGCAGCTTGTAAATGTTAAGCATGGAGATGGGTGTAAGGTTGATCTAATCTACTTTATTCAGAAGTATTCATGATGACAGGAAAGACCTATGTCTAACCACTGGCTACATGGTAGTCAGAGAAAGATCTATAGAAGCATGGCGCTCAGATCGAGCGAGCTAGAAACATTCTGGGGAGGAGGAGGAGGAGGAGAAAGTCACTCCCAGGAAGATCCTGAGTACATTCTATCTATAGAGCAGGGCGGAGCCACCACTGAGCGGACGGGTTCAAAGAACCCGGGCCACTGCCAATCAGGGGATGCACTTGGTGCCGCAGCCACACCCCCTGCATCTGACACCAGACACAGGGGGCATGGCTTTGCTTCCAAATGGGGCCGTGCAGTCCTGTTTGAGAGTAAATACCAGCCAGTGCTGCGTTTGCTGGCCGTGCTGTAAATGCAGCACTGGTCAGAATATTCACATGTTTGGGAGCTCCGTTTGGGAGCGAAGCCGTGCCCCCTGCATCTGACGTAGGATGCAGGAGGTGGGCAGCAGGCAGGAGGAACACGGGCCTCTGGCTGGCTTCCTCCACCAGTGCCATAGAGGCAGAGATAAACAGGAAAGAGGAGGAGACCTTAACTATCTATCTGTACTCCCAGTGCCCCTAGCGGCCATTAGGGTTACTGGTGCAAAAGGTCGATGTCATCTGGAGCTGGATTTCCAAAAGCACACTATGCAGAAGATTCCACATTCAGTTCCTGCCATTTGCTGTGCCTCACTGCACATTACATTAATAGCATATTTTGCATTGGCATGCTTGGTTTTTTAATTGGTACATAGTAGCTGCAGAGGGAGGAGCCAGTGCTGGACTCTTGTTGCAGGCACGGAAACGTAGCTGAATTTCTCTGGAGGTTCTTGAGCAGTGTGTGTTGCTTCGAACCCTTCTGGTTCCCATTTAATAATAGGACTGCAATCCTGCTGAGCAATCATCTCTGGGCAGTGGGTGAAAATAGCCCTCTGAATCTGTCCTAAGAAATGCAGTTAGGTTTCTGGCCAACATATGGGGTGGAATCCACGAGTGCCCTGCATGTGAAAGGTGCTTTATGCTCACAGGAGAGTTGCTGGTTGCTTTGCAGCAGGGCTGCAGAATCTCAGCCCTCCAGCTGTTATTTGGACTACAACTTCCATCATCCCCAGCCTTAGTGGCCAGTAGCCAGAGGTGATGGGAGTTGTAGGCCAATATCTGCAGAAGAGTTGAAGTTGTTTGGCCTTGCTTTACATCTTGTGCTGGAATTTTGCGCAGGGGAAGTCATACGGAAAACATGGCCAGACCCACACTGCCATCTCCTTCATAGAAACATACAGAGGTGCACCTAGATATTTTGGAGCCTGGACCTAAGGGCCTTTTGGGCCCCTCCCCCACCCCTGCCACCAAGTACATTGCAATGCACTATTTTTTTACACTATCAACATGCTCAGGGAACGCTGGAAACTCTTTTCTTTTTAGAAGAGATTCTGAATAAGATAGTTCCCATTGACTTGCAGAGAGAGAGCACATTTTGCATGGACCATCCAGCCTCTTAAATTAATGGGCTGCTCAGCATGTGGAGTTCCCCCAGGCCTGCAGGGGACTGGACCTCTGCCCAGAAGTCCAGTCCAAAGAGCATGACTGGAAACATAGGAAGCTGCTGTAGAATCCAGAGGAAAGAGTTATGGCATGCAACGACAAGGCAGTGGAGTAGAATCAGGAATATTAAGGGTTTAATGAAAATAGATGTTATTCACAGAGAGGCAAGTGCAGGCTGCTTTCAATGCTCTTGCAACTGGTTGTTTGTTAACTCCGGCTAAACTCCAGGACTGGACTAAAAGCAACTAAAACACTATTCAAAAGCTTGGCTGGATCATGGAATGGATTAACGGTATAAGGTCCGACCTGGTCTGAGTCAGAATCAGGCAGCTTATACTGAGTCAGACCATTGGTCCATCTAGCTCAGAATTGTCTACCCAGACTGGCAGTGGCTTCTCCAAGGTTGCAGGCAGGAATCTCTCTCAGCCCTAACTGGGAGATGTTGCCAGGGAAGGAACTTGCAACCTTCTGTATGCAAGCATGCAGGTGCTCTTCCCAGGAAGGCCCCACCCCCTTAGGGGAATATCTTATGGAGCTCACACATGCAGTCTCCCATTCAAATGCAAACCAGGGTGGGCCCTGCTTAGCCAAGGGCACGATTCATGCTTGCTGCCACAAGACCAGCTGTCTTTTCTCTTCTTCACACAGCAACATGTTAGAGTGCAGTCAAACAACATTGCACAAGATGTCGACAGATCTCTGTAACAACATTGTCATCAATTGTTACAATTTGCCAACATTACAATAATGCAACAATTGAATTGCTGTGCAACACCTTTGATCTTTTCAGTTTATACATTCGCAACAGCTCTTGCGATATCCCTTGTTAGTTGCCTGGTGAATGCAAAAAGAATGAGGAGGGTAAGGATCCATGTAAGAAAAGTCAGGGGTCCAGTAGGAAGTGGTGCTCTTTGTTGCGAAGATTGAGCGTAAGCCTTCCAAATGGGGCTGGGATCCAAGCATGTTTTCCTTGTTGGTGGCATGTTTCGTGTTTGTTTAAAGACAGCCTGTCTACCAGTATTGTTCAAAGGATCTTGGGAGAATAGATGCTTTATGTGGCTGCCAAGTAGCATCTCTTTGATTAAACACATCAATTAATTCTGCTGTAATCTAAGGAAATGGGATCCCTTTGGCTTTAACCTTGCTTAATGTGGTATATCTGCTCTTAGATAGAAATTCATTTTGTCGGAGGGGCAGGCAGAGACGACTTTTTTTTACACATGTTCAGCAAAAGTTAGGGCTGGCATTGACCACTGTGAGCATTTGAGTGTGTGTGCAACCTGTTTGAATCCATGGGTGGTTTCTGATTAGGGCACACAGCCCTTTGTAAGCAATTAGTAGGCAGGTCCCTGTCCTGAAGTGCTCACCATTTCCAACTCCAAGGGAAACAGAGGGAGGAGAGCAATGGAGGCAGGGAGATGATGGATATGTGAATATGATATTTACACCTTCTTAGGTTTACTTATGACAGATTATGGGGAGTGGAGAGGTGGACCAAAGGCTCCATGCGGAAAGTGGGGTTTGATTAGGAGGGCTTTTCAGGAAATGAGTGGTTTTGCAGATGCCCTAAAAGAGTTCCAGAATGTTTCAGGGAGCCACGCTCTCAATGCACTGCCTTAAAACAGGCCTTTTCAGCCCACAGGGCTTGCTGGCTCTCTAGAACTGGCCTGGAATCTTTTTGTAGGGGGAGTGGGAATTTGAAACCCTACCATTAACAAGACTTATAGAATTTATCATTGTTTTGAATTGTTTGAATGTTTTAACTTTGTTTCAGTATGTGTTGATTTATTGTAAGCCACCCAGAGACGTCAGTTTTGGGTGGCATACAAATATGTGAAATAAATCAATAAATACTACTACCACTAAGGTGAATGTGGTTCATCACCCAATACTGTGGCACTTGGCCATCAACTCCCTTGTTGTTTGCAGGAACAAAACCCCGAAGACTTATTGAGTTCCTGCTTATAGACAGATCACAGCCCTAGAAGATCAGCTGTGAGCTGTTATGCCCTGGTTCATAACCTTTTGGATTATTATTCATAATTCATCAGTAGGTGAAGGTGGCACTTGAAACAGCATGGCGGAGACCGCAAGTGGACCACTGCCAGTTTTGGCATGCAATGCTAAACTAGACTGACAATGTCCCTATCAAACAGATACCCCCAACTCTTACTCAACTTGCCACATATGAATCCTCTAACATACTAACAGGGTGGTTCTTGCTAGTGCCATTGATGTGCATGTAAGTTTGCTGCAAGGATTACTATAACAGATGTGGAACACAGACTGTAAAAGAGGTCTCTCTAACGCACAAGATGTTGCTAGACCGGCTTGCTTGAGTAGCCTGGAGCTATTTGGTAATCTTGTGCATTTATCTGGTGTATTTGTGTTGTGCTACAAGGACAATGTGCACTGGATTTGCATGCTTTAATGCACTAGTATCTTACCCAGGTGATGGGGCTGCGGGTTACCCATGGCTCTACTTGGTGCTGTTCCAGTGGTGTGTGAAGAAGGGAAAGTGCAGAGGAATGTGGACCCATTGCCATGCCCGTACTGGATGCTGTGGGGATTGACAACTCTGGTGTGATGCTGTCCCATGAGATTTGTTCTCCAATGTGATCTCTCTTCTTCATAGATGGGATGGAGCAGGGGCATCATTAGGGGGTGGCCCATGGGGCATAGGGCTCAAATGGATGGCTCAGAGCCCTGAATCTTGTCATCCACCACCTTCTCCCTGACCTCTTAGAGCAAGCAAGTGCAGCAGTGGAGGCACCTGCACAGAGCAGGGGAGATTGCTCCCGGCCTCGCCTAGCCCTCTGCTGTTTCTGCCTTGAGATTGTTTTAACATAAGGCAGTATAAAAAAAATGATGATAGAGGAATAAATAAATAAATACATCCATATGCCCTGTATTATGATAGTGATTGATTGATTGATTAAATGCCATCAAGTCGGTGTTGACTCTTAGCGACCACATAGATAGATTCTCACCAGGATGATATGTCTTCAATTTGGCCTTTAAGGTCTCTCAGTGGTGCACTCCTTGTTGTCATAATTGAGTCCATCCACCTTGTTGCTTGTCGTCCTCTTCTTCTCTTTCCTTCCACTTTCCCCAGCATGATGGACTTCTCAAGGGAGCTGGATCTTTTCATCATGTGTCCGAGGTATGATAGTTTGAGCCTGGTCATTTGTGCCTCGAGTGAAAATTCTGGATGGATTTGTTCTGTGATCCATTTGTTTGTTTTCCTGGCTGTCCATGGTCACCTCAAAAGTCTTCTCCAGCACCAAAGTTCAAAAGCATTAATACTTTTTCTATTTTGCTTCTTCAAAGTCCAGCTTTCGCATCCATACAGTGTCATGGGGAAAACCATTGTCCAAACGATTATAATCTTTGTTTATAGACACAACATGGCATCTAAATATCCTTTCCAAGGCCTTCATTGCAACCCTACCAAGTGCTAGTCTGTGGCATACTTTTTGACTGCTGGATCCTTTACTTTTTATGGCCGATCCTAAAAGATTTGGTCCTATAAGATATAATAGTAGATACATTAAAAACATACATAGCTATATTTGGGACAGGTATGATTGAGTTGAATTCTGGAAAGGCAGGCTGTGGGTCTGGATCTTCTAAGCACCTACCATGCTCTTGGGATGGTGCCACTGGGAAGGAACTGCCACACTATTCAAATCACGTCATGGCCTCTAAAGAGGATCGGTAATGGGTGAGCATGTCTACTTGGCTTTTGGCCCCCATCAGTACTCCGGTTAGTTGGACCCACACCAAGAAAATACCCCCTCCCCTACAACATTTATCCCAGTTTGTTGTTCTGGTATCAACTGTATTTGGCTAACCATGCCCCTTCAGACAAAGGCTCTTGTGATATAATTGAGATGAGGTTTTTTAAGCAAAAAGAGAGAGGGAGAGAGCAAATCCAGCAGGAATCCAAATCTCTCTGCAAAGAAGGGGGTGGGGTGGAGATGGGGCCTGCCAGTTTCCTCCTTTGTACTGGGTGCACAGTTAGAGCAAGCAGGCATGCCCACATCTGGACTGAAAAGGCTTGCCCTTTTGAATGCTAAAAAGAATGGAATTTGGCTTGACAAAAGAGCCTTTTCTTTCCTCGATGGATCTCCGATGGATTGACAAAGTAATGAGTTAAATACTGGTAGTGACAGTGACTTGGCAGCCAGTCCGTGCAGACATTGTGCATGGAACAATGGTTCACTCATTGCCTTGGACGTTAATTACATAAACTATTCTGTAAAAGGAGGAGGGGGGTGTTGGCTGGTAGACATTCTGCTTTGTATGTAAACTCAAATAGATGTGCAAATCTAACTTCTGCCAATTCAGGGAAGTGGGGGGGGGGGGGGAGAAGCCTGTGCCTTAAAGAGGAGCCAGGCAGAGATTTTCTCCCTCTGAAGGAGCTCCCGCAGGAGCCAGCTCACCTGTTTCTTAGAAGAAGTGCTGTACCCAGCACACAATCCATACCATCTCAGTTTCAAAGACTGGATGCATCAGGCCTTGTGTGATGATCCTGGCTTCTGTCCTTTTTCACAATGTCCGTATCTCATTTGGGGAGACTGCAAATGAATTAGTCTGATTAGATTTGCATGCATATTGCTGCTAAGTGAGCAAACAGGCACCTTTTAAAAGAGGTGATTCTCTTTCTCGAACTGGGGGTGGGTGGCAAGCAACAGGCCCTCTTCAACCCCAGCACAGCATCCTACCAATGGCTGTTGCTGGTGTCTCTCTTTATGTTTCTTTTTTAGACTGTGAGTCCTTTGGGGACAGGGATCCATGTCTGTCTGTAAACTGCTTTGGGAACGTTTGTTGAAAAGCAGTATACACTAGTACTACTACTAGAAGTAGTTTTTCTTGTGCAATCCTGTTGGGCACATATATGACCAAGCCCTGGTGTGTGTTGTGTATAGATCCTGTTAGTCTGCTTTCCCCTTGGATCCTCAGTAGAAATGCCAGTAAGCATTGCTACCTAGAAGAGGTGTGGTTACCCCATGTTGGTCCATAGTGTGATGCAAAGTGTGCCCAACCCTTGCTGACTAGGCCAAGAGGCACCTTTCAAAGTGATGATTCTCGTATGTATTTAGCAGGGGGAGAACAACTGGCCCTGTTCAGTCCCAGCACAGCCTCCTTGTATTCTGTTTTAGACTGGAAGTTCTTTGGGCGACAGGGAACATAAGAACAGAAGTGCCTCTCTGGATCAGGTCCAAGGCCTATATAGTCCAGCATCCTGTTTCCCACCAGATGCTTCCGGGAAGCCCACAACCAGGAGATGAAGGCAGGCCCCCTCTCCTGCTGTTGCTCCCTGGAACTGTTATCTTGGAGGCACCCTGCCTCTGAATCTGGAGGTAGCCTATAGCCGCTGCCGCCACCACCACCACCACCATCATCATCATCATCATCCTGTAGATTCCCGAGGAGTGCATATTTCTGGGGAGCATGCTGTCTGACCTCAGCCACTACCGGGAACCTCAAACTGCCTGTTTGAGTTAGATTTTGCATGACTAGGTTTTGTCTAAGTGCCTGCTGCTCTTTTTACTTTCCTAGAAAGGAAACTCAAATACAGAGCCCCTTATTGCTTAGGACATCCTTGCCTTGCTCTGCTCACTTCAGCCTCTGATGAACTCTCTATGGTCATGTGTCACCTGAGTCATTCAGAGATGGAAAGCAGTGCTGTCTTTTTAGATTATTTAATAAAGTCAGCAGCAAGAGATCATAGGCACATGGGTAGCCAGACCCTTGGCAGGGATACTGCTGGGCATTGGACATGGGTCCTTCTATATGCAAAGCAGATGCTTGACCACTTAGCTAAGGCCCCATAAATCAAGCACATACTCCTGTTAGTTGTACTGAGTCATTCTGCAGATACAGTTTCAGGGTTGCGAGGGAAATCCTTGACTGAATGTAGACCTCACATTTACCAGGCACTGCAGCCACGTAGCTGTGACTACTGATCAAACTGACTTGACATCTCAAGGCAGTCTATATGATCTCTCTTTACCCTTGAGGCTTTCATTTTGGTTCATCTGGGAGAACAAAGAAGTGGAATGATTAAAGAGAACAGAGCAACCCTCGGTTCACTGTTTACCCTGCAGCACAAGCCCCTTGAATATATGGGGACTTAGTCATTCAACCGTTCTCGCAAGCAGCAAGGAGGTGGGGTGGGGGAGAGAAGGGAGCTTAGATTCACTGACTTCATAACACAAGAGGGCCTGGGGCTTTCCCCTGGGGTCTGAGGTTGCAAAGCAAGGCCTGGACTGTGGAAGGGAGGAGGAGGCAGAGGCAGACAGACTTGCATGCCCAAGTCGGAGGAGGAGTGCAAGTCTTTGCTTCTCTCCTGAATAAGAATAATGCATTTAATTAGACTCTCATTCTGACAAATTGGTTGTGATGAGGCAGTGGAAGATCCCAGGAGAGTGATGCTAATCCCACTTGTAGTTTTAAAGGCACTGATGTGTGGGCATAAGACAGATCACCAAGTTTATTTGGAGCAATGGGGAGTGGAGGGCGGGAATTCCTCTAGCAGAAGACAATTGTTGTTGTTTGATTAGGCTTGCAAGGATAGAAGTTTCCCCCTCTTTTATTCAGAAATAATTAAAATTATGGAAGCTGTCTCATAAGAAGAAAAATGGATTACTTGGGCTCATACCAGGTTGGTTAACTCGGATAACTGGAGAAAACTCTGAGATGAATGGCAATTATAACTAATCGGATTGTATTCTATTTTTACATAGTTCCCCCCCCCCATGATTAATCTGTTAATTATCTGCATTCTGAGCAGGGGATCTTACCATATAATCTGTCATTTGCTTTGGTATTTCATTAGCAGTTTCCCCCCTCCCTAGTTTTGAAGATGCATGTTGATTTATAGTATTCTGTGAAAGGGAGAGCATGGACAGTTGACAAGATCTCCTTTTGCAGACTTGTTACACTTTAGTTCCCATTACATCATGGGGAAAAACATTTTGTAGATCGCCTTTGCCAGGACTTCACAACTTCAGCCCTCCTTCAGATGTCGGACTACAACTTCCATCATTCTTGACTCATCCTCGGCTAAATTGGCTTGGGATGATTGGAGTTGTAGTCCAAAAACAGGTGAAAGGCTGAAGATGTGCAGCCCTGTCTGATGCCATCTTGTACCTCTTTGGTGTGGCTTCCATGTGCAGCGCAATTGGGTGGGAATGAGGTGATACAAATGCATGGTGACTCTTCAGAGTGCAGGTAAGAGGCCACATTTCTAATAGTCCCTGCAAATAGAAAACCAGCAAGAGTCCAGGAGTATAACTACCATTGGGCAAGGGGAGACATTTGTCTCAGGGCTTGCTGCCTTGAGCCCCCTCCAGAGGCAAGTCACATGATCACTGTCCCGGCTCCCCATCCATCTAGCTCATGATATCTTAGCATCTATCTAGCTAAGCAGCATAGATACTCTTACCTCTAGTGTTTCTAGTGTGTTCTAGGCATGAAAAGTAGCACAAATTTATCATATTCAATGTATATCACTATATATTGTGAAGTGTGCGTGTGTGTAGTCAGTGAAATGTATTTCCAGGTAGCATACTTATTTTGAAATATCAGACTTAAATCCTTGTATTAGTTGGTTCTGCTGGTATTTACACCTTGTAACTAGTTGGGATAGTTAGCAGAGACATCGGGCCAGGAGAAGGAGAGGAAAGCGGGGGGGGGCATTCAAAAATCTCATCTCTGGGCCCACTCCAACCTTGCTACGCCCCTGAGCAAGACAGGGAGTGGGCTGGACCAGAACATTTTCCCCTTGATGTCCTGGAGTCTTCATGGCAAGATATTTTTTCTACCACCTCATTCCACTGCTGTTGCATGTGCCTTTTCTGTTCTTGGAAAGGACTGTAGCTCAGCAGTAGAGCATCTGCTTGCATGCAGAGGGTCTCAGGTCCAATCCTTGGCAGCTTCTTCAGGTAGGACTGGGTAAGACCCCTTGAGCCTCAAATCCAGGAAACCTGCTATGTGTTGCTGTAGACCAGGCCTGCTCAACTTAGGCCCCCCAGCTGTTTTTGGCCTTAAGGTAAGGTGTGTCGTCAAGTCAGTTTTGACTCCAGGTGCCCACAGAGCCCTGTGGTTGTCATTGGTAGAATACAGGAGGGGTTTCCCATTGCCTCCTCCCATGCAATATGAGATGATGCCTTTCAGCATCTTCTTATATCGCTGCTGCCTGATATAGTACCAGCGGGGATTCGAACCAGAAATCTTCCGCTTGTTAGTCAAGCATTTCCCCGCTGCGCCACTTAAGGTGGCTTCTCCATATCTACCTCTTTTTCCCCCTCCCCACCATCTTCCTTTATATACAAGGAAATATATTTTCAATTTATCTACCTTCATTTGATTATGACCTTCATTTGATTATGGACAGCGGGGAAAGAGGGATTCTTTTATTACAGGTGATAGCTGCTTGATTTAGCTTGCAAAAGACCCAATAGTTTTGTTTAAAATAAATACAATTACAGTGTTTGGAAAGAATGATTTGTTGGTGGGAGGGGTGAGGCCCCAAGTGAACATTTGTCACTGCAGTTACGGTTCAACTTTAGCCATGCAGTCCCAGTGCCAGATTTATTAATATCCATTGTTCAGAAGTAGTTGGATAATTACTGTAGCTGTATTGTTTACCCCAGCCACCTTCTGGGAGATGCGCTTCTGTGCCAGTGAGTTTATTGTTTTATTAGAGCCATCTTGATGGATATTGGCGAACATGCAAACTATGTGTTTAATGAGGGTTGATTACTACTTTGCTACATAAATGACTGAGCTTAGGCAGGATTTTTCATGCTCTAATGTGTATCTTAATATCAATCTATTCACGGATGAATGCACTTTCAGTATGCTCTTGTACACTTCCATTCTGTGTTTTAAAGAGAGAGAGAAAAGGAATGGCAATTTTTAAAATGTCCCTTCCTTATCTGCCTGCCTTTTTTAAAATGATGTAAACGTTAAATCCAGTAAAGAAAAGAGATGGTTGGAGTTTAAAAATATGGACTTGGTTACATGTCAGATATACACTGGGGAGTCTGTTAATCAAGATTGACTGTTTTTAGTTTATTTCTGTCTGTCTTAATGAATAATATTTGAGAAGGAATTTACAGCATTTGAACAACATGCAATTACAAGGAAGCAGATCTAGGATAGACACCAGGAAGGAAGGATTTCTGAATTGTCTGAGCTTTTTGACAGTGAAGTAACCTGCTTTGTACAATGTCCTTGGTTAGAGCTTGGCTAGAGATTTCCATACCAAGGCTTATAGCATCTACCGAAGAAGATGCTATAGCAGATTATTGTGCTGAGTTGAATGCTGGACTAGAAGATCCTTCCAACTCGATGATTCAGTGTACATCAATCTTGAGACTTCTTTTTTTTTTTAAAAAAAGTATCAGAGCACTGCTGTATTTTAATAGATTAATCTCAACATTGCCTTGTTCCATCAATGCACCTCTGGGAAAAACTTCTTATAAAATGGAAGTATTTCACCTGCAAAACTCTCTCTCTCTTTCTCTCCCACCCCCGCCCATAAAAGTCTTAGAAGGGATGTGCATATTGTACTAAAGCTGCAAATTCCATATGCAATATCGGAACCATCTTGATGAAAAGATTCTCAGGATATATATATATATATATATTGCATATCAAAGCCTTTACAATCCTTTCTGAAAAAACACAGTCCTGAAGCTTGTATTAAATATTTACTTGGCTTCATTATCTATGTTTGAGTTAAAACTAGTAGGCCAGACAGCATCCACCACAATGCAATGATCAAGGTAGAGAGCTGGACTTGGATTGGGTTCAAAGCTGTGCTCAGCATCAAAGTTGGTTGGGTAACCTGGGCCAGCCACCTTCTTCCTCAGACTAACCTATCTCACAGGGTTGTTTTGAAAATCATTTAGCTTGGAGTAAGACATGTGTGGGGCATCCTGCGCTCCTGGAGAAAGGGCAGGAGAAAGGCATTAAAAATGGTGTGTGTGTTTTTAAAGTGATTGTCCATTATTGATTCTCTAATCTAGATTTTGTCTGTGCTTTCCCAAGGGTCTGACTCAGTATATGGCAGCTTCCTATGTAGGATGAGGAACGCTGACTCATGGAGATGGCAAAAAGGGTTTCAGTGAGGAAAACAACCCTTGTGAAGGGGCCCCAGTGACAATTTTCCATGTCTAACAAGACAGTTTCTCACACAGCAATATTCATGGCGCATCAATAGTGTAAAAGGAACGCCACCATTTCACATTTAAGGGCTACAAGCTCATATGTATGTATGGGATTGTTATGCATGCATAATGTGGTGTCTGGTCTGGCAAAGTTCTTTTGGCACAGAAAAGCCATGAAAAGCTTGAGGTCTTCCACTCCCCACCCATCAGATTAGTCCCAGGAACATATCCAGCAAAATGTTGAATCTGCTACATGTAAGCTGAAGAAAATACTGCTGCTTTCAGACTTTCCTCCCAGCTTAGGCTGCACCCACTTGATGAGGAGTCATATGGCTTAGATCGTAGCACTCTTGTGAAAACAGTGTGCTGGGAATATTGAGAGTCAAAGCGAAGGCATTCTGGCTGCCAGTGGTATTACTAGCAATTCCTTGGAGGCAGGAGAGAAATGTTGTGTTGGTTTGCTTAGCTGTGTGCTGTCTTAGTGTGAGGCTTTTCTACCAAGAGAAAATTGGTATTCCCCCCCCCCCTGCAGTATTTGACTATGCTGTGGAGGAGTGCTTGACATCTAAGTGGAAATTCTAAAACCTTGTTTTATGTCTTCAGCCCCCAAAGTTATTTTGACATAAATGTGCATGCTTTCTTATTATGAAATCAGAAGAGCTTTTGTGCAATGGCCACAACATAGAACTTGTTATCCATACATTCATTTCATTCTCATGTGAATATGGCACCCTTAAATGTAAAGTGTGCCGTCGAGTCGGTGTCGACTCCTGGCGATCACAGAGCCCTGTGGTTTTCTTGGTAGAACACAGGAGAGGTTTACCATGGCCATCTCCTGTGCAATATGAGATGATGCCTTTCAGCATCTTCCTATATCGCTGCTGCCTGATATAGGTGTTCCCCATAGTCTGGGAAACATACCTGCGGGGATTCGAACCAGCAACCTCTTGGTTGCTAGGCAAGTCATTTCCCCACTGCGCCATTAGGTGGCTATAGCACTCTTAGGCACCTTCATTCATTTAATTCTCATGTGAATATAGCACTCCAAGGCCCCCTCATAAGCCCTGAACCACGAGGAGGCTTTTCAGTCCTTTCCCACTGTGCACAGCCTCCAAAGGTCCACAGACTGCATTTGCTTGGGGAGGAAAGTTGCCATGGGTGACAATGGTAATTCCCTTCCCAAGCAGATAGGCTGCTGGAAGTCACTAAGAGTGCTACATAATGGTAATATTTTTAAGTTGTCATGCTAAGTCCCAATCCTACTCCCCTCCAGCAGCTGTTCCCATTTTAACATGTATATGCCAGGGTCAATGGTGCAATAAGTGTCAACTACTTTGGCTCCATCTTCAGCATCTATACATGAAAACAAATGGGGTGGATTTTTTTAGGTGTTCTTCATCTTAAAGCTTAACCAGAGAGCTAACCATGGTGCTGAACTGAACAACATTCTGGAATTTGAGAAACGAACATTGAGGCATGATCACATTTGGGGTTTAAAAGCAGCCTGTTCTTTAACTGGCCAAGCACATAAATGTGAAACCTCTGTTGACTGGAATGGATGTTGTTCTTCTTCAGCAACGTTAAGTTTTTTCTCTCTCCAAGGGTGGAGAAGTTATCCCTGCAGCGCTAAAGTTATTTGCTGCTAAATCATTGGCCCAACTTTTGTATGGCTCACAACTGGGCCCTTTCTCTAACTATAGGCTACTGGAGATAATCCATTCTAAGTGTCTTAGAGCAGTATTTAAGGCCTCGATGGATCTCCAACACAGCATTGAGGTTGGAAACGGGCTTCCAGAGGGTGGAAACAAAAGCATGGATTTTAATCCTCAGTTATTGGCTTAGGATACATTTCTCACCTCTGGGATTGATTCCTCTTATGTTGGCCAATAGGTTTCAGTCCACCTGGACACAAGCATAGATGGGTAAATTGTCATCACTCGGCCTCTCTGCTGAACAGTTGTCATTATTAGATTACAGTCAGGCCTAGGAGATCCTCAAACAGAGGGTCTTGGACATTGAACATCAGAACGATTTAATCTCCATCCTGGAGACCATAAGAGGGCACCTTGGTGACTTCAACCAGGAACTTGCTATCTATCTATTGTCCCTCTCTTTACCAAGCCATCACAGAGTTTTCCATAGCGCAAGATATGACGCCTTACCATCAGCGGTCTTATCAGGAAGGTTTTTGAAAACCCCTCTGGCCAGTCAGTTATGCCCCTGTGGCTCAGGTGAGGTTGAATCTGTCCCACATGTGTTCTTGTTTTGTCCTTTTTATAATGATAGCCGTTGCAGTCTTATTTCTCCCTTGCTATCACACTTTCCCAGCCGGACTGCTGAATTTTACACCATACTCTGCCTGGCAGATAAGAAACCTTCTACCACCTACAAGGTTGACAAATCTTGTTCAGCTGCTGCTAAGATCCATCGACAGCCAACCTCTCGTCCTTCTTTCTAGATGTTGTTACATAAGGCTTCTTTGTTGATGTGTGCTATATGATTTACTTATCTAAATGCAGTATCATCTTTTTGTATATATAACTGATCAATGATCATCATAAAGTATTTCATTCTTCAGCCTTCTCTCTTGGATTTACAACATTTGTGCATGGCTAAAACCAAATTCCTGCTCATTCCCTTCTATTGATATCCAAGCATTTTAGCAAAAATATTAAGTGTGGCCTTGGGCATTTTCACCATGTCCAGGAACACAGTTTTTCTCCCGCCCCCATTTTTTAGCATAATATCCAGCCATGATGAACTCAAACTTGCTTACTTCTTTGTGATGTATTAGCTGGTCCAAATGAAGATATTAACCATCTGTGGCTAATGGACCAGCATAGCTACCTGCAATTTTTCTATATTAGTTACACTAGCTTGCATTTTTGTGGTATATATTTTTAGTAACAAAATTAGTCTTGATTAGGTTATTCATTTATGTGTTGGGTTATCAAGAGGAAGCTAATCTGCTCTATGATTTTGCCTACTATGATCCAATTTCTAGAATAAGAAGCATAGTATTTTAGGAAAGGCTAGAAGGAATAAGAATGGTCCTAGTAGTAAAAACATGGGCTTTTGGTAAGAAATCTAGTATTCCTGATTGTTATTTCTCCAAATATCAGTCATGGGTTATGCAAGTCAAGGGTGGCTTGTTACACTTTGCGGTCAAGGTTCAGTGTTAAGGGAGATGAACCTAATCCTTTACTAATATGGACAATGCCATTCAGGGATGTATTTGAGCATGCATAGGGAGGGATCCTGTTAAGGGAAGATTTGTCCATGACAACATGAAATTGTGGTGAGCTATTTCAAGTAATTTGCTGCAAGACTGGCACATGTTCTATTGATAGGACACTACAGCCATTTCTCATTACTAACCCCATTTTTCAGGGTGCATGTCAGCTGTAAAACTGGCAACATTTACAAATCGGAGCTTGTCATGTTTATATGAGTCTGACTTGGTGGATTGCTAGATCAGCAAGTGTGTAGAGGCATGAGACAAGCCACTTAAGTTTATTAAAGAAAGGAAAAGGCTTAGTCTTAAGGGATGATCAAATCCTAATTTTTGCTGGGCAAGGACATATTTTAATTCAGAAATGTGAATCCATTGGCCAGATTCAAAGATAAACCTTGCCTTCTCTGCTGGATAATTGAGTCTTCTGTGCTATGTGCAACTTTGGTATGGGAATGAAATGAAATGGTCTTGGCTTAGCAAAGAAGACAATTCATGCTTGCTGCCACAAGACCGGCTCTCCATACACCACTGAGGGTCACGTGGCATATTTATGACCGAACTAGCTCTTCCAGAATGTGGCTGCACTGCTCGGAATATATCCGCTCATGCACAAAACTCTCAGCCCTTCACCGTCAGCCCCCAGCAGCTCAGGGTCAATAGTGCCTGCCTTGCTTCTGCCTGTGTGTCAGTTGGGCCTTCAGTAAGCTCTAAAATGGATTCTCAGGAACATGCTTGCAGTTCCTTAAGCACTGAATTCAACATAGTTGGGTGACGCATTCATCCCAGAGTGAGTTTCTCCCATTAAATACAGGATGCCAGGTAGATGTGATGGAGATAAATGAGTCAGAACCATCAAGTGGTGTATCTTTTAAAATCTGCAGCAATCACAGAGACAGAAACAAGAACCCTGTTGGCCTTCTACGCAGGAGTGCCTGTCCTAAGATGAGGAGATAATGGGTGATACAAGAGAGTCCCTTAAACGCAATCTGGTTGATAATGCATTTTGACAGTTCAGCTCTGGAGCCAGGTAGTGAAACACCCCCAGATATCCAGACCTGTGTCTTGGCTTTGCAGAACATGTTGTAAGCAATTAAGACAGAGCTCATTGGGCCTTCTTCCTATCACTTACTGAAAGAAGACGAGTCATGGATGAAAGGAGCAGGTTCCCAGCTGGAATGAATCCACTGAAGGTGAATACAGGCATTGCCACCCAATTTTGTCTAAAGATAAATGTGATGATGAATCTGGATATTCCTGCTCCAGCACACCACTGGGGACACTAAGAAGGAAAAAGAATGTCAAGAAACTTAGTGTAGGGCTTGATATATCCCATGTACCCAGTCACCATCGCGCCTGGAAATTTAAGCATGGCACCTAAGCAGGCAATGGGTGGCTTGATGGATGGCTGGAATCAAGATGAGGGGTGGGTTGCTTTTTCTTCTTCCTGGTCATAGCTCAGGCAGTCAATGCACACACACAACCAGGGAGGAGGAAGCAAGGTGGGGAGTCTCCCTTCCCTGGAACAGAGGACATTGTTAGCATTGAACAGCAAGCTGGCACCTGATGGACCAGAGGTTGTTGCTGGGCTGGCCAAACGCCATGCTGGTGCACCCACAACTCTAATGGAGACATAACTGACATACACACCAACTATGAATGTATGGAAACTATGAATGAATACACAGAATTGTGGAGGAGGGAGGGAGAAGGAAGAGAAAATTATCACTCTTTAAACTGAACACCGGAAAGCTTAAAATAAAGTCTGGCTCCTAGATCCAGCGGAGAAATGCTTAACTAACCAGCAGAAGGTTGGCATTTCGAATCCCCGCTGGTACTATATTGTGCAGCAGTGATATAGGAAGACACTGAAAGGCATCATCTCATACTGCACGGGAGGAGGCAATGGTAAACCCCTCCTGTATTCTACCAAAAGAAAACCACAGGGCTCTGTGGGCACCAGAAGTCAACTTCATGGCACACTTGTCTAATTTCACTGGGGAGGATTCACCATTCCTTCTTGAAGCAGCCCCAAGCTTAAGATGCAAGCAAGCTTCCAAGGATGAGAGTCTGGAGGTTTCTGCTAGGGTGAGACATGGAAAGCATTATTTTAAAGAAGCAAAAAAGTACTGTCAAGAAAAGCAAACTTTCAGCAGCATCCAGTGCTTTGCAACTCTGGTTCCACCCTGCATAAGATATGTGTGCTATGCATGGGGGGAAATAGTTTTGCACAGCAAACCTATTATCTAAAAATGAGTGTGTCTCAGTAGCTACAAAACTAATTATTTATTTGCTTCACTATTAAACATTCATTATTGGGGGCCTGCTAGCTTTAACGGTAGCTATCTGACTTCTGGAGCATTTCCTGCAAGGCATCTGCATTTGGCATAATGAAATTAAGCATTCTCTTGGATTTCAGATTTGGATTTGTTTTATTTATTTACTTTTTATTTTAGACAAGGAGGAGGACTGCCTTTTAACTAATATCTTTGATGTTGGCTTTGTAGAAGTGGCATAGAGCTGGGTTTTAAAAATTAAAAACGCAAACATCAAAATTCAATTTTTGAAAAAGAGCTGGATTTAAAAGGAAAATGTCTCTTCAGTGCTATATGTTCAGTGCTGTGATGGTACGATGTCAAAAGAGATTCTGGTTGCTTCTGCACATATCTAAAGAACACAAAATTATATTGGGGCAGGGGAAGGAACTCAACAGTTGTACACAACCAGGATGTTTCTTCATATTCCCTTCCTGACGAGGATTGGTTGAAGATTTCTGTCAAGCATAAAAAATCTAGCAATCAACAGCGATGTGCTCGAACCTGTTCAGAGGCCCTTTTGTGGGGCACTGAACAGGTTCAAACACTGGGCGGTTTGGAAGCATGTTGCACGCTCGACTTCCTTTCACTTCCATTCCGAGGAGCGGACCGGGCTGCAGGAAGGTAGGCTGTTGCCCCACCAGACCTGTTTTCCAGTGAGCGCCAGTGGGGGAAATGCAGCGTTGTGGGGGGAGTGCACCCTCTCCTGCCCTTAAAGTTACGCCCCCACACACACCCTTGAACCAGCCCCCGCCAGTTCTGTGCACATCCCTAGAGCTCAACAATGAAAGAAACCCCAGGAGATGATTAACGGGCAGCTCTTGCAGAAAAGGATAGCTAGTGCCTTGGCCAGTTAAGGACGGACTATAGGTCCTTGCGAGCATCAGAGTCCAGCAATGGCAGAGGCATATTTAACTCTGAGGACAGGAGCCCTTAGTGGCGAAACGTCACCTTCCTTCCCAATCTGTCCTTGGTCACACCTCTCAACAGAAGAAGCCATTGTAAGATGGGGAGGAAACAGCGAGGAAGGTGGGATGCAGCTCCGCCTAGGAGAAGTGGATCAAGCTTCAAGCTGATTTCAGTTTGGCCTCCCTTTTGATTTAATGTTGATGTTTGATGCCTAAGGCTGTGGTTCCCAACCTTTAGTCCTCTAGATCAGGGATTCTCAACGTTGGGTCCCCAGATGTTATTGGACTTCAACTCCCATAATCCCAGCCCCCAATGGCCTTTGGTTGGGAATTATGGGAGTTGAAGTCCAATAACATCTGGGGACCCAACGTTGAGAATCCCTGCTCTAGATGTTGCTGAACTACAACTCCCATCATCCCCAACTACAATTTATTGTGGCTGGGGATGCTGGGAGATGTAGTTCAGCAACATCTGGAGGAACCCAGGCTGGGAACCACTGGCCTGAGGCTTGATCCATCTTGCTCAGGATTGTCTACCTTGACTGGCAGAGGCTCTCCATGGTTTAATGCAGGAGTCTCCCTCAGCCCTACCTGGAGATGCTGCCAGGGACAGAACCTGAGATCTTCTCCATCCAAAGCAGATGCTCCACCACCAACGATGGCCCCATCCGTAATGATCCTAGGGAGAAAAGAAGTGTGACTGAGGAGCACATAAGTGCAGGGAGTGGCACTAGGCAGCACATCCCTGTTCTTCACCTGTGTACAGCACATCCAGTTTTCAGATGCCTGGAGAGTACTCGAAATAGCACGTTTTCTGGAACGGATAGCAACAATGCTTCCCCCAGATGCCTCCCCCATCATGTTTAATCACATGATGAATGGAAATACATTTTTAAAAACACAGCTTGAGCAGAGATCTCTTTTGGGAATGAGGTTGCAGAAGCGATTTAGGCAAAATGTGGCATAAGAGGCTTTTGTAGAGGGATAATGTACGAGTAAAAACAAACATGATCCTTTGTAATAAAACAGGTGTTCTAAAGTTGGCAGCGCTCTTTGCCAAGAGTTTGTTTTCCTTCTCTTTTTCCTAGAAAAGGTGTCATTTCCTATAGTCTGCAGCTTTTTCATTCTAAGCTGGCACTTAGTTGGCACCTGCGCCTGCTCTGACCTGGCAGCCTGTCTCGGGAATGGGCAGATTGCCTTCCGAACAGATGTGTTTCGAAGGATACCGGGTGGTTTGCAACCACTTCCTGGGTGAAACTGTGTACCACAGAGCTCAGCTCGTAGCAGCCTGACCTGCCAGAGAGAGAAACACCACCTGCTCCGTTTCTTTGGCTTTTGTCTTCTTCCTGGGTTTGTTGGCTGCTTATGATGGACACCCATTGGCAAGACAGGCTCCCAGTGTGTGTCAACTAGGTTTGTATTAAAACACAGTGAAGAGCTTTTTACCTGTTCTTGTCTTCTAAGGGTTCTGAATGGTGATGGTTATCCACATCTTTGTGGATTGGACCAAGAAGAGAAGCTTTTCTGGATCAGGTCTAGCCAATCTAGTAAAGCCCTGAATGGCTTAGATCTGAATTATTGTAGAGAGTGCCTTCTTCTGCACGATCCCCATCGCACATTAAGGTCTTCTAAGGAGGTCCTTCTTCAGTTGCCACCAACACGTCTGGTGGCGACTCTGCCCTTCTGCCATAGGAACACAGGATGCTGCCATATACTGAATCAGACCATGGGTCCATCTCGCTCAGTATTGCCTTCACAGACTGGCAGCGGCTTCTCCAAGGCTGCAGGCAGGAATCTCTCTCAGCCCTATCTTGGAGATGCTGCCAGGGAGGAAACTTGGAACCTTCAGCTCTTCCCAGAGTGACTCCTTCCCCGGAGTGGCATCTCTTACAGTGCTCACACTTCTAGTCTCCATTTCATATGCAACCAGGGCAGACCCTGCTTAGCTAAGGGGACAAGTCATGCTTGCTACCACCAAACCAGCTCTCTTCCTGAGGGCTGACACATGAAGCAGCAGGTTGGATGGAAAGGGCAATGCTTTGCAGGGATTGCAAGAACTGGAAACATGAATGGACATTGAAGGAGTAGAAGCTGACACATCTGTGCCAATGCAGAAGGAGCCAGAGAGACAGGCTTGGCCAGCTGCTTCCCAGAGAGAGAAGATGAGGTACAGAAAGCCTCCCTTCTATGCAGGAGAGGTCCTTGGATTAGGTGAAGTGAGGCAGCAAGGCTTCTTATGAGGGGCTTCGACAAATGTATGGAAGACAAGCTATATAGACACCTTATGGAGGACAATGGCTACTACTCTTGATGGCCATATGCTGCCTCCAGGCTAAGTCATGTTGCCTCTGAATCCTAACAGCAGGGAAGCGACAGCATGAGAGAGAGCCTGCCTTCATCTCTTGCCTGTGGGCTTCCCAGAGGCATCTGGTGGGCCAGGGTGGGAAACAAGGACTAGAGCAGTGCTGCTGTTCTGTTCTTCAGATGCCCACCACTTTTAGAGCAGCTCTTTGGGACCAGTCTGCCACTTGCAGGCTTGGCTTTGCCCTTCTTGCAGAGTTTGCGAGAAGCATGAGCAGTTGAGAGGAGGTGGCTAACAGCCCTCCTTCCTCTGTGCCCCTTTCCACATTTGCAGAGGTCACTTCTGAAAGGGATCCCAACCAGCGGCATGGGGCATGCCTGTCTCCAGTCCTTTGGGCCACCCCTGCTCATCGGAGTAATGGGTGCCTTGATCTTGAGTCCCAGTGAAGCCAACATGTCTGGCTGAAAAGGACATACTCTTGACTATGCACACCTGTATGGTGTGGGAAAGGAACAGGGAAGACTTTGTCAGGACATGGAAAGGCTCCTGGCTGTTCAATTCCCTTGATGAAATTGTTTCAGTGCTCGAGGCTGCCCTTGGGAATGCAGCGGATTTTGCTGCTGTCTGCCGAACACATACATTATTTTAATTCTGATGGAGGGAACCTTAAATGTAGAAGAGAACAGAACTATTGTTGATGAACTCTCAAATATTTAACGTATTTTTTAAATTTTGCTTTCTTGGTCACAATCAGCCTCTTATTTAGTAGCCCAATCAACAACCAAGGTTTCATTCTCTGTGTCTCGGAATTCTTTGTCAAAACCCAGTTTTGCCCTCTTGGAACGGTGGTGGGTTTGTAAAAAAGGGAATAAACTCTTACAAGTCCTTAGCTGAATACTATTAATGGTGCTTAATTATAGTTCTTGTAGTGGGTGAAAAGGGATATTCGCAGCGCATGGTGACATTCCAGTGATCAGAGGCCTTTGTAGTTTGCATTTTAGAAATGTTAAGGGGGTACTCAGAAGTATTATCCCAGCAGAATGTGGCACATTGTGGAATAAAACAGCGAAGGGGATATTTCGTAGCAAAAGAGGCTGCCAAACTAGATTACTGGATTTCCCACATTTTCATTTTGGTTGTAAAGCGAAATGCAGCCCAACTTAGGTTGCTGGGGCTGGGGAGAGGAGATTCTTACTCACACACTGGATATTTGTTGCAGAGAACAGCTCTGATTGTGCTTGGATCAATAAATTGGCTCAGTGGGAAAGAGCTAACTGGCTTCATCCACTGTCATGGCACAGTCTAATGAATCCAGTGCTGCCCTATGTTATAGTATAGTTGGTGAGTTTTGAGACTGTTGACCTGTTATCTTTTTAATTGTTATTTATGTACTTATTTCAATTGTATATTCACTCTGTCTTATTTATACATTTTTGAGTTTTAGTAATTAACTCCCTTCTTAAGATTGGGAGGCTTTTGGTGGTTTCAGTAATATACCCTAGGGTATTGTTATATAAGTGGTATTTTGTTTTTATCTGAAACTGTGTTATATGTTCTATTCTATTTTCTTGTTGTGCTGGTCATAGATTGTAATAAACCTTGAACTGAACTGATGGCACAGTCCAGACTGAGGACTCTCCTTTGCTGCATTTACGGTGCAATTTTGTGTGGCCTAAGAAGAAAATCCCCAGTGCATTCAGTGGGAATTAGTTCCAGGTGCCATGTCGATAGAATTGAAGCCATAACCCCTTAGCCATTCAAGAAACCATGGCAGATTCAAAAGTATGGATCCAACCCTAACAGCAAACCAGAATTAATAGAATGGTATGAGGCATGCAGTTTCGCTTACTTCAGGTTAAGCATAAGGTTACTCTAGTGTAGGATTTCCTACACTAGGATTTCCTAGTGTAGTGTAGATCTTTAAATCCCAGTCTCCTACATCGGCCGCCAAATATTTATATACCTGCACCCAACTCTAAGAAGATGAGTCAAGTGATTGGTCAAACACACTCGGTATGACCTACATTCACAGACACGGAGGTTCTCTAAGGTTTCAGATTGGATCTTTCCAGCCCTTCCTGGGCACTTTCCAGATTACACCCTGCAATGGAGTCACGGAGGATCTCTGAAGTGTCCTTCCACACTTCCTGTGTTGTGACACCGCAGTCTCTACACTGAAAGCAGGGTGCTGTTCACATTTCCGATGCCTTGTTTCAAATATAATCGCTGTGATATAGTGTTATGACATCGTGTATCCGGTGTTAAAAGGTTGCTGTTTTTTCGGGTTGTTAGTTTCTGTGAGACTTCTCCCCCTGCTGTTTACGTTCCAAATCCCATTTGCCGGAATTGAAGCATTTTGCTGCTGTTGAGCAGCTAGACTGGAAAATGCCCTGGAGATGTGAAGGATTGACCCTGGGACCCTCTGCCTGCAACATATGTGCTGTATAAGGCTAGCAAGTGTTGCTTGTTCAGATTCTCTTTCCAACCTGGCCTGGGAAACTGCTGTTCCCTGGGCTACTGGTCCTGGTCAAAGTGCCTAGACCAGGGTTTCTTAACCTTGGGCCCCCAGATGTTGATGGACTATAACTCCCATCACCCCCACCTGCAATGGGCATGTCTGGGGATGATGGAAGGTGTAGTCCATCAACATCTGGGGGCCCAAGGTTCAGAAACCCTGGCCTAGACCACTTTGTGTGATACTTTCCTATGGATAAAAGTGGGATGATTTCCTGTGGATGTCTTGGAAACATATTCCCAAATATCTTATAAATTGGGATTGGCCTTAGTACTCTTAATTAGTTTCTAACGCCTATCAGGTTAAAGACATACATTCTAGCTTTTATTAAAAACTGGATTTTGGTAAAGAAAGGCAGTAAGACCCCTGGGGGGAGCGTGTATGGCCTATCATGTAAATCCTCCTTAGTTTGCGGATTATAGCACTGATACAGCACAGCAGCTCACTCAAAGCCATTGCAAATCTATTGTGTCAGTGTGCATTAGTTTCAGCTGGATTAAAACTATGTGCTAAGAATCCACAGGAATTATTTCCTTGACACTAAATAGCATATGCATTTCTTCAGTGACACAACTTATGATTCCCCCCCTCCTTTTTGAATACCCCAAGGCATGAACCAACATTAGAGGCCAAGTGACCTGAAATTTCTGCTTGGAAATTTAGCGTCGCTTGGAGTTAGAGGAAGGCAAGAAGTTCAGATATAGTGACTAAGGATTTAGTGGTGGGTTTGTTTTTGTGTGTGTGTTAAGTTATTTTTCTTTGGTGGTTTCAGCTGTTGTCTTTATAGCTTTCCATAATACAAACTATGTAATACATTCAGGAAAGTTTGCATTCTCCCTTCATGGAAGCCAAATACTTCTGGGTGGTAATGGTGAAAGGAAAAAAAAGATCATAGCTCAGAGGCAGTGTTCAAATCTGAAGGACAAAAGGTCCTAGGTTCATCTATGTATGTTTTTTTGCATATATATACTGCCTCTCATTAACATAACCTCAAGGTGGTTTAAAATAAATAAAAATTACAAAACTATTCAACAGCTAAAAAAGCAAATATTAAATTAGAATGTAAGAGAAAAATACAAATCTATTTAAAAAGTTAAAAACATACACAATAAAACCATCAAACACAGCACGGAAACAGCAGCAGCAACAAGAAAACAATCATATTTAAAAGCTTGGTTAAAAAGCCATGATTTTACTTGCTTTCTAAAAGCAGTAATGGAATCTGCCATGAAGAAAAGGTCCTCTTCATATGCTCAGTTACGCCCCTAAACCTACTGTTGGAAACAAATTCCAGGAAATGGTTCAGATTAAGCCCTGCAGGTAGCCTCTCATCCCAAGTTACCACCAGCTTTCCTGCATGAGAGATGGGGCTGTCGATGCTCACTTCACTTGACATCATAACTCCCATCCCACTTTAGCAAGCAAAGAGGTTCGTGCCATGGGATCTCTTGCTAAAGGATTCTGGGTAGTAAGGCCTGATTGCGAAAATGTCTGCATTCACAGAGAAGGCATTTGCCTCTTCAGGTGAACACTGGTGTATCTCTGAATACTGTAGTGATATGGGGGGACGGGACTGCAGGCCCCATTTTAGACACTGTACATGAGTCCAACATCATTTATTTAATATCCGGATAGGGCACAGGTTTCCACCACAATCTCTGTTTGTTCCAGGGAGAAAGTTCCCATTGGCATCCAGTTGCTATTTACATTTAACAGGCCCGGGCCATGGGAGAGGCATATTGACCAGTGTTGATTCTTACGACACCTAATCAGAAATCTAGGGAAATGAAGGAGTGGTGAGATTCCCTTTGTCACTCGGCAGATTAATACAGGCAGGTTCACTAAGTAAACCACACATTCACAAGTCTCCAGTTACCAGTTAGGCAATGATCATATCTGTTTGCTTCTAGATGGTGAAAAGAGGGTGGCAGAACATTCCTGAGCAACCTTCTAGAAGCAGCGACATGTTTCTCAGTTGTGCCAGGCTCCCAGGTGCCACTGGAGGCCAATTGGCATACTGGGAAAAGCTCAATGCACAGAATATTGAAGTTTCCTACCTGTTCAAGTTTTGTTGTCTCTAACGTTGGTGTTCACAGGACAGCTTGTGGCTCCATACATTAGACCTATAAAATATTAAAATGAATGCAGGATTATGAGAGGGAGATGGGTGGGGGGGAGAGAGAATATGTTGCCGGGGACCATGGAAATATGACAACTCCGACTAACATATTCATACTTTTTGAGAACATCGGCTCCACTTCATAATAGTTTAATTAGCCTTTGCTTCCTGTCATGTAATTCACCTTCATTTGTGTAATTCTCTTTAATTGTGATAATTCATCTTCCTAATGTGTGAAACTGGAACTCTCAGAAAGCTAGTCTTAAGTAAAAACCCAAGATCCTGTTTTCTGATTGACCCATTCTGATAACGTAATCCCTCATCCCTTTAAATTAAGTCTTTCCAACTTAATCCAGTTATATCAATTCTTGACTAGCAGATTTATTGATTTGAAGAATATTGTTTTGATTAATTTCTCAATTGCTGGCTTCCCAAATTAAGCTTTGGATTAAAAATAAAAATAAAAATAAGCACACTTGTTAAGAATTCAGGGATGTCCATATTTCATATGAGTTTGCCAATTCTCTTATAGTGTCTGCTTCTGGGTACCCCCCCCCCCACTCAGGTGAGGAGGTGCTACCAGAGAGAGGACCTGTTAAGTTCTGGCATCACCTCTTTGGATCACCCTTTTGAAACTAGTCCAGGGGGCACCTGGATTAGTGGCTTTGAAACATTCTTAATATTCGTATTGACCAATCATTTTTAAGTGGTTCTGCTATTTAAATTGTTCATTGCTTCCTGGTTTCATTACCTGCTGTTTTATTGACCATGGTTTGTGACTGTTGTTGATTCGTGCTTTAATTGTTTACGTTTGTGTCAGTACATAGTTGCATTTTTAGTGATGTGTATCAGTTTGGGATACGTTTTGTAGAAAAGCTACTCATAAATGCTTTAATTAAAAACAAAATGTACATGTTCCTCCTGAGAGATCTCTAGTTTACTTGCATCCCATTTAGCCTTGACATGAAATTCTATTGACTTGTTTTCTGTCAGAAAACTAAATTTGCCTTGAAAGTTGGTTATGACAAATCTAGTGCTGGGTCTTCCCAGTTTTCCCAAATGGATGAGGAGCTGCTTCACCAGGCTTGGAATTCCAAGAGAACATCCAGTTCTTGCGCGAGAGAAATGACACCTCCAAGCATTGCTAGATTAGTGGCCACCCTCAGTGTTTTCTGTTGGGTAGGAATGTGCTGGAACCTCTGTGAGAAATGCCATAGTCTTACTGCCATGGTGTTTGCTTCTGCTGAAATTCATTACATGTTTCACCTGAATAGGAGCTCTCCCAGATTAGTCTGTTTTTCACTTTATGTGAAAATCAGTGGCTTTTGTATTTCCATTATGTTTTCTAAATCAAATGGAAAATGGTTTTTTTCTACTCCTGGTCAATGGCTTGGGTGGCCCATTGACCATGAAAAGGAAGCTGCCATTGGCAGAGGAAAGAAAATGGCCAATGCAGGCAAAGGGGGTTGTATACCTTGGACCTAGGTTGCAAGTGGACTGTAGATGTAAACATGCCTCATGTCAGGCCTTTGTAGATGGCAGGAATGTTCCAGTTTGGAGGTGGGCCAGTGAGGATTGGCGTGCCAGAGGAAGCAAATTAGGATAGGTTGGCGTTGGGTACCAGATCAAGCAGATGAAGGAAACAAAGGCAGAAAGCTTGGTGAGGCTGGAGGGCCCCTATCCGGGCTTGCTGGCCATCAGAAGAGTCCCCTGAGTCTGATGCTATTCATAGGGGTGCCTCTTCTGGGCAAAGAAGAGGGGGCAGGACTGATGGAGCTGGGACTGCCCATCCCAATTCTTCCCTCGAACTTCCCAAGTCCCCCCTCCACTGAGGGGCTTCCCGACCCATGAAAGTGTGAGGCTAGACTGCATAGCTCAGACTGCCAGGCTGGCGTCTCATAGGGCCTGATGTGTTCCCACTGGATTAAGAGGTTGGCCGGCCACATTCAGTACAGGGCTCTGGTACTCAGCCGAGCCTTGCAGCCTAAGCATGTCATTGCTCCACAGAGTCTAAATCTGCCTGGCTTGCTGAAGGGCCAGGGTGTGGGCAGTCCAAGAGCTAACGGGGTGGAGACTCCCCATTAATGGATTAACTCTGGAACTCATCAACGTGGAGATGGAGATTTGAATCCAAGTGTGAGTCCTCTCCCTCCTCCCCATCACCTTACAGCGATGCATGCAGAGTGCGACTCAGCTTTAAAATGAAATTAAAGCATCTATTATTATTATTAAAATTAAAATATTAAATACAATTGAAATGATTATTCATGTGGATATTGCAGTATCCTGTCTTTCTGAAGAGGTCAGGGCAGTGCACATCCCCCTTTCTCTCCATTCTATTTTATTTTTAGAGCAACCCTGTGAAACAGATTGCCTGGAGAGATGGGGCCTTGCCCTACACCAAACATCTCCCAGCAAGCTCAGCTGCATGGTTTCCTGGGGGTTTTAACCTGAGACTCTCCAGTTGAAGGCTGCTGACTGCATTCCACACCACCCAGGCTCTCACTTTCCCAGTGTAGAAAATGGAAAGGAATATTTTTATTTATTTGTTTGTTTATTCATTCAATTTTTAAACTGCCCTTCCAAAAATGGCTCAGGGCAGTTTACACAGAGACATAATAAATAAATAAGATGGCTCCCTCTCCCAAAGGGCTCACAATCTAAAAAGAAACACAGAAGATAGACACCAGCAACAGTCACGCGAGGTACTGTGCTAGGGGTGGATAGGGCCAGTTACTTTCCCCCTGCTAAATAAAGAGAATCGCCACGTTTAAAAGGTGCCTCTTTGCCCAGTTAGCAGAGGTAGCAGTTAGAAGGAGAATGTCCCTTATATACATGAGAAACTGGAAGAAGATCACTTTCCTTCTCATTCAGGGACATATGAATTTCTCTCTCTTACATATTTTATTCAGTCAAGTGTAGTCTCCCACAATCAGCAAATTAAATAGGACAATGGCAAACATAATAACTCTCTATTAGATTTTGTCTTCATGGGTAATGGGGAAATTAAAGCATTTATTTCCAAAACAGTCTGAATTAAAATCCTTCTTTAAAAAATAATAATTCCAGCACATTACAATTTGCCATCCTGGAAGGTAATTCACCATATGTTAAAAATTAAAATCAACTTCAGTCTGGTGTTTTATCATTGGTGTTATGTTGATGCAAAGCCCATCTTAGGGCTCTGTTGTGATACTCCTGCAGTGAGGAAAATGTTCTGATTAAAGTAATTTTTCCTAATCACTCTACACTTCAAAATGATGTAATGATTTTGGAATAAAACCGCTGAATTGGCTTTGATGATATGTGTTAGGATGCCCATAAGATACTCAGCATATAACAGTAGCCATAAGCGTGGAGTGATTGATGAATTTGGGTTTTTCTAGTGCCTAGAGAATAACTGTGAAACTTTAGGAGGAGACAAATAGCAATGCTTTTCTTGAAGGGGATGTATGTCTTCATTTCCCCCCCACATTATAATTAACACCAACAAGATTCTGCATTTGCTAAGAGCCATTTCTCTATGCTCTAAGTTGCAGAAGAAACTTGAGGTTAAACAAGTAATAGTTTAACCTTAAATGTGTTAAACAAGTAATTGCCTCTCACTCAATATATCTGAACTGAAGTTCTCCAGATATCAATGGCATGTGGGTCTGTACCATTCAAATACAGGCATAATATCAAGATATCATAATATCAAGTGTAGGTAGGCTCTGGTCATATTTATTTATTTGTTTTGGAAAAAACCAGTTTAAAAATAATAAATTTTTCAAATAATTATTTCTTTCATTTTATGCAATTGCATTGTGAGTATGTAATACATCTAAGCCAATTCTGGACCAGTTACTACACCAGTTTGTGAAGTTAGCATGTGATCAGAAGTTAACTGGGAAGTCAGGTGTGGTGTTTAACCTGCCTGAACCAGAATAGAACTCAATTTTTAATGGTTTGGCTCCACAGTCTCCACATTTTCAATGCAGAACAGAGTAATGCCCATCTGAGCCCCGTGAGAATAATTATGCTATCATCGTAGATCTAAAGAAGAGAAGTAATGCAGCAGTGACATCTCTAGGGATTTTCAAGTGGTATTACATTTTGCTTTTCTGTCGTGTGTATCTGTAAGACAACTTAGGATTTACTGATGGGGTTATAAGCTGCCCTGAAACCTCATGCTTGTGCCTTTGGGTGACATGTCTGCCTTGTGTCTTTGGTTAGGGCAGCATGAAGCTAATGGAGTTCCCAGTCATTTGGTTGTGTTGGAATTAGAGCTCTGGAAACAAGATTGGTGTCCTAACAGACTGTGCTGACAGAATGGACTTGCAGTCAACTTGCTTGTCTCTGGGGACCCTAAAAGGGAGTGCCGAGCATATAATGATTTTGATCTTTCTGCCTGACTGGTATTACTGGTAATGGAACATAAATGCCCCGAGTAAAATGGTGGACCCTTAATGGATCCAGCCTTGCTGCCTACCCACTGCCAGCCTGTTCCAGCCTACATGCCTTTAAAAAGAAAGAATGCTATTTAAAATGCTTCTATGCCTAGGGCAGGATCCATCCATTATGTATATGATGTCACACATATGCTAGGCTGAGATAATGCAATCCTCAAAGACGTTCAGGGCAAGAGGGGCTCCTGCAATGCTGTGTGGAGACGCTCACAATTATGTAAGGCTGTACCTCTCGGCTAACTCTAGGGTAATGATGCCCATTGATATATTATTGATTTTAATGCAGTTTTCAAAGCAAGCAATGGCCATCCCTTGAGTAGCAATGTAGAGTGTAATTGCTTTGTTAATGTAGCAGCTTCCTACAGCATGGCTTAACTCTTGGGGGGGCAACACAGAGGGGAGTGGATTGTCACCAATGGTTCCTTTAGCAGACCCAGACATGGATTTATTGAAATGCAAGAGCTGTAGTAAGTGACAGCCCTTTGTGTTGATTTCAATCAATCATAAAAGGCAGACAGTTTTTGATATGTTTATTGGACATTTTATGTGTTGTAATGCAAGGGACGAACGAACATGCAATTTACCTTGTTGGATCAGAGGAGGGCTGCAGCCAGTTCTGAATATATCCATTCATATATATTCTCTTCCTCCCTCCCTCCCTCCCTCCCTCCCTCCCTCCCTCCCTCCCTCTCTCTCTCTCTCTCTCCTGGTTTGAAATCAGCAGAAGGTTTATTTCTCCCAAGGAAGCTCAAGGGTCCACCAAGACAGTTATAGCCTTATTCAGACATGATGTTTATAGCGACTAGTGTTCTCTCTAATTTTTTTTCATCTATGTGCGGAATGAATTCTGTTCTGGGCAACAGTATCAAGGCAGTGCCCACCAGCCAGCTCACGTGGGAGGAATTATCGCTGAGTCACCCCTTCCTGTTACCTAGTGAGCTGACTGGGTTTACTATTTAATTAAACAGGGAATCTCCAGTAGATTGTCTCTCTGCCACCAAGCATTCCTTCCTTGACTAACAAACTGACTACGGAGAAGTGGGCCCCCAATGCATGCTTGACAGGAGCCGAGTCTGATTCGCCATGATTAGTCAGGGCTGTACAACTTTGGCCCTCCAGCTGTTTCTGGATGTCAACTCCATAATCCCATCAGCAACCAACAGGTATGATGGGAGTTGTAGGCCAGCAACAGCTGGAGATCTGGACACCACAAACCAGCCTTTAATCATCTGCACAAAGGGCGATGGCTCAAGTTTAAAGAGATCCATGCGGATCTCTCTTGAGTTAGCGTGGCATTCATTCCTAGCCAGAATGCACTGTCTTAATATTGCATTCTGTGCGTTCTGAGGATTCCAGCAACAGTGAGAGAAACTGGCTGATATTTTATTCTCCTGGGTGCCTGATTATGTGCTGATTGTACCGTGAGCTTTATTCAAGGTAGCATTGTGCATCCTTTTTTCTTTATGGGGAGAAGCAAGCCATAATACTGTGTGAAATGTGCAGCCATCCAGGATGATCAAATGGGCACCATCCTCCACAGAAGTCATAAATACATCATTTAGGTTATTCTAACAGAGGCTGGGAAATTACTTTGTGACATAAGACCAGCCCTGCTGGATGAGGCCCAAAGCCTCTCTAGTCCAGCATCCTGTTTCCCTCAGTGGCACACCATATGCCTCTGGGAGGCCCTCAGGCATGAGAGGAGAGCATGCCCTCTCTCCTGCTGTTGCTCCCTTGCAACTGGTATGTAGAGGCATCTTGCCTCTGAGGCTGGAGGTGGCCTATAGCCATCAGACTAGTAGCCATTGATAGACCTGTCCTGCATGAATTTATTTAAGCCTTTCTCAAAGCCATCCAGACTGGTGGCTGTCAACACATCTTGTGGCAGAATATTCAATTGATTCACTATGTGTTGTGTGAAAAAGTATTTCCTCTTGTTGATCCTAAACGTCTTTGCAATCAGTTTCATGGGATGACTCCTATTTCTAGTGTAATGCAAGTGGGGGGGATTTCTCTCTCTCCACACCCTGCATAATGTTATTGATTGCTCTCATGTCTCCTCTCAGTTGACTTTTTCTTCTAAACTAAAAAGCCTACCTAGCAGATAGGAGATGGTTAGTAGACAACTGTCTAGTAACGTGCCAATCTCCCTTCATGTTTCTATATGGAGACAAGGACGTTGCTGAGAACTCCTCAGACTTTTGCTTAAATGTTGAAGAAAGCTGAAAAAGCAAATGTACTTTTTTTTTAATGAAGCAAGAGAAACCACCAACCATTGTAGGGGGCTGTTGTCTTGGCCAGACACAATTTCCTTAAACATCGAGGTTATGAGAAATGCATACCTGACAAAAGAGGCAATTAGTCTGCTGAATGACAACAGGAAATGTCACCACTAACTGTAAACTATGACTCTCTTCATTATTATGTTGGCAAGTTTCATCATTAGGAATATTGCAATAATCAGTTTCCTGTCGCTGGAAACTTGCACCTGCGTTTTTCTTCCCCAAACACCTTAATTTTCCGTCACAAGTGGTATTGTTTCACCGGCTATTTTTACCTTTCTCTCCCCCAGCCTAGAATGCAACAATAATCTCCAATGAAAAGCTAAAACATCTCGCATAATGGGTATTAAAAATGGAAGGTGTGAATGCTGACATATCCAATCTCTGCTAAGGCACTATTAATAGATCCCTAATGAAACAGGAGAACCAAATCTGTTTGAAAAAGCAGAGGATAAACACTGTGGAGATGATGTCAAACCCATTGACATATCATTAACACAGAGACATCTTTTATTCTGGAGCTGAAAGCAAAGCAATTAATATTTTAGGGTTGGTGACACTTCTTTTTAGGTAGAAGTGAAGCTGCTTGCTGATGCTTTGAGGGATGATGCTTGCTGACTAGGCACTCTTGTTGTGGGCTGTCCAGACTGGAACCTGGGTCATGGAACCCTTCCTCACGGAGGGAATCTATAATGATAGAGGTGGCCCGCAGCCAGCAGACTAGTAGCCATTGAGAGAATTTGTCTAAGCCCCTTTAAAGCCATCCAAGTGGTGGCCATCACCACATCCTAAGGCAAAGGGTTAAATAGACTAATTATGTGCTGTGTGGAAAAAAACAACAACTTCCTTTTGTCAGTCCTAAATTTCCTGACCTTCAGTTGCATGGGGTGACTCCTGGTTCTATTGTTGTGAGAGAGGGTAAAAAAATTATCTTTCCACTCGCTCTACTCCATACATAATTTCAAACACTTCGATCATGTCTCCCTGTAGTCACCTCTTTTCCAAAGCATAGAGCCTTGCTTCATAAGGAAGGTGCTCCAGGAGCCTGATCATCTTGATTGCACTCTTCTGAACCTTTTTCAGTTCTACACTGTCTTTCTGAAGATATAGTCACCAGAACAAGGGGTGTGCAGAAAACCAGCTGGCCCAGTTCAGTTTGAGTTCAAACCGGACCAGAACCACACCAGGCCAGTATGATTTTGCCCCCCTTTGACCCCCCCCTCAGTTTGGTTGGGGGGGAGGTTCGTCAAACATTTTTTTGGAAAATAGTTTTCTTTTATTTTTTTAAACTTACTCCTCCAGGGAGCTTCTGCAAGGTGGTGGTGGTGGTGGTGGTGGAGGTCCGTGGAGGCTCCCCTCCCCCGTTGGCTTTCCTTGTAAAAATCTCCCAGTTAGGGTGTCTTTCGGCCCTTTCTGGGCATATTCCCTGGTGCTATTCCTCCATTTTGGAGTCTGCCTCACCTGTGCAGTGGGCCGTGTGTGGCCTGCATTATTTTTACAAAAGGGAAGGCTGGCAGGGGGAGGGGGAACCTCTGCAGTCCCCGCCACCACCTTGGAGAAGCCCCCCGAAGGGTGCAAGTTAAAAATATTTTCAAAAATGTTCGAACCCCCCAGGGTGGTTTGGCTCGACCCCGAACCTTCAAACCTTACTGGTTAGATGTTGAACCGGTTCAGATTTGAACCTGTTTGCACACCCCTAACCATCACTGCACACAATACTCCAAATGTGGCCACACTATGCATTTCTATAAGAGCCTTATAAATATTAGCATTTTGATTTTAAATCCCCTTCCTAATGATTTCCTAGCATGGAGTTAACCTTTTTCACACTGAGGTGCCGCACACTGAGTCAACACTTTCAACCAGCTGTCCACTACAAGCCCAGGATCTCTCTCCATGTCAATCACTGGCAGCTCAGATCCCATCTGTGTATTTATGAAGTTGGGTTTTTTGCCCCCAATATGCATCACTTTACACTTGCTTACACTGAACCACATTTGTCATTTTGTCGCCCACTCCCCCAGTTTGGAGAGATCCTTTTGGAGCTCCTCGATCCAATCTGCTTTGGATTTAACTACCCTACATAGTTTCGTGTCATCTGCAAATGTGGCCACTTGGCTGCCTTGGCTTCCTGTCCTTCAACTAGTTACCAATCCACACATGAACCTTTCCCTTATGCCATGACTGCTAAGTTTACTCAAGAGCATTTGGTGGGGAACTTTGTCAAAAGCTTCCCCACCAAAAGGGGAAGCAATAATTTTGTCAATGTTTTTGACAAAAACTTTGTCCAAAACCTGGACAATGCCCTGCATGAATTGTGTGGTAGAGGAACAGGTGTGGGCCTGTGTAAGAAATTGTGATTATCCAAATCAATTAAATTTAATCAGAAAACCTAAATTCTTTTCTTTCTATCTTTGGCTGATTTCTGACCTTTTGAGATCCAAGAAGACACACAGACAAGAAGTAAAAATCAAAAGTATTTATGTTCCTTGTGACCAGGGCACATAGTTCCATGGAGCTGAGTTTCTCTGCAAATAGCAGAGAAGGATATTGAGGCAATATCAATAGAAATGAATGCTGGTAGTTCACCACATGGTGCAGCAACACACAGTTCCATGGAGCTGCCTTCTACTGAGTCAGAACCTTGACCCATCTAGCTCAGTATTGTCTACACAGGCTGACAGCGGCGTCTCTAAAATTGCAAGCAGGAGTCTCTCCCAGCCCTATCTTGGAGATGCTGTCAGGGAGGGAACTTGCAACCTTCTCCAGGCAAGATGAAGCTATGAGAAGGATGTGTGCAACTTGCTTTTAGGGGGAACACTGATGCTCCTTGATCAACTATCAGCATCTTTATGGGTCCTGGTCTGCTCCTCCCTTGCATATTTGTAAATAAAGATGGATTACAAAAACTTCCTATGTCTTCAGGATGTTCTTCCCAGAGCAGTCCGATCGTCTAAAGGGAAGATCTTCCAGTGCTCACACATGTAGTCTCCCATCCAAATGCAATCCAGGGTGTACTCTGCTTAGCAAAGAGGACAATTCGTACTTGCTACCACAAGAGCAACTCTCTGGTTATAGCCTTGCAGCTCCTGACCCGGGAGCGGGCAGGCAAGTTGTGCAGGAAATAGCAATGTGTCCATGCGCATTCTGTAAATGTCAGCCATGTAATTGCTGTTGGGGTGTCTGGTACTGAGGTGTGGTATTTATGGAGGTGTTGCATAGATGCTAAGCTTCATTGGTAACATGTGTTGCAGTCAACAAAATTACCCAGTGCCTGGGTGGCTTGGTGGTAGTTGGCATAAACTCTGCAATTTAGGAAACGGTGGCCTTCATTGCAGCTATCTTTTTGGAGATGTGGTTGCTTAAAGTTCACTGCCTTGTCTCCGCTGTTGTTGAGGGACACATTCCTGTGCTGACATACATCACTGGAGTGGCGCACTAATGACTTGTCAAAACATTCCTTTTCCAGAGAAGCATATAAATCCTGCTCGTTGCTTTCAACACTGTGGATGGCTGCTGGCCATAAGACCAAGGGGAGGAAATCAAGGTCTGAACAGTGACTAGCTCAACACTTCAGTAATAACTTCCAGGGTGTGCTTGCAACGAAACTGGTGGTAACTGGACTTGGCACTCGGTGATTTTAAGGGACAGTAGTTTTCTAGCTCACTTGGTGGCCTTGGGGCTATGTTTTGTCTGGAGTTTGGAAATGACACAAAGGAATGGCAAACTGTCATCTGTCGTTTCTCTCTCGGAAGCAACGTGCAAATCCTGTGATGCACACAGTGGCTTGGGCCCCTGAAGCCTATTGTGTTGCCTGCCCCAGTTGAAATCCCATTGGCTTACTGCAGTCTTGATGGTAGGCTTGTGCTGATGATGTTGGCTCCCTTGTGATTTTGCGGACATTTGCAATCGCATGCAAGTTATTAACCATGTCATGTCCTGTGTCTCTTCAACCATGTCTGTGATGTGTAGGAACTCTGTGTAGTGACACTGTGGAGTTTCACACACAATCACTCCCTCCTCTAGTCTTGTGGTCTTGTTGAGCTAGTCTTGTGGTAGGAAGCATGAATTGTCCCCTTTGCTAAGCAGGGTCTGCCCTAGTTTGCATTTGAGTAGGAAACGATGTGTGTGAGCACTGTAAGATATTCCCCTAAGGGGATGGAGCTGCTCTGGGAAGAGCACCTGCATGCTTGCAGGCAGAAGGTTCCAAGTTCTCTCCCTGGCATCTGCAAGATGGGGCTGAGAGAAATTCCTGTCTTTAACCTTGGAGAAGCCGCTACCAGTCTGGGTAGACAATACTGAGCTAGGTGGACCAATGGCCCAAGTCAGTATATGGCAACTTCCTATGACCCTTTGATCCTACCTAGTTGTTTGCTCACACACATTGAAAATTGGGCATGCACACACATCCTGATGTTGGGTAGCATGCTTGCCCTACCCCAGTTCTTGATTGTCAGATCCAGCCTACTGTGGCCAACAGGTTCATAGGATGTAGAGTGGCCGGTATGGTGAGGTCTTGGCATGATGTACAAACATACAACCTCATGCCATGGTCCAAGCCTGACACAATTGTTTAGATTTTGCCAGCCTATTTTTCCACTCATGGTGCTTGGAATAATTCTTAGGATTATAAAAAGATAGTTGTGTATGAACTTCACTCAAGATTCCTTTGTACTTCATCTCCAGGGGACCTGTTCACACTATATTTATAATAACATCCCTTCCTTTTGTTTCATGAAAGCCAAGGGGAGAATCCCATGGCGCGGCAGGCAATTTCAGCCTTGTACTTTGCTGTTCAACTTAAAATAATAATAAACACACCTAGGATGTCCTTACATGATTTGCCCGTACCTTTTCCCAGTCACAGGGAACACTTTTTTTTTTGTATTTGAAAGGAATGCATCCATTATTCATCTATAAAAGCTTAGCGTTAGGCTAAAATGCATAAAGAGAAAAGCAAAGATTATAAAAGAAGATTTCACATAAAAGTAGACCTGTGTGGAAACAAAGCTTAAGTCTGTGACTGTAGCAGCTCTCTGCTTTCAAGTCCGTAAAGCCTTTGTGTTTGGGGAAGGAGTCTAAAACAAAGCTTTTTGCACGGCATACATTCAAAAAAAAAAAAAGAAACCC
This sequence comes from Hemicordylus capensis, assembly GCF_027244095.1. Classification (NCBI taxonomy): domain Eukaryota; kingdom Metazoa; phylum Chordata; class Lepidosauria; order Squamata; family Cordylidae; genus Hemicordylus; species Hemicordylus capensis. The sequence goes on from NC_069667.1 coordinate 26,204,123, forward strand.
ACAAAATGGATCGTTATCTCCCATGTTCTGAAATGTATTTATCAGAGCAGGTTAGTTTCACTCAGGTTCCCTAGACACCTTTAAAGTAGGAGACATTGTGCATCCGTTGGTCCTTGCCTATCCTGTTTAGACTGGGGAGTTGAAAAGTTTGAGCTCCTTCTGGTGATTTTTCTTAAAGCCTTTGCCTCACATCAAGGCGGCACTTGAAGGATGCCATTCAATTTTGAATGAGGGATGGAATTCTCCATTGCTGCAGCAAGTCAAAGAGTGGAAGGTTTCCCTATAAAGTTGCAAAGCAGCAGCCACCGGATATGAGGCAGGCAGAAGGAGCTGGGCTTTTTGAAAGCCCAAGTACACTCCCGCAAATGTGGTGTACTTGGATTTGAGTGGCTGTTGGAAATCTGAGTCCCAAAGGAACTAATCATGAGTTGCAACCCAGGAAGTATGTCTTTGTAGTTCCATCCCTTCCCAACTGTGTCCTGCTTTAAAAAAGAAGAAAATAGCAGCCTCCTGGGGCCCTGATCCATCTTGTGACTGCAGCATGCAGAGAGGGGGCTTTGCTTTCATCTGATGCCAGCCTTGCATGTTCTTCTCAACTCTAGAGGAACTTCTGCTGCTTGCCCATTTCAGCCCAAATGAATTAGATTTCTTGAGGTTCTGGTGCATACACAAGCTCACAGGCATTTAAAAAAAGATGAGGGCCATTCTCTCTCCAGTTTAAAACAAACAGCATCAATTGCACAGATAAGGCAATCACAGTGATATGTTCCTGGGGTCTGCATACAGGATTCTTGTCAGGGTACAGGTCAATTTCTCTCTCTTTGCACCAGGGTAATATGAAGGTTTCTTACATTGTCAGATGATTGGCTTATCTAGTTCAGTGTTGCCTACCCGGATCCAATATAGTTCTCCAAGCAGGCATGTAGCAAGGTTGGAGTGGGCCCCCCTGAGGCAAAAGTGAAGGCCTTCCAGCCTGCCTCCCACCTTACGTCCACCTCCTTCAGAAAGGTGGGTGGGGGAGAGTTGTTCTTCCACTGAACGATGATGGTCTCTGTAAGGACTAACGTTCCCTCAAGTCACTACTGCTACGTTGTGTATGCTGCTTTCAAATGGGAATGGGAAGACCACATTTCCCCCCAACAACTTGACCTTCAGTGTTGGAGCTTCACAGCTTAGTCATTCATCTCTTTTTTTCATTCCACTTGTTGAGTCTCTCTTTAAAATGGCCCTCCCCACTGGGCTGCTTTCCCATCTCGGTTTGTATTTGCCAACTGAGCTCTGAAACTGGGCATAATCCAGGTTTGGGGAAAATTGCCAAGATCAAGGAGCATCTGCTGTGGATGACTGTCCTAACAAGAAGGGTTAAGCATCTATCCCACCAATTGTGTGCTATAGGTTCCCCACTCTTGCATTTGTATTACCTCAGGATATGCCCGTTTTTGAATTTGCATGGGTAAACCCCTGGAAGACATACTCTGCTACAAGATGCAGGTGTTGGCACGTTGGATTTGCACAGCTGAGTCTCAGTGCTGTGCCGCAACGTGCAAATGGAGTTGTGCAACACTGTAGCCATGATATTATAATGGCTGCATTGTCCTGCAACTCCTGTTTGCACAATTTTTGTGTTTGTGCAACAGCACTCTGGCTCAAATGCATGGGCATTATGTTCCCTTGGATTCATAACATTGTGGAGGATGTTGGTCAGTAATGCCACCAAGAGCAAACATGAATGTTTTCTTCTAGATTGTTTTCATTTGAAAGTGGGAATTCTGGAAGGGGAGAGTGTGTGTGTGTGTGTGTGTGTGTGTGTGTGTGTGTGTGTGTGTGTGTGAAATTTCCCAGCCTCTCTCTCCACCTGTTCCATGGTCTGGGCAACAGTGGGAATGTTTTCCCAGCATGAGTCTCCAGAGTGAGATCAGGAAGCAGTGCCTTCATTCCGATTTGGCTTGATTGTGATTCCGTGTCGTTGCACAGCATCATAACGATGCAGGCAGAGTGAGGGCAGTGTTCCCTATCCTCACATGGGAGCCTTATGGTAGGAAAAATGGGCTCCTCTAAACCGTAGCCAAAAACTGCAAAATTGGCGCCAGTCACTGGTCCGCCACTGTTAAACTTGACGGATGTTTTGCTCCTATTTGCACCCAGGTTTCTGAAGTGCCCCACTCATTTGGCATCCTATGAATGAGTTGGTGAAGTAAGGGAGGGGACACAAATCAGCTCAGCACTAAAACTCATCCTTCATGATGTGGTTGTACTAAAGTCACCAAATGTGTTGTTAAGATAGACAAACAAGTGTTTGTTAAAGATGTGAATCCTTATGTGCTGTGAAGTTCCCCCTCACCCAAGCTAACAGCTTTTTTCCCTCTCAGATGAACTTTAATTTTTTGCATTCTTGATGTGTGGCTGATTAATTCTAAACATTGTCTGTTCAGTAGAGGGCCCGCTTGCTCTGTTATAATGCCGAATAAAAGTATGAGAGGATGTCTTGTTTAGTGTAGAGGAGAAAGGATCTGCGAGCAAAGAAAGGGGAATTTGTTAGTCAAAAGATCCACAGGTGCAGCTTGTTTACAACATTTTACTTACTGCTTTTCAGTTTTGTTTTGTTTTTTAAAAAGTTTTGAAAGCAGTTTGTAAAGCAGAAGGGATGCAAAAGTTGACTCTCTGTCCCAGAAGGACTAATTTAAACAGAAGTATAGGGTGACACTAGTAACAGGTACTGGATGGGTAAGGGCATTGATCTCCTTCCATGTGATCTCCCTCAACTAAACAGAAGAGACATCACTTTCAAAGGTGCCTCTTTGCCAGGTAGCAGCAGTATGACAAAGCTAGCCTAGGTAGGGAGCAAGAGGCTGTCAGTTCGAATCCCCGCCGGTGTGCTTCCCAGACTGTGCCTAGTACATATATATCTGTAGTCACCTATATTGGGCAGCACGGGAGGCAGATGTTCACTTCAGTGACAAAGGCATCATTTCACACTGCATGAGAGCAAGGCAATGGTCAAGCCCTCCTGTGTTCTACCCAGAAAACCATAGGGCTCTGTGGTCGCCAGGAGTCAACACTGACTCGATGGCACAATCTTTCCTTTCTTTTCAAACAAACTGGGGTGGGGGGAATCCCCTCTGGCAATGCAAACCTGAAAATGTCAAAGTGCATGTCCTTCGCAATAAAGATAGAAAGTAGACAGGAAGAATAGTCCTGACGTATCAGGAATATGGTCCTGAAATGCCGTTTCAGTGGAATAGGAAACAAGTCATGCAGGCATAAGGGGGCGGGGCCATCGCTGAATGGTGCAAAATGTCCCAGGGTGAATCCCTGGCAGCATCTCTGAGCAGGGCTGGGAAAGACTCCTGCCTGAAATCCCAGAGAGCCCCTGCCAGTCAGTGCAGACCCTACTGAGCTAGGGGGACCAATGGTCTGGCTCAGTATGAGGCAGCTTCCTATGTTTAACCCACGGTGGCTAACACTGGGCTGAACATCCGAGTGACATTTTTAGTCAGCCGCCACTTGTGGTTCTCCCGTTCCTTGATTCCCGTTTGGGTGGGACATCTCTCTCAATCCCCACAACACAGCCCTTCCCCTCTGCTGAAGTTCCTGTCTCATTAGGTGCTCTTAGGTTATTTTGGAGCCTGGACCTATAGGTTCTGGAGCACCGTCCCCCCAACTACAAGTTAAGCATCATTCCCCTACACACACACACACACACACACACACACACACACACACACACACACCATGACACACACCCCATGACACACACAGTATTTTCTTGAGGGCACAAACAGCACCTGAACTCACAAGAACGTAAGAATATGAAACAGATATATGTATGCAAATATGCATTGCAACGCACAACTTAACATAATTCCTACCCCACGTATTTCTTTTCCCCACTCTCCCCTCAGTCTCTACAGCACCCAACACAGAGCATAATCAGTGCGGGCCAGCAGCGACCACACCACCCAGGACAGACTAAAGAGGATTTGGGGGGCCCTAGTGGGTATGGAGGCTCTGGAATTTGGCCCCCAGAGTCTGGGGTGAGAGTGCCACTGCTCATCATTCCACTGGCTGTCCAGTCTCCTGTTCAGCTGCTTCTTCATCCCCTCTTCTCACCACGAGCCCACAGCCCTTTTTGTCTCTAGACCTTGGGATGAGGTTTGTCCCTAGGCTCTGTGTAAGGCAACAAAAGTGTTGCTTCTCTTTCAGTAGCTGCAGCGAGCTGTTTCACCATTCTATGACTGACCCTTCCCCCTCGGAATCTGGAGTTTTTATTCACACTCCATGGCCTCACAGCAGGATGCTAGCTCTGGACATCATCACAGACATCCGTTGGGAGGAGAAAAGGTGTTCCCCAGGAAATACAGACAACCTTTAGCATTTGATACCTTGTTAGGTGTTCTATTTGTGGTAGGAGATTATGCAAATCCCATTCATTGTTATCTTGCAAAAAAAATATGTTGGATTTTGTACATGTAAGGTGTTTAATAAAATGTGTGGTGCAGAGCACCATAAATAAACATAAAAATGCACTTTACTGGAATGTAATGCTACACAAATTTGCACCTGGAAGGAAATGAGAGCATGTGTATTTCACGTACTTCTAATTTAGCTGCAGTTGCTCTGTATGTCTTTAGATTAATCCCTGACAAATGCTATACATTTTCTATAACAGATCTCGGAGGCTATATTAGTTACCATTGTATACATTCTGTGTTGTTTTCAGCTTTCCATTTGCTGTTCTAGTCAACTGGCAGAAACGTGACCTCATCCAGCTTACCCAAATCATGTGTGTGTGCTGAAGCAACAAGGAGATCCCTCTTGATATCCCTCATAACATGACTGACCCTCATGTAACAGTTATGCTGGTGGGCATGCATGGAATTTACCAATTCATGCATCTCCTATACATCCCCCTTTCCAAAGTAGCTAATACAAATATGCTTCCTTTGCAGAATGGCTGGTGCTGATTCATTAGTTCTCCCTTTTATTTATAACTCTCATTTTCTACCAGTTGTTACTGACTGGCATCCAGAGCAATGGAGCATTTTGAGGAGGACATTGCCCTTGCTCGAAACTGTTGTGGTTGCCCTCACTCGGAACTGCTGCTCTAGTTTGAAACTAGTGTTGCATTGCCATAAATATGCTTGTGGCTGCACAACCGTGGCACACCTAATGTGTTTTAATGGGGACTGTTTTACATGGCACTATTCCACAAATTCCCATTTTTAATGCAACTAAGCTAACTTGTTGCAGTTGACGAGCACAAATTTGATTGATTGTTCTGAAATGCTCTGTTGCACTAGATTTTGGCCACTGCTTTTAAACTCTGTTACTTAAAAAAAAAAACCAGTTTTCTTTTATTTCAAATGTTTTACATGCTGGAATGTACCACTGTGTGTGGTACATTCCTAATCTCCTGTTCCTCTAAAAAGCTCAGGGAAGTGCACATGGTTCTTTCTTTTCCTCCCCGTTTATCTTCATAACAAACCTGTGAGGCAGGTTACTTAGTTAGTTTGTTTATGTATTTATCATATATTTATACCACCTGATATGTATGTCTCTAGGCAGTGTACAAAATTGTAAAAACACAGATTAAAATACACAATACGCAATAAAAAGTATAAAACAGTTATTATAACAAATAATTAAAGTTATTAAAATTAACTACATTTAAAAGCTTGCGAGAACCAGAGAGTCTTGAGGGTCCTCCTGAAAACAAATAGAGAAGGAGATGCATGCACACATGCATTCAGAGTGGGGCCTTCATGATTCAACCTGAGTGGGATCTAAAATTAACTGAGTGGACATCAAAAACTCTGTGAGCGCACATATACGCACACGCCTTAGTGAACACTGCTCCTGGCCACTGCCTCAACCTCAGAAACCAGGGAGAGTTTTGGGTCCAGGAGGACTCCCAAGCCACATACCGTATTTTACGGACTATAAGACGCTACGGACTATAAGACGCACCTTAATTTTAATCCAGTTTTTCAGAGTTTTAACATATTAAACTGTTAAAACATATAAGACGCTCCTGAATTTTGGCGGATATTTTTCGAGGAAAAAAGTGAGTCTTATAGTCCATAAAATACGGTATCTGATCTTTCAGGGGGAGTGTAACCCCATCATGAGCTGGTTCTCACATCCCTATACCACACTGGTTCTCCTTTTAAAATTTTTGTTCTTGCAGATAGCCAGGTTTTTGTTGTCTTTTCATCGGGAAAGAAAAGTCTCCACGTTTCTGAAAAAAAGCCTTTGCCTTGCTTTATAAAACAGAATACTTTACTTTTAATATGAAGTAAAGCTATAGGCACACACAATTTGTATCATTGTATAAAGGATCTCCATTGGGAAATTTCACAGCAGAACATCAGGAACGGATCCATCAGCTAGAATGTTGGATAAGAGTTTCACATTCTCAAGGGGGAGGAAGGAGAGAAAGAAATGAGTCATTTATTTTTTTTTAATTTAATGGGAGGGTGTGTATGAAATGGGGATGCAAGAATCAAATCCTTTCCCTTAGGAACACTGCCTATTGTGGGTTCATGATCTTATGCAGTGCACAACTTTTAAAAGCCTGGTCAAAACTTTAGAGTTAGCACTGGTTTTTTTAAAAAGACAAAAACAAAAAACTACAAATTCATCCTAGGTTGGGAATGCTCATTTCCCGGAAGAGATGGTGATTGGCTAATCTTCCATGTGTTTTGCTGGAAGAATCTGTCGTTAATTTCAGTAGGCATTGCGAATAGGGTTGTGTGAGCAAAATCTTTCCATTAATGACTAAGTAGGAAGAAGAGGGACTTGGTCTGCATGGTAAAGAACCATGAAGGAATTGCCCCAGTGACCATGGCTTACCCCGTGCCGACATGACATTAATGTTTGCATGAGATACCAATTTGTCTGTGCTTTTAAAAAAAACCAAACATAAGTGGAGCATACATTGGAGCAGTGGTGGGTGGAGACTAATTTAGAGAATGGAAAATATTCTGATGTGCTTAAAATACTGAATAACAATAGTAAACATAATAATTGATATAAATATTTATTTATATTTTATTTTTACATTTTATATCCTGCTCTTCCTCCAAGGATCCCAGAGCGGTGTACTACATGTGTAAATTTCTCCTCACAACAACCCTGTGAAGTAGGTTAGGCTGAGAGAGAAGTGACTGGCCCAGAGTCACCCAGCAAGTCTCATGGCTGAATGGGGATTTGAACTCAGGTCTTCCCGGTCCTAGTCCAGCATTTTAACCACTACACCATGCTGCCTCTTCTCTTCTTCTTATAGCACTTGAGTATTCACAATAGAGGAGAAGTGGTCTGGAGAGCAGAGCTGGTCTTGTGGTAGCAAGCATGACTTGTCCCCTTAGCTAAGCAGGGTCCGCCCTGGTTGCATATGAACTAGATAGACCAATGGTCTGACTCAGTATATCGCAGCTTCCTATGTTCCTAATACTGGACATGCATCTAAGTTTCTGTAGCAGTTTCCTGCACTGAGGAAGGGTTTCCCTTCCCTTCCCATCCCTGCCCACTGCAAAAACTCTAATGCTGTGCATAAATCTGCACCTGTGTACCACTGTACAATAATTACATGAGTGTTGAACATCACGTGTGGATGGGCCTGTTGTGCTTTCAAGATGGACACCCAATTTGAACCAGTGACTTCTCAACTGAGGGATTGTTCTTTTAGACACTAACCAGTATGGGGAAATGTTTAGATTTAGTTTAGTACCACTGTGGTTGCTAGCTTGGGATGAGAAATGAAACGAAAACAGTGGTTTCATGTTTTGTGGCAGAATATATATTTGCTTATTTCATTTTAATAATGCTGCCTCTGGGTGTATGTACAAAAGCAGACAATACAAAATTGCTATTAAATGTTAACTAGAAAAAAATATATTGGAGTATAAATATCTACCCCGGAGCTGGGTGGGTGTGTGGGTGGGGGGGAGTATGAGTAAATTGATGTGCTTTGTACCATAGCCTGCAGGTTAACGCACATGATTTATTAATCGTTATCAATATTGTATAATGTATAGGAAAAGCAGGAAGAAAACAGAATGCAACACTTTGAGAACTTGGGAGTTCTCTGGAGAGGATGAAGGGCATGGAGAAATGCAGGGAGTCTTATTAGAGCCTTCGGCAGCTGGATTTCGGCAGTAACCAGGCAGTCTTTCTACCTGCTTCCCATAGTCGAGGCTACTTTTTTGCAAGCTCAAAACAGAGATGAGCGAGTTGGTGTCAGTGCCCCCACTCTAAGTAGTGTTTCTGGCGGGGGAGGGCACAATACTAGGCCTGGTTCTGGGCCTTGACACCAGTCACCATCCTGGCCTCCAGAGTTTCATGCTGCAGGCTCCCAGAAACTTTGCAGCCATCATCGGGGTGTGTGTGTGTGTGTGTGAGTTTGACCAGCCTTCCCTGGAGAGGAGAGCTGGCCTGGTGGTAGCAAGCATGACTTGTCCCCATAGCTAAGCAGGGTCTGCCCTGGTTACATATGAATGGGAGACTAGAAGTGTGAGCACTGCAAGATATTCTCCTCAGGGGATGGAGCCACTCTGGGAGGCATTCCCAGAGGCCTGAAAGGGAACCTAGCCATTCTAGCTAGGCCTGAAACTGACTGGGTCAGTACCAGCTTGCCTCCAGATTTATGTGAGATGACAACAAGGAGAAAGAAACTGAAATGCTTGTCTGGTTGACATGATGTCTACTAGCCTAGTGGACACCTAAGCATTTGGAGGAAGCCTCCCAGGCCGATGGAAAAAGTCAGGAAACCTCTTGGCCTCTGAGGTTTCAATGGAGCACATCCTGCAGTTCATTTTAAGGAGTCTCCTTCTGTCTCTTAAGAACTGAGTGGTGTTCATCCACATGAAATTAAGTAATTAAAACAAAAACAAAAACACAGCTATTCAGGATGACCTTTCTCTAGCCATATGACCCTTGTGCATAGGGCATTGAACAAACCATGTGCATCTCTGCTTAAACATTTATGACAATAGATCTGCCGCCACCAGTTCCCAAGGAAGCATGGGATATTGTCTGTCGGGTTTGGGTTGTAAACTTCCCTTCATTTTTGAACTGAAGACAACGTTCTTCTGTAAACCAAACAGTTGCTAATGAACTGGATGCTTTGAAAAACACCAAGGGTCTTATTACAGCAGAACTGCCAAGACCTAAAATCCCCCTTTTTATGAGAAAATGACATCATAGACAGCCTCAGAGAATTGTAAGATGTCCATGATAGAAAATACTTAGCAGTGCCTCAGGGGTTTGGCCTTGATTACCTCAGACATTTAATTAAGCACCTTTTTTAATGTTTAAATTTTGTGTGTTTAAACTGATCTCTCAACACCTCTCGGCCTGCTGGAAATAATAAGCACGCTTCTCACTTGTGCTAATGAGGAGTTTTTGGAAAGGAATAATCCAGACATTAACAATCAAGATAATATTACATAAGAAAATATGACTGTGTAAAAGATCATAGTAAATATTTCCCTTTAACATTAACATCGATTTTTTTTTTAATCACTTGGGCCTACTATTTAAGTGGTGCAGTTCTCTGTCCATGAAGTTTCTCTTGTTTTTAGGTCTTTTGTAAGCTTCCCCCAAGCGTAGCTGAGTTTTAACGATTGGACTGTTCATGAACATTCTGTTGCTCCAAGCTTAATTTGCCCCACAGTTGGAATATTTATGAATGTGTCATATCATCCCAACAACACATCTCCCACTAGGGAAGGGGTGCAGGGTTGTACACAATACTCAGTTCCCAGACAGTAACATATATTTATTTATGTATCATGTTTATATATATGATTGGTGCCTTTGTCAAGGCAAAAAGGTGGTATAAGAATTAAATAAATAAATATACCATCTCCCTCCCTCTCTCTGAATGTATGATGCTTCTCTCTCCTTCATTCTCCACTTGAGAAGAGTCCTAGCCATTCATTCATTCATTCATTCATTCGATTTCTATACCACCCTTCCAAAAATGGCTCAGGGCGGTTTACACAGAGAAATAATAAATAAGATGGATCCCTGTCCCCAAAGGGCTCACAATCTAAAAAGAAACATAAGACAGACACCAGCAACAGCCTCTAGAGGGATGCTGTGCTGGCGGTGGAGAGGGCCAGTTACTCTCCCCCTGCTCAATAAAGAGAATCGCCACGTTAAAAGGTGCCTCTTTGCCAAGTTAGCAGGGAATTGAAGCTAAAAAAAAACAGCAACCAAACAATTCTAAGGACTTGTTGAGATTCAGAAGGCATAGAACATAAATTGTAGGTCCTACTGAAATTTAGTAGTCATTTAAAGTAACTCCTGAGTAGCGCTATTGGGAAACATAGTCTGAATGTCCAATTTGCAGCTCAAACAAAGGGTAACCCACCATCAGTATAGATCCCATTTTCCATTTTTTCTCAAGTCAATGCATGGCTTGGCTTTTTTCCTTGAACTTCTTGCTCTACCATTTTCAAGGATGGTTACCCAGTTTCTGATTCTGTTTTATTTTGCAAATCTGGTAGAATCAGGCAGGATCAGAGGCGGAATAATTCCTCCACTCACACGCACAGCCAAGATGAAGGGACATTGTGTGAAACTATGATTCAGTCCTGGCTCCGTGTTGCATTAGGCTAGTTTAACCAAAGAAGAAGGTACTGATACCTATATTTGAAGTGTGTCCTGCATATATTAGAGTCATACTAGCTACAGTTGAAATGTCACTCTCTCCCCGCTGCCACCCCAGTTATTTAATCATGAGCTCTGAGACACCACAATTTAGTGAGACAAAACCAAGAATATATGGACATATGACAGTGTAAGAAAAATAAGCAAGTGTTTGCATAACTTTGCCATATGCGTTTTACTTTTTCAGGGGAAAACAAGGAAGGATTCTGTTGTTATGCTTTGCCTCTATCCAAATGAGTGATGCGTGTTTTGAAACTAACATACAAGAAACCCTAATCAGCAGTTGTTCTACTCTTCACCAAATTGTTTGTTGCAGAATGTTATTAAACACTGTTTATCTTCATCGTCTTGGGCCAAGTGATCCTTGGTTTTTACACAAAGAGCTTCTATAACAATTCTGTCTTTCTGTTTGTTTGTCTGCCCAGCTATCTACAGATGATCTACAGATGATCAATAGATAGAAAGATAGGCCAGATTAAGATGAAATACAAAACCAAAAGTCCCTTCACCTCCGGTTTCACTAACTGAATGTCCGAATGTGGTGAACTACAATTAAAGGGGGAAATGGACACACGGTTTCCCTCCTCAAATTCCATTTGTCACTTTCAGTTATCTCAAAGGTCTGTTGTCCCAACCTCCAGTTTGCCTGTGCCAGCATTACATTCAAATACTGGCACCTCTCCTGAGCCAGAATTAAGAGAGAAAGCTCCTCCCTCTTTCCAGCTCTTATTGGCTGTCTGGGATGTTCTTCGGGAAAGAACAAAGCCTGCGTAGACAACTCCCTGCCTCTCTGCATTCTCGCTGACTGCAGAGATTCCCCTCTCCCCAATGTCCAAAAGCAGATGGAAGAGCAGGGGGAGGGAGATGCGGGACTCCTTTCTATTGGTCTGAACCTGGCCATAGATAGACAGACAGACAGACACTTCTGGTTGGAAGCCTCTTAACAACATATTCCTAGAAATATCTAGTATGCCCAACACAGGTTTAATTTTTCAAGGATCATTTTTCAGTCAGATGGCATTTGCATAGCACACACCCCCTTCCAGCAATCTTCTATAACCAACAACTTACTTCCAAGTTATTTTCAATGCACCATCTGTGTAGTAGACATACAGTGGAGGGCAGTTTGTTGAGGGCCCCTGAAACGTGCAGGCAGCCCTGTGGGAGTCTCTTCCTCTCTTCTCACTCCCTGCTTGGCCTCTCCCCCATGGAGGCACAGTTCCATCCACTGGCCTGAATGCCTTCAACCAGTGGTGGCTCTCAGCCAGCTGTGGACTGCAGGGCAGCCTATGCTAACCCCAGTTCCATGTTAGACCCTGACCTTGCTGTCAATATTGCATTGCAATAATCTGAAGGTGATATACAGAGAGGTAGGTTAGGAAGGTGATGTACAGTAATGTGCAAGCCTTCAACGACGTGTCTGTAATTATTATAATGGAAACTTGAGTCTTCCTGCAATTATTATCCTTGGACATTCCTGTGCAGTTGCTCAGTCTTTTGAGAATCCTTAGACCTAGATTTCCCATGTGCAATGTAAGAACAAGTCATCATTTCTGTTGTTTCTGAATTTCATCTTCTCCCTGGAACAGAGCAGGGCGAGAATTAGAAATCATGTGTGGTGGTGGAAAAAATAGATGCCATGGGAATTTGATACTGTGCAGACTAAGTGATAGACTGAGGTTGTACTTCAAGTTTTGATGAAAAACTAGGAAAGTTTTGAAGAGAGAACAGTGTACATCCTCTCAGAAAAGAGTTCCTCGTCAGACAGTACAAGCCAATAAGGAACTGTGGAATCGCTCAAAAAATGGTTAGTCATTACGTGAATGATGATAAAGCATAGGTCCCTGGGTGAAATTGGGTCCCTTTTGTCTGGGGGATTTGCAACGTACACCAAAGTATATAGAATTCATCTGTGCAACCCTTTAAAATTTCCCATCACTCAGATGTAAATTGCAGCAATAATAATATGACCTCTCCGCATGGGGAATGTTGTAATCCAACTGAATCTTTGATTTAGTGCAAATTGCTGGTTGCCACAGAGCAAAGTAATGGGAAAAGAGTAATGGCCACATATCTTAACAGAAAGAGCATATAAAGTAAGACTTACGGTATTGTAGGAAAATGAAAAGTGTAAAAATAACTACTGAGATGCATGGTTTCACAGCAGGTGCATGTCTGTAGTTTACTCATGTGTAGGAAGTTGCATGTTGTGCAGTTCCTTACCTATAAAGCCCTCAACAGCTTGAGTCCAGGGTATTTAAGAGAGCACCTTCTTTGTCGTGAACTGTGCCTCCTATTGAAATCTGCATTTTTGATGCACAGTTCTAGCTTGTAAAGACAGCGGTTGTGTGACATCGAAGAGGGCAACTCTGTGGTCAGCATTTATCTTTGAGAAGTAAGGCACCTAAAGAAGAGTTCTGTGTAGCTGGTGAATGTATGGACACTTTTTGGCATGTTATTTCTGATGCATTATTATTTTATGCCACCAATGTGCATGGTGTGTTACAAGAATTAGAAGACATGTTTCAGACCCAGCGGGCTCATAGCACAAGGGAAACAGAGGAAGTGAAGGTGGGGGGTAAAACTGAGGAAGAACATGGGATTATTCTGATTGCATGATTATTTTGTACATTTGCAAGAGAGTATGAGGGCTAAGGAGCTGGGTCAAAGGCTGAGCAGAAAAATTGCAAAGTGGGTTTTTTTTTACTCTCCCCCCCCCCCCCAACAGAAAAGACTCTCTTTAAAGGAGAGAGTGAAACCAAATAGTCAAGGTGGCATTGCAGGGAGATTCTCACAGGCAGTTCCAGGTATAAGGGGCGGCAAGGGAATTATGAAGTGGCCTAGTTCACTTGACCATTCAAATCTAGGTTCAAAGCATATCAGTGCCCTATTTTCCCACCAGCTCCCTCTGGGAAACTCTCAGGCCAGGAGAATAAGGCATGGCCCCTCTCCTGCCGTTGTTCTTTTCTAACTGGTCTTTAGAGGCATCCTGCCTCTGAACCTGGAGGTAGCCCAGAGACATCAACTGGAGTAACCATTGACTCTTCCTCATTGACAAGCATTGGATGAGCCATTGTGAAGGAGCAGAGGCAGGTGGATGTTCTCAGCTACTATGCCTTGCCTATTGGGTAGGGTTGTCCTGTCAGGCTGCCGAGTTCCCTGGCTTGGCATGAATGTCCTTCTCATCTCTTCTGCTTGGAAGGAGGCAAGTTAATGATGTCTGCAGTCTATCTCCCAGCTTATGCAGTGGAGAGCCAGTCTTGTGGTCGCAAGCATGAATGGTCCCCTTTGCTAAGCAGGGTTCACCTTTATTTGGATGGGTGACTGCATGTGAGCACGGTCTGCAGTAAGATATCTCCCTTTGGGGATGGGGCCATAACTCAGTGGTAGAGGGTCTGCTTGCATGCAGAAGGCCCCAGCTTCACTCCCTAGAATCTCCAGGTAGGGCTGGGAAAGACCCCTGCCTGAACCCTTGCCTGTCAGTGTAAAGAGAACTGACCTACATAAACCACTTGTCACATTGGATATAAGGCAGCTTCTGATGTTCATAAGCTCAGAGGATAGAGTGGGCAGTTACTTCTCCCCATCCCTGTTCCCTCTGACCATTGTCACTGCCTTTACTGCTGTGAAACCTCTGGATGGCTCACAGTGTTCCAAATAGCACCAGGCTTTCTGTATACGTACAAACTAGAGAGTCATGGATGTATCTCGTGGGATCGCTTTACAGGAGGCAGCAGCAATATATCAAGCCCATTTAAAAGCAGCCAGAGTCTCAATCTTCACTGCCAGCCAAAGCCCCATCCTCTTGTTTGCCTGTGACACAGGAGGTTTTGTCTCTCTCAGCACGGTGTATGAGCTTTGAGAGAGAGCTTGGATACTTTGTCAGAATCGGCGACCCTTGCTCGCGAAAACCAAGACTTCCAAAGACAAACCTTTCCTACTCAAAATCTGATCATTCATCTGGGAGCCTGCCCATCTGGCCTCGCCATGGATTGCGGATACCACCCAAGGAGCCACTGGCTTTTGTTTATTTCACCAACTGGGCTAATGATTGCCCAAGGCATTGGGAGAATCAGCAAGGTGACTCTCATTAAGAAGACAAATCACTTTCCCTCTCCGATAATTTCTCTGTGATTGCATATTGGTGGGGCTATAATGGAACAATAATTTCCAAACATATTAGGAGCAGATTGTGCCTTTAGGCAAAGCCTTGAAAAAGGGGGGATGTTGGGTATACCTAATCCATTGAGGAAACGGGAGGGCCTGGATGCCACTTTTGAAATGAGACAATGCCCAAACTCCTTTTCTTCCGGGGTCCTGCCACAACTGCCATTTCAGCATGGCTTAGTTGTGTACTAGGCTCTGTATACAACTTTTTATACGGTATGATCTGACCAGAAGGTGTACATTAGCAGAGCAAGATGATGTAGGCAATGGCTGCTGTTTTTTGAAGAGAGTGTGTGGGCGGGGATCTGCAAATGTCGGCTTAGCTGACCAGCCAGTCATTGTTTGTGGTCATCACCAATCCTCTCTTTCCTTAGATCTTTTTTTTCTGGTGCACAGGCAGAGATGGCTTAGAAGAGAAATGGACCTTCAGTCACTCATACTAGGCTATGGAGATGGTCGAAAGCAGTGGGAGCCCTCTCCCGCTGCTCAGAAAGGAGTCCTGCTGTTTCTGACCTTCTCAAAAATGACAGTGGAAAGGAGGCCTCTGGGGAAGAACTCTGTGTGATGCTCAGTTTCCTGCTCACCAGAGTGCTTGGGGGCACTCATCTGGCTAGTGGATTTGTAGATGCTTGAGTATGGGTGAGAGGTGGTGTCGTAAATCTGTCAGGCTAGCCAGACGGAGCATAAAACAGGTAGAGGCAGAAGTAGAATAGCAAAGTCTTACAGGAAGAAATTCTCCAAACCAGGTTCAGTCTGAGTCAAATCCAATCAATCCAACACAGTGCAAATCAAAGTCCATGGGCAAGGTCAATACAGTCCAGGGTCCAAACACGGTCAAGGCAATACATGAACACAGCTGATTAGCTCACAGGAAATTGACATTGCTATCAGCAGGGTAGCTGTGGTGCAGTCGTCTTAAATGGTCTGACCCCCGGTGCTGTTAATCAAGAGTTCCTGAGTCAGCAGCATTGCTGTTGTTCTAAGCATACGGTTCCTTGACTCTTGCTATCTCTTGGATTGATGCCTCTCCACAGCTGTGACCAGTCACGCCTCCTCCACAAGAGCTAACTCACCCGGCTCTAACTCATTTTCAACTCCCCATACATCGGACCCACTCTCCTTTGCAACTTCTGGTCCTTGCCCTCCCTCCTCTGCTCTCACCTCTGTCCCCTTCTCTAGCTCCTCCTTGGAGTCTTCCAGCATGCCTATGACAGTTCACAAAGGTAGAAGCTGGTTACTTCAGGGAAGGATGTCCTGTGGCAGTGGGTTCCAGCGGAAAGGTTATTCAAGGCAGATGAGAAACAGGGCAGTTGTGAAAACAGATTGCAAATTTTACTGGGGGAAACTGAACTAGGAAGACTCAAGGACAACTTCCTTCTCAGCTGTAAACAATATTGCATGGCTTTGGGTCATTCACTGCCTCTAGATTAACCTACCACCCTGGGTTTTTCTGAGGATACAGTGTGATGGGAAACCATTTATACTATCCTGAGCTCTTTGGAGGAAAGACCGATGAAGAATGCTCACAGTAAATGCCATCGAGCATAGCGGTGTAGACCATTTGAAATTCTAGTTGAGTCTGGTTTGTATTCTGAAGAACAAATTTCTCTATTATTGACAGCGTTCATGTGGTGAAGGTAATTAATAATAAAATGTACTTCAGATTACAATATTCCTTGGCAATGCTTCATAGACTAAATAGTCCATTAAGTATCGGGGGGCCATGTTATTCAGAAGTGCACTTGATGCCAAATGGATATCAGTTGAAAAACTCAACCTATTTATTGGGGGTGAGGTGGGGTGGTAATGTTCATCTTAATCTGTTCCAGTTTCTTAGCTAAAATGGTAGAAACGTACATTTCTTCACCATCTTAAAAAAGAAATTGGAACAACCTGTCACCAGACTTTTCAAGCTTAGGAAACTATAGTCTCCCGGATATGGAATATTTCCTCTTGAGCAACATTCACATCGTGAGATGCTGCAAAAGTGATGATTTTTTTGATCTATAGACTCAATACCCATGCACCTCATGGATTGAACTTGGAGGATAACACATACAATCCATATGCAATATCTGCCCATCATTCTTCTTGTCACCTGCCCAGGAATTCTGCTCATACAGCATTCTTAACTGCCACCTTGTGAGCTGTACATGCTTTTTCCTTAAATCCACCTGTTGCTGATGAAGGCGTAAGCCAAAATGTTCAACTTTCTCTTGGTTTTCTAGAACTCTCTGTTGCCTTTTTGTAATATTACACACACACACACACACACACACACACAGAGCATCTGAAGTGTGTGTGTGTGTGTGTGTGTGTGTGTGTGTTCTCTCTCTCTCTCCCCGCCCTCCTTCTCCCTTCAGTGGCTGAATAAAACCATTTCATGTGACAATTCTAACTGAAGATGTGAGAGTGATATATGGTTACTACACTTATTCTGATCTTGTTGTCTGTTGGAAAAATAAATAGTATTATGCTTTGTTTCCCTTTTTGTACTTTGTTTTGCCTACAGTAAATAATACCTTAGCATGTAGTGTCACATTAAAGTACTTTAAACTTGAAATGCTTCTATGGGAGATCCTGTGCAGAAGAGGGGGAGGGTGCTGTCTGTTCTTCTCCGTGAGGCATTGTGTGCAATTGTTTACATTTTCTTATTCTCTCTGGAAGAACAAATGGATTGGGTTCCTATTCTGGCTTTCTTTTTGGCAGCAGCAGAGAAGAAGGTTTTGTAAGCAGGCAGCTCTTTTGGTGGAAAGTTCTTTTCCACGTGTGGTTTCTGCAGTTTGGATGTGTTGCTATTCTTACCACCCATTGCCAAGTGCTGTTGCATGTTTTCCGCTGAACGGCTGTGCTTGTATCTACGGTGGATCACACAAGTGGCATTGTGGCCACTTTTTCTGAGAGTGTCCCAGGAAAAACAGATTAAAGCTGAGTGGAAAGTATTTCCCAGTCGGGGAATTTAAGATGAAAAATAAGGGGTGGGGTTGTGGAGTTTTAAAACCTCATGCTATGCTGGAGTCCCGCACCAGAAGATAGGGAGACAGTCAAGCCTAGTTGACTAGCAGTGGCATAAAAAGCCCTTTATGGCCCATGTTCAGAGCTGCGGGAGCCCCGCTGCTCTCACTGTTATTAGGTAGGGGTGCAGGTGCTAGCCTCTTGGCACCGCTCCCTGCACCACTTTGCCCTTGCCCCCACCTCCTGCTGCCTGCCATCATTTCCAGGCCAGCCCTTGTGGCCGTGAGTGGGTGAAGGGACCATGTCCTCTGCCATGTGAGCAAGAGGGAAACGGCCCTTCCCCCCACTCACTGCTCTACCACCAGAGCCACCATCAGGGCAAATATGTGCCAGTCTCTATTACTTGGCTGACTCTTGCATCGGCAAGCATGCAGATGGATCATTACTTCTCTCACTTGCAAGAGAGGCAATGGTCCATCTACCTCCCCAGCAACAGCTGGCAGGAAAGAAGGTGGGCCACAGCAGGAGATGGTGGTGGCCACTGGTGGCAGTGGCAACAACCGGAGAAAGTGGTGGCAATGCAGGGGCAATGCAGTGGGGCTAGTGCCAGCCTCCACGTGGCAGCGAAGGGGTGTGGGGGGCTTGTGGTGTGGCAGAGGGCAACAGGGGTGTCCCCTGCCCCTGGGGACAGGTGGCTTCTGTTCTTTAAATGTGTATACACAATGTTTAGTCACACCCCTGTTGGGTAGGCAACAGGACAGTTATGAGATCCAGATGCGGAGCTGCCACAAAGTGACGGGAGCCCATTGCCCAAGCAGTGGGTCAACCTTGCAGCCACCACCACCACCCCGCCCTGCAGAGAAAACATCTGCCCATCCTGGTGTCAGTCAAGGCCTTTTATGGAGCAACAAACAATTCCACTGTCCTGAATGGCTAAACTAAAGCATCAACAAAGAATTTTTTCTACATCAGTTGAACATTATGATCCACCATGACTTGCACCAGGAGAAGAGATCTCATTCTCTCAATTTTTCCTATTGCCCTGTATACCACAAGATCAGATTGTTGAACAATTCCACTGAGATTCCCCTCACTTCTCTTCTGATTTACAGTTTAAAAAATAATAATTTTAAAGATCTGCCTTTCAAGATGAACCATCATTTTAATCTGCAATAACCCATTCAATGTATACTGTTTCACTCAGGACTGTCTCTCAACTTGTTTTTGCAAGGTGGGTTGCAAATAAGCTAAACATTGTCCATGAAACAGAATGTTTTCCCCTTTTCTTTTTTCACCCCCGTTGACTTTCCCTTCTACCAACGAGCAGTTTTGATCATCTGGTCTCAGAACATGGATTGGATACTGCTTAGAAGTGTCTAGGTTTTATGGAGCCATTAAGGATAAGAATGTGTTCCACATGAATATTCACCAATGGAGGGATTTGCCAGAGCTCTAAAGTCGCAAAGCATTGTTCTTGTCGGGATGACCTCCTTGCGCAGAATGATCGTTTTATCCTTCTCAACATCATTATGTTTGCCGTGGAAAGGGAAGAGGGGGGAGAAGAATGAGAAAAAGCCCCGCTGGGCCCCATCATAATAACATGTAATCTTCTTGCTCAGTTTAGCTGTGATTTAAGAAGCCTCTGTTCATGGAAGCAGTTTTCCGAAAGTCTGATCTATAATTTACTAGAATCAACCCGGCAAAAGAGCAAGAGGCTTTGGTGGAGGGATACAACCCTTAAAACTCTTAAATGAAGATTAGTTTAAAGTTTGACAATCCGCTGCACAACCATCTGCCAAATCTCATGGCAGGTTTCGCTAAACCGTTTGAGCTTTCCTTATCATGTTGGAGTTTTTCCTTGTCTCTCCCTCCTCACTGCTAGTCTCGTCTTCCTCATGCTCTAGATGCATACCAGTTATAGGGCACTGAATCAAGTAAAAAAAAAAATGCACACACACACACCCCTCACTCAGTATTACTAAAGGATTCCTTTTCAAGTGATTCGGTTCTCCAAACCTCTCGAGAATCCTGCTCTAAGCTTGTGAGTGTCAAAGTGGTTTTCTGATTCATTAGAAAGGTAATTTTGGTATTTAAAGATGCTTCTGATGGCTGCAACGGTTAGGTTCTTTGGTTACATTTGCAGATATACAGAGACTATTGATGAGTAGGATGTAGGACCATCCTACCAGTCATAATTCAGATGAAGTCCCTGGTTGTAGAATTCATGGACGTAAAAATGCCTCACCAGTGCCATGTGTCTGAAATATACTGTAGATGTTGTGGTATCCAGAAGATGGCATCAGAAACAATTGTGTTCTTCCCTGATTGTGGCAAGAGGGGTACACATGTTTTTCTAAGCAGACAGGACCAACTCTGCACAGATTTGCGGAGACCTTTGTGAGCTTTATTGTATTTGTGTTTGAGTGCCATCCCGGTACTGATAACACTAAGACCTGCTTAACTTTGGCAAAGTGGCTGTATTGTGTGCCCTTAGAGGGTCAGCTCTGTCCGAAAGAACTGTCTAGCTGTGCATATTGGCTCATACTACAAAATAAAAAAAACCACTGATGCACCGTATAGTTCCCTTTCCCCTCCTCCTAAATTCCAGGGATCACCAAGAGTGCCATACACTTTTGAAGGGTGTGCAGTGCAGAAGAGATAAATGAAAGACAAAGGATGCTTTTGTGCAGCTGTGTGGCACACAAGTACTCTGTTAAGCGAATTTGTTCCGTTAGAAGCATCCCCAAGGCACTCGGTTTAAGTTTGCAAAGCTTTTTTTCCATATAAATAATTTGATTACCATTTATTCTTTACCATGGTAAAGAATGCACCACGCACATCCAGTAGTGGCTGCGAGGAGTCAGAATCCTCAATTCATGGGTTTCATGAGATCATTTAATTGGATGATCAGGAGGGAACAATAAGCACATTTCCAAACAAAACAACCACCCATAAAGGCAGAGGATGCTTGGCAGAGCAGTTTTGGATGGCGAATGGGGCTGATGAAGCCAAGCTGCTCCAACACTCCTGAGTCGTCTTCTTCCTCTGGTGGTGAGCTTTGTACTTTCTTTACAGGATAAATAAATTTTGGGGTTGAATGAATAAGAATGGATAGCTTCAATTCAGGTGCCAGGCTGCTTAGTCGAGCTGTTGGGGTGCAAGTGTTAATCCATATTGAGTCCTTCTCTCGTTATATCCAGGTATCACTTCTGAATGTCAGGAGAATGGGATGGGCAAACAGGCCAGGGATCAGGCTGGAATTGGAGGACAAGCAGCATATGGCATGGTCTAGGATAGGCTGGTCAACAGATTCCAGAGGAGGCCACTTGAGAAGCCACTGCCAGTCTGTGTAGGCAATGCTGGGCTAGATAGGTCAATGGTCTGACTTGGTATACGGCGGCTACATATGTTTCATATATGTTCCTAGGCAAATAGGGATGTGAAGGCCAGTGGCATAGGATGCAGTCAAGATGGGCTTGTGGTCAAGTTCTGTACCACACAGATGAGGCAGGGCAAGAGTCTGTTTAGCACCTTCTTTCATGGCCATGTTTGCCCTGGTTGGGACCCTAGCAAAGGGGTAGGTGGGAGCCAGTGAGAGCAGGTGGGTGGGGGATGCAAACTCACCCATGCCAAGGATGGGGCAGCTAGTCAGAATGCCGGTGGTCCTTGGAGAGGAAGCAGGCATGGTGGGGGAAGGCTAAGCAACACATGGAGGAGGGCCTCAGAAACCTCCTTCATCTCCACCCCTTCTCTCAAAGGCATGTTGGAGAGGGCTACTTCAGGCAGTACTTGGTGATGACCAGCCCAAAGTGATTCCTGGCACAATGCCTAGAAGCGTTTGAACCATATTTGGGGCTTCATCCCCAAGTTGGAGGACTATTTGGCTGCAGAACAGAGCTGAAAAACACAGAACCCTCCAGAAGCCTAATCCAGACCCAATACTAACCTGCCCCATCACAAATGCTAAGATTGCCTTTAACTGAGCAAAACGGCACCTTTCAAAGACGTGATTCTCTTATGTTTAGTGGGGTTGAGCAACTGGCCTTATCCAACCCCAGCACAGCTTCCCTCCAGTGGCTGTTGCTGGTGTCTGCCTTATATTTCTTTTTAGATTGTGAGTCTTTTGCAGACAGGGAAATATCTTGTTTATTTACGTACAAACTGCTTTGAGCACTTGCTTGAAAAGCAATATATTAGTATTCATAGTAGCAGTAGTACTAGACACTTCATTAGTGGGTGGTATGCAAATATGTCAAATACATTAAATAAAAGTAGTGGTAGTAGTAGCGTTTGAGAATTAGCACGTTAAAGGCACTGGAGCAACATTCTATTGCCTAGGGCAGGGATCCCCTATCTGTGATACTCCAGATGTTGCTGAACTACAGCTCCCGTCATGCCCTGCTGCAATTTATTGTGGCTGGGGGTGATGGGAGTTGAAGTTCAGCAACATCTGGAATACCACAGGTTGGGAACATGAGAACATAAGAACAGCCATGCGGGATCAGGCCCAAGACCTATCTGGTCCAGCTTCCTGTTTCCCACAATGGCCCACCAGATGCCTCTGAGAAGTTCACAGGCAAGAGGTAAGGGCATGCCCTCTCTCCTGCTGTTGCTCCCCTGCAACTGGGATTGAGAGGCATGGGATTAAAAAGAGAGAGCCATGTTGTGTAGTGGTTCAAATGTTGGACTAGGATCGGGGAACTCACTGGGTGATTCTGGGCCAGTCATTTATCTCTCAGCCTACCTAATCTACCGCTTGCTGTGAAGATAAACATAACCATGTTCACTGTTCGGGGCTCCTTGTAGGAAGAGCAAGATATAAATGTAAAAATAAAGAAAGCAACTGTTTGTTATGGAAATACGGAAAGGGAGAAGGAACCACTGAACATGATTATCTGAATGTGCTTCTGAGATGCAAAAGGGTTGAAATCAGCCCTCCTTGCTCTGCCTGCCTTTTCCCTTCTGCAGCCATCCATGCCGAATCTGTTCCCCAGTTATGCTTGTAGGTTATTTCAAAGGACTATAGTTTTAAAAGTTACTGGAGGTTTAGTTAAGCATGCCATTAGGGGAGGCTGATTTCTGCTAACAACCATGCCTGGCTGCTAGGGAAAATTTTTATTGGTGCCGGGATTGGGGCTCAGGGAGCCATAACAGTGCCGCCAAAGCCATAATGTAGCGTTCAGACTGAAATCAATCATAGCATCTTCATCTCATTATAGATTTAATTGTCTTCTGTGTATTAAGTTTAAATGTCAGATGGAAGAGAGTAACGGGAGCATAAACAAAAGGTTCTGGGAGGGGGTTTCCAGTGCTCCATGAAGGAGCAAGAGGTTTGTGTGTGGGGTGTGCGTGTGGGGATGTGTGGTGGTGGGGTGTGTGTGTGTGTGTGTGTGTGAGAGAGAGAGAGAGAGAGCGAGAGAGAGAGAGCATGATTTAGCCAGAAGCTTGATCACTTTGAAGCAAAGGAAGTGAAAAAATGGTAAGTGGCAATGAGACAGCGATTCTCATTGACTTTCAATTGAATATAGACACCTAAGTGCCAGGAAAGTACCTCAGAGATGCAGTTGGCATTGATAATATTTTCCATATTCTAAAGAAAGGATCTGAACTCCTTTATGAGGAAAAATTGGCACTGCAGCCATGTGGTGGGTTCCCCATGCAGTCCTCCAAGAAGCTCCCTTTGTGTACAGCAATGTCACACAACCCATATTGGAGGAAGGCCATTCCTATCTCTCAGGGCATTCCTGCCTGAGAGCATCTGGAGAATGTCCTGAAGACCCAGAGTAGAATGTTGAATGGCTAGTCTACAGAAACTGCAGGTCATGTGGACCTAAGGAACAGTCTTCTAGTGAGTCATACCATGGTCCCATCTTAGTTGATATCTATTGGCAGTGCCTGTCTCAGCTTCGTAGTGTTGAAATTCTTTCAGCTGCAGAAGGTGGGAAATTGCCTATGATTAAACTGGTCTTGAGGTTGCAGCTGGGGTGGAGTTGCTCCCCTGCAACTGGTACTTCTCTATGCTTGTAGACAATACAGATGACTCTTGCCACGTGAACCTGAAAACATCATAAGTCTTTCTTTGACTCCTCTGACCATCAGCACAGTGGTGGATGGGTACCTGGGAGAAGGTCGTTGTGCCCAGAATCTGGGGTCACCCTCCCAAGAGAAGCATGGCTTGTGTTTTCAAATGGGCAGTGGAGAAAATTTTGTTCCAATTACTGTGTGTGTGTGTGTGTGTGTGTGTGTATATATACATACACACACACACACACACACACTGCATTTTAACCAGGACTGACTTTAGTGCTGCTGCACATTTGGTTTTTCGATCTTACTTTCTAAGCCAATGTTTTATGTACTATAATTGCTCTCAGTTCTCTTCATTAATGTTTCTCTTCTGTTGTATCAGGTGGCATTATGGTATGCTGCCTTGCATTCAGTGTTGAAGGGTGGGCTGTGCTTGAAATTATAATAATTAGCATGCTGCTTTCCGATTGGTCTGTGCTCCTTCCACTTCCTCCTCTTCCAGCTCTGCACTCTGGTGTCTGCTGTTTTCCTGTAAAGTGCTGAAACATGTCCCTACACTGAGACACTTGTACTTGTGAATATCTAAAGAGCAACCTGCCCAACCCGTCTTGAAAGGGCTGCCCTTAATGAAGTGTGCATTACCCTCAATGTTATATGACCGTCCCTCTGGGATACTCTTGGTGTATCAGTCACTATGTGAGCATAGATATATTTATTTACCCATTTATCTCTGAGCTTTATCTAATGCTATCAACTAATGTGCACTTGGCTCTTTTAGCTTGATAGGAAAATTCAAGTCAGTGCCCTTCAGGAAGGCAGAGGATGTGTTTGCTGATTACTGACCTGTTTACTTACTACCCAGCCATTTTACACTATATAAAAACAGGCAGAGTCTGCTTCCTTAAGGAAAACACAACACTTGCCATTTCTCTGGATCCCATTTCTACAGGAGGAGGGGCAAAACACTTGCCTAAGAATATAGTAAGGATCCTCTGGGGGCTTCAATGGCAAGGTTTATGGGCAGAGTAGAGCCATCCTTAGGCCCATTAGCAGGTTTTGCAAGGTGGCTGGAAAAGGAGAAGTAATTTCATTGGGAGCGGGGAGGAGAGAATTTTGGCTGCCTCTGCAAAAGGAATTCATTGAAGACCGCTTTAATGCACCTTTTAATAAGGCATGTGTATTTATTTTTAATGTGAGGGCCAGCCAAGGTTTTGGAATTATTTAGAAAGGACAGCACACTCTAAAGTTTTGCCTTCTTTCCAAACCACTATTTAAATCAAGGAGATTTTCAAGTTGCATCTTAGGGGAAAACAAAACAAAACTTTGCCCTACAAACTAGATAATCCTGCCTCTCTTTTGGCTTTATTAGAATTCTATATCTGGTTTTGCTTAGAAGGCTCACAAGACATGTCACTGTTTTAGATTAGGAAGAAGGGAGCAAAGGATTCCAAGGGATGTGTTCTGAGAGTTGCTTTTGGTACATTGCCTAGAGGTCCTGTTCTAGGGAGGCATAAGGGTGACTTACAGGTGTTCAACTGAATGTCTACATGGTGTATTCTTGCATGCAATGTTATGTAGGGCTCCCGCCCTATGGTTGGGAACCTTGGTTTTCCAGAGGTCTAGATTGTGTGTAGGGAGCCCTACACAATCAGACAGCATTGAGATCAGGGGTCCCCAACCTGTGGTTCTCCAGATGTTGCTGAACTACAACTCCCAGCATCCCCAGCCACAATAAATTGTACTTGTAGGAGTTGTAGTTCAGCAACCTCCGGAGTACCACAAGTTGGAGACCCCTGATTTAGAGAAGCCATGGAACACTTGTAGACTGTTCGGTGGGGTTGCTGCCATTAACTTCCTCCTCCTTGTATGTGCACACTCTATCTATGGATATGTCATGAGAACAGGACCAAAGCAGCGAGTTCTTTCTAACACATCATGACAACAATGGCAGCGTTATCAGCATAGATAACATTTTCATCTGATACAAATAAATTTGGCCCTTTCACATACGCACCTAGCATATACATGGGCCCATTTACTTACTGATCACACTGTTGGTCTGTAGATCTAGTGAGCTGGACAGAAATACTCCTGAGGCACAATCGTATTACATCTGAGTTATTTAGCAGGGTGATAGCCCAACCTGAATGTCCCCCATGAATATCCTTTCTCTTGTGTGTGTATGTGTGTGCACTCATGTGTGCACTTGAGAGAACACATGGCATTTTCAATTATATACAAAGGCAAAAAGAATAAAGAACACACAAATAACATTTCCTGGTGCACAGGAAAATGGATGACATGTTGAAGAAGGAACTGACACCCTGTTTGTGACATATATATGCCATCTTGCTTCCATCAGGGATCTCAAGGTGATTCAGATAGGATTCTAACAAATTTTCCTATCTAGACCTAGCAAGGTGACTGATCATATGACCTTGGACCCTACCCTGGGACCTATCATATTGGGGAATTGGGTAAGTTTAGGTCCCCTCTGTTTTTCTCTAGGATTGTTAGCATCAAATTACTCCTTAAATAGTTTTCTCTGATGATGGAATGGCAGAATTTAGTCACCCTTCAGTTTGGAGATCAGGTTATTCTTGTATATGAATTTCTTAAAAGTAATAATTACTTCCATAAGTCCTGTATTTACTAGAGAAGAGAGAGCCAACCATTTTTACATAGGCCTGGTAGGACTGCCAATTACCTTGGCTCAGGAGGTCAGAAAGAAGAGAGGAAGTGTTGCTCCTTTCAGGAAACCGCTGGGACCTACTAGGTGATTTTGACATTCTTCTAATACTGTACTCCTTTAAGGCTGGGTGGTTTTCATTCCAGAACAAATATGGGCTCAGCAACCTTTGTTTGATTCTGATTTATTTATTATCACTGATTAAATCCTCTCATTTATGTTTTTGCACAACCTTATATCAAGCCTTGATGTGGTGGACTACTAAATAACTGACTGCTAGTATTTCTATTTCTTTACAAAAGCATTCAAAAGAAGTAGGAAGACCACAGACACCATTAAAAGAGACAAGTCTAGAGTCATGGACTCAGCCACAGGTAAGGAGCAGCATTTCTGATCAGTCTTTTTCTCTTGTATCTATTTTCCTGTAGAATGACATGTTCAAAGACTTTGGTTTGAGACCATTAAGTACACCTCTTAAGAAGCTTTGTTGAATGCTGTACTAAAAACAAAAACAAAAATCGGTGTAAGCCATTTCTGTAGCTCCTGAGTGCAAGAATCACAGGATGATTAGAATCACTCAGAACTGTTAAAGGAGTTGTTCCTACTTGCATTTCTCTCGGAAAGTGTTAGACTATTCCCCAATTCTGTTTCATTTACACTTGAAATCAGACCTAGTCTATACAAACAGCCAATCATGGGGCAAAATTGTTTCAGGAGTGTACCACTTCAACACACAGGTGGGATAATTGAATGACCGAATGGTGCATTAGAGAGATCAACCCCCTGCAAGCAAAACCAGATGTCTGGGGAAAGGTTCTAGACTAATCTTCTCTCTGACATGCCAGTTTTCTGAGTATGCATCCTCCCACCCTGTGGGAGAGCATTCAGAATTGCTGTCTTTTGCTTGCCTTCTGATATGATGCAGTCCTGAAACATTCTACTATGCATCTCTTGTTTGTGTAAAGAGACAAAAAGCTACGTGGCCCTTCCACCTGTTCTTTTCATGTGGTGGAATTTTTATTCTGGATGTGCCCTGTTGTAAAATTTGATATAATCATAAATGAGCAACAACTCTGGGATCTGCAAATGGTTTAGTGTCCAACAAGAAAGCACAATATTCTGTTGTTTCAGACAAAGCAGTCTTGACTGGGAGCTGAAGCTATAGAATGGCATGCTGTTGTTAGAATCATTGCCCGGCATCAAGAGCAAAGAACTGCTTGCAGAAGGACCTTGTACTATTGCACATCGCTTGGGCCAGCCAGTTGCCCTGGATTCTAATGCTGCATTATCACAAGCATGCATGCCCATTCCCCTCTGTGGCATTTTTCATTGGTTTTAATGGGAAGATTTGCACAAGAGCGCTATAGCACAATTCTGCACCTCCCTGTTTGTTAGTGCAGCTGAGCTAACTTATTGCGCTAGCACAAATTTGCTTGCTCTGCCAGAGATTTGTTGTCAACCATCATGTTTAGCGATTTGAATTGCTATTTATAAAATTCCTTATTGAATCCTTGCTGAACACAGAGCTGTGGATTTCTCTGGGGAAGGCAAAGAGAAACTGTTCTGTGGTCTAAACCCTCAACATCTGGGAAAGCATATCTGGGAATACCTGTCACAAGGAGTACTGCTACGTTGATGCCATGACCACATCAGAATTGAATATGGTAGTTGAGTGTTGATGTGACTGTATTTCTTGTTTCTGAACAGATTCTGTTTGCTAGAAAGTAGATATTTGAATGCTCATGTTTAATGAATCAGCTATCATTCAATGAATCATGGTTTTTCATGCCTGCACATTATGGGGGGGGGGGCGTGTACAAGGTTGATGGCAGCCATACAATGAGTGGTCATGTGAATTGGTTCATAGACTGTACTCAGGGCAAACTACAAGGGTGCAAAACCTGTAACAAGCCAGTGACAACCAGAAATGTACAAATTTAAGTCAATGCCTCTGGAAATTATTAGCAGCTCATTAACTCTGGGGATGAAATTCTATTTAAGTCTGCAGGACGACAGCTTAAATGGTGAAGGCTTGCGAGTTGAACATTTTCAAATCTTAAGGTCCACTGGTTTTGACCCACCAGAGAAGGAATTATGCTCATTCAATTCCAGGGATGGGAAAAATGACAAATGAGGACATTGATGCACCACATTTAACTTGGAGATTGAATCATGTGTTATAAAAAGGAGGCTTCTTTCTTGGC
Source organism: Hemicordylus capensis (assembly GCF_027244095.1). Taxonomy (NCBI): domain Eukaryota; kingdom Metazoa; phylum Chordata; class Lepidosauria; order Squamata; family Cordylidae; genus Hemicordylus; species Hemicordylus capensis. Next base: position 26,232,839 of record NC_069667.1, read on the forward strand.
TGTGGAGCTAAGTATTGCTTTGTGTTTTGCATGAAATCTGCATTTTTTTGCTCAGATTTGATTTCATATTATCAAATGTGGGAGGAAAAATCAACAAACCATTTGGGTTTTAATTATAATACCTTTTGTATTTTGGCAGACCCTGTGGATTTTTTTTTAAATCTAGTGTCTAGATTTAGTCTATATCTCTATGTGATAATTTGCACAGCTGGCTTTTTTCTGTCCTGCTGTTTCTCCCCTATGAACTAAAGATAGCTCCAAAGACTAGAGTCAGCGCCATAATTAGGAACTTCCATTTCAGCACAAAAATGGCAAGAAGACACTTGTCATGGTGGATGCTGAGCGATCCATCCATTGCAGGTTGGTCACAATCCATAGGACATGCAAGACACTCTCACCTCTTTTTTTGTGGCTGTGAAGGAGTCAGACTGTGGCCTTCAGAGGTGGTCATCATAGTCCACAATGTCTTACACATATGGTTTTGTTATACTGTGCCCACTTGTAGCCAGGGGGTTTGAAAACCAGGTTGTGTCTGATACCACAGCATTGTGAGCACTCTTTGGTGGTGGGCATGGGCATATAGTTTGTTCTCATTGCAGTAGTGAAGAAAGGTGACCCAGTGGTCAAAGTAAGTTGAAGACCATGAAGGTGATGTAACTGCTTGTTAAACTGGTTATCTATGTTGTCATGCCAAGTGAGAAGAATTATGCACACACACCAAGTGCAGATGCATGGGAAAATATCTGTATCTATCTACTGTTCAGTCTGGATTTGCTTGCAATTGCACAGCTATTCACAGTGTGAGTGTGTGTGTAAGCACATTTTAAGGGTAAAATGTACGTGCATTCATTTAAAAAGTAGAATTTTGCAGTATGAACAAAAAGTAGGTGATGGGAAGTTAAGAAGTATGGTACCTATATTTGAAAGGATGAAAAACTGCTAGTGTGTGATTTAAAGATGGCCACTTGTGTTTTGTGAATGGGCAGAACCTCTCAGAAATGAGATACGAGGCCACATTCAGACGTCATGAGAAACCTGAGCTAAACTCACTTCAGGTCAGCCCCCAATAACGTTGAAATAGTCAGAGCAGCAGTTTGGGGACCCAACTGTGGCTCCAGTTTTGACCCCCAGCCTCTAGAGCATCCCTCGGTTTTAAGTAAGGTTTGCTTATCAAACCAAGGGTCCAGAGGCTGAAGTGTGTCACCTGGTTTAGGCAACTCACCCAAACTGGTTTTAAGGGAGGAAGCTCCTCCTGCTGCTTAGATTTCATTGGCTGGTGCATCTTTCCTTCCTGGGTTCCTGTAAGCCCACATAGCCAGTTTCTGCCCCCTTCTAGACTCAGTGAGTGTAGCTCTGGCTCATCTGGGAGCTCATTAGGGGACTGAGAAGAAATCCGTGGATTAACTGAACCAGTGGTTCTTAAGTACATCTTAATGGGCTCATAGTGTTGGAATAATGTAATCAGGTTCAAAGAATGTGTTTACAAAGCATCTGGCTTGAAATTGCAACATAGCAGTTTTCTTAACAAAATTGATGTGGATCTATTGATCTGATTTTGTCAAATATTTCCATGTCTGTTCACCTTCTGATGTCTCTAGTCTGGTTTGAGTCCACTTTGCTGGTGACCTTTCAGGACATGATGTTGTAGTTGTTGTTGTTTGTTGTTGTTTTTACATTTATATCCTGCTCTTGGACTATGGGTCAAAGAGGTAAGTTACTGGATTGTCAGACTGTATTATAAAAAGCTGTCTGGCAGATCTGTGCAGACAGATTTCCTTGTCCACATGTACTTATTTACCATTTGACCTGAGCAATGAGTTTGACATGTAAACCATATTTGTACATGGTTAAAGTGTTGGTGCTGACGTTGACATTTGGGGGGAAAACATTGCTCTTACGGGGAACTTTGTGCATCAGGTGTCGGTTTATCAAGAATTATTGTTTGTGGCTGTGGTTTTTGTTGTTTCCAGATCAATCATAGTTTGTCTCCCCCCCCCCCCCCGCCCCGATCTGTCCTTTTACAAATGCCATTGCTATGAGGAGGCCAATGAGCCGGTAAGTTTGAAATTGAACCGTCTTTCAGGAAAGCTAGCACACAACAGTTTACTCTTTTTTTAAACCTTCCCCTCTGTAATTTGCTGACTCCTTTTTAGTGGCTGGGAAATTATTTTGAATGAATCTGGAAATCTATAGTGATTTGGGATGCATTCAAACATTACTCTGAAGCCATCACATTTAAGAATGAATGTTTGAGAGAATGAAAATATACAGCCATTTGTGCCAGTTACAGCCACTGAAGTAAAGAAGGATTGTGTCCCTTCAGCCAAACACTGAGCTGTGGATTTCTCTGGGGAATGCAAGGAGAATCTGTTCTGTGGCCTAACCCCTTAGGTTTCCCAAACAAACTTATAAAGGTAAAGTAAAGTGTGCCATTGGTGTCGACTCCTGGCAACCATAGAGCCCTGGGGCTGTCTTTGGTAGAATACAGGAGAGGTTTGCCATTGCCATCTCCCACGCAGTGTGAGATGATGCCTTTCAGCACTTTTCTATATCGCTGTTACCCGATATAGGTGTTTCCCATAGTCTGGGAAACATACCAGTGGGGATTAGAACCGGCAACCTCTGGAGAAACGACTTGATTAGCAAACAAACTTATACTGTGGTGTTCATTACAGTAATTTGAAAGAGGAAGCCTTGCCATAGATTGCCTTCCCTATGCCGCCACGTCCTCTTGCTCAAAGACAGAGCAAAGACATCAAATATTAGATGCTTATTCACAATTGCATGCCTTGCTTTGGAACTGTTCACCCACATGCTAAATAGTGAGGAACATTCCTTACAAGGAGAATCATGTTGTTGAAGTCATGCAAAGATATTACCATCTACTCAGCAAAAGAGAAGACACTTCCTTCTCTGTCTTGGTATAGAAAGTTAAACTGAGTAAGATTGGCTCAGCTGTGTTAGGTGGTCGTATGAACATGGCCCTCGTCTCTCACTTGCTCTGCTACCCCGTCCTTTTGGGTGTCTTTCCCTTAATAAATTCTCAGGTTTCCCCCCTCATATTTTCTTGAAATGGTCTGTATCCACCTTGTTCACTTGCTTCAGCAACATCATCAAAACAACTGGCTGTTCTTAACCAATCTTAAAATAATCCAAACATAGCACAACAATTATTTATTTATTTATTTGTTACATTTTATATCCTGTTCTTCCTCCAAGGATCCCAGAGCGGTGTACTACATACTTAGGTTCCTCCTCACCACGACCCTGTGAAGTAGGTTAGGCTGAGAGAGAAGTGACTGGCCCAGAGTCACCCAGCTAGTCTCATGGCTGAATGGGGATTTGAACTCCGGTCTCCCCGGTCCTAGTCTAGCACTCTAACCACTATACCGCACTGTGTCCTACCAGTTAAAGGCAAACGTGGACAGTATTCCAGATCATAAATGTATTAATCTATTCAAGAAAAAAGAACACTAAGTTAAAGAAAAGGGGAAAGATTATGACTGAATAAAACAGGGACATTTTTCATGAACAAAGCACAACCTTTGGCTATATGCTTGTGTCAATAGTGAGTGAAAATGGGCCTATTTGGATTGAGGTCAAAACTTCCTAGACTAGTTGTGTTTGTCCCTAGTGCCAGCACCTACAACCAAGTCTGATGTCTTTGTAGCATTGTGATCTCATCACATCAATTACATGGTTCCCAGTTGGTTGGGATTGCCCATACAATGGACCCAGAAGCATTACTTTCCCTCTCAATTAGCTTTGTTTGCCTTGAGTCAACGGTTCTCAAACTTTGGTCCCCAGATTATGCTGGACTACAACTCCCATCATTCCCAGCCACAGTGGTCCTTGGCCATTGTGATTAGGGATGAAGAGAGTTGTAGTCCAGCAACTTCTGGGGACCTAGGTCTGAGAATGACTGCCTTAATTGATGTTGTTGCGTAGTTGCATCTATTTACATATCATTATAAATTGGCCTGTGAGCTACAGGATCCCTAACTAGCTGGATTTAACTAATCAAGAATGCAGTATGGAGAATAAAAACCTATGAAACTGAAATAGCAGTGGGGTGGAGAAACAATGGCTGTGAACAAGATAAAAAGTGATCTCCAACTTAAAACCCTGGTTCAAATATCCCATTAACTCTTTGGAACGGAGAGAAAAAACCATGGATATTAAGCAAGGTCATATCCTAATATTTGTAATCAGTGCAGAAGGTGTATTGAAATAAATATAAATAAATATATATATATATAGTTTCCGTTATTTGTCCCACTGCCCTGATAAAGCACATAGCAGGTAAATTATGTCAGGTTTGGGGAAATCTGTTTCTGCTTGCCAGTTACAAAGACTCATAAACAGTTTCCATTTTACAGAGGTCACTTAGCTTGACTTACTTCGAGTCTGTCTATGGTTATTTCAGCCTGGGGAGTGATCACTTTTAAATTCAATTTTCCACAGTTGTGTCTTGGATTTGGAGATCAAAGGCTGTCAAATCGGACTCTGGAAGCAGAAAAGACAGGACAGTTTTGCACAGAGTGCCATGTGGGACAACTGTAATTATTTGCATGTATTTTGTTACACACAAAGGGTCTCATTTGCATGGGGGTTATGCACTCCAGACATCTGGTTGTAGTCCAAAGAAAGTGTATCCTGATGAAGTTCCCTGGAAATTGATAGAACATAAGTCACATGACTAAGTTGTCTCCATCTTTTTCAGTTGTGCTTAGTCAAGATACTCTATAGATTTCAGTTTTGTTCAGTTTAGGGGGCCCCTTCCTCTTTCTATTTTGGGACCAGTTTGTCGGGTCTCACTTTGCTTCCCTCATTCATTTTCATTGCTGTTGCAGTTTAAATTTATAAAATTTCAGATTTTGCCACCACCTATGCTACCATTGGCTTGGCAGGTTCTCCAGAACGGCTCACCGATGGTTGCCACTTTTTTTTACCAGTATGTAGTTTCATCGTAGGGTAATATTGGTAAAAAAACAAACCAATATTTACCAACATAGGGGGGTGGAAATCTGCCATGCAGTATTTATTCATGTGGGAATTCATGTTTTCTGTATCTGATAAACAACTATGCCCTGATGTTTTAACTACTGCCAACACAGGTGACAGCAAAAACTACTTGTAGAAGCATATTTTTTGTTAATAAGACAGAAACAAATGAGTACAAATAAGGTTCCAAAAAATCAACTCCTATTCACCTATTTTGGGTCCATTCAGTTTGTTTTGGAATCAGTGGGGACTGACCTGAATGGGCCCATATTGTGTTGGTGCACATTCAGTCTGCAAATCAATGCACAGCCCTCATTTGGTGCTGTTCAGAGAAGCTCCTTGGGGCGGGGATATGCCCCTTCTTGCTTACGTTACTTTTTAGACTGATGGTGCTGCTGCCTAGCATGGTGTGTGATTGTGTGACCCCTCCTGACCATGTGGGTAGGAGTTGTGGATGATTGTTAGTGGTCTGGGACCAGGAATGGGGTGATACTGCTGCTCCAAGTAGTATTGGGTCCTAGACTGCAAATGAAGAGCAGCTCAGAGAAAAGGGCTGCTTGGAGTCCTAACAAGATTCGGGGATTTTTGAAATGTATACTTGGAGTATGATTCCCCTGCCTCCCTACAAAATGGTCAGGTTCATTGGAAGCACTGCTGCAGAGTCAGACCCAATGACAGTAATGCCGCCAACTAGTTTCCCAGTGTGCCCATGTGAGCCACTATCTCATGGCGTCACTTCAGGATGCTCCTTCTTGTTGAACGTTCTTGACCTCCTCCCATATTAAAATGGGATTCAAATGGCAGCTCGCTTTCAGATACGGTTGGATGTATTACAGCAACACTTGGTAGGGTAGAGACTAGGGGCTGGAAGGCTAACTTATGGCAAAGGTGTCCTTGCCTTTCAAGCTACTTGAACACATTTCCAATCGACAGAGCACTGGAGTAAATACACATCAAACAAAATTGGCTTCTCCATTTGGAAAATCCAGTTTGATAGATGCAGTAATATATGAGCTGTCTTGTCAGCCCCCATATATCCATCGACTCTCCCCTTGAACTCCAGCCAAGACACAGGTGACCCTGAAGGTCAGCATGTTCCATTCATACAATGTGTTCAACAAGGTCCTCTCTTTGCAGTCCTCACTGTCCAGTGATTAAAACCTCATTTGTAATCATTCCCAGCTGGTGCACATCTGTGAGTGCTTTATAGGTTAGACTTAAATGCAGAATACAGGAGGTTGCCTCCTTATTACCACCTACCACTACTTAAGTGACTGACTAGCAAGACAGTAAGAAACTGGAGGGTTGCCAGACATGGAGGATGTGACATTTCAGGCCAGGGAAAGATCCTATCGTAGAAAGAGCCAGAGGTTTTTCCTCCCAATAGGAGAGTCTTAACATCACAGCTACTCATGGTTTTATGAATACCATGAATGCTGCAGAGAGGCAGGGAACATATGGAAGTGGTTGGCCACAGCAACTCTTCCCAGCTCTTTCCTCCTCTGGCTGGTGGTTTTATAAGAGCATCTGAGACTGCCGCTACATACCAAAGGTGAGACATGGGGTTCTCAACCCCAGCTTTCCCTTGGCACACTAATGGGAGAGTGGAGTTGCATGTGACAATTGATGGGGCTGAGGCTGCATTGCCCTGTCTGCTGGTTCTCCCTTTGAAATCCTTCCCTGGACAGGAGGATGGCATTTGTTTTCTCCACCACTGGGCTTACTTCTGGAATCCAGATGTGGGCAGGGGGAAAACGAAACAGTCAGTTTGTTGGCAAAGTGAAATTATATCAAGCCAGAACAAAGGATTATTACTGACTCAGTGATCATCTGTGAGTCTGTTCTAGGTGGGGATGCACTCCCCTTGGAGGGTCAGCTTCACAGTTTTGTAGTCCCCATGGACCCAGCTGCTTCCTATGGCAGGGGTTCCCAACCTGTGCTGTAGGGACATCAAAGGCAGACCACATAATGGATGTTGTAATTGCTTGTTTGAGACAAATCTCATCATCCCCAGCAATTTTGTGGTGGATGATGGGAGTTCTAGTTTGGCAACATCTGGAGTAGCACAGGTTGGGAATCCCCGACTTAAGGCTTGGGAGGACAATGCCTAGCTTGTTTTTCACTAGCTTTTCACTTTCTGTGCCCAGATCATTCCTGGAAGTCTCCTTCATGACATCAGGGGACCTTTGCAAGGAAGAACTGGTAGGCATAGTTGAGTTGAAGAATTGCTACCTACCACAGACCTTCCTGTTCAAGGGTCTCTCCTACCCAACCAACTGTGTCATGTTGGCAAATATGTGTAATTTCATCCTTTAATGACCTACTCTAATTCTACATGGATTTGTATATATGAGGAAGTTGCGTCCTTGCTTGTAGACTGGTGGGTTTATAAGGTAGGATAAGTTCAGGAGAGTAGCCAAATTAAAAAAAAATAATGGTTGAGACAAGCTGAATCAGTGCCTGTATGTAGGGCTTAATTTGGATGAAGGCTTTTGAATGTCAGGGTTCAGACTCGGAGTATTAACAATGAAGTACTTCTGAATATGTGCAGAATTGTTTTTTATCATTGATCCGGCAGAACAAGCTTCTGCCTGGGGTTAGGATGAAGACTTCTGGAATTTGGGGGGGTGGGGAATGGAAGCAAAATAAGACAGCCTACTCAATCAAAGGATTTATAGGCATGTAATAAAGCATAGAAAATACTTTTGATAAGACTGCTGGAATTTTCTAGAAACCGAGTGTTCACATTGACATTGGCGTAGCTGCTGGAAGTGAAATTTGAAGCTTACTTGGAGTATGCCATTCAGCCGAAACAGCGATAGGAATTTTGAGAGAAGCGAAAATATTTGTAATAAGATTAGTGAAATTTCTCAGGGGGATTTTGCACATCTCAGTGTGGCCCTGGTCTTGGTAAAGAAAAGTTAGAAGCAGATTCTGTAAAGAACACAAGTGACACATTCAAATGGTGCCTCCCACCAGTAATGGGAAAGTAACTGAAAAGTCAAATTCTAATTACCAGTGATTGAGAGTAACTTTATTTTCTTTCTTCCTCATCTTTACAGAATCATGTTGTAATCTCAGAGCAGAGGATAACAACATCCCTAATCCAATATTTTAACAGTAAATAATTTGATGATGGGGATTGCTTCACTAATCTCTTAGGCTGCCAATGGTACAGTTAAAAAATCCACAGGGGGTTCACTAATCAGTTTTTTGTAGAGGAAATCAGCTCTGGCAATTTGTCTGCATTCAAAGCTGCCTGCAGCTGGAGAGAGCTAGGCATACAGCTTTGGGTTCTTTCAAGGGAGGTGAATGTTTTGTTTTGTGTATTCCTTTTCAGTACAGCTGGGAAGGAGGGATGGGAAAAGCTTAAATGTGGAACCATATATTCGGCATGTTGGATTTAAGGACTGTTAAATGCAACTTGAATTAGGAGAGTATCAACTGGATACATGGATATAGCAAGCAAATCCTTTCCCCCCACACCATCTTTAATCTGCCTCACCTCCGAAGAGTGCTATATTTACCTGAATCCAAGACTAGTTTTTTCTCTCCCCTTGATATTAGAAACCATGGTAAATACAAGTATAACCTAAATTCCACCTTTATTTTTAAGGAGGGAGAGGTCATCTTAAATTCTGAGTTGTCGTCTTTTCCAGCAAATGCACTGGTAAATATCACCGCCTAGAGATGTACATATCAGGTGGGATGGATAGATAGATAGATAGATAGATAGATATGCAATAGTGCAGGGTTTCTTAACCTTGGGCCGTCCGATGTTGTTGGACTACAACTCCCACAATCCTCAGACATGGCCTTTGTGGCTGAGGATGATGGGAGTTGTAGTCCAACATCATCTGGGGGCCCAAGGTTAAGCAACCCTGCAATAGAGGGCTTGACTCCTATAGTAACGGCTCACATCTCCTTAGGGAAGCCTGGATTATGCAGCCACTAAATGAGCTGTTTAGCCATGTGTTTGTCTATATAGGCACCCACCAAGCTTCTTGTATTCCTAATGCACTGTTGCAGTGAACAAATAGAAATGCAGGAAGCATCCTCGAGATGGCTGATAACTGGATATGAAGTTGGGCTGAGTATCTGGGACCTGACAGACATCAGGCAAAGGTCTGACCTGTGAGCATCCGCAAACCTTAGCCAAAGAAAGGAGCTGCAAACCTATGACCTTCTGGACCTGTCCAAAACCTCTTTGACATCTGTAAGACTAGGTCTGTGCATGCAGTAGAATGAATCCTGGGCAGAATCTTGGAGTGGCAGAGAGGACCGAGCTGATTCAGACTACAGGTGGGGGAATGATATGTATTGAACATTATCCTATAATTTTTTGGTAACCCTCCTTGCAATAGGAAAGTCTGTACCTCTGGATGAAAAGTTCTAGTAGGTCCACACCCTTCCAATTTTCTGCAGGGACTTTGGGGTGTCTGGGTTTTATTTTTACAGGAGAACTTGGATAAATGTCATTCCCCCTACTTTGCTGCACTGTATGTTGGTGGTTATCAATATTACTTATTTCTCTGTTCCAGTAGAGCATCTTTGCTTTGCCTCACCTTGGCTGCCTCTGGGCTTTATTTATTTATTTAAAACAGTTATACCCTGCCCCTTCAGTGTACTACTGCTCAGAGGCAGCTCACAACAATAAGATAGATACAAGATACAATAAAATCCAATACAATTAACTAAATTAAACCAAAAAAAAGTTATCAGATTAAAAACCACAATCATTATTAGGTTCAAATTAAAGGTTATTTTTTAAAAGGTAAAAACTGAAAAATTATAACAAGTGAAAGAACCTACCAGATATAACGGGGGGGGGGGCATGGAGCATTAAAAAGCCTCCTTTAAAAGGTGTGTGTTAAGATGTTCTCTAAAAACACTGAGGGAGGGGCATGGTGAAGTTATTCAGGGAGGGCATTCCAAAGCCGAGGGGCCACAACCAAAAAGGCCCTGTCTCTAGTCCCCACCAACAGGATCTCTGTTAGTGGCAGACTCATGAGGAGAGCCTGAGATGATGCATGGAGGGCCCCGGCAGATTCATATGGGCAAATGCGGTCCGACAGGTACCCCAGCCCCATGCCATGTAGGGCTTTAAAGGTCAATACCAGCACCTTTAATCTAGCCCAGAAGCAGACCGGTAGCCAATGAAGCTGACGTGGGATGGGTGTCATACTGTGCTTTGTCCCACAGTAGGAGAGAAGTTTGACAGATGGCTACCCATTCTCTCTCCCAAGAAACCACATGTGTATGAGATGATCCAGCCACTGGGCGGTCCTGCCACAGGCCTGATCTGGTGGGATTCCCTGTTCCCATGACATTTCTTCCCTTTACAATATGAATTAGAAAAGTTAGTGCTTAGTACACAGCATTCTTCATTTTGCTGTACCCTTCCATAATGTTCCAAATGATTAATTAATTCTCAAGATGCATCAGTGACCCTTGCAGCAAAACCCATCACAGCGCAAACTTTGACAGCACCTGCAAGGAATCCTGAGGTCACCCCTAGGGTCTCACAGTGCCTCCATTGTTGCCAGAGGTGGTTTGTAGAAGATGAAATAGCAAAGCTTAATGTAATCCATTTTGCTCTTTAGAATAATTAAGACAGAGCCAATTTCAAATGGGATTTGTTAAATCGTTACTTGAACACGTTGGGCTTCTAACCTTTGATCAAGGTATATTCATTTTTAGAAAGTTAACTCCCTCAACTCTCAGAATTCCTCAAGGAACTCAGAGAGGTTTTAAATGTTCTCTCCCCTCCCATCTGCAAGTCAATGAAGGGAAAAGAACTGGTTAATTACATCTCCCACTTTCTGTTCGTATCTCAAGTTTGAATGTAATTGTTTGTTCCAGAAGGGGCTTAATATTCCAATGAAAAGATTTTCTGGCTCACTCACAGGACTCGACATTTTCACAATAACAAAACAGCCCAACAAATGTTGCTTTGGGAAAAAAAATAAATTTCTATTGGAGAATGAGCTCCAACTCTTAAACTTGAATATGAGTTGATGGGTATAATTAGACGTGGGGATAGTGTATCAAAATGATTAAGAGAAAAAGCTGTGGATTAGCCCCACTGGATCAGACCCAAGGCCCACCTAGTCCAGCATCCTGTTTCCTACACTGGCCCACCATGTTCATTCCATTTATATGCTTTTTTTACACACACACACACACACACACACAATTCTCACACAGCTTTAACTGTTACATTCTGGGTTTGTTTTTGTTTTATACTGTAAACTGCCTAGAGTCTTTGGTAGTGGGCAGTATACAAATGTATTAAGATGGTTTGATGTCCCCAAAGAGCCAACTGAAAATAAACACAGGGTGGACACCAGCAACAGCCACTGGAGGGATGCTGTGCTGGGGATGGCATAATGCCCTTGTGTTATACCTCATCCTTTGAAATGGCACTGCTGGGGGGCGTTGAGCTGATGGGGTGATGGACGTGGGAAAGTTATCTTTGCCACCATCACCACCACAGAATAGGCCAAAGATGAGCTCTGACCCATGTTCAGTCATGTTCTTTAGAAGGCTTCCTCCAGCAATGCTCCCAGTGCCAAGTTGACATTCCAGACAAGTGCAGAATGCACAGATCCCAGGGAGGTGTGACTGGCTGGCACATCCATGTGGGTGTGCGTAACCAGCTCTCTCTTATTATTTATTTATTATTTATTAGATTTCCATACCGCCCGTCCAAAAATGGCTCAGGGCGGTTTACACAGAGAAATAAATAAATACATAAGATGGCTCCCTGTCCCCAAAGGGCTCACAATCTAAAAATAAACATAAGATAGACACCAGCAACAGTCACTGGAGGGATGCTGTGCTGGGGGTGGAGAGGGCCAGTTCTTGGGCCACTCTTGTTTTCCCCTTCAAGTGTTTGCTGGATACGTGTGGGAGGGAAACACTCGGTTGACAGGCAGAGACTCTTGAAGGGGCTACTGAAGGCAGCAAACCAACTCTGTGCGAGGCCGTTCACACAAATTCAAATGGGCCCTTCAGTATGTGGGGAACCTGATGTGCATTGTCTCTGTCTTCACAGCAAAGTGTCTGCTTGATTCAGTCATCTTATGGCTAGATGGATTTCCGGTGGGGAATGACTGAAGGGGACTAGAGTTAAAGTAAAGAGACCCTGCATGGGGCAGATCACACACATCCAAATGGATGCCTGCAGGGAAACTAAAATGTACTACCTCTGTCTTCACAGTAGTTTGTTTTTGTTTTTTTAAAACCAGGTATCATCATTTCATGGTTAGGTTAGTTGTCAGGGCCTCGTGAGAATGGAAGCTTTCTGCATGTCTCCCCATACATTAATAGTCTATGTCATCAAGTGGATCTGGCCACAAGATGGAGCAGTTAGATGATGGTTTGGGCCAGACAGCTTGCTGCAGAATCGTCTGCTTTTGCTGCAGGCTCTCCTGGCTCTCTTTATCAGCCCTTCGAATCTCTCAGGGCTGTGCGAGGGAAAAGAATGCTTTCCCAAAGACTACAGAGTGATTTTGGAACAGGTGTACGTATGTGTGCATGGTGTGCATGTTTGCATGCGCGCACACACACACACACACACACACACACGAGTGCGCACACACACACACACCCCTTAGTGTGTCCCTTCCCCCACAGACACTGTGCTTGTTAGAAGCCTGGGGTGAAGCTGAACTCAGGTGGTGTTAAAACACATGCCAAAAATTGTTGGGATGCTATTCAGATTGGTGTGTGTGTGTGTGTGTGTGTGTGTGTGTGTGTGTGTGTGTGTGTGAAATAAAACTGAAACTGATGGAGTAATTACATGCAAACGTACAAAGCAAAAGACCAAATAAATGGAGCTATGGAAAATAAATGCCTTTGAGAACGGTTATTTAAGAATGATAGATGTGTTGTCAGCCTGCTTTCAGCTAAGAGTAAAATATGTATGTTAAAAAGAATTAGGGCTGGAGGAGGAGGGGCAGAAAATAAATAGAACCAGATCAATCAAAGCAGTAGCAGTCTCAATACTGGAGCAATATCTCCTCGGTTACTATAATGGTGAAGGTGAGCTAAGCATGTGCTTCTGGTGGTGCTTCGCTCCTGAAGTCAGGATTCCACACTCCCTTCAGTCTTTGCTGCACTTCATTCTTCTCATGGGGGCACCACTGAATGTTTGGCCTTGCTTTTTCCAGTGGGAGCTCAGAATGTTTTGCAGAAAACCTGCACAAGTACACACTTGTTCCCCTGTGTCAATTCCTGTTTGCTAAACCTAACCCTACCCTTTTGGTTCCGCATCCTGTTTTCACGTAGGCCTATGCAATTCTCTTCCTTGTGGCCCCAGAGCCTGCCCTTAGAGTGTGCCTCAAACCTGGGAGCAGAGAAGGTTTGCTTCAGCCTCCAGCCCCTCATCTCCCTGGGTCAGTGTTTTAGTCCTGGAGTTGTCCCCTCGCTCATCAACAGCACTCACACCTCTTACCCTGCCCTCTGCACTCTCTTGCTTTCCGGAACTTTCTTCCTGACCTCCTTGCCCCAACACACCTCCTTCTACCTGCCCCAACCTCATGCATGCTGTTGCCAAGGATATGGCTGGGTTCCTCTCCCTGGCATTGCTTGGGGCTATGTTGGAGTGGGCGGAGCCTGACACATCAATTCTGGGCAGCTGCTGCCTGCACAACGTTTATGGATGAGTTTACCGCTCACAGGGGCCCGGCAGCCTAGCTCACAGAGAAAGCAGTTTAAAGACCACTCCTCTGTGTCCGTATTCCCAGACAGAGGTGTGCCTAGGTAATTTTGGAGCCTGAACCTAAAGGCCGTTGGAGGCCCCCTGCTGCAATTTAAGCATGCTTTTTTAACATGTAGGTTCTTGAGGACACAAAGCACACCACCCATGATAGACTAAAGAGGATTTGGGAGCCCCAGAGGGTGTGGAGGCCCTGGACTTTGGCCCCGAAGTCCAGAGCTAAGAGCACCTCTGTTCCCAGATTTGCATGAACAACAGGTTTGTTCATCTGAATGAAGCCAGAGAAGAGTGTGCTGGTTGGAAGTCAACCTTCTAGCAAATCCCCTTTTCCTCTCCATTGATGATGTAAGGAAGCTAGTTATGGTTGTGATGATTTGTGATAATGCTCTGTACATGTTCTGAGCCCTGTTCACCAGTTCTGTTCAGACCTGTATGCAGGTACCCTTACTCACATGTTGTGCTGAATGCACGTACAACAGAGTACTTCCTATCTGTGCCATGCACCTGAGGGACTTGTACAAACTCAAGTGCAAGTGCAGTCCTTCGCAGAAGAAAAACATCTGTGTGTCTTGATATCTGAACTCAGGTACAACTTCATGTCTGAATAGGGCTCTGATGAGTGTTATGGCGAGATTTCTTCAGCAATTCCAATCTGTACATTCGCCAGGGACTTTTACACATAGCAAGCTTTACCACAAGTTTACTGGGAGGCTTTACTGCAAATTCAAAGTTGTCCCCCATAACCAACACAAATAGTGGATTTTCTTTACCCCAAATATAAACCAGACTACACTCTTACGCACTGTGAAAAACCTGAATTCCTTTGAACTGCTCCCTGATAACTCACAGGGACATCAGGATAAATCTGACCCATATGTGAATGCACTCCCTCCATTCCAGAGAACATGTGAGTTAAAGGGCTTTAAAAGCCCCATGTGAAGAACCTCCAGTCTGGAAATTGCAGAGACAGAGGGCTTTTTAACATTATAATTCTAACGTTCACTTAAACATAATAACTTGCCATTGAAAACTTGGATTTTGGACATGAGTTAGGAGTTTTCGGCTCAGGCAAGCTCTCTGAGGAATTTCAAGGGAAGCAACAGAAGTGTTTCACTAAGACTGAAAACACTGCTGAAGAGGCTTTGTCTAGCAATTCCCTGCCTGGGACCCACAAACAAAGTTGACACAAGTGGGTTGCAACCCAACATGTTCTGCTCAGTGCTTCTCTGGAGGATTTGTTTCATTCAAGAATCCTGCATATTCTAGGATTAATTCTTCCTTTATTTTCTGTTTTGCTGGTGGCAAGAGGTGGGCGGGCTCAAAAGCTTTAGTGGCCGGAGGGAGACTTCAGGGCTGGAACCGTGCAAGTAAATCAGGTTACTTTGTGACAAAAAGGAGGGACTGGTGTCTAATAACAAAATGCTTGCTCACAATGGTGGGTAATCAGCACTGCTTTAGATTCTCCTAACCAGTCATCCTCAGTCTTTAAGGTGGGATGAGAGCTGGTTCGGGAGGAGGGCTGTTCTTGTGATAGCAAGCATGACTTATCCCCTTAGCTAAGCAGGGTCTGCCCTGGTTGCATTTGAATGGGAGACCACATATGAGCCCTGGAAGATACTCCCCTTAGGGGATGAAGCCTCTCTTGGAAGAGCCGAAGGCTCTAAGTTCCCTCCCTGGCTTCTCCAAGATAGGGCTGAGTGAGATTCCTGGACCAATGGTCTGACTCAGTATATGGCAGCTTCCTATGTTCTTATGTATGAGCTGTTTTAATCACCCAAAGCAGTAGATAATGGATTTCCCCACCACCACTTCACAGATAGCATTTTCTTGTCTTTCTTTGTTTCTGCTTGGATGTTTCTGTCTGTGCAACTCATGAACTATAGGGAATTTGTCTACCAAGACCTTTTTCTTCGACCTTGGCAAAGATATTATATAGCTATGTTTCTTTTCCTTTTTGGCATAGATATTGTGAGCACAGTATAGGGCTTGAAAACAAACACAAGCATGTGCAAAGAGAAAGTTTAAATTGGCTCTCTCCAATTAACCGGCTGTCTCAATTTAAACTTCCCCCTTTTAATTGGACAAAGAGGCAACTTTTTTAAGGAGTTCTCTCTCCTCTGTTTGGCAGGTGGAGATCAAATGTCCCTCTTCACCCCAGCATAGCATCCCTCTCAGGAGCTTTTGCTGCCTGGTGTCTCCTTTGTGTTTCTTTTTTTTAGAAACTGTGAGCACTTTTGGAACAGGGAACCACATGCGAGCAACATCTTTTTTTTCTATGTGAACCACACTGAGGATGTTTGTTGTGTTGGGAAGCAGTATATCAGTATTCTAAATAACAGTAATAAACGATCAGAGGAGATTTATCTTAAAATGGCACATCTTTTCTTTAGCTGCAGTGAGATTGTTTCATATAATCATGGACACTTAGAGCCCATGATTGTTTCCTTAGTTATGTCTGCTTGTGTATGGCGGTTGGCACAGTGTGTTCTCAGCTGGCGAGCCATTTGAGAAGATGGTGCTTTGTTTGTATCCTACCAACTGGAGTTGACGAGCAAACGGTGTTCTCTTGTTGAGGCAAACCTGCTCCGTTTCAGTTCCATGTGTGATTGCTTCTGGGCTTTGGGTCTGTGTGGCTAAACTAAGATACTGGTCTTTTTAGTCTCTGGAAACAGTGTTCAATCTGTACGTTAGAAGGTTCTAAACCTGCTTATTATCAAATTCCTTCAAGGCAAATCAAGAGAAGTTGGAACAATCATGGAAGTCTCCAATAGTAGTCCAAGGGACTGCAACCGTGCTCTTCTAAGTAATTAGTATAATCCTACAAAGCTTGTCTTTTGGTAGCAAGCATGATTTGTCCCCTTAGCTAAGCAGGGTCCACCCTGGTCGCATATGAATGGGAGACTAGAAGTATGAGCACTGTAAGATACTCCCCTCAGGGGATGGAGCTGCTCTGGGAAGAACATCTGAGTTCCAAGTTCCCTCCCTGGCAGCATCTCCAAGACAGGGCTGGGAGAGACTCCTTCCTGCAACCTTGGAGAAGCTGCTGCCAGTCTGTGAAGACAGTACTGAGTTAGATAGACCAGTGGCCTGACTCAGTATATGGCAGCTTCCTATATTCCTGTTTTTGTTTGTGTTGAGATATGTTAACTCAATTGCATTTTATTAAGGAACATGGAAACTTCTATGGAAAGATGGGGGTATAGTTTCAGTAAATAAATAACCATTTAAGCTCATAGCTGCAACTTAGACTGTGAGCTGGGATAAAATATTGAAAGGCCATTCTTCTCTTTCCTGTTAGTACTAAGGAGTGGAAGCATTTTTCCTTATATTCTGTATTTTACTCCATCCATTTCCTGCCTCCTTTTATTTCTCCGGCATTTTATTGTTATTGGATCATTAAGAGAGCCCAACTGTGGCACTGATTTCTAACCACCCATTTCTCCTCGGCACCTGCTGAGCAGTTGCTGGACCATTAGATGTTGTCTTCAGAATTTCCCTCTTCCTCGAGGGGAAGTGAAGGGGGCAAGAGGTTGACTGTTCCAAGAAGCAATTCTGCAGCGTGTACAGAGTGACCCTGAACTCTCACTGAGCGCATTCAAACTGTAAGTATTAAATAGCTGCCAACTACAAAACAAGCGATCGCTGATCAAAGAGCCCTGGCTTTACAATCACCTTGCAGTGTGCTTCATCATGTTCCAGGGTTCCTTCATAGGCATTTGTGGGCCGTGCAAGGGGGTTGTTGCTCATCTGGGTTTTCAACAACATAATTTACACTTTTTTCCCCAGTGGCTGAAATTTCATTGGGAAACTGCTTGAAGCAATGTCTGCTCAGTTTGCGACTGCCTGAATAATTCCTTGCATATGGAAACTTCTGGAAGTGGAAGCCTGTGCTTTGAAAATGCACGTCGTCCTGGTGGTGTTCATTTGAACAGACTTGCAAATAAGCTGTGTGGATGGGCATTATACATGCCTATAAGTCATACTTCAGATCAGCTATTATTCCAAGACACAGACAATTTCTGAATGCAGAATTTCTACCCACTTCTTGTATTATAGCGGTCCTTTGTTCCCTCAGCACCCCGATTATGTGCTTAGAAGATGCAAATTCTGCAGTTAGAATCTATTAAAGGTAAAGTGTGCCATCGAGTCGGTGTTGACTCCTGGTTTTCTTTCATAGAATCCAGGAGGGGTTTTACCATTGCCGTCTCCTGCATAGTATGAGATGATGCCTTTCAGCATCTTCCTGTATTGCTGCTGCCCAATATAGGCATTTCCCATAGTCTGGGAAACATACCAGCGAAGATTCGAACTGGCAACCTTCTGCTTGTTAGTCAAGCATTTCCACGCTGCGCCACTTGCGGTGACTTTAGAAAATATTAGTTTATGTGTGTATGTGTATGTAGGTATATATGCGTGTGTGTGTGTGTGTATTCAGTCATATTTTTATGTATATATAATTAATATAGTATATATTATATAACTAATACATGCAATTAGAATATTTACCCCTGTTAAATGAGCAAAGAGGCACCTTTTAAAGTGGTGGGCCTCTTATATTATATTATACAAGCCCTCTCCAACCCCAGCACAGCATCCCTCCAGTGGCTGTTTCTGGTGCCAACCTTATGTTTCTTAGAGTTTGCGCCCTTTGGGAACAGGGGACCATCTTGTTTATTCCTTACTTATGTTTCTGTGTAAACCACTTTGGAAACTTTTGTCGAAAAGTGGTATATAGGTGGTAGTAGTAGTCATACAATTAGATCTGGATTACTTTGTATTGTTCTGCTATTCTGAATATTTTTTTTTTAAAGACATGTATACATACAAACAAGGATTGGAATAAAAGGAAGAGATTTTAAGATAAGAGAGAAGGAGATCTTTAGGGTAGTCCATGGGGACTTCTCTGCAATAAAGAGGACTGGCAACTTGGCCAATATCGATTTCAAACTGAAGTGACAATTGCCCAGATTGCAGGTGGATGAAAGGCAAGCGGTCCTTGTCAAACTGACCCATGGCATTTGAGGTTCCTCTGAGCCAGTTTGCATTCTTACGCTTTGTATTGACTGAACTGGACGTCCTCACCTGCCACCAGAACTGGCGGCATGTTGAAGCAGACATTCAGACTCCTGACCTTTTCTGTTGACATCTGGTTTGAATGGCCAGGGGAGATTGAACTACTACTGCCATAGCTGATCCCACTACTGAAAAGAACACTGGCCTGTTTTATGTTGTATTGTGTATGGCAGGGCAGAGGACTGTCTCTGAAAAGGCCAGTCTGTCCAACAGCGTAGGAGGACTCTGCTAGGTTCAGTGGTCTGCTGGGCTATCTTCATTGTCTCTTTCAAGCATCTGTAGATCTTATAGCAGCAATGTATATATTCTCCAATTGTCCCTGTTTGCCAGGTGTCAGTTCCTACTTTCTGGTGCATGTGTCTAGCAAAATCAGGGTCCCTGTCTTCACACACACACACACACACACACACACACACACACACACACACACACACATCAAGTACCATAGATAGATAGATAGATAGATAGGAAAACTGTTCAAATACTGGCACACCCTGTGTCAGAAGCCTGTGAATATAAAATTAATGAAGAGTAAACCAATACCTAGAAGTCAGTGCTGCCAACTTCATTGCCAGCTTTGTGCAGCCTGATTTTTTTGGTCAGGATGGCATTGAGTTGTCTGGGATTGGTGTTAGGGCCTGTGTTTGGGGATTGAAAGCTGGCATTGGCATCGCCTTGTTGGGATATCTGGGTAAATGGGACAGATAGGATTTATGCATGCCTGTCTGTGGCATTGGAAGTTGGCGAGCAGGAATAAGGTTCATCCTAAGAAGTGAACTTGGCAGGCCTTCAGTGTGGCTATCCTCCTCTCATTTGAAGTTGTGTTAAAGTTTTGGTCCAAGCACTTCTGGTTCTTATTTGTGCCCTCCCTGGCAGTGCTTTGAGTGGCCTGCCAACCATGCTGTTTAGGGGGGTCTTTAATGTCTGCCCTCCAGCTTCCTTTGGCACACCAGACATCTGTGTTCATTAACTTTGATGTTCATTATTAACTTAATTCAATAAACCGGGCCAGGCTCTTGTCTCTGCCCCCTTTCAATCCATAATTCCCTGTCGCTGTGCAATTACCTTACCTCTATAAATATTTGATGCATAGCAAAATCCTCGCTCCCTTAATTTTTCTTCTTCTCCCCTTTGCTCCCCCGGACTAATTGTTCTAGACTTGCCTCTCACTCTTGCGGCAGCTTTGATTCTTCCTTTCCTGTAGAGATTGTTAAATTCTCTGAAGGAAACTAAACGGAAAGAAAAATAAAAGGTTTCTGTATGGAATTCTGATTAGAAATGCCCTATGATGTCTAAGTGAATTGTTTACTTACACAGCCTGGGTGTCTCTGAGACTAGCAAGGGATTTCTGGGTTCATGTTTTCACCTAATCCCTCCTCCTCTGGTTCCAGTGAAGACAGCTTGAATGGCTAACAATTAAACACCTTGGCAGACAAGTTGCAGGGTCCTCCCACCTTCCCCATTCACTTCCGGAAAGGTCATTCATAATAACTGCAAACGACTTGTGCAGCACACCTACAACATTTGTGCCGAGAAGGGGCCCTGCTTAAAATTCTGTCCTCTACTGAGGCGCGTGATACTCATAATCAGAGGGGACCTGTTCTCTTGCCATGTCGGCTTCTGACCAGGGACAAAAACATTCACTTTCCATTCACAGAAATAATGTGATGGCATAAGGAAAGCTGGCCATGCGGAGATTGAATTAAATTCTTCTGATTAGGAGCAGATGCTGACAGTCTCTTCTGCAGCAACACAAGCCATTGCAGCTTATAGTACTCTCTCTGTGTGTGGGCACCTATATACTTGCAGGGAAATGGGTTTCATCTCATTTATTTTCCGTCTTTGTGATGTGAAAGGAAGATGGAAAGTCTATGAGATGAGCATTTTCCTTTCTGATCAGTTACTAGCAGGGATGTCTAAGGGGCGAGAAGCGTTGATAGCCATTGTGCCAGTTCGCCATCCCGGGTCCCACCCTGTAGCCCTGCCAATGACTCTTCTTCTCTAATGCAGGCCAGGGACGATTGCCAACAAGGATGACAATTGCCAACAAGGTACCTCTCCCAGGTACCAGGCATTCAACCTGGAGCCTTCTGCATGCAAATCCTGTGCTCTAACACCAGTCTCCATCACCCTCTCGAAATAGGTGCAAAGGTGATTTGCAACTGGATAGCACCATAAAGAAGGGGACATCTCTCTACCCTAGGTTTTATTGTTTTTCAACCCAATATTTTTGCTGCATAATGGCTTATTTGACCTTGTGCCATAAAATACTTACTTTATGCCAAGCAAAGACATTGTCCTCTCCAGGGGCAGAAAAGCCCATAATTGCAGCTGCCACAGAGGATGTAGATCTAATCCATGTATCTTCTGCTCTGTCAAAAAGTTTGCCACAAGGTAACATATTTCCCACTTGTCAATTTGAGAAACAAAGTAGGTCATTTTTCCCCCATGCAGTAATACATAGTTGCACTATGTATGCCACTTGATAAATGCCATACTCTTCCGTCTCCCCCGAGTAAGAAAAGTACAAATGCATGGCACTTTAATAACATGCCGTTCTAATATTCAGGAAATCAATGTTTCCCTTGAGCTCTTCTGGATGAAGGCTCTACTGTGTTTTCAGATTCTTTTCAACTTTCTGTAGTGAATCTCCAAGCGTGTTTCATAATTTCATGAGCACCATTTGACTAGTGAGGTCGGAAGGATACTGGTAAATCTTGGGGTAAGGGAAATAGACTCACGATTGGCTGACCCTGCAGCCAGCAGACCATAAACATTCTTGGAGGGTATGTGTTCATGGCTAGGTGTGCATCATCACTGGGATTGTGTGCAGAAACCTGGTAGGCCCACTTTGGAGTACCCAAGCAGAACAGAGGAACCCTGAGAGCGTTCCAGCTTTGTGTGCCCACCATTTCTCAGATGTGGGTGTCCTGCCGAAAGCCCCCCACCCACAATCCTTGAGCTGACAGTCCATGCGGCTTTTCCCAACAGAATGAAGAAGACTCCATTGCATATATTTCCAGCAACCTATTTTTTTAGAAAATGTAACTCAATTGTGTATCACTTTGTTGCTTAGAGTATTACTGGATTTCCAGACAGTCGGATACATAATCCTGGCCTTTATCTCATACACTAAATGACCAAATGTCTGTCTGAACAGTGTAATGGAATCCTATTGCACTTTATTATTTCTCTTTCATCATTCATTGTGGTTATTTATTTACTCTGGTAACCCAATTTAGCCTTTTCCAGCTCATGCTGAATGGTGAGTTAGATCACCATTCGCCGGGTAAGTTCTTCCCTTTTTCCTCTGGGACCACAACATTTGATTGTTAAAAATTAGTAAGCATTAGGCCTTTCTCTCATGTTTTGAAAATGGTTACTACCATAATCACAATCTCAAATCCATTTTTCTCTAATACTTCATCTACAGCACTGCGTCCCATCTCCCTATCTTCAGGGGACACTTTCTACATTGATCAGCCTTTCAAGGAATTCCAATGCATTTTAGATGTTTCTGAGGAGTGATAGGTGGGAGTGATAGGTGAGCGCCTATAGTTCCACTCATAATTGGCTCAGTCTTTCCAAACTTTTTCAGATAATTCTTGGAGAAAGCTTGAGTTCCTCAGAGTGTTCTCCATGAGAGCTCAGAAAGGCAGGGTGTAGAAAAATTACCCACAAACTCCCTGCTGACACCAGCCCACCAAAGTAATGTAGTTTCTCCTTTCCAAACTTAACCTGCTAATTGAGCCACAAAAAGTGGAGAGGGGTTCCCCCCGGCTTCCCAGAAGCACTAGATATCTTAAGACTGAAGCCTTCTCAATGTCATCACAAGGCTAGAGTTGTAATGATGACAAATTGCCAACTGTGGGGATTTGGGCTTGGGTTGTAACTGCCGGGAGGACACACGCATAGGACCACAGGAAGCTGCCTTGTGCAGTTGGTCATGTTGACCCCTGGTCGCTCTAGCTCAGCGTTGTCTACACTGACTGGCAGCAGCTCTCCAAGGTTTCAGGCAGGAGTCTTTCCTTGCCGTACTTGGAGATGCTGCCAAGGATCAAAACTGGGACCTTCTGCATGCAGACAGTTGCTCTGCCACTGGGCTACAGCCCCATCCATTCTAGTATGCACACTATTCTGAACCCTTTGCCTCTGAGACTTGGCACCATTGCTAGATCTGAAGAAAGCTCTACAATCCAGTCATTTCTACTGAGAGTCATTGGCCGATTGGGCACCTCATTATGGTGTTGATGGTCAATGTGCCCTGCAATTCTCAGTAATTCTTGCAGCTAGCAGCTTTCTTCTTTGACTCCTGAGCCAAGTGATCCACTGCTAAGAGTTGAAGGAGAATGGGGCTTGAATCTTTCAGCATATACACACATATCTCATCTATACCATAGAAAACAAAACTATAAAAAGTTTGGATCACAGATTCAAATTTAGAATATTTCCTTTTTGAACTCTCTTGATTTTCAATTGGACTCCTCTTTTTTGAACGCTTTCTGTAGCTTTGGGTTCCAAGCTCTAGCTATATAGTCTTCTTTTCTTTTAATTTCTGTTGAATCTCCTGTTTTGAGTTCTATCTTTTGTATTGCTGAGGCTGATTTGCAGATATGCTTGGAGTGGTAAGATATCTACCGAATTATTTAACACGTTTAAACCTCTTAGGGTCAGTTTGTCTAACCTATTTTCAATGCAACCCAGACAAAATGTTTTCTGGAGTGTGTGCTTCATTTTCTGGCCAGTGGTCTAACAGCTGGTCAGAAGAAGAACTCAATAACCTAATGGCTAAAGTGGTGGCTACTGGGGGATATTAGGAATTAGAAATACATAATTCCAGCTGTGGTACCACATTAAATGGTAATGTACCCAATGCATTCAGCAGCCAAACGGAACATCAACAACTACTTTGGAACTGGCCCCAACTACATGGAACTGGCCCCCACCACAAACCTTCCAGGATTCTAAACCATACAGAGAATAGCTTCCCTTTTTCAGTCCTTTTCATGCCCTGATTGCAGAGACATCTGGGAATGTGGCCATGCAGTGGTTTGGTTCAAGGGGACCTGAATAGCCGGCTTCTTGCCAGTCACCTCCCTCATGCACTCACCATCCATGGATGGCAAACAAACAAATAGGGAAGCATTTTCCACATTTGCCTTGCCCAGTGGCAGAACAACTCAGGTGCATAATATGGGAGTGGGGAGTACTCTGAAGTTATCCATGATGGAGAACTAGACTGCAGTCCATAACTTGTCCACTTCCTTTCTTATCAACACACGTGCAGGCAGTAATTAGCTAAGTACATCTTTTTCCGTGGAGAGAGTCAGGGAACCAGAAAAAAAGTGCAATGTGCTTTGAGGCAAGAGTAACCCACAAATTAACATAACTGGAGAACAAAAACAACCACCTTGAAATGTTTATGGTTGATAAATGCCATTCCTCAAATTGGAGTGGGAGGATGGCACACATTGAAAATAAGTCACCCACTGTGGTCCAATGAGAATCCTCTGTTAGAGGGCATTCAACCCATTTGTCCCTTGGTTGCCAGCTGGAGACAGGCTGTATGTGCCTCAGGGCCCTCTTTATTCTTGGATGTTCACACACATTTCTGTGCACGCTATGCCCCCTTAGGGGCTGCTCGGCACTTGGACAATTCAGCCCAGCCTGATGAGAATGTTGCCTTCCTTCTGAAGCTGGCATGCTTACAGTTAACTTGGTTTTTAATGGCTTTTGTCTGTTTGGGTTTGTTGTCACCCTCCCGATTCGGTTTTCCTCCATCTATCTAGAGTCCTTCAGAGAGAAAATATTTTCCTTTTCACGACACCTCTGATGATTAATTCTGGACCAGGTGACAAATGTGAACAAAAGGGTGGCAATTACAATTCCATTAATCACTTAATAATTGGGGTCTCTGGCTCCGTTGTGACTTCAGGCTTTTGCATCCCAAGGAATTAAGGAGAAATTCTTATTCATCACTGAGCTGCCTGCCCTGACAAAGACTGTTTGCTAACCATAGATCTAATCATTTCAAGATGCACTACAATTAAGAGGCTGTGCAATAAAGGAAGCACACTACTGGTCCCTCAAGACCCGAAGAAGGAACCTCTCTCTGTGCACCATGATTTAACATTAAACGCCATCCTTTCAATCCCAGTCTCTCTGGAGGATTATAAATATTTAAAGCCTTTAATAAACCCAACTCAAGTCCCTGTCTGAATTCAGGAGGAGCAAGCTGGTCTCACATACAGACACAAGTCTGTTCTCTGTGCCACCAAGGAATCATATTTGTGACAAATCACCTCCTTAATTGTAGCCCTTATACATATAATAGGCACACACAGGGTTTAACAACTGAAACAAAAGTTGACTGTATGAACAAGTCAACATGGGAAGTGTGGGGAAAGCACTGTTGGGCCACTTTAGACTGGAGATGGGGAAGTGCTTGGTACCAGCAGAAAACAGGCACTGCAAGGAGAGGGTGGAGCAAGAACCATCCCTGATATGCTAGTTTTCTCCT
Source organism: Hemicordylus capensis (assembly GCF_027244095.1). Taxonomy (NCBI): domain Eukaryota; kingdom Metazoa; phylum Chordata; class Lepidosauria; order Squamata; family Cordylidae; genus Hemicordylus; species Hemicordylus capensis. The sequence goes on from NC_069667.1 coordinate 26,258,158, forward strand.
TGTGGGAAGTTCTTTCATGGGAAGTATTACAATGTGATTGCACCATACCGCCAGCAGATTTAAGTGGTCCCATTGGATCTACTACCTAATTCAAGGGTTCTCAAAACTTGGATCCCCAGAACTAATGGCCATTGTGGCTAGGGATTATGGGAGTTGAAGTCCAACAATATCTGGGGACCCAAGTTTGAGAACTCTTGATTTAATTCCTCTGTATGTGTAGGCTGCATGTGTTCAGCCCTGCAGCTGTTTTTGGACTACAGCTCCTAGGCACAGTGGCTGTTAGTAATTATGGATGTTGTGGTCCACATTTGCTGGAGGGCTGGAATTGTGTGCAGCCCTGGTGTAGGCAATGCTAGACCAGTGTAGTCAACTGGATGTTTCTGTGAAGCTTAAAGCATCATGAAGGCTTTTTCCTTTTAAAGGAATGCAGGACACTTACGTTTCAGACAAATGGTAATTACAAACCACAGATTGGTTAGAATGCGTTAGAATGCTTTCAAACAAAATTAGTCCACAAACATATAATCAATGGGTACCAAGAGGGTTATATCCTTGCAGAGAAGTATTTCGGGGAAGTTTGTACTGTACAATGGCTGTGACTCGTGTGTATTTTGGAAAGATCTCCAGTAGCAATATGGTATGAGAGAGAGGGGATAAGAATGGATATATCTAAATGAGGCCTACACAAGTTGTGGTCTTCCAGATGCTCACCCCATTCCACAATAAGCATAGCTATTATCTGCCAGTGTATATTTAGAAGATCAGTCATTCAGCATCTTGCTAATATGGCAAAGGGCTGCAGACATCCTGCAAATATGCTGGAAGTGTGTGTGTGTGTGTGTGTGTGTGTGTGTGTGTGTGTGTGTGTTCATAAATAATTCTTTTTTAAATGAAAGTTGCTTAAAAATCTATAAATTAAAAAAAAACTCATCTTGAATTTTTTTTGTTCCCATCCTAAGAGTTTGATATGCTAATTGATACTGACTTGCCTTGAATGATTTAGAGTTTTGATTTCCCTTTTTTCTGCCATGACTTAAAAGGCATATGGTTAGATCAAAGTGTGTTGCAAGTAGGAGTGTAACATCAGCTGCATAAGAAGGGTCCAGGTCCCTTGCCATTTTTCTTATTTGCCCAAATTTGTATTGGGGTCTCTATATATGGAAAAGCTCCATGTTGGTCTTGTGGATGGAGTGGCATTCATGCTTAAATACACCTTGCTGGCCTGGTGAATGGAGCAGATTCTCTAAAGGTCCCTGCCAACATTGGTGTATGACCAAGCAACATCTTTCTCATGCAGCCTCTTAATCAATCAATAAATCGGTGCAACAAAAAGACTTTTTTAAAAAACACTAATGGTGTGTCATGACTCAGAATATGGACCCCTGTTGTCAGTGGAGGTAGCTAATGGCATGGAGGATGAGGAATCTGGGTGCAGGAACCATCCCTGAGCTGTTGATGTAGCTACCTTCCCTGAGACTTCTTGTGCAGGGTGTCCCAGGAGCCAGCCATGTTTATATTTGTTCTACTGAAGCTCCAAAGCTCCAACAGAGCCAAAGCCTGGAGGAAGAATGCACAATTCCTTTCAAATCCCCATATCTTGCCTCGGAGATCAGTGCCTGAGACACCACCTGGCCTGCAGGACTTCTTAAACCCTGTGTTGGCTTCAGTTGGATGCTGGAGTGGCATTCTAAGCCTGAGGCTCAAATTTGCCTTCTTTGCAGCAGGATTCTGTAAACGATTCCACAGGGAGCTGGCCATGGTCCTGATTTTATTTGCTCTGCTCTGGATTCCCACCAAGCCTTGCTAGTCACTCACTCAGCGTGCAACAGGATATGGCACTACTCCAGTATCCAGGGACATCCTGAGGCAAAGGAGAGTATGACACCCCACCACCGCTGCCACCACCTGCCAGTGGGTGCTCAGCATTCCCAGGCTATGCTGTCGAGGCAATGATAGCATCCAGGTAGTGCCACACAGTCAGTGGCATTCCTGGTGTGCTCCAGTGGGGCAAAGAGGGGGAAATGGAAAGAGTAGATAATGGACACCACCCAGTGAAGAGAGGAAGGGCTGTGGTAGCAGTTGGCAGGGAGGCCCATGGTCAGAGACCAGTGCTTGCTGTCCCTGCTTTGCGTTAGTACCTGAGGTGACCACCTTACACTGCCTCATGGAAGGGCCGCCCATGCCAGTATCCCCACATATTGTAGTGTGAATGTTCCATGAGGAATATTGAGGAAGAGAACTGGTCTTGTGGTAGCAAGCATGACTTGTCTCCTTAGCTAAGCAGGGTCCACCCTGGATGCATATGAAAGGGAGACTAGAAGTGTGAACACTGTAAGATATTTCTCTTAGGGGAGGAGCCACTCTGGGAAGAGCATCTTGGTTTCAAGTTCCTTCCCTGGCATCTTGAACATAGGGCTGAGAGCAATTCCTGCCTGCAACCTAGGAGAAGCCACTGTCAGTGTGTGTAGACAATACTGAGCGAGATGGACCTATGCTCTGACTCAGTATATGGCAGCTTCCTCCTGTGTTCCATTTCTGGAATACCCTGCTTACTTTCACCACTGTGAAGAGGACATAGTTCAGTGAAGTAAAACATACTTTGCACGCAGATGATCTTGCAGCTGATAGGAAAGACTTCTGCTTGAAACCTTGGAAAGTCACAGCCAGTCAGTCAAGATTATTGGACCTGTGGTAGCTTCAGATGTTTTCATAGACACGCCCCCCCGCGCATAAAATCAGCTGTCTTGACCCAATGGTTCATGGCCATCTGTTTCCACACTCAATGAAAACAAATTAGGTATGAAGTGTGTCTGGGATGCGAATGGGGACTGTGCATTCCTAGATTGTTTCACCCCATAGCAAGCATAGGGCAGTGAGAAAACGTGCCCATCCACCTTTCGTGAACACCAGCTAGCAGTTAAACGTATCAATCATATGTGGCCCTTTGCAAACAAGGTGAGGCGGAAGCATGAAAAATGGTAGATAAATGGCAATCTGGTCATTCAGCTGTGTTGGAGACCGAGCTGCAAAAACAAACAAGGAACACCTGTTCTGCTCCACTTACAATAGGAGCTGTTTGTGGAACATATGTTTCCTATTATTAATGTTAACCTTGTGCTCAAGCATTTAGTGGAGTTTGGTCTTGTTGAGGCAGCCGCTGCTCCATGACGGCTGTTGGAGTTGGTTTGAATCTGAGGAATCTACAAGGAAATACTTAACTTTCCATCTCCCTCAAACCTGCAGGGCAGACATTTTCTGTAACTGTACCCAGGTCTAGAAAGTATGACAAGAAACTACCTTATTCTTCAGTCCTTTTTCTGTGCAGAATGATACCTTCTCTGCATCTTCCCTGCTTTGATCTTGATCTTTCTACACGTTTCTTGGCATGCACTCTCCTTGTTATTTCCTCTCAGCTGACTCCTTGTTTCTTAGCACCCACCTTGACATGACTCCTGGCTTCTCTTCTGGAACATCCTTGGATCAGCCACTTGACTTGGATTGCTGATTGGCTATTCCTGTGTTTCGCCCTCTTTTCACTGAGCTCGCTTCCTCTTCATCCCGATTCCTTGAAGGCTATCCACTTCTGTACTTAATCCAGTGAAGACGGTCTGCATCTCATTTGCTGGGCTTTGCTATATTTTGGATTTTTTAAAAAAAATCACCACCACCACCCCACAATGTATTTCAGAATGTGGCCTGCCTCACATATACCAGTTGTATGTTTGAGAACCAAATCTCCTTTTCTACCATGTGTGCAAATCATGCATGTAAAAGCGGTGGTGGGGGGGAGGAATCAAGCACATTGGTCATCAAGGCAGAGCTGCTATGTTAATGCTGTGCTTGATAGAGGCATTCCCCCTCTGCAAATGCTTCAGGGCCTTGCAAGTGTATTTGAACAGGGATTGTGCTTCTGCTGCTGTTTTATTTTGTTCTACATGTTTGCTACTTGTTTTCTGGTGTTGTACATATGCTGTATTCCTCCCCCATAAATTTCTCTTAACAACAGATATTCCATCTTTCATTGTTTCTTTCACAATGCTTCGCAGTAATGGTGATATTGTGACTTATTCTCCCTGGAGTTTATTTTTCATTATCTCTGGGTGCCATCCTTAGAATGACTTGGCTTCAAACTAGCTGGGAGAGAACACAACGATTTCGATAAAACTAATTCTTGTGTCAAGACTTGGGCACGTCTATGGTTGTAAATTTGATTTTATTGCTAACCCTTTGCCAGACAAGTACTTGCTGCTCTGTGCAATTTCTTGCTGGTAGTTTCTCAGCTGTTGTTTAAACAATTAGATGTGTAATTTCTACCGGGGGGGGGGAGGAAACTCGGCAATCCCCCACCCCCTTTATTTTAACTGTGTGTGTGCCTCGCTGAAAATCTTATGAACACACTTGTCAATTAAATGACTTTTCACTTGACAACCTCTCCACATTGTATGCTGCCAGGTTAAATAAACAAATAAAAGAATATAAAATAGCGCTGAGATATAATTTTACATAAACAAAAACGTTGACGATCCTGCCTCTTTAAAATACATCAAGTGACATCCCGACTAAATTCCTGATGAGTAAGTAGTCCAGCTGAAATTAATGGGGTCATTTCAGTGTGGGACTACTCATGAGTAATTTAGTCTGAATGTCTGTCATTGATTTTCAGCTCAGTCAGCTGCCTGCTGGCCTGTTTACCTTTTGAGAACAAAATGTGGAATTGAGTACTCCACTGGGTATTTTCAAGGATGAACTTTTTTTTTTAGATTCAGAGGTAGAGCATCTGCATCTGCTTTGCATGCTGAAGGTCCCAGGCCCTATGCTTTCTATGGGCTACCAGAAGTCCCCTGGCTTGCACCAGGCTAGATACAGTTTGCAGACTGAGACTGTGGGTTCTTGCAAGTGTCCGCAGTTTTGTATGGCAAATAGCTCTTCAGCCAAGAAGAGGTCCTGCTGGCAAGATCTCACCTTGGCCATGAAACTGTCATTTGTAGGTGGAGCTTGAGGAACATTGCCAACCTCCATGAACCCTTGCTGGAACGGACAGCTTTGGAGCTTCATGCATGCAGGTTAGAGGAACCAAATTCCCATTGGTTTGGAAATAAGCAGAGCCATTTCCTGTTCTCTTGGAAAGAATGTGGCTTATTTCCAGTCCAAGCCACAGTGAACTCACTCATCTCTATAAAGCATTGCTACTGCCTTTATGTCAAGCACCATTTGCCTGAACGTCCCTGGGATGAGTCCATATCAGCATCACCATTTCGCCATCAGGTCAAACTCTAAAATATATATAACTTTCTGAGAAATTAAATATTAACTAAAAGCATTCATAAAACATGATTTAATGAGCGCTTTAAAACATATCTAATGAAATATAGATTTTCTGCCTACACAATTTTATATGTATCTAAAACATATCCAGATGCAAACATACACTGCTGCACACGCCCTCCCAGCTTCATGGGTGTGTGGTGTGCCCAGACACTGTATCCCTGTTGAGTTTCAGAAGCTGTTAAGTGTGTTAACAACTTCCTGAACCCATCCAGGTCTGTAGTCAGAGATGTTAAGCACACTGTCTTCCAGCAGAACCAGTAGTGAGAAAATGTCCACATGAGGCGATATCCCAGGTCCTGCCTCAGTGAAACACCTTTTGTACTCTTCAGTGGGGCACAGGCAAAAATTCTCATAGCAACGATGACTGACAAGCTGCCGACATCTGCTCTTCCAATGCTGCTCATTGCTTGACTCTGCCTGCTGTATGCTAGATTAATGCATTTCCATCAGTTTTAAACCCAGACACATGTTTGTTCTTGAGAAAGATCTGATCCTCATGAGCACAGTCATCATACCCCATGCATGCTTCTGGGAAATCGTCGTGGTTTGGCAAACATTGGGGTAGGAGGAGGGAGGACTGATCAGCTGCTAGCCTTGATCAGAGTCAGATGGTGGCAACCAACCCAAATTGTCTACCTGTATTGCCGGTCCCGGCCGCTGCACCTGTGCAATGAGGTAGGGGGCGAGGTTGTGCCTCTGTCATCTGAGGCAGGCACGATGGCGGTCATCTTGGTTCCCCCTCCACGTGGCTGGGACTGGCCAATCGGGAAGGAGGCAGGATGATTGGGCCTGGCCGGCTCCATACGAAGCAGTTGCTTCTCAGCCGGGTTGCAGAGCCCACTTTTGTGGCAGGAGGGTGCGAGTGTTGGTTAGGTAGATTCAGTAATGGTGTTTGGCTGGATGGCTATTTGGGGTGTGAGGGGGTCAAGGAACAGCTGTTTGGGGCTTTTGCGGCCTGCAGGGCTGAGAATGGCCCCCAATTGGGGGGTGGCTCGACTCAAACCGCTTTGGCGGCTTGAGTTGGGGGTCGCCACTCAACAAGGTAAAGCCTCACAGTGGGAGGAGGTCAGGACATTCTGCCTGACCAAATCAGTACCCGGCTCTTCTCCCTGCTGTGGGGATGGCCCTCATTAAGGAGGCAGCCCCACACGGGAGGAGTACCCACACTCGGTTAGTTAGGTACCTCGTTGCAAGTCTTATTCTGTTGTACATGAATAAAATGGCCCTATTTTACTCCAACTAAGCATGTCCTGGCTTCATAGGGGCTGGGGGTGCAATGAGGTTGGAGGAAATGCATGTTCTGCTTCATCCTACCCAGTTTGCAGCTAGCACATGGTCACTTCCTCTTCCTCCTACCTCAGTGTTTGCTGACCCGCAACCATTTTTCAGGAGAGTGCACGGTTGCAAAAGCCTGGCTGGTGACTGCTCCTGCTCAGGTCCCGCTCATGAGAACAAGGCCAGTGATCCTAAAATAGCAATGGGTCAGAATGCAGCTCTGCAGCTGGTATGTGTAGAATGGCAGACTGTGTTGTGCACTCAGTTGTATACATGTGCACTATTGATGAGACTTGTCCATTGATATTTAGTTCTGGGAGGCTCTGGGGAGACAGCTGAACCCAGAAAAATGGGAACTTGGATTTTTTTTTTTTAAACTGAGTTATGTTTGTTATGGCTTTGACAGGTGGAGAAACTCCTAGTGGAGACAAACCACCAGCAATGTAACTATCTGCTAATGCATTGATGACTGTCGTTTTGCTGTTCCTTATTTTCCTGTTTCTGCATTTGCATTGCATTTGTGCAATTTGCACAAATTGTATTCCATACCCCCACGCCTATAATTACATATTATATTATAATCAGTAAATCTGAGTCTTGAGCAGTAGGATGAATTAGGATACTTTAAGGAGCAAGGTATTTTTCTGTGAAATACAGAAAATACCTTGCTCCTTAAAGTATCCTAATTCATCCTATTTTCTGTGAAAGTGATATGCTATATATATTTTTAATGCCTGTAAGCAATCTTTGCTGGAGGAGATCTGCTGGAGGAGTAGACTGGGATGAGGGATCCCAGAGATTCACTCTTCTATCCTTTTAGGATCCCTTATATGAAACCTTCACAAGGAAAGCTTACCATAACCTGAAATGGACAATGCGAAAAAACTGCATTTGTCTTGGGACTAAGCAGCCTCCCTAGAAGAGAACCTATTGAACAGCATTTTAATGCTGTAAACTTATGTCAGGTCTCAGCAGGCTTTAGGCTCCAGGCTCCAGCTGCTTTACATGATCTAGAGTAGATGGCTTTCACGCCAAATGGGCCCAAAGTTGCTGCATAATGCAAAATAGGCAGAGGCTGGATTTGAAACCAGGAACAAAGACAGATGGAGACAAAGGCAAGTCTGTTATCAAAGACGGGTGTGCAACATCAGTAGAGATCAGCATGTAGTCAGTACCAGGCAGGGTTCAAGATTCAACGCAGCAACCAGGGAGCATATATGTGGGCAGCATCCTCACACCACAGATGAGCTGCTTTGACAGAGAAGCAAGTTCTGATAGGGCCTGGTGGGCCATGTTTGGCCACTGGGGTCAGCTGGCTGAATGTCAGACTGATATTGTTGCCGAAGCACAGAGCTCAGTCTGCTGGTTTTTAGTGGAGATGGACTGCTAGTGGATCAAGAAGTGGAGGCACCAGAACTTTGTCTTGCCTGAAGCTCCAGTACAAGACAGACACACACACTAGTCAGAGACACACTTCTCTCTAGCAGGAACTGCATTTTGGCTGGGACCCTAGACTGTGCAAGTCTTGTTAATTCTGCCCTTCTTGGCAAGCGTATTCACATGTTATGCCCACTGGGGTGAGAGTATCTATATTTCCAACGTTCTTCTTTCTTTTCCGTGGGGTGGCACAGACTTGATATTTAAACCCAACTCTCTCCTCCTCTTTTAGATTCCTGTCCAGCAACCTGTGCTAGCCACATCCCGTTTTCCTCTGGGAGACTCAGCTCCACTCTATATGCTCTCTTTTAATAGAAATATTGGATACCGCATCCCCAGAGATGCTTGGAAAGCTTGCAGTTAAATGGAAAGTATAATACACTTGAACTGGTGTCTTGCTGGGCCCGAAAAGTATATCATGTGAGTGTTATAAATAAAATATAAATGGTGAGGGTAATGGAAAGAAGGCTGCCTTTGCAAAGCTTTTCTTTCTGCCTAAAACCAGGCATCCTTAGAAGACGAGACAGTGCTAGCAAGGAGTTATTTTTGTGTGCCTGCATCTTAATGCCAATTATTGAAGTACATTTAAGTGAAAAGAGTCGGGGCAGGGGGAGAGAGCCTGAGCACAACTTTTTTAAACCAAAGTAGCTGGATTTCCGCCACATTTGGTCTCACTGACAGTAGCGCAACTTAAATCTGAGCATGTTGGCTTCTCACTGGGATGTGGCTTGGACTCTGTGGAAAGCTTCTGGTAGAAATAAGCCTAATAAAGAGAGACATGGAAGGATCTGCTGCCCAGTCCCCATGGACTCTCCAAAATCATTTGCAATCGAACGTAATGAGAGTGTGATTCCAAGTCATCTCAATGGTGGTTATTCAGGGAAACTGCATGGCAGTTTGTACCCATTGTGTGCTGCACTGGGAAGGTTTTCACATTATGTGAGCAAAAACATGCCTGGATTCACCCTGATGGTGTAAGCACTTGTATTTGGATCGATTCTGATCAGATTTCTGTCAAGTGTATTGGCTTAACAATGAACATGGAGGAACCTTCATCAATACCATAGAATGGGGCATGTCTGATGGGGGTGAAATGGCCCATTGGGCACAGTTGTATCAGTTCCAATTATCAAGCTTATACAAGACACAATCCTAGGGTTTTTAGCTTTGGGGGGACTGTAGTAGGAAGATGAGGGGCTCTTAAACCTTTGACTCTGCTGTGGTACCTATCCAAATAATTCCTTTCTCCTCAGCTCCTATTTCGCCCAGGAAGGAAGTCCCCATTGGTGACAACAGGAAGTTTTGTTCTGGGGCAAATACCAGCTGTAGGGGATCTGATCCAGAGGGGAGCCAGGGTGAGGGTTAGCACTAAATCCCCCTCCCCCCACTGTGGTCCTCATCTTTACTGGGACCCCAAGAAACTACTGTTTACATCTTAAACAATCCTGTAGGTCCCAATCACTCGAGAATTATCTCATCCAGTTTGGCCCATAGTTAGCTGCGGTGAATACTGACAACTGGATTTTGCCCACAAAGAGTGTATTTGTCTTCTTCCACCTCATTGAACAAAAGCATTGCACTGTGGCTTAGGCAGGGCTGAGGCTACAGGAGGCCTGTCGGAATCTGCCCTCCCCAGGTCATCCCAAGCCCTTGGTTGATTGTTCTGCTTTTATTTTTTAGCCCTAGTGGCAGTGTGAGCCTCTTGTGGCAGCTCCGACCCTGCCTTCCCCGCTGTCCAATGGGCTTTATCCCAAAGACCTGTGTCACATCACGGGCCTTTGGGAGAAAGCCCATTGGCTGGTGGGAAGGGTGGAAGAAAAGAAACTTCTGCCAAGGTTGCTCAAAATGGAGCTCTTTCCCACCTTCTGTTCTCATTGGGGAATGGGGTCATTGTAGGTGACGGCCTCTTGTTTTCCTGACCCCTGAGAGTGGGAAAAGGATCTGCAGCTACCACTAAACATCCTCCCTCCATTAGCCAATGGGGAATGTGAGCAAATCCATCACCCACTGCCTGTTGTAAGCGTGGGGGGGCATAGGGGCCCAGCATGCCATAGGGTGCCCAAGGAGGGACATTTGCCCCATAGCCCCCTTCAGCCTGGCACTGGCACTTGGGTGGATGAATGCATGTGAATTGCCTTTACTGAGGAACATTGTGTGTGAGGAAAGATGTTGAAGTTCTGTTTGCGCTGTTCTATCTGTTCCATTCCATTCACATCATTACTTGATGCTGAAGTCACTTTTGTAATCCCCTTGGGGTTTACGGTTTGCTTTTGTAAACCGCCTTGGGGTTGTTTTTAATGAAAGGCGGTATAGAAATTAAACAATAAATAAATAAATAAATAAGTCTTCTAGGAATAAAAATGCAAGAACAAAAAAGTCTGTTGTTGCATTAGCTAATATAATAAGAATTGACCTGAGTTTAACTCAAATGCCTTGTTCACACAATCATTCAAATCTAGGTTTTATGTAAGTAACATCAGCATGATTGTGTGAACTCATGCAAAGGTAGCTTATACCCAGAGATGAAGCTGAGATCCCCACTTTGGCATGGATTCACACGATCACATTTACATCGGTAATCCACATTAAACCTAGATTTGAATGACTGTGTGAACCAGGTCAAAGACTTGTGTTTCCAAAATATATACAATAAGAACCAATGTCTCAATATGTTGCAAAGGTGTTTTAAATATCATTACACAAACTCTCCCACAAACATAGTTCAGTGTAATGTGGGCCTCTCTGAAACCTATATGTATTTTGTTGGGTTACTTGTAGAAACTTGGATGCAATTTCCCAATTCGTGGTTGTTTTTTTAAACCAAGTTTGTCTACTGTGCGAAAACAACATACTGCTGACAGCATCGTTTCAGAATCTTCTCTTATAATAGTTATGTTATGATAAATTTCAGCAATAAAAAGGGAGCGTTTTGGTGTCAATTTACCATTTAGCCATGACAGCAAAACTTTACTAGATGGGAGCTGTAAAAAGATGAGGCAGGGCATGGAGAGCCTTAAAGCGGTGGCTTTGCAGTGAAACGTCTTGTACAAGTTTCTCGGAAATCCATCTTTTCTGAAGATATTCTCCATTGGCACATTGTGTCTGTCAACCTTCTGCTATTTTTCATTCAAGACAGTTTTTTCACCCCCAAATAATTTGTGCTATTGCTTCCTGGCTTTAGTGGCACAGTGGGGAGAAGCTTGACTAACAAGCAGAAGGTTGCCGGTTCGAATCCCCGCTGGTACTATATTGGGGAGCAGTGATATAGGAAGATGCTGAAAGGCATCATCTCATACTGCACGGAAGGAGGCAATGGTGAACCCCTCCTGTCTTACCAAAGACAACCACAGCGCTCTGTGGGTGCCAGGAGTCGAAATTGACTTGACGGCACACTTTACCTTTAATGCAAGTATGCCTTCCTGGAATACATAAAAAATATTTTAAATAGTTCTTGCAACTAGCCAAGTCAAAGAGAAAACCAATTATACACCAATGGTGTATACACAGAGCTGCCACAGAGGCATTAGGGTGACCTAGGCAAAGCTGGAAAATTATGTCCCCAATGAAAGTATGCGGTACAGAATTATACCATGCCAGTACCTAATTGACAATGTCCTCATCTCACCTCCTAAGATTCTCCACTCAACTTCCACTGACATTTGATGAGCCCCTGGTGGCGCAGTGGTAAAACTGCCGCCCTGTAACCAGAAGGTTGCAAGTTCGATCCTGACCAGGGGCTCAAGGTTGACTCAGCCTTCCATCCTTCCGAGGTCGGTAAAATGAGTACCCAGAATGTTGGGGGCAATATGCTAAATCATTGTAAACCACTTAGAGAGCTTCCAGCTATAGAGCGGTATATAAATGTAAGTTTAAAAAAAAAAGTTGGGCATTGGATCTTGGATGAAAGGAACTGGCACAAGAACTGGAGGTTGACAGGTTCAGACAGCACACCTGTAAGGGTGAATGCTCCCTGGAAACCTCTGTCCCCAATGTTCCTTACTTTCAATTGGTGATGTGGACCAACCCTGTATATAAAACAGTCCTGCTAGCTAGGGGTGTGCAAACAGGTTCGACGTCAAAACACTTTGGTTCAACTGTTCGGGATCAAACCAAACCACCCCCTGTTATGTTTGGGGGGGTGTTCACAAGCTTGACACTGTAAAAACAACAACCCTTTACCGCCCTCAGAGGAGGTGGTGGTGGGGGGTGTCCACAGAGGTTCCCCATCCCCCTGCCGGCCTTCCTCATGCCCTGATCAGCCAGTTTAGCCACTCTTCGACCAGTTTTTGGCATTCACCCGGTGGCGTGGCAGACATTATGGAGCCTCTGCATGGCCTGGGCAGAGGATAACTGGGGAGCAAGCAAGGCAACCTTCTCTCCTTCCTGCCTTCTGTACCCCTTTCAAAACTTGCATGGGTTGGTTCTGAAAGAGCGTGGGCAAGGCAGCAATTTGTGCCACACCTCAAGTGTCGCAATACCTTGTGCTGCCCTTCAACCAGAGTTAGAACAAACCAGAGTTCCTTGTGTTCATATGTAGCAGGAGACATTGGTTTGTTCAAAAGCAGAAGCTTTTGATATCCTCCTACTTGTACGTAGTCTCTGGTTAGGGAAACCAAATTCTGCTTACAGCTCATCAGGGCTTATCCTCATAGAAAAAAAAACAGTGACACTCTTTGGACTGGACTTCTGGGTGGAGGTCCATTCCCCTGCAAGCTTGCGGGGCCTCCAAATGCTGTGTGGCCAGCTAATGTAAGTAGCGGGGTTGCCTATGCAAAGTGTGGTGTATCTCTGCAAGTCAGTGGGAAGTATGCTATTCAGAATCTCATCTAAAAATAAAAGGAGTTTCCAGCTTTCCCTGAACATGTTCTGGTGTAATAAATAGTACATTGCAGCTTATCTGGTGTGGGGTGGGGGTGCAAAAAGCCTTTAGGTCCAGGCTCCAAAATTACCTAGGTGCACCTCTGAATAAAACCATAACTTCGAATAATGTCTGGTCTGACCCCAGTCTTGGCCACTGTCTTTTCCAGGGGCACATCCTGTTCTCCTGTTAGTATGCAAGGAAGCGGCCATGTATGTGCACAAAGTGTCAAAGGGACTAGTGCCATAGCATAAGACATTAACTTATGCAAATTCAAAGCCAATATTTAAGGTTACAGCCTAGATTGTATTTTAGCATGTTTCCCATGCGTTTTGCTTGCTGCCGTTATTGGACGATGGTTTTACTCTTGTCACCATCAAGAAGGGCTATAAATTGAATAAATTGCAGGGGCATATTTGCTTTCTGACCCTTTATTGCTTTTCTGTTTTTCATCTTTGCTGAAAGCCAGTTTTGCTGTAATCCTCAGTTTTATGCATATTTCCACCACCCCCTCCATCGCAAGTAGTTTTGACCTTCCTCTTTCAGGAGATCCGTCTCCATAAAACAAAGTATGTTTCCCCAAAATAGCTAACCTCCAGGTTTAGCTGTTTAGAAATCTGCAAGGTTGCATAGCTATCTCTGGAAGCCACACAAAGCAAAAATCTCAGGCACGCTGCCTGTGGCTTGGGCTACTTTGGCAGAGCGTTCTCTCAAGGCATGCTGGGTTGCTTGTAGTCAGGACAGAATCTGGCTTTGAGCAAGGGGTGATTACTTGCTTGTACTACTGTGCACGCAGCCTGGGATAATAACTACTAGAACAATGATGAAACTCTACTTTGAGTGATAAATGATTTTGACATGCAAACAAGCATGTTTGGTTTGTGTAGTTCGCAGGGGAGCAAGAGCAGGAGAGAGGGCATGCCCTCAGCTCTTGCCTGTGGGCTTCCCAGAGGCATCTGGTGGGCCACTGTGTGAAACAGGATCCTGGACTAGATAGGCCTGGGGCCTGATCCAGCAGGGCTGTTCCTATGTTCTCATGAATAAGAAGACGGCTTCCTGGCACAAAGGGGCTGGCAGTCAAGATAAAGGAACAAAAGGGAGATGTGCAAACTGCATGCACACACTAGACCGCATTCCCCCACTTTTCATGGAGTTTTACAGTTGTTAGCTGTTCTGAACTAATAGTAATAAAATCCAAACTACTCCAAAGTATCCAAAGTTTACCAGATGGCATACACAGCAGGAGTACCTTCCCTCCCTCAGTGCTTGTGTTTATCAATAATATGGCTCTATTAATATAGAAAACTGATCTGGAAATAGATATTTAAAGAGCAGGGCTTTCAATCATATATTTAAAATGTTGAATAGATTAATTGCTTAGATCATTCAATTAGAAAACTAATCAACTAAAATCATGCCCGGATTCATTGGGCAGCAGATACTTTAAATAAATGTGTTAACTGTAAATGCTTATACAAAGTGCAGATAGAAAACTCAGTCACAGAAGAGGCATTCTCTCCTATCTTAGAGAGAATGGGAATGCCTCTTTCAGCATGTGCCTTAAAGAATACTATTTAGTACTGGGTTTTTTTTAATAGTATGTGCATTCATGAAAGTTATTAATTGAACATAGGAAGCTACCTTATACCAAGTCAGACGATTGGTCCAGCTAGCTCATTATTGTCTACACTGATTGGCAGCAGCTTTCTGAAGTTTCAGGTAGAAGCCTCTCCCAGCCCCACCCAGAGATGCCAGGGAGTGAACCTGGAACCTTCTGCATACAAAATAGATGTTTTACCACTGACCTACAACCCCGTCCCAATTGATTAAAGCTCATACAGCTAATTGGCTAACAGCTCAATCGCATGCACATCTCCATGGAAGTACGTCTTGGGATTTTCAGTGGGGCTTATTCTCAGGTAAATGTGTTTAGGATTGCAGACTAAGAGTTCATTAATCAGGTGACAGCCCTGCAAATTGCACATTATAAGTCTGCTCAAAGCAGGAATAAATTACACAATTTAGAACTCTGCAGGCGCCATCGAGAGCAATTGGAGTGTTTCTGAAGAATTATCCCTAATTGTGATTGAATCTAGAGGTGGCCCCAAAATTAGAGAGACCTTGTTGCTATGCTAATGGGTTGCCTGTCTCTGACCGAGTGGTAGTTTTCAGTTTCAAAGCTTCATAGCTGTTTCATATCCAAAGATGTGGCCGATCCTAGAAGTTGATCTTTTCATCTCTTTGATGTATCGGCATGCCAGTGCTCCCAAATTGTTGGATACAAATGCCACATCACGTGTCCCTTGATTAAAAATGGGGGACACACTCAAAGGGATGCATAATCTGGTTTCTCCATCAGTTCCCTGGGCACTTTCTTGAGCCTTCCTTGTGGAAAGGTAGCAACAGTCAGAGGGAGGGGTGTGGTGTGTGCTGACATTGGGCCTACACTCAACATCTTCAAATGTTTTGCGAATCACTAGCTTGCTTGTTCTTTTGAAATGTGTTGATCGTGCAGTTTCTGCAAGTGGCTTCAAAATAATGGAGTGTAATGAGATATCCCTTTCTAGGTAAAATGTATTGGTCATTGGGGTGAATTGAAGTAAAACCAATTTGATCATGATGGGTTTTTAATATTTAATAATGTTCAAATAGCAAATCAATACCAGAATAAATAAAATATCCAATAATGGTCACCCACTTTTAGCCCTTGGTTATTGTGACTCTTTCCCACAGCATGGCCATTTGTTCTTCAGCAATCACTTGAGTCTGCCACAAATGTATAGCACTAACACAGTAGGATTCAAAAGCCAGTGATATAGAGGATGTGGGACGTGTAGGGACGGAGTACCGGTATTTCTCATCTACTCTGGCTGTTGGGGTGGGCGTGGCCATGGGGGCTGTCATGGAGAGCGCCTTCTGCGCTTCTGAATTTGCAACTATATCACTTTCAAAAGCTATGGGTCCACCCCCTCCCACATTTTATCTATGACTTGCCTTAATTTTCCAGATCAAAACAAGACCCAAGTGATGAGGGTGCTATTAGGGAAGAAGACGACAGCAGGGCGGGGATTTATATCTGCTCTGTCCCATAAACCCAGGAATTACAGCTCACTGACACCCCAGAACTGCTCTATCGGAGTGGAAACACATCACTTGACCCGCAGTGACTTGTTTCTGCTCTTCTTCCAAGCACAAACAAGCTCTGCTCAGGCGGCAGGTAGATCTTCACTCTCAGGTAATTACTGAGCAAAATACAAATTCACCAGCCCTATCCAGAAGCTGCAAAGTTAGGGGGACTTCCAGGCAGTTAGGAGACTATGAATAGGGCTTAAGTACTTTCACGGCCATTTATACTCCTTGCTGTTGCCTATGTGGCAGTACCATGAAGCCAAATCTGAGTGAAGGCAGGAGCAGAAATGAATGCTTCCCACCCAGAAGCTTCTACACACTAGTATCTCCAAGGTAGAAACCATTAAGGAAACTATACCAGCCAGTGAGGTGGCAGTGAACATAAATGCATGGCCACCACCAGTACAGCTGGTAAAGACTGCGAGAAAAAGTGAAGGGGGCATCATTTTAATGGGATTTTTTTTCACATCACCCCAAAGGTTTGAGCTTGAGTTGAGAACATTCTTAGAACTTTTGAGGGACATCTACTTCTGGGCCTTGGGACAACATTCTCTCCCAGGACTAATTATTTATTTTATTTATTTATCATATTTATTGATAAATTGTTAGTGCTTTGTTGGAAATGGTTTGTGTTATGTTATTGCCATCAATTAAATGGGCTATCCTAGATAGGCAGAGCAATGGCAGAAATCCATTTGTGATGGGGCTCTCACTTTGATGACCTTGCTGTAATGATTGTGAGATATAAAAAATAGTCCCACTAAATGCTCTTAATATACACTGCATTTTAAAGATGTTTTTCCACCCCTTCCCACTGCCAGCCAAGAACAGACTTACAAACCTTCCCGTGGTTTTTTTAAACTCATCAATGGACTTTCCCTGCCGTGTTCCTGTTGAAATCCAAAATGGCAGCCCGCTCAGTTCCAATACTATTTCTAGCTACAAACCTTCTAGTTAAATTTCTATAGAACTCCATGTTGGCGTGTTTCGACTTTGTTCTCTCTCCCTCTTTCCCTCACTAATGTCTGAAACTTGAATTGCCCTCAGGCCTTAAACAAATGGCCAGCCTTGTAAAGGAGAGTTCTCACCCAAGTGCTAAACTGAAGGTGGCAGGAGCCGAACCGAGTGGGATTTCTCCAAAGAGTGCCTTTTCTTATTTCACCACATTTGCCTGAGGTGCATTTACAAAGTGGCTTCTATCAAGCTTAGGCAAGGAGGTAACTGAAATAGGAGCTTTCGTAGCGGTTAATGTAAAAGTCACCACCTGCCTCTGGCCATTTCCTTCTCCAAACAGCTGTCACTGGTGCAGTTGGTGGGTCTGTGTCGAACATGAAGGTGCTCATTCTTTGAGTGTCTTAAGGAACATATGTTAGGCCATGCACCTTCTGGTTTGCCTCCGATCAGCACACTGGGTTTGCTTTATTTTTTAAAATCCAATGTGGCTGTATGAGCCATTTATCTTCTTAGTTCACAGCAAGAGAGTCCATGTTCACTTTGTTTTGACCAAATTTCGGTTGCCATGCTGTGGTGAGTAACTCCTTGTCTTCAAGAATAGGCTTGTGGGGGGGGGGTTGCTCTAAGAGGAGGTTTGTGTTGTTGTTTTTAATGTTTATATTTCTCTTTTCCATTCCCAAAACCAGAAGCCCAAAATGGCTAACAGTAGGAGTTGCAGCGTGGAAGGGGTCCTTGTAGTGTGACCCCCTACTTGACAAAGAAAATGAAATCCCTAAAAACAATACCATTAAACATTTAAACAAACACAATTCAAAATATGGCAGCAAAATAAGTGACAACAATTAAAGGAGAACTAGTGGACCCGGGTGCAGTGCATGGACCCATGCATGGACCCCAGGGCCAGGGCCAGGCCATCCCCCTGCCTCACCGTCCTCCTTAGGGCTGTGGATCTTCTCCTGCCATCCATCCTCCTCCCACCTCCCATATTCCTCTTGCCCACCGCCCCAACCATCTCCTGGTGTGCACTCCACCCTCCCGCCCTTGCACGTGTCACCCCCACTGGGCTCGCCATTGGTCACGGCTGCAGCGGGGGCAGAGCTTGCCACATCCCCACGCATCCCCTCTACAGGAATTAATTATATTGTGCACTTGGGAAAGGGCCTTCTCTGTTGCTGCCCCCAGACTTTGGAATGCTCTCCCAGTGGCCATTCGCTCTTCAGACTCCATCACAGTTTTTAGAAAGCTTCTTAAATCTTGGCTTTTTACCCAGGCTTTTACATGACCGTTTCTACTGCTGCTTCTATGTGTTTTTTCTTATTTATAGTTTTATGCTTGTATTTTATAGTTTTAAAATTAGAATCAGGGGTTTTTAGCTTAATATTTTAATTGTCATTTTTATTGTATGTTTTTAACTTTTGTAAACCGCCTTGGGATTGTTTTTAATGAAAGGCAGTATAGAAATTCAACAATAAATAAAAATAAATAAATAAAATTAATTAATTATTATATTTATTATATGTGTTACATTTATTATGTAACACTGTGATCTTCACTATTTTTCAAGTGGGGGCCATTTTGACCAAAGACTTCAAAGTGAGAGCCATTTCCCACGAGACTAATCTCCGTGCAGTACTGCTCTTTTCTCTGTGTGGTTGGGAGGGCCCCTTAAGAGAGACGGAGCCCCCTCTTCAGAGCTCTAGGAGGAAAGCGCTGGGAAGGGTTATGCTCCCCAGTCCTCTGGGATCACCTTCCCCGCAGCACTGGGCAAAGCACTGCACGGTGAGAATGGGCACCTCTTCCGCTTGGTGCTAGAGGGACTGTGCAGAGTATTAAGCTTTAGCCAAAGCTTCACAGAGGCCCAATAAACAATTTGTCAGGGGGGCACTTTGGGCTGAAGGGGCCACCACTGGCCTCGGGCCCTACAGTGAAGAATGTTGATCTAACAGAATACAACTTTTGCCTGACTTGAATTTTTGAACTCCGCATAATACATATGTTATTTTAGAGCTGCACATTTTGTGTCTGGCTGCACATTTAAATGAACAAACCCTGCCGTATAACGTATCATCTCCTCCTCCCACAGTCCAGTTTGTGGACATACAAACCTACATAAGGGGAGGGGCATGGTCTCCGTTTGAAAATCTGCAGCAGATGGACTTCATGGCTGATAGATGAGTTGCTATAAACGTCCCTGTAAACTACTATGTTTGAAGTGATGTTAGAGTTCTGTCTGGGTGCTACGGGTGCTGTGACTCATTCCCCTAGGCGTTTTCCAGATTACACGCTGCTGCCATGTGCCCCATAAGTGCTCATCCAATTGCTGGATTCCAGTAAAAGTTCTACAGCAACACGAGGTCATGGAGACCTGTAAGTGAAATGGAATGGGCGGTCGTTGCTAGTTTAGTTTTAATTTTGCAATAAGATGTGCTCAGTTAATTTATAGCTGGCAATTAGACCCTGCTAATTGGACAAAGAGGTACCTTTCAAAGTGGTGACTGTCTTCAAGTGGAGGGGAAGAACAATTGTCCCTATTCGACCCCAGCAGAATGTCCTTCCAGTGCAGTGAACTTCACTACTTGTTAAATGGGGGCCACTTTGACCAAAAAGACAAAAACAAAAAAACCTACCCTCCAAAGTGAGAGCCGTTTCCCTCTTTGCTGATATCTGCACAGCACTCTGCTTTTCTCCATGCTGGGAGGGCCCTTTAAGAGAGACGGAGCCCACTTTTAAGAGTTCTAAGAGGAAAGCACTGGGACGGGCCCCTTTTCCTCGCACTCTGTGCACACCTTCCAAGATGGTGCAGGCTCTTGAGAGGGCTCCATTCCCCTTAAAGGAGTCTCCACCGGTGCTGAGCTTCAGGGTGAGAATGGTCATCGACATGGTGCCGAGCATTCAGCTTTGGCTAAAGCTTCACACACCGATTAGTCAGGGAGAGCTAGTCTTGTGGTAGCAAGCATGGATTGTCCCCTTTGCAAAGCAGGGTCCACCCTGGTTGCATTTGAATGGGAGGCTACATGCATGCGCACTGGAAGATATTCCTCCTTAGGGGATGGGGCCACTCTGGGAAGAGCACCTGCATGCTTGCATGCAGAAGGTTCCACATTCCCACATTTAGGATTTAGCGGGGGTTGCCACTGGCCCCCAGGCCTTACAATGTATAACACTGTTCCAGTGGCTGTTGCTGGTGTCTCTTTTGTGTCCTTTAAGTGGCCTGGAACCCTCTTCTTTTCTCGTTGTTTTTCTCTGTGTAAACTGCTATTTGTTGAAAAGCACTATATAAGTAATAGTAATTCAAGAAATCACCTGGCTAGATCACGCCAGCATCCTGTTCCCAGCAACCGTTGTTTGCCGCCAGCATCTGTTGTTCAGAGGGATCATGTCAACGTATGTGGGAGTTTGACAAGCATCTGTCTAGGATTCCTTGAGCACAGAGTATTCCATTGTGGGTCAGGGGACTAGACGAGAGAGCCCATAGCGTCCCCTAGGGTCTGGTTCTAGCCACAAGAAAGAGAGGGGAAAGGGCCATCCAGGTTGCAACATGGTTTTCTGAGCCCTTTTGATAGATGTCCTTGTTGAACACATCTCTGTGTTTATAAGAATTCCACGGTATGGTGCCTGGAACTTTTTCGCCATGGGGCCCAACAGAGCCATTCAAGGCTTATATTTATTGTGTGCTGAACCGTGCTGCAACCTTCCATTATTGTTGCTTGTTGTTTTGCTGGCAGAGAATGATATTATTTTCATTGTAGACTCCCTGGTGGGGTCTTTAACACCAGAAGTGCATCCACGGCAAGGAACTTCAGATAGTTATCACGACAGTGCTATGGACTTCTGCTTGGTGTTTGTTTAGCAGTTCTCCCCCCCCCACACACACACACACACACTTCAGCCTCAGTGGTATGATGCCTCTCAATCCCAGCTGCAGGGGAGCAACAGCAGGAGAGAAGGCATGCACATACCTCTTGCCTGTGGGCTCCCCAATTGCATCTGGTGGGCCACTGTGTTAAACAGGATGCTGGACTAGATGGGCTTTGTGCCTGTTCCAGCAGGGCTGTTCTTATGTCTTTATATAAGGCTGAAAAAAACCAAGGAACTTTGCTTATAGCACTGCTGCGGTTTACCAAAACTCCTTTTTCTTGGGCCAAGTGAAAGCAGCAATAAGCTTCCATTTGCTTTCAGCTTCATCACCCTATTCACTTTCTCACTTTCATATTTCATCAGGCGGCATTGAATGTTGCCTCGAATAAGAGAGGATGCTGCATTAAAGTACCGTTATACCTAATATTTTCTTAACAGAGAATGGGACATAGACAATTGGTTTGAGCTGAATATCTGCATGTGTTTGTGTGTGTGGCAGATTATCATCTCACAATCCCTATTTCAGGAGCTTTTTTGTTAGTGTTAACTACTTTTTAAAATGACAATATGAGTGTGATTCTTACACACACACACACACACACACACACACACACACAGCTGGAGTGCTCTAAACAAAGAGTTGCTTCACACCCAATTACAGCAACAAACCAACTGTACACTCAGCAGCAGCAGCAGATGAACCTGATCTGACCTCATATGATAAGTAAGATGTGTCACCATTCAGGTATGCTTATCAAGGTAAGATCAGCTTCATCTGCTGTTGGCATTGAGTGTACAGTTGGTTTGTTGCTATAATCGGGTGTGATGAGGTTCCAGGGAGCCCTCTGCAAACTGCCCTCTCTGGAGGTGACACCAAGAAAGTGGTTCTGCCTCACTCCATGAAGGCTTTGGGCAGAGAAGTGGTCCCAGAGACCAACTGTACTTCCACTTGTGGTCACTGTGCCATTGGCAGCTCTCCAGTGGTGCTGGTCCCAATACCAGCCCTGTATTTAAGCTCTGTGCGGATGTGACCATCCACATATTAACTGAACACATGAAGAGGGTCCGGGAGTGGGAGGAGAGCTGGTTGTGTGGGAGCAAGCATGACTTGTCCCTTTTGCTAAGCAGGGTCTGCCCTGGTTGCATATGAATGGGAGGCTACATGTGTGAACATCCCTCCAGCCCACCCCAATATGATCATGAGAACATGCCCTCTGTATTGTTTGAGTGTGTCCATTCTTGTTAGCCCACACATTATGCTCAACACACATTCAGTGGCTCCTTCCTTTCTGCATCTTGCACTTGATGAGATCTGTACCCAGATTCACTTTTAAAATAAATGCCTGTTCAGCCATGCACAAACCTGAATGTGTATGCCGGCACCTGTCTGTATAGTGCATTGCACATCCTCAATTAAATCTGGAGCTCAGCCTACAGAGAGAAGAAACGAGCAAGGGATGTCGTGCTCCTGTGTACCGGGTCTGTCTTTCGTTTTGAGATTTTGCTTGAGAGGAAATAAAAATGCAGCTTCTTAGCAGACCATCCTGAACAAGGATGCCCAAACAATTATGGCTTAGAAAGCATTAGCAGGAAGCAAGAGAAAAGCAACAGATAAACCAACCTATGAGTCAGGAGAGAGAGGTGGGAGGAAGGAGTATTTGTCTTGCTAGGAACAACAACAACAAACTTTGGGATGAAGGTGACCCCACCACAGAGAGAAAATTGTTCTCATTGTCAATAATACCTAGATTCTTGCTGGCACTCAAACAGCCACGGCTGTGCAAGGCTCCTAATTTCGTATCAGCAGAGATGTGGCCTATAGCCTAACCTTGCAGCACAGAATTGGGATGGCAGTATTTATATGAATTTTGAACCTTTTGATCTGGTGGAAGATGCAAGAGAAATGTCTTTGCAAAAGTAAAAAGGGAGGGCACATATAGATAAAATGCTTATAATTGCAGACTTGGTTCAGAAATTTGGATCTGAAAGAGCATCGTTAGCTGTGATCTATTCCTGGGAGAGTTTAATTGAAATAACAGATGTGTCCAAGTATGGCTTATGAATGGAGTGGAGTGGAGTGGAGTGGAGAGAGGAAACACATACACACCACCTTTTGAATCTAAATACTGCAATTCAGTGTTGTGTGGCAAAATGGACTGACAATACATTTAGGACTAATGAAAGGAGATGGAAGACAATGTATGATTGAGTTATAGAATTATTCAATACTCTGATGAATTTAGGGAAGGCTATCCTACTGAAAGTGGATAGTCATATGGCCAAATTAAAGGTGAAGTGTGCCGTCGAGTCGGTGTCGTCTCCTGATGACCACAGAGCCCTGTGGTTGTCTTTGGTAGAATTCAGGAAGGGTTTACCATTGCCATCTCTAGTATGAGATGATGATGATGATGATGCCTTCCAGCACCTTCCTATATTGCTGCTGCCTGATATAGGTGTTTCCCATAGTCTGGGAAACACACCAGTGGGGATCTGAACCGGCAACCTCTGGCTTGCTAGTCAAGTCATTTCTCCGCTGCACCTTTAGGTGGCTACAGCCAAATTTAGAGCCCCCATATTCAAAAGGAGTCTACCTGTAATAACCAGATGCTGAATGTAAGCAACAAGGATTGGTCATTGGCATCAGGCCCAGTATATGGGGCTACCTGATTGGCCGTGATGAAAACAGAACGTTGAGCCAGACAGATCTTCAGTTTGAACCAGTAAGTTCATTCTTATAGGGATTAATATTGCAGAGAATTTCTCCTACTAAGCATTGATCAGTAATAAATAGGAGATAGGATTAGTTTTCGCACTCTGCTCACCAGGTTGTTTCGGAGCATGAATAAAATTAGGGATTAAAAAGCAATTGGCAGTGTGAAAAGTGCTCTCCAGAATAACACTAATAATAATAGCTGAGCAGCATCTATTTAGCTGTCAAGTGGCAGTTGAGTTCAGATGGCTACGATCAACCCAAATAATCCTGTGTCATTGCATGAAAACACACTCCATTTAATGACTTGGGGTGGTGAGCTTTATCCAGTCGTCAACGAGATCACGCTCCTGGGCTCCTCTTTCCCACACCAGAGGCTCTTAATAGAGCCCTTGAAAAATGTTCATGCAGTTTACACTGGGCTTTCTGGACTATGATTAATATCGTTGGTAGTAGTTGTCTTTGTTTCAGTGCTTGCAGGAGGCCGGGAGGGGAAATTAAGTGGATTATATGCACCAAAAATAAGGAGCAGGCCCTTTCGGCAGCTATCAGTTGGGAAATAGGAAAAAAGGGGGTTGTCGCAAAACGATAGGAGGATGGCGAAGGAGAGAGAGTGAGAGCAAGCGATGATTTCATGGCTGCTTTTTATACATAGGAATATGAAGGCACTGGTACATTTGAAGGCCAGGTAACCTTGGAGAAGCCTCTGACAGTCCATGTAGACAGTACTGAGCTAGATGAACCAATATTCTCACTTAGAAGAAGGCAGTTTCCTATGTAAAGTGTGCCATCAAGTCAATTTAGACTCCTGGAGCCCACAGAGCCCTGTGGTTGTCTTTGGTAGAATACAGGAGGGGTTGACCATTGCCGCCTCTTGTGCAGTATGAGATGATGCCTTTCAGCATCTTCCTATATCGCTGCTGTCCTATATAGTACCAGCGGGGATTCAAAGCGGCAACCTTCTGCTTGTTACTCAAGCATTTCCCCACATTTCCACTTAAGGTGACTATGTACAGGGATGGAATTGGAAACTAGAGGTGGTAAATATTCTGCATGGTAAATAGCAGATGTCAGGAGAATGGTGGAAACAAAGGGATAGAGGCACAATTCATGGTTCTTGGTCTAAGAACGAGGGCTTTCCTCTCTGCCCTCCACTTCACCCCTTGTATATCAGATTTCCTAGACGACGTCCTGGTTTGTTAACCCACAGTTTGCCATAACATCCACACCAGGAAACTGTAGTTTCAGTACTTGTACCAATCAGGATTTAACAACTGGAGCTCATTGCTTGTTCCTTATCCAACAAGTTGTGGTCTGGAAGAATGCAAGCATTTGAAAGCAAGGAGCAGAAGTTTAAAATGAGTGATAGCGGAAAGGGACACCAGTGAAGAGGAGAAAAAAGGCACAGCTGTGGAACTGACAAGCAAGGTAGGCTGCAGATGTGAGAATATCCCCCAAAATACATGCCTGGAGCCACCATTAATCAGAACTGAGGCAAAGGTTTTCTGTTCTCCCAACCACATAATCTCACAGGTACATCATGTCATCATTTGATTGACTAGATTTACAAGATATTAGCCTCAACTAGAAACATCATTCACACACACACACAGAGACACACACACACCTTCACTGAATGTATGTACAGCAACAAGCCCTAATGGATGTCGGTTCCCCCGCTGTGTACATATGCTAAAACAGCACAGACCATGGTTTAATATGGAGTGCTCACACTTTTCTCCAGCTCCACAAATCCAAACAAACCCCCATTCAGGTGTGTAGCTATAATTGAGTGGATGGGTTCAAAGAAACCTGGTGAGGGCCCCCAGCTCCACCCCTCTCTATTTTATTCATTATCTCCCTCACTCCGAGGGGCTGACAGCGAGAGAGGTGAACACGGGCCCCCTCTCCCCTAGCTATGCCCTTGCCCGTACTACAGTGTCTAGTGCCAAGAGAAAAAATGATGAATTCCATTTTTACACCATCACTTGCTAGACAAAGGAAAGAAAGGAAGAACAAAAGGCTCACAGCCTTTTCAAGCCAACATGTGTTGCATATGTGCATGTATGCAGTTCCAGTAGAACTGGCCCAAGACGTGAAACAGATCAGAGTGCGTGTTGCGCAGTGTCAGCATCCAGAACTCTTCCTTGGCATTGTCCTGTCCTGTTCTTTCTGCAAGTGGGACGCCATTGGGATGCCTACAGGTGAAGAAGGCAGACAGAGTTAGGTCCGTGACATCATGTGATGGACTAGATTCATCCGAAGACTTACAGAGGTGTGAAGCCTCCACTTGAAACATCCCAAGTGAAGGGGCCCATGAAGTCCTGGGAAGTTTTCCTTCCCTCTTTCCTTTGTAATATACTCAAGCATAAACCCATCTGCAGCTTATCTGTCGCAGGAAAGGAATATCACACTTCTTCCATGTGATAATCACAGTGCTTGTCACCTAATGCAAATCAAAGTGCCCTGTGAACTCGTCTCCCCCCCCTTTCTTTTCTTAATTTCATTTCCCTCCACTTGAAATAAAGAGCACACTGATTTGCACATCAGGCATTGCATTTGTAGGCTTTTAAATTCTTTTAATAAATATCAAAATGGTGAGGCCAGGTCTCCAAAACATATTAATTCTTCTTTAAAGATGAATTTCATTAAAGTCAGAGCTTTCTGTTGTGACAGCTTATCTGGGGCTGCACGCAAGGAACAAGCGTCCCAGGGCCACAAGAATGACAGGCTCAAAAGCTTCTCTTGTTGAGAGATCAACCCGTGCAGTGCCACATATTCATCAAATTAAGCTCCTGCATTTTGGCAGCCCAGGACGCTGCCATAAAACTCTGTCCTATTTCTTTGGCAGTAGCCAAGCATAGCCTTTGAGTGGCACAAAGGATAACATCTCCCCCTGCTGGGCTTTAAGGCAATGACCAAAGGGCAAAGAAAGAAAAATCAGAGCATGGCTAGGAGGAGACTGCTATGGCAAGAACAGTTGTTACAAAATGATTATTTTTGAAGCTATTGCAAATATTTTTAAAGCTATAGTCCATTTTTACACCATTGTTTGCCAGTCAAAGGGAAGAAATGAACAACAAAAGGCTCAGAGCTACCTGATTGATTGATTGATTGATTGATTGATTGATTGATTAAGACTCAGAGCTTCCTGATAGATTGATTTGATAAAGTACCATCAAGTTGGTGTCTACTCCTAGTAACCACATTGATAGATTCTTTCCAGGATGATCAGTCTTCACCTTGGCCTTTAAGGTCTCTCAGTGATGCATTCATTGCTGTCGTCATTGAGTCCATCCACCTTGCTGCTGGTCGTCCTCTTCTTCTCTTTCCTTCAACTTTTCCCAGCATTATGGACTTCTCAAGGGAGCTCGGTTTTTGCATCATGTGTCTGAAGTCTGATAGTTTGAGTTTGATTCAACAGTTGTTATATATTTGCATTCATGCAGTTACAAGAAAACTGACCCAGGAAGTGAACACAGACCAAAACATGCTCAGTGTCAGCGTACAGTCGTTGAATCCTTCCTTGGCATTGTTTTGCTCTGTTCTGTCTACAAGTGGGACCCCACTGAGATGCCAGAGGACAAAGAAGGCAGGCAGAGTGAGGTCAGGACAGAGCTGGATTCCACTTGATTTGTCCATGTCTGGAGCTCGGCTAAGCCCTGCCTGGGTCTGACTCCACTCCTGTCTGGAGAGGGGAGAGCCTCAAAGGCTTTGACCCCTGGCATGGAGCTTGGCACTCTGCCACCTCTCAACTTACTTCTGTAAGTTACTTCTGTAAGTTATTTCCTGTTGTCTGTGGTAGCAAGCAGGCACTGAAGGTTCCAGGGCAGAGGAGGCCAGGCAATCTGGAGTACCATGTTCACAGGTCTCTGTTTTGAAGGTCTCCTTGCTGCGATGCTCTCAGACTATGTTTTGGGGGCCCAGGTACAGCATCTCAGCAGCTGAAGCTACTGGCCTTCCTGGACAAGCTACTAGTTCTTCCTTCCTTATGTACTTGTACTAGTTTGGCTGCCTTCCATGCCTGTGGTCTTTAGAAACATGGAGAACATCCCAGGATGCTATCCTATAACCCAGGAGTTAGAAGATAGGAACATAGGAAGTTGCCATATGCTGAGTCAGACCATTGGTCTATCTAGCTCAGTATTGTCTTCACAGACTGGCAGCAGCTTCTCTAGGGTTGCAGGCAGGGATCTTTCTCAGTTCTGTCTTGGAGATGCTGCCAGGGAGGGAACTTGGAACCTTCTGCTCTTCCCAGAGCGGCTCCATCCCCTGAGGGGAATATCTTGCAGTGCTCACACTTCTCTTCTCCCATTCATATGCAACCAGGGGAGACCCTGCTTATTCTAAGGGGACAAGTCATGTTTGCTACCACAAGACCAGTTCTCCTCTCCCTAGACCAGTTCTCCTCTCCCTAGAGGTAGCGTGTAGCAGGTCTAGGGTCAAAAGATCTATGGAGGTGGTGTCAAAACTGCAGACAGATGGACTATTGAAAGAAGTCTCTGTACATCCTTAACAGAGTCCTGGCTCAGCCAACTATATTGAGTTAATGCAAGCCAGATCCTTTGATCATTAAGGATGACATGTTCACAGATGGACCTCTTTCCACTGTTTTGCTGGTGCTGACCCAAACGTACTGCTGTTTTCCCCACCTGTCTTTGAGATTGAAAATTGGCTCTTGGGTTGCTTTTGAAAACTGCAGAACTGCATTGCTGGATGTATATTTTCTGGACAGTTTTGCACATCAAAGTTTCTAGGTGGATTTATCAAAACATACATGCACATCTACCCTAAAGTCAGAAAACAATCTTTATTTATTTTAATTGTATTTAATAACTGGATGCTAAAATCTTTGGGGCAGCATGGAAGGTTGATATGCTGACTGTGCTTGTATCTACTACCCTTTTCCCCACCCAACTGCTTTGTGGTGAATACTAGAAGATTCATATAGTGATGAGTGAAGTGAACTCTCCTTTGCTTGGTTTAAAAATAGTGGGTGATGAATGGGAAGTAGCTAACCTCTGGAGAAGAGAGCTGGTCTTGGAGAGGAGAGCTGGTCTTGTGGTAGCAAGCATGACTTGTCCCCTTAGCTAAGCAGGGTCCACCCTGGTTGCATATGAATGGGAGACTTGATGTGTGCACCCTGGAAGATACTCCCTGTCTCAGGGGATGGAGCCGCTCTGGGAAGAGCATCTGAGGTTCCAAGTTCCCTCCCTGGCAGCATCTCCAAGATAGGGCTGAGAGAAACGCCTGCCTGCAACATTGGAGAAGCCGCTGCCAGTCTGTGAAGACAATACTGAACTAGATTGACCAATGGTCTGACTCAGTATATGGCAGTTTCCTATGTTCCTAAGAGATCAAATTCCTTCCTATGTTCACCTTCCTGCTAGTTCACTCCCAATTCTGGTCTGAGCGGCACCTCTGTTTTAGAGCATCTGCTTTGGGTGGCAAAAGGTCCCAGGTTCCATCCCTGGCAGCATCTCCAGGTAGGGCCAGGAGGGACTCCTTTCTGAAATCCTGGGCGGCTGCTGCCATTCTGTGTAGACAGTCCTGAACTGGATGGACCAATAGTCTGACTCTGTATAAAGCAGCTCCCTGAATCCCTAAGAGGGGAAGGGGTTCTATGACCTTTAGTCATGCGCTCTCCTCTGCTCTGACGTGCTCTCTGTGGGGGATGCCAGAGAGTTTGTGGGCTGATCCCCCTGGCTTATGCCTTGCTAACCTATGGACCCCTGGCTACAAGTGTGACAGCTGCCTGAATCCCTGGTCAAACTTCTGGACAGGAGAGGAGATCTATCTGCTTCCTCAGCAGCAGATCCCTGCCTTCTTCTCACCTGCCTGCGACCTCGGAGGCGCCTGTTCCACTCTGTGTAGACAATACTGAGCTAGATGAACCAGGGGTCTGACCCGGTATAACACGCCAGCCAAAAAGATCCACCCACCAAACTCCACACGCACGACTTAGTCCAATTATGAAAAAATACATGTCATCTATAACAAGACAAAGCCATGAGGAATGATACCGGAGAAGCCACTGTATAACAGGGGAGAAATAATAAAGTCCATGATGTGGAGAACGGTGACCTGGTGACCTTCATTTCAAATTTGTTCTTCTTCAAATGGTGGTTTCTCCTGGTGAAATGACACTGGTCCTGTCGTTTGGAAGTATCTGTTGAGAATTTGCTTGAGTGGGAGAACATTCTATTTTTTACAAAATTCTTGTTACTTATTTAAAAAAAAATAAAAAGACCGTGTTTGCATTAACATCTCTTGAACTTCCAAAAATAAGTAACGATCCAAAATTCTGCTGCTATCCTTTCCCAACCCTCCTCCACACATCAATATTACAGAACGAGAAAAGGGTTTCTAGGAGAGAAAACTGTGGACATGGAAGTATATGGACCAGTGTCATTTCACCAGGTCTTGGATTAGGGCAACATTGTCTTTGCAACTTCCTCAGTGGAAATGTTGGGGGACTGTTGTTTCTGCCACAAAACTGGACTTGAAGCAGAAGATTTTGTGGCTCAGTTCTATCTGTATTCTACTGCAACTTCTGTGGTTAACGTGAAGCACTAGTGATTTATTCTCGGACAAAATATCTTCAACATGCTGAGAAATGGTGAAATATATTGCTTTAAAGGACTAGCAACATTTCTCAGGAGTGTGCTTTGTGGTGTTAGAGATGTACAAACACCCCCCACACACACACAGAGACTTATTCTGTTTCCTTTAAATCCATCAACTGATTCCCTGAAGAGGAACCTCCACATTCCTTGCAGTTTCATTTTAGCCAAAGTCTAGTCACAACTTAAACATGTTGGGTCTCACCCACCCACACCCCAATATTTTTTTGCTGGTTTTATTAAAACTGTTCGGGTTTTAATGAAAATTGCATCACAATTTCTCAGATTTTTCAAATGTGCAGGAGCCTCATTTTTATAAGCCTTAAGCACCATTTGTAAGCAGCTTCTCCATCTCTGAAATAGACAGTTGGAGATTTGTAAGCACTTTGACCACCCCCACCTTGATGCAGGACATCAGGAGTGAGCTCTCACACACCCCTGGCTGTCCAGCTTCTGCTTGAAGACTTCTGTAGAGAAAGAACCCTCCCAGCCTCCAGATAATTGGATCCATTGTAAAACTGTGCTTGTTGCTAAGATTTTTTTTTTAAATGTTTCTTTCTTTTCAGGGTGTGCATGAATCAGTTTTTTTTCATTCGATTTGTACCCAAATCAAAACACCCCTGATTCGTTTTGTACCCGAATCTGCGCAGTTGAGGACAGGGATGATTTGTTTTGTCTAAAAATCACCCAAATCGGCCAGATTCGGGTACAAATAGTTTTGTACCCAAATCGTTTTGCCCTTCCTTCCTTCCTTCCTTCCTTCCTTCCTTCCTTCCTTCGCCACCTGACATATTTATCCCTTGGTGGTATACATAAGTTAAAATAGAATAAAAGTACAGGATAAAACAGTTATTGAACCAAATTCTACCTTCCTGTAACCTAAGCCCATGAAATTCAGTCTTGGCCTCTGGAGCAGTAAGAGAACATGTTTCATGATATAGATGTCACAACTGAGAAATCTCTGTCCTGTGTTCCCATCCACCAAATGTCAGAAACTGGGGGAGATAGATAGACAACTGCTGAATGAGGCACCTTATTCGAAATGTCACTGCAACATTAATCACGTGTGATGTTCTGAAATCTCCAAAATGGAGGGATGTGTGTTTCCCCAGTACAAGACAGTGTTAGAAGAACAGCCCTGCTGGATCAGACCCAAGGAGGCCCTTCTAGTCCCACATCCTGTTTCCCACAGTGGCCCACTGCATGCCTCTGGAAAGCCCACAGGCATGAAATGAAGGAGTGCCCTCTCTCCTGCTGTTGCTCCCCTACATCTTTTTGTTATCCCTCTATTAAAGATGTGGCAATTTTGGAAGTCACTGGTGTGCCAAAACAGCATTCACTGCACCTGTTGGCATGCCTGAAGGCATTTTGAGTTGGGTGAATAACTTGCGATGAGCAGAAGAATATAGCCGTTGCTAATATGTAAAGCAGGAAACAGCACGAACGGACCCACTTCCCCATTAAATTAAAATGTTGATGCTCTGTGAGAATTGTCGGGCGTTATAACTGCATAACAGCCTGGCATGTTCATGACAATATTTAAAGCCAGGGTGCCAAAACATTCTTTAGCACCTGCCCTGCCTTCTTAATCATGTTTACAAATATATTTTGTTTTCAATTAAGTGGAGGTGCACCACTTTGCTGCCTGTCTTAAGGACACTGCCACCATAATTACTTCCTTACACAACTTTATTACACTTAATTTTGCTGTTATCTCACATAATTATGCATTTCCAATTATGCGTTTTTTCCCCGCCGCACAGTCAAAATGATTATATAATTTGGTGTAATTTCAGGGAGGATCTCACAAGTTGAGTGAAGTAGAACAGGGAGAGAACTGAAACTCCACCTCCACCCTCTTTGAGAATCAAAACAGTGTGATCGGATTTCATGGCATGAAACAGCAGTCCCCAACGTTTTTCTCTGCGGATGCTGGCAATAGGGTTTTTATTTATTCCAAGGTCCAGCTCTTAATCATCCCTCATTATTATGCCTGCCCCCTCTGCCCCAGAAAAGATATGAGCATAGGAAGTGGTCCTACACAGAATCAGACCACTGGCCCATGTGGGCCAGTATTTTTATTCCTTCCTAGCCAGGGTTCTCCAGGGTTCCATGCAGGGCTATTTGTCATGACTTTTCATTTTGTGCTGCATGCTTTTCAGGTATTTTCATTGGTCTTTCAGGTCAGTGATAGGCAGGGGAAGGACGTGTCCAGGCAAAAGTACAACAGGTGCAACTTCTACACCTGAGGCATTTCTGCCTGATGCAGCTCTATAATGCAGGCCTGCAAACCATAAGGCCTGGAGGATGGATCCAGCCTACAGGGACTTTTTTTTTTTTTTTTTTTTTTGCTGGCCCCCAGGTAGGGCTATCCTGCAGCCACATAGGAGCTGGAAACTGCCTTGCAGCACCATCCCTATACATGCTTACTTGGAAATACATCCCACAGTGTACCAGTCGGGCCTTCCCACTGGCCATGGGTGGGCCCGAGTACTCACCCAGTCAAGGGGCCAAGAAGACGGAAGCAATACAGCTCCTGGGACCCTACATGGTTGCCCGGGAGAGCCAAGACACACAGGAACCCACAGACCGTGGATGGGACAGCATGGCCCAACAGGTTGCCCCCTGGTGGCGAAGAGGGGGAAGCCAGGGCCTCGACAGCTGGCAAGACAGGCCACAGCTGGAGGAGGGAAGATGCAGGGAGCTACATTGGAGAGGGTGGTTGGGATTGCCCTGATTGCAGGGCATTATTTAAGGCTTCGAGGGCCAGGGATGAGGAGGTCTGGAGGGATGGGAGTGAATTGGGTCTAGAGGCTCCCGGTGAGGAGCAGTCTTAACCTTCTCCCTGACAGGTGGTAGAGGAAAAGGGTGACAGTTAACCCCCTCCTCCCCAGCACTTCTGAGGCCTTTTCCACAGTTTATGGACAGGATCAGAGGAAGGGAGGCAGTTGGATACCGTGATGCCAAGCCAGTGTGTGACAGTACCCAGTGAGGCTTACTCCCAAGTAAGCCTTGAAACCCCGAAGCAGCAGCAATTTAGGGAGGAGAGGACTTTGCATGAAATTTGAAGCTGGGGGGACAGGCTACCACCCATCGGGGACCCACAGAGCTAGAGGGTCCCCTGTGAAGGATTGACAGTCATTCTGGTGGTGCAGTCCTTCAATATCAAATAGCTTGGACCACGTCTCCCCAGGGTGGTTTTTTTAGGACTTCACCCCTTAAATTAGGGGTGGGGGCAAAGGCAACTCAGGAACATAGGAAGCTGCCACATACTGAGTCACAGCATTGGTCTATCTAGCTCAGTATTGTCTTCACAGACTGGCAGTGGCTGCTCCAAGGCTGCAGATGCCAGAAAGGGAATTTGGAACCTAGATGCTCTTCCCAGATATTCCCTCAGGGGAATATCTTACAGTGCTCACACTTCTAATCTCCCATTCATAGACAACCAGGGTAGACCCTGCTTAGCTAAGGGGACAAGTCATGCTTGCTACCACCAGACGAGCTCTCCTCTCCTCTCATGGCTGCATTATGCCCCTTCTCAGACCATGGTCCTAATGGTGTTTAATCTGCTCCCATTCTTACTATTTAATGGGGCCAGAGAACCTTGTTTTCCTGCTTGTTCCTTGACGAGTTAATGGCAAACATTCATCAGGAGAAGATGTTGACTACAGCAAAATCAGTTTCCCAATTCCTGGATAGCTTTTTGTTTTATCCGACAAGACTCAGCACAATGGAAGAGACATTGATTGTGAATGAGGCAATGGACTCTGTGGACCTAAACTTTTTATCGAGAGAGTGCGCCTGCATTTTCTTCCCCGCTTTTCTTAGGACTACAGCACTCCCCCCACCCCTAAATTCAAACCAAGTCTGTCTTTGCTACTTCATCTATTGGAGCATCTGCCGCTTTTCTCCCCCTGCCCCGTCCATGGTACAGAATGTTATGTCAACTTATTCTCTTTTCACTTTTACCAAAAGTGAGTTGCTTCTGTTCTCCGGGGATTTGACAGCCTGGTTGGCTGGCCCAGTGAGGTACCATTGGGACTTTGGTCCTACAAGTGCAAATAGAAGCAAATTAAATAGCGTTTTCATAGCAATCTCTTCTGTGGAATACAATGTATTCTTTTTGCATAGGGGATGCCAATCCCACTGTAGTGCTTGATTTGGGTGTCACTCTTATTTCTGAGTACAAGCTATGATATATATTTTTTTAACTTCAGGATTCTGCTGAATTGTTGTGAAAGTGAAAGGAGTCCCAAGAGAGAGACTGTAAGAAAAAGAAAGCATTTCAATATGAAGATGATGATAATGCCTTTGTTTCATATCTCACTCTTATGTGTGCATAATTTTGTAAATTTTGCAGTAGCAAGTGTGGCTCATAGCAATTGACTGACACAGGAGTGAGAAGAACTGCATGGTTTCAGTCAAAGAACTTGTGGCCATCATAGTGATGGCACTTCCCTCTTCACACAAGTTCTGCTGTTTCCATGAGAAGCAATAGGAGGGAGGGGAGTGACGTACTGGGATGGGACTCCTGGCCCACTTTGGCACATGTAAGCAGTCCTTCATAGGAACATAGGAAGCTGCCTTCCTCTGAGTCAGGCCCTTGGTCCATCTAGCTCAGTATTGTCTACACAGATGGGCAGCGGCCTCTCCAGGGTTGCAGGCAGGTGTCTCTCTCAGCCCTTTCTTGGAGATGCTGCCAGGGAGGGAGCTTGGAACTTTCTGCATGCAAGCAGGCAGATGATCTTTCCAGAGCGTCCCCATCAGTGCTCACATGTCGTCGTCTCCCATTCAAATGTAAACCAGAGCAGACCCTGCTTAACAAAGGGGACAATTCATGCTTGCTACCCCAAGACCAGCTCTCCTCCCTAGGCTGTCTGTTTGAATAGGAGTGCTGGAAAGGAAAGGATACATTTCCGTGGAAGTTCCTGCACATTATATTTCTCAGACTGGCAAGCATTCTTGCATCAACCCAGCCTTCAGAACTGTCAGAACAGAAAGGAAGAAGAACCCCCCCACACACACCCAAGATATCTTTAAAGGGCCTTTGCTAGTCATGCATATACGGTGCCTTCTTCCTTTGAGGGCTAGCTTGGGCAACTTGAGAGTGTGAGAAATATTGAAGCTCCCTGTTAGAATGTGATGGCTGATCCACGATCATGTAGCTGCATGTGAAAACACATTAGGAGGAATGAGAAACGATCCTTCTGGCTCACAAAAGTACTGTGCAGAGCTCACAGCTGGAGCAGAATACAGATTGTTAGTCACCAGCGTGCCAGCAGCCATTCTCCAGCAACGGGGGAGAGTGGGGGCAGCCGCGCGGGAGAGTAATTTGTCAGGCGCATTCAAGGAACTTCTGCTGCTGAATCTCACGGTGTGCCCTGCCTCAGCTATTCGCTGCTTTCCTGTCTCATAAATGTCGGCAAAGCACAAAAAAAGCAGCTCCAACTCTCTTGTTATCAGAGGCGGTAAAAGGAGCAGCAGTAAAGAGGTGGAAGGGGAAGCAAAGCAAAGGAAAAACGGGGGGGGGGGAACACACTGCATGTTCATAGTATCGTACATTGCATTGCTAGGAGGGATCTTGGAGGTCTTGTATCATATTGATACAAGATCTCCAAGTCTCGTATCATATGGAGCTCGTATCGTGCGGAGCTCGTATCGTACGGAGTATCGTACACTGCAGTGCCGGGAGGGATCTTGGAGGTCTTTTGTCCACCACCACCCCAGCTTGGTGAGGGAAGGGGCTGCAGCATCCCTGGCAGGGGAGGTGAGTGCCCAGCTTTCATTGAAAAACGTCCAGTGGATCGTGCCGCTGCCCGTGGCAGATGGTACCCTTCTTATGGATACGGCCAATATTTATCTACCACTTTTCAACAAAAAGTCCCCAAAGCAGTTTAAAGTCAAGGTGTGCCTGTGGTTGTCTTTGGTAGAATACTGGATGGGGTTTGCCATTGCCTCCTTCCGCGCAGTGTGAGCTGATGCCTTTCAGCATCTTCCTATATTGCTGCTGCCTGATACAGGAGTTTCCCATAGTGTGGGGAACTTACCAGCTGGGATTTGAACCAGCAACCTCTTGCTCCCTAGGCGAGTTATTTCCCTATTGCACCATTAGGTGGCTTACATTGATATAAATAAATAAATAAATAAAATGCCCCCCCGTCCCCCAAAGGGCTCACAATCTAGGAAGGATGGAAGGAAAAGAGAAACACCAGCAACAGCCATAGGGGGGATGCTGTGCAGGTGAAGGACAGCGCCAGTTGCTCTCCCCCTGCTCCATAAAGGGAGCCGCCACTTTAAAAAGGCAACTCATTGCTCATTTATCAGGGGACACAGCTCTTGCAGGTAATTAGAGACAGATAGGTTTTGAGTGGTACAAAGTATATTAGTTAAATAAATAAAATAAATTTAGGGACATCGGAAGCTGCCTTCTACTGAGTCAGACCTTTAGTCCATCTAGCTCAGTATTGTCTTCACGGACTGGCAGCAGCTTCTCCACTCACACACTCCCATTCAAATGCAAACCAGTCTCCCATTCAAATGCAAACCAGGGTGGACCCTGCTTAGCAAGGGGGACAATTCATGCTTGCTGCTACAAGACTGGCTTTCCTAATGTCTAACCTAATTCTGCTTCCTTGTAATTTCAACCCATTGGTACTAGGCCCTAGTCCACTTCTATGGGGGAGCCCTTCAGATATTCAAAGATGGCTAACCTATCTTTTCTCTGGGTTAAGCATAACCAGCTCCTTCAACCTTTCCTCATAGGACTTTGAGTTCCGATCCATCTTGGTTGTCCTCCTCTGAACCCGTTATCAATGCCCTTTCTAAAGTGGGGTGCCCAGAACAGGAGACAGTATTCTGCGTGTGGTCTGACCATAGAGTGACCTACAGAACTATGTTCACATGAGCAGTAACAGAACTGAGAGCAAAAGAGAAATAGTTCTAATCAGAAACACAGAACAAAGTGACCCTGCATGCTGTCGTGGCGAGAGAGTTGGCCTAGGGCCAGGGAGACCTGCGTTCAAATCCCTGTTCAGCCACAAAACTCACTGTTTAACCTTGGCCAGTCACTTATCTCCCTTAACCCACCTCACAGGGCTGTTGTGTGGCTAAACATAACCATTTATGCTACTCTGGGCTCCTTAGAGGAAGAGCAGGATGTAAACGCACAAATAAATGTATGGTGTATCGAAATCAGAGTGATTTTCTTAGAGACATTCACAACGTTTATTACCAATTTGGAGCTTGTGGCTTTCAATTCAGGGCAAATGGAAATAGGAGCAAAAGGGCTCCGCTTGGTTTTTCCCCCTTCCCCATTTGCTCCAGAATGAATGCGCATTCATCCACAATATCCCTTGGTACAGTTCAAATACACAGCTCAACTAAGACTTTCTTTTTAAGGGGAGGAAGGAGAGCACAGACTGGGTTCCTTAGCAACTCTCTTAACTTCTGCCCTGTAGTGGAAGAAACATAACATGACTGAAACTTGGGGGCGGGGGGACAAGCAAGAACATTTTTTAAAAGCTAAAAGATTAGGAGGGGGGGAAGGAGTGCAAAGTTCAAGATTCCTGGCATGGCGTGTGGGTCTAGCTTGCCTGTAGGTGACAAACTAGCAACTTCCCATGTTGCTTTTTTCCTGTCCAAGTTCCACTCTTTTCTCTGAAGCCCATGCTTCTTCTGACTCCAGCCCTATCTCATTTGCAGCCTTCTTATCTTTTCTGACTCTCCAGACCTCTAGGTAGAAAGGGAGCTATTGAAGCAGCAAGGCCATTTTGGATGCCCTCCTGCTGTTCCGGCTCTCTGAAACGCCCAGACATCATTGCACATGGTGGGACCATGACCGATTCGCTCCGGCTTGTGGCACTGCCCCCCTGGGGCCAGGCAGCCCCCTCACCCCCGCCTGTGATTAGGGTGGAACATAGCGAACAGATGTCCAGGTGAGATTTGCCGGCCGTTCTGATCATAAATTGGATTTCCTCCTAGCTAGGGGGCCTTCTGGAGTCGAACGAGAGAAACGGTGGTATTTGCTTGAGCTCGTTTGAACCTAAGTCGGAAGGATTGGCTGCAGATCAAGGCCCGAGTGAATTTTCAGAGCCCTTCTTAACTTACGCCAAACGATTTGCCTACTTTTGCATGCATTGCCCTTGGCCGTGCTGTTTGTTAACATTAACGACAAAGACAGACATACCTCTTTGTATTCGATGTTTTTTACAGTACAGCATGCATGCATGAACATTCAAAAAGGTTTTACCTTGAAAGGTGGCACAGTTACAGATCTGGCTACAGAGGTGGTTTTAGGCCACCGTTTGGATCAGTTTATCAGAGGTGATTTATTCCATTGTCTGTTCAAAGATGACCTTAAAGTGGAGCTGGGGAGATGTCCTTAACTAGCTGTTTCTATGCTTGGATGAAAAGCTATGTTCTTGGCACTTGGAAACCATTTGGTTTCTCCTAGCCTAGAAGTGCTGCATTTCTATTCATGCTTGTCGTTTCCCTTGCTGAAGCTCCCTTTGTATCAACCGCATGCTAACTCCTGTTTAAATCAGACTGTTTTCGTTGCTATGACAAATGATAATATTTAATGGCATGGTGTGAATGTTTGAGAAGATCAGGATGAATGTAGACTCTGAAAGGGAGAGATCCTTTGCTGAGAAAAGGGTGTGATTGTCGAACTGGACATTTTGAAGTGGAAGACAGAAACTCTGACTTGTGTCTTTCTTTTTTCATGATTTGTAGGCAGGCTGGGGAGGTTGCCAAAGCACAGATGTCCATGGGTGCACTTGTGGTACAGGGATTTTGAAAACTCTGGAGTCTAGAATTGTCCTGACAAGTAGCTTCCAACATGTCTGCTTTCAAGAAGCACATTTCCACCTTGTGGAACCCCCGAGGATTCTGGGACATATTATAGGTATGTTACATACCTATATAACACACCTCCCATAACACTAGAACCAGGGGTCATCCCAATGAAACTGATTGCGAAGAAATTTTGGACCGACAAGAGGAAGTACTTTTTCACACGATGCATAATCAACCTATGGAATTCTCTTCCACATGATGTGGTGACAGCCATCAGCCTGGATAGCTTTAAGGGGTGGTTAGATGAATTTGTGGAGGACAGGTCTATCAATGGCTACTAGTCTGAAGGCTACTTGCCACTTCCAGCCTCAGAGGCAAGATGCCTCTCAATACCAGTTGCAAGGGAGCAGCAGTAGGAGAGAGGGCATGCACATAACTCTTGCCTGTGGGCTTCCAGCGGCATCTGTTGGGCCACTGTGTGAAACAGGATGCTGGACTGGATAGGTCTTGGGCCTGATCCAGCAGGGATGTTCTTATATTCTTATATAGGAACATAGGAATCTGCCTGCTACTGAGTCAGAGCATTGGTCTGTCTAGCTCAGCATTATTTATATGGACTGGCAACAGATTATCCAAGGACTCAAGCAGGAGTCTTTCCCAGCCTACCTAGAGATGCTGCCCGGGACTGAACCTGGCCCTTTCGATGTTCTGCCAATGAGCTAAGGCCCCATCCCCAAAGATGGCATCCCTGGGTCTCCCATCCAGGCACTGACCACACCAAGACCTGCTTCGATTCAGCAAGGTGTCTGCATTGTGGGCCCCTATAGTATACCATGTATTGTCTGCTTGATCCTTGACGACAAACTCAGTGCCCCTGCCTTGGTAAAATTTCTGGCTTATGAATGGGGTTTTGTATAGCTCCCATAAAGCTCCTGCCTTGCAAAAGGGTTCTTCTTAGGCCAATTGAAGGGATGGAGAGGGAGGTTTTTGCGTAAGGACAATCAGTGCACAATTAAAAGAGGTTAAGAGAAATTGCTCCTTCCTCACACACAGATGAGGATGTTTGCTTGAAGATGGTACAGTTTGTGACACTGTTGTGCATCATCTACAAACAGGGTTGTTGTTATTTTTTAATCCAGAACCATTATTTTATTCATATATACATGCATGCAGATGTAATAGTTGGATTGATAATTGAAACACATAGAGTTAGTCAACTAACTAATTAACTAGCTGGTTAAAACTCCTGTGTTTATATTGTAAGATTACTGAGATGACACTCTTAATAATTTCATATTTTATAGGAGACGTACAGTTGATAGTAAGGTTAGTACTACTCACCTTTATGTACAGCTCTGTAGAGGGATGCATTTTTAGAGGTAACTCATCGGTGCTGTTAGTTGAACAATTTAATTGCTTTAAATACTGTGAGAATCAGTACTTTCCTGCTACCGCACCTAATCTGTTCTACAATGCATTGGGAATGTCTGTAGTTGTCTGGGGGCTTTTGTTCAGATAACAACCAAGGCCAGTTAGTACCTCAGGCAGAAAATTCAAGATGGCACCCCTCACAGCAATTAATACATGGGGCTCAATCTGCCATCAAGTTCTCTCACACAAGCTTGCATTCCGTTGTAATGAACGTGTGCTACGTAAGAGGATGGTAAGAGTCTTTGGCAACTCCCATTAATTGTGACTTATCAGTCAGAGACCTGTCTGTGTCCCACTGGGTAGCCCCATTGGCATCCAAAATGTGCCCCTGGAGGGGCTGCTTCAGTTTGCTCCATGAGCAGGTCCCCTCTCATGTGTCTGTCTCATATCTACTTCCAAAAAAACAACAACCCGGAAATGCTACGATCCTTTTGGAAGCATGAACAGAGCACCT
Source organism: Hemicordylus capensis (assembly GCF_027244095.1). NCBI lineage: Eukaryota > Metazoa > Chordata > Lepidosauria > Squamata > Cordylidae > Hemicordylus > Hemicordylus capensis. The sequence goes on from NC_069667.1 coordinate 26,299,011, forward strand.
GTGTGAGGAGGGAGCAGCAGACTCGGGCTAACCTGCGGATAGGTCAGTCTAACAAAAAGCTGAAGGAAAACAACCATAAAGGGTGGCAATCTCAGAACCGCCCCAGTGTAACACAGTGGAATGGAATGGAATGTTTGCAGTCTCTGAGCACAGTTCACAGACAGTCAGGTGGGTGGGGCTACTGGAACACAGGGGCAAGGAAGGGCAAAGATGGGCTTGAACAAAAAGAGTGAGAAATTTCTCGACTTGGAAAATACTCCCTTGAGATAGTCACAACAACCCCTTCTGCTTCAGGGGAGAGGACTGGGGTGAGGTGAGGAAGGTGCCTAAGTCCTCCACCATGCTCAGCCACAGACTCAGGCAACACATGCGCACCAGGGGTATACGGCACCGTTTTGTTGCAGGTCCATACTTGTCAATACCCTAATGTTCTTCCTGCCAGATTGCTATTAAGTTACCAAATAAAGGTGCCTGGGCAAGTAGCCAGTAGGAACTGGCTATTATTTATTTATGTTCTATCTTTAGTATGTGAAATAATGAGGATCCCCTAGAGAACAGGAAATGTCAGGTCATGTTGGACTCCCGATTACACCTGAGCATTGGACCAAGAAGCTGATCTTCAGCCATGCTGAAAGGGAAGCATGATACAGGCAGGCCCGACGGTTAAGCACTGAACTTCTATGTTATGCTGCTCTCATTAGCTGCAGAAATACAGCGATGTATCTTTCGGCATTCGGTAGAAGCCTGTTCGAAGAGGAAACATCACAGTGTCGTTGAGTCCATTGTATTCCCTCCCACCACCACCCTTTTTGCAGTTACAGAACACATGCGGAGCAAAGAAATGATTGATTTAATTCTAACACAAGGATGGGTTGGGAGATTGTATAATGAGGCACAAGTTTTTAAGTGGAATTGTTTGGTTGCACTCACATTTGAATATGCCTGTGCAGTGAGAAAGGGAAGTCAGATTTGTACGTACTGAGCGACCTCCACGTGTCCAGTGTAGGATTGATTGCCAACCATTTAGAGTTGCCTTGAAGTCTCCAAAACCGAGCATCTATCACCAAGTAATATTGAAAGCATCCTTAGGGTATTAATAACTTGATATTGTGAAGAGGATTGGAAAACCGGAGGTGGGCTGATTTTCAGGAATAGCTTCAGTCAAGCCAAAACTATCCTCCTGTAGGGCTCGTGAGCCTCTTATCTGCCTCGCTGCTTCCTTTGGGGATGGACCGGCAGCCCAGTGGTCGAGCATCTGATTTGGATGGAGAAGGTTCTGGCTTCACTCCGTGGTGGCATCTCCAGGTAGGGCTGGGAGAGACCCCCGCTTGAATCCTTAGACTGCCACTGCCAGTCTGTGTAGGCAATATTGAACTAGATGGACAAAAGGTCTGATGACATCTGGGGATTAGTTGGTGCGGCACAGAGGCTTCTGTTTATAAATTCATCGTTCATTAAATTCATATAAATTCATTCTTCCAAGTGTTGTTTGCAATATTTTGAGTACTTCTCCTTTGCATTAACAAGGTAGCTGAAGCCACATTAGACATCCTCCAAAGAAGAAGTATAGGAACATCAGAAGCTGCCATATACTGAGTCAGACCATTGGTCTATCTAGCTCAGTATTGTCTTCACAGACTGGCAGCGGCTTCTCCAAGACAGGAATCTCTCTCAGCCCTATCTGCGGGGGAGGGAACTTGGGACCTTCTGCACACAAACGTGCAGATGCTCTTCCTAGAGTGGCCCTATCCCCTCAGGGGAATATCTTACAGCATGGATTCTCAGTGTTAGGTCCCCAAATGTTACTGGACTTAAACTCCCATTATCCCCAACCAAAAAGGCCACTGGGCCCAGGGATTATGGGAGTTGAAGTCCAGTATCATCTGGGGACCCAGCGTTGAGAATCCCTGTCTTAACAAGGCTCACATGTAGTTTCCCATTCAAATGCAAACCAGGGCAGACCCTGCTTAGCAGAGAGGGTCATTCATGCTTGCTACCAGACCAGCTTGCTCCTGTTGTGTTAGCAGTTGTTTCCAGACAGTGCTGATATTCGAGATTCTTGGTACAGATCTCCTTTTCTTCTTTCCCTCCCTTTTTAAAAGGGGACCCTCCTTGGACAGACGTTGCTTCTGCTGCTTAACAGAGCCCAGTACAATGTCTGAATGAGAATGGCTCCATTTAGTTGCCAATACAGTTAGCCTTCCCTTTTGAGGATTCCCTTTTGGATATTGTTGCGTGAGGCTGTGGCTAATGCAAGCTCTGCTCGGAGACCTCTGCTATTGCAAAACATTGCAGATTATAAGCGCAGGGGGAAAATGTCCCTTTGTGTTGGGCTCTGTAAGCTGCAAGAGCAGCGCGGTGTAATTAAAGGCAGCACCAGGCACTGTGGGAGTCGGTGCCAGCCTCCTCTACATGCCAGGTTTTGAATTTAACTCCCTGGAATTACTGTTAATCTAAACCACTTATTGACTTGAATGGGGACAGAGTGTGAAGGTTAGACTTTTCAGGACTGAATGAGACACAGAGTGAGCACGTTTGTTTTGTTCACCTTCTGGTTCATGGACAGAGATTTCTCTGCTTCTGTTCTCTGTCTTAGCGAAGCCTTTTAACAAGAAATAAATAAATGAAGGAGATTAATTGTGGGCTCTGGCATGTTGTGAGTTCAATTATTTTCCTACATGGGCCATTGAAAATGCAACATCTTGTGGAATCTCATGGAGGCAGTGGGAAATGATGAACCTGAAACTTAGCAAAATGTCTGAAACTCTGGAGAGTCACTGCCAGTTAATGTAGACAATACTGAGGCTGCTTCATCATGGGCGAAGTCTTGGATGTGGTATTTCTAAAGTGTTGTTGCTATTTTACAGAGGGTCAGGTTACTACTACTACTACTACTACTACTACTACTACTACTACTACACCGATAGTCTTATGTCTATATCAGTGGCTGCTACTTTGGTAGCTACAGGCCACCTCCAACCTTAGAGGCAAGATGTCTCTAAATGCCAGCTGCAGGTGAGCAGCAGCAAGAGAGAGGGCATGCCCTCACTCCTTGCCTGTGGGCTTCTCAGATAATTCTGGTGGGCCACTGTGTGAAACAGGATGCTGGACTAGATTGGCCTTGGGCCTGATCCAGCAGGGCTGTGTTCTTATGTACTTAACAGAGCTTCCCAATCAAATGTCTTACTGATCCCCTATTGCGCGGAGGGTCTGTGCATTCTCCTGATTCTTCGTGAATTGGCTTAATTGTGTGATGTGACATAAACATGAAATTCGTGGTTTTTGTTTGCACATTCATAATAATTTCTTGAAAAGCTTTCCATATACCAAGGACATTGATCCGAAACTGCAAAAATGTGACTTTATTTATGCATTGCTCCTAACAATCAGAATAATAATAATGCCTATTCACCAAATTGCAGTTTGTGCCACACTCCCAAAATTGTACAAAATCAAATCAGAACCATCATGAGGTGAAGTATAGTTTGCCAGCACTGCAACAAATGTTGCCTTAGTCTTGGAACACCCTCTTATCATATTTCCCCAGCCCCAACTGTACACGTGTGTTAAGTAGCATGGACTCTCAAGGAAGACGGCAGCCTTAAACGTCCTCCTCCACTAGCCTTGTGAAATAAATAGAAGAATGGTTGGTTGATGTTTTGAAATAACACTGTGTGTCTCAAATAAGGTTCTGTTAATGTTACCTAACACAGCAAGCGGACTGCCTGTGTCTCTTTTGATTTATCTCCTCCCTTTGCTTGAGTTTAGCAAAGGTAAAGTAGCAGGGGAGAAAAGCATTCTAATGTGTTCCAAGCTTTTCCCCCTTCCAGGGGGCCCATCTGCCATAAAGTTTCTTTCATGTATTTCCCCGCCTTATGTAATGAGAGGTGTTAAGTTTCTGTCCTTTCCTGAGACGTTACAACCCCAAACTCCTGCCCTAGACTTCATTCCACCCAAAGCCAAGGACCTCCCTTCAGGTTCTTTCCGGGAAAGCTGGCCGTGGGGTCTGGCCGTCAGCGGCAGGAAAATTACCCCAAGCCCTCCAAGCTTTCTCCTTGCTCAGTCTCAAACTGTTCTCACTCTCATATGTATCCAAATATCATTTAGAGTTCTCTCCCCCCCCCTCCAGTATCTGATAGGCGAGAAAACAACTGTATCTAAGGAAATGCCATCAGTGCGCAGTCTTGAATGCTGTGGGGCATTTTCAGGAAGCATGCTATGTTTATTTTAGGGTTGCCACCTAATTCAAAGGAAACTAGTTCCGCTGATGTGCCTTTAACAGCTATCTGACATGCACAAATTTATCCTTGGAAGATTTTCTGGCCATTTCACTCTCTCTCACTCTATCTCAGGACGAATGTCATTCCCTTGATTGCTGTGCAGTGTATGCAGGTAAGAGATCTGTATGCGGGTGGAGTGATTCATTTGCTATGCTGAATGCAGGCAGAACAGGGCACTTCCTCGCTGTTTCCAGCACTTGAGGAGCCCTGTACCCAGTTTCAGTTTTAAAATCAGTTCAGGTACAGTTATGCACACAAACACCTGTACAAGTGTACAGACACCTGGATGCAGGTAGAGCATGATGTCCAGATAGGGTGATGGGGTTTCCTAATTGTATTTCCAAACACAACTAATACTTCTAAATAGGTGGGGGACTGCTGGCCATATGGGAGTGGATCAGTGAAAACAAATTTCAGAAGGCACAATTCTCATCTTTCTGGTCTGCCTTTGTCTCCCCTCCCTCCCTCCCTCCCTCCCAAATTCATCTTACGTTGTGCTGATCAGATGGCCCATGCACTTGGATCAATGGTTGGCAATTTGCAGGCTGTACTGCAGATAAGGTTGTCACATTTTGGCAGTCTCATCACTGCCAGTCAGCATTATAATAGCTGATAGGTCCATTTCGGGCAAAGTAGATAGAGGACTGAAGGAGAAAAAAATGAGTGAAGAAATGGCTTGCGGGATTGCTGGTGTGTGTGTGTGAGAGAGAGAGACAGACAGACAGACTCTCTGCAAATGTTCCCACAGTTTTGCAATGTATTTGTGTACCTCCCAAACAGCATCAGTTGGGACATATTTCGATCTGTCCGGAGAAATCCAGATCCCTTCTTATAAGGGGAGGCTGTGAGATAATGTCATTCTCTCAACAGCCTGGCTTTTCTTTGACCCACCAGTAGGCGCTGGCATGAGAATGGAGCTGCCCTAAATTGGTACAGTCAGCAGTAAAGAGAAGAGGTGAAGACAATCTAAACCCAAGAAGCCAATTTGCATCAAACAGAGACATGAACACAAGAAGGCTTGTCTTCACAATTCCTTTTTGCAAGACCCTTAATTGCTGGCATTGACTGCAGAAGGTCTGATTCCTGTGTTTTGTAATGAGTAACTAATTGACATATCTCAGAAAGATTTGCTTTATGGGGAGACAAAGACATTTTGATGGGAAAGAGACATTATAAAACAAGGCATTAGTTTATCCAGGGCTAATGTTTCTGGTCCTGTAAATATTCATTCTTTCTTCAGTTCTCATAATCTTATAAGTCTCTGTCATCCTGCCCCACTAATCCCCTTAAGGCCAGTTCAAACGATGCATCCAGCAGCACATGTGAAGAAGAAGGGGGCAGGCCAAGAGCATGCCCCTCCAAATGTCCCAACACCTTCCCATTGCATCCCTTGATCTGTTTCTCTGAACAGCCCCTAGACCAGGGTTTCTCAACGTGTGGGTCCCCAGATGTAATTGGACTTCAACTCCCATAATTCCCAACCAAAGGCCACTGGGGCTGGGGATTATGGGAGTTGTAGTCCAATAACATCTGGGGACCCACATGTTGAGAAACCCTGCCCTAGACACACCCTCCTAATTGCCTGTTAAACAAGTACACGGAGTTCAGATGAACAGCCCCAACACGTGATCAAGGGACATGCTGAGGTGTGTTGGGATGTCCATGGGGGATATCCTGATGTGCCTCTCTTCAGGTGCACTGCTGGCTGCATTGTTGGAATGGGCTCGAAGTCTCCCCACCCCCACAAAACAAAATGTGTCCATCCCCCCAGGTTTGGACTATTGCTGGTGATTCCAGGCGCTAGACCAGTCAGGGTCTATTTGTGTTCTTGAACCCCTGGAGCTGAACGTCACGCTTTGATTTGAGCTCTAAGCTTTGGGCTGTACTGCAGGATGCAAGAGCTTCTGCTCTTTTGACCAGCAAAGGACACACAGGCCAGTTAGGGTGGGAATTTGTCTTGCCCTGACCTGCTACTGTCATAATTGGGGGGGGGAGAGACTGGTGGGTGTGAGGGAGCTCTCGCCCCCACACTGGTGCGCGGCGGCAGTTTAAAACATTAAAAAAATTGATTTAAACTCCTCCTCTCCTTCCTCCCTTGCCACTGGGGCAACAAATCTTTGGCTGCCTGCGCATGGCAAAGAGCTTAATCTGCCCCTGGTGTCATGATTCATAAAGCTGGTTCCTGTCGATATTCAATATGCAGTGTATGAATATGAATATGACGGATATTTATATACTGCTTTTCAACCAGAGTTCCCAAAGCTGTTTACATAGATATACATAAATAAATGAGATGGCTCCCTGTCCCCAAAGGGCTCACAATCTCAAAAGGAAACCAAAGATAGACCCCAGCAACAGCCACTGGAGGGATGCTGTGCTGGGGACGGATAGGACCCGTTGCTCCCCCCACCCCCGTCATCAGGAAACAATACAAATACAACAAATATTTATATATTGCTTTTCAACCAAAGGTCCCAAAATGGTTTACATAGATACATATAAACAAGCAACCAGACAGACAAATAGACAAGCATGTAAATAACCAGTATATGCAGGTTATACATAGTGCATTTTTCACACATACATCAGAGAATGCTGAGAATCAAATTAAGGTGGTTAATATTCATTGGTGTATCTCTTGAGATATTCACAAAACATGTTGGCGATTGCTGCCATTCAGATTTGTATGTTGATGTTCACCAAACTTTGGACATGCACAGATACGTATATGTTCATACATGTATGTTCCTGTGTGTCTATAGATATCGACATTAGCATAGGAATGTCATATCAGTACACACACAGAGAGACACAGCTGTGTGTGTGTGTGTGTGTGTGTGTGTGTGCGCGCGCGCTATTACCCACCATTATTCTACTTTTGGGGAAAGCGGCAATGGCTGGCTTTGAGAAACCGCAAAGCAGCATCTCTGCCTCCTTTCAATGTTATTTCTTTGCCTTCACTTCCAAAGGTTTGAACTTCAGATACTTTAGAACTGGGTGCATTACAGAGCACAGTGCCCCACCGGGAATATGACTGTGAGCTGGAAGATGGAGAGGCGCCTGTCATTTCTAATTGAGTGGCTCACTGTCATGTGGACCTGAACTCAACAAGTCCAGCATTATTGTCAGCAATGAGCTGAAAGCCAGACCGTGGCATTCATATTCTCCGCCACAGTTGCACATCACCTCACACATATGGTTTATTCTGCATGAGCAAGCTCTGAAATCAAGAAAGGCGCATGAGTCTTGCAGAGTAATTCCCTTGTTGAGTTACCATTTCATTTATTTAACAGTCTTCTCCTTTGTCTGTGTGGGGAGCTACACAGTGTCTGCATTAGAGAGCTTCTCCCTTCTCCCTTCTTTTCTTTTTAAATTCTCAGCTTTTTGTTCATGCATTTGCTTCCAGACATCTCCTTGTATATTTGTGGAAAGAAACCCATAATGATTTAAGGTCATAGAGTCTCTCTCTCTCTCTCGCCTTCTATTCAACTCTAAAATCAGATTGCCAGAATCTCATGATTAAGAAAGTAGAGGAACACTGTAATATATATAATTGCAATTATTACTTTACCCATTCATATATGGAGAGGGAGGGAGGGAGGGAGAGAGAGAGAGAGAGAGAGAATGAGAATGAGAATCAGTCAGTCATTATTACGGTCTTCGACCAATATCAAACCATCTAAAACAAATGTAAAATTTAAACATAGCCAAATGCAATGAATAAATAAATAAATAAACATTGATAACATATCAGTACATTGGAGCTAAACCTTAGTGAGCAGAGTATGTCGAACTTGTATTGAAGAACAACAGAATTTTGTAGTTGTGTGTGTGATAAGATGGATTTGCATCTGCTAACACATATTTGACATAGGATTCGTCTGATCGTCCTTGCAGATTATGTAAAACAGGGCCAACTAACCTTTGCCTAAGACCTAATGGTCTTAGGCCACCTAATGGCACAGCGGAGAAATGCTTGACTAACAAGCAGAAGGTTGCCGGTTTGAATCCCTGCTGGTACTATATTGGGCAGCAGCGACATAGGAAGATGATGAAAGGCATCATCTCATACTGCGTGGGAGGAGGCAAAGGTTAAAAAAAACACCCCCCTGTGTTCTACCAAAAGAAAACCACAGGGTTCTGGGGGGCACCAGGAGTCAGAATCGATTTGACAGCACACTTTACCTTTAAGACCTATATAAAAGACACACTACTGGAACACATGTGCAACTGACTTGCAAACTGCATCTAAGGCTATCAGTGCAAAACAAGGTAGAGATGTGAACACAGCAACTCTTTTAAACATTATTTGACCTGAAACTCACCTGAGAATAATTTCTCTGCAGGACACACCTAGTGGCGACCTTGGGGATGTGCAACCCCCTCCCTTTGAAAAATGTCCCTACTCTTATTGAAACTGATTTTGCCTCTCTCCACTTTCCCATTCATTTCCACAGAGGGAGTTGCGGTATATACCCATTAATTGCGGCCATTATGGATTTGCACCGAGAGGTGACTCTCTTGACATTTCACAAAGAAATTGCATGGACTGAAGTCCATTGAAGTGTATGCAGTTGTGTGAGACATGTTGGGATGCACTCCAGATCGACCTGTGACATAAGTGTGCAGTTGCCTTAGGAGGTCTAGACAGCTCAGGTATATCTGTTACCTGATAAAGTTCTTCCTTTTTTGTTGGCTAAGGCTGTGAGAGAGCTAGTACATGCCCTCCTCCCCGAATGAGTATTTGGATCCATCAGTTACCCATTGCGATATTTTTAATGAGGTTTTTGCAAATAAATTATCTCATATTCGAGGTGAACTAGACTCTACAGTTTCTGCAGAGTCTATTGTGGGAAGTGTCCAGCAGCTCCTTTAGTGTGATTAAATTGGATCAGTTTCAGTTTATGACTCCTGAGAATGTGGACAAGATACTTGGGACATTTCCCAACATGGCTTATATGATCTAGTAGTGAGATTATTGGAGAGGGCCTTGTTAAGATCATTAATGCTTCCCTGAGGGAGGGCAGCGTGCCTCCTTGTCTCAAGGAGGCAATTATTAGCCCATTCTTGAAGAGGTCTGCATTGGATCCCTCAGAACTGGCAATTATAGGCCTGTCTCCAATCTCCCATGGTTGGGGAAGGTGATCAAGATGGTAGTGGCATCTCAGCTCCAGGCTGTCTTGGAGGAAGCAGATTATCTGGACCCATTTCAAACTGGCTTTCTGGCAGGCTGTGGGGTTGAGACAACCTTGGTTGGCCTGATGGCTGATCTCCAATTAGGAACTGACAGGGGGAGTTTGACTCTGTCGATCCTTCTGGATCTCTCGGTTGCTTTTGATACCATTGACCATGGTATCCTTCTGGGGTGCCTGAAGGGGTTGGGAGCGGGAGGCACGGCTCTGCAGTGGTTCCACTCCTTCCTCTCGGGTAGGTTCCAGATGGTGTCACTTGGAGACTGTTGCTCTTCAAAACAAGAGCTCTGGTATGGAGTCCCACAAGGCTCCATACTATCTCCAGTCCTTTTTAACATCTACATGAAACCGCTGGTAGAGAACATCAGGAGATTTGGTGCAGGTATGCTGATGACACTCAAATCGATTTCTCGATGTCAACTTCATCAGGAAATGGCCTAACTTCCTTAAATGCCTACCTGGAGACGATAATGGGCTGGATTAAGGAGAACAAACTGAATCTGAATCCAAGCAAGATGGAGGTATTCATTGTGGGAGGTTGAGACTTAGGAAGTGGTTTAGATCTGGACAGGGTTGCACTCTCCTGGAAAGAGCAAGAATGTTTGTCTGGGAGTACTTCTGGACCCAAAATTCCCCCTGATTTATCAGGGTGAGGCAGTGGCCAGGAGTGCTTCGATCAGCTTTGACTGATTTGCCAGCTATGCCCATTTATGGAAATAAATGACCTTAAAACATTGGTGCAAATGCTGGTAACTTCCAGGCTTGACTACTGCAAAACACATTGCGTTAGGATGCCTTTGTATGCAGTTTGGAAACTGCAGTTAGTACAGAATGCAGCCACCAGGTTGGTCTCCGGAGTTGCCCAAAGTGATCATATTACAACTATTTTAAAATAACTACAATGGCTGCCAATAAGTTTCTGGGTGAAATGAAAAGTGCTGATTATTACCTATGAAGCCCTAAATGGCTTGGGACCGAGGTATTTAAGAGAGCACCTTCTTCTTCATCAACCCCACCTCCTGTTAAGATCATCTGGGGAGGTCTGGTTGCGGTTGCCACCGGCTTGGTTGGTGGCAACTCGAAACCTGGTCTTTTATAGAGTTGCCCTGGAACTCTGGAATGCACTTCCTAACAAAATTAGAGTTTCCCCTTCTCTGAATTTTTGTAAGAAGGCCCTAAAAACATACCTTTTTAGTCTGGCTTTTAGTTTTGTTTTATTTTAAATTGTTTTAATTATGTTAATTGTGTTAATGGTTTTATATGGTGAACTGCCCCGGGAATTTTTTGTATGGGGCAGTATATAAATGTACTTAATAAAATAAATAGATTTGTTAGAGTCATTGAATGGGGGAGGCACATTCTGGGCTAAAGAAGTTTGATCTTTCCTTCTACTTTATAAATAGTGTTGCATCTGCTTGGTCTGTGACTCTATAGTTTGTTTATTCTTGCTCTATCAGCATTAAGAAGTGATTACTTGGAAAGGCTGATGGTTGGAGAAATAAAATGTCTGTTTTTCTTTTCTTGGCCTTCACTGCAAATGTTCGTTTTATGGATATGCCATTTTCTTATAAACAACTACCTCCTTTCCATGTTGTTGTGCCCTTTGATCTTTCAACCAATAGCTATTTTTCACCAGCAGTGTGTCTCTCTCTGCCCCACAAATCCATACATCGTTCTTTGCCAACAAATAATGGTGAAGGGATGAGTTAGATCTGCCTATGCTGGATGGGGTTACACTCCCCGAGAAGGAACAGGTACGCATCCAGGCAGTGCTCTTGGATCCAGGCTTCACCTTGGTATCCCAGGTGGAGGCTATGGCCAGGGGCGCTTTCCATCAACTTCGGCTGATTTGACAGCTGCATCCATTCCTTGAACGATCAGTGGTGCATCAGCTGGTAACCTCCAGGTTTGACTATTGCAATGCGCTCTACGTGGGGCTGTCTTGGTACGTAGTTTGGAAACTTCAGTTAGTTCAAAATGCAGCAGCCAGACTGGTCTCTGGGGTAACCCGGAGACAACATATTATGCCTGTTTTCAAACAGTTGCATTGGCTGACAATATGTTTCTGGGCAAAATACAAAGTGCTGGTTATCACTGTTAAAGCCCTAAATGAGTTAGGTCCAGGTTACTTTAGAGAATACCTTCTTCTGTATGATTCCCCATCGCACATTGAGGGCATCCGGAGAGGTCCGTCTCCAGAGGTGAGACTTGGAGCCGGGCCTTCTCTCTAGCTGCTCCTGGCCTGTGGAATGCAGTCTCAGCAGATACCCATAGTTTGGGCTCATTGTTGGCCTTCAAGAGAGCCCTAAGACGTACTTTTTTGGCCTTTTAATTGTCCTTAAGTATTTTTAATTGGTTTTAAATGTCTCTGAACAGTTTTAAATTTGCTTTTTATATTATTTTAAGCAGTTTGTTTTAAACAGTGTTTGTTTTTGTTTTTCACTTGTGCACCACCAGAGCCTTTGGACATGGCAGTATAGAAATATAATAAATAAATAAATAAATAAATAAATAGTCCTTTCAAAAACAAAAACAAAAGTAAATTGCATATGTTACTTTACATCAGAACAGATAACAGGGTTGTCTGGTTGCAAGCTAGAGAAAACAAATGCACATGACTCTAAATTAAATATCTGATAAGTTTCCGTTCTCTTGTAGAAACTCATTTAACTTCCCTTGAAAACTGTCAGACATTTCTCCTTGAAAGGGAACTTGATATCCATTTTGAATTTCACTAGAACTCATGAAACTTCTAGTCCAAGTGCTGCACAACATTGGCGCTCTAGCCACTGTTGAATGACAACTCCCATCATTTATTTATTTATGTTTGGCCGCTGTGGCTGGGAGTGATGGGAGTTGTAGTCCAGTGGATGAAGAGCCAAAGTTGTCTAACCCTGTTCCAGTCTGTCATGTAGTTCTGACAGTTGTTGGAACTTTTTGGCTTGGTGCACACAATCATTTTAATCTAGATTTAATGTGGGTTACCTATTGGCACACCTGGAAATGACTTGAGCCATAGGTTGCCAGTTCGAATCCCTGCTGGGGATTATGTCTGTTTCCCAGACTGTTTCCCAGACTATTGGAAACACCTATATTTCCCATATGATATTATATTATATGGGACATATAATATATCCCTAACAGCAGCGATATAGGAAGATGCGCAGGAGGAGGCAATGGTAAACCCTTCCTGTATTCTACCAGAGACAACCACAGGGCTCTGTGGTCACCAGGATTCAACACCAACTCAACCGCACATTTAACGTTTACCAACATTAGTGTGAATGTGTGAACTACACCAAGGTGGCTAATGGCCTGAGATTAATCTGATATTCTTGCATTGGTGTGGGTTCACACAATCACTCGAGTGCCAGTAACCCACATTAAACCTAGATTTGAACCATTGTGTGAAATAGACCCTTGTTTTCCTAAAAATTCATCAGACATTTTGCCCAATCTTAAACCACCAAATTTAGGCTATAAGCAAAACCCAGTGGTAACTCTCCCTCTCCTCACCTCTCTCTTTCCCATGAAGAGATGTTCTCCCACTGTTTCCAATTTTCTCATATGGCTAATACCACTTTCTGATTCTGCTGAAAACTTTTGCCTTTTTAAAAAAAAGCTTTTCAGAGCCTGTGGAAGACACATACTGACAGCAATCTCTCATTTGCTGCAAGCATGTATCAGCTATAAATCAATGACAAATACCAGCTCTCTCAATGCAATAGTAAGCAACACTGAACACTCTCATTTAAGGGTGATTTGATGGAGTTTGTCATTTTACCTGCTACATGGAAAATGATATTGCAAAGAGAAGCAAGCGTTTGATATGCAGCTGCATGATGTTGGCTGTCATTTTGAATATGTGGGAGGCTGTAAGAATCCTTGTTTTGCAGGGAAACGAGCAAATTGGCAGCAAGGAGTTATATAACCATTTCCATGTTTTTAATGCACAGCAAATTGGGGCAGGCATGTTATTAAAACCTTGGAATCATGGCATGATCAGTATTTCTGTGTGGTGTTGTTTCCGGTTGTTTCCTGAGAGTGCTGAGCCCTTTGCAAGTGGCAATAGCAAACAGAGAGTAGAGTGTTGTCATTTATTGTAGAACATGCAGCTGTCATTTACTGTAGAGCATGGAGCTCCTGTGAAGTTGAGAGCGGAGCGGGCCAAAGGAAGAAAAGAAGCCACTGGCAGTATAACAAGAGCAAGTCTCCTGGTTATCCAGACCAGTGAGCAAGTTTGACTTGGCATATTTTCCTGGGGGTTAAGGCAGTGGTGTAGCAAAATGGGATACAGCCCTGGGACAAGATGTGAAGGTCCCCCCTGCCCTTGGGTGGACAGTGGTGGCAGGTAGTGCCTAACTTTGGGATGCCGGCACTTCTGACCACGTCATTGGCTGTGCTCAAGCCCAGCACCATGCTGGATGGTGTCTGGTTGAGGCGGTTCTTCCTCATGGTGTCATTGACCCAGCATGGCCATGGCAGCTTGGGGAGGCAGAATTGCCAAGATCGCAACGAGAACAGGCCTGCCTTCGGCCATTGGCTCTCTTCAACAGGAAGGACTATAGAGGCTTCCTGTTCTGGCTGGGTCTTGATAGCTCTGACTTGCTGAGGCTCCTGGTTCTAGTTCAGTGACTGCCTATGGCTCAGCTTTCACAACTTCGTCGTCGTCATCATCATCATCATCATCATCAATTAATAATCCAAACTTTATTTGTTAGCCTCCTCATGACAAATTGTTATCTGGGCAGCTCACAACACAACATCAAAAAATCTAATAAACACACACAACATATTAGATCATAACAGACCAAAAGGAGAAAAAATACAATACAAAATACAATACAAAGCAACTTTAAAACTCATTGAAAATCAGTTGAAAATCAAAATGTAAATGGCCTGAGTGAACGAAAAGGTCTTTACCGGGTATCTAAAACAACAAAAGGATGAAGCCAAGTGAACGTCACTGGGGAGGCTATTCCATGAATGGGGTGCAACCACTGAAAAGGCCCTCTCCCTAGGAACTACCTGCCTCACCTCATTTGGCAGGGGCACTCGGAGGAAGGCTTCCGAAGAAAATATTAAGGTATGGGATGGGACATTTGGGGCAAGGTGCTTTCTCAAATAACCTGTTCCCAGGCCATTTAGGGCTTTAACAGTTAACACTAGTACTTTGAATTGGGCCTGAAAATGGGCTAAGTGCCAGTGCAGCTGACAAAGCCCTAGCGTAATATTCTCAAAACATCCAGTCCCAGTTAACCATCTTGAAGTCCTATTTTGTACCAACTGCAGTTTCCTGACTGTTTTCAAAGGCAGCCCTACATACAATGTGTTGCTGTCATCTAAGCAAGAGTTTACCAGAGCATGAGTAACTGTGGCCAAGCTATCTCTGTCCAGGTAAGTTTGCAGTTGGTGTATCAGCCAGAGGTGATAACATCTAATTATCTTCAGACTCTGAATGGATATTTACTTGAGAAAACTTAACTTCTGCAATGGATGAAATCCCCGTCTTGCCAACATTTATGTTTTACCTCTTTATGTCTACTGTTGCTACATAACTGTAATTTACTAGGAGGAGACTCTCCACAATTTGATTTTAACTGCCTGGTAAACCAATTGTGTACAACATCTTAAAGTGGTGACAAGATTATTATTACTTCTCTGCTTTCACAGACTTTTGTATGGGGTGTAAATGTACAGTAAAAGTTTCTGAACGACTAGAGATGCATCAGATAAAGTATGTCAAATGTAGAAACAAGTTTCCAAGCAATGCTCACAGATCTATGGGGATGAAGGGGGGGAGAATGGTCACAGAAGAGAAATGGAGATAAAATAGTCTGGTCATGTAAACAACAGCAAGGTTATCCACACTTTAGACAGGATACTAGGTAAGAAGAACAGGCAATCTTATCTTATCAAAGACAGTTGTCTGTTTCACCCAGATTTCTCGTTGTCTGCTGCTGCTGCTACAACAACAAATATTTATATATTGCTTTTCAAGAACGTGCTTACATAGGAAAAAAAACAGATCTTCAACAAAGTGCTTCCCCGTGTTTACACCACGGTACAATTCATTATTACATTTATGTTCCACTTTCCTCCCATGACATAACTCAAGATGGCAAACATGCAGTTTATAATCTGTCCCTTCCCTCTGGCCAGACCGCTTTGCTTCAGCAGGTTTCCAGCCTCGTGCTTTTGCACCATGTCCTGGAACCATTCATCACTTCATTTGGGTGCTGACCGGGAGAGCCAACCAGAAAGATAAGTAATTGAGACTGTGGAAGTTATGGATTGGGGTCATTACAGGGATACACATACCCCTGTGCTGGAGACCATCAAACCCTAAACCCAGAAGCTGTAACCTCTGAACTTGATACCACAAAGGAGCCAGCACTCCTACCAGCAAGATCCTCATGATCCAGTGTCTGCTTTATATTTCGAGCAACATGTCTGGAAAGAGATAATGGAGAGCTTTGTCCCAGACCAGACCTCATCTTCTTCAAGGTTCACAATTGAAAGGCGGGGCAAAGCCTGCAATAAGCTCCATAGCAACCTAGTATCCAAGTAGTCTGCTCCTTGTGACCTGTCCATGGTTCTGAAAGATCTGCATCTATCTGCCTTTGCTTTCTGAGACTTGGAGCAAACTCTACCTGTCTGTGTATCTCGGACTTTCTCCTCTTGCCCAGACTTGTTGGATGGCTTTTCTTCCCAACTATTCATCCATCCATTCTCTCGGCAAGACTAAAGCCATAAGGTAAATGCAGTTACTGGGTCCTGTGCGTGTATCATTCAATGCAATGACCTTGTGTGAAACAGCCATTCCTAACTGAATGCATTCTCATGATCTAACAGGAAACTTTCAATAAGATTTCCTGTTATTTTAAGCAGCAAAGATGGGCTGTATTCTTTCTTTATTGTCTGATACCTCTGAGTATTATCCATTTAATACTAAGAAAGATAGGTTGGATACAAAACATTTTAACAGTTCTGCTATGTGCACACAGGGAGACTCAATTTATTTCCAGAACCAAGAGCAGAAAGGCATCTGATAGTATCCGCAGTGTTATAAAAAGTGGAAGAGATGGTGGCTCACAAGCTGTGAAAATAGTTTTTGAATAATTTAGTACCCTTATAATCTAGTTCCTATGAAGAGAGGCCTTCCCCCTCCCTGCTATTTTCCTTTATTTTTTAAAATCAAAGACATTAATACTCTATGCTTGTGCACAGAAGCGCACTGAGACTATTAAAATGGAAGTAATGGGCTTCTTGAATCTATGTAATGTTTATGAAGTATTTGTTTATCACAATGCGCAGGGTTGTTAATTGGTTAGTTAGTCGCCTAAGCAAGCAAATAACACGGGATGGATTGGTCTATTACTTGGAGAGGAGACGAAGGGGCAGAAAGTACATTATCAATTTCAGGCTAATAGCCATTTCCTGTGGCTTGAATGGATGGGCAATTTGCGATGCAGGTGACCAAAACAGGGGTGGGGGGTGGGAAGATCCATATGTGTGATGGAGTGAGGACCATGATGCCACCAAAACCATTCACGGAGACCCTAACAGATGAAGTGCGTGTGGCTTCCTCAGGTCAGTGTCCCTATAATATTACTGTTTCTTTTCATCTGTCCCCCCACCGCCCTTCAATTTGAGCACCAGTCTCCTGCTTCATCTCACAAACTTCCCTATTGAGTAGCAGTATTTTTATGTTTTTAGTAGTGGTGTGAGGGGTTGCCATGGAAACACAGCTGTATAGGCAGCTGTAGTAACTGTATCTGGTACTTTTTCCTCCTTTGCTTTATCATGGGGGGGGGGGAGTGGGGGGGAAAGAAGGGATTTCAGAGCCGCTCGGTATTTGTCTGACATTTTCTGATACCATATCGCTTTGTGGCAATATGCTTGACAAATTGCCACAGCTGGAGGAAATAATAAGAGAGAAACTGGCAGGCTACAGAATGCCCACCTGAACTTTGGTGAATCAGCTGCTGCCTGTTCTCACCCTCTTAGAAAAATGAAAGTCCCAGAATCCCCCCCCCTTTTTTTTTGGTCTTTTTTTTTCTTCCCCACTGATGGTCAGCTGAAATATTCAATTGTGTTGAAAGAGTCTCGGTAGTTGGTCATTAATGGAGGAAGGGCAGCAAATATTTTAGTGAGGTTTCCTAGTCATGGTGGGTGTGGTTTGCATCTGCAATGCCATCATGCCCACCAACATGACCGCATGCACAGTTCCTGCTTTTCAGGCACTTGAGCACATGTGCAGCATGCTTTAGACTGCAATTCTGGGGGGGGCCTTAGCTGGAAATGAATGAAATCTGTTTCTGACTAAACATGGTTTGACTCCTGTTAATAGATCCTCTGTGCAATGTCGCCTCCCCCTGCCAGTTCCCCTGAAGTCCTCTATCATTTGAAAAGCCTTTGAGCTGATCTCAGCATGAGTTAGCATGTCACCTAAGAAGAAAACCATGACTGGCAAAATGGGGTGAAATGCATACATGCTTAGAGGAATTTGCTGGTTTCCAATTTCGTTTTGTTTTCTGTGGCATTCCTCAGCTGATTTTTTTTTTTTTTAACCTGAGGAGCAGCTTCCCAACTTATTCTGGATATGGTGACCCAATGATTCTGGAGTTCTTGTTCCCCACCTGCCTGGAGTTGGAAATAAAATAATGGGAGGGAGAGAAGCTGCTGGGAGGAAGGAGGCCTGGAGTCAGGAAAAACCAAAAACCAAATCCCCAGAAGTAGAGATTGTGTATCATGGCTATACAAACATCTCAGATTACTGTGGAAATTGCAAGAGGCAGGGACCACATGAAAGCATTGGCACATACCAACTCCTCCTCTTACTGCGTCCTTCCCTGGCTGTCTGATTTTAGGATAAATCTTGTCCTATTCACACATTATGTTTAACACTCATACATTGAGTTTATAAGCACTATCCGGACATAATATGAAAATAAACTGTACTTGTGAATATAAAGCAGAGCCAGAAGTCCCGCCCCAGCCCCATCAATCAACCCCAGCAGAGGTTAATGCCATATCCATGATGGTCAGGGGCCTGGAGCACCTTCCAGCATCTGGGCCTGTTTACTTTGGAAAGGAGTTGACTATGGGGAGACGTGATTGAGGCATATAAAATTATGCATGGAGTGGAGAGAGTGGACAGAGAGAAATGTTTCTCCCTCTTTCACACCACTAGAACCAGGAGTCACCCCACAAAACTGAAGGTCGGGAAATGTAAGACCAACCAGAGGCAGTACTTGTTCCACACAGCACATAATTAATCTACGGAATTCTTTGCCATGGGATGTGGTGAAGGCCACCAGCTTGGATGGCTTTATAAGGGCTTAGACCAATTCATGGAGGAGAGGTCTATCAATGGCTACTAATCTGATGGCTATCGGCCACCTCCAGCCTCATTGGCAAGATGCCTCTCAATCCCTGTTGCAGGGGAGCAACAGCAGGAGAGAGGGCATGCACATACCTCTTGCCTATGGGCTCCCCAGAGGTATCTTGTGGGCCACTGTGTGAAATGGGATGCTGGACTAGACGGGCCTTGGGCCTGATCCAGAAGGGCTGTTCTTATGTTCTTATGTAATGTTCTTATGATGGGTCTAGGGCCTCCCGGTCGTGCAAACCCCAACCATAACTGATAATGGCATTTGCCTCTCCCAGATGAATGCCTCTGTAACCACGCATGATGCTCTGCTGGGGGCGAGTGACAGGGCTGCAATGGCACTTACAACCCTGCTTTAGGTGCTGTCCACAAGTACCACATATTTTCAAATCACATCTGAATAGGACTATAGGTACAGATAGGTTACAGGGCCAGATCTGTACACGGTTACAGTTTTTTACATGTTATGCTGAACAGTTAGATCAGAAAGCTATATACCGAGAAACAACAGCAGGAGAGAGGGCATGCCTTCCTCTCTTGCCTGTGGGCTTCTAGAGGCATCTGGTGGGCCACTGGGGAAACAGGATGCTGGACTAGATAAACTTTGGGCCTGATCCAGCAGAGCTCTTCTTATGTTCTGCGGGCCTCTGATGTGTCCTGTTCTAGTACTTTTTGGATTTCAGTGGTGGTTTAGTGCTCCAGTCAAAAGATTGTGATGCCCACAGCAGCAGGCTGCATACAAGGGTCTGTGTAGCAGCTGCCACAAGGAATGGGAGACTTGCAGGGACATAGGAAGCTGCCATATACAGAGTCAGACCGTTGGTCCATCTAGCTCAGCATTGTCTACACAGACTGGCAGCGGCTTCTCCAAGGTTAAAGGCAGGAGTCTCTCTCATCTCTGTCTGGAGATGCTGCCAGGGAGGGAACTTGGAACCTTCTGCATTCAAGCAGGCAGGTGCTGTTCCCAGAGTGACCTCATTTGCATTTTGTGGGCCTTTGATGTGTCCTGTTCTAGTACTTTTTTGGATTCCCTAAGGGGAATATCTTACATTACTCACACATGCAGTGTTCAAATGCACCAGGGTGGACCCTGCTAGCAAAGTCTTCTGCTGCGGCTGGTAGTGAATGTAGGAAGCTGCCATATACTGAGTCAGACCATTGGTCCATCTCGCTCAGTATTGTCTACACAGACTGGCAGCGGCTGCTCCAAGGTTACAGGCAGGAGTCTCTCTCAGCCCTATCTGAAGGGCTGCATCTTTGAAACGCCACACCAGCGCAAACTGCCTTTCCTGCAATCAAATTGGCCAAATCTGCTGTGTCAGTGGTTGTTGCAATTCCCAGTAGCTCTCTCACTTGAAATACTAAAACCTGTTGTGTGCTTGCCTCTGTGTGTGTGTGTGTGTGTGCGCGCGTGCGCGCGCGCATCCACTTCCTCTAAGCCAAGGTACCTAATTGCTGCAATATTTTGAGGCTCTATACCTGTCAACTGTACCAGTATGGCTGGCATAGCACTATTTTTATATGGGTTTCTCTCAGTGAAAGGACATAAATAATAGTGGGGTGCTTTATCTCGAACACATTGCTCCCCATAGGCAAGCTGGCTGCAAAAGGGTGTCCATTCTCCTTGCACAAAAGAGAATTTGGAATGGATTCTGGCAGGTGCTCTCCCTTCTGGGGAGTACAATGACTTCAGCAGATACCGAGTGTTGTTTTTCTCAGCTCTTCTACTCGAGGGGAACTCCACGGCAGCCTGCATGAAACTGCAAAATGGAATTGTCTATTTCAACATACAGTGAAATTCATCCACCAATACTGTCAATAGAAGGACACACAAATGTTAGGTTAGCAATGTCAGTCACTAACCAGCAATTACTCAAGATCTTTATGAAACGGAAAACAAAATGTTAGTCTTCACACTGAGTGCAAAAGTATACTTTGGAAAAGGTTTTGTGCTGCAGCATGTAAAAGGAGACGAGATAAACTTAGCTGTGTATGACCTTACTATGCTTGTAACTCAGTTTTATGTAATTTATTCTCTTGATGTTGTATATTTTTATTGTATTATGTTGTTTTTATCCCGCCCTTTTTTTTAAGTTATGGACTGTAATAAATTTGATTGATACTTTGGAAAAAGGAAATGTTACTTTGATAGGTACTGTATTGTGGTGACTAGGAGATTGAATTTGTCGATCACCATATCCCTGGTTCAGAATTCACCTCTGACATGAACGCAGTAGCTTTCTTTAGGGGTACAATACAGCTCCAACACCATCCTGTCCAACTTCAATATGGTGATGATGTTGAAGCTAAATACTGGTATACCTGCAGATATAACCTGTATTAAACCTCTATTTAAAAGAGGGTTGTTTTAAATTCAGAGTCTTCTATTTGGGCAAATATGTTAAATGCTAGACTTGTGAAATATTGGATTTCCAATATTGGAAATGGCCTAATATTGCTATTATTGGAAATAATCCCGATCTAATACAGGGAATCATCAGAAATATTGGGGATGTCAGGTAAAATATCTGAAAGAATTCTTGAATATCAGAGCAAACAATGGCAGCAGCAGTTCAAAATGGAATCTGCATTTTGTTTTTTCCGGATCACGGATTGCGGGGAAAGTCAACCTGCCACCTGCTTGTGCATTTATTTATTTAGGCTATTTTTACATTACTTTTTCTCCTTACCACTTTAAAAAGCAAGTGGTAGATTCTCAGATGTTACATACTTCCATGTGTGATTCTCGGATGTGACACAACTTCCCCTGTGATTGTTGAATTTGAGATCACTTTGTGCCAGAGTTCTTGGATGGGAGTACAATTTCCAGGTTATTATTTTTCTAAGTAAAAATCAATGGATGGACAGAGTTAATTGGAGTTAAATACACAGAGTCCTGCTATCCTGGACTATGGGTATGCCTAGTTTCAGAGCTCTCTGAAACAACTTTTCCCCCTTTAAAAAAAAAAAATTCCCCATATACTTCCCAGGGGATTCCCCATGGACTCCAATGGAAATCGGACAATATTTAGAAGGCCAAAAGCCTCGCTACCGATATCTATTGTTTCAGATCCGATATATTTCCAATCATGCATGGGCCTAGTACATGCTGCTGCTTCTTCTTTGGAATTCTTATCATTCGGGTTGATTCATGACTGGGAAGGAAGATCAAGACCTTGATTGAGGATCAGATTAGATGGCATCACTGGTCCTGTAGTTTAAGGTTCGTCATCTTCCTTCATTGGGAGTTGTCAAGGCCTAGGCATGGTCAAAGTGTATGTGGAGACAGATCAGTTTGCAGACAAAGCTGCAGTGAGCACATTGCCCTACATCATAGGCTTATTAATTATTTGCTGTGCATCTGAGGATTAAGTTCATTATAGTGTCTTGCAGAAAACACCATTAATATGCAGCATAGCTGAGAACTTGTAATAAACAAACTGAATTAAGAAAGCTATTAAATATCTCTGGTGACCAGTTTCTTTACATATAAAGTTTATTTGAACAACATTGCTTAAGATCAAACCCTAACATGTCTCTTTTATAGTTCAGACATTACAAGGGCATCAGCAATATATAATGCTTTGATCCGATTTATCTTCTGTTTTCTCTGCAGCAACATAAAATGTTTGGAACCAATTTCTTCTTTTTCTATCTTCTGTTTTGAAATGATCTGAGATGCTCACTTTCAATTGGAGCAGACAGCAGTGGCCTCCTATATCTTTGGCGTAAGGTCACAGTTCAACCATTTGGTTGATCTTCTCTGCACGTGGGAAGCCTATACTTAAAACAGATGAGCAGAAACCCCATGTAATGTCTCTTTTCTTGGGCTGTACCATCGCAGATTGTGGAGGGAAGCTCAAATGTTTTCTTGTTCCACCACATTGAATAGCCCTCCACACGTGCAAAACTAAGCACATCAGGGAGAAAAATCTAGTTATCCTTTCCTCATGCTCTGATTCCTCCATGACCTCACTTTCTGCTCCACAGAAGCTCTGCCTCCCCTGAAAACTCAACTAGTTAATGGCTCATTCGAACGACCAGTGAGATGGAAGGTAGGCTTACCTGAGGTTAACCTCGGAAGCCAAGAATCATACCACAGACAATCCAGCAGCAGCGCTTCCATTGCCTCCACTGCATCACTTGCCCAGCAACCATTGGCCCAGATATGAGAGGGGACGTGCTTGTCGGAGAAGCTTGAGTGCAAACCCCATACCATTCAAATGGCACAATAGGGTCAGTAGAGCTCCAGTTCTAGTAAGCTTCCAAACTTCAAATCAAGGGTTCAATCCTTGGTTTGAAGGTGGCAACAGAGGTGAACTGGGCCTGAGTGTTGCAATGCAAAGGCATCATCTAGATTGCAGTAGTTACTCCTCCTCGGTCACCCAGCCCTATAAAGTCTTAATCTCAGAGCTGGCCCATCACTCAGTAACTCCTCACTGTGAGTGAACTTGACTTTCAGCCTGGCCCTGCATCAGACCCCTTGGACCCTGGTCTACTTATCTCAGCTGTGATCTTGCCTGTTTGGGCCACTTCCATGTCTCAGCACCTGATGGCCAAGAACAACCCCCTGCTAAAACCAGTTGGGCTACTAGTCTGGTGGTTGTGGGCCACCTCCAGCCTCAGAGGCATGATGCCTCTCAATACCAGTTGCAGGGGAGCAACAGCAGGAGAGAGGGCATGCCCTCACCTCTTGCCTGTGGGCTCCCCAGAGGCATCTGGTGGGCCACTGTGGGCAACAGGATGCTGGACTAGACGGGCCAAGTTGTGCCTGATCCCGCAAGGCTATTCTTATGTTCTCATGTCTTTTAGTTCGTTCACATCTTGTTGCTTTGGTGTCTGTCTGGATGTCACTCTCTCTTTGGACGTAGCCATCTCACGCTTCTTCATTATAGCACGACGAATCCTAGCAGGAAGATAGTACTGTGTGAGGCTCCTTACACTTCTCTGTTTTCATTTTCTCCCACAATCCCAAAATAACCTGCTTGAGCCCAAATACCATTTTGGAAAATACTGTTTTGTGTTGTCTCCCTTATTGAATTGTGTAAATATTCATTTGCAGAAGAAGATCCAAGGACAGACTGGATTACTATGGAGGTGTTTAGACATCTAAACGTAATCTGTAAATAATTGGGTCTGATTGTATTGATGCATATTCTGTCTGCAGCATTCGTGCTCCCACTTAGACAACATTTTTACAACAGAAACATGGTCCATTCCATAATGTGGTGGTTTGTAATTTCACTCATTAAGTGGCATCCCAGCTGTATTTTCCCTTTGTAGACCAGTTTGGAATCCTCTCTGATTGTCTCCCCACCCCCATGAGGAGAGAATGTGCTAACTTACAGCTACAAGATGGCTCATGCTGTTGTTATGAAGGGGCTGCATTGCCTCTTTTTAGCTGCCTGTATATGCCAGATCATATCAGCTGTACCTGCCCAGCGGGCATCAGAATGCTGTCAGTTGAAATAGAGTCAGAGGCGTCATATTCAGCGAAGTGCTGAGCTGAAATAATCCCCAAATTCTCCACCAGTTTGCAGGCTGCATGGAATTTAAGTACTTTGGAGTAAGACCTAAACAGGTGCAATGCTTGGGCAAACTTACTGATGGTATCCATCATGCTCCCAATGGGTGCCAGGTGCCATTTCTTTTAACCCACAAGACATCACAGTGCAGGCAGAAAGCCTTGTTCTCAATCTGATTTTGCTCCAGGCGTCGTCGCAATGATATCAGCAACCAAATCAATGATTTCTGCTCTCACTCTGAAGTCTTGCCGGCTGAAAATACAAAGGAGCCCAGCACCATCCAGGAATATGATTGCCGTCGCCAACAGTAGAAACTTTGCACCTCCGAGCTCTCAATTCTGAGCCAAAAAAAGGGAGTTTGGGCACAACTCATTTAAGAAACTTCGTGATACTGTGCTTGTGCTTTTCTGAAACAAGGAGAAATAGAGCTGGTCTTGTGATATGAATGATCCCCTTTGATCAGCTCTGGCTTGTATTTGGATGGGAAACCACACATGAGCACTGTAAGATATTATGGGATGGGGCTGTAGCTCAGTGGTGGAGCATCTGCTTTGCGTGCAGAAGGTCCCAGGTTCACTCCCTGGCAGCATCTCCAGGTAGGCCTAGGAGAGACTCCAGCCTGCAACCTTGGAGAAGCCACTGCCAGTCAGTGTACACCAGGGATTCTCAACACTGGGTCTCCAGATGTTATTGGACTTCAACTCCCATAATCCCCAGCCCCAGTGGCCTTTGGTTGGGGATTATGGGAGTTGAAGTCCAATAACATCTGGGGACCCAACATTGAGAATCCCTGGTGTAGACAATACTGAACTAGATGGACCAAGGGTCTGACTCGGTAGAAGGAAACTGCCACTGTTCCTGTAAGAGTGCAGGCAAGAGGGAACGTCTGCCTACCACAATGTATGTTGTTCTGCTAGTCTGGGTTTGTGATGGAGGAGTTTTGAAATTAAAAAAAAAAAAACAAAAAACTCCCCAGCTTCTTTCCAGACCTTTAATTCCATTGTTCCAGTCTGGATCCAGTCTGGGCCATCCTCCCTCCCCCCCCCCACTTCTTTCTTAACAACCACAACAAAACATGATTAAATATTCCCTAGTTTGTTTCTCAGTTTAAAGTAATAATGATTGTTTTGTGCTAACGCTGCTTCTGCTGACATATTGCCTTGTATATCTTCAGTTATGCACAAAGATTTCCACTGAAGCAGAAAATGAGAGTCCCGAGGGCATTCCTGGAAGCCGGATTCCTTTCTGACAAGGTGGCATGTTACTGCCAAATCCAATGTGTGAATTAGTCAGGTGCTCTGTCATTGAAAAAGCTTTGTGCATGGCAAGGTTTTGAGCATACTGTGTTGAACTGGCCCTTGGTGTGTGTGTGTGTGTGTGTGTGTGTGTGTGTGTGTGTGTGTGTGTGTGTGTGTAGGGGGGGTGCTTTTGGATGCCCATAATCCTTCAAAGGAGTCACCTATATCAATTGAGGGTAAAAAGAAAGATATGGCTCACAAAGAAATATTTGGATAACAGGACAGGAAAATGAACATAAGAAGCTGCCATATATGGAATCAGACCATTGGTCCATCTAGCTCAGTACTGGCTACACCGACTGGCAGCAGCTTTTCCAAGGTTGCAGGCACGAATCTCTCTCAGCCCCATCTGTGCAACCTGATTGGCCCTAGACAAGGCAGGTATGGCTACAATAATTTATTTAACTGGGGTTAACAAGAGATAAGTGCATTAATGAATCTCTGTATGCGTTCACCATCTCATCAACTAAACCCATAATGGGATTATTGTTTGGATTTTTTTTTTTTAAGGAAAATTTCAGGCAGCTCTGCTGGCTTGAGGAAAAAAATAATGATACATTCACAGCTGTTCACCTTAATGAACAACAGATTGGGAATATATTATTAACCGGGGCGGGGGAGTAAGTTTGCATATGTTGTCAGAAATCCATTTTTGATCTCTACAAGCATTGAGCTCATGCGACTAATCAATAAATAATTGATGAAAGGTTTCTTCCCATTTTACCATTTCTGTACATGTTTTTAGTTACTCTCTTTGGATAACTCAGTACTCCAGTGGGTTTGTGGGTTATAAAAGGCATGGCAGGTACACCTTTGATCCAAATAAGTTTATCTGCTCCGTTCCTGTCCCTGGTGTCCACGGGTGGGCTTGGGAAAGTTTGTATGTGATTCTCAAGATGCATAAGGATGAGTGGAGCTAACCTGCCAACCCACGTGGTTAGCAAAACATATACCCTGACTCTTAAGTTTGCACTTTTCTTCACACAATATATGGGATGAGGGCCCGATCCTTTCCTGATTGCTGCTTGCATGTATAGAAAGGTGATGATTACATCTGTGCTCTTTAAGCCTGTAATGTTGAATTGATTAAAAACCAACTAAATGGTTTGGATTGGCTAGATTTGGAGAGATCGGTATTGTGGTAGTGACTGAACTGTTGGCTGTCAGCACATTTTGTGATAGCAAGCATGAATGGTCCCCTCTCTAAGCAGGATCTGCCCTGGTTTGCATTTGGATGGGAGGCTACATGTGAGCACTGTGCAAGATATTATTCCCCTTAGGGGATGGGGCCGCTCTGGGAAGAGCACCTGCATGCAGAGAGCACCACCAGCTTTTCTCCTTCTTCTGCTGCTTCTAATCAGAGAATTATAGAGTGAAAGGGCCATGAGAGGCAACCAAGCCTCCTAAGAACTTGCTGAGCTGCTACAAAGACAACACAGGAATGACTGTGTTGTTCAACTGACTGATGAACTTGAGCAGGAGAGCTTGCTGATGCTACCTGGCAGTCAGCCGGTGGGGACAGGGCATTGCTTCCTCCAGGAAGCCCAGAGGCGGGATGGAGCCCCACCCCACCCCACCCGGCAGCCCAGTGGGAGCATTGCTCCCTCTGGGAAATCTTGGAGGGGGCTTGAGCCCCACCGGCCCCACGAAGTTTACACCCCTGCATAGTTCTTCTGCAGCAAAGGCATGGGTGAGGGGAGAAGGAGGAAGCAAAGGCCCCGGGGGGCCCGCAAGCAAGCAGTGCTAGCAACAGTTCTTATCTCAGAACCTACTTCAACCTTGCTATGCCCCTGCTAGTCAAATCTGAATTTCACAGAGGCTGCCAGTGAGACAATTCAAAGCTTATTTTTGCATGGTAATGCCATGAAAAGACAGAGGCTAGTTTTGCAGAACCCCTACAATGTCTCACCTCACGCACATGTTCTAGAAAACACCCCAACTCTGGTTTTTCAGTCCCCCTAACCCTAGTCCCTGCCATCCTCTTGTTCTTTTCTGCAGGGAGCCCCAGGCTATAAATGACCAGATATCCCCTCCATGCCATGACCTCCTTTCCTGGGAGTGAAGTTGTGTGCCATTACTGGTTTAGTTCTATAAGATGACTCAGCAACTGTGTGCCCTCTGATTCCTTTTCTTTGAGTTAGGTTTCAAGCAGTTCTGCCGTGCTATGGCGTGACTCATTAATTTGCATTCTAATACCGTATGCTTATGCATCAATCTATGATCCATGCTGTTTGGTGTCCTAAACCTGAGGCATGAAAACTGATTTTCTCATGCTTTGATTTTGTACTTGGTCAAAAATAAGAGGTGTGTGCAGAGGGAAATAGAGAGAAAAAATCTTAGAGGGTTCAGTTCAAAGCCTTTGCTTTAAGCCAGCTTGGCTGTAAAGAAATTCAGACTGAACAGGATTAAATTACACTGTTGGAAAGAATGTATAACATTCTTTTTTATCTTTTTTCTTCCTGATTATTGGATTACTTGTTTTCTATACTCTCTAGTAATTAAGCTGAAAATTTAGCAAGCTTTTGAGTAATTTTTTTAAAATAAAAACCCCTGTGCTAATGAAATAATGTGTTCCTTTTTAATCACACCCATTAAGATGTCACTGTTTGCTAATGACTTCCCTGAGCTAAAAGCAGGCAGAGCCCTTGATGTTGATAATCTTTTATTTTATTTTACTTCTCCTCTTACAAGAGGAAATGAGACTGCCGGTTTTGACCCACTGAAATGAAATCTTAACTTTCTTCTGTCAGAACGACGAGAGGTTTGTTAACATACTCTGGCTATTAGAAGTGTGCCAAAAAAAAACAAAAAAACACACAACCCTATCTCTATTCATTTTAATATCTAAAGATGATCTTGTTAGCATTTGGGCCATTTGTGAAAATATTTCAACATTGTCTTGTCATCAACATGGTATAAATATTGCTTGTGTCATCACAAGTATCTCCCATTTTCATTTGTTGATTTGACCATTTTGACTCCATTGGCTTCAATTCACATTTCTCCTGCCTATACAGGAGAATCTCGCTATTTTCCAGCAAATCTGCAGGCAATTTGTAGGCATTTGAGGACATATACACCCCACATGGGATCATGCCTGCCCAATTTCCAACAGAGAGCTGCAAGGGGCAGCATTTTAATGGACATTAAACAAGCCATACAAACAGCCTCCCTTCTACCGAAGAACAAAGCAGAACCAAATACCAACATTGTTTGCAGCTTCCTCAGGACTAGTTTGTTTCTATTGTGTGTGGTCAGGTATGAGCACTGAACAGAATGGAATGGGTCCATGTCTCACATTTAGCATTTGCCCAGAACTAAGAGTATATCCTCAGAGGCTGTCTATTTTTGTAGCGGTGGTGGTGGTGGTATAATCTGTTGAGATTCATGCCCATGGTTGATCCTAAACCTGAGGGATGTTATGTCAGTGCCCAGACCATGGGGCACAACACAGTTCTGGCCAAAGATGCAGGCAGAAGTAAAGGGAATGTGCTGTTGAGTCAATGTTGATTCCTGGTGCTCACAGAGCCCTGTGATTTTCTTCGGTAGAATACAGGAGAGTTTTACTATTGCCTCCTTCAGTGCAGTCTGAGATGATGCCTTTCAGCATCTTCCTATATCACTGCTGCCCAATATAGGTGTTTCCCATAGTCTGGGAAACATACCAGCGGGGATTCAAACCGGCAACCTCTTGCTCCCTAGGCAAGTTACTTCCCTGCTGTGCCATTAGGACAGAAGTAAGACCTCATAATTATCCTTGGGCCAATAGTCTAGACCAAATAAATTGATACTCCCTGACTCCCAAGAAAGCTTCTGACAGCCAGTAGCCAGTGAGTCATGTAGTACTCTCTGACCTCTTAAAACACTTCCAGATCCATCTTGGACACTGTCCAACCAGCAATGGGCTTTCCGGGTCAATTATGTGGCATTACTTTCGAAAAAGCAGCAGGGTGATGATCACTGGATATTGAAGACTCTTCTGCCTGCTCAAAAACTGCTCCCATCAGGGCCAATTAAAAGCTCTGGAGAGTGGGAAGGAGGAGGCCGTTTTCATTGGGAAATTGTTGTACCTCCAATTCCAGTACTCCCAGTTTGGGTTGTCTTATAGCTGTTTTTACAAACACCTAAAGATATCCAGTCATGGACCTCCATTTTCTGGTCAGGTTTGGCCCTTGTGTGACACAGGGGAAACCAACTTTTGGTTCAGCTTGCCTGAATCTCTCATTAGGAAGGGATTTATTGGCAAGTGGGGGTTCATGTCTCAGAGGAAGCTATCATTAAGAGATGGGAGTTACTTGGATATTTGCATTTTATTTTTCAGAGGGATGTTTTCCACGAATATTGTATAGGTTTCTGTAGACCTGCACCTCTGTGAGACAGCTTGACGCAAGAGAAGATCTCTTCCTCTACTTCTACCAGTGTTCTTCATTGTCAGGCCTGGGAGCCAGTGATGACTGGCATCAGTCCTGCTCCTTGGTGAATGGCTTATTGGGCCCATGTGATGCTTTGGCTGGAGTGGAATACTCTGCACAGTCCCCCTGGTATGATGTGGAGGCCATCATACCCACTGTGCAGTGCTCCCAAGTCTGGGAGGATCTCCTTTAAAGGAAATCAAGCCCTCCTGAATCCCTGCACTATCTTGGAAGGCCTGCCCAGAGTGCCGGGAAATGTAGCCCTTCCTAGCATTTTCCCACAGTGCTCTTAAGAGGGAGTTCTGTCTCTTATAAAGGGCCCTCCCCCCAGCACGGAGAACAGCATAATACTGTATGGAGGTCAGCACGACAGGAAATGCCTTCGTCTTGAAGGAGTTTCACCAAAGTGGCCTCCACTTGAGCAACAGTGAAGATAACGGACTATCTGGTTCAAGTAACTTACCATGGGGGTGGTGGTTTCTTCCTCTTTAATTCTCTTGTTCACTGTCCCTCCCTCTCCAAAACTCCATAGTTATTTCCAAATGGTTTT
The DNA here is from genome assembly GCF_027244095.1 of Hemicordylus capensis. Lineage (NCBI taxonomy): Eukaryota > Metazoa > Chordata > Lepidosauria > Squamata > Cordylidae > Hemicordylus > Hemicordylus capensis. The sequence continues at coordinate 26,329,662 of NC_069667.1, forward strand.
TGTAGAACAAGCATGCAGCCCGGGTTTAAAATACTGAAAGGAAATGTCCTGTTGTTTTTCTGCAAAGAAGTCTGTTGTTAAATTCTCACTGTAGCCTTCTGCAGTCCTGATGCTTCCTTGACACCTTCGGATGGACAAAAAGGGAATCTTTTGGCTGCCACTTAACACTCTGCTAGCTGATGCAAAGAACAGTCAATAAGACTGCAGTGGTAAGCTAAGTGAGTGTGTAAACTGTAGCCTGCTAAAAGGTCCTTTGTCTTCTGTCCTCTCCTATGCCGTGATTGTGAGGTTTTGTCTCAATTAGGCAAGGAAGAACCTCCCAGGTATTAGCTTGTATGTTACAGGCTGAGCAAAATCTTGTTTTAGCAATGCATCTCCAGCTCGTATGATAGATCCAAGATCAGGTTTCTATGTCTGTGATGGTATTTTAATGTAGACCATCTTTGGTCTACCCACTTCCCCCTAAGGGTGGGGGGAAAGTGTGCTTTTTTAAAAAAAAACAGGCAGTCATTTTGTCCTGCATAATAGAAATGTCTGTTTAATGTCACTGAGCAGCCCAGGTGAAGTTGCAAAGGCTGTTCTGTGGAATCAAAGATTGTACTGAAAAGCTCTGCCTTGCCCCATTCCTCTGTGTAACAACTGGCAGGCAATTATAGTCTCTGAATTCAAAGGGAAAATAGGAAGCTGCCATATACTGAGTCAGACCATAGGTCCATCTAGCTCAGTATTGTCTTCACAGACTGGCAGCGGCTTCTCCAAGATTGCAGGCAGGAATCTCTCTCAGCCCTATCTTGGAGACACTGCCAGGGAGAGAACTTGGAATCTAGATGCTTTTCCTAGAGCAGCTCCATCCTCTGAGGGGAATCTCTTCCAGTGCTCACACTTCTGGTCTCCCATTCATAGGCAACCAGAGCAGACCCTGCTTAGCTAAGGGGACAAGTCATGTTTGTTCCCACAAGACCAGCTGTCCTCTGCTAATTCAAAATGCATATCCATCTTTGCATGCCGCTGACGCATGGCATAGCCTACACACAGGACAGAAAGAATCCACGGTTGCTTCCATGCTAGTGCTCCTTTAGTGCCATGTTTGCATTTCTGCAATCAGGAAGTTAAAGTTGCTGCATCCCTTAGAGGATCTACACTTCCCACAATGCACTGCACTTCAAGGTCCTTCTGGGCATTCCTAAAAAGACAATCACCGTTTCCTTCACACACTGAAGATTACCACCAGCGCCAGAGGCCTGGCAGCACAGCAGCCAGTAGCACCAGTACTGGAAGCCTCCAATGGGGGATCAGTGGCCCATCAGTAGGGACAGTCGTGTCCCAGAGTGGCAGCCGTTAAGGCAGAGGAAGCAAAGTGTGGGGGTTAGTTCCAACAGGCATGGAGGAACTATGACTACATCTGCACTGATAGGAGGGAATTTCGTCAGAGTTCTAAGTATTGGGACTCTCTCCTATCAGTTACAGAATTAATGCTGATATTTCCGCCCTGGGGATTGCACGGTCCAACCTGCCTGTTGGAACCATCTGCTCAGGCCTAACTTTTATGCTCCTTTAAGCTCCTTCTATGCTGTTTGCTCAGAAATAATTCCTCTTCAGCAAAGGTCACCAGCAATGTTATATTAAAGCTTGCCTCACAAGAACGGAGTGAGTGCTGGTGGAATGCCTCTCCAATTAGTCTTCTTGTTTCTGCCCTAATTCCTGAATTCTTGACATTTTTATGTTCTTTTGTAAAGGAGTAGCACTGTTCAGATGTGTAAATAGGGGGAGAGGAAACAAAGGGTTCCGATTGCTGATAGGTCAGTGGCTCTCCGCTCTTGATTAGCCATTGCCTTACTGCTGTTTGCAGAGGGATTGGATATTTACAGTCATTAAATGCCACAGTTTCTCTGAGTGTGGTCCATTTTGAGCTTACTCATAGCATATATTTTGCCTACACAGGGTATGTGGTCCAAAGGCAGAGGATGTGGACAGCAGACATTTATTCACAGACCTCTGGAACAAATAGGCTGGTTCATGTGATGGTTAAATTGTGGTAGGAGGTGGCCTACCCAGATTTGCATGATCATCAGAACTCACACATTTCCCACTAGCCCAATCCCACTCCAACCTGGGCTGCACACACCCACACCTAGATGGCAATCATAGATACCTGATCACCTTGGGGAAGCTAGCATATCTGCTGAATCTTAGCTGCAAAAATCCTCCCGCTTTCTTGAGATCATGAGAACCAGCCCTGTGTTTCTACTCTACGTTAAAAATAATTGCCAGGTTCAGAGTCTAGAAAGAAATGTCTATGATGAGAAGATAAGCTGTTTGAATGTTCCTCTTAAGCAGTATGCAGAGGACCATGTTTAATAGTGTTTGTCTGTTCACCTTACTGGCTGCATTGGGGAATTTTGACAAGGGTTTTTCACCTGTGTGCTTCTCTCCAGATCAGTCACTCCATTGGCAAGGCAAGGTTCTGTTCTGCTCTGTAATTTTTACAGACGGTATAAAAGTGAGAGAAATTTATTGTTTGTCAGCCATTATAATTATGGCTGTAATAGCTCGAGATTTCATTTTACAGTTCCGTAGTGATACATTTTTAAGGTGTTCCTCAGCAGACTTTTTTTTTTAAGGGAGAAGAGGCTTTATTTAGGTCGCAGTTGAAAATATTTGTGGCTGTACCCCTGTATGCTTGAAATTATGCTTTGTGCAGTACCCTTCAGCTCTGTGAAGGTCTGGGTCGAGCACTCAGGCTCATCACTTGGTAACATGCACATCTAAATCAACTCCAACTACCACTATTTATCAGGGAAGGGCCCTGATTTCTTTCTTTTCTTTTCTTTTTTTTTTGCATTTCGCACTGTTTTGCCCCTATTTTTACTGTTTTAGGTTGAACTGATTAAAATCTTGTTAGTTTGAGTTGCTAGCATTTATTTAGAATTTGTATATATTATTCTACCACTCTCCCAGAAAGCTTAAACTCAGGACATGACAAAACGTTGGCTTGCACGACGTGTAGAACTCTGGCAATAGAAGGACGAAGATGAGTCTGCAAGGATCATTCAGCGTCCCTGTACTGAAGGGATCTTTGTGCAGCAGGCTGGGTGCAAAGTAGGAGGGAGGAACTGTTTTTGCATCTCTCCCCTCTTTCAAAAGGTACTGTATGCATTGTATAAATATGTCTCTGAGGGCTGCACAGCCATCAGGAACATATTTATAAAGGGGCTTTTGGAGGAAGGGAATATATGCAAAAATTGCTGCCCCCTCCCCAGTGCTTCCCTCCCCAATTGCTGCCCCCTCCCCAATGCCCCCTCCCCAATTGCTGCCCCCTCCCCAAATCCTCCAACTGGAAGATTTCTAACAGACCGGTTCTGCTTTCATTGTTGGAGGACGGCACATCATGTACACCAGTGGTTCTTTCCAACAATTAATAACCATTGCCCCCCCCCCCATGACCAGAGTGGGGAATGCAGTTGAACCCTGTAGAATTACAATTCCAACAAGGTTGATTTTGTTTTAGATTAAATTTCATGGCAAGTTTGGCTACTGCCCCATTGCCCAGAAGAGCTGGTCTTGTGGTAGTAAGCATGACTTGTCCCCTTAGCTGAGCAGGGTCCGCCCTGGTTGCATATGAATGGGAGACTTGATGTGTGAGCACTGTAACATATTCCCCTCAGGGGATGGAGCCGCACTGGGAAGAGCAGAAGGTTCCAAGTTCCCTCCCTGGCAGCATCTCCAAGATCGGGCTGAGAGAGACTCCTGCCTGAAACCTTGGAGAAGCTGCTGCCAGTCTGTGAAGACAATACGGAGCTAGATAGACCAATGGTCTGACTCCGTAGAAGGCAGCTTCCTATGTTCCTATTAATTTCTCACAGCTCTATCTTCAAGATGCAAGTGAGGAATTTGGAGCCTTGGGCTCTTCCCAGAGTGGCTCCGTCCCCTGAGGGGAATCTCTTGCAGTGCTCACACATCAAGTCTCCCATTCTTATGCAACCAGGGTGGACCCTGCTCAGCTAAGGGGACAAGTCATGCTTACTACCACAAGAGCAGCTCTCCTCACTGTAATTCCTTCCTGCAACCTTGGAGAAGCCACTGCCAGTCTGTGAAGACAATACTGAGCTAGATAGACCAATGGTCTGACTCATTATATGATAGTTTCCTAAGTTCCTATTGTATGTTTGCATCAGTAAAGGACAGATAAAATGTTAGAATATGTCTCCTCTTTCCGTCTCCCAACTAACAAGTCTGAATGAAGTATAAACAGAGTGGATAAATAACAGTATCACGTTGTTCCTGGCAGTAACTGACAAGTGTTATTAAATAAGTAATGATTGGAGTATCTCATTCAGATGGGCAATAACCCATTAAGTAATCCTAGAAATGCTGGGAAATGGTACATTATTACACATTCATGTAGTCTGATTTTAATGTGGTATTTGATGCAAAAAGATGACGTTAATGGCTCATAACTACTATCTTGCCCTCACATTGCAATTTTTAAAAGCCTGTAACCTCAGAAATAATTAACCAGTGTTAGTCAAGGTCTTTATTAATCCAGGGAATTAGGGACTGGGATAGTTAGAGGTAAAACCATCACTGGAAAAAATGTATTAAAACGAAGATCAAGAGCAGTTTATTCTAAGGTAGCTTGAATCAGACTCAGAAACAAATAGTGGACTTTGTTTAATCTTAAACACCTACAACATGCCTCCATCTCATAAAAAGTAGCTAAGCATTACAAAATAAATAAAGGGTTCCTGGGTTTTGTGGGTGTATTCAGTGTGGCCACACACACCATCTGTGGTCAGAATTGTAACAACCCACATGCAAAGTACTAAACCTGATGTGAACTCAGCTAATATCTCATGTCATCATGACTCAGGTTCAGTTCTGGCAATAATGCCCCCTCTCCAGATAACATTATTGGATTTGGGACTATTTTGTTCTTCTTGAGTTGTTCTACATCCTCCAAAGAGGGTCATGTGATTGCAGGAATGCTCTGTGATTATTCTTTTTCCGCCTTATAATATAAACGAGCAAACCAGCCTAGCCACCTAACTTTTCCAAAACTTCTGATTAAACAACACATCCTTATATTTTTCAAATTTTGGAGATTTCACCCTACATTTCCTAGGAGAACCTCACACCTTGTCGCTTGATAATAATCCAAATCCCTCCCTCTTTCAGAAAATTGAATTTATTATTGAGCCACTTCATGGATCAATAATTACTGCCTTTAATTACCACACAGGCAAGGCACAGCAGTAGATTTTTAAAAAAATCACTGTTAGAAGGTGCAAAAACAATGACTTCTTCCCACTTTGGAAATTCCTGTAGCTGTCTGTCTGTCTGTTTGTTTCTCTTTCTTTCTCTCTCAGTGGTCACATATGCAAGTAACGTAGAACCATGGGTCCACTGGACCCGCAGTTCCATTCCCCCCTCCCCCCACTCTCTCATCCCAATCCGGGCATAACTGAGAGCTCTTTCTCTGCAGTCAAGGAGACTGCAGAGAGGAGGGGGAACGGGCTGTGTGGACCTCCTTCTTCCATGAAGCCCACACAACCTATTACGGCTGGAGTTGAGGGAGAAGCTCCCTCCCTCAACTCCAGTTCCTGTGGTTCCAAATTTAGACATACTGGCAGGCTGGGTCAAACCTCTGGTTGCGGCGACCAAACCCACCACAACCTGAGGGTTCAGCTTGGAGTTACAAATCCAAAACTTCACATTCGTGGGCAAACCACATTTGCCCACATTTGGACATAATGCCCACGGAACCTCTAACCCATTCAATTGCTGTTCTGTGTTAGGTACAAATGCAGTCTCCGTCTCCCACCACCACCAAACAAACAAACAAAACCGAAAGCCTTTTCTTTTTGGTAGTCTAGGGGAAAGTGTGGAGCCTCTTGGGAATCATAGTCTTTTCAGGGCCTGCTGAATCATCTGAGCCGGCCCTCAACTTGTAGATCAAATACTACTTTATTACCATCAGTACAGCGGATGGTGAAGAGAGACATATTTGCCTCACTCCTCCCCTCACATGATTGAGAAAGCCAATCAGAGTATTGTGGAAACTAGCCCAAAATGACCTCCTTCTGGCCTGAAGCTCATAAAGGCACACTGAGATAAAGATTAGATGCAGGAAAATGGCATGTTCTTTATTATAATGACTGTTCACATCAGCAGAGATAGTAGACTTGGTCTGAGTGTTCTGGGCTATTCTTTGATTATGCTGATTTTGCTATCAACAAAGCTAGAATGCAGGTAAGGAATGCATCACACACACAGACACACAGACACAGACACACACATACATTTTGCAAATCCTTGACTTCTTGGAATTCTTCAGATATCAGACTCAAGCAGTAGTCTCTGTGGTGCAATCTTCCCTTCCTTTTTAGATCCTCTTGCAACTTCAGGATTGAGTAGGGATGCTTGTCAAACACAGGTTAGGGCACCTAAGTCAACTGCACTGTACACCAATACCTGCCTAGTGTTTTGCCCTGGATTTGTGCCACTAACTCTGATGGACAGAACGATGCTGTTCCTCCCTGCTGCATTCATTCCAGGAGATTGCCTTCCTTCAGTACTCTCCCTTTAAGGGCAACCCACTGCGTATGTGTGATGTGATTTGCTATCATCTGTATTATTCCACATTCCTTTTCAGATCAAAACACATAAATGTCTCTTGGACTCCTGGGGAAGCTTTTAATCTTCTTAAATACAGAATAAGATTTATTGCAGAGTGTGTTTTTTCCTCTTCCTCTACTTTTAGAACAAGCATTAAAGTTTGATAATTGTATTAATTATTCTTGCATGCATATTTACAGTCAATAAAGTAGTTGGTTCAGGATTTTGATGATATGGGAGGCATTATCCACTTTGGGTCAATGCTATGATAAAACGTATTCATTGCAATTGGGTCAGGTGGTTATTGGCATGGATAATATTAATGCACACAGTTATGGTAAAAGACCTACATGAAGGTAGAGCTTCCCACGAACAAAGTCACATAGGATATTGTGCATGGAAATAATTGAAGTTTCTATCTCACCATTTTGGAAGAAAGCCTCAGTACCTCGGGATCCTTGGGACTTTTAAGAAACAGCATTGACCACTTTAGGTCTGCGGTCCAAATTAACCTGATATGGTGGTATTTGTATATGCTTAAATCCTAGCCTTTCAATAAAATAATTTCAACCTGACTTAAACAAAACCCACCAACCAACGATCAAGCATTAGAAACAACAAAAAAGGTGAAATGGGGATGTTTTCCAATAACACACTTGAGTAATCTAATCTTTTTTTTTTTAAATGATGAAAGTCCAAGAAAACAGGATTGCATTCTCTTATGCTCAGAAAGAAATCATTGCATGTATGTAAGATGGCTAGAACGTTGTGGATCTTGAATCAACGACCATTGGGAGATATACTACATCCTTGTTCCTTGAGGGACTACCTCTTCCTTTGCCCCAAGCAACTTTGCTTAACCCTTTCCTCATCCCTCCCCTACATAATTGGTTAGAGCCATTCTCAACTCAAACAGAGGTGGTTCAACAAAGTACAACCTGTGTGTGACTCAAACTTAAAATATTGCTTCATTCATCCTTTGTTTTCCTGCTTCCCTTCTCAAGCTTGATAGATGAAGATCTTCTGTCTCAGACTTGACAGACTCACTAAGACCTTCTGTCCTTGTCCCTACCAGCCCTCCCTATGCACCCTGTCCTTCTTGGAACTAAACTGGGCATAACTTTCTGACTGTGCAACTTCTACAACCTCCCGTGAGATGACCACATCATCCTTACGTTTTAGTGGTGCATTTGTGACAAGTTGTTAAATTTGCTTGGATTGTATATGTATATATTTGTATATTGCTTTATGCATTAGTTGTTGTTTTTCCCCTGCTGGTCTTTGACCTTAATAAAGGCTGATTGATTGATATATTGATCGATTGATAACCATATCCCCGATCAGTGAGGATGGGGCTGCTCTTCAGTTGTAAAGCATCTGCTATACAAAGGGTTCAGAGTTGACCAAAGGTATGTTCTGCACACAGATCGCTCCCAAGTGAGGCCAGGGTGGAGGGCTGCCATACTCAACAACCTCTGGCCTCCACACCCCCACTCACCCCTCCATTGCTGGCTTGGCTCCCTTTGCCAACTGCAACATGGTATAATGATGCACTGGTGACTCATGTTGTCACTGGGATTGGCTCAGTTTACAGTGACCAGTAAAAGGAGGCAGGCGAATAGGGGCTGCTGAGGCCAGTGACGGGTTGGGGGTGTTGTTATTGGTGAGATACCCACGAATTTAGACACAGGCTGCCACCAACATCACTTTAGAACTCACTTTACATACAGAATGCCCCAGGTTCAATCCCTGGCTTCTCCAGTAGGGTGGGAAAGACTCTTGCCTGAAACCTCGGAGAGCCACTGCTTGCTCAACTCTGGCCCTCCTGCAGATGTTGGCCTAAAGTTCCCATATCCCCTGTCTACTGGCCACTGTGGTTGGGGATTATTGGAGTTGTAGTCCAAAAATAGCTGTGGGGGCTTAGTTGAGAAGGCCTGGCATGGACAATACTGAGCTAGATGGATCGATGGTTTAACTCAATGTAAGACAGCTTCCTGCATTCCTATGACCTATTGGCTCCTCCCATTGGCTTTTCAAGGCTCTTCCTATTGGCTCTTTCACCTTTGAAGATCCACCATTTAAGACTGTCTCCCTTGTCGTTGCATCAAAAACCCTGACCCTCCAGGGAAGCTCTTGTCCTGCCCCATGTGTGTATAAGCTTGTAAGTGGGTATCACATTGTTAGTTTTTTCCTGTGTTCCTTGAATAATCCTCATCTGATTTCTCGTAACGCATTCTCTCACTGATGAACAAGAAAGAACTTGTTAAGATTCCACTCCCCCTTTCTCTTTCCCATCAGTTCTATAGTGAGCCACTTTTGAAACTCTAGAGCGCACTTTTGAAATGAAAGACATGCCGGGATGGAGGATGAAATGACCTGCCGGTTGGTTTCTAGCTTTTGAGGAATCCACATGAAACAAGATATTTCCTCGCAGTGAACATGAGCCTGTTGTTTGTCCTGGCTCTAGAGACAATAATCTCTAATCGGATACAATAGTGATTCATAACACTAAAATTATCTTGACTTTTACAAGATTGGCTTTAACCTTTCTCAGTCTGATTTTCTTTCCTTCTGCATTCTTCAAACCCTTTGATGCCATTGAAATAAAGAATGTTTTGCATTTCTCTGACGCCAAAATAAAACGTTTCATATCATATCAAGCAGACTCGAGCTAACCGCAGAACTTTTTTTTTTCCTTTGAGCGTCTCTCATCTTTATCTTTTGGTTCTTTTAACTATCTGATTAGCTTCTTTTAATCAAAGCAGCCCATTTTTACCTCAATGCTTTAGGCATGTTGTGCTAAGTGTACAGGCCTCACTTCTTATTTGCCATCACATTTCATGATATCATGTCATGTTGCTTCTAGGACTGGGGTGCTTGGGTGATGCATTGGACTATCTATCTATCTTTCTATCTAGCTATCTAGCCATTTTTCCATCCATCCATCCTTCTGGGTGAGGTTCTTTCTACATTTGCCTATTGGAATGACTTGTCTATGGGTGAATCCAAAGCAGCACTTGGGGAGAGCCCTTTTGGGACAGGACGCTGTTGACCTCTTCGTCTTCATCATTGTCTTTGTCTTCCTCTTCTTCGTCCTCCTCCCCACTCCTCTTCTATGTAAATCTCTTTGAGACATTTTGTTGAAAAGTGGTATGTAAATACATAATTATGGCATTTCCGAATGAGGCAGGCAAGCTCTCCTATTATGAATTGGTGGGTATCACCTGCCTTAAAACCAGCTGATTACTTATCCACTCTGACAATCCCAAAATAAGGAAGACAGGCATTCACCTTAGCTTGATTTAATGCTTTTCCATTGGTGTGGCTGGAGGCTGGATCTAAAAGAACTCTCTATTATTTACATAAATACCTTAGGAAGCAGAAACTATGGGGCATATTTTACTTAAATGTGTGTTTTATTGCAATTTACACAGTAAATTAATAGTCCCCTTTTATTTCCTATACTGGACTGGTCAGAGGAATTTTATGTTTCCTATCTTCTCTCTGACAAAAATGTACCTGTAACTTTATGCATTGCTGAATTTTGTGCCATTGCACATAACGTGCATCAAGGAATTTTAAAGCCTTCCTCCGTCTAGCAGATGGTGATAGTTGAGTAAAATAGGTATGTTATATAGGGTTCTTTTGTTTCAGGTTGATTTATTAGAATGATAGTTTGAGATTGATGTTGGATGGATGGTGATAGGTTTAATTCTGATGTACTGGTCAATGGCCGTAATAAAGATCTGATTCTAAATAGATAACAATTCTAACAGATGACATGATGGGAACCCTTCCTTAAAGGGCTGCCCTGACTGCATAGCAATGTTGTGGTATGACTTTCAACCACTTCCAGGCAACAGTGCTGGTGTGCTCCTTTCATTAGGAACAAGGCCTGCCCAATTTCTTGGCCAATAATAGCAACAAGATTATGCCCCCCTCCCCCCACACTGTCATTCTGCTTGTAGTTTCTGGCAAAAAGTCTTCGCTATCATGGTCACCTTTTTTTCTAGACTCAGAGTTGTAGCCAACAACATATGGGAATCTCTGTTAGAGGGAACACTGGCATGGAGGAGACATTGAATTGTTGCCCTTGCTGCTGAGGCAGCAGCAGTCAATTAAAGGGGCTTGAGTCCCACAGAGACTTCTGAGGGTGGGTGGTTCATACTCCATTGTGCTTTAGGTGAACGTATTGGGATTTCAGTTGCTTCCGCACTGGGCTCACAATTAACTCTTTCACCTGGATCATTGACTTTGGTTTGGTTTTTTTTGCATGGAGGGGTGGGCGGCAAGGAATTGTTTGGTTTGTCAAGCTCACTCCTCCATTGAACTGGAGAAGGGGCAGCTGGTTCCGCTATTCACTATTTTCAGCTTATCATTATCACAAGATGAAGTATCCATTTTTGAAGGCAGCTGTGATAGTTTCTGCGAAGTAATCTCTCAAAGAAAAGGTTACTATGTTGTGTTAGTATCTTACCTGATTGCAGCACAATTCATTTCCCCCTTCTCATCTAAAGTGTAAGTAATTTTGTTCCAACGAGAAATAATTATACAAAGCTCGAACACGAACTTCATTATGGAAATGGAGATATCCAAGGCTGAATTATAAAGAAAACTTTAGTGTATTAATAAAACATGCCCGAGATGGCTATTTTTTCCCCTTCGCCTCTAATATCATCACAACAAGCTTGCACTGAAGAAGCAATCATAAAACAGCAAATGAGCATTCTACATGCAGATATGGAGCGTGCTGGCATTTCCCCAACATCTGTGTCACCATCAATCTGCTTTTAGGTATGCAGCTCAATGTGTGTAATGTTGTTAACAACAGACATAACATTATAAAACTACAATTAAATGAAGGTGGTTGGAGGACCCATTAAAATGCCATCTTCTGTTAGAGTGCTACTTACAGAATTTTAATCGGGTCTGTATGGAGGGGAGCAGGAATTCTGATGAGAATGCCTGTTTAATTAAGGGAAGGACATAACCCATTCATCAAAGATTCCGTACGAACCTAATAAGTGACTTGCTGGATGAGATCAAGAACCACCTAGCAGGGCTGTGCATGGATCAGTTTGTCAGATCCAGTCCAATTCTGATCCAATGTGATTATTGTATCATACATCCTGTACAAGACCAGACCAGATCGAATCAGCTGATGAGTTGTTATCGGGTTGATGCACCACCCTTAGGAAATAATGGTCCATAGAGAAGAGAAGGGCATAGGATATTCATCAAAGATTCCACAATAACCTCATAAGTGCATTGTTGGAAGAGATCAAGGGCCATCTGGCAGACCTATACAAGGATCAAATTACCAGTATTGGATCCAATCCAATTCTGACCCTACATAAGCGATTATTGCATTGTTTATCCAATAAACTTTGCCCCTCAGCATAAAAACTACCCACTCACCCCTGCAAATCATCAAATACTCCCCCAGTTCCAAAGCCTGTAACTGGGGCCACAAAATTGGAAAAGGCATTTTGGCCTATTACAGAGGTCACCCAACTTCATAATTGGCTTGTGTAATACAGTATGAATTTCAACACATACTCCCCAAGCACTCTTCCCTGTGGCTGCCAGTTGGAAGAATATCCCTCAGCACAAGTCTACATTATTGCATCGCCTTGTTCTGAGGAACATTCCAGCTCAGAAAAGTTGTAGTAACCACCTGGTGGCAAGGCAGAGGATCAGGTGACAAAAATGGAGGGGGGGGGAGATAGGCCACTATTGGTCCCCTCCATCCCACAACGTTTAATTGAAAGTTGTTGTGAGCAGAGGTGTACCTAGGTAATTTTGGAGCCTGGACCTAAAGGCTTTTGGAGGGCCCCCCCACTGCAAGTTAAGCATCATTTTTTAACATGTAAGTTATTGAGGACACACACAACCCAGGGCAGGCTCGAGAGGATTGGGGGGTCCCCAGGGGGTGTGGAGGCCCTGAACTTCAGCCCCAGAGTTCATGGGTAAGAGCATCTCTGGTTGTGAGCCTCCCAGAGACCAATTTGTTATGGGACAACTAACGAATACAGTTAATTATTATTAAGTTCTCTCGAGACCATTCAGCCTGGCAGTACTTTTTTGTGGCCCCCCAGAAGACAGAAATGTTTGTCTGTGCTTCTCATGCGAGCCACGTTTAGATCTGGCAAAGCACCTTGGAACAAAATGCCGGACCGGCCTGTAACAGCTGGGCTTTTCTTCAAAGTGTCACCACCATTGCTCTTCCCACTGTTGGGCTTTTTCAACTAGCCCCAAACAAACGCAGTTGGGATTTGAAAGTTAAACTCCTGTTGCCTTTTCTGATTAGACCGCTGGAATATCTTTCTGTGTCAGTGTGTCTGATAAGCACTTAAACTTTGATTCTCCAAAGGAAATCCAGGGAGATAATCTAGATCACAAAGTCTTTGTTCCACAAGGGCTTTGATGTGGTAGGACGGCTTTCTTCACCAAACTGGGTTGTCATTTGCAAGCAAGGAGAGCTTTGTTTCAATTGCTCTTTTTAAATGGTCCCATTAACAGCACTGCATCTCTCCAGGTCCATCAGAGCATCGCCTTGGAAATTAATCAATGCAAGGGTTTGGTTGTTTCCCCCCCACCCCTCCCAAAAACTTTGTTTTTGTTCAGTGATGCTAGCTTGTGGATGGTTGATTTTATGACTGTGCTTCATGTTGTTTTGCCTATTTGAAACTGCTTCTTCATTTTAAGCCGTAATTTACTGGCACACTTTTCAGGGATGACTGCAAGGGGTAGCAGGCTCCCGCCCCCCCTAAAATATTCCCCGCTCTCCCTTTCACTAGCCCATCCATCAGACTGGAACTTTACAGCAGAGTGTCAGACAATACAGTTGTAGTATATGATGGTCCTATAGCTTGAATTAATTGTTGTAAAAGGTCTCTGTTGTAGGAAGAAGTCTCTTTCGCTCACTCCTCTGCCTCAGGACAAGCATTGGGATAGCTCTTGCTGCTGGGCCGCTCCTCCCGCTGGGCTCTATTGCCAAGATGGCTGCTTGCAGTCCGGGGAGCAGCTGCCCAGCAGCACAAGCACCCAGACAACCAGAGAGTGAGGTAGGAGGTGTGTTTGCCTCTTCCTTCATGGGGCTCCATCCAGGGACCAGTCCTTGAGGAGGATTGTTGCATAGATCAACTGGCCCCATTGAATTCCCGACCAATCCTCAACTCCTGTTTCCTGCCAATGTAGCTGAACGTAAGCAAGAACACCACACAATTCATTAAGGGGGAGTCTGTTCCCTCTCAGCACTTTCTCAACTGCAGGTCCTGTCAGGTATATATCCATGACAGTAATCTATTTTACAGCTTGCAGTATGGATTTTTAATGTCTGCTTCCCTTTGTTGTTTTGTTTTATTGGGAACAGACTTTTCCTTTTGTGCTGCCAGCATTGTTGTTGCCGCCTGACCCCTTATCTTCCGCTGACAATATGCTCGGAGGCTTTTGTGCACACGGGCTTTATGTTAGTCATCATTACGCAAGGTGATTATTCTTTCATTTAGGGAGAAGGGCTTTTGTTAGAAGCTTGTTTTGCCAAAAAAAATAAATGTAAAAGGTTTGATGTAGGGCTTAATAAAGTAAAGAAATATTTAGTGCCCAAAGTTTTCCTCCTTTTCAGTTCACACCAGATGTACTTTTTAAGAATCTGACTTCCTAGTTGTATTTGCTTGAGTTGCATTTTAATTACTCCACATTTGAATGGCAACCTGTTCCAAAAATGCATCATTTGTAGATTGTCATAATTGCAATTTATATGGAGCAAGTGATACTCATTTACAGTGATTTCCTACCGGCAAATATATACTAGTCTCCACATTTGAGGCTCTGTTCACACTATCACGGCCATCCTGGTTGAAGAATTAACTAAGATCACTCAGCTGTGGCGCTGGTGGTTTTACAGTGATTTCCTACTGGCAACTATATACAGTACTAGTCTACACATTTGAGACTCCGTTCACACTATCACAGCAATCTTGGTTGAAGAATTAACCCAGATCTCTGAGCCCTGTGCAGCTGATTGTGGGATCCTAGTCAAATAATTGTGGTTAAGCTTCATTTAATCAGGATAGATAGCAAGAAGCAGGTCCTGGTGGTCCTGGTTAGATGTGGGTTTTTTTTACCACAATGGTTTCACAAGGATTGTCCAGAAATTCTGGGTTCTCGCAATCAGATCCTTGGGCTCAATGATCCAGAATTAACCAGAATCACCATTATTGTGTGAACACAGCCTGAATCTATTTATATAGGCTGCTCTGGGTGTTATTTAGGTTATTTTACTAGAACAGTATATGAATGTTCCCAACGGTGCTCACTGACATCTTCTCTATCAATCCCAGGGCTTTTATTCTGGCAACTTGTAAATGGAGGGCATATGTTCTCCCTATGGTCCTCGACCTTTAATGAACATGCACTACTACTACTACTACTACTACAGATATTTATCTACCACTCTAAAACCAAAGTTCTCCAACCAGTTTACCTAGGAAACAAATAGTACATAAATAAGATGGTCCTAGTAGTAGTATTACTAGTAATAGCAAATCTGCCCTTATTTTTCTCCTTTTTCCTATTGACTTCAGGTAGCTGTAGAAAAACAATACTTTTATTTTGGTCTTTCTAATGGCCAGCTCAATAAACACAGAGAATTGCAGGTCTAAAGTAATCTTGTATGTAGCTCCTCTTAAATCAGTGATTACACTAGAACTGCTTCCTGTCTCAGTTGCGCTAGTCAGGAGTAAATCTGATGATGCAAGTAAAACGATAGCTTGAGATATAAAAGCACAGATGAAAGAGAAATCTGGCAGAGAGGACCTCGAGCTTTGAAAAGGCATAGATTATTCAGTCTGTCTTTCAACAAATACTGGACCATTCCCCAAAGGGCACTTTATTACATTATTTGTCTCTAGCCTCCCACAAGCGTACAATCAATAAAGCAAAATGAGGCAAACAACATGAAACAGCAAAGTAAACCAACCCATATTGAATCTTCTGTGGAAGGACGATCCTCGTGCTCTGGCATATATTGAGTGAGAGGGGAAGCGTGCCAGAGAAGCCCCAGCTTAGAAATTTGACAAATTCAGCTGCCTTTTCTGTTCACATTCAGGCACTTCCATGCTTACAAATGTGTTGTTAGCATCATCAACAAATGTTTCATGCTGGCAGACATCGCCCAGTGGTCTGTAGACTGTTGGGCTTGTCTTATGCAGTCAGATGGCCCTCCGAATGGTTCCTTCCCTTCGCAGTAGTAGCACGTGGCACCAGAGGGGGTGAGGAAGGAAAGCAGATAGCTCATCCCCACACATACACGCACCCCAGTTGCTGGACCTATTGTTGAACCACACACTGGAAATTAAAATGAGGTTGCAATCCTTGTACAGATGGCCCCATAGCTCAGTGGCAGAGCAGCATTCAGAAGGTCCCAAGTTCAGTCCCTGGCAGCATCTCCAGGTAGGAGGTGTCACTGTCAATGCACTTCCTTGAAAGACTCCTGCCTGAAACCTTGGAGAGCCTCTGCCACTCGATGTAGACAATACCGCACTAGATGGACCAGTGGACTGGCTCCATATAAGGCAGCTGCCTATGTTCCATCGTAAGTGTGCATTCTTGAAATTTAATTCCATCAAAACCAATATGACTTCCTTCAGATAAAATGTGTGTGAGCAAACATTCATGTGCACATCCAGTGATTTCTCTTCTTTCAAAACTGTAACATGGGACGGACAAAGCAGTCATTTGGCAGTAGTGTCACAGGTGTGGGCTAGGAAACCACCTTGATACTTATTTAAATATTGTTAAGTAGAGTTAAAGAATAGTTAGTGTGTGCTACCTTTCTGCTAATGTTGGCTTAAAAATCAGAACATAGGGAGCTGTCATATACCGAGTCAGACCTTTGGTCTATCTAGCTCAGTATTGTCTTCACAGACTGGCAGCGGCTTCTCCAAGGTTGCAGGCAGGAATCTCTCTCAGCCCTATAATTGTGCTTTGGCAACGTACTGTATGCTTTGGTAGTTTGTTGGTTCAATAAAAAAATCTTGTCCTATAAAATCTTGTCCTATCTTTGAGATGCTGCCAGGGAGGGAACTTGGAACCCAGATGCTCTTCCCAGAGCGGCTCCATCCCCGACTGGAATAGCTTACAGCACTCACACTTCTAGTCTCCCATTCGTATGCAACCAGGGTGGACCCTGCTTAGCTAAGGGGACAAGTCATGCTTGCTACCATGAGACCAGCTCTCAGGCAGGGAACCAGGATAGTAAACTATTAAAAAAAAAAACAACCCCCAAAACTGGTGGCTTTATTTGGAACACTTATCCATAGCTGTGTATGTATAGCTTATCCAAAGTTTTGGAAATCTAAATTCATGTATGTTTGTTGCATTGCCGATGCATATATGTAAACTGCCCTGGAAAGGCGTTGTATAAAATGAGTGAGTGAATGAATGAATGATAATAATATAGACAATCATGTTACGGACTGCCCCATACCCCTAATTTTTCTCTGTCCACCTTCCTCTTCCTTCTCATTCCAGCAGAGGAGCCATGGCATTGTGAGTTCCCTCTTTGACCCTTGTGCCATCCTGCCAAATTGGAGATGTGGCCATGCCATCTCTCTCTTTCAGGAAACACAACCGCTTTCCCTACACTTGCAGCAGGCTCCCAAGGACTGCGTCGGCCACACTGTTGTCTCTGCCACTGCAAAGCTTTCCCCTTTCTCTTATTTTCAAAGTCATTTTGATGCTACCTTGCCAACCTCCACCACTACCCCCAGGAGGCCATTAGATTCATAAGCCAGAATGGCCCAAGTGAGAGTTGTTAGAGGCTTGCACTGGAGGTGTTGTAGAAAGGGATACTGAGAGCCTGCATGAATATTTAATCTGCTAAGAAGGCCTGAATTATATGCTGCATAAACCCTGCAAACCATTTTAAACGGCTAAACTAGAACTATATACATTTACTCGTGGAGTTGTACTATAATGTCTGTTCCTTTCCTGGATGTTGTTGTTGATGCTGCCATTTGCTTTTGCAAGCAGTGTGTTAGTACTGTATATTATTGTGTATAAATGTATGGGGGCATCAGTGTGTGAGGCCGATTATAGTACTAGGGTTGGAGGTGAGTGACCCAAATGTGAATCTTTGCTGATTGAAGGGGCTGAAGGCTGGGCAAGATTCTCTTGTGGGATGGGGCCACAGGTCAGTGGAAGAGCATCTCCTTGGCATGCAGAAGGCCCCTGGTTCAATCTCTGGCAGCATCTCCAGACGTGGCTGGGAAAAGCTCCTGCCAGGGACTTTGGAGAAGCCACTGCCTGTCACCGTAGGCAATAGTGAGCTAGATAGAACAAGGGTCTGACTCAGTATAGGGCAGCTTCCTATGTTCCTCTCTCAGTTTGTCAGTGTGGCTGCCCTTCTATGATCAGTAATGATCAGGAAGGCAGTCTGGGTGAATCTGCTTTGATGGCTCACATGTAAGGTGCTGCTCATGAGAGTTCCTCTTTCTTCAAGTGATGGGAGAGTACAGTATGAATAAGGCGTGGGCAGAACATATGCCAAAAGTGCTGGATTCAGGGGGGTTTAAAAGGGCTTTGTAAGCCTGAGCTAAGGTTTTCTTCTATCTGTATTTTCTGGACTAGCTGGCCCACCTGAGGCTATTAATTAGGCTGTGATAGTCTATGCTTCAGTATATGCATACTGCAAAGCTTCCAAAGCAACTGACTTTAATATAATTGTGGGGACGTCTCATCCAGTAAGAGCCAGTGAGGAGCCATGCTGGACACATTTGACCTACTTGGGGGCTCATCCATTCCATATCACTTCAAGACTAGACTTCAGATCTGATCTTCAGTTCTTTGGGCAGTTCTGAGCCTACAAAGGCTCTAAGGATTTTTGCTGTGCCTTATCCAAGGTCTTCAGACCCAGTCACACCATTATTTTTGATTTGGAAGTGTTGCACGACCGAACAGTCGTGCAAATTTTTCTCATAGGAGCATGGGAAGCGGCCTTATACTGAGCCAGAACCTTGGTCCGTCTAGCTCAGTGCTGCCTCCTTTGATATACTTCAAGGTTTCAGGCAAGGAGTCTCTCCCAGCCTGACCTGGAGATGTTGCTGGGGATTGAACCTAGGACCTTCTCTAGACAAAGCAAATATTCTACCACTGAGGCCCATCCCTGCAGCAAGTTCTCAATATATCATCTCCTAAGCCCCTTTTAAAGCCTGTATTTCAAGAATGTGAGAACTGGTGATTTTATCCTGCAGAGTACATCTCACAATACCTCCTGATGAATATGCAGGAGTAGAGTTACCTGGTAGCGATGCTTCCGGCTGGAAAATTAGGCCTTGGAATAGGCAGAGTGCTCATTGTTCCATTTCTCCTTGGTCTCCTCTTCTTTTCCAAAGCTCAGCCCGATTCTTTTGGTGCTTGTTGGTTTTTTTTGAGGGCATTACTTTGAAAGTGTAATTTTGCATAGCAGTTCAGTCAGTGCTGTCAGCTTACAGATGAAGTGATCGAAACTTGCATTTTCATCAGCTGCCATGATGCCAAAAAGAAGCTAATAAGGATACACCAAGCTTTTATCCCTTCCTGTATATATAAGAGTTATTCATCCCTTGGTTTTCTATTCATCCCTCGGTTTTCTGCTTTTGACAGACACTCAAATTATATATGTATATCAAAGGAGTAAACACACTAAATAAATAGTGAGGTGTCTAAATTTTCTTTTATTTATGCATGTTTCTATCAAGTTAATCACTACAGAGTTACCAGGTGTCACTTAATCAAGGAAAACAAATGTTATGTCAGATGATCCGTCATAGTGAGATACATAATTTAAATTTGTGGATTTCTTTTGATGAAGATGCCACCACTAATTTTACTTTATCGTGCTGGAACAATGCTCTACCTGGCAATTATTAGCATAAAGCAGCGTTTCTCCAAACTTTGGATATCTGGAGCAGAGGTTCTCTAAACATCAGAACTGAGGCACAATTCCTTCTTACCCAGGAAGCTTGCTTAGAGGGATGGAGTAAGATCAGAGGCACACCTCCTGTGAGAGTTGCTGCTATACTGGGAGTTACCTCCTGATTAGAAGTGGAGTCCAGAGTCGAAACTCCAGCAAATATGCAAAAAGCAACCTCATCTAAGGGTAGCTGGTCATTCTGCTGCATTGCTTCTGGAGCACAGATGGGGCTGACTGCCACAGGCTACCTCCTCTGAGGACAGGTAATCCTGCTGTGTGTCTGCTTCAGAAGTCATTGAAGGATGCAGTCACACTCAGAAGCAGAACTCCTGGGACACACAGCAGAAGGTGATTTAGAAATGGCAAGGCCAAAGCAGTGCAGCAGCCATAGCTTCGTGGTAGTGCAGCTGCTTTGCATATAGAAGCTTCGGGGTTCAATCCGTGGCCCAGGTTCATGTAGGGCTAGGAAAGCCTGAAACCCTGGAGAGCTGATAAGTATCAATAATGCTGGGCTTAATAATCTGCCTCAATGGAAGGCAGCTTCCCATGTTCCTGCCATCTGCTTGCAAGCTTAAGACATCTTTAAGTTCCAGCCCTTTGTCCTTGATCCATCACATTATGTAGGCATGTTGCCTTCTAGCGTCAGCTCTTTCTAGATAAGTTGGGCTCTACACATAAAAGTGCGTAGAGATGTTACACTCATCTAGATGTCAGAGGGGGCAGGGCCATACCTTGGTGGCAGAACATCTGTTTTGCTTGCAGAAGGACCCAGGTTCAATCCCTGGCAGCATCTCCAAGGTTGGGCTGAGAGAGACTCCTGCCTGAAACCTTGGAGAGCCGCTGCCAGTCAGTGTAGGCAATGCTGAGCTAGATGGCCCAAGAGTCTGAATCAACAGTGTTCCTAGAGGTCGTAGGACCACCCCTTCTAAGAGCAGGGTCCACCCCTGCTAACTGGGCAAAGAGGCACCTTTTAACATGGTGATTCTCTTTATTTAGCAGGGGGAGAGTAACTGGCCCTATCCACCCCCAGCACAGGACCTCCAGTGACTGTTCCTAGTGTCGAACTTATGTTTGTTTTAGATTGTGAGCCCTCTGGGGACAGGGATCCATCTTATTTATTTATTATTTCTCTGTGTAAACCACCCTGAGCCATTTTTGGAAGGGTGGTATAGAAATCAAATTAGTATTAGTAGTAGCAGCAGTAGTAGCAGTAGTAGTAGTAGTAGTAGTAGTAATTAGGTGGGAGAGATCACTACTATTTCCAACTTCGGGTAAAGAATGCCTGTTTTTAACTCCCCCATGAAAAACGAAATCCTGCACATAGAAAACTGGCAGATCAGGGAGACATTCTACCATCCCAGAAAGGCCAAGTGGGACTACCCCTCGACCCTGTGGATAAAGCTGTGGAATTAGGGAGTCAGTAAAAATAAAGTAGACAAACATATCAGTGATCCTGTTTTTATGGCCCACAACTGAAGAAGTCAGAAAGGCAGAAAGGCAGTACCTCATCCAACTTTTAAGATCCCTTAGCTGAAGCAATATTAATAAAGGCATCTGGAATGATCTACGTTGTTTATACTGTCGTGAACAAATAATTTCATTTCTTTTACTCACTGCAGGAACCACTAAACCACAAGATAACTCAAAGCTTTATGGCTTGTGATTCCACATCCAAAGTTCGCCATTTAGACCTTCACTGCCATTAGAAATGGAGACTAGCAAATAGGGCTATGCATAAGCTTAAATACACATCATGGGTAATTTTGGTAGAGGGTGGTACATAAATGTGGGTGGGTGGGCCCGGTGGGCCCTTTCCCTGTCTTTAGTACAGAATCAGAATCTCACACCCCTAAGCTAACATCAGGAGCTTTTGGATTCCAGACACGTCCCTACACTGCCATAGCATCATCAGTATGTGCTTACATTTGTTTCAACAAACTCCTTTTCTTGATGGTTCTGCAAAGGGCGACTGGGTACTAACACCATTGACACATCGAGGGAAATATCTAAATAATATATTTCCCTGACTGCATTATGGCCCCGTACAGTCAGGAGCAGTAATTGAAAATATATCTGAAATCAATTTGTTTTTACTCATATCACTCAAGTTCTGAAAGTATCAGTAGCTCAAATTAAGTTGTTGAGGTTATAGGAAGCCTTTCTTCCAAATAGTTTAGAAGTCAAATGATGTATAAATTCCAGGCAACAAAATAATAGAAATAAAAATGGGCACTGCAATCCCAGCGTTGTTCTGAAATTGGCTTGACCCAATCTGCCATGCTGTATTCCCAGCCTTTGAGTTAACCATGAAGCTGGTAGATTCCATGACCCAGGGAACAAATAATTGCTTCATTTTCGGTTTGCTTACAATAAAGAGGCTTTGAAATGCATGCCGAATAAACTAATCTGGGTGCTTCTTGTGTGCATCTTGGAAGGAAACAGAATACAAACGAAATCCAAAATGTGAGATGCAACATTCAGTGCATTTTTCGAGTGTCCCTGTGTAAATGATCTCCAGTAGCAGAGAGAGCAATATCTTGAAAGCTACAGAATGAATTAAATTTGCTGTCACATATGGCTGTATGGCTACTAATGAGAAATCCCAGTGGGCCTATAGCAAGGTAAAGCCTGTGTGTCGTGGATATTCCTATTTAAAAATGGCCTCGTTCTGCTCCTGAGGGCCCCCCAGCTCCACCCCTCCCTATTTTCTTTATTATCTCCTTCACTCTGAGGGGCCACCAAAGAGAGGGGTGAACACGGGGGGCCCCTCCCCTAGCTATGCCCCTGGCCTCGTGGCTCTCTTTAGGAACTCTAATCTGTGGCCATTTCAGTAATGCTGAGCATTGTCATATGTTCATAATATTTGTATTGAATTCTCTAAGATGTAACAGTGGCCAATCTCATGCATGGCAGCTCTCGCGAGAGTTCGGAGAATTGCTGGATAGCCATGGGGTGGGTGGGAGAAAAAAGGTGGCAGCATTTAGCGATGGCGATGGCCGGCGAGCAGGCAGGAAGAAGCCGGCAGGTGGGGAGGAAGAAGCCGTCAGCCAGTGGGCGGGCAAAGGAAGAAGCCGGTGGGCGGGGGAGGGGAAGAAAAAACAATGGTGGGCGGGAAAACGACAGTGGGCGGGGGGGAGGCAGTGGGCAGGTAACTATGTGACTAGTATGTAATGACAACATTCATGGCATATGTTCGTAATAACTTATTTTTGATATGAAAATTGTGGTTTTGAAGGGTGTGAAAAGGCCCCAACACCCCTTCCACTTGTAACCCATGTAATGTTCAGCACTAGTACAATGTCCATGTATATTTGGCCTCTCCATATGCGGGCACTGTATATGTGGGACACTTGTGTAGAAAAGCGGATGTGTGGTTTCCCCAATGCAAATCCTAGTGGTTGTGGTGGTGCGCCTTGTGCTTACAGTATTATTGTGTTCCTTCGGTTTATTTGCTCATCATGTTTTCCTTTCAAAAGGGCAGCCATCTCTCCAAGAAGCATAAGACAGATCAGGATCATCGTTGTGCACTGCCTCCTTTTTACTATCTACTATTGGTTTAATTACTCATCAGCTTGTAAATGCTCTTTTCCCACAGAGCTCATTCTGATCATCTTAAACCTGCCAAATGTTTGTGGTGCTCATTCACAATAACAAATATATTCTCTTAACTTTAGAAGCAGAAAATGGTGGGTATCTGTAGTGTCTCTAATTAGTTCCCCAAGGGGGAGTAAGCTGAGGTGAGCTGAGTAAGCTTCCTCCTTTGGAGATGAGAATCTTGATCCGGGATCTTTCAGGGAAGCTCAAGAGCAAGGGTTCCTAAGCTCGTTGGGCTACAATGCCCATCATCCCCATCAGTCTCCAGACATTGTGGTGTGAGATGATGGGAGTTGTAGTCCAGCATCAGGGACCCAATATTGGGGTGTTCTAGAGAGAATGCTCCAGAGATATTTCTGTGTTAGGGCAAGAATTGGAATTAGCAAGGTTTTGTGACTCCCGGTGACTGACCAAGAGAGGGGATCGTGGTGGACAGCTCATTGAAAGCGTCAACTCAATGTGCGGCAGCTGTGGAAAAGGCCAATTCCATGCTAGGGATCATTAGGAAGGGGATAGAAAATATAACTGCTAATATTATCATGCCCTTATACAAAACTATGGTGCAGCCACACTTGGAGTACTGCATACAATTCTGGTCACCACATCTAAAGAAGGACCTTGTAGTACTGTAAAAGGTGCAGAAGAGGGCAACCGAGATGACCAGGGGCCTGGAGCACCTTCCTTTTGAGGCAAGGCTACAACATCTGGGGCTTTTTAGTTTAGAAAAAAAGATGACCGCGGGGAGACATGATAGAGATCTATAAAATCATGCATGGTGTGGAGAAAGTGGATAGAGAGAAATTCTTCTCCCTCTCACATCACACTAGAACCAGGGGTCATCCCATGAAATTGATTGCCAGGAAATTTAGGAACAGCAAACGGAGGTACTTTTTCACATAACGCATAATCAACTTGTGGAATTCTCTGCCACAAGAAGATGTGACAGCCAACAACTTGGATGGCTTGAAGAGGGGTTTGGATAACTTTATGGAGGAGAGATCTATCAACCGGTACTAGTTGGAGGGCTATAGGCCACCTCCAGCCTCAAAGGCAGGATGCCTCTGAGTCCCAGTTGCAGGGGAGGAATGGCAGGAGAGATGGCATGCCTTCAACTCCTGCCTGTAGGCTTCCGGTGGCATCTGGTGGGCCACTGTGTGATACAGGATGCTGGACTAGATGGGCTTCCTTGGGCCTGATCCAGCACAGCTGTTGTTATGACTCCCAGTACCACTACTGTGCAGAGATGTATATTTGCAATCATTTTCCAGGACTGAACCAAGAGTTTTCTTCACTTCATGAAAGACTCCCTTGGTGAATGAACCATGGTGGTTTCAAAAGGAATTCTCCCTTCTGCAGCAGAACCAATAAGATTCTGTGTACTTGCAACACCTAATCTTCTCCATCCTGATTTCTTCCACAGCAATCCAATATTCACTTAGACCTTGTGACAGGCCTTGGAGGGTCGGGAGGGGTGACTATCCAAGCTGAAATAGCCACCTTTCAAAGGCGGCTCAGTTACTTCTAATGAGATTCTTGTTGAGGTCACGGGCACATGTATTTATGAAGCAAAAGCCTCACAGATCGGGCAAGGCCAGCTTTTCTCAGTTTTCAGAGTTTCTCGGTTCTCAGAGTTTATCTGCTCTAATTGGAACAGTTCCATTAATGAAGTGATCTCTTTTATTCACAGATGCCGCATTTGGCAGTGAGCACCTTCAGCAGCAGCCAATTTCTCCGTCTTGTTAGAGCAGATAAGATCATTATTGTTCAGTGCCTTGCGCACACAGGTGTATCTTAGGAGAAGGTGCTAATGTCATCTTTTGAGCCCATATGGTGCCATTGAAATGGACTGAATTATGATTCAGCGTGCTGCTTACCAGCTAATGCTAACCTAGCTAGGCAGAAAGCAGAGTTGGTGGTAATGATTGGGAGGGTTTGATTCTCAGCACTGTGTTATCTGGGTTAGCTTTTTTATTTCTAGATGATGCTGAATGAATATACATATACATTGTGCTTGAGGAACACGCAAGGTTTTATGATGTCTCAAATAATAAAGACATAAATAATGTGCACAGAACTGATTCCAACAGTTTGGTTTGAATTCAAGCCAAATTTGAACTGGCCCAGTGGCTTACAAGCTGTCCTGATTCAACCAATTCAGCCCGAGGATTGAACTGGGCCGAACCAGTTTGGAACCAGTTCAGTTTGGCTCGCCGGGCTTGCTTGTGAATGGGAATCCAATGAGGACTGGTTATCTAGCTTGATAATGTTTCTAGTTCAGCAAGTGAGGAGAGCTGGCCTTGTGGCAGCAAGCATGACTTGTCCCCTGAGCTAAGCAGAGTCTGCCCTGGTTGCATACGAATGGGAGACTAGAAGTGTGAGCACTGGAAGAGATTCCCCTCAGGGGATGGAGCCGCTCTGGGAAGAGCAGAAGGTTCCAAGTTCCCTCCCAGGCAGCATCTCCAAGATAGGGCTGAGAGAGGTTCCTGCCTGCAACTTTGCAGAAGCCACTGCCAGTCTGTGTAGACAATACTGAGCTAGATGGACATAGGAACATAGGATACTGCCATATGCTGAGTCAGACCATTGGTCTATCTGTTAATTTGTTAAGTTGTGTGTTGAAATGTTTCTGCTAATGCATATGGGCATATATCCACACCTGTTTTGCATTCTTACGAGTTCAGTTGCTGTTTGTGCCTCAAGAACCATGTGTTAAAAATACTGGGTGTATCGTGGTGTGTGTGGGTGTGTGTCGGGTGTGTGTGTGTGATGCTTAACTTGCAGCTGTGTGGGGGTGGGGTCCAGGCTCCAAAATTACCTTACACTCCTGGGTGGAACTCAGCAGCTTGAGAATGAAACCTTTGCCGCGGCAGGCATCTGGCTGAACAAGGTGCAAACTGAAGAAAGGAAATGCACAGCTCGGTAATGCAGAAGGAACATCTGGAGCAGGGTAAGAGCTGAAGCCTGTGAAGAAAGAAAAGGTGTTTCAGAATGCACGTGCTCTCTCGCTCTTTCTGCGGTGCCATTCCTCAGTTTATCCTGAGATGAAGACGGAGGCTGTCTTTGTGCCAACGCAGCCTGCTATATTTATTGCTGCCTAGGTTTTCTTTAAAATAACAATAACAATAAATCTGTGAGTCGTTTAAGGAGGGTTCTAAGAAGCTGTCCATGTGTCCTGGCCTGGGACCTCCTGTCTGGACCTCCCAGCCCCACGGACATTCGTGTTGCCCACTTGCATGCTGCACAGCCACCATGAGAGCCCGGCGTTGTCAGCCATGACACGGGAGAATGCTGGCACCGCCCAGGCACCTCTTCTTGCTGGGATGGGGCATGCCGGAGCGGTGATCAGAGCCTGTTGTTGGCTGGCAAAGGAGAGCCGAAGGGGTGGCTGAGCAGCAGGTGAGTCGGCAGGGTGAGGGTGGGGGCTGAGATAGCCTTGCCATCTCCCCCGGAATTTAAGGTAGCCTAAATTTTGGATCCTCCCTCCAGCTGCTAAATTACACCCGGATTGACACAGATTTCAACCAAAAGTTTCCAAAGCGGTTTACACAGAGAAAGAATAAATCAATAAATAAGATGGATCCCTGTCCCCAAAGGGCTCACAATCTGAAAAGATATGGAAGAGAGACACAGAAGTGTAGCTATAATGGAGCAGATGGGTTCAAAGAACCTCCCCCCCCAGCTTCTGAGCCCCCCCATCTCCATCCTCTCTATTTTCTTCATTATCTCCCTCACACTGAGGGACGCTGGGGAGAGGGGCAAACCCGGGCCCCCTCTCCCCTCGTTACTCCCCTGGATAGACACCAGCAACAGTCACTGGAGGTAATATGCTGAGGATGGATACGGCCAGTTACTCTCCTCCTGCTCGATACAGAGAATCATCACATTAAAACGGTGCCTCCTTGCCCAGTAAGCAGGGGCTTGTAGAAAGTTTCCTTCATTTGATGTATTATTTTCAATGGATATACTCTTGTGTAATGCAATTTGCATTTGCGCAATTTGTGCAAATTCTGCAAATGCAACATTCCTCAGCTGATGTACTAGTATTGTGCAGTACATCAGGCAGTAGTCCTATTCACACCTTATGTTCAGCAATTGTACCATGTTCACAGGTACAGTCATTCCCAAGATATGTTGAAGAAAGGTACAGAAGTACATTTCCTATCTGTACCATGCATTTGAAGGCTCTGCATCCAGGTTGGGGAAATAAAGAGTTAATAATTAATGTAAAAGTACACAATGGGCTGAATCTAGGTTGTAGTTTGCAAACAATCCACCAGGATCCAGATAATAATGGCTGGTTATTGGCGGTCTGTTTGATGCCCTGCTCACATGAGTATTTCTGAGAAACTGGTGTCATCTATTTCTGAATAAAGCACAGCTTCTCCTCTGCTGGGACTGAAACCCTATCAGCCAATCCTGCCTTGTGCCCTAATTTGTAAGTTTTCTCCATTTATAAATGTCTATTCTGGACATCAATTTTAAAACGCCTCCTTTAGCAGAAGGAAACACCACCTTCCTTTTGAATTTTAATATATTTCCCCTGTAAATGGCATTGAAAAACGCATTTGTCTGATAAATTTGCTAACAATTCATAGCCAGCCAGGGTGCCCGTTCAGTTCTGAAGAATGATGTTTTAAATAAAGGCTTCTTTTTTCTCTTTTGTTGTTGAATGAAAAGGAAACAGAACGCCGCGTGCAGCAAACACAAAACCGGGCTATTATTCCAGGGCTGGCAGTTGGCCTGTGAGCCCAGCATGGCCCCTGCAGCAGTTTTATCTGCCCCTGGTGGCCCTCAAGTAGTTTTTCCCCAAAGCATATGGAAAAAAATTCTCAGTCGAATCATTTACTCCTTACACTATATAATGTATGTATAAGATTTGCCTTTCTGGATGAGACCACAGGACCATCCACCTCTGTTGCCAGATTTGGCTTTTTTAAAGCCAAATTTTGGGTTATGGCCCATTTGACTCATGAGTATACCCCTTAGGTTCTGTCCACACTGCCATCCACTCCTGCATCTTTTTCCCAGGAGTGACCTTTCACATGTTTCCGGGAAGCCCATAAGTGGGGCATGAATGCACCAGCCTTCCCTAGTTGTTCACCCCAGAGCAACTGGCCTCCTAGCATTTGTTTTATGTAACACTAACAATAAAACACTCCACAGAATACTATCTGTGGCTGCTTTAAAAAAACAAAACAATTAAACACCTTTTTATTTGTTCAGGATTTTACCCCTTAGGAGCTGCCGGGTCTCTCAGCTCTCCTGCTTCTGTTTGACTTTTTAATGGTGGTGGTGGTGGGTGTGTGTGTGGGGGGGTGTGGGTGTTTGTTTTTTACTGTTTAACTTATTTTAAGTTTTTAAATGCAAATTTTATGGAGTTTTATTGTCTTCTTAACTTTTGTAAACTGCCTTGGGTTGCCTTATGAAAGGTGGTATAAACAATTAAAAATAACAACAACAATAATAAAGATCAATGAAACCAAATCAAATTAAAGCAGGATTGTCTAGAGTACCATATTTACCTGAATCCAAGACAAGGTTTCCCCCCAGTTCTTTCCTTTTAGATATAGGGGGTGGTCAACTTGAGTCCTCTATCTTTTGGGTAAATACAGGCATAACTTGTGTTTATCCTCTATCTTTTACTGCATCACCTTAAATTCAGAGTCACCTTCTATTTGGGTAAATAAAATAGTAGGCAAGACTTGTGTACACTAGTAGACCAGACACCCCTACCATCTTCCTCCTCAACATGCAGCCCCGGAAAGAGGGGGTGTTGGGTATGTGCATCTTTCATTAATGCAGGGTGACCATGAGGTCCAACAGACCTGGCCATGTTCTAGAACAAGGCTTCACAACTTTGGTCCTTTAGCTGTTTTTGGACTACAGCTCCCATCATCCCCAGCTGCAATGGCCAAAAAGGGCAATGTGGACAAACTAGCCATTCACTGGGGACTTGTTCAGATGTTACTTATTGGAGAGGATTCTTAACCTATTAAAGATCTTAAACATCTTCACGCCTTGTTACCACCCCCTTGTTGAGTGCATGACCGCCAAGACTCTCGGTGGCCTGAGATTTCCTTCTGCTATTATCTGACTAACTGTCATGACATTTAAACATGTAGTTCAAAAACGAATTTATTTGTCCCTCTTCCCCATCACTGACTGCTGTAAGACGGGCAAAAGACCCATTTTTTATGTGTGTATAGATAAGAACTCAAGTCACTCACAGTTCTGTAGATTAAAAAAGTGTGACTGAGGGGAGGAAAGGTTTTTAATGGCCACCGTAGGGGTGGGGAGATGTCAGCATGAAGGGTTGATCTCACTTCTTCTGGGATTCCACATTTTTCCTCCACCTTTCAAAAATAGCTCCAAAAGAACATACTGAATGGTCTCTAAATTCAGAAGCCGGGATGAGTGTTTGATAGATTCTGATTTTGAAGCAAGGGATCGTAAAGGTGCAGTGTACTCTATGGGGTGCTATAGAACCAGAGGTTGGTTGGTTGAAAGACGGAGGGAGGGAAGGAAGGAGGGCAGCAAGACCAGAAGACCAGCTATTAGATTGTATTGATCTGGGATGTTCTGAAACTACTAAAAGTATTCAAGCTGGAACTAGATGTGACCAGAACCATATTGCTGCCTTGCAAAAAAGATCGTGTATATTAGAAATGTATTAATATTTACACTCCACTTTTTAGAAAACATTCTCCCAGGGTGGCTAGCAGTGGCCCTATGTCTATTTTACTGCCCCTTCTCCTTTTCTGTGAAGCAAAGAAAGGGTGTGTGCTTGTTTCAGCTTTGAAGGAACCCTCTGGTTCCCCCCCCCCCCACCTTCTAGGTGGATCTTAGTCAGTCTGCCTAAGGTTTGCAAGGTTATTTGAAAAGGAACAGCAGAGCTGATTCAGGCGACAGCTTTCTGATGGCTGGCAACCCCCCTCCCCATTTCTAGGCAGGCCGTGTCAGTCCAGAGCATCAGTCCAGTAGGGTGGACCCTGCTGGGGCCTTGGCAGCTACCCAGGGATGTTCTGTTTTTGCCATCAACTTGATGACTCCTGAATGCTAGAGATAGAACAGCCGTTGGCACATGAATGCTGCCTTCCAGCTCTTGTGCTAATTTGTCTTTCAGGCGAGTGGGGAGGGTAGACAGGATTGTGGCCTTCATGCCAGGTCACATCCTGGCTTTATGGTTCCAAATGGCAATGGGGGCTTTAATTGGGGCCAGGTTTCAAATTGATGGCCTCTGTGGGACTGCTTAATGGCTCCAGTTCTCAACCAGCAGTGGGGGTTCCTTCCCAGTGGGGAAGGAGAGGGCAGTTTGAGGTTGTCCTTCATAATTTCTACTACGTTTTTAGAAGCGGGGGCGGGGAAGAGTAGGGTTCTTGCCACTCTCCTTAATGCATGCAAACAGAAGATGAGAGCATATGCTTTTCGGGTATGAAGTGGCGTGCTTCTGAGTTGTTTTCTCTTTCTTTGGTGACGTCCATCAGAAACGCTACATGGTTCAGAAACTGGCGACGAATGGGCTGCTGCTTTTTTCCAAGAGAAGCGTGGCAAGAAGTTCACTGTTACGTTCCAATTCCATTATGTCCCTGTTTACAGGGTAATTTTGTGCTGTCTGGAAGGTGTTCCTGCTTGATGTGCATAGATGGGCACTTTGATTTGTAG
Organism: Hemicordylus capensis; assembly: GCF_027244095.1. Classification (NCBI taxonomy): domain Eukaryota; kingdom Metazoa; phylum Chordata; class Lepidosauria; order Squamata; family Cordylidae; genus Hemicordylus; species Hemicordylus capensis. Next base: position 26,360,491 of record NC_069667.1, read on the forward strand.
GATTTCATTCTGGGAAACGAAATGTGAAGACGTTGCCCAGCATTGGTCTAGCCCAACATCTCCCAACTAGTGTGCGTTGGCACATGAGTGGGCTGCAAGATGCCAGCTGGTGTGCCTCCGCTGACAGGCTCCCCACATTTGAAACTGACCTTCCCCATAATGCACTGAGAACTGTGTGTCTTCCCTAGTGCACAAGAGAGCGGGTTTAAGCTCCCCACTTTTGGAGCTGGCTTTTTCCCTTATGCACCAGAGTTGGGGTGAGAAGGCTGGCTCTAGGCTCTGCTGGGGCCCTTTTTTCTCACCCCTCAGTTGCAATTGTTCTAACACTGAGCAGCTCAGCCAATCTGCTCTCACTGGCAGGAAGGCTGTGTTGGAGTCACAGCCACCAGCGCAGGTTGACGGCAGGCAGGCCACCTGTGGTCTTTGGGGGTGGAACTGAGGGTTGAGTCATATTTATTTACTCTCTTGGACTCCTTCCCTATAGTGGCAGGTTCTCTTTTATTGCCCAGCTACTTCCAGCTAGGGTTCTGCTATAGGAGATGGAATATGGAACACATCTGGGATTTAGGGAACGGCTATTACAGTTGTGGTGGAGAACAGAAGATTTGCTGTTGGCAGGTCAGCAGGCCGTTATAGGGGAAGGAAGACCAGAAATAGCTGAGCTGTCCTGTCAGTAATCAGGCCCCGGTGAGCAGGTCTGTGAGCAGTTCCAGCCACCTCAGAACTTGATCTTGCTCCTTTGCAAGTCCAGGTTGGTTCAAAACAAGTCCAAGATCATCCATGAGTTGATCACTGGTGAGGGAGCCAACTTGGCTTGTGTAACTGAGACCCGGTTGGGGGAGGCTAGTGGCCCCGTAGGGGCTCAGCTCCTCCCTCTGGGGTACTCAGTTGGTGGAGCAGGTTAGGGGAAGGGGACAGGGGTAGAGTGGCTTTAATCCATCAGAATAACATTTCCCTTACCAGGATCCCTGGTAACTCCCAGGTTTCACCACACAAGCTATGTTCCAATGATGTGATAGTTTATGGAATTATATTCCTGAATATAGCTGTAACAAGAATTTGACCTTTAAATTAAATTGGGGGGGTGTCACAGTGGTGGGAGGGAGATAACAGGACAAAAAAGGGCAAATTGATTTTTGATCAGCTGTTTCCAACTTCTTCCAAATCCCTGGAGCTCACATTGCTCCAACATGGAAGCACTTAATGGTCTAACCTTGAGTGTAACCGTGCAAAATGAGGGTCCAGAGGACAATGAAAAAGGTATTGCAATAACTTATGCCATTGCGTAAATCTGTGCCTACACATGGGGAAAGGAGAAATGTACCTGCTTGGAACACAATTGAAAAATCTAATTTTAAAAGCTGATGCTATCATAAAAAATATAGCACATTTTTGAAATGTAAATTCACATTGGTCTGCATATATAAGGGGGAACAACAGAAAGCAGAGCTTTCCCAATAAGTGTCTGTTATCAGCAGTTGATGTTCTTTAAAGAATACTTCTTTGAATTATAACTGCATTATAGCTGACAAGCCACATTAGTCAAGTTTCAAAAACAACACTGAGGTCATGCACACAATCAAAAAGTGTGTTCTACCCAGGTTTGGGAGCTGTGTGTGCTCTCAATTTTTGGTTGCATGGAAGCAATGTAGGAGGGAAAGCTACCCAGGTTTTCCTCCTACCTTGCTTCCATACAATCACTTCTACCCCAGTTTTCCTCTTAGGAAGGTTATGCCTTCTCCGGATGATGCTGACATGGAGAAGTAGATTTGGGTGTCATCAGCATACTGATAACACCTTGCACCAAATCTCCTGATGATCTCTCCCAGCTGTTTCATGTAGATGTTAAAGAACATTGGAGGCAATATGGAGCCCTGAGGGACACCATAGGAAAGTTCAGATTTTGAAGAACAACAGTCTCCAAGTGACACCATCTGGAATCTGCCCATGAGGTCAGAGTGGAATCACTCCTATGCATTTACATGGATGTGTTCTAGAAAAGAGGTGCAGCTACAAGGGCCAGATGACTATTTGGGGTTCAACTAAGATGGCCTATAAGACATCCTCCAACTCAGTGATTCTGTGGTTCTATCTGGGGAGGCGAGCTGGTCTTGTGGTAGAGAGCGTCATCAGAACAAAAGATTAGCCCTGCTGGATCAGGCACAAGGAGGCCCATCTAGTCCAGCATCGTGTTTCGTATAGTGGTCCACCAGATGTCTCTGGGGAGCCCACAGGCAAGAGGTATGTGCATGTCCTCTCTCCTGCTGTTGCTCCCATGCAACTGGTTTTGAGAAGCATCGTGCCACTGAGGCTGGAGGTGGCCCACAGACACTAGACTAGTAGCCATTGATAGACCTGTCCTCCATGAATTTGTCTAAGCCTCTTTTAAAGCCAACCCAGCTGGTGGCTATCACCACATCCCATGGCAAAGAATTCCGTAGATTCATTATGCACTGTGTGAAAAAGTACTTCCTCTTGTCGGTCCTAATTTCTTTGACTTCTAGTTTCATGGGGTATCCCCTGGTTCCAATGGTGTGTGTGTGTGTGTGTATGTGTGTGTGTGTGAGAGAGAGAGAGAGAGAGATTTCTCTCTGTCCACCCTGTCCGCTCCATGCATAATTTTATACACCTTGATCATGTCTCCCTTTAGTCGCTTCTTTTCCGAGGTAAAGAGCCCCAGATGCTGTAGCCTAACCTCATAAGGAAGGTACTCCAGGCCTCTGATCATCTTGATCATCAAGTGTCCACTTTGCTAAGCCGGATCCACCTTGGTTCACATTTGAATAGGACACTACATGTTAGCACTGTAAGACATTCCCCTTATGGCAGCCACAATGAATTGTAGCAGGGGATGATGGGAGTTGTAGTTCGGCAACATCTCGAGCGCTGCCAGTTGGGAACCCCTGCCTTAGCAGATGGGGACACAGCTCACTGGCAAAGCTTCTGTTTTGCATGCTGTTATTTAAGCCTGCTGTCCTTTCCATGAGATGTAAAGGCCTTTTTAGTCCCCCGAGTTTTTTTGTGTTTTAATTGTGCCTCTGTTTTTTTAACTGCTGCTTTAGCTTTGTTGTAATGGTTTTAAGCTTTTACTTCTGCCTTGAGTAATGTGTTGAAAGGTGATACAGAAATACCCTTAACAAATACAAATAAATGAGACATGGAAACAAAACAAAACAAACGCATGCAGGGGCAGGATGTGGGATTACCATCGCATATAGCTTGCCAGTCAGAGAAGGAATTGTTAGTGCTCAGCCGGGTGTCTGGAGGGCCTTGAACCCTAAAAAACTGTGCTGGATGGACCAATAGTTTGATTATGCAAAGCTATAAGGCAGCTTCCTCTGTTCCTAAAAGACATCTCTACCAAGGCATGTTGAAGAAAGCATCCTCCCCAAATAGGGACCAAATAGGGGCAAAGAGCCAGGTTCCCTCCCTGGCAGCAACTCCAAGATAAGGCTGAGAGATACTCCAGCCTGCAACCTTGGAGAAGCTGCTGCCAGTCTGGGTAGACAACACTGAGCTAGGTGGACCAAGGGTCTGACTCAGTATATGGCAGCTTGCTATGTTTCGGGGTCTTTTACATTTTGGGTTTTTAGCTGTTGGGTTTTGTTTCAACAGTATGTATTGTATTTGTGATATTTTGTGGCTTTCCTTGTACAAGACCTTGAAAAAATATTTTTGAAAAGGTTTAATGAATTTGAAAAGATTAAATGAACAGGTCATCTAGCAGTGACTTAGCATGTGTCCTAGTGATGCACTTGTTGTGTCCTAGTGATGCACGTGAGGTTTGGTATCACAGCCTGTAGTAATCAATGATGTGGCCCCAGTGCAGTACTGTGGATGGGTTTTGACCTGTGTTCAGATTATCTCGGCCTGATCTGCCTCACAGGATTGTTGTGAGGATAGAATAGGCTATGTATACTGTACCATTCTGACCTCTTTCCAAGGAAACAAAAAGTTTAAATAAAAATGCAGTTGTTTTAACCAGGCTACACTTGACACGTCATTTCATATCTGGGCTGACAAACTGGAATACATGCATTTATTCAGCCCTGGCTACCATCCGTGCATCAGACAGGCATCACTTATTTGTGTATCATTGTGAGTAATTTCAAAATAATCATATGCCAATGTGAAATATTGTTCGCACATTAAATTTTAAAATCCACTTTTAAGTATCATTTTGACATCTAGTTAGCATACAATAACCACCTTTCAAAAGCCAAATTAAATATTTGTGACACTTTAAATGTTGCTATCTTTTCCTCCTTTCTTTTCATTTGCTCTTTTATTTCAGCTCTGTGGCTCCTTTGTGATGTTGATAAGTGTGAAAGATGATAGTTTAATTGGTAGATGTTGTTTTGGGAAAATGATGATTAACACATCAAACATGTTATGTTTCTTGGCATGAAAGAGAATTAGGATGATCATGATGTGATCCTTTTGGCTTTCCCCTCATACATATTTGAAACCCACCTTTGATCAGATTCCAAAACAATGAAAGGTGTAGCGGAGATCACCTGCTTACTGTGTGTGACATTGGTGGAGTTTTCACTACTTAAGAAAGCTGCTAACAGAGATCTGAGGAGCCTGAATAATGATCCAAGTCTAATTTTGATAAGGGAAAGGGCTTGCTAACTCTGTGGGTCTTTATGTGGCAGATAATGGTTTCAGAGGTGCCAGTGTTTCCCACGATGAACATGTAAAGTGTGGAAAACAGAATCCTATCTTCAAACACACATCAGGGAGCCCCATCTGAGCCAGACTGACAGAGCTGGCACTCTGCATCTGCTACGTCAGACTCTGGATGTCAGGAATGCGCACCATGGCTGATATCCGGACTAACAAAGCAAGAAGAACTGGCCTTCTGGTAGCGAGCATGGCTATGCTTTGTCCCAGTGACTCTCCATATGGGGCAAAAGTGATCATGGGTTCCCAATTCGAACACTGGCTGCTCCTAACACAGGATTCCCAGTTGCATGGACGTGGGTTTTTAGAGATTTGGGTATGTCGGGGAATCCGCGAGGCAGAGACGATCATCGTGGGGAAACACGGCGAGCTCCAGGGCACGGCGTCCCCCACCCGAGCTTTGCAGGGATATCCCGATTGGGCAGTGGAGGAAAGAGACACCAATATACACACATGGAGGCATTGTCACTCGCCCAGGCAGGGAGGTACGGTCTCGCCGTCAAAAGGCGATGAGGCCTTGCACAATCAGGAGTGGCTCTCGTGAAATCTGGTGAGGGGATCTTGTGCGACTAGCCCCACTGTCTGGGGCTATATCTTGGAGGGCTGGCCAGTGATGAGGGTCCAGGTGCAAAGGAGGGCTTGGAGTGGAAGGAGCCCCGAGACCCTGACTGAGCAGTGGGGTTAGCTACGTTAGGGAGGGGCTGGTGAATGGATATCAATGGTATCCATTGGGGTTGAATCATTTGGGGCTGTTCTTAGCCCGTCATTTCTAAATGTGCTCTAGAGCCTCACGTATAATCCTCTTGCTGTTCTCCCCACCACCAGCACCCCATGTATTTTCCAGAGAATATGAGAGTTGGCAGGGAAGTGGAAAGAGGTGTAGGGATTGATGTGATTGCTAGCGGCTTGACTTTCAGATGTGCTAAAGTACCAGAAGCACTGAGAAAAGTAGAAGAAAGGGGACAGTTCTTGATATTCAGTGCCTCTGACAGTGTATCCCCAGGCAAATAGGACATCTTTAGATGCAACTATAAGATGTGTTGTCTGTGTCGACCTTTCTGTTCATTCTCAGTTTAGATTAAGAAGGAAGTAGGAGATAGATGCAGGATCTCTAGTGTCTATGCTGCTATTTAGTTGATTGTGATTGCGCTCTCTCTCTCTCTCTCTCTTCTTGGTGATAGGAAAACTTATATTTTGAGACTGCAAGGAAGGCAGTTAGGCCATCACTAGATCCTGTGTCCAGGAATTCCAGACTGGAATTCAACAGGAATTTTCATAGACAACCATTGCAAGGTCCATAGGGCAAAACACCCAAAATGAAACGGTCTGCTTTTTCTGGCTTTGCCTGTGTGAATGGACTATCAAAGGTATGACACTAGAGACAGAACTTTCATGTATTCACTCTGAGCAGGGCCATTCCTGTGGTAGCTCCAGATACTTGGAAATCTCACCCACTGGATAGCAAGTTAACCCCTCACTCCTTTCTTCCCAATGTCTGGTGAAGACTTGGTTCTTCTGTGAAGTATTTGATTTGAGAGGAGGGTTTCTGCTGGGTTCTTTGATTGTTTGAAAATGCCAGTTTTGGTGCTGCCACTTGCCTAGGAAAACTAGGAACATTTTATACCTTCTAATTGTTACATTTAGAAATATTTAAGTTTAAAAACATATACGTTTTCCCCCACAACCGTGGCAGAGTAGAACTGCCATTTTCTGAATTCATGCAAACACTACAGAGATCTCAAGCAAGACACGCTGATACAATTTTGCCAAAAGCAGGAACTTACCTTCTGTTATGTCTATTTTTGAAGCTTCTTACTTGAGGTGTTTCAATTTGAATTTATAAAATTGCAAAACATCCTTCGACTCCAGCTGTTTCTAAAGCGAGTGAACATTGATAGGAACTAAATAACAAGGGCTGTTTCTTAATTTATTATTTGATCACAACATGTTCTGAGTAGGCATGAGTGGGAACAAGCTAGGAACCAAGTGTGGGTCAGTTTTAGAGCTGATCAATTTAAAAGTGCCCATGCTTAAATGGGCAGCAGATTTATTTATTTTTTTAATTTTCGTCAAATGTTGAAATCTGGGAAGAAAGGTCATGGGAAAAATAAAGTTTGCTTTCTACAAAAGCAAAGACAACAACAACCAAAAGCCTTCCTTTTTTAGGTTGTTGGAATATTTATTTATGTAGACATGAAATTATGTCACTCTTCGTGATCTCTAAGCTTCTGATCCCCTAGGAACTTAAATATCAGCTTTATGTTAGATGAACAGTATATAAATAATCTGACTGCAATATGATGTCTACTTGCTTCTGAACATAAAAGCCTTCATCTAGTTTATTTAAAAGTAGATGTTTACATTATTTGCATTGTTCTGCATGTCAAGTTTAAAGTAGTGTGTGAAGAGTTTACCTAAAAAGAAACTTGGGTAACTTTGTCAATATGTGGATATCGTAGGATGTAATTCCTCAACTCTGTAGGTCTTCTGTAGATTGTCCCAGTATTCTGTCCCACCCATCTGCTAATTATTTACAGACTTACAGAGAATATAAACAATTGACTTTGGAACTGGGAAATGCATAGTTTGCTACAGATTTTTGTTAATTCTATGCCTTCTATGCCCCCTCCCTCACAACCTGGTCTGGGTACGATGCATCTCCCTAGAATGAAAATTGTAATGCTCATCCAGACCAATAGAGAAGAAAGGGATCTTGATATTAGCTTACAGATAGACAGACATAAACAGATTTTTTAAAAATGACAAAGTATACTAAACTATTGTTAAGACAGTGGTACATTTCCTTCTTCTTTGCACATTAACACTGAAAAGTAGGAGCATATTGTGGCCATTTACTGAATCTATCTAGGAGATCTTAAAAGTGATTAAGGCTCAATCACTTTGGAGTGATTTGCTTAGGGTCGTAACTAACTAGTTTGAAATTGACTAGGAGGTTTACCACTGTCTTGATTATTCTCTGTCTACTTGGGATGTGTACAAAATGGGAAATCCAAGATTCCAGTTTGAATCGAACTGGACTCAAGCCAAATCAGGTCCGGTCCAGTTTTGTGCACGCTTGAACAGGGCCCGGTTTGGTTTTAACCGAACCCAGTTCTGGTCAGCTCAAAGCTGTGAATGATAAAGGGGGGTTCAGTAAGGATTCCCCTTTACCAGTAAAGGGAAAGGGGGGACCAGGGGCTTTGTTGAACATAATTGGGGCAGGAGGGGAGTCAAGGTTTACCTTAAACATGCCACCACCAGTTGTGACATCCAAAGGGGTGGTTGAGGGTTCCTGTGGCAGTCCCCACCCCCACCCCTGTTGGAGCAGTCAAGCCTGTTTTGGGCCTATGTGTGGGTCAATAAAATGGCCATTGCACACGCATGGAGGCCACTTTATTGACCTCCACACAGAGGCCCGAGCTGGGTCCAAAAGAGCCCCAAAATAGGCCTGCCTGCTCTGGTGGGTGTGGGGGGAAATCACCTCAGCCACCCTTGCCCACCCCTGCGGCTGCTGCCGGTGGCACTTTTAAGGTAAATTTTGCCCCCTCCCACCCCATCTATGTTTAACAAAGCCTCCTGGTCCCACCCCTTACTGGTAAAGGGGAATCCTTACTGGATTCCCCTTTACCAATGAATTTAGAGCTTGAATGAGCCAAACCGGGCCCGGTTCAGCTTGAATTCAGGCCGCACTGGACCCGGTTCGGCTCAGCCCTAATGCCAGCTCTAAGTCAAACCAGTTTGCACACCCCTACTGTCTACAGAGAGAAAAGAGGATATGAATCAATTTCAGTCAATGAGCTGGTCAGTATGAGGTATTGTGTTCAAAAGTGCATGTATCTAGGTAGGCATTGAAGTCAATCAGCATCCTTCATTGCATGTGTAGGTAGTCATTGCCATCAGCATTCTTCATTGCAAGGCCTAAATGTGGATCCCTGTCAAATCTTTTATTAGGCCTGGGCAAAAATTCAGCCCAAACCGAACACTCAACAGCGCCTCCTGGCATCACATGGAGGAAACCGTTACCACCACCATATTTTTTTTAATTCTGCCCTTCCCTTTTCTCTTCCCTTGTTCTTGGGCATTTTTTGGGTAGATTGTGCATAGCCATTGCTCTATTGGGAGCAACATAAAGAAGACATTCTCCCCTCCTCTGAAATCTACTAGACCCAAAGAAAAAAGTCAGTCTTCCATGGTAGTTGAAATGGCCAAGCGGGTTTGTAGGAAATAATCAGATGCCTCAGGACTACTGTTTAAGCACAATATGTATCTTATCTTTCAATGTATCTTATAATTTTATCTTATAACTTCAATAAATAAGGGGGTTGGGTGAAATGGGTTGAAAAAGAGAGAGATCCCATGAAGAAAGTGTAGCATTTGTATGCATCCACCAGATTCTTCCTATGTCATTTAAATAATACATTTCCCCAACTGGATGCATAAGGCCATTACTTGGGAATATTGCTGGAACTATGTAATTTTCTTCCCTCCTCTGCAGTCACAGCGCCGAGTCACGTTTCATCTACCTGATGGCTCTCAGGAAAGCTGCAGTGACAGTGGCCTAGGAGACCATGAGCCCAGCAGCACCGCAAGCACATCACACCCTTTACCACTCGGTTTCCCCCAAGAAGAATACTATGAACAGACATCACCCAACAGTCGGACAGAGGGAGATGGGAACTCGGATCCAGAGTCCAGTAAGTTGGTTGCATCTGGTCATTGTGGTTTGGAACCTCTGTCACCCCCGGGTGCACACCCAACGTATCTGTCATAATGTCAACTTTAAGGTGGTAGAAACAATCACCAGTTTTCTGAATCCGACAGGACAAACCTGGATAGCTGATCATTGTGCTCAAGGCTGAAGTGGGGGTTTTGGCCATTACAACATCTTTATTTCTTTATTTGCTGATTTATTTTATTTTATTTTAATTTATTTTTATTTTATTTTATTTGGAGGTTCAGATGATGAGCCCATGAGGAGATTGTTGAAATGGTGTTGGTTGGCTTTGGTGTAATGTATCTCTGCTTCCTGAAGAAAATCCCAAATACCAACCCTATGGTGTTCAGTTTCCCCTTCTGAATATTCACCTTAAAAAATACAGGAAGATTTTATGAGTAGTTTGAGGACATTCATGTAACTCCCCAAAGTCATATGCCCTGTTTGGATAACTGAATAACGCATAACTGAATTATGTGCTGACACAAAATTTCTGCCACAAATGGATTTAAAAAGGAGATTAGACAATCTCATGGAGGATAGGAGTGCTTTATGAAATTTTCAGGTTCAAGACAGGCAGTATGCCACTGTATTGACGTTGCAAGGGAGCAATAGGAGAACTGGGTTTCCCAGAATCCCAGCAGCATCTGTTTGGCTGCTGCATGAAGCATGATGCTGGATTAGATGAAGATCTGGTCTAATCCAGCAGACCTCTTTCATTTTTAGCCCATGTGGCACTGATGAATTCTGAAGAAAGGCCCACAAAACTAAGCTTGGATCAGGATCAGCAGAGATGTGAGATCTGCTCCCAGTATCTCATCTAGTTTAACCCTTAGGATTCATGCTTTTCTAAAAACAAATCTAGTCAAAGTTGAACATCTTTCTCATGATGTAACATAGCAATGTATAATGATTTGTCAAAATATTGTAGCCATGACAGCTACATTGACTCTCCAGACACGCAGGCAATGCACTTCTGAATACCAGTTGCTGTAGAAAAACCGTTGCCTTGCTTGTGGACTTTCTATGACCCATTGTTGTGGGTTGGGTTGGGTTGGCTTAGATTGGGCTGTTGCCTTGCTTGTGAGCTTTTGAGACCCATTTGACTGACCAGTGTGAGAAACAGAAGACTGGGTTAGATGAACCTTGATAATTCAGCAAGGCAGCTACATTCTCAGTCTGTTCTCGTGTGCTATTCACCCACATTTTCATGGGTATTGTCGCATAAAAGCAGTTATTTCACACCTACCATGGTTTTGAAGCTGCAAAAACATTTGTGCTGGAAGCAGTTTGCTGTCAATTCCTAAGAAATTGCTCTGAAATAAAAGCATACAGCTGTTTTCAGTGTTAGCTGAAAATCCAGACTGTCCTCATTGTTGCTTTTTAAAGCCCCCTTTTTTCTGATTCTTCTTTTAATTCAGAAGCTTTATTTGAAGCTTTTTGCAATGTCAGTTTGATCCTAATAATATCCACTCTGACAACTGAATGCTGTTGACACATCTCACAACGCCGGCACTGAGCCGGCAATAGATGTCTCTTTGGGTGTGAGAAGTTTGCAGGGAGTTCAGACTCACCTATTTTTCTTAGATGACTAATTATCTGACAGCTCAAGTTGAATTCCAATACCAAGAATAATTAGTGTTCTGCAGTGTGAAGATGCATCCCTCACCTAATGTGATTTTTACTTCAATAGCATTCTTTTGACATAGGTAATTGATGCTGGTTCCTGTGACATTGGCAGTTTATTTCAGAACAATGCTGTAACTGTGTTTTGATCTTTAGATCTTTTTGTAATTCTCCTTACAAACAGAATATGCCTGGGTCCACAATGCACCCTCAGCAGATGAATCTTTACCTAGTATCCTATTTTGGAGATGAGAGTAGATTACAAGAAACGGAATCTTTGAGCTAGATGTGGGGAGAGTTGTTACTGGATGTGCATTTCTTGACTTGGAAAAATGAATCTCAGTATCTTTAATGCTTGCCTCATATTTGGAAGAGTCATAGGACTTGCCTACCCATCCCTGGAGTCAGGGCCAGCAGGAAGGCCTGTCATTTTCCACCACTTATTGAGTAGTGGGGATACTGTTGGATTCATCCTGCTGGATTCATCCTAATCCACCTACCTGTTCACCTGTCAAGTGAATGGGCAATGATCCATCTATCTGTTCACCTGTCAATTAGCAATGGGCAGGAGAAGAAGCAACAACCTCTGCATGTCTGGTCTGCTCCCTCTGGGCAGTGATGTGGACTGTGCCCAGCGGGAGACAGTAAGAGAAAGAAGAGAGACAGTGATGAGGAGGTGGTGGACTTTTTCTGGGAGCAAAGGCCCACTGAAGCACCTTTCTCGGTGATGCTGAGAACCTGGTGCTGGCAATGGCTGTAGCCAAAAAATCCCTTGTTTAGCACTGTGCAGACACACATTGTTCTCTAGAACTTGGACTAAAATAGATGCAATCCTATTGACTAATCTCATATAGTGCAAGCAACATTAGGGATTAATTTGGAACTTTGGGGCAAGGTGGGTGGGAGATTGCAAATGTTCTTTATTGGTGACCCATTTCTGAACTGAGCTTAAAGGAGCTTGCCCACAACTAATTGTGGGAAATGCGTGTTTGTGTATGAACATCTTTATGGGGTCCAAGTAGTCTATGCTTTGTAAGTCCACAAGCCATTTTAGGAATGTGGCAGCAGCCGCTAATAGTTTTTCTGGTAGTTCTCTTTCTATTCCACAGCTGACTAATTTTCATTGACAGCTACATATACCCAGTTTAACTAGTAACTGGAGTAATGCAACAGCTGCTATCTCACAGGATGATTGTAAGGATGAAAGTAGGAGTGTAAAGAGCTTTACACTTTGAAAACATGGCAGGTTTGGAATGGGATAGCTCTCCAGATTATTTAATATCAGCATCATCTTCAAAGCCAGTGTTGACAAGTTTGAGCTGTGTGACTTGCTGATAATATCTGGGATGTCTACCACCAGTGCAAAAACCACATTTGCTTTCCAGTTAAGTGTCCCAAATGGGTAGCAGATTTGAGCGTGCTATTGAGGTTTGTCACTGTGGGAAGGAGTGGAGGCACAGCCAGAACCTGACATTCAGGTGGAAAGCTGGATCTAGGGGCGCTTCCATGTTGCAGACATGTTCCTTCAAGGGCCATGTACAAAGCTGGGAAACAACTAGATCAGTGGACCTCCTGGACGGGAACATCTCCGCCTTGTCCAGTTTTAATTAATTCTTTGCTCCACCATGAGCCAAATCTTATTCTAGCAACTGACTGCTGTTTGCCCTGAGTGGAATGAAAGTGTGTGTGTGTGTGTGTGTGTAACTCCCAGGCACACCATTGGTGTATCCTCTAATTTGAACCTAATTGCCACATATGTGATACCAGCATGTGGTAAGGCAGGTAATATTAATAGGAATAAATTAATGGGTTCCACATATACCTACAAAGTTCTGCAACTGTTGTGACTGTAAATAGATGTTTCTTGCATTTGACTTTTATGTTTTGCATGGCATCTGGTAGCTGCCAAATAAAGCAATGATAAACACAGCCCTTAAATCCCACTTAGCAATCCCTGCAAATATTCTTTTCCAAGAATATTTTACAACCCCTGCAGGTTGTATCCCAGTACAGCCTCCTTAAGAGCACACTAACAAGCCCTTACATGCTACCTGAGTGCAGCACTTCCCTGAAGACAGAAATGCTGTATTCTGGGAAAGCTTTTGGCCCATGAAAATAAATGCTAGGATCCAGAGTTCTTTATCCTGGGGATAATCTATTCCCAAGCATGGTGTTCCTGTTGTTGGAGATTTTATTATCCAGCTTCTGTAATTAGAAGCATATTGGCAATAGTTGTTGATAAGGAAATCTTTAATTTGACCAAACTTTGCATTGGCTTAATTAGAGATGTAGCAAAAGGTAGGCCTCTGATTTTCAGAGTGATGCTACAGTATTTTGCTGCTGTCTGTGCTGGGAAATTTCATAAGTGAGGCAAAGAGGTAGTGAAGTAACATAAGAGGCTAATGCTAAACATTAGGGGGATTTCAACATGGATCCAGCGGGGAAAACACACAGATATCCTGCAGGTTGATGTAGTGGAAATTCTTTGGGGCTGGTCATGACCAGGTAAGAGAAAACAACACTGACCATAGAAGGGGTATAAAATAATTGTGTTAGATTGTAAGGGGGTCCCTCTTCAGAATCTTCACTGGAAGTCTGGTTGGTCCTTCAGCTGGTTGAATATCACTGCTTTGCTACTTCCTACTCTGGGTTGTGGTAGGCTCTGAAATAAAGCTTTGCTAATCAAGTAAGATTCACATAATTTCCTGGGACTTTGGGGAGACTCGCCTGAGACTAATTGGATCTCTGATTATGATGCTTCTTCTGATCTAAGGCCAAGCCCAAAATGAGCCATCTACACTTAAATCATGTAATCTATTTAAATTTTCCTTCATTGTCCTTGGAGAAACTGCACTTGAGTACAGTGGGGGGTATATGCATGTATCAGAACGGGAGGGGGGCTTCCTTCCTCTTGTGAAACCTGGACCACACATATGATACCGTCTGGTGAGGGCTACAGTGTGACATTTGTCTTAAGTCATGCTACAATTGCGTAGTATTTAATCAAGGGCATCGAAATCATTGGACGAGGGAGCAGGGGACAAATGGCCCTTGGCCCCTGAGGGAGGGGGCCCTACCCAGCTGGGGGACATCTCACTCATCTCTCGTCACTGATGATGTTATATGGAAACATATTTTTGTAGTAGATACGTGTTAAAAATATTTCTGAGCCAAGGGAATGCACACAGGCAGACATATGTGTATAAAAGCGTCTGCATGCATGGGGAGCATGTGATATTATTTGCATGGGAATGAGAGAATGGTTATGCTCATCATATTTTGTTTGTCACCCAGAGGTGTGCTTTGGTAATTTTGGGGCCTGGGGCCTGGACCTAAAGGCCTTTGTAGCCTCCACCCCACCCACCCCGCCCACAAGTTAAACATCATCCCACTACACACATATACACATACACCATGACAAACACAGTATTTTTAACACATGGGTTCTTGAGGGCACAATCAGCAACTGAACTCACAAGAATGTAAGAATATAAAGCAGGTGTATTCATGCATTAGCAGAAACATCTCAACACACAACTCTTTCCCCACTCTGTTGCTAAAGCACCTAGCACAGGTCATAATCACACTCGGCTGCCAGGGGTAGGAGAACCATTGTAATATGTAATCAATTAATTTGTTGATGAATTTGTGAATTGATTGATTGATTGATTGATTTTGTAGGAGCACCAGGGGTCGGAGCACCACTGTTTTCACCACATCTTCACCACAATAAATTCAACAATAAAATCTTTACAGTTCCTCTGCAGCAAAGGCAGGAGGGAGGCAGAGGAGAACGTGGCAGAGGACCCCTCTCTCCTTCTTGCCCCAGGGTCCACACCAACCTTGCTAGACCCCTGCATTTGATTCTGTTAACGTGTTATATGTAAAACCAAGGGACAGACATTATCATTGTGATAAATCTCCATCAAGATAGGGCATGATTCACTTCTCTATTTTGGTGTGGAGGCCATGCCCAAATTCATGCACATGTGCACATGGTTCTCTGTGAATCCTGCCTTCGCTTCGCTATACTGGCTTTCCCCATCTTCAAAGCTGTACACTAATAATTAATTTGCAGAGGGCTGGAGTAATTAATCTTACCAAGACAGTACAGCTTGATTGATCTTCTACCTTTAATCTAATTAGCCTGCACATTGGTGGGAGAATGTAATCGCTGAACACTTTACTAGAAGGCTTTGAGAAAAGTCAACCCTTCTTTTGGCAACCCGCTGGGACTCTTCCTGTACATCACTTCTGGGGTAGTCATTAGCTGGGTGTTTGAATTAAAAGGTGAGGAAATTGGTGAAGATCAAAAACCATGGGTAGGTTGAACATTCCCATTTTAAATGAGTGGATCCTTTTGTACACTCTTAATAATATATCATTATATCTCGATAACACTACATCTTAGGGCATTCAAGAGGGAGTCATAACAGCCAAGGGCTAAAATCAAAGCTGCAAATATTTTTGATGTGCCCAACTTTCATATCACAGGGGAAGAGTCAAGATGGAGTTCTGTTATGTTAAGCAACCTTCAGGAAATCAGACTGGCACTAAATAATATTTTACAGTTGTGAGTAAGCATCCCATGTCTGTTCCACCTCATTTCATCTGTGGGATTAGTAACAGATCTGTTTTCTTTCTTTGGTCACCAAGATTTATCATTTGTAAGTCTTTAGTTGCTTCTAGTATTCACTTCTGTGATTCCTGTTCTCAAGACTCATTGTGCTTGACCACCTATTGCCTCTTTGGCTCCATCTTCAAGGGGAGGTAATTCAATAGTTTGTGGCCTTCTGTGTTACATAGGAAGCTGCCTTCTACCAAGTCAGACCATTGGTCCATCTAGCTCAGTATTGTCTACCCAGACTGGCAGCAGCTTCTCCAAGGTTGCAGGCAGGAATCTCTCTCAGCCCTATCTTGGAGATGCTGCCAGAGAGGGAACTTGGAACCTTCTGCTCTTCCCAGAGCTGCTCCATCCCCTAAGGGGAATATCTTGCAGTGCTCACACATCTAGTCTCCCATTCACTGGCAACCAGGGTGGACCCTGCTTAGCTAAGGTGACAATTCATGCTTGCTACCACAAGACCAGCTCTCCTCTGGTCTAGCCCTTTTGGGGATATGGGAATGCCCTCCCAGTCCAGACAAGCTTTGCTTTATTCCCTCCCTCTGAGTTTTTAAATAAAATATTGAAAACCTGCCTTTTAAAGAGGTGTATTGTTTTTTATTCTTCGTTCCCGGAAGTTTTTAATCGGCAAATCTGATTTTAATGGGGTCTGATTTTTAACTGAATGAGATGTCTTCATCTCACAGAAGGAGTCGTTGCCTCTGTGTGCTTTCTGGTTGTCTCTTGGTAGTGGGAGGGGGGAACTCAACCCTTTGGTGCTACCCAGAGAAAGAGAGAGTCTGCCATCTACCAAAGTTTGTGGGGGGGATCATGAGAATAATTAATATTCTAAGAATCCACAGATTCCTTTGATAAGTATAAATACAATTTCAGAATGAATTAAATGGACTTGTAGCCACTTAACTATTTCAATCATTCAGTCTTCTTCTAACAATGGGCACTTATTAAGCAACAATTGAAATATGTTTACAGACTCAAATCTGAAAGTTGAAAAGGGTTGCTAGGGTCCTCTTTATGCTGGCAGGTCTGAAGATGGGTTTATCTCGGGTATCTTTATATCTAGTGTGGATTAGACGGAGGCCTTATCAGGGAGAGCAGGCTGCTTGGAGTGAAGTAACCCCCTTATCTTGTCAATTCTGTTTGAGAATGACTAGTGGATGGTACCTGCTGTGCTCGACCAATAGAAAGCGGATGTCACAAGGTCTGGAATGTCAGTGAGCATGAATAACCGTCCTCAGTGACAGAGAATAGGTAGTCCTTCTCTTCACAATGAGCCTTTCTTTGCTTCTAATTTTTTAGTAGGCTGCCTACGCCATAAAATAAAGTTCATATGACATTTATCTTTCTATTATTTATGAGCCAATGAGGCAATCCTTTTTTATGACCTTCTCTTTCTACCCGTTCCTCCCCCCAGCCTATTTTATCTTAAGCTCTTCTTTCTCACTTATCTTTTGAGAATAAGAAAATAACATCTCTTAGAGCTGGTTTCTTTTATGCCTTTCTGCAGTTCAAGAGGATTGAGAGCTGCAGAGGGAACTTCCCTCTTCACATCCCTTTCCCACTACTCGCATTTCCCTGCTGAAATAAGGTGGATCCCTTAGAATGATCTATATATTTAATTCTCGTAGACGTGCCGGAAAAAATGCATGGCAGAAATCTTGCGAGAGTTCATGAGCAGGACAGAAACTAGCAATGGTGGCCAGCAGTGCAGAGCTGGTGGGAGGAGGCGGCCGGGGGCAGCTGAAAGGCGGGTGAGCGGGAGAAAACGGGGCTCAGCTAGGGGATCATATCATAATGCTCTGATCCCAAATGAGTTAGTAACTCCTGGAGAATGAGGAAATACCACAGCCACGATTCAAAGAAGCACAGAGTTGGGTCCATATATGGAAGGAGGCATGGGACCAGGGGTGTAGAGAGCTAGGAGTTGGCTCGGGGACCAGATCGCGGTGGTGGCACCCACCCCCACTGCGGCCTCCTTATGTGCTGGACACACCCCCTGCATTCAAGTCACAACCACAGGGGACATGGCCAGTACCTGGAAGGAAGCCCATGCAGCCCTCTCCTGCTCCTTCCCAGCCCACAGATGAAGGGTTTGATCTCCTTGGAGAGAAGGAGAGAAAGCAAATGCCCAGCTAGCCCTTCATTTGGTGAAGGGCTGCACCTCATGCTTCCAGCCAGTGAGTGCTTTGTTCCCCAGCTAGGTGTGGGAGAAGGGCAAGGGGGTGCCCTGCCAGAGGGGGGAGGAAAGGAGTGCCATGGCGCGCATGCACGCACACACACACACACACACACACACACACACCCCTTATCTAATGGTGGCGACACTATCGCATTGAACGTCTCTTCCTCAAACTTCAAACTCTTCAGGGCTGTATTTTCCAATGAAGTTGCCCAGCAGCTGAGATGTTCATCAGTATGTAGTGTAGACAATGGTTTCAAAAGTGGCAGACATACAGTTAATCCTTAATTAACGTTAGAATTCAGGTGGATGTATACAGATTGTAATGAGAATAATTGTAATTGCATTGTTTGGTCACTTTTCCTGTTTTTCTTTTTCTTTTTTCTTGCCCTTTCTCTTTTTCTTATGTTTCTCTGTTTATACTATAGATAAAACAATAAAAAATTTTTAAAAAATCCTTAATTAATGTACAGTTAATCCACTTCTCAGGGAGTTTATACCATGCTGAAGGCTTCACCTGTCCTGTTATTTATTTAAATCAGGCTTCCCTAAACTGCGGCCCTCCAGATGTTGCTGAACTACAACTCCCAGCATCCCGAGCCACAATTTATTGTGGCTGGGTATGCTGGGGGTTGTAGTTCAGCAACAACTGGAGGGCTGCAGTTTGGGGAAGCCTGATTTAAATGATGCCCAACAGATATGGCTAGGAGATTGCATGGAAATCACACAAAAGTTGCTCTGAGCTTCCTGGAGGAAGAGCTGGGCATAAGTGTTAGTAAAGCAGGGAAATGACTTGACTAGCAAGCCAGAGGTTGCCGGTTTGAATCCCCTCTGGTATGTTTCCCAGACTATGCAAAACATCTATATCAGGCAGCAGTGATATAGGAAGATGCTGAAAGGCATCATCTCAAACTGCGCAGGAGGAGGCCCCTTCTGGATTCTACCAAAGACAACCACAGGGCTCTGTGGTTTCCAGGAGTTGACTCCGACTCGATGACACACTTTAAACGCTACTACACTTCCAAGGCTAATGACTTAGAAAGTGTGCATTGATGAATAACAATATAAATTATCAGTCTGTAGAGGCACTTCCTCAATCACACAGATGCTTTGGAATTGTTTGTCAGAGACCATGGAGGAAGAGAAAAACATAGATTATTTACTCTTACCTCCCACATTTACAGGATGATCAGGGTTGCAGTCACTGCCAGTGCAATGAATGAAAGCCCACGCTTTGGCTGCTAGTCTTCTGTATTCGATGCAAACCTACTTCTGCTTGAGTTCGATTTCTAATGCTCCTTGACCATCGCTGCACTATAAATAATCAGAGTTATTCATCAGATGACAGCAGATTCTGGAAAGAAAGATGGGGTTTGCTTCACAAGGGGGAGAGAGAATATTCCACCCTTGTAGCAACTTGCCAAATTGTAGCCTAATCCTAAAAGAACCGATTGTATTCAAGACAGAATCCAAAGGCTGCTGCAGTGATGCAAAGCCACGGCTTGTGGCATGGAGCCAAGGCAGGTTAGTACCATAGATGGTTCAGTGATAGCGGGCTACCAAAAGCTACCCTTAATAAGACCTGCTCTGATGTTGCTTGTGGTGTTCTAGACAGGGCTGCATTCCACAATATGTGTGTGTGTGTGTGTGTATTGATGCTCAGACATTTTGTGGTACCTCTACTATAGTAGCAGTAGCAGTCATTTCTGTTTACATTTAGTTATAGAACCATGGCAAAACAAATGAATACATCCAATAAACAATGTATACAAAAGTACTAAAAAAGCACACAGGCCCAAATAAAAACTAAGAAACCTAGCAAAAATACAATACAAAATGCCAGAATCCCATTGTGTTTTTGTTTGTTTGTTTGTTTGTTTTTAAAAAGAGATATTACCATACAATTAAAATAGCATAGAAGCCAAAGAAAGATTGGCCACAACTTAAAAGTCAGAATCCTCCCAACAAGGAGTAGCATTTTTCCTTCAAGTACTTTGTAACATTAATTGCTGTCGATAGAAAACAAGCCGCCTTGGCAGTTGTTTCGTTATCTTGACCACACAACAAAGAGCCTGATGCTGGCCAGGAGGCAGCTGGTGTGTGGGTACTGCACAGAGCCGCACAGCACCAACACATGATCGGTTAGCCCAGGCTAATGGTGTGTTTGCGCCCTTAACCCTGGCTAACAGCCAGGGCTCCCTTGCGTATTTGCCGCCGCACTGCCGCCGCGAGCCGCACAGGTCGCAGCAGTTCTCACACACAGGCAAAACCAGGCTAGGCTTCCCTCACTGTCTTTAGCTGAAAAGTCCCCCTTGGTACACCCAAATGCTTGGCCTCACATGCAGTAGTTATTTGAATTCTATTAAGGATTGGGGCATTTGCTTCCTGCAAAACTGAGGGCATCCACATGAATCCAGTAATCTGGGATGTGGGCAGAGCAGTCAGCTGGGAGATGCAGGTTGGGGAAATCCTGGAGCAGTGAGGCGGACAGGATCTTCTGCTGCTTCTCTGTGGAGTCCTACAAGGTACTAGAAATAGCCCACTTGCCCAGTGGTAGGCTTAGAATATGCAGTATGCTACTTCTGAATGTGCCCATGCCAAACCTTTCTCTTCAAAGCCTAAGTGAATTTAGATCGTAGGAAAACAGGAAACTGCCTTATACCGAGTCAGACCCTTGGTTCATCCCGTTGAGTATTATCTACACTGACTGGCAGCAGCTCTCCAAGGTTTCAGGCAGGAGTCTCTCCCAGCCCTACCTGGAAATGCCATGGGTTAAACCTGGGTCCTTCTGCATGCAAGGAAATGTTCTGCTCCTGAGCTACAGACCCATCCCCTAAGGAAAATAATATCTTACAGAAGACAGTGCTCACAGTCGCCCATAAAAATTCAAACCAGGGTGGACCTTGCTTAGCAAAAGCAATAATACATGCTCACTACCGCAAGACCAGCTCTCCTGCCCTCTAGAGGCAAGACAAGGTCCGGTCCTCTAGAAATAAGGCAAGGAGAAGGGTCAGTGACCAGCCCAGGGACCAGGGAGCAGCCCATTTTCTACATTCCTCCCCAAAGGAAGTGTAACTTTATATAGGGAAGAGAATGGCAGAAACCAATCACAGAGATCAATGGGGCAGGAGGGAGAATCAGTTAAGTGACTTCCTTAGAGGCACAATGCTACAAAGGGACGATCTATGGCTACTAGTCTGGTGGCTGTGGGCCACCTCCAGCCTCAGAGGCAGGATGCTTCTCAATACCAGTTGCAGGGGAGCAACAGCAGGAGAGAGGGCATACACTCCCCTCTTGCCTGTGGGCTTCCCAGATGCATCTGGTGGGCCACTGTATGAAACAGGATGCTGGACTAGATGGGCCTTGGGCCTGATCCAGCAGGGCTGTTCTTATGTTATGTTCTTGGGCCCCATGAGGCCTGTGATTTCCCACAGAGATGCAGCAGTTCAGTGAGCAGAGCTCTCTCACCCAGCGCCTAAAAGGACCACATCTGACAATCTTGTCAACTTCCACTTCTAAGTGGAAGGCTAATAGCTTTCTTGCAAAAGAACTTTCCTCTCACCTATAACCTCTGCTGAACAGGTGAGGGTTTACATCATCCTCTATTTGCACTAAGATTCTCTTGAAAAATCAAGGACGCAATAAATAACTTCTGCATTTCACAGCAATGTTTGCCCCAAATTAACAAAAGGGAGGGGGGCTTAAAAGCAAGAGGAAGCAAAGGAATCTGAGCAAATTATAAAGGTGTAAAAAAAGAAACATCTTCATCTATAGAGCAAGTGGAATAATAGTTCTCTGCTTCTTTTCTTCTAGCATGATATATAAGGGTCAGCCTCCTCTTCTTATAGATTTCCTGCAGTGCTGAACGATAAATACATCTTTCTCTGAAGCTAATAACAATTTGTTCCTTGCCCCCCCCCCATCACCCCCCAGCCAAGGTATCAGCCATTATTTCCCAAGGACCCAGGAGACCAGTAGCATGATCTCAGCGTAGCTATGCAATTTAATCTTGTCCTACAAATACAAATTGCAAAGAGGAGCAAACGGAGTCTGTGGAAAGCTTAAAACTATGTAGATGGAAGACAGTATTTTCCAATCTTTTGATCTCTGAATTACGCTTTTGTTTGAAGGAGGAAAGGAAATCCCAGGGCAGGGTCAGAAGGCACACAGTAGAGCAATCTTGCTGAAGCTAAGCAGCTCTGGGTAGGGTCAGTTTGCTGTCTTGAGGGATATGATGGAAGGATGAAATGGTGGGAGATACACACTCACACACACACACACACACACACAATGATCCAAATGTCTGTAACAAAATGGGCCTTAACTAAATCGGAGCCAAAAAATTAAACCAGCAATGACTTTTAGCTCAAAATCAGAGGGTGGGGAAAGGGCAAAAGGGAGGCTGAAACCCCCTTCTCACATAGCCTTATTTTGTACAATCACTCTCAGTTTAATAGTGGCAGCAGCAGTGCTTCTTTCAAGTGGGTGCCTCCCCCATCCTCCCCCCCAGGAATGCTCCTGTGGGGGCTGTTTTGCCTTGCTTGACCATCCTGAAGCCATTTTGCTTTTATGCCAAAGCTGCTTTAAGCAGAGAAATGCCTTACAAGTAGAGGACAAGATGCCACGGTCAGGCTTAGCATAGTGACAGGAAACTGCTAGCTTGTAGTTTTAGCTTGAAAATAGTTTCAAGGGAAGTCCCTAGGATTTAAATAACGCTTGGGCAGATGGTAACAGCAAATGTGCTTTGCAAAAAAAAAAACCAAAAACCATGTCTTGTAGCAGTCTGTCATGCAAGGTTGTGATGACCTGTTGATACCTCCTTGTTAGCAACATAGGAAGCTGCCAGACCCTTGGTCTGTCTAGCTCAGTATTATCTACACAGACTGGCAGCAGCTTCTCCAAGGTTGCAGGTAGGAGTATCTCTCTCAGCCCTGTCTTGGAGATGCTGCCAGGGAGGGAACATGGAACCTAGATGCTCTTCCCAGAGTGACTCCATCCCCTAAGGGATTCCCCTTACAGTGCTCACACTTCTAGTCTCCCATTCATATGCATCCAGGGAGGACCCTGCTTAGCTAAGGGGACAAGTCATGCTTGCTACCACAAGACCAACTCTCCTCTTTTTTGATGTACACATGTAAATGTCTAACTAGCCATTTGGAACTGCTTGAAACAAACTAAGTTGAGACATGTAACTTTTTCTTTTGATTGGATAAGACAATGTGATTTGCTTTGTTGCTTGTCTTTGGATCTCATCAGGTCTGAAACCTGTAGGAGCCCTCTGAACCTTTCTGCTGAATTGTTTTAATCGAATAAAGCAACTTACTTGGATTACCAAAACACAGTGTGAAGGCAGAGTTCCTTCCACACCCCTAAGAAGGAGCTTGTGTCACCATGCAGTGTGTTATGCCTAGGTCTGGGTTGAAATGTTCTCTCCGAACTCTGCATCTCATTTGTAAGGATTTTGATGTTTGCAGGGGATTTGTGGGCATGGGTGAGTGAAACCAGTAGTGGTGGCAGCCTCACCAAGTCCACTGTCTGAAAGGTGCCATTTTCCCCTGCATTGCCCTTGGAAAGACAGTATGTCATCACATAAACCCTATTCAGAAATGCATCTGTACACATGTGCCAATGTCTGGACACGGGTACATCTTTTTGTATGAATGACTGTAGTGTACATATCTGTGCCTGCATATACTGTACACCCATCATAAAAGTGTTCAATAATGGCTGGGTAGGGCTACCATAACTATCATACTTTGGACACCTCTTGCAAAGGACCCAGCTTCCTTGAGAAGTCCGTCATGCTGGGGAAATTTGAAGAAAAGAGAAGAAGAGGACAACCAGCAGCAAGGTTGATGGACTTGGTTACGATAGCATTTTTTTTAAACAACAAAGAGCCTCATAAGGGCTATCTGTGCTTCAAAATGGTGGCTGGAAATGCCATCAGACATCCTTCCCAGCCACTCAGGAACCACAGATAGGTGAAAATGGTGTATATTTCATGCTGTGGCTAATGAAACTGGGTCTCTAGGACCCATCCGCAGATACATGAAACCGCAGCCTGCAAAACCACAGATAAGGAGGGTCTCCTATATTGCTGCTTTCTCCATGGTTCAGTAGACCACAAGTAAAACCATCTCATAGCCCAAGAAACTGCATTGAACATGACATGAAAAGATGTTCTAGTTCAGGCTTTGGACATGGCAAACTTGCTCAAAAGAATGGCCATAAATGATCCTAAAAGCCAGCAAGCACAGCTAGCTGGCCATGGGCAGGACAACACTTTTCACGATAACAGCCTTTTCTAAATAAGACATTTTGCCACCAAGGGTCTCTAGTGGTCTTGTTGAATGGAATTCCTTAGAAAAGAAAAATTCACAAGAAAGACAAAGGGCCTTCTGATCATAATCTACTGCAACTCCAGCCCACAGTGTTATGAGGTGTTCCATTCTTCTAGAGTATTTTTTCTAAGGCGATTTCCCATTTTTATAGGGTGACACCCTAGAAAAACAGCATCCCATTTTTTTAGGTCATTGAATGAGGTTTGATTTGCACAACCAAAAACATCCTCGACGGGTCCTGATATTTGTTGGCATGCACCTGGGATCAAAATGGGTGGCTACCCTATTGGGGTGATTCCCATAACTTTCCCTTTAGATGAAGCCTGCTAGGCCTAATCAACTTCAGTTGGAGGTAAAGCAGTGAATGTAAATGACTTAAACACTACAGCTGCAGGAAGTATAACAGAAGTCTTGAAAAATTGTCAACTAATTATTGGGACAGAGTTGTCTTCTCAGAAATATTCTTGGCATAGCACTTGAATGGGCAAATTGCAAGCCAGCATGCATCACTAGAAAATAAAAGTTGTAAATGCCAAATTTGTTTTTTACATTTGTGTGCCATATTGCTCTAGCCACCTGCTTATTTTCAAGTCTCTTCTCCTGTTCCTGCTTTTCTTTCCCCATCATATTCAATATGTCAGTCCTCTTCCTCCAGTTTCTTCATATATTTGTCCCTGCCCACCTTCCCCTCCCTGCCTGAACCTTCAGTTGTCCTTTAAATAATTAACTTCAGTAAATGGAGTCAGCATCCATACTGAAAGTAGTAATCACTTTTCCAGAATAAGACATTGAAATAATAGATTGTTTCTTACTGTCATACTCCAAAAACTTTGGGAGAATGAAAGATTAATCTCATTGTCTTGATCGAGATTTCTCTCGCTCTTGCTCTCTCTCAGGTCCCCCATATGCTCCCAGACCATCAGAATCTGGAGTCTGGGAGCTGGCAGGATTGGCTGTGCAGGCTTCCTCTGACCCTGGAAGGACAGCCCGTGACAGCCAATGGGCTGGGAACCTGCAGGAAGAGCTTCTTCCCTTATCTCGGGTTTGGGGTGAAATCCCTCCTCCATTACTTCCAGATTGGGAACAGACTTTCGGTTGGGTGAATGGAACTCACTACAAACTGAGGGTTCATTCCCAGGTTTGGGGGCAAAATCGTAACCACGGTTGGGTCCAGGAACTGTGATTCCGATAATTTGGACATCACAAGGGTGAACCGGAGGTGATTTTGCCTCAGCTTTGGATCTTTCTCTCTTTAACAACAACAACATCAGCAGCAGCAGCAACAATCAACATTTTATTTATTTATTCATTTATTCATGTATTGTTAAATTTATATATCTCCTTTCATTAAAAACAATCACAAGGTGGTTCACATAGAAAAAAATAAAACGGGGCTATAAAAATTACACAATTAATATTATGCTAAAATATAAAAATGGATCTAATTAAAAAATTTTAAAAATACATACATAAATATAACCATACAATATTCAAAGAAGCAGCAATGGAGACAATCACATAAAAGCCTGAGTAAAAAGCCAAGTCTTCACATGCTTTCTAAAAGCATCATCATCAACAACAATAATCACCATCACCACCATCACCATCACCATCACCATCACCATCACCATCTTTATTTGTTAGCCATCCCATAACAAGTTATTTTCTGGGCAGCTCAGAGCAGAGGATTAAAACATATAATCAAAACACATAACACATTAAATCACAACAGACCAAAAAAAGGTGAAAAGAAAATACAATACAAAACAGCTTAAAAACTCATTTTAAAATTAGTTAAAAATCAGAATTTAAAAGGCCTGGGTGAACAAAAAGGTCTTTACCTGGCATCTAAAAGAACAAAGTGAGAAAGCCAGGCCAACCTCACTGGGGAGGCTATACCATAAACAGGTACAACACCTGGTAGTGACCCAGGAGGAGAATCTGTGTGACTGAAAGAGAAACTGACTTAAATTTTGAAGATAGATAAATATAAATTAATAATTTAAGATTTATTCATTGCCTCCCCACATCCCAACCCCAGATGTGAAGGCACTGAACAAATACTAAGAAAGATATAGAACTAATGCAGAAGAAACCAAAGTCAAGATAATTAAGGATAGTGTACCATAAGTCATTAAAACCTTTGGCTGGGATTATAGCTGTTGAGAAACAACCCAGAAACATGGTCCCAGTTGATCTTGTTGCAAGAAATATCAGGTCACAATTAGCAGGGCTTCCCATACTTCAACTTTGTCCCCTGCTCACTGAGCAAAGAGGCACCTTTAAAAAGTGGTTATTCTCTTTATTTAGCATGGGGAGAGCAAGTGACCCAATCCATCCCCAGCACAGCACCCCTCCAGTGGGACAGCTAAACAGGGATGTCATTGGGAGTCAACTGCAAATCACCCAGGGATCGTCCAGTAGATCCCGATTTACCTTCTTCCCTCTCCGGTTTTAGAAGCTGTAACAGTGTGAAACTGGAGGACCCTAACTCCCTCTTGTGGGATTGTCTGTACTGTGCTGAAACCCCATTATATGTTAGTATGGTAGACTACTGTAACGTGGATATACACATACTCGTACATATTACAAATCAGGGGATGAAAATGCACTCTAAATGGGAACAGAATATTGATGTATCCTGGCTTCAAAGCAGCATCAGAATTTGCTTCTAAATGGTGGAAATGAAAGATCATGTATTTTACCTCCAGTGACTACTGGCAAATGAAATAGAATGTGGAACAGACGAAAGTCAGTGGGTTCCATTTTAGCATGGGGAAAGTTTAGGTAAACTGCAGCCACTGCTTAAGGAAATCAAATGCGATGAGTCAAGGCAAGAAAAGGACAAATGAAATTAAATTTTTTTTCAGAGAGATATTGATGGATGCTTCTAGGGTTATGCATGCCACTTAGCAGCAAATATAGCGTGAGTTTGGAGACTGAGGGAGAAGTCTGTGAATAAACAGGGAGGTGTGAAAGATAATCAAGGGTGAGAGGTATGTGTTAGGAATAAAACAGAAAGGACAAAAATAGATTCAAGTAGAAGCTATGAAAATAAATCAGAGAAGGTAAATGCAAAGGTATATTGCCTAGCATGGTGTGGGAATAAATTGTTCATTGGAAGCTGCATATTGGCAAAAGAGACAGCAGGCCAAGGCAAGGCAAGCTTTATTGACAGAACAGCTAGTTGTAGCTAAAATGATGGAATTACTTGTCCTCAGGTGTTTACGGAAGAAGATGGTGCAATATGACTAAATTGATAGGGTGACGAAAACCACACCTGCCAAGGGATACTGGAGCATTTGCCAAAGCCCTTGTCATCTGTCATGGCCAGATGGAATCCACCTCACTGATGGAGAGAGCATCTCAGATGTGGGCGTGCCGGGAGTGTGTTGAAAGCAGAACTGCCAACAGGAGGCAAAGGTGGCGGTGGGAAGCCATAGCACTCGACACCTTCAACATACCCAAAGACTGAATCTCTAGGAAGAAACTAGCTCTTCCTGTGGTCTTCTCCATGCACCGCAGTATGCTTGTAGTGGACCTTTAGAGAGTCAGTGAGCCCTTTCTCACCATAGGTGAAAAAGGGCTTGAGGGAGAGCGGGGAGGAAGGCTGCTTGCACTTACCTCCTCACAAATGATCCCTCTTTGTTCCCTGGACGAGTGAATCGCCACCCATCCACACAGTGCCAGCAGCTGCCAGCAGCGTGGAGGGTCAGGGGCTGGGACACTTCATCCCAGCCCCCGGAACTCCCACAATGCCCTGACACCAGCCAGGAGCCCCACAGTCTCCCAGCCCTGTCTGCAAGCAGCTGGGGCTGGCAGATGATCCATAAATGGGGCTAAGTGAACGCTAGCTCTCTTAATCCCGTTGAAGAGGGTTGATGGCTTGGCAGGTTTGCCGCCAAGGATTGGGCACGATCCTGCGGTTCTCACACGTGGGCAAGACCAGGCTTGGCTTTGTTAGCCCCGTTTTGCCTGCGCATGAGAACAGCCTCTGTTGCTATTACAGAACAGCCACACCCCATGTGCAGAGGATCTAAAATCGTTAAAGTGGTTACGGCTGCTGCTATTATTTAAAATAGTTATATACTGTGTAACAACAGGTTATCAAAGAAGTTGCCACGTTTTATGTAGCAACAGGAATAAGGAAATAGTCCCAAAGTCCCTCTTGTCCCAAAGAGGCTCTCAGGCTAAGAAGAAATGGAAGGGAGACAGGGACAGTGCTATATTGGGAAGAACAGGGAGAACTGCTTTCCCCCTGGTAAATATAAGAAAACCACCACTTCAACGGGTGCTTCTTTGTCCAGTTAGCAGGAGTTATTTGGGTTATTCATCCATTCTAACTGCCATCCTAACAGAGCATGGGCACTCAGTGACATCAGTGTCCATCCCTCACTAGCTCCCATGCTAGTCTCAAAGCATGGACACTCTTGCACAAGAACACAAATAGTTTGGGAGCTTCCCTGCTCTCAGGAAGGGCTCTGTGACAGTGGAAAGAGGTCACTGAGGGCCCATGGTGCGTTAGACAGTCTGTCCGTGGCTATTTCTTAGTAAGCAATTGCAGAGAACATGACTTACATATTGTTCTGTGTCAGCACTAGTGAGGAATAGATACTGAGAGCTGGGCATTAAGGGAGGAATCGTATAATATCCCCAGGGGTCCCAGGACTCCAGTTTCTCTGTGTCTGTTGGCTGCATGCATGAATTGAAGAGTGGGATTGCGTATGAAATGTTATCATTGAAATATTGCACCAGAGTCTCAAGATGCTGGAAGGCGTCATCTTATACTGTGCGGGAAAAGGCAATGGTCAACCCCTCCTATATTCTACCAAAGAAAACCACAGGGCTCTGTGGGCACCAGGAGTCGAAATCGACTTAACGGCACACTTTACCTTTTTCAAGAAACCAAGAGCATCCGGGACCTCACTGTGTGCACAAAAAGTTGAAGACTTGGTGTGTATTTGTATTTCTTTCCAGGGATCTTGGCAATGTATTCTGTTGCCTCCTAAACATATATTCCAATTTGAGACTCCATCTGAAAATAACTGCTCTTATCTGCATTGAACATCTGGACCACTTATGCATTTTACAAGATAGGTGGTGATAATTCTGTGCTGTGCTAGTTAAAAAATAATCTCCTTGTTTTCTCTAAGAGATGTTTAGATGAAAAGAATTGTGGCTACAATTCCTGAATAGAGCCAGGTTAAACAGAGGTGGAAAGCAGTTTTCCCCCATCCCAGAGTCCACATTTCTCTGTCTCTGCACCAAAGTACTTCCTTGGTAGCAGAAACACAGACCCACACAAATCCCATCCCGTCAGAATTGTTGGAGTTGTGCCTCCATAAAGGTTGACCTCAGGGTTCAACCTTTAGTTAGTTATAAGTTTATTCGGTCATTGACCAGCAAACATTTACAATAAACCAGTACGTATTTTACAAATAATATAACAAAACTTGGCCATAACAGAAATGATATCAGTGTCCTCATTAATTAAAAGATAATTTAAATAAAATTCATCAGACCGGCCAGGCAAATTGTCTAACATAGGAGATAAAAGTCTTAAACGGGGTTCCTTATAAAAATCACAATAAAGAATAACGTGCAAGGTGGATTCTATAACCCCTTTGCCACATGGGCAAAGACGTATAGGCGTAACCTCCATAAAGGTTGACCTCAGGGTTCAACCTTTATTGAAACAGCTGTGCTGAGACAAAGACAAGCAGAGACCAGAACCCACATGGACGGGTCCATAGTGTATGGTAAAGAAGCAGGACTTGAGGAGTACAAATTATTGTGACATTTTCAACAAATGAGATGTAAATATCCATTTTCAAGCTTTCTATATTTATACCCTGGCAGAGAGCCTCTTCTCCGCACAGCATGTGTCAAATTATGTCTCTTTCAAAGTAGGTGTCTCTTTTTGTTTTAATAGATAAGCGTGCCTCCTCCGAGGATCAGAATGTGTGTTACAGGGAAGTACTTTGACAAAAGGTCCATGTTATATGTACTGTGAATATAAATTATGATTAGCTGAAGTTTGTGCATGTTCTTGTGACCCAGTATTAACTGAGAAGTAACATATCTGAAACACAGACATTCAAAACAGTTTCTCCCCCTCCCTCGATGGGGCCCAGTTTGCTGTAGCTCTTAGCTTTCAGTTATCCTTTTCCAGCTATACATAAGAACAGCCCTGCTTGATCAGGCCCAAGGAAGCCCATCCAGTCCAGCATCCTGTTTCGCACAGTGGCCCACCAGATGCCGCTGGAAGCCACAGGCAGGAGTTGAGGGCATGCCCTTCCTCCTGCTGTTACTCCCCTGCAACTGGTACTCAGAGGCATCCTGCCTTTGAGGCTGGTGGTGGCCTATAGCCCTCCGACTAGTAGCCGCTGATAGACCTCTCCTCCATGAAGTTATCCAAACCCCTCTTCAAGCCAGCCTTTTTATCTTATGCCAACCCTTGTATCTTCATTTGGTCCAGGATAAAGATCCAAATGATCTTCATTTTGAACCATATACTACACAACCTGTTCCAAAAATGTTCTGCAGTACAGTGCAAAGTGCTCCATCCTGAGAGTATGGACACTGGTGCTTTGGTACTTAGAAGGCCATGCCCACCATATTCCAAACTGGAGGAAAGCTTGTAGTTGCTTGTACAGGATTTAGCCTGCTCGCTATGCAAAGGCACACTTAATAACCACAAGTATATCAGAAGCTTGCTTGTGTACCATGGTTGTCAGTCTTGGATCCCTGGGGCCGTAAAGCTGTAGGTTGATGTCTGATGGAGCAAGAGCAAGTGGGGTTTGGGAAAAGGGATTGAAGCTACATGTTCTGGGGTATCAGGTTACTGCAATGGCACAGACTACCACCACTGGGCCATCCTTTTTTGTTAGGGCCATATAGAAGGAGCCTCCAACACCGGCATTATTCTGGTTTCCCAGTAACTGATGTTGTCAAGGTTGGGTTCCTACTGCATCATCCAAGGCATCTCATGTTACACCTGCTTATCCAAGAATGAGGCCACTGCTTTCATGGGAATACTTAAAGAGCAAGCAGTAGACCTGGACACAGAGAAGTGGTGAGCCTAATACCTGTGAACAAAGCCACCTATGAGTGCAGTGAACAAGCAAGAAAGATACACGGGATAATGCAATCACATGAGCGCTATTCACATATTGTGTTTAACACTTGTGCATTCTGTGTGAAATGTACACAGGCACAGGTAGTTATTCACATGTTATGCTGAATGAATAATACAGGGGTATATTTCCTGCCTGATTCCTGCATTTCTTTTAAAATGAGCACAGGTACAGTCATTCACACAAAAACAAGTACGAGCATACAGACAGCTGCATGCAGGTTCAGCATAATATCTCAACAGGGCTAGGGACATGTTCAAAACTGGGAATTACTAAAAGTGCTCAGTATTTCTCCACAATAATGTGGGCTAGAAGCTCCCTCTCTGGGTTTAAAATGCAGCAAAGAATCTGTATGACACCTCAGCAGGAAATTCTGCTCATAAAGACTTTAGAAGATGAACCGAATTAATTACACAATGAAAATTTACAATAGAATTAAGGCCTGAATCATTGTGGTGTAATCCAAGTAGTCACATCATAGTTAATGAAGTTTGCAGTGATTTATTTCAAGTTGCAAGCCAATAACTCAGTTTTTTATTTTCTTCACAACATCCTGTTTATAAATTAATGCATTTTTGATCAATGAAAATTGTTTTAAAGTATTTTTTAACCTTGAGGTTAACAGAGAAACCTCTGCATAGCTACGTTGCTGAATGGAGTTTGTCGTCTGCTGGTGCCGATTCATTCTGCATCATTGTGTAATAAAGATGGTGTTATCATTGCAGGAGAGTTCTTGTAGCTAGTTTTGCAATTGTAAGAAAATGCTTTAGATCAAATGAGGGGCTATGATTCTCATTCTCATTCATTTCCCTGGTCATTCTCGAACTCGGCAAGGTGGCTATGGAAATAAGCAGAAGATGCAAATAATTTACGTAGAAGTGTGGGGGAAATGGACTCAAACGCTGTTATTGGTCCATCTAGTATATTGTCTACACTGATTGGCAGTGGCTCTCCAAGGTTTCAGGCAGAAGTCTCTCCCAGCACTACCTGGAGACGCAGCCAGGGATGGAACTTGGTCCCTTCTGAATGCAAAGCAAGTGCTGTACCCCTAATCTATGACCCTATCCCCAATTAGTCCTTGTATTCATGAAGATAATTCCACACCTACAGAAAAACTAGAGATCTGTGATCTTTCCTCCATTCTGAACCCGTCCTTGACCCTTGCTATGTGACCAAAATGCTTTGGGTAAGAGTTGCTGGTGCATTTTAGCTGAAGTTTCAGCAAGCCATCTGAGGATTTTTAGGGAACATAAACTGTGTTGGTTGCTGCTGATATTCTAATATGAATTCTGTTTTAAGTATTTAAAGACCCAGATCTCACACACACACACACACACACACACACACACACATACACACACACAATTTTTTTATTTACATACAAATTTAACATTATTTATGTATTGGTCATAGAAAGTTGGGATATTTTTAACATTTGACACTTTCATCTGTGTTGTATCTGTTTTCTGACACTAGGAAAAGGAAAGGTTGGACTATTGTGTTGTAGTGTGTAGAATCTGATTAATTCTTAATGTGTCCATAAAGTTCCATATGACTTTTATTATGAAGTCCCTTGTCAAAACCCCATCAGCTTACCTGGGTGAAGACGCATAAATGAATAATGATGACCTATTACAATGTATAATCAACCATACTCTGATACATTATTAAACGTTTGCACTTTCCTGGTGGAAATTTCTGAATGACAAAGCTTTTGGGCAAAGAGGAGGCTTGTTAGCTTCGTATTTTGGAAAATAATGTTTCCTTGTTGGATCAATGAATCCTCACTTCATTACCATGAGCAGGTATATGAGCCTTGGAAGCCCAAATGAGCTTGTTGATTGGGGTTTCCAGAGAGCTTGCTGGCCACAATAATGATTTCTTTTTCTTGATTCATTCTGGCCACTAAAATCTAAGCTTAATGAGTGTGTGTGTTTTGGGGGGTGGTTTTTTTTTTTTTTTGCAAAAAATAGTTAAGGCAAGAAGAGGTAATGAGTGTTCTTCCATGGACTTGAGATCTCACTGGGAGCAATTAATTTTCTGTTTATACAACAGAGTATTAAAAACAAGCATTTTTGAAATGTTGCAAGAATAATCTATTAGGAGTGCATGGACAGACACCCATCAGCTCCAAAGACTGGGTCTGACACAGAGTCACGTTAACATGCTCAATCCCTTAATATGTTTATTCAGGTTTATTCTTCTTCTCTCTGGGGGTCACGTACCAAAAGATGGTGTTCCACAAGGAGCTTTACTTCTGTGGGAAACAATACACAAAGTATTATTGGGTGTTGAGGATGAAATCAAAGGTTCAGGACAGGCAAAAAAAAAAGTATTTTCTTCACACACTGCTAACTAAGCTATGGCTATTGTGACAGTTTTATCA
Organism: Hemicordylus capensis; assembly: GCF_027244095.1. Taxonomy (NCBI): domain Eukaryota; kingdom Metazoa; phylum Chordata; class Lepidosauria; order Squamata; family Cordylidae; genus Hemicordylus; species Hemicordylus capensis. Next base: position 26,394,183 of record NC_069667.1, read on the forward strand.
TGGCAAATTTCAAATGGTTGTGTATGGAATTTGCTATGGTAAGATGTAATTGTCAGCTTAGGTCCATGTTCTTCACTGTAAGGGCTGGGGACCTGTGGTGCCCCCCCCCATTTGTGGCTCCCTACTTGTTGATTTGGCCTGTCTGAAGCTTTGGCCAAAACTGAATGCTCTGTAGAGTTCTCTGGAACCATGCAGAGATGACCATTCCGGCTGTGCTGCACTTTGCCCAGCACTGGCAGTTCCATTCAGGGAAACCGAGCCCACTTGAGCCCCTGCACCATCTTGGAAGGCATGCTCAGAGTGCTGGGAAGTGTAGCCCTTCCCAGCGATTTCCTCCTCGAGCTCTTAAGAGAGGGCTCCATCTCTCTTAAAGGGTCCTCCCAGTAGGGATATGCAAACCAGCGCAAGGTCGAGCCGGTTCACCATCAAACCAGGCCGGCTCAGAGCTGGTTCGGGGGTTCTAAGGATAATTTTTTTCTAGAACTCACTACTGGATCTGGGGGTGCTGCTGCAGCCACAGGGAGGTCTCTGCCATTTCCCCTCCCCCTGCTGGCCTTCCCACGCTCTTCAAAGGGCCATTTCAGCCTATTTTCCGGCCCTTCCTCTAGTGGCAGTGGCTGTTATTGTTATTGTTATTGTTATTATTAACATTTATATCCCGCTCTTTTTCCAAGAAGCCCAGAGCGGTGTACTACATACTTGAGTTTCTCTTTCACAACAACCCTGTGAAGTAGGTTAGGCTGAGAGAGAAGTGACTGGCCCAGAGTCACCCAGCTAGTCTCATGGCTGAATGGGGATTTGAACTCGTGTCTCCCTGGTCCTAGTCCAGCACTCTAACCACTACACCATGATGGCCTGGTGTTTTAGACGCTGCCTCATATGTGCTCTGGCCACACCAATGGCCAGGGTGCATGGATCCAAAATGGCAATACTACGCATCCAAAATGGCAGCCGCAGCCAGAGGAAGGGCCAAAAAATGGGCCGAAATGGCCCTTTGAAGAGCGGGGGAAGGGCAGTGGGGGGAGATGGCAGAGACATCCCCCCTGGATCCGGTGGTTAATTCTAAAAAAAACTAACCTTAGAATCCCCAAACTGGCTCGAATTCGAGCCAAGCTGGGGGTCTATTCCACCAAACCAAACATGCCCTCAAACCGAGCCAGGCAAACCAGTTTTGTGTGCACTCCTCCGTCCCAGCACTGAGAAAAAAGGCAATACTACGTGGAGATCAGCTCAGTGGGCCGCCAAAGTGGCTCCTACGTGAAAAAATAGTGCAGATAACTGGCTTAGGTAGCTTTCAAAGGAGATGAGACACGTGCATGGTGGATATCACTAGTTATTGGTCATGATGCGGAGCCTCCATATTTGGTATGCCTGTCAAGAAACCAAGTTATCTGTGGGGAACTGAGGCAGGGGCAGTGAATAGGGCCTTCTGCTCAGAATTCGTACTGGCTATACTTACTTCCCATCTACTGAAGCTTCTTACAAAACACCGTGCCAAGTGGAGTGACGACGTCACAATACTAATTTCATTGTTGTTTTCACTCTTCCTAGCAGGTTTTCTTTATCACGAAGATTCGTGACAGCTGGGGCTTCATTTTAAGAGAAGTGTTAAACGCAGCTAGTTTATCAAGGATGAGTGTTTTATTTCTGTCCCCCCCCCCCCCGCTCCTTTTAATTAAAATCAATGATGCCAGTCCAACTTGTCGCCAGCCTGTTTAGCCCATGTTCTCTTCTGCAAAGCAGAAGTTGATCAAAGGATGCTAGGCAAGGGAAGGTGTTTTAAGGAAAAACCAAAAAAAACCCGGCAGTCCTAATCACACGTACGAGGAATTAAAGCTCATTGAACACTATGGGACTTACTTCTGAGTAAAGCTGCATTGGATTGGGGTGTTAAATAATCCAGAAGGTGAGAGCAGCACTAGCAGATGGAAGTTGTGGGAATCTGATATCCATTCTAGTAGGAACAAATTAGGTATTCACACCACTTGAGGTGAAAGCATCCAATTGTGAGGCGGGGGCGAGGAGGGGAGGAAGAAACCTGCTGGAGGGAAAATTGAGAAATGGCTGGTAGGAAAAGGTAAATTCTCATCTTTTCTGTACTCCCAGTTTTCCCTCTAGGACAGGACCTCAGAGAGGTAATCTGAGGCCCCCGGCAAATCATAGACTTGAGGCCCTCTTCCTTCACACACACACACACACATACACACACACACACACCAACTGCTGCCAATGTGAACCAACTCATGGGAGCTTGGAGCAGTTTTCCCTCCCTCCCCACACACCCTGCAAGGGAAGTAGGTTTTCTGAACAGCTTTCCCTGAAGCTTCTTGGAACTTCACACAAGTCCCCAGACAGAAACCTCTCCTGGCCCATCTGACTTGCTGCGGCATTCTCCCAAGCCCACCATATTTTGGCAAGCAATTTTTAGCAAGTTCAGCTGGACCGGACACTAAGATAGGCGGCCACACAGCAGAGACAAGCAGCACCTCCGGCAAATACCTGGACAGCCTGCCCACCAGAGTCAAAGGCAGGCAGAGGAGGGAAGAGAAAGAGTGAGGAAGAGGAGCCTTTTAAAGTGCTGGCTCGCTTATACTTTGCAGGGGCAGATCAACTAGCCCTATCCCATCCCAGCACAGCCCTCCTGAGACGGGAGGCCATCTCACCCTCCCCGCCGCCACATTGTACAGTAAATTGCTTTGTGATGTCATTTTTGTTGTTGTTGAAAAGCGACTTCTAAATACCAGTGGCCTCTCAACACCAGTTGCAGGGGAGCAATAGTAGGAGAGAGGGCATGCCCTCCGCTCTTGCCTGTGGGCTTCTCAGAGGCATCTGGTGGGCCACTGTGGGAAGCAGGATGCTCGAATAGATGGGCCTGGGGCCTGATCCGACAGGGATGTTTTTATGTCCGTATGGTGTATTAATATGAATATATTAATAATGTGCAAGTAGCTGCTTGCATACTAACCCAAGGCAAGCACAGCTGAGGGCAGGACTTCTTCTGCCTCAGCAGCTGCCTGGGCCCACAGCCTGCCCATGACCATGGAAGCATGCCTAGGGCTGCACGGCAACCTTGCATAAAGGATCAGGTTGTACATTGTCAGGTGCCACCTGCTGCCTGCAGGGCTGCTGGAGACAGCAACATGTTGCCCGGAGGCAGGGGCAGCTCTTCCATGAGGCAAGGTGAGGCCGTCTCCTCAGGTGACTGATGCTGATATATCCTGCCAGGAGCTCTTTGGGACTGATGCAGCCCTTCCCCGTGTTGCTCAGAGTGCCTCTCCGCACAGCGCTCACCGAGCTTTCAAGAAGCAGGAGGAGAGAAGGGAAAGCTGCAAGCAACCTCCCACCTCTCCTCGCCTCTCACTCCACTTCCAAAGCTTGCAATGGTAGGTTTTCAAAGGGGGCTGTGGTCCCTGGCAGGTGCGGGGAGGAAGGTGGCATTTTGCACCCCACCTCGGGCATTGCGATCCATTAGGCCATCCCGGCCAGAAGGTTACTATTTTGATGGAGTGAGGGGAATGGAACAATGGTGCCTTTTGAATGATAGTCATGGCCAATGTTCTGCGTTCCTCTCTCTGTGTGTGAAACAGAAAATATATATTTGGGTGAGGAACATAGGAAGCTGCCATATACCAAGTCAGACCCTTGGTCCATCTAGCTCTGTATGTCTGTACAGACTAGCAGTGGCTTCTCCAAGGTTGCAGGCAAGAATCTCTCCCAGCCCGATCTTGGAGATGCTGCCAGGGAGGGAACTTGGAACCTTCTGCTCTTCCCAGAGCGGCTCCATCCCCTGAGGGGAATCTCTTACAATGCTCATACATCCAGCGTCCCTTTCATATGCAACCAGGGTGGACCCTGCTTAGCTAAGGAGACAGGTCATACTTGCAACCACAAGACCAGCTCTCCTCTCCTATGAGCATGGAGAGATGGCGGGGGAGGGAAGGAAGGTGAGAGGCTCTGGGGATGCTGATACCTGATAGTTCGCATTGCACAAAATGTGATTTTGAAGCAGTTTCTGTTGGTAAATTACATTTTCAATACTTAATATTCTTGGTCTTTCATTGTGGGGAGAAAAGGTCAGTGATATTGTAAATCTACCTCTCTTCCTGTATCTCTCTTGTCTCTTTTTCTTTCTTTCTTTCAAAATTGCAGAAGCAGCTAATCCAAATGACGGAACAGGTGAAGTGTTGTCTTTCAAGGAGGCCTGTTTGAAACATACACAAATACATGATAAGAAATCAGAATGACTTTATTTACTGGTTCGTTGAAAGAAAAAAAGGAAAACACAAGTGTTTGGGGATTTATCTTCTAAGGGCCTTTATTTACATGAACAACCTAATTTTCCTCGAAACACAAGAGCTGAATTGTGTGATGGATGTTCCTTCTAGCAGGAGAGGACAAAGGCAATACAAGATTGGCTTTATTCCCCCCACACACCACTTGGTCCCATGTTTAGGCTGATTAGAAGTACTCTTAACAAAACAGAAATCAGCATGAAGTACTCCAGTTGCTTTTCAAAATGAGAAGTTCTTGGTTCAGCATTCAGGTTCCCAACAGGCTTTTAATCAAGGTTATGGGAAAGTCCATAAACTTTCTGCTGAATATTTAACAAGCTGGAGGTCACAGCAAACACAGCAGTACCAAGGACAAGTGAAATGAGATTGCAATCAGAAGAGCAGAGAAGACCTAGTGTTAAGCAGGTCTTTGTCTCAGAGATAATATCTGGCAACACAACTATCAGGCAGACACAGTTTCTCCCCCTCAAGGTTTCTTTTGTGAGACTTAATTTTCCGAGCATAAGCTGCCAATAAAGCAAAAATTGATGAATAGGACTGGGTAGTTCGATTGATTTTAGTCACTGGCTTTTCTTCAAAATCGTGATTGAAATCCAGGCTTAACAATGCTGAAGCAGAATAGGCTCTCACAACAGAGCTACATGCAACCCTTTGTGTATTTTATTTTTCACCACATAAGCAATTTTTAGAAAGGCTGCTTTGCACTTATTGGAGTTTGGAGGAATAAAGGAAGAATCAAAGTCAAAGCTTATAAGCCACATTCAGAACCTAGACGATGCCAGGATCAAAGCAGGGATGAGCAAAATGCAGGACTCGGGTATGCCGTGAATCTCAGCTTTTGTGTCTTTAAAAAGTCCAACGTGCTTCCAGTCCTCATTGGGCCTGTTCATATCGTCAGTTAGCTTAACGTGACAACTCCCAGGATGACCTAACCAGGGAAGCCTATAAAGACTTTCTGGTTGTGCTTGGACCTAGCCTGGGCAACGGGCTTATCTTCTGGCCGAGGCTCTGCTTTGTGGCCCCGCTCTTGGCTCCCCACCAAGTTTAAGGTAGAATGTTCAAATGTGAAATCAGATTGGCAACTGGGAAGCTCATGGGAACATAGGAAGTTGCCAGATATGGAGTCAGACCCTTGGTCCATCTAGCTCAGTATTGTCGACCCAGACTGGCAGTGGCTTCTCCAAGGTTGCAGGCAGGCAGGAGTCTCTCTCAGCCCTTTCTTGGAGATGCTGCCAGGGAGGGAACCTGGAACCTTCTGCTCTTCCCAGAGCAGCTCCGTCCCCTAGGGGAATATCTTGCAGTGCTCACATGTAGTCTCCCATTCAAATGCAAACCAGGGCAGACCTTGCTTAGCAAAGGGCACAATTCAGCTTTCCAAGATTTCAGGCAAGAACATGCTGTGTGCAAAGCAGATGCTCTTCCCCTGAGTTATGATCCCATCCCCTGGGATCAGAGCTCAGTGCTCACTCCAGTGGATCATCTACTCCAGTGCTCACATGTAGTCACACTCCAGTGGATCATCTACTCCAGTGCTCACATGTAGTCACCCATCGAAATGCATACCAAGGCAAGCCCTGCTTAGCAGAGAGGACAATTCATGCTTCCTACCCCAAGACCAGCTCTCCTCCCCAATGCTGAGAGGAATGTCAGGGAGCCCAAAACTGGGGAGGGGGGTTATTGACTGAGAAATTCCAGGACTGAGATGTGGGGTGAAATGATAGCTACTGAAAATTCCAAGCCTTTAAGGAGTAAAAGAAAGATGGTGGGCATTGCTGCTGTTATGATTAAGGAGGATATTATGATTTATAGATGCATTCGGCTAGGGGAGGGATTCCCCAGTCTGTGGAACTCCAGATGTTGCTGAACTAAGTTGTATCTGGGGATGATGGGAGTTGTAGTTCAGCAACATCTGGAGTTCCACAGACTGGGGAACCCCTCCCCTAGCCGAATGCTTCTATAAATCATATTATTACGATTACTTATATACTTCTTTTCAATAAAACATAGTTCTCAGAGCAGTTTATATAGGGAAAATAATAATAATTAATAACAAGCTGATGGTTCCTTATCACCAAAGTCCTGACAGTTTCAAAGGACTCACAAAGTAGACACCAGCAACAGGCACTGGAAGAATACTGGGGTTGGAGAGGGTCAGTTGCTCTCCTCCTGCTAAACAGAATCACCACTTTGAAAGAAGCCTCTTTGCCCACTTACTAGGGATGCATAGCCCATAGGTCCTTTGTGATAAAATTTAGTAATCATGCCCTATTTGGAACTCAAAAGGAAAATCAGCAAGCTCTTCAACTATCTTTGAAAGAAAATGGATCGGCAGAAAAAGATATGCCTGGACCCTGCTACGTTCACAGGGAATGCGCAATCTGCTGTATGATAATAGGCTCCTTTTCGGGGGGGGGGGCTATATTTTTGTTATCCCGCACAGAGGATAATGCTATAGCAAATGCCCCGTCCAGCAAGCAAGCAGAACCAGAGTCTGAGAGAAGAGTGTCCCTAAGCTACACGCTCCAAATGCACGGACTAGCCAAAGGCAAAGTGAGATGGAGGACAAGCTGTCTCCGGCATAGTTTATATTCCTCTCTGCAGGATTAGAAAATGCAATGGGGAGAAGTGAGGGAGGAGATGCGTTGATTCTGGACCTGCCATATCTGGGAGGGGAGCCCGAGGGTAACGTCTTAGAGAAGGGGTGAGTCCAGCGGGAGTGAAGTGGTTCCTACTAGAACATTTTCCAACTTTGACCACACTGTTTTACTTTTTTCAAAATAATCTTCGCTTGACAAAACTTATTACTGCTTCACTTAGTACAGTTTAAGCATGTGCCTATTTATTGGTCTCAAACGCCGAGGAGCAGCCCCGACATGTGGGTGGTATTAATCCAGTTGCAGTGTGACAAAATCCTGTTTGACACACTGAACAACAGTATGTCATCTTAATAATGTTACCTACATGCAAGTGATGCAAATGCAAAAACAAAACAAAAGTTCAGATGGTGTTACACAGGGGTAAGCCAATTAGTTGCAATGGGTGTACTCTTGCGTATTTTCATTTGCACAGCTTGCCTGCATGCAGTGCTGCTAGGCTGCTGTACCATTGTGCAGTCTGTCAGCTGGTATGGATGGTGTTTGCTCAACCTTTTGCTTTTGTCTTGTGTTTGGATGCTGAAAGCAGACACTGGTTTAGGGCTGGCGTGGGGCACTGCTGCTCCTGTATTTCAAGTTACTCCTGTATTACCTGTGATCATTTGCTAGTTTCAGTTTAATGATGAGCCATCCCAGGGCAACAGGCTTTGCTTGGCATTTTGCCCACATCTGAAAATGGTGTCCCCCGCTAGAAGGCAGCGTCCGGTGTTCCTGTGATATAGAGTGGAATCCTGCACAGAATGGGAGTGAAAAGTCTCCGAACTGGGAACTGGGTAGCTCCAGCGGGTGTAACTGCAAATGGACAAATGTCCCTGGGCACCTTAGGGAAGGGACCCCACTTGCTGGCTGACAGCTTGCTCTTTGCTCTCCCGCTTTGTCTCTCTGAAGAAGAGGGTAGGTGGGAGGAAGGGGAGGGCCCATCTTCACTTTTTGTCCTAGGGTCCACCCAACCTTGCTTCATCCCTGGGCAGCACAGTTGCCCAAGAGTGTTCCATTGATTGGTAGGACATAGGAAACTGCCTTCTACTGAGTCAGACCATTGCTCCCTCTAGCTCAGTTTCATCCATACCCGGGCTGCTCAAGTTTGGCCCTCAGCTGTTTTGGACTACAACACCCATCATCCCCAACCATAGTGGCCAGTAGTCTGGGAGTTGTAGTCCTCCATCTGCAGGAGGGCCAAAGTTCATGAGGCCTGACACCTGCAAAAGAGGGAGCTTTGACTTCAAGGCCAAGGAAGAAGCAAACTTGAGGCCTGAGGCAGGAAGTGACTCCTTCTCCTGTGCTCAGGTGCATAAGAAGCTGACGACAGTGTGGGTGCAACCCGCCGGAGGCAGCCCCTAGGTTTCCTAGCCATGCCATTTGTGTCAGAGACGTCAGAAGCAGGGAGCATGGCCATGTGGAAACTGGGCCCCATAGCCCCATGCGCAAAGAGCTCCAGCACTGGGTTACCAGCCTGGCTGGGAACACATCTCTCTGCCTTTCAAGGATGGCAGGTAACATCACTATGGATGTCAGACACAGGGGGCATGGCTAGGTTGGATGGGGCAGGTCCACTGGGAAGTGGTGGTCGGGTTCTCCACTCCTGCCTGTGCTCTATAGGCCCAATCCAAAATGCTACCCTCATCAATTACATCCCTCCCACTTACTATCAAATTGCGCAAGGAGCCATTTTGAACAATGGTATAATCTCAAGGCAATCCTGTTTTGGATGGGAAATGGATTAACCATTTGTTTTTGAGTGTTGAATTCACCAATAAACCATTACCAGCTTTCATTAAGTGTGGGTTGTGTGTCCGTGTGGGCACGCATGCACACACGTGCATTGTTCAAATGTGAAATGAAGAACCTTAAAAATTAGTATTGAGAGCAGTTATGTTGATCTGGACTGAGCAGCAAAGGATAATATGAACCAATTAAATTGTAGTGATGTTCCATTTTAGCATGCCTACTGCTCAACAGATTTTAAGGTCACTGATTTAAAAGCTCCTTGGATGATAGACAAGCCATCCCAGTTAATTTGAAGTGAAAGCGGGAGTGTTCTTCATAATCATTTAAAGCTTCTGCTGGAGGCGGTTACGGGCGATTTAACCAGTCATATAGAAGAAAAAATATAAGCTGAACCCTCATAAGCTATAGAACTCCTGATAGCTTTCAGTAACTAACAGCCAAACTATACATGCAGCAAAATCACATGATACTGAATGCAGATTTTCTCCTGCCATCGGGTGGTACCATTCAGATGGTACCACCCGAAATTCCCACACAGAGAAAATGGAACATACCAAGAAGAATGCTAGTTTACTTCTCCCTTATGCTTGTTTTCTTTTTTTTCTTTTCTTTTTACCAGTGTGGGGGGCACATTAAAATGCAATACAAACAAACATACATACACACACATACACACAGAGAGCAGTGTGAATGGTACAGACCAGAACAAGCAGTATCATAAGATTTCACTGTATGTGAAAATCATCTGCAGGTAATTACACTCAGCAATGCTGATCATCAAAGGGTTTGCCATTTTCACAGTCTCAGGATTGTTGGAAGTAATTCTACCACTAGCAACTTGTCATAGTTACCTGTCAATAAAAAGAGTCATTTTTTTGCTTTGTTTCCTATGATGCTTAAGTGATACATTCTTTTTGCAGTTCAGTGGCACTTTCTAGTTACAGATTTCATAGTCTGGGGCTTTTGTGTGTTGGGTGGATAGAAATTCATCTCCTTTATCGTACCAATGACTGAGGCGGGTAGTTAGCAAGCAAGCTTTATTAAGCTATTGTATTTCTTTCTTTTCCCTCTTCCTGTGGCACAGAATTTTCTATTATGCTTTGAATAAGTGTCATCTTCAAGCATGTTAATAATTTGTTAACATTTGCAATAGCAATAAATGCAAGAGCAGGAATTCTTCTAAGTAGGTAAGCAAGAACAGAGTTCAAGATTGCTGATAGTGCTGTTTAGCACTGCATTGATGCTAAAATCCTACTTCAGCCAACCTCCAGAACAATGTGGGGACATTAAATGAGTGGAGAGGGGTGATTTTTGTTGATCTTCCCTTGCCTCCTGAAAAATATGTCCCTGAGAGTCACACAGCCCTCAAGGACATACTTGCAGGAGGCACAGTGGACCTCTTGTCACCCAGAGTAAGTTATGACTAAGACCCAGAGGCACTCTTACCCCTGGACCTTGGAGCCCCTGTCCATGGACTCCAAGGTCCAGGGAGAACTCTAAAGGTCTGGGGGGGGCTCCTGCCACCACCCCACACTTGCCACTGACCTGTGGCACCAAATCACAGCACTGAAAACTTCAGTAATTCTAGCTGCCATGTCTGTGGCTGGGGTATGGGGGGTGAGCCGAGCAGGCCTCCCCCCCACACGTGGTGGTGGCAGCAGCAGACAGAGTGGGAGCAGCTGCTGGGCCTGACCGTTCAAGGGCCCAGTGGCCCTTGAGCATGCCTGCGCAGTTAGAATAGAATGTCTCACCCGATGTCGGCTCACCCGATTCCAGGCACCAAAATTACCTAGGTGTGCCTAACTACTAACAATAACTAGTAGGTTATTGGGAGGGAACATGTAACCTGGATGCTTTTCCCAGAGTGGCTCCAACCCCTGAGGGGAATCTCTTGCAGTGCTCACACTTCTAGTCTCCCATTCATATGCAACCAGGGTAGACCCTGCTTAGCTTAGGGGACAAGTCAGGCTTGCTACCACCAGACCAGCTCTCATCTCCATAGAGCCTTCCTAGGGAAGGGGTGCTGTCAGCTCCCTCTGGCTGGACAGCAGCTACAAGAACTGTCAGTCTGCGTCAGGAAGTTGCTGGAAGAACATTCTTGTAGTGCTGGACTACCCAGGAATCCTGCTTGCCTCTAGCTGAAGTGCAGACTCCCCTGAGCTTAAGGCTGCACAGGGTCCGCAGTACCCCAGCATCCCTTCTTCAGTGGAGATCCTGGTTCCGCCCACAACTGGGTGAATGGAGACACCCTTAATTTTTGCAGCTGTGAGCTCTTAATTGGTTGTCCTTGATATTAGGCTCTTTTGGTCAAAGACCGTAACTAAAGTATGTATGTATGTATGTATGAATGATATTAGGCAAATCTCCTCCTCCTCCTCCTCCTCCTCCTCCTCCTACTACTACTACTACTGTGGTAGTAGTAGGGATGCTGTGCTGGAGGTGGATAGGGCCAGTTGCTCCCCCCACTCCCACTCCCACCCCCGATAAATATAAGAGAATCACCACTTTGAAAGGTGCCTCTTTTGCTCAGTTAGCAGGTGTCTGTGTAGTCTACTTGCCCAAATGATAGCACAATCCATTATTCTATCTGATTTTGTTCCTCGGAGATGTGCACATCCATATATCCTGTTTAGTAGCCTAGTCTTTTCAGGAATACATCCTGTATGTCATATTCTCATGCATTTGCAAATAATAATTCATTTCATAATTTGTTTACTGGGGGAAGACCTGACAGACAAATACCATTTTATATTCCAAGGATCATAAGATGGTCACCCGGGGTGTAATTGGTACAAGCACTAACCTTTTCTCTGCATGCTGTTTATTACAGTTTTCTTTGTTTGCAAACATCTGTACCTGGCAGCTCAGATCCTAGTCTATAATTCGCTTGTTTCAGCTGGCCTAGAAATTGAGAATATTCCTCACTAAAACATGCACAATGAATCTGTTCCCATCTTAATAATAATAGTAATATCATTATTACAACAGAGGATTAGAGCATACAATAAAAACACATAACACATTAAATCATAACAGACAAAACAGATGAAAAGAAAATACAAAATACAATACCAAGCAGCTTGAAAACTCATTTTAAAATTAGTTTAAAAATAAAATAAAATCTCAAAATCAGAAACTAAAAGGCTGGGGTGAACTTTACCTAGCATCTAAGGGAACAAATTGATGAAGCCAGGCAAACTTCACTGGGGAGGCTATTTCATAAATGGGGTGCAACCACCAAAAAGGCCATTTCCCTGGTAGCCACCCTGGTATTATAGAGAAAGATTTTCTTTCTCCTTTAAGCAACAATTTATTTATTTTTCCTGTACAGCCTGTTACACCTTTAAGGCTCAGAGTGGGAAACAAAGTATTAACAGCCCCTCTAATTTATTTATTTATTTTGTTGGAAATATTCCTGCCTTGCCTTTTGATCACAAGCTCCTGCAGGCAGATTACACCTTATCGGGCAAGGGAGTCACAAGAATAGAGAGCTTCAAGGAGAGGCAGGAGGCACTGAGCTGGCCCTAACACCAGAGAAGGTAAGATGTTGCCCCAGGAAAGGCTTGGTGTTTTCTGAGGGTTTATCTAGTTTGCTACCTAGTTGGGGTGGTTGGTGCCACCCTTCCCCTGGAGACATCTGTGATTTAAATGAGCCTTGCTCAACCAATGGTGGAGCCAGCCGAACAGCGGCCTGCCCAGTGGCCCCTCCAGTTACTCCTCATGCATGTAATGTCACATGCACAGGGGCGTGGCTTGGGCTCCACCCTGAGCGAGCTTTCCCCCTCTCATTTCAGGCAGCGTTTATTTCCCTTCTTCTCCCTCCAGCATAGGAGAGGAAGGGAAATAAACACTGTCAGGCAGCAAATGCTAATTTCTATTGGCTGTTATACATGGTTGCAATATCAGCAGCCCTTTTCATTGGTGGCCAGGGTTCTTTGTACCCGTCCACTCAATGGTGGCTCCGCCCCTATGCTCAACTTTCTTGATGCTGGGAGACTTCCAACTCGGTGGTTGGATCCTCATTCAGGGGATTCTTTTGAGTTGGAAAAAGAGGGCAGAGCTGTGGAGGGAGTGCTGGGCCGGTTCTCTGAGTCCTTCTGGTACAGAGGGTTCTGGCCAGGTGAGGGGCATCTGGGGTCTAGGCCATAGTAATGGCTTAGTTCTCCTTGGAAGAGTGTTGTGTGTGAAAGCTGACCCCAAATCCAGAGTTCTTGCATTTGGACAAGCTCCTCTGCAAGACTTACTTCAAGCTTTTTTGGAGACTTTCTTACGGCTTCCTGGAGTCTATATCCTACAGCCTGTAGTCTCCGTATTCACCATGTCTTCATACTATAGGGTACTCCCAATGCCTTGCACCTCACACTGTGAAAACGTTTCCACTTGCACAGGAGTTCATGGAACAACTTAAGTCATTTCCTCCATCCAGTCACAGAATACCAGCCTTAGTTGCTGGCCTCTGTTGTAGTGTTAGAAGAGTTAATTTTGCTTTGATGCATTTTTGAAGAGTGATGTGTTATCTGGGTGATTTTCCAGGCTGTGTCTTTTCTTTTTCTTCTCAGACTTTGCAGCAATGTCTGCCAAGAGACAGCTTTCTCCAATCCTCAATCAATTTTTAAAGGGCCATCAGGCTCTTTTTAACCATTTCCTTTTGTTCCATATTTGCCTTTCTTTAAAATGGTAAAAGTAGGGAGAGAAAAGTGGGGATAGGCATATTAACCTCATATCAGCTGGGGGGGGGAATCATTGGAACAGTCTCTCTTGTGTAGGGTTACATCATAAACTTCACATAGCATAACCTATTAAATATGAATGTGTCCTTCATAAATGTAATGGGGAGAGTGGATACTCTAATATTTTCAAATATAGATACCTTTTACTGCATTAATACATTCAATGATGGGTGGCAGCAAAGATATTGTAACCATGTATAACAGCCAATAGAAATTAGCTTAAATATATGTCTCTTGTAGAATAGATGCTGGATGGGAAAATTCTGTGTACACTGACAATACTAAATTATTTAATATAGTTGTACACCACCCCAAACTTCCATCTCTGGGCAGTTTACAGCAACATAGAAGAAATTAAAACAGAAATTAAAACCTTAAAACAATTAAAAATCGCAAGTCTAGTTGAAAAAGCTTGGGTGAATAAATGTGACTTTAGAGACTTCTTAAAAGTTGTCAGAGATGGGGAGGCTCTTATCTCAGCAGGGAGTGCATTCCAGAGTCTCGGGCCAGCAAAAGAGAAGGCCTGTCCCTGAGTAGCCACCAAACGAGCTGATGGCAACTAGAGACGAACCTCTCTGGATGATTTCAGTGGGCAGTGGGGCTCATAGTGAAGATGACATTCTCTTAAATACCCGGGGCCTAAGCTGTTTAGGACTTTATAGGTTATAACTTAGCACCTTGTATTTCCCCCCAGAAACTTATTTGGTAGCCAGTGTAGTTATTATAATATAGGAGTAATACGATGTCTCTGAGATTACCCAGAGACAACGTTTTTTTAAAAAATCATTAAATGAATGCACACAGTTGTTCTTGTTATGCATCATATTCATACTTTGTATTCTTAGTGAGTTTTCATAAGTCTGAAGACTACTTTTATCCAAATATTAATGATGCATAACAACTGTGGATAGAAGATTCCCTGAAACTGTACACGAACTACTTTAAGGGATGGGGGAGTGAGATATAAGTGCCAGAGTACTGGGGTTACTGTTGTTATTTTCCGTTTGAATGACTTAGATTCAATTTGACAAATAGCAATATAAATTAGAATAACAATAGGAATTGGACATACCTCCTCAATCACACACAGTTGGTTGGGATTCTTTTGTCCAAGTCCTTGGGGATAACAGCATAATGAGCTTATTTACCTCCCACATTTACCAGAGAGGTCAGGGTTGTCGTCACTGGCAATGCAATGAATGAAAGCTCACCTTTTGGCTGCTGGCATTCTGCATTCAACTGCAAGCCATATTCTGCTTGAGTTCAATTTCTAATGTTCCCTGACCCTCGCACCACTATAAATAATCAGAGATATTCATCAGGTGACAGCAGAGGCTGCAAAGAAAGATGGGATTTTCTTTACAAAGGAGAAAAATATAATACCCTCACATTAACTTGCATAACAGTAGCCTCATTCTGCAGAGAAGCTGCTGGATTTAAGGCAGGGTTTAAAGATTGCTTGCTCTGTTACAGCCTGCGGCACTGAGACCACCCAGGGCATTCCAATTTGAGAATTAATGATACTAACTGGGCCAAAAAAAGCTACCCAAACCACTCATAATTTGGGTATTACTCATGCTATTCTGGATAGGGGTCTCATTTTAAAATGCCCTCATTTCTTCTCTGCATATGCACATTTCTGTGTGTGTGTATATGCATGCATGTGCATATACTTGGCAACATTGCAGAGGTTTTACTACATTCCTGACCTGCATATACTACATTCCCTTTCCCAGAAACCACGGTCAGTTGCAAGGCATGGAAGTACTAGTGGAGAACCACACCACTGAGTGCCAAGTAAGTCTCAAGACACCAAGTAAATCCACAAATGCTTGCATTTGCTGTTGATTTTTCTGTATTCGAGTTTGGGCTTATTTGGGGGCTTACTTTTATTTTTATGGTTAATTTTATTTTACTGTGAGTAGTGGCCAGCATCCTGCATAGTGGAACATCAACATTTGAGCTGCTTCACCCTGGTGCAATGCAACTGTAAGGTGTTGTGCACCTTGGAGCTGGTCTTGTGGTGAAGTTGTGCCCTTGAGTCAGTGTCGACTCCTGGCAACCACAGAGCCCTATGGTTGTCTTTGGTAGAATACAGGAGTGGTTTACCATTGCCATCTCCCATGCAGTCGGAGATGATGACTTTCAGCATCTTCCTATATCCCTGCTGCCCAATATAGGTGTTCCCCATAGTCTGGGAAAAATACCTTGGGAATTCGAACCAGTAACCATAGCAAACATGAATTGTCCCCTTTGCTAAGCATGGTCTGCCCTGGTTGCATATGAATATGAGCACTAAGATATTCCCCTTAGGGGATGGGGCCGCTCTGGGAAGAGCACCTACACATGCTTGCATGCAGAAGGTTCCCAGTTCCCTCCCTGGCAGCATCTCCAGACAGGGATGAGAGAGACTCCTGCCTTTAACCTTGGAGAAGCCGCTGCCAGTCTGTGTAGACAATGCTGAGCTAGATGGACCGATGGTCTAACTCAGTATATGGCAGCCTCCTATGTTTCTATGCAAGCAGTCAGTTGCACAGCAACATAAAACTGTGTCTGCCCAGTTGTGCAGCGCTATTTTGATTGGAAACCATGGAAGTTGTGCTGAGCAACTGCACGGATGCTGTTTTTAGTTGTTGCACAATGGACCTCTCACACAACACCACAGGGCTGCTTTCCACATGCGTAGCAGTGCTGGCGGGTCCCAAATGGTAGTATGCCACTGAGTGGAAAGTCAGCCTTTTATTTTTTTTTAATGCATCTATTGTAAATCTCCCGGGGCAGTTTTAGTAGGAAAGGCAGGAACTGTGTTAAAATCCCATGAACATCAATTGGAGGCTTTCAATAAATATAGATGATTTAACCGACAGGACTTGTCTGCATTGTCTACTCTGAATGTGGCTTCCTGGTCATCCCTCACCAAACGCAAGGATTTCATTCCTACAAAACCTCGCCATTTGCAAATTAGCAGTTGGGAAGGCATTAAGGTTTGTGGGAAACAGGGTTATGTGAACCATGACCTCAAAAAGACCTAAAGATAAAGGAAAAAACACACAAAAATGGTTAAAAAAAAATCCTATAATATTGCCAAGAGTCACCGAGATGAATGAGCAGATCGAACCTCGTGAATTTTTGTCAAACCCCGCCACCACCACCACCACCACTTGCAGACCACTGAAAGGCATTTTAAATTGGCAAGGTCCGCAAGGGTCACCAAAAGGAATGAGCAGATCAAACCTCTGAACTCCCCCAAATTGCTGAAACATCCCCCAAATCCCCCTAACTCTTAAAAAAACCAGAACCCCTCACCAACCACAGATACTCGGGTCATGGTTTATAAGTCCTGTGACAATTTTCCATTTGCATATACTCAAATTGCGGTTTACGAGGGATGCCTGTATTCTTATCAGCTTACAAAATAGTTTAAGTATTTAGGTCATTTGAGGAGATTTTCATTAGGAAAAGCTTTTACTCTACTCAGATTTCAGCAAAATGTACTCAGCTGTATTTGATGGGAGATACACGAATATTTGTCACGCTGTTGTGTAGAGGGCAATAGAGGACAACCCGTATTGTTTGTTATTTTGGAGTTCTGTATTAGAAAATGTGTGGTCTCTTGCCTTGTAACTTAAAGAACAAGAACACTGATCCACTCTGCAGTAGATTTGAATTTTTGTTCTCAAGTAATGGGGGAACAGCATGACCCCAGAGAGGCTTCCTCTGTTCTGGCATTAGCAACATGATACCAGGTTAATTTTTGTACCTATGTGGCAGACCAGTGGACTTCACTGTAAGGCCTGGCGGCCAGTGCCAATTTTCACCAACCCTCAGTGTGGCTTCCTGACTAATTGAGAGCCAGCATAGCATAGTGGTTAGAGTGTTGGACTAGGACCGGGAAGACCCAACTTCAAATCCCCATTCAGCCATGAAACTCACTGGGTGACTCTGAGCTAGTCATGCATCTCTCGGCCTAACCTTCCTCAGAGGGTAGTTGTGAGGATAAAAAATAACCATGCACACTGCTCTGAGCTACTCGGAGGAAGAGCGGGATATAAATGTACAGAAATAAATAAACCAAAAAAAATCATTGTTTTTTGGGCCCGTGTGAATCTTCAGCCAAGGCTGAATACTCCACACAGCCCTCTAACACCATGTGGAGACGACCATTCTCACTGTGCAGTGTTGTGCTTTGCCCTGCATTTGAAGGGGGGGGCTCCTTTAAGGGAAACAGAGCCCGCTTGCACAAAGTGCTGGGAAGTTTAGCCCTTCCCAGCAAGTTCCTCCTTGAGCTCTTAAGAGAGATCTCTGTCTCTCTGAAAGGGCTCTCCCAGCACTGAGAAGAGCATAGTACGATGCAGAAGTCAGGACCCTGGGGAATGGCTCTCACGGTGATCTTTTTTTGCCAAAGTGGCCCCCACTTGAAAAATAGTGTTTACTATGGAAAGCTGTTACCTGACGGGCTCAAATTATAGTTCTGGAGTCTCATGTGAAGGCTACACTGGAATTTTGTAATGTGTATTTGTGCCTCAGTGTGTTTTTTTCTGTGTGTGGTTTATGGCTGAGACTGAACTTAAATCATAGGTAGGTTCTAGCCTATTAACCTCATAAAAGCAGGAGGTTGTATCAGATTGCCTGATGGGTCTTCCCAAACAGAAGTCTGGAGAGGGCTCCCTTTCTGGAATCATTCAGAGACGGTGGCTCCTATCTGTGTTTCAGAATGGATTTCAGCAAAAATCCACGGGGTTTTTTTTCCTCTTTAGAGAGTCCTTACATCTTTTTGGAAATAAATAGCCAAATTATATTAATTCCAAAGCAAGAGGACTCCTCCCAGCTATTGTTAATATTCATTGTTCATGCTTTGTTGGTTTTTGTTTGGGTATCTACAGTATATAGCTTTTAAGGAAAATAAAGTATAGCAAGCAAGATATGGGTGGCACAAAAATTGCTATGTATATTTTTCATCCATGTGTTTTTTTCTTATGTCCTCATTCTTTTCTACGCAACTGATGATTGGGACTTTTTTCAGATTTATTATTTTTAAGAATTGACATTGTTGCTTCAGTTAGTTTTGGGAGGTCAGGATGACAGAGAATCCACATTAATCTAATACCAATATGTCGATAAAATGATGTGATAAGTGTAGTGTAGCAACAATTTTGCCTTGATAAATGAAAAGTGCATTCATTTGGTCCATTCAGGAGAAAATGTATCAAAGATCCTGTAAATAGCAATGGAATTGATTTTGGTTTGCTATTGTAAAGCAGTTTCATCTTCCGTGTTGCCAGTTGACAGAAGTCTTGAAGACTCTGCCAAAAATATCAAAGTGAAGAATATCATTGACAGTAGGAGTTTCATTTTACCATTCATGTGTATGAAACGGTGGCTTTTCTCCCCACCCTTAAACACACATGTGTTGAGATTACTTCCATGCTACAGAGGAGTATGTCCCTGCATTGTGTTGGGCTGGATGCAGAGGGGCTTTTACCCCTGGACCTTGGGGGCCCTGGTCCATGGCCTCCAAGGTCCAGGGGAGGCCTCTTGCCGCCACCCTGCCCCGTTCCCGCCCTGCTGCTGCCCTGCTGCACCAAAAACTTCAATAATCCTAGCCGCCATATGCACGTCCAAGGGTGGGGTGGAGAGAGCCAAGCAGGCCTCCCCCCCACCATGGTGGTGGCGATGGGGAAAGCGGGAGCGGCCGCTGGGCCTGACCAGCATGGAGGCTGACATAGGAAGCTGCCATATGCCAAGTCAGACCATCTAGCTCAGTATTGTCTACCCAGACTGGCAGCGGCTTCTCCAAGGTGGCAGGCAGGAGTCTCTCTCTCAGCCCTATCTTGGAGATGCTGCCAGGGAGGGAACTTGGAACCCTTTACCTGCAAGCATGCTGATGTTCTTCCCCAGAGTGGTCCTATCCCCTAAGGGGAATTCCACACACTGCTTGCACATGACTCCCATTCAAATGCAAACCAGGGCAGACCCTGCGTAGTGAAGGGGGCAATTCATGCTTGCTGCCACAAGATGGGCTCTCCTCGTCTAGAGCAGTGTATCACTAGGGCAGCTTGCATCTGGCGGTGCGCAGTGCTCGTTCCTGTGCTGCTGCACTCTCCTTGAAGCTTTTGCAAATTGCAGAAGAGCACAATTACTTTCCAGAGCTTACTTACTCTCCAGAATGGTGCTGCTCAAGCAGAAACATGACACTGAGGGTTAAGCACCATGCTTCTGCTCAAACAGAGCAGTTTGAGAGCGTGGGCCAACTCCAGAAAGTATTTCTCCTATTGACCTAGAACAATGAACTTCCCAATTTTTCAAGTGGGGGCCACTTTGACATTTCCCCACTGCGCTGATCTGTTCTCAGTGCTGGGAGGGTCCTTTAAGAACTCTCTCTTAAGAGAATACTTCCCAGCACTCTGTGCATGGCTTCCAAGGTGGTGCAGGGACTTAAAGGAGGCCCCCACCAGTACTGGGCAGAACACAGCATTGCATGATAGGGATGGTCACCTCTGCATGGAGTGAGGGCAGCACTGTATTCAGTATTCAGGGGAATATTCAGCTTCGGCCAAAGCTTCACGCTGGCTCTAAGTCCGAATGCTAGACTTAGGGTTGATGGAGGCCACCTCTTACAACATAGCACATTGTCATGGAATATCATTAGAACACATCATGTTACCAGCTGGCAGCCTGCACACCAGCTCAACCTGACCCTGCCTTTCTTAAGTCATGACTGGATATATCGCAAGGATATTGTGATATGGATGACAATATTTTTATAAGTTTCATTTTGTGGCTTGTATGTTTTAAATTGCCTTATCTACGGCATGAAAACATCGTGTTCATCCACATCAGATATTGATATGAAAATGACTATATTGTAAGAGAGATTTACATTTTCTGGTTTAAAAAAAAAAGCAACATTTCCCCTATTGCACAAATATATTTATGTAGCCTCATAAATAACAAAGCACCACATTGTTATATATAAATCAACAAATGTGAGCTATAGAATCCTATTGGTGTGTTCGGTGCCAGATCATTTTACAACTACATATTATGCATTGTTCTGTTGAGTATGAAATACTGTACCACTTTTGATCCTTGTCTTCCAGTTTTCAAGCAGTGGCTTGCTAAACTCTGCAGAGACAGAAATTAATCCTTCAATTACGAGTGAAATGAATTCCATTACTGTTTGGCTCCAACGGCTTCTACGAAATGTAAATCCCATTTCAGCCAATATGTTGGGCTTTTGTTGTAAAATGGAACATGATGTCTGGTGGTGGAAAAGAGAAGCACATTTTCTTTCTCTTTCATGCTGTGCAGTGCCTACCTACTTGAGCCATGAGCCTGTCGAGGGATAGCACAACTCAGGGTTTTATTTCTGTTGGAGGAGAGAGCACTGGAGATTTATGCCATGTTAGTAATATTTCCTTCGGTTAGTACATGAGCTAGAGAGGCTGATCAGTACAGTATGAAGAGATGGATGCTTATTGTGATTTTTGACCCCCGAGATGGGGAAACTTCCAGCTTTCATTGTGTTATCATGCTTTTGTTGTCCTCACCATTGGGCCTACAGTGGCCAAATTTGCAGTTGTCTCTTTAAAAAAAATAAAAGGTATCAGACAATGTTTAGCAATATTGTCAGAGGAGTGGAAATGACAATTGGCAGGAATGTTCTCCAAAGATTACTCCATGGAGAGAGTATGACAACAATGTGCTCATTCTTGCCGATACCATGACCATAGCACGTACTGTAACCCTTTGCTCGGCGCAAAAATGACTGTGTTTTTACCCTAATGGTTTGGGGGTAGGGATAAAGAAAGGTTATAACCAGAGAAAACTGGAAGGGCAACAACACTATCACCTATTTCCCATCACTAGGGAGGCAGATGTTGCCAGAAATAACTAGGAGCATTTATCCCCTGAGATGGTACCAATGCCCAAAATGTGTGGACCTGGCGCAAAGCCAAATTTGCAAAATATGCAAGGTGAAGGCAAACAGCCAGTAGCACACCTAGGTCAGTTTGAAGCCAAGACCTGAAGGGCTTCGGAGCCCCTCCCCACTGCTGCGAGACCGCCCCTCCTTTAATTTTTTCTTTTAAAATAAAGCCTGCTGTCACCCCACTGCTGCTCCGCCGTGCAAATCTTTGCCATCTCCCCTGCCATCTGTGCAAGTGGGGCCGCCGACTGCCAGGCTGTCTGCCTATTCTGGCGCAGGGCATGGCAGAGGCGGTCCTGCTGAGCTCAGGTAGGCACCCTTGGAGCATGGGTGCGGGGAGGCCATTGCCATGCTCGCCTGGCGAGGGGTAGCTGAGTCTGCGCTTCGAGGCTGGCTGAAGGAAAGTACAGTCTTGCCCGCTCCCAGCCCCCTAAAGGAGCCAAGGAAAGCGGCTTAGGGATTCCAGCCCTCTTCCCCAGTGTCCCTCCCCTCCTCTCGGACCCTTCTGGCCCAAGCTGGTGCTGTCTGAGGCCTTGAGGAAGAGGGACAGACTGGAAGTGGCAGGCTGCAGGGGGAATTCTTGCCTGGCTTCCCAGACTGCAACCATGGGGGGTGCACAGTCAGTACAATGCAAAGGAGCAGCATGCACAGCATTCCTTTCAATGGCAAAGATCGGCGGGGCGGGTGTGTAGCAGGGGCAGGCACAGGGTGGTGGCCGGAATCAGACCTGACCAGGAATCAGAGCGGTTACTTGACATTAGAGCCCCAGTAAGAAAGCCTGAACTCCCAAGGAAGAGATGCCATCAAATTCTCCTCTTACCAAACCTCCCAAAGGGAACACATGGTTCCAGACTCTTCCCACGCCCCAAAGCATTTTTTTTTTAATATATGGTGACGTCAATGTTTTCTTTACATTCCATACATTTCCATAAAAACATGAATTTAAATGCATACTTTGCAACGTATTGTCACACCAGCTGTTTGGGTAGGAAATACATGAAAATATTTGAAAAATATGTTTGAAAACCTGTAAATATTTCTTCAGTGATGGGGGCAAATCTGGGTTTTTTTTTAGCAGAGGATAGCGAATGGAAATCAAAGGAAACTGTGTAAAATTAAGATGAAATGGAAACAGAGAGAGCTATCCATACCTACCATCAGACACCTTCAGTTTTCTATCTGTGTTCATTTATTTTCCTCCCCGCCCTTCCCCTTACACACACACACACACACACACACACACACACACACACACACCATCAGCCCCATTCCCTTTGCAGATGGGCTCTGGGATGTGTTGCCATCCCCAAACTCTGATTATGTGCACCATTACGAAACTTCCAGAAAGATATCTGTGCCTAGAGATAATCTCCTTATCAATTAACTCATAATGAAACATCTACTATTAAGGAGCATTAGCATCCTTGCGTCAAATCTCAGGTCCTGATTAGCCATAGCTTTAAGGCAAGCTCAAAATAATATGTTTGGATTGCCTTAACAATCAAGTTTTCTTCTTCTTTACAGATTTACTGAGGTAAATTGCACAACTTCATATTTAGTAGTACAACTCTTCCCATTATAAAGTTGAAATAATATAGACATTTGCTTAATATTAATGATGCTTTGGATAATCTGCGATTTGATATCTTTCCCTATCATTGATATCTTTCAAGTTTGTAGACAAAACTTGCAACCAAGAGACAAAGTTTTGTACACAGATTTTTTAAAAAATGTATCCTTAGACAGTTTTCCCTTGAGGTAGCTGACCTCAAGATATCTTGCATGTTGCTTTTATCTGGGGCGGGTGGTGGATTTTCTTCTTCTTCTAAAGGGTGTTTGTCAACATGTTGAGGTGCTAATGTTGTGGTATAATTTGCACTCTGGTAAGCAAAGCACACTTTCCAGCTCCTTAGGACTCATCCCTGTGACAGAGCTTGCAAGACAATCTTTATGCTTCTATGATTTCTGACATGTTATGGAAACATGCCACACTTACCAGGGCTTAAGGGAGACATGCAGACATCTCAGATGGAAGCAAACAATATATGGGAGGTTTTTCTGTTAAGTGCCTTGATCCCAGATGTGTTGGTTGCTTTTCAAAGTGTTTCTGATCAATCCTGAGGCTATCTGAGACTTTCCAAGCCCTCTTGAGGATCGGTGCTCTCCTTTGGATGATGTCACCAACATTTAGGCTCTCTTTTCTCTCTGCTTTTCATATCGGCTCACCAAGAAATCTGTATCCTCTTATTTCCTCTTGAGTTACCAAAGTAACATTCTGACCAGTGATTACCAAAGGGAGGAGGGAACGATACCCTCTTTCCCCTTTTTCTTTCTTTCTCACTCTCCAAAGGCTCCAGATGTGAGGAGACCCTTGGCAAACTGCCTTCCATGGGAACCTTCCTACGTGGATGGGCAATGAAAAGCCACTCGAGCGAGATGGGGACACCGAGGCATTCTTGGGCACTAGCAGTGAATTGCCCAGTGATGCTGGCTCTTGATGCTGGTGCTGTCCATATCCCCCTGCCATAGCCAGATTGCAGCCTAGAGCTTAGGTTTGTTGCTGGCAGCCAGCTTCAAAGAGGATTTTACAGCACAGCAGTAGAAAGTCTTTAGAACAGGGGTAGGTAACCTAGGCTCTCCAGCTGTTGATGAACATCAACTCCCACCATTCGCAGTCACAGCTTGTTGTGTAATGGGAGCCGTAGTTCAACAACAGCTGGACGGTCTAGGTTGCCTACCCTTGCTTTAGCGAGTGCCTACCCCACTCTTCACTCCTGAACTTCCTCCTCCTCGGCCTTTGAGGCCTGAACATCAATACAAGGCTCCTATTCCTGATTAAGAGGACTCATTTTAGGGGCTGGGGAGCTGCTGGGACATGTTGTTGCAGGTTCCATTCCCCGCTAATGTTCAAAGTGCTTTCAAGTGCTTATACGTGGTTTCTTGAGAGTTCAGATTTGCTTCTGAATGCCTGGCATGGAAGACATTTTCTTAATCAAATATTTAATGACTCTGCATCTCACTGGGCAGCACTGGAAAATAGTAATCATTGTGAAGAAGACCCTTATCTTCTCTGAGGTCCTTCAGGCAATCAAACATTCAAGCGAAAATCAGAACACCGCATTTTGAGGTCAGAACTCAATTTGTTTTAAATCAAACGCACACACGCGCACACACACACACACACACATCTCTATATATAGGACTCACCATGTTGCTCACTAGGGCAAATGGAGTCCCACAGACACATGAGGGACTTTGGTGTCTGATGATGGCAAATTGCCTGTTGTTCATGCAGAGACCCGTCACTGGATTGCAAGCACCACCCAATAATAATCATAACTGTCAGACATCGGCCAGGTTCAGATGCAACACCAAACCATGATTTAGCATTACCCAGCATGCACCTCAGGCTCACACCCCACCCCCACCCTACTTCCCTTTTTGTGCAAGAAGGGTAAATTTGAAGCTTTCATTCAGGCTTTTAAAAAAATCTCAATTTGTCGTTGCATCCAGACACGGCAAATTCTGGTTTATTTTAACCACCATTTGTGAACATAGGAAACTGCCATATACTGAGTCAGACTATTGGTCTATCTAGCTCAGTATTGTCTTCACAGACTGGCAGCGGCTTCTCCAAGGTTGCAGGCAGGAATCTCTCTCAGGAGTCTTGGAGATGCTGCCAAGGAGGGAACTTGGAACCTTCTGCTCTTCCCAGAGCGGCTCCATCCCCTGAGGGGAATCTCTTGCAGTGCTCACACATCAAGTCTCCCTTTTGTATGCAACCAGGGTGGACCCTGCTTAGCTAAGGGGACAAGTCATGCTTGCTACCACAGGACCGGCTCTCCTCTCCAGGTTATCCAAACCAGGATATCCAGCCAGGATAAGATCCTAGATTGGCCTGCACGCATCTCCCCCTTAATCATTAGGGATGTGCACAAACCGATTCAGCACCTCCTTAGGGAGGCACATGCATGCCAGCCAGCATGCGTGCTGACACTGCACAAAGGCTGCAGGGAATAGTGCTGCAGCCTCATACCACCTTTGGCAGAACAAGCGTCACACCCAGAAAAGTGGCAGGGTGTCAGCAGAGCAGGTAAGGAACTGCTTACCTGCTTCTTAATGGAATTTCTCCCCACCCTGCCCATTTGGGCACATCCTTATTAATCATGTGGGGTGTGGAGCATGTGAAGAGGAGATGTTTGGATGAATCATGTCCCCACATACTTGAGGAACCAACTCCACCTCGTGGAGGTGGGTGGACCAGCAAATGTGTGCACTTATTACTTGAAGTGGCCTGCTTGGACAAAGCATCATCCGAACCAACCCTTATTGTTTAGTGTAGTGAATACTCAAATGCTCTACCACGGAGCCTCAACCCCAACTGGGTGCCTGAAGTAACCACATCAGTCTCCCAATCCACATAATAACTGCCTATACAATGGACCACACTTATTCGGGAAGCATCACCTCCTAAGTGGCGTCTGCACTGCTCTGGTAATGCATGAATTGACCTACATTGTTTGCGTGAAGTCTTAAATCTCTGTCAGCGCTGCTGTTGCTTGTGCAGTACTGTGGCTCAGTCCAATCATAGAAATGCAGCATGTAAGAAGCATTATTTCTGAAGCTGGGAATTTGGGATACTTGCCTCTGAACACTTCCAAGATGCTTGATCCTGGTTTTTATCCCTCACTTTCCACACTGAGCTCTCTCTCTCTCTCTCTCTCTCTCTCTCTCTCTCTCTCTCTCTCTCACACACACACACACACACACACACACGTGTATGTGTGTGTGCACTAATTGGATTGGTTTCCAGTTAGCACTCCATATGGGGAGCAAAATGGCTTATCACATGGACAGCTTTTGTTCCTCAATAGGAGATGAGTGAGTCACTGCATAGCCAGTGGCTCCTGGGAGAAATGGGAGCTTCTGTGTAAAAATATAATCTGACAAAAGAGATTTGAAATAAATTCCATCAACAATAACAACAACAACAAATTATGCCACCATGTAGGTGTTAGCTCTATTTATAGTCTTGGATACAGCAAACATTCTGCACCATTGCTGGGTGATCGGAATGTTACATCTACATACTGCAAAAATTCTTCTTAGAGCAACTAAGTGGGGACCCAAACAGGTCATTTTCTTCCCCTGCTTGTGGTTGCACTGGAGATTAAATTTTATATGCATGTAGGAAAGTGCTTCCGGCCATGTAAAAAAATGAAAGCGTAATTGCTAAATAGAAATAGGTACTGCAGTGGTGAGGGCAACATTACTACTCTCTTATTACTACTCTGTAACCTAAGCCTTGTGATTACACCTGCAAGCATTTAGAGAGGAGGAGAATGGGACGCCGGGGAATCCACCTGGCCAGCAACTTCGCTCGTGTTACAAGTATTGTTGAGGCTCTAATTTAATTAGAAGCCACTGTGAGATTAAATGACACCAGGAACAGCTTGCTGTACTGTGCTTTCCAAAAGGAAATGGCAGAGAAGCCCTGTTATGAAAAATAAGTGCTGCTTTAAAGCACGTGAGGATGTCTTTCACCTGTTCTGGTTGTTTCTTTGCCCAAAAACGGAGTCCGTAAACACAGGCTGCAATTGCTACCAACCAGAGTCTTCACATATTTTAATGCTCTCCCCCCCCCCACTCTGACCTCTCATTTCCCTTCTCCTTGACTGCCAGGATGTTCCCATCTCTCATATTAGAGACTGGGGTTTGATGCCGTGGTGAAGAGCATCTCTTCGTGGATTTTTTATCGCTGGAGCAGGAAGAGAACTGGTTATTACAGAAGCGAAGAGTGGGAGCCAGCAAGCTCCTGGTACAAATATCCTTGCAGCCGTAAACTCGCTAAGTGGTCTTGTTATTATATATATATTTTTTGTCTTAGACAAGCTGCTTTTTTCTCAGCAACAGATCCCGATTAGCAATTCTGGGTTAAGAATCATGACCTAGCTGTCAGAGCCGTTGTAAGGCTCATTGAAATAATGGCCTGATGCAGAAGTTACAGGGAGCCATGGTTTCATGTTGGTCCCATGTGTTGTTCATGAGCCTTGGTCTCTTTCCCCTTCATATTAATCCACATGCATGTGTAGGGGTGATGTGTGAGTCTTAAGCATGCCAATGTCACGTGAAACCAGAAATCAACTATAATTCCATATGACATCTGAACAGGGCCATTATGTATATATGTGAAACACTTTGAGCAATGCACAGGGGTGTAGCTAGGGGAGAGGGGGCCCATGTTGGTCCCTCTCCCCAGTGGCCCCTCATAATGAAGAAAATAGGGAGGGGTAGAGCTGGGGGGGCCCTCAGGAGCTGCGGGGCAGTGTTCCCTATAAGAGAGATTCCCAGATGTTGTTGACTACAACTCCCAGAATCCCCAGCTGCAATGGCTTTTGCTTGGCAATTATGGGAGTTGTAGTCAACAACATCTGGGAATCCCTATTAGAGGGAACACTGCGGGGGGGGCATGTCCTTTGAACCCATCTGCTCAATTATAGCTACACCCCGGCAATGTGAAGTACTTCCAGTCGATCTGTCTGATGTTAGGGATGGGGCTGTAGCTCAGTGGAAGAACATCTGCTTTGCACACAGAAGGTCCCACTTGCTTTTCCTGAAATCGTGGAGAGCTGCTGCCCGTCAGCGGAGAGAATGCTGAGCTAGATTGACCAAGGGGGTCTGACTCCGTCTCTGTGTGCTCCCAGTATTCGGTTGTGTGGCAGCAAGGTAGGAGGAAAACCTGGGTAAAAGTGACTGTGTGGAAGCAAGGAAGGAGAAGCTATCCAGGAGCTATGAATAGGAACACAGAAAGCTTCAGGCAATCTTGCATTTGCATTTCAGCCCTGATATTTCAACTATCTCGACCACATAATTACCTAGTTTTCTAGATGTAGACTGATCATGGGCATGAAAGTATATAGCAAATGGTAGGTCTTGCATTGGGAATCTGATAAAAGAAGCACCCAAGCAAGACAAAATGGAATGCATGCGTCTGGAGGACAGGGCAACATACGTCCCAAACAAGGAATCCTGCAGCCAGTGAAATGTGCTGAACAAAATGCAAAGATAAATGCCCCCAGATAGCTCCTTATAAAAACATGACTAACACAGGGCTTACACAGGACAACTGGGATCAACAATATCGCGTACATGGTGGTTGCTGCCACTACCATTTAGATGCTTAACCTGCTGAATAGACTGACAAATTGCAGATAGGATTTTTTTTTAAGCCTTGATGGAATTATCCTGCATATTTCCCTTAATGCGCCTTTAGGTAATCATTGCATAACTCACTTTTAAACTGAATTAAACATAAAATCTCCTCTGTAAAAAGAAAAATAGTCTTAGATGGAAAAACGGGGAGGAAGCTTATAAGAAAGAAGTCAGTCAACCCCTCTCTCCCCTCTTCACCTTAAATTGCACTCCAGTCCAGATCTCAGAGATTTACAGGTGGGTTTTTCATTTCATGGAGGCCTCGTATCACCTGAAGCTGGTGGCTGAAATTATAAATTGCAAGATGGCTTCTCTTAGAAGGGTGGACACAAAAGCAGAATCGACTGGCCCCAGAATTCTGCCTCATTCATGAAGAAAGCCAGCGTGGTAAGAGTGCTGGACTTGGACCGGAGAGACTCAAGTTCAAATGCCCGTTCATCCATGAAACTCACTGGGTAACTCTGGGCCAGTCACTTACCTTTCATCCTAACCTACCTCACAGGGTTGTTGTGAGGATAAACTTAACCTACACCACTCTAGACTCTTTGCGGAAAGAGTGAAATATAAATGACACTCGGTGAAATAAAACCACATTTTATGGAACACAGTTGGACATGATTTCAGTTGATACAAATGAAGTCATTTCTATCTTCTTCCTATACCTTATCTATGACTCGTAGAGATTTGACCAATTTTGAGAAGTTGGTGATAGAAAGCACCTATGAAATAAAATGATTAATATCTGTGTTGTATTTGATTCTGTTAAAACATGCATTAAAACCATTGACCAGATTAAAACTTGTCTAGGAGACAGATTTGTTAAGAACTTTTCATGATGGAGAATGGAGAAAAATCTGAACTAGTAAATCTTTAAATCTGAACTAGTAAATCTTTATATTCAGTCTCTACTCAAACTAAGGAAAATTATATGAAAATAGTATACCAAAGATGGTATATGACTCTGGTGAGATTAGCGCATATGGGGGGGGGGGAGGGAAAAAAACCCCAAACCCAAAAAAACATGTTTGCTAAATGTTGGAACAATGATTGGGGAGAAGGGGACTTAATCCCATCTATGGTGGACTTGTCCAAGAGTTAGACATTTCTGGAAATTGGTTTTTATAGAGATGGCAAAAATCACAGACCAACAGATTCAGCCAGATCCCCTCTTGGCATTGTTAGGTATTTTTTTCAGGAGAACTAGAGACACAAAAATCTAAAGATTTATGTTGATAGCAGCTAGATTGATCGTACCCAAAAATTAGAAAGAGGGAGTGTTATCCCTAGGAGAATGGTATAACAAACTCTGGTATATTGCAACAGCCGAAAAACGGACTTATTCCTTAAATCTCCAAAAAGGTATAATTTCATCTCAAACTTTTATTACCGTTTGGCAGGATCTTTTATTATTATTATTATTATTGCATTATAAAATTATGGTAAGGAGGGGAAAACCCAATTCATCCAAGATTGGAAAGATGGATTTGTTTAAGAATGACCTCGACCTCACAGGGTGTTATGTTTCTAATGTTTTGTAGTCATAGGTTTGGGCTTGTTTTCCTTCTTTTTCTTCTTTTTAATGATGGTTTTTATAAATGTATTGTAATGGTGTCTGGTGATTTTAAATACATTTTTAAGAGGGTGGGGGAACTAAAAAAAATCAGTTAATAAATACATATACTTTAAAAAAGTCTTCTGCAGTATAAATGGTTCCATTTTCTTTTGCGCTTATGTTTGTTCTATGTTTGTTTTATGTTTGCTCTTTTAACCCCCTTTAAGAGGGTGGCCTCTTTGCGGGGTTTGCCACCGCACTGCCACTGGGAGTGGCATGGCTCCCATCCATTCTCTCTCTCCAGGCCTCCTCTTTAGAGGTCTGTTGCCAACTGCCTGTAACTCAAGAAGAGAGTTTCTACAGTGCAGCTAGCATGTTTGCAGTGATGGGACCACCACACGTTTCAAATATTTGGCTCCACATCTCATCTCCTGAGGCATCGGCTGAAGCCTGTGCTCAAATTAGGCCTATTGAGCTTTTGCCAGTCCACTCCAAGGCTCGGCTGGCAATATGACTGAACAGTGTGAAGTCCAGTCCATCTGCTAGACATTTCGGCCTCAAGTAAAACGACAGCCAGGCAGAAGTCATTTGACAATCTTTACAGGCAATTCTCTCTGTGTTAAATGTTCCCTGAGTTCTGCAAGAATGGTCTTCTTGACTGACTTAGAAAAGGGCCACAAACTTCATGAGTTTAAACAACAGACTCATCAACTGAAGCTTCACTGATTAAGCCAGTTGTAATCAAGGGAAATGTTTATCTGTGGGGCTGAAACTCCATTATTTATTTGTTTGTTTGTTACATTTATAATCTGCCTCATCCAGAGGCTCTGAACGGTGCACAACTAGTTTTTTTTTTAAATAAAAACAAACATCATTTAAAACACACTACTTAAAACATTATACAAACAATTTTAACACAATTTTAAACCAATTTAAAATATGCTAAAACAATTTAAAAACCTTGGAAGGCCAGTCCAACCAAGCAGACTTTAGGGCTCTCTTAAAGGCCAACAGCAAGCCTAAGCTGTGGATATTTGCTGGGAGTGCATTTCATAGGCCAGGAGCAGCTACAGAAAAGGCCCGGTTCCGAGTTGCCACCAGACGTACAGGTGGTGACTGGAGACGGACCTCTCCAGATGACCTCAACATGGGATGGGGATCATACAGAAGAAGGCACTCTCTAAGAAACTTCAGGGCACAGTTGTTTATTTCTAAGGTATTTTTGTTTGGGTATGTTGTTGTAGTATGGAATGAAACTAAGTTAAGGTCTTTCCCCTTTAGAGCGAGGAAAGGTAGTGATTCTGTATCAGTATGTAAGTTGGCTTGCATTCCCTTCAGTATCTTACCACTGGGACTGCTGCACATAGGAAGCAGACAATTGCTCAGTTACTTGAACCAGGAGGGGCTGTGCTCTGGTCACCCCTCAGTAGGTCATAGAACCCGTACATCACCCCCACCCCCATAGTATGCAAGCATGGGCCCCCCATGGGTGGTGGCAACACTTCCCTCTGACCAGCGGAGGCGCTCTTCGGGGCCAAAGTCCAAGGCCTCCACAGCCCCTGGGGGCCCCCAAACCCTCTTTGTCCCAGGTGGTGTAGACACCTGGCCGAGCATGATGATGCTTAATTTGTGGAGCCTCCAAAGGCCTTTCGGTCCAGGCTTTAATCTCTGCCTAGCAGACTATAGCTTTCTACCCAAGGCTGCTGCATTGTGGCATTATTGGGAAGAAAGCCCTTTGACAGTTAGAGAGGGTGAGGCAAGGAGAAGCAGCTGTGAGAGTTATATGCACAGAGAGAGGGAAGAGAAAATATAGTGGCCGCCTGGCTCTATCTCTTTCTTGTCTCACCATATGTAACTCATACAGCAGCTGCTCCACCACATCATGGTGGGCCTTGTGTGGATGCAGATCCTTGGACCTGTGCCTGATGTGGCTTACTGTGGCGCCAGCTCTGGGTGACCTGGCACTGGCAGACATTGAAGCTGTTCATATGTGCACCGAAAACTGGGCTAAGGAAGTTCAGTGTGTGTGTGTGTGTGTGTGTGTGTGTGTGTGTGTACTGCCAGGAGCTCCTGGTGATGTGATGGCAAGCCCACTTAGGGAGTCAACTGCTTAGTCTGGGTTTCAGGTGCCCCAAAAGCGGGCTAAATGCTTGTGTGTCAGTGCCGTGCAACCTCGCTCGGCACTGACACACACAAGAAGTCTCCCAACCAGCATCGGGAGGTTCCCCATAATGCACCACACACTCATGAAGTGCATTATGGATGCTCCGGGGGCTTCCCAGTCCCCAAACCTCCCTACTCCCTCCCTGCTACCAGCAGAAGCTGGCAATCATCTGGGTGGCCGAACCAGCCGGTCAGCAACATGGATGGGATCGTTTGCGGGAGAGGTAAGCCTTTTTCAGCTTTTTCCCCTCGCCCCGTCCAAGCCCATTCTCCAGTCGTGAGAATGGGCTCATTATTTATATGGCTGTGGTTTGAAATGCAGGACTCCTTTCTGAAATGGAACCTTGCATGAACTTTCCCTTTCATTGGAGCTGGAAATCTGATTTGGTCTTTACCATTTGTCATGGCTAAAATGCTCAGCAATCTGTTTAAGTACAGTAAAACTGGTGCTTATTAGCTTTGCAATCAGCAGGAGATGTTGTAGGGTGACTTGAATTATACATCAAGAGGAACTGAATATTTTTGCACCTGTGGAGGAATGTTATTAAAATTAATACTGCTCACCATGCAAACGTATCCTGCCATTATTATGGCACTTCATGCTTCAGGATGTATTGTTTTTCATTCTGACTTTACAACACGTTTTGACCTTCATTACAAGAATTTTTCTGCTTGAACAGAAAGAAAAAAAAACCTGTTCTGAGAGTTGAGGAGTTAGTTCATAATAAATGAGTCTTGAATTTAAGAAATGCAAGTCACATTGGCCAAAAAAAAAAAAAAAAGCCATACCAAAAAATCAGCACATGGGATGTTTTCTGGTAGCAAAATTCAAGGTTCTGCACCTTACATATTCCTCAACACATGGATTTCATTTGCTGATGACATCATAAGCCTATAGGCAGGCTTTTCTTTAACAGGAAGATTCGTCTAATTCAGTGCATTTCTTCGGTGGGAGTTACTTTATGATTAAATAAATACATGGAACACATGGTTTTGGAGTTGGTTGTTGGTATAGGACAGGGGTTCTCAAATGTGGGTCCCCAGATGTTGTTGAACTTCAGCACCCATAATCCCCAGCCACAAAGGCCATTGTGGCTGGGGATTATGGGAGTTGAAGTCTAACAACATCTGGAAACTAAAGTTGGAGAATCCCTGCTATAGGGTTTTCTGGAAAGTTCTATAAGATGATATTTGTAAGAGATTCTGACTGCTTATAATTTTGTTGTTGGAAAATCCAGGAGTGTGATCAGTTATGTGCCACATTCTTCCCTAACAGAATCTTGCACTAACAGAATAGTCCATGAGTGATGGTATTGACTGTTCATTGTGTTTTGCCTTATGTAACAGAAGTGATTATTCCATGTCAGATGTGTTGATCCTCCCCCCCCACCACAAGCATATGAAAAGCTCCCCACCCATCTTACTGAGCCCCCTCCAAACATAATTTTGTCACCCCACCAGAAGTCTTTCTTCTTTTCTCTCTCTCAACAACAATTAAAAAAAAAATAAAAAGTGGATAGTAGATAGTAGATACACTTAAACCTTTTCAACTCTCTGTACCCCATTCCCTGATGCTATTCTGATTATTGCATGTAAAAGTTACTTTCTGGTTACAACGGGGCCGGTCTGTCTGCTTTTCAGCATGAGATTAATTCATAAGATATTGTGTTTTCTGTTCTCTGCAGGCATAGGGACCAGATCTTTGACAACTGAATTAATTTAGTGATGTTTGTGCATTTCATCTTTCGCTGAGTCTCTCCCCCCCCCCTTTCATTTATTTGGTGACCTTTTTGACAATCAAGCCAGGATAGATAGATAGGTAGATTGTGTGTGTATGTGTGCACATGAGCATGGACACACACAACTGGTGAGTGAGTTCTGGTCTGGATCAAAATTACAGTAGCAACGATGAAGAGCATTTGCAGGCATAACTGCCAGTGGTAGAATCTGAGACAGACTTTTATGCCTTTGCCATTGAAGTGTGTATAAAATATCAAATAACTGATGCAGCAATAAATTTCTAATTCTTTATGGAAACAAACTGGGGCCATAAGTATTAATAAAAATAAAATGTGTTTCTCCCCCTCATCCTAAAAATGAAATTAAATACTTATTTTATTCTATTGGATATTTGTTTTGCATAGTAAATCCAGCACATTATCAAATAAAAGCAAAGCCTGTTATTTAGTTTAGCCTGTCATGTTCTTATATGCTTGGCATCTATATAAAAACACATTATTCATAAGCCAAGCATTTATGCAGTAAGGAAAGCAGGTGCTACGCCTTTTGCTGACATTTCTATAACGCACTGTCTGCGCATTGCTTATGCCATCATTAATCCTGCTGTAGTTTAGGATTATGATATAGAATTAGCATACTGTCTTGAGAGTTATCTGCCTCAAGTGTTAGATGGCATTTAAAGTAGATGACAGGAGGACATATATTGTGCACTCTGCATTTATTATCTCCCCCCTCCTCCAGCCACCACATATGCTCTCAGGCAGTACGCTTCCAGCCACATTCTCCAGAATGTGTAGTTTGTGAATTGTAACCTCTTCTATTTTCTTACAAAGATCCTGAAATTCAGCCCCTACACAAGACCCATCATCTTCATATCATGGGAAAGTGATTTTGCTGGCCGTGTTCCCTGCGCAAGGTAGAAAAATCTTGCAGATTTGGGGATGTTTCACAGCTAAACTGGTATACAGGAAGCTGTTTTATGATGAGTAAGACTCTGGCTTAATAGGGTCAACTCTGAATGGCAAAGGCTCTCCAGGTTTTTCGCAGACAGAAGTCTTTTCAAGCCCTTCCTGGAGATGCCAGGCTTACTGAGGCCTGGTCTACTACACATGCAACAGGAAAGGAGAGCTGGTCTTGTGGTAGCAAGCATGACTTGTCCCCTTAGCTAAGCAGGATCCACCCTGGTTGCATATGAATGGGAGACTAGAAGTGTGAGCGCTGTAAGAGATTCCCCTCAGGGGATGGGGCCACTCTGGGAAGAGCTTCTAGGTTCCCAGTTCCCTCCCTGGTGGCATCTCCAAGATAGGCCTGAGAGAGATTCTTGCCTGCAACCTTGGAGAAACTACTGCCAGTCTGTGAAGACAATACTGAGCTAGATGGACCAAGGGTATGACTTGGCAGCTTCCTAGGTTCCTATGGGGTGATAGTAATCGGAGGTGGTAGTAAGGTCCTGACTGCTGAGTACCCACCTCTGGCATCTCCCACGTACACAGCAGCTCATTCTCTTGCATGTGGAGGATAGAATCAACTGATTCAGGACCATGGACAGATCCACTAAAGTCCAGACTCGCAGTAACACCTCTCCTCTTGTTTCAACTTTCATCCATATGTCCAGCCAAGTCATGGAAGGGGAACAAGATCGCAGTTATTGTCCCCGTCTGCAACCTCTGTATGTTCAGCCAGAGGTGAATGATCATGAACCCTGGTGTGATTCTGACCATACAAACCCTGTGCACATTTAGTGGTATGTAATCCTTTCTTATGGATGAATTTGCAGAGGCTGATTAGCAGGGCCAGCCAGGATGATCCATCAGTGTATGGACATTTTGGAAGAAGAAGGCTACTCTGTACTGTGCATCTTATTTTCTATACAAACGTAGTGCCTTGAAGCTTCCTGAATGATAGAATAACTGACAAGCCTGGGCAGTCAAGCCAAATCTTATTACAGTGTGCGTTAATTGAGTTCATTATGATAGAATGAAACTCTGAGGATCTGGCTTGCCTCACATTACCATAGGTAGCTGCCAGAAGCCCTTCAGGGACTCTTTGGAAACAGCATGCAGCTTTATCCTGTCCTTGATTATTGTATCAGGGGGAGATTTTTAGTCACCAATTTCTGGGTATCAGGAAAGGATTATGACATAGTTAAGGATGGATGGAAGGTGAAGAAATTAACAATGTTTTGTTGGGGTTTTTGCCCTTGAAGGACAAATGTGTGAAAGGAAGTGAAAGTGAAGATGGATTTCTCTCACATCTTGTTCTGCATTATGGATTCAAAATTAGAATTTTATTAGGAAGTTGACACATATTCAGAAGGAAAATAATTCTAATGATATTTACTCAGTTGTCCAAGTTTATTTTTTAAAGTAAAACTGCATGGATATCATTTTTCCCTCATTTATGAAATCCACTATGGTTCCAATTCTTACTGCAACATACCTCTGTATGAAGATTATAAGAATGGGAAGGAGAGGTCTGAGGCTAGGGCTTGGTCCAGTGAGATATAACACAAAACTCCATTTCCCATCATGCTTATCATGTGAAACTCCTTGAGGAATATATCAATGCTACTTTAAATTCACTGAATACAAGATAAATGCTGGACCTTTTTTAAAAAAAAAAATAGAAATGAGACAAAATCACTGACAATTTAATCACAATGCTTGTCTGGAAATAAAAACAAACACACACAGATAGTTTCATCTCCACTCAAGAATGAGCCACTGTAAGATGGATTAGATCTACAGAACAGTGGTTGGCATTCAAATCATACACAATAAGAAGATCTGTAGGAATGCACCCGGACCCTGGTGGAAAATACCCCATCCTCCTGTGCTCCCGCTGTTGTGCCAAAGGGCTGGCTAATACTTCCAAGTGTAGTAACAGTGTAAAGTTCCATAATACTAGAACCAGGGGTTCTCCCATGAAACTGATTGCCAGGTAATCTAGGACCAATAAAAGGATGCAGTTTTTCACACAACACATAATTAGCCATTGGAATTCTCTGCCACTGGATGTGGTGACAGCCACCAGCCTGGTTGGCTTAAGAGCGGCTTAGACAAATTCATAGAGGAAAGGTGGGTCTATCAATGGCTACTAATCTGTCAGCTATAGGCCACCTCTAGCCTTAGAGGAAAGGTGCCTCTGAATCCCAGTTGCAGGGGATCAGCAACAAGATTAGGGGCATGTCTTGCAGGAACACTAGAAGAAGGCTTCTCTCAGTGAAGAGCTGCCATATATCAGGGGCACATTATAGTAAGAGAAACGGTGAATAAGGAAGTTACAGACTGTAACATGTTGATTTTAGCAGACCAAAAAGGACATGATTTTTTAAAAAGCTTCTGCAAAGACTTTTGCAAGAGTGTCCTCAAAAGGAGGTCCTTCTCTGAATTCAGGCTCACTTTTCTCAAGCAATGCTCTTCTGCTAGACTGGAAACAGCCCTTCCATGAGCAGAAGAGGCTTTCTGTTAGATAAGGACACATTTGGATCCAAGCTATGAAAGCACATCTCTTTCTTGATAAACTTCAGGGTTGTTGTTTTTTAAAGTGAGTTATTCTGGTTCCTTTCATTTATATTCATATTCATGCTTTATTTAATGTATAGATTAGGCTATAAAAGATTTCCCCCTTGTGAATAGGCTGGCGAGAAGCTTTTTTCTTCCACCATTATTAGCCAGGTTGAATTGCTCCAGGTGGGTTTTCCTTCTAACTGACACTGCTCGGAGGTTGATAGCAGAAATCCAGACTGTGTGTCAGACATTCCCTCCTCCTTTTGCCTCTGGCTTCATGGTTTCGTGCTGTGATACTGGCAGCTTTCAAACTCAACCAGGTCAGGCAAGGTCAGCACTCTGGGCTCTAAGGAGACCCCTGCTGTTTCAGGAAGTAGGGTTGAGTTCCTGGGGATGGTGCTCTGCCTTGATTCAGATCAAGGCCGTGTTGCACAGATGGTTGTAAAGCAAGGTCCTGGATGATTACACTTTTTCCATGGTTGGTCTCAACTCTAGGGTGACTTTTATGAACAAAGTGAGCCCAAAAATCACTTCAGCAATTATCACATATATGAATACATATTTCTTCCACCCTGTTAACCCCTGCTTACTGAGTAAAGAGGCATCTTTTTGAAATAGTAGCCCTCTTAGATTTAGCTGGGGAGAGTTAACTATTCAACCCAAAACAGTATCCCCCCCCCCCGCCCCCCGGAGGTTGTTTGTTGGTATCTCTCTTGTCTTTTGTTTTACATCCTTCTGGTTCCTTTTGATTTGCAAATCACTTTGAGAACTTCATGCCAAAAAGGTGTGTGTGTGTGTGTGTGTGTGTGTGTGTGTGTGTGTGTGTGTGTGTACATACATATGTACATATGTACATATGTACATGTGTACTTAAACCACCCATCAGTAATCCAGGATCACTTAGCTATGGTTCCAAATGCTGCATCACTTGG
This sequence comes from Hemicordylus capensis, assembly GCF_027244095.1. Taxonomy (NCBI): domain Eukaryota; kingdom Metazoa; phylum Chordata; class Lepidosauria; order Squamata; family Cordylidae; genus Hemicordylus; species Hemicordylus capensis. Next base: position 26,432,622 of record NC_069667.1, read on the forward strand.
GCAGACATTTGCAGTATGATGGTGTGGGAAAGGCTGGCTTTGTACTAGGCTCAGATTCTGGGAAGGGGGGGGGGCTGTGCACACTCACCTATCTCCACACAGTGGGCCAGCATATCATTCAAGTCTGTTGAATGGACACTGGACATTCTTCCACAATAGTAGTAAGAAGCACCATGGTGGCCACAGTGGGAAAAGAGAAGCTCCTGTCCTCTCTGACCCTTGTTACTTCCAGCTGAGTGATATCTCTACAGTTGGCTCTTTCCTCTCTACCGATGGTACTGCAATTCTCTGTTGTTTTCTGCATGGTAACATGCTTTTTCTTGTTCTTCCTACTTCTGCTCTTGGACCATATTGCTCTATCACACTCCTTCCTCCACATCCCTCCCTGTAATTCCTTCCAGATGTCTCCATGACCTTACTCCTCTGTATCTGTGTCTTCTCTTTTTTCTTCCTTAACTCTGCATTCTACTAGTAAAGATAAAGTGTGCTATCGAGTCAGTGCCAATTCCTGGCACCCATAGAGCCCTGTGGTTGTCTCTGGTAGAATACAGGAGGGGTTGAGCATTGCCTCCTCCCGTGCAGTATGAGAATGCCTGGTGGCCATGATGGCCATGATAGCTACTGTATATGGATTCCCCTTGTTCCATGGCATTAGGCCACTGTATACCAGTTGCCAGGGGCAATAGTGGAAGAGAACTATTGAACTCTCCTCAGCAAATTACCAGAAGTGCCTGGTTTAGCCACTGTTGGAAACATGTCATGGACTGCTAAATGGACCTTTGGTTTAATCCATTAAATAATCTTGTCTTCTTTAATTCACTGTTGTATTGTTGTTGTTTTTCCGCTGGTGATGATAATGCTGAAACAATCATCTTAAAATGCAATAATTATTTCCCTTTGTGCAGAGGTGAGCCTAAATGAGTGAGTCATTCGCTTTTCTCAAGTGAGTTGAAAAGATGTTTCCCTATTCTTTTGCTTTAGATATAGATAAGATGAGGTAAGAGTTGATAGAGCTGTTAGTTGATTTATTGTTTATTTTCTCTAATTCAGTTAAGATTTTCTTTGCTTGTTTAATGTCTGGAGAGAAAAATTGGACAAAAATGTTTTTTGGGGGGGATGCAAAACCCTTCATAAAAATGAAGTGAATCTATTCGCTCCCCTCAAACAGAAGGAGTGATGACCTTTAGTTGATGAAAGTAGCATTGACCTTAGGCCACTCTCTTGTTGTCAATGCTGTTTTGACTTTCCACTGATGGCAATATGTTAAGCTTCACAATGTTTGTCTACTATTTTATTCTTCTCCCAAGAGGTATAAAATTATCAAAACAGGTAGAAAATGTATACTGGTTCTCAAATGCTGTTTTGACACTCACCCAGACTCATGAGCTTGGTGGTTTATAAGAATTTAAGAAAAACAACAACCCACACCTCACAAAATAAAATAAGCACCATATTGCTTGCATGTTAGGGATTCTTATTAGGTCTGTGCATGTCAGTGAAATCAGAAAAGGGAGGTCAGGGGACAGCAGGGCAAGTTACTACTTGTAGAACTCTCTGCCACAGGATGTGGTGACAGCCAACAATCTGGATGGCTTAAAGAGGGGTTTGGATGACTTCATGGAGGAGAGGTCTATCAATGGCTACTAGTTGGAGGGCTGTTGGCCACCTCCAGCCTCAAAGGCAGGATGCCTCTGAGTACCTGTTGCAGGGGAGTAATGGCAGGAGAGAGGGCATGCCCTCAACTCCTGTCTGTGGCTTCCAGAGGCATCTGGTGGGCCACTGTGTGAAACAGGATGCTGGACTAGATGGGCTTCCTTGGGCCTGATCCAGCAGGGCTGTTCTTATGTTCTTATGTACTCAGGGTTGGGGTGGGAGCTGTTTTAAGGGGCGTGCTTGCACATGTGTAGCCCATGAAGGCTGGGTGTGGCCTACAGAAGCTCCTCCAGAGCTTCTTCCATGGGAAGGACCCTACCACCTGGGTCACATGCCCCACTGTCACCTGACTCCTTGGGGTGAAGGGTGGGAATTCCCATCCCCTCTTTCCAATTTTATGACATGCACAGACCTAATTATTAGCACATTATACGTGTATGATTGTTTCATAGAAGATCAGCATGTATAGGAGGATGCATGGATTTTGCATTGCAAGGATTGCTGCTTAAGGCAATGCACTTCCTCCTGCTGTGTATGGATCAAGACCAGAGCCGCACCTGTGGCTACTAGAGAAGAGATATGCCCTGTTTGGACAGTAGGGACTGTGGATTCCTTTTCAATGTTTACTAGTCTCAGTGTGGGGAATTTTCGTATGCCAGTGGATCAGGCAAGAAATACATGAGCCCAGGGAGAAAAGTAAAGTTGGAAAATATCTCTCTGTAGTACAGATAAAATATGATAACTTCTGAGGGGGGAAGGAAAGAAATACAGTGGCTGACATGCTGACTAAATTTATTTGAGGAAGACCTATTGAATTTAAGAGGACAAGTTAGGCATACTTTCTACTTTTAGTAGAAAGTTCCACTGAAGACAAGTTAGGCATACCTAACTTGTCTTGTCTTCAATGGAACTTTCTACTAAAAGTAAACAAGGAATGTTGTAAATAATTTGAAACCATACAGTATAGGTGTGCCTGGTACATATTGGTGGGGTTCAGCCTTGTTATCCTACAAAATGCTACAGAGTATTCTGTGAATTGTAAGAGGGGTAACAATTCCCCCCCCCCATAGGGCTTTACAGAATGGACAAACCATGCCCTTGAGGTGACAAGGACCTTAATCCCTTTTATGTGACTGGCCCACCTAGGAGAGGAATTTACCTGAACAATTAAGGGCAGGGAGCAATATCTAAACCAGCCCATAGGAATGTGTAGAACTCCCCTGAAAGAAATCACTTGTTCTATAGCCAATGCATTTAGCTTCCCCTGAAAATTCTCCTTGAGAGGAACCCTGAAAATAATTTCAAACTTCTCTTTTGAAACATGTTGATGGCAACCTAATTGAAATAAACCAGAGGCACTTACATACATTTTGTAATGCAAGAATGTGCCTTGATATCAGGCAAGCATATGTTTTTGTGGTATTGTGATGGAAGAGAAGCAGCTATTGCTCCAATCATTACTCCTTGCCTGGCCATCCAAAGAAGGGGGCATATGAATGTGCATTTCTAACAAAGCCATTTTTTCTCTTTGAAAATCCTCTTTATTGAATTGAGCAGAGTGGAGAATGCCCTTCTCGTATCTAGAGTGACAGCTGCAGCAAGATCAACATGTCCTGACTTCAAGGCAGTGCCTGCAATTTCTCAGAGATGGCAGAAAAATTACGTTGTACTCTTAAAAGACATATGCCCGATTACAGTAAGAGCATGGCTAGGTAGCTATTTTAACACACACTCTGGTTGACTCCACCAGCTCAAATGTCATATCGAAGTACATCATCTCCAGTGCTCCCTGTAACAGATTGCTAATTCGGTTACAGCCTTGAAGTCAATTGCTTTGCAAGGATTTGTGTTTACACTAGGTTTGGCCTATCCTAGAGATATATCATCACACTGAACTTTTGACACGATCTGAATATCTTGGACTTACTAGAACATCCGTTGTCATCTTTGCTAACATCACAGAGATAAACTCTACAGAAACTTCTGCAGAGGCAATATTCTTGTGGGCCAACCCCTGTGTGTCCTTGACATCTCTGGGTTCTTCTATCCTTCTGATTCTCCCTCTACAGCTTTGCAGGGGCTCTGTACAACTCCTTCTGAACCTTGTCCAAGATTCTGTCGTGTTGGCTGGTGGCTTTTGTTCCTTTCTGATGTATGTATTACTCCCCCCTCCCCCGCAAAGAAAGGAATAGAATCTTTCACATGGCCCATCTTCACAACCATGGTTTATAGAGGTGGTGTCATTTCTTTATGCAGAAGTAACGAGGCAATTCATCCGTATCTCTTGAATACACCTTCCGTTCTTGGAAATAATCACTCTTGTAAGCGACTCTTGCATGCAGAGCCCAAACAGAGCACATGTCAAATACAGCAATAATCCTAAATGATCCAGTGTTCTGGAGACAAAGGCTGGAAATATTTAAAGAGTGTGGCTTATTACCTGATGAATATTCATTGTAGGGCAATATACAGCCAATTGGCTCTAAGTGGCAATAGAGGTTATATTTCACTGACAATGTCAAAGCGGGTTGTGGAAATGCTTACTTCCAATGTGTATCTCAGGGGCTGCAAGATTATCAGATGGTGACCACTCCCCTTGGGGCTTATCTTCAGAGAAAGGACCTCAGTGAGGAAGGGAACTGGGCATGCAGCACCACTGGTGCCTTTTGGCAACCATCACTTCTTTATGAAAGGGAGGCTCTTTCTGCTCTCTGGCCCTTCTTTCCCTCCTTGATTGAGAGAGCAAGCTGCAGGCTTCAGTACGCCCTCTGACTCAGGTTTCCATTTGGTTCCAACTTCCCAATTAGAAACATATTGTGTCCCAGGTGTTGTTCTTTTGCCTGATACCAGGATCTTCTCCATACAAAGAAGATGCTCTGTCACAGTGACTCCCTGTCATTTCTTAGTTGCCTCAGTTTTTAAAAAATAGAGAGCATTTTCCATATCGTTCAACATTTTGGATATACTTTTTTGTTTCGAGGAAACCTGACATGATTTAAGTGAGATGACGCCTGTTTAATATTGGTTGCAAGCTACAGTAATTGGGTTACTGGAGATTGTTCAAATGGGTGGGCTTAATTCACTTGAGCGTTGATTCTGGAAGACTTCTCATGAGACTATTTCTACCATATTCCAGTCATTATAGGTTAATATTGATGTTCGTCTCTACCTCATGCTTGCCTCGTGATCAGATTCATGCAATGACTAATCGCATGGCTATGCTAAATATGTTGCCCTGCACATTCCCATCATATATGCCTTTTTATGTGTTTTTATGCCCCTTATGCCCTACATTTTATGCTGGTCCATGGCCGTAATAAAGGTTGGTTGGTTGTTGCCCAAGGGATATATGAGTTCTAAGAGAAATTTCCCCACAATTCTGGGCCTTGTCAAGATGAAGGTTAAGCTTAGACTCAACTCACCTTTTCGTTTGGTGTTCAGATTTAATTTTTGAAGAGTAATCAATTAATTGTTGGCAAATTGTAATGTTCGCTCTGGTTGATGACCAAAATAAGGATTCATTCATTCATTCATTCACCATTTCATTTACAAATATTTATATACTGTTTTTCAACAAAAGTGCTCAAAGTTATTTACACAGAAGACAAATACATACATGAGATGGTTCCCTGTCCCAAAAGGGCTTGCAGTCTAAAAGGAATATAGACTCTAGCAACAACCACTCGAGGTCTGCTGTGCTGGCTATAGGGCCAGTTGCCCACCCCCCGACACTAAATATAAGAGAATCACTTTAAGGGTGCCTGTTTCCTCATTAAGCAAGAGTTTCACATTCCTAGGCTTCTCCTTACTAGGTTACCAGTTTTGGCAATCGAAATCAAATTAGTCCACCCATTACTATCTTCACTTCAGCTTATATCTCTTTCTCCCTCAGATCATGGTTCTTAATAAGTGTCTCTTCATTTTTTACATAGCTGTCTGTCTTTTCTTATCCTGAAGTGCCTGGCAGCTCAGAAATCCCTTATCCTTTTCTTGTGCCATGCATCTTTCATATTCCAGATATTTCCAAAATGGTATGCTGGCAGATGGTTTTCTTTTCCTCTCAATATTCCTGCGAGTTAGTTTCAACAATTTGCGTGAATCTAAACAGTTTTGTGGGACTGGGAAAGCCAGCCGTCTGCACCTTCCCCTGTTGGGGCAAAAGTATCATACTTCTATTATATTAACTTTCTTTTAATTTGTAACGAAGCACATATGGCTTTCAAGTTAAGTAGCAATCCTCATCACCGAGATTATTGCGGTGTTGGTGGTTTATTCTGAGTTGTATCCAGGGCAAGGCTGAATACAAATATAGACATTTTAGTCAGCAGGCAAAAGATAAATGCCTAATCAAATACTTCTGGTGCTTCAACCAAATGTGATCCATTGACTTGCTGGGGTTATAGATTGTTGTGGCACCCCTTTGGAACTCTCTGTCCACCTTTGAGCAGCTGCTAATTTGGCAAGCATCACTGGATACAAAGAACCAAGTAAATTTGATGATGATGATTATCGGGCCTCTTTTTAACCTTTTCAGAGGAATGCACTTAAATTTCTATTAGCGTATTGAAACAGGCAGCAGTGCTAGGATTTTGACTTTGAAAAGTTCATTTTCTTGGCAGCAAGAAGCTATAATTAAAACTATGCTATAAACAGTAATCTATCATTTAATACACAAGGGCTTCCTCCACTCTTCTGGAAGACATAGCAGCAAGCCCCAGCAGTAGTACTTAGTGTAGTAAGGCTCTATTAGTAATTCTATTTTAATTTTGGTTTTATAGAAGTGGGGAAAAATGCTGAAGGCTGAGTCTGCAAAAAGTCTCCAAAGGAAAGTGGAACTTTGTTGGCAAAAGCTCAGCATATGCAACTTCTCAAGTCAGGATGAGAGAGAGGTGTTTTTTTGTTTTTTGTTTTAAAAAGTCTTTTTTAAGCGAGATGTTCCGCTTTTCTCTTAAACTTCCTTAGGTGCTCCAGTCAGGTGTTCTGGGTATGGCCAAATGCATAGTACAGACCCAGTTGCTCAGAGTTTTAAATTGCAGACAGGTAAGAGTGAAATCTTGGCAGAACTGCATTTGTGGGGAAGAAGCTTGTTCTGTCATGACCTTGCTGCCAGCGGATGCATTGTTCATGCCTGAATGGCATTTCTGACAAAATCAGCATACAATCATGAACCATTTATCAGAAGTTCAGCTGAAGAAGATGCAGTCACAATGAGCCCTGACAGGGTCACTTTGAAAATGCATTCTGGCATCCCTGCATAGGGGATGTTGCGCAATCATCAAAGGCTTCTCTAGCAGCTGACCCATAGCACAATCCATGCCGGATTAGAATGTGACTCCACTAGGGCTAAAATGGTGTGAATGAGAGTATTTCAACATAGTCTGGTTGTTTGGGTTAGGTGGGAAACTTCAAAGCGGTCCTATCAATGTCATCCAGATTGGTCAATGTGTAGCTTCAGCTCCTGACCTGCCTCCTTGGGGCTTTCATTGGAGAAGAGGGCTGGTCTTGTGGAAGCAAGAATGGATTGTCTCCTTGGCTAAGCAGGTTTGCATTTGGATGGATGGCCATATGTGAGTGCAGTAAGGTATTCCTCTTAGGGGATGAGACCATAGCTTAGTGGAAGCGTATCTGCATGTTTTACATGCAGTTGGGAGAGATCCCAACTGCATATAAGGAGTTGGGAGAGATCCCTGCCTGAAGCCTTGGAGAGCTGCTGCCAGTCATTGTAGACAGTACTGACCTAGATGGACCAAGGGTCTGACTCGGGATAAGGCAGCTCCCTGTGTTCCTGTTAAAGGCCCACCTAGCACTGAGAAAAGCACGGCACAGTGGGAAATGGCTCTGCCATTGAAGTGTTTTTGCCAGAGTGGCCCCCGCTTGGAAAAGAGTGAAGATCACTGGTGAAGTTTGTGCAAGCTTTAGGAGGTGAATGTATATGAAGTAACAGGTGACGGAGATGCCCTTCGATGTCCGTTTCGCTTTCAATACAAGCCTTTGGCCAACCCCTTCCAGGGGAGTTTTGAAAGTGCATCTTGAGACTGGCAAGGCGGCAAGGCAAGTTCTGACTCACTGGCAGCCATTCAAAAGTGACATTGACGTGACTTGAGTTGATGAAAAGCAATGTTGAGAGCAGCCGTTAGCAACTCTCCCCCCCCCCCCCATGCAGCTGGGCATATTTAATCGAGGCTGTGATATGAAATCATTTTTTCCATTGCCTTTAAGGATTTAAAAATTGCACTTCTTTATCCCCTTCAAATCCCTAACCACAGCAGACCCGTTCTATTCTTCCTGTTTATGTTCACTGACTAATAAGCAATTAACACCCTGTTATGCTTCACTTTGTCTATAGCTTTAGCCTCTGATCACAGTGCTGTAGCTTCCCTCTTGTGGAAATGGCCACAGTGCCACCTTTGTTCTTTCGACATATAAATCCAAGAGTAGAAAGGTTAGGGTTAGGGTTAGAGCCTCCAGTACTTAAGGGAAGACATGGACTCGGAACGAAATTCACCTTGTAGCAAAATGCATCACCTTCTTACCAGTTTGCAGGAATATTCTGAATAATTGTTTTGATTTATGCATTTGTTTAGATTATAACATATACTTTACCAACATCAAGTAGAAATGCATACAGTGTAAAGAACAATATAGAACCTAAAGCAAATACATTCTAAGAATATATTGTGCATTTATTTTATTTTATTTTATTTAACAATAAAATGGCTGAACAGGCTCCTGTGCATATCAATATTTGAAGCTATTAATATTCCTTTGTGGCTGATGTGTATCATTTTGATTGGGAATGATGGATCACTTCTTTGTCATGTAAACGCCATGCTCCTCTTACATGCACCCTTCCGTGTGTTCAGTCAATGTGCAGATGAGCTCAAGATCACACTTCCTGGTACGGATGCAGAAGCATTCATACCCCTGGATTTCAGGGCCAAAGCCCAGGGCCTCCACAACTAAAGCTCCTACTACACACTGTTGTCCCAGTCCAGGATGGACAGAAGAAACTTCCAGCTGGATCCAGCCAAACACCCATCTAGTCCACCATCCAGCTTCATACAGTGGCCAACCAAGTACCTCAGGGAATCCTGCAAGTTGTCATGCCCTCAATCTCCGACAGCGAGGAGGAAGGGGAAGCTGTCAACTTTCCAGGCGATGCAGGAGTGTCTGAGGGGCAGAGCCTGGCTGTCAGTGTTCATGAAACTGCTGTGGATAATGACTCAGAGCAGGCACAACAACCTGAGGGAGCAGAAATCGTGAAAGACCAATCGGAAGAAGAGCTATGCAACCAACCCCCACTGACCCCCCAACAGCGGCGTGTCACGAGGTGCAGGGATCAATTGGAGACTATTAGGAAAAGCAAATGCCTCTTGCAGAGGGCTGATAAGCCTTAAACCCCTGCCAGCTGAGAGCTCTCGTGGCTTGCACTATAAATCACGTTGTCAGTCGGCTACTCACTGCTGAAAAACATTAGTCAAACTATATGTCGACAGCGTGCAGCCAAGTCCGGTCAAGACCTTGACACAAGTGAGGAAAAGAGGACAATTGCTGCTCCTGTTGGTATTCCCTAGATGTTCACGGGCATGCCCCCTCTGATCCTGACAGAAAATGTATAGTCTGTTCAAGCATAAAAACACAGGAAGCTGCCTCATACCAAGTCAGTGCTCCATCTAGCTCAGTGCAGTGCCTGGCATTGGCTCTCCAAGGTTTCAGGCAGGAGTCTCTCTCAGCCCTCCCAGGGAGTGAAGCTGGGGCCTTCTGCCTGCAAAATAGATGCTCCTGCCGTGAGCTATGGCCCCATTCCCCTAAGAGGCATGTCTTACAGCAGCACTCACATGGCCTCAAGCATCCAAATGCAAACCAAGGTGAACCCTGATTAGCAAAGGGACAATTCACGCTCGCTATCACAAGAGTGGTTCTCTACCCCCTTTATGCCAGCTGTTTAGAAGGAATGCATGAGGCATATGGGGCAAAGCATGTGTTAAAAGTAACATGTAATTTGTGCCTGAGAGAGTTGTTGAGAGATAACTGGAAAGCTGGCTGTATCCCAAAATGCCACATGCCTACTGGTAGTACATTGCCAAGCAATTCGTTTCTAATATGAACTGTTTAGTTTTAATTCTGGGACACCCATGCTACACACAGTTATTCTACTGCTTTTAAGTTTTAATTAATCAGTACAATCCCACTAATTAATGTCAGCCATACTTGCATGGAGGGAAGTCCCCAATGGCTGTCTCGGTGGCTTTCCACGATTTAATTAGCTAACCCCACTTCAATCCCACCTCTCTCTTTTTTTAATTTATGTTAGTGACAGTACAGTGTTTTTCAACTTTATGTTGAACCAAACAAAACTCTGCAAAAAATGAAGGAATTGCACACAGACCTCACCCAGGCTCAGCATGCGCAGAAAGAAAATGACCTTTGTTAGAAAGGAGACAATTTTGTCTTCCTGCAAGAGAAGCAAATCAATTGGGATGTGAAGTCTTTTAGTTTCTACAGGTTAATGAAACTTTTTGCAGACATCTGATTATCAGATCATTTCCCAAAAGCTCACATCTTGACAGATAACACTGGAATCATTCATTAATGGGAATTTGATCCAACAGGAGGTGTGTGTGTGTGTGTGTGTGTGTGTGTGTGTGTGTGTGTGTGTTCATTCCATCAATATCCTGCTTTGAAGTAGAGCAAGATGCAATGACATTTCAGCCTTGTATGCACAATGTAGAATTAGGAAGGTGACATAAAAGCCAGTTTTATAGGCAGGTGTATGATGTTTCAGAACTTCAGGGGTTTTTTTAAGGATGTGATAAACATTGACACACAGGTCATAGAACAATATAACTGCAGCAACTGTTATGTTTTTATTAGTCTCAGTTTCATAAGTCTTCATTGAAAGACCAACTATTATAATGTGGGGAAATTCCTAATAGATCTGACTCGGAACTAATGGCCAACCATCCACAAAGACTGGGACACTTTAAACAAAGTTTCAGGGGCAGATCTGCTTCTAGGTTCTGCAAGAGAGTTCTAAACCATCCATGAACCCAGTTTGCATGAGAAATATGCGCAAGCATTTTTCAAATGCTGAAGAACAGTGTGTAGTGCTTTTTCCAGTGGAAAGACCTTGGCTGTACATGTTAGAACATCTTTGGGGCCTGGCCGTGCTGTTCCTAGGCTAGGTTATAGGTGTTCCATAGCTTTTCATATATTCAGGTGTTTCTACATTCAATCCGCAATATGTTTTCATGAAAAAGAAAATCAATAGTGTCGCTTTAAATTAGTCTGGAAGGACACAGTTGGAAGAGCTATTTTAAGTGAAGTTCACAAAAGAAAAAAGAAATTGCATTTTAATTGCATCAAGATAACAGTTAATCTGCTTCATGGTGAATCAAAGCATGCATCTGGCACTGGGCAAACAATCTCTTCCCTTTTTAATAAATTTGTTCAGAATGCTCTGTCTTCCCATAGAGACACCGACTTTATGATTTCTCCCCCCTTTCTACTTCATTTATCTTTGACATTTAATTTCCAGATGGGTCCATAATGTGACGGATACTTTATTTCTTAAGGTATCCCAGTCGTGAAATCATTTCGGAGAGCCCAGAAAGCTGATAGCTGCCAAATAGGTAGCAGACCTCTTTCATTTTTTGATATATTAACTGATTGCTTAGGGTTCATTCAGTGCAATGTAGGTAATGCCAGCTTAAGATGAGGAAAGGTCCATCTTTGCTTCCAAGTTCTTCACAAAAATGAATGTAAAGGAAGCATTCTCCCTCTTGTTAACACTGTGGAAACTGGTGGTGGAAGAAATGACAATCATACTTCAGAGTCAGGATGAGAAGGGTTATTCTGTTCTTGTCCCTTTCTTGTTTCTCTCATTCACTTTGCACGGCGTTTCGCTCATCCTGAACTCCAGGCCGAGTAGGGGAATTTCTAACGTGAATCCCAGAATTGGAGTGTGCACCATATGCTAGTTTTCTATCCCTCCACTACATTTCAAGAAATACTGACTGTGAGGGGTCAGGACCCAAGAGATGGTTTAGAACTGCCTCTTCTGGATGGGGTTACACTCCCCCTGAAAGATCAGGTACGTAGCCTGGGAGTGCTCCTGGACCCAAAGCTTTCTCTGGTTTCTCAGGCTGAGGCAGTGGCCAGGACTGCTATTTATCAGCTTTGGCTGATTTGTCAGCTACGTCCATTGCTAGAGGTGAATGACCTTAAAACAGTGGTACATATGCTGGTAACCGCCAGACTTGTCTACTGTAATGTGCTCTACGTGGGGCTGCCTTTGTACATTGTCTGGAAACTACAATTTTATGATAAATAATAAACAATAATAATTTGCACCTCTCTCTCTCTTGCTTTCTCTTGCAAATGGTGGTTCACCATTTTCTACAGAATGCCTTGTGACTGTTGCTACATGATTGCATAGTGTAGCTCAGAGGGGCACTATAGGGGGAAATAAAATGAAGCCAATGTGGGGTAACTTTTTTCCACCTCCCCCAAAATATGAAAAATGGGGGAGCACAACTTGTACATTTTGAATACATTTTGAGGCGGTTCACAGAACCAAAAACTGGGCAGGACACATGTCCTACCCAGGTTTAGGAGCTGTGTGTGCCCCATATTTCAGTTTTGTGGGAGGAAACAACTAGGTAGGGGAAGGTACAAGTGATTGTGTTGGAGACAGGAGACAGGTAGGGACAGCTCCATCCTACCAAGCTTACATACCCAGCATTTAACCAAGGTAGGAGAATAAATAAGTGACTGTATCTTCCATATTGTTATTTGTACAGTAGGTACAGACCTACTATACATCACTGCATGTCAGCTGCCTGTCATATAGTGCAATATTGGGATCAAATATCACCAGTAAAATACAGATATATGGCATATTAGATGGTGATTTGGCAAAAGGGTTGCTGGTGATATCTTGAGAATGATCAGCATCAACGTTCATTTAAACAAATTCTGGGAAGAATTTTCAAAATAAATTTGTTCCAGCAAATTTGTTTTGGCTCTTGCTCTTTTGTGGAGAGATAATTGTTTACCCTTTACCCTTCAGCAATGTGCTCTGATAATTAATGTTTACCACTGAAGACCATAGGCAAGAAAAGTTGCTTATTTATGCTTCCTCAACTCATCATTTTGTGCCTGAGAGAGAGTAGGCAAATGCATACATATTTTATGTTCTCTTTCTCCCACCACATATTTTTATCTCTCCCGTTTGCCCTTTTCCCCTTCCATCCTTTTAAAGGTATCACCTCATTTTTAGTTCTGTAGGGTTTGTGGGGTTCTCATTTTCTCACTTCCCATAGGTATTTAGTAACTCATCTACTTGGGAACTTGCGTGGAATGTTTGTTGCAAAGAAGACAGAGAGAGCTGGAGGAAATAGGTCACATTTTTATAAGAGGAATAACAGAGCAATAAAGACAGGCTAGAAATAAATAACTGAAATAACTGAGTCATATATGAAGAAAAACATCTTCCTCCATGCTTCATAGAGTTACAGTTTCTCTTTAGGTTTTTGGGTGTTTTTTGTTTGTTTGTTTTTAAATATAATAATACTTGAACTGCATTTTTGAAAGTGAGACCCCTTTCCCAATGCTTTGTTTTTCTGTCAAAATGGAAATAGGTTTAAAACAGCTTATTGTCCCATAAAATGTGGATCTTAGCAAAAGCTGAGCGTTTGGATTGATACTGCCTTCCCAAAAAAGACAGCCAGGAGGATTCGGATAGTTTTATTAAAGCAGGGTAGTTCAACCAGGCTAAATGTATAACTTTTTATGATATGCATTGCACTAGAGAGGGAGAAGAAGAAGAAGAAATAGTTGTGTGTGTGTAAAATCTTGTTTGTTTACTGCTGAATTTTCCCAAATGTTCTCAGTCTAGGAAGACAGCTTTTAAAAAAACCCACCCAAAAACCATCACTGAGTGCTTCAGTTTTGATGAAAAATATTGTATTAAAGTTCCTTTTTTTCTACCAGTTAGAAAAAAACAGTGACTCTATTTGCAGTTGCCTGCTGTGAACTGTCATGCCACTGTTCTTTGCTAATGTTCGCAAAGTAATGAAGTGTATACACTGACATGGACATTTTAACCTTTCATAAATATACTCTTGAATTATTGCACAATTAACCTTGGAAGCTGAAGAGTAGTTAAAGACAAATCTGATGTGGAGGGACACAGAAGCTTCCCTGGCTGGCCTGAAGACTGAGTGATTTGCACCGTTCCAAAGGATTGCGGGCAAATAGTTGAGCCTTTGAGAACAATTCTGCAACACCTTGGAAGGCCCCATCTCTCCTGCTTCCTCTCCTCCATACTGCCCCATGGCACCTCTTTATGTCCCTATTCGGGGCAGAGGGGAGGTAGCAGAGACCGTAGCTGCAAGTCCCCATCATGGTTTCCTTTTCCCCTTCTGCCTGTCCTAAGTTACCCAGAAACTTACCTTCATGGGCTGGAGTGGTGGGAAGGACAGTCGCTGAGATCCACCATACTGTTCAAGGGGGTTGCATTGCTGGCATTTATGTTAATGCTTTTTGCCTTAAATAGCACCATTAAAGCCATTTATGTTGACAAGTTACTTCTCGAAAGGTGCAGGTAAATGCATTCATTACATTTAGGCATGTAGAAATGGGTGAACCGATTGCATGTGTTCATTGCAAAGTTCAAATACACGTCAGCAACAGCAGGCTGCTTTCTCAGTGTCTTCAGGCATCTGGAAGAAATAAATCGAACTATGCTTCATTATGTTGATTATGATTTGAAAGCCCATGTCCAATGCTACAAGTGGAAACGGAAAACCTCTCTTGTTGCGCAGAAGGAAACAATTCCCTCACTACCGAGACAGAAGCCCTGTTCACAAGTTACAATGAAAAATGTCTGAACAGGCTTACAGCACCAAAGTGGGTAAGAAATCTCACCCTGGGGCATCACTCACCCCCTCAACCTTGCTGCTCATGGTTGCAGAGACTTTTTCGCGAAGAGGAAATTCTGCGACCGTGTTGGCAGGTGCTTCCATGATTGGCATCCCATCCCAAACACCTCTGTAACCCTGTGCAGTGAGGTCAAGGGGGTAAGTGATGCCCCAGGGTGAGATTTCCAATGCACTTCGGTGTTGTAAGCCTGTTCAGATTTTTTTTTTTTCATTTGAACATAGGAAGTGCGCTATACTCTCTCCCTATTTCCTTGTTAGTCACTCCACATCCAACCAATGTGAACATCCCTGAACCTCTGCACATGTGCTTCTTGTATACAGAGAGCAACAGAAAACAAGAGTTTTTCTACATGATCCAGTAGCTTGGAGGGGCCTGGGAACAGGGAGAACATATGCCCCATTGTTGCATGGCTATACAGTGTCATCCCATCTGCCCCTCTCTGCACATTCAAACATAATGCCAGAATAGGGCTTCTGGTAACAGGCTTCTAGAAAGCTGATGTCCAGATTCACACCATCCTTCAAAGAGTTAATGGAGCTAGAACAGAAAATGAGACTTTGAAAGTGTATTTGAAAATCCAGAATAGTTGTGTCTGTTGGTATGTTGTCCCTTAAAATTACTTGGGCCAGGGTACAGCAACTCACCACTAGCCCAGTACAGAAGGAATGGATTTAGCCACTTTTTCTTTTCTTTTAGAGCTTGCACTGAGATTTTTTAAAAAGAAATAAATTCACAGCAAATGTCAGGATTCCTCCCAAGGAAAAACAACTAAGACGTTTCAAGAGAAGCTAACAAGTTGAACAAGTGAAAATTCTCAAGGAATTCCTGCAAACATCTAAAAAAAATTGTCCTGAAAAAATGTGCTTTAAAAAAAAATAGATTGGAGAGAGTTCGTAATCTTCAAGTAATAATATTACTTCATATTTGCATGGCTTGCTCTGTGGTGCTCTCAAAGCATCAAATGAGCACATTAATCCAGAGACAAACCCTATGAAGCAGCTGTGGTAAGTAAGCATTATCACACTATTACACACAGTGAAGCTGAGAGGGAGAGGTTAAATGTTTGTGCCCCAGACTAGACCCGGTAAAGTAATACCCAAAGGAACTTGTGGATAAAAGTGCCTTATTTTGCTTTCCTCTCTTTTCCCCCACTGGATTGTGTTTTTATCAGCGTGTGTTCAAATGTCAGTTGGATGCTCCTGAAATTTTGCAAATCCATCAAGCATAACAAAGTTCTCTAAGTCTTTATCATGGAGAAGCTTTTGTAAGAAGCACAATAGGTTTGGGGTTTTTTGGAATAACAATAGGTTTGGGTTTTTTTTAGTGCCCAGCCTCTTTTAACATCAGAACGCAGGAAGCTGCCTTATGCTGAGTCAGAACAGTGGTCCATCTAGCTCAGTATTGTCTTCACAGACTGGCAGCAGCTTCTTCAAGGTTGCAGGCAGGAGACTTTCCCAGCTCTATCTGAAGCTGCTGCCAGGGAGGGGACTTGGAACTTCCTGCATGCATGCAGGCACTCTTCCCAGAGCAGCCCCATCCCCTGAGGGGAATATCTTACAGAGCTCACACATGTAGTCTCCCACTCAAATGCAAGCCAAGATGGATCTTGCTTAGCAAAGGGGACAATTCATGCTAGCTGCCAAAAGACCAGATCTTCTGCAATGAAGGAAAGCCTTTCTTCGTTGACTTTACTGTTCACCCAGCACTGGTTTTTTCCCCCCTAGTCAAATGATCAGCTCTCTTTAAAAGGATGTATTGCATTTTATGAGCGTTAAATCTAGTATGGTGTATCTTGTCTATAATTTCAGCTTCAGCCATTTGATGCGATACTCTCAACAAAGCCCTTGCTGTGATTTGACAAGTGAATGGACCCCCCCTGACCCAGATATTCCCTTCTCAAAAGCCTTTACACTCACAATAACAATATTAATTGTACGTTTTGTCGGGTATTTATTTATTTATTTATTTTTGTTTGTTTGTTTGTTTGTTTGTTTATAATATTGAAATGAAAGTGCTGACAGGCACCTTAGCTGGGGGAGGATCTGCAGCATTTTAAGTGTTTCCGTTGCTATCTGATAAACCTTTGAAATTATAGCTCTGCTTTGTTTCAGATGGTTAATAATCACTTTACCAAATGTCTTTGTTTATATTAAGAGTGGGCGGACTGTCTGGAGTTATTCCTTAAATGTATACATAATTGCAATTCTCTCTCTCTCCCTCCCTCTCTCTCTACACACACACACATATACATTTAAATAGACACAGTATGTATTCCTTTTATATTTAAAACTAGCAAGATAGCTATTAAAGTCCAGATTTCCTAATAAAAGTAGCCCATCCATCCATCCATCCATCCATACACACATGTGCGTGCGCATGCACACATACACAAAATGAAAAGTTAACCCTTTCATGGTTGCTCACTCTTTTAATGCATTCTCTTCCCAATTGCCTTGTATTGGATCTTTGTATGCCATGTATACTGCCTTGAATATCACTGTAGAAGGAAGGCAGGATATACATTAAATAAATAAATAAATAAATAAATGTAGATGCCTCGGGCTGCATTTTGCCCTGATATTGCTATGCCAAGTGAATTTCTTCATCTCAACTGCCAGGGATTTTGAAATCTATCCTCTGTACTCAATATTAAATGTCACTGTCAGTTTACCTTGGGAGAAATGAAGTTCATCTGAATGTGGTTGTCATGATGTATCTATAAACAGTTTGCAATCTCCTTTTTTAAAAAAACCCAAGGAAAGCTAACATTTGATACACATTTAGACATATTTCATTTTATTATTGCTGGGTTATCAGCCCTTGTAATGTTCAGCAATCCTTTCTCTCTCCAGCCTTTGATTTACATACGGTAGTGGCGGAGCAGGGAAATCCTCACTCTTGATAGACCAATGGTCTGACTCAGTATATGGCAGCTTCCTGTATTCCTATTTTCCCTTTGTTTCTTCCTTAAGAGATGAAGCAGGCTGGGGACATGAACCTAGACTTTCTTGCTCCTGTTCCATCACTTGCATGCTATTTACGCAGAGGGCATCTAAACAAGGAGGTGGGGTATGTCCATCCATCCTTAAAACAAAACAAAATCAACTTCTTCACTGTACTGTGCGTGGCTTTCAAGATCAGGATCAGGCTTTGATGGATCCCAGGAGAGAGAAAACATTTATAATGGTTTGTTGTTATTTTGTTGAGTGAACTTACACACACACACACACACACCATAGGTTTATAATATATAATTTAATAACCGTGTTGACAGGCTCTTAATGCTCTTGGAGTGCCGTGCAAAAAACAAACCAAACAAAAAACTCACACTGATGTCAGTAGAGTGGTGCTTTGCTTTGTGTTGTTAATAGGCCTTGTAAAAATGTCCTTGTTTACAGTAAGTAAATGTCCCTCAGGTCAGGGACGCCAATCGGCACATGTCCAAATTGATTGCCCGACTAAGTACAAATGTCCTAGAGTGTGGAAGCAAAGCATTAATAGTATTTATCACTTTTCAGAGGACAAAAGGAAAGCATTTAATTTGTAACAGGAAGTTTCAGGATCATAAATCGCACTTAGGAAGGAATGCTGTGCCTCCCCACTCCTTGGAGCAGTAGGGATAATTTTTGTGGGTAGTTTTTTCAGCAGGGCCAGTTTGGGAGCGTATCCTTTTCAGGATGCTTGTTTATAAATATACAAGCTAAGTGTGGCTAAACAAGGAAGCACCCAGAGAGAGAGTGCTCTTCTTTTAAAGCTTTCTCCGTTCCCTTAAAAAACAGCATGAAGTCCTAAAGTTTCCAGGGCGCTTCATGCTATTCGGCAGGAAAGCTGGGGCTTCCCTCCCTTTAGCTGGCTGCGTTCCAAGTGGCACACTTGATCCATCAGCCACCGTGGGGTACGTCCAATGATCATAACTAGTTTGTCAGCCATCAAGAGTTTGAATGAAACACCTTTGCCGAATAGTCCTCCAAAAGCTGTTCATCTGATACCGCCCAACAGCATTTTCAGTACCGCATGAACCTGCTTGGCTTTTTGGTTGTTTAAAGAGTCTTTTGTGCTGTGTACACGGGTGTCCCCCCCCACTCCCAGTTAGTTGGCAGTTTCTCCTGGGTCACTTGGAGTGAAATGCACGTGATGCCAGTCCTACAGGCACATCTACAGAGAGACACCAGAAATGTTGCGGTATCGCAGCCCATATGGTGTGCAAACTTGGCCACACTTTGGCAACACCTGTGCTGCTTAAAGAGCATACGATGGCCCAGTCGGGTTTTGTGTAGCTGTGAATGTGCTGTCGCTCCTGGCTTTAAAGGGGCTCTTTTGCAGACTGTGGCTTAAGAATGAGATTGATATTTTCTGCTTCTTTCTTTAAGCAAAGGGAGTGTGGAAAAATAGCAAAATGCCAGTGTGCCAGCACACCTCTCATGCTTCCCTGCCCAATTCAGTTGTCAAGATCAGCAAAGCCCTATTCAGAAATAATGTTGGACACTCATATCACGAGTGTACAATGAACACAGGTACAGATGTGGGAGGGGGATTTATGGTGGTTAGTGGCTGGGAGCCGTGTGGCTTCCGTTGCAGCATAATGATCGCCCCCAAAACGAGCTGGGATTCCTTAGCCTGCTTTGGGGGGATTGTGGGAATAGCCTCAGGATCTGAAGAGGGCTCTCCCTCTCTGTTCCACCAGCATCTGTTTTTCATCTGGTTGAGACACAGGAGAGGGCCTTTTCAGCAGAGGATCCAGAGACACGTCCTGGGTAGCACATGCAGTTCATACAGGTCAAGCCTGTCTGATGGTGTGCACTTAGAGCAGATCTAATACTACCCTGAAGTTATGGATTGCAGGAAAAACTAGGCAATGGCAGGTAAGTTGGTTTTCAGGTCCTCTTGTGTTGATCTTGTCCTTGAGGAAGTCCTGATAGATTTTCCAGGAGAGAGAAAATCCGTATTTTTGTTGTTAACAACCTCTTTTGTTTAGTTATCCATTCTTTAAAATCACACTTGGTTTATTAGCCATTCAATACAATTTCTTCTGATTTCATAGCTCCCATTTCTCTCAATGGGAGATTGGGGTGCAGCTCCCTTGGGCCCCAGGGCAGGTTCCCCAGCAGTCATTTTCCAGAGTTCAGAGTGTTTCATTCCCTATCAACCCTAAATGAATGGGCTGAAAATGAGTAACCCATTCATTATTCAAGGAGAATGCTTGCCATTCACTTTGGAATAAATGAAAAGTGAATCTTCAAAAAAGGAACCAGTATCTTCATTTGTCATGAAATGAATGCCCGAGCCTGGAAAGCACAACTTGAAGTTACTAGTTTTCAGGCAGCCTAGTCCTGACCAGCATCTTTCCTTGATAAATGGTAGTACTGAAGTTGTACTATTGCCAAGCGAATGCAGTCCCCCATTCATTTATATGTGCCCAGAGAGAGAATGTAGGTTTCTTTACACCGCTACCCTGGCACCGTGATTATGTTAGACAGAAAATGATGTACCTTTTTAAAAACATACATTTTACAGCTACCTATTTTTTATTCACTTTTCTTGGAAATCTCCTGAGGAAGCAAGACGTATCGAAATTTAAAACAGCGCCAAGAAAATCGTTTACTGAGGTGAAGCTGCAGAAAGCAGAAGTGACAGCAGTTCTAGGAAGGAGCTTTGCCTCTTGACGCTAAGCTGTTCTGTCACATACCATCAATTGGGCCATTATGTGGCACACGAGAGCTGTAATAAATTGTCAGATTTGCTTCTTAGCTGAAATGATGGGATGGAAATTTACAGTGTGTTTCAGGATTGGGGAGAGGGGTGGGCATGCAGGGGGCGCAGGGGGATGTACCAAACAGCCATTTCCCCCCATGCACAGCCTCACCCTTGCTGCTGCTGTTACACAATTCACAAAGCAGAGGTAGAGTCCAGAGTACTCCCCTCTCCTCCTTTATTTCAACGGAAGGAGGGGCTGCTTCACACCTCTTCCTTTTCCATTTCTTCTTCTTCTGCTTTTCAACCACAAATAGTTCTCAAAGGGGTTCACATGACGAAAGGAGTCAATCTAGGATCCCACTCAAAGGAGACACCCAGCATCAGCCCCTGGAGAGATGCTGTGCATAGGCATTGTTGGGAAAGGAGAGCGGTGGGGTGTGTGTGTGTGTGTGTGTGTGTGTGTGTTGTGCAGTGTGTGTCTATATTCTAATTCACGGGTTGTGCTAAATACAGTTAACAACACTTCCTACCTGTGCCGTGTGTTTGCAGGTAGACTGGTATTTCTAAATAGATGTAAGTACCGGATCTCTTTGGCTTTTTTAAAGACACGAAGTGCCCCCCGTCCCTCCCGCTGGCTGTTTGAAGCCGTTTTGGAAGATGTCACTTCACATTGAACCCACAGGGTTTGCAGGCCTTTAGAAGATATTCTGAGCTGTGAAACCATTTTCATGTGCCATCTGCTGCCCTGCGAAGGACACGTTCAAGGGCCCTCCATTTGTCGAAGCCTTCAAGTCATCAATGCAAATTCCTCCTTTGATCACCTGCACTTTGGAAGGTGATGGAGTGGTATCATCTGCACAGTTCACTGGGCTTCATGCTCCATCTGCCTGAGGAGAAGAACAGACAGATACATCTTCCTGAAAGTTTGCTTGCGCAAAAGCTTCCAATATTTTTGGTTGTGCCTGGTAGGGGAAGTGCAAGAAAGCAAGCTCACTCTGCTTTCCAAAGTAGTAGAAAGTTCCGCAGAGTACGGAGGGCACTTAATTTGCCTTTTTCACTTGTTTGTTTGTTTGGGGGGGGCAATTTTCCAGCCTCAAGGAACCTAATTGGAACCTTTATAAATGTAATAAATAAATGAATAAATAAATAACTCTCCCAATCCGATTGACTCTAATGCCCCATTATCTGTGGTTCCATTATCTGTGATTCCCCCATGAAACAGAACCCCCACAGATAATGGGGTTCACCTGAATTGGAAACGAACAGACTCCTAAAACAGCCAGAACAAGTACTAACCTCGTAGGAGATCTCCAAAGACCAGCTGCACTCAAGAACATTTCACCTCCCCACCTAGTACTGAATCATCTCACTCTCTATTTAAATGTGCACTGCGGCAAGGTGCTTCTCTCCCACCTATTAGCTGAAGACTGTAACATTCCAAAGGTTGGAGAGATTTCCAGACATTAAGGACCTGTTATGCAAACCACAGTGATAGGTTGAAACCACCCAAAGGCAGCCATCTCATGAGCAATATTACAGTAAAACCTCAGTTTTATGGACCCTGATCTTACAAACTTTGGATTTTAGGGACAATTGTCCACTGAACTATTGGTTTCGCCACTGAACTGAAAGGCTCAGATTTTATGGACAAAGTTTTCCAAATCAGGGTTTTTGTCTGGTGAACTTCACTCAGGCCATGTAAGTACTGTATTAATGTAATGTGTGCATATGTAAACCACCTTGAGATAATTTTATGAAAGGCGGTATATAGATCTATCAAATAAATACATTTATATGCAGTACATTAATACAGTAATAAGAATACAGCACTGTTTTTCCTAACTTGTTTTAGCATCTTATGTGCCCATGTGCTGCTCACCCTGATCTTACGAACCTAATCTGGACAACTCTCCCCCCCTGCTATGGTCCATAGAGCTGAGGTTTTATTATAATTATATAACAGTATCCCATTGGTTTGTTTCAGCGAGGCATTGAAATGAAGACAGAGGAGGACTTCAAACGCCCTCTGTTGCCTTACTGGTCTTTTTGTATCACTCTTATATCCGGTTTGACTCATGCCCATGGCCTTCCCTCCTCCAGGTCTGTCACTCTCGCCCATCCAAGGGTGCTGCTATAATTGAGCGGATGGGTTCAAAGAACCCAGGGCCCCCAGCTCCACTCCTCCCTATCTTCTTCATTATCTGCCTCACTCCAAGGGGCCGCCGGAGAGAGGGGTGAAGACGGGCCCCCTCTGCCCTAGCTATACCCCTGCAGCCATCCAAAGATTTCCTCCTCCCTCCAATGATTCCACCTCTTGTCTCCTGCTGCCCTTTATGCCTCCACATAACACCTAATTGATACAACCCCCTAATCTCCATACCCCACTGCAATTCCACTTCCCTCCACTACCTCTGTTACCTCCTTTGTACCTCTTTTTGATTGTGAGCCCGCCTAGGGCAGGGACCTGTAAAGCACCATCTATGTGGATGGCACTACAGAAACAATAAATAGGTGTGGTGTGTGTAGGGGTGTGTGTGAGTTTAACAACAACAACAGTGGACTATGCACTAGTTAATTAAGCTGTGCATGGATTCTCAGTGTTGAGTCCCCAGCTGTTATTGGACTTCAACTCCTATAATCCCCAACCAAAGGCCTTTGGGGCTGGGGATTATGGGAGTTGAAGTCCAATAACATCTGGGGACCCAACGTTGAGAATCTCTGGGGTAGAGGATACTGCCTGGATTTTTTGCCTCAGGTCCCAAAGGTTTTGAACTTCACCTTATGTATTATGTTTTGTGTGCCTCTCTGCAAACACATCCATGTATGTGTTTCCCTTTTCAGGGAGCAGGTTTTTTGGATCTGTACAAGTTGGAATATTTTAAAGTGGAATGTGTGTTGCATGCTAGTGTGAAAACAATGTCTAAGGAATCAAGGACAGCCTTTTACATATATTTTTGTTTCCTTAGTCAGTCCAAAATGTTTAAAGTAAAAAGTAAATGTTTTAAAGGAAAATGTTTAATGGAAAAAGTATTGAGAGTTTTGGTTGGAATACCGCAGCTTCCCAGTGACTGAAAAGTTAAGTTAAATTCTTTTTAGAATTTCTTCCATATGCCGCCCAGGGCTGTTCCTATCAAGCAGGAGAAGAAACACGTCAGGTAACAAGATGTAGGAAACAAGGGTACATCTCAAAAGTCTTAGCTGTGGGGCTTTTGTGTGCTTCCACATTGATTTTTGCTAAGTGCTATCGGCATATTTCCCTTCATTTAAGAAAGCTGGTACCTGAGCAGCAATGTAAACCTTCTTTCATCACCATAAAGACATGCCACTTCCTTTTGGGAAGAGATTTATTGGGCCAGTCATCTAGGAAATGCTTTCACATGCCTGTCTTGTCTAGGCTTCATTGAATTCAGCTTGCTGGCTTTTTTCTTCGTTATTCTTATTGGATAGGTACTCTACCTCTCTAACTCACGACTTCAGTTTTGTTGTCTCCTAACACATTTAGAGGTTCATGGTGAAAAGGATTATTTTGCCAGCTGCATCACATGGTGTTAGAAGGTCTTGGAAGTGTCCAGCGTGGTGGATAATTTACACAGAAAGCTGCCTTCTACCGAGTGAGGCCATTGGTCCAACTAGCTCAGGATTGTCTACCCAGACTTGCAACAGCTTCTCCAAGGCTGCAGGCAGGAGTCTCTCCCAGCCTTATCTGGAGATGCTGCCAGGGAGGGAACTTGGAACCTTCTGACTGCAAGCATCCTAAGTGCTTACAGGTGTAGTCTCCCTTTCAAATGCAATCCAGGGTAGACCCTGCTTAGCAAAGGGGACAGTTCATGCTTGCTACCACCAGACCAGCTCTTGCTTTATGCAAAGAAATGAAAAGGTCAAGGAGCATATCTTGAAAGCAGAGAAACCAAACCTTAAAACTAAATATTAAAATATTAACAAGATTCAAATTCTTTTTCACTTCAGATCTCCCCACATACACTGGATCCACTGGAGGGGGGGCGGGGTGGGAGCATGCCATTAGGCCTCCACTGATGTGCTTCTTGGCCGTGCCCCTGAATGTCTTTGTGTTCAGCACTTGTCTCCAGTAGGAATTTTGATCTCCGGGATTAACTTTCCCTGCATTCAACCACCCTTTCCTCTTCAGACAAGTGCTGAATGTGAGGACACTGGTGGGGAGGGGGGAGCACGGAACACATCTGCACAGGGGCTTGGCTAACTAGCACCTAGCACACTCCTGTTCCCCCCTACATGAGTTCTACATTAGTGTAATAATGCCTGAGTAGACTAGATTTGCAAGAGGTCAACAATCCCATAGATGCTGTTAGTCTAAGTGCCACGCTACACATTCGGTTAAACACAATGGCCACCATCCTAACTAATGAAGCATTGGCAGTGGTTCAGTGGGAGGGCAGATGTTGACAATCTCCCCTTTCCCCTGGAAGCCCTCTGTGCCCTTGAGACTATGTCCTTGAAAAGTGCAGCCCTTAAGGACATTTATTTTGGTGACACAGAGAACTTCTGGGAGAAGGGGAGGTCATTGAAATCCACCTCCCTGTGAGCTCTATGGAACTGATCCACCGCATGGGCACATCTCGTGGTGCACGGGTGAGTTAGGATGTCAGACGCAGTTGCTCTACAAGATGGTGGATTCTTCTTCTTCTTCTTCTACCTTAAATATTAGCCGAAATTGTATTTAATCACACCAGTTTATTGTGATCAATGGACCAGAAATAGAAATAAGTGCAGACAATGGACCAGTGATCAGACTCTGTGTAATGTGCTTCCTATGTTCCTACCTTCATTTAGTATATTAGGTTATATTTAGGGTAAATTTCTGTTTTCTGTATGCAAGTACCTTAGGAATTGTGATAGGCTCTGTGTCAATGGGGTCAGCAACACCCAAGAAAGTAGGCACGGTTCAAAGGAAATAAGTTATAGATACAAACTCAGAGTTTATTGTCAAAGTCCAATGTATTTTGAGCTAGACTGACCTCTCCAAGAAGGGATATTTAATTCAGAGAGAACTTGGGATTCAGACCATAGCACACTTGCTTGTGCAAAGACTCTTTGAGCTGTCTCTTGGTGTGTGATGACTTGCTTTGTCTTCTTTTGTTATCCTGGGATGAAGAAGCAGATTCTGACAGATAGCAATTTCAGTCTGTCAGCCCATCCAAAAATGCTACCTGTCTGATTTTGCAACTTTTGGACCAGGGAAGCAGACAGTAGTCCAAGTGAGGAGTTTTAGCAGCTGTTAGAGCAGCTGGTGTTTTCTATTCATAAATGCAATTCCACCCCAGAACCTATCAAAATAAATACTGGGATGTCATGAGTATATATATAAATGTAAGTAGCTTTTACTTTCCAAACATCGATCCCCATCGTGAGTCTCTAGAGAATAAAGCAGGCTAGAATTCCAAATATGTATGAACAACTCAATTGCAGAAGCTCACGGCAGCCCTCATTTTGAGTTGTAAAGATGTAAGTCTTGTGATCGCTGGTAGCTTTAAAGTGAGAGAACGTAATGTATGCTTACTGAAGGAAAAGTTTGGCCAGTAGATGCAAAACAGTCTTAAGCCAATATGCTTAGAACGAGCGCTAGTCTCCTGTACCTCAGGCAATCTCCACCATATAATAACAGGAGCAGGGGCTTGTTGTTATGCTTTGGTGATTAGAGGTCTAAGCTTTGGAAATGGAGCAAAATTAGAAAAATAGCAGATTAATCTCTTTTTGGCTGTGTAAACATAATTCTGCATATTGAATTGAGGGGATTGCTTAATCCCTTCCAATCATGTTTCTTCCAATTAACTCACAAGCTTTAAATACTTTCAGTCTCCGGCAGCTGAAGAAGCATGTGTGTGCACATGAAGAGAGAGGAGGGTGCTAATCCTGAATTAAAGTCATTTTCTTTGGCACAAAGGCAAGCGGCAAACAGAAGTCCTGAAGTGGAGGCAGTTGGGAAACAAATCAACAACAAAAACAGGGCTTTCTGAAAAGCCCCAAGTGTTTGGAATAGGGTGGAATAAGAAGAGCTGGGTTTTTTAAAACCCACAGAATTGGCATTTTCAGTTTGATTAGAGTCTGGTGGATGAACTGCTGAGAGGAGAGTGGAACAGAAGGAGGAAGAAATGAATTGACTTTCAGGGAAGTAGGAAATGTTTTGATTGTGATCTTGTCACTTGTGTAGCACTTGTAAGGAGCAGAACAATTTTACCATCCTAGGAGTCAGAACATAGATGGGCCCTGTGAGTTTGCGATCCACCTTCCATGCATGGCTGCCAGCATCTTCGTGGTTTCTCCCACTTTGTTCAGGGTCCACATGGAAACTTCTTCCAATATAGTTCCTCTACTAGCTGCTTAGCACCCCAGAGAACACACCTCCCTAACGGCTGAGTGTTGCTTGTTTACTAGACACATGGCCTTCTAAACATGCTGTGAGATAATGGCCAGGTTCACACAAAATGTGAAATTGCTCAACTATGTCGGGCTGCCTTTGTATGTAGTTTGGAAACTTCAAAATGCGGCAACCAGACTGGTCTCTGGGGTAACCTGGAAAGAACATATTATGCCTGTTTTAAAACAGTTGCACTGGCTGCCAATATGTTTCCGGGCAAAATACAAAGTGCTGGTTATTACCTTTAAAGCTCTGAACAGCTACATTAGAGAGCACCTTCTTCAGTATGATCCCCATCGCTCGTTGAGGTCATCTGGAGAGGTCTGCCACCAGTTACCACCGGTACGTCTGGTGGGGACTCAGAGCTGGGCCTTCCCTGTAGCTGCTCCTGGTTTATGGAATGCACTCCTGGCAGATATCTGCAGTCTAGGCTCATTGATTGCCTTTAAGAGAGCCCTAAAAATTTACTTGTTTGGCCTGGCCTTCCAAGGTTTTAAATTGCTTTTTAAAATATTTTAATTAGTTTTAAATGATTTTTAGTTTTTTAAAATTGTTTTTATATTGTTTTTAGCACTGTGCCTTAAATGGTGTGTGTTTTAATGTCTTTTTAAATTTGTTGTACACCACCCCAGAGCCTTTGGATGGGGTAAAAATAAATGGAATGAATGAATGAATGAATGAAGTAGCACTCCTGGTTGCCATGAGCTGCCACAGCCCTGGAAACACAGGATAGCCCTCCTTCTGGCCTCTGCAATGGAACGCTAAGATTGGGCGTGTCGTAGGAACCCGCCAGTCTGGCATAGCTTGGAATACTTGTGGCACAGACCCTGACATCTGTAACTTAGAGCTGAAGTGAACGACAGATGTCAGGTTCCGCGCCACAAGTGTTCTGTGCCACAAACCCACCAATTTGCTAAAACTGACGAGTTTGTCCGACACATCCCATCTTGGCATAACATTACTGAGACCAAAAGCAGGGTTCACATGTGTGTTTCCAGGGCTCCAGGGTCTGTGGCAGCTGGTGGCAAACTCAGGTCCATCTTATGTGAACCTGGCCATTTTGAGAGAGCCTTTAAGCAGCAGCAGCAGCAACATGTTCCTGTGGTTTACCTACAGCAAGGTTGAGATCACGAGCTCTATGTACATGAGCAATGCATCTCAGGCTGGTTGCAGGCTGAAAACTTTCCATCCTTGCTTGTACCCAGATCAGTTACTCTTTCTTGGTGGGGAGAGTCATTACTGAGGTCACCTTTTGCCATACTATTTGGATCATGAAATGGTCTTGTGCAAAGGCTACAAGTTGCCTTGTCCTTCCAAGCATCTGTCTACTTGGTTTTGCTTTCAAACGTGGCAGCCTCTTGTTTTAAAAGCCATATTCCTGTCCTGGAAAACCAGCCCTCACTTCAGATTTGCAAGCCTGCTGGAAATCCGAGAAACCTATAACTGAACCAGACATTTCACAATTCTTGTGTGAGCGATTTTTAATTAAGTCGCTTAAGTGATAAAGTTTAATGAACTAAAACTTGGAGCTGCAGGGGTGTCCTTCACGGCACTGTCTTAATCGTTAACCTTGTTATCCTGCTGTTGAACTCTTCTTCCATTTCACGTTCCTTTCCCAGTTCTGTCACCTGCCTCTTGTGTTTAACCTCATTATTTTTGAGAGATATGGCCTTATTTTCAAAGTGTTAGATAATGTCAACTCTAGTTTGTTCCTGACATGATCTTTCCCTCCTGCAGATGTTGTATTTTTAGCCACTCACTGGGCTAATCCCTTATAATGTTTTCTAGAATATGCATGGGAAACTATTACGTTAGGATATAAAATTTGCATGAACATACATCATGTCTTTAAATCCATGTAACTTTTAAATTTCAGCATTGTGTTACCTTTGCTGGTTTTTCTGTAGAAATTTACCTTGTGGGTGAAAAACCCAAAGGTAAATATTTACAATATGGTGGTATGGAATATCCCTATGTCCTTTGGCCATGTTCCAGTTCTTTGCTTCCCGTGTCATCATAGCTGTTTGCCAGTAGAGGGAGCTGCTGATATCCTGTTACCCTTGAGCGCTGCTGATATAGGTGGCCAAAAGAGGTACTTCAGCTTCAGTTTCACTTAGACTTAAACCCATTTGGTGCATGTAGGCTAAGCCTGTCTGACTAAGCAACCATGGTTTATTCAGGAACCAATGGTATTTCACTTTGTCCTATGAGCTTCACAACTATCTTGGGTCTTCAGTCTGAGGAACTGGTCTCTCCACTGAGCTGTTGCCTGATATCCTGGGCTTCCACCTGCCTTGCCTCATCCTTTAATGAATGGCAGTACATGCATTAAACAACAAATAAATGAATGAATAAATAAATCCTACGTGTTGCCTACTCCATCGCAGCCTGCCGTTGCCTTCTGAACCACACCTTGTTTGCGCTCGTGGCCTGCCAGCCCTGACAGTTTGCAGTACAAGGAGGCAATTTCTCTGCTTCACCGTTGAGAGCCAAGAAAAGTTATTGCAATTAAAGTTAAGAGCTGCAAAAGCTTGTGTGGTTGGATTCTCGTTAAACTGTTTGCTCTGTCCTAGTTGGCAAACAAAAAAGAGATAATTAAATTGTGTTTGCTGCAATTAGAGTTTAACAATGTGCCTGGATGGTTTAGACGGAAAGGGAAGCACCTCCCCTGCTGGAAGCTCCTGAAACCCACACAGAGGAACACAAATATTGTTTAGCAGTGAGTACATGTATGTCCAGTTAGAGGATGATAAATGGCTCTGGTCAGGGTCCTGCTTGGGCTGCCTGCCAGGATAGTCCCTGGGCTGAAGTTTCATGCTGAGTAAGTGGGATTTTAGTGTGCAGCCAAAATGTCTTTGGCAGCAAAAGTTTTGCTCCTTGCATTGCATTTTAGTTCCTCACTACCAGTCTCCACAGTTGCCTGATTGATAGGGCCAAGTCATGTCCCTTAGGAGCCATCCCCGTATCCTTTCAGAGGTGCAAAATTCCTCACATCCTCATTTTGTTAGGCAATGGTGGGTGTGAGCAGCATTTAACTCCCAGCTTCTTTTGCAGTGGCAGATGCCTCAGTATAATACAGCGAAGGGGGCTGTACCAGCACCCTGTTTCCTCCTCCTGTGCTGCTAGCCTCTGACCGATATCCTCACCAGGAGAACTCCAGTCATTCCCAGAGAGCAGCCCTCATCATTGGCTGCCTTCTGTTCAAATAGCCCTGGGATGAGCCAGCAGGGCCCCAACCCTCCTCTCAACCCCGCACCATCCTCATTCCCTCCTCCCGTTCCTCCCGGGTCCCGTGGTGCTTCCAGCATGGCTGGAAGTAGCTCCTTCCCTTAAGGGCCCTCGGCAGTGCAGAACGAACACCAATCCAATCGCGGCCCACTTGCATCACCACCAGGGAGGGAAGGCAGTCCCGAAGGAGGAACGCCACGCTCCTCGCCATGAGCTGTGGGGGTGCAAGAAGCTGAGGACACCCTGACAGATTTATGAAATAAAGCAATCCCCTTGTGTTGAAATATGGGATGAGGTAGGGTCCAAATGCACGATATCCAAGAAACCACTAAGCTGTTAGCCATGACCCACTGATCTGCAACATGGAAGTGAAGATTATGAAACTTATCCACTTGTGTGTTTCCAAACCATGCAAGAAACCAGCCTCCAGGCATCCTGTGCATGCAGCACCATCTTGACTGTGCTGAAGGCACTGCCATGTGTGACTGCTTCTCCTGCCATCTTGTGCCCCCTTTTATCTTCATTAAGGTCTCCTGGTTTTATTGAGCCCCCTCCTTTGGGCCTTTGATGTGTTGCTGTTTTACTTCTGGTTCTGTTGTTCCCTTCAGCTTAAATACACTGGTTTATCTACACGTTCCCCATCAGAACATTGATTATGATCCTTTTTGCTTCCTGTATTTTCCCACTGAGGGACAGGCTTTAGAGTTGAGCCTCAAAATATAGGTTAAGGTTTTTTAAAAGAGCAAAGGGCCTGTAACCATGTGCAGGGTATATTCCAATCAAGAATGAAAAATGCAGGCCTCTTAAATATTTGGAATTATTATAGTAAAGCTTCCGGGTCATAGGCAGCTTTGAGTCTTCAGTGTCTCTTATTTAGCATGTTAAAATGCAGCTGTGGATAACACATAAGGATCCATCAATAGTCACCCACAGACATACACACTTGTGTGTCTGGGACACCTCAACCAGACTTGGGGTGACCATGATCAGTAACGGGTCTGCACTTGAGCATCATTCTGACATTTCCATTTTCTGGCAGGTTTTCCCACTTTCCTGAGAGAAATTCAAGATGGCATAATTCACAGGTTTGCAGCAAAAATAGAACATCTCCCGACAACTGTCAGAGTCACCTGGCAGGGTGCAGAAAAGTGTGAAGTGCATAGCACTTCATGCCAAAATCATGTTTGGTTAAACTGAGTTGCAGGGAGCCGCAGTGCTGCCTTGACAACTGTGACCCGGTTTTCCTTCCCTTTGGGCTTGGTGAGGGGCTTTCCCACTCAGACTGAAGCCAGCTGACCACTCACTGCAGGGCCGAAGAAGTTCAACATGGGAGTTGTAGGTCAACAAGTGCAAGAGGGCTGCAGTTTGGACAACCCAGCTCTAGCTCCATAGAAAGTCAGTCCTATGTCACATCTAAACTGGCAATTAACCAAGTGTTGCCCAAGTCCTGGGAACTATAGCAAAGGGAAGAAGGATGTTGTAATGTCTACCTCGCTGCATGTTTAAATATAAAGCTGACCTATCTCCTCCATACTGTAAAGGCCACCATATGGAGGGTTTTCCAGAAACCAGTACAGGTGGACCTCAATATTCACAGCGGTTCCGTTCCGAATATTGAGTTAAGAGGGCCTATTGGATCACAGTGGGTAGGTTCCCGGTCAGGCCACAGCATGACTCAGGGGGAGCAAGGTAACTCATATATAGCCAGGCCTATAAGATGTGTGATCTTACAAGCCAAATGCAGCCTAACAACCATGTACTGTGGCTTTCCAGATTCATGGCAGCCTCTTTTACCCATTTCCTATGACGATTGGCTTCCAAGTAAATCTGTTTCAGACATCTGTGTAACTGAGGCTTTTGATAACTATCCCAAACCTTTAATTCAGATACTGGAGAGTGATTCCTTAAATCTTTCTAACCTTTGTCAAATGATTCCAGCAAGTAAAAGATTCCAGCCTTTTTTGATCCCAAAGGGCAAAATGTTCAAGTAGTCTGAGTTAGCCTTTTGCACTAATCCATTAACAGTTTCCATTCTTAGACCCTCAAACACAGGGACTCGATTAAAAGGGTAAACTAATTTTTACTTCCTCTGATGTGAATGCATTTGTTGTGTCCCTCACGTTAATGCCATGCATCTTCAAAGAGATTACAATGAAAGTCTGAAAGGTCAGGTCAAACAAGTGACCTTTTCTGCCTTGCCGTGTTCATACCATGCTTGTAATTAGTGCTAACGGTTCAAGATGTCCATTCCAAGCACTTGATCACAAAGAATATTTCCACTAGTGTTGCAAAATTATGAGACAGGAGTTGGGAAAGGCTGCGGATAGCAGGCCAGAAATTAAAATTGAAGGTTTTGTGATCCAGAGAAATGGGTTTTGCATGTGAACCTTGTAGATTTAAATGTTTGCTAAACAACTGGTTATCTGTCTAGCCTTTTAGCAGGCCACAGTCTCTCAGGTACAATTTATTGTTGATGGGAAATAACAACGATACCAAGCAATATGGTCCTGGTGGTCTTATGTTGACCCACACTGAGCTCAAGCAAGCTAGAAATTGAGGCTGTGTTTAAATGGGCACTAGCGTTGGCAAAAGGCACTCTCCTTTTCCATTAAAAAAAATGGGAGAGGCAGATTGTGATGAAAAGGGATGCAAATATTTGTCCATGAAGAGTGAAGACAACTGGTGATCCAATTGGCTGGTATCACATATGTCAGAGGTTGTCAGCCAGTGGTACTCCAGGTGTTGCTGAACTACAACTCCCACCACCCCCAGCTACAACAAAAGCTCCCCCATCAATCAAACCCTTTCAAATCCCCCCCTTCTCCCATCAAAAATGTTGAGAGAAAGATGAGCTCTGGCATGGATTTCCCCCCCCTTTTTTGCTTTTGGGTGGAGATGTAACTGCCCCCAAGCTCTCAAAACAGATAACCTGATTTCTAGCCATTCTGGCCAGTTGATGAATATAATATGATGAATATAAACCCATGGTGTACCTACACAGTCACAGAGGCTACAGCAGTAGGGAGGAGAGGCTGGGCAAGCTCCCGTCTCCTCCATGTTCAGGAAGTCATCTCTCTCTCTTGATTAATCGGTAAACATCCATCCTTTGGGTGCCTCAGTGCAGAGAATGATCACAATCCCAAATGTCAGCTTGCTAGTATATAAAACTAGGCCATAGAGAAAGAAACCAGTAGAAACTTCAACTTTTATTTAAACGGCTGTCCAGGGGTATTTATGTACCCCTAGAGGGTGGCGCAGTGGGGAAATGCTTGACTAACAAGCAGAAGGCTGCCAGTTCAAATCCCCGCTGGTACTATATTGGGCAGCAGCAATATAGGAAGATGCTGAAAGGCATCATCTTAGACTGTGTGGGAGGAGGCCACGGTCAACCTCTCCTACCAAAGAAAACCACAGCGCTCTGTGGGTGCCAGGAGTCTAAATTTTGTTTAGAGGCACAAAACAGTAATTAAATGTTGGTGCTTCATTCTAAAATTTTGTCCATTTAGGCTATTGTCAGTGACACCCCAGTTAACAAAGCCAGCTGTGAGCAGGCCATTAAAAAAACCTGCTGGGGTACAAGTGTGCCCCATTAGGGGTAGAATCGTACCCTTGAGTTAGCTAACTTATAAAACACCCACTATCTTAGTAAATATATATTCTTCTAGGTTTGCTTCTGCAAGTTTCACCATAATGGCAAATTTGCAAAAAGGTGCAGCATTCTTCTTGGCACCTAGCAATGACTGCCCCCCTGTGTAACCCCTCAATATGTTTTGTACATGACCTATTGCGTTGCATTCAAAGTTCACCATAATGGCAACTTTGGAACAATCTCACCTAGCAGTGGCTACCCTGTAATAACTTACAATGACCCCGTGTCACCCCTGAACACAGGAAACAGTCATTATCACCTGTTATTAAGAGCAATACACCTCTTCTGGACCTTGGCATTCTTGCCAAGTCATTGTACTTGTGACCTTTCCAAATAAGAAGTCCCCGTCAGCCAGTAATCATTGCCTACAAATATGGGCTCCACTGCCCTTGCCCACCAGCAAGAAGCAAGTAAGTGTAAAGTTCAAAAGGAGGAGGAGGAGGAGAGCAGAACATAATGGATGCTCCTACCACAGTAAATACTTCTATGTACCTCTCTGCCACGGTTGCCAAGGCTGGCCAAGGTGGGGTACAGAGTTACCCCATAACAATGTTTGCATTTTCATGACATTCAGTGAAGGTTAAACTATGTGTGTGAGAGAAAGGATTGCTTTAACTTTCCTAACGTAATGAGGACACAGACGATCTGAGCTTATTTTGAAATGAAAGATAATTGACAGATTTTCAAGATGATGAGCACAGATGGGGTTTCCTTGTTTTCTATCTTTTAGAAGAGGCAGGCAACCATTTCTGTGCTCTTGGGCAGTTAGTTCATGCCAAGATGCCTTTGAGTCATAGGTTTCCAACAATGAATTCCTATTTCTTTCATGACTCGGAGTGATATTTGAAGAGTAGGACACAGCTGCGGCTCTCTGCTTTCAAGTGATAATCGCTACCCATTGCTACTCTTGCTCATTGTTGCAGCCAATGCAGGTTAATTTTATTGCCCTGTTATTTGTTGGCATTCATATATTTGAAGAGCAGTATCCACAGCATGCCAGCAAAAAAGAAAAAGAAAAAGTAATTGATCAATAGAATGAATCAAATTCTACATTGTCGAAGTGTGACAATCCAGTGGAGCTAGACCAAAAGGAAAGATTTGCCGGGGTGGAGGGTTGGGGTGGAGGACCCTCAGGAATGCAAATAATTTTTTCAAAGCTTTTATTTGCCTCAGTTAATGTGTCTCTCAGTTATTGACAGCTGAGACATTATGTCATATTTCACTCCTTGGCATCTGCAAATTAAATACCAAGAGAGTGCTCTTCTTTCTTTCATCCTCTTAATATTCCCTCTTAATATTTTGCACTGTAGCATCATCCCATGTTCCTCCTCTTTGGCAAAGGCAGCCCAAACAATAGCAAAATTCAGATCAAAATATAGTCTTCTCTTCCCAGGTACTGCTTATCACACTTCACTTTTGTGTGAAATGTAATGAGCCTCCATGAAGAGATTTCTGAGGGCCAAACCAGGCATGATACAGGAAATCCGGGATTAGGATCTCCTACAGTTTTTGTTTTCCTAACTAACAAGACACTTCTCTGATGTAAATTGCTTTCCCACCCCCTAGTTCCTGAAGCTGCTGTTAGTTCGGCAGCAGGGGGGAAGGAACAGCAGCTGCTAATCAACAAAAACAAAAACTACAGAAGATCATCCTGGATCTCCCCCATCCCATCTGGTTTGACCGTCGTTTGACTGGCTTTTGTAGAGATGACACTGAGACCTTTTCTATTGCAGTGATGTTTGCAAACCAGCAAATCACTCCTGTGCCCAAACCCCCACATATGTGTTCTTCATTTGACAAATGCAGCATCTAACGGTGCCTTGTGTGTGGCATCATGTGTGTATGGGCCATGACAGATCTAAAAGTAGAGAGAGAACTTTCCTGCCACCTGAGGTAATCTCAGTTGCAGTGGCTGACACCAAATTAAATTACTCAAGTAGTCATTTAGAGTAGCTCCTGAGTAGTACTGTGTATGGAGTAACTTAGTCTGCTTTAGGTTGGTGACGTCTGGTTGATTGACCCCTTATATTAATTGATTGAATATTTTGATTGAATTCTTTCTGTGATCTATTGAGGAGAGGAGAGCTGGTCTGGTGGTAGCAAGCATGACTTGTCGCCTTAGATAAGCAGGGTCCACCCTGGTTGAATATGAATGGGAGACTAGATGTGTGAGCACTGCAAGAGATTCCCCTCAGGGGATGGAGCCGCTCTGGGAAGAGCAGAAGGTTCCAAGTTCCCTCCCTGGCAGCATCTCCAAGATAGGGCTGAGAGAGACTCCTGCCTGCAACCTGGGAGAATCCGTTGCCAGTCTGTGTAGACAATACTGAGCGAGATGGACCAATGGTCTGACTCAGTATATGGCAGCTTCCTATGTTCCTATTTTTTAAGTTTATCATTTCAGGAATGATTTCTAAGGATACTACTGCCTGGTTCCAATGAAAGACCTTTGTGAATGGCTACTGAACTCATGCCATTTTGGTCAAATAACCTCCCACAGGGCAGACAGAGAGCCTCTGCCTCACCACTGTTTGCAGCTTCCTTCTAAGCTTTGTAGGCAGAAGCCATTGTTCAATGCAGTGTTGTAAATTGTTTCCTATGAGGATTTAGGAGGATTAGAAGGCTTAAAGATTCTTCTCCAGGGCTCCCGCTGTTCTGCAAACACGAGGAACATAGGAAGCTGCCTTATACCGTCTATCTAGCACTGTACTGTGTACTCTGACCTGCAGCAACTTTCCAAGGTTTCAGGCAGGAGTCTTTCCCAACCCTGTTAGAGTGATTCAGCATGTTGTCATCTGCTCTTTTGGAGGTCAAATATCAGAGGGTCCCTTATCATGAGCATGCCTGGGTCCAGCCCACTGCTGTGGCCCCCTAGCCCTTCCGCCTGCATCAGGCATTGGACACTAAGCCCCGCCCCCTGCATCTGACAGGTAGCCATGAGGATCCTGAAAGTGTTGGAACCCCACAAGGCTACTATTTACTACTACTACTACTATGGATAGTTATATCCCGCTCTTCAAATTTACATTTGAAGAACCAAGCACATATGCCACATATAGATACATTGCCTCTACGTTATGTTGAACAAATGGCATCTGGGAAGTGTAACATTTTCTGAAGGTTTGGAATAAAGGGTTGGGCAAAGATCTACTGAAGAATGCTTTAGGGCAAGCAGATCCCATCTTATGGCAACAGGTGGAAGTAAAAGGCCAGTCAGACTCCATTCTCTGTGTGTGTGTGTGTGTGTGTGTGTGTGTGTGTGTGTGTGTGTGTGTGTGTTCTATGATTACTTGAAGGATATGAGGTTCCTCTAACAGCTCCATTGAAATTCATGGAGGCTGCACAGCACCCGTGTATGCCAGAATGTGCTTCTTGTAATTAAGAGGATAGCCACTTAATTCACTTAATTAGAGATCGTAGATCCATTCTCCATTAGTAAGACTCTACATGCAAGATCAGCGTGCTACCTTTTCTTGTGAACTCTAATGGATTAATCCTTTTATATTACTTGGCTTAATCGCTGTAGTTCAACTCTTATTTACTTTTGACTTCCAAGTGACTTTATGAACACCATTATTTGCCTTGCAGGAGTCCCCGAGGAAGAGCAATTGTTCTGATAAACCATGGAAGTAACGGTGGATGCTTTAAAAATGCCAAAATAGCTATATGAGAAATGACGGCGGCTTTTAAGTGCCGGAAGCAGGCTGGGTGCTGTATAGAACTAGAGAGAGGAATCTCCGCTTTGCAATCTGAGTGAGCACCTGTCTACCCAAATGCCATGTAGTTCAGTGGTTCTTAGACTGTACCACCTCACTCTGCAGATGGGGGTTTGTGGATCTGGATGCTCCTGGGTTAAAGGTAAATCCCTACTGTGGCAGAAGTCAGCTAGGCCAGCTCCCATCATCCCTGGCTATTTGCTACGGTTCCATCTGCTGGTGGAAACTGAGTGATATTTGCATAATCAGTTCCTGTCCCTATTGTACAGGGTTGCCTCTTTGCAGAATGAGAACCTCCCTGGTGCAAGACAATAGCCTTTGCTCTGTGCTCAGAGGTCAGGGCCCTTTAAATGATTTTTACCACATAAATTAAACAAGCTTCTCATGACTAATTCAAGTCCCCTTCATATCAGTGGGACTTGGGTTACTTCCCACTGAGACTTGCTTTAAAAAGTCTTTCTCCTGGCAGAACCTTTGCATTTCTAACAAGCTTCGTGTTCATGCAAATAATGGTTACATTTCTAAATGCTTGCTCTATTTTTTTAAAAGAAGTCTTATTCTCAGCTAGAAGTTCAGTGAAAGAAACGGAGAGAAATCTCCAGCCTTGCCTGCACAATTCTTTCTGTTCCTCTTTCCTTGCCTCCCTCATCCTGTTCATCCCTCTTTCTCTCTGATCTGCAAGCTTTTCCTGTCACATGGCATGCCTCTTGTTTTTTATCCTGGAAACCCTGCTAGCTCTGATTAGCAAATATAAGATAATTGGTCCCACTCCCAAAGGCTCCTTCCAGGTGTCTTGACCAGCTTTCTGCTTTTTGAGCATTCATGTGACAGAGGCAAGCTAATAGTAAGCATTAACACCTACCTGCTAAGCCTTGTTAGCTCTGCATTGACTATACTATTCATTCTACGTGTCAGAATTGGGAGGGGCAAGTGGTTTTTTGGAAATGATGGTTTGGTGCAATCCTGTAGAAGAGGTAGCTCATCTTATCCATGCCAATTTTCAGCCACCTCCCATAATTTCTTGTCTATATTTTGCAAGCCAGGAGTGGAGATATATATCGATATAGATATAGATATATATTTTTAAATTTAAAAAAATGCCCAAGACCCAGTGAATTCTGAGGTAAGGAAGAGGATACAAAATTCTTCTAGAAGTTTCCTTTGAAGCGTTGACATGATGAACCTAAGTGAATCACTAGAGAAGATGAAAGTCAAATAGCAGAGGAATAAAATATGGAGGCAGCATTGCAATATATGTGATCGTTGCCTCTGATCTTGGAGGCTTGTTTCATCTATAAGCCAGCACACTGATTTTGGAAATTTTGAACACTGCAGTTACTTCAGTTCACTGAGATGCTTCATGTTCTTTAAGTGAAACCTCCAATAATGAGACTTTTGACCAGCATCTACCCCTCCTTCAGTAGAGAGTAAGCCATAACAAAGAAGATGAATAATTAAGTGATACCCTTATGCACAGGATGATACCAGATGATGATATCAAATGATCCACAGAACTATTTTAACTAACTGCAGTCATTGCATCATTAGAGAGCTCTATCTTTTGAGAAGAATTAGCAAGGGGCTTTTCGTCAAAAATTTTATACCCTTAAATACATTGTGCAACTTTTAATTGTAGACATGTGTGAATCCCATCTCAGACATTTTCCTAGCTATGCTGAATTTCCCCCCTCAAACTACTTAGGTTTTTTTCTTCTGAGACAAAATTCCAAGTTCACGTTGGATCTCATTTTTAGCAAAATCCAGTGATATATATGCTGGAACGCACACTGATCACCTCGTCCATCAAAAGGAGCTGGATAGCATGAACAGGCTTCTAGAGATTCAACTCATATATATGTTGATGTACGTCCGGGATGTGCTTCTGCTGTAAGAGCACTCCCAGGGTGTGAGGAGAACTCCCAAAGAAGTTGTGCTCTTGTGAAAGAACCCCTGTGGTACCAGAATCATGGGGGGTGGTGCTGAGTGCACCCTCTTGTTTGAAGCATGCACTCAGCGTTAGGATGTCAGCAACTCTTGTTTTCTGAATCGCCCAGCAATATAGAATTCCCTGCAGTGTGTGTGTTTGTATGCTATAATTAGAACAGAGGTTTCAGAATGCCCAGTTTGTATTGTGTTGTTAGACCAGGTTTTTATTTAACAATATAGTACAATGGGTTAGGCAGGATCTCAGTCAGACTTTTTCTATAATGCTACTGCCTTGTTAGATTATTGTTTGCTCTCACCTGCTACCATGTGAATTGCCTTCCATCTGTAACTCTCCCTGGCATCTTTGTTAGCCGGGCTGTTGAATATCATTCTTTCAGAAGAGAAGGTTTTCTCCGGGGATTCAGTAATTGAAAAGGTTTCTCTATTAATTTCTTATTCTGTTTGAATTGTGGAGGAAAGCCCATGTCTCTCGCATGAATACTGCCATCCTGCAGGTAGCTCGTGGGACAAACATATTGCTTTGTGCAAGCCATCAGCTCTGGTCTCTTTCTGAATTCAATAGCTGGCTGCCCACCCAAATAGCGAGAATGCGTCCTGTAGAGTGGGTGGCTCTTTAAATAACATGCTGGAGTCTGTGATTCTGCCTCCCAAGAGTATTACCCCGCCACTCAGTGAGCCATTCCAAGCAATGTATGCACTGATTGGCCAAGATTGTGAAATGTGTAGCATGGCTCGCCTTACCCAGTACAGCTTAGAATTTCCACACAAGCAAATAGGGAAGAGAGGAGAAGGAAATCATTGGTCTTCTTGCTCACAATGGAGCGCCTTTCTCTTATTGCAGTTTCCTAAGGAAATGTGGCATTTGGTTGGACTGTCAATCACAGGCTTCCCAAAACTTGTCTATTAACATGTCATCACCCTCAGCTTTCTGCCAGTATGCTGGTGAAGCTGCTCAGAAAAGAATGTGACAGATATGCTCACTTGCGTGCTCACAAACATTACTACAGAGTTTAAATTTTGGGTTTATTTTCCACATAGTGCTCAAAACATTCCTATATAGAAGGTCACTTCCTTTAGGGAAATGAAAATTTGAGCTCTTGGGTTGGGGTTAACCCTAACCCTAACCCTTCTTCCCAAGAAGACCTGGTGGTGGGCAACACCTCCATTGGAAACCCCACTCATTTCAGCAGATTCCTAACATTTCAGTCAGTCCCAGCTTGAGGTCGAGCTGAACCCCCTCTCTTGTCAGCGACAGTTTGGGTTTGGGGGGGTTTTTTAAAGAAAAAAATGAAAGACTTAATACAATTGCGGGGCCACAGGGGATGCTGCCGTGGCCAAGGGGAAGTCTCCTGTGGTTCCCCCTCCCCACCCACTGGCCTGCCGTCGGTCTTGAATGGCGGCCACACAGATGGCCAGTGCACATGCACACGCTGCACACGCAGAGAGAGGCCCACAATGGGCCATTTGAGACCAGGGGAAACCCAACAGAGGGAGGGGGAACCGCAGGAGATCTCTCTGCAGTTGTGGCAGCTCCCCTGAGGCCCCACAATGGCGGTAAGTCAACCATTAAAAACATTTGTCCCTTCCCCCCCCCTCCCGAGCCGGGCCCAAACCAGTTCAGATCCGAGCTGGATGGGGCACAGATCTAGTGTGCACAAAAGGGAACCGGACCTGGTTTGGTTCAAGTCCATTTTTGGAAGGGCCGTATTGAAATCAAATAAATCAATCAGTCTGGTTTTACTTAAACTGAAGCGGGTTTTCCGGTTTTGTGCACATCCCTACAAGCCTCCTTGCATGCTAGCTTTGCTCATTGGGGCTTACTCCCAGCTAAAGGTGCATAGTGTTGCAGCCTTAATTAACTTTCATATTTTATTATGTGGTTAACAATGATGTTTTTATTGTGGTGGATTATTCATTTTTATGGTTTGTTTTTATGGTTGCCGTGAGCTAAATTTTTATGAAAAGCAACTAAGAAGTGGTATAAATAGGGAAATAAATCATGTGTGTCAGTCATTGTTTGTTTTTATCCTAAGAACTCTATATGGCAGGATAAATCCAGCCAGCATGTCAACAACTGGGGCTGCAAAGTTTTGTTCAATTAATTGGTTTGATTTAAAGCATTTTGATCAACTTAAAATTGCTTCCAGTCCACAGATTAAATATATAAAAAAATTAAAATAGTTATAAAACTTGCAAATGGCAAGGCATTTTTTCATATTTGAGAGAGAAAAGATGATTTCTTTCCTAAAATGACACCTGTTAAAATACTTGCATCAATAATAATATAAAAAGTATGCTTTAACGAAAAAAAATAGAATTGGAGGAGGCTTGTTGGCCATCTAGTTCAACCCATTACTGAATTCAGGGTATACAGAGCTGAAGCATCCCCAACAGATGGCTGCAAAGCCTCTGATTGAAGACCGCCAGGGAGGGAGAGTCAGTAATCCAGGTTGACCGGCCATGCAGATGGCCAATGAGCATACAGGATGGCTTCCAAAATGGCCACCACCAGCACACAGAGGCCTGGAATGGGCTAGAAATTGCCTGAAATGGGCTGTTGAAGACTGCAGGGGGAGGCTGGCAGGGCAGGGGGAACCTCAACAGACTCTGCTGCAGTGGCACGCCCCAATGCCCCAAAATGGCGGTAAGGCCACCCCCCCCCATTTTAAAAAAAATCCCAAACTGACCCCTGACAGGACCAGCAGTTTCGGCTCAATCTCGACCCGCACCAGGCCTGGCCTGACCTCAAGCACATCCCTAGGTGCGGAACCCTAAGTAGCCATTTGACCTACTTAAAAAACCCGTTTTTGTTAGTCCCCTTACCATGATGTTACATCAACACCAAGTGTTGTGAAGGGACTTGCTAATTTTTTAAAAAAGCGCATGGTGGCTACAAGTCACCACTGGGATGAAAGTTGCCATCCCAACACAAAAGAGCTGGCAGGCAAAAAAAAAAAAAAAAAAAAAAGTGGACCACAGTAACTTCATCTATCCCCCAGCCTTCCAAATGCTGACCCAGAAGTTTCGCTGTGTACCTTGGTGCGCTCAACCAGGAGAGGAAAGGAGAGGAAAGGAAAGGAAAGGAAATCATATAACCATTGAACTAAGGTGCCTTTTCCTTGGCGACAGCCCTGCTAGCAGTTGGTGCTCCTAGAAATTTAGCTCTGCTTTGAAGTTGTGCAGACTTTTGATTCCATCCTAGTCTGATGCCACTCGGTAATTTCCCCAAGGCCCCATCCTGGCAAACAATAGATATGTGGAAATACACATTAATCTTCCATTAAAAAGCCACTCTGGAAAAACAAACAGTCCTTCATATCCAACCCAGGCCACAACATTCATGCTTGCACAGATAAGGTTTTGCATCACTTCTGGGAAATACTTAGAACTGCTTTAAATGTCAATAGAATTTCAGCACTTTTGGGGTAGGAATTTCTGTCATAGTTAAAGAGGGGCTTCAAATTTGGAATTTAGCAGGCCTCTGAAAGAAAGGGATCCCAGCTGAGATAGGTTATTGTAGTTATTGTACTGTATCAAGTACCATCACCTTTAATGGCTGGTGGAAATATTGTTTGAACTGGGAAGCAGCAGTAGCAATAAAATAGTAATAATAATAATAATGAAGATGCAAAAATATTATGGGACTTCTGACTACAAACAGAAAAACATCTGCCACACAATACACCAGATATAACTGTAGTCAAGAAGAAAGAAAAACAAGTCAAAATAATCGACATAGCAATACCAGGGGATAGCAGAATAAAAGAAAACGAAATAGAAAAACAAAAAACAAAATACAAATTGAAATTGAAAGGCTGTGGCAGAAAAAGACAAAATAATCCCAGTGGTAATTGGCGCCCTAGGTGCAATTCCAAAACACCTTGAATAGCAACATTACTGGGAAAAGCCTAATAATAACAAGAACAATATTGATAACAAAATTCAGCCATCCCAGGACCTTGGAAGGACTCGATGTCTGGATAAATCAAACCAGTCAATAACACCTGCCTGCCTGTGTAAACAAGAAATAATAATAAAAAATGAATCCTACAGGAGAAGTGTTTGCTCTGTGAAACATGGCCAGCATCATAGCATATAACCAGAAGTAACCTCTTCTAAATGGAAAAAAGAAAAGAAACCCCCCCTCTGTCCCTAGCATTCCAGCTGCTTTGAGAAAATGCAGACATTTAATGAGAGCAATTTGAATAAAATCTATTATTGTCAAGCAGTTCAAAATTAAATCAATTATCATCTGGCCAGCACTAATTTTTTCCCCCCATGATGGGAAACACGGGAGCTGGCAAATTTGTTCTGTCGTGTGTCTTTCTTTCTACCCATCTCCTCTTTGCCTTTTCCAAAGGCTAAGATTCAGCAAGCACGTCAAGCACTCTAACATTTAATTATGAAATTAGAGACACTATATCTATCCGTGTACATCTTGCAAAAGTCTACATTGGAAAGACAGTGTGTTCGTAAATCGACCACAACTATTTTATTTTAATTTTAATCTTAAGAACATATAATATAATGGATACCATTTTTATGTATTTATACCTATGTGAAGTGCTCATCCTGGAGAGATAATCCTGGAGAGAATCTATCTATGGGGTCGCTAAGAGTCGACACTGACTTGACGGCACTCAATCAAATCAAATCAAATCAAACCGCTTTGGGAAACTTTTTTTTTTTTTTTGAAAAGCAGTATATAAATATCCGTTGTATGTGTGTATGTCTAATCTTATATGGGCACTTTCACTCAGGAGTAAGTGTGCCTAGGATTGCAGCCTTTCGTAAAACAGAAGGCATTGTCTCGCCTCTTGTGTCCCAGAGCAATCATTATCCCATCAATAATAATTGTTGCAATTTGCCCTGAAAGGGCAAAATAGGATGGTCTCAGGAGCCAGAAAATAGGAGATGGCCCTGGCAAATATGGACATTTCAAAAATCTTCGTGGTTCTTTCAAAATGGTTTCAACTCCATGAACCTGGAGTATTCACTCGACTACCCATATTAGAATGGCCCACCCCACTAATTCGTATCCCGTGATTTATCTATTGGAAAGCAAAGCTCATACTGTTGTAAATCCTGAATATGTCTTTGGTATGTTGCAATGTGTCATGGGTGTATATATTATATGGTGCATAATAAGAAAAAAGAAGCAATCACAGAAGGAATCGTGAAATAATGGATAAAGTTGGTGCCCCTGACTTTGGACTAAATCAGGTGCCCAGGTGCCCTCATTACAAGGTGGAGGAATACATTAGTTTCCCATTTACTGGAACCCAAAGTTATCCTTCTTCATTTTCTATAGTCTGTTGGTCTCCTCTACTGACAACTTGCAGTGTGTGGAGAAGGAATGAAGGAAGATTCCAGTAAATGGATGAAATGATTCCAGGAGTTCAAGACCCCCCAGAAGAAACTTGCAAGGGTTGAACCACAGCCAAATAAACTTATGAAAGTGGGAGAGGCATAAACAGGACAGAAAGCCATGAAATAATTAATTCACATTTTATCTGGAGATATTGCGATATAAA
Organism: Hemicordylus capensis; assembly: GCF_027244095.1. Taxonomy (NCBI): domain Eukaryota; kingdom Metazoa; phylum Chordata; class Lepidosauria; order Squamata; family Cordylidae; genus Hemicordylus; species Hemicordylus capensis. The sequence goes on from NC_069667.1 coordinate 26,477,379, forward strand.
GAGATGGACAAGCAGAAGTGAGATACGTTGCCAGTCAGGTAAATGATTGCTCACATTTCCTGGCAAACTATGTTACTATGAGAACATCATAAATCATTGAGCTCATTCGTTGCATCAGCTCAAAGGTCCATCAAAGGTGCTGCTTTCTGTCCCAACAACAGCCGGCCAAATGCATCAGGAAAGCTCACAAGCAGAGCAGTGAAGGTTAAGGCATCCCCCGATGGTTTCTCCCCAGCATCTGATACTTGGGACCCCTCAAAGAATATTCTTCTCAGGCTTTGGGGGGGATTCCCAATTGCCTGGGGGAAACCCAGAACTAGAATTGATGGCCTTCAGCTCTCACAGAGCTGCATATTAAAAGATCTTTAAGGGCAAAAAGGATTCCCATGTTCTGGACTGACTGTGCTTAATCAGGCTGGCCACTGACCTTTCTAAAAAGGAGGGTCAGTATATGCCCCCTATTTGCCTGGGAAACACTTGTCTCCCAGCACCGGGTCCTGACTGTCAGGAAGGACGGACATCCCGCATAGTGCAGGACAGTTGGCAACCCTAGTTCCTACCCTCCTTACTGTAGAGAGTAGGGAAGTATACACACTCTTTGCTAATGTATCTTGTCTAATTTATTTTGTTCCTTTGCAAGTTTCATTGCTTGATATTTGGGTCAACATTTGGTTCTCATTTGCTCTAGATCAAATGTGGATTTTGAGATTTGTGAAGGATCAGAATTTTGGTCCCAATTCTAGTTCGCTGTCCAATTGGAAAGCACACGGGCAAGAATTTACACACTCCAGGAGATAGTGAAGATGCGTCTTTCTACATGGAGGGAGGCTAGTGCTTTATGAAGACCATTTGAAAACTGAGAGGGAAAGTCACCTTGTGATATTTTTATACAGAAGTTAGTGAAAGATGTTAATAAAAAGGTGTGGGGCAGCAGTTTACTTCTTGAAGGCAGCAATCTGCAAAAAGCTCTGTGAAAAGATAAATGCCATTAAAATCTTGGGTGTTAGATTAAGCCATTTGTAAATGATTCCAATTGAATCAGATTCTGCTAATGTTTTGTTAAATATTTTCTAACATAAGCATTTTAACACTAGCACTGGCCAATATATCTGGTTCTATTTAATTTAAGGTATTGGGTTTAATTTGGTTGCAAAGGATCACTGACAACGCCTGGGAAAGTACCAGCAATTTCTAAATTGCCTTTCTCTTTTAGATAATATGGAATTTAGCGTATCCAATTTTGTTTTAAAGCTGACCCTTTTTTATTTTATTTCATTGGCACAGCATCTTTTTATAATTAAATTCACTCGTAATTGATCTTGTTTTCACCTTGCTGTGTTTTCATTTCCTGATGGTGTTAAGGAGCATATTTGGTTTTGCAACTGAAGTGGTGAAAACTACAAAGAAATGTACCTTGCTGGCAAAAAATGTCTCATAACAAGCACCATGCTGGATCAGCCAAACATCCATCCAGTCCAGCATTCTCTTTATGACAGTGGCCAGTCAAATACTTCTCAGAAAACCATGCCCTGAAGGAGGGCATGGAATCAACATACCTCTCCTGTTTTGTTTCATCTTGTCTCTAGTGCATGAACATAAAGCCGCCACATGGCGCACAGCTGCAAAGCATCTTTTGAAGTGTTGAGTCCCTGTTGGGACCCTGTTGGTGGTCATTTCATGTGACCAGGTGAGGTGGTGACCTTAGGCGGTAGAATATTGGGTTGTCAGTAGGATGGCAAGATGTGGAACAGCTCTTTGGGACAGATCTGACCCTTGCAACCTTGGTAAGGTCTCAAACCAAAAAGAGAACCATCACCCTCTTGGCTTTCAAATCAGTGGATTAAGATAGGCTGTTGCAGAATAAATGAATTCAAACAGGACTAGAAATATGCATGCTAATATGTAATGGGAGCAGCATTACCTGTATAAAAGGGTTTTTGCAAGCATCCCTATTTGCATCTATGAAATGTTAAGGGTAGGAGTATAAAACCAGGATCTTGGCCATCTGCTGTAGCCTGAGCAGTAGAACAAAACCTTTTGCATCTCGTGCTCCAGGCTCCAACTCCAGCCACCCAGGTAAGCCGAGCTGAAGAACGTACCCCCCCAGGCCTAAATTCAGATTCAACCCTGGCCTGGGCTTTGATAAATATTCATGTTTTCAAATAGCAACAAGTAATTGATTTGAAATAGTTTCAAGATTTTAAAAAACAACACCACCATATAAAATCAGGGATTAAACAGAACCACTGGTAGCTGCTGCTGCCAAGATGCCTTGATAAACTGGTTGGAAAGTGAATCTACAAGGCGTGAGGGGATTAGGGACAGCCGGATTAAGATCTATAATAAAACACAGTGTAGCAGCAAGATTCTTGGGTGAGAATGTTGCTCGAGGCACTTCTTTGATATTTGAGGTGGTGGGAGGGGAAGAATCCTATTTAAATGCAGATTAGACTTCCCACCTAGGAGTACAACTTTTTTTGTTGTTGTTTGCTTGTCTAAAAACCCTAGGAAGAAAAGTGAATGCAATTCCTTTTTTCCTTAATTTCTATTTCTTCACATCAGTTACATTATTACTGGGATAAAAAATACAAGCCATGGCTGCCAGAATTCAGGCAATAGTTTCATTTTGGGGAGTATGTACCAAGTGGTAGGGAGATTGGTTAATTTACCTCAGTAAGCAGAAGGGCGCAGTTTGGTCATTTTGACTTGCAGTCGGACGCTGGTCATAGGGATGGTTCCAGCACTTAGCTCCCTCTGGGTGATTCTGGGGCAGTTCAGCGCTGCCCCAGGAGTCAGAGGGGTGAGAGGAGGACTCGAGGCGAAACAAGGCCACTGAGTGAGTTGGTGAGTCGTTGGGCACACTGGTCACCACCAGGCATAGGTCATGTGGGTCTTTGCCCCAAAGAGAAGTTGCTCAGACTGAGGGCCTTGATCAGAGTTTGAGGCTTTAGAGATTCAGGTAAAACTCAATTGGTCACTTCTGTTGCCAATCAACTGCTGATTCATTATGCTGCTGTATCTCCTTTTGACCAGCTGCACTGGTGGCAGCCAAAAGCAGGAGAGAGCAGGCTAATCCCTTCCTCTTCTGGAAGGAGCCCATACAAAAGTGCCAGTGGCTTCCCTTATACTGGTGACCCTACTTCTTATAGGAAGCTGCCTTATATTGAGTCAGACCACTGGTCCATCTAGCTCAGTATTGTCTCCACGGACGGGCAGCGGCTTCTCCAAGGTTGCGGGCAGGAGTCTCTCCCAGGCCTATCTTGGAGATGCTGCCAGGGAGGGAACTTGGAACCTTCTGCATGCATGCATGGAGGTGCTCTTCCCAGAGTGGCCCCATCCTCTAAGGGGAATATCTTGCAGTGTTCACACATGTAGTCTCCCATTCAAGTGCAAACCAGGGTGGACCCTGCTTAGCAAAGGGGACATCCATGCTTGCTTCCACAAGACCAACTCTCATCTTCTGTCAAGCAGTGGCAGTCATTAAACTCTTCTAGCTAGTCAATTAAGATGGTACCTTTCCTCTTCTCATCACAATTGCACAGGGATTGATTGATTGATTGATTTCTGTCAAGTTGGTGTTGACACTTAGCGACCACATAGATAGATCCTCTCCAGCATGATCTGTCTTCAACTTGGCCTTTCAGGTCTCTCAGTGGTGCATTCATTGTTGTCGTAATCAAGTCCATCCACCTTGCTGCTGGTCGTCCTCTTCTTCTCTTTCCTTCAACTTTCCCCCGCATGATGGACTTCTAAATGAAGCTGGGTTTTTGCATAATGAGTCCGAAGTATGATAGTTTGAGCCTGGTCATTTGTGCCTGGAGTGAAAATTCTGGATTGATTTGTTCTGTGATCCATTGGTTTGTTTTCCTGGCTGTCCATGGTCTCCTCCAAAGTCTTCTTCAGCACCAAAGTTCAAAAGTTCAATACTTTTCCTTTCTTGCTTCTTCAAAGCTTTTGCATCCATAGGATGTCACAGCAAAAACCATTGTCTGAACTATTCTAATCTTTGTAGGTATAGACACATCACGACATCTAAATATCCTTTCCAAGGCCTTCATTGCAACCCTACCAAGTGTGCTATTCTGTGGCATATTTCTTGACTGCTGGATCCTTTACACAGGGATACCCTGGCTGGTTCATATAGCTGCTGACCGCCGTATGAGCCCATACTTCCTTATGGAGGCACACATACAATGTCATAAGACAATATGAACTCAGCAGCAAAGTGGGCTAATGTTCTGATTCTAGCTGTTACGATAAAGACATCACAATGAATGTTTCTCCTTTGCCAGAAGTGGAAAGACTATTCATTTCCTACATGGAAAGTTAATCCCATGTAGCCCGACTGTTCATGAGTGCTGTTTTAGAAGTGTCATTTCATCCTCCCTCTGGAGACAAAGAGGAAATTAAAGCAACCACTGGAGTTGATTGTACTAGATCTGTGGAAGTGATTTAAAATGATCTGAAGTCTTTTAACTTAAAATAGACTCTATAATGCCCAGGAGCACCGAGCAAGAGAACCCATGTCAGGAAGAGTATTAACCCTAGGCTATACAGGGTTTATGTATGCGGTACATAATATCAGTTGGACACTGCTGTGGAAAACAGCCTGATCCCTTATCATGGAGCTAGGGGCAGGTGGGATATGGGGGGAGGGAGCTTGTCCTTATTATTTTATCTGCCACCCTACTATTTTACCACAGTCATCTCCAGAGACACTGATCCTGTCAAAACTATGATAATGTGATGTGCATCCCCCACCCATCAGAAATTCTTCCCTATTGCCAGAATTGCTGGCAATGTCAGTCTTTTGCCTTTATTCCTTTTTTCTTTTCTTGCGTGCTTGTCTATTTATTCCCTGCGAATTATTGTCATAAGTGATGACACAAGGCCAACATAGTGAATGTCATGCAATGTCATTGACAAGAGTCAATACAGTGTGGTACAGAGAATCTTGCCCTAGGTTCTGGTGTGGCCTGCCTTTCATCATAGACTCTGTTTATTCATTTGCAGGTCAATTATCACTCCACCTCAGTTGTTCATCTGCAGCGTTGACCTACTGCTACCACCATTACTTGGGTTCAAGTGAGTTTTGGGGCACAGGTTTTCTGAAGCAAGTAGGCTAGAATATATCAAGCTTGTACATCATAACCAATCTTGGCCTATCCTAACTAACCAAGAAAGAAATTAGGTGCCCTCACACAGGTGGGAGAAGGAAGTGTACTATCTTGGGGCTGAGAGAGTTTGCCTGCAGCTTAGCGGCTATGGAGGCTCAGCATTAAATCTGAAACTGTCCACACTGTGTATGCAGCTACTTAACAAGTAGAACGTTTGCCATATCTTGCAAAGTCTTTTCAGAGATGTGCATAAATCCCTGGAGAAATTTCACTTGTCTTATGTTTGGCTTTCCCTTGAAAATTCTCAAGTGTTTTGTTCTGGAAGAAGCCACTGAAATTTGCTTCAGATTTCACCGGTGTGAAATCTGAACTCTTCTGGGACCTTTAACCAGGCCAGCCGCAATGGGTGATGCACCTCCCTCATCTGTTGAGCCTTTCACTTCTGTCCACAACCGTGGCAGAGAGCCGTTTTGTGGCCATTGATGGCAGCTAGGGAACTGGCTGGGAAATTCAGCTCCTATGGGCTGTACCTGCAGCCAGGTCGACCCACCCAGGAAGGCTTACTTGTCAAGCAACAGGCAAATCCATGTGCTAGATTTGAAGACAGAGATAAAAGGCTGAGGGGGGATGAGAGTGGTTCAAGCCCCCACCCCTCTGGCAAGCCAGGCTGAGGGGTGTTGGGCAGCTCTGTTCTCTAGGAAGGCTGAGCTGACCCAGACCCTAGCACAGCTCTCCATTTCATTAACCAACCAAGTCTCTTTTGCAGAACATGTGGCTCCATTCAGAAGGTTCAATGTTCAATCAGTGGCCTCTCTAGCTTAAAGGGTCTTAAACTGCAGAGCTGGTAAGTGTGTGTGCCTAAACTTGGAGAGTCACAATTTGTTGAAATGGACCATAGCTTCATATCTGCTCAACAACGGGCTGCTTTCTTTTTTAAAAAAATCGCTCATTACGGAGCTTGTAAGTGTTACTTGGGCATCTCTGCCCACCTGTGTATTTGGTTGGTTTAGTTTGATTGTTCCATCACATGATGCCTACAGAGATGTATTGGCACCATCACTGCAAGGGACGCTTCCAGGATCCATATCCTCTCCCGAGGATATGGGGATAATTTGGTCATTTGAGAATGTTGTTAATGATGACATTCCTGAGGAAATGCATGAATGCATAAAAGGATTTCTGCCTCTTATCTTTTTAGATGAGATGCTGAGCCCTTTTGGGACAGGGAACCATCTTTATTTATTTATTTACCTTCCTATGTAAACCATTTTGAGGGCTTTTGTTGAAAGGTGGTATATTAGTAGTAGTAGTAGTAGTAGCAGCAGCATCTTGTGCAAAATTATCCTGAATGATTTACGCACGCGCACACACACACACACACACCTTCACACATACATTGCACTATTTTGGTTACACTTAATGGTTAGTCCTGGAAGAAGGAGAAGAGTTGTTGTTGTTTTGCTGTTGCACTATTCCCTGTACAATCCCCTGCATTCTGTGCATTCCTTGCTCTATTTCCTGCCGGGGGCAGGGAAGAGTGACAGCAGAAAACGAAGGCATGCTGAAAACAGTTTCGACCCCCGAGCAGAAATCGAGACTGTTCCATTTGCAGAATAAGCTTTTATGAAACAACCCGATACTTGTAATCAAAGCTGCCAACTAGAAATTGTGTTGCAGTTCTTAACCAAACCAAAGCACCATTGGAAGCAGCCAACATAACCTGGTGGGTGAAAAATGAAGGTGATGTGGGAAAGGAAGCTGTGAAAGTCTTCAAGCATGACTGTATTTAAATTCTCCAAAGAAAGGATAGGGCTGGTTTCCCTCCTAACTAACTCTGGGTAATGCATCTCTTCTGCCTTAGCAATGGGTATGGGATCACTCACCGTGTAGGTACCACTCTGCATGCTGGGATTCAAGCAGACCTATTTCATCACTGTAATGTGAGTATGGTGAATGGGGCAGATAATCCTTCAGGGTTTTGTGCATGTGAACAACCAACTCTGCAGGCTCCATTTACAAGGGCTGCTAATGGATCACCACCCACAGGCTCTGGGGTGTCTTTTTTGGAAGCTTTAAGGAACCCTTTGGAGTTCTTCTGTTTATCCTCCCTTAAGGAGCAAAGATATGACTACATTTTCAATAGAATTCTCCCATCTCTCTTGTATCCCTCTTATCTGTTTGGTTCTCTTTGAATGCTGTACCATATGAAAAGCTTGCTGAACATACAAAATTATTGTATCGGGGAGAAGAATAAGCTAGAATACTTTGCTCTGGCATACCTGCTATGTACCTTCTTAAAAATTTGATGGAGTACATTTACTCTACCTTCACAGACCAGCCAATCACACTGGTTTAAGCTTCTGATCTGGGGGATACATAAATGTTGTTCAAGCCATGTTCTACATTCCTGCTTGCTATAGTAGCTTAACTTACTGAAGTGCGTTGAGGGGAAAAGAATCAGCTTAGTTTGAATCAGCTTAGCACTTCTGCTGTCATGGAGAGTGAAGGTCTCAGGAAAGGAGGACATCAGTCTGAGGAAGAGAGAAACACTACCTTAGCAGGGACCCATTCCCTAGGTCAGGGATCCTCAACGTTGGGCCCCCAGATGTTATTGGACTTCAACTCCCATAATCCCCAACCAAAGGCCACTGGGGCTTGGGCCCACTAACATCTGTGGGCCCAACATTGAGGATCCCTGCCCTAGGTGATGCGCCCATATCCTCTCGCATCTCTCTCTCACACACACAACCCTAGAACCAGAGCTCATCCCATGAAACTGAAGGTCAGGAAATTTGGGACTGGCAAGAGGAAGTGCTTTTGCACACAGCTCATAATTAATCTACAGAATTCTCTGCCATGGGATGTGGTGATGGCCACCAGCTTGGATGGCTTTAAAAGTGGCTTAGACAGATTCACGGTGGAGAGGTCTATCAATGGCTACTAGTCTGGTAGCTATAGGCCACCTCCAGCCTCAGAGGCGAGAGGCCTCTCAATCCTAGTTGCAGGGGAGCAACAGCAGGAGAGAGGGCATGCAGATACCTCTTGCCTGTGGGCTCCCCAGTGGCATCTGGTGGGCCACTGTGTGAAACAGGATGCTGGACTAGATGGGCCTGGGGCCCAGTCCCGCAGGGCTGTTCTTATGTTCTAATTCAATACACTCAAATTCCCTCTGCCATCTGAATTAGGAGAGAGTCCAGGCTTCTTTTCTCAGATGAAATCTTCATGCCGCTTTTTTTTTTTTTTTGGCAGCAAATATAGATAATTATTTAGTGTTAGCAGTTGGTGCCTTCTTGTGATTAAAAGCAAAATGATCTTAGTTGCCCTTCCTTTCTTAATCCCCTCCTCCTTTCCCAAATCTCAGCTTTACTTAACAATGGAAACCACAACTTAGAATGGTCTGATCTGGTTGACAGAACAAAAGACTGCAAGGAAGTTCATTAAAATGAGAGGAGTGATGAGAAATTTGGATATCTGTTTACTAACTAAGAACTTTATTAAGTCATTGACTTTAATTAAGGTGGGCTATATCCCTGGAAGTACACTGGGGATATGCTACCAATATCCACTCATCTCGATTCATTTACTTGAGTCCTTTTCTAAAATGACCTTTATTAAAGTAATTGATTAACTCTTTGTGGTTAACAGGGTTTTTGCAGAGGGAGGATTAGACTTCAAGCTTCATTTATAGGATTATTAATGACTGTGAAAGGCAACTTGGGCTTGTTAGCGTGTCAATTACAAATAGACAAAAGCTTAAAATCAATATAAAGCATTGATTGTTGCAGTTCAAGGATCTCTTTAATTTAGCCCAAACCCATTTAGCAAGGGATTTGCTAGGCATTGTGTTGCGTTATGCAGGGGATGGCTTGAAAACAAGAGTTGCTGTTCATAGAAAATGAGCTGATGCAACAGTTCAGCCCTACCAGCCAAAACTGTACGAATTGTGTAGCTGCGCACCCCAAGCGGCACACTGAATTTTCTCAGCTCACTCTTTTATAAGATCTAGTAATCTCAGATATAAGGCATCATGTCATTGCGCTCCTTGGCCCTGATCCCTTTCACTCCCCAAGTTTTCCCAACCATGATTCTTTGCAAGGGAAACTCAGAGTAAGGTAATGACTTGCCATATTCTGTGTGTCAGATTACCAGCCTCTGCTGGGATAGGAGAGGCACGGAAACTATTCATACATGCGTGCAAAACCGGGCTAAGGAAGCCCAGCCCGGTTTTGCACTTGTGTGTGTACTGCCAGGATTGGGCCCGGGCCCGGCAACACTGTGGTGGCAAACCTGCCTACGGTAGCTCCCTCTAAAATGAGGTTAGGAGAGAGAATGCTCTCCTAACCCTGTTTTTTCAGCCACAGTTGGCTCCTTGGTAGGCTCCAAGGAGCGGGAATCCCCATAGTGGATTGCATACTCACACAGTGGATTATGGGAGCTCTAGGGGCCGGGTGATGTGGGGCAAAGCGTTCAGCACCCTAATTCAACTTTATGCAACACAGTAGCAAGAAACTTACCAATTCCACTGTGAATAGGAGCTGTAATAGCAAAAACAATCTCCCCTCCATTCCTTTTACAGTCACCCATAATAGCACATAATGAACACTCTTCCTTATATTCCACCTTGCCATTCCTCAGACTGAAATAACTTCTCCATTCCCAGGAAGTGTAATACAGCAGTAAGAACATGTTGGAGCTCTTAGCAAAAATATATTAACCAGTAAACTATAATTACTGTTAACTACATTGCAAGTGAAGAAATTATGAATGTATCAAATCAAGTGTATCCATGACATGACAAAGAAAACAAGGAATAAAAACAATACAATACAGTAAAAATATACCACGTCAAAAGAATAAATTAGATAAAACTTGAGTTACAAAGATGGCAAGGTCATATACAGCTAAGTTTATCTCGTCTCATTTTACATGCCGCACCCGCAGCACAAAATCTTGCAATCCTCTCTGTAACCTCCGCGTGGCGATCCATTAAAAAATAAGAAACATAATAATCATCAGAATAACCCGGTTTATCTTTTAAAAGAGGTTTTATCCATATAGGGCGAATAGTCCTATAAAAGGCACAGTGTAAAAGGACGTGCGGTACCGACTCAACAACTCCAGCGCCACAAGGGCATAACTGATTCCTTAAGGGAATTCCCTTAAACCTCCCTTCTAACACCGCAGAAGGTAACCCATTAAAGTGTGCCTGTGAGAAAGTTCTTCTATGACTTAAAGACAAAGATTTGTATTACTTAGGTTTTAAAGATAAGATCTACCTAGTGTATCGATTCAGGTAGTTAGCAGTGTGGGCCACCCTGCACCAGGGAACTGGGTCAGAATTCCTAATGGTGGCTATAGTCTCAAAAGGATACAGGAGAGAGATGCATGTTCTGTAACTCCTATAGTGGAGCCTGCCAGCAATTGATTACTTCTCTATTGACTGCAGAGCCAGGTAGATCTACTCAATTCTATGCTAAATATCTACTGACAGATACAATTCCAAGGGTGACCTTAGCCATGACTAAATTCTTGTCAGTTGCTGTAAGAATGAGGCAGTAACTAGTGAACTGATGATGATGATGATGATGATGATGATGATGATGATGATGATGATGATGGAAGGACTGTTTTGAAACCATGGGGTGGGGGTTACGTTGGGTCATTTGATGTTTTGTATCTATTAATTGAACTGTTGGTATTCTACTGCCATATCTCATGTCACAGCCAAGACTGTTTGCTTTTTAATTGCTGGTATACTGACGGCAATATGTTTACTGTGCTGAACATGTGGATTAGGACCACTGACCTCTGTCTCCACCAGGGAGGCTCTGATCACGTGCAGCATAAGCTGGATGAGAAAAGCAAGATTGAAGTAGCCAGCCATGCCCGCTCTCCCCGCAGAACCCTCCCAGGCTCTACACATGGATTGTGTGTAGAGCCTTTGTCTGGTTATCTCAATTTTTGATCAGCAGGCGCTACTGAAAATCTTGGGGACCAACTGCCTTTACTTTTAGGGGTCTTCAGAAACCCATGGCATATTAGAAGATAAGAAAAATTGCTTCTTGTCCTGCAGCTTTTGGGAAGTCAGACCTCGTTTCACCCTCCCTTGGCTTTCCTTCTCCCCACCTCTGCAAAATCTCTCCAGTTGGTATATTTTCATCTTGCAGCTTTCAAATAGCCTGGTTGGTGGGAAGCTTCTTTCCCAGCCATGATAAATTATTCTCTGTCAGAATCTAAATCTGCCTTTTCAAGTCTCATCATTTGTGATGAATATATTCTGCTAACATGAACCTGAATGGAAGCATCAGGGCTAGAATGAATTAACGCCAAGCATATTAATGACATTTTGAGGGGATGATGGATGAATTCAAGGCCCGTGGGGGTGGGAAGCACCATAGTAGATGGGTGGATTCTTAATAGACAGGGAATCTGCAGTTTACTACTTTAACACCAGGGTCTAACTTGAGGAAAGAAACACCAGCTGATTGCCTGGAGACCATGAAGATGTTAAACTGCTGTCAGGTTCTGTTCTGGTGAGTATGAAGTTCAAAGACCTGGGTGGGCCTGGAGTCAGTAGCTTGGAAAAGTGTGTAAGGCTGTTCCATTGTTATCCTCATAGTGAATGGAATGACCTGGGTGGGAGTTTATTGCAGGAACAGAGCCTTACATGGGATGCAAGTTCAGGTGGAATCGCCATTGGATTGTCCTTTGTGGAGGTGGAATGCAGTTAGGGAGCAGAGCTGGAAGGTCTGTGGCAAGTCCTGAGCCGCCCTGAGCCATTTTTGGAAAGGTGGTATAGAAATGCAATGAATGAATGAAGTCACCAAAAGCTTAACATCATATCAGAAATCCTCCCATTAATGCCCAATAGTGGGCCTATCAGTCCAACATTCCTGTTGGGCCGATACAATTACACAGCGCTAATACCAGAAAAGAGCAATCTGTCAAATACATGATTCATAATGTCAGATACAGAACACACACTCACGTAGCCCACTTCTGGAATTGGCCAACCAAGATGCCCTGTTTGCAGGATCTCCCTCTGGTAACCTGGGTATCCTTTTTATAATCCTTTCAAGGTCCAACGAGTAATAGTCTTCACAGTAATAGACACCTTTTCCCAACTGCAATCTTCCCAGCTTGCATCCTCCTGTCTGAGCTCACATCTTCCCTTGTTCTTCATTTAAGAAATGCTTACACTCCTGAATTAGAAGTTACCAAAGCCTGAATACCCATTGCTGTATCCCCTTGACTGCTGGCCCTTTGGGTTTTCAAAAGTCTGACTACCATGACCCAGAAAGCTTCCATAAGCGTTGGAAACTGTCATAGACTACTATTCACCAACTGAATCAGATGGACAAAATGGTGATTCCAAACTCATAAGAACATAAGGAACATGAGAACAGCCCTGATGGATCAAGGCACAAGGCCCATCTAGTCCAGCATCCTGTTTCACACACTGGTCCAACAGATGACAGTGGAAGCCTACAGGCAGGAGCAGAGGGCATGCCCTCCCTCCTGATGTTACTCCCCTGCAACTGGTATTCAGAGGCATCTCTGCCGCTGCCTCATAGGAGGCCTACTCAGCTAACACTGAGATGCTTAGCCCTGGCATGTTGGGTTGGTGTAGATCATCTCTGGGATACATTCGAACCAGGGTGGAACATAGGAAGCTGCCATATACTGAATCAGACCATTGGTCTATCTAGCTCAGTATTGTCTACACAGACTGGCAGCGGCTTCTCCAAGGTTGCAGGAAGGAATCTCTCTCAGCCCAATCTTGGAGATGCTGCCAGGGAGGGAACTTGGAACCATCTCCTCTTTCCAGAGCGGCTCCACCCCCTAAGGGGAATATCTTACAGTGCTCACACATCTAGTCTCCCATTCATATGCAACCAGGGTGGACCCTGCTTAGCTGAGGGGACAAGTCATGCTGCCTACCACAAGACCAGCTCTCCTCTCCCAAGATCCTACGGTGCTAGGATCTTGGGTAACAACAGTTAACCCACTTGGTCCAAGAGAAATGCCATTGATTGTAATCCAACGTATTCCAACCCTAACCCTAACCCACAACATGTTCCAAACTCCAAGATACTGATGTGCCAACACTGCTGTGGGCTCCTAAAGAACCACCAGCAGTATTGCATAACAGTGTAAATATTCAAAAGTAGCAAGCCTGCACTTTGGGAGTGCTATTTACATTATTTCCAATATAACCCCAAAGCATGAGTACGCTAATTGAAGGATTTGTGCTCTTGATCGAGACTTAGGAACCTGCAGCAGTGCCTGTATTATGCTATGGAGGAGCCAAGATGGCCACTGGGTAGCTTCTGGCTGAGGCTCTGTATAGGCTTTGTATACTGCACCCCTCCAGGGCACCTTTTCCCCCTATCCGTCATGTCAGGAAAGGGAAGGAAAGAAACAGGGACAATCGAGAAAGCCCTGAGAATGAAAGTTGTGCCTAATTTCAGTTCAGGAAGAGGGAAAAAAGAAAAAAACAACAACTGAACAGATCAGCCAGTATTGGTGGGTGGTGGTGATGGGGGACTTAGTATGGAAAAAATATCCTGTGGAAACACCAAATAACCATCTTTTTTCCCCTTTGAATTTAATACCAACCTAGTGATAGGTCGATAGCAAAACAAAAAAAAAATTACTCAGGCTGCTGCTATATCACTGTTACGTATGATTGGAACAAAATGGAATCAGGATTATCCTGTTTTAAATCATCACCCATTGGGGGGTAATTTTCTTTATCAAACTGGGTAAAATGACAGTCATTCAAAACATTTTACCTCCAATGGATGCGAAAATTGTAGTGCTCATAAGATTTCTGTTTTGTCAGTTTGACTAGACCTCTTTCCTTAAGAAACACTAGACTGATGCATCTCCAAAAAATTCTCCCAAATTTAGGGTTTTCTCTCACCATTTGGTACCTAATAATGAACATAAACTCATCTACTGAGGCTGTCATTCTGGATATTAATGCATTAATGAATATTTATTTTCACTACTTTTACCCTTTTATACAAATTTATTCTTAGGAGAAAATTGGATTACATATTTAGATGCAGTTGTTTATACTAAAGAGCAGTTTAAACCCCCATAATGCTGAAGTTCAAACTGAGGTCATGTAATACACAGGGTGGCAATTTATAATAAGATAAATAGCAATGGTGTTGTATTTTCTGCCTTTATTTTGCATTTCATCTGGATAGAACTGAGATTCAAAGTAGTGGTTTTTATTCATAAATTATTCTTTTCTTTCCCTTGTGTTAACTCCCGATTACTTCAAATTTTTGCTGGGTTGTTTTTCTGTGCTGTGGACTGATTGTCAGTCATGGGTTGATGTGGCTAGGAAGGAATTTTACCTTATTTGCCAGTTCCTAACTGGCAGCTCAGGTTCTTGTTTTTCTTAAAGCTAAGTGTGTGTGTGTGTGTGTGTGTGAGTGAGATTCCTCTACTTTGTTTGTCATGTGATGTGAGGCATTGGGCAGGATCCATAACCAGGGAGAGAGTGAACATGGGCTCTGCTCTTGGCTCACTGGGGAGCCCTCTTAAGGATTCTTGGTATAAGGATTAATGGGTCAGCCCATCTTGGTGTATGCCACTCCTCCCTCTCCAAATCTTGATTTTATTTGTTTTTATTTATTGTTAAATTTATATACTGCCTTTCATTAAAACAACCCCAAGGCAGTTTACAGCAAAATTTAAAAACAAGATGGTAAAAAAGGCACAATTAAGATATTAAACTAAAAATATAAAACAAATCTGATTAAAAAATTTAAAACACAAGCATAAATACAATAAAAAACACAATCCTATAAAAGCCTGGGTAAAAAGCCAAGATTTCACATGCTTTCTAAAAGCTGTGATGGAGACTGAGGAGCAAATAACCACTGGGAGAGCATTCCAGAGTCTGGGGCCAGCAACAGAGAAGGCCCTGTCCCATGTGCACAACAACCGAGCCTCCCTCAGTGTCGGCACTGGGAGCAGAGCCCCCTCAGATGACCTCGTCAAGCGGGCAGCAACCCTTGGGAGCAGGCGGTCCCTCAGGTATCCCGGGCCCAAACCGTTAAGGGCTTTAAAGGTCAAAACCAGCACCTTGAATTGGACCCGGAAACAGAATAGTAGCCAGTGCAGCTCTTTCAAAATGGGTGTGATGTGCTCCCACAGGGCAGCTCTAGATAAAACCCTAGAGGCTGCATTTTTCACTAGCTACAGTTTCCAGATATTCTTCAAGGGCAGCCCCACGTAGAGCGTGTTACAGTAGTCCAGCCGTGACGTGACTAAGGCATGGGTAATCTTGGAGCAGGTAGAGCTCTCCATATCCATTTCATCACACTAGTCTGATTTAGACATTATGCCTGTACACTTTGTACATATGTTTGTGTGAATGACTTTACCAGTGCTCATTTTAAAAGCAAACCTGGATACAGGCCCTTCAAATGGATGGTACAGATAGGAAGTGTACTGTTCTGTACTTGCGTTCAGCATCACATGTGAATGACTGAACCTATGTACAAGTCTGTACCTGTTAACACTGCACATTCATTGTATGAGTTCTCTTCCACTAAAAATCCCCAGATGTCGCTCAGTTGCTGGGGGAGACAACCATATTTAAATCCAATTTTTTCCAAGTATTTTGAGCCAAATAGCTAGCATAATAATAGTTTGCAAAGTCTGCAGTGAAATACATATTTTGCTGCAAATTTACAAAATTCATTGAATCCATAGATTTAATATCTGTGTCTTATAAATGCTGGTTTCCAGAAAAGAAGGGGGTCTAGAACCCTGTATTTCACGGCAAATTTTGGAAAAGAAGAATCACTGTCACATATACTGAATGATACTGCAGGTTTACATGATAATCTTTGGGGAGAAATCTTTCTACTGAGGGGAATGTGAACATGAATGAGAAATATAAAGTCTTTGTTATATTTTTTGGTGGGGGGGGAGGGAATCAGATCAGATCAAACCTTATTGTACTAGTCATAGGCAGTGACAGAACAGCAACATACACATGGTAAACCTTAAGATTCATTGCACATACATAAGGAAAGGAAACTTTACAGTCTCTAAGCTTTCCAGCCTCTGCTCTTCCTGATCTCTCTAGTAGTTCAGAGCAATTTTATCTTGTTACCTTTTCCTGATTTTCTTGTCTGCCCAACCAAAGAGAGCCACCTTCTGGGTTACAAAAGCATTAGTTCCCTTGCCCAATAGGAAACATGGGATTTCAACTGGGAAGCTGGTTCTCCCCATATTTAACAGAGGATTTCCGGTTATAAAATCTTTCTCTGGGCTCTGCATATAGTGGGCAGTAAAGGACATAGGCCTTCAACTTGATTTTTTCCACAGATACATAGTCTATATCAAGTCACTGGTACCCTTCTGGTGCCTCCTTTCCAATAATGCAGTAGGCACAGCCTGAAAACTTAAACCTATAATTGTGTTTCTTAATAATACTGATATAAGTTTGAGTAGATATTGTTCACCCAAGTGGAACCACTGGGAAAATGTTGTGGTTTAACAACACAGAGATCATTCCTTGAGTCTAACTGCACTCTCTCTCTCTCACACACACACACACACACGCACACACACTTTTGCATTGAGAGGAGTGACCAAGGACTTTTCAGTCTCCATACATATTAACCTTTGGGTAAAAGTGGGCCTCACTTCAAGTCTTATGCTAAATTGAAGGGTTTTTAAAATACATTTAAATAGATATTCTTAATTAGATTAAATACTGGGCAAGTGTAGCATTTCTTATGCTGCATTCTCTTCTCTTAGAGAAGAGAATGGGCTCTTATGAAACTCTAAGAAGTGTTGTCATTTAGTGAAGAGACTGTTATTACAGAGAACAATTAACACTACATTTTTAAAATAATACATTTATTTTTCTTTTGCAATGTACAACTGAAAAGTCATGACTGTAAGAGATAGTTAGTATCCAGGTATCATCATCATCATCATCATCATCATCATCATCATTATTTGTTAGCCGCCCCATAACAAAATGTTCAGAAGATTAAAACATACAATAAAAACATATAAGACATTAAATCATAACAGACAAAAAAGAAGAAAAGAAAATACAAAGTACAATACAAAACAGTTTAAAAACTCATTTTAAAATTAGTTAAAAATCAGATCAAATTTGAACACCAAATTTTAAAAGGCCTGAGTGAACAAAAAGGTCTTTAGCTGGCATCTAAAATAATAAAGTGATGAAGCTTGGCAGACCTCACTGGGGAGACTATTCCATAAATGGGGTGAAACCACCAAAAAGGCCCTCTCCCTGGTAGCCACCCGCCTCACCTCGTTTGGCAGAGGCACCAAACGTGGACATTCAAAGAAGAGCTTAAGGACTGGATTGGGACATATGGACCAAGGTGCTCTCTCAGGTAACCCAGTCCCAAGCCATCTAGGGCTTTACAGGTTAAAACCAGCACTCTGAATTGGGCCCGGAATGGACTGGGAGCCAGTGCAGTATATAATCATAAAGGTAAAGTGCCATCGAGTCAGTGTCGACTCCTGGCAACCACAGAGCCCCGTGGTTGTCTTTGGTAGAATACAGGAGGGGTTTGCCATTGCCATCTCCCGTGCAGTATGAGATGATGCCTTTCAGCATCTATTTGAACCAGCAACCTCTTGCTCCCTAGGCAAGTTACTTCCCCTCTGTACCATAATCATAGCAAGCATATAATGGTTAACTCAGAAAGGTTTTTCAACAACTGAAAACTGGGTAGGGGAAGTGCCCTACCCAGGTTTGGAAGCTGCGAGTGCTCCCAATTTTCGGTCATGTGTTAACTAGGTAGGAGGAGGGAGAAGTGAATTTGTGGGGAAACAGGAGCTGGGAAGGTCAGTGCCATCCTAACCAGCTTTCATACCCAGCATTTGACCAAGGTAGGAGGAAAGGCTGTGCATATCAATAGGACAGCCACAGGAATTGGGGTCTGGAGGGATGGGAAACCAATTGAAAAAATGTGATTCATTCACTGAGAGGGGTGTGTGTGTGTAGTTTCAGCAGCAAAACGTATTCTAACGTGTGTAATACAGAATAGGGTTGCTGTAACCTGATTAGGGAGGTGTCACCACAGGGGCTATTAGTGGTAGCTTGTACACCACTTTCCATCCCCTTACGTTTACTGATAATTAAGGAGCAGATTGGGACATCATGTTAACAATGAGTGCCATGTGTCCTTTTTATCCTTTGCCATGAATATGAAACAGAGTGGTCTTTTTTGTACCTTCCAATGATTGTACCATTCATGTTGATGACAAATGGCATCCTTCTCCTTGTAATGTGCCTGCAGGGTTAAATGACTTTATTATTATTAATGAGTCATTGCTCCAGCTGCCCAGAAATGGAAGAAACAGAAAACACGAGACTGAAGTCTAAGTAATTACCACTCTAATTATTACCTTTCAAATTTCATTTATTTAGTGGATCAGAAGGCTGTTGATCAAACCTCTCTCTCTCTCTCTCTCAAACCCTGTTTATTATTAGCTATAGGCAGGAGACCTGCAACAAAATATCATATCTCCTCCACCCTAAAGGATAGTATAATCTGTTTAAGGTTCCCATCCCAGTTGTTCTATTGGCGGTTATGCTTAGCACCCACTGCTCCCGAGAGCCACCAGTCCATGTCCGGCTTTTGTGGGGGGGGGGGGGTGAGTGGGGGGAGATTTCCTCTATTCCATCTAATTTTACCCCCATCCCCCAAATGTGCTTCTGCATATTTAGGGAGGCTCATGAGTATCTAGGAACCCCTTCCTGGTCCATAGGTGGTCTTGTTTTAATTCCAGTCAGATAAGCATCCAAGCACCTGGTTTGATCTTTTATGCAAACTATTTTATACGCACATTCACACCCCCGTGCAACACAAAACTTATCAGTTTATATAGACATAACCAATGTTTGTTTTTACAATGTGCACCTGAGATCCACAATGTGCAAGTGAAACGTACGCATTACCAAACTAAAGAAATCCGGCTGTTTTAGAAGTCACAACTGTGCGGGCACTTGAGTGTACAATAAGAGCTCATGTGACCATACAGAAACTATCCTTTTGCAACATTTAGAAGGCATATTAGAGACAGATTAATATTTAACATTGCATTAATCATTTCCATCACCATTATCCAAAGTGAACTGGAGTCTACCTCATTTGAATATAAAATCACATTGAGTGCTCTGCCGGATGCCACTGAATCGCCATCTTAAAACCACTGGCAGATGCAAGGATGCAGTCCAAGACTGCTTCTAATGCTTCCCTGCCTTCCAAAATATGTCCCAGAGGGCTGCACTCCATTAGTGGGTAGGTCTCTGCAACATGGATGTGTCTGCCTCGCAGGATTAGTCAGGATTGCCGCCATTGTCTCTAATGTTCATGGAAAAAATATCCAGAGCAGCTAACACAAATCAAAATGCACACAATAATTTTGGACAATGGTTTTTTGTGGATATCTGGATAACAATCTAATTTGCATATTCTCCAATGAGGAACATTTCTCAGATGGTCGTCTAAACCTGTAATTAAGAACTGGTGATAATAGTGATATATCTAGTGCAAGCATTTTTTATTACAACAGGTTAAGATGAAAATCTTGTTCACAATACTGTATTTACCTGAATCCAAGACTACATTTTTTCCAAGTTCTTTGATGTCAGAAATGGAGTGTGTGTCTTAAATTCAGGGTGCTGTTTCCTTCTGATAAATACAGGTATAACCTGTATTTATATACAGGTTATTATATACAGGTATAACCTGTATTTATCCTCTGTTTTTAAGGGGCTTGTCTTAAATTCAAGGACATCTTCTATTTGGGTGAATACAGTATCTGTGGCTCACAGATGTCTTTAGTCTCATAGTGGTCATTTCCTACTACCAATCAGAAAACAGTAGATATGAAGCCTCTTCACAAGATCATCTAAACCTGGTTTAGAGGTAGATCACCTAGGGTTGCATGCATGTTTGAAAACCTCCAGTGAAGGAGAGGCTGGCACTATACAAACCACACTGTGCCATTGTTCAACAGTCCTTACAACTAGAAAACTCCTCCTGGTGGAGTTTTCCTCCTAACGGAGACATGGCCCTCCTTATGTCTTGCATGGATTTCAGCCTTTGGTTGTAGTCTTGTTCTCAGGCGCAACAGAGAACAAGACTGCTCTTTCTTCTGCGTGGCAACCTACAAGATTGTTGGCCAGTGTTATTCATTGTAAGGCTTGGGGACCAGTGGTGGCCTCCATCAAGCCACCACTGGCCAATTGCGGCTTCCTGGCCAATTGTTTATTGGGCCTGTGCGAAGGTTCGGCCAATGTTGAGCACTCTGCACAGTTGCCCGACACCATGCAGAGGCAACCTTTCCCACTGTGTAGCAGGGTGGCCAGAACCTAAGGGGTATACTCATGAGTCAAATGGGCCATAACCCAAAATTTGGCTTTAAAAAAGCCAAATCTGGCCATCTAGCTGTGTAGTGCTGGGCTCTCCTGAGGGCTCCTTTAAGGGAAATGGAACCCTTTTGAGCTCCTACACCATCTTGGTTCTCAGAGTGCCGGGGAGCATAACCCTTCCCAGTGCTTTCCTTCTAGAGCTCTTAAGAGAGTTTATTGCCAGGCATGTGTATTTATATTGTAAGTAGCAACATTGTTATATGCAATTATCAGATTACCCTATTTTGAAGCTGGATTTTGTATATCTGTCATATGTAGCATTATATTGTTTGTATATGGGCTTATTCCATGCTTTTCTTTTTATGTGGGTATTTTGTCAAATATACATTGAAAAAAGCAAAAGAGACAACAGGTACCTGCTGTCTTGCTTCATAATTTATACAGGAAGAGAAAACTGTATTTATTAATCCTTTAGCATTAGGCTTCTTGTATATAATCCATGTTTAAAGATTTGCCAAAATGAATTGCCTGTTGACAATTATTTACAAATTTTAAATCAAGCTTAGCAAAGGCTTTTTTTAGCATTGCAGAAAAGTAGCTGTCGGCATGATCATTTATATTATAGGTTTTATAAATATTATAAGTCATTATGCCTTTGAATAAATGTTCTCTGAGCCCAATTTCTCTGTGTTCCATCTTTACCTCCATTTTTCAGCAAAAGTGGTATCAATATAGGATTTCATTAGCGGAACTATCTAGCCCTGTATTATCCAGTTTGACTAAAGAATGACATTCCAATGTCCTAGGTAGATAGCAAAGTATCTGAGCCATGCTACCCAGGAGCCATTCAGTGGAAATACCAAAGCTTGGTGGCTTCTGTCTGTAAAAATGTGCTCTACAACTATGCTATAGCGGTACAGCACTGCTGGTAATCTCTGGTGCTATCCTTCCTTGGCACCATATAAGAAGAGAGCTTATTATACAGCAGAGACTGTGCAAGCAGGGTGTGCTTTAGTGCTGGAAAATACCTCAGACCAAAAAAAAAGTGGACTTAATTATATAATTAGGTGGGAGCTTGAACTGATGACTTGTCTCTTGGGCATCAGCATGATGTGGAGACATTAATACAAACTTCTTGAAATGTTTGCATTTGGTGAAGCAAGAATAGCAGTCCTAAACAAGGAACCCAAGGATCCTGGGTGGTTGTGAGAACTTTATAGCATGAACTTTTATTATGAAGCTAAGGGAGACAAGATGGCAAACAAACACCTTATGGCCACCAATTGGACCCTGAGGTTGCCATCATCATCATCATCATCATCATCATCATCATCATCATTTCGATTTCTATACTGCCCTTCCAAAAATAGCTCAGGGCGGTTTACAAACAGAAATAAGACAGACAGCTCCCTGTCCCCAAAGGGCTCACATTCTAAAACAAAACATAAGATAGACACCAGCAACAGTCACTGGAAGTACTGTGCTTGGGGTGGATAGGGCCAGTTATTCTCCCCCTGCTAAATAAAGACAATCACCACGATCAAAGGTGCCTCTTTGCCCAGTTAGCAGTGAGGTAGGTGCCTCTTTGCCCAGTTAGCAGGGGTTCTGAAACAGAACAAAGTAATCAAACACTCCTGTGCTGCACTGTTCCATGCTCTGGTTGTCTGTTGCTTCCTCCCTCTGTCTCTTGTTTCCCCATTATAAACTAATTCATAGAAACATAATTAATGCATGGCAACTGTAACAGTTTTGTGACAACGTGGTGTGAAATGTCCATCACAGGCCAGAAACCACATTGCATAGGATCAATTCAGATGAACATCTCACCCCACTTTAAAACAGATGGTAATAAGATGTAACTGGTTTGTCTGAAGTGGTCCAGTGACTCCACAGCCAGCACTTTCTGTGGAGACTCCAAGACTCTAGCTTTTCAGAAAGTATGGGTCATGGAGTACATCTTTCTGGGATGGACACAAGTTTCTCAAGCCCTACTGATAGATTGAGTTGTTTGCAGGTACTCGTTTGGCAAGTCCCTTTTCCTGCTGTGGTGACTTTCTGTTTGTAGATTAGAACTGGGAGGGCTGGTTTGAATAGATTGTAGCAGGGTGTTAGATTATAGACCTTCTTGGTCCCTTTTGAGAGTCTGTGAGAGAGAAGCTGGCTTGTCTTGTCCTAGCAAGGTCTGTTCTGTATGCAGATGTCTCCTTCTGTGAGTTCATCCTTCTAGCTAAGGTTGTACAATGTGATTAAGCAGCCTAATATGCAAAACAGAATTGAAACTCCTCCAACCAGTTTATGAGAATTAAAATGTACTTTCCATTAATAAGTTTGATCCGCTGACCCCTACTAATTATGCATGAATGCATGAGCCTTTTTATGGGATTTTCAAGGTTTTTGCTGGAGGACAGAGTTCTTTTCTCCTTTCCTCTTTTTGCTAGCAATAATGAGCAGTCACAGCTTTATACCCATATGAAAATAAAGCTAGATGAAGTTGGTTTGTTGGATATGTGCTGCTTCTTACACATTCTCATTTGGAATTGGCACATTTTTGTAGGAGAAGACAGTTAAGAGCATTTCTTTGTAGCAACAAAATAGCATATTTTGAAAGCTTAATTGAAGAAAAGATTCCTTTTCACTGTCATGTGATTTAGTGAAGTGCTTTGAGTTTTCTTCTGAGGTTTAAGTAAGTGCTAACACAAATCTCGGGGGTGGGGTGGGGTGCTACATTTACATCTGAAAAAAACATAAAAGATGACCTGAAACCCTAATTTGGGATTAGACAATCCAAATTCAGTTCACATTTTAAAGGCAAGTGTTTTCACTTCTGGTCCCACCTTGTTAATGTGTCTGTATGTTATAGTCAACATCCGAAATATAGAGACACTTGCTATCATGAAGGAATGTTAGTTTCTCAGAGGAATACGCAAGTTAGTCTGTTGTAGTAAAAACAAGTATTTTGGCACCTTAAAGATTAAGGCATGTATTCTTAACATAACTACAGTCCATTTCATGGATTTCAAACATTACAGTGTTTCATGATGAAACATCATCAGTTGGAAGGTATCGACAAAATGTCTCACATTCGGTGCCAAATTCCATGCGTGTTGCAGTGGGCTGTGTGGGGTTTTTTTTTGTTTGTTTTGCACAAAAGCACTCTCTGAAACATGCAAGGGCACAGGAAGATTGCAAATAAGATTGCCCCCAAACCACTCCCCCACACCACACGGTGCAGTGGCACTGGGAAAGCCTCAGACTGCAAAGACACATTACTTCCTCATTCTTTTGCTCTGGATGTCAACCAGATAGGTCATAAAGTCCCATTTTACAGCTATGGAACACTGATTCTCAGCCATTTACAGCTGGCTTTAACTACATTTACAGCCATCTGCAGTTTGCTTTAACCTAATGGCACAGCAGGGGAATAACTTGCCTAGTGAGCAAGAGGTTGCTGGTTTGAATCCCCGCTGGTATGTTTCCCAATCTATGGGAAACATCTATATCAGGCAGCAGCAATACAGGAAGATGCAAAAAAGGCATCATCTCACACTGCGTGGGAGATGGCCATGGTGAACCCCTCCTGTATTCTACCAAAGACAACCACAGGGCTCTGTGGCCACCAGGAGTCAACACCGACTCAATGGCACACTTTAACTTCTTAGTTAAAACACTGGGAGTCAGGAACCCTTGCTAACTGATCTGATGCAGGTCACAGTGATCTAAGAGTAGTTCCTCCTGATGTAACCTCTGCCCATGCCTGGTATATTGGACCATGTATTCACCAGGTTGAACTATCAGGGACGGATTTGGAATATACGAAGGCCAGTACATTCCTCTTAGGAGTAGTTATAAATGGATCCACTCCTCTAGTCTTATCACAAATTCAGTCAACTTGACATATACAATCACCTTGCATGCACATATAGAGGCTTATCTCATTTAAAATTAAAGCTTATACTATGTTGCCAGTGACTCTTGATTAAATAAATAATTGAACTTAAGTGTATACACATCTGTTTAATTGGTGCTAATTGGCTGTTATATGCTTGGTTAATGAGGGAGTCGAATAATTATGCAATTGTTAAAGGGGATTTAAACGTCTTCCCACAAACGGTCAGTGGTTACCTTAATTTGGTTAAGCAGCTTTCAGTTAATTAGCCTTTGTTTCACTTCCAAAGTGCAAAGTTTACATGCTTTTTCCAAAATAGCCAGTTTGGAGTCCACTCAACCAGCTGTTGAGAATGTGAATGTCATTATTTCTGCTCCAGGTTTCCTTTAATCTAAACAGCATGTTACATCTGCATGAAACCTGCAAACACATTTCTTGGTGCCGAGTCTGTGCAATTTGCCAATATTAGGAAATTTACTGATATTAGGAAAGTTAATGCAGATTACACCTCTCAATGCAACAATGGATAACACAGTTTTCAGAGTATGTTAATTTCAATTTGGCCATATAAAAACATACCAATTTTTTTTAAGTGGCTAATTTTGTCGGTATGCCAAACTTCTATTTATTTTTATGTTTAGCTTGCTTAGAACCAAACACTACACATGAACCGCAAACTCAAAGGTTAAAAGAAGGGGCACTGAACCCGTACCAGAGAACTGTTACTGGTGGTAACACAATTGTTGCCCAGTGATCGTTTATTGGTGTCTAAGAATCCTAGTTTGCAAGATGTGAACTGTTAATACAGGCAGAGCTCTTTGCAAGACTTCCAGGGCATGGCTGGACTGAGGGTGCATTGCAGCCCCTGTGATGAAGCTGAGCAGGTCTAGTCTGGTCAATGTGCGGGTGGCTGGCCAGCTAGGAACCGCGGGACACTCTTTGAGTTCCGTGCTGGAATAAATAAATAATAGTAATAAATGCACACCTCAAGCTTTGCAAGACTGAAGCTGACAGTCAGTTAGGAGAACAACAACAGTGCCTGTTGGTTTCCATGCATCCTCATCCTCATGTATAGGATAGCACAGAGGAAAATATCCATTAGTGGTACAAATGTTCATTCTGGCGATGCCTGGGATTGGGCAGGGAGAAGAATTTCTCTCTGTCCACTTTCTCCACACCATGCATGATTTTATCTATCATGTCTCCCCACAGTCGTCTTTTTTTCTAAACTAAAAAGCCCCAGGTGTTGTAGCCTTGCCTCATAAGGAAGGTGCTCTAGGCCCCTGATCATCTTGGTTGCTCTCTTCTGCACCTTTTCCAGTTCTACAATGTCCTTCTTTAGATGTGGTGACCAGAATTGTACGCAGTACTTCAGGTGTGGCTGCACCATTGTTTTGTATAAGGGCAATATAATATTAGCAGTTATATTGCCCTTATACAAAACTATGGTGCAGCCACACTTGGAATGACACAGTAGAGCTTGTTCATGCCATGGACCCCAGCTTGAATGACTGTATATAGTTTTGATTTTTTTAAAAAAACTGGATCTAGTGTTACTTGCCCTGATCCGTATTTATACGTTGCACCTGGAGCCCCAGTGCACGTGGCTTTCTCCACTTATTTCAGTAGAAGATCTGTCTATATAAAGCTTAACTACTGCTTTTTCAACAGGTTCCCAAAGCAGTGCACAATATAGAATTTTTAAAAAGGCATAAAATCAAATACATTATTTCAATTAGACAACTGAGCAAAACACAAAATATACAGAAGCAGCCAAACACAGACAACAGTCAGCAAGAAACTGCCTGTCTGAAGAAAGAAATCTTAGTCAAACAGAAATCAGCATGTGGGAGAAATTAGCCATATGAAGCCATATGAATCTTGGGCCAGGAGTCCTGTGGAAAACCTTAACATTCAGGCAGATTCATGTCTGCATGAACCGGCCTGAATGGCAGGTTGGTCCTTTCAACCAACATATTCCCATACTTGCATTTCTGTGCCGTATAGGCCATCCTTGGGGATAGGCCATAGTTCAGTAATAAGGTAGACACTTTTCATGCACATCACTCCATGGCATCTCAAGTTTTAAGGAACTCAAATAATGAGGTATGAAATGCCTCTCCCTGAGACATTGGATTGCTGCTGGCAGTTGGAGTTATGCTTGGATCTATCAATCTGTCTAAACACAGACCTCGTTAACTGCAGTTTCAGTATTCATGGTTTCATGTATCTGCAGTTTAAAAAGAGGCACCAGATTCAATATTCATGGTAGGGTGTTTAGCATGTCCATGGTTTTGAACTTGAACTTGACTTGAGCTTTGACTGTGTACTTGAACGTGTTTTGTTTTTGTTTTTGTTTGTTTGTTTGTTGGGGGAGTTTGAAGGAAACCCATGTTTGTTTACTTTAATTGGCCCCAATCCTGTGATGCCCAGTCATGTGATAACAACTATCAGACCTGGGGTTTGTGTTGCTATGCAAGCCGTAAGGAAGCTTCATGATAACAGTACTGTATGCATTACTGGAGGAGCTAGAGTGGGAATGCGTAAGATCAAAGGTAGCAACGTCCAGAGCTGTGCTCTATTCTCATTTCTGCTCCCACCCATTTTTTTGGTAATTTTCTAGATCATTTTCCAGGCCCCAGAACCTAACCCCCTAATTCCCATAGATCCAATGCCTTGTTATTCACGGTTTTGTTATTCGTGGTCATAAGGGAGGAATGGGACCCCCGTGAATAACGAGGTCCACTTGTAGATCTCAGTCATCATGAAGTTCACCTTCATGTCCATATGGATTTGGTGCACTGGGGTGACAAGTCTGACTTCCTGCATCTATGTCTCTGTGTTAGAAGCATGCTTTGTGAAGAAGCTGGTCTAAGTGAGACAGCTTATGCCCCTGCTCCCCTTAAATGTGGGCAGATGAAAATTCATGGAACTGTAACATAAAGTCTATTCAAATATACTGCTAATGTGATCGGACTTAGCAGTTTCTGCAAGATAAATATGTGTTTTAAAAGTTCTATCAACAAATACATTTGAATTGCCCTAATCATATCCCAGTTATGGGAAGAGCCCCTTAAAATTGTCCTTTTAATATTTGATTTGTTTAATGGTCATTTAAAAAACAAAAAAACAAAACAGTCATTTGTATCAAAATAGTCTTCGTTTCATCCAAAGCCATTGTAGCGCTGTTTGATATGCCCTGTTAAATAAAAGAAGCCCCTATCAATGTTTTAAGAAGGAACAGTTCAAAAGTGAGGCAGCTAATGAAATATTAAATCAAAGGCGTTGTTATTTATACCTGAAATCTAGCACAATGCACTACCTTCATTTGGAATCATGTGCTTTAGGGTTTGGGATATGCATCAAATTCTCTGCAACTAATGTGGAACCATTCATTACAGTTTCTGATTTAAATATTTAAGGATTCAAGGGGAAAGAAATGGTTTTCATGTTATCCCCATGGGGAATTTGGAGTATTAGTTCCAAGAAACCTGCTCTCATGCTATTTCTAGGATAATTTAACTGGATCGTCCAATTTCAAGATGAAAATGTATAGAGAATAAATTAATTGAACACAAACTTTGGAACCAAAGGTTTCCTTTTTCCTTAATGTAAACCAGTTCACTTGTCCTAGATTTATTTTTTGTAAAGAATAAGCTCTTTATAACAGGCCAAAAAGTTAAAAGAAACCTGTCAACTCCTAATGTGCGTTATACTTGGTCTATGATTAAAGACCTGTAAAGCTTTGGAACTTTTAATCACGCTCTTATTTTTTCCTCAAATTTATTTAAACTTATATGGAGAAACTAAAATATTCATGGCAATCTGCTCCCAGAGGCATTTTATTATTAAACCAAAAAAGGTAGCGTATAGCATAACAGCCATCATTTTAGGGGTTCTACATTAAAGCGTCTTGGTACTGACCTCATTAAAGCAACCCAAGTTATACTAACAGACGACTTCTACTTTGTTCTTCATTTTTACTGTCATTTTGGGTCTCTTACATAGCTAAAGCTGTTAAATTATGCTACCCAAGTGGCTACTTCAGGCCACCAGAGTAATTTCTAGCCATAATTTCCTCACATTAGGCCTCACTTCCCGCATAGACGGGAGTACAACCTCTAGCAAGAAACCAGCACATTTCTTATTAGCTATTGGCTGACATGAGCAGTTTAAGCTTGTCATCTGCATCACTCGAGCAAGTTCCTGCTGAGCAGATAACACTGCAATGTGCTATTGGAGCTGTTTAATAAGAAACGCTTCAGCAACCGAGAGGCACTTCTGGCTGCCGACAGAACGATGCTGGCACCGCTAGCTACGTATTCATGTATGTGCTGTGTTGGGGAAATATGAAAAGTAGAACAGCAATGGCATAATTATGGGCAATTTGCTTAATTGTGTGCTAATTGTTGCCTGCTTTATGAGGAAATAAGAGTGTGTGGAATCGAAGGTTGGATGGCTTCCATCCAGAAGTGTGTCAAACTCTGGATTGGCTTTTGTTGAGTCTTCATTGGACCTAAGGTTTTTATATTAAACAGCAACAATTACCAAGTCTTACAGTTATTGTTGTTCTTTTCACATTTTAAAATAGAGACTGCCAGGCACTATACCACAGTGCCATGATTCAATACACCACGAGAACAGGAGTTTCCTGTTCTTTATGAATAGATTCGACTAGGGATTATCCAGTGTACATGTGGATCATTTATTGCTTTGAAAAAGAGATCCAGGGAGACGTCATTTGTTCACAGAAACCATTCTATTAAGGTTAAGCATGAATGAGGCATCTGCAATATCAGATTCAGAGACATTTACTATAGATTTGTCCAACTGGTTGCAAGGCAGCATAGTAGTGAGGGCGCCAAACTAGCACCAGGAGAATCCCCAAATCAAACCTCTGCTCAGCCATTTAAGTTACTAGGTGACCATCTTTCAGGCTAGCCTACCTCACATGTTTGTTGTGAACATAAAAGGGTAATGTAAAAGGTAAAGTGTGCCGCTGAGTCGGTTCCGACCACAGAGACCTGTGGTTGTCTTTGGTAGAATACCAAATACAGGAGGGGTTTACAATTAGGAACATAGAAAACTGCCATATACTGAGTCAGACCATTGGTCTATCTAGCTCAGTATTGTCTTCGCAGACTGGCAGCGGCTTCTCCAAGGTTGCTGGCAGGAATCTCTCTCAGCCCTATCTTGGAGATGCTGCCAGGGAGGGAACTTGGAACCGTCTGCTCTTCCCAGAGCAGCTCCATCCCCTGAGGGTGAATATCTTCCAGAGCTCACACTTCTAGTCTCCCTTTCATATGCAACCAGGGAGGACCCTGCTTAGCTAAGGGGACAAGTCATGCTTGCTACCACCAGACCAGCTCTCCTCTTTTGCCTGCTCCTGCACTGTATGAGATTATGCCTTTCAGCCTCTTCCTATATCCAATATAGGTGTTTCCTATAGTCTGGGCAACATACCAGCGGGGATTCGAACCGGCAACCTCTGGCTTGCTAATCAAGTCATTTCCCTGCTGCGTCATTAGGTGGCAGTGAGTGGGAAATTATGTATTTTGTTATGAACTTCTTGTTCACTATAATGTGTTTCACTTGTTAGGCTGATCCTTTTTATGTTTTGAGAGGAAGAGCAAGAATTTTATTAGAGCCCTATATGTTTTGAGTCAGGAGAGATGTCCTCATGTTTACTTAATCAGATAGTATGGAAGACTGTTTAAACAGTTCCTCTGTGGAGTGGTGGTGTCAGGGGAGATTGGTACAGTTGCCCCAGAGAAGTATCTCCTGACTTGAAATGTACTGGACCTCAGCATTCCATCTATCTGCCTTTTTCAAACACAAGCATTTCACCTGCTTAATTTTTGGTGTCTGTGTTCTGTTTGCAACTCAGGAGAGCAAGGCTAGTTTGCCAAACTCTACTGTCAGCAGTTAGTCCTTGGGGATAATCCCCCTTGATGCTTCCTGTATGTATCTTTTGTCTCTGATGAAAGCCTCCCTCCATGGATAAGAAGGAAGATTTAGAGAAGCCAATCAGGTTAAATGATTGGTTTTTGTGTGAAGGATCGCTAATGGCAATAACGCAAGGACCTCCGCACTCATTCCACATTCCATTTTTATATATAATATTTAGAAAACCCTCTTTTAACCTACAAATGATACAGGCTGCCGAACGACAAATAAAACCTTTTAACTTTTGCTTGTTAAGTCAAACTAGGATCTCTGTATTTGAAGAGACAGGAATTCACCTGACAGTCTTTTAAAGAAGTTCCTATTTCTGGGGCAAATTAAACAAACACGATCCTACTGTTTGCTCCCCAAAGCAATTTAGAGTTCAAATAAAAATGGGAAATGCACTTTAAGTGTGTCTGCATGTGACTGACTTTTTTTTTTTAAAAGGACAACAGTATTCTTATGCCCAGGATATTCCGCTTTGTCCCTGACCCTGCAAATAATGCGGGAGTATATGCACTGTCTCTCTAAGATGGAGTCACAGCAGGTATATTATAGCACAGAGTCTTGACTTCTCTTTTTCGACTACTTACACTGATCCATTCAGGAAAGAGAAACAAAACAAGCTTAGCTTGTTCTGTCAATAATGGCAGTTGCCTTCTATGGAGGGCTGCAGCACACTTGCCCCAGGGAAGATACAAAGAAGGCGCCTTTGCCTGGCCATCCCAGCGCTCCATAACCAAGATGTTTCAGGCAAGGTATACTCAGTGGGCCCTCCGGAAAAGGCAGAGCCAAGTGTTCATTCATCCTGCCTCCTGACATTCCTGGCGGATCTGTGGAAAGTGACAATGTTGCTGTTCTCAGGGCCTTAGGCAAGCTGTCCAGTCTTGCTAGCCCTACTGGGCAAAAAAACCTTCCATGCAGCTTGCCACCAACAGCTTCCACATTTCCATGCCCTGGTTCCACATTCTTAGTGGCTGTGGGCAAAGGACTTAGAACATGATGGCCTGGATCAAAAGTAATTCTGTGAGGCCTGATTCGGACCACTGGCTGGTGATTTTGGGTGGTATCCTATGGCTTATACTCCAACCTTTTAGTCATATTGACGATCCATCTAACCTACTTACACCCACACCAGTAGCAGCTCCTTGTCCAAAATCTCTCTTCAAACTTCTGACTGAGGTCCATTGAGCGGAGTTGCTAAAACAGAGATCATCTAAATGCAAATGACTTGCTGTGCTACTGACATAAGTGATTCTCTCTCTCTTTGGAGAGATGGGTTATCCAGAGTAAGATTTATAAGCCAGCAAGGCTTATCTTATATGGGAAGGAACCTGAAAGACATGTTCATGCAATACCTTCCCATTCGCCTGATTCAATGCTATAGTGTCCCACCACAAGTATGGGGTGTGGCCTTGAGTAGCCACTCAGGAAGCATGCAGGCTGGTCAATCCATGCTGAGCTCTTTTGCTAGCCCTCTGGACACATGGCAGGTGGGGGAGAAGTGTGCAGGATGAACCATCCTACACATGTGTACTATACAGAAAGAGCCGTTGACATGGTTATGCACACTAATAGCCCAGACTGTAATGGTTACTTTTATTGCAGGTGCTCCAATATGCATGTGATAAGCCAATAATATCAATCCAAAGATTATCTCTGAGGAGGTACTCAGCACCAGCCCCTTTTTATTGTTAAATTAATATACTGCCTTGCATTAAAACAATCCCAAGGTAGTTTGTCCTTAAGAACTGAAATAAAGATGAGAGCATGACTCCCGAGGTTCAAATGAAAGATGGTCCAAAAGCTGTGCCCAAAGACTAGTTATGATGACAGCATAAATTCCTTATTTCTCATGTGTGTTAAACATCTTCATTTTAAATATTGTATTTGTCTACTACATTTATATCTCATGCTCCAAGGAGCCCAGAGTGGCATATATGCTTATGTTACAACCAGCTTGTGAGATGGGTTAAGCTGAGAGAAAAGTGACTGGTCCAGAGTCACCCAGTGAGTTTCATGGCTGAATGGGAATTTGAACTTCTGCCTCTCTGTTCCCAGTCCAGCATTCTAAACACCATACCACACCACTTTATTTATATCTATCTAAACCACTTTGGGAAGTTTTGTTGAAAAGCAGTATATAAATATTCATTGTATTCGTCTCAATTTGTATGTTGTTCTTAACTGCTTGTAGGAAAGATGAGAGAGAACTACAATTTATAATAATAATATTTCATCAGAAGGTACCTTATCCTAAGTAAGGCTAAGTAAGTCTTTCCAGCTCAGTATGGTCTACAGCAGAGGTTCCCAACCTGTAGTACTCCAGATGTTGCTGAACTCCAGTTCCCATTATTCTCAGTAGTTGGGGATGATGGGCAGTGTAGTTCAGCAACATCTGGAACACCACAGGTTGGACAGCCCTTGTCTACATGGGCTCTCCAGGGTTTCAGTCAGGAGTCTTTCCCAGCCCTACCTGGAGATGCTGCCAGGGACTGAATCTGGAAGCTTTTGCATGCAAAACAGATGTTCTGCCACTGACCTACAGCCCCAAGTAAATAAAGAATACAGTATTTTCTTTTCCTGCATGACTAAATGAAACCTCTGCATTCTAAGACAGTAGACTATTAAGACCCAAAACCTGCAAAGTACACACAATGCTGGACTAGTGAGCTTGTTGGTCTGATCCAGCAAAACCTTGTTATATACACTTATGGAAGAAATTCTTCTTAAGTAGGTGATGTTGCAGATTTGATATTCAGAGCATACAGCAAAGGTTAAAAAAAAAAGGATAACAAAACTTACGGGGGCGGAGAGGTGAATGGATTAAGCCCAGGAACAAAAGAGATATATTACTAAAGCAGACAGAGCAGATACCAAGGTATGGTGCCTGGTGAATATTCATGGAGAACAATCCCCACATCTCATGTTTAAGTCAGTGAAGTGTTGATGAATGAAATTCCTGTGCAGCTTATTTCACTGGGAAAAAGGTAATATTTCACACCACCAAGTTTCCCCCACCCTTCCTCCTCCTTTAGCAAAACCATCTGCATAACAGTTAGCATGGAGAGCCTATTTTATTACTACAGGTTAGTTGCTGAATGTTTATTATTTTGCCCACCAAGGTCTCTTTTTGGGCAGAGAGTGGGGAGCAGTGTTCTCTTTAACAGGGATTCCCAGATGTTGTTGACTACATCTCCCATAATCCCCCAACAGAAGCCTTGCAGCTGAGGATTCTGGGAGCTGTAGTCAACGTCTGGGAATCCCTGATAGAGGTAGCACTGGTGGGGAGCATCCCAACCTTGCAATGTATTCACTGAAGCAGCTTCAGTAACTTTAGTTTCCTATGCTGTGCCCAGTTTGCAGATATAATGTTATGACCACATGACTGCATTTACTTGGGTATTTTTCTTCAGAAATGTGAAATCTGTCCACTGTTTTCACGTAGGACAAGAATGGCTAGAAAGTGGGTCCAGAATTATTTTAACACAGAACTTTGACTATAGCATACCTTGATCTTGCATATAAAGATCTGTTCTGCACTAGCAAGTTAGATCAGTTGGAATACTGTCTTGCATTTAATCAGTCTGTGTGCAACTGGAAATAAATGGATTCAAACAAGAAAACTGTGCACAGGATTGGAGCCCTTTCTTGCTCTGAGGAACGATTACAATGTTGGTTTTGTTTCCTACTGTGATATCTTCCATCCAGATCCGTACTGACTAAATACTGTGCATGTGAATGTTGCGAGATCCATCGTATTCACTATTATGTATGTCTGTACACTGTCACCTGTCACAGAAATGATGTTACCTATAGGATCAAAGCACAACACTTTATTCTTGTCTTCAGAACAAAAGCATACTCAGATCTGAACAAAAGAACATTAAGGAACCATGCAGTACTGAAGACAGAACATTAATGAACTATATACTAATGTGCAGTTGGGGAAACCTGAGACCTCTAAATTCAGGTCACAGGGCTTGGATAAGCAGTCCCCAGGAGGAATGACAGCCACAGCTTTAATGGTCCAAATAAAAATATATTGTATTGATTATAATTATGAGGCTTGGCATTTAAGAACACAAAGGAGTATTTTCACATTACATAGAACACGCTAGATATTAATGGTGTCTAGGCACTAGAAATTAACCCTTATTGTATGACTACAGTAGATTCTCTAATATGTATATAATTAGCTAGGTAATGAATGGCTAAACAGTAATGAATGGCTAAACTAAGCAATCAGGTAACATACTAGGTCTGAATCAGTATAAGGCAGCTTTCTATGACTGTGTTGCTGATGCTGTATGTCTCAATTGCTGTGCAAGGTCAAAATCTCTGAGTATAACTTCTACTGTAAAATATTGGGCCAGAAGAAGTCATCGGGATAACCTTGGGTATAGGACATACGCACAATATGGAGAAGATAAATATTTGTCTGTTGGAAAGTGCCATATAATTTTCACCTAACCCTTTTCACCTCTTTTTTTTTTTAAGCCATTGAGGTGAACCTCCAGAAAGCTCTTGCCGAAGCCTCCGAGACCTGCACGCAGGAATGCCTCATCCTCGGTCACTCCGACAATTGCTGGATGCCTCCTTCCTTGACACAGTATCAACAATCCAACCCTCCTTTGCCTAC
Organism: Hemicordylus capensis; assembly: GCF_027244095.1. Classification (NCBI taxonomy): domain Eukaryota; kingdom Metazoa; phylum Chordata; class Lepidosauria; order Squamata; family Cordylidae; genus Hemicordylus; species Hemicordylus capensis. Next base: position 26,512,370 of record NC_069667.1, read on the forward strand.
CTTTGGCTTTCAGCAGGGATGGGTACGAGGAGCCATGACAGATGGAAGGCACACTCTTGGAAGGCTGATCCCCAAGGACGACACTGACAAAGGCCCAGGAGGACAGAGGCCGCAGTTCTACAACACCTGTGAAAGACACTGCACCAGCGAAGACCCAGTCAAAGTTATTCCTCTTGCAAACTTCATTCCTGCCCAGGCAACACCCATCTCTGGGAGTAACACCACTTTGATCCATGAGCACCAGCTATAAAAGCATATCTTGACAAATCAAGCTATTTCAGGCTTTAAAGTGTGAGTGTATATAGTTACAGCTTAACGCAGTTTTAATGCATATGCAAACCTATTAAAGGTTTGTGAATATTTATGTACATAGAATTCTGAATTGAAGTTCAAAAGCTGTATCCTAAAGAATGAATTAAAGGAAATCCAGCTTACTCAGTAACTAACAGTATGCAAAAAAGAAAGAAAAACAGAAAGAAAGAAAAACCCACAAAGGGAAAAAATGTCTCTCTTTCCCCAATGAGTTGGCACAAACTATAGTTTTAAGGCAAGGTTGGTCTTTCTCTTTTCTTAGAAATTACTTAGCATGTTGAGGACATGGTCAACTCAGTAATCATAAGAGAGAGGAATGACTTTCATATCAACTCTTTGCTTTCAGGTCATTATTGTATTGTGTACATTTTGAAAACAATATACTTCGTATATACTCATGATGAAGCCCTGCAATTCTTCATAAGAAAAACTAAAGAGAAAAATCAGTTTTTTATTCTGATTAGCAAGTCCCAATGAGAGTTAATTGCGGTGGGAGTACATACATTGCATATGCAGCCCACAATATCTCATTGTGGTCTCCATGAGCCTCAAAGTTTGTGCTAAAAATATATTTGAACAGATTTGAGCTCTTACTAACATTTGCATGCTAGCCCACAGGGCTATGGGATGGAGGAGGGCCAGCACTGTCCTGTATCTTGCAGCTAGTTTGGCAGGGTTTTGGATTGGTTTTGTTGGCAGAAAGGCAGGACCAAGAACTTGAGAGTAGAATCAGAAACATTCATCCGAGTCTATGCATGTGTTAAATCTAACCAAGTTCAGTTGGATTTACTCCTATGTATGTGTGCATAATATTATGCACCCTTATGATAGCAATGGGCTGTGAAATCGTCATCTCTCCCCACCTCTGGAAATTTTAGAAAACATGGCATATCATTCTTATGCCTCTCCATCCCTATCACTGGAAAACTGAACCAAAAAGGCAGGCAAGTCTTGGAAAACATTTTTGCAGGGCCCCCTTTCAAAAATTCTTCAGAGAAAATTTACAAGGGTGTAAGCCTCAGGGGAAGTAGGCCTTCATGGTGTCATCCTAGCAAATAGGGGTCACTTAGTGTGATGTCACTCACTGCACTGTCAAGTAACTAATTGGATTTGGATTTGCAATGGGTGTGGGGGAGAGAGAGAATGTCAGCTCAGTGCAAAGGCAGGTGTGCCCACACTTGCTGTTTTGTACTGCTGCACTAGGATAAGCTTCTGCAGAATCATAAAACGAGAAGGCAAGAGCCTTAGGCAGATGCATTTCCTCCCTCCAAGTCTTCAAAGCAATATTAAAGAATGAACTGCTGTCTCCTTCACTGATTGGTTGCAGGGTGCCACCATGACATCACCCTATTCATGTCATGATTCCTGACTGACTAGATCAGGTTATGAAGGAGAAAACAAAATGGTGCTTTTGCACAATTACAAAGGCATTTGGTGCACCCACAGAGAAGACTCACAGTTCATCCTTGAAAAAATATGCAAACAAGAAAAAATTGGTGCAGTACTATGGGAGATTTGTGCTAACCAACACAGAAGAAAAGGCCATCTCATGCCTTATTTCTTAAGTGGTGAAAACATGAAGTTACTTAAACGTACTGTATAGAAAGATAACTTCCTGTTACTTCCCACATTCAACATATCATTTTTACTAGTCCAGTTTTGATCAGATTTTTTGTTCAAGTCCCCAAATCCCTTAGTTAGACTTGAATATGCAGCCAAGTTTTTTTCTGCTGGAATTTACTCTAAAGGCTATTTTTCAGCCATGAGTGCATCTTTCTCTCCTTCCTGCTCTCATTTATATGGCTTAAAATAATAATAATAATAATAATCTGCAATCAATGTTTCTGTGGATTGCCACAAAAGCCTCCTTCCCCTGAAAAAGAAGACAGAAAGAAACAGGATACATCTTTGAATTGTGTTGTGCCTTGGCAGTAAGCTAGTGTATTTGGGGACACATGGTGATTGTTAATGTATATTGTCAGTTTTTCCGTAAGTCTTGCTATATAACTGCACACCAAACCTATTATGCAAATGAACTCTTAGTGCTTTCGCTTAGTATATGCCGAAGCAAATAACTGATATTAGTCTAAAGGACTGAAAGATCTGGGAAGCAAGTGTTCAATTGATGCTATTATGAAGTCCTTCTCGTTATGTTTTTCTGTAGCAGCTCAAGGTGATGTACCAGGAAAGATAAGACATTCGTGACGGATCTCCATGTGCTAGCTTTCACAAACAGCATAATGAATAGTGAACAAATCCTATCCTAGGTACAATTAAGATATCTTTTTTTAGATGAAATGGCGACAATCCCCTTGTATTTTGTTTCTCCCTAGCCTTGACTCATGCACAGTCTGGTATGTTCTGCAGCCAAATAATCAGAGCTTTCCTAGCTCCACTTTTACTATAGACAATCGAAATTTGATGGGGAGAAGGAAGCAATGTGTGATTTAAAAAACACACCAAAAAAACCTCTCATGTGAAGAAAGAACCCCATGTAGGCTCATCAATGTAACTTACAAATCTGTAATTTTTGAAGAAAAAACTGTGTGTACAATTGCTGTAATATAAATTGCTTGTAAATTTATCAAAATTCCCATCATTGAGGTTCCAATGAATGCCGAAAGATTCTCTTCATTATGTGCCCAGCAGGTATAAGTAGCTTTATATATTGTTGTTCCCACTGTTAATCTATTCTGAACACATTTTGTTCTAATGTGTAAAGTTTAAAAAGATACAAGAGAAGCTTCACTTTTAATCTTTCAATAGCATTTAGTTAACAGAACCTAAGATTATCAAATTGTGTATCTTTCCCTAGTTCTCCAACACGTATTGGCCGAGGTGTAGCACTCTGGATTTCAGCTGCATGCAAATTCTGGAATACATGCTAATCCTTCAGATCCTGAAACAGTCACTTGCTGCTAGTTGAAGCACAGTTAATAGTATGACAAACTAAACTAGAGCCAATAAGTACCAGCACATTTCCCCCCAACTTTTCCCTGTGCCAGAAAATGGTGAATTTGCTCTTGAAAGATTCTATGCTTTAAAATATATATATCATCATAGGCCTATCTTGCATGCACGCACCAGCATTAGTGCATGTACACAACTAACTGCTAAGCAGAATGTTAAATTATATGAATTAAAATCCACCTTGTAAAGGATGACTTACAGGCCAAAATTCAAAATCTCTTCTCAGTGACAGAATCTGATTTCATTGCAAGCTATGATTGCAGATCTGATCATTGTGCATACTTCTAAATCCCTTCTAGTAAGGCGATGTCCACTTGGATGGTTGCACAAGGTGCTCTGTGACCTAATAATATTCCTAATGAACTTGGGGGCAATATGATTTTACCAAATGAGCTATGGGTTAGCACTCCATACTTGGAAACAGATTATGCTTGAATCGACACCCCTAAATTGTAAACCTACCATCTAAAGCAGGCGTACTCAACTTTGGTCCCCCAGCTGTTTTTGGTCTACAACTCCCATAATCCCCAACCACAGTGGCCAATAGCCAGGGATTATAGGAGTTGTAGGCCAACATCTGCAAGAGGGCTGAAGTTGAGCAGTCCTGATATAAAGTAACTCTGAGATCATGTAATGTGGAGTACCTGAAAATGGCATAAGAAACTCAGTGTGTGTGTGTAGGGGAAAGTTTGTATTAAATTCCATCCAAGATTTCAGCCCACTCAAGACAGTAGCTTGAGTAAAACTAACTTGTTTTCAATTGGGTCTTTGTAGGTTTGTGAAATGCACACCTGGCATTTACTTACTGTGACCACCTTTCTCCAAAGAGCTCATAATATGTATGTTCTTCTGTACACTTTATCTTCAAAACTACCCACCGAAACAAGATCAAGACAAAGTGACTGCCCATAACTGATGAATAGTAACATAATTGATGAATGTTACTATGACTACTACAAATATTTTATATACCACTTTTCAACATAATGTTTTAGTGGGTTATCATATCCTACCCACTACACTGGTGCCCATCTGAATATCTGGACAAATATGAAAATGCAATATACTCAAACACCCTAGTTTTCAATAATATGCAGGCAAAGAAGTGAATGATCTCTGTTATGGTTCAACATTTGGTACAATCTACCAGTGAGTTCTTCTGTATGACACCATTGACATGATGGAAAAATGTGCAAGAGAAGTATTAGCAGGCTTCATTCATTCATTCTTCATTCATTCTCTTAATGGTGCAGAAAAACTCTATGGTGGATGTCGCCCTTTTTTATTCTGGCAGAGCCCGAAACTCCATCAACCTTCGTTAATTAGGTGTCTTGGTTTTCCCATGGGTCTACATAGCCCTGTCTTCTGAACTCTGACATAAAGATGACAGACTCCTAAACCATGAAAAATCATTGGGGGGGAAATAGAGTTTCTGAAACTGGCTCTCTCATATCCATTTGCACAGCTGAAATATTGGGTTAATTTTACCCATCCATCAGGATTAAGTGGCTCCATTTCCTAATAGCAAATTGAAAGTGCTGTCATGGAAAATCAATACAAGAAGTTCATAGTTATCAGGTTTGAAGATGGTCATGGTTCTGTGAAAAAGAAAGTTATGTAGATGCTTTTATATTTCTAGAAGGTATACAGATCTAAAATTGTCATAAGAATGACCTATTTCAGGTTTTTGTTGCTTTTATTCATAAGGCTACACATACATTTTCCTAAAATGATTATATTTGTTATTGGCTGTGTATCATCTTTCCTCCTGTTTTGTGGGGGACTCTTTTCTCACAACAAACCTGTGAGGTAGATTAGATAAGCAATGACACACTTCCAGAACAAGCAATTTTGCCATAGCATAAAGCTAGCTTAGTTACACTAAAAAAACCCCAGCAGAGATTTGCACAAGAGCATGCTTGCACTAAAGCATTAGCACAAATGTGTGGTGTGCTGTAATTGCATGACTGCAAGCATGCTTGTGATAGTCTGGAACACATGTTCCAGACTTCACATAACAGTTTTGTGCTAGCCCAACATCCTTCCACAAGTGCTGCATTGCTCTGGATGTCAGTCACTGACTGACCCAAGTTCGCCCAATCATGTTCATGGCCGAGTGGAGTTTTGAACACAGATAGACTACCTGAGCTACTGCATTAGACTGTTTCCAATAAAACGTTAAGGTAAGGTGACAATCAAAATTTGTTGGGAAGCAATGTGTAAATGTTCCTTGAAACTGACCCAAGTAGAAACAGAGGTCCTCTCATCCTAAGGGACAGTAGGTTATGACTGACACAAGGAGGACAACGCCAAGCAAGCAATCCCATGGAAATTAAAAAGTACAAGTTACATGTCTAACTTGTCTTTTAAATTGGATTGCTTTGAGCAGTTTCCCTCATGTCAGTCAATTAATCTAGGAAGGGCCCTGCTGGAATGGACCAAGGATTCATCTGTTCCAGCATCCCATTTCATACAATGACCAATCAGATTCCCAGTAGAGGGACATGTAAGCCAATAGCCCTCTCCTATTGTTGCTTCCCAGCAACTGCTATGCATAGGCATTCCACCTCTGCAGGTAGCATAAACCCATCATTATTAATAGGCATCAACAAACTCGTCCTCCATTAATATATATTTTCCTGCTTTAAAGCCCTCTAAATTAACAGTGATCACAATTGCTATGCTTTTTGTATAGACTGATTTGGAAGTCCTTAAGAATCTCTCACCAGGAAGTGAGATCACAGATTATAGCTTCTTTAGAAAGCCTCAAGAAGTGAGCAAGATAATGGCAACCCATGATCTACCCTCATAAACTGATGTAAAGATAGTTCCATCACACATTCATTGACCACTCCAAGAAACCCAGAAAGTACCCTACCCAAATGTCCATGTATATTGGCTCTAGCTCCTTTAAATGACCCTCTGGTCCTTAACACAAACTTTGGAAGACTGAGAGGCCATTCTGGCCATTTTTAAGGGTTGAGCTATAATGGAGGGGGGTCCCCCAGCAGCAGTGACACTCTTCCTGTGATGACAGCATCATCCTAAGGGGCATACTGGGGAGAAAATGGCCACCAGCTGCAGCTATCAGCAGGAACAGTGCAGCTACCTCTGAGACATAGGTGGCAGGGGTAAAAGGCAGGACAAGTTTGACCTATATTTTTCACAGCCTTTTGCTGCTTTCAAATCCACCCCACCCCCAAATTCAGCCAGAAGTTCTCCTTGAAAAGTTCTTAGCCCAGCATTGCTAGAGTCAAACATGAACATCATATTCCTGTGTGGAAGCAGAGATTCTAGCAGAAAACAGGACACTTCCTAGGAAATCCCTTATGCATGCAAAGGGATATGTGAAGTGAAAACACTACTCTTAGAAGCTTGTATCACAAGAAAATTAGGACTCCTAAGTCCTATTGGAATTAAGTAATTAATGGAAAGTCAAATCTTGATTAACCTCTCTCATTGGTCCCAATGGTGCTCAGTTGTGACCAACTTTCTCAGGACACAACTTGGAAGCTCCATATGCATTTTTAATTACACTCAAAGTGAGCAAACTAATTCTTCCTAGTCATCTTAGCTGGCTGAGCTTCTGCCTTCCACACATTTCAGACCAAGCCAATTGTTCTACAGACTCAGACACAATGAAACCATCTATACAGAATGTGTGTTTTAACATGAACTCTTTTAGCATGTCACATTCCAACTCTATGCTCAACATTCTTTTTACCTAGAATAATTACAAGGCCAGCATAGACTTAATACATTTTTCTTGACCCCCACTCTCATCACTTCCCCAATTAAAACGGGACTCTTTTGCCCTCTGTTGTTCCTCAAGTGTAGATGTTGTCTTCTTTGTGAGTTTGAAGAGGAAATAAGGTCATTTGTTTTGCACAGTTGGGCAAAAGGGAAAGAAATCATACATAAAGCCACCAAACCCTTTTTGGTATATTCTTTCATCCCAGTCCCAAAGTTCCAGTTGTGGACACACTGTGTGAGGCTCCAACATCCCACCCTCAACTAAGCAATTTGTGGTATGTTGCTCTATCCATTGACCCAAATGCAAATGCAAGAGAGCCATGTGACCATTCAATGCATATGCATCAAGGAAGAACACTGTGTCTGAATTAGTCAGCAATCAAGGAGACGAAGGCTTTTGTGCACTGTCAGTACCCCAAGGACTAACTTCACTGCTCAAAATTTACACATCCTCCCATATATAAGAACAAGCTATCTCAGTCCCTTTTTATGTAATCTTAATCATATATATCTTATTTTGCCTTACACATGCCATTGTATTTTTTAAAAGAACCTCAAAACTATATTCTGCATTCAGAACTGTATAGCTGAAATTATAGACAGTGCTCAAAATCAGGAACTGATTTTTAACATGGTTTCTCATCACTAAATGTGTGATCTGACTCTGCTGTAAAGTATATCAGAGGTGGCATGAAAGCTATCTGTGATGTTAAATCTATGATGGCTCTCTCTCTCTCTCTCTCTCGCTCTCTCTCTCTCTCACACACACCCTCCATCATCATTTGTGTATAAAGTGGTATTACAAAGAAGACAAAACAAAAGCAGGAGGATATATTTTTCCTGGGGAGGGGAAAATCAAGGCAATAGTTCCTTATTTCATTCCATTTTGAAATTAAGCCAATCCTCAAAAGATATACTTAATGGGATACTGCAAACATTATTTCCCTCATTCTAAAGTTATGCCACTGTCCAGTGTGAACAGACTTCTGCTAAGTGAAAAGCAACAGCAGTGCAAAGACACAACAGTGTTGCTTAGTAGAATAAGAAATTTCATGTGGCTTTGTGGAAGTCATTTTTTTTAATGCCATCTTTATGACACAGTTCTTTCCCTGATCATTTCCAATTACTATGTCTAATTTCAAATCCAAATCAACATCACTTGTTTAGAAATCATTATTTAAGATAGAAAGCAAGAACCCACTTTCAATCTTTGAACAGGATGCCTGCAAAATGAGCATACTGTACTTTCCAGGATGTAGGTGCTCTCAATATAAAATGATTAATTTTAACTGACAATGAAAAGTGTTGTTATCGTTGACAATCGGGGGTTTACTGGTAGTGCTCTGAGTCCCGCTGGAATTAGGCTTCTTCAGGAGGCCTGTTTAGATTGTGCCCTGGGCTACATTTTTTTAAAATGAAGAATTGGGTTTTGTAAACAGGTTGAAGGCAAAGATTCTGTTTGGTAAATCCTAGAACACAAAGCCGTGTGTGTGTCTCACGTTAACCCTAGTGATGAAAGATAACTGAAAACCTTTTGTAAATATCTGTATCTGAGTTTGTACTTCAGGGAGATTTTTTCACTCTGTGGCATACTACAGGATTTGAAAGTGATTAAGTCTGTGTATTTGTACTGAAACCGCCCTAATACACGCTTTAGAATTGTGCTGTTGGGCATCGTATGATGTTAAGTCCCATGGCACTGGAAGTCGAGTTAAACCCACTGTAGTTCTATTTCAGGTTATGTACAGCATGTTGTCTTGTTAATTAAGATGCTTATTAATAAATTAGAGCCACAAAACCAAGCTTTGTTCGGTTTTATGTGTTTACATGCATCTGCCCAATCCCTTGGTGATACACGCATTGACCTCAAAGGCACCAAAACAATGGAGTCATGGAAGAGGTGAGCTGCTGAAGCCCAAAGCTGTAGTAACGCTCTGTGTCTCCTTTTTGTTACCACAGCATTTGTGCCACAGGGTATAGAATTCATGTGAGCCCTGATATTTTTGTGTATTCCTATGTTGAGGACAAGAACCTGTTACATGTACTGTGCAGTACCGCATCCATCTCTTGGCTGAGGGCTTCTCAGGGGCATCTGTTGGGCCACTGTGTGAAACAGGATGCTGGGCTAGATAGGGTTTCTTGGGCCTGATCCAGCATGCTGTTCTCATGTTCTTGCTGTTGATACCACTGTATCTAGAGGCTACTTCAGTGGAATGGGGGATATGTGTGCAATAAGCAAGCCCTCTCTCCATCTGACCAAGGAGAAGTGAAACCTGTGTTGCTTTTGCCTTCTTTAGCATCAACAGTATTCTAGGTATTGATGCTGCTTTATGGATCATCTCCATGAACTCTTCCCCTGTTCACTACTTCAGCACTAAGCTGCAAGCCCTGAAGAAGTACACACACATCTATGCCAGCAAATAGAACACTCTACTCTGATTTCACGATCTTCGCATACAATACAGTCAGGTAGAAATCAAATTGGAAAAGAAAACCTATTCCTTTTCTTTCTCCTTCAAGACAAAAGATATAACATTCTGTAAAGTACATCAAAGGCAAGTACCACAATGGCCCTAACTTAGAAGACTTTCAAAAACATCATTTCCACTTTGTAGCAACTCTAGGAGGCAACAGATTTAAGTGGTTTCTGCTAACTTCCACAAGCAAGGAGGGAGAAAAATCCATTTAACTATCAACACACATACACGTGATCATTCTCCAGTGCTTTTGCAGGTTCTTTTATCATTTTAAAATTCAGTCGAAACTTGTTATGCACCACAATACTTAGATGGGGGGAAATCAAAGTTTCCATCCTTTTTAAAAAATGTAAGTAATTCATCTGTATGGCTGTAAGAGACAGAGATCTGAAAAGGTAGCCTTTTAAAATACGGAGATGAAAAATTAGTCTAGACTAGGTAGACAAAGTGAAATGAGGCTATGTTTTGGTACAAAAGTCTAACACAGTATTCCATTAAATATTTTAAAGAGTTGCAGCCCTGTTCTGTGAGCCAATATTTATTTATTTGTTGTTAAATTTGTATACTGCCTTTCATTAAAACAATCCCAAGGTGGTTCCCTTGGAAACAATCCCAAATATGTTGACAATTGCCTTGCTATTTCCTTCCCAGCAAGGAAAGGCTGGGGCTTTTTAGCACAGTGGGGGGGGGAGTAACTAAGGAGGGGACATGAGAGAGCCTAGAACACTAGAATACAAGGGGTCACCTAGTTCAGCACAGACAAAAGGGAGGAATTCTTCAAACGTGGCAGTTAATTATGCCCTAAGATGCAGTGATGGCCATTGGTTTAGATGGCTTAAAAACTAATTAGATTCATGGTGGAAGATGGGTGAATATTAGTCATGAATATACCTCTGCATATCCGTTTCTGGGGGGAAATAGCAGGTTAGGGCTTCCCAGAGGCATCTGACCAACTACTGTGGGAAACAGCATGGACATGTCGTCTAATCCAGCAGGGCCCTTATTTTGTCTCCTTACTGGCTTAGACCACCTGATCCAGCATTCGATTTCCAGCCGCGGCCAACCTGATCCCTTTCTCTGAGTACTCAGAAGCAAGGCACATTGCCTCAAGAGTTATCCCAGCAGCTGGTATTCAGAAGTCTACCAGGTTATATACAGGCGTGAGAGCTAACTGAAAATAAATAGCCACTGGAAATCCTATTCTCTATGAGTCTGTCATGTAGAAGCCACCACTGAATTATAGGACTGGAAGTTAACAGTCCCAGCACCAGATCGCCAACACAGCTAATTCACATAGAGGCTGGGGATTTGAACTCGGGTCTCCCCGGTCCAAGTCCAGCACTCTAACCACTACACCACTCTGGCTAGCTTTCACACTGCTAATCTAAAGAGGGAGCTTCCAAGTTTAAGCGACAGTTTAACTAGCAAAAACCTCCAATGTATTGTAGCCTCATACTTGCAAAGGTCCAGCCTCAGAAATCTGAAAGAACATGTATTGCTAGCTCCATTGAGTTTGTACTTGCCAAAGCTGAACTAAGACAGGGTTGCACAACTCCAGCCCTGTCCTCCTGCAGATGCTGGGCTAAGCTGGAGGGCCAAAGTTGTGCAGCCCTGATTTAAAAGACCCCAAACTCACTAACACAGGGAATTCTGCACTCCAGCATGATGCGTTGGGGGCTTTTCTGTTCTTATAAATACATCCTCTGCTGCTCAACAGCAGGATTTCAAGCGGCAAACATTTCCTCCAGCCAAGCACTTATAATAGATTTCATAATGAAAAATGCAAGTCACAAGACATTTACAGGTGTAAAAACATAACACTAGAAAATATGCTTTAAAGTAAGATTTTGAAATAAGAACTGAGGAAGTGTATAGGGCATCCTATACACATACATATTGTATTTCAACCTTAGGATCCAGTCCCATGATTTTCTCTGTGCAGTGCATTATCCCAATGATTTCTATGGGAATAATCCCATACAAGCATCTATCCCAGGGCTGCTCAACTTCAGCCCTCGTGCACATGTTGGCTACAACTCCCGGGTATGAACACTGTGAGATTTTCCCCTTAGGGGATGGAGCCACTCTAGGAAGAGCATCTAGGTTCCAAGTTCCCTCCCTGGCAGCATCTCCAGGATAGGGCTGAGAGAGACTCCTGCCTGCAACCTTGGAGAAGCCTCTGCCAGTCTGTGAAGATAACGCTGAACTAGATAGACCAATGGTCTGACTCAGTATATGGCAGCTTCCTATGTTACTATTGGCCACTGTGGCTGGCAATTATGGGAGTTGTAGTTCAAAAACAGCTGGGGGCCCAAAGGTGAGCAGGCCTGATCTAATGGTAAAGTGTGCCATGAAGTTGATTTTGACTCCTGGTGTCCACAAAGCCCTGTGGTCGTCATTGGTAAAATACAGGAGGGGTTGACCATGGCCTCCTCCCACGCAGTCTGAGATGATGCCTTTCTGCATCTTCCTATATCGCTGCTGTCCTGTATCACTGTCCCCAGCTCAGCCTCCAAGAACTCTTGGCTCTCCTGCTCCTTCTGCTACCACCAGCTGCAGCAGATCTGTGTCCTCATTGTGGTTGTCTGACGTGTGGCCCGTGGTGACTCGTGGAAGAGCTGCATCACCTTGCCTCAGTGTCCCTCTCAGCTCTTCCTGGGCGTGCCGAGGTGCAGCTCTTTCGAGGTGGTCACGTGGGAGAGAGGGAGGGAGAATTGGTTGTGGGGCAGCCCAGTACTGTATGTTACCACATACCATACTTGACATCTCATAAGATTAGCAGCATTGTGCTTACTGCTTCATGAATTACGCAGTCAGAGAAGTGGCAAAGAAAATAAATCCCTGGGATTTCAAGCAAGTATTTTAATTCTGTAGAATACTCCAGAGGGTTGTATTAGTGGCTCTTACGCAGCTACACTGTCTAATTCATACATTTCTGAAGCAAGGCTAAAGAACTTTATTTGATCAGACTGATCAGGTTTTAGAACGATTATTCACATTTGTGCTGTGTGCATTTGCTTGAACTAGATCTGCAGCAAAAAGGCTTTTTTGCTAAGTTTTTTGTTTCTGTTTTTCCCTTCAAGAGAAAGGTATATTTTGCTGACCTTTTCGGTTGACCACCTGAAAATGCTCACATTATTTCGATATCCTGATTTACAGCTAGTTGGTAGGGAGGTATGTAAATGATGTACCTGGGTGGGTCAGGTGTGGCAGGAAATACACTGTGGGAGCAGGCAAGGCAAAATCATTGCTAGATTCACAACCCATTTTGTCTGCCAAAATGTGTCAGACAGCACCCCAGGTGTGAGTTTTTGTCCCCTTCCCTGACAGGATTCTGAAAGGGAGCTGCAGAGTGATTTCCACAATTTGCATGCAAAAGAACCAAGACCAAACTCTTCATTAAAATTAAATTGGTCGATATTTACACTTCCCCTGACAAAGCTTTGCTTAACTAGCCCAAGAGGCAGACATGATGTACACCTGAAACCAATCTATATATTTAAGACACAGCAGGCTATAGCAGTGCCTGAGTTCCAAAGCTGCCTTCTCTAGCTTGCTAAATGTGCCACCAACAAATAGTTTTATTTTCTCTGGTGAATTTCTCAGAGAGGTTTTGGGAACTGGGAAGTGCAGTCAAGAGAGCACCTGTTGTATAATAGAGCCAAACAAAGATGTTAATAACATTTCCCCCTGTGTGGCAGAAACTAATCAGAAGTGTGAAATGCTAGGCTTTTGTGCCATCCAGTGAGGGATGGCTTGCAAATAGCCTCCTTTGCATTAAAGTGTAAGGAGGGGAAGAAAGAGAGAGATCACTTAACTGAGAAGGGTGCCTTGACTATTTTGCAGTTAAACCGTTTTGTACAAACATTGTGTTCCCCTGTGGCAAAAAAGCAAGTCTCGATTGGACTGTCAAACTTGGAACTAGCAAACCAGAGCCAAGCAGGCATAATAGCCAGCCCCAGCTGGGAAAGGACCGTATCTACACATCAGCCAAATCTTCATTGCACACAGCTGTAGGAGAGGAATAGACTTGTAGGTGCTGGGTTAGAGGCTTAAAAGCCAAGGTAATCCACAAGCTTGATCACATCCCACTTCGGGGTGGGGCTGTAGCACAGGGGAAGGGGTTCATTTTCTGACAGCATCTCCAAAAATGTCAGGGGAAGTCTCCTGCCTGGAAGCTGAGAGCCACTGCCAGTCAGTGTAGATGAGACTGAGCTAGTTGGACCAGAGGTCTGACCTGGTAGAAGGCAGCTTCCTATATTCCACTTCTAATCAGTGCTCCCTCTAACAGGAATTCCCAGATGATGTTGACTACAGCTCCCAAGATCTCTAGCTGCAGTGGGCTTTGGCTGAGGATGATGGGAGTTGTAGTCAACAACAAATGGGATTTTCTGTTAGAGGGAACACTGCATCTATTATTATTTACATTTTATATCCCGCTCTTCCTCCAAGGAGCCCAGAGCAGTGTACTACATGTGTAAGTTTCTCCTCACAAAAACTCTGTGAAGTAGGTTAGGCTGAGAGAGAAGTGACTGGCCCAGAGTCACCCAGCTAGTCTCATGGCTGAATGGGGATTTGAACTCGGGTCTCCACGGTCCTAGTCCAGCACTCTAACCACTAGACCATGCTGGCTTCTAGTCATTGCTTTTTTGCCAATTCTGGCGTCTTTTACTGTTGCCTCTGGGCTGAGCAAGCAGAGAGGCACTTTTTAAAGAAGTCAAGTGGTTCTTTTCTGTTTATCAGAGAAATAGCAACTGTCCCCATTCATCCAAGCAAAACTCAGTGGCTGGCTGCTGCATTGTGCTTCTTTTTAGATGGTGAGCCCCTTTGAGAAAAGAGACCATCTCCTCCTTTTAGCATGCAAACCACCCTGTGGACTTTTTTTTTTAGGTGGGAATGCAGCACAGAATTATTACTAAACATTTAAAATGCAGTGATCATGCAACTGAAGCTTCCTTTTTCTTTCTGCAAAGACCCACGTTTTAGAGACAAATACAGGCAGATTCAGAGACAAAGGGGGGGAAAGTTTACTTTTATACCATCAATAGTTATAATGCTTTCTTGGTCAGATAAGCACAAGACAAATACAAAACATTATTTCCCTTGCAGGTACCCAAAATCTCACTGCTGTATCAATCCTCTTCCCTTTACTACTCCACTTCTCTCAAGATACTCAGCAATAACAATTTAAGTGCACATAATCACTAAAGGAACTACATACCTTGCAGCCAGTGCCCAGCTGAGCATTTATTCTCTTCTGTGCTGGAAATGTGGAGACAGTTCCTTCTTTTCCTTCCCGCAATGGCACAAAGAAGGTAGAATGTGAAAGCAGAAACCCTGTGGAAATAATATATTCATCAAAATGTGCCTACTCAAAGAAGTATTGAAAAGAGTATTCAAGAGTATTCAAGAGTATTCAAAGGCTCCTGAGCATTTGCCGCTGTGAAACATTTTGACCTTCTATAATTTAAGGGGCTATATCCCCACAAACTTCTCATACTTGCTCCGAAAGATACATTGTTTTTTGCTTGTTTGTTTTTAATGACTGAAAGATACCCTAGAAGTTGCAATCATGGCTAAAGTTCTGGACTTTTCTAGAAGTTTGAATCATGGCTAAAGTTCTGGACTTTTCTCAAGGCAGAGCAAAAGAACAGTAACTAAGCAATAAGGAAAGAGCATAGTACCATTTACTAGTTCATAAACGCTACAGACTTAATCATTGCAACATCCCGGCTCTAAATGAAAGCATCATAAACATCCAGAAGTCTACAAAATCTGCCTACAGTAAAATGGTTCAGCTTTGTTTGCCCACTTGCGTTCTATATTCAGCGGAGTTTGTGTCAATAGACTCAACAGGAATAATAAATATCCTTCCCATTTACTGACTGGGTGGAGGATTACAGTTTTTCAATGGACCTGGTGTGACATGACCCACCTTCTGTGGGGTAAAGAGGGCCTTTTATTCTGGAAGCCATCTAGAATTGCTACCACCACTCCTGAGTGCACCTCTGGAAATTGGGCTGGCATGGGAAGCCAATTTAAATAAATAATTGAGCAGGATGGAACAAAAAGGGTTGTGGCTGAGATAGCCTGGTTGGAACTCTTCATTAAACGAAAAGAGACTGGGTTTCTGTAGCATCCGGGGCAGGTTTCGTTGACTTCTAAAGGGTCACAGGATTAAACTGAGCAAAAAGTATCAATACAGCAGGCTTATTGCAACGGTTTATTGTTAGGCTACAGTCTTATTTCTGAATGGGACAGAATATCTCCTCTTCTTTCTGTGTATGTTTAAGGACTGGTTGCACAGAAAGAGACCCTAAGGGCTCTTCATAGACACAGCTGGCAATTTTCTCGGGGTTTTCTCCTCAGAGCCCAGTGCCAGAGTTCCCGCCAAAAACCAACTGCCAAAATTAGTTTCCCCTTCTCTGAAGGCTTTTCAGAAGGGCCTAAAAACATACCCATTTAGTCAGGCTTTCAGTCCGTAGTTTCAAAGCTTCGGTTTTAGAGTCTTTATTGTATTTTAAATTGATTTAATTATCTTAAGGTTTTAATGGTTTTATATTGTGAACCACCCTGGGACTTTTTTTCTATGGGGCGGAATCGAAATGTACTAAATAAATAAATAAGGAAAAATAAATAAGTGAGCCTGCCTCGACCCTGCCCAAGGTTCGGTTGGCAGGAGTAGGGACTCCGCTCCTGATCGGCAGCCCTTCCAGCCACTCTGCATGGCCAGTAGAACCCTTTTCTTCCTTGTACTTGGGAATGTTGACTTTGGCAGTGAATGGAAAGATTTACTTCCAGAAATATGAAAGGACTGACAAAACTGGAAGTCACAGGACCCTTGGACTGTTAGCAGTGGAGAAATGCAGCAGGCAGGAATCCACACTTCCCATCTAGCCTGCTGCCATCCTGGACTGAAATCCTAACTCCCTGTGCTCTATTTGAACTGCACACTGTACTCCAGTTTAGGAAGATAGGAAGCTGCCATATACTGCGTCAGACCATAGCTCCATCTTGCTTGGTATTGTCTTCACAGACGGGCAGCAGCTTCTCCAAGGTTGCAGGCAGGAATGTCTCTCAGCCCGATCTTGGAGATGCTGGTAGGGAGGGAACTTGGAACCTTCTGCTCTTCCAAGAGCGGCCCCATCCCCTAAGGGGAATATCTTATAGAACTCACGTATATAGTCTCCTATTCATATGCAACCAGGGCAGACCCTGCTTAGCTAAGGGGACAAGTCATGCTTGCTACCACAACACCAGCTCTCCTCTCATGATCTCAGGTTCACCCACCTGATATCTCACACGGCACCATTCCAGCAGAAAGACCTGTGTCCCTTATACAGTAGGTCTATCAATAGCTACTAGTCTGTTGGCATACTGCCCATAGTCACCTAATGGCACAGCAGGGAAATGACTTGACTAGCAAGCCAGAGGTTGCAGGTTTGAATCCCCGCTGGTATGTTGCCCAGACTATGGGGAACACCTATATCAGGCAGAAGCGATACAGAAAGATGCTGAAAGGCATCATCTCAGACTGTGTGGGAGATGGCCATGGTCAACCCCTCCTGGATTCTACCCAAGACAACCCAAGACAACCACAGGGCTCTGTGGGCGCCAGGAGTAGGCATCGACGGCACACTTTATACTGCCCATACCTTAAGACAGGGGTAGGCAACCTGGGCTCTCCAGCTGTTGAACTACAAATCCCATCACCCCCAGCCACAATTTATCATGGCTGGGGATGGTAGGGGGTTGTAGTTCAACAACAACTAGAGAGCCCAGGTTGCCTCTCCCTGGTCCACTGAATACATAAATTGCTCTTAGCTGCTTTAGCTTGTATCTCAGTCTTCTTCTTGTCGGTTTGCTAATACTCAGTGAGACCATGGGGCTTTTCTGTTAGCCATGTTTACCCTGTCAATCCGTTGCTATCGTTGTTGCTAACTAGTTTCCTATGGATTATTTATTTATACTTCCTCCTTCCTTACCCCTCCCTTCCTCCCGTATTATCAAGCCTGGCACTTACCTCTGCTCCCTTAAGGAATAACCTGTACAATAAACCCCCTTTTCAAATGACAGCTTAAAGTATCTCCATGGTTCCTTAATCTCCATTCAGGAGCTTCATCTCCTTGCATATTTTTATAGCTTTCTTTTAAAAAAAGAAAAAAAAAAACCTGGGAAGAACGAAAAAGCAGCTTGAGAGCAACGGAATGCATTATTAATGCTACATGTCATAAAATAATATAAATACTCCCTTTTTTGCCAAGTCTGATCCACTAATCAAGAATAAATGAATGCGTGTGAATTATTCAAGGCATCTCAAATACTGCAAATTGTACTCCAATTGAATATTTTGAGTACTCTATTCTAAAATGCAACAAAAGGCATCACTAGTCATATTAAGCACTCTTCTTCAATAAGATGCCAGATTAATTTTGTTTTGGATATTTTGGAGACAAGTGATTGATTGATTGAGTGCCGTCAAGTCGGCGTCAACGCTTAGCGACCACATAGATAGATTCTCTCCAGGATGGTCTGTCTTCGACTTGGCCTTCAATGTCTCTCAGTGGTGTATTCATTGCTGTCGTCATCGAGTTCATCCACCTTGCTGCTGGTCGTCCTCTTCTTCTTTTGCCTTCAACTTTCCCCAGCATTATGGACTTCCCAAGGGAGCTGAGTTTTCTCATAATGTGTCCGAAGTAGGATAGTTTGAGCCTGGTCATTTGTGCCTCGAGTGAAAATTTTGATTGATTTGTAGTTTGATTTGTTCTGGTTTGATTTTCAGTTCTGGAGAAAACTATGCATGGAATATCTGTGGTCATTCAGCCCTACTAAAAATTCCTAAACTGATTATGGATTCCCCAGCAGCTACTGGGATTAGGTGGGTGCCAGATAGGGATGGTGATGGAAGGAGCCAGTGATGGTGGGCCTGGCCATTGCTATAACCCTTGCTTGCTTAAAAAAAAAGCAAGAAAAGAAATGTAAGCACTGCAGAGACCGCCGTAGCCAGTGGACTTTCTCCTGCTTCACCAGGCAGTTGGGATCTCGGATAGTACTTGTAACCTTACAGCAATAACAGCAATCTGGGGTCTTTATGATGTGGAAGAAAACACAGTCTTCACGCTCAGTTTGGATACCTTACTTTTATTTTTATCATGCTCATCAGCTGAGAAGGACCAAAGAGTTTTCCTCTTCGCCTCGGCGAGAAAGCCAGTGTGGGTATTTGCATCTTGAGGCAAGAGTACGGCTCTCGGGCAAATTTTCAGGACACTGTGTTATAACGGGGACACAGACCATGCCAGTTGTGTTGCAGTGCTACAAGATTCTTTGTCATTTCCCTATATCCTGCCTTTCTTTTCCAAAAGGTTGCCAGAGTTGCAGCAGTAGATATCTTCAAACAAATCTATTTAATGAAAAGGACCATTTTCTGCTTAACGAGGATCGGGCAACCATCACCCCTTTCAGGCAATGGCAAACCTCAGATCTAGATTTCAGCACATCCCAAAGAAAATATTCACAGCGACAAATACCCGCCCATCAAAACTTATTCTAAAAACAGGGCTTCTCTTTGAATTATCTCAATTGTCTCAAACTATGGTTTTGCTGTAACTGCTGCAATCCAAAACAGATCCAAAATACAAATGCAAATTCATCAGTAGATTTCTGCAAAGCCTCAAATCAGCTAAGCATTGCTTTTTATGACATGGAAAGCAGACAAGAACAGTTTTCCTACTTGATAAGAGTTACCCCATGAGGAAAATGATACGGTGGAATTGTACAATTTTTACGCAGGAAACTCTCAAAGGAGCAGAGGATCCCATGGTGTGGCTATACAGCTCTTAGTTCTCAAGAGAACGGGGCAGGGGGGCCACATGTTATCTGATACGTGCAACAACCTTGTGGTACGTGTCTTGCTAGCTTATGTTTCAACAACCATATCAACAAAGCTGGAATATATTCAAGAAATCTCCTCACATGCATGTAGATTTCCCTGTATATATGAGTCGCATCTCCTTTGCATGAACCATACACTGAATGCCTTCTATAGTATTTGTAGTAAATGTTAAGAAAAGTCATTTTGGAAATGTGTGTGAAAAATCTTGTTTTTCAGTAGAGAGGGAGTGATATAGTGTGTGCTACTTAGCTGGCCCTGGCTGGAAGCCTCAAAGCAGAGCCAAAAAGAATATATTATGCTGTTTGTCACAACTTCTCCCCAATCTAATCTAATCTATTTTTGCATCAACATGTATTCATCATAAATCGAGCTAAACACAGTGCACACTCACAGGAAAGGTAACCTCAGAAATGCAAGGAGGTTTGTTTTTCACCAAGTCTGAGGTTGTTGTTGTTTTTTCCCCACTCAGAAATTACATTCACTTTCCGTCCCAAGGCAAAACCTTGCTTGCATTTCCAGAAAGAATTTTTTGAGCAAATGCTCCCTTGTTTTGAACATAGAAGGGAGCCAAGAGACTGAGGTGACAGGTTGTGTGGAGGAAAAGGGTCAGTGTGTGTGTGTGTGTGTCTGTTTAAATTTTGCTTCAGTGTTAGACTTAAGTGTAAGCAGTGTGGAAGCAACCTGCCTAGAGAGCAGGAGGCTCTGGGTTCGAATCCCTACTGGCATGTTTCTCAGACTATGGGAAACACCTATATCAGGCAGCAGCGATATGGGAAGATGCTGAAAGGCATCATCTCATACTGCGCAGGAGATGGCCATGGTAAACCTCTCCTGTATTCTACCAAGAAAACCACAGGGCTCTGTGGGAGCCAGGAGCCAAAATCGACTTGACAGCACACTTTACCTTATCTGTGGTTGCCAGGAGTTGACACCAACTCAACGGCACAACCTTTCCTTTCCTTTTTCTAGACCTAAGTTAGAGCAGGTCTAATATCTGAAACTATAAACCCACTCACATGATTCCCCTGCAGTCTACTAATCTTGTTCCTGTCACAACCATGGCTTGTTGGACCACAGCAAACTGCCTTATCCTATTGGTCCATCTAGCTCTGTATTGTCTACTCTGACTCTTCAAATGATTCTCCAAGGAGCAGCTCTTCAAGGTTTCTTGCAGGAATCTTTCGCTGCCATACCTGGAGATGCCAGGGAATGAACCCGGAACTTTCTGCATACAATGAGATGCTCTACCACTGAGCTACGGCCCCATCCCTTGAAGGCAATATCTTACAGTAGATAGCGGTCAGGTGTAGTCAGCCATCCAAATGTAAACCATGGCAGACCCTGCTTAGCAAAAGGGAGAATTCATGCACACTACTGCAGGACCAGCTGTCCTCCCCAAGAGGTATTACCTTGGAAAAGAGGCGACTAAGGGGAGACATGATTGAAGCTTATACAATTATGCATGGAGTGGTGAGGGCAGACAGAGAGAAATGTTTTCCCCTCTCTCACAACACTAGAACCAGGAGTCACCCAATGGAACTGAAGGTTGTGAAATTTAGGACTGACAAGCGGAAGCACTTTTTCACACAGTGCATAATTAATCTATGGGATTTTTTGCCATAGGATGTGGTGTTGGCCACCAGCTTGAATGGCTTTAAAAGGGGCTTAGGCAGATTCATGGAGGACAAGTCTATCAATGACTACTAGTCTGGTGGCTGTGGGCCACTTCCAGCCTCAGAGGCAGGATGCTTCTCAAAACTGGTTGCAGGGGAGTCACAGCAGGAGAGAAGGCATGCACATAGCTCTTGTCTGAGGGCTTCCCAGTGGCATCTGGTTGGTGGGCCACTGTGTGAAACAGGATGCTGGACTAGATGGGCGAAGTTGTGCCTGATCTAGCAGGGCTTTACTTATGTATTGCAAAAATTTGGTTCCTGCCCACTTTGTTTCCTACCCTCTCTTCCATTTCTCAGTGCCCACTTTTAAAATAAACCCCCCAGAATAAAAACCTAAATTAGACAAGACTGAGGAAAATGGAGAATTTTCTCTCTCTAATACTTGTTCCAGCTAACATATTTGCATTGTGTGTGCATGTGTGTGCATGTGCACACATACACCAAGATAACTTTGTTTTATTGGCTCACATGTACTAAACCATAACCTTGTGTTACACTTGCAAGTGTTGCTGCAGATTCAGTCATCCCACGTTTTGTATTTTATGTTTTACTTCCTTCTCTCATTTGGTCTTTATTGATTCATAACTTCTCTTCAGTCCATCTGTTTTGCCACACAGAAGATTAACTTTTTTTTCTTCAATGTGATTGAGTTGCTTTTCTTGTTAACATTGTCAAGCCTGCTACCTCTTTTCCACAACAAAGTCTTAATCCTATAGATCTGAAAAATAATTTTCAGCATAGGTCTTATTGTATGGCCACAGAGCATTTTGAAAATGCAGTCTCTCTATTTTAAATTCAAGTTTGGTGTGCTATTTTGCTTTGAGCATTAGTGTGGCAGAGACTGCATTTTCAAAACGCTCTGTGGCCCTATAGCAAATCCTTCTCTGAAGATTGGTTTTCAGACCAATAGCTGAAAACTGAACTTATAATGATGATGCACACCTTTGATTGCTTGTTCAGGACCTCAGTCCTGAATGGGATGCTTCTAAATATACCTTGTTCTTATTCTTATTCTTATTGATTGTGTCAACATGAATAGCCAGCATTAGCACAGTTTCCCCCATTTGCAACAATGTGAACATGGTAATGCCGATAGTGCTACCGCCGGGAAATTTTTCACGCCTGGGTTTTAGTTTGCATCTCTTCCAGAACGGAGGGAGCGCATTCACTTATTGGCCAAATTTACCCCAAAGTCCCTGTGAGTTATTGGGGAGCACTTCACACTCAATTCAGGTTTTTCATTGAGCTTAGAGTGTAGCCCGATTTATATCCAGGGTGAAAAAAAAATCAGTTTTTTGTATGGGTTTGCGGGGGCAACTTCAAACTTGCAGTAAAGCCTCACAGAAACCCCGCAGTAAAACCTGCTGCCTGGGGAAGCTCCCATTCTCTAAGCTGCTGCCAGTCTGTGAAGACAATGCTGAGCTAGATAGACCAATGGT
Organism: Hemicordylus capensis; assembly: GCF_027244095.1. Taxonomy (NCBI): domain Eukaryota; kingdom Metazoa; phylum Chordata; class Lepidosauria; order Squamata; family Cordylidae; genus Hemicordylus; species Hemicordylus capensis. The sequence continues at coordinate 26,534,886 of NC_069667.1, forward strand.
CTGACTCAGTATATGGCAGTTTCCTATGTTCCTAATACCATTGCTTCCAGGTCTGAAGCAGCAGCAGCAGCACCACCAACATACATTTTCTGTCCCTGTGGGCATTGTGCATCACAGCAGCCATTGCTGTTGTTGTTGTCCAGACTGCCCAGTTAACTCATTTGGAGGCGCATCTGCATGCGCCCAAGGATGGTCGTCAGGTCTTCTGCTTTGCACTGAAATGAATACCTTGCAGGTGTGGGAACTCATACCCATTGCACCAGCCACAAAGATGACTAGGGACAGCAGTTTTGTCAGCATGTATGTATGTCAGTGCAGATGAGCAAATAATATACAAATGACAAAAGATCCATATCTGTAATTTTCAGTACTGGGAACATAAGAAGTTGTCTTATACCGAGTCAGACCATTGGTCCATCTAGCTTAGTATTTTCTCTACTGTCTGGCAGCAACCTCTCCAAGGTTCCAGGCAGGAGACTCCCTCTTTTTCAGGCAGGAGTTTCCCCCTCCCCTCCCCATTATTATTTATTCATTATGTATTATTTAACCCATTTTTATACCAATTCATATGCAACGTTCTGGGCAGTTCACAATGTAAAAAGACAACAATTAAGACATTAACACAATTAAAACAGTTTAAAGATACAGATACAACCTCTAAAACTTTAAAACTATAAACTAAAAACCTGACTAGACAGGTATGTTCTCAGCTCCTTCTGAAAAATATCCAGAGAAGGGGGGGGGCACATTCCAAAGTCCTGGGGCAACCCTAGAAAAGGCCCGGTTTTGAGTCACCAGCAACTGAGCCAGTGGAAACTGCAACCAGACCACCGCAGTTGATCTTAATATGCAATGGGGTTCATGAAGAAAAAGGAGTTATCTTAAATACCTTAGACCCAAGCCATTTAGGGCTTTATAGGTAATACCTAGCACTTTGTATACCTCCCAGAGACTTATTAGCAGCCTCTGTAGTTCATTTAGAGATGCCATGGATAGAACCTGGAACCTTCTGCATGCAAGGCAGATGTTCTGCCACTGAGTTACTGCTCATCCCCAAAGGGAATATCTTACAGCAGACCACGCTCACATCTAGTCGCCCACCCAAATGCAAACCAAGGCTGACCCTGCTTAGCAAAGGGAACAATTCATGCTCGCTGCCATAAGACCAGCTCTCCGCTGATGTGGGAATGCATATCAATTGTGTCCGGCACAAAAAGGTCTGGGAACTACAGTTTTGCCACCTATCTCAGTGCTGATGAGCAATGAATATGCAGATGCCCAAAGATCCTTATCTGTAATTTTCAGAGCTTGGTAGCTCTGGTTGGCTGATGAACAGGGCAGGAGCCATATTGCTCTGACTTCTCTGAGCTGTTTCAGCAACATCCTGTCAGCTGAGATGGGTAGCTCACTTTTGTTATCCAAAAGCTTTCTTTACACAGAATCCCAAAAGAATTTATATGATTCTCTTCAACACCTGTCAGATCAGTAGTGTGAAATGTGAGCTTTTGAAGACTCAAATGCCATTGACACCCATCTAGATATACCTCATCCATCACAAACAGACAAAGCATCAATTGGCTCGCCTGTGTGTCTGACCATAAATAAGTCCGTGATGAAAAGTCGTTGTTTCAGACCTGCTAGGAAGAGAAAATGACTTTGAGGGACTTTATCTTTCTCCTAACACATTAGTTATAAGCGGCCGATTGTGATTCAGCAAAGAGAAAAGTTATATATGGTGGCTCTGACTATCCATTCCCCCATTTCAGCTTTGGAAAAGGATCTATATACTTCATTAGCAAATCAGAGCAGTGCCTAGTTTAGAACAGAGAGGCTACGATGCTTCTATGTCCTAATCTGAACATGTTTGTGGGAAATGGGTAAGGATATGAAGTGTGTGACATCAGAAGGATTCCCCCCCCCACTTCAGCTCCAAGCTGTGGATTGGAGCTATCTGTTCACATTTCTGTCTGGTAACATTTGAGCTTCCAGTCCTTCAATATGGCCAATTGGATATTTTGCACATGCATGTTTTGCTCCAAAGTGTAATGCATCATAGGCTTTGTAGTCTGAAGCTGTCACTGAGTTTCTGTTCACATCTTCAAATGTGAAAGTCTCAAGGGTGTAACTATATCTGAACGGGGGGGGGGGCAATTTCCTTGGGCCCATCGGTGGGGCCTATTACCTGAGAGAGCCCACTTTTCACTCTCCCCTCCTGCCTCTCTGACTCTGTAGTGAATTAAAGCCTTTGTCTCAGAGCAAGCTCACATGAGGGAAAGAAATGCTGAATCATCCCTGCTGAGCTGCCTGGCTAGGCTTCTCCTAAAATTATACTGTATTATCAGTAGGTTCAAAATGCTGCCACCCGCCCCCCCTTTTGTCTACAGAAACTCTCTGGGCTTGGGGTGGGATAATTCAGAATGGTAAACTTTCTTAATTTGGCTCCTGGACCAGTACAAAAATCTTCCACGTGCAAGCCTACACGTGATGAGATAACTGATAGTTATCTTTTGGTTCTTTATAGATTGTGGACCATTTTGGGATAGGGCTTACAGCTGGCCAAGAATCAACAGTATTTATAGACAGTATTTATGTCTTCCATAGGAACATAGGAAGCTGCCATACACTGAGTCAGACCATGGGTCTATCTAGCTCAGTATTGTCTTCACAGACAGGCAGCGGCTTCTCCAAGGCTGCAGGCAGGAATCTCTCTCAGCCCTCTCTTGGAGATGCTGCCAGGGAGGGAACTTGGAACCTCAGATGCTCTTCCCAGAGCAGCTCTATCCCCTAAGGGGAATATCTTATAGTGCTCACACTTGTGTCTCCCATTCATAGGCAAGCAGGCAGACCCTGATTAGCTAAGGGGACAAGTCATGCTTGCTGCCACAAGACCAGTTCTCCTCTCCTCGGTGTACACTGCTTTGAGACCTTTGGTTGAGAAGTGGTGTGTGTGTGTGTGTGTGTGTGTGTGTGTGTGTGTGTGTGTGTGTGTGTGTTGGTAGTAGTTGAAACACATGATTCTTGATGCTGGGACTGTGGCAACAAGGCAACTACCTGGTCCAAGGAAGACAATACAAATATGAATATGAAAAATATTTATATACTGCTTTTCAACAAAAGTTTCCCAATGCAGTTTACATAGAAATAAATAAACGAATGAATAAAGCAAGTAAGTAAGTAAATAAATGGAATTGCTGAAATGGCTCCCTGTCCCCAAAGGGCTCACAATCTAAAAAAAAAAACCACCATAAAGTAGACACCACCAGCAGCCACTGGAGGGATGCTGTGCTGGGAATGGATAGGGCCAGTTGCTCTCCCCCTGCTCAGTAAAGAAAATCACCACTTTTAAAAGGTGCCTCTTTGCTCAGTTAGCAGGGGACAATGTGATATATTTATCAGCATTTTTTTATGTATTCATTTATTTATCATATTTATATACTGCGAGATATATTGATTGATTGATTGATTGATTGATTAAGTGCCATCAAGTGTTGACTCCTAGCGACTACATAGATTTGTGTTTGTATAAATTATACACACACGTGTATAAAATAAAATAAACAATTAAAAACAATTCACTGTATAAAACAATTTCATAGACTAAAACTGTTTAAAATCAGCTTTAGCTAAAAGCTTGAGAGAACAGGTGTGTCTCAAGGGTCTTTTAAAAAGCATTCAGAGATGGAGAAGCTCTTATTTTGACAGGGAGTGCATTGCAAAGCCAGGGGGCAGCCACAGAGAAGGCCGGCCCCAAGTCGCCACCAGATGAGCCGGTGGCAACCATAACCAGACCTTCCCAGATGATCTTAATCAGGGTTCATGACAAAGGAGGCACTCTCGTAAGTACCCTGGACCTGAGGCATTAAGCATGACAGATTTCTAGTATGCAGCCAGAATCTTCAGGTGAATATAAACTTATAGTCCTAAAACAGCAGTGCTTGACCTAAATTCCTTGTATGTGTATAAGAATGTTACTAGTGAGTCTACTAGAAAGGCAAAAGGCCTCAGGGAAGCTACTATTTATGTGGGTGGGTTTATGTGGGAAGAAACACAGCCACAAACCTTCGGTTCCATCCATAGTACTTCAACCATCTTCCCTGGTGCTTTAGACACACACATTTCTTGTAGACTTTGCAGAAGCATTCGTCGGTCAGTGTGTGTGTCTCTGGGGACTGTGAGTTCCACCTTCCACAAATAAAAGCCATATGGTTGTTGATATGATCTTATTGAAAGAGGTGTGTGTCAGGAGTCCCTGCTCATGACAGGAGTTGTTGATTCCATTCAGCAGCTGTGGAAACAGATCGACAGCTGCACGCATTTGAGGGTTGTTAGCCTAGGATTAATCCTCCCCCTTGTTAAGAATAAGTGACATTGTCCCAGTTTTCTTGGACAACAACAGCAGTCTTTCAACACATCTGAAGAAATGTACTCACAAGTGGTTATCCAGCTCAGCCACCAGGGAAATCACACTGCACATCTTATGAATAAATTGACCTGACTTACATGGATCTCTCTAGCTCCGCAATGTCGAAGGCCTCTGCTAATGGTCTTTTCTAGCCCTACTACCTGAGATACTTTTAACTAGAGATTGCAAGGATTGAACCTGGGAGTTTCTATATGTTCTTCCAATTAGCGGTAGCCTCTCCCACCTTGTGACCTCTTTCTTCTGCTACAAAACTGCCATATCGGTTGGATATGAGTTTTTCCAGAAGAATAGGAAGGTTCATGTTTAGCTCCCCTCTCCTTGGACGATATCTTCTCCAGGTGGTTGCTCTCCCCTGAGGCCTGCAGCACCGCCAAATTTATCTGGATAAGGCCTGGCTCACCCTCCATCTTAGGAATAGGCAGCTTCCTCATCTGAAGCTGGACGTTTGTTCCATCTTGCTCAGTACTGTCTGCACAGACTGGCAACAGCTCTCCAAGGTTTCAAACAGGAGCCTTTCCCTGCCCACCTGGGGGCGCTTTCCAGATTGACTCGAGACTGTGAGCTATACAGTGGTAAAGTGCTTTGGCTTGGCAGGATTGTATTGAAAATGTAAATAACAGGTGGAATCCGTTTGTTGTGCAAAGCCACAGCAGGGGAAACAGTCTTTTCTAGCCTGTGCAAACCTCCTAAGCCCTCCTACAACAGGAAAACACAGCAGCAGCAGCTGCTGCTGCTGCTTCTTCTTCTTCTTTTTCTTTGCCACGCACATGCAACATTGTAGCACTGAAATGCAAAGATAAAACCTGAAAGAAGGCATTGAATATGTGAACGGCACCTTGCTGTCAGCAGAAGGACTGCGGTGTCAAAACACGGGTGGTACACTCAGCAGATACGTGGTGAAACTGTTCTAGCATGTAATCTGGAAAGCAAGATGCTGCCAGGGATTGAATTTGGGACCTTCTGCATACAAAGCAGATGCTCTACCAGTGAGCTAAATCTCATCCTCCCATCCTGGTTGACAGGCAAGTTTAGACGAGAATCATTCTACAGTCAGGGGTTTTTAAGCATAGGCACATCTTAAAAGAAATGCAACCTCTGCAGATGCTAGCTCCCTTATTACAAAACAAAGCACAGTATGCGGCTCAGTATATTCAGCAAATCTCTAAAGCCCCTAGCAAAAAGAATCACGAGACAAAAGTCACTTGATTGCTAATAAAGCATCAAAAGTTAAGGAGGGTTTTTGTTTTTGTTTTTTGCAGAGTGTGGGGGGTATTGCAAGGGAGAGATGAAATATTTTTTGTTGTGTGTTTTTTTAGATGTGACTGCATAAAATTTCATCTTTGTATCACTCAGCATAAATCAAAACTAGAACTTTCATTCCTGCATAAAAGGGAGAACATAACACTTCTTGTTCATTCTGTTCCTGACAGAACAGCAAATGAAACCAAAACAAAAGCTGAGTGTGTGTGCAGAGAGGGGCGCACTTAATGTAATTAGCGTGGATGGTATTGGTTGTAAATGCACAGATCAACCATGCATAACTCCTTCAAATATGTATTTCTTCTGTTTTACATTTTGCTTCCATTCATCAAACAGCCGCAGATTAAATAGGCTAAAACAGTCCAAGGCTTGCTCTCGCACAAACCTGACTTGCCACCAAACACTTGCCTACAGGGAAATGCGGCCTAATTTTTGGAAGTTCCTGCTCAGGCAGGACGATGTGAGGAATTTCAAGGTAAGCCAAAAGAGTGTCTTTGAGACTGGAAGCGTTTCCTAGGGTAGTCCACACATTCCTGAATGTTGCTGGGTTTCATTTGAAGTGGAATTAAAAACAGATTTGGAGGTTGCTACTTCTGAGGAATTTGGAGGCAAGCTAAAAGGGCTGTGATAAGACTACTGCAGTTCCTTAGAGGAACAGATTTGCATAGAACTTAAAACCTCAAAAGTGTTTTGGTTTATTTTTAAAAGATTATTGAAGAAAGTGCAGGATAATTAACAGCAAACAAGAGTACTCTTGAGAACTTCTGAAAATGCATCATAACACAGAGAAGAGATTGGGATCTCTTCTGCCCCTAGCCTCCATGTCTTGACTGGTCTGTGTGAGACTGCAGCACTAATGTGCACACAACCTATTTGTTCACGGGCTCTGGTTCAGAGTCCCCTTGTGGTAGCGTAGATGCTGTTGGGCTCATTCTCAAGATCAGTTACACACAGGTAGGAGGCAGCAAGCCATTGGTTTGTTGCTGCTCATGAGAACTCACAGGAAGCCCTCCAGTTCAGCCCACTCAAATATGGGTAGTCCAACTTCTTTTCTGATTTTTTTTCGAAGGTAGGACAAAAATAGCAGCTGCCCTACTTCAGAATTGGATCGTGTGTTGAATTCACTGGTTAAAGCACTGCACGGCCCTATTGCTGTACTGAGGGCTGCCTCTGTACTGTAAGCAAAATGCATTATGGGATACATCCCTCAATCCTGGAGGATCCAGCTCTCTTCTCCAGGAATGGAGTCCATGGATGATACAATAATCTGAGTGGTGAGTTTGCAAATGGAGGCTGTAGTGACCAGCACTCCTCCTCTCTAAAGAGTCAAGTGGAAGTGAACCCTGTCCTGACTGACAGGCAGGTGAACACTAGGGATCAGCCAACCAGCACACCAGGTGGGTGGGACCTAGAGAGCCATGAGAAGGAAGAGAATGTTCTTTGGTTAGAAGAAGCTAGGCTGGAGGTGAGGGAAACATGGGCAGAAAGGCTTAGTGAGGAGCAATGGAGTTTTGCTCCTTTATGGTCAAAAGCTAGCCTGGAGCTTTCTCTCATGGAAGGACCTCTGCAGCTCCTTGAAAGACAGGAGGGCAGGAAACTGGAATTCTCATCCAGGATTTGGTCAGTTCAAGACAAAGGAAGCCAGGACTTTGGCTTCTGGAAGTTAGTCTAGGGAGAGTTTGTGTAGTTAGAATGTGCATTAGACTTTTCTTTTATGTGTGTTTTGTATATCCCTGAAACTGTTCTAGGATTGTTTACCTGTAATGTAACTAAACTAAGGAACACTAAACTTCGCCCATCCATCCAGGATGTTGCAAATGACTCTGTAAGCATTTTGAAGGTGCTTTTGTATTTTCCTACATCCCTGCTCCATGCAACTGGTGTGCTTTTTGAAGTATTCTTGTAACCACTGAATTCCCCGGCCCGCTTTTTGTTCTTTGCATTTTACAAGCTTCTTGAAGTGGATTTTTAGGATTTTTAGAACTCTCCAGGCTAGCTAACTCAGGAAGGGGGTGGGGCTGGAAGAAAGGTGGATGCTCTGGTGCAAGATGCCTCATACATTCAGTAAGTACCAGCTTTCTCACCACGTGTAAGCTTGCACGTGGAAGGTTTTTGTATACGTTTCCAACAGGAAAAGAAGGAGAGAGTTTTCCCTGGGATTTGCACCCAAGCCCAGGGTGGGATTTAAGCTCTGCCCAAAAGTGGATGGTGGTGGCAGTCATTTTTGAAACTACCAGAAGTACAGGAATGTTTTGGGAGAAGCCTTTGCTCAGAAAGCATAGAGGGGATGATTCAGCATTTTTCCTCCCCTCACATGGGCTTGCTCTGAGACAAAGGCTTGTAATTGCTACAGAGGCACTGCTTGTCTGTGGGGAAAGTGTAGGGGCTCTTCCTTCCCACAAACCATGATCATATGAAAGACCATAGTGTGCAGTGGATGTCACTGTTGCAAGGTCTTTTATCCCAGACTAGTGCTTACATTAGTACAAGGGGTTGCATTAGTACAGGCACTCCTTGTTGTTGTTTTTGCATGCAGAAACTGGTGCCAGGTCCATTTTGCATCCTTCAGAAAGTGCCTGTTGATACCCAAACACTCCATACCTAGCCTTGAACTTGCCACACAAAATTCTGCTGAAAGTGAACTTTACTTCAAATTTGAGAACCCCCTCCTCAGCCAAGTGTCTGAAAAAGATTGGCCATATTTTTTGGGAAGCTTAACCACATCCTTAAGCTGTTGCTGAATTTTGATCAAAGGGAAATTTGAAGGGAATGTGGATGTTCTCCCTTGAACATGACATCTGAGGAAAACTAGTGAGATTGATCAACTAGGATGGTAAAACGTGACAATCAAAAGCGACAGTAGATAAAATGTATGTGCGTAATTGAGAGCCAGTGTCCTGGAGTGGTTAGGCAGGGCTTCTGAAAGTGTATTCAACCATGAAGTTCACATGATGACCATGGGCCAATCATTACCTCCCAGCCCAACCGACTTCACAGTTTTGTTATAAAATTAAAATGAGTGAAGAAGTCAGAGGCACTCTTACCCTTGGACTTTGGGGCCAAGGTCCAGGTCCTCAACATCCCTTGGGCCCCCCCCCAGATCCTCTTTAGTCTGTCCTGGGTGGTGTGGTCGCTGCACAACCAGGCCCGCGCTGCACCAGCTAACCATGACTTCTGCTTTAGAGACAGAGGGGGAAGTCAAGAAAGAAATAGGTGGGATGGGAATATGTTGTGTGTTGAAATGTTTCTGCGAATGCATATTTGCATAAATACATCTGTTTTAATATTCTTACATTCTTGTGAATTCAGTTGCTGTTTGTGCCCACAGGAACCAACATGTTAAAAATACTGTGCGGATCATGGTGTGTTGGGGGCAGGGGCGGATGATGCTTAACCTGCGGTGGGCGGGGGGCGGGGGGCTCCAAAGGCCTTTAGGTCCAGGCTCCAAATTACCTAGATGCAGCTCTGGAAGGGATTTACCCATGTAAACAGCCCTGTGCTCTTTAGATAAAAGGGTGCAGGAAAAGTGCAGTATATGAATTATGAGAACATTCCAGTGATTTAATTGTGGAACTAAATGTAAGGAGGGCTAATGAAACCCACACACTTTATCCCTTGATTCCTCTTAATTTTAGCCAAATTGTACAATCCTATCTAGTAGTAGTAGTAGTAGTAGTTGTTGTTGTTGTGGTGGTGGTGGTCTGGTGACCACAAAGCCCTGTGGTTGTCTTTGCTAGAATACAGGAAGAGTTTACCATTGCCTCCTCCTGCGCAGTGTGAGCTGATGCTTTTCAGCATCTTCCTATATTGCTGCTGCCTGATAGAGGTGTTTCCCATAGTCTGGGAAACATACCAGTGGGGATTTGCCCCGTCAACCTCTTGCTCCCTAGGCAAGTTACTTCCCCACTTTCTAAAAATGTGCTAAGGTGAAGAGCACAAAACTAAAGGATCGGACTCTTTCTGGCCCCTCTGCAATCCAAGCACTTGAATATTAAAATTGCTGTTGTTGTTCTTTTGAAGCTTCCTATTCCCCATATGGGTAGCCCATACATATTGGCTTACTATCAGCCATAGATGTGGTTACAATTGTTTCCCTAGGACTCAATACATTCAGCTGTAGGGTCCAACAGAGCACCTCTTAAGCATCGCATGGTGCACAAACCCACGTACTAGCCTCCCTTTTCCAAATTTGCCTTGGATGTTTAGCATGCAAAGCAATCCCCATCTAATTCTGACTTGTTGCCAGCTCTCAAAAAGGAGGGACAGTTCTGAGCAGGTCTGGCAGTCCATTTTCACCATTGAAACTGCTGTTATGAAAGCAACCCTTGTGCACTGAAGCAGAGAGGAATAGCTGGAGGTGAAGGGTATATTTTGTTCACTGTAGCACATTAAACCCGGCGGAATCTTATCTCTCCAGGATCGTCATGCACCATGCAGAGCCCGGGCTGTGAAAAGCAGAGAGATAATATGTCAAGCGAACATCAACAAGAGGTGTGAGGGGCTGGGATTGTTTGTGTGTATGCATGTGTGAAGGTTATCTTCTGGACTTCTGGGTTTGCTCTGCAATAAAAATTCTGCCTGGGGTGGGGGGAAGACGCTGGGTTCTGAAACCTGTGCACATCTTGCAAATCAAGCAGTTATGGTTGTCAACATGGTTCATTTTTCTGCCAAGTACAAGGGTCCCAAGAACTTTCAAAAGCTGTTTTCACAGGCAGCCCAACCTGAGTTAGGATGCTTGTGTGTTGTACTGGGATTGCTCGGTCTTTAGCCAGGATTAAGGGCATGGTGAAAGGTAAAGTATGCCGTCAGGTCGGTATTGACTCCTGGCGACCACAGAGCCCTATGGTTTTATTTTGGTAGAATCCAGGAGGGGTTGACCATGGCCATCCCCCGTGCAGTCTGAGATGATGCCTTTCAGCACCTCCCTATATCTCTGCTGCCCGATATAGGTGTTCCCCGTAATCTGGGAAACATACCAGCGGGGATTCGAACCGGCAGTCTCTGGCTTGCTAATCAAGGCATGTCCCCGCTGTGCCATTAGGTTAGCGCCCCCTTAACCCCAGGGCTGTAGTCGTGTATATGCTTGGACTGAATGCATACAAAGACCATATGCAGAGCCAAGTGGCAAGGACACCTGGCTGGGGGAGGCCCGATGGCTTTCTCCTCCAGTTCCCTGCTCCGCTGCATGCCACAGCAGAGCAAACTGGGGAGGGTGATCATGTGGGTGGCCTGAGCTAAGCTTAAGCCCAAGTTTTAGTTGATGTGTCAGTTGAATTTTATTGATTGTTTTAGCTTTACATTTTATCTATATTTTAAATGTGTTGATTTTGATTGTTTTCACTTTTGTAAACCACCTAGAGACTTCGGTAGTGGGCAGCATATAAATCTGTTTAATGAATACATACATACATACTTTCCTTATTTGTTTATAAAATTTGTACACTGCCCCAAACTTTCATCTCTGGGCGGTTCACAATAGCATAAAACAAGTTAAAAACATATACAAAAACTAAAAACAATTTAGCAATTTAAAAATAAACCAGAAATTAAAACCTAAAAATTTAGGAAGCTGAGAAAGCTTGGGTGAAAAGATGGGTTTTCAAGTGGTTTGTTTTTGTTTTTTTAAATTGCCAGAGATGGGGAAGATAGTATCTCAGCATTCTTCTCTCTGAATACCAGTTATCCAGCAATTCATTTTCTCGGCCCTTCCTTTGATAACAAGCCATGGGACTCTGAGGCAGGTGCTTACTGCTTAGTTCTCTTCCCCATCTCCAGTCAATGTTGGTTAATTATAACAATGATCGATGAGGAGATTTATCGGGAAAACTCAGATTGTTTCCACATGTTTCCATTTTGGATGAGCAGGTTTTAATTTGCAGTGTATTTGTCAACAACTAGGTTGCCTCTTAGAATTACTTGCAGTGGATGTTGGAACCTTTATCATGGTGTGGAAGCCTAAGCAGCCCTTCTCAAGGCTGGGAATGATGGAAGCTGTAGGTCACCAAAATCTGGGGACCCAAGAATGAGAACCCCTGATTTGTGGTGTTCTTTTTGTTTGGGGTTGTAAGCTGTGATTGAATTGTTGAAGTGCTACCCTCTGTGCTTCTTACTTGTGTGTTTAGATCCCATTTCTCCCTCTTGCTTTGTATTTTATGATGTGCTGCCCAGTGGGGTAGAAGTTCCTCCCCTTTTTAATCATTAAGCCATTTTGAAACTTAGCTTGCAGAAAGATGACTTCCACATTTTATCAGTCATCCTAATAATGGCTGACATTCTGTGCAGTCTAACCTCAGTGCTAGGAAGGTGCTTTGAACAAGTTGGATTGAATCAGTGTCGCCTTCACTACTTGGCGAATGAGTCGCTGTAGTGAATCTTCTTGGCTTGTCTCCAGATCTCAGTCCACTACATCCTGGACAGGTCTATCAATGGCTACTAGTCTGATGGCTGGTCCACCTCCAGCCTCAGAGGCACGCTGGCTCTCAATACCAGTTGCAGGGGAGCAACAGCAGGTAAGAGGGCATGCCCTCAGTTCTTGCCAGTGGGCTTCTCAGAGGCATCTAGTGGGCCACTGGATGCTGGACTAGATAGGCTTTGGGCCTGAGCCAGCTGGGCTGCTTTTATGTTCTTGGTCCAGCTAGCTCAGTAGTGTCTACACTGACTGGTAGTGGCTGTCCAGGGTTTCAAGGCAGGAATCTCTTCCAGCCCTACCTGGAGATGCCACCAGGGATTGGAGCTGGGGTCTTCTGCCTGTGATGCAGATGACCTACCACTTTGCCACAATCCCTTCCCCTAAAAGAGAAAAGTGTCTGGGACATACCAAGCTGCCTTATGTCAAGTCAGACCCTTGTCCAGCTCAGGAATTGTCCACTCCAACTGGCGGTGGCTCTCCAAAGTTTCAGACAGGGGTCTTTCCCAGCCTTACCTGGAGATGCTGCCAGGGATTGAACCTGGGACCTTTTGCAAGTAAAGCAGATTCCAGACCATGGAGTTACAGTCCCACCAATATTGGTTGTCACCAATAGCAGCAATAACAGCAACAGTCAGAGGTCAGAGGCAGAATTGCATTTTCCGTATTAATATCCTTATACAGTCACCCCTTGCCAACCGTGAGGGTTCCGTACTGGGAAAACCTCATGTTTGGTGAAGCCGCAGTTGGAGAGCCATTGAAATCAATGGCAAACAGGGCGTTAGGGGAATCACGGATGCGAAAAGACCACAAAATAAAGTGAAAAATAGAAATCAAATCCCTCCAAATCCGCCCAAATCACCAGGAGTCAGTAAAAGGAGTGAAGGGGACCCCACAAAATGACCCCAACCCCCAAAACAGTTTCCCTGGCCCCCAAAAATCACAAAGCCCCCCCCCAAGAATTGTGAAAAAATCTTGCCAACCCGCAGTTGACAAGGGATGGCTGTATTCAGAAATCAAGAGGAAGCAATGAGGGTAATTTCCTCTTCCCAAGCCATTAAAGACTTGTCTTTAATGAATGACCTGTATTGCCTTTTGTTTTTAATACCATATTTTTATTAAGGCAACCTTCTGACATTACATTGTTTGGGGAAAACAGAAGAGAATACTTCTGGACATTCATAGATGGCTGGAAAGTCACATATGTCGAGATCGCCTCTGTATAATATGGAAGAAACATCCCAGGCTGTGAAATTAATGAGAGAAAGAAATCAGTAAAAAAATCAATGACAAGTCAATGACAACTGAATGCCGCACTTTAAATGTGACCGATGCTAAGAGCCGTCTCAGAAAGCCTCAGCCTGAGAATTAATCTGAACTTTTTGAACTCTTCACTTTTATTCTTGCTCTTTTTCTTCATATATATCTTATCCCTGTCAGGAAAGTTTTTTGCTCTTCCAACAGCTTTAAAGGCTATCTTAAAGATGGGCATAAACTAGTAAAAAAAAAATTACAGTATCATTTCACAGAGAAGACTTTACAGTGCCATCTGGAGTTTTGGAATGATTAAACAGTTTCTTTTTTTATTTGATTTTGAAGCAAAAGCTCTTTGAAATTTTAATTTGGGCAGTTCAGTAATGCAATTCACAACTGAAAGTGCTTCCACTTAAAAAATGGGAATATGGACAAATTTTACGGCACCTTAGCTGAGTTGAGCAGAAACCTGGCCTTTAATTACATGAAAGATGTTTTGTAAGAAACTTGAGGGAATCAAAGAGACATACAAGAAACATTTTGTTTTGTTTTGTTTTCATTCAGTTTAATTTCTCCTTTGTTTTCATAGCCATATCAATGACATTCTTCCGAAAACGTGGTAGGGAATGCTCATTACTAACAATGGAGAGGGCGTCTTACTGATAGGGCTATTTTGCTGCATGGAATATGAGGCAACAGTGTATAGCTTAGAGATCAGTCCCTTCCCAAAGGGTCACGTGTACACTCAGCTGTCGGGACATTCTTGGTGGCAACCCTCTATGGGCAACTTCATGCGATATGGAAAATGTGTGGCCAATGTGCAAATGCACACCCTCCATTCCGAGCAAAAAAAACCCTCTGGAAATGCTCCATGTATGCTTGGGAGAAAGTAAGGGGAGACAGAGACGTGAGTCTAAGCGTTCATGATGGGATGTGGGACAGAGGATCCCGCAATCTGCTTTCTCTTTGTAAGCCCTTGTGAATACTTGAAACCCCAGAATACTTGGAAAGATGTAGAATTTTTCTTTCCACACAAGGAATAATCACAAACCTGAGTGGAAGTGAATGATGAAGAGTTTACCCATCCCTATGTACTAGCATAAAAGGGTAGGATCGGAACATCCTACTCCAAGAATGCTCCAAAATTATTTCACAATGTATTATATTTGCTACCAAATTCTGCAGATATGTTTATTTCACATAAAGCCTGCTCAGGCTATATAACCCATTTGGAACCTAGGTTTATGACATCATTTTAAAAAACATGTTGAAGTTTTAGCCAAGGACTGCAGGAGTAGGTGTCTTGATTACAAGCTGATCAAAGAACAGAGAAGTTTCCCTGCCCATATTCATCACTTTGTACTGGATTCAATGTAATTTTAGCACATCTGATGTTCATCACTGAACAGCTAGTTCAAGGTTACCGTCTTTTCCAACTGTGATCACAAGAATTTAGCTTTCATGCTTCTGTCCATGATTGCTTGGCAAGCAGAGTGGAATGAACTGCTGGCCAAGCCTGCCGTGAAGGCACTTAATGCTACAGAGCCACTAAATTTTGCCTGATTATTTCTGCTGCATGGGAGGGGAAAGCTTGCTTTGAATCCTAGCAGAGAACTCGTACCTGTTATATGAATTATTATTTTTTTACCCCCATATGAAACCATCCAGAAGTTTCATAGAGATGCTTGGTCCACATCTGCAAATCCACACCTATTGCCTAAAATACAAAAAATCTTGTTGTGACTCATAGATGGTACTTGGTGGGGGGCGGGGAGCACTCTCGCTCCTCTGGTTCATTTTCTGTTCCTATCCATGCAGTATCTTCCTTCAGGGCGAATTGGTAGCGCATGAAGAGCAGGGCTCAAAAGGTTTACCTTGTAAGTCACACAACCTTGTGACTCTAATCAGGATTCAGTGGATCCTATGCAAGTAAGAACTTTATTTGACTGTCTGCAGAGCAGGCATAGGTTAGGCTCAGAACTAAATCAGATGTCCTCATTGAAGAATGGTTGGTTTGTGGAATTTAGGATGGGGAGGAGGAGGAGGAGGAGGAGAGAATTTGGAGGAGGGGAGATTTTGAGGGGGGCCTAGAAAGATTTTGAGAATTTTTTTGCAGCTGCTTATCACTAGCTGGGGATTGAGGCTTGTCCCTCTTTTTCTCTTCTTCTTTCCTGCTGCTCTTTGACAGTGGTGCCAGTGGGTGTGTGGAGTTCTTCTCAATAGCCAGCTACCATGAATTCCTTCCCCAGAATGCTTTGCAAACAGCACTACATCACGATGTAATGCCAAGGAGGTGTCTGGGGGGAAATTGTGGATGCCAGCAGACTGATCTCACATGATCTCCTTGAAACATCACTGAAATTGGCTTCCCATATTACATTTGTCTGCATGAACCCACTGTTTACTAAAATAATCTGGGGAGGTCCACCTACAGTTGCCACCAGTGCAAGGGCGTAGCTAGGGGAAAGGCGGCCCATGTTTGACCCTCTCCCTGGCAGCCACTTTGAGCGATGGAGATAATGAAGAAAATAGGGAGGGGTGGATCTGGGGGGCCCTCAGGAGTTGGGGGTCCCGGGTCCTTTGAACTCATTATAGCTACATCCCTGCACCAGTGTGTAATCCAACAACTGGACACCCAAAGTTCTGCAGCCCTGGTTTAGATGGTCTCCAGCACACATGTTTTCAAATGTATGCTTTCCACTGAATCCACCATGAAGACTAGTGGTATCAGGTTCTACACCTGAGACCATATTGTTCCCCTACAGAACTGTGTAGGATGAATACTGCTGAAGTCTATAGTTGTTTTTCTTACAGAGGATTTTGCTTTAGATGCAGACTGTGCAACCCTTCATCATGGATTTCCTTTTTGAATTGCACATGGAAGAGACAATTCTATACCAATAAGGGAACAGATGACTAATCCCCATGAATGGAATTTCATTTCAGAGAATGAATGAATGCAGAATGGTATCATGTAAGGTAAGCCGGGCCAGACTGACCGAGGACAATGCTGTGTGATCATGAGCATATAAAGCAGCCGTACGAGAAAACCGAGAAGACCCAAATCCTTTCTTTGTATTCAACTGCAGTGTGAGGCTCTGAAGGATTCTTTTTAAAGGACTGCCAGCCCGATGGATGGACTTCTTACATTTGTGAAAGCTCTGGTGAGTGCAAAGTACTCATACACATGCCAGCATTCCCCAGTGACCTCCACCTCATTTGCAGCTCTGTGCTTGCATCCCTATCATCAGGCAGCATGGAAGAGATATTTGAGAACACAGTCTGAGTATATTTGAAGGCATAATCAGAAAGCATAATCAGAAAGCTAAAAGGAACAAGAGGACAAAATTACCTCTTGAAAATCACAATGACGATCCTTTGGGACAAACTACCTGTTACTGTTAAACATGTTGTTTTCCTTTATGTGTGTGGCTTGGGGTTTTCCTTTCTTTTTTTGTAACAATTGTGGGAATCAGGATCAAGGCTGTGGAATGAGGGGAGGAGGGGCATAGCAAGGTTGGAGGGGGCCCAGAGACAAGATTTTAAAGTGTCCTCCCTCACTGAAGCTCAGCTCATGAAGTAAAGAAATCTTAAATTATTTTTTTTAAAGCTTTTGTAAATTGTGGACAATGCAAATCATTTAATGGTACTAGAGAAAGACATGCTGTTCTGGTAGCTCCAGGTCTTAACACTCACATCCGTTTCGGAGGATGAATACAACTGAAGGAAGCCCGGGCGGGTGCGTGGCTGGGGGAAATCCGTCATGTGACTTGCCTCGGGTGGGGAGGCAGTGGGCCCCCAGACAACTGTCTCCCCTTGCACTATTATAGTTACGCCCCAGGCACCATGGGTTTGAGAAAAGTAGTTCACTCTACAACGGCTATTCATCTTGGCCATTAGTGTTCATAGCCGCTCTACACCCCCATCCCCCAGACAAAAGGGGACATTGTGGGGCAATTTTACTTTCTATCATAGCATTGGCCTGGGGCTTCATTCCTACCTATACACTGTGGTCCTGATCCTGAATGCAACCTGTGGCAGCTATTGCATTAAAGAAAACTATGCACTTAAAACAACAGGCTCATTCTCACAATTATGGAAAGGTTAAGAGGCTTCTCCTACCTTTCCCATAATTGTGAGAACACAGGAGCTGGTTTTTTGTGTGTGTTCAGGAGCTGTGTGCCCTTCCACTTTTGAAGAAGGGCAGCATATATGTCTTTTAAATAAAGGAATGGATAAATAAATAAATTAATTAATTAATAAAAGGGGAATCCCTCAAATGTTTGGCATCATTGTACCAGGCAAAGTCTGTTTTGTTCCCCTGTGCCCACAGATACTCTGCCTCCCCCGCTGCATACTTGTCACAGTTGGAAACCCCCAAGCCACGGAAGGGCCTTCACTCTTGCCCGTGGTCATGCCCTCCCCTCTGCTGCACTGGAAGGCAAATAGAGAAAGATCCTCATTGTGGAGAGGCTTTGTCTCTGTGACACTGGGGAGGTTGAAACCACAGAACATGTACTCCTCATCTGCCCCTTTTATAGAGGCAGTAGGGCCAAGCTTATATTTCGGCTACTTCTCAAGTACCCTGGATGCCCAAGCCAGGCCTACACCCGGATGTTGCTCTCGGATGAAAACCCAGCCATCACGTATAACACAGCCAGGTTCTGTGTGGCAGTGTGTAGGATCCCCCAGGCCTTGAGTGGCAGTCCATATCTTTGCATCAGCTCTGCATAGCTCTAAACTATGGACTATTTTATCTTTTCCTTCTAAGGTCCCCATTTAGCTAATTTATTTTACATACTCCATTTTAACCACTGCTTTTTGCATGTTATATATTTTATGCTCATAACATTTTTAATATAGCTGTTTATAAAATGTTTTAATGATTTCACAGCTGCCCTCTTTTCTAAGGCCTAGAAGTTTTAAAGTATTATAATATAGTCTTATAGTATTAGAGTAGCAATTTTAAAGTAGCATAGTTTAATGGTTCCATAATTTGCTTTTATTATTATGAATCATGCCTTACTGTTCTGTCTTATGTTGGTCTTGGACCGTAATAAAGATGATTGATTGATTGATTGATTGATTGATTGATTGATTGATTCTCCTGTGCATATTTAATCATTTTTGTGTTTTCATTGTATGTTACTGTTCTGTCTCATTATTGCACTGAAAGGCAGAATCAAAATTTCCAAGCCAAGTGCAAAGAAGCAGCAGTGTCCTCACCAGACAGAAAGTTTGCATTGGGCTTGTAAACAAAGAGACTGAAATATCTGAGAAAGATGAAGTTTTCATGGCTTCGTTACTTCCAAAAAAAAGTGGGTGGAGAGAAAGAAGGAAAACCCTTCATCCCCCCCCCCCCCGACTAAAGGCACTTTATGAAAGGCCAATAACCTTTGAAAAACCAGCAGCTTTTTTCCTGGAAAGTACTTCAAATCTTCCTCATCCCTCTTCTTAGGCACTTTTTCACAGCAGCCCTGCTGAAAGACTGATTTCAAAGCAGTTTGACAGTCTGGGTGTGCAAGGACAAAGAAGCAAGGGAAAACCTTACCAATGGTTTTATTTAGTGCTTATTAGAGGCTTTTGACAGTAGTCCGTAAGGCCTTTTCTCAAGGAACAGAAAGGACTGGAATTTTCTTTTTATTTCTTGAAATCTGGACTTTAAAAAAATAAATCAAAATCCAGTTCGCCTTTGCTTAGCAAAGGAGACTAGACTTAATTCCACCCCCACCTACATAATCAAACAACCCTGACTAGGGAAATTGGTCTAGAAATAACGGTTCCCGCTCAGAGTTTTGAAGTGGTGTATTAGAGGCCTCTCTGCCTGTGAAGAATAGGCTCTTTCTTTATCTCACTCTCAAGCAGGTTATGCTGGGTTGTGTAGTGATTCCAACTTGCAAAAGCCGTTTCACTGAGAACAGAGAGCAGAACTCGTGGGTTGAGTGGCTAGGTTCAGTCATGACATGGGTTCCCCCTTCTGAAAGCTTCTGCTCCTGGTTTGCTATTTGCGATGGTTAAATCATAGTTACCGGAGTTGGGGCAAAAGGGAAGAGATTGCAGATTGTTACAAATGGTGATATTGGAAGCCAACTAGTGTCTCCATCACATGCTTCAAGGGCTAAGCCATTGTAGCAGTCATATCACAGACCACCCGGGAGGATCTATAGCCCTCCTGTTATTCCTTGGAACACCAAATAACACGTGATCAGTAGCTTGCGTTTGGCTTGACTGAGCACAAGTTGTGCAGGCTTGTTCAATCCTCTCAGCATCGGGGGGCTGGTTGAATGGTGGGCATGGTCATTCTCCAACTCCGATTCTCAAGCATGCTTCAGCCTGATCTAGGAACACAGGAAGCCAACTTATCCCGAGTCAGACCCTTAGTCCATCTAGTTCAATATTGTCCACACTCAGCGACTTTCCAAGGTTTCAGGCAGGGGTCTTTCCAAGCCCTACATGGAGATGCTGCCAGGGATTGAACCTGGGATCTTCTGCACACAAACAGATGCTGTGCCCCATCACTATCTGATGGCATGCATGAGCTAAAGAGTTCTGAGTGAGAATTTGTCTCAAGAGTGCTTTGGTTGAGTTGGGGAAATAGTTGATCTGTATTGGATTGTGGGAGGAGTTGGAGATAGGAAATTGATTACTCATTTTTCTCTTTTACATATGATTCGATGGACCGCTCTGGATGACCTTCATGTGCTGAAGGGGATCATATGGAAGACGGTTCTCTCCCAGGTAACCCAGCAACACAAAGTTTATTCATATGCTGAATAAAGTATTGAAATAAGTTGCTATCTGTCATTTGTATGTTTTATGTGTCATTTGTATGTTTTATATGTATGTATTGGCTATTGTTTGTAGTATCAATACAGATACAAACAAAACATATACAAAGTATCTACATACCTTTCTATAGACATATCTTGGTTTTTGATGAAGGTTCCAGTTCGTGGTTTACCTTGGAACATTCAAAAGAGACACACAACACACCCTTGGCATTCGGAAAGGGTATTGGCTGTTCTACCATCTCTTTCATCCTGCCGCAAGAATAAACCTGGACTATGAAGCAGCATCCATTATCCCCACTCCTACCACCTCCACCTTTTAAGGACTGAAAATAAGCAATGGGAAGAAAATTTCCCACAGTGCCAACTCGCTCTGCCAAGTGAGATACCAGAAAGTGCTTTTTAAGCCTCTTATGTTGTTGAGTAGTTTTGTCCTAAAATGAAACATTTTCTGTCAGACAAAGCTGGCAAATTTCTATTTTCTGCTGCATACCTAGGGACACAGGAAGCTGCCATATACTGAGTCAGACCATAGGTCCTTCTAGCACAGTATTGCCTTCACAGACTGGCAGTGGCTTCACAGTGGCAGTGACTTGTCCCCCTAGATAAGCAGGGTCTGCCCTGATCGCATATGGATGGGAGACCTGATGTGCGAGCACTGTAAGAGATTCCCCTCAGGTGATGGAGCCGCTCTGGGAAGATCAGAAGGTTCCAAGTTCCCTCCTTGGCAGCATTTCTAAGATAGGGCTAAGAGAGATTCCTGCCTGCAATCTTGGAGAAGCCGCTGCCAGTCTGTGTAGACAATACTAAGCTAGATGGACCAAGGGTCTGACTCAGATAATGGCAGCTTCCTATGTTCCTATCTGCAGTAGGGCTGAAGGTGTGCAGCCCTGCTACAGCTGAACACTGGTACAACTTGGTGTCCAGACAGGGCTCATGTCCTCCCAAGTTCTTTATAACAGTGGGCTTGTTGGGATAGAGTAGGTGCGGGTAGAAATGAATCTGCTGCCCCTTTTCACAGGGAATTTCTGTGGCTTCACAGAAAGCAGACCTCCTTTGCTCCTTCCATTTCCAATATTTCCAGAATTTAGCATACCACCACTTGTAATGCACAAGGCAAATTATTTGTTCCTCAAAACATGGAGGGGAAAAACAGTTGGTCTATAGTCATTAGCAAATGACCTGCTGGGAATGCCACATGATAATTCAAAAGTATTTTAGCTTTTCTGCTTCTCATTGAGTGCAAAGGAGAGATTCTGGTATTGTCAACTGGCATCTCATTAGAGTAAATGGGCCTCCCATCTTGCCTCACCTGGAATGTTCCTTTTTCTTTCTTTAAACCCTCACTGTGTGCTCAGGTGATCCCTCCCAATAGAACAATGCTCAAATTAGTGTTTTGATGTGTGGCTAATATGCTCTTCTTGCACTTTTAAAAACTTACCATATATTCTTAAAATGTGATAAAACTTTGCTTGCAGCTTAGGCTGTCTGAACAAGAACATCCCAACGTAGAGATGTTGCAAAGATCTGTGATTTTTCCACCCTGGAAGTGTATGCTTCATAGTTAGGAGCACAGGAAGCTGACTTATGGTGAGCCAGACCATCAGTCCAACTAGGTTGGTATTATTATTATAGTTTACACAGCCAGACAGGTATTATTGACTGGTATGTTTTATCCAGACATCGAGTCCTTCCCAAGGACCTGGGATGGCTGAATTTTATTGTCAGTGTTGTTGCTGTTATAGATATCATCGCAGAATATAGGCTGTTCCCAGTAAAGTTGCTTTTTGTAATTGGCTGATAGTGATTTCATTATGATTTCTTGTTTATACAGTCAGACAGGTATTATTGACTGGTTTGTTTTATCCGGACATCGAGTCCTTCCCAAGGACCTGGGTATTATTATGATTATGATTATGATTTCTATACCACCCTTCCAAAAATGGCTCAGTGCATTTTACACAGAGAAATAATAAATAAATAAATAAATAAATAAACAAACAAATAAATAAGAAAGATGGACCCCTGTCCCCAAAGGGCTCACAATCTAAAAAGAAACACAAGATAGACACCAGCAACAGTCACTGGAGGTACTGTGCTGGGGGTGGATTATCTACACCAGGGCAACTCAACTTCCAGTTGTTTGGGGGCTACAGCTCCCAGCATCCCCAGCCAAAGTGGCCAATAGTCAGGGATGATGAGAGTTGTAAGCCAACATCTGCAGGAAGTCCATAGTTGAGTAGCCCTGGTTCACACTGATTGGCAGCAGCTCTCCAAGGTCAGAGGAGCTGCTTGGTGCTGCTGACAGGGATTAAACCTGGGGCCTAGATGCTCTTCCACTGAGCTATGGTCCCATGAAAATCATAAAAAGGGCATTGCCAGACCAGACCAAAGGATCATCAGCTCCAGGCAGAAGCCTCTAGGAAGCCCACAGACAGGGCATGAATGCAATAGACTTCTCCTAGGCATGGAGGGAGGCTGGCAGAGGCCTGTGTTCTGCCACTGCCATGGCCCCCTGGCCCCACCCCTCCGCGTCTGACACCAGACACAGGGAGGTGGCTAGCCATGCCCCTGCGCCTGATGTCAGACGCGGGGGCGTGGTCTGCATCCCCAATGGGGCCATGCTTTAAGATGCAGGGAGAGCCACTCCGGCCATGCTGCCAGTGCAGCATGGGACAACTTTGGTCCCAAATGGGGCCGTGTGTCGAACTCTTTTAAAGTAAAGTAAAGTGTGCCGTCAAGTCGATTTCAACTCCTGGTGCCCACAGAGGCCTGTGGTTGTCTTTGGTAGAACACAGGAGGGGTTTACTGTTGCCTCCTCCCACACAGTATGAGATGATGCCTTTCAGCATCTTCCTATAGCTCTGCAGCCCGATATAGTCCCAGCGGGGATTCAAACCGGCAACTTTCTGCTTGTTAGTCAAGCATTTCTCTGCTGTGCCACTTAAGGTGATGTCTAAGGCTGTAGAATCAGGGAAAGGATCTGGAGTCAGTTGTCCTCACTGAACTCTCTGTGTCTGTGGCCCAGGTGGAAGGAGATCATTCTATGGCAGAGCTGCACATCTTTGGCCCTCCAGCTGTTTTGAACTACAACTCCCATCATCCCCAGCCACAGTAGCCAATAGTCATGGATTATGGGAGTTGTTGCCCAAGATCTGAAGGAGGGCCAGAGTTGTGCAGCTGTGCTCTGTGGAAATCTAGGAGCTGTTTCCAGCTATCCTGTTCCCAAAAAGTTGGGAACACCAGTGCTCATACTCAAGGGTATGATAGTCACAGGCTTGGCAAGGCAAAGCATTTTCTCCCCACCCTGCCTTTTTGTTGTTGCAAACACTAGGAAAGATTAATATAGATCAATTCCATCTGCAGCAAAAAACGTATCATTAAAAAAAAATCTATAGGAAGTATAAAGTGTGGCAAGATACAGACAAACCGTTTTTAACCTTATTAAGGTCTGTTGTGTTTTTGCATGGAGGATTTAATCCTATAACACAGAGCTATAAAGAACAATTACATGTCTGCAGATTACAATTACATTCTGCCATGATTTACTGTTTGGCTAATATCCTTGATGAGCATTCAGCTACTAATTGTGCTATTTGTCGCTGCAGTGGTTGTGTTCTGTTTCATAGTGCCTGCAAATACATTCCCTTTGCCTTCATGCCTCAGAATCAGCAAGGAACCCATACCATATAGCTTACTGAAGGACAACTGTCCTACCCAGGTTTGGAAGCTGTGTGTGTTCCCAATTTTCGGTTGTGTGAGAGCAAGCAACTAGGTAGGAGGAGGGAGACACAGGGAGGCAGGGAGGCTATTCCCACAACCAATGGAAAGCGGTCTAAGGGAACTTAGCCCACTTTCCGTGGAGCGTGGGAAACACTCATCTCACGGGTGGGCCCAGTGCTACCAAGGCGGCTAGCCCACCTAGAACACCCTCCCCTTAAATGAGGTTAATGGAGCAAGTGCGTGGGAAACACTCAGCTATCTTGGTCTAGTGCTGGGTATGAAATCTAGGTAGGACGGAACTGTTACATCACATCTCCATCCTCTGGCCTAGTTGTCTCCTCCCACACAACCAAAATTGGCAGTGCACACAGCTTCCTAACCTGGGTAGGACACTTGTCCTAACCAGTTTTAGGCTGAGTGAACAGTATCTGTATGTGGGAATTTTCAAGCAACCCATAATAAAAGGACAGGTGATGGCCAATATCCAGAGAGAAGAGAAGAGATATCAAATTATTTCCCTACAGCAAGGAACCCCACTTAGTTGCATGATATTCTATATAACACATCGAATGGAAGTCTTACATGGTAATACATACTTAGAAACTCTGAGCAGAGCTTCTATTATTTTAAACCATTCCATTTGAAAATATATTATAATTTTTAGACACAAGAAAGGTGAATGAGCTGTCTTTGGTAGGACATCATTGGAGCAAATCCTTTGTGCAGGCCCTCGGTTGACTGCATCCCATCAAATCCTTGCTTGAACGCTTGCATCTAAAAGTGGGTCTAGGATAGTTCTCATGTCCCCCCCAGCTCATCTGCATCGTAAGCTCAGCCAAGTGTTCCCCCCTCCCCATATTTTTTCCTTTGGGATTGAATTTAACTTGGGCATGAATCTTCATTTTCTGCTGAGCATTCTTCCCTATTTTTCATTCTTGAATGCAATGACATTTCTAAAACATCTAAAATCAAATGTTCTTTCTGCAGAGAAAGTCATAGCAGGGAAGCAGGGACAGGCTTCTGCATTTATTTATTTTATTTATTTATTGAACACATTTTTATACTGCCCAAAACGCAAGTTCTCTGGGTGGTTTACAACAAAGATCTGCATGTTGATCTTCCACATTCAAACAAAGGGACAGATCGGACCCAATACCTACTCCAGTTCTGGCCATCTCAGCTTAGATGGCAGTGCAAAGAATGAGCAAGTCCTTCATGATGAATAACAATTTCTTGGCAAGATCAGAAACAATTACCATACAGTTTTCCCCACAGATGACGATCTTCTACATATGTGTGCATGCTGATGTGGTCGGCAGGACTGCTTCTTCTCCAATAAGCTACAAAGGATGTAGGTGAAATTCTTTGTGCTTTTTCTTCTTTCCAACAGTGGAGGACACCTAAAGCAAGGACATCCTTGGTACACACGTTAGTACTAATTCTATGCAAACTAACGTGTGGGAACGCTACTAAAATGTGGAAACACATTAATGAGCTGTGGGACAGCTCTTGAGACTTGAAACATGTAAGACTCTGTATGATCCTTGCAATTGTTGCCTTCTTGCAGGAGTTGCTACCAAAGTTCACTGTAGCAAAATGGCCCCCGGGCACAGTCTGGAGCCCTTTGCTCTGAAAACCTTGCTTAAGTTGAGCAAACCTGGGTCTTGGAGGTTTGCTACTGAGAGATTCCATGATATACACCACTTTGAGCTTCATTATGGAAGAAAGGCAAGCCATATATGTAATAAATGAATAGGCCAAGGCAAATGTGGTAGTTTTGGCTAAGGCAGAACATCTGAGAAATTTTGAAGGTGCGGGGAGGGGGATCCTCTAGAGATGTGAAGTAACCCACTGAGAAATTTCCCTTTTCTTATAGAAACACATTTGCTTCCCTTGAAAATTTGTAGATGTTTCTCTTTGGGAGTAATCTCAAATTTACTCAATTAAATTTTTTTAGCAGTTCATTACTGACCCTAAACATGGTTTTGAGAAGACTAGTTAACTTTAGGATATGATATCCCCCACACACTTCTACTTCTTGTAGTTTATATTTGTTAATGGAATGAAAATGGGGCTGAAGAGTGGGCATTCATACCTGAAAGAGGTGATGACCTTCTGGATCTTTCCCCTCCTCCATCTTTATCATGCTTTGAATCTTAAGGGGCTGAGGAAAAGAGATGGAATCTGCTATTCTTGCCCTTGCCCCCACAAGCCCTGTTGCACTTCTAATGAACAAGACTTCATAGCATGCATAATTTACAGCTGAGTTAGTTCTTTGAGGTAAACAAGTGCCCAGTTGATATACTCTGTCTTGGAGACAGAACTTGAGTTAATGGTTTCCATTAAGTTGGCTGCTATTGACAAATGTGCTAATCTTGAATAAAAGAGCCCAGACGGCTGCTGGGACCGAGTAACAAAAAATATCTGTTTTCTTAAATAATGCCTGTTGATGCCAAAAGATGCTTCTACTAAAGCAGGAAATTGTCTATTTTCCTGTGTACACAATTATGTGTACTGAGCAACTGACCCACATCTGAAGAAGTTCACTACATGTTTAGCTCCCTAATAACCTTTGATTATTAGCTTCAAGTAGATTCACACAATCACCTTGCCACTTCTTTTAAAAGTCAGAATTACATTAAATATGGCAATGTTTTCAGGCATGGTACATCATCCTGGAATCCCAAGATGAAGATCATATATAAATGTAATACTTTCATGCATTTTACCTGTGTGCTGCTGTCCATGGTAAAGGATATGGAAGTTCCACCATGAGATCAGATTGAGGCTGGGCACATCAATCGACGATGTGCAATGTTATATCACATGCAAACTGAATATTACAACTAGAGATGCTCAATATAAAATAATAATTTTACATCTCTGATTGTTTTTATGTCAAATGATCTTGTTCATGTTTGCATGCTTTTGTGGAAGTAGCATTGGAGTTGTTACAATACTGACCATTTTTGTTTCTCCTGCCTATAACTCTGTTGAAAACTTATAGAAAACCTACAACAATAGATTTCCAGCAAATACATATAAAATGTGTTGGTATTTGGGGAACTCTGCAAGAGATCATATCTTGCAAATTTCAGACAGCACCAAGGAGACATATTTTAGTGTTCACTGGAACAGGCATAAATACACAGTCAAACTGCTATCTAAACTAATGGTAGAAAGTACTAAAAAGGAAAGTTTACTATTGGATCAGATGAATTGTCTGGTTCCCACCCCTTTTCATTTCTAAAAAAATTTCAGACAGGGTGAACAATTTTAGCAAATGTACATTAGGGCAAAAATTAAAATATTAATATGAATCTCAAATTTATATTTTTTTATACATATCCATCACATCCCCCCCTCAAATGCTCCCCTCTATAAATAAACATGCAAAAAAGGAATAAATTTAAAAAGACTCCAGTCACACAGTCAATCTGACCACTATTTTCTACAAAAACATCTTTCACAATTCACAGAAGGCCAAGAATGATTTCCAAATTACTTGGAACTTCTCATGAATTTACCTTTTAAAATACAACTTTCCCCCACCACAAGCACCCAACAGTAAACCGATAATACACTGTTCTATCTCAGTAGTGTCCTTCACTTTTCATTTCTGAAGTATAAGGTGTTTTGCTAGAACAAGTACTCGGTATGCTTTCAAGTAAAATAGTTTAGAATAAGCTTGTAAGTCAAGGAGTATACTTTTAAATAATATCATGGTCCCCAATCTGTAAAAGTGAAAACAAGTGTAAAAGGGGGATAAGATCTGTCATTTGGAAGGAGGAAATTTCAAATGAACTGTTTAACTAAAGAAAAGTCTGCATGAACACGTCCCCAATATTATGGGAAAGAAGCAAAAATTGGGATGTTGTATAGATCTGGAAAGGATTTCAAATAAACACCTTCATCAAAACAAAGAAATGTTTCCATGCCCCCAGCTCAAAGAAACTAATGCAATACAAACCCAACACATACTCAAACTAATATCAGGGAAGAAAAACTAATATCATTGTAAGAAGTCAGGTTGGGATGAGATGAAGTCCGACTGAGAGAAAAATGAACAAAACCCAAAGCTTAAAGCCCAATTCAGAAAAACAATGCTGCATGCATTAGAAATGATCTTGGATGATAGAATGAAGGGAATGTGTGCTGTCTCTTTATTTTACATTTCTAACACTCACCCTCCCTGCCACTCTGTCATTGTAGGATTAGGATTCTGTATCTCAAGAAGCCTACTTTGGCTACAATGGAGACTTGAGGCTGCCAATCTCCCCTCTACTAACTCTGAGTTCAAGACTGGAAATCAAGATAGTTGGAGTTCAAGACCAGAGAGTTTCAGCTGTCCGTTTCCCCCTGACTCACTCCTGTCCACCCTCCCTCCATCTTAGCTGCAGCTGATTGCAAGAACCAAAACTATCAAGACACCAAAATGGACCACTGCTCCTTTGGGAGTGGCCATTGTGCCCAGTCTGGGCCAAATGCCAAATAGAGTGGAATGGGTCCTGCTCTCTGCATATTGGCATCTGTCAGTGCCAAGTTCCAACATGTACTGAAAATATATGTCACTGCTATATCTAAGAAAATGTTCAGAAATTTCGCTAAGGAAGGATTTGGCCCCTTGCCCTCTTCCCACTTCCTTGGCAATTGCCTCGTTGCGCTAAAACTGAATGGAATACTGTCAACTAATGACAAATTCAGTCTGTCCAAAATGATCATGTGACCCAATAGTTTAACGCCCCCCCCCCCACTGCCTCTTAACAGTCTTGACTGTGGAAGCCTAAAGATGATTAACGTGTATTGATGGATGGCCCGTCTGTGCTACGTGGTCTTGAGTTGGTGCTCTAAAACATGATGCAGGCGTGGGTTTTCTTTCTTTGTTAAAAAAAATGTTAACGCTAATGCTTGCATGCAACACAGCAATTTACATATGGTACAATGTAAATGTTTATATTATACAACTCTGTCGTGCTTAATTCAAACCATTCACTCAAGCAAATTATGGCAACATATTATGCCATACAGTGAGCAGAACGTGCATTATGTGTTGCCTCATCTGTTCCAAACGCCAACAAATACTAATCACAGCAACCTCCGCTCCGGGTAAACAGGGCGCATGGCACACGCAAAGCAATATACTCTAATCACAAATCGATGAATTTCATACACGCACTAATTAAGCTGCCATCGAAACTCATGTATTTAATACCCACATCGATTGGTAAACTTAAGTAAATCAATATGTTTAATTAACAAACCAATTTATTAAAAGAAAAACAAACCCGTCTGTTAGTCAATGCGATCAATAGAGTAGAAGCCAAGCCAGTATGTAAAACACGTCATATATTTGAGCCTCAGCTTGTTACATGCCTTGCTTGACTTCAAAGGAGAATTAAGATCTTTAATCCAAACCAGGACCACCATGAAGGCATTGTTTCAGCAGGAGGGCAACTTGATGCGTGACAATGCACCTGGCAAAATCTCTCTCTGTTCTTCTCCCAGCATCTCTGGAAAGCATCAGGACAGTTCAAATATCATCCACCAGTGCTGATGCCACCTGACACACCAGTGAGTCATGTCTCCGCAGGCTAGAGGAAACTCCCAGCTAGCACACGCTGAGCTATAAAGCATCTAGAGACTGGCAGGGACTCCTCATCATGCCAAATGTGTGCCTTAAGGTGCTCAGTAATCCTATACTACTCCTCCCACCATTCTGCTCTGTCCCTGATGTTGTGTCCATGGAACAGAGCATGAGATAGGCAAAAGAGATCCCCATCACTGGCCAATTCAGCGAAGGCCCCCCAAATTCCTACCTGATCCTCCAAAGGGTGACCAGCAAAAGCCCACACGATGCCCAGGGAAGGGAGGGAGAGGTTGCTTCCCAAACACAGAGGGTCTCCACACGAGCAGTGTGGAGAGCCAAGGAGGCTTCTGCAAGGAGAGTGGGCTTGACCTGGATCGGCTGCCCACACGGTGACCGGCTGCATCACAGAGCCGGTAGGGGCGGTGGGCATCAGAGGGCCATTTGCCCCTCAGAAGTCCCAGGAAGCCCCACACGAGTGCATGGGGCATTCTGGGGGAGACCCCCCTGAGGCTGGGGGGCTTGTGGTAGCCTCCCAATCAGGGGTCTTCTCGTGAGTTGCTGCAGTGTAGAGCTGCGCCGTGAAGACTCACGATCAATCAAACAGGGTTACCAGAGCACTTGCTCTGCTAACCTTGTTTAACGGGAGGGGGCATTCAGCAGGGCTAGCAGCCAGGAGCCGTGTGACTCCTGGTGCTGCACATGACCACACAAAACTGGGCTCCCTCAGCCTGGTTTTGTATAGCCGTGAGAGTAGCCTCACAGACTGCAGGGCCAGAAGATCAGGAGCTGCAAAGGGTCTGCTTCTCTGGCCCCTCCTGGCCCAGCAACCAATCACATTGAGCCCCTTGCCTCATGCTTTATTTCAAGCGAAGCTGAAACAAACAAGCCATGCGCCCAGATGAGCCAGGATGGCTAGATTGGGCCCAGAGATAAAGGATGGTGTTTTGTTTCCATTTTATGTTGTGTGTCTTCTTTTTCTGATCTTTTGCGTGCTCGTGAGAATAGCCTCGTTGCATATGGTCTGTATGCTGACCCTTAAGCATAATGTGCTTCATGTGTTCTGGAATGACTTTGGTTCAAGGTTTCATTTTGCAATCTCCACCATTTCTCCCCTTTTCTTAACATTTGCTATCATTTTAAAAATCTATTCTGCTTGACAAGCCGAGGGAACATTGTCTGTTTGGGCAAGACCGAAATTTGCAGCCCTCTCTGATGAATGAGTTATTAGATAACCTCTCTTTCCATTTTGGCAACGTTACTTGCAATATTAGTAAATTTGCTGTTAAATTTCCCCTCTTACTGAATATGCAGAGTGTAACCTCACAGAACTGCCTTGAAGGTTCCCCAAAGAAGGGTGAACACACTGATGGGGAATTATTTCAAAGCAGAATTGCTCTTGCCTGCGAGAGGAAAAAAAGAAATCTGTGAAGTTGGGAATTCCTAGTAGAGTAGTATTAAGTCTCCTTGACTTCAAAATTTCCCCTCTTTTGCATTCTGGTCCAATTTTCTAAGGAGCACAAAATGATCTGAAAAAGTCTTGCATAAATAATTGATTTCTTTGAAATGAATTCCTCCTGCATGGTAGGAACTTGTGTTGGATTTCTGCACATGGAATCTTCCTCCTGTATTCTTGGTCTTATCTGTGCCTTGTTTGAGCTTTGTGGATGAGAAGTTCATTCATAAGTATGGCTTGGGCTGGCCACCCAAAGATTCATAAGTATGGCTTGGGCTGGCCACCCAAAGCATGACTCCAACTGATTTGGTAACTGTGTGTATGAGGGGGGGTGATGTGAGCTTAAGCTAGGACATAACTGCTTATCTATTTCTATCTCTTCTATGAAGCTTCAATAAAACAACACTAGTATTGGAAATACCAAGCTTGCATCTGATGCTTCTGCCTGTCCCACTAAGAAAATAGCCACCTAATGGTGCAGTGGGGAAATGACTTGCCTAGAGAGCAAGAGGTTGCCAGTTCGAATCCCTGCTGGTATGTTTCCCAGACGATGGGAAACACCTATATCGGGCAGCAGCGATATAGGAGGATGCTGAAAGGCATCATCTCACACTGTAAGGGAGGAGGCAATGGTAAACTCCTCCTGTATTCTTCGGAAGACAACCACAGGGCTCTGTGGGCACCAGGAGTCGACACTGACTTGAAGGCACAACTTTACTTTCCAGGTGGGGGAGTAATTTTAGAGATTTTAAAACCCCAATGAGAAAAATCACTTATCTTATTGAAACATTTTGATTCCTTCTAAAAGTCTAGGAATTTTGAATTCCCTCTGAAAATCCAGGAATTGATGAAGCTAGAGCTATTTCTGTGATCCAACATGTTAAATAGCTCAGATGGGTGGAGTTCCCCCATGAATGATGCCGTTATCTTCTAAACCAGCCTCCTTTTTGCTGTCATTGGCTAGCGTGATTTCAAATGGAAACATCTTTTAAAGAAGGAAAGAGGGAAGCATAAATCCAGAATGAAATACAATGGCCCTAATCCTCCCATTGTAATATCAACAGAGTTTCCCCAATGACTTCAAGACATTCTAAGAACTTGGGGCTGGGCACCAAATAATCATAAAAATGTTTTCCGACTTAGATATTTAAAAACTAATTCATGCCTATAATTGCCATGCTTCCAAGTGGAAATCTCTCCTTTTTGTATTTAGTTTTATCTATTATAATTAATACTGCTTGAATAAACAAATGTGAAGAAAAATGGCATTGCATGAGAATTAGGAATTATGTTGAAAGGATTATCAAATGTACAGTTCTACACTTATAGAATGAATGGAGGATCTCCCCCCCACTCCTTAGTGCACGAGCAGACAGAAAAGGAAATACATTAAGAGTACAGCCCAGAGCTTGACCAAGCATGGAAGTATAGATGGAAGTTAAGGAACCAGATTGGAGTTCAAATGAGTAAAGGTAAAGTGTGCCATGAAGTCGATTTTGACTCCTGGTGCTCAAACAGAGCCCTGTGGTTGTCTTTTGGTAGAATACAGGAATACAGGAGGGGTTTACCATTGCCTCCTCCCATGCAGTCTGAGATCTTTATATATCACTGCTGTCCGATATAGGGCAACCAACTTCAGGTATACACTGGCAGGATCTGAGCTGTTGGTGAATGACCAGGAAAGGGATTTTGGGGTCATGGTGGACAGATAGTGGAAAGTGTTGGCTCAATGTGTGGCAGCTGTGAAAAAGGCCAATTCCATGCTAGGGGTCATTAGGAAGGGGATTGAAAATAAAACTGCTGGTATTATAATGCCCTTACACAAAACTATGGTGTGGCCACACCTGGAGTACTGCATACAATTCTGGTCACCACATCTGAAAAAGGACATTGTAGAACTGGAAAAGGTGGAGAAGCGGGCCACAAGACCGGCTTTTCTCCCCTCTTGTGTTGTATGAATATGAAAGCTAGTTTTATAGATTTCCCATTAATAAATTGGTCTAACGATAGCCATAACCCAGGAGACAAGCATACATGAGAATTCCCGTTGCTGGCAATGGGGTGGGGAAAATGATCCACAGACATGATGGGTTCTTTCTCTTTCTCTAGCTGGTGACAGCAGGTGAGTTTGTACATGTCAGTCCAGTCCTGTGTAGATGGCAGCCATTTTGTCTAGCTTGTCATATTTTGTAGGATTGATGCCATTGTTTTGTCCAATCCTTCCGTATGCTTTCAGAGAGAGAGAAAAGAGCACATTTGTTTTCCATTAGGAGAACAAAAGATGAGAATTCACACAACATGTCTCTTACCAGATTGTATCTACAAAGTGTAAATGTGTTTTTCTCAAGGTCAGTGAGCCAAAAAATGAGTTAAGTTTTTCAAAGTCACAAAAAGGAGTGTGTTGGCAAGGTTATACCTTCATCTAGGTCATCTGCCTCTATAAGGGCAGTCCAGGAAAGTTATAAGTGTCTACAAGAGAGAGCCAGAATACAAGATAAAATAAACTTTAAGTCCAGTCATAGGTGAGGTTACAACTATTTCTGCAGAGGAGATCCAGAATTGCTGCTTCTTGCTGACACAATCCAAAGTGGTGGATGCACATATGGAGCTTTAGTTTGTGCCAATGTGGGCAGGGGGGGCTCCATTCCCCCCACTCATATTGCGTAAAAGCTGTGTGTTCAGGCCTGCTCAACTTAGCCGCCCCCAATGTTTTTGGACTACAACTCCCATAATCCCCAACCACAGTGGCCAATAGCCGGGGGCTATGGGAGTTGTAGGCCAACATCTGCAGGAGGGCCGAAGCTGAGCAGCCCTGGTGTAGGTCTATGGTACACACATGGAATCTGCAAGTAGTTTTGGAGAGTACAGCAAGCGTGGCCACCCAGATACACACATGCCTTCTTTTTCCAGTTGTTCAGCTTCTGGAAAACATGCACAGGTCAGATCTGGAGTCCCTGGATGTGCATGCAGTTTGAAGCTTCCCGTTTCAGACATAGCGGCAGCAGCAGCAGCACAAAAACTGAAAGCAGTTGGGTGGCTGAGCTTGAAGGAACAAGATCTCAAGTCCAGATGAATGCAAGTGCTGGTGCCCTGTTGCTGCCTCAGTGCTAGAGGGATGGGGTGGTTTCCATCAGTCTCTCCATTATGAAGCCCACTGTGCCCAAAGCTCTCAGGGACATACTTAATAGGCACAGTGGGCATCAGAATGGAGGTAAGATTGACAGAAGCTATCCTTTCTCTCTAGCACCAGGGCGGCATTAGCCTGGCAGTTGGGCAGTATCTTCTAACATGGAAGGAGGACATAAGGACTGCCCTGCTGGATCCGGCCTAAGGATACTCGTGGGTGCTTCATTGGCTACCGGTCCGCTACTGGGGTAGATTCAAAGTTCTGGTCTTGATCTTTAAAGCCCTACATGGCTTGGGGCCAGGGTACCTATTGGACCCCATTTGCGCATATGAATCTGCCAGGACCCTCCGTTCATTGTCTCGGGCCCTGCTCATGGCCCCACCACTAACAGAGAGCTGGTTGGCAAGGACTAGAGACAGGGCCTTTTTGGTTGTGGCCCTTCGGCTTTGGAACGCCCTCCCTGAAGAGCTTCGCCATGCTCCCTCCCTTAGTGTTTTTTAAAAACACACCTTTTTAAGGAGGCTTTTTAATGCTCCTTTTTTGGTTATATCTAGTAGGTTCTTTAGTTTTTAGTTTTTATAGCTCTCAGTTTTTAGCTTTTAAAATATATTTTTAATTTGAACTTTATACTAATTGTGGTTTTTAATCTGACTTTTAACTTGTGTACACATATCTTGTATCTCTTTTATTGTTGTGAGCTACCCCAAGCTGGAGTGTACTAGAGGGGCGGGGTATAAATATTATTCCAGCATCCGTTTGGTCTAGGACCGTAAATAAAACTTGACTTGACTTGATTCCAGCATCCTGTTTCATACAGTAAAATACAAGGGATAAACCCAGTCGATGAGCTAAGCCAAATCTGTATAGCTCTTCTAAAAATGCAAGCAGAGGCTCTTTCTGAAAGACATTGACATAGCCCAGCAGACACTCCTGGGCTCTTCATTGTCAAGCTTGACCCTGTGGGGCTGCCTTGCGTTGAAGGCTCATTTATACTCATAACAACTATACTTTGTTGATTATGCCAAAAGGATATGAAACAGTTTAAATGCTAAGTTGCATATAAGTAACACTAGCAAAATTCTACACATTCTGACCCTATCTAGTAATACAAAATGTAGATTTTATAGGAAGTTGCTGATTTCAGATGAATAGCTTTCCTTTTAAAACAATGATTTGTTATTTCTTCTTTCTCTCTCGTGTGCATGTGCACACACACACACACAGTAATTATATAAGTTTATCGCAGCTGGTCATGTTCACATTGTATGCGCCCAGAGACCAGATTTATTGCATTTTCCTTGAATCAATGGGTGGTATCTTTGATTTATTATCCTATGTATTAGATTCAGCAGATGATGTATCTAATTCAGTAGGTGATGTTTCTGGTTCAAAAGGTGATGCATCTAATTCAGGTGATAGATCTGGGCTCAGTAAGGTAATATATCTCATTCAGCAGGTGATATACCCCCATTCCTCCTATGATCTATCGGATGTACTACGTGATATATGGCATTCAGTGAGTAATATATCTCGTTCTCTGTATGATCTGTCTCCTCAATGAGTAATTCATTTTCTTGAAATGATTACGGCTTTGGTGTGAGATGTAAAATGTAATCAGGTGTAGTAGCTTATTTCTCCCTACAATATCTGTTATTGCATTGCATATTAATGGGGAATATTGAGAAATGAATGCAGACTGGGGAGAGATCCTTTTCATGATGGGACTTTCGTTTTGCAATAATGGTATTGTTTGGTTGCTCAGGAGGCTATGCCGATGGAGTGAACCCATCCTAAAATTGGAGAGGAGAGCTGGTCTTGTGGTAGCAAGCATGACTTGTCCCCATAGCTAAGCAGGGTCTGCCCTGGTTGCATATGAATGGGAGACTTGATGTGTGAGCACTGCAAGATATTCCCTTCAGGGGATGAAGCCACTCTGGGAAGAGCATCTAGGTTCCAAGTTCCCTCCCTGGCAGCATCTCCAAGATCAGGCTGAGAGAGAGAGAGACTCCTGCCTGCAACCTTGGAGAAGCTGCTGCCAGTCTGTGAAGACAATACTGAGCTAGATAGACCAATGGTCTGATTTGGTATATGGCAGTTTCCTATGTTCCTAAAATAAGTGGGACAGATGCAAATGTCTCGGGGCATATTTCAAAGAGTTTTTTCTGTATCTCTTTTTGGACATTATGGCAAAGCAAGTGTTCTGTGAATCTGCCTGGATGTTAGTCCTGGGAGGGAGGGCATAAAGGGGTACAAAGATCACTTCCCTCCCATGACATGATGGTTCTAGTGGATGCAAAGGACTGAAAGAGATAGAGCCAAGGGGCCCCCTAGGGATGGCAGAAAGAACAGTCATGAACAAGGCGTTGAGTCTGAAAATAACTGGCAGTTCGGACTGGAGCTTGGAAGTCTGTGTAAGTAAATAGCCAGTGTAAGAAGCCAAAAAGTCTTAGAACTGCAATCATGGTATGCTAGTAAGATTAAGAATCCCACAGTCTGTAGAATCGGACTCAATAATCTGCACATCTGGTTTTCCTTGGATGGTTGTCCCAAGCAGAGATTCTCCTTAGAGTATATGAGAGTAGCCCTGCTGGATCAGGCCCAAGGAAGCCCATCTAGTCCAGCATCCTGTTTCACAAGGTGGCCCACCAGATGCCCCTGAGAAGCTCACAGGCAAGAGGTGAGGGCTGGCCCTCTCTCCTGCTGTTGCTCCCCTGCAACTGGGATTGAGAGGCATCCTGCCTCTGAGCCTGGAGGTGGCCGATAGCTGCCAGACTAGTAGCCATAGATAGACCTGTCCTCCATGCATCAGTAGCATTTTTTTTATCCAGGTCTTAATGGTTTGCTCACCGTGTGGTGAGTCTAGGGGCATAGCTAGGGGAGAGGGGCCCCTCAGAGGGAGGGAGATAATGAAGAAAATAGAGAGGGTGGAGCTGGAGGAGCTGAAGGCCCGGGTTCTTTGAACCTGTCTGATCTATCTGTCTGTCTATCTATCTATTTTATTTAACACATTTCTTTATGGTTAAAAGTAAAAGAGAGAGAGAGATTTAAGTGGTGTGGTGGGCTCGGGGCAGGCACAGTGGCATGGTGAGAATAGGTCCGTGCTGGGGCGCTGGGGAGGCTCCCCCAGAACATTTTGAGCCTCCCCTCAAGACAGGAGATGATGGACCTAATCCCCAACATCTGTGGCTAAATCTGCCTCTGGCCATAAGTGTCACAAGACTCCTTATGCCATTCTTGAAATTCCTTGAATGTTCTGTGATTGCAGGTTTGCCTCAAGTTGCTTTCGTCAAAATCAGGTCAGAATTCTAGTAAGTGGAAACTCAGCACATCTCTCTCAAAATGCCATTGCCTTATTGCAGTCATTCTTTACCCATCAACGACAAGAAAACCAACATGCAATTTCCATCTCTTACACTGAAATACACACATAACTCTGCTTAAAAAAAAACAAAAAAAACACTATATGAAATACAGCATCGCTAAAAACTGGCCAACCAGCTTGATGTGATAAATGTTGGGTGTCACTTGTGAGGTGGCTGATGTTTTAATACTTTCCTGTCTTTGCCTATAACTTCTTAAGTACCTTTTTAAAGTCTGATTTTTGAATAAACAAGGTTTGAACTTTTTAATATAATTTATAATAATTCCTTAGAAGATTAAGCTTGTTAAGACTCTTAACTTTTAAATTCTTAAAATACAGTCTTTAAATAAGCTTGTCTTTGCTGACCTGTCACCTTTAAGTTCTTTGCAAAAGAACTTTGATTAAAGCCAGCATTAGCTAAGCCTTTTCTTTCAATGGTTTGGGGGGAAATTTAAATAGGTCATCTTCTGCAAAACCCCCCCCCCACACACACACTTACTACCAAGCCTTTGCGATGGAAAGTCACTGTCTTTCCTTTTATATTATCTTATTAGCTTTGAAATAAGTCATAATGGATTTGATGGAAACTCAGTCTTCACTAGTCAGTAAGATGCAAGGGAATTTCAGTATAGCATAATGGTTAAGGTCTTCTTCTACTTATTATTTATTTATTTATTTATTTATTTATTTATTTAATTTCTATACCGCCTGACTCCAAAGGCTCTAGGTGGTTCACAAAAATGAATACAATAAAAACAAAATAATACGAACTGTTAATGACAACAATGTAAAACAATTTAAAACATTCAAAGATTACTAAAAGCCAGGCTAAAAAAAATGCATCTTAACGGCTCTTAGAGAGGCTGATAAAGATATTAAGCCACGATGTTCTTGGCTGTTAATAATAATAATGTATGGTGAGTCACTTTCAGCCTGTTTGAGTCCTTTTCTTTACAGTTAGCATGTGTGTACTGGAGTATATGGACCCCAAGTGGTCTATTCCCCATGGCTTCTTCCCATGATATTTTGGTAATGTTTAAATCCATTATTCACTTGGGAGGCGACTATGCCGGTCCCTACCTCCCAAGGATCATTGAGGTGTTAGGAATTCACCTGCAATACACCTTCTGACACAATGCAGACGTTGGTGTGTTGCTGTGTTAGCCAGGCAGATTACATAGGTGGGTTGTGATGTATTTGCCATGCATTTGGTGTGTAACCAGCAGACAGGCACCAGTGCAGATTCAGGTTTGTTTTTATCCCTAGGGAATGTTCTGACTGCACTATACACTATATTCTTGATTCTTCCTCTCCCTTTTCTGGTAGTGCCACAGCTGAAGGTATAATACTGGGCAGTGTAGTTTTCCATCAGTCTAAGGGTCCATTTTAAACCCAATGGTGAGCTATACATTTAAATAAAGACAGAGAGAGGTTTTTCCATGGGGAAGCTTGGAGAATGGATTTTGCTCGCTCTCTCTCTCACACACACACACAAAAATTTAAAAACTTGTTTTTTAAAAATCAATTTAAAGAAGCCTGAGCGAACAGAAAGGTCTTCACCTGCCATTTAAAAGAGCAAAGTGATGGTGCCAGGCAGACCTGACTGGGGAGGCTGTTCCATCAATGGGATCCGACCACTGAAAAGACCCTCTCCCTAGTAACCTCATCTCATTTCGCAGGGACACTTGGAGCTGGGACTCCAAAGATGATCTTAAGCTCCGAGTTGGGACATGTGCGGCACAAACCTGCTCATTGACCTTTGGAATTTCTTGAATTCCACTTGGAGAAAGACAATCTCATGTTTTAACTCCCTCACAAAAGTCAATACAATACAAATCAGCTTGCATTCTGATTCTTTTCGTGTTTGCTCGGGTCTGTTCACAACACCGAAGGAACACAGGAAGCTGCCTTCTACTGAGTCAGACCTTTTGGTCCATCTAGCTCAATATTGCCTACACTGACTGGCAGCAGCTCTCCAAGGTTTCAGGCCGGAGTCTCTCCCAGCCCAACCAAGACATGTCAGGGATTGAACCAGGGACCTTTTGCATGCAAATCAGATGCTGTACCACTGAGCCACGGCCACATTCTCCTCAAAGGAAGATTTGCACATGTGAATAGATCAACACAGATCTAACCAACTTCTATATGACCTCAAGCAATAGATGACAATAATGTGTTACACCGGAGTCAATTCACACATTCAGCTGCCAGTTTTTCAGTGCAGAGTAAGAAGCCTGAGAAATCCAGGTACGTACAGGCATTTGTGAACCAGATCTTAGAAATGCATCCCATTGAGTTCACTGCAGATCACTCCCAAGAAAGTGTGCCTAGGATTGCCACCACAAAATGCTAGGCTTTGGCTTGAACATGCCAAATAGTAATTTCTAAAATTCCATAGACAGAAACATTTCTTTATTTTGAAAAAAATTGCTATTGAAGCCCTCTCTCTTGTGTTTGTGTACAACTTGTCTTCTTAGGTCAGGCACATCAGAATAACGTGATCCTGCCAGCTATCCTTATTAGTATGCATTCAGTTCTTTGGGGTGTTTTCAGCTGCGTTACTTTGGGCTCGTTAACTGAGCAAGTGGTCATTACTTAGATAGTTTTATCTGCAATAATTGCTTAAGTGTTGTCATCATGTAGCATTTGCTTGTGGGTAAGTTCCAATGAAGTACTTTCATTTCTCTATGCTGACCAGAATCACAAAGCGCTACCTTTTAAATTCCTTCTGCAAAACTACTCTTTGCAAAATTCCCTACAGAAAAACCACTCTTCGCAAAAGCATGTTCTATGGAGGATGCAATGACATGGTTTGGACTGGGAGAGTGAAGGGTGCTTTTTTTCCTGTGCCCCTAGGAAGTTTGAGCTATTAAGAAGATTGGCACAGTGCTAATAAAATCTAAACACTTATAGTCAGATCTTATTCCTGATGCTGCTAAATGGAAACTTACAACTTAACATAATAGGCAATTTAGCATATAAATGTGCCCCATAAAAGCATGATGTTGGCAGTGCAGAACAATAAATGTTAACCTTCGGGCAAGTTGTTATGGAGTGCTAAAGGCTCTTGCAATTTTAATGAACTTGTTTGTACACAGGAGGCATTGGCACTGAACGCCAGAATGCATTTACCACCCCTGGTGGGACACCTTCGGAAGGGGAGAAAAAATCAGACCTCCAGGGGCTTCAAGGGAAGCAACCGCCTCTCCACCACCTACCAATGACAGCCTTCATTTGTCATTCCGTAACTCAACCCATCTTAATTGTCTGCTTTGTGCGCATTTTGGGAAACTTTGTTCCCTATTTTTGAAACTTCGGCATCCATTATGAATGAGTCTGGAAAGTCTTTGATGGATGCTGTACAAGGGAGATACACCCCCGAGCATGTGGCCAGAGGGCCCTGCAAAGAATAGGACCCAGCTCGACATGCCTTCTCCTCTGCAGCGGAGAAACAAGAAAGCCGTCTTGTTTGAGAAGAGCCACTTGCTTTGAAGTTGGGCACGTTGAGCCATCTTCTAATTGTCCTTCTTAAGGTATTTATTTGCATCACCAATTTGGCTGTCCCTGTTCCGCACCGGCAGCTACTAGATGGAAGAAGCCAGACCGCCATGTTGTTGCTAGACTATTATTTTATGCATTGGATTCTGTGTGACCTGCTCATTAACTTGATACACCAACAGTTATGTCATTTCTTGCTTTCCTCGTCTTTTGGCCTCACTTTGTAACTAACTAACTAACTAACTAAATAAATAAATATCCTTGTCATCCTCTTGCTCCCTGTGCTGAAGTTATATATACTGTGAGGCTGTTCTCATGACCAGACTAAGCCTGCCCGGGCTTCCCCAAGCAGGGATAGGCTGGTTGTGAGAAGTGGCGGGATCTTCACAGATCTCTCTGCTCCCCACTCGCCTAACCCCCTTAACAAACCCAGCTTTTAGCCGAGGTTAAGGGTGCTCTTGTACCCTTACCCCGGTTACCGGGTATAGTGTGATTCCTCAAGCTGCACTCAGCCCAAATAATTACAGAGACAGGTGCATAGAGCGCCTGTCTCACGGGGGAATCCCCAGTGCAATGTGTATGCCACGTGTTGCATTGAGGGATGCTTGGAAACCAGAACAAGAAGT
Organism: Hemicordylus capensis; assembly: GCF_027244095.1. Classification (NCBI taxonomy): domain Eukaryota; kingdom Metazoa; phylum Chordata; class Lepidosauria; order Squamata; family Cordylidae; genus Hemicordylus; species Hemicordylus capensis. Next base: position 26,576,392 of record NC_069667.1, read on the forward strand.
TCCGGCTGCGGGTCCCTCTACCCTGCTCCATGCTTCACAGAGCTGCACAGAGCAGGGCTGTCTGCGTGGGAGGCACGCTGATGGAGGAAAGTTCGGTTGTCTGGAGGGAAGGTAGGTTAATTGCAGCCTGCTCAGGATAATCATGTGATTCACTCCTGTGTTAACCCAAACAGAAGATGACTCTGAATTTAAGACAACTAAGAGATTGAAGCTTGGACCTTCTGCAAGCAAACAGATGCTCTACAACTAAGCGATGGCCTCATTCCCTAAGAAGCATGTCTCAGAGCAGAGAGTGCTCACATACAGTCACCCATCCAAATGTAAACCAGGGCAGACCCTGCTTAGCAAAGGGGGCAATTCATGCTTGGTGCCACAAGACCAGCTCTTCTTTTCCTCTTTCTCCACAAGCATTCCACAAATCCTTCGGAGGCCTTGCCAAAAATTGTGAACTCTTTCCTCCTGAAATCCACCTCAAGAATCAAAGTAGGTTTTACTCTTCCTGATACATTTATCTGGGCCTGAGAGACTCTTTATGACAAAGCAATAACATCTCTGACACTTGGCCACCTCCTTCCATATACAGAAATGAGATTGTCCTTCAGTCTGTAAGTAGGACAATAATAAAACCAAGAAGAGAAGGAGGAAAATATAAGGGCAGACAGAAAGAGTTGACAACAGTATCCATTAGTTTGAAGAATAATCCTTCAATTCAGCAGAATAACTTCCTTTGCCCCTGTAATATGACATATTTCAAAGTAATCTGAGAAAAGGTCAGTGATAATGGTCCTAGAAAGAACCAGAAGAGCTGACCCTTTTAGGGTTATGCTGGCCACGGTGGCATCTGTGATCAAATTATTTTGCTCCTAAAGAGAGTGTTGTGAGTGCTTCCTTTCAGCCGTGTGTTTTTCCCCAGTCCAAAACATAAAGAAATAAGCAAGTTATCATTTACTTTTTTCAAGTCATGGGGACAGGTGTAGGGGAGGGAGAATAGTCTGACCTTGAGATATGAAGTTGCTTTTTCTGGCTGCAGAAGTTGACAGTTTCTTTTGTTCCTACTGAAAGCTCTTCATAATATAACTGGCGTATGTGAAACAGAAGTTTCCTGTTTCTGGCATATCTGATCTGAGGGTGATTTCTCACGGGTAATTTTCTGTTTGGATGCTGGTAGATACAGTATCTTTGTAAAATATATATAAAAAAATTTAATCCACAGTGCCTCATTTAAGTGCTGACACAGCAGTCCTCTGCATACTTTCACCGTCATCCAGGTAGTGGTGGTGAAGTGACATGAACAAATGTTGACCAAAAAAAGATGAATCTTTGATTTCAACCTTCTACAGCTCTATATTGCTTTATATTCCTCAACTCAGTTGCCCTTGTTTCATGCCTTCACATTAGATGTTTTGGAAATTTCAGAGTATTCTCTGATTCTGGCCACATTTGCATATAACATGGAACTGTGGCTCCAATGGAACTGTGGTTCCACACACCCCTCCCTAAGATCCATTTATTTCTTTATTATTTCTCTCCATAAACTGTGTTGGAAACATGTTGAAAAGCAGTGGTCCTTAACTGAAGGGCAGCCCACACAGTCCATTATGTCAGAGCTGAGGGAGGAGTTTCTAGTAAGAATTCAAATTGAATATAAATATACAAATCTAATGTAGAAGTTTAAACAAACATATACAATATAACCATGAGATACCACGTGGCAGCAAACAGAACACTCATGTAAGAGCCTGGGTGAAAAGCCAAGCTTTTACTTGCTTTCTAAAAATGGTGATGGAGGCTGGAGGAGCCAGTTTTGAAGGCACGGACAGGGCTACTAGCTTCCCTGCCCCCTCGCCCCACTTTAACTGCTCCTGCTCCTAATACAGAGACATAAGTTCTCGGGCGGTATGAAAATAGGTTAAATAAATAAATAAGCAACAGTCTAAAGCCCTGGAGAGCCCCTGCCACTCAGGGTAGACAATACTGAGCCCACTAGACTCAGTATAAGACCCCTTCATACGTCCATTCCATCTGGAGCAATCTGACCCGATGCTTCTCGTTTGCTCTGCTTGTGGCACCCAGTGTTCTGGACTGCGAGGCACTCAGCCAGAAGGGTTCCTGCTCTGTTTCAGCCCAATGGTCTGACGGCCAAATATCAAAGTGAAATGGCTGTATTTGAGGAAGACCACACCAGCAGAGCCCCTATTCTCAAGCTAGCGAATGTCTACTGAAATCTCCTCTCAGAAAGTGTTGCAGATATCTTCAAGGCACTGTTATCCTAGACAAATGAACCTGAACATTTCCTAGACCCCAACCAGGAGACTGAGCTCTCAAGTGGCAATGCCGTGGAGGTAGTGAGCTTTCCAGCAATTAATTCCCGACAGGTGTGCTGAAAAAGGAATCATCCGCGTTTGCCTTGCAACTTTTTAAATGCAGCTGATTCTTTCCTCTGCCAATTACTTATGCAGAGCAAGAAGTGTATATTTGGTTATTTCTCCAGGTAAACATCACACTTATTACATTCAGAAAACAAGTGGCATTTACACAGCTGACAGCACTTATTCTTGTATTGGATTTGCTCCTCGGTGTTTGCAATAAAGCATGAATTATAGATGGAAACATCCCCTGCTTTGTTGAAATTGTTAAGGAAAGCATTCGTTGCCTAATTAAACACAGAGACCTTTGTCAGATACCTGGATGAACGAGATTACCCAGTTGATCTCCACCAATAATGAAAAACATTGGGAAAGGGAAATGAATAATATGATTAAATTAGAAACATGTTATGGATTCTTATTGCCAATGTTTGAGGATTTCTAAAAGCCATTGCTTCAGGTAGCACAGTGGTGTGTGTGTGTGTGTGTGTTTTAAACCACCTCATTGCTTAGCATCTTCTACATTAAACTTAAACTCTGGGGGTTGTATCCCAAGTTTTCGCTCCATTAACAAAGGACCTTCCATTCAGATATAAAGATCTGGGCTTACAGAGGAACCTCTTCTGTGAGTACAGCTGTTCTTATGTGAATGGAATATTTTTTTCTATTCATGGAGCAAAAATATAGGATACAACCCATTGGCTCTGGATACAACCCAGCACTAGTAATGTGTAACTTATCACACATAAGGTGTCTCCCCATAGAGATGGTGTCTCCCCATAGAGGTGCATGTTCCCATTCACATCAACAGATGCATCCATGAATGGAAGCCAGATGAGCATCACGAGAAGATGGAGATTTTTATTGGCATAACCTATATGTACTGAAGGCTGCTTATGCATACACGTACCGATCTCCCTTTCTGGCTTCAAAAAAGAAGCACTCGGGGTTACCCAATGAAGCTCACTGCAGGAGATTCAGGACAGGCAAAAGAAAATATTTCTTCACGTGATGCATCATTCATTCATGGAATTCACTGCCAAAGTCCACTGGCACAAATGGCCATAAGACGGCATTATACAGGTTCATGGAGGAGAGCTCCGTTAGCTGTGACTGAACAGGGCTTAGCTGATCCCAACAACTGAACTGAACAAGGAAGCAGAAGAGGTGCGCTGGCACACTGGTGGTATAGTATTTCACTATTTTTCCACACTCCATTTGCTTAAAGAAAGAAGCACAACATATCAATCACATTCTTAAATCACAATCTGGGAAAGAGTCCCTTTAAAGCCAGGAGCAATAGAATATCCACAGTTACGTAAAAAGTCGCTTGGGTTTTCACATGCTCTTTAAGCAGCTGAGGTGTTTCCAAAGTATGGCCACCTTTGGATACCACATGGGCTGCAGTGCCACAATGTTTCTGGTGTCTGTCTGTAGACGTGCTTGTAAGAATGGCATCATGTGCATTTCACTCCAAGTGACCCAGGAGAAACACTCTTTGTATGAATGTTGAATATCATGTCTGAATAGAGTGAATGTCTCATTGTAGAAGACTTCCTTGTGGAGCATCCACTTGGGGAGGTTGCATGGAGCTCACTTGCTCTCCAGGGTTTTAGACAAGGGTTCCAGCCACCTAATGGCACAGTGGGGAAATGACTTGACTAGCAAACCAGAGGTTGCCGGTTCAAATCCCCTCTGGTATGTTTCCCAGATTGTGGGAAACACCTATATCGGGGAGCAGCGATGTAGGAAGATGCTGAAAGGCACCATCTCATACTGCGCAATGGTAAACCCCTCCTGTATTCTACCCAAGACAAGTCAACACTGACTCAACAGCACACTTTACCTTCCCCCCCCAGTCCAACCTGAAAAGGCTAGGAAGTGAAAATGGCACCATCTGCATGCATAGCAGCCTGTTGCTGAACTACAACCCATTTTTCCATAGTGCTTGTGGTAGGAGGGAGCTTCACGCGTAGTCAGCGGAGCCTCTGCACAGCAGAGCAGAAATGATACATTAACTTGTCTATGTAGGCCAGTGGAAATACAGTTGTTCCAGTTTGAAAGATGCCTGCAGAAAACGTCTCATCTGCATGGAGGAGTGTTAAAAAAGTAATCATCTATAATAATTGTCTAGCAATTGTTGCTGCTTGTCTGGATTCCCACATAGCAGCTATAAGAAGCAAACAGAGGCTTTTGTGTAGCGTGGCGAGAAAATTATGCCGTACGAATGCATTATTACATCTGTTTCTCCATTGCTTAGGATGCTCCAGTCACAATAAACTTACACTCTGTGCTTATATAAACTACAGGTGAGGGCAGGCGGCTGTTTCATATCCCCATGCTTCTGCCTGCAAGCAGCATGCATATGAATGAGAGGAGTTAATATTTGACACAATTGTGTTTCAGCTGCCTATACGCTCCCATTAACTCCTGAATGGATTTAAATGATGCAATTAGATATCAGAAGTGTGCTCCTTTGCATGAATTTCTATGGCTTCAGGTTAAATTCAGACTGTAATTCAGATGTAGAATAGTCAAGCCATGCATTGCAGTCATTTATTTTTAACAGCATTTGTATTTTTTAAAATAAATAAATAAAATTTTCTACCAGCAACCCCTTCAGGGAGGCAGTAAGAGGACCAGTTGCTTCCTGGAAGTCTCCTAGGAGCCAATGCTCAGATAGGAGGCAGGACGACGCCTCTGTCTTGTATCATTCTTCTTCACTGCAATTATCACAAAATAACCTGGCTTGCTCCTGTAGAAAGCAAGGGACAGTCCCCACAATCTAAGATGAGGTGATGGGAGATGGGGCCTTTTTGATGGTGGCACCTCAGGAATATCTTCACCATTATCCTTAGTGAGCTTTAGGCATCAGGTTAAGAATTTCTCATTCAACCAGTTTTTTTTAATGAACAAATGCTGAGATCGAAACCCTGCTTTCTGTAGGGTTTTTATTATCTTTCTGTTTTAATGATAATTTTATCGATTTATTTATTTAATTTATTTATTACATTTATATCCTGCTCTTCCTCCGAGGAGCTCAGAGTAGTGTACATGCTTATTTTTATCCTCACAACAACCCCGTGAGGTAGGTTAGGCTGAGAGATCCATGACTGGCCCAGAGTCACCCAGTGAGTTTCATGGTTGAATGGGGATCCAAAATCGGGTTTCCCCAGTCCTAGTCCAACACTAATTACTATGCTATGCTGGCTGTCCCCCCTGCCATTAGTGTGTTTTTATATGTAGTAGGAAGACTACAGCATGAGTACAATTGTTGTCTGCATGTGTGAAATGATACCCACAGGCATTAGCAGAGCCCCATTGGATTTTCCCCCTCCCTAACTCAACTCAAGCTCAATGAGCTTGAATTTCTCATCCAAATGGATGGAGACAGCAGGGCTGGCCCTACTATGCTGCAGGGGGCAAATTTGTAGCCATTCCCTTCTGCCCTCTAACCTCTGCTGTGGCCAGCAGCATAACAGAGATGCTGGGGCACTCTTCCAGCCGCTCCAGTCCATGGGTGGCACCCGCTCAACTCTATGGGAAGGAACCACTCTTCAACTCCCTGCCCTCTCTTCCATTTCCCCTCCTTCCTCCATGACTCCTGCCACTGCGGGGCTCACAGTCTTGTTTACAAGCAAGTGGGTGGCTGTAATGGAACCAGGGCGACAAATCTCCCTGGGCCCCAAGGAAGAGGGGCCCTGCCAGCTGAATGGCAGCTTGCTCTTCGCTCTCCTGGTCCTCCTCTCCAAAAAAGATGGCGGGGAGGTGGGAGAGCAGCGGCCTGTAGAATCCAAGGGAAAGAGTTGTGGTATGCAGGGACAAAGCTGTGGAGTTGAATCAGGAATATTAACAGTTTAACAAAATAGCTATTATGTACAGAGAGGCAAGTGCAGTCTGCTTTTCGGCACTCTTGCTTCCCAGCTGGAATACAAGTAACTAAAGCACCATTCAAAAGCTGGCCTGGATCAAGGAACAGATTAACCAGAAACACCGCACGGCCCATCTTCACTTTTTGCCCCATGGCACCACTCACTCCGACCTTGCCATGCCTTCAGCAAAACAAACAACCAAACAAATCAGCACGTCAGGAAGAAGGGTTTTGCTCAGCCTTCTGCCTGGCATGCTAGATTTCAATGCATGGGCACGTAGGGGGGTGTTGAACGTGTGCTCACTCCCTCATCCTGAAGAGGCGCAGGAGGACTCTTTCCTGTGTTTTTGCTGAAAATGTACATTTGCTGGAAGGCTCGTAATGGGACAGACTAAGATGATCACTCAATTAGCCTTGATCATCAAACAAAGTTTACCGCGAGCGGCAACAAAATATTGTGATTTCTTCTCCCCCGTCGCCGCCTTTTCAATGTGCCTGTGAATTACTTCCAGTTTCCTTTTTAGTACAGTGTAATCACCATTTAACATCTACGCTAGTTGAAAGAGAACAGAATGTTTGCTCTTTTTTCACAACGCCAGGCTCTTAAGCAGCAGTCCTCATCCGCTGCCAAGGCAAGAGACAGCCCAGCCGCCATTGGCTTAATGAATGGTGACAGCGGCTAATCTGTATGTTTCCCTGATGAAGACAACAAAAGTTTCTTAAATACATTATGTGCTAATTAGCAGGTACAGCTTCCAAACAGGAAGTCCGATAGGGCCTGTTCTTTCATCATCCCATTATCAGAGTAAGGGCTGCCTTGAAAGTGAGTGTTGCGTGCTGGGTATTGCATTTCAGTGGCCCAGCCTTCATGAAGTTCACCCAGGCCAATTCTGCAACATGCAGCTTTCGTTTCCTGACATACTTAATACAGTGTGACGCAGCACCCTTGTGTAAAGGTACAATTGGGCAAAATCTCAAAAACTGGGGATTAGAAAGGATCCAAGTGCCTTAGCAAAGCAGAAGTGTGGAAGTGGGGGGAGGTTGGCCTGGTTCTCAGAAACTCTGGCACTTCTGCAAGACACGGTGGCTTGTCTGGTGGCTACTCAGGGACAGACCTTCTCCATTGCTGCCCCAAGGCTTTGGAACGTGCTCCCTACTCAAAGAAGAGCCTCCTCATCTCTGACTACTTTTTAAAAGGCCGTCAAGACACATTTGTTCACCCAGGATTTTCATTAGATACTGTTTTAATTGTTTGATTTTTAATAGTTTTAACATTTTAAATTGTTGTAATGTTTTTTTAATATATATATTTATATAATAAGAAAAGCCAAAAATAAAAATAACATGGTTACATTATCATCTCTTGAACTTCCCAAAGTTACATATAACAATCTGGGATTCCGATACCATCCTTTGCCAACCCTCCCCCGCACATCAGGAATTACAAAAAGATAAAAGGAATGCATTAATCAACCCTCTGTACTCAAAGAAACCAAATCTTGGGTCTGGATGTTGACCCTGTGCTTAACTGTAATTTATAAAAGGTTCCCAGATTAGATTACCATACTTTACAATGATATTTTCATAGGCATTTCAATGATTTGCCATTATTTCCTATGGGTCATTATGTCCTATTGGACAATGTATCGACCTAATAACGATTCATTGTCTAATTTGATCCAGGCAGGTATTGGATGAACAATACAATAATTATGTGCATTGGATTGGAATGGAATAGTTTCTGATCATTGGATCCATGCACAGCACTAATAAATATGTCCCTGAGGGATATATTTATGAGTGTGAAAGCGCGTTTTGGGGGGAAGGAGACACCAGTGAAAATTGTCATCCCCCCGTGCAGTGGGATTCTGGGCTACTCCATGTTTCAGAGGCATTTTGCATGCAGTGCTTCTACATTGTTTGTGAGGATGTTGGCCACTTTTGTGAAGGTGAGGTACGATCTTCTCAAATGTGTTTTTTCCTGGCATCCTTAGCTTGACTGTGCTAGTTATTAAGTGTAGACCAAAACCAGCAATTTATCACTTTGAGTAGTGTATGCTTGAGTCCTACTTTTCCCTGCAGTGTAGAAGTTACGGGTCTCCTGTTAGAAGACAAAAGAAAAATCAATACTGATGTTGAAAAGGAAGTCTGTGCATTTTACTTCACAAACAAAGTTCTTGTTTAAGCTCCAGGAACAGAAACGGTAATAGAAAAGATATGAATGCTTCAACTTAATTATTGGAGTATACAGAAACGCAATATTGGCTCGGCAGATGCCGGAGCTCAGGCTAGAAATGGTTTTTCTCATTTATTTCAGTTGAAAATATTTCAGCGGAAATAAGGATGGACTGATAATGTTTTGACATTAGCATTTCACCTCTTTAGAAAAAATACCTTTACGGGAAGGAAAACTAGTTAACTTTCGTTTAATGCCAATGTGTGCCTACAGTGATTTGTTGATCCACTGGAAAATTAAAAAAGAAAAATGAATTCCCTGTAGTTAGAAGACTAAGGGAAAAGCATGATTTTTCTGTCACTTTTTTTTTTTTGCAAGAGTGATTGCATCAATTGTGTAATCTTTTTTGTTGTCATTTCCACTCCGTAAATATTTTCATGCATTCCGTTGGGCATTTCTGAAGATGAAGAAATTTTGAATAATTTATGATGCTATCAGGAGGGAGGGGGGAGTGATAAACTTGAAATCCTGGGGTTTTAGCTTTTTTTTCTCCCACTACCCCAAATGCTGGAAACTAGTTCTGGAGAAGACATCAAAGGAAGCATTTGTGCTACAAGATGCTGATTAAGTTTTTAAAAAGCTGTAGTAAATTCCCCCAGTTCTTAAAAAAAAAAAACCTCCAAAAAACTCAACCTATATTAAACTTCTTTGCTATTAATATGGATTGGGTGATGTTTCTGCAGATGAATACGTGTTCAGAGTGGCTGATGTCTTGACTAAGCGTGTGCCCACAACTGGGAAGAAGCATCTCCACAGCACCTCTTGTTCCAGGGGAGCATTTTCACTGAGCTCTCCTTCCCCCATCAGTGCCTTGGAAGGGCTGCATGGCCTTCATGGACATATATTCAAGTGCTGCAGAGCATCTGCAAAGGAAGAAGAAGTCAATGGAAATCAATCCCGCCCCCATAGGTGATGATAGGTGCTGTGGAGCTCAGGGCAATAGTTCAGGGGTGGAGCATCTGCCTTGCTTGCATGCCGAAGATCTCAGGTTCAATCGGTAGCATTTTCAGGAAGGGCTGGGATAGACTCCTGCCTGAAACCTTAGAGAACCTCTGCCCGTCAGTGTAGATCAGGGTCCCCAACCTCTTAAGAACCAACATACCCCTTCTTTAGCAAGCCTTCAGCTTGGGTACCCCATAGAGATTTTGTGTGTGTTTGGATATGCACACAGAAATGTAAATATTACAGTTATGAGACAGGCTACTCCAGACACTGGTTTACATCCACACGAAGTAACTAGTGAGTGCTATTAATTTCAATAAGACTGCTTATGAGTAACTTAATCTGGATGTAAGCCAGTGACTGAAGTAACCCATTTTATAACTGCAACACTTAAGCGTGTGTGTGTGTGTGTGTGTGTGTGTGTGTGTTTTGAGTAAGTAATAAACCTTACTAACTTTGTTTAATGAACTTAACAAGCCTCAGTTTCCACTCTGTTACACTCAGCCATATTCCCCATGCACTGAATCACCAGGGGAAAGTCACAGGAGCTGACCACAGTGGGATTCCCTTACACAGCAAACCCTGCTCTTCTTGCCCTCTAAAGGTATCCTTGTGGTAGCCTTATACTCTCCATCTTCTGCTTAGAAGCTATCATCAGTGGCTCTTCACAAATCTGAAAGCGTCCACATTGAATTCTGGCCCAGCTTGACAATTTTTGTAACCAATTCTATCGCCATGCCAACAAATTACTCAGCCTTTTCCCCATAATAGACTTTGCATGGACTATCTCTCGCCATTACATTTGCTGGGATATTCTGTAGTGAGCACACTGTGTGCCATGCGGTATTCTTACTATGCAAAATACCCACAGAAGAAAGGAAAAAAGAGTTGACATAATGACTCATTACAATTTAAATCTTATTACACAAAGCCTCATTCAAGTCAAGATCCATAGTACAGAACCGCAGGGGTACGCTTTTGAGCCTGGTGTGAAAGGAATGAGTCAGGCAATCCTCATTATGGTTAATGGAAGGAACAAGTCTAATACTGCTTGCACACCCCCATACAAATGTACCACATGCTCCAGGTTACAAATCACACTGCAAAGTGGCTGCGCCATATTCACAGGGCTACAGCTCCGCTTTGGACAAAGGAGGCCCTTACAATCAAATTTGGGTGGGGAAGTTGCTACGGCTGGTTCTATACTGGCATAGATGTAGCATTTGTTAATCATAATAGCAGAGAACCGCAAGTAGCTTCTTGTGAAGCACCGTATAGCCTGCCTGTTGATCATGGGGGGCACTGAAGTTGATTAAGTGTGGAATTAGCTGATAGAAAAAGCCCTCTTTGTCCTCAGCTACCAGGAATCCCATGATAATAATATCCACCTGTAAGGGGCCTGGGGGAAAAAATCACATTATTTTGTCTGGCTGTAGAACAGTTCACATGACTAACAAAAAATCATATTGACCCAAAGGCCCAGTACATAGTCATAGGTACTCATGGGAATATACATTGGCGCTTGACTTATCATAAGAACATAAGAACAGCCCTGCTCAATCAGGCCCAAGGCCTATCTAGTCCAGCATCCTGTTTCACACAGTGGCCCACCAGATGACACTGGAAGCCTACAGGCAGGAGTTGAGGGCATGCCCTCTCTCCTGTGATTGCTCCCCTGCAACTGGTACTCAGAAGCATCCTACCTTTGAGGCTGGAGGTGGCCCACAGCCCTCCGACTAGTAGCCGTTGATAGACCTGTCCTCCATGAAGTTATCCAAGCCCCTCTTAAAGCCATCCAGGTTGCTGGCTGTCACCACTTCTTGTGGCAGAGAGTTCCACAAGTGGATCATGTGTTGTGTGAAAAAGTACTTCCGTTTGTTGGTCTGAGATTTCCTGGCAATCATCATCATCATCTGTTTCATTTATGTACCACCCATCCAAAAGCAGCTTAGGGAGGTTCGCAAATCAAACCAGTTAAAATATTAACCCTGAGAGGAGGGCAAGAAAGGAGGCACCCAGGCCAGGGGGGAGCAGAACATTGTCTCCTATAGAGAGCAGCACGGGCCTGTGTGAGGACTTTGGGGGCAGCCTCTCCTCCACCTTCCCAAGGGTACTGAGAAACCTGTGCTCCTGGAGAGGAAGGAAGAAAAGAGGCACCCAAGCCAGGGAGCTCTTGGCCTCAGCTCATGAAAAGGCCATCCATGGCCTGAGGTGAAAGTGCTTTGTAAATTCTTATGTAACTGGTTTATTTTTAATACTGGAAGCCGCTTTAGATACATAGGAACACAGGAAGCTGCCATATACTGAGTCAGACCCTTGGTCCATCTAGCTCAGTATTGTCTACACAGACTGGCAGTGGCTTCTCCAAGTTTGCAGGCAGGAATCTCTCTCAGCCCGATCTTGGAGATGCTGCCAGGGAGGGAACTTGGAACCTTCTGCTCCTTCCCTTCCCTGAGTGGCATCTCTTTCAGTGCTCACACTTCTAGTCTCTCATTCATATGCAACCAGGGCAGACCCTGCTTAGCTAAGGGGACAAGTCATGCTTGCTACCACAAGACCAGCTCTCTTCCCTGGCCAAGAGTACCAAAGTTACCTTGGTCAAGGCAGAAAGGCAGTGTAAAAGTGCCACAAACAGACAAACCAACCAATAAATCTATAGGCATACATACATACATACATACATACATACATACCACATATGTGAGCCAGTCCAAAGACTCAACCACATTGGCATGATTTCCCTTGATAGGCTTTCCAGGAAGACTGAGGGTCTTCCATCAGATGAAGTCTGTGCCCCTGTTCCAACAATTTAAAACTGTCAGAGTTCTTTTAGAAGCAGCTTGATCCAACCCTGTTAGTGAAATGTACTAGCTTATTTGAGTTTTAGTGCATATGATTATTCCTCTGATCTTTCCATCAGAAGCCACCCAGACCACCTACTGAGTTCAAAGCAAAATCATTATCATACTCCATTCACCTTCAAATCATTCTATATTGCTTTTTAAAACTTGAGTTTTGTTTATAAATCATAGTGTATTGATCTCCCGTTCACCATAGTCTGAGTGGCAGAGTTCTTCTTAATAGACCATAATGATTATTATTTGCTTTCTGCAAATCATACCAAGCAGGGTTTTGTTTTGTTTCGTGGACTGTAGTCTGTCATTTCGAATAGGTCAATGCCCAGTAATATTATGGGGTGCCAGTTCAACTTAATATGGTTGCAATTTACAATGCAGGGCATGGGGAGGGAATTCTTTGGCTTCCTGGCTATTGAATTGTAAGAGCCTTTCAAGTATTTACTCTGTAAATTATATCCTACTTCCCAATAAACTGGGCTATGTATTGTACTCACTTGGAAATTGCACAGTTGATTATAGTGTAACACAAATATATCTATTGGCCTTATTTTGTCTGTCTTGAGTAACAGGCATATGTTCTCATTGTTATATCAGGATAGCTTATATCAGGATAGGTCCAGCATTCTTCTTGTTGCTGTGTTTTCATGCAGCCGGTCATCTACAACCCTAAGTTGCTGAAAATAACCACAAACATAGGAATACAGAAAGCTTATACTTTATACTGAATCAGACGCTTGAATAATCTAGCTCAGTATTGTCTACACAGACTGGCAGGGGCTTCTCCAAGGTTTCAGGCAGGAGTCTCTCTCAGCCCTGTCTTGGAGTTGCTGCCAGGGAGGGAACTTGGAACCTTCTGCTCTTCCCAGAGCGGCTCCATCCCCTGAGGGGAATATCTGACAGTGCTCACATTTCTAGTCTCCCATCCATATGCAACCAGGGCAGACCCTGCTTAGCTAAGACAACAGGTAATGCTTGCTGCCACAAGACTAGGTCTCCTCTCCTGCCTGAAACCTTGAGGTCTGCCTAGCTCTACCTGGAGATGCTGCCAGGGAGGGAACCTGGGAGTTTCTACATGCAAGCAGATGCTCTACCACTGAGTCAGGGGTGTAGCCACTATTGGGCAACCGGGCTCAAGGAACCCAGGCCACCGCCCCTCTGGGCTGTGCCTCACGGCCCCAACATGTCCCCTGCATCGGATGTCACATGCGAAGGGGGTTGGTCAGACGTAGGGGACGGGATGAGCGGGGCCACCACCGCATCCGGACACGAGCCACTACTGGCCTGGTTCCGCTACTGCCCTGATCTATGGCTCCATTACCTAAGGGGAATATCTTATAGCCCTCACATGTGTGGAGGAGAGCTGGTCTTGTGGTAGCAAGCATGGCTTGTCCCCTTAGCTAAGCAGGGTCTGCCCTGGTTGCATATGAAGGGGAGACTAGAAGTGTGAGCACTGCAAGATATTCCCCTCAGGGGATGAAGCCACTCTGGGCAGAGCAGAAGGTTTCAAGTTCCCTCCCTGGCTTCTCCAAGATAGGGCTGTGAGAGATTCCTGCCTACAACCTTGGAAAAGCCGCTGCCAGTCTGTGAAGACAATACTGAGCTAGATAGACCAATGGTCTGACTCAGTATATGGCAGTTTCCTATGTTCCTATGTAGACTCCAATCCAAATGAACCCAAGGCAGACGATGCTTAGCAAAGGGGACAATTCATGCTAGCTACCACAAGACCAGCTCTCCTGTGCAAACCAGGGTAGGGCTTCCCTAACCTTAGTAAGGGCTGCTCATGAGCATAGCCTTACTCTGTTCTAGCAAACGTGGTTTCTAAAAAGTTTAGCTGATTCTAGGGACTCCCTATTTCCACTTTATTGACATCAAATATGCCTGCACATCTGATTCCTAATAATAAGATTATATAATTTTGCTCTGTTCTTTGGCTCTAATGTGCCATTCTTCCATTAACACTGTTTTGTAATTAAGACCTATTACTTTTTGGTTGATGTCTCATTATCTCTGTAAATAACAAACACTGGGAAATGATTAACACATTTACATTAAATCTGTCCTAGTGTGGGGAACAATGTTGAGTAGGAAGTGATTGTTATGTTGAGTTAGTGCATCTGAAGGTTAAAAGAAAAAATCCATTTACTATTATTTCAAGTGAAGACTAATTAAAAATCTCCTGTCAATTTTAAAGAAAGGATCAATGGCTGCTTTTCTCCGAAAAAGCAATTTATGACAAATTCCATATACCTTGAAACTAGAGAACTTTTAGTTGGAAGCAAGTATTAAAGGAGAATGAATCATCTCAGAGTAAAGTAAAGTAAAGTGTGCTAAGCAGAGACCACCCTGGTTTGTATTTGAATGGGAGACTACATGTGAGCACTGTAAGATATGGAGCCACTCTGGGAAGAGCACCTGCATGCAGAAGGTTCCAAGTTTCCTCCCAGGCAAGTATCTCCAAGATAGGGCTGAGAGAGAGTCCTGCTTGCAACCTTGGAGAAGCCGCTGCCAGTCTGTGAAGGCAATCCTGAGCTAGATGGATAGCAGCTTCCTATGTTCCTATGTGCCAGAGTGCATTTGGGGATGGGGGAGAGATGACACAACTCCTGAAGGATCCAATCTTCCTCTTGATCAATCAATCATCGACCAGCATACGATAGAGCGGTGGAGCATGATTCAAAATAATAAAAACAAATTACAGCACCATAAAACAATATTACTTTAAAATTAATTCCTCTTCATCCTTCACCACATATCCACAGATCTGGGCCAGAGTGTATTCGCCAAAACAACATCAACAAAACAACAACCACCCAACTATGCAAGTCCCAGTGGATCCACACAGCTTCTTGACTCTTCACCAACTAACTGGGAATTCGGCCCCTTGCTCCAAACACAAAACCAACTTGGAAATACAGTGCATCTGTACCAGGGGAAAAACTAAAACCACAAAACATGCCCTCCCCACACTAGGAGTCTCACATTCTGCAGGGCCTGGTCTCTAATGCAGACCCAAAGGAACTGCTAGAGGCAATGGAATGTTTAGCATCAGGCTTGAAGGCTGTTCCTTAAAGGCTCTCTACTCCTCAGCAAAGGGCAGAGCCTGAATGGAGTAGGTAGGGTTGGGAGGGCTGTGTTGGAGCTGAGTCTCCATTGGAACAAATGGACAACTCCCAGGACCTCAAGGACCTGTATGTGCTTGCCCTTGCTCTCCAGGAATTTCATCTTGGGCTGTATCCTGCCTGCTCCCTGTGTTGTCCGCTGCCCTTGCTCTTGGGGAATTTGATTGCAGACTGACCTCAGTAGGCCTAGTTAGTGCATGCTGCTAACTGTGAACTGGACCTGGTTCTTCCTTGCCCATCTATGAACTGGGGAGGAGAACTGGTCTTGCAGTAAAGTGTGCCGTCGTGTTGGTGTCAATTTCTGGCGACCACAGATCCCTGTGGTTTTTCTCTGGTAGAATACAGGAGGGGTTTCCCATTGCCATCTCCCATGCAGTCTGAGATGATGCCTTTCAGCATCTTCCTATACCACTGCTCTTCAAGATAGTTATTTCCCATAGTCTGGGAAACATACCAGTGGGGATTTGAACCGGCAACATCTTGCTCACTAGGCAAGTCATTTCCCCACTTCACCATTGTGTGGCTGGTCTTGCAGTAGTGAGCATGAATTGCTCCCTTTGCTAATCAAGGTCAACCCTGGTTGGCATTTGGATGGGTGACTACATCTGAGTGCTGTCTGCTGTAAGGTATTCCTCATAGGGGATGGGCCTGTTGTTCAGAGTGTTTGCTTGCAAGCAGAAGGTCTCAGGTTCAGTCCCTGGCAGCATCTCCAGGTAGGGTTGAGAGAGGCTCCTGCCTGAAATCTTGGAGAGCCACAGCCAGTCAAGTGCAGTGAGCTAGTTGGGCCCATGGTCTGACTCTGTAAAAGGCAGCTAGCTATGTTCCTGTGTTCCTAATTTCACCATCCTAGGACTGGACGGAAAGCTGTGTCAATGGACTTGCATTTAAAGACTTTTTATATGTGAGGCATACATCACCTTTGCACGTCTCTCACAAGCTATTTGTGTGAACATTTGGTTCTTGTTAATGTGGAAGAAAGTGTTTTGCACTGAGAGTGAGCATTTGCTTCTGGCCTACACAGGTTTTGCATTCCCATTTTTACAAGCAAAGCTGAAGCAAGAGGCACTTTCAGCTCCATGTGCGAAAACACCCTTTGTGTCCTGACACTCATGTTACTGTTTTCTAGAAGGTCAAACAGCCATACAAAAGCTCTCCATTAGAGCTTCACCTCTAGTGAGTGATAAAATGTGTCTCTAGGCTTGGTACAAGCCAACTCAATGCCAAGGAGCAGATGACGTCAATTTCTATTTCCTGAGCTTTGCATCTGTTACCATTATCAGGGCTTCATTTTGTTTTGATACCAGCCACATTTTATGGTCCCATTGGAACTTGCTTGTTTATTATTCCCAGGAGGATTCAGGGTGTGTGTGTGTGTGTGTGTGTGTGTGTGTGTGTGTGTGACAGAGAAAGAGTCAGAGATCCAGTAAGGTTGTTTTTCATGACTTTATGCTGCGCCCTGCAAAAGCAGAACTAGCTGGGTACTTTGTCAGGTGTGACACCTATATTTGCTCTTTTTAGGTAGCAGAAGATCAATTGTGCCGTAAAACATATTTTATCTTATTCGTACTGTTAACTCATCTCGGAGCAAAAATGCTCCGTGGGGGAGGAAAAGGTGCCAATAAAGGCATGTCATAATTCTCTCTGGCTACCACCAAAGGGAAAGAGCTGAGTATATTTCACTGGTCCCCCAGCTGTATTTATTCAAAGAGCATGTTGATTATGAAGACACATTAAAGGTGAAAAATAAAACAGAGCGAGCGTTCGGGGGGGGGGGGTGGCCCTGCTCATCACCAGAATCCATCTGCAATGCTAAGAGAAGGCTGTTGTTGTGCAGTATTGCTGCTCTCTGCCTGTTTCCCCAGGGCTTGAAACCAATCTTCCCCACTGCATCTGAACCCTTCCCTTCATTTAGAATCAAATGAAAGGTTGACTTTTGTGATCCCTTTGCAATTTAAATTAATCAAATTAACTCTCAAGTATGCATGTTTATTCCCTTTCCAAATGGCCTTTCCTCCTTCCTGTAAATCTCATTGTAGGCTATTATGCAAATATTGTTTTCTAAAACCACTCCTAATGATGTGAGAGTTGGGTTGTCAGGCAATTTGCTCAAGTTACCATAGATGCAGCATGATACCGGGCTGATTGATTGATTAAGTGCTGTCAAGTCGGTGTCGACTCTTAGCGACCACCTAGATAGATCCTCTCCAGGATGATCTGTCTTCAGCTTGGCCTTTAAGATCTCTCAGTGGTGCATTCATTGTTGTCATAATCGAGTCCATCCACCTTGCTGCTGGTCGTCCTCTTCTTCTCTTTCCTTCAGCTTTTCTCAGCATTATGGACTTCTCAAGGGAGCTGGATCTTTGCATAATGTGTCCGAAGTTTGATAGTTTGAGCCTCATCATTTGTGCCTGGAGTGGAAATTCTGGATTGATTTGTTCTGTCATCCATTTGTTTGTTTTCCTTGCTGTCCATGCTATCCTCCAAAGTCTTCTCCAGCACCAAAGTTCAAAAGTGTTGTTGCTTTTTCTATCTGGCTTCTTCAAAGTCCAGCTTTCACATCCATAGAGTGTCACAGCAAAAACCATTGTCTGCACGATTCTAATCTTTGTAGCTGTAGACATGTAACGGCATCTAAATATCCTTTCCAAGGCCTTCATTACAACCCTACCAAGTGCTAGTCTGCAGCATATTTCTTGACTGCTGGATCCTTTACTGTTGATGGTCAGTCCTAAAAGGCAGAAGCTATCCACCACTTCAACGTCTTCATTATCAATTCTGAGGCTGGTTGCTGTACCCATTGTCATTAGTTTAGTCTTCTTTAGTGCTACTATCCGATATTTCTTAAATATTTGCCAAATATACCCCTGTAGACATTTTGATGGCAAAAGTGCAGGTTTAGGCACCCTTGATGGTTCCTTGTTGGGGGGTGGAGGGAGCCCTTAACTGTGCCTTTTATCTCTGTGTGAACTGCTTGCAGTAGTTCTTCTCTGCTTCAGTGTCATTCCTGGCCCTGGTTGCCCTCCTTCAGTGAGCCCAGCCAACCTGAGATCACATAATAAATGCAATGAAATCACGATGCTACTCAGATTGGACTAGCTATATGGCATGATCACAAAGCTAATTCAGAGGGAGGGCTGGCAGTATTCAACTGAGAGATCACCCTGCCCCATATGTCCCAACTTAAGGTCCTTCAGATCTTCTTCGGATGCCCTCTCCGAGTGCCCCCCAAAATGAGGTGAGGTGAGTGGCTACTAGGAAGAGGGCCTTTTCGGTGGTGGCACCACATCTGTGGAATAGCCTCCCCAGCGAGGCCTACCTGGCATTGTCACTTTGTTCTCTTAGCTGCCAAGTGAAAAGCTTTCTGTTCACTCAGGTTTTAAAAAATGATTTTAAAAAGCTTTTAAAGGTTTTGTATAGTAATTTGTTTTTTTCTGATTTTTATTTGTTTTGTTTTATGTATTTTTTTAAAACCATTGTTTTGTTGTAAGCTGCGCAGAGAACAATTTGTTATAGTGCAGCTAACAAATAAGGATGATGATGATGATGATGATGATGATGATGATGATTTAGTCAATTCATTTTTTAGGGGGCAAACATATTTTCCAGACTCACGCTACCCTCTTGATTTGGCTTATTACTATTACTTATCTTTTGCAGTGAACTATTGAAATTTGATGTACAAGTCAAAAACAGGAATTTCCTTTCAAACAGGGGCAGTTGCAACAAGCTGATCTTATCCTGGTGTTCAGCAGCTTCTCGAACCCCTGGTCTTGATCTGAGCATCTCAGAACCTGAGCTTGGGATGTCGTCTACTGAGCAACCATGAACCAGATGTGCTCAGAGCTCTCTTTGGGCACAGAAGGGAAATAGGAATGTCTTGCATCGAACCTTTGGCCATGCTTGGCATATATATTTACTCCCAAACAGAATTTACTCCCCAGTTACCAGGATGGTTGTTTCCCCACACACTCTTTCAACACATGCTTACAGACTGAGTACAGAGCAGACTGAAATTAGAATACTCAACTGGGGCTGCGTAAAGTTAACCTAGAGTAAAAGGGACTATGGAAGCCTACATGCATAGGAATTCCATGTCACATTATTTCTGGAAAAGAGTCTGGATATATTTCCAGTATTTATTCCCAGTCTTGTTGTAGGGGTATGCGCAAAACTGGTTTGCCCAGTTCAGTTTGAGTCCGAACCGGAATTGAACTGAACCAGGCATGTTTGTTTTTGCCCCCACCCCCCTAACAGACCCCCCAGCCCAGCTTTGAGCCAGTTCAGGGGTTCTAAATTAAAAACAACTACAAAACACCACTCACTGCAACCAGGGGGTGCTGCTGATCAAGCCAGATCAGTTCGATGGCGAATTGGTTCGAGATAGAGGTAGTTCACACATTCCTATCTTGCTGGTCTGCCAGATTTCTCTGCATGTAAATGCACAATGGCCATGAATACATACATCCAATTTTCTCATGCATATAAATGCCTTCCTTATCATTCACAGCTGAATGTGTGGACTGAATTCATCAAAAAGCATTGTATTGGACATGGTGTGGTGCTCTCCCTATGCTTAATGTTGGATATAGGGTGACCAGACCATAGATTATCTTGCTAGCAACTTGAATGATTCCCTAAGAGCTGTGACTGCTCACAGGCTAACCTGAAAGGATTTACCTTGCATCACCCATGGAACTCTGTGCAACCTGACCCATACTAACCAGATTTGTCCTAGCCAGCATTGCAAGCAAAGAGTTCACTAAGCAGCTACATCAATAAAAAGATCGTGCAGACTGAAGGCTGGTTACTAAAACACGTGCTGATCTGTTAATACAAAAAATGATACAGTATGTTTGAAAGGTCAGTTGATAAAACTATCGGCGACCCTTTGCTCATGAATATATTTAATTTGTTCTTGCAAATGATTTCTGCTGCATTTCACAAACTGCGTAGCAGCTCCTCTGTGTTTTTGGGGTTTTTTTTCCAATTAACATTTCCTAATAATACAGCCAGTCAGACTGTCTTAATCATAGTTCATTCTAGCATAAAATAAATCTTGCTGTGTTTGAGGAGAACCAGGTCAACTTAGCTTATTTCTTTTTCTATGTCTCCTTATTTCAAAAGATTAGAACGGTTAATAAACTTTGCCCATTTTTGGTTATTCAATGGATGAATGAAGGTGAATAAAATTTTGTTCCAAAGATGGTGTGCACATGTGGGTGTGGTGGGGGGAGGGGAATGCAGGAGCCAGAACCCATTTATTCTAATTTTATTTGATTGTTTACTTTACACTCATAGGAAGATGCAAATTAACAGTTCTTAGGCTGACAGTTCTCTACAGAGTACTAATTGCATGCAGGATGGCTCCAAACTGATTATGTGAATGATTGCCAAAACCGCTTGAACTCCATTATGGGCAGAAATATAATAGGATTTTAGAGTTCGAAGGACCCATAGAGGTCTTCTAGTCGAACCCGCGGCTCAATCTCCAAAACTGCTAGAGATTTCCTGAGAGATGGCTGCCCAGCTGCTGTTTGAAAAACACCAGCAAAGAAGGCACAAGGCAGGGTGGTCCATTGTAAAACAGCTCTTAATAATTAGGAAAACTCTTCCTGCCATTTTAAAAAAAAATTAAAAATGAATTTAAATGCATATTTTTCTGGTGACAGCCAAAAAATAAACCCAGGGATTTTTGCAGGAGAGAGAAGAATGGAAATAAAGGAAAGTGTGCCGTTTGGATGGAATGGAATTGAACGGCATGCTCTCTTCATCACTATTTATTTATTTATTTATTTATTTATTTATTTATTTAAAATATTTATGCAAATACGGCCCGTGTTACAAAGTAGGGTTCATCTAGAGGTAGTTCCAGCAGAAAACCATGGTACATTACCACTTCAAATGCACATATAGGACATTGTTCTTCTTTTCCTAATAACAAACCTAACTATTGTCAGAGCCTTCTGAAAAAGAAATAATTGAATTTTTTAAAAAATTAACAAAACATAATCTTGCTGATGAGAAGAAGAAAGGAAATTAATTGTTGAAGTTGTCAACAAACCCAGAAAGAAATGAACTTTGGTTGATTTGTTTTTTAGCTTCCTGTCATTTGCCAGCGTGATACATGGAATTGAGATGAAAAGGTCGCATGTGTTAAAGGTTTCCTGCTGTTGTTGTTTGAAATCTTTATCCAGGCATGGGGATGTTCCACCTGTGGACGAGAGCTGTGAGCATCAAACTTCACCTTATGCTTGTTTCAGAATTTCAGCAAGCCATATTGCATTGAAGATTAAGTTGCACTTCATCATCCAGTAATGCTTGTCTTCCATTTTTTCATGCATCTGACAATACTTTTATTAAAACAAAATCTATTTACATTGCGAGGAAGTGAATATCAATTTACGTTGTACAGCACTAACCTTAACCCTCCACAACACATAAAGCTTTCCACAACAGGCTGTGAATTTGCAGTGATTTACAGTGTGGCAATAGGAGAGGTGCAAACAGGAGTAAAATATGGACATATTGGTGGTGGTGGAGCTTCCAGCCTTCAGATACCTTTTCTTTTTAACCCATAAGACTCCACAATATAGGTAGAAAGGGTTGTCCTCAGATTGCTTTGGCTTCTTACGTGGAAGACAGCTCCAATGTTCCAGCTATTTTTTCAAAGAAAATGGCTTGAAAAGGATACCTCCTTTAGAGAAATAAAGGGTGGCTCCAAGAAAAGAAGGAGGACCTTCGTCCCATAATTTTTTGGGGGTTCCCTGGGAGAAAGAGCTAGAAAGGAAAACAACCATTTTGTAGGAGCATCACTGGAACAGAGGGACCAGCTGGAACATTCAAAGCATGCTTGCCATCACTTAACAAATCAAGGCATCAAAACTGAGCAACTGTCCGATAGGGAAACACAACACACACAAGGGAACACACAACAGGCAAGGGCCTGTTTGGCCTGAAACTGGAGTCTTAGTTGTCTACATTTGTAAATATGCTTCATCAGAACGATTTTGTGAAGCCTTTTGCCCCCAAGCCACCATTTCTAACCCCAGGAAGTTCTA
The DNA here is from genome assembly GCF_027244095.1 of Hemicordylus capensis. Lineage (NCBI taxonomy): Eukaryota > Metazoa > Chordata > Lepidosauria > Squamata > Cordylidae > Hemicordylus > Hemicordylus capensis. Next base: position 26,598,845 of record NC_069667.1, read on the forward strand.
AAAGTCCATTCTTGCTCTAACGTTTTACCCAAAGAGCACCTGAATCATCCAGGTATTATTTCAAGATTGCATTTCAAGAAATGCATACCATGATCTAGTTATTTCTCACTTGACATGGAGCGGTAAGCCCCATAGCACACTGATAGGAAGCTTTTCTGGGTATTCAGCTAGTTAAATCACTTTGCTATGATTTCTTCTGGTATTTTCCTAAAAGTTACTTCCTCAAACTCCACCAGACATACTGAAGAAGATGGCCACATTAGATAGGCATTCAAGAAATTTAATTGATGCTTTAGGATATGATCATTCAGCAGTTGATCAAAGCTCTCTTATTGATTCTGCACATCATTCATTTCTTTGAAGGTATCTTTAGATAACTTTTTATTGTTTCTGGACTCAGCAAAGCAAAAAAGATTAGATGTAATCTTGCTGATAAAGCTGTAAAGAAGATAAGCTATTGGCCTTGTCTCCTACAGAGCAGAAAGAGTTTCTTGGGTTTATGGCTAAGAAAATCAGAGCCAAGCCACAAAATAGCCTTTTCTGCAACATGACATATCTACCATTTCCCATTGGACTAGATCATAACTATCTGTGATAGATGCAGATTACAAAACTACAAAGGTAAAAAGGTCAGCATTTCTAGGCATAGGTTTAATCAAATTATTAAAATAAAGGGATGATTTTATCCTCAATATCCATGAGACCATGATCCACTGGTCGAATTAGTGAAGAAATATGTGAAACTCTCTTATAGCTTCTCAAAGAAACCTGTGAAGAAATGGAATAGCCAGGGTACCAAATAAATAACTGAAATTCATTGAGGGAAAATTTCTTAGCTCCCAGGACACATGCAATGGTCCCCTTAGCAGGGTGTGTGTGTGTGTGTGTGTGTGTGTGTGTGTGTGTGTACAGAGAGAAATTTTTCTCCCTCTCTCACACTAGAACCAGGGGTCACCCCGTGAAACTGAAGGTCAGGAAATTTAGGAACAAGACAAATTTCTTTTTCACACAGCACATAATTAAGCTATGGGATTCTTTGCCATAGGATGTGGTGATGGCCACCAGCTTGGATGGCTTTAAAGGGGGCTTAGACAGATTCATGGTGGGCAGGTCTATCAATGGCTACTAGTCTGGTGGCTGTGGGCCACCTCCAGCCTCAGAAGAATGATGCCTCCCAATACCAGTTGCAAGGGAGCAACAGCAGGAGATAGAGGGCCTGCACATACCTCTTGCCTGTAGGCTCCCCAGAGGCATCTGGTGGGCCACTGTATGAAACAGGATGCTGGACTAGATGGGCCTCCTTGGGCCTGATCCAGCAGGGCTGTTCTTATGTTCTTAAACCCTACTTAAACAGAGACTGCTCACTGACCAATTGCCTTTTTAAAACCACAGATGAAATTATATTTTGTCCCATTGCAGAGACAGAAATATATGCATAGAAGAGAATGATGCTTAAGACAATTAATCCATTATGTATTATTTCACCCCACAATGCAGGGTGGGGTACTCGATGACAGACACAATTGAATCCATGAGATTAACAAAAAACAAGAAGGACCCTCAAATAAATAAATACCCATAAATATATGCCCTTGTAAGTTCACTGTACTAAAACCAACAGTCTTTTGGAGGTTAAGGCAGAAGAAAAGTGCAAGACCTTATACAGGGCCACAATGACCTACCCATTTAACACTCTTATTAACGGTATTCTTTAAAGATTATACATTGCCTATAAGGGCACCAGATGTTGAGGGTAAGTGACACATGTTAATTACTTAGAGATAATTAAAGTAAAGGTATCAAATAAAAATGATTTATGTGAGGGGAAAGGGGGAAATGGATAAGACCTGGAAAAACAAATGGCATTGCTTCTTGAGCTTTAATGATAGAATCCAGCCTCCACACAGGAGTTGGAAACAACTTAATTAAAAGGGTTTTGTGCTCCCCATGAAAGGTCTAAAGGCAAATATTACCTGTAAGGTTTTCTATGACCAAAGGAAGAAAGGGGTCTCCAGGCTAGGTGGTACATGATACAACAATTATGCACCATTCAACACAAAATTAAAATGAAGGTGGGAAGAAATCCTTTGAAGCCACAAATTCCAGGTAATTTGGCAACCATTCATGGAACAGTATGCATTGTGAAAAATATTTTTGTTGAAATTAGTGATCAGAGTGATTCTGTAATTAGAGTTCTTTTTATTTATCTAAAAGGGGGAGGTTTTGAGAAATGAGATGGGTATTTATATACCACACAGTATGAAGCTGAGAGAGAGAAATATTGTCCTATTCTGAAAGACATAATGTATTGTCCTATTCTGATTTTGTTTCTTTATCTTAATGCATGTTTGTTGAAATTTGCCATCCTGTCTGAAAAATAACTAGTAGAAATAAAATCTTAAAATCCTTGCAGCTGGCATCAGGGAGCATATCCTTTAAACATTTCAGGTGGTAGAAGGTAACACCCCACAGAATGACAAAAAGACAGTTAAAAACCAGAGGAAATCAAAGTTGGGGTGGGAACCTTACAAAGGTCTACAAATAAACGTGAAGGGGGGGGGATAACAAAATGGAGAGTGCAGGAGAAAAACATATTAAAAAGCCTAATAGTGGATCAGTAACTTGGTAGAACAAGTCGAGCTAATGAAGAAAGTGTCAGCAGCTGTGGAGCTTTCCAATGGCACAAAATAGCAGCTCATTCCCCCTGCTAAGTGGTGGGAAAAGAAGCACCTGTACAAGGAGTGGCTCTCTTATATTTAGCCAGGGGAATGCAGCTGTCCCTAATCAGCCAAGCACAACCGAGCTATATTAGCTGTTGCTTGTCTTTCCTGTGTGTCTCTCTTTAGATCAGGAGCCTTTTTTTTGGACAAAGGGTCATTTGTGTATGTATTTTGCTACAGAAAATGCCTGGGGAACTTCTTTGGGCTGAAAAATGAATAGACAAAAGAATATGAGAATAAGGAGGTGTGGAAAGATGTGGGTGTCAGGGAAAGGAAAAAGCCCCAAAAGTGTCTGTCACTATGTTGCTCCAAGATGTAAAGACGGTTGGGACATCAGCAAGGAGGTATTGCATTCAGATGGGAAAGGAAATTAGACTGTAGGGGCTTGGAAGGAAGACCTTTCTCTTCAACACTTAGGCCCAGTGGTGGATCAGAACAAAAAAATGAGGGGGCCCAAGTGCATTTCTGGGTGGGGAAGCTGTGCCCCATGTGTTAGATTTCTGAAAATAACTTGTCTGAGGGGGCCCTTGTCCCTGCTTCTGGAGTCAGCCTTCCTCACTACTGACAATCAAGAAAAATGAAGGATCGTATTGGTAATAGGGATGGTTGGAGCATCTGCATATATTCTATATGTACATATAAAACCCCTTCTTTTAAAAAGAAGCTTTTAAAGGCTGGTTGCAGTTGGGTTTCCGGTGCCGATCAGTTTTAATTCTGGCTGCTGTTCTAGTGCATATGTGTTTTATATTAACAGCTCTGTCTCTTATTGTGTTCTGTTGTCTTTTATGCTTCATTATGGATCTTATGTTTTTATTCTTTTATTGTAAGCTGCCCTGAGAGCAGCTGTGTGCTGGAGGGCAGAACATGAATAGGAACATACTGTAGGAAAATGCTGTATATCATGGGTCCATCTTAGCTCAATATAGTCTACACTGACTGGCAGCGGCTCTGCAGAGTTTTAGGCAGGCATCTCCCCCTGCCTACCTGGAGATACTGCCAGGGACTGAGGTTGTTCTGCATGCAAAGCAGATGCTCTCCTGTTGAGTCTAATGACTATGAGCAATGGCTCCATCACCTCAGGGGTATATCTTGCAGCTCTTCCAATAGTCTCCCTTCCAAATGCAAACCAAGGTGGACCCTGCTTAGCAAAAGGGACAATTCATGCTTGCCAGCAGAAGCCCAGCTCTCCTTCCCTATTTTAGACAAATAGTAATAATGTAGCAGCAGTCCTGCCCATAATCTGAGGCCTCAAGGGAAAATGAGGGACAGATGGTATGTTCTCGGGGAACTGCAGTTCTGCTTGAGAGCAAGGTTCAGAGCACACACGTTCCACACAACCTTTCGTAAGACACTTATTTGCTGACCAAAATGTTTAGCTGCCAAGGACAGCTTTCAATAGCAAAGTATCTTGCTGATTTGTAATGCAGCACAGTTCAAGGATCAGGAGGAGTTCAAAGCTATGAATTGTTAAGTCCCTTTTATGTTGTTATTTCTTTTAAATCAAATTACTTTCATTGTGGTAAGCTCACAAACACAGAGAACATTATTGCATTATTTAAATCAAAACCTGATCTACTCTTATTCCCTAGTCCTTTGTCTTTTGAACTGGTTCGAAGTTTTTTGTTTTGTTTTTTTAAAAGAATGTGTTCTGTAAACAGCAATCCAATTCTGTCACTGTGTAAAGAAACAGAAACTAGCCATTAAACCAAACTGAGGAAAAAAATTATGAGTATTTGTTAGGGTCTTTAAAAAAAAAAAAAAGCAATGGAGAAGATTCAAGAACGGACATGGAAGGAAATAACCTGCAATGGCAGGGAGACGGATATGGGATTCTCATGGGACTTCTAGGTTGGAACTCACATTGGGATTCTCATGATAGGGACACCAGACAGGTCTAGCGAGTATTAATATATGGAATTGTTTGTCATGGGATGTGGTGATGGACACCAGCTTGGATGGCTTTAAGCAAGGCTTAGACAGATTCATGAAGCAGCAGTCTATCCCTGGCTATGAGTTTTGATAGGTATAGGCTACCTGTCAGGATATTTGGTCAGTACTTTTGTTACCTATTTGGTTTACATTCCCAAGCAAGCCATTGGCCTTTTATGTGTGTCTCCTTTTGTCTGACTGTATTATAATAATAATTATTATTATTTTAATCAAGGTGGCAAGATTTTGTGACATGGCAGTTATGTAAGGAAGCAATTGGTAAAAACCATGAGTGTTGGTTGTATTGTATATAGTTATATTCTAAACTGTGTTCTGTTAGAAAGTATTGGCAAAATCACAATTGCTGAAAGTTATTATGTATTGTGTTATATTTTTGTCTGGTTGATGACCGTAATAAAGATTCAGTTCCATTCCTATAGGCTACCTTCAGCCTCAGAGGCAGGATACCTCCAAATACCAGTTGCAGAGAGGGCATGCCTTCTGTTTGTGGGCTTCTCAGAGGCATCTGGTGGGCCACTGTGGGAAACAGAATGCTTGACTAGAGAGGCCTCCTTGGGCCTGATCCAGCAGGGCTGTTCTTATGTTCGTATTATTGGCATGAGCAAGAGTAATTGGAAGTTGAAATGCAGGCAGCAGGTGGGGAGAGAATGAGAGAATAAAGGGGCTGTATAGCCAGAATTGGACTGGAAGGTCAATTCCCAAGACCATCTCCTGAGACCAGGGGTGGGGGGACAACTTCTGAGAGAGTTGCATATCATGAGAGATTATTCATTCAATTGTTCAATTTCTATACCAGCCTTACAAAATTGGCTCGGGGCAGTTTACACAGAGAAATAATAAATAAGTGAGATGGCTCCCTGTCCCCAAAGGGCTCACAATCAAAAAAGAAACCTCAGATAGACACCAGCAACAGTCACTGGAGGTCCTGTGCTGGGGGTGGAGAGGGCCAGTTACTCTCCCCCTGCTCAATAAAGAGAATCACCACGTTAAAAGGTGTCTCTTTGCCAAGTTAGCAGGGGTTATTAATTATTTCCAAATGATCCTCAGTGTGTTTGCCTGTCTTGGAGAGAAAAAGAAGTCCAGACATTGCAACCCCATCCCAATTTTTAGCCACACAGCTTTGCAGTGACTTCCAAGCATGTTTGATCAGTCATTCACTCTGCTTGTGTTTGCCCACTGGTGACTGAGCACATGTTTAAAAGGAAAGCTGTGCAGGGGGACTAGGGGAGGGGGAAGAGACATCTCAACAGGAAAAATGAACCCCCTAATTCAGAATGAAAATGCAGCTGTGGTCAAAAGCTGTGGTTTAAAGTTGTTGTTTTTTTTGTTTGGTTGGTTTTTTTGCATCTGTGAGGACAAAGGACATTCCACAACTTGACTCATGTTGCAGCTTTGCCTCCAGCAACTGTCAAATTAGTTCCTAATGCGACAGGAGGAAGCAATTTGGCTTCAACAATGCCTGAGGGTAAGAGTTAAGTTACTCATCAGTAAATCGCTGAAAACATTATCATTTACTTGTTTATCTCTTTTGGGCCATTCTCTGGTTACTTTATGCTTGGCACTGAATCAGGCATTTTACTTATCTTTTTTTGTTTGTTTTGATTGACCATTTTATCCTGATAAGATAGAAGCTCTCACAAGCCCCTAATTAATCAGGGGCTCTTTCATTTCCAGAGACTTCTCCTAAGTTGTATATTATTATCTAAGCATATTTATATAGTACTTTTCAACAAGAAATCCACAAAGCAGGTTACATTAAAAAGGAATAAGAAACAGTAGGAGGAACAGTCCCTCTTCCAAAGAGTTGATAATCTAAAAAGAAACTCAAGGGAGACACCAGCAGCAAAAACACTTTTAAGACTGGCGCAGCGGGAAAATGACTTGCCTAGTGAGCAGGAAGTTGCTGGTTTGAATCCCCACTGGTATGTTTCCCAGACTATGGGAAACGCCTATATTAGGCAGCAGTGATATAGGGAGATGCTGAAAGGCATCATCTCATACTGAGGGAGAAGGCAACAGTAAACCCCTCCTGTATTCTACCAAAGACAACCACAGGGCTCTGTGGTTGCCAGGAGTCAGAATAAGGGCTGGTTGTCCTAGACTATGGAGAAACCATCCGAGACAATACTCCCAAGCCTGAACTGGCATCATCTGACACAGACTCCAAGCCTGACCCTCGTTCATCTCATGTTTCCCCCCCATATCCTTTGAGAGATCCCTCTGTTTATTATTTACTTATTCAGTTTGATTTGTAGCTAGCTCATCCCAAAGGACTCCATTGGGGATATATACCAGACTCCTTCTCTTCTGATGTTTAGGTGGGCACTTAAGACCTATTTGTTCCAGCAGGCCTTTGAGTTTTGATGATCGCTGCATTTGATACCTTAATTGATTTATTGATGCTGCTTTAAAATCAGTTACTATGCTACTTTTATCCATGCTCTCTTGTGATATGCTATTGATTTTTAGGATGCTTTTGTTTCATGATTGGTTGTTTCAGCCAGATTTTTAGCCGCTTTAAATATAAATAATAGAAAAGCAAGTTATAAATAAATATAGTGGAATAAATAAAAATATGTATGTGGTCATCACTTCTTTTGACAGTGGCTCCTTAGGTTAATGACAAATGGTGTGCATCTTTTATTTGGGTTAAATGTGTCACTTTTCAGATTTAAGTGGATGGTCTAAAAATGGTTGAAATCATTTAGTTCCATGCCAAGACCCAGACAAGGATCCAGGTCTCCAAATAATTGGAGCAAGGCCTTTGCCAAACCATGGAAAGCAGGCACCAGTACAATATACTTGCCTAGGCTCATAATGTCTTCTCTGAAAAAAGCATGACAACATTTTCAATAATGAGTGTACTGTATAAACAACGCATACATACAAAATACAGTACTTGAGAAGAGTACGAAGCGAGGCAGAGGATACATCTGCATGTAGAAACCAGTTCAGCAACCAAGAGAAGCTCAGTGGGAAGGGAAAATTGGGAGAAAATGGTGTAAAATAATTTGTTTCTTTGGTAGCAATACTTCAGGGGAAGGAATCCCACATTATATGCTAGCTTGATGTGGGCTGTTCCTCTTTCTGAGGAGTACATCAATGAAAGGCACCCTGGGGGACGGACAGAATGGAAGATCTGAACTTAATGAATGTTGACAATGATTATAACTGATGTCCTTATTACAGATGACAAGGGGCTTAGGAGACTGTTCTACCATATTGACAGTGTTCCAGTTCAAATGCTTCCTTCCTCTTTCTCTCTCTGGAAAATAAAGTACAGTACCACATGCAAAAGCTGCATCAAAAGAACTGCAGCATGCTGGATGACATTTTCACTCTTTGTCCCCAACAAAATAAGCTTCCTTTGTCAGCAAGTCCTTCATAATCCCAAACCAAAAATGCCAGAGGGATCCCCTGCATTGGAAATCACTCTGTTCCAGCCAAACATGGTAAATCCGAACATCAGCACAGTGTGAACTTCCCCCAACCAGTAACACCTGAATATCGCAGTATCCCTTGATTTGACCGACTGCATTTATATTAGGGATGTGCATGAATTGAATTTTCCTATTCATAGGAACGAAGGAAGTTGCCATATGCTGAGTCAGTATATGACTCAGTATACAGATCATCAAGTATAAGATTGAATATTTGATTTGATTCAGATTTGAATCGCATTTCATAAATTTATTTCAAATTTGAATCATTTTGATTTCAAATCAAATTTGAATTGATTTGAGCCTGTTTTGGCACCTTTTAAAACCAATCGGTGGGCCTGAATAGTTTTTAAAAGGTGCCAGACAGCCCTCAAATCTAATTTCAGTCAGTCAGTCCTTTATTGCGGTCATAGACCAGTGCACCTCAAATCTAATCTGAAACCAATTTTGAAAATTCAATTCAAATTCAAATCGAATTGCCCTTTTAAGGGGTGATTCAATTCAAATGCAAATCACTTGAATCACCCTGATTTGAGTCGAACCAATTCGAACTGATTTGCACATCCCTAGTTTATATACCACCCTATAAAAAATCACAGGGAGGTTTACAATCCAATCAAACCACCATAAAAATCAAAACCTAAAAATCATATAAACAGAATATTGAATAAAAATACACAGTTCTTCCCCTGTTATTGACCAGCTGCCACCCCCTGTCATGACATTATCTGTTGAATGGTAAATTGTAAGTTCCTCGGGGCAGGGTGCTGTCTTTTGGTTTCCAGCCTGCAACATGTCAGGCACGTTTATGGTGTAATAATAACAGCACTACCCCACGAACAACAATTCTGTTGAATAGTAAATTGTAAGTTCAAGAAAATGGTGCTAAGAGAACACTAGCTCTTTTAACCCCCTTTAAGAGGGTGGCCTCTTTGCGGGGTTTGCCACCGCACGGCCACTGGGAGTGACATGGCTCCCGGAAGCTCTTACCAGGCTTGGCTTTCCTAGATCCCAGATTGTAAGAACAGCCTCAATATATATGTAACTGTCTTCCTTAAATTTCCCCTCAGCTTTCTCCTGTCTCCTTGGCCATGTCATTCCTGCCAGAGACTACTGTGAAAACACCACAGCAAATCAGCAGGGACTGTATCAAAAGATCTCGTTTCATCTCTCAAGGACCTTCTGAAATCACCACCCAGAGAAATCTTCGGGGTACCAGTGGGGCAGTAGGCAGTTTAGAAGTGAAGCAAGCTGTCGGTTCTGAGCCAGCCACGCTGTTGGGATGGTTTAAATCAGGGATCAAATGATCATGATTATGGAGACAGCCACTGTCATCTGGAGAAGCAAGAAAATATACTATGCATATTTGAAATGACTGCCATTAGGAAGATAAGACTCACAGGATGCTGAGGCCCCGGACCAATAAAAACAGACAAAACACACTGTGTTTTGAGCAAAAATGGAACAGACAATGTTTCCCATGTCTACTAGCCAGGCTCCATTTTTATTGATGGTGTCCTTTACTACCGATGAGAAATATGGCAACAGATCCAAGGGCAGTGAGCCCAATTATTTCTGAAAAATGCAATAAGATCATCTGGCAAGCCATTTCTTTTTTAAAAAGAGTGAGATTTGTAAAGCGTATATTGGCCCTTTGAGGGTCAGCATCTGTCAGCAATATCGGTTGCAGAAAAAGAGCATTGTAGATTAGCATCTGCTAACAGCCAACAGCATGTGTGAACACGAGACAAAACAAAACAAAGTAGCAGCTACTCAGAGCATTTTTAAGGTCACTTTTCCTCGGGATCTAAGCAAAATTAATGGCACTGAACCTTTTGATGGAACCAGGTCATAGAAGGGAAAGGAAGGAATGTCTTTAGGTCATTAGCAAAGACGGTGAGCGCAGTCACAGTAGCGTTTGCTGCAGTGCTGGATTTAGGCATGAGCTAAGTAAGCTGCACTTAGGGGCTCAGATTCTGAGGGGCCTCTGGATACCCCCATAGGGACTAAATTTCAAGTTTTACATAATTGGTTGAAGAATAAAGGAGAAGTGGGGGGGATTTTCTTTCAAAAACAGCCATTATCATTCTGATGAGACTAAAACACACTCATATAATATGTGCTGCCTGAGTTGAAATGTCTGACCACAAATTGCCCCAACTTCTTTGTGAAGGTGGCAGATTTGTGGTTCCTGAAACAGATCCTCAGGTCTGTGGATGTTTTGCCTGTCTGTTTGTCTATCTGCTATGGTGCCATTTATTTAATTTATTTATTTATTTATTTAACATATTTATATACAACCCAAAATGCAAGTCTCTGGCTGATTTACAACAAAACAATAAAAGCAACAAGTAAAAAGGTTAAAACATTACAACAATTTAAAAGCTAAAATAACATTAAAACTATTTTTAAAACCATCAAACTATTAAAACAGTATCTAATTAAAAGTCTTGGTGAACAAAGGTGTCTTGAATGCCTTTTAAAAAGTTGTAAGAGATGGGGAGGCTCTTATTTCATTAGGGAGCATGTTCCAATTCCAAAGCCTTGGGAAGCAACGGAGAAGGCCTGTCCCTGAGCAGCCACCAGACGAGATGGTGGCAACTGTAGATCTTTTAAGATAGGAGTGATATGGTCTCTCTGAGATGACCTGGAGACCAACCTGGCTGCTGCATTCTGGACCAACAGCAGTTTCAGGACTACATACAAAGGCAGCCCAACATAGAGTGCATTGCAGAAGTCAAGTCTGGAGGTGACCAGAAGATGTACTACTGTTCTGAGGTCATTTATTTCAAGAAACGGACACAGCTGGCATATCAGCCGAAGCTGATAAAAGGCACTCTTCACTAAGCAAAAAGGAAATGGTGCACCATTGTTAAGTGTTCATTCAGCCCAGGGTATGGAAGTGTTCCTGAACTTCATTCTTAAATAGCAGATACCTCCAACAGATTCTGTACACTTTCCACAAACCCAACCAGTCATGGCAGCCTTATATCTCGATAAGAGTTTATTGCCTACTCATGACACATTACCATTTTTCTTACCTGTGTCAAGAAGCCTCATAAAATCTTAGTGGCTTCCCAAACATGTTCCGATTGAACAGTCAACTACAGCACATCCAACATCTGTTTCACAAGCAAATAGATTTTATGTCCCTTAAAATTCAGCTTGAGAATGAAGGAGCACTCTCCAAATATCACTGCCTTGATGGCAATTTTTGTTTAGTCCGTCTGCAAGAAAAATCAGTTAATTTTATTTCACTCCAGGGAGCACAACGGAGCCAAGCCAGTGAGACTGAGTGAGCCCTATGTATGTATAGTCCTTGTTTGCAGTAACCGTTCACTACTGAACCCCAACCATCTACAGTAGTGTTAATGCATTTTATGAGCTGGGTTTCACAAGGTATTTCTGAAGCAATAATTTGTCTTATGGAATTTATTACTGATGGTGGATGATGCATTTTATTTACTTATATCTATGTAAACTGCTTTGGGAACTTTTGTTGAAAAGCGGTATATAGATCGTCGTATTCATATTCATCATATTCATGAGAACACAATGCCTTGCTGCTCTTGGACATTACACTGCATTTGCAAGTGGATAGTCAACAGTTAAAACCATCTATTATATCAAAGGATGGTTATTTCAGATGCATAGGGCGCTTGCACATGGCAGGATGTGATCTTTGCTAGTTTTCCCTTCCTCTGGTGGGCATAGCTGGGTCACTTCCAAAGGACCAAGACCTTTAGAAGTTTTCACTGCTGATATCCACCACCTGTGTACCCTACCCACAGCCTTTATGGAGCACAGTGAAGCAACTCTCTCAAGGACCCACTCAGGTAGGAGCGGGCCCAAGGAGGGAGGTTTGCAAAAAGTCCTGAAATCTTAAGCCAGCCCGGTCCCCTACCGCCCGCTGAGTCTTGCATGACTCATAAGTTTGTCAGAACTGGTACGACTTTGCATAATATCTTCTTCTTCCTGTCTGGAGGTGGAGGAGACATAAAAGAGGAATAGGAGCTGCAAGTTCTTTCCAAATGATGCACAATGCAAATTGGTTTCATCTTGTGCTAAGTCACGGCAAGCCACCCAAGGTTTCCCCTTTCTGTGCTATATTTCTTTCTCAACCTCTTTATTGCTCATGCATTGTCATGTTATGGAAATACTCTAGGTACTTTCAGAACAAACTCATTCTCCTTTGTGAATTGATGGTTGTGCACATATTGATCATCTGTTACTGCAGCTCTTGTCATGACTACCTAGTCATTCTTCTGGAAATTTGGAGTATAGCAGATGGACGAAGGGATGTCTGATGAACTATCCACAATTCATTTATAGTTAAAAAGTTTACTTCTAGAAATAGAGAGTGCTTTGGGTGGAGTTATTTGACTACCTTAAGCCTGGGATGACTAACTCAATCACATATTATATGCCAAAAGCCAGTTGGTTTCACCCTTAATAAATGAAAGAAAACCAGAAAATGGGTCCGTTTCTTTTTCTGGAAACCTATAATGCTGATTTTTCAATTGAGGCAATTCAGACATTGAGTTGTGAGTCGTGAAGTATAGGGAAATTAAGAGATGTAAAAGCATGTATGATTAGGCCCCAGTACCACTGGGTTATAGTCAGCATAGGAACTTAGGAAGCTGCCATATACTGAGTCAGACCATTGGTCCATCTAGCTCACTATTGTCTACACAGACTGGCAGTGGCTTCTCCAAGTTTTGCAGGAAGGAGTGTCTCTCAGCCCTATCTGGAGATGCCAGGGAGGGAACTTGGAACCTTCTGCATGCAAGCATGCAGGTACTCTTCCCAGAGTGGCCCCATCATATTTTACAGTGCTCACATATATAGTTTTCCATTCAAATGCAAACCAGGGCAGACCCTGCTTATCAAAGGGAACAAGTCATGTTTACTACCACAGAACTAACACTCCTCCCATATATTTTGAGCAGGTGTCAGAGACCCACCCTCCTGCTAAGTGTCTCTGAGAGCGAATCCTCCAAGAGCGAGTCCTCTGAAGAAGAACCCATGATTGTCGGCATCACTGCCGGACCCTAAGGCACGAAGGAAGCCCACACAGCCAGTTTTCCCTCCTCTCTGCAATCTCCCTGACTGGTCTCTGTTATATCAGAATTCAGACAGGCGGGAAGGGGAGGGGTGGGGATTGGAGCTCCGGGTCCATTGGACCAGCAGTTCTGTATTACATGCAAATACAGCTAGTGGCTTCTTCATGCTTTCAGGCCGGAGTCTTTCCCAGCCCTACCTGGTGATGCTACCAGGGACTGAACCTGGGATCTTCTGCATGCAAGCAGATATTCTGCTACTGAGCTCCGGCCCCATTCCCTAAGGGGAATAACGTACAGCACATAGTGCTGCTCACATGTTGTCACCCATTCAAAGAGGAAGCCTGCTTAGCAAAGGGGACAATTCATGCTTGCTTCTGCAAGATTGACTCTCCACCCCTGTTATGATGGCTATATAGAACCTCAGTATTTAGAAGCAATGTGCCACTGCTATGGGTTGGTAGAGTCAGCTGCTGGGAAGGGCTGTTGCCTTCAAGTGTGCTTGTGGGTTTCTAGAAGTATCTGACTGGCCACTGTGAAAAGCAGGGTGCTGTACCCAGAATGTTGGGGGCAATATGCTAAATCATTGTAAACCGCTTAGAGAGCTCTGGCTATAGAGCGGTATATATCACTGGGTACAGTGCTTCTCAACACATCAAGACAATTCATTACCACAAATATGACATTTATGTTGTCTTTATCACAGAACACTTTTCTCATTTCAAACTTGGCACAGTTTTGGCATTACTGGAAAAGAAAAGCCAATCTAAATGACAACACTATGTCATGATTTCTGAGCTACTATGCAATGATTCCCTATCTTTACATCTCTCCTGCAACCTTATCATAAAAGACAAGCAATCAGATTATCAGTCTCTAAGTTAAATTAGGGAAGTTAAATTAACTCGAAAATTTGGGTTCCTGGAAAGAAGACGCTAGAGGGGAAAATATCCACAGCTTATGGATTAGTTTAGTATTGACTTTGCAACTCAATTGTCTTGTTATCTTTTCCTTAATGTTACTGAAGTCAAATGAAGAATGTAGCAAGTAAATGGAAGAGCAATCCAATGGTAGGCTACATTTTGCTGGAGATATCTTGTATATATCAAAACTCATTTCAAACATTTCTGAACTGAAGGTATTCCAGCCAAAGATGTATTCTATCTAAAACTTTGCAAAGTTAATGCACTTGGAAACAGAGACGGACAGATCTCTCTGTTTCCATTCCAAACGTGTTCATATGGTTTCTTTGATTTTCATTCTACTCTCTTCCACTAAAAATCCCCAGATCTTTTTTCTATCACTGAATTTTTTTTAACACATTTTCCAAGTATTTTCATGTATTTTCTACCAAAAACAGCTGGTGCAATAATAGATTGCATACATATATTTCCACAGAGGAACAAAGCACAAAGGATTCACAGACATGTCCATATCTTATAAAATCTAATCTTCTGGGGAACAGGAGGGGTCTGGAAATGTGTGTTCCCTTGAGAATTTTGCCAAGAAAAGAATGTATAACTCATCTCGACTTGGAAATGAGACGCTGTAACAGCAAGATGAGCTCATCATGTAACTGTCGCAATACCACACATGCAAGACCTCTAAATGTGTCACTAGGCCATCATGACTGTAAGAACAACATGGCCACGGCAGACGACTGAGTATGCCACAATCACACCTATCATGTGCCTGGAGAATATTTAGTGGAAATAAAGGTTGTTACCTTCAGCATGACAATCAGAGCTGAGACCAATTAAGAATGAAAAGCATTTTCAGTAGATCAGTCATCTATCTTGTGATGGGTAAAGCAGTTCATTAACCAGTTACATTTAAGTCAGTTGGCATTTATCACCACACTCTCAAGGCAAGAGCCTTTTCCAGATACTGAAGGATAAGTGGGATAACTTACAGCTGAAAAACAAAGGCGATGCTTGCCATCAGCAGGAATGCTGCTCTGATCCATGCTCTATAAATGTGCAGGCACGGCTTTGCTCTCAGCCCTGGAGGGGAGGAGAAGGTAGGCCAGCCCAGCCTGACCGTGATGTGGGCTGGAATGTCCTGCAGGTTCTTGTGCAGAAAGAACCGATGGCAGTGGGGCACTGGGCATTTTTAAAGACCATTGCCTCTCTGCTGGTTGGATGCTCCTCCTCCTCCTTCTTATATGCCACTCACTGCCACTGGAGGGATGCTGTGCTGGGGTTGGAGAGGGGCAATGCCTAGTTAGAAGGTGCCTCTTTGCCAAGTTAGCAGGGTTTAGTTTACAACATTAAAACAAGGAAATTACATAAAATTAATAAACGTTGTCTCAGGCTGTGGGTCTTTTCAGGAGCTGAGGACAAGAGCTCCCTGGCCTGGGTCCCTCCTTCCTTGCCTTCCTCTCAGGGCACACTGGTCTTTCCGTACTCCTGGGAAGGAGGAGGAGAGGCTGCCCCAACAGACCTCACAAACCAGTGCTGGTCGCTATGGGAGCCAAAGTTATGCTCTCCCCTAGCCTGGGCGACTCCTTTCTTGCCTTCCTTCCTCTCAGGACACACTTGGAAGCTATTCTGATGATCAACAGAAAGCGGGCGAAGGCGGGTGATCGTCAGAACCACCTGAGCCCGGTGGTTCCAAGGCAGCTAGGAAGCCGGTAGTCGTGTAGGTAGGGCTCCGCAGTAGGGCTCTGTGGGTGAACGTTTGCTGGGAGAATGGGCTAAGCCTGCTCTCCCCACAAACCACCTCAAGGCGCTTCACACTAATCGTTCATGTGGAGTGCCTCTTGGTCTTTTCCCAAGGTGCAGTCTCCAAGCTTTGGTAATGCTTGAACAGGACATGTTTCACAGTGTCTACATCTCAGCAGCTTCTTGTTACCCTGAGTCTGGGGTGTTCATTTTTTGTATTTGTTAGCCCTGTACAGTACAGAGGCAAGCTGTTTAGATGGAACAAATAAAAAACTTGCTGGAAGAGATCTCATCTCGCAACTGATACATATATACATAATAAAGGAGCGACCTTCTACAGAATGAAATTCTTCCTGCCTGAAATGAAAAACCACAACGATCTCCAACTAACAGTCTACATTTCCCTTTTGTGATCTATGGAGAAACGTTGCCTCTGAGAGGATGGCATGGATTACCAGCGCTGCAGCCACTGGGAACCTCAGAACCACGTAGGGCAAAAGCACACCACAGATTTATGTTCACCAGCAATTCTGTTTTGTTGGGTGGCTTGTTACATCTCCCCACCGCTCATCCAAAATCAGTTAAAGGGGTGTGGGGGGGGGCACGGTCTGTTTAGGTTTTAGTGTTAAATTGCCACACTGTAAATCCTTCCATCACCACCACCACCCTCAGGTTTCATCTTTTATTAGCAGTCTTTGGAGTAACCTCTGCAATATTGCTTTCTATTTACTGTCTCATGTATTTTAGAAAGTCTGGAGAGTAAGGATTGTGAAACCCTAAAAGAGATGGGTGATTATCTAAACTGATGGCTGTTCATCTCACTGCTTGCAAACAGCACGAGGTGAAGATCATGCAAAGCTGTATAGATCGCTGCTAGTCCTGATTTTCAACCAGCAGCTTTCCCACACAGGACCTCCACTTCTTGGAGTATCTGATGAGGGAAGCTACTTCGAATGAAACTTGCAGCATTAGGGAAGTTGCTGGTATGCTTCCCAGTCTATGGGAAAAACCTATATTAGGCAG
This sequence comes from Hemicordylus capensis, assembly GCF_027244095.1. Taxonomy (NCBI): domain Eukaryota; kingdom Metazoa; phylum Chordata; class Lepidosauria; order Squamata; family Cordylidae; genus Hemicordylus; species Hemicordylus capensis. The sequence continues at coordinate 26,615,701 of NC_069667.1, forward strand.
CACCGATATAGGAAGATGCTGAAATTAGATCCTCTTGCATCAAATTTTTGTCACCCCAACCCAAGAGATGCACTCTTTGCTTTTCATTGTAGTGTCATTGTTCTAAATTGCCTTGGAGATTATTGAACTAAGCCATGGGATAGCAATCTCTAAAATAAATAAAATAATAAAAGAACAGGTTGGGTCATGTTTGCACATTAGATCACCACTTGCTTCGTGGATCACAAATCATTATAATTGATTCCAATTCAGGACAGTATCTGCAGTTGTGCATATGTGGTTTCCGCAACAGGAATAGGAATCATGGCATCTTTAGTAACTGTCTAAACATATCATTCTTGCAGGGTGAGGCTTGCTATTCTGATCGAGTTGAATGATATATTGTGCCTTCTCTAGTGAATTATTTCTCTTTTATATAATAGCTGTCTATCATTTCCTTTAATGATAAGTTAACCTTTCACTTCCTTTAAGTCTATCCTTTGTGGCTGCTTAACCACGCCCAGTTCCAAAATGCTACCGACACTGTTAATTCTTTTAAGTGCTATTTTAAATCAATTAATAACTTACATGAACGCCATATTATGATGTTGGACTTCATTCCCGGCATATTCTTGAAGTTTCTCTGTCTTCATTTGCTTTACTCATTAATCACTGCCCAACTAGGGCTGTCAAAGTTGCCGCTTTGATGTCTCGTTATTCGCTGCCTTCTTTCTTGTCAGCAGTTAATCAAATGCACTCCCTGCTGTGGGCAAAGCACAGTTTGATTTTTAAAAAAAAAAATCAGAGATGATATAGCCCATTCCTTTAAGAGAAGTTTTCAAGCTTTATTTTATTTTAATACAGTGAACTTTAAGCACATTTTCTTGGTTCCCAGGAGAGTCCATGGACATAGAGCCAAACTATAGAGCGATTCTCACGAGTGCGGGTGGGCAGGGAAGGCTCCAAAAAGCTTACCTTCCCTGCAGACGATCAAGGAACCTGGCAGAGGGATTGAGGAGCAGGGCAGAAGTATCTAGGGCCAGATCTAGTTGCTCTGGCCTCCATGAATCCCACAATGCAATGTGCAGCAGGTGCACTGTAATGGGGGATTCCACCAAGAGATGGGCACTCTAGGAGACCATCTCTGGGTGTGGCTGGGCTGGAAGCAGTCCATGATCACACATGAATAAGTAGCCGGTGGTAAGGGAATGCTTGTTTCCTTAACCTCAGCTAACAGCCGGGGTGAATAGCGGGGCTAGGTGGTTTTCCCTAGCCCGGGTTAGGCTGCACGTGAGAACAGCCTCTACATATCACAGTAGACACTGAGTGGCTGCTGAGAATAGTGAGAATAATAATAGTAATAAATAATAATAATAATTCAATTTCTATACCGCCCTTCCAAAAATGTCTCAGGGCAGTTTACACAGAGAAATAATAAATAAATAAGATGGATCCCAGTCCCCAAAGGGTTCACAATCTAAATGATGTCTGTCATCACTCACATCTAAGTGATGTCTGTGCCATGCTCTTCCTTTTCTCCACATAACACATGAGACAATTTACCCATGGTGAGACACTGGCATGGTGCACGTTTATATGCATTCATGCTATAGTGGCTGCATTTGGAATGGTTGCTCAGATGCTGTTCACTGAAACATGGATTCCACCTGTGCTGCTGCATGTGTGTAAACACCACTGACAGTGTTCTGGAACAGGGGTGTCCCACTCTGTCATAAGGTTGCAAGCAAATCTGCAATGTGAAACCCATTATTTCCAATGAGAATTGTGTTGCTGAACTGTGTTTGTGCAACTTAAAGACAGAATGGAACCGCTCTGTTTCGGAACACAGTTGGCGGTGTTTACATCCATGAAGCAGTGTTGGTTGTAGCTCCAACCTCCTGTGTTTTGCTGTGTGGTATGCAAGTCACTGTGGACAGTTCTGGTTGTTCCATCTCAAAAAGGATATTGTTGAGCAACTTCCCTATTGTGGAGCAACTTCGGCCTTTTAAGCCGAGCAAAAAGATAAGTAGGGTGACACATGGGTGTTCTTTCAAAATTAAAGAATTTGTTGTCCCTTTCTCATAATAGTAGAACCCTGGGTCATCCAGTGAAACTGATTGATGGTAGATTCAGAATTGACAATGGACATTGAAAATGGTGGATAGCTTTTGCCTTTTAGGACCTACCATCAACAGTAAAGGACCTAGCAGTCAAGAAATACACCACAGACTAGCACTTGGTAGGGTTTCAATGAAGGCCTTGGAAAGGATATTGAGATGCTGGGATGTGTCTATACCCACAAACAAATTCAGGGAGGACAGCTCCATCTATGGATTTCAGCCATGATGGCTGCATAGAACTTTCACCTTCAGAGACAGTGAGTCATCAATTGTCAGAAAGGAAGAGCAGAAGAAGAAGCCTTTCTTAATGGATCTTTGCTCAGATCCAGCAAGGTTTTGTTTGTTTTTTATTTCCCCTGTTGGTGCAGCCAGTGATGCAGCAAGCCTAGGGAAATACATATGACATTGTATAGTCATGGGTAAGCAAAACCACACATTATAGGAAGAGACAAGGGAAAATATGGTATAAGATGCCTGTTTTCAGTCGCCACCCATGTTCAGGGTGGCTACAGATGGAGGGAAAGATTCAGAAGTAACCCCTCACTTGATGTTTGGAGGGGAGGAAGAAATAAATATTGGACTTTGTGGGGAGATATGGATTATTAGGTTTGGCAGGGAGAGAAAACAGTCAGATGAGTGGGGGGGCTTCTCAAATGCTTTGGATGGGTTTCTGCACTCCTGCCTAGGTCTGTTGTTTTCAGCAATCTTTCCTTAGACATAATACAGAGAACTAATTCAGTGGGATTTTTTAAAAAACTGTTTTTTCTATGTCATATCACAAACGGTGCTGAAAACCCCCCAAGCTTTAGAAGCATTTTTTGACATGGTGGGGTGGGAATTGAGCAGGGTGAGAAACTCAGACCTCCATTGGGAAGGTGTGATTAATTGCACGGTTCTTAGCGTCTTGACCTTCACCATGGATTTATAGAATTTAGAGTTAGGGAAAATATCACTTGGCAAAAGGACTGAATGCAACATTAAGTCAATGCACTGAAATGAGTAGGAATGTAAATGTGTGCCTTCCATTTCCTTCAGTGGGACTTGTCCAAAAGATGCTTCATGCCGGAAGCATGTGGAGCACTCGGTACTAAGTTTTACTGTTTGAAATGGAGCATGTTCCAATTATCGGCAAATTACTTCAAGCCTGGAAATCAACAGCAACATTTGCTGCCTGTCTATCAGGGTCAAAAGAACTGCTTCTTTTTAATACGTAGGCTAGAAAAAGAGCTGTTGTCAGAAACCATCAGGGGGTTGTAAGTCAAATGAGAACATCCAACTGCGAGAAATTTCCACCCTAGGATAAAAGTGAACTTTTCAATTGTCTTTCGACTGCCGTCGACTGAGGCAAAAATCCTGCAAAATATCTAAAGTAGGGGGGAAAGCAACATTTAGTGGGCAAATGGAATAACACTTACAGTCTCTCAGATTACACATCCAGAAGGCACCTTCCTACTCTCCCAGTAAGGTGCTGGAGCATTAGGACTGAGCAGAAACATGAACCCATTTAAAAATTTAGCATTTATGTGAGCTTCTTTATGGTTTTGAGCGAATGTTCATTCATGTCAATTTACAATCAGCACGTACAAGCCCAAATGATATCAGCATGCAGTGACCGCCATATTGTGCAGTGTGGTATCTGCCTTGTTAGAGAATGCATGCACAATATGCAATAATTGCACAATTGCAGTTGCACTATGGACAGCCATGAGTTCCAACGGCCAATCACCACTCAGCTGTGTTTGAACAATTCTTGCATTTTGTGCCATGGACCAACCATGGCTGCCGGAACTGGCACCAAAGAAGGGGAGTCCCAGACAGTCCCGTAGGAACTCTGATGCTTGAAGGCTGACCTACTCCTAGAGATGGCCCTGATTGAAATCATGTGTTACCATGTGGACAAAAAGATGCCTTGGTGAAAACAGTTCCTCTATCTATCTATCTATCTATCTATCTATCTATCTATCTATCTATGCAAGATAGGAAGCTGCCATATACTGAGTCAGAAAATTGGTCTATCTACCTTCAGTGGGGAAGTGGGGAAATGCTTGACTAACAAGCAGAAGGTTGCCGGTTCAAATCCCCTCTGGTACTATATTGGGCAGCAGCAATATAGGAAGATGCTGAAAGGCATCACTTCATACTGCGAGGGAGGAGGAAATGGTAAACCCCTCCTATATTCTACCAAAGAAAACCACAGGGATCTGTGGGCACCAGGAGTTGCACAAACACAAGACTTGCACAAACACAGCTGCGTGGTGATTGGCCGTTGGAACTCATGGCTGTCCATAGTGCAACTGCATTTGGGCAACTATATGCATGCAAAGCAGATGCTCTACCACTGAGTGATGGCCCCCTCCATCACATCCGGAAAGGTTAGTGGTAGGAAGGATGGTCGCAGTGGTGACTCCTTGTCAGTCCACCTCCACAGGACTTTTGTGAATGGAAAGACATCGACTCCCCAATTTGACATGCCTGTCATTTGTGAGTGTTAAAGGACAGTGCTCTTGTCCATTGGGCAGAGATTCTTGAGGAGAATATAATCTTTCTACTCCTTCCAGAACATGATTACAGGTCAAGCTCTTTCCTTTTTGAAAGTATGGACCAGCTTTGACCCTATAACCATGGAAATGCATTCCCCAAAGCCCCCAACTCTGAGTGTAGTTACTCAGCTCATAAAGAAACAGAAATAAATGAGGCGGTAAGAAATACTAAGCAGCATTTGTTAGCAACCGAACAGTTGGCACAGTTTTGCAAATATGTACATGCAATTAACATATTTTTTTCTGTGTTGTAGTACTTAAAAACACACACACAAGCACATTAGCAACAGGAAACTTACCATAGTTCCGTAAGCATGTACATTGGTAAATAAAATATGTTCCATGAAGTACTGAGAAACTTGATTTTCATTTACAAGCACCGTGGAACTTTGAGGCAGAAACAAGGTAGCACATGGAATGGGTCAAACCAGTGAATTATACTATTACTATAGATATTTACATACCGTGTTTTAACAGAAGTTCCCGAAGTGGTTTACATAGAGAAATAAATAAATAATAATACATAAATAAGATGGCCTGCTTTTGAGCCACAGTCAAAAATAGACATGACAGACACCAGCTACAGTCACTGGAGGGATACTGTCATCGTCGTCGTCGTCATCATCATCATCCAATCAATGGGCCAGACCCCAGAAACAAAACAGGTGCCAGGTATGATGGATCTCAATTCCACCATTGGAATTGGAAGGGACTGTGACATGATCTTGAGATATAACATCCTTGATTGATTGATTGATTGATTGATTGATTGATTGATTAAGTGCTGTCAAGTCAATGTTGACTCTTAGCGACTACATAGATAGATTCTCTCAAGGATGTTCTGTCTTCACCTTGGCTTTGAAGGTCTCGCAGTGGTGCATTCATTGCTGTCGTAATCAAGTCCATCCACCTTGTTGCTGGTCGTCCTCTTCTTTTCTTTCCTTCAACTTTCCCCAGCATTATGGACTTCTCAAGGGAGCTGGTTTTTCTCATAATGAGTCCGAAGTATGATAATTTGAGCCTGGTCATTTGTGCCTCGAGTGGAAATTCTGGATTGATTTGTTCTAGGATCAATTTATTTGTTTTCCTGGATGTCCATGGTAGCCTTAAAAGTCTTTTCCAGCACCAAAGTTCAAAAGCATCAGTGCTTTTTCTATCTGGCTTCTTCAAAGTCCAGCTTTCACATCCATAGAGTGTCACAGCAGAAACCATTGTCTGAACGATTCTAATCTTTGTAGGTGTAGACACATCATGGCATCTAAATATCCTTTCCAAGGCCTTCATTGCTATCCTACCAAGTGCTAGTCTGCAGCTTATGTCTTGACTGCTGGATCCTTTGCTGTCGATCCTAAAAGGCAGAAGCTATCCACCACTTCAATGTCTTCATTTTCAATTCTGAGGCTGGTTGCTGTACCCATTGTCTTTAGTTTAGTCCTGCCATCCTTAGGGAGGTGCAAAATTTCCTTGTGAAATGGAAGGTCTTGAGAGTCTTAGGGAAGCTATTGTGAAGTTCCTTCAAAATTCCTCAGGCGTCTTCTGTGAGGAGGAACCTCCCAATCTGTCTCTCATTTCATTTCATGTGAAATGTAATAAAAATGAAATTCAACAGGTGCAGCAGCTTCCTGCATCACTCCCCCAGGGAATCTACCACCCAAGGACTTTGTGGAGTCCCAGTCTGAATAGAAAAAGGCAGGAGAATTGCAGGTTGCAATCCATGCACAATGTTTCTGTTATTTGAGGACTAGAGTGGCGTGCTTTGAGAATGCAGATCTACAACGTTGGTACTGCTGGCACATTCCCTTTGTGGGATGCTGTTGATATTGGTCACAGTGCATCAGGCAGAAATCCATCAGGCAAGTGATTGTGGGTGCCACACCTGAATAATTTTTCCTGTACATTTAGGTGGCATTCTGGCATGGCACTATGCCCCACAAAGCTGCATTAAGCAGACATTCATTAGGTTTATCTCTAGCAGGTGATTGAGGAAGCTGTCCATGTTGAATTTCTACCTGTATACCTCTTTTCCCAGCTCTGTGTCAAAGACCAAGCAATGCGTGGGTGCATAAAGCCTAATTTGTGAAGCCAAAATAGTATACAAAACTTTAAAAATGGTTTAGATTGTGGTAGGGAACCATCGTATTTCTTTTCAATGTAAAAGGCATGTTTCCTCCCTCAGCACCTTTTAAAAAACTAGACATATCTTTACAGAGAGTACTGCAGGGGGTGGGGTATACATATTTTAAATAAATGCTTTTTTAAAAAACTGCTTGAGAACTTCTTTTGAAAAGTGGTATATAAATATTTGTAGTAGTACAAAGTCTTTATTGCTTACATGGTGTGGAAGTTAAGGTGTGTATATATAATAGACTTCAAGGACTCAATTATTGATGTTAGTATTAGTTTTAGTATTTAGATAGTTGTTAGTAGTATTTTTTTCCCCAGTATTCTCTTGCTTATTGTACTTTTTCATTATTTAAAGAAATGTTAGTTTTGGTGCATTATTGCTCATAGATAGATACATAGATTGATTGACTGGTTGATATGCAATAGTCTATAAAAAACCTAGAATTCTTTATGTCCACAAACATTTCCAATTTCCCACACCCTGGTTTGGAACACTCCCCACGAAAGCAGTGATATATCTATAAGTAGAGAGCATATTGAAAGGTAGCTGGTTTAAGAAACTAAGCTAAAGCACTTCTTTGCCATGGATAATTTAAGAAACAAAATACCACTGCTTTTTAGTTTTAAAATGGGAAATGTGATGGGTAATAATCATTCTTTTTCCTACAGATCTCAGCTAGGACATTTTTACTGTGGGTGTGCAAAGATCCAAATTCAGTAAAATGAACCATCAGCATCTGATTCACCCCCCAAAGACCCACAAAAGCAGCAGATCGACATTTTATCAACTCTGGAGTTTAATAGCAAGGGGATAAAACTAAATTGATCTCAGACTTATTTCAACCTGTTAGCCAAAGCTGGAAATTAAGTAGGGTCTGGGATTATTTTCACAGTAAAAATGATAGCGTAGAAGATTGCTGCTCATCAAATTATACTGTTTGATATATGTGTCTCTGTTTATCCATATTAGCCAGGGAAATAAAACAGGAATCCATGTGTGCATTAAAGCTTCTGGCTGAAAAGGTAATGAATATATGTGAGCCATCATGTCTTTAAATCATTTGATAATCATAATTAAGATGTGATATTGCTCAGCTCATTCATTATTGCTGCTTCTCCAACTGCAGTATGGGATAGGATTGTTGGGAAATGAGGGCCAAACAGATATTTCCATTGGCAATGACAAGATTTAGAGGGGAAGGAATGCAGGACGAAGTCAATCATTTGTATTGGTTATAGGGTGAATATTCATCTATCATGTAAGGTAACTTTTCTGGACAAGGCTGATAAGGAGAGTAAGTGGCGTTTTCTGAAAGATACATGATAGTTTGAACAAGGTTTTCACTTGAACTGCTGCCTTCAGGATAATCTGTGCCATTTAGTCTATACCTACAAAGATTAGAATCGTTCGGACAATGGTTTTTCCCGTGACACTCTATGGATGCGAAAGCTGGACTTTGAAGAAGCAAGATAGGAAAAGTATTGATGCTTTTGAACTTTGGTGCTGGAGAAGACTTTGGAGGAGACCATGGACAGCCAGAAAAAAAACCAATGGATCCTAGAACAAATCCATCCAGAATTTCCACTCCAGGTACAAATGACCGGGCTCAAACTATCATACTTCAAACACATTATGTAAAGCTTCGGCTCCCTTGAGAAGTCCATAATGCTGGGAAAAGTTGAAGGGAAGAGAAGAAGAGGACAACCAGCAGCAAGGTGGATGGACTCAATGATGGCAGCAATGAATGTACCACTGAGAAACCTTAAAAGCCAAGTTGAAGACAAGTCATCCTTGAGAGAATCTTTCTATGTGGTCACTAAGAGTCAACACCGACTTGATGGCACTTAATCAAGCAATCAATCAAAATTCATCTATCAAAATTCTAAAAAGTCCAGTTGAACAGAACTTCCTATCATTCCTTCATCACACAACTCCCCTACAGCCTATTCTGGCACCCATTGAAATGTGATTTTCAATTGGCTATGTGGTCAGCCCAAGGGTGCAGAGAAGCACAGGTAAATGGCGAAAACGTCTCCCAGCCCCACAAAGCAGTCCTTGGGCTCATATGGCAGCATTTGCGGGGGGGGGGGGTGTAGATGGGGATAGCCTGTCCCAGGCTATTCCTCTGTGACCCTGGGTAAGTCCAGAAATGCCTTAAGGACACCACAAGATATCCATGAGTTCCCACAGAACTGTGTATATTTGAATATATAAGAACAGCCCTGCTGGATCAGGCCCAAGGCCTATCTAGTCCAGCATCCACAGTGGCCAACCAAATGCCTCTGGGGAGCTCACAGGCAAGAGGTATGTGCATGCCCTCTCTCCTGCTGCTACTCCCCTACAACTGGGATTCATAGGCATCTTACCACTGAGGCTGGAGGTGGCCTATAGCCCTCAGACTAGTAGCCATTGATAGACCTGTCCTCCATGAATTTATCTAAGCAAATCTTACAGTCATTCTGGCTGGTGTGCTGCCACCACATCTTGTGGCAGAAAATTCCATAGGTTAATTATGTCTTATGTGAAAAAGTACTTCCTTTTGTCATTCCTAAATTTCTTGTCAATCAGTTTCATAGGATGACCCCTGGTTCTAGTGTTATACTAGAGGGAGGAATATTTCTCTCTCTCTATTCTCTCTACACCATGCAGAATTTCATAGACCTCTTCCAGGTCAACCCTCAGTCATATTTTTTTTAAACTAAAAAGTCCCAGGTGTTGTAGCCTTACCTCATAAGGAAGGTGCTCTTGACCCTTGATCATCTTGCCTGCCCTCTTCTGCACCTTCTTCAGTTTTATAATTGTATTCATTTATTTGTTGTTCAGTTTTTATACTACCTTTCATAATGCATCTCAAGGCAGTTTAGAAAAGTTCAAATACAATAAAACCCTGTCAAAGTTACATTTACATAATGTCCTTTTTGAGGTATGGTGACCAGAACTGTACACAGTACTCCAAATGTGGCCACACCATTTGCAGAGATTGGCACCCAAAACTGGTAGCCGGTTTGCAAAGAAGGAAAATGCAAACAAGCAGCTAATTGCACAAGCAATTCAACTGCGAAATGATGCAGATCTGCATTCTGTTGCTTACAGAAATTGGTATGCTTTCAAATGGAAAGACAATATCCAGTTGTGGTGATAATATGCATATTATGTTCAAAAGTAATTTGGATCTGCACTGTGCAGAATCACAGAGCTGCTTTTGTGGGTAAGCATCCCAAACATGTGATGTCAATAGTGTGTGGGAAAGACATAACAATCTGAAGACACAAAGGAATAGGCTACAAGCCCCTGAGAACTTGATTCTTGTGTCTGAACACTCCGAATCAAAATAATTTACAGAAATGCACACCACAGCTGAAACTAAGCTTGTGACTGAGTGGCAAGAATGATGAACTTTATGGGCTGTTAGAAGTATAGCATGCAGGGCTGTGGGTAGGGTAGGGTAGGGTAGGCATCTGCCCCCAACATGACCAGTGGTCAACAATCTAGAACAGCAGTTTCATGAATACCATGACATCCTTCAAAAATAAATGCACCAATGCAAGCGCTTCATGCAAGAGTATATCCTGCTTCATTCGAGGTGAGGGAGCAAGAACTTCACGAGTCCAGCTGAACAGAACGGAAAAGTCACAGCGGAGTAGCCATTCATCATATTCTGCTGAAAGGTATGGCCCCTAGCCAGATATGAAGGTTTTCTTTCCGGTTTGGCTGGCTTTGCACTTGACACATTCTCAGAGGTATTCACTTCATTATTGCTGCACACTTTTCAAAGCCTGCACCGTGGCACAGGAGACAAGTTCTGGACTTGGCTCAAATGAAACCGGGGATGGCTGACTCGAAAACAAAACAAGTGCAAGAGGGAAGGTAATTTGGAGAGAATACTCTTTCACTGAAGCCTAAAAATGGGTAAGAGATTGCCACATTACAATTTCCTGCAGCAGTCTGCAGTAAAAGAGACCAGTGAAGTTGCTGAACTGGCGAAGAGCCCTATAATGTAACTGCCACCGAGTTGACATTCTGCATCTGTAGAAAACAAGCAGGTTGTTGAAGCTAAGGGGTTACAAGATGAGAGGCTGCAAGAAGAGGGAGATTTGTCAGTCAAAAGGATAAGTCTCTGAGAAGTTGACGTGGGACTAATAGCTGGGTCTAAGCAACAGCAGAAGGATAAAGCTTTAGCCTCCAAGGCTTCATGGAAAAGTTAAGTGGCTAGCTGTTTCTTCTGCAGCAGAGACATTTTGAACGCTGGGAAAAGACTATGTAGAGCAGAATATGGATGATTCCTCATGTGAGATGGAAGATAGGATGTTTGCTGTTTTGATGAAAGCAATTTGGGCACAATCCAACCATATTAATAACCAATGATAACAACACTTTTATTAGAGAGGGGAGCTGCTCTTGTGGCAGCAAGCATGACTTGTCCCCTTAGCTAAGCCAGGTCCACCTGGTTGCATATGAATGGGAGATTAGAAGTGTGAGCACTGTAAGAGATCCCCCTGAGGGGATGGAGCCACTCTGGGAAGAGCAGAAGGCTTCAAGTTCCCTCACTGGCTTCTCCAAGATTCCTGCCTGCAACCTTGGGGAAGCTGCTGCCAATCTGTGAAGACAATACTGAGCTAGATAGACCAGTGGTCTGACTCAGTATATGGCAGCTACCTATGTTCCTATTATGATCAAGCAATGTTAGCAATGTAGCATGTGAGCATTGAAGTAACACAGAACTCTTCCTGGTTCTTCTGGTGGCGGAGGGAATCTTTGTGGGCCATGGCATTAAGGATTTGTCCACAGATCAATCAGTCCATATATGCCTGTAGCTTATGGCAAATGTGCAAATGTTAGAGCAGCTCAAATCAAATAGGGCTTTTCACTTCACAGATATATTAGTATTTGGCAAACAGAGAGTTCTAATGATTCATCTGTGCTTTCCATTCCTTCCTCCCTTATTCTAGGCAAATTGTGCTGGATATATGTATTTATTTTGTGCATTTTCCCATTTTGAAACCCCTTCTCTGCATTATTTATTTAAAATATTTATACCTCGCCCCCTGCAGAGCACTACTGCTTACAACATTAGGGTGGCTTACGACATTAATAAAACAGATACAAAATCAATACGGTTAAAAAGTTAACAGCTAAAATTGTGCCTAAAGCCACAATTAAAATAACATTTAAAAAATAACACATTTAAAAAGTTGAAGTTAAAAGAAAAGGCCCTTTCTCAGCTACTCACCAGTCTCATTTTATTGGCAGCAGAACCCAAAGAAGGAACCCTTTGTAGACCATAGGGAATGACGAGTCTTATACTTCTCCAGAATGTCACATGATCTAAATATATGAACACTTTTGCCAAATAGAACTCAGTCTCTCAGTGGTTGTTTAGCCATATTGTTCCACCATTTTGTATAGCAAAATTGGCAAGGCTACTGAATTAAAGAGGTCTTTTCCATGGATCTGGACAATCTAAATTCTCTCAGAGCTTCAGCTTGTTCTAAATACTTGGTGCTTGTTGTTGTTTCCCCACCAACAATCATTATTTAGCTGGAATGTTACGAGTGTCCATTGAGCATTATAAACTGACCCAGAGAATTTCAGCTGAGCTGGAATCTGGAAGAAGAGATATAGACAAGTGTCACTGATTAAAAATGTACCATCTGAATAGATTTAACTATAATCCTAATATTTGCATATCATTTAAAATGTATTCTCTATTAACAAAAGGCTGCAAAGATGGTGAAAATTATATTAATAAATGATGGATCAATTTAATTCAAGATGTTTCTGATACGGGGAATCAAAACCATAATAAAATAGCATCTCCTATTTCCCTTCATTGCTGATCGGTTGGTGCAATTGGGAGCTTTAGATAAATTGCTCCCTGCTCATAATCTGCTTTCATTCTCCCTGGCCCTTTTCACAAGATCTATTGCCAAAGAATGAGACTGTATTTTTAATATATATATACCTGATCAGAGCAAGAGCAATACACAAGCAGTCTTGCATCAAATTGGTTCACACGTGCACAGAGTTCACCGGATTAGTCTAAATTTCAACTGACTTAAACCGAATGTGTGAACTGAATCCATTGAAAGTGCTTGAGTGATATGAATTTCCATCCATGGCACATTGAGATGGATCATTCACACCTGCAACTCATGACTTGATGTTGCATTCATCCAGTGATGTACATTCATTGTGTCAACCGGTCCTTGGCATGAAGCATTATCCATATATAATAGATTCTGATTAATATTTGCTTTTGCTTTAAAAAAATCAAGCTGTCAAGTCCTCTGTAACTTTCAAAATTCAAAGCCACAAATTATATTGGAACACGATCAAAACTGTTCTCATCTTTTTTAATCTTTTGATAGTCACTGATCAATTAAGCAATTATGACAAGCTAGATATAAAAATACAATCCTAAGTAAAAGGAGCTGCAGGAAAAAAAAGAAACCTTATTGGAATATAATAGGTTTTTTTCGTATTTAAATTTAAATTTTCATTATAATTGAATCATTAGACTTCAGGGTGCAATTAATGGTGAAACTCATCTAAATTAGACTAAAACTAAGGTAGATTATTAAAGACTCTTATTAATTTTTCCCATAAACCCAATTGGAATTGTCTATTACTTTTGCATAGAAAGTATGTGATATACGACCACAGAGAATGGCTTGGTTCGCTTATTTGTTCAAGTTATTCTCATCTGGGGGGTATTTCAAATGGGATTGTGCTCGTCCATACCATAGTTCAGAATTTCACCAAGGTACCTAAGCCATAGACATTTATATAATGATGATATATTTAACCTTGGAGAAGCTTTTGCAAAACTGCTCTTCGGTACTTAATTAATCATGCTGGCTAGAAAACTTCATGAATGCACCAACTACTAGCACATTTCACTGACACACCTAACTAAAGTGATCTCAGACCTAATCTGTTCTTGAAGGTTGGAACTTGTACTGTAGCATCTAGCAGCAGCCACTTTCTGGTGCCTTGCTTCATGTGCTGCTAACAATGTGGTCCCTTGGCAAGCCAGACAGATTAGGGTGTGTGCTCCATAGACCCAGTACTGGCCTAAACACTACCAGCTGACCCCCGCCCCCAAGCCCCTTGGGGAACACCAGTCCAGTATCCAAGCTTCTCAGACTGAGCTTCTCAGTCTCGTTTCTAAACAATTTGTCTATGGAATCGCAAGATTGCCTTGTCTCACCTTGTACCGATATCACACCTGATCCTCAACCCACCCTCAGCCCACATCTTCTGCATCTGAGTCTGTTGATTCTCATCTACATAGGAACATAGGAAGCTGCCATATACTGAGTCAGCCATTAGTCTCTCTAGTTCAGTATCGTCTTCACAGGCTAGCAGTGGCTTCTCCAAGGTTGCCGGCAGGAATCTCTCTCAGCCCTATCTTGGAGATGCTTCCAGGGAGGGAACTTGGAACCTTCCACACGCAAGCATACGGATGCTCTTCCCAGAGTGGCTCCATCACCTAAGGGGAATATCTTACAGTGCACACACATGTAGTCTCCCATTCATATGCAACCAGGGCAGACCCCACTTAGCAAAGGGGACAAGTCGTGCTTGCTGCCACAAGAACAGCTCTCCTCCCATTTTCATTGGGGTTGAAAAATCACAGTTGTATGTTGCATCGCTTAGGTCACACACTGGCCACATGATCATGTACCTGGGGATAACCAGACCAGAAACACATTGAGCCAGATGTGAAACCAGCATCTTATGTAGTTCAGACATAATCTCATAGAATGGCCAAGAATGGTTTCTGATTTATGTTTAAATAAGCTTACTATATTTAAGTTTGCCTTTTCAATGTACCCCTTTTCAGAGTATAGCTATCAGGGAGTATGATTTGGCCAGTCCTCATCAAAGAAAATGGTACTGTAATTAGATGGATTGTTTGTTAGCCCAAGAAATTAAAGAACACTGATACGGCATGAACAATTTAATGCAATCTTGTTTATTGTCTCTATGGTAATTCCTCCTCTCCTCCCTTCACAGTTTCCTGCTCTGCAATAATGTTTTGATTTTCAGTACAAACTATTTTGATTTATCTTTGCTTGAACTACTGTACTTACAGCCTGTAATGATACATTCATTCATTCATTCATTCATTCTCAATATATCTGTTGCATCATATTACTATTGTGGATTTTGCAACAGGAGTCTCTGTGATAGGATAGACTGACTCTCTCTCTCTCTCTCTCTCTCTCTCTCTCTCTCTTTGGTCCTTTAGATACCTTGCAATCCTGAACTGGTTCTGCTCATCCGCAGCCTTAATGATTGTGCAGAAAAGACACAAAGAGAATTACAGTTATTTGTTCTTTCATCTACAACAGGAGCATGATGCATGAAAATGACCATGTTTGTGGCAGGGTGAAAAACTAGAATTTGCATGATTGTTGGTAACCATTTAGGGATGATACTTCCATTGCCTCTAGTCCTTTGTAGCTTTTATTTTGACTTTCTTCAGAGGAGTAGGCCACCAAAGCGTTGGCTTTGACCTATAAAGCTTGCGATGGCCATAGGGCCTGGATCGCTGAGGGGCCGCATTCTCCTTTAATGTGAATCTACCTGTTTGAGAAGATTGTCTTCTAAAGTGCTGCTCTTGGAACTTAAAATTCTACCACAGGCTTTCTTCTTTTGCCACCCACTTAGTGTCATTTCTTTCCAGAGAAGGCCCCTCAGGAATTGTGTACAGCTGCTGAAGCTGGATAGCACAGTTGTCCTACCCAGTTTTGGGTTGTGTGAACGGCCCTCATATGTTCATAGGTACAAATGTGCCGTGGGCTTAGTGGTAGAGCATCTGTTTTGCGTGCAGAAGGCCCCAGGTTCAATCCCTGACATTTTTGCTAACCTGCTAACTTGGCAAAGAGGCACCTTTTAACATGGTGATTCTCTTGTATTTAGCAGGAGGAGAGTAACTGGCCTTCTCCACTCCCAGCACAGTACCCCCAGTGACTGTTGCAGGTGTCTATCTTGTGTTTCTTTTTAGATTGTGAGTCCTTTGGTGACAGGGATCCATCTTATTTATTTATTATTTCATATGTGTAAACCACCCTAAGCCATTTTTGGAAAGGCAGTATAGAAATTGAATGCATGAATCAATCAATCAATCAATCAATCTCCAGATAAAGTTGGGGAAGATTCCTGCCTGGAAGTTTGGAGCACCCACTGCTAGTCAATGTAGACAATACTGAGCTAGATGGACCAATGGTCTGACTCAGTATAAGGCAGCTTTCTATGAGCATTCACCCACGTATTTTTAATTAATCTATTCTTCATCTCAGATACCAAACAGCTTCTCTATTTCATAAGATGACTCTTTTTTTAACAGAAAATCATTGCTTCTGAGACAAGATGTTATGTACCAAGAATTTAGCCTGAAGTGAACATTTATGAGAAACATATAAAACTCTGGAAATGGATTTATAGTAGCCTTGGTTAAAAAAAACCTCTAACTGTATGAATCTCTAATCTGTAATACGGTTTCGCTGATTTAAATGAGTGTACTTCTCTTTTGTTTTATTAACGTTATTTGGATCTCCAAATGCTTCGGGGTGGAAACAAAATCCTGGGTGTTATAATTGTCGCCTTTTAAATAAACAGCTTCTCTCTTAAGAAAAATACATGAATCAAAATAAAGTGTGAAAAGAGGCAGACTGCTGAAAAGCTACATTTAAACATGCTGTAGATTTAATTTTAAAACGTTGGGAAGCAATTCAAGGGCGCCATACATCCACTCAGTACCAAGTGCCGTGTACAACAAAAGGGTGCGTCGTTATTTACTGGTCTTGCCGCATGGTAGACCCAAGAGGTCAGGGCCTCCGGAGCTGAAGCATTCAGCACAGTTTTTAAAGGCATCTCCTCATGTCTTTTGCTGAAACCAGCTAGCAAAACACTGTCCTGCACAAACAATATCAAGATGTCCAAAGGCGAAGCTAGTCATGGAGGCTATTCACACAGACATGCAAAACCAGGCTAAGGGAGCCCAGCCTGGTTTTGCACACAGGTGTGACCTGCCAGGATTGGCCCCATCACGGCAGCAACACAGCGGTAAACCCACCTAAACAGCCACCCTCTAAATCACGGTTAAGGGAGTGAGCTGTCACACTGCGGGGAGCCTGGGGCGGTGAGGGGAGGGGATCCCTGTGTGATGCATCCTGGTAGTTCCGGGGGCTGGGTCAACACATCCTGGCCCTCCTGCTGCCTGGCCATGTGGTGTCTGGGCATGTAACACGAGCAGGATTGTCTGTGGGGTAGGTAAGTTAACCCGCCTTCCCCACTGACCGCCCTTTAGCCCTTCTCTGTAATCATGAGAAGAGGCTCATGATTTCATTCACAATGTTGGCCAAGACATTTTTTGGCCTGCAAATAGCACATATGCGGGTGCTATGAATTAGGACTATGGTTAACTACTACCTTAACCCTAACCCCTTGCCACCTCACAAGTCCTTGGGTGTCGGGGGCAGAGGGGGGGTGATGGGAGGGCCCATTGCAGTTGGAACCACAATGCTGTGGTGCCATTTGCCAAGGAAAATGAAAACAGCCGTGACAGTCTGTTGGCTACTCTCCAACTCCCCACCTTGTGGGTGGGAGGGCCAGAGAAGACGAGTAGGCTCAGGGCCCATGAGAAGGCTGCTGCCATGACAGACCAGAGGTCATATCTGTAGGCTTGCGCGGAGGCAACAGGAGAAAAGGATGACCACCTTCCTAATCATCATCAAGGACTCTGAGCAGGATTAGCCCTTCCCTGAGGTGAAGTGAGGTGGCCATCTCAGGCAGTAGATTTCTGGAACATCAGTGAGGTAGCAAGACGCCCATATCTCCATCCCCAATGGTGGGCACTGAATACACCAGGACCTGCTTAGCTTCCGCAAGGTGGCCTTTAGGCCATGGTCCGAGCCTAAGGGGATGGGGAGGTAGCTCAGCAGAAGAGCATCTGCTTTGCATGCAGAAGGTACCAGTTTCAATCTCCTGGCAGCATCTCCTGGTAGGGCTGGGATGGGGAAGAATATTGTTGGCAACCTCGGCGAGAGGCTGCCAGTCAGTGTCGACAATACTAAGCGAGGTGGACCAACGACTTGGTAGAAGGTGGCTTCCTGTGGTTTCGGTTGCCCGCATGCAAAATAAATATTTAAGCTGTTGTCTTTTACAAGATGCAGGAAAGAGTAAATGCTCAGAAAGTATTTAATATACCCCAAGCAACGGGGGAGTGGGGGACACTTTGAAACTCGGCAGCAACTACAGTAACAGAAATCATTTCAGACATTATCGCTAATCACACATGTCTAGCAACCACCTAATTAAAGTCCATGGAGAAATTAGCACAGGGGAATTTGAGAAGAGAGACATTAGATAAAAAGAGGGTGGCGTAGAAGTTATCCCTGCACTGTAGCCACAGCGAGGTTGTCCAGTCCAGCTGTTGTGAACAGACTACAATCAAACATGTCTGATCCCCTACATCATTTGGCAGCTGTCCAGGTATGTCAAGAATCAATTTAATTCTCGCAGTAAGGTGCTAGTCTAAGAAGCAGACCCCAAACTAGGACTGGGAGTGATGCTTCCAAAATTCTGCTCAACCAAATTTCTCTCCCATCCTCCCACAATTTGGCCGAGCCCCAATTTTTAACATTTCACCTGGCATGCGGGACTGTGATGAAATGGAGGTGATTCTATGCTTTCCCGGAATCTACTCTCAGTAGAGAGATTGCTCTGATCCCAAATCTAGGAGCATGACACTCCTTCAAGGTAGGCTGACACCAACAGAAGACCAGTCTAAAGCCACTGGCCAGGCTTAGACACCTAGAACTGTTTGGCTTGGGACTTACAGGCACTGTTCAGCCAGAGTACACACAACCCAGCTCTAGACAACAAGATAGTTTTCTGAAACTAACTTAACAGTAGCAAATGGCCTTATCAGGCATATGGGGAAGAGCTGTGCAAGTAACCCTCCAGAACCTGTTAAATCAGACTGAAATCACCTCTAAATATATGGACTTTATTAAGAAACAGGGGTTGCACACAGTATAAGGGATTAGGGGAAAATAGGGTGGAACTGGGAGTAAAGAAAGGAATACAGGAATTCATAAGAAAATACAAAAAGGCATTTACTATCTGACTAGCACTGAGTTTTACTTTAGTCTATCAGTAGGCAGGTCCTTGGCTGAGAGAGCATTAATCTCTGCAGCATCTCCATGGAGCACCCATGGAAAATGGTGAACACTGGCCAGGCCTTTGTCCTCTAGCTTTAAAGCCATGAGGGAGGGGGCGAGCTCGGCTTAGGCGACTGTGGGTCTCATACCTGTCTGTAGTTCAAAGAGGATGCTAATAATTTCCTCCCCTCTGGGTGGTGAGATGCAAAGTGGCCCTATCTTCTGTGTCAGATAAGATGAGGGGATTAATGAAGGGAGGGTCTGTGAGATGTGATGCTTTCTCTTCAAGATGATGGAGGTCTGTGTTTGTCACAGGGACATACTAGGGAGCAGTTTTACACACACCTACATGCCTCCAGTTCACCTTCTCATTATCTGCTAGGTGGGGTGGAGTTGAAAAGACAAACTCCCTGTGAAAAAAAGGACAATATTCACATCTGTTCACCCAGGCTTTTAATTAATATTGTTTTGATAGTTTCATTGCTGTTTTGGAATGCTGCTTTGAAAATTTTCAATTGATGTGATGTTTTGAACTTTTTGTTTTTTGTTCTAGCTAGTGTTTTACCTTTTCTGTTTTTATTTTGTTGTGGACTGCCCAGAGATGTGAGTTTTGGGTGGTACAAAATATGTTAAATCATCATCATCATCATCATCATCATCATCATCATCATCCTTGGGAAGGACTCGATGTCTGAATAAAACAAACCAGTCAATAACACCTGTCTGTCTGACTACATAAACAAGAAATAATAATAATAATAGAAGCCACTTTCAAGGGAGACCAGGATGAGTCTGAGCAGTGGTGGCAGAGTTCCAGTGAGGCAGTGGATGACACCCTATGGGGTGTCCCTGCCTCTGACATCTCCAATCCATCACCTTGGTGGCTGCCTCATCAGGGTTCATGGCAAGGCTAGCTCCACTGCACAAGGCAAAAGGAAATGTGTTTAATTAACTCATTCTTTTCTCTGCCTTATTAATTTTCTCTCTCTGGCGCAAACGCCAATGCAAAAACAAATATTTTTTGCAAAACACACATCTCTGCTAAAGTCATAACAATTTAGGTTTTGTCAGGGGAACCTGAGTAATTGTGAAGCAAGGACCAATGGAGAGAGTGATAGATGCACATATTCTCATTCTCCTACAGTGTGTGTGTGTTTGTTCAGTTTGATGAATTAGGAGGAAAACATAGATTAGGTTTGCTATAAATCTCTAAGCTTTCATTTAAATGGCTATATTATTGTATACAGGGAGAAGTATTCATGTGGCAATAGTGGGAATCAAGTGCCTATTCAGAGCCAGAGGAATGGTTTTTGTAACCAAACTTTTGTTCTACACAACCATAACACCAATTTACACTTTCCGAAGCAGTCAGCATAATTTTGAACTGTTTGGTGGTGCTGTTATCTTGCTTTGTAGTTTGTCATGAGCATCCCTTTTTGGACTGGGTGTAAGAATGTCCATACCTCTGTTTGACGCTTGCAGAATGTTCCGTTTGGGGGTTACCTGAAAAATGGCCTGCTAAGGACATGAAAAGAGCCCGGATGGATTTGACCAATGGTGTGTCTCGACCGTCCAGTTCTCCTGTCCATGTACCTTCCTACATTTCCTGCCCTGCCAGTGATTATATGCATGAGTCTAGTACTAACTTTGTGGCATTCTAGTATCACTAGTTATGGATTGGGCAACACATCTAGGTAAATTAATGCAGTTGGTTTGAATCAAGGAAGCTGGTGGCCCAGCCTCCAGCCTGGAATAAACTAAAGGACCAGTCAATCTTTTCAGTTGTCTCTGCCCGCACCCCCACCCCCCCGAGAAATGGTTGACTATGCAAAAGGCACCGTGCCTAATGCAATTTTTCAAAAAATGCAGTAAGAGCATTCAACCTTTATCTTCTGCCTGCCTCTGAGCCATTTGGATTTAAACAGCTAATGCATCTTGTGGTATCTCGTTACCAAGCATCATCAAAAACTCATCCTTTTTCTTAAGAAAGCAATACCAGTTATGCAAGATGACTTGCATCAGGAATTGACTCGTTCCCTAAAGCTATAGACAATGAGCAGGAATTAATCCACATCATCAGGAGGAGTGGTGAACTTCAACATTCCTTAATGGAAATTGGACATCGGATGTAATCACACTGCATATATTTACATTTTTTTCCCCAAAAGAAAGAAAAAAAGAAAGAAAAAAGGACCACTGTGAAATTTCTTTTAAAAAGGGGGGGGGGAAGGGAGGCTAGAAAGAAACAACAGTTCTGCCAGTGACTGGTAATCATGTACAATTCATTCACGACCTTTATAGTGTCATTAGCTCCCATGGTACATTGAGAGCATCAAGGAGGGTTGAGCCTGTGGTTAATTTTCATACCAACATACCGACTTCCATTGCTCCAGCTGCCAGCCACTCTCCAGGGTCTCTTTTCCTGCGGTGTTACCTAAGATCCTTTTAATGAAGAAGGCGAGAACTGAACCTGGGTTTTTCTTCATGAGGGCCTGCGCTCTTCTGCTGAGCCACAATCCTTTGCAGTCAGTTTTGCAGAATTGACTACAGAATCACAAGATTTGTGGCTGACATACAAGAGTACGTCAACCTAGTCACATTGCATTGGCACAAACTGTGTGTTACGCTTTCCTTCCGATGGGTTTACTCTTGTGTAACACCACTTGTGAAGATGCTACATTATTAGGATGCAGCTGCAACATTATACTCTTGTGCAGTATGTAAACCATTGAGCAGTGTTCCCTCTAAAGCATATGTGTGTGCACACACTCACACATTTTTTAATGCCCATTTAGTTAATTCTAGATCCTGCTCAGGTTGGATCAGGAAGGCCCCACTCTGAATGCACATGCACACACACTGCCTTGATACTGCCACCCAGAACAAAACTCATTCCACACGCAAATGGGGGAAATAAATAAATTACAGAGAACATTTTGCCTTCCAACTCCCTTTGAGCTTCCCTTCAGGAGAAATGTGGTTCTAACTCTGATATTAAGTAAAAAGTATACCATTGATCATGTGCAAAATGCCTCTCACCACAATGACTGTGCAATTGGCCCTATCTGCAACTCTGATTAAGGTATGTGATTTCTAGACTGCGAGTAGATTCTCCTGGCAGACTTTGAGGCTGTTCTCACATGCAGCCTAACCCGGGCTAGGGACACCCAGCCTGGATAAGACTGTCTGTAAGAACCGCCTGGATCTGCGTGGATCCTGGCAGCACTTCAGTGGCAAACCTGCCAAATAAGCCTGCCAGTTAGCCAAGGACAAGGCTAAGGGCACGCTTGTGCCCTTCACCTGGGCTAGCTGCTTGCATGCTCCAGGCCAGCTCCAGGAGGATCCCCAAAATGTACCATGCACCCACACAGTGCATGGTGAGATTTCTGAGGGCTGGGATGATGTGCCCGGCCCCCAAACCTCCATGCTGCCTGGAGCACCCAGTGACCATCTGGGTACACGATCAGGACAGCCGGCAAGGACTCAGCAATTGTCTGCAGGGAAGGTAAGTTTTAGTAGCCTTCCCTGCCACCACCACCCGCCCTCAAGCCCTCTCATGTAATCATTAGAAAGGGCTCCTTTTGTGTCTTAGCACCTCTCATAATCCTCAGGGTTGGAGACACATCCACCCAGAAGCTAAACTTGGTGTGCTCTGGCTTCTAGAACCCTAGATGGCTGCCTGCAAACCAACAGATACTTTATCCACCAGCCACCAATAGCCCTGAGAGAAGTCAAAACTGTTCTTGGTCTTGGATAAAAATAGCCACACTAATATACCACTTTCCCTTTAAAGCCAGCAAGATTTCACGCAAAGGTGCTAACTACAAACTGCCATATAATCTATAGAACTGCTTCAGATGTATTTATGGCAAAGCAAGGAACGGCCATTGGGAGAAAAATGTACAGATGGGCTCAAAAGCTTTCCATTGGAAAGGGGCTCCTTAATATAATGTTATCACTAGGTCACCATGAAAACAGCACAGGGGGTGCTATAATTATATCTATGCAGGAATGGAACTGGGCTACAGAGATGCAGAAGAGAGACAGTGCAATGCCTGGGGTATGCATTTCCATCGAACCGTAGGCCTGTCAATGCAGAGAGTAGCACACAATTCTCGGGATGCATTCTAAATGCATTTTAAATAGAGGTGCCGTGTGAACCCTTTTCTCAGGGCCTTCTGGGAGGTCTTCCATCCTGTAATGGCTTCATTATAGATTCATTGTAAAGGTTTTACATGCACGCACACACACACCCCCTGATCTTATGCAGTACTGCATAAAGTTGGGATAGGAAAAGATCAACATTTATCAGATGTAGCACCTAGCGCATATAAATTTGAAACTTGCGATCTCCACATTTCTGATCTTAGGCAGGATCTGCGGTGAGAAGAAAGCTAAATGCTCTAAAAATTGAAAACATGCAAATACATTTCCAAGGCGATTATGCCCATATCTGGCAAAGATGAAAAGAACCGGGGCACATCAAGGTTTCAGCAAACCAGGTTACCTTTACTGGTCTGCACTGCTAGTGGAGGCTAGCCCGATTTTGTCCCATCATGTGGAATGAGGGGGAAATGCCTTTTCTGAAAGCTGCTTTGTAATTACTTTGTTCTCATGGAATGGGAAAGTGTCTTTGCGAAAAGAGTGAGACAGAACTCAGGTTTGCACTGGTCAAGAAATGGTTAATAGAGTTTGCAAGTGTGGAATGGAAAATTCCTTGCTGAGTTACTTATCTGCCAAGGACAGACAGGGTGGGGGAAGAGGGTACGGGTGTTGCAAACTTCATTAGCATAGGCATCGAATGATCGGCTTATTCCAAACTGCCCTGCTTCTTAGAATGTGAAAGAATCTTCTCTTAATTTGCTTATCTGTCTGCTGAAGAACCGAAACTTAGGGCAAAGTCCAGCCTCAAGGCAAACACATGTGTAAATGTAATGAATTAATTGGTCCCTCGGGCTGAATGGGGGACGCCCAGCTGTGTAACAATGCCAAGGTATAAAACCCCAAGGCACTGGGTATTTGGCGCGTCTTTCCTGGTAGGCCACGAGGCACAGGAAAGAGCCACCAGCGCTGGTTTTGGTTCAATAAATGGTGACTATTGCTTCCTTCAATCATCCTTGTCTGTCTGGTTTGTGGTAACTGGGGTCTCCCAGGTAACATAAACTGGTGCCGTTCAAGCTCGGATGGTCTGCTGGTGATTTACCTGCCCATCGGTGGCTACTTGGGGGTCCCTTTCTCACGTCGTGGGAGAGCAACCCTTCGGCGCCACTTCTCCCATTGTAAGAAGGAAGGTTTTGACCCCCGCGGCGTGAGACCCAGACTCCCAAGTCCACCGAAGACGGGCGCGGAACGAGGCACACCAACGCAAGGGGTCCGGACAGGTGAAGTATTGGGAGTCCCGGGACGGGTAGGAGACCAAGGGAATAGCCCACCCTAGGTCAAGAGCCGCTGTGGGCAGAGGGCACTGCCTAAAAGCAGGACAGGCTCTGGGAGGAGGAACAAGGGAGGAGTTGGTGTGAATGTGTGCAGTTTGAAAGTTTGGTGAGTGCAGAGGGGGACCCCAAAGGGGGAAACCCACCCCGAGTGTGGCCCTGCACTGGCAGAGGCGGGACTCCTGAGTACGTTTTCTGTCCCGGCGACGGGAGGAGAGCGGAAACTGGAGGTGCGAAGTGTGAATTTGTCTGTCTAAAATCCTTTTGTGCCTCACTGCGTGGATCCCTTACCCGCAGTCCGTCCCCCCCCCCACTTGTCTGTTTGTTCAGAGTGTAAGAGAGCACGCCTCTGGGAAAACAATGGGAGGGGAAGGGTCGATGCTGAAGAGCTTCAAGCCAGGCTTGGGGGGGCTCTGAGGGACTTCAGGCTACAAGAGTCCCGAGAGCCAGAGGCCCAAGCCTGCCAGGACCGTGTGAAGCACTTGGGGTTCCGTATCCCCAAGGCCAGTGGGAATTAGGAACACGGTAGGAAGGAGGCAGTTGGCTCTCTCCCCCAACTCAGAAATCAGTAAGGCAGGAGATTATGGGATCATCATGATCCTGGCCAACTGAAGATGTTAGTAACCCAGAAGGTGTGGAATATAGTACAGGGGACCCAGGCTAAACCCCTACATAGGTACCAGGTTGGTCCCTGAGACCAAATGCCCTCCCCCATGGCTCAGGAGCTGTTGCAAGCAACAGGCAACCCTCTGAGTAGCCATGAGGGCAGAGGCCCAGGCAAGCAGGCTGGGACCATTTGCCCAGCAGAGATGGAGGTAAATCTCAAGAGGAGAAGTGCAAGTTGCAGGAGATTGGCACAGATTCACTTGGAAAGGTGCAGAGAGGTAGAGACGTTTCCGGAGGTTTATTTGGTGCATGTGATGTAAAGGCTGGTTAATTGTTGAAAGGCAGATGGAGAGAGGCTGGTTTAAGGAAAGGAAAAGGAAAAGTGTGAAGTACTGAAGGTTTGGCATGTTGTTTGGAGTTGCTTGTTGTGAAGCCAGGAAGGTAGTGTTTGGGTGGTTGTAGGACAAGGAGGGACAGACAGAAGGTGGAGAAGCAGGGTTGTAGGAGAGCAGAGAAGGAAAGCAGCAGATAGGGGAGAGGAGATAGAAAGGAAGTGGAAGGCGTGGTGGGACGGGAAACCGGAGGCCACCAAAGTCCTGATAGCGCAGGACGAAGCCGGGAGCCTTCCAGTAGGCTTGGGCAGAGAATGCCCAAGGAAAGGCTCATGGCCAGAGACAAAAGGTTAACTTTTGGCGGCCACCACTTCAGAAGGCATGGGTAAGTTGAGCAGGAGAAGGAACAGGTCAGGATAGAGAGGAGGGTCACAGGGAAGGGAAGGAGTGCCCCACGAGAAACCGGAAACTCCTGCCTGGGAGGTCGGTGGTCACAACAAGTCTGGCAGAAGGATGCCACAGGGACAGGTGTTGGAAGACCACCATCACAGGGGCCCCCGAGAGGCAGGAGCCAGGAGACTTTGTCAGCCTGGCCTCCCCAAGGAGGGCGAGGACAAACCGGTTACCATCAGCACAGGGGGCCAGAAGATGAGACACAGTAAGGAGATCTTCTGCCTGCCCAAGGTTGTTTGGTGTACCCAGCAAGTGGCTGTTATGCACTGCAGGGGCTACCAAAGGGGGGATGGCAGGAAGGCACAAGGCAACAGGAGGGCTGACCAGGCAGCCCAAAGAGTGGCTGAGGGTCTGCAAGCAGATCCAGCCCGACAGGGGATCCTGTTGTCCAAACTCACAGATCTCTGGGACTCACAGCACCCAGAACACCCAGAGGATGAAACCAGGATGGCTGAGTCACCAGCCAGGGACCAGGGCTGGTCCTTTCAGCCAGACAGCAGGCAGGCAATGCCCAGAGGGTTGGGACACACTTTGGTAGAACACTACCATCAGTCCACCCACAGGGGAAGAAATGGCCCCGCAAGGCTACTGCAGGAATCCCTACATGTCTGCAACATGTCTACTTAGGGGGAAAAAGCTTGTGCACGTTACGTGACATGTGCCAGGATAGGAGCCCGTTATGCTCCTTGGGGCTCAGGTAGTAGAGGCAGGCCTAATTGAGTATATCCAAATTGACTTACTGATTTCCCAGGGCAGGGACAGTTCACCAAGTCCCTGCATCTGCTCACACCAACCCGGGGTGTTGACAAAAGGGAAGTTTTCAACGGAATGAAAAGAATGTTGATTTATAGACCAGTTTGCTAGTGACTGTGTTTTCTTGGGGTTTCTTTGTTCCGCTTGACTGGTTAACTTGCTCATGGGTTAAGCCCTAAACAGACTTAAATGTTATATCACAGTTTATTTTGTTTAAATGCAGTTTGAAATATGTAGCTGTTTATTTTGTTGTGTTTTTAAAATGATATTTAAAATGTGAACTTCCCTGTTTTCCATCAAAAATGTTTGTTTAAATGTTAACTGTGACTGATGCTAATTTCAGGGGAGCTGTGGGTGTGTATATGTGTGTATGTTTCTATGGGTGTCCAGAGATGCTTCTGTGAAGATTCTGTTCCTGAGAACTTTATTTCTGTTCAGTTCTGTTTCTATTAGGCTTTGTGTGAAATTCCACGTTTTGATAAAATGCAGAGGGTATTCTGCCTATTTGTTTTGCTGATGGGTGTTTTTTTTGTCATATATGTGAGAGTGTTTTGGTAATTTGCTATATAGAGGCTAGGTTGTATATATATGCTGAAGAAAGGGCGAGTTCTGTCCACTCCATTCTCCCAAATGTCTGATTGTGTGTGTCCTTGTCATTCAGATGCAATTGTTTTTGCCAAATGTGATTTTATACTGTAGTATTGGCTTATGGTGATTTCCTTATTACAAACTTGTAATACTTTCTTGAGCTAAAGGGAGCTTGGAGAAAAGTTCTGTATTAATGTATACTTTTAATTTTCTTTACATTTTCTGTATGGCCTATGGCTGTAATGAAATTGCTTGACTAAAAAGAGGGGGCTCTTAGATTCCTCTAACTCTGTTTCAGTTGTTTTTGTATAGACTGTACATGGAAAAGTGTTTCCAACATGCAAATGCTAAATTATGACTGGAGTGTAGTCTCCTCACTCCCAATATTGAGTGAAAAGGAAGATCTCTGAACAGCAACTTGTCATTGTGGGTAAGAAGGAAAAGAGATTTTAAGTCAGATAGTCAAATGCAGTTATTGTTTTATATTTTTGTAATATGTATGAAATGTTTCTGCTAATTGATTTTGCTGTAAACTATTATCAATGGGTCTGAGGCTTCAAAATTTATAAATTCGTCCCACCGCCAGCCCTGCTTTGCCTTCACAGCAACTGGATCTTGAAATTCCAGATCCCAGACATGAGATTTGGTGAAAGGAATTTTGTTTTGCCACTCCTGCAAGTGGAAGGGAGTTCCACAAGACTGGTTTGCATGTTATCTGGAAAACCTCCCAGTTTAATAGGAATCAAGTTTGTGTGTTGTCGTACAATCCGTACCCTGTTTTCACAGCTCCTGACTAGAGATTGGATAATGACTGTGTTTATCACAGGCTTCACTCCTCGGCGAAACTATGGACATTTTTCTTGATGCTATCTTTTAACTAGGAAGCCTGTTTGTTTCATGAGACACTGGACCTCACGTAAGGGGTTTTGATCCTGTTTCAATAGGTATAGTATTTTTCTTGGGGGGCAAGGACTGTTTCTTTTATAGGTTTTTCTGAGGATATTGTTGCCCTACCAAGCTTGCTAGTGATGAGGCTGAAGATGGAGAGCTGGAACACTACCTACACGTGGCTTAGATGGGGGCAGTTAAAATCCCAAAGGCCAGATGTCACTGACGAATCATGAAGTCAGATACACTGGATGGAGATTGATTGCCCTGACAGAAGTCTGTAAGTATGTAGGCAGCCAACGTAGTGGTTAGAGTGGTGGACTAGGACCAGGGAGACCTGAGTCTGAATCCTCATTCGACCACACTGCTGGGTGACACTGGGCCAGCTATTTAAACGGCCTGGCCTGCTTCGAAGGGTTGTTGTGAAAGAGCAGACTTATGCAGTACACCGTTCTGGACTTTTTGGAGAAACAGCTGGATATTCGAGCACTGGAGCTTATGTTGTGGCCTCTCGAGAGACAAGACTGTTTGACCTGTCGGATTTTAATGCCTTTACAGTCAACAAACCCACAAGGGGGTATGGATGTGAACATTATTATTTTCTCTTTTTGATTTTCATTGTTTTTGCCTCCTGCTCAGGATTGCTCATCAGGTGAAGTAAATGAGGACATTATCTTCTGTTTTGGACTTCGGGGGGAGAAAAGAGGGCAAGCAGGAAAACAAAAACATAAATTGGAAAGAAAATGCCAAAAGATCAAATTGAAAATAGCCTCAGGTTTAATTATTGTATTGGGCTACTCAGGAACTCAGTTTCAGCATGTTGTCCCTACCCAGGGGAGGGAAATTGGTAAAACATGCATCTGTCTTTTATTTCTAGCATAAGCAGGATTGCCTTGAACTGTCTCTCCCGAGAGGGATGTCTTTCTGTTACAGACCAAAGCAGTGGTCAAGTGAAAGGAAGGGGAGCCTTCAGAGGATCGGCAGTGTGACAGACTGGGACTTATGGAATTGGCTCACTGGATCTAAACTGGTTGAAATCTGCGTTTATGATCTTTCCTATTGTTGTGTTAATACTGCTACTGTTGCCCTGCATAATACTATGTATAACTAGTGCTTTGCAATCCACTATCTCAGCGATAGTAAGAAAAGAAACTGCTCCCCATATAATGGCTATGTACCTCAGGAAGAGAAGCCATAAAATGGCTTCTAAGGGGGGAAATGTGGAATGAGGGGGAAATGCCTTTTCTGAAAGCTGCTTTGTAATTACTTTGTTCTCATGGAATGGGAAAGTGTCTTTGCGAAAAGAGTGAGACAGAACTCAGGTTTGCACTGGTCAAGAAATGGTTAATAGAGTTTGCAAGTGTGGAATGGAAAATTCCTTGCTGAGTTACTTATCTGCCAAGGACAGACAGGGTGGGGGAAGAGGGTACGGGTGTTGCAAACTTCATTAGCATAGGCATCGAATGATCGGCTTATTCCAAACTGCCCTGCTTCTTAGAATGTGAAAGAATCTTCTCTTAATTTGCTTATCTGTCTGCTGAAGAACCGAAACTTAGGGCAAAGTCCAGCCTCAAGGCAAACACATGTGTAAATGTAATGAATTAATTGGTCCCTCGGGCTGAATGGGGGACGCCCAGCTGTGTAACAATGCCAAGGTATAAAACCCCAAGGCACTGGGTATTTGGCGCGTCTTTCCTGGTAGGCCACGAGGCACAGGAAAGAGCCACCAGCGCTGGTTTTGGTTCAATAAATGGTGACTATTGCTTCCTTCAATCATCCTTGTCTGTCTGGTTTGTGGTAACTGGGGTCTCCCAGGTAACAATCATGTGAATAGCAGGTTTGCCTTTTACCTTGCTTTCACCGAATATTGAGAGCACACATGGCTTCCAAACTGGAGTTGTTTACAGTTTTTGAATGTGTGAATGACCTCAAAATGTATATGTAACTTACTTGTAAGTATATTTACAAAACCACCTTTTCTAGTTAGGTCCTTAGGAACATAGGAAACTGCCATATACTGAGTCAGACAATTGGTCTATCTAGCTCAGTATTGTCTTCACAGACTGGCAGCGGCTTCTCCAAGGTTGCAGGCAGGAATCTCTCTCAGCCCTATCTCGGAGATGCTGCCAGGGAGGGAACTTGAAACTTTCTGCTCTTCCCAGAGCGGCTTCATCCCCTGAGGGGAATATCTTGCAGTGCTCACACATCAAGTCTCCCATTCATATGCAACCAGGGCAGACCCTGCTTAGCTATGGGGACAAGTCATGCTTGCTACCCCAAGACCAGCTCTCCTCCCTGCTACGGTTTGAGACCTGTGCTCTTAAACAATGCTCTGTGGTGCATCCCACCCCCTGCCCTCAAATGCAACACGCCATTTCATAACATAGGAGCAATCTTAATATATTATTTTATGCCTGTCTTTTCTGCACTCTAACCCATTTCCCTGGAGCTCAGGCGAGCCCTGAAGTACAGGGAGGAAAGGTTGCTGCTTCTCCTCTTTCGACATCAGTGGCGCCCTTATTGCCTCTGCTTCTGTGTGCAGCTGATTGCCACACCTGAGAGTCTCCAAATGAGCCCCAGATGTAGCTGGTACTTAATGCCAGCAATTGCCAGGGAGTGATTGACGGATTCTCTGATAACACTCCTCTTAAATCAAGGCAGAGAAAGGGAACTTCTGCCATGTCTTCATCAGGTGAAACAACTCTTCAGGCAGAAAGCGAAGATATCAGAAACCCAGGAAGATTGCTTCTCTTTCCTACTGTATAGGTGAGAATTTGGGAAGAGGACATGCCATGGAAACTTCTCACTTCTCTGTGACCTTTTAGCTGCCTAATGGCCCAACAGGGCTACCTGCAATTTCCGTCCACAGAGACAGGGAGACATTTCACCTTGTTTGTTATTATACTTATTAAAAACATCTGTGGGCCTTTTTTCCAGGGCTCATGGAGATTTTTTTTTTTTTAAGAACCCTGAAAATACTACCAAAACAAAATGAGTTACCAAAACCTAAATCAAAGAGGTAGGTTTTACACCTGTGTCCAAAAACCAGACAAGGAAGGAGAGCTGTTTGGGAATATGAATCCTAGCAGCTGCCCTGTTGGTGCATCATTGTGAGTCCCAGGGCTCTTCTAGGAAGCAATAAAGAGTGCTTTGAACAGAACTTGTGAGTACGATGAAGGCCAGTGCTTCCTTGGTATCTGCATGTGCTTGGAGATGAGCATTGACTCTTCCAGCACAACCTCATGTGCAGATCTGACAGCCAGCAGGCAGCTGGCCAGCTTTTGCTTTCAGTGAGAAAGTAAAGTGTGCTTTACAAGTTGATTTTGACTCCAGGTGCCCACAGAGCCCAGTGGTCTTCTTTGGTAGAATACAGGAGGGGTTGACCATGGCCTCCTCCCGCGCAGCATAAGATGATGCCTTTCAGCATCTTCCTATATCGCTGTTGCCCGATATAGTACCAGCGGGGATTCGAACCGGTAACCTTCTGCTAGTTAGTCAAGCATTTCCTCCACTGTGCCATTAGGTGGCCAGCCCATCCTTTTTATTAGTGGTCAGAAAAGTAGTGTGACAAGTGGCAGCTTAATCGCAGCAAACAGGAGCTGGTTAGCAAGTGATGCTCTGCAAATCATGTAATGTCCCTGCGGGCTGTGTGACGTGTGTGTGTGTGTGACAGGCATAAATCAAGTGTCCCATGTGATCTGTCCAGATGGGAACCTGGTAAAATAGCCACTATAAGAACAGCCCTGCTGGATCAGGCCCAAGGCCCATCTAGTCCAGCATCCTGTTTCACACTGTTGTTCCCCTGCAACTGGTATTGAGAGGCATCGTGCCTCTGAGGCTGGAGGTGGCCCACAGCCACCAGACTAGTCACCACTGATAGACTTTGTCTAAGCCCCATTATATCTATGAAGAAAGCATATGTTTATGACTCACAACCTTGCAATCCAGGATTTTTGGCTCATCGTGGACTAAATTAGGAATGGGTGGCAATCTTAGAAGCACCCTCCTGCCCTGCTTGCTGGATGGTCCTTGTCATGAAAATAGAATGCCAGCAAGTATATTTTTATTTTCTCAGGACCAAGTATCTATTTAAAACTAGCTTTAATTGATCTTAAGCCAAAAAGTTACGTTGGGGAGGAAGGAAGAAATAGAGGTTAATACTTCAGAGGAAGCTGTTGTTGCATTTTTTTAAAATTATTGCTAAGTTTTAACTTGCATTTGCATGCCTGGTTCTACAAAAAATATGGTTCCTACAGGGCAAAAAAGCCCAATAGCTTTCATGCTTAATAATCTCGTCTGTGAGGAGCCAATCTAATTTGTGGAAACGAATTGCTCCTCAGGGATATGTTATTTCAACCAAAACTGAATATATTACTCATTTAAAAAGTAGCAATAAAGATTATATAAGATGTAATTCATTATTTTTCTAAATGTTCCACAGTTCCATTGGGAGGTGAGACTTAAATAGCTTACAGGAAGCCTACCTTAATTAGGTTGCTTTTCAAATCAAATATAATATAATTTTAACATAAAAATGTCACTCAGGGGAAGTCCTTCCATTTGCAAAGAAGATTAATGAAGTTTAAAGGGGGAAAATTGTGTAACTCTGTGGGTATTATTGTGTGTGCACGTGTGCATGAACATGGATTTATGGGTTATTATGCACTTTGTATACACACACACATCATGAAAGCCTGTGATCTCATGGCTGTTATCGCAGCAGTGTTTGGGAGCTGTGTGTGACCTCAGACAGAAATCAAGCCCGTTGTGTTTTTTCTTCTTCTGAGGCTGAAGTACTTAAAGCACCTATTTTTGAGTACTCCCCTCAAAATCAATAAAACTCCTCTGAAGAAGGCTCAAGTATGAAATGGGGATCTCTCTGTGTCACCAGGATAGAAGTTCTCAAAATATGTTTATTACAGTGCTCATGTTTTCTGTGAGACTTTTCTCAGAGAAGAGGAGATTTAGCCGATGTCTTTTGTAGTTGTGGTGCAGCGGGGAAATGCTTGACTATCAAGCAGATGGTGGCCGGTTCAAATCCCTACTGGTACTATATTGGGCAGCAGCAATATAGGAAGATGCTGGAAGGCATCATAGGAACATAGGAAACTGCCATATACTGAGTCAGACCATTGGTCTATCTAGCTCAGTATTGTCTACACAGACTGGCAGCGGCTTCTCCAAGGTTGCAGGCAGGAATCTCTCTCAGCCCTATCTTGGAGAAGTCAGGGAGGGAACTTGAAACCTTCTGCTCTTCTCAGAGCAGCTCCATCCCCTGAGGGGAATATCTTGCAGTGCTCACACATCAAGCCTCCCATTCAGATGCAACCAGGGCAGACCCTGCTTAGCTATGGGGACAAGTCATGCTTGCTACCACAAGACCAGCTCTCCTCAACATCATCTCCTACTGTGCAGGAGGAGGCAATGGTAAATCCCTCCTGTATTCTATCAAAGACAACCACAGAGCAATGTGGGCGCTAGGAGTTGAAATTGACTTGATGGCACACTTTACTTTACTTTTGTATTTATAACTTCCTCCATAGAGAACAAACTGGGGGTGGATTCAGAAGGCTAATCGACATTTTTCTTCAGGGCTCAGCCTATCCTCATTTCTCTAGAAGTTAAATTTTTGACTGGGGCATGGCGGCATCTTGATCTACTGTGCATGCATGTAGATGAATAGACTCACCAGGTCACAAAGCAGTATACTGTTTCCCTTTCACCTTTATCATACTAATCACAACTTTATTTGTTAGCTGTCCCTTACCAAATTGTTCTCTGGGCAGCTCACAATAAAACAACAGAATAAAACATACAATTAAAACACATAAAACAAAACAAAAGGCCACAATAAAATAATTAAAAAACAAACAAACCCCTATTTTAAAAGTCCTGGGTGAACAAAAAAGTCTCCGATTGGCATCTAAAAAACAAGATTTTGATTCCCGTCGGTCCTCACGGGGGGGGGGTTCCTTCCATAAAGGGGCTGCCCCCACCAAAAAGGCCCTCTCCCTGGGAGCCACTTGCCTTGCCTCATTTGGCGTGGGCATACACAGTAGACATTGCTGATATGTCTGAGTTGCTGCTATTCTCTATGAATATATGAAGCTGCTTTGTACCATTCAGACTGTGGGTCTATCTCTTGTCTACACTGACTGGCAATGGTTCCCCAGGGCTTCAGGTAAGGGTCTTTCCGAGCCCTAAGATTCAGCCTTCAGACCTTCTGCATCCCAAACAGAAGACTTCTGTTGGACCATCAGTGATTAATCTGTTCTTGTGAGCATTCCCACCACAATCCTCACGTTCTCCTCGTAAAACACTGCTCCTTCCCCAGAGCCGTCTTGGTGTGGTCCTGATGACCATCAGGTTTCAGAACCAAAGGAGATCCCTGCTGAATCAGACCAAAGTCCATCTCCTGCAGCATCTTCCTGCAGTGGCCAAGCGGATGGCTCCAAAAAGCCCCCAAATAAGTCATGAAGGCACGCACCTATGTAATGATACATATGATCACATCAAGGTGTTTTTGTGGTGTTTTCTATGGGGCCTCATGTGGGGGGAGTCACCATGGGGGCTTCATGAGGGCGGGCTCCGTAACCTTCTAGATCTGGGCTACAAAATTGTCTAGGTGTGCCACTGTGTGCAGGCCAGTTCTGTGTCTCTCTACTCCTCTCTGACCGCAACCCCTTCATAACGCATCATGTTGCTAAGTTCTGTGTGTCAGCGGGCAAAATGCATCAGGAACTGACTGCCAGCAAGAGCTAAAAAGGGCCCGACACAGCTCATACCTGCACTGTTGTGTCTCCAGCTTCTCAGTCCTACAGTTTTTTAAAAAAAAACTGTAGTCATTTTACTGTAGCCATTTTTGGTATTTTACTGTCATAGCTCAATATTATCCTTCTAGCTTTAATTTTAACTTAATTTCAATCTTAATTTTAATTAACTTTACAGCTTCTCATAGATCTAAGTTCTGTAGCAAACTTATCTTGATATATTTTAGTATTATTACAGTATACAGTTATCATTTTAATTTTTAACTAAATTTCAATTTCAGTTTTAATTATGTCTCCACCTTTTAACCTTATAGTTTTAGGCACAGACTGCTTTTAATGCTGCAGCTGTTAATTTCACAGTCTCTCTATTTCCCTCCCTTATGCTGGTCAAAGACCAAAATAAAGATATTGATTGATTCTATGACTGACCTACTGTGCGATGATACAGCAGCCGAGCAAGTTTGCATACATGGCAAGCAGCACAAATGCAAAATTTGTGCAAATGTCCCATAAGCAAAGCCATTTTTCCCCAATGGACTTATTCACATGTAATGTGACTTCTACAATTTTTTCATCTGGGCAGTATTTCAGCCTTTATAAGTACAAGGGCACAAGGACGTTAGTAAAACACTGCAGAGAAAACCTTGATGTAATCCTTCATGGGATAACATCAAGATGGCTTTCTTCAGTGTGCTTCTGTGTGCATTGGTTACATGGGGTTATAGCTTGGTGCCTGTTTCGCATGCAGAATGTCCCAGGCTCAAATCTTGGCATCTCCAGGTATGAAAGGGCTTAGAAAGACTCCTGCCTGGATTCTTGGAGCTGGATCCTTGGAGAGCCACTGCCAATCAATAGTAGACAATACTGAGATAGCTGGACCAAGAGTCTGACTTGGGAGAAGGCAACTTCCTATGTACCTGTGTAAACACAGACCAGGGAAAACACCTGAATGAACTGAAAGCCAAAACAAACTGGACATGCACAGCACTGTGCACAAAATTCAGATTTTTTATGACAAACTCCATGATTCAGTAGTGAGAACTGAATGAGAAGCATTTCAAAAAGATCCTTTTGTGAGGAACCAGCAACATCTTTTGTTTCCTTTGTCCACGGAGATAGTGTGCTATTGCCAACTCTAGTGCTACTGATGACCTGTTGATATTTCACTACTTATGCAATGCTACAGCCATGTGAACTTTTCTAGGGTCTGAGCCAGAGCAAAGGAATTGCTTGTGCTTTCTGTAGTCTTCACATGAAAGAAAGAAAAAGATGGCAAAGGACAGTGGTTTCCAAATCAGAAGGAAGACAAGGTTCTGCTTAATAAACTATTTACTAATTCCAAGAAGCAATTTTTAAAGTGGATAACTGCATTGATGGCTTGTCACACACAATCACCGTGTACCCAAACATCCATTCCCTGCTTTATAACATTATGTTTCAAAGCTGGATTATTATGCAGATTTAATAAGCAGCATCCATTGTTATGATTAGCTTTTAATGACATTCGGCAGGTGTCAATCATTCTTCAGAATAAATAGTCCATTTTAACAACCTGGCATTTAGACATTAGATGTAAACAATGGTTTCTGAAAGGGACTGAAAACAGGTTGTCCTTGGCTGCCCTTGATGTTATATGTCTTCAAGCTACAAGCCAGTTGCTGGACTGATTGCCTAGAGTGATTTTGAGGATGCTGAAATATTGGCAGCCTTGGCAAGGCTGAGACTGCTGGACCAGTGGCACATTTCTTTAGCATGAGTCCCCTCAAGCCTTGAAATCTTTTGCTCATTCACGAAGCAAGCTCACAATGCCACATATTGTCCTTTGGAGAATACGAGGAGAGTTCTGTTGCTTTCCAGGGAAAAATCAAGGAGCTTAATTAAATAATCTGTTTCCAGGGTATTGAAGATGCACGTTTCACTAGAACTGGGTTTTCCTCTAAACTATGCCACTATAGTATAGACAATGGTTTTCCCCGTGACACTCTATGGATGCAAAAGCTCGACTTTGAAGAAGCAAGATAGAAAAAGTATTGATGCTTTTGAACTTTGGTTCTGGAGAAGACTTTTGAGAATACAATGGACTGCCAGGAAAACAAACAAATGGATCATAGTACAAATCAATCAGTATTTTCACTTGAGGCACAAATGACCAGGCTCAAACTATTATACTTCGGACACATTATGCGAAAACCCAGCTCTCTTGAGAAGTCCATAATGCTGAGGAAAGTTGAAGGAAAGCAAAGAAGAGGACGACCAGCAGCAAGGTGGATGGACTCGATTATGACAGCAATGAATGCACCACTGGGAGACCTTAAAGGCCAAGTTGAAGACAGGTCATCCTGGAGAGAATCTATCTATGTGGTTGCTATGTGGTCGACACCAACTTGAGGGTACTTAACCAATCAACCAACCAATCAATCAATGCCACCATCTATGCCAGAACCATAAAATAACTTAATGAAGCACGTTTGTATTTGGAATCAGGAAGACATTTCTCCATTGTGAGTCTTGCGAGGATTTTTGAGGGTACCCATCCTATCACAACGTCTTAGGAGTGCTTTGGAGATCTGGTGCTGCCTGAGGCTACCTTGCCCCTTGCATGGAGCCTGCCTTCTTTCAGAACTGCCCCTTGCAAGCTTTGAAGGTGATGTGGGGGCCTGGGAGGAAGGAAGTTGCCAGCGCTCACTTCTTTCTTCATGCTTCTTTCAAGCAGTGAGGAGAGATGCTCCTTGCAAAGCTAGCAAGTGTCAGCTTGGTGCCCAAAGAGCCATTGAGATGGCAGCAGTGGGGGACATTTTGTCAGCCACCTAGGGCCCAACAATTTGCCACCTGAGGTGACTGTCTCACCTTGCCTCATGAAATGGCCACCCTTTTCAGAAATAAGGGATAAGCAGCTTTTCTCTGTTCCATTCCTTTCTTATTCCATGGGTTTGTTCTGCCATGTTTCCCAGTCCTACTGAATTCCATATTTAATGAAGAGCATTTCTAAAGCTAATTCCTGAACTGGAGCATGTTGGGTTTGCCACAGATTTCAGTTCTTTCAGTGTATTTGATAAAACCTCTCCTATTCGGTCTGAGCTGGATTTGACAGTTACTGCAGAGTCTACTGTGCAGGTGTCCAGCAACTCCTCTTATGGGGTTAGATTGGATCATTTTCAGTTTGTGACCCCTGAGGAAGTGGACAAACTGCTTTAGACAGTGTGCCCTTCAACCTGTTCTCTTGACCCTTGCTCCACTTGGCTTAACTCATCTGATAATCATATTATCAGAGAGGGTCTATTAAATATTCAGCTTCTCTGAGGGAGGGCAGGATGCCTCTTTGTCTTAAGGAGGCTATTATTAGACCACTTTTGAAGAAAGCTAGACTGGATCCCTTGGAGTTAGCTAATTACAGACCTGTTTCTAATCATGGTTGGGCAAGATGATTGAGCGGGTGGTGGCCTCTCAGCTCTAGGTGGTTTTGGATTATGCAGATTATCTAGACCCATTTCAAACTGGCTTTCATGTGGGCTATGGGGTTGAGACTGCCTTGGTAAGCCTGTTGGATGATCTCCAACTGTCTGTTGAGAGAGGGAGTGTGACTCTGCTGATCCCTTTGGATCTCTCTGCAGCTTTTGATACCATTGGCCATGGTACCCTTCTGGGCTGCCTGAGGGAGGTGGGATTGGGTGGCACTGTTTTACAGTGGTTCCACTCCAACCTCTCTGGCAGATTCCAGATGGTGTTGCTTGGAGATTGTTGCTCTGGGCTCCATACTGTCTACAATGCTCTTTAACATCCACATGAAACTGCTCATCATGAGGTTTGGTGCAGGGTGTTATCAATATGCTGATGACACCTAGATCTACTTCTCCATGTCGACCTCATCAGGAAATGGTGTGTTTTCCCTAAATGCCTGTCTGGAGGCAGTAGTGGGCTGGATGAAGGATAAAAAATTCAAGTTGAATCCAAATAAGACGAAGGTACTGACTGTTGGGGGTTGGGACCTGAAAGATGGTTTAGATCTGCCTGTTCTGGATGTGGTTACACTCCCCATGAAAGATGAGGTATGTATCTTGGGAGTGCTCCTGGACCCCAAGCCCTCCCTGGTTGCTCAGGTTGAGGCAGTGGCCAGGAGCACCTTTTATCAGCTTTGGCTGATATGTCAGCTACATCCATTTCTGGAGGTGAATGACCTTAAAACAGTGGTACATATGCTGGTAACCTCCAGGCTTGACTACTGTAATATGCTCTACATGGGGCTGCCTTTGTACATAGTCCAGAATCTACAATTGGTACAGAATGTAACAGCCAGATTGGTCTCTGGGACAACACGAAGGGACCACATAACACTGGCTTATGTGAAACCACTGGCTGCCAATATGTTTCCAGTTGAAATACCAAGAGCTGGTTATTACCAATAAAGCCCTTAATGGCTTGGGTCCAAGCTATTTGAGAGATTGCTTCCTTTGTCATAAACCCTGCCACCTATTAATGATATTCTGGAGAGGTCCAGTAACAGTCGCCACCAGCTCGTTTGGCGACCCAGGACTTGGTTTTCTCTGTGGCTGCCCCAGGGCTTTGGAATATGCTCCCTGCTGAAATAAGAGCATCTCCTTCTCTGTTTGTTTTCAGGAAGACTCTCAAGACTCTCTTGTTCATGCGGGCTTTTAATTAGAATTGATTGTAATAATTTTAATTTTGTTTTAATAATTGTTTTATGCTGTTTT
The DNA here is from genome assembly GCF_027244095.1 of Hemicordylus capensis. Lineage (NCBI taxonomy): Eukaryota > Metazoa > Chordata > Lepidosauria > Squamata > Cordylidae > Hemicordylus > Hemicordylus capensis. Next base: position 26,655,169 of record NC_069667.1, read on the forward strand.
TATTGTGTCATGCATTTTAATCTGTGTTGACTTTTAAATATTTTAACTTTTGTACACTGCCTAGAGATGTACATAGCAGGTGGTATAAAAACATATAGACAAATAATAAATAGATTGGCGTCTCCCCCCCGCCCCCCCGCCCATGATATTGGTGTGAACGTATGTGTTGACAAAACACTGCAAAATAAACATCTAAGTGAGCTCATATGTGTGAATGCATGGGTCTTTTTTTGTGAGGTGTTTACGAATGTGGCATGCATATTGGTAAGCCCCACAAGTCTTAATGCATCATGTATACACTCACAACAAGGTTGCTGCTTTGCATGTTTATCACTGCACATATGTACATCAGGAATCTAGAGCAGGAAAATAGTCATGAAACTTTGCTTTCAGTCACTTTGCTTTCAGCCTAGCCTACCTTACAGGGTTGTTGTGGGGAAAACATATCTATGTGCACTGTTCTGGGCTCCTTGGAGGAAGAGCAGGATATAAATGTATGAATAAATAAATAAAAATATGTGCAATACTCTGTTCTAATTTTATTTTAAAAAATGAAACAATCAAGGATTCTTAATGTATTGTTTCTACTTTGAAAACAAGACCTGTTAAGTGGGAACTCTAGCAACGGGTGAGAAACTCAGATATGAAGAATTTTGGAAGCTTCCCAAAAATTCTGCCCCTAGGCAGCACATTCTGGATCTCTTCCCCCTGGCGAGGAAAGTGGGGGTATTATCTTTGTACTTGGATTTGATTAAGAATCATAGATTCAGAGCAACCTTGGGGGCCATCAATCCCTGTAGGATGTCAGAAGGGTCTCCTTACTCTTTCCCAGGGCAAAGGAAAGCACCCCACACAGCCCAGTCGATGCTAAAGAGAAATGGCCTTCTCTTTTCCTTATGCTTCTTTCCATTCCCCCTTCTCCAAGTTTTACAACCTGAACTGAAAGTCCTGAAGACCTGGATGCAGCAAAAAGGAAGCTGAGAGCAATTCAGTAGATTTGGAAACCCCAAATTTCCTCTCTCATTACCTTCCAAATGCAATTTCATGAGCAAAGCCTCATGTGGGAAGCTCCAGCAGGCTTCTAATTTGGCTTCATGTTTGCTGACTTTTTAAGTAGTTCTAAAGCCAGAGAGTGGAGCATGGAAAAACAGGGTTTGGACTCGCTGGCTATTAGAACTTGGAGGGAGAAGACACTGCCGGATTGCTAAACCCATTTCCCTTTAAGTCACGCGAGAGGTGAGGTGCAGTTTGGGACAAGCCCTCTTCATGCCTTCACTTTTAACACAGATTTCACATCCAGACCAGCTGGAAGTCTGCAAGCAAAAAACCGCCTGGTTAGTTCAAATCAATATGTGTCATTTATTGTCCCTGTTTTAAGCGTGCCATTGTAATCCTTAGCCAGCTGGAAGGTCAAATGGGAAAACAGCCTACAATGTATAAAAAGATATATGAATCCATACATTCAGCCCCTACCTGCCCATATCTTCTATGGCCTGCATCTCCCCCTTGGGGTTGGCAGGTCACAATGACGCAGCCCCAATAGGAGACCCAGGTGGCAAAAGTCCACTGCCAGGGTTTCCCTGTAGACCAAAGCAACCCCTTAGGTTTGCCCCCTTGCCTGCCCATGCATATTGGTGATTGTGAAAGCAAGGGCAAGTGCTTTCAAAAAAATTTCCAGGGCAGAGAACTTGCCAGGGTGGTAGTAGACACATTTAAAGAAACAGCGGCTGACATATCAGTCGGATACATACCAAATTGACAACACATGGAAGGGGGTCCGAGGGAACCCTGATGGAGTCTCCCTGACCTTTTTGCTGATTTCCAAACAACTGCCCTCAAAGCACAGACCACATATCATATTTATCCCTATTGTCAAGAATGGGGATACATGTGCCAATGCTGCTTGTACAGCTGCCAGTTTCTAAAAGCAATGAGGCTGCTTCCAGCTCCATTGCACCCCAACACACAGTGTTCCAGCTCCGCTAGACTGACCGTTAGACTGTCAGCAGCTAGGGGTGTGCACGAAACCGATTCTAGTGGTTCAGTTCCAATTCGAGCTAAATTTGAATTGGACCGCTGGACCGTGAGCCAGTTTGAGTTGAACCAGCCCCCGGTTTGGTCCAAGGGCCGAACTGTGCTGAACCAGTTAGAAACCGGTTCGATTCGGCTCAAGGGGGCAGGCTTGTGAAGCGGAATCTGGTGAGAATTCCCCTTTACAAGCAAGGGGGAAACCCTACCTGCCTAAAAATAACATGGAATGGGGTGGTGAGAGGGCACATTCCCATTGGCTGTTCCTTGGTACAGCATCCCCCGATTGAGAGGGTCTAACCAGACCTTTCTATGGCTCACATTTGGTGACGGCACCAGATTCTGAATTTTGTTGAAATCCATATGGCCTCCCAATCTCACAATATAACAGCACTTCCTTCTGAGTTTGGTACAAGCTCACTTTCTCCTTTGTGGCATTTATAGCTAGCTATAGACACTTTTTAAAAAAGAAAAAAAAGATATCTTATGTACATACCCTTCTCCATCTGTCAGTTTTTATAATGATGTATTTTGTATCCAGATAAGTGTGCGGCACACTCTATAGACAATAAATAAATACAGCCAGGAGAGAGGCAGAAGGCTCTAGGCTTGCTTTATGATCAAACTCCTGTCATTTCCGTAAGCAATCTTACACTCCTGCAGAGTGAAACAGCTGGTGCTTTAAAACTATTTATTATTTATTTCGCCATCTCTGCCAACAATGTCTTCCCCCAACGAAGGCAAAGACTACAAAGTTGCAAGAATAAAGAGGGGTTCTTTAAACATCATTAAAAAGCTAATCTGCACACAGCCTTGCAAGGTGTCCTGTTCCTAAAGGATCAAAGTGGATCCGAAGGGAGAAGGGCAGGTCTTGCGGAAGTGAGCCTGGATTGGCCCCTTTGCTAAGCAGGATTGCCCTGGTTTGCATTTGGATGGGTGACGACATGTGAGGACTGTAAGATAGTCCCCTTAGGGGATGGGTCTATAGCTCAGTGGAAGAGCATCTGCTTGCATGCAGAAGGTCCCAGGTTCACACCCTGGCAACATCTCCAGGTAGGGCTGGGAGAGACTCCTGCCTGAAACCATGGAGATCCACTGCCCGTCAGTGCAGATAATCCTTAACTGGATGGACCAGGGTCCAACTCAGCTCTCTATGCTGCTTCATAACATTGGCCTTCAACAGGGGGGTCATAGCCCACAATTAGAACAGACCATGAGCTATACACTAATGGAAACACCACTACCACATCTCCTTTTAAAAAATAAATAAAAGGAACATTTATTGAAGCACAGGACTACAGATTGTATTTTGACATGGGGCCACAGCCAAAAATACCACTCCTGTGTTGAGCTCTCTCCCATAACATCCAGGATTTATGCATTTCTCAGTCTAAGACATTATGCATTTCTCAGTCTACATACCACAGTATCGGCTGCTGTTGACCGGGGCAAAGAAACACACCACATGATGATGTCACTAGCCAGGGTGAGGGATCCTACATCCACCAGAAAAAGGGGGAGAACTCGGGGGGGTGTCAGATGCACTGCCAAGCGCGATGTATATCCTGACCTAAGAGAAAGGGGGGGGCGGTAGAAAGCAGAGACAGTAAACCACATTTAGTTTATTTTTATGTCCTTGTTACTTTTTCATACCACCTTTCTGCCTTGACCAAGGCATTGAAAGCAGTTTACAGGCTTAAAAATCATTTGCAAAGCCATGCTGTCTCAGGCTGTTGGTCTGGCCTGGACGACACCTCTCTGGCCTTCCTCTCAGGGCACAGGCTTTCCAGTTCTCCTGGGAAGGTGAGGGAAGGGCTGCCCCCCAAATTCCTCCCAGGTCAGCGCAGCTCTTACATCACAAGAACATAAGGACTTTAGTCATCTTTAGTCCTCTTCTGTATACACACACATACTTATGTCCTGCTACTCTCTCTCTTTACCTGCAAGCAGTGGTCCCTAAGGCCTTTGGAGGCTCCACTCCCCTACAAATTAAGCATCATCATGCTCCGCTGGGTTATCACACCACCCGGGACAGACTAAAGAGGATTTGAGGGGGGCAGGGGCTGTGGCACAGCAAGGGAACGCTTGACTAACAAGCAGAAGGTTGCAGGTTCGAATCCCTGCTGGGGCTATATCGGGCAGCAGTGATATAGGAAGGTGCTGAAAGGCATCATCTCAGACTGCATGGGAGAAGGCAATGGTCAACCCCTCCTGTATTCTACCAAAGAAACTAAGAGCACCTCTGCTTGCAAGTGGATAGTTCTGGAGTCAATCCAGGTGATTTTATTCCTTAGGGAACAAGCCTAGGAAGTCAAGGGAGGCCTCCACAGGACAGGCCTGAAAAGTTCTCCTGGTCTCCATGGCGATGGGATGGGCCAGCACATAACACACGGGAGGTGTTCCCCCTCTCTAAAGAGAAAAAGAGATGGGACAGAATCCCCTACTAACTGAGCAAAGAGGCACCTTTTTAGTGGTGATTCTTTTTACTGAGCAGGGGGAGAGCAACTGGCCCTCTCCATCCTCAGCACAGCATCCCTCCAGTGGCTCTTGCTGGTGTTGGTCTTATGTTTCTTTTTTAGATTGCAAGCTCTTTGGGGACAGGGGAGCCATTTTATTTATTTGTCTACTGTATTTATTTCTGTGTAAACTGCTTTGGTAAACTTTTGTTGAAAAGCAGTATATAAATGTGTGTCGCATTCGTAGTCGTATATGGAAGTGAAGTTTTTACGACAGCTTTGTGTCATACAGTATGCGAGTGTGGTGCAATGAAATGTGTGCAGCTCAGAACAGCCCACACCACTGTGAATACCTAAAGAGTGCCTAAACCACGTGCCAGCACTCTTGTGCAGCAGTGCTCTGGTGCAAATATTCGAACTGGCAAATCGACTTACGGAAATGCAGTCGTGCCAGTCTGCATATTTGCACAGCAGCAGTCTTGCACAAGGGTGCCAGAGTTCCTTTTAGGTGCCTGTGGCAGCCTCGGTAATTCTGAACTGCCCATACGCCAGCCATTGAATTAAAACCCAACAACCATTTTTTTAAAAAAAACAAACATTGACAAGTATTGAGTAGCATGGCAAATTAGAACAACTGGGGAGAGGTTCATAATCTTTAGACCGCAACACCAGTGTACAGTTTGTACACAGGCAAAACAGGGAGGTCTCTGCTTCCAAAGCTGAGTTATTGCTAGACAGAAGCCCCATTCAGGCACTCAAATGTAGAGCGAGTGGACACGAGAACAGAGCTAAGAAGGGAGCTGGAAACCCCACCCCGAGTGCTGTCCATCATCCTACCCAGCACTTTTACCCAGCATATTAGGGTAGGAGAAAACACCACCAGAGCCTGCTTAGAGAAGCCGCTGCCAGTCTGTGTAGACAACACTGAGCTAGATGGACCAATGGTCTGACTCAGTATAAGGCAGTTTCCTATCTTGTTATGGTTCAGTGTACATACTGCAGTGCAATTTACTGACAAATTTCTTCACACAGCTGGATCTTCTCATCAGAACTAACAGACTGTTGGGCAATTCCTATCTCCAACTAAGTTGTCCAACTTATTATTGTGCAGAAGAGGTGAAATCTTTCAGTGGTAGGAAGGCAATCTCAATTCCACCACTAACATGAAGGCTATTGGCTTTTTATAGTGTAAACTCAACACAGTTAAAGAAGTTTCATTGAAGTTTGACCCACTGAAAGTTCAAATAAATATCCCACAAAGTGAATTGAAAAGCTTTCAGTTGATAGTAACCCATCACAGAGAAAAGTTCACCATAGGCAATATTTGTGTATAAAGCAGAGTGGAGACAACGTTTCTTGGCTTTTACTGTTCTTAGAAGTGCTCATTTGAATGTACAATTCACCCCTCATCATACATGATTCATGGCTCTGAAGGCCAGCTGGGACCTTTACGATCACCTAGTTTGATCTCCTGTATATCAAAGGCCAAGAAGTAAGTCCTGCATCAAATGCATAACTTGGAGCTCAGCAACAAAGTATCTCTTTTATGAAGACAGCCTATCCCAATTTTAAAACTTCAGGTGACAGAATGTCTACCATGTTCTCCAGCAACTATGAGAGACACCACTGAAATTGTAATTCCTTGGCTCAGAGTTTGAACCTCGTGAGACTCACCATCACGATGAGGTGAACATTACAGCCCCTCAATTCCCATCTGGCATTAATCTGAGCCACAAGAGGACTTCCTACCCACAACCACCCATTTCTGACTACTGTTGGAAGTTGTTCTGGTGGTGGCAGTGTTCTGTCTAACAGGGAATTCCCGATGTTGTTGACTACAATACTCATAATTCACAGCCAAAGGCCATCACAGCTGGGGATGCTGGGAGTTGTAGCCAGCAACATCTGGAATTCCCTGTTAGAGGGAATGCTGATGGAGACCTAACTTATTTCCCTCTCCTTCATCCCTCTCCCTGTGGCCTGGAATGACTGCAGCTATGTCAGAATCCATAGCATCTGTGATGCTGCCATAACATCTTGGGACTCTGCTGTCAAAGGCAGGAGACAGATGTCAAGGGAAAGGGCTAGCTTTGTGGAGGAGAGCTGGTCTTGTGGCAGTGAGCATGAATTGTCCCCTTTGCTAGGCATGGTCTGCCTTTTGATGGGGGCTGACATACGGACACTGTAAGATATTCCCTTAGGGGATGGGGCCGCAGCTCAGAGTGAGAGCATCTGCTTCCATGCTAAAGGTCCTAGGATCACTCCCTCCTGCCTCGGAGAGCCACTGCCAGTCGGTGTGCATACTGAGCTAGGTGGACCAATGGTCTGACTTGGTAGAAGGTAGAAGGCAACTTCCTATGAACATTCCCTGTCACTATTATAATGCGAATATTAAAATGCCCTTACACAAAGCTATGGTGCAGCCACACTTGGAGTACTGTGTGCAGTGCTGGTCATCATACCTAAAGAAGGACATTGTAGAACTGGAGAAGGTGCAGAAGAGGGCAACCACGATGGTCAGGGGCTTGGAGCACCTTCTTTATGAGGGAAGGCTACAACACCTGGGGCTTTTTACTTTAGAAAAAAGATGACTGAGGGGAGAACATAAGACATCAGAACAGCCCTGCTGGATCAGGCCCAAGAAGGCCCATCTAGCCCAGCATCCTGTTTCACACAGTGGCCCACCAGATGCCTCTGGGGAGCCCAAGAGCAAGAGGCATGCACATGCCCTCTCTCCTGCTGTTTCTCCCCTGCAACTGGTACTCAGAGGCATCCTGCCTTTGAGGCTGGAGGTGGCCCGTAGCCCTCCGACTAGTAGCCGATGGTAGACATGATAGAGCTCTATAAAATCATGCATGGTAGGGAGTTTGTGGGTTCATTGGGAGGCAGTTTGGGTGCTTGAGAGAGGCCAGAAATTGAGAAGGATGTGTCAGGTTCCGCCCCCCCCCACTCCGCTTGGGGGGGGGGGAGGAGGAGAGGGAATGGAACCTAAGGAATGGAAAGGCCTCCGAGATGCAACTGCCCGAGAGGGGTGGTTACATCCCCAGAGCTCTCTTCCCTAGCTGCATTTCTGGGTGGCATACAACAAAGACAATACAAATTGAACAAAACCAAAACATGTTTAAAACATTAAAGTCATTTAAAACCCAACATCAAAAACAATTAAAACAATAAATCTAATCAAATGCCTGGGTGAATAAATGTGTCTTCATTGTCTTTTTAAAAGGTTCTGGAGATGGGGAGGCTCTTATTTCAACAGGGAACGCATTCCAAAGCCCAGGGGCAGCAATGGAGAAGGCCCGGCCCCGTGTAGCCAACAGACTAGTTGGTAGCAACTGTATATGAACCTTTCCAGATGATCTCAAGGGGCGATGGGACTCAGGGCAAAGAAAACATTCTTTTAAATACCCAGGGCCTAAGCTGCTTTATAGGTAATAACCAAGACCTTGTATTTTTGTCCATGAGGCAGCATAACTGGGGGTGGGGTGGCCATTTTGCTTCAGCCCTAGAAAGAAGTACGAATACAAATATGCCTTTGCATTGCAGATGAGAGCCAGCATGGTGTAGCGGTTAGAGTGTTTGACTAGGACTGGGGAGACCTGAGCTCAAATCCCTGTTCAGCCACTAAACATACAGGGTGACTCTGGGCCAGTCACTTCTCTTTCAGTCTCACCTACCTCACAGGGTTAAAGCGAGGATAAACATAACTATGTACACTGCTCTGGGTTTCTTCAAGGAAGCGCAGGATAGACATGGAAAGATCGATAAATAGATAGACCTTCTCTGAAGTCTCAAAGATCAGCTCTAGGTCTTCTAGTGACACAGGAAGAATTGAAAACCTGCAGCTCCTGACCCCAAAGCAAGAATGTCCCCTTTCTCTCTGCTGAACGCAAGGCGGGCAAAATTATTCCCAGTTCTGACAGTCATTGCAAAGAGAACTTGCAAAGTACACGATTACATTTATGCAGACACATTTGTGACCGAGAATTCACGCAGCATGGCCACTTGAGAAAAATGCATCCATGAGGAAGCAAACAGTGACACATAAACAGACACAACACAAGCATTCGGAGCACAGATTGGAGCCAACTCTGGTGGCTCTGGGTGGTGGAGCAAATATGAAAACCCTGCTGTGCTTGAGTGAATTTTTGTCCGTCACAATAGCAGCAGCTGGATGCTGTGTTAGCTTCACTCACCGTCTGTCAGCACCCCCTGAAATTTGCTGCCTTTCAGGTGCTGACTCTGGTTTCCTTGACATAAGCCAATGATTTGTGTCCCATTCAATTTAGTTCATGTGAAAATACTCATAGCTTCTTGCCATATGTCAGGGGATGATAATTGCATTGATCCACCTCACCAAGAAGCTAGGAAAGGCCAGCTTTTCTGATAACGGAGGACCCCAAGGCTGCCACTTTTTAGATTTAGTATGTTGGCCCAACTGACTGATTTGATTCCAATCAGACTTGACAAAGCTATGCATAAACTAAGGGGCTGTTAAATATGCCAATAAGTGAATTATTTTCAGCGCAGTGTTGCCAGTAGAGATATTGATGGGAGATCTTCACAAACCCACAGGAAGGACTATCGGCCATTATTTCTCCTCATTATTGGGACGGATGAAAAGGTTTAGATAAAATACAAAAAAAAAAATGTTTCCATTTATTTCTTTACCCTGTATAGCTCAATCTTGTAAACCAGCACTGTGTGCCTGGAGTTTGGGGGCATATTTTCCTCCAAGCCTTGGGGATGGGTATAGGCAGTGAAGGAATCTCTTCTTCTGGATCAGGCAACTGGTTGGTCACAGGAGTTCTTCCATGGAGGACACTCCAGGGGCCCAGTTGGGAGGGTCCCGGACCAACAGGGGATGGCAAGACCCAAACCTGGGACTTTCTGTGTGCAACACATTTGTTCTACTTTTGAACTACAACTCCATCCCCTAATGTACGGGATCAGCGACTGAGTATGTGTTTGGCTCCAAGGATCCACAGTGAGAAGCCAATGTGGATATTTGGCTTTATACTCTGTGTGCTGTAGATACCTCAGGAGTGAAATAAAATCTGGAAGACACTTTCATTCAAAAATCAATACACTCTCCTTGATTTCAGGCCAAAATAAATTGTTCTTCCCCACCCCACTCCCCCACCCCCAAATGGAGAAGAGCATATCAATTCTTTTCTTATCAAGATGCCTGCAAACTTACACCCTCTGTTCCACATATCAGTTTGGGGATGCAACCTGTTTTCAAACTGTATGATGATCTTGATAAAGAACACCAGCCTGAAATGCACATGGCTCATGTATTCCCAATAAATAATTATTGGTAACTGTGGGGGATATTCTCCCTGTGATTTCTGGAGATGTTGTAAGACTTCAAGGGACAGCTTGAAATGCAAACGCCCCCTTCTTCAAAGAGTGTGGTTCCACTCTGAGCTGGGCTTAACTCAAAATGGAGGCCACACCCTGCCCCTGCTGCTACCAGCTCACCCTACGAGTTTTGTCTACTTTCCCCAAGCTTACCTTGAAGAAGGGGAAAGGAGTAATGACAGGAAATGTTTTCTGTGGAGAACTGAGCTCCCCTCACCACCCCCTCTTACCACTTCTTTTCCCCCCAAGAGGAGGCTTTCTTGTGCCAGAGGAAGTTGGTGAGTGGCTTGCAGCAAAGGCTGAACAACTTTGATTTTTCAAAGCATAGCTTTGAGTTGAATGCTCAAACCCACTGTCTTTCACAGCAACAAAGGAAGCTGCCATATACTGAGTCAGACCATTGGTCCATCTCACTCAGTATTGTCTACACAGACTGGCAACGGATTCTCCAAGGTTGCAGGCAGGAATCTCTCTCAGCCCTATCTTGGAGAAGCCAGGGAGGGAACCTGAAACCTTCTGCTCTTCCCAGAATGGCTCCGTCCCCTGAAGGGAATATCTGACAGTGCTCACACTTCTAGTCTCCCTTTCATATGCAACCAGGGTGGACCCTGCTTAGCTAAGGGGACAAGTCATGCTTGCTACCACCAGCCCAGCACTCCTCTCCATTGTGGGGCAGAGAGCTGGGAAGGGGGCTATCCTGGGACATCTCTTCTCTTTGGGGGAGGTGTGTGTATGAGTTTGCCCACATTCCAGGTTTAGCAATACCTTGAACTGCACTTTATATATGGGTTTATTTCTTTTGTCATGGGAGTGGCTTACAAGAAAACATATTGAGAGAGAAAATTACTATAGCAGAAACAGCCTTTGGGAAAAAGAAGAAGATACATAGCCTATGATGAACAGTGCCTGCATTCTTCTGAGTGATTTAACTTGGATCTCTCAAGCACTAATCAAAAAGGAATAACAAAAAACACTAAATCACTTGAAGAGTTAACAATGCCCCATAAAACCAGTGATTGCACAAGAGGAGAAGGTGTTAGAGATGCTCTTCAGAAACCAAATAAAATTCTGCTCAAAACTGGTTTTGAGGTGAATTCCAGGATTAACACAACTAGGAGAAGCAATTGGATGCCCACAGTTCTAAAATATTTCATTTAAACCTCTGAGTTGGTGCATATACACACACATACATATATATTTCTTGTGGTGCGTATTCATCACCTGTTCATGCATGATGTATAAAAGCAACACAGAAAAGTGGACGGGGGCGGGGTGGACTACATCTTTTTGACACTTTGCTTTCCCCTTTCTGTTAGTGGGTGTGTGTTTATCACATGAGCCATCACAGATCTAACACTACAGGAAGAATATTTGCACCACTAAAAACATTTTCAAGGAAACCAGATCACACATTCAGCTGCAAGTCTCTCTTTTAAAAGAATCAAGCAAATAAGCATGTTTTAAGTACTCAAGTGATAAGAAATCAAAAGATGCAGTGAGACTCCTTTGCTCTTTTTTTTAACCAATCAACATTATTCAATTGTGCTTTGCTGGGAACTTCTGATAAACACAACTTTGCACAGATCGTAGCCCTCCAGATAGAAGCTGGCATCCTTTCATCCTCTTATGTACTTGTGGATCCACACCCCACAGACCAGCTCCATCTAGCAGTATAGATTCTCCTTTTGCTACATAAATTTTAATAGTGGAATCTAGTGTTTTCCTGCCAGCTACATTAAAGAATGATAAAAATAGATGCCCTCCAACAATCTGCTTTGCTCTCATTTCAGGGCTGCTAATTCCAGTTCAATTTTTGTGCAAAATAGGTTCCCATATTTATGGTGTACATACTTGTGCAAACTTGTTCTCCAGTAGAGGAGAGGCTGATTCCTTTGCCAGCATATTCCTCTTAAATGCTGGAGTCAGACATCTTGTATTTATAGACCTCAAAATGACCTCAGAACAGTGGTACATCTGTGGCACATCAAGCAGTGGTACATCAAAACACTGGTACAAAACATTAATGACCTCAAAACAGTGGTGCATCTGCTGGTAACCTCTAAGCTGGATTACTGCAATGCACTTTATGTGGGGCTGCCTTTGTTCGTAGTCCGGAAACTGCAGTTAGTACAGAACGCAGAAGCCAGGTAGGTTTCTGGGTCATCTAGGAGAGATCATATTACTCTTGTGTTGAAGGAATTGCACTGGCTGCCGATACATTTCTGGGCAAAATACAAGGTGCTGTTCATTACTTATAAAGCCCTAAACAGCTTAGGTCCTGGGTATTCGCCATGAACCCCACTTCCTGCTAAGATCATCTGGAAGCGTTCACCTGCGGCTGCTGGCAACTCATCTGGCAGCTACTCGGGAACAGGCCTTCTCCGTTGCAGCCCCTGGACTTCAGAATGTGCTCCCTGTTGAAATAAGAGCCTCCCCATCTCTGGCAACTTTTAAAAAGGCACTGAAGACACGTTTATTCACCCAGGCTTTTAATCAGATTTATAGTTTTAAATAATTTTAATACTGGGTTTTAAAAGTTTTTAATCTGTTAAAGGATTTTAATTGTTAATTGATTTAATGTTTTAAATGATTTTAATAGTAAACTGCCCAGAGATACAAGTTTTGGACAGTATAGAAATATTTTAAATAAATAAATATAGTACAGTTGATTGATTGATTAAGTGCCATCAGGTTGGTGTTGACTCTTAGTGACCACATAGATAGATTCTCTCCAGGATGGTCTGTCTTCCACTTGGCTTTTAAGGTCTCTCAGTGGTGCATTCACTGCTGTTGTAATCGAATCCATCCACCTTGCTGCTGGTCATCCTCTTCTTCTCTTTTCTTTAAATTTCCCCAGCATTATGACCTTCTCCGGGGAGCTGGGTCTTCGCATAATGTGTCCAAAGTATGAGAGTTTGAACCTGGTCATTTGTGCCTCGAGTGAAAATTTTGGATTGATTTGTTCTATGATATATTTGCTTGTTTTCCTGGCAATCCATGGTATCCTCAAAAGTCTTCTCTAGCACTAAAGTTCAAAAGCAACAATGCTTCTTGTATCTTGCTTCGTCAAAGTCCAGCTTTCGCACCCATAGTGTGTCATGGGAAAAACCATTGTCTGAACGATTCTAATCTTTGTAGGTATAGACACATCACGGCATCTAAATATCCTCCACTTTATCTAGTTACAACAATATCAAGTACCTTGTTTGTTTGTTTTTGCACTAGCAAAAATTTATTATTGCACTTGTTCATTTTAACGATTTAGAGACTTGGGATTTTTTTTATTAAGCTACTGCTATGATTTAACAGGATTAAATCTGAACAGAACCATTTAAGATAGGTCTGATTAAAAAATACACAGGGATCAATACACACTAAATTAACTCTAGTCAAAGATTAAGAATAAATTTTATCGCTCTCAATAACTATTTCTGAAACCCTTAACAAGTTTTTGTCTTGATCACTTCCTTAAAATATTTCTTTCACATATTTATTGTACAGTGTAAAACAGGTGTAGGGTGAAATCCCCTGCTTGATTAGGCAACCAGAGCAAAATGCAGAACCGAGCTGGGCCATTCATCTGATCATCTATGGAAAGTAACAATTGGTGATTCCAATGAATTTCATTCATTCAATCTGCCAAGGAAATAAAAGTAGTCATATGTATACTGCCTAGAGATGCACATATCAGACATATCAGGCAGTATAAATATATGATAGATAGATAGATAGATATGTGTGAGTCCATGCATGTAAATGTGTACATTACCTACGTATTATGTATATATGTACATGATATACATATGTGAATTATTGCAATTTTCGCTCTTATTCTTTTTATCACATTATAATTTATAGCATTGATTTGAGACAACATAGGAACATAGAAAGCTGCACAGACTGGCAGCAGCTTCTCCAAGGTTGCAGGCAGGAATCTCAGCCCTATCTTGGAGATGCCAGGGAGAGAACTTGAAACCTTCTGCTCTTTCCAGAGCGGCTCTATCCCCTGAGGGGAATAACTGACAGTGCTCACACTTGTAACCTCCCATTCATATGCAACCAGGGCAGGCCCTGCTTAGCTAAGGGTTCAAGTCATGCTTGCTACCGCAAGACCAGCCTTCCTCCCCATAAATTTAGGATAAGCATCAATGTTGATTGGTAATTTGATGTAAACTGGCTACTTGGATTTTCTTGCTTGAGATGATTGTATCTTAAGTCTAAAAATAATGATTTTTTAAAAGAAGTTGAGGGGGGGAAGAAGAAAAAGCATTATGCTATTAAATTCATTCTCTCTCTCTCTCTCTCTCTCTCTCTCTCTCTCTCTCTCTCTCTCAGATTTTAATGTGAGCCAATATAGAATAGTGGAAGCTCAGTGGTAGAGAACAGGCCTTGCATATAGAAAGTCCCAGGTTCAATCCCCGACATCTCTAGGAAGAGCTGGGAAAGACTTGTGTCTGAGGCTCTGGATTGTTGCTGCTAGCCAATATGAACTGTACTGAACTGGACTGGCCAGTGTCCTGACTCTGTATTGGGCAGATTAATATGTTCAACTGAAGTGATCTCAGGAAAGGAGATCTCTGAATGCATTTGCTTGGTACACTTTTGACAAGCTCTTCCTCCTTCTGCTTCAGACAACACACTGAGCTGAAACCAAACAGCAAACCTAACAATGAATTCTTCTCTTTCAGGGCCTTAATTAATGCATTTTTGCCATTGCTGTTCTTTCCACTTAAGTAATTTTGCCCAAATTTCCCTTCCTTTGTGATGGTGGCAAGGGATAGAATGCACCCATTTTCTACATGTCTGCATCAATAGGCACTCTAATGAATGGTTGTGGCCGTTGTTTTAGAGAAAGGTTATATTATCCATTTGCTGGGCAAATTCCAAGGTTCCAAGCTGCTAGGCAAGCTTCAGAGAACACCCTGCATTTAATTAACTGACTCTAAATATTTCCCAAATGAGAACTACCCAAAATATGCATCAAATATGTCAAACACCATTTAGAGTCTGACTTTTGCAAGGGGATTCAGTTAACCCATGGCTAGAGGAAGTAGCAAATGTTACCAAGTGAGGTATAGAAAATCCTGTATTTTATTTTATTTTATTTTATTTTATTTTATTTTATTTTATTTTTTTCTTCATTTTCAGAATCCTATATAGCATTTAGACAGTTTCTGTAAGAGTTTAATACATTGCTGGTGTAAAATAGCCATTTTAGTCCCTTAATTCATAAACTACTGATCAAATCATTATTTCATTATTTTATGTCAGCCAAAATATCAAAGGGTCTATGATCAAAAGTAGTCAGTTAATAATAAAATAGGAGACAAAAGCTTCTGGAAATTGTAACATAGTGAATAAGTTCTGTGGGAAAACGTAATGTTCTTTTTAAAAAATGAAGTCAAATGTTTGATTTCTTTTTTTACTTTTTTAAATTTTGCAGTCAATATTGATTTCTAATTGATGATATAAATGCTACTGGGGTTTCCTTTTGAAACAAAGTGGACACAAAAATGTTCAAAAGGAATCCTTTATAGACATTGCGTAGTTTCACTTCTGAAAGCTTTAAACAGTGAAAGCAGACCAAATCCAAGTGAGTTCTATAGATAATTTAATGTCTGGGAATACAAACTATATCATTTAAACAGTAATAAAACCACGTGAAATTTGGGGAGGGGTAAATAACTAAAAAAAAGAAAATATTAATTTTCATTTTATTCAGTTTGTTACCTTAAGGACTGGAGTTATATTAACAAGAGAATTATGGGACAGCTGAATTAGTGAAGAATCTATACATACCTTCTCCAGGAAGATATATTTATCTGCCTGCTTAAGAATATGGGAGATATGTCTTTACAAAACAGTCTATTAAAAGTAATATTTGAACATATTTTTGCTCTATTTTTAAAGTTAATTACTGCAATGGGGTATTTGTGGGTATGATTTAGTGTTACGTAATTGAATAGGCAAGCATGCGTATTTTGTTAATTCTCATGTTTCCAGTATGCAGTGTTTTAAGGGATTGATGGAGAATTTCTATGGATTTTTTACATGTCTTGATTTTGCAGAATTCCTTAGGGAAATATTATTTTCAAAATGGAATACTCATTATGTTTCATGCAGTTTTTTTCTTGCCTTGTTTGAGGAACAGTAGGAACATAGGAAGCTGCCATATACCAAGTCAGACCATTGATCCATCTAGCTCAGTGGACACACACTGGCAGCGGCTTCTCCTGGGTTGCAGGCAGGAGTCTCTCTCCGCCCTGTCTGAAGATGCTGCCAAGGAGGGCCCTTGGAACCTTCTGCATGCAAACATACAGATGCTCTTCCCAGAGCGGCCCCCTCCCCTAAGGGGAATATCTTACAGTGCTCACAGGTAGTCTCCCATTCAAATGCAACCAGGGTGGATCCTGCCTAGCAAAGGGGGCAATTCATGCTTGCTACCACAAGACCAGCTTTCTCCATCCATTCATTATTATCCAGCAAGTTGAGGGACACTTTGCCTTCCATATATACACTGCCTCCACCCCCAACAGATACAGTCTTACTCCTGATCTATTTCAACTGATAGCATTGCATGGGATGTTGAATTATATGGTGACTCCTCAGGTATCCAGCAATTAGTTTCCATAGATACTTCTAAGATTAGACTGCAGAAGCATTTTCTTGTGATACAAGCTTGAAAAGCTTCATTTGACTCCTTTGAGAATAAATTATCTTCAGCATACTTAACTATATATGTGATAAAGAGGAAAAGCAATCTGCTAAGGGGCAAAAAGAAAAGGATGAAGAAGAGGATTATAAGACATTTTGCAGAGGAATTTAGTGACCAAAAATTGAGGTGAAGGAGAAAATACCAGGACACATGTTGGTCTTCTAATGAGAAATAATTAAGTTGAGGAATTAAAAGAATTAATCTAAACTCAGATAACAACCCAATTGGAGTTTGAACATACAAAGCTCCTTTCTACTGAGAGATCATTGGTCCATTTAACCCAGTATTGTCTATGCTGACTGCAAGGGGCTCTGCAGGGTTTCAGGCAGTGGTATTTCTCAATGTTCTCTCTGCAACAGGACTGGGTTCTTCTACAATTGAGCTATGGACCCCTTCCACAAAAAACCTACCTGCTCAATCCAATGAATATCTGAAGCTGCTTTAGACTGTGAGAACACTGCTGGCAGAAGGTCTTTAGGATTTCAGGAAGAACTCTTTCCTGGCCCTCCCTGGAATATCAGGAATTGGACACTTTGGCATGAAAAGCAGATTGTGCCATTTTTAAGCCGGCACATTACAGATGTAATGGGGTGCGAGAATTCTGAAGTGAACCCTACCCCATAAAATAATGTCCTCTTTATACCTTTATATTAAGCTTAACAAGCTGTGATGATGATGGTGGTGGTGGTGATGATGATGATACACACACACCACCTGGTTTCAACATGTGTGAAGACCAAAACTGAGCCATCACTGAGCTTGGTAAAGAGGGAGGATTCTACGCGCTTTAGCTATGGGCTGCACTGGCGGCGGGGGGGGATGAACAGTGGTGTGGACAGTGCAATTGGCAGATAAGGAGACCCTTTCACTACCTCTATCACCACCACCCCTCCCCTGCCACCCTTCACACAGGAGCCAGGGTCCCCCACTCCTATACTTTTAAAGGCGAATTCTCATTGGATCCCCCTTTACCAGTATTAGCCCGCTGCTGAACCGCTGAACCAGTTCAGTCAAACAGATGTGGTTGGGCTTGAATCCGATTCAAATTCGAACCAAACCACCACTTTTGGTTCATGCACACCCCAGCTTGCTATTCCAAACCTGGCATCTGTACCCCAGATTTGAAGTTGTTTACAGATGTTGGGTTTAGAACTTTAAGTAAGACAGAATATGCCGACACTGATGGGTTCGAACAACATGCCCAATGTGGGCATAGCCATCCTGACATTGGAATCGG
Organism: Hemicordylus capensis; assembly: GCF_027244095.1. Lineage (NCBI taxonomy): Eukaryota > Metazoa > Chordata > Lepidosauria > Squamata > Cordylidae > Hemicordylus > Hemicordylus capensis. Next base: position 26,672,969 of record NC_069667.1, read on the forward strand.
GCTTGCAGGTGTAATCTGGGAACTGGTGGTTTGACATTTTCCATGTTGTGCAAATCCACCCTAAGTCAGTTATGCCTAAGCATCATTGAAATAAACAAGACGTGACTAATTTAAGTCCCACTATTTTCAATGGAAGCTAATCATGACCAACTATGAGGTGAGGGGTGGTTTATTCCAGAGCTAAACATGATTCAGAGATTATCCTGCTGGTGGCATCTCTTTTCTATGGGGTGGAAGAGGAACATTGTGTGGCTTCCAGCTTTTTTTGTCTGCTTTAAGGTATGAAAGTAAATTCCCTCACCTTCCCCCCTCTCTCAACCTAACTCAGCCACCACCATACAAACTGGTTACATTACAGCATTCTGTTTGATGTAAAGAGAGTGTGAGAGAGAAAACACCCACTGGCTAACTACAAAAGCACCAGCTTAAATCAAGATCAAAGGCAGGTGATAAAAAAGGGAGAATGATTACAGGAAAACTATTATAAACCTCCAGGGGACTCTAAGGAGGGGGAGCAAGAAATGTTTATATAGATAAGGCCATCCTAATGAAAAAGCCAGAAATTTGATCACTGATGGATTTGATCAAGACAATGTCTGGAATAAGAACCGAGGAGTGATGAAGAAATATGACAAGCATCTGGATCTGTGGTCTAACAATGCGTTCTTTCAAGTTAAATTGGAAACCTGCAATTATTTTTTCCTCTTAACGCAACAAAACATTATAAGTGGCAGCTCAAACCTTTGGTCTGGATGAGTGTTTTGATATACTTGCAAGCTAGTGGAAAATATGGTGGCACCTTCATGGTCTTCAGAGAGCCTTGTACCACTAGTTTTCTATCACTCAGTTTCTCTATATATCATTTCTATAACTCATCATATAATGAGTAAAAGAGATTCTCTCTGGCCAACATCCAGTTCTGCATCCTTCGAGCACTGTGACACCACGGGAACCACTGTGTGCTTGTAAAACTACATTGATGCAGTTGTGTGTGGTCTTCTTTCCAATGACCATTGCTTCCAATGATGGTCCATTGCACAACTCAATTGGTGCAAATCTGTGCAAGAGCACTCTTGCACTACTGTGTCAACCATCATTTCACAAGCACAAAGCAATTCCTGTGGTGTTCACCATGATCACAGGATGATTTGTACTATGCCAGTCTCTGAATCTACTCTGAGATGCTTTCTGAATACAGGAGCATATGATGCTGCCTTTATTTATTTATTTATTTATTTATTTATTTATTTATTTATTTATTTATTTATTTTCTAGACTGCCCTTCCAAAAAATGGCTCAGGGCGGTTTACACAGAGAAATGATAAATAAATAAGTTGGATCCCTGTCCCCAAAGGGCTCACAATCTTAAAAGAAACATAAGATATACACCAGCAACAGTCACTGGAAGTACTGTGCTGGGGGTGGATAAGGCAAGTTTCTCTCCCCCTGCTAAATAAAGAGAATCACCACGTTAAAAGGTGCCTCTTTACCAAGTTAGCAGTGTTCAGACTATATTGAGTCAGACTAGCAGTCCATCTACCTGTATTTACCTGAATACAAGATAACTTTGAATTTAAGATGAACCCCTTAAAAATAGAGCTTAAATACAGGCAATACCCTTATTTACCCAAAAGGAAGAGGATCTGGATTTAAGATGACCCCCTGAATTCAAACTTCAAGGAACCTGGAAAAAACTAGACTTGGTTCAAGTTAATGTAGTATCTTAATATTGTCTGCAGAGTATATGGCCAAATTCCTGGTCGGAATTAAATAGTGATTCACATACACATGCTGGAAACTACTTAAATGGATTGCAGAAGTGTATTTATTAGGGGTGTGCACGAATCAAATTCTGCAATTTGATCCAAGGCTGAATCAAATTGTAGAATCATCAGATTGATTCACTGAGAACAGCTGGCTTGGTCGGCTGTCTCGATGAATTACCCTCAAATCACCTGAATCAATTTGGGTGATTTGAACACCATTTTGAGGCCCATTGTGCTTGAAAAACAAGCCTCAAAATGGCACTTTTCCACTGGGGAGAGCTGTTCTCTACCAATTGGGGTTGTCAGGGAGACCCACCCTCTACTCTGGACTTAGCGTGTCTGCCCACTTCAGAGGACTGTTCTACCCGGTCTACCCACCAACCCCAATTGGTAGACCAGCTCTTCCCAGACAAAAGTGCCATGTTGAGGCCTGTTTTTCCAGCAAAACAGTCCTCAAAATGGCATCCGAAACACCCAAATTGATTCAGTTTGAATTGGGTGTGATTCACTTTGACCCTGAATCAGGCCCTCTATTTTGAGGGTGATTTGATTTGAGGTCGAATCTGTGAATTGCCCCCAATTTGACCCGAATGGATTTTCAGCTTTAAGATATTATTGTGGATAAAGGAAACAATTTTTGGTCCATTGTCTATCATCCATTATTAATATCATTAATATCACCTGATATTAGCACAATTAAGAACTAAATCCATCTACTATGCAGAATGATTTATTTGATGTACAACATGGGTATGTTATGCCTTTACACTTTGAGCAAACTGCTAATAAATTTCACCCACATAATTTGTTTTGTTTCACAATTACGATAAATGTTGTCACTTTATTCTTTATATATATAAAGTATATAAGTATTTGCTGCATCTACATTAAAAGAAGAAAGTTTTTCTGGCTCAATTGTGAATTCTGTGGAACAGGGGGAAGCGAGCTTTCTCTTATCTGCAAAGGTTATTAATTGAGAATTGGGTAACCTATGGTTTGAGGTCCTCATTGCAATTTAGATGTACAATTAGATAGACAAAACCTAAGACAAAGAACCAACTTGGTCGATGAGATTCCCACCCACCCCCCGCCCTTCTTGGTGCCTCAGGTGACTGGAAGATGCATCCTCTGGAGCACAAGTGATTAAATAGCATAATACCCTTCAAGCGTGACTTATAAGGCTATTTATAGGACAGCTGTACTTTCAAGCAAAATGGTTTTTCAGACTCTATATCCAGTTTATGGAGAGATGTATATAGTACTACTGCTCTTTATGGTAAGCCAAATGGCATTGTTATAATTTGCTTGGTGTATTAAGCATGCAATTATTACTCTATTTGTAGGATGCAGAGCCTTATCAGAATACAAACAGGCAATCATGAACAGTTCTTGGTCCCACTTATGTTAATAACCAAAGAAGGCAACACTCACGAATAGGTGCCTTAGCATCACCATGTATTTGTCTGTGGCCATTAAGTCAATTGTCTTAACGGGCACAGGCAAATACATGGTCATGCTAAGTCAAAAGATATTCAAGAATTACGTTGTGAGCACACCCTAGAGCTTCTTCCAATGTATTTGTGAACATGGAGCTCATGACTTGTGTCTTAAAGCCACTCCAGTACAACTTTGGCTTGGTTCAACACTCCAATTTTACATCAGTGTCATTTCAAAGACATATGCATTCTATCAATCAGGGGCTTGGATAACTTCACGGAGGAGAGGTCTATACAGCTACTAGTCTAAGGGCTATAGGCCACCTCCAGCCTCAAAGGCAGGATGCCTCTGAGTACCAGTTGCAGTACCAGTTGCAGGGGAGTAACAGCAGGAGAGAAGGCATGCCCTCAACTCCTGCTGGTAGCTTGGTGGGCCACTGTGTGAAATAGGATGCTGGTGGGCTACTGTGTGAAATAGGATACTGGACTAGATGGGCCTTGGGCCTGATTCAGCAGGGCTGTTCTTATGTTCTTAATCATCAGTTCCATTTTTAAAAAAGTTTCAGTTTATAATGAGTGCAAGTATTCCTTGGTTCATTTTCTCTCTCTCTCTCTCTCTCTCTCTCTGGCCACCTTTCGGACATAATGCTAAACTGGAGGCAACCAGGCCAGAGGTTCAGATTTGTGGTTGTCTGAATGCGTGAGCCCACAGTTTCATCACTGAACTGTGGGTCAGTTTTTGACCCCAAGCCAGAATCTAAACCTTCAGTTCCACTTGAGTTTTGTCACCAGAAGCAGCAATGTGTCATCTGGATTCTGCCACTGTTTCAAACCGGAGTTGAGGCCAGGAAGCTCCTCCCTCCTCAACTGGCTGCCATAGCTTTTCTTTATGTGAAGAAGGCAGCCCGCACAGTCAATTCCTGCCCCACTGCAGTCCCCCCTACTGCAGATCAGTATCATTGGGGAGCACAGTGTGTAGGGGTATGGGGTCAAACTGCTGGTCCACTGGACCCACAGTTTGCCATTATGTGCACAGGCGGCCAATCTCTCCAGCCTCCCAAGAAAATATTAATTGCTTTTCTCAGGCAGAATAACGATTATTTGGTCTATCACATGGACCCCCCAGATGCCCAGAAGAAGCTCAACATGGAAGTCATCATGAGGACAATCTTTCCTCTCTTGCTTGAGCCTAAACATGGAGGAGGGTCCATTATCAGCTCAGATTCTTCTATGACTATTACCTCTTCAGATGGCTACTGGCCATCACTAACCCCCCTATATATCATCAGACCATGAAGACTATTTTTATGGTTCAGACTAGAGGTCAATCTTGCCCAACTGCTCTAAATCAAACAACAGCCAGACAGATGCCTAGGAAGCCTACAAACAACATCAGACATGCAGAACTACATTGTTTCAGAATACTCTCAGAAGATTCACTTCCAACATTCACGACAAAGATGGCTGTAGTTCTAGAGAACAATTCATGTGCCTGCTTCACCCACCTTTGAGCATTGGGTCATTGTCTCAAGATTATTCTTCAAAAAGAACACGCACACATACCACAAATATGTAATGGTGTCTGCCAAATTATAGATTCTAAGATGGAAAGGTAAAAACAAACCAAATATTGGTTGAACTTCTACAAAATGGTGTCCCAACACTTTCAAATGAGAGTATATTGATCCACATACGCTGGGAATTTGATCCCACTGTAAGCCTCTTACGTACAATTGATCAAATACCATGGCAAAAACTGTCTGAACTGCCCATTGAGATTCCACAATGGCGAGATGAATATTGTACTAAAAAATGTCTACGAACTTCTGAAATGTAGACTTGCCCTTCAGCACGCAGGCACCAAATGAGAAGCCTTCCAATGAAGAATATTCATCATTTTGTTTATTTATCATTTTGTTTGGTTCTCTTCTTGGATCAAATTTCCAGAGGGATAAAGTCACCAACTATGTACCATTTACATAATCACTAGAAATGCATATCATTTGTTTCCATCTAACTCGTCGTTCAGAAGAGAGTCTGGAAGCTGCCGGCAACTCATTGTTCAACTTTAATCATTAGAGCAGTTTTTTGTTAATGACGTTGCTTCATGTTTATTTGCTGAAGGTGTGAAAGGGCAGGAGACCTCGGTTGGACTGGAGGGGATGACCCTTCTAGGATAATATTCTCACTTAACCATAGCCCCACAGTCACAAATGTTAATTGGACATAGCAAATAAAGTATTAAACGGTCACTGTTTTCTGTTAACTGGAATATATATGGGGTAATTAAGGCTAGTTCGGGGAAAATAAACACCAACAATTATAGCAAATCATGGTTTTTATACAGGCTAAACTCATTGGTGGGGGGGGGAAGCAAAGGTCAATTTGTGCAAGATAATAAATTAGTGTCTTAACGGCTGCTGCAAAACCGAGAGCACACAGGTCTGGAAAGGTCCATGCAGTATGTGCAAGGTTCCTTTTCTGACCTAATGCCAGAGAACTAGCCAGTGGAAATGTGTGACTGCCTTGCGATTTTGCAAAGCTAAGCAGGAGAATATTTAAGAATAATAAAGTCAACCAGTGAGAGCTGGTCTTGAGAGGAAGCCTGGATTGTCCCCTTTGCTAAGCAGGGCCCACCCTGGTTTGCATTTGAATGGGAGACTACATATGTGAGCACTGAAAGGGATTCCCCTCAGGGCATGGGGCCGCTCTGGGAAGAGCACCTGCATGCTTGCTGGCAGAAGGTTCCAAGTTCCCTCCCTGGCAGCATCTCCAAGATAGGGCTGGGAGAGAGACTCTGCCCGCAACCTTAGTGATTTCCATTGCCTGTCTGTGCTCTGCCCTCATTTCCGTAGAAGACATGCATGGCTGGACCAGCTCTTTGAAATGAATGGAGGCAGCTGTTCCAAACAAGGGACCTGTCCAACAATAAACCAGATAGGTAGCCTTGCTTCTGTGATATCCTTGTACTAGGAAATTCCCCTGCCGGTGGTCCTTTCCCAGAGACAGCTTCAGGTCAAAGGACCCTTGGCAAGTTGCTCTCCATTTCTTACTTGGATGGTCCTCAAGAGAGTCATGCTGCCACCCCACATGTAGGCAATCATGTAGAGGGCTCCTCCAAAGGCCTAGAGTCCTTGGCATAAGCAGCTGCCTAATGATGCCAATTCCTGATGCCAGGCCTGTCCTATCCCATCGAGAGCCCAAGGGAAACATATTCCAGTCTCCTGAACTGCTCTTCCCTTTTGCCCATTTGTGTGTGTGGGGGGGGGGGGGGGCGGTACTATTAGCAGCAAGGTCCATCTTTTTAATAAATAATTAAAAAAAACTTTCACTAGCATGCAGTGATGGAGGACCTCTCAATGGCCACCAAACAGTGGCCAGAATGTTATCTCAGAGTGCCCCAGATGAAGCGTCATTCTCGGACACTTGGTGATAAAAATGGTGGACTTTGCCATTTCCCTCCCCAGTCAAAGTAATTCTACATCACAGTGCAATATCTTTCCAGAACTTTCTGGAGAAACCAAAATGGTAGCTGCCAGCTAGGAGTAGCTAGTGAGTTTCATCTCCTCAGCTCTGGAAATCATCCCAATGTCACCTTGGTTTTTTTCGCCATGGCATGGCAAAGGTACGGAGGCCATTAGCCTACATATATGAAAATTCGTTGTTGTAGTAGTAAACTTTGTTGATCTTGGCAAAACTCTGTTGCCTTCCTTTAGCTTTCCATGAGGAGGAAACCCCAAATATGGTTTGAATTTCACTTTAAGTGAACTTTGATGATAACCCAGAGGTGTATAGAATTCATTTACAGATTTAACTAGGTTCCTTAAAAAAAATAAAAAACCCTTGGTTTGCCCCTTCACATCTCTCATCTAAGGATTAACCCTAACATTTACTTTTGGTGATATTTTGGTGGTAACTTCACTTTACCTACATAACACAGAGAGCTTAACTCTCAACTGTTTAAGCTCAACATTGTTCCAGTTTACCCCACAGAGCTTCACTATTTAATATAACATGAGACACAGATTGAAAAAGCAGACCTCCTAGGCAGACAGCAACAAAGGAAAATTGTATTTTGCTCTTTGTCCATTAGAGTTGACTCAATTGTGTCAGCTAGGATGGAGGACATTTTGCAGCATAAAGAGTATCCCAGATTCTAAATGTTTTCATGCTATGTATTCCTGTGCTTTGTTTCAAATAATTAAGCAGTGATGCCGCAAATAAATAAATAAATCCTGAGAATCTTCACTGATCAAATTTCTCTTTTTTGTACCCCACTGCCTGGCAAATTGTCAGTCATTTCTATTGAGCAGAGACAGGAAAAAGTTGTACACGTCCCACCTGCAAGACAGGTGCTCTGCCACAGATCTGTAGCCCATCCCAACACATGAAGCTGCCTTATATTGATTCAGTCCTCCATTTAGGTCATTATTGTCTATACAATAATAGCAGTGACCCTGCAGCGTATCAGACAGGGCTTTTAGCCCAACCCTAGCTAATTTTTTTTTAACCTGTGAGTTGATTTCAGATGCCAAGCCAATCACACAGCTAATTCCAAAATGTTCCACAAGAGGATTGAGTACATCTATTTTACGCTTGACCTTTCCAATCCCCCATTCCCTCCTTCGTTCTCAACTTTATACTTCATAGAAGGAAAATGGAACAGAAAATGCCTTCCCTGAGGACTGGAGATGAAACTCAAATCTTCTTGCATTTCAACACGAGTTGAAATCTGGAAGAGGATTACTGATCTGGTAGGGAAGAAAATGAGCGGGATATCAAGCCTGTTCATGTAGTACATTAAGAGGTTCTCTGGCAAATAGTTTATCCTAATAATCCTCCCAGTCATTGTTGTTGATAGCGATTCCTGCTACCCCAGAAGCAGCTTTTAAAAGTGCCGGAACAGGTTTGAGAACTTTTTAATGATGAGAATGGAAGGCAAACTGCATGCCATGTAATGTTCTGTTTGAATACAATCCCCTCTTTACGGAGTTTTTGATTTTAGGGTTTGTTCTGACTACGGTGATTTTACTGCAGAAGAAAAGTGCAGCTGTTGTGAGGTACTCAGATTTTTGTTTTTCAAAGAATGCCACTCAACCAGTTGGGAGGTAGGGACAACCTCTACTAACTGGGCAAAAAGGCACTTTTTGAAGCGGCAATTCTCTTGTAGTGAATAGAGGGGATAATGTCTTTTCCTATACAAGTCCAATAACATCTGGAGACCCAACACTGAGAATCCCTGGTGTAGACAATACTGAGCTAAATGGACTTATGGTCTGACTCAGAATATGGCAGCTTCCTATGTTCCTACGTTCACAGTGCTATTATATTGCATTGACCATGCATGATAACTAGATTATACAGCGCAGTGCAGACAAAATAAATCTCTTTTGATTTATTTTCCACTCATTGCCATCATCCCATGACTTTAACAGTTTGCATAGTGCATAGGACTGAGAGTTATATAATCCTGGTAGTTTACTCCAAAGTTTTGCCCAGACAAGATTTTCTCTCTCTTCATCCATCCATCTCTTCACTTCTGAAATCCCTCAGAAAATAAGCACTGCACAAGATCCCTGAATACCAGCTTCTTTCCCATCCTCTCAATAACTCTGGCATCTGGCACCTGTCTAATTTACCAAGAGAATCTATGTACAAACAACTAAAGGGCAGGAGAAGCTGGAGTAGGCCCAAGGTAGTATTCGAAGAACTTTCAGAGGGTGGTTGCTAAGGAAACACCTCTTTATCTTTGTTCCTTTGCAGAACAAATGTCACTCAGACAACAATGCTGGAAGGCCCTTATACCTTCAATAAAGATGGGAGGAAAATAAACATATGCATATGACTTTATAATCAAAATAACAAATGGTACCCCAGTGCTATGCAACGTGCAGAGTAAGGTTTTGGTTTTTTTAAATGGCATCTTTAATAGAAGGCAATCCTTCCATTGATATGCTATAGCTATTCTCCTCCAGATCCCTCAGCAAGAGTTACTTTCCAGAACTCTAGACTGTGCATTGTTTCTGATCCCATTACTGATGTATTTTGCACATTTCAGATACTATCTATGCTCAGATACTATCTATATCTTGTAGAAGGTTCATCATTCGTTTGAGATTTTCAGGTTTACTGGTGTATTTTGTCATAATTGTGAAGTTGTGCCTATCCAATAACAATTCACCAAGCAGTTTAAGTGACTGTCGTTTTGTCAAGGTTTTGTAAAAGTATGGCCTTATAGTAGGAGATGTTCTCTTGTCGGTGGCTTGAAATAACTTGAAAATTTGCATATGATAACAGTCATCGAAAAAGTGGTAAGAAGCCTAATTCCATTGCCCTTGGAATTGCCCATTGGTAAATAGCCACTTTGCTCCAAATATACAGGTTTGTTTCCACTTTACAACGCTTGCCATGGGATAGGAGTCAGTTGCTCATGCATGACACAACATTGTCTCATTGGCTGCATTCACACCTAATTTTAAAAAAAGGGTCAAGAGGTTGCCAAACCTGTATGGCCCTCAGTCGTCTTCAGGGAGGCAAACCTTTTAAGGCTTCCTTCCCTCTAGCCCTCTTGCCAGGGCCGGACAGGGGGGCACTGAGAGGGCGGTGGAATGTATGTGGGGAGGGCACCAGGTTTTGAGAAGAATGGTAAATTAAGGGTGGGAGTTGGGGTGCAGGAGCGCCCCATGGGTGGGGCGCACCGGGAATATGCCCTGTTGCCCTGTGGGCCAGTATGAGCCTGCCTCATGCCCTTTCTCACTGCTCGTGAGAAAGGGCTCATTGAATGTTTGTGACATAGTGTTAAATACATGCATTAATAAAATATGTATAATCCCAGGATTTGGGGCCTTGCCTAATGCTAGAGCCTCTGCTTGAAGTGAAGTTTCCCATTAACACCTCTAAGGTCTGCTATATTTAGTGACCTTACAGAAACTTCTTGGTAATGGCTTAGTCTAGGCTTCTCTGTCGGCAACCCAGAATTATGACTATAATCATCACCACCTTGCATAACGTCTGTGTAAATGCATTAACAGTAACTTAATATATTTTAATAGAAAAGCGACGCACTATTTGGGAACCAGGAGTTGCTATAGCTCCAGGATCCCGCATTTCATTATAAATGCTTTAGGTGTGTTCATTAAGCCATTTATAAGCAAACGGTCAATCTACTGAACAGAGTAAATGCATTTGTGGCAGGCGAGTACATGGCATACCCTTCATAAAAGCCATTAAATAAGTAATAAATAAACCTCTCCAGCTGAGGCAGAAGCAAAGACCCTCTTAGAAGAACAGGAGTGAAATGTGGCTGAGGCGGAGAGCGGGGGGAAAGCAAGACATCCAAATCACAGGTGAAGGGATGATAGATGTGGAAGTGTTGCAAGAAAAATTAGTCTTCGTTAGGTGTCACTTGGGTGGTCCTAGTTCCAGTAGCAATGCTATGTGACCAACATGTTGATGCTGAACTGCCGAAGTTTTGCCTCTAACGTAAGCCTCGGCAAGTCCCCAAAAGAAGAATCAGAGGGGCTGCTTTCTCAAAGGGATTCCTCCTTAATATCAATACGATGAATATTTATATGCCGCTTTTGAACCAAAGTTCCCAGAGTGGTTTACATAGGTACAAATAAATAAATGAAATAGTTCCCTGTCCCCAAAGGCTCACAATCTCAAAAAGAAACATAGGATGGACCCAGGGTTGCTGTGCTGGGGGCGGATAGGGCCAGTTGCTCTCCCCTTGCTCAATAAAGAGAATCACCAATTTTAAAAGGTGCCACTTTGCTCAGTTAGCAGGGGACACTGACCAATGACACACCAACACCCAGCAGTTTAATTATATATTTTGAAAGAGCAAATATATTTATTCTCAGTCAAATTGCACAGGCTGGTGTGTGGTGTCTCTGTTTAGGGACTGGGTCACCTGTGTTTTGGTCAGGACAGACAAAATGGCCTCTGATGTCTTCTAACGTCTCAATTCTTGGTTTAAGAGGAGATTTAAGGAGCTTTAATTGTCCAGTCATGGAAATTAAAAGCATAGAAAATGCAAGTTAAGGTGATCATTTTAACCTCCATGCCATTTAAGCTGCAAGGACTTCCTATAGGTCCAGCTACTATGCACAGACGTGTTGCCTTGGTCATTCAGCTGAACATCAGGCTTGGGAGGTATGCACCCAGGCAGAAATTCATCAGGTGTAGCTTCCTTGATAATTATGCTCCCTCTCCCTCTGGAGGATGATGGGGAAATGTCAGTAGAAGAGGCAGTAGTGACAGTGGTGAGGAGGATGGAACCAACTCAGGGGCCCACTGAAAGCCCCTCCAAACCTAGAGCTGTCACTGGAAATATTCAGTGGTACTCCCTAGTAATTGGACCTGACACTTGGACCCAATCCCAGCATAACACCAATTCCTTCTAGTCCTATAAACAACACACATTGAGATGGGTGCAAATATGTTTCCAACACATAAACTGATTATAGAATGAACTTTTTATTCTTTCTGGCATTTTTCTTTTCTTTTAAAAAAAATCATACTTTTCACTATTAGCAAATCTTTTGCAAAGAGACAATTGAGAATTTTCATCAAGGCAAATAATCTAATGCAAGGATGCTGCATCTCAGGATGATCAGGACTTTCTAAATGGTTCTTTTCAAGTCGAGCAAATCTTAGTTATTTGCTCATACTAGTGAATAAAATCTTCCGAGGAGCAAAAAAAAAAAGGGAGGGGGAAGGTTTTATACCAAACAGCAGTTTAAAATGGGCAAGGCAGTAATCTGAAAATTCAATGAGACCCCTGCAATAAATTGAATTTAGGATTATTCTTCAAATAGTGCCTTAGGCAAATCAATTCGGGAAGCAACAAATAACTGTGCTTTCTTTTAAAATGTACATATTGTATTTGGTGGTTACTGTTTCAAATCTGTTTCCAAATACTAATTGTGAATATGAAAACCCAAACAAGAACAGGAAAAAGAAGTGTATTGTATTGATGTGTAAGATCACATCCAGCCCTTAACTGCTTGGGCCCAGGGTATTTAAGAGAGAGCCTTCTTTGTCATGAACCCTGCCGCCTATTTTGATCTTCCAGAGAGGTCCGGTTACGGTTGCCGCCAGCTGGTTTGGTGGCGACTTGGGACTGGGCTTTCTCTGTGGCTGCCCTGGGGCTTTGGAATATGCTCCCTGTTGCAATAAGGGGATCTTCTTCTTTGCTTGTTTTCAGGAAGACCCTAGAGACTCACCTGTTCTCACAGGCTTTTAATTGGAATTAATTCTAATACTTTTGTTTTAACAACTTGTTTTATGAGATTGCTTTTTATTGTGTTGTGTGGATTTTTAATCTGTTTTTACTTTAAAATATAGTTTTAAATGTTTTACACCACCTAGCGATGTACATCAGGCAGTATAAAAATATGATAGATAGATAGATAGATAGATAGATAGATAGATAAGATGTTGTATATTTAGTACATTGGGACAGGATGCACATACTTAATATGGTGATAGGGCATCTGCTTTGCATGCAGAAGGTCCTAGCTTCACTCCCTGACGTCCAGACAGGGCTGCTGCCAGTCAATGTAGACGATATTGAGCTAGATGGACCAAGGGTCTGACTCAGTAAAAGGCAGCATCCTCTGCGTTCCTATGATAGTGGTGTGGGGATATCCAAATGGTGCTGGGCCTTGATCAAACAGTGCACGAGAGATTCATGTCTATAGTCCCTTAACAAGCCTAGAGGCAGATTTCAGCTTTCCTTGAGAGACTTGATTTTTGACAACTGGACATTCTCTCTCAGGCCTCTGCCACAATGTACTGTGTTTTGCCAACTGAATTAATTCAAGAAATCCACATTTTCCTAGGGAAAGGTCACAGAAAACCCAGGTATTAAAGAAGAAAAAGAAAGGGTTTTCCCCCCCTCTCCCAGTCACACAAAGAAAACAATGGAAAGAAAATTAATATCATCATCAGAGAGAATATTTCAACAAGAAGAAAATCTTGTCATAGAATACCACAGGCCTAGGTTAGAGTTAATTAGTCTACCGTACAGCTTAATTTAATCCCCAGTTTTAATGTAAAACTAAATGGTGGGAATATTAATGTCTGGCATTTCTTTCATATAAAGACAGCTCGGGGCTGCAGGTCATTGACTGAATGGTACAGAAAGAAACATGCAGAATAGAGAAATTACACTATCATTACTCTTCTAGACTGGCCTCTCTGTGTTAAAAGTCAGCCTTCCCTCCATTTTGGAACTTAGCCCTTTTGGAGTTAGGGTGGGGAGCTGGCCTTGTGGCAGTGAGCATGAATTGTGAGCATGAATTGTGGTAGTGAGCATGAATGTCTAAGTAGGGCTCAACGTAGCTTGCATTTGGATAGGTGGCTGCAATGTAAGCAGTGTCTGTGGTAAGATATTCATCTTAGGGGTCGAGACCATAGTTCAGTGGAAGAGAATCTGTTTTGCATGAAAAACGTCTTAGTTTCCATCTCTAGCAGCATCTCCAGGTAGGGCCGGGAAAGACTCCTGCCTGAAACCTTGGAGAGCCACTGCCAGTTAGTGTTAATGATATGCACAAAACCAGTTTTGCTGGTTCAGCTAGAATTTGAACCGGATTCAAGCTGACACACCCAGGTCAGATTTGGCCCAGTTGAGCCAGACCCGGTTCGAGTTCGAACTGAGCCATTTTGACCAGCTCAGAGCTGGAATCTGGTGAGGAATTCCGCTCTACCAGTACAGTAAAGGGAAATGTCCTAAGTACAGAGGGCGTGGGAGAGGAGTTAATCTGTACTCACAAGTACACACTGTAGCTGCAGCAACGGAGGGGTGGAGGCAGGGGTGGATCCCCCCCCCACTATGCCTGTCTTCTTCTGACTAGCCCGGGTCAGCGGTAACCCAGTTAGGGCCTTCTCTGGTCCAGTTTGGGCCTCTGCACACATGTGGGAGCCATTTTAGTGACCTCCTTGCATTCACAGAGGCCATTTGCATGACCAGAGCTGGGACCTCCCCCCCCCGCCCCTTCCATGTCTCTTAATGAGGGTCACCAGCTCTGGGAAAAGTACAGCAGTGTGAAGCTATCAGCATGGTGGGGAATGGCTCTCACATTGGCCTTTTTTGTCAAAATGGGCCCCATTTAAAAAACAGTGAAGATCATTGTGCTAGTGCCTTTTTACCTTGATGCTCCATCTGAATAGCAACCACCACAGCCACATATTTTCTCCATGCCCCCTCAAGAAAGCATTCTAATTATATTTCCTCAGAGTTTGTGCTCTTGCTCACTTCCTAAGTCACTGCTCCTCAACCTTCCAGCATCGTCACAATCTACTTCACTGAAACTCCACTCCAGGTAAGAACTCCTGGTCATAAGGAAGAGTCCACTGGGACCGTAATTTAGTGTGGAAGGCCATAGATTGGTTGGAAACATTACACTCTTCTACAATGGCTTCTGAAACCTCAGCCTTTCAGGATACAACTGGCATATGTTTTGGGGACTATTTTATTTTTCAAAGTCATTTTGGATATCACTTCATTCATTGCATTGTTCCTCCTTAACCCAGTTTTCAGTAGTCTGTAGAATCTCTCTGTATTATTATGAATTCTTTATTAGTGCCATATATGTGTGTTCTGATAAATACTTAGTATAGCCATTCCTGTAACACAGCTTTTCCTGGAGTGAATCTTAATCATAATAAAGGTAATTAGAGCCATTAGAGCTGCCTAACATCCCTCCTAAATTAGACCTTACTGGGGAACATTCCACGGAAGGAAACCCTTAATCAAATTAAGTTATTGACAGATATGCAAGTCAAGTCTAGAAATCAGTGATTAAGTGGAGAAGGGTTTGTCATAATGGAACTTGGATGCAAGATTAATTTGACAGAAAAGAACATTTTTTATATCTTTCTCAGAGCAATCTGCCAAACACAGAACACTGAAGCTGCCTTATACTGAGTCAGATAATTGGCACACCTAACTCAGTTTCCTCTACACTGACTGGCCACTAGGGGTGGGCACGAACGGTTTATTGCCAAACCGGTTCACCTCGAACTGGGCCAGTTTGGAGGTTTGACCACAGACCGAACTGGGGGCGGTTTGGTCCACAATTGAAATGAACCAGGCCTGGTTTTGGTGAACCAGTTCGGCATGAAATGGGTGGCCAGGTGGGGGCAGCAAGGGAGGTAGTATTCAATTCGACTTTGAGCCCACCCACAATTTTTGGTTCGTGCACATCCCTTTTGGCAGCAACTTGGAAAATCAGATATACACATTCTGTAGACCAAAGCTTATTCATCCCTTATATGACACTATTATACAACTGGGAGGTGAAAATGTATACTTTATCTGGTATAAATGTATACTTTACTTTATACTATTTCACCTCCCAGTTGTTTCAATACATGCCTACAAGTGATGTGAATAATATACTTTTGTGTTTATGATTATGGAAGCAGGCAGCAGTAGTGCTTTAGGATTAAGATATTTATTCATTCAAATAAGGCCATAGTGATTAGATAGCTGCTTTGTCATTCTACAAATATTTGGTTTATTGCCCTCATGTGGACATAACGGCATAAACATCTGTACCTAGTTACTACTTCCAATTTTTAAAAAGTGAAAATAAACAATACACTAATAGTTATGATTTTTCTCTGGCTATATTGTCTTGCCCCCATTTTAAAAGGATCTTTCCATTACCCACCTCATTTTGACAGGGATCATTCCCCCCATTTGAAAATGTGTTTTTCTCCAGTATTTCCCCTGTTTCCACAGGGCTTTTCCTATTTGTTCCCCACCCCTTATTAATACAACAGTTAGACAGCTGTTGCAGACACAAAAGAGGCTCAGCAAACCAGCAATATCTACTCTGAACAAGGTTCAAGTTAAGCCACATGGCTCAGGATAAAAACAGGTGCCACCCACCTGCCAGAGTGAGGGAGGAGCTTCAGAGGAGGAGGATCCAGAGTGAGGGGCTGAAACTGCAGTGCCAGTGTTCAGATGTAACGCTGGCACTGCAGAAATGAGGTTTGCAGTGGCAAAACTCCACTCGGAGCCAAAGGTTCAGATTAATGTTTGGGGAGGGAAAACACAGGTCCCTCTCCAACACAAACTCTACTGAAACTGCAGTGCCAGTGTTCAGATGTAATGCTGGCACTGCAGAAATGAGGTTTGCAGTGGCAAAACTCCACTCAGAGCCAAAGGTTCAGATTAATGTTTGGGGAGGGAAAACACAGGTCCCTCTCCAACACAAACTCTACTGAAACTGCAGTGCCAGTGTTCAGATGTAATGCTGGCACTGCAGAAATGAGGTTTGCAGTGGCAAAACTCCACTCAGAGCCAAAGGTTCAGATTAATGTTTGGGGAGGGAAAACACAGGTCCCTCTCCAACACAAACTCTACTTCCCTGAATTAAGACATCCGGGTGAGAAAACTGGCAGTGAAGGGACCTCCAGTTTCCTGTTACATCTAAATTCAGCCAGAGAAAGAAAAAGAAAGAGAAAGAAATGTTACTCTTGGTTGAATATAGACTACTTACATGTAAAAATAGCTTTTGGGGGATCCATTTCCAAATTGATTGGTCATTTCTCAATCAATGGATTGACACAATTTGGTCAGATGGTAGTGCTTGTCACCTAGCTGCAAGTTTCGGGCAAACTGGATGGATGGTTTGGATTTTATTACCAGTAGGATGAAAGTTCAGAGTTTATAACTGTGGAGTGGAGTATCTACATCTCAGTTTAATTATACAGGGAGCATTGTGTGTATATATTCACAACCATCAGGTGAGAATTGTATCTTAATAGAACACACAACACTATTTGAAGGGCTTCAACACAAGCGTAATGCATAAGTGGTAGGGAACATATATCACAAGTCCTTCATGAGCTTTGTTCTTGGAGGCAAGCTCTGCAAATCTCTCCAGCTTATTAAACGCAAACTATATAAGCTTAAAATTGGCCCACACTGAGAAAGGGAAGACTTGATTTGAGCAAAAGAAATAGTTTCCGAGTTCATACTCAATCACATTGTTTCTATAGGCATGGGTGCAATTCCTAGCTTGTCAGTAGCCCCAGGCTACAAAATATTGAATGAGCTACTAAAATTTCATGTTATAGCTTTATAACCGTAACTACAGTGCTGGTGTTTACTGTTTTCTGCTATGAGAAACATATTGCTTCCACAAGGTGGTTAACAATGCTCTCATACACACACCCCAAATTTTGTTTTTAGACTGGTGTTGTTGCACAGAAAGGTCTTTTTTCAGTTTAAGACTGACACTAACTAAGAACAAAAAGGTTAGAACCTCTGCTCTCTGAGGTAGAAGAAAGGAGCTTTAATGTTCCTTCCACCTGTTGTCATCTTCTT
Organism: Hemicordylus capensis; assembly: GCF_027244095.1. Lineage (NCBI taxonomy): Eukaryota > Metazoa > Chordata > Lepidosauria > Squamata > Cordylidae > Hemicordylus > Hemicordylus capensis. Next base: position 26,690,515 of record NC_069667.1, read on the forward strand.
ACCTACAACACCTTAAGGGTACCTGGGCATTTTCTCTCCACGTTCAATGAATGTGGGGAATGGGACAGCAGGAGAGTTACCTCCATGCTCATGCACTGCCTTGCCACACACCCCAAGGCATCCCTATGTTCAAGATGTGTCTTCAAAGGCAAGTGCTGAATGTGAAAAGTGTTTCTCATTGCAACTGGAAACCCTGACTGACCAAAGGAGGGAAGTCTTATGGGGGTTCAAGTCACTTGGTTAAGAAGCTGTTTCATACTGAATCAGATCAATGGTCAATCTAACCCTATCCTGACAGTTCTCAAAGGACATGGTGAGTGGTCACTCCTAGGTCAGCCACTTCAGGAGTTTTCAACTGGAGGTGCTAGGGACCTTCTATATGCAAACTGTCTGAACCCCCTAAACCTGGGGAAAAGAAGTCCCAGGTCAGGAGAAGTCCAAAGACAAGTCCTAGACTGAAGCTGGAGGCAGAAGCTGGAGTCCAAGCTAAAGGTAGGGGGAAAGGTCTGAAGTTAAGAGGGCAGGGCTGGAGGAGAGAGCAGGAGAGGAAAGCAGAGAGCTTAGAATGGCTTGCACCATTTGTTTAATCTGCCCCCAAGAAAACGTCATGTCATTCATATTTAAGAAAATGTCTTTAAGAGAGAATATTGAAGAGAACTTCACTACGAGCCCCATAGCCCATTGAGATCATCCTAAGAGGTGTGTCCTTTGTTAAGGGAATAATCCATGCTTGCTACCACATGACCAGCTCTCCACCCCCCACCCACTCCATTGGCTCCTACCTCGATATTAAATTCAAGCACTGGAGGGAAACCAATGCATAGTAAACAAAACCATTTACCAGACATGTATAGCTTCAGATCCCATGAAGATTAGTTAAGTTTAAGTCCCATTAAAATAAATGGGACAAGTTCATCATGACTAATTTAAGCTCCATCGATCTCAATAGGAATTATGTGTGGCTTACTCTAGTTATTGTGGTGCTACAAAGCGCTACTCCCAACATGTCCCATAAAATAGGTCAGGTACAATCACTGGAATGTTTAACTTGGTTCTTTTGAACAGCAGACACCCAGATTTGTCTGCAGGATACGGAGTAGCTATAGAGAAATATAATTTCTCAGGCATCTGAGCTCTTTGGGTTTAGGGCATTTGTTTTTTTACAAATATTTATTAAATCAAATGTACAACTCCCCCAGCCAGCAAAACATTAGCATTTCCAGACACATCCACAAATGTCCTGTGATTCTAGTTGATATTTACCAATAACTTCTAGAAATATAATAGGCATTTTGGAGTGGAACTAAATGGGACAGATAAGGCCTTTGTTATGACTTTGACAATGGAAACTGAAAGGCTTGGGAACACAGGAACATAGGAAGTTGCCATATACTGAGTCAGACCATTGGTCCATCTAGCTCATATTGTCTTCACAGACTGACAGTGGCTTTTCCAAGGCTGCAGGTGAGAATCTCTCTCATCCCTGTCTTGGAGATGCTGCCAGGGAGGGAACTTAGAACCTAGATGCTCTTCCCAGAGCGGCTCGACCCCTTAATGGGAATATCTTACCATGAACAGACTTCTGGTCTCCCTTTCATATGCAACCAGGGCAGACTCTGCTTAGCTAAGGGGACAAGACATGCTTGCTACCACAAGACAAGCTCTCTTCCCATGTTTGCAATACTGAGTTAAGCTTCAAGAGGAAAGTAAGCACTTACAGCAATGCCTTCTGATTGTCATTTCGCTCCCAAATAAGAAATACCTTTTAAAATACATTAAGGATGTATGAGGTATCAGGTTGAGATGTATAGGGTTGCATTCATTTCCTTTTATTAATGCATATTTTTCACGAGGGATTCCGGTAACTAGCGATGAAATATAACAGTGCACCAAAATGTTAGATTTCTGTGGTGTCCCAGCAGCCTCTGTGCAGCTCTTTATAGGTAGCATAATTCCAATAATCTCATTTGCCTTTAACTCATTATGGGGTATCCTAATGTTTCTTTTCCAACTGAGCATCTTTCAAATTCAAGGTTCCTTAATGAACCTCAGCTTTCCTTCTCTCTCTCTCTGGACTAGTGGGAGCGATCGCTGCTTAACAGCTCCACAGGGCTCAGAGCACAGACACTGCTTTGTGTGTGTGTTAGGACTCAATAAAATGAAATACTAAAAGTTTTATAGCTAAGAAGACGGGTCACCTTGTTACCATCAAGGTAGGGGAATAGTTGTATCACATGGAGGGTATGCAGTAAAAATGCACTTGATGATCCAAATATATTTCTACAGAACTTTTGCCCACAGCCATCAAAAGCTGGGGAAAAGATGGCTGGGAAAATTCAATATAATTGCAACACTTACGGTTCAGCCTTGAAAACAAACCCTGGATATCTTTGCTGCAATTTCCACAATGACCAAGAACACCCCAAACTATGAGACGAGCAAGTCAATTCAGCAAGTTTATGTGATGAAGGGTTCCCTGGAGCTGTAGACTTTGTGAGACCCATGCATCAGAGCTGGGTTTTGATGGCTGCAGTAAAACTAGCGTTGGCCTTAGCTGTGAGACCAGTGTAGCTAAGATGGATTTTAAGTGGACCCAATGAAACTAATATTGGTCTGGAGGGCTAGTGGAGCCGATTCTCCAGCCATCTGGGTGCAAGCAAGCTGCAAGCAGCAAAGTCCACAGACGCTGGCTCCCAGACTCCGCGCAAGGGTCCCCATACACTGGATTTCATTTCTATCTAGTGGACCTGAACAAAAATAAGCCCTACACGTGGCAGCAGTGTGTCCAAAACGGGATTGCCTGCCCTTTTGTTGTGTCCACCACATGAGTAACACAGGCCCTTCATCTTGTTGGGATTTAGGATCATAGGAAGCTGCCGCCTTATACAGAGTCAGACCATTGGACCATTTAGTTCAAAAGGTCTCCTGCTTCCTTAAATAATCCCCATCCACTGTGCTTTGCTGCCCTTGTGCAGTACGTGGAACTCCCTCATAGGCTGACCTATTGGCAGCTTCTCTCTCCTTTCAGATCCCTCCTCAAACCCCACCTTTTCTACACACCTTTAACGTATCCCTGTTGTTATCACTCCCTACAGAAACAAAGCCAAAGATGTAGTCTTCCCTTGTCTCTCTTGCTCCTGCCCTCCTTTTGTTGCACCCCCCCCCCTGTCAAAATTTGCACATGGCAGCTTAGCTGAAATTACGAGGGGGGAAACGTAGGTTTGGCATGGCATGGCAGCAGCAGGGCAGGTGTGGGGTGGCTGCAGGAGGCCCCCCTGGCCATATGGAGGTCCCCTGGACCTTGGTAGCCACAGACCAGGGCCCCAAGGTCCGAGGGTAAGAGTGCCTCTGACCTCACCCCCTGCCGGTCATGACAGGCACGGACATTGATGGTGCACAAGAACAACAACAATGAGGTGCAATGTGAATTTAAACGACAGTTACCTAAAACAACAGCTTTATTCTGTTGCATTGCGTTCTTTCTCTTTCCAACCAAATGGATGCTGCTTGTGAAACTTGAACAGAGATTAGACAAGAACAAGAAGAAAGGACATGGTTTAAAATGTGTAAGGGTAAATAGATATGTCCGGGACTTTAAAAGGCGATCGTTTTCTGCACAGAGAGCAATACATTTCTTATCCCTTTATCTGCCGAATACCAAGGGCTTTCCTCGCCATCCTTATGCATTCCATCACCATGCTAAGTTGTAATTTTGAAGTGTTCAAAGAGCTTCGTTTAGTCAAAAGAACTCTGGAGGGATACGACAGGCTAATTGCCAAATTATATTCTGGCATGTCATTACAAACATAACCTTGGTCCCTGATTGGACATGTGGGACAGAGAGCTGAACATTAGGTACGAACTGGGGGCCAGGTGCAGGATAAATATTAACATTCAGAATCCTTTCCATTCTGCTGACACAGATTTATCCATCATAAAAATTATGACATTTTCCTAATGAACATGTCCAAGGAAGAATTATGTCTGCTAGGAGGCACTCTGTGATGGCACCTGGGGAGGAGATTGGCGACGGCAGCATATTCTAGATGAACTTGAAGATTGCCATGCTTTGCCTTCCTAATGTAGGGTGAACACGCCGAATTGCTCAGGTGGAGCTGAAAGTTCCCTAATGAGAACTTCTGGCTCAGAATGCGAGGTGTCAGTGAAGGTGAAAAGGGCTGACTTTTTTTCCACTGCTACTTGCAACATAGAAAGCTGCCTTATACTGGTCCAGCTAGCTCATGATTGTCTACACTGACTGGCAGCAGCTTCTCCCAGGTGGCAGGCAGGAGTCTCTCCCAGCCCTACCTGGAGATGCTGCCAGGGGTTGAACCTTGGAGCTTCTCGATCCTATACCACCGAGCTACATCCCCATCCCCTAAGGGAACTCTGAGTACCAGTTGCAGGGGAGTAACAGCAGGAGAGAAGGTGTGCCCTCAACTCCTGCCTGTGGCTTCCAGTGGCATCTGGTGGGTCACTGTGGGAAACAGGATGCTGGACTAGGTGGGCTTCCTTGGGCCTCATCCAGCAGGGCTGTTCTGGTGTTCTTATGGGAAATATGTCACAGCAGACAGTGCTCACATGCAAGTCACCCATCAGAATGCAAACCAAGGTGAACCCTGCTCAGCAAAGGTTGAATGGCAATCTTCCAGTTCCTATAGAATATGCTACAGTTGCCAATCTCCTCAGAGAGACCATTCTTCCTTGAACATGTTCATTAGGAAAATGCCATAATTTCTATGATGGATACATCTGTGTCAGCAGAATGGAAAGGATTCTGAATGTGAATATTTGCCCCGCCCCCCAGCTCTCCAGCTATTCTGCATCTGTGGTGGCACTGCCCCCTCCCCCAGTGATCACTAGCACAAAGTGGCTAGTTGGCCATCTTTTCCCCCAGAAGCTGCCTAGTATAAGCCTATGTTGTTATAAATTGTTCTGATGGGAGTTTCTGGGGGAAATAGCAGCACCAGTCAGGGTTTCCCAAGAAGAATACTGCCCCACCATGGATTTCACTCCCATCCCTCTGCCATGGGATGTGGTGATGGCCACTAGTTTGGATGGCTTTGAATGGGGCTTTGACAATTTCATGGAGGACAGGTCTATCAATGGCTACTAGTCTGGTGGCTGTGGGCCACCTCCAGGCTCAGAAGCAAGATGCCTCTGAATACCACTTGTAGGGGAGCAAAAGCAGGAGAAAGGGCATGCCCCCACCCCTCGCCTGTGGGCTTCTCAGAGGCATCTGGTGGGCCTCTGTGGGAAACCCTTCAAGGACGGGTGGGCTACAAATGTGCATAAAAATAATATTGTGGAGAATCTGGTCTACACAGAACATTCTCCACATAACCCCAGACAGCATCATATGGAGACAAAGAACCAGTCATACAAATCAGGATAATACTGTAATGGCAACATTCCATGTCAATTCAATACCATGTTTTCAAAATAAACAGCTAAGGCCCAGGGTTTTTAAGGGAACATCTTCTCTGCCATGATCCCCACTGCTTGTCTGGTGGCTACTCAGGGATGGGTCATCTCCATTGCTGCCCCAAGGCTTTGGAATGTGCTCCAGTTGAAATAAGAGCCTCCCCATCTCCAATAACTTTTAAAAGGTCAGTCAAGACACATCTGTTCATTCAGGCTTTTAATTACATTTACAGTTTTAATAGTTTTTAACACTTTAAATATGTCTTAAATTTTTAAATTTTTTTAATGTTTAATTTTGTTTTAATTGTATTTTTATTGTAAAACACCCAGAGATGTGAGTTTGAGGCAGTACAGAATTTTTTCTAAACAATCAGATCAAATCATATCAATTTGCCAATTACACTGAAGCATTCAAGTGCCTTTGCGTACAACTTCACAATATTAACTCACTGCAAGTTAGATAACCAAACTGACAAACTGACAAAATAAAAATGTTAAATATATATATTTTCCCCTAGGCAAATCATACACTCTAAAGTCTTTCTTCCCTAAACAGTATATAACTGTGTATTCTCCCTCAGGCAACAATGCTAATTCAGAGTAGCCCATCAGTATAGGGAATGTTTCTCGTTAATATGGTACCCATAGATCCTGTCTTCTTGCGAGGAAAAGTGCATTTAGTTCAGGACAGAATGGGTTTGAGTAAGCCACTTTCACATCAGTGAATCCACTTACATACCCATAATGGTCATATGACACTTGTTCATGAATTTCAAGGGCAACTTTGTTAGTGATGCTGCCAAAGCCTGAACTTGGAAGGTTCTGGAATATATTTCCCCAGACTGGAATTCTCTGAGTCCAATACTGCAAACGTTGGCTTCAGGCATGCAGTCCTTAGACGGGGAACAATCAGTTGCAGCATGGGGAGGAAGGAGAGCTCTGAGGACCTGAGCATAGTAGGGCCCCTTCTTGGGAATCCCTGATCCAGAGCACATAATTTACTTTCTGTTCAAACTCCACACCATTCATAAACTTAAAAACTATTGGGTGTTATTCTACCATGTGAGTTCAGAATGTCTGCAATTTGATCATCTTCAGGGACATTTTTGATGAACTTTGGAAAAACCCATGCCATAATAGCTGTGTTAAGTCTTTAAAGGTGCAATCGGACTCTGAAGCATGTCTCACTGAGCAGTGAGGGAGCATGAGGCTAATATCCTCCACTAACACACGGAACACACGTGGCTTTGTGACTTGGCCATTTGAGACTAACGGAGACATTTCAAACCAAGGATGCAATGGTTAAAAGTCTATTGACAATTGTATTTTCCTCCTTAGGTGAACAAAACGCTAAGATGTATTTTATCTCCATTAGCTCTGAGCAACTCCATTTGTCTCTCACTTAGACTGAAACAAGATCGTCTCTGTAGCAAAGGTAGCCCTTATTCCCGATATTGACAGGCAGCTCCAGACTACTAGTTCATTAAAATTAAACATCCATTTAACCACTGATGTAATTAGAGTTTATCTATAGCCCATCTCTCTGCCCTTCCTTGCAGGTGTCACTTTACGGCGGCTGTGCCTCAGTTTTTAATAGATAAAGGATTGATTTTAAGAAAGCCTTTAGATGGTGGCAGATCCGACAGCCCAGATTGGCAGCAGCTTCACCACAGAATTTAGAAGCCACTGGAATTGTCTGTAAGTCGGAGGTGATTCCATAGACCCCTTTATGGAAGTCCAACGAAGCATAGTATGGCTGAACGGAAGTGAGCAGGATCTTGCAGAGATGGTCTGCACCACCAGGAAGCAGGAACAAGAACAGCCTCGCCTGCTGGTCATGAGAGGAGAGGAGAGCTGGTCTTGCAGAAGCAAGCATGGATTGTCCCCTTTGCTAAGCAGGTTCTGCCCTGGCTTGCATTTGGATGGGTGACTACATGTGAGTGCTGTCTGCTGTAAGATATTCCCCTTAGGGGGTGGGGTCATAACAGTAGTAGACTGGAGCCTCTGCAGGTTCTAGGTTCAGTATCTGGCAGCATCTCCATGTAGGGCGGAGAGACTCCTGCCTAAAACCTTGAAGAGCTACTGCTGGTCAGTGTAGACAGTACTGAGCTCAATGGAACAATGGACTCTGTATAAGGCAGCTTCCTATGATCCTAACCTGACTGACTTCTGGGGGCATTTAGCAAGCCTCCTGGGAAATTCAGGAAGACTTTGCATAAGAAATCTGATGGTGGGGGAGAAATCGGCATAGGCCTACCACAGTTAGTCAGGTTATCCTTTTGAATCGTGAACATATTTGCAGTTGGCTTAATTGCGACTAACTGATTGCAACTTGGATGATAATATGCAGCAATAATTTTGCATCTGCATTGTGTACAGCTTTTGCAGAGAATACTTGATGCCAGGGTGCGGGAAGGCAGAACTAATTGTAGATAGGCCCATTTAATTAATTAATTAATTAATTCATTCATTCATTCATTCATTCATCACATTTTTATACCACCCAAAATGCAAGTTCTCTGGGCAGTTTACAAGACAATAAAAATCAATAAAAAGATTAACACATTCAAATTTAAAATGTTAAAACTATTAAAACACAGTTAAAACAATATCTAATTAAAAGCCTGAGTGAACAAATGTGTTTTGACTGCCTTTTTAGAAGTTGTAAGAGATGGGGAGGCTCTTATTTCAGTAGGAAGTGTGTTCCAAAGTCTCAGGGCAGCAATGGAGAAGGCCCATCCCTGAGTAGCCACCAGAGGAGCTGGTCGCAACTGCAGACAAACCTCTCCAGATGATCTCAATGGGTGGTGTGTTTCATAACAAAGAAGGTGTTCTCTTAAATACCCAAGGCCCAAGCTGTTTAGGGCTTTACAAGTGATAACCAAAACCTTGTACTTTGCCCAGAAACCTATTGACAGCCAGTGTAGATCTTTTAAGCTAGGTGTAACGTGGTCTCTCCAAGATGACCCAGAGACCAACCTGGCTGCTGCATTCTGGACTAACTGCAGTTTCCAGACTATGTACAAAGGCAGCCCCACATAGAGCGCATTGCAGTAGTCAAGCCTGGAGGTGACCAGCAGATGTACTACCGTTCTGAGGTCATTTATCTCAAGAAATGGACGCAGCTGGCATATCAGTAGAAGCTGATAAAAGGCACCTCTGGCCACTGCCTCAACCTGGGACACCAGGAAGAGTTTTGTGTCCAGAAGCACACCCAGACTGTGTACCTGTTCCTTCTGGGGAAGTGTGACCCCATCCAGAACAGGCAGATCAAAATCATCTCCCGTGTTCCGACCCCGTACAAGGAGTACCTCCATCTTATCTAGATTCATCCTCAGCCTGTTACCTTTCATCCAGCCCATCACTGCCTCCAGGCAGGCATTCAGGGAGGTTATGCCTTCTCCTGATGATGCTGACATGGAGAAATAGATTTGGGTGTCACCAACACCCTGCACCAAATCTCCTGATGATCTCTTCCTGTGGTTTCATCTTCTCCTTCTCTTCTCCTTCCTTACTCCAATTCCCCCCTGGGGCTTATTAAACTGCGTAAACAAACAACATGGCCTTACCTGCAATTGCGAACCTGTATTGCAGCTATAGTCGGTTTATCGGATTCAGCGGAGAGACAATAATGAGAGTTGTGATGGAGGTTGTCTTCAGTATTAAACGAAGGGATAAACTTGCATTTCCTGAACGAAAGAAAAAGTAATAACTGTGATAAGAGCAAAGCCTGCTGTGTGCTTAGTACTGATTTTTCTCCCCAAGATTACAAAACTGATAGACGTTTGTTAATTATCTTTCCTCCCCAAAGCTTTGTTGCCATACACGACGTCTCCCCTCCATGCTTTTGACAGAGGTCAAAAATGCGTCCCTTACTTTCGATGGGAAGCACTGTCAATTGAGACACCTGCCAAGCTGCGATAAAATTAAACAACGTGTTTCAGTGTCATATGCAGTTATTTCCCCCCAGAAAAAAAATGTTCCAGAAGGGAGGGGATATGGGAGACTGAAGACAGATATAGAGATATTTGCAGCCCCAAAGAGGAATGGTAACTGTTGTCCGGAGCTGAAGTTGATTTTTATTGACAGAAGTGAGTCAAGGAGCTTTGTGACGATTAGGCCAAAGCCTGACCCCTTGAGCTTCTGTTAACATCAAATGGATGTTCTTTGGAGAGTCCTGCTTTTAACACTGTCATCCTTTATCTTAGCAAACATCAAAATCAGAGCGCAAAAGGGAGAAAATGAGCAATTGATTTTCCAGTATTGTCTTAACCTGCAGCCTAATTGAAGGTCAGTGGATGTATTCCTGTCAAACATGAGAGTTTTTGCTATTCACTGTGGTTGTCTCAGACAAAGCCGTCCACACAGGATGGATAGTCCTGAGGGCAGCAAGCAGGATAATGCTTTATCCAAACTTCTCAAGTGTTCTTATGAAGAAAGGCAAGGCCCCGAAGAAGCAAATGCAAAGTAATTGGACTTGATGTCAAAAGTCTTTGAGGGGCAAGGATGGCAGCTGAGAGCAAGTGAGAAAGAAGGAGAAATGTGTGTTTGTCATGACAACAATAGCCCATTCAAAATAAATGGTCCCTTCATAACAACTGGGTGATGGCATTTCTCTCTTGCGCTATTCCCACCCCCCCACCCCATCGAAAGATGAACAATAGCAATTGCTTTGTTTTCTAGCATGATGGAGTAGCCATTGTGTCATAGGAATCACTCGCTTTATTAGAGGACAAATGTGGTATGACAGAGGAAATGAAGTTGTCAGGCAATAAATAAGAAAAACAGACCCCTCCCTTATTTGCTGATGTGGCTGAGGTGCTGTGCTTCTCACTCCTCCTGTCATCGACAGCATATGTCTCCACAAAGAGGAAACTGAAGAAGAGGGAAGTGATGGAGAAAGATAGGCAAGGGACTCTTTTTTTTTTTTTTTTAGATTGTGAGCCCTTTGGGGACAAGGATCTATCTTATTTATTTATTATTTCTCTGTGCAAGTTTGGACTAGATAAGTGTGCCATATTAATAATGAACAGAGGGAAACTAACAAAAACAGAAGGAATAGAACTGCCCAATGGAAGCAGCATCAAGAACCTGGAAAAGAAAGAACATTACAAATACTTGGGCATTCTCCTGGCTGATAACAGCGACAGAGAAAGCCCGGTCCTGGGTCTCCACCAAACAAACCAGTGGCAACCGTAACCGGATCTATTGGCCGCAATGCATAAAGTCTGTACAACCAGCCAGAATTAGGAACATAGGAAGCTGCCATCTACTGAGTCAGACCCTTGGTCCATCTAGCTCAGTACTGTCTACATAGATGGCAGCAGCTTCTCCAAGGTTGCAGGCAGGAGTCTCTCCCAGCCCAATCTTGGAGATGCCTCCTTTGAACCTTCTGCAGGCAAGCATGCAGATGCTCTTCTCAGAGTGGCCCCCTCCCCTAAGGGGAATATCTTACAGTGCTCACATGTGTCGTCTCCCATTCAAATGCAAACCAGGGTGGATCCTGCTTAGCAAAGGAGGCATTTCATTCTTGCTACCACCAGCATCGGTTCCACTTCGGAAACAGGATCAGGTTGTTTTAAACTCCAACTGGTGGAGATAAATTTGAACAAGATGAATTTCAGAAACATCCCTCGCTGTTGTACATCCCTTTCTGTGTGCAGTCAATGTCTGTTCCATTCTTGAACCAATTACAAGTCCCAGATGGTGCGGGAAGATGACTAAGAGCTCTAGTAAGTCTAGGCAGTGTGAGATAGTCTTGCCTGTTCCCCTAGCTTTCTATAACCTCTCTCTTCACACCAGCTCAGCGAAGAGCAGGGTTAAGATATGAACTTCGCATGTCTTGGGTTTGAATGATTACAGTTTCTGTCTCTCCCCCACTCCCTTTTTCTGCTGCCATCTATAGAATATTTTTTCCTCCTCTTGTATAATATAATTCAAGGGAGATATAGGTACACCTGCCTAGCGGGGAAGTCAGCTTACAGTGATCAAGTCGTGCATCATTTTTGTGCGTGGAGATATCATGTCTTCCATTATGTGCTATTACAATAAACATTTTGCACACTTCTGGGGAAAAAGGGGGATTATGCAGAGCCATGTGCCAGGCAATTAAATGGGGGGGGGGGGGAGAAAGAGAAGTACTAGATGCATATTTATCATCCTACATACACGGCGAGTGTGTTTACGAGAGACGCAGGAAGTAAGCCCTTCACCAAGGACGTGGACTTTGATAAATAAGCCCATTTTATTCTTGCTGGTAAATGCTCACGCACTTTAAACCCTGAGATGACAGTTTCCCTGGAAATCTGACAGCAAGTATGTGCAGCATTTGCACTGGGAAGCTGGGAAAGCAGCAGAAGCATTGCAGACAGTTTCTAGAAAAAGGGACAGCTCATACATACACACACACACACACACACACACACACACACACACACCCCTTTGTAAGGCAGTATAGCTGGTTCAGTTCATTACCATGTGAGGAGGAATGTATGCACACATACTGTATTCTCCTGGATCCAAGACTCGATTCCACCCCCTCCCAAGTGCTTTTATGTTAGAAATCAGGGGGGCGCCTCAAATTCAGTCTCCTCTTCCTTTCAGGTAAATACTGTATTTAACCTGTATTTTTAATGGGGGGGTATCTTAAATCCAGAGTTGTCTTCTATTAGGATGAATACGGTATGTCTCCTGCACCCCTTGTCCTCACGTGGGGGGGACGACACCTGAGTCACCCCTATTTGCATATTTAAATACTACTTTAACGTATTTAAAGTATTCATTATGTATACAAATATTTTTTAGGGAGTGGTTTTTATGGCCAGATACATCATTGTCGTCGTTGTTGTTGTTGTTTTAGCATTTTAAAATTTTATTGGTTTTTACAATATCTTAACAATCCAATTACATTTAATTAAGTAAATATTGACTTCCCGCTTACCAGTCTGCACGGTTCATATTAGCTCTACAAATCTACCATTGCTATAATAATTCAAAACACATATACTCCACATTGGAAACTCAATTTTACCCTGCCCAACCTGCTGTTGTTACTAAATTTCAAACCCTGCTGAAAGGTCCATATTGGAAAAATAGTTCTTTAAGTGAAGTAAGAATGGCTCCCAATCTTCTTTGAAACATTCCAAGTTTTCATCCCTTATGAGTCCTGTAAGTTTTGCCATCTCAGAGTATTCCAAATTTTTTATCAACCAATCTTCTTTTGAGGGCATTTTATTATCTTTCCATTTCTGCACATATACTATTCTAGCCGCCATGGTTGCATTCATAAAAAATGTTAAATTTCTTCTGGAGAACTCTCTTTGCGTTATTCCCAACAGCTTTTGTTGTTGTTGTTGTTGCCATCATCATTGATAACAATTATTAGGCCTGAGCAACATTTTTGCTCTGTGTTCCCTGTGTGCCTTTCTGGATGTAACTGTCATATCTCTGACCAGCAGCACTGGGAAGAAAGCCGCATTGCTCAGAAGTGAGTATCAGGCAGGTTCACCTCCTCTCAGTAGTAGTTGAGAGACAGTGAACTTTCCAAAGACACCTGCTTAATGGTGACTTGAGTTCTGATCTCCTTGATCCATGACCAACTGTTTAACGACATGTCAGGACTTCAGCATTCCAAGCTTTCTAACCCTTGAAACAAAGGGATGGGCACTCAGTGGGTATTCAGCTTGTTCACAACCACCAAGCTGCTGGAAGACAGTCAGATTAGCCAAGAAACGTCATGAACAGAGATAGGTCAGAGCAGGTCATGTGGTTGGGCCTGGGCCTACAAAATCTTTCCAGCTCAGGCTCGCTCCCTAGTCTGATTAGACTAGCAAAGGGCCTTGGTTGGTGTTCCTGGTTCTTATCCTTGTCCCAGATCTGCCTCACTTCTCCTACCCTCTGCCTCAGTGAACTCTGGACTTTGCCTCACTGGCTTATTAGTAGCTGAGTCTCTGAACTGCTGTGGATACTTTGGAACAGCACGTATTAAAGTCAGATGATTCCTCGGTCCACTAACTGCAATATTTCTCCCCTCCCCTCCTCTGTACTTAGCTCTCTTTGCCTGGTCTCCCCGTCCCCATTTCTCCCTCAGGCTAATAATTCAATCAACGGTACTTTAGACTGTTAAAAAATGCTCAGTTTCTCACACCCAGCCCTCTTTATCCTCTCTTGCCCTTAGTTCTTTACTCTCTCCATCCATTACAAAGTTTAATTACATCACACTTCAGTGGAGACATTTTAGTTAACTTTCCCCTTATCATCTTTGAAACAACTTGCTTCTCTGTAACGATATAGAATGTGGGACATGATGGCGCTGAAGGTATGAGGTCATTTGGATTTAAAGGGCATGCAGGTATTTCCTAGGGTAAATGCAGATTGATTTCTTAAGGGGAGCCCATGGACAGCCCCCCCGCCCGCAATGCTCCATAACTCTTAAGAAGGCCGCATTCACGTAAAGCTGAACCACTGGTCCATTGGACCATTTGGACACTCTCCCATCCAAATTCAGATGTTCAGGAGATCTGCCTCTCTGCAGTCAGCAAGACTGCAGAGAAGTGGGGGAGTTGGCTGTGTTTGGGCTTCCTTCTTGCTAGAAGGACAGCCTGCACAGCCAATCAGGCCAGAGTTGAGGGCAGAGCTTCCTCCCTCAACTCCATTTCCAATGCCAGCAGCCTTGAACTCAGACGTAATGAAGGCTGCTGGGAAACTTGGGTTAGAGCGGTGAAACTTTATTCAACCCAAGGGTTCCAATTGGAGTCCCAGTCTTGAACTCACAGTTTGGTCACCGCACCCAGCAGCAGTTCCCCATATTCGGACATAACATCTGCGGAACCACAGGCATTTTCAACTGCGCTTCTGCGATACGTACCAATGTGGCCAAAGAGATGGGCTACTACCTATTCATTTCTTGGGAGAAGCAAACAGGGGACTTCAGAGGAAGAGAGGTGATACTGTAAGGATTCCTAGGTCACCTCCTTCCTGCTCCTAAAACAGAAAAGTCCTCTTCTTTTATTTCTCACTCTAAAACTAGAAGTGCTCTGTCCTCCTGGTTCAAGTGTTAGCATACCTAGATATGCCCATATTAATCATATAGCTATAACCATGTTAAACGAGATAGGGGTGTACAAAACATCCTTTAGTAAGTTTGCTAGGCATGTAGACACTCTCTCACCTTCCCTCAAAATATATCAGACTCATAGGTGAGGCCTGTAGTTGATCGGGCAAAGTCCTTTTGCATAGCTTACACTTATAGGCAAGTTCAAGAAATTAAATATATGTAATAGAATGCTGCCATTCTATTGGCATTCATGGGGGGCATGGACAAGGGGGGAGGCTGTGCCAACTCATCAAAGTCATCCAACTCACTTTCTCCCCAGACAATCACAGCAAGCCTGCTGGCAGTGTGGACCATGCTCCCAGTTGATACACGTCCCAACCTCTGGAGATCCCACAAAGCACCGTGCCATGTGTGTGGTGCATTGACAGGATCCCCCATCAGAGAGGCACTCTAGGTGCCCATCTCTGTGTCTCCTCAGTCTCCACGGAGCCCATGGAGACACACAAGCCTTCTAACTGGATTAAAGAAGAACTTGCTCCCTTAACTTCAGCTTAGAGATGGGCTTGGGAGAGGGGTTAGACTGGGCAGACGTGCTGGTATCTATGAGGGTCCTGGCGATCCACATGAGCAGCTGCTAGGCTAGGCTGCTCGTGAGAACAGCCTCAATATTTTATTAATTTACTGGGGAAAGGGAAGTGAAAGAAGAGTGTGGAATCTGTAGGATTCCATCTTCAAACATTTTTCATTTTATTGACTAAAACCATTTATGGTAAATTTGAACCCGAGAAAGATCTTCTGCTTCTCTTGGGCATGATGTTGTTTTTGAATTATTGATCTAATTATTGAGTGTGAGAAACCTGTTCCGAACAATAACAGTTAAAATGTGAGGGTTATATTCAGAATTCCTGCTACACAATTTTAATTTGCAGCACAATCCAGCAAAGGTTAATGCTCTTCCTACTGGTTTTAATACTGAGATAATAAGCACATACATAACTTTCACCCCATTCAAATAAATGGGAATAAATATGGCTCAGTTTGGGTTGGATTGTTTCCATACTGTTTCATAGAAATATTCAGGGAAAGGTTGAGTTCTAAAAATACATCTAAAGCATTTTTGTTTAAGCAATGCAATATTTAAATAGAACTGATATAAGGTAAGCTACACTGAATCAATTTTTTAAAAAGTAGCCCCCCTGGTGTAAAAATTAGAAGGAGGTGACTCACTCAAGAAAAAGAACATTCAATTTAGGGGGAGAGGAAGGTACTTGCGTGCTGCATATCTTTTTTTTTGAGAGGAAAAAAAACACTATTTCAGCCCTAGTGAGGCTCAGCTGTTCTTCATGCCACGCTATGACTTTTCCTATCATAGTCCACTGGACAGACTAAGCTTCTGTGTCCAGGCTGATATGCTTGTACACGATATATTTAACGATTGCTCCATTCTGATTGAAATATCTTCAATCATGAAGGCAGAATTAATGTCTCTGGTTCAACGAGCTGTGGAAGCCGCAGCCTTCACTAAGCTAGCTACAGCTTTGCAATGCAAGAGCCAGGAAGGAAATTGTGGGGAGGGCAAACTTGTTTTTCTGTCCCTGTCAAGGTTTCTCAACCTGTTGAGCGATTTTCTAAGCAGTGAACAACCAGTGTGCTGTTTGGAACACACATATATATTTCTTAGAGTGATCAGAGTGCAGCCAAACAAATATCAAAGACAGAACGAATAATGCACTTAAGTCTGCAAGTCCGGAGCGAAGCCAATCATAGGGCAAGTGGGTTATTTGCCCTCTCTCCAGCTTTTTAGAGTGCTGTGAGAAACCCAGCTTTTATGGATTAAAGGATTTCCTCCATTCCTTTTTCTGTTGTTCCTTAGGTTTGCTCTGCCATGAATTCTAGTCCTCTCAAATTCCAGGTTAACTAGGACAATTTCTAAAGTTAAATCTGGACTTGGAGCATGTGCAGTTTGCTAGAGTTTGACTCACGTCTTTCAGACTCACGTCTTTCATACACACACTCCAACTGTGTTGTACACTGGTAAAATTGATCATACATATGAGCCCATCTCGATTCTCTTTTTGCCATTTTACTGATGCATGCATGCACTTCGTTGCCTCAGCACGATGCCACACAACATCACTCCTGAGGAATCTCATCAATCTGTAGCCTGAGAAAAGTCCAGAGTTGGAGCCCCCCAAACAGCATCCTCAGAGCCTCAAAATGGCACCCCTGGAACCTGAACCTCCCATCGCACTTCTGATGCCTCCATGCCAGCAATGGCAGGAACAAGTAGAGAAAATCAGTGCTAGACACAGGGCCACAAGGCTGCAACTTTAAGGCTTCCACTCCAGGAGGGGTAGCTTGAACGCAGAAGCATTAAAGGGCCCCATCTACCTGTGGTCAGAGCAACTTGACCATGGAGTTGTCCATGGTGCTGAAACCTGATATGCTTTCCTTGCTGCCTTTCTCATGGGCTCTTGTCTGTGGGAGAGGATACTTGGTAAAGCAGTAACATGCTGGGACATCTACTAATGATAAGTCAACAGATTTCTGGTTTTCCATTGCCTCACCTCAATCTGCTCACTTTGATTCAGTACTCTGCTGCCAAAACCATCTATCTCTTTTGCCACTCTTACAGTGAGTGAGGATCAACTCTGCGATTCTGTACAATCTTCTTGTCCTAGCCTTCAAAACCCTCCATGACCCCTTATCTCTCCACTCTTATCTATCCAAATTGCATCCCTGCCTGTGAGCTTCATTTATGCAGCATCACCATCCTCTGGTGACCAAAGGATGGCCATCCTCTGCTCCCCAAAATGACTTCCCATCTTCCTTGCTCATCTTTCCACCCCAAACTGCCTTCAAGAATGCCTCAATGATGCCACCTCACTTCCATTAAACCCCTCCTCAAAACCCACCTTGGGCCCAGCCTCCTAGTCCTAATGTTGTAGTATAACTAAGTTTAAGTGTGTGTGTGTATGTATGAAATAATCACATATTTTCAAGAGTTTATCCCTGCTTCCAATTCCCTCCCCTTCATCTTGTCTCCCTTCTGTCTATTTTTAGGTTTCTAACCCCTTGCGGCAGGGACATATCTTCTCTTTCTTTAATGAAGGTGCAATATACTAATCATCACCATCACCATCATCCATTTCTAAGCTAATTCAGACTATGAATCATAGGTACAGTGATGAACCTGCAATCCTTTGAATATTTCTTCTATATAACAGTCTTTCTGTCATTATAAACCTAAAGATTGAAGGTGGAATAGCCCATTTATATGAATGGAGGCCTTAGATAAGAGCCTGGTATTAATATGAAGTGTGGCCCGACTTTTATGGGACAGGGGTCAGTAAGGAAGTTAACTACTCTACTGGGAAGCATTATAGAGTTCTCACAAAACAATAAAATCTTGCTCAACAATCCTCAGTGCTGTAATAATCTCTTATCTTCATGGATGCACCAGTATTTTCTCAACTCTATCATTTTCTTACATTAGTTGGGCTACAAACAACACACATGTTTAAAATGTTGTCATTTATAGTTCTATAAAGCCAATGATAAATAATGTAGCATCTGACCCATCCCCACCTGGTTATTTCAGTTCTATAAAAGGAGATAGTAACAGTTGGTTTAATAACATCCAGTGAATTTCCATTTGACTGGACACATCACCTTCCTACAAGCTACGCAACTCCGCCTGTCAGTTCATCTGATAACGGTAGATTTATTTAGCAGCTGAATATAGCTGGACTTAGCAGGATTTTGAAAGCTGAATTAGATTCACATGCAAGTTACAGATGTATGTACATATTCTGTATATTTGGGGGAAAATTGAATTGCCCCTGAAATGTTGCTTGAAAGAAAATCTGAATTGAATTTTGGGGGTTTTCTCCTCAGTTGAAACTTCCAAGGGATTTCAAGCCTAAAGGGTTTTTGATAAGATAAGCAACATTTCTGAAAAGGAAATCCACATATCCTAACATTGTCAGCAGATTTGGCCTAAAGGAAAACTCTAAATAAATTTCTGCTTCCTACTGAAGATGCATATCCAATGGTGAGGGAAGGAAAGAACCAGACTAGCTGATAGGCAGGGAATTTGTGAATAGTTTTTTGACCAGCGGAAACACAAACCCTAAAGTGGTTGCAACCTAATTTCACCTTCCCACTTTAGTCGATGCTTAGAAGGTTGGCAAAGGTTGCCCAGTGTGTTGGGTGGGAGGGGGGAGAAGGGAGCACATCTCTGCATGGTATCCTAGGCAACACAACAAGTGGACACACCCCTCTCTTTCCGTGAGATGCCCCAAACTTACATACTGGGCCTCCCTTACTCCATGGGTGTTCCGTGCCCCCTAGGCACCACTGTGGCTCCCAAGTATGAGTTGTGCCAGAGTGCACTTGTGCAAACATTAAAAATCTGTGAGAAAGTTGTGTGATTACACGGCCATTCTTTCCAATGCAACTCCCTTGCACAATGTTGGCTTTTGCTCGTGTGCTCCAGCATAACTTGCATCTGGAGGCTGCTGCAGTGCTTGCAAGGGAGAGAAAGGAAGCAAGCACCAGCAGCCGGCAAAGAAAGCATTGGCTGGGAGTGGGTGAGGGGCTGTGTCCCATGCTGGTCACAACCGGAGTTCCATGTAAGAGGGAGTCCTATCTGTTGTTGACTACAACTCCCAGCTTATTATCATGCCCTTATACAAAACAATGGCGCAGCCACACCTGGAGTACTGTGTACAATTCTGGTCACCACATCTAGAGAAGGACATTGTAGAACTGGAAAAGGTGCAGAAGAGGGCAACCAAGATGATCAGGGGCCTGGAGCACCTTCCTTATGAAGAAAGGCTACAACACCTGGGGCTATTTAGTTTAGGGAAAAAAACTGTGGGGAGACAAGAGAGAGGTCTATAAAATCATGCATGGTGTGGAGAAAGTGGATAGAGAGAAATTCTTCTCCCTCTCACATAACACTAGAACCAGGGTCCTCCCATGAAATTGATGGCCAGGACATTTAGGACCAGCAAACGGAGGTACTTTTTCACCCAACACATAATCAACTTGTGGAATTCTCTGCCACAAGATGTTGTGACAGCCAACAACCTGGATGGCTTTAAGAGGGGTTTGGATCACTTCATGGAGGAGAGGTCTATCAACAGCTACTAGTCGGAGGGCTATAGGCTACTTCCAGCCTCAAAGGCAGGATGCCTCTGAGTACCAGTGGCAGGAGAGCAACAGCAGGAGAGAGGGCATGGCCTCAACTCCTGCTGTCGGCTTCCAGTGGCATCTGGTGGGCCACTGTATTAAACAGGATGCTGGACTAGATGGGCCTTGGGTCTGATCCAGCTGGGCTGTTCTTATGTTCTTATCCGTGGTTCCTGTTACAGGGAATGCTAGCCACAACCAATGCCTCACCATGTGTCTGATGATGTTGACGCAGAGGGCATGGTTGGTACATGTGCACATGGACAACAGTGATGGACCCCCCATTGGCGGCAACCTGTCCCCTCAACCCCCTTACATCCCTTCCTGATGGGACCAGGCATTACAGTTGTCACCGAATTTCACCCACAGTGCAATTTCAAGTAAACACTGGTACTTCTTGCTTGGAAAGAAATCTGAGCAAGTTTAAGGGATGCAGGAGATGGTTTCAGTAAGATTACTGAAACGTCTTGGGAGAGTTCTACTAGGAACCTGACTGAGCATTCTGGGCATTTCCCCACTTTCAGCTTCATACCCCACCCTGCCCTTTCTCCATGTAAACCAAATGATCAAAGCCACAATTGCTGTCATCAAAGTTTTGTTTTATGTTATTTTCCTGAACAAAGAATGATAGCAAAGCAGTGGAGCACAGGGCATTAGAAACTAATGACATTAATACGTAAGGACTGCAAACTTTTGTCTGAGAGAGACGTCTCCCTTAAAAGACTATGCCAAATTGATTTCTTTCTTTTAGAGGAAGGTTTATTTTAAAGCAAGCCCTGTTTTGTTCAGTGTGAATAAATGTCTTACGGTAACAGCCTGTCTTTCACAGTTAATTGCGACTTGTCTCCTTGGATATCATCATTTGCATAATTGTGATTCTTTTCAATAAAAAAGGGATTATATAATCTCAGAGAAGCAAACATCATAAAATTTAAATTTACATGAAATTAAAGGAATAACTGCACCATGGTAACAGTACTATTAACTTCCACCAAAAAGAATAAAATCTTTAATATTACACTCCCCGTGTTTGTTGAGAGGGGTGAAAAATCACTTTCAACCACAGTATTCCTCAAATGTCACACAGAATTAAAACATCAGGCCTCACTTTGAAGCTCTCATATTGAAATGCATATCAATTGCAGCTTCAAGGAAGTGTTTGCAATAAGTTCTCGGGAGGTTAGTTTTAAAGCTGTGCAATAGACAGACAGCTATCACAAAGAGCGAGCGAGAGAGAGAGAGAGAGAGAGAGAGAGAGAGAGAGAGAGCAGGGGGAGTCTTGCTTCAATGTTTTAGTGGTGATGCTGGGTGCTCCTTTCCTTCCAGAAGCTTTCACATAGTAACCACAGTTTTCCCTCGAAATGCCCCTGATCCAGCAGTAGAGGCATTTAGGGTGGAAATGGTGAAAATGGGAAATGGTGGCCTCTGAGATGGGAGGAGCACCACTAACCTGGGATGTTTTGCCCCCAACCTCCCCAAACACCCAGCTCCACTTTCACAGCCTATAAATAGGGTTGGAAAATTGGAAAGTTGTTTCAGGCTAGTCCTATCAGAACATGTATGTTTATCTAGGTTTACCTAGACTGTCCTCTTGCTTCAATTCTGTGAAAACTTCATACAGTTTCTGTATGAATTCTTTTATTTCTGTTTTGGGCTCTTCTGCTAAAAAAATATCCAGGTTTTTTCTCATCAACAAAAATATCCAGTCAAGCATCTGTCCATGCATTTTCATGTATTTCCTACCCAAACACCAGGTGCAACTGCATTCTAAAGTGTGCCTTTAATATGCCGCCCTCCACAAAGATACAGAATGTACAGAATCCATAACATCACTATATTTTATCTGATCCACTGGGTGGGCGGGCAGGAAGTCTCAAGAACTGGGTGTCCTGTTGCAAATTTGGGCAAGGGAAGAAGTCAATAACATCTCCGTGTCGCTCATGAGTTATGAGCTACACAAAAATATTCTGCAGCTCAGAATATAAAATTGCATTCAAGACAGGCACTGAGCGTGCTTTTAAACTGTAAGTTATTTTTAACCCAGGATGGTGCACAGTCAGAGCTAAGGGATTTCTCCAAAGGGGATTGTTAAGGTTCTAGACAACCATGCACATGCTCAGTGAAGCTCTGGAGCCTCAAATGACCTGTGCTTTCTTACCAAGTTCTATTATTATTTATTATTCGTATATATTCCCCACCTTATCATATAACATCTCAGTGCAGCTAAAACAAAAATTAATTAGCAAAGGGGAGCAAGGGACATGAGCACACGACCATGAGCGCATGACGCAACCCACACATTACTTTGCCCACTGTATGCCCAGACGCCATCAGCTGAAACAAATCAGAAGGTTCCTGGTTCCCCATCTGTAGATCATGACTCTGGATCAAACTGGCCAACACCTCCATAGACCCAAATTACTCCTGCTCATCCAGATACTATATGAAAACACTTTACTGAGAGTAAAATGCAGTAATAAAGGTCTTCTGTCCGAACTGGTAGCCATGCAGAAGGGGGTAAAGCAAGGATGTATCCTCGGTCCTTTTCTGTTTAATTTCTATATTTATTTTCAATTCCCCTTCTGGATAATCCCAACCTTCAGCAGCCTAAGCTAGCAGGCAGACCCATCTCAATCCTACTTTATGCCAACGATGCGGCTATTTATTTTTATTTATTTATTTTTACATTTATATACCGCCTTTCGTTAAAAGAAAACCCCAAGGCTATACTATCAAGGACATCGGTTGGCATGAGGAGAGCACTACACAGACGTACACAGTTCTGCAAAGATGAGTCTCTAATCATAAATACCCAAAAGACTAAGGTTATGGGATTTGCCAAAAGATGAAAAGAATGCAACTGGCAAACTGGCAAACTAACAGGAGAAGATTAGGAGCTATACATTTTCCACGCAAATGGTACATGGGGTACACAATGCGAACATGCTGCAACAAGTGCACAGAGCAGTGCATCTGCTGTATTAAACTATGTCCATACTAGAGGGGGCTATTTTATCCCAGCAGCTGTCAAGGTATACCAGGCCAAAACATTGGCACAGATGCTATGTGGGGTCCAGATCTGTTCCACCTGCAGCTTCAAACCCATGGAAGTTGTTCAGTCTACATTCCTTCATGCCATATTCCAAGTGCCTAGATGTGCTTCAAATGTCATCCTACGCTTAGGGGTGGGTTTAGCCCTGTACCCTGCTCTGTTGGTGCTTAGCCATACCACCAGCATTCTCAGACACTGGAAGGGTCTTCTCCCAGCTACAGGGGCTGACATACTGCTCAGAATTCTGTACACATTGCCCCAGAATGTGCATACAGCAACTGCATGCACAAGGTGGGCATACAGTGTTGCACAATGGACGGCCATTGCAAATATGGGCACTAAGGGAAATAGTGGCCATTGGTTGTGCAATGTTTGCCATTTTCAAAAGAGTGTTCTTGCACAACTGCCCACACATTCCATTAGAATGCACACTGAACTTTCTGTCAGACAGTGTTTGCAGACAAATGTGGCATCCATGCAAAGCAGATCCTGTGTGGGGTTATTACGGAACATGAAACACAACAGTCCATCTGAAACAAACAGTTTGCTGATGCATTCCCATTGATGTTGCAACCATGTCCATGTTTTATAATTCGTGAACAGGGCTAGTGATGGCCCTGATTCAGAGATGAGGGCAGGCTAGCAGTTCCTGATGTGCTTTACTGCATTTTTCAGCAGTAACGCTTGATATCAAACATTCCAGCTCAGCACCACTGGGCTGAAGCTGTTTCACAGCCATTTTTCAGCAAGTGGATTGAATTAATATACACATTGCTTTCAGAGAGTTTAGCTAGTTTCTCAGCTAATTTCCCTCTGGAGTCCTTGAGGTGATGATGCTGCATCATCATCTCAAGGACTCCAGAGGGAACTAAGTTGAAAACAAACTAAACACGGTCTCATTTATGCCCATTTACCAGGGAGTAAATCTCATTGAAGCACCGTGTGGGCTACATCCTACAGGATTGGCTATTTTGGTAATTGGCTATTTTTAGATTGCTCCATTTTTAGATTAAAACAGGTCCTAATTAAAGACTGTAGTGTCTCGGTGTATTTATGCTGCTCCCACAATTGTTCACTTAATATGTTGCTGTGCTTTGACTTTTATTGTTAACTTTAATTATATTTGTATTGCATGCTGCCCTTAGAGCTTTAGTTGACACACCACTAATAAATACTGCAAATAAATAATATGAAATAGTTGGTTTTTCCTCTCTGTCTCAAACGTTAGAGAAATATTACCATGGCCAGATCCCTTTTCTCTACATGCTTGTGTTTAGGTGGCTAAGTTCAGTTAGGCCTAATACCACAGCTTAATTCCAAAGTACAGAACATTTCTATGTCTTTCAGACTGCTGAGAGAGAGCAAGAGAGAGAGAGAGAGAGAAAGCCTTGAGAATGTATAAAAGTGTCTTTGGAGACAGATAGGCTATCAGTGAAAGCAAGAGCAAATTGCAAAGCTTTTGAAATGTCCAGATGACAGCAGGATTTTCTAGCATCGGGCATTAGATGACTCCTGAAATTGCTCAGTGCTAATCTTCACACTTTTTTTAAATACAGTCACGGGAGTGTATAGTTAAGGTATGGTGTAAAAACTGCATTCTACCATTATAAACCTTGAATAGTCTATCAGTTGTGAAATCCAAACTATCCATCCAAACAGGATTAAATTTGGCGTGGATCAACTAGGTGAAAGGCCTCACCAGCTACCCAAATTTGGTACAGATGTGCTGAGGAATTATTGAAATACAGCAGCTTTAAAATGTGCCCTTAGAAGCTGGCTTTCACATGTCTGTGACTTATATTTGGCCAAGGATAACTGACCTTTCTTTTGGCAAATGAGGAACCCCAAATGGTGGCTACAATTCCCCCCCAGAAGCCCCTCTTGGAAAGAAGCCAAGTCATGGATGGCCCATGATACTGCAGTACCCGAGGCAATATACAAAATGCTCTCCTCTTGCCCCATGCCCCTGATGGGAGCCAACTCCCTTTCAAAACTAACCCTTGTAAGCTTTGGAAGTGCATAGGGGACAGGGAGGAGGGAGGAGTCTCCCTTCTCTCCACATGTTCCTCACAAGCTTTGCAAAGAGTGGGAGAGGTACTCCTTGCGAAACGTACCAGGGTCAGATCCATCTCAATGGGCTGCTTCGATGGCCATGGCAGGGGAGATCTTTCGGCCCCCCAAATCAGCTCAACACTTGTCCTATGCTTGCTGGGAGCACAGAGGGTGCTCCCACACGATCCATGCTGCCCTGTGCAGTGTGAAGCAGTGGATTGCTCTGAGGCCAGGGCTTGTTATCCCGGCCTCCGGGTATCCCACATGGCACCACACACCGAGTGTGGTGCACTGGGGGATTCCCCCGGGGGATGGGAGCTCTTGGCAGGTTGAGCTGACACTCAAGCCTGGCAGCGTCACATCTGTGCATTGTCTGACGTATGCACACACAGGATGCGGAGACGTGATGTGCGCATGCGCAGTCAGGCTTTATGAAGCCTTTTGCTGAGGAACCTTTTGCTGCCACCCCAAATGCTTTAGAAAAACAGGTGCGCCGGCGGGGGGGAAAGCGGCGGGAGGGGTAAGTACACCCTCCCCCATCCTTAGATGTAAGAACACCCCCCGATGCCAAACCGGCCCCTGTCTCAAGATTGGTCCAGAGGCATTTAGAATGGGCTCCGGACCGGTCTGTGCGCATCCCTACTGTCAGGGGCATTTGTTGTGATGTGAATGGTGATCATATGTATTATCTTCATGAACATTTCGGAGCCCACACATGTGGTCTGCTCTAAGGAGCCGGGCAACGTCAGAAGAGGCACGTCAGAGAATCCAACTTCTCAGCTTCAGTGAGCATTATTCCAAGCCGCAGGAACATGCAAGCAAACGGCCTCTCAGCGCAGCAGGCCAAGCGGGCCTGGTGGGTGAACCAGCAGCCTTGCCCCCAGATAGAGGAAGCTCTGTGGAGAACCATTGCTGCGGCTAAGCAGCCCCCAGATCTGTTTTTTCACAGCTATCAATAAGCAATTACTCTTCAGCCCAATGCAAAGCCTCCGTGCACTTCTTTGTTCAGAGCAAGGGTGTCATTTTTGCGTTTAAATGTGAAGAGGTATCGGCGATGGAATCAGTGCACAGTATTCAAACACGGCCGCTTGACTCTGCAGCAAAGCCAGTCAAGTATTCTCGCTTACAAATGCCTCTGATGAGAAATTAAAGGCAAGTTATTGCTGCCACCAACCGGCTGCAGCTCGCTGTGTGACATTTCAGCGCTTGACGACACACTGCAGAAGAGAGACCCACATGCAAGGGAAGACGAAAGAACAGCAGCTGGGCTCGGAGCTCCCTCCCCATCAGCGACTCCGCTCCGCACAAAGGCTTCCCAGAACAATCCAGTTTAGAGCTCAAGTTAGGACAGGCGGCTTTTTCCTACCCTAATAATAACTGTGAGAACAGCCCTCATTATTATCAGGGTATGCCACCTAAGGGCGCAGTGGGGAACTTGACTAGCAAGCCAGAGGTTGGTGGTATGAATCCCCGCTGGTGTGTTTCCCAGACTATGGGAAACTCCTCTATCAGGCAGCAGCGATATAGGAAGGTGCTGAAAGGCATCATCATCTCATACTGTGCAGGAGGACGCAATGGTCAACCCCTCCTGTATTTTACCAAAGGCAACCACAGGGCTCTGTGGTCGCCAGGAGTCGACACCGACTCGACGGCACACTTCACTTTGCTTCAAATGTGAGCAATATATATTAGTTAAGCCAAACTGAGGGGTGTCCAGGCTTTGCCAAGACAAAGATTTAAGGATGACATCAGGCATTCCCGTGGTGACCCTGGCTGCCGTTAAAGAGTTTATTGCCACTGACAAGACCTGTGTGCCCCTGCGGATTGGGTCATGAAAAGCCAGGTTTCCCAAGCAATCCCAGTTAAATTGTTGACGTTAACCGGAATTGCCTGGAAAATCTGTGGACCCACTCCGACGGAGTGCGCAGGGCTTGCCACTCACAGTTAACTATTTAACGACCACTGGGCTCATCGTGAGAACCTGGCCCTCTTGAGGTCATTGGCAAAGAGGTCTAATGTGTTGCCACATTTGGAATAACATTCCTCCTATGTTGCTAGGCCCAGCTCTGGTGGATTCATGCTCCCTTTCCCTCCAAAGCTGACGGAGGTCAGTGTCCCCCAAGCTCCAGCCATGGCTTGACCTAGAACAAGATCTGCAGCAGGGCCGGTCTCACTTTAAACTTTACCTTTGCTGAATGGGCTTCCTTTCCTCCCCTTCACAAGTGACGTACTCTGAGGTGCACCGAGGTAATTTTGGAGCCTGGACCTAAAGGCCTCTGGAGACGCGCCCCCCCCCCGCTGCAAGTTAAGCATCATCCCCCTACACACACCCTGTGAGACACACAGTATTTTTTAACATGTGCGCTTTTGAGCCCACGAACAACAACTGAACTCACAAGAATGGATGACTATCAAACAGGTATATGTATGCAAAGATG
Source organism: Hemicordylus capensis (assembly GCF_027244095.1). Classification (NCBI taxonomy): domain Eukaryota; kingdom Metazoa; phylum Chordata; class Lepidosauria; order Squamata; family Cordylidae; genus Hemicordylus; species Hemicordylus capensis. The sequence continues at coordinate 26,717,732 of NC_069667.1, forward strand.
CATTTGCAGCAACATTGCAACGCACAACTTCACATACCCCCCCCCATATTTCTCTCCCCACTCCCCCCTCTGTCTCTAAAGCAGAGGTCACGCTCAGCTGGCTGCCATGTGGTGACCACACCACCCGGGACAGACAAAAGAGGATCCCCCCACCGGGGTGTCTGGACTTCGCCCCCGAAGTCCAGGGGCAAGAGTGCCTCTGGCCGTATGTAGAACAGCAAGAGGACTGCATGGACAAATAAACATTTTATTAAACATTTCACCACCTAGAGTCTTTGGAGGAGGCGGCATATAAGAAAATATAAACAAACAAAGAAACAAATCTCTCTGCCTCTGAATATCCTAGTTAAACAGCTAACTTTCTAGGCACCCTGGCTCTCTAATGCCCGGGATTTGCCAAGCCCTGGCTTGAGGGATGTGCAGAGCCCGCCCGCCCCATTCTCCTGAGAAATGTCTTTTCAAACTCCTTTTTGCTTTCTTCAGAATTCCCTTCCTGGGCTGCCCAACCATGAAGCTCCAATGTTGCCTTTAAATCCCGCTTTGGACAATACTGCGTGGCAAGTTTACATTCAGTCCCCGTCCCCCCCCACACACGGCTCCTCCTTGCCTTTCACATCTCTGTACTTCCCTTGCAGAGAGGTCTGGAGAAGCAGGTGCTACTAACGCTCCAGTTGTATGCCAGCTACACCTTTTCTTTGGGATTTGAGGCATATTTCCCCCCTTCCCATTCATACTGCAGAGAGAGGTTTGAGCGCTGTCAAGTCTAGACACAGCTCAATTAGCTTACGCTGCCACCTACTGGCCGGTCTATATCATTTCACATTGGGGCCAATTTAATCAATGCTCATTTCGATCAGAGATCAAATACAGAGTTTAAAACAAACCATAAATAAATGCATAAAAATATTACCACCAACTGGATCATGACTGTGCCAATTGTGGTTGTATTTTCACGGCTGCTTTTTTGTTTTGTTTTGTTTTACCTTTGGAACAACAAAGTTCTGCTGGGTAATTACTCGTTTTTGTTTTTCTTTCTGTTTAGATGACCACCTTCTGTTACCTGCTTTAAACTGCTTTATTGAATTCATTTAAGAGAATAAGGTGACTAAAACAAAACTCAAACAATGCATTTCTAACTCGAGGGTCCTAAATGTTAACTGGAAGTTGGTAAAAGGGTGTTTTATCTGCTTGGAAACAGCAGTGTCTCTTGATGACAGAGAGGAGAGCTGGTCTGGTGGTAGCAAGCATGACATGCCCCTTGAGCTAAGCAGGGCCCACCCTGGTTGCATTTGAATGAGAGACTTGTTGTGTGAGCACTGTCAGAGATTCCCCTCAGGGGATGGAGCCACTCTGGGAAGAGCAGAAGGTTCCAAGTTCCCTCCCTGGCAGCATCTCCAAGATAGGGCTGAGAGAGAGATTCCTGCCTGCAACCTTGGAGAAGCCGCTGCCAATCTGTGTAGACAATACTGAGCTAGATGGACCAATGGTCTGACTCAGTATATGGCAGCTTCCTGTGTTTGCATGTCTGCGCTCAAAAGGGCCACTATACACTCAAGCAAATCAGGATGACAGCAACTGGGAGCAAGATTGCAAAGTGGCAAAACCACAAATCAGAACTAGTCCATTTTGTTTCGGAAAGGGAGAATTCAGAGGCAAATTCTTGAAAATTCTCTCCAAACAGCCAATAGTGGTGAAAATATTGGACTATGTGTAGGGAAACCCAGATTCAGCGATGTTGTTCACTGGGTGACCACAGATCCACAGGCTTATATACTCTGCATCTCCCCACCAATCCACAAACACACAACGGTCTGCTCCCTAGGAGGTAGGGACCAACCCTGTGTTTGCAAGATGCGAGGACAGGCTGCTCAGTGTTCCATTGCTTGTGTCCCGTCCATGGCCTGACAGGGCACCACACAGTATATAAGCCGCTATCTTTCTGTTTAGGATTAAGCTACAAGAGGGCAGATTTGGGTGGAACATTAGGAGAAATGTCTTAACTGTATGAGCGAGGTGTGGGGCTTCCCCTCTTCCAGCAGGGACCGATCAGTCCTCTGTTGGAGATGCGCTAGCTCTGGATTTTCTGCCCTGAGCAGGGGGTGGTCTAGATGGCCTTCAGGACTCCTCCAGCTATGCCTTTATGATCTTTCTGCCCGAACCACCAGCCACAAAAACTTCTAAGCCAGGGCCCTCTTGGAAGCCGAGCTGGGGCTTTTTCCTGAGTTGCAGGTGTTTTTTCCCTTTTTGGAACTCACAGATTTCTTGCCCCACAAGGAGCTTCACCAGCTGGCTGTCTTGGCCCACTCCTTCTCTTCAGGGTTGTTTTCATGTGCTTTCAGTCCTGTGTCTTCCTTCCCATGCACCAAACACCACTAAAAAAACGCTCTTTCCCCAGCATGATGGACTTCTCAAGGGAGCTGGGTCTCTGCATAATGTGCCCAAAGTAATATAGTTGGAGCCTGGTCTTTTGTGCCTTGAGTGGAAATTCTGATTTATTTGTTCTATGATCTATTTGTTTCTTTTCCTGGCTGTCCATGGTCTCCTCAAAAGTCTTCTCCAGCATCAGGGTTCAAAAGCATCACTGCTTTTCCAATCTTGCTTCTTCAAGTCCAGCTTTCCCATCCATAGAGTGCCATGGGGAAAGCCATTGTCCAGAAGAGTCTAAAGCAGAACAAGAAAAATACCAACAACCCGGAATCATTTCAGCGTATGCTCCCCTAATAACAGCCTCAGTGGCGCTGGTGCAAGTATGCTCACACAGGCCATTTCCCCTGCCATAGACCCCTGAAAAGCCATTGCTGCAGGTCAAAAAACCCCTGGCGGTCCCATGGGAGGTAGCAAGAGAGATCCCCATGCGTCCTAAAGTTGACTGCCTTCTATTCTTTTACCAGACAGCCTATAGCTGAAGAAAGGGAGGACTGAACTATGGAAGCTGATGCATGCAAAGCATGAGGTTTCCCACTGCACTATAGGTTCTCCCCTCATTTGGAGTGGATCCATTATCTCATAGAGGGGCCGCTTGTACCCCATGGATCTTTTGGCCAGGCAACTAGCAGGCATTCAAGTCACTGTGTGGCCGTGACTTCATTTCACATTGCAAACGGCCATCTCACAGCCGTGTCATTGCAATTGGCCACACATCGCCATGCAAGCGCCCGCTCCGTATCTTAACTGAAAAATGTAATCTCACCCGTCACAATCGCAGGCTGTTAGCTGAAGGTGAGGGGCTCTTTTAGACGTTATGGGGAGATGAAATCTGAACATGGAAGTTAATAGGCAGAGCTGCCACCACACAGCTGCGGTCACAGGCACTGGGGAGCCAGGCAGACGTATGTGGCTGTCTCCTGGGAGTCCAAGCACTGATCTATCCTGGTTGGGCATTGTCTGCACAGACTGGCAGTAACTCTCCGGGGAATAAAGAGGGGGTCTTTCCCAGCCACAGCCAGAGTTGCTGTCAGGGTAGGAACCTGAGACCTTTTGCATGCAACGGTTGTGGTCAATTAGCAAGCTACCATCTTTCTCCGAATATTCCAGGGAGCTCTCACTCCTAAAGCTTCTCCAGATTGCTCCTCTTTCAGGGAGTGAGCCCCTAGTATTTTATTTTTTACAGTTGCATCCGGCAATGGAGCCCTTGGGGCCTCATCCCATTTTGTCTTCACAGCTGTCACACAGGATGTGGAGAGCTGGTCTTCCGGGAGTGGGCATGAATGATCTCTTCTTCTAAGCAGGGCTTGCCTTGGTTTGCATTTGGATGAGTGACTACATCGGCACATGGGCTGCTCTAAGACATTCCTCATTTGCGTACTTATTTGACACATTTTTATATCGCCCATCACCAGGTCTCAGGACGGTTCCCTGGGGGGTGTCATAGCTCAGTGGGGCAGCATCTGCTCGCATGCAGAAGGTCCTAGATTCAGTTCCTGGCATCTCTCGGTAGGGCTGGGAAAGACCCCTGAGCCGGAAACCTTGGAGAGTCACCACCAGTCAGTGTAGACCACTCTGAGGTAAATGGATCCATGGTCAGACTCAGTATGAAGCACCTTCCAAAGTTCCTAAGAGACGTTGGGTTTAATGCTGGTAAGCTTCACTGCTAGCCAGGATTAGAATCTGAGATTCTCTGTTCGAAGGCCATCGCTCTCTCTCCTACACCACGCACAGGCATCTAGATCAGGCCTGTGCATTCTATGCATCAGGCTCTTTATTTCTGGATACACAGACATGAAGACATGACCCATCTCTCCTTTCCCGGCAATTTCCTATTTGCTCTTGGAAGCAGCAACTCCAAAGGCCAACCTTAGCAAATTCCACTTGCTTTTTGTTTAATTTATTTCCCTTTCTTGTGTCCCTCCGTCTGCATCTGAAATCCCCCTCTCTGTGTGGGAGCACACTTTCCCCAGCAGAAACTGTCCCTTCACATTAACGTCTGGCCAGCCCTCTGATAAACCCACCACGTACTCAGAAAGCTCTTCAAAATGCTGGAATAAACGATTCTTTCACTGCTCTTCCCCCCCATATAATAGGGACGGCTCAGCTCATAGGAATCTCCGACAATGACGGCCCTCTAATAGGGTATATTGTAAAACCACCATGTGGGCTTCCTTGCAATCAGAAAGCTTCAGCACTCTACCTCCTGGACAAGAAAAAGAAAGAGGTTTCCTGCTCTCGCTCTCTTGTCCTGTTCTAAAGGAGGTGACCTTCAGGCTCTTTCATGAATACCAAGGTAAAGATTGCCGACTCTTAGCAATATCAGCCCATCTGCTCCAAACATCTCACTGATGTCCCCGAATGGCCCCAACGGGCTTCGTCCCGAGCCTTTTCTGCTCTTTAGAACTTTATTTTCCAAAATCAGTTTCTTTAGCTTGAAAGGAAGGGGAAATAACCAGAAAATAAAATAAAAGGCAACCTTGTTTTCAGAGCTAGCTAGTCTCTGTGGCAATGGAAAGAGACAATAAATGAGATTGTGAAATAATCAGTCCCCAATTGAGCTAATATGAATCTGAGTGGCCAGATTTGGATTTTTAAAAGCCAAATTCTGGCTTACAGCCCATTTGACCCACAAGTATACCCCTTAGGTTCGGGCAACCTTGATATGAATATGGTGAATATTTATATACCACTTTCCCAGGTTAGAATTAATTAAATGTCTGCCTGTCCCCCAAGGGCTCATGTTCTAAAAAAAAGAAACATAAGAAAGCCACCAGCAACAGCCACTGCAGGGATGCTGTGCTGGGGTTGGAGAAGGGCAATACTTTTTCTAATGCATGCTAATACATGCTTTGCTGCGCTTACTGCTTTATTAAGGATCTGTACATTCTGGTTAGTGCCAGAGAGATGAATCCAAATAAGGGATGGCTTTTATATTTTCAGTGGCTGGGAGTTGCCATAGTTTCTTTGTCCTAGTAGCTCTTTTGATGCAAACTAAGACCATTTTGCACCAAAGATTATCCATCCTAATGTGCCAGCGCAGTATGCATGCATCCTCAGAAGGAAGCCCCACTGGAGAAATCCCAGGGTAATGGATTCAGGCATGTTTAGGGGTGTGCACAAAACCACCTGCCCTGGTTCGGTTCGCTTCTATGTTAAACCAGTTCAGATTCTTAGGCATGGTACCACTTTTTTAATGACTGTAGCCATAAGCAAATTTTCAAGTTGATATTATATCAACTGGCAAGAGAATATATATGTGTGTGTGTGTGTGTGTGTGTGTGTGTGTGTGTGTGTGTGTGTGTGAGAGAGAGAGAGAGAGAGAGAGATATTTTACAAAACTCTTAAATATTACAGTTAATGCCTGAAATGTGCAAAATATATTGGTAACTGAATCAGAAATGATGTCCAAAATTTCTGATTCAGCTACCAACATATTTTGCATGTTTCATCCAGCCCAGTGTTTTCTGCACTGACTGGCAGCAGCTCTCCAAGGTTTCAGACAGATGTCTCCCTCAGCCCTACCTGGAGAAGTTGCCAAGGATGGAACCTGGGATCTTCTGCATGAAAGCAGATGCTCTTCCACTGAGCTATCTTATAGCATCTACTCTAAGATGCTCCTTAATGGAGCATCTTACAGCAGAGAGTTCTCACATGTAGACACCCATCCAAATGAAAACCAGGGAGAACTCTTCTGAGCAAAGGGGACACTGCCATGAGATCAGCTCTCCTCCCTTGCTTGGCTTAGGATGGGCAGTGCAAATTTGAAAAATTGAAATCTGAAGCAAGTGTTTGATCTTCTCAAGGAAGACATTTTCCTCATGAGTTTCTTAGGATGTTCTGCATATCTCTAAGTTACACACTGAATTTTCACACAATGTGAAATTTTAAGTGAAGCCCAGGGTTCCTCCGAAGGGGAAACACTTGTAACTTTTCAAGGGAAGTTGAATGAATTTTCTAAGACATGTGAAACTGCTCCGGGGGGGGGGGAGAGGGGCTCTGCACACCCCTAAGATAGGCATCAAACTTTCACACTGAAATGAAACTCACAGCAAAATTCCTCCCAAGGAGAAACTGGAGAATGTTCAAAGGAAGCCAAAAGCCTTCAGACCAAGCCGTAGGCCAGACATGCACACAGCTCTGCTTTCTCTGAAGGCTTCCGCATGCAATCCGATGGCGGGGAAACAATCCCCACGCATCTATTTCTTATTCCTTATCTTGGGTGTTCTTTCCCAGCCAGCCAACATGGCTCCATAAAGCCCTGAGGGCGGCTTATGATGTATCATAAAAGCAACAAAAACAGCAATAAAAAAACATCATTAAACCTATAAAAGGGCTACAATCATAAATCCCTAACAGCAGCAGCTCAAGTAACAATAAGAGACCACATTTCAGGTAAAGCCCACACACAATCCATCTGCGTCCCAGATATGATGGTGGTGGTGGTGGTGGGGTGGTTTAAGAATCCTTGCCTCTCATCCTTCCCACCTAACTTGCAATAACTGAAGCAGAGCAAGCTTTCATTGGCTTGGCGTGGAGTCTCTCACTGGACTGCCTGAGACCCTAGGGAGCTTCTGCTAGTCGGAGTAGATAGACCAATGGACGAACTCAGCATAAGGAAGCTTCATGCATTTGGATATTGCTTCATGCATTTGGGTTATTGCAAGCTAGTGAGCTAGTAAGATGGTTCACATGATTTCAAAGAGGGTAGGACAAGGGTCCTCCCAGCTTTGGGAGCTGTGCTTGCTCCTGATTTCTGATAGTCTGTTACCAAACAACCAGGTAGCCAGAAGGGGGAGTCATCGCCTGCAAGAGAGTTGCTGACTAGGACAGTGCTGTCTTACCCAGCACTTGAACGAGGTAGGAGGAAATTCTGTCCAAGAATGGCCCCCCCATACATGCTGTTTGCCTTCCCACCTGCCCCCCCTTTCTGTTTCAGAAATCTCACCAGTGGGACAAAGCTCACTCATCCCAAAATGCACTTTGCCTCTTCTGTGCCCCTCTCGGTTTTTTCTAGTGTGGCCGCTGAAGCTGTCCTCATCACCGCTCTCACTTCCTCCTATCTAGTTTTAGGAGGAAGACGACAAGGAATATGCCCAAGCAAAAGAAACTGGCGGCAAACCGAGCGTGCATAGTACTTTGTACAAACTGCAGAAATAAAAACACAACAATGTAGCATTCCTTACATCTTGGCTCCACTCCGGAAACAAAGCCAAGCTATTCCGAATGACAAGATCCCGGGGAGAAATTCAGATCAGGCAAATTTCCAAAGCATCCCCCCTTTTCCCAACACAAAGTAGCTCAACATCACCATTTATCTGCCTTATAGGATTTGTGGCCTCCTGCAAGATGCAGCCCAAGACATGTTTTTTGTATGCTTTGCCAATATGATAGCACTTCATAGAATGATGTTCAGCAAAAGCTCTCAGGCATGTTAAGTACATATTTTGCATAAGCTTCCAACTTGGTAAATGTAATGTTTTCACTATCATGACTTTTTCTGTGCTGCCAAGGAGCACTTTAAACTACTTGTGCTTTCTGCATTGTCAGTTTTATGGCCTCTGTTAAACATTGCAATTTAAATATATATTGGACTAGGGAAGGAAGAGGAAATATCCAGCCTTATTGGGGAAACCTCTAGACAGACTAAACACATGCACAAAAATGCAGCTCTTGGCACTGATTTTGGTGTGTCATACACAGCAGTGAAGTGAAACTGTGCACCAGTTTAGACAAATCAGCAGCATTTGCCACTGTTGTGTTGATTAAGAATTTGATTGATAAGTAGCTGCTGTCTATACAGGACTTACTTTCAGGTGCAAAAATAGGCTTCTTTCAATGAAAATTTCAGTTTGGGGTGCAAACGTGGTGGATCCAAACACTAAACAGGCATCTCTCACTAAACACGAGGGAGGTGCAAACCGGCTCGAAATTGAGCCAGCTGTCACTCAAACCAGTTCGGTTCAAAGGCTCGACCTCAAACTGAAACCAGCATGGTTCAGTTCGAGGTCGAGCCAAACCAGGCTGGCTGGTTCAGAACTGGCTTGAAGCCCTACCAGCAAATGGGAATCTGGTGAGGATTAATTGGTAAAGGGCCAGGGGCCAGGGGCAGGGCTTCCCTAACCATAGAGGGAACTCAGTGGAGTGAATAGAAGTACTTACAAATTGTGCTGGCCGCAGCGACTGTAGAAGCCACGAGGTCACCTGATACCCACTGGCCTCCCCCTGAGTCTCCTGGGCCACTGGCAGCCCATTTTGGGCCTACTCCTGGGCCTCTGCATAGGTGTGGAGGCCATTTTGGGGACCCCCATGCATTTGCTCTGGCCAGTCGCATGACCACATTTTCAACCACATGTGACCACGTCAGGACCAGGAGGCTTCTTTAAGAGGAATAGAAAATGTGCATGGAGTGCTGGGAAGTACAGCCCTTTCCTTTCCCCACAGAGAGGGCTCCGTCTCTCTTAAAGGGCCTCCCCAGCAATCAGAAAAGTGCAGCACTGTGTGGAGGTCAGCACAATGGGAAATGGCTCTCACACGGAAGGTTTTTTGCTAAAGTGGACCCCGCTTGAAAAACAGTGAAAACCACTGTTCTAAAAGAACTGACCTTGTGTTGGGGTGTCATAATGTTCAAACAATTCCCACCATCACTAGCCACTGAAGGAATGGAAAACTATGCAACGTCATAACACACCAACTTTCGGTCAGTGTCCGATGGTCAAAATCCCCTTTGGAGTTTGCTTATATAATGCTAGAATATATATTGGAACACATATACTGGGAATTGGAGCTGGGGGTTGTAATCAATCACACACTGAAGGATCAGCAGAGGGATGTAGCTGCAAAATAAAAGAGAGAGAGAGAGAGAGAGAGAGAGAGAGAGAGAGAGAGAGAGAGAGAGAGAGAGGCTAATATGAGTTTAGGCTACCTTAACAGATCCACAGTGGCCAGGCTCTGAGAAGGAGCTTCCTACCACATCCATATATCACTTTAGAGCTTTCACTTTATACCACATTAGTTAGACCTCATCTGAAAGGAGGATCTCCAGTCCTATGCTTTCTTATGTACATTCTTATGTACGCTGATACTCTAACCACCAGTGTCCTGTTTCCCTTCCACTCTCCTCCCATATGACTTACACTGCTGAATACCGAAGGCATCCAAGCGCCTCCAAGGAATGGATTATAGCAGAGGGAGGAAGGCACAGAAAGTGATGCTAAAAGCATCTGAATCTGTGAAATCATGTCTGGCTTACATGCTTAAATCTTTCTGGTATGTGTCTGTTATTGTAAAGCAAGAAAATGTGCAGAAAAGTGCAAGCAAAATGATCACGGGGTTGGAGTGACTCCTCAAGGTCTGTTGGTTGTGCTGTCGAGTCGGTGTCGACTCCTGGCGACCACAGAGTCCTGTGGTTGTCTTGGTAGAATACAGGAATCTGTATTGCCATCTCCCGTGCAGTATGAGATGATGTCTTTCAGCACCTTCCTATATCACTGCTGCCCGATACAGGAGTTTCCCATAGTCTAGGAAACACACCAGCGAGGATTCGATCCAACCGCCTCCTGCTCACTAGGCAGGTTGCTTCCCTGCTGCACCATTAGGTGGCTTCCAAGGTCTGCAGCCAGCCTAAAAAAAATAGGAAGTGGCACAAAAAAGGGGGGGGCAGGTTTTACGGCTGTAGTTGCTCTCCATTACATTGCAACATAGCAGGCGGAAAAGTAATTTGTTTGCAAAATCCTTCAAGGAGGCAGAGAAAAATGAAGGGGGGCTCCCTCAGCTATGGATCTGTGACTCCCCTGTGAGAAAAGACTACAGTGTCAGGGCCTTTTTAGTTTAGAAAGAAGGTACTTAAGGGGGGTACGATACAGGTGTGTAAAATTATGCACAGTGTGGGTAAAATGGATGGAGGGAAGTCCACCCGCCTTCTTATTTATTTATTTATTTATTTATTTAACATATTTTTATACCGCCCAAAACTTACGTCTCTGGGCGGTTTACAAAGTTTAAAAAGTAAAACATTAATGAAAGACAAAAACAGAAAATTTAAAAGCAAGAAATGTAAAACACAGTTTAAAATTTTAAAACACTATTCTAAAAACAACACTAAAACAATCAAAACAATATCGGTTAAAAGCCTGGGTGAACAGATGTGTCTTTAAAGACTTTTTAGAAGTTGTCAGAGATGGGGAGGCTCTTATTTCACTAGGGAGCGCATTCCAAAGCCTCGTTTCTTAATATTAGAACCATGAAGTGAAGTGCTGGTAGATTCAGGACAGACAAAAGGAAGTACTACTTTATACAACAGGAAGTAGTTATTTGGTCCTATATTAATGAAGAACTATTCACTGACTTTAAAACTATTTACCCAGAACAGGATGTCTATATTACAATATAGGGAGATGAGAGGAAACAGCTTGTTTTATCATTGGACTCTTATGTCATAAAAGTGCCTTTTTGGACACCTATCCTTTAAAAATGAGCCTTATGTCCTTTGATATGTAGTTGAGAGATATAAAAAGTAATCTGGAAATCAATTTCCTTTTACAGCAGCTCCAACCAGTGTATAGCAGAAGACGCGCTAAAGACCATGAAACTTAACTCACTGCTTAAGATTCCTCAGGCAAGTTTTCTGCCGTGCTGAAGAGGGCAATAAACTCCAGAAGCACCACAGCAATACATGAGCCCAGTTTGTTCTCAACAGCTAGCATACTAATGCTAATGCAAAGGAACTGATTTTCATAGTGATGAGAAGATAAAAGCCAGTACCTGTGTGCCTAATGCAACCAAAATTGATGCAGAGAGAACAAAGCACCTTTGTTGTGGCTGTTACAACAACAAAAATGGAAAGATCCTTTTAACAAATTATTTTGGACTTTCCACTTTGGAATATTTAAGATTTAGCCATGTCCAAATTAGCCCTGGAAGCTGTGTTCAATGAAGGGCTTAATGGTGTGAATAAATAACAAATAAAGAAACATCTCTGTTAATATGGAACTCTCTCTCTCTCTCTCTCTCTCTCTCTCTCTCTCTCCACCCTAGACATCTGAGATGAGAGACAAAAGCTTTATTCACACATGAGGGCAGTTAACACAACTGACCAAAGCCTGGGAGCTCCAGAGACGGATCCCCTTGAGATGGAGCTTTAACTGCCCCCTCCATGGACACCCTCAGAGCCCAAGGCTTGGGGGAACAAGCTCCTCCCATCTTTCCATCACCCTCTGTGATATCAGGATCAGCAGGAGTGGAGGAATATGCATATGAACACAAGAAATACTTATATGCCGCTTTTCAACAAAAGTTCTCAAAGCGGTTTACAAACAAATAAGATGGATGGATGGATGGATGGATGGATGGATGGATGAATAGATAGATAGATAGATAGATAGATAGATAGATAGATAGATAGATAGATAGATAGATAAGCTTCCGGTCCCCAAAGGGCTCACTGTCTTAAAAAGAAACATAAAAGAGACACCAGCAACTGCCACTGGAGGGGTGCTGTGCTGGGGACGGAGAGGGCCAGTTGCTCTCCCTCTGCTCAATCAAGAGAATCGCCACTTTAAAAAAGGCGCCTCTTTGCTCAGTTAGCAGGGTTAAGGAGGAGGAGGAGAAGTGCCAGACTCCAAGCCAGAGGACCACCTCTCTACGACTGCTACGGTTCAGGAAGGTAGGCAGAGCCCAGCAAGTTCAGGCTGAGCTGTGTTTGTTTCTGCCTTTTGTTGGATCAACATGTCCCACGGCTCTGTGGATGGTGCTGCTTTACCTCATCTGCCAGACCTTGTGGGCTCTGCAGACAGAGTGCTCTCTCTGCAGTCAGTGAGATTGAAGAGAGGAGAGGGAACTGGCTGCGTGGGCTTCTTTCTTTCCTGAGGAACAGCCCACACAGCCAATCACGCCTGGAGAGATGGAGGCGCGTCCTCCCTCAACTCCAGTTGAAGGGAACATAGCCTGTGGTTCCAAATTCAGATGCAACACAGGCTGAGTCGAACCTCAGATTAGAGCAACAAAACAAAAATAACAACAATAAATTGTTATATACCACTTTTCAACAAAAGTTTCCAAAGAGATTTACATAAAGAAATAACAAACAAATAAGATGGATCCCTGTCCCCAAAGGGCTCACAATCTAAAAAGACACTCAATATAGACACCAGTAACAGTCACTGGAGGTACTGTGCTGGGGGTGGATAGGGCCAGCTGCTTTCTCCCTGCTAAATAAAGAGAATCGCCACATTAAAAGGTGCCTCTTTGTCCAGTTAGCAGGGGTTACTACAAAACTCACTACAATCCAAGGAGTAATTTGGAATTATGGAGAGGAAATCTTGGGTCGTCCGCATCGTGGAACCAGAGTTGTACACAATCAGACGTAATGAAAGGACAACCTCTGGTCCCATTAACGCTGGTTCCGCATTACGTGCAAACACGGCTGAAGTGAAATGGCTGTCAGACGTAGTTATGACTTGGTTTTTGAAAATACTTTGCTATGCCAGATCTGTTCCTTGTGTGGAGCTTTAGTCCAGTAATTACCCGGGGGGGGAGAAGGAGGCCAAGATTAAGGATTAGACCAGAAATGCAACTGGGAATGGATTGCATAGAGAGAGTTTTCCTTTAAAAATCACAGTGGTTTCATTAAAGGAAACAGCTGTGGACTTGCTTGCAGCACGCAAGATTAAGGGATAATCCACACTTTAAAAGTTATGCAGCACTTTACAAGTTCATGTTTTAGTGGCTTATTAAAACATTTCCTTCAGTTTTCCTTCCATCTGGATGTTCTGCTTTTGTTCAGGCTTTAAGGAATAAGTTTTTTTTTTTTAAAAAAAAAACCTTTATGAGGAAACCTTTTTTGCTATTTTAGTACAAAGAAGTCAAATCACTGGAAAGGCCCAAAGATGATCTAGTCAGTCCCATAAAACAATATTGTTCAGAAGTTCAGGCTGCCTTCAACTCCTGCCTGTGGGCTTCCAAGCAGCACCTGGTGGGCCACTGTGTGAACAGGATGCTGAGCTAGATGGGCCTTGGGCCTGATCCAGCAGGGCTGTTCTTCTGTTCTTATGTTTGCATCATATCATTTCTGATGCAAATTAATGGTGAGCACCATCAAAGACAATACTGGATTATATCCTCTATATTATATTATATTGGACTTTACTGCAGGATCAGATAGCTGTTGTTTTGCTCCAAAACATGTATATATTTTAAATCTGGTGATGTTCTGTATATGGAAAATGCTGAGCAGGGAAGGAAAGGAGTTATCTGATTGACATTGTAACTGGCCATTGCTTAAATATCTTCTCAAGCAGAAAAGCATGCTTTACTGCAGAAAGCATGCTGAAATGGGGTTTTCTGCATCTCTTTTCCCTTCCAGAGACAATGCTTTAGGGGAGGGACATATGCACTATTACAGGTTCATTTTTGTGGTGTTTTATTAGTTCACATTTGCAATAGCAATGCAGAGGGAGGAAAAGACGCATATGAACTGAAAGATCTGAAAGCTGTGGCAAACTGTTTATGCATGGAGCTTGGTACAAAATTCAGAAAGCAAATGGAGAATTCCTAATATACTAGTTTGAACTGGGAGGCAAAACCAGATTATGCAGAACTCTAAAACCGGATGAGGAATTCAGAAGCATCCCCATTCCTGAAGGTCTCAGAAGTATGGCTACACTGATCCTAGAAGTGATTTCTTTTCCCCATGGCTGCACAGTCAGGCCACAGCAAAGGTGGGACATACTTAGATCCCCATTTCCTTCTTTATATTTAAGAGATGTGCTAAGTAGAAGCAAATATGGTTGCTACTGATGAAATATTTTGAACTAAGTTCTGACAATACAAAAAAAATCATAATTACAACCCACTGTCTATGTCAAGGCTAGCTCAACAAGAGATCTATTCCTAGAGCAGGCTTTTGGCAGCAAAAATTTGCATCCATCTGGGTGGGTGGCTTAGATAGCCTTAAAATGTTGATAAATGCCTTCCATCACCATCAATTCCAACTGCAGATTTACCATGCGACAACTGCTATCTTCTTAATTCAATAAGAGTCACCTTAGAAAATAGGTTTATTGAGCTAAATCATTCCAATATACATTTAGGAAGAGGTTTCCTTTAATGGAAGGCGAGATTAAAAATGCCTGATGAGTTTGGAGACCAACTGGCTTGCCGGCCGTTTGGACGGAGAAATGGCTCATCGTTCTGTGAGATGCCAAAGGCATTTGTATTTATGGTAACTAAAATTTGCTCGGCCATTTATTGCTAGCAATTTGTAGCATCGCAGGTGCTGACGGGCAGTTTGAAAGCGTTGTCCGTATGACTGCTGCTGCGCTCGTCCCTGAGAAAAAGAGGAATAAACTGGCTTTGTTGGAACTAGTACTGTCGGTGAAAGGATCTGCAAGCTTCTGACTTGGGTTGAATCTGGGAGGGCACCTCCCCAAATGAGTCATTCTAGTATACAGCTGCACAAAGGTAGATGCCTTGTACTGAAATAGACTATTGGGCCATCTGTATAGAGGTTGGCCCCCAACCTTCTTTAAACAAGTGTCTCTCTTCTGCCACAAACCTTCAGCTCAGGTATCCCCTAGATATTTTTAGATAGGGCTATGTAGGTTGGAAACGGTTGTAGGTTGGAAATTTCTGATTTAAATCACACCCACCCAAGCTGCTGCTAGCTCCATGGCTGGGAAATGTTAGACACTGGCAGACAGACCGACAGACCTCTTAGTATAGGTAAAGTAAAGTGTGCCGTCAAGTTGATTCTGACTCCTGGCGCCCACAGAGCCCTGTGGTTTTCTTTTGGTAGAATACAGGAGGGGTTTGCCATTGCCTCCTCCCACGCAGTATGAAAGGATGCCTTTCAGCATCTTCCTATATCGCTGCTGCCCATTATAGTACTAGTGGGATTCGAACTGGCTGCTTTCTGCTTGCTAGTCAAGCATTTCCCCACTGCACCACATAAGGTGGGACTAGTCTAGGTAAGCAAAGTAAAATGTATAGCAAAGCAAAGCAAAGCAGAGAAGTGAGAAGCCCTGCAAATGGGGGTGGTTAGCAGAGGAGAAAGCTGGAATGCTGAAGATGACAAACAACAGGAAAATGTTCAAATCTTGCATATCCCACTCTTGCACCCATTCAACTGTGAATACAAACTGTGAATACAAACCTGTCCCCCACCTGTGGGCAACTCTAGATCAGGGATTCTCAACATTGGGCCCCCAGATGTTATTGGACTTCAATTCCCATCATCGCCAGCCCCAGTGGCCTTTGGTTGGGGATTATGGGAGTTGAAATCCAACAACATCTGGGGACCCAGCACTGAGAATCTCAGCTCTCGATCATTCTAGGGCTGGAGCATTCCTTAGCCCCACTACAATAACAGGGCCTTGACATTGACAATGGTGCTCTGAAGCAATTAAGAAGGTGTACTACCAAGCGCAGCATACTTGGAATGCAGCACCGTGGTATACATCCCTCGTGCAACTTTCCTGTCTTTCCCCTCTTATATGGAAGTAATCAGTAAGTAAGACACACCAAACATTCAGTCTTGCAAACACCTCTAGTTTATCAAGTAGCTGTTTGCTGCACATTAGCCTTTGTACCCAACTGTTCTGAGATTTGAAGGACAGAAAGGTTAAAGAGCAGGAAGAAAGGTCAAGTCAGATAAGTAAAAGTCCATATTTCATGGAATTACTGATTTACTTATCACTTTTCCTTGCCGTTTGACAGGCATCCGAGTGATTAGGTTAACTCCTTCAAATAGATTTATAGGCTCCAGAGAATTTTTATTCAACTTACCCTTGGGGGAAAGTCTAGGCATAATGTCTTTATTGCTGGCGGTTGTGATTTTTTAAAGGTCTCAAGGAATAATGAGGAGCAAGCAGCAGTGTCAAAGGCATTTGGATACATTCAGGGATTCCGTGGCAAATATTTATAGCTGTGGAAGCGTTTGAATGGGAGACCTGTTGCCGTTCTGACCCCCACCCCATCCCTACCCCCAATCCTGGCATCTCAAAAGCCAAGTGCAAGCATGAATTTCCCTTTTGCTACATCCAAACGTCCTTTCAATGTGTCTTGCACGTACATCACCTTGCCAAGCACAGGGATAGACAAATGCCATGGACATTCGAATGGAAAAAGAATGGCACCCTCTCTTCAAATGTGTGTGTGTGTGGATGAAGTTATATTGATTTATTTCAAATGTGTGTATCTCACCTTTAAGTTCCATATAATGCCCCCCACTACCACCAAAGTGGGTTCCCACATTTTTTTAAAATGATAAAACCATTAAACAAGAAAGAGTAAATAAAAAACTGCCCTCCCATTAAAAAAAAAGGAACATGTGGATCTCAACCATCTGCCAAAAAAGCTGGCAGTGAGGTGTCAATTGGGCAGGAAGTTCCAAAATCTAGGCACTACTTTAAAAAAAAGAAAGAACCCCCACACACACCCCGTTCCCTATCTCAGCCAACCTGTGATGGACTACTATTATGTAGGCTCAACATGGAGAACCCACCTGAGAAAGCTCAGGGGTGATATGAAACTCTTTGGTTCTATCTAGAGGAAATTTCAGATATCTTGGAGAATTGTCATTTGGATGCAATCCTAAGCATGTTCCACGTGAGTTTGACTTCAGGGCTTCTAAAATATGTACTTTTCGCAGCTCTGGGAAGAGAAAAACAGAGTCCTGTTGGGCCTCAGCACCATATTAGAAAGTGCACACGGAACTTTGGGAAGTGTGGTCTTTCCCAGCACTTCCACTGAGGAAAAAGCACAACATTGAATGGTGGGAATGGAAGCCTCCATGCAGTGTTAAGGGAGCTGTGCAGAATGTTCAGCTTTCGCAGGACACGGGCCCAATGAACCCAGTCAGAGAGCCACACGTAGGGTTGATGGGAATTGCCATGGGCTCCTGGGGGGCCTTGCATTGGGGACCTTGGCTGTAAATAATCGTGTTCATGGCTGGAAAAGATGTAGTTTTGTCCTACAAGGCTGGACTAGGTATGACATTTGCCTGCCAGACCACTAAGGAGTGATGTGTATGTCCAAAGACGACGACAACAACAACAACAACAACAACAAATAATAATAATAATAATAATAATAATAATAATAATAATAATAATAATAATAATAATCTTTATTACGGTCGTTGACCAGCACAAGGACAACAAATATTTATAGGCCGCTTTTCAACAAAAGTTTCCAAAGAAACAGAGAAATACTGTAATTAATAAACAAAATGGCTCCCTGCCCCCAAAGGGCTCACAATCTAAAAAGAAACACAAGGCAGACACCAACAGTCACTGGAGGTACTGTGCTGGGGGTGGAGATAGGGCCAGTTACTCTCTCCCTGCTAAACAAAGAGAATCACCACATTAAAATGGTGCCTCTTTGCCCAGTTAGCAGGGGGGGGGGCGTGTCCAATCTTTTCCTTCACCTTGGTTATACAAAGAGCTCAGTCTTCTATGAAACAAGCTTTGCATCCTGCATTTTGTGGGGAATCCAGTGCTGAGGAAGTTCACATCCCCACTAGCAGGATCAAAAGGCAACAAGGATTTTGGAGAGCGAATCCTGTTGCTTCCTCATTCCTGGTTTGGATGTTTTTCACTCTCATCATGATACATCCAGATATGTGAGCTAGTTATCCTGAATCGTCACAGCTGCAAGCATTGGCAACCCTCCTGCAGTCTCAGATGCCTGCAAACCATGGATATTTGTTGATCCACCAGGGCAAGCCAAATGATGCAATAGCAGATAGGCTGAAAGGTCTCAGGGCCATGGATTTTATAAACCCCGGATGCAGGCAGGGAGAGTAGCAACATACTTAGCGGTTTTTTGATTCCGTTTCCAACACCAGAGAGCTCTACCTGCAAGAGTCGGGCAAAGAGTGGAGAGGAGTGTCTCTCCAGCATGATTCAGAGAGTCTGACCATCAGCCAGCAGTCAGACAATTGGCTGTTCTTAAACCCAAGCCCCCAAGTACCCCCAACAGGGCTTAATGGGGGCCATAGATAACCAGTCAGCAGGAACTAAAGCAATTATAGATAATTTCATTGTAGGGAAGGCCTGTATCAAGGAACTCAAGGTTAACTGCAGGGCTGGCACTCTGGGGAAGTAGATGGTGAACTTGGACTTTAAAAAGACAAAAAGAAAGGAATGAAAAAAGAAAAGGTCAGGAACTGAACTATGTCTTTATGTGATGTGAAATTTGAGAAGCTGCAGCCTTGGGTTTGCTTGTTGGAGAGGGTTTCTTTTTGTTTTTGTTTAAGACAAAGTTTTTATTTTATTTTTGCAGGTTCTGACTCAAACTTTTCATTCCTCCAGTCTTTTCAAACACAATTAATTCAGCTGCAAGGGAGAAAAGGCTTTCTTGTCTGACAGGGTGCCCCACACAGCTACACTATTGCACCATGGAAGGTGCCTTCAGTGCATAATGGCTCCAGATGACATCAGGAAGCAAACTGGTAGAGGCAGGGCAGGAATGTGGGTTGTCATACATAAATATGGACCTTGAGGACATGCTCTCTAGCCCAGAGTCCCTGACATCAGCGTCATGAATAGGAATACTACTCTTCATCCAAATGTATCCACCAGATTTTGGAGATCTGAATGGACCACCTTTGTTTCCCACACGGAGTCCAGACATAAGGAATCCCTCATTTCCAAATATTGTACAGAAGGCGATGCATGCATAATTTCTGGTGCTTTTCAGTTCATTTCGTGTGTCATTCCCTTTGTCTATGTTATTAATGAACATGAGCACATCCATAGCACACTGCAAAATAATAATAAGGCTAATGATAATGATTATTTATTTATTTTTAATGTTTATACTGCCTTTCATTAAAATAATCTCAAGGTGGTTTACAAAACATTTAAAACAACATAAAACAATAAAAACTACACAATATGAAGTAAAGTGGAATAGAAAAATACAAATCTAATTAAAAGTTGTGTTTTTTTAAAAAAACAAACATATATAATATAACCATAAGAATACAAAGCAGCAGCAAACAAAACACTCATTTAAAAGCCTGGGTAAAAAGCCAAGATTTTACTTGCTTTCTAAAAACTGTGATGGAGATTGGGGCGCAGAGGCCCATTGGGAGAGCATTCCAAAGTCTGGGGGCAGCCACAGAGAAGGCCCTGTCCCGTGTACATGACAGGTGAGCCTCCCTCAGTGTTGGCACATGGAGCAGGGCCCCCTCTGATGACCTCATCAAGAGGGCAGAAACCCTTGGAATCACTACCACCACCATCATCTTAGTGTGATATTATATTATTATTATTTTTACATTTATATCCCGCTCTTCCTCCAAGGAGCCCAGAGCCTGTCCATACATGAGTTTCTCTTTCACAACAACCCTGTGAAGTACGTTAGGCTGGGAGATAAGTGACTGGCTCAGAGTCACCCAGATAGTAACATGGCGGAATGGGGATTTGAACTCGGGTCTCCCCGGTCCTAGTCCAGCACTCTAACCACTACACCACGCTGGCTTTTAATTATATGTAAGATTGTATCAAGGTTCTTTATCCAGTGTGCAGGACAGTTGTGTGCACATCCACACATAACACAACTCTTTTGTATGATGCCATCCAAAGTATTTTTTCAGTGTTTTATCACTGCAAACACTCCGCAAATTCAGTATTTCCCACTGCAAATACAAATAATTTTGCCACTCTGTTTCAGGGAGACCTTCCTGAGAAACTGCAGCCACACTCAGAGCTTGAAGAAATGTCCCTCCATCCACAATGGGGCACTGAATTTGGGAGGCCGCCTTCTTTCAGCTCTAGAAATTATTGTTGTTAAACAAGAATGCAGGAGTTGTCTAATGCCAGACCAAGCAGAGGCATGGAACAATAAAGGGGAAAATGAGGGCAATTCACGCATTCTTACTCTTGCCCTGGAAAAACTTACACCGGAACTGAAGCAGGGACGTAATATCGTTTGGGGATGCAAAGCTAGAAGGTCTATTTATACCATGCCTGGCTAATCCAGGCCTATTTTGCCTTTTTGTATGATTTGTATCAATTCAGGCAAATATCATGAACATTGTTATTATTAGTGGAGTAAGAGATGTGAGGCTGCTGTTTTTGGACATGGGCCATAACTCCACAACAGATTACACGCTTTGCTGGCAGTATGTGCCAGGATCATATTAAATCTCTGACATCTCCTGGTAGTGCTGCAGAAAACATCTGACAGACTGCTGCCAGTGCCCGTCAGTATAGACAGACAATGAAGCCTTCTCTGGAGGCTTCATCCTGAGGCAACCACATGCTTCTCGTGCCTTCTAGTTTCAGCTTTGGAGTAGAAAGTTATGCAGTTCAGCACTGCCTTGGGCTTGCAGCATACCTTTTTTGGCTGGTTCGGTTCTCACGTAGAAGAACTTTCAGGCAACGTTTCCTAGTGACTGAGCTGTTCATAGCTGCTGAGGAACTGCAGAGGAAAGTCTGTGTATGTATCAAAAAGTGGCAAAGATGTATTATTCTCTAACATGCAAATTTTAGAATCCCCATCGCTTTATTCATGTCAGACTCTCCAGGCTGAAATCACCTGCCGTGGAGGAAACTATCAGGTGTGTGGCGTTGTTACCCCCAAGTCGATGTCATCGTTTTTCACGGAAACAATGCACCGCACCCCTACCTCTAACAAGCTATAATTTAGGACACCAAGCCTGTCTTCAAACTAATCCCCAGAACTCTGCCCCTTCAATTATTTACTCCTCTGGCAGACAGTTTCATTAACCCCCTCCTGTGCCATAATTTGCTCTGTCACATGCTAGGGAGAAATATTGCCATTCCAGCTGCTCTATAAAGTGACCGCAGTAAATTGAATAAGAAAAGGGGTTGCTGGTAGGCAGCTGAACTCAACCAGGAGGTGAACTGTGAACCTTGGTGCCCTACGGCTTGCCTGGGAAGTAGCGGAGTTCAGAAAAAGAAGGAAGGAAGGATGAGCTCCATTTGTGGACTTTCAAGTTGAACAGAGAGGCAAATTAATTGCCAAATGTCACTGCATGAAGGACACTTTTGTGCCGAAGGCAGTTGTAGGACATTAGAGGCCTTCTGGTAACCTTCTGCTGTGCCCTTGAGTTGCAAAGCTGAACTGTTTAAAATACACTATCTCATGGGGCCAGCAATGCTTCCATCTCACACATGGCAGATTAAAAGATTTGCTTTTTTACAGAGACGATAGTACATTGTAGATGTCTGCTTTTGCAGAATTGGTTGTTATTTGGAAAATGTGGGAAGCCTTCTTTACCTGGGTATTTCTGCCTTCCCAAGCAAGGCATCCCATGTCCACCACACTTCTCTGCAAAAGGCGAGGGGGAAGTTGCACAATGAGACAGTGGTTTTGTAACTCTTGAGTTGTT
Organism: Hemicordylus capensis; assembly: GCF_027244095.1. Taxonomy (NCBI): domain Eukaryota; kingdom Metazoa; phylum Chordata; class Lepidosauria; order Squamata; family Cordylidae; genus Hemicordylus; species Hemicordylus capensis. The sequence continues at coordinate 26,739,516 of NC_069667.1, forward strand.
GTTGTGCATTGTCGATGTGCATCATGCACACAACTGCTTTGTGCACTCATTACACACAGTTGGCTTCACTGCACAATGTGTTGTGGATTGATTCATATTTCTTTTCTGCAGAAATGATTTGTGCATCTCTTGCTTGTTTGGAACACATTATGCACAACAGCAACAAAAGCATGGTCCCCACAACTGACTGAACCAAAGCCACTTGCAATCACAGCCAGGACCAGGATCTCTGAAACATACATACACTATATCCCTTGCCACAAACACAAACTGTTCTACACATTTACAGAGTTGAAGCAGGTTGGAAGGAAGTCCTTTCCTGGTGTGTCACTCACCCCCTCACCAATGAGGTGTATCAGCCCATTTGTTCTCCATGTACACAGCAAACATGTGGCACATTCATGAGAAGAGGCCTACTGTATCATCGATTTCCCCCAAGACTGCCCATTTGCTCAAAAAGAGAAAAAGAAGAGAAGATGAAACGTTGTGTAGTCCCGGGCAAGATGCTGCATTTCATGGTTCTTTAAATCAATGCAGGGGAAGCCACAAGTAAAATGACCAACAGAAAAGCTTCTTGTGTGAGTTTTTTTAAAAAACAGTTTAATGTCATAAGCTTTTGGTGATGTTACACTAAGGAGAATAGTGGCTCTTTGGCCAAAGATAACATGGCCCTCGGGAGCAGTGAATGAAGCATTTCAGCAATTAGTGGGGGAGGATGTGAATCATGGAAGACGCCACATGGTCATAAATGCCCCAAGCTTTAAAACCTGTCTTGCTTTCTGATGTGGAGAGGAAGAGGAGTGTTTGAGACCAGCATTGGAGTGAGTAATGCTCCTCAAAATAGAGAGGGAGATATTAACTAGCAGAAGAACCACTGATGCATCTTTCAGGAAAGAGAAGTCTCCGGTCTCTGGACATCTAAGTCATATATTATCATAGCCTACAGCTGAAAGCTTGCTGCAGCAGCCATGAAGGGCTGCTGTTTGTGCTAAAGAGATGGGTGTGTAGAAGTGATCCAGGCATGTAGCGAGGTGGGGGAGTGGGCTCGTATTCACCCCTCTCCCTGGCGGCTCCTCATGCAAATCAGCCATGACCCTGTGTGTGACGTCACAGGTATGGAGTGTGGCCAGAGCCCAGAAGGGGGTGCATAGGCCTCTTGAGCTCATTTCCCAGCCGGCTTCATTGTCGGCTGGACAGGGAGAGGAGACAACTGGGAACAGCAAGGGAGAGAAAATATGCAGCTGACATCGAAGCTGGGTGGGAATGAAGCCAGTTGGAGTTTGGGAGCTTGGGCTGGCTGGCTGATGTTCTTTGAACCCCTCTGCCCAATTATGCCCCATCCAGAATACTCAGTTCTCCCATTCCACTTCATTCATGCAGCAGGCAGAATTTAGTCTCAATCATCCCTCAGAGAGATGGCATATGAGGGGGAGGCTGTACCAGTTGCCCTGACTTGAGGGGCTCAGATAGTTAAGAGGGGGCACACCTGAAAGGGTTTAAGATGGTTACCACACTGATTTCTGGCAGTGCCGGATTAGACAACCAGCTGCAGGTCTGAATAGGATTCCTTTTTTAAAAAATCAATTCTTAACATGTCCACCAAAGGGAACCCTTTTGGCCACTCTGCCTTGTTGCACTGGTTGGTTTCCAGAGTTGGTTACATGAGGATTCCCCCACCAAGTTAGCAAGTTTGGGAGGTTGGCACTTAATTTAGATTGTGAGCCCTTTGGGGATAGGGGCCCATCTTATTTATGCATTATTTATTTTTCTATGTAAACCGCTTTGAGAATTTTGTTGAAGAGCGGTATATAAATATTCTACTATAGTAGTAGTAGTAGTAGTAGTAGTAGTAGTAGTAGTAGTAAACTAATAAAGTTGTGGCTCATAGAGGTGCTTTTATCCCTGGACTTTGGGGCCAAGGTCCAGGGCCTTCACACCCCCTGGGGGCCTCTCAATCCTCTTGGGAGATGTGGTCATAATGCCACACCACGGTCCCGCACTGCACCAGTCGGCCAAGAGCAATTGTGACCTGTGCTGGGTGCTTTAGAGACAAAGGGGGGCATGGGGAAAGAAATATGTGGAGTGGGAATATTTTAAGTTGTGTGTTGAAATGTTTCTGCTAAGAGAGATTCCTGCCTGCAACCTTGGAGAAGCCGCTGCCAGTCTTTGTAGACAATACTGAGCTGGATAGACCAATGGTCTGACTCAGTATATGGCAGCTTCCTATGTTCCTATGCTCCTATATTTGCAGGACTGCATTTACACATATGAATCTGCCATGGCCCTCCACTCATCATCTCAGTCCCTGCTCATGACCCCTCCACGAACAGAGATCCGGTTGGCAGGGACTAGAGACAGGGCCTTTTCGGTGGTGGCCCCTTGGCTTTGGAATGCCCTTCCTGAAGATCTTCACCATGCTCCCTCCCTCAGTGTTTTTTTTTTAAAAAAAAATCTTAAAACCGACCCTTTTAAGGAGGCTTTTGGAGGCTTTTTAATACTCCATTGTTATTTTTTGTTATATCTGGTAGGTTCTTTAGCTTCTTTAGCTTTTTATAATTTTCAGTTTTAATGTGAACCAAATAATTGTGGTTTTTAATCTGACTTTTTTAAAAGGAAAAATTTAGTTAATTTTATTACTTTTATTGTATCTGTGTCTATCTCATTGTTGTGAGCTGCCCTGAGCAGTAGTGCATGATGTGTGTATATATATATGTGTGTGTGTGTGTGTGTATATATATATATTCTTGTGATTTCAGTTGCTGTTTGTGCCCTCAAGAACCCATGTGTTTGTCATGGTATGTGTGTTTGTCATGGTATGTGTGTGTAGGGGGATGATGCTTAACTTGTGGCGGGGGGCCCTTCAGCAGGGGGGGTGTCCTCCAAAGGCCTTTAGGTCCAGCCTCCCAAATTACCTAGATGAACCTCTGGCCATGGTTCACTTCATTTGGCAGCCAGTGAAGAGGTGCAGGGACAAGGGAAATATCCGCACAGTGATACTTAATGTGTATCATACATATTATAATATGGATGTGTGCATACATATTGATCCTCCTTTCTGCAGCCCAAAGCTCTACAGGCCAGGGAAAGTTTTACCATGTCCATTCTGTGGACTAGCCCTTAAGAACCTTCATTCATTAGTCCCATTGAGATCAATAGATCTACTCACTAGGTATGCACATGTACGATTGCATCTGGAGTAAGCCATTATTTGCGTAACTGGAGAGGAAAGCAGAGCTAATAAATGGAGCAGTGAAAGCCTCACATGTTGAAGGAGGGAACCATTTAACCTACACTTTAAACATTTTAAAGACTGAAGTGCACGCCACCACAGAAAGCCTCAAAGCCATAAATTTTATGTTAGAAATTCTGTAACTTTTAGGAGAGAACAAAAGAACAACTTACTTGGAGCTAGGAAAACCACTGACTATGTTCGCAGCATTGCACAATAACAAAAAAAAAACCCCACATTGATATAAATCACTTTTATCTTAATTTTATTGATTATAATTGTGAAATATGTTCCCCAAGAATATGAGCATGGAACAGATGTTGAAGGCTTAATTTTTAGTATTATTGTATTCCATTAAAATCCATTCTTTTGGCAATTCTGCATTGGAACAGGAGTTTAGTGCAATGGGAGTTGTTTTATTAACCGCTAAGATCCATTATAAAGAAGTTCAAACTTCTTGGAGAGAAATGCAAGGTCTCCATGGAGACTACATACTTTCTAAAAACTCTGATGCTTGTCTGCTTGAAGAAGGCCAGGCAGACTTCATTATGCCTTTTGTTTCTAGTTGCCTAGGCTGATTCCAATTTTAATTGGAAACTCGTTATATAACAAGATGAGACCCAAAGTTGTTTTTAATTTCCTGCGTGTTTAGTCAACTTAATGTGGGTTACCTTGCATCATGCTGCAGTAAGCAGGCATGATAACAAATAAACACAAAATGGCATAATGTCTTATATGTTGAAAAAGAAGAGGAAAAGTTATGAGTTTTGGACACATCCACTAGAAAGCATAATATTCTTACTAAAAATGGATGCTGTCTGCCTTAACCAATTTTAGAGACATATCTCAGGACTCTTAATAAAAACAGTCAAGCTTCAATTCACAATCAAATTTCTACTGACACTTTCTGGATTTTGCAATTTGAGGGGGAGAACTTTCTAATAAAGGAATCATATTGTAGAATTATGGCCAGGGAGGGGACAGGATCATGCCTAAACCTCATTGCACTGATGGGGCACAAAGGTATGTTGGTGATGATTAGGTCAGTATAGCAATATTTTTAACCAGGTGAGAGGCAATTCCTGGTGTAATCCTTGCAAGGTGGCATCCCAGCAGATCAAGGGGGCAAGAGTTGGGGTCCTGCAGAGAGAGGTCAAAAGGCTTTCCTTCCACAATCCCTCTCCATGCATTATTCTCTCCACTGATTGAAGGGAGAAGGGGAAAAGAACACATGGGTTAGCCATGCCCGCTTCACAGACAGGCTCCTTGGCCTCACAAACTGGCCCTTTGAACATCCAGTCTCTGCAGAGACATGAGGAGAGAGTTAGAAACCTGAGTCAGAATCATGGGGAGAAATTCTGTCCCTCATCCAGCCTCTGCAGTCAGGCGCTGAAAGCAGGGGCATCTGTAGGACTCAGCGGGGCATGCTGGTTGGCATTTGGATGGGAGACTACATGGGAGCACTGTCAGAGATTCCCCTCGGGGATGGGGCCACTCTGGGAAGAGCAGAAGGTTCCCAGTTCCCTCCCTGGCAGCATCTCCAAGATAGGGCTGAGAGAGATTCCTGCCTGCAGCCCTGGAGAAGCCGCTGCCAGTCTGTGTAGACAATACTGAGCTAGGTGGCCCTCAGTATAATGCAGCTTCCGATGTTCCTATGTTGGCAGTGCAGGAGCTGTGGGGATCTGCTGCGTCTCCATTGGCCCCCTCATATATAGCTATCTACAGGCAGCATAACTGCAGAAGAAGGAATCTGATTCGGACTCTTTCGGTGTAAGATTATGCCTGAATTAGAGACAAGGTAAATTACAACATCTGGTAAGAGCCAATGGCATAGGTAGGCACCTAATGGTGCAGCAGGGAAATGACTTGACTAGCGAGCCAGAGGTTGCCAGTTCGAATCCTCACTGGTATGTTTCCCAGACTATTGGAAACACCTATATCGGGCAGGAGTGATATAGGAAGATGCTGAAAGGCATCATCTCAGACTGCGCGGGAGGAGGCAATGGCAAACCCCTCCTGTGTTCTACCAAAGACAACCACAGGGCTCTGTGGGCACCACGAGTCAACACCGACTCAAGGGCACAACTTTACATTACTTTAAGAGCCAATGGGGCAGTTGACACGATCCACATTAGGGTGGGAGAAGCCTGCGACCCTAATTTGGCACAGGAGCATGCTTCCATTTTAAACAAGCATGTAGGGAAGTGTCCTGAACGTGCCCTACCTAGGGTTCGGACCTGTGTGTTCTCCCAATTTTTGCTTGCATGGAAGTAAACAATGAGGTAGAAGGAGGAGGGAGATGTGATCGTGTGGGAAACAGAAGCTGGGTGGGACATCTTTTCCTCCTACCTTGGTCATACGTTGGGTATGAAAGCTGGGTAGGATGGCATTCTACCCAGCTCCTGTCTCCCACACAGTCACTTCTCCCTCCTCCTACCTAGTTCTTTGCTCCCACACAACCGAAAATTGGAAGAGTGCACAGCTGTGCTATGACACCTATGTCCTCCCTATGCCATTGGCCAGAAGGTGGGAAGGCTGTGCTTCTCACGGCATGCACTGCACACATCTTTATCATGTGTGGTTGGGTTGCTGGATCAGTTCACATATGACAAGGTTGGTCCATTGGTTCAAAGTATCATTTGAACAGGCCTTTTGTGTGTCCTTGATCAAATCTGACACGTCCTTCATTAGTACAGTTCTCTCTCCACTGGTTCCAGCTCACACATAGTCTCTGAAATGAGAAGCTAACCTGACAGCCAATATATATTTATTTGAAACTCTGTGCTTAGTATGGTTGTAACCCAAATCCTGAACTTAAACTGTGCACTCTGGAGCTTGTGCATGGTAAGTTAGATACACATTAAAAGATCATTATTTGAAGTGCTTCTGAAACTCTGACCTCGCGAACTGACCTACAGACATTTCCAGTACTTGCAGATGCATTAATAACATCTGCAGCACAAGGTGTCAATTTTGCTCATCAGCCCCACAGAAAAGACGGCAATCAGGAAAGCAGTTTGACTGATCTAGTGAAAGAGTGGTACCTTATCATGCTTCCATTAAGGATCATGAAACACCCATTACGGTTCTATGAATAAATGATCTTTCCTGCCTTTAGACACACAGATGAACAGGGGGGGAGTTGCTGGAATGGCTATTGTCAACTTCTTCATGAGTCCAGACTATTCTACAGTCTCTTTCATGGTGTGGTGCAGTGCTAGAAGTCTGTGCTGATGGGTTCAGATCCAACACCAGCAATGGACTTATTGGGCAGCCTGAAGCTAGAATTAGGAGCTGAGTTTCAGAACATGTACTTTACATCCAGAAGATCCCAGGTTCCTTTTTTGGCATCTCCAGAGAGGGTGGTCAGAATCCTTATTTTAAAGCCTGGCTGCTGCCCGTCAGTGCAGACAAGGTTAAGCTAGCAGGATACTGATCATGCTTGCAACATGCGGGGGGGGGGAATTAAACCCAGGAATGCTACTAAATTCCTCCCTTGTCAAAATTTGTGGGAGAACATATGGTGGGAGAACACCTTTGTAGGAGAAATTTGTGGGAGAACACCTCCTCCTCTCGGTCAGATAGAATTTTATAAAATACATTTATTTCTATGAATTCTATGCATTCCATATATTTGTTGAAAAAGTACCTAGGCCACTTTCAGATGTAACGCCAATCCGGAGGCAAATGTGCCACAGGTTCGCATTTGTGGTCGTGCAAATGCATGAAACCCTGGTTTTGTCACCCAACGTTTGCTCAGTTATCAACCCCAAACCTGAATTTGAACCTTCTGTTTGTAGTGAGTTTGGCTGCTGAAACCTGAGGTTTGAAGGTGGCATCGTGCTGTCTGAATTCTGCCACCACGGTAACCTAGGTTTTGTGCACAAGCTCCTCCCACTACCATTGAAAGGCTGGCTCAGAGTATCCCAGAAATGCGTCAGCTCTAGGGTGGCTGCGGTTCCTGCTAGAGTTTTCACAAATCCCCTATGTCAGCAGAAGCAGTATTAATGAAACATGAATAGTCAACATTAATTAGCGGTAATGGAAAATTAAAACTTGATTATAATTGCCATGCATCTGAGGCACACTGCCCTCACCAGAAATATATAAGAAAACTAATTAATTAGTGTAGGGTTACATTATTTTAACAGTAATGTCATTAAACAGCAAAGCATTTTCAAAAGGGACTGGAATGACACGAAACCTTGACCATTTAGTGAAAGAAATTTGATTTGCAATCTCGCTCCATTTGTGGAAAGTCACTGGACTACAGAATTCTGGAATCCCAAGGTTATTTATTTAAATCTTTTCTATCCCACATTCCCCAAAGACTCAGGTCAGTGGCTGACATCCAGAAAAACCAACCACCAGTGCCACTGCCAGAAGACCAGAATTGCTGCAGAGTTCCAAACACCACACCTGTACTTGTATGGGGGTGGTGTGTGCATGCGGGGATTTTGATAACTTCCCCTTTCCCCGGAAGCACATGTGCCTCCCACCCAAATATGTGGAGAGGAGAGATGGTCTTGTGGTAGCAAGCATGACTTGTCCCCATAGCTAAGCAGGGTCTGCCCTGGTTGCATATGAATGGGATACTAGAAATGTGAGCACTGGAAGATGTTCCCCTTAAGGGGATGGAGCCACTCTGGGAAGAGCAGAAGGTTTTAAGTTCCCTCCCTGGCAGCATCTCCAAGATAGGGCTGAGAGAGATTCCTGCCTGCAACCTTGGAGAAGCTGCTGCCCGTCTGTGAAGACAATACTGAGCTAAATATACCAATGGTCTGACTCAGTTTATGGCAGTTTCCTATGTTCCTATGTCCTTGCATTTGTTTTTAATTGAGTGGCAGCTCTGCTGGGCTGCCGCCATATGGGTGATTACAGCAGTGAGGGGGTGGATTTCATGCTATGTCGTCCCTGTGAGAGTCCAAGTCCTATTGCATGGCCCCAATGGGAGTTTTTTTCCCTTTTCTTGGAGCAAATAGCAGACACAGAGGTGGCCCTAGATCAGGATTTCCCCTGGGCAAACAGGTGACATCCCCCTTCTTCATGCTGCAGTCCTGATCCATACAAAGATCAAAGATCCTAAGGTCATACACATGATCATCTGGGGGTGGGTGTGGGAAGAACACCAACCCTAAATCACACAGATGAATGGTGCCTCCATTTGGTTCTGTGAACACACCACCTAGATGTTCCATGCAGCTGCAGAACTTTAAAAAAATTGAGCTGGGTCCTCCAGGTATCCCAGCATGCATTGTGCTTGCTGCAGAGAGGCAGCCCCCCAGAGCAGCAACAGTTATCTTCCAACTGGCCCCTCTAGCCACAGAACTCTATGACAATTGTGGCTGCCAGCAGCCGAGAAGAGCTTTTAAGCCACAAATTCAACACAGAACCAAACTGTGAAGAAGGGCTGCTGATCGTTCCATCCTACCTTAAGGTACCTAAGTTGGAAAAGACAGAGTTGTCGGGCTCCCCGTGGGTTCTTATGAGTAGCAAGAGCTGGCTTACTGCTTCCTAGCCTCTGTTTCATGGCCATAAGAATGGGCTTCTTGTGTGATTCCTACTAACATAACAGAAACTTGCAGGCCTCAGTCACATAACAGGTCGATCTTCTAGCCTGGATCTGAGATTCTCAGGAAGTTGAATTGAGCAGCCAGTTGTGTAATTTTTCTCTGCTCCAAGAAAATTTACAGCTCATGCACAGCCTTGCTTATAAGTGGCTAGAGACTAGCTTTGTATGGCTGAAGAAGTTGGACAAAATCCTGTAGATAACTTGTGGCTTAATAAGTGCACTGCTGTCAGACCATACACAAAGGTGGTCAACGGAATGAATAAAACAGGAGACGGAAAATCTATCAGGAGTCGAGGGATATTAATGTCACCGTCAGGCTCAAATAAAATTCCACACTGCGGCACATCTCCTCGAAGCAAGAATACACAATAGAAGAGGGAGGGGGAGTTTGTTTCACGACAACCTTCATTCACATTGAATAGGCCATAATTACTTTCTATCGTGCAGTGGGTATAATTGCATTTGAGCACACATCCTGCATACATATGAATTACACCCACAGATCATTGCCATCTTGGTCCATCTTGAACTATTAGATTTATTCTAGTCTGGGTGGCTCCAGGCCACCTCCAGGCTCAAAGGCTCAGGGATGTCTCTGAAAACCAGCTGCAAAGGACCGACAGCAGGAGAGGAGGCATGCCTTGGTCTCTTGGTTGCTAGGTTTCCCAGAGGCATTTAGTGGGCTACGGAGAAACAGGATGCTGGAATAGATAGGCCTGAGGCCTGCTCCTCCAAGGTTCATATGTCATCATCTTACATTATAACTTATATAACTTTAAAAAGAATTCAGTAATTTCATGGAAGATGGGACTGACAACCGAGGTTAACTATAACTGGTACATGGTCCTAAATTCAGAGGTGCTATTTCCCGGAGACCCAGAGGCTGGAGACAAATAACAGGCGTAGACCCAGAGATTTGTGGCTAATGACTCTTGGAAACAGAATATTGGTCACAGGAGGTCCTTTCATGAGGCGAGGTGAGGCGTATGCCTCGGGCAGCAGATTATTGCATCATCAGTGGGTGGAAAGATCTGCTTGTGCCCACGAGCATCCTTGTGGCAGCATTCTGGACCAGTTGAAGCTTCCAAGCCATCTTCAAGGGAAAGTCTTACGTAGAGTGCATTGCAGTAGTCCAATCTGGATGTTACCAAAGCATGAGTGACTGAGGTCATGTCCGACTTCTCCAAGTAAGGTCGTGTCTGGCGTACCAGCCGTAGTTGGTAAAAGGTGCTTCTGCACACCACCACCACCTGTGCCTCCAAGGACAGTGTTGGGTCCAGAAGCAACCCCAAGCTGCGGACTTTGTCCATCAGAGGAAGTATGACCCTGTCCAAGACCAGACTCACCTCACTACTCTGATGATCAATTTGATCATTAGATGGTCCAAAAAGTGGGTGGGGGGGAATAATTTTGCATATCAGAAACAGAGTTCACAGATAAAATATCCCTGCATTTTTATATATAGTGGAGATGGCCATGATGAAAATTCACTTGGCAATACAGAACCCTGGAACAGAAGGCTGGTCATTTTGATGTTCTACACCAAAGCCTTCCAAAGCTAACGTGCAGCCCATTAAGCTCTGTGTCCTTTGGCGGAGATGTTTCATTCAGATTCATGGCTGCCATGGAAACTGACATTCTTATGCAATATTTCGAAAACCGAGAGCCAGTGCATGATGTCCATCATCCTCCCCGTCAACAACAGCAACTGCAGGATGCTTCCAGCTACCACAAACAGACCACGGCTATTGCTTACAAAATGCTCATTTCCATCTGTAGATTTCCCCCCACCCTTCATCTAACTTACTTCTACTCTCTTCCTCCAGGGACCTTTTAGTCCACTTCCATCTGGTGAATATTATCATCCTTCTAGTCCAATGCATTGCTCAGTGCAAGAACCTGCTATAGCATCACTGACAGATGACTAATCAGCCTCTGTCTGAAAACCTCCAGTGAAGGAAAGCCAGCCACTGCAGCCGGCAGGCTGTTTCCCTGTTGATCAGCTCCTACAGTCAGGAAATGCCTCTCAATGCTTAGCCTAAATCTGCCTACATCCCTGTAATTCCAATCCTAGTCTTGTGCTCGGGAGCAACAGAGAACAACATTCCATCTTGCAGGGATGTGCAGAACCGGTTCAAACCATACCAGGTTCAATTCTAAACGGCCCGGTTCAAGCACAAACTGGCACACACACACACCCTCCCAAATGGCAACTGGTCTGAGTTCAAACTCAATTGGGCCAAGCCTGATATAGACAGGTTCAAACTGGTTCAAGGGCTATGCTTGTAAAGGGGAATCTGGTGAGGATTCCCCTTTACAAGCAAAGGGGTGGCGGGGATCCTTTAAATGTGATATAAGGGTTGCTCGGTGAGGGGTGTGGCAGGGAGAGGACATATCACTGGCTTCTGCAGTGGCGGTGGTGGCAGCACAGCAGCAGCTCCTCTAAGCCACACCGGTGCTCCCCCCACCAGCAGGGTGGGCCGGCAGCAGCCTTATTCCAGTCTCCTTATTCCACCCTCCTCTCCGGATTCCCCTTTACAAGCATAGCCCTCAAACCAGGTTGAATTGGGTTGAACCAGTTTGACTTGGTTTGACCAAACAGACCAGACCGCTGGCCGGTTCGATTGAACCGGCTTGCAGACTGGCAATTTGGTTTGAATTTGGATTGAATTCAAACTGTCTGGAACGGGTCTGAGCACACCCCTACCCTCTTGTACCTAGAAACATAGGAAGCTGCCCTATACTGAGTCAGACCATTGGTCCATCTAGCTCAGTATTGTCTTCACAGACTGGCAGTGGCTTCTCCAAGGTTGCAGGCAGGAGTCTCTCTCAGCCCTGTCTTGGAGATGTCAAGGAGTGAACCAGGGAGCTTCTGCATACAAACAGATTCTTGACCACTCGGCTATGGTCCAGTCGCCTAATAAGAATATCTTGCAGTGCTCACATGAAAATGCAAACCAAGGCAGGCCCTGCTAAGCAAAGGGGACAATTCATGCATGCTACCAAAACACCAGCTTTCCACCCCTGGGAATCCTGATTTGCACCTTTGAACTAGATCTTCCACTGAAGTGAAGAAATGCTACATAGACTATTGCTACCAAGTTTCATGCATTGCAATTTATTGAGGCACATTCTGAGGTTTCTGTTCAGGTGAACTTCCAAATATTTCCAAGACAAGCCAAATGTGGTTTTTTAAAAAATAAATCTAGCACAATTTCTCAAGGGTGTGTCACACAGTCCAAATTCTTACTTGGAGTTTTGGACCTGCACTCTCATCCACACTCCAGTTTCATCTGAACAGAGATGCTACAGGGAAGTTTGTGTCCAGCTTATCAAAGTTACATACGGAAATAGAGAAACACCTTCTACATTTCCCTCTCCAAGTGAGAAATAGAAGTGGTTATTCCTAAGGGCTGGCTGGAGCAAGGAGACAAGGCTCGCACGATATACCAGCCGAAAGAATTCTATTTTACTGCTTCGATTTCCATCTCTTGCAAGATGCTCATCACAAGTTTAGTAGTTAGTTTATTGCCCTGCCATTGGCAAGTTTGCACTAAGCTGATCTGTCAGCTCTTTGCTCAGCAGGTGCACTTACTGTGCCCGATTATTTATTTAAATAGAAGGTCATGTTTATTTAAACAGAAGATCATGGGAGGATGCTGATGTGGCCAGACTGCCTTCCCAGCTCCTAAAGATAACTGCTACTTAGAAACAACTGCTTATATAATATCTAATCCTCTTCCTGTATTCCTTCTCCTGCTCACAGTTTTCTCCCCTTACCTCCATGTTCATTTCTGTTCATTTCCTTCCCCTTACCTCCATGTTCATTTCCTTCTCTTGAGCGCTGGCAACCTCTGTCTTCACCCTAGCTTTTGCCTACAATTGTTCCTGCCATTTTGGTCCACCTCACCTTGGTTCTGAGCAGAGACACACCTGAGTCCCTCCACCTGTTCTCTGCTCAATTCCATAGCTTCTCTCCAGTGCCTGTTCTTTGTGAATTGCCCTCCCTGGCCTCATTAGGCTTCTTATACTATTGTCTTTCTCTTCTACTCATTCCACCTTCTTTCTGATGGACTACAATGTACAGCCTACAATGTACTAATAGCCAGTATCCACCTAATTCCATGACAAGCAGTTTAGAGAGGACAGGAAGGCAACAATAGGTTGCTGGACAAAAGTAAGGATGAATGGGAAGAGAGACCAAAAAATATTTGTTGGTTTATATCCTGCCTTTCTAGAAAAGTATTCAAGGCATCTCATAATTAGTGAAATAATATAGTGCAAATAAATAATATAAGGAATAACATTGAAACTACTAATGATATGAAACTAGACTATAATGGCATATTAAAAATAATCTAAAATGGCAGAGAACATGCTTTTCATATTCACAAGAGACTCGCTTGTGTTTTTTTCCCCCTCGCCCAGCAAGGAAATAAAGGTCCTGCTATTTCCTTGTGGTCCTGCAAATAATCTTTCGGCTAGTAATGACTCACTGCAAGACTTAAAATATCAGTAGTGTTCAACTTACGAAGCACAGCTGAACGAAAGCTTCGTCAAGAGCTATTCACAGTTCTCTGTGCCTAGGATAAAGCAAGACTTCATTCGCTGTGGCATTAGTTAACTCGGCAATAATTAGCCGCGTGATTCTTTCAGAGCAAGCGAAGTGTTCAAGAAAGGGCAGGATGTCCTTAGCAGAGATTACTCCCTGCAGGTGGAAAAGTGCCAATTTTGAGCCAGCACACACATTTGGGATCAAAGCCTTAGCATTTCGGAGCACTGAAATGATGATGTCAACTGTGGCGCCCGAGTCAGTTAGGGCGCTGCAGTGAACACACAGAATCTGAAAAGGAGCCGCGTACTGTGACAAAACGAGGGGAGAAAATCAATTTAACCTTGCAAAAGCACAAGTTCCAGCTCTGTTCCAGCATCTGGAATCGGGGTCTGGACTTAGGAGGAAACAAATACAAACACACAAATCCAACAGATTTCTATGGTGTAAGAAGTCTGATTCAGAGATGGAACACTGGCTCCCCACATTCAAAAACGCACACCCCAATTTCCCCCTTATTTATTTTAGAGTCAAAACAGATCTTCACATGGATTCCCCCCCCCTCTCTGTGTCTGTAACTCTCTTCTTCTCATTTAAATTATGAGAGTTTTTCTTATTTTAATATATTTATACATTACCTTATTCAAGAGCTTTTCTGGGTTTTTTTATATTCACAGAAGTCAATGGACTGGTTAAAGTCTTGGTTGACCAAGGTTTGATGCATGCACATGATGGGGGCAAATGTTGATGACCTCCCCTTCCCCCAGAAGTGCTCTGAGCCCATCAAAATATATCCCTGAGGAATATTAGCGGGTGGCACAAAAGCCTTCCAAGGGAAGGGAAAACTAAAAGCCTGGCAAAATAAATAAGTTTCCAGAAGTTTCTTAAAGGATAGAAGGGAGGTGGCATTATGAATCTCAGGAGGCAGGGTGTTCCCTAAGGAGGAGGCTGACACAGAGAAGGCCCTCCCACAATCCCGGGCCCCACATACCCTGGGCCCCACATACCCTGGGAGGCCCTGGGCCTGGAACTATAGTACTCAAAGGTTGCTTGAGTGCATTCATGGCACTCAGTGCTAGCTCAAGGAAAGAGTTGCTTTCCTTTAAAACAGATGCCACTTCATGTTACATTACAAACTTCCTAGCGGTCCCTCCATTTCAAGAGCATGAGATGGGCATGCCATTCTTGTGGGGGCGGGGGGGAGTCTAAGGTCCCGGGTCTGTCAGATGGCTCAGTCAAACCAAAGGAGCCAGTGTGGTGTAGTGGTTAGAGTGTTGGACTAGGACCTGGGAGACCTGAGTTCAAATCCCCATTCAGCCATGAAACTCACTGGGTGACTATGGGCCAGTCATGCATCTTTCAGCCTAACCTACCTCATAGGGTTGTGAAGATAAACATACGTAACCATGTACACCGCTCTGGGTTCCTTGGAGGAAGAGCGGGATAGAAATGTAGGATTTTATTTTATTTTATTAAAAAAAAAACATGGCCATGAATGGAGTTTCCATTTGCACACTTTGTTCTTCTCCCCCTCCTCTTGTGCAGTTTGATTCTCTCTCTCCTTCCCTGTTTCAAGGAAATGATAGACATCCAGACTGGGGAAATGGTGGTTACTGAATATCACAGGTTGTTTACAAACCAGAATTGGAAACAAGAAGGCAGTTCACCCAATCAATAACTGGGTAGGACACTTCCAGGAGCTGAGTGTGCTCCCAATTTTTTATTACCTGCAAAAGAGGAATAAAGTAGGAGGTGCTGGAAGAGACCATGTGCTAAAAAGTAACTGCATATGAGGGCTTTTCTTCCTGCCCTATTAAACAGCTGGCCACAGCTGCTGGGTAAGACAGAACCCTCACATCTCTTTATTGTTTTTCCCTTACTGACAATCAAAAATCGGGAGCACACACAGTTCCTGAAGATGGGTGGGACAATTGTTATGGATCGTGTGGACTGCCTTAATGTTTTTTAGTGGCTTTCGGATCCTGCTTTGGAGACAATGGCTTGTGGAAACCATAGTCTGCCAAATTTGTACATCACACCAAACTGTGGTTTGTTAAATCCAGAAAGGGAAGGTGGCAGGCAATCAGAGCATACAAGGAGAGGTGGAAGGGACAGAGGAGGAACATTTGCAAGCCGAAAGCCCATTCACAACAGCCACATTCATCGGTTATGCCCGAATCGGGTGTAAAGTTCCCCTGGGTACATACAACTACTTTTAGGATACTCTAGATCCTTCCCTTTTTGAGGTATAGGAGAGATAGAGAAAAGAAAAGCTGCAAACCAAAATCTGAAAGCCAATTTAAGATGAAGCATCCTAATTAACTACTGGTCTCTTTTAGCAGCAATGAACTTGTCAGCAACAGGAACACATATTTTATAACGTGATGTGGAACATATTGACATGAGCAAAACATTTGCAGTCCTTCCGTGGACAGCTTGGTATTGACCTTGTGACGTGACTTATCTGCTGTCGTCATGCCGGCAAACCGTTGTTTCATCCCAACTCTCTTCTTTTATATACAAAAAGCAACTAATTTGTCAGCTTGCCAGCTTTAACTAGCTGAGATGGAGCTAAGCTAATTTAATAGGAACTGTTCAATAGCTTCGACCCACCTGACACTGTCAGTTAAGACAGCTCAACAGCGTCTTGTCTTTCATTATTTCTTGCTGCTATTTCAGAATACTTGGACACTAAGTCAAATAACGTGCTTAGCAGCCAATAGGCCTGACTTTTCCCTCAAGGACATTCTTTTTGATGCCAGGAACTGTCAGCTGGGAAAACATGGACCACAAAGGTAAGAGGATACTAATTCAATACACATAGTTTGGGCCAAGAAGGATGAGATTCAGAGCATCATCTCAAAACCTAGGCATCAAAACCTAGGGCTGATGGCCTGTCCTTAAGGTGCAGTGCAGTATGATTTAACAAGCTTGCCAAAAATGAGAGTTGATAGGGAACTGTAACTGTTCTAATCTGAAGAAAGCTGAAATGGGTCCCTTGTTTAAAATTTGGTTGGAAAGCTCACATATCTGGCCATTGAAAGTTTGTTCTTGGCACTGCTGTGAAAGAGTCTTTGGAACTCCATTTTATAGCCATAGCCCTATTCAACCGTTATGTTGAACACTCATACAAGTGCTACAGGTCTGTACACTGCTACAGTTATTGTCATCCTGGACAATATGTCCAGCTCTACCAGAGGAGAGCTGGTCTTGTGGTAGCAAGGATGACTAGTCCCCTTAGCTAAGCCGGGTCCACCCTGGTTGCATATGAATGGGAGACTACATGTGACCACTAAGATATTCCCCTTAGGGGATAGAGCCACTCTGGGAAGAGCATCTAGGTTCCAAGTTCCCTCCCTGGCAGCATCTCCAAGATAGGGCTGAGAGAGATTCCTGCCTGCAACCTTGGAGAAGCTGCTGCCAGTCTGTGAAGATAATACTGAGCTAGATAGACCAATGGTCGGACTCAGTATATGGCAGCTTCCTATGTTCCTGTTTATTCAGAATGCTGGTAGAACTGCATCTTGGAATGGTCCACCCCCTACTCACACAAGCTCCCTGCATATGAAAAACATCGGGGATAGTCTGTGAACTAAATGCAGTGAGTGTTGTTTTTTTTAACGTCAGGGAACATTTAAATATGCACAGTGAAGGCCAGAAGGGACCACACCACCTTGGACTGTCCCAGGTGGTGTGGTCCCTTCTGGCCTGCACTGCGCCAGGCATCCAAGTATGATTATGACTTGTGTCAGGTGCTTTAGAGACAGAGGGGTGAGTGGGGAAAGAAATATGTGGGGTGGGGATATCTTAAGTTGCGTGTTGAGATGTTTCTGCTAATGCATGAATATAACTGCTTGATATTCTTACATTCTTGTGAGTTCAGTTGCTGCTTGTGCCCTCAAGAACCCATGTGTTAAAAATACTGCATTTGTCACGGTGATGTCTGGAGGGGGATTATTCTTCACTTGTAGTGGCGGGGTTGGGGCTCCGGTGTGGGGGAAGGGGTCCAAAGACCTTTAGGCCAGGCTCCAAAACTACTTAAGTGCACGTCTTCTTGTCAATGTGACTAGTAAAGTTTCAAGGGGACAGTACTGAACAAGAAATGGGGAGAACATAGGTGCCCCTGGAATTCTCTGAGACTTCCAAAAATATGTGCTCAAGGGCTGCACAACCTTTAGGGACTTCAGTTTGGAAGGCAACAGCACTTCCAAAAGCAAGGAAGATCAGCAAAAATCACTAAGAACCCCCACCAATACCATGCATGCTCTACAGAAGTGGATAAGCCTTCATCTCTATAAGCCTCACCTCATTAGGTTCACTGTGTCCTCACTTCATTAGTCAGGATTTCAGCCAATATATAGACCAGGGAGAAATTCTAGTTAAACCGCTGCTTGTTACAGAAGACTGAGTGTTAGTGAGATGTCAACCAACAGATGCATGGATAATTTATAGACCAAGAAATGTTTCTGATTTGCTTATAGAAATCTTAGAGAGAAACGTTTTAACTCTTTCCAGATGCAGTTCTGAAATTAGTTCACCTCAAGCACTGACCCATTTCTAGTATGGGGAGCGGGGAGAGACAGAAAATGCACCAAACTTAATTCGAGTGCCTTCGTCACTTCAGGGCAAGCTGAGTGTCAGGTTTTATAAAGTGTGATTTTAAAGAAGTATTGGGCAAAGGCCAGCATTATTACGAGTAAAAAGAAAAACCATCTAATTCTCTACTCAACTCACAGAACTGGAGAACAAGATGTTCTTCTAGGCTGATGGTAATGGCATCTTCTTTTGTGCTCTGGGTGATACAGTCAATTTGTAGTGGAGTGCTAAATTAAAACTGAATGTTATGAAAACTTGTGATTTGTAGATTGAAACAGCATATACTGGATTATGATCAGAACATGTGATGAATCATAAGTGAGGGCCTCCTCCCACTAATGATCTTACCAGACTTAATGATCAGCTGTCTCGGAATATGAACGTTCATGAAATTTCATGAAGTTTCTCCTCACAACAACCCTGTGACATAGGTTAGGCTGAGAGAGAAGCGACTGGCCCAGAGTCACACAGCAAGTATCATGGCAGAATGGAAATTTGAACTCAAGTCTCTCTGGTCCTAGTCCAGCAGTCTAACCACTACACCATGCTGGTTTCATCATGACTGTCATGGTGAACATGGGGTGGCACCATGGCCACAGCTGGGACTGGACTTGGAAGCTTTTTTCCATTTATTATCTATCTATCTATCTATCTATCTATCTATCTATCTATCTATCTATCTATCTATCTATCTATCATATTTATATGCCACCCGATATGTGCATCTCCAGGCAGTGTACACAATTTAAAACACAACCAATATAAAACAGAGTAGAAACAATTAAGGTTAGGGTTAGGCTGCTTTGTTGGTGAGTAGCAGCCTGTGATTTTTGCCCCACTTGGGGATAGAAAAATAACCCAAATGAACCTGATTCTGATTTGTTTTTCATTTGTTATTAAAGGACTTTGATTGATTGATTGATTGATTGGTTGATTGATTGATTGATTGATTGATTGATTAAGTGCCATCAAGTTGGTGCAGACTCTTAGCGACCACACAGATAGATTCTCTCCAGGATTATTTGTCTTCCACTTGGCCTTCAAGGTCTCTCAGTGGTGCATTCATCGCTGTCGTAATTGAGTCCATCCACCTTACTGCTGGTCATCTTCTTCTCTTGCCTTCAACTTTTCCAAGCATTATGGACTTCTCAGGGGACCTGGGTTTTTTCATAATGTGTCTGAAGTATGATAGTTTGAACCTGGTCATTTGTGCCTCAAGTGAAAATTCTGGGCCAAGTATTCAGGTTCACACTGCTCCAAGGAACAATTAGGGAGCCCTCCTTAGGGTTGATTAGGGCCCCTGAGCCTTGATTGATTGATTGATTGATTGATTAAGTGCCATCAAGTCAGTGTCGACTGTTAGCAACCACAGATTCTCTCCAGGATGATCTGTCTTCAGCTTAGTCTTTAAGGTCTCTCAGTAGTGCATTCATTGCTGCCATAATGGAGTCCATCTACCTTGCTGCTGGTCATCCTCTTCTTCTCTTTCCTCCACACCTTCCTCTTTCCTCCATGCTCTTATAAAAATCTGCCTATGTGTTATTGACTTGGAAATTCAATACAAACCAGTAGACCACTAGATTTGTTTAAAGTAAGCCAAATGCAAAATTAAATTCGGCATCTGCATTAATGCAGGCCATCTCCTGTCTCCCAGTTGCATGTTTTGCTCTTGTATCTGGTTCATCTCCATGTTTGTAATCAAATTATTATTTTGGGTCTTAGGGGGAGAAATGCTTTTCAGACTCCCCAGAAAAAGAGTTAACCAGCACAATCATTCTAGCTGGTGTCTCAGTAAGGGCTGCTTTAATGCTAATGGTGGATTTCTTGGGTCCCCCCCGATGCTAAAAAGCAGTTTATTCCTTTCAATTTGCAGGGATGTTCTTGTTTTTCTACACTTCTTTAGATGCTGCATTGTTAGCATAATTAATGTAATTGCATCTAATTATGTAATTATAGTAAATACATGTAATTGGTAATTATAATGTGTAATTATGTAATTCTGATGTTTACTGATGTAAAAAATTCCTTACAAAGCTTCAGGAAGGTAAAAATAAACTGGGCATGTGTTGAGCTCAATTAGAGAAATCTAATATTTTCTGATACTGCCCTCCCCATATCTTTCACATGCCAAACGGAAATTAGTTTACATTTTATGAACTAATTGGCTACAAAAATTTGACTTTTTAAAAGTAGTTGATTATTTAATTATAGAAACCCTGCATTTTTTTCCCTTTTACCTATTAGTGCTCTAATGAATGACTGTTGCAACCAAAGAGCTAATCTTTGTCACAGACAAATGCAAAAAGATAAAAGGTTCCAACAGGAAGTTTACCAGTATTTGGCAGTGGAATTGTGGGAAGTGTACCTTGGCATCTGGTCTATATTATACACTGTGTAAACTGGCTTGCATATAGGACACAGGAAGCTGCCTTATACTGAGTCAGACCATTGGTCCATCTAGTTCCGTATTGTCTGCACAGACTGGCAGTGGCTTTGCCAAGGTTACAGGCAGGAGTCTCTGGAGATGCTGCCAGGGAGTGAACCCGGGACCTTATGCATGCAAACAGATGCTCTGAGTTACAGTCCCATTCCCTAAGGGGAATATCTTATAGCAGACAGGGCTTACATGTTGTCACCCATCCAGATGTGAACCAGGGTAAGTTCTGCTTAGTAAAGGGGGACAATACATGCTCGCTACCGCAAGACCAGCTCCTCTTTCCTTATGAACTCGCCCAGATGCTGAGATAATAATGACTACTTGAGAAAGGGCATGTTTTGTACTTGTGCTCCTATTGTGACTCCCCTTCCTAACACAGCTCTGCCTATTGCCTTTGTTGCTTGGCCTTTGGGAGTGTGGGGAATCCCCCAACAGCAGAAGAAAAGAGATTCAGGATTATAGGCAGGAGACATGCCAGGATCACCTGATTTTGTGGGAACCTATGCTAGGAGAAGACAATTTTTGTTCCCCCCAAGATGACCAGTCATTGAGATGTGTTGGTCATGCAGAGATCTTAATAAATCCCACAAATCATTTTGGATCATCCACCATCTGCTTTCCTTTGCTGCTGTTAAGGTATTGCATGTTTTCCTTTGGGAATTCCCCACACGCCAGTTGGGGTGGTGATTGGCTTATATTTATTGAGGGCAAAGCAACTGGGCATATTCAACCCCAGCATAGCATCCCTCCCTCATCGGTTGCTGCTGGTGTCAACCTTGTGATGCTTTTAGGCCTGTGAGCCCTTTGATGGACAGGGAACCGTCACCTTACTATTATATCTCTTTAAAAAATGAAAGGCATTGAAAACTTTTTCATGGAAACACAGGATATAAATAAACAGTAGTAGTAGGTTCTCCTCCGCCATGCCTGCTGAACAGCTGGGAGCCACTCTCTGCCCACTTTTTGGATGCCCACCAGTCAGCCTGGGTGTCCACCCTGGCAAGCAACCCATGTCCCCTGCTCTCAAAGATCACTTCCTTTTCATAGAGATTACCTCCTGTACCCTAGAGGACACCATGGGAAGCAAAGACTCATGGGGACAGCCACTTCCTACCTCAAGCCTGCTGAACAGCTGGGTGCCACTCTCTTAGCTGAGAAGAGAGCACAATGACAGGGAGGCACCGCTCCATTGATGCTGCAATGGATACACTTCCTCTCCCAGAGGGTCCAGAGCATGTGGACAAGTATGGGGCTCCAGTGAGGCTGGTTCATAAGCCAAGCAGGCATTGGCCAGTGTAGAAACAGCCCAGCACTCTCCAGCAGCGAGGGAAGAGATCTCCCAATGACAGTGTCATTAGGGCAGCAGAGTGAGACACCCCCCCATCACCCTAATTCATGGGTTCCCCACCAGGGGTCCTCCAGATGTTGCTGAACTACAACTCCCATCATCCTCAGCTACAATTCATTGGGAACCCCTGCCCTAATGGAACCCAAACTCTGGCAGCAGAGGCCATCATCTCACACTTGGCCTCAGGATAGGACCATATTCTCCTCCTGGCAAATATGAACTTCTCCATAATGACAACAAAGAGAGTCATGTGGCAATTTTAAGGATCTCATAGTGGCACAAGATCTGGGCCACAAACGTTTGAGCCACAAATTCTGACCATATATTTGTCAGTCTTTGAGGTGCCATAGGAATCTCCGTTAACTGTATATTATTTATTTATTTATTTCGGTCATAGACCAGTAAAATACAATACAATACAATAAAAACAGATAAAAACAACAATAGAAAAACAACAATAGAAAATTCATAACACCATGTGAGTCCGCATTTGACATATTATACAGCAAAATTTAGCCACTGTATCTACAACATCAGAATTTAGGTTGGTAAGCAAGTAATTTAAATAAAATTCATCTTGATGACCAGGGAAATTATTCAAGAGCGGGGCTATTAATTTATATCTTACTTCTCTATAGTGATCACAGCACAACAGGACATGAGCGGTTGTTTCAATATGGCCAGATCCACATGGGCACACTCTAGATGCACTTGACGTGCCTGCGAATATTCCAAATAAGACCACTGTAGGTAGAGCATTTAGTCGGGCGAGAGTAAGAGCTCGCCTGAACGTTGGTATCAAGATACTACTTAAATATGGAGCTGGCTTAATCTCAATGTTCTGACTTCCAAGATATATACCACTCGGTAAATTTGCCTGTTCCATTTGCAATTCTACATCCTGTATGCTCTGTATAATCAAGCGCTTAGCTCGATCAAATCCTAGTCTGGTTATCTCCACTAGGGAGACCGTTGACTGTAGTAAACGAACATTCCTCCCCTTGGATCATAATGGCAAGGATCAAATGCAATGCACAGCAAAACCCATCAGTCTCAGTAGTTTGTTTTTAGCTACCTTGCCCCACTTCTGTTTCAAAAGACTCAACACTAACTTGCCATTCACAGATCCCATTCCATAAAACCTGGCCTTCCCTTCCTTAATTATGCTGTCCTCCTTCTACTTCTTCTATAGTGACAGAACCATTGAAGGATTAATGAGCTGTGCATAGCGAAACAAAATGCATTGGACTTCAGATCTTGCTGGAGATAATCTACATGAACAGTTGTACTTAATGGCAATGTCTGTGTCCTGATGATCCATTGCAAAGAACGGCGCTTCTCATGTACACCCACACTCCAACAAAGACCAGTTGGGACAATATTCTCTTCAAGACAGGTCTCTAAACCGAATCTGTCCATTCTAGTCTCCTTACAGTTAAATTGCTCTCGGTATTCTGGAAGACTCTACACAACATGAACCTGCAGATTAGAGTGAACTCCCTTGGATTCCTAACGTTTTGTTTCTTAGGCTGAAAATCCCTTTGTGGAGTGGGTCAGGTGCGTCACTGTCATAAGGGCAGGCCGTGCTGCACATGGGTTGCTGATGCCTGGAGGGCCACCGGCCACACCCACCTGCTGTCCATGGCCCACTGCCACTGCCAGCATGGAACTACCATGGATTGTGGCCATTGTTTGATTCTTCTTAATGAGTGGCCAGGGCTTTGGAGCCCTTTTTCACAAGCAGCGAGAAAGAGCAAGAGGGTTAGCAGGCAGGAAGCCCTAAAGAGCTTACCTCCTCGCAGACGAGCAAGGGGGTCCTCTTCGGCAAGCGGATTGCCCACCCAGATGACTACCAGCTGCTGCAGTGCATTATGGGGCTCCCTCCCTACCCTCCCTGAGATCTCCATGGCTGGCAGACGATCGCCAAAATGGGGTTAGGAGAGCTCCAAGCCCCATTTTGCAGGATGGCTGCCTAGGTGGGTTTGCCGCCAAGGGGCCACCAGGATCGGGCCCAATCCAGGTGGTGCACACGCTCAGGCAAAACTGGGCTGGGCTTCCTTAGCCCCGTTTTGCCTGCGTGTGTGAATAGCTTCAACATTTCCTTATGATCGTGGATATTTCTTAAATAGAAGATGGCCTACATACAGCACAGCGCCTCACCAGTCCAGGACGGGGGCACATGTTATGGCTCTGTGTACCACCAAACCCCGGCCACACTTCTATCAAGCTAGCAGAGGCTCCTATAGCTATTAATGATTGAGTTATCTAAAACTAGGGGGAACATAGGAACATAGGAAGCTGCCATATACTGAGTCCAACCATTGGTCTATCTAGCTCAGTATTGTCTTCACAGACTGGCAGCAGCTTCTCCAAGATTGCAGGCGGGAATCTCTCCTCAGCCCTATCTTGGATATGCTGCCAGGGAGCGAACTTGGAATCTTCTTTCTCTTCCCAGAGCGGCGCCATCCCCTAAGGGGAGTATCTTACAGTGCTCACACTTCTAGTCCCGCATTCATATGCAACCAGGGCAGACCCTGCTTAGCTAAGGGGACAAGTCATGCTTGCTAGCACAAGACCAGCTCTCCTCTCTTAAACTGCTTTGGAATCTGCTCCCATAGTTACCGTGCTCATTTGACTGCACTTAAACATTGCTTGTAAATGAAGCAAATATTACGACATATTAGAAAAATGGCAGACGTTTCCAGTGCGCTCTCATTGAAAGGAAACTAAACCCATTAGCACTGCCCCTGGGACTTCTCACTGTTCAGAGAAGTGCGATGAATGCACAAATATAATCTATATTCCGCTCCAGCCAGGGATACTTTCAAGACAATATCGTTATCATACTTACTTTAATTTTTGTTAACATGAATAGAAGCGTTTTAAATATATAGGTGATTATGGGGTTTTGGAATTCCAATTCATGCAGCACTAATGACTGGAGGAACCCATCTCATCCCATTTTGCATGTTAGGAAGTGAAGCTCCCCTCCCACGTAGCAATTTCATACTTCTTCATAAATGGGCCGGAATGTTGATGAAATTTGTATTCATTTCCAGTAACGGAAGAAATTAGAGATTAGTCAAAAGGCAAGATGCGGTTTCTGCAGTGCTACCTCATTTCCATGCTGCAGTGCACTCCTTTCCCCATTACATAGGAGCACAGGAAGCTGCCTGAGTCAGACCATGGGTCTATCTAGCTCAGAACTGTCTACACTGACTGGCAGTGGCTTTTCCAAGGGTTCAGGCAGGACGCTCTTCCAGGCCTACCTGGAGTTGCCAGGGATTGAACCTGGGACCTTCGGCATGCAAGCAGATACTCCACCACTGAGCTACAACCCCATCCCCTAAAAGCCTCTTGAGATTCCCCAAATGTTTCATTTAAGGAAGACACCCATCCCACTATGGATTTGCTTTGGGTGAAACTGTGGTGGCAACTCTGCCTTATAACGTGTGTGTGGTTCTCTCCTCCAAACAGTAGCTTAGGAGATATAGAAGGAGGAGGAATCAACTTTTTTTTTTTAATTTCCATATATAGTCAAATCAGGTGGTACATGGAGTTTGCAGGGTTTCTGCAAAGCAGAAGCTCTACCACTGAGCTACGGCTCCATCTCCTAAGGGAAATATCTTACAGCAGACAGTGCATTTAGATGTAGTCACCCATCTAAATGCAAACCAGGTCAGACCCTGCTTAGCAGAAGAGACAATTCATGCTTGCTAGCACAAGACCAGATTCCCTCCCATTCTCATTGATATTAGCAGATTTTAGCTGATGTCCGTAGCCCAAAGCCTACTGAGGTTGTATAGCTGTGTCAATCATTGTATGCCGTTCAGCTAACCGGACTGCTGTGTTGATCCTGAAGGAGAGGCAATTCAAATGAATTAAAATAAAATCTTTTATGGAACTTCTTTGAATGGCATTGATTGCTTGATTGACTAAGTGCTGTCAAGTCGGTGTCAACCCTTAGCGACGACATAGATAGATTCTCTCCAGGATGGTCTGTCTTCACCTTGGCCTTTAAGGTCTCTCAGTGGTGCATTCATTGCTGTTGTGACTGAATCTATCCACCTGGCTGCTGGTCATCCTCTTTCCTTCAGCATTTCCCAGCATTATGGACTTCTCGAGGGAGCTGGGTTTTTGCATAATGTGTCTGAAGTATGATAGTTTGAGCCTGGTCATTTCTGCCTCGAGTCAAAATCCTGGACGGATTTGTTCTACGATCCATTTGTTTGTTTTCCTGGCTGTCCATGGTCACCTCAAAAGACTTCTCCAGCACCAAAGTTCAAAAGCATAAATAATACCTTTTCTATCTTGCTTCTTCAAAGCCCAGATTTTGCATCCCTAGAGTGTCATGGGAAAAACCATTGTCCCAACAATTCTAACCTTTGTAGGTATAGACACGTCACGGAATCTAAATATCCTTTCCAAGGCCTTCATTGCAACCCTACCAAGTGGCATAGGGAGGTTTAAAGAGGCTGCTATTCTGCAAAGTGTTGGTGTGGGGCCCAAAGCAGCCTGTCACTGAAGACCTCCTTGCTCCAAGGATCTTTTGCTGGGCGGCCTCTTTGCCTTTTCAGGGTTGCAGGCTCTGTTTTATTTACACATTCTGGAATCTGGATTTCCAATTAGAATTCATCCAGAGAGGAATTAAGCAGATGTCAGGATCCCAGAACAATTATGGAATGGAACAGTTCCATCACCCTTTCTAGCAGGATAGCAGCTACAGCAGCATCCTGATTAGAATGTCGGACTTGGAACAGGGATCCCTAAGTTCAATGCAGTTCAGTGGCCAGCTGAAAACACAATACAACACAAGCAGAGCAACTAGAATGCAGCAAGACACTTTTAGAGGACCAAAATTATTAATATTATTAAATATTAAATTATTGAGATTACATGAACAAAGAACAAGTTGGAATTTAGCATTACCTCCTGCCAGGCTCTACATGTTGCCACAGAAGATTTTGCAACACTAAAGGTAACAACTGAATTATGGTCAGAAAGTAGAAGGGAGACATAAATTCATCCGATCAGTGAAAAAGGAGAAATACAGGAATGTTTTTCCTCTGCCCATTTACATGGCAGGGGAAGTGGGAATGTCTAGGCAATGATACCCTTCTTGAAAGTCAGGTCTGACATTGCAAAGTTGGTCCCAGCAAAGAGGCACAGTCTGACTGGGTGTGGAGGTAAAGTGCAGGATACACTGATGAGCATCCTGGAGAATAATAGTGCTGAAAAGAGGCTTACCCAAACATGCTCTTTTAGCTCTCTGCAGGAAATTGTACTGGGCTCTAGCCACTCTTAGACATTTGTGAAGCCAAGTCCTTCCTAGTCCCACTTGTCTAACCCCTCAGACTCGCCGTATGTGTGGGGAGGGGGTTCTTTTTCCTCCACCCTGATGGGACAATCTTCTCTGGCTGGTCTTGGGTGTCCCCTGCTATCTTCAGCTCTCCACCACCTCCCTCCTCTTCTGGCTTTCTTAATATCATCCCATCATCCTCCCTTCTGCCTTTTCCTTCATCCTTTACCACACCAACCATCCCTGGGATCAATCTTGTCCTCCCAGCAGTACAACATATCCAATTGTACACTAGGGTTCAGTGAGAGTTCTGGTTCTGGTAGAGACCTAGTTGTAGCCAAAGCTGTGGCCATGTCAAGAGCCCCATATTTTCAATTCATTCATTCATTCATTCATTTTCACGTTTATATCCCATTCTTCTGCCAAGGATCCCAGAGTGGTGTGCATGGTTATGTTTACTGTTTACCCCTATAACAACCCTGTGAGGTAGGTTAGTCTGAGAGAAACATGAATGGCCCAGAGTCACCCAGTGAACTTCATGGCTGAATGAGGATTTGAACTTGGCTCTTCCCGGTCCTAGTCTGGCACTCTAACCACTATGCCATACTGGCTATGCAGGTGAGCCAGCTGATGTCACATTGTCAATGAGGAGGAAGGATCTGTGTTAAGATTGTGCTATACTGGGACCACTCAAGCAAGGTAGATAGCAGGGCAAGACCCCCTACCCTCCTACCTGGAGGAAGGGGTACCACTGGCCGGGGTGCTATTAGGTAATTTTGGAGCCTGGACCTAAAGGCCTTTGGAGTCACCCCTGCTGCAAGTTAAGCATCATTTTAACCACATAGTGTCTTGAGGTCACTAACTTCAACACCCAGAACAGATTAAACATTATTTGTGGGCTCCCAGGGGGTGTGGTGGTCCTGGGCTTTGGCCCCCAAATCCAGGGGTAACAGAGCCTCTGACCACAGGAGGAAGGGGTACGAAAAAGCAAGTTGATCACTCCAGTTCAATTAGTAAATTTATGGCCCGCCTTGTTCAATCCATCGCTACTGCATCATATTTCTGTTGTGAGTGTGGGAGTCCCGGCTTGGCCAAACCATTTGTGAACTTCGAGGGAAGAGGAAAAATGTCTACTAGAGTAACAACATTTCTCAGGGTGGGTGGGGGGAGTTGTGGATCACTAATGTACAGCAAACAACTGAATGTGAAAAGATAAATGCCTTTGATGTACAGGCTGTAAACCTGAGTTGAGAGCAGGTGGATAAGTCTGTTTGGAGGCATTTCAAAAGCTAACCATTTCTATAAAGATGCATCACCTGTCTGTCTTCCATGCCCTCCTCAGAACCTGTTTTCTCTATTTTAAGGTCACGGTGGAAAATCTGACTCAGAACAATTAGACTGGTACTGTGGGATAGAAATTTCATTGCCCACAAGTTATTACAAAAAGTTTCTTCTTTAACTTCAATATCAAGAAATAAAGGTAAAATGGTTCACATGACTCTGCTTGAACTCTTGAGAGGTGTCAAACCGAGCCTTTCTACATCCCTTCACAGTTGAAAGAGGAGGTCAGAAAGGAGTCACCGATTTAACAACTCTCCAAGGAAATTGGAGAGGGGGCTGCTTTCAGGCATTAACGGATAGATAAACTTTCACTCAGTCATGGTGACAGCTGCCCATCATGATGCATACTTCTCCACTCCAGACAAGGACAGAGAGCCGTGGAAGGACTAGGCTGTGAGGCTTATCATATTGTTTTGCTAACAGGCGATCAAAGAGAGATCAATTGGCAATTGAAAGAGGCCTCTCACTTTGTTTCAAACAGCACGGCATCATGATTCGCCTTTGTCCAACAGCTCGGATTCAACAGTGACTTCTGAAACTAGACCCAAACCAATCTTGTTTGATTCTTTGGAAGCCACTGCTAATTGCAATTAAAACTACGGACATCCTAGGGCTTCATTTTAGCTAAGGCTGCTTATTTCTAATGCCAGAGTTCAGCCATGTATAGGAACATTACAGGGGCTATTCTGCCCTTCAGGGTAGACAATACTGAGCTCAATGGACCAATGTAAGGCAGCGTCGTATGTGCCTATGTTATTAGTTAAAGACGATGGGTTTGCAGCCAAAACAAGTGAGCTCTGAGTGAGAGAAGTGATGGATCTGCAGCTTGGGCTACTCTTGCTTGTGTTGCCCTTGTTGCACAGTCCAAGGAATAAAAGTTACTCTGTTGGTCCCAATCCAGAGAAGCTCAAGAGACATTTTCCAAGCAGCCCTCCCATCCCATTTTTCATATATACACATGCACAACTCATCACAAGGTGGTTTACAAACACAACTCATCAAACGTATGCACAACTCATCTCAGGGCTAAGGGATAGTGATCCTGACCACCTTAAGAGTATACACACTGAGGCTATTCACACACGTGTGCAAAACTGGGCTAAAGTAAAGGAACTCAGCCCAGTTTTGCACATGCCTGTGAAAAGCTGGGATCAGTCCCAGCACCCCGACCCTCGTAGCTTCAGAGGTCGCTGCTGCTGATCTGGGTAGGCGATCCGCCCACCCAGGGAAGAAAAAGAGATCATCTGTGGGGAAGGGAGGTTAAACCCACCTACCCCACAGACTGCCTGCGAGCTCTTTTTCTGATGATGAGAACTCCGCTATGTCATACGAGCACAGCAAATTTACAGAAATTGTTACTATTACTTTATGTTCACACACACACACACACACACACCCCAGCTTGCACTATTGCTCCAGGATCACTACTGAGACTACTATTAAGAAATTTGGTTCAAGGGACTGTACCAATACTGTAAAGAAGGGGGAAATCTATGGCAATCGGCATCATTTGCAAATGTAATGGTGTAGTTAAGCACCTCCGAGAACTGCAGGATGATGAAGACACCTAGGTAACCTTCACTGCAGAACATTAATAGTTTACAACTGTGCCTGCATCTGCTATCTTGCTCAGGTGCCAAAACATCCCCCCCACACACACACCTCCCTGGATCATTTACTGAACACATTCTAAGGAACTGAGCACTGATGCTAATGTAAAATAAACCTGAAGTCAAACACACTCATTAAATGCCAGCTCTTCTGTAGGTAAACCGGCATCTGGAACAGCAACAAATGGATATTTCACAATGTTTAAAAATATTCACATTATTTTGGAACGGCTTGAATTGTATGTCCCAATCGCACTTTTGAAACTCAAATTTTCTCTGTAATTAAAGGGGGGGGCTGCTAATACATTGTACTTGTGATACAGACTTATATAATTTTATTGATCATTAGCATTTGGTGATCAGCTTAATGTTTGGAAAGCCATACTAAAAATGTCACAATATAACCTTCTGTCCTCACAACTAGGAGTGCTATTCATTCCCATGGACTATGATATGAGCTTTCGGGAAATCTGCTTGTACAGAAACTTCTCTGATGTGTGTGCATCAAACCCTAGTTCAGTTCCAAAGCTCATTGGAACCCTTCAGTGGATTCCAGTAACCTCACAAGTCAGAGGTTCTTAGGGATGCACTATGGCTCCTTGGAACAGCACTTGTAAGGAATGTGGCCATCACCACACCCGGTGGCAGAGAAATCCATAGATTAATTATGTGCCGTGTGAAAAAGTACTTCCTTTTTTGGCCCTAAATTTCCTGGCAACCAGTTTCATGGAATGGCCCCTGGTTCCGGGGTTGTGAGAGAGGAAGAAAAACTGCTCCCTATCCACTCTCTCCAAACCATGTATAATTTTATAAACCTCTGTTATGTTTTCCCTTAATCAACTTTTTAAAAAATCCATAAATCTTTGGAGAGTTATTGCCAGAGAGTATATTCAGTGCTGAGTCAGATGGATCAGTTTCCTGATTCAATATAAGGCAGATTAAAATGTTCAGAATTCAGAGGCCTCTGGCAAAGTTGACGATGCCATGGTTTAGGATTGTCTCTGGACCATGAACTCTATAAACATGTGCACAGCGAGACCAATCAGACATTGTGGGTCCCATTGCTGAATCTGGAGGGTGGCTGATCCAGAACTCCTCTGAACTCTGAAATACAGCCTGGAAGTTTTGGATTTAAAAATTTAATTTGTTTCCATGGAAACTTTTAACTTCAGCTCTATTTCCTCCAACCATCTCTACTTCCACGTTTCCCAGGGGAGCATCTCCCACCCAAGAAAGCAAGGAGGCTTGGGAGGAGGTCAGCAGAAAGACTGATGAACATGGCATCTTATATATGATAAAGAAATATACTTCAGACAGTTCAGGGCACAATAAAGCAGCTTGTGCACAAGCGACAAGAGTCATTTGTATCATCGTCTTGAAACTTTTCAGAACAATTTTCTCTGAGATTTGATAAAGTTCTCCATGTGGTGTCCCTAGGAATGCATGATTATTGTAATACTGTTCTGGAAAATCTGAACTGCTGCTCCAGCCATAATCCTACGAGTGGCAGCCATCACAACAGGAAGCACAATACAGTAAACAATGCAAGGCAAAAAACACTCCATCGTTAAGCAAGGCAGAAGACAAAAGCCATCTCTTCCCTCCCAGCCATGCACTAATTAAATACAGCTGGAGACAACACCAAAAAAGTATTTCAATTAATTAATTGGCAACCTGCTGACACTGTAATTAAGTTATGAAAATGCAACTCCCTTATAACAGATATTAAAAATTAGTCAATTACATTTATTGGGAAAGTTCCCTTTGCACCCTTATCGCAAACTACAAGAGAAAAGATGGCTTTCTGTGCAGCTTCTCCTCCCGCCTGGCTTCAACAGGGTGACTTCTGACTGCGGGAATTAAAACATGTCTAAAGACAAGATGTCCTTTTAGCTGCCATATAAATGGAACCATCCAGAAGCCAGAGCACCAATGAAATCATGCCCCCCCCAAAAAACCTTTATCTGTAGACAAAAGGTGCTGAAACTTAAAATTTTCAAAATAGTTTTAACAAAAACATTTTAAAAATAGTTTTAGCCAAAGGCCTGTGAAAACAGGTGTGTCTTAAATGCAGCAGAGAGTAGGGGTGTGCACCAAACCGGCTGGCCCGGTTTGGTTTGAGTCCGAACTGGCCCCAAACTGGACTGGGCCAATTTGCTCTATCTAGCTCAATACTGTCTTCATTGAGTGGTTTCCAGCAGGAGTCTTTCCCAGTCTTACCTGGAGATGCTGGGGATTGGGCCTAGGCCTTCTGCATGGAAAGCAGATCTTCTATCACTGAGCGTGGACCCCATCCCTATAGAGGGAACCATCTCTTTTGCACTGCAATGGGTTTTCGATCTAAAGAAAGATGAGCAGACAGTCCCCGTTTTCTGCCATTTCCCCAACACTTTATGGGAGACTTGGAATAAATGCCCACTTAATGTTCTGATAGTTAAAACAAGTTTTAACAAGAGGAATTTGTACTTTCCTCATGTTTCACTGCCTAATGGAGCAATACTAGTGCTTCAGCTGAGTGGACATTAATGGAAGCCATCTGGCGCTCTTTCATTCCCTTTCAAAAAACCGTTTCCCCCTAACCTCCTCTCATTGTGTCCCTTGGAACTACTAGTTGCAAATAATGCTTTAATAGGTTTCCTCCAGTTTTGAGAAAATGATACAGAAGTTACACTGACCCTAATTGGCACGGATGTCCCCTGTTAGAAATATTATACACAAAACAGTGGTAACGTACTGTAAAAGAAATGTTTCATAATACCGTCTGAGTCTGAAAATGCCTTGTTTTAAGGTGCTTATGATGCAAACAGTGACAACAGAAATGTCCAGAGTAATTCGGGGGGGGGGGAGAGTATATTTCAGAAGTGATAAAAAATACAAGAGGAAAGGCAAAACATCTGAGAAAGTTTTGCAGGTCAAAAGCTTGTTTAAAATAAAGTTAGTAGAATCTTGGAGGCAATGCCGGATTCAGTCGCCAGATTTTGCCTAACTTTGGAAGTTCTCCCCCCCCACACACACACCCAGCCCTCAGAGCTGCCAGCAGGAGCTGATGCTCGTCTCGGTGGGTGATCTGTCCATCCAGGGACGTTGTGAAGATCGTCTGTGTGGATGTAAGCACTTTCGAGCTTCCTCACCGCAGAAATGGGAATCCCTTTCTCACTGCACGTGAGAAAGGGATCATCGTCTACACAGACTGAAAGTGGCTTCTCCAAAGTTACAGACAGGAGTCCCTCCCAGTCCTATCTGGAGATGCCAGGAAGGGAAACTGAGACCTTCTTCATGCAAAGCTCTAGGGAATGTACTAAAATGAATGTCAAGTATGAGGAAGCCTTCCCACTTGACAAGGATCCAGGACCTTTGCAACAGTTTAGAATGTGTAGCAGGGGAACATAGGAATGTGGGAAACTTCCTTCTGCTGAGTCAAACCACTGGTCCATCTAGCTCAGTATTGTCTACACAGACTGGCAGTGGTGTCTCCAAGGTTTCAGGCATAAGACTCTCTCAGCCCTTCTGGAGATGCCAGGGAGGAGACTTGGAACCCCTGACGGGAATATCATACAGTGCTCACACATCTCCCATTCAAATGCAAACCAGGGTGGACCCTGCTTATCCAAGGGAGTATCCATGCTTGCTACCACAAGAACATCTCTCTTCCCTCTGAGCCAGGTCAGGCAGAGAGGAATTAGGATGCCAGGAGTTCTATAAGACATGCTACCTTCTGATCTAACAACCAGCAGGCTCAGGAAAGGTGATATTTTCCTCAACTATTTCTCTCCTCTCCTCTCTCTCTCCTCCTCTCCTCTCCATCTGAACTACTGCTGTCTCAATTAACCTGTCCTCTGACTATTGTTTTATACAGTTAATTTTAGCAAAGTGCACTATTGGCCTTTGCTATTGCCCTGCTTGAGCCTCTCTCTCTCTATTATTTCACAAATAAATGTTTGTTTGATGGTTCATCAGACTCATTGCCTCTTCATTTGCTTTCCAGCATCTGAAGGGTTCTGACACATGTCTCATGCAAGTCAACAAGGACATGGGCATATGGTAACAACAGGTTGTGAAAGTCTACAAAAAGAATAGCCAAATGTCTTGGGCAGAGAAGCATTGACCTACTTCCCTACAGTCTAAATGGCATTGTGGAATGCTTAGTGATGGGTGATCTAGCTGAAATGTGCATGCAGATATAAACAACATGCACCCAACCATGAGAGAATGGTTGTGTGAATTGCCTCCAAACCAACATTGCATGGAGTTCATCTCATTAATAAAAGCTGCATGGACTGACCCACTAAGAAATGTCCATCTTTGGAGTTAATCATGCAAAACGTGCTCCAGCAATTGGGTCACCCCTGCATGAAAGTCTAGCAGCATGAAACCTTGGAAAATTAATATGGCTTCAGCAGTTGACGCTGGATGGATATAGCCCTCTAGTTTTCCATCAAAATTAATCATCATCTCACTGCTTCTTTTGCTCTTGGGGCTGCAAAATATACTCAAGCAATTAAGATGACTCCAAGTAGTGATGCTGACTCACCATGTTTAGTTAAAATATAATGATAGTAATTAGCAACAAAAAGCTTCTCTGTTTTTAGTGCTCATTTTTCACCTTTGTTGGGGAGAGGGACCCACCAAAACTCTCAGATGTATCTTGTAGATTGCAATATTAGAAAACTAGTAGCAGAATCTCCCTTGTGCCCAATGTGTCATGGTCAAGGGAAGCATATTTAAAGAATTGTATCCTAAAGCTGACGGGCTAGGAAATATAGACATAGGGACATAGGAAGCTGCCATATACTGAGTCAGACCATTGGTCTATCTAGCTCAATATTGTCTTCACAGACTGGCAGCAGCTTCTGCAAGGTTGGGGAGGGGAGGAGAATAGAAAGTGAAACCAAAAGTGAACCGAACATATTCATGCCCTCCTGAGGAAACATGTTCTGAGTGTATCCTCCATTGTAGAAGGGAAACACCATCATGGCAGCAGACCATAAAAAGCCCATTTGGGAATATTTGAATTAAGTTCCTGTACCTGTGGGTAAGACAGGCATTCGTGTGAAATGCAAACAGTGCAACAATGAAATGCAAGGCCTGGTTGTGGGAATGAAACATTATGAGAAGTGTGTACCTACCTTCTAAAAATGAAAGCTACAATCTATCTCTAAATATGCATTAAGGTTATATTAGACAACAAGAATGTACCTTGATAGGAAATTATGATTAAATAGCATCTTCCTGACTAGTTATTTAAATTTATTGCTTGTCATTGCATTGCACATCATGTGGGCCTCTGTTTTCATTTGGGCTTATTCCCATGAAAGTATGCATAGGATTGGGCTATATTTATTTCTTTTTGCATGTATATCCCACTCTTCTGCCAAGAGCACAGACGTTTATTCTCACTTCCCTAGTCTAAGGTAACATGTATAGAAACAATCAGATGTAAACAGATATATTAGACTTAAATAAAACCCTTATATTTTGATGAAGATAAAACTACCAGTATCTAATTACTATTCCCAAAAGAGAGGACAGCACCAAAAATGGTTTCCAGAACTTTAAGTAAGTCCAACTGCCTTATGTCCCAAGGAGAAGATATAAATGTACTTTATCTGGCCCAAAACGGCTCTGAGTTGGTCCAGCTGTGGTCTCACAAAGGGAGGATAATAAAGCATTTTGTCCAAGCTGACCCTGTTGTATTTCAACCTGTTGCAAGTCTTCTTCAGTAGCAGTAACGAGACTGTTGTTTTCCTTTTACCAAAAAAGAAAAGAAAAGAAAGGCCATTACTACATCAAAAATATTTAACAATTACAAATAACAGGGCGGCCTTTTCTGTGGCCGCCCCTCTTCTTTGGAACACCCCCCCCCCCCACAGATTTGTTCAGCCCCCTCCCTGGCTGCTTTTAAGGCTTTTAAAGCCCTCCTTAAGACCCACCTGTTTTGCCAGGCATTTGCCCGTTAATATTTTTTTTAATTGATTGTTTTCGGTCTTTGGAGGAGGTGGTATATAAGAAGTTTCAATCAATCAATCAGTCAATCAATCAATCAATGATAAAATATTCATATTAAACAGCAAGAACACAAAGAATAAAAAGGGGGGAACTTACTTGGTAAGCATCTGTCCTCATAAATATGCACAGACTCTTGTAAAGAGTTCACAACTCAAGCCTGCGTGTTCTTGTCCTGTAAACACGAAACAACCACAGCAACACAACCTCTGCTTATTGATTTTTCACAGAGCCAGTGA
The DNA here is from genome assembly GCF_027244095.1 of Hemicordylus capensis. Lineage (NCBI taxonomy): Eukaryota > Metazoa > Chordata > Lepidosauria > Squamata > Cordylidae > Hemicordylus > Hemicordylus capensis. The sequence goes on from NC_069667.1 coordinate 26,775,742, forward strand.
GAAACTGAGACCAAACAACTCAGGCAAAAAAAAAAAAAAAAGGCAGCCTAATTCTGAGCAGGTCTTTAAGTACCGCAGAGAAAGATGTAAACAGATCTGACATGGTAGTTGTGAGAGGTCTAAACAGCAGGGAACGTGTAAACAGGTGCGTGAGAGCAATCATGAGCATATGTGTACCAGCTCTCGAGATGTTAAGCACTGTCTCATGCAGAGGTGTTGAAAGCTTGTCCGAAGGAAAGACAATATAAGCAAATGAAGCAAAAGCAGCCCCTTTGATGAGTTGACCCGACTCGTCCACTTTTCTTACTCACTGGGACTGCTGAGGCCTGACTGTGTTTTTTTCTTAGAGCCTTTATTTTATCCATCAGTTCAGCCTAGACATATGACTGTTGTTGGCTTCGCATTCTATTTGCAGAAGGACTGCAAAAGGATCACAATATACAGGTCTCTGTCAGAATGACTTGCAATCAAAATAACACGAAAGCAAAATGGAGAAGGAAAATGGATGAAACGCATGGAGCGGGCAGAAGGATTCCACCTGCTGCGTGTTTGCCTGAAGACGTGGACAAGAATCTGCACCATCAACCCCAACTGGGTCTCTCCCTTCATTCATTGAGGCCTGCTACTGAATCATGCATACTTTTCATTCTGAGAAAATGCTGAATGAAATCCACCAGTCCCCATTTCCTGAGCATATGCAGAGTCATAACCTTTACCGTGGCTCATCATGATTTAAATTTTATTGATTGTTTAAATGTATATACCGCCTTTCATTAAAACAATCCCAAGGCGGTTCACACAGGAAAAATTAAAACAAGACTATAAAAACACACAATTAAAACAGGAAGCTAAAATATAAAAGCTGTTTTAAGTTGTTGTGCAAATTTCCTCTTGTGTAACACCACAAGGGCTGCTTTGTAGGTATTGTGGGGAACCAAGATGTTGTCCACTAGCTCCTTGAAACAGAGGGATCCTGAATTCCTCCCTCCTTTCCTAACATTTATCCGGGAGCACCACGTACATTTACCTGGGAGTACCACGGTGCTAACATTTACCTGGGAGTATGGCAGGGGGAGCCCTATCCTATGGTATGCCTGAAAAATATTTGCAGGCCATGACAGGGCCCGACTGGGGGCACTGAGAGGGCGGTGGAATGTGTGTGGGGAGGGCGCCAGGTTTTGAGCAGAATAGGTAATTAATGGTGGGAGTTGGGGCGCAGGGGTGCTGTGTGGGTAGGGCACACTGAGAATATGCCCTGTTGCCCTGTGGGCCAGTGCGAGCCTGGGCCATGAGTGCAGATATCACATATGGATAAAAGACCTCTCGATTCAAAGAGGGGGAGCAATGGAACTCGATAAGCTGAAGATTTCCATGTGTTAAAGGGAGTCATATATGTATGCATTTAGTAACCAGTGAAACATCAAGTATGCCGACAAATTGTATGTATGCATTGGTTTATTTCGGCCCAAGGCCAGCATAGACAAATTGTATTAAGTTGAGTCTGACAACATGCTATCCTTAAGCACTGTATTCTCCAGGTGATCATCCCAGCCACCTTAAGTAGGAACACTGGGCGTGCTTTATGAGCTGACAGAAGGCTATGAAATCCTAACAAGTCAAAACATTGTAAGACCTAATGAAAAGTCCATCGATAATATTTCTCACAGCCTCTGTTTATTTCTTCCCTGCTGTTGCATTACTAAAGCATAAATATAAAATAAAAACTGTGTGGAGGAAAAGGGGAAATGATCAAGAAAATAAATAAAGGCAGGGTGTCTGCAGACATTAGGTTTAACCCTTGCGTTGCTGTTCTAAAGGATGGTTTTAGTTCTGGGTCATTGCCAGCTGACCTCTCAGGGGCATTGGTAGGTACTTAAAAAATTCAGGGCCTGGGCCCAAAGAGCCCAATTCCTGATCACCACCACCACCCTCATATTTTTTGTATTTATTTCTTGTGCCTCCTCCATACCGCCCCCCCCCCCCAGTTTTCCTTCCGCTTTGGGGCTTGCATTACAGATTGCCATTTAGTGCTTTTATGTACAGATTGATGGCTTGGGCAGGCATTTTGAAATGCAGATACCTGGCTACGAAACTGAGCTAGAAAGAGATCAGAGATCCAGGGCAACCAGCAAAACTTTGGGGGCTTGTGCCCCAGGGCTAAAAACGCCCATGCTCTTAGGTAATTCACTGGAGGCAAACAAGCTGAGAAATTGTTGCCTTGCTTAATGGGGAGGGTATAGTGAGATAGGGTTAGGCCCAAACTTTCTCCAAAGGGAAATTCAAAGAAAATTCCATTGTTCCTCCCAAGAAGAAAGATTGGGGAATTTTCTCAAGATGGTTTCTCCACATTCCTGAGTCAGTGAGGTTCATAACCACACAATCCACCCTAACCACATGGATAGATGTTACTGGTGGTACAGATGCAGCAGCTACAGGACAGTCAACCACAATCGTCAAGGTAATGCAGACCTTCAGAATCCATGTGAACTTGGGATTTAACACAGTTAACTTCAGTTAATATATGAAGAGGCAGTGGCTGCATTCACATGTAACGCAGAACCACGGGTCCAATGGACCCATGGTTCTGTTCTCCTCCCTGCCTACTGCTTTCCTGTCCGCATTAGGACATAATGGATAGGAGGTTCTCTGCAGTCAGGGAAACTGCAGAGAGGAAGGGGAACTGGCTGTTTGGGCTTCCTTCTGGACTGAACGACCACCCTGGCAGCGGGGGGCATACCCTCAGCTCCTGCCTGTAGGCTTCCAGCGGCATCTGGTCAGCCACTGTGTGAAACAGGATGCTGGAATAGACAGGCCTTGTGCCTGATCCAGCAGGGCTGTTCTTATGTTCTCATGACAGGTTTTGAATAAGAATTTTATTTAAAAAATATTAAAAATCTATTTGATGTTTTGTAAAATGAGATCATTGCTATATATAAGGCTTTAGCCGTCCCCTACCCTACCCCGGAAAAGGGACAAGACTAGGATCCAGTTGTGCCCAATTGAGAGGCTTCATACTGCCTGCCCATCACACTTGAAGTATAGATAGCTCACTAAGCTAGGTGTCTAGCCTAAGGCCACAAGATTCCATACTGAAGCCCCAGGGGCCTTCACACAACTTCATATTTGTTTCCTTATATGCTGTTGATTATTCAGTTTCCCTTCAACACATCTTGGTTTGTGATTTAGAATGCTTTACTGCAGTTAATAACTTGGAGAGAAATGGCATGACCCAGTCTGATATTTTGTTCTTTGTTGTGCTGGAAGGGGTGCCTGAAGAAAAGAAAAGAAAACATGTCCTGTAAGAATCTAGTAAATAATTGTGTGTGCTCTGGACTTCCAGTAAGTAAGCTGCACCTAACTTTTGGGCAGCGGGAGGGAGGGGGGATCTAATTTCACAATTATTAATATCATTGGATTCAGGAGGTTTTATTTTTTCTTAAAACAGATATATACACTTCAGACAAATCTGAAAACGTTCAAATTCAAAATCTATGCCGATTAAGAAATGCTGATGTAATTTCATTTCAGTCTACCAGGATAAAAAGGCACTGAAGACACTTTTATTCACCCAGGCTTTTAATTAGATTTATAGTTTTATATAATTTTAATACTGAGTTTTAAATGTTTTTAATCTTTCAAAGGATTTTAATTGTTAAATGATTTAATGTTTTAAATGATTTTGATTGTAAACCACCCAGAGATGCAAGGAATGACTGAGCTGGTTCTCATGATCCCCATGACAGTGTGGAATTGGGAATTGGGAGATTTGTGAGCCATGCACATGCCTGATTTTCAGCAGTGAGAACCTGGAAATTTTTGGTTATGTCATAAGAACGTAAGAACAGCCGTGCTGGATTGGGCCCAAAGCCCATCTAGTCCAGCAACCTGTTTCACACAGTGGCCCACCAGATGCCACTGGAAGCCTACAGGGAGGAGTTGAGGGCATGCCCTCTCTCCTGCTGTTACTCCCCTGCAACTGGGACTCAGAGGCATCCTGCCTCTGAGGCTAGAGGTGGCCAAAGCCCTCCGACTAGTAGCCGTTGATAGACCTATCCTCCATGAAGTTATCCAAGCCCCTCTTAAAGCCATCCAGATTGTTGGCTGTCACCACATCTTGTGGCAGAGAATTCCACAGTTGATTTTGCGTTGTGTGAAAAAATGCTTCCGTTTGCTGGTCCTAAATTTCCCGGCAATCAATTTCATGGGATGACCCCTGGTTCTAGTGTTATGTGAGAGGGAGAAGAATTTCTCTCTATCCACTTTCTCCACACCATGCATGATTTTATAGACCTCTATTATATCTCCCCGCAGTCTTTTTTCTAAATTAAAGAGCCCCAGGTGTTGTGACCTTGCCTCGTAAGAAAGGTGCTCTAGGCCCCTGATCATCTCGGTTGCCCTCTTCTGCACCTTTTCCAGTTCTAGATGTGGTGACCAAAATTGTACACAGTACTCCAGGTGTGGCCGCACCATCATTTTGTATCAGGGCATTATAATATTAACAGTCCCCCCCCCAATCTTCTTCCAAATGATCCCTAGCATGGAACTGGCCTTTTTCACAGATGCCGCACATTGAGTTGACACTTTCAATGAGCTGTCCACCATAACCCCAAGATCCCTCTCCTGGTCAGTCACCAAAAACTCAGATCCCATCAACGTATGCCCGTCCCAATGTTCATCACTTTACATCATGAAAACCCGACATTTAACCAGGATCAATAATCCGGGATTTTATCTAAGGTTACCAATTCCAGTTAATGGTTGGTGTCTGCTAACTCAACATTGCTGAAAATCTCTGGGTTCTTACTATCAGAAATTGGGAGCTTGCTTGGCTTGAGAATCTGAATCCCTGGAGGGGATGATGAGAACCAGTGCATTCTGGTGTTATTGATAAGCCCCTAGTCTGTTCTTCATCCTGCATATCTAGGTGTTGGGGGATTCATATTTTACCTGTAGACTTTCATGGGGTGTGGCTAGGACTGTCACTGAAATTTCAAACAAAGCAAAATTAAAAGCCAATAGAAAGAAAAAATCTGAGATTTTTCAAGGGAAGCCAGTTGAGTTTCTTCAAGAAAAGTGAAATTTCTCACAATGTTTCTGTATAACACTGGTAAGAATCAGAATCCTAATTGAATTAATGAAAGAAGTAATTGATATAAATAGTCACCAACTGTTCTCTTAAATACGGGGACATATGGAGTGTCGTAACAGAGGGATGGACATCTTGTTCAGCAGCAAAACCACATTGGAAATGCATCCTGAGCCAGAGTTACACAGCTAATTGCCTACTGCGTTCCCCATAATTAACAACGTTTGCACAGCATTTCTGTAAATCCAGCAGATGCCAAACTACATTTTAGAAACATTTTGTCCTTACTTTTTCGCAAGATTCTTCATCAGAAACTGGTACCTTCAAATGTGAGAAGCTTTTAGGCAGACCCTGAACATTTTTGATGCACTGACTTTGAAAACACAGATTTTGAAAGAGATAAATCTCATCACCTTTCAACTGACGTCTGTTTGCAGTGCTGTAGCGACTTTCGCTGCCATGTTTGCAAGTGAATCTTGGCAATCAAGAGGATCAGATACCATATTGTATTTTATCTGAAATTGTCAGAATGTTAACAAGAGCTTTTAAGTGTTGGGGGGCCAGCTGTTTATTTATTTGTTGTATTTATAGCCCGTGCTTCCTCTGCGGCACCTAGAGTAGCTTATACTTAATTTCCTGGTGGTCTCCCATCCGAAGAGCATACATGCTTACCTTGGCAACAAAATTATATTCATTCAGTTTCATCAAAATGAATTATCACTTCCAAAGTAGAACAAAGCTTATAAAGAGGTAAATAAATGGAAATGTTTCTTGACCAGAGTAGGGGCAGGAGTGACAAGCACAACCCCCCCCCCGCCAAAAAAAGTGGCTTGCTCTCCACCCTCAACCATTTCTGTTTCAGAAATCTAATGAGGCTATTCTCACAATCACCCCAAAGCAGGCTACGGGCCTCCATGTATGGGATGCCTTTGCAGCTGAGGGTCTCGCACCCTGACATCTTGCCCTGTCTTCGCCAGGGATTGCCAGATACAACTAGCATTCCAGACAAAGGCAGCAGGTCAGAGAGAAGCTGATGGTAGCCCAGGGCTCTGAAGATGGAAGCAGAGCTGAAGCAGAGCTGAAGAATGCTTGGGTGTAGGCAGAGGTGCTCCTAGGTAATTTGGGAGACTGGACCTTTGGAGGCCCACCCGCTTTAAGTTAAACATCACTATTAACACATAGGTCCTTGAGGGCACAAACCACACCACCCAGGACAGACTAAAGAGTCTGTCTCCGATGTCCTCATCGGAGCATACCCTGACTCCTTTCTGTCAGTGACACATCTCTCCAGGTGCAAAGGCATTCTAGCCCAGTTGAGAAGACACCCCACTGCAGGTCTGACCTTCAAGGAGTGAGTGCTCCAGCAGTTCAGATTGTCTTGGAAAATGAACCAAGTTACTTCCTGTCATTTTGGAATGACATCACTCCACCACTTCTGAGTCAATCCAAGGAGTGTGGGTTAAAGCTCACCCATCTCTAGGGGGAAAAAGAATCTAATTTTAGCCATCTTGGCAAAACTGTTGGAATTATAGCCATGTTATATAATAATATGGCTTCTACACAACCACAAAATACCAGCCTATTCTCAGTTTCTTTGTGACCTATTCTGATTTGCTGAGAAATGCTACCATGGACAATAGTACAATGCAATCAGATGATTAATGCAAAGTCTAAAATAAGTCCATGAGACACTTATAATTCATCACCATTTTCCCTACTGAGAGCTTGCCACTAAACTAGAAATTAAGGAAGAAATTCAAGTGGCATGCCACCTCTCCTATGTTATTTATTCTGAGTAATATCAAGTTCTTCCTGACTCCCTCAGATTTGCTTGCGATTGCTGAACACTCAACATGGAAATGCTGGATCCCCACTGCAGCTGCTTATGGCATGCTCACAGGAGGTCTGATGTGTGCAAAGCATTCTACACACACTTATTTCAGAACTTCAGTCGGTTCTGCATTTGAAATTATTCCTAGATGGAGAGTTCCTTCTCCATAGGAGCATCATATGATCATAAGACTTTGCTTTATGGACCAACATAGCAATCTGTAAGAGATTTGTAAACAGTTTCCTCCCTCTGTCAAAGCAAGCTGAGCCCAACGGGGGGGGGGGGGAATTCTCAGGACTGATTTGCATAGTTTGTTTATTTGAATTTCCATCGTACATTGATGAGTAGTGAGTGGATCAATGAAACTCTCAGAGGACCTCCCCTCAGTTCCAAAGGAGTTACCAGCAAGTCATAAATGTTGATCACCTTACGACATCCCTGGTGATACAGATATAATCTTGGTTATCAATCCTATTCTTCTCAGAAAGGTATTTCAAAAAGGGCTTTTCTGTTCAGTGTTTTCCAAGGATGAACCTGCAACAATCTCAAGTGGGCATGTGTTACCTGAGCTTGGTGAAAGTGCATCCTCAGAAGAAGAAGGGGTTAGGACTGTCTTGGGGGTGTGTGTGCTTCAAACAGAAAAATTTCCCATTTTTGTGTTCAAATCCTCACCTCCTGCTCCATGCCACACAGAGTTCCATTAGCTCCACCCACTGGGTTGTCTGTTAACTGCACTCTGTGTCTGCAAACATTCCATTCTATTGAGTTCTGCCAGGGCAGTTCTAGTTTGTTTGTCCCCCACCATAGATTCTTATGCAACTGACATATCTGCAGGTACCTTCCTCTCATCTGCAAGTTATGTGTCCATAAAGATCATAACATTTCCATCCCTTTTGGAAATAGGTGTAGGAAATAGGATTTGGTCCAAAAGAATGGATAGGTGGTGTACAAAATATGGACCATCAAAATCCCAGTTCCTTGTGGACTGTACACAGGAACATACAAAGGTGCCTTCTACCGAGTCAGATCATTGTTCCATCTAACTCAGAATTATCTACCCAGACTGGCAGCAGCTTCTCCAAGCAGGCAGGAATCTCTTTCAGCCTTATCTGGGAGATGCCAGAGAGGGAACTTGGAACATTCTGCATGCAAGCAGAGCGGCTCCATCCCCTAAGGGGAATATCTTAGGGTTGACACAGGTAGTCTCTCATTTATTTATTATTATTTATTTGATTTCTATACCGCTTTTCCAAAAATGGCTCAGGGTGGTTTCCATTAAAAACAACACCAAAATCAATTAACTGTTAAATTCAAAAACTGTAAAAACAACATAAAACCATTATTAAAACAATTAAAACAGTTTTTTAAAACTCTGGAAAACCAGGCCAAACCTTTATAGTTTAAAAACAGTTTAAAAACCCTGGAAGGCCAGGCCAAACTGATAGGTCTTAAGGACTCTCCCAAAGGCCAATAATGAACTCAGATTGTGGATTTTCTACCAGGAGTGCATTCCCCAGCCCAGGAGCTGCCAAAGAGAAGGCCCACCTCTGAGTCGCCACCAGATGTGTTGGTGGCAACTGAAGACAGACCTCCTCAGATGACCTCAATGTGTGGTGGGGATCATACTGAAGAAGACGCTCTCTAAGATAACTCAGACCTAAGCCGTTCAGGGCTTTCCATTCAAATGCAAACCAGGGTGGACCCTGCTTAGCAAAGAGGACAATTCCTGCTGGCTTGCTACCACAAGACCCGCTTTCCTCACAGTCATTCCTCAGAGAAGAGTCAGGGTGGAGCTTGTGAATCCAAGGCTGACTCTAAGCATTCAGAAGCAAAAAGGTAGTGTCGCATCCTATGTTTTCTTCTGTTCTTCAAAATGGGAGTGGGGAACTGGTGGGTGAGATGAGGGGTTTTAGGCCTTCTTCCCCCTGCTGGTTTTCAATCTGCAATCATTTCCTCCCATTTTTCTCACACCAGGCTTCAAAACCTAGCCTCGGGCAGCTATGCCTCTTGGAATGTTCTGTCTTTTATGTGCGCCTGCCTTTGGCATCAGACATTCCCCTGAAGAATGGCTGCACAGCTCAAAACACACTGGGAATTTGATTACTCCATAAAACAAGACATGTTATGCTCATCCCTTCCTTGCATCTGATTTGGAGGCATACTCCTGCTTTGTGGCTTTAAATAGGACTCAAAGCCATTCCCTGTATTGCTTCACCCTTTGGCCTTTCCCCATCAATACAGTGCCTTGCAACTCCCTTTCCCCTGCTCTTAGAAATGCATAGAAATGGCTTCACCCAGTGGGCATAACACACATTAAAAGAGAGCAGTCCTGGGATACTGAGAGACCCATTTGAACTGTATTCCCTCAGAAAACTGAAGGCAGCAGCAGCTGACTGGTCCCCATGGCTCTCTGCTTTTCCACAGTTGGCATGCATTCTTTGATAAGTCATTAGAAAAGATGACATGTATATCTCGGCACAACTAGATCCCAGGGAGAATCTGACAGATGTTAAGCATAAATCAGTTGTGATGCACGATGTGTAGCCTCTGTCATCTTCTGGTCTCTCCCACTAAAGGTTACTGAACCACAGATAATCCGAAGATGCAGATACAATTGTAAAGATGGAAATGCAAGGTGCTTTCCTAATGTATGAATAATGTTCCATCTGTATGACAGCCAAATGCAAACAGAAATTGATTTTCTATGTACTGGCCTCGGCGTCACTGACTTAACAAGCTCCATGACATGAGGGACGTTGCCAGGGATCTGTACACCATTCATGACATGATAAGATACTTCTCCAAATAAGAAACAGGGACAGCAGTGTCGAGGGGAGGCTGGGAGGGAGGCCGGCTGACAGTGCATGCAACTTTCGGAGCATGTGATCCAAACTAATCAGGCACCACAGACATTTCGAGGAAGACACGAACAAAGTTTCGTCACATAAAATCTTTTCTAAATGATTTCAGATGTGTCAGGCAGTGTTGTACAGCTATGTAGCTGGCAATTATCTTCCATGGGTGCACAAAGATGAGAAACATTATGGGACTGGAACAGTCTTCTCCTTGCTAACAAGGTTATCTAGATGGATTCTGGCCTATAGCCTCAACCATTCCATCATCCCCTGCCATCTAAACTGAGAAGGAGCCAGGCTCACCTGTCCCCATGATATCTCGCATCCCCTGATGTCATTCTCAAGATGTTGACTGATGATACAAAAGGAAACAGAGAAAAATGTAGCACGCCTTTAGTCCTCCTGTATTTCTTCTCCAGTAGCAAATTCTGCCTTCTCCATCTCATCATTGCTGCTTCATGTCCACGTGTAGCAAATCATGGTAATCATTCAATGTAGCTGTATTTTCAAGAAGACAATCTTACTACTTTGTCATTGTTGCTTTGTCCCCCAACTGATCATGCCATGATGAAGACAGTTACAGCTATAACTTTACCCTAAAATCAAGAGTTTGTTTGTGGGTTTGTTTGTGCAACAGGAAGCATGAACAGAACAGAGCAGCTGAATGCCTTTCCCCAACAGGTATGGGAGTCTTTTATCAGAAAGAAAACAAGTAATCACCCTTCTGTTCTCTGAAGATTTCAGTGCCGTACCTTTTAATTGCTTGCATTTCTTGTTGCTGCTACACAAATGTTAACTAAGTTTTATTTAGCTCCTTAAGTTTCTAAGTTTAAAATTCCTTATTTATTGTCTGTCTTTACTGCTTGTTTATATTTGTGCTTTTATTTCTCTGCAAGCCACTTTTTTTGTCAATGGAAACCCAGTCTAGAAATATTTTTGAATAAACTCCCCCACTGAAATGAAAGTGAGTTAAAAGTTATCATTTTTGGTGGGATGATACCTTAGTGCCCGTAGAGTCATGGCAGCAGGGATCTCATTAAACCAACCTTGATGTTTCCCCCCCTCTAAATTGCCATCATTGACTTAGCATTCTACATCTGCCCCATCCCAATGACTCAGGGGAGTTCACAACAATTTAAAAGTAAAAGACTATACATTTAAAATTCGACTCTGCATGATTGAAAACATCCTGTCTCAGCTAGGCAGGAGTTCGGGAGGAAACTTCTTAAAGCAGAGGTCTGCATCTCCCCTCCTGCAGTAACCATAGACCATTTTGAATACCTTTTGAATTTTGTCCATGCATCTATTCAGTGTGAACCACAAACCCTTTGAAAACTCACAGCTTCCAGTGGCAGCCCTGTGGATAACTGATATGTAAACGCAACTCATTTTTGGTAAGTTGGAAGATAAATAAATTGTCAGAGATGATTAACCTAACCCTTTTTTAAAAAAAAATCTAGTCTGAAATGGGCCACATTTTCTATTATTTGGACTGGGGGAGCATCTTTTGCCTTGGTTTATGAAGATTTAAAAACACAGATTTATTCAAGAGGGACTGCAGCCGCTTGGAAGATGGAGACTAATAAACACTGGCACAGCGTGAGCCTGATTTTATGCACAGCAACTTGGCAGCCTCAAAGCATTTGCTGCGGAATATGGATATGCTAATGCACCTCCCTTGCGAGGGGACTCCTTTGCCCGGCTAGAGTCAAGATTTCTGCCTGGTACTTAGCGAGGCCTCCTCACAGAATCTGCTTCCTAGAATAAAAATAATCTATAATAACAATTTGGCCATTAGAACAGATTTGGAAATGTCCAGTTAATTACTGTTGCTGTCACAAGGCCCACCTTGGGGTGGGGAGGCTATGGAAGGCATGTGTAAGAGAAATGCACTTTGGAAGATGCGATTTAGGAGCCTTGTACCAGATCACATTTTGTGGTTCCTTTTAAGGTGAACGTTTCATGGTAGTGGAATATGTTGAATAAAAAAAAGAAAGATAATTGAATGTAACAAATTTTCGTGTTCAAGGAATATGTGGTGTGTGTGTGTGTGTGTGTGTGTGTGTGTGTGTGTGTGTGTGTGTGTGTGTAAACATTTGGCCTGGATTTCTGAACGTATTTTCCATGTAAGAGTACAGTAACCTTTCTTCCCTCACCCCTTCCCCCGCTTTCCGCCCGTTTTTCTTCTTATCTTTCACCCTTTTCTTTTCTCTCTTTTCCTTTTCCTTTTGTGAGGGTGGGAGGGATGGGTGAGTGATTCATACTTATGTTTAGCTCTCTCTATAAAGCAGTGCTTGGACCTCACTCACTCACTGACATGAAATTCCCAGACCAAACCACAAAAAGATGGAAACATACTCACCCACACTACCCAATACTTAAAAATAAAAACCCAGGAAGATTCATCAGTTTCCTGGAAAATACAGAAAAACTCTCCCACTGAAAAGCATGGGGAAAATATGCCTTCTGGCAAGCTTTGGCCATTTTCTCAGGTTACTTTTACTGCCCGGAAGTTTGGACTCTCACAGAATGATGAAGCTCTGTTGTTTCAGTTCACTGGATTTCTTTCTGTGTTGGATTTCCACAAAACCCAAACAAGAAATTGAAAACTATGAACAATTTTGCACTAGCTGTCTTTGTTCATCTCTCTCAGTCAGTCTCCTAGAATTTGTCATTTTGGAGGGGGTGGGGTGTTGGCAGCAACACCAGGACATCCTCAAAACCAAGCAGCTCTACTGGTCAGCAAGGAGTGAAGGGAGAGTGCATGGAAATGTTGTGGTACAGGAGACATGCTTGCAAATTACAAGCTAGTGGTGTGTGTGTGTGCACACACACTGTAAGATATTCCCCTCAGGGGGTGGATCCACTCTGGGAAGAGCAGAAAGTTTCACGTTCCCTCCCGTGTAGCATCTCCAAGATAGGGCTGAGAGAGATTCCTGCTTGCAACCTTGGAGAAGCCGCTGCCAGTCTGTGAAGACAATACTGAACTTGATGGACCAAGGGTCTGACTCAGTATATGGCAGCTTCCGATGTTCCTTTGTTCCTATGTGTGTTCTTGTTTGTGTATGCACACAAACACATACACACACGTGTCATATTAGCAGATCTCAGATGACTGTACAAAAACTCCTGATGAATGTGTTGTGAATGTTGGAACTCCTGTCTTTATTCAAAAATAGTCAGTACAAAAATTACTCCATCATGCAATTAGACTCACTGAAATGAACCAGTTTAAGAAAGCATACTTAACTGTACATTGGATTATAGGCTGTCTTTTTGGTGTATATGGCTGGTTTAATCCAATAGTGACAATCTCACTTGTTCAAGAGTGGGTGCAGTTTTCCCTGTAACAGAGATTCCCAGGTGTTTTTGACTACAACTCCCGTTATTCCCAGCCAAATGATATAACAGCTGGGGATGCTGGGAGCTGTAGTCAATGACACCCCCCGCCCCATTAGAGGTTACACTGTATGGGTGAAAGAGAAATCCTGTCTTCAGGACTCCCAGACACTGCTGATGGAATGGAAGTGGCATGGCACAAATTGAACCTAGATGTTGTCCTCTTGCTGGAGCTGCCTAGGTTTGGACAATGCCTGGAGGGTGTGGAAACCCCTTGTCTGTGCCACCTTGAGCCCATGATGAAAGATAGGTGGGATATAAATAAATAAACAAAACACAAATATTCCATAGTGCAACAATCCTTTAAAGTGGGAGAGGGTGGGCAGGGCAATCATGGATACTGAACACAACTATTGCCCTAATATTTTTTTTTTGGAGACTTCTTTATTGTGCAATATATGTTCAGAACATATTTCAAGATAGCAGACCTTTCGATGTCAAACTTCAGCCTCAGTGCTACGCAAAAGTGTCTGAGTCCTGCTCTTAAATACAACTCAGTGTCATGATTCAGCAAAAAGACTGACAGCAACCAGCCAATATTGTTTCAGTGACAATCCCATTACAAACGCCCAATGTCTCATACTCAGAGGGAGGGGAAAAAACCCCAACCTCACATTACAGAAAGAGAGCAACAATGGAAGGGAGAAAATAAAACATCAAATGAAGCCCCTACCCACACTCAATAACGAATGGATTTCCAGGATGCTGGACCTGATAGGCCTTGGGCCTGATCCAGAAGGGCTGTTCTTATGTTCTTAAAGATGGACAACCATAATTCAGCAGGTGCATGGCAGCTCCGTGGATGAGGTTCACTGCAACCCTGTATACGCGATATGAAATTGCCATTGCCTGGGTAAACTGGCCTTTAAAGACAAAACAAACTATACTGGCTGAATATCAAGGAAGAAAACGATCTGTCTTGTCACCTCCCTGAACTTTTAATTACAACAGAGAGGCAAAACAAGCATTTTTAATTAATGTGAAAGCAGGGCACATTTTGTGTTGTGTGAAACAGCAGATTTAAGTCACTGATCCTCGGTGTTTGAATTTCAGTTGCTCATTTGATAGGATACAACTGTTAGATGAGAAGATTCGTACTTTGGCTAGGACTTGCCTTCTCCCTGAACTGTTAATTATGGTAGCAGATTGCTCACATTTAATAAGTAGTGCCTAATTGGTATCAAGTTGTAGGAGTTCAGTGTAAAAGGGGGAAAAACATATTGAAGTGACAGAGACTTCATCAATGATATAAGAAATGCCATTTAATTATATCAAATATATTTTATGACATTTAAACTTTGTTTAAATTATTGTTATGACTTTTAAAATAAGCAGTTACTAAAACAGCAGAGGAAAGCTCAAGGTAGATGGAATTAAATTTAATCGGAATGAGCCAAGGAAGGTGGAATTCGACAGGATGTCCCCTCCCATAATCGTTCCTTGCTTCCCTCAAGAGTTCTCAGATACAACTGAATATTTGAAGTTGCTTTATGCTGCATCAGACCACTGGTCCATTTCTCCCAGGGTAGGTTGCTCAGCATAGGCATCTCCCTGTGGTTCTCCAGTGCCTCAGCGGGGATTGGAGAGTTTTTTTGCTAGAGTTGCAACAAGGGACTGAAAGTGGAATCTTATGTGTGGGGAAGCATGTTTCTTTATCACTGAGTGACTGCCCATTGATTTTAAGCTCCCTGATGTATCGAGTCCATGATGCTTAGGATTGCCTACTTGTCACAATCTTGCAGGAACAGGGATTGGTCCATCCACCCAGAGCTCTTGACAGCTGTCCAATGATGCTGGTGTTGCACCAATCCCCTTCCTGCAAATGAAGAGCTGACACATCATGGTGTCAGTCATTTCAGTTTCTTGGAGAGGGTCCGAGTGAGGGCCAACCTGTCCACAAGGTCACCTGGGCCTGGGGTTTCCATTCGTGGGTGAGTGGGGTGTGTGTGCATAAACAGTGCCACAATATAGCACTCTGCATTCTTCTTTCTCTCCTTCTTGGATCGCTTCCCTGAAGTATTGAGGGATTTCTGGAGGCCTCCAGATGGCTGTGTAGATCCAGGCAGTGCAACCTGTGTGAGCTGTGCAGCCCAAAGAAGACCAGAGATCATCTGGGGGGAACTTAAGCACACTCCTGTCCTCCCACCCCAGCCTACCCCACCCTGCTGTTGTCCCGGGTTGTGTGAACAATCTTATTGTCTCTCAGCCAAACAGACTTCACAGGGTTGTTGTAGAACCAAAGGAAGAACATAATAAATGCCATAATAAGCTCCTTGGAGGAGGGGTAAGATAAAAATGTCATTTATAAACAGAAGCTACAAAGAGAAATAAAGTTCTAGCTTTCATGAAGAATGTTAATGCTGTTCTTAATTCCCTCTTTGTCCCCTCAGACTTTCCCTAAATGCTGAGTTTGTATTAAATTCCACATTTCTTTACAGGAACAAGGTGAAAAAAAATAATGATGAGATTAGTTTGTCTGCATGAGAGCTCAACCTGAAATCACCTCATTTTCTTTTTTCTCCCCTCGAACATCTGTATAGCATAATTATAATTAAGCATGTTTTGAATATTAATTGTTCTAATGTCATTGATATAGAGGCCTAGGATACAATGAATCGTTACTCTTCTAAAGTACTGTTTTATTTATGGGCTCTGCCAGATGTTCTGATCATTTTACTTAGATTTTTCCACCAGGAAAACAGTTGCTGAGACGTGTGAATCTCTTCCCTTCACCAACTGTCAAGGAAATAATTTCATCCCCAAACAGTAGGTTACTCTCCAAGAATCCTCCCCTTTCTTTTAAAAAAAGCAAAAAAATAAAAAAAAAAAATCTCTGCTGCTGGCTTGGAATGGATTTTGCTGAGAATGCTGCAATTATTACAATCAACAATAACTTTGTGCATTTACTGTGCAAAGGTTTTGAAGTCAAAATACTCAGTTCTTGATTTCATTTCTTATATGCACATTATTTTCTCCCCAGAAGATCTTGATCACAAAGAGAAAGTGCATTAGTTTATTGGACCTGAATAAAATGTCATACCTTCTCTATCTTCAGTAATCTTCTGTATGCTGTACCTGCTTAGATGAAAAGATGTTTGCGTTCGCCAAATTCCACTTTAAAATATGACACTAGGTAGATAGATAGATAGATAGATAGATAGATAGATAGATAGATAGATAGATAGATAGAGTGTGTCTATCTCCCCATCTTAACTCTTCTGGAAGTAAGAGAGTGTGTGTGTGTGTGTCTCCCCCAGTGCACAAATCTGTTGCCGGTAGCAACACATGCATTATAACAGGTGCAATCAAGTGTTGATTCAGTTATTCAGTTGCTACCAAAATGGATTTTCTCCTGTTTACTTGTTGCCATGATGAAGATCTTGCCCATAGTTGGTAGCACAGCTTTCTCATGGCAAATGTGTACCACTGATCCAGAGCTGAAGCTCAGCACTATACAAACATTTCTCAGGGAGCCAGAGTGGTGTAGCTGTTAGAGTGTTGGACTAAGACTGGAGAAGGCCAGGTTCAAATCCCCATTCAGCCACAAAACTTACTGGATGATCGGTTGCTTATCTCTTAGCCTAGCCTCCCTCACAGGGTGGTTGTACGCAATCACATATACCACTCTGGGCACCTTGAAGGAATATAAATGTAATAATACATACATACATACAACATTTCTTGAACATGCAAGGATTTACAGTACCCACTAAACAAGAGCCATATTGTAACAACAATGGCATTATATTTTGAGTTATATCAGATGTTAAAATCAAAATAATAACTGGTGGGAAATGCAAACAAACAAAAACCTTACTGAGGGTTTTTAGAACATCTACAGAAATGTGAAATTAGTAGAGCCTAATATCAAGGATTAGATAAATTGTTAATGAACAAAATGGAGACAATACAACCCCACTGATTCATCTCCAAGCACTTCATGCAGAGAGAAAGGAATTTAGCATCTTCATCTGAAAATGAAGGCATGAGAAGGAGCAAAGATATTCGGGTAATGCAGGAGCATGACGAACCAAAGTTGTGGCTAAACTATGGAGAAAAATAATGCTCCAAAATAAGGAACTGCTTTGAAAGAATATGGGATATGGTAATCGAAGATCTATCATCTTCTCAATTAAGAGCTCCAATGCACCTAGAAATCTTTTCTGATTGTATGCCCGGAGTCTCTCTCTTCTTGCAATCTGTACCTTGTATCTTGAGTTTGAAAGGACTTTGGGGAGTAAATAGGCGATGGATAGAACCTGTTGCTGGGAAGAGTTTCAGATTCCCAGCTGCTGCCAACACCCACAGAGCTGTGGCATGAAATGATATTTTAAAACTAAAAAGCTCACCCACTGCCGCCGACCAGCCCTAAGCTGCCATGTCAGCTACCTCCATGAAATCTTCAGAATTTAAGGCCAGTGTACTATTTTTGTAAGATTTCTAAGGAGCTCTGTCAACCTACCTCCAAAGATTCATATTACAGCTCCCGTGAGAAACTCCCACAGAATCCACAGTCTCATAGTGGGAAAGCAGCAGTAGAAGTAGTATAGTTAGAGAGATTTGTTTTACATCTAATTAAATGATAGATGGTGTCTGATCAAAGGTTTGGAGATGCTGACAGTTCGAAGCAGGGCTGTCCTTAGGGCATGGCAAACCCCACTCTTTTAACCCCCATTAGAATTAACTGGAAGGGGGCCCCACACTGGCTGATTGGCCCTGGGGCCCCGTACCCTACCAAGGCTCTCTAAGGACAGCCCTGGTTCGAAGCATAGGTGTTTGTTCACAGAACAAGCACCGTGAAGTCTCCAAGGATTCCTCTTGTCCTTTCCTGAGCAGCTAATTTTGATTTGGCTGGGAATTCATGAACAGCTGGATATTAGCCAGATCCAACTTTTACTTCTCCATCTTGTTACTAGAAGCTTTTAATTAAAATTAGATGACTTAGCAGAATTCCTTTCCAGCCTAGGAACTGCAGTGCCGTTTTATGAAGCGACTTGATGAAGCAAAAAAGAAATGGTGTGTGTGGGGGGGGGGTTGAGAGAGAACTGAGCAAAAGCAAAAGAAGAAAAAAACCCTAACTCAACTATTTTGTCTTGGGGATTAGGCTGGCTTTCAAGCCAGGTCATGGGGTAGGCTGTAATGGATTCGTGGCATTTATATTCTTTCAAGGCAAAGCTGACTATAGTTGTGGTGGAATCCTATATCCATTTTCACAGTATCAGTGTGTCAGGGCATTAAGGCATAAAACCCAGGGCCTGGAGCTGAGAGAGAGTGGAGACAGGCCTTCCAACAAGTTGGCAGCATCCATAACTGGACCTCTCCAGATGATCTTAATAGGCGACAGGGTTCAGGACAGAGTGCTGAAAACCTCTCCAAGGTTTGACTGGCAGTGGCTCTCCAACGTTTCAGGCAGGAGTCTCTCCCGGCCATACCTGGAGGTGCCTCCAAGTTGGAATGTCCACCACACCATTAGAGGTGAAGGGCACGGGGCCAGCTCCTCCACTCTGCGAATATTACCTCTGTTAACCACTCAACCAAGTCTTAGTCTTGAACGACCATGCCTGCTGGCCCAGTCTTTCCTTCTAAGCACTGTATGAAATTTTAGGTTGCAGTTTGAAGTCAAGCCCTAGAAGACCCAGCAGACAGGGTCCGATCCGGAAATTCTCCAAGCGCTGAAAAGATTTTCTGAATTCTTCCAGGAAGAAGCTAATATTGAAAGAGGAATTTCAAAGTTCGCCAGGCAGTTTCAAGCACTGTAGAGCACTTCAGCCAAGGGGAAACTCTGACACCACCTCATTCATTCTGGAAGCCAATCCTGTATCCCTAATGTTACCAACTTTCACCTCTTCCCAGTAACCAAGATCCTTCCCAAACATAAATGGGTTTTACAGGCCTCGTGTTAGTTTGTCACAGTTCTGCATCAATTTGAAATGCATCCACAAATCTGGGTTGCTATTTTGTATTCTCAGAGGAAGCAATTCACTGATGTTTCTCATCTGCATTACAAGGCCTCTTAAGCTCCCAGGATCTCCAAGGGAATTCACAGACAAAAATACTTTTTCTAATAATGAGGAGCAATCGCTTAGATGTGGCATGCCCAGCAGAAATATAATAAGATATAAGGCATCCAGTCCCCAGTTGATTAAATATCCCTGTTTTTAGTTTTTACTTAAAGAATGTTGATTTTACAACTCCCATTCACATTATCAAGAAAACTGGCTTAACTCTGATTCCATTCCAATATGCTGCTGAGGGCTATATTATAGCTTGGATAGATGCTGTTACTCAACTTGCAGGCACTTCTGCTAGTGCAGTAGGCAGTTGTGCTGTCGGGTCGGTGTCGGCTCGTGGTGACCACAGAGCCCTGTGGTTGTCTTTGGTAGAATACAGGAGGGGTTTACCATTGCCTCCGCATGTGCAGTATGAGATGATGCCTTTCAGCATCTTCCTATATCGCTGCTGCCCGATAAAGGTGTTTCTCATAGTCTGAGAAATATACCAGTGGGGATTTGAACTGGCAACCTCTTGCTCCCTGGGCAAGTTACTTCCCCACGGCACCAGCAGGGCTACACATTTTTGGCCCACTCCATTTGGCAAGGGCACATGGAGCAGGGCCTCCAAGGAAGATCCTAAGGACTGGGTCAGGACATATGGAGCAAGGCGCTCTCTCAGGTAACCTGGTACAAGCCATTTAGGGCTTTAAAGGTTAAAACCAGCACTTGGAATTGGGCTCCGAAATGGACTGGGAGCCAGTGCTGCTGATGAAGTTC
The DNA here is from genome assembly GCF_027244095.1 of Hemicordylus capensis. Classification (NCBI taxonomy): domain Eukaryota; kingdom Metazoa; phylum Chordata; class Lepidosauria; order Squamata; family Cordylidae; genus Hemicordylus; species Hemicordylus capensis. The sequence continues at coordinate 26,795,683 of NC_069667.1, forward strand.
TGGAGTAATATGCTCAAAACATCCAGTCCCAGTTAATAATCTTGCAGCTGTATTTTGTACCAGCTGCAGTTTCTGGACCATTTTCAAAGGCAGCCTCATGTACAACGCATTGCAGTCATCTAAGCGAGAGGTTACCAGAACATGAATAACTGTGGCCAAGCTATCTCTGTCCAGGTCAGGTCACAGTTGGTGTATCAGCTGAAGCTGATAAAAGGAGCTCTGAGCCACAGTGGCCACTTGAGCCTCAAGCGGGAGTGCTGGGTCAATCAGCACCCCCAGACTGTGAGCCAGTCCTTCGGGGGGGATGTGCAACCCCATCTAGAACAGGCTGGACATCATTCACCTGACAGAGGTACCACCGACCAACAGTACTTCGGTCTTGTCTGGACTGAGTCCCAAGTTGTTCACCTTCATCCAGTCCATTATTGCATCCAGGCACCAATTCTGGACAGTCACCACTTCACCTGCATGTTATGAAAAAGAGAGATACAGCTGAGTGTCATCCACATGTCTACACTGTGCAGATATTGTCTATACTGTGTAGACATTTTCTACACAGACTACCAGGCAGCAGCTTCTCCAAGATTGAAAGCCGGAGTCTCTCTTGTCTTGGAGATGCTAGGGAGGGAACTTGGGACATTCTTCATGTAAGCATGCAGGTGCTCTTCCCGGAGTGGCATGCAGGTGCTCTTCCCCAGAGGGGAATATCTTACAGTGCTCACATGTAGTCTTCCATCCAAATGCAAACCAGGGTGGACCCTGCTTAGCACAGGGGGTAATTCCTGCTTGCTGGAAACGGGACAGAGGTTGGATTTCTGGTACGTCCGAAAGCATGAAACCTCTGCCCCATTGGAAAAGTGACCCGAGGTCTCCCTCCCCAAACTCTAGTTTTAACCTTTGGTCTGTTGTGAGTTTTGCTGTTCCTACCTGAGGTTAGCAGCCGGCTGCTGTATGTCCAAATTCAGAAAAGGAGGCTAGATTATCCAAAACTGGAGTTGAGGGAGGAAGCTCCTCCCTCTCTCCATTCTGATTTGTTGCCGTGGCTGTCCTTCAAGTGAAGGAGGCAGCCAATTCCCCTGCCCAGACAGCCAGTTCCTCCTCTTCTCTGTAGTCAAGGGCTGTCCTTAGGGCAGGGCAAGCAGGGCGAATGCCCTAGGCTCCGCTCTTTTAACCTCCATTAGAATTAACTGGAAGGGGACCCCGCACTGGCTGATTTGCTCCAGGGCCCACACCCCGCCAGAGCTCTCTAAGGATTGCCCTGCTGCAGTCTCCCTGACTGCAGTTTGGGTACTGGCCCTTATGTCCGAACGCGGACAGGTAAGCATGCAAGGGAGGTGGAAACGTGGGTCCATGTTATGTGCACATGTAGTGAGTGTTTCAGTTGCTGCTGCCCCTCAAAGGCATCTCTTTACCCCACAGCAGCTGAAGCCGAAACACAGGCTTTCTCTCCAACTGCTCTCTTTAGCAAATAACAAAAAATGTCCTTTACAAAGGAAGGGGGGAAGTGATTGTGGTGGTGGTGGGGGGGAGGTAGGTTTAATGAAGATAAAGACTGCTGAAATCAAAAGGCTGAGGGGGAGGGAAGTGAGTCAAGCCAGGAGACATAATCTGAGGCATGCGAACAAAAGACCTTCAAGAATAAATCACGAATACAAAGTGATAAATACCCGTGATAGTAGGACTGACAGCCTGATAGTGTATACATCACAGTAATCCAAAATGAAAACAGTATCTTTCAATCTTCTAGCGCCTAAAAGGCCCCGAGCTATTATTAGGTGATAGGTAATCGCTCTACAAGTTACTTTTTGGACAGAGTTTCTCTGGTCCATCCCCCTCCCATATCTCCTCCCTACAAATAAAAAAGACACGGAATCTTCCAACTCAGCTGCTGAGTGTTCCATCTGGAAGCACAGAAGGAACATAGGCACATAGGAAGCTGCCATGTACCCTGATCCATCTTGCTCAGTATTGCCTACACAGACTGGCAGCGGCTTCTCCAAGGTTGCAGGCAGCAGTCTCTCCCAGCCCTATCTTGGAGATGCTGCCAGGGAGGGAACTTGGAATCTTCTGCTCTCCCCAGAGAACAGAGGAAGCTGCTTTATACCAAGTCAGACCATTGGCCCCATCTCTCTCAACATTGTCAACACTGACTGGCAGCGGTTCTCCAAGGTTACAGGCAGGAGTCTCTCCCAGGCCTACCTGGAGATGCTGCCAGGGATTGAACCTGGGGCCTTCTGCACGCAAGCAGATACTTCACCACTGAGCTCCAACCCCATCCCCTAAAACCCTCTTGAAATTCCCCAAATGTTTCATTTAAGGAAGACACCCATCTCACTATGGATTTGCTTTGGGTGAAACTGTGGTGGCAACTCTGCCTTATAACGTGTGTGTGGTTCTCTCCTCCAAGCTCAGTAGCTCAGGCGAGACAGAAGGAGGAGGAATCGACTTTGTTTTGAATTTTGGTATATAGTCAAATCAGGTAGTATGTGGAGTTTGCAGGGTTTCTGCATTCCAAGGACAAAAACAGCATGATGCTGTCTCCAGTGTCATCTGGGCCAGAAGACAGCCTGCTGTTACCTGCCAAAGCAAGAGGGAGAACTTGTCATGCATGGATCTCACGGGACTGAATCAGGCTTAAAATGAAGCCTTGTCACATGCTACTGTGAAATGTACAACTCCCAGGTCCGATTTAATATTTGCTCACGTTACACACAATTAGGGTCGCAATGGCTTCGCAAATGGTTCTGTGTTAACCTTCGGCTTTGAATCCTGCTTGAAGGGAAAAAATGGTGAAGAAAATATTACCATCACTGGTAAATGTTTAAATTATGCCATGGAAGGGGGAGAAAGATCCTAAAACTGGACTCAGAGTGTTAGGTGCCAGCAATCTCCTGAAATGTTGGCAACTTGCTGGCTCCAACAGAGATTAGAAACTGCCATCACTTTTCTCTAGAAAACCATGATATATATATATTTTGATTTGACAATGGGGGAATGTCTTTCTTACTTAAACCTAACAAATAAAGTTGTTTATTATTTATTATTTATTTCAGAAATGACAGCTTTCTCACAGCAGTCAGCTCAACTATCAGCCCCATTTGCTTCCCAGAATGCACCAGGAACTGATCTGGAATTATTAAGATTTTGCTTTCAGGATGGAGGCAGGGATAAAGTCTTGACTCTAAATCCTTGGGTTTTATTACTTTGCAACGGCTTTGATTGTTTTATATTGTTGTCTTCTTGCAACTGTGAGGCATGCCTGCACAGTTGAGATTGTTACAAGCCTGTGACGTTTCAGGGGACCTCACATGGGGGGCTCGTGCTGGGGGGGGGCCTTGCAGCTGGGCAGTTTGGGCACCTAGGAGCACCCCTGAAGGGGGCCAATGTTCACCCCTCTCCCTGGCGACCCCTTGGAGTGAGGGAGATAGTGAAGAAAATAGGGAGGGGTGGAGCTGGGGACCCTCAGGAGCTGGGGGGCCCCAGGTTCTTTGAACCCATTGCTCAATTATAGATCTACCCTTAGGAGAGCAAGGCCCTGGATGCTATCCCAGCCTGCCTTGTGTCATCTTGCAATCATTGGTCCAGATGGCCAAGGGGGCGGGCTTGCCTGGAGCAAACCAGAAATTCACATCTCAGTTTGTCAGCCTGAGTGAACCTCTGGTGTGGGTTCACACAATCATGGGCAGCTGGGTAACCGAGATTCCGAGCAGGCTGTGTGAATCCACCCAATGTTTTCATGTTCTACGAAGCCTTGAGGTAATTTTGACGCAAGGCAGTCTATCATATCAAGAGCGATCATGAGAATCTGGCCACTTCTTCATGTTTTAATCCAGGATCAAGCTAAGGACCTGAAATCCATATTGACTAAAGTACTGAATTCCACCTCAAGAACTTTTGGAATTATCTTGAAACAACACACTGGCTGACGTGATGAGGAAAATGACTTAAAGTAGGAGGACAAGTTAGACATTGCTGACATTGTCCTTTTGATTTGGATGGGACTACTTTGAGTCATTTTCCTCATCATGTCAGCAAGTGAGTAGTTTCAGTGGCCAATGATTCTAAACAGTTTTCCTTTGTAACATCAAGGTGCAAAAGAAACAAGATTAATACTTATTTAAAAGATGATTAAGTTGTATGATGCCTTTCTCAGTTACTTGTGTAAACTGAAACAAATTGCTTTTGCCGACAAAGGCCTCAAGATGGATCCACTTTCAATACTATTTCATTCCCCAGTCGGTCCAGAACATAATATATATAATATATCTCCATTCATTCATGTAAAGTATCTTGCTTATCTTGCAAAGCTGACATCCAGCCCCTGAGGTAACATTTCTTACCAATCTTCTTTTTTTTTTTTTTGAGCAACAGGGCCCGATGATGGACGATTATGATAGGTATGTGTTTCTTTTGTGACTGACACCCAGACTGACGTTGCATGCATGCCATCCAAAAAAGCATGCTTGTATCAGCGGCATGCCTGTTTGTGAAGTGTGGGCACACGTGTGTTTGTGCAGGTTGATTGCTGCTGATCTCCTTTCCCCCCAGAAGCACCTCTGTGCAATCCGCAATTATGTCCCTGAGGGTCACAGGGATGGGGAGATCAGCAAAAATCCCGAAGCAGGATCCAGAAGCAGGATTATAGCCGCTGCACATGGGCTTTTTCTGGGCTGCACATGTGTAGTGTTATTCTTGATATCAACTAATATGTTTACCCCCTCCCCATATAAAATGGGTGCTGGGGCTGTGTGGGTGAGGTGCATTGGTTTATTATGATTTTGCTGGTGTAAATAATTTGATCTTGCTTTTATTATTATATTGTGAGCTGTCTTGAGTCTTTTACACTGAGGCAGATTGACAAGATGTAAATTATTTTAATAGATACATCAATAAGTAATAGTGTTTGAACCAACATTTCTAAGAAATATAATCCGAAGCAAAGTTCAGAACCTAAATCTGGAAGGTTCAAGGGAAGCCCAATGAATTTCTATATGACAAGTGCAAAGCACCCCCCACACACTAACAGGGTCTGTGTAATGTATTCCTTTATCTAGAATGCTGGGAGTTAAGTTCTTTGTATAATTTTCTTAAATATTATTGTATACATTTCTGTTCTTAGGATGAAAGAATTCATAGTTTCTTGGAGGTTGTGGGTTCATTCCAACTGTCTTGGAGAAGATGACAAGATGTTTTGTTCTGTTTTTCTCCTCTCCTAATTCTCATTATTTCTTTTTCTTTCTTTGTGGCTGATAATTATAATGCTGGGAGAACATCAAGTACTGCAGGAAATAGGAAGTCTTGGTGATTTTTGAGGTTCATGTTTCCTATAGAAAAACCTAGAGGCAGGTCACATTGGGGCCAAGATGGAGTAAGTGTAATAATCCCCCAAAATTCACCCCATTGCTGCTGCTCCCCTACTGGAACACAGGAACATAGGAAGCTGCTTTATGAGTCATATGTCAGACTCTTGGTCCATCTAGTTTAATATTTACACAGACTGGCAGCGACTTCTCCAAGTTTTCAGGCAGGAGTCTCTCTCCCAGCCCTATCTTGGAGATGCTGCCAGGCAGGGAACTTTGAACCTTCTGCCTGCAAGTGTGCAGGTGCATTTCCCAGAGCGACCCCATGCCATAAGGGGAATATCTTAACAGTGTTCACACATGTCATCTCCCATTCAAATGCAAGCCAGAGTGGACCCTGCTTAGTAAAGGGGACAATTCATGCTTGCTACTACAAGACCAGTTCTCCTCCATATCCTTCTGCCAACTTGAAGGAAAGGCACCTCTTTATGAACTCAGGGTTATTTTCTTGATAATCTATCTATAGCATCAATGTATATAATATCAGAATTCCACAAGGGCTAATTTCCATTTATGCTTATGAGCAATAATGTGAAATATACCAATAAACTTGTTTCAGAAATCTAACATGTAGGACAACGTTCACTGTGTTCCTATTTCCCCCCTCTCATTTTCTTGTCAGGATGACCTTATCAAAGCAATTTATGTTGACAATTTTCTCAGACTGTATTTTTCCCTGCAAGCTATAGCAACATGTGTGTCTAAGTTATTAGACGTAATTTAGAAATGTGTGAGGATGATTATTCATCAACATTTGGCTTTTTGAAACTCTCCACAAGTGCGATCTTCTACGAAAAGTATTAAAGCAAGCAAATCAATACATCCATACCAACAATTCTTACGGCCCAGAATTTAACATAGGTCAGATTTCATGGTATAAAGAGCCAACACAACCAGCAAGAAAGTAGGAAGAAGTTGATGCCATTGGTACAAACTGTAAGGTTGACCTACCTTCTATTATTTTCCAAATCTTGAAATAACAAGAATAGAAGAAAAGTGGAACCTGAAAAGTTTATTTTCAGAATTTAGTTTATTTTAAGAGTTATCCTTCTCTGGCCTTCTCAACTAAGGCGAGCCTGTCCTATTAAAGTTTAAGAGCTGTACCTGTTGCCACCTACCAACTTAGATCAAAGAATGGCCTTTTACTTTTCCCACTTTTGCATATTTTCCCTATATGCATTCAAAGCATCAAGGTCAATGAGCTCCTCTCTTTGAGGGGTGTGTGGCTTCCTGAATATTTTATATGGGAAGGCTGAAAGGTGACAGAATAATGCCGGGTACTTATGATTATAGATGCACAGAAATAAATAGTCAGTAGCAAAATAATGGATTCTCAATAATGTATTGGACCTGGCAGCTTTTAGGATGTCAGACATAAAACCTGCCTATATAAATGAGCTATCGAAGACGCTACCGCTGTCGAACACCATAGCCATTCTAACTAGTCAGAAATGGAGCGAGACTTTGAACGCCAACCTCCCCCCCTCCGACGACTCCACAGAAGCAAAATGGCTTTTGATATTGAATCTTTCAAAGCTGAGCTCGTTACTGATAGGAGGCCATTCCCCTGCAGTAATAGAAGATTATAATGTCTCAGATAATGTCAGGGAGGGTGAAATGTTCAGCATTAACCAACAGAGCAGCAAGCAGCCAGGCTGAGATGCAGTTCCAAATTACATTCCCAGCTCAGTTGTTTCGGAAACAGCTGTCATCTGAAACAGGGACGCTTCTGAAATTCTCCGTGATTTTTGGAATTCCAAATTACCTGGAGCATTCCCAGACAGTGGGCTTAAACATGGGCTTAAATGTGGGAGTTGAGTATTCTACAAAGAATCTTAGCCAACCCCCCCAAAACAATGCAAAAAGTGGATTTCTTTGCCCCAGACATAAATCAGGCTAAAGTCCAATATGCATGGAGGAACTCAAATTGTCTATGAAGTGCTTTCTGATTTATTACAACAACTTCAGGGTAAATCTGGCTGATATGTGAATGTAAAGTCGTCATTGGGGGAAGCTCCTGCTCTTGTTTCCAAAGTAGAACAATTCTAGGGAATTTTTCCCAAGTTGACTTGTGCCCTAGCTAAGCAGGGTCCACCCTGGTTACATTTGAATGGGAGACCACATGTGAGCACTGCAAGATATTCCCCTCAGGAGATGAAGCCACTCTGGGAAGAGCAGAAGGTCCCAAGTTCCCTCCCTGGCAGCCTCTCCAAGATAGGGCTGAGAGAGAGATTCCTGCCTGCAACCTGGGAGAAGCCGCTGCCAATCTATGTAGACAATACTGAGCTAGATAGACCCATGGTCTGACTCAGTATATGGCAGCTTCCTACCTTCCTATGCTCCTAACATTAATCAGAAGGCGAAGCATAGCTTTAGTTTAAACAGAGATAGAAGAACTTGATGAAATGAGTTAAATCTGGGAATATAAGGAAACATTTTCTTGCTTTTGTTTATGCCCAAAATGAACCAGAATATACCACATCCCTTCTTTTTCCTATGAAGGGCGGCCTCTTCTTCTCTCCTCATGCTTCTTGCAGGCTTTGAAAGGAGAGTGAAGTGAGGAACTCCTTGCAAAGCTTGCAAGAGTCAGATCCGTCCTGTCCAATGGCAGTGGTGGGGCATATTAGCAGCCTGCTGGCATCCCAATAACATGGCACCTGAAGCAAACTGTGATTCAGAGTCTGACTCCCCAACCTATAAGCTGGTCTGCAAGCAAAATTTGTTGGAAAACCCTTTCCCAAGATTCTTTCTCCTCAAGTTTGCAACTGCGGGCTGGAATTGGCTATCCATACCTTGTTGTATCTATTTGTTTGTTTGTTTGCTATACCACCCTTCTAACAAATGGCTCAGGGTGGCTTACATTAAAACAAAACAATTAAAATCAATTAACAGTTAAAAACAGAGACTATAAAACACCATAAAACAATTAACAGTTAAAACATTCAACACAGTTTAAAAACCCTGGAAAACCAGGTTACAGCAGATTAAAAACATTTACAACAATTTAAAAACCCTGGAAGGCCAGGCCAAAGAGATAGATTTTGAGGGCTGTCCTCGTATATAACATTAAGAGTTATATATGAACTGGGAAAGGTGCAGAAGGGTAACCAAGACGGTCAGGGGCCTGGAGCATCTTCCTTAAGAGGCAAGCCTACAACGTCTTGGGCTTTTTAGTGTGAAAGGGGTGACTCTGGGGAGACATGGCAGAGGTTTATAAATCTATGCATGGAGTAGAGAGAATGGACAGAGAGAAATTATTCTCCCTTTCTCACACAGTACTAGAACCAAGGGTTATCCCCTGAAACTGTTAGCCAGGAAATTTAGAACCAACAAAAGGAAGCTTTTCTTCACACAGCATAATCTATGCAATTCTCTGCCATGGGATGTGGCAATGGCCACTAACTCAGATGGCTTTAAAAGGGCCTTAGACAAATTCATGGAGGTCAGGTCTATCAATGGCTACTAGTCTGGTGACTGTGGGCCACCTCCAGCATCAGAGGCATGATGCCTCTCAACAGCAGTTGCAGGGGAGCAAGAGAAGGAGAGTAGGCATGCACATACCTCTTGCCTGTGGGGTCCCCAGAGGCATCTGGTGGGCCACTGTGTGAAATAGGATGCTGGAGTAGATAAACCTAGGACCTGATCCAGCAGGGCTATTCTTGTATTCTTATGACTTGATCAGAGCAATAGGCAAAACCTGAAGATTAGATTCCAAATGGAAGAGAATCGACTTTACTGAGTGTGTTTTGCACAAAACGGAGGGGTCCAGCAAGTCAGCAAACACCCTTCAGTGATGAAATGATGTTCCAGTCTAAGAACGGTGCTGAACTATCAATCATTCTAAAACAAGATTCTGCACTTTCCTTTTGAGCATATAGGAGGCAATTAGAATGCCACCATTTGTGGGGGTTTGTGGGGAATATTAGTGGGAATTCTCACTCCCTTGCCTGATTTATATCTGCCAATCTCTAGTTTAGATTCGGTATAATGATTAGCTCCTTTTATCCGGGGATGCTAGATAAATGTGTGAGATTGTCATTATTAAATGCTTCTGAAAGTAATTCTGAACCCTACAATTGCTCTACAGATTTATTAGAGTGCCGGTTAGCATTGCTAATTTGCAACTGGCTATTTGTTTAATGACAGGCTGATAAAGCGATATGTTAAACTTGAGTAGAAATTCGGTTGATGTAATATGCTCACTTCTGCAGAGTGCATTTGCATAAACATTTGGTAGGAGAAAATGAGTCCGCGGGCAGTTCTAAGCACATTTGGCTTGATAGGTTTTGAACAGGGTTTCTGCAACTTGAGTGATTTCTCTTACAATATTTTCATCAAAAGTTTCACTGAGGATAAGGAACTTGTAGACAGAATGCCCGCAGATGGTTCGAGGGGCATAATTTATGAGATGGTGAAGAGTAAAGGAGACACAATACTTAGTGTTTCAGTTGTTAGAAGTGGAAGATGAACATAGTTTAGCTAGACATTTCATTTAGCTGCCTACTATCAAAATACTCAAAGCAATATACATGCTGATCATGGTTTTTTGTTCATGAGATCTTGAATGTGGTCTAAACCGAATGTCCAGAAAAGCCATAGAATTATTGGACAATAGAGCTAGAATGGGCATCAAGTCCAATTTCCTAATACCAGCAGAAATCTCAAATTATCTTTTTTGCTACCGAGATAGTGGAACACTGTTTTCAGTGGTAGAAACCCATGAAGGGTGGTAGACCATCTAGCTACTTCTGCATGATATTTTAAAGACCTGAGTAATTAAGATTCCACCATACCTGTTCTACCAGTACATGTGTCAGTAATTGCAGTATAGTATGTTTGGGTCCCACCCCACCTATCTGACCAATGCTGCTCCACCCACTTCCTGGAGGGGGTTGCTGCACACTTGCTGGAGATATGCCCCCAATTGGTGTAAGGGATGAAGAAAGCCATCTCTTGCCTGCAAACATCAAGGCTGGTTGTAGTTCCATTGTCATGGCAATGGAATAGTATCCAGCCTGCCCTGTAGGACCTGGAATTCTTGTGCGGGTTGGGAGAGCCATTGAGCCCACACACAGCTTACAGTGCTGGCTTTGTAAGTCAGAGGGAAGAAGTCAATGAGGAAGCTTCCCCTTTTCTGTGATATGAGTTAATAAGTCAGAAAGGAGTAGGAGAAAAGAGAAATGGGGATTTAAACCCCTTTCCTCCATATAAGAGTCTGCAGAACTGAGGAAGCAGCAGCCAGCTTCTGACGTAATGTGGAACCGCGGGTCCAATGGACCTGCGGTTCCATGCCCCCTTCCCACTGCTCTCCCGTCCTCATTCAGACAAAACAGAGAGCTCCCTCTATGTCATCTTGCTGACTTCAGAGAGGAGAGGGGCCTGGCTGTGTGGGCTTCCTTCTTTCATGAAGGACAGCCTGCACAGCTAATAGCAGCTGGGGAGAGGGAGGAGCTTCCTCCCTCAACTCTGGTTGCAGAGGGGGGAAACTGCGGTGCTAGCATTCGGACATAATGCTGGCACCGCGAAACTGGAGGTCCAAGCAGTGGACCTCACCACAAACCGAAAAAAACAAAAGGCAGTTGTGGGAGGGAAACTGCGGGTCAATTTCTTTACAAAACTGTGGTTGCCCACATTCAGATGTGCAGCTTCTGAAACCGCAGGTGAAGGGACCTCCATTTTGTGTTACATGAGAATACATCCACTCTCTCCCCTTGATTGCCCCTTTATCCAGTGTCGCGGAGGGAGAGGAATTTCTCTGTTGTTCACCTCCAGAAGGCACTGAAATAATGCCCACACAGAATACAGAGTCAGATATATATATATATATTCCTAAGCAGAAGTAAATAATCAGCTCTTTTAGTGTTGCCAGTGCTTTCAGAAAAACAAACAACTGAGTCATTTTCTGGAATGAGGCTGAAACAATGGGGATTTTTTTTCACCTGCTGAATTTTTGGCTATAAAAGGCACAGCAGTTTTTAAAGGCGTCAACTATCATCACTGTAGAAGCATGCAGGCATGATTGATTTCCCACTCCCCAATCTGAAATGACCCCACCAGGACTAAACTCAAGATTATGAAAGCATTAGAAAGTCAAATGGTGGCCCCATTTCACTCAAGAGAAGCTTTGTTAATGGTTCTACTGGGAAGCAATGGAACAGCATGTAAGAGGACAAATGTCTATATTTATGGATTAAAATATGGAGCAAAGATTATCACAATTTGCCTGTAAATCAGATTAAACAGTACTTTGCAGAGACATCTTAATTTTCTGGCCTTATTGATCCAAGCAATGGAATTCTAAAGATTCCCCTCACCCTCTTTTGCCATTGATTTTTTATTCATTCTACATGACATATCACTCGAGCATGCTTTATCAGTCTATACAATCTCTGTCTTGCCTTTTTTGTTTTACAACAAAAATAAAATAAAGACTAATTAAATAATGTTCTAAAGAACATACTCCAGGAAAAAAAATCAATAGATACATGTTTTCTCATCAGAACATTTTAGAGTGTCTCATTAATAAACATGTTACGGATTTATTGTATATTTGCAGTGGAGCTATTATAATTCCTGTTATTTTGAAAATGTTATTTAGCACTGACAGACATTCACTTGTCTCTTGCAGCACCTGGGTCTGAACTGGGCACTATTCCATTATTATCCTATCAAGAAACGGAACAGGCTCTAGAAACCACTGGCTCTCTTATGCCTGATATGCACAGGATGGATAATCTGATACCAAGATATGGATCAGGGCCATATTAGTTTCCTTGGGCTGTTCTAGTTTCCCCTCGTGTATTGTTTTACAATGGACACAATCTCACAACCACGGCAAGTGTGGTTAAAGAGTTAACCATAATCCCTGCACCCCACACATCTCCATGGAATCTGGAAATCACAGTTAACTCTTTAACTGAGCTTTTCATGGTCATGGTAATCAGGATCCACCTATGAGGTCAGAGATGGAAAGGATATATTATGTTTGCTTTATTTTTGTAAACTGCCCTGGAAACACTGCTGAAGGACATTATATATATATACACACAAACACACACACACACACACACACACACACACACACACACATATTCATAATAAGGAAAGAAGATTTGATGAACTGTGAACTGAACAATGGACGTATTGTTCTTCAAGTTGTGAAATAGCAGGATTTGGTGTTAAGTCTGTTGCGGTGTTAATGTGGAGCCCGGAAGACAATTTGAAGGCAACGTAGTGACTTATCACAGCCTAACAGTTCTATGAGCACCACCTACTGGACAAGGAACTAATTACAATTCCAAGATACACCTCAATGCAGTAGTCTGAAACCTCACAAAAGCTGCCAATAACTCTGCCCCATTCTTTCCTTATCTTGCAGAATACCCAAGATCATTAAGCTTTATATTGGGGGAGGGCAGGGGGCATCCATTGTGCGATACCTAATGCAACCTGCAGAACAAACATGCCTTTTTGTCTCTGGAGCATCGATGGCAACACTCAGGCTGTTTCCGCACATAACGGAAAACTGCAAGTCCAACACTCCATTACGCCCACCTACCCACCCCACACCTCCGAGCTAATCCCATCTGCAGTCTGGGAGACTGCAAAGTGGAGGGGGGACGGGCTGCACAGGCTTCCTTCGAGGCATGAAGGACAGCTGCAGCAGATATTCGGGGAGCAGAAAGGGCGGAGCTTCCTACCCTCAACTCTAGTTTGGACACAGCAGCAGATTCCGGATGACACAATGCCACTTTTTGACCTGAGGTTTCTGCGTCAAAACCTGCTACAAACCGAAGGCTCAAATTAAGGGGTCAGAAACCTCGGGTCAGGTCGTTGATGAAACTGTGGGTTCATGCATTTGGACAACGCCAATTTATAACCTCTGGCATAGCTACCTCTGGTTTGACATTATGTCTGAAAGCAGCGCCAGATATTAAGGAATTCCCATGAACAGCCTAACCCAAGCTAGAGCAGCCCAGCCTGGGTTGCAGCGCCAGGATCAGGGCAAATCCTGGCACTACCTGCCCAACTAGCCCTGCTATTAACCCAGGCCCTTTTCCAGGGCTAAGGGCATGAGCACACCCTTAAACCTGGTGCCAGGATCATGTGGAGGCTTGGGTTGGACTCAGCCTGAGCACGCACAGAGTCAGGTGCCTAGAGTGTCAACTCCTGGGGGATTCCCCCAATGCACCGCCCTCGTTGAGTGGTGCATTGTGGGATATCTGGATGCCAGGGTGCATTGTCCAGGCCTCTAGACAACTGTGCTGCTCCAAGCATCACTTATTGTGTGGGAGTGCAATTTGTGCATCCCACCAATGTGACAGGATCATCTGGGAGGAAGGTGAGTTTGGCACAGCCTACCCGCCGGCCCAGTCATATGAATAGCATTCTTATGGAACAAAGCAGAATGCCCCATCAGCACCCTTGCCTGAAGAATCCTCTTTTAGTTACTGACTTGGCCAAACTGCCTAAAGAATCCTGAATCTCAACTCTTCAACAAAATCTTGAGACTCCCTTGTTCCATTCAACCAACACTCCTGTCCATCCTTGCTTTTGTCTTTAATAACATCCTTTACTTCCCATGAGCCAAATGATAAATACAAGAGCTATACAATTATGAATAACTCCTCCTTGACTTTCGGGGATCCCTGCCTCCCGATCACGGAAGTGTCTGCCATCACAGATAGGACCTTATCTAAGAATCTCCACATGTGAGTAGGCCCGCCTACTACAAGTATTAGATTTCAGCGGTGACCGGATCCTGATCATTAAACCATGACTCCTAGTGAACAACAACAACCATGTCCATAACCATTTCTTTCCCAAGGCAATTCTAAGGTGTTGGTCAACTAAAGCATCCACATAAGCTGTTTGTCCCCAAATATCAACCAGGTCACACTGCAGTTAAGCACTAGGAACATAGGAACCCAATATTGCCAGATGCCACTCATAGGAACATCGGAAGCTGCCATATACTGAGTCAGGCCATTGGTCCATCTAGATCAGTACATAGACTGGCAGTGGCTTCTCCAAGGTTGCAGGCAGGAATATCTCTCAGCTCTATCTTGGAGATGCTGCCAGGGAGGGAACTTGAAACTTTCTGCTCTTCCCAGAGCGGCTCCATCCCCTGAAGGAAATATCTTCCAGTGCTCACACTTCTAGCCTCCCATTCATATGCAACCAGGGCAGACCCTGCTTAGCTAAGGGGACAAATCATGCTTGCTACCACAAGACCAGCTCTTCTCCCGCTAATCCATTCCAGGCACAGAAAATAATCCTAAATATTCCTAAAAATTTCTGTTTGCTGAAATATCAGCATTCATGCTCATTCAGACTGCACAGGGCCTTGTCGAATTGTTTGCTTCAAGCCATCTTTGGAGTTGTAAATTTCCGTGTTGCATCCAACAGCATTTGAATTATCCCACTAGCCAGTAGTGAGTCTTGGGGGCATTTCAAATTGTTTGGCCATAAATAGTGAATGCCTTGGACTTAACTAATTAGCAAGAACAGCCACTGCAGCTTCTCCTGGGAAAAAAAGAAAGAAAGAAATTCTTTGAACTTGTCAGGAGCATAATAATAAATCAGTTGGAAATGACTAATTAACGATGTTTAAGAACAGCCAGTGGAGATTATGAAAGACAACTACAAGAAACTATTTTTGAGTCACAGAAATGTTGGAAGGATCTGTGGGCACCAGGAGTCAGAATTGACTTGACAGCACACTTTACCATTAAGAGATGGTGCAGGGATAGAAGAGCAAGATGAGCTTAGGAAGGAAAGAGCACTCTCCATGGTCCTGATCTGTGGGGATAAAGAGCTGCCACCTAATAGCACAGCGGGGAAATGCTTGACTAACGAACAGAAGGTTGCCAGTTCAAATCCCCGCTGGGACTATATCGGGCAGCAGCGATATAGGAAGATGCTGAAAGGCATCATCTTATACTGTGTGGGAGCAGGCAATGGCAAACCCCTCCTGTATTCTACCAAAGACAACCACAGGGCGCCAGGAGTCGACGCCAGGAGTCGACGCCAACTTGACAGCACACTTTACCTTTACACTGGTCTAAAATGCCTGTACCTGAACACTCAGGCGGTATGCAGTATACAACCTACTACCTCATACCTTGCAGCCACTGAGATATAGTCCAATGTGTTGGAAACCTAATGTAGGACAATTGCGTTCCTGCAGCATATTAATAGCCAAAAGAGCCACCTTGGCTTTCCAATCAGTGAAGGATAAATGAATGGAGCCGTTGGAGTCGAACTTCCCCCACTGAAAGTAACAGGGGACTTTGGAATTAATTGTTAGGAGAATTGGGGTTACACTCATATGCCTTTTTTCATCTGTGAAATGGCGAGACATGTCACGAAATTATGCTGACTGAATTTTAGTGGCAAGTCAGAAAATCTTTCCAACAGTGAAAGCAACTCTAGGAAGGGGAAGAGTAGGCCGGTTTCACCGATTCCGTTCCCAAGCAATTATTTGAGTCCACAACTACTGTACATAAACCACTTCTTTAAGCAGGGAATTCATTTTTAGCATTTCACTTTTAATACCCCAGCAGCTGGTATCATGTGAAATGAAGATGGATCCCAGTCCCCAAAGGGCTCACAATCTAGAAGGAAACATAAGGTAGACACCACAACAGCCACTGGAGGGATGCTGTGTTGGGGTTGGATAGGACCAGTTTCTCCCCCTTGCAAGAGAATCGCCACTTTTAAAAGGTGCCTCTGCTCAGTGAATCACTCATTCATCTCCATCACCACTAGGAGAGGACAGCTGGTCTTGTGGTAGAAAGCATTACTTCCCTTAGCTAAGCAGGGTCCACCCTGGTTGGATATGAATGGGAATCTTGATGTGTGAACACTAAGATATTCTCCTCAGGGGATGGAGCTGCTCTGGGAAGAGCAGAAGGTTCCAAAGTTTCCTCCCTGGCAGCATCTCCAAGATCGGGCTGAGAGAGATTCCTGCCTGCAACCTTGGAGAAGCCGCCGTCAGTCTGTGAAGACAATACTGAGCTAGATGGACCAAGGGTCTGACTCAGTATATGGCAGCTTCCTATGTTCCTATGTACTACTGACTCAACAGTGGAACACCCTCACCCAGCTCTCTGGTCTCCTCTCCCCTCTCTTCATTTTCCTCTCCCCCATTGCCACTCCCTATATATTGCTTCCACTCCCTATATATTCTCCCATTGCCACTCCCTATATATTGCTTCCACTCCCTATATATTGCCCGTCCACAAGCATCAATGGAGCAACCAGAAAAGGGAATGAGATGAGGAGGGAGGAGCTACATTTGGTGCTATGCCTCTGACTGGGTTGCTAACTCAATAATACACCCCACATTTTAACGATAGCTAGGAGCAGGCCACTGGCTTCCTCACTTTCCCTTTCCTGGGACTGGTTGCCTCTCCCTTCCCTTGTTGCCTTTAACTGTAGTTTAGCGTTGCATCCACATCACTGTCTACCATACTTACCATTAACCAGAGAGCCCTTCTCTGCCAAGTGGAGATGCCGGGGTTTGAAACTGGTACTACATGCTTGCAAACCACTGAGCTATGGGGGCCTCTCCCATCCCAGTCTCTTAATTCTGAGTTAAATATGATGCCTTGCTGGCCACTGGCAAAACACGTACCCATGGAAATATCCCATGGATCCACTGCCTCATTTAAATGCCTTTACCATGCACATCAGCCTATGAGTGTGCCGTGTTCCTAGGCCAGAGATCATTTGAATCGGGCTTCCGTTAGAGATTTAACAGCTGTTCCTCCTGCAGTGTAAAGTGAATTATATATGTCTAAGATGAGCTTTTACTTTAATACCACATTAATGATGTGTCTTACTGATGTTAATTTTTTTAGGAATATTTAAGCAGTCGTTAGCAAGTGTATAATCTTTCTCCGCTTAAATATTAGGGCCAACTCAGCAGCTCAGTGGCTGAAGTGTATCAGTGTATTTCTATAGCATTAGATAATGCTTAACACTCTCAAACTGATTTGCTCTATTAAATGCTAGGCTTGGCTATGTTTTTTACGTCATTCATTTAGGCTTGGCTATGTTCTTTTGAATTCATTCACTTAAACATCCAAAGTCCTCTCATTATTCTTTTGCTGAGAACAGTTCATTATTTACCTTTTTTCCCTTCTTCTTCTTCTTCTGCAGAACGGGAAACAAAATTTTAAGAAATCCATTACTTGCAAAGCACAGGATCCAAAAAGCAATATATTCAGACAGATTGGTTATTTACTGTGTCCTTCTGCTCCACATGGGTGGGTATTTATGCACAACTTGAGGTGGATACCTGACATAAAATAAAAAGGTTTTATAGCACCTAGAAGACATCCAAATTTCTCTCAGCACTGACTTTCATGTTCTAGGAGTCCATTTCAACCGATCCATGAAGAGGTGTGTGTGTATGTGTGTGTGTGTGTGTGTGTGTGTGTGTGTGTGTTTTGTCTCTGTGTGTAGAGATACAGAAAAAAATGTAAAATGTTGGGACAAAGGGTTATGGGATGCAAAATATACAGTTAGTAGCCATTATTATGTAAAGTTAGAATGTAACAGGTAAGTGTTGCAAAATCAAATAAATCAAATCAGATAACTAACTGCTGCAATAGCTTACATTCTGCTCAGTATGAGATGATGCCTTTCAGCATCTTCCTATATCGCTGCTGCCCAATATAGGAGTTTCCTATAGTCTTGGAAACAGACCAGCGAGGTTTCGAACTGGCAACCTTTTTATCGCTAGGCAAGTTATGTCCACTTCAGAAAAAGTCCAAAATACAGGAAGAAATTCAGACAAGAAGAATTTCAGAAGTATGCCTACTCAACAATACCTCAAGGGTAGATTTCAAAACTCATAATTACCATTACGATTTATTCATACATGCACACAAACACACACACTGGCTTTAGGCAAAATTGCATTTTTCAAGTTTCACTTTCCCTCCAAAAAAGTAGCATATCATAGATCCTCCTTTGTCTTAATTAAGCATAGGATGAATAAGTCAGTTAAATCCATACTCATTTCATCCAAAACCCTCAGCTCAATGTGACAAATAGGATAGAATCAAGAACACGTACAAATTCACATCCACCAAGATGTTACCTTGTTACCTGAAGATTAAGAGAAGCATTTAAGGA
The DNA here is from genome assembly GCF_027244095.1 of Hemicordylus capensis. Classification (NCBI taxonomy): domain Eukaryota; kingdom Metazoa; phylum Chordata; class Lepidosauria; order Squamata; family Cordylidae; genus Hemicordylus; species Hemicordylus capensis. The sequence continues at coordinate 26,814,189 of NC_069667.1, forward strand.
TTCACAGTATGTTCTCTCCTAATGTAACAGGCAGATGAGTTTTCAAATGCTAAAAAAAATAAAAAAAATCACAACATTACCTGAGTAAATCCAATTTGCTAAATCCCATTTAGTCAAGTTGTAGGGCTGTTTTCTCCCAACATCAGCTGCTTGGCTTGCAGTCTATAATGAGATTACTACAGCAGATAATGGTTGTGACTAGTTCCATTATGGTGGGTGCAGAATTAGAAGTGGCTGAAAATAAAATGGTTCTTTAAGTAGATTGAGGTAAGTCTTAATTCTTGAGCAGAAAGCAGCATTGGTGAGGGAAGTTGTCACAGAATTGCGTGATATCTCATGCAAATCACATTAGTGGGGGAAATGACAATGAGAGTGGCTACTATTGGCCAATGTCCATTCCAGAGGACTTCTGCAAAGAAAAATGGGACAACCACATGGATGCCACTTTCAACTTCTTGGTGGAAGGCAAGAATATGAATGTGGCATGCAATTCCATTTAAGCTGGAAGAACCTAAAGTTCACCGCAGTCCATCTTATACGGAGAATTTGTATCCTTGCCCTCCATCAAGAAACTCAGCATGGTGTACATTGTACTTCTTTTCTTTACAATAGCCCTCAGTCCTCTGAGGCAAGTTAGGAACTTGCCAGCCAAACTTCATTGCTGAATGCAGATTTGAACAGGTCTTTATAGGCAACATAGGAAGCTGGCTTTCACCAATGGTGTCAGACCATTGGTCCATCTAGCTCTTTATTGCCCACTCAGTGGCAGTGTCCTCCTGGATTTCTGACTAGGACTATGCCAGGTATTCAGCCTACAACATTTTGCATGTAAAGGAGATGCTTCTCTACTGAGATATGGTCCTTCTCAGACTAAAGTGTCAACCTAGTCATTATACAACACTGAGGGTTCCCTTGTTGCCAGTGCCACCACAATCTTGTCTAAAGCAAAATGTTCTCTCTCTCTCTTTCTCTCTCTCTCACTCTCACACACAACAACAACAAATAAGATGGATCCCTGTCCCCAAAGGGCTCACGATCTAGAAAAGAAACATAAGATAGACACCAGCAACAGTCACTGGAGGTCCTGTGCTGGGGGTGGAGAGGGCCAGTTACTCTCCTTCTGCTAAATAAAAAGAAAAATCATGTTATAAAGGTGCCTCTTTGCCCAGTTAGCAGGGTATAGACACACACACTTCCTCATCAACAACCAGAGAGATGGTAAAAGTATTTCTTTTTTGAATTAGAGTACTGTTTCATAAACAAAAAATGCTCCTGTTATTTGAATTATATTAGCTGCATCAGATAGTTGCTGGCTTTACAGATAACTTCAAAAGCAATTTTAGAAGATATTTCTGCTCAAAACAAACACCTGATTTGATGAACCCTTCACAAGCTAGTAATATATTGTCTTCAGGAGAAAGGTTGATATAAGAGAAATTGCATTTCTTGTATCCGATGCATTGCATCATTTTTATGTATTTCAAACAGGGGACAATCTAAACCTGTCATGGAGGACCTGAATATGGCATATGATGGATACAATATTCTACAAGTGGTAACAGATGTAAAGCATTGTGTGTGGCATTCAACGTGTAAATATCACCTGATATAGTAAATCTTTGTTTTCTGTCCCTTTTCTAACTGAGAAAGCTCAAATTCAACAATCCAATGTAGGCATCATTCACACACACACAAACACACACACACCCCACAAATAATGGGTGTATTCTTAGTTAGGTGAAAAATGCATTTGAAAACATAACACCTGTGGTGCATAAGCTGTTCTTATGCATATGGAGAACCTGACCATAATTTCCTTTGGGAAAAGAGATAATTGTTATTTGGGAATAACAGGTAATACAGTAGTTTAAGTTCCTTTCCTGACCTTGTGTTTAGTGAATGGTTGCAAGAAAACCACAGACTGGGGGAAAATATAGAGGCTACTATCATTCAGGAATCTGCACACAGAGAGATAGTCTGTGGCTCAGTGGCAGAACATTGGCGTTGCTTGCAGAAGTTCCCAGGTTCAGTCCCTGGCAGCATCTCGAGGGGCGGGGAGACTAGGAACACAGGAAGCTGCCATATTCTGAGTCAGAGCCTTGGTCTATCTAGCTCTGTATTGTCTACACAGACTGGCACCAACTTCTCCAAGGTTGCAGGCAGGAATCTCTCTCAGCCCTAGCTTGGAGAAGCCAGGGAGGGAACTTGAAACCTTCTGCTCTTCCCAGAGTGGCTTCATCCCCTGAGGGGGAATATCTTACAGTGCTCACACTTTAAGTCTCCCATTCATATGCAACTAGGGCAGACCCTGCTTAGCTAAGGCAACAGGTAATGCTTGCTACCACAAGACCAGGTCTCCTCTCCTGCCTGAAACCTTGAGGAGCTGCTGCCAATCAGTGTAGACATTAGTGAGCTAGATAGGCCAAGGGTCTGATTAGGTCTAGGCAACTTCCCATGTCCCTAAAGAGACCTACTTCTCCATTTTAGGTGTTATACTTGCGCAATTGGATCCAGAAAGAATGTCATCCCTCAGAGATCATCTGGATCATCAGAGAGGGTTAAGTCCATTGGAGGGTTAAGCCCTGCTTGCATGATCTTGGGCATATTCATTCATTCATTCATTCATTCATTCATATACCGCCTGACTCCAAAGGCTCCAGGCGGTTCACAAAAACAGATAAAATAAAAGCAGAGTAAAACAATCATTATAACAACAATTTAAAACATTCACAGATTACTGAAAGCCATACTAAAAAGGTGCACCTTAAGGGCTCTATTAAGGATGGGTAAAGATGTTGAATCACAAACAGCCATAGGGAGCGCATTCCAGAGCTCAGGAGCAACTACAGAGAAGGTCCTCTCACGAGTCACTGCCAGGCGAGCTGTTGGCGTCCAGAGACAGACATCTCTTGAGGTCGTTAATATGCAGTGGGGATCATGCAGAAGATTACATTAGAGCAGAGCAAGGTCTTTCTAGTTCCAAATCTTGGTGTTACCACCAGCAGGACATGATGAAAGCCTCCATTGCTGTTTCTTTCCAGCGCATGAACTATGAACTATGAATCATATTGACATCCATCTTAGTCACTGTTGTCTGCATTGACTAGCACTGGCTTTCCAGGGTTTCAGACATTGGATCTTTCACCTCAGCCCTATCAGAAGATGCTGGCAGGGAATGAGCCTAGGATTTCCTTCACACAAGGTAAAGAATGTCCTCACTCTGAATGTGCAAAGACTTGCCCATCACTCAGCCCTCACTCTGAATGTGCAAACACTTTTGCCTCTGTTTGCGCCCCCCCCATAACAACTCTTTTAGCTCATGAACACAAGCGTTGGGAAAAACCGTCCTTCATTTTAGCCCTAATCAAAATGGCAGTTGCTTTGCTAAGTTCGCCCAGCAGAAAGATGCTTTTTGCATATCGTCTGTAAACACCATTTGGTTTTCAGAGAGTTGAAAGGGAATTTTTAATACTTGATATTGGTTGTTAATGACCATTTCTAAGCAACTCAGGCATTCAGCATATCCAAATTAAGAAAATTCTCCACGCTTCACTTTTTTTAAAAAAGAAAAAGTTGTACTGGAAGCCAGCTGTGGTTCTCTGAGGACGACGGCTTAATGAAGACAGCACCTCCATGAATGCTCAAGTAGAATATTGGTACAAGGCGGGAGGGAGGGGGAGAGAGAGCTTTCCTGTATGCCTTGGGGAAACCACAGCTTTTCACTTGATTTTGCTTTAACCACTTTCAGAGAAAGGCAGAACTAGACATAATGCTGATCAAAGGCTTGCTGCCTAAACCAGAATCCAGTTAAGAACCTAGGAAGCTGCCTTATACCGAGTCAGACCATTGGTCCATCTAGCTCAGTACTGTCTTCACAGACTGGCAGCGGCTTCTCCAAGATTGCAGGCAGGCGTCTCTCTCAGACCTATCTCGGAGATGCCAGGGAGGGAACTTGGAACCTTCTGCTCTTCCCAGAGCGGGCCCATCCCCTAAGGGGAATATGTTACAATGCTCACACATGTAGTCTCCCATTCAAATGCAAACCAGGACAAACCCTGCTTAGCAAAGGGGACAATTCATGCTTGCAAGACCAGCTCCCCTCCTCTCTTTCTATGTTCCAGCACTCACTGAAGCATTTTGAAATGATCTGCTTGGTAATCTGTTAAATTATCTTTCCCTATCAATAGTAAGACAGACTGACATAGTTACCATTCTTCACAAGGCTCAGCTAACTCAACCCACAATGAAACTCAGAAGCTTGTCTTTAAAAAGGACCAGTAAATAATGGGCAGGACCTTTGCTGCTTTCTTTTCTTCTTGTATTAACACTTTTCATATATCTTGGTACTGGGCTGATCGGAGCCAGATGGAGACTGTTCAAATGTTCATGGGTTGTACTCATCACAAACATATGTTCTTAGAATAATGGTTTCACAGCAAATAGCAACCCAGATTTAAAAAAAAAAACACCTAGAAAAAACCCTATGATGAGACTCATAACACAAGAGGCACAGATAAACACTGAGATGGGCACAGCTGGATGAGAAGATATCAGATACTTTAGCCTGTAGCAGGATATGATCAGTAATTAGTTCTCTACATATCACCCAACTGGAGAAATCAGCAAATGGAGTTTTGATTTGTTCCAACAGGTGCAGCAATAGCGCGTACACCCCAAAGCAATCAACCTGACATTTTCTGCAAACACTAGTTAACAATAACTTGTGATAGTTTCCATGCAATCATGTGAGGGGGAGACATGTACTAAAGAGAGGTGGAGAAAAAAACAGTCTCTCTCTCTCTCTCTCTCTCTCTCTCTCTCTCTCTCTCTCTCTCTCTCTCTGTGTGTGTGTGTGTGTGTATACACACACAGATACACAAATACACAGGGGCATAGCCACCCTTGGGCGACCAGGTTCAAAGAACCCGGGCCGCTGCCCCGACAGACCCTCACCTTTGACGTCAGACACAGGGGTGGCAGGTTTAGCTCCAGAGCGGGACCACATGGCCCCATCCAGGAGTTAAATGGCCAATGCGGCAAACTCAGTGCTGGCCTGCATCTAACTCCCGAATGGGGCCGTGCAGCCCTGTTCAGGAGCCAGACCATGCCCCCCGCGTCTGACATCAGATGTAGGGTGTGTGGCTAACCCCCTCATCTGATGTCAGATGCAACCCACAGGGACATATTTTTAGGTGGCATAGTGGGCTTAAGAGGGAAGAAGAGATGGGGTGGTTCTTTTCTCCACTTGCAGGCTTCCCTGATGTACCTGGTTGGCCACTGCGTGATGCAGGATGCTGAACTAGATGGGCCTTTGGCCTGATCCAGCAGGGCTTTTCTTATGCTTTTAAGGGGAAATCAGTGAAAGTCAATCTTGCCCCGTCGTGCCGATGCAGTGTTAATCTCTATGTCAGCCAGTGTTTTTTTTAAAGCAATAAAAGGAATCTGCTAGCATTTCTGAAGATTCAACTTCTCCATATTTTTCAATACATTCTTATTAGTCAAAATTTTGTCACCACAACATCACACACTTTAGGTTTCAAGTAGAGGCTTGCCACTCATCTGTGAGGGATACTGGGATCAGAGGTGCTCTTACTCCTGGTCTTTGGGTCCAAAATCCTGGGCCTTCTCACACCCTGGGGCCCCCCAAATCCTCTTTAGTCTGTCCTGGGTGGTGTGGTCACCATGCCACACCAGCAGCATGTGCTGAAACGGGCAGACAAGTGTGATTGTGACTTGTCTTGAGTGCTTTAGAGACAACGGGGGTGGGTGGGGAAAGAATGTGTGGGATGGGAATATGTTAAGTTGCATGTTGAAATGTTTCTGCTAATGCATATATGCATACACATACCTGTTTGTTCTCTCAAGAAACCATGTGTTAAAAATACTGCATGTGTCACAGTGAGTGTGTGTGTGTGTTTGTAGAGGCTTGATGTTGCAGGGGGTTGGAGCAGGCTCCATAATTACCTAGGTGCACTTCTGACTGGAATACTGCACTAAGCAGCGGGTTGGATTCGAAGATTTCCAAAGTTGCGGCCAACTCTAGCATTCTACTATTGTCTAGTTCCTCTGCCCTTTTTATATTCCAGCAACATCGCCCCCACTTTAGGGCTGTCCAGGGGACAGGATACAATCCATCCAGAAAATGACTATATAGGTTGGATAACGGTATCCCCATGGGGCTGCCTGCTACAACACTAAGGAGACTGCCACAATAGTTATGGAGCATTGCAAGTTCTAATGCCTGCCTATCTCCTCCCCAGCAACAGAAAATGAAAAACCCTGAGTGAGATAATAGAATGAGTGTGTTTTCTGTGTGATAGTGCTAGTCCTGGTAATAATCTCAAGAATTCCCCAAATGTTTCCTAGACTGAATTGTAGAGGACACAGTGTTACATGTTACACACAATAAATTTATCCACCAGAATGCACCCCGATATTTTTTCCCCCAAATCATTTACACAGTAGATATCTACAGTGTTGGCCAATGTGCATCCATATAAACAGGATGCACTGTTTATATTCCATATAAAGAGGAGCAGAATACCCTAAAAATATGGCTGCCATTTCAAATTAATCATAACATCCCGAGAGGATGATGGACTTGAACAATGCTGTAACTTTTTCATGCCTGATTAATGCAGAAAGGTTTTCACAGGAAAACAGCAAACGATTCGGTAAGGAATATGTTTGTGGTTTTTGATTTGTTTTTTGGTTATTTCAACTAGCCGAAAACAAGAAAATAATTTGAAATGTGTACCAATGAACTTTGTGAAAAACGGACAATGAGAAATGCAGCTGATCAGGGTACACAATCAATAAACATATAACGAGAGCAAACTGGACGTCAGCAAAGCTGCTGTAGAATTTTAAGTATCGTTACTATCAGATCATAACATGTCCTGTGCATGACTCCACTCCGGTTACGACGACACAGACTGTGGGTTCCTTACTGAGCACACTTTAAAGCCCTAAAGAGATTGACACCAGATTATCTATATTTTTCTACTCCAAGTTGGGATTGATCAAAAGCCTGGACTACTCATTTCTAGTCAACAACCCTGAATTTGGCAGGGATTTTGAACAAGGAAAGTGAGACTGAAGGTATCCTAAGGCTCTTTTTACATGCGTTCCTCACAAATGTCAGTAGGGTGCTATGGGATGTGGAAAGCAGCCAATATTTCTTCCCTGGCTGCTAGACATAAGTTGAGATGTGATTAAAGGACATTTCACACATTCTAATGCAATGCCCAGAGCTCTTTCCCCCATAAGACACTTACGAGCTGGATCTCACGATCACTAAGCCTGCTCTTCCCGCACACGAGCAGGGCGGGAGCCCTGGGTGGCCAGATTGGCCACCCACATGATTGCCGACTCTGTGACGGAGCCGGCAGGGGTTGGGGGGAGCGGGGGCCGATTGGCCCCCAGAAGCTCCAGCATGCCCTGAACAAGCACACAGGGCATGCTGGTGAGACCCCCGGAGCTGGGAGGCGGCTTTTTGCCTCCCCTCTGGGGGTCTCCTTGTGAGTAGCCACGGTGCAGAGCCACGCCGCAGTTACTCACGTTAAAAAAACCTGGGTTTGCAGAGCGCTCGCTCCACAAACCCGGTTTTAGGGGTGGGCTACTTGCGCAGGTTACCCGCTCAAGAACCACCGGGCTCGCAGCCGAGCCCGGTGGTTCTCATGATTGCAGAAAATCGGGCTAGCAGAGGCTAGTCCGATTTTCTGCAATCGAATAGCCTCTACAAGTCACCAAGTGATAACCATGGAAGTTGGCCTATGGCTATTGCCTCTGCCACTGCAAAGGGAAAAGAATTGGGGGAAAGGCATGGGTTCACAATGCAATATTTTGAGGTAGCTTTGTGAATATTTTCATGCCTATTGAAACAAGTACCCAATTAGAATGCTACCAAGATAATGCGTTGTAAAGGTCTTGTCTTTTCTTATGCGAATTAATTCAGCGTGGGCAGGAGTGGCATTGTGAATAGCACATTTTAGAAAACAGAGGCTTTAAAAATATTATAGCAGTTGACCCGGAATGCATTTTCAGTCTGTTGTTATTAGCAAGTGAGCCCCAACCCCACCCCATATATGTGATTATGAACGTGTGTTCTGTCTCAGGCTATGATATATTTTTGATTTTCCGTTCAACCCACTCTTTGTAAGACAGCTTGTGGCAGTAGCTAGTGAAGAAGAAACAAAGGAATCTATCTGTATGGAAGCCTCAACACTGGAAGCATTTAAGGAGTCCTTAAAATTGATAGATGACTTTTATGTATGGATTTTAAAGATAAAGGGAAAGAAAATATCCAGTGCCTTTTCTTCCCACCCGCAGGCTAGCTACAACTCTGACAGAGAAAAAGAAAAAAAAACACCTCTTTTTCATCAGTGTTATGAGAGATAATAAGGAACATATATCAACTTATTGTTAAAGGGATTTATTTCCATGCAGGAGAAGAATTTTGAGAACTACTCTCTGTATAAATCCCTGTTCTATTTCTTTTTCCTAAAGAAGAAACTGAGACACCATAAAATAATTTTGTCACAATTTTTGGCCCACAAAAATTTAACTTTCGTCAAGCCCAGAAAAAGAACCAGAATATTCTTTTCAGTGTGTGCCCCTTTTATGTGACTTGTAATAACTGCAGGCTCCTTCTGACATTAATACGCCAGTACAGGGGAAAGGTAATGATGTGTAGGAGCAGGGAAAGAGAGAGAGGAAAGAATGGTAAAACTTGAGTGACTTGGCCAGATGATAACTCTGAGGACTGGTTAACACACCTGGCTTGGATGTGTACATACTGCACACTGGCCAGGAAGAGTGAGTATTTTGTATAAACCAGGGCTGGAGTGTTTACACCTGGATAAAATAATTTTAATACTGGGTTTTAAATGTATTTCATCTTTTAAATGATTTTAATTGTAAAGCTCCCAGAGATGCAAGTTTTGGGAGGTATAGAAACATTTAAAATAAAATAAATAAATAAAATACCAGTAGGGCCCATTGATTGATTGATTAAGTGATGTCAAGTCGGTGTCGACTCTTAGTGACCATATAGATAGATTATCTCAAGGATGGACTTGGCTTTAAGGTCTCTCAGTGGTGCATTCGTCGCTATTGTAATCGAGTCCATCCAGCTTGCTGCTGGTCGTCCTCTTCTCTTTCCTTCCACGTTCCCCAGCATTATAGACTTCTCAAGGTAGATGGATCTTCGCATAATGTGTCCAAAGTATGATAGTTTGAGCCTGGTCATTTGTGCTTTGAGTGAAAATTCTGGATGGATTTGTTCTAGGATCCATTTGTTTCTTTTCCTGGCTGTCCACAGTATCCTCCAAAGTCTTCTCCAGCACCAAAGTTCAAAAACCGTTACATGACCCTTTGTCTGGAATAAAGGCATAAATATACAGGGTTAGCCATGCTTCGATAAATTTGTTAATTTGTTAAACATCAACAAATCAACAGGGCCAGATGGCAAACCCCCAAGAATCCTTAAAGAACTCAAATGTGAAATTGCCAACCTCCTAGCAAAAGTATGTAACTTATCCCTACAAGCAGGCTCTGAACCAGAAGACTAGAAAGTAGCCAATGGTTATGTATAATGGTGTTCTATCTATCTATCTATCTATCTATCTATCTATCTATCTATCTATCATATCACTGAACCGCCCTGAGCCATATTTGGAAGGGCGGTATAGAAATTGAATTAATAATAATAATAATAATAATAATAATAATAATAATAATAATAATGCCCTAGGTGCAATTCCAAAGCAACTCGAAGAGCACCTCAACACCATAGGGGCCACAGAAATCACCATCAGCCAATTACAAAAAGCAGCTTTACTGGGAACAGCCTATATTCTGCAACGATATCTATAACAACAGCAACAACATTGACAATAAAATTCAGCCATCCCAGTTCTATGTCTGGATAAAACAAACCAGTCAATAACACCTGTCTGACTGTGTAAATAATAATAATAATAATAATAATAATAATAATAATAATAATAATAATAATAATAATTCTATACTGTCTGATATAGACATCTCTAGGTGATGTAAAGGTGAAGGTAAAGTGTGCCATCAAGTCAGTATCGACTCCTGGCGACCACAGAGCCCAGTGGTTGACTTTGGTAGAATACAGGAGGGATTTGCCATTGCCATCTCCCATGTAGTATGAGATGATACCTTTCAGCATCTTCCAATATTGCTGCTGCCTGATATAGCTGTTTCCAATAGTCTGGGAAACATACCAGTGAGGATTCGAACTGGCAACTTCTGGCTCGCTAGTCAAGTCATTTCCCATTTTATTGAACACTTTTTTGGAACATGGTGAACACTTTTATTAGTATACAGTGTACAAAGGTAGAAATTTGTAGTAGGGGTGTAAGAAGGTTGGAGTTGGTCCTGGGATGAGAAGTGGACCCCTGCCCCCCCCCCCCGACTCCTTTTCTCCCTACCATCTCTGCTTTCATGGACATGGTGAAAGACAAAACTTTCTCAACATGCCCTTTCTCCCTTTTGTGGTGGGGGATGGCCTGTCCTACCTTTCAGCCACAGCTTTTTGAGAAAGATGATACTTGGATGATGGTAGCAAGTGTCCATTAACTCACCAGCAAAGCTCGGACGAGAAAGAATCATGACTCTTAATTATGATCCTTTGTTTCAAGGTTAGAAATATAGAGCATAGCTGTGTAGAAACTGGGAAGGATGGGATCTGGAGCTTTGCCTAATGGGGAAGATCAATGGCTGACCACCAAGAGTGTCACACTTCATGGCCCCTACAGCAATTTTTGCCTGGTTTAGAGTATGGGTCAGCTGGACTCAGGTTGCCATGGAAACATGCAGAGATTTCAAAAGAACCCTGAAAGGTTATTTGCCGATTTCCCCCCTGTCTCCGTGTTGGTTTTCTTTTGTCCATTTTTAAAAGGTTAAAAGAACCTGTCTTCTTTACTGGGTGATGATGAACCGTCATTGTTTTCTATTTTTCTTTCGCAGCCTTGGCAAAAGGAGCTTGAGAAGCGGGATCAGTCTGTTTTCTTTGGCACTGCTTCTCCCATGTCTTGTGTTGTTTCTGTGACTTTAATTTACACAGGCAATGGCATTGTCTCCCCCCTGCCCTCCCCACACTTCCTCCTGCCAGCAGGGGGAAAAAAAGAATTAGTGTCTGGCATTGGCGGCTGCCCGTGAGGCACGCCATGCTAAACATTTGGGTTTGGTACCCTTCTCCTTCTCCATCCCTTGGAAGGATCGGCACTATTACTCCATAAGCAAGTTGACAGCTGGGCACTTGTAAAACTGTTCCATTTGGAAAGGTTAAAAGCCTTGTGTTATTTGTACTGTAAATAAGAAAAAACAAAGAAAAGGGGTACTTTCCCTCCAGGTGTAGCAGGAAAGAGCATAACATGGGGAATGACAAGAGGAACAGCTTGAGCTAATGAGGGAGCGGGGAGTCAACTTCATAGATGTTACTGTTGCTCCAAAGAACCGCTCCGTCTCAGTTGGCTGCTGCCATGTCAATGTTCTTAGGTTTGGAGGATTTTTCTGTAAGCAGATAAGCTTACTCTGCAATGCTTGTCAGTAAAGGGGTGTGTGTGTGTGTGTGCGTGCACATGCGCACCCCCAACACACATACACACTCCCTTTCACCAAAATATATAGAGCAGTGTGAATTCCAGCTTGGCTTGAACTCTTGCTAAATAGAAAGAACCCCCAGCAGTACTGCAGGCAGTGAGAGGACATAATGGTGCTGAAGTAATCAGATAACAGCTTCTCAGAAGGGTACCCCCCGGAGGTAGCTTTCTGCTCCTCTTCCAAGTCAAAAGGCTCCATGCTGTTGTAGCAGTGACATTGATGCAAGAGCCCTCTTAGTCAGCACGACAGTAGATTGTAGTGAGTATGAGGGAAAGATTTTTTCCTCTAGCTCAAGGTGTGCCTTGACATCCTGAATCATGCTGCATGCAACACTTCTTCTGGTCAGAACAGGTCATGGGCAGAGATGGGAACTCACACTGTGAGCAAATGTCCAGAAGGCTCAACCCTGCAAAGTACTGTAAGGTTATTTTTTTAAAGGAGGAAATCTGAAATTACTGAACAAACCAGACAATAGTTTCAAGAATGCCCAGCTGGACAGAATTCTCAACTCAAATACCTTCTCCTTCATTAAAATTTTGAACTAGACTTCATAAGTGAAATGAGTATGGAGAAAATGACTGCTGGAAAGGCAAAAACGCTACCGACGTTGCCTACAGCAAGTGGGATGAAGGTTACTAAAAGTTTAATTCTGTTTAATTGGGTTGAGAGCTGGTGTAGATCAGGGTTAAGAGTTATGAAATCTTGACTCTGTCATGAGTTGACTGGTGACCAATTAACAAGATTGTTGAAAGGGTTAAAACAAATCTAAACTTAACACTCTCCCAAGTGAGAACTTTTGCTCAAATTCCAGGCTTCTGATATGGAACAGCGCAGGCTGTTTTACTTCTTTCTTTGCTGCTACTATCATTTTCATGGTGGCAACAATATGGTACATCTCTCTGAAGGGCAAAAATTATGATTGCCAGCCAGTGGCTTCTTGGAGAAAGGATGATGTTGCTGACAGTAAGGTTTGCAGCTCTTCCAGTTTTGCAGTCCTTTCAATCTTGTGTACCCATCCCATCCACAGACATATAGCGCCTCCTTTTCATAGCCTGCTTCAGTCCTCCCCTAACCCCCCGCCCTCAAGATCTTGTATATGACATGCTTTGAACACCCCGAAGCAAGATAAACAGTTGTTATGGGTGGGTTATGGGTCATCGACCTCATGTTCACACAACCAATCTCATGTCAAGTTGACTTCAGATTTAAGCTCCCAATCATAGCTTCGCATAGGTTTGGCACGGTGCCAATCTGAGATTCCCAGTGATGTCTGGGTTCACTCAGCACACTCCATGGCAGCACACGAACCTCAAGCATCTCAGATGCCCATCCAACTGTGATGAAATTGATTGTGTGAACCTGCGCAGTAGCCTGCAACACTCCGGTGGGGGGAGAACAGGAAATGAGGTCGGTGTTTTCCAGAGATGAGAATTTTCGAAGCAAAGTCTCAAGCTACTTTCCAGAGAACAGAAAGGAGAGCTGGTCTGGTGGCAGCAAGCATGACTTGTCCCCTTAGCTAAGCAGGGTCTGCCCTGGTTGCATATGAATGGGAGACTTGATGTGTGAGCACTGCAAGATCTTCCCCTCAGGGGATGAAGCCGCTCTGGGAAGAGCAGAAGGTTTCAAGTTCCCTCCCTGGCAGCATCTCCAAGGTAGGGCTGAGAGAGAGACTCCTGCCTGCAACCTTGGAGAAGCCGCTGCCAGTCTGTGCAGACAATACTGAGCTAGATAGTCCAATGGTCTGATTCAGCATATGGCAGCTTCCAGTGTTCCTGGAATGACCCCTCAGCATGCAGAAGTTGGCCATTCCTGAATTTGAACAAGGGCATGGCACAAAAGCTCTAAGCATACAGATATGCTGGATACAGTTTCTAGGTTCTCTTGCATTTTTTATGTTAATGATTTATACTCTTTTAATATTGCGGACCTTAATGAAGAAAGAAAATGACTTACTATTTAATTATATTTTTTTATTTCCTTGAATAAAATAGGGATTGATTTTCATTATTTGATGCCACTCAATTCCACAGCCAACGGGAGCAAGGAGATATATGTCACTTAATTCCAGGTGTCCAACTGAATGATTTAGCTTCTTGTATCTTTAATGATCAATTTAATAAATCAATAATGTTGTAAAGTGTAAAGATAAATTATTACAAACGAGGGCAATAAAGAAGAGACTCCTCTATAATAGGAAGAAGAGCAAGCATGAAGATAGATTGGTCAATGTGGGGGCCTCCAGGAGAAAAAGTCAAGGGGATTTGGACTTTCTTCAAGAGGTTGCAAATTGGGGAGGCAACGAACTGGAGTTGATGAAAAAGGCAGGTTTCCCCCAGTTACCTTGCTAACTGAGTGAGCAAAGAGGCACTTTTTCCAAGTGGTGATAGATGCTCTCATATTTAGCAAGGGGAGAGCAACTGGCCCTGTGCGAACCCAGTATAGCACCCCTCCAGTTTTTGTTTTTTAAGATTGTGATCCTTTTTGGGACAGGGAGCCATTTTATTTTATGTTTGTTTGTATATGTAAAATGCGTTGGAAACTTTCATTGAAAAGTAGTATAAAGATAGGCACATTATTTATTTATTTATTTATTTATTTATTTATTTAGTGAATTTATATACCATCTCATACAAAAACGTCCCTGGATGTTCACAATGCAAAACCATTAAAACAAACATTAACAGTATTGTTATTATTATTATTAGTAGTAGTAGTAGTAATTTTGCTCCTTTCATTTTTCTCTTTCAAGACAAGAGAAGGCAAGGGAGGAGATCTGGTCTTGCAGTACTGAACATGAGCTGCCCCCTTAGCTATGCAGAGTCTGCCCAAGCTTGCATTCCAATGGGTAACCACATAATGTGAGCACTGTCTGCCGTAAGGTATTCACCTTTGGGGAGCCTGACATAGCTCAGTAGTACAACATCTGCTTTGCGTGCAGAAGGTCCCAGGTTCACTCCCTGGCAGCATCTCCAGTGGGGCTGGGAAAGACTCCTGTATGAAACCTTAGAGACCTCCTTTTCTATCTGCGTAGACGACACTGAGCAAGATAGACCAATGGTCTGACAGCTTCCTGTGTTCCAAGAACAGAAGAACCCTACTGGGTTAGCAGAGGTGCACCTAGGTAATTTTGGAGTCTGGATCTAAAGGCCTCAGAAGGCCCCCCACCCCACAAGTTAAGCATCATCCCCCACCCCCACCCCCACCCACACAGCATGAAACATGCCAGTATTTTTTTAACACACATACTGCAACTGAATTCACAAGAATGTACGAATATACAAAAGGTATATCTGTGCAAATATGCATTAGCAGAAACATTTCAACATGCAACTTAACATATTCCCATCCCATGTCTTTCTTTCCCCACTTTCTTTAGCGGGGCCCAGGGTTGTGGAGGCCCTGGACTTCGGCTCTGAATTCCAGGGGTAAGAGGACCTCTGTGAGTTAGACCAAAGATAGCCTCACTGATTTCAGCAGGGCTATCAAATAAATAATATGCTTGAAATTTCTCTCTCTCTCTCTCTCTCTGACACTTTACAAATCCTTATTCCTGGTAATTGAAGTCAAATAACCACTACATGACATGCACAGAGCAAAGTTTTCCTCAGTACACTCCATGGAACAGAACAGGGAGGAAAGAATGGATTAAAAAACCACAACCAACAACTACAATGCCAGAAAGAGGCAATCTAAAATGCAACCTTACCTTGGCCTGACTCATGAATTCATAATAGCCCCCAATAAAGTATTAATTGAAAATCAAAGCCCTGCTTTTTATAAAGGTCAGAAGCAGATGGTTCCTTTAATAATGTGGTTGGTGGCGGGGAGAAACACACTGCTGTATTCCTGGTACTATCCTGAAAAAAGGTGTAGAGATTTTTTTCAAGCAAAAGGAGAGAAAAAAATCTATAGAAATTAGTCATCTAGCGTTAAATAATGTTAATAGCATACTGGGAGATTGTAAACCAGAATAAGGGAATTTTGTATGCGAGGGAGGTAGACCAAGCACTCTGGAGGTGCAAGGAACATGGATAGCAAGACAATATTATAATGCCCTTATACAAATCTATGGTGCTGCCACATTTGGAGTGCTGTGTACAGCTTTGGTCACTGTATCTTAAGAAGGATATTGTAGAACTGGAAAAGGTGCAGAAGAGGGCAAAAAAATGATCAGGGGCCTGGAGCACCTTCCTTATGAGGCTAGGCTACAACACCTGGGGCTCTTTACCTTGGAAAAGAGGCGAATAAGGGGAGACATGATCGAAGTGCATAAAATTATGCATGGAGTGGAGAAGGTAGACAGAGAGAAATTTCTCTCCCTCTCTTACAACACTAGAACCAGGGGTCACCCCATGAAACTGAAGGTTGGGAAATGTAGGACCAACAAGCAGAAGTACTTTTTCCCACGGCGCATAATTAATCTATGGAATTCCTTGCCATGGGATGTGGTGATGGCCACCAGCTTGGATGGCTTTAAAAGGGGTTTAGACAGATATATGGAGGATAGGATTATCAATGGCTACTAGTCTGATGGCTATGGGCCCTCTCCAGCCTCAGAGGCACAATGCCTCTCAATCCCAGTTGCAGGGGAGCAACAGCAGGAGAGAGGGCATACACAAATTGCATATACCTCTTGCCTGTGGGCTCCCCGGAAGCATCTGGTGGGCCACTGTGTGAAACAAGGTGCTGGACTAGATGGGTCAAGTTGTGCCTGATTCAGCAGGGCTGTACTTATGTTCTTAAGGGCTGTGGTGAACTGCATGTAGCATGTAATGTTTGTTTTCCTACCTGCAGAGAACATGGACTACATCTGCTTCATGTGCAAGCTAACCCTGCTGGAAGAGAATGTGGAGGAGCTTGAGGCATGCCTTTCTGGCCTGAAACTTATCAAGGAAGATGGAGTTCCTTGGATATGACAGAACAAGCTCTCCCAGAATGACCACAGAGAAGAATGGTTCTATAGAGGATTAAGTGATCTCATCAGAAAAGGTCAAAGAAAAATGGCACCCAGGACCGGGAAAATTGGGAGACATTCTGGGCCACTGGTGCTGATTAACCGGTAGGAGGGGCAGTACCTATGGACCATGACCCATTGCCACCTGGACAAGCATTGCCATCCCAGGCAAAACAGAAGAAAGAGGAAGATATCCAGTCCCCCATGATTGGAAGGAAACCAGCTACCACCCTGACAAGGAGGAGTTATGTGGTGGTGGGTGACTTTCTACGCAGAGAGATGGAGATCACATTTCTATAGACCTGACAGATAATCAAGGAAGATATGGATTGTGCATCCAGAATGTCAAGGAGAGGTTAAAGAGACTCATGAGACCATCATTAAGCCTCCCTGCTGCCACATGTGGGAACAAATGATACCACTGGAAGAAACCTGACATAGTTCTAAGGACTATGAGGCACTGTGTAAGAAGATGCAAGAGCTGGGTACAAAAGTAGTGCTTCCATCATCCATCCTTCTCATGGAAAGTAACGATACTGGAAGAGAATGCAAGATCCTGCAAGTTAACAGCTGAAGATTCTGTAGTCAGATTTGGATTCTTGAACCACAACCTATGCTACCTACTTGAGGGACTCCCAGAATGAGATGGGGTGCAGATAAGAAGGATTGGGAAGAATGTGTAAACCTGGATGGCTTTAAGTGGGGTTCGGATAAATTCATGGAGGAGAGGTCTATCAATGGCTATAAGCCACCTCCAGCCTCAGAGGCAGGATGCCTTTGAATATCAGTTGAAGGGGAGCAACAGCAGAAGAGAGAGCATGCCCTAGGGATGTGTGAATCAATTCAGGTACAAAACAATTTGTACCCAAATCTACCTGTTTTGGGAGATTTGTGGACAAAACAAATCACCCCTGTGCTAGCTGGCCAGATTCAGACCCAAAACAAATCGGGGTTGATTCTATTCGGGTACAAATCGAATTGAAAAAATTGATTCATGCACATCCCTATCATGCCCTCAGCTCTTGCCTGTGGGCTTCTCAGAGGTATCTGGTGGACCACTGTGTGAAACAGGTTGCTGTACAAGATAAGCCTTGGCCCTGATCTAGCAGGGCTGTTCTTATATTCATATGTGTTACACAGGAACCTTGCAAACCGGTCAGAAGGACTTTAAGCTGATCCCAGTTTAAAGGATCAGGGAGACAAAAACCCAACACCAAGTACTTGTGAGAAGAAAACAGGTGCCAAAGGCAGAAGAAAAACTTCTGAGCTGGCACTCAGAAATTTGCAAATCACTTCAAAAAGGATAAACACCATCTTCAATGTCTATAGACAATAAAGCACAGGCTATGGAAAATATGCAGGTGGAAGCAGATTTAGGGTAGACATTGGGAAGGATTCCATAGTGGTAAGAGCTTTTTGACAGTGGAACTGTCTGCCTCATAT
Organism: Hemicordylus capensis; assembly: GCF_027244095.1. Classification (NCBI taxonomy): domain Eukaryota; kingdom Metazoa; phylum Chordata; class Lepidosauria; order Squamata; family Cordylidae; genus Hemicordylus; species Hemicordylus capensis. The sequence goes on from NC_069667.1 coordinate 26,832,220, forward strand.
GATGGTGGGCTTTTCTTCTCTAGAGGTTTGTGAACAGAGGCAACCATCTGCCAAGAATGCTGTCACAATTTCCAGCACCGATCAGGGATGGACTAGGAGACTTGCAAGGTCCCTTCCACTTCTAAAATGCTATGATTCTCGAATTTCTAAAGCATATGTGAAAATATGTATCTTTTTAAAAACCCGAAGGTTGAGATGTTAACATTATATATAATGCTATTACAAGGAAGAGAGTTAGAATGAAGAATAGGTCAATGATAAATGAGAGAAAGGAGCCTGAAATAATTTCAGTTGGATATCATTTATCCTTCATTTATTTTGTCATTAACTTATCGTGGCAGCTATGACAGCTGAACTAATCGTGGACAAGATCATTTCAGTGGGAAATATTCAGAGCATTCCTTCAAGCTATTGTTCATTGAGGCAGTTCCATTTCCGCCCAAACACCATGAGGGGGGGAAACCAACACCCTTAGACGTTGTCATACAGCCTCTCCATAAACATGGCATACAATTAAAAACTGATAAAAAGTTACTGATTTGGGCCACAACCCTGAATTCTGTATGTTTGGAAAGCAGGGCATGGAGGGGCTCTGATAGGGCCCATCAGCTTCCACCCACCATCAGCTGCCTCTGTTCCTCGTGTACCACTATTTCCCCAAGCAAATATCAACTCAGCTAAGTTATTCACATTCTGCCAAGACCCTCCATGCCTCCTTTTGAAATACCCTAGTGCCCATTTTACCTTAGAGGAAGACAGTCAGACTGGGGGCCTATGGACACCCCTCCTCAAGCTTCTCTGAGAACACCCTTCATGGAAGAAAACGTGCAAGTCACAGCAGCATTTTTTGAAATGTCTCGGATTTTTGAACGGGCCAATACAGCTTTGAAACGTTACACATTTTGAAAAATTGTGCTCAACCCACAGGAAGGAAAGGTTGCGCTGTCGAGTCGGTGTCGACTCCTGGCGCCCACAGAGCCCTGTGGTTGTCTTTGGTAGACTACAGGAGCGGTTTCCCATTGCCATCTCCCGCGCAGGATGAGATGATGCCTTTCAGCACCTTCTTATATTGCTGCTGCCTGATATAGGAGTTTCCCATATTCTGGGAAACACACCAGCAGGGATTCGAACCAATAGCCTCCTGCTCTCTAGGCAGGTTGCTTCCCCACTGCGCCGTTAGGTGGCTTCCATTGGCCTGGGCTGTAATTAAGATCTTAGTTTTATTTATTTATTTAAAGATATAGGCCATCTTCGGACATAGCGTGAAATCTCAGGTAGACAAACCTGTGGTTAATTTGTGAGTGCGGGAATCATCCTGCAGATGATCGTCAAGCTACAATCTCACAGCATCTGGCTTGTGGGCAGAGGGGCCCCTCCCTCCTCCTGGTCTGTCAAGGCTACATCCCAGCAAGCTCCGTAGAGCTCAGGTCGCCGGACTGAAGGCAAGGCGTCTGGACATCGGTAGAGCACCAACCATTGGCCATGATCTAGGGTGTGTGTCTGCATGCACGTGCACCTAGTGTGATCATGCCTTTTTGGCATCGATCGACCACCATCAGCAGGGAAAGGGCATTTAAGCCCTATTCCTCACAGCACTTGCACTGTTGCCCTCATAAGACCACCATGGCCATATAGTCTTGCACAAGTACAACTACTGATACCAGGGGGGTGGGGTGGAGACGGGCACTAGTTTTATGTTACTCCGGGAAGGGCTCATGATGACTTCTTAGCAGGGAATATGTATATGAGGGCTGGCAAAGGATCCTAGGGTTTGGTCTGCTGTGACAAAGGATGCTCTTGGACTTGTAGACCCAGGCCAAGCAGTCCAGCGAGCCCCAACCCATTCCTGCCCCCATGTCAGCTTGCCAGGTGGGGATTAGCCTGTACAGAATTTGGCCACTAGATGCAAGACATCGGTATACATATCAGAAAGAAATGATTTAATATAAAACTCATCAAAATTATTTGGATATCTAAAAACAAGAGGGGCAATAAGTCTAAGACGCAGATCACGATAAAATGAGCAATACAGGAGCACATGACCTACTGTTTCAACATCGCCATTCTCACAAGGACACATTGGGGCTATTCTCACAATCAGCAAAAATTGGGCTAGGAGAGCCTAGCCCGATTTTGGCTGATCGTGTAAACCACTGGGCTCGCAAGCGAGCCCGGTGGCTTACAAGCGGCTAGCCTGCTTTTTTAGCCCTCCCCTGAGCCCGGGTTTGCGGAACGCTCCACAAACCCAGGCTTTCCGATCGTGAGTAGCCGCGGCATGGCTCCGCGCCACAGCTACTCACAAGGAGACCCCCGGAGGGGAGGTGAAAAGCTGCCTCCTGGCTCCAAGGGTCTCCCCAGTATGCCCTGCGCTCTTGTGCAGGGCACACTGGAGCTTCTGGGGGCCACACAGCCCCCGAGCTCCCCCGCCCCCACCGTCTCCATCACAGAGCCAGCAATCATGTGGGTGGCCGAACCGGTCACCCAGAGCTCCCTCCCTGCTCTTCACCGTGCTAAACTGGGCCCCATCCATGGTGAGACCCAGCTCAATCTCTCCAAAAAAGGAACCCTCCTAAATCTACCCTCTACGACCACAGAGGGCAAGCACATCCATCCGGGCTAGCATCAGGGCTCTTCTGTGGTTATGCTATGCTTTGACTGCTAATCGTAATGTCACTCAAACCGCCTTCAAGCACTGTGTGGGATCTCTGACCCTAATCTATTTTGAATCCATAAAATAAACAGATCTATACAGAGGTATGCGTGAGTACCAATATCCCAAACCAAACCAAGATGAGCAATTATCTTATTGTAATATCACTGTTAGCACAACACATGTCATGCTTAGTCAATCTCCTATACTTTTATACAAAACATGGCATCTGCACCAATCACCACAAGTTCCCTACTTGATGATACAGACCCACACAGTTCGCACAACAGTAGAAATAAAGTCCAGGCCCCAGACACTTAAATCAGTCATCTGTTTCCTGCATAGCACAATCAAATGTGATCATTATCATTATGCTCAGACTTCCTATGTTTTGAAAAGCCATTGTTTAACATTCTAGAGGAGGCGTTTTTTTCCTTGAACCAACCTTGAATGCTGTCAAAGTCAATTTGAAGAATTTCGTCCCTGTCTTGCATTTCTGCTAGTACATTATGCATCATTTGCATGCAGAAAGAGCTATCTCTGCATATCATTAACACACAGCGTCTGCAAAAAGGCAACCACACAGAGAGACCTAGAGGAAAATCTCATTTTGATCCACCCAAGGCCAGACCTGACAAAAGTAGAAACTTTTCTTGTCTGGTTTTGTCAGAAATTTCCATGCAAGTTCAAGACTGATTATTGGCCTCAGAATTTTACCTGAATCTGTATGCATTTGGAAACAAGGAACAAAATTTAAGAGGGAAAAAATTATATTTCTTCAGAAAAGGTTGCTTTTGACCACAGGAGACACAGTTGCCAATTATTTTTTAGCTAAAATGGGATGTTAAAGCGACTTCTTAGGTTGCCAGCTTGGGGAAAATATACATAGAACTTCCAGTTGGGGGTGGCGGCAACTTTTCAAAGACTAGCAAAAGTTTCTTGTGTGAGAGGGAGTGGCCAGTTCCCAATGAAGCTGCATTTTCTCTAAAAGGATAGGCTGAGATGGATTCTGGAAATTCCTGGTCGAATGAACGATCACAACACATTTAAAGGAGATTAAAAGGGGATCTGGTGAGATCTACAGTATTTCTCAGGAGGGCATCACTTTATGGGTTTGGCCTTCAAACCCCTCCCTGCCCCTTGAAAATGCAATGTACCCTCATAAACTCTCCGGTCCATGCCAGTACCAATTCTACATTCATCAGAAGCAGCCTAAGTGGAAGAGATTAGCTAAGCTTAAACACCGTTGGGATGAGTTAAGGAAGCCTGATTTTGCCCGTGCGTGCCGGATCCTGGTGGCACTTTGGCAGCAAACCCTGCTCCAGAGCCACCCTCTTAAATGAGGTTAGGACAGCAAGTGCTCTCCTAAGTCTGTTTTACTGATCATCCTCCAGACCCAGCTGAGGCTGGCAGACTGTAGGGATCCAGGCTGGCTTTAGAGAGGGGAGTAGAGGGGAGGGGGATCCCTTTAATGCACCGTGCTCTCACACAGTGCATTATGGGAGGTCCGGGGACTGGGTGACATGGGGCAATGCCTCCTGGGACCCCAACCCTTCGAGCTACCAGCAGAAGCCAGCAATCATCTGGGTGTCCGATCTGGCTACCTAGCAAAATGAAGAGGATCATCTTCAGGGGAGATAAGCTCTTTGGGGCTTCCCCCCCTTGCCCCTTTGAGCCCTCCTCATGGATTGTGAGAAAGGACTCCAAGTCAAACTTTCCCCACAGATGTCATGAAGATGCAGAGGCAGGGGGAAGGATCACACTTACTGCCTGTACTTCTGATATCCATATGTTCAGCTGAAGGTGTTAATAGAGCCTACATGTGTACATACATAAGCTTCGTCTATGCCAGGGTTGCTTAAACATTGGGTCCCCAGAAGTTGTTGGACTACAACTCCTATCATCCCCAGCCATGGCCTTTGGAGAAACCTTGAATTAATGGAACATGAATATGCCATGTGGAAAGTGTTTTGCCACCACTAAGGGTTTTGATATCCACTGTTTTTCCAATATATTGTTTGTTTGTTTGTTTGTTTGTTGAATCTATAATGCCTAATATAGAAATCTATATGCCTCCAGGTGGAATATAATATATGTTGTACGTGTGTGTGAGTTATTTGGGGAAGGACAGAGGCACTCCCTTCCATAGTGAGGCCTTGTCAAGCAAGCTGACAAATAATTTTCATATAAGCAATCTATCTTTTGCTGGTCAGCTTTACTTAGCTAATTGCATGAGTATCATTGGAATGACCTGGCTCAGGATTGCCTGTTTAGCACTAAAACTGTGAGTTGGCAAACTCTGACTCCCTTGATAATGCCCTAGCAGTGCCATCCTTCTGGTCCGTTGTTTGTGGTTCAAATGCTATCACTGTCAGCTCAATTATGGAGGCATGAAGGATCATCTTCCTCCAAACCAAATGATATAAAGTGTCATGCAGAAAAGAAAATTGGGAGGAGAGCTAGTTGTGGTAGCAAGCCTAAATTGTCCCCTTTGCTAAGCAGCATCTACCCTGGTTTGCATTTGAATGGGAGGCTACATGCATGAGCGCTGTAAGATATTCCTCTCAGGGGATGGGGCCACTCTGGGAAGAACATCTGCAGGCTTGAATGCAGAAGGTTCCAAGTTCCCTCCCTGGCATTATCTCCAAGATAGGGCTGGGAGAGACTCCTGCCTGCAGCCTTGGAGAAGCCGCTGCCAGTCTGGGTAGACAATACAGGTCTGTCTCAATAGAAGGCAGCTTCCTATGTTCCTATGTACCGCAGAGTTGGGCAGTATTGGAGAAAAACAAGTTAGCCAATTACAAAGGGACTCGAGACATTCATTTGCTTTGACAGGTTGGTGGAAACGACCAACAAAATCTTGCCCAAGAGCAATGATACTGGTAATGAGTTGTGAAGACTGTCATTCAAAGAAAATAATAATAATCCTCACTATGGACCAGTTGTGTGCTACAGCAACAGATGTTTCTACCTCCCCCCACTCCCCATTCAATTTACTTTTGGAAATTGTAAGTGCCGTTTGCACAAAGGAAAGCTAGCTTTTAATAAGCGAACATTTGTCTAGAGCTATTGGTGCAGCCCAGGTGTTATGGCTTGGGGCTACGCAGAGAGAGGAAGTCAACGACCTCGAGAGACACACAGCTTTGTGTTTTGTTTTGTGATGAGGAACTTCAATTCTCAAAATATTTTTACTGCTCAGATTTACATTAGGAATGAACCAAGGAGTGGGAGTGAAACAAACAGTGAACTCGGCCACACACTGCCAAGTAGTTCATCATCTCACAAACTGGTTCCTGAAATGTACAACTTCAGATGGGGGTGTGAATGCTGGAATGATCCCGTGGAAAACTCCTACATAAACTTGGAGACCTCAAGAAGATTAGAGCAGAACCTATCTCCCGCTTGACACCTTGTTTTTGTTTTAATCTGGTGGAGAATTCAGATTCAGTTCATGAAACGTCCCAGTTTGAATCTGAAATGAGTCCACTTCAGTCTGCTGGTGATCTGTTTAGCTAAGCCAGGCCAAGACAGACCTAACAGGATATGGGCCCGTAACTCAGGGGCAGAGCAAATACTTTGCACACAGGTAGTCCCAGTTTCAATCCCTAGCTGCATCTCCAATTAGGGCTGGGAAGAGACTCCTCTCTCAAACCTCAGAGACCTGCCACCAGTCAGTGTAGACAATGCTGATCTAGATGGACCAATGCTCTGACTTGGAAGAAGGCAGCTCCATATGTTCAACAGTGCCATGAGCAGGACTCTAAGAGTTACATGAAGGCCAAAATGTCTTCTAAGGTCCTTTCCTTAGGAGGAGAGCTGGTCTTGTGGTAACAAGCATGATTTGTCCCATTCGCTAAGCACGGTCTGCCCTGGTTGCATGTGAATGGGAGACGATGTGTGAGCACTGTAGGATATTCCTCTTAGAGGATGGAGTGACTCTGGGAAGAGCATCTGGGTTCCACATTCCCTCCCTGGCAGCATCTCCAAGATAGGGCTGAGAGAGATTCCTGCCTGAAGCCTTGGAGAACCCACTGCCAGTCTGGGTAGACAATACTGAGTTAAATGGACCAATGGTCTGACTCAGTAGATGACAGCTTCCTATGTTCCAACTTTACTGTCATGACAAGTCACTCCTGAATCTCAGGGGGGCTTTCATAACTCCCATGCAGCAGAAGGAGCCATAATCGAAGGCAGGGTTTTTACTGTAGAGTTTTTTTAAAGGCATTTTTGTAGCTGAGAGCAGGTAAGCGGGCATGGGGATGGAGAGCCCTCACAAATGTCCAGAGGACTTTAATTTTGTATAAGTATGTAGACTCCTGACCCTCCATTTCATAGGAACATCAGCAGCTGCCTTATACCCTTTGGTCCATCTAGCTCAGAACTGTCTATGCGGACAGGAAGCAGCTTCTCCAAGGTTCCAGGCAGTAGCCTTTCTCAGCCCTACCTGGAGATGCTGCCAGGGGTTGAACCTGGGACCTTCTGCCTACAAAGTAGATCCTCTACCACTGAGGTATGGCCCCATGCCCCCATGGAGGTTCCTGCTTTTCTCCCCATGATCTCAGCTACCCACAGTGTTTTCATATAGTGTGGTTTAGACCTTCTTCCTTTTAGGAACTAGAGCCATGAAGCTGATGAACAATTGGATGTGTATCCATATGCAGGTGCTGTTCAGTGCTTTCAGTGAGACACCTTTTCAGCCTTACTACTTAATCCTTAAATCGTCCCATCCTTAAATCCACCAGCTGCTTCTACCAGCTGAAGAGCTTTCTTGAGTGGGCTGGAGCAAATGCACGTGCCTTCTGTGTTTTGTGGCTTTATGTGGAATAATGGAATGTCTGGGATCTTGGAAGGGCTTCTGCGGCTGGACCTAATATGTTGTCAAGTTGCCTGCTTGCTTTCTGCAATTTATTGTTTTCCTTGGCTTCCATTTCTGAATCATTTCCCCGGCCTGTTGGGCAAACGGATGCTGCTGGACTGTGTTTATGAGCCTCTAAATGAGAGAGAAGCTGACTGTGTAATTTCAGAGCGTAGGTAACTGAAAGCCGGGCTGCCCTGTGCAAAGCATACATTACAGGTGAGCATGAATGACTGCTTGTATGCAAGGCACAAGAGAACGTACCGATTACAGGGAGCAGGTGTGGGTGTTATGACGGCAGTCCAGACAGCAACTAGGACAAGCACACGGGGACTTCTATTCTGCCTCATTCCAAAGCCCCTCAGCTCATCAAAGCCCCTCAGTTACCTGGAAGGCAGTAATATTATGTTCACATATTGGCCATCATCTCAACCTCATTATATCTACTTCTGACACATACGACAGAGACCTACAGGGCAAAACAAACAAAAATTAAACAACCTGGAACCTCATCATTGGCTCTGCACACAAGGTCGAAAATAAATCGGGGCCTAGTCATCTGTTCCAGATTCAACGCCATCTAAATTTTGCAGGAAATGTTGTTTTTTTAATTAAACCCCCCCTCTTCTCTTACATTGGCCTGAAAATGTCATGTTTAATTTAAGTCGAGATGAGAATTGCTGGAGAACATTTCACATAATTCAGCCAAGCCATGTTTGGACTATACCGGGAAGAAAATATTTTTTGAAGGGGTGGAAGCATGTATTGGTTTTGGAGAGGGATATATATATATATATAAAAATATTTTTACACCGCCCAAAACTTATGTCTCTGTAAGAATGGGAACAGTTCATGCTTTACAATATGAATTTGTCCTCCTAACCTTTTCAAAACTCTAGACAATCTACTGTGATAACTTCTCATCTGAAAATATGAGTGTGTTGAATGGCTAATGGGCCTGAAGTACTGAAGCTTGCCCCGTTGCTTCCATGTGGCACTAGGACCAGCCAAAGAAGATTTTATAGTGATAAGTCATATTGCAGTGGCACATCTGGAAGTCAACATCACTACTAGGCTCACCAAAGTAGAAGGGAGCTAGGGGAGTGAAAAGGATACGTCACCTTCTTCTAAGCACCTGAATATTTTCTGTATCATCTAAAGATCACTATCATACCCTACTCTGCACCTGAAAATCTGTGGCACAGAAGAGCAATTGTGTAACACCATCTGCTCAGAATGAAACCAACTGGTTCCACAGTTCTCTGAAGCCACCTCAGCTGTACCTGATCACCAGTCAGTCAGTTATATTAGAATCCATCCATGTATTTGGGAGGGGGGGGCATGCCAGCAAGATCCCCCCCCCACTCCCCACAATATGTCTGTATGTGTGTGTGTTACCCTGGATTTCTGAGTTCTTGTCTATGTTAAAAAGCACCCATTCATTGACAACAGATTTTAGCTCTGATGTTGCTTCTGATTAAACCAGTCCTTTGACATTCTCAGATCTCTTCCCATTATCCCCACGAGTTCCATCATCTAGCCTCTTTGCACCTTTAAGCACCACTTCCTGTTTCTTCCAATTTCACCATTCCCAAATTATGGTCCTGGTTTCATACAATGCGTCTGGTTTCTATTAACTCCTTGTGAGCCACGGGGCCCAGAACACATGACTATCCAGTTTGTGGGAGATAATTCTACTCTCATTTCTGTGTCAGCCCCACATTTGACACTATATGACACATTCACCAGAAAGTCCCATTTTTTTCACATCACCATTTAGTCCACTTCAGGGAGGTTTGTAGGTTACATAGGAACACAGGAAGCTGCCATATACTTAATCAGACCATGTATCCATCTCTCTCAGTATTGTCTACACAGTCTGGCAGTGGCTTCCCCAAGGTTGTAGGCAGGAATCTCTCTATGCCCTATCTTGGAGATGCCAGAGAGGGAATTTGGAACCTTCTGCATGCAGGCATGTAGATGCTCTTCCCAGAGTGGTCCTCCTGTCCCCTAAGGGGAATATCTGAAAGTGCTTATGTGTATTCTCACATTCAAATGGAAAGCAGGGCAGACCCTGCTCAGAAAATTGGACAATTCATGCTTGCTGCAACAAGACCAAAGCTTCTGAAACATTGATATGTGATGGATACACTTTAAAAAATCCTGGTTGTCGTCATCAGTTCGGCCATGTGCCCTTGATAAATCCAGCATATGGAAATTGAAGTGTACATTTTGAATCTATTATTCTTGGGGACGAGAGCTTCTCCAAGTAGGGTTGGCTTCTCCAAGTAGGGTTGGGGAAAACCCCTGCCTGATACCTTGGAGAGCTGCTGCCAGTCAGTGTAGATAATACTGAGCTAGATGGACCAATGGTTGGATTTGGTATAAGGCAGCTTCCTATTCTCCTAAGTGGAGAAAAAGTAGGGATGTGTAAGGGGGTTAGTGTCATTTCTCAATTTGTTTCTGTTGCTAAAGCTCCATTCATGTTTGTATTCATTGGTTTAAATTGTGTTGGCTGATGACAAAATGTGTCTGTATTGTTTAGTCATTTCCATGGATTTGAATGGGAGAAGCAGCTGCACTTCTCCTATTTCTAACTTTGCTGTTTCTACAGCCAATTGGAACAACATTTTCAGACATCCTAGGTCCCCTCCAAGGAATCAAACATCCCAAATCTCAGGCAGGTTGGCCAAAGGACCCCCACTGTAGAGGCCATTCAGAAGGCACACAAACAGCCAAATGGTACATAGATGGGACCCACACACGATAGCCATGCGGAGATAGAGGCACACTGTTCTTTGTTACTCATCTTAAAGTTTGTCTATGGGTGTGGGTGGGTGTGATGCTCACAAACAGAAGCTGCATGAAGGGGAATCAATCACATGGATACTATCTCACATGCAGACTCTGAATACTGCTGCAAGACAGAACAAGGAGTACCTGGGGTAATTGGATTTCAAATATAATTTGAACCTTAACCCTAGCTGCGATAGGGTGGGAAGCTTCCACAAAATAGCACAGTGTCTATAGGCAGGCTCTGAATATTATGAGATGAGAGATGAAAAGAGGAATAAATGGTGGGACTGGGCTTTGGCATGTCCAGTGCCAAACAATATACCTCACCTCTTTGGAATCATGCAGTGAGCCCATCGTCACACGATACTGCTCTCTTCTGGTATGTGTGTGTGGTGGGGGGAGTTCCTTTATGGAAAGCAGAGCCCTGTACCATCCCACCAATGGCTGGGAGGGTGCATGGAGCATGGCAGGATGTGTGGGGAGCACTGGGAAGTGTAGCCCTTTCAAGCACTTTCCCCATAGGGGAGAGAGGACTCCACAGAAAGGGCCCAACCCATTGTGCTTTCCTATTGGCCCCGAACTGAATGCACAACCCTGGGGAGGGGAGTGACTGCTTCCTTGTGGAACACACTGCTCTATAAATAGTAGCAGTGGGACCTGGAACACAAATGAGTAGAACACTGAGATGGATTTCACAGTTGGAGCCCACATCATCTGGAGGTACGCTTGGTGGCTAGTAGGCTGCACCTGCGGCAAAGCAGATGTCTGATGCAGGGCAATTGTTGTCCTATTCCAATCCATAAATCCCAGGTTGGAAGCAACATTTCACAGCTGGCAACTGGAGAGAGCAAAAGGCACAGTTGGTTCTGCTGGCATAACACCCTGAGTTTTATTTGTCAACAAATGTGTTTCATGATCCATCATTAACATTCTGATTGATTGGCCTGCTATGCTGGCATATTTCTTTTTCCTCTCTCTCTCTCTCTCTCTCTCTCTCTCTCTCTCTGCAACCTACAATACTGTTCTGTCTCAGAACTGTGTTTGAAGCATAACTCACTGGCAGCAAAGGAAGACCCCTGGTGAACGTGCAGCAAGCTAGTCATGACCATCGCTGGGTTGCAAAACAAAGTGCGGTGGATATGGCTTGGAGGAGCTCACAGTGGTGGTTCCCCATAATATTCCTTTCAAATCTGCCAAGAGCCACATTTTCCCATTTCACAGAAAACAATCAGAATCCCACTGCCGTGCAAACAATCACCACCACCAAGACATAATCCACAGGCTTCTCAGGTGTGAATCAGAAGCTTTCACAGCCATAAACTCCTCTACTTTGTTTGGAAACATTTCCCCAGATAAATGAAATGTACATAAAGCCAAAACATGTCAGTGTTGTAACAAATTGTTACCAGCACTGTGATCAACTGTAATATCTATCCAAGAGTTCACATTCTTTTTTTTTATACTGCAATATGGAAATCTGAAGCAGGTGCAACCACACATAACAAATATATCTATGATGCAGAAATTCTGATTTCCATGATACACAGCAACAAAAAGGGGCAGACTGGGTGAATTGTGCATGCACCTGGGTAATATACAACCAGAGGTGCACTTAGGTAATTTTGGAGCCTGGACCTAAAGGCCTTTGGAGCCCCCCTCCCCTGAAAATTAAGCATTATAATGCTCAGCTGGGTGACTACACCACCCAGGACAGACTAAAGAGGATTGGGGGGGAGGGGCTGTGGAGGTCCTGGACTTTGGCCCGGAAGTCCAGGAGTAAGAGCACCTCTTGTTCTGGGTATATGCATGCACACTCTTGGGTAGTAATATTAGTAATAGTAGCAGCAAAAGTAGTAATTACACTACTAGGGACATAGGAAGCTACCATATACTGAGTCAGACCATTGGTCTATCTAGCTCAGTATTGTCTTCACAGACTGGCAGCAGCTTCTCCAAGGTTGCAGGCAGGAGTCTCTCTCAGCCCGATCTTGGAGATGCTGCCAGGGAGGGAACTTGGAACCTTCTGCTCTTCCCAGAGCAGCTCCATCCCCTAAGGAGACTCTCTTCCAGGGCCCACACCTGTAGTCTCCCATTCAGATGCAACCAGGACATACCCTGCTTAGCTAAGGGGACAAATCATGCTTGCTACCATAAGACCAGCTCTCCTCTTCTAATCACTATTATCAGGGACCCTCTTGCTCTGAGGGGAGGAGAGAAGAAAGAAGTGACAACGCTTAAATAAAAGGCTCAGCACGTGAAGATCTAAGCATGTGGCTTGATGTATGGTTTTTTTAATTGAAGCTTTTATGTAAACTACTTTGAGAGGTCTTTCCGAAAAGTGGTAGAAGAAGAAGGAGGAGGAGGAGGAGATGATGATCAAGATGTTACCCAGAATGAAGTGGGTATCAGAACAGAGGCACAGTGACAGTGGCAAAACGAGCCCCAGATGTATTTGATAGCCCCAATTGAAAATTCTATGCACATGTACATTCCTAACACGACAGTACAAATTAACTCCCTTCAAAGCATCATGTTGGCACTTAGTCAGCAAATTAGAGTAATGACAAGTGTCTGAGCATTCCCAAGAGTAGATCTACAAGAGGTCAAAAGCATTATTGTTATTTATCACTCTGATGGAGACACTGTATCTTGTCTCGTTTGCCCACCTTTGGATTGAAATATTAATTTGAGATGACCGACCTAGCAACAGGGACATAGTTTTAAACAATAGTGCCACTCGCTGCTGAGCTGAGAGAACACAGCATGCTTCTCTTCCACTTTCCCCTCACTTTTTAAAAAAAACATTAACAGTTTCTTCTGCTTAATTTAGTAGCTCTTTCTGCTTAATTTGTTTTCTTGTTTCTGACTGATCAGGCTCAGAAATGGACTATGCTATTTACAAAAACTAATTGCAAATTCTGTTACTCTCTGGAAGTCTGATAAGAAACTAACACCACAACAGGAACTCCAATAATAATTGGTCTTTAGTGTCAGTACGTGCCAATTAACTTCATGCTGAAAAGCAAAATTTAATTTAACAAAGCATCATGTGCATAGCTGGAAAGACCCACCCATCACCGACACTTTGTTGAAATGACAGTGAGGTTTAAATTTTCAGCAAGGTGCATAGCATGCTACGGAAATTACTCCCATGAATCACAATAGGTATTGGGCACATAATTACTAAGTATGCCACAGAGAAGTTTAGCCCATGTAATCACTTCTAAAAGATAGCTCCAACTGTGTTGAAGGTACTGTAAAAAGCTCGCGAAACAACAGAAGGAAATGTTGATGAAGTGAAAAAGAATGAGACAAAAATAGTTTCATGGGCTGTTCCTATATTTTCTGCCTTAAATATGTGATATACTTGTGCATTACAGTGTTGCTGTGGCTGTGGCTTTAGCCCTAAGATGCTGGTGTTGGAAAATACCAGGTACAAATGGCTCATTTCCCCCCATTCATTGCCAAACCTTGCTAATTCCATTCACATCCAATCACAGAAATGAACATATGAAGCTGCCTGGCTCAGACCATTGGCCCATCTAATTCAGTTTAGGCTTGTTCGCATGACCCTAAACAGGGTTGGAGAAGTACTTAGCCAGAGTAGGGGATTCACTGGTGCTTCTGCTCAGCAGTCGTATGAACCCAAACAGCAAGAGAGGAAGAGGGGAGAGGGATAGGGATGTGCATGAATCTATTTTTTAAAATTCGATTTGTACCGAAATTGAATCACCCTGATTTGTTTTGGGTCCGAATCTGCCCGCCTCCCGAATAACCCCAGATTAGATTTTTACCCAAATTTTCCAAATCTGAATCTGAATCAATTTGGGGCAAGAAAAGAGGTTCTGGGGCAAAAGAGTGGGGTGGTTGGTAGTGCCCAATGTGTGGAAGCTACCACCCAAATGTCAAAGAAATTGGGCAAAAGGTTTTGAAGTTGGTGCATCTTTAAGCTTTTCACCACAGGGAATAATGGGGAGTCCAGCAGCCTTATCGCTCCACGTGGGGGGCACCAGGGTGGACCAGAGTGGGTTGTGATGGGTGGTAGTGCTCAATGGATGCAAGGAAGAGACAACCCAGATTTCAAAGTCATTGGGCAAAGGGGTGATTTATTTATTTTTTAAATGAAATTGGCACGTCTTTAAGCTTTGCATATAACTCGGTGTGTTCCCAATTGAGGAGAAATGTGAGGAGCAAAGGTGAAAAAAAGGCATGGCTTGAATCGGTCCATTAGTTTGTCCCCAAGTAAAGGGATTTCCGCCTAGGGACAAGAGCTGAGCAGACTCTCATGTTACAGAGAGCTATAAACAGTTAGGGACATAGGAAGCTGCCTTATACTGAGTCAGACCCTTGGTCCATCTAGCTCAGTAATGTCTACCCTGACTGGCAGCAGCTCTGGAAGGTTTCAGGCAGGAGATGCTGGAGATGCTGCCAAGGGGTGCACCTGAGGTCTTCTGTATGTAAGCAGATGCTCTACAACTGAACTACATTCGATTCCCAGACCACATAAAGGATTCCTTTTCCCACATAAAGGTGACTTTAACCATTCCTAAAACAATTATGGCTCCTCTGAAATTATGATATATGAGACACTGGGTGCTCTCATACCAGGCTGGTTTCTTTAATTAGCTTCATTATTTTAATGTATCCGAGTAAATAAGAGTTTGTCATTTGGTCGATACATATATCAGGCTAATCAGTAATTCGCTGTCGTGCACAGTGAATAGTGGTAATGAAGTTGGGAAATTAGATTGTTTGGAGGCCAGGGCAGGCCCTTAATTTTCAGTCCTCTGCTGCACTCAATTAGGGTTCTAACACATTGTACAAGACTAAAGGTCTGTTCTGAAGTTAACTCAGTGGTGTGCAAGTGACCACGGTATGGCTTCTTCTCAAACCACTTCCATAAGGATGCCAGTAGGTCCCAGTCTGGAAAACCACACTGCAAAATGAATTACTCTTGTAAAAGCTATATTTGGAAAGACAATAAGGAGTTGTGAAATGTATCAGAAATGGAGCATGGATGCAATGTTCAACTTAACAAGGTTGGGGAACCATTTAACATTCTTTGAATTATATTTTCCGATTTTTTTCTCAGCCTGCCTTTGATGGACTGTCATAAAAATTGACAAGTGTTAGATGTTGCAGTAAAAAAAAAAAGGAGTGTACTTACAAATGGAGTGCCACCAATTTCTTCAGCACCTTTTGCTTCTTTTTGTTTTGTCCGTCTTTGAACCCCATGTATGCTGCTCTAAATTCAGCGGAGGAAAGGTGGAATATAAATGTAGTAAATAATTGAAGATCCTTAATATTGTATGTGAAGAATCTATGGCATGATTGCTTCTCACATCAGCAGCATCCCAGCCAAAATATGGAGAAACACTGGTGGGGGAAATCTACAATACTGTGTCTCGCTCCATCTTCGAATGAACCCTAATACAGCCATCATGTTTTAATTTAGTAATGCTAATGAAATGAGTGCATAGGTCATGGTCATGTGTGCAAGAAAGGACCATTTTCGAAGGATCATTTTTCCTGGGCCCTGCACAAATGTGTATCATGGGGCCCTCTCTGCCACAATCCCTTGCCAGTCGGAAACCTGATTTGTGTCCTTGAGCTTTTTTGAGCTCCTTTCACTCATTAAGTTTCTGGCTTCCTGGTTTGTATTTGTAACTAGACATGGGATGGCTTGAAAAAATGCCCTTCATTTCAGACACTGCTCCTTGTTCCTAAGATCCCTTCTGAGTTTTTCCTATCTATCTAGAAGTTAGATAGATCTGCTCTGAACATCAGAGGGTTAACTCATTTCTTCCATCTGTTCTGGAACCTGTAGATGTGATCAACAGTTTTGACTCCCAGCATTCCCAGAAGCTCAATGTTCCCAATTGTGATAATGCTTGTTCCTCTCTCCAGCCACCAGTTGACTGCCATACAGCACTTGCCTATGGACTGGAAATGCTGTCAGGAACGAAGGAAGAGGGATTTGTAGTTCTGGAGCAAATATTCCACACAGGGAGGCACACATTGGTGCCTAGACACTCTCTCTCTCTCTCTCTCTCCATGCCAGCAGTTCATTATTAAGAGGTTTGCTTGTTCTTTCCCACCACAGTTTACAATTGACTCCAGAAAACCTCTTGTGATCTTACAAGATCTAGGTATCATGTGCAGATATCCCTAACAGGACAAAGAGAGACACCTTTCAAAGTGGTGATTCTCTTTCTATTTCGCAGGGGGTTAGGGTAACTCACCCTTTTCAAACCCCAGCACAGTATCCCTCCAGTGGCTGTTGCTGGTTTCTACCCTATGTTTGTTTGTCTTGATTCTGAGCCCTTTGAGGAGAGTGGACTATCTTTTTGTTCCAGGCAATCTGTGTTGAAAACGTTTGTACTGGAAAATGGTATAAAAGTAGGAAGCTGCGTAAAAGGAAGTAATCACATTGTCAGGGCAACAGCTGAGGCTATGACTCACACCCTGCATGAAACTGCTTTATATTGTGTAGGAACAATGATTTGTCTTGCCCAGTATGGTCTACTTTGGGAGCAGGTACTGAAGTCTTTTGAACTTTGGTGCTGGAGAAGACTTTTGAGGATAACATGGACAGCCAGGAAAACAAACAAATGGATCCTACAACAAATCAATCCAGATGTTCAACTCCAGGCACAAATGACCAGGCTAAAACTGTCAGACTTCAGAAACATTATGCAAAAACTCAGCTCCCTTGCAAAGTCCATAATGCTGGGGAAAGTTGAAGGAAAGAGAAGAAGAGGACGACCAGCAGCAAGGTGGATGGACTTGATTACAACAGCAATGAATGCACCACTGAAAGAGCTGAAAGGCCAAGTTAAAGACAGATCATCCTGGATAGAATCTGTCTATGTGGTCACTAAGAGTCAACACCCACTTGATGACACCTGATCCATCCATCCATCCATCACTGAAGTCTCAGGCAAGGATCTTTCCTTGTCCTGCTACCCAAAATGCCTTAGGACTGAACCTGGAACTTTCTGAATACAAAGCATTTGCTCTGACAACTGAGGAATGTAGGAAGATGCCTTCTACCAAGTCACACCAAGAAAAGAGAAGCTACCGACAGTAAGTGTAGACAATTCTGAGCTAGGTGGACCAGTGGTCTGACTTGGTAAAAGCAGTTTACTATGCCTTTACCTTAAAATCCAGAACAAAGGAAGGGCTGCTGGAACTGGTGTCAATGGAGTTCTGTGATATTTCATCTGCTATGCAGCCTATAGAGGTAGTCACCGAACCTCTTCATATTGATTGCGTGTTTTGAATAGCTAGAAAGAACACTTTTATGCCCATTGTGCAACTTACTCATTTTCTTGATAAATAAAATACCTTTTGTGTAGTGCACTATGTTGACTGCCTGCATGCACAATATATCTCTTAGTGACAATATTCTCCTACCGTGAATGGCACAGTTAGGCAACTAATAATTACTTCTCTTCCATAAGATGTGCATTAATTAGTAGGTTCCATGAGGACTGTACTATGCAAATTTGATCCACACAGCACTGCTGGTGATGGAATTTAAAATGGTGCTTCCATTTCAGAAGACCAAACCATGCATGATTTCCCCTCTGGCTCCCAGAATAAGCCACACTCTATTCTTAACAAGGCATTTCAGTGCTTGATGATTTATCCAGCTTGTAAAATAATAAAAGTTTAAGGCAAGTGTTTTAAATTGCAGCCAAATATCCCAAGCACCAAACACACTTGGCCTCCGGGCGCAGTGCAAGCCAACGGCAACCACACCACCCAGGATGTACTAAAAGGGGGGTGGTTGTGTGGAAGCCCTGGAAATTTGTCCCCAAAGTCCAGGGGTAAGAGCACCACTGGTTTTTGCATGCTCACATGCACTTCAGGGCTCCCCAGAGATGGGGAAAGATGAGCCAATTCCTCTACAAACTCCCCATTAAACCAACGTCAGTACAGTGTTTCAAATATGCCTGCCTTCTTACATTTACATCAGCATGTTGCTTTTAATTCTTTGCACTGCATTAGAGAAAATAATCAGTAAGATGCCTATGTGGGATTCTTGTTATCCTGGTGGCATGGGAGCTGAAGAAACACCATTCCTTTTTGTGTTACCAGAGAAACACAAGAAGCCCCAGATCACAGGGAATGAAGCCATGATACTTAACCCTGTATTGGCATCAATCTCCTGAACAGGGATGAGCGATGTGGACCATTAGCTTAGTGGTCCAGAGTTATTTGTACTACCTGAGCAGGTTAGCATGCACACCACTGGAAGAACATGAGAAGCGATCCTCACAATGAGGTGACCTTGAAACATATCACATGGTGCCTGAGTGACGTGCTGGTGGGTTGCCATGATCTTGGCATGAATGGTGGTGGGATTTAGCTCTGTTGTTGGGGAAGAGTAGAGAATTCTTGCCACTGGGGGAAAGGCAGCGCTCAGAGATTGAGCAGGTTTTGCAGGCAGAAGATCCCAGGTTCCACTCATGGTATCTCCAGATAGGGTTGGGAAACACCCCTGTCGGAAACCCTGGAGAGCCACTGACAATAAACTGTACAAATCAAGATGGCCCAGTGGTCAGATTCAGCATAATGCAACTTCCTACATTCTTATGCATGCAATTTCCCCCACTCAAACAGCCAAAGACTGAAATGCAGCTGATATTGATTCACTCTGAAGTAAACAGCACCTTACCGGTATTTCTTAGCCAAAATAAGTGTGCCTTTTATTAAAGGAAAGTATTTAAGCTATCAAGAAATGGGGGGAAAAGTTGAAAACAACTTGTCAAAGAGAGGAAAGGCAGAAAAACAGATAAACAATAACAACAGGCTGTCAGCAAGGCAGCTCATAAAACAAGGATCATCACAACAGAGCTGTTATTGTTTTATCAATAAATACAGCAGAAGAATGAACAGAAGTGTTGAAAATAATAATAAAAAGTTGATGTTAAAATGTTTTGCTGGTCAGTATTCTCCCATCAATATCTAGCATAATAAAATCTATTCAATTGAGTATTTTTGTCAGAGTCTCAGCAGAGCCTGCTTTCATTCAGAATTAATGCAGGGATTTTTTTTAAAAAGGTAATAAATCTAACAAAAAGAAGAACAGCAATAAGTCACATAGAAACAAACATTTAGGGTAAAAAGGGAACCCTTTAACATGCTATGGCAAGATGCTATTGTCATAGGGGAGAAAACACTCTGGTTGATGCCCTAATGTTGTATGTATGCTTCTATCAACACTAGTCCTGGTGCACGTCCCTGTGCTTCTGAAGTGTGGGCTCTCTTGCAACTATTTTCAGTGCTCTCCCCATGCCCCAGAATAGGGGTGTGCATGGAACTGCTCCGGGGAGTTCGGTTTGAATTTGAACCGAACTTGAACCGAACAGCCCGGTCCGCACAAACCGGTGATTTGCTTCATGCCTAGAACCAGGGTTGAACCGGGTCGACCCTGTCTAGTGCTTGTACAGGGGAACCTGGTAAAGATTCCCCTTTATAAGCACTGGGGGAACTCAACAGGGTTTTTAAATGGTGGGCGGGGAGCAGGGGGGAGGTTACCTTACTCACCGTGGTGCAGCTCCTTGGGGGGTGGGGGTGGCAGGGCATCAGCAGCTTCCCTAAGCCCCGTCAGTGTCCCCCCTAATCTCAGGCTGGTGGGGACCCGGTTCAAGTTGAACCAGTTTGCACATGCCTGTTCCAGAAATGCTCTGTTACAGTGGAAATACGTCCATGACCCTTGCTGATTTTCTACTAGCTCCAATATTATTTCATCTACATTTGACGTTGATGTGTCCAGTTCATGATGCTGTTTCCTTACCGAAATGTCCTTTGACCCAGATACCGTAAGGACTACCTCATTCCATGTGCAGCAACCACTGCATTATCCAACAAAGGCATTGTTCTGTATCCTGACATTGTCAGAGTATCATGGAATCAGCACCCATGAAAGGGTCTTTTGGCACCACATCTGCGGAATGTGCTGTTTTCCAACATATGGACAAACCTTAGCTCCATGGGGGACTATAAGGGTATATGGCTGTGCGAGTGTTGGGGGTTTCAGAAGCTGGCCTGGTATTTTCTGCATCTGATTGATTTTGTATTGCTGCCTGATAGGATTGTCTTGTTTTCCTTGTCAGCTTGCTTAAAAGTCAGATAAAGATGGGAAGAATATATCTTTCTATTAATAAAAATAAAGGAAGATGTATAAATTTGTTCTGAGTTGCTGTCAAGTTGTGGTATTCGGTCTGGAGGAAGACCGGCATCCATTCTCCAACATCCATTGGGGCTAAAGCAACTCTAACCCGTTGCTATAAGTGATCTGGGATCAATCCCTCTCATATTCCGAAGATCCAGGCTACAATCCCAGCAAAGAACCTGTCACATTTAATATATATTTTCCTCCATTATAGTAAAATGTTCCTTTTGCCATTGAGTAACCTGATGTGTCTTCATTAAGAATGAAAATATTTGTCCCAAGAGAGTTAGAACTGTTATTGCTCTAGGAAAACTAGCTTTCTGAAGTCATTGGCCTTTCACTCAAGGAGAAAATTAACATGGCTATCCTATTGAACCTATCAGTTATAGCTGTAATACGTCTGCCATGGAACATTTCAGACGATATTTTCCCCTTTTCCCCACTCGTTTTATCAGGCCTCCTGCCAGGTCAATTAATATTTTGAAATGGATGCTAATAACCTCAGCCTAAACAGTGCTATCAGTGTTTTCATTATATTTTATTTGTCCACAATACCCCATGTCAGTTACACCTTCAATCTAGATTTATGATACATAATGCGGCAAGGATTTGTCAGATCAAAACCATTGATTTTATTTTTTACAAATATTTTGCAAAGCGCCATGCAATGGAGGAAAAGAAAGAAATAACATGGCAAGAAAATATCAGTCTGAATTAATATGAATAAGTATGCAGCTCAAGAGATCAGGAAAAGGCAATCTGAGGTCCGCCCAAGCTAAGTTTTGCTTGTGGTTTTGTGTTGGGAAGCTCAGTACATAGGGCCGCATTCTCACACTCACAGCGATCCTGGTTAAAGAGTTAAGCAGGATTGCCAGTCCCACATACATACTTGTTCTATATAAACCGCTTAGGGAACTTTGGTCGAAGAGTGGTATATAAATATCCATTGTACTACTACTACTACTACTACTACTACTATTGATATTCCACTCTTCAATGCAAGCTCTCAAGCAGTTAAACAATTAAATGAGGAGTAAAAGCAGCTGTGTTGGCTTCATGATAACGTCATGTAGCTAATGAGATTTAGAGCAGATGCAGACATGGATAAATAATGGAGTGGGGAGTGTCTGGCCTGCTGTGTCTGGGCACTGCCTGGCATGCTCCTGCCACTGCTGCCTGCTACTCCACCTGCCTTCATGGTCCACACCGGCCATCCAAGTCACCCGCCTGCCACTGTCCTGCCTCCCTTTGCTGGCCTAATGGTCTAATGGCATCACCACGGGGTGTGCACTACTGCAGTGATGTCATTAGACCATTTCATGGTTGGCAAAGGGAGACAGAGTGGGTGGTTGGGAAGACTGTGTGTGGCAAGAGTGAGCACCTCAAATCTCACCCCAGGGCTGCCCTCAAGGTCATGACACATGCTAAGTAGATGCACCAACATCTGAAGCCAAATCAGAGGGAGGGCGATGCCTTCTTGCATCAGGAAAGCTGATGAAGGAAAAAGAGACAGGACCTTCTTTGCTGGCGTCCCACTGGCGGGTGGAATGCAGTGCAGATGGCCTTGCAAACACCGCAGTGGAGTTCGAGCGAGCATTTCAGCTGCACTCTAGAGCTGATCTTGGGGCAGCCTCCCGTGCTGTACAGAATGGCTTTTTGTACCTGACTGAATCACGACTGCAAGTTAAAATGGAGATTTGAAGCCGCTGTTGATAATCCTCAACATCTGGTCGAAAGTGTTAAGCAGAGAAAGAGACTAGCTCTTGAAATGCAAATGAAAGAGACAATTGCCTGGAAATGAGTGTCTGAGACAGGTTGGATTTTTAGAATAAACATTTTTGTAATACCATTGCATTATTTCCTTCTCTAGTCACTAACAGTCCAGCAATATGGATCAAAGCCACACACACAAGTGTTTTTCTGGTAGTCATTTAACTTCCACAGGTGATGGCAGCCAGCAGATGGCCTACAATGGT
The DNA here is from genome assembly GCF_027244095.1 of Hemicordylus capensis. NCBI lineage: Eukaryota > Metazoa > Chordata > Lepidosauria > Squamata > Cordylidae > Hemicordylus > Hemicordylus capensis. Next base: position 26,854,680 of record NC_069667.1, read on the forward strand.
GCATTGGCTACCCATTCGCTTCCGAATTCAATTCAAAGTCCTGGTCCTTACCTTCAAAACCTTGCAGGGCTTGGCACCTGTTTAGCTACAGAATCGCCTCTCCCATCCAGTTACATCCCGTCCTGTTAGATCATTTCAGATGGCCCTTTTGTCGGTCCCTGATTTTCGAGAGGTTCGGAGTTCGAGGAGCCGCAAAAGGGCTTTTTCGGTTGCTGCCCCACTTCTTTGGAATTCTCTTCCCCTTCAGATTCGTCTACCTCCTTATTTACCGGTGTTTAAATCCTTGCTGAAGACCTTTCTTTTCCACCGGGCATTTGCCTTGTAGTTTACTTTATTTTCTTTCCATTATCTATTTTAGTTTGCAATTTTTAAAGTAATTTTTGATTGTAAATTTTTAATGTTACCTTATTTACATGTCACTGTACATCGCCTTTGGAGTGGGCAGTATATTAAATGCTTCTAATAACTAAATAAATAAATTTCACTTCTAGTGATTTTTAGCAATTTTCCTGACTTTGGTGCTTGAGTGCAGATACCAAAGTGCAGCTTGTCTTTACCAAAAGCCCATCACCTATCATGCTTTGTTCTCGGTCCTCCCTTGGATCCTGGCCCTCATGAAACCACATTTATAAGACCAGTGGAGCATGTTGTTTGTTTCCATTCTGTTCCTTCTGTGACTGCTGCTTCCCAAATTTATTACCATACAGGTGAGTGAAAGAGAGAATGAAATGAATGGGCTCTAACATGTAGAATTTTAACTAAGGTGTTTTTTAAAAAATATAAAAGGGAAGTAATATCTGAATATAATTTCCCCCCAAAATGATGTTTTCTCAAGAGCACATTACTTGCACAGATCCCATTTTTCCCCATTTCAGCCATTGTTCAGGTTTTGTACATTGTGTTTTCTGAATATTTCTAGTCCTTTGAACAATTTTGCTCATTTGAGTGCCAGTGAAATTACACAGAGCTTAGCCATACACTTGAGATGAGCTACCAATTGGCAATTAAAATAAGATCCCATAAATCACAGAGAATTTACAATTAGGATGGAATATACCTCTTTTACTTTTTTTTTAAAAAAGGAACTTTTTTGTATGTGTGTGTGCATATGTGTGTGTGCATGTGCATATGCGTGTGCATATGCGAGTGGGCAAGTGTGCGTGTGCATATGCGCATGTGCATTATTGCATATGCACTTGTAAGTGTACATATGCGCATGTGTGTGTGCAGATGTGCAGATGTGCATATGCACGTGTGAGTTTTTGTATATGCGCTTGTGGGTGTGCATATACGTGTGTGTGTCCACATGCACATGTCTGTGTGCTTATGGGAGTATGCGTATGCATATGCGTGTATTCATAGGTGTGTATGCGTGTGCATATATGTATGAGCTGTATGCATATATTTCTCTGGTCAGTGACTGTTAATTGAACTGAACTGAACTGATAAAGCTTAGACAAGATCATCTGCTCTTGATAGGTTTTCTCTTAGATTCTTATTAAAGCAGGAATCTCAACTTCTTTTATCAAGACAGGCAAATAGAATTACAACAATCTGCTCCAGTGTTTCTGGTTCAAACTCTTACTGTAGTACAGATAAAACAGAAATGCTCTTTGGGGGCTCTGCACATTTACAGGGTAATGATTGCTTCAGTTGCAAGCGATTATTAATGATGATGTTATATATATATCTTCATCACAAATCTTTCCCTTTTAGAGGCATCCCCTTTGCAGCTGGTAGGTGGGTGGTCTGATCCTCGGTGAACATTGCCATCACACAGCCGGCTGTGCAAAATATGCCTTGCATCGGCAGAGCATTTGGAGACCGAGGTGGAAATGCCTGCAAATGATTGTACCCACTGCAAAAATGCAGCTGCCTCTGGAGTGGAAGCAAGCAGATGTTCAAGTGAGCACAGAACAGTAATGAGCACAGAGCCCTGCAAACGTGTGAGAACACTGTATTTGCTCAGATACAGAGGGGCAAATGTAAGTATACAGCACGCAGTGAGAAAATAATGGAAATGGGTCTCTTGCAGCCCTGTGCATATGCCTTTATTCCTCCATCTGCATTACAAAGAGGCCATAGAGTTAATTCCATCCTAAGTAATATCCAGGGTAGACAAACAGACAGATGTTCATGCATTATCAACCACCTTCATGCCTGAAAATTAGCCTCTTACAGAAGAACATTATTCTATTAGTGTTTGCAATTCTGTTTTACTAGAAACCTATGCATACTAAAGAAAGTGAGAGATGATTTCAGTTAGTTTTTGCCCTTAGTGATAAACACGTCAGCAATTACAAACAGGAATGGTTAGCCATTTGAAGCACCCCCAGAGTTTCTCAGATGGTCAGTGCAAGGGTCATAGCTCAGTGACACAGAAGATGTTTGTTGTGCAAATGGTTCCAGGTTCCATCCCTGGAGTCTCCAGTTAAAAGGACTGCTGAGATCAGGGCTGGGAGAAACCTTAGGGTCAGAGTAGACCACATGGGATTTGATGGGCCAAGATGGATTCAGGGGGAAGTAGATTCCGATTCCCAGCCCCATTATTCTCTACAGAGAAATAGCACATTGAGAGAGAGTGAATCCATGAGCTTACCTTACCTCTGTTCCACTATATTGAAGTTGGACTATATTTTTAATCTCAGAGTGGTACACATGGTCCCCTTCCCTATTTTATCCTCAAAACAACCCTTGGGAGAGCTGGTCTTGTGGCAGCAAGCATGACTTGCCCCTTAGCTAAGCAGGGTCTGCCCTGGTTGCATATGAATGGGAGACTACATGTGTGAGCACTGGAAGATATTCCCTTCAGGGGATAATGGAGCCACTCTGGGAAGAGCAGAAGGTTCCATGTTTTCTCCCTGGCTTTTCCAAGATAGGTCTGAGAGAGATTCCTGCCTGCAACCTTGGAGAAACCGATGTCAGTCTGGGTAGACAATACTGAGCTAGATCGACCAAGGGTCTGACTCAGTATATGGCAGCTTCTGATGTGCCTATGTTCCTAGGCTAGAGATAATTGACTGGGCAAAGGGTTAGGGGGTGACCATTAGGGCATGGGTCCCCAAGGAAGTGCTCAGCACCCCAAATCTCATCAGCCATCTCTCTCCCGTATGACCTTTACCAGAAAGGATGTGCAGCAGTAGAGGTTCTAGCACAGAGCATGGGAGAGAGCTCCTAGCCACATCCAGCTCTCTACTGCTTATATCTTCATAGGTGCTGTATATTATAATAATATTATAGACTTTGTGTTATTCTTTGGGGGGGGGTATGCTTGAGTTTAATTATGCAGGGGGTGCTATGGAATCTTGGCCCAACACCCCTGGTCACCAGTGACCTTATCAGATTTCCCCAGGTTAGAACTGAGACGATGTCCCCTACGCCGCACTTAGCTTTCTTCATGAAAGCATCTCCCATTCCTTCAAATGTCCAAAGCTACTCTAAGACTTTGGTACAATATGAGCCTATCACAAGATCTCCTCACTGTGTTCTCAGATTCAGCATGAAGGAAGAAGCAGCATGTGTGTTTTGGACCTAGACGACCACTTCTCTCCATGTGATACTGCCCCTCCACTGAGATCATCAAGCGATGTTCTCTTGAGGCTCAACTTTGACTAATTATAACTGCTGCTTTGGACATCTCTGTGTGGAAATGAAAGGTGAGGTATAAGTGATAAGATATATGAACCTCCCTCACCTGTGTTGTTCTAAACGTCCAGAATTGAGTCTTCTTGTCTTTCTGCCCACGTTCTGGCTTACCAAAGCCATTAAATCATGAAAGCAAAACCATTTTGATGTTACCGAATGACATTTTGGAATACTCAGATGATTAATGAGCTGCCTTCTAACCAATTGTTTAATCAATTACATTTAAATGAATATGTGTTAATACCAAACCTCCACATGGATGCCATTTTCAAATATTGATGGAAGAGTACAATAACTGAAGCAATTCATAGCTAGAAGGCCGTCTGTAACATTTCCTTTCCTTTCTATTACATCATTATACCAGACCTAATGTGTTCAGCGGCTGACATTCTAAGACGTTGTGATGCTAGACGATGTGCTAGTGCAAAGCTGACGCACTAGCTACTTGTGCAAAGTCTGGAGCTTGTTTTCCAGAGTAGTGTTGCACAACCTGCAATGCACCTCATTTGGCTTGAAGGGAATTTTTGTGCAGGAGCGCAATTCCACAAATCCCAATTGGGGGCACAATCATGCGATCTGTTGGGCGAGTACAGTTTTGTTCATTATGCAAGCACGTATTTATCACGATGTCAGCTTGTATATTTACTCTTAACTCGCAGCCCTACCAATTAACTATCCTTTACCAATTAAAGTTAGAATTTGATGTTTAACCAGCTGTATATCTACCAATTAAGGATATAATCCTAACCACACTTAATGAGCAAGCCCCCCGAAAACATGCCTAAGATTGTGCTGTAAAAGTTGCAATCCTATTATTTTATTTATTCATTCACTTAGCTTAATGAGTAAAAAAAAACCTTGTGTGTTATTCTGCAACACATGGCACACTGAAAGAAGCATGCAACTGTGATCCTATACATAGGCTGTGTTTTCACAGTCACGATGATCCTGATTAACTCTTTTCTGAGACACACAAAACTGGTTGTGAGAATTCAGAATTCTGAGGCAATCCTGGTCAAATTCCTGTGACTAACCATTCTGGTTATCTCTCCATGTTAAGCACAGTTTAACCACAGTAGTTTGAGTAGGAGTGCTCAGGAAATCTGCATTCTCACAACCAACTCTGTGGGGCTCAGCAATCTTGGTTAAATCTTTAACCAGGATTGCTATACATTGTGAGAATTCAGCCATAACAATTACAGTAGCATAAAGAATGTTGTCATCATGGAAAATAGCAGTAAAGAATGAAGGTCACCTAAAACCAGTAGAAAATCAAAACAATTAGGTAGACCAATATTTTCAGAATGCATCTGGAAGGGGGAAGAAAGGGAAGCACCAGACCTCCCCGGGGTGGGCATTCCAAAGTTGCAGCACCACCACTGAAATGATCTTGTCTCTAGCACCCATCTACCATCATAGTTCTAGCTGTGACCGCTCAAAGAGCCTCAAAGTCAACCGTATAGTTGACCAGGTCCATTTGGACTAAGATGGTCCTTGACATAGCTTAAGGGATTTAAAGATTAATATTCCAGTTTTATAGTGAGTCCAGAAACAAAAGGGTAGCCAGTATAATAGATATAGAATCAGCAAAATATATTCCAATTGCTGATTTCCAATCCACATTCTGGCAGCCACATTGGGTACCGAAGGCATCTTCTGATCCAGCTTTAAAATAGGCCCAAATAGAAAGTACAACAGTAGTCTACTCAAGTTATACAGTATTTACAGAACAGCATTAAGCAAACCATTTCTTTTTAAATTATTGTTATTTTTCTAATTCTATACTTTTTGTCATAACATTGCAACACAGCCTACTAGGTTCCAAGAGGTCCTCTCTGGATTTGAAAGCTGACACAAAAATTAAAAATAAATACCACACATGGACATTTTGTTCCAGTCTTTTTAAAAAACAAGCTATGTTATGTTTCAGTTAATTAGTGCACAAAAGTTAATCTTGCATGGTGGGGGGAGAAATATCCCCCCCTCGCCTTCAGTGGAACAATGTTGCTTGATCAGATTTTGTCAACACCTGCTAGCACTTTATATCTTGAATGACAGCAAGTCACCATCCCTTTGATGCAACATAAATTGAGGCTTTCCCTCTCACCTAATTCAAGCAGACCATTGGGTGTGACCACTACACATGTCATAAAGGACAATTCTCACATCTTTGGGTCACCACAACCATGTACCTAACAGCAACCTCTCTAGGCTGTTCAACCACCACTAATGTCTTTGCATGCAAGCAGTTTTCCTCACTATTTGATCACTAAATTGCCTTGGTTTAATTGCATTCATCATAAAAACAACCACCAGTGTATCAGGAGAAAGTGAAGGACAGACCTGCAGCTTGAGATAATCAATAGGAGTTTTTTAAGCAACTTGCGCTTTAGTTTAAGCAACTAGATCTATTTTTGCTAACACTAAGAACATTATTATTATTTTGTAAAAACTTTCACCTAACCTACCTCACAGGGCTATCGTAAGAAAACACACACACAAACACACATTCCCCTCCAGTTGTACAGAGCCTGATTCTGACTCTAGCCATGAATATATACTGCATTTTAGCGTGGAAAGTAATTTACCACTAAACAAACAAACATTGAATATTTCATTGTACACCTTGCAAGATGTAGAAGAGAAGACAATTATAGTTGTGTCTTGCAAAAAGCCCACATATATTGGGAATTATTATTATTTGTGGAATTTTAAATCAATTTCTATTTGCATTGATACAAGTTGCTGCATAAATCTCTGCATATTGATTGTCGAAAAAACTAATGGTGGGTTTAAAAAATGCATTGATTTACACAAAATTACAAACTATGTACAGGAGGAAGAGCTCCTCAGAAGTTAAAAGACTCTAAAATAGAGATTGCATTTCCATTGAGAGAGATGTTGGTTGCATATACTCCCCAATCTGCTTTTGACAAGAGTGTCAGCTTTATAGCTTGCAGATATCTTCTTAGCAAAACTGCAAGTGAAAATTGGTTGAAGTAACACTTTTGCAACAGAATCTGGACAACCTTCTTACTATGCATGAATTCCAGACAGGACAAGGATCTCAGAGTGCAAAAACAGAACACTGCTGCGACAGAAGCATTCTTAAGATGATAAATACTCCCACCTTCACCAAGGATGAAAATAAACAGTCACCCACTGAGTGCAAGATTATCTGCAACAAAGCTTCCCCCTCATACACATACACAACAGATACACATTGACTATCTGCTGTTGTGTTGGAAGCCTTCCAACCTCCGATTTCTCTGCAGAACCTGTGTTTGCCATCGTATCAAGGAACTTAGTTGGCAGGCATAGAAGACTGCCAAAGAATAGCAAATGGGGCCCTTCAAACACCTGTCCTTGGAAAGAGAGCAAGGGCGAGGGCAATTAGCTGCACACAGCTCTGCTGCAAATAAGCCAATGGAGACTCCTGTGAAGAACTAGGAGAGACAGCATCAAGAGGAGAGGCTGTGAAGATAGGGCCTGGCAGTGCAGCAGGAATGGAGGACAATCAGGAGTGGGCAGGAGAAGGGGGTCGGTCCAGAAACTCTTTGGCATCGGCTGCTCTCATGAGACAGGAGTTTGACTCCTCACGAGACTTGCCCTGAATGGCAGTGGATACTTAAGAAGCCAGTCAATGATGAGTAAGGATGGGAGGAAATTGGGGAGGGGGTGATGGTGGCGGTGGCAATGGAGGCGAGAACAGAAACAGAAGCCGAGAAGACAAGAAAAAGGGAGAAACTGGGAAGTCAAGCATCCAGGACTTTCCCGTTCTGTAGCCCCTCTTTGCTGTTTACTGAAGTCATACACAGTCAGGGCAAAGGAATTCTTACTTAGGGAATTCTTACTTAGGGAATTCAAGGAAAAGTCCACCAGCAATCGAATATAAAGGTAAGAAGGATCAAAGCTCTTGCAATTTGCTTCACGTTGATGGCCATTTATATACTTCTATTCGTTACCTAAGGAAGAGATCTGCAAGTCATAATCCTAGATTGGAATGTGCCACATCCGCATCCACATCCACGCTTTCTCCAAAACCAACCTCAGCACCATTCTGTCAGCTGTTTATTAGAGATGCACCTTTGCATTGCGATGATTCTCTAATGTTTAGCAGGGAGAAAGCAACTGGCCCTCTCCAACCGCAGCACAGCATTCCTCCAGTTGTGGTGGTTGGTGTCTACCCCATGTTTCTTTTTAGACTGTGAGCTCCTTGGGGCCAGGGAGTCATCTTTATTATTATTATTTTTAATGTAAACTGCTTTGAGAACTTTTGTTAAAAAGTGTCATATACATATCCATGGTAATAGTTGAAGAGTCCAAATGTTATTGATTTATTCATTGTTCATTTTCTATTCTGCCTTTCATAAAGCATGCCAAGAGAGTTTACAAAAGGTTGTGCAGCCTCTAGCGGTCTTACCCAGAGAACAACTGAAAGAACAAAGAAAAGGGGATAATGGGCCCTTTCCCAGATGGTGTCGCTTAGAGACTGTTGTTCTGCAAAGCGAGAACTAAAGTGTGGAGTTCCACAAGGCTCCATACTGTCTCCAATGTTCTTTAACATCCACATGAAATTGCTGGGATAGATTATCAGGAGGTTTGGTGCAGGATGTTATCAATATTCTGCTGAAACCCAGATCTACTTCTCCATGTCGAACTCATCAGGAAATGGCATATCTTCCCTTAATGCCTGCCTGGAGGCAGTAATGGGCTGGATGAGGGATAACAATCTGAGCTCGAATCCAAATAAGATGGAGGTACTGACTGTGGGGGGCCAGGACCCAAGGGATGGTTTAGATCTGCCTGTTCTGGATGGGTTTACACTCCCCATGAAAGATGAAGAATGTAGTTTGGGAGTGCTCCTGGACCCAAAGCGCTCCCTAGTTTCTCATGTTGAGGCAGTGTCCAGGAGCGCTTTTTATCTGCTTTGGCTGATACGTCAGCTACGTCCATTTGTGGAAGTAAATGTACATATGCTGGTTATCTCCAGGCTTGACTACTGTAATGTGCTCTACATAGGGCTGCCTTTGTACATAGTCCAGAAACTACAATTGGTACAGAATGCGGCAGCCAGATTGGTCTCTGGGTCAACATGAAAGGACCACATAACACCAATTTTAAAAGAATTATGCTGGCTGCTGATACATTTCCAGGTAAGATACAAAGTGTTGGTTATCACATATAAAGCCATTGACAGCTTGGGCCCAGGGGTTGTAAGAGCCTTCTTTGTCATGAACCCTGCCACCTGTTATGATCTTCTGGAGAGGTCCAGTTACGGTTGCCACAAGGTCATCTGGTTGTGACCCGGGAGGATTGGGCTTTCTCTGTGGCTGCCCCAGGGCTTTGGAATATGCTCCCTGCTGAAATAAGAGCATCTTCTTCTCTGCTTGTTTTCAGGAAGACCCTCGAGACTCACCTGTTCTTGCAGGCTTTTAATCAGAATTCATTTTAATAATTTGTTTTAATAACTGCTTTATGCTATTGTTTTTATTGTGTTTTGTGGTTTTTAATCTGTGACTTTTATATTGTTTTTAAATTTTGTATACTGCCTAGAGATGTTCATATCAGGCGGTATAAAAATATGAATTTAAAAAAATCACACTTTTCTTAAATTTCAACCTTTCCTCCCATCAAATATCGACATCGCTGGGGCAGTTGAAGCATTCCACATCAAATAATCTATATCTTCCCATTTTGATATGGCAAAACCCACAATGTAATACATCCCCAAACATATGTATATGGGGGAAAGCCAAGGGTTTAAGTCATGAAATTAATTAATGCAAATGCATAATACTGAAGGAACTGGTGTAGAGAACTGAAAATGGCAGGCTGATTTTCCCCAAAATGCATGATTTGGAGGATTGAAAAACAGAACAGTTACACAGTCTTTGTGTTTTAATTCTCGTCTTTCAAGTGTCTAAAAATTCTGGAATGCAACTGGAGAATGAGATAATTTTCCGCATTATGTAGAAGTTCAACTATATGCAAAGTGATGGAATGTGTTTTAATTTGTCTCCCTCATAATTTATTCTAAAATAAAACTAAGACACAAGGGAAGAACGGAGAGCAGACAGGCTGCCCCCCTCCTTATATTAAACACTCATTCTTTTCAAGTTCTTTTTCAGAATAATAGATTTTAATAAGTCACAAATTCATTATTAATTCTCCACTTCACTTATACGCAAATGCAACTGGCATATTTATTAAAAGTTTCATTATGGCAGAGACAGTTTACTGCTTGCTTAAATACTTTCTGCAGACACCTTTTGTTGCAAACAGAACATGATATAGTTTGGAATGTAATTACCTTATTGTGCAAATATTTACTGGGAGGACAAAAGGGGATTAAATTATTCCCTATTTAGAACACACACCACAAGGACTGAAAGTGTGCACAAAATATCTGTTCCATAGTTGCAGTGAAAAAGTTGGCCTCCTCTCCTCTTCCTAGTGCAACACTGACCTTATCTTTGTGCAAAAAAATGCATGGTCACATGAATCCCCTCTAAGATGTGACACACATGCAAACAGTAGCTATACCAATACAAGGGACAGTTTCATACAAGGCCACCCTAGTTAGTACTTGCATATTTTCAGTCTGAATCCTTATGCATGCTTGCATTCTTCACTTGGCTAGTTCAGCACAAGGTGACTTTTTCCTGTCATTCTGACATGGTGAACATTTTTTCTGAAAACACACTCATCCTGTGACACAAAGTAAGGGCTGTTGTGGAGGCATCTCCAGCTGCTGAGAGATTGGCATGAAAAATGTCTCCGTGTGGTTCCACCCCAGAATGCGGACCTCCTTGACCTGGGAAGTCCATTTGTCTCCTTCTTCCTCAGTGATCCACCACTGGTTTAAGACTTTACTAATTCAGCAAAGGTTTTGTCTGCTGGCCGCCATGTTAGTTGCACCAGTTCCCAATGGTGTGTTTTGTTTACAAATACTCTGGTTACATATACTAGTTTGTATCGAAATAAAGCTAGTCATAATGAATAAGTCCCATTAATCAGATGTAAAGTTTTTCATGATGAAGCACCCTTGAAAACAACGAGATAGGTTGGTCATTATTAACACAGGAAGCGGTCTTATACTGAGTCAGACCACTGATCCATTGTCTACACCGTATTGTTTACAGGGAGGGGTCTTTCCCAGCCGTACTTGGAGATGCTGCCAGGGAACGAACCAGAGGCCTTCTGTATGCAAACACGCAGATCTTCTTCCACTGAACTATGGTCCAATCTCCTAAGGGGATATTTTTATTTTACCATTCTCACATAATGAGGCTGTTCTCACGGGCTGCCCCAAGCAGGGTTAGGCTGGTCTTGAGTGCCCGCCTAACTCCCTTAACAAACCCGGCTGTTAGCCAAAGTTAAGGGTGCTCTTGCACCCTTACCCTGGCTACTGGGTGTTGTGTGATTCCTTGGGCTGCATTCAGCCTGAGGAGTCACAGAGATGGGCACATTGAGCACCCAACTCATGGGGGGAATCCCCAATGCAATGGGTGTGCCGTGCGTTGTATTGAGGGATGCCTGGAGGCAGGACCAACACGTTCCAGCTCCCGATCCCTCCACCCTGCTCCATGCTTCATGCAGCTGCACAGAGAAGAGTTGTCCATGTGGGTATGCAGGAGGAGCACAGATGGAGGAAAGTTCAGCCGTCTGGGGGGGAGGTAGGTTAAGTGCAGCCTCCCCCTTGCACTCCCCCCAGGAGTGCAAGGAGCTGGTCTGGTGGTAGCAAGCATGACCTGTCCCCTTAGCTAAGCAGGGTCCACCCTGGTTGCATATGAATGGGAGACTTGATGTATGAGCACTGGAAGATATTCCCCTCAAGGGATGGAGCCGCTCTGGGAAGAGCATCTAGGTTCCAAGTTCCCTCCCTGGCAGCATCTCCAAGATAGGGCTGAGAGAGATACTCCTGCCTGCAGCCTTGGAGAAGCTGCTGCCAGTCTGTGAAGATAATACTGAGCTAGATAGAGCAATTGTCTGACTCAGTATACTACAGCTTCCTATGTTCCTATCGTGTGAATTGCCCCATAGTTTCCTATCCAAATGCAAACCAATATGGAGCTTGCTTAGAAAAGGAGACAATCCAGTCTTGACACCACAAGACCAGCTCTCAAGTTAATTGTGATTGTGATTGTATCAGTTAACTTTGGATACAACCCATTAATTTCATGGCTTAGTCATTTTTATTGCATAAGGTGCCTTAAGCACTTCCGCCTGGAAATAGAAAGGCAAGACAAACATTTTCAGATAAACATTTTCAGATAAATTTCTGCAAAAATAGAAAAGCCAGCCATTCAGAGAGATGGTTGCCACAACATGACTGATGCTGCCATGTGGAAATCACTGTGGACATTTTAATTATTTTAAATTTAAAACTCCACTGACAAAGATAAAATGTTCTCAAAGCAGCTAATAAAACCAGAATTCAGAATAAGCTAAATTTAAAAACCAACATTTAATACACAAAGAACACCAGAACATCAACATCGATATAGTTAACCTAAACCCACGAATTCAGTTCCAAGAGTTTCCCTAAACATAAAGGTCTTTACGTATTTCCTGAAGGACAAAAGTGGGTCAGCCAGATGGAAGTGAAAGGATCAAGAGAGATCCTTACAGAGGAAGGTTCCCAACAGTATTCTCTTTGAAGGAAAAGACTATCAGATCTGTTGTCCCTGAAGATTTTAATTGAAACACATTGGGCTTTTATGGTTTTTATTCTGCAAGAATAAACTTTCAGATTCATAACAGCTTGCCTCTCCTCTTATGGCTTCCATTTTCTGGAGCTTATTTCAAGTGTCTGCATGTGTGAACAGGACTTGTGATTTCTCCAGTCAGCACGTCAAGCCATGTTTTGATAAAAATAATTGGAAGAAGGTGGGAAAACCTACTTTAAAAAAATCTTTTTCTTCCCCAACTAGGCAATCCATTCAGAGCCAATTTATACTTCATTTAGATTACTGCTTGAGCTACAATGTCTTGTTTTTAACTTTAATCAATGTCTATGTTTAATGTTAAAACATCACTTCAGAAAGCTGCACTGGGTAGAACTGGCAGAGGCTCCGTGGAACACTGCCATTAGCGATTAATGGATAATGAAGAATCAGCCTGCTGGGGCACCTGGGATAAATTTAGTTTTTTATAGCATTATTATTCCACTTGAGCAACATAATAGATTATAATTTCAGGGAAAATGACATATGGATTGTTTATGAGGGTTCATAATGATCATTTGGAACCCATCTTGAAGATGTGTTTGTTTTTTTGTTTGATTTCTGGTGAGCATTGTGCCATGTGTTAAAAATAAAGCAAGATGATTAAAAACAACCTTTCATTTGAGCAACCTTCAGCACGAAAGCTATCAGGAACTGCAAAAAATCCCATGCAAGCCAGAAAATCCTGGCTTGGTTGGATTTTCAGAGCCTAATGTGGATTTCTTTGTGGTGGTCACGGTGAGAAGTCTTTTACTCATCTTTTTGCCATTGAGAGGTTTCCTCTAAATGCATTCAGGGCCATGTTTTACCCATCATCCTGCAAAGCTTTCGCTCCTTTGACATGCATTATCATTGAATTGATTATACATGTATTTTAATTGTAAACTTCTGAGAGACACAAGTTTGGGGCAGTATAGGAAGGAAGGAAGGAAGGAAGGAAGGACACCAACAGAGACTTGGTTGGGGGAGGCTGGTGGCCCAGTTCAGAAACCATCCATGACTTGATTCTGGATGAAGGGGCAGACTTGGTATGTATTACAGAGACTTGGTTGGGGGAGGCTGGTGGCCCAGTCTGGTCCCAGCTCCTCTCTCCAGGGTACTCTGTTGAGGCGCAGGTGAGAGGACATGGGTGGGGAAGTGGAGTGGCTGTGGTCTATAAGAATGACATCTCCCTGACCAGGATGCCTGTTGAAGTGTCTGACCATATTAAATGTGTGTACTTATGTTGGGGACTAGGGAAGGACTGGGACTTCTGTCAGTGTACTAGTCACCCCAAAGAGTCCCTAACTGAGCTAACAGACTTGGTCTTGGGTTTGGCAATGGAATCTCCCAGGCTACTGGTGGTGCTGGAATTCAATGTTCACTTCAGGACCAATCTGTCCAGGGTGGCTCAGGAGTTTATAGCAGTCATGACAGCTATGGGCCTATCCCAAGTTGTCTCGGGACCAGCACACTTGATCACACACTTGATCTGGTCTTTCACTCTGATCAGGGTGCTGTTCTGTGGGTGGGGACTCCTGTGATTTCCTCATTGTCATGGACGGACCACCATCTGGTTAAGGTTGGGCTCACAATCATGTCCCACCTCTGCAGGGGTTAGGGGCCCATTAGGATGGTCAGCTCAAGAAGGTTATTGGATCCAATAGGATTCCAAGAAGCCTTGGAGGGATTTAACATTGGCTGTGCAGGTGATCCTGTTGATGCCCTGGTGGAGAATTGGAACAGCAAACTCACCAGGGCAGTAGACATGATCGCTCCTAAGCATCCTCTCCGATCTATTTCAAAACTGGCCCCTTGGTATATGGAAGAACTACGGGGGCTGAAGCAGCAAGGTAGATGACTGGAGTGCAAGTGGAGAGAGACTCAACTAGAACCTGACATATTAAAACATAGAGTGCATTTGAAGATCTATGCTCAGGCAATACGTGCAGCAAAGAAGTTATTCTTTTCTGCCTATGTTGTGTCAGTAAAATCACGCTACGCAGGGTTCTCCAGGATTGTGAGAGGGCTCCTGTGTTCCCCTTGAATTGGAATTTGGAACCACCAATTACCCGCTATGATGTTTTTATGAGTTGTTGTGTCAGACAGTTGTGGCCGAATTAGACAATTAATGCAGGAGGCGATACAGGAGGATCTGACGCAGTGGTGTCCAGCGACTCTTCATGTGTAGTTAGGCTGGATCAGTTTAAGTTTGTGACTGCTGAGGATGTAGGTGTCTGGGGCCAAGTGCCATGGGTGGCCCCAACTCCTCACCAGCCATGATCCTTGCAGTGGTAGAGAATCTACCCGTGTAGAGCATCTGCTTTTCATGCAGAAGATTCCAGGTTCATTTGGAGAGCCACTGCCAGTCAGTGTAGACAGGGCTAGATGGACCAAAGGTCTGACTACCCCATGTCCAGCTGCCTTGGGGTTGGTGGATATGCAGCAGCACATATCTGCTTTTGGCCAACCACCTTGGTGGTGCAGTCAATAAGACTCCTGGGTCTGCTTGTTAATGTTAACCACCTTGAGCCATTTTTGGAAGGGCAGTTTAGAAATCTAATAAATAAATAAATAATAAATAAAGTCCGGGTTCAAGACCTCAGCTCCCTGACATTTGCAAATTAGTTTTTTGCTGCCTTGTGAAAACTAATAATTTAGACAGCTTGCAGTTTTTTAAAAAATTAGGGATTTCTTTTTCCCCCTTGCTTGACTGAAATGAACAAAATGAAAGCTTGAGCTCTTGCGCTCTCTCCCTGCTTTTTCTCATATGCATCTCACATCGGCAAAGAAAATGCAACAAAAGGAGAAATGTTAAATCATTGTTCAGCTTTGGTTCCTCAGTCTCCAGGGTGGTCGCCTACCCAGGAGTACTGCTCCATTCTTTTCGTACCAATTATCGTTTTAACCATCAAATCAACTGACGAGCCATGTTCTGCATGTACAGCATTACACTGGGTTGCATGTACAGGGCCTGGCTGCCAAAGGAGAAGGCAGGGAAGAGAGCCAATTAATGTCAAATTGATTACTTTTTGCCTCCACGAGAAAATATTTGTGTAATTAGAGCATTCTAATTAAAAAAAGAGAGAACCTGAAGTGCAGTGTCTTGTTCTAATGGTTGGAATGTATAACAGCAAACAGAACCCATTCTGTTTCTGGAACTTGAACTAGGCAGAACTAAACACAAATCTGTCTGGCCCTCCAGTTCACCCATGGATGTCCTGACCCTCAGGGAATCCAACTGTCCAAATCTGCACCGTTGCTTTTACTTTTTCAGTAACTTAAAAAGTAACATTCTTTTAAAGTACTTGTCTGTTCATCCCCCCCCCCCGTCTAGGGAGCACTCTGAAATGGTGTCAGAGTGTGCTGCAAATTGCCACCAAGTGGAAACCCGGAGCTCAGCTCAAGCTCAGGCCTCAGAGGTGGCAAACAAAGACAAATCCAGAGCTCATAACAACGATTGTTGCCCAAACAAAGCTCCAGCTGCATAGCCATTCCTGGTAGGGATGTGCACGGAACAGCGGCGGGACATTTCAAAGGTTGCAGGGGTGCCACTTTAAGAGTGGGGGAGGCTGCACTTACCCCTCCCACCACTTTCCCCCCGCCCCTCCCTCCCTGCCGCCCCATTGCCCCCTTAGCTGTATACGGCCAGAAGTCTCCGATGTGCTTGTGTGCTCCAGCATGTGTGCCGGCGAGGGGGAAGCGGCGGGAGGGGGAAGCGGTAGGAGGGGAAAGTGCACCCTCCCCCACTCAAAGTGGCACCCCCACAGCCTTCGAACCAGCGGAACTGCTGGTTCTTCGAACCAGTTCGGAGGCCCATAAAGGGCCTCTGAACCGGTTCTGTGCACATCCCTAATTCCTGGTGAGAAAGGGTAGACATCAGCCTGTGTAGGCAGAGTCCCTTTACTACTCAGTAACCCTTCACTACTTATATTAATTTCCTCCCATTCCACCCTGTACCTGCCGTTGTGACCAAAAGGTACCAAACTAACTAGGGGGACATAGTGTGAGGTAGACAAACAAAGAAGAAGAAGAAGACCCCATCTCAGTCCAATTGTGATGAGGCCAAAACATTCCAACTTGGATGACCAGCCAAAACCCACACTATGTCTCAGGGCAGGAGGGAGGAGTCACACTCCAAATGCAGACTGTCAGGCATGGAGGGCGGGAGCCACAATGGCTGCTAAGCCCCACCCTCTCCCTGCTCAGCAACCAACAGAGAAACCCCCTTTGTCTTCTTATTCATTTAACTGAGGTTGGGGCAAGCAAGCCATGCCCAACACAACGGCAGGGTGAATGGCTAGATTCCAGAGTGTGGGCAAGCGCCAAACAGAATTTGTTCTCTCGAACAAGCCTGGCAGTGCTTTGGAGAGAGAATGGAGCAATGTGTGGGCTCGTGCTGTCTGGCGAAGGATGTTAGGAGTGTCCACAATAGACTGTCCTGGATTCCTGCCAGCCTCTTCAGTGGCAAGTACAATGGTGGTTATTGCTTTTCATTTCTCTCTCTCTTGTTTGCATAGTTTTTAGGAGGTAGCTAATTAATTCAGGATGCAGATTTTCTGCAGGGCTGTATCCCCATACCTTCTGAATGGCAAGGCAGTCATAGGAGGAGGAATGTTCTTGAAAAGAAGTATAGTGAAGCTATAACAAGTTTCACGATAAGCCTCACTATTCTTGCGTGCTGAATGAGTAAAACATTAAGCTTGATTTAATGCTGGGAATTGGTTTTCTAAATACAGTTGTGGTCATTACATTTCACAAAGGCCTCTTTCAGAAACACGCTGCAGTATTGATCGCCAGGCTCCCCAGTTTTAAATCTTAGTATGCGCACAAGAATTTGAGTGCAGTTAGCCTTGTGCAGTCAAATAATATAATACCCACAAATCAGAGGTACTATTAAAGAGCTGGTTAGATTGCAAAATGCAAAATGCAGCTGTTCTTGGCAAATTCCATCATTTGAATAATAAAATCACTTGCAATTAAAAGCGTCGGGCATTTCTGCTTCCCTACTGATAAACATTTAACAAAAGCTCTCCCCACAATTACCACCTTCTTCTGCTTATGTGCATTCTCAACAATGTCATAATACCCGAGTCTGGCTGAAGGCAGGAAAAGGCGGAAATGTATGTTTACTACCAGAAGATTTGGGAGTTCTTCTGAAAGTCAGAATGTTCAAATGACTAGACCATTCTTCTCCATGCTTGCAGTACAATGTTGTGAGGGGAGCCACACCTTGGAACAGAGGCAAGAGGTATCCTCCTGCTGTGTCATGGCTTGATGTGGTACCAGGCCAAATGCAGTGGCAGGACCAGAAGAAAAAGGTTGAGGGGAGCCCAGAAGGGGCAAAGGGGATTTCTGGAACTGAAATGGGGTAAGTGGTGGTGTTTGCCCTCCTTGTCCACTGCAGAGCCACCCTTGGCCAAATGGAGGGCAAAGGGGGCAGCTATTTAAGCTTACCGCCACCCTTCAGAGATCCCCTTTTGCAGTAGCTCACTACCTGGGTTCCAGTGCAGGGCTGCTTTATGGGGCCACAGACACATACACACACACCCGCATTCACCTGAACTGACCAGGGCAGGGGGGTTGTCTGCCTACCCTGCACTAAAACGCAGGAGATGTTTTGCCTACATTAAGTGGGAAGTACTTCTTCCTCCCTGCCAGAAGCCTTGCAGGGAGGAAGACACCTTAACATCTGCTTCCCAAAGATGGCTGCCGCCCAGTGGTGAGAGCCTGTGTTGCTGCCATTTGCTGTTGTCAGCCTGCCAGCCAGTGTGCTCCCTAACTTATGGGGCTGTGGCTGCTGCCCTGTGGACTCACAGTCGCACCCCACCGTCACAGGGGTGAGGGGCCCATTAGAATGGTCTGATCGAGAAGGTTATTGGATCTAGCAGGCTTCCAAGAAGCTTTGGAGTGTCTTAGCATTGGGTCTGCAGGTGAGCTTGTTGATGCCCTGCTGGAGTATTGGAACAGCAAACTCACAAGGGCAGTAGACATGATCGTTCCTAAGCGTCTTCTCCAATCCACTTCAAAATTGGCCCCTTGGTATATAGAAGAACTACAAGGGCTGAAGCAGCAAGAAAGACAACTGGAGTGCAAGTGGAAGAAGACTCAATTACAATCCGACAGATTGCAACATAGAGCACATTTGGAGATCTATGCTCTGGCAATACGGGCAGCAAAGAAGCAATTCTTTTCAGCCCATATTGCATCTGCAAGTAAACATCCAGTGGAGTTGTAAGAGGGCTAGAAAGTACCCAGCTTTCCTTGAATCAAAACTTGGAGCCATCTATTACCCGCTGTGAAGTGTTAATGAGTTTTTTGTGGATAAAGTCTCTTGTATTCGGGCTGACTTTCTTGTATTTTCCCCCTCCATGTCAGTAGGAGAAGGCATAACCTCCCTAAATGCCTGCCTGGAGGCGGTGATAGACTGGATGAGAGCTAGCAAACTAAGACTGAATCCAGATAAGATGGAGGTACTTAATTGTGCGGGGTCGGAACTCAGGAGGTGATTTTGATCTGCCAGTTCTGGATGGGGTCACACTTCCCCAGAAGGAACAGGTACGCAGTCTGGGGGTGCTTCTAGACACAAACCTGGGCAGTTTCAAGCTCAAAACAAAACAAAAAAATCCATGTCATGCACATCCTCAATTTCCATCCCACTGCTCCAGCACATTGCTGCACAGGGTAGCTTACAATAAAAACACTGGGAAATCAGTTTGGGGTGGGGTTGTATACATATAGGTTGATCGGCATCACTGGGGAATGAAACATATGACAGCATTATTCCACCTCACTCAAAACTGGGAGATTCACTTTATGAAATATTTTGGTAGCATCATGGTGAAGCACCAGAGGGGGAGCTCTCAGACTCGATCAACTCTTCTAACCCGTTTATGCTGGTATGTGTCTCAGTTCCTCTCCAGCAGTGCTTCATGCCTCAGGGTTGATGTTTTCCTTCCCAATACTTATCTGGCTCTTCATTTTCATTTTCTTGGAAATTTCATAAGGGGGAAATTCCACCCCGCACTTGATACTTGTAAAATAACACTTTATAGAACAGCAGGGTGAAAACTGAAAGGACATTGTTCAAGGCAGATATTTATTGTTATTTTGTTTTGTTCAATGACACTTATCACACAATTACCTGAAGGCCTATATTATACACCTGAGGAATCTTACACAATAACAGTTCCATTTTCCTCCTGCAAGTCTTTCTCCAAAGTCTTCATTTTTTTTGCTGCAGTGAAAACCAAAAGGACCCCAGACCCAGCACCGGCCCAAAGCCGCTTCCTTGCCAATTTTGCAGAGGACAATGTCATCCATGTTCTGTACTGACTTCAAGTTTTTTTGGGCGAAACATGCTCCCTGGGAAACCTGCTGGGGATCCTAAAACCAGCAGTACAACTAGTCAGCAAGTAAGCAACCTGACCACAAAATATGGCAGCCAGAAGCATCCAAAGAGCCAGAACATTAATGGGACTATGTCCCTTTTCTGGAGGGAACATAAGAACAGCCCTGCTGGATCAGGCCCAAGGCCCATCTAGTCCAGCATCCTCTTTCGCACAGTGGCCCACCAGAGACCTCTTAGAATCCCACAGGCAAGAGGTATGTGCATGCCCTCGATCCTGCTGTTACTCCCCTGCAACAGGTACTCAGAGGCATCCTGCCTTTGAGGCTGGAGGTGACCTATAGCCCTCCAACTAGTTGCTGTTGATAGACCTCTCCTCCATGAAGTTATCCAAGCCCCTCTTAAAGCCATCCAGGTTGTTGGCTGGGCGTTGGAGTGCTGCTGCCGCCACTGCCACCCTTCTTATCCTGTCTAGACTCACTTAATAATAATAATAATAATAATAATAATAATAATAATAATAATAATAATTCAATTTCTCTACCCTTCCAAAAATGGCTCAGGGCAGTTTACACTTCTGTTTTGGAAACCCCAAATTGTATGACAGCTGCTACTGGGGTGTTTCCCCTGTAAAACCTGCAGTCATGTCAAAATTTGCATGGCCACCACATGCAACACTCTCTGGTGCTGTAGTCCCAACACACCCAGTGGGGTTGAACCAAATGACTAACGGGACCAACAGCGGAAATCGCTGCTGGAGTTTTAGAAATAATATGACCACTGTCAGCACACCCCAGCCCCCTGCATGGGGTGCAAGGGGGTCATAATCTGAAGCCACAGCTCCTGATATGGCTTATCCCATGGGAGAGGGGGCTCCAAGTCTGCCCTCATGCAGAAACAGCTGTCATACTTCTACCATTAGTTCCCTGCAAAATCCATGTAAACCTGATGAATTATATCAAGGGCTGGAGCCCAAGCTGTCTGTACCTGCAGAACCACACCCATATAACTGGTGAAGGCAGATGGCAAATTAGCCCAAATGTGCTCTATAGGCTTTGGTTTATTCTTTTCTTGTTCTCTGGCCTGCTCACCCTTCTTAGACACAGTCTCTGATTCCCAAAACTGGTGCCGGAATACATCTCCGTATTCCCCTCTCCATATTCGCACCTTGGTGGCAGGGAGAAGATGATCCCCCAGAGGCAAGGAGAAACCAACAAAAGGGTAATTCTTAGCAGCTGTGGTAGGGAGCAGTAAGGGTTTTGCATGATCGTGTGAATAGCCTCTATGTGTAATTATACAAATGCATCAGTAAGAGAGAAGTAGAAAAAATGCAAGTGAACGGAAGGCTATGGCAATATGTGAATGTTCCAATTCTATAATTAATTTTTGAAATTCTTAAACAAACCAATTGAAGAAGAGTGGAATTTAGAGCAGGGCAAACTCATGGAACAATAAAAGAATCAGAATAATATCTTGAAATATATAATATCACAGCCATGTGATCTGACTAATGATTGATTGATTGATGGATTGATTGATTAACTGCCGTCAAGTTGGTGTTGACTCTTAGCAACCACATAGATAGATTCTCACCAGGATGATCTGTCTTCAGCTTGGCCTTGAAGGTCTCTCAGTGGTGCATTCACTGTTGCCATAATCGAGTCCATCCACCTTGCTGCTGGTCGGCCTCTTCTGCTCTTTCCTTCAACTTTCCCCAGCATTATGGACTTCTCAAGGGAGTTGGGTTTTTGCATAATGTGTCCAAAGTGTGATAGTTTGAGCCTGGTCATTTGTGCCTGGAGTGAATATTCTGGACTGATTTGTTCTATGATCCATTTGTTTTTTGTTTGTCTGACCAACTATGCTATGTATAAAAAGGCTAGTTGCTTTTATACAGCAAAAACTGTGATTCCAATAATTCTTCTCAACCTGACATGGTCTCTGGAATTAATAGCTTATAAAGGCATCAAAGCCATCAGATCCTTCTCAAACAGTTTTGGTTTGGAAGGGAAAAAATCCAGTTAGAAATGCTAATGCCACAAATCCCTTCTACCCCCAGATTCCCTTGGGTATGACTTTCGATATCTGGCTTATCCTAACCATCCTCCTCTCTCACCTTAATGAGCTGCAGACTTCTCAACATCTTGCAATGCATATACCGGATTTAGGATTTGCCTGATGAGCTCAATCCCAATGTGAATATGCAACATTTAAAAAACCTACATGGAGTAGCAGGCGGGGGGGGGGAAGCTTCACCCCAGTTCAGCAGCTAAACACCTTCTCTTCAGCCTTTAAACTGCTCATTGCTGGTGAGAAATAAGCACCCTTAACTAGAGATGCTGGCAAATCTTTCCGGACTTGGACCCAATTATTTGGTGTTGGTAATGCTGGCTTCAAAGGAAGAGGCAAGCACTACATAGAATCAAAGAGTTACAGCGGCTTGTCATCTAACCTCCTGCTCAAGGAAGAAAACCATGGAGAGAAGGAACCACGGAGTTGTCTCCCTCTGACGCTAGCTGCAGAGAGAAAGGAGGGAGAGACCAGGGGTGCATAAGGAGGTAGTCCAGGCCAGGGTTTGCGATTGACAGGCTTGGAAATTAAATAAAGCCCTTTTTGGAATTTGACATGAGCAGATGGGGAGAAACTTGTTTAATCACCATTCTGAACTTGCCCAAATCTTTAACATAGAAAATACCAAGTTACATAAGAACATAAGAACAACCCTGCTGGATCAGGCCCAAGGCCCATGTAGTCCAGCATCCTGTTTCGCACAGTGGCCCACCAGATGCTGCTGGAAGCCACAGACAGGAGTTGAGGGCGTGCCTTCTTTCCTGCCATTACTCCCCTGCAACTGGTACTCAGAGGCACCCTGAGTTAAGGGACTAGCCAAAAAGTATGTGTCACCCCATAAAGCCTTAAATATACCCTTTGCCTTATTTTTTTAACCAGCACACAATCCCTGCTCCCTAATCACTTCACAACTGCTCACCTCACCTCTAGGTACACTTTCATGGTCCCTGAAGAACTGGTGGATTGGTTTCTGGAAGACTTTGACAAATATGAATGTTGAAAGGTTAAGGTTAAAAACAAAAAAATTAGAAAAAGCTCAGCTCCAGCTTTGAGAAACATTTGGCACTTGCACTTGACCAGAAACGCCTTTTTTGGAGTCTGCTCTTTTGCCTTTAACAGCAAACGGATCTGCACAGATTCAAGCAGCTAATCCCATTTTAAAGCTATGCAGGGCTCAAACTAGTCATCCTTTAAGGACATGCTATATGCAGCCTCATGCCATTAAATTTTTGTTTTTTAAAATATATAAGGACGCAGCTGCAATGGATGTGTTTAAAGTAACTTCTAGTTTGACCCAAAGCTATTGTCTATCACTACTTCTTGCAGCAATTAATTCCATAAGGCATTTTGTACTGCGTGAAGTAGTATTTCCCATTGTATGTCCTACACTCCTACTGTACAATTTCTTTCAAGGACCCCAAGTTCCAGCACTATGAAGGGGAGAAATTCTTCTCTATCCCACATACCCCACACTGGGCATCATTTCATAAATCTCTGTTGTGCACCCTCTAAACTATTAAGGCACACCTTTTTTCAAAGCAACAACACGATTACCCACTTACACAGAAGTATGTTTTCTTCCCTATACTTCAAAAAAACCGAACACTACCCTCTTCAGTGAAATACTTCAGTTGTATAACTCGGCATTGACTTTGCATAGGAAGGAAAAGAACGGGGGGCGGGAAATCACACATTGATTTTGTTTAGAAATTAGGCTTTAACGCCGTATGATTAATATGCTGAGAAATCTTCAATAGATGAAAAGAACTCCAGCTCCATTTCGAGTGCCCACCTACCAAAGTAGAAATATATAGAAATGTTGGTGCTCCCTACAAGACACCATTCTTGAATCTCAACAATGAAACCCTCAGATAGAAACACTTCTACTTCTTGTCCCCAGTTCCTGGTTAAGAAAATCTTGTGTTAGAAATATTGTGTAGAAACCTTCCCTTGCCCAGATCTGTTATGCTTGGTGGTAAGGCGTCACATCCAGACTCAGGGGAAGAGGCAGGATGGCGCGCGCGCGCACACGCACACACACACACACACACTGCTTGGGCTCAGCCTGGGGGAGGAGAGCTGGTCTTGTGGTAGCAACCACGATTTGTGCCCTTTGCTAAGCAGCATTCACCCTGGTTGCATTTGAATGGGAAACTACATGTGGGAGCACTGTAAGATCTTCCCCTCAGGGGATGGGTCACTCTGGGGAAAGCGCCTGCCTGCTTGCATGCAGAAGGTTCCAAGTTCCCTCCCTGGCAGCATCTCCAGATAGGGTTGAGGGAGACTCCCGCCTGCAACCTTGGAGAAGCCACTGCCAGTCTGGGTAGACCATCCTGAGCGAGATGGACCAATGGTCTGACTTGGTATAAAGCTGCTTCCTATGTTCCTATGTCCTAAAGGTAAAATGTGCCATCGAGTTGGTGTCGACTCGTGAGGACCACAGAGCCCTGTGGTTGTCTTTGGTAGAATACAGGAGGGGTTTGTTACCGTTGCCATCTCCCACACAGTAGGAGATGATGCCTTTCAGCATCTTCCTATATTGCTGCTGCCCGATATAGGTGTTTCCCCATAGTCTGGGAAACATACCAGAGGGGATTCAAACTGGCAGCCTCTGGCTTGCTAGTCAAGTCATTTCCTGCTGCGCCATTAGGTGGCTACCCAGGACTTGTATCAAGTGCAGAAGGATTGGTCAATGTTAAATGTCCCCTCTCTGTGCCCTATAGTCCCAACCTTGGTTTCTCTCCCACCATCCCAGTTGACGTTATTTTTATGAAAGGAAAAACAAATGCAGCAAGGATGACACCTTTAACACCATGTCTGGTTATGTCAGCTAGACTCAAATTCTGCCATCCTCTCTTTCCTGAGAAAAGGGCGGAGGGGGGGGGAATACTGGCAACAGCTTTAGTAACTCATAACAAGATTAAATAGTCATCATCATCCTAGGCTGTGCAAGTTAATTGCACTTTCACAATAATTGTGTGCTGCATTTTTATATTCAACTTCAGACAAAGACAGAAGGGTGGCATGGTGCAG
Organism: Hemicordylus capensis; assembly: GCF_027244095.1. Lineage (NCBI taxonomy): Eukaryota > Metazoa > Chordata > Lepidosauria > Squamata > Cordylidae > Hemicordylus > Hemicordylus capensis. The sequence goes on from NC_069667.1 coordinate 26,879,484, forward strand.
GCTGGCAGAGGGAACCAGAGGCATTCACCACAAGCAGGAAAGTTAAGCATAAACATTAAGAAACAATCTCGGCAGAAATATACATTTTTTTTGGTAAGGTGGTTCATAACTTTAAGAATCTGTCCTTTAAAGATTCATTTCATACTGCAGAGATGAAAGCAACATGCCTTCCATGATACCTAATTGCTACTTGGTGGATAATTACTTGTTCAAATATCCTCTGCTGTCTTTGGACAGTAATCTTCTGCTGCCATCTTTTGGCAAGTCGAGAGCATAAACAATCTTTGAAATGCTTCAGCTGCCCCGTTAAATCCAGATATTGAAAAGGTGTCGTGAAATGGCCAAGACACAACAAGCCGCTGCTCGTCTGGGTGGGCGATCCACCTGCCTGGGGAGGGGTGTGTGATCACCTGCAGGGAGAGCAGGTCAAGCCTGCTCTCCCTGCTAAACGCCACTCGGCTCTGCACACTGATTGTATGTAGAGCCTTATTGTGTTAGTAACATGAAGAGGGGAATGCATGAAGGAATTAAAGATGCAGCAGACTCATGCACAGTAATCTATGAAACATTCAGTGGATGATTTCCTAGTGCATTCATTCTGCTTTGGTAATAAGGCCAGATAAACTGCAACCCACAACCCGAGGGAGAAATTAGGCCAAGAATTCTCATCACACTTTCTGAAAATGAGGTTTGAGGGAGACTTGGCTTTCCAGGCAAATGTGTGTTTGGAGTGGACTGAGCACCTCCTTTGAATGGCAAGAGTGAAGAAGTTCACTTAATCGAAGAAATCGAAGTGCACATGCGACATAATCCTTCCCCAAGATGACACGAGGGTCCTGGATTGCATTCTTTCTATAGAAAAGATCCTATGAAAGCAGAGGTTACTTTTATGTTGCCATGTGCTGATGTGAACAAAGTCTGTCGGGAGCCAAGCCAGTCACTCCACAGACTCAACATTTAATCTCCTGGAGCGTGTAGAATCTTTAAGCTTCAAGGAAAACGAAAGATGTCTGCAGAAGTATCAGCAAAGGTCTACAGGCAGCTCAGGCCCGCAAGAAGAGGTTTTGTGCTCAACTCACCATGGAATGCAGCATGGAATTCAATTGCTGCTTGCAAAGGAAAGCCACGCGCAAGACCTTTGATGCTCAGCCTGCCCTGCCCACAAACCATGGCCAGAGAGCTCGCATTTAAAACAAGTGTGGGTCAGACAGACTAACCTACAAAGAGGCTTCTTCCCGGGGTGAATTTCAGGATTTTGCCATATCTGAAAAGGAGTTACAAAGGTGACTAACAGCATTATAACCACAGATGAATGGATTTCTTATGCTCCAATCCATTATTGTTTCATGGTCTGCATAACCGCCCTCCTCCTGCCTTCTGGTTTCGTTTGTGCCATTTCTAAAATTTGCCAGAGTGTTCAGTTTGCACATGTGCACTGATTAAATCACAGCATGAAAAGCAATCTTCTGCACATGTATGGAATAAGAGAGAAGGTCAAAACAGTACATGTTCAGCTGTTGGAACAAGGGATGGAAATCAAACATGGAATAATGGATCGCCTGCATTAGGGAGGTGCATGAAATGGATTTTGCATTTTGTTTTGAGCTCGAAAAGAAATGCAAAATGGTCAAAACATTTCACTGAAAGAGTGGTTGAGCAGGCTGTTTTGAAGAAACAACTTGAAACATTTTGAGTGTTTCAGACATAGGGAACAATGGGGGAACTTGAAACAGCCCATTGTCCCCCATGAGTAGCTCCTAGGGTCACCAAAATGGGCTGTGTGGTAGGGCATGATGGGTAATACCTACCACTCAACCCACAAAAGAAATGGACAAGTGGGTGATATTTAACAATTTTTTAACCTTTCCCCCAGCCCCTCATAGGAGCCTATCGGGGTTTGGTGGGAAATGTTAAAACTTACCCGCTTGCCCATTTCTTTAGTGGGTTGAGTGGTAGCTATTACCCATCATGCTCTACCACACAACCCATTTTGGTGACCCTAGGAGCTACTCATGGGGGACAATGGGCTGTTTCAAGTTCCCCCATTGTTCCCTTATGGCTGGAACAAGCTACATTCACAGACAGAAATGCATTTTGCAACCCTCCTTAGAAAACACTGCAGAAGCACACAGTAAAAAGGAATCTGTCCCTCCCAACACAGAATACACATTTCAAACCCAGTCCAAAAATGGCCCTTTGGGGATCATGCCATTAGGCTAGATTTAAAGACCAATTGGGAAAGAGCATCTGCAGCAGTGGATAGCGGTTAGGTCACTGTATTCTCCAGTTTGTAAAGTCTTTGTGCATCCGGGAGAGATCTCTCCTGAGCTGCATAGCTAACTTTTGCCTATCAGGAAATTAAGGAGCTGGAGCTGGCTGGCTGGAGTGGATATCAAACAGGAATTCTTCTTTCATCTCAGATTAAAATCAGAGTCAGGAAATTCAGATGGCGATAGTTCAGATGGCTATCGTTCTTATTTTCGGAGAAACAGAGCATCTGAAGGTGTGGGGGCAGAAAGAACATGTCAAAGGGGGACCAATAGAAAGGGAAGACAGAGAGACAGAGAGCATTTTTAACACGTGAACAATTGTTGCACACTAAGCTTCTTGAAGTTGCAGTGGGAAATTCTTATTACACTTGCAGCGGTAATAAAAAACCATTTCCAACGTGCAAATGAGCCCTTGGCAATGTTCTAGCACGTAGCACTGTGCGAATCAGCAGCTTTCTTCTGCAAACATAAGAACATGTGCTCTTTGCACTGCAGACACCAGATGGCACTGCCAAAGCGGAACAGGAATCTGGCTTCCCCCCCCCCCCGGCCACTATTTTCTCTGAAATACTGCAGCAACGCAAGTGGAGCTGACTGTGGCAGTGAGCCTTGATCTACTCCATGCCCCTTGCAGAGTCCAATGATGAGAGGCATCTTGCAGTGGCTGCACCATGTGATACTCTGTCAACAGGGAGTGATGGTTCTAGAAGTATGAAGCCGCAGTTTAAAGAGCAAGTACGGAGAAGTCTGAAATGGATGAGGGAAGAAAACTGAAACTATTGGAAACAAATCGAGCACTACTGACAGAGCAAAGCAGCTTCTGAAGCCACAGAGAAGAACACACTTGGCTTTCAAATATATGTCATATATGTTTTAAACATTTCGATTGCATTCCCTGCTGACATGGCACTCAACAATGTGTCCCAGTAACACACAATTTTAAAGGAATAAAACGCAGTCTGAAAGCTAGAACTTGGAAACAAGATCAGGCCCGACTAGGGATGTGGAGAAAAACCTCAAGAGAAGTCACTTGTCTTAGAGGAATCCACCAGGTCTCTCATGGGAATTCTAGGAAGTTTTGCTTTAGAGGAACCTTAGATTTCACTTAAAATTTCACTTCGGGTGAAATTTCAGGGCTGACTCCAAGGATGCTTAGAATGCTCTCCCCACTGGAAAATTTTACTTGCCTGCTAGAAATTCATCCCCCTGCCTCAAACATTTTCTGATATTTGACCTTGAGAAAAATTCTGATACTAGCTTCTAATTTATTTTTTCAAATTCTGGTGCAAACTAAAGTTAAAATGAACATATAAGAATATAAAACCACGGGATTTTGCACACTATCAGATGAGGGCAGTTTGGGGCTTGGAAGCACCCTTATCCCCTTACTGGACAGATGAGCCAGCGTGCTGCAACTCATGAGTCCCCCCCCCGCTCTAGGGAAGCTACAAGCAGCTTCCTTGCCTTGGGGGTCTTCCTGGCCTCGATCCCCGCAGCTCTCACTGGTTCTGTGACGGAGCCGGTAGTTGTGTGGGCGGCTGATCCGGCCACCCAGGGCTTCCCAGCCGATCGTCTGCGGGGAGAGTGGGCTAAGCCCTCCCTCCCCGCTGAACACTCCCAGGCTCTACACACCGCTTGTGTGTACAGCCTCATGATTGACAAGCCTAGGTACGAGGGCCCCTGCTCTTCACTAACCTGGGTCAAGAGCAAGGCTTAGAGGCAGGGTTAAGAGTGATGAGGGCTAGAAGCAAAGTTATCCAGGTTTGGATTACCAGGGCTTAGGGCATTTGCCCTGGTTCACACATGCATGCAACCTTGGCGTAGATGCCGATAAACCAGGTTTAGCTGCTCATGGGAAGAGGCCTCATATCTATACCCAAGCAAAAGAAATACCTTGAACAGAGCAACAGTAACAAAACCTCCTCCTAAATACCTAAATAATACCTCCTACTAAACATGGCTCCCGGTGGCACAGCAGCAAGCCGCTGTTTAGCCTGTGTTTGGGGTGTGAGGGCACCCAAAAGGTGGGCTAACTGATTGTGGCTTTGTAAGTAGCCTCATATGAGTTGCCTCCCGGCTGGTGTTGGAGGCTCCCCATAATGTACTGCGTGAAGCACCGTCACAAGAGTAGCCTCCTGTCCGGTGTGGGGAGGTTCCCCATTATGCACGATGCACTTGTGTGGTGCATTATGGAAGTTCTGGGGACCTCCCAGCCCTCTAAACCTTCCTCCTCCCGGCTCCAAGCAGGAGCTGGTAGTCATCTGGGCGGCCGATTCAGCCACTCCGCAATGAGGGAGCGATCCTTTGCGGGGAGGGTGAGTTCAACCCTCCCTCCCTGCAGCTAGCCCTATAGCCCTTCTCACTGATTGTGAGAAGGGCTTCTATGACAGGTTAGAACAATTTATTTATTAGGATTCAATGCTAGAGTGGGATCTGAATTTGTTCTTCTCAAGCCAAATAATCTGTTGCTTGAGGTGACTGTCTCCCTTCCCCTCGGACCAGCCCCAGAGACCAGCTTCCAGACTTGATGGACGCTTGGTCTGGTCTAGCATGGCAATTATGTGCTTCGATTCATGTCAAGCAATTTAATTAGAGTAGGGGTGTGTGTGTGCGTGTGTGTGATGTGTTCACCGAGGGCTTTCCTTATTCCAGTAAAGAAATGAATTAACATTTTCAGCTCTTGTCTCTCCCCCGCCCTCACCTTTTGATTTATTTTTAAATGGCTCGTAATAAAGAATATGACCTTTGCATATATGCTCATGTTTCCCCCCAGGTATAACTAGGATTTTTTTTTTTTTTTTGTATTGACTTAGAGACTAAGGCAAAAAAACCAAAAAACTTATTGGAGGACCCTGGTGCACCTGGAACACTGTGTGAATTTGAATAAGACAGACATTACAAAGTATATACTCAGACCATATAAGTGTATTGCTGTTGCTACTATCCAGAGCGCACCTGCTTTGTGGTCTTCCTCAGAAGTCTGGTCTGCATTACGGATGTGTCAAAAGCACTCCTAAAACTCCTCCTGCTGATAATAGTTTATGAGAAAAATGTCATTATTATGAATATGTATATGCCACTTTTCACAAAAAGAGTTCTCAAAGTAGTTTACATAGCCAAAAAATAGTACCCTGTTGCAAAAGAGCTAACAAACTCATATTAAAAGCTGGGGTGGCGGGGGGGACAGCAGCAGCCCCTGGAAAGCTGTTGTGCTGGGGATGGAGAGGGACAGGTGCTCTCCCCCTGATAGCTGGGGTGGGGCGAAGGTGCCTCTTTGCTCAGGGGTGCTAACTGTTCTTCAAGCTGTGCCTGAAGAGTTCTCAGCACATTTTTAAAAGTCAGCAAAATGGCTCCTCTAGCTTTGCTAGTCTCCTGTAATTGTTGTTAGTAAGGACTTTTCTGGAGCATCAGGATAAAGATCCATCTAATAAATACTTAAAGAACATTTTGAAAAGAAAAGAATAAAGAGCCATTGAGTCCAGCATTCTCTTTCCAACTGCAGCCTGGCAGATGTCCTGGGAAGGTCAAAACCAAAGCACAAAAGTGACAGTCTTGTCCTGTCCTCAGAGGAGAGCTGGTCTTGTGGAAGCATGCATGAATTGTCCCCTTTGTTAAGCAGGGTCCACCTTGGATTGCATTTGAATGGGCAACTATATGTGAGCACTGAAAGATATTCCCCTTAGGGATGGGGCCGTTCTGAGAAGTGCACTTGCAGGCTTGCATGCAGAAGGTTCCAAGTTCCCTCCTTGGCATCTCCAAGACAGGGCTGAAAGAGACTCAGTATATGGCAGCAGCCTATGAACCTAGCACTTCAGAGATACACAATCTAGGTATGTGCAGATGCTACTAAGCTTTCATGGGAAATAACCATCGATGCAGCACAGCAAGCCCCCACAAGGGGGAGTGGTAAGCAGAGTCCCAGCCTCATGGAACTGATGGTGTCCCCATCAATTATACTCCACCCCACCCCCCAGCCAATTATACTCGAGAGGGGTGGACATGTGCTTTCTTGAATGGTTTGTTCTCTGTCTTAGCCAGGCTGAGAATTAAGTGATTTATAGAATTTGAGTAATGCATGAAAGTCTTATCACCTCATTGCACTGTATTCATGGAGTACAAGTCTATCAACATCTGAGAGCTATGGTGACTAACTAGCTGGACCATCTATGTCCAGACACAGCATCCCTCTGCTGCTAGGGAACAAAATTCAGGGGTTACCAATGGCCATTACTTTCACTTCCTACAGTGTGTGCAATGTGAACTTCCAGAAACATCGGTACTGTTTGAAATAGAGCATGATTAGATCCAGGGTGTACAATATTGGTCCTCCAGCTGCTGATGGACTACAATGCCAATCAACCATAGCCACAGTGGCCAAAGGTTGGGGTGATGGGAGTTGTAGTCCAGTAGCAGCTAGAGGGCTATAGTTGTGCACCTCTGGATTAGATGGACCTTGGTTCAATCCAGCACGATTACTCTTGTGTGTCCAAATGTAGACATCACTTTTCAAAGCCAGGCAGACAGTAACTTACAATGGCCATTTCAGACTGACATACAGAGATTCATGTCACTGAAGAGATAAAGCTTCAAGAAACAGTGACAGAAAAAACACACTATACACATCATTCTGTTAAAAGAAAGCGCACAGCGGATGGATCCTTCTTTATCCAGGGCTCTGTTTGTACAGCTGTTTCCCTTACAATAAAGACTGCTACCTTTACACACCTATTGAGAGCATCCGTGCAGACAAGATGGATGAAACCGCCTTAAAACAATGCAAATATGCCCAATTTGAAATATTCCCTCAGATTTATTTATGACTTCCTCCAACAGAAAGGCAAACATGGACACTCAATACATTCTAGACAGAAGGTCTGCTATCTGGAGATACACAAAGCTTTATTCAAGCGGGGCGGATAATAGATTTCTTGTTTGTACTTCACGGCATGCCAGGGTTATGGCAAGGTGCAGAGCAAATAGAAATGGGGTGGGAAACCCGGTTCTGTGCTAACCAGTTTAATGATGGAAATGTTTTTTTTACTAGATTCTTAACAAACAAGTAATTTTACAGCACCAGCCACCACTGGTTTGTTTCTTAAGAGGGGATACCAAGAGAGAAGCGTGGTCCTGATGTACTCCAATGCAATGGTCTTCCACCCCACCCGCTCTTCTTTGTTGTCCCTCATAGCTGGAACTCTACCCTCGCCATCTACCTCTCTTCTGCCAGACTGTAAGGCAACAGTCCGGCTCTCCAGATATTGTTGGACTACAACGCCCATCATCCCCAAACAGCTGGAGAGCCAAGGTTACCTAACCACATCCTGGATCACTCTAAAAACTACTTCTTCCATGAAGCCCTTGGCTTCACCATAAAGCTACAAACAACCCATGGAAAGGAGTGGAGCCATAATTCAGGAATCGAGGTAAGGTTGCCACAGGACCAGGATTGGCCTGGACAATCTAGGAATTGGACATCATGTCCAGGGTATAGGACATGTGTCACCCTGGAAGCGAAGTGTCCAGGAATTTGAGTGAGAAGATTGCCTTAGTGAATTTTACCCATTTTTCCCAGTGCTTTTTGGAAGACCCAACTGAGCTGGATGCAACAATGGTCTACCTCTATATCTATGCAGACATCTTAGCTACATCAGGCATCTTAGCTACATGAGGTCAGTGTTTAAAAGCACCATATTCTTACTCAATAGGAAGATTGGCATTAGGAGAGGAGAAGCCTCCTACCCTAATTTGGGAGCCGAGTGCGCTCCCGATTGGCCATCGTGAGAATTCTACAAGCAAGGTAGGGGAAAATGTGAGCTGTGTACAGATCCAGGAGGCAAGGGGAATGTGTTCCCTCCACCCACACTCTGGAGCTGGCCTCCATCCCCAGCTCACCAGTGGTCATCCCCCCTCTTTCTCCCTACCTTGCTTGTAGAATTCTCATGATGGCAATAGGGAGTGTACAAAATTGCTCTTGAATTAGGGTTCGGGGCTTCCCCTACCCTAATTCTAATCATGAGGACAGCCCTTTTCTCTGGCACCAGTGCTGCCAACTAGCTAGTTTGGTTCTCTACATATGTCTCAGTAAAGCCCTTCCCCTCCTTCCTGGATCATCTTTAGAGTTAGCAAAGGTCTGTTGAGGGGCCATCATGTCACGGGTTCAATCCCCAGCATTTCCAATTAAAGAATCCGGTTGTAGGGCTGGGAAAGACATTTACCAGTGATGGAGAGCTTTTTGGAAGACCTAACTGAGCTGCATGCAACAATGGTCTGCCTCTATATCTATGCGGACATAGGTATGCAGATCAGGGGCATAGCTAAGGGAGAGGGAGGCGATGTTCAACCCTCTCCCCAGTGGCCCCTTGGAGTAAGGGAAGAAAATGAAGAAAATGAAGAAAATAAGGAGGGGTGGAGCTGGGGGGCCCCTGGGTGCTTTCAATCCATCCACTCAATTATAGCTACACTCCTGATGCAGATATATCCCCCACTCCTCTTCCCTACCTTCTCCCTCAGTGAGATATTATACTCAGAGGCGCTTTTACCCCTGGACTTTGGGGCCGAAATCCTGGGCCTCTACACCCCCAGGGGCCCCCCAAATAATCTTTAGTTTGTCCTGGGTGGTGTGATTTGTGCCCTCAAGAACCTACATGTTAAAAAATGATGCTTAATTTCCAGGGGGGGGGGGGGGGGCTCCAAAGGCCGTTAGGTCCAGGCTCCAAAATTACCTAGGTACACCTCTGACTATTCTCCTTGGATCAGGGAACTACCTTTTTGGCTTATGGTGTTTTGTAAGCCTGCATGTTATTTAATGGTGCTCTATAAACAAAGATTAATAAAGGAAGAAAAATGCCTGCCACCAAGCCAAGGAGATTCTCCCATCACATACTTTAATTATAATTAGGACCTGGTAATGCGACGGCCACAGAGAAGAGACAACTATACGTGCTGGTGGCCTAATGATGAAAGTTGGTGAGGAAGGCAAATTAGGCTTATATATCAATTAAGCCCATTAATATCACACCAATCTACTGTGCCTTCCAGCCTACAGAAAAGCAAATTGAAGGAATCACAGGGACACATTCAAAGCTTTATGTGTTCATGCGAGGACACAAAGGATTGTCAAAAGATAATTGAATGAATTGCAACGAGAGAGAGAGAGAGAGAGAGAGAGAGAATATTTTGTGAAAGTTCAGCAACACACACTCCTTTCAGGTGGGATTCTGGCCAAGCCTGTTCAGCCTGGACCAGACAAACTGGGAGCACAGCCTAGGACTCACCCAGTGCCCCCTCTCCACTGACACATGGTTGGGGAAATTCAGGACTGGTAGCATTCTTGGCCTTTAGGGAAGCTTGTCTGATATTACTGATCTTCTCGTTGATGAAATCAGTGGTGCACCTAGGTGATTTTGGCACCTGGACTGCCCCCACCATGAGACCCCCCTCCTTCTGCAGCCAGCCCCCACCACCACTGTGAGTCTCCCCCCAACGCCAGGGCAAACTGCCGCTTTTCTGTAATTTTAGCCTCCATGTGTGTGGCTGGGGGTTGGGGGTGAGCCAAGCAGGCCTCTTTTTGACGGCGGAGTGGCTGCTGGGCTTCTCTGTCTGGCCCAGCATGCCTGTGCAGTTTGGATAGATCATCGCAAGCCCTTGCAAAGATCTATTCGAACGGTGCAGGGGCACTGGAGCACCTTGCAGTTTTTGATGGCCGCTGGGTCAGATGGAGCGGCCCAGCAGCCACTTTGCCCGCGGCCGCCATGGGAGGGGGAGGCCTGCTCGGCTCACCCCGACCGACCCTGGCCACACACATGGCGGCAAAAATTACAGAAAAGTAGTGGCTGGGCGGGGTGGGGCAGCAGCGGGGCAGGCATGGGGGTGGGTGGCAGGAGCCCCCTCGGCCATTTGGAGCCCCTGCTGGACTGTGAAGGTCATGGGCCGGGGTCCCAAAGTCTGGGGGTAAGAGCGCCTCTGGGTGAAATTGTCAACCTCCAAAGAACCACGCAGTTTCACAGAACAGTCTGAAAACCACCAGAAAAGTTCATCATTAGCTTCCGTAGTTGTTATGCCGGCAAATCCATTTATACAGTTGTTGTATGAATACAACATATACAGAGATGTGCAACACCTACTCAAGAGTTTTACTCATCTTACTTAAATTCATTATATATTTCTTTTGAAGATTCCAGTATTTCACTCTATCAGACAACTCAAATTTTGCCTTCAGCAGAACTGAATGGCATCCTAAGGGTGATTAGACCCCATTTCCATGAATTTATCCCTTTCTTCGCACTCTACCCCGCTGAAAAATTCCCACCAGTCATATGGCTTCCTTCAGAAATGTCTAGCCAATTTGCAAGAGCAGGAACCATGCAAAATTGTAAACAAACAAACAATAAAAAACACCAACCAAACACCACCCATGCACCAGTTGCATCCCTTTCTCAAGAAGGCAGATCTGGCCAGGGTTATCCATGCCTTAATCACATCGTGACTGGACTACTTTAATGTGATTTATGTGGGGATGCCTTTGAAGAATATTTGGATATTCAGATGAATATTCAGCTGCCAGGGTTCTCTCTGGAACAGCTGGCTCAGAGTATATTACATCTATTTTGAATGACTGCATTGGCTGCCAATTCATTTCCAGATCCCATTCAAGGTGCTGGTTATTACCTTTTAAAGCCCTTAATGGTTTTGGAACTGGATACCTGAAAGGCCGCCTTCTCCCAAGGGCTTCTGCCTGCCCAACAAGGTTGTCAGAGGGGACTTTGCTCCATGTGTCGACATTGAGAGAAGCTCAATTGTTGTGCATGTGGGACGGGGCCTTCTCTGTGGTTGCCCCCAGGCTCTGGAATGCTCTCCCAGTGAATGTCCACTCTTTGACATCTATGGCTGCTATTAAAAATCCCAACTAAATACCTTTTTAATGGTTGTGTGTGTGTATGTTTTATAGTTTTTATCATTTAACTGATTAAGGATTTATATGTGATTTTAATGGAATTTTATTGTATTTTCACTTTTGCAAACTGCCTTGGGATGCTTTATGAAGGCAATATAAAAGGTGAATAATAAATAAAATAAAGAAATCCGCTGTAGGTAAAATTAACTGGCTCCTCTATTCTAAAGAGAAAAGGCATAGCCATCAACTCACAAGGTTTTAGAACATACACTACAAGTTGCCTATGATTTTATTTGATGGGTGTCTAAACAACCAGACATGCTTTGCAGAGGTAAAATGTCACAGCTGTTTAATTCATGCCAAAAAGACAGAATATTAAAAGAGGCTGGGTTGGTGGTTTTTTGAAGCACAGATAAGGGGGGAAATCCACCTTTTCTTCTCAAATTCTTAATAAGTAAGGTGCAGTCAAGTGAAACATTTCATATCCTTTGCTAAAAAATTAACACAGGACTACCATGGTTCTTTGTGCCCTGTGTGAAAACACTCTTGTAACATGCTGCGGAGGCAGTTTGCAATTTCCACTCTGATTTAAGAGTGGGTTTTTTTTATTTTTTATTAAAGCTAAGTATTCAGACCTATGATATACCCTAAAAGAACAAGTGTGTGGTATCTTATTTGTATGCTGTTCTTCAAGAAGCAATACTAGTTCTAATTTAATATTGGAGCATGTTGCGTATATATTTTGCCATTTTGTTATGGAAGTAATAGCTGTTTTATTTATACAGAGCCCCCATGCCAATTGGTGCTTGGAGCAATTTACATTAACACACCGCATTAAATTTTCAGACCCATCTTAACAAGAGAGAAGCAGGAGGGAATGAAAAAAAGATACAGTTAGGGAATCCAACAGGGGATTCTTTCCCCCCTTTATTTAAAGTCTCGAGACATATTTTAAAAGGCAAAGAGGGAGAAATAAAATGAAGACCAGCAAAATTTATGCCTTTGTCAGTTTCACACAAACAAAGCACATTTCAGAGAAGCAAAGTCTCACATGAATGGATGTAACCAAATTCCTCTAGTCAGAATTTGCAATGGAATGCACGGCTTCAGTCCCTTCTAGCTTCTCAGAAGATTGGATCTTATAAAATCCAGAGATGTCTACGGATTTTATGCATTCCATCCGTGATTCTGTGCATTCCATACATTTTAAAAACTCATCTTTAAATATGCACGTTGCAATGCATTATCACCCCAGCTATTTGGGCAGGAAGCACTTCCCCCCGCAAAAAACATTTTCACGTATTTAAGTACTTAAGAACTGGGGGATTTTAGTGGAAGGAATCATCACTTGGATTTGATGGCCACAGACTTTACTTCTGCACCACAATGTTATGCTTTGCACCCACGACTTGGGAACTATTTAATTTTTTTAAAATTTTATTTTATTTCTATTTCTACCCCACTCTTCCTGCAAGCAGCCCAGAGCCGATAACATGGTTGTGTTTATTCTCACAACAACCCTGTGAGGTCGAGTAGGCTGAAAGAGATGAGACTGGCCCGGAGGAGTCACCCAGGCGCTTTCCCGATTACATACTGCAACAGGGGTTACATGCTTTGGGTTGGCAGGATCGTATTGAAAATGATCCCCAGAATCTCAGACCCTTACAACAGGAAAACATAGCTTTTCCTCTGCAATGGACTTGCAACGTTGTAGCACTATAATGCAAAGATAAAATCCGAAAGAAGGCATCGGAAATGTGAGCGGCCCCTTGCTGTCAGCGCAGGGGCGGGGGTGTCACATCACAAGAAGCATGGATGCTCACTTGGCAGATCCATAGTGACCCCTGCTGTAGGGTTTAATCTGGAAGGTGCCCCAGTGCGTTTCATGGCTGAAAGGAGATTTGAACTCGATTCTTACCAGCCAGCTCCTTCACTGCAAACCGAATATTGTTTTAGAAGCATTAATGTAGGAGGCTCCCCCCTCCCGACACACACACACCATCTGCCCATGATTCCAATGTGCAAGGCAATGCACTTGCCTCTTCCTACTTGCATGAGAGCCGGTCGGCTTATTCGCCTGACAGTCCTATCAGAGAGCAAACAGGTGAATTCTCCCAAGTAATCAAAAGGCAGACGGAGAATCAGGAAAGGAGAGGGCATCAGCAAGCTGAGGAGGAGAAGGGAGAGATAGCAATTATGTATATTTCTGTAAGCCATCGTTTGTATTGCACACAGAGAGAAAATTGGAGGGGCTACTTCAGTTCCCTTAAAATATGCAAGCGAAGGAAAGCAAATAGAGAGGGCAGGTGGCTATTGATTGCCAGACAGCACTCTGCTGGATTTGGAGATTATCAAGATGTGCCTGCACTGCCTGATAGGAGGCTGCACGCAGGAAGCGGTTCAAAAATGGATGATCTACAAACAAGAGGGCTGCTGGCAGTGGGGGGCAGGGGGAGCACCTGAATAATCACGGCAAAAGTTGTAAGTCAGAAAATAATTTAAAACATGGTGACAAGGACTTTGGGAGAAGTTTGAATGACGAGGTCGCAAACTCCACCCTCTCTCCCAAAGCTCCGTTCATGGAACGGAACACACGAGGGTCACAGAGCTAGCAGCAGATCATGCTCTTTGCCTTGGGGAAGGCCTGCCCCAGACCTCAGCTGCAGCAGAGCTACTCACGAAAAAGGGATATCGCACAGCACATGCAGCGGCACTCTCCACTCTGACAGGCCGCTGTTCCTGAGACTTCTTTCTTCTTTCTGGGTCCTATTCCCTGAGGTCCATTTTTAAGGGGGATGGGGAACTGGTCTCGCAGTAGCAAGCGTGAATTGTCCCCTTGGCTAAGCAGGGTTCACCTTGGTTTGCGTTTGGATGGGAGCAGGGCCATAGTGCAATGGTAGGTCCCAGGTTCAATCTCTGGGATCTCAATAATTGGGCGGGGTGGGGAGGGTACTGTGTCCTTAATGGGATACCAGGACCTTGGAGTAGGTGACACTCCCTGTCTCTACCAAAGGGAGATGCAAGAGGGTTGTGTTCATATATCTACCCATGCAGATATAAGGTGTGCAAATGCTTAAGAGAGGAAAATAGTAGTAGGTGTCTGGCTGTGTGTGTGTGTGTGTGTGTGTGTGTGTGTGTGTGTGTGTGAGAGAGAGAGAGAGAGAGAGAGAGAGAGAGAGAGAGAGAATGTGTGTGCCTGTGCGTGCACACACACACACACACACCCTGAAAGAGAGAATGCCGGCTCAGGCAGAGAGTTTCTAGCCAGACTTCACTAAAACTGGGGGTGCAGCCTCACAGCTGCTCAAATTTCTAGAGAGAAATATCTAGTGTTTGCTTTCACTGCTGCTCCGCTTGTATATTTCGTAAATACAGCCAATATTAGAAAGACACTGCAACTCTCCAGTGCTCTCTCAGCCAATAGAAACCAAGCCTCAGCAGCACTGCCACTGGTCTCCTCATCAGTCAGGGGAACAACAACAACACACTATTGTTTTTCACCAATAATTGCAGTTAAAAAACAAACTCCTGAAGTTTGGGCACTCCTGCATGTCCTTTGTGTTCTAATCCAGAAGATACAGTTGAATACTGCTGCAGCAGATTTAATTATGCTCTGGATACAGAGGAATCTTTTATCAGCAAGTCACTGGACCATGGGCATCAGAAACAATAAAAGGCAGCAGCCTCTTTTAAATGCCTTGTATCATTCTGTAGACTGCATAACGAGGAATAAATGGTAAAAAGCCCAGAGAGTGGTGAGTTAGCATACTTTGGAAAACCACAGAGACTAACCCGTTCAACCAACTTGATTTTTAATGCAGGACAACGAATTGTAAAGAGAAAGGCAAATATCCAACACAAACAAACGTTCTCACAGAGGAGTAGCAAGCAAGCTAGAGAAAACCAGACATGGCGTTTCAGCTTTGAATGTAAAGGTACTGCTATGCCAAAGATGATCAAAGGCACCTTGCCTGCCCCAAAGCCCTGTTTTATGCCTTGCTTAGCTGCCCAACGCACCCCCCCCCCACACACACACACACCGGTCCTGCTATGCTGCCTCATTGTGGAGTGGGGTGGGTGTGTTCCTGGAAGAGATGAGCAAAGTATTCTGGGAGATAGATTGTACAAAACATCGCACAATATACTTAATTTCACATACTAGCAAAATAATGCTCCGGATCTCCCAACGCAGATTAGAGCCCTACATGGAAAGGGAAATGCCGGATGTTCAAACTGGTTTCAGAAAAGGCCAAGGAACAAGAGACATTATTGCTGATACATGCTGGATAATTGAGAAAGTAAAAGGAATATAGATATACTTTATTGATTACAGAAAAGCCTTTGATTGTGTTGACCAAGTTGTGTGATATCCTTACGAAAATGGGCATCCCAGAACATCTCATTGTTCTCATGAGAAACCTATACACGAGACAGGAAGCCACAGTCCAGACAGAACATGGTGAAACAGACTTGTTTCCAGATCGGCAAAGGAGTAAGACAAGGCTGTTGTCTACTTTCTCCTTATTCGTTCAACTTGTATGCTGAATATATATTGAGAGAAGCTGGACTTGAAGAGGAAGAGTGTGGTTTTAAAGTCGGAGGAAGAAACATCAATAACCAGTGCTAGGCTGATGACACCACTCTGACTGCTGAGAATGTAGATGATCTGGAAGCTCTAGTAATGAAAGACAAGGAGCACAGTGAAAAAATGGAACTACAACTAAATGTAAAAAAGACTAAACTTATGACAACGGGTACAGAAATCAGCCTCAGAATTGATAATGAAGACATTGAAGTGGTAGATCGCTTCTGCCTTTTAGGATTGACCATCAACAGTAAAGGATCCAGCAGTCAAGAAAAACGCCGCAGACTAGCACTTGGTAGGGTTGTAATGAAAGCCTTGGAAAGGATATTTAAATGCTGTGATGTGTCTATACTTACAAATATTAGAATCGTTCAGACAATGGTTTTTCCTGTGACACTCTATGGATGGGAAAGCTGGACTTTGAAGAAGTATTTTACAAAAAGTATTGATGCTTTTGAACTTTGGTGCTGGAGAAGACTTTGGAGGAGACCATGGACAGCCAGGAAAACACACAAATGGATCATAGATAAAAATCAATCCAGAATTTTCACTCGAGGCACAAATGACCAGGCTCAAACTTTCATACTTTGGATACATTATGTGAAAACCCAGCTCCCTTGAGATGTCCATAACGTTGAGGAAAGTTGAAGGAAAGTGAAGAAGAGGACGACCAGCAGCAAGGTGAATGGACTCAATTATGACAGCAATGAATGCACCACTGGGAGACTTTAAAGGCCTGGTTGAAGACAGAGCATCCTGGAGAGAATCTATCTATGTGGATGCTAAGCGTTGACACCGACCTGATGGCATTTAATCAATCAATCATTCAATCAATCAATCAGCTGCCCAACCACCAGATTCCACAGCTTCACTATTCCAACAGATCCATCTGAAAGCTTTACTCCAAAGTCATCCATATTTCTGGGAAATCCCCAAAGCAGCTGTTCCTCCTCTGTGTGCCATTAATCCCACATGTCACAGATCAGATGGCTGAACTTGTGGAAATTTCTACACTCATTTAGAAAACGTGGATCCTTAAGCAACACATGATGGACAGTAAGGAGAGCACTGCAAGGCAAAGAATGCCCAGGACAAGTAAAGTAGAGAAGTCTTTCCTAGTCCAAAGGACTCTCCTAGTCCAAACTAGGACTTTCCTAGAGCAAAACCAGTCTAGGCTTGGCCTGAGACTATACTGAATATGCTACTCCCAATTCGTTATTGTAGAATCACATTTCATATTAGTATTTTTAAAATCTCACACAAACTGCTTTTTTTCATATCATGATTAAAAGGAAGGTATTACCTGAATGTTCCCTGCATAGCAATATATTTATGCTGAGTACCACACCAGGCAATGAACGAAGTAAGTCGCTTCTAAAATGAACACAATTGGCAAATCTGAGAAAATTGGGCAATTCTGAGGTGTTCTCAAATGCCGGGAAAACAATCTACCAGAAGGATAATATTAAAAGGTATTCTCTACAAGAGGCAGATTGCGACAATTAAGAAACAATAAGTTGGATGCCTGTGGAAGGAATGGGCTTTATCAGGTGTTTCCTCTTTACTCCAAAGCTATCCTCCAAAGGTTAAGTGTGGCCCAGAAGAACCTATGAAGCTGCTTATTCTCTGAAACTGGCCACTGGTCCGTCAAGCCAAGTATTTATCATCTAACTGAGCCTTTGGATGGGGTGGTATATGAATGCAATAAATAAATTATTGGCAGCAACTTCTCAAGGCTTAGGCAGTGCTTCCTCCCAGCCTTCCTTCTCAGGGACAAAACCTGGGTCCTTTTGCAGGAAGAACACTTGCCCTATCACAGAGCAGAGCCCCTCCTCTCCTCTCCCCCCCCCTCGGCCACCCATCCATTTACTACTGCAACTGCATAAGCTCCACTTTTAAGTACCACTGCCATTGTGAGATTGCAGGGAGCTGCATAGAGAATCCATTTTTAGAATCTGTGAAAGGGTTCAAGATAGCAAAATTGTGTGTGCTTGTGGGGGGAGCCTTTATGAGCAGCATCTCGGTGCATAAGAGAACATCTTCTGCGTCATGAACCCCACCACCTATTGAGATCATCAGGAGAGGTCCGTCTGCAGTTGCCACCGGCTCGTCTGATGGCTACTCGGGGACGGGCCTTCTCAGTTTCTGCCTTGATGCTTTTGAATGCACTCCCTGTTGAAATAAGAGCCTCCCCATCTCTGATATCTATATATGAGCCATTCCTGTGTGAGAACAGGAACACTCCATCCTAAAATGTAGGTGAGCAGCTTCAAGTTTTATGAGATACCGTTGTTTGTATACTCAAACCAAATATAATTATGACTACCTATTGGAAATCTGTCTCTCTCCATCTATAACAATTATTTAGCATTTCCCCAGTCCCTAGCTTTTATTTCCAAAGAAAACCTCTCTCAGAATCTACAAAAACTGAGGGCACCTATCTGACTTTTTTTTTTTAATGCTCTTGCATATAGATATTCAATCCAGGCATGAATTGTAGTGAAGCTGCTGGCTTTAGCTAGAACAGATTCACGTGGTCCTGGATTCACATCCAGAAGAGAGAGAAAGGCTCCTTTGAGCTGCAGTTTAAGGCCTTCATCCTGCAAATACTCACTAGGGTCCTCAAGAAACCACCACAATAAGTAGTAGGATAAAGTTTGCAGTCTCTGTACAAATTTGTATTTTTAGTTCTCTCAACCACTACCTTTTTTACCCCCTTAAAGCATTTGGCAGTGAAATAAATTATTCTAACGTGCCTGTGCCAGATTTTCTAGCTTGGAAGGAAGCAGGCAATGAACGAAGTAAAACTCTCTCCTGCCACTCATTGTAATTGAGCTTGTTATGTCAAGGTAAAGCTCCAAACGAATGCAAGATATTAAAGCACTTTAGGGGAAGTTTGAATTCAAAACCAGGGAATGACTGGAAACAGATTTCAATTTTTAATCATTGCATATGTAAGCAGGGGTGGTGCATACAGTCCAGGATAATTTCCATCAGTGTCAATGTGTATGTAGGAGTTCTCAAAAATGGCTCGATTCATTTGTCAGCACTCCTATATCCTCAATTCATTTGTCAGGGCTGCTGACAAATTGACACAATACAAGGCGCAGCTGTGCTTTCAAAACAATGAGATCATTCACACAATCAAACTGTGTGTTCTACCTGAGTTTGGGAACTGTCTGCGCTCCCAATTTTCGGTTGTGTAGAAGTACGGTAGGAAGGTAGCTGTTCCTCCTACCTTGCTTCCACACAATCACTTCTCCCCAGGTTTTCCTCCTACCTTGCTTCTGCACAATCAAAACCTGGGGAGCACATACAGCGCCTAAACCTGGATAGAACAGAGAGTTTCTGATTGTGTGCATGACCTCAGTATGAACGTGTTCAGTGAGCAAGTAGTGAA
This sequence comes from Hemicordylus capensis, assembly GCF_027244095.1. Lineage (NCBI taxonomy): Eukaryota > Metazoa > Chordata > Lepidosauria > Squamata > Cordylidae > Hemicordylus > Hemicordylus capensis. The sequence continues at coordinate 26,898,632 of NC_069667.1, forward strand.
AACGTGTTGAATGGCAACAGACTACACACAATCAACATAGAATCCTGATTGTCCTTTAAGAAGTGTTCCACTACTGCACAGATACAAATAGGGACAACCATTGTGTATTTGCAACACTGCAATGCTTACACCAAGGATCATGACTTTGGCTGGTGCCACCAGCTTTATCACACGTTTCTAGAATCTAGGGCCTGCATGCTATGGGGTATGCTCAATAAACATAAGTAGTAATGACCAGGTCTAGATAATCAGAGCACAATCCAATGGGCACATACTGCTAACTTGTGGCTGTACATTACAGGAAAAGGGTTGGCAGTGGTTAACCATAGGAAGCTTGACCACAATTATTGATCGTCTCAGCAAGTAATCCCAGAGTCCCCCAGACCAGTTTGAAAACCACTGTTTCACATAATGTAGATCTAGTTTGGAAATGGCCTGTCAGGATGTGGACAGATTCACTCGCAAACTTTCCTGGCCTCCTACAGCTCCCTTCCATCCCTCGTATTCAGTAGTCCCAAGGAAGAAAAACAAGTTTGTTGTTTTAGCAGATCTTCACAGACGAAAAACCAAAAGCTAGCCCAGCTGCATCTCCCTTACTAATAGACCCAAGAGCCAATATGGCTCCATGGCAGTCTGCCCAGCCCAATCACTCTGCTTCTGTGAGTTATGCACCTGTCATCTGCCTGGAAAAATTTAACTTTGGAGAAATCTCACTAATTATGTAGCACTGAAAATGTTCTCCCCTTGCAGTTCAATTCCAAGCACAAACAACAACTTTGACTTCGACCCTTGTGCTAGCTCTCCCCTTGAGTACATGGTCACACATCTCAGTATATCTATCTGCTCTCGCCCCCTCCAGCGGGAGCTGCCAACTGACCTGCCTTGCCAATAACTACCTGGCTTGCTCCTCTGTCTTTAACACATTTAATATTTAACATGGATTGATCGAATGATTGAATGAATGAATGAATGAATGAATATGCAGACATACATGCAGCCTGATAGCTGTCAACATTGTTGAAGCTACCTTATAGTGAATCAGTCCATGGGACCAGCTAGATCAGTTTTGGCCTCTAACTGGCTGCAAGCCTCTAGGGCAGGGGTGGGGAACCTTGGCACTCCAGCTGTTGTTGAACTACAACTCCCATCATCCCCAGTCACAATTATTGTGGCTGGGGATGGTGGGAGTTGTAGTTCAAGAACAGCTGGAGTGCCAAGGTTCCCCACCCCTGCTCTAGGGCTTCAGAGAGGGGCCTTTCCTAGCTCTTCTCCTGGAGATGCCAGGGGTTGAAACTGGGACCTTCTGTTCTGCTACTCAGCAATATGGCCCATCCATTTTCCACACCATTATCCCTTACTAACATCTGTATATTGCACTTGCTGATAAAAGCACAGCTACAGCAACTGGTTGGCAAGCTGGCAACCTAACCTTCAAAGCTGCAAGCTGAGAAAGGCCTGTTCAGGGAACTGGCAGGAGTTCAAAGATGGAGGAATTCTGCTGGGCCCTGTTGTCAGACTTGTGATGCACATCCTGACGTGTGTAAAATTTAACTTCTGAGTTAAATTGACATCAGGTGCTTACAGAGCAAGCAGGGAACCCAAGAGTGCCATATGATGCAGGGCTGTACCTTCCAGGGCATCCTACCTTAATCCCTAAGGCAGCTAGCTGGCCAAGTTCACTGGAGTTAGAAGGATCCCATGCCAATAGGATACATTCATTTTTGTGCCCTTGAGGAAGGCAGTTGGTCAAAATGTGTTGGACACAGAGAAAATAAGTTGGCAATAAATCCACACATCATTTTCACCTGTTTGGAATCTGTCTCCTTTCTCTGTTGCTGCTGTTCCTTTTAGGGCATCCTGCTTCTGAGACACAGTAAAATTATATTAAGGGCATGCTTGTAATGAGACATTTTGCAGGGGGTGGGAGAAAGCCTTCCCCCAAAAATTATTACTAGACATTGAGGTCATTCACTCAATCAAAAACTGTGTTTTACCTGGGTTTGGGAGCTGTGTGTGCTCCCAATTTTTGGTTGTGTGGAAGCAAGGTAGGAGGAAAACTTTACTCCAACCTTCCTTCCACACAATCACTTCTACCCAGGCTTTCCTCTAAACTTGCTTCCACACAACCAAAAACTGGGAACACACACAGCCCCCAAACCCGGGCAGAACAAAGTTCATATTTGGGGCTGGTTGCACTTTGGCACTTTGCAGCACCTCAGATTTCAGGAGGCTGGAAAAGGAGATGCCATTCCCCTCCTGAAACTCTCCCCCACACCCTGAAGAGTATCTGGACCAACTGGAGTCAGAGGCCCATCTTCAATTTTTGTCCCAGGGTCCATTCCAACCTTAAGAACATAGGAAGTGTCATGGCTCAGACCTCTGAGTCAGAAGCACAGCAGGAGGACTTGGCTGTGAGAACAGACGCTAGAGCTGGGCTGCAGGGGAATCTGGACAGCTGGCAGAGATGAGGGCTGAGGAGACTGATCAGGAGGAAGCTGCAATTTCACCTGTGTTAAGAAGGCGTCTCAAGAGAAAGGCTCAGGGGGAGACACACAGGTGTAAGATCTCACAGGAGAGGCAATAGAAATGCTGAGTCAGGAAAGCCTGATTGGCTGCTGATTATCTCGAGCCCTATATCAAGCAGCTGCAGACAGCATTCCTTATACTTTGTTCAACCTTTCTTGTTTCAGCTTGTCCTGTTCCTTCCTTGCTCCTTTATTTCAATTATTGCTCAGTTATCATGGGGGGGGGTATCTAGTTCAGTTTCAAGGGACTTTATTTTGCATATATTACTTTATCTTTGAGAGTCATTCTTCACTTTTGTTCATGAAGCTAAGCTGCTACTCTTATCTACAGAATTGCCATCTTGACTCACAGAAGTGGAGCTGGAGGGATCATAAATCCGGTCGGGTCAGCCGTGCCAACAGATTTACAACAGGAAGGGAAGGGAAGATTGTGTCGTCGAGTCAGTATCGACTCCTGGCGACCACAGAGCCACGTGGTTTTCTTGGTAGAATACAGGAGAGGTTTACCATTGCCTTCTCCCGTGCAGTATGAGACCTTCCTAAATTGCTGCTGCCCATTATTATTATTATTATTATTATTATTATTATTATTATTTTAACATTTATATCCCACTCTTCCTCCAAGGAGCCCAGAGCGGTGTACTACATACTTGAGTTTCTCTTTCACAACAACCCTGTGAAGTAGGTTAGGCAGAGAGAGAAGTGACTGGCCCAGAGTCACCCAGCAAGTCTCGTGGCTGAATGGGGATTTGAACTCGGGTCTCCCCGGTCCATATTCTGGGGGACATACCAGTGAGGATTCAAACCAACAGCCTCCTGCTCTCTAGGCAGGTTGCTTCCCTGCTGCGCCATTAGGTGGCATAAGAGCTGCCTTATATTGAGTCAGACCATTGGTTCATCTAGCTCAGTATGGTCTACACTGATTGGCAGCGGCTTCTCAAAGGTTTCAGGCAGGAGTCTTCCCCAGCCCTACCTACTACTGCTACTATGGGTATACCACTCTTCAGCCAAAGTTCTCCGAGCGGTTTACCTATAAAAATAAATAATATATAAATAAGATGGTGGTAGACATAGAGGTGCCAGGGACTTCCTCATGATGCAAGCAGGGGTTCTACTGTTTAGCTACATCCCCATCCCCTAAGATGAGTTTCTGCATCTAAGCTCAAGTGGTTCTAGTGCACTTACCTGTATTTATTGTGTATTGACCATTTCCTGTAATGGAGTCCCAAGGTCTGTACGTGTAGGAGATGTTTTAATTTTTTTTTAAATTGCCCCTAATCTTACAGCACACACTCACCCATCCAAATGCAAAGCTGGGCAGACCCTGCTTAGCAAAGGGGGCAATTCATGCTCACCACCACAAGACCAGCTCTCCTCTCCTCCCCTTGCTATGCCCCTGCATATCATAGAGCAATTAGATATTTATCATATATCTTCTATATTTCCCCCACACACATCCCAATTAGAAACATGCTTTTCACCTTTCAAGCATGCAGGGCAGTAAATTGCCAACAGAACAAATAGAGCAGTTGAGTAAACCATCCAGAAATGATAGGAGGAAGGGGATTTGGTCAATAGCCCTCAACAATGGAAGTGCTACAAGTGCTTCTTATACTTTCATCTGTGGTGTTATCAGTGTGTTTTCACCATTTTGCTTCAGAATGGGATAACCGTAGAAGGCTCTTGGTATAAGGTTGTGAGTGCGAGTGCTATAGTGAAATACAGCATATACCAAGGATAAGATATTGATATGGAAGAGGTGTGGTGTTCATCCTTCAAGTGACAGCTGGACTTTTGGATTGTCAGACATCCTAACCAAATCCACTTGGGAAGCATTTTATGAAAATGTAAAACTGCATTAGAAACACTGCACAAATTCATAACGGTTGGCGATCTGGGTGTTAGGTTGAATTTATCTGCTTCCCCCACAGCCAGCCTTCAGACATAATGGCACAATCTGATTGAAATGGGAATTATGTGGGGAATTTAATGAGACACAGAAGGGAGATTTCAGCGCATGCTAACTGAGTTCCGAGAGGCCTCATTAACATGTGCCCAATAGGCAAGCTTGTCTAATAACATCCATAAAGCATTGAAAATGGTGACATTTTAATAAAGAGTGTGGCAAGGAATTTAGACCTGCTTCATACTCGCATCTTTTTTTTTTTTTTAAAGCAAGTGTTCATATATTGAGAATGCTATTTAGGATCTAATTGTGTGGTGAGTTTTATTTATAGGAAAGGAATAGTGACATTGCAAAAAGGTATCTCGACACCATCTAAAATTCTGGAAAATCATATCCAGTTCAGCAAGTTCTTTTCTATGGCTGCCGCTTTGGTGTTTTTACAGGTTTTGTAGGTTTTAGTTGATCTTAATGTTGTAATGCAATTTTTTTCTTGAGTTTTTATTGCATTTTAACTTTTCTAAACTGCCTTGGGGTTAGTTTTATGGAAGCTGGTATAGAAATTGAAATATAAATAAATAAATAAATAAATAAATAAATAAATAGTCCATGTCTCGATGTTAGCATACAATGCAAACAACAACAACAACAGCAGGTATTTCAAGAGAAAGGTGGGCAGAGCCTAAGTTTGTGGGATCTTCTTTATTTTTTTTACTAGAACCTCCCTGAGTTCTACCAGATGGAACCAGATGCAGGTGGCAGAGGCAATTACTCTGGCACTCTATGCGTCATAGGCAGGGATGCCCTGTATACACAAGTACTAATCTACATGTAAGTTACTACACAAAACTCTAAAACTGCAGTTAGCTCCCTCTTCTGAGTGGTGGAGTGGTTAGGGTGTTGGACAATGACCAGGGAGACCGGGTTCAAAGGGCCATTTTGGTTGTGGCCCCTTGACTTTGGAACAGCCTCCTGGAACTCCGCCATGCTCCCTCCCTCAAGGGCTTTAAGAAATTGTTGAAGACCCATCTCTTTTTAGAGAGGCACTTTAACATTGCCCACCCCACTGGTGGGTTTTTTAACCTTTTAATGTTTTAAACTCTTTTTGTTTTCATGGAGGACTGATTTGATTAGCTTTGATTGTTTTTATTTTCTATGTTATTAGTTTTATATTATTTGTATTGATTTTGTTAGCTCTGTGTGTGTGTGTGTGTGTGTGTGTGTGTGTGTGTGTGTGTGTGTGTACACACACACACTATCCTGCCGCTGAGGCCACTGTCTCAGGCACTACCCTGTATATCAATACGATGCATTGTAGCTTCCATTTGCCCCAGCAATCTTGAGCGATTTGGATACAGATGGGCAGAACAAACATGCAGTCTTCACTTGAGCTTTGGCAACCATTTCAAGGCACCCCAGCTCCCCTAAGACTATTGGTTTCCATTTTGTGTTGAGCTCCTCCAAAGGACTTTTCTTAAACAATGGAAAAGTTTAAGATTTAAATCTATCAATGTTCACTGTAGGATAAATTACCATTGTTCTGTTGCAGTAAAAAAAGAATTAGATGCAATAAAAAGAAGGCTAATTAACCCATTTATCACAAAACAGCAAACAGGCCAATGATTTTTATAATTATCAAAACAACTCAGTGTTTTGCTTTGTACGCAAGCTTGTTTGTGCAACTGAATTGAAAATCATCAGGATTACTTACAATACAGTAGCTACCAAAACATGACAAAATTAGGCTGTTACAACCAATTAATTGAACTTAATAAAGCTTTTAAATTATTTTTGTTTATTAGCATTCCTGTGAGGTTAATGATGTAGTCTTTCTTTGGCAAGGAGGAACCATTAAAAAAAAAAACACAACACCTCACCAAAATTTAAAGCAAATTGCATTTGCTATGTATTAGGAAGTCCAATAAGATTTTGTAATGGGTAAATAATAAATCATTCTGGAGAGCTATCCCTTAGCAGCATTAAATTCATTTATTCAAATTAGCCATATTTCATGTTTTCCCCTGCACATATAGGTACTGTGTTCGAAAACACATATAAAGCCCACAGAATATGAAAGGCATATATCTAAGGGTGTTTGGGGGCACAGCTGCCTCAATAAATCATATTTAGACTTATATATTACATTTGTATTCTTCTGAGGAATTTAGAATGCCACTTTGGTTTCACAACAACCTTATCAGGCAGGCTGGACTGAGATATAGTTTTCCCGACCCAACAATTTAGCCACATGCATAGTCTTCTATAGCTCTATTTGGACATTATGCTATTCGTGCGAACAGGAGACTGTAGCCATGTGTGAGCTAAGTGAAACCAATTGATAATTAGGAAGATAGGAAGCTGCCATATACTGAATCAGACCATTGGTCTATCTAGCTCTGCTTTCAATGAGCCTTTTCCACTCTGACTTATCTCCCCGAGCACCCTGGCTCTAGCTTGGCTTGGCCTCAGTATTTGAAGAGCGCCATCAAGTTCCTCACAGGACATGGCCAGATCTCTGACCCTCTTTATTGCCCTCCTTTGAATCCATTCCCATTTCGGAGAATCCATTCCTTCTCAATCCATCCCTTACATCCTTTTTCAAGAGTAGTGTCCATAACTGGACACACAATACTCAAAATGAGACCTGAATACAGTATTCCAGACTAGGGGATGGATACTTTTCACCTCCTTTCCACCACTTTCAAATTCAGGCAAATGTTTGACCAAAAGTTTAGCTGGAAAGCTTTTAGTGCCACTCTAGATTGTAATAGGTGGTGCTAAGAGGTAGTAAATAATCTATTCAGCTTTTCTGAAATGATTTTTAGATCTAAAAGCATTTGGTCAGAGATTTCTGTTGGCAAATAACTTTCATTTGTCTGGAAAATTTAAAGTCAGTAGCACTATTTTTTTTTTTTAAGGAAACATACCAAACATGTTACTGTTAATATTCATATTGCATAATATTACTGGAACCTATTATTTAGACTGCACCTAGGCTGCTTGTGAGATTAAAAATTGTAACTGGAACATTAACTTTTCTTTTCTTTTCCTTGTTTGACTTTACCACTGCAAAGTTATAACAATATACTTGAGGAATTATTCACATTTATTTCACTATGCACAAACTGTAAATGGGGCGGTGGTGGAAATCAGGGTAATTGGACAGCAAATGAAAATTGGTCCAGCTTTTGTACCTCTTCCAATTCATTTGCTGAGAAAAGAAATGCCACAGGAAGTCTGCAATGACTTACTGATTGTAGCCATCATACCGACGGGGCACAAGTCAAATGGGTTTGCTGATTGTAATCTCGGACACCTCAGATTCCTGCCCAGCATTGGAAATGACTCCACCACTTGGTAGGAATGATTGACAAGAATGTTTGCCACAGCAGGTGGGAGCTGACAAGTGTTCGGAAACATTTTTGCACCGTATCTGTTCATATGGCGTGTAGCTGCAAGAATGGCTTTACACTTTTGTTGGGTTAAGAAAGCCAGACGCGCACCCTCTATCAACATCTCCTCACAAAATAAATGTCCAGGTTATACAACAGCCACAGTGTCCTGTGTCAATATAGTCACCCCCAGTACTGAAAGAACTCTTGGTCCTGGGATTATAGTTTAACTGAGTTACTGTTTTGAATGAAAAGGATCGATTTGATCACTGAGCCATGCTGTGGATCCAGTGTCCCACATGTGTGTGGTCTGGGGCACTTGCTCAGCCCCCTCTTGCCTCCCCTTAAAGGGGCTCTGTGAACATATCATGAAGTTGCTTTATAATAAGTCAGATATTTGTTCCACCTAAATTAGGACTCTCTACAGTGCCTGGAAGCAGCTCCAGAAATGTGCAGCAACATTCCCTGGGAAGTCTCATTTGTCTTATAGAAATCTGTTTGGCTTCTCTTGAAAATTCTCAGGAGTTGCTTATGAAATTTGCTTCGCAACTTCCCATTCCAGGGTTTAAGACAGAGAGTCTTCCCCAGGTCTGTCTTAAGATGCAAAGCATAACCTCTGCCACTGAGTTACATAACCTCTTTCTAACCTTTCAAAAAGCACAAATTAAAGAGTGGGGTAAGGCGAGGAGGTTAAAGAAATTTCCAGGTTCCTCCCAAGGAGGAGCATCAAAGCATTTTCAAGGGAAACAAAATGAAATTTTGCAAGAGAAATGAAATGTTGCAGGGGGTTTCTGTACAAAGAATCCACCGCACTATAACCAGACTATAGTTTCCAGGGTTATTTGAAGGACGTCTTGACAGCCAAGATACAAACTGCTGAGAATTCTTTGTGCAGAATCTCATGGTTATGTACAAGCAGAACATAATGAGTTACGTTCAGTTTTTTGAATTCTGGCCACAATCTTCCAATCCACCAGTTCTTTACAGAAGGAGAAACTAGAGAGTGAATCCACAGTTCTCCTGCCAAAACCACTGCACCATTCTTTTTAATTGAGATGGCTATGCAGCACAATGCACAAAAGGGGTCCATGTGCAGAGTTCATTTACCATTCAATTAAAAGTCACATTTCAGACAGTCTATGGGAAACTGTCCTCCATGGTAGCATGGATCAGCAGCGGATACTTTAAGGTTGCCGAATAATGCTGACCCCTGATGAGCACGAATAGGACAGCTTGTGAGCCCAAATCCTCCAGGGCTGTAGATTCTGGTGTTTGACCCTGATTTACTTTCCCGTTTGTTTATGCATATCTGCAGGAGGATTGTCTAATTTCATAAAATACGACTAAACACCTTTGAGCCAGTAATTAAAACAAATGAGAAAACAGGCTGCTGAAATATTCATCCCATCCTTCAAAGTTGTTACAATTAATCAGCAATGCACACACCTCCTTATAGTGTCAGTCTATTTGCACAGCAAGTCCTTGCTATGTATTTTTCCTCCCAGAAATTCTGCACACATCCTGGTTTTTTATAATGCTCCGAAGGAAGGCTGTCATGACTGATGCTTAAGTAAATATTTTGCTGGCCTAGAACATTATGTGCACTGTCTAATCCATGTTGAGGAATATTGATTTCCTGTACAAAACAAGAGGGAGTCACATTGAGAGTTGAACATGAAACAAATATGAAAAATGCAAAACTCACTGAGTGAGGGAAGTTGAGTTGCAGAAGGCCCTCCAAAATGCTATAGTGGAGACAATAATAACATTCTGTTGTTTTGGTCCTCCAGAATGTTATAGCGGAGACAATAATTTTAATGTAAACTTTCCTGAGCCATTTTTGGAAGGGCGGTATAGAAATCAATCAATCAATCAATCAATCAATCAATCAATCAAATAAATAAGATAAATAACATGGAGAGCAGAGCAATTTGCTAAGTAGACTTTGCTAAGCAGGGTCCACCCTGGTTTGCATTTGAGCGGGAGGCTACATGTGAGTGTTGTAAGTTATTCTCCTCAGGGAATGGGGCCACGCTGAGAAGAGAAGGTTCTAAATTCCCTCCCTGGCACCTCCAAGATAGGGCTGAGAGCAGCGGTGGCCATTGTGGGCACTGCTGGGTGAGGCGGGAGGTACCTTTAACTATAACTGCATAGATGCTTACCTCTCCTTCCACTGCACCTGAAAGCTGTTCCCAGCCATGGCACACTGCCCAGCACTCGCTGCAGCAGAGGATTGGCTTTGCCACTCAGGTGGCAGAGGCCATTTGCATGGCCAGAAAATGGCCGAGGCCAGGGGAGTGGTGGAACCGATTCTCCCCTGCAGCGGGTGCTGTCAGGAGGAGAGATAAGCGCCTATGAATGTACAGTTAAAGGGGCCTCCTATCACCCCCCCTGGTGGCACCCTCACCAGCTGCCACTGGCTGACAGAGACTCCTGCCTGAAATCTTGAGAAAGTCACTCCATACACAAGACTGACCTAGATGGACCAAGGGTCTGACTTGATAGAAGGCAGCTTCCAATGTTCCTATGTTCCTAAAATGGATGGTGGCTTTCAAAGTGTGTTTTAGAGAACTGTTTAATGTGGGTTTCTTTTGGAAATCGGTAAAGACAAACAGGTTTCCTCAAGTCTACTGCAGGAGCAGCCGGTGTGGCCAAGCTCGGAACACTCGAAATGTCCCATTCAGAGTCGGGACGTTCCAAGTTGAGAATGTTCTGCACATCCCTAATATATACACCGTCACCCCATGTCTGCTTGAATGTATATTTGTGGATTGAACACAATATATGCAGATCTAGTTTCCCCCTCCTCTCACCATGAATGTCTAGGTAGGGAAAGCTTTGTGATGTGATGTTTCTCCACTCCTGTTGCACATTATTGGCTGCCCCTGGAGGATTGGAACTTGGAAACATATACTCTTCTGATGATGTCACAGCATGAATTTGTTGGACTCGATGATATAGCGAGTGGATAGGGAACTAGAAATGCAGCTGATGTCCTCAGTGGCAAGCACACATTTAAGGAAATGTCTTGTTTGAGCCTGTCATAGGCTTGTTGAGTGCAAAGAACCTGAGCTGGATAAAAATGCTGCCAGAAACAGCCTTTGACGTTGGAGCGTATTAGCTTACAGACATTATTTTGTTATTCTTCTTATACAGAGCTAAAAGGAGATGAGGATTCATCTGATCTGCCAGCAAAAGCACCAAGGGTTTGACACTGGCATAATAAAAGAGGCCTAGAAAGCCACTTTCTTGGAACCATCATGAAACGACAATTTGCTGGAAACAATGACAGCAAATGGTGTCTACAAGAAACACAAGGTGCAGAAAGCAAACAAAAGGTGTTTGCTGTCTCCTTGAAAAGTGTGGCAGACTTGATCTCAGGAGATTAGTACAGCATTTGTGTTCCCCCCCTTCTGAAAATTTATATCCCTGCAGCTCCTTCCATAGGCTCAGATTTCTGTTTCAGTGAACAGCTTAGCGTTGAGACTCAAAGGGGAATAAATCCACTACAGAAGTCTCCAGCTGGTTCCAATGAGTTGTGTGGGAGCTTGGAGGTTTCACAACATGTCTGCAAGATGCATCACTTCCCAGTAATAACTCACCCTGTGCAAAAGTGTGTTTGCTATCAATCTGGATTTTCCTCACAGGACTGAAGAATGTCTAGACACCTTTACTCCTGCACAGCATGCAAGGGAATATTACAGGCTTTCCTTCTCATCTCATGCAAAAAATTTCTGGAGTAATACCTGCCCCACCCTCCCATTCTTTGCTCATACTTATGAAGTCAGATTTGCCATCTGCAAATTGACAACATCTAGGACTTATGAAGTGTTCTCTGATTTTTATTGTTGGGTTAACAAGAGGGCAGAAATGTTCCCCCAAACAACCTCAGGTTGTGTAGAACTTGCTGAAGCCCTCCCACACAGCATGTGGTACACAGGAAGCTGCCATATACTGAGTCAGACCATTTGTCCATCTAGTTCAGTATTGTCTATGCTGACTGGCAGCAGCTCTCTCCAAGGTTAGAGGCAGGAGTTTCTCTCATCCCCACCTGGAGATGCCAGGGAGTGAACCTGGGACCTTGTGCATGCAAAGAAGATGCTCTTCCACTAAGCTAAGGCCCCATCTCCTAAAGGGAATATCTTATAATGGTTACGTAGAGGAGGGATGGTCTTGTGGTAGGAAGCATGACTTGTCCCTGTACCTAAGCAAGGCCTGCCCTGGTTGCATATGAATGGGAGACTTGATGTGTGAGCACTGGAAGAGATTCCCCCACTTAGGGGATGGAGCTGCTCTGGGAAGAGCATTGCGGTTCCAAGTTCCCTCCCTGGCAGCATCTCCAGGATAGGGCTGAGAAAGATTCCTGCCTGCAACCTTGGAGAAGCTGCTGCCAGTCTGTGTAGATAATACTGAACTTGATGGACCAATGGCCTGATTCAGTATATGGGAGCTTCCTATGTTCCCAACCAAATGCATACCGAGGTGGACACTGCTTAGCAAAACACATCCTTATTATGGTAATCCCTTCCTATAGGATATTATATAAGCTATTAGGAGATCAAGCTGTCCAGTTCCCTCCCCCCTCCATTCCAAAGGTCCTAGAAGCTAACGAGTATAGATGCTTGACAGGCTGGTTTGGTTTTTGGCTTTTAGGTTTTGTTTATTTTTTAAGTCTCTTTTAATTTGCAAACCAATATACTGCACATGTCTGGGGAGTCCCTTAAATATGTAGAAACCACTACCTAATTAATTTTCAGTGTATTTATTTAGTTGCCAAACTGATAGCTGGGCCACCAATGATAGATAGATAGATAGATAGATAGATAGATAGATAGATAGATAGATAGATAGATAGATCGCACTTCAGATGGGCTTTGTTGTTGATTCCACTTGCCAGTCAAAATGGCTTGCAAAGCTAGAAGAGGTATGCTTCCCAATGCAAGGGGGTATTGATTTCTAGTGACTATAATGAGATATAATGTAGGCTATTTGTTTCTTCCGCAAATGTGAGGCATATCAAAGAGGCCTGCTGCAGACTCCAACCAAACTTTTTCAAGTTCTAAATCAATAACATTCTATTGTTTCATTGCATTTCATTAAGTATAAATGATCACCTGAAATATCACAAAGCGGGAAACTGCTGAGGCTTATACCCAAAGTAATTTCAATTATCCCTTTACTTCAGACATTTAGATGAAGTTATTCTTTCTGATTGTATTAAGATGTTATTGCCTCTTTATTGCCAGTAAAACAGTATGTTTTCCAAGGCTCTTTATTATAATCTGCCAAAGGGACATCTGAATATGGAACAAGCAGTTTAGCAGTTCCCCAAGAGACTTTTGAATAGTGCTGAGCCTGGTAAAATTCAACACATCTGTATATGAAAACATAAAATGTTTGAAGCAGCATATGCAGCTGTGTAGCCCTGTAATGCAGCCATAAATATTCATCTCTCCCATGCAATAATTGGGGTGGTTGTTTTTTTAAGAGCTAAAGCAAAAATTTAAAATTTAAAAAATCCAATGTACTTTAAATAAGGGTTGTGTGCAAAAAAACATCAGAACCATGCAGTTCAGTGCCCATGCTATTGTACATTGTGCTTTACAGTACTATATTATTGGGGAGGAGTCATAGCTCTAGGGGTGTGCAATTCGGACTCAAACTGAACCAGGCATGTTTGATTTCACCCCACCCAAACAGACCCCCGACTCAGCTTGAATTCGAGCCAGTTCGGGGGTTCTACAGGGTTTTTTTAAAAAAATAAATTAACTCACCGCCTCTGGGGTATGTGTGCTTCTGTGAGGGGTTCTCCAGCAGTTTCCCCCTCCCCTCACAGGCCTCCCCCTGGTCTCTGTAGGGCCATTTCAGGTTAGAGACAGAAGTGGCCTGAAATGGCCCCACAGAGACCGGGACAGGAGGCTGGTGGGAGGAGGAGGAATCACCGGACACCTCCCTGTGGCAGCACCCCCTTGAGGTGGTGAGTTGTTGTTGTTGTTGTTGTTTACTTTAGAGCCCCCAAACTGGCCCTGAGCCGGCCTGGCGGGGGGAGGTTTGGCTCAACCCCATTCTGGTTCGCCATCAGACCAGTTAGATGGCGAACCAGAGAACCAGAGGTCAAACAGTTCCCATATTCCTACATAGCTCAGAGGTAGAGTACATACCTTGCATGCAGAAGGTCCCAACCTCAATCCCTGGCAGCATCTCCAGGTAAGGCTGAGACAGATCCTTGTCTAAAACCAGTCAATGTAGACAATCCTGAACTAGACGGACCAGTGATGTAACGCAGTGGGAGACAGCTTCATGTATTAATAAAATATGTGGGGAGACTGTTGAGGGATCCCTTTCTTGGTGTCTTGGGGAGGGCATTCAGGGCACAGTATCTAGGCAAGGGCACAGAACCTGAAGTGCATTAATGAGAACTAGTTGATTGCAAGTGCTGAGTTAGAGCAATTCTTGTAGTAGCTGGTGCTGCTTCTGGAAAGTCTTGGGGAGGAGAACTGGCCTTGTGGGAGCGAGTCCGAACTGTCCCATTTGTGAACTGTCCCATTTGTCCACCGTGGTTTGCATTTGGATGAGTGACTACGTGTGAACACTGTACGATACTCCTCTTAGGGGATGGGGCTGTAGCTCAGTAGCAGAGCATCTGTTTTGCACACAGAGAGTCCCAGGCTCAATCCATCTCCAGGTAGAGAGTCACTGCCAGCCAGTGAAGACAATACTGAGCTGGATGGACCAATGGTCTGACTCAGTTTAAGGTAGCTTCCTTTTCATGAGTATTCACTGGCCATTGGAAAGCATACAACTTTTTTAAAAAAGATTGATCTTCAGAAATGAAGGGTGTGCATGTGTTTCATGTTGGGTAGAATAAAAGCCAGATTCCTGAACTAGTTCCAATAGATAAAGGGATATGTATTCAGAGTGGCTTGTTGACACTCTGTGCTGAAGAGCAGATTAATGTCATCATTTGCTTCTAGTGGTGTATTCAACAAATTATAATAAATTATCTAGGGGTGGGTGGGTGAATGCCCACAGGAAAATGAAAGCATTTCAGAGAGGAAAGGAGGGCTAAGAGGGTCAAAGCAGAGTCACCATCTAGTCTTCCCTTTTCAATTACATTGTCACAATTTGATGGGGGGTGAGTTTCAGGCATACTTGAGAAACTGCCCCTGTGTAACTGCAAGGTTATAAAAATTGCAAAAGAGGTGCCCTTGCATTAATTTGGGATGGCATTAATCTGCTATTTGCTGGGATGACAAGCTGCTGTACCCAGAGAGAAGGACATTTTGGTAGCCAGAATGAAACCAGCTTTCCCCTCATTGTCCCCCTCAGTGTTCGCCTTCCATAGCTCAGTATGCCAGAAATGCAGCTGGAACACTGGTGGGACAGGAAGCAACATGCCAATGGCTGCCTTTAGATACAACGTGGAAATGCGGGCCCAATGGATCCATGGTTCCATCCCTCTCCCGTCCGAATCGGGAAGAAATTGAGAGCTCCCTCTCTGCAGCCTCACATGACTGCAGAGAGGAGGAGGAACTGGCTGCCGGGGCTTTCTTTTTTACAGGACAGCCCTGGAAGCCAATAGCAGCTGGAGCAAGAGGAGCTTCCTCCCACAACTCCAGTTGCAGAAGGGGGAAACTGCAGTGCCAGCATCCAATCATAATGCTGGCACCGCAGAACCAGAGGTCCAGGCGGCGGACCTTACTACAACCTGAAGGTACAAAACACAGTTCAAGGAGGGAAACCTCAGGCCCCTTCATCTCTGGTTTCATGTTACATGTGAATGCGGCCAAAGCCTGGTTTCTGGGAGCCATAGTTCCAGATCACTACAGCACCTTGTGTGATTTCCGTTCTAGGAGCGTAGCTAGGGAAGAGAGGGCCCATATTTGCCCCTCTCCCTGGCAGCCCCTCGGAGTGAGGGAGATAATGAAGAAAATAGGGAGGTGTGGAGCTGGGGGCCCCTCAGGAGCTGAAAGGCCTGGGTTCTTTTATCTGCTCAATTATAGCTATGCTCTTGTTTTGTTCTTTATTTTTAAATCAGGCAGTGCAGTCTTACATTTTCCTCAGGTTCTTAGCAAAATTAGCAAGTATTTTAACATGCAGGCATTTCAGATTCACACATAATATCTGGATACATATATATGTTTTCATATGCCTTTGACAAGTTACCATATAAACCTTATTGAGAACTTTGTTGTGTGAAATTTGCCTGTGAAACCCGGATTTTAAATTACTGGAAAAGTTCACAGATGCATTTTAATAAAGTCTGCACGCATCCACTCCTTCTTGGCTGCATAGCTTTAGAATGTCATTACATTCTACAAGCATTTGTAAAATTAACAACCTCCACTAGACTGTAATCTTGGTTACAAGGTTTCATAGTCTCTTGCGATTTAAAGGCCATGATACTGCATAAAACCCTATAAAAACATAGTGCATAACATAAAAATAGCTTTAGAAGGTCAAACATTGATTTGTGATGGGATGTTTCGTCATGAATGATGCGGTGAGTGCCACAGACGTTTTTCAAATATACTAATAACCACAATGACAACTGTATTTAGAGTTATCCTGAATCATTGCCACTTTTCTGCATCTTGCCACTCGAGCGTTGGAGATGGAATCCATTCTTCCCATACAAAACAATCTCACTAATTAACTGAGATTCCTTAGTGCCCAGGAGCTACCTTTGATGTCCTGGTGGCTGAAATGTCACCAAGGCTGACCCTTATACCCACTGGCATACAATAATGTTCACCCTTTTGCATGGTGGGTCCTCCAGTTCGCAAAAGAACAGCGATGAAAAAGTAGCACTTTTGCAGAAGTCTCATATTCATGTCAATGGTTGTGGAAGTATAGGGATGGGACTAGGAATGTAGGAAGCTGCCATACACTGAGTCAAACCATTTGTCTGTCTAGCTCAGTATTGTCTACACCAGGGATTCTCAACGTTGGGTCCCCAGATGTTATTGGACTTCAACTCCCATAATCCGTAGCCAAAGGCCACTGGGGAATCCCTAGTCTCACAGACTGGCAGCAGCTTCTCCAAGGTTGCAGGCAGGAGTCTCTTCAGCCCTATCTTGAAGATGCTGGACAGGAGGGGACACAATCCAAGAGCAGTGCCCTGCTTCCATCATCTGTTGAACACTGGGCATGTCCTCTATTCTATTATTGTTATCATTTTATAAATGACATTTCGAGGAATGTGTGCACATCTGTATGTTTCCTCCATACTCCTCCAAGCCATATTTCTCTGTTAGCTAAAAATATCAGCGAGGCCCCTGGCAACACTCTGTGCACTTGCAAAAGTGGGCCAAGAAGGCATTTGCCTTGCTTTTCTTGGGGAGAAAGGTAATATTTGAGGAAGCAGATAACTGGAATCCAGGTGACTGTGACCCACTTGCTGGGCACAACAGAGGGTCCTCTCCTGGATCCTGCGCTGGGTTCCTGCCTCTGTGGTTCTCCCATTCACAACTCCTCTTGGGGCTGTCCAGGACCCTCATACCAAGGGCGTAGCTCTCCCCAGCATCCGGTCCCCGCCCAGGCTCCATTTTTCTGGCCACCTTAAAGAAGCAGCTCCTGCTTTAGGTCAGACCTGCCACCTGCATCTTCTTTGGGTACCTCCAAGCTACTGACTGCTTTGGGACTCCCAGAGAGGCTGGTTCTCAGTGGGAACAAGCAGCTTGTAAAAGGTCCACATGTTCTTGCCGAAAAATAGCAGCAATTGCCGTGAGTTAGGGCCAAGTGTCCTGCAGAGAAGGGGGAGCTGGTGGTCTTCGGAGACTCATGGCCCTGACCCAGCTCACACACACCCCGGCACAATGCTGGCTATGTCCCTGCCCCATGGATATCACTGGAGATGGGTAAGGAACCCATGTCCCAACAAATTCCTGTGTTATAAAACTATGCCTTTTTTAAAAAACTGTTTAATTTATTTTATTGGACAGTTTTTTTAAAAAAGAGAGAGAGAAAGATTAAATAGTAAACAAATGCATTTTGATTTATTCATCAATAAAAGAATGTTTTATTTAAGATTTATTTAAGAATGTTTAATAAAAGAGAGCTAAAATGCAATTCAAAGAATCAGATACTATTCAGTATATCTCTAAACCAGTCTGAAACTGGTTCAAAATGTCTGAACCAGGTGATTGATTGATTGAGTGCTGTCAAGTCAGTGTTGTCTCTTAGCGACCACATAGAGAGATTCTCTCCAGGACGATCCGTCTTCAGCTTGGCCTTTCAGGTCTCTCAGTGGTGCATTCATTGGTACCAAGACACATCTTAAGTTAGTGTCTGAACCAGAATTGAACTGGGGAGTTTGTTTGTTTGTTTGTTTGTTTAAATGAATAATCCTGAACTGACAAATTAGACTCCTTCAGCTCCTTACACAGTCTAGTGTTCTAGAGGCTTTTATGGTGACCAGGTTATGACTACGGTCAACCAGGTCTTCAGATGCCCACTTTTAATTTGCATATTGTCCATGGAATGGTGGGGGGGGGAAGAGTTGAAGTTTTCAAGGGATGAACCAGAAATTTGTAAAACTCACAGCCCCTTGAGAAGTTTTAACAGTTCATCTTAAATTCATATATCCCAGAATCCACATTTGTAGGACAATAAACATGTTCCTCAAATTTTGATTTAGGCAACACTTTTTGGTAACTGTGTGCTAATTCCACAGCAAAATATTGGGAAACTCAGGCTGGACAAACTATGCCATGGCTATTTTCCACATTTCCAAAGCAAACTGTACAGCTTAAATTAGCCAATAATGTAGAATACTTTTAAATGCTAATTCAAATTAAAAAACCATCAATTATGAATTGCATCTGTGTTTATTGCTTATTTTGTAATTGCCTGGGAAAAACTAATACTTTTAAAATAATGCATTTATAAATAGACTGTATATAATTTATACTGAGTTAAAAGATGGAAGCCATATTATAAAAGAGGAGCTTTCACATACATAATGTGTCAGATCTGAGATGTCTGAATAAAGCAGATGGTATTTCACCTAGAATTCCTTTTTAAAAATACTCTTTTTAGGCCAGGGTTCTCCACATCAACTTTCTAGAAAGGCTGTTTTCTTGTAACTCTTCCAACACTCTTTAGCCAGCCTGTGGCTAGTAAATAACTCATG
Organism: Hemicordylus capensis; assembly: GCF_027244095.1. Lineage (NCBI taxonomy): Eukaryota > Metazoa > Chordata > Lepidosauria > Squamata > Cordylidae > Hemicordylus > Hemicordylus capensis. The sequence goes on from NC_069667.1 coordinate 26,917,586, forward strand.
CTTAATTAATTCCTTCTAATTTTTGTTTCTCTAACGAACAATTCAAAGGAGCATTTCTTTTTTAAAAAATATAAATATTTTAATTTAGGAACTCATGCAACTTCAGCTGTAATTCCAGCGTGAACCAATTATCTCCCCAAAGAGTGTAATGGTATCTTGGATGCCACACTGTAGCATGAAAAATCAGTTTTACGACTTGCTTCTCTTTTTTTAGCATCATAAATGAAAACTTCTCAAACCAAAATTAGCTACAGGGGCCTATCAGAGCTTGTCAATAGTTTCCCCCTTTCTCTCTATGCCACAACTTTCAGCATATCTGCAATTATGACAAACATAAGTGTTGCTCATGAGATGCTGCCTTCTAGATAGTTATCTTGTGTCTCTTCCCATTTCCTGTTGAACACTTAAGGAGGAACTGATCTGTGTTAAGTGATTCTGACTATGCACTCTTGCTTAAGAATATAAGAAGTGTCCTGTTGGATCAAGCCATGATATATCTAGTTCAGCATTCTTTGCAAGAATCATGGCATGAAGCAAGTGGTAGGTAAGCACTGTATAAATATTATTATCATTCGTAGTAGTAGTAGTAGTAGCAGTAGTTAGTTAGTTAGTTAGTTAGTTATAGGTTTATTCGGTCATTGACCAGCAAAACAGTAGTAGTAGTAGTAGTAGTAGTAGTAGTAGTAGTAGTAGTAGTAGTAGGTGATCCATTGGAATTTGGACCATGGTTCACCAGTCAGAAATCTACATTCTGCTTATCCTTGCTACAGAGTAAGGCCTTAGTCAAATAAGTTGTAGTGCTTCACACTGACAAATTAAAGTTGCCATTATATTATTTATGGCAGAATCAACAGCACAGATTCATGGAGGACAGGTCTATCAGTGGTTACTAGTCTGGTGGCTGTGGGCCACTGCCAGCCTCAGAGGCACGATGCCTCTCAATATCAGTTGTGCGAGAGAAACAGGAGGAAAGAGGGCATGCCCTCACCTCTTGCCTGTGGGCTTCTCGGAGGCATCTGGTGGGCTACTGTGTGAAACAAGATGCTGGACTAGATGGGCCTCCTTGGGTCTGATCCAGCAGGGCTGTTCTGATGTTCTTAATTGTTCTAACTGCATGGCTAAGGCTAAATCTAACTCCGATTGGGCTGATCTTTTAATACCATCCAATAATTACTTGTCAAATTGGTGGAAGAGCATTATATGTCAACTGCTTTTGTATGGCCTCTCACCTGAGCATTTATTATCCTCAGGATTTGATAAGGCTATTATTTAACAAGGAGTCTGGGACATGGAATTCCAGAACGATTTAAGTCAAACTTCAAGTAGACCTCTTAGAGAGTCCTTAAGATCTCTCCTAGCAGCTTACCTATTGTGACTCACTTATTCTAAGTATTAATGGGTCTTCTCTAGAGCCCGTCTTAATGCTCTCTGCTCAGCATTTTTAGAGGGCAGATACCACAAAATTCCACCTTCCCAGTGGTTATGTCCATGAAGACAATTGTTCACGCCCTTTTAGGATGCATATTCAATTCTGACTCTCGGTTAATAGGGATGTGCAAACCGGCCCGAGCTAGCCCCTGGCCCGCCCTTGAGCTGAGCCAGACCTGGTTCAGTTCAAACTCAAGCCAAAACACACACACACACACAGCCAGTCCGGTGGTTCTAACTATTTTTATTCATGCAGATGGCCAGTGTGCATGCATGGTGGCTTCCAAAATGGCTGCCACCTATGCAAAGAGGCCCAGCATGAGCCGAAAACAATCTAACATGGTCTGAACTGGGCCAATTGGAGACTGGGGGGAGACTGGTGGGGGGAGGGGGAAACTCCAGAGACTCCCCATGGCCCACTGGAAATGGTGAGTTTCTTCTAAAAGTTTATATTTGTTAGAACCTTCAGACTGGCTTGAATTCGATCAAAACTGGGTGTGTGGGTGTCTGCGGTGAATTCAAACTCGAACCAAATGGGGCATACCAGTTTCATGTACACCCCTATCAGTTAGGGTTGATTCAACCCTCATTAAAGAAAATTCCAGGCCATCCAGATGAATTTTCCATCATGTATCTTTTAGCCAATAAATATCTCAATGTTAGATATCAAGTAGCAACATTTTGTTTCGTAGCCACAAGGGTTCACTGTATTCTGGTAGTGGTAGCATTTCCATGTTTATGACCATATTGGTCTTGGAATTTCAGAAATAATATGTATGCATTTGCTATTTTATTATTTTATTATTTAGTATTTTTACTGTTGTTATCGATTACCTTGCTTGTATTGTAAATTGTATCACTACTTGTATTCTGGTCTATGAGTATAATAGAATAAAGTAATAGTATTTCTTCAAATATTTAAAAAATCTAAGGTCATCTCACTCCAGCTACATCAACAACCTGGCCTAGGATCCTCTGTGACCCCATAGGAGCTATTCCAATGGTATCCACTGAGGCTGAGATACCTATGCCTACCTATGGCAACTATGACATCAGAGCAGATCAGCTAATGACATTAAATGAAAGACACTGAGATCAGTGGTCAATAAGGGCATTTAGAGATCTGGGGACAAGAAGAGGGATGTTGAACTGCAAGAGAGACCATCAGTGTGGACTCTTAGAGCCATCATATTTCTGTCAGAGGATATACTGAAGCTAATCTTGCCAAGAACATAATAGCTTGTCAATTAGACAAGTAAGCAATTGATCTTCCATCTCGTAAGCCCTTTACTTTTCAAATTTATTTTCTGCTTTAATTGAGAGTCTAACTTTCCATAGCAAACTACAAAGAAACCATTGCCCATGCTGTCAGTGGAACAAAAAAGGATGGCACCGAAAGACAATCTGTTGTCATAATCCAATACTCTGAAGCCTTTGGAAACATTAAGTATGCTATCTGCACAGATTGATGGCCCCAATTACTCTTGATTTTCATGTTGGCTACGGCTAGGGTGTCATGTGACTTGCATTGCTCATTAAGCTGCACCTAATCAGAAGAGGTTTCCCTTAAAAATTCAGTGAATACTTTCTCCAAATCTATGACTGGTAGTGATAGATGGGAAGGAAATCACAAATCACACACCACTAGAACAGAGCATTATCCAAGAGAATCATGACAATTTTCTGTTTCAGCAATCTGCTGAATCTGTGGTGTGGCTTGTTTGCCCCCATCTCTGCTTTGATGAAGCAGGACTTGGAGGCCCTGGGGTTCAGCCATTGGTTGCTGGGTTGGAGAAGGTAAGGCTTATCTGGCCATTATGTCTTCCACACTCTCAGTCCCTCAGTTCATGTGGGAGAAGTGACCCTCCCCTCCCTGCTGTGGACTTGACGTGGGCCTTGGCTGGTCTCCCCTTTGGGGGAGTTGGAATAACTCCCTCAGTTAGCTAGGTTGCTGGTCACAATGGCAGGTGCTGGACAGAATACAAAGGGTAGTAAATCTCCATCCCTCACAGTGCAAAAATGGTGACCCTGATTGTTCGTATTTTCAATCTTTTATACCCACTTTTCATTGGAACCCTATTCTAATTCTGATAAATGCTTTAGGATTGGATTAATATTGCTTCTCCTTTCTTGAGGTGGTCTTGTGGTAGTTAACACGAATTGTGCCCTTTGCTAAGCAGGGTCTGCCCTGGTTTGCATTTGGAAGAGTGACTGCATGTGAGCACTAACTGCTGTAAGATATTCCCCTTGAGGGATGGGGCCATAGCTTAGTGGAAGAGCATCTGCACACAGTACTTGCATGCAGAAGGTCCCAAGTTCACTCCCTTGGCATCTCCTGGTGGGGAACTGGAGGTCTGGGAAAGAACTGCAGCTAGCTAGCCTGTATCCCTAACAGCCACTTGTTCACCGTGTCACTAATTCTACACAGCCCTACTCATCTATTACACTAATTCTGCATAACTGAATCTCTCAGTATCCCAGAGTTCCTGAGTAATGGGTGAAACAGTCCTAAAATTCCAATTGGACAAAATCATAATGATTAGACCAGTTGTGTGATTATCAGGCAAAATAAAAGAAACCATCATGAATATACAATTTGTTATCAAGGTGAAATGTAAATATGACTGTGACGGTCCAAAGGGAAACCCAACTTGCATTCATCCGTGCTCTCCGTATGATGAGCTGACACCCTCTGAATCTGCTCCATATTATGCTCCACTTCCTTTCTTCGGCATTTAAAAAATAACTTCTTCTTAGTTGATCTGTTAATCTAGGAAGAACACCGGGGCTAATTACATGAAAAATGTTAACTCACTGGAAAATAAGATACTAAAGTCAGCGGTTATTCTTTTTCCTACTCTCAGCACACCAAGGTTGGCATCTCTTGAGGAGCAATTAGCTGTGCCAGGCCAACGAGAGTTAAACACACAGCGATGTCATTCCTCTACATTAAGTATCATAATTAATAAAGAAATGATGGCAAGTTGTCACGGGCGATCCAATTACTGCACGAACATTCTTCTCCACTGAAAGTTCAGAAGGAGGATTTTTTTCCCCACAGCATTGAAAAGAGGCCATTTGTAGTGTGGTGAGAGGGACCGATTGGGAGGAGGGCTGAGGATGGGTTAGAATACATTTCTCCAGCCCAGTTTGCAACTTGATTATTTATTTGTTTCTTATGCCGCCTTTAAAGAAAAAGCATATACACACAGACTATAACTATGCTGGTCTGTGACCATAAATAAATAAATAAATAAATTTAAAGACATACAATAACATAAAGCAATAGAAAACATTCCAAAAGCAATAGCCAGCACTAAAACAAGGAGCATAAAACCACAATAAAATCCAAGAAGAACAGAGCAAGTGAGCAAGAAATCTGCTTAAAAAGCCAGATCTTCAACAAGGAGTGGAACAATGAAAGAGACAGAACCCCTTATAATAAAACTGGATGCTGTGAAATGGTACCCAGTGTGCTAATCTGTAGCTGGATTGTGGTTTCTTTGGAGGAGATAATGATGGCGAGCTATGGTAGCTTTTTTGTCATTTCTTTTGTTTTGTTTACAGACTTACTAGTAGAGCACAAGTGAAGGGAAGTATCAAATTCCTACTGAGCAACAGATCTGCTGTCTATATCTGATTTCCAGACAGTGATACCTGCTCACACAAGGTTTCTTCAGCACCTAGCACTCTCCCTCTCTCCCTCCCTCCAGGTTGGTTCTCTCATGGTCAAAGACATGTGGGATCCAGAGAAGTCTACAGATTTCCGAGCTGTACAGATTCCTGAGGAGTTTGTCATGTGAACCCAGGACAATTCAGCGATGTCAAGTTGGCAATGTTCAAACTCAACATTTACAAGTTTGAGTTCAAATTTTAGATTGTCAGTCTCCAGCAAATGTCAGGTTAGCACATTGCCAACCAGACATCACTCATTTTTCCTGGGTTCACCTGGCACATGAGTTCACATGGTTCAGGAATCTGTAGATTTCCATGGAGATATCTCTCTCTCTCTCTCTCTCTCTCTCTCTCTCTCTCTCTCTCTCTCTCTCCTCTCTACCTGTGACCCTGTCCAAAAGTGTAAACTGCTGTTTCTCCAAACACACACACACACACACACACACACACACAGAGAGAGAGCACCTCCTTAGCTTGGGGTGGGGGACCTCCTCCAAGTGATGATGGCTACTATTCAAGGAAGATCACCAGATATCTCCCAACCACTGCCTTCCATTGAGGACATGTCACCCAAGCCTCCAAGGCCAGGAGTGGCCCGGTGCAGGCACCACCAAGTGGGTGGTGGTGGTGGTGAAAGGCACCTTTAAGCCCAAATTGATAGGTGCTTACCTCCGCTCTAGCTATAGCTGCAAACTGAGCAGCAGTGCACTGCCCAGCACTTTCTGCCGTGGCAAATCAGCTCTGCCACTCACCTGGCCACCAGTGGGAGATTGGCTTAGTGGAAACCAGGTGAGTGGTGGAACCGATCCGCCACCACAGAGAGTGCTGGGCAATGCACTGCTCTTGGAGTAGTTTGCAGCTGGCGTCAGAGAGGAGGTAAACACCTATTAATTTGTGCTTAAAGGTGCCTCTCACCTCCCCACTGGCGGCGCCCACACCAGCCGCTCCTGTCCAAGGCAATTAACAAGTTATCTCCCTTACAGAAGAAGCTTTGACCTTCAGCCATAAAAATATAATTGTGGCAGTGAAAATGAGAAATGTAAAAAAATGTGTGTGCCAGGGGAAAAAAATCGCCTTGGAGTAATCACACCACATGAGTCATAAAGAAGTGTAGGCAGCCACAAAAATGAGGTCAAACTCTGAGTTCTGGCCTCACGGGTATGGTAGACCATTTGCTCAGGAAACAGGCTAAATCTACAATGCATTAATGCATTTTTGAACTAGAACAAAAAAGTCAACATGACACTACAAAAATGACCAGGGGAGGGAAATGGCATCTCCTGTAAAATCTGCCCCTGAAATGACTGGTTCACTTTGCTTCATGATAAGGGCAACCTTGTAAAATCCGAGAGAACTCAATGTGCAACACATTTTGGATATCCATTCATTTTTTATTCTTTCTTTCTTTCTTTCTTTCTTTCTTTCTTTCTTTCTTTCTTTCTTTCTTTATCTGAGTTATATACCATCCTTCTAAAGATGGCTCAGGGTGGTTTAATTACATAAGAACATAAGAAGAGGCCAGCTGGATCAGGCCCAAGCCCCATCTAGTCCAGCATCCTGTTTCACACAGTGGCCCACCAGATGCCTCTGGGAAGCCCACAGGCAAGAGCTGAGGGCATGCCCTTTCTCCTGCTGATGCTCCCCTACAACTGGGATTCAGAGGCATCTTGTTTCTGAGTCTGAAGGTGACCTATAGCTACCAGACTAGTAGCCATTGATAGAGCTGTCCTCCATAAATTTGTCTAAGCCCCTTTTAAAGCCTTCCAAGCTACTGGCCATCACCAAAGTCCATGGCAGAGAATTCCATAGATTAATTGTGTGCTGTGTGAAAAAGTACTTCCTTCTGTTGTTCCTAAATTTCCTGACCTTCTGTTTCATGGGATGACCCCTGGTTCTAGCATTGTGAGAGAGGGAGAAAAATTTCCACTCTCTCTACTCCATGCGTAAATGATACACCTCATTCATGTCTCTCCGTAGTCGCTTCTTTTCCAGACTAAAAAACCCCAGACGCTGTAGCCTTGCCTCATAAGGAAGGTGCTCCAGTCCCCAGTCATCTTGGTTACCCTCTTCTGCACCTTCCCCAGTTCTACCGCATCATGAAACCTGGCAAGCTGCCTTATACCAAGTCATACCCTTGGTCCACCTAGCTCAGTATTGTCTATGCTGACTGGCAGTGACTCTCCAAGGTTTCTGGCAGGAGTCTCTCCCAGCCCTACCTGAAAATGCCAGGGAGCAGGGGCGTAGGTAGGGGAGAGGGGGCCCGTGTTTGCCTCTCCCCACATTGGCCCCTCGGAATGAGGGAGATAGTGAAGAAATTAGGGAGGGATGGAGCTGGGGGTCCTCAGGAGCTGGAGGGCCCAGGTTCTTTCCACTATCCATTCAATGATAGCTACACTTAAGAGCCCCTGGTGGCGCAGTGGTAAAACTGCTGCCCTGTAACCAGAAGGTTACAAGTTCGATCCTGACCAGGGGTTCAAGGTTGACTCAGCCCTCCATCCTTCCGAGGTCGGTAAAATGAGTACCCAGAATGTTGGGGGCAATATGCTAAATCATTGTAAACCGCTTAGAGAGCTTCCAGCTATAGAGCGGTATATAAATGTAAGTGCTATTGCTATTGCTATTGCTACACCTCTGCCCGGGAGGGAGCCTTGGGATTTCTGCATGCAAAGCAGATGCTCTACCATCGAGCATCTCCTTCCTTATTGATATGAACTGTGAATGGCTAGGAAGCCCCCAGCTCTTTCCATCCTGTTTAACTAACATTTTTCAGGTGTGCATGCTAAGAGTTCAGAGAGCACAAAGTTCAGTGGGAATGGGATTTCTGCAGTGCCATTTGCGCTCTCGGATAATTCAGTAGTAAATATCTTTCAATTGCCCAAGTCATTACCTCCCCTAATAAAACTTTCACAATGAAGTTTTCTTCTGTTAATATGATCATGAATACAAGATCAGAGCAGAATTAAGCACTGTGTATGGAGAGGAGTTTTAAAATATTTATGCCAGATCCTTCTCCCTGCCCCCCCCCGCTCATATCTCTGATGACATCTTGTAATGGAAACTACTGTGGGAGGATCATGAATATTTATGTATTGCTCAGCTGGGAAAATTGATGTAAATTAAACAACTTTAAGCGCTGGCAATATTTGCTTAAAGCCCATCTCTTTCGAAACCTGCCCTTAATGTGATGGTATTTCGTGGAGTCCATAAGAAAGCAGCTGTGCTGCTTTCACCCACCACAAGTCGAAAAGGTTGGCCCTTTTGATACAGGAAGTTTGGCAGTTTATTTGCATTCATGCCACAAGGAAGACTGACCACCTGCAGAAGTGATTATAAATCAGGATTGGCAGATATGACGAAGTCAGCCTCTGCTGATCAATATGCAGAACTCGGCAATAGCATGTGAATGTAATTGGTAGACTGCTACAATACACATCTATGATAGATCTGTCTGTCTGTCTACACACACCTATGCATTTACTTGGCTAAGCACAGATACACTGTTGCCTAGGGTCACATTCTATTACATTCAAAAGCCTACATATAGTGGGAGAATGTCCTCAGATCTGGGAATTTGAAATCAATATTGCTAAAATATTCATTGGTGAAGACTATGTGAGGAATAGCAGTGGAGACTGCAGAAAACTTCTTTTGCAGGGGTTGAGAAATGTGTGTGTTTGATCAGGGTCTGGGCTCTGGAGGAGCCTGGACTACTCACTTGTCTCATTATCACTTTCCATCTCACCTAACAATGTGATTTTTATATGACTTCTGCCAAAAAAAAAAAAAGTGATTCTAGAATGGCACATTTTGTGTCTGGTTGCACATTAACAAGAAAAAGCACAGGTCCAGGGCAGGCCCTAGTTCATTACCTATTTGGATTAGATTTTGTCTGGGATGAGTTCCACTTCATGGAAACCTTTTCTTTTATCAGTGTAGACCAGACACCTATCTCAAAATGTTGCGGCCATTATGGTTGTACATTAAGGTATTGCTGAAACTTTTGCATTTTGACTTCTTTATAGAGCATTGTCTTTTGTTGACAAAATTTTTGCCTCTGTTGGAAAAGGATTTGACTGGCATGGGGGTCATAGCTCAATGGTGGAGCACACGTTTGGCTTTAGAGAGTGCCAGATCCAATCTCTGCAGAGCACTGCCAGACAGTGCAGTGATAATACTAACCTATAGGCATGTACGAACTGGCTCGAGACTGAGCCAGTTTGCCATCGAACCAGGCTGGCTTGAGGGCTGGCAGCCCAGGCCCAGATCGGATCAACCTCGAGCTGGGGTTCTAGTTCAGAGGCACAAAACCAAATGTGCTCGGTCTGGTTCAAGACCGGTCCAGACTCAAACCAAATCTGGCAAACTGGTTTTGTGCACATCCCTACTAACCTAGATGGTCCAATAGTCTGCCTCAGTATTAGACAATTGCATTTAGGTAAGACAAATCAAATGTACAGGTATAAGGACATTCAGATCTTACGCTCTCTCAAGCAATAGATATTTGCAGAGCTCAGGCCCTTACTCATGCACAAGCACTTGTGATGCATAGTGAGACTCTGATGCCCATGCATGTAGTAAACCAGCAGGAAATGCAAGCCCCTTGATTGCAGAAGGCCTTATGCTGGTCTCTGACCTTATGTTGATTGACTGATTGATTGCAGAAGGCAAGGAAGCCTTCAGTAAAGCAAATAGCTTCAAGAGACAAGACATACATACTACAGAAATCAGTGGGACCTAACACACATATAGCAGGATCAGGCCTGTTTTTTCAAATAAACCACCAAAGAAACCTGTAGTTTCAAAGAAAAAGACTTGACTGTCTTCCGTATAGTTGTTATGCTCCAAGAAGGAGGAGGTGTGTTTCTGGCTGCCTTTGACTCCAGAATCCCCAGGTTAAGTACAGCCAAGCTCAGCCTCAGAGGAAGCCCTTAGTCCTCTTCCTGGCTCACTATGTTCAGCCCGTTCCCTATCCAGAAAAACTCTGTCTGATGCACAAGAGCAGTCTTCATCATCAGCTGCCTTGGCTTTAAATGCCCTAGTACAGAGCTGACAGTGCTTAAAGCCTGCTGGTCTTACTTCCGGCCACTTCCAACATGGTGGCCCCACTGGAGCTGTTCCCAGCAGCTCTCTTGGCCTCACCTGCTCAACCCCACCAGGATCCAACCAGCCTGGAACTACCTTACCCCGCTCCCTTTGGGGGAGGAGAAAAGCCCCACAGGAGGGATGAGGCCACACAGGCAACGAGGTAATGCAGCATCCCAACAATAGTTTTGACAATCCAAACACATCTGGTGTTTTTCCTCATGTCAAGCACAGAAGACTCTCAGGCACTCACAGAACTACCTCGTATCCATAGACTAGAAGCCTTAAATAAGAGGGCTGGTGGAGGGTGGTGGTGTTGGTGTTGGTGGGGGGCACTGGATTATGACAACTATGCTTGGGTTGCTTGTTAAGTTCTAAGACTGGCGGAGGGGATTCTTTCCCAACACATTTCTCAAGACCTGCAAAGGGATCCCAGAAGCATAAATTGCATGAGAGGTTTTATATTTCAAGTTAACAATGCTTTGTCTTCTAAAGGGAGCAGACATTTATTTGCTGCTGTCAGAAGCCCCTGCTAAGTAGACAATGCAATTTCTCTTTATACAGCCTGTCAGTAATGCTCTGTCATTGCAAAAGAGCTCTCTGGAAGCAGAGTGCAATTTCTGTGCCGCAAACCAAGTACTGGGCAATCTTGGGAACGAGCGACACACACTTGAAATTGTTTTGGGAGACCATAAGCCTGTGTGTGTACACACACACACACACGGTGGCATTTATTGGATTAAGGCATTCAGATCAGTCACAGATGTGAAAACTTGCTCCTCTGGAAGTATATTCTCAGAATAGTAAATGGAGATGCCACAGTTCGTGATCTGGTAAAGGTTCTGGCCCATACAAAGAAGTAGAACCAAAAAGACCTTTTTGAGACATCCATGTTTCATACACAGGGCTACCACCCAGTTTGAACCTCATGGTGCCAACATGGCAGGACAAAGGATGGTTTGAGAATCCAGATGTACCTGGTAGAGTAAAATCGAGTCTGCAATGTGTAGGATGTATGTTTTGAATTACTATAGCAATGGTTGACTTGTATAGTTAATGAATCATGCTGATTGGTGAGTGGGAAGTCAATATTTACTTAATTAGATGTAATGGGATTGTTAAGATATTGTAAAAACCAATAAAATTTTTAAAAAGACAATCCAGATGTACCTAAGAAGCAACTTGTTCCTCACTGGAATGACTCCAGAGGAGTATACATAACTCCTCAGTTTTGGGCCCAGCTATGATGAATGGAAATTCTCAGTGCCATCATCACAATCAGACCTTCATAGGAACATAGTAGTAGTAGTAGTAGTAGTAGTAGTAGTTCTTTTATTGCAGCCGTAGGCCAAATAGGAACATAGGAAAGTGCCTTATACTGAGGGAGACCACTGGTCCATCTAGCTCATCACTGTCTACTCTGACTGGCAGCGGCTTTCGAAGGTTTCAGGCAGGAGTCTCTCCCAGCCCCACCTGGAGATGTTGCCAGGGATTGAACATTAGACCTTCTGCATGCAAAGCAGATGCTCTATCACTGAGCTACAGCCTCATCACCCACTACTGATTAGATGCTGGTGAAGTTTCCATGTTACATCTATTGAGGAACATACCATTGTGTAAGGATTATTAATGCCATGTGCAAACAAAGGCATCTTGGAGGCACCAGTCGTCACCCAAAGCAAAGCAGCTATTTTAAATTGACACCTCTCTCATCTCATGGCTGTGTTTATCGTTGCTGCTATCAATTGCTCCCATTGATTTCTTTCTGTATATTCACAGGAACAGCTGCTGATGTGAGTGAATGAATTAAGTCTTTACTGTTTAGTACTCTTGTTATTGTGGCAAAGGGGAAAACAGCTAAGCAAGGAAGGGATTGATTTTCCATGCACATCAACAGGACTTTGCACAATGTTCTAATCTGTTTTAACTGTGCATTTCCCTAGAATCCAGCTGAGGAGCAAATGATTCCATAGGACTCGAGTGGAGTCAATGCAGTGGTTATTAAGGCGAGGTGTAGGGTGTGGAATAGAATTGGATCTGCAGAAGACCTCCACAATCCCATGCATGTGTTATCATAAGAACATAAGAAAAGCCCTGCTGGATCAGTCCAAAGTCTATCTGTTGGAGCATCCCTCTTCCCACAGCAGCCAATCATATTCCCAGTGATCTATGGGAAGTCAAAACATGAAAAATGAAGGCATGCCCTGTCCTCCACTGTTGCTCTCCAACAACTAATGTTCAGAAACATACTACCTCTGAACCTGGAGTAAGCGTATAGTCGTAATGACTATATACAATTTGGCAGCAAATCCAACCAAAGGTTTTGTGTATCTGTGGACAGGTCTTAGAAATCTGTCCCTGAGAGGCCAAAAATGACCAGGAAATGACTTACGCTGTCAATTCCAGCTGCCATTTGACAGCACGGAGCCATTTTGTGACTCTTTTCAAAAAAATCTTTTTGGGAAAACATTTGTTGAAACTTTGAACAATTTTGGTATTTTTCCAGAATATTCAGGAAAATCCAAACAATTGGGGGGTGGGTGGGTTGGGGAGACCTGGAGAGCAAGGTACTGTGCTTAATTCCTCTTATTTCTGTTCCACACCACTTTTTTGGCAGGCTTTTTTTATTTTACAGAACCTAAATTCTGTATTTCCATAGGACTAAGGTTGCTTTGTTCTTGGTTTCTGTATTCATGCCTATAGATGAGAACAGAACCCTGCAAATAAAGAGGGCTTCCTGTACTTCCTTTTGTTCATGCCAAATCTCCTGCTAATCAGTTTATGACAGGATGCCATGTTCCCTGGTTATCTGCATGGCACTGTGGAGTCCAGAGGAGGGCATGGCATCCCTCCTTGGGGCTTCTGTTCCCTTCAGGGGTTGGCACTGGTGAGAAGGGTCCAGAATGGTCGGGTCTCAGTGGGGTTGAGAGGGCAAGGCAGGGAGAGCTGCAGGGAACAGGTCCAGGGAGACAGCAAGGTTGGGCAGGGCAGGAAATAGGAAGCAAGTTGAGGAAGGGGGTAGGGCTGGAAGTCGGCTTGAAGCCCTGTCAGCTCTGCACTGGGACATTTAAAGAGAAGACAGTCAATGATGAGGGGCTGCTTCTGAGTAGGAGAGCCAGGAGTTCTCCAGGAGAGGGAACCAGCTGAATGCAGCAAACCAGGAGGAGGACTCAGGTGACAAATTAATGTCCTCCCCTGTCTGTTCCTGAGGCTGACCTTGCCTGTGCCTACCCAATCATTCTGGAGTTCAAGAAGGGCCAGGAGCCCACCTTGTCCCCTGGAAGTCCAACAGCTTCTTTGGATGATTCTAGTGTTGTTAGACTGGGAATAAAATGCTTTAGGCACTCTTTCCCCACATAATGCATCATTTTATAAGCCTCAGTCATGTCCCCCTGCCCTTTAGCCAGTTTTTTTCTAAAACAACAACTACAAATTTGTAGCATTTCCACATAAAAGAAATGTCCCGCCCCCCACGATCATTTTAGTTTCTCCAGCTTTACAAAGACTTTATATCTATATTGTCCCCAGGATGCCAAATGTAGTTCTGGGTTGTTAGTTCTTCTGGTACATCAGCCTGTCTCTTTTCCCAGGGTCCCCCCGCTCCAGTGAGTCACCTCAATGTCGAGTCACCTAGTACCGTATACATACGTACTATACGTTCACAGGGGCTCCCTCCCAGTTCATTAAGGATAAAAGTTTATCATGAGTCTGCCCAAACTTTGGGGCATGAAAGAACAGTTTGGGAAATGCCAATAAAGAAACCTGGAAGAGAGGGCTTGTCTAACAAAGACATGTGAAAGTTGATTCCACCTCCGAGGTCAGAAATGCAGACCTCTCCTGTTCAGAGACTTCAATTACAGTATATTCCCCCCCAAAAAGCTGTAATAATTCTATGAATACAAAAAGACTTTGACAGGTTTCTCCAGCTACTCTTAGTTTTCTCAACTAGGGACTGGTTCAGTGCTGAACCGGTTTGGATGAGGTTCGAACTGGTTCATCCCCATGTGTAGGAGAACAGTGAGTGGGATAGTTTAAAAAGAGGAGAGCATGCCAGTGGGTTTTGGGGGGAAGTGCTGTCACAGCAGGAAGCTGACTGTAAGGTAAGGAACGGCTCTCCTATTTTAAAGAGTTCAGTACAGGTGTAATAGTACACCTGCAGTACAGGTGCAGTACCTTGGTGTGTGCACATCCTGATTCTCAAATAGTTCCACACCATCACCCTAAGGGTTCTGTGGGCTTGAGCCAAACCAATACAGGGTATTGCTCTGAAAAAAGCAAGAATATCATTTTCAGAGCAGGTCTAGTCTTTAAAGGTTGTGTAGGGATTCAGAACAAACCGTACCCTGAAGCTCAATAGTTAAGATTAAAGTTGAAAGATAGTTTCATTAGGCCAGACTGTAAAATTTAAAGTCATCAGCTGATTCCTCTAACCATTCTGCTAAAATCTGTATCCCTTAATTTAACAACATACATGGCTGCTCCAAAGTCTATCGTTCCCTTATACTAAAATAGCTATAGCCCGATTAACACTTAACAGTCTTGGTGTTTTTGTTTTTAATAGAACACTGCCATCCAGTGTTTCCTGTGGCTAATGGCACACTGCTGATTCCTGTGCAGCACTGACAAGTTGCACACACATGACTGCAGTTCAGGTGGCCTTCGTTCTTTGTAGGGGTTCTGCTCTTGCCAAAAGGTGCTAAGACAGAAACCACAATTTAAAAAACCATATTCCTATGGGCATCTAGGAGTTAGGTTCCTACAAACCAAAAAGGGCTAAAAACAGAGAAGGAAAACATAAATAAGAGGAATAACTTACTCTGCCTTGCTCTCCTGGTGTCCAGCTCACCAGCAATGCCCACCCCCCAACCCCAATTCTTCCAAACCCAATTCCCCCAGGCCATGACCCAAGCCATGTAAAGGCTCATTGTGCAGGCATGGCAGCCTCCAAAATGGCTGCCGTACTGGGGAAAAGGAAAGGCCAGCAGGGAGAGGGGGAACCTCTGCAGAACCCCCCACCCCCCATTGCCTCAGAGAAGCCCCCGGAGGGGGTACATTAACAAATTTTTTACATTTCCCCCCTAAAAGGTGCCAAACCGGACCGGGGGGGTTCAAGGGGGTACCAGACCGAACTGGCCCAGTCCTGTTTGGGTCCAGTTTGGACGTGAACCGGACTGGACCAGCCAGTTCCATGCACACCCCTAGCACCGGGTGGGATAAGCATCTTTCCCCCACTCTCAGCACCCCTGCCTGGCTGCCCCTTATCTCTTGAAGGCCCCCCTCCCCACTCCCTTCTGCTTATAAAGGGGAATATTCACTGGATTCTTTACAAGTATATCACCCAAACCAGTTTGGACCAATTTGAACCAGACCCAGTTCAGGCCAGTTCAAATCTGGTTTGGATTTGAACTGAACCAGCCAAACCAGTTCCATGCACACCCCCACACTCTTAGCTAGGACTGGGCGAGACTCCTGCCTGAAACCTTAGAGAGCTGCTGCCAGTCAGTGTCGACAATACTGAGCAAGATGCACCGATGCTCTGATTCATTCATTCATTCGATTTCTATACCGCCCTTCCAAAAATGGCTCAGGGCGGCTGGTGATGGCCTGATGGCAGCTTCCTATGTTTCGAAGACGCTTGTTCCTGGCCCATCTCATGGTTTCAGTGTCAAAACTAAGCCCAGCTGTAGCAAAACCAAACCAGGCATTGTAATCTAGCACATTCTGCTCTTTAAAAAAATTATTTCTCTGTCATGTTTTCCACGTATTCTATAAAAGTCTTAATCACTCACATTCCAGTAAGTTTTTCAAACTGACATTCTTAGCAGTCACTCTTCAGGATTTACAGCTTCATAAAAGTTTTTAAACGACTATTGATTATAAGAGTGAAAGTTTTAAAGAAATTCCTGATGGTGCTTTTTAACCAGAAATGTAATTTGTGGCTATTAACAGAAGGCCTGTCATTTATTAGTCTTCTTCAAACTGTGCGGGAGGTCCATAAAGCAATTATTTCCCATTGGCAAGTAATGGTCACATTATTGAACAATTCCATTTCTCAAACAAGATAACTAACTCATTAGCATTTCTATTGGCTCAGCTAATGAAACTCCAAACTCTTCAATCCCCATGTCAAAATAAAGACAAAAGTCTTTGGAAGTCTTTATCGATTGTGGCAATGTGCATTTTATCTTTCCATCCTACATCTTTGTTTTGGATCACTTAAGGGCAAAGTAAAAATAACGGGAGAGAGTGGAAGGTGTATGAACAAGGTGCAAGATACTTTGCTAAGCAGGGTCTGCCCTAGTTGCATATGAATGGGAGACTTGATGTGCGAACACTGTAAGATATTCCCCTCCGGGGGTGAAGCTGCTCTGGGAAGAGCAGAAGGCTTCAAGTTCCCTCGCTGGCTTCTCCAAGATAGGGCTGTGAGAGATTCCTGCCTACAACCTTGGAGAAGCCGCTGCCAGTCTGTGAAGACAATACTGAGCTAGATGGACCAAGGGTCTGACTCAGTATATGGCAGCTTCCTATGTTCCTAACTGAATCCCTAGGGAGTACAGCTAGGTTCATACCTTCATGTACATCATTTGACTGTACACTAGTTTCTAAAGTGTAGAGAAGTCAAATGATGAGAAGATATAATGCAGATTGCCACAATGTGGCAGGAGCATATAACCCCTGCTATCTGAGCAAAGAGGCACCTTTTTAAAGTGGTGATTCTCTTTATTGGGCAGGGGGAGAGCAACTGGCCATATCCAACCCCAGCACAGCATCCCTCCAGTGGCTGGTGCTGGTGTCCATCTTAGGTTTATTTTTTAGATTGTGGGCCCTTTGGGGACAGGGAGCCATTGTGTGTGTGTGTGTGTGTGTGTGTGTGTGTGTGTGTAGAAACACCTTGGGAACTTTTGTTGCAAAACAGTATATAAATATTCATCATCTTCGTATTTGTATAACGGCCTTATACTGAATTGGACCTTTAATCCATTTGTCTATAGGGACTGACAGGAGGAGCACTCAGATAAGGCTGTGCTTTCCCAGGCTTATCTGGTCTGGGAAGATTCATGAGTTCTTCCCAGGGTTGGCCTAAGATTCCTGACGTGAAACACCGAGCTCAGTATTGTCTACACAGACTTGTAATCGACAAGCTTTTCTTTCCATCTCTGTTGCAACTGATCTGGTTGACGTGGTTGTTTATTAAGATTGTACAACGGGAACAGGACCACCCCCACCCCCACACACAATGTCTAATGAAGCACTTGTGGAAGGCCATTGTGCTAGCTAGCATGCTACTTGCATGAAGTCTGGAGCTGGCGTTTGGAGTAGTGTTGTGCAACTTGACAACAGCTGTTTAATCTGCAGCTAACCTCATTTTTTCAAATAGGAACTTTTGCACAAGACCACCATGGCCCAAGAGCTCAATAGTACAGTTCCGTAAATCCCTCTGTGTGTGTGTGTGTGTGTGTGCAACTATGCAGTCTTCTTCTGCTAGCACCACTTTGTGCTTTATTATTATTACTACTACTACTACTGATATTTATATTCCGCTCTTCAACCAAAGTTCACAAAGCAGTTTACAAAGAAAAATACATAAATAAATTAGTCAAGATGTCGGCCACAGGCCGGCTCAACCTTTGCAACAGAAAGACGTGAAATGTGGCTTTCAGATATCCACAAGATTATCATGCCAATCCAGCAACCTAACATAAGAACAGCCCTGCTGGATCAGGCCCAGGGAAGCCCATTTAGGTTTTCCTGAATTTAACCTATTCCTTTCTCTCCATTCCATGGAAAGAGAATTGCTTCCATATATAATGCAAGGAGTGAGTATTGCAAAACTAATCTTTTGTCCAGTGTAGCAGCTCAAACCAGTCCAGAGCTACCAAACTGCCCCAGCTGAACATACACACTGGTCTGATCCACAGGCCATTGGTGAGTGGAGATCTTTCATTTCCAAGCTGAAAGTACTCCAGGCAACTTGGAGTCCTCAAACTCAGCTGCACCATGTTGCTCAAGGTTAAGTCCCCTCTCGATGCAAGTGACAAAGCAATTCTGACATTCAAGGGCCTAAATCAAGCATGGAAGCGAGGCGAAAGATGGATTTGCTAATGTACCCAGGTCTTAACCTTACAATAGCCTGCTTTTGTTAATATACAAAATCTAACCTAAGCAGAAACTGCTAAATGACAAAAATTGCACTTGATTGTAGCAGCTGCATCTTTGCCATTCCATACCTCTTTGCTGAGAAAGAGATAATTTGGGGGGGGGGGGAATCAACTTAAATGTCATGCCAAATCCAAATGGCACCCAAGCTTCCAGAAGGAACTATCCCAAATTAACTTGCTCTAAGGAAGGACAGTGCATCTCTATATGGGCACTTCCACCAAATAATAGTCATTTATAGAATGACTTAAAATTAGTGAATAATAAGTGTGGGAGACTTATGCACTCTAACGGATGTGTATTTGAAACTGTGGCCAACGAGCTTTTCCGGTACTGACAGTTCCAAAGGTTTTTGGCAGGTAGAGTGACCCATTTTGCCCTGCGCAATTAGTGTAACAGGTGTACTCTTTTAAATAGGGATGTTATTTTGACTCCCCCATTTCAACTGGTTGGTCTTAACACTTCATAACTATCAGATTTTTTTTTTTTAAGAAAACTGTTAGAAATCCTTTAAGTGATTCTCACTTAACTTCCCTGCTGAAATTCCGAGTACTGTGTAGAATCTTTTATAGCATAACCTCTAGTTTTTTTAATTCATCTTGCCGTGCTCTCTCCCCCAGGGAGTCTGAATGCAACTCAGCATGGACTTAACTTCCCAATGAAGTCACGACTCACAGATCCGGCTCAAATGGCTCAAAGATAATCTACCCTAAAATCTGGATGCAGTTGTGGGGGGAAAAACAAACCAACAAACAGGAGAAGTTACAAGAGGATTTTAACATTGCTTTGCCACAGGGCATAATTAAAACACGTTTCATTCAGATAGTGCTTTACATTGTTAGAAGGGTTTTACTTCTTCTATCTCAATAACCCTTACAACAGCCTTATCAGGTAGGTGAGCTTTTATCCCCATATTGCAGGTTGGCAGTGGGGCTGAATGACAATGGCTTGCCTAATGAGGTCAAGGCAGAGGTGAAATTTAAACCAGAGACCTATTAGCTATAATGCTACACTAGAAGAAAGTCAGCTTGGCCTTTGGGCAATGCTGACGATTCCTCCAAGTCCACGCGGCATCCATGTGGGAGGTTGTGAGATGCCCCCACCATTCATATGTAGTTCCTCTGATAGTATAGCCCCAGCCTGTCCCAAAAGCCTCAATAGGACTTTGTCTATTAAATTTAATCAGCCGGGGTCCTGAAGGGAGACCAAAGACCTATCCATGAAGGATGTTTTTTTAATTCCTAACCCATTTTTCATCAAAACCGCTAACATAATGCCAGTTACCTTAAAATATTATTAGAAGCATAGGAAGCTGCCATAGACTGAGTCAGACCCTGGGCCCATCTAGCTCAGTATTGTCTTCACAGACTGGCAGCGGCTTCTCCCAGGTTGCAGGCAGGAGTCTCTCTCAGCCCTGTCTTGGAGATGCTGCCAGGGAGGGAACTTGGAACCGTCTGCTCTTCCCAGAGTGGCTCCATGGCTAGGGAGACGGGCCACACATCTGTGGAAGGGCACCTGCTTTGCACACAGAAGGTCCCAGTTTCAATCCGTGGTGTCTCCAGATAGGGCCAATAAAGACCTCTGCCTGAGGCCCTGGCAGTCCATGAAGACCAAACTGCACTAGATGAACCAGTGGCCTAACTCATTAGAAAGCAGAATATGATCCACAGCTGTGTGACATTTCACAGCAGCATGGACTGTGCATGCAGCAGCATGGTATCTCTCCTCAGCCGTGCTCCTCACTGAAGGTCTTGTCTGTTTTTGAACAAACATGCCCTTTTTTATCATCAGTGCCAGGTGCTGTACAGAAAATGTGCTGTGGTACAGTCCCTCCCCAGAGGATTTGGATGAGTGCTCAGCCTACTCACTTCCAGCTGTACTTCTGTTGTATTTCTCTTTTCTATCCAGGCAGGAAATGTACTGAAAGGTCACCCCCCCCCCGCTTTTCATCCCCAAGGCTATCATTTACTAAATTTCTTGAGCCAAATGAACAACGTCCTAAGTTGTCATTGAGGTGAAGGAGTTTTGTGGTGTTGTTTTTTAAAAATGTGCCTTTGAAGTCCTGGACAATACAAATCTCAACACCGAGTTCTTGAAACATTCACTCCTGGCCTGCCACTCCATTCTTTCTCTTACCAAAATCACCCCCATAGTGGGATCCTGCTTGCCACCCCAGCATTAGTTACATGAGCTAATTAATTATTGAGCTAAAATGAAATTAATTACAAGATACATTGGTGTGATAATGAGATTCTTTTATGGCTGTTATCTGCAGGTGTATAAATCACATTGCTCTTAACTACACTCAGTCGCTTTGGAAACAGTGGGGAGTAGAGTTTTCAGATTTCAGAAGTCCAGAAAGTTGGGGGGAAGGAATTGTAAATTAGCATTTATTTCAGGAGGGCTTTTAACTTCTATAAGGATACAATGCTTTCTGGTTATTATTATGTTTACTGGAATTTGGGCAGTTTTCATGTTCATATCTTTACATATTTTTAGAGAGAACACGTTTCTTGATGATTTTTTTTTTTCCTGCAAAGAGGGTAGAATTCTCTTTTAAAATATCTAAAGATTTGAACATGGAAAAGAATATTGTCCAAATTCCTGTAAACATGGACAGCTTAGTCATGATTAATCACCACCAAAATCAAAGAGACAAGTTCGTTCTACAACGATGACCATAAGGCACTGCATAAGTCTAAGCCACAATTCTACCCCCAAGATTTGTTACTCATCTTGCCTGTCTCCTTTGGAGTTGGGATTTTTTAAAAAAAACTCTTTTACATCTTCACTTCCGTGTATCTTCACTTCATGATATAATTGTTCTAAATACAGTGGACGGCATGTTGAGCATTCTTATGCAGCCATTTCTGGTGGACCCACACTGCTGTAGGAGATGTACACAACTGCCAGCAATTCTTAGGTGTCCACACTGCAGTGTGGACTGATCAGAAATGCTGGCACAGGACTGCACAACATATTGGCCAGTATACATGTGGGGATCTTGCAAAGAAAGGTCCTCTTTCGGGTAGCCTGAGATGAAGCCATCCAGGACTTTAAAGGTAATAAGTATGCAGCACTTTTTATTTTGCCCAGAAACATACTTGCACACAGTGCAACTCTTTAAGAACAGGCATGATATGCTTACAATTAATCCATTAAGAAACCTGTTGGTACAAACAGAGAAGGACTAATATCCAGGCTACCACTGCACTGCACTACCATGAGACCCACAAGGACATATTTCTGGGATGCTCAGTTGACTTCCGATGGAATGGGAGATCAGCAGTAAACACCCCTGCTCTCACTGATGTGACAGAACAGCAGCTCAGAACTAACTTCCTCCACGCAGTGCTAACATGGATGTGGGTCAGACTGATTTGCAGTCCCGCACACTGTGTGAGTGGAGAGAAGATCATGGGGCAGCTCCTCATAGGAAGCTGCCATATACTAGGTCAGACCATTGGCCTATCTTGCTCAGTATTGTCTACATAGACTGGCAGAGGCTTTTCCAAGGTTGCAGGCAGGAATCTCTCTCAGCCCTATCTTGGAGATGCTGCCAGGGAGGGAACTGGGAACCTTCTGCTCTTCCTAGAGCGGCTCCATCCCCTGAGGGGAATATCTTGCAGTGCTTACACTTCTGGTCTCCCATTCATATGAAACCAGGGCAGACCCTGCTTAGCTAAGGGGACATGCTTGCTACCACAAGACCAGCTCTCCTCTCCCCCCATAACCTTCCATCCTCTTCCAGGCTGCCTCCATGTCAAATGCAGGGAAATTGCCGCTGTTTGCCTTAAACCGAGGCCTGCCCATTATTCAGATTTGATGCCCAAATCCCCCAGCACCACATTTGTAATATACGTAGAACTGACAGCAGTTGGTGGTGAGTGGGGGAGAGTTTATTATTAACACATTACTAGCATGATGCAGTTCTTTTGTTGCATCACTAATTCCTTGACATGTCTAATCCTTAAAGTGAGATAAACGGCGCTTTGGCTCTATATTCTTATGATAATCAATATGATTTATGTTAAGTAAATGCACGTATTTAGCCTTAACGACCCTCAATTTATTTTGCTTTCCCTAGTTATTTTCAGTGTGCATGTTATGTTAACTCCATCTCAAGCAACAGAGAATTTCTAAGCCTCTCAGTATCCCCATAAGATAAGGGCAGATGGAAAAACAGACTGTAAAACCCATGAACACACAAAAATGCACACAATGCACATGGAAATCTTCTGAACAGAGACCTTATTAAAAGGCCTATTGGCTTTTTAAAAAATGGAATTATTTACTGATTCAGCACACTCTCTTTTTTTAAGTCTTTAACTCATGATGTCCAAGGTATTCAAAACCAAGTACTGATTAAGTCCTGCCTGAAATATGGAAGTAAGGGAGTTACATTTCTTAATGTAGGGTGATATGGCATTCAGTAATCAAATAAGCACCAGGCAGACTTTTATGCTGTTTTGAAACCACGATTAAAAAAATGGAGACCTTATATAGGCCTGCCTTCAGTAATCAGTCTCAAGCTCCTCCTTCTAGTTCCTGCAGCAGTAGACATTTAAAGGAGCTGTGACCAATTTCTTAATCATAGGCTCCTGTGATGCAGTAGTGATTCCTCTGGTGGGGTTACTAGGGTGTCCTCAGAATGACAGGGGTGTCCTCAGGGCATGGTGGGGGCAATGGCTCTTCTGGCTCGGCTGTCTCTTGTGGTGCCTGTTCTTCTTAATCCCACTCTTGGTACCCCAATACTGAAGCTTGGTCATTTGAGTCCATTGTTAGCCCTTTAGAGCTAGGGATGTGCATGAAACAGATTTTGCATTTGTTTCGAGCTCAAAACAAAATGCAGATGGCCGAAACATTTCAACTTGAAACAGGGTTGTTTTGTTCTGGGAACTTACAGCCCTGGGAAATAAATTATCCTTATGGGGTGGTGGTGGTGTTCTTGTTGATTTTGCAATCCTCTAAAGAGCACGTTTGAAGGCATAAGTATGTTGATGTTTTCCAGCTCCTCTTTAAGGAACCTGAACCGAAGGAGTGTGATGTGCATTTGTTTCCCAGAGGTTCTTCTCTCTCTCTTTTGGTTGATTTGAAGAGCAGATTGGCTGTGGTTTTGGAAGGCTGGTGGGTGGAGAAGGGATCAAGCTAGGCTAGCCCGTTCTTGTGGCAGGTACAGTGTGGTTTCTGTGGGGTAGTGTTGGGTCAGTGAGCACCTTCAGGCATGCGTTTGGCATGTGGAGGAGTCCCTGACAGTCTCTAGAGCAGGGCTGCTCAACGTTGGTGCTCCTGCAGATGTTGGCTTACAACTCCCTTAATCCTTGGCTATTGGCCACTGTGGCTGGGGATTGTGGGAGTTGTAGTCCAAAAACAGCTGGAGAGCCTTAGTTGAGTAGGCCTGCTCTAGAGGCTTTGAAGCACAGGGAGTGCTGGTTTAGGATTTACTGCAACCTGCTGTGGAACCACCAGCCTTCAAGGTTTGGTGGGTTGAGGCTGGTGATCCCTAAAGCAAGTGTCTTGAAATTGGGTTGGCTAAGATAGGCAGCACCAGCCTTAGGGTGGATGCTGCCTGGAGCCAAGGTATGTCACCCTGTATGCTTAGGTTTGACTTGCATGGCAGTAGTGACCGTTTTGCTTCTGCACTGTAGGGAGTGGAGTGCCAACCCTTCTTCCTTAAATTGAATGTTAATCAATAAAGTTAAATGGAATGTTAATCAGTAAAGGCCCATTTTACTCCATCACAGTTGTCTCATACTTTCATTGGGTCTGGGTGCAAAGTGTCTCATTGCTTTTAGTATGAGTCCAAGTTCAGGACTTGAGGTGGTGGGGAGGGGGAGTCGAAGAAACTTGAGAGATACATTAACTCACTGGGGCAGTTTGAGAAGATGTCCCAAAATTATGAGCTAGGAAAGAAGGAAAGGCAAGGTTTCTTCTCAGAATTCTCTCAAAAAGATGATAAATAATGAGTTAATTCTGAAGTGAGCTGAGGGAGATATGCCCATCACTAGTTATGAATGTTGAGTGAAAGGCCAGGTACTAGTCTTTCTGCCCTCTTCAGGAGCAGTAGAAAAGATAAATGTTCCACCAGTTCAATTAACCACTCAGTTGGGCAAATATTCTTCATTGCCCAAGTGCTGATTTACACATCTTGGAATATTGGATCACTGTCATTTTGTTCTATGTTTTAAGATACGGTTTTAAGATTTCCAATGAATAGTAATGGACCAGATTAAGACTATAACTTTGTTCAATGTTAAATACATACTCCTCCGCCCCATCCACTGCGAATACTTGGTGGTACTGGCAAAAGAGTCCCCTCAAACTGTAGTAATTTATCCAAATCCTTAGACAGCTGTAATTCCCAGTAATTATCCCTATATTTTATATCTGAATATATATGATATTATCATATACAGAATAATAGCTTGATCCATTGCACATACCAACTAAGAAACATATATTTCTTCTATATGTCCTATCGAAGAAAAGGACATTAGTGCAACCAATTTAGCAAGTGGTGGTGGTTAGTCTCCATTAATTATCTGTTGTTTTTACCCAATTTAACACAGACGCATCTCCTGCTGCTTGACATGTCGGGACTTCAGAAGCTCGCTCTGTTGGGGCTTTGGAGCTGCATCTGTACATGTAAAGCTAATTAAATTCTATTTTCACTCTTCATTACAGTATTTCCAGTAATTCTCTTATCCTCCTGCCTCTTTGTTGGAAGAAAAAAATTGCAAGATTTCTACAAGAATAGTTCTCTTTCTTCAGGCTGTGGAAAAAATATCTATCGAAGGGTATCGTTTGCATTCAGGATCTCACTTCAGCCATCAAGGACACAGGTGCCCCCGATAACATTGGCAACGGACACTGTAGGCCCATCCACATGTTATGTTCAACACTCTTACAATGAGTATACACTGTATACAGGTACGGATTGGTATCCAGGTACAGCAATTCACATGTTATGAATTCATATTCATGTTATGGAACATAGGAAGCTGCCATATATTGAGTCAGACCCTTGGTCCATCTAGCTCAGTATTGTCTTCACAGACTGGCAGCGGCTTCTCCAAGGTTGCAGGCAGGAGTCTCTCTCAGCCCTATCTTGGAGATGCTGCCAGGGAGGGAACTTGGAACCTTCTGCTCTTCCCAGAGCGGCTCCATCCCCTTAAGGAGAACATCTTATAGTGCTCACACTTGTAGTCTCCCGTCCAAATGCAATCCAGGACAGACCCTGCTTAGCTAAGGGGACATGTCATGCTTGCTACCACAAGACCAGCTCTCCTCTATGAAGTGATTTGCATGTACAGAAGCATGCTTCCTATCTACCATACATCTGAAGGCCCTGTTTCCAGGTTCACTTTTGAGCATGGAGTTCCCTACCCTATAACAGCCAGGGGCAGTTAGTTCAAAATAACTCATCTCCTTTCCACCACCCCATCCTCAATTATCCTTTGTTTTCTTGTTATAGTTGTCAGTAGTTCGGCTTACTCATATAACGGGCTACCGAATTCTGGTACTAAAGCCTGTAGCCAAAGTCTGCCTTCTTGGGTGCCCTTCTACCAATTACCTTGGTCTGCCTTTCTGGAGGTCCTTCCGCCATGTTGATGGTTTGTCTATAGTTCTTATTGCCAATTACCATTAGTTTAGGCAGCAGTTAGAGTGTGTCTGTATGCCCTTTATAATGTCCTTCAAACCAGCACCCCTTTCTCTTAACTGTCTGAAATTTTGCAGGCATTCTTAGAATACATTCTTAGAATGCTTTCAGATTTAATGCTGATTAGCTGGAAGGCGTCAATATTGGAGGCAGGAGAATGGCAGGCCATTGAAACCGATGTCGGATGAATAGACGAAAGAGCAAACGGAAATGGACAAAGTTTATGGTGTTATACATGTGATTCCAAAGATTGAATATTGACATAATGAATTAGCCTTTTAACCGTGGAAACAAATGGGGACATGAAATATTTTTTCCTACATAGCCCTTAGAAGACGATATGAAAAGAACTTAACGTCCTCTTGTTTGGCTGGATTACCCTGATTCCATAAATAACCTTAACTGCAAAATAGATCCCTCAAAACTGATTGTTTGGAAAATAAGGAAGGGAAAACATGTTAAGGATTTGGTCTTGGCTATTATTTGGCTCTGGTGGGCAATTGACTGGATTGGATCATCAACACAGCAGCAACTTTCCTGTGGAACAGCATCCCCCCTGATGCCAATTCTAAATCTGGCAAGCTAGATTTAGCATATGTTGTTTACCCACTTTGCATGTCATTATCCCCTAGTATCAGGGGATAAGTGGGAGGGAGTCAGAGGCTACTGCCATTTAGATGTAATGGAATATATTTGCTTCCCTGTTCCACATTACATACTATGGAAAGAAGATGGCTGAAGTCTGGCGAAGAGTTCAATGTGAAATTGATATGGTCTAAGGTTGCTTAGAAAGTGATGTTGCAAAGCTGATTTGGCACAGAATAAACCAATTAAGAACCTGTGAAATGGTTCTGCACACATTCCCTATCCATTCTAATATTATCTCTTCCACACCACAAATACTATAACAACATACTCACAGATCTATTAGGCAAAGGCCCTCTTCCTTTATTATTGGAACAGTGTGGGAGTTGTTTCTCTTGGCATTGGGTCCCATGCCATGCCAGCAAAGTTGCCATGAGTTGGTTTCCATACCGTCAGTGAACTGCAGCATTTGAGGAAAAGCCGCATGAGTGAACACCATAGATAGAAATCTAGCATTGCCTCAAACACAGCTGCCGTTCATCAAGTGTAACTAACCTTCTAATGGAGCAAAACCAAGTCAATACTGAGTTGTGGGAAGCCACCAGAGGATAGGTCAGATCCTGAAGCTAGGACTGGAAGCATCCAGCAAAGGACCAAGAGTGAGAGAGTTGACCAGGAACAGAGGTGAGGAAGCAATCCAGAGCATGTGCTTTGCATACAGAAGGTCCCAAGTTCAATCCCTGGCAACTCTGGGTGGGGCTGGGAAAGACTCCTGCCTGAAACCATAAAGAGCCACTGCCAGTCAGTGTGGACAATACCGACTTAGATGGACCAATGGACTGACTCTGTATAAGGCAGTTTCCTGTGTTATCTGTTCCTATCCTTCTTGTCTGGGAAGAAACCAATGAATAGTTGGCTGAGCAGCATCATACCTAAACCTTGGATCTCTGTGCTCATGCAAGGTTGAGGTAGTTCAGATTGTGGGGGTTTAGGGGGACTTTAGGGGAGAAGTCCCATTTGTGTATGTTTTTTGCCAGGGTTTGTTTTTTTGTGGCTGTGTGGCTTTCAGGTTTAGTTTTTCTTTTGCCTGGAGAGAGACAGTGGGCATTGCCAGTTAGGTCTGAAGTGAGTCACACCTGGTGGGAGGGGCCACATTCCTGTTGAGCCAGGTTGCCTCAGTGTGAAGCCTACTCTGTGCCTAAGAGGTGGCGGCCACAGAACTTAGCAACCAGGAACTAGTGAACAGGAATTAACAAACAGGTATCATAGGAGTTTTGCATGGCATTTAGCCAGGAAGTGTGTGGGAAAGCTTGAAGGGAGGCTCTCTTGATCACACAGAGCCCAGTGGGAAGAGAATTCTCTCTTTTATTGTCTCAGGAAAGTAAGTTTTAACTGTTGAATAGCTGTCAACTTCAGCTAAGACCTAACTTTTTTAAAAATAAAAAATAAAAAACAATCTCCAAATACTCTTAACAGCCAACAAAACTAGTCATGGAGGTAGAAAGCCAGCAGGGGAGGGGGTCCTTCCCAGTGTATTGCCCAGTGTTGCATATATGCCTATCTGCATGATGGTCAGAAGTTATGGGTGTGTGCTCAGTGCAAGGAAGTCCTGGCTCTCAAGGAACAAGTTTGTTCCCTCAAAGCCAAAGTGGCTGATCCGGAGATCAAAGAGTCAGATAGGTATGTGGGTGAGACCCTCAGGAACATGACAGAGGTATCCCACTCCCAGGCTGAGAGCTCCTTTGGTGTCATGGAGAATGAAGTTCTGTATATCTGTGCCTGAACTGAGCTTCTCAGGATAGCTAAGGAACTGATTCAGATAGAGGTGATGAGAGATTATGTTTCAAACTGTATGGAAAAATTAAAAATTAGCAAATTGCCAGGCCCAGATGGCACCCACCCAAGAGTCCTTAAAGAACTCAAATGTGAAATTGCTGACCACCTTGCAAAAATATGTAACTTATCCCTACAATCAAGACTGGAAAGTAACCAATGTAACCCCGATTTTCAAAAAGGGATCCAGGGGGGATCCAGGAAATTACAGGCTGGTTAGCTCAAAGTCTGTGCTGGGCAAATTGATAAAAAACATTCTTGAAGATATATATTTTTTAAGCATATAGAAGAACAGGTCCTGCTGTTCACACATGCTGCTGATATGTCCCAAGTCTTCTCATTTAGACACACACAAAAAGCTACAGAACCTATTTCCAGCTTTCTTTTCAGAAAACACACTGAGGAGAAGCCCTCTGGCTTCTCAGCTTTTGTGAAGTCTGGTAATGTCAGCTTATAGTCATACGGTTTTCTTTGAAGGCGGGGCGGCGGGGGGGGATATGGGATATTTCTCCATCACTGATAAGAACCAATTACCCTTGATTTATAGTGCAAGTAGTTTTGAAGAAAATAGCATGTTCTCCTCAGGAGAATATTGGGATTGTGAGTCTCTATCTTTCTTTCCAGAATATAATGACACCTCCTCTCAACTTGGTTTTTCATCCCTTATCATTTAGTCATCCTCTTAGCTTGATCCCATCTTTTGTTAATGTGTGCTTGTGTGGATATGATACAGGCTTAGTTCTACCTTTGTATTTCCAATAGTGATTGTATTGGAATTGTTTTATTGATATTACAGAAAGTTTTACTAGAAGCGGCTCTCTTTCCTACCCACTGCAACTACTCTCCCCCATCCCTGCGGGCTTCATCAGTGACTAGGAGAAGGGCCTCTAGTTAGGGTTTGTATGCACTTTGTAGATACGGGGGCGTATTGTGGAACAGATCACGAACTGCTCATGTGCAAGTCAAGTTCCAAGTCAAGCTAAAGTGGAAAACCAAAGCTATCCAGTTTCCACGATATGATCTTGAGAATGTATCCACCATTTTTCAAGGAGAACACCAGGAACCACTATGAAGTTCTGAACCTCATTGATAGGGAACCAGAGGAACTGTGGAATGAAATCAAAGAAGTAGTTAAGGACGAATGTGAAAAGAGACTGCCAAAGTCCAAGAAACAGAAGAAAGCAAAATGGATGTCAGAACAGATGGGGGAAATTGCCAAGAAGAGGGATTGAACCTGGGACCTTTTGCATGCTAAGCAGATGCTCTATCACTGAGCGATGGAATCCAGACTATAGTTATGGAAGAATGTTGTCCCTGATTCATATTTCCAAGAGTCCCCAGCTCTCAGGGAGATATATGTGGTATCTGTGACAACCGATGGCCATGGACTCGCCAACCATCATTGCACACAGACAACATTTTACCTGAAGGGTAGCTTTAGTCTTGATCATGCTTACTAGCTGCATTGTAGCAAGCCTCTGGGAAGCTCACAGATAGCCAATACCCCACCCCCAGTAACTGGTATTCAGAGGCATAGTGCCTTTAAAACTGGAGAGAGCATTGAGATAGCATTGAGCCATTATGATAGACTACTCTTCCTCCATGAATTCATCTATTCCCCTTTTCAAGCCATCTACTCCTTTAGTTATTAAAGATGTTTTTAAAGTGCCTGATCACTTCCCTAACTCTCTTCGCTTCTTTGTAGTCTTTTAAAACATCTTTAATTAAGCTCTGCTGTAGTTTATGTTAAGTATTAATCACAATTACAGTTTGATGAGGACTTGATTCAGAGTGCCCTTTGAAACTGCATTTTTATTATCTCTTCACATATGGTTAAGATCCTCTTTGCTGATTGGTAGATGTGAAACAGTTAATATAATGTAATGGCAGCCAAGGTAAAGCTTCCGAATGCAACATGTTTCACAGTGGGGAACATGTTTCCATCTTCCTTTTGGAAAGGGGAAGTAAAGATGCCATCCTGGGTTGACTCCAGAATCCAGAACAATCCTTCAACCATTTGGTCTTATTTTCCATAGGAACACAGAGGAAGGTACCTTACCATGTCAGACCATTGGTCTATCTAGCTCAGTATTGTCTACACCCTACCTGGATATGCCAGAGACTGAACCTGGGACCTTCTGCATGTAAGAATGCAGATGATTTTCCACTGAGCTAAGGCCCCATCTCCTAAGGGAAATATCTTACAGTGCTCATGTAGTCACCCATCCAAATACAAATCAAGGTGAACCCTACTTAGCAAAGGGGGAGAATTCATGCTCTGTGCTGCAAGACCAATTCTCCACTATGGAGCCTAAAGGACAGATCTAACTCACACACTTTCCAGAATCTATGTAAAGAAACTTGTTCCAGATGCCTCTATGGATGCTTCCAGACAGATAATTGGGTTCACATGGATCCTAAATACCCTTACATGGAGAAGGAATCAGTGCCAGATTTATGCACAAGCTACATAAGGGCCTCACATTAAGAGGGGCTTCTGGATACAAAATCTGACCAAATTCCAAGTTTTACAGAATGAATTTCTAATAGGAATGTGCCCAACTGATTCAATGGCAAATGGGACCACTGTGGACTGGGCTGGTTTGAGCAGTTTGGTTGTAAACTGCTTCAGACTGATTCGAGCTTGTTCAGCTCATCGACCAGACCAAATCATCAGTTCAACAAACTGGTTCACTTTGGCGTGGTTCAGTCCAAATCTGGACCAAATTCAGACTGAAGCATGCCAAATGGTCTATGCACACCCCTAATTTCTAATGCAGATAGGCTTACTGCACGATAACTGTTTTTGTTAGATTATTTGTTCTTCATTGCATCTTTGCCAAACAAAAATAATGCTTCATTATTTCTATTTTCATTGTCCTTTTTTTTGCTAGAATATTTTTTTGGCAATGTATGGGGGCCTTTTATGCTCGACATAGCTTAGGGAAGGGGTGGGGAAACTTGATCTTCCAGATATTTTTGAACTACAACTTACATTATTGCCAGGCACATTAAATTGTGGAGGGTCAAATTTGCCCACCCCTGGTTTAGGACTTCAGGAGGTCATATTCAGGTCCTGGAAGAAATGGAGACAGTGTTTTGATCACTGAACTTTGGGCCTTTCCAGTGTTGTCCCACTGAAAGTCAGTAAAGAAATAAGACAACTGAATCAACACATGCAGAAAATGTTCTTTCTATTTTACAGAATCAAAGGAACCAAGTAGTAAAATGTAGCCTGGCATAGATCACTTCTGGCTGGGGAAGGTCATGTTTGAATGTTTCTCAACTAAAAGCTACCTCCCTTTTCATAGAAAAACAGCGGGTTAGGACATGTCTATGATGGATCACTTTCTCAGCCATACTAGTTTTCTTTTGTTTCTAAGCAGGATTGTTTCCCCTGTGGGAAGCAATTCAGATATGCAACCCATTCACTTGCAGCTGAGGGATGGCCCATCCAAGAAAAAAACTTGACCAGTGATTCTGCTGATTCTATAAACTGGCCCTTACGTTTGCAGCCAAATTACTTCAACAAGTCAAACAACCTATATTGGTTGGTTGGTGTGGATTTGCTACATGTTATTGTAGTGTTCTTCTGCTAAGGTGTCAAGGGGATAACATTGTATTTGCCTAACTGTTTTAGTGTGTGTTGCTCATGTTTTGGAGAATGTTAATCCCATTAACACAAAGCAGAACAATGCAATGGTAATAGCTCCACAGAAAAATCGGACCTTATTCCACTTCAGGGTGCCCAAACTCCTCCTCCTGTGCAGAAGGGTAAAGTTGTGCCATCGAGTCAGTGTTGACTCCTGGAGACTAGAGAGCCACCCTTGAATTGAGGCAAATATAGAACAAAAGGTCATGGGAATGCACTGTAATCATTACCGAAACATGACATGTGCCAGCCTTGGGAGCATGGACTCCCTCTAAGTACTGTATCTCGAAGTGCATCTAATGCATACTGTAAGGTTGTTTACACTAGTGATGGATAAATTTCCTTGAGCTATTCTTTTTTAAAAAGCATAACAGTCCATTTTTTTCTCAGTCCAATTCAAATCCCAATAGCAGCAGAAATGCTAGAGAATCCTCCCAACCCCCTCCCATCAGCTCTCAACCCCTCCCCCACCCCATGAGCTTCTGTATTCTGCCCCATCCCCTTTCCACTTATCTGGCAGTGGGGATGGCTTGTTGCCACTCTAGGTTTCTTTGAGAGGCCTCAATTCTTCCTCCCCCTCACACCCCAGCATCTTGAACATTGTAGTGGCAACATCCAGCTGCCATTGGCACTGGGAAATATAGTTTTTCAATCTACCTGATACCTTAGTATGGACTATATGTTCCAAGATTCCTTACACCTGGTAACTTGTCATGAGCATTGTCAGCTGCATCCCAGATGCAAGGAGCTATAGCATGTTTATTTTCCAGGGCTCCTGAAGACTATACAGTCGACTTAGGCACCCTGGAAAACTGCATTTCCCAGGGTTCTGCCATCTTGGATGCTACCACTGCAGTATTCCAAGTGCCAGATTGGACGGGATAAGCTAAATTTAAATTCTGAGTCAGAGAAAAAGTATTCACAATATGCTGCTCTCTTTAGAAAGCAGTTGAGTATTACAAGCTGGGCAAGTTAATCTTCTAAGCCAGGTAATTAGGAACCTCAATGACATCACTATCTTACATTATGTTTTGAATTGTTGCTTGGACACCAAAGACAGCAGACCATGAAGCCACTGTACTCCAAATAAAATAGTTGTCCTACTCTGTTGCTGGTCCTGAGAAGTAGTCTATTGTCTTGACAGTGAAAGGTAGCTGGTTCTCAGAATCAAAGGGAAACGGAAGGCTTTTTGTAGTAGGAGTGCCAATCCAATGGTTGGAGACTGTGAAAACCACAGGCATGAGAAAAGCTTCAGAGTCTGGAATTCATGAGTACGAGAATGAGGACAGATCTAGGTGGAGATGCAAGCAGGAAGGAAGAACAGTTAGGAAAGGCGGGGGTCAGAGAAGCAACCCTGAAAATAACTCATTTCCTCTGACAGAGGCAAAGGGAGGGATTAGGAGATTCATCGGGGGCGAAGGTCATGGTCAGCTAATCGGGCATCCAGGGTTGAGGCTAGTGGATGTGCACAGCAGGCTTCATTAGGTCCAGAGTTTTCAGCACTGTTCCACGTTCTCCATAATTCCCACAGGCCAAGTTCTATCTTTACAACTCTGAGGAGCCCTGTTGGGCCTGGCAGACTGCCAGGGAATGGGCTGGGATCCGAATGTGTTAAGCAAATCCTTTTTGTTACAAAAGTTTCAAAACCATTGTATAATGGGATGCCAGAACATAACGGCAAGAGTGAGAGTTATTACTCAATGCAAAGGATAGAGAGACAGTGGAGTTCATGTGAAGCATGATAAAACTGGGTTTGGGAATTGGGAATTCATTCAATCTGGGGCTCTTCACCGTATCCAGAAGCTGGTATTACCAAGTGTTATGGACTCCTTTGCAGCTTGAGCATTAAGCCTGGTCTATAAGCACACTGCTGCACACCGATTTAATTTCCCCAAAGACAGAAGGTGTCTGCCTTAACAATCATGTTGAGTCAGCTGTTGAATTTTATTTTATCCAACCCTGCGTTTATCAAAACAAGTGTATTAAAAAAAGCAATTCTGAGACTGCCTGTTACTATTTGTATTTCAAGTTTGGAACACCCAGAGCAGGTACAGATGGTGGCTTCTGACACCAAAAAGTGTTGTAACTCCAAACGACAAGTGCAGGATGTGTCCTAGTGACAGCAGGTGTATTCTTCACCCCTCCTCCTGGCCATCTCCTCCACAGTAAGCGCATAAACTCATCCATGTGAATAGGAGAAAAAGTGCCAGCACTGGGCTGGAAAGCAGCTGAGAAGGTGAAGAGCAGAAGACAAGAGCTCCAGAAGGATCAGGAATGGCTCAGGACAGAGAGCTTTAGGAAACTTTGGATATGCTGGATTAAGGAGGTTAGGGGAGCAGGTTTCATATTCAGAGTAGCCCAGGAAGTCAGTCAATGCATTGGGAGTTGCCAGACTCCCAGGGGACAAGGTAGGCTCCTAGCCCAGACTCCCAGGGGACAAGGTAGGCTCCAGAATGACTGGAGCACCTCCAAAAAGGTCAGCCTCTCAGGAACAGTCGGGGAGGAGGCTAGCTGATCACCTGCATCCTCCTCCTGGCTTGCTGCATTCAGCCAGTTCCCTCTCCTGGAGAACTCAGACCATTATTCAGAACAAAAAAAGGATAAGGTAACACCTTTCAGACTAACTGATGATTTAATATTCTTCAGATGTAGGTTGAAAGCAAGGATAGTCTGTTACTGCCGTTGCTGGCAAACATCCCATCTGCATTTAAAGAGATATTTGCCATGGTTTTTATACATACTAGGTTGCAAAGGAGCGAGATTGAAGACCCTGTGCCTCTATAATGTGCTTAATACTCATCATTGTCTCTATTCACAGATTGACAAACACAATCAAAATTTACTTGAAGCTCTTATCCTGCTATTTCACACTGCATGGAGATTTATTTAGAAACTAACAGGGTAAAGATGTTCTTGACTCAGATATTCCCATCCCTCCACAGACGGGTCAAATGCTCCCCATTTTGAATTAAATATTTCTGAGATTATTGTAGTTGGTTTGATTTCTATACTGCTCAGAAGAGTTTACACAGAGAAATAAGATGGTTCTCTGTCCCCAAATGGCTCACAATCTAAAAAGAAACCTAAGATAGACACCAGCAACAGTCACTGAAGGTGGAGAGGGCCAGTTCCTCTCCATCTGCTAAACAAAGAGAATCACCACCTTAAAAGGTGCCTCTTTGCCAAGTTATCAGGGGCTATCTGATTTATGTCCTGCTGAAACAGTAAAGGCAACAGTCCTGAGCACACTTACTTGGAAGAAAGTCCAAAGTAGCTAGTATAATCAGACCCAGTTTGTCAATTTTGTATGAGAAAGCTGCATTTGACTAGAACACATGTACTATTTAAAGATGACTTTCTTCCAATCTCTGGCTCACATTAATTACACAAATGATGCCGTCCAGACCCAAAGGTGTTTGTAGCATAATTTAGGAAAATGCCTCGGCGATATTCTTCTAGAAATATGTGCTGCCTGGCCATTATCTTTTAAAATGAAATCAACTAATTGTTTTCATGGCATGCTGAGCAAAGTAGTCTGCAGATCTCAACCCAACATATTCATAAGCTCTAAAAAGCAAAGAGCGATTCCACTTTTTAAATCTCTAGGGGAAATCTGGAAGAAGATTGAATTTGCCTATTTCCAGGACCCACCAAGAAACCAGAGAAAGACCCTTAATTTATTTCTTCTTGGGCCTTAGTAAAAAGGTAAATAGACTATCCATTAGGTCTGAAATTATATTTCACCAGTTCCTTGGGACATCCAGGACCTTATCATCACAATATTGGTTAAAGTATGGCAGTCGTAAATGTCACGTCTGTCAGGCTGTACAATTCTGAGCCTATCCGTGTTAGATTTACTCTGGGTAAATGTCAGTGCCATTGAGAGCTGCTAGAAAAGCAGATTTTTCTTCACAGACAAGCACTTAACAATAAATTGTCTGGCTTGTGTAGCAGCAGAAACTAACGACTCAGTCTGGCTTTGGATGATGGCGTGAAAGATGGTGTCTAGTTGATTTGACTCTGAAGGGAGGTTCCCCCCCCCAATATTTCCTTTTGATCCATTTATTGCAAATGAAGATGCTCTTTGGCTAGTTTAACCAACAAAACAAAGCGCCAACTTGACAAATATACCCCAGTATCGTCAACCTTTTAAACATATCAATTATCACGAATCCTCCCTATGTGTGAGGATGGGGGAAAATATTCTCATATTCAAATACAGTTGAAAATTCTGTGCTAATCAACTAATCTGAAACAATTCCTATATATGGAACTGTCTTAATCCGAAGCTCTCACACGGGCTGCTCTCACAATCCTAGATAGGGTAGAGGACCCATCCTACCCTAATTGGAGTGCATTGTGTGACCCATTTCCTGATCATCATGAGTAAAAAGGAAGCTAGGAGCGGCGGAAGTGATGCTCAGCTAATCAGCAGCTGGACTGGAGGACTTTTTGCCCTACTTCATTGCAGAGCTGGGTACAGCTGCTGGGTAGGATGGAGCCCTCCAGACCAGCTGCTGGTTAGCAGACTGTCACTTCTGCCTCTCCTGCCTTGCTTTTTACTCACAGACAATTGACAACAGGAGTGTCTACAGCTCCCAGCTAGGGTCTGATAGGTCTCTCTCCCTAATTAGGATCCTGAGAACCAGCCTATTGTGTTCTGTCAAAAAGAACTGATACGCACTTAATCAAGCTTCTCTAGATCTGAAAACGATTGTTTAAGATTGTCACAGCACCAGCATACAACAGGTTCTCCCACATTGAGCCTTGAACACAAGGAGAGTGGGAAATGGAGGGGGTCGCATTGGCCAGCCACATCCATGCATTTGTGTGTTCCATGACAGCATCTCCAATGGCCTATAATTAGGTTAGGGGCCCAAGTGTGTGCCATACAAGAATTGGGCCAATGATTTAGCAGCAAATGGCTTTAACACTGCAGGGATAACCTCTCCACCTTTGGAACGAAAGAACCTTAATGTTGCTGATGTGCTCTGTCTGCAATGATCATATCACTGTTTCTGCTGATGCCTCCACCTGGGTACATTCCTCTCACCTTGTCCTGACTGCCTCATTCTCTCTCACCATGCCCGGCTGTAGCATTAATTTTTGGCGCATGGGCTGGTCACTTGCCGGGCTGAGAAAATGGACAAATAACCAGCCCACGCACAAAGGGCTAATGCCAAGGCCAGTTAAGAAATAGGAGAGTGAAGTAGCTGGGATGGGGTGAGAAGACTGAGGACCAGCCTCCCCCCAATCTGCCCATACCAGCCGCCACTGAATACAAATCAGAATGAGCTGGAAGCACTACGGTGACTGGACACACAGAGAGAAAAACCCGTAATGTATGCTGCCAAAGGCTTCCTTATTTTCTGCTACAGGGTGGTGCAGTGTAGTGTGTTTGTAGATTAGTTCTTCTATATGATGTTTATTATAAAGTATAACCGGATATGAAAAGTAGAGAGGATTCGAGCACATTTAAGTTGTGTGTTGTTCGGGATTGTTGTTTTTTAAAACAACTCTCTGTGGTAGCATTTGCATTGCATTTTCCTTATCAGTGTTAATTTGATTAGTATTCCCAACAACAACATTAACGAAACCCAATTCACAATAATAACACAGTTATGAAAATGAAATTTTATTCTCTTGCTGCCTTAGAAGGTTCATCTGTGCTAATTTTAACATGCACAATGATGATAATGGGCTTGCTTTAGTAAGGTTATATTATATTACAGTCAGTAACCTTGGTTTCTTTGAAGGGCTCCTGTTGAAGTCTGTCTACTCTGTGCCATCTCCCAGTGATCTTAATATACAAATCCATGCATGGAAAAGCATGTCTGATTACCCCCAGTTCAAAGCTTGAGCAAGATAACACCAGCATGGCATCGTGTCCTTTTCTTTGGGGTGCCCTTTGTTTGAAATGAAGAATGGCGGAAAGCATTAAGGTCTGGCAGGCAAATATATCCATGTGGTAGAGTGGTTAGGGCAAGACCAGGGTGACGGGTTCAAATCTAAGGCCAAGTGACCCTAGATTAGGTGGCATCTAACTGTTGGGAGGATAAAATGGGAGATTCTGCCCTGAGACTGTTAAGGAAATGTGGAATAAATATGTAATATACAGAACAGCATGGAGGAGAGTGGGTCTTGCAGGTAGTGATGGGGCAGAGCTATAGTAGGGTGGATAAGTTCAAAGAACCCAAGCTGCCAAGCTCCTGGGAGCCACATGACTCAGCCCTCCTCATGGCCAGAGCCCCGGAAGGACAATGTGAGTCCTCCAGAGCTCATTGTGTGTGCCCATGTCCCCCTCCCCCAATGCCAAGAGGACTCTTCACATCAAGAAAACCAGAACAAACTGAGCCAGCATCTCCATCACATGCCTCATGGACATGGCCTTGCTTTTGTCTTCTGACTCAGAAGGCTCCCATGATCAACCAGCTGGAAGCTGCCCAGCATCACCACAGCCAGTGCCTGAGAAATCAAGCAGGGCCTTCTAAGACACATAGAGTTCCCTAGGAAGGGGGTAGTGTCAGTCCCCTACAGAGGAGCACCTAGGTAATTTTGGAGCCTCGGCCCAAAGGCCTTTGGAGGCCCCCCTGCTGCAAGTTAAGCATCATTTTTAACACGTAGGTCCTTGAGGGCACAAACCACACCACCCAGGACAGACTAAAGATGATTTGGGGGCCCCTAGGGTGTGTGGAGGCTCTGGACCTTGGCCCCAAAGTCCAGGGGTAAGAGTGCCTCTGGTCCCCTAGGACCAGCAGTCTGCTTCATGAAAGTGCTGAAGCAACATTCTGTTATGGTTGCATTACTCAGCTCCTGTGAGCCTGCTTGGGACTAGCTGAGGTCCTGAATCCTTGCACTGTGAACTTCCCAAAGTCCATGGTTCTCCTGGATTCCTTCATTTCTAGAGACCCCCCAGCAGCCTAGAACAGGATAGTTGCTGAGCAGCAACATTGTGAAATGGGTATTGCCTTCTCCTTCTGCTTGGGAACCTCCTAGGGGCATCTGGCGGCCATTGTGGGAAACAGGATTCTGGACTAGATGGTCTTTTGGATGGATCCAGAAGGTCTCCTCTTATGTTCTTAGGTATGCCTATCTATGATGCCTTTGCTTTATTAGCTTGAATAGTCCATATATTTTACTTGTATCAGTTCCTTGGGATATTTGTCATTCAAGAAGACCATCATTCCCACCCTATTGGTTGTTAAACTTTATCATTAGATAACTGATGAGACCGCTCACACACACGCACACACACATGCACTTGGAAAAAAGACAGTTACAATGCCAGGCATGTATTCAGGCTGACTTTGGGAGATTAAGTTAAGCACGCAGAAGGATATGCATTAATCCATAGCCTGATGGGCATTTTGAAAGCTTGGGGAAAGGAACAATAGATCTGAAGCCAAACTATCCCATTAAAATGATGTTAAAATTCAATAAAATCCAAGGGAAAATATTTTCAATTGGATTTCATTGAATTCTAATATTGTTTTAATGGGATGCTTTCCTTTAGAATATATTGTTCCTTTCCCCATCTCTTCAAAAATGAGTAATTAAGTGAACCAAGAAGCAAATAATACCCACACAGTCCTGGTATGTATCTCAGTTCTGCACTTGTGTGTTCAGAGACTCTCTGGCAACCACAGGCTTTTAAAATCCATTATCCAAGAATTCTCTCCTCATTGTTGATGTGTTGTATGAGTGCTAGAATGGTGTGTGTGTGTGTGTGTGTGTGTGTGTGTGTGTGTGTGTGTGTGTGAAAACACAAGCCTAACTGGCTTGTGATCCCCCCGCCATCCACTTCCTGGCCAGTTAGTTAATTAGTTGGTTAGCACAAAGTTACCTATCTAAATAATTCTATTTGAAGACCTTCCAGGGCCACGAGCTGACAATTAAGAGATTAAAAAAAAAACCACGAATATAAAAGACCACAAAATATGATGAAAGCAGCAAATATGATTAAAGTAGCAGAACAACAAAATAAAACATAATAAAGTTTTTTTTAAAAAAATAACATGTCAGCAATGCAGCACAAAAAGGAAAATCTAAAAGAGGCTTGGGAAGTTAAAATAGTATTTTTTAAACAAAAAGAACCCCATAATTGTGATTAGTCAATGAAGCAATAACATACAGATTGCTTACCATGAGAAAGCTACGCAGAAATAAAAACCCAAGCAATTATGGTAAACAAGCACAAACAATCAGGGGGGGATATTCCTTGAACAGAATGAGACCAAGTTCCTCAGGTCTTTCTCAAAGGATTGATGGCCTCCATATACATGTCTAAAGCCCACTTGCCCACAGGCTCATTTCCGCTTATGCTTAGGATGGGAGCATTAATGTGCTTTATTGTAATCATGGCGGTATCCTTGTTGGGTGTAGTTATTGTCACATTATTGCTTTTTAGTGCATTTGTTAGCTGCCTTGAGTTCCAGTGGGCACCAACATTTTAACAAACAAAGAATGTCGGGCAGGGCAACTCAGCGTCAGGAAGCTGCAGCCAGCTGATGCACATATAAAAGGCAGCCCTGAGGCTATTGAAGAGGCGGGCTATTGTGAATCTCCTTAAAACAGTACATGGGCGTTCACTCACTTCTTGCTACATCCAATGGAAACCATGGCCCTGTTCAGGGATTCAGTAGAATACCCATGGGATGCACTTACAGGGTTCAGAATTGATTGGACGTTCCGCCCCCTGCCCATCACTTGCCCTGCCCACCCTGCTCTTCACACCTATTTCAGTGTTCATCTGAAGAGATGGGCACTGCAAGTGTGATAGTGTGCCTTTCCATGGCAAACAAAGGCTGCAATTAAGTGTTAAGGGTGAGTGATGGGACGTCCAACCTGTTGCAGGACCTATAAGCATGTTCAGCAGGCATTCTGTGAATGTCTGGGCGGGGCTAATGGAAGTAGCACCAAGGAAGTGCCCATGTACTCTTTGAAGGAGATCCACAACTGCCCACAACTGCAACTTCCTAACACCAAGGGTTAGTTATAAGTTTATTCAGTCATTGACCAGCAAAAACACCAAGGGTATACTGCACAAAATGTCAGCCACTGTTATTTTCTTTCAGAGATTTAGCTTAAACCTAAGTCAAAATTTGTCCCCTAGAAATCCACCTTTCTCCTTTCTGTGGCCCCAACATTTTTCTGGTGCTACCATTGAAAGTCACAAATGGACGCATAAAATAAGGGGTCCATTGAAATCCATTAAAATAAGGAATTCTGATGACTGGCCAGGATTCATTCATTCATTCATTCATTCATTTTTTTTAAATGCTGCATGCCTTTTTTTTATGATGCATTCAGTGTTTGTACTGAACTCAGCCCCTGAACACACCAGAAAATGCTGGAAGTCAATTGGCTTCTTCCTTGAACCCAGCCTGGACTCTGCCTCTAGACCTTGGCCAGGAACCAGCATTTCTTATTTAGAGAACAGCAAACCCTTATGGGTCCATTGGTGGTCTAGATGATAAGACAGGGAGGTGCTGGTTGGAGCCTAGCCTGGAACAAGGTTTGTGACCTGCAAAAAATGACCAGATCTACTCAAGCTCAGTGTTGTTAACACTGGACAAGTTTGGATTTCCTGGAATCATTCATTTGTTTTTGTCATCCTCTGTTTTTTGACCACAATAGGGCAATAGGGGTATTGCTAATAGGGTTAGCAATACCCCTGCTAACTTGGCAAAGAGGTACCTTTTAAGATGGTGGTTCGCTTTATTTATCAGGGGGAGTCTATCTATTATCTATTATTTAGTTGCTGGTGTCTATCTTACATTTCTTTTTAGATTGTGAGCCCTTTGGGGACAGGGATGCATCTTATTTATTTGTTGTTTCTCTGTGTAAACTGCCCTGAGCCATTTTTGGAAGGGCAGTATAGAAATCAAATCAAATCAATCAATCAGTATAATAGGAGGTTCGAGGGGGCATGATCCAACAACTGTAGGGAGTCAAGGGTAGATCCTTGGATCAGTGAAGGCAAAAGATGAGGGACAGGGTCAGGCTGACATTTCAGAACCTCAGACAGCTCCAAATAAACAGCTTGTTCAAAACAAGTTCTGGCGTCCAACTGAGACTTGGACATCCTTCACCCGACTGCCACTCTCAGGTTCTGCCCTCTTGCTGAGGTGTAGAGAGCCTTAAGGGGTCATGTTAGGTAACCTTTCCCAATTTCATGCCAGGAATGTTAGTGAGCAGACTCTCTGGGGCACAAAACTCTTGAGAATTGTCAGGACTGAGCCTTGGGCAGCAAGTCATTTGGTGGTGTGAGGCAAATGAAGGACCAGGAGAATCAGGCAACCAGTAGGCGATTGGGGATTAAACCAGTAGCCTGAAGTCAGGAACAGGGCACAGGCTAAGCCAAGAAGATAGTCAGAAATCAGGGGGCTGAACTGGTAACCAGTGATCTTCATAATGCCAGAAGTTGAGCCATGCAGGCAGTCAAGAATCGGGGGTGAACCAGATCCAAGAACATGCCAGAGGCCAAAAACCCAAGCAGATGGACCAATGAGTAATCAAGAGGAATCTCATCAGGAATAAGGAAACTTTGATACTGAGGTGAGGCCTGTCTAACAGGAAGTTTCTGATACTCTTCCTGCTGCTGAGGGAGCCAGTGGTTGATCCTATGAAGTGGAGCTTGTCCAGGTCTAAAGGGCAGCAGGCTTCCACAAGGAGGAAGCAACATGCAACCCCTCAGACCTGTTTGAACATGACAGAAACAAGGGCCCTGGCCTATCAGTGTCACCTCGCGGAGGGTTGCATTTTCAGGGGGCCCTGGTCTGATCATATTCCAAGTTACAGGGCTTGGGGTCAAGGACCAGTTTTAGCACCTTTGCAGCTGTGGCCAGGCTACTGTTTGTAGTTAGAGCAATAGCAGGCGACTTAATTGTTGTTACTTCAAGCCTAAGAGGAGCTTCCTCAGTTACACATGCAACCCCTTGCTGAATAATGCTGTTCAAGGTGAAGATGGGACCAAGCAGGTGATTGCAACACAGATGTACACCTGTAAAATGACCTGCAGACATTCCAATTAGGTAGCAATTACTATCTCCATTAGGTAATAGTCATTGATATTCATTCAAACCCACCAGGCTTTTAACTGACTTCCCAGGAGATGTCCGCCATAAACGTCTTTCTCTGCTGAATATACTTCAGGTTTCAGGTTCTCGAAGCAAACTACTTAGTCCATTTCAGAGGAAATTCCCTTAACAGCAGCTTAGTTAACCTATATGTATGAATGCAGTGGCAGAGCCAAGAATGAAAATTGAACTAATGTGGAGGGGGGGAGAGGAATGCCTCTTCATTTTGCTAAACCTGGAGGGATAGTGTGTGTGTGTTTTTTGGGGGGGACTTCAGCTGTAATGCGGTACACAGGTCAAATGGCCCCGCGGTTCCACACCCCCTCCCTCCTGCTCTCCCGTCTGCATTAGGACAAAATGGAGAGCTTCCTCTCTGCAGTCTCACTGACTGCAGAGAGGAGGGGGAATTGGCTGCTGGGGCTTCCTTCTTTAATGAAGGACAGCCCTGGCAGCCAATGGCAGCTGGAGCGAGTGGGGGGAGCTTCCTCCCTCAACCCTGATTGCAGGAGGGGAAAACTGCAATGCCAGCATTCAGACATAACACTGGCACTGCAGAACTGAAGTTGGAGGCAGTGAAATCGAGTGAAAACCTAAGGTACAAGTAGAATCTGGAGAGGGAAACTGTGGGTCCATTTCTCAATGAAACAGCAGTTGTCCGCATTCAAACAAATAGTAAGTAAAGTGTGCTGTTGAGTTGATTTCGACTCCTGGCGACTGCAAAGCCCTGTGGTTGTCTTTGGTAGAATACAGGAGGGGTTTACCATAGCCTCCTCCACATAGTATGAGATGATGATGCCTTTCAGCACCTTCCTATAGCTATGCAGCACTAGTCATATATAGTACCAGCGGGGATTCAAACCGGCTGCCTTCTGCTTGTTCGTCAAGCTTTTCCCTGCTGTGCCACTTAAGGTGATGTATAGCTAATGAAACTGGAGGTGAAGAGACCTTCGGTTTCATGTTACGTGTGAATTTGGCCAGAGAGACGAAGAGTTCCTGTCTGTCTATTTCAGAAATGACATTTCTACTACTTTTCATCACAAGATAAATAATTCAAGGTGATTTCATGTAGGAGAACCATAATTTGTAGGAGAACCATAATTTGTGTTGGCATTGCTGGTTCTAGTTTTCTGCAACTGTTATGCCACCGTATGATGCTGTGCAGTAGCAGGGTTTTGGACTGGTGGGGGCCATTCCCCCTTTCAAAGTAAGCTCTTGCAGTACTTTGAGTAAGCTCAGTCCTGCCTACACCAAATGACAGTGGCTCTCTCTGGTTGCAGTTATGAGTCTCTCCCAGCCCTATCTTGGAGATGTTGCCAGGGAGGGGACTTGGGACCTTCTGCAGGCAAACATGCAAAGGCTCTTCCCAGAGCAGCTCCACCCCCTAAGGGGAATAGCTTTCCGTGCTCACACATATAGTCTCCCATTTAAATGCAAACCATGGTGGACTCTGCTTAGCAAAGGGGGCAATTCATTCTTGCTACCACCAGAACAACCTTTTTGGCATTCATGCCTGGTGCACAGACTTATTTGTTCATCAAAAAATAGTCCTGCGTACAGAACCAGTAAACTCTACACACTGGACTCATGTCATAAACAATTATATGAATAATCAACATTAAACTCATCGCGTTATTAACACCTCTGGTATTAGAAACTGCATTCCATTTGGACATCGT
Organism: Hemicordylus capensis; assembly: GCF_027244095.1. Lineage (NCBI taxonomy): Eukaryota > Metazoa > Chordata > Lepidosauria > Squamata > Cordylidae > Hemicordylus > Hemicordylus capensis. The sequence continues at coordinate 26,962,412 of NC_069667.1, forward strand.
TCATGTATGCTTGTCATTCTGTCACATTCATCTGCTCCAACATGACTCAAAATTAGATTTTTCATGCCATTAGCTTGTCTTTGAAATTACTGCAAAGCAATTTATACTGACAACCACTTTTTGGCTAATAAGAGCTATCATTTCCTGTCAATTCACACCACAATTAGTCAGTTCTGCATTTCCTCTAGAAATATACCAGTGGACAATATTATCATCACGGGGAAGCGTTTCTTTCCCTGGTTTGCATGGCAAGGCGAGGGTTCCAGTTTAGGTTCATTTCAGCCAAAGATAAGCAAATTTTCTGCTTGCATGCAGAAGGTCCCAGGTTTAATCTGTGGCATCTCCCAGAAAGGGCAGAAAGAGAGACTCCAGCCTGAAACCTTGGAGAAGCTGCTGCCAGTCTGTGTAGACAATGCTGAGCTAGATGGACCAATGGTCTGACTCAGTATATGGCAGCTTCCTAAGTCACACAATCAGCCTTTCCCTTGTTTCCTTCATATGCATCCACACAAGCTCAGATAGGTAGCCATGTGGATCGTGTGTATGTATGTATGTATGTATGTATGTATGTATTTACATATTTGAAATATTTCTATACCACCCCAAACTTGCAACTCTGGGCAGTTCACTATTAAAGTAATTTAAAACATCAATTCAATTAACAATTAAAATCATTGAAAACATTGAAACCCCAATATTAAAATATTAATACTATAAATCTAATTAAAAGCCTGGGTGAATAAATGTGTCTCCAGTGCCTTTTAAAAAGTTGCCAGATTTCGGGAGGCTCTTATTTCAATAGGGAGCGCATTCCAAAATCCAGGGGCAGCAACCGAGAAGTCCCGTTTCCGAGTAGCTGCCAAACGGGTTGGCGGCAACCACAGATGAACCTCTCCAGATGATCCTAACAGGCTCATGGCGGAGAAGACATTCTCTTAAATACCCAGGGCCTAAGCTGGTACAGCAGGGAAGTAACTTGCCTAGGGAGCAAGAGGTTGCTGGTTCAAATCCCCGCTGGTATGTTTCCCAGACTATGGGAAAGCAGTGATATAGGAAAATGCTAAAAGGCATCCTCTCACACTGCGCAGGAGACGGCAATGGTACACCCCTCCTGTATTCTACCCAAGATAACCACAGGGTTCTGTGGTCGTCAGGAGTCAACACCGACTCGAAAGCACATTTTATCTTACCTTTGAGCTATTTAGGGCTTTATAGGTAATAACCAGCACCTTGTATTTTGCCAGGAAACAGAGCGGCAGCCAGTGTAGTTCCTTCAACACAGGAGTAAGATTGTCTCTCCTAGATGACCCAGAGACCAGCCTGGCCTCTGTTAGGCAGAAGCATTTATCCAGTCCCTGTTCTGTATGGTGCACATTTCACATATTATAGACATAATCCATTGATCCAGTATAGAGGCTATGTTGAGCCAGGAAGTTAGAGCGTTTGCTCCTGTGGAAGGTTTTCCCTGCTCAGCCTAAGCCCAATTGTCCCAGATGTCTCTACCATTGTTTCCCTAGTCAAAGCAGTGAGATGTCTCTGGCATCAAATTCCGCACACAGTTGCTTTTTCTCACTCTTTTTGGAAAACCATCACGGCACACTCCTTGTGATATCGCACAGTGGGGAGGGAGAGATATTGCTCTCTCCACAATCGCCAATTAACACAATTAACTAGAGAGAACTAATTACCTGCTTTCTTGTTAGTTGTCCATCTGTAGTGTGGGCTTTAATTCTGACGTAAATTCCTGTTGGCCTAGAGATACAAAGCTTCAGCCAGCTTTAGGTTAATTAAATGGAAAAAAGGCGGAGAGGTCTAGCTCATATCCTTTTCTTGACCAAGCATCATCCTGATCAAGCCTTCCTAGACTCTGCTCTCTGTAATCAGCAGGGATGTGTGCATCCATAAAGATCCCTTCAAAAAGGTCACTGTGGAAACGTTAAGAAGAAAAAGGTGTTCAAAAGATTCTGAAAAACCACCAAAATAATTCCAAGTCTGGAAATATGGCATACAAAGAGTTTGCCTGCTTTATATGTAGCTGCCTTTCTAGACTATCCAGACTACAAATAACAATTCAGGTAGTTTACAATATGGCAGCTGTTAACTGAAAACTAGAGTATGTCTCAAATTCTCCAGTGCTTAAAGATGTTCGGTCAGCTGGTCATCAGTTTGTTTCTGGCACAGCTGGTTCCAGATCTGAAGATTCCTTCAGCAACTAGGCAGAAGTTCATCAGGGGTAGCTCTAGCAAGTGATTGGGGAAGTTGATCCTGGATGCAGCCCTCCCCAGTCCAGTGTCCAGCTGGAAGACCAAGGCAAAGTGCAGATGCATGGAGCTTGATTTCTAAAGCCAGCATAAAATATGGGATATATCAGGCAGCAGCGATATAGGAAGATGCTGAAAGGCAAAATCTCATACTGTGCGGGAGGAGGCAATGATAAACCCCTCCTGTATTCTACCAAAAGAAAACCACAGGGCTCTGTGGGCGCCAGGAGTCGAAACTGACTTGACGGCACACTTTACCTTTACCTTTACAAAGCCCTTGCAGCTCCTGTGGTGAAGAAGTTAAGATGGGCACCTTCCCTTGGATTTCAATGCTTTTTAGAGTATGAGTGAACATTTTAAAGACCTTAATTCTCATCTCATACTAAAAATGTTCGCATGACTGAATATTTGGTTGTCTCGTGATTCTTCTTTGTGGGCATTTAACACCTTGTGCGTTTTACTAATGTGTGTGCATATTAGTAAAACATTACAAAACTAACTTTGATACAATCACACATAAATAGACGTATGGTTCTAGACTTATGGTTCTGGGGAATTTCAATCTTCCAGCTTGAATTTGAGCTAGTTTGGGGGTTCTAAGGTTGTTGGGCTTTTTTAAGCTAAACATTCACTGCTGGGTCTGGTGGCCTTGGGGGGTGCTGCTGTGGCCATGTGTGTGTGTGTGTGTCTGCCATTTCCCTCTCTCTACGCTGACCTCCTCCTGCTCTTCTAAGAGCCATTTCATCCCATTTGGGGGTGTTCCAGTCTTTTCTCCAGTGCTGGCCATTTTGGAGGCCGCTGCACAAGCACCCTGGCCATTTGCATGGCCTGGCTCATGAGTGTTTACAAATATATTATTATTTAACTTTAGAACCCCCAAACCAGCCCCAAGCCAGCCCGGGAGGTTCGGCTTGACCTCAGTGAACCCTCGAACACATCCCTACTATGTTCTTTTAAAAAGCCTTCCCTCTTCACATGCCATCTGTCATAATGTTGAGCATTTTGCAAACACAAATATACCAGGGATTGCTACTGAAGCACATCTGTATATGATCCCTTGGGGGGCACATCCAGGCCTTCCCTTCTTTCCAGATGGGGGCATGATGGCCTTTGCTCCCACTGCGCTACATTTGCCAAGCCATTATAAGATTTAGGGCTTCTCCTCCTAAACAAATGCATGTAGGTGTCTGGAGACTTCATTAGTTGTGAGCATATTCCTTCTGCTTTATTGAATTTCCAGGTTTGTGTTTGCCTCCTGCAATTCCTTTTTGCCTCCTGCTCTAAACAGAAGGGTAGAATGAGGTTGCTTCGTTTTCATCTTGAAATTACAACGGATTGCTACGGGAGCATTCCCGCCCTCGTCGGAGGCACTGATTTTTAACTCTTCCCAAAGCATCCTTAAGGATGTGCTTGGGTGCTGTTTACTTAGCGCAGAAGGAAAATTGCCACTGTGTAGATAATCACCCAAAACAATGAAACTCATATTGTGTAAAAGATTGCGAAAGTGTCCTGGGAAATCTTGTTTTGACTGGGGTGAGCAACACAACGGTTAAGCAGACTGAGATTTTGAAAATTTGCAGAAACTCAGTTAATTAATCGCTTGGCAAGATGCTGGCCATGCAATTGAATATCTCGTGCCACTATGTGCTGCATCAGGAAATCTTTCAAACATTTAATGAGCCAAACTGAATACAACAAGGCCCAGTTTGATAAAAGCAAAACATACGGACAAAGATTAGCAACTATCACATGCAAATTAACTCAAGGCTGGTTCATAACTGCCAAAGAGCTTGAGACAGAATGCTAGAAAATGGCAACAGTCACTTGAACACACTCTGTTTTAAATTTTAATTTAATTTAGGGCTGTTGAAAAATTCCTCTCGAGAGTCCAGAGCGAATTTAGCATTCTCACAACATCCACTTGAGGGTGTGAAACCAGGTTTGACAGTCCCCAACTGATGTTGCTATCATGCCCTCCTTGAAGACAGTGTAGAGACGCTTATGATTTAGAAGTGTTCTCTAATAGGCTGGCCATCTGAAGAAAAACAGTGACTGACACCACTTTATAGTGGTGGTACAGTTTATAGTGAAGTCCCCTAATGGTGCAGCGGGGAAATGACTTGATTAGCAAGCCAGAGGTTGCTGGTTTGAATCCCTGCTAGTATGTTTCCCAGACTATCACCTCTATTGGGCAGCAGCAATATAGGAAGATGCTGAAAGGCATCATCTCACATTGTGCGGGAGGAGGCAATGGTCAACCCCTCCTGTGGTCAACCAATGGTCAACCAAAGACAACCACGGGGCTCTGTGGGCGCCAAGAGCCGACACTGACTTGACGGCACACTTTACTTTACTTTACAGTTGATAGTGCGGGGATCTAAGATTACACTCACAACAGTGAGGAAGGAAATCAATCCAGCATGTGAAGAAGTTAAGTACATGAAGCCTAATGGAAGGTATATCATTGAAAGGAATATAGCAGGATGCTTATTCCCGAATGATGAACATACACTATTTTTCACTGTAACCCCTTCCTATCTCAACACATTTGTTTCAACAACTGACAAGCAATTTGATTCCATCAGAGAGAGAAATGGTGTAGAAATATTCCCAACACTATGTCCAATAAAGTAATCGGCTTTGTGAAGAGTGGCAGGTGGAAAGATGTGCAGAAGCATAAAACCCATGGAATACCACTCCGTCCCACTGCTAACGGCTGTGGGAGGGCGCAGCCTTTGCACTCAGGCCACGAGGGCAGGGCTAGTATGTAGCTGTCCGCCAACACACACGTGCACCTCAGGGCCAACTGGCTCTGTGCACTGCTGCTGGGGCGGGGAGGGGATGTGTGCCTCAGTCTCCGCTTGTTAGTGGCCGAAGTCCAGGGCCTCCCAAATCTTCTTTAAACTCTCCTGGATGGTGTGGTCGCTGCTGGCCTGCACTGCGCCAGGCGGCTGAGTGTGATTATGGCCTGTGTGGGATGCTTTAGAGACAGGTAGGAGGAAAGAAAAATGTGGGATGGGACTGTGTTAGGTTGTGTGTTGAAATGTTTCTGCTACTGCATATTTGCATAAATATAGCCCATGTGTTAAAAATACTGTGTTTGTCATGGTGTGTGTGTGGGGGGGGTGATGCTTAACTTGCAGTGGGAGGGGGAGCCTCCAGCAGTGGGAGGGACCCTCCAAAGGCCCCTAGGTCCAGGCTCCAAAATTACCTAAGTGCAGCTCCGTCCACATGCACCTTGTTGATGTATGTGTGGGTGGGTGTGGGTGGGTGGAGACACCAATTAACTGAAGGGACGGAAAGCTACATAAAACTTGGCATGCAGAATGCTTTGTACAACATTCCAGTTGTGGTGGTGGTGGGGAGACCAGAGGATTCATAATGCTTTGTTTCCACATCAAAATCTAGGGAGATTTCAGATGAGGAAAAGTCCAGGAGCAGCCCCAGTTTCAGCACCAAAGAAAGAAAAGGAGACATTTCCTTGCAGTGCTGATCACAGCCTGCTGCCTGGTCCTGTGCCCTGCTGCATCTGTGAAAGAGATGGCAGGATTTAGCTGTAATTAGTCATCAAGTGAGACATTTCCCCGTCATTCAAAATCCATCACTGGTTCCAAATGCCGGATGTTCTAATATGACCAGACATGCCCAACCCGAATAACACATGGTAATACCGAGGTGCCTTCCAATCTGTGGTATCAGGGGCCCTTCCTGTCGTCTCCCATGCTTCGGATGCTATTTCTTCTTGGCCTGGAGCACTCCTAATGATTCCCACCGGAAATCATTGATCAGTTTAATGAATGCGTCCCAAGGAGACTAACCAGAGGGGTGGAAACTAGATGGCAGAATTCCTTTGTTGCCAAGTCCCCAGTCTTTGAGTTAACCTGACAGATTCCAGACATTAAATTAATGGAAATGGAAACCTCATTTTGAACGGTGCTTCTCCGTCCTTACCCAACAGTTTGTGAAATGCCTTAGATGTTATGTTCAAGCCCATTAGAGATACTGCAAAGAAGAGGAAAGTAGAACAAACTGTACTGCTGGAAGTGTCCCTATTTTGCTAAGCACAATATAAATAGCATAGAATTGCCTGGAAAGAAAGATGCAAGAGGGGCATGTAAATTTGCAGGGTACCTTATACCGAGTTTGTTATACCTTTGGTCCATCTAGCTCAGTATTGTCTACGCTGACTGGCAGTGGCTTTCCAAGTTTTCAGGCAGGAGTCTCTCCCAGCCCTATCTGAGATGCTGCCAAGGACTGAACAGGGGACCTTCGGTATACAAGAAGATGCTCTACCACTGAGCTACAGCCCTATCCTTGAGGGAAATATTTTACAGCAGACAGTGCTCATGTGCAGTCACCCATCCAAATGTAAACCCAGACAGATCCTGCTTAGCAAAGGGGACAGTTCATGCTTGCTATCACTTTTGAACGCTGTCGAACTTTGGTGCTGGAGAAGACCTTTGAGGATACCATGGACAGATAGGATAAAAACCAATCCAGAATTTTCACTCCTCCAGGCACAACTGACGAGGCTCGAACTATCAGACTTCAGACACATTATGCGAAGATCCAGCTCCCTTGAGAAGTCCATAATACCGGGGAAAGTTGAAGGAAAGAGAAGAAGAGGATGACCAGCAGCAAGGTGGATGGACTCGATTACGACAGCAATGAATGCACCACTGAGAGACCTTAAAGGCCAAGTTGAAGACAAATCATCCTGGAGAGAATCTATGTAGTCGCTAAGAGTCGACACTGACTTGACTGCACTTAATCAATCACTACCACAAGACCAGCCCTTCGCTCTCTAATGAGCAGCTCAAGGCTACCTAGTGGACCTCTTGGCTGAGTGAAGATTTCATGGAGGACTGGTATCCTCATGGCAAATTGCCATGATAGATAAATGGAACAGCAAGCAAGTTCTAGGCCATAGATGTTCTTGAATTGAGTGGGGAACTGGCCAGTACCTGCAAGCAGTTCTCCAATCAATGGAAATGTCTCTTCAAGTCTGTACTTGATCTTCATATGGATGCCTGCTTGTGCCATTGGCAGGAACCCACCGCCTGTATCATTAAGCAAATTCATTTAAATGTTGCAATCTCCGAAACAATTTGCAATGTGCTAACATGCTTTAACTCTCAAGCCCGGATGAGGGCTTTAATTTGCTCCATCTTGATAAAGCTCTGTGTGCAGCCGTCGAAAAGTCAGCAGCGGGAGGTTAATGGCAGTGAACTAGAATAAAACTAAATGTCACTATGTCTTCCTTTTCTGTAAAACCTCCTAAATAGATAAGACATATTCAGAAAGCTGTAAAATGTGCCCTTTGCTTACAAGAGAAAGGTCAGGCCTGCGCTAACAAATTGTAATAGGTTAGTCATAAATGATCATATCAGCGGCTGAAATATGGTACCTTACATATGTTAAATATTGTTCCAACAAGTTTCCACAGGCTCTCTTTTGCATTATGCAAAGCACCCTGGTGTAGCAGAGCAATAATAATCAAGGAAATCCAAATCTTGTGGAGCAAAAGTGAACAAAGCCAGTTTCGTAACACTGGAACCTGTGAACGGAATCTTCCCTAAGGCTGCCTCTGGCTGCATTGGAGACTGAACCACAATGTTAGGTGACTCCCATCTGCTTCAACAACATGTTTTTGTCAATCAGTTTATGCACTACATTTATATACCTATACCACCTTGTTGCCAATGCATTGCACCCAAACTGATTCACAGTTGAAAATAATGGCTGACCATGGTTGGAACTAAAATGAAGGAACATTATGAATTTCACTCTCGTCTACTGAGGAATGGCCATCACCACAGAGGGCAGTGAGACTAATGATTATTAGGTCCTCTGTTTGCTCATTTGACCCACATATAAAACAGTCAGAGATGTCACTAATATGCAAATGCACACCAAGTTTATTTTTCTCAGCTAAGATTCCCGTTACAGACATCCACAAAGTAAATCAAACTGCTTCTCAAGCTAGCCGGAGGTGACCAGTCCTTAGGAACTCACTCAAGGCTCCTAAGAACTGGTGACCATTACACTAATTCTCCTTATGTTTGTATCCCTCTTTCCCTTATCACAACCCTTATTCAAATATGGTACAGCTTGTTTATGAGCTTGGTGATTGGCTCTGGTCGAGGTTCCTCATTCCTAACATACTCCTAATGGGCTATCACCTTTGTCTATGAGCTTACTTTATGTTTTGCATTGCACACACATACACACTACCCCAATACATCTTGTTTTGCTTCATATTAGCTGTGTGACGCCTGCAGGGTTCCTCTGCCCCAGATCGATGTGAAGGATCCCCACCAAAAAAACCTCTCAAAGAGTTTTGTGCTGTTTTATTCCACAAGGTATTCTTCTGCTTCTTTTAGAGGTGTAATAGACACCCCAGATTGTGGTTCCCAGAAAATGCTGGAAAAAATAAATATTGTCATATCATTATCATATCCCTCCCTCGCCCCCAAAATCTCTACCATGGTGGGAGACAGAATATAATCCTTCAGCAAATCTGAAGGTTTCCCTCCTCAGGTGAAACATTACAAGGAGTTTCATGGAGACCAAAAAATATTTCTCAAATACTAGCAACATTTCTCAAAGCGGAAGAGAAAGCATTCCACATGTCCCCAATAATCGATTGTACCTCTTTTCCATATGGCCAGCCCCATGCCAGGTCCGTTACAAGGTGTTTGAATATGTTTGATTCCTTACATCATAGTTCAGAATGGTAGTTTTAACATTAGATCTGCTCAACAGAGTGTTATATCTGTGGCAATCAGAAGAGAGATTCACTTGTATGTAAGAATAGCTACAGAATCCATTGCACTGTCACAAAGCATAAATGTTTACTGTGTTTCAAATCAGATACGTAAAAGTTAACCAAATTTATGTTCATCATTGCATATTAAAAAGGAATCCATAACAATGTATTAAATCATTTTTATTTTTCTGGCCTATATTTCTTTGTTTATTGAATGCAATTTGTTTGGGCTTACATAAAATTAGCTATAAATATTTTATTGTCTCTGAATCATCATTGTGTATGCCTTTGACTGGGGCGTTTATCACATAATTAAAGCCAGTTGAGAGTTTGATGCAAACTGAAATGCATCCCTCTATGGATAGTTCTATGGAGCTACAATTTTAGAGCAATCCATATGAAACAGTTGCTATTTGACACTCAGTCTAGATGGAACCATTTTTGCACCAACACATATGGATATTTCCCCAGTGAACAATGGACTTTACAGTGGAGATGCTTCCAACATTCTCAGCATTTGAATATCTCCGCAGATTTTAGGGTTCACTGATTAAGAAGGGTGGCCACAGAGAAGGCCCTCCTCCTCCTCCTCCTGGTAGTGCATGGTGTCTGGGCCCATGACACGTAGTGCCTGGGACACTAAGGAGGGCTAGCTGAGAAGATCTCACAGGACGGGATACAACTGGCCGAGAGAGGAGGTCCCAGAGATATACAGGTGTTAAGCCCATAAGGGTTTTGTGGGTGAGAACCAGCACTTTGAATTGGACCCAGAATATGTGCAGATGTATTTCTTCTTGGCCTTTGGCAGCACAGATAGCTTCCTCCTGGCCTGCATGGCCCTCTGCCAGCCATTGCATGGCACCATGGTGATTAAATGCAAGTGCTGCCTTTTTCCTGGTGTCTGGGTCCTGGCTCTTTTCTGCTCTCCACTCCTTGCTCTCCACACTTCTGACATCACACCTTCCTTTCTGTGCTGCTTGGGAGGTCCTCTGCCTCTTCTGTAATGTCTACCCCACTTCTGGAGCTCTCCAGCTCTGACACCAAGCTCATCCAGACTCTGGTGCAGACAGAAGATATGCTAGATATTCTTGGCCCATCTGTTCTCAGTATCATCTCCTACATACTCATTTTCTGGGCCATCATGAAATTCCCACCTGCTGCCGGGAAGTTCAAGGCTTTCTCCACTTGCGGCTCTCACCTGACTGTTGTAGAAGTTATCTTTATTTTGCCACCTAATGGTGAGATGTTGCCTTTCAGGCATCATCTCAGGGAAGTATCTTGCCTAGGGAGCAAGAGGTTGCCGATTCGAATTCCTGCTGGTATGTTTCCCAGAATATGGGGAACACCTCTATCAGGCAGCAGAAATATAGGAAGATGCTGAAAGGCATCATCTCATACTGTGCAAAAGATGGCAATAGTAAACCTTTCCTGTATTCTACCAAAGAAAACCACAGGACTCTGTGGTCGCCAGGAGTCGACACTGACTCAACAGCACACCTTTACTTTTAACTCTCTTTGTTTAGCAGTGGGAGAATAACTGGCCCTATCCACCTCCAGCATAGTACTTCCAGTTACTGTTGCTGGTGACTCTCTTGTCTCTCACTTTAGATTGTGAGCCATCTTTGTTTGTTGTTTTATTTCTCTATGCAAACCACTTTGGGAATTTTTGTTGAAAAGTGGTATATAAATATTTGTTGCTGTGAATAGTGCGGATGTGTCTTTACTACCTCCCCCTTGCTGGACTGGAGTGAACTGTGGAATTCCAGTTTCTGCAATCCACTGAAGCGCTCAGGAAGGGAGGAAGAAAAGCATTCCACTCCCTGTCAAAACTGAGCAGGGTCCCAACCAGCAGGTCTGCCCATACCTAAAGCACAAGAGAGTGTTGAGGGGATGTGGTGCCATGCAGAAATGAAGGTGAAACATTTGCCTTGCCGAGGGCTGACTTGCTATAATAAACATCAGCATGAAACTGGAGTCTCAACAGAATGAAAGGTGAGGGCAGGTTTGTGTACCTTTCTATTAAGGAGGAGTAAAGAGCTAAGGATTAAGCATCAGTGGCCCCCCAGGGTCCATGTCAGCACTTCATTCACAAAACTGTTCAATTTCTCTGGAGTAACTTATAGGGCGCAGAATGAATGAACACGGAGAAGCTTTTAAAACAATCATTCCAACAGCATGCGTGCTAGGCACCTAATGTCTTTCTCTTGACAAAACACACTTAATCTTTCCCAAAATGAATTTCCTGTGGACAAAATAATTTGTTGTAGACAAGATTGAAATGTCATAAACAAAAATATTGCTGCCCTTTTAAAGTCATTTCAGTATGGTGTGTGATCAGCTTAATTGTTTTAGGATTTACTGTCCCTTAGCCCAGCTGCAAAATCTGTTTAAACAGGGTAAGCATCACTGATCAACTTAAGCCTTACATCCATCTTGTGCAAAATTGATGGTCCAGCATCCATCTAGAAAATAATACTGCTAGATCACCAGAGCTTCTTATGCTTAATGCACAATGCTACCAGAGAGGAGGGAGATAAAACAAGAATGCCATTCCCTCATTCATTTGTGATAATATATCAGTCTAGAAATGTAAAACTCAGTTTGCAAGATCTCATCACACTTTAACAAGACCACAAGACGAAACCTAGGGGATATGCCATTCATGAGGCAGAGCTATGCCTCTTCATATGCATAGCCCCAGGGTTCTGTTTCTTGGTCACACTAAAGTGTGACCAAATCTTGCAAACTGAGTTTTACATATCTAGATTGACTAATAGAATTGGAGCAGGTTTATTTCCCAACAGGAGGGTCTTTGGGAGCAGGAGGAGGCTGAAGCCCAGCACAATGGTGTCCCCTGCACAGGTACATCCATTCAGTTTGTATCCCATCGGAAGTGAAGAGTTGTCATTCACTTCCATGGAGAAAAATAAAATGCTCCATCTTGTTTGTGAGGATGGGACCATGGCTCAGTGGTAGAGCTTCTGCTTTGCATGCAGAAGCTCCCAGGATAAATCCCTGCAGCATCTCCAGGTAGGGCTGGGAAAGACTCCTGTCTGCAACCTTGGAGAAGCCTCTGCCAGTCAGTGGGACTATTCCCATGATCAGCCAAAATCGGGCTAGGGGAGCCTAGCCCAATTTTGGCTGATTGTGGGAGCCACCAGGCTCACAAGCGAGCCCAGTGGCTCCCGAGCAGTTAACCCGCCTAAATACCCCTCCCCTAAAACTGGGTTTGCGGAGCAAGTGCTCCGCAAACTCATTTTTAAAAATTGTGAGTAGCTGTGGCACGGCTAAACATTCGTTTTGCTTATCTACCAGATTTAGCTGAATCCAATACTTGTTTCCCCGCAAGTTCTTCCGTGTTAGACATTGAGGAGATCTTAAATACAGAGTTCTCTTCCTTTTGGTTAAATACGGGTTTAACCTGTATTTAACCTGCATTTTTAAAGAGGGTTGTCAAAATTCAGAGTCATTTTCTATTTGGATAAATACAATATATCACAGTCAATTAGAAGGAGGTGTTGTTCACCATTTCCAATTTAAAAAGAGGCCCTAGGATGTGTTCTCCACACACCTACATACTTCTGCCACAAACTTCAGTTACACACAGCTCTAATTGGAAGCCAACTTACATTGAGCTGGGACCAGCTCTAAATAGCCTACAGAACACTTCTAACTGGAAACTGCAAATCTAAAAATAATGGCCCTTCATGCAATGGGCTTGCCCTCTCCATTTTTCTCGCTTGAGGGTCTGTTCAATTAATGCTTTCTAAGCTTCACGGGAGTCCTTAGCTGTAGCAAGAAAGCAGCTGTGCCATTTTGGTAGCCAAATAAATAGGTTTGATGGTTTCAGAAGGTCACCTAAATTTTTATTTCCAAATGGAAGATGGGAACAAGGCAATATGGTGTAAGGCAAATTAAACAGAGTATACCAGAAACTATCTCCTGTACTGATGCAAGTTCTAAAGATGAGAACAACAGTGCAATAGGAGCTAAATTTGTTTTCTCGCCGTGATGACCCTCCCAACACTTTTTCTCATGGTTTGTAGGCAGCAAGATATGAAGTGTACAGAATAAATAGCAATACTGGAAGCCCTCATAAGCTTTTTTGGTACTTCCTGGATTGTATGGTGCAGTCACTCAGATGTGGAGTCAGCCTGCAGAGGAGAGAGAAAACAAAACACTGCTCAGTAACAATCAGGAAATAAACGTGTCCACACATGGATGTCCGTAGAGTTGCTCTGCGGTAGGTACTCCTGCTGAGCTGACGTAAAGGAAGCAGCTGTCCAAAGTCAAAACCAGACTCACGAAATTCCCATGCAATGTGTTCTTCTACTTTCAAGACTGAAGCAGAGTTCTCTTCCAAGCCAGATTCTGGATGCCAAACTAGCATAGCAACCCAACGGCTCCCGCAGAGCCCCATGTGCATCAAACAGATTTTGCAGGTGATCAGCGCTTTTGGATGGGGGACAACTGCAATGTCTAATTTCTCTTGGTATTTATTTAATTGCTTACTGATTTGAATGTTTCTACCCCATCATTCAGTATAAAATTGCAAAGGTGGCTTGCAGTCTTGCTTTATTGCTCATCTGAAATGCCTCTTCCATGGTTTCCACCATGTCCCTCATGTTTTCTCCACGATATTCTCAGTGGGCAAAAATGGGGGCCCAATTTTGGCAATTTCTTGAAACTGTGAGATATGCTTAGCCTGCTGTCAGCCATCATGTTCTTCTAGAATCGTTCTCAGACTGACACTAGTGCTACTAGTCTTGGTGACAATAGACTACCTCAGAGCTCAGATGCAGGGTGACTGTGAATCCCCATCACAGGGGAGCAACTGCAGGAAAGAGGGGGCATGCCCTCATCTCTTGCCTATGGGCTTTCCAGAGGCATCTGGTGGGCCACTGTGGGAAACAGGATGCTGGACCGGATAGGCCTTGGCCTGATCCAGAAGGGCTGCTGTTATGATCCACAACCACAGTGTCTGGCTGACACAAACCTTTGGTTCCCACAAGCACGAACTCCCAATGTAAGCCACAACATCTGCTCAGATGGTGTCATCTGAACCCACAATGTCCGTTTCCTGAGTTGCATTTTCCTCTGCCCCCCATTTGCAACCTACATTTGAATTTGGGTGGTGGATGTCAGGTGGTGAAGAGGAGTGTGGTTCAGGAACCAGACATTGCCATGTTCAGATGACACAACTTGAGAAGAAGTTGTGGCTTGCACCAGGAGTGCATGCTTGTCATGGGAACCAGACTTGCCATGAGTTGTCTCCCTATGTCATGACTTCTGCCACTGCTACCACCACCTGTGCAGTATGAATTCTAAAAATGAAAAAAGGGATATTCACTATCACGACACCAAAGAGTGGTAAACCACCTGCCACCTCAAAACTTTACAAGAAACTTGATACAAATTCAAAACCCAAAATTGCCCTGCTTTGTTCAGAAACTCTTCATCAAAGTTCACCCAAACTGTCCTGTTTTGGTCTTAAACCCTTCAGTGCCTTCCAGTTTACTTGAAACTGCTTCTAAGAACATTCTAGGGTCAACTCCAGGTGAAACATTCAGCTATTAACAGAATGGAACATTGACAGTGTAACACAGAAGTTGCTTGGTGAAGGAAAATGTAATCGCTTCTACTATGTATATATTTGCAACCCCCTGAAGTGAAAGAGTTAAAACCAATCAACATGACTGCATTTCTTTATTAAGAAACGGAACTTTTGCTTTTTTTATCAAAGCATTAGAAAGTATTCACTGAATGCTATTTTTTGTTTTGTGTTATGCAGCTAGGATTCATGGGAAACTTTAATAAGTATTAGGGCTGTGCACGATCAAAAATGTCCTACCCTCTTATCGATCATGGGGACTGCCTTTTCGAGTGTTGATTTCTCTGCTTCAAAGTTACATGTCTTTCTGCAAAGTTGCATCCTTTGCCTTTCTTTCTGACTGCACAGAGCAGATGCTGAACTCCTCGGTCTTCCATACCTGCTAGTCTACTCTAAGGCATTTGTTGCAGTGCACACTGAGCAGGCAGTCAGCCGGAGAGGACTAGCAGAGGAATGCAGACTTCATGAATAAACATTTGCTTAAAGCTCTCATTATGTGGCCCTCATCTGTAGCTTCTTGGGATTAATTCCGCAGTGGTATATCAAAATGAAGCCACCCACTGAACTGCTGTTCCCACAGTGAACTCCTGGTTGTGATCAGGGACTATTTCTACGTTTCGGTCTTCCTGGTCCTAATCCAACACTCTAGGCTCTTAGGGAAGGCTGGTAGTGACAAATGGACAGATTTTCCCTGCTCCATTCCTTTATTGTTTCATGGGTTCACTCTGGCCTGTGTTCAACTCCTGCTGACTTCTGGTATTGACCTTTAAAGCCCTACATGGCTTGGGGCCGGGGTACCTGTCAGACTGCATTCGCCCATATGAACCTGCCAGGGCCCTCTGCTCATCATCTCAGGCCCTGTTCATGGCCCCACCACTATCAGAGATCCGGTTAGCGGGGACTAGAGACAAGGCCTTTTCGGTTGTGGCCCCTCGGCTTTGGAACACCCTCCCTGAAGAGCTTTGCCATGCTCCCTCCCTCAGTGTTTTTAAAAAACATCTTAAAACACACCTTTTTAAGGAGGCTTTTTAATATTCCATTATTATTTTGTTATATCTGGTAGGTTCTTAACTTCTTCAGCTTTTTATAATTTTCAGTTTTCATTTCAACCTAATAATTGTGGTTTTTAATCTGATATTTTTTAAATTTAGTTAATTTTCTTACTTTTATTGTATCTGTGTCTATCTTATTGTTTTGAACCACCTTGAGCAGTAGTGCACTGGAGGGGTGGGGTATAAATATAAATAAATAAAATAAAATAAAATAAATTCTGCTTTAGGAAGGAAAATTATGTCCCCATTCAGTCGTCTTTTCTCCTAGTGAAACATACCTGGTTTCTTTAACTCTTTCCTTATAGGGCTGGTTCCCAGACCCCCAGACCATTTTCATCACACACCCCCCCTTAACCCATTCACATGTGTCTAATCTACATCCTTACAGTTTATCATTCATGCAGGGATCAAACCTGTCACATTTTATCCCTTTTCGTCCAGGAAATGTCTCCTTGGTTTCTTCTTAGGAGATACTGTGGTGTAATCCTCCAGAGCTAAAACAATTCCTATGCAGATAACAGGCAGAGACTGCTCAATGCCAGACTGAACAATCATCACTAAGTCTGTTCATATCTGCATCAACTGCTACATTTCAGTAGCCAAGCAATTTGTCTTTTGTACTGCAAATTCAGCTTTCTGGATCTTATCAAAAT
Source organism: Hemicordylus capensis (assembly GCF_027244095.1). Classification (NCBI taxonomy): domain Eukaryota; kingdom Metazoa; phylum Chordata; class Lepidosauria; order Squamata; family Cordylidae; genus Hemicordylus; species Hemicordylus capensis. Next base: position 26,978,758 of record NC_069667.1, read on the forward strand.
TCAGCTCAAAACAAACACAACTGTCAAAAATGTGGCAAAGTAAACCACCCATTATGTTGACTTGGGTGGAAAGACAGATAAGAATGACAGAAAATTTGCAAGCAATATTACTACTTAGTCTCTGTTGTTAAGTTCAGTTGATAGTCATAAGTGCAGTCTGCATGACAATGGAAACACAGGTTCTTTGGAGTGATTGGGAGGACTCGATTTGAATCTCCTGATGGGTGTCTGCCCTATGACCCAAATTACTTAGTGCTTAAAAAGAGGTTAAAATTACTTAGTGATTAAAAAGCGATTAAAATGACACAGATCATCAGGCTAAGTGACCAGACAGCTCATCACAGATACCTGAACAAGACAACTTAGCAGTGAATGAGCTAGAATGAGCAAGAAATGGTGAAATTACATTTGATCTTTGATCACAGTTGGACTATGGGAATGCTAATTAATGCCACCATAATAGCTTCTGGTTGTTATGCAATGGATTTAAGGAGGAGAGAGCAGTTACCATATCTACCCAAACAGAAGACAGCTCTGAATTAATTAATTAATTAATTTATTTATTTATTTATTTATACATACATACACACACTTATATCCCGCTTTTCCTTCGAGGAGCTCAGAGTGGTGTACATAGTTATTTTTATCCTTACAACAACCCTGTGAGGTAGGTTAGGCTGAGAGATACATGACTGGTCCAGAGTCACCCAGTGAGTTTCATGGTTGAGTGGGGATTCAAACTTCAAATTTAAGAGGAGAGCTGGTCTTGTGGTAGCAAGCATGTCTTGTCACCTTAGCTAAGCAGAGTCTGCCTTGGTTGCATACGAATGGAGCAACTCTGGAGAAACTGCAACCTTGGAGAAACTGCTAACAGTCTGGGTGGACAATCCTAAGCTAGATGGACCAAGAGTCTGACTCAGTATATGACAGCTTCCTATGTTCCTGTGTAACTCAAGTATTCCGGGTGTCCTAGTTCAACACTCTAACCACTACACTATGCTGCCTTTAAGATGACCCCCTTTAATAATGCAGGTTAATTACAGGTGATACCTGTAATAACAAGAAAGGAAGATAACTCTAATAGTAGTAAGTGTATTGCAATCATAGGCAAGCACAAGGAAAAGGACTCTGAATGTAAGATACCCCCCTCCCATTTCTAACATCAAATAACTGGGGGCAGGGGACAGAAACCTAGTCTTGTATTCAGGTCAAATGTTGTGCCCCATAATGCAAGATTTTATCATTCTTAAGCATAGTTTCAGCTGGTAAGAAAATGGAACTCCCCCTCCTGAAAGCCTCGCAGGGTGGTGGGCAAGAGCCATGGTTAGTACACGGGTCTTCAGACAGGTATGGCACAGGCTATTTATGTTTATTTTTCACACACTCACTCACTCACTCACTCACTCACTCACTGTAAGCCCTATATTATATAGAGGATTCACCAAATTTTGTAATTCCTTGCTTCGGAATATGAGTTTCATTGACCAATGCTCAATCCAATAGCAGCATGGGGGAATGGGGGAGAGATATTCCTGCCTTCCTAGGAACCCAGGGAGTTGCCTTATACTGAGTCAGACCATTGGTCCATCAAGCTCAGGATTGTCTATACTGACTGGCAGTGGCTTCTCCGAGGTTGCAGGCAGGAGTCTCTTCCAGCCCTACTTGAAGATGCTGCCAGGGCTTGAACCTGGGACCTTCTGCATGCAAGCAGATGCTCTTCCATTGAGTTATAGCCCCATCCCCTAACAGGAATATCTTACAGCACTCACATGTCATCTTTGACCCAAATGCTGAAGTGCAAGGGGGTAAAGGTGCAAGATATGGAGTGGGACCATGGAGTAGAGATGACCATAACAGATTATTATATGGTTGCACAAGATGTCTAATTCTGTCATATGATATCATTTTGAGGTAGAGGGAAACCTACACAAAAAATAAATAACAGCATAAAATCTAAATGGTGTACTTATTTCTATTCTGGAACTGAACTGCAATATACTGGGAAGCACCCCCTCCCATGCTGGCTTTCTACCTTCATGGTTGGTTTTGTTGGCTGTTCAGAGTATTTTGACATGGTTTATTTTAAAGTTGAGGATTAGTTGAAGTTGTCAGCTATTCAACAACTTAACCCCCCCCCCGAATATAAAAGAGGGAGTAGGACTCACCTTCTCTTCTTGCTGGGCTCCGTGTGATCAAGAGGGGCTCCTTTAAAGCTCTCCTGCACACCTCCCCGCTGAACTCCTTGCAAAACTCCTATGATACCTGTTTGCTAATTCCTGTTCACTAAACTCAGGCCTATAAGCTAACTGGCCACTGCCTCTTATGTAGAGAGAAGGCTTCAAAAGAAGACAACATCACTCAACAGGAATGTGAGTGATTACCCCTCCCACCCGGTGTAACTCACCTCAGTTAGAGTTAGTAACTCACTGGCTCCTCTCACTGCCTCTCTTCAGTCAAAATTATTTGACTGAAACTAAAATGGAAAGCCATACAACCACCAAAAAAAGAGCCCTGTCAAAAAACAAACACAGACACACATACTGGGACTACCAGCCCCTCAAAATCTCATACTCCTCCTGTTTGTTTGGAAAAAAACCCACACCAATTTGTGTTTTTTTGTTTTTTTAAAAAGAACAGTTTGCTACCTTCTCAGTTCTGCTTCTCTTCTGCCCAGAGTAGGCTTCAATCTTCATTCTAACTTTTCATCCAGAGTCCAGTGGGTGATCTACCATAAATGCACCAGCTTTTCCAAATAAGTCTGGCAGGGCTTATTTGACTCTCTTGCAAACAGTTTGCCCAAGCCTTATATAAAACCACATTGAGCCAACAGCTGCAGAGAATATTGGAAATAAATGTAAGCTGTAATCTCTCACGTTTCCCCATCACTCTCCTAGAATCTCTAATAACAACAATTCAGGTAGAAACATTTATAGCAAAAACACAGAGGCAATCTTACTTCTTTCACTAGATTCCCCTTAACTTTTCTGCAGTTTTTATTTGTTCACGCTGAAGACCTGTGGTCAGCATGCAGTATCCTCAGGCAACTTTCAGGCATTGATGCCTGACCTCATACCCCCAGGGGGAGGATGATGCTTCTGTGTCTGCAGTTTGGCTGGCCACCACCATTTTGTTTCTCCACAATGCACCAGATATAATGTGGCTCCAGTGCACTATATGTGTCCTGCTGGTTGGCCCACACAGGCACGGAGGAGTTAGGGAGAGCGTAGGGAAGCCAAGTGGGAGGCCAGATGGAGTTGGATGGGGGCAACACAGGCAGCCAGACTGAGGCAGATGGCCCAAAGGGCTGAGCCATGCCCACTGATGACATCAGTGAGAAGGCACGGCTGATGGACATGGTGTCCCCACAAGAGACCAGGGTGGGATCAGGAGGGGGAGAGAAAAGGGACATTGGGGAAAGGGCCGAACTGGAGGGACTATTAAAGCACATTCAGGCATCCCAGGTCCTTGGGAAGGACGCGATGTCTAGATAAAACAAACCAGTCAATAACACCTGTCTGACTGTATTATTAATAATAATAATAATAATAATAATAATAATAATAATAATAAAAAAAATATTGGTATTATTGGTATTATTTCCAAGTGAGAGAGCAACACCTAAGTAAGAGTCTCTAAATTTCTTGTAGGACCTCTCTGTTTTATTACGCCCTGATGTCCAAGGTTAAATCTTTATATAACCCGGGAATGGATTTTGGTACATTATTTATTTGTATTCTTTTTAATGAGCATTTTACTTTTATTTCTTCGTATTTCAGCCTGCTACAAGCCTTATTATGTATGGCATGCAGTAGATGTCCAGCTAGCTAGATAGCTAATTAACTAAAATGATGCTATATATCATTGCATTTTCTCTTGTCGTTAGTAATTTACAGGCAATCCTACATATATTTGTATGCAAGTAAATCCTGTGAGTTTCAGTGCAGCTTACTTCTGAGTTGACGTCCTTATGGTTGTAGACCCAGTTTTATAATTCTTTGGCGGGGGAGATTTCTGAAAAATGTATGCTTGATCTTGGTACCTTGTTCCCCTCTAGTATTTCCGTGGCAATGCTAGATATTGGAGAAGAAGCAAGATTAGAAGTATGATTGGGGGTTGGGGCACTCGGTGATTCCATTCATGAAGGAACCGAGACATTCATTAAAGTTTGGAATAATTACCTGCAGCTTCATGGAAAAATGAATATTTCTATTATTATACCTGTTCATGCATAACATTGTGCCTTCACAGTTAAGATGTCTCCATCACAATAAGCTGGTCCAGTTTGATTGCAACAGTTACATTTATTGCCTGAATCATAAAACACAGATAATAAAAGAGCAAAGTGGGGGTCGAATCCTCTTAAAATTCAATTGCTGTTAAACAGGCAAATGGGTAATGAAGGATTAAGGAAACAATAAAATGTCAGGGGCCCCAGTCACGACAATGGGGCTTTCAAGCCATTTGCAATTGCCATTTGGCAGTTACAAAGCATGTTATGGAGGCGGAAAAATCGTTACATGCACATGTAGAACAGAAGTCAGCCAGGCTTTAAAACTAGCGTGAAATGCAATCAGCTGACAAATGAGATCACTTTGGTAACTAGAGCTTTTGGTAAGGAGAGCTGGTCTTGTGGCAGCAAGCATGAATTGTGCCATTTGCTAAGCAGGGTCCACCTGGGTTTGCATTTGGATGGGCAGCTACATCTGAGAGCGGTAAGAGATTCTCCTGCATCTCCAGATAGGGCTGAGAGAGACCCCTACCTGGAACCTTGGAGTTGCCACTGCCAGTCAATGCAGACAATCCTGAACTAGATGGAGCAATGGTCTGACTCTGTATAAGGCAACTTCTTATGTTCCTAAAGGAAGTAGATGCATTTGCTCTGACAGGTCTTTTTTTAAAAAAAGTGTGGCTTCAGAGGTTGGAGTGGAATACTGTTCTGTAGGCCTTTGCCAATAAGGTTGCCTTGAAAATTAGGCAGCTTTCTTTCATCCTTAGCTATGAAAAATGAAGGTCTGGCCTTTGGCTCTCCACTCTGCCTCGCACCTGTTGAGTCCTGACTCGAATGTCATCAGTAGATCCTGTTGTACCCCTGGAAGCAGCCCTGTTTGGTGGACCATGAAAAGGCCTTTCCTGGCTTCCTAGCCCCAGAAGGGCTGCCTCTCCTTGGCTTGCCCCATCTCCCACGAGGTCTTGCTGTTGCTCCACTGCACAACAGAGACTGGGTCGCAAATTCTGACTGAAACGTTTCAAGATATTTCCCCTCTTGATATTTTTCACAATATCAGGCAATCAAAATCCATACGGTTGCTTTCAATACTCAACTGGAGATTGATGCCAGCTCTTTAAGACTCCAGGCCATTCTTGAAACAATGGCAACCCTAATCAGAGGCAACAGGGATTTCCTGCAGCTGCTACTTGCCTTCTTTCTGGAATGGTTCAGACATCACACACAAACTCAGATAGAATTGGGGTCTGCAGAATTCCCTGTGTCTTGGGAATACACATGCCCCTTCCCATCCCTGCGTGAATGTCTACTTCCTGTCAAGGTTAAAATAAGCTGAGATTGGTCATGTTCTCTGACCCCACCAGTCAGAGCACATGCTAATCTATTTTCTTCAAATAACTCAAGATCTGCAACTCACTCCAAACCTTGGTTCCAGATCTCAAACTATCTGAAAAATAAATCAGGGTTGGTGAGTTCAGACCAATCTAGGTTCATTGCAGCCTAGGTGGGAAGCAGATACTGATGAGGTGATAGGAGGGGGAAGCATGTGTTCCCAAGACTCAGGGATGTCGCACGGAGCTTGGCTATAATTGAGGTTCCACGTAATGTCTGAACCATCCCTCTGTGCTTCAGTTCCTTCCTCCCTGATCCCACCCCCCACCCCCCACACACTTCAGATGTGAATTCAGATGTTCAGGAGAGCTCCCTCTCTGCAGTCTCACTGACAGCAAAAAGGAGGGGGAACTGGCTGTCTTGGCTTCCTTCTTCACTGAAGGACAGCCCTGGCAGCCAATAGCAGCCAGAGCGAGAGAGAAGCTTCCTCCCTCAAATCCAGCAGCAAAGCAACAGAATGTGGTGCCAGTATTCAGACATAACGCTGGCACTGCAGAACTGGAAGTCTTGGAAGCAGACCTCACTACAAACTGAAGGTGAACTACTGTCCAGGGAGGGAAACTGTGGGTCCATTTTCTGTTGAAACTGTGACTGTCCTCATTTGGACATAGAGTTTTTAAAACCAGAGGTCCCTTCAACTTCAGTTTTGTGTTATGTGTGAATTTGACCATAGTCTTGGGGCACCCCTCCTGCATCTCCCCAACAAAGACACTCCCTTCCATCCCACCTCTCCTTCAACTTTCTGCTTTCTGTCTTCATGGATTGAGCTCCAGAGTCCAGGCTGCTTGTTGCTTTAAGCCTTCTGGCTGCTGCTTCTACTGGGCTCTTTAGCTGACCAGAGGAGCCCCCTTCCTTTAAAGGCATCCCCACCCGGTCCTGGACAAAGTGCAGCACTGGCCATACATTTAGGGTCAATGGAAACCAGCACTAGCTCTCAGGCATTGCAATGAAGAACATTGGCATCAGGAAACATTATGATTATTTTCTATGCCAAAGTTTTCTTCTCTCTACATGTCATTTTTATCAAACTCGGATAGCTCTTTTCCCTGGCTTTGTTGAAACATTTCAGATCCACCACCCTGTTGCTTCTTCCCACATTCAAGCAGGAAACAAAACAGCATCAAGCACAATTGGCTATTATTTGGCCATTAAAAAAAAATCAGACATAGGTGAAAACAAGGGGTGGGAATAAACCTCCGAATAAAGAGCTTGTTTCAGAGATACAACTTGTCTATATTTACTGATTGCCTCCTAAGTATTCACTTATCCTTATTTTCTTTTCTTGAAAAATCTGTTAAATATGATGATGACAAAAAAATGTGACAAATTGTTAAAGTAGCTGGTCTCCAGGAATTAAATGTTTTGCTTTCAGCCTGTATACGATTTTTTTCTGTAAGACAGATCACAGGAGTTCCATATGCTAGAAGATGAAAGGGCCCCTGCTATGCTCAAAATAGTAAGTGACATGTTTAAAAAATTAATTCCTTCAAGAAACAATAAGCTACTGGGTACAGAAAGGTAAATTGGCACCATCATGCTGTTCTTGCCACAAAACACCCTCTCTTTGCCGATTCAATAATATCTTACTTTCCCCCCCAAAACGAACCTGAGAATTCTACACAGGCATTCCGATAATAATAACAACAGTAATCCCAATAAATGGAGACATTTGTACTTTAAGCCCAACACCTTCTTTTCACCACAGTGGGCACAATAAATGAGGGCCTTGAAGACAGGAGTTGCAAAATGGCTGCTGGTGCTGTGTGTCCAATATTGATGTCATGTTCCTAGAGCTCTTGCATGTGTACAATTTACTGAGGCTAGCATAGCGTCAACCTGCCTGTTCAGAAAAAGCACCGGGTATAACAGAAGTCAACCACTTCAGCCCTGCAGCTGTGGTCACGCGACAACTCTAAATGTCAGCCAGAGACTTGCATTTTGGGTAGTATACAAATGAGTTCAATACATATATAAATAACTCCCATCACCCCCACCTGCAGTGGCCAGTAGGCAGGGACGCTGGGAGTTGAAGTCCGACAACACCCCCAATATTTTGCAAGCTGCAAAGATATGTAGTCTTATAGTATAGCTTGCCACTCCCTTGCATGGGAAAGGGACTAGGAGGGGTGGCATGAAATAGCTGATTGCATGGAACAGCTGGAGTCTGGGCCTACATATAGGTATCGGGACAATGATTTGTGGATTTGTGGCCATGTTGCCAAGGTTTGTGATGGCCAGCTTCTGAATAGGAGGCTGTCCTGTTCAAAATACTCATGAGGGTTTGTGACTAAAACATTAGGAACATAGGAAGCTGCCATATCCTGAGTCAGACCCTTGGTCCATCTCGCTCAGTATTGTCTACACAGACTGGAAGCAGCTTCTCCAAGGTTGCAGGCAGGAAGCTCTCTCAGCCCTCTCTTGGAGATGCCGCCAGGGAGGGAACTTGGAACCTAGATGCTCTTCCCAGAGCAGCTCCATACCTTAAAGGGAATCTCTTACAGTGCTCACACTTCTAGTCTCCCATTCATTTGCAACCAGGGTGGACCCTGCTTAGCTAAGAGGACAAGCCCTGTCTTCTACCACAAGAGCAGCTCTCCTCTCAGATTGTTTCCCCAAGATGTTATTCTCCAGTTCCAAATGTAAACTGAGAATCTAATTTACATGGAGCGGTGGCGGCAGCCTCAGAAAAAACTACCAATCCCAGAAGTACCCACCCAGAAGCCCCTTGCAGGACCTAGAAGGACAATTAAAGTAGGGGAAACGTCCCTTTTAAATCAAAGACACAGAAGTCCTCTGGAGCAAAGGGGAAGCAATGCTGCCTGCCTCCTGATCCCACCTGGCCACAATGAAGGAGCAATCCCTTACTCTCAAGGAAACCCTCACCAAAATGCTTGCAGTATGAGTGAAAGCACCAGCTGCTTGGTAGAATGCCTTCTGACCCTGTGAGCTTCCATGTGGTTTCCTGCCCTTCACAGACCTCCCTTTGGAGGCAGAAGGTTGAAGCCTCCATCTCCCCACCATGTTCCCAGTCCAGTCCAGATTGGTTGCTTTCTCAATTTTGCCTTCTGATTCTCCTGATAGCCGCCATCACAGGGGTTTTTAACCTGTTTTATTCATTGTGGCTGTTTTAGATGTGGTTTTTTAAAATATTTGTTGTGTTTTAACTTGTACACCCCCTAGAGATTTCTATATCAGGTGGTATAGAGATATGATTGATTGATTGATTGATAAATACATACATACATAAATCAATCTATCCTCCATGCAGTTTGGGAGTTCCATGCAGCTTTACAGATGTCCCTTTGCAGGCCAAGGGTTAAATTCTCTACCTCTCCCCACCATATTCCCGGTCCAGATGGGCTTACTCTGTGTGCGATTATGTCAGAGAAATCAAGCCTGCGGGTCCTATAATTCAATAAGCAGATCATCTGCTTTCGCCCTAAGTGGTACCACAGGAGGTGTTGGGAGGGCCGTCCTCTGTGAGAACATATGTTATCGCTTGGCCTGCTGCAGCGGAAGCAGATTCCTAGGCCCTGGGTGCTGAATGTTTCTATGGGTTTCATGGCGCTGTTCCCAATTCAGGTCATTCATTCCACATGTCCACAGAGCACAGGAGGATGTGTGCTTAAGCAGGCGTGGGGGTGCCTATTATGACTCACAGACAGAAGAGTCTGCTGGGCTCTCGGCCGGGTGTGCAAGCTGTGTGTGGTGAGTCATTTACTTGATGAATTGAGCCATTTTTCTCCATTTGTGAATTAACTGCAAAAGAGGTGCTGGATTTCCACAAATCTGTTCTCAGTCTGTGTAATTATTTGATTAATGTTTTATGGGATCACATTTTAGCCCCTGGATTTCATCATGAATTATGACCCAGACTGTGAGACTGTAACCCAGGACATACAACAATCTAGTTTTGCTCTCTGGTTGAATGTCTCAAGAAAAGAAAGAAGGAAAGAAGAGACTTTCACTTGGCATTTTTGGGCACAATGAAGTAAATATACGTAGTACATATTTGTTGTATTTGTATCCATCATGTTAAAGTAGGCAAGGCTGTGGTATTATTATTAATTAATATTATTGGCTGACATTTAGAGCAAGAAAATGCCGGTGAAGTGAGAGAACAGTCTAACAGAACTTTTAAAGTGGATGCACCAGGGAAGCAGTAATTTTATGCCATTCCCTTCCCCAGGGAAGGGAATTTCTCTCTATCCACTTTTTCCACACCATGCATGATTTTGTAGACCTCTATCATGTCTCCCCGCAGCCATCTTTTTTCTAAACTAAAAAGCCCCGGGTATTGTAGCCTTACCTCATAAGGAAGCTGCTCTATGTCCCTGATCATCTTGGTTGCCCGATTTTGCACCTTTTCCAGTTCTACAATGTCCTTTTTTAGATGTGGTGACCAGAATTGTATGCAGTACTCCAGGTGTGGCTGCACCATAGTTTTGTATAAGGGAATTATAATATTAATATTTTTATTTTCAATCCCCTTCCTAATGATCCCTAGCATGAAATTGGCCTTTTTCACAGCTGCCACACATTGAGTTGATACTTTCAAGGAGCTTTCCACCACAACCCCAAGATCCCTCTCCTGGTCAGTCACCGACAGCTCAGATCCCATCAACGTATACTTGAAGTTGGGGTTTCATCCCAATGTGCATCAATTTATACTTGCCAACACTGAACTGCATTTGCCATTTTGTTGCCCACTCACCCAGTTTGGAGAGATCCTTTTGGAGCTCCTCACAATCTGTTATGGATTTCACTACCCAAAAGAGTCTGTTACCATCTGCAAATTTGTCTGCCTCGCCGCTTACCCTACTTCTAGATCATTTATGAATAAATTAATTTTATTCAGAATGACATGTTTACCAAATTTGGAATGTATGCAAAATGTGTGTTCCTAGCCCTTGGATGATTATTGTCTTGTTTGTTTTTTTCAAACACAGGATGCTCTTTCAATCTTGAAATATGTGCGACTTTTTCATTCTCCAGATATGTCATCTGGCTTCTCGAAAACATTCTTCTGACAACCTCAGTTCTCCGTTGCTTAACTCTAATGGAGAAATTGCTTAAAGAGAGGGATGGATATCCTCACATCATGGAATCACTGGAGAGTATTTTAAGAATGTCCAAAAAGCATTATGAATAAAACATCATCAAATACCAAGAAACTTTTTTTAAAATGCCACAAAAAGCATCGGGCAGATGGGCAGGAGAATCTCTTTAGCCCATCAAGCTTTTCAGCTGAATGGAAGATATCATCCTTCTGAATCACTTCTGGCATCCACTGTTATGGTTCACCGTTTCAGCAGAAGCAGAATAATCTGTTTCGTTGACAAAAACAGAATGGCTTAGCAAAGATGATTCGATAGAATTTGCTCCCTCTTTGCTGTGCCCTGGATAAATGGGTGAGCCTCTACTTGTAAGGTTCAAGGGTTTTATCTCAGGCAATGTGCAAAAAAGAAGAAGAAAAGCAGAAAACTGAGCTGGGGTTATTTAATGCTGCTGGAAAACAGATAACACTCAAGGGGACTCGTATTTTCACTTCTCAGTAATGGAGATGGTCCAAGATGTTTTAGCTCCTGAGGGGGAAAACCTTTGTGGCACCCTTTGATTATTCATCAGCATAAACTAAATAATTGACAACTTGTTACATTTCAATGGGAGGAGAGCTGGTCTGTTAGTAGCAAGCATGACTTGTCCCCTTAGCTAAGCATATGAACTGGAGACTAGGAAGCTGCCCTATACCGAGTCAGACCATTGGTCTATCTAGCTTAGTATTGTCTACACAGACTGACAGCAGCTTCTCCAAGGTTGCAGGCAGCAATCTCTCTCAGCCCTATCTTTGAGATGCTGCCAGGGAGGAAACTTGGAACCTTCTGCACTTACCAGAGTGGCTCCATCCCCTGAGGGGAATATCTGACAGTGCTCACATGTGGTCTCCCATTCAAATTCAACCAGGGTGGACTCTGCTTAGCTAAGGGTAGAAATCAAGCTTGCTACCATAAGACCAGCTCTCCTCTTTTTCCAGTGCCCCAGACTGTCCCAGTGCTATATTTGATGGAAGCCAAAGTAGAGCTGATCTAAATATTTTTATTTTCACATTCAGACAAGATGGGGCTTTTGCGGGGAGGTGTGGACAAACTTTAGGAAATGTCCAGGGGATGCTAGCTGGTACCCTTTCCCCCTTTTAAAAGAAAATTACTGAATTCTGCCTGTAGAGACGATGGTGACAGCAGTGCTGGAAGTGCTGTAGGTCTTCCTGGCCAAAATAGGGGGTCTCAGTTTGGGATCAGCTCTAAACGGAGCTCGCTGTGAGACGTTTTCTGAACTTGAGGCCTTGCTCAATTTCTCCTCCTCACACTCACTTTTTCTTCACCCTCTTCCTCCCAAACTGAACTTTGCTGTGAACACACTGCTACGTAAATGCCCTGGAAGAGCTGCATCTAACAACCCAGGAAGGAACCTAGCAATCAATTGTGGCTGCAAATGATGGGAGAAGGTTGAGAATCAGTGCATGTCATCTGACACATGGATCTGAGGAAGGGATGATGAACTCCTTGGCTATATATATATATATATATATATATATATATATATATATATATATATGAGAGAATTTGCAAGAATAAAATACATACACCTTTTATTTTCTGCCCTTGGGCTATGCACCAGCTGACAATGTAGGGAGACAATTGACAGACGTTGGGACTCAAGTTGTTTCCTTCAGCAGAGCCAGCTGATCTCCTGGATTGTACAGCGTGCCGTCTTGAGTGACATTCTGCAGAACTGGCTCTCTAATGAAAGACATTTGACTTCTGAAAAACATTCCACCTCTACAGTGGAATCACTTATGCCAGCTGCCAATCAAATGTCCTTTGCAAATACAACAGCACGTCCTGCTGGAGATGGGTTCATTCCACTTAAGAGATAGCAAATAGTTTTCCTTGATTGCGGAAAGCAGAGCCTAGTCTCGGAATGTCGACAAGCAGAATTATGAGCTGCTTAGCCAGCGGGCCCCTTTGGCGCTCAAAGGAAGCGGGTGTCAGATAGAGAGGAGACGCTTGCCAAGACGCCCACTTGATGAAATAAAAGGCAGGGGATGTGACACGGGATGAGATGAGATGAAATCACACATCTAATGCCCCTCTCTGTTTCAAAAAGGGATTGGAACAAATCTCGGACAAAACATTTCCTTTGGCCATCAAGAATGCCATGCTTTTTGCTCTTGCCGTCTGAAGTTATGTCAAATTCAATCAGCAACCATGTTGTCTAGGTGCTAAATTAATAAGGAAAAGAATGTTAACTGAGTTTCCCCCCATATTTCTCTGCTATATTCTACAGTCCCCACGCATGTCCCCATGCTTCATTTTTCCATCTGAAAAAAAAAATGGAATACCAGCTTTTTAAATGATATTGATATCTCTGGGTGACAACTGCTATATCAATGCAAATCTAGTAATCAGAGCTACCATAAGAGTTTCCAACAGGGGATGTGATTTTCCTGTGAACGTTGACAGTAGGATGGATTTGCATTGGCAAAATAATACGAATCTTGCAAAGAGCATATCACTTGATGGATAATTATTTATTTTCCAAATGTCTTCTGGTTTGCAAGCTTGGGCAACATTTTACTATGAGACAGGCAGTTATCTCCATCGACAGAAATTAGAACAGAAGAGCAGAAGGGGGAAAATGTTCAAAGATGTAGCGTACATGTATTTCCACCCTGTCTATCACTAACAACAATTCAGTCACACCAAAATTTGCTGGTTCTGACTGCAATTTTATTTCAATAAAAAAGCTGTGTCCAATCTGGCATGTGAAAGTTTTGAGCAGGGTTGTGCTGAAGCAACTTGTTTTTATGTTTCCTTAAATCAGGAATGCACACCTTCCTGCAGATGTTGGACTACAAACCCCATCATCCCTCACTATTGGCCACTATAGCTAGGGATGGTGGGAGTTGTAATCCAAAAACAGCTAGAGGACTCAGGTTGTGCAGGCCTGGTTTAAACCGATTGCAAAAACCTATTCACCAGCCGTAAGATGAGATCTACCCATAAGCAGTTCTGAAAACTGAGTCTCCAGAAGCCATTGGAAAACAACTCCCATTATGCTCAGCCAAAATGGCCTTTGGAGTTGTAGTTGGCCTTTGGATCCAACTTTGCAAGCAATACATAAGGTATTGCTTTCCATCCCATATTTATGGCCAATTCGGGTCTCAATGCCTGGGAGAAGAACATCCATTCATTGATTTGTTACATGTATAGCCCACAAGAAGTTGGAGGAAGGAGATCTGGTCTTGTGGTGGAAAGCATTAATGGTCCTCTTTGCTAAGCAGGTTCCACCCTGGTTTGCATTTGAATGGGAGATGACATGATATTCCCCTTAGGGGATGGGGCTGCTCTGGGAAGAGCAGAAGGTTCCCAGTTCCCTCCCTGGCAGTATCTCCAAGATAGGGCTGAGAGAGACTCCTGCCTGCAGCCTTGGAGAAGCCACTGGCAGTCTATGAGCTAGATGGAGCAGTGATGTGATTTCAGGCCAGGATGTCCCCCTGTTGTATCCTGTTTGATTGGTATCAATCAGGGATGCCCCGCTTCAGCCCTTCAGCCCCCAGCATTCCAGACTATTGGTCATTATAGCTGGAGATGGTGGGAATTGTAGTCTAACAACAGGCAGAATGCTGATGATGGTCAGTCCTGGCATATATGGTTTTCAACCCAGTTCACTGGGCAAAGAGGCACCTTTTCATGCAACGATGGGGAGAACAACTGCCCCTGCTCAACTCAGCACACCATCCCTCCACTCTACATGTTTATGTTTATCCTCACAACAACCCTGATTGGTAGGTTAGGCTGCGAGATATGTCACCCAGTGGGTTTCATGGCTGAACAGGGATTTGAACTCAAGTCACCCTGGTCCAACACGCTCATCACTACACCACAGTGGCTCTCACTTTAGTCTCAGTCCCACTGATCAACCGGTAGGAGGGTGAAGTGTATAATTTGTTTTTAAAAGCTTTGCTTGGTCAGTCTGCCAATAGTGCAGATTTAAGTTTTCAGCCTTGCATGAAGCTGCTAGCCAATGGACAAAGATTTCTTCATCTCGGATACAAGTGGCAGGCAAAACATTTGCTCCCTCAGACCTGAGAAATAATAGGATGTGATACAAGATTTATGCCAATCCAACAAGAGCTGTTGTTAATATGATTCTGATTAGGTTGCAATGAAAGTCAGATGAAACTAATAAAGCTTCATCACAGCCTGCAGGGATCTGAGTCACAGCAGACCAGCTAAGTGTTTGAATGAGCAGATCAGGAAGACTCCAGAAATGTGAAGACAGGGAAAGAAGCCGGGGCAGTTCTAGAAGAACTGGTTGGAGGGTACAGGGGGCACTGGCAATGAACATGATTAGGGGAGTGAGGATTTCGCGACACTTTCAATACCTATAGAAGTAAGGGAATTAATGGTGTTAGTTTGCTTACCTTATTGATGAAACTGGCTTGAGATTTTCAACCATTCAGAAAATGGGTCAGATTGTTTTCAGAAAATACTGTCTTTTGGATTCGGCCAAACCTTCCAGGCTAGTTTTCTCTTGGGGTCCAAGCTCAAGGGGCAGGAAAGAGCCACATGGGGAAAGAGGCCAGTACCAGGCTTGCTGAAATCTGCAGGGGAGATGACTGCACACAGCGTGGAGGGCCGGAAGGGGATTGGCAGGCAGAGTGGGCCTGACTCACCCCCCCCTGCATGAGAATCCAGCCCTCCCTAGGTGGCCAGATGGCCGCCCACATGATTACCGGCGCCGTCATGGAGCCGGTTGGGGTGGCAGGGATTGGAAGTTGCTCCCGCAACATACACACACCCGTGCCCAGCGTCTGGTACTTTCAATCACTTCCAAGAGAGGCAGCAATGGGGCAGCCACCGCCCTGAGGGGCTTTACCAAAACGGACCGCTGGTGGGGGTAATGTGGTTGGATGGATAAGTGTACCCTCTCCCTCTCTTAAAGATGCACACCCCCCCGCCACCGAACCAGCGGAACCCCCTGCCATTTGAATTGGTTCGGAGGCCCATATAGGGCCTCCGAACCACTTCCATGCACATCCCTAGTCCTATTATCCATTTGTTTGTTTTCCTGGCTGTCCATGGTATCCTCAAAAGTCTCCTGCAGCACCAAAGTTCAAAACCGTATAAAAGATATATACTTTTTCTATCTTGCTAATTCAAAGTCCAGCTTTCGCATCCATGGAGTGTCATGGGAAAAACCATTTCCCGAACGATTCTAATTTAATTTTTTAAGTAAAATTGTATTATAATTTCCCCCTTCAAAGTTACAATGACAGGTAGGTATCATATTATGGCATAATAAGGACACATATTTATAACATCAATTTCCCCTGCATCATTCAATTAAATAACCAGTTTTGAACATACAGATTTGAGTCAGCTGGTTTCTACAAATGAACATTCACTTTCACCAAGAGTAAATGTAGTTTAGAGCACACGTCACAGCATCTCAATATCCTTTCCAAGGCCTTCATTGCAACCCTACCAAATGCTAGTCTGCGGCACATTTCTTGACTTGTGGTAAACCTCTTTGTTTGACTTGTGGCGTATTTCTTGACTTGCGGCCACTTTATCCTTGTGGTAAAGTGGTCTAATAATGGGAAGGGGCAGGATGTGAAAGAGGAAATGAAGAATACTGGACATGCTGTATAGAGGGAGAAGGTTGTGAATCCTGCACATTACATGACTGTGGCTATGGCTGCAGCCGAGTGTAGCAGCAGGTGTGAGTGTGTATGGGCTTGGACAGGTGCATGCATGAAATCAACTGGTAGCTATTGCTACCATGCCATGACAAAAAAGGAGGAGGCCAGTCCATTCTAACCATCAAGGGCTTCTCAGATCCAAGCCCTTGCCTTGCTCTCTACAAGAAAAAGGAAACCGGTCTGCTCTGGCAGAGTCCATGGAACAGATTTTATTAGCCTTGAAGATATCGACAAAGTCTTCCGTGTTTTGGAAGGAGGCAGCAAATGAGCCCTTGGCAAATTTCAGAGTCACCTTGAGAACTGATCCAAGCTGCAGAGTGATGCTGTCAGATCTGGTGAAGAGTCAAACAGCTCACCCCCACAGCCTGCTAATGCCAATGGAAGAGGGACTTCAATTCCCCTGCAACCGTTTCTGTGCAGGGCTGCACTTGAGATGAATCCAAAGCTGCAGCTGGTGCCAAGTTATGCTGGTGGTCACCTCCTGATGAAGGTGGGGAGGTGTGAATAAACATGCCCCTACTTACCAGGAATAATCCCTATAGTTGCATAGCCAACTGCCTTATACCAAGTCAGACCCTTGGTCCTTCTAGCTATGTATACTCACTGGCAGTGGCTCTCCAAGTTTTCAGACAGGAGACAGTGTCTCTCCCAACAATCAGGATGCACTAAACCAAAACCAGTATTGTTCCAACTGCATTATTCTGCTGTTTTCTTCTGAATCCAATTCAAGATGGACCTTTTCTACCACTTTATCACCTGTAATAAAGGCATATTCATTGAAGGAGCCTCGAGGTTATCTTTTCCTGCCAAAGAGGCAGTAGCAGTCCCAGGTCTCTGGGCACCAGCAGTGAAGCTCCAAACCCCACCCTGCCCCATGGCTGGGTGCACTTTACCCCACTGAAGACTTTAAAGGGGGAGGCAGGGCAAAGAGAAAAGGTTGTTGGTAGCCCTTTCCCACTCTGCATCCATTTCATATCTTGCGTAGGTCATATCTGACTCCTGGAGGCTTCGAAGGCAGCTAGAGAAGAACATAGGAGCATTGGGAGCTGCCATATACTGCGTCAAACCATTGGCCTATCTAGCTCAGTATTGTCTACATAGAGTGGCAGCGGCTTCTCCAAGGTTGCAGCCAGGAATCTCAGCCCTATCTCGGAGATGCTGCCAGGGAGGGAACCTGGAACCTCAGATGCTCTTTCCAGAGTGGCTCCATCCCCTAAGGGGATATCTTACAGTGCTCACGTGTAGTCTCCCATTCAAATGCAACCAGGGTGGACCCTGCTTAGCTATGTCATGCTTGCTACTAAAAGACGAGCTCTCCTTCTTGAGGAGCTGCAAACGGTCTCCCTCCACATGTCCTGCTGCAGCAGCCAGCTTAATCCTCCTATTAGGAGGAAAGGAAAGAGTGGAGATGGAGGAACTACTGGGGGAACAGCAGTGGGTGAGCTGTGCCTTCATGGAATGCATCCCATCACAGCAGAGGCACCCCTGCTAACTGAGCCAAGGGGGCACATTTGAAATGGTGCCTCTCTTATATTTAGCAAGGGGGGAGTAACTGGCCCTCTCCAGCCGCAACACAATATCTCTCCAGTGTTTGTTGCTGGTGTCTGCCTTACATTTCTTTTAGATTGTGAACCTTTGGGGGAACTGGAAGCCATCTGGTCTGTCTGTCTATCTATCTATCTATCTATCTATCTATCTATCTATCTATCTATCTATCTATCTATTTTTCTTTAACTTTGTGGTACATAAATACTCATAGGAGGAGGAAAGGAAGGAGAGGAGGCGACAGAGAGGAGTCAGGTGGGTGATGGCCAAACAGGTGGATTGGGGCACCTGTCGCCTGAGATGACCTTTTCGCCATGCCTCATGAAAAGGCTGCCCCTAGTCCAAGGGTGCTCCTCCTTTATTCCTTTTTGCAAATGCTGAGTGACTTGATTTTCTTCTATCAGCATGTGGCAAGAATGGTTGTTAATTCAATGGTTGTTAATTCAATTTGATCCTACTTTTATTAGGACTTTGTTAATTTTGGATCCCTGATTTGATCCTACTCTTTGAACTGGAGGCATTTATTGTGTTTCTTGTAGGGGGTTCTGGTGGCATGGGGTTGTTCAGGGTCTTGCTGCTCGTCAGGTCTTCTCGCCCTGTCTCCTCACCAGAACTGCCAGCTGCATTGCTGCAATTGGGTATCCCAGATCCGGGCTGATAACCTGGGTTGTCGGGCAGGGGGCGGGGGGGGGCTGTCCCACTTCTGGCTTTGAGAAAGGCCACCAATGGACCCCCCTCTGACCCCTGAGTGCTTCCTCCTATGCCAAAGACATCTCTCTGGCTTTTGTTGCAGTGCTTTAATGGTATAAACTTTAATAGCGTCCAAAGCCCTGTTTCTTGTCTGCCTTTGTAATGATCATTGTGAACATTCCTCTCCAAACAGAACAGCATTTGAAGACTAGCCTCTCTGTGCTTTATTAGTTTCCATTGTGGTGTCATCCCTGAAAGGAATCCAACAATTAAAAATGAAAAGAACGCAGCAATTACATATGGAGTTTTATTTTGAGATGCACAGAGAGGTGTAGCAGCAGGCTGAAACAGGAAGCATTTTTATGTTTGGTGGGGGGGCAAAAGCCTGTTCTGTTTTGTTTTTCTCCCCAATTCCATCCCTGGATTATGGCATGAAGCTGTGTGTTTTTATTTGTCTTGGTAACTAAACAAAATATCGACATGCTAATATGATACAAGGAGAAACAGCTCCATCTAAAGGTTAACACATTGTAAATATCCTTTAGTCCCTAACGATGTTGCTTTTCTCAGAGGAATGTGGCACTGTGATGGTGCACAAGAGTCTGCAAAAGGATCTGGTTAGGGCTAGGTGAGAGCAGAAGCAGGGACCCCCTGGAAGGTGTTTTCTGCCCCAGAGCACCTGATTTGGAACTGGAGTTGCAGCTAAGGGCTCGGATGTGTGGATCTCCTGAGATGCGCCATCTGTGCTAATATTTCTGGTTTGGAAAGGTGGTGACATCACGGTGGCTAAGAATATGGGCTGTGATCACGCAAGTCCCCAGCACAACTTTGACACTTCGGCCACCAATTGCTGAAGTGCTGTTGAACACCCACATGAAACCAGGGACTTGGACTGAGTTGTCAGCAATATGCAGATGACACTCAGCTCTATCTCTCCTTGTCACCTGATCCTAGGGAGGCAGTGGATGTCCTGAATCGAGGGCTGGAGGCCGTGATGGGTTAGATGTGGGCTAATAAACTGAGACTGAATCCGGACAAGATGGAGGTAATGTTGGTCAGTAGGAGAGCCAATTGGGATGAGGAGATTGACTAACAAGCAGAAGGTTGCTCGTTCAAATCTCCACTGGTACTATATTGGAAAGCAGCGATATAGGAAGGTGCTGAAAGGCATCATCTCATCCTGCGCAGGAGGAGGCAATGGTCAACCCCTCCTGTATTCTACCAAAGAAAACCACAGGGCTCTGTAGGTGCCAGGAGTTGAAATCGACTTGACGGCACACTTTGCCTTTACACATAAGACCAGCTGTCGTCCTTCCTTATACCAAGGAACTCATACCTTCCTTATACCTTCTTCCTTATGCCAAGTCAGACCATTAATCCATTTAGCTCAGTATTATCTACTGACTGCCATCAGGGTCTCTGGCAATAGATTTTTAATTTCACAAAGAGATAAATCTAATGCACCATCATTACAAAAAAAAGTGACCAATCAGCAAAATTAAAAGAGAGAAGTCACAAAACCATCAACAATAACTTCCACACACTCCCACACAGGAGGACTGAACAGATCATCAATTACTATCAAGGCCAAAAGCACACTCAAATAATATTGGCTGACGTGATGAAAATTACTCAAAGTAATCCCATTTAAATTAAAAGGGCATTAGGTATTGCCTAACTTGTCCTTTTAATTTCATTGGGACTACACTGCTTATTTCCTTGTCATTGCAGCCTCTGTCTTCAGTTGGCATCTGGAAGCAGTAATGGAGAGAGCCAGTCAGATATTCCAGGGAAGAGATATTACCAAGAGGGGCCCTTGCTGAGAAAGTCCTGTTTCACACCTTTCATATTTCTACCAGGAAGCAATATGTAGCAGGCTCTACAATGAAGATCTAAGTACATGTGCGGTTTCATAGAGTTAGGGTTTTATTTCAGTGTAAGCATCAGGAAAATACGGGAATTGTGATGTAGCACACAATTTTTAAGGATAAGTTGTGCCATTGAGTCGGTGATGACTCCTGACGCCCACAGAGCCCTGTGGTTTTCTTGGTAGAGTACAGGAGGGGTTGACCGCTGCCTCCTCCCGCGCAGTCTGAGATGATGCCTTTCAGCACCTTCCTATATCGCTGCTGCCCGATATAGGAGTTTCCCATATTCTGGGAAACACACCAGTGTGGATTTGAACCAACTGCCTCCTGCTCTCTAGGCAGGTTGCTTCCACTGCGCCATTAGGTGGCTTGGCAAAAAATTCAACTCCCCGCCAAAATGCATCATTGTCAGGGTCCAGGGCAGGAGAAGCACATCATAAATGAGGATCCTATAGCTTGAATTCATTACTTTAAAATACCTCTGTTGTTTAAAGAAGCCTCATTCACTCACTCCTCTACCCCAGAACAAGCAGTGGAAGCCAGTGCAGTCAGGTGGGTACTCCTCCGGCCTCCCCGGATTCGTGCCATCCCCTTCGTTCCTGGCCAGGACCTGGCCTTGGTGAGAGCATTTGTGAAGGGGCATGGGGGGTCACCCCCCCTGCAGATTTCAGCTGGGCTGGTACTGCCCTCTCTCCCCACCCTAGTCTTCCCTGGCACGTTGTCTTGGACAGGAAGAGAAAGTGGACTGGGAGTTCTGACTTAATCCAAAAGGAAAGTCTATTCTAAGAGGAATCTGGCCTGTTCTCTGAAGACATTTGAAAACAGGGCAGTTCACCCGCTGATCATTCAGCAAGCCTCCTACCCTGATTTGGGAGCTGGGTGTGCTCTGGAATTTTAATTGTGTGTGAGATAAAATAAAGGTCTGTGATTGGGGATGGGGGAGGGGCTTGATTGTCAGCCAGGCCCCAGTTGGTTAGGGTGATTTCCCTACCTAACTTGTTCAGAAACTGGGGATGGAATCTGGGTTGGGTGTACTTGTCCTACCCAGCTGAGACCTGACTGACAGCACACACACCTCACCTCTGGCCTTGTTTTTATCTAGTACATGGTCAATCAAAAACTGGAGTATGTCCCAGCTCCTGAATTAGAATAGGAGGCCCCTCCTACCCTAATGGTGATCGTGTGAACTGCCCAAGTGTCAAGCAAGCTTTGTTCAAGAGGTAAATAAATGAGCAACATTAATTACCTTACCTCTATAAAAACTGAATCTATAGCAAAATCCCCACTCCCATGCAAAATGTGCGGACGCACAAGCCGTGCTTCTGCAGCTTTCCACATTCGAGAAAATGGCAAAAACCTGCAGAGGTCCTGCTTGCACAAGCACCTATTTTGCATAACCCCAACATGGTTCTCCAAGCAGCCCCGCAGCACAATATTAAGGACACGTAATGCCGTGCATCTTGTCAGCCAATATTTTCCTGAATTTCATTCTTTGCATGCCACAGTCCAGGACAGAGTCCCCAATCTCAAGCTGTGTATGAGACATCAGTTGGCTGTCCTTGGCCTACGTGGTCGTAAACTGTGAGCCATCTAGAAGTTTACTTGTTTGAAAAGGAGACTTGGTACCTTTCAATTCCGTCTGCTGTGACAGCAAAGAGAAATAAAGGAGCACTGGATACGAAGTCTTAGGGTCAAAGCAGTATATTGTCCTGCAGGTTACATTGTAATTAGACCTTTGACAAATTAAATGACATTTTAAAGTGTTACTTAGGGCTATAATGGGAAGCAGCCTTCGTCACCATTCTAAACACATTTTTGAAGCCAAGCTAACGACCAAATTAAATTCTTCCTTTGTCATTGTTCGCCTTAATACACTGCTTCTATTGATGGCTGTTCACAATGTTAAATGTAGATGGTTGCCAAAAGAGCAAGATTAATGGAAACTTTCCTTGATCTATTTTACTATAAAAGACAGAGCAGTAAATTACACGCAGAACTAAATTACTAAGTGATAAAAGGCAAATAATAATCTTCACATCCATCAATGAGATCAGCATTAATCTTGTAATAAAATGCAACCCCAAAAGGGCTTAATTAAACAGCAAAGTGAATTTGTAAGTCTCAGGGGGTCAGAGCTCTGTGTCACTGGTGTCCGTTAACTGTTGTTCAACCACTTAAAAACACACACAACTAGTTGGATGAATGTGCATCATCATTTACATCCAGAGGCCAGTTCACATTAGACATGATTCTGGAATTCTCCTTATCCAAATGTTTCCCCAGATCCCAGAATTCTGAATTAGCTGCCCTTGTTCCTGAAGGTGAGACAATGAATTCATAATTTTCCACGGTTTCATTTTTATATAGACTTTTGCAGAGTCTTCGTTTTGTGTCATACTTCCCCTTGGCTAGAAGTAGCTTGCTATTTTTTGTCCCTCCGTCCTGCCCCTGAAATCAGGGACAGCTCACAACGTTAGCAAGCCACTCTTCCCACTTACTGGGCAGGGCTAGCAAGGCACCCTCTTTCTTTTAACTCCCTTCTCTTCTGCCGATGAGGGAACAGTTGTTGCAAAGAGTTCATTTCCGAAAGACCTTCAGCATGATATTCCCTTAAAACGGAATAACCTGTACCTCCTGGAATGGCTGGTGTGCCTTACCTGAAAGTCCCCCAGATACCTGAAAGTCACTCAAATTTGGAGGCTAATATGGAGGGATATGGACATTCTATCTCTACAGGCAGATCCATGATGGCTCCTTCTTCAAATGTGAAAGCCATCAGCTGAGACGTACATGCATTTGTGTTCTGCTGCAATTGCAAGTAACATTAAGATGAATCTCTACTCTGCATAGTAGTCATCTGTTGTTGTTTTTTTACAGTGCAGAGTATGGATAAAAATCTGTCCTCATTCTTTTGTGTAACCTCTGGCGTCTGTTATGGCTCTTCCCTGATTCATCTAGGCAAATTGTAAGCAATCCTTGGCAAGGGTATGTCTTCCGTTGTGTCCTCCTTGCTTCCTGCCAAACGAGGCTTGACACAACGAGATCTGAAATGTGCATTATTGAGATAATGAAGCTGTATGAGATTCAGATTCATATGAACAGCACAGTTGGTGGCTTACAGCAAATGGTAAAACAACACTGAAAGTAAGAAACTCAATATAAGCAATGCAGATTCAAATTCAATATACGGCAGATACCAAATAAACCAAGTCTCCATATCAACAGCAGGGAAAGGCCACATACAAAATGCAGTACGTGCCATCCAGACTGAGTGTTTCTGCAAGGAGCAAAATTGTGCTAGTGCAAAAAGATCATGTAACTGCAGTAATGACTCCCCCCACCCGGCCAAAAATATATTTTTTAATCAATTGCATTTTTAAAAAAATCATTTTAGAGACCATGCCACTATCCATACCAATTTATTCATATTCCACTCAACTGCCCAATGTCCTTGTGATGTGCACAGGAAGATTGGACATCATTAAAACCAAAATCTAACACAATTTTAATAAACCAAATATAAACAACTAAGAACATTAAAACAGCTAGTAAGCAGATACAGAGCCAGCAGAAATCAAGATGGCTAGCAATTACAAGTTAAAAGCTTGCTGGAAGATGAAAGCTTTAACCTGGTGCCTAAACGTATGCAAAGACGTTGCCAGGTAGGTCTACCTAGGGAGGCCATGCCATAAGAACACAGGAATCTGCTTTCTCATGAGTCCGGCCATTGGTACATCTAGGTCAGAATTGTCTACACTGACTGGCAGTGGCTTTTCCAGGGTTACAGGCCAGAGTCTCTCTCAGCCTTATCTGGAGATGCCAGGGAGGGAACTTGGAACCTTCTGCATGGAAGCATGCAGGTGCTCATCCTAGAGTGGCTCCATCCCCTTAGGGGACTATCTTACAGTGCTCACACATGTAGTCTTCCATCCAAATGCAAACCAGGGAGGACCCTGCTTATCAAAGGGGACAATTCATGCTTGCTTCCACAAGACCATAGCCACCTAATGGTGCAGTGGGGAAATGACTTGCCTAGCAAGTCAGCGGTTGCCAGTTCGAATGCCTGCTGGTATGTTTCCCAGACTATGGGAAACACCTATATTGGGCAGCAGTGATATACCAAGATGCTGAAAGGCATCATCTCAGACTGCGTGGGAGGAGGCCATGGTAAACCCCTCCTGTATTCTACCAATCACAACCACAGGGCTCTGTGGGCACCAGGAGTTGAAATCAACTTGAAATCAACTCGACACACTTTACCTTTACCACAAGACCAGATTTCCTCCCACCAGCCATTTTAGGCAGTGACACCCAGAGGAAAGCCTCTGAAGAGGACCTTAAAGAATGGGCAGGAACAAAGAGTTATTTTCTCTCATACTTGGGACAGCAAGTCTTCAGTTCCACTCTAAGTAACCCCACCAGTGCATGCCAATGGGATTTAGGGAGGGAGGGAGGGAGGAGTTGTTCTTCATGGTGTTGTGGCTGATCAAGTATTTACATGAACAAGTCATAGTTTGGCTCAGCCAGTCTGATTTCTTGAGGATATTTCGAAAATGCCTTCCGCTGGTCTTTTAAAGTCTAGTAAACAAGAAAATAGAACCAGGCATATGGACCTCCCCCTGCCACCCCCTTAACATTTAATTAAGCACTTCTAAATAACGTATTTAAGAGATATGCCTTACCACTTGGACTCTTTCTCACAAACAGCAGATGACAAACACTGAAAAGCAAAGACGTGAAGCAACACCTCGAGCTACTAGAGCTTGGCAACAGGACGGTTGACAACTCATTCATTAACAGATGCTTGACTATGAATTGACATTCAAAGGCTTTTGCGGTGGAAATGCACTCAGAGTGAGTGTGCCGAGGAACTCTTCAGCTGCCTGTAACCCTTTGGTGCCAATTGGAAGTGTGGTGCATATGTATTTTATCAAAAACACTGAGGGTCCCAGTGGTGATTTACCAAGATTAAACATGACACAACAATTCCTGGGCTGCATTTCTATCATTTTTTCTGGTGGCACTACTGCTACTACTACTACTACTACTACTACTACTAAAGTAAAGTATGCCGTCAAGTCATAGGAACATAGGAAGCTGCTATATATTGAATCAGACCATTGGTCCATCTAGCTAAGTATTGTCTTCACAGATTGGCAGTGGCCTCTCCAAGGTTGCTGGCAGGAGTCTTTCTCAGCTCTATCTTGGAGATGCTGCCAGGGAGGGAATTTGGAACCTAGATGTTCTTCCCAGAGTAGCTCCATCCCCCCAGGGGAATATCTTAAAGTGCTCACACATCAAGTCTCCCATTCATATGCAAGCAGGGTGGACCCTGCTTAGCTAAGGGACCAGTCATGCTTGCTACCACAAGATCAGCTCTCCTCCTTGGTGTCGAATCCTGGTGACCACAGAGCCTTGAGGTTGTCTTTGGTAGAATACAGGAGGCGTTGACCATTGCCTCCTCCCGTCCAGTGTAAGATGATGCCTTTCAGCACTTTCCTATATCGCTGCTGCCCGATATAGGTGTCCTCCTCATAGTCTGGGAAACACACCAGTGGGGATTCGAACCAACAAACTCTGGCTTGCTAGTCAAGTCATTTCCCCGCTGCGCCATTAGGTGGCTACTACTACTACAACAAATAATAATTATTATTATTATATACTACTTTTTAACAAAAGTGCTCAAAGTGGTTTACATAGGAGCAGAAATAAATAATAAATAAGAAGATACTGGCATGTTGTCGAAGATATGAAGCTACCTTGTACTGCATTGGTTGGACTGGATGTAGCTCCTCAAGGTCTCCAGTTGTGGTCTTTTGTTCAAGCTCCTTTCAACTGGAGATGCCAGGGAAGCCACGTGGGACCCTGTTCATGCAACTGAGCTATTCTTCCCCCACAAAGGGGTATTAAATACCTTATGGGGAAATCCAAGAATGTGTACTCAAGCTCCCTCTTGTAATACTGCCTTCAGTCTAGAACAGAACTGCTCAACTTTGGCCCCCCAGCTGTTTGTGGACTACAACTCCCATAATCTCCCACCACAGCTGTCAATAGCCAGGGATTATGGGAATTATAGGCCAACATTTGCAGGAGGGCCGAAGTTGAGCAGCCCTGGTCTAGAACCTTCTGTGATGATCACATGGGACTTCAAAATGAAGAGTCTTCCTCATTCACATCAATGAAAAGACAGGCACAAAATAATTCGGGGAATGTGTGGAATCTCCCTGAGAAATGTCGCTAGTCTTTTTGGCATTCCTTTGACTTCCCTTGAAATTCAGCAACTGACCTGCCTGAGGAGAAACTCTTAAATTTGCTTTGAATTTCTCCAGACACAAAATCTAGTCACCATGAAGTGGTGCACAGACCCACTCCCCAAGACAAGAATTTTATCCAGCCATATCAACATTGTTTGGGCTTCCCTTGAGGTTCCTGGGCAGGATCTTTGCCCTCCACAATTTCCTCCCGGTTTCACTGTAGGCAAAATTTCAGTTGCAGCTCTGCAATGCCTGCTTGAGTGTACGCTAAGCTCTTCCATCAGATGACATGACATCATGCATGCTAATGCTCCATTAGATTAGTATTGTAGATCCTGTCGCCAGTCTGTGAAACAATAAACTTACGAGCCAAGTACTGACTCCATTCAGAGGTTTACGCTAGGGAGTACAACAACCCACAAATATCCATTTTCTAATTTAAGCTCGCAAGATACCTTCAATGAAATGAGGGGGGGGGGAATTACTGGAGAATACAGCTGCCAGATGTATGCCTATGGTGTCAGCCAAACCGTTTTAATTAGCCACTTAGAAATGAAAGCTGTCAAAATAAACCCCCCAAATCTCTCACGCTGCATGATTCTAAGAATGAGTTGTTAATTAACATTAAGTTCACAATGGAAACTTTTATGCCAAATTACAGCTTCATTAGGTGTTAGCATACCAACACCCAGATCACACGGATAACTATTTTAGTTATCCATATGACTACTCCATAGCGCCCCCTGAAGCCCTGCAGTGGTGGGAGGTCCACCATTCTTTTCTTTTTTAAAAAAATCTGTCCCCCCTCTCTTCCAACCTGGGACTGAACCAGTTTGGACTCGAGACAGACTGGGCCTGGCTCTAGTGTGCGCAGAACCGGACCGGACCCGGTTCAGTTCGAGTCCGGGTCTACTAAAACCAAACCAGGTTTTCCATACATACCCCTACCACACATTCATAGTTTACTGAGAGTAGTGTGAGAAAAGCCAGAAGCACTCTGGTCTCACGCATCCCGTTCCATACACTGATCCATTCTGACCTGTATGTCAAATAAGGTTAGCCTAAGACTTTTAGGTTCCTGAGCCATCAAGAAAAATATCACAGACATCCAATCCCACAACTGAATACTTGGTTTTAAAATTGGTTGTGACCAATATGCTGCTGTGACCAAGTGCATTATTAAACGCTGTGCACTGTTCTTGCACTATCTCTCCATCAATAGGCCCCACTCAAATCTGTTTGTGTAGCGGTTAGAGTGTTGGACTAGGACTAGAACGAAACAAACTGAACTGAACTGACCAGAACTAGGGAGACCTCCATTCAGCCATGAAACTCTGGGCCAGTCACTTATCTTTCAGCCTACCTTACCTCAAAGGGTTGTTGTGAGGATAAACGTAACCATGTAGGCCTCTCTGGGCTCCTTGGAGAAAGAGTGGGATAGAAATGTAGCAAATAAATCAATAATGCATAAACCTCTTCTAATTTATGAAAGGACAGAGACACAATAGCACCTTTCAAACTTAGTAGTGAAAATGGAATTGACTAATAATTTGGTGCCTTGTAGCAAAGCCCTAAAATCTGGCGGAGGCATCTGGCCTGCTCTGCCTATTGATTCCTCTCAGGGAAGCTTTTCTCTTAATGATACGTTTGCATTCTTTGGTGTACCAGGCCTTCTGGTAAGTATCCTGGAAAGCACCTTCAGTCCCATGTGAGTCCAAACACAGTGAGTCTGTATCACACTCAAGATCCTGATCACCAGCCCCACATCCTTTGACTTTTATTTTCTTATGTTCTACACAGATAAGAGTTAAAGTATCATCCAGAATATTAAGAGGATACTTCATTTATGAGCGTGAAGCAACCATTTCCAAAACAAGACATGTCAGCCCCCCAAATTGCAGAAAAATTCACTGAATTTGCAACTAATTAAATTTCTAATTACCCATTATGAAATGAAACGGAAGGTTGTACAGAGATTACAATGTGAGATAGTCACTGTAGCTCAACAGAGGATTTGAGGCACACTATTGTGATCCCACGCAAAGTTTGTTTCAATTCCAGTACTTCTCTCCTCCAACTGTTTCTCAAAGAGAAATATTGCCATCTTATGGTGTACCCAATGAATTTATTTTGAGGATTCAGGTAAATGTGATAAATAAGCACAGATGTCCTTGTATGGGATGAGAACCGCCCCTGATATTTCACCTGCAGGGGGATTTGGAGAGGGGGATTTCTCCATGGATTAAATAACTGCGGAAGATGCCAAATAGTTTCAAAAGTGCCTGCAGAGGGTCCTGCACACTCATGTGCATTTTTATTCTGGATTTTAGCAACGTCAAAGTTTGAAGCAAATTTGGAAGTTTTCCTCTGGCAAAAACATGGGTGGATTTTTGAAGAAGTCCTGATCCCAATTAGCAATGTTTCATCAGAAGGGGTTTAACATAACATCATAAGGTGTCTGTACAATGATGAGTGGAAACTACCTTATGAAGAAGTGATCTGATGTTTAAAGGTAAAGTGTGCCATCAAGTCGGTTTCAACTCCTAGTGACCACAGAGCCCTGTGGTTGTCTTTGGTAGAATACAGGAAGGGTTTACCATTGCCTCCTCCCATGCATTATGAGATGATGCCTTTTCAGCATCCTCCTATACCACTGCTGCCCAATATAGGTGTACCAGCAGGGATTCGAACTAGCAACTTGTTTGATAGTCAAGCATTTCCACGCTGAGCCATTTGGTGGCGATCTGATGTTGAACCTCTCCAAAACTAACAAAAGCAAAGCAAAGTTCTTTATTGCAGTACTTGGCCAGATTACAGCACTATAGTCCAATATTTACCCTGAATATATGAGCTGTCTGTCAATGGTCCTGGTTACATTTAGATAAAAGGAAGTTTACCCAAACTGGGAACACATCCTTACCTAACCGATAGGGGGAACCTTTGCCATTACTTGACATGTATGCAATGGCACAAAATTTTAAAACACAGGAAGTAACACCTATACTCTTACCTGCAAGGAGATAGGTCACATAAAAATCCATTGATCTTCCCTGTAAACCAGGCCTGCTCAACTTTGGCCCTCCTGTATTGGCTACTGTGGCTGGGGATTATGGGAGCTGTAGTCCAAAAACAGCTGGGGGACCTAAGTTGAACAGGCCTGCTGTAAACCCTCTAAAGGGAGTAAAATCAATTTACTACGTGGAATGCTATAAAAATTACAATAAAGTAAAATATGAGCCAAATGTTCAGTTTCATCTGATCCACAGGGACACTTGCACAGGTGATAGAGTATCTTTTTATATCTCCCCTCCAACCAAGCTGATGGAATTAACAAAAAGATGACATGCATTTGTAATGATATGCCGATCTGAAATTGAGATTTGCTCAAATGAAAAGTGGCGAGGTGCCAGTTAGCGGGATGTACTTCCATTTGATGATGTCCATGAAGGTGGACCTTTTTCATTGCTTCCAGTGTGCCGAATCCATCTTAGAAATGCAACAACTTATCTAAACCAGGTCCAGAGTATATGCCAGAGAATGTACCAGGCTTAGTGGTCTGCCGGCAATCGCTTTAACAGCCCCCCCCCGCCAGCTGAAACATACAAAGCTTATACTGAGCCCGATCATTGGTCCAACTAGCTCAGTATTTAGGTCATTCTCACGACCAAAGCTACCCGGGTAGGAAAATGCTAACCTGGGTAGATCTGGTCATGAGAACCACTGGGATCACTTCCAATCCCAGTTGGCCTCTGCCAGAGGAGAGGAGTTTGGTACCCAAGTTTGGTATCCCCTTGCCCCCCAGCCCCAGAAGAATCGGTCATGAGAACATTATTATCTTATTATCTACCCTGACTGGCAGAAACTCTGGAAGATTTCTCAGGTTGAGGCAGTGGCCCGGAGTGCTTTTTATCAGCTTCAGCTGATATGCCAGATACGTCCATTTCTGGAGATAAATGACCTTAAAATGCTGGTACATATGCTGGTAACCTCTAGGCTTGACTACTGCAATGCACTCTACATGGGGCTGCCTTTGTACGGAAAACTACAATTGGTTCGGAAGCTACAATTGGTACAGAATTCGGCAGCCAGATTGGTATCTGGGTTTACCCGAAGGGACCATATAACACAGATTCAAAAAGAACTGCACTGGCAGCCGATATGTTTCTGAACAAAATACAAAGTGCTGGTTATTACCTATAATGCCCTTATTGGCTTAGGTCCAGGGTACTTAAGCGAGCGCCTTCTCTGTCGTGAACCCTGCCACCTATCAAGATCATTTGGAGAACTTTGGTTATGTTTGCTGCCAGCTCGTTTGGTGGCACCTTGCAATATACTATTGTTATCCGCCCAGAGATGAAAGTTTGGGGTGGTGTACAAATTTGATAAATAAATAAATAAATAACCTGGCCTTCTCTGTGGCTGCCCCCAGGGCTTTGGAACGTGCTCCCTGCTGAAATAAGAGCAAATCCTTCTCTGTTTTAGCACTTACATTTATATACCGCTCTATAGCTGGAAGCTCTCTAAGCGGTTTACAATGATTTAGCATATTGCCCCCCAACATTCTGGGTACTCATTTTACCGACCTCGGAAGGATGGAAGGCTGAGTCAACCTTGAGCCCCTGGTCAGGATCGAACTTGTAACCTTCTGGTTACAGGGCAGCAGTTTTACCACTGTGCCACCAGGAGCTCTAGAAAGGTCCCTGCTGTTTCGGCAATATTTTTCCATTGGGCAAAGGCAATGTTCCTTTGTGGGAGTTGTGGTCCAACATCTGCAGGAGGGCCAAAGTTGTGCAGCCCTGCCTGTGGTAAAAGGGGCTGTCGTCCAACCCTTAACCCTTTTCTACTGCTGCAGTTCTCTCTCTCTCTCTCTCTCTCTCTCTCTCACACACACACACACACACACACACACCCATTTATCTTGATCTTGAGCAGGTCACTGCACACTTCATTTGGTTCACCCTTCCCTTCCCTTCATCATCCATATTTAATTCGGTAGTGTTGCAGGTTCGGCTTCCCCCACTAGACTCCAAGCCCCACTAAATCAAATACATTGTTATAGACAATCGATACAGGCTACAGTCTGCTTTTTCCACCCTTTGTCCTGAAATTGGAGGAGGTGGGAATTATGAGTCCAAATTGTATGCAATTGCATTGGCCTTCTTTGTTGTTTTGTTTGTTTGTTTGTGTGGTTTTGTGTTTCAAAAGCAGATTATTCAGAATATACTAAGCAAAAAAATAAATAAATCTGAGAGTCCCTTGAGGCGTTGGACGGATGTTGCCCATGACAGGCTCTTAAACAGATGCAAATTATTGACGTCTGACACTCTTGTGAGACAAAATTTCCTACTTTCCCCCATTTAAAATCTAAGAGAATCATAACCAGCAGGTAGCAGAGAAGCAGAGGGCTGTTCCTTTCCTCATCTATAATAGAGTGGAATCAATGAACAGGTTTCTCAGCATCCAAGTAAATCAGTCTCACAAGAGTAATTCTTTGAACAATCTCTTTCCGAGTTCTCCCACATTCTCAAATTAAACTGCGCTGCAGCCGTAGCGGAGACATGTAAATTTCCTTCACACCGTGGTATTAAGCTGCAAAGGGAGGCTTCCCATCTTGAACCACAGCTTCCCTCTACAGCCTCTTGACAAACCCACATGACATGGACTGTATAATCATACTTTTCTTTTCAGGGGAAGCAGAATGCACTGAATATGTCATGTGTTTTTAAAAAAAGTGATTTCATTTTTCTGTTGTCAAAACTCTTGAGGGGGAAAAGGGAGAGAAACAATTTTGAAACACAGCATGAAGCCTGAAAGAAAAGTATGTCCATTTTATCAACCAGAATGAAGCCTATCTGAAAGTGCAGGTGTTCACACATGCATCCCTTGTTGCCTATCCCCCCCCTCTCCCTGTTTTTGTTATTCTGCCCCCTTCCTTCCTTCCTTCCTTCCCTCCCTCTCCCAGAACCAGAAAATTTTATCAAATTGCCTACATGGCTGGTAGGCTGATTTCTCCTTATCAGTCACAAGATGTAGACCTGGAACTAGGTGTAGGTTGAGTTGCAAGCTGGTACTTTTGCAGCAATTGTAACAGTGTCTCACTGCACTCAACTCTACATAAATCCACTGAGTTAGTTCACATACTCAGCAGGATAGTTTGATCTTGTGAGATGTAGCCCTTCAGCTTTAGGAGTCCTAAACTAATGAAAAGTTCTCAGTTAAAGCATTATTCATACCAAATGACTGATTGTCTAACCTCTGCAGCTCTTGGGTGAACACCAATGTATTTTAAAATGCAGGCTAAGTGTCTTATTACTCCTTCTGTCAATGCCAGGATGACTTTCAAAGTTTAATGCAGGATCTGCATGTGGATCTCAAAGTAAGTCCAGAAGCTTTGCAGATTTAAATCTGTACTTAGCAAGCACAAGGAAATATTGATATCTAAAACTCAATTATTTTAATAGGACGTCTATCGGAATGAGACTCAGCATTGGGAATAACAGTTTCTTGTCAGTAGATCTTTCAGTCCAAATCCCTCCCCCTTTTTGCCTTTTACTGTAATACTGTCAGATCTTGAAAAGGTAGCAAACTGAACATAAGCTTAAAAAAATGCCCCAGAATATTTCAATCGTTTTCCTAAAACCGCAGCCCAGAACCCATTAACTTATAGATATGTCTCACTGATTTCCCTTTGAGATGAGTGAGCCTTGACTCCAGAAAGGTTAGGTGGGACCATATTTTTTATCTAAATTTCACTGAACCTTTTGATCACTCAGATGGATTCCAAACTGAACCACGTGTGCACTGATAAAAACAGGGGTGAGTGGGAAAACGTTATTATTGAATGCACAGAGTCATCAGGATTCTTGGCACTGAGATGGAGAAACAGGCAGAACACCAAGATATGGGTAAAAAGGGGCAGATGAAATTATGGTCTATGACTGTAATGAAGCAAAGTAAAGTGAGTAAGTAACGTGCAGGTGGAATGCTTCACCACAACATTAAGCATGCACATAAATAACTATATATAGAATACAACAGGTTTTGTGTGGTTCCTTGGATGGCAGAACTAACTCATCTGAAATCCATTCCTGGGAGTGAGCAGACAGGCCCAGCATATTTGTCAGAACACCCCACAGCCCTGAAACTGCTGGAAGCTAAACTACAGATCAAGCAAACCCCTTCAGTCAGGGTTTGCCCCCAGCCCCTCCAAATCATGGTGTTAAACCAGGGACCTCCTACCATCCCTGGCAAATACCATTCCCAGGATCAGCCTCTCCTTAAAAGAGAGTGCCGGACCCCCTCCCATGCACCTCAGCAAACCTATATTTTCTGCTGTCCAGCTAACCCCGCCCACCCCATGTTGTGACAAGAAAAGCAAAACAAACCAATCAGAAATAGGATATAAAGCCTGCATGCTGATGGGATTAACAAAACCCACCCATCCAACAGCCAGTCAGCATGAAAGGCAAGATTCTCCCATGGCCCCCATTAAAGGTGACAGGCAGAGCCTGAGGAAAGGCTAAAAGGCATGGAGGCTGGGTGGGCACACTCGGTGTCCCACTCCAGCTCCAACTGTGCAACCTAAGATGGCTGTTCCAATTCAGTTTCCCTGCCTCTTGCAAAGCAACGCGACATAACAAAACCACAAGTCTGTCTTTTCCCCAAAATGCAAAAATCCCCCTCTCCACATTCACATCGAGAAGGCCCCATTCTGTGTCACGTTTTACCATTGAACAGGAGTTCATCGTGCATCTTCAAAGCACGACATATGAAAAAAAAAGAATTAAGATGCAGCCACAGATACAACCGCATCAAGCACCACGGTCGGCAAAGGGGAGCAAGTTATCTGCAGTGTAATGACATCACTGCCCAGCACAGCATGTGGCGGGAGGGGGGGCTGTGATGGGCTGTGGCAGCAGTGACGACCCACCAAAACATTTGGACATTGGCAGCTGTCAACAACGTTGCCACACCACTGACCTCGAGGCTGCTTTTCTGCAGTGTTCAGCCCATGCATACACGCACACTAGCCATGCTGAGGCCTGTGCTACAACTGAACTGGAAGTTACATTGGCAAACTGCACATGTTCCTGTATGAGAATTAATTCTAGCAATTCTGTCGTTAAACTGGAATTCAATAGGAGTGGAAAGCAATGTGGAGTGAACCCAAACAAGCAGATCCGGGGAAATGTGCTCATTTCTACTTTGGAGATTGTCTCTGTTATTATCATCAACTACTTACGACGGGGAAAGAAAAGGTTCCAGCCATTCATCTGTTCTCACTATAGTTCCTTTCGAAAGTGATGATCTTTTGACATTGCCAGCTTCTGTCCACAATACAATACAATCACACTCTATTTCTTTTCATTCTGCATGAATAGCTGTATCCAATTTTCCAGCTGGCTCCGTCATACAAAAGTCGATCTAAAACTAAACTCGGCACAGTCTGCCATTTTAAGAAGTTTGCTTTCCTCGCCTGTCGCAAGCCAGCAGGGAAGCCACTCTGGTTCGCATAGTACTGTAGTAACTGATGGTTAATTTAGGGAAGGAGCTAGCTGGAGGACTCATTGAATTTCGGGATGCGAGTTATTTATGAAAGATGTATTTCTTTCAAGGGGGCCTGTGTATACATAAACTGTTTCTCTTAATGGTTCCTGACATTTCAGGCAATATACCTTCTCTTAGGATGACAGGAACAATTACAGAGGAGTCGTCTTTTTGAAATTTACATCTGTTCAAAAGGAAGCCAGTTAATTATTTCTATTTCAGGGGGAAAAAGAGGGGGAAAAAATCTTGCTTGGGAGAAAGAAAACATCAAAAATAATTAAGAAAAATAGCTCTTGAGACCTTCAAAGAAAGGAAAATAATTTCTTTTGTAAAGCTGGTTGCCCACTTATTTTAAACTCTATTTACACATCCCATCTCATAGTCAAAGTAGTACAATAAATTTTTTATATGCATAAAAGATAATAGAATTTTTTATTGGAATGAGCATTTTAATAAATAGAGTGCTCCCAATTTTGACCGTGAAATTCAAGCTTAGTCAACAATAAACATATCAATTACTGTCATGGATAACTTGTCATGGATAACCTTGTAGAAAGATCCTTTATTCCATAGAATTTTCCATAGGAGAAAGTTTGAGAAGAAATACGTTCAGTCCAAAGAATTTTTTCCAAGCAATGAGGTGCACACCCCAGCCAAGACCCAAACCAC
The DNA here is from genome assembly GCF_027244095.1 of Hemicordylus capensis. Classification (NCBI taxonomy): domain Eukaryota; kingdom Metazoa; phylum Chordata; class Lepidosauria; order Squamata; family Cordylidae; genus Hemicordylus; species Hemicordylus capensis. Next base: position 27,014,716 of record NC_069667.1, read on the forward strand.
CCCAGCCCCAACAATCCCCCTAAATCCAACAGACCTTGAACATCAAGAGCTTGTCGCTCCTCTTTGCAGGACCTTTAGAGCTCAGATGACCTGATGCCCCTCAGAGTCCTCTGTCCTCTCCCCAGAACCCCATCTATTGCACCCAGGAGCAGGGGAAATGCCACACCAGGGTGGAACTCCAATACTGGAGACTAACTGCTCGCCTGGCTGCAGGAGGCCTCCCTCCCAGTGGGTCGACTCAGGAAGAAGGGAGGCAAGTTCAGGCACCTATCTGTGGATCAGGCCCTTCCCACACGTTGGCAGTATGGGGACAATATAGCTACATGTATTTACCCATGTTATTCCTGGATTGCAACACTCCTAATGGGCACTATCATCTTGAGGACTTACAAGCAAAGCACAATCTTGATTTGACCGTGTGGGATTAATTATCTTATGCATTCTCTTATGCATTAATTATATTTATGCAGATTTCTCCATTGTCCCAAATGTGGAAACCTGCATAAGCACTGTTGACACAACCACCTATTGCTAGTGGTGACTCTAAAACACCTAGTTTGGGGGAGCAAATGGGTGACAAAGAACATTATTAGGGGAGTGATGGTTTTGCTAGATATATCTCTGATATAGAAGAATGGTTTGGCCACAGCCTCCGAAAAGACTATATCTCCCCAAAGACTATGACTCCCCAAAGACTGTAACTCCCCAAAACCTTTTCAACATTCTCAGGGCTACTGGAAGAGGAAATAACCCCTCTTCTGGCTGTTCTTTTCAAAGAGAAGCTGCATTGCTGCAACTGCACCTGTATTCTCTCTATAAGCAAGGTAGAGAGGGGGAAAACATCTTAAGAAGGGCTGGCAAAGCAGGCTGAAGGGGACTGAAGTAAAGCGGGCCTAATTCAAACCAATTGGACCCAAATCTGTCTGAAGTAGCCTGTTGGGCTTGGGTTCCTAACACCAGCCTGAAGCTTTGTACAGTCCTACTTTTCTTTTAGGAATGGTGGGTATCAAAACTATGGTTTGTTCACAGGGGTAGTTGTTCATGAGTTATGATTCTGAATTGTTAAAAAATGTGATAAGGTGCTACCTGGGCAAAGAGGCACCTTTTAACGTGGTGGTTCTCTTTATTGAGCGGGGGGAGGGTAACTGGCCCTCTCCACCCCCACCACAGGACCTCCAGTGACTGTTACTGGTGTCAATCTTGTGTTTCTTTTTAGATTGTGAGCCCTTTGGGGACAGGGATCCATCTTATTTGTTTGTTATTTCTCTGTGTAAACCGCCCTGAGCCATTTTTGGAAGGGTGGTATAGAAATTGAATAAATAAAATAAAATAAATAAAAATAAGGAATTGCAAGTTCTTTTAGTTACAATCTCTAGCTCACAATCTGTTTTGACATCTCCCCATGTCAGTTTTGATTATGTCCATGCGATGATTTGCATTTTTTAGTGTGGCCTGTTAAAAAAAAATGTTGTGTTATATGTGTTTTGGAATGTATGTTTGTAGCAATGTGTAAGTTTGTGCAGGAGGATGATTGACAGCAGCAGCAGACGTGAAACCCTGGCAGGAGGGACAAGGAACTCCTTGGGATGCAAGAGGAAGCAGAGAGAGAAAGAGAGAGAGAGAGAGAGAGTTGGCTGTTAGAAATCAGTTGGTTAGTTGGATGACAGTTTGTCAAAGAGTTGAGAAGGGGAGAAGGGGAGCTGGAGGCTTGGATCAAGAAAGTACTTGTGAATAGGAGGGACTTATCTGGTGAAGAGAGAAGTGAGACTTAGGGAGAGGCAGGGGACAGAGCCCATCTCTGGTAGGAAGCCTATGACTTGTTCAGGAAAAGACCTGAAACTCCTGAGGGGGAGGCAGGTCAAAGAGATCAAGCTGTGTACCAAACCCCTTTGTGGAGAAGAGTATATTGCACTTAGATTGTACTTTGCTGATGTTGAGATCATACCAGGTGACTGCATGTGTCTGTACACCAGCACCTTATGCAAACAACACACACACACACACACACACACACACACACACACACACACACACACACACACACATCAGTCACTGCCTTACAAAGAGATACAGAAATATCAGAAACTCACCTCCCACTCTTCCTTTGTTCCATTTAGACCCGAATAAGGATCCATTTGCAACAAAAGCAATGTTCTTCCACCCCAACCTGTCAGCTATTTAGATTAGTTCCTTTCTCTTATCTGAAAAACCAACTCCCTTTTTTGTTTTTGGCATAAAAGCACTTTTTCTTCATGGCATAAGCACAGGATAATTTTGTTTGAACCTGAGAATTGCCTATAGGAAAAACAGATTAACTTCAAAGCATGGAAAGTTAATTTTTCACTTGTTTGCTTTGTTTAGACAACTGAGTCAGAAGTGCTCAGGGGAAAAGAATATCTCCGACTCCCAGTAGCAGTCAAAAACTTAACAATTATTCTGCTCTGAGAAGAGTTTTTATCCTGCCTCAGAAATGTCAGCAGCACAGAGACAAGCTAGCTACTCGTATTTTCACAACTGTGACAGATCTGCATTTCCGGGATTGTCGCAGCCCTGCTACACATCCTCACGTAGAGATTCAAGCAAAACACAACCTTGATTGGACCACGTGTAATTATTTTAACCCTCAGAGAATTAACCTTCCATTTTGTTTCAATGGCCATGAGTAATTTAACCTCCTAATCTCTGTAAAAACGCTAACTGAACCCAAGATTTCCATGCTGGGTCCAAATGTCAAGCACTCTGTCTCTAACAGTGGCCAACCAGATGAAAGGCTCCTGTGGGCAGGAACAGGAGCAGGAGCGGGGCAGGGCTTGGGTGAGGAGAGATCTCTGGGGTTAGGAAGCTGCAGCTTGGCCAACATGCAGCAGCCACGACCGAGAGAGGTGAGGGGGGTGGAAGTAATGGGATGGAGGAGGAGGAGCAGGAGTGCAGCTCAGGTGAGGGTGGGGAGATCTCTGCAGTAGGAGGCTGTGGCAGGGGAGAGGGGAGCAATCAAGTACGAGCGCGCAGATGTTCTGCGGAGGTTAAGCTAGTTAACTGTAAATTACTAGGTCCTTACCTCTCCTCCTGCCACTGGATATTCTGCATAAACTCACAGGAAGGGTATGAAAGAGATCATTCAGCCCTGTGTATGTTGCCAACACCTGCTAAAGGGCATTGCGTACATGTTAGCAAGTCTCCTTGTGTGTTGGAGGAATGGAAATGCACAATGTCCCTCTACCATTAGATCCTGAGAAGCATGATGTTACAGTTCCATCTGTTTCTCATCCAGCCTAGATGGAGGACAACGATTGATCAGGTGGGAAGTTCTTCTGGAATAGGCCCTATGCTTCCTCTGAATGAAAGTGCAAAGGCATGGGGAGAAGTCAAGGAGAACTTGCTGCCACACTGCTGCTATAACAAATGGAGGCAACTCATAGGAACATATGGAGCTGGCTTAATACTGAGTTAGTTGGACCAATGGTCTGACTCAGTATGTCTATCCTGATTGGCAGAAGCTGCTGCCAGTTTGTGTAGACAGTACTGAGCTAGATGGACCTATGGCCTCAGTCAGTATATGGCAGCTTCCTATGTTCCTAAGATTTCAGGCAGGCATCTTTCCAAGCTCTACCTGGAGATGCAGCCAGGGAGTGAACCTGGGACCTTCTGCATGTAAGCATTCAGATGCTCTTCCAGTGAGCTATGGCCCCCACCCCCAGGGGGGAATATCTTACAGCGCTCACATGTAGTCACCCACCCAAATGTAAAACAAGGCAGGCCCTGCTTAGCAAAGGGGACAAGCCATACTTGCTACCACAAGACCAGCTCTCCTCCCCCACCAGAATACCAGCCCTATTCATATTTCATAGGCCATCTTAGCTGCACAGATCTGATTCCTATTTTCAATGCAGAGTACTCCCTGAGGACAGCCAGCTAAGTAACATCCAATTTTGGATGAGCTCCAGGATGAACCAACCAATGGCCGAAGGAGGGTTTCCTGAAAACAGAGCCAATAAGAATTTACTGCATTTTCATGACCTGAATGTGGCCCACATACTTGACTGTTTGACATATTGATTTCCCTGACTGCTGCCACCAACCAGCTCATGCTGACTAAGAAGCCCCAACTTCAAGATGAATTGCTGGATTGTTGAGGAGTAGGCAGTTTCTGGAGGCATTAACAAGGATGTGGAGAAGCCACCGCATTTAATTTTATAGCATCGCCTTTCAAGACGTTCCTCTATGAGTTCTGCACATTTAACTTGCGGCTAACCCCATGGAGGAGATTTAAGTATGTGCTTCACTTCCCCCATGAAACCAAAGGGACAAATCCTCCACATTTTCTGGATTGTGTTCCTAGTTTGAATGCAATCTTTAATCTTTGAAGGTTTTATCTGCTGTATGCACCTGATCTCCAACCCCCTGCTCAGTGCAGGCTTTGGAAACAAAACCCTAGAAAATTGGACATTCAAAATCCAGACATAAATGTAGATGAGAATGTTCCAAGGAGTCCTAGCAGCTTATGAATACTGTTCGGTACCTCACAACAGCTTGTACCTACTGTGTGCATCCTGTGCCTGGTGAAAATGAATAATTTAATGCTTGCTTTGTTTTGTTTTCCTGTCACACACAAATATTTATAAATATTCTCTCTCTCATTGGATGAATCCGTCTCTAGTAATATATAAGGTGGACTAATCCCCATAAAGGTTTATCTGGCGTCCCAGGCTACCATATTAAATTATTACCAGCCAGATATTCTCATTAAGACAAAGACACCGCTGTACAGGTGATGTCCTCCTTGGAGGATTTCCACTTTGTGGGAGGAAAATGAAAAAGTAGAACGACAAAGCACTGAAGCATCTTTTGTACCTTATTGTTCAGAGCCAGAAACAGACACTGATGGAAGAACTGGAATAAGAAAACCAGCTGCCTTTGATACAAAGCAGAATTCTGTCCCGGACATTCGAAATGCTAGCAAACAGGTTTTTTGTTCTGCTATAAAGTGCCACAAATTATGATATACTCTGATTGCTTGGGATAAGGCTTGGAGCGGGAAAGGAGATGCTTTTATGATTACAATTATTTACCATTTATTAGTTTTTTACATAGCAGCTCCTGTGTTGCTGTTCCCATTCATTTTCCTTTCTTAATGCTCATTGAAGAATAAACCAAGATGCCTACCCCAAGCCCACTTAATTACAGCACAAAGGTATTTGACCTCAAGTCATGATTTACACAAGTCAATTACTATGTGAATCTGCTTGTTTTGGAATCACCGCCTAGGGAGACATGTATCAAGCAGTATATAAATATGGTAGATTTGTCGGGGGCGGGCTCTTTGCCCCGGCCTTTGAAAAGGCACGAGGCAAGGTGCATCCAGCCATTGGCTGGAGGACAGTTGGGGGAGGGGCTTGAGCTGCCGTTGCAGCTCTCGGCCCACCCCAAACGCAATCCAGATTTGATGTGACCCCTTCCACCCATCCCTGGCTATAGTGTGGGCTATCACTGGTCATCCTGTTTGGGGGGCTGGGTAGGAATTTTTTGGCCACTGATAGATTGGCCTTGTTTGGGGGGTCCTTTTTGCCTACCTCATACTATATGCCTTAGTTAGTTAGTTTGGGGGTTCCCTTGGTCACAACGGCAGATACAGTGCAGTTTCTGGGATATTTGGCTTCTGGTGAACACTTTTTCAAGCACGCATTTGGCATAAGGAGAGATCATTGCCGGTCCCTAGATGCTTTATGGCTCAGGTTTGACAAAACTATTTGTCTAGAAATTGGTTTATTTTCCAGAGCCCTGTAATGAGATGTAAATACTACATTTTTGCTGCAGTTAGGAACAGAGCAAAGCTGCCGTATACTGAGGCAGACCCTTGGTCCATCTAGTTCAGTGTTGTCTACACAGGGCAGCAGCTTCTCCGAGGTATCTCTCTCAGCCCTATCCTGGAGATGCTGGTAGGGAGGGAACTTGGAACCTTCTGCTCTTCCCAGAGTGGCTCCATCTCCTGAGGGGAATATCTTACAGGGCTCACACATCAAGTCTCCCATTCAAATGCAACCAGGGCGGACCCTGCTTTGCTAAGGGGACAAGTCATGCTTGCGACCACCAGACCAGCTCTCCTCTCCTGCTTGGGGTGGAACTGACTACAGCAGGTACCTGCACATTCGGAGGCTCTGATGGGCAGCAGAAAGTCTCGGGCCTCAGGCCCAGAGACATGCATGTTCCTAACATGCTGCTTTCCCCTTTCCTATGGGGAGCTGGAGGAGGGATTCCCAGAGGTTTCTGGTGGGCCACTGTGTAGAAAACGATGCTGGACTAGATAGGCCTTGGGCCTCATCCAGCAGGGCGGTTCTTCCATTCAGATCTCTCACAACTGATTTACACAGCAACACTCCTTTTCCTTGCTGGCAGCTGCAGCATCGACCTTTTTGCGAAACAACAAGCCAACATCCCTAGTGGCTAGGGAGGGCTGGGAGAAGGCAGGATTATACCTCCCTTCCCCAACATGACTGCAGCAATCCTCTCACCTCACTGCTTGGCTGGGCACATGGTTGCCACTGCCTGGCTTCCAGAAATCCCACAATGCACCACTCAAGGAGTGCAGTGCATTGGCAATTTCCCCACAGCCGGGCACTTTAGCCGACTGGCTCTCCAGGAAGGCTGGGCAGACACATGGCCAGGGTCCAGGGAGGAGAGGTGTGTCCATGCCCTTCCTGACCTTGCTAAGAGGGCGGAGAAAACCTTGGGCTACCTGGAGGGGCATAATTGTGCATTATCCTGGTCTTCCACACAAGCGGCCCTACCTGGGGGGGGGGTCTGCTCATGTGAAAAGCCTGAAAGAGTGATTGCACCCACACCCATGACGATAGAATGTTTAGTTGGAAAGAAAAGGGCCACAGCTTTATTATTCAACATCAGCATCAAACAACAAAAGAGGATTGGCTCTGCACACACACTCCTACAGTCTGGGTACTAAGAACTAGCTACCCAACCCAGCCCCAGGGGCAAGTTCCTAACCTACAACATGTTGGGCAACTGCAGGCCAGCTCAGGGCAGCATCACTGCGGCCCAATATAGTTTGGGGAACATACCAGCGGGCATTCAAACTGGCAACCTCTGGCTTGCTAGTCAAGTCATTTCCCCGTGGCACCATTAGGTGGCTATACTGCCTACCAATAAGTTTCTGGACAAAATACAGGTATAAAGATCTAATACCTATAAAGTCCTAAGCTGTGTAGGCCCGTGGTATTTAAGAGAAAGTCTTCTTAACTAGGAGCCCCACCACCCATTGGAGAGGTCCATCTGCGGTTACCACCAGCTCATCTGGTGGCTACACAGGAAAGGGATTTCTTTGTTGCCACCCCGAGACTCTGGAATGCACTCCCTGCTGAAATAAGAGCCTCCCCACTTTAGACAACTTTTAAAAAACCCTTAAAGACACATTTATTTAGCCAAGATTTTTAACTAGACTTGTGCTTTTTTAATGTTGTTTAATGTTTAATGTTTTTTAATGTTGTTGTAAACTGCCCAGATGCAGAAGTTTGGGGCATGTACAAATATAATAAATAAACAAGCATATAAATAAATAAATAGTACCCAACATAAATAAACACATCGCTAATAAGTACACTAACTGACCAATCAGTCATCAAATTACTGAATGTATAAATGTGGTCTCTCTCTCTCTCTCTCTCTCTCTCTCTGTGTGTGTGTAAATTATTGAATGCTGCAGTGCCATGTGGACACCAACAGATGGCAATGCAGCTTAAGAATTCCCTTACACCTACCAAGTATCTTGAGGCCTGGGAATAGGATAGTTACTTTATGATACATTCGTTATTAGGCTGATAGCGTAATAATGCCTCATGATAGGTGGCTATAATAGCTGAGAGCCAAGAGTCTCTGAGAGGCAGCTTTTCTTAATATCTTCTCTAATTAGCTCTATATTTGAAGTATGATAAGAACTGCTACAAGTAATGAAAAAAAAATCCAGAGGGCTCTTGGAGATACAAGATGAAGACCCATTAAGTTGCTAACTGTGTCTTTGGAGTTTGTTTTCCGTGAGCTACATTGCAGACACATGTATCGACTGATCCCTTGCCCACCCACATTCACCTATACGGGTATGATTGGTCTGTGATGAGCACTGTATATGCAATGATGCAAAAGCAACGTGGTTGACTGCCTGGCCTCAGAGACGCCAGCTTGGATGTGCAGGAAACAACTGGCTTTTAGCTCGCATCTCTTCCAGATTGGAGGGTGTGGGTTTACATATCAGCCAAATTTGCCCCAAAGCCCTTGCAAGCTATAGTCACCGTAAGTGGCGCAGCAAGGAAATGCTTGACTAACAAGCAGAAGGTTGCCGATTCGAATCCCCGCTGGTACTATATCGGGCAGCAGCGATACACTGCGCAGGAGGAGGCCATGGTCAACCCCGCCTGCATTCTACCAAAGAAAACCACAGGGCTCTCTGGGTGCCAGGAGTCAAAATTGACTTGATGGCACACTTTACTTTTACCTTGCGAGGTATCAGGGAGCACTTCGCACACAATTGGGGTTTTCCATTGTGCGTTAGAGTGTAGCCTGCTTTATATCTGGGGTAAAAAAAATCCACTTTTTGTGTTGGGTTTTAGGGGCAACTTTGAACTCGCAGTAAAGCCTCACAGAAAACCCATGGTGAAACCTACTGTCTGGGAAAAGCTCCGGGCGCCTGACACAGCCTTCTTCTTAGTTTAGGGGGTAAGTGCTCAGTGTGCATGCAAATGTATGACATAACAAATCATGCTACTTAGGGCAATAGTGGAGGAATGTTCTATGTATTATTTCACTAAGAAGACAATGGATGGATCAGCTACAACTGAGAGCTAGAAAGCTCTGTACGCGAGAAGCTACCTTCTCCTGAGTCGGACCATCACTCCATGTAGCTCAGTATTGGCTACAGCAGCTTTTCAAGATTTCAAGCAAGGCTCTTTCCCAGTCCATCTGGAGATGCTTCCAGGGAACAAACCTGGGATCTTCTCTGCATGCTCTGACATTGAGCTACAGTCCCATTCCATCACACCGCAGATAAAGGTCTTAGTTTTAACCAAGTCTTCTTGAAACCAATAGAACAACTTACTGTGATGTAGTTAAGTCCCAGTACATCCAATAAAATAGGAACATAGGAAGCTGCCATATACTGAGTCAGACCCTCGGTTCGTCTAGCTCAGTATTGTCTTCACAGACGGGCAGCCCCTTCTCCAAGGTTGCAGGCAGGAATCTCTCTCAGCCCTATCTTGGAGATGCCAGTTTGATAGTTGCGATTTTTCTCTGTCCTATCTCTGCATACTACAGAATGTGTCAAAAATAAATGCCAGTCTCCTGATATTAGATCTTTTAAGTAGACCCTCAAGAGAAACCAAACTGCTCTGCTCCTTCAGAATCATTTTATGATTGCTGACTCAAGAAGACTAATTATTAAATTCTCCAAGAGCATTTATTTTCTTTTTCTGCACAGAAATGGGGCACATTTTATGACACTGGCAATAAACTCAAATAGATTGATGCAAACCCATTGCATATTATGACTTTTCCCACACATACTTCTAGATCACACACCAAAAATAAATATTTCTGCTCCAGCAAGGGAATAAATTTTCATTCTCACCATCTCTTTCCACTGTAGCCTAAAAAGCCCGCAGGAATGGAAGTCGGGAAGTTAATGTATTGTATGGTTTATTGAGAAATTAAATTAGTCTTAGCTTTGATTGCAGTAATTGCAAAAAGCGCTGCAGCAGTAGATACATTATATGTATCATTATAAAGAAGATTTTAAGTGATAATTTTCGAACTGGGTAATTTTAAGCTTGCTCGCCTCTTCTCAAAAACATCAAAGTGGCATGTTTTCACAGTCACAGCTTAATTACTGTATTTTGCAGACCTGTTGATAAAGCCTGCAGGAATCCTAATTAGTTGTGATTTTTGCATTGCTTCCCCCCTTGCATAACCTATCCTGCTCAGCTTGTGTTCTCTAGAAATGGAATTTGCTCATTCAAGGACAATTGCAGCTGTCAGATTCCTGGCTTTCCCCCCAAAGTGGAAGAAACCCATGGATTCCCCCTTTTTAAAAACCAAGGTGTTCCCTAACCCAGCCCTAAAGTGTGCCGTCGAATCGGTGTTGATTTTTCAGAGCTTCCAAAAAGCCATGTTTTCCTGTGTACAACATCTTAACAAGGAAAAGATAACATCTCTGCCGCAAATGCCAATTAATTATTTCAAATGGTGGCACTTCACATGAGCACACAGATCCCTGGAGGGATGTTAGAACACTACCGTTGTCTTCAGTTTGAGACAATGCATTCTTTCCACTTTCTTCTCATGTTTACATTTTCCCTTTAAGACACACAACATATTCTAATATTACGGATGCTTTTGCTTAATATTCCTCTAGGTAAGGACTTTGCAGGTGGACACAAAGGAAAACAGCTTTCCTATTACACATGACTTTTGGCAAGAGCTGAACGGCGCTATTATGGCTATCAAGTTCAAATGTGCTTCTGTTCTTTTTAATGTTTCTCTCACTGCCTTGGCAATTCTTTCTTTCCTACAGTTCTCTGTCTTGAATGAAATGAACGCATGAGCACCCCATGAGAAGCTTTTAGCAAAAGGGTTACAATGTCATTACTTATCAAACACCTTTTTGCCCTGCTGACATTCATAACATGGTAGAAAATACCTGGCAATCAAGGGTCATAGTCCTAGGAAGCTTCCATACACCAAGTCAGATGGCTGGTCTTTCTAGCTTAGTACTGTCACCTTGACCATCTTAAGTAGCGCAGTGGGGAAATGACTTGAATAGCAAGCCAGAGGTTGCTGGTTCGAATCCCCACTGGTATGTTTCCCAGACTAAGGACAACACCTATATCAGGCAGCAGTGATATAGGTAGATGCTGAAAGGCATCATCTCATACTTTGTGGGAGAAGGCAATGCTAAACCCCTCCTGTATTCTACCAAAAGAAAACCATAGGACTCTGTGGGCGCCAGGAGTCGAAACTGACTTGACGGCACACTTTACCTTTACTGTCTATACTGATGGGCAGTGGCTTTTCAGGGACTCAGACAGTAGGTTTTTCCTCCTGCACAGCTAGTTTTCGATATGCAATGATTAAAAAAAAAACAATGTACGGACATTCATAAATAACTATTGTGATATCCCAGTTGCAAGACACTTTTTAAAAAGTGTTTTTGTTGTTTTTTTAAGTGTATATTTTATCTTTTTGCTAGTTGCACTGGGATTTAATTCAATGAGGCGAGGCAAATGAATGAACGAATGAACGAATGTAAAGGAATTCAGGTGTCTCACACTTCAGCTGCAGTCTAAAACAATGGATGGCTCCCACCCAGGGGAAGGCCAATAGGAAGACCACAGAAGGTCCGAGACTCCTTGCCCGGCATTGCCACTGAGCAATAGTATGAGAAGTAGACAGACAATGGGACAGACCCCTTCCTGAGACCATGGACAGCCACTGGCAGTCAGTAGGGGCCGTACTGGCCCGTATGAGCCATTGGTCTGGTTCATTATAGGGTTGCTTGATATGTTCCAGTGTGGCTTGTGAGAAGGAGGCCTTTAAACCTTTGTACCTTCCCAAGCAATTGAAGAAAGAAAGGCACGTAGCAAATGGAAGAAGAAAATGGTTCCCCGTCTTAAAGGGTCAGGGTCCTCCCCCAGGTAAATGTAAGAGAGCCACCATTTTAATATGTGGCTCATTGTCCAGTTGGGAAATTTTAGCCACTTTATCTTCTCTGCTCTGTATAGAGTTTGCTGAAGGCTAAGCCAAAACAGCAATGTTCAGATTCATTTGCAGGCTCACAGTAAATTTTTGCAGAGCCAGAATTCATTTGCAGAGCTAGAATTCAGTTTTCATCTCCTCATTTTTTCACGCCGTAAATATTTGAATGTCTGCAGGAACAGCTGCAAGAGTCACCACCCAATCCTTCTGTTGCTCACTGCAATTAGGCCTGCACCTGGCCTTCAGTAACTCATTTGAAGAACCCTAGGTGGATTCCATCCCATAAAAATATGAATGGTATAGATGTGGCAGCTACCTTGCATAAGGAAGGGCCAGTGAAGTATACTTTCTTTCTTTCTTTCTTTCTTTCTTTCTTTCTTTCTTTCAAAAAGAGCCATTTTCTACTATGAGCCTAGTAATTTTTTTTATTTTTTTTTTTGGGCAAATTCCAATGTGAAAGAACACTAAAGCAAACAACAGATTTTGCCTAGAGGGGAAAAAGAGCTACCATTTGACATTGTGGGAAAGTGTTTGAGGTGAATTCATTCCAATGTCTCTTGCTTTTCACAAAATGTTCTTTTTTCTCCCAAGTGTTTTCCCTTAAAGTACTAGACTTTACAGGAACAAGGACATGCATTAGTTTTTTTGCTTCTCCACAGCATTGTAAAGTCCTTAAAATGATCTCATCTTTTTTTCCTTAGCGAGTTCAAGGGCAGTGAGAGGTGAAACTTGTCCCATGGAAGAGCAGGTCAGCTAAGTTAAAGAGCACTCCACAGAAATATCAAAGCTTGTTGCTCACTTTGGAAAATCCTTGCAGCTGTGCTGTAGATCTGGTCTTTGGGTGTTATTGGTCCATCTGTGGTGCTTGGTTCCCTAGGGATGGAAAGAACCATCACAGCCACTACAACATCACAAGCTGTTTGGCTTCCATCAACGTTCCTTGAATATTTTGCTCCTATAGGATCTTCCATATTTATGCCACTTTACATGGTAGCAATTTAAAGCTATAAGGACACATACCTGTGGGAAATTGCATGGCATTTGAAAACTTTTCCTGGAAATTTCTTAAATGCTTCAACAAAACAGGACTCCCTCATCTCTTGTGGGTAACCCAACAGAAGGGCTGCACAAGCTTGACCATCCAGCTGTGGTTGGCTGCAACTACCATCATCGTTGGCTATTGGCCACTGTGACTGTGAGGAGCTTTAGTTCTCTTTGACTTTGGGCTTGGATGCCCTAACATCTCAGAAGACTCAAGCCCTATTCAGACATGAAGTTGTGTCTGTGTATGGATATCTGCATAGGAACTATAGGATATCTGCATAGGAATAGAATCTGAACTTGTGGTGCACCTTTTAAGCTTGTTTTCCCCAAAACAAGAGGGGGCCATCAAGAGGTGTCTGTCCCACTCCTCAGCCATACTGAGAATATCCCAGAGTATGCAAGAACCGCATCATCATTCAGAGAGCTCAAGTGATCAGCAAGTGATTTGGCAGAAATGGCACCTCTTTATTGTTCTGTTAGTGGGATTATCCGCCCTTCATCTTAATAAGCAGAATCATTTGCAAGTAGAAGCAACACTTCCTTGAAATACTGCTCACAAGGCCATTCAGGATTGTAACACTTTTAAGAGCTTGTTTTACTCTTTTTTAAAAGCTGTGATATTTGATCAAGTGTCTATTAAAGGATTAGTATTTATTTGTTGCCATTTAACAGAGATTGAAAGGATGGAATTGTATGCGTTTGGAAACATTGGTTCACAGAAAGACACACTATTAAGGTCAAAGCTGGTCACAGTATAAAAATGTCAGCTTTGGATGATGGTCCACCATTAGGGTCGGCATCAGAACATAGGAAACTGCCTTATCCTGGGTCAGACCGTTCTAGCTCAATGTTGTCTACATTGACTGACAATGAGGCTATTCTCACGATGGGGAAAAACCGGGAGCCCAGCCTGGTTGTCTTCCATTGTGAAAACAGCCAGGCTCACGGGCAAACCCTCCCCCTTAAATAGGGTTAGCAGAGCGAGTGCTCTGCTAACCCCAATTTCCTGATTGTGAGTTGCCATGGTGTGGCTCCGTGCTGTGGTGACTTGCAAGGAGAACCCCGCTGGGAGGCTAAGATGAGCCTCCCGGTGTCAGGGGTCTCCCTAGGAGGCCGGGTGGCCCCTGTTCCCTGCAGTCCCTACCGGCTCCATGACAGAACCGGTAGTTGTGCAGTTGGCCGATCCAGCCTCCCAGAAACAATCAGCTGCTCGTCTGTGGGGAGAGCGAGCTAAGCTCTCCCCACAGAGACAATACAGAGCTAGATGGACCAATGGTCTAACTCGGTATATGGCAGCTTCCTATGTTTCTGTGTTATGGAGGGCAGTCTGCTGAAGGCCCTGAAACCTAGATTGGGCCTTGCCATAATCAGAGGGACTGATAGGAATAGTTCCCAAATGCATATAAACCACTTGATTTCTCAATAGAGGGGTTGGATCATGGTTCCTATTTGGTACTTGTCGACAACAGCATCAGGGACTAACTTGTTCACATGGATGAGCCATCACAGATAAAATTATATGGGTATAATTTTCATATTGCTTCCAGTGCAATGCTGGCACTGATGTATTTGTCTGAGAACAAATTTCTTTATTTGCATATAATATAATACTCCTCATTAATGGGTTCCCATTTCTGCTAAATGGCGAATCCCTATGCTTCTAAGTCTTCAGAGGCTATTTCCACAACCAGGAGAAATAGGGCTAAGGGAGCCTAGCCCAGTTTCTCCCGGTCGTGGGCTTCAACAGCAGGAGCTGCTCGGCTCCTGGCAGCAAGCCTCCAAAAATACCCCTCCCCTTAAATGAGATTAGTGGAACCCTGTTTACCTGGTCATGAGATGCTGCAGTGACTCACAATTAGACTCCCGGCAGGAGGCTAAAACAAGCCTCCCAGTCTCAGGGGTCACTCCAGGATACCCCACACACTCACGCAGAGCATCCTGGGACTTCTAGGGGCTGGGTGGTCCCCGATCCCCTCAGGCCCTACCGGCTCCATAATGGAGCCAGTAATCATGTGAGTGACTGATTTGGCCGCCCAGGGCTCCACGGGTGCTCATGTGTGGTGGGCAACGGGCTTTGCCCCATCTGGCTCTCCATACTGCTCATGTGGAGAGCCTCTTCAATAGACATTTGGGTAAAGTTAGTTCACACAATCAGCTAGAAAATCAACACATCGTCTATACGTCTGTGTGAAGCACTCCTTGATTACTCATAACTGAACAAATGAATTAACACCATTGAAATGTGATATTGGAGATCTGTCTGCAATATTTGGTCATTCCGTTCTACGGTGCGGTTACAGCCCAGGCTCAATCAGCGCCGTGATCTAACTAAACTTTACCATTGCCACACCGTATATTTCTTTATTTTTACTGGCTGTCCCTACTACATGGTCCTTCCATTGGTGAGGAACCTAAGCATGGGGGAGGGAATACAGACAAAGACAACTGTTGAAACAAAAGAGTGAAAATTTAACTTAGAGCAAAAATAGTAACATTCAAATACTAGGCTTTTGTAAGATCTTAAATAAGAAAAACAGTAACCATAATTGCATAAGGAACACATAAAAGATGGAATAAATGCATCTGGCTATCCTATACTCTAGACTCGGCCTTAACAAAGTTCTCCCCAGTAGCTTTTCTTGGTCAGCTCTCTGCTCTCTCTGCAAACAAATGAAGCATCAAGAAAAACATACCATTACAAATTAAGCTACTGTGCTGCATATTGGTTAAAACATCATAAAGCAAACAGGCAATAAGGTTTCTGTGTTTTTTAAATTTTAATAAAATTACCTTTACATGCAGCTATTCTGCCATCCAAAATTATCTTCTGTGACCCTTCTTCCCAATCATGCCAGCTTGAACCTCTCATGGAAAGGCATACCACTGTGCCTCCAACTTTCTTCACTTGTTTCATCTTAGTAATTGTGCTATCACAGTTTAATTAGCTGCCTTTATTCTAACTTTAGCACTGTTAAATATTTATGCACTCAATGATGGTTACACAAATGGAAGACTAACTACATTTATCATTCCAAACAGGCCAATTCACAAAAAATAAAAAAATAAAAATAAAAAATAAAAAATGGGGAAGATAATAACCAGCCCAGAAAGCTGTCATAACATTTTGTCCCAAAATTATGTTCAGCTCTGCTCTTTTGTCTTAATTTATTTGAGAAAAAAACCTTTTGGTTTTTTGAATCTGGAAGCTCCAATATGCTGTTACCATGATTTAGAAATCAAGACAGATTCTTCAGAGTCAGTTAACATCTTTATTGGGGCACATGGCTTCATAAACCTGCAGGCTGTGCTAATTGTTGGAAACAGAAACGCTTTCTTCTTCTTCTCTCAAATGGTATAGTATTTTTAATGATCTGCATTATCAAGCTTGCTGCACTTACTTGCTGAAATATATATTTGTATAAGGGTGCAAGAGATTTCCTTTCTTGCTGAAATACATGATGGAATAGATGGTTCCAGGACCCTTCTGCTCCCAAGTAGATTGGATTTTATAAAATATTGTGGCTGACAACCAGAATAATGTCATCCTGGTAGAAGAGTATTTTCCACCATGTGGCTGGCAGGGGGCAGGGGTGGATCTCTGTTGATCCTTCATTTCCTCTGTAGCTGATTGTGCCTCCTGAAAATATGTCCCTGAACCCAGCAGAGCTCCTGCAGCCAGTCTGTGCCAACCCTCAGAAGATAATTTTGGAAAGCACGATTTTCTTCAGGGGAAAGGTGGGATCACCAAAAATGTCCCGTGGCTCACACAAGAGAAAATGCTCTTCCACTGGGGCATCATTAATCTGGATGCCAACAAGTGAGATCTATGAATTGTATACATTCCATACATTTGCAAGAACAACGTGTTTAGCTGTGTACTTTGCAGTGTATTTCATGAAAAGGAAAGGAAAATACATGGGAAATGCATTTAAATACAAATTATGGAGGGATCGGAGGATATATATTAGAAGATAGCAGAATGGAAATTAAAGGGAAATGGTGAAATTCAGAAGGAATGGAGACATCCATCCATCCCTACATTTGGGCATCAGCTGGGTTTTTTGAAGCTGGGTTTCCAACTAACATTACTCTGTAATATTAGAGGGTAACATTATGACCCTGCCTGTTGAAAACAATCACAAGATGAGGCTATTCTCATGATGGGGGGAAACTGGGCTACAGAAGCCCAGCCCAGTTTCTCCCCATTGTGAGAACCGGTGGGTTCGCGGGTGAGCCTGGTGGTTCCCTGGCGGCTAGCCCGCCAAAGTAGCCCTCCCCTTAGTCCAGGTTAGAGGAGCAAGCGCTCCGCTCACCCAGTTTTTCCAATCATGTGCTGCCATGGTGAGGCTCCGCGCCATAGTGACACAAGAGGAGACCCCCGCTGGGAGGCTGCAAGCAGCCTCCCAGGCTTGGGGGGTCTCTCCAGGATGCCCCATGTGCTCATGTGGGGCATCCTGGAACTTTTGGGGGCCGCACAGCTCCCGATCCCCGCAGCCCCCGCCGGCTCCATGATGGAGCTGGCAGTCATGTGGCCAGCCAATCCTGCTGCCCAGAGCTGCCTCTTGATCGTCTGCAGGGAGAGCAGGCTAAGCCCACTCTTCCCACAAACCCCCTTACAGCTCTTCACACTAATCGTGTAAAGAGCCTCGATGTCTCACAATACCAAACATAATGAAAAGGGGTGTGATATAAGATGAAACACACCATGGCAGTGGTCTAAAGACAGATGCAAGAGTTCACTGTTCTGATCAGATTAGAATCAAAAGGCAATGTTGTCCAATAATCAAGTCCCCTCGGTTCAGCCCATTGGTCCATCTCACTCCATCCCAGTGGCACTCCAGTGTTTCAGAGAGGGTTTGTTGACAGCCCTCCCTGATACCAGGCACTGAAAGGGGGATGTAAAACAGATGCTTTATTACTGACCTGTCTTCACATCCTCAAATGGATGTGTGTTCTTAGCTAATTATCAATGAATTGATTGCATCTGCATACATTTGCATAAGAGAAAAGCAATCATTCTAAAGTGGAAAAGCAGCCTGGTTCCCATGCTTTTTATGCTAGACCCACATGTGTGGTAGTAGCAGGTATAATCTCAGAAGATTATACTACTGCAGAGAAATTACTTATCCTCTATAAGTACAGGAAGCAACTTTGACTGAAAAACAATAGTTTGATATTTATGACTAACTAACACATAGGCTAAGGAAACAATAAACAGACTAACAGTTGCCTATGCAGAGAGAGGGAGAACCTCTCAGTTTGACCTCAAGACAGCAAGTAAGGAGCAGAAAAACAAACCGAGATTCCTCCTCCAAGCCATTACACATGATACATTCAAATAGACAAGCATGTTCTATGCAAAGAACAGAGACAATGCTAGAGCAAATCCCAACATATACCCCTTCTGTTTCAGTTTCCAATCCTGAGAGATTGCTGTAGATTCTCTATGATAACCATCTTATTCGTAAGAGAAACTAAAGAACAGATATACAGATATATACACATTTTTGCAGCTTCTATATTCAAGTCATAAATTATATAATTTTTATATGGGGATCCGTGTTTCGTGAGCAATATTGACACGTGCTCTTTCTACCACTGCTCCATAAAATGGGAAGGGCAGACCTGTCCACACTTTCTGTGATCTGAACTGGCACCACCTGGCATCCTTCCTCCTTCCTCCAGATGCTCATAACGATATAATCCCTAATTATAAAAGGTTTTATCTTCAGATATAAAAATGAGTACAGCACATTCTGCAATGGCAGAGCATAAGAAAATAGAAAGGATGAAGGCAATTTTGTATTGATTTTGTTCCCTCTTATGATCAAAGCAATGGTACCAATTGGCAATATGCAGCCCTTTGCTAGAGGAAGAAAATGATTAAGGAGTTCAAGGGGAGTGTAATCAAATACCTACTGTACCAATCGCCAGTCAATCAAAGATATGGGGTGGACAATACCTGATTGCCTGGAATGCTAAATTGGCTTGCCATTGGTGTTTTTTTTTTTTTTTAAAAAATGCCTGCATGCCCATGTTGCCTGTTCTTTGAGATAATGCAGCATGAATGGCTAAGAGAAAACCAATTTGTTCCATCAAAATTCACAGTGGGTGTTCCTGCACTTGGCAGATTTATTTCTTATATTAAAACTAAAAGCAATGAATGACTTATCTCTGACATTTACTGTTACCACTCTGGCAAAGCAGAGACACCAGCCAGCTTCATTTTAGCATATTGACAATGGGCAATAACTAAACACTAACAATCTCTACCCTCCTTTGGCCCCAGGCCCCATCGTGGTAATCAAAAACATAGCCATGGAATAGCAGTGGTGGAAATTTACCTGCCTGGTAGACCTGGAAATTAGCCCGTTTCCTCCCCACTGTTCTTTATCCACAGTAAGCCTCAAGCATGAAGACGAACAAGGCAAGCTTTCCGAGGTCAAACATTTTCTTGATAAAAAGAGATTAAGATGATGCTGTTAAAGGAAAGCCGGCTCAGTGTAAATGAATCACAAACAAAGGTTAAGCTAAAAATACAGAAGAAGGATGAGGAAAGAAAAGGCAAAGATCTTCCCAAGCATATGCTAGGAAGTTCTTTTAAGGGTTGTTGTTGTTGTTGTTGTTGTTGTTGTTGTCGGCATCGGCATCAATTTCTCTGGAGAAAAGGGGCTGTGTTGCCTACAAAGATGAATTCACAGAGGAAGTTGCCTTATACCAAGTCAGACTATTGGTACATCTGGCTTAGTACTGCCTACGTTGACTGGCGGCAGCTCTCCAAGGATTCAGGCAGGAATCTTTCCAAGTCAATTGAAACAGATATAGAGTAGAGATTGAAAGGAACGTGGGAAGCTGCTTTACACCAAGCCAGGCCATTGGTCCATCGAGCTCAGTATTGTCCACATTGACTGTCTTTCCTAGCACTTCCTGGCGATGCTGTCAGGGACTGAGCCTGCAGTCTTCTTGGCAGAACACCTCCTTTGCATGCAGACAGTCCCAGGTTCAGTCCTAGACATCTCTAGGTAGGGCTGCTCTCTAAGGCTCCTTTCATAATCATGAAGGATATAGCAATCCTGGGCTAGTCATGTAGTCCTGGATTATCTATTCTGATGGGCAGTATGTTTCCAAGTCCTGATACCCAAGTTCCTTTTATCCACCACTGAGCTGCGAGATTGCCTAGGAACAGCTGTTTTCAGAAAAGATAGCACCTAGAGAAAAGATCTCCAACCCTTGATTGCCTAAAAGGAGAGCATTGCTACCCCATTTGGGTATCTGTTGGTGATGACCAGACCAGTCGGTGTTATAGGCAGGGACAGGGACTTCTTCACAGTGGATCCCAAGCCATGAAATTAGGGGTGTGCATGACCCCCAAAATGTGGTTCGGTTTGAATCTGAATTGAATTTGGTTCGGTCCGTTGTTCGGTCCGGTTTGGTCCGTTCAATCGAACCAGTTCAGCGGTTCGAGCAGCAATACTTGTAAAGGGGAATTACAAGTAAAGGGGTGGGGGAGAAGCGAGGGAGGTTGTTTAAGGCTCTTGCCTGGCTCACCTCCGCTCATCACCCCCATCCTCAGCCAACTCGCCGGCCAGACCACTCAACACAGGCTGCCCGCATATATATATAGTACACATGGAACTATATATGGCTTTGTGTGATAGGTACCATATGTTGCTGCTTTATTTGTTCTGACTTCCTTAAAGTTTTATTGGCTGTGATCATTTAACCTCTGCCACCACACACCATCAATCACAAAAACACACACAGCTTTGCACTTTATCGAATCAGTGGATTTATGGCTGTCAATGCTAATCCGTCTTTAGCAAGCCGGTTGTGTCGACTTTTTCTGTGTGGCATGGGCTTTTATTTGCATATGGGTTTCTGTTCTTATTGCTGCAATTTCCTTGTAAGTCAATGGTAATTATGCCTAATAAACCTCGTCCAATTACAATAATCAGGAGAGAAATATTGCGCAAAACAAAAACATTTGTTTTTATGATGAGCTGCCTGAGGATCTTTCTGAAAGGCATTGTATAAACTCCATTTAAAAAGGTCGGTAATGACAAATGAGTTTCCCTGAAAAGCCTATTCAGACATCGAGGCTATTCTCGCAATGGGAGAAAAATGGGCTAGAGGAGCCCAGCCCAGTCTTCTCCCATCGTGAGAACCACCGGGTTCACGGGTTTCTATATAAAGAAATAATAAATAAATAAGATGGCTCCCTGTCCCCAAAGGGCTCACAATTTAAAAAAGAAACATACAATAGACACTAGCAACAGCCACTGGAGGGATGCTATACTGAGGATGGCGTACCTTGGGCTATTGATGTATTTATATATTTGTAGTTTTATTGTTTGTGTTGTAGTTATGGTCTTGTGTTGTATTTATGATTCTGTATTCATAACCTGTTTTGGTCTATTGACCACAATAAATCTCCTCCTCCTGCTCATATCCCAACTACTGCTACTAGAACAAAAAAAAAGTTCTCAAAGAAGTTTACATAGAGTGGGCTTGCGCTATCACTGCCAAGTCAGTAAGCTTGAAACCAGAGGTTTCCAGTGAGCACGTTCTCCCAGCAGGCATAAGCTCTGAATCCACCCAAGTCCAATTCTCGTGCTGGAATCCTGAGATTCACTTGACATTCTCCCAACATTCGCCACTCCCTTGTAAGCTACATTTGAAGCTGAGTGGAGAATCTTGAGAGAATTTTCAGTGGATCTTGGGCATCGAGCATGGAACTGGACTTGGGCAGGTTCAGACTTCATGCCTGTTCAGACTTCATTCCAGTGCATACTCAGTGGGAACCTCTGGCTCCCAACTTATTGACTTGGCAGCAATCATGCAAACTCACTGTATGTAAGCCTCTTGGAGAATATTTTTTGTTCTCATAGTAGAAGAATATTTATTTTGGTCAATAGACCAAGACAGGATATGAACTGTGAACCATAAGTACAATGCAAGATTGTACAACTGTAAATGTGGACCTACCCATAGAAAAAGGAAATGAAATTACTACCTGTTCCAAAAGGATTATGGAATGGCGTTTACTCTCATTCAGCTTGAGTTACTTTCCCTTGCCTCTTCCACCTAGAGCTTTCTGTCATATTCCACCACCACCCTGAGTTTACATTTGTACATTCTTTGGGACAATGACCTGGATTTTGCTGTAGAATTTTGGTTGCTTTGTTTAGAGGCATTTGGGTCTACATACCTCATTGCAATTCTTGGATTTTTATATGTAGTACTTGCACCAAAAACAGTTATGGTCTATTTTTTTCCAGAAACCAGTGAATCACATAAGCTCTTTCATTCCATCATCATTGTGGGGTGACCACAGCCACCCCACCTCCCAGATCACATCCTCACACCTGCTCCACCACAGGAGAAGCTGGGACCTAGGAGAAGCTCTCCCAATCAGGTCTCCATAATGCACATCAGGTCAGCTCCTTCATCCATGATCAAGCCATGGATGATCTCAGACTTATTTTGGACTGACCTGGCATTACAAAATAATAAGGTGAGGTTCTGTGGGTTGTAGGCACTGCTCTCCAAGGTCAAAGTGGTGGTAGGGCTGATTGAGGGGGAAACCACAATTAAATTTCTAAATTCCCTTTGCCTATTATGACCTGCTGATCTACCAACACCAAATCTTCCTCAACACCACTGGGATAGCTGCCCCAGAGACACCCCCTACATCCCCAAATGCAATGCATTGTCCCCACCCCCCCAGCCCCACCCTTGAAGGTTTCAGCCACAGCCTGCAGGTGGCTCCAGCAGAGGCTTCCTTCTTTTAAGAGCCAAGGAGCCGAAAAAGCCCAACCAACTGTTTCTTACACAGCCAATGGGCAAGGTTGGCCCAGTTGCTCGGTGGTAGAGCAATCAGAAGGACAAGCAACCTGGCGGGTAGAGAGGGAGGCCCTTCAGAGCCTGGAGCTAGCCTGACCACCCCGAACAGGGAAATGAGGTCCTTCAACAATAAAAAAGTGATGTGCAGAGGAATAAAAGGTACAAAGATATTGCTATATTATCCCTTAATGGCAAATATTATCAGTCTGGTGGGAAACAAGTCAGAAGGTCATGGCCCTGGATATTGTTAGCCACGCTGTTTCACATTTATCTCATATTTACCTGATGACTTCAATGTAATCTTTGCCATACAAGATTCATGATCCCAAATGCCTAAAAATGCAAATGAAGACACAGGCATGTTGTAATTGCTTGCTGAGCTCTCTCACATCCACTAACACCACAACCAAAATAAATCATTTTTTGCAAGCTACCCATGTTTTAACTTTGAAATGCTCTTAGACCAGCAACTTGATTACTTTGCCTTGTCAGTAAGGACAACTTGTACATTTTTGACTGACTTTCCCTTGCAACCTCCTCTCCCTCTCAGGTTGTCACTTTCCATTACATTTATTGTTAAATTGATCTTATTCCGGAAGGACTTCATCCTCTTCCCCTGTCAGTTTGCATCATCCTTATGCTTTAAGCCCATCTTATGATTCCAGATCCCTTTCCGTCTCCTTATCAATTTGCATCACTGTTCCTTTTGCATCCGTTTTACCTCGGCAGCCCTCTTGAAAGTTGTGCTGGTGAATGCAAGACAAAGTCTTTCCCTCACCACAAGCTTTCCACCAAAGAGCATCCGAAGGACCATGCCATGTGTTACAATCCACATCAACAACCCTGTCAGAGACTCCAGAGCCACAGTGTTCGTGGCATTGTTAAACTGCATCATGGAAGAAAGCCACTCAGAAGACCCAATTCAGCCATGTTTCGCTCTCCTGCTGGACTCGATGGGAAAGGGAGATGGGAATTTGAGATGGAGATATGCCCCAGACACACCCCCACATCTGACATCAGTCACAGAGGCATTATTTTGGTCCCAAACGGGGCCCTGGGGCCCTGTTTGGAACCGAAATCAGCCCACGCTGTGTTGGCAGCACAGCCAGAGTGACTCTCCCTGCCTTAATGGTCTCACTGCCAATGCAGTGGGGCCGATCAATCTCTCTCCCAAAAGGGGCCGCATGGCCATGTTTATGAGGGAGATCGGCCCATGCTGCGTTGGCAGCACGGCTGGAAGGCAGGGAGAGTCACTCTGGCCCACACTACCCAAAACAGTGCGGGCCGATCTCCCTTCCAAATGGGGCTGTGCAGCCCCATTTGGGAGGGAGACCACACCCCCGCATCTGACGTCAGACGTGGGGGCATAGATAGCCGCTCCCTTGCATCTGGCATCAAATGCGGGGGTGGGGAAGGGTGGCTGCAGTGGTGCCCGCACACACAGGCTGCTGCCAGCCTCCCTACACTCCTGGAAAGAGCTGAACTGGCTGCTGATTGGTTTCTGGATCCAATTCAAGGTGCTGGGTTATTACCTTTTAAAGCCCTTAACAGATTGGGCCGTGGACACCTGAAGGACAAGGGCTTCTGCCCGCCCAACAAGATCATTGAGGGGCCTTTGCTCCGTGTGCCAAGATTGACAGAGGCTAGATCGTCATGCAGACTGTCGACAGGGCCTTCTCTTCTGTTGCCCCTAGACTCTGGAATGCTCTCCCAGTAAACATCCGCTCTGTGACAACTGTGGCAACTTCTTAAAAAAACACACAACTAAAGACCTTTTTATTTATTCAGGCTTTTACCTCCTAAAGGCTCCAGGTTTCTCAGCTTTCTTGCGTTTGTTTCTTTTTAATTGTTTCTTGGCATTTTATGGTTTTAATGTTTGATTTTAAGGTTTTAAATGTAACTTTTACAGAACTTTATTGCATTTTAGCTTTTGTAAACTGCCTTGAGATGCGGTATAAACATTGAACATTCCCCCTTCATGGTGACCCTGTTTGAGTACAACTTAATAGCAGCACCTTCCAGCCACCATTCTGCTGCAGATGGGCCTAAGATTCGGTGTCAATGGGACTAGCGGCAGCAATCAAGAAAAATACTCCCATTATTTAGAGGAGATTTCCTTCCTTCTGTGTGGCAGTATTTTGAGATGCTGAAAGACCCTTATCAGGAGGACAAATGGATGCTGCTGTATGATTCCATGGGGAATTTTTCTTTTTGGAAGAGCATTTTTCTCCTTATCAGTCTCTCCTTTGTGGGTTTTTTCCCCCCCAAAGTGGGATGAAAACACTTCCCTGAGAAATCAAAGTCTCCTTCAAATGCTGCAAGGCAGGTGAACACTTTGGCACTGGCTTGGACTGCTCTGTCACGGAAAGGCATCGAGCCAGGCTGCACATGTTCAAATGAAAACAGGTTTAAAACTATGCAACAGCAACAAATACCTATATATCACTCTTCAATGTAAGCCATGGAGAGAGTATTCCCAACGATGGGACATGCAAACAGAAGAGAGAAGTGAAATCAGGGAGCTCAGCACTGAGGGCAAAGCTGGGAGAAAACCACCTTTTGGAAAGATCAGAGTTAATTGTTACGGCTGTCACCTGTTCAAAGACATCTTACTTGATTAAGCGTACGAGCGTTAATTGATGGACTGGTTAATTAATAACTTAAATCTGCATATGCATAAAACAATAGTTAGGAAGAAAACAGGTAACTGTAAGAACTGGGATAAGAACCCTTCCAAGTCTCAGATCTCACCCCCCCCCCTTCTGATTGCCTGCCATAGTCCATAGTATTGGTAACAACCATGGCCACATCAAAAAAGATATTTTTCAGACATTCAAGGTCATGAGCATCTTAAGCTTTTAAAGCTTGTTATTGTTCATAAACTTCCAAATGACTAAAACTATTTTTTTTAAAAAAAGACATTCGATAAAAGGCAGGTAGATAACCAATTAGATTCAGATATAGGAGACTGATTGTTGGTCTATAATCAGAAGTTTAGCAGGTTGGAAAATCCTCCTGGGATGAAGTGAAACTGCACCTAAGTATATTAAAGAAGCAGTAATGATCCATAGCTTCCATCAGTAAGTAACCAGAGTAATAGCCATTAACCAGTGGTGTGGATTTACTGCTGATCCTAATATTTTAATGATTTCATAAAGGAATAAAACAGGAGCCTGGCCAGCTATGACCAGGGAACATTTAATACAATCCTTTCAGTCACTAGCAGTAAACTGGGCAATAGCTCCTCTCCCTCTCATGTTGATGAACACCTCGTTTTGTGCGTGCTGCACAACATTTGTCATCTCTTCTGAATTCATGTTGTAGCAACGGGTACCATTTAGAGACACGTCTTTATAAGGGAAGGGCTACAGCTCAGTGGAAGAGCATCTGCTTTGCCTGCAGAAGGTCATGGGTTCAGCATCTCCAAGCAGGGCTGGGAAAGATCCTGAGGGGCTGCTGCCAGTCAGTGCAGACAATACTGAGCAAGATGGACCAATGGTCGGACTCAGTATAAAGCAGCTTCCTACGCTGCTATGTAAGAAAGAAGATAGGAGTTTAAAGAGAGTCCTTACTTGCAACACAATTCTACTCAAGGCCAGTTTCCCTAAGCAGCCTGTGGACCAGCTTGCAAGTTGACAGAAGCCTCTAGCTGCCTGTAGCAGCTGCTGACTCTGACAGCTGCTACGGACAGATGGAGGGTTGCTCTCAGTGATGCAGGCTGCTGCTGCACCATCAGCTTTTTTACCCTCTTTGGTCACAGCTGCCTTCTGCCAAGAAGTGACCTGGCATTTGGATGTCACAAACGGCAGTGAGAAAGGAAGTAAGTGCACTTCTGAAACTCCCCAAGTGTGGAAACAGGAAGCCAAAACAGAGGGAGAATTCCTCTAGTAATAGGATGTGGATCTTACTCCGCATTCAGTAGGTGGTGGTGGTGGTAGTATGCCAAGGCCAACAGGGATGACTCCTATTGGTTCCTCACTGGTCACCTGGGCTGAAGAACAGCAGTACCGCCTCCAAGCATTACAAAGGCGGCACTATAGTACAGAAGCCTTCGTGCCAAAATCTCTTTCTGACTAGGAGCGCGTCCTCATGAGCAGTGAGGAAGGGCAAGAGGGTTAGTAGGGAGGAAGCCCAAAAGAGCTTACCTCCCTGCACACGAGCAATGGTGTCCTCTTCGGCGGGCAGAGCGGCTGCCCAGACAGCTAACGGCTTCTGCCGGTAACTCAGGCAGGTGAGAGGTGTTGCCCTGCATTGCTCTGCCCACCAGAGCTCCAATAATGCACCTCACGAGTGCAAAGTGCATTATGGGTATCCCCCCTCCCCTCCCCTCCCCGTGGTCTCCTCAGTCTGCCAGCCACGGCTGCCATTCGATCGCAGAAACGGAGTTAGGAGAATGCTCGCTCTCCTAACCTTGTTTTAAGAGGGTGGCTCTGGAGGTTGCTGCTGAGAGGCTGACGGGATTGGTCCTGATCCCAGCAGGGCACACGCCCAGGCAAAACTGGGCTGGGCTTCCTTAGCCCAGTTTTGCCTGCGCATGTGAATCGCTTCTAGAAATTCCTTTTGTGGTGCTGGGAATAAGGCACATGAGGACTATCGCTAGAGTTCCTGGTTTGGCACCCCTAGCCCCTGACCGCCTCCCACGGTTCAGAATAAGATGTGTGAATTCCAGATGTGGGGGAAGCGTAGGCATAACCACTGACATGCGAGAGTCCCCACTTTTGATGTTGGACAAAGATACGTATTGAAACCAGCACACAAATCATTTGCACTTCTCTTTCCCTCTTGCCACATTTTGTAACACCTGAGTGTGGCTCTTAGAGATTCCGCCCTAGTGTGGAACTTCTTTCTTGAGATCTGCCGGAGGTAATCCTGGCCTGGTTACAACCCCGCAAGTAAGGCCAGCTGAGAAATAGTCTTCCAGCTTTCGTTCTCTTTGTTTTTGTGAGCAATTAACTCTCTCTTTGAAAGGAAGGCATCCAGACAAGTGGCTTAATCAAGCTAATCAGCCCCGGCATTGTACTATGGCTATGACTTTGTACTACATCCCGAAAGATCTCCATTATACAAATTCAGTACATGGAAAGTAGGCTGGTATTCACACCGAGTACCAGTCCCTTCTTGTTGAGCTGGTGGTGTGATCCTACAAATGGCTAAGTCCTGTACCATCTTCGCAAACGCAGTGGAAGATGATGGCACTCATCAGGTATCATCAGACACCCCACACTGAGATCCTCCAGCCTGATTGCCAATAAGTGATGTATTTACACGAGTTCCATATCTGTTGCTTCAGCCCATGATGAATGAGGCAATTTATTATCTAAGAGAAATACAATAAATATGCAAGGCAGGGAAGCTCATCTGAATTTGGGAAACCAATTTATTTCCAGTGGAGTGAGGCAAAATATGTGTGTGGTATGTGCGTCGCCCTACATTTTTGCAAAGCTTTTTACAATCCAACACATCTTCCTTGAAGCCATAGCATAAATAAGTCGAGCTGTCAGTTTGGGTCTCTCAAGAAGGCAGTGCGTGGCACAGAGCTTGAAAGCATACACCAGGTGGTGGAAAGAGAACGAAGCACATTCCTCAGAAACGGTTATTGCCAGTGTAAAGTACCTTCCCTTTGCCTGGATTTCAAGCTGGACTCATTTGTTGAGTCATAGTGCTCATTTCACGATCACCACATTCTCCATTGCATGTATCTAGTTCAATCTGGAATGCCACAAAATTTAACCAGATGGTGTATATTGATAGGGAAGTCCACCATATGCACCCAACTTCAGCAAGATTCATGCTAGAAGTGGAACATCACAGAGATTTGCAACATCTTTAACTACTAAGAGAGCTCATCTATCAACATGAGCTTCTCTCAAAAGAGCTTCTTTCCCACACCCTCTGGCTTCCTTCTTCAAGAAGCTTAGGGGGAAAGAATCACTTTCCCCCAAATAGCTGTACTATTTGCTATGTAAAATTGTAACCAAGGAGTTGGGCCATTACAAATGTGGGTTCCGTGCCAGTACAGGCTCATCAGTATTGTTTAGCTTTCTGGTTCAGGTAATAACTTCTAAAAAGTGATACAGTGACTGATTCAGGCACTTTGAATGGATCTAAATAAATTTCATGAAGATCAACGCTCTTCTGAACATAAGACCAGCCCTGCTGGATCAGGCCCAAAGCCTATCTGGTCCAGCATCCTGTTTCACACAGTGGCCAAGCAAACACCTCTAAGAAGCCCACAGGCAAGAAGTGAGGGCATGTCCTCTCTCCTGCTGTTGATCCCCTGCAACTGGGATTTAGAGGCATCTTGCCTCTGAGGCTAGAGGTGGCCTATAGCCACCAGACTAGTCACTGATAGAACTATCCTCCATTAATTAATGGTCAAAACAATATAAAAACCATTCAAAACCATTTAAAACCAATTAAAATACCTTTAAAAACAATTAAAAACCTTGGAAGGCCAGGCCAAATAAGTAAGTTTTCAGGGCTCTCTTAAAAGCCGACAGTGAGCCACCACCACCATTTATATACCGCTTTTCAACAAAGGTTTCCAACGCAGTTTTCACAGAGAAATAATAAATAAGATGGCTCCCTGTCTCCAAAGGGCTCACAATCAAAAAAGAAACCTAAGATTGACACCAGCAACAGTCCCTGGAGGTCCTGTGCTAGGGGTTAGGGATATCTGCCAAGAGTGCTGCTTTCCATAGGCCAGGAGCAGCTACAGAAAAGGCCCGGTTCTGAGGCGCCACCAGATGTACCTTCACACATCATCACTTCCTTCATCTTCTACCTCCCCTTTTTCACACACAATCACAAAGCAGGAGTGCACACAGACAGCTCCCACACTTCTCCCACCCTATTGCCGGTTGTGGGAACCAGCCTAGTGTGGATACTGAGCTAGGTGGACCAATGGCCTGACTCAGTCGAAGGCCCCTTCCTGGGCTCCGATACCATTTCCCACCATTGCGTGCCATGCTGGATAAGGCCTGTCTTCTTTCTTGGCCCACAGAGTCCTCTGCAGCCCCCAATGGCAATGTTTTAATCTCTCTTTCTCGCTTTTCAACTTGTCTCCGTGTGTGTAATATTGCTCTACAGGCTACACCTTTTATCTGTTTCTGATGAGTGAAATCCATCAGATGGTGACTGATGTAACATTGGAGCTTTCCTTCCTTCGCACAATGTTTCATTCAGTCGTAACCGAATACATTCAGGAATGCATACCTGCTGTCATCTAAAGAAACAAAAGTTCCTATTAGTGTTTCTGTAATTCATGTACTACTCTCTGGACAGCCAGATAATTTCATTGCTACACTCTTTTCTTATTTGCTTTGAAGGCGTCTTTTGTGTCAAAAGGGAAGAAAATTGAATTTGGCTTTGAAATTCATCTTTACTTGTAAACAATTGTTCCTCAAGTACATGCACAAAGGAAACCATTTCTCCTTGTAAAAGACTGCAGCTAGTTTATCTTATGGAGCTCCATCAGAGATCAGGTTTTATATTGGATTTCTATACCCTAGGAAAAGAAGCACACTGAGTGCTTTAAAAAGACTGATTTTTCCACCCAAGCCTTTTAACTGGATTGTGGTTTTAAATTGTTTTAAGGTTTTCATTTTTGAACTGCTTTATGTTGTTGTAAACCGCCCAGAGACAGAAGTTTCCGGCGGTCTACAAATCTGAAAAATAAATAAATAGGTCTCCATCCCACCTCTTGATTTTGCTAAGAAGGCAAGCACTGATTTTGCTAAGGGAGTTAATTGTGGCTGAATCATGCAAATATGTGGGAGCGGAGGCATGTCAAATAATCTGCCAATTAAAACAGGCGGCACAATTAGGCTTTTTCAGGTGCAGGAGCCATATCATCATCATGACTGTAATTCCTTCCAACTCTGACGATGAAACTTACCGTGCAGGTCTACAGGCACCTTTCTGCAGTTCACCAAACATTTTTGGGATTTGTGTGGAGTCGTCCTCCTATGCATAGTTATTTCCAGGTGAAATGCTTACTTACTGTATTAGGAGGGGGATGTGCAGGGAAGCAGTTTGCAAACTGTGTGCCAGGGAACCCTGGAGTTACTTAGATGCTTAACACAGGCGTTAAAGATGTGTTTTCCCCCTCTGCTCATCCCCAAGACTAATTCAGCTTTTCATTTGGGAAGTGCAGGGTCCTTTCTAAAGCTGGCTAACTTTGGGGGAGCTTTCTTCCATTATCTTGTTTCCCTGTGGCCTCAACCGAGGCCCAGAAAACTTAAGGACGAAGCTGGGGGATTATTGAGCATCGTGCCTAGCCCATCCTCTGGGTGCTACATTCAGCTACCCTCTGGATCCTGCTCAGCCCAATTCTGTCTCCGGCCCCATCTCATCATGGACCAGGAGACTAAGTAAGACCCTGCAGCTACTGCAAGTCTCATGGGACCCAGAAACCCCCTCTCGTGAGATCCTCTTGCAAGACAGTTTGAGTCAGTCCCTGTTTAAAGGGATTTCACCAGACTCAAACTGGGGCAGTCCTATTTGAGTGGAGGTGGCATTCTCCCTACAAGGGAAGAACTGGGCTCTCTATTATTCTAGGAGAAGAGAGAGTTTGGAAGCTTGGTTATATTCAAAGGACAGTACACAATTTCACTGAGACTGAATACAGCACAACAACAATGGTGAGTCCCTGGTCAGGCATGAATAGCTGGCAGAAATATATTTAAAACACTAGATTTCAGTATGTTTGCCAGAATGATCAGAGCAGGGATTCTGAAACTGCAGATATGTATGCTTTGAAACAGTGATTCAGTCTGAGTCAGCTCCACCTGTGAACCATTCTGCCTTTGGAGCGGACTCACTCCTTAGGTCTATTTGAGAAGGAAGAGAAAAGAAGCAAAAATAATAAATAAATAAATGAATGAATGAATAAAAATATCATGCAACAGCTTTGTGGCTGCTCACAAGCAAGGGATGCTCTTGTAGTAGAAAGCAGGAATTGTCCCCTTTGCTGAGCAGGGTCCGCCTTGTATTCATTTGAATGGGAGACTCCATGTGTGAACACTAAGATATTCCCCTTAGGGGATGAGGCTGCTCTGGGGAGAGCACCTGCTTGCTTGCATGCATGTAGAAGGTTCTATGTTTCCTCCCTGGCAGCATCTCCAGACAGGACTGAGAGAGACTCCTGCCTGCAGACTTGGAGAAGCTGCTGCCAGTGTGTGAAGACAATACTGAGCTAGATAGACCAAGGGTCTGACATAGTAGAAGTTAGCTTCCTATGTTCCCCAGGTGTCTGTGAGGGGGGCATTGTGTCCCCATTTTTAAAAATGTGTGCATCAAGATGGAAATACTAGGCTTGTTCACACAGTTGCTTGAATCTAGGTTTAATGTGGGTTACCAACGTTGATATGATTGTATGAACCCATGCCAAGGAAGTTTATGACCCGGGATTCCCACCTTGGCATATGTTCACACAACCACTTCAGTGTTAGTAACTAACATTAAACCTAGATTCAAGCAGCTGGGTGAACAGGCCTATTGCTTTAGAAGTAACTGGGGTTGCATCCAGACTAAGTTAGCCATGACTAAGACCCATTGAAATGTAATGGGATTTGTCTCAATGATACTTAGTCAAGACTAACTTAGTTTGATGCAGCCCTGTCTTCTAGTTTGTTGGTTTCTTTAACTTTTATGAATCAGATATTCTGCATACTTTGCTAAGCTCTGTAGATCCCAGACAGCATGTGTTTCTCTGCTGCTCAGCTCTGAAAGACAGTTTTAATGAGAAAGAAGGTGTGCCAACATAGTCAAAAATCTATTTGGCAAGTGTTCCTTCAATCTAATGATGTTTGACTTATTTGCCTTATACTGTCTGTTGAAAGCAAATACTAAATCTAAGCCAACATTCATTTATTTTATGTGCAAGAGGACAAAGCATTTCATGGCAGAAAGACAACATTTTCAGAGATCTTTGCCAGATCTTCAAATAAATGTAATTAAATGAGCTAATTGGCTACCTGAGACAATTTTTAGAAGAGCTGTATATGCATGAACAAACAATTATTGCAGTGTTCTTAACATAAGAATGGTGCTGATAGAAAAATAATAGGCATCAAATAATGCTCTATGAACAATTGCTATGTAGGGTTTTGTTTGTTGTTTAAAGACCCAATATTCATGGAAGGAAAAATAATAAATCAAAATAAATGGAAGGATCTTTGATATCAGAACACTTAGGCCTTTAAACCTATCGAAGCAATTAAATCGGGAGAGGAATGGGTGGTCTATCTCACACAATGGGAGAGATTGAAGCCAAAAGAGTTGCAGTCACTTGGGTATGGAGAAGAGAGTGCAGAGATACTGTTCCCCATAGAAAGACTGGATTCCAGAAGATTCAAAATCAGGGGTTCTCCAATCTGCTCCCCAGATGCCACAAGGCCCTTGGAGATTATGGGCGCTGAAGTCAAATGACATCGCATTTGAGAACACAACTTGAAGAAGGCTGGACCAGCACACTACAAGCAACCCAAAGCTTCTGCTTATATTATCTGTCGCATTGTTGATCCTGCCCCCCTCTCCCTCTGTAACAGTTAAGGCAACTTTATGAACTTCTCATTCACTGTGCTGTTACTACGACTGTGAATACTTCTATATCACTTTTCAACAAAAGTTCTCCAAACATGGGGAAATACCTGGGGAAATAATAAATAAATAAGATGGATCCTTGTCCTCAACTGGACAAGGATGGAACACTGGAACTGGATGGGGACCGGTGCTCTCCCCAGCTACATATAAGAGAATCATCATTTTAAAGCACTTTCTTTGCTCTGCTGGCCGGTGTAAGGCTGCCCTAACAAGCCTTAACCAGTGGGCATGTGCAAAGTTGGGTCGGTCAGAACTGACACGGTCTGGTTTTATCCAAATCGGACAGGTTCAGAAAGAGTCCGAAACTAAACTTGACAGGCCACATCTAGGTTGGGCTTTTCTGACCCCTTTCAGAATAAATCAAGAGTTTTCCAGAGTTAGCACAAGTCTGCTTTAAAAAAAAAAAATTGTGATCCTCGCTGGGGGAAGGGACATCTTCTGCCCTTTATCCGCCCGCCTGCCCACCTGCCTGCCCGCATGCCTACCTGCACACCTCCTCTCCCATAAAACAGTTTTGTAAAGGTGAGTTTTTTTGCCCATTGTGACTCATAAGCATTTAATTTCCAGCTTTCTCCCCTGATTCTCTGATGTTACATCACTTCCCCTGCGACTCTCTGTTGTCATGTTACTTATGTTCTGGTTTCACAGTGAGTATCCGTGGTTACTTTAAAATAGATTCAGATTTTCTGACTCTGACACTGATCCCGATCCTGATCCCAACCTGACATTTGGAAGGGCCCAAAGAACCCCAAACTGACATTTGTGGGATCAGGTCAGACCTGATAGGAACATAGGAAGCTGCTATATACCGAGTCAGACCATAGGTCTATCTAGCTCAGTATGGTCTTCACAGACTGGCAGCAGCTTCTCCAAGGTTGCAGGCAGGAATCTCTCTCTCTCTCAGCCCTATCTTGGAGATGCTGCCAGGGAGGGATCTTGGAACCTAGATGCTCTTCCCAGAGTGGCTTCATCCCCTGAGGGGAATATGTTACAGTGCTCACACATGGAGTCTCCCATCCATATGCATCCAGGGTGGACCTTGCTTAGCT
Source organism: Hemicordylus capensis (assembly GCF_027244095.1). NCBI lineage: Eukaryota > Metazoa > Chordata > Lepidosauria > Squamata > Cordylidae > Hemicordylus > Hemicordylus capensis. Next base: position 27,049,008 of record NC_069667.1, read on the forward strand.
AAGGGGACAAGTCATGCTTGCTACCACAAGACCAGCTCTCCTCTCTCAACCTTTAAATTCCTGTACCAGCCCCTTGCAGGATGCCACATCACACATACCCCGAGGGTACGGTAGCTGCCCTGGGCAACCTCCTGGCTTGCTTACCATTAAATTGGGCCTGGTTCTCCATTTCTCTAGCTCCCATCTTCCCCACATTCACCCATGAAGCCCTGAAAACCCATTCGTAGGGATCCCTCAGAATGTCTGCTTCCCTGACTTCATTCCACCTCGACAGCCTTCACAAACTCGGAAAGGTTCAAACAAACCTACAGTCTTTGCATTGCTTTAAAAAAAATTAACCCTCCAAAATTCCACATTTTCAGGGGACTGCTGGCAAGGAGAAGGAAAGCTGTGTTTCTATTGACACTCTTGAGGTTTGTGACTCAGTGGGGACTACACCCAATTATCATCCTAATGCAATTTCAGCTTCTACATTTGAGCATTCGTCAGCAGAGTACACTTTAAGGTCATTCACACAACCAGGATAGGGATGGGGAGGGCAGGAAAGACAGCGATGAACCTACCTCTCCCCCTCCGACAATCACCTCTTCAACGGGCTGTTGTGTGCCCACACAATCTGCAGTGCTCCAGATCACCGGAGGCTGGGGAAATGAGCCTCCAGGAATCCCAAAATGCACCCCACAAGCAGTTCAGTACATTGGGGGATTCCCCCATGGGTCAGACACTCTAGGCACCCAACCGTGTGCACTCACACACAAGCCGGAACCTGGGATTAGGGGCATGCTCGCGCCCTTGAACCCAGGTTAAGGACCACGGTTTAAAGTTGGGCTAGCACTGGAGGAAATGCTGGGATCAAGAGTGATCTCAGTGCTCCACACAAGCAGTCCAACCCTGCCCTAGACTGGATTGGGCTGTTTGTGTGAACAGCCTCTCGGTTTTATAAGGTACTAAAACCTTTCAAGTTTTGAGATGTCTGCTGTACTTTTGTTCATCAGAACTGCTGATTTTCCTTCCTAGGATTGTTATCGTTCCAGCTGGTATTTTAATTGCAGACATAATGTCAATTTTACATAGACTCCCTGGGGGGGGGGGAAATGTTAACCAACTGTAATTGATGAACAGCCTTCCCTTATTCAAGTCTTTTAAAACTAGTTAGTTGACTGCTGTTTTCCTAAAAATAGTAGATTTTAACCTTGACTTCTAGAATAACTGTTTCATTTATATATTTAGGCTATTCTAAAGCCACTTTTCTATTTTAAAAATATGCCTTCAAAGGGGTTCTTAGACTTGGTCATTGTGGCTGGGTGGGCTTATGGGAGCTGAAGTCCAAACACAGCTGGGGATCCAAGTTTGAGAACACCTGAGTCAAAGTAATAAAAATAGTTAAAACAACAATATGTATCACAGCAGATCAAAACAACACTTAAACAGCAATAAAATTCTTTAAATTTTAGACACTTAAAAGTTAAGAAAAGTACAAAGTCATCAATTTCCAGGTGACTTGAAGAAAGAAAAAAGTATTCTTCTAGCACTTAAAGCATAGATGCCAGGCAAACTTCTCTGGAGAGAAAATCCCACAAGCATACCGCAACAGAAAAAGACTTATTTCTGATAACCATCAGCTAATGGTTGTTCTGATGATAACCATCAGAACTATGGCCAACTGATCCAGCACTCATATCCCAGAACTGTAAGAATATCATCAACATCTCCAGTCTCATGCTGGAAGGGGAAGCTTTGAGAAGTGCGTAAGTCATGGGCTGGGGTTAGGACAGAAACTTGACAGAGCAGTGCCATGTCTGGAGCGGAGGGCTGGCCTACCAACCAACGTCAATTGGTAGACCAGCTCTCCTGTTTTTCCAGGGAGAACTGGGCTATCAATTGGAATTAGCGGGTAGACCAGCCCTCTGCTCAAGTCCATCAGCCCACCTTTGTGGACAGGTCTACCTGGGTCCAGAGTGGAGGGCTGGTCTACTCACCAATCCCAATTGGTAGACCAGCTCTCTCCAGAAAACACCTGTTTTCCCAGCAAAATGAGCCTCAAAATGGCATTCGAATCACCCAAACCAATTTGGATCAAAATGGGAGAGATTCTCGGACCCGAATCAGGCCCTCTATTTTGAGAGCAATTTCATTCAGGGTTGAACTTGCAAATCATCCCCAATTTGACCCAAATCGATTCAATGGTGAATCAGATTGCACACCCCTACATGGTTGGCAAACCCACTTTAGGTCTCGGCACCCTTCGTTTTCTATATGAAACATTGTGTCTAGAGTCCAAATCGCCTGTGTTGTGGGAACCAGCTGCAAGACCTGGACCACGATGACAAAGTCAGGAGTCACAGAAGTAAGTCACTTCAGCTAGGCAGCTTCAGAAGGCATCTTAAGGACTGCCAGTTGCAGACTGGAGAGAGAAGAAATGAGAGGCCCTGCCACCTCCTATTAATTCTTGTTGCGATTCCATCTGCGCATGAAGTAGCCTAATGATCCAAGCAATTGCAGTCACTTGTCAAGGATCTTTTCACTTATTTTCCTGCAAACAAACTTGCTGATGATATTAGTGGGCAGCTGCCAGAATTCATCACGGCACTTAACACATCCTTGGCAGTCGCTGACAGATGTGAAGATGCTGGAGTATGCTGTGGTTGGCACACATGATGACAGCCCAAAGCACAATTCACTTTTCAAAAGTATATTTAAGGGAGAAGTGCGAAAGAAAGGAAAATAATTTTACTAACCTTTGGAAAGCAGACTATATTCTAGGCCCGGGAGGGGCTGTCATTTCAGGCTACAATTCGCATAGAAATTGATCTCTCAGTTTCGGCTCAATCCAAACTTCTGATGGTTTTCTTTGATTTTGATTCTACTCTGTTCTGTTAAAAGTCTCAGGATTGTTTTTTCCACCAGTATATTTACTACTCAAACAACTGGTTCAATAATATGTTGCAAGTATGCATTTTAACAAGTGTTTTCCGTTTCCACACAAGCGTATGGAATGCACAGCATCTGTAGATACCTCGGTATTTTATAAAACTTGAATTGCTACGGAGAAGGAGGCATTTGAAACCATGCATTCTGTCTTGAATTTTAGCGGGGGGGAATTCAGTAACATTCCTAGATTTCTATCTGTAATTTCCAAGGTTCACTTCCTGAAATTGCCAATAAGTAGATCTCAGGAAATGCCTCTCCTTGCCACTTTCATGCGACTGCCGTGGTAGTGGTGGTGGGTGCTCCTGGACCCTTGAGGCAAGCACACAGGCCACCATTTTGGAGTCTGCCACGTGATGCAGACCAGCCAATCTGATTTCAGGAGTAGCATTTTAAGAAACCAGCTCTATAGCACTCACTTTTAGTTGCTTGGACTGAGCAGCCCTCCCTCCCACCCATTTCAGTGCACATCTTCCTCTATGCATTAACACTCTTCTGTATGGCTTATTTTCTTTCCAGTTTAATGAAAAGCTACTGTTAGATTTGTTTTATTTTTAAAAAATGTTGTCAGCGAAAGCTGGATTAATTTGTTCATGTGTCTAGTAATTTATTTTCATATAAAACAAAATGACAGTGCGACAGCTGGGAACTTTTAAAAATAGCCTGTGGGCTTTATTTATTCAATATTTCCAAGTCTAAATCAATCTAATTATTAGAATAATTCCAAGGTTCTAAAATACGTAAACTTAAAAATCTACTTAGTTAATTTGTGTGAATTTACATGTCAAGCATCACAAAAGGCATTCTTAATATACTTGGGGATTTTATAGACTTCCATTTGCGACCTCTTAAAAGTTAAATGTTACATTTTTTACTTTAGATATCTCGCTACCAAGACACAATGCAACTGGCAAGGAAAAGCAAAGAGGATTTAATTTTATTACCCAAAATATTTCATCCTCTCTTCTCTAACTCTATATTGCAGTAATGTATTTCGTTATTTACATGCTGTGGGGGAGACAGACAGCCAAATACGAACAGGGGTTGGAGAGACATTTAGAATACAAATAAAAGTCTCTCTTTTCACCATTATGACAAGTGGAAACCAGAAAGACGTTGAAGTTGAGATTCAGCCTGGCTTACTTAAATATTTATAGCCTAAACTGAAGGAGGATGAAATATGAGAAAATCAAGGAATTGTTACTGTTGGGAGTCACACTGAGGAGGTCTTTCTGGAGGTGGTGTGAGATGATCAGCCTGGCCATAGATAAACATGGCTGGGCTGGAAATGATATGGTATCAACTCTTTGCAGACATCCTGATGTCCACCTCTTCCTGCATATAAGCAGGGAGGGCTGCAGTGAGAGTAGAACAAACCCATCAGGTGAGATGCCAGGAGGAAATGGGAACCCATAACTAAGGTTAGAGGAGGCCTATCTGACCAGGGGGACCCCAATGTTTGGGCTAGGCCCAGGGGTGGCCCTTCCATGAAGCAAGGTGAGGCAGTTGTGGCAGATGGCAGATTACTGGGATGCCAGCAAGGCAGAAAGATGCCCTTCTGACACTCACTTCAAAGAAGAAAAAAGGGAAGGAAGGAAGGAAGGAAGGAAGGAAGCTAGGCTGCTCTTTGTATCCCACAGGAACTGCTGTATGACCCAGATAATGAGAGAGGCAATTTCCCTCACAGGGACTACAACTTACATCAGTCCCCATACCTTTCTTTCTTCCCAATCAACAGAGGAATGAAGGAAGAGATCATGCAAGAATGCAAAAAAGGAATCAATCAATCACACATGCTGCACACATTATTCCTGATATCCCACAGGTTAGAGCAATGGGGGAAGAAAGGAAGGAGCCCCTTCCTTTCCCCCAAGTTCTGAAACCCTAAGGCTTTGCACACAAGCACTGAGGAGAGCCTGAATGGGGTTTGTGGGTGAGTGGGCTTGACCCACTCTCCCTGCACATGAGCAGGAAGCCCTCTCTGGGCGGCCGGATCAGCAGATTATTGGGATGCCAATAATTATTAGATCGGCTGCCCAGACAATTACCAGCTCCGTCATGGAGCCGGTTGGGGTGGCAGGGTTCGGGGGCCTCCCAGCCCTCGGAAGTCCCAGAATGACTTGTGCAAGTATGCAGGGCATTCTGGTGAGCCCCCCAATGCCAGGAGGCTTGTTGTAGCCCCCCGGTCAGGAAGCCACTCATGAGTTGCTGTGGAACCATGCTGTGCTGACACATGATCAAAATGGGGTTAGTGGAGCATATGATCTCCTAACCTTGTTTAAGGAGGGGCATTTAAGAGGGCTCGTCTCTAGGAACCACATGGCTCCTGTTGCAGCACACAACCAGCTGAAACCAGCCTGGGCTCCCTTAGCCCGGTTTCAGTGGGTCGTGAGAATAGCCTCCTTGTTGACTTGAAAGTGAAGGTTTAGGACGGTGTAGGAAGCATCATCACCATCATCAGTACCTGTTCTGTGGCCAAGGTGAAAGCAGCACCTGCACTCCCGGGAGTCCCAGTGGCTGACAGATGCCCATTTTTGTTGCAGTTGGTTTAATGCACAAGGCTGCAAAGTGAGGGCAGGAAACGTTGCCCTCACTCTGATTTAGCTTCATGACATCATCAAGTGGCGTCATTGCAAAGGAATCAGAGTGCCCATGCTCTGGAGCCTTTTGGGTCAAGGAAAGGGCTCCCACCTGCAACCAAGAATATAGTCCACAACTCTGTGAAAAGCTCTACCCCCAACTTCACAACTGAGTGCCACCAGAGCAGGGGGGCAATCTGCCAGGTTCTCAGATACTGCAGCAGGTTCATGGCAAGGGAGCCTGGAGCTCCTAGCAACATGCCGTAAGTGGATGTTATAGCAGGGACACAAAACAAGAGATGGAGTATTAACTACAGCTATGGTTATTGTGAACAAGGGTTCACAATGAAGCTCTTACCCATCAAAATTGGCGATGAGGGATAAAAGCCAAGCAAGATTCTGACAACAAAAAGAAACAGCTTTCATCTCAAAATGTAAATGCTCACTTTTAAAAAAATGCAAAGCTTGACTTTTCCTCACCACAGGCACCATAAGTGCTTGAAGGCTCTCCATTGCCTGTAGCCATTCATTCATAATGTCCAAGGTGAGCACTTATTGTGATGTAGCCTGTCAGGTTGGCTCATTCACATCATATACTGTTAGATCATCTAATGTGATTTGACAGATGGGGCTTGACATAATATGACATGAAATATGTCACAAAGGAAATTTCAAAAGCAATTTCTGGGAGGGGGAGTAATAGATCTCCTTCTTTGCACACAGAGAAAGACACGCTTCTCCATTTATAACCTATGGAGAGACACACACACACCCCACAAACATATATATGACTAACAGACAAGTGTATGCACCAAACAAAAGAAATATGGCCATAACGTATGGATGAGGAAAGGAGAGCTAGTCTCGGAGAGAAGAGCTGGTCTTGTGGTAGCAAGCATGAATTGTCCCCTTAGCTAAGCAGGGTCTGACCTGGTTGCATATGAATGGGAAACTAGAAGTGTGAGCACTGGAAGAGATTTCCCTTAGGAGATAATGGGGCCACTCAGGGAAGAGCAGAAGGTTCCAGGTTCCCTCCCTGGCTTCTCCATGATAGGACTGAGAAAAATTCCTGCCTGCAACCTTGGAGAAGCCACTGTCAGTTTGTGAAGACAGTACTGAGCTAGTCGAACTGAACCACCTCAATGGGGGCTCATGATTAAATACAAATTTAATCACTTACCCCCTATGGGAGACTTCCTCTAGGTGGCAAGGGGTCCACGGGGGTCCCCTCTCCCCCCGCCAGCCTCCTTGCCACCCTAACCGGCCATTTGGACGGCTCTTCGGCCCATTCGGGCCTTCCCCCACTGACATGGTGGCCATTTTGGAGGCCGCCATGCCTGCTCAATGGGCCTCTGTGTGGCCTGGGTAACAAGGAAGCTGGGGGGAGGAAGGAAACCCCACAGACCCCACCACCACAACCTAGAGAAAGTCCCCTGGAGGGGGTAAGTGATTAAAAAAAATATTTTAATTCACGAACCCTCCCTGGACCGAACCACACTACACACTGGGGTGTTTGTGTGTGTGTGTTTGAGGGGGTGCTGGACCAAACAGGTCTGGTTCAGGTCCGGTTCAGACTTGAACCGAATTGGGCCAGCCGGTTCCATGCACACCCCTACTGAGCTATGTCCCCATCTCCAACTAGAGGTGACTAGTTGCAAGATCTGAACCAACATCTCATTTTCTCCATATGATATCAGTGTTTAGTGAGTTGCATGATGAAGCCAGGGGTGTATTTTAGCTGGGTGTAATTTTGTATTTTAGTAGGGTATCCAAAACATTCTGTTGGGGGAGCTATATCCACAGTTATGTTCAAATGCTGGCTCTTGGAAACATTAAGATGTATAGCTGATCCCATGCATGTTACCCAGAAGAAAATCTTCAGTAGCACTAAGCCTCACATAAATGTGCATAAACTTAAATGACAAAGGAACCATAATTTAAGAGGTCTTTCTATGCCTTTTAATAATCATAACAAGGCCATTTATATGGGACTAGCATGTGTGAGCTGGCTCAATTCGAACTGAGGTCCCAAATGGGGGTTCCGGTCCAAGTTTGAACCAGACTGGCCACGAAGTCCTGTTACCAGTAGACCCCTGAACTGGTCCACGAACCAGTTCGACCAGAACCAATCACTCACTCAAAAAATCACGTATACACACATACTTGGTTTAAAAAAACAACAACAAACAAACCCTAATGTGTGTGTGTGTGTGTGTGTGTATAAGCCATTTAATTTTTTAAAAAATGATGGTTTACATTTCCAGAACCTCAGGCCACTTGGTCTGGAGCATTGTTGGGACCTTTGGACATCTACCTATCAAAGGGAGATCTACTTTATAAGTTAAATTTTGAAGCACCCATCATCTGATTGACTCTTCACAAAATGTGGTGAGTTCATTAAGTCTTGGGAAAGAGCCAACATACAGATTGTAGCATATATCACTATGAAAAATCTTCCAAACAAAATTAAAGGATTCAACCAGACAATGTGAGTTTCCATCTGGACTCAGACTGCAGTACTGAGAAGGAGAGCCATTGAGGATGCCAAAATTCACTGAAAAAAAGTTGATTTTTCAGTGGTCTTCATCTGCAAGTGTTAGTGCGTTAGCTAGTGCAAGTCGATAAAATGTAAGCTATTTGTGGCCAGTCCAGTTCGAACATGGACCGGACCCCCATTTGGGACCTCAGTTTGAATCGAGCTAATTGAGAAATTCCAATGACATTAACAAGTTTTGCAATAAAGTGTTTCAAAAGACAGCATTCTAGATGTTGCTTTGACATTCAGCTTTGGCATTGTCCACTTTTAAACTGGACAGTATCAAAATGAGGTGTTTTGATGCTGAATTTTCAAAAGCAAATTTATTTATGCTTCGCTGCCTATTTTCAGGCATTCAATTCAGAATTGCCCATTACTTTGAGATATAAATGGGAATTTCTGCATAGACTCAGCCAGTTTAGTACTAAACTAGCCATATGCAACTGATTTGGAGCTCCTGAGGACTTTCGAAATGAGACGCTAAATTAAATCAATAATAATAATAAAAACTTTATTTGTTAGCTGCCCCATAACAAATTGTTCTCTGGGCGGCTCACAACACAGCATTAAAACATCGAGTAAAAACACATAAAACACATGAAATCACAACATATCCAAAAAACAAACACAAAATATAAAATAAATCAGCCATATCCCATTGTCTCAGTGTGTTGGGTTTTGAGTTGTGACCTGGAGCATCCCGAAAACCTAGCTGTTCAAGCAATGCCTTTGTCAGATCTGACATTTTGTTCCATAATTTCAAGCCTTCCCATTGTCAGTGGTATGGCTCTGTCTTGTGATTATACATTTTGTTGCCGTGGCTGGTTCTACATGTCAGTTCTCTGTTTTTGCACATACAGAATAGGCACACAAAGGAATGAATCCGACAAACCAAGACAAATTTGGCTGACATCAAAGTAATGGCCTTGATCAGGTCGCATTTCATAAACACATGATCAGGATTCCACAAAGAGTGCATGGAACCAAAGTTACTTTTCTGTGAGGAAGAAGCAGAGAAGAGGAAGACAGGAGAAGACATCCAGTGTCTGCTTCTGCTGCAGCTGTTCTCATCTTGGTTTATAGTGGGTGGTTAACATGCCTAGTACATTTTAACCAGGGGTGTCGCTAAGGGAGAGGGTGGGCCAGTGTTCACTCCTCTTCCCAGTGGCCCCTGAGAGTGAGGGAGATAATGGAGAAAATAGGGAGGAGCTGGGGGCCCGTCAGGAGCTGAGGGGCCTCGGTTCTTGTGATTACACAAGGACCCAGTAGTGGATGGGTTCAATTATAGCTACACCCCTGTTTTTAACAATATTGCGATCTTCTTTGGGACTGCAGCAGGATAAACATTCATGAAATCAATCAATGAGATCAGGTGATCAAGAAATATAGGCATGTAACAAAAATGCAGACTTTGTCAAAAAGGAGGCCTTCTGAAAGATGAACTTCTCAAGCTGGCCATTTGGCTATATCTGTGGCCCAATTCAGACATAATGCTCTATGGGGCCCCTGCTTCCAGTGCCTCCACCACACCTGGGGGCCCCCAAATCCTCTTTAGTCTGTCCCGGGTGGTGTGGTCACCTGGCCGAGCATGATGATGCTTAATTTGCGGGGGGGGGGCTCCCTTAAGAAGAAAGAGGTCCTTCCATTGGTCTGTTTGGATGCAATTTGACATGGCCATGATTTCCCTAGGGTTGGAACTGGTACTGAGTATTGGAGAGGAGAGCTGGTCTTCTGCTAGTGTGAGCATGAGTTGTTGAATATAAATATGACAGATATTTATGTACTGCTTTCCAACAGAAAGTTCCCAAAGCAGTAGATGTAAATAAGTAAATAAAATGGCTTGTAAATTAAAAGAATAATAACAAAATTGTCCCCTTTGCTAAGAAGGGTCTGCCTTGCTTTTCATTTGGAGGGCTGACTTAGATGTATCTTTAACACACACATGCGTTTTGGAGGTCGCAAACAGTAACTGAACTCAGAAGAATGTAAGAAGATAAAACAGGTCTATTTCTGCAGCTCCCTATGAAATTTGAAAGGAAATTGCAGGTGTCCTCCCAAAGCAAAACAGAGAATTTTCTCAGATGGCTTTTCCACATTGCCGCCATTGCATCTCCTCCTTCTCTAAAGGTTGTAAGCCTGAGGGTAGAGCCTGTGTGAGGTCACCTTTCTGTATGGTGCTTAGCAAGAAACACAGCAGCACTTCCCGTGATCAGCAAAAGGCCCATTTTCATGCACAGGAGCATACCCCAAATACATTCACAAGCCGGATGGATGCATTCATATCGGCAGCCTGATATGATCAAACTTGGGCAGCATAACTCACCACAATATGGAGTTAACTGTGAAGACTTGCTAATTGTTGCAGATAAAACTGCTATTGAAAGCAACATCTGCAGGGGACAGTTCAAAATCTGGAAATCCTTTTATGCAGCGGTTCAGTGCATAGTGTTGCATTTTAAAATCCTCGGCATTACCTTCATTTAAGAAGTCATCAGCAAGGACACATCACCTACATTGCTTCCCTCAAGAAAACGTCCGTAATTGTGGAATAGGATTGAGGCAGCAGTCTTGATTTGATCATTTAAAAGGAAAAAAAAGGAGACAATTTCACAGGGGGGAAAAGCATTAGCCTAGCTGAATTTTCTACACTGACTAAGCAGCTTTATCATTTCAAGGACAGAGAGGGAAAAAAGGACTTCAACTCTCCCTAAATGTAAATTACTGACACAATTGCAGCTACTTATGCCAACATAAAGCTGAATTTAACAGGGCCCTCTGGAGTTTTAAATCCTCTGAACAGTGAACGTAATGGGCAGTAGGCACTTTCTTTTAGGCAAGTTGTCAGGATTAAAATGAGAAATTTGCAGGTAGGGAAATGGTCACCTTAGTGAGCTCATGAAAAATAAAAATTAATGATGAGTTTCTTGTTTATATGGGTTCACAGATAATCAATACAAAATGGAGGATCAGAAACTCAGCTTTCTGCCTCTCTTATTGCGTTGAGAGTCTGTTGCTAATGCAGCGAACTCCAGGAAAGATCATTTTTGACAGAAAGCAAGCATTAGTTTTTGAGTTGAAGTAAAGTTCAGAAATGGTTGGGCAACCTCCCTGCGTGGTATTGGCATTTGTAAGACAGCTGCCCTCCTGGTTCAAGCTTCTGAGGCAGGAATTACTAACTGGTGTTCTTCAAACGAGATGCAATGTACAACGGTACCAAACTGTAATCAAAAAATAGGGGAGATTTTTGTCTGCAGTTTCCCTGGCAAAGGAGATAAAATAGGTTGTAAGTGAAAGATCTTCTAGACCGTGTGTGTGTGTGTGTGTGAGAGAGAGAGAGAGAGAGAGAGAGAGAGAGAGAGAGAGAGAGAGTGTGTCTTGGCAGGTTTTCAACCAGGCCAAAGTCTTATTTTATTCTTCTAGCTCTTCTGAGCTTGTGATTGTGGGAGCTGGTGCCCTCCCCTCGCCCCTTTCTATTTTTAAATCGTGAACACAAAAAATCATGAACACAAAAAGAGAGCCAGCATAACGTAGTGGTTAGAGTGCTGGACTAGGACCGGGAAGACCCTGAGTTCAAATCCCCATTCAGCCATGAAACACACTGGGTGACTCTGGGCCAGTCATGTATCTCTCAGCCTAACCTATCTCACAGGGTTGTTGTGAGGATGAAAATATGCGTGTGCACCACTCTGAATTCCCCAGAGGAAGAGTGGGATATAAATGTAAAAAATTAAATTAAATTAATTAATAAATACATGCCCTAAGCCATGCCCCCCCCCCGCCCGTGTCTGACATCAGACAGGTGGAGGCAGGGAAAGGAACTCCCAGTCAGTAATTCAACGAACCGCTGACTGGGGAAACTCTGCAGGGGCTGTCTGGCCTGGATTGAGTCCAGGCGTCTTCAAAAAATTGAACTGACATTTTTGTACCTTCCCAGTAATCTGGGAAACATTGAGATGTTTATCTCAATGGGGATTATTATAGGGAGGTGTCCTTCCTACAGGATAGTTTCCCCTATTATTTTGGGTGTTCTTCTTATTATAGGGAGTACACCCAAAATTTAAGCTACTGAGAGAGAAATATCCATGCCACATGTTAAGGAAAAAACAGCTGGAGGAATGAAATTTAAATCTCCAGCAGCTCTGCAAAGGTTTTTTCTCCAGTACTTGCCTGCTCCTTTTGCTTAGAGATGATAGGAGAATCTGAACTTAAATCAATATAGTTCTCTAGAACAGAAATGAAATGACTGTGCATGGCAGGAGAATATCATAACTGGCAAAGTGTGAGCTGGAAAATATCCTGTTCCATGTATGTGCCAGACCATGGACAGCTCCGAGGACCAGGGCCAAGCAGAGCAACAGGGCTGGCTAATGCAACATAAGAGAATGTTGCTCCAGCAAAGTCCACCACCAGACTGCTGGTTCTTAGAGTCACTGCCTAAGTAGAGTGAATTGACCCTGCCCCTTTCCTTGGCAAGGCTTGGTTATTTCAAGTGATCAAGTTTGGTTACTTTGCTTGCTTCCTCATTCACTGCATCTAGTCACTGCATGCCCTCTGCTCTTGCCTGTGGTCTTCCCAGGGAGTTAGACTGGTGAGCCACTGTGTGAAACAGGATGCTGGACTGGATGGGCCTTGGACCCAATCCAGCAGGGCTGTTCTTATGTGACATTGTGGGGTTTCCACTACAACCAGCAGCTTGGTTTGGTCTGTGATGCTTCATTCCCACATGCAACTTACCACTTTACTCTGCAGTCATTGAGAGAACAAGCTGACCTAGTGAAGCAGATATTAACTGGTTGTTTCAATGCAACCTGCAGCCTCATAGCTACCTTGCTCAGGTAGTTTGTAGCACATGTGGATCTTGGCTGCCTCATTCACATCTATGTAGGGATTTGCATTGGGTGAGCAGTGAGAATTAAAGCTCCCCAGAGCTCGGTATTGTGTCAGATACATTTAGGATCAGTTGCATAGCTACACTCTATGGGAAACATATGTGGATCGAAAATTCAACTGAAGACGACAACGATGACAACAACAACAACAAAAACAACAACAACCATTTACATACCACTTTTCAACAAATGTTTCCAAAGTGGTTTACATAGAGAAACAACAAATAAATACATAAGATGGCTCTCTGTCCCCAAAGGGCTCACAATCTAAAAAGAAACACAAGATAGACACCAGCAACAGTCACTGGAGGTGCTATGCTGGGGGTGGAGAGGGCCAGTTACTCTCCCCCTGCTCAATAAAGAGAATCACCACGTTAAAAAGGTGCCTCTTTGCCCACTTAGCAGGGACTGAGACATACCTCTCAACAGACATATGTAAGACAGGCATCTACCCTCGAGATATACACCAGCAATCCACAAACTGATTGCAATATCACAGCTAGTTTAGCATTCTTCTTACATATAAGCCAGAAAGTGTATAATAGCATGCTAAAGTCTATTCATAAAGCCAGACTGTATATAGGGATAGTAAGAATTTGAAACAGTACACAAGTTTTACTTCTCTGTGAAATCCTCCAAGCCCTGCTAAAACTGAAGGGCACTTGAATTCCCTCCAAGGTGTAATTGTGTTCTAGTTGCAGTGGATGATTATGCCCTACAGCATGCCAGTAAAAAAAGGGGGGAGGGGTGTTTAGCACACTCCCTCCCACTGTAAAATTTACATTTAGAACTCAAGAACAAAAGACATGTGCTAATATGAAATATTGGTAGATTAGTCACGGATAATACCATTTTTTAGGAAAGGATATTTATTGCAAATCTCCAAATTGAGCTCTCTCTCAACCTCAGTTCATTGTGCAAAAACTAATCTTAAACTTTCAAATATATTACTTGACATTTTATAGCCACCTGAGCCGAATAGCAATTTTTTAAATGCTAGTGGAAATTGGATAAGAAACCACATCTCAAAGGAGAATCACCAGAGTATGGAATACAGCTATTAATTTATTTTCCATTACCACCTGGAATCTCTTTCTACTCTTCACATCCATCTATCATCTGTTCGGCTTAGTCTATACCCGTAAAAATAATTTTGTGATTATAGGAGGGAAAGATACATCGGGTGATTTATGGGTGATCAGTAATCTAAAAGGAACACTTGAAATTAAGCTTCTCAAATAAGCACTTAATTTAGATGTAAGAAGACATTTATTGTACAGTATGTTAATTAAACAACAATTCATGGATAAAGAGCAGTTGATTAGGTTACACAGATACCAGAACATCTTAGTCTCTCTCTCTCTCTCTCTCTCTCTCTCTCTAATTTTAGATGCTAGTAAATGATCCTCCAAACTCACCTGTATTAACCTTTATACAGTTATTCACAAAAGCATTCTGACTCCTCCTGGAAGTTTTTATAGCTAATCTTATTGCATCCAGGACTAGATACTGTTGTTAGAATTGAAGAAAACGGATTTTTTTAAAAAATTGGGAAAATCAGCTTGTTCCACATGATGTATGGATCCAACGCCATTCTGGGACACTGGAGGAGAAGACATACCCTATTCTTCCTCAGAAAATGCATAACATAACATGTGAGTCAAATGCTCCATAAGATTGCATGAGAACACAGACACCCATTCGTTTCATCACAAGAACCACCTGGCCACATGATGGGCTTTCACATGGAAAATCCACCCCACAAATGAAGTGATGCATGATGGGAAGAAGGGACGCACTCTTAGGACCATAGGAAAAAAGCAAGCTGCCTTATACCAAGTCAGGTCCATCTACCTCAGTATTGTCTACACCAACTGGCAGCAGCCCTCCAAGATTTCAGGCAGGAGCCTTTCCCAGCCCTCACTGGAGATGCTGCCAGGGACTGATCCTGGGGCCTTCTACGTGGGAAGCCGATGTACTCACACTGAGCTATGGCCCATCCCCAAGATAGTGCATAGATTGCTCATTTACCATCCCCCCCATATTGGCAACCATTGGGTGAGATTAAGAGATAGTGATGAGCCACAATCACCTACGGGGGGGGGTCATAGCTTGGAGGGGATTTGAACCCTTGTCCTCCTTGACCATGGGCCAGCTAACCCCTAGACCACACTTGCTCTCCGATTTGACAATAAATTTAGTGGCCCGCATTCAATGCAGCAAAACGTGGGTGGTTCAACCCTGCCCGTGATGCTGCAAATGTGTAAAACAGCACTTGTGCTGTTGCAGAAAAGGGCTGTTCTTCTCCCTCTTCAAATTGCACAGCCACAGTTCTGCAGTGCTACCTGAATATTTGCAAGAGAAGCAGTGTTTTGCAACTCTGCTTGTGCAATTTTACGTTGTAGCTGAACAGCCCCCTTCTGCAACAGCACAGAGGGTGTTTAACACACACCCAGTAGTGTGTGTGTGGTACTTGCACCCCCAGGCCCCAATAAAGACAGGGCATGCATAATTGGAGTAAACTAGGGCCACTTTATTGATAAATAATATAACCAAACATATGCAATGAGGAACCTAACTCACCAGAGTGTGGGTACTCCATCTGTGTGGGTCAGCCTCATAAGGAGGACTGCTACCACACCAGGGCGAAGGGCAGGGTACCAATTCCTCCAGGCGCCAGGGCTTTCCCCCAGATGAGGAGAGGGCAACTTGACCCACCCCAAGCCAAGCCACAAAACTCTGGGCTGGTGAGCTGAGCCAGTCTCCGAGGAGGGACCAATCCCACCCCTCTGGGCTGTGAAACCCTGAAGGGCTGTTCCTCAGCCCCTCCCATCTTAAATGGTCCTCTGTCCTGGCACCATTACCAAAACAATCTACCCCAGCTTGCACTCTCCTGCTAAGTGACAGAACACTCCTAAGTCCCATGAAACCCGCTACCACAAGACTCAGTGAGAAGTAGGTGAATAAAGGCTGCACCTGGTGCCAATCTGCTGTGACCCCAAAAAATCCTACTAGGCCCCGACTGCTGACTGTCTAATCCTCACTGAGCACAGGGCGGGTGCCTCTCTGAAGAGTGACTGGCAGGAAAGGCAACAGGCTGGCACAATATACCGAACAATCTTCCCCGGCCAAAATGGCAGCCACCATGCCTGTTTCTGGGGCTGGGTGCACACACACCCCCACTCTACCACGATGATGCGGCAGTGGGGATCAGCATAATCCACCCACATTTCACTGTGCCGAATGTGGCCACTCTTTTAAAATAGCATATGGCAGAAAGTAGCTCTAAAGAAAGAAGATTAAATTTCCCACAATGAAGAAAAAACTGCTCTAGTTTGAGAAATTAAGGATGTGCTGAAGCCACTCAGAAATTTAACTTAAATTTAACTTGTTTGGCTGCCCTTGAAAAGGCTCTGATGTTTTGCCTTGGAAGAAATCCTGAAATTCACTTTGAATGTCATGTTGTTTGTGGGGAAATTCAGTGCCAACCCTATTTGAGATGCTAATAATAATAAACTTCATTATGTGAATATGTTGCCTTGGTATAATGAAGAGAAGTATTATCTTCCACTTGCAAATGGGATCCAACTACTTGGGCTTTTTTCTTTTTCTTTCAGTTTTGGAACTGGCCCATCCTGAGGGCTTGGAACTGAAAACCATTGATGACAGCAATTCACGCCTTAAGGTTGCAAAGCAATAATTGCAATTATCACATCAGTTATCTAACCTGTGAAATTTGGCTGCGATTGGACAGAGAGTTCTATAATATTATCCAGGCCAAATTGGTTTTTGCTAGTTTTTGAACTGATTATTCCCTGTCATTATCCTAATAACATGTCAGCAACGGCGGCAACCTCACATGAATAAGCAGGATTTGACATCAGGCCACACTGGGCTGCACTCCCAGGCACACTTTTGTGGAAGTATGCACCAATGAGCACACTTGGACTTCTTGGCAGACCTACTGTGCAACAATACATCAGCTTAGTAACTTTGCGTGGAGAGCTCATCTTGGATCAGTTCTGATTCAGGCAAATGGAGGGGGTCAGCAGTGGTTGAGGCGGTTGGTGGCCAGGTACCAGATCATGTAGGGAGAAGAGAGCTGGTCTGGTGGTAGCAAGCATGACTTGGCCCCTTAGCTAAGCAGGGTCTGCCCTGGTTGCATATGAATGGGAGACTAGAAGTGTGAGCACTGGAAGATATTCCTCTCGGGGGATGGAGCCACTCTGGGAAGAGCAGAAGGTTCCCAGTTCCCTCCCTGGCAGCAGCTCCAAGAGAGGGCTGAGAGAGATTCCTGCCAGCAAGCTTGGAGAAGCTGCTGCCAGTCTGTTTAGACAATCCTGAGCTAGATGGACCAAGGGTCTGACTCAGTATATGGCACTTTCCTATGTTCCTAACATCATTTGTGTAAATGTGGCATTTATGCATAATTTGCACAACTTGCATGCATGCAAAGTTACTATGCTAATGTACCATTGTGTAGTATGTCAGCCACTCTTATGCATGCATAGGCTTGTGCTTTCAGATCATCAATTGATTAAAAACAGTTGGGAGCATTAGGAAAGCGCCCTGGATTTTCTAATATATATTTAATGCAATCATATATAGAAATTACAGGTGGCAAGTGCAATTTTAGAAGAGGCATTCCCAGAATTTTCAAGAGGTTTTACCAGAATTTTTGAAGAGGCATTCCCAGAATTCAGAAGCGGGATGCTCTCTCATACACATATATGATTTCAAGACAAAAGATTATATTTAAAGGTTTCTTTCTTCTATAGCAGGCATCCCCAAACTGCAGCCCTCCAGATGTTGCTGAACTACAACTTCCAGCATACCCAGCTACAAAAAATTGTGTCTAGAGATGCTGGGAGTTGTAGTTCAGTAACATCTGGAGGGCCGCAGTTTGGGGATGCCTGTTCTATAGGAAAGGAACCATTGGATCCAATCCAAAGAAAGCATGCTTTTTCTTTAGAATGCCTGGGCTTTTTTCTCAACTGCAGATTAGTGAAGACTTAATGGCCAAACTGATTTCTGAAAATCATTGATCCACTAGGCTTTCCTAGAGAATTTGATAGCCTTAGAAACAATGCTTATTTTTTGTCTATGTCATCATGCACAACCACAGAGCCAAAAATTGATGTGAACTGCTTCTCTATGAGGAAAAGCAGTAATTCATCTGATCGTGGAGACTTGAAAAAATGAAGGCATCTGACTGTGACATAAGTGCCTGTTTCCTAGAATCATCGAATTTTAGCGATGAAAGGAACCCTGGAGTTCTTCTAGTCCAATCCTCTGCCCGGTGCAGGAACCTGCTACAGAGTCCTTGACAGATGGCTCCCTAGCCTTTGAAAACCTTAAGCCAATGAGAGCGTATGGCAGCATGAAACAGGCTGTTCCATGGTCAAACAGTTCTTACAGTTAAGAAATTCTTCCTAATGTTTTAGCCTGAATCTGCTTCCTGGTGGGCCACTGTGGGAAACGGGATGCTGGACTAGACAGGCCTTGGGCCTGATCCAGCAGGGATGTTCTTACGTGCTTACGTAATTTCAACCCATTGGATGTGCTCCTTCCCTATGGAGCAACAGAGACCAAGTCCACTCCTCCTTGTATGTGGCCAGCCTCCTACTAAAGTTCCTCCGGAGGCTGATGCACCAATGGGATGTCAAGTAAGTGTGTGTGTGTGTGTGTGTGTGTGTGTGTGTGTGAGAGAGAGAGAGAGAGAGAGAGAGAGAGAGAGAGAGAGAGAGAGAGAGAGAGAGAGAGAGGAATATACTTCTCTGAATGCAGCAAGGAGACTAACATCACACAATGATATCTATATGCATCTCAAACCAGAATAAAGTTAGCCCTTTGGGGAATCCCGTCTATCTTTAAAGATTGCTTCTATTGCATGTCTCTTTTTAAGAAGCTAAATTATTTATTCAGTAGCAGGGGAAGCTATATTGTATATTTTCTGGAGTTCTTTATGAGCTTTCTGCAGTAGCTACAAAACACATCTAGGAAAACATAAAACATAAAACCAAGAGCTCACACTCATTTCTGTCTTTTTAATTAACTCAGTTATACTGTTAAATTATACCCAATAAAATAAAAGTATGCATATATATATATATATATATATATATATATATATATAGGGTGGCCTTGTTTAGCATCTACAGTTGCAATTTCACAATTAGCATAAGTTATCCACAGGATGGCACTGTAGGGTTTTGCTATCAGCATGCCTGAAATGGGGGAGGGAGAGAGTAATGTAAAGCGACAATAAAAAGAAAAGGCAGAAATCTGCTGGATCCTAACACAGAATATTATATTTTAAAAAGATGTCTGGGTAGTCATTGTGATGCAGTTGACTGCTTCAGAATGCAAAACCAAACAAAAACCCCAGACACAATCCTCCCAATATTTTTACTCTGCGTAGGGTGGCAAAAGACCTGGCATTGCATCTTTCCCCCAGTGAGAACGCTCACATGATTTCATGAGGGAGTCAACCTGGGACCTTCAGTTTGCTAAGCAGATGCTCTTCCTCCCCTACGGCTCCCTGAGGGGCGTATATCATATAGCAGCAGCCACATGAAATCACCAGGGCAGACCCTGCTTAGCAAAGGGCACAATGCATGCTTGCTTGCTGCTGCAAAAGCAGTTCTCTTCTCCATTCGCAACAATGGGGTAAACTGCAGAAGTGCTGCCTGCCCTGCTGCCCCTTCTTCATGGTGTTGGGGCTGCCATTCAGGTCCCCAGCACCAGCCCGGGGGTGCAGCGTTATGGCTCCGTAACACTGTGCATCATGTCAGCCAGTTTGTTTTCAGCGCTCCATTTTAAATGGCTCCGAGCCAGCCATGGCAACATGATCTCACTTCTGACCGAGTCGGTGAGATAAGCCATGGTATCCATCCAACCCAAGACATCACTGATGAAACCAGCCTCTTCATCTGATAGGTGCTACTATCTTGCTGGCAGAAGACAAATGACTCTCAAAGATCACCCACTGCAGCTGCACTGATAGGCACCTACGCCTGGCCATTAATCATCCTGCCCAACGAACTCCATGCTTATGAGAGCAATGGTTCCTCCTTTGAAGCCAAATGACAACCATCCCAGAATCCCCTGCCCGTTTGGCTGGCACTGGGCAAGAGAGAGTGCTTCTGGCAGCTGTCGTGTTATCACAGGTGGGCCCATAACATGTGACGTCCACTCTCACACTGCACCTGATGCAAGATGGAGGGTTGTTACCTCCCCACACCCACTAGCAGAGATATTAATTTAGTTTCCAATGGCCAGTGATATAACTGTGATTCCCAGTTTGACTGAGGGCTTCTCTGATGGGCCTGGCTGGAGGAAGTTCAGAGACTCTGGCATCACGCCCCGTCCCATTCTGGTTCAGTTGACGAAGCGCAGCAGGCGCCTGGCACAGCGAGAGCAGGAGCTACAGAACAGCCTGCCATCCAGAGATCTCCCGGGTGAGTTCTCTCTCTTTCATTTTGTTTGACATTTTGGAGGCAGACTACTCTTACAGATGACTGTCCTGTGGCAGCTGGCAGCCAAGATGAACCTTCATTGAGTTATATCACACACACACACACGTGCACACAAACGCACACTTACAAATCTGTGAGAAATCAAAGAGGCAATGGCTGTTGCAGGAGGGAAATGTGTGAAAAATTGAAATGACAAAGGCTGCTTTATCAGCTTCTCGCGCAGTCACAGACAAACAGGAAAGCTGCTAGCAGCCTTGAAGTAAAAGAGGAGGCAACAGGAGGAGAAAAGGGCCCTCCAGCTCCGAGCCGCCTTCAAACTGAAGTCTTGGAACTGTCCCGTCTTGAAGGAGGACTAAAGGAAAATCTAGTAAAGTGAATAGCGAGCAAGAAGGCAGATCAAGGGCAAATATACACCATGGACACTAAAAATGTAGAATTGCCATTCCACACCCCCATGAAATCCTGAGAACTGTATTCCTGTGAGGGGCACAGGAGTCCTTAACAGAGGGTTGGTTTGAAAGCCATGTAGAACAATTGCTAATGCTGATGAGCTCTGTGTGATGTCCCTCAGCCTCAAGAGCACGCATCCCCCCTTCCATTCCTGCAAGAGTGTCTACTTCTTTCTAGGTTAAGGCAGTCTGTACGCTAGACATGACATCTGAGCCCTACTTGGAGATGTCAGGGATTGAACCTGAGGCCTTCTGCATGCAAAGCAGATGCTCTACCACGGAGCTTCAGATCATTTCCATCACCTTCCATTCTGTGCTGCTAAGAAGGAAAGAGCTGGTGTTTCCTATCAGAGCATGAGTCAGCTGGCTGGTGTACCATCCTGGGGGGCAAATGCTCATTATGATAAGGTCCACACCCCTAGAGATGGAAAAGAGGTGATGGCATTGCAAGACTTTCAGCTTTCAGTGTCTTAGCCTGCTTTTCTTCTCCTGACCTTTGGGCCTGCAACGGCCCAGTGTGCAATGGTGTTTTGAAAGTTTTTGAAAGTTTTAAAAATACAAAAACCACCACTGTACAGCTTTATTGAAGTTGAACGAGGAATAGAAATGAAAATTGGCAGGAATGCACTCCAAAAATACTCAATGATGAGAGTATTTGTTCATTGTTACCCGAAGCATGATACTTTCCTCTAGACAGCATTGACTGCAGTTTTGCCCTAATCATTTGAGTAAATGATAAAGAAGGGTTGATAACACAGAACATCAACAAAAATAATATAGAAACAATATAGAGAAATAACAATAACAATAAACTTTATTTGTTGCCGACCCACAATAAATTGTTCTCTGGGCAGCTTACAACACAACATTAAAACGTGAGATTATTATTATTATTACATTTATATCCCGCTCTTCCTCCAAGGAGCCCAGAGCGGTGTACTACATGCGTAAGTTTCTCCTCACAACGACCCTGTGATGTAGGTTAGGCTGAGAGAGAAGTGACTGGCCCAGAGTCACCCAGCTAGTATCATGGCTCAATGGGGATTTGAACTCAGGTCTCCCTGGTCCTAGTCCAGCACTCTAAGCACTCTAACCACTACACCATGCTGGCTCACATTAAAAAACACTCATTAAATCATAACAGACCAAAAAAAGGTAGGGGAATAAAATATAAAATACACAAAAACAATTTTTAAAACATTTTTTTAAATCAATTACAATCAGATCACAATGTTTAAAAATTTAAATTTTAAAAACTTAAAAGGCCTGAGTGAACAAAAAGGTCTTTACCTGGTGTCTAAAAGAACAAAGCAATGAAGCGAGGCGAACCTCACTGGGGAGGCTATTCATAGGAACAGGAAGCTGCCATATTCTGAGTCAGACCACTGGTCTATCTAGCTCAGTATTGTCTTCACAGATTGGCAGCGTCTTCACTTATTCCATAAATGTGGTGCAACCACAGAAAAGGCCCTCTCCCTAGTAGCCACTCACCTCAACTCGTTTGGCAGGGGCATCCGGAGGAGGGCCTCTGAAGAAGATCTTAAGGCCTGGTAACCCAGTCCCAAGTCATTTAGGGCTTTAAAGGATAAAACCAACACCTTGAACTGGGCTCAGAAACGGACGGGGAACCAGTGCAGCTAATGGAGCACTGGCGTAATATGCCCAGTTACCTCCAGTGACTGTTGCAGGTGTCTATCTTATGTTTCTTTTTAGATTGTGAGCCCTTTGGGGGACAGGGATCCATCTTATTTATTTATTTTTTATTTCTCTGTGTAAACCACCCTGAGCTATTTTTGGAAGGGCGGTACAGAAATCGAATAAGTAAGTAAGTAAGTAAGTAAGTAAGATGCCAAGTCCCAATTAATAATCTTGCAGCCCTATTTTGTACCAGCTGCAGTTTCTGGACCATTTTCAAAGGCAGCCTCTTGTACAGCGCATTGCAGTCATCTAGGCGAGAGGTTACCAGAGCATGAGTCACGGTGACCAAGCCATCTCTGTCCAGGTCAGGTTGCAGTTGGCATATCAGCCAAAGCTGATACAGTATGTTATCACCTATTTATCACCTATCACCTATGTTATCACCTATTTTCCATCTCTTGTGGGCTAAATGTTGCCATAATTTACTATGAACAACCATCCACCAATGACCATAATCTGTGGGCCTGGGTTATGGACCGAAGACAAGGAAAAACCACTATTCCTTCTCATCCTTCCTTGAGCAAGGTTGATTAATTCCGAACGACAGCATTTCCATGAGGATTCTCTAGCCATTGCCAAAATGTGAGACTTTTCCCATCGGGAATATTTAAGATGAAAAGGAGTATGAATTCTGTAAAGTATCTCAGAGAAGTCCTGTCTGCCTTGAGGAGCCCACTGAAATCTGAACTCCTGCTAGAATGATCCAGTTTTATTACCCCTAAATGCTGCCCCCACGAGGTTTCTTGACTTTGCAATACATCCAATGTGAACATTCAATAAAGCTGCTCTTGCACAGTTGCTCTGGCAGAGCCAAGGGAAGGAGATCACAACCGACACCTTTTGCAAGACGAAAATATGACAGATTGACCTGTGAGTGGTACATTTTTCAAATTTATCCTCACCTCTGGATAGGGCAAATGGGAAATAATGTCCTTGTCATTTGGCCTGACAGAAAGAGAGAGGGGGAGAAATAAATGAAGACAATATTGGTGCCTCAGAAAAGCTAAGCAGTATTCTTCTAGAGTAACAAAAACATCTCAAAGATCACCCACTTTGAATTTCTCTGAGGCAGAAAATAAATGCCAGGATACTTCTGTGCCTGAAGAGAGGAAAACAGACCCAGGATACTTGGAGTCAAATCCTCCTGTAACCATGAATTTAACAGGTGGACCTTGGACAAGTTGAAGTTAGATATGTTTGAACCCTTCCTTATTTGAGGCACTCTGTATGAATTTAAGAAGAAATTGAAGCAAAACAAACACAACCTTTAACATCACCAGAGTTCCCTATAATAGGGATCCTCAGATGTTGTTGACTACAACTCCCATAATCCCTAGCCAAAAGCCACTGCAGCTGAAGAGGATGGGAGTTGTAGGGCCTGGATTTCTCTGTTACAGGGAACACTGATCATGACCTGAGTGGAATCCAATTGCTATTTCTACAAATAGTGGCCATTAGACAAGGGCCAGGCAACTGATTTATCTGCACTTGATTACTGAATACTCGAGCCATTTTTCAGACATTCAGATGTGGCAGGTCCAGGCAGGGAGGAAGTGTAGAATCTTGGCCACAGGGTCACCTCTAGTATACATTCATTTGGAAGCCAAAAGAGATCATTGCACATGCAATTGTACAGAGTTCTCAACTGCAAAGAAAGAGATATCTGTATGCATATGGTTGTCCACACATAGGCTGCCTTCAGACATAACGCAGAACTGTGGGTCCAATAGACCTGTGGTTCTGTGCTCCCTGCTCTCCCGTCCGCAATCAGATGAAACAGAGAGCTCGCTCTCTGCTGTCTTGATGATGGCAGAGAGGAGGGGGAACTGGCTGCGCGAGCTTCTTTCTTTCATGAAGGACGGCCCGCATGGCCAATAGCAGCTGGAGTGAGGGAGGAGCTTCCTCCCTCAACTCTGGTTGCAGAGGGCGGGGGGAAACCGCAGTGCTAGCATTCGGATGTAACGCTGGAACCGCATAACCGGAGTTAAAGATGGTGAAACTCATCACTACAAACTGAAGGTACATATTAGAGTTCAGGGAGGGAAACCGCAGGTCCATTTCTTGACAGATCTGTGGTTGAACAAAACCAGAGGTGAAGGGACCTCTGCACGTGTTACGTGCAAATATGGCCACTGCTTCTGTCCTGAGCTTTAAATGAATGTAGGTAGGCACTAGGGTGGGCCAAAGCATGGCGGTGACTGAGGTGAGGAGCAAAATGCTGCCTCATACCACACCCTTGGTGGAGGCTGGTCCCCTTTGAAAACCAGCCCTTGCAAGCTTTTTAAAGTGATGGTGGGGGCAGAGAGGAGGGAAGGTTGCTTGCCTCCTCCTCTTTTTCCCTCGTGCTTCTTGCACACTTTGTAAGGAGGGAGAGGGTGAGGCATTCCTTGCAAAGGTTGCTCCCCAAAAGTTGCAGTGGTAGTACAATTGTATTGCAATGGCAATACTATTGCAGTGGCACTGGTAGGGGGCATTTTGCCACCCAGTTGGCACCCCTCTAATGTTGCCTCATGAAAGTGTCACCCCTGGGTAGAAAGGGGCCTGCTATTGGCTATTGTGAACCTCTTCCTCTCCGCCTCCTATTACTACACTTCCTGGTGGAGAAAATGAATATAGGAATGGATATATAGGAACAGACTTTGATGACTGGCAGGTCTTTAAAAGGGGCTTTGATGACTGGCAGATAAATGTAGAAAACTGACGCCACTGAAAAGCACTATGTCTGAAATGCTATGAATTTTATGAGCGTTCTGTTTCTGATGGCCCCGTCACACGTGCAACTGGGCATCCAGTTAGGATGCAGTCCATCAAGATTTGACCATGTATGCATGAACCAGTCTTTAGAGTAGGAATTTGAAGAGTAAAATAAAGAACTTCTCAAAAGTCAAAAGTTCTGCCTTAGAAAACTTGGGTCACTGTCTGGCAGGCATCAAAGGGGAAGAGAGCAGAGACCTTCCCAGAACAATGACTCCTGGAAATTCGATAAATGAAGGAAAGATCATAAGGCCAGCAAAATAAGATGTCAATTACTTGAAAGGAACTTTAATCAAAGAGATTTAGTACAATCATATTATAGGTCTCAAAAATAAAGGAGATTCTTGATGCTAACAAAAGAAAAAGGTTCTACTTAAAGGAAGAAAAGATATTGGAGGGCTCTTTTTGTTCCTCCTGCTTGATGTGCACCTCTTGATGAAAAGAAATTGAAAGGATGGGGTGGGAGAATCCATACAAAGAATAACTAAAGTGGGGCTTTCCATAATTGCAAAACTTTTCAGTAAGAACTAGAAACAAACTTTGTGGGACACAGAAATAATTGTCAGTGAAGATAAATGTTCTAAGAGCATCCCTGCCAGACAAAAGCAAAGGGGCATTTAGTCCAACATCCTATTTCCAACCATGACTCACCAGATGCTTCATTAAACCCTACGAAGATTACTAGAAGGCAACAGATGACCCCTGGTGTTTGTCCCCAGCACCTGGTACACTAAGGGATACTGCCCGTAAACATGAGGTTCCATTGGCTGCCATACCTAGCAATAGACTCATCTTCCATGAATATGTGTAATACTTTTAAAAGCCATGTAAGCTAGAAACTGTCACCATGTCTTATGATGGCAAACTTAGTAGTTAATTAATAAAAGCTGTAAATAAGCAAAGCACTCAGTTTCTCCAAAGTACGTGCTGAGTTTTAAGGCCAGCCAGG
The DNA here is from genome assembly GCF_027244095.1 of Hemicordylus capensis. Lineage (NCBI taxonomy): Eukaryota > Metazoa > Chordata > Lepidosauria > Squamata > Cordylidae > Hemicordylus > Hemicordylus capensis. The sequence continues at coordinate 27,075,268 of NC_069667.1, forward strand.
TTGGGCTCAAGCCTGAAGGTTCATGGCCATCCAACCATCCAACATCATCCCCACCCACCCCACACACTGCTGCTGGCTGACCTTGAGGAAGAAATGAGACCTCTATTGCTGCTGCTGCTGCGCCCACTGCCACCCAGTAAGCCTCTGCATTCGTCCCTTGCCCCTTGGAAAGTTTCTGGGATGATGGTCAGGAACAGTGACAGATGCCCTCCTCCTTGATGCCCCATCTTGGCGATTCTCTTTATTGAGCAGGGGGAGAGCAACTGGCCCTCTCTGTCCCCTCCAGTGGCTGTTGCTGGGGTCTATCTTGTGTTTCTTTTTTAGATTGAGAGCCCTTTTGGGACAGGGAGCCATTTTAGCCATTTTATTCATTCATTCATTTATTTATTTATCTACCTTATTTATTTACCTTATTTATTTCTATGTAAACCTCTTTGGGAAGCTTTGGTTGAAAAGCAGTATATAAATATTTGTCATATTCGTATTGTCACCTCCCACTTCCAACACTTGCTTGCCAGGGTCGCAGCTCCTCTGATGGGGCCATTCATTGCAAAACTACCCCAGTTTCAGGTCTTTTGCTTGTGTCACAACGCTGTGCAACTTTTAACAGAACATCAGATTAAAACTAATGATGGGAGGAGAGGCTTTAAAGCGAGAAAAATCCTTCACTGACAGCCTCCCTGGAACAACGTCAAAGGGACCCACTCATTTTTATCAGCAGCAGAGTAAACTCCGATTATTGACTTCATACATCATAGCTCCTCTTCACATGTCAGCATGGAACAAGAACAATCTGAGTTATATATTGCTGCGATCTAAAACAAATCAATTCCAGTTGTGAATGTTTGGGCTATAATTGCTCCCTAACACAACATTTAAATAAAATGAACACACTGTTGGATTTGCCTTTCTAAAATTCTCTTCACAGCAACTTCCCCTTAAAAAACAAACACGGATGCTTATCAGAAACGAGAGTGCTGAATCGCAATAGGCAATAGCGTCAAAGCCATTTAGATTTAAGCATGTCATTGGCGGCACACTCTGGATGAACAACGCCGCTCCTAATGGAACCGTGCAATTCATTGCACAACCGGTGGGATTTACTTAGAAGATTCATTGTCAGAAGTTGCTGGGATGGCACTCACTGAGATGCTTCCAAAGGAGGATGTGATAAAACTTTTCTCTCTCACACAGAATGGTTATCAAAGTGAATTTCAGGGAACCCAAGGACCTGCAGCTTTGCCTGAAAGGGCAGCTGTCCACCAATACTGGCCTTCCCTACTATCGTGTGTTGGGTATATTCAAAGCCACAATACTCTCTGTTTTACAAGCGATGACTCTGGGGCATAAATGGACCAAGCAATGTGCAGACATGAATTCTGTGTGCTCCAAAACATGCTCCAGAATTCACTGCAATGTGCAGGAGTTTTGGAGCAGATCGTGTGAAAACTTCTGATCTATCAGAGAAATGGATGAGTGACAAACTTTGCTAAGAATGGAACCTTCAAATTCAAATGTAACATTGTTGGAGATGGAGTTCCAGTGGATTGACATTTTGCACCAACTATGCTAATGACCACTAGGGGCATTAGGAATAGAGACAGTGAGTCAGGGTCTCCCTATCTGTTCCTACTCTGACCCCTGATCTGACTCTTCAGCACTTCCTGTGCTGAGCTCAAACAAGCCTCCCGGTCCCGGGGGCCTCCCCATGATGCTCTGCGCACTTCCGTGTGTGCGGCCAATCAGCTGCCCAGAGATGGCTTGGTGATCATCGGTGGGGAGGGGTAAGTTAACCTGCCCTCCCCACAGACCCGCTGGAAGCTCTTCTCACCTATCAGTGAGAAGAGCTCCATTGTCTATATGCCACCTTTGTTCTCTATGGGCCATTGTTGTCTGAAGGTGATGCACAGATGAAGTATTTAAGAATGATTTCTAAGCAGATCTAAGTGATCACAACAACAAAAGGGTGAGACAGTCTCTGAGGTTCATATATGTGCAAAGGATATGTACCAAGAATGGGCAAACATGTAATCCAAGCTTCCCTTTTGCGATGGAGTACTTGCATTTCCTCCTGAATGAGGGTTCCTTGATGACAGCCAAGGTGTGAAAATCAGTATCATCAATGGATAATAAATGCTGGTTGACATCACTGAAAACTGCTACTTTCACCTCCTGCCCACCCTCTCCGCGCTAATAGGGACATTATTTGAAACATTAAAAAGCACAATTATTGCTAAAGCCGCCCTTTAATGATCTTCAAACAATTAAATTTAGCAGATTTATTCCTGATATTCACACCAAGAAATCCATTGACATTCTGTTACCTCTGCCATTAAATTAATCCTGCAACACTGAAAGGATGCAGTGAAATTACATATTGATCACTGGATTCATTATTGTGCTGCGACTTTGAACGATGCGGTGCCACCAACCACAGTGAGTAAGAGGGGAAAATGCTGGAACACGCACACTCCTCATGTATGCATACTAACAGAAATGGGTGCATTTCAAAGGCTGGTGTTACTTGTGAAACACACCTGCCTTGACCCAGCAAATGACATAGGGGTACAGAGGCCAACTGGAAAGCCATACCCAGTAGCCTGTCATAGGTTGTGGGGCAGGCTGCCCCCAGACTAGGAATGAGTCCTAGAGGTAGCAGGCACTCCCCCCCCCAAATATTTCCCACTCCCCTTTTGCTTCCCCATTCACCAAACTGGAACTTTTACAGTAAAACATTAGCCAATACAGTCATAGCATATTATGGTCCTATAGCATGGATTCATTATTTTAATAAGCCTCTGCAGTTTAAATCCTTATTCAGAATGTTTTAACTTTTCTTTGTTTTATGGTGCTTTATAGTCCCTATTTTTCACTGTTAATTGATTTTAATTGTTTTGTTTTAATGTAAACCACCTGGAGCCATTTTTAGAAGGGCAGTATAGAAATCAATCGAATGAATGAATGAATGAATGAAATTCACTCACTCCTCTGCCCCAGAACAAGCAGGAAAAGCCAATGCTGCCAGGCGGGTAAGAGACTCCTCTCGCCTCCCAGAAGCCAGGTCAACTCCTTCTATTCCTTCCTGACCAGGGACTGGGCTGGGTGAGACCATGACCACATTCGCACATGATGGGAAACCGGAGTTGAAAGGGTGAGAGGTTTCCAAACCTGAATGTCCGAATGTGTGAAACTCCAGTCCCATATGGTGGGTGAGCCAATGTTTTGCTCACTGAACTCCAATCTGAAGCCTCATTTTGTAGTGAGTTTCACCACTTCTACCTGAGGTTTCCAGCCACCTGCAGTACGTCCAAATGTAGAACTGCAGGCTGGGCTGGTTGAAACCGGAGTTGATGGGCGAAGCTCCTCCCTCTCTCTGGCTGTGATTGGCTGTCTGGTCTGTCCTTCCTGCAAGAAGGAAGCATGCACAGCCAGTTCCCCCTCTGCATTCTCCTGTCTATTTTGTCCGAATGCAGACAGGAGAGCAGAGGGTGGGGTGGGGATCAGAACCGCGGGTCCATTGGACCATAGTTCTGTGTTATCTGTGAATGCAGCCCATATGTGCAAGGGAGTTCAAGGTCTTATCCCTGCAGATTTCAGCTGGCCTGGTACAAAACTCTGCTCTCAAGTCGTTCCTACCACATGCCCTCTGACAAAAAGAGAAATCTATCCTGGAACGCAGAGTGGAAGGTTTGGCTTAATCCAAAACAACAGTATTTTCTCAGAGGAATCTGGCCCATCTTCTGAATAAGTTTGAAAAAGTCAAGCAAACTTCATTAAAAAGGTAAATAAATGAAAAATGTTAATTACCTTACAGCTATAAGTATTAATGGATAGCATAGACCTTACTCCTGAATAACATTCCTCACCACCTCTTGGGTCCCTGAGACCAGTCGCTCTAGGGTTGCCCCTGCCCTGGACTGCACCCTACTTACTATGCAGATGCATACTCCCTGATTGCCTTCATTTATTTGGTACATTCCCTGTTTTGTGGTCCCCATCCCTGGTAATCCACCACCATGATTTTCCCTTTGGGGGAGGCTTTGTTTTTAGTGTGAATTATTGGCGTTATCATTCTTCAGCATTCAGCGCTCTCTTACAGAAGTTAGTCTCGGATTGCAGGGAGACACATCTTCTTGTCTCTAGTGCTTATGCATGTGCAAGCATATACACAAACACTGCAGTGCCACAGAGTGCACAGCAACTCCTTTGAGAAAGGCTAAACCTCTTGATGCTTTTGAGCTGTTGATATTCAATTAGCCCCCCCCCCCAGGACATCTAGTATCCCCACCCCCACCCCCATATTTATATCAGCAGAAAGCTGGCAATTGTTGGGTAAAGGAATGCCAGCTAGTGCTGGACTGAAATTTCTCAGTGAATAACTTTTGGCTTGAATTCAAAAGTGAGGGACAGAGTAGGGGGTGATGCATGGAACTGGGGCCATTTTGGGGTGACCTGAGAAATGCTTTGAAATGTTCAGGATTGACTTACCCCTGGCTGATGGGGGAGGCTGACCTTTCATTCCTCCTTTTAACCCCTCCCCTTTGTTCCTTGCCTAGTGGCCAGGTCCTCTTTAAGCTGCAGACGGGTGTCCTAAGCTGCTCTGCCATCCTCTGGAGCCATTACGAGCCAGACAGGTGTAGCAGTGCTCACAATGAATGGAATTGCCACGTCATGCCAGAAGAGGGAAACCCAACTGCACAAAAGACTAAATTCCAGCTGAGATGGTGAATCCAAGAAGTTGGTTAAGGCTTATTCATCCACTCTCATACAGATTTCCAGCTAATAAAGTTTAAACATATGGAAGTGGGGTCAACTTAAGGGCAACATTCCACCTGTTGATGTGGTTCTAGCCTGGTCCATTCATAATGCTGATGGCTTAACATTCAGTTTGTCTCTCAACACTGTAAGCGACAGAATGGGTATTTAAACCCCCCATTACTCCTCAGTTACATCTAAACTTTCCAGAGTTCAAAAGCTGGAACATAAACCATGATATGCCAAAGAAAAGCAAAACCCAAACTTTCAAAACACATAACACATGTCACATGAAAGCAAAGCCTTTATGATACGTTATGCAAAATCAATGGCATCATAGAACCACGAGACATTTTTATTGTCATCTTTCATAATAGGAGACTGGAGGGTGTGTGCTTTTAAATCTAGAAAACATATAAGGAAATTATCTTAACCTAATTGTGGGGTAGTGGTTAGAGTGTTGGATTAGGACATGGAAACCCGAATTCAGCCATGAATTTCACTAGGTAACTCTGGGCCAGTCACTTCTCTCTCCACATAACCTACCACACAGGTTTGTTGTGAAGATGAACATAGCCATGTACGCTTTCTGGGTTCCTTGGAGGAAGAGTGGGATATAAATGTAAAAAGAACAAGAAAAAAACAATAAACAGTCTTAACAGTGCAATGGTTCTGGGCATGTAGGAAATGGGCATGTTGTGAGGCAGAAGGCCACAGTAGAACTCACTCCCTAGCACACCTGGAATTTTGTCATGGCTATTTGTCTTTACGGAGCAGCTGGCTCTGAAGGAGTGCCTCACATTTCAATCCCCACAGCTCCAGCACTGAAGCTGTCTTCCATAATGTGAAGTGTAACTCAAAATTGTGTACTTGTGTGTGTGTGTGTGTGTGTGTGTGTGTGTGTGTGTGTGTGTGAGTTCCATCATACAGGTAGAGGGGGGCTAATTTAGTCTCAAGGTAAAAATGTTTGTGTTGGTTAGACCACTGAAGCACCTTAATTAAAGTAAAGGAATTTATTATTATTATTATTTTAGAAGGTAGAGTTTTGGAGTCCAGGGACAGGGCCAACACCAGGAAGATCATGGCAAGCAGGCAACTGATCAATCATCTGACTGGTCAAAAGTCTAGCCTTGTGAGCATATTGTCTGCTTTGCAATGTGACTTTTGAAAGACTGCAACTGCTGCAGCCATTTATTTGTTCAATCGCCTAACACTTCTGGCTATACCAATCTTTAGGGAGGATTAAGAGTCCATTCCTTCTCTTTCAACTCATTCAATCTGGACAAAGCTATCAAGCAAAGAACAAGACTTGGCTATTATCCATCTTTTAGCAGTCTTGATTGTGCGAAAATTGGTATGTCCTACCACAAAAGGGAGCCAGAAACTTCTCTTCCCTCCACACACCCACCAGAAAGAAAAGCCAGCAAAATATCAGTTGAAGGCTTCAGGCCACAATGGACTTAATCCAGTGGAATCTCCCTGAATCAAATTGAGCTCTATTGGAGTTTACTAGGTAGTGGATTGCAGCAATCGAAAGTGGAGGCGGAAGTATTTTAGAAAGAAGAGAACATGAGTGTGTTGACAAGGCTGAGAAGGAAGAAGCAGAGACCAGAAGCAATGCACAGTGGCTGCACAGGGCTATTTTGAAAAATTTATTTGATTGGTATTGAGTGGTACTTGCTGGGAGAGCTTTATCATGATAAAAAATTAATAGTTTGCTTTTCTTTACCATCAATAACCTTAATATGGTCCATGGAATGCTGCAGTTTCAGCTCAAAATAATCTCTTTAATAGTGCTTGCATGCTGGGGAATTATTCAGTGTTCTACTGTGGCTAGATATTGCTCCCTTTCCGTATCATAAGGGGATGGGGATGCGGGGGGGAGGGGATACAGCCACTGTCCGCTGAAGAAGAGCAAGCAGGACGACAGATGGAACAATATAAGCAGAAGCAGCATTTCTCTTCAGCTTGAAAGGTGCAAGTTACTCGGGGGCAGGGAAGTCCTGTAGACACCTTTGGAACTGCTGCTTACTACCTGAGCAAAAAGGCACCTTTTAAAGTAGTGAGATCTCTTATATTTGCGGGAGGGGGGGGGCAAACATCCCTCTCCAATCTCAAAACAGCATCCTTCTGGTGTTTGTTGCTGTTGGTGCGGTGTAGGGTTCTGCTGTTGCAGGGCAGCAACAAAAGTAAGCACTTTTTCATACAGCAAGAGCGCAAAATTAATCTATGGAATTCTCTGCCACAGGGTTGTGGTGATGGCCACTAACTTGGATGGCTTTAAAGGGGCTTGGACAAATTCATGGAGGACACGTCTATCAATGGCTACTAGTCTGGTGTCTATAGGCCACCTCCAGCCTCAGAGGCAAGAAGATGCCTCTGAATCCCAGTTGGAGGGGAGCCACAGCAGGAGAGATGACATGCCTCCTCACCTCTTGCCTGTGGGCTTCCAGGAGGCATCTGGCGGGCCACTGTGTGAGACAGGATGCTGGACTGTTTGGGCCTTCTTGGGCCTGATCCAGCAGGGCTGTTCTTAAGTTCTTATGGCTTGCTTTATTGGGAAACAGATGGTTAAATCAGTAACTTAAATTCCTAGGAAGTGTGCTGGTCTCTGAATCTGATTGTGTTGGTTTATAAGAAGTCATTGTTTCTATAATTCTGTATTTCGGTTGTTGGCTTTGTGTTGGTTGTTATTGTTCCCTGGTTTGGACTGTAATAATAATAAGCCAGAACCTTCCTACCTTGTTCAAGGCCTGGGTACATCTCCTGGGTAGGAGGGAGCCCATGTATGTCACCCTTGGGGGTGAGGCAGTAGCGCTTAGTGGCAGAGCATCTGCTTTGCATGCAGACGGTCCCAGATACAACCCCTGGCAGCATCTCCAGGTCAGGCTGGGAAAGACTCCTGCATGAAATCTTGGAGAAGCCACTGCCAGTCAGTGTAGACAATGCTGAGTTCAATGGTCTGACGTGGTATAAGGCAACGTCCTATTTTCCTATCTCTTGTATCACCAAGTCAATTAAGGTAGAGTTGGTGTCTGCACACTATTTTGTAACTAGTCACTGGAATTTGAAACTAAAAATAAACTGAATAGAAGCCACCCCCACCCCCAAAAAGCACTTGGAGAAAAGTGCAAGGCATGCCCCCCTCCCCGCTCTCTGCCTTCCTCCAGTCCCCTCAATAGCCAAAAAATGGCACAGAGACTCCCTCCCTAGGTGAAGTTCTGCAGGCGCCTCCTTTGCTTCCCTTGTTGCTGCTGAGAGCCCCACGATACTCAGGAAGGACTTTTGAGGAGCAGAGTCGAGGAAAACGGCTTGCACAAACAGTGCGGTGTGAATGCCAGGCTGGATACTACCCAGGAGTCATTACCTCAGTGATATATCTGTCTTCTAGACATATCTCCTTCTAACCTGGTTTTCAGGGTTTTAATTGTTTTGATAGTTTAATTGGTTTTTAAGATGTTTTTAAATTGGTGTTTATATTTGTATTTCTGTTTTAATTGTTTTTAATGCTTTCTGTTTTTAATTGTAAACCGCCCTGAGCCAGCTTGGAAGGGCAGTATAAAAATCAAATAGATAGATAGATAGACAGACAGAGCACCATAGAGGTTTCACCACCAATGCCCACAAAATTACAAAGCTAACGTCTCCAGGGGAACATAGGGAGCTGCCATCTACTGAGTCAGACCATTGGTCCATCTAGCTCAGTATTGTCTACACAAACTGGCAGTGGCTTCTCCAAGGTTGCAGGCAGGAATCTTTCTCAGCCCTATCTTGGAGATACTGCCAGGGAGGGAATTTGGAACCTTCTGCTCTCCCTAGAGTGGCCTCATTATCTCCTGAGGAGAATCTTTTCCAGTGCTCACACTACTAGTCTCCCATTCATATGCAACCAGGGCAGACCCTGCTTAGTTAAGGGGACAAGTCATGCTTGCTACCACAAGACCAGCTCTCCATGAGAAGAGCTGGTCTTGTGGTAGTGAGCATGGACTGTCCCATTTGCTAAGCAAGGTCCTCCTTGCTTTGCAGTTGTATGGGTGACCACATGTGAGAGCTGTAAGCTATAAGATATGTCATAGCTCAGTGAAAGAACATCTGCTTCAGAAGGAGAGTGGGTCTTATGGTAGCAAGCATGAATTGTCCCCTTTGCTAAACAGGGTCAACCTTGGTTTGCATTTGGATGGGAGACTGCATGGGAGAGCTGTAAGCTATAGCTCAGTGGAATCTACATCTTTGCATGCAGAAGGTCCCAGGTTCAATCCCTGGCAGCATCTCCAGGTAGGACTGAGAAAACTCCCTGCCTGTAGCCTTGGAGAGCCACTGCCAGTCAGTGAAGACAAAACTGACCTAGACGGACCAATGTTCTGACTCAGTATAAGGCAGGTTCTACCGAGTACTATGTGCCATGTGCTATGTACCACTTTAAAAAGCAAAACAAACAAACAAACAACAATAGCCGAGACTCAGCAAATGCTGGATTCTGAGTCAAACACCAGATTCTGCTTGTTCAGGATTCTGCTTGAAGAAAATCATTGGGTACATATGACCAGCCCTGAACTGGTTGTGCTTCAGTCTATGTAATCTAGCACAACAGGGGGTCCAACTGAGATGCAATTCAAGCAAAGAAGAAGTAGCACTTGTTTATTTTGCAACAAACGCCCCCCTCTGCCCACTCAATTAACGATTCAGGCATCAGATGAGAGCTCTGGGTGGTTCAAAGAATAGGTCAGCATTAGTAATTCAAACCTGGAGTTAGAATTTCTCCAGTTTCTCTGCATATTTTATTTTCCATTTCTGATTTCCGTCCAAGCCTTCTTCTGCCAGGGGTCCTTTCACCTCTCTGCACTAGGCACAGCAGGAGTTTCATTCGCTCGTTGGATTTTCGTATCCGAGGCTGTTCTGCTTTGCAATTCTAGCCCAGCCTTCTCTCCTTTGAGCTTGCCCCACGCTGTGTTAATCACGCGGCTGAGTCCCAGACAGCCGTGCAGATTGGACGCGATATGGCTCCTAGGCCAAGGTGTTTAAGTCACAAAGATTTACCCAGCTTAATATGTATTAATGCCCAACAAAACTAACCCCCAGTCATCCTGCAAATCATAACGCACTTGTTGGTTTGGGGGCACCTCATAAATATTAAGCTCTGGCAGCGGCTGCAACATTCACTGTCACATTTTCACTCCGCACACTGCACACAGCATTCTGCAGAAAGTTTCAGCCCTTGGATGAGAATTGTTCTTTTAAAAAGAAGAAGAAGAAGAAGAGGGAGTCAGAAGCTAGCGCACAATTTCTTCCTATTATGTTCGAGCTAGGCTTTCCCCAGAGTAATCGGAAGTAGAACATCCTATTAAAAATGCTGCGGCAATTTCTCTCTTGAATTTCCCAGCTCCTTCCCCTGGCACTAAGAACCCCAGATGGGATTCCTGCAGGGGGCTGGGAGGAGAGGAGAGGTCTTTAAGGTCAACACAGAATAGTGAGACTGGAAGCAACCAGGGGCTGGATGGAGGCAGCTCATGAGTGCAAGATGGGGGTATCCCCAGATCAAGAAAAAGAGGGGATGAAGTTGGGGGGGATGGGAGGAAAAGAAAAGGAAAACCTAAACTTTGGTAGGTTTATTTGTCTAACTAGTTGGTGAGGACTGTCATCGACTGGGCAAAGTCATTTTGCGTAGATTACACTTTTAGGAAAGTTCAAGAAATTAATTATATATCATGGATTTTTTAAATTAATGTGCTTGCCATGGAACCCAATTTGTGAACTTTGCTTTTTGATGAAAAGCGGTATATACATAATTCTAAATAAATAAATAAATAAATAAATAACAAGCAATAGGAAAGCTCAACAATTACCACAAGAAAAACATGAAAAAGTGCAAGAACAGCCAGCCTATGAAAACTAGGGAACCAGCAGCCGACCAAATGGAAAAGGCAGCGTAGTGTATTGGTAGCTGCGTAGCCACTCCTTCTCACCAGCTCTATGACCAAATTGACTCCTGACTGTGTGACAACACGCACTATCGGAGGGTGAGGTAGGAGGCAAGCATTTGTCCTCCGACCTCACTTGAAGCCCGGTTGGAAATCTGGTTTACTATGGGGAGGAGTGGCAGAATTGGAAGTGATCCCAGGACTTCACAAGACCGGCCCTCACTGGGCTAGCCTTGTCCTAGCCAGGTAGGGCTGGTCATGAGAACAACCTTACCTTCATTTAGCAGCAATTTCATTCTCCCCTCCACACATTTTTCTTTAATGGACCCTGTGATGAAGTTGGTAGCCTGAAGTGGTAGACATTACATCCTATAAAACACACACACACACACTGGATGGTTCCTGACAGGGCAGGTTTCAAAGGAATTAAAGAAACAAATTAGCTGATGAGGAGAAATAAACCCCTGAAAAGTACACTAATATCTTAAATTAAAGCTGTATTCCCACACACACAGGAGTGTGGCAAATTAAAACGAGGGACGTGAAGTGCTTGAAGTAATCATCTGCAGTTTCATAAGAGAAAATTACCAACTTATATGTCACACGCTTCCAGTCCTTACTATAAATGCTAAAAAAGGCTTTTGCGAGATGCCAGCAGAACGTGGGGAATTGCCGATTAACTGTGTCGGAGGTCTTTAGCATTTCCGTTCCTCTGCTTTGTGCTCCCTTGAAACATCCACTTGCAGGACTTCTATTCAGCAATATCCTCCCCTCCCCAGCAGATTGTTCACTTTTGCACCTGCTGTGGTTGATAATCAAGGATAGGATAACAAAATCAACATGGGCAAAAGACAAATCAGCACTTGATGGATTCAGAATAGGAGGGGGTGGAAAACTATTCTCCAAAGCTAGGCCATTCAGTGAAAAATACTATTTTTTAAGCAAATATCTTTTGCAAATGGTCCCCAATCAGCTTGTGCCTGCTAGAAAAGTGTCACTAATTCAGCAGGCATCTTTGAGAAGCAATGGTCCAAATAAATGGAGAGCAAGAGCCAATTCACATCGGCTACATTCAGTGCAGTAATCACTTGATTTCTACATGCCACACACACGCATGCACATTGCTGGATCTCTCTGCACCTCCTTGCTGGATCCTTGACGCCTGGCAGTTGAATGTGAGAACTGACTTAGAGCATTGCAGGGGCGGGGGTCAATGGAAAAGTGCATCACTCTACCCACACTTAGGGATGTAGCAAGGTTGGAGTGGGCCCTGGGACAAAAAGGTAAAGGGGGGTCCCCCTTGTGAGCCCCCATCTCTCTGCCTTCCTTGGAACTTTGGAGGCAAATTGCACACCGTCAGGCGGCTGGCAGGCCCTCTGTCCCTCAAAGGCCCTGGAACAGTCTCACCACCACCACCATTAGAACGTAGAACAGAGGGAGTTGCTTTAGACCAACATGGCTTCTTGGCCTTTGGGCTATGATCCACTGTAGTAAGTGAGTTAGTGAGTGTGGGACCTTGCTCACAATCAAGTGTGAGGGTGGCCAGGTAGCCAGGGAAGAAGCTATGGAAAGCTGACCTTCCCCTCAGATGACCAGATGCTCCGTCACTGCCCCTGGCAGTGTGGAGACGCAGGGGCCAGGATGAATCGTCCCAGCCCCCAGAAATCCCACAATGCCCTGCTAACTGAGCAAAGAGGCACCTCTTAAAAGTGGTGATTCTCTTTATTAATAGGGGGAGAGCAACTGGCCCTCTCCATCCCCAGCATTGCCTTTGCCCAATGGAAAAACATTGCCGAAACAGCAGGGACCTTTCTAGATGAAGAAATCAAGATACACAATTATGATTTCCCAAACACCAAGAGAGATGCTCTGAGGGTCTTTTTCATATCTGGGATGATTCCTCCCATGATTTCTTTTAGTCATTGCACACGCACCACAGCAATAAATTTCTGACAAGTTTACCTGACACTTAAAAGTGATTTTCAACAACAACAAAAAATGTTTTTTAGCAGGATTTGAAGTAGTTTATCGATGGAAAGAAATCATTTGGTTACTGTCTAATTAAATTCAAGATACCTGGCATGAATCTACACTAAACATGCTTCAAGCTGTCTTGGCTTTATTTGCAGCCCTCCAAAATCCAGTGTGAGGGAAACAGGGTTATCATAAACCATATCAGACACCTCTAATGGTTTCCAATATATCTAAGCATTTAGAGTGACTGTGTGTTGCCACTCACTGAGAGACAAAAGCATTTATAATGCTACTTTAAAAGGTGGTTCATGCCAGAGATTATAGCTAAGATAGTGTTTTGCTCTGCTCGGATTCAAAGTCAGAGAATGATATGTTGATAAAAACTCTGGGTTTTTTCTTCCTACCTTGCAACTGCTTGAACCTCTTGCCAATATAGTAAATACAATTTTGTAGAATCTGAGTTGAAAATTACCCTCTGAGTGATCTAGAAAAATTTCTTGTTCAAAAGAATGGATACTGGGGGTGGTGTCATCTTTAGCACTTAAGAACACAAGAACTGCCTATCTGAGAAAATGTAAAATCTCTAACATTCTGCTTAGAAATAAATTGCTGCCAAAAATGAGATAAGGGGCAGGAGGGGGCACAATAATCTGAAACCCATCATAAGTTTATTCAGGAATGGACTGTATTAGGAAGCTGCTATATACTGAGTCAGACCCATGGTCCACCTAGCTCAGTATTGTCTTCACGGAATGGCAGCGGCTTCTACAAGGTTGCAGGCAGAAGTCTCTCTCATCCCTATCTTGGAGATGCTGCGAGGGAGGGAACTGGGAACCTCAGATGCTCTTCCCTGGCTCCATCCCCTGATGGGAATCTCTTCCAGTGCTCACACTTCTAGTCTCCCATTCATATGCAACCAGGGCAGACCCTGCTTAGCTAAGGGGACAAGTCAGGCTTGCTACCACAAGACCAGCTCTCCTCTCATTGCTAGGCTGTTGAAATGGAACTTTCCCTAGGGAGAATGCTAGGGTCACACTATCCATTAAATTAAACACATGCTTAATGCCGATGTATCTGTGTGTGTGCATGTGCAATCTGGCAATCTAATGAAGGAGAGAACAGAGCGGGGAGGTGGAGTTTGATTCTGCTACAGTCCTACTTTGGAACACTGTCTCCCTCAGTACATACTGAGCCTCTCCACACGAGCAGTGTGGAGAGCCGTAAGGGGTTTGGTGGGGAGAGTGGGTCAAGCCCACCCTCCCCACACACGAGCATCCGCCTAGCCCTGGGCGGCTCTCTCTCTCTCTCTCCCCTCCCCTTACTTTCTTCTGTCTTTTTTGGAACTTGCTGCACACAGAGATAATAATGGAGGTTGCAGAGATGAACATGGAGGCAGGTGCAGTTTGGTGGCTCTGTAAATTTCAGCAATAAAAACGTTGAGAAGAACTGAAAACAAATCACCAGAAAGACTCACCTGGATCTTCCACAGTACGGGGATTTCTCTTCATTTCTCCTAAACGCCAGTCTCGGTTTTGCACCAGCTAGTGCCCAGGGAAGACCATTTACCACACTTCCTCTTGTGGCTTTCCCTAATGCCTTTGTCTGTAACTGAATTTCTCATTAAAATAGCATATTCCTAACTTTGGCTTGATCTGTTGCCCCAGCTCTCAGGAATACATTAAACTCCTTTACATTGTTTGCACAGGAAATTTGGGTGGGGAGGGTGAAGGGGACGAAAACCTTTTGTTTCTCAGCGCCATCTGCTTGGCTTTGCTGAGGAGAAGCTCCAAGGCACCCCAAGCTGGATGCACTGTTAAATATCTCATTGCAATACATTCTTCTTAATTCTTCATGGCACCAAGGTAACATCTTGCTGTCTCTTTATTAGGCAGTTCTAATGGCTGACCCTTTCTGCTTAACTTGACACATTAAATCCAAAAGTGCTGAAAAATTAGATGTAAGCTCAGAAACCTCAGTTGGGTGCCCAAAGGAGAGAGAGGAAATAGTTTGGCATTTAGTTTCAGCTTTCTTTCCTTACAGCTTTTGCCAGTTCTTTCATGAACAATGCCTTCAATAAGCTACCCAAGGCAGCATTAAGTCATGATGTGCTAACAAGTGTGGTGTGTGTGTGTGTGTGTGTTTTGCATTGCCCCCCCTTCTGTTTGATCCCAAACAATGAAAACAGCGATGTGAGATATTTATGAAATTTTAATAGAGATCGATTCCTGCAGAGCCTTCAAAGGCAGGCTTTTTCTTTACAGATATCGGAACATGAAAAACCAGAATCCTCTTAGCAAAGGAAGCCAACTCAACCACGGAGGAACTTTGCTTCCATTCTAGGTAATAAGTGGCTGGCTTCATTCTTGGAAATAGAAGAGGTTAGCTGGAAAAAATTCAGATTGTTTCCCCTAAAAGCTGAAGCACTTTAAGCAGAAGACAATCATTGCCAGAGACAGCCTCTTACATGCAATGCATCAGGGAAGAATTCATCTTAGCTTCATACTTGTAGCAAATAATTATTTTAAAGGGGGAAAAACACTCTTTTTCTCATATATTATAATCCTGTCCAGGGCCCTTGCTTTTCATCGGTGTTGATAAGCACAAGGAAGGCAGGTTTGAAGAAGGTAAAGGTCACACAACACTAAAACACATCATAGTAGTTCCATCTGTTTTGTTTTTCTTTAAGGAGCATCCACAGAGGGTCAGGATTGGGAACAGGATGTAGAGGAGCTGCAGTTTCATCCTGTGTCCCCACATTATGTTCCAGATAAAACTCCCTGCCTTCAAATTGCCATTTCCATAGTCCAGGAGAAAAGCTCACTGCCATGGGCACTAATCATAACTTTCCTCCTGGGCAAATGGGGTCGAGAGCTGGTCTTATGGATTCTGCCCATTGTGGAACAATCCTGTGAAAGATGGTGGGGTCCACACACACACACACCCCACAATTATACTTTATCCTCAATGATATGAGTTGTATTTCAGATGAATATTTAATCATGACCTCTTTGTAAACATTTTAATCATTTGCAAAGTGAGGTCAACATCTGTGGAATAGCAGGTGCTGAATGTACAATGTTTTAATAACTGAAGGATGCCATAGTCGTAAGTCTACTGCAGTTTTAATGTAAATTGCATTTGCTTCCGATTCTTTATGTATGTATTTATTTTTAGCTCTATGACATGATCTTCCTCCAAGGAGCCCAGAGTGGTGTATTTATTGATTGATTATATTTATAAGCCACCTGATATAGAATATCTCCCGGTGGTTATATGGAATCTGAGGTCTACTTGAGGGGGTCATAAATATTGTACATGACAACAGTGTGTACCAGCTGTACCATGTACCAGTTGTATGCACCATGGTATGTACCATGTACACGGTTATGTTTATTCTCACAACGACTCTGAGAGATTGGTTCGGCTGAGAGAGCTGTAACTGGCCCAGAATCACCCAATGTGTTTCATGGCTGGATAGGAATTTGAATTCAAGTCTACCTGGCCTTAGCCTAACACTCGAACCACTATGCCGCTCTGGCTCTTTGATTATGATTTAATAAAATAACTAAAGCCAGCATGGTGTAGTGGTTAGAATGTTGGACTAAGACTGGGAAGACCTGAGTTCAAATCCCCATTCAGCCATGAAGCTCAGTGCTGCGTGACTCTGGGCCAGTCATGTACTTCTCAGCCTAACAACAGGGTTGTTGTGAGGATAAACATAACCACTCTGAGCTCCTTAGAGGAAGAGCGGGATATAAATGTAAAAATATCTAGATAGATAGATATCTAGATCTCTAGAGAGATAGATAGATAGATAGATAGATAGATAGATAGATAGACAGATACTGCCGTATTGTGCTTGCTAGCGGTAATTTCTGTTATGGAATTTGAGGTTTACCAGATGGGACCATAAATGTGTGCAGAAAGACCATCCCTACCTGAGAATGACTGGCCCCTGATAAGTTAGCCTTCCATGTTTCCAGTGACAAATTGACCCAATAAAAACAGTTTCTTCTTGGATAATCTCCCCCCCCATGATACAGCTGTCATTCACAGGAGCATGAAACAGATGGAAAGGTTTGGAAACAGAGATGATTTGCACAAACTAAAGCATTTTTGGTCCTAATTCAGATTTACCAGCAGGTTAATACAAAGTTATTGCTAGCTTTGAGTCTTCTTGCCATTAACTGAGTTGTGGGAGACAGCCAAAAGCAGGGGGAACCAAACAGTGCAAGTGTTTCAGTGTATTTGTAACAAACACAAGTTGTCAGCAGTTTAAGCAATTACAAAATGACATGAAATCTGGCAGAGATTAAGAAAATCACTTAATTTTGTTGCAAGTGAGCCCAATTAAAGCTAGGGGAATCGCAGGAAAACCAGGCAGTGGTGTTATTAAACACTTAAAAGCCATCCTGGTTAGCTCTGACTAAAAACAGCTCAATTAGAGTACATTTTAATTACTGCAGACCAGTACAGAAAGTGCCAATTAGCCATATATAAACTCAATAGCTTAAGACGTAACTAAACATTAATGAAAGGGAACCACAATAGAGACAAACAAGCCATAAAACAGCTAGTTCAACAAGCCCTAGTTAGCAAATGAGCAAACATTTGGAAATCCATCATCAGGAGTAAACTGCGACATCATGTTGGGATGACACAAAGCTCTACTTAGGATCAAATAAAACTGAGAACATTGGCTGCAGTCTGGTCAGCCAACGGATTGTATTTGATGTGTAGTTCACCCAGTCCCATTGGTGCTCTTCCACAAGCACACTCCAATATCCATTCTAATGGCCTCCATGCATACCGCTCTGAGCTCCTTGCAGTAAAAGTGGGATATAAGTGTAAAAATAAATACAGTAATCAAATGCCTTTAAGATGCTCACCAAACCCTACACTAATATTTCCCATTCCACACTGTACTCGCCATTGTGACTGAAAAGACCTAACTAACTAAGGAGCATGGGGTGAGACAGGCAAAATCATGAGCCATCCCATAAAATTCCTAGCTGGCCTCCAAAAGGACAACCAGTCGAAACCCACACACTATGTCCAAAAGTGGGTTAGAAGGGTGGATTCCAGAACACTTACTGCCAGACCCGAGAAGTGGGAGTGATGATGGATCACTAAATCCAACCCCCATCCCACCAGATAGCCAATGAAAATACCCCATTTGCCTCATGCTCCATTCAAACCAAGGCTGGGGAAAGCAAACCATACCCTGGACATGCCAGGGCGGATGGCTAGATATCATTAAAGATATTGATACACCACTTTTCAACAGGAAAAGTTCTCAATATGATTATGTCATGACATGACATGACATCGTTACCAGTCTTTAGAGGTCCCCCTCCTTACCGGTCTTTAAATCCTTACTGAAGACCCTTTCTTTTCCATCAGGAATTTGCCGTGTAGTTGACTTTATTTCCTTTCCATTATCTATTTTAGTTTGCTATTTTTAATGTAATTTTGATTGTAATTTTTAATGTTACCTTATTTACATGCCATTGTACACCACCCGGAGTCTTTGGAGTGGGCGGTATTATTTATTTATTTATATTAAATGCTTTAAATAAATAAATAAATAAATAATGCTGTCAATGTGATTGTTTGAGTATATGACTGAAGACCACGACAACTGAGTCCCATGACCCTCATTTTTAAGTGGCAAAATTATTTGCTTCATTTCTGTGTAATTTCCCCCCGCAATGGGTGGTAGTGCTCCTCCTGCACTTAGAACAAACTCACACTGTGAGTTCTTTGTCTTCTTAGCTGAACTGTTTCAAGAACCAAATATATGCTGATTTACATTTGTGATTGTAATCCCCCAAATCTGGAGAACACTTGCAGAGAATTTTGTAAAGTAGAGAGCCTTTAAAACGACACCGCACAGCATCAAATCAATATGTCTTGACAGGTATTCCCACAGCTCGTCCATCCGGATGAGACCTATTGGTCTTTCTTCCCAACTTGCTTGAGACAGATATATTTGAAGCTGACATATTAGGGGTTTTTCCCCCCTCCCTTGCCTTTGTGTCAAGGAGCAAAGCATCGATTCTGAATGTGTTATTTCAACATTTTCTGTATGCAAATGCCCCACTTCAACTATGTCAGAAGTTTTTGTTTTAACTTAGAAAACCTTCCAAGTTTATGAAAGGAGTGAAACTTTGATTGGTGAAGCACCTCTCTGTCATTCGTGTTCATATCCAAAATACATATTTCAGCATGCACAAATGAATTGATCAATGTTTTTAGCTTTGATTTCTTAAGGGAAAAAAACCTCTTGAAAATCAATGCAAAATGAACTTGAAGTCTTATTGGACTTGAAGTCAGAAATGGATAATATTCTCTGTACAGTGTGTGTCAGGCTCAGAAACTAAGGAAGTCAGTCAATTGGCAACACCCCCTGAAACCTGTAAAAAATATGCTTGTCCACCAATGCAATCTTCTCCTGAAATCTTCTCCTGAAGAAGATTTAGACAGTACTGAGCAAACTGGACCAATTCGGCATAAGGCAGCTTCCAATCTTCCTATGGAGGGAGATGTTCTATGGTGCACCTTCAATTTACACAAGATACTAGCAAGACTCAACAGTCCTGGCAGATTTCCCCAGCCCCCAGCATCTGAAGAGCCCCACCCCCTCATTTTATTGAACTTAGCTTCCATTACTACCATGGTATCAGTCTGGCTGCTATGTGCCACCATGGTCCTCATGGCTGGTATTCATACTTTAACATCTGCTTCAAAAACACACACATAAACCTGCAAAACAGCCGATTTAAGTACTAGAGGCTGGTGTTTTAGTCTAATTTTTATGTAAAGAGCCTAGTCTTTGTACAGAAATAATGGCTGACATACAGAACAAGTATGTACTGTAACCAGTTAAATTGTAACTGTAAATCACCCTAAGACATTATATACATAGGAACAGAAGAACAGAGGAAGCTACCATATACCGAGTCAAACTAATTGTCCATTTACCTCAGTATTGTCTACACAGACTGGCAGCAGCTTCTCCAAGGTTGCAGGCAGGAATCTCTCTCAGCCCTCTCTTGGAGATGCTGCCAGGGAGGGAACTTGGAACCTCAGATGCTCTTCCCAGAGTGGTGGCTCCATCCCCTACTGAGGGGAAGATCTTCCAGTGCTCACACTTCTAGTCTCCCATTCATATGCAACCAGGGAGGAACCTGCTTAGCAAAGGCGACAAGTAATGCAAGCTACCACAAGACCAGCTCTCCTCCCACATATAGGGCAATATATAAACATGACAAATAATTACATACTAGTGCAGTGAGAGCGCAGCCTATCAAAACTGGTGCAGTGTGGAAGTGAAATATTTTATACCCTCCCCATCCTCAAGAAGGGGAGGGCACAAAAAGCAAACAAACAGGTCTTCAGAAGCATGTCCCAGGCTGTATACAAAAATACAAGAGAGCATGCAACATGTTTACACAGTAACTGTATAAATATTTCCTTCCAAATCCTCCTTCCCTCACACAGAAACACAAGCACACAAAACCCCTCCACCAAGGAGAGTCTTCACTTGCAAGGGGCACCTGAATGTATTGGAGAATCCCTATGAGGGGATTGAGGCCTTCCCCTCACAGTGATATGGGACAAGTAGAGAAACAGATTCTCAGGGCTCCATCTCCTCTGATTTGAGCCAGAGGAGTCACTAAAAAATATGTCCTCAAGGACTGCGCTGCCCTCAGGGACTTATTTTTGGATGGCACAGATGGCTTCCTAGGGAAGGGGTGGGCATCAAATATTGCCGCTTCCCCACTTCACTGGTGCAGTTAGTTAGAAAGTCCTGTGAAGGTGCAATCTTGCTGCACTGGTGCATCCTCACTCTGCCAGCCAGTGATCACAGCAATAATAATAGCAGCTATAACATGTATTTTTATGGAGTTCAGATTGCCATAACCCTCTAATGCAGGAAGCTAGCCACCAGACCCAATTAGAAGCATTGCAATGCTTGTAATAGATGATGGACCATATACATCAGTATATCACAGCTGGGCCCATAGTGCCGCAAAGCCAGGATTTTAATTATTTTCTTTTCTTCATCTGGGGAATAAGTCATTTTGGCAATTATAGTAAACTATCTCCAAGGATTGTTGCACAGATGAACTGGGTAACAATACCTCGGCAGTTTGCATACTACAAATGAAATATAACTGATTATTAATCATATATGAGTCTCTTAAATGCACGACTAATTTTAAACACAAGGGCAATTGCATTATAATTGCATATTGGCTGTAATACTCAGTTGAACCATGACTGTAATATAAAAAGTAGGACAAGCTGTGAAGTTGTTATCCAGGTATCCTACTGTGTTTTGTTCACATTAGTCGTTGTGGAGAAAATAAAAGGGAAACCATCAGCTGTGGTGATGGCCAAAGATACAATGAGATGCAATTCAGATCAATTTTAGAATTACTCTTTTTTGGAAATTAACATTTGTCAATACGTACTTTGAATCACGGTTTTTCTGTTGGATGCTTTGCAAGGATGATGTATGGCAAGAGCTAGCATAAACGTCTCATAAATAGAGATTATTGATCAAAGTTGCATAAATCAGCTAACTTGGGTGAGTGGTCCTAGAAGACACACAGCAGAACGATGACTTTTACAGTGCTGTCTTTTTCTACTTTCTCACTTTGTCTTACAGAAGCACAGCATGGCTGCTACTGGTTAAAGATTATTAAGCACCAACAAACTTGTCCCAATACCCAGCACACAATGATTTTAAAATGGGACTTTGGGTTTGGCCAGGCTGCCCTCTGAATATTCCAACATCAGGTTTATGACTCAACCATATCCTGTTCCAACCATGTTTTGAAGACTACCCAGAAAATGGTGTGTTGATGTCTCGATACAACTCAAGGTACTTACAATGAAATTATCGGGAAAGAAAATCACGTTGGGGTGGCATGACTCAAATAAAACAGACATTATATTTCTCTCTCCCTTCCTCTTATCTATACCCAGGTCTCGGAAAGCTGCAGCCAAAGGCAAGAGTGCAAGCAAAGAGCTGTTGAACCAGCATAAGCTAACTGAAAGTGGAGGCATCATATGGGAACCAGGAGTCCTGGAACTCATGCCTGCTCCAGTTTAAAGGAGGGGCCTGAGCTGACCTCCCCCTCCTCCCAAGTAGGCTTGTTGTGGAGGAGCCCCTGAGCAGCTAGGTGATCACTTTGCCTCTGATATTGGAGTTCAGCCCTGGCCCAGCATACCAGGGCTGATGGAGGAGAGGAGCCTCATTGTGGGGCACAGGGTCTTTGTGAGGTCCGCAGGAGAGGCAGTAAGCACTATCTCTTCTCTGGGTCTGTGGGCTCTGAGGGGCTTTCATTGGGGCCAGGGGTCTCAGCATGTTCTTTAGTCACATTTGAGCAGTGTTCATCAGAATCGCCCCTCTACATACACTACAATGACCACCTCTCATATGTGATTAAAGGATATGCTGACATTGCATCGGTTCATCCTTTAGAGATTCCAGGGCGGGCGCATTCTCACCATGGCCCTGACAATATCATGTGTAGTGGGCACTGTTCATTTGAACTGGCCCAGAAGAGAAGCTTGACGAACAACTCCTCATTCAATTTTTTGAGAGAGAAAAGACACTTTGGGGTGGAGGGGAAATATGAGTGATTAGGTTTGATGTAGAAGTTTAGTAACATGAAGGGGAGAACTCTTCAAATGCTTGAGGGGGTGGTGGTATCTGCAGCCCTGAGTAGGAACACCTTTCAAAAGTGTTGTACGGGTTCCCTCTGTGGACAGAGCAGCCATGTTTGGGAAAGGTTTCAACACACTCTCTCACCATCCACTGTATACACAATGGGAGTTAATTATCCCTTTATGGAGAATGTCAGATGAGACGGTGACTTGTATAGTGTTACTGGGGAGAAATAATGCTGAGAAAATGTCAGTGCTCATTATAAGGCTAAAATGTTCACTGAGATCACTTGGCAGAATGTCAAACTCCAGCTAGTAAAATTTACAAAAGGCTTTTGCAGAAGCATCTGATAATCTGGGGCTGGGCACTTCCTCTCAAGCAAGCATAGATTTGTTTGTTACTATCTTTCGCGAAAGAGCTCGTTCGACTGGTGGGGCAGTTACATTTCACACAAGTCATGGACTTTAATTACAGCTTTTCCCCCCCTCCCTCAGGCTGTCAACCCATATTATATTTTATACTGCCTTTTGTTCAATTTTCGTTCAGGAGTGCAGGGCCGAAATGAGTGGCTTTCATAAACCAGTTCCGAAGCATGAAGGAACTTGGCACAGAGGAGTTCTAGGATGGTTGCCTATCACCTGTGTGGAATGACAAGGCACCAAGAATACAAGCAGAAAGGGCTGGGAACAGGACCAACCCCATGGTCAAGCCACCATGCCAACCACCACTACCCCATGCACGTTTTGGTGATACCATACACTGGCTGTCAAATGAAAGAGTGAAATATCCACCCAATTACCTGTGAGTATGCTTTCTTCTTCTGCACAATCCCCATTGACCACTGAAGTTCTCTGGGGTGGTCCACCTGCAGTTGCTGCCAACTCATTTTGAAGCAACTCAGGTTCAAGGCTTCTCTATAGCTGCCCTGAGCTTTGGAAAGCACTGCTTGCCAAGCCCAAGATAGGAGAGTTGCCATCCTTGGTGGCCTTTAAGAAGATCTTGAAAACACTTTTCTAGTTGAAATTTCTCTCTCCATGTGCCCTCTCTGATTGGGGGGTTGGCGGCCATCAAAAACCATAGATCGCGGTCCCTAGCATCGTGGACCATTCTGGACTACAACTGAGGTTTATTTGTTTTAATTATTATGAATTGACTTTAATTGGTCCTTATTGGTCCAAATCAGGGCTGTACAACTTCAGCCCTCCAGCTTCAGCCCGTCATCCCTCCAGTTTTTGGATGACAACTCCTGTCATCCCCTGCTACAATGGACAATCACCAGAGATGATGGGAGTTGTAATCCAGCTTCTGCAGGAGGGCCAAAGGTGTGCAGCCCTGTACTAAACTGAAATTAAATAAATAAATTTGGCTCCCCAGATACGACCAGGTTAAATCAAAAAGTATGATCTAGCCTTTGCACAGCTACTGAGAGGTGTTCAGGTTAGGGCTCTGGTATGTTCCCAGGGGAAGGGCATTCCTTAGGTTTGGAGCTGCTGAGGACATTTGCCACAGCATAAGAGGCATCCTATGAGGTCAGCTGGGATGCAGGGAGGAAGAAGGCAAGGGAGGGGGTAATGATGGCATGGAAGCAAGCAAGGAACAAAGAGGGACTTGAGAAGCAGGAGGAAATATTGTTACTTTGAGTGGAGAGGAGGCAAGCCAGCCCAGAAGATGGGAACCCCCAGCAAGACTGGCAGCTGTTGCTATTCCAAGGGAGAAAAGACCAGGCAAGAATGTGATTTATTAACTTACTGCTTTTATATACCACCCATGACAAAAGTCTTGAATTGGTTCACCTACAAATGGAACAGCCACAGACTTAAAAGGAATGTTAAAACATAGACGAAATCCAGTTTAAAACCATGTCAGTTAAAAATCAGCGAAAAGCCGGGCTGAACAGATGTCCACTTTCTTCCCTTGGGGATGGAGCAGCTCTAATTGCAGCAGGAAATTCATTCCACCACTCTGGAGTGACCACCTTTAGGGTTCAAGGGGGTGCTGGACTGAATTGGCCCAGTCCAATGTGGGTCTGGGTCAGACTCGAACCGAACCAGAGCAACCGGTTCCGTGCACAGCCCTACTAGAGATTGGTGAAAACAGCTGGCGGGAAACATCTCCGGGGCCTCCTCTCCTCTATCCAGTAACTCCCTCACATTTTATTCCTTTCTGTTAGTTTTTACCTCTTTGAGGCTCTAATATCCCGAAAGATAATATCTTTGATTTTGATTAATCTGCGCGTGGACAGGCTTTTACTATCAAAACAATTGGATGGGGGCCACAAGAATGGTCCCCCGCCCCCATATTTGTGAAAAATTGCATCCAGCCGCCCTTTCCATCTTCTTGGAGATGCAGTTCTGGCCAGCCCATGACCCGGCTCCTTTGGAAATTCAACTGCACTTAGATATTGCTTTCTAACTCCCGTTTCCCTACAGCAAAAATAAGGCTTTTCTCATTTTATTAAGAATGGTTGGCATTTTAGTTCACTTTAAAGCAATAAATCAAAATCCAACAAAACACACAATATTTCACAAAATTACTGTCATTTGTATTCCCACCCCCCTCCGCACTGGATGCCATGCCTCTGTAATGAGGTACTATAAGTCAGGGTGGCAGGAAGATAAAGCAACCCCAAATCAAGAGTATCAAAACATTTGTGCACACAAAGAAATGAAATGGCAAGTTAGATCCAAATTATCCCCATTCCCTCAAGCCAAGCTATGTTCCTGGCTTCCATACCCACACTGTGAAATAGATCTATATAGTTATGCCATTGATGCTTTAGGCATACATAGGCTGATTGCTTCCTCAATCCATTTTCCAAAGCAGATTACAAAGGCTGAACAGGTGATGTGCAATATGCTCTATCATTCACCGCTCCCTTCTAAAGCTAGCCTGGTTCAGCCACACCTAGATATGGGTTCGGTGGGGGGAGGAGATCAGGGCTTCAGGTGCCTGTAGCAAATGCCCCAACACGCCTCATGGAAGGGCCGCCCCATGGAAAGGCAGGCTATCAATGTTCTAAAGGCATACATACCCTAAGCATAACTGATAGAATAGGAGAGAACATAGAAAGAGAAGCCCCTTCAGGCCACTAAAGAACTTCTGTATCTACCAGTCAGAAAATGTATACAACATGCTTTCTAAGAACACTGTTACTCAAATCTCTTGTATTAGACATGCAGCATATTCCAGTGCCTAATGATCTGGTTCAAATTCTCACCATATCACTTTGTTAAGGATTCTGCTTGCACAGAGAGGATTATCTTCTCACAGGCATGCAAATAATGATTTAAAAAACAAAAACAAAAAAACACCCGGAATGCTCAGGACCAAATGATTTTTTTGCTAACAACTCATGAACCCTCAACAAGTTCATTCTACCTTTTTTATTGTGTTCCTCTCATAAACCTGTATTTCCCCCCTCTTGCCTTTGCTAGCAAACATTTATCAGTGCAAATGTTTACTGTGTTGCACTGTAAGGAGGTCAGATTAATTCTGTCATTTAATTTATGGGGTCGGTATTGTTTTTTCAGAAGGCAATCTCGAAAGGTTAATCAAAGAACTAGGACAGAGAGTTGCGACTCAAAGAAGGTTGTATTTTTTTTTTAAAGCACTACCATTTGTGAAATTGTTTTTGGAGGCACTGTTGAACGACAACTAACCACAAGACACCACCAGTATCATGGCTGCTCTTATACTGGTTGAGGTCCATGTAAACAGGGCCTTTTGAATCTGTTTTGCTGCTCCAGGTGAAAATTAGTTTTGTGGGCGCCCTGCCACCCCCCCCATACATCTGGTGGAAGGATTATGTTTACTCTCTTTTCCCGATTGTAGCCCCTTTCAATGAAAATGAAATGACATGTGACAAAGGCAAATTTAATTATGGCAACCCACCATTAAATGCTGCAAAGAACTCTGTAGGGAGAAGGTGAAAAAACTGTCACCCAGAAGCCAATCAGGTGAAAGCCAGAAATGCCTACTCAGCCTCTTTAAGGCAATCCGCTCCCCCAGCCCCAGTAAAGGGTAGACAGGTGGGTTCCAATCAGAGTTAAGCATGCAACACTTGCGGTGCGGGGGGAGGGGACATAGGGACGTAGGAAGCTGCCACATACTGAGTCACACCATGGGTCCACCTAGCTCAGTATTGTCCTCACAGACTGGCAGCAGCTTCTCCAAGGTTGCAGGCAGGAATCTCTCTCAGCCCTCTCTTGGAGATGCTGCCAGGGAGGGAACTTGAAACCTTCTGCTCTTCCCAGAGTGGCTCCATCCCCTAAGGGGAATATGCTCACACATGTGGTCTCCCATCCATATGTAACCAGGGTAGACCCTGCTTAGCTAAGGGGACAAGTCATGCTTGCTACCACAAGACCAGCTCTCCTCAGCAGCAATCCTGAGCTAGCTCGCCCAGTGGTCTGACTTGTATAAGGCAGCTCCCTATGTTCCTAGCTCAGTATATTAGCAGCTCTCCAGGGTTTCAGACTGGGGGGTTTCCCAGCCCTTCCAGAAATGCCCAGGATTGATCTTGGGACCTTCTGCATGCAAGGCAGATGTTCTACCATTGAGCTATGCCCCCATCCCATCACAGGCAGCCATCATAGCCGCTGCCACTCAGCTCTCCAGGGTTTCAGGCAGGCATCTTTTCTAGCCAGAGGTGGAGATGTTCTCAGGGATTGACCTGGGATCTTTTGCATTCAAAGCAAATGGTCTACTATGATGGCGCCCATGCAAAGCATCTGCTAATGGTTTGGGTCTCACGATGCTTGATTTAAAAAAATTAATCCCTTAGCACAGCCTGCTATTCTTGCAACAGTCAGGAATGAAAGGGAGAATAGGCACAATCGTGCCATCGAGTCAGTGTCGACTCCTGGTAATCACAGAGCCAGCCATGTGGTTTTCTTGGTAGAATACAGGAGAGGTTTACCATTACCTTCCTCCCATGCAGTGTGAAAGGATGCCTTTGCCATTGTCACTGAAGTGAGCATCTGCCTCCAGCACCTTTCTATATTGCTGCTGCCCAATATAGATGACTACAAATATATATTTACTAGGCACAGTCTGGGAAGCACACCGGCGAGGATTCGAACAGACAGCCTCTTGCTCCTTAGGCAAGCTGATTCCTGGCTGAGCCACCGCAGCTGGTAGTCATGAATGAACAAGAACCCAAACATATATCCCTCCCACATTACAATTCATTTGATCTGCTTGGAATGCCATGTTATCTTGGCCACACAAGTACAGAAAACCGACAATGAGAAGCAGCGAAAATCATTCTGACCAAGTTTCAAATTCAATACAAATGTATTATACATCAGTTGCACAAACAAGATAACAATGGTAATCTGTGTAGAAACATTTGCAGATTTCTAGTTTTACTTTGTTTGAGGCAATTGCCTTTTTCACTCCATTTTATTAGATCATGCAAATGAAATAAACGTCTCTTTACCTTCACAGAGTTAAAAGCAAACAAATGCAGGATTTTATTTCAATGAATTTTTATTGTTGCTCTGTTTGGCTTTATCCAACCACTATCCATTCCATGAGCCTTCCTGGTATTCTTTCTAGAAACCTTTTTTTTTTTTAAAGAAATGAGCAAGCCCAAAAGATTTATCAGCTTAGGTCCCCATATTTATGATTATCTTATTTATCTTATTTCTGTAACACCTAATAATTTCATCTCTAGGCTGCGTACAGAATTAAAACACAACAAATATAAAAGAGAGTAAAAACAGTTAAAATTTCACAAGATAAATAAAAACAATCCCATAAGTTAAAAACAAATTAAATAGTTTAAAATTAATTCCAGTTAAAAGCCTGAGAAAACAGGTGCATCTTGAGGGTCTTCCTAAAAGCGAACAGAGAAGATGTTCTTATTTCAACAGGGAGCTTATTCCAAAGCCCCGGGACAACCACATAGAAGGTCCAGTCTCAAATCATTACCAAATGAGCAACCGTAACCAGACCTCTCCAGATTATCATAATAGTCAACAGGGTTCATGACACAGAAGGCGCTCTCTTAAGTACCCCAGGCTGAAGCCATTGAGGGCTTTATAGGTCATAACCAGCACTTTGTATTTAGCTCAGAAATGTATTGGCAGCCAGTGCAATTGTTTTAAAATTGGTGTTATATTGTCCCTTCGTGTTGTCCCAGAGACCATTCTGGCTGTTGCATTCTGTGCCAATTGTAGTTTCTGGACTACATACAAAGGCAGCCCCAAGCAGGGTGCATTACAGTAGTCAGGCCTGGTAGTTACCAGCACATGCACCACTGTTTTACGTTCATTTACCTCCAGAAATGGGCGTAGCTGACGTATCATCCAAAGCTGATAAAAAGCACTCCTAGCCACTGCCTCAACCTGAGAAACCAAGAGAGAGTTTGGGATCCAGGAACACTCCCAAACTATGTTCCTTATCTTTCAGGGGGAGTGTAACCCCCTCCAAAACAGGCAGATCTAAACCATCTCTCGGGTCCCAACCCCCCACAATCAGTATATCCATCTTGACTGATATCTCCATATATTATTGGGCTACAACTTCCATCATGCTGGGAGCTGTAGTCCACCAACATTGATAAGCAATGTAAAAATATGTGTTCCAGTAGTAGTAGTAGTAGTAGAGCAAAACGAAGCATTCAGTGGTGAAGCAGTATGTGGAAACCATCACTACAAAGAAGTGGTAAAAGATGAACAAAATATGTTGATGGAACTGTTGTGGCTGGGAATGATGGGAGTTAGGAACATAGGGCCATAGGAAGCTGCCATATACTGAGTCAGACCATTGGTCTATCTGACTCAGTATTGTCTTCACAGACTGGCAGCAGTTTCTCTAAGGTTGCAGGCATGGATCTCTTTCAGTCCTATCTTGGAGAAGCCAGGGAGATAACTTGGAACCTTCTACTCTTCCCAGAGCAGCTCCATCCCCTGAGGGGAAGATCTTGCAGTGCTCACACTTCTAGTCTCCCATTCATATGCAACCAGGGTGGACCCTGCTTAGCTAAGGGGAGAAGTCATGCTTGCTACCACAAGACCAGCTCTCCCTGAGTTATAGTTCAACAACACAGAGGGACCCTAGTTTGAGAACCCCTGTCATACTCTACTGCATTTCTCCTGTGACCGTATCAAAGGGACAGTAAAAAATAGGAACTATAATGTGCGGAGTGCTGCTGAGATAAAGAGAGAGGGCTGGCATTGGTTGTATACATGCAAATTTAATTTGTTCTGAAAACATGAAAACATTTAAAATAATTATAATAAAATAATAATAATTAGTTAAAATAACAACAGTAAAAAAAATTGCATCTTTATTGCCAGATTTCACCTACGACAAAATATTTAAGAATCAACACATGTGAAAACTGTAATGCCTTCTTCGTTATGGATCCCGCCACCTATTAAGGTCTTCCGGGGAGGTTCGTCTGAGGGTGCTGCCGGCTTGTCTGTGGCGACTCATAGGCGAGCCTTCTCTGTAGTTGGCTAAAGACACATCTCTTCAGCCAAGCTTTTTAGCTGTTTGGTAGTTTAAATGGGTATTGTAATTTGATTTTTAAAAATGTTTTTATGTTTTAATAGTTGAAATGTCTTGGTTTTATTGCTGTAAGCCACCTAGAGACTGGTAGTGGGTGGTATACAAATATGGTAAGTAAGTAAGTAAAGCTACCATCCTCCTCCCTCTTGCTTCTGAACTTCCCTGAAATAGCTGCTCAGCATGATGGTTCTTCTTGGACATGCTTTAGGTGCTTAAGGAAGCTGATGGAAGATGAGTGGTCCAACCTGAAGCACTCTTAGTCCCCTATTAGAATATATTACCTCATAATAAGACAAGATTATGTTGCCGCATTAGAAAGAAACATAGTAACTGTAAAAGAAAGACATTTATCATGCTGCTCCCTTTCAGGTTTATCATTCCACACACAAAAGCAATTCATAAAATAATTTGATTCTACATGTAAATCAGTCATGCTATTATTACCACCGAGGAACATAAAAGTCTTTCATACCTTTGGGGAAAAATATACTGCTCAAAGGAAGTGTTCACCGAAAGTGAGTTGTTCGCTCAGCAGCAAAATGGGAGTTCAAAGCCATCTGAACTTGTATGAACTTTTCAAGAACAATTAAGGGAGTCTAGTCAACATAATTTCATATGTAAGCTGATGTGATCCAAGCAGACACCTACAGAAGCTCAAAAGGACTCATGGGGTGGAGGGGGCAGCACACATAGCAGGAAAGGAAATTAGACAAATGGAAGAGAACGAACTTCCATCGATTGAACATCGGCTTGATTTCCAACCCCTGAATTTACAGCAAGTCACCGAGATGCTCACCCTCTTTAAGGCTTGAGGGCAGCTGAGGTGTCCTGTCAATAGTGCCTGGGTGGTGGAGGAAGGCTCACTCAGTATGCCCCATACATGGAGAGAGGAATGGGAGTTGAAGCTACAGTCCTTGACCCACAGACAGGAATGCTACCACATTTCTCTCTTGCCAAAACCTGGCACAGAATGCATGGTCCTGGAGCCCTTCTGAGTCAAATCAGATTGGATTTTCTGAGCTTATAGACAGGTCTGTAGATTCAATAGGCTTGTTCTGACCATCATTAGATGGATAGGGCAAGCCTCCTATCCATTTTGGGGATTGGGTGCACTCCTAATTTATGATTGTCTGCAAGTAAACCGGGGAGTAGGAGGGCCTGTGCTCACGTGTGATGCTCCTGCTGGGGAGGACAGCACCATACCTCCCAGGTCTCCGACTGAGCACTCCCCCCACCCGCTCTATTATTTACTCGCAGGCAATCACAAATCCAGAGCACTCACAGCTTGTCCTACCCAGTTAATGATAGTCAGAACAGGCCTAATGTATTCTATAGCTCTCTTCAGCAGTTCCCAAAAAAGGGATGGTGGACTTGCATGTAATTAATAATGTGACTTGCATATCACTTTCTTGGCAATTTGAGCAGCATCTTAGCAAGATATTCAATTTCTGCCAACCTACTGATTCGCTTCCAGCAACTCTTCCATTTGGAACTACTTCTGTCTGGATTTTGGAGACCATCTTTGGCTCCCTCCCTAGTCAAAATGAACTCAAATTAAGTGAACACAGTGTATGCATTTGCCATTTTGAAAATTGCTGAACAGAAATTCAGATCTAATCTTCTGCCTCTTTCTCAGCCAAGAGCCAGGCTTGTGGTCGTTCAAACAAATCCATTGATCTCTCTTTAGATAGCAATGCTGATTTTAATTTTTAAGACCTGCTGTTTTCAAAATGAGAGGAGTTGGTAAAGCCCTTTCCCCCAATCCAGGGGTTCTCAGACCCGGGTCCTTGGCTGATGTTAGACTACAACTCTCAATTGATTGTCAAGTACATTATGTTTGGATTCTTCTTGGGTTACTCTTCACATATTGAAAACAGAACCCTGAACTAAGCCTCAATATCAAACCCAACAAGATGGTAAATGTTTCATTTATATGTGTGTTAATTAAAATAGCAGCTGAGGAAGGATGTTCAGAATTAGGACCAGAAATAGCTGTTATTTTCTTATCAAGGACAACATGAAAGCAGAAATGCCATTTATATCACCTTCAACCAGTGCCAGAACAGATTGCAAAAGAGATATGGAGTTGACACCACTCTATGTTTCATGTCTCTGTTCATTCATTTTAATATCTAGTACAACCAATATGGGGTATGACACCATCACTTTCTTGATCTTTCTGCCCCCACCAGCTGAAAAATAACATGAGTGTGAGGCAGCGTGCGGATGTTCTCATTGGCCACCTTCAGACATAATGCAGAACCATGGGTCCAATCTGCCCCCACCTGCCCGCTCTCCCATCTGCATTTGGAAGAAATGGTGAGCTCACTCTATGCTGTCTTGCTGAGTGCAGAGAGGAGGGGGAACTGGAGAGAACTGTCCTTACTGAAGGACAGCCGTAGCAGCCAATAGCAGCTGGACTGAAGGAGGACCTTCCGCCCACAACTCTGGTTGCAGAAGGGGGACACTGTGGTGCCAGCGTTCGGACGTGATGCTGGCACTACAAAAATGAAGGTACAGGCGGCGAAACTTTATTCAGACCAAGGTACAAATCAGAGTCCAGGGAGGGAATTCACGGGTCCACTTTTTCACGAAACTGCGGTTGCCCACATTTGGACATGCAGTTTCTGAAACCAGAGGTGAAGGGACCTCTGGTTTCATGTTATGTGCGAATGCAGCCATTGTGCTAGACTGAGGGCAGGCACAATGTAGTTTGATGCAATGATTCGATTCGATTCAGTTTAGTATAATCATAGATCAATATACAGTTCAGATCCAGATATAAGGGTCCTTAAAAGTGAATATCAGTATAGATGTATGTGTGTATATATACACATAAAATATATAATCAAGAACTATTACATAAAATTAATATAACATGGAATAAGATAAAAACAACAACAAAAACAATTAAGAGCCTGTATTAACCATCTCCAACACACCATGTGTGGATCTTAATCACAGTCGTACAGAATTTGGCCACCAGATTCGAGACATCGGTATATGTATCGGAGAGAAATAAGTTTATATAAAACTCATCTGAGTTATTTGGATATCTAAAATCAAGAGGAGCAATAAATCTAAGGCGCAGATCATGATAAAAAGAGCAATACAAAACCACATGACCGACTGTTTCGACATCGCCATTCCCATAAGGAGACAATCTCTCCAAATAAGGAGCCCTCCTAAACCTGCCCTCTACTACCACAGAGGGCAAGCACAAGGTAGATCAGGATCTATTGATAAATCTCATGGTGATTTTCATTACATCCATAAGGGTTTCTAACTCCCAATAGGAAGTGAAATTGCATCTTTAAAAAACCTTCTATGTTGTGAGTGACCTTGTGCTAATTGCTTATCTCTTGGTCCTAGTATTCTCTGCCTGTAAAATATGAGGGAATTGATTGATTGCCTTTGACAGGTCTTTGGGCAGCATTACTGAAAAGATTGCATAGGAAGCTGCCTGATATGGAGTCAGACCCTTGGTCCATCTAGCTCAGCACTGTCTCTGACAGCGGAATCTGAGTCTCCTGACTGGAATCAGCTCTTCAAGAGTTCAGGCAGGAGTTTTTCTCAGCCCTACCTGGAGATGCTAAGAACTGAACTGACCCTTCTTCATGGAGCAGGATGCTGGACAAGCAGGATGCCCATGGCCTGATCCAACAGGACTTTTCTTATGACGTCGATTTGTTACTGTATCTGCAGATCACCCCAATGTATGTCTCATGGGGTGCAGTAGATAATTGGCCCTCTTACTAAACTACTGTGGGGAAATGACTTGATTTAGCAAGCCAGAAGTTGCCAGTTCAAATCCCCACTGGTACCTATATCAGGCAGCAGTGATATAGGAAGATGCTGAAAGGCATCATCTCCTACTGTGCAGGAGCTGGCAATGGTAAATCCCTCCTGTATTCTACCAAAAGACAACCACAGGGCTCTGTGGGCACCAGGAGTTGCCATCGGCTACACGACACACTTTACCTTTACCAAACTATGCATTTGCATCTGGATTCACCATCGTCTACTATTTCGCACCTGGCTGCAGTTGGTGGACCTTGGCATTTTAGTTAAGAAGAAGAAGTAAGCCTCAAGACTGCTCACCTCTGTGTCAGAAGCCACAAGGAAGAGAGAAGGGAGATACACAAAACGCCCTCACTTCCACGGTTCTTCCAACAGCTGGTCTGAATCTTGGATTGAACCGAATCTTCCTCCTGCTATAGAAGACAAACAACACATTCAAACCACTTTCTGCCCCAAGCATTTTCTTATATCAGAATATGAAAATGCCACCTGATGCATCAGACTATTGGTCCATCTAGCTCAGTATTGCCTACCCTAACTAGCTGTAGCTCCCCAGGTTTTCAGACAGGGTTCTTCCTACCTGGAGATTCCTACCTGGAGATGCCAGGGATTGAAGCTATGTGCAAAACATGTGCTGTACCTCTGAGCTATATCCCCTCCCCCAAATAAGCATCACTAACAAGATTGGGAGGGGGTGAGTTCTCTACGCTATAACCATTTTTAATAAAAATAATAATAATACTTTGTTTATATTTATGAGGCTATATTCAGTTTTCACGGTACTTAAAATCTCCAGACCAATTCTCAGTAAAAACGAACACAAATCCACCTTAAAATCTTCGGCAGTTTCTTCACTAGAGGGCATGCTTTAGCTGTAAATGGAAAGCTGGTGATGAAGGGGTGGGGGAAATAATAATAAAAAAAGCATTTCTGGTCTAATGCGACAAAAAAGGCTAACAAAATGTTAACATTAATTTTATCACAACCATTATTTTTATCCTGCTTAAAATGGAAGGGTTACAATTTCCTAAGGTGTTCTTCAGCTTCTCTCCCTAAACCACGGAAGCAGGGTAGGGTGGGTTGGGGTCCAAAGGGGAGTGAGACAAAAGATCATTCCCCCTCTCAATTACTGGTGGGTGTTTTTTTTAAAGGTATGGTGTGTGAACAAAATGAAAATCTCCCTAAACCCCTTGGATCAAGCTGACAGTTCTAGTCCAGTGTCTTGTGCTAAAGAAGTGCCTTGCTCAAAAGGGGCAGTGAATACAGCAAGGATGAGGTATACTCGTTTGAATGTATATTCGAAGTTTAGGTGTCAATTCTTCATAGCAACAGTGCCAGCAGCATGAAACAAGAGGGAAGGGAGGAGGGTTTGATTCAGGGTTTAAAGGAAAAGGAAACAAAGTTTCAAAATTAGGTTTTGAAACTGAACCTGAATTTGGAAATGAACAGACCCCACACCCCTTCATAATACAAGAATCAGACAAAAAAGACAAAATGTGACATGTTGGCCTCCCTGAAGCAAGACCTCCCCAGAGATGATCAGTGGAGCAACAAATCAGGGCACCCCTACTATCGACATTAGATTAGCTGTAATTATCTGCTGATGTCAACCAGAATTGCACAGCAGAGTAAGCAAGACTTGGGAGAACTGAAGTATAAACATGTGTTTATTTCATTCCTTGGCTCTCAAGGCTCCTGAGAGATGCAACAATGTCTGAAAACAATCAGTGAATAAAAATTTAAAACAGTTACAGTAGAACATTTCAAAGGAAGTGTGCCACTAAAACAAATATCTTATGCACCAGTGTGAGCTCTTTGGGGACAGAGGAGCCATTTTATTTATATATTTATTTTTATTTTTCTATGTAAACCACTTTGGGAACGTTTGTTGAGTAGCAGTATATAAATATTTGTTGTATCCTTATCATATCTGTATATTGTTGTTGATGACAAAGTATGTTTGCACAAACACACACAAATACACACAGTCTGTCACCTATCTACATCAAGGGGTTCCCAAGTTGTCATACTCCAGTTTTTATTGAACTACAACTCCCATCATCCCAAGCTACAATTTATTGTGGCTGGAGAAGATGGTAGTTGTACTTCAGCAACATCTAGAATACAACAGGTTGGGAACCCCTGATCTACATTATATAACACATATTGGCCAAATCTGGATGTAACCTGAATTTAGAGTACCCTTTGCCTCTAGTTTCTGTAGCCGTATGTCTGGATGTGGGCAACTAGAGGTTAGTGAAGAAATGGACCCATGGTTTTCCACAGCAAACTCCAATCCGAACCTTTGGTTCGGAGTGGAGTTTCACCGCTTCCAGCTCTGGTGATGCAGTTGAAGTGGCACCTAAATCCTGGCACTGCAGTCTCACCCCTCTGAAATGGGAGTTGAGGGAGGAAGCTCCTCCCTCGCTCCGGCTCCTATTGGCTGTGCGGGCTGTCCTTCATGAAAGAAGGAAGCCCCCACAGCCAGATCCCCCTCCTCTCCACAGTCAGCGAGAATGCTGAGAAGTAGCTCTCCATTTCATCTAAATGTGGGTGGGAGAGCAATGGGAGGAGGGCACGGAACCGCGGGTGCATTGGACCTGTGGTTCTGCATTACGTCCAAAGGTGGCCATTGTAAAGAGCACATCACCTGTCTGTGAGACAAGAGCACCTCATCTGGATATGGGGCATTGGCTTCTTATCAAATTCCTCCAAGCCCAACCAATTTGTATCCATCAGGCAGATACGTTGATCGCTCGTTATAATGATATTCAATACTGATATGTAGGCAAAAGCTTAAACATGTCCCATTAAACAAATGTGGCTCACTGATCTTTGAATTCTAATTCTAAGGTCTCCAAAAAATCCCCCTAGGACCAAGTTGCCGGATTCATAGGAAGCTGCCATATATGGAGTCAGACCATAAGTTCACCTAGCTCAGTACTGTCTATGCAGACTGGCAGCGGCTTCTCCAAGGTTGCAGGCAGGAGTCTTTCTCAGCCCTATCTTGGCGAAGCCAGGGAGGAGACTTGAAACCTTCTGCTCTTCCCAGAGTGGTGGCTCCATCCACTGAGGGGAATATCTTACAATGTCACACGTCTTGTCTCCCATTCATATACAATGCAAGCAGACCCTGCTTAGCTAAGGGGACAAGTCATGCTTGCTACCACAGGTCCAGCTCTCTCCTCTCGGGATCTTCCAGAAAAGCATTAACATACATCAGGGGTTCCCAACTGGGAGGGGGACTAGTAGCCCCCGGGGCACGTGAAGAGCTCCCAGCGGCTACTCAGAGCCCTCCTGCCTCCCCATGCTGCAGCCGCACGATTTGCTTCTCAACTGGGGCTCCCCAGGTGGAAGCCAAGGCATCTTCAGCAATATGTCCCCTGCAGAAAGGGAGGGAGGAGGGTGTTTGGCAGGCGACATGCAGATGGGTCACATGCCGCCCCTCCCCTCAGCCTGACTGACAGGCTTCCGGAAATTAGCACTACTAGAATACTCCCATTGACATTAATAGAACAAGTATACCTGTCCCGTCAGTTTCAATAAGGCTGCTTATGAATAACAACTGAGTGCATATGAGAGCCTGTCTCCAAAACTGTAACACTTTAATTTGTGTTCTTAAGTGTGCGTGCACACACACACACACACACACACACACAGAGTGGGGTCCCTGAGCTCAAGATTGGTGACAGAAGGGATGCACTTGTTTTGAAAAGTTGCGCAACCCTGGCCTACGTGATGCACAATGCAATGCTGGGGCTACCAACTGGTCAACACTGCTGTGCCTGTGGAAGGCAGCCCTGGGGTGCTTTTGCAGAGTGCGGTTGTGCAACTGCTTAAAACAGCACCTGTGCACTTAGACTGCAGAACCTTCATGGGACACAAACAGCAGAACTTACATCGAACACACCGTCACTTCCGTTCTGCAAATGCACTGTGGTAAGTAAGTTGTGCAAATGCACACTTGCACACTAGTGCCAGTTGATCAGTAATGTCAGCATCATGCAGGCACATCATGCAGGCCATAGTCCCCGTCACATTGTGAAGAGAAGTCAGTAGACAATGACTTGTGCTCAGCTTGTCACCCACAACATACTTCTCCAATTCCACCACAACCACAACCGCGTGTGCACACACACACACACACACACACACACACACACACACACACACACACAGAGTTTGTCCAGTTTACATGAGATAGGCCTAGAGCATTACTTCTGGGCTGGAACCTGCCCCACTAAAAATGGAGATTCGCTTTTGACCTCGCCATTAAAGATCCCCCGATCGATTCTTTCTCCTCTCGCAGTTGCACCTTTAATACCATTAGTTTAACTGAGTTACTACCGATTTCTGCTCTGTGAGAGACAAACAAAGAGGGTGAGGACAAGCCAGGTTCTTGAAATGATCCTCAGAAAAGCTCAGTAATGAGAAATGTTGCCAGGCGAGTCAATCATATTTTCCTTGGGTAAGTCGTTTAACATCCGACTTTGAGCATTAAGGAAACTGTGCTACAGAATCAGCCCCCCCATCTCTCACTCCCTTGTCCCCAAGTTGCTGAAATCATTAGCAAGAAAGCTGGCATGGGAAACCGTCAAACCTCACGGTGGCAATGGGGTCTAAGAGTCTTTAATGGTAATAACTCACAGAGAGAATGACAATTTATGGCTTCTTACTGCACAGTGTATAATTTATGGGATGTTACACATTGTGGTGGGTGCCTAATGAGAACTGTATCAAGCCATAAATCACCAGGATTTCCAGGTCCCCATTAAGTCTCTGTGTTCCCCACTATCCCAGCTGGGCAATGCTTCAGGTTAACCACACCCTTGTCATGCTTTTATGGAGAGGTTAGAGAGAGCTTGATGCTTTATTTTTTTAAAAAGAAGGGGGCTAGGAGCAATCACACATCTCATACATACGCACACCTTATCCAGATTGATGGAAGAGCATGAAACCAGGATGAGACAAATGCACTGACCTGGCTTATTTTATTATCATCTAGGGTAATACATGGAAAGCATTTCATCATCTACATCATCTGCTGCAAAGCAACACTATATTTAATGTCCTAACGTAAAAGCCAAGGGAGGGGGAATGATACCATCCTCTGCAGCAATAAACTGTCTTCTTCATCCATGATGAATGGCCATGACTACCTGGAATACTAGAAATGAACACAGATTGAAAAGGCTGAAATATTTTCTTTTAGGCACGTTCTTTAAGCAGAGAGGGGTTATTTTGTCCGTTCTTTGATCCCTGGCTGAAAATATCTCTCAATGAAGAGCACAAGAAATGTTAGATCGGGTCTTCAAAGTGCATGGTTCTCTCTGGATTTTTGCAACAACCACAAAAATGTATAAGACGTAGGGGATTGTCAGTGACATCCCCTATAAAGCAGAAACTGAGAAGAGAAACGGGGATGCAGCTGTGATGAGAAAGCAGTTCTCTTCATTATTATTTTTTGCAGGTAGAAAGTAAATAGGTAGAAAGAAAGAAAACTTGAACATTCAGTCCACGGAACTAGCAGATGTTCATGAAATCCTTTCTAAAGACTGGTCCTTAATGGAGAAAGGGAGAACATGCACGCAAGCTGTAATGTGAATTGCAAAAATGATTATAATGGTAAACTGGAAGCCAGCTGAAAATGTAGACTGAGAGCAGAGATGCACTAATTCAGCCTTCCAACTGTTGTTGGTCTACAATTCCAATCATCCCAAACCATTGGCCACGGTGACTGGAGATGATGGAGATTATAGTTCAGGAGCAATTGGAGGGCAAAAACTGTGCAGTCCTTACACTTAAAGCAATGGCTAGACACTTCTTCTTCTTCTTCTTAGCTGTTTGGGATGAATGAATAATGAACTATAAGCGATATACCATTCAATCAAAATTAAGATGGTGCATCCTGAGGAGCACTTCAAGTATGAATAATCCATGCAGCAAGTGCAGATATGAGCGCTGGACTTTTACACCTGGATTCATGGAAGACAAGCCTGTCAGTGGATACTAATCACAATGGTTATATCATGCTATCGAAATCA
The DNA here is from genome assembly GCF_027244095.1 of Hemicordylus capensis. NCBI lineage: Eukaryota > Metazoa > Chordata > Lepidosauria > Squamata > Cordylidae > Hemicordylus > Hemicordylus capensis. The sequence continues at coordinate 27,114,960 of NC_069667.1, forward strand.
ACAGCACAAAAGAGAGATCTGCTTACATCTCTTACCTCTTCAGCCACTGTGGGATATAGGAGGAGGTTGGCTTAGATGGACCTGATTCATCAGAGCTCCCCATGTTCTTCCACCACATGGCATAAATCTTGTGCGAAGAATGCAGCCGTTGATGCACCCGTCGGTGGGCCACTGGCTGGGCTACCTGTAGGCGCCTGCTGAAGTGGGCCGTCAAAGGGGGCCACCCTTTGGGGGTGGGCTTTGGGGGTGGGGCAGAGAGCTGAGGCAAGTTATGATGTTGCTTTAAAAGACTTCTCTGTTTATTTGTTAGATTTTATGCAGGTATGTGCTTTGGTGTACCTGGAGATGGGGAGGGTATGTCCACTGTCCCTGGGGGAATAGAGGAAGCCACCATATTCCAGTGGTGGTGGGGAATAGAGGAAGATGTTGTGTTGGAAGGGCAGCAGGCTATTATAGGGGAAGGGAGATCAGAAATTTAATAGCTGTAACCCCTTCCAGCTTCTCTGCCAGCTCTTTGACCTTGGGGAGCAGTGCCAATCTCCCACAGAACCTCACCTTGCTTCTTTGTAATGCCAGGTCGGTCCAGAATAAATCAGAAATCATTCATGATCGGATTGTGGATGATGGAGCTAACAGAGACTGGTATGGTCTCTGTATGTATTACAGAGACCTGGATGGGGGAGGCTAATTTTCCTGTTTGGGCCCAGCTTCTCCCGGCAGGATACTCTGTTGTAGAGCAGGTGAGAGGATGAGGGTGGGGAGGAGGAGTGGCTGTGGTCTATAAGAATAATCTCTTCCTTACCAGGGTTCCTGTCAGGGAATTGGCCTATACTGAATGTGTGTACCTATGTCTGGAGACCAAGGATAGACTGGGATTTCTGTTGGTGTACCATTCACCCCACTGCCCAAGAGTCCCTAACTGAGCTGATTGACTTGGTTCTAGACCTAGCATTGGATTCTCCTAGACTGGTAGTTCTGGGAGACTTGAATGTTCACTTTGGAACCAAATTGTCAGGATCAGCTCAGGAGTTCATAGTGTCCATGACATAGTGGCTGGTCCCAAGTGGTTTCAGGACCAACACACATTGCAGGTCACACTCTCGATTTGGATTTTTACTTTGCTCAGGAAGGTGTTCTGTGGGTGGGGATTCTTGTCATTTCCCTATTGTCATGGATGGACCACCATCTGGTTAAAGCTGGACTCACAGCCTCAACCCTCCTCCGTAGAGGTTGAAGGACCTATTAGGATGGTCCTCCCAAAAAGGCTCTTGGATCCAATAGGATTCCAAGAAGCCTTGGAAGACTTTAAGGTTGGTTCTGCCAGTGATTCTGTTGGTGGCCTTGTTCAGACTTGGAATAATATGAACTTACTAGGGCAGTAGACAAGATTGCTCCTAAGCGCCCTCTCCGACCCGGTTCTAAATTAGCCCTTGGTATACAGAAGAACTATGGGGGCTGAAGAGGCAAGGTAGATGGCTTGAACGCAAGTGGAGGAAGACTTGGCTCGAATCTATTTATCTCAAGTAGATAGATAGATAGATAGATAGATAGATAGATAGATAGATAGATAGATAGATAGATAGACAGATAGACTAAACTGATGAAACATAGTCTATGCCAGTGGTTCCCAACCTGGATTCCTCCAGATGTTGCTGAACTACAACTCCCATAATCCCCAGCTACAATTTATTGTGGTTGGGGATGCTGGGAGTTGTAGTTCAGCAGCATCTGGAGGAATCCAGGTTGGGAACCACTGGTCTATGGACATGTAGGCCTCCAGCTCTCACTGCAAGTTGTACACAGGGTGTACAAGACCTGATACAACACTAACATAATTCATTTTCCAGGGCCATGTATTAACACACCAAGCTGATAATGATATGGTTATCATATGATAGATGCTAATATAGTTCTTCTATATGTAGTTCTATAGTTCTTCTTCCAAGAGGGAGGGAGGGAGGGAGCGCGCGTGCACACACTTGATTGAGTCAAGCCAGACTGTACATCCACAAGAATCTAAGATTGGATACAGTCAAATCTATTGTTTAATACAAGTGTTTTTATTTTATTTTTTCCTTGGGTCTCTCTCTCTCTCTCTCTCTCTCTCTCTCTCTCTCTCTCTCTCTCTCTCTCTCTCTCTCTCACTCAGTATTTATTTTTCTGTACTGGATACTCAGTTATCTAGTCTTATTGATCCAAGACCAAGAATCAGTATGCAAATAAAACTGTTTTTCTTGTTTTTGCAACACAACCAATATCAACAAAACCTGCCTAACTACGTGGTAAGCAAATGTGAATTTTGAAATCATGTACTCTTCTTCTGTATAGCATTTCATATGGAGGCTTCCTTTGACTGCTTCACCCAAGCATGTGTTACTGCAAGTGCTTATATATTCTCTCCACAAGCCTGGCATGACTAGCTGCCAAATTGGGGAGAAATGTCCAGGTTGAACAAGGCTAGGTACAAAAACAAAAATAATCCATTAGTTTGCTAAGCCTTGAACTAATCTTGGATTCCTCCAAAGAGCATGATTTAGCCCCTCGAGCGCTTCAGCCTGCTCAGCAGTGATAAAAATTTTAGCTTCGGCTGCTGACTTAAAAAAAAAAAACAATTATCTTCCTTATGAGATTCCACTCCATGTATTTCTGTGCAGGTCTATGAGCAATATATATATATATATATATATATATTTGCAAATGTCAGCCATTGGGGCTGCGGCTGCGGTTCAGTTGTAGACCACCTGCTTTGCATGCAGAAAGGCAACCCCTGGAAGCATCTCCCAGTAGACCTGGAGAGGACCTTTGTCTGAAAATCTGAAGAGCTTCTACTAGTCAGTATGGACAAGACTGAGACAGATAGGAAGTTGAAGGGGGGAAAGGAAAGTGCAGTAATGGAGAAAGTTCCACTGCCCTTTCCTTGTGTTCTTTTCCTCCCACTTTTCATTATCAGTCCAGTGGTGTGTGAAGTGGTGGAGTCATGGAAAGTGGTTATCACCAATGCAAAGGTGAAGGAGGTGGAGGTGGAGGGAGATGTGCATGTGTCTGTGCGCACATGTAAAGGTGGGGTCTGGCTTGGAGGAAACTGTTGTACAAGGGTGGCGTCACATTTGGTGTCCTCCCTCAGGAGGTTCTAAGCTACTATGGTCAATGTTTGGTCCTCACAGAGTTAAGTACCCGATGACTTTGCAGGCTGAAGTGTTTAGTCTGTAGTAGGAAGGCAGTTACAAAGAGGAAACACTCTAGTAATCCAGGTAGAAAAGCAGGAGAAATGAAGTCAACAGGAAGTCAGTACTGGATTGGAAGAAATGGTACATGCCAGGAAGTTAAGGCAAGGGCTTTGTGTTGAACTAGAATATGTGGGCATAGTATTTGCAGGGAGTGGAGTAAGCTGAAGTGGAATTTGGCAGAGCATTTCTGATCAGGTTAGGGCTAGAGCTTTAACCAGGAGCCTCCTGGTTCAAGGCCAGGGCCTAACTTGGTGAGTAACCTGAAACTGTGGCCACATTCAGACATCACAAGAAACCGGAGGCAGACTCACCTCTGGTTGGCCCTTTGTGATGTCTGAATAGTCAGAGCTGCAGTTCCAAGATCCAAGCACAGCTCCCATTCCTACCCACAGCCTCCAGATGAACCCTCGCTTTTATGTAAGGTTCACTTACCCAACTGAGGGTCCAAAGGCTGGAGTTTTCATCTGGTTTGGACAGCTCACCCAAACTAGAGTGAAGGGAGGAAGCTCCTCTCCTGCTGCTTACTTTTCATTGGCTGGCACAGCATTCCTTCCCAGAATGCCCACACAGCCAGCTTCCAGACCTGATGAGTGCAGCTCTGGCTCATCTGGGAGCACGTCAGGAACAGAGAAGAGAAGAAAACTGCAGGTTCATGGAGCCTGTGATTTGTCCGAATGGGCCTTGTGTGTACTGAATTCTCAGAGCCACTTTCAAACTCAGAAGGATAAAGAGTTGTGCTACATTGGCCCCTGTGATCTGCACTCAGTAGGAAGGATCCAAATTGTCCAGACCTGCTATAAATCACAGGAGCCTGACTTCCGACTCTTGCCTGGTCAAATAGGGCATATCTGTTGCACTACAGGCTCCAGCTTCCTGCTGCTTCCATCTGCTTCCATCTTCATGCCTTTTAGACCTAGACTGTGGATTAGCCACCCATCACCTCAGCCAGATCTTACATTTCTAGAAGTCATTGCCTGACTTTCTGCATTAGCATGCAGCTCTAGTTTCCAGCACCAAAAATACAGTTCAGATGAAATGCTGAAAATTTCTTCCTGCAGCCAATGGTCAAGTTAGCACAGGACCCAGGGAACTGATTCAAGAGCCTCACAAATCAGGTCTGGAAACCCACAGTGTCCGACAACATGAGAAACCAAAAGCTTGCTCTCTGGCTTGCAGAGAATGACTTTGTGTCAAACTGTCCTTTGAATACATTCATTCAGTGAAATTTCATAAAATACATTTACATGAGTATTCCCAGTGTGGACAGAGTTTGTTCCTCGCTGATTAGGCTAAGGAAGCAAATGGGTAGGAGACGGCTCGTCCAGGATCTCTTGGCTGGTAGGGCCACGTTTTGGGGTCTATGTGCAGTGCCGGTCCTGCTGATTCAGCCACATTAGGATCAAAATCCAAATGGCTGCTCAATGTGTGTGTGTGTGTGGGGGGGGGGTCATGGCACTCCCAAGCATTGCCTTTGGAAGAGCATCTCCCCCCGGGGGTGGGGGATCTTGTCAACAAAGAAGCCACCTCCATGTTTGTCTGTTTGCTTGTTTATTATGTATGTATTTGTGGTAATATTTATACTGCCTCCTCTTAAGTGTTCTGGGTTATACTGCCTTATACTGGGTCAGACCTTTGGTCCATCTAGCTCAGAGTCAGTATTGTCTACCCAGACTGGCAGCAGCTTCTCCAAGGTTTCAGGCAGGAGTCTCTCCCAGCACTACCTGGAGATGCTGCCAGGGAGTGAATGTTGGAGTTGGACTTCCAGTGTATCGACCTTTTGCATGAACTATCCTAATTACCACTAGGGACACTGGGAGTAGAGATAGTGAATAAGGGTCTCTCTCGCTGTTCTACCTGTCTCTACTCTATGATCCCTGATATTACTCTACAGGTATTTCCTGTTGAGAGTCAGAATCCCTCCTTTCCTCTTAGAGAGCACATGGAAACATCTCTCTCTCTCTCTCTCTCTCTCCCCCCCAACCTATTTATGATGTAGTTCTATAGATTAGGGTTAGGTCTTTCCTATTCAAAGTATACTTCAATAAATACTTAGTATTTAGTTCTACAAGAATCTCCATGTGTCTTCAATAAATAGCGGCAACAACTATACTCCACAACTACTCTCTAACTGAAGTGGCTAGCTTCTTTAGGGCTCTGCTAATTAACTGGGGGATAAAAATTACCACCCCACAACAATGAACCTGGGACCTCAGATGCTCTTCCACTGAGCTATGGCCCCATCCCCTAAGGATAATATCTGACAGTGCTAACATGTAGACTCCCATCCAAATGGCAACCAAAGCTTGCTTAGCAAGGGGGGTTCCCAAGGCATTTGAGTGGCCATTTGGGGAATCATGATGCTGGATGACATGGGCATCGGCCTGATCCAGCAGGGCTCTTTTGTTCTTATCTTATGAAGCCATCACATGGCAACTATACTGAGCTGTAAGAGTTGCCTTGATTTATAGGACCAGTTAACAACCTAATAACCACTGAAAATGTTGGCCCATGTTGACGTCACTGGAAAAAGATGAAATGTGTATGAATCAGCTCCAAAACGGTGAGATATGGAATCAAAACGGAATCAAGCAATTCCTTTGCCTTCTAGACAAATAATCAGCTTGTATCCTGACTTAGCAATACATTTTTCCAAGCAGCCAGAATATTTTTCTCCATTCTACATGTTGGTAATTAAAATTAATGGACTGTATTGAAAACATGTGCATTGTTTAAACAGTTACAGGAAAAATTAATACTGCATTTCTGACGGTAACAGTAATTTATCGTTAGGTGGTGTTATTGGCAAAAGGAGCAGCTTCTTTTGTTAATATGTTCAGGGAGATTTATTCTATGCAAGTGTGAACTAATGAATACAATCTATATTCAGATATTGCTTTTACTCACTTAACTGTTCTGCTGTGAATTTTTGGAACAGTCGGCAGACAGAGGTAGGAAATAAGAAAGGAAAAGAGACCAAATTATTCCTACTTAATCCATTTAAGCCTAGAAAACAGAAAATAAGGAAAGGGCAATAAGTGATGGAAGTCCCTCCAGACTCAAAGGTAGGATGCTTCTGAATACGAGTTTTTGCGGAGTAACATCACCAAAACTATTGGCCTCATTCTGATGACCAAAATCAGGGTAGGAGAAACACCCAACCAGGGTCGGAAAAACTGTGCACACTCCCGACTGGTGGTCTTGTGTTTGCAAAGACCAAGGTAGGAAGAAGGGAGAGCCATTGTGTGGGAGCTGGGTAGGGTGGGTGTGGTCAACCCACTTTTTGTCCCCAGCATTTTATCAAGGGTGAACAAAAAGCTGTCCTACCCAACTCCAGTCACTTTATTATTACTCTCCCCTCACAGGAGGAAGCTGCCATATACTGAGTCAGACCCTTGGTCCATCTAGCGCAGTATTGTCTATACTGACTGGCAGCAGCTTCTCCAAGGTTTCCACTACATATGTGAGGACTGTAAGAGATTCCCCTGAGGGGATGGGGCTTCTCTGGAAAGAGCACCTGCATGCTTGTTCCAGGTTCCCTCCCTGGCGGCATCGCCTGCCTTCAACCTTACAGAAGCTGCTGTCAGTCTGTGTAGACAATATTGAGCTAGATGGACCAATGGTCTGACTCGGTATCTGGCAGCTGCCTATTTTCTTATATATCTACCCCAAGCCCCAAGAAGCCCATTAGTCCCAGCTGACAACCTCCTCATCTGTAAAATAGAAGAAGGAGATTGGAGCCAAAATCTCAAATAAAATGAAATTTGAAGATAATTTCAGGACTCTTTCCAAGGTGGAACAGCCGGGAACTTTCAAGGAAATGCACATTTATAGAAACCTAGGAAGCTACCAAATATTGAATCAGGCCATTGGTCCATCTAGCTCAGTACTGTCTCCACTGACTGGGAGGATGGTCTCTGTCAATAGTCATTTCCCAGCCCAACTGGAAATGCTTCCAGGGACTGAAGCTGCAACTTTCTGCATGCAAAGCAGATGTTCTGCCACTGAGTTACGGCCCCACTTTAAGACAAGTGAGATTCCTCGGGAAGCTTTTGCACACAGCTAGTAATAGTAATCTATATCACTGGTTTATGGATGTGTGAATAAGAAAACCTACAGAAATATGGTGGCTTAGACAAGTTAAAAAATGAAAAATAAATGGGAAACAGCAGTGAAGAGAAATGGTAAGAGAAAGCTTGCTAAGTAGATGTTGTGGGGGGCGGGTGGTGGTTTTCCAAATGCTAATACAATTAGATACCCAGAATCTTGGTCTCTGCAGATGGTAATAGAAGAAGAAGAAAAGTGAAAATAAAAACCTTGATTCTCTACAAATAATCAAGGCTAAGCATTCTTTTCTGCCTAAAAGAGCTATTAAAATTAATGGGAGTGTTTGATGCATATGCGTGATAAGAAAATAGAAGTTTGCAGTCCCTTGGTGTGTTTTTTCATCCAAGTCTGAGAAATCATTGGTCTCTCAGGAAAAAGACAGTTTGGAATCAAGCAATGAGGTAACAGAAGCCTATGAATCAAATCTCGCATAGACATTCCCAGTGGACTTTTCTCAGCTCTTGCTAGTCAGTTGCTAGTCAGGCTGAATAATAAAAGCTATTTCTCAGTGCAACAGACAGACCCCCATTTATTTCATGCTGCTTGTGCAACACACCAGTCCATAATTCTCCCCCAAATCAGCATACTTAGTAGCAAAGCACCTGTAAGAGCTGCCATTCTGTGTCTTTAAATAGTGCCCATCACTGTCGGGAACCGGGGATCTGAGATGAAAGCAAGTTGCGCCAGTGGCTCAGAGAAGCCCAACCCTCCCCACTTCCATGGAGAGGGGGCTTTCTGCAGCCCATCCTCACAAGCACTAATTCCCTGGCCTGAGACAACGTTGGAGCCCCATGTGGCTGGCTGGCTGGGGTCGCCGCCGGCCTTACGGCTCCGACGTTCCCTTGGTGGCCGAGGCCAGAGAGGCCCCAGGTGGGTTGGGTGGCTGGACAGAGCAGCCCGGCGAGTGGCCAGCCGAGACGCTGTGGGACCAAAGAGCCGGGCTAGGGGGGCCAGGGGGAGGCGGGGGAAAGGGAGGGAGGTGGCAGCAGCAGCAGGCCGAGGCACAGCTGAGGGGGATACGGGTGAGAGCAGCCTGATATGGCAGGGCGGAGGTCCAATTAGCAGGGGCGTGGGATGCATCAGTTGTCAGGAGGGGTTGAAGGCAGGCTCCGCCAGGGATGAGGGGCGGTTGGAAGAACGAGTGGTGGAGAGAGACTGGAGGAAGAGGACTCAGGTGAACCAAACCCCCTCCCCAAAAACTCCGAGGCCCTGCCTGCGGGAGGTGAGAAGGAGAAGTAAACAAGAGAATGGCTGTGGAGAGGCCAGTGTCATATTTAAGAGGACACCTTCTCCATCACAACCCCTGCTGCCTTTTGAGATAGTCTGGAGAGGTCCGTCTGCAGCTGCCACCAGCTTGTCTGGTGGCTGCTCAGGGATGGGCCTTCTCCATTGTGGCCCCAAGGCTTTGGAATGGGTTCCTTGCTCTCTTCGCAGGGAGAGCAACTAGCCCTATCCATCCCCAGCACAGCAAAGTGGCTGTTGCTGGTGTCTGTCTTACGTTATGGTTCTTTTTTAGATTGTGAGTCTTTGGGGTCAGGTAGCCATTTCATTCATTCATTCAGACTATGTAAACCGCTTTGGGGACTTTTGTTGAAAAACAGTATATAAATATTTGCCGTATTTGTGTACATATTCCTTGTGGAAATAAGAGCCTCCTCATTTCTGAGAGCTTTTTCTGAGAGCTCCCCTCCATGATAGGGGTTTTGTGATTAAGGTCCATGGGTACTGCAGGGCTTGAATCTGCACCTTCCTCTCTAGAGCGTGGACTCTGAATCTGTTATCAGAAGCCTGAATCCTGCAGATTGACCAAGTCTGGCTTAACACGGGCTTACATGTATCAAGATATGTAATAAGACATACATCACTAAAGCTTCCATCTTGGGTTTCACATTAAGATAGCAGCTTCAGGGAGGTCCAGTTGGTCTCAGAATCCTGGCATGTGGAGAATGGCATTTAACATTTCCCCTTCTGCCTCAGACCCAATAAACATGCATCCAACATGAATATTAGCATTGGGAGGAAAGCTCCTGTTGTCTTCTATGAAAGCTTCTCTTCTGCCTCAGACAATGGGAAGAGAGCTAGTCTTGTGGTAGCAAGCATGAATTGTCCTCTTTGCTAAGCAAGGTCACCCTAGTTTGTATTTGAATGGGAGACAACATTTGTGAACACTGTAAGATATTCCCCTTGGGAATTTGACTGCTCTGGGAAGAGCATCTACATGCTTGCATGCAAGAGCTTCCAAGTTCCCTTCCTGGCATTTCCAGATAGGACAGAGAGACTCTTGCCTGCAGCCTTGGAGAAGCCGCTGCCAGTCTGTGTGGACAATCCTGAGCTAGATGGACCGAGGGTCTGACTCAAAATAAATCAGCTTCCAATGTTCTGTGATGACCAAGAAAAAGGTTACTTCCCTCTTCTTGCATGCTGTGACCCCAGCTCTGATCACCCCCCTTAGCCACTATTTTAATTAATAAAAATGCAAGAAGAAATCACCATTTTTACATCACATCTCTCTTGCCAATGTCCCATTTACCATGCCTTGGTCTTGATGCACAGAGGGGCTGGATTGTGTCCACTGATTGGATTTCCAGAGCCTTAAAGAGTTGTTTTCATGTTGCTGCTAGGAATTTGTAAGGCCCTCAGGGGTTCTTTGTTTCAAATTTACCTAAGTGATTTGAGATTAATAACCCTTCTAATTCCCCCCCCCTGTATAATTTATTTACATGGTAATACTCTACAGTATGTTTTATGTAGCAGATTTACAGGTCAGCAACTCGTGACTTGTGCCACTGTAAATTAAGCTAATAATTGGATTAGAATAGATGGTGGCATGGTTCTATTTGATGAGGTTTCATCAATCCATAATGAAGATGAGCTCAGGCTGCAATAAAAAGGAATTAGCAGACCTGTGCAAAAACTTACTTGCCTTCGTTATTGAATTACAAAATTCCGATGGAAGGAATTCTTTACGGCATAACACTAGTCATAAAGTTGAGAGAAAGTGCTTAGTATGAGAGGGAGGGCTAGGGAAAGGTGTGAATATCCATAGGTGATTGAATTCCTAACTGACATTTCATTGCTTTCTTAGATCTGCAAGATAAATTCAATATCCATAAGAATAAAATTCAAATACTCCAAGATTAGGATTGTATCACCACAAAAGTTAATCACTTGTCTGTCACTCCAGAGACATCCAACTCAGTACCTTATTTAAAAACCACTACCAAAAATGTTCACTCCTGCATGACTTCCCAGTCTCCTCAGCGAGGCCAAAACATATTGCGTTGTGACATTATGTACAACAGAAAATCAGGTAAAGAAAAAGTTTTTTAAGGAAAAACTATATCAGAAAAGTTCTCACTTGTGAACTTTTGCCTAAAATTTGGAGGAATGGGAATTGAAAAGGGAGTGAAACCAACCTATTTCCCCCCTGGTTTTCCTCTTACCTCCATGCCAATTTTGGAGTAGTGCAGCTAATGTCTAACAGGTGCCCCCCCCACACACACACACCGTCCCCCAGAATATTACCCAAAGATATAGAATCTTGGCTGCTGCCACCATGAGCCAGATCCTCCAAACCTTATGTCCCGTTTCACAACCATCCACACAAACGATCTATGAATTGCCCCCTGTGGAGGGTCTGGTCTAGACCCATGTCACATGCCCACTCTCCGGGGTGGCTTCTTCCTTCCAGAAACTTTAAGGCAGCTTCAGCCCTGGAACAGAGGGTGCACGGAGGGTGAACAGAGGTTTCTTCACCTGGACCCCCATCTTCCCTAAATGATAGCTAGCTTCACTCCAATCACAATCTCTCTCTTTCTCTCGCTCTCGCTCTCTCATTCTCTCTCTCCCCCCACAGGGGGGACAGGGATGTGGAGGCCCTGCCCCCAAAGTCCAGGGGTAAGAGTGCCTCTACCCCCATATTTATGAGGAAAGGAAAGCCATTGCACAGCCTCCTTCTTGCACAAGCCTGGACATTTGCAAATGGGGACCTCCTTGCACAATGTGCCTGCAGGATCTTTTCTCTGCCAACGATAGTGCAAGTTGGTGGAGCACTGGAACGAATCTTTCCACAAGCAGCACTGTGGGGGTGACCCACTATTAAGGCAGAGGGCTTGTCCTCACTCCCTGCACAATCATAATTAAAGGGTTAGCCACAATTGCTGAGGCAGGCGCACTCCTGCCGAACATGGAATGAGAACCATGGGTTTCTCGGTCAATTGCTGATCATAGTAAGTAACCACTGCAGTGGAGCGACAATCGCCAGCCAAGCATGCATTCTCCCATCATGTGTTCCCATGGGAGCACTCCCAGCTCGGTGATCATAGTTAACTTAGGACAGGCCTGCTCAACTTAGCCCCCCACCACTGTGTTTGGACTACAACTCCCATAGTCCCAAGCCACAGTGATTAGCCAGGGATTATAGGAGTTGCAGGCCAACGTCTGCAGGAGGACCGAAGTTGAGCAGCCCTGACCTATGATCACATGGGTCACGAGAACAAGCCCACATTCTTATAAAAACTGTAGATGGCAGGCATCATCTTTAAAAGAGGCATTCCCTGGTATATGCTGCAAAATAAATAAATAAATAAATAAATAAATAAAATCTGCTGTACAGTATGTGCACTTTGTCTAAAAACAACGAGAGGATACCTCCCACCCCTTCTTTCAATTTGTTAGAACTTCCCTTTAGATTTCTTTAAACAGCTAAGGGCCCAACAATTATATGTATCATAGATTGCAAACTCCTTGGGACAGGGACCTATTTTTTTGATGTCATTCTGCCAAGCGCCTTGCACAGCAATGGAACAACAACATCACCTTCACTAATCACAACCCATGTCAGGGTGAAGTTGTTGTGAATAGGAAATACACTTATTCACTCTGAGGCTACCAAATATGAGCAGCACCAGAAGGTGAAACATACAAAAGGAAAGGTGAGCCTCAAGCTGGTACCAGATGATAAGATGTACTCCAGAAACAGCAGAAATCTAATAATCCTAACATGTTTCGATAAAAAGTCTTCCTCAGGGGCACTACATTCTGACATCCTTTTCTTTCAAAGAAGACTCTTCTTGAGATGCTTTCTCTAGAAAGTTGTCTCTTTGTTCGTCTCAGCCCCTCCGTTTAGCAAAAAGAGCAGAGGGTTCACTTCCAGGGATGGCAAAGAGGGGGAAAGCTGCTGAATGATGAAGCCGTGGAAGAGACTGCCGATGGAGGCTGTGGGGTCTTCTGCCCTGGAGGGCTTCAGTGTGAGTTCTCATGGAATTAAACCTTTGGGCAGGATCCAATGAATCCCCTTCTCCTGCTCTCACTCCAAGAAGCAAAATCCTACATAGAAAGCATTCCTGGCAAAAGCTTGTGTGTGGATGTGAGTGTACCCACTCGCAACTCCCTAGAAGAGAACTCCAGAATAGTGGCATAAGTGGGGGAAACAGTATAGGTAGGCAGAACAGAATAGTAACATAAGAAGGGATTGTTGGCTGTAGCCTTACTGCCCCACCCCTTCCTTTAACCACACCCACTTAGCACTAACTCCGCCCATCAGCGGCTGCATCTGCATCATGTGGCCCTAGACCAGGGCTGCAGACCTTTGGCCCTCCTGCAGATGTTGGACTACAACTCCCATAATCCCTAACTGTGGGGATGATGGGAGCGATCTAAGACCTCAGACTTATGAGGCAGCGCCACATGTTCATGTGTTCAAAGACAACAGTAGGAACTATGAAAGAGGAAACGTTTCAGATTGCCAATGGCATTGCAAACTGGATGAGTCCCTTCACTCCATAGGAGAAGACATACACCATGTCCCCACCCCCTATCCTCACCCCACCCCCCACAGAGATAGTTTCTTGGGGAGATCTGATGTATACTGAGGAAAGGCATGGGGCAAAAGGATTTGACACCCCATGCCACAGCATCTCTTCCTCTTCTTCAAAACAGCCCCATGGAGCACCCAATTAGCAAACAAGGATCAGCAGGGGAATTTCCACACTGTGTCTTGTCTGGGCCACAGGATTGGTCCTTCTGGAAGTTTGGTCCACATCTCTCTCTCTCTCTGTGTAGATTCCCAGGCAACTTACTTTGAATTCTTTATTTGCATAGGACCTAAAGCTGAGCGGATCCACACTTGAGTATGAAGTATCTCCCAATGGCAAAATGCAGGCCCATTGTCTCCAGTAGTTCATGGTGGATGCTCAGGGTTTCCCCACAACAAAGACAGATGGGGCAGAAGAGATCCGAACATGGGAAGAGTCAGACCATTGAGCCACCTAGCTCAGTATTGTGTACACTGATGCAAGTGGCTTCTCCAAGGTTGCAAGCAGTCTTTCCCTCCCCTCCCTACCAGGAGATGCCAAGGATTAGATCCTGGGGCCTTCTGCATGCAAGCAGATGCTCCACCACGGAGCTTTGCCCCCAGCGGACAGCACACACATGTAGTCAGCCATCCAAATGCAAACCGCGGCAGACCCTGTGGAGTAACACTACCTAAACTGTGCTCAGTCTGGAGCTTGTGCCACAGATTAATGTTGCACTACCACAAGCATGCTCGTGGTTGTGCGACAGTTGTGCAACTGCAGCATGCCTCATTTCTTTCCATGGGAACTTTGGTGCAAAGAGCACTACAGTACAATGGCGCAGTTGTGCAAATCCGCCTTGCTCTTAGTGCAACTAAGCTAATGCCTTGTTCCACCAAGATTTGCTTGTTCCACACACTATTGCTCTAGCCACTCTTGCCTGTGTTAGGAACATAGGAACACAGGAAGCTGCCATATACCGAGTCAGACCCTTGGTCCATCTAGCTCAGTATTGTCTTCACAGACTGGCAGCGGCTTCTCCAAGGTTGCAGACAGTATTCTCTCTCAGCCCTATCTTGGAGATGTTGCCAGGGAGGGAACTTGAAACCGTCTGCTCTTCCCAGAGCATCTCCATCCCCTGAAGGGAACATCTTCCAGTGCTCACACTTCTAGTCTCCCATTCATCTGCAACCAGGGTGGACCCTGCTTAGCTAAGGGGACAAGTCATGCTTGCTACCACAAGACCAGCTCTCCTGGTGGAAGCTCTTCATGTTCTCATGCAAGGTCTGTCTCAGCCCTTCTACCTGAAACTCTTTTGCTAGACATTCCAGGGACTGATCCTGCAGTCTTCAATCACAGAAAACACGGACTCCACCACGGAGCGACGGCCCTCCGCCTCCCTCTTCTATGCTCAGTGGAAGCGATGAATGATAATAGCCCTCCCCCCCTTCCCCTGCAAGCCCTCATTTCATCATTTTTTATTTTAAGCTAGATTTTTTTTCTCCCCTGCACCAAAGTTTCTTTGAAACCCAGAAGTAGAATCCATTGCTTCTGTGTCACACTATAAAAAGAATAGATTTGCGACTATGGATGGTGCTCCACTATTTCATTAAGAATGCAGTCATAAAATGTGGAGCCAGCACAGAGAGAGATGGTGTTGGGCAGGGGGAGAGGGGGCTCATCAGACCATCAAAGCAATGAGCAATTCTCTTGTTTTAGTCAAGAGGCAGGTAATAGATTCAGCTATAGATTTTCTTTTTATTTCATTTTTCTTACGATATCTATATTTTCAGAGGAAATTGTGCAACCACTTCGTGCTGTTAAAATAAAGGAAGGGTGGGGAAGGCACAGCCTCTTAAAGAACAGGGTGTTGTTTGCTAGTCCAAATCCACCTTTACCTTTTAAGCACCTGTTCTAAGTAAACAGAATCAGGTTTCTGTAAGGATAAATTAGCACCACTTTGTTATGAGGCTATTTGTATGCAAAACCTATAATAGCAGCCCCTTCATATGTCATAATTCCACCAGGGAAAGCATCACGGCTACCCTGCCGGCATGTGCCAAAGTAAATGGTTTCCTCTCCGCCTCCTTGGTGGAAAATAAGTCATCCTTTGAAAAAAGAACACTCTGAAAGAAGAGCAAATATGAAGACTGTTGAAGAAACAAACCTATGAAACCCAGCCAGATTTACACTTTAAATGCCATATAATCCTGGCATCAGAAGGACAAATGTTGACAGGGGAAAGCTTTAGGGTGAGACCCTGAAGATAGGCCTTGTGAAAAATAAACCTGGCATGGATTCCAAAGGCATATGAGGCCTCTTGTGTTTGAAATGCAGACAGCTGTGAGAGCATGCTTTTGCAAACATGTCAGCCAGGCAGTCAGAATAATGCAGGCATCTTTTTGAAGAAGAGAGGAAATAAACAGCCTTTTCAAACCAGAATAGAGAATTTCAGTTTCCTTCCTTGATCAAGTGCACAGAGGAGAACCATCATTTGCACACATCCATCCCATTCTTTATTCCCATTCAGCCACACACAACCTTCCATCTCACAGTGGGATGGGTGGATCTCTTCAGAACTGGATATCATGTGCATACAGATGTGCATGCATCTGGCCACTGCAAATGGCATCACATGAGCCCATACTCCACTACACACCCCTCTGTCCGAATGAAGGCTGGCACAGAGTGCAAATGGCATCCACAGTGTTTAGTAATCCAGAGTGGTGCTGTGCGCACAGAGGGGCCAGTTCAACCTGTACTCCCTTTCCCCAGAAGAGCTCCCTGCAACCCTGCAACCCTGAACCCTCCAGACCCTACTACTTCCAAACTGCAGGGCGTACTCCTGGGGGGGGGGGAGCAAAAATTGCCCTTCTGCGCGCACAGCGCCACCCTGGATTACTGAATGTAAACTCCACCCCCCTGGAGGCCTCAGCTTGGAGCAGGGAGCGGGTTTCTTGTATCCTGGACCACCTCAGTACCTGCAGTCTCTCCATTTGGAATGCCCCAGGGAGCTCCTGGGACTGGGAAGCCTCTGGTATGTCACCACTCTCTTCCTCGGACTCCCCTGACTACCTTTTATTTCTCTCCCAATATCTTCCCCACCAATTACTTCCCCTTCCAAATGTGTCTCCTGTCTCCATCCCCTCCACCCCCAATCTCACGTACCTAATGGCCGTGTTACCTGCATCTCGTCTCCCCTGTCTGCCAGCTGCTGGATGAATTTGGACCCCATGTCATTGGCTCATCTTGCTGCCCCTGCTTCCCAGCTGCCTCCTGAGTGGTTGGCAGGACATGTGGAGGCCCCGACTGTAGCGGAGGCTGATGCGTTGCCTCTCTGGGAGAGCAGGAAAACAGGATTTCTCTCCGCTCATGGGGTCAACACCATGACATAAACACTGCTGAGCTACTTTGCCTCCATGCCATGCATCCATCCATCTCATTTATATACCACCTGACTCCAAAGGCTCACAAAAATATACACAATAGAAACAGATTAAAAAGCAACTAGTAAACCATTAAAAATTTAAAACATGCAAAGAAGTCAGCTAAAGTTTATCGAAACAATAACAGCTGCCATTTTGTTTGGCAGAATTTATTGATTCCTAACTTGACTTTCAAACTTAACTCACTTAACTCACTTCATTTACTCTTGCGATTAGCAATCAATGACGAATTTTCTAGGCAAGAAACATGATAATATCATGCAGCTAAATAATATGAGCCCACTGGTACATTAAGAGAAATATTTTGTCATAGCCACAGGCTATTGGTACATGGAATTAAGCAGTAACAATTTCTCATGCACGCTCATGTTTTCATAACTTCCTGCCTTGACAGAAAATGCTGTAAATGAGCCCTGATAAAAGCTATTCTTGATTAATTGACTAGGGAGGCTGTGGGCATCATAGGGAGGCCATGCTAATGCATTTTTCACTAATAGGTATGTTGGGGAGCCAACAGAAGATAAAAATTGCATGAGCATTGTTACTGATTTATGCACAGATGAAAACCATCAAGGACAACCCAGCAGAACAGATTTACAGTGATGTATAATACTGAGAATTATATTCAAGGTATCTGAGCTTGGGTGGAAGAGAACAACAGAGCAAGGTTGATTATAGTGATACAGGGTCAATGATTTTTTTCCCCTTTTTTCCTTATTCTTTAACAAGCGCTCAGGTAAGTTTTAAATACCAGACAGCTAATTCAAACAGGTTATGTCAAGAAATTAATTTTAGAACACCACTACTTGTATGGAAGGCTTGATACCTTGTTAACTGAACAACAAACTACTACTACTACTATTATAAATATTGATATAAATCACTTTTCAACAAAAGTTTCCAAAGCAGTTTACATAGAGAAATAATTAATAAATAAAGATGGCTCTCTGTTCCCAAAGGCTCACAATCTAAACACTTCTGTTTAGTTCACATCATGTGAACTCCATAGCACTTGGAGAGATATTCACATTGGAGAAGACACAGTAGCACTTGGTTTGCACCCTGCATTGTTTTTACCATGCTGATGATGCCGGTGCGGTGTCCTATTTGTGGCAGGTGTGTGTGGCACACAAGGAGTGCATCCCCACATTTTGCATTGATCGGGATGGGGCTGGAATGCTCCTGCTGTCATACCAAGGATCACTTTCTCTGCCTCCTTCCCTTCACAGTGGCATACTGTTGAATGCTCTTCAGTTTCTGGCCACATACAAGGCTTGTTTGCATGCCCCTGCTAACTGTGCAGAGGCACCTTTTCAAAGTGGCGATTCATTCCCTTTATTGAGTAAGGGGAGAGCAACTGGCCCTCTCCACCCCCAGCACAGCATCCCTCCAGTCACTGTTCTTGGGGTCTACCTTATGTTTCTTTTTCAATGGCGAGCCCTTCGCTGACAGGGTGCCATTTTTATTTATTTATAATTTCTCTGTATAAAGTGCTTTGGAAACTTTTGTTGAAAAGTGGCATATAAATCTTTGTAGTAGTGGTGGTGGTGGTAGTAATAGGTGGTAGGAGAAGCATCCAGTCAGGCTCCAAGCTCCACGCAGACTCCCAAGGAATGGCCGCGTGATGGCAAAAATCAAACTTGGGGGAAGGAGAAATGGCCATGTGTGCTGCTAGCCCTGATCTGGGTAGGATGGGGGCAGGACAGGGGTGTAACTATAATTGAGCAAATGGGTTCAAAGAACCCGGGGCCCTGAGCTCCTGAGGGCCCCCAAGTTCCACCGCTCCCTATTTTCTTCATTATCTCCTTCAATGTGGGGGGCTGCCGGGCCCCCTCTCCCCTAGCTACGCCCCTGTTGCAGGACATGCTTTTCCTCTCCACTTGATACAGTGCCAGGTACAGGATGTGGGTTGGCCACCATCCTCCCCAGATTGTGGCTAGTACATGATCAGCCTTAATTTTTGCCAGCACATGACCCTTCCTTGAGGGTGCGCACGGGACTCCGAGCCTGGCTGCATGACCTTCCTACCCAGCTGTTATTCATGAGGACTGAACACTTGATTCCACTTCTCCTGCAACAGCCTGTCTCTCACTGATCTGAAAGCAATTCTTCTTCTTCTTCAAGACAGAACTAGAAAGAGACCATTTCAATTATAAACTTGGGGTTGGGGGGCGGGAATCAATCAATACATGACCAGCAGTTGAAAATACAGCTCCGTTGTGTGTGAAATCACAGGCTATGCCATGCATGGCACCTGAGTGCGCATGCACAAGCATTTCAATGCATATATGCTAGCGATAAGATGCATCTCTTCCCCACTACGGGATTTGATTTCACTAGCCTTTGCCATTTTTTGAAACCCGGGCATCACAATTGCTATTATGAACTTCACGCCCCCCACCCTTATTATTCCTAAAAAGAAAAGCCCGCTAGGGTGCAAACTTCACTGCTGTTGCAGACAACTGGCTGGCAGTGTTCTGCCCTCTAGTGTGAATGGAAAACAGCGACATGCATACACAAAAGACATGTGGGAGAACTGCAGCATGTGGAAGCTCCATTTCTCTTCCACATGCAGTTCATTCTGGAAACATGTGGAAGCCAGCACTAAGCTCTGCTGGATCAGACCAAAGGTCCATCCGGTCCAGCATCACACAGTGGTCAGTCAGATGCATCTGAGAATCCCCCAAGGGGGGGGGGAAGAGGGCAACTGCCCCCATAGGTTGGTGTTCCTTAACACCTGGTGTTCTGGGGCATGATCCCTCTGATCCTGATGGAAATATACACCTTTCGAAGCTAATAGCCATCAATAACCCTCTCCTCCATGAAGGTTGGTGGCCATCACCACATCCACTGGCAGTGAATTCCATAGTTTAAAAGCCTGGAAGGACCTCAAAACTGGGACCACAGCACACCCGATGACAGCATTTAAACCTTTCCCATCATACCACAGCCCTGATGAAAACAGCTCCCCCTCAAGCTGCTATTAACTGTTCCATTTCCATAGGTTTGGGTGAAAACCTCTCTCCTGGGGCATTAAGCAGCTTAGGGAGGGCTATGGAAAAGTGCTATAAAAATTGAACACACAAACAAATATTCTTTTTAGGCACAAAGAGACAGAGCTGAATGCCCCTCCCCAAACCCAGTGGTTATTGGAGCTGCTATTTTATGAGAGAATAAAATGTAAGCAGCAATTCTTTTAGAATCACTCCCCATTTAACTTTAGTAATGCATGCCATCTTCTACTACTGCTGCTACACATGTTTCTATGCCACTTTTAAACCAAAGTTTTCAAAGTGGTTTACAAAGAAAAACAAACCAATTTCAGTATTCCTCCCCTTTATATTTATTCAGCTTCCTTGGAGTTAATCGTGTCCACAATTCTCAGAGAGAAGCTTCTCCCAAAGCTCAGCAGGGGTTGAGCATGTTTCACGGTCATTCCAAATTCACTGAGATCTCGGGATATGGAGGTGCAGGACACACAGCAGTGAGACAGAATACATAGCAAGGCGGTCTTTGCCAGCTAACTTGGTCATCTCCAGTAAACATCCTTTTAGCATGATGGAGCTCTTATCATCTCTTTGACAGGAAAGAGACTCTGTTTCCTTCAGAGGAAAGACTTGGTCTTCCATCAAAACAACCTTGTTGATATGTAGAAAACTGTGCTGGAGCTCTTTGAAATGTTACAGGAAATGGCATCAGTAAAAATCACAATCTTTTGCACTGAACCTCATAAGAGGCCTTGACTGATGATCAGCCCAGTAACAGCAGGAATCCCTATTTCTCAAGAAATGTTCAAACTAGAGAAAAGTCTCTGCTTCTAAACACCACCTGTTCAGTGGCCTTTGCAGATTGCCTTTTCTCCCCATTGGACCTGATGTTTGGGCTGCCATTTTTCTGCCACCATGAAGAAGTTAACCACATAGTTATTTGATTTGATTAAAACAGCCCAGGTCTGAATTTTTCATTATAATGTACAATACAAATAAAGAATATCCCAGTTGTGTTTTTTGGGTTGCTGTTCACCCCCGAAGCAGTATTCGTTCTGAATTAGATTAAGTTGAACAAGAATAATTTCAGTGTTTCAGAACGACCACTTTCATTTTTCCTTCTTCCCCAGACCTTCTCAAGCTCAAATTACTTTCGCTAGCCTGTAGGTGTTCTCAAGATGTTATTTCCAAGATGTCAAATATATACTGTCTGGTTTCCACTCTGCCCGTAGCATGGCAAGATGGGGAGGGTGGTGGTGGCTGCACTGACTGTGTTAAAATATGTTAATACACATCATTCCAGGCTGCCTCCAACTGCTTTTGCACTTTGGATCATAGAAGTTAAAAGGTTACTGGGGGTGGGGTGGGGGCCAAATCAATGGCTGTCAGCAAGTTATCTTACGGTTAGGGGGACGCCAGTCAAGGTAATCTATATGGCCCTGTTTCCAAGTCAATAGAAATGTACACAGGCCACACACAGAGAGGCTTCCACATAGTGCTTTGTTCACATAAGGTATATGCTGGATTATGGCTCAAACACTTGCTCTACTTGCCATCTATATTATGATATCATTTTAAAAATGAGCTTGCCCCCCCCTTCTGCACTTTCGGCCAATCCTCAGGCCACGATGAAAGTGAGAAGAAAACGTGACCTCAGTGTCCCAGCTGTGTCAGGGCTAGGCTAGGGCCCTGGGTGGCCATGTCTGTGGATGGAGTCCGAACACTGGCCCATTTAGCTCAGTAGGGCCTCCACTGACTAGCGGTGCCCCTCCAAGGTTTCAGGCAGGAAGCTCTTCCTGTCCGATCAGGAGATGCCCTGAAGTGAATCTGGGAACTTCTGCATGTAAGTAAGCAGATGCTCTTCCATTGAGTTGCGGCCCCCTCCCCTCTGGGGGATATCTCAGAGCAGACAGTGCTCACATGTAGTCATCCATCCAAATGCAAACCAAGCAAGAGACTTCTGCCCCTTCCTATATTGCTGCTGCCCTATATAGGTGCTTCATGCCAGTGGGGAGTCAAACGAGCAACCTCTTGCTCCCTAGGCAAGTTACTTCCCAGCTGTGCCATAAGGTGGCTTCTACTTTACAGCTTGTAAATTTGTGGAAGTTTTCAGTACTTCTTCATGCCATTGGAACAATCTTTTCTCAACAGAGAGATTGGGAATGTTCTCTAAAAATATCTCACAATGCCTGCTTATCTGATCAGCCTGCAGCTTCAAAAGGAAATTGACCACAGTTCTTGGGTATTAATCCGATCTGCTAATTACCTGCAAAGATTTGGGGAGGATGCTTATTACTAGAATTAATTTACCACACAATTGAGACCTGACTGTTCATTTAAAAAAGCACAGACACTAAAATGAAGCTTATTTTAAGAAGCTTTGCAAGTATATTTGTCACAGCCCTGAAGCAAGTACTGTTACGAGAAGGAGAAATAAATGACGAAACTAAGAAAAACACAAAGAATGTGTAAAACTGTAGCTTTCGTTGGACTGTCTGTAAACACTGGGGTTGGGGTCATTCCAATAGCCAGCAGGGGCATTGTGGGGTACTTAAAAGAGCTGGGGCCTGGCCCCCTCTTTTGGTAATTAATCATGCCCCCTAAGAATACTGCGAGTTAGGTGAGCTCTCTCCCATGCTCTGTGCAGATGCCTACACTGTGGCATTTCCTCCCTCGAAGAGGTCATGGAGAAGGGAGATTGGGGCTCTGAGCAATGCATTGGGGGCCTGTGCCCCATAGGCTACCCCCTAATGATACCCTTGCTAGGGCTGTTCCCCTTGGCAGATATGCAGTTAATCGATTCTCAGATCAGAGTCCACTGGTAAATATAGATGGCATCAGTTTCTCCCATTCTAGTCAGGCATTGGAAGCTTTTGTGCTGATGTACTCAGTAACTCCCTCGCTGGCTGTTTTGATGAATGGGACCAGAACTTCAATGAGAACCCCCCCCCCCACACACACACCCCAGGCCAGATCAGAAGTGAGGTGCCAGTGCTCTTCCTAGATCTGTTATGTAGATAAAATAGACAATTTACATCTTTCCTTCTTCTCAGTCTTGCACCTTTCACCCCGTGCTAAATTGACTTTGATAATGGAGACTATGAGAAATGGATGCCTTGGTGGCAGTCCTGCACTGTGTTGCAGAAGTGCCAATTATAGCCCACCCCACCCCTCCACCCGAAAAAAGGATTTTCAAGTCAGTGAGTTTTTTACTTTTAAAACTTTTGGTTAACTGAGCTAAGCCAAGCAGATAGAATTTCCCTTTAATAAATCCAGTTAGGAGGAGGAAAGAGCTGTTTGGTTCCTCATATTCCCTAGGAAGAGATTTTGCTAGAACAGGAGTAACTTTTTCAGTTAATGCACCATCTGCAGAGACCTTCCCACATAGAGAATGACCTAAAATCCCTCAGACAGAAGACTTCAGATGCTAAAATATTTGTACAAAGGGGGAATATGCATTCTGGAAATTGCAGAGTCTCTTTCATCTCCCTTTTTTCACAGGAAAAGCAAAAAAAAAAAAAAAAAAAAAGAGCAGAGATGCTCAGAAGACGCTCCAGTTAAGTTTTACTCTGCTTGTTTATTGAACCTAATGATAATATATGCAAGTTTCAGACAGACGCAATCCCAAATTTAAACCAGTCCCATCTTTAAACAAAAAATAAGTCAAATATGATATACATTACTCATCAATATTATATCAAGTAAAATGTGGAAAAAAATCAGAATATACCCATTAAACATATTCATTTTTGCAACATTCTAACTGCATATATTATAATCTGTTCATGCATAATTCTATGCACATACATTTTCTTCCCAATTATTTATGCATTTAATGGTAAAATGATTTCTGAGAAAGTGACCTCTTTTTCAGGATTGGCAATGGGGCTAAATATGGTAGAGCTTACTCACCTGATTAGATTTCAGGAGGGGAGAGAAAAAATCAAAAAGATTATGATTTACTACCAGAATTGGGATCAATTCATGTTGTATTGGAATTGGCAGACTAACCAAAATGTCTCATCAGAACTATTGATATGCTGGGATGAAGAATACAGCTATGTTAATGTTTATTTTGCATATTGTATTTTGGTTATGCAATGAATACACCACTGAGAGACCTTAAAGGCCAAGTGGAAGACAGATCATCCTGGAGAGAATCTATTTATGTGGTCTCTAAGAGTTGACTCCTACTTGACGCCGACGGCTATCTATCTATCTATCTATATATCTATTTTGGTTATGGCCCATTCTTCATTCAGACAGAGATGTGATATGGACATATTTATTTAATTTGTATTAATGACATTTCATTCATTATTTATTTAATCAATTTCTATACCACCCTTCCAAAATGGCCCAAGGCCATTTAATGTTTTTTACATTAAAACAAAACAATTAAAATCAATTAAAAGTTAAAAACAGAGATTATAAATCCCCATAAAAAAGAAATTTTAATTTCCTTTTTAAAAAGATGTATAATGAGATGCATTCCAGAGCAGAAACCATGTACATCTGCAACAGTGAGACAACAAGAACTGTCATGATCCCCTTGAAAATAATCTGCTAACCTTTTGGATCCAAGGGCTCCAGTGTACATACTGATTCCACAAGCAGTAGGGACTTCCCTGATTATTTCAATGGATAATGAAGCTCTGGGTGAATATCACTATGCAGGTAAAGCTCTGCATAGAGTGTGGCAGATAACTTTGTGGCTATTATGCAGTAGCTGCTGGGAAACTACATTTCCCAAGGACCACCATGATGTTTCATCAGTATGCACTGCTGTGAAGTGTGTTGGGTGTCAGGGAGAGAAGATGGGAAATGATATCTCTTCCACCCTAATTTCCCCTGTGGTCAGAGCACCACCATTTCTGCCATTGTCACCAGCCCAACCAGTGAGGTTGAAATCAGGAGTGCTGTAGCCATTTTCTGCAATTGGTAGCGGGTAGGACTAGATGATCTCCAAGGTCTACAGTGGAGAGCCGGTCTAGGGCGCATAGCTGGTCTTACAGCAAGAATGGATTGTTTCTTAGCATGAATTGTTTCTTTGAAAAACAGGGTCTACCCTGGTATGCATTTGGATGGGTGACTATCTGCTATAAGATATTCCCCTTGGGGGATGGGGCCATACCTCAGTTGTAGAGCATCTACTTGCAAGCAGAAGGTTCCCAATTCAATCCCTGGTAGCATCTTCAGGTAGGCCTGTGGGGGGTAAACTTCGGAGAACTGCTGCCAGTCAGTGTAAACAATACTGAGCTAGATGGGCAAATGGTCTGATGTTGTATAAGGTGGCTTCCTTGGTTCTTATGTTGTTCTAAAAGCAACCATTTCACAGCATGTTAACATTCTGAATCTAACTACAAAATGGCAGACAGAGTTCAATTCCTTTAAAGACTTCTTGAGGAATAAATTCAGCTGTGACTCAAGGGGGCGGAGCTAAAATAGTTATCTGGTTTGAGGAAAACATGGAACTTGACTTAATTTCAAGTCCGTAATGGTGGGATTACTAACTTTCAAACTATGTAAACCAAAGCTTGCTTACCCAACTACTCAAGGAACTCTGTAGGGGTCCTCAAACTTGGGTTCAGATGCTGTTGGACTTCAATTCTCATAATCCATAATATAGTCCCATAGAGGCCACAGTCAAAGGCAATTGTAACTGGGGATAATAGGAGTTGGTACCCAAGTTTGAGAACCCCTGCTGATTAGCCAAATGTTCATTCGGAGTTATGAGCCAATCATTCCTTTAAGATGGACAAAAATATTACACAGATGAACCTTAAGGACTGATGCATTTATTAATCTATTGTGGCAGGTATCAAAGGTCTTGGTTGTTGCTACAATTTTTGCTACAACAGATGCACATGGCTACTTATCTGCAATGCATCTCCTTGGTCTGAGGGTGCTCAGTCAGTAAGACACTCATCTTTTTTCATTATATGTTTATCCTGCTTCTCTTTGATACCTCCCTTAGAACATCCCAAATCTTAATAATCTTGTGCAAGCCGGTCTGTGCTTTTAATAAATATCAGAGCCTGTGTTACAATTCCACTATGGGTTCTGAAGAGAGAGAGAGAAAGAAATTACATATCTTTTCTTCTTTTTTTCTTTTTTGTCATGGAAACAGAAGAGAGAACTACTTCCCTCTCCTCCCCCCACTCACCCTCTACTTTCACTTTATTATTTTTTTTTCATGCTAAGATGTCTGCAATGGAATCATAATGACCCACAGGGAAATGTATCAGTTATATTGTCCTGGGAGGATACATTTATGTCATACTATTGTTACAAGAAAAGAAGGCTCCTTATTATCCCCAAGAGAACATTTTGCCTGCATTACCCAGAGCCTGACTCTCTCAGACTGTATTCTCATCAGGAAGAAGAAACTGCTATGATGTATTTGTTGATAACGTTTTTTCAAGTACATATTTTCCTCCCCACCCAAATGTTTATCTATCTGCCTGTTGGATATCACTCAACCCAAACGGAATGGAAGGTGGAGGATCTGAATCCTAATGTAGAATATTGACATTATTTTTTATCGACTTCTAAAAAATAAAATGGGATAGATTTGAAAAGAAACTGGAAGAATAAGAACATAATTGTGGTCAGGCAGGGCTGCACAACTCGGATGCTCCGGCTGTTGTCAGACAACAACGCCCACCATCCCCAGACACATCACGTATCCAGACACACCATCCTCTCTTGGATGGAAACTGCACCCCAGTATCTGCAGATGGGCCAAGGTTGTGCAACTGTTGTTGTGCTTTTGGTATCTCCCACTTTCTACCAGCTACTGGCTCCCACTCTAGGCCAGATGTTTTATCTTGGATCTTGCTCAGAGAGCACCACATGTCAGCTAGGTAGAACAGGTTTGGGAAACCAGGGATATGGGACAAGACACAGTATCTGAGGACAGACTGAAGGAAAAGGCAGGCAGTTCAGAGGAGGAGGCAAGATGAGAAAACTCTATGGCACAGACCTGGGGTGCCCCGGTGCCCCTAGGACTCCTCACACCAAGAGCAGCAGCAGGAGTACTAGTTAGCACCCCATCATGACCAAGACAGAGCCCTGCCTTCATCCTCTGAGGAGCCCTTTAAAGACTGGCCAGCTCAAGCAGAAATCTCCC
Source organism: Hemicordylus capensis (assembly GCF_027244095.1). Taxonomy (NCBI): domain Eukaryota; kingdom Metazoa; phylum Chordata; class Lepidosauria; order Squamata; family Cordylidae; genus Hemicordylus; species Hemicordylus capensis. Next base: position 27,141,651 of record NC_069667.1, read on the forward strand.
AAGTTGCTAGAGGCAGGATTTAGAAAATCAGGCAAAGTCTTGTTACACAAGAGTGCTTTCCCCAGGGAAGGAGTGAGGCCAATTCACTCTACGTAGACCGCAGCTATAAAGACTGGATGTCGGCTCCAAGCAACTGCTGAAACATCCATCTATGCCAGGGGTAGGAAACCTTTGGCACTCCAGCTCTTCTCCCATCATCTGCAACTGCAACTCCCATCATCCTCAGTGACAATGAATTGTGGCTGGGGATTATGGGAGTTGTAGTTCAACAATGGCTTCAGTGCCAAAGATTGTCCACCGCTGATCTATGCCATTGTACTCAGCTCTCTTGATCACCTGCTGTCAGAAGTCCTGATCCCTTTCCCCTCAAGCTTCTCTGAAGCTTTTTGTCCCTCCCCGATCCCCATCTCATAAGAGACCCAGCTCAGCTGGAAACAGGAAAATGCCTATCAGATACTAGCTGAGTCCTGCCACCACTGGATAAAGAACACATTTTTAAGGGCTCATAGAGCCATACATTATGTTATCTCAGAAATCACTGCAGCCATCATATGGGGTGGAGAGCTGGCCTTGCAGCAGAGACAGCATGAATTGTCCTCTTTGATAAACAGAGTCTGCTCTGGTTTGCGTTTGGATTGGGGACGACATGTGTGCACTGCCTTCCACTTTATTTTTATGTAGCCCCAAGGAGATTGTAGGCACTTTGGAAAGGCCTAAATAAGTATACCACCCACCCCTGAAAGACGCAGGGCCCTCAAAAAGCATCTGCATGATGCAAAGGTATGGCTGTGCATTTCTTGTTCATCTTTAAGGGTTCTGATGGCACATTCCCACATCTCAGGAGCATAGCTTTATGCCTTCATAACATTGTCCTGGGTGGGGGTGGGAAGAAGACGACTTTGGGAACAGACTCCAAAGGATGGAATCTGATGCTGCTGCCTGGAGAATTGTCCTGATGGCAAATGTGATCCTTGGCATTTCCAGCACAAATCATGTAATGGAGGAAGCTTCACAGCAAAAGGAAGTGCCCATAAAATGGAAACTTACTAAGTGTAACACAGAAGTGGAGGAAAAATATTAAGTACATTGATTTTTTCCCCTTTTTTGCAATCATGCAAATGCACATCAGTCCTTCCTGCATTGCTGAAGCTATGAACACAAAAGAAAGTGAATATCTATGTAACCATAGTAACCTTCATACTAAAATTTAGAACTGCTAGCACTTGAATCCTATACTCCTGTTATTACAAGAAAGAACCGAAAAACATTTTTAAAAGCCAAACTATTCTGGCCATAGCCCATGGACTGCCACCTTATAGCATTCTCCAAATCATATGCTTTTAATCTGGAGACCATATTAATGTATACGTTATAACATTTAGAGGTACAGTTAAGATGGTATACATGTATACCTAAAATTAGGGAAGTGCAGAAACACCCTGAGGAACAGACATTCATTAAGCTTTCCTTGGACATTCTTAGATGTTTCATCTTGGAAAGACAGCAGACAGTGATCACATGTAGTCACCCATTCAAACACAAACCAGAGTGGAACCTGATTATTAAAGGGGGAAATCCATGTTCGCTGGCACAAGACCAGCTCTCCTCTCCCAAAATCAAAATGTGATTTGGAAAACATGCATAGGATACAGGTACACTCGTCAGAACTGGATTGGCCGCCTGCCCAGGTCTGTAATGTGTGAAACAGCCCTCTAAGAGCTATCTCAGGACTATAACCAAGCAGTAGACTATAGAAGAAATACTCAAGAACTGGCTAGTTTAATGTGACTTGATCCAGATGATGGGGAGTGGGGGAGAAGGTTGTGTGTGTGCTTCTGCACACACAAGTTTAGTATTTAGTGAGCATGCTTGCACGCACAGGTGAATGGGTGTGAGGTTGCACATGAGGTTATGCATGCATCCTCAGGCCTACAATTGCAATTGGCTTAACCAGAATTGCCAAATTACACGGGCTTCTACAAGCACACACTTCATCTACTTGTCCCTTATATTTATAGTCTGCCTTTCTTCCATCATGGTGGTCAAAGCAGATTACTTGGAGTTCCCTGGTGGCCATCCGTCTCAGTTTTGACTAGCCTTATCTTCAGCAAAGTGACCTAGGATGGTGTTCTGGGCAGTATCTGAACTGAGGCGATAAACCCCCTGCCTGTGGGCTTCTTGGAAACATCTGGAGGGCCACTGTGTGAAACAGGATGCTGGACTAGATGGGCCTTGAACCTGATCCTTTGGGGCTGTTCTTATGTTCTTAACTACATAACTATTATTACTTCAGTATAAAGCAAGAAAAATGTAGATCCTGCCCCCTACAATCACACTACTATAATATCTCTGGAATCAGCTAGCAGTGTAGTCCAGGGCTAATTAATTCCCATGTAAGCTTTATGTGGCATCCATGAGTAGTTCTGCTCATGAATAAGCATAATATACCTGAATCAAGCAATATTCCTGAACATGTGGGTGATAGTGGCAAGTTGAGCAGTGGAAACCAGCTTCAAAGCTAACTCCCTTCCCACTAACTCATGAGTTAGTTTCAGGATTGGTCCTCCTGATCCTGGTCTGGAGGCCAGTGACTTCAAGGATGAGAGAGACACTGCACCATTCGAAGAAACCACTCTGGCTTCTTCATTGCCACCAGTGCCAGAACTGCCTGAATCTGCCATCCCTACAGAGGCTCTGAATCCACCATCTCAATCCACCATTCCCCCAAAGGCCTGAACTCGCCACCCTGGCTGAGCCCACATGATCATCTGAGCTTGTGACTCCTGCAAAGGTTCTGCTGCCCACAGAAACTGTTGCCCCTGTAGAAACCTCTGATGAAACACAGCATCCCGTGGCCCTTGGGACCAGCCACCTGCTGCCCTTGAAGCCCCTGCTTCAACTCCAAGATCCCAGGAGAGAAGAGCTGATGCAGAGGTCCCACAATGGAGGAAAAGTGCATAGCTAGCCTCTCAGGGATTGTCCCTCAGTGGGTCTCCTCAGGGGGAGGGGGAAGCCTGAGCAAAGGTCTCTAGAGCAAGACATTCCAGGCAGGACAGGGAAGGGTGTGGCTCCTCCAGGCTATAAAGACTCTCACTTTAGCCCTGACCTTTTGCTCTTATTTTCCTAGAGGGACTAACTCAGCTCCTAGTTCTTAGCTGGCTTGTGACTGGAATTGCTGCCTAACTTGTGATTACTTGCTTCACTCCTGCTTTGGTCCTCTAAGCGCTGCTGCTTCTCAGCCTGCCCTGTTCCCACCTGGGAGCTTAAGGCCTGCCTCACTGCCTTGCCATCCCTGTGAGATCTTGCTGCAGAGTTGGACACTTCGTGGGAAGGGAGTTAGCTTTGAACCTGTGCTTTGCCCAAGGCCAGGAAGTCAATAAAGAGCAGAAGCAGGACTAGAACCCAGGTACAAAGCCAATTCCATCTCATGGGTTAGTGCTTTGTACCTGGGTTCAAATCCTACTTCTGCCTTGCATTCACTTCCCAGCCTCAGGCAAAGCATCACATCTCTGCTGCAGTTTTCCATCTGTAAAATGAGCAAAACAGAAGCTTGGCTTACCCGGTTGTTCCAGCTGTAAACACCATAAAGACTTTGCAGTGATTAAATCTAAGTCATTAATTTTGCAAATTAAAAGTAGAACAAAAGCAGTGCTAGTTATTTCTTCATCTAAATTATAACTCTCACCATGTGTATAACAGACTCTAGTTCAGACTCTACTAGCACCACAGCAAGAAACTGAAACTGGGCTACAAATATGCAGCTGGGGGCTGGAGCTCTTCCTATCAGGGCAGGCTCAGTTGTCAGCAGTTTCCATTGAGTTCTATGGGGCGAAGTCAATGGGATGTAATCTTGAGCAAGGCAAGAGCAGGCAGAGGGTTTTATTTATCTGTCTGGTGAATGTATGTCCTGCCTTTCAAGTGCACGTTTTTGCCAGGTGGCTTACAGAAAAACGACCACCATAAAAACAATACATACAAAACCAACACACCTAAAAATAAGAGCTGATAAGCAGATTAAATCTGTGCTAGTGGTATGGGATAGAGGCAATCTTTCCCTATCTCAGCTTCTCTCTGAAGCCCATGGGAACCTCTTGAAAATATGTTCCTGAGGGTTGCAGAACCCTCAGGGACATATTTTTGGAAGGCATAGTGGGCTTCAGAGGGAGAGATTACAAAAAAATTGCCCCTCCCTCATAGCATCAGCATAGCATTAGTATAGCAGTCAACCTAAAGTCAACCATTAATGTTTTTTAGAAGTAAGAAACCACCATTGTGATCCCAATGCAGATCGGACTCCTCCTGCGTGCATGAGATCTAACAAAGCAACACAAGCATAAGCTGCATAGCACGTACTGGAAGTAATGTGTAATTTAGCCCTCATTTACTCAAAGGCAGGTTTCTGCTGTCCCTTGGTGCATTTTAGGAAAAGAATAGATCATGAGTCTCAGACACTTGAAGGCCAGACCATGTGCAGTTAACAATGCCATGATGTATGCAACTTTCTGCCATTGAAATAAATCCGCTTTTATTGTATCATTTGAATCTATTCCTCATAGGAGGACTAAAAAATACCCCATCTATTTCCTCCGAGATCTCCCTTTTCAAGGCTGGTTTACTCTCAGTTCTTAATCTCCACTGGTGACTGGTGAGCGTATGTGTGAAATAGCGTGTCCCACGCAGTATCTCTTCGCATCTGGCAGTGTGCATTTGTTATTGAATGCAGAAAAACTACCCATTGATTTTGCTTTGGTGTCACTGCAGTCCGGGGCTCTTATGTTTTAATAGCCTTATTTATTATTGGCCAACTGCTATTCTGCCTGCCATTCTAATGCCACACATTATTCCTATGCTAATAAACATCCAACATGGCCTGAAACGTTAACAATTTCAGCCTTTAACAAGTCACGTTTGCAGGTTTAACTCACAGTATGCAGAAGGAAAAGACACTGAAGGGAACCAGCACTGATCATCATCTATTTTGTTGCTCCAAGGTTTCAATTTCCTGTTCCAATAGCGCTATCAGAGTGTCTAGTAAAGATTTCTTGGAGGCTGCAGAGAATTAAGTCTGCCTTGCACATTGCCTTATTTAGGCATTTCCTCTCCCTGCTTGTGTGCTTTATTCTCAGAACATTCCCAGTGATGGCTGAGTCTTTTGCTGACACCAGTGTGGCCTCTGCAACAAACCTCCGATAGCAGGTGATAAGAGATTAGATATGAATAAGCCCTTCAGAAAGGAAAAGAGTGCAGTGAAACTTGAATAGAAGGGAGATTTCTGTATATTTCTTTAGTTATCCCATGAGTCATATCCGCCCTTGTGAGCTGGGGCAAATATCTTGAACAAATCTCTCACAACACTAGAACCAGGGGTCATCCCATGAAACTGAAGGTCAGGAAATTTAGGACCAATGAGAGGAAAGACTTTTTCACACAGCACATAATTAATCTATGGGATTCCTTGCCTTGGGCTGTGGTGATGGCCACCAGCTTAGATGGTTTTAAAAGGGGCTTAGATTGATTCAAGGAGGACAGGTCTATCAATGGCAATTAAAGTCTGGTGGCTGTGGGACACCTCCAGCCTCAGAGGGAAGATGCTTCAGAATACCAGTTGCAGGGGAGCAACGGGTGGTGGCGAGGCCAGCCAAGGGGAATACCCAAGCACTGAGTACATGGACTTGTGAGGTGACTCCCCCACAGCCGCTTTGCTTCTGGAATTGGAGGTGGAAGACATGAATGTCCATGACTGCCGAAGGGCAATGGAAGCAGGAGCTCTCATGTGAGAAGGAGAAATGAAAGAGGGGAAGAAGGAGGGAAGGAGAGAGAGAGAGAGAGAGAGAGAGAAGGGAGGGGAAGAGAGAAATAAAGCAGGGAGGGGAAAGGGAGGGGGGAGGGGAGAGAGAAAGATAAAGGAGGGGGAAAGGAGAACGAAAGAGAGGGCGGAGAGAGAAATAAAGCAAGCCTTCATACTACATGAGAGTTTGAGGACAGAAAGCAAAGGACAGGCTTCATCACCAAATGGGTTGTTTGAGGACATCTCCTCCCTCCAGTTTTTAGTCATGGTAAACTTTACGTAGGTGTCTCATGAGTAAGATCATTTGACTCATTCACTATGGTGGCCACCCATTCAGGCATTGGCCAGACCAGTCTCACAGGAGTCTGTGCCACACTGAATCAGGGCTACCAATTAACACGGGGTGCTTGCATTTCTGAGCAACCCCATGTCAAACAAGGCCCCATCTCTGAAAGACACATAAATCAGCCCATAATTGTTAGACCCAGACCACATCTGGGTCTGGTCATTCATGGGAACGCTGGTGAACATCCAGGCTTACATTGCACACATTCTCACTGACAGCCTCTTCTCTCTGCAGCCTTCTGGGCTTCTTGGAAATATGTCCCTAAGGGTTGAAGGGCCAACAGAAATATATTTCTGGGAAGCACAGTGGACTGCAGGGGGAAGGGGAGATCAGTTAAAACTTCCTCTCCATCACTATGAGTGCAACATTAGTCTGGATGTTAGCCATTATTGCTACTGTTTTGAACTCCATCTCCTAAGAAAGTTGAGATATGACTATTTTTAAAGATGTGAAACTTCAGTATAGTAGAATATGTGATGAAACAACAAACTTGTGAAACTTCAATACAGGAAATTATGTACAGAGAATGGCTAAAATCTCCATGTCAAACTCTTCAATAGTTTCCAAAAGTTTCATTTGAACAAAAAGGGGGGAAAGAACACCATGCCTATATTTTTTTAAATTGCAAATGCATAAAAACGTTATAATAGCCTTCAAGTGATGGATAAAATTACCACACTGTCTATTATAATTTTCATCTTCCTTTAAATTAAAAGAAATATAATTTTCATGATTAACTCATTTCTTTTTAGCTCATCAACCCTTTCCCACATCTATATTTCTAGGAAAATTGGCCACTTAGCTGTTTTCCGAGTGATTTGACCTTTACTCTTGTGGCTAAATAAAAGTTCTTCTCATGATGTCAAGCTAGCAAGAAGAGCTCTGACAGGGACTTGCTTGGTATTATTAATACTGTCCCAAAAGCCCAAGAGGCAGCAATTGAGTGCAAGTCAAAAACATCCCAGAGCTGAATATTTCCCTTTCTCGCCCTTAAGACAGCCACAGAATTAAAAATATTTTCTAAGTCAGACATCTATACGTAAAAAAACCCAAGAGTAAAATTGCAGTATTTAACCAGCCAACGGGTTAGAATAAAAATATGCAATAGCATTTTGTGGACTAAATAAACTACCCTGACCAGCAGGGATACAGACAGCAGTGTAGCTACAGTGAAGCGAAGGGAAGACAAATCTCCCTGGGTCATCACTGCCTGGGGGGCTTTCAGAGGTTCCCCCACCCCCACCCTTGCCTCTTGGGTTGCCTGGATCCATCTGTCAATGGGATCAGAGCTTCAACAAGAGCAGGGGGCCTTCAGAGTACTTGCCCTGAACGATGTCCAGCCCTCATGGACATAGAGCTAATAGCACTTTCCTGGGGAGAGGTCCATGAGCCAGGCCCTCAAATTTTGGCCATTGCTACCATCTTGAGATAAATGATCATCATAATTTTTGGAAATGTCCCTCCTCCCGCCAGAGTCCAAAAATATGTGATAGCATTGTTATTGTTGTACGTACAGCTTTCTATGTATGAGCACCCCTCAAATCCCTGCTGGTATGTTTCCCAGACTATGGGAAACACCTATATCAGGCAGCAGCGATATAGGAAGATGCGGAAAGGCATCATCTCATACTGTGCAGGAGGAGGCAATGGTCAACCCCTCCGGCATTCTACCAAAGACAACCACCAGGCTCTGTGGGCACCAGGAGTTGACACCGAGTCTATGGCACACTTTACCTTTAGGGTATGATTGCCATCATTTTTGCACAGAGGAAAGGGTTAGGGTAACAATGAACAAATGGTTGTATGCTTTCCATGGAAGACATTCCTGCCTATTTGCATTTCCATTCCTCTGACAGCATCAATAAAATAGTATAGTAGTTTATGAAGTTATCCTCACAACTGCACACGGCCACTGGGGAGGTCTGCAGGGAAGACAGGAACTCACCTGCCTGGCCTGGCAGACAAGTGGTGTCATCTTTGCCTTTGCCACAATTTTTGCTTGAATAGGTGGCGATGCAGCGAAGGCAAAAGCTGGGAGACGGAGGACTGCCTCCTCCTGCATCCCAGAGTGCCCCACACAAGGATCGTGGGGGCTGCTCTCATTAGAGTAGCTGCTGAACCCCACACAGCCACTCTTAATGGTGGCTGGCCAGGTGGAAGGCATTTGACCCGGGGGTGATCATTCACATGATCACCTACCGAGGTAAAACAAGGCACAGGTTCATTTTATCTTGGTACAATGTCGGGTTAAAATGTTGGGGTGTATCTACAATTGAGTGGATGAGTTCACGGAACCTGGGCCCCCAGCTCCTGAGGCCCCCCCGCTCCACCCCTCCCTATTTTCTCTCCCTCACTCCAAGGGGGCCGCCAGGGAGAGGGGTGAACACAGGGCCCCTCTCCCCTAGCTATGCCCCTGGGCTACCCTCTTCTGGAGCAACTGGGAGCCCTCCACTCCCAGTTCTCCAGACGACACAAGCTTGTGAGAACACGGCTGTGAGAACAGCCTCTATATGTTTTTAAACTTTCAAAATTTGCTCTGTCTTGCAAATTTGGCTGCTGCAGGCCCAGTGGCCAGGACAATAAATGCATGTGAACACACTGAAAGTTGAAGGTTTTGCCATGCTCCCTCCTCTTTTCCATCTTTAGGGGTATAGAATTTGCCAGACATCACAGTGAGCATCCGTTCCCCCACATGGTACCAACCACTCCAGCTCGCTCATGTACTAAGGGGAAGTACATCCCCTTGTTCTTCCGCACCGCCCAAAGCTGTTTGGTATGTAGATGCAATAGATAGATAGATAGATAGATAGATAGATAGATAGATAGATAGATAGATAGATAGATAGATAAGAAGTGGAAATCATATGCCATTCTCACTCCATTCATGCTGCCCTTCCCATCAAGCCTGAAGGGCAGCTGCTCTGAAGGTTCCCTGCCCCAACACAGTTGTGAGCATTTCATGTCAGCCAATCGGGATTAAAAAATGGGAAAGGATGCCTCCAAGTAACCCCCGACCCTCCCTCCACCAGCTTTGTACTAGAACATCAACTCGGCCTATGGAACACTTCCAACCCACGGCTGTTTACAATTACTCAGCCAACTGGGTGCTGTAGCCAAATATATGTATGATTATTCTGTACAAGAAAGTGATTCATTTCTACTATGAGAGCATTTATTTGCCCAATGTATAAAATAACATTTTTTAGAAATTTCAGAGTCCCACTGGTCAGGCAGAAATAAATTCTCTGTATAGCTTTTATGTGGAGCAGAGTAATCATATCACGCTTGATTCCCTCAGCAGTACTTTAAGAGATCCTCCCCATTACATTTTTATACAAGGCTTGCTTCCGTTTTCTCTCTTGGAATGCTGGCCAGGCTCTGCTACCATCTTTAATCAGAATACTTCTAAATCTTGCTTGCAATGGGGAAGAAAAAACATGGTGTGGGGAAAGACGTGTGCTATAAGAAAGCTATTTATCACATCTGGCCAAAACAAACTGGTCACCGTGCAGGAATGAAATTATTTTTCAACTGCACTTGTTAGCCATTTATAAAATTGAGTAATACACACAGTGTATATTTATGGCCTGGGAAAGAAATTTCTGCCCAAGTTATGTTTACAATAAGGAGAGAAAGTGTGACTGTATGGTCTGGGAATAAAGAGTTCTTAAGATATATATCAGCATGTATAAGTGTGTATATATGTATATTGTTGTAATCTTGGTTCCTTCCTTCAGAGATTAAAAATATGTGTGTGTTGTCCTTTAAAGTATAGTTGGAGTTTTTGAAGGTGAAATGCCCACAATTCTCGGAAATACTAAACCTAGCACAACTATTCTCTTTCTTTCTTTATCAAAATCATTTCTAACTCACCTTGCTGCCTTGCTAGAAGGCACCATTCTATCAAGGCACCATTTTTACCCATTTATATGCTGTGGGAACGGAATAAAACTATGCAAATGTTGCTGAACATTTGTGAAAAACCACCCACAAGCCCCCAAATCTTCTCCCAGATTAATTAAGATGGAGGTGAGCTTTCAAAATCTGCATACACACAATAACGTCCTTAAGTAGGAAGGGAATTTGTTTCCATTTTTTCTCCTCTGAGTCAAAGAGGGGAAGTGGGAGCAGTCAGCCTGGACTTAACTGTGACACCAGGTTGGAACTGGAGCCGGCGAGAAATCCCAGAACTGGAGACCCTGGAGCAGGCACTCACAGAGCCCAAGCCACCCAATGAACTGGTCTCTTCCATACCAAGTACCTTACACTCCCCTAGTCCTGCACACATAAGAACACAGGAACAGTCCTACTGGATCAGGCCCAAGACCTATCTAGTCCAGCATCTGGTTTCCCACAATGACCCGCCAGATGCCTCTGGGAAGCCCACAGGCAAGAGGTGAGGGCAGGTTCCCCTGGAAGTGGTATTCAGAGGCATGAGCTAGCCTATCGCCATCAGGACAGGTAGCCATGGATAGACCTGTCCTCCATGGATTTGTCTAAGCCCCTTTTAGAGCCATCCAAGCTGGTGGCGAGGCCACCACATCATCCTGTGGCAGAAAATTCCATACACTTGTGCTGGCAACATACCAGGATGATTGATGGAGCAAAGGAGAAGTGCTATGGTCCAGATCAGAGGGCTGCCGCTTTAAATCTCTCTGGTCTTCTAGCAGGTAGTCTGAGCCTGATGGTATTTGAGAGCTGATATCAGCTCGGATCATCCCCAGATCAAGCTACTCCCTTGGAGCTCTCCAAGGTCCTTTAACTCAACAGCCTTGCCTTGCCTCCTGGGTTCTTGACTGCAGGTGAGGACAACCACATCCCTGAGCCTCCATGATCACACCTCCAGGCCTCTGCCTCCCCATTTGTCTGTAGAGGGCAGTACCAAATGTGAGGTGGAACCCTGGGGAGTCAGAGCTCCACATCGTGTTAAGAAACACTCCCCATGCCCTATGCTGCCCTTTGCAGTCAAGTGCTGAGCACACAGAATTCAAGGGACATGGCCAGGGAGCAAAGAGAGTTGGCTAGCAACGTAATTTGCTACCCTCATACATTTGCTATACCAAGGATCATAACACCTGAACAGGTCTAAGGAGAGAGCCCTAGTTGTATACAAATAGGCCACATGTAATGCAGAACTGCAGGCCCAATGGGCCCACAGTGCCATGCCCCCTCCCGCTGCTCTCCCACTTGAATTGGGATGTACCAGAGTGCATCCTCTCTTGGACAGCCCACACAATCAGTCATGCCGGAGTTGAGGGAGGAGATCAGCTTCTTCCCTCAATTCCGGTTCCAGGGCCAGTAGCCTGCAGTTCCAAATTTAGGCATACTGCAGGCTGCATGGAACCTCAGGCTGTGGTGAAGAAATTCACTGCAACCTGAGAGGTCTGATTGGAGTTCCAAATCTGAACCCTCAGTTTCGTCGCTGCTCCAAACACCATTTCCCCAGATTTGGACATCGTGTCTGTGGAACCACTAGCCCATTCAACTGGCCCACTCAACTCCATGATGATATTCAAAAGAACACTCACCAATCTTTCCTCTGTGTTCGTTCCTGCCAACCGGTATGTCCTGACCAAGAGGCTCTAGTAATTCTGTCTAAGTAAATATTTTCAGTACATACAGGAATTTTGCCCAGTACATTTATCCCATATCAGTTCAAGTGGGACAAAATGAAGCAAGGTGGATGTAACCCTTTTTAAAAATCTACGGCAATGTTTCAGTTATGCTATTATTCTAAAGATCTAAAGGTTGTGATATATGCACAACCATTCACTGTGCATTTATTTCCTACCCCCACAAAAAAACCCTGCAAGTCAGACTATTAGCTTCATATCAATTTATTATCTTTCCTCAATTTGCTCGCCAGAGAAACTTGACAGGAAAAAGGGCTGAATTACTATCTGTAACTAAGCTATTAATATGTTAGCCAATCAATCACAATGACTTTTTAAAAAGAAACGAGACAGAGAGCAAAGTCAAGCAGGGACTTTACTGTTATTACGAGTTATAAAGTGCCTAAAATTACTAGGAACTATATGAAAATTAGAAACTCAAGGAGTGGACACTGTAGCTAATTATTTTCAGAAACTATAATTAATAGAGCTTCTGAGTTTCAAATGACTCCCGAAGTTCAATTTCTGATTTGTTTTCATACCTTTAAGCTAATATGCATGTTTGGGAGTTGTGGTTATTCAGTGGTACTCTGTACATGCTCAGGAGATATGTGAGGCAAACATATTTTGCCTCACTTGTTCGAGAGTAGGGATGTGCAAACCAGTTCGACCTTGAGCTGGTTCAACATCAGACTGGCTGGCTTGAGGACTTGCCCTTGAGCTGACCCAGGCCCGTTTCAGCTTGAGATTGAGCTGAATCACTAGCCCCTGGTCGGTCTGGGGGTTCTAATAGGATTTTTTTTTTAAGAACTCAATGCCTCCAGGGTGGGGTGCGACTGTGACCGCACAGGGGGTCCTCCGGCAGTTCTCCCTTCCCCCGCTAGCCTCGCCCGGTCTCAAAACAGCCTGGTTTGGGCAGTTTTCAGCCCATCTTGGGCCATTTTCAGCCTGTTCTGGGCCTCTTTGTGCTGGTGGTGGCCATTTTGGAATATAGCATATCTATAAAGCTGTATTCTGCCCTTCCTCCGGAAGTCCAGAGTGGCATTATCCCATCTTACACTCTCAACAGTCCTCTGGAATAAGTTTGGCTAAAATGAGGGGGGAGCTATATGGAAAGCCATATCATCTCGGAAGCTTCATGGGTCAGCAAGGGTCAAACCTAGGTCCCCTGGATACAGATGTAGGGATTGTCACAGAACCACTTGCATATTAAGAACATAAGAACAGCCCTGTGCTGGATCAGGCCCAAAGCCCACCAGATGCCTCTGGGGAGCCCACAGGCAAGAGATGAGGACATGCCCTCTCTCCTGCTCTTGCTTCCCTGCAACTGGTATTGAGAGGCATCGTGCCTCTGAGGCTGGAGGTGGCCCACAGCCACCAGACTAGCAGCCATTGATAGACCTGTCCTCCATGAATTTGTCTAAGCCCCTTTGAAAGCCACCCACCTTTGCCAGTTTGGCTCAAATCCGGACTGGATTCAAGCCGACACAGCCTGCCTCGGGCTCAACTAAACTGGTCTGATCCAGTCTGGCCATTGAGCCGGATTGCGGGCCACCTCGGGGGGGGGGATACTTGTAAAGGGGAATCTGGCTAGGATTCCCCTTTGCAAGTACAGGGGATTCCCTAGCCTAAGAAGCAGGGGTCAAAGGGGGATCCTTTACCTTGAGAATGAAGGCGCTGGGGATGGTGGAGGAGGCTGCAGTAGTGGTGGAGGTGATGGGCACATCGGAGCTGGCAGCAGGGGCTCCTCCAGCCCCACCTGCTACCAGCCTCCCAAATGACAGTCCGGGCTTGCTTTGCGTCACCATACTATTTGCCTAAACTGTTATGATCTGATGAAGGTGCTCATAAAGACAACTCTGAGCATAGTTGCTCTAGACCCTTTCAAATGGGCAGCTTCAGTGAATACATGTAGAATGAAGGCACCATTGCAGAAAGCTCTGCCTCTACCTACTGCATGGGCATTTGTCAGCTCATCCACTAAACGCCTACAGAGAAACAGAAAACAGAGAGAGAGAGAGAGAGAGAGAGAGAGGTGTCCATTGTTGAAAGGAGTGGAAAACATGTCCCAGATCATAAAAAGTCAAACAGCACTAACCTAATTAGAGATCTCTTATTGCTATTCACACAACGCTGGGGTTCTCAACCCTTTTAAACAAGTGTACCCTTTCGACCACAAATCTTCAGCTCTGCTACCTCACAGAGATTTTGTATGTATGTGTGTGCATGTTAATTGAAATGTTAGAGTTATAAAACTGTAGGCTACTCCAGTCACTGGCTTACGTCCAGACTAAGTTATTCATGAGTACTCCCATTGAAATTAATAGGGCAAGTCCATTAATTTCAGTAAGACTGTTTATGAGTATCTAAATCTGGATGTAAGCCTGTGACTGGAGTAGCTCATCTCAAAACAGTAACATTTTAATTTGGGTGTTTGTATGTATGCACACATATACATAAAAACACAAATTTAAGTCACCGGCTCACATCCACACTACATGACTCATTGCCAGTCTTATTGAAATTAATGGGAGAAGTTTACTTGTCCCTGTCCCATTAATTTCATTAGGAGTACCCAATGCTGATTTTCTGAAGCCTGTTGGTCAGGTTGAGGGGAGGGGCAGGCTGAGCTTCAGCATGCTGCCAGCCAATCAGGAGCAGAGGTGGAGGGTCTACAACCTTCTCCCTCTCCTTCTGCAGCAGACATATCACTGAAGATATATTGGCTTCCAAGCCTGGGATCCTCAGATGGTGGGGGGATAGGGAGGCAGCAAAACTGACAACAAACCCATGGGAGTCCCTCAAATACCTCTTCTTTGGAACCCTTGACATAACATATCATTCCTAATGAAAACTATGCACCACTCTAGATTAAAGAGTTTTCAGTTACACAATTAGAATATGAAGATGATTGAAATAAAAAATTACACACACACACCCCTTTGTAACCATTTTTTATCCACACTTGTATACGAGGATTATCATCATGTAACAGTGGTGACATGAATTTTGAACGCAAGCAGATGAACAAAGAACACATATTCAAGGAAGGTTCAACCTTGGAATTCATATTTTTAAGGGTGTGAGTACAGGAAGACAAGCAAGTCAGCTGTGCCTGCTTGGAAGAATGTTAACTTAATAAAGAAGTGTCCCTGCGGTCACATTAAGCTGCCAGGTTTATAATTAAAAAATACAAACACAAATAAATCCCTGCAATTTCAAATGCTTAAAATAGACTTTGAGCATTGTATCAATGCCAAGCAGAAAGCTTGTCTTCAATGCCCTCCTTTTCTGTTAAAAATTGGGGTTGGGTGAGGGATAGAGTTCCTTCATGAAGGAAGACAGGGTCCCAAAATTTCATATCAATGACAGGCTTAGATAGTCTCCTTCTCCAGAAGCATACCTCACCCAGCTGGTGGTCCCAAAGCACAGAAGGGCGTTCACTTTGGCTCGCTGTCATGGCCTCCCTTCAGCAGTGCTAGAAGGCCATTATAGAAGGACCCCATTTGCAGAGCGACTATGCCCCTGTGGCCTAGGGCAGAAACTACTGAGCACGTTCTCCTCTACTGCTCATTCTATAGAGACATTTGTGCCTCTCTCATCCTTCCATTGCTAAGCAAGTATCCAGGTCATCCGAGCCAATTCTACAGCTCCTTGCTACTCTCTGACTCTAAGCCTGCCATCACATGTAGCATCGCCAGGTACTGTGTGGCTGTGATCAGCATTTGTCAGCGGATGACAGGCAGTGAGTCCTATCAGCCTTAATTTGACCCTCAGTGACTCTGGGCAGACCCTACAATTGCTCATGTGCCTTCCTTATAACCTTTAATCTGGCTGTTTTTCAGTTTTATTACTCAGGCTTTTATGTATTTCTGTCGTCTCATGTCTTTTAACTTTATTACATCCATTTTTATTCCCACCTCCCTATTATGCCTTCCATGGATTTTTATGACTTTTACTATTTCTCAGGCTTCTAGGCGCTCATGCTTTTGGTGTATTATCTACTATTTTTAGTATTTTTAGTCCTTTTCGTATTAATATGTACCATTTTATATGTAATCACTTTTGATCTACTCTCACTTTTAACATGTAATCATCCATGTACAGTACTTTATGTAATCATCCATGTACAGTCTATGACCGTAAAAAAGATTGATTGATTGATTGATTGATTGATGAAGGAAGAATGATATGGCACTAAAGATTTCAGGCCCAAATGCCCAATCTTTGTTCTCACCAAAAAAGGACAACTTAACGGTTTCCTATGACTTTGATGGAATCCTACATTTAGCTGGGTAAGAAAGCATTTCGTAAAGTGGCTACTCTTATGTTTAGTGGGTGGTGGGGAGACCAACTGTTCTCTCTAATTCCAGCATAGCATCTCTGCAGTGTTTCTTGCTGGTAGCTACCTTGTGTTTCTTTTTAGATTGTGAGCCTTTTTTGGGATAGGGAACCATCTTATTGCTTTTTCTACATAAATCATTTGAGGATTTTTTGTTGTTGTTGAAGGGTGGTATAAAAATCTAGGTAATAACAACAGCAACAGCAGCAACACCTGGGCAGTGAAGCAATGCTGCTTAATTCTCATGTTGTAGAATACAACAACATAATACTCACAGTGCTGTGTGAGTGCAACGACAACTAACAGTATAACTACAGTAGGTATTATATAACTACATCAGTATAATTAAAAGCAACAATTTAGCTAGGACATGAGCCTTTTTCAGACAGAAGTGTATGTATGCAAAGACTGATCCAAAATGTCTTCCACATGTCCAAGGTAATTAGTTAGGGTCTCCTTACCTGTCCCTGCTTTAAAGGTAAAGTGTGCTGTTGAGTAGGTGTCGACTCCTGGTGACCACAGAGCCCTGTGGTTGTCTTTGGTAGAATACAGGAGGAGTTTACCATGGCTTCCTCCTGTGCAGTATGAGATGATGCCTTTCAGCATCTTCCTAAATTGCTGCTGCCCGATACAGGAATTTCCTATAGTCTGGGAAACATACCACTATGGATTTGAACCAGCAACCTCCGGTTCTCTAGCCAATTCATTTCCCCGCTGCGCCATTAGGTGGCTGGGTCCCTGCTTTACCTCTACTCTATGACTCCTGCCTTGACTCCTCAAGTATTTCCTGTGGGGAGTGAGCCCACTTCCGTTCCTCTTGGAGAGTAGATGGAAACATCTCTCTCTCTCTCTCTCTCTCTCTCTCTCTCTCTCTCTCTCTCTCTCCATTATGTAGCCTTTATACAGGACTAGGTCTTTCCTGTCCAAAATGTACTTCACCAATAAACCTACTTAGCTTAGACTGTACAACAGTCTCCATGCATGTTATTTGGATAACTGCAGCAACGACGACTCCGTAACTGGAGTGGGCAGCAGCCTTTGTTGGCGCTTTGAAAAACTGATTAAAAATTCCAACACTTATGGACCTTTGCATTTCTCCAGAAGCAAGCCTTGAACCTGCAATCTTCTACTCAGTGAGGCTCTTCACACGATCAGTGTGAAGAGCCATAAGGGGGTTTGCGGGGAGAATGGACTTAGCCCGCTCTCCCTGCAGACAATCCAAAGGCAGCTCCTTCACAAAGCCGGCAGGGGCTGTGGGGATCAGGGGCTGCGCACCCTTCGGAAGTTCCAGGAGGCCCTGTGAGAGTGTGTCGGGAATCGTGGAGAGAACCCTGAGCCCGGGAGGCTGCTTGCAGCCTCCAGGTCAGGGGTCTACTCATGTGTCACCGCGCACCACGGCAACACACTAGCAAAAAGATGAGGTTCATAGAGCACTCACTCCGTTAACCTCACCTAAGGGGAGGAGTACTTAGTGATGTTGGCTGCCAGGAGCCGTGCAGATCCCGTTACAGCAAGCGATCACCCAAAACCGGGCTCGGCTCCCTTAGCCTGCCTTTGGCCGATCGTGAGAACAGCCTCAGTATGTTTCTTTACCATCAATACTTTTCATTCAACTTCACAGTCAGCTTTGCCAAGATGGCATCAGCCCCAAAATCCTTTCCCAATGTTTACCTGAAGAAGAGTTCCGCTTTGGGTTTGGGGGTTTTTCAAACATTAGACAGGGCAATGAAGATATCACCTCATTTGCTCTGTGGATTTCAACATGTTTACAAAAATTGTCACATATTTTAAGAATTTTATCTCATTCCAGTTTTGAAGATTAACATTCCTGCTCAATGGAACAAGCTTTCACAAGATCTCTTAAGCCCTATTGTGTGGATAACTTACATATCAAGTCTCAAATAAGGATTTAATATGGACCATAACACTTGCAAATTACAGCAGTAATTGTCTTCCAAACAGCACACCACCATAATTCATTCAGCTAAAAAAAAGTTTCATAAGAGCATGAAATTAGGTTATATTTAGACAAAGGTTCTGCATCAGAGCATTTTAAAAATATCGTTTTCTTGGCAGAAAACCTTTCTAGTTTTTTTAAAAAAACAAACCAAGCCAACACTTCATTGTTTATTTAGCTAAGGGAGACATATGTTCTCATTAGAGCAATTGAGAATCTCTGCTCCTACCTATAGATCCAACTTTCTCACCTTTGCCTTTATGGTGGTGGGGCCATAGCTCAGTGGTCAAGGACCTGATTTGCATACAGTGGCCCCATTCACACGTAACAGGAAACCAGAGTTGAAAAGGGCAGAGGTTGGGTTTCTTGTGCTTCCAAATGCATGGAACCTCTGCATCATTGGAAAAGCAACCTCAGGTTTCCCTGCGCAAACTCCAATTTGAACCCTCGGTCTGTTGTATGTTTTGCTGCCACCTAAGGGCACAGAGGGGAAGTAACTTGCCTAGCAAGCAAGAGGTTGCTGGTTGAAATCCCCTCCGGTATGTCCCCCAGACTATGGGAAACACCTCTATTGGGCAGCAGCGATATAGGAAAGTGCTGAAAGGCATCTTCTCATACTGCACGGGAGGAAACAATGGTAAACCCCTCCTGTATTCTACCAAAGACAACCACAGGGCTCTGTGGTCGCCAGGAGTCGACACCAATTCGACGGCACAAATTTACCTTTACTTTTCCTGAGATATGTAGCCAGCTGCTGTACATCCAAATTCAGAACTTAAGGCTGGATTCTCCGAAACTGGAGTTGAGGGGTGGAGTTTCTCCCTCTCTCCATTCTGATTGGCTGCCACGGCTGTCCTTCATGTGAAGGAAGACACCCGACAGCCAGTTCCCCCTCCTCTCTGCAGTCTCCCTGAGTGCAGGTCAGATCCTGGGTGATATGTCCAAATGTGTGCGGGTGTGTGGAACCACCGGTCATGTCGACCCTTGGATCCACATTACATGTGAATGTGGCCAGAATGTCCCAGGCTCAATCAGTGGCATCCTTCGGTCTGAAACTCTGGAGAGCCAGTCAGTGTAGATCATACTGAGCTTCTGATTCATTGGTCCACCAGATAGCAACTTCCTATGTTCAGCCTGTCCCAGCTTGACAAAAACTGCATCTGACAACCAGTCACTGAATTCAGGTGTGGGTTTTTTAAAATACAGATTTTCACATTATTGTGGTGCAAATTGCGGGCTGCTCAGCACTGTATGGAGATGACCCTGACGTTGTCTACCGGATGGAGAATGGAGTCATTTATTCTTGGAGGACAAAGCTCCACGTCTCCAAAAGATTCCTGTGACACCCATGCCTCCTTTTCTACTTCCTTCTGCTACAAAATCTCCCTGTAACAATAACCGCACTCTACTAAGGAAGCAGGAAATGTTTATACCCAAGTGGAGATATAAAGAATAGATGAAGAGAGAGAAATTATTATCATAGATAAGAGATGGATTTAAAGTCCTTCAGTACCTTGATTTCCAGCAAAGTGCTGAACACTGCAGGAAATAAAGATTCTACCTCTGAAATGCAAGCAATTTGGCCAGTCTCCAGTGCTGAGTTTATTTGGGGGTCGGGGGTAGGTGGGACCTGTATGGCACATGGTAAAGGGAAAAAATTAAAAAGCAGAGGGAGAGGGGTGCAAGTTAAGAACCGTCTGGCTGCCCAAATGCAAATAGGAAGCTTAAATAGTGTAGATTATTAAAAACTCACAGCCCTTCCAAGTTTGTGTGGTAAAAGCACTATCATCCCTGCTAACTCCTGGCAAAAGTGAGCCTTGCTTTTTTAAAATACCCAGGTGTCTAATTATTATCCAAGGGTTAGCACACAGAGTTCAAATACCATGCAGATATGGTATCCACTGCAATGATATAGAGCCAGAGATTGATTCCATTTTGACTTCTTGGTGGTAAGTCAGTAGACAGATTAATATAAACAGCGGTGGTAATAAAATGTTAAAAGGACAGAGAAATGTCCTTTTTGTTATAGCAGCTTTGAGTAATTCTAGAAAATGTTTCAGAGCCAAGAAATGTCTTTTGTTAAATTCAATGTAGATCTCTAATTAGATGACATTGATTAGCCCGGTCAAAACTGCCGATGTTTTAAAATCAGGAGAGAATGTGACCCTTCTGCATGCAGAGTAGATGCGGGAATTCGGCGATGAAGAAGGCAGCTAGCTTCTTTTGAAAATCGTCTTGAAGCTGGCTTAAGATATGTGTTTGTGCTTTTCTTCCATATTTCTAAGACCTATCAATTTCATACTGGACTTAAAGATGCAGATTTAGATCAATCATTTCAAGAACTGTGTTTGAATCAAGAATGGATTCAGAAAAAAACATAGCACAAACCAGGAGGAAAAGATAAACAATTGGATTTGACTTGCTTCAAAGGTTTGGCCATGACATTGTCTACCAACAGTCTGGCATCTGGTACTGGTGGATTTGATATGGACTAATACCATCTTCTCCATGACATCAGGAATAAAAGGAACAGTGGAGCTATTCACATGTACAGGTGAACTGGGCTAAGGAAGCCCAGCCTGGTTTTGCTGGTGCCTGTGAACCACGGAGAACTGAGAGCTCCTGGTGGTGACATGGCAGCAAACCCACGTAAGTAGCCCGCCACTTAGTCCAGGTTCCAGGTGTGAGGGGGCCCAGAAACCGGGCTAATTGATCATGTGTTGGTGTCATGTGGCTCCGTGCAGCACCTACATGCAAGTCACCTCGACTCCCCATAATGCACCACGCACTTGCATAGTCCATTATAGAATTTCCGGGGGCCTCCCCAACTCAGAAACTCTCTGCTGACGGCAGAAGCTGGCCATCATCTGGGCGAGCGATCCACTCACCCTGCAATGGAGAGAGGATCATCTGCAGGGGAAGTTAGTGTTTCGAGGCTTCCTCCGCCTGCCCCTTTTGAGCCCTTTCTCCAATCATGAGAAAAGCCTCAGTGAGTCTTGACACACAATGGTGCTAACCCAGGTCAGTGGTGGACTAACCCAGGTTAGCAGGTGGTGTGGAAGTGGGTAAGGTGCCCAAACCATGGCTATCTAAAAGCATTAATCTCACTTTGAAACTTTGAGATAAATGCACTAAATAAATGCCAGATTTATTTAAATAAATTATAATGCCAGATAAATGCACCAGATAAATGCACTAACCCGGGTTAGCTGGTTAGCTGGTGGAGGCTGCCCCGACCCCCAAACCTAGTAGGACACCATAGAGTCCCATGGCAGAAGCAGACATAGCGAAAAGGATGCACTGCCCTGAAGAGCCAGCCAGATGCATCCTAGTCAGGGGAAGTCCCAGCAGTGGGTTGCCTGGCAACCCCCATTACATCACACATGCCAGCCACACCCACCCACAAGCCTGCTGCCCTGTGCCACCTTGCAGGGCTGAGAGGTCCTGTGGGAGGGCCTGGTGGTTTAAAATCCAAACGGCCCATGAGGATGTGTCTCAGCTGAGGCACCCACCTGGACAATTTGCAGCTTGTGTGGACAGCCCCACACTGCTCTGCTGAGGTGCCACACACATCAATTTGTCCTGTGCCTTGCATGCCTGCCCCATAGGGACAGCCCTGCACCTGCGCACACACACACACACACATACACACACACTTACTTTTGTGGAGAGAGAAGACCAGCAATTTAAGGTAAAGAGATGATTTTACTCTCGGGTAGTGGGTGCTACTTGTCTTATAGAAGCACATCTGTCCTCCCTTGAATGTTCTCGGATTTATTTTCCTTTCCTTTTCCCCCTGTTTTTGCCTTGAGAGGAAACCTGGAATCCACTTCAGATTTCACTTTTCTGAAATGCTGGTGCAGTTCTGCACCCAAGTTGCATTTGACATGCCAAGAAGTGAGGAGGCTCGCTTGGTTACTGAATGCAAGCCAGAGATGCATAAAGAGGACGAGGAAGAAAACAATAGATGTTTTACTCTATTTGCTTTAAAAAACAACAACAGAGAATGCTTGGGGAATTGGATTATCTCAGGACAGATTTGAAATGGCACCGCAGCGGAGTTGCATTCATAAGATCCTCGCACTCGGTGCCCCATGTGTGGGCAGAATTTACATCTCTATTCATTAACCTTGTTTGTAAGCCATGTTTTTGTTTTGTTTTAATAAATGATACTGATTTTACAAGCCTGCACCACTTCTCCTCATTACAGAGCTTCTAAATGACTTAAAGCTGGCCCTTGCAGTACTCTGGGGATTCCTAATAACACAGCCACTCCAGAATGTAATTATCCTCATTCCCGTCGCCAAATGAAAGAAAACTTCCCAAATCTTCACTTTCAAGTTAAGGCTCGGAGGAATGAAGAGCAGAGAAGTTGCTTTAAAAGTTATTTTGCTCAGTAGACAAAGGTTATTCATTTTTATTAGAACAATCTCATTATGTAAAGAGCTAAGTCAGCTTTGTTCTTTAGTAGATATAATGTAGATTATGAAAATCAGGATGGAAGCCAATGCAGCTATGGACTTGGCTTAAACACATTTTATACGGAGATCTTTCCTTTCTTTAAAATAAGAAAAAACAGGGAAAGGTTAACAATGATTGTGGACCAGAACCTCCCGTGGTCCTAGCAAAGGGAGCCTCCATTCCTTGTAGGGTTGCCAACTGTCCCGCATTACAGAGAGACGTCTCTCATGTCAGGGATTTTGGTATTTGTCCCGCATTTTGGTGGCGAGACAAACAGTGGCAGGGTAAAATACTTGCAGCGGCGGGCATTTGATTCCTTTTGCTATGTAAACTATTTTGAGAAGGTTTGGGTCGAAAAGCAGTACAGCCTGAATATGTTCTAAATAATAACAGTGCTGGCACTATTATTCCACAGCATCTAATGCAATACCATATACGCCGTTGATACTCAGCTCTTGATTACCACTGCATTTACCTCCTGCCCTGCCACCCAGCCCCTCCCAACCCGTGTCCCTCATTCTGGCCATGAAATGTTGGCAACCCTAGTTCCTTAGTCCCTGTCGATGATACATCACCATCTTTAGCCCTAGGCATGCTGTGTATGCACAGTGTACACAGGCACAGACCCAGTAGCGTAGCCACCACTGGACAAAGGGGGACAAATGTCTCTCGACTTCTGGGGCCGGGGGGCTGCCAATGCGACCCCTTGACCCTTTCCCCCTTCTCCTCCTCCTGCACCTAGCTGGCAGATGAAGTGCCTGCTGGCTGGGTGTGTGGGGCACCATCCCCCTCCTTCTCCAGCAAACAAAGTGTTGTCTGGGTATTTGCTTGCTCTCCCTCACTCAGAGCTGGGAAGGAGCAGGAGAGGAGCCATTATGCCCCCCCTTCCAGGTGCCGGTCCCTGAGCAAGGGAGAGAAAGAAAGAACCCAGCTGGTGAGCAAGATGCCAGCTGGAAAGGAGAAGGGCCATGTGGCCCCCTTCTGGGCACTGGCCACTCTCACCCACCCCCTCATCTGACAGTGATGCAGGAGGCATGGCTGATGTACATGGGGGGCAGCAGTGGGGGGGGGAACACATACACTGCAATTATTCAGATACACTTTGGAACATTGATAACTTATTTTAGAAACTCTTTTTGTAGAGCTTTAACGAAACATGTGGTCTCTGGGCTGTTAGAGGGGTAAGCAACTGGTTTTCACAGAGCCTATGAACACAGCATGCAGCAGGGGAGGCAGACTCTTCAGTAATGTGTAATGGTGCATGGCAGTTCTTGGTATGAGGAGTGAAGTGCTATAAGCCTGTCCCTAATTTTAGCAGTGAAATGGAGGGAAGAATAGAACTTTATTGAAGCATCTGTAATTGAGAAACATGATGGCTGTTGCCAGCATCTTAAATCACTGGGGACAATTCAAACATAGAAGAACTTAAGAGTTGGGAGGAATCCTCAAGGTCTTCTGGTCCAACCCTTTGCTCAGTGCAGGAAACCCTGAAAGATAGGAATGTAGGGAACTGCTTTCTAACCAGTCAGACCATTGGTCCATCTAGTTCAGTATTACCTGCACCGAATGGCAGTGGCTGTCCAGGTTTTCAGGCAGGAATCTCTTCCAGCTGTACCCGGGGAAATCACAGAGTGAATCAAGGACCTCAAGCACGCAAGGTGCTCTTCCGCTGAGCTATGGCCCAATCCCATCAGGGGACTATCTTACAGCACTCAAATGTAGTCAACCAACCAAATGCAAACTGAGGCAGATCCTGCTGAGCAAAGGGGGAAATTAATAATCACTACTACAAGACCAACGCTCATCCCCTGCCTGGCCTGGAGAATAAGAAGTGTATAATGAAGCCCAACATGGGTGATGAAGACAATTGGCCACAGGTTATTTATATGGAAAATGTATCATGTAATCCAGCACAGACCATCATAATTGTTCTTAACAAATTATCTTTTTTGACAGACCTGAATTGGTTATAGTGACTGAAACTGAAGAATAACAGAGAATTAGTGCAATCTGTGTTTCAATCACCAGCATTCGCAGCTGTTTTTGTCCGATTGCAGTTTCATAGCCATCTTATCATGTGCAATGTTGTGTTTTCAGCCAACATCACTGGACAAACCATTATTTTTGGACATTTATCATTCTCTCTTCAGAGATATGAAAGAAATTGTTTAAAATCTCTCATTGTACACTGTTTGTTCACCCTGATCATATTTTTTGTTGTATTGTGTGATAAAGCATCTTGTAAGAGTGAAAGACGTAACAATGAAACAACACATACTGTTCTAATTGTATTATTTGCATTCCTATAGCATAGGAACATAGGAAGCTGCTGTATACGGAGTCAGACCAATGGTCCATCTAGCTCAGTATTGTCTTCACAGACTGGCAGCAGCTTCTCCAAGGTTGCAGGCAGGCAGGAATCTCTCTCAGCCCTCTCTTGGAGATGCTGCCTGTGCCACCCCAAGAACTGGCTCAAAATTTGCTGATGCAGAGTCACTCAGGCTCTTGACACGCCTGTCACCACCACCTCCCAACTCTTGGATAGCTGAGAGAACTGCGTCAGATGAGGGATGGCTCACTCTCACAAGGTGGAATTCTGAGAGAAGTTATTTTAACACATATATCTCCTCTTTGACCTGGACATGCAGATGGCCAGTGGACATGTGTGGCGGCCTCTACAATGGCTGCCACCAGCACGAAGAGGCCCAGAATGGGCCACCCAGGGACTAAAGCAGCCCGAACCAAGCCAATTGGAGATCAGGGGGAGGCCAGCAGGGGGAGGGGGAATTGCTGCAGACCACCACCCCGCAGTGGCAGCTCATGGAGGCAGTGAATAGTTTAAAAAAAATGTTGTTTTTGTTAGAACCCCTGGGTAGGCTTGAATTTGAGCCGAACCAGGGGGTATGCTTTTTTGAGGGGGACCAAACATGCCCAGTTCCATTTGAGTCTGGTTCTGACTTGAACTGGGCATACTGGTTTAATGTCCACCCTTTCTACACATCCTGCACCTTATGAAATATATCTATGCAGATTTCCTGCCCATAAGAACCTTTGACTTCTTAAAATCCTCAAGGTTTTTATTTAATCTTCTCTGTCATGAGCTTTACGGGATACATTTTGCACACAGATTACACACACACACACACACACACACACACTTACTTTCAGATCATTTTCCTCCTTCTCTATTCATCAATCACACCTCATACAATTCTTGTTCTTTAAATTTATGAGTTTTTTCCTGTTGATATTCATTTCATAAGCATGCTCAGCTCTGGTAATTCTGTGCTGTGTTAAAATGCAGCTGTAAAGTCAGACAGAGAGCTGCAAAAATGCTAGACATATTTATACACTCTCAGCAACTTCCAATCATTTGCTTAACTTGCGAAACAACTGTTCTACTGGTCAGCTTTAACAACTCAACCTGGGAGTTTAAATTTAAACTGTGCTCTTTCTGCTGTGTTATATCTTCGCCGGTCCACAGAGCAATCAAAAACAGAAGCCTAATTGAAAATTCTGCAGGGAAGTGAATTCAGTCAGAATACAGGGCCCAATGACACAGCAATGGTGGTCTCAGCTGGACAAAAGAGAAGCTTTTTGAAGTATTACTGGGTGTAAGCAGCTATCTGCAAACACGGCCAAGTGTTTGGAGAGTCCATTGTTACCGGATTTCCTTCCCTGATGAATTCCTGTGATTTTTGAACACCTCTAAACAGCACAATATTATTGCAAAGTTCATGTGGAAGCTGTCACCAGAACAAACTTATACAAATAAGGACTGCAACCTACTCTAGGAAGTAGGTAATTGCCAAGCAGAACTTGCCAGCAGCCCTCAGGCCAGGTGTCCTTCTGGCTTAATGGGAAGACAGGTGTTGTTATATAGGATCTCTGTTTGTATTTCCTGTGGAGTGACAAGTGTATAGTCGGGTCTGCTTTGTTCTGCACAGTGCCAGCCCACAGCTAGCACTTCTTTTCATAGCAGATCTATTGCTGCTTTTGGAAAGGCATGATAGGCAACAGAAAAACAGTAAAGGGTGGCATGTTTATGAACCCCCAATGCACTTCTGCCCTCCACTGGACACAGATAATGTTTTCCAGGGTACAGTATGAATTGATCATTTACTGCAGAGTTTTTCGCTGTAAGGTCCGGGGACCAGTGGCCAATTCCATCAACCCTAAGTGTGCCCCCCCCCAACTAATTGTTTATTGGGCTGGTGTGAAGCTTCAGACAACCCTGAATACTCTGTGAAGTTCCCCAGCATCATGCTGGGACAACCGTTCTCACCATGCAGTGCTGTGTTCTGCTCATCACTGGGGGTGGGGGGCTCCTTTAAGGGACACACAGCCCTTTTGACCCCCAGCACCATCTTGGGAGGCATGCAGAGTGCTGGGAAATGAAGGCCTTCCCAGCACTCCCCTCCTGCAGCTCTTAAGGGCCTTCCCAGCACCGAAAAAAGTGCAGTGCTTTGTGGAGGTCAGCACGGTGGGAATGGACTCTCACACTGAAGGGTGGTTTTTTTTGCCAGCATGGCCCCCGCTTGAAAAATAATAAAGGTCACTGATGTATTGTGCTGTCACAGGGTCTCTGGTATCAAAGGAGGCTACTCAAAACTAGGGATGTGCGCAGAACTGGTTCCAAACACTCCTGGGAGGGTTGGGGGGGGGAGTTCTTTAATTGGCAGGGGAGGCACTGTGCCCACCTGCCAGCCCCTGCCCCGCTGTTTTCCCTCTGCTGGCACTCTTGAAGAAAGCGGGGACGCGAGATTGCAGCATCCCTCCCTGTGACCTGGTCAGTTTCACCACGGAAGTGGCCAACACACATGTGCGTACCATGTGCATGCACAATGGCCATGCCTGCCATGCGCATGCACATTGGTCACTTCTATGGCAATGCTGATGAGAGTGCAGGAAAAGCAGCAGGATGGCTGGCAGGTAGGCAGGCAGTGCCTCACCTGCCCCGTAAAGAACCCCTCCCCCCAAACTGACTCAAATGCCAGTTCACGGAAGCGGTTCAGCATTCCTAGAATGGAGTGCCGAACGGTTCCGTGCACATCCCTACCAAACCCCCTAAGCATTAAAAAGAATGAAGACAGCCACACCAGTTACGAGGGAGCAATTAAGTGTTTCGCTAAAGAGCGTTTCATTCATTTGCCATCCAATGAAATATAGATCTTGTGCAGACAAGCATGCTGAAACCCAGGATTTGTAGAATAGTTGACTGCCACTCAGAGTTCATACCTGACAAGCCAAATGAAGAACGGAATTTGAAGTGGTGGTCTTCCTTCCAAATAGTATCAGTGCTGTTGCACTTGAACATTGGGGGTGGGGCAAATCTGGAATCTAAATATTTGCCATTGCATTTCAAGAGAATTGTGTAGACATGGAAGCAGCCTGTGAGGCAATATGCCAAATGCTTGGAAATCATCTGTTCCTGAAATCGCAACCCTGAAGCTACAGTTCAAAAGCCTCTTTCTTGATCTGTGTACCCTTCTTTTAGACCAGTCCTCACTCCTTACTGTAGTATTATTTTAATATCATGTTCTTATATCCTGTACTTTATAGCAAGATAAACTATGTGTTGTTCAGATATTGGATGTCCCAGGTTATGATTCATGTATTTAGCAGTTTCTCTTTACATATCCTATCCAATATACATCTGATCTCAGCCATAAAATAAAAAGGCCACTTTTTATTGTGGTGGTTATTGGGGAGTTTAATGAAAACCCAAAGCAGGCTCATGGAATGCTTGATTAGACTGTAAGGCAATATTGAGCTTTACATTCCGAAATGATAACATCTTTGATAAAGCAGGGATAAAAACAGGGGAATGAATACATAGGGCTTTGCAGCAAAATGTAGACGAAATCTCCACTTGATATACCCCATCATTCTCCCCATCCAGCAAAGGTGATCTGTGGGTTTAGCACAGAGCTGCACACCTTTGGCCCTCTGGCGGTTGTTGAACTACAATTTACTACTTTCCTATTGGCCACTAGCTAGGGGTGATGGGAGTTGTAGCCCAACAGCTGCTGGAGGGCTGACGTTGTGCAGAACTGGTTTAGAATGAGCGTGTGCTCTAAGAGATGCAGCAGGCAGCTGTGGGGTGGGGTGGTGTATCTGCAGAAGTGTGCAGCCCTAGTGCTGATCTGGCCAGGCAAAAGCACAGGCATCCCCTGCTAACTGGGCAAAGAGGCACCTTTGAACCTGGTAATTCTCTTTATTGAGCAGGGGGAGAGTAACTGGCTCCATCCACCCCCAGCACAGCATCCCTCCAGTGACTATTGCTGGTGTCTATCTTATGTTTCTTTTAGATTGTGAGTTCTTTGGGGACAGGGAGCCATCTTATTTATTTATTATTTCTCTGTGTAAACCGCCCTGAGCCATTTTTGGAAGGGCGGTATAGAAATCGAATAAATAAATAGCCCCACCCCCAGTACATGGCCAGATTGAGGTGAGCAGCAGTTGTTTTTATTTATATACTTATGTGTATACATTTTGCCCTCCCCCCAAAAAATAAATTGCTGTGCACTCCCTTGGGGGACTGTACTACCCAGACTGCAAAAGTAGGTCATTGCATGGCTGAATGTGCCCTTCTGGCAAATACTCCCTGAACCCAGAACACTAGCATGTTATGGGTAGAAGGCAGCAGAAAACTTTCTCCAAATACCACTTGAAGAAATGGTTAGCAACCAGTCTTTTTGTGCCTATATCTGTGCTCAGAAGCTAGAAAGAAACTCCCCTACATTTCCAACTTAAATCACTTGACAGGATATTTTCCTGTTCCTGGTGCTATCTGTGGAGAATTTTCTTTAGAGGTCAAGACGGGGAAAAAGCAACAAGAAAGAGCCGCATTTCAAAGCAGAAATCAGGCTCACAGCCTATGGCTCCTCAGAGAAAAATTCTCTTGCAATTAAGTCTTTTCTGCACAATGATATATAGCCCTCTAGGTTAGTATTTCTTGGCTTGTAAAGCTAGCCTCCTTTTTAAAAAAAAACCAAAATTCATTTAATTACACCATATGTAGATCTTATAAAGTGAAAGCTGGTTATAAATATATAATGCATGAACTGGTATTTCCTCAGAGCTGCCAACCAACCTTGGCAATGTAATCAAGAACTCGGCAAAAATACTATAATGCCAAAGATATATATCTAACTTGTGGATTCCCTATTAAACCAGTGACCGTTATGGCATTGTGTGTGTTAACACATGGTATCATCAAAAGGCAGTAAAAAATGTATTTAGTCCTGAAACTCTTTACTGTTCATTACTTCTGAAAGTGAAATCAGTAACTACTTGACTCAACTTATCATTACATTTTTTAAAATTACTCATTGTGTATGTACCACATCAGTTTCTGCCATCTGCTTCCTCAGGTTCCAATTTTTGCATGAAGATCCATAAACCTCACATTATTCCATCCCTAATATATTTCCCTTTTTCTTTTTTTGCACTCGCTAAACCATGAAGGTTCTTGATTTTGTTTTTGTGGCTTAGAAATATATGTTGTTGTTGTCTGTTGATGGAACACTGTATTTATGAGAATGAGG
This sequence comes from Hemicordylus capensis, assembly GCF_027244095.1. Classification (NCBI taxonomy): domain Eukaryota; kingdom Metazoa; phylum Chordata; class Lepidosauria; order Squamata; family Cordylidae; genus Hemicordylus; species Hemicordylus capensis. The sequence goes on from NC_069667.1 coordinate 27,171,707, forward strand.
CTGCATCATGATCAGCCATGGGTGGAATAGGTTTCTGTAGTAGAATCACTTTTCAGGTCAGCCCCAGTTGTGCACAGAGATGTGGGGTAGAAAGGGGGTTGCATAATGCAGTAGACTATGGGAGGGTCGCTATGGGGGGGCAAACACTCCTTTAGACAAGTATTTTCCCTCCCCAACAGTATCCATTTCTGTTTCAGAAATCTAATAGGTGGGGCACCTCTTGCCCACCCAGAAATGCACTTTGACCTTTCTACTATTACCATTTATACACCACTTGTCAACAAAAGATCGGCTGATGATAACTCCATGCATACCTGCATGAGCTCCTTGGCTGGATATAAATGCAATAAATAACACAACTATCTCTTACACTAGTCCTCCTTACTGCAAAGTTATGCTTTACAGACCGCTAATATAACCAGTCCAAAAACACCCTAGTAATTCTATTACTTGTAAGGCCCTTTTATTCTGTGGGTACACCACTGATTCACAAGGAAGTACATCGATTATGCAGCATGCCCCTTTCAAGAGTGCCAGCCTCCCGCTGAGTTAATAGACTCCAGCAGTTTGTAACATGCTGTTACCATCTCGTCAATATCAATACACCACAATAATTACATTTCCCTGATATGCAGCGATGCAGTGGTGCGTAGCATCTCTCTTGCTTTGGGGAGAATTCCTGCTGCCCTAGGCATAACAGAAAACGTCTACCTCTCCCAGTTAGAAGCAATTTCCCACCTGACATTCTTCTGCCCTTGGCAACTGCTTTGGCGGCCCACCGAGACACAGGAGTCACAGGGGCACATGGCACAAACTTCGGGGTTTTGTTTTTTGGGGTTTTTTTAGGAAACACCTTTCCATCTGGGTCAATTATTATTTTGTAGGCAGTTGACATTTCAGAGTTGCTTTTACAAGCCAAGATGCAGAAGTTGCTAGGGAATAGAAAGCTTAGAACAACCCACCCCCTCACCCCGACTTCAGAGACAAGTGTTTCAAGGCAGTGCATGAACTGGGGGGGGGATGGAAATGAGATTGTTTTGTTAGTCTCTTCTTTTGACCTCATATTTGGACTAGTGGGCAAAACTGGTAGTTGGAGAGATGCACAAAGCGGGTCCACGTGATCTTTTATAAAAACAACTTCAGAAACTGTGCATGTTTCTGTTTTGTGATGGTGTGCGAGGCAGTGATCATCTGTGAGGCTCCCGTTGAGTAGAAGGGGTTTATCTCCTTGTCACGGATCTCATCATGCAGCCACCACATGTCACGATCCGGTCTCAACCAGCCCCGTGATCTTATGCTTCACCGCTGCCACCAAGTAGACTTTTGTTTGTGGTTTCCCCCTCTGGCTGGGTCTACTAAAACAGGCTTCCAAGGTTAGGCAGGGTGGAAAGGCTTCGAAGCATGGGGTGGGGAGACAGACAGAAGCTACAGAAAGCTTTCCTTTCAAAGAGTTCCATTCCAAACCATAGTTCCAGTCCAAACAGCAACCCAACGAGCACGAGGAACAAGGAAACGATGAGAAAGAGGCGCCCAAAGTATCCAGCACCTCCGCCTCGGCCCTCCCTCAGAGTCCTCTTGCAGTCACCCCAGGTCAGCTTCTGGCTCCGCCCCAGCTCCTGCTCCTCCTCCTTCCCGGTTCTGGGGGTTCAGTCCCCGACTGCTCCTTCAGCTGCTGGGGGCGGGATTCAGGACTCCAGAGAGCCACACTCTCCCCAGGAGTTCTCCGCTCTCTTTCCAGCACCAGCTCTGATTCCCTCTGCTTGTGACAGCAACTTGTACTCCTTGAACTCCTTCGCTTGGACTCTCTCCAGCTCTCCAGCTTCCACTCCACTCCACTCTGCTGCAGGCAGCCTCTGCAGGTGCGGCCCCCGGAAGCTCCAGTATGCCCTGCACGAGCACGCAGGGCATACTGGAGACACCCCCGGAGCTGGGAGGCGGCTTTTCGCCTCCCTCCTGGGTCTCCTCATGAGTAGGTGCAGTGCAGAGCCATACCACAGCTACTCACGATCTTGAAAACCAGGTTTGCAGATCGCTCGCTCCACAAACCTGGTTTCAGGGCAGGGTTACTTGAGCGGGTTACCCACTCTAGAACCATTGGGCTCGCAGCCGAGCCCGGTGGTTCTCACGATTACAGAAAATCGGAGGCTATCGGAGGCTAGCCCGATTTTCTGCAATCATGAGAATAGCCCCTATATTTTATGAAGGATATGGGATTTTCTAGTTTAAAAATAATGTTCCTTTCCAGCAAAGGAGGGGTGGGGAAGACTAGCAATGCAAACATTCTTCCACCAGGAAGTATAACATGTAGAAATTACACTCAAGATATAGAAATTTAGGTCAGGATCCAGAGAAGCAATTAGGACACCATTTCAAAGGACAAGCTGGAGGGCAAAGGGCTTGTTTGGAAACAGAGAGTGGCCGATTCCCAAGGCAAAAGCCACAGGAGTGCTTGTGCTCTCTTTCACCTTTGATCGCCACTGCGCCGTTCAAATTGGTTTCAAGTGAGTGTGTGAAGTTTTCAGAAAATGTCTCTAGCCCAAGGTTCAAGGCCACAACATGATCTCACAGAGGTCATTAGTGAATATGAGAGTCTTCTGGCTGGACAACCCATCTCCTTCAGATTCCAAGAGTTCTGAGATGTGGCTTGGGTTTCCATGACAACATGGCATCTTACATTTCTGTAATCAGAAGCTGGGTATCCACTGATGCTGACATAGAATCTACAGAAGTTCCATCATTAGCAAAACATACAGACAGTTACCAATTGTATTTTTCCAGAGGCAGAGATCTCACACATACACAAACAATCACACTCTTATCCTCCCTCCATCTCTCACATACATAAACACTCCAAAGCATATTTTACTTGCTTTTAAACTCCAGTGGTTCTTGCTATCACCTTTATATTAAGCGGAATCAATTTTTCTAGACAATAAAGGGGCCTAGAGATAACTATAGGTTGTACATGATTCACCAAGGCTTTACTTTGGGCAGGTATTTTATGATTCATTCTCCAAGGCTTTTCCATGGGCAAGCACTCCATGATTAACTTCATGGTGATTCACACAATGGCCCTGTGATCTGGGGGGAGGGAAGAGTTATAAGAGGAAGTTCCCTGAAGAAAAGTCTTGATAGGCCATATTATTGCCTGGAAAATCCATGCCCCCTAGCCATGGTTCCAATTTTATGAGGTCATGGTTACCTTAAAAACAGGCCTGCTAATTTCTTTCTTGAATGAGTCCTTTCATAGATGCATGGCAGATATGTTACAATCCCGCACCATGATAATAATTTCACCTGGTGAATTTCTACCAGTCACATTGCTAAAATACAGAATAGAGCTGGACACTTTTATCCAAGCATATTATACTTTTACAATATAATTCTCTGTGTGCATGGTTCTAATTACAGAAGGGTAGGAGAGGTGTCCTATCCAAGTTTAGGAGTGATGAGTACTCCCATTTCCTGATCATCTGTGAGTAAAATGAAAGGTGGAGAGGGGAGGAAGTGATTGTCTGCTAAGCAAATGTCCCTCCTACCCAGCAGCTGTGCCCAGCTCTTTGACAAGGTAGGACAAAAAGCCCAGCTGCTTATTAGCGGACCATCACTTCCCCCTCCTCCTCCCACCTTGTGTTTTACTTGCAGACAATAGGGAACGGAAGCATACAGGAACCCCGTTATGAACCCCGCCACCTATAAAGATCAAGGGAGTTTCATCTGAGGGTGCCACCATCTCATCTAGGGATGACTCAAAGCCAAGCTTCTCTGTAGTTGCCCCAGAGCTGTGGAGCACACTTCCTGCTGAGATTAGAGCTGCTCCATCCCTGTTGATCTTTAGGAACCAATTGAAGACAAATCTCTTCAGCAAAGCTTTTTAGCTATTTACTAGGGTTTTTTTAGCTATTTTAATTTAAACTTTTATATGTTTTAAAATCTTGTTTTGTTTTAATGTTGTAAACCGCTTAGAGACTTGATCTGTAGTGGGTGGTATACAAATATGATAGATAGACAGATAGATAGATAGATAGATAGATAGATAGATAGATAGATAGATAGATATGGCTCGCAAATTTGGGTAGGATGCATCTCCCACTCCAATTAAATTAGAATCAGAAGAACAGCCCTTTAGTTTTTATAACCAATCCCCTTTCCTCCTTGTCACAACTAGCCACTTTAATACACATACAGACCATTCTCCCAAAAAGCTTGTCATGAAATTATGATGCATACTTGGACACACAATTTCAGTGCCTTTATTTTAACAGGATAACATAATACACCACCACCTCTTTTTTCACAAGTAAGGAATGTGTTGTTCTTTGTCAAAGACACAAACTTCACTGAAAACTCAGCAAGAATATTTTTAACTTTTCTAAATCTAGCCCCCAGGGATGGTGGTGGTAGTGGCGGTTTATTTATTTATTTTGCATCCTTCTCTTCCTACAGTGAACTCACATGATCTTCCAAGAAAACAGACAAACAAACAAACAAACTGCTAGGCAAGACAAAAGAGAACAAAGTATCTTTCCCCACTGGGCTAGGAACCACCTTTCCAAGATCTGCAAGGTCACCCCGTTTCTAAATGCATTTTAACATGAACACAGTTACAAGTGATGAGTGCCCTAAATTAAAGATGAGATCTACCCCCATGGCTCACATTAGCATTGACTGAGAGTGGGGGAGCAAGCTACTTTTGGAAACTGGAAACCAGCTCAGTGGCTTTCCAAACCAGGGTGGAATTCTGTGCACTGCCTTGTGAATCCCAAAACTATTCCCAAGAACTACATGCTTTTTTGCTGACGCAATGCTACACAGCACACCAGGCACCAGAGAGGGGAGGGACCCCCCCCTTTCACTCCCCATGGCTAAAGTGCTGGCCACCACTACTGTCAAAAATACTTCTCCCTTAATGGTAAATACCATTTGCAAACCAAAGGAATATCTATGGGGTCCACCATGGCATCAGAAGTGGCAAACCTATATATGGATAACACTGAGAGTAAAAGACATTTTTTTCACAGAATCCATGTCAGAACATTTTGATTCTTTGGTGGCGCTCTATAGAAGATGTCTTTGTTTTATGGTGGGGCATTGTGGACCCATTAAGAGATTCCAAACTGGTCCCATGTACATCCCTAATTCTAGTGTTCTGAGAGAGGGAGAAATATTTCTCTCTGTCTACAGTGTCTATTCCAAGCATAGTTTTATATACCTCGATCATGTCTCACCTTAGTCGCCTCTTTTCCAAGGTAAAGAGCTCCAGATGCTGGAGCGCGGTGGCGGGCGGCGGCGGCAGGAGTAAGCGCGGCGGCGGGTGGCGGCGGATCGCTGAGTGCAGAGCGACGCCGAGGCCTGCCGTCTGGCCCAGCGTCGCTTCCCAACTGCGAGGCGTGCCTGCGCAGTTCACAGTCTGCCACTGCCCGCAACCACCGTGCTCACTCCCACGCCGCCACAAGCCATGGGGCACATGATCCGCCACTGCCCGCCACCGCCATGCAATCCAGGGGGGATGGGGGGTCATGGCACTTTTTGGCACCCCCCCACGTGACCCACCAGAGTGGCGCCCAGGGCACGTGCCCTGCCTGCCCCCCTATAGTTACGCGTCTGGGAGAATGATCATGTGCAAGGCAGCAGCTGAGTAGGACAGCTTTCCCTCCTAGCTTGGTGGAATCTGAGCTGGGTGGGCTCATCCTACCCAGCTGCCGCCTTGCACATGATCATTCTCCTCACCTTAATGTTTGCAAACGGCTGAAAATTGGGTGTGCACCCTGTTTTCCTGCTCAGGCTGGCCAGGTGCTTCTCCGACCCTGCTGACGGTCATGTGAAGCAGCCTTTCGATTTCTTTCCAAGGTCAGTTCAGCTAACACATTTCATTTCATTTCTGTTTCAACGGTTCAACTAACAGTTGAAGATCTGTTTCAGTGAACAGATCTTGGAGTTGGGAGCTGGAATTTTTGCAGGACAGCTGATTCGTAACAGAACACCACCTGTGTAGAAAATTGTATAACATGCTACATTCAAGACAGTGCAAAACCTTAGACCAGGAACTCTTAGTGAAGAAGAATTGTATCTGGGCAGCCAGTATTTTAGACTCATCAGAACGGCCCCTTCTATTTCTCCATCATATGTAGCATCTGACATTTATCTCAAAACCTTCCACATAGCTAAAGTACAAGTTATTTATTGTTATCAAAGAGATAATGCAGGATCTGTTGTACACGTTACCATGTAATTACCATTGCCTGCAACACGTTGCCATGCACTTTCCTGGGGAAATAATGTGTTATTTTCCTGGTAACTATGTAATTAGGCATTTTTCTCTCGGTACCTACAGCAGGAACACAGCTTTGAGGTTTAACAAAGATTGCTACTTAGAGCAACTCAATTTTGTATTGATGGGATGCCAGGCAGGCACTGCTATAGGAGTAAAGAAAGTTCTGAAATGCTATGATCTCCTTAAAGACGATAATTTCATGCCTTAATGAAAAAGCTAATTTTCCTTTCTCATATGTTGGGGTGCATACACATCTCTTGTTTTTATGAAGAGTGCAATTTGGAGGGAGCAGGTCTGACTAATAAACAAAAGGCAAGTTCAGACATACACTACCAGGAACACATTTTCCCCACTGCGAAGCTTATTCATCCTCAGGATCAGGCCATGGGGGCAATGGAGCCGGGGGGGGAGTCAGTCCCTGTTCCACCAGGGTCTGGAAGTCTGCCAAGGCATCCCCTTGCCCCTCCCCAGGGGACCACAGAGGAGAGCTGGTCTGGTGGTAGCAAGCATGAATTGTCCCCTCGCTAAGCAGGGTCTGCCCTGGTTTTCATTTGAATGGGAGACTACATATGTGAGCACTGCAAGATATTCCCCTTAGGGGATGGGGCTGCTCTGGGAAGAGCAGAAGGTCCCAAGTTCCCTCCCTGGCAACATCTCCAAGATAGGGCATAGAGGGAATCCCTGGAGAAGTTGGCAATCTTGGAGAAGCTGCTCTCAGTCTGTGTAGACAATACTGAGCTAGATGGACCTACAGCCAGACCCGGTACAAGGCAGCTCGCTATGTTCTGATATAGAAAGGTGCATTCCATTCACTTGAACAGAGCAGCAGCTGCTTGCTTCCTGCCAGGGTAAGAGAGCCAAGACACTCTTCTGAGTACTGTTCTGGCCCAACTCAAGACTGTTGAACTTCAAAATATACATTATGTTTTCATTTATTTTTAATTATTTTAAATACATCTCACTTTATCTTTGTGGAAAACAACTCGGAGGCTAACCCAAAACAATAATTAGAACAGCCATCAAACTTAATCATAGCAATAGAGCAAAGCCATTTGCCAGAGTTCAACATTAACAGCAGCATCCACAGAGTCCAAAGGCCCTACAGAAGAGCCAAGTCTCAGGAGAATGAGAAACACATAATTATAGGCAGGTGTTATTATTTGGACCTCGGTAGTTGTTTTGCTAATTGTTTTGCTAGCACAGCAGGTTCGCACAAAGAAATCACATGTAATTTATAATTCTGTATCTGACCTTCGCTTCACCCAGACACCTAACCTGCCTTCCTGCCTTCGGGCCAATGGTGCAGGGTTGTTACCATTGGCTGACCGTTGTTTCCCACCTTCCCTACATCCAAAAGTCTATTATGCTATGGCATCAGTTTTGCAAGCAAGCTCCTAAAATATACAGCTGGAGTTAGCAGACATTGTGCTCTCTGGATTTCGTGTTGCATCTCCTGCCAAGAGGGCAGAGAGAGAAGGATTTGTGAGTTCAGCTCAGTTTCACACCAGCAGCCTTGCACTATGGTTCTCTGGGTGCCACATAAGATTTCCAGATGCTGCCAGGGATTAAATCTGGGACCTTCTGCATGCAAGCAGGTGCTCTATTACTGATGGTCTATGGCCTCATCTCATAAGGAGAATCTCTTACAGTTCTCACAGAGGGTCACCCATCCAAATGCACACCAAGGCTAACCCTGCTTAGCAAAGGGGACAATTCATGTTCACTACTTCAAGACCAGCCCTCCACCACTTTCCACAGTGGTAAAGCTAAAACTTGACACCCATCTAATTTGACTTCTCTAGTGACTCCTTGGGCTGGCAAGGTAAAGACTCTCTGAAGGATATTGAGCCTAGTCATGCTCTGTCGTACCTATGGGGTGTGCACAAAACCAGAAAACCCAGTTCCGTTTGAGTAGTACCAGACTCAAACTGAAATGGGTCCTCTGTGCACACTAGAGCCAGGCCTGGTCCAGCTGGAGTCCGAACTGATTGGGGCTTGGCTCGGGGCGGTAGGGGGGAGAAGGGGAATGGATTTTTTTTTCTTGAAAAAAATGGCAGACTCACCACCATTGCAGGGCTTCAGGGGTGCTGCTGCAGATGTGGGGGGTCTCCCGAGTTCTCCCTCCTCTGCTGATCTCCCCCTCAGTCTCAACGGCCCATTGATTTCGGGTCATTTTCAGCCTGTTCCTGACCCCAGTGACCTAAAATGGGCCATTTGAGACTGGTGGGTGGAGGGGGACCGCAGGATACCGGCTGCAGCAGCACACACACCCCAACAACCCACAATGGTGGTACGTCCGCCATTTAAAAAACCAAAAAACCCTGGACCAGACCGGCGGGTTCAGCTCAACCTCAAGCCAAACTGGGCCCATTCTAGCTCAAGAGCAAACCCTCAAGCCAGGCCAGTTCAAGCGCAAGCTGGCTCGACCTCGAGCTGGCTCACACATCCCTAGTCTTACCCTTAAAAGACTTGCTCAGAATTTCAAAACCTTGAAATCCTCATAAAGATGCCAGAACCTGTTCTGAAGATAGGCAGGTTGCAGCGAAAACATGGAAGCCCCACTGCCAGGCAATGGATGACGTGAAAGCCATGCCCTGCCAATAGTTCATCTCATGCCACCGAAGTGGCAACAGCTGCGACTCATCTGAGAGATAAGAAAGCAACAGGTAATATTCCTCTGTAACAAAGCTGATTGGAGATTGGGGAGGAGTTGCAATCTGGTAGAGGGAGGGGAGGAGATTATAGCAGCAGTGATGCAGGGGAAAGTCAGCATCTACAGGAAAGGGAAATTTATGTTTCTGTGATGAAAGCTTCAATGGAGTGTCCTTGTGATAGAAAGAAATGAAGGTTTGTAGTGTTGGGAAACAAGAGCGGTAAAGGTGGGGGAAGCCTTAAGAAAACGTGTCCGAAGGCTTCCTTCTTTCTTAAAATCCCATCTCTAGAGAGCCTTGCCTCTAAAGAATGTTAGCGAGTCCGGCTCAATTACTCCACCGGCTCCAGGGATAATTCCTCATTTGAAGCATTCTTCAACTTGTTTAATAACTGCATGGTAGGGGAGACGTTTGTCACTGCTAAGCATCTCTAGCTAAAATGCTACTCATTCAGTCCTTGGAATGTCCATTTCCAGCTCCTCCTCCTCCTCCTCTCCCCCCCAACCCTCCACACCAGCCAATGGGCTTTCCCTCAAAGGCCTGCAGGAGGCCACATGAGCCTGTGGGTAATGCTCCCATTTGCAGAGAAGGGTGGTGGGTAAAACAGCAATGTCAGTCTCTCAAGCAGCCCACACCACCAGTATGGGGGGTGGAGGGGGGTGGAGGCGGGTTTCCGGTCTTGGCCCTCAGATGAGTGTGGACCTCTGGGCAACACCTGACTTGGCCAACCCCTTACACTGCCCCTGAGCGTAGCAGGCCCTGTTGGCCAAATTATTAGGATTAATACCAAGCCCGGTGAGTCAGGGGCTTCACAGTGCCTGCCCAACATATGGGCCTGTGTGCGGACATCCCTGCTCCTTTCTATGCCTACAGGGAGCTGACCATGCTCTGTCCCAAGCAGCCCACAAGGTTCTCCTCCCATATGGCTCACCCACCAGGGTGATCCATATGGGAGGAGAGCTGGTCTTGTGGTAGCAAGCATGACTGGTCCTCTTAGCTAAGCAGGGTCTGCCCTGGTTTGCATTAGAATGGGAGCCTAGAAGTGTGAGCACTGCAAGATATTCCCCTCAGGGGGTGGAGCTGCTCTGAGAAGAGCAGAAGGTTTCAAGTTCCCTTTCTGGCTCCTCCAAGATAGGCCTGAGAAAGATTCCTGCCTGAAACCTTGGAGAAGCCGCTGCCAGTCTAGGTTGACAATACTGAGCTAGATGGACCAATGGTCAAAGACAGCTTCCTATGTTTCCATGTTTCACTGACAGCAACCATCAATGACCCCACCATTAATATAGCAAGTTAACATATTTGTCCCAGGTTCTACCCTGGCAGAAACAGCCATCTATATTGTCACGTTCCAAAGAAATCTTTTAGAAATCTCAAGATTTCATTTGGCCTTTCCAGGCTGAAAAATAAATGCAGGCTCCATCTTATGGCTCACCTGCAAGGTGCAGGCACGGGCTTTCTTGCCCCTTTCAGAACCATACAACTTCACCCTTTGACAGAAGTTCTGAAGTCATTTTCTTTTTAAGTGTGATCAAAAGCTCTCTTGTTCATGCCTGAAGGAGATGAAGCCTGAAAGCTAGGAACTTTGGCTACTGCTCTAGCAATATGATACTTCCTCAGACAATACCAGCCACTTTCCAGAACCAGCTCCCTTTCCCCTACAAAGCCAGGTGGGTAGGCTCAGTGACAGCACCCCTGGAGTCATCTCTGAGATCATGGTTTAAAAACTTGCTGTTCTGTCTTTCTTTTTTTGGTTTCCCCCTTCCCTTGTAAAACAGTAACGGCAATTATGTCATCTTATCCCCAGATCTTCTGACCTCCACAGGTCTGTTTTGAAGAGGAACACAAGACTCTTTGTCCCGTTACTTAAGAGGCTCCCTTTTGAATATCGAGTGTCGTTCCATTTTCTATCCTCTGGTTTCTTTTTTCCTTTTGACAAACTTTACTAAGGGTCAGAAGGTTATTTTGCTGGCCACGCACATTCCATGAGGGAGACAGAGAGAAGAAGAGAGTGATGAACAACAAGCGAATTTAGATATTCTCAACGGATTCTGCAAAGATCAATCACATCGGAGCCTGATTTTTAACATTTCTTTTCCTCATTAAAATAATCAAAGGAAATCTTCACCTTTAGGATCACAGTCAATATTTCCCAGGGTTGGTAGGTTATAAGAACATCCCTGCTGGAGCAGGCCCAAGGCCTATCTAGTTCAGCATCTTGCTTCACACAGTGGCCCACCAGAAAGAGAGATTAGAAGTGTGAGCACTGTAAGATATTCCCCTCAGGGAATGAATATGTTCTGGGAAGAGCAGAAGGTTTCAAGTTCCATCTCTGGCTTCTCCAAGATGAGTCTGAGAGAGATTCCTGCCTGCAACCTTGGAGAAGCTGCTGCCATTCTGTGAAGACAATTCTGAGCTAGATAGACCAATGGTCTGACTCAGTATATGGCAGCCCTATCTTGGAGATGCTGCCAGGGAGGGAACTTGGAACCTAGATGCTCTTCCCAGAGCAGCTCCATCCCCCGAGGGGAATCTCTTCCAGTGCTCACACTTCTAGTCTCCCTTTCATATGCAACCAGGGTGGACCCTGCTTAGCTAAGGGGACAAGTCATGCTTGCTACCACAAGACCAGCTCTCCTCTCCATTTGGGCCCCATTCTGATTTTTCCATTTTCTGTTTGTTTCAAAATGAACATGAGCCTTGCTTCATGAACATGAACATGAAAATGAAATGAGCATTGCTTTAGCTACTTTAAATAGGAAGGTCCCACAAGTACAGATCTTTCTTAGCCTTAAACATTGGGAAGCTTTAACGGGCAATGCCAGGAACTCATACAGCCCTGGCGTGTGCTCACTGAACAATAGCCTCACAGTGCACTCCATATCAGCCACTCATCTCCCTAGATTTTGTGGTCCCATCAGAATTCTTCCCTTTGTCCTTCAAGAGGACAAAATCAGTTTAATCCCAGTATTTTAGCAGAATTGCTGAAAACTTGTCAGAACGATTTGCAAGATGCCATTCATGCCGTCCATGAGATCTGTCATTGCATCTACAAAGGCAAACAACAACTTCATTGTAGAAACACGAAGAGAGCAAAATAAGAGATGCTTGGAATTCTGGGTAGGCCTCCATTAAAAAAAACTACCAGTGACATATGGGAATAGCAGCTCTAGTCTCCATTAAAGACTATGGTGATAAGATTGTGGCCTGTTATCACTCTCCTTTCAAATCTTTCAGCGGCTACAAGCCTCTTTCTGTAAACCCCACAGTAGGTGACATGTCTGAAATAAAATTACATCTACAGACACAAGCAAGGGGGCCTATCACCACTGCTCCATTGCTTCTTCTGCGTATGGCAAGCATAACACAAAGCACTTTTCTTCATTTCTCAAGAGTCAGCAAGGATATGCAATGACTAACAATCCATGCCCAACAGCCTCCATTTCTGCAGCAAAGAATTTCACTTTCATATTAAAAAGCGGTTCCTGATTTTTGAATCATCTCGGGGGGGGGGGGAGTAGCTATCCAGCATAATATCCTAATTTTGAAATAGGAAGGCCTTTTGATCAAAAGCATATGGTTCTGCTCAAGACTCTACATTGCTTTGATTGCACCTCCTCCAGAAATGGGCTGGAAAGAGTTTATTTCCAATTTTTTTCACTCAAGGCACCAATGACCTGGCTCAAACTATCATACTTTAGATACATTCTGCAAAAAGCCAGCTCTCTTGAGATGTCCATAGTGCTGGGGAAAGTTGAAGGAAAGAGAAGAAGAGGACGACCAGCAACAAGGTGGATGGATTCGATTACAACAGCCATTAATGCCCCGCTGAGAGACCTTCAAGGCCAAGTGGAAGACAGATCATCCTGGAGAGAATCTATCTATGTGGTCGCAAAGAGTTGACACCAACTTGAGGGCACTTAATCAATCAAACAACCTATGCATAGCATCCTATGTTAGCCATTAACAAATGTATGGGATTTACATTAGTCATGAGCAGCCATTGATTTCAGTGGTGCTTGGTCATGACAAGGCCAGATGTTGCCCAACAGGTTTTGACTAGGTTGGCAACAGAATAGCAGAGCTACCATGAAATGTCCTCATTCTTGCTCTTTAGGTCTGGGACTGCAAGGCTTCCACATCCCAAGGCTGGAAAGAGTTCCCAAGAGTGTGCAGATACTTCCGCAGAAGTTTTTCCAACACAGTCTTGGGACTGAGATAGCCTTGGTCCTTCTAGTCAATGATCCACACTAGGAACCGGACTGGGTGACTGTATCTCTGTTGGTTCTGCTGGACTGCTGCAGCTTTCAGTGCCATTAGCCATGAAATATTTCCAGACCGCCCGACCTGAAGAGGATTGGGAAGAAGCAGTGCCTTGCAGTAGTTCATAGTCCTTCCTGGAGGTTAGGTTTCAGAAGATGGTGCTACTGTGGCTGTTGAATAATTATGGTGTTCTACAGCAGAGTTACATCTTATTCCCCATGTTTTTCAACGGGTACTGAGACAGTTTTGAAAGGAGGATGGACATCCGTCAGGGGTGTGGGGCAAGGGAGCATTTGGTGCATTGCCTCAGGGGCTATGCACCAAACACCATAAGATAGCTTGCAAATACTGAAAATATATTAGATATTGCAAAATATTGCAGATATCAATATTTCAAATAAAATCCCATAAGCCACCCTGCTTCTACATTAATGGGATGGGACTCCAGATAACAGGGTATGGCAGACAAGGGAAATGTTCAGGGGTGGTTGTAACAATGCTTGCTATGCACACAGGTTACACTCACATGCTATTATGCAGTTCTGAATTGTCCTTCCAAAGAAGTCCTAGACTAGGTGGGTATGTCTCTTTCCCACTATGAAGGAGTTTCAGACATCTCTCCTCCATTAACAAGAGTGTCCCTAACCGTTCTGAAGCTGTGTTACTCATTGTGGGATTTTTATTATCCTACCCTTTTCTTAATACAATATTTACCCGTCTTAAGTTAAAACCTGTCTCCAAGCTCCAGTGGAGGCTGCTGTTGAAAGATGCTGAAAGACTTTTGTGTGCCTTGAAAGGGGATTGTTGGGACCATTTTCTACCATGCAGGACTGAACACAAACTCCTTTTTTAACTCAGCAGGTTTTATGCCAAGGGGAAATTCACATTTATTGAGGGGGGAGGGGAAATGACTGCTCTGTGTTGCAAAAACAAGATTATCCACAAGGGACAAAAGAGGCATTTGTATTATTAACAGTTAAATGCATCATGGTCTCTGTTTAAGTACAATTTTGATGAATTGCTTCTAAAAATAGTATTGATCTGGGTGATCAATCTTACACCTTTTGTCAAAAGGGATTTTTTAAAGCAAAACTACATTATTGATTACCTGCATCAGTACTATATCCAAGAAAGAAAGAAAGAAAAGCATTTTAAGTCAAGGCAAGCTTTGCTACCACTGAAATACTTTTTTAAAAAAATCTTTATTTCTCTCAGATTTGTCACTAATTCTTATCTCTGAAGTTTAGCCTAGCTCAATGGGGGCCACCCAAACCATTTTCTTCGCCACACAAGTTAACACACCACACAACAATGATTTAGATTAGAGCAATCATCACATTTCTAAGTAATTATCAATGAAATATAGATTTAGGGCACCTTAGCCTCTGCCACAAAAGGAAAATGGCAAGGAAGAATTTTGTGGAAAGTTTCCTTGGCACTGTGGCACATACAAGGGCTTTTCTTGTGTTCTGTACAGATGAAAACAAGTTGACTTGCATGCCATGGTCATAACCTCGAACAATATGCGGACAGGATCTGAGGGTGAGGAGCCAATCAGAACCATGCCAACTGTAGTGGCTGCATGAGTACAAGAGCCAGCACGGTGTCTGAGGTGGCATCAATCAACATGGAAAATGTGGGTTTCCTAGGGAGTCTCCCATCTAGCCCTAGCTTCCACAGAGTTGCTGCATCACCATTCCGTGGCAATGCCCACACAGCTGCAGTCCGAACTGCATAGCCACATAAATTCTATACCACCTGCCCTATCTCTCCTGCCCTGGTTGCCGATGAAGCAAGGTAAGAGAAAGGGAGAGTGAAGGCAAGATCAGGACCTTGGAGAGGTCCAAGGGAACAAGTTGCAGACGGAGCCCTTAACTACCCCTGAGCCCAGCTAGCCCTCCTGGGTTTCACTTCCCTGCCTGGATAGTGGAAGCATTAAAAAGGACCTTCTGTGAGGACCTTTTAAGCATTAAAGAGGACCTTTTTCACTCCTCCTTCTCACCACCTGCTCCTGATGAACTTCTTGTCAACACTGATGTACAGTCAGCAGAGGATGTGATGGGGTGGGAGAAGCCGGCTTTCTAGTGGGCTCAGGTTCCAGAGGTGCTACCCAAGGGAGCTCAGGCCCCAAGGGAGTTTCCTTGGGGGAGCCCAGCCCTAGGTCTCTCTTGGGTTCTGGCCTGGCATCATGATCCAGGGCTGGGGCCAACACTGGCCCTGCCTCCTCAGTATCTAACACTAAGCCTCTGTTGTGTGTGGATGCTGTGATAGACTGGACCATGACATTATCTGCATATGCAAATGAACCTTAGGAAGGAAATCCTGTTGGCTGGACTAAATATATTTTCTGTAATAGACATGCTGCATCGTTGCCCATACCGCAAACCTCAGCAGCACCGTCTTCCCTGTTAATTCCCCCCTCCCCCAGGATTTCCTGCAGAGCAGGTGCCTCCAAATGGTGCGATTATTGTTATTTGCATATCAAAGTAGGTGAAGCTTGCCAAAATGTGATTCAGGGAATTACCCTCTTGGCTTAGTTCATCCAATTCCTTTCTTGTTAATTTAATGAGTTCGGTGTAGATTTGAGGTGCTGCAGGTAAGCCATAAAACAAATGTGCTCGATTTTGTGGTCTGTTCTTCAAGCATATTCCAGTTACAAAAGGGAGGTGAACTTCCTCTCCAACTTGCAGTGTGAGGGTTTCTTCCATTCAAAGGCTCAGAGGTAGACAACAACCATACTAAACCAATACTAAAAGGCCACACCTGAAAATGCCCACTGGAAAAGAGAAGGGTTAGTTGTTCGCCTAAACGTGAGCAACCAGAAAGCCATTGCTCTTTAGGTAGGACTTTCTGTTGTCCTGGTGCCCCACAGAAGAGACCCTGTCCTCAGTGTGCACACACTGTACTTCTGCCACCAGTGGGACTCAGAGCAGGATCTCAACAACTGCCCTGGATCAGTTACAACTTCAGCCCTCTAACTGTTGGATTACAACTCCCATCATCCCCAGCCACAGTGGCCAATAGTCAGGGATGATGGGAGTTGTAGGCCAACATCTGCAGGAGGCTCTGAGTGGTGCAGCCACTGCTCTAGAGGGCTCCCCTATTATGGATCAAATAGATCCCTTATAGGGGGGTGATTCCTAAGCTTCTAATCCCTGCACTTGGGATATCCACTGCGGACCTGGGAGGCCTATACTGATTTGCCAAGCACAGAGTGTTGCCAGGTTGCATCGAGAGAGGAATGCTATGTGGATAAATGTCATGACAGATCAGATGATTCACAGCCATAGTTTCTCTGACCTGTTCCACTCTCCCCTCCAGTCCTTTCAGTCACCCTTTCCCTCTTTTGCTGTGGAAATCAGAACACCAGATGTGCCACACACGAGGCCAGAGATACAAGAAGACAAACAAGAAAAGGAACTCAGGGAGGGTGCTGAGCACTGATGTTATAGCTTTAAATTAACCAAACTCCAAGCTGCATCCCGACAACTCTATTCTGAGAGGTTTCAAATTTAGCAGGCGATACTCCTTAGAAATGTGTCAGCACCAGAACTTTTGTGCCCTGAGAGAAGCATATAATTTCATACCTATCAAGCAAGCTTTCGCTATCTAACAGTTTCTGAAACTGCCACATTTCTTTCATCTTTCCTGCATAGGCACAATTGCCTTCTTCCCAGAGAAATGACTGTGAAGGGGAAAGGATTCTAAGACAGGCAGAAAGGTGGCAGCTGGAGCCTGCTATGGAAACTTCTGAAGTTGCATTAAATTTTTATCAGATGTCCAAAGGGGGCACTGTTTGATGCTAAGCATTTTCTTCTGGTACTTTCAAACAGATTTAGCCAAGCTGGTTTAATATAAAATTATTCCTCTGATTATCTGACGTTGCTCTAAACAAGGCAGGTAGTAAGCAGCAACGTTTGTTTGAAGACATTGCAGTGAAGAGCAATGGCGGTGGGGGAGGAAATCTCTTTTTGAAAACAACCAACTTGACTGCGGGTGTCATTTTTCACTTAGCTAAAAAGAACAGGCTCAACAGAGCATTAAAGACCAGATTACCACAGAGACATCCCAGGGCTGGATACCAAGTCAGGAGACATCCAGGTTACTTTCCTAATTTATGTGTCCCGTCGTATCTTTCTGCCAAAGCAGAGTCCCATGACAGACAAAGCCAGGCTAATTCGAAAGGCGTATGCCACACTTCATCTTATCTCCTGCTGCGGAGGTGGTGCTATGAGCCAACACTGAAACTGAAAGATTTATAGCGATCTGGAAGTGCATGTCCTGCCAGGACTTACATTAACACAATGGCTGAATCTACACTCATTGAGTCTGCTCAGTAATTAGCCGACAGATGCCAAATCTTCTTAAGGGTGCTATCTGTCCAATGCATTGTTCTGGCACCTTTCAGACAGCAGAAGCTCACGAAATCTGCTTCCAGGCAGATTTCATGGTTGATTGTGTGTCCTGTCTTTTGATCAGGGGTCAGGAGACCGAGCACTGCTCTTCAGCAAAGAGCTAGTCTTGTGGTGGCCAGCATGAACTGTCCCCTTGGTCTGCCTTGGTTTGCATTTGGATGGGAGACCATGAGGCTATTCACACGCGCAGGCAAAACTGTGCTAAGGACGCCCAGCCCTGTTTTGCTGGTGCCTGTGAACCACCAGGGGCAACTCCCGGAGGCGGCAGCAAACCTGCTTAGGGGGCCCACCGCTTAGCCCAGAAATCAGGCTCATTGAGTGTGTGTTGGTGCCACATGGCTCCACACGGCACCTACATGTGATTAGCCTCCTGGCCAGTGCAGGAACATCCCTATAGGGAGGGATCCCTATATAGGGAAGATCTCTATAATGCACCACATTCTCGCATGGTCCATTGTAGGAGTTCCAGGGGCTGGGAGGATACATCCCAGCCCCCGAACCCTCAAGTGGCCAGCAATAGCTGGCCATTGTCTGGGCAGGCGATGCACCCAACCATGAAGGAGGTCAACATTTCAAGGCTTCCTCCCCCACAGATCGCAGCCCTTTCTCCGTGATCGTGAAAAAGGGTTCCACATGTGAGCACTGTAAGACGAGGCCTGAGCTCAGTGGAATGGAGATGGGGCCATACTCCAGGGGAAGAGCTTAGACCGTGGGTCTGACTCAGTAGAAGGCAGCTTTCTATGTTCCTGTGCTGGGGAGAAAACCTCTAGCCTACCCTGGCCTAGCAGTTTTCAAGCCTGCATCCCCCGATGTTGTTGGACTACACCTCCCAAGAGCATAGGCACAGAAACTCAGGCTTAGCCCAACCCAAGTACCTTTCTTGAACTCAGTGACACCCACTGCAGTGTGCCAAGGACACTCGAGTTCGAATTACTACTCACCCATGAAATGGGTGGCTTGGAGTCACACAGCCTCTCCCTTTCTCCCCAATCTACCTCACAAGTTTATTGTGAAAGCAGAGTGGGAGGATCTTGTGTATCCTCCTCCAAGCTCCTGGGTGGATAAAAATAAATAAATTTAATTGATTGATTGATTGATTGATTGAAAATATTTTAATACCACCCAAAACTTGTGTCTCTGGGCAGTTTACAATGAAAATGATGAATCAATGACTGAGTGGCATCTAAACTGTCCAACTAGAGCAGCAGCAGAAGAAAAATCCAGTTGCTTTGAGAATTTTGGTCTTGTATCCATGGGGAGAGGGGGAGAGAAAAGGAAAAAAAACACAGAGCAATGGATCAAGCTGCAACAGGGATTTATGAATTCCCTGGAAATATTTGTGAACTAGGCTATCTATTATGGGTAGGCTTGGAATAATTAGATTAAACCTGCCACTGTGCTGAGCCACAGAACAGATAACCCATTAGAGATACCTTTCAACCCAACTAATACGAGGAATTTGAAAGATTTGTTTTATTCCCCCATGTTAACAGGGCCATTTATAAAGCTTAGTGAAGGAATGTATGCATGCATCCCTAACCTTCGCTGTTTTAGAAGAATATAAAATCATCTCTCTGCAGCTATCCAAATATAATATCTAAAGTGCTGCTGTGTTAGATTTGCTGTGTGTTGTGTTTTTTTTTAAACACAGATTGCTTGCAAGGCTGTTTTTTCCCATCCCCAGGCAAATGAAGGAACTTTAAAAAAAGATTTTTGTCAATTAGATTTTAATGGGATTAGATGGTTGGGAGGAGAAAATGAGGTTGTCAGACATATAGCTTGGCCTCTCAATCTGTCCCAAATGCTGAGATTTGGCCCTCTAACCGACAAATAACGGAGGGGTGCCTCTGAGGCTGTGTCTCAGCACCAGGTAGCCAAGAAGACCAGCCCCTGCACATGCTGCATAAGACAGCAGGAATAAAATTGTTGTTGGCATACCATCATTGTACTTGGCAATTTATGGAAGTACAAGGTATGAGTCCCTGCCCCAGGGAACTTAAATTCTAAAATTTTACTTATTCATTCATTCGATTTCTAGACCGCCCTTCCAAAATGGCTCAGGGCAGTTTACATTGAAACAAAGTAATTAAAATCAATTAACAGTTAAAAACTGAGATTATAAAACCCCATAGAACAAAAACAATGAAAACATTCAAAACCGTGTAAAAACCAGGTTACAACATTAAAACCATTTACAACGATTTAAAAACCCTGGAAGGCCCGGCCAAACAGAGAGGTTTTGAGGGCTCTCCTGAAGGCCAATAAAGAATTCAAATTACGGATTTCTGCCAGGGGTGCATTCCACAGCCCAGGAGCAGCGACAGAGAAGGCCCGCCTCTGAGTCGCTTCCAGACGAACCGGAGGTAGCTGGAGACGGACCTTTTCAGATATGTGGCAGGGATCATGCAGAAGAAGGAGCTCTATGGCCCCACCAACCCCTTAATTGGTGAGGCCATAGCTCAGTGGAAGAGCCTCTGCATGCTTCTATTCAGAGGGTCTCAGGTTCCCTCCCCGGCAGCATCTCCAGGTGGGGCTGGGAAAGACTCCTGCCTGGAACCTTGGAGAGCCGCTGCCAGTCAGTGTAGACCAGGGATTCTCAATGTTGGGTCTCCAGCTGTTATTGGACTTCAACTCCCATAATCCCCAACCAAAGGCCACTGGGGCTGGGGATTATGGGAGTTGAAGTCCAATACCGCCCAGAAACTCAATATTGAGAATCCCTGGTGTAGACGATACTGTGCTGGATGCACCAATGGTCTGACTTGGTATAAAGCAGCTTCCTGTGTTCCTAAGGAACGACTGGAACTCCCCTTTATGCCCAACACATGCCTTAGGGTTATCACCATAACGTGGTCCTAGGTATCCTTGGAGCTGCACTGAACCTGCCAGTTGTGACTGGGAAATCTATCAAACTACAGAGAAGACTTTAAGGCAGTTGAAAAAAAAGACTTCCAAACACAAGCCAATTCAGAACCAGGCCAACATAGTCCTACCTGGACCTCAAAAAGGCATCCAGTCAAAACCTCTACTGGGAGAGTTAGAACTGAGATTTTTCCATACTGAGATTTGGAGAGAGAATCACTCAAGAATTTTCTCAGAATTCTCTACATTTTTTGCAGAAGACTTCACATGAATCCAAGCATTGCTTTTCTACCACTGAGCACACTCCAGTATACAACTAGCTGTGACTACTTTCTTGAGTGTCATCAAATTGGGGGGGGGAACCCCTTAAATAACTTTTTCTCCTATGCTTGCCCTCAATTAAAAAAAGATCAGTGTAAGCAACATCACACCACACACTTTGCAGGTGCTGCTGTACCACTAAGTGGGGTGAAAAATAGACAAGGGCTTTTAATATGCCTAAAGATATTACCCTGCCATTTCATGTGAGTCCATAGATAGCTTGCTGCTCCAGAACTGCAGTAAAGAAACGGCTGCTATCTGTTAAGGGACTGGGGCTTCTACAAGGCACATTTATTTAAGCCTCCACAGGATTAATGTTAGTGAGCAATTTCCAAAAAAAAAAAAAAAAAAAAGCAATCTGGTACACCCCAACCCACTTCCTACAACTGGTGGATGCTGAAAAGAGATATAAAAGATCAAATAGTATGATGTGAAGATCAGAGGAAAACCCTGCTGTGTTGATCTTCACTCTTTCTCCCAATTAGTTCCCTGCACTACCTTATTGCTGAATCCAACATACAAACCTACGAGACCCATGCGAGAAACACAATTGACAAAATAATCGTTGCCATCTCGGCATGCACATCAGCCAACACGGAGGAGTAATGTAATTCATCCCTTTCGAGGAGGAGAAGAAAGTGAACCACCACTATTTTATCTCAAACCGTATTAAAAGACCTATATAAATGCAAATACAACCAAAAAAACACAATTGATTTTTATGGATTTTGAAAGTCTTCAGTATAACTAACAGCTCTACCGAATCGCAGACATTGTCTGATAAATGTCACAATGGCTCCCTGAAGGGAAAAGGAACCATCTTACAGAATACCAGATTTTTTTTTTTAATGGCCCTTGGTCTTTCTGATGTTTCTTGATGGTTGCTTGGACCACAGAAACGCTACAGGAGATGTTTACACACACACACACACACACACACACACACACACACACACACACAGCAAAAAATGACACAGAAACATGACACTGGAAATTGCTTTTGTCCTTTCACTTACTGCAGTGAAAATGTAGTATTTACATCTCATATCAGGGCTCTGAAAAACAAACCAATTTCTAGACAAATAGTTTTGTCTATTACACAACCATGTTTAAGGCTCCTTTTACATATATCTTCCCCCAGTATGGCACTGCCGCACCTATGGTTTTTCCAACAGCAATCAAGAGAGTTGTGAAAACGTACAACCCCATGGTTCAGCTTCCTAGCATGTTTGCTTACCACACAACCAGCAGCCCTCTTGAGTGACTTGACATTGCTCACAAAGGGGCTCTACACAAGAGCAGGGAGAGCAGGCTCCCACACGATTATCGGATTCATCACGGAGCCGGTAGGGGTTGTGGGGATCGGGGGGCTGCCCGGCCCCCGGAAGTCCCAGGATGCCCCACGTGCATGTGTGGGGCATCCTGGGGAAGCCCCCAAGATCGGGAGGCTTTAGCCTCCCAGCAGGGGTCTCCTCATGAGTCTCCGCGGAGTCGTGCCATGGCAACTCACAGTCGCCAAAATGGGGTCGTTTAAGGGGAGGGCTACTGTGGTGGGCTAGTCGCCAGAGAACAACCTATGAAATGAGGATGACTCCTTCTTAGTCCAAATATGTGCTTTTGGGTGCTCACCATTAATAGCTCTGTGCTTCCCTCACAAGACACTCTACCATACCTGCCACTGTGACCAAGGAGAGCCTAACGAACCATAGATAAAAGTAGGAGATAAAGACCAGTCAAAGAGCCAAACATTCCTCCCTGGTCCCCAAAAGGATGACAACCCCAAACCCAAAGTTCAGTGGGGTGCAAGGGAGGAATGTGTTACCATCTTGAGAGAGGAGCCTGATGGCTGGAGGAAAACCGACATCTGACATCCCGCCCCCCACCTTCCCATCCAGTCAGTGCTTCCCCCTCAGTCTTGTGCTTCATTAAGGCTCGGTGCGGCAAAGTCACCACATCCAAGAGTGAACTCAGGTCAGTGGCAACATGCTTGCACCCCAGTTTGACCACCTTTCCCTTTCCCTCTTCCATTTTCTTAAAAAAAAAATACATGGGAGCCAAAATAATGTTTGAGCCACATGTCTCCAGACATTAATGCAATATATTAACTAATTAATTAAAGTTATACAGATCCTCCCTCCAGACACACCTTGCTGGTCATGACGGACATTTTGCTAGTTTCTAATAACCACAAACAATGTTGTATGCACAGAAACTCAAACTCAACATGAAGTCCAGTAACTAAGCTTTACTATGCAATTTAGCCTTGCTAGAAGAAGGACCCAAAGGAGCCAATGGAGTTATTAAATTTCTCTTCATTTGTAACTACCTTTCTTGAAGCAGAAAAGTTCGGCTTCTTACCAGTAGCCCGAGGCAATGGGCATAGAAGATGAGACTTCAACGAGATTTAGGATGTACAAAAACCCAGGCAGAAGGTGGATGCAAGAGTGCTTTCTGATTTACTAGAATCAAAGAGTACATTGCTCTGGAAGTCTCTCAAGACAAACAACTGAACCACTTAGCTGGAGCTGATATAGGAAGCGTCTCTTCCCTGCCCCAAACCAATATACCCAGCTCCAGGACACAGAAGAACTTGGATAACGAAAGGAAGTGATTTATCGAACCCAATACTCCCCTTCTCTTGATTATGTCACCTTTGAGCATATGAGCCAAGGCAGCAGATGAGGACCATCTCTCTAACCGATGAAGGGACTGTAAGTAGCGGAATAAATAGGTGTGCAGGGAGAATCGCAAGACCAGAGGAGTGACAAAGAAAGAACTGTGATTTCCTCCTGCAGCCATTAGGAGACCAGGAGCGAAGAAGTACCAATTATGGAAAGAGACAGCAACAGAAGATCACATATAGCTTAGGGAGCACCGAAAGTTAAGGAGAGCCTGGCCTTCAAAGGTATGTATGACTTGCGGAGCGAAAGCAGCTCACACATACAAATGAGTTTTTGCTTCCAGTTTCTTCAGATGCTCTTTTTAATTTTTTTTAAAAAACCAGGATTGTAACTAGAGATCCAGCCTTTCAACTGACATGAAGCAATTTGATTGATTGATTGATTGATTGACTGATTGATTGACTGACTGATCACATCAAGTGTAGTTGATTGATTGGTGGAAACCACTTTTATCAGTGAGGGCAAATTCTAAAGCTGCAAGAAAAGATCACATCTGATTGTGTACAGAAGGTAATTTTGGACACACACACACACACACACACACACACACACACACACACACACAGATACACACAGTATTTTAAACACGAGGCTTATTGAGGGTCCAAACAGCAACTGAACTCACAGGAATGTAAGAAAATAAAACAGGTGTATGTATCCAATGCAAATATACATTCACAGAAAAATTTCAAGATGCAATTTAACATATTCCCATCCCACATCTTTCTTCCCCCATTCCCCCGCTTGGTCACTAAAGCGGAGGTCACACTCAGCCACGTGGCACAGGTCACAGTCACACTCGGCTGCCCGGTGCTGTGAGGACTGGCGGCACAGCGGACACACCAGCCGGACAGACTAAAGAGGATTTGGGGGTCCCAGGAAGTGTGGAGGCCCTGGGCTTCCACCCAGAAGTCCAGGGAGAATAGTGCCTCGGACTTGCCAGCATCAGGTGCTCCTAAGCTGAAAGCCTTTAGTGTTCATGGAACTGTCAGGACCCAAGGGGGTGTCCTCACGCCTGGTCCCATCAAGCTAATAGGACTTGAATATCACTGATACGGAGGATCAAAGTGGGCATGTTAGAGTTCTACACTCTTTCAAAACTATCCATCATCTCACTTCAGATTTCTTTTGTACAGTATTCACTGTGGGACACAGCTAGATGGGACTCCGTTTCCAAGGAACAAAAACGTGACATGCAACGGGGATCTTGGATGCATTCTGGAGATCTATGCACACACACACACACACACACACACACCCCTTCTCTTTTCTTGTCATTTTATCATAGCATCCTCTCTCTAAATTCTGAACTATCTTTTGCTTGGCTCTGCAATTTCTGGTAATTTGATCTTAATCTTTCTTCAGAAAAGCAATTCACCTAAGCAAAGGCTTGCAGATGAGGGAGGCATCGCTTCTCTTTTTGTCTGATATGAAAATTCCTTTTAGATTCTTGTTTCAATCCAATCCAATCTGCAGCACTTGGGCAATTTTGTTTGCTCCTGATAGAAATATCTTCTTTTCGCAATCCTTGGGGAACTTGGCGGCAGTCAGCTGCCACATGACTGGTGTGGACCAGGTTTTATCCATTTCTCCTCCCAGTGACTCTAATCTCTCAAAATAACCAGATTCCATGAAATATTGTAAGGGGTTGCTCATAGAGCAATTAGAGGTGGATGAGTCCAATTTTATCTGCATATTTTGCACCATCTAGGGATTCCACACTGCAATGACAAGATGACAGTTCTCTGCCCCAAGGAACTTGCAATCTAAATTTGAATCATTTCATTATTCTATATGGTGTGTGTGGGGGGGGGGGTTGACCAATTTTGCCACAGCTCTGTGCCAGAGTATTTGCTTTCACATCCAGAAGGGCCAGGGTTCAATCCCTGGCATCTTCAGGAAGACCAGAGAGAGAGAGAGAGAGAGAGAGAGAGAGACTCCTCCCTGAAACCTTGGATTGCAACCACAAGTCAGAGCCGACAATATTGGCCTGGATGGACCAAGGGTCGGACTCAGTATCAGGCATCTTCCTACTGATGGGGGAGTGCACAAAAGTCTAGTTAAGTCCTACCCTCACCTCACAAGCACTCTAGCCTCAACTCCTTGAAAGAACCTAAGTGAGACAAAGCTGCCCACCCTTACATGAGATCTGGCCACAAGGATATTCAGGATATTCTTACAGTTTCATTCAGGGCTGCTAGCAAACCTTAGAGCATTCCTCAGTCAAAATTTAGCTGGGCCATGAGGAACCAAGTAGAATGCGTTAGGGACCAGTTCCACCCCACAACTCCCACAT
This sequence comes from Hemicordylus capensis, assembly GCF_027244095.1. Lineage (NCBI taxonomy): Eukaryota > Metazoa > Chordata > Lepidosauria > Squamata > Cordylidae > Hemicordylus > Hemicordylus capensis. Next base: position 27,197,467 of record NC_069667.1, read on the forward strand.
TTGCTGTCCCTGCACGGGAATGAAGCTAGTGTTTCCCTTGGAGCAGCGGAAATCTTTTCCTGTTGGGTCTCCCCAATCGAAAGATACTTGCAAGTTCTTCTTGCTTCCCACTTTCTTTACTGGTTTATGGTCGGGCATTAACTCAAACTCATGCATAAGCATTCTGTTGCTCTTTCGCTGGATTTAATTTGTAGCCCTCGTTTGTCTTTGTAATGCTTTGATGCCCTTTATGTTCAAGTCTTAAAACTCGTGTGCTCAATTTTCATGGTGTGACTATTCCGCTATGCCTCCCTGAAAGCTTTATATGATGGCAGTGTAACAAGAACTGTAAACCCTGCTTTAGATACATTTCCTCAGGTTATTTAAGGAAGGGTTTTTTGGGTTCTTTTTTTTTTAACTGTTCCAACTTACACCAAGCACTGTATATTTCTGCCAAGAAAGTATGACCCCCCCACCCCCACAACTCTATTTTACTCTTAATGCACTAACACAACATTCCCCCCTTAAGCTATAGAGCCAATATCTGGAGCTCAAATGGATGTCAGGGCTTTTTAATAAGTAGCTATGAGAAATGTTTCCATTCAAAAAATGTTGGAGGAGGCAGAATGCATATCCTGCATCACTGAGCTTTTCTAGCCCCCTCCTCCAAGAGAAGGCCTGTAATCCGTGGGGGAGCAGAAGCTCTACATGCAGATCATCGGAGCGGAAGGGAAGGCGAGCTGGTCTTGTGGTGGCCAGCCTGAAGCTCTCCCCTTAGCTAAGCAGGGTCTGCCCTGGTTTGCATTTGAATGGCTGACTCCATGTGAGCACGGCCGGTTGTAAGATATTGACGCTATTCACACGGCCGCGCGGAAGTGGGTTAATGCAGCCCAGCCCGCTTTCGTGCAGCCGTGAGAACCACCAGGCTCACGGGACAGCCCAGTGGTTCTCTGGTGGCTAGCCCACCTAAAAAAAACCCTCCCTTTAACCCAGGTTAGCAGAGTGAGTGCTCCACTAACCCGGGTTTGGAGGTCGTGAGATGCCGTGGCGCATCTCTGCGCCACAGCGACTCATGAGGAGACCCCCCTGACCGGGAGGTTCCATCAAGCCTCCCGACCTCGGGGGTCTCCCCAGCATGCCGTGCACATTCATGCAGGGCATGCTGGGACTTCCAGGGGCCAGGCATCCCTTGACCCCCACCCCTCCCGCCCCCACCAGCTCCGTGATGGAGGCAGTAGTCAAGCGCTCTGCTCTAACCCTCCTGGCGCTTCACACTCATTGGGTGAAGCGCTGCATTCTTTTTAGGGGGTGGGGTCAAAGCTCGGTGGTAAAGCTTCTGCTTTGCCTGCAGAAGCTCCCAAGTTCGTTCCCTGGCAGCATCTCCAGGCAGGGTTGGGAGAGACCCCTGCCTGAAATCTTGGACAGCCACTGCCAGTCAGTGTAGACATTACTTAACGAGATGGGCTGATTTATACCAGGCCACTTCCGATGGTCCTCTGAGTTCAGTACTTGGCATTTCCAGGTAGGGCTGGAATATCACCACACCCCTGTCTTGTGGTGGCTTTGCCCTCATTCAACACTGAAAGAAGGGCAGGTATGGTCCTTTCCTGAGGAGATATGAGGCAGTTGCCTAAGGCAGCAAATTACTGGGGTGCCAGCAGGGTGGCAAGATGACCCCACCGCCCGCCCGCCCGCGCGCGCACACACACACACACACACACACACACACACACACACACACACACACTACTGCCATAAGAGCAGCATGATCTGACCCTTGCAAGGTTTGCAAAGAGTGTCTTTCACATTCCTTGCAAAAGCTGCAGGAGGCACAAGAAGAGAAGAGGTTGTTGACAGCAATCTTCTGCTTCTCCTCTCCTCCAGCACTGTTTCCAAAGCTTGTGAAGGGGTGTGGCTAGCTGACCTGTTCAGGGAACAGCTCTCCACCAATAGCTTAGCCTTCATTTGCGTCCTCTCCTCCCTCCCACTCTGGGCATAGAACGGGCTTCTCTGGTCATTTCTTTGAGGGATGAGTAGGAATAGTTTGCTTCCTGGCAGATTGGTTGAGTCTGGAAGTTTTTTGCCCACTCCATTCTCTCCCCTTTTTTGTAGCTAGATACTTGGGTCACAACCTTCTGGGCAGGCAGGAAGTCAGTGTAGGGTTGATTCTTTGGTGGGGTTTGTTTGAGAAAGCGGGGAATGCTCAATTGGTCCTCATATACTTGGGAGCATGAAGGCTACAACTGGGACTCATTCCTTCTTTGGGGCTTCACCAGCCTCAAAGGCTGAATGGCTTGGGGTGATGAGAAGGGACCCTGACCCCTTAGCGACTGGCAAAGTGGAGCAGAGATCCACACTGGTCTGATCTACTGCTCTCAGCCAGGGTGTGATCACCCTTGTCCTTATTTGGGGAGAAGGAAGCTGTTGTCTGACCTCCAGCCTACTGCAGGCCCACACTGATGGGGGGTAGATATGGAGACTCTTACCTGCTGCAGTCACAGTCAGTTTAAGGTTTAATACAGTTGTGGCTCTTTATGCCATATTGTGACTCAGTGACTTTATTGCTTCAAGTCTTCTACTGTGGTTGACACACAACCACCCAAAGCTAGGTTTCATGTGGGTTACCGACATCCATATGATTGTGTGAACCCAAGACAAGGTGGATTATGGCCGGAAGAGATGAATGTGTCCCATCTTAGCATGTTCCGCCTTAGCAGTTAGTGGCCCTATCTGGAAGTACATATGATTGTCCCTGGACTCTTCTGGATGCAGTACAGATGACTATTGAGGATTTCTACAAGAGTTACAGCTAAAAAAAAACCCAACACCAAATCGTAAGGAATACATGAAAGGCAAGAAGTTCTATGGCTTTCTGGCATTCTAGAGAGTTTAAACAATACAGGCTTCTTTCCGCCTGACTTGGCACATCTGAAATAGGTCCCTGTTTGGAAGGTCAACTTCCTGGATAAAGGTTTTCATGGTAAAATAGGCGCATGTATTTGACTCTTCATAAGCAACCATTTGATATGCCTACAGCTCAAAATGCCTGTTGTCAAAATGCATGCACCTTTAGGCAAGGGGGCATAACTATGTGGTGAGCTTCTCAAATGAGTGCATTTTTGAAGGAACAGTATTACCTTTAATGCTGGAAATATGTAACATTAATTGGAGAGAAGATAATGTTAGGAGCAGTACAATAGAACTTCCGCTATTGTATCATTTCCTTTGTCCAACTCCCTCCGAATGGCATTTCAGTGAGTGCCGCTATTTCCACCTACCCAGACTGCTGGTCATTTTCTAGGATTAGATTTACCACCTCCTGGCTCAGATGAGTTAGAGATATTGTTATCCATATTCGTTAGTTGAGTCTGCCTCATCTAAATCTACTCATTAGCCATCAACATTCCTCCCGAACCGAAGCTGTCTCTAGTTTCATTTCCAGCCAGTGTAATACTTCAGGAGCCTCTCTTAAAATGTCAGACTCCCAATGGTTCCCCACAATGCATGTCAAATGTACAGGTTTCAATACTGCTATCATGCTCATCTGTCTCTTTATCATCTTTGTTTCCCTCCGCCCCCATCAGCGGTTCAGATGCAGTACTTTCTCCACTCCCAGGAGAAACCCCCTGTCCAGAAATGTTTTTTATAGGAATGAATCCTCACATGGTGCCTCTTTACAGCTTTGAACTCCCATGTTCAAATTCAGTTCTGATTAGCATCCGAAAATTACTAGGAAGCCGTGAGCTGCTTCCAGCTGGTACCGTACTGCTTTTCACAACCTGGCATGTCCTGACAGCTCCTGTATCCCATGCTGTTTACACAGAGAAACCAGGAGGCTGGATAATTTGCAGCAACATCAAATGGAAGCAAGCACCAGTGAGGGGAAGTTTGGATCCTGTATAGCAAGGACCATCAAGGCTGCCTTTCCCCCCACTTCTGCTGAGTTTCAAAGGCCTGTATCCAATAGAATTATATACTTATAATTCAAACTCCTACCAAAAAGTGAGAACTATTCACTTTGTTTCTTTGAAAATAAATACATCGACACAGCAGGATTCAGGCACAAGATGGAAGATTTTCATTACTTACAAGTCATACAATTCTTACAGAGCTCTTGGCTTTTCTGTATTACTTTTCTGCTCCTAGTAAATGGTTCAAGCTTCATTTTACCTAGGAAGCGACATCCTCCTCCTCTACAACCCCACCACTTTCTGAAGATCTATCAAGTGCACCTTATTTTGCCTCCCCAGTACCTCCATCTATGCCACAAGGGTCTGAAAGTGGTATTCTTAATGGCTGGCATACAGCGGTGACATTGTTGCATCTTAAGGCCAATTCACATTTTACATTTCGTTTCCACTATATAGCTAAGATTTAAATATAAGACACACGTTGGCAAAGTAAAAGAATGCAGCAGAGAGAGTAAATACTTCAACACACTAACAGTGACAACGAGGAATATTTATATGTACCACTTTTCAACTAAAAATCCCCCAAAGTGCTTTACATATAGAAATAAAAATAAAGATGGATCCCTGTCCCCAAAGGGCACAGAATTGAAGTATTACTTTACATTCACTAAGTACTGCTATCACAGCTGCAGACAGAGGGAAGCCGGAGAAGCAAAACCTCATTTAAAGTTTTTGAGGGGAGGAGAGGAAAGACAATTTGGGGGGGAAATATGGGTTCTTAGGTGTGGCAGGAGTTCAGTACAATGAGGGAGGACTCCTCAAATGTTACTTAGGCTGGGATCTGCACCCCTGATTGCTACCATAGCCACCCAGAGAGACAAAGTGCAAAAGAGTCAAGGTGGGGGAAAGAACATAACAGCCCTGCTGGATCACGCCCAAGGCCCATCTAGTCTAGCATCCTGTTTCACACAGTGGCCCACCAGATGCTGCCTCTGGAAGCCCACAGGCAGGAGTTGAAAGGGGCATGCCCTCTCTCCCGCTGTTACTCCCCTGCAATTGGTACTCAGAGGCATCCTGCCTTGGAGGCTGGAGGTGGCCTTTAGCCCTCCGACTAGTAGCCATTGATTCAGGTGCTGAGGACCTCCCCACTCCAAAGCATCCTCCATCCCTGGGAGGCCCGTGCCTTGGGAGGGAGGAAAAGGCTGAGCCCGGAAGCTTCTAGGACCTTGCAGGCATCATAGTTACTAAGAATTTCTGTCAGAATGGTGAAAAATGCCTTTCACAGAGAATTCCTGAATACTAACCTTCCTGTTGACAGATCATCTTAAGAATCAGCATGTGAACAATGGGGTATTCATAACAGCCTTTCCCTTCTACTCAGTTTCCCTTAAGCAAAAGGGATGGATTCTGTTGACAGTTCCTTTCATTACTGGTCCCAAGTACTTAGGCAATGCCACATTTTTCTGTATCTTGAAATTTTCAAAATCAAACAGGTGAAACAACAAGTATTGTGATGAACTGCAGGAAAGCTTAGATGAAAGAGTACCTGGCACATAACAAACACCGCGACCCCCCTCCCACCGCCAAAGGCAAGAGAACTTTTTAACAAGTGCTTGAACAAAGGTTTCTTCCCCCTCTCATTAGAAGGGCATATAGGCTATATAGAGTGGCTGCCAAATTTCGTACACAGCAACATCTGGAGGTGAATATGTGGGTTCTTGCTAGGGCAAAGGAAAAACAACATGGAGAAGATTAATGAACTTTGGGGGCAGCAATCAAATATTTTGGCAAACCTCTAGGCCAGGCAACTTTTAAGGGTTCAGATGACTTAAACTGCACACTCTGCTGCTCCTCATGACCAAATGACGTGTCCAGTCTGACTCATCTGTAGTCCAGAATGTTTCTCACCTAGGCTGCCTGCATTCCTTGCTGCAATGATGTCACACTCGTCTTCTCCTCTTGGGGAGGAGAGCTGGTCTTGCAGTAGTGAGCACAAATTATCCCCTTTGCTAAGCAGGGTGTGCCCTGGTTTGCATTTGGACGGGTGACATGTGAGCCCTGTAAGTTAATCCCCTGGGGATGGGGCCATAGGTCAGTGGAATAGCATCTGCTTTGTGTGCAGAAGGTCCCAGGTTCGATCCCTGGCAGCATCTCCAGTTAGGGCTGAGAGAGACTCCTGCCTGCAACCTTGGAGAAGCTGCTGCCAGTCAGTACAATACAGAGCTAGCTGGCTCAGTGGCCTAACTCAGTTTATGGAAGCTCTCCTGTGTTCTTGTGCTCCACAGTGCAAACACAGTGGGACTCATCCTGTGCGTACGAGGACCTTCTACACAATGCAGAAGATCCATGACTGACTCTCCCAAGCAGTTCTATAAAATTTGAAAGCAGCTGTGCAGGAGGGAGGCCAAATTGGCTGAAGGCATTAGCACTGACGATATGAATATGAGCAATATTTATATACCACTTTTCAACAAAAGTTCCCAACGTGGTTTAGATAGATAGATAGATAGATAGATAGATAGATAGATAGATAGATAGAAATACTCAACCCTTTGGCTCCATGCCTCTTTTGCAACTGAAATCATCTCCTCCTTAAAGTGGCTGAGAACTTCACTGGGGGAAAGTGATAGGTATCCACAGTGTGCTTCCCCCCCCCCATCAACCCTATTAGCAGCTTCTGCCGGGGGGGGGGTGGGGGTGGAAGTGGGAAGTGGTGCAGAGAAAACACCCCATTTCCCCACCACCATTGCCCCAATCTAATTTGGCTTCCCAAAACATAAGTGAGCCACCTAATGGTGCAGTGGGAAAGTAACTTGCCTAGGAAGCAAGAGGTTGCTGGTTCGAATCTCCACTGGTATGTTTCCCAGACTATGGGAAACACCTATATCAGGCAGCAGCAATATAGGAAGATGCAGAAAGGCATCATCTTATACTGTGTGGGAAGAGGCAATGGTAAACCCCTCCTGTGTTCTACCAAAGACAACCACGGGGCTCTCTGGTTGCCAGGAGTCAACACCGACTCAACGGCACAACTTTACATATAAGTGACTGTTTTTAAGCTTGAAGAAAAGATGTCAAAATATCAGATTGTGACATTCCCACATCATGTAAAGTTTGAGGGGACTCGTAGAAGCTTCAGCTAATTTGCATTTTAAAAATGAACAATTTTTTTTAACCAACCACTGTCCTGTCCTGGTTGCCCACAAGGTGAAGCAAGACAGGGTGAGGGGAGGCAAGGTCTGTCTTCAGGACCTTGGATAGCTCTGTGGGAAGGAAGTTGGTCTCACAGCAGTCAGAGGTACACTGAATGGTTAACTCTCTGAGAGCTCTGGCTACCCCTCTTGGGCTTCACCAGCCAACCTGAAGAGTGGAATCCTTAAAGCAACACTTCCTGGAGTCTAGCACTCCTCTTCCTCTCTCCCTGATCCTGCCTCAGCTGCTGGCAGTGCTGGCATGCAAATATCAAGGGGTGCCATGGTGTGGGAAGGGCTGGCTCTTCAGGGATGGGTTCTGAGGTTGGCATTTAGGGGATCCAAGCTCTGGGGCTCCTTCTGGGCTCTGGTCCAAGGGTGAGGTCCAGGGCTAGGCCTACTGCTATTCCTACCTCCGTAGGGTCTGACTCCAAGTCACTACTCAGGACACTCACCCACTTAGTGCCAGCCTAGGACATTTTCCAGTACCCCTGCACAGTCCAAGACATGCCTCCCACAATGCCTTGCAACATCACACAGGGTGTTGGGCAAAGTGAAAAGGGGGATGTGTGGGCATTAAAGGGCACTTACTTACTTACTGTTCAGTTTTTATATTGCCTTTCATAAGGCATCCCAAGGTGGTTTACAAAAGTTAAAATACAATAAAGCTCCATAAAAATCACATTTAAACCCTTAAAATCAGTTTAACAGTAAAAACCACATAGCATTTTTAAAAACACACCATAAAAATACAAACAGTTTTTATTTATTTATTCTCAACACCACCCCTCTCCCATTTCACCTCTCCATGCTCTATCCTTATGGGCACTTCTCTCACGGCCGGCTTCTAGTCATTGGAGTCAGGTTGGGAGAGAAATCCAGGGCTGGCTACATGGCTAGGGTGGTGCCACCTACTCTGCCCTGAAGCACTGCAAAGGAGTCTGAAGAATCCATCACAGCCGCTGCACAGCATCGTTGATGTCCCCCGAGCCCATTGTCTCCCCAGGTCACTCACTTGGGTTTCTTGTGCCGGCACTAAAGAACCTTGAGTTAGCTGGGGTTGGGAAACATCTGTGCTGTGCGGCAGTTGTGCATTTTTCAAAAGTGCTGGTGTCTAGACTCTCAGTGCCTGAAGGGACACACGTTTTTAGTAGTTCATTGTTAAAACATGGACAACGAATCACAGCTCTGTAGCAAATGGTGAGCTCTGAACCATCCAAAGCCCCAATGCACAAGCAGAGAATTAGGTTTAGGATGATTAAATATCCATAATAAAATAAAAGGAGACTGATCAGTCTAATTACAATAAAATGCTTTCCATCCAGAAACCTGCTTCCATTTCTCTTGGGTCCTGACTAGAGGCAAGCAGCCCTTTTTTGTTCCGAACTAATTCCTCTCAGGGCCTGTTAAGATTCAAGAAAATTGGCCAAAGTTTCAATTCTGGGAATCAATAGCTATACATTCTCCTGAAAGTACATGGCAAAGGTATTTAATTTGTCAACTGCAAATGCTCAAGAATAGCATCATACATTGTCTGTACAGGCTCTTTCAACATGTCAAAAGCATTCAGATGCAGGAAGGGGAATTTGCTTTTCTGTATGTGGAAGACCATTAAGGATGACAAAACGGTCCCAATTCTGACATAATTTAGTGTCATAATTTAGTGTCATAATTTAGTGCCACTCTTTCCTGGAGGAAACCACCTTACCTTTTTTTAATCCAAGATTTGAGCTGCAAATGTAAGATACTCTCAATGAAGCCCAGTCTTTCTTGCCATTGTATCGGTTCAGATCCCATGGAACCAATTCCTAATTTGGCAGAATTGTCCCCAAATTGTGTCTCAGCTGCCATGGTTTCTGGATTATGCAGACTGTGAGTTTAGCAGAAAACTAACTGCCAGGTTTCCATGACAACTGGAATTTTTCACGTAAGACGAGAGAGAGAACCGACATACCCTATGGGTTTTAGTTCCTCTGTGGGTCTCACTGGCATCTTGTCCATAGTATTTACTTTTCTCTGCAACTCAAGGTCAAACTAGAGAGGGCATAATAAGGAGGAATGCTTTCAGCTGGAAGCACCTGGAAGCTTTGGGGCCCCAATCTGATTGGGGCCACAGCACACACAGAGGGGAGAAGTTAATTTTCTCACCTCCTGCCATTTGTGGTGAGGAAATGATGCACAGAGAAAGCATTAGCTTCCCCCTCCCTGTGCACTGTGTGAGATTGTGCCTGTGACTGTTTTTTTGTCTGGCCCAGCTGGGCTTTTCTGTTTTCACCTGCCTTGCCTCCCTGCACCAGACCTCAGAGGGATATCCATCAGTAAGATGATCCAGGAGGACTGAAGTCTCCACATATTCCAGCAGTGACACAAGAAATTTTCATTTAGCTATGCAGGGGTAGTGGAGCACAAAGAGTGGGGTAAGCTACTATATTATTACAGCTGTGTGTGTGTTGTGCTAAAAGCAAAGTATCTTAGACAGTTTGCTTTTTTTAAAAATAAAGAATCTGAGCATCACTGCCAGTCAGAGGAGACCACGCAAGATGGCCCACTGGACGGACTTGGTAAAAAGCAACCTCTTTAATATAAAGTCATTCCTATGCACCCCGAGATATTAGAAACCAAAATAAACCAGCTATTCTATATTCGCGGGGGGGGGGGGGCCTGGAATGGTTAAGTATGCCAGGTCTAGGGTTTACTTAATCCATTAAGGATCTCTGCTCTGTATAGCTCAGGGATAGAAGTTCATGGAGCAATTGCTAAATGCATCCCCAGTGCACATTAACGATGAAGCTCTATCTACCCTTTCAGATGAGATTTCCAAGGGGTTCAGCCCTCCAGACACTTCAGTTCTCCAGCTTTCCCAGATGGTCTTGTGCTGGATATCACCTATAAAGTGCTGGATATCACCTATAAAGCCCTCAACAGCTTGGGTCCAGGGTACTTAAGAGAGCACCTTTGCTGTCACGAACCCTGCCACCTATTAAGATCATCTGGAGAGGTCCAGTTTGGTTGGTAGTGACTCAGGACCAGGTCTTCTCTGTGGCTGCCCCAGGGCTTTGGAATATGCCCCCTGTCAAAATAAGAGCATCTCCTTCTCTGTTTGCTTTCAGGAAGAACATCCAGATGCACCTGTTTTCTCAGGCTTTTAACTGAAATTAATTTTAAACAGTTTAATTTGTTTTTATCTCATGATATGGTTTTAACTTTTTATTCTGTGAAATGGTTTTACATGTTTTTACTTTATTTTATATTGCTTGAGTTTTAAATTGTGTACACCGCCTAGAGCTGTACATATCAGGTGGTATATAAGCATGTTTTTAAAAAAAAAAAAAAAAACACCAAAAACCCTGGATTCAAATGATTATGGGAAACAGGCCAATTGGCAGAAAGGCAAGATGGAGTTCAAGAGCAGATTCTAAGGAACAGATATTGAGATGGTCATCCTCCAAGCCAAGGATGTGGGGCAGTAGCGAGTGATGGATAGGGCTGTTTCAATACGGACAAAGAGTTGTTTATTTATTTTTATCACAGCTATTAGGAAGTCATGGGCTTCTTTGTCCCAGCTTGATGAGCTTTCCCATTCAGCCAAGTGAAAAAACTGAGAAGTCTTTGGAGTCCTGTAGCGTGAATACTAAGCATTAGCAGAATCGGGATCAGTCTCATCAGTGGATCACCGGTTGAGGTTTGAGGAACGCAGGGTGTCCCAAATCCTCAGTGGAAGGACCTTCACACAGAGCCATATGCCAGACCTGAGTATCTAGATGTGCGCATGGCTTCTGCCCTATTCTTTAGCTCTCCAATTTACAACATAATTATGAATTTTTAAAAACTCAACAGTTTAATGCCCCAGATTTCTGGGTGGAGAGCCAGTCTTATGGTAGCAAGCAAGCATGAATTGCCCCCTTTGCTAAGCAGGGTCTACCCTGGTTTGCATTGGATGGGTGACTACATGTGTGAGCGATGTCAGATATTCCCTCCTGGGGATGGGGGCCATAGCCCAGTGGAAGAGCATCTTCCTGCTTGTATACAGAAGGTCCCAGGTTCACTCCCGGGTGGCCGCATCTCCAGGCAGGACTGGGAGAGACACCTCCTGCCTGAAACCTTGGAAAGCTGCTGCCAGTCATTGTCAATAATACTGAGCTAGAGAGACCAATGGTCTGACTCAGTATAAGGCAGCTTCCTATGTCATCTCTGAACTTGTTACATGCAACAAGAACATACAGCCAGACAAGGATTTTACAGAAGGATATCAAAGCTGCAGAGGCAGAACCTTGCTTTTTTTCAACAAAGAAGGCATGACTAGAGATGCATTCAGCACATGAGTGGTTCCTTGACCAATGTATATTAATCCAGCATTGCAGCATAACTGAAAACTCCACACATATTAATATACCATCACCAACTGGGAGCAACATTACTCAGCAGACTTGCAATACACTGACATCACAGAGAACATGATTTCTCCCTAAGGTCTATGATGCAAACCACCATTTCCAACTGAGTCCTTGGTATATTTGTGGGGAATGTCATCTGGCCCAAAGTCCTTGCCAAGAAGCCTACTATATTTCATATGGTCTAAAAACACTTCTAACCAATTTCTTCCCTGTACATTTTTTATTACAAAATCAAGTTTATTTGGCAAGCAAAAAATCAGCCCCCTCTAAAATGTTCTCTTAAAGATCACCAAGTGTTTTTTTTTATTATTAGTGAAATGCATTCGCCGTGCCAAAGAAATCCATAATTTCAGCTCTCTCCTCCACTTAAAGCCTGCAAGTGACAAATAGTTCTATTACCTCATTTCTTTCTTGCTTCATTTGACTAAACAAATGCCCTAGAGTAGGAACATTTACTTGCATTGAAAATATTAATCCATCTTTTTAAAAGAGCTCTTCAATAATCTCCCTAATTTCCCAACGCCAGAGTCACAGATGACTATTCCCCACACTCTTTCACTTCCTCAAAAATGCATCAAGGTGTCCTTTGTGCCAGCTTCAACAACCAAATGAACTGAAAAACAGAGGCTCGTTTTGACCACTGCAAAACATGTAATCGCCTCCTTGTAGTTTTTGGTTTTTGTTTACTTTTTGCAGTATCTACAGTTCACACATTTGCCATCTGCTCACACATTCACTGTTTGGTGACTGGAATTTTCAAGGATGAGCTGCATCTACGAATGGGTTGTCAGAGATCAGGCATCACAGAAAGAGCTTTCATGTTACCTCACACTCAATGGCCTGGTTCACACAATCATTTGAATCTAGGTTTAGAGTTGGTAACCAGTGTGAACATGATAGTGTGAACCCATGCCAAAGTGAGAATCTCAGCTTCAGCTTGGGGCACAAACCAGCGTGCTTTCACACAACCATCCTAACATTAGTTACCAACGTTAAATGATAGTGTGGACCAGGCCAATGGTTTTCAAGTGTCAGGAGCTGAGTGTGGGCAGTGGCTGCTAGAAACTACAAGTCCAGGACTGGGACATTCAGGGAGACACCAGATGATCCACTCAACAGCTAGTCCAGGGCCAAAGGGTCAATCCAGGAGTTGAGAGCCAGGAACATGCTGAAGGTCAAGCCAAAGAGTAATCAGGAGTCAGCAGGTCAGACAGAAGCCAGGAACACACCAAGGATCACACCAAGCAGACCATCAAGAGAAGTACGGGACCAGCACACAAAGAACCTTCATATTGAGGCCAGGTCTGCCTCAGCAGCAGGAAGCTTCCCGGGACAAGGAAGGGCCGATGAGTGTTTCCATAGGGCTGCAGAAGCCTTTGAGTCTGTCTGCTCTAGGAGGAGCATGAGGTTCCTCTGCTCAGATGTGGCTGTTGCACGGACATCAGCTAGGCTGGCTGAAGTCAAGACAGTGTTCCAAAGATGCATATTTTCCAGTGTGCCATGGATGGATGGCACATCCTCCCACACAGTCTTCCCTCCAATTGTTGTTGTTATTTAAATAACCACAGTACTTACTTTTCAAGCACTCAGTGATCACTGCCTTTTGCCTCTTTCACTGCAACGCTTTCATCTAAAACGCTGCTCCTCGCTTCACATTCACCCTGCAGCATGAGTGAGCTAAATTGCAATGCCAGGTTAGAGCTAACCTCCACTGACCTTACCAGAATTAGAACTGTGCCGCTATTGTTCCTAGCGGTTGTCCTGCAGTAATAGCACAGCCATTCTTACACTTTGTGCATTTTCTATCCCAGCTACCAGCTGACTTTTTAAAGAAATGCCCACTTTGGTTCTTTTTCTTTCCCACCACCTCATGAAAAGTTTTAATAGAGCAAACCTGAAGGGAGACAAATGACGATCTTCTTTGGCTTACAGTCTATTACACAATCAATTTAGAAAGCAAAATATCCATGGTGATCAGGTTCCACAAAGAAAAGCCAGTTCCTAGCATTCTATCACACTCTGGTTTCGGGTGTACTTCTGACTTTGATTTGATGGTGCATTGGGGAAATGACTTGATTAGCAAGCCAGAGCTTGCTGGTTTGAATCCCAGGGAGCCAGCGTGGTGTAGTGGCTAGAGTGCTGGACTAGGACCGGAGAGACCCGAGTTCAAATCCCCATTTAGCCATGAAACTAGTTGGGTGACTCTAGGCCGGTCACACTCTCTCAGCCTAACCTACTTCACAGGGTTGTTGTTGTGAGGAGAAACCTAAGTATGTAGTACACCGCTCTGGGCTCCTTGGAGGAAGAGCGGGATATTAAATGTAAAAATAAATAAAAATAAAAATAAAATCCCCATTAGTAAACACCTATATGGCCAGCAGTGATATAGGAAGATGCTGAAAGGCATCATCTCATACTGCGCGGGAGATGGCAATGGTCAACCCCTCCTGTATTCTGTCAAAGACAACCACAGGGCTCTGTGGGTGCCAGGAGTCGACACCGACTCAACGGCACACTTTACCTTTAACCAAAGGTTAACAGTAACCAGAATAAACTATTCCCCCAGTTCTCTCACACGGCCTTCTCATTCTGAGACCTTCTGGGCTCGCCTCTGAAAGAGGCAGTACACAACAAGTGCAGCCTGTATCCCTGCAACCTACACCGTGCCACGATTGCATTATGCAGCAGCAAAGCAAAGAGGTTTTACAGCAACCCGATTTAGAACCATGGCTCAAATTATATTTGTGGAAGAAACATGCAACCATAAAGAATTTATACAGAAGACTTTACTTTGATGGTGATCTTTTCATGCTCACAGTGGGTATTCATGCACCTGTAACAACACAAGGGCTTCTCTTCCCTTATCCCCAAGTTATATATTTCAGGCTATTATTAAGGAAAGGAAAGGAAAACTTATGTGACCTGTTTGCTATTAATCTTCTAGGATCTGAAGGGAAACACAAAATTCAAGTTAAGGCAGAGCCTCTGAAGCCAATAAGAAAAGCACAAGGAACAAGAAAAATAGTTGAAGAAGTACAGTAGTGAGAAGAGGGAAAATTAGTTTTCTTGCCATATCTTACAAGGCAAGATAAAGAAGAAAATAGATTAATTTTAGTCTAAGGAATTAGGCTCTTGACATATATATCAAGGGGAAAACTCCAAAGAGGATGCCAGTTCATTAATGAATTAAGAGGAGGACAGAATTAAATAATTCTGAAAATGGCTACACTATTAAATCTCATTGTGCAATCAATTAAGAAGAACAAAAATTAAAGCAATTTGAAAGATAATTTGGGAGGATTTTAAAAAGCTGTTCTTAAAAAAGCTGTGTTTGTGGGGAAGAAATTGGGAATTATTAAAGAGCATTGCACAAATTCAGGCAAGATTTGGACAAGCGGCTGGGGTATAAACTCACAAGAGGTTGTTTATTCAACATCTTTTTAACAATCTGGAAGATGGCCTATTGACCAGCTTCAAGAAAGCTATTTGGTGGCTCGTTAATTAAATGTGCATCTGATAACAAATTGTAAAATGCTGCCAAGGGAAAACAGAGAAGCAATACACCAGGGTCTGAAAAGGTTAGAAAATAGATTGTAAATTAGATTGGTCGGTGGGGTGGGATAACAACTTGGGAGTGGGAGGGACGGAGAATTACCAAAACCTTAGAATCAAACCATACATAGCCATCCAGAGAACAATTTGGTATAGGGTGGCTAAAAAATAAAGATCATTATTAATTATTTGTTGCTTGTTTGCACAGTCAAACAGGAGTTGTTGACTGGTTTGTTTTATCCAGACATCGAGTCCTTCCCAAGGACCTGGGATGCCAGAATTTTGTTATCAATATTGTTGCTCTTATAGGTATCGCCACAAAATGTAGGCTGTTCCCAGTAAAGTTGTTTTTTGTAGTTGGCTGATGGTGATTTCTGTGGCCCCTATGCTGTTGAGGTGCTCTTCAAGATGTTTGGGAATTGCATCTAGGGCGCCAATTACTACTGGGATTATTTTGGCCTTCTTCCACCATAGCCTTTCAGTTTCGATCTGAAGATCTTTGTATTTTGTTATTTTTTCTGTTTCTTTTTCTTCTATTCTGCTGTCACCTGGTATTGCTATGTCGATTATTTTGACTCTTTCTTTCTTTCTTTCTTTCTTTCTTTCTTTCTTTCTTTCTTTCTTTCTTTCTTTCTTTCTTTCTCTTCTTCTTCCTCTACAGAACAGAAGTTGAGTTGAAACACAGCTGGGCAGACCTACCTTTTGAATGGCTTCTGGACAATGGCATGCAATTGGATTGTTGTACACAGAATTTTGTACAAATGCTGCCCTTGAACACACAGAAGATGGCAGTGGCACCAGAGGGCATCAATTCCACCTGCCCCACCCACGCATTCATATCCATTAAACGACAGTGGTTCTCAAAATAGGTGAGATTTGTGCCTTTTTGTACAGGGCATTTATGTTTTTGGATTTCAAACCTATGTTTTTGTGAGTCTTTAGTTATTAGGTGCTTTTGGTTTCCCCAAGAGAGGAAAAGATGGAGTATAGAAGCATTTAATACAAATAACTTTTAAAAAAAGAAAACCCAGCTGATATTTGTGGAGGGAAATGGAGCTACATTCATCAATTCAGGCCAATATGCCTTCACTTACAGTGTTCTGCTGTGCAACACACCCAAAAGGAATATGATTGTGCTGGAGACACAACTCCTTTTAATTCATTAAGCATTTTAACTTTTATTATTCATCAGGTTTGTTTGTATACTATGGTTTGTCTGCTGTGGGTTGTTTTTTTTTTTTAACTTGAGCCATATATCATTTAATGGCAGGTTAATCAATTTATCTGCATTTTCTTCTGCCATTCTCTATCATCCACTTTAGAATCTCAAATAATTTGCTTTATTGTTCAGTATTTTAGGAAACTGTATATAAATTACAATAAGAGAGGCTATCGGGTGTGCACTGCACAAATGAATGTAAGAGAGAATGCTGACTGCCAAGAAACACTGGAACTGCTTCAATCATTATGGCTTGAACAGATAGCTTAATTTGCTTTATTGGGAAGGAAGGAAGGGGAGAGAGAGAGAGAGAGCTGGTCTTGTGGTAGCAAGCATGACTTGTCCCCTTTGCTAAGGAGGGTCCACCCTGATTTGCATTTGGATCGGAGACTACATGTGAGCACTGTAAGAGGTATGAGGCCACTCCAGGAAGAGCACCTGCCTGCTTGCATGCAGAAGGCTCCAAGTTCCCTCTCTGGCAGCATCTCTAAGACAGGGCAGAGACCAGAGAGACTCCTGCCTGCATCCTTGGAGAAGCTGCTGCCAGTCTGTGTAAACAATACTGAGTTTGTTAGACCAATGGTCTGACTCAGGATATGGCAGCTTCCTATGTTCCAAGGAAGGAAGAAGGAAGGAAGGAAGGAAGGAAGGAACTTTTTAGTGAAGTGGTCAAATCAAGAAAGTTCACCTGTCTGTAGTATTTGCAAAGATATTCTCCAGTTACCATTTTCCAATCATTCTATTAAAAGTATTGTACACTGCAAGTCAATGGCCAACAGATGTGTTCCTTCTCAGCACTGCCTAGCCCTGCTTTCAAATGTGGCTTTTAGCCAGAGTTAAGGGCTCAAGCAAGCCCTTAACCTGGGCTTCAGGATAGTGTTTTCACTGGGGCTATGTTCACCTAGAAGACACAGAGACAGGTGCCTAGAGCATGCCCCTGGTGACGCAGTGGTAAAACTGCCGCCCTGTAACCAGAAGGTTACAAGATCGATCCTGACCAAGGGGCTCAAGGTTGACTCAGCCTTCCATCCTTCCGAGGTCGGTAAAATGAGTACCCAGAATGTTGGGGGGCAATATGCTAAATCATTGTAAACCGCTTAGAGAGCTTCCAGCTATAGAGCGGTATATAAATGTAAGTGCTATTGCTATTGTTATGTGTTAGATAAAAATAAGGCCAGAGAGGCAGGTAGCTCGATCATCAGTCAAGTCCCAGCTGGGTAGGATTGTTCAGAAGCTGTGACAAAATCTGGGTAGGATACTCTCGACTGATGATCAAGCGCCCCACCTCCAACCTTGTTTTTATCTATCAAAAAAATAGATATCAAAATCAAAAATCCACAGCAGCACTTTCTCAGGGAGACCATTGATTAAGTGTGCCCAGCTCCTGAATTAGGAAGCTAATGATGATTGTGTGAATTGCTCGCCTATCGTTTATGTCACTGGTTCAGCACCTGCTGTGGATTTGGATCTTCAGAGATCTGCTCTCCCAGGTGGCTATACTGTACAGTCATGACAACCGATAGATAACAAGGTACAAGTTCAACTATTTTTTTTCTTCCACTCCGGAAAGTTCAGACTATGTATGGTTCTTTGGCAATCATCAGCCAAGTGAAAAAGAAAAATCACACAAATAGCATGCTCAGCTTCCTTGCTGCTCTGTGGCATTGCTGTCCACCTCCCAGTTAATATCCCATGAAGATGCTCACCTGCAATGGCACATTTTGCTTCCCACCACAAATGCATCACAGCTCTTGAAGCTACTCAGTAAAGCGACATCATCCTCAGTTACAGTGTAAGTGGCAGAAGCACAACATTAGAGAACTCAAAAAGTGGTGGGCAGGAGGAATGATATCAGGAATGCATTTCCACCAGCTACAGAGCAAGAGCAAGTAATAGATTTGTTGTGTATGTATTTCCTCATTGCCTCAGTTTAAGGTAATTTGGGTGCTGAAGCGATACCTGTGCTTTGTTGAAAAGCAACAATCAATAACTTGTTATAGCTTCAATAGCAAAAATTCTAGATATTTATAAGGAACTAGGAGCATGGGGTAATTTTAAACTCATGTTTCTTGAACTAGATTTGTGGCGGGCAGTTTCTACGTTTCTACCAAAGAATTTGAGCAAATTTGAACTTTTGAAGGAGGAATCTTGTGAATACAGCCCATGAAGAGAACTACACCTCTCTCCTCCTCCTTCAGACGATTGTTGGGTTGTTGATGCATGACAGAAAGGGTGGATTTTCCAGATTCCTTACTGGTCCTCTGATTCATTTCACCCTGTGTTCTACTCCTACAATGTTCCAGTTTAACTCTGGAATTGGAGCATGTGCAATTTACTACAACTTCCAGTTTCTTTGCAGGGCAATAAAAGGTCTTAATATGATTGCATCAGAATACTTAGCATTTGATTCTGAAGGCTCACTTCATAACAACCTTGTAAAATAATCAAGCACAATCGTCCCCACATTGCAGTTGGCCATCTGGAGCTAAGAGAGAGGGCCTTGCCTAAGACCACCGGATGCATTTATAGAAGAGGCAAGAACCAAATCAGCATCTTGCCTTGTCTCTTCACCACCACACCACACCAGCTCTCAGTCATGAATATTTGTGCAGTGTGATGACTAATGTTCTCTTGCACAACCAGTAAGACTTCCACTGCATAAAAGACATCTTGGTCAACTTTAAGGAGCATTGACAAGGCAAAGGGGGATACACAGATCAATTGCCACTTGGTGAGTAGTCTATATTTTTTCACCATGGTCCTTTCATAGTCAGGACAGGACTGCCAGTAAGGTTGGGGAGCAGGAATGTCCGTGTGTATGCATGTGTGCACACCTCTAACCTGCCCTCTCAGCTCACCAAGGACAAAGACTCTCTCCCCTGATACAACAGGGGTGGGGAAGGGTGTTTCCTATTGGCTGGAGTGAAGTGGGATCGCACTGAGCTTCTGGGTGGGTGGGTGGAAGGGAAAATGCCCATGCAAAGGAAATAGCTTCTTCCCTTTGTCCAGTCCCACTGCCAGCAGTATTGCATCCAGGTAAACACACACTCAGTGCATATGGGTGGAAAAGCACAGCCTCCCCCTTTCTTAATCACCACTGTGTTTGTAATGCATGGTGTATATGCATGTATCTGTTCCATATGAATAGAAGAGCATGTGTGTGGCCATGTATGTCCACAAGGAGCGGATACAGGCAACTCCCTTCCACAGCCAGCCATCATGCATCCCCTCAGACGTCCTGAAATATGGATACTGAAGCGCCTACCTGTGCAAGACCAAGAGAGCTCTCCAGACCCACGCTTATCATCTCCTCCCCCACCCCCGGTGTGGTCAGCCACCCAGCCATTCCTTGTTCTTTGATCTGATCACCTTATAATCAGAGATGTACCACTAATTCTCCAGTTCTGATCAGGCAAACGCACTTGTATCTCTCTTATCAGTTCCTTTCATAATTTCTTGAGATTTACTACCTCTGAGGAGGTGGTTTGAAATATTGAATCCTTGCCCGCTGCTTTTAGAATGCAGAGAGAGACGGAGGGAGGGTGGGGAGAGAGAATCATACAGAAGTGAATGCCGTGGTTTCTTCTTCTTCTCCCAGGGTCATTTAAATGCCATGCAAATTGCTTTGGGTCTATTGGATGGCTTATATGCAGTTTAGCGGTGGCCTTCATCCTTGTTATGTATTACTAGCATTGCTGGTGAAGAGCCATTGCTTTGTGGAGATTCCCACCCTCTGCTTCCTGAACGCTCAAATGTGCACAATATGTTAAACAGTAGGCTTCCATTTGCCTGCACAGAAAATGTACAGTTGTCCTTTAATTTGTCTGCCTCCTGCTTCTCTGTTTAAAAAGATATAACCCCAGAGTAATGTTTCTGGCCCCTTATTAATTGACTAGCTCATGTGCTCTAATATTAACCAGTTAAAAAGAGAGATACCGAGCTGAAGCACGATTCGTCTTCCCGGGCAACAGGTGAGTAAATGCGACACGTCTGAAATGAACGTTGCAAGGGCAGGCAGCTCAGTGTGAGCATGGAATCTTCCACAGTCAAATAAATTACCCAGAGTGTTAATTAACTCTCATCTATATTCGTGTCATTAGCTCTCATTCAGTCGTAAACTGTTTGATCATTTAAATAATGGAATAGCCTTGATATGACTGAGCAAACAACAAGCTACCCCAATGAATGAGAGAGACTGGATGACAGTGACTGCAACGTGGGGTCTGATTGCCCTCCCGCTCAAACTCTCCCCTCTCAGCTGCGGGGAAATGAGCCAAATGCTAACAGGGGCAGGCAGCCAATCATGTCTTGCAGGGAATCAGTATGGTCATTGCAAAATCTGGCCTCTCTTGGGCACTCTCAATGTCTTCCCATTATTAATCTTGACAAAATGTGTGCTTTTCATCTACATGGGGTAGAATATAAATGCCCTCACCCAAAGCCCCAACAACAGTTATATGGAGAGATGGGAAGCTGCCTTATACTGAGTCAGACCCTTGGTCCATCTAGCTCAGTATTACTGACACTGACTGGCAGCAGCTCTCCAGAGATGCAGGTAGGAGTCTCTCCCAGCCCTACCTGGAGATGCTCCCGAGGACTGAACCTGGGACCTTCTGCATGTAATCAGATGCTCTCCACTGAGCTTTGGCCCTATTCCCTGAGAGGAATACCTTACAGCACTTGCATGTATTCACCCATCCAAATGCAAACCAGGGAAGACCCTGCTTAGCAAAGGGCACCATTCATGCTCACTACCACAAGACCAGCAATCCTCCCCTCTCCATGCTAGAAGATGGGGAAGCATGGCATTGTTCCTCCTACAATGAAGCTAAGTTAATGAGCACAGCTCCAGAGTCTCTGACCTAACTCTGATCTCCCATTCTTAACAAGCCGCACCAACGGCTCCATCTGTAGCACGGCCACAACAGAGCTGCAAGACCAGCATAACTTCACAGGTTGTGACACAGTGCTAATGTCACCATTATTACACCCCATCCTAAGGAATTTTGTCCCGGCAGCTTATTTTAGGATCAGGCTGCTGGTCCCTTTTCACTCACCTCCTTTTAAAGGTGACCTTTTCCAATTATGCATCCTATTGCCCTTTATTGCCGGCATTTATGAGGTCTCTAAAGCTCACCAATTATTTTTGCATCTGTTCTGCGTATCGTAATCGCAGATTGCAAGACCATTGAGCCTGCACCTTTTGAAAGATGCATGTTGTTATGGAAGGAAGAATGGAAACATATCCAATAAAAGGGATAATGGAAGATTCCCCTGAACTCCTTTTCCATTTCACCCTGGAATGCCCAGTACAAAGACAAGCAATTTCCCATTGGAGTTCTGCAAAGGTTCCATAAAGTGATGATTATTCCTTTTCTAGTACTCAAGGCATCAACAGAACACTCATTTGACTCTTCAAGCACCATTAAATTAAACCCTTAACACTACTATAAAGTGTTACTAGCACATGCAATTATACATCTCAGTGTTTCAGTGCAGCTCTGCTGCAGAAAGCAGCGTGTGTGTGTGTGTGTGTGTGTGTGTGTGTGTGTGTAACACAAAAAACAAAACAAAAAAAGAACCACCAGGCCATCTCATTCATCTCATTCAGCCATGGCGTTGTACCCACAATGCACTGATGCAGTCTGAGATGTGACTGCAGAGAAGGCGCTTTAGCACTGCCAGTAATAAGACGACTGCCATTTTGGTGCAATTGAGAAATATAGCACTATAACATCCAGAGGTGCAGAAAATAAACTGCATCATAGTCAGGTAAATACAGATCGACAGAGAAGTGTGCTTATAGAAGACGAGAGACAACATTTTTGATAGCTATTCAAGGGAGAGGATCAGCTTCAGTCGTAGAGCTGCATCTTACGTTCCTTTCCTGACTGATTTAATGTCTACTTTGGGTTCCCCGCCAGCACCACCACCCCATTACCTATTGAGAACCTATAAAATCAAAACTCAAAATGCAGAGGCCTGGAAGTTACAGCACGTCCCTGCCGATTTGCAGACTTCAGTGAACTCAATGTTCACTTTGTGGCTGCTCACTTCTGGGACCCAAGAGCATGCATTTATTATCCGGATTCTGAAATTGCTATTTATCACATTCTGATGAGTTCTAGGGTCACATTACAGGTTCATCATATTAGGCTGCATCCCAGAGTGGCAAGATAATGAAAACACAGCACAGTCTCAACATAATATCAAGCATCAGGATTTGGGGATGGGGGGGCCTATACAATTATGCCTTTCAAACTAATCTCTTGGTGCATTTATATAATGCACTTTGCATCAGCTTTCATGTTGACAAAGTCAGAATGGAATGTCTACTGTGCCTATTTCGGAACAGTGGAATTACAAAGAAAGAAAGTTGGTTATATTTCACAATTACTTCTCGGTGTAATAAAGCATCTTGTATGTTTGGAAGGAGAGGAGAGCTGGTCTTGTAGTAGCAAGCATGACTTGTCCCCATAGCTAAGCAGAGTCTGCCCTGGTTGCATATGAATGGGAGACCTGATGTGTGAGCACTGGAAGATATTCCCCTCAAGGGATGGGGCCACTCTGGGAAGAGCATCTAGGTTCCAGGTTCCCTCCCTGGCAGCATCTCCAAGATAGGGCTGAGAGAGACTCCTGCCTGGAACCTTGGAGAAGCTGCTGCCAGTCTGTGAAGACAATACTGAGCTAGATGGACCAATGGTCTGACTCAGTATATGGAAGCTTCCTATGTTCCTATGAATGGAAACAGCGTGCCTATAATGTATATACTCGTATCCCTGGTAGAGAGGTTTGGAATTGATTCAGAATCTGTAAAATGAATTTGAAGAGAGAGAATGGTTCCTAGTGCCCTTGTATACTAGTGTACACATCAAAGGCACTAATATTTCTATCACACTTTCAACTTTTAAACATGATTGTCCGTCACCAGTCTTGGATGGAAATGTTCCTTGCATTAAAAAGTGGAGAAGTTGGAACTTAGGAAGCTGCCATATACTGAGTCAGACCATTGGTCTATCTAGCTCAGTATTGTCTACACAGACGGGCAGCAGCTTCTCCAAGGTTGCAGGCAGGGATCTCTCTCAGCCCTATCTTGGAGATGCTGCCAGGGAGGGAACTTGGAACCTTCTGTTCATCCCAGAGTGGCGGCTCCATCCCCTGAGGGGAATATCCGACAGGGTTCACAAATCAGGTCTCCCATACATATGCAACCAGGGCAGACCCTGCTTAGCTAAGCAGACAAGTCATGCTTGGTTTTTAGATGGAGACAGCTTTTTGGATGGAACGCATCTTCTGAGCACCTAAATTAAAGTCCAAAATTGAGAAAGTGGTGATAGGGCCCCTCTAAAAGTAGTGTACACTTTTCAAGAAGGTGTAACCATTTCCTCTACTCCATTGCAAGCAGTTTTCAACTCCACATACCTCTCCTGATTTACAACAAACATTATGGCCCATACTGGCCTCCTACTATGAGTTCACCAGATTGGGACAGAGATGAAATCAAAGCACCCCTTGTTAGTGCAAGCGTACCCAGACTTGTGAGTTTCTTTCCCCAAGTTGTGAGATGTAGCCCATATGAGGACATTCAGTTCTTCAGGATATGGCAAGTTTGGAGGTCTCTCCCAAAGCTTAGATTTCACCCTGAGTAGATTATCTGTCGGGGACGTGACAGGTGATGCATGCAACTGGAACAGACAGACCACATCAAAAGCAAAATTTTGATCGGGTCATAGTCATGCATGGCTCAGTAATATCCAGACTAGAGTGTTGACAGGAGCCAAGTGTGCTGAGCACATTGCTCTGGTATGGTCCCATTTTCACTGGCACTAATCCATTTCCAAGCTCAGTGCAGAATGCTTCTTTTAATAGTGAAGGCTAGGAGGAGTTAGAGCAGAATTTCTTAAAGACTACCTTCGCCTATATGTACTCATCGAGGAACATCCAAGTTCTTTTCTCACACTCCCTTCCAATTCCACCTACCCCAAGCAAGAAGACACAAGCAGCAGACCTAGACAGCCAAGGAGCTGTCCAACAGAACAGGAGCAGAGACAGCCGGGAAACCAGGGCTGGTGAGGGAGCTGTCCAACCGCTGAAGGGAACCTCCCTCCCAGAGCTGCAGCATCAGCAGTTAGCAAGCAAAGCCTGAAAGGTTTTATAGTGGAGCTGATTGCTGTACTCCATCCTCAGTCTCAACTGGGCTCTGATCCAAACTGGATCTTGCTCACCCCCCTCCCTCCTCCCAATTAGGGCTGACCGAGTGGAGGCTTTGGGTGGCTGAACAAATGCAGCATCTCCAATTCTTGGGTGTTTTCTGGATCCATCTTCACCCCTGCTCCTGAGATCCCTGTGGCAATGAGGAAGGGGGGCTCCAAAACTGGGGTCATGGGTTCAAACAGGGAACAATTGGTCTTTAATATCTCAGCCTTCTCAAGCAGGATATCATTGGAGGGAGGGGGGACTCCCTACCATCCCTCAGCAGCTATTGACTGTCCAGGGTCCCAGTAGGGTTTTGCGTCTCCTAGGAGGAGGAGGAGGCAGATATGGGCATGGATGGGCTGTGACCTTCCGTGTGTGTGTGTGTGTGTGTGTGTGTGTGTGTGTGTGTGTGTGTGTGTGTGATTTTCATCATGGCCCCACAGTTGTGTAATGCACTCCCCAAAGAGGCCCATTTGACCCTGTCTCTGCTGATCTTAACATGGTACAGGCAGTCCCATAGAGCAATTGGTGAAGGTCCTGTAGATTAATGAACTCATTCTATAGTGGCTGGTTTTTCTGATGTTGAACAACTCTTAATGTCTTTGATTTATTGTTGTGTTTGTACTGAGATTAGTTATCTGCTTTGGGGGTCTTTTTAAATACAAAGAAAGTGGGATATAATTATTTCATAAACTAGTGTCATGACTGGGCCTAGGACAGAGTGCATATTTTTGGAAACCAGTGATTCTTCAAACATGTGGTCTTTGAAAAGTTCTTTCTGTATTTATTGTACAAGTAAGTATGCATATCATATCAGTATAATGTAAGTTACAGTGTAAACTGCTTTGGGATTATTTTAATGAAGAGCAGTGCAGAAATTATGCAAACAATCAATCAATATCCTACTCTTCCTTCAAGGAGCTCAAGGCAACGTATATTCTCCCCATGGACTCTAGGTCTGTCAACTGCATTGTGCGGTAGGCTGTGAACCATGCAGGTTATCTTTCAGGCAAGCTTGCCCACCATTCCTGAGTTTCCCATCTAAAAGCCTCTGAGGAACTTCTACAGAGCCCGCAAGGTCTCTAGGACCTTGGTCAAAGGTCCCTAGCACCTAGGTCAAATCCAGGGTGCTGTTGTTTTTCAGCATAACAGCAGGTGTCAAGATGTCACTAGCTCAGAGTGCCTATTTCTGGCTGTGTTGCGCATTACAATTTGGACAGCTTTGGGCCTCAGGCACGTTACATGCACACCGCGAGGGAACATGAATTTATATACTTAGTTTCCTGCCTGTACCTTCTTCTGCAGATAAAATAGGGCACTTCAATTTCCAGCTCTGTCAGATGGTATCATTTACAAGCATTCCATTCACTTAACACTAAAGAAAACCAGGTCCCACACTTTCCAGGACATTGCCATGCTATGAGAAGTCAATCAAAGCACCTTTGCCACTGGGCACTGGGCAGCCACTCTAAGTGTTATGAGTAATAACAGCCTAAGCCGCTTATCTAAGGTTAGAATTTAAATTGCGAGCCTTCAGCACTGAACCTTCTTCTGACAATCATATAGCTATATGAAAAGGGATTCTTCCCCCCCCACACACACCTTCTTCTTTTTCTTTTTAACTATTAGAGGAATAGATTCCTGGAATAGTCCTGCTTAAACAGTTCTGGTGCAAGGAATTCCATTTGGTTCAAGAAAGATAAATCTGAGTATGTAAAACTGCCTTCTACGAATTGGATCATCAGTATATCCAGCCCAGTATTGTCTTCTCTGACTGCCAGCTGTTGTTCGTGGCATCTTTTTAAAAACTGAAGCTGCTTTCTCCTGAGCCAGATCATTCATACATCTAGCTCAGGATTGTCTGCACTGACTAGAAGTGCTATTCAGAGCATGAGCCGGGGGTCTTCCCCACCCCTAGCTGAAGAAACGGATTGCCAGGAAACTGCAAGGACAAAAGGAAGTACTTCTTTCACACAGTGCATAATTCATCTGTGCAGTTCTCTGCCTTGGGATTTGGTGATGGACACCAGGTTGGGTGGCTTTAAGCAGGGATTAGGTAAATCACTGGCTACTAGTCTGGATGGCTATAGGCTGCCTCTGGGTTCCGAGTAGGGATGTGCACAAACAGTTGATGCCGAACCGGTTCACCTCGAACCAGGGCTGGTTCGAGGGTTCAATCACTGAACGAATGAGGGGCGGTTCAGTCCGTAATCGAACTGAACCAGGCCTGGTTTGGATGAACCTGTTCAGCATGGTGAGGGGTGGCCAGGTGGAGGTGGTGAGAGAGGCAGCACGGCTGCCAGCACCACTGCTCACCGCCACTTGACAACGTGGCACAGCCACAAACGCGCTCCCCTTTCTTTGCCAAGCCGCTGCTGAGCTGGTGGTGGCTTGGTAAAGGAGGGAGAACATGCTTGGGGCTACTCCAGGAGGGTGAGTGGCTGTGAGCTGCAGCAGTGGCAGCCATGATGCCTGGGTAAACACCTGTTTTTTCTCACCACCCCCACCCACCTCCCCCATACCCAAATAAAGGGCACCCTCATTGGATTCCCCTTTACAAGTAAAGTCTGCTTAAATTGCTCAAACTGGTTCAATCAAAAGGGCCAGACTGGCTGGTTGGTTCAACCGAACTGGTTCGGAGCAACACAGTTTGAACATAGGAACAGAGGGAAATGCCATATACTGAGTCAGACCATTGGTACATCTAGCTCAGTCTTGTTTACCCTGACTGGCAGTGGCTTCTTCAAGTTTGCAGGCAGGAGTCTCTCTCAGCCCTATCTACGAGATGCCAGAGGGGGAAATTGCGACGTGCTCTTCACAGAGCAGCCCCATCCCAAAGGGGAATTTTTTACAGTGCTCACATGTAGTCCCCCATTGAATTGCAATCAGGGTGGACCCTGCTTAGCAAAGGGGACAATTCATGCTTGCTAAAGTTTTGAATAGAGTCATAGGTTTGGCTTAAATAGATTCATATTCAAACAGAACCACTTGTTTGGTTCATGCACACCCCCAGTTCAGAGACAGGATGCCTCCAAATACCAGTTGCATGGGAGCAACAGCAGGAGAGGGGACATACCTTCACCTTCTCAGAGGCATCTGGTGGGCCACTGGGAGAAACAAGATGCTGAATGCCATAGGCCTTGAGCCTGATCCAGCAAGTCTCTTCTAGGATGAGCCATTTTGGAAGGGCAGTATATAAATCAAATGAATCAAATGAATCAAAAGAATAAATAAAATGTTTATTTATTGATTTGATTTGTATACCGCCCTTCCAAAATGGCTCAGGGCAGTTATGTTCTTATGTAAGATACTAGGGATAGGACCTGGGGCCTTCTATGTGCAAACCAGGTGCTCTACCACTGAGCTACAGCCCGGTGGGGGCGGGGGCTGAGAGTGGGAAATAGAACCCACAAAGTGTTATTTTTATTTGGCAGGTACAGAGATGCATAAGTGCAAGGGTGCTGAGAAAAAATGGTAAACAATGGGGCTGAAAGGCCATGAAATACAGTGAGTATAATCTGTGACATCTCTCTCTCTATATATAATACACTCAGGTTGTACATGGCAAGCCCCGCCCACACAGTGCTTTCCCAATTGGAGGGAACAGAACAGAAGCACCATGGTGATTGGGCAGTGGGGATTCCATATGCAGGTAGGGAAGAGGAACGGATAGTGGGGTCAGTGAGTGAGCGAGGGGCGGGAACGGGTGAGCGGTGGGGAGAGGCGAGTGAGAGGGGAGGAGCGAGAAGGTGATGGGCAGGGAGGGACAAGTGGTGGGGAGGGGTGGGGGTGGCGGGGAGTGGGTGGCTGACACGGGGCAACAAGAGCAACAAAGTCCTGGAGGCTCTGTGTGGGTTCAGGTAGTTTCAAATGAATACAAGATAAGCCCAGCCATCACCACAGCAATATTTAGCAACAACACAATCTTCCTAGCTTTGCTATGCTAATATATGTGCTATGCTGTGTCATGGCAAAGAAAACCTTGGTCTTAATTGGGACCTAAACAAATAGAATCAAGCTCTCTGTCACATTCCAGTTCAGCTTTTTCTTGTGTTTTCTTCAAAACACTTTGAAGTTGGGTTGTTGTTGGGTTTTTTTGCAGTTACTGTCTTTAACGTGCTGAGTCTGAGATGCAGTTTTAAGACAACAAAGCCACATAGGAGCACTGGAAGTTGCCTTTTACCAAGGCAGGCCATTATTCCGTCTACCTGACTGGGAGCAACTCTCCCAGGTGCCAGGCAGGCGTCTCTCCCAGCCCTACCTGGAGATGCTGCCAAGGATTGAACCGGGGACCCTCTGCCTGCCAAGCAGATGCTCTACTGAGCAATATTGAGATGCTCTGCTGAG
The DNA here is from genome assembly GCF_027244095.1 of Hemicordylus capensis. Classification (NCBI taxonomy): domain Eukaryota; kingdom Metazoa; phylum Chordata; class Lepidosauria; order Squamata; family Cordylidae; genus Hemicordylus; species Hemicordylus capensis. The sequence continues at coordinate 27,226,256 of NC_069667.1, forward strand.
CTACAGCCCATCCCTATAATTTCCTGAAGATGTTGCAAAGGTACACTGCATCTAGAATAGACACTGTAGAAATATATTCTCTTTGTAAAGAATGTAATTGCCAAGCTTCCAATTACGGAAACTGATCGGTATTTCAGACGTCACCTCCAGCTTCAGGAAAGATTGACCATTATCATTACAAAATTCACATCTCAGTCAGACCACGGAGAGTTACGCCCCACCACACTTCAACTATATAAGGCAAGGTGATGAATACATAAAAGCCTGCCATTTTTCAAAGGAGGCATAGCATTTCCCCACAGAATCTTTGCTTCCCAAATGAGAAGCCGTTTATGATTCTGGGTCACTAAATATAACTAGAGCCACACCATTTTATAACATGTTTAATGTCATGTTAGGCATGCTCAGCAGCGACAGATCGAGAGCAGAAGCGATCTGCTTCTTAAGATAAAGAACAAATGGGCTTAATCTTCTTGAGATAAAGAAAATCATCACTTTGAAAAGTGCCTCTTTGCACAGTTAGTTGAGGAAACCAAGTCATTTGTGCTTTTGACCATGCCTGCCCACGTTCTGACTTCCACATTTGAAATTATAGGGTTTTAAAAATGTTTTAAAGTTCCAATCTGGGACAGAAGCCAAATGCAGTAGTCTGGAACTGTAGATGTGTAATGAATCATAGTTTGCTCAGCATTTGAAGATGCATATCTGTGTGCATATTTTAAAGCATGCCCAGGGTGACCAAATGTCTAATGACCATATTGGTAGTGATGCTGGCGACCCATGCAACAGCTTGGAATTGAGTTGGTCTGGGGGGGAAAGCACTTGTTAACTGTTGTGATCTTGAGAAAGTGATTGAGAAAATTCTTGGATCTTTCTCAAGAAGTGCCCAGAAATTCTGATGTTGGAGAAATTTTGGTTCCAACCCTAAAATAGGACTCATAGATTAAGAAACCCAGGTTAATCAAGGATACACTAGCTTCAGTCCAAAGATCAACAAGACCATGTATATGTGAAACTGGAATATACAGCCATGATCACACACACGCCAAAAAGGTGGATTTCTGCCATTTGGAGCTCTGAAAACCAGCGCTCTGAACTTTAGCAAATAGAGTTGGAGAAAATTTGGTTCTAACCCAATCCAACCTCCAATCCGCTTCTCCAGGGTCAGACTGCCTCTGATGCCCTCTGAAGTGGGCAATATCGGGCCACGTCCAACCTTCCAACCCACTTTCACAGCCCTACTGCCTAGTCCATCATCTGCTTCTCCTATTGACCCACCAGATACCACTGGAATCCCATTAGCATGAAATGAAGATAGATGCTCCCGGGGTTTCAAACAGGAGTGTTTTTCAGCCTGTCTTTGAGATGCCAGATTGAACCTGAGACCTTCAGCATGCAAAACAGGTGCTCTTCCACTGACTCATGGGCAGCCTCTGGACATTTTCCAGAGGTGGGGGTAAAGCCAGCACTCCTATACCATTGAATTCAATGGGAACTGGTTCAGTCTTGGGGGTCAACCGCCCCTCTCCCCCCACCCAGACACCCATGGTACAGTCCCTCTTTACAAGCCGGTGGGTCCCAGGGACTGGACTTTCTCAGTAGCAGTACCACAACTGTGGCATTCCCTCCCCAGTAGATCGCACAAGCTCCCCGCTTTCCATGCTTCAGTGGATGTCAAACATGTTTCTATTCCAGAGCAGTTTTACATTCACTGTTCTAAATTCAGATTTGCAGCTGCTATTATTTATATTACTATTGTTGCTTTGCATTTGTTCTTAATGCTTTCTTATAACAACCATGCATGTAAACCACTTTGACAATTTTGATTAAATGAAGGATAAGGAAGTAAGCCTACGCTGGCCATTACTCTGCTCACTCAATCAGAAAAACACCCCCTGGGTCTCCTTTCTGCAAACCACATGCTTCTTGGACCTCCCGACTGGGGGACAACAAGCATGTGAATGGCTACAAGCATGGCTATAACATCTGTATTTCCCAGATTATGACAGGAACTGCTGGTCGATACAGTGTTGAATAATCTTGTGGATAAATATTCAGTGTGCTGGGTTTCCTCCCAAGGCCGTCTGCCAGACCCAGATGACTCTTGCAGACGCACAGTAGCCTGACTTACAGATTGGCCTCCAGAGAGGAATACAAAGATAGGATATTAACACAAAATGCAAAGGCAGACAGACATGGTGGCATTTTCTCTTGGCTGTATTAGTCTACCTGATCCATTGCCAAATCTTCCTTCTCCTCTGTACACATTTATGATAAATGTCTTTTCCTATCTTACGGGTCGATCGGTCTGCTCTATAGGCCTCCCACAGTCTTCTTGTATTTAGATGCAAATTATTCTCTGCAATTTTTAAAATATATTAATCACCAATGCAGGCTGATTTTGAGATTACCAAGGAAGAGCCAGAAATCTTTGAGTCTCAATATTAGTGATTCAAAGAAGGAGTGCAGACTCTCTCAAATACAATTCCAAATAGCCCTTAAGAACATTTGCATTAATCAGAAACGGTCTGATAAGAACATAAGAATGTTCTGGATGCCTTTAATAGGGGTTTGGATAATGTCATGGAGGAGAGGTCTATCATTGGCTACTAGCCAGAGGACTAAAGGCCACCTCTAGCCTCAAAGGCAGGATGCCTCTGAGTAACAGTTGCCCCAGTGACTCAGCCCTTCCTCCTAGGCTGTCCTTTCTAGGCCAGGTTGTGGTTAGGGATTCATGACAAGGTAGCCGTTCTCCTCTGCAAGGCCAGGTTCACACACACACACACACACACACAACGCAGCACGTAGGGCAGGATATTCTGAGATGGGTGGATTTGCACGACGTGGCTGATCTCAGAATACTGGGACGGACAGCAGAAGCAGGGGATGCATGCCCAAACCGTCTGTGTTGTGTGTGAGCCCTGTCCATGAGGGTGGTAGAGTCAGGATCCCAGGGAGCATTCCCTTCCTAATCCCCGGGCAAACATATGGACTGGCCTCTGTGCACACATTCGGCATGCCTGTGTGGTTCTTTCCTTTTTCATGGAAGCTGTTCCCACCAGCCTGTCAACAGTACACAAGGTTATCCTTTGCATCTAAACTACAGGGTCTCCGTGGGATAAAAATTATCATCCTGATTACTTTAAACTCCCACCGAGATGATGCAAGACGTTTATTAAGTTTCTGACAAGTTAATTATAAGGATGAAGAGAAGTCTTAGCTCCTGGTTTGAAAAGAATGACATTAAACAAATAGAGGACTGAGCACATATGCCGGTCCAGGGAGGAATATTTAACCCTGAGCAATTAGCAATCCAAATTCAATATTTTGAAACAGAGGAGACGCAAGAAGGCTTAAATGGTAGAGAGGCGGGTGGAACTTCTAGGACACTGTACAGGAGAGCTGGTGCAGGAGAGCTGGCCTGGTGGTAGCAAGCATGAATTGTCCTCTTTGCTGAGCAGGGTCTGCCCTGGTTTGCATTTGAATGGGAGACTACTGTGAACACTGTAAGATATTCCCCTCAGGGGTTGGGGCTAGCTCTGGGAAGAGCATCTGCATGTTCATATGCAGAAGGTTCCAGTTTCCCTCCCTGGCAGCATCTCCAAGATAGGGCTGAGAGAAAGACTCCTACCTGCAGCCTTATGGAAGCTGCTGCCAGTCTGTGTAGACAATATTGAGTGAGACGGACCAATGGTCTGACTCAGTATATGGCATTTCCCTCTGTTCCTATGTCCCTACAGTGTTGAAGTCAGTGAGGCGGTTCCCACAATCAGTAACTGGGTAGGAAAAGAGGGGGTTTATCCTCATAGTAAAGGACCTGAATTCAAATCCTCGTTCAGCCAAGACACTCACTGGATTACTCCAGGCTAGTCACTTCTCTCAATCAATCATCTTTATTACAGCCAAAGACCAGCACAGGATATAGTACAGATACAATCAAATAAAAAATCATTAAAATTATTATAAAGCAGATGGATACACCAAAAATGCTCTGATTCCATAGCTATAATTAGCCTATAAAATTATGATTATGATTAGTGAAATACAACTCTAAAAACTGTGGGGTGATTAATAAAATAAGATAAAATGGGTAAAATTATGCTTATGGAGATACAATGCTAGAAGCTGTGGGGAGGTCACTTCTCTTTCAGCCCGACCTACCTCACAGGGTTGTTGTGAGGATAAACATAACCATGTACGCTGCATTGAGCTGGACTGCATGGCGGAATAGTGTCCTAAACCAAAGTGAGCCACATTGAAATCCCAAATATGATCCATGGCACCACACTTTCTTGAGCTTGCATGGTAGCATTCACTTTGAAAATTGTACATGCATTTGCTAGGATTAAGAGAAAAGGAAAAGGAAAGAACACTATTTCCTTGTTCAACCAGATAGGATCCTACAACAGGTAAACAACTGTACTGAGTAGCAACCCATTGGTTTTTAATTAATACCATTTTTATTGATTAGGAGTTGCAGTGTCCATTATATTTAATTACTGCCACATACAGCTCCCGAGGAAGCTGCCTGCAGAACTGGGGTGAATTTTTTCTCCAATGCACAGCTTTCCCCCACTGGTAGACACACAAGTACTGCATGAGGGTGGTTGCTAATAAGGCAACGGCTGCTAAATTGAGCTTTCCAGTACAGTCCTGGAATTTGGGAGACAATAATTGATTTCATTTCTCTGGCCTTGGCTGGCGGCTGAAAGGCAAGAATTTACCCTAATCAGGAGAAAAATCTATTTTCCATTCCACTAGGATGCACTCTTGCAGGAAAGGGTGTCTTTTAAGCAGAAGTCAATATGCTTGCTGAAAGGCTAGCAGGCCCCAGACAGCAAAGCTCAATTTCAATACTTCTGGATTAGTGTAGCGGTTTTTAAGATGTGTTTGCGGAAACCCTGGGGTTCTTCACACTAACCCCCGGGTTCCTCTGTGAGAAAATCTTTGTAACAGCAGCAGTTAGTAGAAGGCCGCTTCCTGTGTTCCTATGACCCCCCAAGACTAATCCCCGCCTTATAATCCCCCCATGAAACCCTAGCCTCAGAGCTCTTTCCTCAGCTGCAAGAACTTGCCTCATGTGTGAGGAATCTGCCTAAGTTCATGCTCCCGTCCCCAGTTTACTGTCTCAGATCTTGACCCCTGCCTGGCTTTGGCTGCCTCCAGCCCCTTTGAACTCTTTTGCAGCTCTGGAATATGGCCCCCTGCCTGTTTGGGTCCATGCTTCTGCATCTGGCCCACTTGCAGCTTGGTCTTGGGAGGAGAGCTTGCTACATGTGGTAGCAAGCACGACTTGTCCCCTTAGCTAAGCAGGGTCTGCCCTGGTTGCATATGAATGGGAGACTAGATGTGTGAGCACTGGAAGATCTTCCCCTCAGGGGATGGATGGAGCCACTCTGGGAAGAGTAGAAGGTTCCAAGTTCCCTCCCTGGCGTCTTCAAGACAGGGCTGAGAGAGACTCCTGCCTGCAACCTTAGAGAAGCTGCTGCCAGCCTGGGTAGACAATACTGAGCTAGGTGGGGAAATGGTCTGACTTGGTAGAAGGCAGCTTCCTATGTTCCCCTCTAGTTCCCAGCACTTCGTTGCCTGGAGGCTGACCGGTGCCAAATCTGACACATGTGTGCCCTGACCACTGAGGGACCCAAATGATCTTCATAATTCAACCTCAACTCCACAGTTTGGAACGTCGGAAGCTGCCTTCTACCAAGTCAGACCATTTCCCCACCTAGCTCAGTATTGTCTACACAGACAGGCAGCAGCTTCTCCAAGATTATAGGCAGGAGTCTCTCTCAGCCCTCTCTTGGAGATGCTGCCAGGGAGGGAACTTGGAAACAAGCAAGCAGGGGCCCCGCCATCCGCTAAGGGGAATATCTCACAGTGCTCACACATGTAGTCTCCCATCCACATGATAACCAGGGTAGACCTTGCTTAACAGAGGAGACAACTCATGTCTGTGACCACAAGAGCAGCTCTCCTTCCATTGAGCAGATACAAAATTTGCTGCTGTCCCACGTGGATGTCATCAGATCTTTACTGGTCAGCCTGCTTATCTTTCCTTTTTCTCTCGGCAAACCAGATGCATGTAGGTTTCTTAAAAAGGCACTGTGTTCATGGCTTTCCCCCACCCCACAACATATTCTTATGCATCAGAATCCCCTCCACTTCCATTCACATCATTATTAATATCATCATCATCATCATCATTATTGTTATTGTTATTACTACCACCACCATTTTCTATTCCAAAGCTGGGAATTACACCACAAACAGACCACTTTGCTTTCGTTTCCATTATCCAAATTACCCCATCTGCTTACATTATCCAAATACTGAAATGTGTCTTGAAAAACCATCATTTTGGGCATTTGTGATTTTTTCTTACTTAATCATGTTGCAAAGTCAACGTGACATTATGCAGTCAGGGGAAGGAGTCCAAAGTAGTCTAGGAGAATTCTAGTGCTTGCAAGAGACTGGAATTTGGACAAGAGTTGAGAAGGAAGTTCAGGAAAGGCTGACAGATTCCCCTGTATTTTAGATCTGCATTTTTCAGGAGCAAACTACATGTCACGTGCAAATGTACGTACTAAAGCCCGGACAGATGTTCTTGTTTATGAAAAGCAGCCTCAGGATGCTGTGATTTTGGAGGGGAGGGACTAAGTAGGGTTTTTTTTAACATGCAACCAGACACAAAATGAGCAGTTCTTTAAAAAAAATGTGCCATTCAAAAATTCAAGTCATACAAAAGTTGTGTAAAGAGTGGGTGATAGCAATGAGAAATGACCAGGCTTCTGTAGAACCCAGACCCTAATCAAACGAAACCATTTCACCTCCCCCTGCCAGAGATGCTTCCCACAGACCCCTCTGCTACTCCCCAGGCTTCTGCAGTGAATATCTTCTGCAATACTGCTGTCAAATTCCCAATTCTGAGGGTTTTCTCCCTTGCGATGTAGCCTACAAAATGTCGTGAAATGAGACTCTAGGCAACTAAGTATGTGTGCACAGACAAGAAGAATGTACCGGTGTGTGTTGTAGCAGCACAGACCATGCAAATTGCACTCACCTATCATTGTGCAGTCCTGAATTTTCTTTTCAAAAGGCCCTGAAACAGCAGCTGGAAGAGGTGCTTGGAGCTTTTCCTTCCTGGCCATTTTCCTGCCCTGCAGAAGAACATAAGCACACCAGGAGGATCTCTTTAGAGCAGACCAAACATAATCTAGGCCAGCTTCTTGCATCTCACAAAGGCCAATCAGATTCCTCCAGGAAGTCCACAAGCAGGAGATGAAGGCAAACAGCTTCCACCTGTGGTTCTTTGAAAGCAACCGGTATTCAGGGATATTTGTTATTCATTTGACATATTTATATGCCGCCCAAAACTTAAGTCGCTGGGCAGCTTACAATAAAAACAATACAAATTAGAACAAAATTAGAACATTAAAACAATTTAAAATTCAACACAATGTTAAAGGCTGTTAAAAACTATTTTTAAAAAATGTTATTCATTTGACATATTTATATGCCGCCCAAAACTTAAGTCGCTGGGCAAGGTTATGCACACAAAGCTTACACTTGTGCACCTTGTACATGCACCAGCTCTACTCACGCCTTCCTTGGGATTCATGGAGGTGAGAGGCAGAGAGAGCAGGTACATTCTCAGCTGTCCCTCTTACAGGCATTCGTTCACTGAGTTTCACTGTCACATGGACATGTGAAACTGCCTCATTATGCCATGATGGACTATTAGCTCATCCTGTCTGCACTGGCTGGCAGCAGCTTTGCATGGTTTGAGGGAGTGATCTTGCCCACTCCTTCTTGTCTGTGATGAACCTGGGACCATCCGCATATAAACCATGTGCTCTGACCATGAGCGCTGGTCCCATCCCTACCACAAGCCAAACTCAAGCCGTTGTCGTTATTAAGCTCTTTCTCTGCCTCCGAATTCTGCTTGCCCACTATTCCAAATGCCTGATGTACAAATCTGAAAATGTATGCAGTTTTGCTTTCCAGCCCTTCCTGGGAGTGAAGCACGAAAGGATGCAAGTCTTTGTCACCCCGGCACATCTCTGGTTTGACTCTGTTTGAGGCACTCATTTAAAAAGTTTCATGGGACTTTTTTTTAAAGCCTGGGCTTCGCTTCCAACTAATCAAGCTTGACTAAAATGGAAATCGCTTCAGATTTGTATTCCTAACAGGAAGTAAAACAGTACGAGAGAAGAAAACGTAGCTGTGAGAAGAATACAAATGCTAAGTTTATTGATGCAAGAGAGGACACTATGATTAAGTTGTTTAATGTACTATGCAAAGCAGTAGAACAGTTAGTTTAATATATTTAACCAGGAGAGTTAGAACACAGCTCTGAAGTGCATTTATAATTAAACCCAATGGTCTTAGCCATTTTATGGCCCACCCCAACCCCCTCAGCTGCAGTTGTTTGTGCGCACACATTTCCCTCAGATGCTTTGTTTTCTTCCTGTGTTTACTTCTGGCATTTTGTTGGGGGGCCCCCCTAAAAATGCAGAAGTTGTGCCTGAATCCATGAAGAACGTAGCTTCAAACATGGGGTCCAGCTGGCTGAGCGAATACTCCCTCCATTTGCGCGGCTGCTTATGAAGCAAAGTTGGACAATTAGAATGAAGTTAATGAGGTCCTTGCACCCCAGGAGCTAGCACATTACTTTGTGAGCTGATTGCAATTACATAGCTAGCCAAAACGGAGGCATCCTTCACCCGACTGGTAAGAATGGAAAGCAGCAAGAAGCGTCGGATCCCTGCTTCCCTTTGGAAAAAAGAGCTTGCTCCCATTCACAGCTGCACATACATGCCATGACTTTTTCAATCAACAGCTTTTGATTATCAAAAAGAAAACCCAAGAACTCAGCTGATGGTATTTTATTGTCATATTCTTCAGTACTGCCCCTGTTCCCCAGAGTCCTCAGCCCAGAAACAAATCCTGGTTGCTCCTACCACTAGAAATGTTGGGTCCTTCTATATTCGAATGTTCAGGATATGGGAGTATGTATGTTTGTTATTTATTTATTTATTTATTTATTTATTTATTTTATAGTTAAATTTGTATACTGCCTTTCATTAAAACATAGGAACACAAGAAGCTGCCATATACTGAGTCAGACCATAGGTCCTTCTAGCTCAGTATTGTCTTCACAGACTGGCAGCGGCTTCTCCAAGGTTACAGGCTGGAATCTCTCTCAGCCCTATCTTGGAGATGATGCCAGGGAGGAAACTTGGAACCTAGACGCTCTTCCCAGAGCTGCTTTATCCCCTGAGGGGAATCTCTTATAGTGCTCACACATCAAGTCTCCCATTCATATGCAACCAGGGCGGACCCTGCTTAGCTAAGGGGATGAGTCATGCTTGCTACCACAAGACCAGCTCTCCTCTCCATATATTAGCAAAGCTAGGAAGATTAAATAAATAAGAAAGAAAAAGAAAGAAAGAAAGAAAGAAAGAAAGAAAGAAAGAAAGAAAGAAAGAAAGAAAGAAAGAAAGAAAGATGGATCCCTGTCCCCAAAGGGCTCACAGTCTAAAAAGAAACATAAGATAGACACCAGCAACAGTCACTGGAGGTACTGTGCTGGGGCAGGAGAGGGCCAGTTACTCTCCCCCTGCTAAATAAAAGAGAATCACCATGTTAAAAGGGTGCTTCTTTGCCCAGTTGGCAGGGGCACAAAGGGGGAAGAGCAACAGTGAAAGCTCTTTGCCGCAGAATCGAACTCTTCTCACCACCTCTGTTGCATGGCTTGGGTTCGCATCCACCAGGACAAGGAGTAGCTCCGTAGCAAGGGGAAGTGTCTAGCTGAGCAGAATGAGATGTTGCGCCAGCAGGAGCCAGGTTATCATGCCATTTGTAGCCAGCAAGTGCTTGCCCTGTCTTGCCTCCCCACTGTTCTTGGTTTCCTGCAGTTGTACTTTTGTTTTGGTAGCATGTGTTGCTTCCTTAATTATTGTGGCCGACCTTGTTTTCACACTGCACACCACTTTGGATGCCTTGGCAGGAAAGCGGCATGTACATTTCCAAATAAAACAGAATGAACATTGTTGGGGAATGTAACAAGCCACGAGATCAATACAAATAGCAGGCAAATCCTTTCCAGGCATCCATTCCGGGCTCACATGCAGAAGCAACTGCACAGCAGACATTTGCTTCTACAGCCAGGGTCTGGAGTGCTGTAAGAGCATATGAAGAGTCCTCCTGAATCAGATCACAGGTTCATCTAGGTCAGCACCCTGTTTCCAACAATGGAGAGCCAAATGTCTCCAGAAAACCCACAAGCCACAAAATGCTTGCCAAGTTTCACTCACTGCCATGAATCCACTTGAGGCTCCATCAGCCCTTCAATGCAACACTTTCATCAAAGCAAAACATAAAACTCGACGTTGAGACTAATGAATCCAAAATGACACTCCATTTTTCCCCTTTTCACTATTCTGATGACTTGCTTTACAGTTTTAATTAACTACTTTTATTATAGTAATGTTTTATGAATTAGTTCCCTTTCCCTTCCCCCACCCCCCTCCAATTATCATCAGTCTTTCAGTTCCAGGTTTTTAGCTGTTAATGGCCTACAGTTCCATTGCGGGCTTCCTAGAGGAGAGACAAACTTGTGCCAGCTCTCTGCATAACCTCAGTAATGCTCAGTCACTCAGAACACTTCCATCTGGGTCTCCATCCATCTACAGAACCAGCTGCTCTGAACAAATGCGTTTTCCACCTTGCTTGATGTGTGTCAGATATCTGAAATATGTTGCTACTATAATTAACCATTTTCAAGCCTACAAGGAAAGTGTCAACATCCATCCATAAAATGTATATAATTGGCCACCTGACCAGGTACAGAATTTCTAGTACTGATCTGCCAAAAATGTTTTCCTGTTTAGGATTCCTTGTAAAGGAGGAAGGTACAAGGCTATGCAATCTCTGTAGCAGAAAGAGTAAGGGGAAAGTCAACATTCAGTTTTCTCTTACTTCTCTTCCTACACATGTGGTAGATTCACACAACCACCACCATCATGTGGATATATTTTTGCAATCCCCCAAGCAAGAGCAGTCAAATGACACAGGGCTTGTCTTCCTAAAGAGGGCTTGGACAGCTCTACTTGAGATCAGCTGCACCAGTCTAGCACTCTGGACCAGGGTTGTCCACAGAATCCATCACTCACTGGACCATTTTGGTTAACCAGTCTGCTCTTGATACCCAAATTTAATAGAGCTTTACCCACGATAAAGCCTGGGAAATACCCACGATGAACCTGGGAACTTCTGCATGCAAAGCAGAAGTTCTGCCATTGAGCTGTGTCCCCATCCCCAGAGGTGGCATACATTGGTCTCCCATCTAGGCACTAGCCACACCATGACCTGCTTAGCAAGGCAGCTGTATTGTATGCCCTTAGACCATGCTCTGGGACCCAGAGAGGTGAGGATCAGAATGGTACCAAGTGTAGAGATAAGACTGGGCAAAATACAATAGGAAAGCACAGGTAGTTTTGGAGCCTAGACCTCAAGGCCTTTGGAGGCCTTCCTCTCCTACAAAGGAGGCCCTGGACCTTGGCCCTGAAGCACACCACAAGGATGTTTCCATGAAACTGTGGCGTCATGTAAGACATGTCTTGTGTTCTGGATGAATCTACATCTACAAAGGTCCTAACCTGGGTATTGCTGCTGCTTGGATTAGTGTTCAGTAGTGTCTCAGGCTGGAGAGTGTTTCGGCAGCAATGATCTTTGGAAGATGTTCTGCAGAGCCATTTCACCAGTTCTGGATCAGCTGGAGTTCCTGAGATTGCCCTGGCATGTCCAAATTCTATTTGTTGGAATTAGCATGGAAGCTGCAGATAAAGAGGCTTTGACTTCCACATGACAGTGAGACAAGATCATTCTCCCCCATCTGGGCAAAGGTTTGTGGTTTCCAGGCAGCAGATGTTAGAGCTACTAGCTCCAATGGACAAATGGCGAATTAGCACATCAGGAGACTTCCAGCAGCTGGGAGTCCCATGACACCCACTGCATCCAATGCCACCCAGTTTAAGATCACCCAGCAGATCTTCCAGCACAAGGAATAATGTCCTAGGTTTCTCTGCTATTCCACACTTAATAAGCCATGGTTAAATACTGTACAATTCATTCACTGGTTTCCTCATCTTCCAATCTAAAATGGGAAGTTCCTCCTTTAATGTGTGAATTTTTCACAGCCATCAATCGCAAATACGTTTTAACAGGCAGCAATAATAAATTAATAAGCAATTAAAGTAGATCTAATTTGTTAATGTGACATGTGCATAGAAAGGGGAAATGGAGGAGGCACATAACCATTGTTGTGAATCGCCATAGAGTTAATTAGCAGAGGCTTATCAGGTTTGCTCTGGCAGCCTACGAATGTAGCTGCCATCATGCCAACGTTTAGATTTTGGAAGCAGAAAAATAGCCCCCCATTCTGTGAAAACACACGAGCACATTCCGAAGCCCAAAGAGAGTTGTCCAAGTGTTCATGTCTGTGGACTGGAAGCTGATTGGGTCCCCCAGTGGACCCTGCTGCCTGAAACCCGAACAGGCTTATCTCCCAACGAGTCAGGAGAGAAAGTCCTGGGAGTGAAACAAAGCCAGATGTGGCCAGGGGCTACTTCTAGCTCCAGCTGCTGTGGGAGAGGGGGGGAAAGAAATGTCCTTGGGAGTGCAAAATGCAGATACCCTCCAGCATTGCACAGGTGAACACTGGGACAAGACTGTGTGCATACAGCACCCTTGCAGCCGTGCCGAGTTCACTGTTTGAGCCTTTGTTCCCTCTACTTTGTTGCAGGTCCTCCTCTGCCTGCTGTACTCATTCACTAAGACTGGCCTTATTCGTACATAACGTGAAACTGGAGGTTGCAGAACCTATGGCTAATTTTTCAAACCATGAATCACATCGCCAACATTCTTCCAACTGAAGTCCAGCAGCCTCCATTAACAGGGCAGGGGAGGACCTCCCTCTTCCTGGCCCACTGAGGCTGCTTCCCAGCAAGCTCTGTAGTGCTTATGTCGGGATAAAGCTTTGCATGCAGAAGTTCCCAGACTGTGGGCAACGTGCCAGCATGTCTACCGGGCAGCAGCCATTGGCCATGATCTTCAAGGGGGCATGTCGTGTACGATCATGTCTTTTCAGAATGATCTGCCCAGCCTCGGCAGGGAAAGGGCATTTATATCTCTTTAAATGCCATGCCATCCAAGCCCTTCTTCTGGCAACAATTGTACCACTGCCCTCATAAGAGCCCTGAAACAAAACTGTCTCACACAAAGACAATTTCTGGTGGGGGGGGATCTTGGGGAGCACCATTTTGCTGTTTCTCAGGAAAGGGAAGGGAACATTATGACTTCCTTGGAGGAGATATGTATACGAGGAAGGACAAAAGATCCTGGGGTCTCGTCTGCTGTGACCAAGGATGCCCTTGTGGGGAGTCACCCCATCAAAGCAGTCCACGGAGACCAAACCACACTCATGCCCCTATGGAGGCTTGCCTCCAGGAGATTAACACACTCATAGGAGCACCAGTCTACTGAGAGGACCTCAGGGTCAAAAACCTTTGGTCTTCCATCAGACTGCACGCTCATGAGTTGAGTGAACCCAAAAAGGGGGGCCCACTTTCAGGGGGCCCCATTCGCTCTGGTTAATTATAGAACATTTGCATAGCGACACACACACAGCCTCCAGGGAAGCCTTTCACGCATCCAAAGGAAATGTTGACATTCCATGTGTTTGGGTGTAGCTGGGTGGGCAGACTGGGGAAACACCGGGACCGGGGACAGAACTTTGAACTCTCATTCAAATTTCCCCACTTCAGACTGGCATTGCACCATATGCAGATCTGCTGCCATGGGGAATCATGGGAGAGAGGAGGCCAAATTTCCAGCTACCCCAGGAGAGTGGGTTCTGGGCAAAAACAAAGATGGACATGTTCCAATGGGTAGACACACTTTGACAGCTTCTCCATGGCAGTTGCCAAGACAGGGAGAGCTGTTGCCAGGGTACCCATCCCCATGCTTATATAGGGCAACTTGGCTGGGTGGCATCTGCCCTCTGGCCCCCATGTGTGTCTCCATGGCCTGACACCCTCGCGAGAGAGCAGTCCTTGGGAGAAGGGATGTCGTCACACATTATTGGTGAGTCTGCCCAACACCCCTGTTCCCACAAACAGTTCTTCTCATTGAAGGGGTATCCCCAGGGCCTTATGCTCTCATGAGTGAGCAGTCCACTCAGGAACAGCCTCCATCATCGTCACATATGTCAAATCGCTCCTTTCACTGGGGCAATGCTGATCCTGCTGCCCGGCCCTTCTCATGAGTAAGACTAGGGACTGCACACATTACCTCAAGGGGAAGGTGCTGGGCCTCCTTCCACAACAACATTGCACACAAAAAATAGACCTTAGCCATTCAACAATTCCTGGTTTGGCCTACCTTTTAAACCCAACCCTGGGTATAGCTGCCCTGCCATATGTTGCCGTCACAGCGCTCTTATGGGTTATCTACATCCGGTCAAATACCATAATAAAGGATTCACTCACTTCCTTTACTTACTCGCAGATGATCCCTCCCTCCCACGCCTTTTGTTTTCATTCACACATGACCAGCAAACGGGAGGATGCATGGAAGCACAGCTCCCAAACATGGGCTGGCTGTTTCCTCCCACCCAAGTGCTGACCGTGTGAACTGCCCTATTGAGTCCTTGTCTGAAATTTCTCAGGCTGCAGCTTCAGAACCTGCAGAAAGCTCAGGGACCTGACTCAACAAAATTGGAGATCACTCCACGGGGTCAGGAAAGAGCTTTTGTGTTGAAATTACCATGCTGAAAAAGACTTGGAAAGGTGACTTCAATGCACTCTTGACATTCATGATGCTATTCCATCCTCGAGTTCATAGCCATAAGTTGACAGTGCACGTTGGTGGATTTGTTGCCCATATCACTCTCGGCTGTGACTGAACTCTGCCTGAAGTTTCAGTGTAGTGGCAGAGGCCGGGTTATTCTTCGCGGCCAGGCTGACCTCTTTCTTAATTTCAGCACTCAGCCTGCCCTGTCCCGAAGCCTCAGAGAGGCCTGCCCCAAGCGCTGCAGTTTTACAACCACCCTCCATCTTCCAGCTGAAGCATTAGCATTCTACGCTCAACCTCCTCCTCTCTCCAATATTACCTCAGATTAATTGGCAGTGTATAAAAGATGCTGCCAGGTTCACAATGGTAACCATGGTAGCCTTCATACTATCTGCACAATGCATACGTAATTCATTCCTCGGGAAAACATAATTAGAATGTAACATAATACAGCCCTTTAAAGCATCGCTATGCTATGGAAGTCAGAGAGGAGGAGGAGGAGGCGGCGGTGGGGGTCTGAATCTGCCGAACCAGGCTGCCATTACTGAACAGTTACGTCCCTACCAGGTCTCTTCCTGAGCGGTGCTGTTGCGGCAGAGCTGACTTGCAGGTTTCTGGTGTGAAGGGGTGTTTCTTACTCTGTAGCCAAAAGGTGGCAGTGTTACCTCTGGTATCGGTTTGAGCGCCATGCCACAGAACTGTATTCAATCTGTAGTGGACTTACAGCCCTCTACACCCGTGAGCTAAGCATACATCATTAACCATTCACCGAGCCGGTCCCCCTTCTGGAAGGCCCATACAGCCTTCAGGAGTGGCAGGTGCTCCACCGGCAACCCAGGGTAATAACAAAAATCAGGAAAGGCAGGAGGCGAAGTCTGCATTAAATCAAAGATCCCACAGTCTGCTTCTGCAGGAATAAATCCACCGTTGGAAAGATCACATCCATCAAACCGAATGAAAATTTTGTCTCAGCCGAAGCAAGCTTTTCTAGAGGATGGATTTCCCATTGTGGACCATATGGTATGGTTTTCTCCTCCTTGAAGCACAGAGACATAGAACCTTGTGTCAAGTCAGAACCTTGGTCCATCTAGCTCAGTATTGCCTACACAGACTGGCAGCAGAAAGTTCAGGCAGGAGTCTTTTCCAGCTCTATTTGGAAATGGAGAGGAGAGGAGAGCTCATCTGGTGGTAGCAAGCATGACTTGTCCCCATAGCTAAGCAGGGTCCGCCCTGGTTACATATGGATGGGAGACTAGAAGTGTGAGCACTGGAAGGTATTTCCTTCAGGGGATGGAGCCGCTCTGGGAAGAGCATCAGAAGGTTTCAAGCTCCCTCCCTGGCAGCATCTCCAAGACAGGGCTGAGAGAGATGCCTGCCTGCAACCTTGGAGAAGCCGCTGCCAGTCTGTGAAAACAATACTGAGCTAGAAGGACCAATGGTCTGACTCAGTATATGGCAGCTTCCTCTGTTCCTATGAACCTGGTACCTTCTGCATGCAAAGCAGATGCTCTACCATTGAGCTAGGGTCCCAATCCCAAGCTGCACCTCAAAAGGAGCTGGAAATGACCGGGCAGGAAAGACAAAAATCCAGCCTTGCAGCTTCAGGAAATCAGGATTTGCCTCAGTTCTTGAGAACAGTTTAGTCCTCCTGAATGGGCCTGGATGGCAGGATGAGGGGGCCATCTCAGGAGGGGAGCGAGGGCTATTAAAGGCCAAAACAACTGGTGTGTGTGTGTGTGTGTGTGTGTGTGTGTGTGTGTGTACGCTTTCCTAGTTCTTCTTCCTTCTAGCCACATAAGTCCTGGCATCACAGAGTAGCAATTGAGAAAAGGTCAGAGAACACAAGCCTATCCATCTTTGGTTAGGTCATCCCTTAATTAAAACCACAGCAGTGCATATACAGTTGTGACAGAATAAAGAGAGTTTGGTAAATCATGAAGACAAGCATGTTTTCTGGTCTGGTAATTGGAAAGCATGTTAGTTAATAATGATCTAATTACCATAACAGTTGGCAAATAATGCCTGTGTGTTCTGCCGTTTGCTTTTTTTCCCCCTCTCCAGTTTCTATGAGGCTTTTTTTACAAAGATCACTGGTTGTGATCAGAATTGTCATAGGAACACAGGAACACAGGAAGTTGCCTCATGCTGAGTCAGATTATTGATTCATCTAACTCACTTTGTCTATGCTGACTGGCAGCGGCTTCTCCAAGGTTTCAGGCAGGAGTCTCTCGCGGTCCTATCTGGAGATGCTGCCAGGGAACCAGGGCCTTCTCCATGCACAGCAGATCCCCTGTCACTAAGCTACAGGCCTTGTTGTCCATCTACAAGAAATTCAGCCACACACTGTTGCTTGGGCCATTCACAGACCACTGTGTTTCTCTATGGGACTGTCAACTCCATCCACCAGAGTTAATATGTCTGTGGGGGTTTATTTTGTTATCTCTTTATCCCGCCTGGCCTCCAAGGAGCTGTACATGCTCTCCATTCTAATCCTCACAACAATCCTGAATAAGAAGCTATTTTGGATTGAGTTTCATCTCAGTCCATCAAGCTCCATATCGTCTGCACGAACTGCCAATGACTCTCCAGGGTTTCAGTCAGGAGTCATTCCCTGCCCTACCCAGAGATGCCAGGGACTGAATCTGAGGCCCTCAGCAAAGTGGTCTAGCCAGCTATGACCCATCATCCCATGAGTTAGTTTGGACCGAGAGACAGTGAGTGGCCCAGATATTTGATGTCACTGAAGTCTGTAATTGCCTGCCCCAGTCACATTATGAATCATTTCCCCCAAATATTTCTTTGACTCAATTTGTAATATGAGCTGGTGTACTTCTCTCCCCCCATGGCACTCTGAACACCAGGAAAGCAGCACATGAATCTCTGGTACGTATAGGCTGGCATATGGTACAAGCTTATGTGTACATTGTAACACATTATGCACACAGTTATGCAAATGGACTCTGGCGCAGATGCAGCAATGTACCACTGTATAGAATGCCATGAGACTGCATAGGCTGCAATGCTAGTCACACTTTCTGGGGAGTAAATGGTTTCTCAGGATGGACATCAGGTGCCCTAGAAACTATGGCTCACATATAGCAGAAGCTGACATTCAGGCCGTAACACAGCATGCACTCAGTCAGACAATTGCACTCTTGCTCACATACAGAAAAATCCACAACTGCAGTTGTGCAACAGTAGGGCCACTGGAAACAACGGTTGTTCTGTTGTGCACTCACAGCTGTAGGATTTTTGCATGTGCACAAGAGCAGACTTCTGCAACTGCATGCATATGCTGTGTTACAACATGCGTGTAAGTTTGTGCTGTATGTGAGCCATAGTTTCTAGGACATTTATACAAGTGTCCTTATACAAATATGCCCTTATACAAAACTATGGTGTGGCCACACCTGGAGTGCTGCGTACAATTCTGGTCACCACATCTGGAAAAGGACATTGTAGAACTGGAGAAGGTGCAGAAGAGGGCAACCAAGATGATCAGGGACTTAGACTTGGACTGCATTTCCCAGAGCTCTTTGCAGCTAGGACAATACATTGTCTCTGTCATAAAATCATTCACACTTCCAACTGTCTGCAGTCGCACATTATGGACATTTTATTCCCATGGGCACCTGGGGCACATAGCATTCCACTATGCATCAGGAACACTGCAACCTCTTGGTCCATTCTACTTGGATGCTATACCAGATGATAGGTTGTCACCGACCCCAGCATGAGGGAGGATGGCATCTTTAACAGATGCATCACTCTTTCGCTGATATTTATAACCCTGGATGCCAAACATATTCGTAACAAAGTAGAATTTCAGTTCTGCAATTCCCAACAGGCTAATAACCCAATCCTACACATGTTTACTTGGAAGTAAATCCCACTGAGTTTGATGGCATTTACTCCCCAGGAAATGTGAACAGCATTGTAGCCTCCGTCTTTCAGCGGTCTGAACAGTGGCAATTTTTAAAAAAATGATTGCCAGTAACATGAGATGGGCAGGAAGACAACAGCCGTTCATACAAATGGCACCACTGCGGGACTAATTATCATTGCTAATTACCATTAACAATACCACTGATTTTGATGGCATGGCACGTCTGCAGAAAACATCTTTGAAAATATGTCTTCAGTTCTGATAATATGGAGCTTGATTGAGCAATTCATAGTTTTCATTGTGTCCAGTAATAGCCAAGCCAGTGGATACAAAGAAAATGGAGAGGTCTATTTGGATTGGAAAGGAATGAACCCCTGCAAAGGTGAGCCTTCATAGAGCAAGAAATACACCCATGGAATAGATTTTAGCAAATAGTCATTTTATCTTGTACAATGAACAATGAAATTCAGACCAGTAAGTGTTCCTTTGCGAAAGGGGTTGCAGCTGGGACCTTCTGCATGCAAAGCAAATGCTCTACCACAGAGCTACAGGCAGCCCCATTCCCCAAGAGACAATCCCCCAGTTCAGCAGGTAAAGGGGTGAGTCTGAATCACACTTTTTTGAATGACACCCATGACATTCTCTTTATCAAGTCTTGCATTCTCAGGACTCGTTTATCTGAATCCAATCCAATATACCATATCACTAGAACCCATAGAATCTGAATCTGACATTGTCAAGTTCGGATCAGGTCGAACCCGAATCCAGATTTTCAGAATGTGCACAGATCTACTCTTGGATGTGTTCAGAAATATGATATATAAGGCCAAAGGACATTGCTAACCATTTAACCAACAGATGCATTTTCAGCCTACTGGGAAGCACCTTAGGGATGCTACAGAGAGAAATAAGGCAAGAAATTACTCCTGTGAAAAAGCTCTGACAGTCGTCTTGGAGGGCCACCAAACTAGATGCTGTGCTAAAGATGCAGTTCCACTTAGAATGACAGACACACTTCTCGCCCTCCACCTTCTCCAAATATCAAGAAGAATTCACTCTGTCATGATGACTTGCAGTTCCTCACCCCACTTCATTGGCCAGTGGTGGGGAAACACAGAATGTTGTCACAGCAGCACAGCAGGAAGTGCTATTCGATGCTAGGGTGGGAGACAGCTTGAAGCCGAAGCCCAGAAGCGGAATAAGTTGTGGCTCACCTGTGCTGCTGGTTAGAGAGAACTCTGTAAGACATTCTAACTGGGAATTTAGCACAGGTCCTCCTGGGACTGGGTAGACTTGGGGCCGGTGGGTGTGTGGTGGCTGTGCTGGGACTGACACCATGGCTTCAGAGTTGTGCGGGGGGAACCACCAGGGCAATTTTCCTCCTCACAACCCCCAGGCAGTGTTCCCTACAACATGGAATCCCAGGTGTTGTTGACTACAACCTATAGCATCGCCGGCTGCAATGGGCTTTGGCTGGAGATGCTGGAAGTTTTAGCGAACAATTTATGGGAATCCCTGATACAGGGAACACTGTCTCAGGATCGGGAGGCAGGATCGGGGCTGGGGGCTCGGGGTCAATGTGAGAGCTGAAGCAATGTTGGGATGGACATCATTGCCCCAGGCTTGTAAGGATAATGACAACAAAATGACCCCCAGGAGTAAAGGAGTTCAGGTGAAGTTAGAAGGGCCAACCTGATGGTACTGAGGGTCATACAGACTCTCAGAGTTGCTCATTTTGCTCAGCCTGCACCAATCATTTCTGGGGGAGACCACCTGATCCTCCACATCCACTATGAAACTTCTGGGTTTCAGATTATCTGTCTTTGCTTTGCCTTCACACCATGTCTTCAAGATTCTTGCCCATACTCAACCAGACAGCCTAACACATAGAGCTTAGAGGAATGTTTACTTTGCCCCTAAGAAATGAAATTTGGAACCCCCCACACCAAAAAAGGGGCCAATGGTTAGTCTAGAGACAGACCTGAGCTGTGGGGAAGATAATAATACTTTCTGTCTGCTCAGAAAGCAAGAGCAAATGGGGGCCAAAGAGCACCAGCATGGATTCCAACTTCATAAATCCCATACAAGATATGTCAGACCAGCCAGTCTGAATGTCTTATACGGTTTCTGAAAAAAGGAACCTTACATTTTTATAGACAAGTGATAATCAGCAAATGCTTTTATTTCCAGCCAATATTTCTGGAGCAGAAAATTGTAAACTACATTCTCCCCAAGCCATCTGTACACAACATTGGAAAGAATGTAAAAATCCTCTGCAAAAGACCATTTTGAAGTGTCCCAAACATGACACTAGTGTAAAACCTTCAACATGCACAGATGTTCTCATACTACTTTTATTTGACCCCAGCTGTGTGCTGAATGCTGGAGAGAACTTAAATAAGATTTCCATGCCTTATAAGGCAAAACCAATATAAATATAAAACAAGATGCCTCTGACACTGGAGGACTACCACCATCCACTTTGCATATATCACTATCTACAGCACAGTCATCTTCCATGTTCCTAGGGGTCTCTTATTGCATCCAGGGCTCCTGATACCAGTGAACTAAATGTGCAACTACAAAATATGCTATCTTCCCGCACACAAGGTTAACAGATTGTCATCTGGTATAGCAGAATGCATTAGGAGGTTGCAATGTGCTCTTTCCAGTAGGGTACCATATGCCCAAAGGTGCACATGGGAACAGAGTGTCCACAGCATGCTGCTATCAGAAGAATAAAAGATTCCCAGCCATACTGAGCTATAGCAGTGATAGCAGTGCAAGATATGCCATGCACTGCAGGAGCTACTGAATTGTCCTGTTCCAGTTAGAAAGGAATTCATTGTATAAATTTCTTTCTTACTTCTATAGATATAGACATCGTCACAACAATAGCAAATTGGCCAAAAAGAAGTTTTAAAGTTGAAGAACTGGTTTGAGATGGAAGTTGGGAAGATTGGGGAATAGATCAGTGTTAGAGAGCATCTGCTTGGCACCCAGAAGGTGCCAAGTTCAGTCCCTGGTGGGGAAAGACCCCTGCCTGAAACCCCAGAGAGTCAATCTGAGTATGCAGTACTAAGCTAGATGGGCCAGTAGTTTTATCAACTCAGTAAAAGGTGGACCCCTATGTTGAAGCACATAGGGGAGGTGTGAAGGGGGAGGAGAAGAGCAAGTGGGACTTGAATTACAGGGGTCTGGAGGGGAGCAGCAGCTTGGGTTTTGTGATGCATCCTTGGTGTAAGGCACCAGGGAGGGGTCTCTTGAAACAGAACCAGAAGCCAGCCATCAGTAGCCGCCTGCATGCTGGTCCCTCAGAAGCTATGTACAACTGGCTCTCTGAGCCAAGGGCACCATCTAGGATGCAGCACTAATTTGAAATAACACTAGCTGGAATGTGGTCAGCTGATTCCATGAGCCAATGAAGTCTTGTCAATTCTGTGCAATCCCTGCCTCCAAGCTCTCCAGTCTGAGCACGTTGTTGCTGAGTAGCCTTGCCTTCCAGTCTGTCCTTGATCACGTCTCCTGCCTCCATTTCTCATCTGGGTGATCTAGCAGCTGACCCAACTAGAACCATGGCTAATACTACCAGAAGATATTTGGTACAACTTCAAGATTCCCAGTTCTTATCAACATGTATGCAATGCTGACTTTCCCCCAAAGGTTCCTATGATTCCATTTTCCATGGAGATAAGTTAAATGGATTGCTCATTATCACGCAGACAGCTAATCGTACATTGGAGCCTTCTTAAAAAGAGAAACTGAGCGTCCTGAAGACTGCCTCTCCATTGTCTCCCACCTGGTTCGCAATTACATACATCCAAGAGTAGGCAGGCACCAGAGAATACAGGCCTTGCACATAACTCTCTTCGACTCTCTGTGCTCATGCGTTGCAAAAGCAAAGAGAACTCAGATGAACTACAACTGCACATTTATTAACCTGATCTTCCCTTAATATCTCTGCCTTCTTCATCCCAGCCTCAGTCTGGCACCACCTTATTTCAAGGAGGAGGGAGAAATGCAACACCAAGCCTAACCCATCCCTGAGAGGCAGCGAGAGATCGGCCATGAGCAGCTTTCTGGAGTGGGCCTAGCAGAGAATCAAGAGCAAGAGAACAGAGCAGGAACTGGGGGCAGGCAGCAACCCGTGAATCAGAGCTGCCTGAAGCCACAGGTCAAAGTCAAGCAGGCAAGCAAGGATCAGGAGCCCAGAACCCAGCGACACAACATAAATGGAGCAAGGAGACCCAGGAACTGAGGCAGCGCCTGAGCCCAGCCAGGAAGCTTTTCTATCCTCCCTGTCCTGGAAGGATCCTGTGAGCAGCCTGGCTAGACAGAATCAGACTGGGAAACTCCATGCTTGGGCAGTGCTAATGTAGTCCCCCTGGTTACCACATGGGGCAGCAGTATGCAGGCTGCCAGACTCCCAGCTTTAGTGCTGGAAGCTTTTGACACTTGCCTAGTTTTGTATAGGACTGGGGGAAGTGGTATATTCAAGCATACAGGGGCTCTATCTGGTGCCTTCTCCTCTTCTCAAGGAATACCACCCAAGTCTGGCCTTACGTTGCAATACCGTGTGTGAGAACGTATTTTTTTTTTCTAAATAAAAAGTTTCCATTTTTCCCTGAAGGTGTAAAGAGATTTAATCCTAGAAGTTGTTGTTGTTGTTGGTGGTGGTGGTGGGGTGTGTGTGTGTGTGTTTTAATGATATGCCGTCTGACTACAAATTTGAACAGACAAATCATCTTTTTTAATGGCAGGAAACTTTAAAACACTTTTAGGATAATGGTTGGTCTGTGCATTCATTTTTATTTTTATTTTTGCAGAGATTTTGAACCAGTAGTGGAAGTCACCAGCACAAAAACAGACCGATCAGTCAAAAATCCTCTGTCTGGAAGGTCACAAGGTTTTATAAACCGTTTCCAATGTTCTCCCATATTTATCACAAGCAACACATATTTTTAGACGGAAGCGAAAAATTTAAAAAGGCAGTCAGTGCTATATACACTTCAAAAAAATGCAGCATAATAATTTGGATTACTGCCTAGAAGTCTGAGCATCTCTGAAATGCTCACAAGCACTCATGTGCCTCAGAAAACATCCCCTAGAGTATGGCCAGGTTATTATTGCAATTACTTATTCCTGATCACCAGGGCACTTCAGACAACTCAAGCAAAACTAGAAATCTGTTACACATTTCGATATGTAGGACGCTAAATAAGCTGGTTTTTTAAAAAGTGTGCACCCAAGAAAAATGAACTGCACATGTAATCATTTACTAAGAGCAACGTCTGCCTTTTCCTCTACTCTTTGTCACCTCAAGTGTAACCTCTTTACTCCCATCTCACCAACCTTCCTATTTATTTAATAAAAAATATTGATAGCCTCCCTTGCAGCCCTATCAGGGTCTCCAAGGTGGCTTATGAGATTAAAAGCCATACACAAATAAAACCCAATCAACCAGGGAGCCATTCACATTGAAAAGAAAAACCTCAAATGCCATCAATGCCTAGAGAACGCCCTGCCATTTTTCAACACCTTAACGGCCAAGCTCCAAAGACTGGGGAGAATACCACTGTTCTCAACTGGCATCAGAGTTAAAGGAAGGAGGCACCTGTCCAATATAGTTGGGCATGGAAGGCCACAACAGAAAAGACCCTGCCTGAAGCAGCCAGTTCCAATCTCCTAGCCAGCAGCTGTACCCAGCTCTTTAATGAGGTAGGAGGGAAAGCCTACCTCATTAAACTCTTCTCAGCAGCCACTTGAGAAATAATCACTGTTGCCACCTCCAGCCTTGTTTTTTACTCATGCACAAGCAGGAAATGCGAGTGCGCTCTCTTCCCAAACTTGCGCACTATTCCCTTCTTCTACCCTATTTATGATCTCGTGAATGGCCTTAGGAAACTGCCTTAGAGAAAGATTCCACTTCTGCGTTGATACTGCAAACATGGGTCCCAGGCTCCAGGATCTCTGGGAACTGCAGATTCCCAGGGTTTCTCATGTATTAGTGGGGACTCGGAAGCCCTGGGGTGATAATTTGCAGACGTCCTGGCACCACAATGCTGCTGGAGGGCTTAATGAAGATGGCAGATGCAACCACCCTTCTAATTACCACCCACCATATAAGTGTCAGTGTGAAAGGGAAGGAGGCAGGTGTACTGGCAGGAAAACCAGGATTGGGTCTGTTGGGATGGGCCTTCTCTGTACTCACTCTTAGGCTGTGGAATGCGCCCCCTATAGACATCTGTGGTTTAACATCTTTGCCAGGCTTTAAAGAGCCCTTAGGGGACTCCCCACCACAGCCAAGCTTTTAGAAATCTCTGAAAATATTAAATTGCTGTTTTTAAACAGTTTGTTTTGTTTTGTTTTTTTCTCATGCTTATTTTATTGAACCGTCTAGAGCCTTTGGAGTCAGGTGGCATATAAATAAATAAATAAATAAATAAATAAATAAATAAATAAATAAATAAATAATATTGAAGCTGAAGTGGTGCTAATTCTGAGTTGAGCACAAACCTCAGAGAGGTTTGAGCTCCGCTCATAATGATTCCAGCAAATTTCTGAGAAAGGAGAGTTTGTATTCTGTATTCTCCAGATCCAAACTTCAGTTTCATCACTACATCCCAGTGGATCATGGTCAGTATGTAATGATTCATGGGCTGGATTTATGTGTGGTTTGGCATAAAGGAAAACTATCTGTTGTACCCAGACCTGTAATTTATAGAGTTATTTCCTTTAACAATAATATGTAAAAGACAGACAGCTCATCTTCAGAAAACCTAGCAGTATACCACAAGCTCTTTACAGGCTTTCATATCAGAGCAAATACAGACATAAAAGGAGAAGCAGAAAACTTGCATTGTCTGTTAATGCACTGTACAAGTAGTCCCAGATGTGCCCCTCTGAGCTCTGAGGACTCCTGCAAGTAAGAAAAAGAAAGCAGAAGTCTCTTCTTCCAGCAATTTCATCAGTATAACAGGTATGTGGATGTTTATTTTTCTCTCTCCTCCTCCTCTCCTTTAAATCACAAAGGGGTTATTCTCTGGGAGATTCATCTTGCTCGTTCTGCAATATCGGCATTAATGCCAGCCTGTAATGCATTAATTTGTATTCATCAGAACATGAGCTTTACTTGGCATTGCTGGATCAGTTTTATTCTGGAATTGTCCTCTGACATCCCATTAGGCTATAACTGTGGCTGATTCAACATCCATTAAGAGAGGAACGGACAAATGGTGACCAACATTTTGAACTCTCTTGCAGTCGGCCGGATCTTCTCTCCAGCTCACATAAGCAAAGGTATGAAGCTGGATCTGGAGATTCCCTTGCTTAAAAGCCTCACCTCTTTATTTGGTCTTTTAATGGGCCTTCCAGTGCTACTCCAGTTCCCTCATGGGCATCTCTTTCAGTCCAGATGAGGATTCCTCCATAGGCTGACAGCATTCAAAGAACCACTTCCCCCCTGCAGTTCCCTACTGCAGATATGTAAGGTGAGGCTCCTGAACATCATCCAACCAACCTGATGGCGTCCCATGACACTGCAACCGGTCTCCAACGGGCACGACAGCATCACAGGAGGCTTACCGTACCACAGAAACACAGATACCCTGCACAGGGCAGATACTGTACTGTACTGTTTCAGTACCTCCTGTAAAGGATGGACCTTTACAGAACCCAGGATGAACTTATATTAGGAGCCCAAGGCTTTCCAGGGCTAGCTTTTGCTAACTAGTCACCCCAGAGTGCCACTCAGTGAGGCCTGTGGCAGTGGGACAACCCTGCCTCTTGGAATGTGTGTGGGGGGTGGGCTCAGAAAATTCTTCAAAATTTCACCTTTGGAGAAACGCTGAAATCCAAAGAGAAATTCAGTTCCTTCTTAAGAGGAACCACTGAAATTCAGAGAGGTACATTTCTCCTTTGAGGAACCCTGAAAACCCTGATATTCGGGGAGAATTAGAATTCCCATATCTCTGGCAAACATCCGGGTTCTATACACCATGTGTGACTATTGCTATAAACAATCCAATGATCCTGTGTGTGCATGCCAGAGTCATGCGACCTTTCATTTTTTCTGAAAAGGCATCTGTTTGTCTGTTGACGTTGTTGTGGCTGTTATTAAGCTACTCTTGTTTATATTTCTGTTTTAACTGTTATTGGTTTTAATGGTTGTGTTTTAATTGTGAACTGCCCTGAGCCGCTTTGGAAGGGTGGTGTGTGTGTGTGTGTGTGTGTGTGTGTGTGTATCTCCAGGAGAAGGTCATCAAAGCTTTTTGTGTATGTTGGCCTCCCACTGAAATCTCTCCCTACCCCGCCACTGAAATAGGATCCCTGAAGCTCCTCCTCCAATATGTACCAAGGAAGTGCAAGCAACATGAATCAGTCTGTTCCTCTAGGACACTGTTATCATGCAGGAGATGAACACTGCCCAAAGGAGTTGTGTTTTCTCTTTGTTAGCTACCTTGTGCCACACTTGCAGGAAAGTCAGGAAAGGAATCTATGTAATAATAACAACAACAACAACAATACCTTGGGCATCAATAAAATTACAACACATCAACTACAGAAGGCCACGCTACTCAGGACAGCACAAATACTACAATATTTTAAATTCTTCTTTAGTTATCCTAGACCATTGGAAAAGGCCCAATAATTAAAGTACCAAATCCAGTCAATAACTTCTGGTAGACTGTGTGTAAATATCATCATCATCATCATCATATCAATAAATAAAATAAATCCTCCCCTTCACATTAATCAGCATAATGGCTGGCATTTCAGCAGCCACAATAAAGGGAAACCTGGAGGCCAAAAATGTTGTCTTCGTTAGTCTGAGCTCTCAACAAAAGTAATAGAAGAGGGGTATGTGTCGGAATGAAAACCAAACACCTTTCCTCCCTTTATATTCAGAGAACACAATGCTGCTTGCTGGAACATCTCCTCTCTCTCTCTCTCCTTCTTCTGCTTCACAAGTTAGATCTTTCATTTCCCCTGACTTTCTTAGTAATGGAGTGTACAATTAAGTTCAAGCTGTGGGCAATGCAGAAGCCATGCACAGTGCTATTCCTCCATGCTGGAGCCATTATCGACAACAATAAAGCAGACAGCCCCAGCAAAATAATCCGATACAGTATCTGGCCACCAAAGTCATCCAGGAATTTGTATTAGGTGAGATCTGCAGGGAAGAGCTGTATTCAAAAGGAAGGCCATTTGGAAGCGGTTTTCATCTGTATCCAATGCTGAGCTACAGAGGCTCAATGAGCAGCTAACAGCATATTCAGCGCTCGCCTCTGATGCAGAGAGAAATCTGGCATGATTGTTCAGTCCAGCTGCCTGTGGTCAGCTGCATTACACTTAGCAAATGAATTTTTAAAGTTGTTTGCAGTCAGGGACAAAAAGGGAATTAATTCAAAGCTGCACAGAGACAAGAGCGTGGTTTTTATTAGCATTGATAAAACTTTTTATAGGTTGCCTTTCCAAAACCCAAAAAAAAGGTACTCAAGGCAATGTACAAGCTATGAAATATTCATTTGAAATTTTAGTTTGGGGGGGGGGTCATGCAAATATGGACGGACCTTATTTGTATGTGTTGCTTTGTCATAGCAAAATTAGTACATTATTATAACTCACAGTTGCATCTCACTTATCCTCCTAGAAGCTTGAGGTGCAGGTGTTCATTAGCCACCTCCCCCCACCCCGCCCTCCACACACACATGTTTATCTTCACAAAAAGTCTGTGAAGAAGGTTAGGCTATGAGACAGTGGCTGACCCTACATTAGCCTATCATTTTCATCAGGGATGTGGATCCCACCACTAAAATCCCCCCCCCCATTTTACTGAACCCTCCTCAAAACATATTTCTCTTCCCCCCCCAAAAAAAATCTTTTCTCTCCCCACCCACCCCCCAAAAAATTAAGTGTGGGGTTGTTCCTCAAGCCTTCCCTTTGTCTGCATCCCTGGGCAGAGGGGGATTCTAACCCAACAACACGACACTGGCTTAGCTTATTTTCTGAATCAATCAACATTTGTCTTCTATACTCAGTCCCCCAACCAAGTCCACAGCCAGTCTCTCACCCTCAGTCTCACACACCTCACAGGGCTGTTGTGAAAACAACCTGTGCGGTAGAAACCACCCATGCCACTCTGAGCGCCTTCAAGGAAGGTGGACTAAAAAGTAATAAATATATCTTAATAAATTCGGCTATTTCTCCTGCCAGTTGCTGCTCAGAACCATGTCTTTTACTCTAATGAATAATTCCTATATTGTATGACTTTGCCTCTTCTAGGAAAGGAAATGAGCTCTCAGGAGAGCTGAAAAGAAAAGAAAGCTTGTTTTTAAAAGCCTTGTAATCTGAATTGATAATTAGGGAAAGAGAATTGTCAAGCACACATTAACAGCATGTGAGGGTTCCAGCCCTCATTTCTCCCACTTTATTTCATACCTCGTTGTGGTACTTTCTTATTTTATTCTGTTGTTGTGCTTTATTCCACACATTGGTTGTGGGGTTTTTTTATTTGTTTTAAATTCCAAATGAGCAGCTTGACTACAAGGAAGAAGCACATGAAAGGTAAATAAGATTTATATGTGACAGTTAACATGCCTTTTTATTAATACTTGGCATTAGAAACTTCTTAGTTTAAAGAGATGCATCTCCAAAGGAACGCTTGTAATTGGTTTAAAGTTTTCGTTCCCTTACATAAGGCTTCTATCATTCCTGTGCACGTATTAAGCTACTCTGGCAGGCTGGCTACTCCTTACATCATATTTTATGTATTTCTGCTTACAAATGTCAATGCTGCGTGAATGTGCATATTTTCTGAACATCAGCTCCACCTGATTTGGGAGCCTCAGCAGTTTTAGCAAAGCTCTCTCTCACTGTGATCTATGTGACTGAATTTTGGAAAAAAGAGCAAGAGAAGTGCATCCCAAGCCACAACAGCTGAGCACAGTCAGAACCAGGAGAAAGTACTTGAGATTTTCCTTGTTTATGCTTCCACCACTGTTGCTGATCCTGATTCTGTACTGTAGTCAATTAACCTTTCTGGCTGTGTGAATGGTACCATGCTTAAAGGTAAGGTAAAGTGTGCTGTTGAGTCGATTTTGACTCCTGGCGCCCACAGAGACCTGTGGTTTTCTTTTGGTAGAATACAGGAGGGGTTGACCATTGCCATCTTCTGCGCAGTAGGAGATGATGCCTTTCAGCATCCTCCTATATAGCTGCTGCCCGATATAGTACCAGTTAGGATTTGAACCAGCCACCTTCTGCTTGTTAGTCAAGCATTTCCCTGCTGCGCCCATTAAGGTGACTTGTACCATGCTTGCACAGTGAAAAAATCATGTCTGATATTAACCACTTCAATATTCTGAGAATCCTTGGGAGACCTCATAACCAGTGAAGGCAGCAGGGGTGTTGATCCCACTCCCACCCCCCAGAATTCAAGGAGGTCCCTCCTCATCTATTTATTTATTTATTTTTGAACTGTTGTTCTCTCTTGTTCCTTAAACATTCAGGAAGGCTTTGCAGGACCTTTTTGCGATCATGTGCATGTTTGCACTCAGTTTGGATAACATTGACTCCAGCTCCCTTGCTGAGCAACATCCTGGGACATCAAGTGGTTCCTGTTTAATAATTGGGCCCACATGCAACCTTTTGGGCCTAATCGGCATTGAGCACTCTGTGGGCCATAGGTTCAAGCGATATGGGAGATATTCTTGGGAGACAGCTGGGATGGGCATTCCTCATGGCATATGGGAACTTCAGGATGAGGTCCTCACTGAGCAGACACCCAAACGATGCCACCACTCCAACATCAACGTGCTTGCAGGGCGCGCCATCTGGCCAGAGGTGGAGTTGGAGCTGATTTGCAGACTTCTTAACTGGGAGGCCTCTAGGCAGCTGGGACAGCAGGGTCACCGCCTCCAGGTGGTCTACAAGCAGCCTTGGTCCAAGCTCTCAGGATACTTGGAGAGCTCAGAGGGTATGGGCAGTGAAGGCATTGGTGCCGAACAACGAGACCCTCCAGGTGGGCTTCTCCCACTGCTGAGCCTTGCCAGCTACCATAGCCTGGCGCCACCCATAGCTCCACCCTCCCCACCAGGCTCACAGGATCCGTCCCTTCATCCTAGCCCCTGCTGCCACCACTGCACTTCTGGGAATCATCCATTCCTTCTCTTCCTCTGGCTAAACTTCCTCACATTTCTTTCTTTCTTTCTTTCTTTCTTTCTTTCTTTCTTTCTTTCTTTCTTTCTTTCTTTCTTTCTTCTGAACTGACTGGCACTAGGGTCTCTGTCAATAGTCTTTTCCCAGCCCTACCTGAGATGCCAAGAATTGAACCTGGGACCTTCTGGATGCAAAGCAGGTGATCTGCCACTGCACTATGTACTTACCTTTATCCCTGCAAAGTGGCATATTTTGAAGTTCTTTTTATATTAAGCAGGGAGAGAGCAGCTGATCCTGTTCAACCCCAGAACAGCAACCCTCCAGTGGCTGTTGCTGGTGTTTCTTTCTAGAATGTGAGCCCTTTGATAACTCTTTTGTTGAAAAACAGTATATATAATTAATAGTAATTGTGGTAAGTAATTCCCCTTCAGTTGAGCTTGCCACTGAACTCTCAGTGTCTCTTGAAAGGCTACTCAGTCAGGAATGTGTGAGAGGGATTCTAACGTTTCATTTCCAGTGCCAAAAGGAAGCTACTTACTTTCAGTTGGAGGAAGAACTAAAAGGAGGATAGCAAATGCGGTGAGGGGCGGGGGTGGAATACATCTTCACATTGTCACTTCATATTGCTGTAACCTTTTCCTTTCCAAACTTGTAGCTGAAGTTGGTAAATATTTGGGCTCTTGCTGCCTGGGCCAGCTTCCATCTGCTTCCAGGCAAGAGAAAATGAGTTCTGTTCCAGCATATTAATTGTAGCTGACATTAATATTCACCATGAACTTTCAATTTGATTAATTTCACAATTTGCACAGCTCAAGTTCAAACGGAGGTATTTGTCCAGGAAAACAAAATAATTGGATTTGGTTTGTGAAGGAGAAAAGCACGGTTCATTTTGACACTTTTTAAGGCTTTAGTTTAAAAAAAAAAATCAAAATGTTTTTAAGTGAAAGAGTGATGTTCCAAGAATGCTACTTATTTTCTGCTCAACGTGGCAATCAATGACTCTGATTCTAGATGCAATCTCATATCTTGTGTCAACTGGAGAAAAAGGAATTGGCAACCATTTCACAAGTTTTGCTTAGGAGTATTTGTGGCAGAATGACTGTAGGGATGTGTGAACGGATTCGGTATCAAACCTGTTTGACAGTGAACAGGAGCAGTTCAGTAGTTTGATACCGAACCACCCCTGAACAGAACCGGCCCCTGTTCAGCCCGATCACAGACTGAGCAACCCCCGGATCAGGTTCAGGTGTGTGTGTGTGTGTGTGTGTGTGTGTGTGTGTGTGTGGCTCACCGCTACCACTCTGGGGCTAGTCTGCAGCTGTGGGGGGGTCTCCAGTGGTTCCCCTTCCCCCCATATGCCTCTATTTAGTTCCAAATAGCCTGGTTTGGGTGGCCATCGGCCCATTCTGGGCCTCACCTCTGTAGTCACTGCCATTTTGGGTGACCATCGGCCCATTCCGGTTCTTACCTCCATGGTGGCTGCCATTTTGGAGGCCGCTGTGCATGCCCAATGGGCCTCTGCATGGCTGGGGACATGACACAGCCCAAATGAGGCTATTTGGAACTAAATGGAGGCTGGTGGAGGGAGGGGCAACCTCTAGAGACCCACCCCCCACAGCCACAGTCAAGCCCCCAGAGCGGCAGCAGTGAGTTGTATTGGCCAGGGGGTGTTCGTGGGTACACAAAACCAAAAATGCCTGGTCCAGTTCAAGTCTGGTCCGGACTCAAACTGAACCAAGCAACCCAGTTGTGTGCACACCCCTAAATGACTCTACTCCAATGATCCAATATCTACATCTGCCTGAATATGATCTGTTGAGACAACATATTCTTCAAGGTCATGTTGATACACACTCGACACCCCTGGTTCTAGTGTTATGTGAGAGGGTGAAGAATTTCTCTCTATCCACTTCCTCCACACCATGCATGATTTTATAGACCTCTCTCATGTCTCCCTGCAGTTGTCTTTTTTCTAAACTAAAAAGCCCCAGGTGTTGTAGCCCTGCCTCATAAGAAAGGTGCTCTAGTCCCCTAATCACCTGGGTTGCCCTCTTCTGCACCTTCTCCAGTTCTACAATGTCCATCTTTAGATGTGGTGACCAGCCATGATGAAGGACTATTCTGAAACACACAATAACACAGTGGGGCTTTCAAAAAGCATATTTTCTCCCTTTAGTTCTGAGCCCTATTCACATGTTATTTTCAACCCAGATCTGTACCCAGGTACAGCTATTCACATGTTATCTTTAACACAGGTACAGCAGAAAACTTCCTATCTGTATCCAGCTCCTGCCTTGCACATGATCACCTCCCTTGCCTCCTACTTTAATGTTTGGGTGCACACAACTGCCCATGAGAAGCATGCACGGCTCTCATGCCCTGAGTTGGGTGCTCCTCCTACCCTAAGGCTGGTTGTGTTAATGAGTCTACTGTGTCCAAAGCAAAGGAATTATGGATGCAACTAGAGGAGGCTTAGATGCTGTCACTTCCACTATAGTTGATCATGGACTACTGAATGGTTGCCAAAACCCCATTTTTAAACTGCGAAAAGACTCATTGTTCCCTACCGCCATGAAACTAATGATAAAAGAAAAGGCCACACATGTGGCTATATAAAGGTGAAGATCACAATGTAACTTACATTTACGATGGAAACACCTTCACTGTTATCATTACTTTGAATTCAAAAACCTGCTCTAGAAGCCAAACGCGTACATCACTGCCAGAGCGCCATATGGATGCTGTCAAAGATTAGACTAATAGTACGATCATCTATCCAGTATTATGCCCATTAAAACTTTGGAATATGAAATTAAGTGGCTCAAAGTGTTACATTAAATATTAGACATTAAACTGCTTCAACTGAATTACAAAGCTTGCATATTTAAGCGGTCTAAGCAAAGAAGCCAGTGTTAGAAGCCAGTGAGTGCGAGTGTGTGTGTGTCCCTAAATGTTTTCTTTGTGTGTTCTTTTACTTATTAATCGCAGTTCTGAACGACATCTAATTTACAGCAGGAGATAAATGTATATAATCTTGTGGTAGCCCTGGTTCCATCTCTCTCTTTTACTACACTCTTTTATTGCTTATTCACACAATAAGAGGTGCAGCTTATTCAAGGTGTGATATAAAGACGGCTGTTAAAACACTACCCTGACACAGACACTATGCTCCAGAACAATTTATTCTGCCATGAAAAAAGCAGCTCAAGTGAAGAATTCCCCTACAATGCAGGGCCCTGTGGGAAGGAAGGGGATATTGAATGCACACTCTCTGGTCACAAATGGCTTATGCTGGGGTATAGGTCATGTATTAAAGCCCAACATAACTCTAATTATGTCTTTTCTGATTTTTATTATTTTTTTGTTTGCTGATTTTTATTGTTTGTTGTTTTATTGTTTTCTAATTGCTAATGTTTGCAGAAAATATACAGTATCACTTCACAAGAAAATGTCTTTGACGTTTCAGTCCCAAAGTGGATTGGGGCCAAGATGTCTATAGAACTGACAAAGAAATCATATGATTCAGTTGTCAAGAGGAGCCCTGATTTCATCTCCCAACTCTAACTGAAGTATGGCAGTGAGTAAGTGAGAAAGGGTCTTCACTGCAGCAAAATCCACAGTGGCCGCATCCCCCCCCCTTCCCCAACTCTCTTGCCTGCATTCGGATGTACTGGAGAGCATCCTCTCTGCAGCCAGCGAGACTTCAGAGAGGCAGGGGAGTGGGCTGTGTGGGCTTCCTTCTTGCTTGAAGGACAGCCCACACAGTCAATCAGGGAGGGAGGGAGGGAGGGAGGGAGGTGCTTCCTCCCTCAACTCCAGTCCAGCCGAATGCAGCGTGTGGTGCACCATTCAGATGGCAGGGAGGCTCCGCGATTCCTCGGTTTGGAGCAGCAAAAATTACTACAAACTGAGGGTTCAAATTGGAGTCTCCTCAGTGCAATCTCAGGTTGTGCTACCAACGGGATCGGAGTTGCACGCATTCAGACATAACGGTGAGGAAACCATGGGTCCCTGCAACTCCAGTCCCCTGTTGCATGCACATGCGGCCAGTGTGAAACTTCTTGCCCAGGAAGATCCCTTTGGCCAACCTCCCCCACCCCCCACCTTCAAAAATACAGGTCAAAACAGCACTGTTCCAACAGAGGTTCCCACCAAGCACACACTCCTGGCTGATCCTGTAATTCCTCCCCTTTCCGTGTCATATGAACCCACCAGTGTCAGAGCCCCTGGTGGCGCAGTGGCAAAACTGCCGCCCTGTAACCAGAAGGTTACAAGTTCGATCCTGACCAGGGGCTCAAGGTTGACTCAGCCTTCCATCCTTCCGAGGTCGGTAAAATGAGTACCCAGAATGTTGGGGGGGGGGGGCAATATGCTAAATCATTGTAAACCGCTTAGCGAGCTTTCAGCTATAGAGCGGTATATAAATGTAAGTGCTATTGTGCTATTGCTATTGCTATGGATAATGTCGGATTCCCTCCACCACCCGACATTCAGCCAGCATCTGTAACCTACATTTGAAATAGGTGGAGAATGTTGGGTGGCAGAGAGAACCTGGAAAGGGATGGACATACCACTCACCTGGAACCTCCAGTTCCCTCCTATTTACTTTTTGATAATCATGCCTGTGATAATATTTGTGAACTCTTAGTATGTAGGCAAAAACTGTCTAAATGCTAAACAGAGGTATCTTTCCTATGAACAGAAAGGGTCATATTTTCAACAACAGGTTAAAAGTTGTTGCACCAAGCTTCTTCCCCTGCACCAAGCTTCTTTATTTTAAAGAATGCATTTATTATTTTATATAATAAATAGTATACTGCTTTGTAAAGCTGCTTTAATTTTTTTTAAAAAGTTGTTCACTTGATATTATTGTTGTAACCTAGATGATGATGATGATGATGATGATGATGATGATGAGGCAATCATATTAGAGATTTGTCTTTCACCCTGCCTTTCAGTCCTCCAAGTGCCGAAGTGGCTTACAGTTACTAACTGATAGAGTTAAATCCCTTATAAACAAACAAGCACTTTTCAGTAAAACCTCGATGTGACGGGAGCACTCTCTGTGTTAGCATCTGTACTGGTGGGAGAAAGTGTTAGACTGCAAAAGGCCACTGATGGATTGACATGGGACTAGCAGGAGAAAATGATGGGAACACTGTTTGACCCACTGTACAAACAATTGCACTGTTTCTGCTAGCAGAAATGTGAATCCTTCATTGTACTCTAGGTGGGTTCTGGCAAAACAAGAAGAAATGAAAACACTCAATATTACACATCAATGTGCAGCAGTTCCAAAATACAGATACAAGGACCCCAGCAAGCATAACTCAATAAGTTAATGATATCTAAATGGCTAATGTAAGCTACATGCTTATTATGATGTGCATTCCCTACCTGGAAAAATCAATAAAACATTAGCTTTAAGAAGCAATTTCCTTCAGTATGGCTGCCGGGGTTATTTTTGTCCCAATAAAATGTACATTGGTGCATTTTCACACTGCATGGAAATCAGGTACCAAGATTTGCCATTCTCAGAGCAGCTTTCAACACACACACACACACACACACACAAATTTTGTAGCTGGGTTCAACCCAGGAAACGTGAAGGATTTGGTTTCTACATGACAATAAACCTTTGTTCTTCAATCCTTCATTAATGAATGGCCATCAATACAACAAGGAAAGCAGAAAATACTTTAACCTGGACATATATTCTGAGCATTCATGTAATAGATGCAGCAAATCCAAATACAGTTCTTTCCATCAATTAAGAAACCATCACCTGAAGCTACAAAAACAGACCTAGGAGCAATGTTAAAATTGACAATGTTTCTGAGTTCTGCTGCATGCAGACCTACAGGAATTGTTCACAAATGGTTTCCTCTTTTTCTTTTTCACATATAGACTTGGGACAAAAATATGGCACTCTTGAACAATCCAGGGCACAGCCAAAGGTGACAGAAAGTTCAGTGGAGAGTTTAACTAACTTAGAGACATTACACAAGCATCTGGAAGATGCCCAGAAAACATGGTGAAGGGAAAATTGCATGCAGATGCACTGTCAGCTTTCCAACTCTTAGCTGTATCACTAGCAGAAAAGAAGAGTAATGATGATTCATTCAGTCGTGGTTTCTAAAAAAACCTAATTTCTAAAACTAACAGGGGTTAGTTTTTGTTGAGGGTTTTGTTTGTTTGTTTGTTTGTTTGTTTGTTTTGCAGGATGAGTCTCAAAACTGAAAAAATAATGGTAAATGCCAGTTAAAGAACAATGCCTGAATCATCATTTCAGTTAGCACAGAAGTGGGAAGATGCACACCTAGCTTCATCCGAGGTTGTGTTGATGCCCAGACCATTCCTGGACAGATCAGACCAACTTCTCCTGCAACCTGCAAACTAGAAAGGGGTTCTGCCAGAGTGTCCCTGGGCATCTTGTCTCATTTCTGAACTGCTCTTGGGTTTTCTCCCCTAACTACCTCCTCAAGGAGTTATTGCGGCTTTTAGAGAGTGATAAATTAGACACAGCCCTATAAAGCCTACAACTGGCAGTGAAATTTTTCTTTCCCCTCCTGAAGCTGAAAACTGCCGGCCTTCACACATTTGCAGTCTGCTGGCAGACTGGGCTCCAGTAGATTAATATGCTGAGTCAACATGCCGTATTCCAAATCTGGCTCCCCTGCACTGGGAAGAATGGGTTATGTGTGCATGCGTGAGCACGGAGCTGCTTTCTGTGACCGATCTGGCCAGCTTTCACTACTAATGAAAGTCATTGTTTTGGATCCAATGGTTTAAAAATTCTTTTACCAAGGACAATCTGTCCCCATTAGATAGACATAACTTGCTTAGGCTGCCTGCCTGCCTGCCAGGCTATTACTTTTCTATTGTTATCTGACTACAGCCATCAACTCTATAGACATTGGAGTGATAAAAATGTGTCCAGCTGACACACAAGCTGATATCCAGCTGCCTGTGAGCTCCATAAATTTATATCTCCTATTTTTATAAGCAGCGCTAGTAGTGCCGGCCCCAGGATTTAGTGGACTCTTGGGATAATGGTTTGGGCAGAGGCTTTGCTTGCCCAGAGCAGGGACTTTTTTTTATCATGGCCCTGACATTGTATAATCCCCTTTCCATTGAAAGCCCATTTAGCCCCCAGTCTTCTTTGGTGGTGGATAGCTTCTGCCTTTTAGGACCGACCGTCAACAGTAAAGGATCCAGCAGTCAAGAAATATGCCGCAGACTTGCCCTTGGTAGGGTTGCAATGAAGGCCTTGGAAAGGATATTTAGATGCCGTGACGTGTCTATACCTACAAAGATTAGAATCATTCGGAAAATGGTTTTCCCCGTGACACTCCATGGATGCAAAAGCTGGACTCTGAAGAAGCAAGACAGAAAAAGTATTGACGCTTTTGAACTTTGGTGCTGGAGAAGACTTTTGAGGATACCATAGACAACAACCAGGAAAACCAACAAATGGATCATAGAACAAATCAATCTGGAATTTTCACTCCAGGCACAAATGACCAGGCTCAAACTATCATACTTCGGACACATTATGTGAAGACCCAGCGCCCTTGAGAAGTCCATAATACTGGGGAAAGTTGAAGGAAAGAGAAGAAGAGGATGACCAGCAGCAAGGTGGATGGACTCGATTACGACAGCAATGAATGCACCACTGAGAAACCTTAAAAGCCAAGTTGAAGACCAATCATCCTGGAGAGAATCTATCTATGTGGTTGCTGAGAGTCAACACTGACATGACGGCACTTAATCAATCAATCACAAGGCACTTTGCATGAACATGTGCTGAGAAAAGTGGGGCATCGTTTTTTAATAAATAAAATATTAAAAACTGCAGAGTAATTGATTCAAAGTTGCTTAGTTTGTATGATTTATATTGGTCGAGAATTCAGTTTTTTTCTTGTAGAATTTAGGTTCCTTGGGCAAAAATTATTGGATATGTTACTGTGCAATGAACTTGTTTAAAAGGACAAAGATGGACAATCTTATGCTTGATTGTTCCTAGGAATGTGATACGTCCCCTGTCCCTTTTCCATCCTCTGCTCTCTTACAGTTTCATTACATTTGATCCAAAATCAGGCACTTTCAACTATTGCAAGCTTCACTACATAACCGATTTATTTCTTCTGAAGTACAAATGATTTTTTTTTTTAAGAAACAAAAAATAGATTATTTCTTCCCCAGCCATGCTTGGCAATATTGTTATTTTTCTGTGCATCTGGCTTATCATTTCCTTGGCTTGTTATCATAAACAGCTCTAATTCCTGCCTAAATCTCTCTCAATCCTCTGCAGCATAATTTGCTAAATTCCACAAGCAAGGAGCTTTTAAATACTCGAGCTGCTTAGATTGCCTTGTACCCCTCTTTGCCTTTTTTCTGTTCTTTAATCTATTCGATATACTTTTCATTCCTGCCACCATGCTCTGTGGCTGTGATTCCATTTGGTTATGTTAATTACTAGAAAAGGGCATGAGGGGTACTTTAACTGAGGTTTATGATATGAGTTTTCAACTTGTAGATACTGAATCTTACCAAACTCATGTTTACTCTAGATCTATTAAAGGCTATTGTGAGAAACAGAAGCCTATCAAGAAAACCTGGATACAGGCAAAAGAAATGTAGGGGGAAGTGCAAAGGGGAAGGAAGAGAAGGAGGCAGGGGTGCTTGCAGAATATGCCATTACCTTAGACGTTTGGGGGTTTTGCTTGACCAGAAATGTTTACCAGACCAACCCTTGGCTCTTCCAGACTTCTAGAGATATTGTATTGAAATGTTGCAATAAACCAAAGTAAAATTTAACGGGACCAAAAAACCCTCCCCTTTCCCCATATAAAGGCTCTTCTCACAAGCAGCCTAGCCTGCCCCAGGATCCCAGCACTCCCACCCAGCCCAACCCCACTCCTTAGCCTGGCTCTTAGCTGAGGTTAAGGGATCAAGCACACCCCTCACCAAACTGCCGGTTAAGTTCACTTGACACAGCCCAAGGAGACACAGAGACGGGTGCCTAGAGCACCTGTCTGATGGAGGATCCCGCAAGGCACCACACTCATCATATGGTGCCTTGTGGGATATCTGGAGGTTGGGAAAAGGAGTCCTGCCCTCTGTTGATCCTTCCAGTGCAGATCGTGTGGGCATGTGTGCCAAATACACAAGGAGCAATCATCTGGGGGAAGGTAGGTTGAACTCTGCCTTCCCCCCACAGCCCGTCTGCCCTCCCTGCCCTACTCGTGGTTGTGAGAACCTTTCTTCAAGGTAAGGGTGGCTCTGGGTGGAAAGTACCCCGCAGATGTTTGCTCCCCACCTGTCCCCCCACCCACCTCTGTTTCAGAAATCTAACATGTGGGAAACAGCTCACCCACCCAGAAATGAACTTTGCCCTTTCCGTATGGGAATCACCATCTCTTATGGTAACAAGTTTCACAAACTAATTATGCACTGTGTGAAGAAGTCTTTCCTTATGTCTACCCTGAATCTTTTGCCAGACTTATCTTCCATCTTGTAGGAAGGTAGAACTCACAGTGTTCAGAAACCAGCAAGTCCCCTTGACTCTACCATAAACCTTAGCACCTGTATGATCACTTAAAACAGATTAGGAATTGTTCCTTAGCACACCATTACAAAAAGAGTGATAATAGACTGAGGGTGGGACAAGTGTTATTCTGAATTAACAGCAATCTTGTGTACAAGTTCATAGAACTTTGCTTTCCATATGAGTATCACTAGCCCTGACTTCTTCTTTGAGATAAACTAATTAGGGAAGAAAAATAGGTGTTACACACTCTTCAAAAAGACATTTAAAAATGAAAATAAATTGCACAGGAGAAGAATGCAAAATGGAGCATGGTTAAAAATGAAACAAAGGAAGAGAATTAAAAGAACCAATTATACAATTTTTTTTCCATACAGTTAAGAAGAATCTGCTTGTTCCTAATTAGCTTTTAGAAAATGTTTTTTCCCCTTTTCTTCTTGTTGTTTTCTTAAGTCCTAAAGCAAACAAGCTTTAGCTAAAATGGATATTTATGTTGAAGTCCAGCAATAAATGAAAAAGGGCTGGCTGAGAGAGTTAATAAATAGGAGGGCTAATTATCCTAGTCATAATCCATGCCTTAGCAGCAGCACCATGAGAGATTCCTGTCCAAAACCTAGCAGAACCGCTTCCAGTCAGTGTAGACCAGGGCTGCTCAACTTTGTCCCTCTTGCAGATATTGGCCTGCAATCCCCATAATCCCTGGCTATTGGCCACTGTGCCTGGGGATTATGGTAGTTGTAGCCCCAAAACAGCTGGAGGGCCTAAGTTGAGCAGGCCTGGTGTAGACAATACTGACCAATGGTTTGACTCATTATAAGGCAGCTATCTATGTTCCATTACTTTGTAGTAATTTCTTACCACAAAATACAAACCTTGGTGAGCCATAATGCTCACAAGATAAACATCACAACCCTCAGACTTCTTTTCCAACTCATATTGTAATCCAAGGCAAAATTTCTGATTATGTTCAAGCTAACTCAAGCTAGGCAGGCTAGAAACCCAACTCTGAGTGTGAATAGAGTGATAATGTGATTTCTTTTCATATAATCTATTGAAGCTCTTCTCCACCAAGCAAGTGCATACCTCCTAGATAAAGGTGTGTATCTGTTTCATGCACTAAAGTTTAGGTAATTCTTCCCTTTTTTTCCTCCTTAACCTGTAATCATCACTTGTTTGACCATATTTTAATGCCAAAAAAGTCTTTTACAATGCAGATGATTTTTGTATGTGTTAATTTTCTATTTTTAGGGTTTTAAATTGTATCTTTTTCCCCCTCTAACCATAAATAAATGGTTAAATACACTTCTGTATTACTTTTGGGAAAAGCAAAAGCAAATGTGTGTTGAAAAAGAACTTCTTTGTTCTTTGTGCCGACTCCCCCAACTCAATCCGTACTTCTCCCTCCCTGGCTGCAGGGACAGAAGGTAGGTGCCCCCACCACATTTCATTCTTAGTGACAGCAACCAGATAAGGAGATTGGCGAAGGATAAAGGGTCACAGCAGGCTTGAGAAACTAATTTGGCTGCAGAAAGGAGACAGTAGGAAAAATAGCACTGATATTCCAACAATAAGAAAAGAATAAGCCAAGATACGCCCCCCCCCAAAAAAACCAGCTTCAGAACTGACTTATGCTGAGTCATACCATTGGTCTATCTAACTCAGTATTGTCTGTATTGACTGGCACCAACCCATAATTCCCCCGACAACTCTGACATGGCACCACCAGATGATATAATCAGATGCAGCCATGTCAAGGCACATCTCAGCCTGCTATAATCTCAGTGACAGCTACAGTGTACTGGCAATAAAATATGTTCCTCTTCAGCTTCATAATCCTCTTCTGTCCTTCCAAACATTGCAGTAAAATATCTACAGTTCTGCTCTTTAGAGGAAAGCACAATGGGCAAGCCCCCAATGAAAAAGTGTGAAGTTTTCTCCTTGTCCAGCTCGTTCACAAATCATTTCCATAAATTGATAACCCTCTAGCAATCAATAATAAAGCATGCTCCCTGATTGAAGCTCAAGGTTACAATTCAATCTTGCACACCCATCATCCACCCAAGTTCTCTTTGATTTATGAGTGTGGCAGATAGAGTTGATTGGAGTATATCTTTCTGTTTCATACACTATCCAGCCTGGTGTACTGAACTGAAGCCTGTAAGTTCTAATACTAAGAACTGAATTAAGGTAAACCATAATCTTTTGAATGGGGGTCTCTTACTTTACTCTTCAGCATTAGCCTTACAAGATTTTCCTTCATATATCAAATACTTTAGTATAGTTCCACAACATAATACATATTTAAGTCATCAATACATGGCTCTGAAACAGTTTGATACTGCAACCTCGTTTCAGCACCAATCTCTGTGGATAGCTCCCTATGCACAAGCTTTGAATGAAAAGCTTCAACCATTGTACTCTTACTACTATGGATATCTATATACCACTCGTGCCACCTAATGGCACAGTGGAGAAATTTATTTATTTATTTATTGTTAAATGTATATACCGCCTTTCATTAAAGCAATGAAAGAAAAAGTCAGAGGTTGCTGGTTCGATTATCCGCTGGTATGT
Organism: Hemicordylus capensis; assembly: GCF_027244095.1. Lineage (NCBI taxonomy): Eukaryota > Metazoa > Chordata > Lepidosauria > Squamata > Cordylidae > Hemicordylus > Hemicordylus capensis. The sequence goes on from NC_069667.1 coordinate 27,269,278, forward strand.
TTCCCAGACTACGCGAAACACCCATAATCACCCGATATAGGAAGATGCTGAAAGGTATCATCTCACACTGCATGGGAGGGGGCAATGGTCAACCCCTCCTGTATTCTACCAAAGACAATCAAAGGGCTCTGTGGGCACCAGGAGTTGGCACAGACACGACAGCACACTTTACTTCAACCAAAGTTCCCAAAGTGGTTTACACAGAAAAATAAATGCATGAATAAGATGGTTGCCACCTGTCCCCAAATGGCTCACAATCTAAAAGGTGTACTTCCTATACCTACCATCACTATCCATCCACCCCTCCTCCCTGGGCTGAGCACAACCCTATGATCTTTCTGAGACCTATTGAGAGGACAGCTGTCTTGCTGTAGCAAGCATGTATTGTCCCCTTTGCTAAGCAGAATCTCACCTGGTTTGTATTTGTATGGGCGACTACATGTGACCACTGTTTGCTGTAAGATATTCCCCTTAGAGGATGGGCCATAGCTCAATGGCAGAGCATCTGCTTGCATGCAGAAGGTCCCAGGTTAACTCCCTGGCAGCATCTCCAGGTGTGGGTTGGGAGAGACCACTTGCCTGGACCCTTGGAGAGCCACTGTCAGTCAGTGTAGACTACTGAGCTAGATGGACCAATGGTCTGACTCGGTATATGGCAGCTTCCTGCATTTCATTTGCCCATTTTTGTAACATGTATTCTATTTGTTATTATGTACTCATTTTTCTGCTGCCCTCACCCATGCAGAAATAGTAAAGACCTATGACAGAAACCCTTCATTCCCCTATGAAAACTAATGACATATTGCATTTATGTCATTAATGTTTATGATGTGTATAAATGTTGATTTTTATGCAGACTTCTAAAAAAATGTCTTTTTATCTTATGCCACAAATTCATGTCACAAAAAGAAAGCATATTCTACAAAGGAAATCACAGATTTCACTGTAAGAATTTATAAGTGTGATCACATATCTTATGTTCATCCATCATGCAAATTATTGGTTACAATCTACTTCTTGCAGCATATGGCCTAATTGATATTTCTTAGGGCTGCCGTCCAAGTAAAGAATTCATTGTCAATTAATCATATGCATTTAATCAAATAATTGATTACATTTAAGTAAGTCTGCATATGAGAAAAATCATTCTAAAGTAATAACCAAATTATTTGTTTTTAGATTATACTTGCATCTGTTACAGTAGGCATTATCTTATAGGAGGCATTATCTCCCCTTTCTCTCACACATGGGGAGAATGCTTCTTCTATGATAGTGCTTCTAATCTGTATTTTTAAAAGTATTTTTTTAAGATTGCTGACCAGGGAATGCCTTCTTAGCTGAATAAAATGTTTTAATTGATTATTCCAGTTGACTAATAGACCAAACATCGCAACTCTAATATTTCTCAGGCTTCAATCAGCCTTGCTTCTTTGGGCAGGTTCCAATGGTTGCTGGAAGCTCTGTAGCAGGGATGTAAATCTTGGTGACGTGTCAGTAGGTGAGTGCATGCACCCCCAGTGGCTGTGACAACTGAACCCGCCATGCCCAGTGACTGAGATTCTCCAGCTGCCATTTTACTGAGATTCTCCTCCTAATTTCCAGATCTTTGGGACAGAAGAACTGACTCAGTAACATTTTAGGTATCAGGAACCTGAGGGAGTTAAAGCTGCTGATGAGGTGAGTCCCTTCATTTCTTGTCAATGAGAGTAGGTGCTCAGGATATGCAGTGACTGTTGCAAGGCTGACCCAAGGCACCTAGGTGCCTATCACTAAGAGAATCCTCACAGAAGCACAGAGGTCATTGCCTAATCCAAACTCAAGAAAATCCCAAGATATCCATTGCAATGGGTGGTGCTATTGCTGACTGTATTTTGCTGAATGTCAGTTTGTTCCTTTTCCAAAGGTGGTGATCAAAGATTATCACTTCCCTAGTGAACTGGTGATGAATGCTACTGCAAAGCATGCCTATTGTGTATATATACACCCAACAATTCTTTTCAATTACTAACTGCCATACATAGTTGAAAGGAAACAGAGACTCTGTCAATGACAAGCAGCAAACAAGAAAGTCTGCTTCATTCCGATTTCTTCAAACAATACTGACTCTGCTTTCTAGCCTGTGATTACAGGTAATGAGACTGTATTAGGAAACAGTAGATGCAATTCAATATAGAGCCATTGGGACAGGTAAATTGGAAACTGTGCTTTACGGCCCAGGTAACATAGCTTTCCTCTGATACGCAGAAATACTATGTTACTGCAGCAGAGCATTTTAAAAAGAAGCATTTTCTCTGATATGGTAGTTTGGGGCTTTCACATGGTATCATGTCAGGGAGAGGAGGGCTGCAAAATATTGTTCTGGACTCCTCAATTCCCCAAGCAGTGAGAGGATATAATGGATTTCTTTCATTAGACTTGGATGGAAACTTATCATGTTTTTCTAATATTTGATTTATTAGCAAATCTACAAGGAGCATAGAAGTCAGACCTGGGAGTCAGTGGCAGGTCCCAAGTGCAGCTCCTTGACTAATTTTTTTTGGCGGGTGGGGAGGCATGAAGCTCCAGCTGAAGCAGGATGCTCTGCACAAGAATACTTGCCAGATGCTATTGCTGTGCTGCATTTCATCACAAAGGAATACATTTGAAGAGAGACACAGTGATAAGCATAGCTTTCCTTTAAGTCTCCCTAAGTTGGCACTTCAACGCCAGAACATTAAATCAATTATGAGAAACGTTTGTGAGCCATCTTCCTCATCACATGGTGTGTCCAATGTTCACTAATGTCATAATATCCTAGAAGCCCTTTTAGGACAGTTTCACATTTAGCCAGAATTCACACTGTTAGACTAAGATGTCATTCCATAGAGACCAATTCTACTGGTGGAATTTCTGCATAAACAGTTTGGCACTGACATGGAAGTATACCTATCTAAATATTCTGCTCCATTTTGCCATAAATACTCATGATGGCATCCACCACCCACCCTCCGCATTTCCTCCCTAAGGTTATTTGCAACCTAAAAGCATTCAACAGAGATGCAAAGGATATGGATATATTTTTTTCCCCAATTAAGATGGAATGTTTTGAAAGATGACCCCATGAACCAGGACTTTAAACATGATATTTCTGTTATAGCTAAATGGGCATTTATCAAATGCTTATTAAGATGACTGTGAACAAGGTGGGAATGATAAATCCATCACAAAGGCGAATTGTGTTTTGGCTTCCTCTAATGAAGCAACATTTATCATTCCCCCCTCCCGCTTCCTGTTGAAAGAATGCCTTTGAAAGTAGTTTTCTGCTTAGTCATCCTATCTATCAGGCAAGATATAAGAAATCAATACTCCTGCAGGGAAAATGAGTTCCTTAGCATTTACATTTGTTTTCTCTCCCTTTTCTTGCTGCTTCTATCCATTACACTGTGATATCTTCCATATGAATGCTAAGTACACCTTTCATTGATATATCCAAAGAATTGCTCTCCATTAACTTTCATTACTACTTCAGGTATTTAACCTGAACCTTCAACTGGAAAGCAAGGAGTATGAATGAATGAATGAATGAATGAATGAATGAATGAATGAATGAATATATATATATATATATATATATATATATATATATATATATATATATATATAAATAATCCTTCAAGTAGCTTTGATTATGAATGGATTTGGGGCATTAACCTGCCATTTATCCTCATTTGAAGAACACCAGCTCGGTCAGAAAACATCACTGACTGCAGCATGTGACAGCAATGATTATTTGGAGCAAGGAGGAACAGCTAACAGTCCAACAGTGGAATCCACCCCTCTTCTCCCAAACAACTTTAGCATTAGTGTAGTGAATACTGAGTTCACGGTTACGTTTAGCCAAGGTATGAGGTTTCCTACCAAAGGTCACTAGAAATTGAATATATGAGTAGGTATTGGATTCAGCTTCTCTCTCGTGCACATTCAGATAAATGGATGGTACATAAACAGGATGTGCTATGCTGTTCATTGCCTGACATGTCATACACTGCAGCTGCAGAGAGATATCTGATGACTATCTATCATAGAACAATTATGTTTTTCTTTAACTAGAAGAACAAACTTCCTCCCAGTTCACTTGCAGTGAACTGAATCCAACATACGGAATAGACCCTTTGGAGAAAAGGGCTATGTCTTGGGTATAGATCCTTGACATGAGAATTAAGATGATACAAGCAAACCCTTATTTTCATTTGTGAAATGTTGCAGAGTATGAAGTGGGCTATTACTGAGTTCCTACTATATTGCATCTGCATTGCACACTGACAGATTTCCATAAATAAAGACAGCTCATATATGTATTTCTTAAAAGACTCACTCCTGCCAGACAAAGCTATCTTGGATTCCAGGACTTCAGCCAAGGAAGAGAAAGTGTTCACAAAGTGCTACCTAATGTAATGGACACAGATTCATCATTAAGAAGCAATTAAATCCAGTTTTTGGCCCATATATGTGTGAAGTCCAGATGAATGCAGAGGAACATTGAAATTTTTTTGTCCCACCTTGGAATGCCAAGCAGGACTGCTCACCTTGACAAATGCTCCTGTCCCTTCCTTAAAAAACTTTACCTTAAGATTAGTGGAGTTCAGTTGTCTCTGAAACTATCATTAGATTAAATCCCCGAAAGAGGTCTGTGTACCCAGATGAGATATTACTTTTTTATATTAGCCTCTTTGAGGCTGATATAAGGGCCTTTGAGCAGAGGTGCTCCCCCTGGGGGCCCCCCAAATCCTCTTTAGTCTGTCCTGGGTGGTCACCCAGCGGAGCATGATGCATCCTAATTTGCAAGGGAGGAGGGGGTCCTCCAAAGGCCCTTAGGTCCAGACTCCAAAATTACCTAGCTGCGCCTCTGCTTTTGAGTGGGACAAGGGGGTTAATTGCCCTGGGCTCCACACACAGAGGCAGCCCCCATCCAAAGTATAGTTCAGTATTTGAAATGATCAGATTGATCCTTTTCACTCAAGACAGTAAAGCTAATCAGTCTCTAAATATAAGCTCAGCCTCGAGAGTTATTTCAGTAGTTTGGGTGACCGCATTGTGGTGAAACATACTGTTTGCGCTGTTGCACAAGCACAAAAAACTGCATAAACGGAATTGTGCAGCAGTGTAGACAGTGGCCACATTGTTGCATAACTCCATTTACACAACTTTTGCACTTGCTTAAGAGCTTGCATAACTGAGCACACGTTATGTTTCACCGGGAGTAGGACACTGCACAGTAGAGCCCAGTTCAAACAGGACTTTGTATATACCAAGAAAACCTGTAGCTCCTCTTCCACTTAAAATAGAAGCCAACCCACAGAAGCTTGGCGAGGCTAGTCTTGCTTTATACAGTTATGTGTAAGAATTCACAACGGAAGAGTGAACATCCACTCTCACACCATGTGTGCAGCTGTACATGATACTCCTCAAAGATTTCCCCCTGAAATAAACACTTCAAATAAGTAAATACCACCCATGAAAATACGTAGTATCATCCAGGTAGGAAGGCAGAGGCATAAGTTTCCTGCTTTCTTATTGAGTGTTCAGATGTCTGTACACTTCTACTTGTGTTTGTGTGAATAACTGCTCCTGTGTTCATTTTAAAAGTGAACCTGGATACAGGCCCTTCAAATACATGGTACAGCTAGGAAATGCACTTCTGTACCCGCGTTCAGCATAACATGTGAATGACTGGACCTGTGTACAGATCTGTACCTGTGTACACTGTACATTTGTTGTGCAAGTGTTGAAAATAACATGTGAATGGGCCTTAGGTCAGCCAGAGAAGATGGGGCTCAGATGAACATTCTATTTCTGGGCTTCTCGGAGTCTTAAAAGTGCCCTGCCTGTACTTCTTTCCAGAACTCTCATAGAAAAGTAATTGATAGATTTCCATACCAGGATTCAAAGCTAATATGCATAAATCAACATAGCTCCAGTCTTTAGGACTAAAGACAGCACTGAAAAGGCTGCCTCAGACATATGTCCCTTTGAGTTATCTCTCTTCGGATTTTGATATTTGGGCTTGAATATTACCCCCCAACGCCTGTGATCTGTACAAAGCTAATTATATGCTGCTATTAAAGCAGATTGCATGAGACGTTGACAGTTGGAAAGGCCTAATGACCAGCTGGGATGGAAAATTTCTATGTTGTCAAAGGGTAATTCTGCCAAGATTTTTATGCTATTTTATTTGCTACCAACATGAATACCTAAACCCTGCGCTGGGTGGTGTTTTTGTGTTTTGTTTTGTTTTAGTCTATAAGCAGCAATTATTTGGGAGCCATTGGAGGGAGGTAGAACCATCCCATAATTTCTGCTCTAAAGCTTTAACTATGATTTGTCAATTTTAGAAATCTGCACAAGTTGTGAATTGCTCTTCCCCCAGTTCCTCAAGTCTGTGGTTTTTCCCAGTAGAGGCAGTTATATACCTACTATAAAGCTCCATGAAATAATACAAAAAAGAGTATTTGGGACAGTCGGTGTTTCAGAAAAGAAAAGCTTCCTTTTCATATCCTTTTCATAGAGTATGGGAAACACCTATATTGGGCAGCAGCAATATAGGAAGGTGCTGAAAGGCATCATCTCATACTGTGTGGGAAGAGGCAATGGTAAACCCCTCCTGTATTCTACCAAGACAACCACAGGGCTCTGTGGTTGCAAGGAGTCAACACTGACTCAACAGCACAATCTTTCCTTTCCTTTATGAGACGCAAGAGAGAGTATTTCAATTAAGTTTTGCTATCCAGACTGTCTAAGCCACTGATGGAATGGCTGTTGAAAACTGTGCTTGCTAGCTGAATAATTTTATACCAATATATTGGGATGAGTATCTCCTCACCCAACATGCAAAACCCCTCTCAAACAATGCTATTTCTCACTGCAGGCTATTCTAATACCATTACTCATTGAGAAAACTAGCTTAAATTGGCTGGCAGAACCGTTCTTGAAATCCTTCTACTAGTGTAGGACGAGCTTCCCTAAGGAATCCAAGGAAGTTAATTTATGATTCCTTTTCTGTGTGTGACAAGAAAATACCAGAAATGCATCCCTTGGGGACTAGAAGTCTACAGCCAAAGCAACTGACTAGTTAGTTCAGATCAGTATTTGTGAAATTCAGCCCAGGAAATGATTATACTGGTGTTCATTACAGACCCTGTCCTTTGCACAAATGGACTCCTGTGCTATAAACAACCATCCTTAACACAACCGCATATTTTTCTCTTACATTGGAATCACTGGCATTTCTTTTTTTAAAAAATTGTGACTTAATTGGGATTGATTTGTAAGGCTCTTCCTAAAAGAGAAGATGGGTTGGAAAAATTACTAAGGAGACCATCCATCACCCTACTGAAGGGCTGCCCAACTTCAGATCCCCTAAAGACGATGGACTACAACACCCATCATCCCAGACTATTGGCCACTGTGGCTGGGGATAATGGGAGTTATAGTTCTATACAAACAAATACTGCATTTATTATCTAAAAAATTGTGTTCATAATGTTATAGTATATAAATCGTAACAAGTAGGAATTCACGAATCATTCATCAAAAAACCTTGAAAAATATAAAAAGTCCAATAATCTAATTCACAGATACATAATAGAGATTTAGTGGCAAAAGAAAACAAATCCCTGTTTGGATTCAACAATATATTAGAACATCAAAAAAGAAAAGCTGAAGGCTTTTTTTGAAGCCAACATGTCCTTATGTTGGGTGGAAACTCAACAGTAGACAATTGCCACTGAAGAAGACTTGGTATAGTCGAAACGCGTCTGGCAACACGACAAGACTGATCAGATGCTGGCAAAATTATGACATGACACTTTGTCTTCTAATTAAAACATGATACTGGGAGGGAACATTCATCTCTACTTCTCCCATCTCATCGGCAATTTTGAAATGATCTATTGGACTGTCCAGTTGGACACAGACACTATCTCAATGATCATTTTGTATTCATTTTATTTAGAAATATACAGATATGTTTTCATTGATTCAGATTTATTCTGTCTTTCATAGTTGAACAGTTTTTCAAACCATACAGCTTTATTACCATTATATTACAATATAATATTAAAGATCTGTATATATTTTGATTCTTTTTTTATGTTCTAAGATTTTAAAAAACCACCTTGGGATTGTTTTAATGAAGGGCAGTAAACAAATTTAACAATAAATAAATAAATAAATAAAATAGAAAGGGTATTCACACATGTAGCCTAATCCTAAGGCTGCCCAGCCTGGGTTAGGCTGTGCATGTGCAGCTCCAGGAGCAAGGTCACAAGCAGCAAGCGCCAGGACCAAGCTCCACCTTCAAACCCGGCATTTGAAAGTGGTTCACTCAACTTTGGCCCACAGCACTCATCTGGTTGATCGCCGCTGGGTTAAATGTGACTCTCTTTATTGAGCAGGGGGAGAGTCACTGGCCCTCTCCACCCCCAGCACAGTACGCCCAGTGACTGTTGCTGGTGTCTATCTTATGTTTCTTTTTAGAATGTGAGCCCTTTGGGGAGAGGGAGCCATCTCACTTATTTATTATTTCTCTGTGTAAATAGCCCTGAGCCATTTTTTGGAAGGGTGGTATAGAAATTGAATGAATGAATGAATGAATGAATGAATTGAATAAATAAATAAATAAATAAATAAATATTATAGATAAATTGATAGATACGATCATATAGTGGCATACCACTATTATGCCATCATTCAATTTTCATTCTTTTCCAGTGAGATTTGCACAGGAATTGCAAAAGTCACACTGAAATGAGATGTAGCTTCCTTCTTCTTCTTTACCCCTTGTACAGTGCTGTGAAAATAGCCCCACTTTATGTCTCGACCACATATGGGACGACTAGGCTATTTAAGAAGCAAGTTTTAAAATATATATCATTACAAGCCATTTAATGAAGTCATCCTGCAAAACCAAAAGCCCATCAAATGCTCAACATAGAATCTATGTCTGTTTAAATCAAATGATTTTCAGGGCTCATTGTTAAGGCTTTCTCTGCAATCCCGGAACAATGTAAATTCATTTAAACAGAAGTGAGAACAATTTGTCATTGAATGGAACAGCTCCCATTTACATGGGTAAAGGGAAGGAAGAGTGATTCTACATTAGTAGAGGTGAGAGTCTTTTTTTCTTTTTTCTTTTTTGCAGCTAATGATGGTCAATGTGCACACAGACTTGTCTTAAGGAACGTGAACATGTGATGCATTATTGGTTACTCTTGGTACTTGCGGCTTTGCTGCAATTAAATTTAGGAGAATTCCATAGAGTTCATAAGAGAGGCTGCTTATGTAAGAGCTGTGGGACATTCCAGGAGTAGCCTTCATACAAATATCTACACTGAGCATTAGAGATGAGCAAATGAATTCAAGCTCAAAACAGGTCAGTGTTTTGAGCGTGAAACAAAACACCCTTAAAAGAAAGCGCCTTTAAAAAAAATAATTTTATTTTCAACAAATACAGCACATGCGTAAAAACTGTGCAGCAATGGAAAAGAACAAACAATAAAAACTTGAATATAAGCCAGAAATTAAGAGTGTATAACCTCAAAGGGACATTTTTGAACTTGAAACAAAAAATCCCTGTTTCAACTCAAAACGTTTCAAGTGATTCAAGCACCAGGCAATTTTGTAAAGGATAACTGCTAAGAGTGGCTGGCCGACATCCAGACTAAGTTACTCAATAATACTACTGAGGAGTTACTCATTTAGGCCATTAAGCTTCCATTTCATTTTTTAAAAATGGATTTTAAATCACCAGTTTCGGTTAATATTAATGGATACATTTGCACGGAGTTAGAGCTTCCACTCCCTCAAATCAGTGGCTGTCATCCAAACCAAGTTACTCCTGAGTAGTTTTATAGAAATTAAGTAGCCCTTTAGAGAAACTCCTCAGTAGTATTATTGAGTAACTTAGTCTGGATTTCAGCCAGCCACTCTGTAGCGGTCATCCTTTACAATGAAGGATTTTTTCTCCTCAGTTTTGCAATTTGCCTGGCAAAAATTATGTTAAGTGGCTAAGATGCCTCGTGGACAGGCAGGTTTGCAGTTTTGCTGCATCTATTGTCTGATATCCATAATCTATATGACTTTTCTGTAAACTCACAAGGAGCAAGTTTAGTGATTGATTAAATGCCTCAACTTTACAAGGATTGTTACTCAGTCTCAGGACGTGTTTATCGTACACCACAAAGAAATAGAGAAGCCTTTTAATTATTGATTAGTCTCGAAACAGTCCTACCAGCTAACACAGCCCTTTCAACTGAATAATCATATCATGTTCAGCAATTTTTACACTTGCCCCAGTCTCAGACAGCAAGATCAATTTAATAGATCACTATGAAGAGTGATCTACTTTGCATGCTTAAATGCAAGGACTCCCCCCCCACCCTTGGATTCCAAGCATGGGCAAGCAGGGACAAATGTCCCTGGTCCCCAAGGGGCCCCCAAGCAGACCGCCCCTGTCCTGCCCCACTGCTGCCCTTGCACCACCACCACCGCCCCACCACCACTTATCTTTGCCCCCAATGCAGCAGTGGGGGACGCTGTGGCTGGGCCAGGCCTCTCTCTCTCCCTCACCAGCCAGGGACTGAACCTGGGACTTCCTTCATGCAAGGAGATACTCTACCACTGAGCTAAGACCCCATCCTCTAAGGGGAATATCTTCCAGCAGTCACCCACCCAAATGCAAACCAAGGTGAACCCTGCCTAGCAAAAGGGACAATTCATGCTTGCTGTATCAAGACTGGCTCTCCACTCTGTTCAGCTCAGCATCGCATTCAACCAGTGGTAGCTGTTGGTGTCTCCCTTGTGTTTCTTCTTAGGCTGTGACCCTTTGGGGACAGGGAACCACCTTATTGTTCTATGCAAATCTCTCTGAGATGTATTTATTTATTTATGTCTGTCCAAAAGCAGTACAGAATAACAGTGATGGTGGTGGGTCTGAGCTCCAAGTGCAGCTTGATATGCAGCCCATAATTTAGATCCTTGAGGAGGCATATAAGTATAAACATAATAAATAAATCATCATTCTCATGCTGCTGAGCTAACTTGGGAAACTCCAGGCCACATGGGAAGGACCACCTGTCAGCTTCTCCCAGGGCTTCTGGAAACTGGGCTCATTCTAGTACATTGGGATTCACAGCTGTGGGCCCTCCCACGCAGCAGAGACAAACTTCTGAAATGACACAAAAGGGACTAGCACTGCTATGGCTACCAGTCTCCCGGAGTAACATGACTAGTGGGCTTTAATTTAGAGTTGCCATGTCCCCCAAAAATCCAGATTATACCCAGATTCTAAGCATCTCACCCAGATTGCTTCGCCCACCCAGATTCGCCCAGATTTCAGCTTTCTTTTTGTTTTAAGCAAAGCTCTAGCCCTCATAGAATATTGACTTTCCCTTGTTACCAAATATATTTTTGTTAAATATCACAAAACCTTATATACCTGTAAAATAGACTGAACTCTCTTTATATATGATAACTGCGGCTAGAATTCTCTATGCTATATATTGGGAAGTTAATTTAATTCCATCATTAGAGGAGTGGCAATTTAAACTTTGGGAATCTGCATCAATGGCTAAGAGCACTTCATACATAAACAACAAATCAGAGGAAAAAATTATTTCAATGTGGGAACCATTTATACATTATAATTTGGTCCATGGTTTAACGCCACATCCAAGATTTGGATTATTTTTTGGTAAACAAGGCCACAAGTTTTATATTTTTAATTTTGATGTTTGTATTGATGCGTAGATATGTTACTCAACTGCCTTTGGGTTAGAACGAAATGATAGGAGGAGATAAGATGGGGAAATGGAATCCAAGTTGATGTATTAGATAATCAAGAGATGTCGTATGTGGTGAGTCCCCCCCCCCGCCCCATCTCTCTTTTCTTTCTTTCTTTGTTCTTGTTTATTGGCTGTTCTTTAATATTTCTTTAAGTGAAAAACAAAAATAAAAAGAAGCGGAGTTATGGAGCAAAATGTGCAGTCACCATCCTGCTCAAAAATTATTAGCAAGCCAATTTGCATAGTATGCAAATTAGGCACACGGATTTGGAAAGCCAGAATATGGCTTTAATTCCCCTTCTAGCGCCACTATTCTCTTTTTAGTTGTAGTCCCTTGCAGTTTTCCAGCATGGTGCTGACTACCATCCATAGGAGAGGGTCTGACTGCTGGCGGCTTGCCTTCACCACCAGCACCTCCTTTCCCAGGCGGGGAGACATGGATGGCTGTCCAGCTTGCTCCGTTGACAGCCCTGACTGGGTTGAGTAACATTCCATGTTCCTGGAGGAAAATTAGTAGCTTCTAATGGCTCTCATTAGTTTATATGGCTACAGACAGAGGCCATTAAGCTTCTGTTTCAGAATATAAAAGGAGCCCATAAAATGTAGAGGAAGTATTATTTAACTTAGCTTTATTTTTCATTATGGAAACACCGCAAACAAATTAAAGTGTAAAACTTATAGAGGTCACCCAAAAGCCAGCTTAAAGACAAAAGGGACATGAAACCAAAGCTAAGCATTTTTTTTTTCATGTGCCTTTGGTTGGTTTTAATGAAAGTATTTAACATTTCCTTAAATCATTCCCATTAAAACTGATGGGACTGAAAAAGAAGGATCATATCCAGGCTATCCACTTGCCATCTTAGCATCAGCTGCAAAATATGAAGCGTGTGATTTACAAAAGGTTCCTAGGAGATTCTTCTCTTCCTCCTACTGAGCTCCAGAAAACCTCAGGACTACTTGGGAACTAGAACAGACACAGGTCACAGGCTGTGCAGTGACTTCGGATGCTGCCCCATTCCTGGCCAGAAGGAATACTTAAAACATTTATTTATTTATCCAAATGTCAATTCCTGCTTCCAAGTCCAGAGAACTCCCATAGTGGCTCAAAATAATTCATTAAAAATGCAACACAAACACAAACAGTATAAAAATGCATCAGTTCCAGTCGTGATGCAATAACACATAGAGGCCTTGAAAATCAAGTCACTACCCACGAAAACTAGTGGAACATAGGAAGCTGCCATATACTGAATCAGACCATTGCTCTATCTAGCTCATTATTGTCTTCACAGACTGGCAGCAGATTCTTCAAGGTTGCAGGCAGGAATCTCTCTCAGCCCTATCTCGGAGATGCTGCCAGGGAGGGAACCGGGGACCTTCTGCTCTTCCCAGAGCGGCTCCATCCCCTAAAAGGGGAATATCTTACAATGCTCACACTTCTAGTCTCCCATTCATAGGCAACCAGGGCAGACCCTGCTTAGCAAAGGGGACAAGTCATGCTTGCTACCACAAGACCAGCTCTCCTCTCCTAATACCATGGATGCTTTGCAAAAAAATTAAAATAAAAATAAAAAATGCTGGTTTTTATTAGCTCCTTGACAGTCAGAACAAATGAGTCAGAAATGTTTCTCAGGGCAAAAGTTTTCATGGAAAGGGTGCCACTGTTGAGAGGGTCCCAGCTCTTTAGAGGACAGCTGTAGCTCAGTGATAGAGCATCTCCTTTGTACGGAGAAGGTGTCAGGTTCAATCTCTGACCACTAGTGTTTAAAATACTGTGTTTAAAGTACTGGAGATGTGTATCCCAGGTGTACACAGCTATTCTGTCTTGTTATCATTGTTCAGCAAGCTTAGATGTTCAGAGCAAAACCCAAGGAATTTTTAAAGAAAGATTTATTACTAGGGAGGTTGTTTTTCCAACCACGTCTGGTCGTTTTCAGGACAAAGAAGCAGGAAGTCTGTTAATGCAAACATGATGTTAATTAGATTACAAATGTGTCAGCTTAATAGGATTCCGATTACAAAATATCCATCTGGAGCCAAATCATCGGGTTAAATATAAGTTGCCATTGCGAACTGATCTACCAAAAAGTCAGATCTTATGCATCTCTTCAGTATTATTCAGGTTTCATCGATCCATTAGGCGGCTCAACACAGACAAGACGAACACCTAGTATTTTTAAAATTTCAGAGTTTTTGAATGAGTCTCCCCCACCCTGTGCAACCCCCCCCCCAAAAAAACCAGGCTCATTTCACACATTATGAATATGCAAATCTGGCGTTTGCAGCAGCATGTGTACTGAACAGCTCCTTGCTGTGTGTTTCTGTCTCAGGGCTGCACAACCTTGGCCCACCAGCTGCTGTTTGATTACAGCATGGAGAGGCAGCAGGGCTCTGAGTATCCCCAGGGTACAAGCATCCCCTGTTGGGAACCACTGGGCTAAAATATCTCCAGAAAGAAACCCTAACCCAGCACTAATCTCTCCTATGTACATTTTTCAAATAGAGTCCCCTGAGGATAGTGTTGCCATCCCCCCCCCCCGGAATTCCGGGTATCATCTGGATTTTAAGCATCTTACCCAGATTGCTTAGCCCACCCAAATTCTTTCTAATTTCAACATTCATTTTTTTTAAAAAAAGCTAAGCTCTAGCCCTTGTAGAAGTGGAGTTATGGAGCAAAATGTGCAGTCACTTTTCTGCTCAACTGCTGGACTTGGATTAAGAGAGGAAGAGGACAGTAGCTGGGAGGGTTTCACAAGTACAGTAATCCCCGGAGGAATGTTGCCTTTGTTTGTTATCAGCAGGGGATCTCTATCATGCAATTGAGAGGATAGATTGCTTTTGATGTAAATCACTGCCTGCCTGCCAGGCTGTGTATTGCAGTGTTTAAAGACTTGCTTGGCTTTATGTTCAATGCATACCTACTTAGAAGTAAGCACCCTTGGTTTCAATCAGATCTTCTCTCAAATAAGCATGTACAGAATTGCAGCCTTAATTAAAAAGCTGTGCAATTTTATTTTATTTTATTTTTGTTCTATTGCTGCTGTTAATATGTCAAGGAAAATGGTCAGGCAAAGATATCTTCCCTAACTACTGCTGGTAATTATCCAGAGCAAATACAAATCAACTGAAAAGTGCAGTTGCTAATTTGCATATGCAAAATTATTTCTGGGCCAATTTACATAATATGTAAATTGGGCACCTGGATTTGGAGGCCCAGAATATGGCAACCCTACCTGGGGAGGAAGATGGAGCAGCTTCTCACACACTGCTGCCAAAGTCGGTGGAAGAGGAGGCGGAGGAGGAGAGGAGGAGGAGGAGGAGGGAAGAGGAGGAAGAGGGTAAGAGCAGCCAGTGAGAAGCAGATGAGGAGCCAGCAGGCAGAGATGACATTTGGTCTCAGGCCATCACTGCTCCCCACAAGCTGCATTTCCCCTGGTGGGACATTTTAAGAAACCCACATCCAAAGATGTGAGTCCTGAATTTCTCATAAACCTTAGTTCAGCCCTTTAAAAGTCTTGAGCATGTTCCTAAAAATGTAATGTGTGCCGTTGGCCCAAGGGATGTCATTTCTGGTTGATAGTTAAAACTCTTTTATCATTATGGTCTTCCAATAACGGGGGGTGGGGGGGTGGGATCAAGCACATATTTGAAAGCAACTGATAGTGTTCATTATAAACCAAAAAAAATATTCATTTTTATTTTTAAATGCAGAGGGTTACATGACATAACCTCTGCTGTGCAAGCTTCAAGGGGAGAAAAATGAAAGGTAACACATCCACCAGTACTTTTTGGTGCTGGAAAGATTAAAGTTCAACACTTTAGAGAAATCTCTTACACACAGAACGCATAACCTTTAAGTTTAATGCATGCAGCTACCCTGGCAACTGACATCAACAGGGAAGAAAAATGTTACTTAACTTCACAATATTATATACTTGACAATGCAACTAAATTGGGGCATTAAATGGATAGAACAACAGGATGCAATCAGTGGGAGCAGCAAAGGCCATCAATGGCTGTTTGCCATAATTAGAGACAGAGTGGAAATTTTTACTTTTGTTCAGGATTGGCCTTTGAAGTAGAAGATGCTTTTCCTCTCCACCATCAACTTCACAATGCCTTTCTCTGTGTAAAAACATTTTTAATTTGAAAATGATAAATGGGGTGGGGGGGAGGGAACAGACTGCAACTAGACTTGCAATCAGATTTCCAGCTGGGGTGTGGAAATAGAGCTGCCATACCCCCCAGAAATTCCGGGTTTCACCCAGATTTTAAGCATCTCACTCAGATTGCTTAGCCCACCCAGATTCTCTGATCCCATATTTTTTGGGGGGGAACTATCCTAGGGCTAACAAGCAAAAACAAGATAAGGCTCAAGACCTAAGCCAGACTGTCTGGATTAGGTCTTGATGTTCATTTGGCCCCAATATTTCTGAGAAACCATCTTCTCATTTTCAGGAAACTTTGAGAAATCAGAATGAGGTGTAGACTGAACTCTTACTGTTTTTATCAATGGGTAAAGCCAAGCACAACTGCTTTTATAAAAGGTCCCCATATACCCATTCAAGTGAGATCCTGGTTTTAATGTGTATGTGTTTAATTAGTTTGGGGAATAGCCTATTAGGGCCAAACTGGACAAAACTGCCATCAGTAAGGATAGCGCCAGAGCAACATTGTGCTTTCTAGAGGCCTTATTATTCTCCTAGCTCTTCTCTCAATCAGAAGCTTCCCAAAGCCTCTCTTGAACCACTGCCCAGAAGCAAACACGCCCAACATCTTCATGTATGCTTGTGTTCAGCATCCACCTGCTAACGAAGAAGCAATGTTCAGCCTAGGTAATCAAGGGAAACGCTGTAATGAAAAAAGCTGCTTCCAGCTGAGGAGTGGGTGTGGGCGTTCTTTATAGCCCATCCAACCATTTCAGAAAACTCTGGTGCTGGTTTTGTCACCTCTCCCCCTTCCCAGAGACTCTCTCTTTACAATGGAGCCAACAAATGCAGTCCAAGAGCACGGAGGTAGAACCTACTATCCAACATAGACATCATCTCTCAAGGTCATTGCCTATACACTTCCCTTTTAATAAATTGGTTCCTAGATCTCCAAGAAAAGGAACGAAATGTTATATATTTTCAGATCCGTTCGATGCATCTCAGCAGTCTCTTCTGCAATGGCTATGATTCTGGCAGCGAGGCAAATAAGCTTGTATTGTCATGCTTCCAAAGACTCATCAGCACTGTGCAGCCTAGTAGCGTCCAAGGAGAGAGAACCTCCAGTAAAAATGTCAGATGCACTGGGGAACCAGTTCCAATGCAAAAGGGCAGAAGTGGAAAATCTCTCTAAATAAATTTCCATACACCAGGAATGACTGGATCCGCCTCAAGGAATGAGCAGCTGCCCCTGTCCCCATAGCCTATTTCTGGCATGAAAGAGACCTAGAATTCATATGGCCAACTGCCCTCCGAATCAAATTAACAGCTTCAAGGTATTTTGTCTCCCTCTCCTTCTCTCCCTCTCTCCAAGAGAGAAAGAGAATGCTTCCCTGCTGCACATACGTGCACATTTATGTTTAATCTCCCCCCCTCCCTAAAATACAAAACCAGGAAATTTATCATGCAGATTATATATTCATCATGGAACTACTCTCCACCGCCTCAGTTCCACAATGTCAATTGTCACTCTCGATGCATGAGATGAAATGATGCCATCTGTGAGAAGAAACTAATGCAGGGAAATGAGTCATAGCCAGCTCTGGTGAAATAGCATATTCAGTCTGGGGCTGCAGAGAAAATTACTCAGGCATGGCAATCAAAAAAGGTAGCACGCTAGCAAATCGGTTCTTAATTTATACACAGGCCGTGTCTTTTTAACTTCAATGAGCGTGTCACCTGACAGGCATGCTATGCGCATCTGCACTTTTTATGATAGTTTTATGGTACCTGCTAAGCACACCTGCACTTCAATGAGACCCATTTTGCCCGAGGGCAGCAAAGCAGGCAAACCAAGGGAGCCTTGGCAAAATCAGAGGCACAAGTAGTCAGATGAGTTCAGATTGAATGTAAACAATTAGCAGATCATTAACGGAGACTTAACAGTCCTTTGAAATCTTATTCTTTCAACAGGATGTTGAGCCAGCTCAATCAAAATGCAGCTTTATAAACCTAAAGGATTGAGGGTGTCAGAGAGAGAGCACCAGTATCCTCAAATACAAATCATCTGTATAGAGACTCTCCCCTTCTGCAACGTTGATTGTGATCAAACCCTATTTCCAAAGTCAAGTTCGTTTGTGTGTTTGACTGAGCCCAGAAACTGGAGGGGCAGGGAAGGAATTGGGTCTCTACCCAAGCAAAACAAATTAAGTTATCAATTCTCGTCCGAGTCCATGGGCTGTAATGTTTCCAATTTGTGGTGATTTTGCAGCTTTGTGGTTGGTTTCCTGGGCTTAGGAGCAGATGTTTCTAGAAGACAGCCCATGGGAGAGCACATTTGTTCCATGGAAAGCAATAGGACTGATTTCCTTGTCTCGGGGCTGAGGACTGAATTCTTAGCATCAATGGTTTTTCATTCATTTCTATACCTTGATTCTATAGATACGAGCAATTCCAATACAGCAAGGAGCGATTCATGCCAATGCCACTCCAGTTGTTACCCCATTCCAACAGAGTCTTAGCAATGATTACATGTGTATGGTTTGCACTGGCACAAGTGACTCTCTGGGGGTTGAAATTTGAGAGACGACTCAAGCCCCAATCCTGAGTTCATTACATCCCACTGTGACCCACCTTTCAACACCCAGCCACATTTTAATGGACTGGTGTTGCTGGCTGTGGTGGTTACTACAGGAATAAGAAGATTACAGGAGGCTTGCCAATAAGCGTGAATATGGAATCCGTGAATAAAGAAACCTTACCCCTATGCGAATCCAGGGGTTTGGTTCCTTAAGTTTTAAAAAAGAGCCCAAAAAGCGAGGGAGGGGGCAGAAATAAGAGGAATAAAGCATAGCACTTTGCTCTCCAGGTCTCCAGTAAGCTCTCCCAAATCCCTGAATCCACTCAAATTTTTGGTGGATATTTGCCAAAAAAAACTTTTAAAAAGAAAAAAAGAAAAACCGCCACAAAATGACTCTGGATACTCAGAAACGGTGGATAGGTGAAATTTGCCTAGATTTCCTGCCGTGGATAAAGAAACTTGGTCTTTAAGACCCATCTACAAATACAGGAAACCGTGACCCATGAAACCATTGATAATGAGGGTCTCCCGTACTGCTAAATCAGACCAAAGGCCCCTTTAGTCCAGCACAATGTTTCTCACAGTGGCCATCCAGATACCTCTGGAAGCTCCAAAGTGAGATGTGTAGGCCAGTTGCCCTCCTTCTGCTGCTGCTTCCCACTGACTGGCTTTCAGAAGCTTCTGAACCCGGAGGTAGCATATAGCCCATGTGATAGACATCAGAAGAATAGCAATGCTTAGCAATCAGCAGCGTTGGGCACCTCCTGAAGGCTCAGGGCTCTCAGAGGTTCTTCTGGTTCCTAAGTCCACTTATGTTCTTCACCATAACTTCCATGAGTTGTTGGTGAAATGACTCTTTGTGGGTGGGCTCACCTGATAGGAGCCCCCACACCCACCCAAAATCTACAATCAGATCTGGCAGTGCCAACCCAAATGCACAGTATTGTGGCAATGTGACAATCTTGGTTTGGATCACAATGTCAACTACAATGCCATCATAGATCTTGGACAATATTATACTCTAACCCAAAGCACTTTGAGCACAATCCGGAGGGAGGTTCTCGTTAGCAAGCACAATTGAAACAAACAAGAATGCTCAAGAGCCTGCCCAAAGAAGTCAACTTGCATAGCTACCATTCATTTCAACAGCATGTGTAGGAGAACCTTTTGCTGGATTGTGCCATTGCGGGCCACATGGGGGCTCATAGGATTGGATTATGGGGAAAATATCATCATCATTTAATCTGTAAATTTTTCAGTGTACAAATATCTCATTTCTCATTAGGAAACCAGTGTCTGAACAGCTAAGATGACATCCTACCTGAGTCACCATGAGTATCCAAGAATCTTTGCAGCCTGTCATTAGTAAGAGACAAACTTTCTGCACTTCTGAAGTGCTTTCAAGCTGGGTCATAAAGGAGCTTGCTAGTACTGATTTTCAATCTCAGGTTGGTACCTGATACATCCTGTCCTCTGACTTTCCAATTGATTGGCTTTTCCTTACAATAGAACTGCTGAATGCTTCATTCTTAAAAATGCTTAAATTCTACTTAACATCAGTTTCAAAGGCACCTTTTGTCAATAAGTTCTCTCTGTTCCCTATTGTTAAGTCCATTTCCAAAAGAGAAAGCAAGAGAGAAACATTAACTCGGTACCATATCAGGAAATATAGAGAGTTTGACATCTTTAAGGGCCACTTCAGACATAGCATGGTTTTGGAGTTCATCTATAAACACAAGTTTGCAAATGCATGTATAATAAAGACTCAGATTGGCAGACCTCCTTGTCCAGTGTATGATACTTGACAAACCTTGGCACACCATTCTATAACTCAGAAGTATTGTGTAAGCTTCTTAAAATGAACATATAAAGCCCTCTCGGATACATACATAGCTCCATTTAATCCAGTACTATTTATTTCAATGGACAGCAGCTTCCCAAAATATCAGAGGGAGATGTTTCTCGGATGTTATCTTGCCCCACAAGATAAGCCCTATTCAGACAGTAAGTTGTACCTGCATTCAGATATCTATACTAGGGTTGCCATGCTCCCCGAAATTCTGGGTTTCACCCAGATTTTAAGCATCTCACCCAGATTGCTTAGCGAAGCCAAATTCGCCCGGATTTCAGCTTTCATTTTTAAAAAAACAACTAAGCTCTAGCCCTCGTAGAAGTGGAGTTATGAAGCAAAACATGCAGTCACTATTCTGCTCAAAAATTATTTTCAAGCCAATTTACATAATATTCAAATTAGGCACCCAGATTTGGAAAGCCAGAATATCGCAACCCTAACCTATATAGACATACAAGGTTTGTCTCCAAGTTTTATTACGACTCTTCTCTGGATGGTGGCACTCGCTCACTCTCCCATTATCATTATCTTTCTCCTTCTGCTTTCAAGAGTATTGACATACCTATAGCATATATAACTTACTTTATTTAATACACCATAATGTCAGTCTCAAAGAACCCCTTCAACAGGAATAATTATCCAGCACGCTTGTGGTTTCTTCCCCCTAGCCCCAGAAAGGTTCTAAAATGAATTATTTGCTCTCTGGGATAGAACCAGAAAGCACATCAACTAGCATCCTTTTTTTCACAAATCATGTCTTAACATCAGTTTTGTTTTCCTTTTTTGTCCCTACCTAAGCTTTGATTTCACCCTGTTTGCTAACAGATGGCTGCTGCTGTTAAGTAGATAAATTATAGCATTGAACAAAGAGTGAAGCTGTAGATTACCATCAGGGGAAGGCACTGAATCCTTTTAAAGCAGAGTTACATAAAATTCACATTTGTACCTTAAAAATGAAAGATGGGTTCCAGAGGCTGGTGCGCACCCTATCCAAAAGCCCCAATATTGTAATCTCATCTCATCATTGTACCTTTGCCATCCTTATATTTGTTAAGCAGTGGGTTGTTTCCAAACGTAATTGTGTTTGGCAGAAGTAGAAGCTAAGCATGCATTGCCTCTTTTCTGGATACAGCAGCAGGCACACAAACAGAAGGATGCAAAAGAAATTTCCTTTTAGGAAATTATGACCAGGAAGGAGTAAGTTTTTTATAGACCAGTGATAACCCCTCCATCCCCCTGTTCTGACGGCTCTTCATCAGTAGCCCGTAAAACATTTTACTCAAGGTATGGTGCAGAAAAAAGTTAACATTCCAAAAAATTGCTCACTAGGTGGATCAGATGATACCTTTCCCCAGTCTAGTCCATGTGTGTTGTAGAAAAATCATACCATCCCTCACACTCTTACTCTGTGCGCATGACCCACCTCCATTGTCATGAAAGGAATGCAGCCTTCAGAAAAAGCCAACCTGCATAAAACGCAGCTTCCGTGTTATCTTAGAGAGCACCTTCTTCTGCAAGATTCTTACTGGTCATTAAGGTCATCTTAAGAGGTTCATCTCTCTCTGGCTGTCACACAGGCTTGTCTGACGGTGGCTCAGGATTGGGCCTTCTCTGTAACTGCCTCTAGGTTGTGGAATGTGCTCTCACATCCAAGACTCAAGAACACTGCTGGCCTTCGAGAAAGAGCTTAAGGCTCCCTTTTTTAGCCTGACCTTCCAGTATTTTTAAATTGTTCCAAATTGTTGTAGTGACCAGTCTCCCCTCCCTCTAAAGAGTTAACAGGAAGTGACCCCTTGTCCTGACTGGTGAATTCCAGGGCACAATCAATCAGTACACCAGGTGGCTGGGACCTAGAGAGCTGTTGCTAGGAATTCTGGGAACAAGAAAAGAAGTTCTCTGCTGGAGGAGCAGGGCGGACATGTGTCAATGGAGTTTTCTGCAACAGGATGACTGCAGTTCTTGGAAGATAGAACTGCAGGGGCTTGATTATCACCAGGAGTTTGGTGAGTTAAAGGATAGGAAGCCTGGGCTTTGGCTTCAGGAAGATTAATCTAGAGGAAAGTTTGTTTAGTCAGGCTTTGCATTAGAAACTTATATTTATTTGTGTGAGTGCTTTGTATTTCCTAAATATCTGTTATTTGCAACTAAGTAACTGAATTTGAAAGTGTACCTCCCCAGCATCATTCAGGGTGCTTTTTAAGTATTCTTTTAAACAACCAAGTATTTTGAAGTGTATCTAAAAGCTAAAAGCCTCAGATGGAACTAGTCTGTAGTAATTGAATAAAAGGTTTTATTTCTTTGTTCTTTACCCTTTTTGAGCCTCCGGGGTGGTTAATCAATAACTTGGGGGGGGGGTACAGAAACATGTCTCAAAGA
The DNA here is from genome assembly GCF_027244095.1 of Hemicordylus capensis. Classification (NCBI taxonomy): domain Eukaryota; kingdom Metazoa; phylum Chordata; class Lepidosauria; order Squamata; family Cordylidae; genus Hemicordylus; species Hemicordylus capensis. Next base: position 27,292,051 of record NC_069667.1, read on the forward strand.
CAGCTTTGAGATAGGGCCGAGAGAGATTCCTGCCTGCAGCCTTGGAGAAGCTGCTGCCAGTCTGTGAAGACAATACTGAGCTAGGTGGACCAGTGGTCTGACTCAGTATATGGCGGCTTCCTATATTCCTAACAAGGAAAATTTGAGGAACTCAACCAGCTGCAGTGGCAACTATGATATCAAGCCTCTTTTGCTTCATTCACTTACTCAACGACATGAAACTCCCAGACCTAACCATGAAAGAGAGAAACATGCCATTTTGCTCAGACTACAAAAAGAAAAACCAGAAAAAATGCATTAATGTCCCAGAAAATAAGAGAACATTATCTCATTGGTCAGCATGGGGAATGAGACCTCATAGAGCTAGGAAAAGACTAGTCACAGAGATATATCGACAATGATGAATATTTATATGCCACTCTTCCACCAAAGTTCTCAAAGTGGTTTACATAGAAAAATACATCAATAGGATGGTCCCCTGTCCCCAAAGGGCTCATGATCTTAAAGATAAACATAATGCAGATACAAGCAACAGCCATGGGAGGGATGCTGTGCTGGGGTTGGATAGGGCCAGTTGCACTCCCCTGCTAATATAAGAGAATCAACACTTTTAAAAGGTGCCTTTTTGCTCAATTAGCAGACATTAATATGCTTGCAAACTAGTATCATTATAAGATGTCTCAATACATTTGTTTCATTAGTCCAGACCACTATGACCTCTGTCTATAGATGGTGTGGGGTGTTCTCCTCCACTCAATTCCACTCTACTTGGGGAGGTTTTTAATGCAGAATACTTTTTAAAAAAAATTATCCCTATCAACTATCATTCTCAAAACCGACAAAGATACTGGACGTCAGCACTATCAGCAATTGGTAATCATTAGGTTAAGTTTGGAATGATCAACAGTTCCTGTAACGCACCTAGAATGACCATATTTTACACTGTGCCACTACGAAATGGAAATGTACAGTTTGCATATTATTTTCAGCTAATGCTGGGACAATCTATCGTTTTTGAAAGGCACAAAAGCTCAGGCTTCACTGTGAAAAATATGCAGAAAGATTGCACTGGAAAGCGGAGAGATAAGCTAATATTTTTCTCCTTTCTATTCAGTGCTGGGAATAATTTGCACTGTACAGCAACTTAAGTAACAAACAAGAATGGTAAAAAATAAACATGAATGTTAAGTCAACAGAGGCATTATTATGCAGACATTTATGAACCATTAAGGGCATCCGCATGAAAAGAAATGCCTTTCTGTTCACTGGAGATAACTACTTGAGGCTTTGCACTTGATGCTTTCAGCACAAGGGGTGGGAGAGCGCTTTAGATGGCAAATAGAATGAACTGTGGCATTTGGGTTTCTCCATACTGCATGAATCGCCAAAGGAATAGAAGCACCCATTACTATATATTCCACTATGCATCATAAGAAAAATGAGGCCAGCAATAAGCTTTTCACAAAAGCAAAAGCATGGACGATGCATCCGTCATCCTGATAATCCCCTTATCTTCTGCTAAACTTGATCTTTTTTCATTAAGACACAATCAGGGGTGTAGCTATAATGGAGCAGATGAGTTCAAAGAATCCAGGGGCCCCCAGCTCCTGAGAGCCCCCCAGCTCCACCCCTCCCTGTTTTCCTCATTATCTCCTTCTCTCCACCAAGGGGTCGCTAGGGAGAGGAGCGACCATTGGCACCCTCTCCCCCTAGCTACGCCCCTGGACACAATTAAGAAAAACCTCGCCACTCCATCAGAAGACAGAACCTTCCTTGGAAGGGAGGCAAACTCCTTTGACTGGAAAATGTAAGTGTGGTGCAGTCATTTAGACATTTCTAAGCAAATTCAGTAGCGGTGTCCTTAATACCACTGCTAAGAGTCACCTTTTAAAGTGAGGGATTTCTTATTTAGCAGGGGGAGTGTAACGGTTCCTGTCTAGTTTTATCTTCTTTGAAGCATGTGTTTTGAGGCTCTGGAAACTGAAACTCCAGCAATAGTCAGACACTGGAAATAGATTCCAGAAAATGTTAATGAATAACGCAAGTGACAGATAGGCTGCATTCACATGTCATGTGGAACCCTGCGTCCAATAGACCAGCAGTTCCGCACACCCCCGCCACTCTCCCGTCCACATTTGGACCTACTGTAGAGTGTCCTCTCTGCAGTCAGTGAGACTGCACAGAGAAGCCGTTCCTCCTTGTATGAAGGACGACAGCCCACACAGCCAATCAGGGAGAGAGAAGCTTCCTCCTTCAACTCCAGCCCAGCGCTGCATTCAGACAGCAGGAAGAAACCAAGGCATGACAAACGAAGGGTTCAAAATGGCGTCTCGTGAGTGCAACCTCAGGTCACACTATGGACGGAGCCGGAGTTGCATTCATTGGGATGTAATGGTAAGGAAACTGTGGGTCCCTGAAACTCTGGTCCCCCTTAACATATGAATGTGGCCATAGGGTGGATTCAGACATCACACAGAACCTCTACGGATGCTGAGCTCTGTGTGATATGCCGCAGGAGCTGAATGCCAGACTGGCTTGCCAGCAGCAGCACCTTTTCATCTCTGAAGTGTTAATGTTTGCCGTCATAATAGACTGGGAACTCTCTCCCACTGTATCTTCAAACCAGTGTGAGCTAGTCACTGGTCATCTGACCCCATGAATGAGCAGAGTACACAGCTCAAGCTAAAGCCAGGGCTCTGAACTTCTTGGCTGGGGAGACACCAAAATCAAACTTCACCTAGGGCCCCAACAACCCTAGGGCCAGCTATGCATATGAATCCACCAATCTCTGCATATTCTTCTTACGCTACTTGCTTGGCAAGTTAATCTTTTTCTGACATAGGGGAGTGAGAAACCCATTACCTGTGCACTGGACTGCTGTTCAAGGCAGTGGAGCAGGACCAGTAAAAACAGTTGGCAACTGTACTTATAACACCACCACCACCACCCAAGATTAAATTGGACTCATATGCACTCTCATGATGAGAATCAGAGTGAGATTCTCTGATCTCAGAGGAGAGAGGGAGGGAGAGGAGAGCTGGTCTGCTGGTAGCAAGCATGACTTGTCCCCATAGCTAAGCAGGGTCCACCCTGGTTGCATATGAAAGGGAGACTAGAAGTGTGAGCACTGTAAGATCTTCCCCTCAGGGGATGGAGCCGCTCTGGGAAGAGCAGAAGGTTCCAAGTTCCCTCCCTGGCAGCATCTCCAAGATAGGGCTGAGAGAGAGTCCTGCTTGCAACCTTGGAGAAGCCACTGCCAGTCTGTGAAGACAATACTGAGCTAGATGGACCGATGGTCTGACTCAGTATATGGCAGCTCCCTATGTCCCTATGTCATAAACATGATATTAGGGGAATGCAATTTTTTGCATTTACAGCTTCATTTGTGTGTTTATGCTGCCTTTCTCCCAAGCAACCAAGACAGCTTACAACCTCTAAAAAGATGCAATAATCCAAAAGTGAGGATTCATCTGAAGGGAAGACTTTTGTACTTAACATGCAGTCAGATTCTGATAAAAAACAAAATATTAAAAAGTAGCTTGTAGTTCTGAGCAATTTATCTGTGGATGGAAATTAGGAAATGGGGTGGAGATGGAGGGCATATTGAAGACCTTCCCTAGAAGTGAAGAATGAAAAAATGGATGGAGTCAATGCTGTTCATGCCAGCACTGCCCTTTCTGCAGCACAGAGGAATAATTTCACCTGAAATGAGTTTTTACAGGAAGATGAAATTAGATGTGATAGCTTGATTAAGCTCAATAACAAATTAGTTAGGATTGCATTTGTGCCAGGAATGCTAATTAGGCTCACCTGGGACTTTGGAGAAAGATTTCAGGCATCCCTGGTGTCCTACCTGACATTTGAAAAATGAATAAAATATGAGGCGTAAATAACTACTGCAGAAGGCAATTAAATTTGGAATTTATGGCAAAAATGTGCCATATTTCTTCACAGGTATAAGCCAAAGAGAGAGGAAGGAAGAGAGACTTAAATAGAAATCACAGGATCCCTTTTCAGACTTGGAACTGTGAGATCTAAAGCCTGGTTCTGACATGCATACACATACCTCACTTGATTTCTCTGTAGTCAACAATGGTCTGCTTGATAGGAACATAGGAAGTTGCCATATACTGAGTCAGACCCTTGGTCCATCTAGCTCAGTATTGTCTTCAGAGACTGGCAGCGGCTTCTCCAAGGTTGCAGGCAGGAGTCTCTCTCAGCCATATCTAGTAGAAGCCAGGGAGGGAACTTGGAACCTTCTGCTCTTCCCAGAGCAGCTCCATCCCCTAAGGGGAGTATCTGACAGTGCTCACACTTCTAGTCTCCCATTCGTATGCAACCAGGGTGGGCCCTGCTTAGCTAAGGGGACAAGTTCTGCTAGCTGCCACAAGACCCGCTCTCCTCCTTGATGACTGGCAGATGAACATCACCCCACACAAGATGACCTTCAAAATTCCTCCACTTATAAAATCAAGTTATGAACTTAGACGAATATAGACACTGTGATTTTTAGAAGTCTTCTCTCCAGGCTGGTCAGCGTAGGCACCTAATTATCCATTTCTGCTGCTGCCGATTAACAGTAGTCATTGAGAGATTTTTCACAGTGCCAACAACAAAGAGTGTAAAACAAATTTGTCAGCAAGCCTCTTGCCTTTGTCCTTTACATAATTGCAACATGATTAAAAGATCAAATGGCATGCTGCTAAGGGCTCAGAAATGCCACATCACCAAAAATAACACTAAGGAATGGGTGGGGTAGGTTGAATCTATGTCTTATGCAGGCACTTCTTGTTCCATTAATTTCCTTCTCAGTTGTCACCGCTGGGTTGTGGAACAGCACTCCCTAAGAGGCTTGTCTTCCTTGGAGGCCTTCAGGAGAGCCTTAAAGACCCACCTTTTTAGCCTGGCTTTTAATGACATCTAGTTTCAATTTCAATTTTAATCTGGTTTAAATTGTTCTCTTTTTAAATAAATAAATAAATAAATAAATGTTTTATTTATCTAGTTTTAATTTTAACGCAAACTGCCCTGAGCCACTTTAGGAAGGGCGGTATATAAACTGAATGAATGAATGAATGAATGAATTTCCAGTTTCAAACTGGAGAACTAATGGGGCCTCTGCTGTAGGGTGGTTAAATATATAACATGTGCATGTTGGTTCTGCCATGGAAAACGTACAATTTTGTGATTGCGGTATGTGCATTTGATTCCAGTATTATGAGAGTGGCCCAGTGACCTGGGTGCTGACCATATAGGCAAAGGCCCATGGCTAGAAATCCCAAAGGACGAAAGAGTCCACAAGGGAAATCCCATATCTGAAAATGGACATACTGGAGGCACATTGTAAGCAATTCCCATGAGAAGGAAACATGGGAGACATCTAAAGAAGTCAGTGTGGGTTGACAGAGAGCTTTCTCAAAAGCTGAGAAGCAAAAAGGACACATATAGGGAATGGAAGGAGAGGTCTTAGAAACACTTGCTCCGAAGGATGAAATTATATGAAAGGTGGGGCAGCTCCATGGGCCAAGTTTCACAAGCCTGTTATTCAGCCTTCAGCCAACCAATCTTTGGCTCTCAGCCTCTTATCTGCAAAACGGGGAGCCTTAATGACTCTGAACAACCTTACAGACTTGTTGTAAGGATTACTAAGATCTGGGAACTATGTGAAAACACTCCAAAAATACTATATAAATGCAAAGTAACACTCCAAAGCTACTATATAAACTCAGACAATATCGTTAACATAATTCCTCTGCATAAATGAAGCTCCTTTGATGATCTCAATAGTCAGGGGGTTCTAAAATGTATTTAGGACCTCAGCGTTCCTCTACATTGCAAGTGATTTACCCTACGACCTAACTTTAAATATTGCCTGTAAATTTAGCGGTTAGCATTTTAATTTGATCCTCATTAGGTTAAAGGTCATTAAAGAAGAAGCGGAAAAAGAAGTCATGAACATTTCTAGCCGAGTGCAAGCAACAGAAGCACATAAAAGTCTCAGATAAACAAACCCATCCTAAGACTGTGTTCTGGAGCTCCGAAGAGTAGCCCATTATGTGTTTGTATTACACAGACTGCTAAATCCTTCACAAAATATTGCCGCACTTAAGGAAACAGTTCATTGTGTATTCTGCCCCAATTATGGGTATTAAAAGGAGCAGTTAGGCTGTTTAGTAAAAAGAATGAAATTAATGAGGTGTAATCATTGTGTTGCAAAATGAGTTTATTTTCCATTTATTTTAAGGTGGTTTTATCCCACTCATTAAGAGACAAATGTTTCAAGTGATGCTGGTGTTATTTAAGTGCCTAAAAGCTGTTGTCAGTTTACAGAAACATTTCAGAGAATGGAATCCTGTTGCCCAAACATATCAAGGTTGATGGTTTAAGCCATGGGTTCTCAAACATGGGTCCCCAGATATAGTTGGACTACCAATCCCATCATCCCTTGTCACAATGGGTGAAGAATAATGGAAATTATCCTGCTCCTGGAATTTTCCGCTTCTGATCCTTCCTGACCTATCCACAGGCAGCAAGTGCAGATCCCTGAATAGCTGGCTTGGCTCACCACAATGACAGACACACAGCTGACAAGAGCAGAGAGAGGCATTGCCTCCATTTCCTAGCCTAACCACCCATCCCTTTCTTGATCAAGCAGCAACCGATGGGAATATTCGTCAGCACCTAGCCAACCTTAGCACATCACTGAGGCGAGCTCTGTAGCTGCAGCTCTAGGCACCAACCTGTCCTGCATGCTAATAAACCAGCACTCCTTGCTCTGAATGCTTTGCTCTGTGGAAGACAGTAAACAAGGGGAAAGAATCAATAGATCTGACCTGAGATGGGCAGGGGCCACTAACAGGTTCCCCGTCCTTGTCAACAGGCAACCTGTGAGATTTTATCAGAATTGGATTGCAGGGACAATGGTCTAAAGGATGATGGGGATCAAAAGGAAGGAAGAGAACCCCAGAAAGCTGCTATGAAAAAAGGAGACGTGTCCAACTGCTCTTGCTGTGCCTGCATTGCTGACAGAATGTAAAGGTACTGGGAGCTAAAACTAGATATATGAGCATCACACAGCCCAAGCCAGTCAGGCTGAAACCCTGCAAAGTGAGCGGGGGCGGGGGCGGGAGACTGTCAAATGTAGTGTCAGTGAGTTAGAGGGGGAGAAGAATCCATTTCCCACCACTGCTTTCACCCAATAAAATGGCTTTTTGCAATGGGTAGGAAATAAAGCAGCAGATACTGACAACCGCGATGAATCAGGCCATAGCTTTGTTAAAGGAAGGAGGCATAAAGTGGTAGGGATTAAAGGTAGTATGAAAGAGGGATGGGTGTGGCTATGCTGCAATAGCCAGGTAGAGTGGCATGGATAGGTGCATGAGATGTTTCCTCCACCACACAGGTGGGAGTGATCTGTGTGTGGATCGGGGTGTGGTTGTATTGCCTGTCCACCCACCTACCCCAAGTGACACATGGGGAAGCTCCCCTTGCATGCACCTTTGTCTCACTCTCCCCCTCCCTTTAAAAAAATATTTAAAGCAGGAGGGTGTCTTACTGCCTCACACTGGCGCCCCAATGATCTGCTGCCTGAGGCAACCACTTCACCTCGCCTCATAGCAGGGCCGCCCAGAGGCGCTCTTACCCCTGGACCTTGGGTTCCCCTTGGGAAGGGTTACTTTGGCGGATTAACCACCTGGAGGTTAATCGCCTGCGAGCCCGGTGGTTCCCACAATCAGGAGAAATCGGGCTAGACTCCCCTAGCCCGATTTCTCCTGATTGTGGGAATAGCCTCATTGACTACCCCTGGTATTTACAATGCAAGTGGACTGGATAGTATCACATTCCCTCTCACCCTTGACCACCAGTATAGCTTCTCTTAGGGCACTAGATCTGCACCAAAAGCACACCAAGAGGCAGTTCTCAGGGGCTAGGACAAAGATTCCAGATGCATCCTCGTGCTAGACACATGAGTGGCTACTACCTCAAGAGTGTACTGACTAGCACAACATCCTTAGAGGGTTGGTGTATTGTTTACCCTGGTGCACGGAAATAGTCATTAAACTCCATAGCAACATGTGCTAGAAAGAGCGGGGAAATGCTCTCTTTATGCCTCCATTAAGTATGTTTTGCACAAGTACATTAGTTGCTTGTTTGCTTGTTTAAAAAGCTTGACCAACGACTGGAGTTTTTCTTGCCCTATTATGAGCTCTATTCACTCCTTTCAAAAAGAGGAGAAGGAGCAGGGGGGCCCCAATCCAGATTGTGGCCACAGTAAGGACAAAAAGTTAAAAAAAAAAAAAAAAAAAAACATCTCCCCTTGCCATTGGCCTGATTCATATTGCACCTCCCACAGCTGTTATTTTTAAAAAGAACAGTTAGCCCCATCAATACTGATGGACGTAGATAGAATGGGTGCTTGCACATGATTGGATGGGGTGGTCTGGGGCTTGGAAGAGTCCATACCCCACATTGTGCAGATGCGCAGAGCCTCCAATGGGCTCTGCAAACCCCACTCCCAGACAAGTGCTACAGCAGCGAGCTTAGTCCACCTGAGAATCCGGAGAACCTTCTCTCAATGCACCATGCTTGCAGGAGAAGAGAAAACCATTGCATCCCAGCCACCCTCTGACTGGCCACGATGGGGGAGAAGGTGGGGAACACCCCATTCATGCAATTTCAAGCACATGATCATAGAGAGTGCTGTGCAGAGTGGCAGATTCACAGATCAAAGCCCCTCCAGCCACAGCACTCTCAAAAACATGGCGACCAGCTGCTGGGACTGACAAACAGAGAGGGAAGTGGACACACAGTCAACAAACTCAAGAACTGGGGACCCTGTTCTGCACTAAGCTGGGTTAAGACCCATGGTTAGAAACAGGATTACCCAGATTTGGGCTACCAAAGCTAGCGGGGGTTGTCCTGGTTCACACAAGCATGCAAGAGGTAAATAACCCAGGTTTAGATGCTCATGTGAAGAGGCTTAATGTCTAGTTTGCCCTTAATTGGGAGTAAGTTCCATGGAACATTGTGAAATTTGTCTCCAAGTAAGAATTTTTGGGATCCTGCTGCAAGAGTTCTTCTATAACCTATTTTTGTATTTCTGTGCATCTTCCAATTATATATTTGGTTCTCTTTGTTCTGCCACCCCACCCACCCCTGCTTGCCCTGGTGATGAGACAAACCTCCTTTTGCTGGTTCGCTAATTATTCTTTTTACATATTAAACAGGCAAAACTTTCCGTTCTTGTGACATTAACTGCCCTTTGCTCATAATGCTTTTAAAAATGCAAAGGCATTATAAGTACTTTCAATTTAGGATAAATGCAAATTCCAAACGTTTATGCACACTCTATTTCCATTAAGATAATGTATTGGCTTAGCTGAAGAGCCCTTATGCACCACTTCTAGAGTCCTAAAAAAAAGAAGTAAACACAAATGCTAGGACCACAGCCACTAAACCCAAAAACATAAGCACCATCAACACAGAGATAAACACATTCTGCTCAGTAACCACATTTGAATCATGTGGAAGTGGAGGGATGTACTATGGTAGTTTTGGGTCTTATTTTCCAATCACCTTCCATGGGCAACAACACAAAGTGGACTGAGAACATTGTAGGTATATATAGGGACAGTGAGGGAGCAGGGGTGGTGATGGGGAAAACAGGAGGTGAGATGGCAGTGTGGAATGCTGGAGAAAAGAGAACATAAGAACAGCCCTGCTGGATCAGGCCCAAGGAGGCCCATCTAGTCCAGCATCCTGTTTCACACAGTGGCCCACCAGATGCCACAGGGAGCCTACAGGCAGGAGTTGAGGGCATGCCCTCCTTCCTGCTATTACTCCCCTGCAACTGGTACTCAGAGGCATCTTGCCTCTGAGGCTGGAGGTGGCCTAGAGCCCTCTGACTAGTAGCCATTGATAGACCTCTCCTCCATGAAGTTATCCAAACTCCTCTTAAAGCCATCCAGTTTGTTGGCTGTCACCACATCTTGTGGCAGAGAATTCCACAAGTTGATTATGCGTTGTGTGAAGAAGTACCTCCGTTTGCTGGTCCTAACTTTCCTGGCAATCAATTTCATGGGATGACCCCTGGGTCTAGTGTTGTGTAAGAGGGAGTAGGATTTCTCTCTATCCACTTTGTCCACACCATGCATGATTTTATAGACCTCTATCATGCTTCCCCGCATTCATCTTTTTTCTAATCTAAATATTTATTATTTTATTATTATTTTACATTTTATATCTCACTCTTCCTCCAAGGAGCCCAGAGCAGTGTACTACATACTTAGGTTTCTCCTCACAACAACCCTGTGAAGTAGGTTAGGTTGAGAGAGAAGTGACTGGCCCAGAGTCAGTCAGCAAGTCTCATGGCTGAATGGGGATTTGAACTCGGGTCTCCCTGGTCCTAGTCCAGCACTCTAGCCACTACACCACGTTGGCTCTCAAATAAATAGATATAAATAAATATATATAAATAAATAAATAGTCAGTGTATTACCTTTTATGGCAGGATCCTATGCTGCAGCAGGTAGAGGTCCAGCAGTGTCTATTGCATGCATCTTCAGCCCGGAAAAGCTACATCAGTTGAACATCCATCTGTTACTGCAACCTGTCAGTAAAAATATAAGAACAAATGGCAATTCTGTGTAGCAGGCATGGAGACAAAGAAGTGATTAGTCCTCCACCCTGATATCAGTGCAAGACGTGAGCCCTAGACACATCTAGAAGTTCCCAGTAAGAACCACATTGGAATATGATATAATTATCTGTATCATCCTAAGCAGATATTATGATGTACACGAGGCTAGGGAGGGGCTGCAATCATGTCAGCTGCACCTTACTTACTTACTTAGTTCGATTTCTATATCGCCCTTCCAAAAACGGCTCAGGGAGGTTTACACAGAGAAATAATAAATAAATAAGATGGCTCTCTGTCCCCAAAGGACTCACAATCTAAAAAGAAACACAAGACTGACACCAGCAAGAGTCACTGGAGGCCCTGTGCTGGGGGTAGAGAGGGCCAGTTACTCTCCCCCTGCTCAATAAAGAGAATCACCACGTTAAAAGGTGCCTCTTTGCATATAATTTGCATACCTATGCATACCTCTTTGCATACCTATGCATATATGCCCAGTGTTCTGCAATTGTAGATCAACACATGTATGCTCCAATAAAACAATATGTACAGATCAGCAATCTGTACAAAATTAGGTTGGGCAGATAGCACAATGGAGCCTACACGCATTGGAGTCTAGGCCATTGTGCACGTGTGTCTTCCAGCACATGGATTGACAGCAGGTGTATGGAGAATGCAAGCACGATCGCCAGCAGCATCGAGCACATGCAATAATGTCTGCATAGGGCTTTTGTTGCATAAAACCCATGGTTCCTGGAGCTTTTCCAGGGATCAGCATTTCCAAAATAAAAATGTGTTTCAGCTAGGCTCATCTTAGGCTCATAGTCTACCAACTTTGGGGAATAAATAATGAAGGAAGATAAGAATATAAACACTTCTTTAAATGCAAGAATTTTTAAGAATTAACAATTTAAAATAAACCAGAGGTTAAAACCTAAAAAATTTCAAAAAGCTGAGAAAGCTTGGGCGAAAAGATGGGTTTTCAGGTGTTTTTTAAAAATTGCCAGAGATGGGGAGGATCGTATCTCAGCAGGGAGCACATTCCACAATCAACTTTGTGTTCTGCACAAGGGGAGAAGGGCAGCATGTCTGGGATAATTTACATTTATATCCTGCTCTTTCTCGGAGGGGCCCAGAGCGATGTACAGAGTTCGGTTTATCCTCACAGCAACCCTGTGAGGTAGGTTAGGCTGAGAGATAAGTAACTGCTCCAGAATCACCTGGTGAGCTTTGTGGCTGAAGAGGGATTTGAACTTAGGTCTGCCTGGTCTTAGTCCAGCACTTTAACCACTACTCTAGCCCTTTGCTGGTCTTATGATCCAACAATGGCATGAAGATGACAAATACCTTGAGGCGAGGAGTGGGCATCAATCAGGCAGGTAGGTGGTGGGCAGGCAAGTGGCAGCTGGAAGACCAGTTTGGCAGTACAAAGGAAGAATATGGTGGTCCTGCCCAGACTGATAATGGTAATGCAGCAGATCTGAAAGCAGGCAGCTGAAAAAGACTGGCCCACTGGCAAATCCTGCTCCCCGGGTCCTGGAAGATTCTGGGGTTTTGTGCAGGTTTGGCTTAGCTTCCTCCTCCAGCCAACGGACTCTGGTGGCATAAGAGCCAAGGAGCTAATCTACAAGACTCCCGTTTCCTGTAGTGTCCAGCAAAGAGAGAGACTGAGAGAAAATGCACCTCTCTCTCCCTCCAGCAGCTTCTCCAGTTGCAGGCAGGCGTCTCTCTCGGCTCTGTCTTGGAGATGCCAGGAAAGGAATCTGGGGGCTTCTGCATGCAAGCATGCTTGTCCCAGAGCAGCCCCAGTCCCTAAGGGGATACCCTGCAGTGCTCACACAGTCCCCCATCCACATGCAAACCAGGGAAGGCCCTGCTTAGCAAAGGGGGCAATTCATGCTTGCTGCCACCAGACCAGCTCCCCTCCCTGTAGCTCAGGACGCTTACACTGGCCGGCAGCTCTCCAGAACTGCAGACAGAGTCTTCCCCTAGCTAGAGATACTGGGGACTGAGCTTGACTCCTGGATAATTTTTACTGCCCTGTGCTCAGCCTGGGCCATGGCCCCTCCCCAGAAGAATGCTGCAATATTGAAAAGGTGCTACCAGGCATGCAGAGTGGTTGGAAGGGCTGCCAATCAGGAGAGGAGTCCCTCCTACAGACGGAACCTTGGTGGGGGTGTGTGAAAAAGGGTTGCTTTTGACAGCTGGCTTTGGGAGGGAACTCTGAGGAGAAAGCCTGGAGAAAGCTGCCAGCTGTGTCCTTCGGGTTTCTTCCCATGCAACCAGCCCTTAAAATGTGCTCCCAGAGAGAGAAGGGGAGAGCCTCACATTCAGAAAGGAGGCTGCAGCCTTTTGGAACAGCCAGCCTGCTCTGCTGTTTATCAGTTTTCCTCAGTTTGATCTTGCAGCCCTTTAGAGCCCTAAGATGCCTAGCAGCTTTGAGAGGGAAATCCAGCATGGGCTTGCTGTGTGAAGAATTCCTCTCAAACGATCTCCCCCAGGACACCTGCCCCTCGAACACACCTGGCTGCTTACTTTAAAAGGGTTTCTCCTTTCCCAGGCCCCAGTTCCCAGACTTGAAACAAGGAGTGGTGGTGGGGGGGCAGCAATTCTAAATCCTTCACAGTATAAAATGCCTTATTTATTGCCCTGAAATGTCAGGTGAAATGTCCACCTCTTGTTGGTTGGTTGGCTTCGTTTATAAAACCACCTGACGCCTAAATCTTGAGGCAGCGTGCACAGCTTAAAACAATTGAAACCATTTTAAAATTAAAAAATAAAATAAAACTCGTTTTAACAAAAGCATTTTTTAAAAATGTATTTGATTCATATACCACCCTTCCAAAAATGGCTCAGGGCAGTTCACATTCAAATAAACAATTACAAACAAAAACAAGTTAAAAGCAAATTAAAATTACGATAAGAACTAGATAACATCAAAACTAAATATCATTAAAAGCCAGGCTAAAAAGATGGGTCTTTAAGGCTCTTGGAATTGTCTCCAATGAAGACAATCCTCTTATATCCATGGGGAGCATGTTTCATAACCGACGGGCGACAACTGAGTTGGCACCCAAAGACAGACCCCTCCTGATGTTCTCAATGAGCAGTGGGGATCTTGCAGAGTAAGGAAATCCCTCAGGTAATCCAGGCCTAAGCCATTCAGGGCTTAAAAGGTAATAACCAGCACTTTGTACTTTGTCCGGAAACATATCAGCAGCCAATGCAACTGTTTAAGAACAGGCATAATGTGGTCTCTCCAGGATGCCCCAGAGACCAGTCTGGCCACCACATTTTGGACTAACTGAAATTTCCAAACTACGTACAAAGGCAGCCCTACAGAGAGCACATTGCAGTAGTCCAACCTGGAAGTTACCAATTGGTGCACCATGGTTTTCAGGTCATTCTCCTCAAGAAACAGGCAGAGTTGTCAAAGCAGTCGCAGCTGGTAAAAGCAAAAACACTCCTGGCCACAGCCTCAAACTAAGGCACCAGGGAGAGACCTGGGTCCAAGAGCACACCCAGGCTATGAACCTGTCCTCTCTGGAGGAGCGTAACCTCACCCCGAACAGGAAATTATATCCCGTCTTGCAGACGGTGATCCCCAATAATGAGCGCCTTCATCCTGCTTGCTTTTAATGCCAGTTTAATACCAATTAGTCCCATAACTGGTTTTTAATCCTGGTTCTTGACTGCCATCTCCAAAGCTACATTCAACATTTATAAAATGCAAGAAGTCTGTCAAAACCTGTGAATATTTGAAATCATAAAGGAAACAATAAAAAGGCATCATATTGTGGACGATGCACGTCATTGAATGGTGCTAGAGAAAGACATGCTGTTCTGTTAGCTCCAGGTCTTAACACTCACATCAATTTCGGAGGATGAATGCAACTGAAGGAGGCCCGGGCGGGTGTGCGGCTGGGGGAAATCAGTCATGTGACTTGCCTCTGGGGGGCTCCCCAAGGCAGTGGGCCCCCAGACAACTGTCTCCCCTTGCCCTATCATAGTTACGCCCCTGATCAGACTTGATAACACGGATCTCTCTGAGTAACTGAGTGCTCCCTTCTCCTTCATCACAGTTGTGATTATTGCACTAGCTTTTGAGGAAGAGGAGAGGAAGAGACTGTTTTATGAGGAGCAACTCCCTCGTTACTTGCTCTTTTTTCACCACTGGTGCTCTTACTTCTGGGTGTGACCCAAGCTACTTGTAACCACTGCTGTCTTCTGTCTGGTGCAGAAATTGTAAGCTTCAAGTGAGTTTCTCCCTTAAATCTCTTCTCTGGCACCCTCAAGCTGACAAAGGTTCCCTCACATTTTTCAAACGGCATACTTTCCTTGCACATATCTTTTCCAGATGTCCTTTTCTATACCTTCGCTATTTCTGTCACTTCTTTTTATAGAATACATGGACCTGAAATGAACACCCGTCGTTGAACATGGCCTAGCACTACTCCTTTTGTCAAGGCCAGGGGGGGAATCCCTTTCACCAGATATTCAATGCTTCTTTTCATACATCTGAAGATGGCTTAGTCTTCTTTCAAATCTTGCTTTGCACTCCCTCCAAATGTTTCAGAGACTTAGCCATCAGGAACCAATCTATTCCTGAAGTCCTTTGCTCAGAAAGCAGAGCGAGTTGTTCCCTTACAGGATTTTTAAAAATATGCTTATATGATTTTGTAACCACTGTAACTGGGTAAATCCAACTCTTGTCACCTTCAGGTCAAACTTCAGATTTCTTTCGCCTCCTTCTGAGAGGCTTTCAACAAGAGCCATGCCATACATGAAGCCTTGCTTTTAACAAGTTGACATAAAATGTGAAACCTCAAGATGGCTGTGTCATCAAGTCACTCTGCAGTAGGGTAGGCTGCAAGCCTGAGTCGTGACACTGATCTCATTAGTAACCACCACCCGGCGTGAAATGGGAGTAAGTGCTGGAGCGTGCCCTAGAGTCATCTCCGGTGGGGTTTCTTGACAGAAGATTTGAGGGCGAGAGTGTTCTTTGAAGGAAGGTTGCAATCCATTGTCCTATATCATCAAAAGAACCAGTAATGCTACAATGTGGATAATACAGACATTATTTGCATTTGGATTTACTTGAGAATGTCTTGTGATGCATGTCTTCCTGTCTAAGATACGGAAGAGCTGGGTATGCCCCCACAACTCCAAAGACAGATACAGGCATCATAAACAACTATTTAAAAATACAAGCAGAGCTGCAAATAATTATTTAAATCTAATAACTTATTCACAGTGTAGGCTGGCACTATTAAGTGAAGAGTGGCAGGGTTTCCATTCCTATCTTCCCAGTGGAGAAGTGATACCACTCAAGCTCAGAGGATAGGGCAGGAGTTATCCTCTCCCTGTGTTTTCACATCCCACATGCATAACCATGTGCTGAGGAGGCTCATAGCCCTCCCAGGGCTGGTAAGATATAGGTTACATGGATTTCAAGGTTGGCCCCATTTCCTCCACCTAAACAATCACAAAAACTGGTTTGTGGAACCTCCCTTTATCCCTTGGTATCACAAGGTGTTCACCATTATCCTCAACAGCTATGAGGGCTGAAGATGAGAGGTGGCAGGTCTCCTTAGGAGTGCTTAGTTATGTCATGGTTGATTTAAGGTTTGAACTGGGTCTTCTTGGCTTCACTTGAGTATGTTTTATGCTGGTCTCTCTGTGAGCAAAACAGCATTGTTACTATTCTCATTTTTACACCACTTTTCCGTCCTTCACCTTGTCATCCTCACATGTGAAATGTGGCATCTACAGGATACTTACCCAAAGTCCTCTATTATTGCTTGTAGCAGGACAAGGATTTGAATCTGGAAGCAACACATCTACACCCACACATGATTGGCAATAGGGACGTGCTCGAATCATTTTGGAGAAGCGCCTTCAGGGAGGCGCCAAAATGATTCGGCCTCTAGCAGCTGAAACATTTTGGCATGGGCTGAGTGGTACCTTTAAAGGGAGGCAGGCAGGTCCTATCTGCTCCTCCAGTGAGCCATCACCACCCCCCCATGTGGGGCAGCAGAGTAACAGGTAAGACCTGCCTGCCTCATTTTAAAAGGTACCCTCCCCACCCCCGGGAAGCATTTCTTGCACCTCCCGAACTGACAAGGCCTGCAGAGCACCCCTAGGCATATTTACTCACATGTTAGTCTGAGTTCAGTGGTGCTTACTGTCAGGTAAATGTTCATAGGACTGCAGCCTTGCTAACATAATGAGTGGACACATTTTCTCCCTCTTTCCCTCTCAGTTTGTTGCCTGAACCACATTTCGGAGACTGGATCACTTGAGCAAAATCTCTCTTGGGAAATGGGCACAAGCTGAAGGGAATGCACACACTGCTGAGGACACAGGGCTATATTTCCACTAATCCTCACACCCATGCAGATTCATCACGTGCCTGCCTTCTGCCTTACCTCCCATCTTCAGACCTGATAATCTACCCACTAATGCTTCTCATTTGTCCATCTGAAATGCATCCCTATATTATCCCGGACTTAACTCACAATATGCAAGTTAACAATACAGAGATTTGGATCTCATATCCTTTATTCCTTCCTCATGCATGTGGGAGGGTGAATTATCCTAAGTGATTTTGGTTTAGTTTAATCAAATGCAAACACAGATTAATGAGGTTCTTCAAATCAAGATCTATGTAATATATTTTCTTTAATTTAAGCTTCTGTGGCCTTATAGTATCAAGTGGCAGTGATTAAATGCAATGCAGAAGCACTTCATCACAGCAGAGTCTCTAAACCCCTAAGCTACCCAAAAAAACCAGTGAGGCCTATTCTAAAGCCCGCACAGGAAAAAAGAAACATTGGTTCTGCTAGCCAACTCGGCTCTCAAGAAACAGAAGTGGGAGCCAGAGGATTTGAAATCAAACACACCCAGTAGCAATAAGCAACTTCTTTTCATGCACAATTTACAGTCTGAAGTGAATGTATTGAGTGACCTGAGGGGTGGGGGAAAGCAGCAGTTGTATACCACGTGCCACTAAAAATATAAAGGAAAGCAGCATTTTCTGCCTGCATTTGTCATATCTCAGATCTTTGTTCTAACGTTTTCCAGTAAACTGACATATTAAGCATTGGTGCAAAGCCCAGATTGTCTAGGCTTTTTGTGTTAGCGACTGGTTATTTACTCTCCCATGTTCTACCTAGGATGACTTCAGATTTTTTGCTGTGCCTGCTTGGAATGCTATTCTAACATGGCAATCCATCATGGTGTGTCCTGCTAACAAGAGAGTCAGGTAGAACTAGATGTGACTGCAAATGCTGGTTTGCTAGTGAAACCCCCATCTCCAGTTTCCCCTTCTCTTTGTGTAAGGATTAGTTCCTAGAATGCATGATGTGATGTTGTATAATCCCGGCTCCACCTTATTGGCTGTCACTGAGAGGAGGAAATGAAACCTCCTCTCTGGGAGAGGAGAGCTGGTCTTGTGGCAGCAAGCATGACTCGTCCCCTTAGCTAAGCAAGATCTGCCCTGGTTGCATTTGAATGAGAGACTAGAAGTGTGAGCACTGTAAAATATTCCCCTCAGGGGATGGAGCCACTCTGGGAAGAGCAGAAGGTTTCAAGTTCCCTCCTTGGCAGCATCTCCAAGATTGGGCGGAGAGAGATTCCTGCCTGCAACCTTGGAGAAGCCGCTGCCAGTCTGTGTAGACAATACTGACTGAGATGGACCAAGGGTCTGACTCGGTATTTTGGCAGCTTCTTATGTTCCTTATGTACCCCATGTAATGTCATGCCATGCACTGCAGAAACAAAGTGAATTCCAGAAGTTAATTATAGTTTCTAGGTTCACACAACCTGACACCAGGAACACTTGTGCTGCACTCATTGGGCATTTAATGTTTACCAGAGATCTCTTGATTGTATGAACCTGCTCTACATATGCACCCACAACATATATTCACTGGACATCCATACAGGACAAATGATGGTAAAGGAAACTTCCCACCTCCTTCAGGTTATTTCCATTTGCCAGGGAACTAAATTTGCCAGGGAACCACGCATCTAACTTGGATTTAAATAGTTTGCTCATTCTTCTTCTCCATCCCGTTATTCTGCATTGCCTTATGGATCAGTGTGCTTTCGAGTCATTAGACACAAGCATTAAACTCTGCAACATATTTCTGAAAAACTTCTCTCCTGAAGTGCTGAACCCAAACTGGATGATCTTTATTGAAGGAGATTAATGCATCAGAGGAAAGGAGATTAGCTCATGCAAACAAAGACTTTCCTCTGCTTTGTCAATAAATCCCCACAGCTTATTCTTAACAGCATCTCTAAAGAGATACAAAGTAGAGGAAGACATAGCTGTCGTGCTGTTTTGATACCAGATAGATGTCCGGTGCCAGGGTGGGCTGGGAAGCTGTTGGAAGAAACTAAGTTAACAAGTAGTACTATGTGGAATTAACAGAACCTACTTCTCACTTCGTTTAACACAGTGGCTTATTCAAGAAGCTAGAGAGCCAGGGGTGTCATTAGGGGCAGGGCCATGCAGCACAGACCCTCAATTAATTTCTCAGAGCCCTGAATCTCATCAGCTACTTTCCTCCTGCATAACCTCTTCCAGAACAGAATTGCAGCAATGGAGGCACCTGCCCAAAGCATGGAACGAGAGATCTGTGCTGCTTCCGTCTTCATAAGCGCTGTATGATAACATTAGACACTTTTAAAAACATGTGTCATTGTTCTTGAGGGGTATGATTGAGTTTAATCATCACCAGGGTGGAGATGGGGGGGGGCCCTATGGTCCTAGGCCCCAGATCTTTTAAGCACCTACAGTGCCTCTGCAGAGAGGCAAGACCAGACACAACACACCAGGGAAAGAGAGCTAGTCTTAGAAGAGGAGAGCTGGTCTTGTGGTAGTGAGCATGAATTGTTCCCTTTGTTAGTCAAGGTCCACCTTGGTTTGCATTTGGGTGGGGTGACTACATGTGGACACGTTCTGCTGTAAGATATCCCCCTTAGGGAATGGGGCCATAGCCCAATGACAGAGTATCTGTCATTGCATGCAGAAGCTCCCAGGTTCACTGAAGGGGTAGCAACATGCTGTGTTTCAGCCTAGGTAGAACACGACAAAATGTGTGGCATTCATGAAACTCCATTCTCGTGTCTTTTTAAAAAAAAGATCCAGCAAATTCCAAATTAGTTGGATGGAACTTCCATGTACAGAGACAATTCCAGATGATAGGTACAAAGCAATAAGGCTGTTGCCTTCACATTCTGCTTATGAGCTACCCAGAGGCATCTGGTGGACCAATGCTGGAAGCATAACATTGGGTCACTTCCAGAAAGACGAATCTTATGTACTCGTGTCCCATGCCTTTTAGTAATTATGGGCAGTCCTTTGTCTGGGAGCCGGCCAAATCACCTTGCTATTATCCACATGCTTCACAGGATGTGCTCTAAAATTAACTGGCTCATGTGAAGTGCTCTGTGAAGATGGTGATGAGAATAATAGATTTGCCCTTTAGGAAGTTAATTGTTTGGTATTCACCATTAGGCTTGGAAGGTGTGCAGTAATAAGACATGGGACCACTCAAGGAATCATGAGGAGGAGGGGGGAAAATATATATTGAATAATTACCCCCTCAGTGAACACAGCCCAATCTCTGCTCTTAATGAGGAAGGCATCCTGAAGAATAAGAAAACTATTGTGTTTAATTAGATGATCAAACGCTTTCACAATACCCATGCATTAGGGAGCCAATTAAGTTTTATATGGGCAACTTTAGCTGCCGTATTTCGCAGCACTGGAGAGCTTGACTTTGCAACCTTCATGTTTCTTAATGCCTTTCAGAATCTTATGATGACATAACTTTGAAAGATAGTCAGTTACTGCCCTTTAGTTCTCGATGACATTGAAGACTTGGCCAGAGTTAGTTTAGGCATGTCATCTGGCCAAATCCGCTGTAACAAACAAGATATTCTCCATTCACACTTTCTCTGCTTAATGTGGGGAGTAGCTTACAGTAGCTCTGGACCCTAATGATATGCACACATAGAGGAAGTGTGAACAATACTTCCTGTGTTGGTACATATCTGTATCTGAAGTGAGGACTCGCTTGCTTCCCTGCTGCAAGTACAGAACATTAAGCTACCCATGGGTCAAAACTACTCCTCATTTGGGCCATTAATTAAATACACAAATATAAAGGTGTAACTGGGGCTTCCTGTATTCACACAACTCAGAATTCCTAATGCTATGGCCTCATTTGCACATAACGCCAAACTGGAGTTGAAGGTGGCAGAGGTTAGAATTCATGTATGTTGGAATGTGTGAAACTGTGGTTTCACAGCAAAAAAGATCTGCGGTTTGCCTTGCCAAATTCCAATCTGAACATCGGGTGGAAGTAAGTTACACTCCAGTGAGGTTCAAAGGTGGCAGTGCAACTTTACTTATTTTACTTTAATTTCCTTTATTTGAAAAACCATGGCCTGGAAGAAAATGGAACATTTTGAGGTTACCCAGTTATGGAAATCAGCTTGGTTTGAGCAATAGATTGAAAGAATCACGGCAAAAGCCGTGATAGGGAATATAAGGTGGATTCCAACAACCACTTTCCCCACTTACAAGTAAATTTTTGGAAGCATGTTATTCTGGAGACAAACCTAAGGGACAAAGTAGAAGCAACTTTAAATATACCATTTTCCTTTTGATTTTTTTTTTTAAATAGGAGCCACAGATTCCAGATTAAAACAACAGTATGGGGGATTTAACCCTTTCCACTGTGCCATGATTCTGAAGAGAATTGCCCTTCCATAACTCCTGTTTGCCCTGGGAAGGAAGCTTCCATTGGTACCATCCTTCTCTTCCGAATCACTCCCTTGACATGCCTCAAAACTCATTGTGGGAATCTGCTTGTGGGCAGCTAGAGTGAAACTGACAAAGTAACTGGTTTGGTGGGGGGGGGCGGCATTTTATTGGGTCAGTTCACAAATCTTTATTGCTGCAAGTATTCA
Source organism: Hemicordylus capensis (assembly GCF_027244095.1). Lineage (NCBI taxonomy): Eukaryota > Metazoa > Chordata > Lepidosauria > Squamata > Cordylidae > Hemicordylus > Hemicordylus capensis. The sequence goes on from NC_069667.1 coordinate 27,313,673, forward strand.
ACATAATGTGCCTACTGTGTGAATCAGTGATGCAAATGTGATTGTCCAGCATGGACATTGTTCAGAATATAGTCTAAATTTGTCTGAAATGTGAAATCTATCATTGAATTACTAAACATATTCTTCTGAAAATTATTTCGAAAGACTGAAGAGAAAGCCAATGCAAGCTGATGCTAACAGCCACTAGATGTCAGCAAAATGAATATAGTGCTTTGCATGTCTCAAAGGCAAGTTCCATACAGTGGGACTTTAGTGGCTCATTTCCTTTCCTGCAGCATTCATATCTGGCTTTAAAGATCCAACTAAATACTGAAAGAGACAGTTTTAAGTTTGTCTATAACCAGAAAGCAAAAATTCACATCATGATTAGAGAGATGCCCTTTCAAAAAACTAAAATACTAACAAAAGCCACTTAACAAAAAGCCACTTAACAAAAGCACAGCTAAATGCATCTAATTTTAGTAAATGGAAGGCATATAAGTTAATCCTGGTCAATAGCTCATTTCACTAGAACTAGGGTCACCAGAGATTGATAGCTAAATCAATGCCAGTGAAGATGTGTGAACTGAGTTCAGAAATTGAAACCCATTGATAATATAACTCATATTCAAGAGTATTTTGATACAGAACCCAGGACGCTGGAAGGCCAACTGATAGTCAAAATAAAGTTAATAGGTTTCAAAGCCTTGAATGTTTCAAGAAGTGATTTGTCATACGCAATTTCATTGAAAAGACTAATTGAACATCCATCTATTAATTTTTTTCTGGGGACACTTTCAACACAGAAACGCCTCCCTGCTGCTGCTGCTGCTGCTTCTCCAACCGGGAATGGGCCTTTTCTCCTGCTCTTGCAAAGGTGGATAGAGCCAGGGTGTTGTGGTGGACCAAGACCTGGGAGACCCGAGTTCAAATCCCCATTAAGCCATAAAACTCACTTGGTGACTCTGGGCCAGTCACTTATTTCTTAGTCTAACCTACCTCACAGGGTTGTTGTGAGGATAAGCATTACCATGTGCACTGCTCTGGGTTCTTTTAGGAAGAATAAATGTAAAAACAAATGGCTCTGCCAGCTTTTTTTTGCAGAAAAGTGTTATGTGAATATCCTTACCTCTGAAATAGAATATCCTTTCAACTCTGAAATAGACACTGTCTGAGGTCATTCACACAATCAAAAACTGTATTCGACCCAGTTTTGGGAGCTGTGTGTGCTCCCAACTTTCAGTTGTGTGGAAGCAAGGGAGGAGGAAAAAATGGGAGCACACACAGCTCCCAAACCCAGGTGGACCATGGTTTTTGATTGTGTGAATGATCTCATAATATGCCAAACAAGAATTAGTGTAGGTTCAACAAATTTATCAGTGAGGTTCCATTAAAATGGTGACTAGGGAAAAGTAACCATTGGATTGAAGTACTTGCTTGACAGTTTCACTTGGTTTGTGACCTACCACCCCATCCAGAGACTTCTGTGCAATTGGATCTGGGTGTACAGTGGAGGGGAGGGGTTACTATTAATTTCAAAAGAAAAAACTGACAAATGAATTTAAATTAGCACTTCTGAAGTCAATGGGGAAGTCATTGCTGGTGGTATGGTGCCCCGGATCAATCACATGGTTCCTCAAGGAACTCCAAGAGGTATGAATGGCCTATGACTACAATTATGAATATTTACTTTACTTCTCTGTAAAGTTCTCAAAGCAGTTTATGTAAAATAAAATGAAATGATGATGATGACGATGATGCTTCCCTGTCCCCAGAAGGCTCAGAATCTTAAAAAAAGAAAGAAACATATGACAGACACCAGCAATAACCACTGGAGAGATGCTGTGTTGGGGATGGATAGGAATAACAGTTGCTCTTCCTCTGCTCAATATAAGAGAATTACCACTTTAGAAGGTACCTCTCTGCTTAGGTATCAGGGGCTTCTTGTATCTTCACAGGTATGTCACGCTGAGACATAGTGACTGGCCCAAGGTCATCCATTGAACTATGTGGCAGAGTGGAGATTCAAACCCAGGGCAAACCCAAGTTTTGCACCTATTTAAGTCCCCCAGGGGTTGCAGAATAGTCCTTCAAGAGATATCCCTGCATTCACTATGCCAAGAAGGCCTTACTTAACACATTATTGTTTAGGTGGGGAAAAGAAGAAATTAGTTCTAACTTCCTATTCATCCTTTCCCTCCCCCATGAAATTTCAGTTTCTGGTCCAGAATCTCTTATGGGAATACCAGACAAGACAAGCAAAACAGAAAAATTCTAACAAAGGCCCTTCCTTCCATAAAGTCGGCTTAATTTCTCCTGGGAACTTTTAGCTCACCAAGAATCACAGCAGAAGTGCAAGCACTCTGTATTTGCTCCCTAGCAGGAGCCAGAGAGTTGAAGACAGCCAAACTTTCTAATTCCTGTCTTGGAGCACAGCAGGGCCAGACAGCTGCTTCATGTTTCTCTTATTTGTTCTAGCATTAGAGTTATTAATATTTGCTGTGCATCAGACAACGAGGAGTCAAGAAATAAAGTTTGGGCCTGGGGAATCTAAATTACTTTTGTACACTGATGACATTTTGTTCACTGAACAAATTTCTTCCCTCAATTTATCCACTCAGTCTTTTAACAGATCATTTTGGCAGCATCCTTGGATATGAAATTAATTGGCCCATGACAGCATTATTCCCCATTTCACAGGGTGACTGGCATTTCTATCTTGTTTTGTCTCGGAGATTGCCTCCGATAAGATTAAATATCCAGCAATACAGTTAACCTTGGGTTGAACTATTTCGTTTTAAAAAACCCCAAAAAACCCCAACAACTTTGAACTCCTAATTATTTCCATCATATTGAACACAGGGGAGATTGCATTTATCATTACTCAGGGAAGTTAATCTGGTAAAAGAAACCCACCAGTCATAGAGGCTGATAACACAATTTGATTATCTTATAGGTATTACCACCCACCCTCGGTTTTCTAAATATCAGTTAAGAAAAGCAGAAGCAAGTTGTTCTGAGAGCATCCACAGGCAGCCATTTTGCACATCGCCTGTGACAGAAAATATCCTGAGGAGCAAATGCACTCCACCCAGAATTTTTGGGTAACCTAGAGAGCAGGAGGCTGTTGGTTAAAATCCCTGCTGGTGTGTTTCCCAGGCTATGGGAAACACCTATACCAGGCAGCAGTGATATAGGAAGGTGCTGAAAGGCATCATCTCATACTGCACAGGAGGAGACAACGGTCAACCCCTCCTATATTCTACCAAAGGGCTCTGTGGGCGCCAGGAGTCGACACTGACTCAACGGCACAATCTTTCCTTTCCTATCATTTTCACACAAAAATGTATATCACATTGCAGAGGTACAAGATTACTGGCAATTGATCTGAACAGAATTTTGGGTATATCTACCCCATACACTGAGGGTCAAATTTGCCCAGTGTACTTAAGCTTCCAAAAGGAAGTGATGCCTCTTTCACCAAAAATAGCTACAGAGGGAACAATCCTGATTGGGGCTGTCCTGTGTGGAGAGGAAGAGGTTTGTTCTTTCTCCATACACCATTTTCCTGTCCCAAATGTGGGGGTGAATGGTGACACTTGCAGTAAGAACTTACTCTCTTCTGCGAGGAGACACTCTAGCCCAACACTCTCTCCTCCTCCTTTCTACTGCCTCTGGCTCTCCTTTTCAACCGTAGCACACCGAGGAGGAGGAGGAGTCTGGAGCAGCAACTCATACTGAAGCCGGACCGAATGGCAGCAGAAGCCGGAGGCAAGGAAGATGAGGCTACAACAGAGTCTCCAGCAGTGGGTGAAGGGGCATCAGGGAGGGGCAACTTATGCCATCCTTTAAATAAGTAAGTAAGTAAATCCTGCCTCTGCTCAAAGGTCTTGGTTTGCCCCTGCCAGTAAAATAACCGAATTCTGCAGCCTGTTGACCTTTTCCCAAATCAAAGGTGTGTGTGTACACATTTGTTTACCTTGAATCATTTCTGCTGATCATACCATAGATCTGGTGTACCAGAGTGGCTAAGAAAATGAGCTGCAAGTTATAACAGTTCGAATTGCCCCTCTGCCTTGGACTCACTTGGTAGTCTTACTGCACTTTACCTTAAGTGCATCATTAAAAGATGCACTTAACATCTCTCTTTAAACAAGCAGCCGCCACCATGGGGACCCATTCTGGATCAACATCACACTTTGCAGGAAGAGGAGGGTTAACTATTTCCCCCTGGGCAGTTGTCCTGCTGGAATTATAAACATCCCTACTGCCAAAAGCCATTAGCTACCAAAACACTTATTTACTGCAAAGGATAGCTTTAGAAAAGTGACTTTTGATGGAAAGATGGTACAGAAGGAAGATGTTCCATGAACATTATGTTCTTGATTCAGATTATTTATTTATTTAGAATCTTTCTATTCGGCCCAAAATGTGTGCCTCTGGGTGGTTTACAATTAAAATCATTTAAAGCATCAAATCAATTAACAATTAAAATCATTTAAAACATTGAAAACTTAAAAAACCCAACATTAAAAATATTAAAACTATAAATCTAATTAAAAGCCTGGGTGAATAAATGTGTCTTCAGTGCCTTTTTAAAAGTGGCCATAGATGAGGAGGTTCTTATCTCAACAGGGAGCACATTCCAAAGTCCAGAGGCAGCAACCGAGGAGGCCTGTTCCCAAGTAGCCACCAGACCAGTTGGCGGCAACTGCAGATGGACCTCTCCAGATGATCTTAACAGGCGGTGGGGCTCATGGTGAAGAAGATTAGTGGTGGGGATGAGCTCAAGGGACTGCTTTTGGTTGAGAGAGACACATTGCCAAATGTAATCAGGGATGCATTTAAAATGGCATGCAGTTTGGTCCATATATGATCCAGTCGCAGCCCCTACATAGGGATATAGGAAACTGCCTTATACTGAGTCCATGGGTTCATCTAGCTTATTGTCTATACTGACTGGCAGCGGCTTCTCCAAGGTTTTAGGCATGAGTCTCTCCCAGCCCTACCTGGAGATGCTGTTGCCAGGGATTGAACCTAAGACCTTCTGCAGGAAAAGCAGACGCTCTACAGCAAGACCAGCTCTCCTCCCACATGAAGCCAAACAAGAAAAGTGGTTCCCATGCAGCTAAGGTAAAATGAAAGGGCTCCATTATCACTGGCTAATGTCAGCACATCAGGCTGGAATTTCAAGCAACGATATCGGGGCCACATGGAAAAGTTGGCAATGCTAATCTCAGCCATCTTCTATCCAGATCTTCCAAACTTACATGATCCATCCTAATTTAAACTTCTAGCCTGCAGAACAGGGCACTCTGGAGAAGTCAAATCCCTCCCTAATTAATCTATCAACCTGATGACTTAATTAAACTCTACAATGAAAAATACAAAAGCAAATAAACAAGCTAGTTTGGGATGAGTTCTCTGGAGAGATTTAGTGTAAAATCTGAGAAAATCTGCAGGTCTGCACTATAGTTATTAATCCATTTCTAATTAACAGTTTCAGAACAGAAGATAGTGTTTCAGAAGCCAAATTCATTTTGACTCCGTTTTTCCTGTTCATTTAAACATAAGGCAATCATAAGTAATATGCCTCAATCACTTCTCCTGGATTAATGCCAGTAGTTTGTAATTACCAATTTGAGATCTGCAACCTAAATATTTTAGGCACAACTGCAAAACAGGATGCCTGCCTTCTAAGAATGGGCTTAGAAAAATTATATTACATTTGTATCCTTTTCCTCTCAGAAGCTCGAGATAGTACATCCTCACAACCACCTTGTGAGGTATGCAAGGTGTGGCTGGCCAAAGTTAACCAGTGAGCCTCCTGGCTGAGCAGGAATTTGATCCAGGTACCCCCATCTACCTTGACCCAGTTATGGAGTCTCCTGGTAGAAAATACAAGGCATAAACCAGGAACCATGTGGTCTCATGTTAGAATTTGAGTTAAGCTACACACTGACTGTGTGTGCTCAGCTAAGACCCATGCAATTAGCATTTGGAGGAGGAAATGAAATGGGGAAGAAGCAAGCTTTGGAACAGGGGTGACCCTGCGATACGATATATACCCTACGATATATAAAGATACGATCTTTACAAAACTTGCAAGCAGGGTCAGATCAGTCCCAAAGACCTTCTCTGATGGAAGTGGAAGGAGTCTCCTTATTTATTGCCTGAAGGGGTATCATCTTTGATAGAAATGGAAGGGGTATCTTATTGCCACTCCAATGATCTGCCACCTGATGCAACCACCTGACCTAGTTTCATGAAAGAAACCTCTGTCAGCAAAATGCCTTGGATCGCCCCATTTAAAGCCACAGTTAGTTTTGCCAGTCAATTAATGATGTTAGAGAACCAGTTATAGACCCTTTTCCCTTGACTAATTATTAGGCTACCAGGCCAGAGACATAGCTCCATTTCCAACTGCCGTACATTGGGGAGTTTAAGGCTGCCATCCTAAACACCCCTCCTAGGGCAGTTGTAGGCAACCTTGGCTCTCCAGCTGTTGTTAAACTACAACTCCCATCATTCTCAGCCCTTCCTAGTCCTAGGGAGACAGCCCCACTGAATACAGTGGGAACTTACTTCTGAGTAAGCATGCATAGGGTTGCACTGTAGCTGACCCAATCCTATCTAGTAGCATTATACTTGAGGGATCTTGCCCACTTCACCCCTGCCCTCCCACACCCCCACAATCAATTTTTTAAGAGAGGCTTGGAAGACTTTTCCTTCAATAAAAACTTCCTGTAAGTATTAAATACAGGTTTGGACACTTGAAACAAATGGCTTCATCTGTACCAAAGACTGCGTCTGTCACAAGGACTCAAAGGGCCATTTTATCTAAGTTTGAAATGTGGCTTCAGCCTCCTCCAGACAAAGAATCATAAGAAGTGAGCAATTTCATCCCTGCTCCCAAGTAATGAAAGTACACTCGGCAGCCCTTGGGAGGTTTACCGCATCCCCAGCTCAGGTGTGCATTTGTGATAGCCAACTGAAACACCATCAGATTTATGGATATGTCAATTCCATATAGATTATCAAAACAGGTATTCATATCAAGCAAGCAAAGAGCAAGATACTTGGAATTATTTTTGCCTGAACCCAAAGTTATACTTTGATTTTGGCACACAAAAGGACTACTGTCATTCCTTAACTCAGGCACCTAGGAAGTAAATTGTTGTGCAATTCCAAGCATCTTTATTCAGAGGTAAATCCCACTGGCTGACATGATGTGCCGCCTACCATTTCCATAATGGTCCATCCCACGGCTGCTGTGCATTTCCAAAGCAGCCTTGGGACTGTTTTGAAGCAGCTATTGAAGAAAAACATCTTTGGAAAAAATAAAAATGTTGGTCAAGATCCATGCAACTGGTTCTATATGCTCCCCCCCCCCCTCTCTCACACACACAGTGCTATTGCATCATTGTGGCCCACATGCCAACAGCATGCATAGCAGAAGATCAGGACCATGGTAGGGGCAAAGGAACAGCTCGATCCTCATAGCTGGTAGAGACCACAAACAGAAATAGATTTTCCAGAAAACTGCCACTGAAGAAGACTCAACGGAGTTGAAACACGTTTTGCAAAAATATGGGACTCATTAGGAATCACTACATGAGACTTTACCTCAGAAATATCCACTCGTACGTCTCCTGCTTCACCAACAATATATTTTCAATATGAACTATTGGATCCAATCTTTTAAGTTTTGTATGTAGAGACTATTTTAATGACCATTTTGTATAAATTTTATTGAAACATACAGATTTCAATAAATCTCAGCCCGCTCTCCCCACAGACCCGCCAGAAGCTCTTCTCACTGATCGTGAGAAGAACTTCATTGTGTGGAGGCAAGGTAGGAGGAAAAGTTACCGAAAACTGGGAGCACACACACAGCTCCCAAACCTGGGTAGAACACAGGTTTTGATTGTGTGAATGACCTCAGTCATTTCAGTCTAAGTTTAATGTGGGTTGCCAACATTAGTGTGATGGTGTGAACTCAAGGTGGGAATCTCAGATTCATCTCTGGCCACAAACCACCTTGGTGTGGATTCACGCCACCGTGCTAATGCTGGTGACCCACATGAAATCTGTATTCAAACCATTGTGTGAACCAGGCCACTCTGAAAAGCTTTGGTGGTGCAGTACTGTTAGAAAGGGAACTCATTACAAGTCATGAAGGGGCAACAGTGCAATTGATGCAATGGCAAATATAGATTTTGTTTGTGCAATCTGACCTCTATGAAAGCTTTGATGTGGTCTGAGCAATGCAGACATCTATTCTTGCCATCTGCAGACTGCCCCAACTGTAGTACATCTTCCATGACACACACCCGAATACCCAGGAGCCAGGCCTGACAAGATCAAAAATGGGTGGCTTTTGTTCTGATGAAATCATGCAACTTGCCTTTCACTTCTTCAAACTCTTATATCTTTCTGAATAATTCAACTCTTGCTGGAGTTGGTTCCTCTGATGCTCTAAATCATACAGATATCTTCCGGGCTCCTCCTCCCTAACGAAGTGCGGCACAATTCATATTTAATTTACGGCTATGCCGGCAGCTTGGTTTCTCTGGTCCCTGTGAGTGACACATGAGTCTCTGAATTCCTGGCATTCTGCAGTTAGATGCAAAGCAAGAAGGAATTGCACTTGTTTGCAACAGAACGGCAATCACCATCTGATGTGAAGCAAGTTTTGCAAGAACAAAAAAATGATAGCATGGAACTTTAATTAGTCAGTACAGTACACACGGGTAACTTCTGAAGTTTCTCCAATATGGAAAAAAAAATTTCCTAAAGGAAATTAAAAAAAAAATGAGTTCAGCTTCTTATTTTTTCTTTTCCTTTTCCTTTTTTGCTTTTAACATCATCACATCTATTTTTCATTTGGCTTCAACAAACAGGCAAGTTCCATTAGGGGCTAACAAATCATTGCTTCACATGAATCCAAAAAATCTGAAGTTATCTTGATATTAAAATGAAGCTTTTAAGGATGCCCCAAATCTCAAAACATCTGGATAGAATTAGAGAGAAACCAACCAGGAATATCCACTTTCCACCCCATATCTCAGTCATGAGTTTCAGAGAAAAACTATGAGATAGCCCCCAGATACTCATTGGTTCATCCTTGCTTGCTTCTTGTTGGATGGAAAACGAAAACCTAGAAGGAAATCCTTTTAACAAGCATCTCATGTTGGGTTCATAGATTCCTTACAGTTATTAAAACCTTGTTAAATTATGTAATGTTTTCTTTTCAGTATGGAATCATTAAGCATGTTTTCAAGATGCAAGACGAAGAGCCAGATAGCAGCTCGCTCAGACAGCAGAGCAGATGGAACACGCTGTTGCAGCTTCCGACAGGACCTGTGACTGCAGCCTAACACAGACACTAAATACACAGTGGAGCAGGGGCGAAAAACTGGGGACGCCAGTGATCCCTAGGGCTGTTCTCACAATCATTAATAGGGCAGGAGATGTTACTTATCCAAGTCCGGGAGCTGTACACGCTCCCAGTTTTTGATAGTCTGTGATGGGGAAACAAGGTAAGAGGGGGAGGAAATGGCTGTGTGTTAAACATCAGCTGCGGACAAGGGCCTTTCTTCCTACCTCATGAAAGAGTTGGGTGGGAGGGAGCCTTTGCACCTTTGCTGCTGTTTAACCCACAATCACTTCCTCCCCCTCCTACTTTGATTCCATCACAGATGATCAAAAATTGGGAGCACTCAGCCCTCGGATGTGGGTAAGAAACATCTCCTACCATTAAGGATAGTGTGAATCAGTCTCCTAATCATCTCAGGCAGGAAGGGGTCTCCTTTCCCCCCTCCTCAAAGAGAGAAAAGAGTTTCTCCAAACCGGCGGCACAGACGGAGCTCACCATGCAGTCTTTCAAACTGCAATCACGACAGTTCAAACTACCAGGAGGGCTCCTTGAAAAGTTACCCCTGGTTACAGGAAAGCCCCTTTTTCATGAGTGGCCCTCCTCTCACTGGGGTAATGTTTAAAGGGCGGGGGCCCATCATGAAGATCCAGATGCAGAGGGTGTGCATGCTGATTGCATCGGAAAGATCCATGCAGTCATCTTTTCCCTACTTGGTTCTGTCACTGAAACATTACTGTATGGATGGTGGTCGACCTATTTATGTATGAGACTTCTGTTTATCCCACCAGAGGCCTTGCACAAAAAGATGAATGAGTGTACAGACATCGTACACTGAATAGCCAATGCATAATACTGCTGAAGAGTCAACGGAATGACATCTGGCTGTATATAGCTATTGACTTGAGCCTGACTCCTCAGTCTGACCAACTCATGGATGGCCAAAGCCGAGCTTCTCATAGGCTGCTGAATTGATTGCTTCCCTCCCAACCTCCAGAAGCTATGTAAAAGAAGACCTCATCACCACTTCTCTGCATCAACATACTTCTACTTAGCAGCTGAACACACATTTTACTAGACAACAGGGAATTCATAGTTTTAAGGTGCTTTGACTTTATCCTTGGATATGTGCTATAATTGATGAATACCCAGTTAACTATTTTTCAAAGCAGACTTCTAGGAGTTCCTGTAATTGTGTTCTTGGTACTTAAGTGCATTTCATCAATACTTAATGCCAAAGCCAGGTTTTTATCATATGCTACATCACGCTTTATTCTGATTGAGTCAAACACTTCATCTAAACAAACATGTTCACATTGTTGGAAAACAAAGCACCCCTCTTAATGACAAACATTTTTCATCATTAGCCTTGGAAAGAAATTTGCCAACTAAATGAAAATGCTTCAAGTGCCGCTTTTCGCTGCAAGCAGGTTTTTAAGCAATAAATGCAAATCCCAACTACCCACTGGGGCACACACGGACTCTATTTTGGAGATGGAGAATAGCTAATTCTCCTTCACTTGTGGCTCACTCCCAAGTCTGGCCTCAGTTGCAAGGGGGCAATACCTTTACCTTTGAAAATGCCACTGCGTGGCGGGATGCAGGATGGTGAGCTTCTTCATAAGAACAGCCCTGCTGGATTAGGCCCAAGGAAGCCCATCTAGTCCAGCATCTTGTTTCACACAGTGGCCCACCAGATGCCTCCGAGAAGCCCACAGGCAAGAGCGGAGGGCATGCCCTCCCTCCTGCTGTTACTCCCCTGCAACTGGTACTCAGAGGCATCCTGCCTTTGAGGCTGGAGGTGGCCTGTAGCCCTCCTACTAGTAATGGGAAAGAAGCATACATCTCCCTCTCTCAAAAATAATAATTAAAATTAGGGAAGGGGAAAAAATAGATGTGTGAAGAAGGGGAAGGGTTTGTTGCTGTTGTTGTTGTTTGCCTCAGAAGGGAAGGCTCCTTCCTTGTGTGTGGAAAGTTTGACTAGCAAGCCAGAGGTTGCCAATTCGAATCCCTGCTGGTGTGTTTCCCAGACTATGGGAAATACCTATATCGGGCAGCACTGATATAGGAAGATGCTGAAAGGCATCATCTCATACTGCGTGGGAGGAGGCCATCGTAAACCCCTCCTGTATTCTACCAAAGACAAACACAGGGCTCTGTGGTTGCCCAGAGTCGACACTGACTCAGCACAACTTTGCTTTACCTAGTCTGTTCAGTAAGAATGAATTCACTTCCTTACCAAAAGCAACCACCAGGTGCCAGTATTAGCCTTGGTTAGCTGCCAGTCACACTTCTTTCTCAGGAGCTCTTTAACAAGCTGACCTCTCCCCTCTGCTGTCTTCTCTCTTCATGCCTCTCTGCCTGAGGAGTCTGTAGCCAATGTTTCTTGCTGGACCTCTCTTCCTGTTTCTGGTTCCTTCTGAAGCCTACAAGTCCTAGGAAGACACTGAGGTAAAGGCTTTCCTTTTGTTTCTCTGACAAGACAAAATTTTAATTTTTAAAAGGGTTCATCATGAACACCACTTTTCTTACAGGGCAAAGGGGAGGTAGGTGCTTACCCTCTGTAGAAGCAAAATAAAAAATTTAAAAATGCTAAAAAATATATAAAAGGTCACAAAACAGTACAGGCAAGCCAAGAAATAGTTTTTGGGGGAAAATGCCAGTTGGTTTCCACAAGCAACAAATATCAAAAACATTATTGTGAAATCTCCCCGGTGGAAAAACCTTAGAAGCATCCTATTTTCCCAACTTTTCTGACTGCTGGTATAGACTGAAAGCAGATGCTTTTTCATATGTGTGTGTGTCTACATCTAGAGAGCAGGGAGGAGTGAAGGAGAGAGAGAGATGCTAACTCTCTGGAGAGAAGAGTTTCTCGCAACTTTGATTAGCTATTATTATTTCTGATGTAAGAGCAGACATAGTTAAAATATAATCCCTGCCATCTGTCCAACAAAATTAGTTAAGGAGTCAAGTCTCATTTTCAAGTGTGTTTGCTTTCTTGAAAATGTGTATATACTCAGACAAAATGAAAATCTTCAGGAACATAAAATTAAAGGAGATAAAAGGATAAGGTGTACCTGAGAAACAGTACCTAACCAGGGCAAGTGCCTCCCTGCTTGGTCGCACAGACAGGGGAGGTTCCTCGATGAGGCGAGGTGAAGCAATCACCTTAGGTGGCAGATTCCCAGGATGTCAGCAGGGGGCCCCCTTTCACTGCCATCGGAGCAGCATTTGGGCACCAATCTGACCCTTGCATGCTTTGCAAGGAGCACCTCTCCCCACGCTTCTTGCAAAGGTTACAAGAAGAAGCCGCTGCCAGTCTGTGTAGGCAATACTGAGCTAGATGGACCAGGGGTCAGACTGAGTACAGTATATGTTCCTATATTAGGAAAGAGGCATCCAGCTGGATCCTCATTTGCCTCTTCCCCCACCTACCTGGTATAGTGTGGCAGGTCCTGTTAAAACACAGGAGGCTCCGGATCTCTAGTAAGGCATCCATGTCGCACTGAGAGAAACCATGTCCCTGTTCCCATGGTAACCTGACTGCATCTTGAGGCCTGCTGTTGAAGCACTCTGTCAAGGTCATTCAGCAGCCACACCTTCAGGAGACCTGGATTCAGGCTTCCTCCTCCCAGAAAGCAGGAGCAAGGGCAACATGGGGCACCTTGGCTGGTGCCAGGCACTCCGTCCTGCTCATCTTGATTTGGGCCTCAAATACCAAGGGAAAGTGTGCACGTTGCAAAGGGAGCAAGTTGGAAGTGAGCACAATTGGTGACGTTGCACAGCATCATGACTGATCACGTGGCACATCTGTTAAGGCATCGGCCTTCGTTTCCCATGTCCTGGCTTTGTGGTGCTTGAGATAGCCTTCACTGAAACCGACAAGTTGTCTGACCATTGAATATGGATAGTAACACATACCAGATTTCAAGGGTGGCCCAAGGCATTTTGCTGCCTGAGGTGAAGGATAATATGGTGCTCCCCATTTGCGAGTGGGTACTCTGTATTCTTAGGCCATGCTGCTGACCAGTGGTGTGCTAGCAGTCTCAGACAGGCAGTGGTGCTGGGGGCATTGTGTTGTGGGGAAGCGGGAGGCTTTTTAGTTTGGAAAAGAGCCATCATGGAGGGCCTTCCATGAATTTTATTAAATTCATGGAGGACAGATCTGTTGGTGGCTACTAGTCTGATGGCTATAGGCCACCTCCAGCCTCAGAGGTGAGATGCCTCTCAATCCCAGTTGCAGGGGAGCAACAGCAGGAGAGAGGGCATGCACACATACCTCTTACCTGTGGGCTCCCCAGGGACATCTGGTGGGCCACTGTGGGAAACAGGATGTTGGCTCATGAAAGAGTGACTCCTACCTATTTTAATCGGTCCTTATGATTATCGAGTAGCTGGCATTACTTACTTGCACTTGTGAAAAGGTTTTATAATTAATAAATGGATAGCAGTACAAGAGACAGATAGGCTTTTGTATTACTGGGAAGCACTTAATAAAATGCAGGGCTGAGGGATGGAGTGGCATCAGTCATTAATTTCAAGGGCAAAGCAGCAGGATAATTTGTAGGATGCATTTAACAAAAATACATTAAATAAACTTTCAGCCATGCTAGAGAGATCCAAGTGAATGCGTCTTACATTGTTCAGCACAACAGAGGCAGCAAAGCACTCTCAGAGTATGGAAAATTCTGAAATAGAAAGGGTGGGGGGGACTGACGCCTGGTCATTCATCCCCAGTAGTCAAGGTGTACGTACAATTTAAAGCTTCACACCTGCCTGACCCTTCCTTGTGAACAGAATTGGAATGAGAGTTTCAGCAGCATATGCAAGCCTTACTGTACATTGGTCTGCTAAGCTTTTCATTAAGTTTGAGATCTCTCTCCCAGCAGGAGGTCGTCCTCGGCACCCTCCTGTGCCTGCCTTTTTGCTGGGAAATCCATTTATCACTTTTACCAGCTGAAACGCCTAGGAGCGAGTGCTAAACTTGTAAGATCTTTCTAAACCAATCATTCCCAAGTGATGTGGTGCAGCACACCCTCTGAGAGATCAGCTAGTGGGCCTACAAGAAATACATCCATTAATTAATTAAATGCTCTTGTGAGTCCAAAATATCTCCCTGCAGAGAGGTTGCCAGAAGATACTGTATGTTTACTGCTCTGGTGCTAGAGCTCCACGTGTCCACGTCGTGTCCACCCCTCCAGTCTGGAGATGAGAAAGAAGATTCATGGGATGAGTCAGAAGAGGAAGCTCCCACAGCCCAGACCCCAGAAGCCCTCACTCTGCCCGGACACTTTGCACCAGAGGGATCGGACATCTTCCAGAATCTCTCCCATGGCTTGGAGATAAGGGGAGTAGCTGTGAAATAAAGCAAGGCCCTTTTAAGCACAGAAGCGGCTGCAGAGAGAGGGGTCACCACTCCAAGAACATGAGAAAAGCCCTGCTGGATCAGGCCTAGGCCCATCCATTCCAACATCCTGCCTCATATAACAGCCAACCAGGAACACTTGGGATGCCCACAAGTAGGGGAAAGAGGGCAACTGTCCCATTCTGTTGGTGCTCCCCAGCACCTGATGCTCAGGGGCATCGTGCCACCTCTGAGCCTGCTGGAAGTGTCCAGCTACCAAGGCTACCAGCCATTGGTAGTCCTAACTAACCAGATGATTCTAACACACCAGAGACTCCAGACCCTCACTGGAACAACATCTTACCTGCTCTAGTGCTGTTTTTCTCCCAGCTCAGCCCCTCTCCTACGCAGAACTTTCCAAGCTCCTAATGCCCCCACCCACCCCCACCACCGGACTCTTACTCTTCGATCTCCAAGGTATGACTTCCTCCTAGGACTCTTGTCTCCATCCTGACCCCTACCTTGGCTCAAATCGTCTCTCAATCAGAGACGCCACTGAGAACAGGATGATGAGTCATTCAGATGCCCTGAGTGTGACTGGATCTCCCAGTCACTCATGCAGGATGAAGCAGGAGTACTCGCCTTCAGAGGAGGCTGCCTGTTGCTTTGTTCGGCAAGTGCTCTTTGGGCTTGCCTCCTTCCAATACCTTTATTACAGTATATAAACTGGCTTGGAATACTGTTTACTCAGTATGGGATTCCCTGCTAACTGAGCCAAGAGGCACCTTTCATAAAGTGGCGATTCTCTTTATTTAGCAATGGAAGAGCAATTGGACCTATCCATCTCCAGCACAGCATCCCTCCAGTGGCTGTTGCTGGTGTCTGTCTTATGTTTCCTTTTTTAGATTGTGAGCCCTTTGGGGACAGGGGGCCATTTTATTTATTTATTTTTATTTCTCTATTATATAAATATTTGTCATACTCATTTCCCCATCCTCCACCCACCTATTTTCCTCTAGAAAGAGAGTGTGTCATCCGAGCTACACAACTTCAGCCCTCCTGCAGATGTTGGATAATGAGATCAGCCCTGACTATCAGCTACTGTGGCTATTGGCAGCCATGAACTTGGCAACTCTCCTCTATGTGTCAATGAGGAGTCCTTCCAAGGCTTTCCTCCCCACATCACCATGATCTGTATGAGAACCAGGCCTGCCTCTTAGGGCAGTGGTGAGGAAGTGGTTTCAGAATTAGTTGACTCACTGACACAAGACTAGAGATGGCAGGCGAAGCCGCATACAAAACAGGTTAGAGAAGACAGGAAACGAAATAGAATGCAAGGTTTCGTTCCCTGAAATAAAAGCCACTGTTTTCCTATTGTCTTGAGGTCTTTGTTTAAGCTATCTGATATTGTTCTCTAAATGGTCCAGATCAGCTGCAGACTAAATACTAGATTGGAAAGCAGATGGACTGGCAAATAAATGACAAAGATGGGGCTTAATTCCCGGACAAAAAGGTCTTAGAGCTCCAATGAACAGCTGGCTGCTTTACTATGAAACTAGGATGTGTTGTGGGGCATCACTGATAACTTGATCCTATGGTTTGCTGTGCAGGGCAAAAGACACACACACAAACACACCCAGGGTAAGCTCAGGTCTAGGAAGCATTGCAGGCCGTGGTGTTGCACAGATGCAGCAAATATGGCACCACTGCAGCGCTGCAGCTCCAAAAGCCTGCAGAAGTCAGATAGCAGGAGCATAGCTGGGGGAGAGGGGGCCCTTGTTCACCCCTGGCAGCCCCTCAGAGTGATCAGAGGCACATTAGGCCATGGGCCTTGGGGACCAGGTCTGTGGGCTCCTGCTGGGCCTCCAAAGATCTGGGGGGCCACGCCATTGCCCCAGCACTGTCCCGCGCCACCACTGCAGGTGCAGTTTGAGTATGGAGAGCATCACTTGCTGTGACGTCATGGCACATGATGCTCTCCATGCTCAAACTGTGCCGGTGCACCAGCTGGGGAGTGGGGAGAAGCCTGCGCGCTGTCTGGGGAGAAGCCGGCCCACTGCTACCACCACAGTGGGTGGCCTGCTCCACTCGGCTCACTCTCCACCCCCCAGCGGTGAAAATGGGGAAAATATCAGTGCAGTGGTGCAGTGGCGGGTATGGGGCAGTGGCAGGTGTGGATCAGCAGCGAGTGTGGGGCAGCAGAATGGCTCTGGTGAGGCCCTCCAGGAGGCAGGAGCAGCAGCAGGACCAGGTATCTTTAAAAAAAAAAAATTAAGTGGGGCCTCATGGTGGGGACCCCCAAGGTTTGGTCTGATTTTGGACCTAAGTGTCCCACTGGGAGTGAGGGTGATAAGGAAGAAAATAGGGAGGGTGCTGCTGGTGGCGGCAGGGGTGAGAGCAGGATGGATGAGGGCTGTCAGGAGCCGTGGCTGGGGCTGAGAGATTAATGTTCAAATATATCGATGTTAAAATGAGCAAGATCTTTGTGACCCTTTTGATTTGTTTTAAACCCTTTCTTTATCTACAACAGTGCCTCTACCAAATTAATTCCTAATTTGGGTTCCTAACTTGGGTATTGTGCCCGAGTGGCAATAAGGGGAGAAGTAAATAGACTCAGTTGAAACAGTTTTAAAGTCCCCAACCAAAGAAAATAACGTTATTCTTGTACAATAGCTTGCGTTTTTTCTCATTCACTACTATATAGGGTCAAACGTATAACAGTTTCTGAGACAAACTAACCACCTTGGAACTGGCAAGACGATATACCACCTCTTTTTATTCAGACTCAGGTACTTATATAAGATTGTGTCCGTACATCAACCAAGGCTTTACTTTCAAGTTACTGAGGTGATTGTTTAGAAATAATAAGCTTCTTTAGACTTTCAACACCTCTACTACGACACAACCCTCCTGGCTATATATGCTGTGTAATCAACCATACTTGCTCAACACTTACATTTGATAGTCGAGCCTGCCCTACAGAAGTCCTGCCTGGACCCGTGATTCTGCTCCCCCTCCCCGCTCTCCTGTCCACATTCGGACGTAACGGAGAGCAGGGAGTCTGCAGTCAGTGAGACTGCAAAGAGAAGGGGTATCTGGTTGTGCAGGCTTCCTTCTGTCATGAAGGACAGCCTGAATAGCCAATCACAGCCGGAGAGAGGGAGGAGCTTCCTCCCTCAACTCCGTTTTGAGGGAACACAGCCTGCCGTTCAGCAGTCACATTTGCAGGCTGTGTTTAACCTCGGGTTGTGGTGGTGAAACTCACTACAACCTGAAGGTTCAAATTGGAGTTTGGAGAGTGGAACCTCGGGTCACTCTCCATGTGAAACATTTCCTGGGCAAATGAAGTGGCATATTTGTTACATCCAAGGACGACCACAGCCCAAGGCCTCCCCCTTATGATTACGCATTGCTAAAGGGTACTCTGCCTTCGGTAGACTATATTCAGTTGTCAGTCTTCCACCGTTTTAAATGCCAGGAGAGTGTTTCTTCTTTTTGATTCAAGATATATTAGAAAACAAATATAACAGTGATCAGCAGTTCAAAAGGCTGCAGTACATGGAAAGGCATATTTTTCTGTGCCCTGCATGATGGCTTAATGATCATGTGCAAGTATTTTATTATGATGATTATTATTTATTTAACATATTTGTAAACTGCCCACTACTGAAGTCTCTAGGTGGTTCATGCTAGATAAAAGATTAATCTTTCTTCGGTACCATCCCACTCAAAGATTTAACTTCTAGAGTTCCCTTTCTGGAGGAACTAAAAAATGAAAGATGTAACTTCCTAGATTTGTCTTTTTAGAGCCTCTAGGCAGCGAAACCCAGCAACTCATGTTAACATTATAACTAGGTATCTCCAAAAAAAGGAACAAAATGTACTCACCAGGGGCAAGTACCAGGAAATAAGGACAGTCTCTCCTAAGTATCTGGAGTATATCAAGGGAAGTGGTAGGACAGCATCAGTGCCAGATTTGGCCTTGTTAGCAGGTTCTCCAGCTACTCAACACCAAACTTTTATAAAGACTGCAAACTACCTGGGCTTAAATTGTCTCAGCTGAAAAGTAGGTTTAATTGCCCTTCAAAATTAATGAGTTATTGTTTGGGAAGCTCAAAAACTCTACAAATTAGTGACATTAAGTAGTGCAATTATTCTCAAGTAATTATTGATGAAGTCCTAATGGAACAGATTGATTCCTTGAAGCAGTGAAAGGAGAGATGCCTGTTAAGCGAGAGCTCCTGGAAAAAGGGTTGTGGCCGGCATCCAGAGATGGAGTTGTGTCACCAACTGGCGATGCCTTCTAATTTAGATACAACCATCCAAACGGCCCACAGTAAGTCAAAGATGTAGCAACTCGATTTAAGCCTCCATCCCATTTGTAGTTCTTCTTCTTCTTCTTTTCCTTTGCAGACTCAATTATCCCCACGTATGTTAAACCCCATATGGGTAATTCCCACTGATTACAACATCACCTACTGCTGAGAGCAAAGCTGATCCACAGCTGACTCTGGTGTTCTTAATCTTTGTCAGCACGCTAGCCACGTCTCTCACAAGGTTTTTGCATTTTCAGGTGAAAGGGAAAGGAAACTTTCAAGAAGGGCTTCCTGCAAAGTGCAGTTGGAAAATGGAGAGATTATTGTCCTTTGAAGATCATGTATGAATGATTCAGAAAGGGGTGTGTGTGTTCTCCTTTGTTGCTTGTTTCTCTTGTGCTGCTGTTGTTCTGGGGCCCTAACTGGAATACCGTGAAGAACTACCAGAGGAATGGTCTTTAATTATGAGGATAGATATATTCTCCAGACTTGTGTTGGATGTGTACTTAATAGATAAAAATGCTTCCAGGAAAGCCATTTCCCCACACTCACTGTGGACACTGAGAACCAGTGAGGTTTAATTATACGAACACGACCTGGGCTTAAATGCAAACTCAGCCCTGTTCATATAATCATCAAGATCAGGGTAGGATGCATTGTGCCCTGGTCTGCATGATTGTGTGCACTCACAAAAATCCCCCCAACTCTGGTTGCTCAAAGCAAGGTAGCCCAGCTTTTCTACCTTGCTCTTAAGCAAGGTAGGAGAAGAGAGCTCTCTTTCAGGGCTGATTGAAGGTATTTGAGTTAAAGCAATGTTCCCCACCTTAAAAAACAACAACAACTATATGGGACAGATAGTGGTGCCTTTGTCAGCACTCACACACCACAGGTATTGTCCAATTTTATTATTACTGAGAATATTTATGAA
Source organism: Hemicordylus capensis (assembly GCF_027244095.1). Classification (NCBI taxonomy): domain Eukaryota; kingdom Metazoa; phylum Chordata; class Lepidosauria; order Squamata; family Cordylidae; genus Hemicordylus; species Hemicordylus capensis. The sequence continues at coordinate 27,333,616 of NC_069667.1, forward strand.
CTGCTTTTCAGGGTTGTTTTTTAAAAAGGGAGGGGAGTTTCACAAAGTGGCTTATGTGGCCTATGAACATCTTATATGCATATTAATGCAGAAGAGCTCAATAGTAATGGTGACACAGGAGGAAAAACTGTCTGCCAGAGTGTGGGTTGAAGGCACATGTTGCAACAACCTTGCTGAAGCTATGTGGGTCTCAGCATCCTCTGTGACTAGATCCCAGGGGATTCCCCTGGGAATCCTAAGTGTGCTATTTTGAGTTCCAACATGGATTTTAAACCACCAGTTTCCATTCATACTGCAAGTGCCAGTTTTCCCTCAAGAGCTGCATAATAGAGGGAAGATGTCCTTCAGAAAATGAAATGTTTGTTCAACCTGTTAATTGCACACCTTTTTGTATTTGTTCAGTTTCTATGCTACCCTTCAGTAGAAATATTCTCAGGTTGGCTCATAATTAGCAACTGTTTATAAAAATCATCTGTTGATGTAGAGAACATCATTTTAACTCAAGTAGTTTTCAATGTCCTATCAGATAAAGGTTTTGTCTTCTAAACATGTACACACACATCCTCTATCTGACCACCTGATACCCATATTTCCTTGGCGGCACAGGTGGTTCCCATTGTAAACACATCACAAGCCTCCAAGGAATGCTTTAACCTATTGCTTGCAAGTTATTTTCCTAACTAAAAGGCAGACAAGACACAACCCTCACTAAAAAGTGCAAACTTCTTGTATGGAGGAATTGATTTCCCTTAAATTCCACAGGCCACAATCCAGTTCTTTTTAAAAAATTAACTTCTCTTTTTAACAATTATTTTTTTTTTAACAGGATCCATTTCTTATCCCTAGCCTAGCTTTCCTTTGGAATGAGCTGCTGGCATTTTTTTGCCATTGAATTTCCTCTGAGGAAGTCAGAATAATTGGCCTCATTTCTAACCAAGGTTTTGCAATATCTTTTCACTAGGCACAAGATGAACATGGAGGTTGCTAATCAGGCCTGCCCCAAATCCTACGTTTAGAAGCCTCCTGTAACAGTCAGATGCTGCTCTTAACAAGGAAGGGCCATAGCTCCGTGGAAGAGCATCTGCTTTGCATGCAGAAGGTCCCAGGTTTGATCCCTGGCAGCATCTCCAGACAGGGCTGGGAAATAGCCTTGCCTGAAACTTTGCACAGCCACTGGAAGTCAGCGTAGATAATACTGAGCTAGATGGATCAAGGGCCTGATTTGGTATAACACATTTTCCTGGCAGAAATCACACCCACGATCCCTTAAAATATCTTCATCTTAATCTAGCTCAGTTCCACCACCTTCCATAACACACTTAGGACAACAGGGGAAGAGCAAGCACAGGAAGGCTGGAGCTCATGATAAAAGTTAAGCCAAGAAAAAGGAAAGGTGAACCCTGAACTCAGGAACCAGCACTTGGGGTTCCAGCACCCTGAATAGTAGGGATGTGCACGAACCGGTTCGGTGCTCCCTTCCTGGAACACCAAACCGGTTCGATCAGCCAGCCTTCGAACCAGTTGAGGGGGCGGTGTTTGCTTTCAGGGAAAGGAAAGGAGCTGCCTATCTGTCAGCCCCCCCCCACTCTTCCCCCGCTGGCACTCTCCGAAACAGTGGGCATGCTGGGCTGCAACGTTCCTGCTTGCGCCCCGATCAGTGTCGCCACACTCATGGCCGACAAACATGCACACTGCAGCCCAGCTGTTTTGGAGAGCACTGGTGGGGGGGAATCAGTGGGGCAGGGGCTGACAGATACACCCCACCCACCCTCCTGGGAGTGTACGGACAGTTTGTGCACATCCCTACTGAATAACTTGCTCCAACAAGGGCCAGTGCTGAAATGAGCATTAAATACCTCCAAGCTCAGACTACCATCCTCTCCTACTTGGAGGGCAATGAAAGGGGCCGTCCTGTAACCTGGGGGGTAGCAGTTCTCTACTCCATGAAGTGGCCTCTGACCTGTTGTTGGCACTATTGTGCCCACCTGAGGAAATGTGGTATGGAAGTGGCCAGTTCATTGGTGGACTCAGACTTGGGTTTTGGGGGGTATCAGGTCCAGGGTCTCTGGTCCGGGGGCCTCCCTGCTGCCTCCAGCCTGGGGTGCGAACTGAAGCCGGCTCCTCTGGCCTGTATCTCCCGACCAAAGGAGAGGAGAGCTGGTCTTGTGGTTGTAAGCATGACTTGTCCCCTTAGCTAAGCAGGGTCCACCCTGGTTGCATTTGAATGGGAGACTAGAAGTGTAAGCACTGCAAGATATTCCCCTCAGGGGATGAAGCCGCTCTGGGAAGAGCAGAAGGTCCCAAGTTCCCTCCCTGGCAGCATCTCCAAGATAGGGCTGAGAGAGATTCCTGCCTGCAACCTGGGAGAAGCTGCTGCCAGTCTGTGAAGACAATACTGAGCTAGATAGACCAGTGGTCTGACTCAGTATATGGCAGTTTCCTATGTTCCTATCTGGGTCAAACTCTGTGCTACTTCTCAGGGCTGGAGGCATGACATGGAGCAAGGAGACCCAAATGCACAGGGAAGGGAAGAACAAGTGAAAGACAACCATGAACAAAATGGTGGCTTTACAAGGCACCACATATAACCAAAAATGCTGGTATGGAAAACCCCATCCCAGAACCTACCCTGGAAGCCCCCATGGTCACCAGCCAGAAAGAAAGGAGATTCCAGGGAGCCAGACAAGCCCTGCACCTAAGAGTGGAGCAATCCCTATTTCTGTTGGCATTTCTTGCTTTTGGTTCTCTCCAGGGAGTGGCAGCACTCTGCAGAAGGGCCTGAAAAGGCCATTACTTCTTGATTCTTGGATAGAGCTCTGTATCACTTAGTTCTCGCACAATAATATCTGGGCTCTCCTTGAAGTTTATTTCTGGCTCTGTGGACTGAGTCACAGCTGCCCTCACTCTCACTTTGATTGATTTAAGTGGAAACCAGTATTTGTTGATTTAAGCTCTATTGCATATGAACAAGGTTATTTGTAGGCATGCCTGCTGTGATGTTGACAAAATCTGTCAGGGACTTGAGGAGCAAGCCAAGAACCACTAGCCTTCAAGTGAGGTGTCTGAAATCATGTGTGTGTTCAGGCCTCTCCCCTGGTGTTGATCTGATCTTGTGTTAGCAAGCAGGAATTTTCTTCTTTGCTAGGCAGGGTTTGCCTTGGTTTGCATTTGGATGGGTGACTACATCGGAACCTAGGAAACTGCCTTCAACCAAGTCAGACCATTAGTCCACCAAGCTCAGTATTGTCGACACAGTCTGGCAGTGGCTTCTCCAAGGTTGCAACCAAGTTGCAAGTCTCTCTCAGCCCTATCTGGAGATGCTGCCAGGGAGGGAACTTGGAATCTTCTGCATGGAAGCCTGCAGGTGCTCCTCCCAGAGCAGTCCCATCAGCTCAGGGGGTGTGTGAGCACTCTTTCCCTTAAGAGGATGGGGCCATAGTTCAGTGGAAGAGCGTCTGCATAGTTGCATGCAGACAGCCCCAATTTCAATCCCTGGAAGTATCTCCAGATAGGGCTGAGAGAGACTCATGCATGCAACCTTGGAGATGCCACTGCCGGTCAGTGTAGACGATACTGAGCTAGATGGACCCAAGGGTCTGATCCAGTATAAGGCAGCTTCTTATGTTCCTGTGATCCTCTTTGAATCTTTGGGCAGCCGGAATGAGATTAATATGGAGCAAAACCAAGAGGTAAAGACCAACACACAACCTGGATGGCCATCCACCTTTTTCCTTTTCATGCTATCTGTGTTTTCCACGTCTTGGCTTTGCTTGCTTCAAGGAATACACCCCAAATCCAGTGGTTGTGAGAGGGATGCCACCAAAACAAATCAAAAACACATACAAAACTGAACATTCAGCCCTGGAAGTTTAGCTTTGCCATTTTTTGTTGGGAGCTGTCTTGCTTCGTCTCTCCTTGCTGGCTCTAGTAATTGCTCTCAGGAGACGATCGGAACCAGCAGTGCTGCAATTATCCTGCCATTGTGTTACACCCTTGTCTTGTTATCCCATGTACCATGACTGTGTTTCTCATTATTGGGGTGATCAACATGACAGCTGCCCGGGCCTTCAGTGTTTCAGCAAATAATCAGGAAGCAGGGCTTGGGTTTTACTTTTGCTTTTTTTTTTAAGAGCAGAGGACAGCTTTATTTGCACCAAGCTATGCTCAAAGAACACATGGCTCACTTCCAGGTGACACAGATAGATGAGCTGAGGTCAGCGCTTGCTGGGACTTTCAGGCTAGCCTAGCCATCTCCAGATACTTTGGTTTTCATTTGAACATGAGCTGGTCAGGCCACTGGTGGTCCATCTAGCTCAGTATTGTCTACATCAGCTATTCTCAACGTTGGGTCCCCAGATGTTATTGGACTTCAGCAACCATAATCCCCAACCAAAGGCTGCTGGGGAATATGGGAGTTGAAGGCCCCTGGGGAATATGGGAGTTGAACATCTGGAGACTCAATGTTGAAAATCCCTGGTCTACATCAGGGCTGCTCAACTTTGGTCCTTCTGCAGATGTTGGCCTACAACTCCCATAATCCCTGGCTATTGGCCACTGTGGCTGGGGACTGTGGGAGTCGTTGTCCAAAAACAATGGGAGAGTGGGGGTGAGGGTGCTAGGTTGAGCAGGCCTGGTCCACAAAGACTAGCAGGAGCTCTTCATCACTACAGGAAAAGAAAGGTCTCTTCCAGTCCAACCTGGATGCTAGGCATTGAACCTGGGACCCTTGTGTGCATATGCCCCACCACTGAGAAATAGATGCTCCTGATGAACATATGAAGCTGCCTTATCCTGAGTCACACAAGTGGTCCATCTAGTTCAGTATCGATACCGGGGGCTCTCAACCTTGGATTCCCAGATGTTATGGTTGGGGAGGATGAGAACTGTAGTCCCATAACATCTGAGAACCCCTGATGAACACTGACTGGCAACAGCTCTCCAGGATTCTGGGAAGGGATCTTTTCCAGTCCTATCTGGAGATGCCAGGAATTGAACCTGGCAACTACTGCATGCAACATGTGTTCTCTACCACTGAGCTACGACCCCTCCCACCCTCCTGAATGCAAATATAGTAACAAAAAAGACTACAACACAGCTCCCAAACCATTCTTGCCAACTTCAGCAACCAGAACATCATGTGTGCCTATGGAATGGTTGTATGTATGTTTGTGTGTGTCCACAAATAGTTAAAGTTTTCTAAAAAAGAAGACCGCAGCACATTTTCCATCCAAACAAAACAATTTACAGTTGTCTGGAAGAAGGCAGTGCAGAATAGAAAGCAAGCCATCATCCTGTAAGTGACATGCTGCTGCAAACCCAGGTGGTTTGAAAGAATTCGGTTTCCGAACTCTTGGACAAAAACATGGGAGGAGAGGGAGCCGGAGTGTCATTGCATTCATCACTCATTAGGATAATCCATCACCAATGCAGCAGCAGAAACAGACAACACTTGATCTCCTGATTGCCCCTACAGTTGAATGTGATTGATATCCCACCAGGCTGGAGTAGGCTGTGTTGTTTCCTACATTGTTCTAGTGAATGATGGGGCAAGGTGACAAAAAGTTGCAAATGAAGACACCTGAAGAAGACAGGCTATGTTATGGATTGAGGCGCAAGTTACATAATGCAATGGAAATCTGATCGTCAAGTATTCTTGAGTGTGTAGCCATCAGCAAGATAGCAGTCAGTCCATTCCTGCTGCTCCACTAAACAGGAAATTTCAGGCTACGAAAATGAGAGTTAGCATGTTGTGGGTTCTGTTAGTTATTGAAACCGCTTGCAAACTGCTTCCTACAGTAGGAAATGTGAAAGCAGCAGGGCGTGCAGGAGTACCTCAAGGTGGAAGGGAGTGTTGGGGACTCTGAGGCTTGATGAAGCCTATTGAGCTATCCTGGACTGGTGTGTTCAGGTTTTATAGGGCTGGTTCACAGGATCAGAGCAATGTCGGTTTACCAGGAATCTATCATTCCTGTGGTGTACACACTCCCACGGAGTGTGTGGTGTGAACTCAGAAAAGGTCAACTATCTCTGCTTTGCACCATGCCAAACTGACATCAGCCAGACACTGACCAGCCGAGTGCAGATCTAAGCATACCAATCTCAGTTTGATGTTGGTTTGGCATGGTGCCAAGAGGAGTTTACGTGATCTGGTCTGTGGGAGCACTCATGCCTCCCAGTAAACCAAAGCCTGGTTCAGACATCATGGCTGTACGAGTACACAGATGTCTCTACGCTCGTACACATGCTTGTGTGAATGACTGCACCTGTGTTCATTTTAAAAGTGAACTGGGATACAGGCTCTTTAAAAGAATGGTACAGATTGGAGGTGTACTTCTGTACCTGTGGTAACATGTGAATGGCTATACCTGTATACACTGCAGTATGAGTGTAGAACATAACATGTGAATGGGTTTCAACACTGCTCTGATTATGTGAACCAGAGATTTCTTCAGGCACAAGAGATTTCTATTGGCTGGCAGCATAACACTTCTGGATTGGCCAAGAGAGACATGATTACCAGGAGCTGGATCTTTTCCCTTGGCCTGGACAACAGGGCATTATCTTCTCCATGGTACACTTCTGACCTGAGTTTCATCTCTGAAGCTGTACGTGTCATGAGTCCTGATTTGTATGTTGCTTCCAGTGTGGCAGGAAGCCCTTGAACTGTGCTGCCGGTATTGTTTTTTCCATAAACAAAGCTTTATCCACTCTAAACTTATTTAGTAACTTCCATGCAGCTCCAGCAAAACGGAGCAATCCTCTCTTCAATGGTGTCGCTTAAAGAAACACACACACAGTAACTAATTCAACATGTATATTACACTGCCCTTGGCGACCGTCTATATGATCACGTGGCCGAATTCAGACGTAACAGGAAACCAGAAGTCCCTTCACCTCTGGTTTCCCAAGCTGCACATTCGAATTTGGGGAAATGGAGTTTGTGGGGGAAAGGGACCAACAGTTTCCCTCCCCGAATTCCCAATCTGAAGCTTTGGTTCATTTCTGTGGCACCAGCATTGCATCCGAACACAGGCACTGCACTTTTGGCCCCATGGAATCGGAAATGAGTGAGGAAGCTCACTCCGGCCCTATTGGCTGTGTGGGCTGTCATTCTGTCAAGCTCTCCCAAACGTCTGGATGTGGATGGGAGAGCGGTGTGTGTGTGGGGGGGGGTGTTATGCGGTTACACATTATGTCTGAAGTTAAGGAGTTCTCAGCAGCACATGAGGTGTGGGTGGGTGGGTACCACTAGTAAGGCTCCGGCACCATCCTTTCAGAACCACCATTGCTCGTTTCTGCTGCAGATCTGGCAGCCTGAGCTCTGAGACTGAAGTAGCTGACTGCTGAACCTTCCGTCACCTGATCCCCATAGACTAGTCCCCACCCACCAGCCCCTATAAAGAGCTAGCCTCAGAAGTTGGTGCTCAGCCTAAGCAACTCCTCTCTTGTGTGAGGATACTGCCTAAACTTCTAGCCTGTTCCCTGATTTCTGCTTTGGAACTTGTTCCCTACCTTGTTGTGATGATACACCTGCCCAGTTTGTCCCAGTTCTGCTAGACCAGGGGTTCCCAACCTGTGGTACTCCAGATGTTGCTGAACTACAACTCCCATCACCCACAGCTACCATTTATTGTGGCTGATGATTATGGGAGTTGTAGTCCAGCAACATCTGGAGTTCCGTACCTCTTGTATGCTTGAGCACAAGTTAATTAATTGTAGGAGAAAAGCCCTATTGCTTCTTTTTCTTTCTTTCTGTTTTGTCAGCAGCTGTGTGCTAATGCTTTTTTAAAATTTTGCTACAGCCCTAATAAGTTCAATTAAAAACTAAGACTAAAATCAAATTAAAATGACTTTCCTCATTACTGAGCATCCTGCTATATCCAGCTGTTCACAGTATTCGCATTAATCTGTTTCATACATGAAGCAAATTGTTGTGCTCTTCAGAGGTTGTCTCTGCCCCATTGTCAATGGCTTGTGTGTGGCTTTGTGTCACTTTAGCTTCCTGCTTTCCCTGCCTCTTCCACTTTCACAAAGCCCCACGACCAGAAATCATGAGAGTATCCACAAATCATTGTTAGCACGAACGTCTCTCTGCCTGCCGCTTTCCTCAGGAAACACTGCTATAGTTCAAAGCTGCCATCAAAGCTAAGGGAAATCCAAGAGACGTAGCAAAACCACTGCAGTGCCGTTCTATGCATGTTTACCTAGAAATGACTCTTAATGAGTTCAATGGAGCATACTCTCAAGTAATTTTGTCTAGGATTGCAGCATGCCAGCCTGGGAACACGCCCCTGCTTAGGATTGTGCTATTAGGAAATCACTTCCCCTGTTGTCTCAGTCTTTTATATTCCGCAGCTTAGCCAAAGAGACTTAAATACCAGTTACTAACATCTGGAGACACAACAGAGAGTCTCATCAGGAAGCCAAGGGGCACCGGACACGGCAAAGCACCATGTCTAGTCTCTTGGTGTAGAAACCTATTCATACCTGCATGGAGAGGAGGATATGGAAGCCGTCCTTACCTGAGGACATGGAGAAGCCATCTGGCAGGACAGTCTGGCTGTCTAAGCCACAATGCTGTCCTACACTTGTGTCAAAAGCTTGCATAAGGAGAATCTGCCTATGCATGGAGTTAAGTGTAGGTTCTGCTACTGCAAGCTCGCTCCATCCCTATCCATGGATCCATTCACCTGGCACAGTTATCCGCATGAGGCTGTCATGCCAATCCACATTACCTTTATGCCAGTCCACATGACATTCTTTTTCCACCCATGAACAACAGAAGTCCCTGCAGTTTTCCCAAACATAGGGCTGGTTCACACAGAACATAGGAAGCTGCCTTATACTGAGCCAGAGCATTGGTCTAACTAGTCAGGATTGTCTTCACAGACTGGCAGCGGCACTCCAGGATTTCACAGTTTCCCAGTAGAATGTTCCCCACATTCTACTTTGAAGAAGCAAGATAGAAAAAGGATTGACGCTTTTGAACTTTGGTGCTGGAGAAGACTTTTGAGGAGACCATGGACAGCCAGGAAAACAAACACATGGATCATGGAAATAATCAGTCCAGAATTTCCACTCAAATGACCAGGCTCAAACTATCATACTTCGGACACATTATGCGAAAACCAGTTCCCTTGAGAAGTCCAAAATGCTGGGAAAAGTTGAAGGCAAGAGAAGAAGACAACCAGCAGCAAGGTGGATGGACTTAATTACGACAGCAATGGATGCACCACTTAGAGACCTTAAAAGTCAAGTTGAAGAAGGTCATCCTGGAGAGAATCTATCTATGTGGTCACTAGGAGTCCACACCGACTTGATGACACTTAATCAATCAATCAATCAAAATGTTCCCCAACACAGTCTACTTGAACCCACACTGTCCTTTTCCTTCAGGGTTTCAGGATGCAGCTGAGGAACAATTAAGAACAATAGGAATCAGGATTTTGTAAAAGCTATTGAATTTTTTTCTCCCTTTAACACAGTCACAGGGGAAATATATTACCTGGCGTGGTTTACAACTTTGCTCTTTGGTCCATTTACAAAGCACGCTACAGTTGCTGACAATGAAAATGCAGCCTGCGAATATAAACTCCGAGTTGTCAATGGCACAGATGAACATCTGCCAGGAAACAAGTGCTGTGTGGTTCAGAGGGCAGGCTGCCAGACCATCTGCTCAGCTGCGCCAGCAAAAGAATTGGAGGAAGAAGCTTTACGAGGCTACCGGAGTTTGCTAGACAGTACAGAGATGCAAAGAGAAGAACTTCTGAATGGTGGTGTAAGTGAAGGCAGAAGCATAACCAACACTAGAAGAGCTAATGGTGACCAAGTAGTGCAAGCTCAGTAGGCAGAAGGAGGGCAGGGGGGAAGGGATCGGGGATATAGTTCATATGGAATATGTTTGCTTGCAAGAAGATGTGCATTCAACTTGACTAGGTCCAGGAGCATTTTAAATGTTAACCAATTGTGCTATAGTTAGTGGGCTACTGCAGGCATGACTCTTCTCATGCTTCATAAGTCAGAGCCACTGATAATAGCCCTGTGATGGTCCCTGTACCCACTGCCAACATTTAACTTCAACAGTCTTCTTCCATAATATTTGATTCAATCTTGAATCGATTTGGATTGAGTGGGGGCAATTTGGGGATTCAACCTCGAAACGAATCCCCCTTAAAATGAAAGGCCCAATTCAGGGTCAAAGATAGTCACCCCTGATTTGACCTGAATCAATTCAGGTGATTCGAGCGCCATTTTGAGGCCCTTTTCGCTGGGAAAACAGGCCTCAAAATGTGTTTCCCCCCAGAGACAGCTGGTCTACCAATTGGAGTCGGCAGGTAGATCAGCCCTCCACTCCAGACTTGGGGCGTCAGCCTGCCTCAGAGGACTAGTCTATCAGCTGTTTTCAACAAATCAATATGACGATTCTGAGGTTCGATTCGAGCTCAAATCAAATCACAGAATCTGATTCGTGCATACGTCTAATGTGCATGGGATGTTACTCCAATAGAGAAAATCCATATTTAGTTAAGGATAAAGAGGATTCATTGTTTGACAAAGACAAAACAGAAGTTGATCCTTTCCAAGAAATACACAGTTCATAGCACCACCAGTTACACTTCACTCTTCTTAAGCCTGAGTCCCTTTCTCCCAGCTCCTTCCTTGGCAGTTCACTCTTAGCCGATTCTGCAGCACAGCACTCTAGAACTCCTCCCACCCATCTAAGTACCTGGCAACGGCTGCCATGCTCCGCTCACTCAACCCCCCCAGACCAAGCCACATATAAACACATTCATGATTCTTAAGCAGTCAGTTCCTCCCAAGCCCCATGAAGAAAACTATGCAAGGTGAATGGACAGGCAAGAATGGAGACAAGGAAGCCGCAAGAGAGCCTACACTACGCTCCATGCCCAGATTGTGCCTTATGCCCAGATAGCAAACCGGGCTATGTCCCTGTTACCCCTTTTAATCTAACCTACTTCACAGGGTTGTTGTGAGAATAAAATGAGCTGCAGAAAGAACTGTGTGGTTCTCCCTGTGGTGAGAGTCATAGTGAAGTCCTCTCGCCACTGGCTCATAGCTCTTCTATACTACAGAATAGCAATGGCTTGAAACTTTTGTTCTGTCCTCAACCCTATGCTTATTTGGCTCATACTCACTGAGAAAATATATGTTCCAAAGCCATGGTTACTTCTAATTCTCCCCACCACCCCACAGTACTATTTTCGAAGTGTTACTTTATCATATCTAAACCAGATGGAGGCCTGTCACTAACTTTGGTTCAACACATTCAAACATTTGGACTGGAATTAAGAGTCGTCCCTCCAGAACCTTGTTAGTCCATATGGGGTGTGGTGATGGTGGTGGTGGTGCTAGTGAACGTTACGGTTTCGTGATTGCAAGTGGTTTAGCATAAACAGAAGTATACTTGGTAAGAGGCCGATCTAGTGTGAAATTTGAATTTCTGCTAGACTATAAAACTTATATAAGCAGAGGGTTGAGATAACAGTTATGAGTTACTTAAAATGTAATTGGCTGCACTGTGCCTTGGGATTGCTTTTTCTTGCACAGAGTTCAGCATTTGCATATCCATATGGCAAAAAAGTATGTTTAGGGGGAAATGGCTGCATCCGGGACCAGGCTGAGGCAATCAGAGTCGTAAATTCATGGAACGTAAATACAGACGGAGCAGTGCATAAATTCAAGCTGATGGTGCCTGATGAGAAAAAATGCTATTATTTTTATGCTTTGAAGGTTCTCCCTTTTCACTTTCATTGATGGCCTGTTTCCCCGCCCTCCTGCTGCTATCAAGCCGGTGTTCTTAAGTACCTGAGCACCGAGGGTATAAACAGTAACTTTGATTTACGCACCAAGTAAGGCACGGGGTGCCACCAATCACTTAAGCCAACACCTTGGATTTTATATCTGCTTCCTGCCAACCATAACGGCTCACGCTTAGAATGGCCCGTTGAAAAGATCACCTCATCCGATGTCACGATTTCTTTCCTTCCTCCAAGCCCTCCAACAGCGGCTTCCTACAAAATGATATTAATCACTCTTCGTTCCATGCAAGACACCAGCAATAACTTGATTACCTTGGTTATTTGATGTGCAGAACTGGAAAGCAGCAAATAAATGAAGCATCAGCCCACAGCATCTGTGCGCCCAGATAGGTCCGTGACTGGATTAATTGTCGTGGTGTATACCATCCATTTCTCAACCATGATATTTGTCAAGGTAGTGAAAATGTTCTAATAGAATAATCGCTCTTACAAATGCAGGGTGGCACACTCTCCATCAGTTGTCATTCTTCTCTCGCAGGGCAGGAAGAGCATTCTTGTACATAGTTCATGCAGATCACCGTTTTTATTGCCTTTTTCATCAATACCTGTGAGGTCAAGGCCAAAAGTCTTGACCTAGAAGGTGTGTTCTCCGGTTTAGGATTCATGAAGTCAGGGGCTGAGCCTGGAAGTTATGGAAAGCAGGCTCTAAATGCAGAGAACAGGAAATGCTCCTCTGCTGAACAGGATCCTGGGATGTATTTGTTTGTTTATTACATTTATATACCGCCCCATCCAGACAGCTCTGGGAGGTATACAGCAGCAAAAACAAAACCCGCAAATCGGTCATTTTAAAAACAATCAATACAAAACCATTTTAAAATCAGTTTAAAACCATTAACAATTAAAACATTTAAAACAGTTTTAAAGCCCTGGAAGGCCAGGCCAAACAGGCACTCTTGAAGGCCAAGCATGAACTCAAGCTGCAGATTTCTGCCGGGAGTGCCTTCCACAGCCCAGGAGCAACTACCGAGAAGGCCCGCCTCTGAGCCGCCACCAGACGAACCGGAGGTAGCTGGAGACGGACCTCCTCAGATGACCTTAAATTGCAGCGGGGATCATGGAGAAGAAGGAGCTCTCTAAGACACCTTCTTTAAACACATCGCTCCCCAACTTGTCTCCCTGCCTGCTGCCCACAGTCTCCACCACATTGTTAATGATGGGGTAAAAAAAGAGAGGGGTAGGGGGTAGGTGATATACAAGGATTTTGCTTTTCACACATTTCTTGTTAATTCAGGGTATAAGTGGTTGGGCCTGTGGAGTTATATTCTTACTGTCAAGCCTTCAGGAAGCTGTTTAAAACACCCCAAAAAGTTACTTATTCTCCAAAGAAATTAGCAGATCCAATCTATTTAAAGAAGAAGTGGGAACAACATAATCTTTCCCTATTAATAGTCAGGTTCGAAATATCTTTGCAACAGCATGTCCCATGAGATGCAGAGGCTGGGGCAGATTCCTGCATTGCTCTCTATAATTTCTTCACTAATCTGGAAAGCGGCCTGGTCTTGTGGTAGCAAGCATGATTTGTCCCCTTAGCTAAGCAGGGTCCACCCTGCTTGCATATGAATGGGAGACTTGATGTCTGAGCACTGTAGGATATTCTCCTCAGGGGATGGAGCCACTCTGGGAAGAGCAGATGGTTCCAAGTTCTCTCCCTGGCAGCATCTCCAAGATAGTACTAAGAGAGAGATTCCTGCCTGCAACCTTGGAGAAGCCACTGCCAGCCTGTGTAGACAATCCTGAGCTAGATAGACCAATGGTCTGACTCAGTATATGGCAGCTTCCTATGTTCCTATGTTCCTCCTTCACTAACCAAACTGTTTTAGTCCAGGTTTAACTAAGTGTGTTGGGTGGGAACAGTAGCTAATAGTCACCGAAAGCTATTAGGTAAGCATGTTCAGGTATCAAAATATACAACAATCTTAAGAGAAGGTCATTTTTGCATATCCAAGGAGGATGCTTGAAACAACATAGTCCCAAGATTCTATATGCCGTACATATTGGCTACACTGTGTGTGTGTGTGTGTGTGTGTGTGTGTGTGTGTGTGTGTGTGTGTGTGTGTGTGTGTGTAAGGGTCTAGGCAATAGGCAATAATATTTCTATTCCAGGGGAGAACTAATTTGATTTTGTTTGAACAAGAAAGTGTAATTATTTGATAAAAATATAAAATAGGTTATCAGGTTAGGAAGCATAAAACTGTATCTTTTTTGGAAATGACATTGAAACTAGTGATTAGCATTCGGGGTTCATGTTTTGCTCTTCTATAGTCATTAATAATTGAGGATTAATTCACTGAAAACATAGAAATTTGATGAGTATGAAATATACAACTACTTCAGGAGGTAAGAAATGTGCATGGATTTATCATTTATTTAGATGATCATAAAAGTCTTTCAAAACCTATCATGCAGAAAATACCAAATCAAAGGGCTTTAGATCTGCATTCATTCTAAGTTAAGCAAGCTTGAAAAGTGACCAGTGTATTGAACACTCAGCATATAGTATATATCTCCACACAGTAAATGAGCCTTCATAAATGAGCCTTCATATAATGGTTCTACAAATTGCCTTTGGTCTCCTTCTTTATATTTGCAAATATTGTACAAAAATCTGGTTTAATTAACTTGGTGTAGAAACAAAGATACATCTGCAGCTCTAACACAGTTCTCAGTTCTACAGTGTGGACATTGACATCATTTTGAAATTACAAAGAAAAATAATCTTTTGAAATCAACAAGGTTCATAAGAGCTTGTGTGGATTATTTGCTTCTTCAAGTTTTCTTTTAACCTTATCAGAAGGTTAACGTTGCAGGAATCTTTAGATTTTTCTTAAGTATGACAAAAAGAAAAAATACCAGTTTCTTCTAAAAGTCAAATCACACAGCTCGTTCACACAGTGAGCTCTTTCCCCATTTCATACAACTGAGCAGAAAAATAAGAATTCTATATACACCTAGTCTTTATACACCTCTAGGTAATGATCACTTTGGAGTTAGACCCTTGGCATGGAAAGATGAATTCTCAAATCCATTTACTATGATTTCTTTTGGATGTGTGCCCTTCTTTGCTTGATTTATACAGGATGTGGGCCATGGGTGAAGTGTGTAGACATTTCACCTACACTTGATCACCTTTCCATGACCATATGTGCTGGTCCAATCATGCCTAACATTAGGAAGTCAGGGATCAATGTCCTATATGAGGAAATGCTGCTATTTTGATGGGCCTGTCCAAGTGGTGTGCATTTAAACATGACCAGACATGCATGGGATGCGTATGGGCAAGGGCTTTGCCTATGGTCCCTTTCCAGTATAGATCAGGCCTGAGATAACACATGATGACATTTTAACGTTTAGCGGGGAGCGGGGTGGTGGTGGTGAGGAGGATGGGCCAAGCTTTGAAAGAATAGGCCAGTATCCAAAGATACATAACGTAAGAGCCCTGCTGTAACAGATCAAAGCCCTATCAAGTCCAGCCTCCAGTTTCTCGCAGTGGTCCACCAGATGCCTCTGGAAAGACTACAACCAGGAGACGAAGGCATGACTCTTCTCCCAGTGTTGTTCTCCTATAACCAGCATTTGGAGGCATCATCCTGCCTCTGAACGTAAGTGGCTCAAGGGATTGTGCAGTCCACGGTGATGTGCAAAATGTTGCCTTCCCCCATGCCCCTGGTGGGGGGGGGTCCCCTTTCAAAACTGACCCTTGCACGCTTTGGAAGTGCTTGGAGGGCAGAGAGGAGAAGCACGTTGCCAGCAGCCTCCGCTCCTCATGCTTCTTGCAAGCTTTTCAAAGAGTGTGAGAAATGGGGCACCTTGAAAAATTTGCAATCAGCCCCCAAAGGCTGCTCCAATGGCAAGGGTGTCTGACATCTTTCAGCCTGGCTAGCGCCCCAGTGCTCTACCACCTGAGGTGAATGCCTTGCCTCACCTCACGACAAGGCCAGCCCTGCCTGTAAACCTGGAGGCACCGCATGGTCATCATGGCCAGGAGCCATTAACAGCCTTGTCCTCCATGAATTTGCTAATCCCTTTCTAGGCTAGGGGCCCTCACTACATCTTGCAGCAGCCAATTTCATACGTTAAGGATCTACTGTGTGAGGAAGTGCTTCCTTTTCTCTGCCCTGAATCTCCAGCCAGCCAGATTCATTAGACAAACCCGGGTTCTACTGCCCTCCCTCTAGCAAGGGAAGAAAACGTCTCTTTGTCCACTTTTGCCACACCACACATAATGTTACAAATGCCTATCATGTCTTTGCTTAGTCCTTTCCCCCTCTAAACTGTGATGAAGCCCCAAATATAGTCTTAATCCCAGTGAGATTTGGGGCCTGCATTTTTAAAAAGGACAGCAAGTTGTACCTGGCAAGCTGCTTTTGGAAATGAAGGAAGTTTCGGAAGCAATTTGCGATACAGCACAGAAGTTTGCTATTCAAGGAACAAAATGTCAAATCTCCCACTGGGTGCATGCGAGCTTTTGGAGACGTCTAAAGCAGCTGTCTAGTCCCTGGCCATGACATCTTTTTCAAGAGTAGACAAAGCGGATAAATTACACTGTATTGCCATTTTTGATGCATATTTAAAACATGGACTTTCACCAGTCTTGCCATATTGGCTATGAGTGAAGTCTGGATTCTATCCTTTGGACCACCACCGCCACCACCCCTGAGCGGCCAGAGTTTGCTCCTTGCAAGGAGCACATGGCCTTGCACTATGACCTGGAGTTTCTCCCATTCAGCCCAGCAATAAAAGGTCTCCTCAACCTCCTTCCATAGAGTTAGCCTGCAACTACAACCCCTGGGATCTTCCCCCATTGACCTGGGATCAGGTCGTTACAGACCACTGTCTCTTGTCTTCTATCCCCTGCCCCTCAGCACTAACCTGCAAATGTGGACTGGGGCCATCCAGTGTCCTTCTCAGAGCAGTCACCCCTTAAGGGAAGGTCACTACCAGCAGCCTTGCTGAGCTGATAACCATTGCTTTTACAGTCAATCTTTGCTCTTCAATAAAACTTAACTTTGCTTCTCTGGGTGCCCTTCTGGGTGATCTAGGATGGGTGTATCCTCTCCAAGGCCAGCTTAGTTTATGATTTGGCTGTGTGCAGGTTTGCACCAGTTTAAGCTAAATTCCGCACATTAAGCCAAAGCATAGTCACAAAGGGTGACTATGGTGGTGGACGGCCACATTGCAGAGCAAAATTGTTGCTTGTAAGGTAAGATAGTTCCTTTCACAACCTCTTTATAAACAAGCTTTCGGAGTGCAACTATATTGTAAGGTAATAATATCTAAGGCAATAATAGATCTTGATATATTGTAAGATCTTGATGTCTTACAATACTAGATCTTATTATCTCGTATCTTAATAGATCTTATAATATTTGCATCCTTAACATCTTGCAAGATAATATCTATTAATATTCTCTATAGTAATGTATTAATATTTAAAGTAGGATATTTCCTTTTGCAATCTCTTTATAAACTAGCTTTTGGAGTGCAACTATATTAATGTATCTTAAGACTGCATTGCTGCCCCCCTCCTTTATATTGTGACATTTAGGGGTGGGAAACTGGCTGGGGGGCTCAGGCACCTGGCTCTCTGCAGCAGCACCAGGACAGCATGTAGGTGAGGTCACTGTTGGTCTAATCTCAGCTGCCATGCAGGGACTCCACTCCAGCTGGCCAGAGGGTGGTGCCACAGCTCCCAAATCGGCAGGCACCAAGGGATGGGAACATAGGAAGCTGCCTGATACTGAGTCAGACCCTTGGTCCATTTAGCTCAGTATTGTCTGCCCAGACCATCTCCAAGGCTGCAGGCAGGAGTCCCTCGCAGCTCTCTCTTGGAGATGCCGCCATGGAGGGAACTTGGAACCTTCTGCATGCAAGCAGGCAGATGCTCTTCCCAGAGCGGAATATCTCACAGTGCTCACACATGTCGTCTCCCATTCAAATGCAAGCCAGAGTGGGCCCTGCTTAGCAAAAGGGACCATTCGTGTTTGCTCCCACAAGACCAGCTCTCCTCCCATCCTTCCCAGCAGCCGAGATCCCATCTTAGGAGCAGCATAGGCAGCCGCCGTTATATCACGTCAGATCCTGGGTCCGCTTAGCTCAGTATTGTCTACACCAACTGGCATCTTCAGGCAGGCCTAGGAAAGAATCCGGGCAGGATTTTCAGGAGTTCCAGGCAGGAATGTTTCCCAGCCTTGCCCGGAGATGCCAAGGATGGATCCTTCTGCATGCAAAGCAGCTGCTGGGCCACTGAGCTAGAGTCCCGCCCTGCCTTCTCCTGGCTTGCTTCCTTCGTCGGGTGCAGGCTGAGCTTCCCATCGGCTGCTTCTCCCAGCTGAACTGTCTGCTTGATTACCGGATTCAGCCGGGAGATTATCTTAAGGCATGTGTGTTGCTGAGGCGAAGCAGATCTGGGTCTGGCCAGAGCCTGGATGGGAGACGCCCTGAGAAATCCTGGGCTTGCTTCTTTGATCTCCATGAAGACAGACGGGTTATAAATAAAATGCCTCTACCTGGAAGCAGGGATTCCTGGCCTTCTCTGTGCCAGTCAGATTAAAAACCCAACCATTTCCCATGAACAGTTCAACAGTTTATGTTCCCATGTCTCTAACTTGCCAGAAGCCGGAATGGTATGCAAAAATCGTAGCGTGAGTCAGATGAAGAATGTCTTGCCATTCCTTGAAAATTCAGTACTTAAACACAACAACCTGCTGTTGGCACCAACAAGCTTCAGAAGAAATTCCAGACATTTTAAGAACTGATCCCTTCTGGTGAAGAGGAGGGGTCCCGGTTTGTTTCCATCCAAAGCAGGGATTCACTTGTGTTCCTATTCTGGAGGCGAAGTTCAGTGTTGTGGTGTCTCACAAAGATGCTCCGGCAGTCAACTTCAGATGTGTGGAAGTGAGTGCTGTTTGCTTACACCCTCATCTGACTGCTGTGCTGGTTGCTGCTTCAACCCTGGATTGGGCAGTGGCTCCCAGCCGTCTGCCAGCATTTTTGTAAGGCAGATTACTGCTAATGGCTTAAGACGCTAGCTTAATATCCAGACTCCTCTGGCAGAGGGGTTGATGTGTGTCAGAGTCTGGTAAGGGGTTTGTGTGAGGTTGTGTGTGTGTAGGAACAAAAGCAGCAGCTTGGGAAAAGGCGGCTTTGGGGTGAGTCAGAAGCTCTGTTGTGTATATATAATGACTGAACCAGATATATGGTTGGTTGGTCGGTTGGCTGGTTGTGCAGTTGAGTCAGTATAGACTCCTGGCAACCACAGAGCCATGTGGTTTTCTTTGGCCCTGTGGTTGTCTTTGGGAAAATACAGGAGGGGTTTACCATTGCGTCCTCCTGCACAGTATGAGATGATGCCTTTCAGCACCTTCCTATATCGCTGCTGCCCGATATAGGAGTTTCCCATATTCTGGGAAACACACCAGCGGGGATTCGAACCAACAGCCTCCTGCTTGCTAGGCAGGTTGCTTCCCCGCTGCGTCATTAAGTACCCCTGCTAAAAGAGCTAAGAGGCACCTTTATAAAGTGGTGATTCTCTTTATTGAGCAGGGGGAGAGCAACTGGCCCTATCCATCCCCAGCACAGCATCCCTCCAGTGGCTGCTGCAGAGGTCTATCTTATGATTCTTTTTCAGAGTGTGAGCCCTTTGGGGACAGGGAGGGAGCCTATTTGTTTGCTTGTGTATGTGTGTAAACTGCTTTGGGGACTAGAGGTATATAAATATTCATCATATTCGTAGGATTCATATACACTTCCATATCCATATCTTCAATATCTCTCCATATTAGAGAGCCAGCATGGTGTAGGGGTTAGAGCTTTGGACTAGAACCAGGGAGACCAGAGTCCAAATCCCCCTTCAGCCAGGAAACTGACTGGGTGACTGAGCCCGTCACGAATCAGCAACCAACCTCACGGCATTGTTGTGAGGATAAACAGAGCTATTGTACACTGCTCTGGGCTCCTTGGAGGAAGAGAGAATTATAAGTGCAGTAAATAAATAATGATAAAATATCCATGCCTCTCCCTCGCTGCAAGGATAGTGTTTGTCTGCTCAAAAGGCTGCCTCGAAAGGTATTGTCCTCAACAATTCTGGATTCCATTGCTGCTATATTAATGATTAGTACTCAATTCTGAAAACACTACAAGTAGAAAGCTGACAAGAGTGCTTGTTTCCCTTCCCAAAATACCAGTGAGACATCATTTGGCCCGTTGCATTTGTTTAACTGTGTCCGCCAGTTACTTCCCACATTTAATTATTAGAAGCAGCTGCAGGTACATAGTTAGTGTTGTGAGTTTCTGCGAATGGTAAAGTTATTTGTATGCTGAAAGGTAAACTAATGCAGCTGAGTAAACAGGAACATCCCCCACCAACACGCTTAATTTAACTGGGATGCAGAGCCAGCTGTTGCAGAAAGGATTTAATTTTTTCCATACAGCCCTGCCCTAGCGTTTCTTGTGCACCCACGTGTCCATTGGTAAACCATTCAAAGAGGAGGCCATTGACGTGGTACAGTCCTCTCACTCAGCTGCACCTCCATAGACTTCAGTGGGGTCATATCAACTTTGCACCCCAGGAATCCTTGCTAGCCAGGGAATTAATCAAGGCTTTTTTCAAGCAGGGTACAACTTGGGAGGGACCTTCGCCTCTCATTGCCCTATCTGAAATCTCCTCTGCGTTGTATCAGTAACAGAATGGCCGCATTCGCACGTAACATGAAACCGGAGGTCCATTCACCTTCGGTTTCAGGAGCTGTATGTCCGAATGCGGGCAACTGGAGTTAAGTGAACAGACCCAACAGGAGGCACACAGGTGCTCCACGGTAGATCCCTCCCTGATATAGATGCAATTGATGGATAGGATTGTGTTGCACGTCTTTAAAAACCCAACCCTTAACGCTTTGTAAGATCTGCCTGGCGGTTGAAACACCATGGCCTTGCTGTGCCCCACCTCAGGTCTCATTGTCAAAGACCTGCGAGGAGGAAGGGCCTGAAATCAAAACTTCTGAAGTGCATTGATACGTTCTGTAGACGATCCCCGGTTACATTGGTGAGCCTCCATAGAGCATTGTATATTCTCTCAGCTCTGAAAGGCGGCAAAGGTACACAGACGGCGAGATATTGCTCTAGCCCTGCATTTTCAGAGAGCCCTGCTGCCGGCTTTGTCCCTTTCAACTCTCAGCTGTCTGGCTTTCATTGCAGAGTCTGTCTAGCACAAAGACCGCCAGCTTCAATTGGCCCCTTTTATTCTTCTGTGCTTTTTGCCAAGCTTCATGTGAAGTGGCTGCATTGTTGTTAATAGGTACCCAAGGTGAAAACAGCTTTGCACCGTTCACTGAAAGGTATTTTAAAGGCAAAGTTAAGTAAGCCATTGATTTATCCCCCATCCACCACCACCACCAGTTTTAATAGGCCAGTTACTATTAGGTTCAGGACATCTCCGCAGAATGCAAACTGCTCAACACAACAATTGTCTGGGTAGACAATTCTGAGCTAGATGGACCAACGGCCTGACTCGGTAGAAGGCAGCTTCCTACGTTCCTAACAGGGTTCAAGATCTATATCAAAATAGGAGGGAGATACAAGGCACCAGCAAGAGCCATTGGGAGGGGTGTTATGCTGCGTTGCATAAAGACAGTTGCTCTCCCCTTGCTAAGCAAACCCAGGGGCGGTCCTATCATGAGGCAAGGTGAGGCAGTCGCTTCAGGCCATGGGTGACAGGGCACCAGAGGGATGGCAAAGTGGTCCTTGTGGTGCGGCAGCTCTTTCTGATCCTTGCAGACATTGCAAGAAGTGCCGTTTGCACTCTTTGCAAAGCTTGCAAGACACACAAGGAAAGGAAACTAGGGCAGGAGGGCTGGTCTTGTGGTAGCGAGCATGAAATGTCCCCTTTGCTAAGCAAGGTCTGCCTCGGTTTGCTCTTGGGTGGGTGACCGCATGTGATACTTTAGGTATTTCCCTTAAGGGATGGGGCCACAGCTGAGTGAAAGGATATTAGAAGGTCCCAGGTTCACTCCCTGGCAGCATCTCCAGGTAGGGCTGGGGGAAATCCTGCCTGAAACCTGGGAGAGACACTACTACTACTACTACGGATATTTATATATCGCACTTCAACCCAAGTTCTGGAAGCAGTTTACATTGAAACATACATAAATAAGATGGGCCCCTGTCCCCAAAGGGCTCACAATCTAAAAAGAAACCTAAAAAGATACCAACAACAGGCACTGCAGGGATGCTGTGCTGGGGTTGGAGAGGGACAGCTGCTCTCCCCTGACTAAATATAAGAGGATCGGCACTTTTAAAGGTGTCTCTTTGCTCAGTGAGCAGAGGTCTCCGTTAGCCACAGGCAGTTAGTACTGGGATACTAGGGACAATACTGAGCTAGATGATGATGGTCTGACTCTGGCAGCGATCCCTTTCCCCCACCCCACTTTCAGAGCTTTCAAGGTCTGTTTCTGAAAGGGGGCTGACCCCCATAAGGGGCATGGGGCATTAGTGCCCCACCTCAGGTGCGGGGCTACCCCTGAGCCAAGCACCACTTCAAAAGGTGCCTCTTTGCCATGTTAGCAGGGATTGTCTGTATTCTAGAGATCAGCTGAATATGCTTGCATTGATTGATTGATTGAGTTAGTTAGTTAGTCAGTTAATTTAACACATTTGTATACCACCCAAAATGCAAGTCTCTGGGCAGTTTACCACAAAACAATAAAAAGAACAGATAAAAAGATTAGAACATTACAATTAAAATTTAAAATGTTTAAACTATTAAAAATACAATTAAAACAATATCTCATTAAAAGCCTGGGTGAACAAATGTGGCTTGACTGCCTTTTAAAAAGTTGTCAGAGATGGGGAGGCTCTTATTTCATCAGGGAACATGTTCCAAAGCCTCAGGGCAGCAATGGAGAAGGCCGGTCTCTGAGTAGCCACCAGACGAGCTGGTGGCAACTGCAGACGAACCTTTCCTGATGATCTCAAAGTGGCTCATAGCAAAGAAGACGTTCCCTTAAATACCCAGGGCCCAGGCTGTTTAGGGCTTTATAGGTTATAACCAAGACCTTGTATTTTGCCTGGAAACTTATCGGCAACCAGTGTAGCTCTTTTAAGCTAGGAGTAATGTGGTCTCTCCGAGATGATAACCGCCTTGGGGTTATCTTTTTAACGAAAGGCGGTATATAAATGCAAAAATAAATAAAATAAATAAATAAAATGACCCAGAGACCAACCTGGCTGCCGCATTCTGGAACAACCGCAGTTTGCGGACTACATACAAGAGCAGCCCCACATAGAGTGCATTGCAGTAGTCAAGTCTGGAGGTGACCAGCAGATGCACTACTGTTCTGAGGTCATTTGTCTCAAGAAACAGACACAGCTGGCGTATCGGCCGAAGCGGGAAAAGGGCACCTCTGGCCACTGCCTCCACCTGGGACACCAGGGAGAGGTTTGTGTCCAGACGCACCCCCAGGCTGCGTACCTGTCCCTTCTGGGGAAAGTGTGACCCCATCCAGAACTGGCATGCAGATGGTCCTAGGTGTTGACCCTGGGCTGGCTTCTCCCGGTAGAGAAAGAGCTCTGCCCGAAGCCCTCAATAGCCTCAGTCAGTCAGTCTAGCCTGGTCCAGCTGTTACTGGATTCCCATGCTCCCCAGCCACGATGGACCATAGTCAGGAATAATGGGAGTTGTGGCCTAACAGCAGCCCGAGGGCCAGAGTTGTCCAGCCCTGACTTAGATGGCTTGACTCAGAAGAAGGCAGCTTTGTGTCTTCAGAACAAATGATATATTTTTTTTTAAAGGAAAAGATGTCGTTGATAATGGAGAATGTGACATGCAGTTTTAATTAATTTGCTCGTGACTTTATAGACAGTAATTGGGGCTGTTAGTCTACCATTTGCATTAGTATTAAATTCTGCCTGCACTCAATTTTACCCATGATTGAAGCTTTATTTAGGCAAATTGCAGCCCTGGCAACTGTTGGCTGAGGAATAAGAAACATCCCTGGCAAAATACTCTAACAACTAAACTTGAAGCAGTTGCTTTCAATTATCAGTCAATATGGATTTAATGTGGTCTATTCCAATTTCTTTGTCCTACTGCTCCTCACTAAGCTCACTCTTTCGTAAAAAGCAAAACTGCTTTTATTAGTCATGACTCATTTAAGTTTCAGGGAAAGCATGGCAAGAATCCTGTCCTCTTGCACATTCCAGATTGGAACATACAAAACAAGAGAATGCGGGGCTGTCTTTAAATCAGATAACGGCAAACAATGCAGACATTATGCGCCATGGGTTATGCCATCGATCAAACATAATCATGCCACTGAGGGGGCATCACATCACCAGCCTTAAAGGCTGCTTGTGCCTTCATGCAAATGCCTGGAGCCCTCGGGCTGGCTGAGAGGGGCAGGAATTGGCTCAAGGCCAGGGTGGGCAGAACGACAGGCACCGAGGAAGCTGCCTTACACCGCCTCAGACGAGGACGGCTGCAGATATTTATATGCTGCTTTTCAACAGGAGCTCCCAAAGTGGTTTACAATAGAGAAATAAAAATAAACTAGTTGAACCAGGCGCAGACCATCTGCACCTCTAGCCCCCCCCCAGATTTCCCCCATTCTCTCCCCACCCCCACCGGTTTCCCCCCACCCACCCACCAGTTGCTGCTTTCTCCCCCCCCCCAACGCACACCCGCCTGCCGGCCACCACGCTCTCCCCCACACACCCGACCGCCAGTCACCGCTTTCTCCCACCCACACATGCTCACACTCTGGTTGCCGCTTTCTCCCCCCCACCCACCCGCCGGTCACTACTTTCTCCCCCGCACACCCCACACTGCCCACCAGCCACCCTGGCCACCTCTTTCCCTTCCCACCCGCCGGCCAGCCATCCACCCATCTCTGACGCTATCCGGAAGCTGCTTGCGAACTCTCACGGGAGCTGCCACACTTGGGATTAGCGACGGGTACCCCTAAGCGAAATAGATGTCTATGTATAGATAAATAAAGTGGCTCCCTGTCCCCAAAGGGCTCACAATCTGAAAAGAAACATAAGAGAGCCACCAGCAGCGACCGCCACTGGAGGGCTGCTGTGCTGGGGATGGAGAGGGCCAGTTGCTCTCCCCCTGCTCATTAAAAGAGAACTGCCACTTTAAAAAAGGTGCCTCTTTGCTCAGTTAGCAGGGTGGGTGATGCTACCTGAGACCCTTGGTCCAGCTGGCCCAGTACTGGCTACTCTCCTAGGCTTCCAGCAGGAGTCTTTCCCGGTCCTCCCTGGCGATGCCAGGGGATGAACCTGGGCCCCCAGACGCTCTTCCACTGAGCTACGGCCTCGTCCTCCAACCATCTCACAGCACTCACATGTGGTCACCCATCCAAATGCAAACCGAGGTGGGCCCTGCTAAGCAAAGGGAGCGAGTCATGCTCCCTCCCTCAAGACCCAATCTCCAGGGTGCCTAGCATGGTCCCTGGGGTGCTCTGGACCGGCTAACGGGCTGCTAGCTGCTTCTTTAAACGCCGTCTGCTTTGCACGTTGCCGCTGGCTGGACAAGGGCAAGAATGCCCATCACTGAGACATGAATAATTGACACAACTCAACTGCTCAACTGCCATAAACGAATGTCCTAGATGGAAGTTCCTTTTGCAACTTCAGTGGAGAAGGTAATTAATATTCATGTGCAAATAAGAGTTTTATTTATAAATAATGATTTTACAATGCACTTTATTCCTGAACTCCGGCTATAAAATGGAAATTGCCTTCACAGCTGCTACAGAGTGCCCCATTAATAACCGCAGTATTTCTCGTCCAAACTCCATATTAGTGGCTACATTCACTTCCGTTATGAGTGATTGGTTGCTGTGGATGAAAATTAATTTCACGAGCAGTTTAAGAGCTTCAGTACTAATCAAGCATCATAGTTTTGATTTTGCTTTTATCTCGTTACGCTTCGGGAAGTTTATACTCTAAAAATAAAAATTATTCTTGGCCTTGAAATAAATATTAAAAATGCATGTTGCCAAGCGAAAAAGAAGGAGAAGGAGGAAAGTTCTTAGGACACTAACCCAGCTTTTGTTCCCAGGAATAATTTCGCACCTAGTCACCAGAGTTCCCACTGGCTAAACAAGCAAAGGCCTGGGCCAGCCGAGATGACTCATAATCAGCTTCAGCAACAGAAACACCAGCCAGCCCTGATTAGATTAGCTTCAACAATAACCGATCTCTGTTGCTATGCAAATTGGCCAGAGAAGTAAACTTCAGGATACAGATCAGATTCAAAGAAGCATTCCCTTTAAGGTTGTCAGCGCATGCATGCTTCGTTTCTCCGAGCTCCTCTTTCGGAGGAGACCGGTTGCCACTTTTCGAAATGCAATCGGTCTAAACAGAAGGTCTGAAACTGATTGGCTGGGTGACACATCTAGTTTATAATGCTAACTAATCTCACCTAGAAATAATAATCCGCCAAGAAGAGCGGGGAGATGATTGGAGAGCGGCTTGTCAAGTGCAACTGCCATACAATATTAATTCGCTCACAACCAGCGATTCTCTACTTTAAAAAAGAAAAAGAAAAAAGTGTTCCAATGTAGATAAACACTCAGAATTAGCTCTTCTTGGCATGCTTCCAACTCCCCATCCCCAAGCAGTGTTCAGATATGATTGCGGGGAGAGGAAGTCTCCAGATTATGCTTCTTCGCCCCAGGGGCTCAGTATGGATGATCCTCACGTTATGGTCTGGAGGACCAGGGACATGCTGTGGGGTCCCCTTGGGCACAGACTTTTTCATCTCTTTCCAGGTTGCTCCAATCATAAAGTAAGGTAAAGTTGTGCCGTGGAGTCGGTGTCGACTCCTGGCGCCCACAGAGCCCTGTGGTTTTCTTTTGGTAGAATACAGCAGGGGTCGACCATGGCCTCTTCCCGCACAATGTGAGATGATACCTTTCAGCATCTTCCTATCTCGCTGCTGCCCAATATAGTACCAGTGGGGATTTGAACCGGCAACCTTCTGCTGGTTAGTCCAACATTTCCCTGCTGCGCCACTTAAGGTGACTTGCTCCCATCATAGCCTGTCGTTATTTCAGAACTAGAAGATCTGTGCTTGGAGGGTAGTCAGGGCTGGCCTGGGGGGTGGGCAAGCTGGGTAGTTGCCCAGGACGCTTGCCTGAAGGGGGTGTCATCAAGCTGATCTTGGTGGCTTGCAGTTTGCTGAGTGTCAGGAAGCTGCAGGAGGCCTAAGGGACTTCAGTGGGATCCCCAAACGAGAGCAAGACAGCAGAAGCAGCCAAGCAGCAAGTTACGAAGGGGTTGCCCCGGGCCCCTTTCACGCGCATTCGCACTGCTCGGAACGCCTGGGAACATTAAGGCCTGTTATACGACTAAGTTTTACAAACCTGCACAAGCAACACAGCTTGGCAACCGTGACAAACTCCTCGCTTAGGTGTCCTGTCTTTTCGGGCCGGCCTTGGGCGTAGTTGCCCAGTTTTGATGTCACAACAAATTTTTGTTAGAATATGGAAACAGAGGAAAGAATTGGTGCATGAGATGGGATGGAAGAACGAGGAGGGCTGAGTGAGTCTGTTTGCCAGTTCTCTAAACCATGGGCTGTCACTATCACTCACGATCACAAGGCACATCCTGGTTTGGAATACAAGAAACACAGTTATAGAGTTAATCAGGATCCGTGGAGCTGATGGTGGGAACACAGAGTTTCAGGGCAACACCAGTCAAACTGCTCCAGCTAACCAGTGTAGATAGCTGGGACTGAATCCTAATTAAATGATAGGAGGAAATTTAGGACCAGCAAACAAAAGTACTTTTTCTGACAACACATAATCAGCTTGTGGAGTTCTCTGCCACAAGATGTGGTGACAGCCAACAACCTGGATGGCTTTAAGAGGGGTTTGGGTGACTTCATGGAGGAGAGGTCTATCAATGGCTACTAGTAGGAGGGCTATAGGCCACCTCCAGCCTCAGAGGCAAGATGCCTCCGAGTACCAGTTGCAGGGGAGTAACAGCAGGAGAGAGGGCATGCCCTCAACTCCTGCCTGTAGGCTTCCAGCGGCATCTGGTGGGCCACTATGTGAAACAGGATGGTAGACTAGATGGGCCTCCTTGGGCCTGATCCAGTAGGGCTGTTCTTATAACCTTACCCTGGGAACTTTGCATTCTCACAGTCAGCTCTGTGGGGCTCACTGACCCTAATTAACTTTTTAACTGCATTCCTTGTGTTTGTGAGAGTGCAGCCATGGTTGGATGGTTTAGAAGATCATTCAAATTGAACCAATGAGGGCGAGTGGGCTCTGTTTGCACAATGGTGAGAGAAAGTCAGTTGGCAAACATTCAAGGGCCCTCTGTTCTTGCCCCATAGATACCAGGGCAGGGGCAGAGGCATAGCTATAACTGAACAAGGAGGGGAAGGCAACGGTCCCTGGGAAAGGGGACCCTTCCAGCCGGGTGACACTCTCTGACCTATTTGAAAAATAGGGCAAGGGGACAGACCCTCTCTTCCCATTTGGGGGCCCACCTTCACATTTTGTCCCACTCCAGCCTCGCTACACCCCTGGGCTAGGGCCTGGCACTTAACATAAATCCCCAGGTGAAGTCCTGCCTCCAGTTATGCCTGCTGCCAGGCGTGATATCCTTGCCTCCTCCAGCTTCATGGTGCAATCCGATTGGCAGGATGACAGACCCCGGCCAGATGGATTTCCCCTGCAGCTGGTTGCCCTGCGGTGAACAATAGACTGAGACAAGACGGAGCAGCTTGCCAAGTTCAGAGGTGAGGTGAGCCTTAAATACCTGCCCTGTGCTTACCCTCCTGAGCAGGCACCCTGCCAGCCCTCTGCCGCTGCTGCTGCTGCACAGGCTTAGCTCAGGGGCACAGCGCCACTTCACATGGGCAGTCCTGCACTTCATGTCTCTGGGAGATCAGCTGGTCTGCTCCTCCCATCATGAGACTGGGTGGGGTAGTAGGGTGGGTGTAGGGCTGGTATTTTATGACCAAACCGTGAACTGGGTGAGAGCCTTTATTCACTGGGAGAAGAACAGTTTGGAATGGGGTGTGCTCTGAGCTGATTGGATGATCTGGATTGACGTTTCGGAAAGTATAAGAGAAAACACCCTGCTTGCGGGCTGGCTCTCGCACCCTGATAATACCTGCTCGACCAGTTCATTTGCCAGGATACAGACTATTAAAAATACGCCACAGTCCCTGGTGCCCTTTATCCATAGGAAGCTGACCTAGCACGGGCTACCAATGTCACAGTCATTCCACTGCTCTGCCAAGGGGGAGGTATCGAAAGGGTATGGCTCTCCGCTCCTTTCATTCCTGAGCATTGCGAAGTCCAAGGACAATACGGACAAAAGGTCTGAGGATCTTGTAAAATAGATAGATAGATAGATAGATATCTTTACATTTATATCCCACTCTTCCTCTAAGGAGCCCAGAGCAGTGTACATGGTTATGTTTATCCCTGTTAGGTAGGCTAGGCTGAGAGAGAAGTGACTGGCCCAAGGGAATTTCATGGCTGAACGGGGATTTGGATGTGGGGTCTCCCCCAGTCCTAGCCCAATATCCTAACCACTACAGCACACTAGCTGTCAATTTGCATTGCTCAAATCTGTTTGTTCGGGAGACCAAAGATCTCCTCCTCGTCCCTCCCTCTTCTCTTTGGAAAGCACTCTTCCACCTTTCCGTTGAGAACAGGTTGCTATTTCTGTATAACAATGCGAACCCTGTAGCTAGAAATATGACCCCCTGCGGGCACATGCCCTCCTTTTTCTTTTTCAAAAAGTGATCCACAAAAGGCGGTACAGCAGGCAGAACTGGAGGATCTAAAGCATTTCGGCTGCCCATATGTGCTCAGGAAATGGCAACTTTCAGCCTCTGCTCCTGCATCACTTCAAGAACAGTGAAATGCAGATCCACAAAGATGCTTAGATTTGTGTGCCAACGTCTGAAACACAAACAATGTAAAGGCGATTCACACCTTATGTTGGAAGCATATGCAATCTGTGTACAGTGCATGCAGACTGTTGATCTGCACACAGGAGTGACTTGTCCTAACAATCTGCAAGGGGCCCCCACAAATGAGGCACAGCTGCCTCCCCTTCGCCGAGCTCTACTTGCTGCTCTCTCCCCCATCACACCCTGCCCCAGCATTAATGAGGCTAGCCATTCGTCAGGTAGGCTGTAGGGGTTGGCCAGTGATTAGCCAACCTGTGCAGCCTTACCTGATCAGCAGCCACCCTTAAGGCAGCCTGGTGGGAGATGGCCATGGTCAACCCCTCCTGTCTTCTACCAAAGACAACCACAGGGCTCTGAGGGCACCAGGAGTCGACACCAACTTGATGGCACACTTCACCTCACCTTTAATGTATGAATAGAGTCACTAGAATGTCAGAGGAGAGAATTAGAGCAAAGGCAAGCATGGAAAACAAAGATAGGCAGGTTCAGAGGTCAACAGCTCTTTATCTGCTACTGTCCACATCCTCCAATATCTCTGAAGCCCAGGGGTGGAAAAATACTTGACAGGCTTGGACACAAAGTCTGGATATTTCAGATTCCGAAGAGACACTATAACTGGTTTGGAGCCCAGGGATTGCCGTTCTCTGAGTGCAATCTCAACATTTTCTCTTGAAACAGCAGATCTCCCTATGGCACGTCATAATTAACGGCGGGCATTTCACTCCGTTTCAGAATTATTTCCATGTGGAATGGGAGCGGGAGGCTGCTGTTCAACAACCACGTGTCCAATACGTGGTACAATTTGCAGAGTTATTTGGAGCCTAACCAAATAGCCAAAAAGGCTCTACGCATGATCAGTGTGTAGAGCTGAAAGGGGTTCTGTGGGGAGAGCAGGCTTGACCCACTCTCCCCCCAGATGAGCACTCATACCTCCTCGTGCGGGCGGATCGCCCGACCAGACAAGTGGCAGCTTCGCTCCGGTGCTTCCGTGCCCAGCCGTGACTCGCTTCGGAGCCCCGGGGGTTGGGCGAAAGGAGGTTAGCATTTGCGCCATTACGCTCATTGGGGGGGGGTAATTTAGGCATGCTAGCTCCCAAGAGTTCTCACGACCAGCAGTAACCAGGCTGGGCTCCCTTAGCCTGCTGCTTGTACTGGTACTCCATCCCCGCATGTCTCCCTTCCACGACACCTACGCCCATTACCATGACCTCCCATATTTTGCCAATCCACTCTTTGGCTGAGTGGGCATTGATCAAGTCACACTGCGACTACCCGACCGATGGGCACACAACGGGTCTCGGGAATCATCAGCAGGACCTCAGTAGCTGCCCACCCATGCTGAACACTCTTGCTGACTGCGACGCAGGGGTATAGCTATAATTGAGCCGATGGGTGCTCAGTGATTTCCTCATTGTATGTGACGAACACTGCTTCTAACCTTGGGTTTAGCTTCTTTGTTTCCTATGCCCCTGCCCCGACAGACTGCCAGAAGGTCTTGTACCACCGGGGTTCTGGTGTTCCCTTCGCCCGCCCCCTGGTTTCTTTGAGTACAATTCAAGGTGCTAGATTTATCAAGCTGTATATAATTCACGCCCCAAGATCTACTATGGGAAACCCACAAGATTTAGCCTCAGGAGCTAACAATCAGAACAGCAATTATGCTTGCAAATTATGGTTAAATCACGGGAAGTAATTAGTGCTCAGTGATTTCCTCATTGTATGTGATGAACACTGCTTCTAACCTTGGGTTTAGCTTCTTTGTTTCCATATCAACAGAAATTATACTGCCCATGCACTGATGTTCTGCTTCATCAAACAGCAAATTAGCTTCTTTAAAATCTGGCATGCATTTACCTCGAAGGCTTTTAAAACTCTTTCCGCAGAAAACAGTTTTTGCGGATCTCTTCTTGAAACTTTCTCTTAAGCCTTCCCATGTGAGTTAAAATTTGGGGCGATGAAAAACTTGGCTATCCAATCTTAGCCTATAAACTTTCCTGTGGTGCCCCGGACTAGAAAATGAATATGTTGACCTACCATTGGGCTAAAATAAGAGTTTCTGTCATACATTTCCTGGAAAGGGCAGGGCAATGTCCTCTCCACCTGGTCATTATGCAACTTCACTCTGAAACACAAAATGAAATAATTGACCTTGTTTGCTTAATTTTCCTCACTCTTCCCTCGTCATTCCTTTCTCTTTTTGTGTTACAAGTGGACCTTGTCACTCACAGTCCCGACAACCGCAGTTTCACATATCCATGGTTAGGCAATGGAGACCAGCCCTTGATATACGTGGTAAAAACCGCCCTGAGCCATTTTGGAAGGGCGGTATACAAATCAAATCAAATCAAATCAAATCATGATTCCTAGGTGGCCAGAAATCACCTCTGAGGTCACCATTTTGCTGAGCAGAGCCATTTTGTGGGTCCTTATTGGGGGGTGGGACGGACCTCCCCCTGTGATTTTTCATGGAAAATGGCAGAATTGGGGCTGGGGGGGGGGCATTGCTAGACCTGTATAGCATGGCACAGCACATTATTTCTTTATTTCCAGCCTTTAAAAGCTTTTTCGAACCTAACATCCCCGATTCCCTTTGCCTCAACGTCTTGTTATCCACTATTTCGTTATCCACGATTGCAGCTGATAATAGAAGCCCCGTGGATAACAAAACCCACTGTTATTTATCTCTGAATGTAAACCATTATTATAAAATGCAAACTTCACTGAGTGCTTTGGCAGAAAGGCGGTGTATAAATAAATTAAATAAAAATTGGGCCAGGGGCTCAGAGAAGCATCCTACCTGTCTGCTTCAGGAGCTGTGTGTGCGCCTGTGTGAACGCTCCTACTTTTTGGCTGCTGCAAATCTCATGTAGGAGGAGGAGGAAGTGATCGTGTGGGAAGCAGGAGCGAGTCGGACAGCACTGTCCTACCCAGGACTTGCACTCAGCATATTTTCGAAGGTGTGGGAAAAGCCATTAGACCCAGCTTCTGCCTCCTGCATGATCATTTCCCCCTCCGCCTATCTAGGGTTTTGCAAGCACATGACCCCAAATCAAGAGCATGCACAGCTCCCGAAGCCAAGCAGAAAGCTTCTCCGATCCCATTTTTGCTCATGAGAACTGGCTGATTATGTGTAATCGAAGGTAGCTTCTTTCCGTGTGTTTTTGTAGAAAAAATGCGCATGGTGATGACTACCTGGAGATGTATACCTTATCAAGAAGTCATATCCATGTAGAAAATTAGGGGTAGAGCTGTATCTCAGTGGTGGGGCATCTTCTTGGCATGAAGAAGGTTCCAGGCTCACTCAACCAGGCACGGCTGGGAGAGACTCCTGCCTGCAACCTTGGAGAGCGGCTGCCAGTCAGTGTAGACAATCCTGGTATAAGGCAGCTTCCTACATTCCTAAAATTCATCTGGCGAATGAAGCCCTCTGTCGCAAGAAAACGCTTAGCAAGAACTCTTCGTGTGACTCTGATTTCATTAGAGTAATAAGGGTCAGTGAAAAATAGTAACTTCAGATCAAAGATGCTCAAGGTATGCCTGGTTATTGGCCCTGAGAACCTGCGGACAGAAGTCAGGCCGATTTGTTTGTTGCCCTCGGCGAAAAGCTCAAGGGAACTCCGTTAATCAACATAATTAGTTGCCATCCCTTCAGTAGACTGCCACACAGTAAAGACTTCATTTTATGCACTGCATAGTTAATAAAAATGAATGCTCAGTACTACAGTTTTATGATTGTTGTAACAGGACTGGGATGCTGCCAATGCCATTACCTACTGCTGAAGTTCAGCGTGTTTGCAACTACAGTATTTACGGTGATCATACCTTTCAACGGCAGTTCTTAACCCTGATATTGCTATTGACTACGGTTAGGAGTTGAAATGCAGAAGAAAACTGGTGGTGTCGCTGATACGTCCTGCACAAATTGAAGTCCTTCTGGGCCTGCACCATGGTACTCCCAACCAAGCGGACTCAACCCCCAGCCAAGCTATTTACATGGGGAGAGGGAAAAGCAAACACACTAGGGCTAGACATGATTAAAGCCATGCCTAATTTGGCCCTAAGTCACTGATTCAAGGTTGGAAGGTAGAGCCAAAAATAAACCTAGCTGAACTCCATTCATCTCCAGGTAGGGCTTAAGGTCAATAATGGAATTAAATAGTCTGACATAGCCTCAGGAATGGATTGGAGCACTTCTAGTCAATTACATTACCTCCAAATATTAATCAATTTCAACATGCATACTTGAAAACGGCTCTTAGGACCAGCACGACACTTTCCCAGGAAAAGGATGAACATGATGTTTCCATGTCAGATGCAACATAGTCTTTTAATACTGACTTCATGACCCTTTGTCAAACACACAGAGTTAGTCTGCTTTATTCTCCCATAGAAAATAATGCGGGTTAAACATGCTTAAGTTTAGATGTCAAGCAAGGACACAATCCGGCCCGAAGAGAAACACTGAAGCTCTTTCTCACAATCAGTGAGAAGAGCTTCTGGCGGGTCTGCAGAAGAGCCCTGGACAGCCGTATCGGCCGCCCACACGATTGCTGGCTCCATCACGGAGCCGGTGGAAGCCGTGGGGATTGGGGGCTGCCCGGCCCCTGGGAGTTCCAGGATGCCCTGGGTGAGCGTGCAGGGCATTCTGGAGAGACCCCTAAGGCCGGGAGGCTGGTTGTAGCCTCTGGGTCAGGGGTCTACTCGTGTGTTGCCATACACCGTGGCGGCACACAAGCAAAAGAATAATGTTAATGGAGCTCTTGCTCCGTTACCCTCATTTCAGGGGAGGGGGAATTAGTTGGGCTAGCCGCCTGGGAACCACAGGCTCACCCGGTGGTGCTGACGATCAGTAGAATGCGGGCTAGGTTCCCTTAGCCCGCTTTCTACTAATTGTGGGAATAGCTTTACTGGTTTGGGTTTTTAAGGAGTAGTCCCCTACTTCTGAAGAATTGTGGATATTTAGAATGCACTGCTACACACACTTACTTGTGTGCAAGCTCCATTCTACGCATGCGCCACTGTTAGTTGCCAACTAAATAATCTTGCTTACTGACCTTCATATGTACAGATAGAGTAAAAGGCAACTCCATTAATTTCACAACGGCACCATGTCACAGTTGCACCACAAGTGGATTTAATTCTGTAATGCAAAAGAATGTCGCTTACTGCATGCCAAAAGGTTTTGGTTTATGCTCCTAGGTTATATATTAGCTCCATTTACTTACAAATGAATATGTTTCCGTCATTATTGCAAGCAATTAGAATGTGTAGAATGGGTACGGGAACATATGAATCAGTCTTTTTCTTAGTGCTTTAAATTTATGAGTTGAATAATTGATTTAAATCACATTGCTTTAAATCAATTCCCCTGTACAGTTCTATGTTGCTCTCAAACAGAATACACTAACACTGCATCAGTAAAATAATCCATTTTAGATCTTTAATGATTTTAGATCTTTGGATCTTTACAGATGTTTAGATCTGTAAATTTTTCATTGCAATTATCTGCCAAAGTTTACATTCCTCCAGCTCAATATGGTTTTCCAATATGATTGGAAGGCCATATTGTTTTCCTATTAATAACAATATCCTCTTTTAGCAGAAACGGCACAACTTAATTTGAAACAGGGTTCATCAAGGCATTTGCTCTGGAATCTATTTTCAAGGCCAGTTCCATATTTGTAAGGGGTGAAAGAATAATAATTGCCTATGATGAGCATGTGCAGA
This sequence comes from Hemicordylus capensis, assembly GCF_027244095.1. Taxonomy (NCBI): domain Eukaryota; kingdom Metazoa; phylum Chordata; class Lepidosauria; order Squamata; family Cordylidae; genus Hemicordylus; species Hemicordylus capensis. The sequence goes on from NC_069667.1 coordinate 27,369,124, forward strand.
ATGCCTTTTCGTCATTAATGCTTAACCACCACTTGATACCGTTTCTCTGGAATCAGGGGAGATTGCAAAGTAAGAGCATGTGACTCCTAGAGAACCGTGAATAACCAACTGCAAGGTTAGTTCTGGACAACACTTTGGAATAGTTAGGAACATAGGAAGCTGCCTGAGTCAGACCCTTGATCCGTCTAGCTCAGTATTGTCTACACTGACTGGCAGCAGCTCTCCACGGTTTCAGGCAGGAGTCTCTCCCAGCCCTACCAGGAGATGCTGCCAGGGATTGAACCTGGGGCCTTCTGCATGCCAAGCAGACACTCTTCCATTGAGTCATAGCCCCATTCCCTTACTAGGACTGTTTGTTGATGATAACGAGTCCAGAATGCTGTCGGTCTTCAGCTGGCCCAGAATGCTGCTGCAAGGAAGCTCATGGGCGCAAGTCGCTTCATGAGTATCACACCCATCCTGCGTCCGCTTTGTTGGTTACCGGTCAGCTTCTGGCTGGATTCAAGGTGCTGGTCTTGACCTTTGAAGCCTTACATGGCTTGGGGCCGGGGTACCTGTCGGACCGCATTTGCTCATATGAACCTGCCAGGGCCCTCCGTTCATCGTCTCAGGCCCTGCACATGGCCCTGCCACTGACAGAGATCTGGTTGGCAGGGACCAGAGACAGGGCCTTTTCGGTTGCGGCCCCTCGGCTTTGGAACGCCCTCCCTGAGGAGCTTCGCCCTGCTCCCTCCCTCGGGCCTTCTCCGTCGCTGCCCCTGGATTCTGGAACGTGCTCCCTGTTGAAACAAGAGCCTCCCCATCTCTGGCAACTTTTATTTACTCACCCAGGCTTTTAATTAGATTGATAGTTTTGAATAATTTTAATACTGCGTCTTCAATGTTTTCAGTGATTTCAATTGTTCATTGATTTGGTGTTTTAATTGATTTTAACCGTAAACTGCCCAGAGACGCACGTTCGGGGTGGTGAAGAAATGTTTTAAATTAAAAAAAAATAAATCGATCGATAAAATAAACCCTTACCCAGACCACGGAGTGGGTTGTAGTGGATACAGCTGTAACAGCTCCTCCTCCTCTCCCTCCAAGGCAGGCAGCAATTCAACTGATGCCAATTTCTGTGTGTTGTGGTGGACCTGCCTTGGAGAAGCTCTTCCTGTTGGACTGCCACCTGCCCTGCCTGCCCTAGAGGGACAGAGGCACTGGCCAGCTACAACTAAGGGCGGAGGGGGACAGCCTGTGCCCAGCCTTTCCCCCAGGCCCCCCGCAGGCCCTGCGCCCCCCACTCCCTCCCCTCCTCCCTCTTTGTTCCTTCCTCCTCCTCTTTCATCTCTTCCTCCCCCCCCTCAGCCGGGCACCCACTTCCGCCAGTCCCTTCCTTTCGCCTTCAGGAGCCGCGGCGCCCTCTCTCCTCTCCCCCGCTTCCGGGCCCTCCTTCCCGTCCCCCCTCCCTCCGGGGGGTGGGCAGGGGCGTCGCCTCAGCCACCGCCTCGGGCGCCTGCGCCTGCGCAGGGCGCTGCCGTCCTTCCCTCCTCCCAGGGCGCAAGCGGCTGTCTCTCGCTTCTCCTCTCCCCCGCCCGGAGGGAGAAGACGCGCATGCGCGGCAGGCAGGCCGGCCAGGGAGCGAGGGAGCGCGCAGCCAGCGAGGAGCGCCGGCTGCCCTGACAGGCGGGCGGGCGGGCGGGCGGGCGGGGGTCGAGGCGGCGGCCAAAAGCCAGCGAGGGAGGGAGAGGCGGTCCGTCCGTGAGCGCCCCCATGGGGGCCTGAGGAGCGGGGGGTGGGAGGAGGAGGAGGCGGAGGAGGAGGCGGCCTGGGGGAGCGGCTGGCATGGAGAGCCCGGGGGCCGGCGGCGAGGAGGAGGCGCTGCCGCCGCCGGGGAAGATGATGAACCCCAAGCGGGGCGGAGGCGGCGGCGGCGGAGGCGGCGGAGGAGGAGGCGGGCGGGCCCCCGAAGAGGAGAGCAAGAACAAGCCCAAGCTGGTGAGTGCGGGCCCCGGGGGGGGGGGTGGAGAGGGGAGGAGGAGGAGGAGGAGGAGGGGGGGGGGGCAGCCCCAGCCCCCAAGGCCGCCCCGCGGCCCGCGGCCGCCTCGCTCCTGGCTTTGCTGCGGGCTCTGCCTGCTGATGAAGCCTCTCACTCCGGCGGGGTCGCCCGCTCCGCTCCCCGCAGGGGGCGGCTGCTGCTGCTGCTGCTGGACTACAAGGCCCATCACCCCCAGCTGCAGGGTGGGCGGGGGTTCTGCAGCTCCGGTCCCTGGAGGCTGCTGCTGGACTACAAGGCCCATCACCCCCAGCTGCAGAACACCGTGGGGGGGGGGTGGCAGCAGTGTTCTGTCTAAGAGGGGATGCCAGAGCTTGTGGACTGCCACTCCCATAATCCCCAAGCAAAGGGTATTGCAGCTGGGGGTGCTGGGAGTTGTAGTCAACAAGCTCGGGGAATCCCTGGATGGTGACCCTGGATGGTGCTGGACTCTCATCATCCCCAGCTGCAAAACGCTACAGGCTTTGCAGGGATTCTCAAGCTCCGGTCCCCAAATGGCGCTGGACTACAGCTCCCATCACCCCCAGCCCCAATGACTGTTGCCATTGGCGCTGGGGATGATGGGAGTTGTAGTCCCTTGCTGGGGGGCCGGAGCTTGAGAACCCTATGTGTGCTGGTTGCATTGCTGTTTCCACTTATCCATCCTGCGTTCGCTCCTGGTGTGGTCCTCGTGTTCTTGGATGTTCTATCTATTTATAAACAGACCCTCTTGTTTGGTCTCTTATTTATAAACAAACTCTTGCTTTGTTCATTTTTTGCTTTTGTTTATAAACACATTCACATTTTCTTTGGTTTTTGCATTTCTAGTTATTTATAAACTACTCAACTCATTTTGTCTCTTCATACACACATTCTACCTTTTGGGGGGTTATTTATTTATAAACTAACTACCCTGTTCATTTTTATCTCCATTTTACACAGATTCTGCCTGTATCTTTTGCTTTTCTAGTTATCTTCCTGTTGTAGTTCTTTATAAACCAGCTACTCAACTCATTTTTGCCTTTTCATTATATGCAGGTTCTACTTGTAACTTTTGTTCTTGTATTTATTTACAGATCACCCCACTCATCTTTTCACTCTGTATATAGTACACATGTTCTACTTGTATATTTTCCTAGTTATAAAAAATTATTGCATCCTTCTTCTGTACACACACCTCCTCTTGTATCTGTTCTGTTCGGGTTTTTTAAACTTCTGCTCACTTTGTTATCCTTGCATACATACACAGGTGATTCATATATTGCCCTTTTGTGTAATTTAGCAGCCTGTGGGGAAAGGGTACAATAATCTGCCCCGCCCTTAAAGCACAATTCACCATACAGTTTTAAGGGCAGACTGAGATGTAGGAAGCTGCTTCATGGCAGGGAGGTAATTATCCTAAATGTGATCCCCTGCTCCATCAGTGCAGACCTTGATGGTGTTAAACGGGCAGCAGCTGCAGGGGTTGGTTCACAAGATGGCAAGGCTTTTTTTTTGGTGGGGGGGGGCACCTGGCAGGAGAGAGGAGGAGAATGCCTTGACTGGGCTTTTGGAAGGCCTGTGGTTGCCAGCTTCTTTCACTGGCCCTATTCCTGTACCATGCAGACAGGCTTGGGGTTGCCAAGTTCTCTGGCCCATGTACTTACTACTTTATAGAGGTGTGGTCAGCAGTAGTCAAACTGGCAAAGCTTTTCCATGGTGTGGAACAAAAATGTATTTACTGCACAGAAGTTCCAAGTTTAAAGGGCTGCTTCAATAGTTGGCGGTCCTTTGATGGAGGTAAGCAACCACTTTGAATAGGCTTTGTTGTGCTAATTTCTCTGGCTCCAGTCACTTCCATCACCTGCATGGCAAGAAGAAGCCTCATCTGCTCCATTTCTGCCGGTTGGGTTCTGTTAACAACAATATAGGGCCAGTAAAGTCTAGCAAACTTGTGCAGAGAGTTGCACTAATGAAGTTTACTCTTTGGGAGAGGAGAGATAGATAGGGTAGCCACTTTATTACAGTGTTCCTGTGCTTTTGCCGGCTGTGTACCTAGTAGATATTTAGTGGGTGCACTTTCTTTCTGGAGGTGCAGTGTTGGAACGCTTCACCTGTTGATCTCTGCCCGCCATGTGACTGAAGGTATATTGAAGCCCTGCAGTGCTGTGCAAGGTTTCCCCTTTATTTTCTTGATATAATTCATGGATCTTAAACACTTCTGTTTAATAATACTGGTGTTTAATAATTGCAGGCCCCCCACCCCACTGCACCATCCCCTGCTAACTGAGCAAAGAGGCACCTTTCTAAAAGGTGGGGATTCTCTTCTAATGAGCAGGGGGAGAGCAACTGGCCCTCTCCGTCCCCAGCACAGCATCACTCTACTGGCTGTTGCTGGTGTCTTATCTTATATTTCCTTTGTAGATTGCGAGCCCTTTGTGGGACAGGGAGCCATTTCATTTATTTATATTCATGCACCGGCTTTTGGACCTTAGTTGAAAAGCGGTATATAAATATTCATTGTATTCGTATCTTCAAGCTAGAAGGCACACCTGTTAAATTCTGTTCATCGGAGCAATTAAGGGGCCTTGAGTCTTGTTGCCGGGGGTGGGGTGGGGAGTGGTAACTCCCTTGGGGCAGAGTGGAGCTGGGTCAGTATTTGGAGGATTCCCAAGTGCAAGTGACTATCTTGGGATGGCCTGGAGGTGCAGGGTGGGTTCATGGCGGTTTTGGGAAGGAGCAAGGGTTGCATTTGAGGCTAGGGGTGGCTTGGAAGCAGCCTTTGGGCTTCCTTTATAAAAGAACTTCAGTGTGGTGTTTATTTGATGGAGCAGGGCTGGCATGGCATCTGCTTAATAGGTTACTCAGGGCCATCTTGGGTAAGAGGGTTTGAGTAGGGTGTGTTGGGAGGTGGGCTGACTGTGAAGTTGGTTCCACAGTGGGAGTGATGAAGTGTGGTGGTAGTGGAGAAATGGTTTTGGCTTGAGGGACACCCTTGGGGTAATCGCAGTAGTAGTGGTGGAATCTGGGAAGGCAAATGGCAAAATGATGGTTTTTGACCTCTTGCGTGGTGAACCCCCAAGATCTTGCCTTGGGCAAGTTTAATTTTGTGGTAGCTGTTCTGCAGGCAGCCACTGCTAATGTGGGCTTGAAACCTCGTGTTACATACAGGAGTAAAATGAGAATGGGGCAATAAATTGTGCGGCACACTTGACCTTGACCTTTCTTTTTGACAAAGTACATAGGGGTGGGGTGGGGTGGGGGAGTTCCTGATTTGTAACTGCTGAAGAGCTGCTTTTCGTGCCTCATCTCCCCCCCCCCCTTTGCATCCAGTGGTATGAATTTGGTCCTCTTACTCACTTTGGAGACACCTAATGGCACAGCGGGGAAGCAACCTGCCTAGAGAGTGGGAGGCTGTTGGTTCAAATCCCCACTGGTGTGTTTCCCAGAATATGCGAAAGTCCTATATTGGGCAGCAGCGATATAGGAAAGTGCTGGAAGGCATCATCTCATACTGTGAGGGAGGAGGCAATGGTAAACTACTCCTGTATTCTACCAAGAAAACCACATGGTTCTGTGGTTGCCAGGAGTCAACACTGACTCGATGGCACGATCTTTCCTTTCCAGTTGTCCAGACCCTGGGCTTTCAGTTCCATCCACTAGTGTGTAGGCTCATTTGAAGAGACTCCGCTGGATCTCAGCTAGAAGGCACTTGCCACTTCCCTGGTTGTTGCAGTCTTTCTTGTATTCCCTCAATGGATGGCCTTGACTTCAGCCAGCTTGGGCCACTGACTGTCTGGGGAGTTAGGTTTTAACTTAATATTTTGAGCATCCAATCCTTGGTATTGAATGATTCACTTTTGCCATGTCATATTTCTCTTTATTTTAATAAATATGTTGCCTTTAAATTAAAAGCACTTGGGGTGGTTGTTGTATGTTGTTTTATGCAACACAGAAACTTAATTTAAAACTGAAAGCGGGACAGAATGAGAAAAGTGTTAGAAACCCTGGGCAAATAAACAGTTCCTTTGCCTGGTGCCAAAAGGACAGTGAACTTGGCAGCAGAAAATCATGATCTGAGAAGGTGTTTCATATGCAGGTTGCCACAACACAGAAGGCCCTTCCACTGGTCATCATCTGCCCATGGTAGACCCCAGTCCTTCGTTTATTTGGGTCCTGTAGAGCTTTAATTCTGGGGTCAAAATGTGAAGATCTATCCAAAATAAAAATGGCCAGTGGCTACTTCCACTGGCCATGCTGTATGTTGAACAACAATTTTATATTTGCTAAGCAATGATGATGAAACAGATTGTTTCGGCACACTTTAAAAGGCCAGTTCTTTTTGTGGCATGAATTGCCTTTGCCATTTGATAGCTATCTTTAAAGGGTGACATCAGTTTAGGAATTCTTTCTTTGTTCTTGTGCTTTAATGGGATAATATGGCCACTTCTCTGAAAAATAAACTAATGCAGCATAAAAGACCATCTAAACCAGGGCTGCTCAACTTCAGTCCTCCTGCAGATGCGGGCCTACAATTCCCATAATGCCTGGCTATTGGCCACCGTGGCTGGGAACTATGGGAGTTGTAGTCCAAAAACAGCTGGAAGGCCAAAGTTGAGCAGCCCTGATCTAAACTCAAATGTTCACTCTGACTGCCAGTGCCTTTTCCATCTCTGCTTCCCTAGATCCTTTCAGCTGAAGGTGCTGAACATAGGAAAAGCTGATGGAAAGCATGTGGTTCTATCAATGAACTGCCTGCATAAAAAAGATGTTGGATACCTTGTTTCATGAACCTAAAGAGTTTCCTGTGTTTGTATGTGTCTGAGGCTATCTTCCCATGTTCCCGTGTGCAACTTATATACCAGGACACAGTGTGAATTTGGCCAAAGTGTTATTTTCTGTGTTGTTCCATTTTCTGGAACAGCTTCCATATGTACTAAGTTAGAGTTTAACCACACAGATGCTGTTTACAAATTATACTAGTCAGATAGATTTTATTTTGTGATACGTAATACTTGGTTGGGTTCCAGATCTGATGAATAAAGCAACTTTTAGAACAAGCCTTGACGCATTTTCTTTGGGAGTGTGTCAAGGGCTTTCTTTCTAAAGCCAGCCCAAAAATTTAGGAGCCAGGCAATGGACACTTGACAAAATTAATGGACTTAGTGATGGACATTGTGGAGGGGGAGGGTGAATGGGCATCACTTTGCCAGTAACCTACTTGGAACAGAAGCAGGGCTGCCTGGGACAAAAAAGGTGAAACAAGCACCCCTCTGAATGTCTAGGTGTCATGGATAAATATCTAGGCACCATGGCTCCCTGGCACCTGGGATTTGTCAAGTTCTTTAGAAAGACACCAAGCAAAAAGCTGAGGTGTCCTGAATCAGAGCTGTCATCTGATGCCATGCAGAACTACGAATGTAAGAAGCTGCTTTGTTTGGAATCAAACCATTGGTTCACTTAGCTCAGTATTTAGTCACCTTAGGTGGCGCAGTGGGGAAATGCTTGACTAACAAGCAGAAGGTTGCCGGTTCAAATCCCTGCTGGTACTATATCGGGCAGCAGCGAGATAGGAAGATGCTGAAAGACATCATCTCATACTGCGCAGGAGGCGGCAATGGTCAGCCCCTCCTTAATTCTACCAAAAGAAAACCACAGGGCTCTGTGGGCACCAGGAGTCGACATCAACTTGATGGCACACTTTACACTTTAAGAGGCAGTAGCTCCAGTGTTCCCTCTAACAGGGATTCCCAGATGTTGTTGACTACAGCTCCCAGAATCCTCAAACAAAAGCCATTGCAACTGGGGATTCTGGGAGCTGTAGTCAGCCACATCTGGGAATCCCTGTTAGAGGGAACACTGAGTGGTTGTCCAGACCTTCAGATGAGTTTTTCCTAGAGCTGCCAGGGATTGAACCTGAGACCTTCTGCATGCAAAGCATGTGGTTCACTGCGGACCCTACAGCCGTGTCCCTTAGGAAGGCATGGCTATTGAAATCATGCCTGACTGTTGCATTAACATGGAGCTGGCGGAGAGATTGGCCTGAGTGTTGCATGAGAACCACAACACTGGATTGTAGCCCAGCTATTGAAGGTTGCAGCTTGTGAGCAGAGCACAAGGCAGCCTAGCAGACCTTTGGAATGGGGTGCCAGGCTGATCTGGCAGTGTAGCAGTGCTAAGGGGAAGGATTTGTGTTCAAGGCTTGGCATCTGTGGGTCGCAGCCTTAGCTCATGGGAGTAATGCTTTGATTTCCTGGCTGTGATGCATTACCGACTCATACAGCTGCCTCTTCCTCCAACTGACTGTGGCTAAAAGGAGCTGCTTTTGGCTCACTGCTTCTAACAGGAAACCTTCTAGGGTTTTGTTTTGAACTACTTAATTTGATTTCCAACGTAACTTGATTCAAAGCTCTTTACACGCAGGTTTCAGTGGGTGGAAATGGGAGTTTAAGTGGGTGGGCATCCAGCCCCTGTGCCACTTCCCCCCACAAGTGCCTCCGCACCAGTAGCCATTTAAGGCTGGAAGATGGACTTTGTGTGTGTGTGCGCGTGTGTGTGGGGGGGGGGGGTAAGGTGACCGCACAATACTGGTTTCCAGCAGGACATTCAGGAGTGGGAACACTGGCAACCAACACAATGAAGTCCTACGTCTTGAGTTCATGATGTGAGTAATACTTTGGTTTCCTGGCTGTAATATATTACTAACATGTACAGCTGCCTCTTCCTCCAACTGACTGTGGCTAAAAGTAGCCACTTTTAAGCCACAACTTCGACAGGAAATGTATAGATTTCTAGAAAGATGCACTGCTTCCTTGTGTTGGGTGCCTACTGAATGCCCTGTTGGAGAAGCAGCATCATACTGTACATGGCTGTTGCCTTTTTTCTAGCCTTGAATGGCTGCTGGTTCTACGGGAGAGCTTTAAGCAAACTTCTCAAGAGTTCTGTGAATGCAGAATTGGTGGGGCGCAAGTTTGTACTCGGTTGCATGTATCCCCAGGTGAGGAAGCAAGTGACACACTGCATGTTGAATCAAGCTCAGTAGCATATTTAGATTGCTGCCCTGAAAGCTGGGCTAATGCTCTGTCAGTTTCATAATCAAATGGTTAACTGCTGAATGATGCTGCACACCTGACCTTGGTGAAATTGACACCTCTAAAACCATGCCTCTGTTCTGCATAGTTCATAGCTGTGGGTTCATTATCTGCAGATTTGCATATCCACGGTTGGGTAAAAGACAGGCAACCTCAGCATGTGCTAAAAAAATAAGGGAATGGTGGTGGTGGGAACAAGTTGACCTCGTGTATCCACGGGTTGGGGGTGGCCGGAAGTGACCTTGGTGGTCTTTTCCTGCGACAATTTTGTGTTTCGGAGCTTCAGAATAGCTCAGTGAAAAGAAAAAAACTGGTGATTTTAGGCTGATTTGGGGGCATTCTAGGGCACAGCGCAAATTGGGGAGCAGCAGAGCATGTTAGGGAGCTTCCCCCTACATTTCACCCCAAGGTTTGGCCGATTTTTTGGAAGCCCAGTGCTGATCGCCATCTCTCTTCTTCCCTGCACTGTTGAGTACTGTTCTCCAGCCAACGCTAGGCATCATTGGCTGGTCTGTCTGTCTGTCCATCCGTCCTTTGGTAAACATCTGTGCTTTGTCTGTTCCATTTCAGGAGCAAACAAAGCACAGAGTTTAGTTGCTGGAGAGGAGAGAGAGAGAGAGAACCTGTGTGTGAGGAACACTATGATGGCCTCTGTCTGCTTGTGGCTGGTGTCACTGCTTGCAGTGGGCAACAGACATCCAGGACTGGTGGCAGCCATCTCTCCGGCTGTGCTGTCTGCCATCCCCCTCCCCACAAGTGTGCATTTTTTTTTTAGTACTCACATTCAGGAGGGCCGGACATCCAGAGTGATTGCTGCCGCCGATCCGGATGCAGGCCATGAGTATTGTTGTGGCCGGTCTTTCTAGCAGTGTGAGTGCCACTCAAAGGTATTTTGCATGCCACTTTGGATACCTGCACCCGGGGGGGGGGGTTGTTTGCTGACCCCTGAGCTAAGCCATGAAAAATATTGCGGATGTTGAAAACAATGGAGGAGAGGGAGAGGAAATTGGCCTGCTTGAGTCTCTTAATGGCTCATAGTATCCTGGGGAGGCGGGAATTAGTGTTGGGAAATATGGGCAACAAAGTTTAAGAATGCTCTTCCGCATTCTGTGCCAATTGGTTTCATGTGGGGGGCGGGAAGGATGGAAGAAGCAAATTTTGTTGCTTATTCTGCAGACCCTCCTCTTCTCCCCCCCCCAAGCAAAAAGGTGTTGAGTATGGGAATGGCAACCAGCCCCCCAACTGAACCCTTTTCTGTTATAGCAAAGTGGGGCTAGGTTTCAGGAGGATGTCAGAAAAAAGCTTTTCTTTCCCCCATCCTCCTGAAACCTGTCCCTCCTCCCCTGCAGGGCTGGCTGAAGCCCTGAATAGCAGCACTTTTGTTAGGGGCTGGGGATATACCACTACAGTATGTTCCAGGCCTGTCTTTTAGACATCTACCATACTTTAACCATTTATTGTTCCTGGAAAAAGATAAGCATTCAAGCCTTATGTCGATGAGCTCAGCCTTGCATCTGTTTCCCCAGGAGATCCATTATGTCACTCCACTTTCAAATAATTCCTTCCCTTGTTGAGAGGGGAGTGTGGTGTCTCTTGGGCTGTTCAGAGACTGCATCCTTGGCATACCTTAATCTTCACAACTTTGACCAGGCTGGGAGAGAGGCCTGCTTTTATTTTGTTAAATGTGGACTCTGTTTTTATAACATCAAGAAAGGAACCTTTATTTCAGTTTGAGTGTATCAGTGGTTCCCAACCTGGGGGCCTCCAGATGATGAACTCGCATCATCCCCTGCCACAATATATTGTAGCTGGGGCTGATGGGAGTTGGGAGAGCCAGCATGGTGTAGTGGTTAGAGTGCTGGACTAGGACCGGGGAGACCCGAGTTCAAATCCCCATTCAGCCATGAAACTAGCTGGGTGACTCTGGGCCAGTCACGTCTCTCTCAGCCTAACCTACTTCACAGGGTTGTTGTGAAAGAGAAACTCAAGTATGTAGTACACCGCTCTGGGCTCCTTGGAGGAAGAGCGGGATATAAATGTAGAAATAATAAATAATAATAATAATCCCCATATTCTGACCTATAAGTGTCATTGCTCACACTTAGCTTACCGGAAGCTGCTTGTGCTCTTCCTGCTCCTGCATGAAAAAGGGAATTATAAACTGAGAAGGCATGGCAATCTGTTCTGTTCAACATGCAGCAGTTATTCCTGCTGAAATAGTGGCGTTTCCCAGAGCTGTCAGGCAGTTTTGATGGTGGTTCTGCATTTAAACCTATGACCTTATATTGTTTGATATTAATAGAACTTGGTGCACAGGAGGCACTCTGCTGCATCTCCTAGTGCTGGGTTAAAATATTAAGTTTCTGTTGCTCCGTACCCATTTTTATAGTAAGCTGCAAAGCTGGGGGTTTGGTTGTTCACATGACTGCAATGTCATGTGGCCAAACCTTAAGCCATTTATAGCAACCTAATGCTAACGAGCAGGATCACAATAGGAAATGGCATTGCAGTATTAGGGGGAATTGTCTTGACATTGACATTTTTAAATTGCTTTTAGTGAGAAACTGAACACTCATGAGGCTGCCTTGGAGGAAAAATTAAGTTGTGGCTCACTGGTAGATAGGATGCTGAATAAAACAGCTGTAGCTCTTCCTTCATCCAGCAGTTTATCCCACCCAATGATTTTTGAAGGGAATAAATCCCCTTTTGCTAAGGTTACACTAGTTGAGTAATTTGGAATCATGCCTGTGAACGTAACATCTGCAGGAAATGTTGAATGGGCTTTCTATACTGTAACAATACTCCAGGTGGAGTTATGTTTAACAAGGTTTCATTATGTCACCATGCAGTTTGTTTTAACATAATCTAGTTTAGAGCGATTTGGTCAAATCTGAATGTAACAGACTTGAGGAAGACAATCCTGTCGGAGGTGAGACATGAGTTAAAAAAAGGACAAATGCCTCCTCATTTGGGAATCTAGCCAAACCTGTTGCAGTTAGAAATTGTGTTTAAAGATGCCAGTCGTCATCTGAAAATACTTGGTAGCTAGTTCCTGCGGGTTTACTAAACTGACTTGAAGATTCCAGAGGTAGAGATAGTGTCACAACGGATATATACACCACTTTTCGGCAAACGTTTGTAAAGCGGCTTGCATAGCAGAAGGAATGAGAACCTGGTTCTCTGTCCCAAAAAGGCATCCCTGGGAGGGCTGGTATGTTGAGCTCAGTAGGGACACTTGCTTTGCTGCCCCTGCTAAATATGTGAGCCACTGCTTTAAAAATGGTCAACACTTTGCCCACTTGGCAGGGGTTATGAATCTATGAACATGATCCAAATTAAAGCACTCTTTCTCTCCACCACCACCACCCTGCTGTGGAAGGAAATAGTGCTGGCTTGATTAAAATCCCATTATATCTTCGGTCTGACCAACATTACATAGGAAGCTGCCATATACTGAGTCAGACCATAGGTCCATATCACTCAGTATTGTCTACACAGACTGGCAGCGGCTTCTCCAAGGTTGCAGGCAGGAGTCTCTCTCAGCCCTCTCTTGGAGATGCTGCCAAGGAGGGAACTTGAAACTTTCTGCTCTTCCCAGAGCGGCTCCATCCCCTGAAGGAAATACCTTCCAGTGCTCACGCTTCTAGCCTCCCATTCATATGCAACCAGGGCAGACCCTGCTTAGCTAAGGGGACAAATCATGCTTGCTACCACAAGACCAGCTCCCTTCTTATTGAAGGAGTTTAATTTCTCTGTTGAAAATGACTTGACTTCTATTTGTGTCGGTCTTAAACTTTAAAAGTCTCTCCTAGAGATTCTTCACTGTCAGTTGCCTGTATATTCTGTTTGTAATTTTGATTAAGGATTTATTGGATGTGTAAGCCACCTAAGGGTGCAGTGGGGAAATGACTTTATTATCAAGCCAGAAGTTGTCGGTTTGAATCCCCGCTGGTATGTTTCCCAGACTATGGGAAACAACTATATTGGGCAGCAGCGATATAGGAAGGTGCTGAAAGGCATAATCTCATATTGCGTTGGAGATGGCAATGGTAAACTGTATTCTACCAAACTGTATTCTACCAAAGACAACCACAGGGCTCTGTGGGTGCCAGGAGTCGACACTGACTCGACGACACCCTTTACCTAATTTACCAAAATGCCTTCGTGGTTCTTACCATCTGCTTTACTGGGATAGATAAACTGCCTAAAATAGGCGCCGCACAAAAATTAAAAATAACTTGGGTCTTACCCCCTTTCACTTGTTAAGGGGAGGAAAGCAAAAGATCTTTCTTGGATTTGGGATTCTCGATAGTCCCATTTCAACAAGGTGTTGAAATGCAGCAGTGTGTGTTGCAATAAATACCTTCAACCCCAGAGAGGGGGATTGTATATGGAGGGTTAAGGGGCTTTCCTAGTGGAAGTGTCTGAAAGCTCTGCAATGTCAATTTGTTCACTTCTCACCTTTTCCCTTCCAGTGACTCTTCTTGTTTTTAAAATGAGCAATTTAGAGACTTTACCCTTTCTGGCTCTCAAAACACAGTATGTAGAGCTTTCCAGTAATCATTTTCTAGTGCTCTTAACAACAGTTTTCATTTATCCTTTGGACTTATGTTGACAATCTGTTGCTTTGAGCCTTCTAATTTGGATCAGACCGCTGTAATAACGTTGGGGGAAAAACATTTAGGGGAAAACAGACCCATTAAACGTCTAGCAAATGCATCTTGTGTTTGTGCTCCAATTTAATCATATATGTTTAGATTGGGAAGCTGTAACCATGTTGATTTAACTTCTTTTGGCATACATGAACTGGAAGTGTTGCAAGTTGTAAACATAGGAGAACAATATGATAAGCTTGCTCTTATATCTGATTATAGCTAGCTTACTTGCTTAAGATTCTCAGACTGGACTTTAGCTGTGTCTGTGACTGGCAGGACCACAGAAAATGCATGTTAGCCATAGGTGGGTCCGTAGCATAGTCATACCTCACAAAAGTTTGAGCCTATTGGAGGCCTGGGCGTTGCATTCAGGATAGCAGGACAGCAGTTGAAATGTCCTTATCTAGCTTGTTTGAGAATGAGAGCAGGTAGGCTAGAGCTGTCTAGGCGTATTGGGAATAAGTTCTAATGAATTTGTTGAGACTTTGGAGTAAATGTGCATAGATAGTAAATTGGGTTGACTTGGGGCTGCTTCAGCATCACTGAAGAAACTCTGTTTTAAGATGCTTATGTGTGTTGTATCTTAGTCCTGAAAAGAATGGAAGTTCAGGTGGCTCATCTGAGTGGGAAGATGGTGTTCTGGAAGGGGTCAGATGCACAGGCTGGAGGATGCTTGTAGATCCAGTTCTGTTACTAGAGGCCTGAGGATCCATCAGCTTAGGCTGGTGCAGCGACTGTGGTCTCTTCTGGACAGTGATAGTCTGGCCATAGTTCTTGGGATGTGGGTACATAAAAGAACATCTGCTCCCATCTCAACATACCAGTGCAACATACCAGGTCATCGTAGGAGGTCCTCCTTCAGACTCCATGTCTGAGGTAAGCCAGGTGGTGACCTGGGAAAGACCCGCCTTGGTTGCCGCATTCTGACTGCCTTCTTAGGGAGACTAGCCTAGCACCTTCACTGTTGTCTGGTGCCAGGCCCAAGACCTCTTTATTCTCCCAGGCCCTCTAAGCTGTCCTGACAGTTCAACTACTGTAGTAGTACGGTTTTGTTGTGTAGTACTATATCGGGCAGCAGCAATATAGGAAAGTGCTGAAAGGCATCATCTCATACTGCATGGGAGGAGGCAATGGTCAACCTCTCCTGTATTCTACCAAAGACAACCACAGGGTTCTGTGGTTGCCAGGAGTTGAAATCGACTTGACGGCACACTTTACCTTTTATGTGCTACGTCAATTTTCTGGAAACAATCCTTTAAGTGGTGGATGTATAAAGTTCTAATTAAAATGGTAACATTTGAATTCTGTTTGTCTTGTGTATATTGTGGTGTTCTTTTCCCAAAATGCACACAACCATTTTAATCACAATTTCCTTCCCTAGCCAAACCGACCCCTGTCCGCTCGTCATGGTAATGAGCAGACCAGGGTTGGTTTGGCTAAGGATGGAAATTGTGATGATGATGCATACTTCCCATGCAACATTGCCAGCTCCTTTAATTGCAACTGATGTTGGCTAAGCAGCATGTTGGAACAAGAGCAGCAAACAAATCCAACAATTTGGAATATAAATAAGTTCAAGTGGCCACTGGAATTGATGGCTGTTCTAGTCTTTTGGACTAGCATAAAAATTGAAACCATAATCTGGCATGTGTCTAAGCATGTTGAATATGCACAACATCCACGCCACTGCAACTCTAGAACTTCGTAGGAATCTTGTTTCAGTTTTGCATAATATTATTTAGCGGGGAAGTGTTTAGGCTGCTGAAGACTGTGCGATATGCAAAATGGTTTGCAATATAAGTGTTTTGCTGAAACAGGAAAACATCTGAATAGTTGGAGAACTAACATGAGGCCCTTATTTACTCTGGTTCAAGCTTTATGTTGTGCTTGAGAGTTATGCCAAATGGACAGCAGTCCAGATGAAGCCATCTGTCCTTTATAAGTGGCAAACACAATAGAGACTCTTCCAGTTTTAGTTTGAATGCACCTTAATTAAAACAAGTCATAACCACCAATCTTATGTCAGCATAGGGAAACTGACTAAACTGCTCCTACAATTACCCATAACATTCTTGGGCAAAATCCATCCAATGTCTACAGGTCAAGTTGATTCAACTTCTGCCAGCTTGGCAATTGCAAAGAGACTGAAATGGTGAGAAACAGCAGCATTTCTAATGTGGCAAAGAGTCTGTGTGAAGTGACCCTCTGCTTATGTATGGTGACTTTTCATTTTCTTTTCTCAGTGCCAGCACAAAATACTTCAAGCTCAGAAAGAAACATAGGCAGGCACCAGGCAGAGAAGGTATCCTGTTAAGTTTAATTTTGCTTAAGTCGGGGCTTGCCACATCCCAGATATCAGGGGGCCATGGCACCTAGAAATGTAACCAAGGCACCTAGACTAGCATCTTTAGGGAAAAGGAGAAGCCAATTTTTCCTCTCCCCTCCTTAGTGTCCCTCATTAATTCTGATAATTTTGCCAAGGCCCAATGTAGAGTATAAGCGAGGTTGATTGATTAAGTGCCGTCAAGTTGGTGTCAACTCTTAGCAACCACATAGATAGATTCTCTCCAGAGTGATCTGTCTTCAACTTGGCCTTTTAGTTCTCTCTGGTGCATTCGTTGGTGTCGTCATCGAGTCCATCCACCTTACTACTGGCCGTCCTCTTCTTCTCTTTCCTTCAACTTTTCCCAGCATTATGGACTTCTCAAGGGAGCTGGTTCTTCACATGAGTCCGAAGTATGATAGTTTGAGCCTGGTCATTTGTACCGCGGGTGGAAATTCTGGATTGATTGGTTCTAGGATCCATTTGTTAGTTTTCCTGGCTTTCCGTGGTATCCTCAAAAGTCTTCTCCAGCACCAAAGTTCAAAAGCATCAATACTTTTTCTATCTTACTTCCTCAAAGTCCAGCTTTTACATCCATGGAGTGTCACGGGAAAAACCATTGTCGGAATGATTCTAATCTTTGTGGATATAGACAGGTAACGGCATCTAAATATCCTTTCCAAGGTGGGCTAAAGACCACCTCCAGCCTCAAAGGCAGGATGCCTCTGAGTACCTGTTGCAGGGGAGTAACAGCAGGAGTGAGGGCATGCACATACCTCTTGCCTGTGGGCTTCTCAGAGGCATCTGGTGGGCCACTGTGTGAAACAGGATGCTGGACTAGATGGGCCTTGGGCCTGATCCAGCAGGGCTGTTCTAATGTTCTTATGTTCTTATTGCAACCCTGCTGAGTGCTAGTCTGTGGCTTATTTCTTGACTGCTGGATCCTTTCCTGTTGACAGTTGATCCTAAAAGGCAGAAGCTACCCACCACGTCAGTGTCTTCATTGTCAATTCTGAGGCTGCTTGCTGTACCCGTTGTCATTAGTTTCGTCGTCTTTACATTTAATTGTAGTCCCATTTTTTCACTGTGCTCCTTGACTTTCATTACTAGAGCTTGCAGATCATCTGCATTCTCAGCTATCAGAGTGGTGTCAACAGCGTTAGTGCAGGTTATGGATGTTTCTTCCTCCAACTTTAAAACCACGCTCATCTTATAAGCAAGGTTACTTAGTGAGAAATAGTATGGATATGTACAGTTTCTTAACTGTATACATCTATGGGGAAAGGTGGATACCAGCACCTTAAATTGGAGTCTGGAAACCGGCTGTCAGTACTGCTGCATAAGCATTGCTGTTAGATTTTCCACATTCATCTGCACCATGCATTTGGCTGATCAAAATGAGTTAACAGTTTTCCTACTGTAGGGTAGTATCTGTAGGGTAGTATCTCTTAAAAATAAAATGTTAATCTTCAGGGCCACACATTTTAACTGGCCTGGTGCTGTCCCCGACCCATCTTCCCAGATCCGTCTCACTTTATGCAGGGCTTTGGAAACACTTGAGAGTGAGGCTGTGCCTGGCACAGAGACTCCTCCAGGCTTTCTGTGATGCACAAATAATTCAAGAGGGGAGGGTTCTCGCTACTTGCTGGGCATTCCAGTGCAAGCCATTGCAAAAAGCTTATGGTTGCCCCTAGCGACCCACGCTTGTAGGCTCTGGTTTGTCTTGGGAAGTTTGGAGAATGAGAAAAGAATGCTTGTTAGCAATCTCCTCCTTTGACAAACACATTTTTTAAAATATGCAGGGAGCTGGGACTTGGATACCACAGAATTAACTGCTCACCTTCTTATGTATGTTTGTTTGTTTTATATATTTTTATACCGCCCAAAACTTACATCTCTGTACATAACTTACGTTATGTTGGAGAATGCTAACTCTATGTTAGGTTATCCTAAGCTTGCTCATTGGTTCGAGCTTTCTTTAGTATAGGTCTAGTAAAACCACTAGCATCACTTCAAAACTAGTTACAACCTTTGCTTTATCTATGAGGTGTAATTAGGCCATTTGGTGTCCTGTTGGTTTCATGGCTCATGGCAAACAAAGTATAATCTTCGGTGCTAGGCGCGCAGTTGTGTTCTCCCACATTCTTGTCCTTGTGGCTTGGTGGTGTGTATTCTAACTAGAAATGGTGGGCGAGGCTGCTCAGATCCTGCCCTGCTCTTCCACTGCTCTCATTCCTGTTGCTCGTTCTGTGGAGACGCCTAGTGTTCAGTGGCGAGTCATTCCGAATGGTGGAGCCCACACACTTTCCAGAGAGATTCTTGTCTATGCGCTAGGTTAACTGGTTAGTTGTGTAGCAGTATTACATGTGTGTTAGCTTTGTTTATGTAGTGATCCATTAGTACTACAAAGCTTGGAATAAAAGCCTTTTGTAAGGCCGGAAAAGAAATAGAATTCTTAATGTGTGTGTTCTTCCACCTACCCCAGTCCAAAATTTGGTGGGGGAGGGCGGGTGGGTGGGGGAAGAATAATTGCTTAGCTGTTAAGTGGATTGTTTTTTCAGTCTCCGAACAGTGGTGAAATCGTGTTACACTTCCCCTTTTTCAGACTGCAGTTTTAGTTCTGTATAGGGTGAATGTACTTGGTAGAGAAATGGACAATGTTGTGACATAAACTTCGTTCTTGTTGTGATCGTTTTTAACACATAGAGATCTTCAGTTTTCAGTGGCATTGTGAACTGCTTTTCAGCAGCTGCTTAGCCTTTCAAATAAAGGTGAATTTCATACTAGCTCTTGATCTCAGTTCTGCAATTAGAGCTAGATGAGAGTTCAGATGGTTAATGGAGCTAAACTGGAGTAAAAGTCATACTTCAGGGATACTAACTGTAATAATTGACTGGTTACAGCTTGAATTATGTATGCTTTCACATGGCAGCATTGATTGAACACTAAAGACTTGTTCTCCTGTCCCTGGAGAAGTTAATCTGTCATAGTTAAAAGCAAAGAAATGCAAGTTGTATTGTAATAGCTTTTTCTCTTGTTTGCTGAGGGCTTAAGAGTAAAGCATCAATCTATTTTACACTTTAAAGCAGTGCATAAAGCCTATTGGTATCAGTATTTAGATGGAACAACCCAATCCTAAACATGTTTCCTCTGAAGTGACTCGTGGAGTTCAGGGATAGGAGCTTGCTCCATCCACCCCATGTTGCCTGTGGGTGAGAGTGCTTAGAACGGGAGTCTGTCTTAGAATGGACAGTGGTGTTTCCAAACTCTGTTCTTGACTTGGCCAACAGAGAAACTTTTTGTGGTGTTTAAAAGTTTTATCTTTCTGAAGATTGAATTCTGAGTTCAGGCTCCATAGAACGGAAGAGAGCAAACCAAACTCTAATGATATTGCAACTTCCAAGTGTGTTGGTCAGTTTCCATCCCAGTAATGTAAATATCTTAAATAGGGTTGCAAAACAAAACAAAAAAATTGGAGTGCTCAAGCTCTTAAAAACTTCAGCCAGCATTCAAGAACTATGCAACTAGTTCTGTGGGCCAAGGGGCTCAGGTTAGAATTGCTTTCTCAGACATCAGTCCCACATTCTGCTTTTGAAACTCAGGGGAATCTTCAAAAACATTTGTGACGTAGCATAGAAGGGTTTTTCTCTGGGTGATTCCAACCAAGTAAATAAGTCACGGGATCCATAGAAACTTTTGTGTGAGCTTATTCTACATTTATCAGAAGTCGTTATTTCAGGTTTCAATCCAGAATGGTTTTCAGAGTAAACGTCTTCCATTGGCAACATGAATCTTTAAGTAATAGTTCCCTTGAGTAATTTTATTGGAGGAAAAAAACCCCTGGGGAGTATTTCTGTAAAGCTGCTCATCCTGCATTGTATTTTGTGTATGTCATTGATCAGGTATGCAAGTAGAGTTTCCAGAGTGAAGCCTGCTAATTAAAGTCTTTGTACTGTTGCACAAAAGCACAAGATCATGGCCTTCACTAGATGCCCACAGCAGCATGGGAGACTTGGGATATGCTACGGAACATGTGGGTGATACTACTAATAGTAATATTATTTCACCTTTCAAGCAAACAGTTCTCAAAATGGTTTAGATAGCAAAATAAAATCGTGAGCCCTTTTGGAACAGGGAACCATCTTAAACACACTCTCTCTCTCTCTCTCTCTCTCTCTCTCACACACACACACACACACACACACACACACACACACACACACACGAGACACATTTTACCTTTTGGTTTCCCCCTAGGAAGATATGGCTAGGAAGATATGGAAGCTAGGAAGATATGGGGCAATTATACCTCCCTTTTTTGTGAGAAAATAATAAAAACAAGGTTTGAAATATGAGAAACTGCTTGGGGTTTTAATGTCAATGTTAAAAGTGTTGGGTAACATACCTTTTTTCTCTTCTTGATTTGAATAGAACCTTCAGATAAAAACTTTGGCAGATGATGTGGTAAGATTCTCCAGTGCTTGGGTTTGTGTTTCTCTAGTGCATGCTGCTTGTGTTGCATCAGACTGTGGTCAGTGAAACATGAAATGCTCTGCTGGGTGACTTGCATCTTCCTATGAGGAGGCTAGCTTTAGACAAGATTCCCTACCATTTGGCTAAAAGACCCCATCTACCTTGTCTCATATCCCCCCCCCCCCCGAGTTCTTCTTCCACCATAATCATTCACAGACCTGGACACTTCTAAGCCAGCGTGGTGTAGTGGTTAGAGTGCTGGACTAGGACCGGAGAGACCCGGGTTCAAATCCCCATTCAGCTATTTAACTAGCTGGGTGACTCTGGGCCAGTCACTTCTCTCTCAGCCTAACCTACTTCACAAGGTTGTTGTGAAAGAGAAACTCGAGTATGTAGTACACTGCTCTGGGCTCCTTGGAGAAAGAGTGGGATATAAATGTAAAAAAAACACACACAAAAAAACTCCTGACAGCCTAGACCTTCATATGTGGATGTGAGTGCAGTAAGAATATCTGTCTGAAGCAATATGTAATAAGTAATAAGGTCACTCTAGAGCAGTAAAGGCCAATCTCTGGGGTGTGAGTGAAGGGAAGAGAGCTGGTCTTGTGGTAACAAGCATGACTTGTCCCCTTAGCTAAACAGGTGCTGCCCTAGTTGCATATGAATGGGAGACTAGACGTGTGATCACTGTAAGATATTCCCCTCGGGATGGAGCCGCTCTGGGGAGAGCAGAAGGTTCCAAGAAGGTTCCCTCCCTGGCAGCATCTCCAAGATAGGACTGAGAGAGACTCCTGCCTGCAGCCTTGCAGAAGCCGCTGCCAGTCTGTGAAGACAATACTGAGCTAGATGGACCCATGGTCTGACTCAGTCTATGGCAGCTTCCGATGTTCCTTTTTGCCAAGCTCCACAAATGAAGGCCAAAGGGCCAGCCCTCTGTTTCTGGATGTGGCTTTTGCCTCTACAGGCAACAGTGTCAAGGAGGGTCTGAGAAGGGCCTGATTACCTGTTGTATCCTGCCCCACGAGCCCTCTAGATCCCCTCCAGCTGTATCACTCACCCCTACAGCCTATACTACTTGTGGCATGTTTATCACAGGTTGGTTGTGAATGATGTTCTAGAACATATCTTAATGAAATATTTAGTTACAGCCCAGTTATTTCAGTATCCATGAAGAATGCTGAAGCTATTCTAAGAAGCTGGCCAGCTCTCCGATTCTTGATCCAGCAGCATGTGTACAGGGCAGGGTGGACACACTTCCGCGGTGTAATCCTCCCTTCCCTTGCAAGGCCGTTGCTGTGCCTGGCACACTACACTGCAGCCAGGCAATCCATACAAAGCAGAGGTCCTTGCCTGTTTCCTTCAATAGCATTACCAGCCTCTCTTTATTTCGGGTGCCTTAGTAGGCAGTCTAGGAGAAGCAGGAGCATTGTATTCACTTTTTACTAATATATATGCCAGCATGCATGCACTGTTGAAAAGAACAAACTGACTTAACCATTCTAACATTACCCTCAACTAATGTCTATTAACTTTACATAAGGGCTTTGGATGCAGTATAATGGCTAACTTGTTTTTTTTACAATAATTTGCACGAAAGAGACTGTACTTAAACCCTACAATGATTTTAAGATATTTTAAACCAAGCTTCTAATGAGCAACAAAAACAAATCTGCCATCTGGCTATATCAAGTATAAATGTGCACCAATCTGCAATTTGATGAGAACTGGATGTTCCTTTTAGCTATGAGAAATATCCATACAGGTAGGGCTGTGTGTTTGCACTGTGGTTCTGTGAATGTGCCCCACAAGCATGGAATCTGATGTGGAGCAGAACGAGCACATGGAGAAGAGGCTGGTTTCTTACATGAAATGACGCAGGCAACACCTGCTGAAATCTCATAAGCCAAAGAGGTGGTGTGCCTTGTCTGCTTTCCTGCTCCTCCGATGCAAAGCAAATGCATTTGTGCAAAATAAGCATATTTGCTTAGTTTGCATACTATATACCGATTTGCAGAACGAGGTTTTTCTTGATTCAGAACTTGGGTAAATTTTGTGTAGAGTTGTTGGGCTCTTCAGTTGATGTTGTTCTTAAACCCTGCACACAGCCTTGATCACAGGCAAGTGATCCCTACACATGAAGTTATTTGGTCTACCATTGCTTCTGATTCAAGGGAATACTTGAGTATAAATGGATTGCATTTTAAAGTAGAATAAATCCCATGTTTGGAAAAACATAGCTCTTGTAGTACAGTCTCGGAGTTCTAAGTGTATGGCTTCATTATCTTTGGCATGATTAATGTGGTGGCGATGCACAATATGATGAGTAAATGTGTCTCTGTATGTACTGACTGCTAAAGAAAACATTTGTTCTTTCCACAGCGTGACAGAATAACCAGTTTTAGGAAATCAGGTGTCAAAAAGGAGAAACTGTTAATTCAGCACCCCATTGACTCGCAGGCAACTATAAACGAACTGCCCATGGCTCAGCCACTCTATGATGAGCGTTCAATGAATTTGTCAGAAAAAGAAGTGATGGACCTGTTTGAAAAAATGATGGTAAGCATTTTGCCTAACCTGCAAGTTTGTACATGTACTATGAACAATAAGTAAAGTGAGACTTCTGTGTTTATCAGTGTTTCCGTTCTTATCGGTTGGTTGTTGACCCTCTGAGCAAAGAAGTTAATTCTCACTCCAGGACAAATGCAGACACTAATTAAATAATGCATGGAAAGGAGATAGATTGGGATCAGTATATGGGCACTCCAACATTGATTTAAACTTGGTTGTTTTGATGGAGGATTGAAAGGTGCATTATGGTTGCTGTGAGGGTTCTGCCAAAAATAAGAACTCGCTTGCTTTTTGATAGCTGTGGGTGGGTAACGGAGTAAAAGCAAAGTGTGCCGTGGAGTCGATTTCGACTCCTGGCGCCCGCAGCTCCTTGGGGTTGTCTTTGGTAGAATACAAGAGGGGTTTACTGTTGCCTCCTCCTGCGCAGTATGAGATGATGCCTTTCAGCATCTTCCTATATTGCTCCTGCCTAATATAGGTTTTTCCCATAGTCTAGGAAACATACTAGCGGGGATTCGAACCGGCAACCTTCAGCTTGTTAGTCAAGCATTTCCCCACTGCTCCACTTAAGGTGGTAGGGGTAATGGAGACTTCCATGCAATAACAGCCAGTCAGAGGAGGAGTACTTCAGCATATTGTGGCAGGGACAAGTATGAGCCAGCATAGGGAAGTCATTTTTGAGTGGCACCTAGATGGCCACTGTAACATGTTGCAGCCCTAAGCCCTGGAATAACCCCTCGCAACAATGCTCATGTGGATAAGAGAAAGCTCACTAACTCTTCCTGTCACATGACAGTGCATATTGGCCCTAAGGCCTCTAGTAGCAAAATGGTGGAGAACTTCAAAGCTTTTTCTGCATATCGACCTCCTCCTTAGAATGGCCTTTTCTCTACTTGCCATTTCAGACACTAACAATATTTGAAATGTCCGGTGCTACTTTTAATGAAGCTTAGGAGTCATTCTAGTTTGAGACAGCAGTCGCTTAGCCTCTAACTGGTCGTTTCCAGTGGCCGTTTGCCAGGTTGTGCCAAACAGTCGTGGCATTTTGGGAGACTGACTCTTATGTCTTTAGCCGAGAGCTCCTTTGGGCAGAAGCTCGCAGTGTGTGTGGTGATTGTTCCATTGTTTATAAACAACTAGTTATTTTTCTGTGCGAGCTGCTTTGAAAGCTTTTGTTGAAAAACTGCTTCTTTCTTGGGAATGCCAAAGCAGGTTATTTGCCTGCAGCTAAGAGCTATGTCAGCACACTGCCCCCTGTTAACTGGACATAATGTAGTGGAAATGCCATGCTTTAATCCACAATTAATTATTTAAGCAATTAATCATACTGTTTGACTTGATCCTTTATACAAATAACAAGCCTCTTTCCTTAACTGAAGTGCAAACTCTTCAGTGCAAGTGAATTGGAATACATTTATTTGCACTCACGTGGAGAGAACATAAGAACAGCCCTGCTGGTTCAGACCCAAGGCCCATAGAGGAGAGCTGGTCCTGTAGTTGCAAGCATGACTTGTCCCCCAAGCTAAGCAGGGTCCACCCTGGTTGCATATGAATGGGAGACCACATGTGAGCCCTGTAAGATATTCCCCTTGGGGGATGGAGCTGCTCTGGGAAGAGCAGAAGGTTTCAAGTTCCCTCCCTGGCAGCATCTCCAAGATAGGGCTGAGAGAGACTCCTGCCTGCAACCTTGGAGAAGCCACTGCCAGTCTGTGAAGACAATACTGATCTAGATAGACCAATGGTCTGACTCAGTATATGGCAGCTTCTTATGAATCCCATCTCTTCGGCTAGCACGCTGCAAAGGTGAGGAGTGATACCAATATCACCCTCCTCCTCCTCCTCATTATTATTATTATTATTATTATTATTATTATTATTTTGATTTCTATACTGCCCTTCAAAAATGGCTCAGGGCGGTTTACACAGAGAAATAATAAATAAATAAGATGGTTCCCTGTCCCCAAAGAGCTCACATTCTAAAAAGAAACATAAGACACACATCAGCAAGAGTCACTGGAGGTCCTGTGCTGGGGGTGGAGAGGGCCAGTTACTCTCCCCCTGCTAAATAAAGAGAATCACCATGTTAAAAGGTGCCTCCTTGCCTAGTTAGCAGAAGAAACGTATATCTTACTTTTACGTGGCTTAATGTATATCTTCCACTTCAGAATCCCAAGGAAACCTGTCACTTAGCACAAATTTCAGCTTTGTTTATGAAATAATTCCATAATCGCACAAGAATGCTACAGTATGCCATTTTGGATAGAGTTTACAAAAGAGGCCATGCAGATTGTATCCTAGCTTAAACAGCTCAGAACTTCTAATTTCAACTGAATTAAGTAGCGTATTCTTAAGAGTAGATGGCCAAATGTGGAGACTGTTGACGATCAAAATAATGTTGACTGATTTTCTCCAGTGACTGTCCAAAATGCGGAGACCAGCTCATGTGGGGCGAGCGCTTAATGGCTAGCAAAGGGCAGTTTAGGGCATTTATCATAGTTAAGTGGAACAAAATGGAGTATTATGCCCTATTTTTTAAAAAATGGAATGATGTGGTGCTAACCGCTCTGGTGGTGTACCCTTTTCTTTATAGTATTTTCTATCAATACTGAGTACATAGAGAAACTATGAAATTCTTTGATCTGGAACTTTATGGTGATCAGCTATATTGGGGAAATGTTGCTCACACTCTGTTAATCTATTAATTGCCTGTTCCTTTCACTATGGGTTGCAGATCATGTGCAGTTTGCTGTCTCCTTTTCCTCCTGTTGCTAAGCCTTGAGTAGGAAAGTATGCATGCATGCAGTTTCTTCCTCCAATGAATAAAAAGGGTTTAAGGGGTGCATTAGATCTATTCCTGTAAATGGATTAGGGTAACGATGTTAAACAACCTGTCTGGAGTAAACCAATCATCTCTGCTCCTTCGTTAAATGTGGAGCAATTCTTAGCATCTGTAGTCACAAAGATTAACTTAAAACTATGAAGTAATAAACAAATCCTCGTAATGTTATGCCTGTTTATTTACAGGAAGACATGAACCTCAATGAAGAACGAAAAGCTCCTTTAAGGAATAAGGACTTGACGACAAAACGTGAGATGGTTGTCCAGTACATTTCTGCAACTGCCAAATCTGTAAGTAGGAAGCCTCCCTACACCACAAGATAGGTCAGACTAATACGCTTAGCATCATCTGCAGTTTTCAACTCAAATCTTCAGATTTCTGCTTCAATTTACCCTTCCTAGAGTGCTTACAAAGCTTTCTTCATAAAATCCTTTAAAATGCCTTCAACGATGGATAAAAGCCTTAATTAGAATGTATTACATATCTCAACTGCTCAGTAATCTGAAACATGATGCTGTCTTTACTGTAAACCAATAAGTATCCTAAATCCACTGCTCTAGAATAATCGGGGCTTTTCACAGTATCTCTTGCACAGTTAAGCACAAACTTGGAGATGCTGATAGGACTGTTAAAGCAAGGTGTAAAAGTTATCCTAACTCCCCGAGCATATTCTGTGCTACTCTCACTGATGCCCTAGATTCAGCACCATTGAAAATAAAGGCTGGGATCAAAGAACCATACACTCAGCTCTGTGTTTAGTATAGAGTTCAGATCCCTTCATCCCAAAGGCAGAACCTCATACTGCCTGATAGGATTGCTTCACTAAACCCTCTGATGCAGCAAGGAACTGCTTTGGGGTGAGAAACTCTTTTGCCCATTCACCACCGCTTGCACATACCTAAGGGACCTCTTGAATTCTGAAAGAATTAATGGAAAGTGGTTCAGATCTAAAGTTACTTCATTTTAGTGACTCAACACATGTGTGACTGCCTGAATTGACAGCATTATATCTAGTATGAAGCTTTATTTTGTACACAATAAATTGCTGACTCTCAGAAGCATGGGACAGTATGTGCTTGTGACTGTCTTATGATCTAGGCTTTGGAACGGCACAATAACTCATATTCCAAAGCTTGGAAGCTCTACATTGTTAGTGTTGCAAATGCCACATTTAGTTCATTTGTTTTGGCATTTGACATGGGGAACCTGTAAAGACCCCTAGGTAAAGTGGTGTGCTGAAGTTCTTTGTTAAAAGGACGAGGGGGAAAGTGTTGCATTTTCCCATTGGACACAGCCTTTGTTTGCTTTTATCAACATAAACTGAATTGAGACTTCCAGTGGAAAATATAGCTACTGCAGAACATAGGTTGAATTGTGTAGGCAGACTGACATTACTGTCCTTAAATATGTTTACTTAAAAGTGATACTGCTTTTTGAAATTACTATAATTATGAATT
This sequence comes from Hemicordylus capensis, assembly GCF_027244095.1. Taxonomy (NCBI): domain Eukaryota; kingdom Metazoa; phylum Chordata; class Lepidosauria; order Squamata; family Cordylidae; genus Hemicordylus; species Hemicordylus capensis. The sequence goes on from NC_069667.1 coordinate 27,396,523, forward strand.
CTTACTTCGAAGTAAAAGTATCCAGAATTATGAATGAATTTATTATTACAGTCAGAGACCAGCCATCAAAAAATAAAATGGAAAATAAAATTAAAGTAAAATCAAATCAGAAACAGGACTGGGTAATAGAGTATCAAAACATATACAGACAGAGGTCTCAGTGACAATCCATCAACTGCTCGCGTCTTGGTTTGCCTGCTTCGGCACAGAATCTGGCTACCCCAGCTGGAATGGCTACATACTGGTCTGCCAGAAGAAAGGAAGTCTAATAGTCTTCTGATTGACCTGGCATGTTTTTTTATAAGTGGTTCGATCCAGGCAATGTGAATGTCCCTTAATATTAACAGTATAAAAGCACATGTGAGATGGGCTCCGTATTGCCCGAACCGCATGGACATAGCCAGTTCCTAAGCAGTATTCTCTTAAATCTGCCATCCAAAATGGCAGAAGGCAGGGCATGAAACCGTGCCAGTGAGAAACTGTGCCGCGCTCTCTTCTGGTTTAGAGTAGTCAAATTTGTAAGGTATGCCCCTGGCTGAGGGTGGTATGAGAAACCACCGGGAATGCTACTGAGGTTAACAAGACTTAAATCAGATTGCTTGTCCATATCCACAATACGTGGTTTAATAATTGCTTTGGCGGTGTCATGTCCCAATGAAAGTAGATACTGTGGAGAGAGGCCATATCTGCCCAATTTATCATGGAGGCTCTTACACCAATTAGAATGGAACTAATCTTTCAATACCAGGGGGGACAGGCCCTAAATGCAAAAATATAATTTGAGCCAGTAATTAAATGTGTGAAGCCACCCCTGGGCCTTGACTCTGGTTAAACCCACCTCTAAGCGTAGGGTGACATTTGAAACACATCTAGGCATCTGGAACAAGGCATGAAGGAATCCAGACTGAACAACTTCCATGGGTTTGAAGCTGCAGGTGGAACAGATCTGGACCCCACATAGCATCTGTGCCAATGTTTTGGCCTGGTATACCTTGACAGCTGCTGGGATAAAATAGCCCCCTCTAGTATGGGCATAGTTTAATACAGCAGATGGCACTGCTCTGTGCACTTGTTGCAGCATGTTCGCATTGTGTACCCCATGTACCATTTGCGTGGAAAACTATGCCCAAGTACTTATAGTTCCTAATCTGCTCCTGCTAGTTTGCCATTTGCATTCTTAGTCTTTTGGGTATTTGCCAAAAGACAGAAAGGTTATGGTATTTATGACTAGAGACTCATCTTTTCAGAATTGTGTACGTCCGTGTAGTGCTCTTCTCATGCCAACCGATGTCCTTGATAGGATAGCCGCATCGTCGGCATAAAGTAGGATTGAGATGGGTCTGCCTGCTAGCTTAGGCTGCTGAAGGTTGGGATTATCCAGAAGGGGAGTATTCAGAATTAGTTTTCATCTATCTTAACACTTTCCAGCACAAAGAGTTTCCAGTGCATTGGTTACCTTCTCATTTTATTGAAAAGGTGTCTCCATTTCAGGGTAGTGCATGAAGTTTACCTCCAATTCCTTTTGCTGTTATGGCACTTCTGTTTAACTGCTGCTGAGTGTCTAAAGTCACACTTTGCAGTCCTACCAAAACAGAGTATAGCTGCATGTTTTCTAATTTTCCTTGGTATCTAAGGGCAGAAATATGTTTCAAGTGATAAGTGAAATTTGCCACTAGCCTAACTTCACTAGAATTACATGATGCACAGGGTCTTGCTTTGAAATTCCAATGAATCTTTTCCCAATTTAGTACTTGAGTTATTGTTCATAGTAAACTGCTTTGGGAAACCCAAGCGTGCATATTCAGTACTGTTTTTCAAATACCTAAAGGCAGAAACGTAATCATTCTACACAACTAAATCTGAGTGCAAAATGCAGATAACAGTACATGAATAATCATGTGTTATGTTAAAATGAAGTAGTAAATGAGATTATGTTTGTGTTTGCCCAATTTGTTTATAAATATGGAGCTGAGTGGAGATAACTCAGAAAGAATCGTAAATACACAGCTTAAAACATGCAAACTGTGCAACAGCACACATAATCAAACTTAAACACACAACTATATTTACTGGCAATAACATGTTCTTGCCAGTTGATCTCTTGAGTGAAGATACAGAAAGCTGAATCTGCTTTATTAAATAGACATACAGATTTTATGGACATGTCTCAAAAATCCAGAGTTGAAGGCATTGCATCCGACACAGTGTAATAATGCAGTGCACAGCTTCTTGAAAAACAAGTCTAGGGTTATAATTGACATACTGTGTTTACCCAAATCAAAGATGACTCTGAATTTAAGATGATCCCCTTTAAAAAGTAGTGGATAAATACAAGTTATACCTGAATTTACTCAATCTATCATCTTTATTACGGTCCAAGACCAGCATAAGATAGAACAATAGAGTATGATTCAAAAACAAATTTTGGAATAGTAAGATCATATTACCTACATTTACTCAAAAGGAACAGGGCTCTGAATTAAATGAGGCCTCCTGATTTCTCTGAGATATGACCTTATCTTGGATTTGGGTAAATTTAGTATTTTCTTGGACTTCATCTGGAATTTGTAGTATTGATTAGTGCTTGGCAACAGAAAATGTTCCTCAAACAAAATAAGCAAAATGTTGAGCTGTGCTTTGTTGTGAACCACAATTGTGTTTGGGGGAAAACACAACAATTGTGGTTATGAAACACTGCTATGGCTGCATTAATACACTTCGTGTTAACCAGCATTCATACAGGCCCTTCCTATAATAAGCCAGTTAACTAGTCATATTTATTTTCATACAACAATAAATGTGTAAGCTAGTGTAATTGATAGGCGTGGATTGGGAGACGTCTCAAATCTCTAAGCTAGGGAAGGTAGCCTCTGGCAAGTTGCTGTGTCTCCACTTAACTTATTGTTAGGATGAAACAGGACCACCAACATACAGAGGAAGGCCAGGGCATAAGGAATTAAATACACTTAATATGTACAGGCAGGATTGTAAAGTTCATGGTAAAACATTTGAACATTCAAAACATATGTAGAGTGTACCTCTTCCAGGAGCTTGCTAATTTCTGTTCAGTGTTATTGGTTCTTGCTGATCTTCTAACAGATTCTATTTTTTTTTCCTTGTCCTTCAGTCACGAAAGGCCAATGTGCACCAAAATTTAACATAGGTTTCATATGCATTAAAAACTGACCTGCTGATCTAACTTTGCAACACTTCTTGGTCTACAGTAATTATGGGCAGAAGGCAGCTGTATGCTGTCTGATGTTTCTGCTCAAGGCAGATGATGTGGATGAGTGACTATCTGTTTCTTGAATTGTAACTATATAATAATGTAAGTGTTAGCATGGCTACAAAAGCGAGAAAAGGTGTACTAGCTTTATCAGTACAGAGCCAGGAGTGTTGATGTATCAGACATGTTCAACAGAAAATTAGTTTGAGAGAGTCTATGAAGGATGTTACTTCTCCATCCAAATCTAGACTAGCAAAGTTATTGCTAGAGTAAGTTGGTATCCAGTTACTCCAAAATGGTGCTTTAGTGTCAGTGTAATAACGAAAAGGCTGACTTGACATGAAAGGGCAGTGCTTTCAAAAAGTTAGTGGTAAAATTGTCCAGCAAAGGGTATATTGCTGATTGACTTGGGTGCTCTTTCAAAACAAAGAGAACACCAGGCAGCACAGTTAATAATTTCTACTGGTAGGTTTGGGCAGGGGGATGCTTTATTTCACTGGCTATAGAGCAAATCTAGTAGATTAACATAGTAACTTCTTGGTGGATATTTGCCCTGTCATGTGAAAAGGACTCATTCTGAGAAGTGCTTGGGAACAGTAGTAAGGGAGAGGTATAGACATCTCACATTCAGAGGTATGAAGGGCTTTGCCCAGTGTTGAAGCACCAATTTAATAGTTTGCATCTGCATGTAGCATGTGTTCCTCTTCCTATCTTTTTTTCCTGACATAAAGTCTGTATATGTATACAAAAACTGTGGTACAAAATCCATATACGTATACTGTATATGTATACAAAATCCTCCATATGGCTCATCTCTACAGCCCCAAAGGACTTGGGAGATGTCATGTTGATTCCTGAACTCCCACTTGCATGTTTTTTGGGGGAGAAGAGAAGCCATGTGGGTGGGACCTTTGGGAAGCTGGCATTGGGGCCAATATGTCTGCACCTACATTACTTCTCCTGTGTAGCTGTCACAGGGTTGCTTCCCATGGTTAATATCTGAAGGCTTTAAGGTTGGGGAGGTCTGGTTACGGTTGCCACAGACTCGGTTACTGGTGACCCGAAACCGGGCCTTTTCTAGGGTTGCCCTGGGACTTTGGAATGTGCTTCCTAACAAAATTAGAGCCTCTTCTTCTCTGGATGTTTTTAAGAAGGACCTGGAAGCATACCTGTTTAGTCAGGCTTTTGGCTTATAGTTCTAAAGTTGTTTTGAAAATCTTTGGACAGCCAATTAGCACAATGCTTATATTCAGTGTAGTGGTGAATAGTACACAGTATTCACATTCTTGCTATAGTAGGACTAGCAAACTATTCTCAAAATAGTGAGATGTATACAAATAAAGTTAATCCTTAATCCTTTCTATGTATTATTGAAATCATTGAGGCAAGTTGTGACTATCTTAAGTCCCATTAATGTAGATCAGAATTTACTTGCTCTGGTTACAACCCCCAAAGTGCCTAATTTTGACTGTAGCTGTTAAAATGTTTGCCTAATAAATGAACATATTGAGAGAATGTGAACACAGGAACTAATATACAAATCATTAGCCAAGTCAGTGTCTCTTTTATTATATTAAAATATTATGGATGCAGACAAAATACTGCTTGTAATCTAAGCTTCCACAGTTTGAGGAAAAGATGAATGTTTTCTATGTCTATTAAATATCTAATAGTTACTAACTGCTGAGCACATAGCTAGTTGTGTGAAATGCTTCAGCTTACTAATTTCTGCTTTTGTTTGGTTTCTTTTTATCTCTACTCTCCACTGATCACTGCATGCAGATTATCGGAAGTAAAGTTCCGGTGAGTACAAATGTAGCCTTTCGCAACTTGCAGATGCATGATATAACACATGAGGAGAAGAATGTGCAGATCTGTGATTCTACTTTATATTGGCCTCTTGCATGTCTCTTTAGTGGAGTATTGTGGATTTTATTGTACTATAAAACAGTATAATTCAGGGGTTCCTGAATGTGGGGGTCTCCAGATGTCTGTGGACTACAACTCCCATGATCTCCAGCCTTTGAGAACCCCTAGTAAAACTGCATCATGTCATGAGAAGCATTGTTTGCCCATGACATTTCAGGAGAAAAAGTGAAGGAGCTGGTTGCCAGGAAGAGCAGCAGCACTGGAAGGGTTTCTGCTGCTATGGTTCATGTTTCCCCCCGCCCCCCCAGTTAAGCAAAAAAGTCCAAGCACGTGAGCTTCCTCATGCCTCCCACAAAACAATCAGATATTCAACTTTTTTGTTTTCTGCCAAAGGGTGACGAAAATAGGGAGGAGGCCAATAATCAGCCAGCTCTAATTCAGACATGGTGGAAAACTGAACAGCACTTCAAAGAAGAACTTAAAACACAATAAAGCCCGCAAGTGTGTCGCACTGGGACCTTAAATTGCATATTCCTTCTTGGAATTGGACTGCTTCCATTTTTAGTACCTGGCACTGTAAATATTGCAGCGCTGCTGAGGTGCCTGTGTGTGCCTACCCCAGTGTGAAATCCTGTTTCATATCCTCACGTGTTTGCAAACTGTGGTTAAAAATAAACTGAGAAATGCCAGTTTCAGAGGTTGCTCCCAGTGCTGGCTGTTTCTAAACATGGATGGAAGCTTGACCGGTGGCAGGGTGGGCTGGGCTTGGGGAGACATGTAAGCCCGAGGCTGTTGATCTTCACACTAATCCATAGTTTTGCATGATATCTGGAACAGCCCTGTCTGTTTTTAGAGAGATGGGTTAAAACTCATTGAATAATCAGGTTCTTGGTAGCATTTCAATAAAATGTTAACATTTGGGGAAAGTGGCTGGCAAGCTGCCAATGTTGATCTGAAAATAAGAAAAAAGGTAATCTGACTCCTGTTGGCTGGCTGTCAGCAAGCGAAGCTTGATGCATTTTAAAATGCAACATATTGATGCAAAGAACCCTTGTAAAGAAGGCAAAAGGATTTGCAGTGCTTCCATGCCAAGCTGTTCATGGTTCCCTCCTTCTGCCCCTCCATCGTGACTGTACCAGGTCCTTACGTTGTATTCAAAGATGTTTCTGAAGCTGTCCCTGACTTCTGACCATGCTACTCTGTTTTGGGGAAGAAGAGACTGAACATTTTTCTGTCCAGCCCTCACTGTAATGCAGTGTCACAGTTAGCATTACCATGAGTTTTTCCTCCTCAATTTATTTCCATATGCCTTGTATGTATGTCCCAACGTGTAATATATTTGCTTTTCTTAGTATATATCCCACACAGAAGTCTACAGTATTAGTCACTTGGAGTGCATTCCAATAGATTATTTCCAAGATAATTTCTAGGTGCCCATCTTTCCACCCTGCCTCCTGGTCCCTACGCTTGTATGTCTGTATGTTCTGCTAAGCATGGTGCAACCTAATCAGAATGGATCCGGTACTGTGGCCATTAGAAACCAGCCATCCTTCGACTAGAGTGGAATAAAGAGCCCATATATTCACCTGCTGCTGGCTGTGACTTATTTTTTTACTCTCACAGTAGGCTAGTTAGAGGTAGTAGTATTTTTTTTTTAACAAAAAGTCGGGAAAGGGAGTGCCGGGAGGAGGGTATTTGTAGTATGGAGTAGTAGAGTTCTGTGGGGTAACTGGGCAGGCACTTGTCTGTCTTTTATGGCAGTCCATACTAATTGCTTTAGATTGTGAGCCCTTTCGGGACAGTGATAAGCATTTCTCTGGAATTGCTGGGGCCCACAAATTAGGGTGGGCCAGAAGTATAATAAACCTTCTCCTTCCTGAAAAGTGTGAGTTTGTCTAAGACAGTTTTACATAATACTGTTCTTGTCTTTATTACTTGCATTGGCAATTCTGAAGCCTTCAGCAGCAATTGTGAATTGAAGACACTGACATGCCACAGATGAACACTGAACTTCATTTTAATAACTTGTATTACAGGTTATACATTTTAATTGTAACAAAGACAGAATAGTCTGAGTAAATGTCAGATGCAGTCTTTTAATTACTAGGTCCCTTGCTTGCATGATTCCATTCTTAAACTCTTAAAATATTGGGTGATTTAAGAAATAAGCACTCATCTATGCATTTCTGTGCAGTTCATTACAGATACAGATAAGCAACTAAATAAAATGGCAGCTGAAACACCTTTTCATTCTTCCCATGTCTGAATAGTGTATTAAAAGCAACAGGACCAAGCGTTAACATGTCAAATTAGCATGTCTATAGCTAAAGAAGATGAACAGGGTAATGCTGATAGGTTGCTGCAAGCGGAAAGAAGTTTGGGAGACAGTAATCCTGTTAAGAATTATCCTCTATGAACTGTGTTAGGAATTGGAATATTCAGGTGAAAGGCTTTGAAAATGGATTTTGAAAGCCATCTTTCAAGAACAGGAGCTTTAAAAGATCTGAAAAGGAAGATATACTTGAATTACTATCACATACTTACAAATAAAGCTATAACCATAATAATTGGAGCATTTGGGATAGGGTGTCTGCTTATGTGATATCCCCTCCTGATGACAAAATCAAGCATGCATATATTGCTTCAGAAAGTTCTCCAGGAGTTGCTTTGTGCCATCTCTGTTTATGTAGTTCACAAGTCCGCTTGAATGCATGGGAGTGGGGGGTGGGGATTCTAGCTCCAATGAAAATCTATGTTTTAGCTTATTGGCAGGTCTCTGGGGATGCTGAAAGCTTTAGATCCTGGATACTTAGTGATAAGTCCCAAACAAACTCTAGACAGCTCCATAATTAATGCAAATTGCTGCATATTTAGGGCAGTTTCTAGGGAAAGGGAGTAATAGAGTACGAACTTTAAAAAATAAAAATCTTCTAGCTTCTTAGTCTTGCAGTTTTATGCAAAAGCCACTGGGCAATATCCAGACTAAGTCATGACTAATTATGATTGAAATCAGTGAGAAAAGTCAGGACTAGTGTAGACCCCATTTATTTCAATGGAAATCAGTCCTGGCTAACTTAGTCCAGATGCTGCCATTTGATTTTGGGGTAAAGGGCCATGTGGTGGCTTAGTGGCATGGTGGTGGTTGCTTTTGTGAGGCAGAATCCTACATAAGTGATTGAAAGGGGAAACACCTGGGGGAGGGTGATGCAAATTCTCCCTAATAGCAGCATCACTTGCCCGACATAGTAAGGGTATTCATTCACCTGTGCAGCCTAATCCAGGCTTGGGCAACCCAGCCTGGGTTCAGCTGTGTAAGAAGTCCCAGGATCCAGTGCTGCCCACCTTTTTGTTCTAGCCTGTAACCCTGATTCTGGGTGTGTGTGTGACACAGAGTTGGGCGCCCAGAGCACCCATTGCATCGGGCTTCTTGTACAGTGCATTGTGGGATACATAGAGGCCAGGAGAACAAGTCCCGGCCTCCACCGAGCTGCACCATTAAAGATTGCCAAAGATACAGCAGAAGAGTGTCGGGGGTGGTGGTGGTGTAGGTGAAACCCCCCCCCACCAAGCCAGGAGCATGTGAATAGCCTTACCCTGTTTCAAAATGCTGGTAGAGAAGCATGGAACGTGACCATACAGAAGCAGCAGCCACTTCCCTGGTCGCATTTATTTTCTTATTTATTCCCTGTTTATACGGCCTTTCATAAGGCATCCCAAGGCAGTTTTAAAAAGATAAAATGCAATCACTCCATAAAAATCACATTTAAATCCTTAAAAACAGTTCAGCAGTAACAGCCATAAAACACCAGAAAACAACTGCCATAAAAAGACAGACAAGCAGGAGAGATGTCAGAGAGTAGACACGCCCTGGGAGAGGATTTTGGAGCCTGGGGCAACAGAGGGGGGACTGCCCCATGTGCAGGACGACTTAGCCTCTCTCAACATTGGCCCATGGAGCACAGGCCCCTCTGACAACCTTGTTGGGTGGGCAGAAACCCTTTGGAGCAGGCCGTCCTTCAGATATCCAGGGCCCAAACCGTTAAGGACTTTAAAGGTAATAACCAGCAACTTGAATTGGATCTGGAAACAAATTGGCAGCCAGTGTAGCTCTTTCGAAATAGGTGTAATATGCTCCCAGCAAACAGTTCTAGAGAGAACCCTGGCAGCTGGTATTCTGTACCAACTGAAGTTTCCAAATATTCTTCCAGGGGAGCCCCAAGTAAAGTGCATTGCAGTAATCCAGCTGCAACCTGACATGGGTAATAGAGACTAGATCTGGCCTCTCCCTGAGGAAGGGACGCAGCTGGTGCACTAGCCGAAGACGTGCAAAGGCACTCCTAGCCAGAGCTTCCACCTGAGCATCCTAAAGAAGAGCCAGGTCCAGCAACACCCCAAAGCTGCACACTTGCTCTTTCGAGGGGAATACAACCCCATCCAGAGCTGGTTGAATCACCCTATCTCCATTAGCTTTTCTACTGGCCAGCAGCACCTCAGGGTGACCAAGGCAGTTTCAGTCCCAAAGCCAGATTGAAAAGGGTCCAAGGCCCTTTGCAGCTGCACTGATACCACATGCTCTATGGCCTTCTTAAAAGGGGAAGATTTGAAACTGGCCAATAGTTATTAAGGTTGGTGGAACACATAAGTACCTTTTTGTGTCCTGAAGAGGCCTACTCTATAGAAGTGGAAATGATTCACTTCTTGGCATTCTGCATTAGGCTCCGAGTCGATATATTGCAGAATAATGTGTGCGTGAATCGGACCTTGGCCATTTCTTATTAATTAGCTTAATTTGATTTTCTTGTAAGTTTTTTACAGTCTTGATAATGGCATTGGTGGCAGTTGTATAAATCAAAATGGCTTGATCAAGCATGTCTAACTGCTTAAAGATACACAAAAAGGATGAGTGTGCTTGGTGTGGTCCCTGATATATAATTAACTACTACCAAACACACACACAAATCCTGTTAGAGATGCTAGGGGTGAAAATAAACACATGGAAAATGCCTGACCTATCTTCATTAAACTCAGTCAGAGACCATACACTCCTCATTCCTAAGGAGCTTTAGGAACTGCCTATTAATAATAACCAGTCTTTTGAGTTAAGTCAATGTGCTGCAACTTACCAAACCCTTAGAGAGAATTCATTCTCTTTGGTAAAGAGAGGTTTTCTTCTTCTTCATCATCTTGAGCCTCACAGCCTTAAACCTGTTAAATGATACTTCAATACTAGCACCACAACTCAAATTTATGTAGCTTAGCTGTTGTTTTTCAGCAATGTTGCCACCTCAATAGAAAGATGAAATCTTGGCCAAAACCTCAGTGTTGTGCTGGTGTCACACAGTGAACAAGACATGCTTGGTGAGCCGCCTTAGAAACCAGACAAAAGAACATGGAAGGAGCCGACAATCATTAAATCATGCACAAATGTTACCTCCTTAAATAACTGCTTTTGCAATTGCCAGAGTGAGCTCTCCTTTTGTTCTTCCTTCAGAAATGTGCTTTATTTTGGAGGAGGACAGTTAAGGGCCACATGAGCCCATTCTGTTGCTGCACTACAGTTTAAAGCAGATAATAAAGGCATTATAGCTGCACATTGGAAAAGTTAACTCAGATGATTGATTGTGCCTGGCAGAGGCCCACACATGCATGTGCCATGAAGAATTAACCTGCCACCTTGGAAGCAGCCGTTACTTGATGCCTGATGAAGCAGCATGGATAATCTCCAATCAAAGAATAACCAGCAACGTTCTTTTAAGGGGGAGTATAAGAATGCACAGGGACGTCCTGCTGTAGCTAGATAGGCCTGGGGCATCCAAGGATTTTCATCCCTGAGCTTTGATTGAGATGGAAAGGGGAGAGTGGGACATTGCAAGGTGAAATTAATTAGGTTATGTTTCAGTGGCAAGGACGGTGTCTTGTCCTAGGAGTGTTTTAGAAGAAATTAATGTTGAGCAGACCAAGTTGGTCATGAGCAAGTCCCACGGAAAGTAATGGGATTTAAGTTAGTCTTGTGTCTTTAATTTTAATATTTATTCATGGAATTTGCATCGTGCCCCCACATCACCACTTTTCCCTAAACTAAAAAGCCTCAAAAGTCATAGCTAGATAGGACCAACGAGGATGGACTTTAGGGGGCCATTTTCTATCCAAGCTGAATCTCACCGCTCAGTGGCCAACATCCTGAATACCAGCGTGCACAGGTGAAGAGGGACTGCAGGGAGGTGACCATTGCTCACACAACTGTACTGTGTCCCTCCTAGACGTTCACTGTTGCACAGGCAAGACAAATGCCCTCACCCTGCTCATGCTCAATGTGTGGAGTTGGGAATCTAGCCTGATCAAAGGGTTGAATCTTTCTTCCCAGCAGGGCATGCAAACCGCCCAGGGCATTGCACAGTGTTGTGCATATTTGGTGCAATACACTCTTGGCTCTCAGAGAATATGTTCTGCTTGAAAACAAGGCGCCTGACTTGCAAAAGCTGAGAGAAGCAGGAGGAAGTGGACAAGATCTCAAGGACATGACAAATAGGTCACACGTCCAGACTGACAGCTCCACTGCTGTCCTGGAGAGCGAGGACCTTGGGGAACAACAACATTTTGAGGAAGAGGGAAATGTTGCTCTAGATGGAATCCTCTCCTTGGGAGTCTAAGTGATGATATACTAACACACCGAAGAGATGCAGTTCTTATGCAATTGCTGCTCATCTTAAGGTTCTTTAGCAGCTGTGGGGAGCAAAAACTCAGTGGGCACTCTCGGCAAACTCAGGATTGTGCTGTATATCGGAGGCTGATGAGGATAACTCCAACTATCCATAGTACAGACCAAGCCTGCTCAACTTTGGCCCCCTAGCTGTTTTTGGACTACAACTCCCCTAATACCCAGCCACAGTGGCCAATAGTCAGGGGTTATGGGAGTAGTAGACCAACATCTGCAGGAGGGTTGAAGTTGAGCAGCCCTGGTGTAGACTGAAGGCATCTGAATATAGTAGAGGCAGGTGGTAGGCCTGCTATTTGAATAGTTTACATTCTGCACATTGGGTCCTACTTAGAGTTGCCATGCCCCCCGCCCCCCGAATTTCGGGTTTTTCCCAGATTTTAAGCATCCCACCCAGATTGCTTAGCCCACCCAGATTTGCCTGGATTTCAGCTTTTATTTATTTTACTTATGTTTTAAAAGCTAAGTCCTTGTAGCAGCAGAGTTATGGAGCAAAAAGTTGAGGCTTGCTTCTTCCTTGGAATGCTAATCAATACGCAAAAGTGGAGGGTGATCAGCATAGATAATGGAGTGTCCTGAGCTGTGTGGAGCTGCTCCCAGTATATGGCCCTATGTTGGAAATTAAGGTTTACCTTAATTATCTGTGGGTGGGGGGTGGGGAATGTTTGCTTACCTATGGGATAAGACAGTTTCAAGCACAAACACACTGGCAATACTTTGAAATGAGAGCACTGACCTTAATCTGCATATGAGAGCTGGCTTGCAAGAGAACAAAAGGAGATTAAGAGGATAAGAAGCAGGCATTCATTCTGATTGTTTCTTGCTGAGTGGCAATACAGGAATGCCCAAGAGAATTTTCCCTAAACTCCTGGTATAGCAGGAGTCAGGCCCCAGTGAGGCAGGGGATGATGCCTCACACCTCCATGGCGTCTCCCTGCGGCCACCTTCCTCCCCCTCTGCAAGAACGTCAGTCAGGGCTACTCCCTGGGTTGATGCTCAGCTGTGGGGAGCGCCTGCTACCCCCCGTCCCCCCTCCCGGTCATGCTGGTGGTTATCAAGGGGAATGCTGCTGCAAACCCTGCTGCTTAGCAGTCTTCCCACAAGCTCTTGATCTTTTATTTTCAATATATTGTCACAGGTTGGGGCAGGGAGATGTGTTGCAGGGGCTGCTGTTCTCTCCTCCAAGGTCTTTCAGATTAAGCTCTTTGAGTGCCACCATTGTTGGGGCCGGAGTTTGTTTGTTTGTTTGTTTGCATTTATATCCTGCTGCTCTTCCTCCCGTGAAGCTAGTCCACATGGTTATGTTTGTTCTCACAACCACCCTGTGAGGTAGGCTGAGAGAGGAGAGTCACCTGGTGAACTTCATGGCTGAATAGGGATTTGAACTCTGTTCTCCCCAGTCCTGGTCCAAAGCTCTAACCGCTATGCCAGACTTGGTTGCACTAGTTGCTAGTGCAGCTAGGTACTTAAAGGGGTTCAGCCAACAGGCATGGATTCCTGACCGTGGGGTCCATGTAAGGATGCTTTCTGCCTCTCATGGGTCGCAAAAGAGAAGCCAGTTCATATAACTGGTTTCCTTTCCTACTGCCCTGCGGAAGTTGAAAATGGTTTTTTTTGTTCCTGAGGTCTTTTAGTACCAAGTTTTAATTAAGAACCTAAGCTGTGGTTCTGTGTTGATACCTATTTTTGCTCTTAAGTTTCTGTATGTGTGCTTTTAAGATCATATTTTTAACTGTTAGTATCTTATGGTTGTTTGATAGTTTGGGGTTTTTTCCGCCCTTTTAACTGAAAGGCAGAATATAAATCATGAAAATAAAGGACATAATAACTTCCGTTAGTGTTTTTCCTTCATAATCTTCGTCCTTGATGTGTACGTAAGTAATACATTCTCTTATTTGAGGCAAGCAGCAATGTTCTTAATAGTCTCAATTTTCCAGAAGTAGGTAGATAAATCAGCCACAGAAGTACACACTTATTTTAATATTTCTGCATGCCCAAAGGACATCACATACAGGAAGGGTAACTAAACTGGCACACACAGACCATATTTTTGAGGAACCTTGTGATCTCTGTGCCCCTCGGTCTATTCTGGTGGGTCTGTTAATGCAAGTGCCTGCCTTTGTTGGTGACTCGTATTAATCCTGTTATTTTGGATCTTCTCTAGTCAGTTTTATACCTCAGAAGGAGGAAAGTGGTTTTTGTTTGCAGCAGCTAAATACTGCAGCCCATTTACATCAGGAACTTTGAATGACCTGAGCTTTTGAGTGCTTGGAAGGAAACTTTGAAAAACCTCAGTGGCTTGTGGTACCAGCATCAAATATGGCTTAAATGTGGCTTTATTCTATTTGCAATGTGAACTGCTTTTGAGAACTCTGTTTGGTTGAAAAGCAGTATCTCAATATTTATAATAATGACATCTATGCCACTTATGTATCTAATTTAAAAAAAAAAATGTTTTAGACATGGGCTGTGCATCATTAAATTACCTCAAACTGCCTTTCTTCTGAGCATTCCTTACTCCTAAGGTGACAAATCCTTGAAATCTTCTCAAGGACATTGAAATAGAAATTTGTCCTGAACTTGATATCTTTTTCAGTGTATATGCAATGCACAAAACCATGTAAACATTAAAAAGCCACTGCTGTAAATAACAGCTGTGTTGAAAACCAGCATTTAGAGCAAATTGGTGATCCATAATGAACTGAAAAGCTGAGAGCCTCATGGGCTTAAGTGACCAATGCCGAACCAAAGCAAAACAAGGTGAGTTATAGAGGTGGGTGATGGTTTGCCAGAGGAGAAAGCAATTAGCAGTACTCCAAGCGGAGTGGAGAAACCAATTTCCATTGCAAAATGCTAGAAGTTGTAATGAAACTTTATTGATCACATAATTGGTAAATGTGGCAGATTGTTTCGGGTGATACTTACCATGTGGCTTCAAGCTATATGAATTGTTCAGCTTGTTCAGGTGATAGAGAAAAGTATAAGTCTCAAAGTCTGTTTACTGTCATGGTTTCTGTTGGATCTGTAGTTTTATGTGGAGGTGAAAATCTTTATCACATTTCATAGTCAATAATGTGTGAGCATTGGAAAGTGCAACGAGACTGTGCTCTGAATCCAAATAAAGTGTAATGTTTGTTGTTGCCATAGATGAAAAGTTGATATAATTAATAAATCTGCACTTCTTGCCAATGCAGAAATGAGATTCCACAGAACATGATCCCACCCCCGGGGGCAACAGTAAATAAATAAATAAATTACAAAACTTTCTGGCGGTAGACCATTGGGAGGTAGACATTTTGACAATGCGTTTTAGTAGCCTTTGCAGCAGGATAGGTTTTAGATACAAGGCAGTTTAAATATTAAGCAATTAAAGTAACAAATGAAGATAAGGGCTTAATTTAATGTATTTAGTGTTGAACAAGCAGTATGTAAAATTTTTGAGGTGCGAAGGAAAGTAAAGCTGGTTGAGAAGATGAGCCAGACAAATTGCATACAGCAAAAGTCTTTGGTTTTCACTATGAGAACTATTTTCTGTTTCTCCAAACTCCTTAAAATTCTGGCCAAAGTGAATATGATTAGTATTAGCTGTGATTTATCTAGCTAGTTGCATGAATATTCCATTAGCTTTGTTAATTTCAGACAAACTGATTAGAAATGGAACTATGGCTTTTTCACCAAGCTGTGTTCCAAAATAGCACAACAGAAAAGATGTATATGTTCTCTCTCTCTCTCTCTCTCTCTCTCTCTCTCTCTCTCTCTCTCACACTCACACACACACACACACACACACACACACACACAAACACACACACACACACGGGTTGGTTCTCAGCTAGAATTCTTAGGACCACCACTCAACTTTTTTTTTGGCAGCTTTAGAAACTTTGGTGGTTTGCCCTTAAACTCAGTTTCCCTTGTGCCTAGAACCCATTTTCTCTTGCACCTTCTGAAGTGGGCTACTCCTTGCTTTATATTTTAAAATAAAGTGGAGCTGAAAATGTCAAAGATAGAAAGCAACTTACTTCCGTATGTGCTGGTCTTGTAATAAAGCAAAGAAGTATTAAGAAAAATAGAAAAGGCCATTTAAAGATTAATCACTGTAAAATTGTTGCTTGATTCATTAATGGTTTTCTTGACCTACACAAAGGGAATATTGATTCAGTATCGAGAAATAATTTCTTACATGATAGTGACAACTAAAATCTCTGATAGTAATTACTGGAGAACCTTTGAGAGTACCTACTGCCTCTGAATGGGAAAATAGAATATATCAATATGCTGTTATAGTGAAAACAGTAAACTACAGTATATGGATGAAACAAGACCATTTGTAACAAGTTTATAGAAAATTGGTCTTCTGTTATTAAATTCTGGCAATATAAACTGCATACACCTATTTATTGTCAATAGATAGATACTGTGTGATGATTATCTGATTGGGGGGAAATGAAGAATATTGTTTGCATGCATTTTTTCCTTCTAAGGAGTTAGGAACAAGCTTAAGAGAGCATACTGTACTAACAAATCAAGTTCTTTCCTTCTGTGGAGAAAAACAAAAATGAAAGTGGCTCTTCTGTGGATACAGAGTAGAATGAACTATAAGTGTGTACTGTTTTATCACCTTTCATTGTACATAAAAGCGGTTTTGGTTTTATCACATTTATCTGTAAAATGTGTTTGCCCGATTTTTCACCTACTTTCCTTAAGGAAATATGCTGTCATGGTGAAAACAGCAAACTACAGTTTATGGATGAAACGTTCCTTAAGGAGAGTAAGCTTAGGAGATCACCTGGCATTCTCTGTGTGTGTCAGTCCACACCTGCCCCCCCATCAAATTTGGTACTAGTTCACATAGTGAACTAGTGAACCACATAACCAATTTGAACCAAACTTGCTACAGCTGTAGTGAGTGACATAAAGGGACACCTCAGTGACATAGTTTGTGATGATGTCATCCACCCCAGTTCAGTTCAAGAAGGCGAATGCGTGAATATTTGAATTGCAAGTGGGAACTAATTTGGACCAGATTTGATACAGTTGTAGGCACTGTTCCCTCTCAGGCGTGCAAACATGTGCGCACTCACAAGTTTTCTGATGTCTGCTGAGTTAATTTTAGATCCCGCTCAGGTGGAGTTGGGAAGACAACATTTTATGTTCCTTGTGTAATATGGGGATATGAATGTTGAGCTACCTTACGCTATTCACTAAACTGTCAGCCTTTATGGCTGTTTAAAATAGAAAAGTACATGTCAGTAAGGGTCTGCACGTATGGTTGGAAGCAAAGTGTTCCGCTGCAGACAGGGCTGGTTCGAGTGGCTTGATTGTGAACCAGACTGCCCTTCAGGAAGGGGGTCCGGTCCAAAGCTAACCAGTTTGGCGGTGAGAGGGGTGAGGGTGGCACCGGGGTGGTGGTGGCAGTGAGAGGCATCTTTCAAAGTAAATGAGAAGTTCCTTACTGGTCCTGAAGCTGCCTAAAGCGGCGGCACGGTGCTCCCCCCAGCACCTTTCGCAACGGTGGCATTGCGGCTCCAACACGTTCCTGGCCTTTGTGCGTGCTCCTGGGGGAAGCGCCACACTGCTGCTCCAGGTAGCTTCGGTACCAGTAAGGACCTTATTATTTACTTTGGAAGATGCCTCGGCGCTGCCCTCACCCTTCTTGCTGCCAAACTGGTTCAATCAAATCAACCAGTCCGGTTGGTCAGTCCGGCCGAACCGGTTCGTGGACCTGCGGTTCGGTCCGAATTGGGATTGAGCTGTGGAAAACTGTCTGTGCACACCCCGATATATTAGTTGTCTGGAAAACAAACTGAAAAATATTTTGTTGGGAGCGGAGTGGTGTTGAATGTGTTTTCAGGGTGGCATTTATTTTGACTAAATAAGACAAGTCATTATGGTGATGTTGCCTCATTATAAAGCACTAAGCACATTTCACCTGCTCATTCTTGCATAGACACAGAGTTGCATGCTAGTGTCTTGGATTAGATAAGTATTGCTGTCAGTCCTGGTATTGTAACCGCCCCCCCTTTTCCATTTTTTGGGAGAAAAAAACCTGCCCATAAAGCAGGTTTGATATGAAAATAATGAATTTCATATTATTCATTTAATATACCACCTGACTCTGAAGGCTGTAGGTGGTTCACAAAAGTAAATTCAATATAAGCAAAATAAAACAACCATTAAAACAATTTAAAACATCCACAGACTACTAAAAGCCCGGCTAAACAGATGTGTCTTAAGGGCTCCTATGTCAGACCCATGTGGCTTAATGTGACTGCTTCTTCGTTTTGGAGCAGGGTGGTGGGTGTTGTTTGTAATCCCTGTGGTTGAGCACTGGAAATTGCTTGTATTTCTCCTTCTCTGGCTCTTTGCTGACTCCAGGACTGCCTCTTGGACAGTTTAAAAAATGGCTCAGTGATGCTTGCAGCAGTCTTTCGGATTCTTGTCTGTTGCTTTCTATCCCTGTGAACCTTTTTCCTGCTGTCCACCACCCCTGCCCCGCAAATAAAAAAAGAAAAGAAATAAAATTAAATTCCTTATGCCTTTTTAGTTTGGAGCTCTGGAAGTCTGGATGTCTCCCGCACTGTTTCAAATCATTTTAAAAAATCTTCTTGTGTACGTTGACTCTTAAACTGGTTAGTGCCAGAATTATTACTTGAGCAGTTCCAAATGTTGGTGAAGAGAAATGGGAACCTGGCTACACATACATCCATAGATTGGGGCATAAAGACGTATAGTAATAGAAGTATAACAGATGCACACTTGCAGCGGTACTTGAACACTAGAGGCTAAATTTCAATTCAAGCATCCTGATACTGTTAAGATATTTGTGCGGAATGTGAATTCTATGTTTACTGCTCTCAGTGGTGGGGGGAAAAGGGTACTAGGAAAGATTTCGTATTCATACTTAGGAGAGAGTTACTTGCAGCCCTTGCAGATAATTCTTATTGTCCTTTCTTCGTCCTTCCAATCTTCTACCAAACATTTTTGTAGGAAAAGCAATCAGGAATAGGAAAAATGGTGTCTGTTATTTCCTATTTCTAGATTATCTGCCCCATCTGGGTGAGGTTTATTAAGGAATGGGTATGAAAAACAAATGCTTTATTAGACATTTTTCTTAGCAGGTTTATCTATTTATCATTAAAGCTGAACCAAAACTTTTTAGTTTTGTTTCCACTTTTGCTGTTGTTGAAAAGCATGTCCATTTCCCAGTAAGCGGCTGCCTCTTGAAAGGCCATCTGTTTTTTTAATCTGAGTTAGTCCACAGGGCACAACTCAAGGAAGCTACCAAGTGTTGGGAGCTAAGAAACTTTGAAATCACTGAGCTTGTCTCCTGAAACCGTGTGCTGGCCACCTCTATTTAGAATTCCCTGCCATCAGGGACTGGGATTTTTTTTTAATCTGTGGATTGGTGCAGATATATTTTGGTCACTGTGTATTGTTTGCAAGTCCGGTTTGTAAGCAGAGTGTGGACAGACATTCCAGATTTGCCAAGTAGTTTTTTATATAATGTGAATGTCAAACAGCCCTTTTTTTGCTGTTACATAATTGGACTTGAGTAGCTCTTAAAGGATCCCTTGTAAGTCTGTGTGTCCTGTTGTCTGGTGTATGTACCATATTAGTGAACATGGTCAGGTGTTTCTGAAATGAAAAGAGGGACACACAAGGGTGTGAATAGCTTGTATTGATTTCATTAATTGATCTTTGAGGTTAGATTGTAACTTCCCAGAGAGTTACTGACAACAAAAGAAAATGCTGAAGGTGCCATTGCGTTGCCATGAAAAATATGATGTTGCTCCTCTAGCACTAATTAGTATAGCTTGCTGACTTTTGGGCTCCATAATTAGCGTATTTATATTTGCATTATACAGACCCTCATGATCAATGAAAATATAAAAATGTGAAGTGGTACAGAGGTTAAATGTGTACATGTTGCTATGGCCGAAACAAATAGCTTCAAACTCTGCTTGTTGTGCTCACTACAATAATGGCAGTAATGGGGAACTAGCATTCTAGAGGATGTTCACCAACTGTGTGTAAATGGCCAAAAGAACAGGTAGGATGTCAGTGAGGGGGCTGTAACTATTCAGAAATCAACTCCCTATTTGTTACTGTGTTGATATGACCCAACATTTGCACACATGTTCTTTCCCCACTGATCCTTACCTTGTAACCTGTATTAGTGGGTGATATGCTGGTGTTGAGACCCATCTCTTATGTGGGGCCAGCATCATTACCTAGTTTGCTTTCAGTTAGCGATAGTCAGAAAAATAGAATTGCCAATGAAGAGAGTCTGCATGGGACACAAAATGTGCACATATGGCTTACATTGTCTAAAATATTCTGTTTTTGTACTGTGGATACTACTTTTCAGAAGGCTTAAAAACAGCTTATCCCAAACCTCATTATTATTGCTCACATTATAAACATATCTACTTATCCCAAAATTGAAGCAAAATTGATGTGTGCTATTGAACAAATTGGTACTCATTTGGACATCTGGACATCAGCTTAAACTCGTCTTATTATCTTGTCTTATTCTGAATTGTGACATGCATTCAAACTATAGTTGCTATATGAGAGAGGAAGTGCAGGGAGTTGGGTAGAAAGCAACAACCACATGTGACTTTGACTGACATATGAATTGAAATCGGTAGTATGATTTGGAAATGATGGAATGCATAAGTGTTTTGAAAAGTAAGGTTTGAAAGATGGTTGAATAGATATGATGGCCAAGTGATGTGATCGCCAGGCATATTTATTGATTGTTAGCAATGGCTTTGGACATGTGCAGATTTAAGCATGCCATAGCCTGCATTGTTTATGCTCCTGACCAAATGTACAACTGCACACATACAAGAGCACATGCTTCTGGAAATTTCAGGTAGTGTGTGTAAAGAGAGGATGGATGCTACTGAATAGTAGCTCTGAAACGGAAACTTGGGCAAATTTAGTATCAAACATTTGTGTGGGAGAGTAAAGGTTTCCTTAATGGACAAGCCCATTAAAATCAGTGGCCATAATACCCTTTAATTTGCCAGGCAGGATTAATGTCTTGCTCGTAATGTTTGTATATCAAGGAGGAGGAATCTACTGAACTCTTCAAGCATATTTTAATTTTCATATCCTTTCCCCCCATAATGGTGGTGTCCAGATGTAACTGTAAACCATTGATTGGCATTACTAGCTTGTCTTTGTCTGTTGCTGGTCATAGACGCAATAAGGAACTGACTGACTGAGCTTGACTTGGACTCAGGCCAGCTCATCTTTGCAGATGACAGGAGAAAATGTGCTGCATTTCTTCCAGGTTTAACACAAACTGGGATTTGCCATTGAATCCAGACATGCAGGTTTGTCCTAACCACATTTTTTTGAACAAGCCTAGTTTGATATCCTGGCTTGTTCAGCAAATGTGGGTTGAAGAAACCCAGATTTGTGGAGTTTGTATGCAACAACGTGTGTGTGTGTGTGTGTGTGTGTGTGTGTGTGTGTGTGTGTGTGTGAAGCCAGGAGTAGAAGTAGCAAATTTGCTTCTCTCATTTGCAGGGCATGAGGCCCAGGCTTGTGCTATTAATATTCAATCATGGTTTAGCATTACACCTGAATCTGGCCAATATCTTAACATCATAGTAAACAACCTTGGAGAAGCCGCTGCGAGTCTGTGAAGACAATACTGAGCTAGATAGACCAATGGTCTGACTCAGTATATGGCAGCTTCCTAGCTTCCTGTGTTACTAACATTAATCAGAAGGTGAAGCATAGCTTTAGTTTAAACAGAGATAGAGGAACTTGATGAAATGAGTTAAATTTGGGAATATAAGGAAACATTTTCTTGCTTTTGTTATAACGTGTGCATCACATAAAATTTTATGCTTAAAATGAATCAAAATATAACACATCCCTTCTTTTTCCTATGAAGGGAGGCCTAAAAAACAATAAACACGAGTGTACCCTCTCATCGCAAGAATATGTTCATGAACTACGGTCGGGTATCTCGGAGGAAAAACTTCTCAACTGCTTAGAGTCCCTGAGAGTCTCTCTTACGAGCAATCCAGTCAGGTAGGTGTTGGAAGCTATTACTCAAAGAAGTGGAAGGCTGTGAATTACTATTAGTTAAAAGATTGAGGGTGGCCTCTCGTGATATGCCAGACTCCGAAACTCTGGCTCCTGGAGTTTGGTGGTGAGCCTGAATTCCATTTTGGGCATGGGGTCAATATGCCGACATTGGCAGATGAACTCCTTTAATCTCTAATTTTAATGTGTTAATCAGGTAGTTTACCACTGATGGCAAATGTAATGTGTAGGTGAAGAATGAGATGGGTAAGCTGTGAACAGTTTGAGAAGTGCACCCCTTTGACCTATCTGCTGATAGTGTGCATTCCCAACATCTCTTGGTCCTGTCTGTAATTTCAGTTCAAGTGGGCTTGGTTGATGACCGATACTGGCTGACATAGAGAGCAAAGATGCTCCAGTGCAGTGAGAAAGCAGCCTAACCGAACGTCCCAACTAACTGCACTGGTACAGCATTCATGCATGCATTCGATTTCTATACCGCCCTTCCAAAAATGGCTCAGGGCGGTTTATACAGAGAAATAACAAACAAATAAGATGGATCCCTGTCCCCAAAGGGCTCACAATCTAAAAAGTAACCTAATATAGACGCCA
This sequence comes from Hemicordylus capensis, assembly GCF_027244095.1. Lineage (NCBI taxonomy): Eukaryota > Metazoa > Chordata > Lepidosauria > Squamata > Cordylidae > Hemicordylus > Hemicordylus capensis. Next base: position 27,418,995 of record NC_069667.1, read on the forward strand.
GCAAAGGTCACTGGAGGTCCTGTGCTGGGGGTGGATGGAGCCAGTTACTCTCCCCCTGCTGAATAAAGAGAATCACCACGTTAAAAGGTGCCTCTTTGCCCAGTTAGCAGGGGTTAGCAGGAAACAAGCCATTTGTATAGCCTCTCCTTCCCAAGGGAATTCTCTGTGGCACCCGAAATTATGTCCCCAAGGGCCGCACAATCTTCTCGGTCACGTTTTCAGGTGGCACAGAAGAGAAGGCTTCCTGGGGAAGGAGGAAGGAGTGCTGAAAAGATTTGCTTCCCCACTGCACTGGTACAGTTAGTTGGGAAGTTGTGTTAAACTGCCAGTCAAGTATAACCTGTGGCATGCATCTTACATAAGCAGAGGGCAGAGGCACAGGTTCGTTTGTTCTTTAGAGTTTCCCCACTAGTAGTACAGAGGAACATAGGAAGCTGCCTTTTATACCCGTCAGACCATAGCTCAGTACTGTCGATACTGACTGGCAGCAGTTCTTCAAGGCTTCAGGCAGGAGTCTTTCCCAGCTCTAGGCCCAGATGCTGCCAGGGACTGAATCTGGGTGTCCTGCATGGAAAGCAGACCTCCACCACTGAGCTAGGACCCCATCTCCAAAGGTGGTCTCCATGGGACTCCCATCTGGGCACTGACGATGCGAAGACCTGCTTAGCTTCAGCAAGACAGCTATATCGTGTACCCTCAGGCCGTGCTCTGGTCTAAAAATGGATCTTCCTAGTATAATGTGATACGTTGCCAAATGATTGCTTGGTGTTCTCTTCCCACCCATCTTGCCTTTCTAGCTCCTCAGCTTAAATGTGTTCATTAGCAGCAGTAATGCTTTGTGTTTCCTTGATGGAGCTGATGTTTTGAGTTCTCCACTTGTATCATAGAGAGGGTGAGAGAAGCATAAAGTAGGACGATCCCCACAATTTAACAATGCGGCTGATTGTGAAGAATAGATTGGATTGAAGGTCTGAGCTATAGAATATTTCTGCAAGTAATTTGGGATTGTTAAGGTGAGAAGCCACACAATGGCATATAATTGAGCGTATTCAGCTGGACGGTGGGATTCCTGGCACACGGTCAGATTTTCATGTGTGGTGTTGAGAACCGAATGATTCACATAGCTTATTGGTATTAATCAGTTATTATCTGTTACTGAAAGAGTAAAATCATGTCTGGCAAGATTGCATAGGAGCACTTTTCTCAAACAAATAATATTGTTGAGAATGCTGATGTGTACAGAGCTGTGAATATTTTGTGTCTGCAGGATTGCTCTGAAAATGCACACTGGCATCAGATTTCTCCTGTTGTAATTTTAAATATCGATTCTAACACCTAAAGCTGTGGAGATGAGTTTAAAACTTGTGGTTAGTATTTAGCAATATGTATGATGCAGGGTAGCCACCTTAAGTGCCGCAGTGGGGAAATGCTTGACTAACGAGCAGAAGGTTGGTGGTTCGAATCCCCGCTGGTCTGTTTCCCAGACTATGGGGAAACACCTCTATCGGGCAGCAGCGATCTAGGAAGGTGCTGAAAGGCATCATCATCTCAGACTGCACGCGGGAGATGGCCATGGTCAACCCCTTCCTGCATTCTACCAAAGAAAACTCCGTGGGTGCCAAGAGTCGACACCAACTCGAGGGCACACTTTACCTTTAGCTTTACGATGCAGGGTCGGAATTGGAACGAAGAGCAGCCTATGGTGGTCTGTGTTTACACTAGGACTTTCCTGCCTACTTTTCACTTCCTCATACTCCTCTGACAACCCACTCCTGAGAGTGCGTGGACTTTCCAGAAGAGTGCTGTGGAATGCGATGTAGAAGGAATGGGTGGTCTCCTGGGCATGAGCAGATTGCTTTCTGCTTGTGCACAGGACACCTTAGATGCGAGCCATAATTTCCAGTGGCTGGGAACACAGCTACTTCTTCTGCATGGCTATTGCATGGTTCTTTTCAAGTCCATTTGTCTGCACTGCCGTTACTTCTCTTCTATATATTATCCCAGTTTTGGGGGAGAAATAATCCCGATTTTTTTGAACATGGCAGCTTGGTGTTTAATCCTGCTGCACGGAGAGTAGCAACAGCAGAACAGGGTGCAAAGCAAGTCCAGAGGGCAAATTTAGACCTCTTCATTGCTTAGAATTGTGAGGATGCCTTTTGGTTCTGGTCTATTGTTCTGGCCTATTGGTGCAACGAGATTTCTTTGGCTGATGTCTTTCCCCCACTCAGGACTAACTCCTGGAGTGCCTTGCCTTTCAAACTCTCTGTTCCTGGCTCCTGGCAGTAGAAGAAGCAAAGGCTATCAATTGTGTTCTGCCAGTGGAGGAGAACTTTGAGCTCTTTCAGAAGAAAGCTGAAAAGTCAGAACTATAATGCATCAAAAATAGCTTTAGTGACGCGGAAGTAGGGCATTTCTCTGGCTTCACAATGCTCTTGAGTTCTTTTGGCAAAACCCACCAGTTTCTCTGCTCCTCCCACAAATGTACCCGATTCAGGCATCTCTTGGTCTGGCTTTGTTTTGTGTGTGTCATTAACCTGGTGGACAATTGTTTGACAAATCTAATCCTCGTCCGTATACTGGTGTTAATAGTGCAGAATGCATTAAATACAGAGAGAAAATGAATCAGTTATGATTGAACCCATCACCTTTCTGGGGAACCCCTTCCTCTTACTGAACAGAGTGAGAGGAGGAAACTTAACATGTAAACATGACCTTGATGTGTGTGTCCAACGGAAAACCTCAGTCAGGGAAAACCAACCCAGTCTTTGGAGGCCTCCTTTGAGAGAGTTGGAGGCTTCTTCTCCCTACCCCTTCTCGGCTTTATTGTTGTTCCTCCATGCTCCATTAATTGTTCTTGTGTTCATTTCAGGAATGAGTGTTATCTTTTCTTTTGCCAGCTTTGTATCAAACTTCCACCACGTTTTCCCATTTTGTTGTCACCTTTGAGTCTTAATTGTCTTTTTAGTTAAATGCTGATGCTTGGGGCTTATCTGTGTCTTGTACTCTGTTGCTACAGACTTCAGCAGCTGTCTTTGTTCAGATGACTTTCAAATCTCCCTTTTATCATCCAGTTGAATTCTGTATTGTTGGGCTCTCTCAGAGAAGTATCACTGCAAATACATTCATATTCCGAAATAGTTTTGCTTAACAATGTCTCCTTGTCTATTTCTCAAACGGTACTCTGTCTGGATGTGACTGGAATGGTCTTGTCTTTGAAGATGGTGGTTGTTGCTTCTTACTCCCCTTTAAATTATCACAATCTTGACATGATTGCTTATAGATTTGTTTCCCCTCTTGAGTCTTTTATGAACTTTCTTCATATACGTATGTCTTGAATTTCCCACTAGATGTTTTGTATAAAAAGATGAATCTTATCTCCTCTAAATTCCTCTTTATTCCCCAATTAAACCGCTCTGTCCAATGAGCAGTAGACACATGAAGGGTGGGAAAGAGAGCATTAGACTAGGTGATAGAAGCAGGCAAATTATATATATTTGGGTATTGTTAAATGAGCTGACTGAGCATAGAAGTACCTTTTTAAAGTGGTGGTACTCTTTAATGAGCAGGGGGAGAGCAGCTGGCCTTCTTCGTCCCCAGCACAGCATCCCTTCAGTGGCTGTTGCTGGTGTCTATCTTGTGTTCATTTTTAGATAGTGAGCTCTTTGGGGAAGGGAAGCCATTTTATTTTTATTTTTATCTATGTAAACTGCTTTGGGAACTTTGATTGAAAAGCGGTATGTTTCGTTGTATTCGTAAACGCTGCATGCTGCTTGACTGCCAAATATGAGGTCCATTGCCAAGTTTCAGAAAACCATTTAGCTGCACAGTAGCCCAGAATGCTTAACATTGATAAGGTATTATTTTCCATTTCAATAATATGTATTCCAAGGATTGTTCAGACCAGAGATTCTCAAGGCTGTATCAGTAACAGTCAATTCTCTGTTCTCCCTTTCTCCAAAATGGTGAAGGAATAGAGCAGAACCACAGCATATGGGATAAGGTTCTACCCAGTTTTGTACATTGCCAGCAGTGATAATAGTTTGCAAATCTGAGGTAACAAAATACATCTTAAGCCCAATGACTTTATAAAACAATTTTGTGCTGAAGTTATTGGAATCTTAAATCTAAATATGATGATTTAATTGTTCCCATGAAGGCCTGGGCGAAGTTGGTCTGCATGTAAGGCATGTATCTATTTAACATGTATGCCTTTTTATTTAAAAATTCTACCCTGCCTTTCCAAGCTAAAGGTCCTTCTGTTGTAAGATACAAAATCATAAAGCACTATAACATCTAAGCAGCAATATGCAAACTCCCAGAATAATACACAAATAGGAGCAAGTGGAATCTAAAGACTCACAATCTGAAAGAGAGAGAAAAAGAACACCTGAAACTGTTAAATGTTGGTGGAACACAAAGGCTTTCACTTTTGATGTAGACCTCCTTGCGGGGAGTGTTCCACGACTGCAGAACCCACCACAGAGAAGACCCTGGCTTTTATGACCTTACAGATATGAATTTCTCAGAGATACGAAAGCAGGGGCTCATTGGATAATGTGGGAAGGTTTGCATGGGGAGATTCTTGGCATTGCTTGTGCTTGTAACTTCCTTGGAGTCATTCTTGGATGCCTTGTCACTGTGTGTGTTTGTAATCTTGTTAATTCCTGTGAGTTTTCTAGCTTGCTCTTTCTTCTCTTCAGGACGCATATTCTGCAGTGTCTCTCAGAAGCCAATTTCGAACCTAGATGGCTCTGAAGAGCCATCTAGTGACAGTGTGTTGTATACACCCAGACAAAAACCAGTCCAACCCAAATGATCCTGCATTAGCTACCAAAATATGTTAGCAATGCTGCATTTGATTGTTTTGCTGCAGCACTCATATGAATGTCCAGTGTGTTCTGGATTTTTAGCAAGCCACGAGAGAAATGGCTGTAACAAGTTCCCTATCAACTTCAGTTGGTACAAGGGATATCTAGATGCTTGAAGCATTCATGCAATATCATCGAATGTTTGTATTTCATTCTTTGATTATAGATCTTCTGCTCAAGAACACAGTTTTTAGGTGTAGGCTATCTGTGATTCTAAAAATGTCCTCTTGGTTTTCTAGGTAAATTGACCACATAATTTGTGTCCTAATAATCCTGCTTGGATGTTCAAAAGAACTCGAGCTGGCTGCTTACAAACATAAAGGCAATGCCATTGGGAGAGGGAGAGGGAGAGGCAAAGGCTTTGTATTGTTGAAGATCCAAATTTGCCAGAATATACATTACTAGTTGGGCTGGGTGCAGAGCATCTGTGCTTCTAGTTCGCCACTGCTGCCTTCTCCCCTGCCACCACTGTTTTCTTGCCCACTGCTGCCTTCTTCCTCCCGCCGCCAGTCGCTGCCATTTTCTTTGCCCACCTGCCCGCCAGCTGCAACCACCATTTTCATCCTTCCCGGGGGGACTCATCCATCTGTCCCTTGCTGTGGTCTGGTCATTCCCCAATTCGTTTGCAGATCGCTGCCGCTCCTTCCCTTCGCAGGGGCAGTGGACCTATTTGGATGGTCTGCCCCATGTGCCTTATGGATCCTGATGGTTTTCAGAGGGCGCTTGGGGAGTTTCCCAGCAATCTGGTAGGCAACTCATCAGCGCTACTTGTTGAGGCCTGGAACATTGGGGCTACAAGGGCACGTATTTTATTTATTTATTTATTTAACATATTTATGTACCACCCAAAACTCACGTCTCTGATGAGATTGCTTCTAAACGACCTCTTAGGGCTCATAGATCTCGACTTCCTTGGTTCTCTGAGGACGAGAGATGAAGTGAGCCGAGAGATGCCTCGAGCGCCACTGGAGCGCCACTGCCACTAAGACAGAAGCCAACCAAGTCTCGTTGCTTGCCCATGTTCAGGAGTATACAGTGGTGATAAGGGCGGCAAAATCTGCTCATTTCTCTGCACTTATTGCGTCTGTGGATTCCCGTCTGGCGGCCCTTTCCCCAATCACCCGCTCTTTGCTAAGAAGGGATGATTCTGGTGATCTTCCATCTGGCTGCTGTGACGTGTTTGCCAGGTTTTTCGCTGATAAAGTTGCCTGCCTTCTGTCAGAATTGGACTCCAATTGCTTGGTATCTGTTGAGGTAATAGAGGCTGGGTCTTGTTACACTATCTGGGATACCTTTGAGCTTGTTGAGGCTGATGACGTGGACAGGATTCTCGCCAACGTGGGCACAACGATCTCTAGCCTGGACCCTTGTTCCCCCTCACATAATACTAGAGCCAGGGGGTCATCCCATGAAATTGATTGCTGGGAAATTTAGGATCAGCAAACAGAAGTATTTTTTCACACAACGCATCATCAACTTGTGGAATTCTCTGCCACAGAATGTGGTGACAGCCAGCAACCCAGAAGGCTTCAAGGGGGGTTTGGATAACTTCATAGAGCAGAGGTCTATCAATGGCTACTAGTTGGAGGATTATAGACCACCTCCATCCTCAAAGGAGGATGTCTCTGAGTACCGGTTACAGGGGGGTAACAGTAGGAGAGAGGGCATGCTCTCAACTCGTTCCTGTAGGCTTCCAGTGGCATCTGGTGGGCCACTGTGTGATACAGGATGATGGACTAGATGGGCTTCCTTGGGCCTGATCCAGCAGGGCTGTTCTTATGTTCTTTGGAACACTCTTCTCCTCCAGATTCCTTCATCCCGCTCCTTAGTGGCTTTTAAGGCCCTTCTCACCTATCTTTTCCACCAGGCTTCTGCGCCCCCCCCCACCCACCTTTTAAAATATTGCTATTGTTCACTGCCTAGAATCTTTGGAGGAGGCAGTATACAATAATTGTTTAATAAATAAACAAATAAACACTGTGCTAGTGCAACAATCAAAGCTGCACACATACACGAAGGGTCACGTAGCTGCGTGGATGTTCAAGGTTTTGCAATATCTTGCGCTCTTGGTCTGCCTGCACAACAAAGAGAGCAGAACAGGATGTGGGCCTCTGCTTCTATCACCGGTTGTGCACCTTGTTGCACAAGTGCACCGTTGTTCCAGCACAACACTAGACTGGGATGCAAGTGCAACTTATGCTAGTCTATGACCATAATAAAGATTGCTTGATTGAATGCAAGCGCCTGAGTTAGCAGAACTAGCCAGCGTAACAACTGGTTGTACTGCATCCTTGCACTGGTCTGGATGTCCAGACCAGTACTGCATCCAGCATTAGTCTGGATGTCCACCACCGGCAACTCTTGGGCGCTTTATTGCTAATGGATATTAATACATTCAAAATGCCAAGAGTTGCCTCAAGAAGAGTGCTTGGGAAATAAGAAAAGTTGAAATATGAGGAAAACCTTGAGGTGATGGTGGCATGATGTATGCAGTGCCATCTGTGGCCACTGTGCCTTGTAGACTTCCTATGGAACTAGAAATGGGTCTCTGGCAAAGGAGCTTACACGGGAAAGTACAACTGAGGAGGAATTGGAGAGGTATCATGTGTGACATGAACATGGACAGATTTCTCCACTTCTGGAGTTTATGTAGCTTCGTTATTCAGAGTATGATACAGGTGGCATGACACTCTATGTTAAAATTACTAATAGACTACATCTATCACTACAAGATACTAATGACTACAAGTGGGCAGGGGAGGTATAGGAAAACAGTGGCGGCCCTCCCTTTAGTTATTTAAACCGAAAGCATAATTTGATTTTAGAGTGTCAGAAAGTATCAGTTGGAAATAAGATTTGTATGTTGTGTTTGTTTTGGAATAAGAACACCCTGCGCTTTGCCATTTCCCCACTGTTCTTTATTTCTCCATGTAGCTTTGAACTATCACTCCTTTTATTTGATGCTCAGTGATTTGGGTTTTTCTGTGAGATTACAGTTGGGGATGGAGCACCATTAGAAAGAAATACAGTCTGTATATTACACACAACCCTGAACACTAGCCTCTGGCATTGCACAAACAATGACAGAGACAACATGACTAATGTTGGTTGTCTTTGCATGAGACCAGTTGCCTCGGGCATGCTTAGAATTGCACACAAAATTTTCTTTCTTTTGCTTGTGTGGTAAGTGTCGACTTTGCTCTGACTCCAGTGGGTACCTGTGTCTGATGACATGAGCATCTCATGCTGATTCCACATATCCTTACTCTTTCCTGCCTGCATTGCACTTCTTCTTGCTTTGGTAGCAGCAGCTAAAATCCATGTTGGAAACTACCTGGAGATTTTTCCGGTTACTTGTTTGTGCAGCATACCAACAGAACTACTGGATTTAAAGAATAGTATGAAAGGGCCCGAGAGTTTGACAGATGCAAACATAATGAATAAAATCTTGGTGCCAAGAGGTGATCTGAGGTTTAGAAAAGATGATTATGGCTCAGAAGTTCCATGCAAGATGTAGAAAGGTGTATCTGTGTATTCACTGGCAAACCATTCCATCATAGAATACAGTTGGAACGAAACATTCATGCCAGAAAGAAATGGGATGCTCCTTTCAATGAAGCGGCAAAGGCCACATGGATCAGCAAGTAGAGGTCCAGTGGCTAATTTGGCACTTTGCGCAGTATCAGCTAGCCACTCGTCACCAATCCAGAAACAAGTGAGGGATACAGAGAGAACAATGTCTACAGCAATGGAGTTGCTGACATTGGATTTTGGGGGATGGTAAGGGAACACCCTTCTTGAACGCAAAGAGGCCTTCCAGTAAAAATGGCTAAGGCATAGATTCTGTTGTAAGTTCAAGAAGAGTGCTTAGGAAATAAGAAAAGTTGAAATAGGAAGAAAACCTTGAGGTGATGATGGCATGATGTATATCGTGCCACCTGTGAACACTGTGCCTCATAGACTTCCTTCTTGCTTGCTTCCAAGTACATAGACTTCCTTCAAGAACACCTTTCTTGAACTCAAAGAGGCCTTCCAGTAAAAATTGCTAAGTCATAGACTGTTATGCAAGCTTTTTTTTTTTGGCAACAGTATACTCAACTCCATAGGCCCTATGCTAGTTTTCTTCTAGTCCAGTTCTTCCATTCTTCTCACGTTATCGGTATTGATTACTGGCATTCTGCTGATGATTCCAGTCTTGGTTAATTGATTTGTGTGTGTATGTGGGTACAGGAGAGCTGGTTTGAAGACAATGGGGCTCTTCGCACAACCATCATTTTCAGGGTAAGAGGCAGTAAATGCAGTTATACAGGCTCATGTGGAGCTATGGGAATCCCACCGACCCATCCCCTGCAGATGTGCATGGCCTGGCTTTTGCACCCAGGTCTTAACAGAGGTAGGATGAAAACAGCAGCTCTTCTACCTCAGAGTTTGGTCACAACAGTGCTTGGGCCATTTTCTGCAGCTCCTGGCCGGCATCTTTATCACAGAGTTCTGAGGTTAGAGGGGCCGAGCAGAGGAGAGACCTGCTTGTGCAATCAGAGCTGCCCCTCTCCTGGGAGTGCCATGCATTGTGAGATACTTGGAGATCCCAGCTCCTGGTTGGGGAGCCAGCCGCTCCCTCAATCATCAGGGTGCATGGCTTGTAGAGCCCAGTGGTGGCTCTGCTCTTTTGTCTGCACCAAGGGAGGAGATCTTCCACCCCGCAAACCACCCCCATATGGCTGTGTGAACAGGCCTTGTGACTAAAATATGCTACCTAAAGAATAGTATGGACACTAGGGCTTGTGATACTTTCCTTTCTATTTTAACTTTTGTAAATGGCCTTAAGATGCATTATGAAAAGTGGTATAGAAATCTGAACAATACATAAATTCAGTTTCTGCTTTCGCACATGGTGGGCTGCATAATATGATCTGTGATATGTGGATAAGAGATTACCTTGCCCTTTGGCTCATACTAATGTTCTTATGAATCCTTCCCATTCCCTTGATTCAGTATTGGAGCATACACACAAAGGAGCTGACTTGAATAGCACCAGCACTAGCAGCTTCCTATTTAAATCCATATTTGCCTTATCCTTGTTTCCTCTCTCCCCACATTGATTAATTAAGTTTCCTGTGTTCCAGTTCGTGTGTGTTTCTTCTGAGCTGATAACTCCTGTGGATAAGCAAGTGATGTGAATAGGACTCCTTTACAGTCCAGGGCAAATCTCTTTGCTTTTGTATTTAGAAGGGTATCAGTAGTTCTGTTTCTTTTCAATTGACTTGGCTTAATGCCAGAAGCCCATATTTGGGTCATGTGTGGAGAAGATCACTTTGGTGAGAGAAATGTTAGAGGTTCATGTGGGTAGCTGTTTTGCTGGAACTGTTGCAATGCATGCCATGTTATGTCTGCTCAATAGGATGGCACACAATACACATGTCCAGTCAGTTATAGTCAAACGGAAGAGCTTATAATTATTGGCTTACAGGAAGCATTTGACATTCCCCTGCAAGCCCCGATAACCACTTGCTCATCATTGCCATGTGGAAACGTTATGTATCCAGGCTTCCCTATTAATTGGGGAGGGGGGCGGAATCAGGAGTCTTGTGCAACTCCATACATGCAAGAACCCCACGTGCACATGAAATCCCTTTGGCCTGCCATGATCATTAGCTGGTTGTGATTTACTCTGTTGTATATTATTGTGCAAAACAGGAAATGTAAATTAATATGCACTTCATTTTTTTCACAGTTGGGTTAACAATTTCGGACATGAAGGGCTTGGACTTCTGTTGGATGTTCTCGAAAAGCTTCTGGATAAGAAACAGTAAGTATGACAAGGAGAAAGAAGGGGGAAGAAAAAAGAGCTCAATAATACCTTAAGTTAACATTGTTCTCCTCCCTTAAAGGCAAGAAAGTATTGACAAGAAAAATCAGCATAAACTTATACAGTGCCTCAAAGCTTTTATGAACAATAAGGTAAGAACTTCAAATTTATCTTTTGCTTTCAGACAAGAGTAGAAAATTTGCCTTTTCAAAGTGTCCTTTCTGAGTGTGTTGTCTTTCTGTATGGGTTATTTTCTTGTGTTTGCGAAATTATTATTGGCTGACGTGCGTCTGCTGGAATGATTATATTTATTTGTTCTGCTGCTGTGTTATTTCTTTGAATTTGTGGTGCTAGTTAGATCTTTATTGTGTTTATTAATGTTGTGCTTAGTTGAGTTGAGCTCTCTGTAAGAAAATGAGATGTTTAAAAAATGTATCACAAAAACCTTGGATCGTTTTGATAGCATATTACAAAGCCAGGTAAATAAAGAAGTATGGTAAATACATCTTAGAGAACATTACTTAACTGGTACATGTGAAGCTGATGTGTAATGAGGCAGAACGATGGCATTTATGTAGCACAATGCAAAAATGCAAGTTAGGTTTCCTACATGTTCACTTTAATTACTTTTGCCTCTGACTTGGTGTTTGTGCCCCCAAATTGTAAGGTTCCAAATTAGACTTTATCCATCTCTTGGTGGTTAAAAGTAGATCATAGCAGGCAATAGCAGCTCTGTGATTTGCATGTCCTGCTCTTAGGAGGACTTTACAGAACTAAGATTTCCAAGCTATGCCTACGGTGTATTTGGCAGGAAGGCACAACCTCACTTTGTGTCCCCTGCCCCTCGTCATACAAGAAATATCTGGTCAGAGGAAAAGAAATGTTACCTTCTTGCTGATGATACCCATGGGACATTATTCACCATAGCTGCAAGAAAATTGCATCAAAAATATTTGCCCAAGACAGCATTCAAGTAAGAGAGAGAGAGAGAGAGAGAGAGAGAGAGAGAGAGAGAGAGAGAGAGAGAGTGTGTGTGTGTGTGTGTGTGTGTGTGTGTGTGTGTGTGTGTGTGTGTAAAGAGGAGTCTTATAGCATGTAATGTTTGTTGCATTCTCTTTTTTTTTTAGTATGGATTGCAAAGAATTCTAGGAGATGAAAGAAGCCTTCTGTTACTTGCTAGAACAGTTGACCCAAAGCAACCAAATATGATGACTGAAACAGTAAAAATACTTTCTGCCATTTGTATAGTTGGAGAAGAAAATATGTAAGTAATAAGTAAACCTCTTGATGTTTTGTGTGCATTGTGCTGGTCAACATTTCATTTTGCTTTTAAAAAATAATTGATTTGACCACTTCTCTGATTTTCAAAAGTTGTGCTGTAATGGCACCATCATCATGGGACATATGGGGCAAGGGACTCTCTCGGGTAACCCAGTCTCAAGCCATTTAGAGCTTTAAAGGTTGAAACCAGCACTTGGAATTGGGCTCAGAAACAGCCTGGGAGCCAGTGCTGCTGATGAAGCACTGGCTTAATATTCTCAAAACACCCAGTCCCAGTTAATAATCTTTCAGTTGTACCAACTGCAGTTTCTGAACTGTTTTCAAAGGCAACCCCACGTACAATGCATTGCAGTAATCTAAGCAAGAGGCTACCAGAACACGAGTAACTGTGGCTAAGCTCTCTCTAGCCAGGTATGGTCACAGTTGGCGTCTCGGCCAAAGCTGATAAAAGGAACTCCGAGCCACAGAGGCCCCTTGAGTCTCTAGCGACAGTGCTGGATCGATGAGCACCCCTAGACTGCGAACCTGGTCCTTCAGAGGGAGAAATGCAACCATCTAGAACAGGCAGAACAACTCATCGGGGCAGAGGGACCATTGTCCTTGAGGAATGATGTTAGATTTTGAAAGAGAAGTTTTTGCATTTATTATAATCCACAGCATTAAAAATATAAATTTCTATTGCAGCCTGGACAAAATCTTAGCAGCCATCACAATTGCAGCAGAGAGAAACAATGTAGAGCGTTTCTCCAATATTGTGGAGGGACTTGAGAATCATGAAACTCTGCAGTTACAGGTGGGATTCCAAGCTGAACTATTCATCCATTTGCCCATGTTCTGTTACACAAGTTATTGCAGGAAATTATTTGGTGATTATGACACAGGTGTTTTATTTTTTTAAAAAATAAATACCTTAGTGAGAAAAGTAACTGAAAGATAACTGCTCCAAGATTGTTAATGCAGAGTATTGCATAAATGGATAATATCCATGTACTATAAGTAATATACTACTCCTATATTATATTTCTCTATATTGTAAAAATATACTACATTTCTTGCAATGCAGAGCCCTCTCTGTCTCATGACATGCAGTACAGTTATTTTTATGATCCTTCAGAAGTTTTTTCTTTAGCGGAGTAACTTTGTGAGCTTTTTAGAGTAAAATGGAAATCCTCAGATGGCTAGTTACTCTATCTGCTTTATGAGGGCTTCTTCTCACATATTGCGTATTAGTTCTGAATCATGACAGGGATAAAATCTAGTCCTAGAATACTACCTGGTGAATGAGATAATGATTGAGTTCATGACTTTTGCCCTTGAAGGTTAAGGCCATAAGACCAGAATCATTTCTGTAATCTTGACATGACAGTATGAAAACGTTGAGTGGTAGAGGAACCAAAAGGAAAGATTATGTCCCGTAAAAGGTCAAGGTTATGTTAGTGATGCACCACCCCCTTTATTTTATGAGCGCAAGCTGTGTGAGCAATGTAATTGCCTAGTCTTTTTTCTATATGTATTGAGGGATCTAAAACAAAAACTTATTTTTATTGCTTAGATGATGCTAAAATACCTAGATAAACAAAAGTGATGCATAAATATGTCATGAGGAGATTGCGTACAAATCCAAGGAATGTTCTTTGCAATAAATAAATTAAAAGACATCCTAGATACCTGCTTAGGCTAATGTTTGGGGAGAATGTTGTCAAATCCACCCTTCCCCCAATACTTAATTTGCAGTTTTTGCACAGTCCCTGAATTGTTGCATCACATCGATTCCTAGTTGTAGCAAGAATGTTTCCTTGTTTAACCTTAACTATAGAAAAGAGCAGTGCTGTTCAAGCCATGCTACTTTGTAGTCCGTGCAACTCCTAGCAAGGGAACATTGCTTATTCAGATTGCTGGAGTGGCAAATTGCTTCCCTAATTGCTGGAGTGGCATCATTTTCTAATCAAGTTCCCATATCTTATTCTTGGGTTCCCTGCTTCTTCTTTAAGGGGGAATCGTCAATATTTTGTTCAGCCATCTTGCCCATTGACTCCTGTGGCGGGATGCCCTGTCTCCTAAGGAAGGGGCTAAGAAAGGGATGAAAGCAAAAAGTCAGACTCTTCTGGTTTCATTGCAGAAGCACAAAAAGGATGGAAATGGACAATGCAGTGTATATTATCCATGGGATATCCTCAGTTGGACTAATGTCTCAGTGGATCTCCTTCGGGCCATTGTGATGTTAATAATCTTTCTGATCCAAACTCCTTAAATAAAAGTCCAACTGCTAGACTCATCAACTCAGTTTTGACTGAAGTGCTCTCTTTACCAGTATTAACACAAGCCATTAAGCCAGAATTTCTTCTGGCAAAAACAGCCACAGCAGATGGCACCTTTTCTCTTTATTAATATCCGATTGGACATGTACTTTGGCTTGTTCAGTCATGTCATAGTTGTAACATAACAAGGATCATTCAAGCAAGCACAATGACAGTGTAGCAGGCATGTTCAGTACTGGAAAAGTTTATGAGCTTGCACCAGTCTGTCTCTTCATGTATGAGGATGGCTTGTCATATTAAAGTAATACTAAGTATTAAATTAATACAGAAAATTAAATGGTAAATAGTAATACTTAAAAGATGCATTGTTGTTTGATGCTTATTCTTTCCCTCCTGATCAATAATTTGTTTCAAATGTGATTTGCTATTACTCTTTTTACTGAACTTGTTACGTTCTGGTGGTGGCTGTGAACTTTCTTAATGGTTCGCAGAACCGTTGGTAATGTGTGCCTGCATATTACATATTACATCAGCACTGCATTAAATTGTACTGCATTTGATAGACGTAACTTCACAGGGGTCAGACCAAGTAGCTTATTACATTATTGTTGATAACTGTTATATGGTGAAGGACATTTCATAAAACAAGTTTTTAGTTTAGAATGTATATTTCCTTATTTTGGAAGGATCATTCTGTGGTGTTGGTTGCTTGTGTGCCTTGGGGAGGCTGATTCTAATCATCTGCTTTTACCATAATTTCTAATTACAGGCTGCCTGTATGCAGTTCATAAATGCCCTTGTCACTTCTCCTGAAGATCTTGATTTTAGGATACACTTGAGAAACGAATTTCTGCGCTGTGGGCTGAAGAAAATATTGCCAGTAAGTTATTTGCAGAAAAACTGCTAATGCACGGAACACTCTGATTTCTTACCATTATGATCTTAGGAAGTCGTGCACACTGTATCCAAGTTTGAATTTAATGGTTCCTTACAATTTTTAATAATTGTGGAATGTGAGCAAGACTGAGAGCTTTAAAAATGTCCTGTAAGTTAAATCAGTTTTCATTTCTTAACAAAGTGTTAGTTATATTAGCTAAGAAGGTGTGTTTGTGTGTGTACATATGACATGAGGTACCCCTAGTTTGAACCCCAACTCCATCATAGACTTGACTATGGGAGGTGATTATCTTGCAATTTCTCCATAGTAAAGTGACTTAGTGAGCAGGATAAGCAAAATAAGGATATGGAAGCCTTTTACTTTTAGGATTTATGATGCTCAACATTGGTTGGCATCCTGACTGATGCTGCATGCTGAATCTGCTTCCTTGTAATTCCAACTGTTGGTTCTAGCCCTGGCTTTGGAAGCAACAGAGAACAAGTCCAGATATGTTAAGTTTATCAATTTTAAGTTTATCAGCTCCCCCCCTTAGTAATTGTTTCTCCAGCCTAATTACTCCTCTCCTTCAACCATTCTTCATAGAGTTTGATTTCCAGACTCCTCGCCATCTTAGTTGCATCCTTATTGATGGGGCCCAGAATTGGACCCCTTTTTCTAAGTGAGACCTGGCCACCTCAGAATAAAGTGGAATGATTTCTTTCATGATCTGGACACTATGCTTTTATTAATGCAGTCTAAGGTTGCATAAATATTTGTAGTATGTTTCAACAGTGTCATCACACTGTTGACTCAAGTTCAACCTGTCCACCAAGACACCGAGGTGCATGTACTGCTGTCAAATCAGGTCTCCCCCATCCTGTACTTCTGCATTTGATATTTCTGACCCAAATGCAGGACTTTATCAGTTGAACTTCACCTTGTTGGTTTTGGCTCAGTATTTGAGCCTGTCCAGATCACATTGAATCTTGGTTCTGTCTGCTAAGGTGTTAGCTACCCCCGAGCATTGTGACATGTGCAACTATGATAAGCATCCCTCCACTCCTCCAAATGACATGAAGGAGGCTTCAAATCATTTATGAAAAGTGACTTGAAGGAGGGAGCAGAGCCCTGCGACGCTCCACGATACCACCCTTCAGGATTACCTGGAGTCATGAATGAGTACTCACTGGGTCCTGCTGTCCAACAGCTGTGAATCCACCTAACAGCCTTATCTAGTCCACATTTTACCAATGTGTCAACAAGGATATTGTGGGAGACTTTGTCAGATGCTTTGCTGAAATCAAAGCACATGATGTCCACAGCATTGCCATGATCTACTGAACTAGTAACTGTTGAAAGAGGAGATGAGATTAGGGTGGCATTCTAGACAAATCCATACTGGTTTCTGTTGATCACCACATTCTTTTCTTAAGTGCTCATAGACAGACTGCTTAATAATCTCTTCTAGGATCTTGCCAGGTGTCGTGTCATGCTGACCCGTCTATAGTGTCTCAGCTCCTCCTACTCTCCCCAACAGGGCAATTGCCCTCATTAAGGTTGGTGGGGGGGGGGGACCCAAGGAGAATGGAGTGTAGAAGATAGAGAACCAAAGTTTTACCCACCCCTTCCACGCATACTTTCCCAGGTCAGTTTGGTGCCCATATTTGGGCAAAGGCTGCCCCAAATTACCAAAATAAAGGTCACATGATAGAACAAGGCCTGTTCTACTGTGGCAAGGACTAATTTGTATGTAGTTTGTTAGTTGCATGACTGAATATGCATTGTCAGTTATGACCAATATTTGATAAGAGACCTCCGGTGATCGTACTGGATCTGTTTGTGAATAGAACAGCAACCATACCTGTGAATATGCTGCAACCTTGTAGGAATGGTTGACGTCCCAAATATCTAGGTTTCCTCTCAAAAAGCTATGACAGGAGATGAACCTGTTGCTACTGGCTTTTCTCATTAGCTGATCTAATTAAATACGTTAAGAGTGGACTAAAAATAAACCCTTCTATCGACTTCCATTATAAACAGTGCTGAAATTCCTCCTTGTCTGAAGGAGGTAGAGGTTAGAGATGACTCTCATGGCAGGATCCAGAGAACTGGGCCATTTGCACGCACAAGGGGCCTCAGCAGCCCTTTGGGCCCTTGCTGCTCAGCAAACTGCTTTTGAGATCTGGGCAGTTTCCACAGCAGTTTGTGTCATGGGGGAATGCTAGTCCATGAAAAAGAGAGGACAAAATTCAGCAGGGAACACACAAGCCCTTGATGCACCCCAAATAGCTCTTTGGATCATGGTCCTTCTGTTTTTCTTCTGATTTTCACTAGGGTGCCAACATGACAGGTTTGTAATGTATTTTCTCTTCTCTCTTCATTGATATAAAATCAAGATTTACCGGCCCTGTTACATAGGAAGAACTGAATTTGGACTCTGATGATCTGCAAAACCAAAGCAGTTGCTGAAAATGCAGTTCAGAGATATTTGGTTGTTTAGAAAGACCCCTAAGCTGTATAAAGCTGGAGTGAAACTGAGTATCCCGGGCAAGTGCTCTTAGAAGCATCAGCCTTTTCCATTTTATCAGGTGGCTATAATTTTTCACAACACTCTCCCACAACACTTAAGTGCTTGGCATTTGATCAAGCAAATGCGGTAACCGTAATATGGTTCAGTTGGGACATCTGAAACGTTATCACCTATTTTTCTTAGAACTTCAGTGTGTTAAAATATTATGACCCCAATCCTCTGGTGAATAAAATATTATGACCCCAATCCTCTGGAGAATTATTTCACTGTCAAAGTAGGAAATACATCATTTCATTTTAATCATTATGACCTTCTATAAGGACTGTTTACACAGACATTAGGATGGACCTGAGAATGAGGTCAAAATGATTCTGTGAGGTAAGGGTACCTTCTTCTTCTTCTTCTTCTTCTTTTGGTAGCCAGATACTGCTGAAAGGTTCCCTTCAAGTCTCTGCATCCAGCACTACTTTGAGTGATTGTTTGGATGGAGAACAAAGATGCTTTATAGACTGAACTCTCTTCACAACACACTATTGTGGAAATATTCTATTGTTTTCTCTGCTTATGTATTGCCTCAACAGAGAATTCTGCCTTTACCGTCAAAAAGGGTGAGCTGCCATGCTGCCTCAAGAGGCTGTTCCTCTGCGGCAGTTAGTAGCCATTTTCTTAGGAGAACGTTACTAAGTCACCATACTTGCCGCAAATCAGAACTGGGAACAATATGGCTTGTGGCAATTACACTTCAATAAGAAATGTATTTGGCTTCCTTGGGCATATTTACATGGGGAAAGCAGATAGGGGGAAAACAGATTTCGTAGTGGAAAAACATAGACAGTGGCTATTCACTGTCGTAGCAAAAGGTTTTTTGAGAGTATTTCAAACCAAAGAACTCTTGTTTGCCTCCAGAATGATTATTGGCTAAAAGGTGAAAATTTATATATTGTCTTTCACAGAGCAGCAGGACAAAATAAGTGGTATGCATTAAATTTTATCTTTGAAGGATTATATATTGGATATACAGCAAACATTTCCTAGCCTTGGTGTCTAGTTTCATAATTTGTTTAGGCTATATAAAACCCAATCAGGACAACAAATTAATAGTCAAGATTATTTTCTAACCTTAGACATAATTTAGATTTTTAATTTCAGTGCTCAGTTAAGGATCCAATTTTTAATAAAGGAATATAGATGTGTAAAGGTAAGGTGGTGGGTTACTGTGGATAATCACTGGCTGATTCATTTAATAAAGTGGAGAGTGAGTAGGTTTGATTAATTACAGATTTGTTTATGGAGGACATTTTCTGCATAGCCAGCCTTATAGTGGAGCATCATAACTGACAGACATTCATCCTTAATTATTTTCTTTAAAGCTGCAGGACTGTGGGTTTTTAGCCTTCAAAGAGCCAACTTTAGAACCTCTATGTAAAAATAACACAGGGGGCAAATTTAATAGTTATTTTAAAGTAATTTCATTACTTAAGCCTTTTTCATCTTATCAAGGCTGCATAAGACTGAACTTAGCTCCTTTGCTTCATTGAACTAGTCGTCTGGATTATGAATATTTTGAGGAGGCACTGATAGAGGAATTATCCTGTCCTCCAATACAAGAGCTGGATGACCTTTTAAATCTATCCGTTGGGGTTAATTTAAGCAGAACCCCCAGAGAGCCATTACAAGTCAGTAGGACTATTTCAGAGTTAGGCAGACTGCAAACTATCCACGATCTAGAAAGATAAGTTAGTATTTCTGATATTGACTGCCAGCCTCTTTAGAACCCATTGTAGATCTCTGCCCACCAGGCCTCCTTGATGGGGTTCCTATCGTGAGTACGGGCCACACATGCTGCCAGATTCCCATTGTTGGTCTTCTTTACAACTTATTATCTGTTTATTTTATTTATTATTTTATTAATCAAATTTGTACACTGCCCCAAACTTTCATCTCTGTGTGGTTAACAAAAGCATAAATCAAGTTAAAATTTATACAAAAACTTAAAACAATTTAACAACCTAAAAATCACCTAGAAACCTTAAAACCTGTTCATTATATACTTTTTTCATTTGTTTATGTTAGCATTTGCATAAAGTTAACGTTTTCATTTTGTTGACGACTTAGACGTAATTATATCGTGCCGGAAACGCTTGCCTTCCCTGCAGATATTCTTATACATCCTATTTTTACTTGAAAAGAAGACAAGCCTTACGTTTTTCTTGCTGCATGGGTCAATGACTTACAAGTCTTTATGTTTATATTCTGGGTATGCAAATCAGATATTCATCATTACTCAGTACAGTGAGTTCTCTTCGACGTGGCTAACTGTGGGCTCCACATTGCTGACATTTTTGTTGCAGGCGCCAAGCCTGGTCATCCTACTTCTTCTTCTGTTACCGTCTTTGAATGTCCTCACTTGTGATTATCGAATGTCTTTTGAAAGCTACAGGATAAAAGGGAGCATAGTAAAAGAACTTCAAGGTGATATATTAATCCCAACAATCTCTAGTGTGGCATGCTATAAAGTTTGGATTTTTCTTTTTCTTTTTTTCTTTTTCAAACCCAACAACAATTTTGATGCATGTTCTTTTAATATGTTACTGATCATCATTACTCTAGTGTTTAAACACTAGTCACACTTAGGAGAAAATGGTCTTATGTAGATATAGAATTACTGTACAAGAATCACACTTCAAAGTTGTCATACTATGCAGCTTAAAGTTCAGCAAATGTATGTGCTAATAATACATACATTGTAATTTGCTGGTGGTGTTCTGCAATCATAAACAAAAGCTGGTTAAAATCAACTACTAAGCCCCTTTCGAATTCTTAGCAGCTTGTAATTATTCACATTTGGCATTTAAGTGAGGAGGGAGGAATACAGCTGTACTGCATAGTCAAAATCACTTAGAGTGTATTAGTTACTCTTTAATCATTCTTCTGTATGCTCAGCCAGGGCGTTAAAGAATGGTAAAAGGGAAGATATGTTTTCTTCTCTTACATTTGCCTGTGAATGAAGATTATGATTCATAGTAGTATGCCTATTAAACCAGCTAATGAATAGTTTCTCCTGAATTAATACAAGGTTAAGGAGTGCTATCGGGAACATGCACCCTCTAGATGGAATACTTATACAGTGTAGAGTCCACCACTGGAAATGAAAGATCTCTCCAATATTGGATACTACCCTGTGTTGGTATTCACCGCTTCAAGGCTCAAAACATTCAATTATTATAGTGAGACCATTTTAAAAAGTTCAGAACCTTAAATATCGTCAGTGCTATTCTAAAGTTGATTGGCAGCATGTAAGGAAAGGTTTTCTGGACAGTGCAGCACCACTATAACCTCATTTGAATAAGGATTAATACAACTGAGAGTTGAGGAATGTGGAAATGTGTTAATGTTGTGAGGTCCTACATTATAAAAATGAGAAGCAGTATATGAAGACTGCAACTAAAATAACCCCCTCATGTGGTGGTTCATTTAATGATTAGCTCATGAAAGATGGGTGAGCAAAACCAGTTCCTGATTCTTTCGTGGGTATAGAGTAGATAGTTGTGATTGTAGGGGTATTGTGGGACCAACAATTTAAACAGAATTCTCAATACGCCATACTTGGGACTGTTGTGTTTGAATATATCCATGTGCTTTATCCAAATGCAATCAGTGTTTTGAATAGTTTTATGACAAATACTGATTACATAACTGCATGCATCTTAACGTGTTTCTCAAATGTTTTGCGGGATCAAGTTTCTTAATTTGGTATGGATTTTTGTATATAGTCATATTGTTAGCAGATTTGGCCTGGACTGTTGTGTCCAATAGAGTAAAAGTTAAAGAACAGTCATTTATTTCCTGTACCATCACTTTATCTATACTGTATCATGCACAAATACCTGAAACTGAATGTATTTTACTGTGAGTAAATGTATCTCAGTCATACGCATATGGTCTTCAGAGAGATGAGTATACTTATTGTTTGAAATGGGATTTATGAACTTCAGCTGTGTGGTTATGCTTGCTTGTACTGCGTGTGTAGTAAGTAAAGAAAGTTGGTTAAATAAACTGAAGAGTTTGTCTTAATTTAAAACTTGTTTCCTGAAACACTAGGGTCTAAAAGAGAAGGAGAATGAAGAACTTGATATTCAGTTGAAAGTGTTTGATGAAAACAAAGAAGAAGATTTAATTGAATTGGCCCACCGCCTCAGTGAAATTAGAGTGGAAATGGAATATCCTTCTTAAAGATGACATGGTTTTGCTTAGAAATGAACTTTAACGTAAAATAGATGGTTTTGAAAGCAAGCTAAGCTCATTGGAAAACTTATTATTTATTTATTTACACAGTCAGACAGGTGTTATTGACTGGTTTGTTTTATCCAGACATTGAGTCTTTCCCAAGGATCTATTATTATTATTATTATTATTATTATTATTATTAATTCGATTTCTCTACCGCCCTTCCAAAAATGGCTCAGGGTGGTTTACACAGAGAAATAAGAAATAAATAAATAAGATGGTATAGGTATAGTAGAAGGAAGGTAGGAACATAGGAAGCTGCCATATACTGAGTCAGACCATTGGTCCATCTAGCTCAGTACAGTCTACCCAGACTGGCAGCAGCTTCCCCCAGGTTGCAGGCAGGAGTCTCCCCCAGACCTATCTTGGAGATGCTGCCAGGGAGGGAACTTGGAACCTCTTGCATGCCAGTAGGCAGGTGCTCTTCCCAGAGCAGCCCCATCCTCTAGGGCAGGGGTGGGGAACCTTGGCCCTCCAGCTGTTTTTGAACTACAACTCCCATCATCCCCAGTGGCTGGGGATGATGGGAGTTGTAGTTCAAAAACAGCTGGAGGGCCAAGGTTCTCCATCCCTGCCCTAAGGGGAATATCTTGCAGTGCTCACACATGGAGTCTCACATTCAAATGCAACCCAGGGCAGACCCTGCTTAGAAAAGAGGGCACTTTGTGCTTCCTACCACAAGACCAGCTCTCCTCTCTTTTTCTTGAAGGAGAGTTTCAGAAGAGTTCCTGGAACTACTTTTCAGTTTCACCCCAGACCTCTTAGCTCCCTCCTTCAACCCCGTGGTTCCCCATTGTTTCTGTTGCTCCTTGCTTTTCAGCCCATTGTCTGTTTCCTGTTATTCCTATCTCATTTCCATTGCCATCCAGTGCATCTTCAACTTAGTGTAAAGTTTCTTTTGAGCCCTCCATTAAACCTTTCTTGTCTCCATTGTCTCTCTCTCTTTTGCTCCTCTGTTTCTTGAGCCTTATTCTCCACACTCCCTTCTTTCTCCTTCTTGGACTATAACCTACTCTGCATCTTTCCTTCACCCTCCTTGCCTCTGTTTTGATCCTTATCTTCTTGTGTCCTGGATTGTCTTTCTTATCCTCAGCCTTCTCCCTTGAGACTCCTGTTCAGTTCAGTTCCCTGGGAATTCTGTCCACCAGCTGCTGGTGTCAGTAACTTCTCATACCTTCACCACTACAAAAACTACAGAAACAATACAATATAGTGATGGTGAGTAAAAGAGAAGAGTTTCTGTCCTGTGTATATCTAGAGCTTCTTGTTGATTTGTTTTTTATTTAGCTGATATGACTGGTTTCCTAGCATGTTTTGATAATTCATTTTAATACAATAATATTTGTTTTATATTGTGAGCTGCCTTGTACCTGGTTAACCGGGAAAGATGGAATGTAAATAATTAAGATATATAAAATAAATAAAAAGATGAAATATTTAATACACTTGGTTTCTTTTATTTAATATGTCTTATAGAAGTTGATAACTTTTTGCCTGCAAGTCACGTGCATAATCATGACTTGGTCTAGAGCTTCTGTTAAAGATATCCCAGAACAATTATTAATTCCTTGCTCATAAAGATGCTTAATTTCTTGTGATGTTGTGCTTCTCGAGTTCACTATATGATGGAAATGTGAGGATTTTCTTGCCAGGTTGAAATATTATTGAACTGTTAAAATGTCAATAAATCTGGAATCCTCCCACTATATAATACTTACTTTGTTCACATTTCCATGAAATAGTTATTACTAGTATTTTTAAACACGTTGCTGCACACTAACATTTTTTACAAGAGTCTTGGCTTCTTAGGGAACCTGATAAAATGTCTGGCTGAGAGGCTTCTGTTCTGAAATTGCAGATAAAGATGGGGGAAGAAAATCAATCAGATCTTAATTTCAGAGTGGTTTCTGGTTGCTAGTTGAGGTCTTGGGACTAGACATTGCTAATTTTGTTCTCTTGTTTTGAATAATAGGGATGTGGATTAAATAGGTAATTGGATCCAATTCAATATGGCGCCTACCATGAGCATTCAGCATTGTATTGTTTTCAATGCAAAATTGCTAATAACGGTACTGCCCATACAATATTCCCTAAATCACATTGAACTGCTTGGAAGGATCGGCTGTCTGCTCTCTTGCTTTTCTCTGCAGCTTCTGCCTCACCCAAAACCTGTTTCTTTTTTAATCTGGTAATGCGCCATGTATGGAAAATGTTGAGGAGGGGAGGGGAACGGTTATGTGACTGACATCTCTAGCTGCACTTTGCTTCAGTCTGTCCTCAGGCTTGCACCTTCTGAGAACACACTGTAGTTGATTCATCTGCATCTCTCCTCCCTTATAGGATTTAAAATTCTATAAATTTTATAGAAAATTTATTTCTAGATTTATTATAGAAATAATTTGTTATTAGGGGATTTTGCCTGCCCGACAGACTCTTTCAGTACACAAAGTGATACTGTATTTTTATGCCCTCTTCTGTGTTCCTAGTTCAGCACATCCCTTGTTAAAAGGAGCTTTGCTGAGACCAGCAGGAGCTTGATGCATCCTGGCTGCACAAAAAAACCTGGCACCTATCTGCCTATAACTTGGGGACCAAAGTCCTCATAGAAGGAGCAATGCCTACAAGCATCTAAGTAAAAAAAGGATCTCTGCATCTAAGCAAAGCAGAAGTGTGAAAGTAGGGGAAAGTTTTTCTGCTCCTCAGAAACCTTGGCACTTCTGTATGAAATGGGAGGTGGTATCAATCCCAAACAAGAGTCCACTGTCAACTCTAAGAAATACCTATCGTGCCTGAAAGTTTCACCCTATTCTGATTTACAGTAATGTATTTATAGACATGTTTGTGTGTTACCAATATTGTCTGTCGGCCATTATACCTCATGGAATGATCCATTGATGCAGTAATGGTGCATCGAACAATGTTGTGTCACTAATGCAACTATTGGATGAACAATATGATAATCACTTCAGATGATAATCTTATAGGGTCTGATAATTTGATCCTTGATTTGATCCCATACTCCTATTGATTAGCAAACATGTGAACTTTAGTTTGTGAGGACTAGAAAAACAAAATTCTACACAAATATATTTTTCCTTGAATAGTTCATTCGAAGAGTTACTTTAGGTGTACTGAAGGGCTTGATTGCACCCGGTGAGATTTTAAGTCCAGGGTTTTCCTGGGCACGTTGAACAAGTTTTTCAGAGTTCTTGGATCCTACCCTTTAAACATGTGGAGTTATCTTGTATCAATTCCTGTACAACTGTTTTGACATTTCCTTGACAATCCTTATACTGATGTGAATGAGGTCTACCACCTGTTGTATAACATGTTGAAAGAAACAGCATCTGAAAACTACTTCCTATCCATTTTACAACATTTTCTGCTCATCAGGAATGATTATTATGTTCGGTAAGTCAGCAGTGGCTATTTTTGTTTCTGAATGTGTGTGAGTCTGAATGTCTGTGCTTTCTTCATTGTGAACATTTGTGACCATATAAAGTGTTAATTTCAGTTCTTGACAACACATCTTTCCACCTCAACAAGTGGTAAAATGTTGTAGTGACCAAAACATAAATACGTGTCTTTAACTTCAGGGCATCTTCTCAGGTGACACTCAATATAGTTTTGCTTGAAATGCATCACTTCTGAAAGTAGGTTATATGTTGCAAAAACCGAAGAGGGCCATTAGTTTACTGAATGTTCATCCTAGTTTCTATCTCTTTTCATTTGGTTTACAGAAGGTACATAGGAACATAGGAAGCTGCCATCTACTGAGTCAGACCATTGGTCTATCTAGCTCAGTATTGTCTACACAGACTGGCAGCAGCTTCTCCAAGGTTGCAGGCAGGAATCTGCCTGCAGATGCCACAGTGAGTGCAGCATCCATGTACAGAGGATTCCTGTAGGCTGAGAATCTTGTGTTTTCATCTCCCCCATCCCCAGGAATTAGGAGGTCTCTGTGTGTGCCCCTCAAATTGCCACCCAACCCTCTCTCTTTGGACGCTGTAGTTGTGCTTTGGAGCACAGAGTGGGCATGCCTTCTGTACAAGGGGAGACAGCTCTACTGAGCATCGGTGAATCCTCCAAACACTGGTACTGCAACTGTGTGAAATCATACCTCTACTAAAAAATTTTTTAAAATTCCAAATGTCACAGTTATGGGAATTGACTAGGTTTCCTTGCTTGTTAAGTAGATTGAAATGTATGTTCTCTGTGTTAAATATTTACATGGAGCATCTTAAAATGAAATTATTCTTTTTATTGCCTCCAGCCCTCAGTATTACAAGATAATAGAAGAATGCATTTCACAGATAGTATTGCATTGTAGTGGTATGGATCCTGACTTCAAGTGTAGAGGGAGACTGGATGTAGACTTCACGCACCTTGTAGGTATGTGCGTCTTAACACTGCGTATTTCTTAACGTCTTGGTAATAATTTTTAATTCATCTTTATTTCTCATAAGATCAGTCTCCATGTGGTATTAGTTCCATGCAACCAAAGGTGAGAGGTTCCTCATTGATGTTAAAGGTAGAAGGTTAAACACATAACTCCACTATTAAAACCAATGGAACTGAAAAGGGTGTGCTTGCATTGTTCCTTGTATTTGTGGTAAGCTGAATCCATGTTGGACAGAACCCAAAGATCTTATGTTTAGAGGACTTCTGTTTCATTTTGTGAGAACAAACACTCAGAATCAGAGAGAGGTTTTGTTTGTTCAGTTTGGACCATGTTCGTGATCACAGATGACAGCAGGAAGTGATGTGCATACCGAGGGATGTTTGGAGGGACAAGCCTAATGTAGTCATGAGATCCAGAGTGTCATTGCTGCACTTGACAATCTTTTCCATTTTTAAAAACAAATAGCGTCTTCATGAATATTTGTGACTTTATAATGAACTTGAACAACACAGACTGTAAATATCAGTCAAGATGGACTGGTGTAATTTTCAAGGTCACCGGGGGAGATATTTGTACTTTGCTCATATCAGAAGAATTTTTCAACAGATAATACCTTTCTTTTAAATTTGGGGTCAAACCTTTTTTGGCTGGAAAGATCTCTTACTGAACAATTATTTTGGGGGTCAGTTGGGGAACCCTTTTACTCAGGCAGGTTGCTGCAGAATTCAATTTTGAATTCAAATTTTGATTTTTTAAAAAATTGGATCTGAAAAGTTGGTGGTTTAAAAAAAAATGTACAAATTTGTCATTTAAAATGGAACTCATGTTGATTCTTATGGTCTTCTACCACAGAGAGCTGTGTGGACAAAGTGAAAGTGGAAGAAAGCGAGCAAAAAGCGACGGAATTTTCCAAAAAGGTAGGCACAAATATCTATCCTAGCACTGGGGAATTATTGCATCTGTTGTTCAGGTTGTTATTGATATGCCATGTCTCTTATTTACGTGAAAATGCAATTGCTGATGGACATTGATGAAAAAATATACTGCCTAATTAATGGATTTGAAAATACTGTAGGGGCAAACCTGAATCTTTTATCTGAATTCAGTCCTCCAGTTCTGGGCGAGGTGGTGATATGTATCCTCTGCTCAGCTCATTGCACATCTAGGTAATGCAGCTTGATTCAGAATTCTTCGGGTCGCTGCCTGTACCCTTCTTGGACCCTCCACCCCCAGCCAGCACATTCCATTCTGAATTAAGGAAGGTCTAGCTGAGTCACTGTTCCCTTTGCTGGTGATCCCTAGGTAGACAAGGTAGGGTTGCTTCAAGAGTCCCCTGAATAGGTATGAAGAAGCCCGCTGCACCCTCCAAGCGATGCTTCAGGATGCTGATCAATGCCCCCTCTTCTTCCGTATTCCCCTTAATTCGCTCACCCTGCTTGCTGTGGCCAAAGTGTAACGGAACTATTCAGGCAGTCAACCTGCATCACAAGGGTTTCATCCCCATCTAAATAGTGCCAATCAGATGAAAAAAAACCCTGAATTTTCTTGGCTGATATGGCTTAAAATGTGGTGGGAATGGGGGAGAATTACTGTTTGACCCCAAAGTGTGACTAGTTATTCCTGTGCTGTAGAGCTCAGTGGGTGCGTCTGAGCATCTCAGCTTTAACAGCTGCTGCTGAACCTGTCTCCCATTGATTTTCTAGCAAGAGGGAGCTAGAAGCTATGGTATGTCTAACCTGCCTGTCTCCTTGTTCCTAAGCCGTCCATATGCCACGACCACCACCACGAACCCCCCTGCAATCCAGCGGATGGGCAGGGACTAAAATAAGTTGCAGCAGTTTATCTACTATCTACTCTGGACAAATTTTCTATGGTATACAGGCACAGAATCTGGAAGAATTGGAGGCAGGCAAAATTATTTCGCTCTGTTACCTCCTATTGTATTAAAAGCTAAAGCTTGGATATTTTAATTATTTGAGATGAACATTGTATTAAGTAGAGTTTTACACAGCTGAGAAAAATAGCTGTGAGAAACAATTCACTATGTTCTCATCTCGGGTGCTTTATTGATTTTGATTTTGATTTTGATTTATATACCGCCCTTCCAAAAATGGCCCAGGGTGATTTACATCAAAATAAAAACAATTAAAATCAATTAACAAAATCAAAACTAAATCAATTAAACAGTTAAAATCATTTAAACATTAAAATCATTAACATTAAAATCATTTAAAACCAACATTAAAAATTTAAAACCATACATCTAATTCAAAGCCTGGGTGAATAAATGTGCCTTCAGTGCCTTTTAAAAAGTTGCCGGAGATGGGGAGGCTCTTATTTCAACAGGGAGCGCATTCCAAAGTCCAGGGACAGCAACGAAGAAAGCCCGTTCCCCAGTAGCCACCGAACAAGTTGGCAGCAACCGCAGATGTCCTGCAAACTTTATTAAGTGCTTCCTTTTGAATTTTGAAAGTTTTAGCAGTCTTAGTTTAAATCCTTATAGGTCAATCTCTTGGGTATGAGTTCTAGCTGTTAATCTTTTAGTGATGCTTCTTTGTTTGGGTCAATATATTTGATCGCTGTCATGTGAGACAGCCCTATAGTAAACTATGGTGTTGATCTATCATCTCACATGAAACTTTCCCCAAAACTCATAATGACCATATGTATGTTATGTATTTGGGTGGCAGAGTTTGGGCCTCTCTCTGTTAGTTCATGTTTATTGTTTCTTGCCTCTACACATTGAAGGCATTGGTCCCACAAGGTAAATGGGAGTATTGATAAGGGAGCGAGTCTTGTCCAAACTGCACAGCATACATTGTCCACCAACCATCACCGGCATGCTCAGGCCTGTTAAAACCTGCCTAAATTTATCAGGTTTGGTTACTGGGGTTCACTGTAAATATCAGTTTCTTTAACTCTTCAAGATTTCTTTAAAGTCACTTAGGCTGAAAGGCTTCACTCATTCAGCCTAGACATCGCAAGTGTTCTAATATGCCAGTGGCTGTTGTAGTTGATCAAAGTCTGGAAATTTTGAGTGATGTTGCATCACCTCTGAAGGCTGTGTAGCCTGCAGAAACAACTGTTTCTAGAAACTGAATAATATATACGTCGGATTTTTATTGTGAGGTAGAAACATCTGCTCTTATAGTATTAAAAGTCCAACACAGAACTACGATGTCAATAGACTTTGTCTTAATATAAACAATGTCGAACTTACTTGAATTTAAAGATATCCTAGAAGAATGTTTGATCTTCACTGCCATAGCATTTGAAAGTGGACATCCCAAGTGGGGAATTAATATGAATAGTGGGAAACTGTGTGTGGCTGTGCCCATGTATACACCCCTGTATGCAGAATCACCTTAAAGATTGTGGCAAATGCATTGGTAACTTGTAGAGGCTGCCACAGTCTTTGAGGTTTTGTTGGTATCTCTCTTCAAATTGCAGACAGGTGCACTGCCGTGCAATATAGGTGGAGATAAGATAAGAGTATGCCAATCTTTCTCATTGTTGGCTGTGGCAAGGTGGTGGTTCCTGTGTGCTTGCAATCAGTCGCTAAAATGAGGAACTCTTTGAGCATTCAGTTTTCTGGTTCATGCTCCAAGTGTTTCAGAGTGAAGTGTGGACAAAGCTTCTCTGTTCTTAATATCTCAAAGGTTAGAGATTTACATGCAGAATATGAGCTTTAAAATTTGATATTTGGTCTTTAAGGTGCCACAGATTCTGATGAAAATGTCTAAGATACTGAATTTTTCAGGCCTGCTGGTTGATAGGAATGTGAGGTTAGCTGACGCTTGGTGGTTATTGCCATGCGTTCTGAACCCAGGGAAATCGTGCATGGGGGGTATTTATTTGGCTAATCTAAGAACTCGAACAGGCTTCTATTATTTTGCTCAACCTCAATAACACCCTTGTGAAAGTTACAATGTTGAGTTTGGACAAAGATGGATGAATGTTTCTATGTTGGCAATCCTGGCAGTTTGATGAAGAATTCACAGCTCGACAGGAGGCAGAAGCTGAGCTTCAGAAACGAGAAGAGAAAATCAAAGAGCTTGAAACTGAAATCCAGCAGCTACGCACCCAGGTAATGTAACAAGGTGGACTTCACACCCTGTCAAAATGAGTTCTACTTTGGGGGTACTAGGGAATTAATTTTGTTGGGATGAAGGGGAAATTGCCAAGAGTGCATTGAGGTGGGTGGTAGGAAAAATGTTGATTTAGTTGTTTGAACTGAGATTGAATGACTGGGTCCTTCCTCTCGTCTGTAGCTTTTTTCAGGCTGGTCAATGCACAACATGATGTAGGCTGCTCCCCTAACCCTTTTTGTATCCAGGGTAGAGGATGTGCACATAATGTATTTTACAGACTTGGCAAGACAAGAACTATAGCTAAAATTGGTTGTTGTTATTATTTTTTAAAATAAACATGGACATTTTAATGGGCACCTGGATCTTCACTTACTGCAAGAATTGACCCCTCATCTCGATCGAGATAGCAGAACTTTGTCTAGATTACTAAGCCTGTTCACATTATTGATTTGATTGGGAGGCCTGCACTTCAGGGCTCCTCTCATCAGATCCTTAGTATGATTCCTAGAGAAAATGGCATGCCATCTTTGTTGTCTGTCGGATGTGCCTTTTGCAGGTTTTATGGTTCTTTCCAACCTCTTTAAAAACAATAGCTAAATCTGTGGCTCTAAAATGCCCAAATTTACATGGCGTCCAAGTCAACATGTAGCACAAGATGACTTGTATTTTTAAGCAATTCCTGAAAATTACTGCCAATACTTTGTCACATGCATTTGGTGTTGTAAGCATGTCTGTTTTCTTCTGTATTCTTTTAATGTGCTTTTGTTGTTGTTAGAAAGCTTACTGTAACTGAGCTGGAAATAAGCATTGCTTAAGGCATAACATTTTAACTCTAAATGAACAATTGGTATTGATTAAGCAGTACCAAAAGGCTATTAATGGAGATGCTTTCTAAATCTTTTGGCACTTTGAACATAGTTGATGGTGATTATGGATAAATTTGGTGGTTATATTGTTGCACACAAATGCATACTGTCAATTCTTAAAGAACAGAATTACCTTAATACCACTGCTAGTTAGCATTGATTTAATGCCAATCAAGAAGTTAAGTACTGTACTGTACATAAAAAGAAATGCTATAAACTGGCTATGGCCTCCTGTTCCAACTAGACAGTAGATACTCTCTCTGTCTAGTTTTGAAAGTTTAGTCATTTGTTAGATTGCCAATGAGAGTACGCTTGCTTCAGTGGAGTTTATTTTAGGCGGGGGGATAATTTTGGGGAGTAGATGTCCAATGTTTATGCCAGTGGTTTCACATTTTGCTATAGTGGAGGGGCCATCTTGGTGGGCCTCAAAAGTTTTCATATGATACTAGGAGTGTATATCGGTGCAGATAATAAACTTCCCTAGTGTTATCTTGCCAGCAGAAGTGAACCTTATTAAGAATCACAGCCAAGAGCCAGATCTTCATCCTAATTTCATAGCCTGTACAGCTAACATCATTTAGAAGATGGATTTTGTGAAGTAGTGAATATTTAAATATGGCAACCTTACGATGATAATTTGGTTTCAGCCAATTGGCTTCCCTTTTAACAGTTCTATGAATACCACACAGATAAAAATATCTTAAACCTCTGGAATGTATTTTGTTAATGGGCCCCTTTTTCTTGTTTTCAAATGTCACTTCATTAATTCTCTTGATCTATTTTAATGTGAAGAAACTTACAGGAGTTACACATGGCGCTTGCTGCTTCTCTCTGTAATGCAGTGCCAAAAATATAACCCATTCCTGTTAAATGACTCATACTGATTTGCAAATGATTTTTTCCCATGGTATAAGACTATATTCTCTTTCGTTTTGGATTTCATCTCAGTGAAATCCTTCAGTGATATGTAATAGAACACAGTTGAGTGACCTTGCTTCCTTGAATGGTCTGGGAGACATCTGGAATATGCAAGTCCTCCAATTTGTCTTCTCAATGAGAAATTGCAAGGTACCTCTGCTATTTGTTGTGCAAGAAACATTCTTCTTCATGTTTTATTCTTTTTCTGTTGCAGGCTCCTGCACCTTCAAGTGGCCTACCTTCAACAGGTGTACCGCCCCCTCCCCCTCCTCCTCCTCCTCTTCCAGGAGGTGCCGTTACTGCCCCTCCTCCACCACCACCACCCCCTCCTCCATTACCTGGTGCTCCACCACCACCTCCTTCGTCTGGCGGACCTATTCCACCTCCTCCACCTCCACCACCACCTATGTTTGGAGGGCCACCCCCGCCACCACCACCTTTTGGTGTCATTCCTCCTCCTCCTTTTGGAGCTGCACCAACACTGCCTTTTGGAATGAAGTCAAAGAAAAAATACAACCCTGAAGTGTCTATGAAGAGGATCAACTGGGCAAAGGTATTGTAATACTAAATCGCAGACATTTTTCTGCTTGCATCTGATCTTAAAGGGGAAGGATAGTAGGGATCCTGTTTTGAATACGAGAGTGTTTGGAATCTAATCTGAGCTATATATAAATAAGTATAATCAATCTATAGATATGTATTTAGCTATATAACAGTACAAGCTTACTGAAGAGGAAGGATCGGATTAAGACGTCATTTGGAAGTACATGCTGTGAAAATGGTTACCACTTAAATCTTTTGTACATCCAGACACACACAAGAATCAAGCGTGGATTAACTTGGTTTAAGTTTCTTCATAATGCATATAGTGTTATAGTAGATGCAGGGTTTTCCCCTAAAAATTTTCATACACATACAAAATTTCCTAGAGGTTGAGCCTGCCCAGTCCATGAGCTCAAGGTAGGTAGCATCTTCAATACCCCACATCTTTAATACCCCACTTGCTTTTGTTTTTATTTCAGGTTGAGCCACAGGAAATATCAGAAAATTGTTTTTGGCTGAAAGCTAAAGAGGACAAATTTGAAAATCCAGATCTGTTAGCAAAGCTGGCCCTTACCTTTGCCACACAGATGAAGGGTAATTATTTCTTTGTTTTATCTATCAACCTGTCAGTAGTCATGTGAGTTGCTCCTGCAGTTATACCAGTGATGTGAATTGTGCTTTAAAGTCCCAGCCCTGAAGAGCTTGCAATGTAAATGTTGACAGAGGAAAGAGGGGGATCGGGAAATAATATGTGCAGGTTCAGTTGCATGTAGCTTGGCTTAGCTTAGCTTCTATTGATTGATTGATTAAGTGCCGTCAAGTTGGTGTCGACTCTTAGCGACCACATAGATTCTCTCCAGGATGATCTGTCTTCAACATGGCCTTTCAGGTCTCTCAGTGGTGCATTCATTGCTGTCGTAATCGAGTCCATTCACCTTGCTGCTAGTCGTCCTCTTCTCTTTCCTTCAACTTTCCTCAGCATTATGGACTTCTCAAGGGAGCTGGGTTTTCTCATAATGAGTCTGAAGTATGATAATTTGAGCCTGGTCATTTGTGCCTCGAGTGGAAATTCTGGATTGATTCGTTCTATGATCCATTTATTTGTTTTTCTGGATGTCCATGGTAGCCTCAAAAGTCTTCTCCAGCACCAAAGTTCAAAAGCATCAGTGCTTTTTCTGTCTTGCTTCTTCAAAGTCCAGCTTTCACATCCATAGAGTGTCACAGCAAAAACCATTGTCTGAACGATTCTAATCTTTGTGGTTATAGACACATCGCGGCATCTAAATATTCTTTCCAAGGCCTTCATTGCTACCCTACCAAGTGCTAGTCTGCGGCCTATTTCTTGACTGCTGGATCCTTTACTGTTGACGGTCGATCCTAAAAGGTAGAAGCTAGCCACCACTTCAATGTCTTCGTAGTCAATTCTGAGGCTGGTTGCTGTGCCCATTGTCATTAGTTTAGTCTTCTTTACATTTAGTTGTCATCCCATTTATTCACTGTGCTCCTGCAATAGGGGATGTGAACTGAAGGGTTAAGCCAAAGGCCTCCTAGAAAAGGTGGGTTTTGTGGGAGGCATTTGAAGGAAGAAAGAAAGTTGGCATCGTATTTAGTTTTCTGGAGTGGAGTCCAAGGTATAAATGGCAGCAAGGCAGAAAAGCAATTATTCAAAGCAGCAATAGACCTTTGAAAAGTTGAGGGTGGTGGAATTGAAGCAAAGGTCACAGGCAGAAATATTTCAGGGTATGATGGTGGAAGGAGAAATATGGCAAGACCATGGAGGGCTTTGAATGAATGACATTTTTAGGGCAAAGAATAAATGACA
Organism: Hemicordylus capensis; assembly: GCF_027244095.1. Lineage (NCBI taxonomy): Eukaryota > Metazoa > Chordata > Lepidosauria > Squamata > Cordylidae > Hemicordylus > Hemicordylus capensis. The sequence goes on from NC_069667.1 coordinate 27,453,547, forward strand.
CGGCATCTGCCTGCACTGCTATATTTGTGTAACCTCCATCGCTGTTGAGAGACAGAGCAGCACTGCTTCGGCTTAAAACTGTGCAAACTCAGTTGTGCGACACAACATCCATCCATTGCAACTGTGTGGGCAGGTGTTCCACCACCTGCAGTTCGCTGCAGGATATGCCAGCCACTTATTCCAAATACACAATGGCTCCATATATTATTCCAGAATTCAAGGCTGTTACAGTTGTCCAGCAATTAATGTTGTTGGAGGAGGCCTTCATTTTCCCAGTCTTAAAACGCTTTAAGCCTGTTTCCCTATGGGCTCAAATTGGGTTTCCCAGGTGATAGGCATACACCAGAAATAGGTTTTAATAAGCTTATACTGAGTTTCATGAGATGTGAAGTACAATGCTTTCAAATTTGCTTATTCTAGCCTTTGGACACAAGGCATATTTTTTGTGTAAATAGCACAGCAGCATAGTAATTGTGCTCCTGGGGTATGCTAGACATGAATTTCTTCTTCTTGGCTAAGGCAAATAACTGTCAAGTATTGTCAGGTCAGCTGCAGCGTTACTTTCCCAGTCAAATATAGTTAAGATCTGTCCTGAATGTAATAATAATAATATTTCAAACTCTCTAATTCAGGCCTGTTTTGGTTCTGTCTCCCAAATTATTTTCTTCATGTTTGGTTCTCCTCTCTTGCCCAGCCCGATATATATCCAGATCATCATATCCTTATTGACACTGTAAACAGAGCCATTACATTGATATTTGGGTGGTCTGATTCCTTGGCTGTGTATGAAGGATTAAATTATATTCATCAATTTGGGATAACCCAGAAGAAACCAGTTCAGCTGAGTGAGATTTATACTTGGTAATGGTTAAGAAGTTAATGAGGTCGTTCTCACGAACATAACTGGTGGAGAGGGCGGATGGTGGCAGGGAGGAAGGTGAACCACCTTCTTCCCCGCCCCCCAGACAAGCAAGGAGCTCCTGTCTGGCATGCTGCCACACGCCCATACAGTCTGCACTGCTCCTGGCAGCGTGGATCACTGGAGTCGGGGGAAACTAGACTCAGCCTCCAGGTATCCCATAATGCACTGTGTGATGAGCACTGTGCATTGTCTGATTCTCTTCTGAGCTGGGTGCTCTAGGCCCCCGACTCTGTGATTGTGTGTGTGTGTGTGTGTGTGTGTGTGTGAGAGAGAGAGAGAGAGAGAGAGAGAGAGAGAGAGAGAGAGAGAGAGAGAGAGAGAGAGATCCTGATCCTGAATCTGGGGTTGATGGCATGCTCGCTCCATTAAGGGCTGGGGTTAAAAGTTGGGCTAGTGGGGGTGGTAGTGCTGGGATCGGGAGCGATCCCAGCACTACCGGGCTACTCGTGTGATAGCCTTAATGACTAATCATTGGATGATAAGAAAGAAAGCTAGCTTAACTAGCGAAATTGCAGAGAAGGGTAAAAAGTCTGCCCAGAGTTATTACTGTTAGTGTTGATTACAGGAGATACACTGCAGATGTTGGCTGACAAAAGTTTAAGCTGTAACATGGGATTACAAGGAAACCTGCAAGGATTTCCGTTGGTGTTATTTTATATATATATATACACACACATACATACATACATATATATTCTTATTTCTTCTATAACCTTTTGTTAACCACACTTAATATGAGTACAATAGTAGTCCAGCATTATTTACTGATCTTTATATGTTCTGGTTTCACAATAGTTAATGCCCGAACTGTAATATATTCATAAAAAACAAAATGTTGCCTATATACAAGCTTAATAATTTTTGCACGATACTACAATGGAGTGGTTAACCCCTGAGGGTTAAAGTGCGTGATCATTTCTAAGCCTGTGTTTCTTGTCCCTGCATCTGTGACTGGCTCCATCCACAAGAATTATGTGTCTCTTAAAGGAAATCAGTACTTCTGTCACTGCATCAGGCAGAGTTTTATGTTGCTTTCGGCTGACTTATTTGAAGGTGCTACTCCACAAATGTAGAGGTACATTTATAGCCTGGTGAATAGAAAAAGGGAACTAAATTATGTCAAAAGCCTTGCCTTTCACCCTGAAGGCAATCGGCTTGTTTGGGAACGAGATCTAGCTTCTGTGGACCTGGTTATTTCAAAGGTGCATTTGTAGCTTCATGAAGCCAAGACGATGATTGATAGGTACCATTAGTTGCAATGTTGGCTCTTGAAAAGTCTGAAACCTTGTTCAGGCAAATACTCTGATAGATTTTCCTTTGTTACATACAGTGAGGCAGAAATCTTTTTCCCCCTTCCCTTAAGGGGAAATGTAAACTTATGCAGTTGTTTTTTTAATGAAACTGTGCTGAAAGTGGCATCCCAATGAATTGCAGACTATCAAAGTTTTGAAGGGCAAATAGGTTTGCTCTTCACTCTTTGCAGTCACCTGTAAGTTGAATGATGAGGGGTGGTAGGAGCTATTGGGAATGCCAATAGCATTTGGATCTTTACTTTTTAAAGCTTGTTGCATCTCTGTTTTTTCGAAACAAGGGAATATGGTTTGTGTGACTGTATTTTTGAGTAACCTACAGCAACCAGCCTCAGAATTGATAATGAAGACATTATTGTGGTGGATAGCTTCTGCCTTTTAGGATCGACCGTCAACAGTAAAGGATCCAGCAGTCAAGAAATAGGCCGCAGACTAGCACTTGGTAGGGTAGCAATGAAGGCCTTGGAAAGGATATTGAGATGCCATGACATGTCTACACCTACAAAGATTAGAATCATTCGGACAATGGTTTTTGCTGTGACACTCTATGAATGTGAAAGCTGGACTTCGAAGAAGCAAGATAGAAAAAGTATTGACGTTTTTGAACTCTGGTGCTAGAGAAGACTTTTGAGGCTACCATGGACAGCCAGGAAAAACAAATGGATCCTAGAACAAATAAATCCAGAATTTCCACTTGAGGCACAAATGACCAGGCTTAAATTATCATACTTCGGACACATTATGCAAAAACCCAGCTCCTTTGAGAATAAAATTCATCGTGTGTCCCTTTCACTGGTAGAGGAAAAGATGCCTGCCAGGAAACTCCTGATCAGCTCACACCTCAGAACTAGAACTGGCCAAGGGTTCCAGGTGTGTGTTCACTTCGTCTTTTCCAGGCATGTCCTAGAATAATAGAATCCTAGCATTTTAGATTTGAAAAGGCTCATGGAGGAGGTTTCTTAATCCAACCCCTTAGTGCAGGAGTTGCTGCAGTATCCCTAAACAACCTATTTGAAAACCTCCAGCGAGGGGGAACCCACCCTTGGACAAGGCCGACTCTTCCACTGTGAGGTCTGACCAGCATAGAACAGAGTGGAATGACGGTTGCTAGCGATGCTTCTGTTTTAATGCAGCCTACTGGTATGTTTCCCAGACTATGGGAAACTCCTATATTGGGCAGCAGTGATATAGGAAGATGCTGAAAGGCATCATCTCATACTGTGCAGGAGGAGGCAATGGCAAACCCCTCCTGTATGTGGATGTCCACCAAAGACATCCACATCTACCAAAGACATTCACAGGGCTCTGTGGTCGCCAGGAGTCGACACCGACTTGATGGCACACTTTACTTTTAAGATGGCATTTGTCTCTTGAGCAGCTTCACCACACTGCTTGCTCCTGTCCAACCTGTTTTCCTCTAAGACACCTAGGCTCCTTTCATGGGTCCTGCTGCTGCCAAGTTAGTTCTCCTGCATCCTGTCCTTGGGCATTTGTTTTTCCTTGCCTGTTCCAATGAGAGGAGAGCTGATCTTGTGGTAGCAAGCATGACTTGTCTGCTTAGCTAAGCAGGGTCTGCCCTGGTCGCCTATGAAAGGCAGACTAGAAGTGTGAGCACTGGAAGAAATTCCCCTCAGGGGATGGAGACGCTCGGGGAAGAGCAGAAGGCCCCCAGTTCCCTCCCTGGCAGCATCTCCAAGAGAGGGCTGAGAGAGACTCCTGCCTGCAACCTTGGAGAAGCCACTGCCAGTCCGTACAGACAATGCTGAGCTAGATAGACCAATGGTCTGACTCAGTATATGGCAGCTTCCTATGTTCCTAAGTTGTTTCCTTTGGGGGACATGCAGTGACCAAGAAGCAACTCGTTGGTTGTTTCTGTTAAATGACCATGAGATGTTCTAACAACTGGATATTCTAACAACTAGTCATGTGGAATGGTTATCCAGAGAGAGAGAGAGAGAGAGAGAGAGAGAGAGAGAGAGAGAGAAGGGAAATCACAGACGAATTGTCTGCTTTTTATACAAGGCTATTGTGGTATGATATAAATAATTCTAGGGAGGGAAAGGGAGATGAGGACCTGAATCATCTTTGACCATATTAATTGTAAATTGTGTAGGACTTAATAAAAGCAACATTATGACTGGACAGACTACAGTATTCTTTACCCTTTTAAGAAATGACCTTGTGAAATGTCACACTTCCATATTGTGCTGAGTTGATGTCTTTAAACCCTTATTTGAAGGTCAATAATTCTATTAGGCCATTTTTGGCAGGGACATGTTGACAGACATTAACTATGTAGCCAAATTCTAGTTGACAGTGTCGCTCTTCTTTTTAAAAATGTCTCCAGTTTGGCTGTACTAAAATATATAATTTATTCAAAACCATGTTCCATAGCTTAAACAATTGAACTCTCAGCTAATGATATTAGCTGAACAATGTCATTAGTTTGGTTAAGTACAAAGCCATCTCAGTTGGCTGGTAGGGTGTAGTTTCAGCTCACTAAATTAAATATGCACAGCTAAAACAAGCCCCCCCCCCCGATGTAGCTAGCATATGGTGTTCAAATGTGCTTGATTGGACCAGTATCCAATTGATGGCTCGTGCCCACAACTTGATTTGACTTCTATGTAAAGCATTGCTCTAATTATGGGAGGAGCGGGTGTTATGGGCGAAGGGGCCCATCTGCTTTTGCTTTTTGGTGCCCTCCTTGACTACGGCTTTTCCAAAGACAATAGGTGGCACAATTTTGGTGAAATTAGGCGGAATGAATTTCATCAAGAGTTGTTATTCACTTCCATCTGTAGTATGAACACTGAGTAACCAAGGGTGTTTGCTATGAAACCCGCCGTCTGTGCTCCCTGCCGAAACAAGAGCCTCCCCAACTCTTGACAGCTTTTTAAAAGATCTTCAAAGATGCATTTATTCACGCAAGCTTTTAGCTAGATTTATAGAATGGGCGTTTCTTTTTAATGTTTTACTTCGTATTATGTTTCCTGTAAACCACCCAGAGACATCGGTTTGGGATAGTATACCCATTTACTAAATAAAAATAATAAGGGGACTACACTGGTGGCAAACCATCAAAATCATTCTAGTTTTCCTTTCCTTTCCACTTTTCCCTTCCCTCTTCCTTGTATCCATAGTCGGGTAACTGAAACCTGACCTTGACACATGTGGGGGGTAAAGCTAACAAAGGTAAAGTTAACGTTAATTTCACCTATCTGCGGGTCCAGGGTGGCCAGAAATGGACCACATTTCCAGCCACCATTCTGAGGAGAAAAGCCATTTTGTGGCTCATTTGTTTAAAATAAAATTTTAAAAACCCATGGTTTTCCGCACAAAAATGCAAGACTTGGGACTTTGAGGGGGCATTGCTGGACACCTGGAGATGTATGGCACAGTAGGGCACTCTTTTCTTTTGCAGTTTTTAGGGTCATTTCCTGCCTTTTTTCACTTTTCAGAGCCTCCAGGAACCTAACCCCCAAGTCCCATTAACTCAGTGATTCACTATCTGTGGTTCCATTATCTGCAGCTGTAGCGGAGAGCAGAACCCCCGTGGATAATGGGGCTCACCTGTAGGTTCTGTATAGAAAGCTAGTATGATCAGTGTGTCCAAGGTATGAAGAAGTTGAAGACTATACAAACAAACAAACAACGAATATCTATATACTGCTTTTCAACAAAAGTTCCCAAAGTGGTTTACACAGAGAAAACAATAATAAAGTAATAAGATATTTTCTCTCTCTCTCTCTCCTGGGTGTGCCCAGGAAAAATGCGTCCCAGCAGCCCAGCTGATTGGCTGGGCTGCAGGGGCGCCTGATTGGTCCTGGTGCACACAGGAGAATTGCCTGGCTGGGCGGCTGCGTAGGTGTGTGTCGGGTTAGGTTCCAGGAAGGTGGAAATGTGCTTTAACAGTGCACCTCCCTCCCCGGAAAACACAAAATGTTGTATTCCATGTGTCCGTGCTCCATGTGTCCAGAAATACCCACAAAGCTGCAAAATGCCCCCCCCCCCCTCAAACCACAGAAAATTGTAGGGGGGAAATGAGGCACAGAATGGCCAGAAGTTATCTCCGTGGTCATGTCCGGCCTTCTAGGAACCGCGGATATGTGGGGTTTAACCCTTTCATATCAGCGGATACTGAAAATGGGTGTTAATCAGCCACCCTGTGGATACGCAGAACCGCAAACAATTATTTCCTTTTCACAGTTAAATTGCTGGCAGCTCTTGAACATCAAAATATAGAAGTCTATAGGTTATCCAAAACTGGAAAATCAGAAGCCACCATGAACAAGTTAAAGCCCAACTACTTGGGACCACTAATGCTTTCTTGACATACTAGGCACACTTTCTTTTAGCAGCATTCTTGACTTTTTGCTGCTATTTTAGCGGTCCAATTATCAAGCTTTATAAAGCAAGTAAAACCTTCTCCCTAAAGGATCATGTTAATTTCTGGCTCTTGTAAATTAGGTTGTGTATTTTGCCAGTGAAGGATGATAGTGGCACTCTGAAGAAATTAATTGTGTGTACTGTAGATCAGTAAAGGTAGTAATTGGTGCATAAAAGCCTTTAATAACTTAGATTGTCCTTCTGCAAACTAAGTTCCTTCACCACTCTTTAAAGGGATGATTTCACTAATCTTTAGTATGTGATTGTGCACAAATTGTATTTTCATTTATGTTTTTCCGTTGGGATGCAATATAAAATTATGCTTTTATAATAAAATCTGTGATGTTACTCAGTGCTAGATACATTTGGCTAAAGTAAAGTTGTGCCGTCAAGTCGGTGTTGACTCCTGTCAACCACAGAGCCATGTGGTTTTCTCTGGTGGAATGCAGGAGGGGTTTGCCACCGTTGCCTCCTCCCGTGCAGTATGAGATGATGCCTTTCAGCATCTTCCTGTATTGCTGCTGCCCAATATAGGTGTTTCATACCAGTGGGGTTGGAACCAGCAACTTCTTGCTCCCTAGGCAAGTTACTTCCCTGCTGTGCCATTAGGTGGCTCTGGATGCATTTACTGAAGAAGAAGTAGTAGTAGTAAATAATAATAATAAATAAACAAACTGAAACATAGAAGATCCACAACATAGATATCATACTGCTCTTAATTGGTCTGTTGGTCATCTATGCCAAAAGTGGGAGCCATGTTTTTGGAAGAATAGTCTTCCTTAAAAATAGTGACCCATATGAATAGAATCGACAGAACAGCTGACTACTTACACTTCTCTGTTGAAGCTCTTACAATAAGTTTACCTGTTTGGTGGCTATTTACATAATTGTTGGCTCCAAAGCTGAGGGAAGTTAAAGAGAGAGAGAAATGCTTTGCAGCAAAGTGAAGTTGCAATCATGGTGTCAGAGACACCAGCATGTGATGGAGAGTCCTAGAGATAAAATGTGTATATAAAAGTCTCTTGGTCTCCCGAAAAGGGAGATAGGGAACCATAGAGTCTCTCCTGGCCTCCCCTGTGCAGACATCCCTTGGACTTTAAATGAAAGCCTCAGGAGTGCACAGCTCCGGACTAGGCTGTCTTGGAAGTTGCAAATGGATAATAATTGCAGGGAGGATGCACTTTGCCTGGATCCAGGTGCCGCGTTGGGAAATAGCAATCTCTAAAGGTGATTAATGAGCATACAAGAATAAATAACCTTCCATTACATCCTTCTGGGTTTCAAACTGTAGGTGGTGCTCTTGTTCTTCTGGTTCACTCCTGCTCCAGTCTAGAGTGGTGGCTTAGAAATAAATAAATAAATAAATCTCTCTTCTCATACCCCCGTTATGTATTTGAATGCTGCGCAGAGGATAATGGATGGCCGTTTGAGAAGTGGAAGGCTAATTTTCAACTGGGGAATATGACACTGAAGCAAAGCAGACGGACACCCCAGAAGTTGCAAAGGCTGTGACTGTCTGTTAGCTAAGAGGGCGAACAAATTGCCTGGATTTGTGTCTTCAGACTTTGCCTTTCATTCTCCAGTAGGAATTATTGGTCCTTTCCTGGTTTGCTATACTCTGTTTAAACACACAGACACACACACACACACCTTTGATATTCAAAGATGGCTTTTGGAATTTATTTTTTAATCAATTGTTTTCCTTTCTGAGTAGCTTGATATACAGCATAACTTCGCTCACCAACAACATGGAGGACTCTAAGAGAAAATGATAAAGTTAATACTTAAAACAATTTACAGTATGTGCTTTAAAAAACTGTGGTTATAACAGTGTTACATTGCTTCTGAAGTACTGCGGTGCTTAATATTCTGATTGACTAAATCCCAATTCAAGTCCCATTGAAATGAATAGGACAAGTTAGCCATAACTAGCTTGTCCTATTAAGTTTCCGTGTGATTCTGTTGAATAATTTAATCAGGATGTCAAATAGTTAAAGTACAGTGTGTATTGTTTAATTACTGATTTACCACTTTATAACAGTGTGTCCTACAATCTTTTCTTCATTCATCCCTATTTTATGTGCGCTTACTTGGAAGCAAGTTCCAATGGTTTTAATGAGGTTTCCTCCCAGAAACCAAGACAGCAATCTTTGGTATTTCTGTTTTGGTTTTCTGCGTTTGATATCATATCTCAGCTTTAATTCTGTTAAGGCTTCAAGTACCAGCAGCTAATAGTTATGCAAGAACCGCTCTCTGTACAATAGAATTGCCTCCACGTTATTGCCTCTTCCTTTTTACTGGGTTTTCATAACTAGTTTTGCTGCAGAAGAGTATGGATTGCAAATTGACCTTAGAATGATACATGTGGCTTTGGTGCAGCTGGGCTATTGTTTACGAGATTCACTGTGTGGGCCTCCCAGGAGCGGCTTGTGTGTACTTTCTTTTGTGTAAAGTTTTTGTCTGTGAAGCCACTGTGCAAACACTAGCTGTTCGATAGCACCTGCTTCTGTTGTAGGGTGCGTGAGTCTTTTTTATTGAGAGAGCATCAGAAGCCATTTCATTCATCCCTGTACAAAAGGGCGCCAGAAGGAGCAGCATTCCAGCAACGCCAGACCAAGCCAATGCTCCCAGCAATGGTGACGCTTGTCCACGCTGGGCTTGCTCTGGTTCCTCTTTTGTTTGACAGATAATTGTGCGGAGACCTGGTTTTCGAAGTAAGGTGGCCACCTCAGGAGTGCAGATTTATCCTCTGTTGGGAGGACACCGAGGACAAAGAAATTAATATATACTTATAGTTAGTAAGACAAAGTTACATTTTTGTGGAATCTCTTCTCAAAGTTTTTAAGGAAAGGTATTGCAGGTATTTGAATTGCTTGACTGCCAAGGCATCAAACTTGTCATTTGCTGTAGAGTTTAGTGTAAATTTCTGAGATGTTAAAACAAAGAAATGCTGTTCTGACCCACTTAGTTGTAGAGAAAAGCGAATGTGTCTAAGTGGAGATGGCCGTGATCAGGGCATGTGTGGGGCTTATTATTTTAATGCGACTAGTGGTTGCTTTCAGGCCACCTAACAGCGCAGGGGGAATTGCTTGACTAACAAGCAGAAGGTTGCCGGTTCGAAACCCTGCTGGGACTATGTCGGGCAGCAGCAATATAGGAAGGTGCGGAAAGGCATCATCTTATACTGTGTGGGAGGAGGCAATGGTTAACCCCTCCTGGATTCTACCAAAAGAAAACCACAGGGCTTTGTGGGCACCAGGAGTTGAAATCAACTTGACGACACACTTCAGCATTTAAACGGAACCCTCCATTGTAAGTTCTCTTATGGGCATAGTTGTTACTGCATGCAGAAATGCTCCCATGCCAGGCCAGGAATATGTATTTGCTTCTGTGTATTGTGAACACATCAGCCCACATGATGTACAAGTCAATGCTGGCATTCCCAACTGAAGCCAAGTAACTAGAAGGTGCACAGAAATGAGCAGGAAAGGACTTGCAAGCCTATTTGGGAGATACAGCCTGCTTGGCATTTGGCAGCACCTGCAAGACGATCAACTGGTGGTGTTGCACACGTGGACACCAGCCCCGACTGAGTTGTGCTGGAGTACAGTTGTGCCACTGCTTGAAACATTGCACCTGCACTTGCTCAGCGGAATGCACTTTGGAAACAATGCAAGTTCCTCCATGCAAGTGCAGGCACACTGGTTTAAGTAGTTAGACAACTGTGCTCTTGCACAGCACTGCTGGGGCTGGCTTCCACATGTGCAGCAGAGCTGGCTGATCAGGAATGCTGGTGTTGTCCTATGCATTGCGTGGGCCGCTATTCGGCAACCATATGGGTGGAAGCTTGTCCGTATTTCTGGACCACCATGGGGACAGCTCTGATGGCTGTGGCAGTTAGACCACTAAGAAACTTTAAAGGAGACTTGTTCTTTGGTGTCCTGTGATGAGAACTGAGCTGGATTCCCACAGAAGTGACCTGGTCATGACTGGTCCCCTTAGCTGAGCAGAGTCCGCCCCGGTTGTAGATGAAAGGGAGATTACAAGTGTGAGCATAGTAAGAAATTCCCCTGAGGGCATGGAGCTGCTCTGGGAAGAGCAGAAGGTTCCAAGTTTCCTCTCTGGCAAGCATCTCCAAAATAGGGCTGAGACTGAGATTCCTGCCAGCAACCTTGCAGAAGCCACTGCCAGTCTGTGGAGACAATACTGAGCTGGATAGACCAATGGTCTGACTCAGTATATGGCAGCTTCCTATGTCCCTATGTCCCAAACCCATTTTGCTGAGCCAAAAACAGAGAAGCAAGACGTTGTGCATGTTCATACACACACAGAACCCTTTGTATATAATACATTTTCTGGATTATGACCACTGTGTTCATGATTTGGGAGTCAGAGTATCTTATGTTGAAATTTCATGAACGGTCTTTGTTGGTCTCCCTTTCATTTTCTATCTGTGCTAGACAAGACCAGCCCTGAAGGGCCAGTTTCTCCTTCAAAGATAGTTCATGGTATTTTCAACATAGGCACAGTTTTTTAAAAAATAAATTCATCTAATACACTTGAGACCACTTTGCCTAGTGTTAGTTCATCCTAACCACCCTCTGATTCTCATGAAGAATTAATTTGCAAGTGGTCGAGGCCAGATGGGAATGTTATCTTGGCTACTAAGGAACTCTCAGTGTTTAATATGCTCCATGTTAAAATTAAGTAGTGGCAGAGGTGAGGGGGGATGAGTGAATGTGGGATTTACAATTGCTGAAGAGACGCCTCAGTATAACAGTGAGCACTGTATTTTTCTCAACATGGTTGGTCTCCAAGGTCCCCATTAAACGGAATAAGGATTGCTACTTCTCAGAACTTGTCAGATCCAGGGCATGCCACTTGCATGCACAATTGAGGCACTCAGGACACCGGTCTACCTTTGTGATAACCTTGTTTATACATTTAGAGAACATATTGACGCCTGTATGCATTATTTCTACAGCAGAACCAGAGCTTTACTTGTAAAGATTTTGTAAGAAATACACAGGAGGAAGGAAGCAAGAGGCTTTGGATTCTAAAATGTCTAATTCAGTCACAGTGATACAGTGCTCAAATGAACTGTGGCAAATTTAATGAGCAATCGAGGACAGAGACACATGTACTGGACACACTAGGGAAAGAGATTACGTGTACAGGGACTAATTAGCATGAAATATGAATACATTCGTATAAGTAGTCTTGATCTATGGGCCTCCTATATTATAGGGAATGATTTTTGCATGAGTTTAATGAAGAGAAATCCAGAAGTTGGGCTACATTAGATAATTTTAACATAGTCCTTCAGCTTTCAGATTCTAGGAACCTTAATTTCATAGAGAAAGTTTTCCTATTGATGACCGAAATAAAAGATCAAACAAAAACAACTTTCTATCTCATCAAAAACAAGAAAATACATTTTTAGGGACTTCAGTAATTGTAATCAATAAGTCAGAGTTGCATCCTGGTTTCCATATATTCTGTATTACTGCAGAAAAAAGTATACTATAAGATCTGTCACTGTTTAGGCTCCAGTCTTCATTTCTTTCCCTTTTCAGAAGCAACTTGATGGTAATCTGTAGCTTCCTGCTTCAGTGAGGAAGTCAGAGATGATCATAGAGTTGCTTTATGCTTGGTGGGAGGCAGGTGAGGGTGATGGCATGCAGACCTCCAGGTACCACAGTGGCCTGGCGTGCTTCTTTCCGGAGAAGGAAAGCAAGCAACGTTGCACTCATTCTCATAAGATCACAAAGAAAGCTAAGAGGAACAGAAGCCGTAAGGAAAGCAGAAAAACCTGCCTTTATAGATTTTTATGCCTTATAGGAACATAGGAAGCTGCCATATACTGAGTCAGGCCATTGGTCGGTCTAGCTCAGTATCGTCTTCACAAGCTGGCAGCGGCTTCTCCAAGGTTGCAGGCAGGAATCTCTCTCAGCCCTAACTTGGAGATGCTGCCAGGGAGGGAACTTGGAACCTAGATGCTCTTCCTAGAGCAGCTCTGTCCCCTAAGAGGGGGAAGATCTTCCAGTGCTCACACTTCTAGTCTCCCATTCATATGCAACCAGGGTGGACCCTGCTTAGCTGAAGGGACAAGTCATGCTTGCTACCACCAGACCAACTCTCCTCTATTATGAGATTCTTTATGAAAGCAACAGAAGATAATTTTGGAAACACATGTTGAAAACTATTCAGGAAAAAGAAAAGTGTAGGGTACAGTTTATATATAAAGTGCTCTCTTGAATTTCAGCTAAAGGAGTTCATGTTTGGCCATGAAGGACAAATAGATTGATTCAGTTTTGTTACATGTATCCAATACTCCAAACGGAGTACATGGCAACCATGCCTTGGTGGCTTGGGACACCTTTCTGAGCCTCTGAAACAATGAATGGTTTGGGGTCCAATATTAGATACTTTCATAGGGTCAGTCTTCTATGGTCATACCATAATAATGGTCATCCAGTTCCACATCATCCTGGAGAGAATCTATCTATGTGGTCGCTAAGAGTTGACACCAACTTGACGGCACTTAATCAATCAATTAGTTATCTATTTCTGTGTTGCTTTTTGCATACTATAAATGACTTGGGGTTGAATATGAATGTAACTAGTCAATACTAAATTAGGGTTTGGTATAATATAACCATCTTTGCCCAGGAGTACATTTATGATACTCCCAGTTATATCACTAAGAATTAAGCTATTACTTCAACAGCTGAAAGTTGTTGAAGCTTCTTTTTTGGACAATGATACGCAAACTCATGTGATGGATTAAATAGGAATAATCAAAGACTATTTATATTCTAAATGCAAATAAAACAAATAAAAGATTCTAGGATAGGGAGGAATTAATGATGTTTAGACATTGCCAAAAGCTGATAATCCTGGTGACATAGCTGGGTTTATGTTGTTTTTGTTTTTATTAGGTTGTTTTTGTTTTTATTAACAATCTGTATACGTTTTCATATGTGTGTGATGGCCTTTTGTTGCTGTTTTCTTCCACATTCAAAGGCAATAATAGAAACTTCTGGAAAACCCTAATGCCTCTAATCAGCCTAACTTTATGTCCCCGTTCTACATGCATATTAGGGAAGGTTCACTTTCAGAATACTAATTCAGGAATCATTGGCCAAAACAGATAACAAAGCTGTATCAAGCAGTTGGCAGACATTTTCAAGATCCTAAAAATGTGTTGTCAAAAGATGTTAGACAATTTGGTGTAATACTGTGGAATTTGTCTTGTGAAGACCTCAGTCTGTGCAGCAAATGATTAAGCACAAGAAAACTATTCATAAGATGCACACCACAACTATACTAATCTTTTGTATGCAGTTGTCGGATGTTTTTTCAGTCATTATACTAAACTAAGTTTGATCATCATTATTGAAGAACAGGGTGGTTGATGAATAATTTAGTGATTTATTGCTCCTTGTATGCATATGTAGCCCACGTTGAGTCTTCTGTGCCTGCATATTGTTGCCCCCACATTGTTTTTAACGAACGTGGCAGTTCCCTAATGAGTACAACCACCAGCATATTTATTCTGTATTAAAAGAAAACTGTGCTCTGCCCTGGTGTGAATTGTCATCCTAACTTTCCTATGAAGTTATCAAGCTGAGCGTAGTTGTTTCATCTACAAAGTATAAAAATGGGAACCATAAATACTTGCTCCTTCCTCCTTGTAGGCTGGAGAGATTTATGAAAAAAAAAATAATCCTATACAGTTGTTAACACGGGCAATAGATAAGTTTCCTACCGATACTTGAATTACAATGGTTGGCAAAAGCCAAAGGTAGATGTACCAAAAGTAGAACCAGGAGTCATTCCATGAGACTGATTGCTGGGAAATTTGGAACCGACGAAAGAGAGTGCTTTTTCACACAGCACATAATTAATCTGTGGAATTATCTGCCATGAGGTGTGGTGATGGCTACTAGCTTGGAAGGTTTTAAAAGGGGTTTAGACAAATTAATGAAGGACAGGTTTATCGATGGCTACTACTCTTGATAGCTAGAGACAAGATCCCTCTGAATAACAGTTGCAGGGGAGCAACAACAGGAGCGTGGGCTTCTCAGAGGCATGTGTTGGGCTGCTATGGGAAACGGGATGCTGGGCTAGAGAGGCCTCAGGCCTGATCCAAGAGGGCTGTTCTTATGCAGAAGGAAACAGGACATGACTGGCTGTCTTCTGAGGATCTGAAATAGCATGTATGCCAAGAACTCAGTTATGTTGTGCATGAATAATCAAGTGTATCCCCACAGTCTTGCTTCCTTGCACCATCATGAGAGAGGTTAGTTTTACCCAACTGACGTTGTGTTGTGATATTAGTTATGTTAAGTACAAGAGGAACCACAGGTTCAGACATTTGGTATATGCTTGGCTGAGGAGCCAGTGAGATGAAGCTGCCATCTGTGGGATTATGACTGAAGAGCTCTGTCAGAATCCCCCCTAAGCATAACAATACTGAGTCTGGGTTGACTTCGGATAGCTGGGTTGTCGGGCATGGTATGGAGAGCTGTCCGCCTATGGAGCAGAGCATGTCTAGGGACCACCTCTGCTCCATAGCACACTGCAGGCATGTGGGGAACTTTGATAGGTTACCTGGTTCTGTCCTAGGGTTCTGTACTAGGGATGTGCATGAATGTTTCGGTGCAACGGTGGGGGGTGGTACCTTTTTAAGCCTGAGTGAAGCAGGTCCTTACTTGCTCCTCCCCCAGCCCGTTGCCTTTCCGGGAGAGAGGCTCAGATGTCCTCACGGGGACTGCACCCGGCAGCCTGTGGCCATTTGTGTCCCATGGCTGTGCACAGACTGCTAGATGAAGACCCGTGGCCACGCGTGGACTCCTGAGTGGCACAGAGCCATGCCCGGGAAAGCGGTACCTTTTAAAGCACGAGTAAAGCAGGTCCTTACCTGCTCCTCCTCCACCCTGCGGCTTTTCCAGGCACAGCACGGTGCCACTTAGAAGTCCACATGAGGCTTTACCCAGCAGCCTGTGCATGGTTGCAAGCTGCTGGGTGAAGCACTGCAGAGGCACATGGACTTCTTCGCAGCACAGCCGCGCACCCGGAAAAGCAGCAGGGGGGCGGAAGAGCAGGTAAGAAGATGCTTGAGTCATGCTTAAAGGTACTGCTCCCAATCAATTCGTGCACATCCCTATTTTGTACGTTTCAGAAGCAGATTGCTGCAATCTGTTGAAAATCAGCTCTTTGGATGAAAGGGTACTGTAGACTTAGTCTATACCTGGAATAGAGTGGAAGCAAATACAGTTCCACAGCAGGCAGAAAAACTGGTGATCTTGTTTTAGATTCCCAAAGGGACTTTGTGGACACCACAGTTCATAGATTGCTTCGAGTCCAGCTAACTCAAGCTGAAAACGCTCATTTCTTTGATTCTTGATCTCTCTTTCCAAATTAAAGCTGTTACTGTTTGTTTCTCCTCCAACTAACTAGATAAAGGACATAATTTTGCAGAGGCAGATAAATTTGAAGCCATTAAAAAAACGAATGGTATATTCTGTTAAAACCCCTAACCACTCATTACCCTATCACCCATTGATAGATCCATTCATAGTAATCAAGGCAGCCCCATCTACAGCGTTATTTTGCAATTTGTGTGTGTGGCTTACTCCTCAGGAGAGAACAGAAAGAGACTAAATTCATAGTGTGGTACTTCAACTTCTCTTTGACACAGATTCAATTTCAGTGTTAAAATATGCCCTAATAAAGTCCATTTAAATCTCTCCCCCTCTCTTTTTTGCTGTTGATCATTTACCTACTAATGGTTATATTCCAAGTATTCATCTTTTAGCAGTCCCCCACTTCCATTGTCTATAGCTAGATCAGGCAGTATCTGAAAATGGTCAGCATTTATCATCCAGTTCTGTCATGGTTTTAAATGCGTGTTTATATCCGTCCACCCTTGGACACCAGTCAGGATAAGAGAGTCATACAGAGCTTCAAATTTGAAGTTGTGTTTTCTGTCATCCCCAAGATTACTGCTGTGGACATCTGAACTGTTGCAAAGAATCTGAGAAGAAAAATGTTTTCTTCAAGGCTTCTGTGGGAGCTCCTGGAATCATAGAAATGTGGTATTTGTTGTTTAATAAAGTTGACAAGTGAAGGGAACTGGCCAAGATCAATACTTCTGTTCCATTTTATATTGGCCCAGTGAAGACATAATATCCAAACCGTGGCTAGAAGGTGAGAGTAAGCTGTATACCCTCTTTGCCCTGCTGTCCTCCATACAAATCCCCCCTACCTCTCATAAATGATTGTATGTATACACTCTGCACAGAGTTCAATGCAAACTGTGACTAGTTCTACTCGGGGTCCAACCAATTTCAGCTTGTGTTCACCTTGATGCAGAGGGAACAAGCAACCATTGGAGAGGATGTGGATGGAAGATAGCAGGGAGGAGAGAGGATCTGGAGCACATGAGTCCACAGCACGGCCCCCTCTCCTAACCATGGTTCAGAGATTGGGCATATGGTCTGCACTGGGCTTTGAATGCAAAGTCCAAATATTGAACTTGGCAAGTTTGCTGCACTTCACCAATATTTGTATTACAATACTAGCCAGATTGATGACAAAGGGCATTAAAACAAAACAAACGAACAAAAATTGCATTGAGTTAAGGCAAACAAAGTATGAAAGAGCAGAATTTGGAGAGGAGAGTGTATGGTTGGGAAATTGGAAGTGTTGTATCTGCATTAAGCCAGGGTATTCCATGTAAATGGTTCCTGTTCCCAGGCTGACCTCCTGACTGACGAAGCATGCATGCAATGGAAGTGTTCCTGCTTCTGAAGTGTGGGTGCAATTGTGTACAGAGCACATGCTCTACAGAGGGTTTCTCTTGGCTCTAGAAGCGCTCTGTGCAGTGTGCACATCTGTTACTGAGAGACATGCTGCCATTGGAGACATATTTGTGCATTGCACAGAGCACTTCCCGGAGAAGGGGAGCTTGGTGGAAATTGTCTGCCCTTTGTGCACAACTGCACTGCACAAAGCACTGGGATGGAAAACCTCAACTTCAAGTATATGCTGATGGGATCTGAGCTGTCGGTGACTGACCAGGAGAGGGATCTTGGGGTTGTGGTTGACAGCTCGTTGAAAGTGTCGACTCAATGTGAGGCAGCTGTGAAAAAGGCCAATTCCATGCTAGGGATCATTAGGAAGGGGACTGAAAATAAAACTGCTAATATTATAATGCTCTTATACAAAATGATGGTGCAGCCACACTTGGAGTACTGCGTACAGTTCTGGTCAGCACGTGTAAAGAAGGACATTGTAGAACTGGAAAAGGTGCAGAAGAGGGCAACCAAGATGATTAGGGGCCTAGAGCACCTTCCTTATGAGGGAAGACTACAACACCTGGGGCTTTTTAGTTTAGAAAAAAAGATGATTGCGGGGAGACATGATAGATAAAATCATGCATGGTGTGGAGAAAGTGGATAGAGAGAAAATTTTCTCCCTCCCACATAACACTAGAACCAGGGGTCATCCCATGAAATTGATTGCCAGGAAATCTAGGACCAACAAACGGAAGTACTTTTTCACACACTGCATAATCAACTTGTGGAATTCTCTGTCACAAGATGTGGTGACAGCCAACAACCCGGATAGCGTTAAGAGGGGTTTGGATAACTTCATGGAGGAATGGTCTGTCAACGGCTACTAGTTGGAGGGCTGTGGGCCACCTCCAGCCTCAAAGGGAGGATGCTTCTGAGTACCAGTTGCAGGGGAGAGTAGCAGGAGGAGAGAGGGCCTGCCCTCAACTCCTGCCTGTGGGCTCTGGTGGCATCTGGTGGGTCACTGTGTGAATCAGGATGCTGGACTAGATGGGCCTCCTTGGGCCTGATCCAGCAGGGCTGTTCTTATGTTCTCATGCCCATCTTTCAGAAACAGGAATGCATCAGCTCTATGCTGCTTTTGTCTGTACGTGCAGAATGTTAGGTTGTTGGCCTCTGAATCAATGTCTTTGAATTACTACCTACACAAGGCAGGCTGCTGCTTCTCCTTTGCTTGGTTATGAGGAAATAGCCACAACACAGAGTCTTCTGCTGTGGTTGTGTAATAAAAAGTACTTCACACCTGCAATTGAGAACAGGGGCTTATAAAGGACTTTTGACAACACTTCCATGCTGTCTTAATTGTATCCAAGATGCACCATTCTTTAATGTGGGACTATGACTAGGATTTTAAGACATTGCTGCTTTTTGACTCTCTGCTCTCCCAAAGCAGGTTTGGATGCAAGGTGGCAGCTGTAGTGTTGATTTGGAAGGTTGATTTAGAACAGGGATTATGTGATTCAGGGCCATGCTTGGAAGAGGAAGCCACTCAGGGGAAGATATTACAGAATGGGGAAGTGAAGGCAAAACTTTCCTTCAGTAGTTGTCACTAGTTACACAGGTGGATAGAAGTAATCCTTTCAGAGCAAGGATCTTTGAAGATAATTCCCTTAAGGAAAAGAGTTTCTTCCTTTTCTTAAATGTTTCATACTTCCTCCAGAAGAAATAAAGGTGGTCGCTTTTAGCACTCAAAGTGTATTCATTCTGAGTTTATTATAATTCAGTTCTCTCTTGTGGGTTGTCGGTCAACTATTTATTTTAATGTTTTACTTGTGAAGTGAAGTTAATAAGCATGGAATGATTTGACAAACTGAGTCAGTGACACACCATTTGGGGGCATTCATACATATGATATGTCAATAGAATTGAAGGGCAGGTAACTGGACCAGTATACAACAGTGGTTGTACTCTTCATTTGCCACCGGTGTGCTGGGGTGAGTTCCAAATTCTGGTTACCTTCTGACCTTGCACAACATCATGACTGATCACGTGGCATGTCTGTTAAGGCATCAGCCTTAGCTTCCAAATTCTGGAGCTTGAGCCAGATTGAGATAGCCTTAACTCTGGTTTTAAATGGACAGGGTGCCCCCACCCCCCCGCCCCGCCCATCAAATAATTAAACAATAGCTGCTGAATTATTAAGCCTGCCTGGAAAGAAATCGTATCTCAGATCCCGTCTTCCAGAATGGTGAGATCAAACACAAGTGAGTTCAGCTGAGTGAAAGCAGCATGGCCCACTTACCTGGAAGCTTTTCACGTGGGGCTTTCGAAGCCCTTTAACTTGCATCTCCTCTGGTATGGATTTATATCCGGGGTTTAAAAAATCCATCATTTGTGTTGGTTTTATGGGACAACTTTGAGTTTGCAGTAAAGCCTCCCCGCAAACTTGTGGTAAAGCCTGCTGTGCGTAAAAACCCCAGGCAAGCCGCAGAAAAGCCCTCAACCAAGGGCTAAACTGCCATGCAAATCTCCTTCCATTCTTACCTTGTTGTTCCCAGGTATTTGCTTAAACAATGGAAGGACAGAGCTTCTGAGCAGACCCACCTTTCCTACAGATTACAATTCATGGAGAACCCAGGTCGGGGAGGGAGCTCAACAGAGCGGGGAAACTCTAGCCATTGGTATGCTGGAGAGAGGAATGGTGGAGTCCTAGCTCTGTGCACATATAAGCACGAGAAATCTGCACAGTGGCAAGAAGACTGAGCAAGAACAATTCCTTGAGGGAAAGGGCCATTGTAAGGCTGGTAATTACTGGGCAAAACTATGCAAAAAGGGACGGGGAAATAAAATGCCCATGCAGCGTCGTTGAGAATAATAAATATTCATAATGTGCCACAATAATAAATGTAGTTTATGACCTACTGTATCAAATGTATAATTGTTCTGAGAAGTAAAATATATTTCCCCATAGTGTATTCCCCCCCCCCACCCTTTACATAGGAAACCAAGGCTTAGCGTCTGTGGGCTTGACAGAGGGTCATTAATTCAGTTTTAAGCTGCAAAATGAGGGATTTAAAATGTTTGTATTAAATTCATATTTTCTTTTAAACCAGGTTATTTTTCAGTGGATTGGATCCCTGAGAGCTGCAGGGGAAGTTACAATTTCGGGAGGAGACTTTCCCTCCTCCTTCCCACTGCAGTCCCCCTTGTGTGGGGGGTGAGGGAAGCTTGGGAGTGGAATAGGATATAGCAGAGAAGGAGGCTGGGAGGAGGAACCAGATTTCAATGAGGACTCCCTGTGGGAGGTGGATATGCTTTCCATTAGCAAAAGCAGTGCTTCAGATGCTGCACGCCAGGATAATGGAGATTCAAAACAAAACAAACAGCCCCTAAACATCTGAAATTTTTTTTTAGAACAAAGCCCCAACCCCTTCATCTGCCTGAAAATAAATCTGCAATGTAAAGAAGAAACAGTGGGGTGCAAAGAGTAACTCTAGGAATGCTCCCGAGTTTTGGGGTGTCATGGATCTCTCCTTGTGCAGCAGTATCCTACACAAGTTTTTTTGAAACCCACCAAAGTCCCATTGGAATACAGGAAGCTTACCTGTGCCGGACTGTTTGAGGATGGTCTGTGCTGACTGGTACTGTAGTGTCTCTCCAGGTTTCAGATGGGGCTTATACAACTTTTTAAAAGCCTGACATTAGGATAAATCAAAGACCTTCTGCAGTCCTGTGCAATGAATTCCATTCTAATAGAATTCTGAAACTTGGTGAGCTGTAATGCAAGTAATTTAGATCGTCTGATTTGTACAGGCAAATACAGGTTTAACATCAAGTGAATATGCTGTGCCTCTTTCCTTATCTGAATAAATGGCTGATGAATATGTATTTTTGCATGGACGCATATGGCAAAAGAGAGAAATGTACAAAAATAAGATGAAGGATCAGAAACATTTGTGGCAAAAGTGAATGCTTTGAAGTTTGAGATAAATAGCTGAATTATATGAAATACTTACCTCTCCCCTTTTTAATGTTTATCCCAGGTGGAGTGTGTGTGTTTAATTAAAACGAATAAGACTATTCACAGGTGTTGTCGTACTATGTTAATTTAAAATCAAGGAGAAGCTAGAATTATTCATAAACATTCTCGGTAGAATGCTTCTGGCTGAAGACAGCCTTTTGGACTGATAATTGTTTGATATGTTCATAGTTTCTCTTCTGCAAGAGACAACTTTTGAAAGCCTTTCAAAAGGAGCTGTGTCCTTGTCTGGTGACGGTTAATGAATCGCTTAAAGGAGCCTATGTACTGAATGGCCTTAAGGTTTTTTAGTGGTTCAGCTCGCAAAAAAGTTGTTGAAAAGGAGAGGACCTCTTTCCTTTTATCAATTTGTTGTGTGGCTGCTCTCTCTCTCTGAAAATTATTCATGAGTTTACTGATTATGAATCTTGCTAATTTCTGAAGAGCTGGTAATGGAGAAGGGGAAACTCCAGAGACTGAGTTACCTGACTCTAGAAAGCACAAGGCCTGTGTTCTTTCCCCCCAACCCACCCCATCGTTTGGGTGGGGTGTAAGAGATTTTTGGCATCTCAAAATCCCTGCAACCAGGAATAAATGAGGACTCCAAAAATTCTCACACTAACTGGGTTCTTTCTGATGGTCCTGGCTGTCGAGAATCCCAAGACTCAAGAAGACACGAGGAGAATGAAGGGGTTATGTTTAATCAAAACAGATTTATTTTCTTACCAATGTTCAGATGAATCGCAGCACATAGATTGCAGCAAAATTACTTCTCTCACACAAAGCAGTCACAAAACTAACAGCCTTGAGACACTGACAGGACAGCCAGACCCTTGCGGTCACAATATACTATACCCCAAGGGAACCTCGACTTGTTCCTCTTTTTGCTAGATTCTAGGTGCCGTCAAATTGATTGATTGGATCAACTTCCTCCTTTCCTCCTCCTGTGTGCTGTGCCTGAGCCACCCTCCCTGAGGGAGAGAGCCCTCCCTTCTATCCTCAAATTAGGGTTTTAAGTATCCTCACCTTTCCCACCTAGGCATCAATAGTGATTAGACAAAGAAGGGGTCCTGATCATACATGACCTTCTGCTAACCTGTCCCCCTTGACATTTAATACTATTGGTCAAAGGTGACCTGTGCGTAAGGGAACCGAAAGGTACAGACTCTGGGCAGCACCAAACTTTCCAAGCGTGAAGTTTGTGGTTAGCATACTCTTACTTTTTAGACTATGCTTTTCAGTGAAAAATGAGGAAGTTTGCCTGAGTTGACAGGCTGGGTCTCTAAGATTAGACGAGAGAGAAGGTGGGGGCTTTCTTGAACAGTGAGCGGGAAATTACTCACTTTGCACTCTGTATAAGCTCTGGAGGTAATTCAAATGTAATGTGGGAGAACGGGACTCCACTGAGGTGGGAGTATGTATATGGAACCGTGAAGAGGATATCTAATTTTGAGCACAATGCGGATGATCTAGGACTTTACCTATATGACAGCATTGATCAAGGCCTAAACTGTATCAAGCGAACAGACTCATGTCAAACATTTACCTAATACAATATGGCTAACCTATCTATGCACTTATTCAATATAAAAATGATCCCAATTGGATCTTACAGGGGGAAGGGGGTTCCCTTCTTCTTCCCTTTTCATTGACATGTCTTCTGAGCCGGTTGCCAAGTTTTCCAGTTTGGACGAATATTTAGTGGTCTCAGCCTTGGTGTTTATAGGAGGATTTTGTTGTTCCTCCTGAGGTTGCAAAAGGGGCGTTGTTGTTCCTGCCACATGTTTCCAATGTGTTGTGCATGTGAATGCGCAGACACGTGCATTTCTGCCCGCTGGGTCCTTGTGATGTCTTGGGCTGGAGAAGGAGAAGAAACCTCTTGCAACAGTAGAGCTGCCATTTCTTCTTAAATGTAAATTCTTTTTTAAAAAAAGGTTTCAAGCAACAGTTGTTTATAACAATAGCTGTTGTTCCTTATTCTGGCACACATGAATAATCTGAAGCTGACTTGATCGGGCGGCCTGATCAAGCCGTCATCTGGCATGCTTTTTGGTTTTGTTCTTGGGAAGCAATGTCACTACTGACAAACAGATGCAACTTTACATCAATTATTCTTCATTTTAATGGAGTTTTTGCATCCAGCAAGCTTTGATACAGTAACTTTTGATTAAGTTGATATCACAGTCTAAAAATGAATCTACATGGTTGTTGTTTTTTAAAAAGCACCCCCCACTCCCTTTTCTGTTCTTTACTTTCCTCCTTATCCTTTTTAAAAACACCTTGACAGGATTGTTGGCTTTTATGATTACAGGAAGGATCGGAACGTGGCAGACACACTTTATCTTCACTGTTGGCGCTGATAAATGTGCAATTTGCATCCCTTCCAGGTGGCATCACATGTACTTGGTTAGATCACACAGCTGTTGACTTAATTAGAAAAAATGGGCGTGGCTAGTAGGTGCTTTGAAAATCTGGGATAAAAAGCTATTCTAGAGTAGTCATGTATTGTGTGGCCTCCAGTAGGCTGGAGAGACGTGCCAATTTGGGAGGCATACCAATATGTTAAATCAATCAGTTAATCAATCAATCAGTCAATCTGTTCTCCCCTTTTACCAGCCTAATCCTTGGAGCATAGTTAGCTGTGGTGTTGATGACAGGATACTGCATATGGCTGCCCACATAAAACCCAGTTGATCACCTTTCCGTGTCTGGTGATCATCTGGAGCCCTGGAACCCTTATTGGTGAATCCTGCACTAACGCAAAATGTCTTGCGCCAGCTCAAATTTGCTCATTCTGCAAGCGCACCGTTGCTCTGGATGTCAGAGAGTATTATTTTCTTCCAATAGTGATCTGTTTCCAGAGTTAAATAATTTCTGTAACTGCAACATGTCTCTCCATTCCAGCCACTGCAGTATCCAAAGGGGCATTTCTTTTGAATAAGAGTCATAGCAAGCAGCAATAAAGGCCTTTTTCACTGAACGAACCACTCACAAAGTAGGAGGTGGTCATGTCCTGGAAAAGTTTAGCCAGCTCTGGAAATCCTTCTACCCTCATTATGTAGAGAGTCATGCTGATGAAATTCTCCCTGTAGGGAGGGAAGCATGTTATTTAGCACTAGGTGTTGAGACTAGGAGTCTCTTATGTATGTAGGACTGTTGATGGGAATATACAGTATGATAAAAGGCCATATGTAAAGGGTGTCCAGGTGAGTGATTAAGGAGAGCTGTAGGTAGGGAGCATTCCCTTTGCTAAGAAGGGTCAGCCCTGCTTTGCATTTGGATGGGTGACTACATGTGAGTGCTGTCTGCTGTAAGATTTTCCCTTAAGTGATGGGGTTCGTTGTTCAGTGGGAGAGCATCTACTTGTATGCAGAAGGTCCCACGTTCTCTCCCTGGCATCTCCAGGTAGGGCTAACGGCTTCTCTGGAGAAGTCACAGCCAGTCAGGGTAGACCACACTGAGCTAGATGGACCAATGATCTGACTTGGTATAAGGCAGCTTCCATTGTTAAGGAATGTCCTTGTAATTTGATGGCTATATTTCTAGCAAAAGTGTATTAATATGGCATCAGAAAACAACTATCACTAGAAACAGTTCAAACAACAGTGAATATTTAGGATATCAGCATTACTCTTATCTGGCATTGTTTCCCCTTTTCTGAGTTGATGCTGATATTCTAGTTGATCACAGGTTTTAGGTAAGTTAATTTTGAAGAGGAGAAGCAAAATATCAACAAGAGAAAAGAAAAAAATCTGTGTATGTATTTAAGCATATATATTTAGGTACTTGCCGCATAAGCATTTATTTTTCCAAGCTATGAGTCACTTCAAACCATCTCTCCATAGGAACCTTTTAGTGACACCTTCATCCAAATAATCTGAGAGTGATCCTAGATTTTAGAGCTATTTTGTTAGCATGGAATTTTGTGGATTTAGGAAGACACTGTTTAAGGTGAGATACTGAAGAACCTGGAGAAAAGTTATTTGGAATGACAATGAAGTGTTGTACACTTCTTCTTTTTTCAACCAGCTCAAAACAAATTATTAAAAGGCTTCGGAAGACAGTTATTGCACTATGAAGGACATGCATTTGACTTTCCCTTCCATTATATTGCTTCAGAGTGAAGACTTTTTTCCACAGAGGACTCTTTCTCCCCCTCCTTTTAGGAACAAAACCTTTGTTTTCTTTCCCGTGAGTTGCCTGAAAAGAGTCAGAACTGTGCTCTCAGCAAAAGGAGGCAGAACTCTGAGATAGCCCAGGAGGAATTCTGACTGTCATGAACAATTTCTTCCTTAGGGATTTGGTTTCGGTGCAGCTCTTCAGAGTACATCCTTGCCCTTATTGTGTCCAAAACTAAACAGTACTTGCGCAAAACTGACAGGGGTCACATTGAAGCTATTGACTCCACTGGTTGCCTTGCATTAACGGTTGATGGAATATAATGGTTAATGGGATGTATTCCTTCTCTTCTGTTGCTTGGGAGGTGCGAGGACAATAACTTGGGTATTAAAGACACGTAAGAAAAAGACCATGACCATTTAAGAGACTGAATGACTTTGGCAGTGTGATGAGGGGGCAGGGGGCAGTATGAAGTAAGAAACACCACAGCACTGAAGAATGTTAAAAGGATGATACTGTTTAGCAAACACACTCTTTCTTACTCCCCTGTTTTAAATGCCGGCCATAAAAATGTCTAGAAAATGGAAAGAATGAGAGAGCTATCTACTCTGTGTATTACAAATGCTTCAAAATACTGTTGTGTTCGCAGTATTTTAATTAAGTCTGAGTAAAATGTTATGACTGCAACGTGTTTGGTAGGTAATACACTCATTTGTTAATTCTGCATTGTATAACTTCTCAAGAACAAGTTTCAAAGGTAATCATCATTAGGAGGTTTCAGAGGATGTGGTGTTGACCTCGGTGATATGCTCTGTCTCCTTGTGATCCATTGCACTGTGATTTCATCATTCAGTGTTGAGTACAACATGCTAATGCATGCTTAGACTGCCTTTCTGTACTTACCGAGCCTCAACGGTCTGTCCGCGGCAGAGAGTTCATCTGCATATTGTTCTCTTTCTTGGGATACTGACTCTCTTTTAGAACATTATTTCATTCTGTATGGAGTCATGAACACCAAAGAAAATAAGTTTGTGGTATTCGTGTGTGTGTCTGTGTGTATATTTAGATTTAGAGCTTCCTCTGTACCTCAAGGTTCAGAGTAAGTAACAATTATTTACTTACACACACACAAAACCAGCCACGAAAATCTTATTTATTTATGTTATTGTTGAATTTTTATACTTCCTTTCATCAAAATAATCTCAAGGCTGTTTACAAAACATTTAAAAACAACATAAAAACCATAAAAAACTACACAATAAGAATTAAAATTGAATAAACCCATAAAAATGACACAATTAGAATTAAAATGGAATATAAAAATACAAATCTAATTAAAAGTTTTGAAAATATGTGCAATATAACTATAAGGTACAAAGCAGCAGCAAATAAAACACTCATTTAAACGCCTGGGTAAAAAGCTAAGATTTTCCTTGCTTTCTAAAAACTGTGATGGAGACGGGGGAGTGGATGCCCACTGGGAGAGCTTTCCAAAGTCTGGAGGCCATGACTGAGGAGGCCCTGTCCAGGGTGTGCAACCTCCCTCATTGTCTGCACATGGAGCAGCCTTCACCCGCCCCCCGCCCGCCAGTGACCTTGTCAAGTGGGCAGCAACCCTTGGGAGCAGGCGGTCTCTCAGGTATGCAGGGCCCAAACCGTTGAGGGCTTTAGAGGTCAAAACCAGCACTTTGAATTGGACCTGGAAACAGATTGGCAGCCAATGTAGCTCTTTCAAAATGGGGGTAATATGATCCCAGTGGGCAGCTCCAGGTATAATCCTAGTTGCCACATTTTGCCCTAGCTGCAGTTTCCGAATATTCTTCAAGGGCAGCGCCATGTAGAGCATATGACAGTAATCCAGCCATGACATGACTAAGGCATGGGTAACAGTGGCCAGATCTGCCTTCTTGAGAAAGGGATGCAGCTGGCACACTAACCGAAGCAGTTCAAAGGCACCCCTGGCCACCCTCATCGCTGAGCAAGATGCTTGAACAGTAATAAAGTCCTTGCACTGCTTTGCTTGAGTTGTTTGAATTTATTTCCCCCCGAAGGAGAGATCTTCAGAAGTGGGGTACAACCACAGATATCATATTGCCTTTCTCCCCACAATAATGTATGAGTAGAGACCAGAATCCGTTGTTTGTGGTGAATGCAAGGGATCCCTGCCATATTCACTCCTGCCCTTATAGTAACCTGTACTCCAGGCGAGAAGTTTGGGGAATTTTCATGGTGTGCTCACCTAGAAAAAGGAAAGCCACCACATGAGCAGAATGGCAAGAGGTTTGGATCTTTGTCCAGTCAATAATAGTGTTCAGCCTAACCTTCTGCAGTGACTCTTTTCAGCAAAGAAAAATGTTATTCAGGAGTGCTGGATTTAGCAAGATCCAGACAGCAGCATTTGAAGCCTAGCAGTTCAGGCATGAACACAATCTGAGCAGTAACAATTGCCTGCCACCTGTAGAAATGGGAATTCACAGAGAAGCAAAATGTCCATTGCCATTGATATTGATATTGATATGCAAAGTTGTTGATGGCATGGGATATTGTAACCTTTGGTTCACTTAGCTGGTTCTGAAGGTGTCTTAGTAATGCTGTTATTTAGAGCTCAGTAAGCTGCTATTTCGTTAGCATCTGACCACTGAAGTTATACTTGGGGTGCTTCTGTACCCCACTTTGCAGTATAGGTTAGAGAGAGGTTAGGACACAGCTTGTCCGTGATGTAGGGGTGAGGAGTGTACCTTTGGAAATTCCTTATTCTGGATGATAGTTTAGGTGCTGATTCCTCTGCTATATCTCTGGCCAATATTGTACAATGCAATCTGTTTTGTTTTAACATTAGAACAGTTAAATTTTTGCAAAGGCAATATTTAATGGTGTTCAATAATTGAGTTAATGATCAGGTGCGAGAGTACATTAGGCATTGTGCAGCTGTTAATTTTCAAAACCCATGTGTTTCCAGATTTTGGGATGAGCTAATAGTGAAGTTTTACTTAATTAAGTCTCTGAACCATTACATCTTTCTTGAGGGTTTCCCCTGTCATCAGAGCAATTGGTTGGGTTTAATTGTCTCTGTGTTTCTGGCTCACTTTGGCTATTGCCATTGTACAGGCACCAAACAGGTATCGTAATAAATCTATCCTTTCAGGGGGATACATTAGTTTACAGGTGTATACAGTACAAGGATATAGCCACCTCTCAGCTGTGCCTGCAGTGCATAACATAAGAGTCAAATGGAAAACAATCTCTTGCAGCATGTTGCATCAGTTTTTCCTCCCTAGCTTGGATAAACAAATACGTTATTGCTCACAAAATAGATCACAGTTTTAAATGAAAACAAAATCCTGGTTGCTTACCAACAGGTTTAATTTAGATCCTCTCTTTGATTGTTTGGTTAATATGATTTTGCTTGCCTTTCCCAACACCTGAACCTTTTCTATTTCCCTTGACTATGTTTTACATTAATGTGGGTGTCGGTAGAATAAATAAATTAACTAAAGATCAGTGTTTTGTGGTTGCAACCAGTAGGAGGCCCTAATGTGCTGGAGGTGGAATTTGTGGTAATTCATTTGCACAACAGTGGCTGAAGGCAGATGGGGAGGAAGGAACAGAAGGATCTGTGGGTCAGTCTCAGACACAGGGCCTATTCGATTTGATAGGAAACACTTGACTATCCTTCACTGGCCCTGAACACATCCTTTTGCTTCTAGAGCAAAGTCCAAAATGTTGTCTGTTGGTTATCCTGTCCACGATTGCTTTATGAACTGTCCTTGAGTTTATCGATAGCAGTTCTTAAACACAATGTATAGAGCACATGCATGCAGACACTGTAAGGTTTAAACAGAAATTGGATGTGGCAACATTGCACCATGGCATCTACTCATATATGACCCTTTGTCTTGCAGTTAAAAAGGTCGTGGACGATACAGAAGAAAAGAAGATAGCCCTCCCTAAGAAGAAAGTTAAAGAGCTGAGAATATTGGATGGGAAAACAGCACAGAATTTATGTATGTAATCTGTTGTTGCATTTTATACATTGCTTGCCATAGCCCAAACTTCCAGGCCTGCATAAGATTGTTGTAATAGTTTTTTGTTGTAAATCATTCCATAATAAGGGATAAATATGTCTAGGCGCAGCAGGAAGTGAATTGACTAGCGAGCCAGAAGTTGCTGGTTTGAATCTCTGCGGGTATGTTTCTCAGACTACGGGAAACACCTCTTTCGGGCAGCAGTGATATAGGAAGATGCTTTAAGGCATCATCTCCTCCTGTGCAGGAGGAAGCAATGGTCAACCCCTCCTGTATTCTACCAAAGACAACCAGGGGGCTCTGTGGTCTCCAGGAGTCGACACCGACTATACAGCACACTTTACCTTTATGTCTAGAGAAGTTTCTTAATGTGGAAAACCACAGTCTTCCGTGTGTGTATTTTTCCTTCAACAGTGGTGGTTCTTTAGACTCCCAAGAAATTTGAGGCTTGAGTTATAAGTCGCATCATAGTAATAGTCAGTGATCCTGGATGTGGGCAAGAGATGTTACGTAGCTGAAGAGTACTCTACCCCTAAAATGGAATGAGAGAGAGAACCAGCTTAACATTACATTAAACTTGAGTGCATAATGATAAACACTCCTGTAAATATGCCTCCAAACTGGTGGCCTTATTCAAGCTCTCCAAATCTGGACACCCTAATTTGCATGCCATGCAAATTAGAGTGCAAATAATTTGCTATGCAAATTAACTGATGCACTGTCCAGTTGTCTTCTATTTGCTCTGGATATCTACCAGCACAAAATAATTTTCTACCAGAAAAGTAGGCATGCATAGAATGGATTGCACTAGAAAGCCAAAAATCTTAAACATTACAATACATAGGTAGGCAATGATTTACATCAAAATCAAGTTATCTTCCCAACTGTCCTATAGAGCCTCTCTGCTGGAAAAAAACAAAGGCAACATTCCTCAGGGGATTACTTACTGTTAATTTCTCCCAGCCAGCCTCCTTGCTTTACCTGCCTTACTTGAAGTCCTGCGTTGAGCAGAATAGTGTCTGCATATTTTGCTCCATAATTCCATTTCTACAAGGGCTAGAGCTTAGTGTTAAAAGGAAAGAAGAAAGCTGGGAATCCGGGCAGGCTAAGCAATTTGGGCAGCTTGCTTAAAATCTAGACACTACCCAGAAATCCAGGGGAGATGGCATCCTTACTCCAAAAGCTGCCAAAACCTGCCTACAGCTGCCAAAACCCAGCAAAAATTAAAGCACAGACATGACCTATGTTGTCTTCAGAAAGTGTCTGAAGATTGTGCTGGTGGGTTTTAATACGAGTCTGAGGATTTTATTATTATGATAAATATTTATATTTTACTTTTTTGTTTATGAAGTTGATAACAATTTCATTGTGTTTCAAATTATGAATGCATTCATTGGATTTGTAGGAGCTATATCCCACCTTTCAGCTGAATATTCCTCAAGAGGCTTACAAGGGATTGCACTCATAATGATTTTTAAAACATTTCTTTATGACCTTCAAATATATTGCATTCAAAACAGATGATAAGACTTGTAAAAACGTTGTTAAAGATGTTGTTAAAAGCATAATAAAAACAGACGTTTCGGCATCAAACGCCAGCCTCAGTGTTGTTACACTGAGGCTGGCGTTTGGCGCCGGAACGTCTGTTTTTATTGTGCTTTTAACATCTTTAACAATGTTTTTACAAGTCTTATCATCTTTTTTTAACATATAGATTTGAAGGTCGTAAAGAAATACTTGGGAGTCCTTTTCAATATGTGTATCGCATCGCCAGCTTACCAATTTATACAATTTTTAAAACAAGAGGAAAACACACATGCATATGTGCACAGCTTAGCAGCCTTTAGCCCTCTGGCTAGTAGCAGAAGCCAGGGGGTGCTTCCCTTGGCTCTTTCCGTCTCTGATGAACTGGCTGTTGGAGCAGCGGAGAAGGTTCTTCCCTGGTAGGGAGCAGCAGCCGAGGCTCCCAATCACAGCCCTTTCCCTGACATGGCTGGCAATCCACTTGTGCAGAGCGTGGTTGACATAATACACAATCAATTGAAAGGACATTACTGGTGTTGTTTTTTAAAAAAAATAAAATGGATATTCTTTGATATATAGCCTATGGGCATTTCTATGTGAAAATAAATGAAGTCCTAAAGTGGACAATAGTGGGTTTCTCAAATCATGGTGGTCTTTTGTTTCAGCTATTTTCCTGGGATCTTTCCGCATGCCTTATGAGGAAATAAAAAACATTATTTTAGAAGTAGATGAAGAAAAACTGAGTGAAGCGTTGATTCAGGTAAGTTAGTATATGGCATCTCCTGGAAGAATGAAACAAGAACTTTTCAGAATGTTTTTCTGGAGGGCCTTTTTGTTTCTTCCCCACAGTAGGAATACTGAGTGTGCTATAGGGCAGTAAGGCTGTTCCCAAACCCTGAGGAAACCCATTCTGAAAGTAGGCTGCTTATCAGTTCAAAATGATTTAAATGGATAATTCTGCCTTTTAATCCATTTTGCGATTTCCCAATTCTCATTTTAAGTATTAATTGACATTGTTTCGCTAATCTAGATTTTTATCCTATTCTAGAAACTTTAAGGCTTCACTTCTAGGCTTCTAGAATAACCAATACCAAGATCTTTTTGTAATGAAATGTTTGACACCCCCCACAAAGATGCCACTAAAATTTTGTTCAGTAGAAATAAAGTAGTAAAGCTGTGTATGCATGTGCTCAAGGATCTCTTACCCCAAGAGACAATAAATGGATACCTGTTTAGGGTATTGAACTTTCAGAATAAAGGTTTATTTTTCTTCCTGTTTAACCTCTTCAGTTATCTTTCTTAAACCATAAAAACTGAAACATGTATTCTAAAAGAATTTTTTTTTTAAATTAAGCACTAGTAGAGCTAAATAGGAGTAGGAGAGTAATGTCTATATCCAGCATTATAATGTTTTGTTCTCAGAATCAAGAGAAGGAATTTATCTTAAGTTAAACGGTACGCTTCTTGTTCTTGCAACATCCCCTTGCCATATACTTAAAAAATGAACTTTACAAGCCACCATATAATGAACAGATACATCAAATCTAGGTATTTTTCTGCTTAAAAATCAAAGTAGATGTTAGAAAGCTGTGTGTGTAACACAAACTAGGAATATTTAGCTAAAAATATCCAAAGTGATTCAACATAGCCTTTAGGCTTGTTTGTTTCATCAGGAATTAGTGTAGTCTAATTTAGGTCAAAATTCTACATTTAAGGCTGAAATTCTAAGCATTTATTCTAAGAATAAATTTGTGCAAGGTTCTGGTCCCGGGGAAGTGAACTGATAGGTTGAAGTTCAAAATAAAGTAAGCTTTTATTTGAGGGTTTAGGGGTACAGCAGAATAAGAGAGTTGGTTAAAGCAATCTTACTACTAAAAATATGTTACAGAGATTAACCAGATGACTTGCAAAGAGGCCATTAGCTTGGTGTCCGAATTAAATGGATTCCAGGCTGGCTAGAGAAAAGAAGGCTGTAGAGAAACAGGTTTTTGGATTTAGGAAAGAGCAGGGATAGCGAGAGCCCCGAGGGGCACAGTGATGATCTTATAACCTTCCATTAGGCGTGATTGGACCCTCATGGCTCTGGCATAGCTGAAGGACCTCTTTCCTCAGGGACGGACCAGGAACCGGGATATAGTAGCGGAGAACCAAAAGTAGCTCGGAGCTTAGGCTGCAGGGGTAAACCCAAAGGGGTCTGTCCTCACGTAGCCAACTTCTTGTAGCAGTAAGGTGAGCTGGGCAGATTGGGCCAGTGAGGATGGCCAATCTGGAGACTGAGAGCGGGAATGGCGCCAAGAGCAAGTCATGGCCCACTCTTATGGCTGATGGTCTGTCACCAAAACAGTGGGTGACTCCACGGTAGAGAGTCCAGATGAAGCACCCTGGTTCAAGAAACCAGGGCCAGTTACAGCCCAGAATGTGTCCTGAGGTGAAATGCCGGCTGTTCCTTCTTCCTGTTCCTGAGGAGGGAAATTCCGGTGGATCTCAAAAGGATCTGTTTGTTGTGCGTGGGTAAAACAAAATGGCATGACTGATCAAGAACAACCTGAATGTAAATGGACGTGCAAGGATGATATCTGTTGGGTTAGAAGGGCCCAGTAAGCCCACCAGAGATTTTAATGAGCCCATCTCCTGAGTTCCAGTTGCCCATTAGCTCTTTTGTGATGTGGAAGGGATGGAGTAGCGTTCACAGGGCCTTGTCTGCTTTTCCTGCTGAGGTGATTAGCGTTAGCTTGTTTGAGGCAGCCGCACAGGAGGGGGAAGTAAAGAGTCAGTCTTCGGACAGAGAGACCTTGAAAGTGAAGTTAGCTTGAAAGCTAACTCTTGGTCTGCTTAGACATTTCCAATAGAGGGAAAGGCGCAAGGCTAATCCCCTTTCAGTTTACTTTGATAGCTGTGAAACTGGGGGTGATCGTCTCACTGCTTGCTAAGTGACCTGTCCCCATATGCCAACAAATGGGGAGCCCATGATCCCCTGAGGCTCCTGAGCATGTTAAGAGTGGGAACTACAAGCCTGTAGCCTCAGACATAAGCAGAGAGACTTCTGGGAGCTCACAGAATGGGAGTGCTGGCAACATATATTATGTTTGCCCCGTTATGCTGCAGATGAACTACAATCTGTTTCATTGATTATATATGGCTCTTTCCTCTATTTCACCCCGACCCCTCTTTCCTTTTGCAAATTATGGTAGGCAGATATCTAAAAAGATACTGCCTAATATATGGATTTGTTCACCCAAATCACAATGTGTAAGTGTACATATTACACATAAGTGCACAGGGGAGGAGAGCTAGTCTTGTGGTGGCAAGGATGAATTGTCCCCTTTGCTAAGCAGGCTCCACTCTGGTTTGCATTTGGATGGGAGTCTGCATGTGTGCGCTGTAAGATATTCCCCTGAAGGGATGGTACCATAGCTCAGTGGAAGAGAAGGTCCTGTTTTCTGTCACTGGCAGCATCTCCAGTTTAGGGCTGGGAAAGACTCCTACCTGAGACCTTGGTAAGCTTCTGCTTGTCATTGTAGATGCTACTGAGCTAGACGGACGAGTGGTCTGACTCTGTATAAGGCGGCTTCCTGTGTCCCTGTGAGTTGACTTATTTCCTCCCCAGTTCTGCACTATAAAAGACAGTTGATAAGCCACTCCTGACATTGTTGTAGGGGAGTAACAGCAGGAGGGAGGGCATGTCCCTTTCAGCTCCTGCCTGTAGGCTTCCAGTGGCATCTGGTGTGTCACTGTGTGAAACAAGATGCTGGACTAGATGGGCCTCCTTGGGCCTGATCCAGCAGGGCTGTGCTTATGTTCTTATGCTTTGGCTTTGCTGTTTAATGTCAAACAGTGCAAGTAACATTGCTAACAGACATCAGTTCGGGGTGGGGGGATGAGGTCTCCTTCCCCTCCTTTTAGGAAGTGTTTAGTTTAATATAATTCCATGACCCTTGGAACCTCCTTGTTCTACTCTGAGGTCAAGTGAGGTGTGGATGCCTCTCTCCCACAAGACATGTATGTGGATGAAATCGGACATGTCTGAAGCCCCGATACGTATGTGGACAAAGCAGTAACGAAAACTCCAATACATCACTTGGTTTTTTAGTGGTTAATTCATCTCCATTAACTCCGCTGGCTGGCTAACATCCAGACTAAGTTTCTCGGTAGTACTACTCAGGAGTTATTCTAAAGAACGACTAAATGTTCTAGTAATTTAGTGAGGATGCCTGCCAGTCTCTTTGTCCAATGCTGTTAAAATATTGACTATAGAGAGAATGGAGGTTTATGTTAATTCCAAGTTGATAAACTTTGGGTTGGTTTTTTTAAGGGCTTCTTTAACAGACGAGACTCAGTACTACCCTTGGCACACAAAAGTTTGCTGTATGCCCTGTGTTTGCTTCATGGAGGCTTTTCTATTTCTGTTTTCTTTTCCTGCTGACATTCTTGGTGTTACCAATTTATAGTGGATGATTGCTTGGTCTTCCAGCTAAGCAACAGGTTTAGCTACTTGATAATCCTAGAAATCTACTGAAGAAACAGTTGTTTCCCCCCCTACTGCGAGAAAACAGAAATAATGTTATCAACTGTAAATAGGTATTTGTGTGAAATCACACCAAGTTGCATATCTGTTACCTTTTGTTTCTTTCCTTTTTACTCACTTTTAGTTTGAGCAGATATTTTTCTACTTCTTTCATGGCTTACCTTGTGTAATTTGCTGCTATTCCGCATAAAATCATGACTTTTAATACTGGTAGCAATACTGAAATTTAGAGCTTGTAACTGAGTTGGACTGTCTTCATTTTACATACTTAAGCCACTTCTAATCATTTTCTCGTGATTTTTTAAATGTCTAGCCCATCGCATCCCAGGAGTTTGTGGTGAATAACAACACAGAAATCAAAATGCATATAATACAGTTAAGATTAAAACACTAAAATGAAAGTATCTGAATTAAAATTACATGACAACTGCTTAATCTTAGTAATTAAGCACAGCCTAGTTTTTTAAAAAGTCAGAATAAGAATATATTTTCATAAGATTAATGGGAATAATGCAAATGTCACACTGATTTATGGTCTGGATATCAGCTGAAGCTCTGCCTGGTTTCCGTTGTTGTTGTTGTTGTTTGTTGTTGCTTTCCTTAGACATAACAGTAAATGTAAAAAGAAGTCATGGGATTAAAATGGTATTATTTGGGAGTGTATTGGCAATCACTTTGTTGATGTAATCTTGAACTTGACAAGGTTCCAATCTCTATCCATTATGATGGACTTGAGAATGAAGAACCCAAGTATGGCCAAGACTTAATGAGGAGCTTTGAGGCAAGAAACAGAGGTGGTTTTGGCATGCAGGAGACAGCATGGTGGTTCGATACCTTCACTTAACTAACCTTTAAGTGTGCAATTAACATTTAAAGAAAATAAAGTTTGTGAAATGCTGTTGAATAATTGCAGAAATGTGAAAAGTAGACAAATGTCTCAGTTCTGTTTAATAGGCAGTTTTTTAAAAAAGCATCACAGTGCCGACATACCATAAAATTAGAGCTATGAGGCATGAAAGATTGAATACAAAGTATGTTTCACTGCTGTCACAAACACTTGCTCTTGACTTCCCGGTCTAAAACAGAATCAGGAAGGTGCCACTTGAAATCTGATTTTATGCACAATATGGAACTATATGCTCCCTGTTATGCCATGAAAGTGTTGAGTTAATTTGATGCATGCATTCAAATTAGACCCAGGGAGAACCATCCAACCTTCATTGTATTGAAGCTGTAGCTGCTGTTTGTACCCCTGTTTTTTATAAATTAAGTTTGCATTTAACACATTTTGCTCTCGTGCTTAGATATGGAATCAGACTGAACACTTCTGAAAGTGTCGGGAAACATCCATGTTCAACCCAGCACATTCTATTGCCACTAGCAGCACTGTGGGAATAGCTGCCTCCAGTACAGCCAGAATGGCAGGATATAAATATGCTCAGTAAATAAATAGATCATGAAGAACTTTTTAGCTTCACATCTAGTGGTTCTCCCCTGCTGAATATGACTATGAGAGCCAACACTTTGGAATGGTGGCTCTTTGCCCATCTCGCAAGTAGATGTCTCCTCTTCAGATGCTAGCGTCATTTGTATGACTTGTTAGTAAACACATCAAAACACATTTGCCTCATAAAGAGTGTGAGTGCGTGCTGAAACCATCCTTGGGAAAATGCAAGATGGATTTAAGCAACATTGAGTTTTTATATTTATTGTAAAAGTTCCGACCAAGTCAGTTTCATGCCATCTTGTCTCTTCAGTAGCAATAGGAAGGACACTCGACCAAGGCCTGTGTAGTTTCACCACCTCCACCCTGTCAAGAGGATCAATTAATTTTCTAATATATTGCTTTGTAAAACAGCTACCATGTCTCCTCATCAGTTGTAAAGCCTTCCAGAATTTAAATGAAACAAAACAAATT
The DNA here is from genome assembly GCF_027244095.1 of Hemicordylus capensis. Classification (NCBI taxonomy): domain Eukaryota; kingdom Metazoa; phylum Chordata; class Lepidosauria; order Squamata; family Cordylidae; genus Hemicordylus; species Hemicordylus capensis. The sequence continues at coordinate 27,491,099 of NC_069667.1, forward strand.
ATTTTCCAACTTTCATAATTTAAAAGAAGCCCCATATTTTCTAGTGCCTTAAAAATCTGTGTTCATCTTGTTTGCTTGTTTATCTATCTATCTATTTATCTATCTATCTATCTATTTATTGAAAATTTCTTAAATGCTGCCTCCTCCAAAGACCCTAGGCAGTGAATTAACAATAATACCAATATGAATTTTAAAAATGAATTATATGTGAACCACATTGAGCTCTGAAAAGCAGAATTATTTTAATAAAAACAATAAACAAAAGTCCTGTATTATAATCTCAGTATTTTTGTAGAGAGTGATAGTAAGTTTTGAGCTTTCTTGTAAGTTCTGCATTTTGATATAGTACCAGCAGAGGAGCGAAAGTTCCGGGGGAAAGTTGCGAATAATAGCTAAAACCTATACGATTTGTGTAGGTTTGGCAAAAATGCTGCTAAGGTGAAGGGTTGTAACACTGTTGCATAAAGGCATGCATCTCTATAGATTGGGAAATTATTGCATTTCATCATATCCTGTTTTTATGAAGAGCATAGTTAAATGTGTATGACTCTAATGTGGATTTCTATTCCTTACACTAGAATCTGGTTAAGAACCTCCCTGAACAGAAAGAACTCAGTGCCTTAGCAGAGCTGAAGAATGAATATTATGATCTCTGTGAGTCAGAACAATTTGGAGTTGTGGTATGTTATACTTCATACATTCAGCCTCCAGTTATTATTCAGCCTCTACTGTGCATGTTTTTTTTTTTTTTTAAACTGTATGGATGGATTCCATTTTTCTTGGTCATGGTTTGCATAGTGAAGATTCCACTGGAGTCTTCCTACCTGCTAATTAATGGAAGAGCAATGCAAGCGCTGCAGCTCCCTCAGTCACTTGCTAGAGATGCACCAGTTGTGTTGATGCCTGATGCATCTCTGCAAGGCACAGTGCTTCCCTAAAATGCCAAAAGAAGAAGGATGGCCTTCTCTTTTGTTAATGGGTTATTGGGGTGTTAGGATTTGTTTGAAGATCTATACTGCACACAGTCTGGATGAATTGTGTTGTGTTATTCTTGCACAAATCAGAATTAAATTTTGCTGCTGTGAATAAAGACTTACCTGTCTGTATACCACTGAGCACCGACTTCAGTGAAAAGCCCAAGGCTGTGTGTGTGTGTTTTCAACATCTATTTTGATTCCTTCTTTTCGTTTGTATTACAATATAATCTGTTTCTTTTGTGTCACATTTCATTCTAATGCTCCTTTTCAGGAAACTGTGAAGCTTCCTATCAAAAGCTGTTTCTTCCCTTTTTATATCTACTTTAGATATGTGTTTGTGTGTTTATATCAACTTTTGAAATGTATTCATAATTGCTAAGCCTGCCTGCCTGCCTTCTTCTCTCCCCCCACCCCCACCGCCTTCTCTCTCTCTCTCTCTCTCTCTCTCTCTCTCTCTCTCTCTCAAAAACTAATCTTGGCTTGGCAGATTGTTTTCTCTCATGATGCTCCGTCATTTAAGGAAGAATTATCCTGTTTATCCTGCTGCTCTCCTTACTTAGGAACATAGGAAGCTGCCTTCTACTGAGTCAAACTATTGGTCTGTCTAGCTCAGTATTGTCTTCACAGACTGGCAGTGGCTTCTCCAAGGTTGCAGGCAGGCATCTCCCTGGCATCTTGGAGATGCCAGGGAGAGAACTTGGAATCTCAAATGCTCTCCCCAGAGTGGCCCCATTATCCCCTGAGGGGGATCTCTTACAGGGCTCACACTTCTAGTCTCCCATTCATATGCAACCATGGTGGGCCCTGCTTAGCAAAGGGGACAAGTCATGCTTGCCACCACAAGACCAGCTCTCCTCCCATTTCTTTTCCCAGTGAAGGAAGTCTAGCAGTGCTAGGAGCTACATGTTACATACAGCACATGGGTATTAGACCCCCAATTACATCTTAAAAAGGCTTTTAAAAGATCAGATCTCCTCTGAATCAGATATTGAGGATAGGTGGATCAGTGTCTTGTTTTCATCTGGATAAAAGGGGGAGATGTCATATGTGTTCAGTGACTGGTTTGATATTCTGCTCCTTCACAGAACAAGACGAATAGTAAAGAAAGTGTTGATGTTCTAATATTTCATTTTGTGTCACACTGCTGGAATGGAATCTTTATTTCGGCCATTGACCAGACAAAAATACAACACCATAGATAAGTAGTAACCTCCAGCAATCATGATTCTGCCAGGACTTTCTTACAAAACACCATTCACAATATAACAATATAGTACAGTTGACACTCATGATATTACGAATTGCTTCCTTACACAGCTTGCAATGTGGCAAAATTTTGCCACCTTGGTGGAAACATTAACATCACTGTCAGATAAAAGGAGAGACACATAAAAGGCCGATGGCCGACCTGGAAATCGAGACACAATAGGTGACAAAAGTGCTAGCTGAATAGCTCTATAAAATAAACAGGGAAGCAACATACCGACACGGGCATAACTGTTGAGAAAAAGGAATACCAAGGTAGCGTCCCTCTAGGAGAGCGGAGGGCAGCACACCCCAGCGTGCCAAGGCAAATGCCCTTCTCGGTTTGGCAAGAACAAGCTCATGGAAATATTTAGCTGGTCTATGAGGGTGAGCTGTATTTCCTAAGAAAGGTCCATGTCTGACTTGGGCCCTGTCTTCCTGAGTTGCCATGTCCCAAATCTGCTGCCTCATGATCTCCTTGGCTTTTAAGATCCCTAAGGAGACCAACATGGAGATACTTAGCCCATAACTTTCTGATTTCCTCTCAAATGCAAAATTGTCCTGCAGGACCAGAGGTGCGAGGCCTGCTTGGCCAAGATTTAATTTCAAATAATAAAAAGTCTTTGCAACCCAGACCTGTGCTTCAGTTGGTACTAACCCCAGTTCCAGTCTTAACGCTGCGTTGGGCGTCCCTCTTGGCATCCCAAGGATTGTTCTAATAAATTTGCTTTGTACCAACTCTGGGGGGCGGAAATCCTTATAATTGCTCAGCTGGGCTCCCTATAGTAATTGGGCTAAAATCTTCCCTTAGAAGACTTGAATTACAGTGGGGACGTAACTCCCTCCCTTCCTGAAAAAGAATCTAATGAGTGCTATGGCACTCTACTGACACCTTCCAGGTTTTTATTTTATTGTTTTCTGAATAAATTAATACATTTTGTTAAAAGGGATTTTTTTTACCCCAATAACAATCGAATACAGTACACTTGGTGACTATCTGAGGGTAAAATTGAGAGCTGATGGAGGACCCCCCCCCCCCCCCGCCTTGAGGTCGCAATTATCTGTAACTGCAGGCATCTAGACTAAGCTGCTCCTACCCTTTAAAGGGCTGCTTAATTTCCGTAGGGACTTCTGTCGTGAAATTTAGTCAGGATGTCAGCCAATATCCTGATTAAAAGAATTCTTGATTATAATAATTTGAATAATGCTGTTAAGGAGAACAGTTTAAGGAACATATACAGAATGATTGGAAGTCTGACTTCTATTTGAAGTTTTCTTTTCAGAATGTGTATACCTATTTGCATATACAAATTAGGTAAGTTAATTATTAATATAGGTTTTAATTGGATAATCAATATACCCATCAAACCTAATAAAGGTCAGAATTAGATGTTTAAAATTCATTTAGAAAAGTCACACTTTGTAATTAGGTTACTTATTATAACAGACTAATTAGCTTAATATTCTTATTTGTGCATGAAAATTGGAGCATCACATTTTCATTTAGATGAAGCATTAAGATGAATTATATATTCAAATTAAGTACAGTTTTTGGAGTTATATCCTTGGATCAATGATGTTTCACATCTAATGTGAGGAGATGGAATTTAATGATGGATAGCAAAGAGAAACTACCAGTCTTTGCTGTCAGAGTGTGTTGTCATAAGTCTTATGAAAACCTGATCCATTATTGGAACAAAACTATTTCTGTAATCCAGTACGAGATGTATATAGGTTAGTAACAGACACACATCATCATCTGAGTTTGCTTTCCAGTCAGCTTATATAATCGTATTTCTGAACACTTTATTATCGAGTGAAGAGCTGGCCTTGTGGTAGCAAGCATGACTTGTCCCCTTAGCTAAGCAGGGTCTGTCCTGGTTGCATATGAATGGGAGAGTAGAAGTGTGAGCCCTGTCAGATATTCCCTCTCAAGCGATGGAAGACAGAAGGAAGGTTCCACGTTCCCTCCCTGGCAATATCTCCAAGATAGGGCTGAGAGAGATCCCTGCCAGCAGCCTTGGAGAAGCCGCTGCCAGTCTGTGAAGACAACGCTGAGTTCCTATGTCCTATGTTTTTTAATCAGGTGATGGCAGTTGCCGTTAGGGATGTGCACAAATTGAGATGAGTGCATAGAATCAGAGCTGAATCAGTTTGTGGGGCTTCCGAGCCGCTTCGACTGGTGAAGGATGGGCAGGAGGGGGCAGCAAGCGGCAACTTCAAAAGTGAGGCTAGTAGGTCATTACCTGCTCCTCCGCCACTCCACACAGCTTCCTGTGGAGGTGGCGACACTCCCCCCAGCAGCCCTTGTGCGGTGGTGTGGTGGCACACACATGGCCTCCACTCCCTAGTTGCCATTGCTACCTATAGTGAGGTGTTGGGAGTTGATATAAGTGCATTACACTTATAATTGTGCAATAAAATTGAGCACTGACCCACCTCAATTTGGAGTCTGCACCCCTGACCAAATAATTCTTTCTATGAAGTAGTAAACAAAATACCAGTGTCAAGGAAACCTCAATCTATTTTGAGTGAAGGAAGCAAAGTTTATGTTGATAACACTGATTGATACTGCTAGTCCAGAGGGTTGACAGTCTACTCAGATGATACAGTGAGCTTATGAACCTAATAAATTTCAGCTTTGTATCTTTTTGGTAGGTTTGAAAAAGAAGGGAACAGTCAAAGCCTAAGAGGTGCAGTAGTTATATAATGGCACTAACGGTCAACGTTTTCCAGAGCTTTAAAGGAAGGTATAAGAGCTCTGACCCCACTCGGAGCTGGAAATCTATCTGGGCTGAAAGCTTGCCTTGCTTGGAGGGGTCAGGAAGTGATGTTTGTTTCTACCTCCTCCCTGTAAAAGCCCTGTTCTCAGTTAAGAATATGTCCCTGAGGGCTGCACAGCCCTCAGAAACATATTCTTCACCCACAAACAGGACTTTTGATGGGAGAGAAATGAAAATTGTTTCATGATCCCTTCTCCTGTCCTCTGCGAGGCAAGCTTGCAATGCAGTTAGTCTCCTGCTGCCTATAAGGATGGAGCTCTTGCTCCCCACCTTGTAAGGCTGCAGAGAATGTGGACCAATAACAATCCCGACACATGATACTGATTTTCATTAGGGAAATTTACAAAAAACATGCATCCCAAAGTACAACTCTCTCATATTTAGTAGAGGGAGAGAATTGTCCAGTCTCAATTGTAGGTGTGCACTTATTTTATTTTATATTTTATGTTATGGGTAAAAGCAGAGATAAGGATGGAACACCGCATGGTACCTTGGCCCCTCAGCTCTCCAGCTCCTCCAGCAGTGCTGCCCAGCTTCTTCAGTAATGTGTAATCATCATGATGTTCCCTAGCACCACTGGAAGTCCAGCACTTAGTAGCACAAAACCTTGGCTTTTGGTTGGTAGGCGGGTCAAAGAGGCAGCACAAAATTAACTCCAATTCAAGTAGACACACACACAGAGGAGTGTGTGAGAATCAAATACTGAGGAGAGAATGAATTTTCAATGGATTATTAAAATCAACATTTAATTTTGAATTGAAATTTTAATTGCAGTTTATATTAATACAGTATTGTAATTATCAACATTAAAATCAATGCTAATTTTGAAGTTTTAAATTAAAAAATAAAATGTCATCAAAACTAAAATTAAATTTAGAAAGGTTATAGTTAGCATCTTATGAAGGCAGCACATTCTGCGATGTCTCAGTCAATCAACTTCGGCCATGCCAGCAAAACCCATCTGGGTACCCATACCGGTCATATGAGCTCTTCTACTGACCCACAACACGTAACGGTGCCCGCAGATCAATACCCGGTAGGGAGGCTCCAGAAAACGGCTCCAAAAAGCGCGATATGAATGGCTCAAGAAACGCTTCCAAAGCTCCAGGGCTATGGCTCCTGATGGGATACCAAATGCTATCCAAAATGGCTTTTAGAAGCACAAGAAACTCTAAACATGCAGACCAAAGCACTCCACTGTTCTCCAAAGTGCTCTCACAATCAATGAGCATGTGCAGCAAGAGCACGGCCATGTAAGGGCAGAACGGCACTGCCCAAAACTGTGGATATGCAAAGCCACTTACTGTGGATAACGAGGTTGGGTCTATATTGCTGCAAGTGCCGAAATGGCTGATATGATGGCCCCCTGTATACAAATGTCTAAAATAGTTGTCATAATATACTCATCCTACTCCCTTCATTTGTGGCTTTGTCGTGTCCTTGCCTTTTTCTGGACTCTAGTTAGCACCACAGGACTAGAGCAAATGAGAAGATAGCGGATGGGCTCTGTTTGTGTGTAAATTGCTGGAAGCAAGCAACTGAATTACACAGAGCTTTTGCCGGACTTTGGCAAACCACAGACACACGTTAGATTTTCACATATGGTCCGTGAGCTTTGTTGGAGGCAACCTAAATCTGCTCCATTCTCACCTCAGCGTGACTGAGAAAGGAAACCTGCTGGGTGGGAAGTGAAAAACGATTGTCTGAATCCACCATCTGTTTGAGGGGAGTTTGATTCTTTTGGGTGGTAAGAGGAGTAGAAAGCTGATTGGAAATCTTATCAGTTGCAAAAGCATAAATCTGTCTCCAATTCCATAGGGAAATAAGGCACTTGTAAAAACCCTCAAAAGCTGTCATCACTCCACTTTTTTAATATAGTGTAGGATCAGCTCAAAAGAATGTAATTCCCTTGGTAGCATTTTGATGGACAGTGACCTCATAATACAAATAAACCCTTGCATAATATGCAATCATGGTCAGTGTCCCAGAGCACTTTATGCAATGAGACATAAAATAAAATGTAAGTCATCTGAAATGCAGCAAAGGGTCACATCTGACAATTGTCAGTGGTTTCAATCAAACTGTTTTAGGCGCTTACGTGGCTTAGTCTGGCTGCAATGCTATTGTAAGCCTAGAAGCTTTTAATAATTGTATCGGCTTGTGCCATTATTTGTGTATACCCAATAACTAATACACTCCTTCCAGTTCATAGCTGTGCAGGTGGTTTAAATAATCTATAATGATGATTAAAATATTATTTTTCTCCCTTTTTAACTGTGAAAGATAAAACGGTTGTTTTTTTTGTTAGACTAGGACTAATAATATAAGCTTTCCTCCCATAGTACTGATCACAGGAGTCGTCATCATCGTCTTCAATCCCAAATGGTGAAAAAATTCACCTCACTTTTTGATGGAGAAAGTCCAGCAATCATGCCCCTCTAGACGTCTGTAGATGATTATTTAATTCATTACTTTCTGTATGCAGTAAAGTTTCTTTTGCTAAACACGGGTCACTGTGATGCAAAATTGTCTCACAGGGTGATTTTTTTAACATTTGGGGTCCACAGTGGAAAAGGAGAGAGATACTGATGAAGGAACTGGAAACCATCAGCTCCTGGATCTAACTTAGGGCTGCACAACTTCAGCTGTTTTTGGACAAGAAGTCCCATCTTCACCGGACACAGTAGCCAGTAGACAGGGATTATGGGAGTTGGGAGTCCATCTGCAGAAGAGCCAAAGTTGTGCAGCCATGTTCTAGCCCAACCCACTAAGGAATGTTGCTTGGCTTTCCCATTGTTCATCTGAGTCGTCTCCCCCACCCCCTTCCCTAGAGTTGTTTCAGATAGTAGGAATGAGAGAGAAGGAGTGAGAGTCATGCAGTGTGCATTCGAGACGGTAAGAAAAGAAAAGTAAAAGAGATGACCTGCACTGTGCCATTTATTGTGTTCATTTGCTGTTGACCCTCAAAAAGAAAGAGAGAAAATGCTTTATAAAATGGAGCATAAAAAGGGAACTCTAAGAACATGAGGATATCAATAGGCATTGTGTGTTTTAAGTGTTTCTCCCTCTCCTTCTACCACCTGCCAGAACAAGTGCTTTTGCTGAAGGGGAGAAACATCTTCCGAATGAGTATGCGGTTCTGTAAATGCATGGTAGTATTTTGAGTTCATTTTGACTGGAATGCTGTACACACACAGAGAGAGACACACTGTAAAAGAAAAACCTTTAGCAAATGCACTGGGGAGTGGAGAATAAATATTAGTCCTGGATTTAAGTGAGATGCATTCCTACATGTAAGATATCCTGTATTTTCCTGAATCCAAGACTAGGTTTTTTCCAAGTTCTTTGATGTAAGAAATGGGGGAAATGTCTTAAATTCAGAGTTGTCTTCTATTTGGGTAAATAAGGTACTAGTTCTATTTCAAAAAGTGTTAATATTTGAATGTGAATATGAAATACTCAGGTCAACTTACCTGAATATTTTTTATCTATCTATCTATCAAATTTGTACATGGCCCCAAACTTTTGTCTCTGGGCGGTTAACAATAACATACATAAAACCGAAACAATTTAAACTATTTAAAAAGTCAAAACAGATTAAAACCTAAAATTTAAAAAGCTGAAAAAGCTTGGGTGAAGAGGTGGGTTTTCAAATGCTTTTAAAAAATTGCCAGAGATGGGGAGGATCGTATTTCAATAGGGAGTGCATTCCACAATCTTGGGGCAGCAACCGAGAAGGCCAGATGAGTTTTACAAAATGATTTTTATAATCCTATTAAAACAAAGACATATCTGAAATTTTAAAAACTGATTAGTTTCATTCAAAGAAATGTAATGCTCATGATTAAAAAAACCCAACCCAACTACAAGGCCTGGTGCACACAGTCCATAGTTTATGGTGTTTGGGGGTGCATGCTGTCCAGAGCTCACTGAAGGAAGGAAGGTTAAAAATGTAATAATTGCATTATTAATGTGGAAGAAGAAACACATTCCTGTTGTCCTGCTAGGGTCAGGCTCCTCTAACTGATTATTTCTTTCCATGCAGATGAGCTCAGTAAAAATGTTACGTCCTCGTCTCAACGGCATCCTTTTCAAGCTGATGTTTGAAGAGCATATAAACAATATCAAACCAGGCATCATGGCGGTAACAAAAGCCTGCGAGGAAGTAAAGAAGAGTGAGAACTTTAGCCGTTTGTTAGAACTTGTGCTGCTGGTCGGAAACTACATGAATTCCGGCTCAAGAAATGCCCAGTCGTTGGGTTTTAATATTAGCTTTCTATGCAAGGTAAAGTTAAATGGCATGAAAGCATACTTGTATTATTATAGTGTATCCTTCGGGTTCCATTTCAGATGCAGACTGAAGTGGATTTGTGTGGTTTCTTTAAACCCTAGATACTATCTGTGCAGTGGTATCTCTTGATAGATGTTAATCTGGAAATGCTACTGCGTGGACAGATCACATGTTGTTATCTCGTGTTGTTTTCTTCTTACATAACGGCTAACTTGTGTGGATAGTATATTATGAGAAAGACCTCATGGGTTTCTACTATAGAACCTTCAAGTTGCTCTAGAGTTTTGCAATATATTTAATGGATCACAACAGCTGCTATAGTAGATATCTTTGGGTTCCAGCTCAGTGTTAAAGATCCTTCATGAAGTAGTTTGGTTGTATGTGTGGCAGTGATGAGTGCTTCAAGCCTGACTTGTGATGAAATGGGAATGCCATTACTCAAGATGTGCGGAACGTTTCAACTCGGATCAGGCCTTTCTGAGTGTTCGGAGCCCAGAACACTTTAAATAAGGGGCCTGTTCAAGACTCAGAACGGAACAACCCCATTCTAACCTGGAACATTCTGCTGTTCAGGCAGCCATTGAGGGGCCTGAGGCAGTGCTAGAGCGGAGGCGTGTGAGAGGCAACTTTCAAAAGTGATTACCAACAATAGTCCAAACAAGTGGTGTAGAGTGCTGCTGCACCAGCATCCCATGCAGCAGAAGCCCCGCCTACAGCACGCCAATGGCCATAGGCACATGCTCCTCAACACTTCTTGGACTATTGCTGGTAATAACTCTTAAAGGTTCTCCCCCAACACAATTTCCTTCAGGTCCCCCACTGGCTGCCTGGAACAGCAGAACGTTCCATCGAGATGGTTCCCACAGAATGTTCTGGCACTTTATGAACTGTTCCAGGCTCTGAACAGATCACAAAACAGGTTCTGCGCACACCTCTATCCATGACCTCTTTGTTGAACAGAAGGACTCAGGCCTGAATCTCATTGAATATTTTTGGTAAAGATGGGAGGGAAACACCATTTTTCTGTGTGGAAGCAATATAATTATTAATAGTTTGAATACTTGCAGATGTTTCTTAAATCCAAATGGAATATTCTTTTATTACAGGGGAACAGCTATCCGCTCAATATACGTTACAGTGAACTCAAAATTGTGGAATCAGGGCAGGGGTGAATTTAACGAACTACATTTGCCTGAATTTAATTAGTTGCATTTTTTAGATTTATGTGCTTCACTTATTTAGGTTATGACTTGATTTTGTTATATATATGTATAATCAGTATCTATAGATATGTATTTAGCTATAGTAAAGGCTTACTGAGGAAGAAGGAGCAGATTAAGACATCATTTGGAAGTACATGTTATGAAAATGCTTACCACTTAAATCTTTTGTACATCCAGACACACAAATGAATCAAGCGTGGATTAACCTGGTTTAAGTTTCTTCACAATACACTCTGTGTTGTAAAGGATGCAGGGTCTTTCCTCCCATATTTCCATACACATACGCCATTTTTAGAGATTCATCATTAAGAAAGATAAGGAAGCATGCTTAGTTACAAAAAGGGTCTATCTTTCTAGGTACCTTTTCTGAAGCTGTAGAATTAATAAGGATATTTCAAAATAACTCGTAGCTTTAGCTCAGCTTATACTGCCAGGGAGGGAACTTGAAACTTTCTGCTCTTCCCAGAGCGGCTCCATCCCCTGAGGGGAATATCTTGCAGTGCTCACACTTCTAGTCTCCCATTCATATGCAACCAGGGCAGACCCTGCTTAGCTGAGGGGACAAGTCATGCTTGCTCCCACCAGACCAGCTCTCCTGCCACTGTGGTGCAAATGCATTCTCAACACCAGTCATGTAGCTCTTGACCTGTCTGTCTTCCTACCTATCAAGTTAGCCTTTATTTTGATCTTGGGGTGGTGCATAATATACACATCCGTATTATCTGTGGCTTACTATCAGAAGATCCACATTCCTTTGAAACATGAGCCAGCCATTGTAGCTGCCTTGAAGAGGAAGCTTGCCAGGCTCCAGAGTGCCTTTAGCTATGAAGGAGCTCAAGGCTAAGGAGGCACCGTCATTAATACTGAGCAAGGAGCACAATGGCCCTTCATGTAGGAGTGTTCTTTTTCTGATGATCTCTGGTCCCTTTTAGTGTTAAAGCCTGGAGATAAGAAATGTTAAATGGGAGCACTCTGATTTGCTGATAACATTGTCCACAGTCCTCCAATTACTTAACTCTTTGGTAACCTTAAGCAGCTTGATGAAGCCCATCAGAATCAAGCTGTTTGAAGCATGTAGCTTCTTTGATATGACAGTTGATGGCTCTTGTTACAAGCTGAAGTTAAGCCTGAATTGTAGAGCCTCTTTCTACGTGCTCATTTTTACTTCCTGCAAATGTTGGCCTGCTGCTCTCTGCTGTTTCTTCCCTCAGTCAATTTCCAGGCTTGCCCTCAACAAGCTATTCTTTGGAGATGTGTGAAGGCCTGCACAAGGTGGGATTCTTCAGTGCAGCCCGTCATTCATACCTCACGACTGTCAGGTGGTTGGCATTCCCTGCCCTGTTTTGTAGTCCTCAGGCAAGCAGCAAAAACCAGAATCTCAGAACTTGGGTGGTGTTACCACACTGCTTGGACCCATGTGCTCTTGGTGACATGTCTGTGGCTCAGCACACAAACTCACTCTGGCAAACTGTGCTTTAAATCTGGGGAGTTGATTGCTGGGGCAATTTCCCCTACTGCAGCTAACTCTAGGAGTCAAGGAAGCAGACCACTATCCACTCAATAGAGTGAGCCCGCTTTTATTCGCACCAAGCTTGCAGGATAACTTCCATTCCATTCTAAAGAGAGAAATGTCACCTTAAGAGTATTTTAGAAGGGCCAACGGAGTCAGAAACAAGGAGTTCTAGGGGGAAATGGGAAAAAAAAATTCAGATTGCAGTCCCAAAACCGGGTGTGTAGTGCACTAGTGAGACGTACAGCTGCTCTGAGAAAGAGAGGGCAGGGGTGGGAGCAGAGGCCGGGATAGCCTGGCTTCTGGTAGTAACAATTCGGAGAGGAAGAGGGAGGGCAGTGTTTTCTACGGCTTCTGAACCTGCTGCCTTGAGAATTAGTCAAGGATCACTTTCATGCAAAGAGCAACTTTAGAAGCATTTCTTTTGGTAGATTGATCACATCACACACACTCACACACACTATTTAAATGTGCTGATTTTTTAAAAAAGAAAACTGTTTACCAAGATTCTGCCTTGTCATTCTTCAAAACAAAACAAAATGGTTGACTGAAGGTTGCTAGCAGTGTTCTCTCTAATTTTTTTCATCTGTGTGCGGGGAAAATGTGTGAGCACGCGCACATGTGCACACCTTAGGGTACACTGGTTTTTAGTACAGTTGCATGAGCAGCTTGCATAAGGAACATTTTCATGCCATTGCATCCCCAAAGTGCCACATGTCATGTATCTCCATGACCGGGAGAGTCTCCTGTATCAGTTGGTGCTGTTCAATCAGAGGTTAAAAACAGGAGGACTCAGAGTGCTGTGTCAAATGTAATTAGTGACTGGGAGTTACTCCTATTGCATTAGAGTGTTGTCGTTTGGTCCCTTGGAACCTCATTCAGTCCCCCGGCCCAGTTGAAGTCTACATGTGCATACGTAGGTATGACAGCTCATAATCTCTAGATTTTGCCTTCGTTCAGTAGCCCTTCGACAACTGCAGTAGCCCCTAATGCTGATTCAAGTCATTATAAGGTCTCGAGTGTCTGCTGGTGGGAAATTCCTCTTTGTTTCCAGAGCGGTAGCTGTGTTAGTCTGCTGCAGCAAACACAACAGAGGGTCTTGTGGCACAACTGATGCAATTTATCATACTCTTCTGTGAAGTAGAGTTCATGTCATCAGGTGCATGAGGAATAGTAGGAGCAAAGGACAGAACTTCATATGTCTGGTGCAGTGTTCGCTCTACTTTTTTTCATCTGTGTGCAGAATGAGTTTTGTTCTGGGCAGCAGTATCAAGGCAGTGTGTGCACACATGCATTCAGAGTGAGACCTTCCGGATTCAACCTGAGCGGGATCTAAAATTAACTGAGCGGGCACCAAAAAACGTGTGTGCATGCACCCATGCGCACGCCTTACAGGGAATGCTGGTCTGGTGACGTGGGCTCTAAGCCACAGCAACACCTGCCGACTTGCATTTGTTAGACTTTAAGATGTGGCAAAAACTTTACTTGTTGGAGATCGAAGCAGATGCAATTCTGAGATGTCATTAACCCATCTTGAAATATTTCGGGGAAGATGAAACACAACTGCGAGAAGAAAAATGTCATCTTGCAGGTACTTTGATTCCCTTGCCCATTCTCCCAGCTATAATTTTGGGTTGATGTGCCCTTTTTATCAAGTCTCAAATTTTGGTTTGTCTCTTCATTTATTGTGTTTTAAGGAGCCCATTATGATTATTCTGTGGTGGTGGTGGTACTAGGGGTGTGCAATTCGGGATTTCGGGTGATTCGGCTCGGACCCGAACCGAATCACCCCTGTTCTGTTTTGTGCCCGAATCTGGGTCACCCGAATCACCCTTGATTCGGTTTGGATTCGGATTTAATCCAAATCCGAATCCGAATCAATTCGGGGGGGTAAAAAGGGGCCCAGGGGCAAAATTTTGGGGTGGGGTGGTAGTGCCCAATGGGTAGAGTCTACCACCCCAATTTCAGGGGGATTGGGCAAAATCCTGATTTTTGGTGAATTTTTAAAGTTTTAGTGACTTTGGGGCAGTTCGGGGGCATAGCATGGGATCTGGGCAAAAGGAGTGGGGTGGGGTGGTAGTGCCTAATGGGTGCAGGCTACCACCCTAATTTCAGGGGGATTGGGCCAAGGGCTGATTTTTGGTAAATTTCTGAAAATTTCATGTCTTTGGGGCAGATTGGGGCATATTGGGGCAGAAAGTGGGGCCTGGGGCAGAATAGTGGGGTGGGGTGGTAGTGCCTAATGGGTGGAGGCTACCACCCCAATTTCAGGGGGTTTGGACAAAGGGCTGATTTTTTGAGAATTTTTGAAGTTTTAGTGACTTTGGGGCAGTTTGGGGGCAGAAAGTGGATCTGCCTCAAAATAGTGGGGTGGGGTGGTAGTGCCTAATGGGTGGAGGCTACCACCCCCATTTCAGGGGGATTGGGCAGAGGGCTGATTTTTTGAGAATTTTTGAAGTTTGGGTGTCTTTGGGGCAGATTGGGGGCAGAAAGTGGATCTGCCCCAAAGGAGTGGGGTGGGCTGGTAGATAGTGCCTAATGGCTGGAGGCTACCACCCATCCCCAATTTAAGAGTGATTGGGCAGAGGGGGGAATTTTGGTGAATTTATTTGTATGAGGTTTGTCTTCATAAGGTGAAGTGTGCTAAACTGATTACTTCCTCATTTCACACCTCAGAAAAAACTTCTGAGGTGTGAATGCTCATTCTATCATAGCAAATGAGATATTTTTCAATTAAACAACTCTCATGACCCCACTTTCACTTTTTCACACTTTCCTTTACTATGAATAATATGAGGAAGTAATCAATTTAGCACACTTCACCTTATGAAGACAAACCTCATAAAAATAAATTCACCAAAATTCCCCCCTCTGCCCAATCACTCTTAAATTGGGGATGGGTGGTAGCCTCCAGCCATTAGGCACTATCTACCAGCCCACCCCACTCCTTTGGGGCAGATCCACTTTCTGCCCCCAATCTGCCCCAAAGACACCCAAACTTCAAAAATTCTCAAAAAATCAGCCCTCTGCCCAATCCCCCTGAAATGGGGGTGGTAGCCTCCACCCATTAGGCACTACCACCCCACCCCACTATTTTGGGGCAGATCCACTTTCTGCCCCCAAACTGCCCCAAAGTCACTAAAACTTCAAAAATTCTCAAAAAATCACCCCTTTGTCCAAACCCCCTGAAATTGGGGTGGTAGCCTCCACCCATTAGGCACTACCACCCCACCCCACTATTCTGCCCCAGGCCCCACTTTCTGTCCCAATATGCCCCAATCTGCCCCAAAGACATGAAATTTTCAGAAATTTACCAAAAATCAGCCCTTGGCCCAATCCCCCTGAAATTGGGGTGGTAGCCTGCACCCATTAGGCACTACCACCCCACCCCACTCCTTTTGCCCAGATCCCATGCTATGCCCCCGAACTGCCCCAAAGTCACTAAAACTTTAAAAATTCACCAAAAATCAACCGTGAACCGAATCACCCGAATTTTTCATGCCCAAAATTTGGGTGATTCGGCTCGTGCCCGAAAAATATCGGGGGACATTGGGGGTGATTCGGTTCGGCCCCGAATCACCCGAAATTGTTCATTTCGGGCACTGATCATTCTGTGCCCGAAATTTTTTGCACATCCCTAGGTGGTACTAGATCAGTTGCATTCTGATGGCATCTTATTCTCTGGGCACTTGACCACATTTGCTTGTGTAAGCTGACTCCTTTGGAATAAAAATGAGCAGATAAGGGATTTAATTTTACAGAAGGCATGTACAGCAACTTTCTATGTTCTGGCACTAGTTTTCTCCCTGTCAGACATCCTTACACACAGCAGAGACACAGCATTCTGCCAAGAGGTTTTGCCAACTTCAGATAAAATAGAAATCTACTGGGAAATGCTGTCCAGTAGTAATAGTTATTTTAAAGTGAGTGGGAGAGAGATAAATGTTGGTAATATCAAAGAGTATCCTCTCTCTTCTGTTGGAGTCCTGTCTCATGGTGAATGTTTTAAGCAGGGAGGTACTTACAGTTGATTATGGGGAGTGAATTTATACACACATTTTGTTGTTGATGAAATGTAATTGTGTCATGGACATTGTAAGTTTGGAGTTGTAAAACTGAAAGGCAGTATAAAAATGATTGAAAGAGATAAAATATTTCAGCTTTCTGATATGTGGATCTGTAGGTGTTTAAGCTGCTGCTGCTTCAACTGTTTCTACTGTAAAGGCATAAAGTGAGGTCCGTAGGTCTTGTTTCTGGTGTTTGTACCTTCCAGTGGTCCTCTGGGAGGGGGGAACACACGAGAGGAGGGCCTTTTTCAAAAAGAAAACAAACGAGAGAAAGTAATTCTTTCAATGTTAGACTGTGCTTATGTCTTGTACTCACAAGTCCTGTTCTTCAAATGCAAACCAGTGACTGAATAGAAATATCAAATGAAACTAAGATGTGCCAATAGCGAATGCAAGAAGCCTGCTCAGGACATGCATGGAAGATGACTGGAATGAAGATTTTATATATATATATATATATATATATATATATATATATATATATATATTTGATGATTGATTGATTTTGATACTGCCCTTCCAAAAATGTGGTTTACACAGAAAAATAATAAATAAATAAGATGGTTCCCTGTCCCCAAAGGGCTCACAATCTAAAAAGAAACACAAGATTGACACCAGCAACAGTCACTGGAGGTCCTGTGCTGGGGGTGGAGAGGGCCAGTTACTCTCCCCCTGCTCAATAAAGAGAATCACCATGTTAAAAGGTGCCTCTTTGCCAAGTTAGCAGGGGTTAGCAAGATGTTCTAATAATCTTTTTTTCCTTTTCTTATTCTTTGTTTTGTAAATCGCTTTGAAAACCCTCTTGGTTGAAAAGTGGTATATAAACAATAGTAAGTCAGTGGTTGCAGTATGGTGGACGAGATGCAGTTACTCTCCCCCAGCCTTGGATCACTGCTTGTGAGTCCATTAGTGACGATCAGCAGCAGTGCTTGAGATGGAGGACTATATATTGTTTCTGCCTCCCTTGCCACGCCTCGTAGTTGCTCTCTTTAGAATTTGGGCTCAGGCTGATGTTATAAGACTGATGGCCTTTGAATGCACTTCCTCGAAAAATAAAATGCCAGTTTATTGTCCTTTAATTCACTAAATAAAAGTTCCATCCTTGTCTTTTCCTCCCTCCTCTATGTGCCTTTTATCCATGTTACGAAATCAAAATAAAATATCCGAATGCCTTTTCGGGGGGTGGTATAGCTTATGATGAAGATTACCAGTTCCATTTGGTCAGCTGCTGTCTATTTTCATCATGCATTGCATTTAAAGCAGTCACTCGAATTCTGGTTCTTGGTTGCAAATCTGGCCTTCCTGGTCATGAAGCATTGGGAAGGCGCTTGTTTGGAAGTAGATGCAGAAATACAGCCAGGAAAGCCTGTATTAAAGCTGCCTACTAGTAGCAAGCAATCAAATGTCTTTATGTTGATTGCAAATCCTTAAAAATGCATTATATTTCTGCATGTTATATGGCAGTGTATGGCGTTATTGAAGAAAGCGACAATTTGTAAACAACCCTTTGGCAGGGAGCGCAGAACTTAATTTTGCTTAAATAAAGGCGACTGCCATTAGAATTCATGTACTGTATCGAGGCTGGCAAGCAAGAGCAATAGTTTTGATATATGCACTGAGGCATTCATGATTGTTGATTCACTGAACACTTAATATTTATACAAATGTGATACAGGAAAAAAAAAAGTTGGAATGGAAGCAAAAAGGCATTAGCAGTTGGGCTTACCATACCATGTTGGTGGCTTTGACGGTTTTGCATCCTTGAGCTGACTGAACACTTCCACATTTGATGCTTTGCCTAATTTCAGTTTATTGTGACACGTGCGGTCAGACACATTTCTATAAGTGTTGGGGGTGGGAGGAGTGGGAGTCCACCAGTTTTGCAGGGCTGCTCGACTTTGGCTCTCTTGCAGATGTTGGCCCATAACTCGAATAATCCTTGGCTATTGGCCACTGTGGCTGAGGATTATGGCAGCAGTAGTCCAAAAACAGCTGGGGGGGGGCAAAGTTGAGCAGGCCAGAGTTAGAGCAACAGCTTCTCAGTTGAAGCTGCAGAGCATCTAAACATCCACCAGCGCCTCACATGATGACTCAGTGCAGATGTACCGTAACCATGGCTAGGAGATCAGTGTGCTATAGGGCTCATACATTTCCTCTTCCCATTACCCAACATGAATGGAGGGTGCATCCTAGAACCCATACCCAAACCGCAGTGTGGCTATACCTTGTAGAGGCAGTAGAATCTTCCAGGGAAACTTGTTCACCATTACCGATCTTTTTCATTGTAAAATCAGGGTTCCCAGAACACAATTTGAACATTATCGGTTTAGAGTATGCTCTGATAACAGCCATGGTGAGAGTGCTCGAAATGAATTGAGAGTAGTTCAAATAATGGCTGTGAAGGGTGTTCATTGTGTGTCTTTTCCACTGTGGTACATGGCTTCCCACAGGCATGTGGGTCAGCCTTCAAAGAAAGAAGTAGGGTGCGGAGGGCAGGGGGATTGTATTCAACTTCTAAATAGATTCCAGAATATTTGTGTGCTTTGTATTGTAATTGATATTCCTCGAATCCTGTTATCTCAAGAGCACTGCAGAATCTACATGAATGGTGTTGTGATCAACACAATATTGTCTGTCTAAACAGCCTGTGAATGGCCAGATGCTGAAAAATCTTGGAGTTTAACAAGGGCAGCTTCTTTTGTGTGTAGTGGTGCTTCCATATAGAAGAAAGGAGCTGGAGTTTTGGTTTAAAATGTTGTCTACTCCTCAGAAGCTTCTATAAAGAAGAAATGAGCCTTCCTGTTTTGGCTTGTTGATTTTCATAGGGGTAGATGAATCTTAATTTTGTGTTGTGATTTCTGCAGGGGCATTGCTTATAACACCTAAAAAGCAAGCAAATAAATGTACACTTGTTTTTGGTCATATCACGGGATGACCCGTGATTCTAGTCTTGTGGTAGCAAGCACAACTTGTCCCCTTAGCTAAGCAGGGTCTGCCCTGGTTGCACATGAATGGGAGACTAGAAGTGTAAGCACTATAAGATATTCTTCTCGGGGGATGGAGCTGCTCTGGGAAGAGCATCTAGGTTCCAAGTTCCCCCCTGGCAGTATTTCCAAGATAGGGCTGAGAGAGATTCCCGCCCGCAACCTTGGAGAAGCCGCTGCCAGTCTGTGAAGACAACACTGAGCTAGACTGACCAATGGTCTGACTCTATATATGGCAGCTTCCTATGTTTCCTATGTTGTTCTTGATATTGCTGCTCTGTATTTTATGGTCATATTGTGTGTGTTTTATAACAACACTTTTAATTAGATTTGTATTTTTATATATTCCAATTTAATATTTTTATAGTCTTATATTGGATTAAATGTTTTGTAATCTGCCTTGAGATTGTTTTAATGTAAGGCGGTATATAAATTTAACAACAAAAAATAAATAAGTTCCTTAGGCTTACATTGTAGTCCTTTTCTAATGGAGTAAAAGTCCCCTCAGTTCTCTGTCAGAACTTTGTTCAGTAGATTTCAAAATGTCCTAAGGCATTGTGAGAATGACCCCTGGAAATGATGCCCCCCAATTACCCCCAAACTCACTGAAATTGCCCCTGACCCTTGGATTGACCCCATAACCCTGGAAATCGGCCAAAAAATGAATTTTATTTTTTAAATGGTGCCAACCGCGTGTACTCAGGTCGCATTTGGTGAGGGGGGGATGACAGTTTGCCAGTTGCAGATACTCAAATCTGTGATTGGCAAGGGACTACTGTACCCGTAATAGCATCCTCTTCCTGCCCACCCCAAAAACATGGCTCCAGCACAGAATTAAGTATATATTAGATAGAAGAATACACTTTTCATTAGAAATGTGACTTATCTAATTAATGACAAAAGGATATGGATCGAACTGCAAGTCACAGCAAACTGAAGGCCAAAATAGAAATTCATGCTTAAGAATGTAACTTGTATAAGTATACAAAACCATGGTATGCAAAACCATACTTTCTTCCTGATATTATCTTGAGATATTTTTAATTTAACTTTGGAAGCTGTTATGCTTGATGGACTAGTAAAATCTGATGGTGATGAAGATGAAAATGAAAAACGGGCTGATGTGTGTGCCCTTTGTTTGGGTAGAGTATTACTAAGAAATAAATGCCTTTTTCTTATTCCTTTCCATTTGCAGATCAGAGATACTAAATCATCAGATCAGAAGACAACACTGCTGCATTTTCTTGCTGAAATTTGTGAAGAGAATTATCGGGACATCTTAAAATTCCCTGATGAACTTGAACATGTGGAAAGCGCAAGCAAAGGTATATGGCGAGATAAGGCACTCTGAGTCATTTGTGTGGAAAGTGCTCTAAACATTTTATTTTAGATGGTAGGATTACGTAACCTGCAAACATTAATAATGTTCAAAGATACCTCTCTTCCCCACCACCCTTAGATATTTATGAACATAGGAGAAAGCAAGAAGAAAATGTGTTTTGTTACGAAGTGCAGCATAGCAATAACACAGTGCATGAACTAACATTTTGAACTTCAGATGAGGCACCTTGTAGCATCCGTGCTATGAAAGTGTTCAGCTATGAACTCCCTTGCAACCTTGTGTTATTATCCATACATCCAGTTAATGCACAGAGTGATGTTTCCCTTACTTGTCCAAGAAGTGCTTGAATTAGGGCTTAGTAGATATTGCAGACATATTTTAATTTTGTAGAACTTGCAACGAATCTCAGGGAAGTATATAGATCTCCAAAAACACAATTTGCCACCTTTTACAAATGGACTATGCAAATATTTAGCTGGTGAAACGGACTAAAGGTGTTGAAACTCACCAGTTGCTTTGCTCACGAATGCGTATGCATTTATTTAATGGGGCAAAGGGTTTCAATCCAAAGGTGGCCTTCTGCTTAGAGAAGCACCCTTCATGGGAGGAGGGTGGTGTTACGTCAGTTTTTTCAATTATAATGAAAAAGTAGAGAGACCTTAATGATATGTGCAGCCCCCACATCCTACTATTCTCAGTTGTAGCCAAATTGAGTAGCCTTTTAAAAGTAGTAGCTGAGCGAACCAGTAAAAGAGCAATTCAGTTCAAGCATCCTTATACGTTTTAAACTGCATAATTGTTTAACGTGAAACTAAATCCAAAGATGGTTGTTAACTCGTGGAACACTTTGTTTCATCTCGTGCACAAGTGGAAGCATGAGAACTGATGTAATCGGCCTGTGATGGTTCTGGACGAGGTCTCAAGTGCTTGTGGAACAGTAGCAGGGCCAGTTTGGGATCAATTCCTGGGGGTGTTTTTTGGAGCAAAACTGTAAGGGTTTGTGTCAGAGCAAATTCACTGAGACAGATAACTTTCATCAGAAATTAGCAAACATTTTGTTCTAGTTCATTTCCTAGTGATAACTTACCAAGTATGAATCTCTCTCCCTCTCCCTAATATATGAAAAGGTCAGCGTACCTTTCAATAGACAGATAAGAGCTAGGTATTAGTAGGGGATTAATACTAAACATGGTTTTGATATATACTACCTAACCGCCTTTTCTACATATTAATTTTAGTTTCTTCGTCCATTTTTTCAAACTTATAAAAAATTCTCTTTACAAAGCCTTGCTGGTTTACCAGACATGTTTGATAAATCCTTTATTGGTTTTCTCCCGTGGCTAACACTTTAAGTTGCAGCTTTGAGGATTTTTTGCAGTTTGATTTAAAACCTCTAGTGTGTGAGAGGTCAGCTCAAGGGATTAAACCAAAAGGGTTGGTAAAGTTTAATTAAAACCATTGCATCAGTAGGAGTGGGGAAAGATTTATTAATGGATCTGAAGTCCCTATTAATCCTAAGATTTTGCATAAATCTGAAGTGGGTTTTAATTTCAGTTAAATTTGTTCCATTCTATAAGATAAAAGCTAGTTAAGTTTTCTATAAACAGCATTAACTGATTAGTGTACATTTTTGCATATTTTAATGAAAGGGCCCTTTTTTACCTTGATTTGTAAGAAGCATGACTCCAGTGTGTGCAATTTTCAAGGGTTTTATTCTTAGGGTTGCCTTGTTCTAAAAGTAACATGTCTGAGAAGAAGGAGACGTCCCTTTGTTTCTGAAGGAGCACTCACAGGACTATGCTCTGGTGTAGCACCAGTGCTTCTGAAGGGTTCCAGAATAACACCACACCAGTGCTTGTATGGCGGGGTGGGGTGTGCAAATTCCCATGATCTCACTTTCCCCTGGAAGCACTCCATGCCACCTGAAAATAAGTCCCTGAGGTTACACAACCCCCAGGGACATATTTTTGGGTGGGACATATTTTTGGCTGCTTCTGAGGGAAGGGGAAGTTGTAGAAATTGCTCCCCGCTGCTGCATGAATGGTGGAGCTGAGTTAGTTCGACTCTTCAGAAGTGCCAGTGCTTTCTCCATAGTATTGGTACTTTGTTAGTCTGGATGTTAGCCAATGACCTTAAGCAAGTCATTTCCTCTCAGCTCCCCAGGAGCAAGATCAGACCTTAACTGAGAGAGAGGAGAGGAGAGCTGGTCTTGTGGTAGCAGGCATGACTTGTCCCCATAGCTAAGCAGGGTCTGCCCTGGTTGCATATGAATGGGAGACCTGATGTGTGAGCACCGCAAGATATTCCCCTTAGGGGATGAAGCCACTCTGGGAAGACCATCTGGATTCCAGGTTCCCTCTCTGGCAGCATCTCCAAGAGAGGCCTGAGAGAGATTCCTGCCTGCATCCTTGGAGAAGCCGTAGCCAGTCTGTGAAGACAGTACTGAGCTAGATAGACCAATGGTCTGACGCAGTATATGGCAGCTTCCTATGTTCCTTACAGCCAGGCTACTCAGCTTCACTCCTCCTACAGATGTTGGCCTTCAGCTCCTGTCATCTCTGGCTATTGGCCACTGTGGCTGGGGATACCGGGAGTTGTAGTCTAAAAACAGCCAGAGGGCCGCAGTTGAGGGGCTTTGCCTTAGTGGGTTCTTGTAAGGACTGCAACAGGGTAATTCCTACGAAGTACACTCAAACGTGCTATACAAATGAGGATACTGATTAGGGGAAACTCTCATGGGAAGGAATATAATGCATTTTGCAAGCTTTATACTATGCTACTCATATAAATCAACACTTAATTTTTGACTTATAAATAACATTCGCACTATAAATGTTTGAGGGGGGAATGACATTTTACCATGGGCATGGCACTTTATTGGAAAGGTATAAAAATGCAGGTTTCCATACACAGACAATCAGAACAAAAAAGACACATTTAAAATGACACTTAAAGGCTGTATGAACAGAACTGAAATTAGATTTTAATATGAAAAGGTCAGGAGGATTAGGAGAATAAATAATACATTTCCCAGAATCTTCAATGATCTGCTCTTAATTTACAGCAAAGTCTTCTATTTTATTAAAGACAGAAGTTAGTTGGATACCTAAAAGCTTTTGAAGTAGAAAAATAAACAGACATATATAATTATTATTTGCCCTTTTGAAAAATGTGATGAAGGACTTATTTAAAAAAGAAGACGCGGGGCAGGGGTTGCTTTGAACAGAAAACTAACAGTTCAGTTTTCCAGATTGCCATGCCAGGAGATACGCTCTCTAGATAGAATACTTTAGTGCAGAACCAAAGAAGCTCCAGAGATCATGATGACAGAGCAGCGTGGTGCATGTGGGTATAATACAGAATTGGGGTGTAAGGTTATGTTGACTGGTTGGATGGGGAAGGGGGGATTGTGAGGCACCGGCATCCTGCTCCTCCTCCTCCTCCTCCCCGCCTTCCACTGGCTCACCCAGCTTGCTTGCTCTATGAACTGTTGTGAACCTCTCTTGCACACAGCAAGCCACACTCTTAAACATTACAGGAGAACCTCATTAATGGTGGACTCGCCTTCCGCGGTTTCACGTATCCGCAGTCAAGTAATAGACACCCAGTGTCGGCTTATACGGGGAGTGGGGAGAGACATACTCGCGTATTCATGGGTCGGGGGTTGGCCACCAATATACTTGTAAAGGGGAATCCGGCAAGTAAAGGGCTTGGGTTGGAGGTGGGGGGGAATGAGGCAGCATTTAAAATTTTTAAAAGCCGCGGATGGTGACGGAGGTGACAGGATTGCAGCAGAGGCAATTGTACCTTTGAAAATCTCCGCACAGGAGGCAATTTTCAAAGGTAAAATGTGCTGCTTCTGCTGCAATCCTGCCACCGTCAGCAGCAATGTTTAGATTCTCACCTGATTTGGGGCCATTTGGGGGCCAGTTTCTTAAATAAAAAACCCCACCCACCCCTGGAACCTAACCCTTGCGGTATTTGGTTGTGCAAATACCAGGACCCTAACCTGGTATTTGCGGTTTTGGTATCTGTGGCACTAGCCAGGAACGGAACCCCCCGCGAATACCGAGGTTTTCCTGTACCCTCTTGTTAGAGGTGCACATTTTCATACCAGTTGGCTTTGGTGAGACCCTGGAAGCCTCGAGCTGGCAGAGCAGCATCCTTGTTGCCAGGGTAACCAGACCACTGTCTGCTTGGCTAGAGTGGTGGTTTTGGTGGTGGTGAGCCAGTGTTAAAGTAGTGAGCAGAATCTGTCCCCGTTGCCAAGTTTGCCTTGGTTTGCATTTAGACGGGTGACTCCCTGTGAGCACTGTCTGCTGTAAGATGATAATCCCCTTAGGGGATATAACTATAACTCAGTGGTAGAGCATCTGCTTGCGTGCAGAAGGTTGCAGGTTTAATCCCCAGCAGAACCTCCAGGTAGGTCTGGGAAGGACTCTTGCCTGAAACCTTGCAGAGAAAGGGTTGTCATTGGCCCTGCTGCCCAAAGAGAAAGGGGTGTGTGAGAGAGGTGGGGGGAGATAGTGACCAATGTGCTGCTCATATTGGCAGTAAGTGTGTGGGTTACCTGTGTCAGCCTATACACCAGTTTAAGTCGGCTTTTTGGTCCTGCCTCCCCTCACCACCGCCCAAGAATATATTTGATTCTAAAACACTTAAGAGAGTTTATTTTCAAAGGCTTAAATAGCTGAGTACCAATTAACCATAACAGTTGTTGAGGAGTCATGTATTGAAAGAGGGAAAAGAGGCAGCGTTGATGAATATCTCCAGATGATGGATGTTCAGCAAAGGGACAGTAATCTGTGGGGGCATTGTCATGCAAGTGACATTTGGTGACCACCTCAGAGCAAACACGAGTGGACCTTTAGAGCCCCTTGCTATATAAATGTCACCCAGGGAAGCTTATGTCTACAGCTTAAACTTGGGATATATTAGTGTATTGACAGACTTCAAAGGATGCTCTGTTCAGAATAATTGAATGCTAATTAAGTTTAATGTTGTTGCTATGAATGTGCAGATGGTGCATGCAAAGAAATCAAAAGAGAGCTAAAATGTTGGATTTCATAATTGGATTTTTATTTCTCAATTTTTGTTGACACTGCTATGAAAATCCTCAAAGAGGAAAATGAAGAGACTGGTGGTGAGGTGGGAAGAACATTATTCATAAAATGTTTAAATTATTAGAAAGACACAAGTATCCCCCCCCCCGGCCCGGTTTCCATCACTTCTGACTGTTTTGAATTGTAGGTAAAAGCTAGCTGAATGCAAAGTACTTGTTGCAAATGCACTCTTGCTTTAAAGGTAAAGTTGTGCTGTCTAGTTGGTGTCAACTCCTGGCAACCACAGAGCCCTGTGGTGGCCTTTGGTAGGATACAGGAGGGGTTTCCCATTGCCATCTCCCGCGCAGTCGGAGATGATGCCTTTCAGCATCTTCCTATATCGTTGCAGCCCGATAGAAGTGTTTCCCATAGCCTGGGAAACATACCAGCGGACATACCAGCGGGGATTTGGACCAGCAACCTCTTGCTCCCTTGGCAAATTACTTCCCCACTGTGCCATTAGGTGGCTCTTCCTTTAGTATAATTGAAGTGTATAATTGAAGTATAATTATAATTTAGTATAATTGAAGAGTATAATTGAAAAGCCAGCAGGTTGAAACAGCTAGATAAAGGAGGTTCTTGAAGAGTGAGAGACTGCAAATGGGTTCAAAAGGATATGTGTGAGTCCTGCCCCCCCACACACACACACTCCCATGCACCTTTTCTCCTGTATACCATCACTCTTGTAAACTGTGGTTCATATTAGTTGCTAAGTACTGTAGGTGGGAACTGCTCACCAACAAGAATAGCTCAGGGTTGATTTAAAGTTCTTCTAGTGGTGTTTCTGCATGGTAGGCAATGGTCAGTTGGTGGATCCTGGATTAAGTGTAGCAATGCAAGAGCAGAAGGTCCCTGAAAACAAACCACTGGGCTCACCACAGCTTCCTGCTACCAAAGCCTAGACGGTTGCAGCCCCCGTTCCCAGCGGTAACTGTGAGTCAGATGCTGAGGAGGCTGCCCCAGCCCTATTCCTGGATCTCGAGACTGGACTGGAATCCGAGAGGCAGGACCCGCACCCTTCCCAGCGTTGACTCTTGACGCCAGACCAGAGCCTGAGACAGCTCTGCAGGCCTGAGCTCCTGGAGGCAGCACCCTCGAGACCCAAGCCCCTGCAGGGCCAGCCTCTCCCACCCCGTCACACCCTGTGATAGCTGTGTGCCAGTGCCAGCACAAAGCTTGGCCCGGGCAGGTAGAGCGGAGGAGGAGTGCCAGATTCCAGACGGCGGTCTCTTTCCGGCTCCCCCTCTCCAGACAAGGAGGTGCAGCACGGGAGAGACAGTCTGGGCTCAGAGCTATCAAGAGCCTCGTTTGCCTCTGACTGGCATTGAGTCCGCTACTCTCCTGGACCTCTCTGGGGTCCTGCAGACTGGCCTGGCCTGGCCTGGCCTTGCCAGCAACCAGTACAAGACACCTGGCCGTTGAGCTAATTAAGTTTAATCACAATAATAATAGTGCATGATATCTGTG
The DNA here is from genome assembly GCF_027244095.1 of Hemicordylus capensis. Taxonomy (NCBI): domain Eukaryota; kingdom Metazoa; phylum Chordata; class Lepidosauria; order Squamata; family Cordylidae; genus Hemicordylus; species Hemicordylus capensis. Next base: position 27,518,090 of record NC_069667.1, read on the forward strand.
AGTGGGAAATCATTTCTCCGTTTCAGACAGGTGAGTGCATTTTTTTCTAACTTGCCAACATAGCTATTCTCCATGGGTTGAGAATTTGAACTGGTTGTGTGCCCATTTTTACTTCTACTAAGTAAAAAAAATTGTTTGCTTCCAGTGATATTTGCTGTGATTACATACCTCTATTACAATAGTCTTCAAATTACTACATTTTTTAAAAAGAGCCAAAGGCTATTAACGGTGCTTAACATTTATTTGTATAGTCTTAATTTCCACACTTTTAAAAAAGGTAAAATTTCTGTCTGCCACTAAACCTCACGTATGCATAAATGCATCCAAATGACTCCCTAAAAAGCAGAAGTTGTGCTTAGGTTCATAAAGGTAGTAATGAAACTTTCATGAGAGAGATGTTATGTTTTGTTTTGCCTTGTTTTGTGTTTTCAAGATTCCTAGGAATGGATTTGTTCACTGAATTGGGAGAAATAATGGGAGGCCTGATGCATTCTGATTAGAAAGCTTGTTAAAATGAATCTGCATTAAAATTGTCAGTGTAAAACTAAAGAGGGTAATATTGTTCTACAACAGTTTAATTAGCACTTCACATTTTGTTTGAGGTTTTTTTTTTGCCTCAGTGTCAAAGGACTGTTTCTTCCCCTCAATTCAAATCATAAAAAAGGCAAAGGGAAACAGAGCACTTGAGTTCAAAAAGCCCTCGTTTAATAGTGGCATCACAATTATTTCTTAATTAAGGCATTGGAACGCTTAGATGGAGGTGCACATCAGTGCCTTTGCATTGCAGCATGGCAGCAGAAGAGGCAAAGCCAACAAATTAAAGGATTCCTGCCACTGCCTGTAGATGCCAGATCAAACTGCACAGTCCAACCAGCGCAGCAGATTGCATGAGAATTGGTTGCAGGCATGTAATAAAAATACACCACTTGGCAAAACCCATATGGTCCTGGCAAAGAGGAAATCAACATACCCAAACATTCATATTTGGGGTGGAAAGGGAGAGAAGAGTCTTTCCCCATCCATTTGCGTGCCCCGCCCCAGTTTTATTTCTAACGAATGCCTGTACGGATTTAAATGATCATGGTTTGTTTTTTTGTGGGTGGGCTTCAGCCATTATAGTGTTTGTGCTTGAACATTTTCTTTTAGGGTGCTTGAACAGGAGCTCATGGGTAGTTCTAAACTGCCCACCTCGCTGTGGCCATCTAAAGCAGTGCCCAGGGTGTTGTGTAGTAGGGCTCCGCTTTGACTCTTTAAAATGGTGTCGTCACACTTCTGCAGTGCGAAAGCCATGATTTCCAATGCCCGTCGTTCCGTGGAAGCTTGATGGCGCTATATTTACTAGTCGTGAACAAACCCAGTTCCACAGCATGGCAGGTGGTCCTTTAGGGGCCTGCAGCAGCATGAGGCAGTTCAGAACCACCCCTGTGGCCTCGTGCACCATGTGGACCACTGTAACCCTTTCTGGAATATACTGTTAATTACTTACATTACTTTATTTACTGCTATGCTAGACACACGTAGATTGGGCAGGGTGGCCTTTTCTGTATTTCTTGACTCAGGACAAGAGAATAGAGGGTAGTCTTTACCTCTGGACATACGGAGCAAGATTGTTGTTCCGTTTAACTCAGTCTTGTCTGCACCGACTGGGGTTTCTCTCAGCTGCATCTGGAGAAGCCTTTTTAATTATTATTTTTTTCTTTTCTTTTATTATTTAACGTATTTTTCTACTGCCCAGAACTTATGTCTCTGGGCGGTTTACAACAAAAACTGACCACACAAAACAATCTGTCGGATTCGAGTCGAGTCTTTCTCCACCTGCGCTCCAGTCGTCCACCTTGCTGCTACCTTTTTCATGCAAAGTGTATGCTCTGTCAACTAGAACTGTATAATTTTTGGCAATGCTGAATACATGGGGTGGGGTGGGGGAGCATTGTTGTCCCCCCCCGCCCCCAGTTTCTTTTTTGTTTCCGGGGAAAGGAATTTGGGGGAAAATTTACTTACTTCTGTATCATATTAAACTTGCTTTACTTTTTTTTTTTTTAAGAAACAAAATGAACTCTGCACAACCAAGTTTTTGAAAAATAAAATAAAGGCTTGCAATAGTTTTAAATGTCATAATTATCTGGTCTGGTCACCTCCAGACTTGATTACTGCAATGCACTCTGTGTGGGGCTGCCTTTGTACATAGTCCGGAAACTGCAGTTGGTCTAGAATGCAGCAGCTAGGTTAGTCTCTGGGTCATCTCGAAGAGACCGTATCTCTCCTATCTTAAAATATCTGCACTGGTTGCTGAGTTTCCGGGCAAAATACAAGCTCTTTATTATAACCTATAATGCCCTAAGCAGCTTGGGCCCTGGGTATTTAAGAGAACATCTTCTTCACTATGTACCACACTGCCCATTGAGATCATCTGGAGAGGTTCATCTGCAGTTGCCACTGGCTCGTCTGATGGCTACTCTGGGACTGGCTGACCTAAGGATTTGGAACACACTTCCTGCTGAAATAAGAGCCTCCCCATCTCTGACAACTTTAAAAAAGGCAGTCAAGACACATTTGATCACCCAGGCTTTTAATTAGATGTCATTTTAATTGTGTTTTTAATTGTTTTAATGTTTTAAATTTTAATTGTTGTGATGTTTTGACCTTTTTATTTGTTGTTTATATTATTTTGTTGTAAACCACCCAGAGATTTGCGTTTTGGGCAGTATACAGATGTGTCAAAAATCAATCAATCAATCAATCAAACAATAATTACAAATATATGCAGAGATACTTCCAAAGATGGCCCACAAGCTGCTGCAGCTTGAGGTATCGGAATTTATCGGTATAGAAATATGTTAAATAAACAATATAGCTGAAATTTTGCAGATTAAAAATTATGGAAGGGAGGTGTCAGGAATAAGGACCATCAGCACTGTAAGATCAGAAACATGGTGCTGAGCCTCAGTGCTCATATGTTGGCGCCCTCCTCAGCCCCCCTCTCCTGAAAGGAGGGGGTGGAGGAGGAGGATTTCACAATTCCACAGCCGGCTCTGGACTGAATAGACTCAGTGTGTCAGAACTGCATTGGCCCTATGCAACTTTAATTTGTAAATGCACAGTAGTTCTAATTTAGCGAGAGAGGTTTTCTGGTCCCATAATACGATTTATATTTGGAGCTGCCATGTTCCAGGAAATCAAAATGAAACACAGTGTGTGTTTATGTGAAATCTATATTGCTCTGTGGTCTTCTGTTTGTACAGCAAGCCAAATCATGCAGTGAGCTAGAAAAATGAGTGGAAGTTAAATGGAATCCCATTCCAACAGCAAGCCTGGTAATCAATTTTGCAACACATAACTAAGAGGAGAAAAATAAAACCAAACTTATTTGAAAATTAATAAAACACACATATGAAGAAACACTGTATTTATATGTATATAGGTTGGTTATATAAAAATAAAAACTGGCAAGACAAAATGGGCAATTTTTTTTTGAAAACCTAGAATGATATCCACATATTTGTATCAAACGCCATGGATTAACCTTCCTGTAAAGCAACTCCCTATTATCAAATGACTGCTACCCATTTCTATCTCCCAAATTTATTTCCCCCAGCACCGACACAGTTGTGTTTTTAAATCCATCTATAAAACTGCCTCTAAGTTAAGTCAGTCCTCAATAGCATTATGTCCCAGCCAACAATTCTAAGTTCAATATGCAAATTATTGAACTGTTTCAAAACTACATGACATGTGACATGGTTTGAGAGGTATCTAATTGTTGAATCACCCCCTGGCCCCATAGGTTTGGGGCCAAAGGCTTTCACTTGACTTAAACCCATTATTTATGAAGCAGCATAAAACATATCACATCCTTCACCATGACCACTCTTCAGGTTCATAGCAAACAGGTTGACCACACCAAACTCAACTCAACAGAAGAGACGTGTGCAGTATTAAAGCTTTATTTGTAGAAAGGAACGTTGGTACTCAATGTGAAGGATTAATTCCCTGTCTTCCCTCAGATCCTTTTCTTGGGAGAGAAGCAAATCTTCTGTCATCTGCCCTGGGATACAGTGGGTGTCTTCTCCTCTTCAGAAAGGCTATTTTTAACCTTCTCCAAAATGGCAGTGAAAATGAGAGCTCTACACAGGAGATCGGTGTGGTGCCGCTGGGGAGCTGGCACCCGCCTCTGGTGTATTGACAAACGGATTTGTAGATGTTTGCTCACAAGTTATGTTTTACATTGGCAGTTTAATTATTGGTATTAGTGAATTAATGGATTAGTAGCTCATCCCATAAATAATGGTCTAAGGTTGGTTTACAAACCACCATTCATGCTTCTGTTGTTTCTGGTGTCATGTCTGAATTGATAACCACATCTATGGCTGTAGCTCTGCTTCCAGATGCCATATAAAGGAGAAAGTGGAAGCAGACAACTGATTCTCAACCATGGTTTGTTTGATAGTACATTTGGAAGCTCAAATCCTGGTACAATGCCTGAATGAAACCAAAAAGTGCTAGGCTTTGGTGCAAGATGTTCCACAGCTGGAGTAATCTACCTACTAAGAATGCTGCTTTACTTCCTAAACTAGTCTCATAAAATACATTTGGGTCTGCAGATTCCTCTGTGCATGAGATGTGTTAAAAGGCAATTACAACAAAGTCCTGTGTCAACTCTTCATTGTTCTTGCAGCAACAGGCTAATTTGGCTACTCCTTGGAAATTCATTACATTAAAAAGGATTAGTTTTTCACTGGGCCCAATGTATCTTGTGGAGCATCTTATCACATTTTAAATACTTGACCTGTTTAGATCTTGGGAAAGAAACCCTGCTCTTCAAACCATCACTATTCTGTAGAAAAATCTGTTTGGACGCAGAGTGGGCCATTTTTCCAGTGTGACACCAGACCGTCCTTTCCCATTGGAGTCCACTGCAGTCCAAACCTTGGATGCTTTCAGAAGGCAAAGTAGAGATGTTTTTATTCAGGCAGACATTTTTGAACAAGCTCAGTTTATTCTTGTGTGTTATTGTTTTTGAGTTAGAATAATTGCTTTGGCTTTTATGATGTTTATATTGTTTTGGTGATTTACGTTGCAAGTTTTATGATTGCAGTGCTGATGAGTTTCTCCACTCTCAACTGTTACAGGGTTTTTTGGGTCCATGCGCAATCTAGTCAATGTAGCCTTTGCAGCTTTGGCAGTTTTCAGCTTCCAAAACATTTTAAAACTGTCTACATGTATCAATTTGAGCTGAAGTAGCTTAATTCGGCTTGGATCTAGATGGAATTTATTTCCTCTTCTCATCGCTTGGTGCTATTTGATAACTTGAAGTCTGAAAGTCAACTTGAACTGTTTTTGAGCATTGAGATGAAATGCAATAGCCCCCACGTATGCTCTCTGAACTCCTTGTAGGAAGCATGGGATCCAAATGCCAAGTGATATGGACATGGTTGTGCTTCCCTCAGGGCTTCTCGTCTCTTCTGCCAGGAGTTAGAAGCTGTGAGGGAGTCCGGGTGAAGAAGCCCCACCCTGTGAGGGACTTTCAGGGCTTTGGCAGGTGTTTCCAGGCTGGGGTTATTTTCTGTGAGCCTGCTCTGGCCCAGAGATTAAGCAGCAGAGTGGCCGTTGGAACAACTGTGGACTTGTTTGCAGAGAGAGGCTTGTGAACATCCGTTTCTCCCCACCCTCATGCAATGGACAGGCCAGCTTTGTCCATTCTGGGGAGGGCAGATCTGGTCACTATCAATGTCACTTTAGTCACACCCCTGCTAGCTCACTGCCACATGCTCAACATTTGGAAAAATGTGTTGGCATCTGCTGCAGGTGCTTCAGCTGGTGCAGAAGACAGCAGCCAAAGCCTTTGAATGGGAGCCGGTCCGCTGTTATATCTGCTGGCCTTCTGTGTATTTAAAAGCACAGGTACAGTACAGCAGCATGAAACAGAGTTAGCTATTGACTTGAATGGTAGGTAGATTGCACTGGCAAGTGTAACCTCAAGGGTGTGCTAACTCAGACTATCTCTTCTTCTTTAACACTTCAATTGAAATGCATTATTGCATATATGTATTATTTGAAATGCATTGTTGCAGAAAACATTTTAGGTTTTTCTGTTGAAGTGTTGCAAGAATTCTGTTCGACACTTGAAGAATGTTCAGTTCTGTTGAAAAGTGCCTTTTCTTGCAGTTTTAGCCTGGAGGACACTCTCTTTCTAGCCAAGTGAATTTTCTGAAAGTAGCCTAAGGTGAATGTAAGTCTGTCAGTTCACCTCCAAAGCATCAGATTGTTCATTGTGAATCTCTCTCTTTCCAGTTTACTTAGAGTTATTAAAAGAAGTCACTTTACCTGTCAGATAATGTGTTTGCTACTTATCTTCTCATTGTAGGAAACCAACAATGTCCTCTGTCTATGCTGGCCGTCCCTTCTCTTTTCCTAGCCCTTAGATACTGAGTGCTCAGGTGTTAGTTAATTGATTTTGTACCCCTTGTGCTCGTGTCTCTGCCTGCCTTTTGAAAAAGGCAGGGTGAGGGTTGCGTTTGTGTGCCATGTAAAATTGTGATAAGAGATGAGACCAGATGTGCAGAGGAGACTTCTTGATACTTGAGCAAGATATAAGTTTGAATTTAGCTTGTACTCAGCAGAAAGTCTGCATCGTTCTTGGTTTCATAAACTGAAACCAGGCCATAAATGCCTGATTTGCTGAAACCCTGTCTATCTCTTCCTTCAAGGTCAGCTTTCCTGTTTGTGGAACTGAATGTTTGTAACTCTGTGCCAGGAGCAGCTGGTTTGGGCGCTGCCGGGGCAGGGGTGTGTGGTGAGAGGCACCTTGAAGCACAAATTAATAGGTGCTTACCTCCACTACCTACCTAATAGGTGCTACCTGCCAGAGCGGAGGTGAACACCTATCAATTTGTGCTTAAAGGTGCCTCTTGCCTCCTGCACCAGCCGCTCCTGCTCCGTGCCATTTTCTGGGAAAGTCTTTTCTACTTTGGAGGCAGCACACTTGTGTTTAAGTTTTGCTCTTGTATTTAAGAGCAATATTTCTCAGCTTTTCTTAATGTATATTCTCATGTGTCTCTGCTCCCAAGGACAGAAATGGCAAGTGAGAATTACCCACTGAAATCCTAAGATACCTATGAATATTTATCACATTTCCCTAAATTACCCTGCATGAAAAATATATCACATTTTTAAACACTGGTCTCAAAGAGCTGTAGTCTCTTCTCATGAGCAACAAAATGCTGGTGTTCTCTTTCTGCATGCCCTGCTAGCCAGATTCCAGGCATTTTCCTCTGAAGCTTTTAATTAACATCCTGGGATTAACATCCCACAGCTTTTAAATTTAGTGGTATGTCTTGCACTATCCAGCCGTGGATTTCCACCGCATAGTAGTGAGTTGGATCCAACAGCCTGTACTGCCATTTGGGCAGCCAGTAGCCTGAGGCTTGCGCTGGAAAGTTCATTTAAGCCTTTGACAAGGACGGGGAGATTAGTTCCAGCTGAGCTGAGAATAATTTTTGAATGCAAGTCAGGTACTCTTAAAGGCAGGTAGTTTGCGTGGGGGGAGGCAGCCTTAATGTGATGTGAATTTCTTGACAGAGTGTGCCCTGGTGTTGCATTTGTGCACCTTCCTTCTTCGTCCACAGAAAGCTCAGTGCTGCTGTCCATCAAAACAAGAAGTTAGAAATGTCACACCACGCAGAGCCAACAGTGGTCCTACATGTAGCCTGCTTCTGATTTATGAATATCCCTGTAGATATGAGTGGGAGAATACATTGACAACTTGTGCCATTACACCTTCTGGACGATGCAGGATCAATGCACAGGATCAGTTCAAGTGGGTAAAGCTTATCGTATCAAAGCTTGCTGTGTTCGCTGCTGCCCTGATAAGGCAGCAGCTGATCATTGATAGGAGTGTCACTTGATTGGCCAGTCAGTGATTAGCTGTCGTTATCAAGTGAGAACCATGTATTCACCTAGAGCAGTTGAAAGTTTTAGGTGGATTATTCCCTCCACACTCGGGCAGAAGCAAAACGCAGGACTGAAAGTTACTGATGTAGGTGTTGTGTCGAGTGTGGTGACTTACGTAGCAATAGCATTTATATGTCGTGCTTGAGTTTTCAGATAACTTCACAAATGTTTACTTAGTAATCCTTGTAACAAACTGTAAGGTAGGTCAATATTATCCTCATGTTGCAGATGATAAAGCGGAGAGATAATGGCTGCCTCCGGACGTCACACGGAACCGAGGGTCCAATGGATGTGTGATTCTGCAACCCCCTCCCCCACTCTCCCATCTGCATTCGGATGAAACGCAGAACTCCCCCTTGGCAGTCGCACTGACTGCAGAAAGGAGGGGGATCTGGCTGCCGGGTCTTCCTTCCTTAATGAAGGACAGCCCCAGCAGCCAGTAGCAGCTGGGGCAAGAGAGGAGCTTCCTCCCTCAACTCTGCTTGCATGAGGGGGAAACTGCGGTGCCAACATTTGGACGGAACGCTGGCATTGCAGAATTGGAGTTAAAGGCAGCAAGACTCACTACAAACTGAAGGCGCAAAATAGTGTTTGGGGAGGGAAACCATGGGCCCATTTCTCAACAAAACCAAGGTTGCCTACCTTCAGATGTACAGTTTCCGAAAGCGGAGGTGAAGGGACCTCCGGTTTCACATTGCATGCAAATGTGGCCAGTGTGTTTCCTTAAGTCCTTCATGCTTCAGGTGCATGCATGGCTGAGGGGAGATTTTAACTGGAGACTTCCTGGCTCAAAGCTCATATCCTTAGCTGCTACACAACACCATTGCTCAGTGAATTATCATGATAGGAAGGATGTTGGCTGGCATGTTAAGTACCTTCCCTTAGTAACTTAAGGGTTGCTTGTGCTGTGGACTAATCTACGTGTTCCTGAAAAGCTCAGCTCTCCTAGATGATGAAGAACGATGTACAAATCCAGATGGGGGCATATCTTTGAATTCTTTCTCATGTGCAAGGAAAGCAAGAATAGCTGGAGGCCCACAGAGCATAGCAGGGCTATTTATTTTACCCACTTTAAACTTTCTCTCTTTTCCTGCCCAAATGTTCGACCTCTTGGTACCTAACCCCCTCCTGGGAACCCTAACCCTCCAGTCCCATTGGCTTTAAAACCTTGGTATCTGCAATTTCAGCATCCATGGCATTATTTTGGACGGGAACCACCATGGATACGAAGGGCCACCTGTAGTACTTTAGTATGAGGGCTGGAGAAACTAGAAAACCATACCGTGCAATGGCCGTGTCTGCATATATGTGTTTGAGCATAGGATCCCTAGCCCACATTATTGTTTCTCTTCGCTCAAATGCTTTCACATAGTTACACCCACACAGCTGATGAGCCAGGCCCACAAAGTAGAACACACTGAAAGAGGAAAGTATTGCAATGCTGTTAGCTGTTTCCCGTCTCTAGGGGTGTAGACTTGGTCAAGAATCCACATCCACTCCCCCAGATGGTACCGCCCACCCCAGAGGGCTCATGTCCTGCCACTTGCTCTAAATCAGGGCTGGCACTCTGGAGGTGAGCTGAAAAGTAGGCTGGCCTCCGTGCAGCCTGGTGGGATGAGCTGTGGGGAAACAACCCCTTTCTCAGACTGAGGAGTCAGGCCAGAGTCTGCAGCTTTCTTGTCCCAGATGGCATTTGGTGGGCTTCCTTGTGCCTCTTGACCCTCACTGAGCTTCAGGGACACCCTCCGGCCTCCTGCAGTGCTGCTACTCAAGGGCAAGAGAGAGCTGCTCAGCTCTTGGTTGCAGCACAGGGCTGCAGAGCGACAGGGGTCTGGGTTCTGCTGTTCCCAACGTCCCTGGTTGGACCTCCCGGGCCCTGCACAATTCAGATCAGAGCTCAGATGATCCTCCTTCAGCTACATTTTCCCTCTTCAAGGCAAGTTCTTCACTTCCAGATTAATGAAGAATATTCTATTTTTAAACACACAGTCACAGTGTCAATTTTGATTTTGTCTCTCTTCTCCCACTCCCTCCGCCCCGCCCTGGCCAGCGCATGTGACCGGAATGCGGCAGTGGCTTTGTATTGCACTACTGCCTTCACTCAGCAGTTAAATTAAGTTGTCAACCTGTTTTTAATTATTAGTCTGTCTCTCACTTTATTAAGCTAAATTAGAAGTGCATTTGTCTTGTCAGAAAGGGAAGGCTTTGCATTTTCAGTAAGTTCCATTCAGAAGCCATGTTGTTTTAATAAAGTCATTTATTATCCCACTTGACTACGTCTACCTGGGTTATTGGCCTGGTCACGCTCTTTGCTTCTGGAGTTGCAAGTGCAAAAAGGATATAGGATGTTTACTTTACTACGTTCCTCTCCTTGTTGCCATACCCTGGTCCGATCCAGACAGTCAGCTTGGATACGTTGATATCTGTGTGTTTGCTTGGTTATCTGTGAACATGGTGTGACTTTTTTTTCATACCAGCCGTTATAATTTGGTCACTTTGGGATTTTAAGCATACAGGGAGAAAGTTGACTCCTCAAGCAGCCTGGCACAGTGTTTCCAATCAGGATTAGGGCCTCCTGCAGATAGATCAATGTGCTAGGCTGTGCACATCGGAAAATCGGGAATTCCAGTCTCGGAATCCCTCCCTCCCGCATCGGGTGGCATCAGAACATGGGGCAGCTGGCCCAGGTAGCCCGCTGGTGATGGGGGCCCTTTAACTGGCTGCCTATTCCTGGCGTGGGGTGGCTGGGCAGTTCAGCCATGTTTGGAAGTTTGGAGGGGTGGGGCAGAGAGTCCTGAGAAGCCTTCACAGCTGCTGGGAGGATGCGCGGCACTACAACCCCCAGAAGTCTGCACATGCTCCTAGCAGCTGTGTGGGCTTCCCAAGGAGAAGTCCGTCACTCCCAGCCCACCTCCCCAAACTCCCAAACATTGCTGTGCCAGTTAAAGGGGCCCCACCAGGGGCTTCCTGGGGCACTTGCCCCACACTTTAATGCCTTCTGGTGGGGGGGGGGCGGCGGCGCGGGTTCTGCCGCCAGAATTCCCAATTTCACCATTTTTTCGGACTGCGTCTCGTCTGACCCTAAGTTTCCTGACCATGAAAGATCCACGGGCACACAATCACCCACGTGGTTGCAAGCAGAAAGGTGTGAATAAAATGAACATTCACAGTTGTTGTTCTTTATACTTAAGTTGCCACTTCAAAAAGAAGAGAAGAAAATCAAAATGACTAGATGTGCTCCACAGTTTATATGCTATGGTTGAGGAATTGCTCAATGTTCCAAACTGAGAAAGCCCTAAGTGGCAAAGCTCATTTGTAAATACAAACATTAGAATGTGTTATTTAAAAGTCCGTGTGATATTCTACAAATGGGTAGAAATTGTACTGTTTCATTGTGGTTGCTAATGAAAACCTGCTATATTTTCCAAATAACTGGAACAGATTTTCACCAACCTGGCACAGTGTTCGCGAATGAAAAGGATTGTGCCTTCTGGTATGTTAAATTTAATGCCTGCATCTGTGACGATTCTCTCCAGTATAGCATCTGAGATTGTTGTTCTGCCTTAAATTCAGGAGCCACCTTCATGCTTCACAGTGACTCCCACCATTCTGCCATGCCAGTAAATCACAGCTGTTCTGTGCTTGTAACAGCCTGTGTGAGTGCATTAATACAAGAAAATTAGGTCCATCAGCCACAATAGACTTCAAGTAAATCACTTGTGTATCCTGCACGCCTTTGCTTTGCTGGCAGAAGTCCGAATGTTGAACAATGTCGTGATTTTTCATACAAGAAAGTGCCCTGTTCTGAATGTCAAAGTGGAAGGCTGTAGGAAAGTAGGTTGGGTTTAATTCAGTACACTGTAATTTTGATACTGGCATTGGTCTGAGAGAGGAGGAGAACGCGTCTGGCCACTTCACCCTCTCTCTGCACACTCTGCCTCCTCCGTACGTCTGTGGATCCTCTCCAGTCTTTACCCAGTTTAAAGCTGTGGTGCAAGCTCAGCACATTTTAGATTTAGGTTGTGGAAATGCTTATCTCATTCAGTAATATTTGAACAAATGTCTTGACGCTTTGTGTATGAATGAACAGTTCCTTTCAGTACTGGAGCCACACGATGTTTGTTCCTTTTCTTCTGCCCCTGTGCCTCCCTCAAAAATTTGTTCCTGAGATCTGGGGTAACCTCGGGGATATATTTCTGGGGGGCATTGGGGGCAATATAGGGAAGGCAGGGGATCAGCAGAAATCACTCCTCCTATTTAAAAAATGTATCATTTTTGTTTTCAAAAAACCCAATTTTTTACAGTTACAAGAATTTCCAGATTGGAGCCAGCTCTACAAACAAGCTACAGTATAGCTCCACCCCTTGAGGGGAATCTTACATCAGCTCATGCTCATATGGAGTCACCCATCCAAATGCAAACCAAGGCAAACCCTGTTGATTAAAGGGGGCAGTTCATGCCTGCTGCTGCAAGACCATCTCTCCTCCTCGTGTGAAAAATTCTTATGCAACATTAGTCTGGTTGCTGCCCATTGTATTTACATCATTTTTAATTGCCTAAGCTTTAATATATATACCACCAAATATATATATTTTAGAAGTGTGCTGTGCAGTGATGCAGAGAAAGTACCCCTGAGTTCTGGAGTATGCACACTTTAGCCCTAAGTGCAAGTGGCAGCCCATAAGTAGGCAAGCTCGGTTGTTGGACAGTGAAGCTTGGTTGACAGCACTTTCCTGGTTGACGTAGGAATGATGGGATGGGGTGCTGCTCCTAAGTCGGGGTTCCCAGCCGGTGGCACTCCAAGTGTTGCTGAACTACAACTCCCATCATCCCCAGCCACGATAAAGTGTAGCTGGGGATGATGAGCGTTGTAGTTCAGCGACATCTGGAGTATCACCAGTTGGGAACCCTTGCCATGGGCGATTTGATACACTGTTACGCTATATAAGAATTCTGATATATAACACTTAATCCCTTCCAAGATTCTTTCCACTTCCTTGAACATCCTATAATAGTCTTGGCTTTGCAATCTGATATCTGGTTGGGCAGTGTAGTACTGCAGTCCTTATTACAGTAGGAACGCCTCAACAATTAATCCGGGATACAACTTTTGAAAATGTGTAGGGACATCAAAGGCAAGCAAAGAAATCCCTTCATCTTCAGGAGATTTTGACCTGCCCTGGGCATTTGAGCACCAAATTAAAATCCAGCAGTGACTGACCACATATTAATTTACTATAGAGATATGGACTATGTTGGAAGGACCCAAAGTCTCTTGCTAGCATTTCCTCTTGCTTCTCCCCAACTGCTTAGAAGCACTGCTTAGCAGGGTGCTGTCAGGCATCACTTTTCCGCAGCCGGCTGTCTCTCAGCTGCCATCTTCTCCCTTCTCTTGTGCAGCTACCTGCCTTTTAGCCGTTCAACAAAGCCTCCACTTTGCACGAAACCTAACTTTCAGATTCTGGGAAGCTCACAGGAATGGCTGCTCCATTCCGGAATGGCCACACCAACACCACCAGTAGGAAGAGAGGAGGAAATCATTGGGCTGCAAGTCAGAATAAGATTTTCAAGGAATGCTTGTAGTAACAACCAACCTTTGTAAACTGTCCTGCTGCATCAAGAGAAAGAAACCTTTCTCGGCTCATAGTCTTAACCATGAACTTCTCTGTTTCACAGAGAATCATTTTATCCCATAAGACTTCTGCTTGACTCTTCATAGATTATACTGCTATGGCAATATAGACCTTTTGCACATACTTGCTTCATTAAACATGATCCCACAATGTCAGTTAATTTATTTCTTAAACTGAATGTCTCATTAAATTCTGATGAGGCCAGAAGCTTCCCTGGGCTAGATTGATTATGAAGCACTTTGATCTTAAAAAATTGTTCTGTCCCTCCTGGCAAAGTAAATGGACAGGACGGGGTTCATGGTTCTCCCTATCTATGACAGAGTTGGATTGCTTTGTAAAGATAAAGTCATAGAATGGAAAGATCAACAAAGCCATCAAGGCAAGATCAACATTTTGTATGTTCCTCCTCTTCATTCTTTTTTCTTCCATTTGAGGGTTTTTTAAAAAAATCCTTAAGTGCTTAATTAAATGACACTATCGTCAGATACTATTTTTATTTCTAGTGATTGAGTTACATAAGCATCTATGCAACAAAGAAAAAAAGATATTTCAGCAGTTACCTTAGATGTTGGTAATAATATATCTGATAAATTGCCCTAGAGAAAGAGAGAGAATTGAAATCTATTAACACACCAGACACAGTTGGAAGTAAAGCACAATACCTTCTATGAATTTTCCCCCAGGTTTTGTAACTGGCATGTAAACAGAAGGTCTAAGATTCAGCGATTAACATGGCATTGGTGCTGTGGGTCATATGGTGGTGTTTTGGGATCAAGTAACTGTTGCATCTGCTTTGTTGAGTCTGCACAATACCTGTTCAAACCTCCATATGGGCAAAAGCCACAAAACTGTACAGTAACCTTGGGGTACATACGGACATCCCTAGAAGCATATACATGTGGGGTTTTTGAGCTATGAAGATGTGCTGGATCTGTCTAACGCCATTTTCTGCAGAGACAGAGAACAGTCTTTTCACTGAGGGTTTATAAGCTATTCCTCTCCTGGACATGAATCCAAATTCATTCAGAGTTTACATTCCGCAGGTCTCCCCCTGCACACATGTATGCATGCACACACATGCGCGCATACACACACTTACTTTTACTGTGGACTAAGTTGTGTGTGGAGTTTCTCCACTATTATAAAAAGGAAGTTGAATGAGCAGGCATTCCATATATGCATGAGAGTACACTTGAGGGCACGGATTGGGACAACATTCTGTAGTGTTAGCCATATTTTGTCAAATTCCAGTTGTCAGGGGGATGGGAGGAATAAACAATGTACAACAGAAAGTTCAAATATGACCAGCATTAAAAATAATACAAAGTCAATGCTTCATAATGAATTGCTTAATGAAATTTATCTCTTAGAATTTTGGCCAACAGGAAAACAGCCTGATAAATAATTATTGAATATTTCATTAGGCGTGTTTTTCAAATTGTAACTTCATCTCTATCTCATTGGTGCAATAATGCTAATGCAGAATTTTTAAAAAGGAAATAACCTTTTCATATCAAAGTCACCATTTATAATTTTTTAATCCCATTGATTCTTCTTAGCCTTATGTAATAATAAAGTACTGATTACATCAGTTACAGATTTAATTATGTATGTTAAATTGGGCTTGTTGGAGATAATTCAGTCTAAAATGCACACTGTTCACCTTGAATCATACCTACATAGTAATGGGAAAACAGCGGGCTATAATTAATCACATGGCATATTTTGTGAGAGCTCAAAAGAGCTAGTCTTTGGAAGTGGGTAGTGGGTTAAATAATTATCGGATGGTTTTTTAGTCAACCTGTGAATTGTCCAACGTGCATGTGAATATTTAGCATCATCTGTGGCATTTTAATTTTCTTCATGTGGGGGATTTGGAGAAAGTTTATATATTTCTGAATCACAGGTCCTGATAGCATTCTGCTTGCATCCTACAGCTGAAGATAGCCATATTTAAGGTAGGATTAAATAGGGGCCTTGCAAGGTTGGAATGGACCCTGGGACAAAAGGTTCAGATGGGCCCATGCTCCCCCCGACCTACTTCTTCAGAGAATCACAAGGGGGGAAGCAAATGGCAAACTGCCACAGCCAGCAGACGCCCCTCCTTAAGGGCCCGGGGACATCCCCCCCCCATTCAGTTGCAGCTACAGCCCTAGGGGCACTTTTTAAATGTCTTCTCAGCATCCACCCAGTTCAGGTGTATTGCCAAACCATAGTGCTATGGAGATGGATCATGTGCTGGTGTGTCCCTGTTTTCCCCAGTTGATTGTCCTCCTTTCCTTGCATGCTCTACTTCAATTTGTTCTTTCCTGGGTTGAACATACTGTAGTTTCCCATTACATTTGAACTGGCAAACTGTGGCTTGCACTTGTCCTGGAACCTTGTCAACTATTACAGCTGCATGTAATAGAACTAGGCTTTGGGAGTCTTCTTTCTCCCTGTTCTGCAATGTTTTTCTAACTTAGGAATGCCAGTATCAACAGAAGTCTGTGAGCACGGCAGCTGTATTTATGTATCCTTGTAGGTGTTGTAAGTACCACCACAGAAAAGCATTTCATGGTTTCTGTAACACTTAGAATGGTCCCCAGCAGCCTGTCAGTAAGTGCCCAAGACCTGAGCAGAGCGGTTGTGCAAGATGAGCTGGCAACACAGATAGTCCGAGGAGGAAGATGTTTGCCTTCCTGCTTCCTCTTATGCTCTGTAGGGTATTTGTACATTCAGCATGTTTAAGTAAATTACTTGTCTAGTATGTGGCTGCCTTCGGGAATTACGGCAAACCAGGGCCAATGTGCCTGAGGTTATGATTGTGGTAGTCCGAATGTGTGAAACGGTTTTGTCACTGAACCGTGGGCCAGTGTTCAACCTCAATCTTGAATTTGAACCTTAGGTTTGCATTGAGTTTCACCACAAGAACCTCAGGTTCAAAGGCGCCATCATTTTGTCCAAATTCTGCTGCTGCGTCCTCCGTTTGTGCAAGCCGCACAGACGGGAGTTACGGGTAGGAAGTTCCTCCTTCTCTCCTACTCAGTTGGCTGCTGTGGCTTTCCTTCATGCCTTGAAGGAAGTCCACATAGCCAATCCCTCCCCCTTTGCCGGCTCCCAGACTTTGAGATTGTGATCGTCTGGGAGCACACTGGGGGAAAGGAGGCAGAGTAAGAAATGAGGCTGATGACCTTTCTCATATTCCAGACACTCAGAAGGATGAATTGCTCCCTAAACAATCACCCTGCTTAAAAGCTAGTTATGAATTATTTGTTCCAATTGCTGTGAGAAAGGTACAAAATGTGCTCACCTTAAATATTTTAATGTTTTTGAACCTGTAACTAAAAAAACCCAAATGCTACCACCAAAGGAGTCGTAACTAGACAGAGATAGTCTGTTTGAGCCTTTTACAGCTGTGAGAGTCTTCCAGTTTTCTTAGAACAAGAGGCGAAAAGTGGTTATTTTGTGGATTGTTTCATTTTAAGTGCAATCATGTGAACACAAAGCCTAAACAACATTTCCATGCACATTAAAGGTCAAGGAAGCAACTCTAAATGCACCTTGCATGGCAATTCTAGTTGCATGGCATGTCTAGTTCTTGGAATGACCTTTCTCCTCCTCATCTTGCATTTCATCCCCAGCAGATTAGTGAAAGAAAAATGTGTATCACATTTTCAGAATTAAGGTTAATGTTACAAGGAAGCTGCCTTATACTGAGTCAGATCCTTGGTCCACCTAGCTCAGTATTGTCTACACTGTCTGGCAGCAGCTTTCCAGCGTTCCAGGCAGGAGTCTCTCCCAGCCCTACCTGGAGATGATGCCAGGGATTCAGCCTGGGGCCTTCTGCATGCAGAGCAGACGCTCTACCACTGAGCTACGTCCTCATCAGTGACAGGAAATTATTATTATTTTTACATTTATATTCCGCTCTTCCTCCAAGGAGCCCAGAGCGGTGTACTGGAATGCACTGGTTCCTCCCCAGTGATCATAGGAATGCCTGGGATTTGTGAATACTGTTGGCCATTCCAAACTTCTATGCATTCCATAGCCATTTGGTCCATCTACCTCAATATTGTCTGCACTGACTGTCAGAGGCTTCAGCAGGGTTTCAGGCAGGAGTCTCTCCCAGCCCCACCTGGAAATGCCACCAGGGATTGAATGTGGGACCTTCTGCATGCAAAGCAGATGCTCCACCACTGCCCAGAAACAAAATGCCTTTTCTTATTATAATGCTTTGGAACGGTATGCTTCTTTTCCTCATCCTTCACTTCACATTACTCGGAGCGAGAGCGGCAGTGGGGAATCCAAACTGTGGCACATTGCATGTTCACACTCTTGTGTGGAAGCATCCATTCCATACTGTTTATTTTTTGGAAGTATGGGCTACTTTCTGCTCTCCCCCGCATTCCCTGCTATTTTGATGTGACAGTATGGATGCTGTG
Organism: Hemicordylus capensis; assembly: GCF_027244095.1. Taxonomy (NCBI): domain Eukaryota; kingdom Metazoa; phylum Chordata; class Lepidosauria; order Squamata; family Cordylidae; genus Hemicordylus; species Hemicordylus capensis. The sequence goes on from NC_069667.1 coordinate 27,536,097, forward strand.
GTATTGCTGGGGCATTTCTGAATACTGTCAAGTTTCCCATGAGAATGTGGGTCTCACCTCAAATCCAGCCTTGCTTAGCACTTGTCATCCCTTATGCTGAAATGTTCAAATTGTCCAATATGATAGTAAAATATAAATATATTAATATTAATATATTCAACTTGTCAAAGTGATCAATGGATGATGACCTTTGTTGGGAGATTCGTTCATAAGATCTTGTTGCTTTTTATAAGTTCTACTTAAAAAAAAAACAAAAATACCCAGACCTACAAACTAATATTACAGCATTTAGAGTAAAACTGCTTTAACAAGTTATGTGTGTATAATTACTGGTAGATTAGGTATCATCTAACCAATCATACCTGACCGGTAATTAGATAGGCAATAATGCATCTGTTGGATAGTATAGGAAGGGCATGGAGAATGCATAATGATATGCATGCTAGAACTCTTTTCTCTGTGTTCCGCCTAAAGAAAAATGGAAAGGTTAAGAAGCTGTATAAGAACAATCCAAAGGAAAAAAGAAAATGTAAAGCTATTCAAAGGTGATGAAAGCAGCATCAAATAACATTAGAACTTATAGGGCGACTAAAAGGGATGTGTCTGTCTGTCTGTCTGTCTGTCTGTCGCAATGTTCTTGTTTATATCTAGGCACAATAACAAAAACATGTATAATTTGATAAACAAGGGCCATTTTATTGATTGTCAATACAATAACTTGCAACGAGGAACATGAATTAGAGTGTGGGTACCCCATCAAGGGTCAGCCTCATAAGGAAGGACCACCCACTGCCGGGCAAAAAGACTGGGTGTTAATTCAGCCCGGCACCAGTCTGGACATCATGATAACTGTGAGGTGTTAACCTCGTGGAGGGAAGGTCAGCTAGTCTCACCCACTCAGGTCACAAAAGTGGTGGGCGCCAGCCAGCTTCCAAGTAGGGGCGGATCCCAGCTCAAGGGCCGCAAAACTTGCAAGGGATTTCCCCTGGCTTGCCTACTCGCCTTAAATGGCCCTCCAGTCAGACACCAAACAAGACAAGCTACACCAACCCACACTCTCTGGCAGAGTGACCAATCAAAGTGGCAACCTTAATCATGAATTCAGTGAGAAGTAGGCAAAAAAAGGCCACACCATGGCCAATCAGGTGTGACCCAAGAAATTCCTACTTGGCCCCCAAAGGCGACCAAACAACCCTCACTGAAATGGGATGGGAGGGGTGGGTGCCCCGCCCTCAGAGCAACTGAGGGCGATTGAAGGGAGCCCACAGCTTATGCAGCCACACCTTGGCACTCATTGGACGGCCTGAGGCAGGTGTTTGGGGAGCCAAGGTGGTGCCCCCGTGTCTGCCTCAAAGGGCCGGGAACACAACTCCGCCCCCCGCAGAAACCGAATACGGAAATGGGGAGTGGTCTTTCTGTTACCACATTGTTTAAAAAAGAGATGTGAAACAGGTGGTGGAAAGGCTCTCCAATAGATGCAAGCTTACACAGACTTTGGAATACTATAGCAATATTTTTAAAAATGATATTTTACACAGCTTTTCTAAATAATTTATATAACCGAGTATATGCTTTTATGAAGAGAGAATTCCTTTGAACCCTAGTTTCTGTTTAATCTACAAATTATATTTAAAGGAATGACATATTAGCATTTCTATCAATAAATTTAAATAGAAATGGATTAATTTGAACTAATGGTGGAATAAAATGGTGACATTCCCACATTAAACATGATTTGGTATATTATATTATATATTCTTCACTTATTTCATGAAGAGTAGAACTTTTATGAGCAGTAATTCAGAAAAATGAGAGCGCGTTTTAATGGAATTATCTGCACTGCTTTCACGAATATTATTTCTGACTCTGCTTTTCTTCCATAACCCAAATTTAGTTGCTTAGTTATATTTTTTCCCTTAGTTTCAGCTCAAAGTCTTAAGGGCAACCTGGATTCCATGGAAAATCAGATACAGCGTTTGGGAAGTGATATCAAGAAGTTTCCTGAAACAAATGATCTGCATGACAGATTTGTAGAGAAGATGACGATATCCTTTCTGGATTGAGAGTACTAATGTTTTGTTTGCCAATAACATATGACAGTTAGGTCCCTTTATATTTAATGTTGTGCTTGCTTTGCATTGGAAACATTTTCATTTATTTCCATTAATCCTTTACCATAATGGAATATATTATTTCATTTTTGTGACAAAGGGTAGATGTACAAGTGACCAAAAATATCTGAATTTCCCACATCTCAAAACTGAATGAGAAAGCTAGATTTGTTAGAACGTAACTATTGTGGCATAATGAACATAATGAATTCTCTCCCACTCTCACACCCACCTACCCACCTGCACCTGATTAGGAGAGGGAAGAATTGCTAATCTGAATGTCTACAGAGTTGCTGTTTCAAACACTGCTTCTCATCATGGCAACTGATGTAAAAGATATTTCTGGCTCTTGAAGTTGGTACTCTATTTACCCGAATAGAGGACAACTCTGAGTTTAAGATGACCCCCTTAGAAATGCAGGTTAAACAGAAGTTATACTTGTATGTACCTGAAAGGAGGGTAGCTTAACCTGAATTTAAGACAACCCCTGAGTTCTTGCATCAAAGAACTTGGGGGAAACACTAGCCTTGGATTCAAGTAAAGAAGGTTGTCACAGAAGAACAGGGCGGAGTCCCCCCCCCCCCTTCCTGGGGGTATTTCTACAGTCTTGAGCCAACAACTAAGCCATAAATGAGACTGAATACATATCAATTGGTAATTACCACCATATATACGGATGTTTTCTGAGTCAGACTGCTGGTCCATTTAGTCCTGCACCACTGTTTGTAACTGATGGTGACTCACCAGGGTTTCAGGGCATCCCACTACCCAAGGCCCCTGTTTGGGAGATTTGGGCTTTGTTTGACACTATGTATGTTGGGAGCCTCTCTGCCTTTGATTAAGCAAACCAGGTCTTTCTCTGATAAGGGAGGATTGTATTTATGTTCAGAGGGCTTGGAGTGGTCACTTGTCTCTGTGGCTTTTTCATCATGATGTTCTGCAGATCGTTGTGTAAAACTGATTTCTGAAGTGGTCCGTGAGAATCAGGGCAACCCATTCTTCTCCTCTTTGAGAAATGCTCTTGATTTGTGGGCACGTTCTTGTACTGATACAAGTTATGCCCTTGAGATGGACATCTCTGTAGCAGAGATGAGTGAATGGCTGATCACACCCAATGCGGCAACTTCTTTTTCTTCCTCCGTGTCTGGGCAAGAGCTACCTCTCTGGGAAAACTGCATCCGCTGTCACTTTTGAAATGTCGCTACAAAGAAAAACAAGGTAAGAGTTATCTACGGTTTCAGCAGTGTGTAGCTTCAAGTCAGATTTCATTATGTAGCCCATGTGCAATAATAGCTGACTTAGAAATCTAGCTAACAGAAGAGTTTGACTGTACTGCAGTTTTCCACACCTCCAGACTGAAGCACAAGTGTCAACCAGTGTTTTCTGTAACAGGGATTCCCAGATGGTGTTGACTACAACTCCCATCATCCCCAGCTGCAGTGGGGTGTTTAACTGAGGATTATGGGAGTTCTGGTCAAAACATCTGGGAATCCCTTTTACAGGGAACAAAGGGTGTCAACTATGGATCAGTAATTAAAATAGTGGTCTTGGTTTTGGAGTTGCCTGTCAGCTTTAATCACACAATCACTCTGTAAAAAATCTGTTACTTTCGCAACATAAGATAACTGAGTCTGTCAGATATCTGCTGTTTCTAGTTAATGCAGGCATTGCTGGTGACTGGTTACTTGAGTTCACTGAGCTCTTTTTGAGAATTATATTCCAGTTATATGGAATTGTAGTTTGAGTTTGTTCTTTGCCAGTACAGTATATGTTTGAGTTTGCCATTTGCCATGTTGATAAATGGCATTTATTTGTTGCACTGCATTTATTAAAATATATATTTTTGTACTGATGAAATACTGAAAATAAGATTTTGATTTTGTTCTTTGAAAAATAATTATAGATATATCTGCCAGATTAGAGGTGGAGGGGGTTGAGGGTCTGATACCACATATTACAGTTATGATGTTTCAAAGAGGGTGGGCCAGGCATGTTCTGTGGCCACTTGAGTGTGCCTGAGGTAATAAAGGAGGTAAAAGATGCTGGTATATTAATCATTTTTGGCAGAGGGGGCTCTGGGATGCACTTCAGTACATATGGTAATTACAGTTTGTATTCCCTTCCTCTCACACCAAAAAAGAGCCTAGGTTCTTGCAAGTGTAGCTGACTTGTCCTATAGAGAATTCTTCCTGACCTGCTTTTTTCAGTGTGATGGGTAATTTTGGAATGGACAAGCATTCAATCACATGAAATCTATCTGCAGTATGAAATAGTAGAGCCCAGACACAGGTATACCATCTTGCCCTAGTACTTGGAGAAATAAAATGCCGGTGGCCATTTCAAGTACGGGCCTGCTAACACCATTTCTGTTATCTTTAGGCTTTGATCGGGCCAAGTGTGCCATTTTACGACAACTCAAAAGATACTGAGAAGCAGCAGTTACAAATAAGTGAATTAAGAGATGGCAAATCAAACCTAGTTAATAGGCATATTTTCCCACCCATGTTACTTCTACCTATGTCAGGTTGCTAACTGATGTGAGGCTAGCCTTTTCCAAAGCCTGATTGAACATTATTCCTCTTGCGGAATGGGAGGGCAAAATTAAGGCTGTCTCTAGAAGAAACAGAGTGTGCCTTTGCAATTTCCAGTCCACTGGAAATGTTATTCACTTTATATTTGAATGTGAGCTCCGTGCTAAGTATATCCATCCATTGCTAGTATCAAAGATGGGATATTTTCCCCAGGATATGTTGTTTTTGCTATGTACAGTATGTGCCATTTAGGACAGCAAAAATTCGTATTCAAGCACTGTTGTGTTCTAAGGAGAAATAAAATGCTGTGATTAACTGTGGATCAACATAGAGATTTTGGTATTTCCCTGGTGTCACGATTCATGATTTCTGAAACAATTTGTAATGCTTCTTCATGTCCAGTGTGCAAAGGCTTTCCTTGTTTCATGGCAGATTTTGTCTAATGGCAAGTTGCTATATTACAAGAAATGGACTTGCCTAAAAATACCACCTCACTACGAATGAGGCATTAGAAAGCTCTGTCACTGGCTCATCTAAACCAGTGTTTCTGAACCGCCGGTCCGTGAGGAGTTGAGTGCCGGTCCGTGCCGGTCCATGAGGAATTACCCCCCCCAAAAAAAACCCAGTTTCAAGCTGGTGGGGGCCGCTGACATGAACGTTATCTCAGCACTGATGGCTGCCTGCCTAGAAATGAGCCCTGGGGATCTCTCCTGGGTTTCATGGAACCCTGGGCCCTGCCCCCTGTGCATGTGATATCATGTGCAAAAGGGGCGGGGCCCAGGATCCACGAAGCCCGGGCAAGCTCATCAAGGGCTGCCTACCTAGAAATGAGCTCCGGAGAGTTCCCGGAAGTGGCTGCCCCCACCAGCTCATTTTGGGGGGGGAGGGCGACCCCTTTACTAACTGTTGGTCCAGGAAACTGCACACAGAGAATGTGTCCATGACTCCAAAAAGGTTGAGTAACACTGGTGTAGAGTATTTTGCTTGCAGGGGCTGCTCAGAAATGTAGCAAGTAGCTCCTCTCTTCTAGCGGATTTTTCCTTGAGATTAGGGGAAAGACGTGAAAGGAAATGGTTCCCAGGATGTCATGTTTCACTCCAGCAAATCTTCGTTGACATGTGGGTCACTTCACAATCTTCCCATTTAACTCCATAATGGTTCCTGGGACACACTCGGTGAAGGTACATGCTCTTCTTCTGTAAATGGAAGCTCAGTTATGGTTTGCCACCGGGATCTGGGCAATTCCTTCTTGCTTTTCTGCTTGAGCAAACTCTTCCTTTAATGAGGCTTCTGCTAAAATCAGCCTGGAAGTATTCAGCATTGAGAAGCCTAGCTTTGATAATTTAGAAAAAGAAAAGCAATTTCAGATCATCATGAACTTGGTTTTGACTCCTTATATTGTTTCTCTCTTTCTGCAGGTAATTAAGGCATTTTAAAATGAAAGACCTCTGCTTTCTATATCAGCAAGTTACAGATGGTTGGTTCTTCATTATTGCCACCCAAGTGTGACTGTTGGTCCACATGGGACAGGGGACTGTATTAAGCGGGGAAGCCTTTCCACACTGCATTTTTTCCAAAGTCGTCAAACCTTCCCAGAATATATTATAAAGGACCTTTATACTGTTAGTTTTCACAAGACCTAATAACTGATCTTTACAATATGTTCTTCATTTAAAAGATGGATTTCATGTTTAACGATACAAAAATGACAACGAGTATTTATATACCGCTTTTTCAACACAAGTTCCCAAAGTGGGTTGCATACGTATAAATAAAATGGCTCCCTGTCCCCAAAGGGCTCTCAATATAAAAAAGAAACATAACATAGACACTAGCAACAGCCACTGGAGGGATGCTGTGCTGGGGAAGGAGAGGGCCAGTTGTTCTCCCCCTGCTAAATAATGAGAATCACCACTTTTATAAGGTGCCTCTTTGGCAGGGTCCCAATTAACACCCAATTATTATCCCAATTAATCCCAATTAATACCCTCTGCTTCTGTTTTTAAACCATTTCATCTTATACAACATGAATATGGTCTAAAATCGGATGGTGCTTGGCAATATATTCAGTTAAGACACAGCATATCAAAAAGGTTTGATCCTAATGCTATATTAGTGCTTCGGAAGCTCTGAATATCATCAAATTCTATCATCATATTGTTGAATTTAATCGGGCTCATAATATGCTTTATAATTTTATTCAAGCCCAGGTAGCTTGAATGCTGAAAGAATTAAATGGAGCTTGGAACTGAATGTTCATAAGAACAGCCCTGCTGGATCATGCCCAAGGCCCATCTAGTCCAGCAGCCTGTTTTGTACAGTGGCCCAACAGATGCCGCTGGAAGCCTACAGGCAGGAGTTGAGGCCATGCCCTCTCTCCTGCTGTTACTCCCCCACAACTGGTACTCAGAGGCATCCTGCCTTTGAGGCTAGAGGTGGCCTTTAGCCCTCCAACTAGTAGCCGATGATAGATATTACAATTCCACAACCTCAGTGGGATGTGATTTTGGCTGAAACTACCAAAGTATCTTATGATTTGAGGCTCAAATTAGTTCAACAAAAAATAGTCTTTCGTTCATATTGGACTCCAGTTAGTTTTCATGAATGTGGGCTGAGCAAATCTGATAAATGTTGGAGATGTGGGGAAAGAGAAGCGGGACTCTTACATCTGTTCCTTAGATAGATCCGTTATTACGGTCATTGACCCAACACCACAAAGAAAGACAGTAGAAATCACAGTAAAGATAATGCAAATAATACAAAATATAATGCCAGAGTCTTCATAATACTGATAACTGAAACCAGCTCAGACCTAATCTTACATGCAGTTGCAAAGAATTTGGCCACACACAGCATTATGGGTACACAACAATCAGCTAGTAAAAAGGAATTACTCATTGCTGCAGAGACACTTTGCACATGGCATCTCTACCCCATTAGTGGTGATGTCCACCATGTTTCTTATTTTTAAAGAAGAAAAGCACTTTAGGTAATCCAGGAGGGCAATAAAAGTCTGTCATTTGTTTTATATGTAGGAATATAAAGGTCAGGCAAAACTGGAAGTCAGATTGAGCTTCCAAAAATGAACACAGAAGAAAGGGGAAAAGTTACTCTGATTAAGCAATGGGAATACCGGAAATAAAAAGCTGAGTCTATAACAATAAATTATTCTAGCCCCAGGAATGTTCTTAAGCAAATCTTATTCATTGGGGATGGTCTTTTCAGTTAACATGTTTTGAAATAGCACCTTCGTGAGCCACACCGGGAAAGACCATAGCATAATTATATAACTCGGAAGTGCCAAGAGATATAGCTTTAGTATCCCTTAAAACTGGATAGTTTAGTTTGCAACTGAAGTATTCAGTTCTAGTGTTTCCACCATTTCTCAAGTGCTAAGAGGTGCTTCTACAGAAAACTGATTAAGTGCTCCCTTTGTTTACTCTGGCATTTCAGTGGAGATGGCCATCTTGGTCCTTGATTCATTTTGTTCACTTCTGGGAAGACAGTAGTTTAGAATCCGTTCAGTTTTTGCTGCTGGTAATAATGCAGTGATAGAATCCTTGTCTCATTTAGACCTGACTGCAAAGGGAAATGTGCCGTGCAGGGATGGCATCTCAACATGCTTTAAGTGAATTATCTTGCCATCATGAGCTTGGTTAGAATCCCAGGTGTTGATAGCTGATGGGGTGTTAATGTCATTAACCTTTGGTTGATGCTCCTTTCAGTGCCTTGCTGATCAGGTACACTGAACCCCTCGTCCCACAGCACAGCCTTCGCTTCCAGTCGGTCAGGATGAGAGGCGTTCCCTACAGCTGAATTTGAGAATGACTATTTTAGAAAAGAAAGGTGTGTGATGCCGCGAATGTAGAACCATTGCATCATTGCCTACACAATTTTCCCATGTGCCCCTGAAATATTTTGGTTTCAATTCCTGACTCTTTGCTGCTGTTTTCTGCCTGTGTTTATGCGCACACACATAGGATAAGTGTGGTGGATGTTGCTGATGCAGGAGCTTAATTGCATTTCTGCATTCTGTTTGATTATTTGCTCAGTTGCATTCCTGCAGTCTGTTTTTGATTTGTACATGAGAGAGGACAAGAAAGCAAAGGGGGAAAGGATTGCATGTTCAGCTGGGGGAAAAGGAATAATTTGCTTATGGTGATAAGACAAAAAGTTATTTGATCACAGAGAGAGAATAAAAGTTGCTGTGTTCAAAGTCCTGTAAAGCTCCATATGCATGTTAAATGGAGAAGTTTGTTTTTGTTTCTCAAATAGAAGTATTCGAAGCTATATGTCAACCTAGTTTGAAACTGAGGTTTTTCCAAGAAGCAGTTTCTAATATGGTACGATGGAGACCATATCCTGCTGTTCAAAGGAAGTGTGTGGGAAAGCACACACTGGACATGCCTAAAACATTGCAGCTCAAACAAATCAATCCTAACTGGATTAATAAAGTTCCTGAAACAAGACTGATCACTATTGATGAGTAAGGGTGTGTTTTTAGTGCATGCTAATATATGTATAAAGAAGTGGAGGATCATGTGCGGGGCGGAGAGAAGCTGCTACACTGAGCAATAATATTCCTAGTTACAGCATTGTATTTGTCACAAATATGCAGAGCGGGGGAAACAGCCTAGTAGCAAGAGAAGGGCAGTTGCATCCTTTACAGTTGCTTGACAAATAGTGGAATTAAAAGTGCATTTAGGTAGAACATGGTGTCGTAAGAGTAGCTGTCGGTTGTTGCTGAGCCGAGCTTATGGCCTTGTTTCTGTGCCTCTATCCCCTAATGTGACTCTGGAAACAGTATAATTGTGTAGTTAAATTAAGAGACACAAGATTTGTCAGATATGATTAAGTATGTCATCCAGGAGGGAATATTATTTCCTCCCACATCTGAGCTCTGCCTTTTTATCAAGTACACTTTTAGTGAGTCATAGGAATTCTCTACATAGTTGTCCCACATTTTTATTGAATTACTAAAAAAAAAATACCACCCCTCTGTAATTTTGTAGGCTATTGCCAGCTGCTGTGTTATAAAGTAAGTGTGTGTGTGTGTGTGTGTATATATGTGAGAGAGAGAGAGAGAGAGAGAGAGAGAGAGAGAGAGAGAGAGAGAGAGAGATTAATATGTGCAGCGATTGTGCATGCTAATATATAGTATATATAGCTATATAACTTAGGGGTGGGCAAACTGGACGCTACAGCTATTGTTGAGTTACAACTTCCATCATCCCCAGCCCAAATAAATTCTGTCTGGGATGATAATTCTGTAATTCAACAGCAGCCAGAGGGCCATGATTGCCCACCCCCGATGTAGCTGATTAGTTAATGGATTAAAAATATGTTGATTAACTAAAAAGGTTTCCCCTCTTAACAGCAGGTTTTTATTATTTTAAATCCCACTACTTATAAGAAATAACTGCAGATAGCAAACACTACCTTAAAGAAGCCGTTATCTCCTATGGGAGAGAGAGAAAAGGGATCCCGCTATAGGCAGATGTGATTTTTAAAATCTAATTTACGACTAAATGAAAGCTCATAATTCACTGGGTCGGTTCAGTGATAACATGGAACCATGGTTTATTTTGTCTGAACCGGTTCACTGGATCGGTTAACACAGAACTGTGGTTAGTTTCTATGTCTGAACTCATGCCAGCCAACAACCTATGGTTTATGTTGAGTTCACAAACAGTGTTCTGCATCCATGTTGGTTTGCAAACCACATCTGAATCCAGAAAACATTGATAAACCAGAGTTAGAGCTATGCATTTGCTTCAAGATGTTGCTGCAGTCTTGGTAACAGGAGGGAACATAGGAAGCAGATGAGAAACAAAAGCAGCCACTAGTCCTAGGTAAAGAAGTTCTCACGTGGCACTGAACAGACTTGCCAAGGCAAGTCTTGAACAGGCAGTATGCACATGGCAAGTATGGCAGCATGCACATGATCTAGGGTCTTTTTAAAATGAATTTTTTTAAATTAAAATCCTATTTATTTATCTTTTAAAAATAAATTTAAATTGTTTAAAAATGCTTTTTAATTTTTATTTTTTAAATCATTTATTTTTATCAACCCTGTTTTTCCAATTAATGGTAACCCCTTCTTCTCTCTCATGCTGCATCTCACCGGCCTCCTCTTAATAGAGAATTTTTAAAAGCCGGACTGGGTGATTGGATCTCCCCACATGCTGCATAAATGATCCTTTGCCTCATCTTGTCTTTGCCTGTGCCTTATCTTGGGCTGCAGTTTTGTGGAAGACAAATCTTTTCTGTGGAAGTTCCCAGGTTCCACATTCACACGTTCCCAGGTTCTTCAATCCTTGACATTTCTGGGCTGGGCTAGGAAAGACCCCGACTGAAACCCTGAAAGGCTTCTGCTAGTCAGTGGCTGGCATCCAGACTAACCAAATGGCACATGTGGTTTTCATTGATCTCCCGGTTTTCGTTGATCTCTCCTTCCCTCTGAAGCCAAATGTGACTCAAAAAAAAAAAAAAAAAGGCCCTGAAGGCTGCACAACCCTCAAGGATATATTTTTTGGATTCTCAGTCATCTTGAGGGAGAAGGGGAAATCAAAGAAAACCATCCCTCCCCTGGGGTGTGTGTTGCACATTCGCTGTACATGTGCTTGTTTTTCTGGGTGTTGGCTAGTGTACAGAATACACTGTAGCTCAATATTGCAAGTATAGTCTAGACAATAATGAACTGGCTGTGACTCAGAATAAGGCAGCTTCGTATGTTCCTGTGTACTCCACCCAGCCTCTGTCATCTTGTTCCTCAGGCACTGTCTTCCCACATAACCTTCACCTACTTGGCACGAGTTCCCCAAAGCACTTGGAGCACAGTAAGAACAACTATGGCTCTGTCTTCTGAATTTTTTGTTGGTCACAGCATCCTTTCTTTTCTTGCATCTCCCCATAAAGGATGCTAAGGGTTCAGAGAGCGAATGTGATTGGATTGATCGTGACAATTGCAGACAGACGTGCAAATTTAAAATAATCGGATTTTTGTCTCGTCGTTCACTAGATGTTGAGCATGCCTTTTACCTTCAGCCTTTGGATTAGTGTTACAGGTGACCATTTTAAAATTCATTTCAAAGAGCCCGTGTGTACTCTTAAAGTGACTTCAGGAAGGAGGGTCTGCATCATTTTACCGCTGGACATCTATCACTGAAAACTACTTTGAATGAGTCATATGTTCCATAGCACATATAAGTTGTTTTATGCATAGTGATTCCATCCTCCTCCTCGGTTGTAGCTAAATTTCAAAATAAGCTTAAAATATGGTGACATGGTTAGAAACAGAATATGGAACATATTCTCTATTAAGCAAAGTCTAGCTCCCTCTGGCATTTGTCACACAGAAGTACACAGATGCTCAGAAACAAATCTATAAACAAGGAATTCTAGTCAAGTAAATCTTGCTGTTTAATCCAGTTCTTTGACTTGCTAGCCACATTTCATTATACAATCAGCTCTGTAAGTCATTCTGAGAGTAAGCTGTATTTTTAAAGAAATCTCTCCATCCAGTGAAGAAGCAGGGGGAGTGTTGTTTGGGAAAGGGGGAAAGAGTAAACTTTGGGCCATACAGCAATATGGTTTATTTCCCTCTGTAATAAGCGTGTAAAGGTGGGGGGACACAATCTGAGCACTGTCATGTGGTACAAATTTCTCCTTTAGCAAATCCACACATGTGCAAGGCACAGTGTCTGTTTGATGATGATCTCCCCTTTCACTAGGAGTCAGGGTTTAGAGCTTGCAATAAAATTGGGCAAAACAGCAATCGGTGGTTAAACACCCAATTAAAGTTGTAGTAAAGTTGCCCTCATATTCATTAAAGGCTTAATCTCTGCAGCCTTTCAGTTTCTGAAATGTTTCTGAAAGCACCTTGAGTACTGGTGAGGTTTCGAGCAAGAAGAATTTATTAGTTGGGGAACACTCCCCAACCCCTCTCTACCTGTCAGCCCTTTATCCACTGCTCCAAAACCCATTCTTATAGCAGGTGTGAGGACATGGTCACTCTCAGTTAATCTGAGTCATTGCAGTGGAAAGTACAAACACAGACAGTAGATCTACTTCCTTCGGTGTCTGGCAGGGATCAGAAACATCTGCACAGCTGTTTACATTCCTTGGAATCCAGTCGTGTTGATATCTGGGCGGGGTGGGCTCTCTAGCCAAAAGTAGTCCTGGGTTAGGGGTTCTCCATGCCAGGATCCCTGCAGCCAGTTGTTCAATCAGAGATGAAATTCTCCCCCCACCCCCATGTAAACTGCTTTGAGAACCTTTCTGCTGAAAAGTGGCATAGAAATAGCAGCAGTAGTAATAATGGTTTGAGCAGAAAATGGAGCCTGGCAATTGCCACACACAACTACCGGCTCTCTCATAGAGCTGGTGGGGGCTGTGGGGATCGGGGGCCGCGCGGCCCCTGGAAGTCCCAGGATGCCATGTGAGTGTGTGCGAGGCATCCTGGAGAGACCCCCGAGCCTGGGAGGCTGCTTGCAACCTCCCAGCTGGGGGTCTACTCGTGTGTCTGGGAAACCATATTCTGGGAAACATACCAGCGGGGTTTCGAACCAGCAACCTCTGGCTGGGTAGTCCAGCCATTTCCCCGCTGCGCCATTAGGTGGCCAATAAGACAGTAGCTGAAAGGAGCGGTTGGGTGTTTTGAATGCGACACGGGTGGTTTCTTTGACCCAGTGCCGTGAAAGACCAACATGGGACTGCAGTAGAGTTAATCAGTACCAGCCGTTACTCCATCTGACATCCATGTACATTTTTTAATCTGAGAGGGCTTTTTGTGACACTGTAAAAGGACGCCTCATCTGGGTTGTAGGAAGGTGTTCTAGGAAAGGTTGGCCCCCCTTTGCTGTCTGCTGGGCCATCTTCCTTGCATAGCTTTAATCCCCAGGAGTAACTGTCTCTTCATAAACCTGTTTTGCTGTACGTGAAATCTTTGAAAGCAAACACTGTGTGTGATCACCTAGAGCCCAGGGGTGACCAGAAGCTGTTCATGTATGTTTGAAGTATCTTTGTGCCCTAATTAAGAAGGGAGGCCAGCAGTTGTAAAAAATGGGCCACAATGTTCTCTTCGTCATTCTGCCAAAACAAATTAGCAAGTTCCATTCTTTTAAAATTAGTATTAATTTTGTGCTTTGAAGATTTTGATACAAAATGTCACACACAGACAGTAATGCATGGAAATGTATTTTGCAGCCTTTCTAAATAGGATGTCATATATCTTAAGGTGTATTAGGTTTAGATTTATTGATTCATATATAGCGGGCTTTGATAACCATTGTTTTTCCATTAATCCTTTTTGATAAGCACATTAAAACAGGTTACCATTGCTTGCCATTAGCGAATCTGAATAGATTCTTAGTACTGAAGAAGCCATTTCAGACTTCTAGTAATGTAGTAAAAATGTTACTAGAGGCTGATTTGGTAATTTTAAGTCTAACTTTATTGCTTAAATAATCTCATGCAACCTGAATAATTGTTTGTCATTTATTTCATTTTCCCTTATGCTGCACAATATGGAAATGGTGGATAGCAGGATTTTATGATTTTTTTTTTCATCTTCTCTTCTAATGCTTGCATTCAGGATCACCCAATGCAGGTGTTCAGAAGTGCATTTAGAAGAGACAGTTGGGAATATTGTACATAATTAACTTTTGGGATCACAAGATGGCCACTAGCTTAAGTTGCTTCTTGATAAAAGGGTTAAATACATTAACAGAGGATAGGTAAATGAAGGGCTATTAGCCATGACAGGGAAGTAGAACCTCTACGTCCCCAAGCAGTCTACTTCTGAATCCCAATGCTAGAGAGAACCAAGGGCTGCTCCACTTCTTATAGGTTCTTCTTATAAGTATATATCTGGCTAGCCTCTGTTCAACACAGAATCCTGGACTAGAGGGACCTTTGGACTGGCCCAGCAGGGATCTTACTGTGCTCTTATGCATGTTGCTTCCATCCCTCTCTCCACCCCAAAACACACTGGCTTGGTTCAGATGTCATGCAAACTGTGATTTGGTGTTCTGTGAATGAGCCTTAGGCTCACATGCACTTGCTATCTATCTGTCTGTCTATCTGTCTGTCTATCTATCTATCTATCTATCTATCTATCTATCTATCATATTTTTATACTGCCTGATATATACATCTCTAGGCAGTGTACAAAATTTAAAATATTTAAAAGTCAACACAGATTAAAGTACACAATAAAATAGCATAAAACAGTTATTAACAGGAGAGTCTTCAGGATCTTCCTGAAAACAAACAAAGGAGATGATGCTCTTATTTCATCAGGGAGCATATTCCAAAGCCCTGGGGCAGGCACAGAGAAAGCTCAGTTCTGGGTTGCCATAAAACGAGTTGGTGGCACCCGTCACCAGACCTCTCCAGAAGACCGTAACAGGTGGCAGGGTTTATGACAAAGGAGGCACTCTCTTAAATAGCCTGGACCCAAGCCATTAAGGGCTTTATCGGTCATAACCAGCACTTTGTATTACACCTGGAAACATATTGGATCCGCACCCCATCCTTGAAAGGGTCTGTACCCCATCTTCTGACCAAATGTTCCTGAGAGTAGCTTCCAAAGAGCACACTCATAGGCACTTGCACAGCTTAGCAGCCCCTTTGGACTGAGGGCAGAGGCCATCAGAACCCTTCCCTTTCCTTCTGCCTTCCCCGGGATTTGGAGAACCCAATGGATACCTCCTTGGCAAAAGCTTGATCTAGAAGAGGCTGATGCAGGAGCACCTTGGTGGTTTCTTCACACCTCCCTGCCATGTTTGGAACAACCCTCATGCCTCTTATACTGTGAGTGTCTGGAGAGAATTCCTCATCCTAATTCCATTAGGACTGGGGGGTGTTTACTTGGAGGGGGACTTGGGTTACTTCCTGGCTGCTGGCTTTGTGAACAGATATGCTCGCCACACATGTTGCTTGGTTGCTGTGAGGTATCCGTTAATGTAATTGGCCAAAGCACCCAATCTGAGGTGTTTGTTTTTCTTCAGAATGATGTTTAAGACAGAAATCCCCCTACTGGGGTGGGGAAGAAAGAGAATGAATACCAATATATTATTACCCTAAGGTGTTTAGTGGGGTACATCCGAGATCTCTGTTGGGTCTAACTTTATTTAAAACCTTTATGAGAGATCTGCAGGAAAAGCTAAAAAGAACTTTAATTAAATTCACAGATAATAAATTTGTAGGTAATACAAACAGTAGGGCAGATAACAGCAATTATAGGGAGCCTAGGGAGAGTTGGAACATGGGCAGGAAATAATAAAAATTGAGATGAGAACTAAAAATGGACCATGCAGACCTCAGGGCAAATATTATGAAACACATAAATTTAACGAGGGTGTGCTTGAGTGGGGAATGGTGACAAACTGGGTGCAGGTTTACCTGGGGCGGAGGAGCTGGGACCACCTGAACAACTGGGCATTCAGGGCGCTTTAGTGGCTTGTGAAGTTTCCAAACTGATCAAGAATAATTGCATTTCTAATCTGTGTTTTTCTCCTTCCGTGCACCAAAGAGTGGTGATCACGAGAATGGGTAGGATGACCTGCAAATTAAGCAGGATTTCAGAGAGCTGCGACCAAGTGCATGGAAATCTGCTCACCATCATTGGAGCACACTTTTTGTAGCCACATCGGACACGTTCTGCTTTGGAAGCAATAAAATGGCTGAATGAAGCCATCCTAATAGAGCCTATGTTCTTTAATAAAAAAACATCCACTGGAAGATTAGCACACCCAGTACTTTAATTATGAGTGTATGCTGCTGGTGGTTGATTTCTATTCGTTTGTTGATTTTTTGCGGGATTTTTTGCATGGTTTTTGTTGGGTTTTTAAAGTTAAAGAATATGCTAGGATACCACATGGGGGAGTGTGCACTTCAGGGACAGCAGCTTGCTTCAGTACAGAACGATGGAGGGGAGAACAGTGAAAAGGATTTGGCTGGGAAGCTGTAAAAAGGTTTAAGGGCTCAGCTATTGGGGATGGTGAAATCAGATGGGAGGCACTTAACTCTGTTCCTTGGCTCAATAGTCAGCAAGGAACACATCACAATCTCCAGGCATTTGGGTACTAAAATCCCAATATCAACTTTTATTTAGTGTCCCCTTCTCATTGCACAGGGAAGAGAATTTAAATTTCTTTTCATATGAAAATAGCATTTTTAAGCAAGCGAATTTGAAATTTGCTACATTATGATTCCCCTCCTTAAAATTTCAACCTTCTGTTTTGCTATTCTGTTCCATAGGAAGGTCTTCCAAGGAACAGGGGGCAGTTAATAAAGGATGAATTGTACAAATATCTCTGTCGGGTGTACTAACCTGGAAGCACACTATAGTGGGGTATATTCAGTTCATGGCTGTCACCCTTAAAAACACCCTCCGTTTCTTCTACAGATCTTATGGAAGATGGGTAATGGTGGGCAAGCTGTCTTTCAGAGAGGCCTTCATGATTGTCATGGGGCCATAGCTCAGTGGAAGAGCATCTGCTTTCCACGCAGAAGTGTCTTGTTTGGGGGTGCTGGTGAGGCAGTCCAGGCTAGCACAGGTCCATGAAATCAAAGATGTAATTGAACCCCAGAGGGTTTTTTGAGAGAGAGAGAGAGGTGTGCACACATTGCACTGTACAGTACATTATATTCTGGGTGATGCAGGGCATTTTCGGAGAAAGTGAGTAGTCAAAATCTACTCCTCCCCAATGTGCACACACACTGTCCAGTTTGGGGAGTGCTCTTCCTGGCCTGTGCATGCTGCCCTTGTCAGGATTTCAATCAGTGTTTTGATGTTTCTGATTTCCCCCCCCCTCATAGGAACATAGGAATCTGGCATATACTGAGTCAGACCTTTGGTCCACCTAGCTCAGTATTGTCTACACAGACTGGCAGCGGCTTCTCCAAGGCTGCAGGCAGGAATCTCTCTCAGCCCTCTCTTGGAGATGCTGCCAGGCAGGGAGCGAACTTGGAACCTTCCTTTCTTCCCAGAGCGGCTCCATCCCCTGAGGGGGAATATCTCAAAGTGCTCACACTTCTAGTCTCCCAATCAAATGCAACCAGGGTAGACCCTGCTTAGCTAAGGGGACAAGTTCTGCTTGTAACCACAAGACCAGCTCTCCTCCTCATAGAACTATGGTGGCCAAGAAGAGAGGTCACTTTTTAAGGCGAATGGGTCCAGTTGTCCCTGTGTTCTTTGGCACAGATTTGTTGTCTTCCGCTCTTTCCAACTGGTTTTCCTAACGATGGCATGAGTGGACAACCACTTGTGTGTCGGTCCTGCCAAGATTTCACCACATTCACGGTGAACGTTCTCTCCATGCACATTGCATGCCTTTGCAGTCATCCCTAGTGTGGGTTGAGTTTCACGAAGCTGCAATTCATGGTCATGCTGAATTGCTTGTATGGCTTGGTAGCTTTTCAAATAATTGCAGAACCAATAGAGAGGAGGAAATCACAACGAAAATCCACTCGCATAGTTACGGCCATGCCCTGGCCCTCAGTCTGATACAAAGCAACTGAGTCTAAATTACCTCAAAGTAGTGGTGGTGTTTCTCTCACTGCTTCACACCATCTGATCTTACAAGGAAGTCCGCTTAAAACATCCCTTGCCCATTTGTCGGAGGTAAAGGTTACTTGAGCAGGCAAGGGCTGAATGTTCCCATGGTAATCGTGTTCCTGTGAAACCGTCGTTCTGGGCTGCGTAATGGAATTGCTCTGTGGGAGTCTTGTTGGTAAATGCATGTAGTAAACATCTACCCAAGTAACGTCTAGGGAAGTGCATCTCTCCATTCTGTAATGCATTGTACTGTGGTGACAGGTCGAGGAGAAGGCGGCTCTCAGCCCTCCATAGAAAACTGGGTGTGCATCTTTCCATCAAAATCCAATGCAATGTAAATGCTGATTTCAACAGAATTTAGGTGCCCCTAGCTACTTCTGTAATTGGACATGCAAAGATAGTAAACATATAGAGGTGGTTTGAACAGCAAAGTTCTTCCTTTTTACCCCCTGTGAAGCATTCATATGTATCACCCTTATTGGGAAGAGTAGACCAGCCGTGGTGTTTTTAGCAGGCTTGCAATAACCTGGTTGCCAGATGTGTGTAGGAATTGTACCTTTGAGAGTCTCGCCTGCCTTTCCAGGCTTTGCAGTTCTGCTGACCCTTCCATTTATTTGGGAGACCCCACAGCCCCACACACAGCCCCCACAGTGCAGGCCTTTAAACACAGGATCATCTTCACCTTTGAAGCACAATCCCTGCAGCTCTGAACTGGGAAGGCACGTAGATAGTTGCCCTTAGCACAGTGTTGTATAATTCAGCGATTTAGGGGCCTTTCCTGTTACAGCCTCCTCTGTCTTCTACAGTGTGGAGTGAGGATGGGATGCAGTCCGGTCTCCACTGCGTGAAGCAGACTCCCCTGCCCCCCCTGGCCTCCCCCCGTAAACTGTGAGTGTGTTAAAACATATCCTGTGACCTTGCAGGCAGCATCCCTCTACTGAGTGCTTTAGGTCTCCATCTTATGTTTTTGGTGGTGGTTTTCCGACTTCAAGTCCTTTGGGGGCAGAAAGCCATTTTATATCTATGAAAACGGCTTTGGGAACGTTCCTTTAAAAGTGGCATATAAATATCTGCCGTATTCATATCCATGCTGTAGAAATACAATGTGATCTGTTGACATCGGTTGTATATGGACAGCTACAGACTGTTCTTACAGACGGTATATTGAGACGCCGGCTGCTCCTTGGAGCCCACCCCCAATAATGTCTACGAAGAATCCAGAACAAGGAATGCTACTTACATTGTACCTTTTAGCGTTAACCTGAGAGTACAATATTGACACGATTGGTTGGGCATGTGGGGGGAGCAGAGAAAGAATAGCCTCTTTTGGTTCTTCTAAGAGAGGCTGCAGTTGGTGTTGCACTTAGAGTCCCAGGTGTCGTGGAAGCAATACTCTGCTGTTTCACCGCAGCGGCAACACCTTCTTTCTTGGGGAAATGTTGCAAACTGCTAGCCAACTCTTTATGTATGTCCTGCACCTCCTGCATGTGTTTTCATAATGGGGTTTATTCCAAGGTCATCCTCTCTTCTTGGTTAAAAATCACTGTGTTAACCTCAGCGTATATCCCATGCTCACAAGTGCATTCATATTGTGTCATAGCATCTGATACCTTCCCTCTGTTTACCTCAGTGCTGGAATACGTCTTTTGCAAGTATAAAGTGTTCAGATTAACTGGTCTCCCCAGATGAAAGGATTTTTGGTAACAGGGATTGAGAAAGAAAGACCTCGTCCTTTAAACCACAAGTACTGTTGCCCGTCATGAGTACTGGCCCGGATCGATCTTTGGATCCGACTCGTTATAAAGCAGATTTTCACATCATTGTTTTGTCTTTCGTCTTGCATGTAGTCTGAGTGCAAAAAGGTTGGAGATGGATCCATCCAACAGGCGCTCTTGGAAATACCCTCAGAAAGATAGATTTGATGAAGTGCATTGGAAACCTGACCTCAGCTGTTTGAGGGCTTGATTGGCAAGGACACCAGCCAGAGAAGCAACCAGGTCTTGTTCCCATGTCGCTTGCCTTTGGTGCCAGATTCTCGTTATTTTTAGTTAGCGGCTTGTGGCATTTTGAAATCGTTATTCCAAATGATAATGTTTAATTAGCGCTGGGAAAGTATGCAAAGTTAAGTTTCAAACCGTCTCATAAGCACACATATTTGATTTGCTTGTACTACCTGTATTTCAATTGCTAACGTTAAGTTTTCTCTATTCTGGCAGATTTTTACCTAATTTACTCTCTAGGGAAGGTACACTAGAGATCTACGATTCTTACAGTATCCCCTGTTTGATGAATTCTTTGCCTGTTGTCTTATAATTTGTATATGAACAGTGATTACTGCTAGTTGTAGCCACCACTAAAAGGGAGTGCAATTTGAACGTCAAAGGCTGCCCAAATCTAGTGGTGTGTTTTTTTTAGAGCTGTGATAGAGAATCTAGGCCTTTGTAATTCTGAACATGTTATAAGAAAACAAGGTGGATATCCATTGTAACAGGTGCTGTTTAAAGTCTTTGATCGCACAAGTAAGGACAAACTCAGCCCTTTAATTTGGCCTTGTAGTGATATACAGGACCAGTTCAATCCGATAAATAACCAGATATGTTCTTTTAAGAAATGCATGTGATGTGACAAAATAAAATAGACACTGGCTAACATTCCCCTCAGTGTTCTGACAATGGAAGAAGCCCTGCAGGTGGCAAAGGGGCTGCACAGCTCTCAGAGGCAGATGCTTGCAAGTGAACCGTCCTTTTGGATGGTACTGTGGAAGAAGGAAGACATGCTGCTAATTTCCAACCTCTTTGTATCCCCACAGATTTCTCCCGTTGTCGGAGCATTGCAGGGAATATCAGCCATTTCTTTCTGTCATTTTTTTACTTGGCGTGTATATCCCGCCAACTGTTGCTTCAAAGATTGAGAGGGAAGGGGAAATGATGGTTCCTTGGATGGTCACTGACATGTTCTACACTTGCCAAGAGTAGGTTTGTTTGGTATTGTTTGCATTTAATCCTGGGTAAACGAACCATCTCCCAGTATTTATCTTTGTCCATTCCCATTGAAACAATCGTAGCAGAGTTTCATAGCTTGCCACCAGATAATTTGCAGCAAAATTGTTACTTCAGTTGGGTCCATGGTTGTGTGCTCCTTGTTTGCGGCTTTCCTCTTCCACATCCACAAAGACAGGTGATGTGACTGGCCAGAAGCATCAACAATAGCGGCTGGTAACCAGGCTAATGAAGCGCTTACATGAATGTGCGGTACCAGCACAAGGCTGTTGCATTCGCCAGTGGCGCTAATTCTGGAGCTTCCACGCCAGACTAGCTGGCCTTGTGCTAGCAAGCATGAATGGTCCCCTTTCCTAAGCAGGGTCCACCTTGGTTTGCATTTGAATGGGAGGCTACATGTGTGAGCACAGTGGGATAGTCCCTTTAGGGGATGGGCCCGCTCTGGGAAGACTACCTGCATGCTTGCAGGCAGAAGGTTCCCAGTTCCCTCCCTGGCATCTCCTAATAGGGCTGGGAGAGACTCCTGTCTGTAACCTTGGAGAAGCTGCTGCCAGTCTGTATAGACAATACTTAGCTAGATGGACCAAGGGTCTGACTCGGGAAAAAGCAGCTTCCTATGCTCCAAGCAGGTTTGCACTTGCACTTGCACAACAAGGTGCCCATGCTGTGGTGGGTTGTGTGTGTGTTACATTTGCACAAGAGGGCAGTTTCAAGCATTCCCGTGACTTGGTGACCGTCTTGCCTTAGTGCAGCTTCACTGCACAAGTGCTTCGTTCCTCTGGATGTCAGCCACTGTCGGCATTTTAGGATGTCAGTGAAATCAGGCACACATGTAAAGGGCATCCTGGATATCAATGGGGTCAATTCTAGTGTGTCTAAGAATTATGGAGGCAGTGTTATTAATATGGAAACAGTGAACGAAGAGGAAAGTGCTGCTAGCTTGCCTTGAGTAAACGTAAGCTCTGGTCTCTCGTGCCTCGTAGTGCTGCTTTTGTGTTCTAGGAGCCCCTTGTAGGCTCGTCTCGGGCAAACTCCCAACAGGAAGCTTATAGCAAGCTGCCGTGCACTAGGCAGGCCAGTCGTGGTGCTTTATTTATTTGAAAATGTGTCTACTTAGGATGGTTTGCCTTGCTTTTGTCAACGACTCCAAGGAGCCATCCTGGCAACACTGACAAATAGGGGCTCTCCAAGGCTTTGGTTAATAGCCTTTTCCCAGCCTCGCAACCAAAATCCTTTAAGTAGATATATTGTGGTCTATGAAAAACAGAAACTCTGCCATTTAGTTATAGCCCTGACTCAAATGTTTTGAGGAGAGTAAAGAATGCTAATACCCCGAGTTGTACACATTCAGCAAAAAAGTCACAAGCTGTGTTTCCCACCTGCCAGTTTCCACACGCAATTTTTACGCTAGAGCTCTTGAAAGATGTGTTTTGATAGTCCTAGGGTGGTTTCTTGTTTCTTTCATACAAGGTTCTATTTAAAACCCTTGAGGGAAGAAGGCGCACAATAAGGGCGTTCACATGAGCAGCCTAACCCAAGCTAGGGCAGCCCAGCCTGAGTTAGGCTGTGTGTGTGAAGCGGTGAGCAAGGTCACTCCTGGCACTGCCCCCATGCGAAGCCTCACTTTTGAACCTGGCGTTCAGCCGAGGTTAAGCGAACCTGTGGTTCTCTTAACCTTAGCTGGCAAGCGGCTGGGTGATCACCTCTGGGTTACACAGCTTCCCACTACCATTCCTGGCAGCAAGTCGGTGGGGGGGGGAGGAGCGGCCACATCGAGCACAGTGGCTGTTCACAACGATAGCAGCTGCCACACTCATGCCCCGGGAGGGGGTGTGTGGGAAGGGCCCTCCTGCTCCCAGCATTTCCCTTTGCCCTGCTGCCACTCATGTGGCAAGACAAGCTCCTCTCTTTCCCACAGCCCTTGGGAGTGGTGGCCGAAGGTCGTGGGCCCAACCTCAATGTTTCCTTGCCAAGACTGGGCATTTTCCACATGAACACGGATGCTTAAACCATCTCCCTCCCTCCCTCCCTCCCTCCCTCCACAACGATGCATTGCTGTATTATGCTTCTCCCTACAATGGAAGAAGCAAAGAGCTGCTGCGAGAGATGAAAAATTATTTCTAAAGCAAACAAGACCCAGGTTTTCGTGACCAATCTTTATTTTTTCATATCTTGGTGATGGTAGCTGAAAGGTCACCAGCTTCTTAAATTAAAGTGTTTCATATAGTTCTTACTTTGAAACTTCAAATATTGGAGATGTAATTCATTGTTTAACTATACATGTTTAAACTCTTCAGGCTCATTTTTTCAATATTTCTTTCCTGTTGCTGGTGGGTGGCATTAAGCATGCATAATTTATTTGATACTCTGTCCTGTCATCTTGTAGTATTTGAAATCATGTTCAGCCATATATGAAAGGATAGAAAAAGGGAGAACATGGATAATTGACAGATTACACAGATCTCCTCCCATACTCCCAAGCACCTTTTGATTGCCCTTTCTTCTTGTCTTGAACAGAAATTTGCTTCTGCAAGGCACCAGGATAAAATTGTTTTATCCAACTTAGAAAATCCTTTTTGTGCCCCAGCAGCAATGGGATGAATACTGAAATACTAGGCTGATTATCAGGAAGATCCAAAGACAGTGAAATAATGATGCATATGTAGGATTTCCAAGAGATAGAACACTGTGCTACGTAAAAGCCAAAAGCCAGGTTAATTGTGGAATGGGAAAGGCTAGTTCCGTTAGCACCAGTGTTTCCTCTGTTGTTCACTACAACTCCCATAACCCCCAGGCAAAGGTCATTGCAGCTAGGGATGCTGGGAGTTGTAGTGAACAACATCTGGGAATCCCTGTTAGAGGGAACACTGATTAGCACCTTCTATGTTTTAACCCTTGGGGAAAACAATCCCTCTAGGAACCAATAGTGTGAGAATTTCATGGCCTCACTGGCTGACATATTGTGAAGTTTCAAGGGTGGGGGGTGGAAGACATCAGCGCTACAGCTGCTGCAAGGCCAGAAGAAGAAACACCATGGCAGTGCTACCAGGGTTACCACAGTTTCCCCCATTCGTGGCAAAAGGAATGCATATGGTAATGCTGGCCATGCTACTGCTGGTTCTCTGCTCTGGTGCCACGGCTTCTGGGTCCTCAGTAGTGTGGTCCCTGATCTTGTCCATCCCTCTTGGAACTGTGTATCATGTCAGCCATTGTTTTTTAATGTGACTAATAATCGACTTTTGCTTGGGCCTCTTCCACATCCACTATTATCTCCGCAGATTGCATTTTATATTTGCACTGGCTTTCTGTCTGCTGCTCGTCTAGGCATTTAGAGCACCTGGTGTACATTATGGCCCAGTGCATTATCGCCTAGTTGTCTCTGCCACTGCGCTTTAACCAGCAGGCATACTTTCACCTGTGGTTCTTCCATAGAGAATTGAACTGCAACCGATTTTTTAAGCTCACTGAGATGCATCCCAGACAATTGCGTGACGGCCACAGCCCAGAGTTCTATGTAGCTACCACTGCATTCTCATTAGGAGGTTAAGCATATTCACTCCCCCCACCCTCACAAATCTCTTTCTGAAGACTGATTCCTATATTGAATGGCAAGGAACTTGAGGAACTCAACTTTCAAAATCAAATTGTACAGCATGAGGGAAGTACTTTAAAGGCAAGTACACACAGACACACAATCCCCAAACCACACACGCACTCCAAATTTCTTCTTGGGTGCCCCCAAGCCGTGGGCGACACTGAAAGGAATTTTTTTAATTGTTCTGAAACAGAACATGCAAAATCACTAAATTATACCATTTGCTTAGCCAGTGAATATAATAGCTTGCAATAACGTTAAGGCTTTTAATTTTCCACTACCAAGAATTATTTAGACCCTGTGCCTTTTCATATTTATTAAGGTTTTAGGCAGTTCTCCAAGGAAACTGCCAGGACACTTTCTGCCAATGGCACACTCCAGGAGCAGAACCATGAATGTTATACATTCCATTGAATTTTGGACCAGTATGGAGGAAACAGATAATGTGTAATTCCCATTTGTGTGTTGGAGGAGCGGTCAGCCCTCTGCTTTGCTTTCAACTTGTTCCACTTTTGTTAAATACAAATTCAGATTTAAATAATTTATATTGCAAATCCACTCACCATTGATTTGCATTTGCACAAAATGACAGAATTTGACTTAAGACATTCAGAAGCAGCTAAACACAATTGAGAGACAAATTTTTATAAAAGTTGGCAGGAGTACAGATTAAGCATATTTTGGTAGGTTTGTCCAGCTTAGCGATTTTGGACTAAAGAGTCTTATTCAAAAGGTTGGGAAATGTAGGACCAACAAGAGGAAGTACTTTTTCACACAGCGCATAATGAATCTATGGAATTCTTTGCTGTGGGACGTGGCAGTGGCCACCAGCTTGGATGGCTTTAAAAGGGGCTTAGATTCATGGTGGACAGGTCTATCAATGGCTACTAGTCTGGTGGCTGTGGACCATCTCTAGCCTCAGAGGCAGGATGCTTCTGAGTACCAGTTGCAGGGGAGTAACAGCAGGAGAGCGGGCATGTGCATGCCTCTTGCTCTTGGGCTCCCCAGAGGCATCTGCTGGGCCACTGTGTGAAACAGGATGCTGGACTATGGGCCTGATCCAGCAGGGCTGTTCTTATGTTATGTTCTTATGAATATACTACAGAGATGGCTGTACTAATTCCTGGTAGAGCTGAAAGAGGGAGAGAAGCTTCCAAAGACACACCTGCTGCCATGTCACATGAGCTGAAGTGATGCTTCTCTCACTGCAGTGGCTGTGAAAGTCCAACCCTCCTGCCGGGACAGTGAAAACACTGCCACATGCTTACTTCTGGGTTACCTCAGAGTTGCCCCTGCTGCTGCTTCCTTCATACGTGGCAGCTTAAGCCGTTTTTGTTGGCCTTTTTGTTTTGTTCTTTCAGTTCTGCATCTTAACAAAATGAGACGGAGCTGCTCCAGTTTGAAATCAAGCTGCATCAACCCTTCTGTTCTGTGTTCTTTCCCCCCAGAGGATGCATTCCCATTCCCGCCATTGGCCATTAACACCTGTTGTGCTGGCCCTCGGCCCTCATGACTGACTCTCATCAATTCTTTACAGAGTATGAAATAGTTTCTCCAGGACTAAGGTCAGCTTGCACAGCTTATAAAGTCCTGGTGATTATGTCTGAGTATGATTAGATTTCAGACAAATTCTGTCTAACAGGCAAAGTATAATTGGTGTCATTCACCATTGCCGGCTTCTTTAATTGAGTGTTTGTGAGGGGTGATTTGGACGTGCCTAACAATATCGTAGCACATCATCTGAAGTGGAAACTGGTGGGACCCGCCTGCAGTGGCATTAGGAACCAGCAGATATCACCGCTGTTGAAGTCTCTGACTCTCTTCTCAGATTTTGTAGTAGACGTGAAGAACTGGAAGTCCAAATAGCTTGTGCTGCTTAGTTATTAGGCACTCTCCTAGTAATAGTGCACATTAATATTTTTGGGCTCAGTTAGTGGCCTGTGTGTTGCACTAAAGGGTTTATGCATTGTGGTGATTGAGCTGTTCACCTATTGAGGAATCTTTTAAATGCTGCTTTATAGTGCATTCCTTTGACATTTTGTTTTGAAGCCAGTCTCACAAACGTTAGCCTTCTGGGATCATCTGATTGCCTGCTACCCACCCTTAGTTTTCCGGTAACCTGTGAGGATGCAGCTCTTGCTCTACCCTCGTATGGCTGTACATCATGTTACCCGGCGCAAGAGAAACCCATTTGGGAGACCTTCTTCTCCTTTGCCTTCCAGTGCTGCTTCTCATGCAAGGTTGTGTTTTTGTTTTTGATGGGTTGTTGGAAGTGTGCCTCATGCTGCTGTTTTGATTAGGCTTTATTGTAGCTAACCATTTCCATTTCTAATAAAGGCTGATCATGTCATATACCAACACATTGTCTTTATAGCAGCATCCATTCTGTGTTGCCATAGATACAAAGGAGCTGGGTGGCGAGGAAGCCGAAACATAACTCCTTTTCAGAAGACTGCTAGGGAGGGGATCAGCGGAACTCTGCAGGTTACCTGCTCAGCTTTTCTATCATCTTCATGGTCAGGTCCAGCTCCTCCATTCTCTGTGTCTGTGCAAGAGGCTGAGATTGAGAGATGCTCCTCCTAATGGTTGGCAACCAGTGAACATCCTGCTCAGAACGGACCGATGGCCTCTTCACGGTTGTGACCTTTTCACCACCTGGGTTCTGAATTCACATGCATATGAAATCAGTACTGGTGGCTGAGGAAGTGAATCCTCAATTAACTATGAATATTTATATACCGCTCTTCCTCCTAAGCTCCCAAAGTGGTTTACATACAAAAACAACTAATAAAGTTCCTGCCCTGTCCCCAAGAGACTCCCACTCTAAATAAACCCAGTGGACACCAGGAACCAACACTGTTTCCGTGCTGGGGTTGGGTAGGAGCCGTTGTCCTTCCTCTGCTAAATGCACGAGAGCCACCACTTTAAAGGCAGCCTCTTTTGCTCAGTTAGCTGGGGTCTCGAAGTGTGGGACATAGGCTCAGATCTATTTATTGGTTACGTTTATGTCCCACTCTTCCTGAAAGGCTCAGAGCAGCTAACTGAATTCTTGAGAAGTAATACTTCTTTCCCCCATGGACTTACAATCTTTTTTAAAAGGCAAAATTTAAGGGGGGGGGCGCTGTTGGAGGGGAGGGTCCAGTAGGTACTTGGTCCTCCTCAGGCCAATGGGGAGGGGGCTTGCTGCTTGCCTTGCCCTCTGCTGCAGCCTGGTGACAATTGTCATACAGTTCTTTTGTTGCCTTCCCCTCCCCAAGAGCTGATCTGATTTCTGCAGTTGAAATAAGTAAGATGGACCCCATATAATGATCCCAAGGCAATAAATACGTGGTGGTGGTGGTGGTGGTGGTGGTGGTGGTGGTGGTGGTGGTGGTGGTGGTTTAAGGAGAGGTGGACTATGTTGAACTATTATTCTTCCTACTCTCCAGTTCTTACATCCAAGATGACTCTGGCTTGCAGAGAGAGAAGCGTAGGATTGAAATTGCACGCCGTTTTCATTAGTATAGCCATTGCCCAGCTATAGTTGCTATAATATTTACCATGAATGTCCATATGTATTATCGGCTCCCCACCTTTTTGGCTCAGAGCAATATTTGAAAATGATCAGATCACACATTCTATTGAATTGCATTTAGGAGGCATATTTAAAACTGGAAGGACCTCTACTTTCAACTTAAAGCAACTGCAAGGGGGACAAATTTAGGACTTTGAAATCACATCCATGTGCAAAATTATGCAGTGGGATTTGCGAGATTAAATGGATTTGCCTGTTCCCTTTTTGTTCTGGAATACTGATAAGGTGGCAACATACATTGTAAACAAGTTTTAAGAAGAGCTGGATTAGTGGAGATCAACCTCTATCTTTGTTTCTAATGCTGTTATGAAGCTCTTCTTCTTCTTCTTCTTCTTCTTTCAATGTGGGAAGAACTGTACGTTGCTGCTACCACTTTCATTGTTGTTGTTTGTTGGCCAACATGTTGCGTAGTGTGCCGCATGCTTGGAAAGGTTGTGCCAGTGCAGGGGGTGGTGCTACCTAATTGGACTATGCCTAGAGCTTGTCTTCCAGACTAATGTTGTGCAGCCGCATCGTGCCTCATTTGTATCAGTGGGAACTCTTGTGCAAGATTGCTGTCGCGCAGTAGGCTTCTGTGCAAACCCCATTTTTAGTGCTCCTGCAAAGTCCTCTGCAACAACAATTCAGCTGTGGTCGTTCCAGTGTGGTATGTGGCGCAACATGTCAGCCATTATGATTTCACTTTTCATCAAAGAAAAGTTCTCAAAGTGGTTTGCTTAGCAATAATGAATAAGAATGTTTATAGTATATTAAGCAGGCTTTGAGATGCCTTTACTTTAAGGGGTGACTCAGCCATTGCCTTGCAAAGACAAGATTCCTGGCAAAGACAAGATTCCTGACTCGAAGAGATTCTTCGAGTCAGTGAGGAGACGATTCTAGCTGACGTGGGGAGCAGGTAATGCACTCCCTCTGCGTAGCTCTTGTTCCCTTGTATGCTGGTTTGTCTGTCCACCTTTCTTGCGATTCAGGATTGCATCCGACTTTAATTAACTGCAGTGAAAACTAAGACAAACCAGGTACACCCTGAAACTGATTTTGAGAGCGCTAGGATCTGCTCCTAAAATGCTAGTTCTGGATTCTTACATCTGCATTGGCCCTTCATGTCTGCAGTTTAGGAAACCAAACCTCCTTCAGACGTAGAAATTGCATCCCGTGTGGGTACAGGGCCCTTCCTTGGTCACAACAGCTGTTGGTTCTGCTTCACTGCATTGTAGCTGTTGTCTAATTGCACAAATCTGATTTTCCAACAGGACCAGAGAGGTCCAAGCCTTAATAGTCTGAGAAAAGCACCTGTCAGAGCACCCCGTTTCACATATTTATAATCCACACAATAGCTTTACTCGTTTCTGGCACAGATTTGCATGATTGGGTATAAAATGCAAGTCCTGAATGACCAGTGGGTTTCCCCAGCTGCTTATTACATTGTTTTATGACTTCTTACTATGCTTTATAGTCCTTTACGCCTCTGAACCTTGGGGGAGCACTTTCTGTTTTTGATGAAAGGCCGCCAATTGTATTGAAAACTGGCATTGTTCATAAACAGCCAAATTGTTGTGCAGCAGAGTGGATCAAATTATTTTCCTGATCAGTCATGTGGCATTTATTGCAATCATCTTTTCCTCCCTTCATATGTTCTGTGACTACTCTGCACTGGAGAGGAAATGAAAGTTTCCTCCAGCCCTACTAAACCCGTTGGCAGCACTCCAGTTGAGGGTGGCACTAATTTGACATCGAGTTCTAATATCTGAATGTTTACTGTGATCTTACGAGCTGATCTCCTTATTGTGTCTGTTGCTTGGCATGATGTCCCATGTGTCACAGCCTAGTGAGCCATATGTGGAGAGAGCTTCCTCCAAAGTAATGTCAGGTGTTTTCAGAGTGATCTCTCACCTGCTAATGAAAACGTTCTTCGGTTCAAAGTCTGCCTGCCGCTAGGTTCAAAAACAGACACCACTCGGTGCTTGCGTTCTTAGCACTTTAGAACAGCTTGCTTGGCTGTTTGACAGCCACCCAAGTTAACCATAGGAAGCATGGCTGTTCCTTTGTGCACGGTGAGTGGTATGCCTGAAGTAGTTACTGGACTGAAATAGTCTCTCATGAGTGAATACATGCAGTGGGTTGCTTCCGATGCCAGGGGGAACCGCAGTCCTTGGTTCTCTGAGTCTCCGGAGTGTGTGTTGCCCCCACCAAAACCTGCCTCAGGCAAGGCAGCTAGCTAGGGCCAGGAACCCATGGGGGAGCTGATGAACCAGCACAGGTGCAGGTAAGGGCTGAGGGCTTATATGGCTAGCAGGAGCCCCACCCCTTCCTAGATTCCCAGGCCAGCCCTCCTGCCAAGGAGACGCTCTAGGCAATTTACGGCTCCTCCTGAGGAATCCCACCAGGCGGGATGCCACACAGGCATCCCAAGTGTGGATCTGGAACTAGGTCTGGGCCCAGCGTCTCCTCTTGTCCTGGGATCCTGGGGGCGATGGAAGGGGGCAGGATCCCACCTGGGGGTTCCTGCTCTTCAGAATCCCATGGCTGTTCTGCAGGCTGGTGTCTGGCTGCCCTGGCATTGCTGGTTCTAGCAAGCTCTTATCAAGACAGACTCTGTTCAGGGTCCCCGTCTCCCTCAGGGTTTGTGTCCAGGTATACCTTGCTGCTGCCACCTCTGCCTTCATGAGCCTGGGAATAATTCTGCTTCCAGTTGAAGTAGTTTCAGATCTTGGTCTATTGAAAGGAACTTGGTTAGACTAAACCAATATCAGTCAGTTCAGACATCACAATCAATATTTGTTTCTGTTTTTAACTGCAGTTGGTTGTACAATCCTTCCAAGGTTTGTGAGGGCAGGAGAAGGGGGAGCACAGGTTTGTGAGGCTCAGAGATGACAGGTGGAACCGAGATTGAACTGTGGCTCTGCATAACATCTGAACCAGCCCAAGTTGAGTTTAAACGGTAGTGCGCTAAAATCGTGATCGCTTAAATTGTGATGTAAGAAATTATTGTTTTGCCCGTTAAAAGGGGGAACTTGCTGGATCTGTGATCCTTATCCTTGGAAATTGAGGCAGACTAAGGCATTTGGGTGGAAGGTCCTGTGGGCCATTGCAAGTAGCTGGTCACAAGAGGCATGTGAAAAAGGTAACAGTACCGTATTTAACCCAAAGGAAGAGGCTCCCGAATTTAAGACAACCCCTGATTTCTAAATGAATTTGTGATGGGGGGGGGGTCTTAGCATTCCTTTCAGGTAAATTGGGTGGATGGATTTGTGCTCACTCTCCTCTGAGTTGCAGCCTTTGTGCAAACCCCTTTTCTCCCTTGTTCTGGTGTTGTGAGTGCTTCATCTGTCACACGGTGGCGGCAGCAGCGGCAGCAGAGGCAATGAGGAAACAAAGAGTATCAACATGAAGCAATTTGTCAGGCTGCAGAATGACCTTTCCTGTGGGAGCGTCACAGTGGGGGCCTGCTCACCTGCCATCAGATCTTCCTGCAAGATACACTCCTGGGAAATTGTGTGCATGAGGTGGTGCCTTCGGCCTTTCCCCTAGTCCCAGAAGCTCTCTTCACACAATTTGAAAGGAGCCGGTAGCTGCCTTGCATGAATTCTACCCCTGGGAGGATACAGGCGCTACTTACATAGAGTGAGCAAGAAACACATGGAGAGGTCTCTTAATGCCCCACTGCCTTGTGCCACGAAGCTTCGGAACTCAAATGTGATTTGGCTTTGTGAGAATAGTAGTTTTCATGTACCACCCCTGGCCCTGCTCTTTTGTTGTTGTTGTTTCTTTTACTCTACAATGTATGGTTGCAAAGAAACCGATGAAACCTTGTTAGAAATTTGGGGGATTGAGGGGAGTTCTTTTGCGGGTGGAGGTGCAGTTCTCGGGTGTGAAGAGCCAGGAGTGCAGGGTACTGAGACGACAATGTACATTGTACTCAGTATGTGTTTAGGCCATTGCACCAAACAAAATAACCACCAGTCCAGCTCGGACACACACAACTTGGTACTGAGGCAAGAACACATCACAGGAACCTAGGAAGCTGCCCTATAGCGAGCCAGCCCCTTAGTCCCTCTAGGTCAGTCTTGTCTGCACTGACTGGCACCAGCACTTTCAGGTCACAGCAGGAGTCCTGCCCAGTCCTGCCCAGAGATGCTGCCGCCAGGGAATGAACCCAGGACCCCCTTTTGCATGCAGAGCAGGTGCTCGACCACTGAGGTGCGGCCCCCTCCCAGCAGAATGAGCCGGAAGGTGAAAGTGAAATGCTGTGTCGGCCCGTTTGGGAAGGTCGACAAAGTGGGGAGTACGCAAGGGCAGGGCAGAGGTGCAGCTGCATGGGAACCCCGAAGGAGAACCACACCAACCAGGCCGGAACCTGGTTCTTGGCCTAGGCGAGAAGTAGTTTGGTTAAAACCCAATGGGTGGGTAGAACTGTGTTTGAATCTGGGAGAATGAGACAGTTGTTTAAGCCTTTTCTCAGCAGTCTTTAGTAGTCCCTGGTTTCAGTTGCTCCTAGCCCCATGGATAATTACGCAGCTTTTAATTTCTCTTGGTTGCTGGAGTGGAGAGCCGATCTTGCAGTAGTGAGCATGAATTCCCCCTTTGCTAAGCAGGATTTTCCTTATTTTTCATTTTGGATGGGTGACTCCATGTGCGTACTGTCTGCTCTGAGCTATTCCCCTGAGGGGAGGGGGCCGTTGCTCAGTGGCAGAGCATCTGCTTGGCACACAGAAGGTCCTGGGTTCAGTCTCCGGCTGCATCTCCAGGTAAAGCTGAGAGAGACGCTTTCCTGAACTCATGGAGAGCAGCTCTCTGCCTAGGCAAGACTGAGCGAGATGGACCAAAGGTCTGACTCGGTAGGAGGCAGCTGCCTCTGTCCCCGTGGCCCACTCCTTGCACATGCTTCTCCTCCCCTCCCTTGCTGAAATACGTTGACGTCCATGACAATTCCAATGTAGCCATATGAACACATTCTGAAAAGCTAGGTGTAACTTCCAGCTTTGACACCGTTGTTTCTAACACGTAATCTGGACTCCTCTGGTGCATTTTGGGAGGCAAGAGACTATGTTGACACTCTCATAAAGAATTAGCAATATTGCTCATATCTTCTGTATTTCCCCTAAACGTGGGTTTATTTTCATTTATTCACATTTCATTATTTTCATTTATTCACATTATTCACATTTATTTCCCCTAAATGTGGATGACCACATCCTCTCCTTACCAGTTACCTTCAATTTGAATAGTGAGGGAGGATTTGGTAGCAATCTGTGCACACCGTGTGCAGCGTTGGGCATGAATATGCAGGAGTGATCAGATGCTCAGTGAGCACCCTCCTCGCCATTGTACGAGCTGGCAAATGCTTCCCTGCTTTAGCATTTGGATGTAAGTGTGTGTCGCGTTGCAGAGACACAGCTCAGCTCCCTTAGCCCGGATTGAGTGTGTGTGTACATATTAATGGAAGTTGAGAATTAAAAGCTTTTAAAAAGGAATTTTAAAGCACCATCTTAGGGCAAAGCAATTGAGAAACAGTTGTAGCCTAAAGTGATGCCGCTTTTTAAAGCTCTTTTAATATTTTAACACTAAAAAAATACCTGAAGTTATATACTGATGCTTCCAACTAGAATTTTATATCACCATTGTAGCTAAAATGTAAAAAAGTAGTTCAAGTATAACTGACACAGGAACCTTCCTCCTCCATAGTTTTAGAGTAGCTTTTGGGAATAATGCCTTCCTTTCCCCTTGAACACAGGGGCACATTTCAAGAAAAAAATAATGGAGGGAAATGCATTGTATACATTTCAATTGAACAATACTCTGGCTAATATCACTGGCCAACATCCAGACTAGTACTGCACAAATGCCTAGCATTGCTGAGTTCCAGACTACTGCTGTTCTGTTGTGCAAGCAGGGGAAAGGGTGATTTTTAACCAATCTCCCCTTCCCTCTGGCGTCCACCAAAAATATGTCTCTGATGGTCACACAGACTTCAGGGACACATTTTTGTGGGCTTCAGAGGAAAGATGGGGGCTTAGCAAAATCGACCCTTCACCTACTCACGTGACAGTGCAGCGGTAATTTGGAACTCAGTACTGCTGTGCCCACTCAGTGCTAGTCTGGATGTCAGCCAGTGTGTATGCACAAGCCATAGTTTGAAACGCCGCTGCTTAACACAACTGAGCCTTCAATCATTAAATGATTGTCCCCTTAAATGGTGGGGCATTTCTGAGCAGTTATTAGTAATGCTGGGCTCTCACCACCATCTTAGGATCAGCCTTTTGCAGGTTGGGGCTGAGGGTAGTCAGGATGGAGGAGAGTATAGGAAAGTCCCATTCTGCAAGCAGAGCAGAGGACTGCTCATGGTTCTGTGGATGTAACCCAACAGCAGTAAGAAGTGGTGTGATTTAATTTTGGGAGTTTGGAATTTGCTCATTTTAAATCATGAAAGCACTGTAAGAAGATTGAGGCAAAGTATGTGAAACCGTCTGAAAACAGTGCTTGCATGCATGAGGTCCATAAGGGGCAGGGCAGACCAGGACTGAAAATTATTCTAGTGGCCCCTGTAACTGAGAATGATGGGAATTGTAGTCCAACAGCAGCCAGAGGGCTGAAGTTGTGCACCCCTGGGGTTTTCTAACCACCTTGGGGTTTTCTTTTAACGAAAGGCGGTATAAAAATGTAAAAATAAATAAATAAAAAATAAATAAATGTCTTTCCCCCAGCTTTCTACTGAAGATTATTTAATGAAAACAAGTTAGCCAAGGTACTTCCTTTGCATCATCACGTAGTGTGTGTCAATGGTCATCTTTTGCTTGCTTTTCATCTTGCTGTCATAATAGCAGCCCACAATTGAGGTGATTTCGTTTCACCTCGGAAACTGTGTTTTACTGTGAATTTTCTTTATTAATTACAAATGGTTTATTGTGCTCTGCAATTGTGTTTGTGGTTTTCTCTCTCTGAAAAGTTGCTTTACACAAATATATATTATCTATATCCGCACACACACACCACCACCACCCCGCAGTGGTTAGTGTCCATTCAGTTGTGCAATGCAGTTTACTCTCAAATAGTTTACTGTCAGTGAGCATGAAGGAAATTAACAAAACATAGCCATTCGTTGACTATAAAATGAAGTGTTTTAGATCTGCAGCTATCCCTGAATTATTATACAGAAGTATTCCTTTATGTGTTGCCTTAGAAAGTAGAATGGCCAACTGTTCTTTTAACTGGGTGTTCTTCTTCCCCCGTTGTTCCCTCCAGCTACAAAATGAATCGGCTGGAAATTTGCAGGGCTTCTGTGGGTTTTAAACGTGCTGGTTGACACAAACTGGGGGACAGGTGCATATTGTTTAATTATAGCACTGTGTCATTTTACAACTGCTCCAGAGAGTGTTTAATTCCTATTGGGAGCAGGCAGTTTCCATAGAACCTCGTGAAGTATGTGATGTGGAGAATAAAAGTCCAAAATTCCTTCACAGGTTTTTGCTTTAAGTGAGTTATGTCAGCTATTCTCTGGAAGCTGTTCGTTTTGTCACTTCCCTCTTCATTGCCACATCTGTGCCCATTTATTCCATCGAGTTAGTCCCATTTCCTTTATACTCCATGCCGATAATGGCAGGCTGCCTGCTATGAATGAGGCACCGCACGATTCCATCCTACGTTTTCATTGTCCACTTGCTTTGTAGAACATTTTGCTTCCTCACTTTTTCTTCTTCCACTTAATTCAAGAACAAGGATAACTTCTTCTAACTTTTGAACTTTTTAAATGGCTTTAGAGTCTCCAAAAGAAAGTTGAAAGATTTATTTTAATTTACGAAGTTATCTACACCTGTGTACCCAAGGAGCCTCCAAAGTATATAGCAACTAATACCGTCTTTGGGGGGTGACCCCATTTCACTTCCAAACAGATAAGCACTCTGCTATCTGAGTTTGCAGTTAGTATATAGTTTCACCATGGAAGAAAGACAGGATATAAATGTAATAAATAGAATATATGATTACATGGTAGAAGGAAATTAAATACTGAGCCACGTACATGGGTGGAAAGCGAGTCCTGTGGTAGTGAGCATTAGGGATGTGCATGAATCATTTTTTTTGATTCAATTTGTGTCCAAATCGAATCATCCCTGATTTGTTTTGTGTCCAAATCTGTCCCCCCAAATCACCCCAGATTTGGGGGGATTTGGATTCAGATTCAGATCAATTTGTACCACTTATGAAGGTCCTAGGGTCACCATATTTGGGAGGTGGGTAGGTTCCAATGGGTTCCACCTTCCACCCATATTTTAAGGCAGTGGGGCACTTGGTTGATTTTTAATGATTTTTTAAAAAGTTTTTAGTGATTTTGTATATTTCCACCATAGAAAATAATGGGAATTCAAAGTTGCCCTATCCTAACATTAACATGGATCCCCAGCTTTATTTTGTTAAAAAAGCTAAGCTCTAGCCCTTGTAGAAGTGGAGTTATGGAGCAAAATGTGCCTTCATTTCTTCTGTTCATTTTGACTGTCTTTGGACAGTGCCACAGTCAACTGCCATGTGTCAACTACACCCCTCCCACCACACACACACTGGGGTACTCAGTTTATATTTTAGGGATTTTTGAGGTGTTTAGACTCTTTGGTGTGTAATGAATCCTCATAGGGATTCATTATGAGGAAAGGTTATTAGACACCAAAGAGTCTAAACACTTGAAAAAATTCCTAGAACATAAACTGAGTCATATCCCACTGCCTTGCGGGTGGGAGGGGAGTGTAGTTGACACATAGCAGTTGACAGAGTCAGTCAACATGCATAGAAGAAATGAACGTGTGTAATGAATCCTCATAGGGATTCCTTGAGGAAAAGTTGTTATACACCAAATAATCCAAACACTTGAAAAATAGTGACCACACATTTTGCTCCATAACGCCACTTCTATAAGGGCTAGAGCTTAGGTTTTGTTTTTGTTTTTAATGAAAGCTGAAAATCTGGGAAAATTAATCGGAGGAATCTCGAATTGATTCAAATCTAATCTGGCACAAATCGATTTGTACCCGAATCTAGCCAATGGACTACGGGGTGATTTGTTCTGTCTCCAAATCACCCGAATCAGCTAGATTTGTACCCGAATCGATCTGCACATCCCTAGTGAGCACGGAGTGTCAGTTTTGCTAAGCTGGGTACACCTTGATTTGCATCTGCATGGCTGACTCCATGTGAGTGTGGTTTGCTGTAAGATATTCCTCTTAGGGATGGAGCAGTAGCGCAGTGGTAGAGCATCTGCTTGCATGCAGCAGGTCCCAGGTTCAGTCCCTGGCAGCACCTCCAGGTAGGTCTAGGAGAGACTCCTGCCTGCAGCCTTGGAGAGCTTCTGTGTAGTGAGATGGACCAGTGGTCTGACTCTGTATAAGGCAGCTGCTTCCTATGTTTCCAACAGGTAGCCTATCCCATTCTCCATACCATACTTACTCTTGCAAGCATTTTGCTTTCCTGCCCGTTGGATCTTAGCATCTCTGATGTGGCGCTACAAGGGAAAACACCAATGCAGTAAGAACATGGTATTTGGAAATGTTAATAGAAGCCCTGCTTGCCTGTGTCCTGGAAGCCAAGAGACAACATCATTCTTTAGTTTACATTGGAAACTACAGTGTAGGGTTTTTTTAGTCATATGAAGCAGCGGCACTGTATTTTAGATATATTGTGTTGGGAGGGTGTGGTATGCCTAAACACAATGTAGACTTGGGTAGGCAGCTTGTGCTAATCCTAATTTGTGTCTTTCCTTTCTTTCACCATGGACCTCCAGGTGGCGTCCATGGGGTCCCTGGCATTGGGCCATCCAAGGCCCTGACCAGACCATGAGCTGCTTAGCTTACCCAAGGTGGCCGTTACGTGGCTGGACTAGGTCCTGCTTGCCAGTGGAACCCTTGCTTCTCTCTCTTGCTTCTGGGGGACACCAGAATTAGTGCCAACCAACTGCAGACCCTGTTTTTAAGTGGTTACGCAACTGCTCTGCTGTGCAGCATTCTCAGGACTGCCTTTCACATTGTGCAGATGCCCCGGTGGGTCCCGAATGTGTCCCACGGTGTGTGGCAGCAGCCCTGAGACACCAGATGGGTGGTTTTAGCCTTGGAACACTTCAGCACCATTAGACATCCTGCTGTTGGCTAAGTGACTTAAATTATGTTTTGTGCCACTTTCTATTATTATTAAATGAAGCTTTTATTGAATTTGGAGCAGAAGAAGAAAAGGAAGGCCTTAATTATTCTCGTAATACAATTTTTACCTTTATTTGCATTCACACTGTTCTAAAAAATTAATTTCTACGTGGAATTGCTTCCTTCCACTTCAAGTGACAATTATGCAATTTGTAACTAAAACTGTTGTGAAGGTCAAGTAGGTCTCGCCTTGATTTCCAGCCCTCTTCAGTTACTAATACAAAGGGCCAGTGTGCTTACTGGGATAGAACAGTGGCACTTGGAACAAGGCTAGCTTTAACAGTTTTTTTTAAAAAATACACACTATGCTACATAGACTGCAGTTGAAAAATAGAGAAGTGGAGCTGGAAACTACTGATTTTTTTTTTTTTTAAAGAAGGATATCACATAGTGTTATCTAACTCACATAGAGCCAGCATGGTGTAGTGGTTAGAGTGCTGGACTAGGACCAGGGAGACCTGAGTTCAAATCCCCATTCAGCCATGATACTAGCTGGGTGACTCTGGGCCACTCACTTCTCTCTCAGCCTAACCTACTTTACAGGGTTGTGAGGAGAAACCTAATTATGTAGTACACCGCTCTGGGATCCTTGGAGGAAAAGCGGGATATAAAATGTAAAATAATAATAATTAATAATAATAATAATAATAATAATAATAATAATAATAATAATAATAATAAATAGTGTTAACCGTCTGGTCCTTTGGGACATTGTTTCTGGCTGTAACTGTGTACGGATTGTGAATATACAGTATCCTTGTCTTCCTAGTCCCAGTAATTATTATTTTTCTTCTCCATTTTTGTTCACTCTTTATTTGATTTCCTAACATATGAAAAATCAGGTCTCTATAATGATCACATAAACCTGCTGCTATTCTCATGGGTGGGGGGAATATTGCCTAAGTGATGTTTTTTCTCATTATACAGGGTTTGTCCTTTGACCACTTGTGGGCCCAGGCTTCAGAGGGCCATCCGTAAGATCACCCTCAAGGTTTAAAAGTCAAGGGATGCTGCACTGCAAAAGCCAGCAGTTATGAAGTAAAAAAAAAAAAAAATCAGAGAGTTGTGAAACGCAATGATCTCCATCTTCAGAAGGCTGTGTCTTGGAGAGGCTTGTTAAACCTGGAGCATGCTAGAATATGTGATGTCTGTGTTGAGTAGAAGGACTGCATGGAAGTGATTGCATTGAAACCGTTCATGTTGTGTTGCTTTGCTACTCCTTTCATTTGAACTTCCTTAACTTAAGACCACAGCTTTGCTAAAAGTGCCAAGGAGCAGTATGAAAAGCTGTCTAACATGCACAACAACATGACCAAGTTATACGAACACTTGGGGGAGTACTTCTGTTTTGATCCCAAAACGGTCAGCATTGAGGAATTCTTTGGAGATCTGAGCATGTTCCGGACGTTGTTCTTGGTGAGTAAAGTTGAGTTCGTATTCCCTCACCTCCGGATAATTGTGCCGTTTTCTTAATATGTCCGCTTATATTCTATAGCGTTGCAAAGCAGAACTACTAATTCAAGTTGCAGTCCAATATTTTAATGCTTAATCATAGATCTGTAGAATCTGTATGTGATTATTTGTTAGGATGTTTAGTGTTTCCAACATACATGGAGTGTCTTTTTTAACATGTGAAAACTGTTATCAAGTGTATATGGCTATAATAGGTTAACAGTGATGAATCACTTGAACATCATTTTGTATGAAATGTGATGAGACTTGCCCACTGATTAAAGTGCATGAAAAGGCCTGCAGGAGCAGGAGCTCTGTGCAAGCTTCACAGCACACGTGGAGCTCTGGATCATAGAACTGGTTTTTATCTTGTAGAAATCATGGTCCAAGAAGAGATTAAAGCCAAAGGTTACTTGCATGAGCATAACTTACTTCTGCCATGGAGTGGGGGAGATAATTTCTGCAGGTTCTCCTCTCCAGTGCCTATACCAACCCCCCAACCCTCCGAAGTCACTTTTCTGGAGGCATAAGGTTGCAACGAGGAGGAGGAGGAGGAGGGTGGTGGTAAAGACAGAAAAGGCCTCTTCTGCAACTCGACTCACAGTCCTTGGGGCCCAACCCATACTGGTTTTTTCTTGATTTTGGATACTGATTCTTTTTCGGATTGATCCTTTATGTATATAGTTCTCATATGTGTATATAAAAATACCTGTCAAATGGAGAATTCCCCGACCCCCTTGTTTTTCTCTGTTTTAAAATTTGGGTTCTTGCTGATCTCTTTCCCAGTAGCTGCCTGTGGGTTGTTGTAATTAACTGCATCATGAGGGATAGGCAGAAAAAAACCATATGGTCCAGAATATGATCCTTGTCTCCAGGGAGTATTCAAATCATCTAGAATTATCAATAGTGCTCAGCCATTTGCCATACAGTTGGTAGCTTTTGGATCCATATCGCCAGCAGCAAGCCTTAATCTGTTGAGTAACTATCAGCAGTTTGTGTGCCGAGGCTGCAAACAGTTCTCAGAGTGTAACTTTACTACGTGCAATTTATTTTATTGTAGATTCTTGACTGAAGCAGTTTTTAATTTTAATAGGTTAAAATGGTGCATCTTTCGAATGTATTTTGCAAATCTGCTGTAATAGGAAATTACTGCTAACACATTAACAGTGAAAAAGTGGCATCCACCAGACGACGAAGTGTGCTTGTTTTTCTGTGTCTTTACTTTTCTTCATAAACATAAAAATAAATGGAACTCAAGTAACTAAAGGAAGAGTCTCTCGAAGCTACAGAAGCCAGACACTTGGCACATTTGTAAAAAATGAAGCTTGGCTGTTCATCAGGACTATTGAGATTGAATTAGGAAGCTGCCTTCTACCGAGTCAGACCTTGGCTCCCTCTAGCTCAGCATCCTCAGCAGTGACTGGCAGCGGCTCTCCAAGGGTTCAGGCAGGAATCTTGCCCAGCCCAACCTGGAGTGGCCCGGGGTTGAAACTGGGGCCTTCTGCACGCAAACCAGGGGCTCCTCCACTGAGCTACGGCCCCATCTCCACATTGCAGAAGTGGGCATAGTGAGCCCTCTTGAGTTTTGTTTCCTGTCATGCAAAAATTAGAATGATTTTGTGGAACCATACAAAGAGAGAGAGACCCTAAGCCCCTGAGTCTTTTAATTAAGCAGAGTAGAAAGAATAGCCAAGATTTCTAAGCCAGCAATCATTTCTGTGGGAACAGGAACTTGGATACTCATCAGTTAACTGCAAAAACCTCCCCATCCATTTCAGTGGAAGAATCAGATCCCATTAGTGTGCCGGGGGGGGGGGGGCATCTGCTCCCTCATTTGAAATGGCTGGGGCATGCCCATGCTAAGAGTCCTCAATTCAAAAGTTATAACACATGCTAAAGTCTGGATTGTGGAGATTAGGTTTACACATAATTTCAGTTCTCAAACCTCCATGCGATGTGGACAGCTGAAGTGAGCAAAGTTCTCTTTTGCAACCAGGCACATTTTTTACCTGAAATCTGTCTCCATTTGTACCTGTGTGTAGTCTGGACAGATGTTACAAGCAAGGCACAGCTTCACCCTATCTGGCAGCTCAGGCTCAGACCCTGACCCTGAGGAGTAGGGTGCAGTCAGACTGGAGGGAGATATGCCATTTCCTGACGAGGTCAACATGAAGATGTAGATCTGGGTGTCATCAGCATATTGATAACACCCTGTGCCAAACCTCCTGATAATCACTCCCAGCGATTTCATGTAGATGTTCAAGAGCATTGGAGGCAGTGTGGAGCCTTGTGGAACTCCACACTTTAGTTCTCGCTTAGCAGAACAACAGACTCCAAGTGACACCATCTGGAAATGGGGAGATCTCCTTATCTTTCAGTCAGGGGGTAACAAAATGGAGGTATTTCTGCATATGGGATGTCAAGAAGTAGGTAAGTTCAAAGATGTCTTTCTGTCAACATTAAGCGATTGCATTATTGGTATTCTCACTAAAATAGGAGTTGTGGAGTGGGAATTCCATATATCTAAAATGTTTGTCCACTGGCACCTTCTTTAAAAAGTTTTAAGTTTTGTTGTTGTGAAGTTTTCATATTTGATTGTTTT
The DNA here is from genome assembly GCF_027244095.1 of Hemicordylus capensis. NCBI lineage: Eukaryota > Metazoa > Chordata > Lepidosauria > Squamata > Cordylidae > Hemicordylus > Hemicordylus capensis. The sequence continues at coordinate 27,578,700 of NC_069667.1, forward strand.
ATCTTTGAAAATACAAGGGGCAAAATACAAAGACGAGACTCAAGGTAGGAGGGTAATACAGTATCGTGTTTTGCTCATTCCCTCTAGAATTGACAATTGCAAATTAGCTTACCGGAAAACCCTATTTTTCAAAATAGCTTTTCTACTAAGTCTCCTTGGTTCCTGAGTTTAGAGGATTCTTTATATAACCTAATGGAGGACTTCTGAGTTAAACATCCTATTTGTATTACAGATAAAATGAAAGGAGAAGAGAGAAATGTCCTTTGTAAATTGTGGTGGTGACAATTGTTTAAGTTAGCTAATGCTAATTTCCATTTTTCTATATTGTAGTTGGTCATTTTTAGTTCATCATTTCCCCTATGAATTAATCATCCTGTGGCATATGCATTATTAAGATAGTTCCCAAAGCAAGTAGAATCAGAGTCAAATTTACATGGGCTTCAGAAATATTGCTTTGGTTAAGACATAATGCTAGTTTAAAATTATTAAGTGTTGATTTAGCATTTGCTAGCAAGAGCCTTGGGTTTCCCCTGCTCTTCTTTCCCTCTCATGTACAAGGGTTAGAAATATCCTGCTTCTGTTCCTGGTTTAAAATTATCTGGAATTTGTCATTGAATCCTAACCTGAAATAATCCAGTTTCTTCTGAACGCAGTTTGAGAGCAAGACATTGCCAAGCTTGGTCAGAAATTGCAGTTAGAACAAACCAGGAATTGTTGGGTTAAAATGCAATGGCAAATTCTGGTTTTTTTTCTATCAGGAGCCGACAGAAGCAAAACATTTCCTCCCCTCACATGTGAATGCAAGGAAGAAGTGTGAGATCCTAGGTCTCATGCTAATAGAGTTTAGCATAATTGAAAGGTCTGGTGTTGCATTTGAACTTGGCCATTAGTGTAAATATCCACCAGGTTTTTGCAAAAATCCACAGTCATGCTTCTGTTTTTACTCTTAACCCAACTGCAAAAAGAGAATTACTTTGAAAATAAGTTGCCATAAAAACAGTACAGTGCCTATGTGTGTGTTTTAATTATATATAAATGCATAGACATAATCTTCATAGACATGTCATGTCAATATTCTATGTAGACATTAAGCTTTTACAATACTAGTATTTGAGGAGAAAATAAACATCCGTGAAGTCTACTTTCAGGAAGGTTTGGTACCTTAATGTTTGGGGAAAGCATATACTTTGCTTCTCTAATTGTTATTTCAAACATAAAAGTTAAATATCAGAGAGATAAGAAATGTCCAATAATAGAATCTTGGTTCTGATTAAATCAAGCTTCCAAAGCTGCTAAAAAGTTTGCTGAATAGATAATATGGAAATTAATTGAAAATGCTCTGTTTCCACCAACCACTTGGCAAAGAATCAAATATTCCAAAATGTTGACAGACTTCCCAGTGGAATGTTCTGTGTTTTTCCAAAGCTGTTATGATGAATGAACTATTTTGTAGGTTTATTTGTTTTTTGGGTTTTTTTAAAGCAATGTTAGAAGAAGGGAGGGGGGACTTACTTCTGTTCTTCTGATCAAAGCATTGAAAACCAGAGAAATCCCTTTGGGTTTTGCAGTTCCTCTCCACACATGATTTTGCAGCAAAATGTTCCCTATAAATAAGTTATTATCACATTATCTGTAAGCATCAGGAAGAAAGGAAGTTCTAAAGAAGGCTGTGTGGATGGTACAGGCTCTGACCTTTCTTGGTTGCTTTGTGAGCTGCTACAGGTATTGATTACCATCAAAATGGTTTCCTTCCTTCAGGACAGAAAGACTTGCTTCTCAGGAAAAGGGCACTTATTTCCATGAACCTGACTTGTTTGTTCTCTTGTTTTACTTGGTGTTTCTGCTTTGTAACTCTGTATTTGAATTCCTCGTCCTCATATCTTAAATCAACACTCATTTTGTCTCCTTTGTAGATTTTATTACCACAGACTGGGTGGTATGATTTTAGTTATGTTTTGGTAGTGATGAAGGGGTGCCATGAGATGCCAAGAAAGGATCTTGTCGACAACACCATAGACAATGCCATCACCTGTATGCAGTCAAATATACAGTATCTGAGAGTCATTCTGACCAGTAGTCCTGGACAGTGTTTTCATATGGAACGTTGCATTCTTATGATATATTATAGTTCCTTCTCTGCTGCTGGATGAGGACATCTCACATGGGTTATCCTTCCCGCATGCTCCAGAGGGCAGGATTATGCTAATTATAGGAAGCTTTAAGAGCTTGGGAAGGAGAACCCTCCCCAGTTCTCATAGTCCTGCATCCAGCTCCAGAGACAGACTGTTCCTCTATCCAAACATTCTCTTATTCCTTGCTATTCCTTGTTTCTTGCCCATCTAAGGCCCAGTTGCCAGGAAAGGTTAGGAATCTTTTCCTCCCCAAATGGAAGAAACCTACAGCTTTTGCTCACTCAGTCCCACATCCCTATGGTGTGACCAGTCTTTTCGTCACCTTGAATAGAAGTGGCACAGCATGTCAAAATCCCATCCCGACTGGATGACGGTAGACATCAATAACTTTCACCAATTTGTACATAGAACATCCAAACAAGATAACTAAAATGTAACAAATGTTAAAATTCTACCTCCTCCATCCTATGCTGACCATCAAACTTCAGCTGAAATTTCCTCAAGTGTCAACACCACTTTCAGAGTATGCTCAGATTATGGCTTTCCCAAGCCTCCAAGAGACTCGTATTCCACGGTTTGAGTCCACAACTGAGAATTATTCTCTGAACAGCCCTAGAGGATCTAGCTTTGTTCTAACTTAAGAGGATGTTCTCAATCTCAGCAGTTGAATAGCAGACATGCTTCCTTGAAAGAAAGCTTGCTTGTCATTACTGACCTCCCTCTGCAATGCTCAATCTCATGAACGTGTCAAATGTTTGGGGGCACACCCTTGGTACATGCGAGGGATGGTAAAGTTCAACATGCCTGGCTGGCAGCTCTTATGACCTTGAAGTGTGCCCTAAAATGTGCCCCAGAGTTCTCTGAATGGCAGATGCACAGATGGATAAATTGACACTGGAATATTTCCCAGTAAGCAGAAGACGTGAAAACCACTGTTCTAGATCAGTAATTCTCAGTGTTTTTGGAGTCATGGATTGGTACATTATTCATGCACTGTTTTCTGGACCAGGAGTTAGTAAGGGGGTCTCTCCCCCCCAACCCCAGGCACACACACCCTAAAAAGATTTCGGGGCTCATTTCCAGGCAGCCCTTGTTGCTGGATAATGTTCATTTCAAAGAAGTGAAATGAATGTTATCCAGCAGCAAGGGCTGCCTGGAAACGAGCTCCAGAGAGCTCCTGGTGGCCTCCGCTGGCCCAATTTTTTTTTTTTTGCAGGGGTGTGTGTGATTTTTATTAGTGATGCCTCACAGACGGCACCGGTCCATGGACCGGTGGCTGAGGAACACTGTTCTAGATAGCAGTGAGAATGGAGTAGGTAAGAAACAGTGGCAGATTAGACAAAATGAGTTGAGTACTTCAGGAAATACGTTGCTAAACAAAATTTTCTTTGAACAGAAAGAGCAAAAGTAATGTGTCAGTGAATAGAGAAGGCTATGACATTTCATTCATAGAACATTCTGAGCTAACTGACATGTGAGAGTGTACAAAAGGGAATGAGAAAAAGGTACAGGTTTTAGGGAGACCTCTGAAATACATATTTTTAAGTACTAGTTCACTCCTCATTAGTAGAACATATGGTTTGATGCTAATAGAGTTGCTTAGTTTGCTACTGTTGTCAAAGGTATTTGTGGGTGGTTATTGACTGCATGAAACAAAAGACAAATGATCCTTGCTTCCTACATGAAGCCTTTGAAAAACAAAGATACACATATATAGAACAAACCTAGAAGCTATATGGTATATTTAAGACAAAGCAAAATAACACAGATGTTCACTCATTAAGCTCTGCATGTGTATTTAATCCTTCTGATCCATATTTCTGCTTGTGTCATTTTCATGTTGAAACTTGTTTTAAATGGGACCACTAACTTTTTAGGATAGTGACAATAGTATCATCTTTATTGGTGCCCAAAATTGTCAGTATTAAAGATAAGCCCCATTCATTTGATACTATAGTATTTTAGATCAGTGAACAAATCTAAGTTATATTTGTGCTTAATAATGAAAAGTTAAGAGTCTTTGGGAAATGACGTGACCTGAAGGTTACCATAGTAGGGTAAGCTGGTGACTATGACGAAGGATAAAAATAGAATGATTAAGGATGTGAGATCCATTTCACCATAATTCCCCACTGGAAAATATCAAGTATGAAACATTACCTTTATGATTGGAAAACACTACAGAGCCAACAATCCAATGTATTTTTAAGCTTCCTAAATCCCTTGTTAGGGAGGCTTGTCTAACTTGTCAAAGTTAATGTCAAAAATCCTCCAGTGACAATTCTCAACAGAAGATTCAGGAAGACGGCGAGCAGCATCTTTTACAACAAATAGAGATACATTCTGAGGGGCGGGTGGGGTTAGAGCAGATCTTGGCATAAAAGGGATTTTTCGATATAGTAACAAAAGTGACGTTTGCACATCATATCTACTTACAAATAAAAGCAGAGGCTTTGGGGGAATTTGTCCCTTGGGGATGTAACGGTTAGTATCTTGAGGACAAGAGACCAGTGGGTTGCAATTGTGGCCCCATGTGAAGGGAATATGTTGAGCATACCTGATGGAGCTAGGCATTCTCATCATTGCCCAAAGCTGAGATTGGTCATGAAGAGCCAGGGAGTGCCGGTGGTTCTTGACGGTGCAAGGAAAACCGGATGGAATGGAAATTACTTGAACAGAACGATGCTTATCTCTTGTTGCCCATAGACTACACAACTGTGAAACACTGTGAGTACTGTCTCTCGTCTGAAGATCGAGATTTGCCACAGTTTTTACAATGACTTGGCATGCTTTGCCAGTCTTTTTCTCTGCATGTGTCTCATATGGTGAGAAGTGGAATTTCCTCTGTTCTTGGTTTGGATATATTCATTCAAACATGGATAGCAGCAAGCATCTTGTGTGAAGCTCACATTTCCACTACCTATTACTGATTTCCCTACGTAAAGCAGTCTCCTCAAATACATTTGGCAAAATTCTTTCAGGTTTTTATGGCGGTAAACTGACTTTTTTTTTTACATATTGGGTTACCCTATGTCAAAGTATTCTAAGTCTTGGGCAAGATCACTACATATGAAGATATGATCCTAGTTCACCACAAAGTCTCCAACATTTAGGCCCAGTTCAGGCGTACAAGTTAATTGGAGTTAAGCATGGCCGAGGTTTCAGTTCTTCACTTCAAATTGCGTCGCAGACGTTCACCAAACCGTGGCCAGCCAAACTCCAGTTGAAGGAGAGGAGAGCCCCTCCCTGCTGCCCGGCCACCGCCATGGCACATACCCACCGCTGCTATGATTGAAGTTTGGAATAGGCACGGAACTGCAGTTATAGCTGAGTCAGCATTCGGGTGCAACGCTTCGGCAGCAAAACCTCAGTTGTTGGCGGCGAAACTTAGAGTTAACCAAAGGTTCCAACTGGAGTTTGGCATGGCAAACTGGAGTTAGCTTTAGGCCGGTAACCATGGTTTTGTGCATACGGGCATACTGCAGTGACAACCTCAGCCAGCCATAACATGTGCTTATCCTGCTCATCAGAACTCAGCCTTATTTGAATCTTCAGGAATCATGATTTGCTAAAATCTGGAACTTGTTGGTACAGGGCCAGCTCTCTTTCCAACACAAGACTTTTGCTCTTCCTAACTATAAGTCTTGTTTCTTACTAGATTTGTTGTCCTTTTAAAAATTATACTGGCACACAAAAAAACCCCTGCATATACAAGACTTGAAAGGTTGAATGGGGTGCTTATTTGGTAACTAGTCTTACAGCTATTCTAAATGTGAAGGAAATTCAGAGAGGTAAAATAAAATAATAATGCAGACCAGTGGAATGTTCTGAGTTCTGTCTGATGTTGTTTGTAGTTTTTCTTTTGCACATTCCGACAAAAACTGAAGGAAAACAAGTGCAGGGAAAAGGAACAGAAATTCATGAATGTGAATCAACATTGTACTTTCTTTTTCCACTTACTCTCGTGTCTGTTAGGTTTCCCTACAGACATCATTTTTTTAAAGCATAATATAATTGAAATATTGGACTTTGTCCTCAGTCCCAATTTGTACTGTGGATATGACTTTATATAGTTCCAGCAGCAGCTTACAAGACTTTGAGGGACCAAGGCAAAACACTGGAGAAGATTTATCATGTGTTTCTTATAAAGCATTTGAAGCTGTAGGTTTTCATAGGGATAATACAGAAATATAGTTTCAACTACAATCTCTGAAGATGCTGCAGAGATTGTGATAGTTGTTACTTTTGATCATTATGTGTCTCTGGGCTAAGTTTTTAAAAGAGAGAAACCTAAAAGCATCTATTCATCTTTCAACTTTTGGCCTGCCATGATGGTTGTATGTGTGTTCTGTTTTTCAGATAGTTTCCTCTCCCTTTAAATAAATAATCCTAAATAACAGCAAACTAAGCTTGAATACATTTCTTGAGTAAACCTGAAAGTTTCTTCAATATGGAAATCCTAGCACAGTTTTTGCTCCTTAAATATTGCAACTAATAGAAAGTGTAGAAGTGCAGACAGCCATTCTTTTGTCAGTGTCCAAGTTCTCAGCCCATCTCCACTTGCTTTGTCAATCCATCCATCCATCCATCCATCCATCCATCCATCCATCCATCAATCATATGTTATACCACCTGTTATGTACATCTCTAGGCAGTGTACAAAATTTAAAATTAAATTTAAAAGTCAACACAGATTAAAATACATGAGACACAATGAAAACAATTAAAATTACTAAAATGAATTCTAATTAAAAGCTTGCGAGAACAGGAGAGTCTTGAGGGTCTTCCTGGGGGCGAGGGAAGAGAAGGAGATGTTCTTATTTCAGCAGGGAACATATTCCAAAGCCCCGGGGCAGCCACAGAGAAAGCCCAGTCCTGGGTCACTGGTGGCAACCTTAACTGGACCTCTCCAGAAGATTGTAATAGGTGGCAGGGTTCATGACAAAGGAGGTGCTCTCTTAAATATCCTGGACCCAAACCATTAAGGGCTTTATAGGTAATAACCAGCACTTTGTATTTCACCTGGAAACATATCAGCAGCCAGTGCAGTTCCCTTAAAACCGGCATTATGTGGTCCCTTCGTGTTGTCCCAGAGACCAATCTGGCTGCCTCATTCTGTACCAGTTGTATTTTCCGGACTATGTACAAAGGCTGCCCCACGTAGAGTGCATTACAGTACTCAAGGCAGGAGCTTACAAGCCTACATACTACTTTTTTAAAGGCCATTTACCTCTAGGAATGGACGTAGCTGACGTATCAGCCGAAGCTGATAAAAAGTGCTCCTGCCACTGCCTCAACCTGAGAAACTGGGGAGAGCTTTGGGTCCAGGAGCACTCCCAAGCTACGTACCTGGTCATTCAGTGGGAGTGTAAACCCATCCAGAACAGGCAGATCTAAACCATCTCTCGGGTTCTGACCCCCCACAGTCAGTAGGAAAGGAAAGATTGTGCTGTTGAGTCGGTGTCGACTCCTGGTGACCACAGAGCCATGTGTTTTTCTTGGTGGGATACAGGAGTGGTTTAGCATTGCCTTCCTCCCACGCAGTGTGAGATGATGCCTTTGCCGTTGTCACTGAAGTGAGCATCCGCCTCCAGCACCTTCCTGTATCACTGCTGCCCAATATAGGTGACTATATATATCTATTTACTAGGCACAGTCTGGGAAGCACACTGGCGGGGATTCGAACTCACAGCCTCTTGCTCCCTAGGCAAGCTGCTGCGCCACTGCAGCTGATCCACAGTCAGTACCTCCATTTTATTTGGATGCAACTTCAGTTTCTTATCCCTCATCCAGCCAATTACTGCCTCCAGGCAGGTGTTTAGGGAAGATATGTATTTTATTTATTTATTTGTAGAATGCCGGACAGCATGGAAATTGGCCTTGAGGAGGTTCACATAACACGCTTGCTGGGAGTGTGTGCTCATGGTTCCTGACGACATTTATTTATTTGGTTTCTGACAATGTTTGTTTGTTTATCAAATTTGTACACCGCCCCAAACTTTCATCTCTGGGAGGTTTACAATAGCATAAAACCAGTCAACATACCAACATTAAAATACCATCATCTTCCCAGCTTCTGGGCTTTTGAAGCGGTCCACAATGTTGTGTAGAAATGTGTCAATATAACATTTTGATGCATGTTGAAAGAAAGGAAATATAGCTTCCATGTTCTGTTAAGGCCTCATCGGGTGTAGTGGGGGCTTCTTGGGGCTTCTTCTTGTACATTGCAGGATCATTGTGCAGAGTCTGAGACACACAATCTTGCTAGTTTCCCCCGAAGTCCATATACCTGCTGAATTGCTGTGCTGTGTTGCTATTCCGATAGCGCTGATGTGCCAGTTTTCAAAACTCATTCCCTCACTGAATTTCTCACAGTGGCTTACCTTGCTAAGAGTCCTAATCCTTTATGACATCTCTCAGAAGTCCTGTGTCAAACATGCTGCCTCTTCATCAGCCCCGAAACGGAGTGCCAACAGGGTCTCCCTCTTCTCCTACCCATTGGGAAACACACAGTTGGCCTACTGCTTTGCTCACTAGTCTCTGGCTTGTTTGTTTTTGCTTGTCACCATCACAGGTGGTTTGAATTTGTTATTCACTCCATGGAGGTAATAAAATATTCAGGTGCGTACGGAGGGATGTAAAAGTTTCTTTTGCTCTTCCTCCAGGAGAAGTAGGTGAACAACTGGTGGGAAATGTTAAACCCTAAGCTCTCCCTGTGTTGTACATTAACTCCCCATTAATCAGGAGTTCATCGTACTAATGGGCTATGACAATAAATTAATCCCACCCCCACTTCAGATAACTTTTCCTTCTTCTTTTTTTTGGCAGTTAGGCTAATTTAAAGCAAAAGCCTTTGGGACCTCAGCCAGTCTTCATTACCAGCGCATGACCGCTTTGTAACCAACTGCATCTTTAATATCCAAGGAGATTTGCGCATTACAGTCAGTTTCTTTCTTCTTATTTTTAATAATTTACCTTCGAGATTTTCTTCACAACTATGCTGGTGTGCAAAGATCTGTTTGTCAAACCTCGAGATGTATAGTATGTGCGAAACTCATTAATTTTGTATTTTTCTTCTTGGGGAAGTGAAGCAACAGAGCTGGCTCTGTGGAACACAAGAAGTCTACTTCTATGAATCCTAATGGAGATCAGGAGCTCTCTGGAACCTTACTTCTCACTACAGGCTGCTCCCTCAGTAGCGGATAACTTGCCTCAGTGAAATCATTTCCTAACCAAGAGAGAGACAGGCCTTTCTTTCTCTAGATTCCACATAAAGCTTGTTTGTGGGGTTTTTGCAACCTCTGCCATGATCATATTTATTTTGGTCATTAAGAAAATTGTGCCCTGATTCATACGATCATTTGAATCTAGGTTTAAATCGGTTAATAAAATTAGCGTGATTGTTGTACACTGATACCAAGGCAGAAATCTCACTTTCATCTCAGACTATAAACCATCTTGGTGTGGGTTCCATACAGTCACACTAATGTTGGTAAACCACATTAAACCTTGAGTCAAATGATTGTGTGAACCAAGCCACTTTTTCGTTTGATTTAGCATGCAAATAAAGTTCTTCTAATATCTAACACTAGTATTTTTAAGCCCGTTATGATAACGGGCGCTAGCTTTCTATCCCGTCTTTTCTGTCTCTCTCTCTCTCTTTCTGTCTCTTTTTTTCCCCCTTGTCCCCTCTCTCTTTTTGTTTTTGTTGTTGTTGTTGTCTCTGTTTTTGTTCTTCCTTATTTTGCTTATACTTTGGGGGGGGGGGGTTGTGTGGATGAATAACGGCCAAAATGGCCCATGAGAAGGTGGCCGCCCCCGCCTATCGCCCTCCCGCGCACCCAGCTGCCGGAGCCCACCTTACCCGCTCCAGCCCGAAGGAGAAGAGAGGAACTCGGGAACAGAGCTACTCTCTGTGTTAAGCTGCTGCCCATACTGTCGCAATGGACGCAATAGGCGTCCTTTGCGTCCATAGCGGCAGTTTGAGCAGTGACTTAGCACAGAGAGGAGCTCTGCTCGTGAGCTCCTCTCTTTTCCCTCGGGCTGGAGCGGGTAAGGTGGTCTTCGGCAGCTGGGTGGGCGGGAGGGCGATAGGCGGGGGCGGCGACCTTCTCATGGGCCATTTTGGCCCTTAATCTTTTGGGGGGGGGAGCGGGGAAGGTGATTTTGGGCAGCTGGGAGGGAGGGTGAGCAGGCGGGGGCGACGGCTGTGAGCGGGCGGGGGCCTCGTTGGCGGCTTCGCCGCCACCTCGGCCAGCTTCCCTGTCCCCCGTCTCGGTCTTCCCCCGCCGCCATTGCCCTCGCCTTTTTCAGGGCGGCCGCTTCTGGTTGCCTCGGCCTCCTCTCGCCGTGCCGCAGCTCATGGCCGAGGCGGCGGCTCCGCCGTCGCCTCGGCCACTTTCCCCCGCCGCCACACACCGGCTAATGGCCGCCCGTGGCTGTGGGACACTGGTGTCTGCAGTCCTGTGTCCCTTGGGCTCTTCTGGGCCTGCGCTTTGCGCAGGCCCAGAACAGCCCAGGGAGGCAGGGACGCAGATCCCCAACATTCCAAAGCCACGGCCACTCACTTAGCCTTTTATTATATAGGATGAATTTTGTCTCTTTGGGGCATTAAATGTTCCCCTCTCCCCCAGCTTTCCACCTCAACTTGCTTGTTGGTTTTAATCCCTCCTCATCCCTACCCAGTTAAATAGTTTTCTAAAGCAGTCAAATGCTGCAGCTCAGCAACCTTGCCTGCTTAACTGTTCTGTTCATACATGGTTCCCCACCCGCCCCCAACTAAGAAAAAGCTTTCTTAACATCTGCTCTAAAGTTTTTGCTTTGTTTTCCCCCCCCCCACATATACCCTTTTGTCTTAGCATCCTGGCTAGAAAGTGAAATGTTCCGCTAAAACCTTTATGTACTTTAATCAAGTCTCCTTTTAACATAATCCAAAAAGACAACTGCCACATCAAACCTGCTCATTTGGCCTCTCACATTTTACTGTTTCCTTCTCTAGAACATAATCCATTTTTTAAAAGTTGCTGTTTTTCTTTACAAAGAAAAGGGCCCTTATTAGAGGAACATAACTTTAAACAGTCACGTAAAAGAAATCTGTGTTGTAGACAAAAGCAAAGGATACTGCAAGATTTGAGAGCTAATGCAGTTGTTTTACATCAAATGTGCAGCAGTCATCAAAAGTCACTCGGTATCGTTCCTCTTCTTTAAATGCCCAGTAGAGTTTAATGTTGTAATTTCACAATATGAGGTAAGTTCAGCGACATGTTTTTGAGCAAGAATGAGAAACTCTGCATGTGGCAGCCATTTTCAACAGCAGCACTTGGGTTTTAAGGTGCTTTCGGAAGTTTAGCTTGGCCCTTAAAATCAGGCAGCATAATCTGAAATGCTATTTCTGTGTTGTTGCAAATTACAGCAGTATTCCACTGTCTGCACTTGTTTCCTATTCTTTTGTGATGCATTGAAGTTAGGTTTTACCTAACTGTACCTCTAAGGGGTGGCTTTCCACATCTGGGTGCCGGTCTCCTGCTCTCCCCATCCCATCCGCCCAGCAAGCTCTCTGAGGCCCAAAATCACTCTCCGAAGAGCACACATGCCTTGTTCAGATAGCACAGTTACAAAGCATCAATAGCTCTGACTTCTCCACCTTTGCGAATCTCTTTTCCTTTTGTAGTTTAAAATGCTTTCCCTGAAGGATTCTGTTCACGAATAGCAATACATAGGTTTGGAGGTTCCATATTAGCAGTATTGCCCAAAGATAGAAGTGTGTGTGTGTATAATAACTCTGGGGATATAGAAGTCGCCTTATACAGACAGTGTCTGACCATTGGTCCATCTCGCTCCGTATGGTCTACACTGGCTGGCAGCATCTCTCCCAGGACTTCACGCCGGCATCTTTCTCAGCCCTACCGCAAGATGAAACTGGGGCCTTCTGCGTGCCATGTTCTTGCACTGTACTGTGGCCCCATATCCAAAGTAGGCTGTTACTTTCTTTGGTTTCCCCTTCTATTTATTTTTTAAAGGTCAAGAGGTAAATGCATCATGCTTTTAATTTCAGTGGCTAGAAAACTTAGCCCTATTTTGGAGTAAGCTCTTGGCATCACCCAGTTACTTGAAAGAAGAAACATTCATAATAATAACAATTAATCTTCATTGCCTCTTACCATTTGGGAAAAATCATTTGAATGAAATAGGCAGATAACAAGGTAATCTGGACTTTTAAAAAGTAAAAGCTTTGCATTTTTATTGCTTTTATAAGCACATTCCAAATCCTGATATTAGCCTTAACCCCCTGTAAGTTTGTCTTCATAGTCATTTCATCAAGGGAGAGTCAAGGGACTAAAACTCGTATGCCACAAAATTAATAGGGATAGAAACACCCTAGACTTTCGGAATAGATGGGCCAGGTCCTCCAAGACATTTTAACTTTTATGTTTACTGTTGCTTACCTTCTTGATAGACACGTTACTGAGGCAGAAAAGGCAAATAGTTTGATGAGGGTTTCATAGATTTTATTTTATCAGGACTGTTGCGCTGCTCATGTTATATTTTATTTAGCTTATTCGTAGTTTCTAGTGGGCACGCTTGTATTGCAGTCTGTTCATATAGGAGAGGCCTCTCTTTTCTTACAGTGTATTGGGCTGACTTTGTAGACTCTGTAGAGCCTCTTGAGAGCAGGAATGGTTTTCTCCTTTTTCTCAGTCTCGTTGCTATGTAAACTCCTGTGTGAACTTTCTGTTGAAAAGCTGTATATATATATATATTTAATCATAATTAACAAGAGTCTATAGGAGTTTTGGATGGTGAAAATTTTCAAAGATATGAAGTATTCATGAAAAGCAAGAGAAGGTGCTTTAAAAATGGTGAAAGGATAGAGTACTTGAGGTAGGTAGTTGCTAGGTGGAAAATTAAACTTCCTTGCCAATGTGTCTTGACCTCAGTTCCTAAGGAAAGAGCCACTTGAGTTGTCAACATGGCAGCACACTATGCTTCTTGTACTGCTGCTCTCCAGAAGCCAGGGCATCCCCTGGGATTGATCTCTCTCCCTCCCTCCCTATCCCGTGTTTCAGTGGAGCTTCTGCACAATTGGGTTTTCCAATAATTATAGGTGGCAGAGGGAATGTCAGGGCAAAACAACCAGTTCTCTTAGCATAGCTTGTAGGACAACTGCTGTAATGGTTCCATGGTGAGCCTAGGGAACCAGATTTGCCAGTGTTATATCTAAAATGTATTTGCTGCAGTGCCAACTCTGTGCCAGACCCTTTACAAATATCTCTCTCTCTCTCTCTCTCTCTCTCTCTCTCTCTCTCTCTCTCTCTCTCTCTCACACACACACAGACACACACACAGACACACACACACACACACATACGTTTCTTATTAGCAATAGTGTAATTCGCAGGATATTTTCCAACTTGGATGTTTTGGTTTTTCTTCTTGCTTTTATTTTTGTGAGCCTCCCCGAGAATATTGATATTGAGGGGCGTAGACATTGAATAAAAAGAGGACACCTTTTCTTATTTTCTGGCACTGGAAATATTATACTTCCTCTTTTAGACTTTTCTCCAGTGTTCATTTTATAAATGATTATACTGCTTTTCACTGAGGGGACTGTCCAGTTTGTAGAAACAGTATCATGTGGCGTAGGTAAAACCATGCACCATATCAATGATGTATTGAAAGTCGAGCCAGTGAAATGATCTGATGACCAAGCTAACAGACTGGTGCATGTTCCTGTTAAATGCTTCATTGAATGTTGTAGAGGTGCCTGTAGCAATCACTCTAGCAATCACTTGTTTGCTGACACTCAGTAGCAGCAACTATCCTCAATCATGGCATGGATATGTGAGAAATAAATAAGAGAGAGAGAGAGAGAGAGAGAGAGAGAGAGAGAGAGAGAGAGAGTGTGTGTGTGTGTGTGTGTGTGTGTGTACACACACACACACACACGGTTTACTTGCTCAGTTTTCAGCATTCCATTGAAAGAGGTGATGGGGGCGGGGGATATAAATTGTGATGAAAACTGCAACACATGCTTAGTAGAGTTGAGAGAAAGGAGCAGGATGCAGAATCCCAGGCTTCCAGGATCTGGTTCTAATGTGTCTTATGGGAGAGAGGTGGAGGAGAACTGACTATCAAAACCATAGAGAAGCCTTTGAAAAGCACTGAAGAAGCAATCAGAATAATTTGAAGGGTTCAAATGGTAAAGCCACTTTGCTTGTTCTAGTTCAGCCGATAACGTAGGGTATCAGCTGTAGTTGGGTCAGACTAGATAATAAGGCTGTTCCCGCAAGCAGCAGCCCAGCGACGCGTGTGGAGTGCTGAGATTCCTCCCAATCCCTCCATGCAGCGCCCTTCAGGTGCAAGGACTTCCTCCTCTGGCTTCCTGCCCTGCCACTTGCGTCATTAACTTTGGCCTGTCTTCTCTGAGAGCCACGCTTTTAAGTTTGAACGCCTACCCAGAAGTGAAGAAACTGGCACAGTAGGATGGCGGCAGTGCCCTCTTTTCAGGCCTGCCAGAGCTTGGCAGCCTCCCCAAACAAGTGGACTCCCTTCAAGTAAGTTTCCCCACTGCAGTATGGAAGGTTTGGTGGGGTTTTTCCCTTCCTCCCTGTGTCTGGAAGTTTCCTTGTTTGTTTATGGACTTGGTGGCGCAGCAGGGAAATGCTTGACTAACAAGCAGAAGGTTGCCGGTTCGAATCCCCGCTGGTACTATATCGGGCAGCAGCGAGATAGGAAGATGCTGAAAGGCATCATCTCAGACTGCGTGGGAGGAGGCCATGGTCAACCCCTCCAAAGACAACCACAGGGCTCTGTGGGCGCCAGGAGTCGAAATCGACTTAACGGCACATTTTACTTTACAGAGCATGTAATAATTACTTGTTAGAACTCTGCTGTGTTACCATGGGTTACCCATGTCAGAAATGTTCTATGAAAGATACCTGCTGCCTTACTTACACTATTCAGTGTATTCTTAGCTGATTTATTAACGCCGAAGCCTGAATGTTATCAGGGAGAGGAAAGCAGATAGCTCTCATCTTCTTGTTATCTTATTGGAGCTGTCCCAGGATAAAACTGGATGCATTATGATATCTCTAAAATCATGTTATAAAAATTACTGCTGAAATTACCAGCCAGCACCCAAGCGTTAAGATTTTTATCCTTGGGCATTAAAATATTTGGGGGAGGCTTGATTTTGAAGATAAGGCTGATTGCAATGAGGAGGAGGAAATCTTTTTTGGTGGAGCCCTTGTTGTGGAACCTTCTGCTTAGAGATACCTGTCCACTTACTCATTGTATTCAGTCAGGAAGACCACAGAACAGAAAGTTGTTCATTTGATTGGGCTGTTGCTGCTTTTAAGTTATTGGGATAGTTTGGTTATGCTCTAATTGTTCTGATTTTATTTTATTGTATGCTCCATTTGTTTTAGTTTATTCTTTTCTTCTTTCTTTCTTTTTTAACTTGGATAGATAACTTGTTGTCTGGATACCAGCTTCCATATTATGTACTATCACAACTTCCAGAAAATAATCAAAGAAAGCTCCACACTACTTTAGCCTTGAGTGACAATAAAGTGTGAATGATGGTAGCCAGTGTGTATCAGAAACAGAAGATTGCAATGGTCTCCATGAGTGGAACGACAAAAAGTCATTCTACCCCTTCGGACCACTGCAACACCCTCTCGTCCTGGGCAAAAGTTCAGATGAAAGTTCCAGGTACAATAACAGTATCCTAACATAGTAAAGCTGAGCAATCAAAGCCCTATCCAAACATTATGTTGTATGAGCATACAGATGTCTGTACACTTGTACATGTTTTAGTGTGAATGGCTGCATTTATATGCTAAGCAAACCTGGGAACAGGCCCCTCAAATGCATGGTACATATAGGAAGTGTACTGCTATACCTGTGTTCAACATAATGTGTGGGTAACTGTTCATGTGTACACATCTATACCTGTACTCACTATAGAGGTGGCCCTTGTTATCCGCTGTCCTGGCACCCACGGTTTCACATATCTGCAGTAGGGTAACGTAGACCCAACCTCATTATCCTTGGTTTTTAAAATAGGCAGAATTCGCCTACCTGCAGTTCCTGGTTGGCCAGAAATGACTTCCAATGTCATTTCTGGCTACCATTTTGCAGGATGGAGACAAAAAATCCCGCAATTTTTTTACAGAAAATCAGAGGAAATTGGGGATTTGGGAGGTTCATTGCTGGACAGGTGGATACGGTAGAGCATGGTACATATTTTATTTCATGTACTTCTGCCTCTTCCCCACTTTTTAGCCCCTTTTAACGTCAGGGACCCTAATCCCCCAGTTTCCACTGTTTCAAGGTCTCTTTATCCATGTTTTCATTTCCTGCGGTTGTAGTCTAGAATGGAACCCCCGTGGATATCGAGGGCCACCTGTAACTCATGCAGATGTTGAATAGCGCTCAAGAGTCCATGCATGATGGGAGCTATTCGCCACTGATTGTGATGCCTGCTGAACATCCTTTTGTTGGATGTTCCTGCTGAACATCCTGAACATTATTTCAATCTTCTCTTTATTAGCTTTGGCTAGTTTAATCTACCTTCAGTTCCCCAACATAGCCACATATTCAAGATGGTTGAGGTCATGACTCTGTCTGCTTAATTCAGCTGTTTGTGCAAGTGATCCAGTTTAACTCATTGCAAAAGAAGCTGGCTGACTTGAGTTGGAGAGGAGAGCTGGTCTTGTGGTAGCAGGCATGACTTGTCCCCATAGCTAAGCAGGGTCTGCCCTGGTTGCATATGAATGGGAGACTTGATGTGTGAGCACTGCAAGATATTCCCCTCAGGGGATGAAGCCGCTCTGGGAGGAGCAGAAGGTTTCAAGTTCCCTCCCTGGCTTCTCCAAGATAGGACTGAGAGAGATTCCTGCCTGCAACCTTAGAGAAGCTGCTGCCAGTCTGTGAAGACAATACTGAGCTAGATAGACCAATGGTCTGACTCAGTATATGGCAGTTTCCTATGTTCCTAAGATCCAAAAGAGAAGAGTACTGACGTGTTATTGGCAGCTCAATAATTCAAGGAGTTGAAAATTAATAGTTTTCAGCAAGAGGTATCCAAATATTAGAAAGAAGTTGGAAGAGGTGGCCAGAATGGCCAGGTAGATTCTGAATATGTGACCATTTTTGTGTGAGTTCAAATCCCCATTCAACCATGATACTTGCTGGGTGACTCTGGGCCAGTCACTTCTCTCTCAGCCTAACCTACTTCACAGGGTTGTTGTGAAGAGAAACCTAAGTACGTAGCACACCGCTCTGGGTTCCTTGGAGGAAGAGCGGGACATAAAATATAAAAATAAAAATAAAAAATTTTCAAGTTATAGTGGTTTTTTTGAGGAAAATAGACACATTCTGGATGTAAATGGATTGATGAATACAGCATTTCATTTGAATAAACAGTTCTGTTTAAAGTTTAACTGAATGTGAAGATCTTTGAAAGAAAGAAAGTGGCATTGTGAAAATCTAAGTTCCTACTATATTTAAACTGTTAAACTGTATTTAACATTTTTAACTACCCCTGCTAACTGAGAAAGTAAAGTAAAGTGTTCCATCAAGCCGATTTTGACTCCTGGCACCCACAGACCCCTGTGGTTTTCTTTTGGTCGGGATTGACCATTGCCTCCTCCCACGCAGTCAGAGATGATGCCTTTCAGCATCTTCCTATATCGCTGCTGCCCAATATAGTACCAGTGAGGATTCGAACCGGCAACCTTCTGCTTGTTAGTCAAGCATTTCCCTGCTGTGCCATTAGGAGACACCTTTTAAAGTGGCGATTCTCTGATATTCATTTATTTACTTGCTTACTTTATTTATTTATTTATTTATTTAACCAACATATTTCTATACCACCCAAAACTTATGTCTCTGGAAGGTTCACAACAGATAAAAACAGCATTAAAACATTAGTTAAAAACAAAAACAAGAAATTTAAAACACAACAATTTAAAAAAATGTAAAACAATATTCTAAAACCACATTAAAAACAAAACAGGAGGAGAGCAACTGGCCCTCTCCAACCCCAGCACCTCATCCCCCCCAGTAGCTGTTGCTGGTATCTGCCTTTTGTTTCTTTTTAGATTTGGAACCTTTTGGGGATAGGGAGCCACCTTATTTATGTTTAATTTTTTATGTAAATCGCTTTGAGGACTTTGGTTTAAGAGTGGCATATAAATATCCATCATGGTAGTAGTTAGGATTTGCAAATTGTGTGCTTTTTCTATGGTTTGGAAATGTTGCTACTTGTTGTTTCCTTCAACGAAATGCTGCATAGTAGATTTAATACTGGATTTTTGTCCATTGAGTGAGCACAGGTATTTCAGAACTGCACTTTGAAGTGTACCCATACTCAGTCGAGGACTTGTTCACTTGTTCAGAGTTTATTCATTAATAATGTTGTAACATGTGTATTTGTTTTTTTAAAAAAAATGTTATTCACCTGGCGCTTTCAAAAGTGACATGCTTTTTCTCCAGGCAACTAAAATACAAGTCAAGTCTGTACACAAACAAGGTTGCCTCAATTTGCTGCGCATAAGTAATGGAAGAATCCTGTGTGTTCCACATTCCTAATGCAGGAGGCGCTGAAGGAGAACAACAAGAGAAGAGAAATGGAAGAGAAGATTAAGAGAGCCAAGCTGGCGAAGGAGAAAGCAGAACGTGAGAAGCTGGAGCGGCAGCAGAAGAAGAAGCAACTGATTGACATGAATAAAGGTAAGGGGTGTCATTTGTAGCTGTGGTGTGGAGAAAGACAAGATCTGCTCAAGTCAAGACCACTCTCTGTCAGTAATAAAAATGCTTAATTGCTTCATTAAAGGTAGAGAAACAGAGGTGCCGTTTCCTGTATCTTCACCATGCCTGGTTTTATGTTCCTTCTGCTGCCATCATTTGTTACATGCTGTCCCTTTAGAGGCATTTTCTGTTGAGTTATTGACGTATTTTCATTTGGTACACTTAAATAGTTTTTTAAAATGGATTTACTTGTTTTAAAAAGTTCTTTATCTGTGCTGTTTTAATTCTTATTCGGAACACCTCTCTATAAAGAGAGAGTGTGAGGCAGTGAACATCTTTCCTCTGCAGCTTGTAGGTTCCCCACCATAGCTGGATATTCTCTCAATAGTACTTCTTATGAGCTGCAAAATCTGGTTCAGCTGTGAGCCTTGTTGCAGACTGACAATCAGATATGATTTTTAAAAGCCCTTCGTTGGGCTTGCTGGTTCGGTGAAATGATACTCTGTTGTATGTGAGGGCATTGCTATGAGGAAGGGCACGTGGAGGGGGAGGAGGAATCAATAGGCCTTCATATCTGTGCTTTGCAAAGTTCCAGACGACTGTTGAAATGCATGCTTTATTTTCCATCTCTTTGGATTCTCACAACTGAGAAGGGAGATGACACAAATACGAATTAGATTGAGCGAGAGATTACTTCACCCTGCAGTTTGCAGTTCCCCCTTCTGTGATCATTTCAGTTCTGTTGTGAGGCAGAGTTTAATCCATCCCAATCACAAAACACATAAAAATGCTCAGTGTGTGACTGTAGCTTGTCTTTCAACCCAGTGAGCAAATCTGACAGGATTCAGTCCTAGCGAAATAACAGTATTTCTCTCTTGACAAATCTTATGTAAGATGCCAAGGTATGTTCGTTTTATACCTGAACACGCTGTAATTAGGGTGAATTGAGGTAGCAGGAATGAGCCAATTAGGAGGGGAGTCTTGAAATAGAAGCACTGGGACCTGTTGTTGTTGTTGTTGTTGTCGTCATCGAGGAAGACGGTGTCTTGCATCCCTAAGCTGATATTGTGCAGAGCAGCTCCTCTTGTGTGGGTCTTTAGCTCAAGACTTGGACTCACCGTCTTCAACACTGAGCGCAGACTCCCGCACTGTCATCATGGCCCTGGTGCTCCATCTTGGTGCCTGCAGCAGAGCATGGCCTCCTCCTTGTTTTGCTTTCCAATTTCTGAGGGCATTTTTACACATCCTCCTGCTGTGTTCCCTCTTGAACCCTCCAGCGAAAGAGAGGAACTTGGGGTGATTTCTTTATAACTCCCCTTTTTTCCAGCATGATGCCAATAGTCCCAAGAAGTTGGTCATGGATACTCACAGGTAAAGACCACATTGATAGGTGTTCATCTTTGGAAACATTTTAGATACCTTGCTGCATTTTATGACCGTGATGAATTAGGTTTGTTTCAGATTTTTGTGTGTCTCTGACTGACTATAGTTGCATATTGTGCCAGTACTTTAAGCACGCAGGTATAAATCCCTTTATTTAATTAGTTTTCAAGACTGTCCCCTACCCAGGCATGTGAATGCTCCCCCCGTTCGCCTTCCCTTCACATATGCCAGAAGGAACTATTCTACTTCTGATCCCGATTTAAGAAGAAACCAGAATCTGTTGTGATGTTCATACCAGGTGATCCCGGCTGATTCTAGTGAAAGTTACTAAATAAACCAGAATATGAAGCTGCAATTTCAGGCTAAAGGAAATTGCCAGGGGGAAAAACTATTGCACTTTGAATTTTGGCAAGAACTTGAGAATCTTGTGAATTGGTGATGAGCAACCCACCCTTTCCCCTATAATGCCAAATTCATACTCCATCTTAATGTTAGCTAATAGTGACATTTGTATACGTAGCTCAGCAGACATAACAATGTATTTAAGGAACTTTTTAAATATTGAAGGCATGTAAATAAGGCAAGGGAGAACCGCAGTAAAGGACACAGGGGCTTTTAAGAACAAAAAATTCTACAGCAGCAATTTTGATGCAAATGTTATTTAATTAGAAACAGTTTCAGTCTTCATTATATCCGATTACCATGGCAATTAAAATCACCTGTTAACTAGAGGTACATGGATAAAGGGAAGAATGAGCTGCCTCAATCACAATTAGTATTGAATTAATTGTTTTGAAAGGTATATTAACATTTCCCCTTAACGCAGATGAAGATAATGGAGTGGAGTTCATTACTGGGAGTTGATGGCTATCTGGGATGTCAAGGTATTCAGCTTCTGGAAACATATTAGCATCCCAGTAGCTGAATCAGAAGTCACTTCATAAGCTCGTATCTATTAATATTCAAATTACATGATTGCTAATAGCTCCATCTTATTTAGTACAATGGGTCTAATGCTGTCATAAATGTTTGACATACCAATGGAAAGAGACCCAGCAGCAGATTCTTAGCACTTATGTACCTACACCATGAGTCTCATCATGGCCTGATTCTCACATACATTGTCCGGTCTTGGTTTTGTTACACTGGTTACACTAATCTGATGACTGGCAGCTGAATCTGAGAATGGACTCTGTGGCAGGAAAATGTGTCTGGAGTGTTTTTGCAGAGTCATTTACATTTCTACCTGTGCTGTTCTATCTTGATGTTGCTTTCATCATATGATAAAAACATGGATGTATGGACCATGCCTAATTCATCATTCCACCTGGTGTTCTAGTACGGTAGTGAGCTATAATCTGGGTGCATGGCGAAACACCGTCACTATGACCTCATTTACTTGCAGCTCTGCATGCTAATTGGTCATAACTTGTGCCCTTCAAGATGGGCATATGGAACAGAACAAGGCGGCAAATAAGGATGCTCAGAATATTGCTGTGTACCCCCAAGCCTTGTCTCCCTTCAGCAGTTGCTCTGTAGTCACTTCTTGCAGTGCCTGCTCCCCTCTTTCGCTGGTACTTTGTGCTCTGGTTTGTGTAGTCTGGAGTATGTGGTAGCTGGATTGGTGGCTGGTCCTGCTTCTGGTCCCTAAACTGACCCTTGACAGTTGACCTTGAATGGCTTGTTGGTCCCTTGCATTTTGTTTTAACTCCATACATGAAACCTTGCTTGCGTACACCACAGTAATGGTTCAGCATATGATTCCTCACAAGAAAGGGAGTATGTGTGCATGAAAATTGTCCTCTAAAGCTCTTGTGAAATAATCGAGATTCAAACTGAGTTGTTAAATGCGTTGCTGCATGTACTTTTGAAAGAAGATAAGGAAGCAGTAGATTGCATCTTTATTGAAAGGCAGAAGGTATTTGTTCCAAACCTTTTCTAGTGCAGATATTCTGTGTCACTTTGCTCGTTTCAGTCTGTCTAGCTTCCAGTCAGTCCTCCTGTGAGGGCTTCTCACCAACTCCTGGAGGTATTCAGGCACACCTGTGTCATGCTCATCCCCCTTCCCATGTAAGTTAACAGTGAAGTGCCGGACTCTCTGCACTGAGAGAGAGAGTTTTCATAGCTTCACAGGATGTCACAGAATGCCAATCTATCGACTGTATTTTTTTCTTTATTTGGGGGAACATTTTATTAGATCATTTGAGCTATAGTTGCATACGTTATAGTTGCACGGCATGTTTTCTCAGCACTACCTTCTTCACTAAGGCAAAATTACAAGCCATCACTTACACTATGTACCTGCGTATTAGGTACACAGACCTAATAGGGTTTGGCCGGGGGAGGCGGGGTGGGTGAAGGCCAAACAAGTGTCAGAGATTATTTACTATGCAAGCTAAGCTATGGTTTGGGGTTCTTTTAGATCTGTGCCTTGAGATGATTTACTTAATGAGACAGGGATATTGTGAGCTACTAGAAATCCAGTTAGCCATGATGCCCTGCAGATCTGAGCAGGCTTTTTCGCAAGGACAGTTGCACACTTATTTTCCCCTTTTTGAAAAGTCATTGTTTCTTTTGAATGGATTGATCTAAAATGATCTTGCGTGGTTGTGATATTGAGGCACTGTACACGAATGTAGACCATGAAGGAGCAAGACAGAGTCTTATATAGTTATTGGAAGAGAATAGTGATGTCATTGACACATGTGGCTTTTCAATTAATGAAATTAATGTACAGATTACTGTATGCCGGCAATGTAACACCTTTAAATTTGTTGGAAAGTACTATGTGCAAACTAGGCTGGGGCTAGCAATGGGCAACAGACTAGCACCTTTACTGGTTGTTTAATAGATGAATACTATCAAGAGAAGGAGCATCAATTCTGATGTAATTCTGTATAAAAGGTACCTTGATGATTCAACTATTATTACAACTCCAGAAAAGCATGCAGATGCAATATTTGAGAACCTGAATATGAGAACTTGAGAGAAAAACCAAGTGAGGGGGGCTGGCTTTCTTTTCTAGATATGGAAATTAAATTAAGAAATAATCATTTAGAGACCAAATGGTATAGAAAATCAGCCCCAAAAGGATATTTTCTTAAAGAATCAGTGATCACACCCCAAAATAGTGAAAATACAAACTATGAAAAATGTAATAAAGAGGGCAGAGGATGTTTCCACAGCTGAACATCAAAAGGAATCTAGAGAGAAAGCTTGAAAACCTAATTAGGAAGAATGGGTATGAATTGCCTGTTTTAAAGAGTTGGAAAAGAGCTAGATTCATTAAGGGTTTCCCAGTACTTAAAATGTCATTTATAACTGATAGATTTACATGGCAAACCCGTAGAATCTTGGAAAGACAGGGAATTAAGGTGAATGTGGTTTACACAGCACCAATGGCATTTAAACAATTCTAGCTTGTATGATAAGAGATGTGATGTACAAGATTGTGAAATTTGTGAACAGGGGGAAGGAAACTGAAAATAAAGGTAAGGTAAAGTGTGCCGTCGAGTCAATGTCGACAAACCACAAGTTTGCCTGGCAAGGAAAAACAACAAACAACAGAAAATGATGATGACTTTCATGTAAAGGTGGCCTCATATTGCTGGTGCTGAGGAAAGTAAACAAACAAGAGCACTCTGTGGTTGTGCATGATCAGCATGACCAGAGGCAAAGAAGGAACTAGAAAATTCTCTTGGAACCCTGTGGGGGGGTGGGCTCTTTGCCGCTCTTGTGGACCTCTGACACTGTCTGCCTTTTGATGCCCTTACAGGCAGGCACCCTGCCACGGTCTCTGAATATCACAACTGCATCAGTGGACAGAGCATGGCTATTCTCTCATGCTTCGAAAGTGTCCAGCATGTTGGCCAATAGCTAATTGGAGGCAGAAACAACTGTCATGGTTTGAGCAGGGAGGGATATTTTTAAAAGATATACACCAAGATCAGAATTGGCTCTCTCAAGGCTTAGTAGGGGACACCCCTTTGGGATCATGCTGGTGTATTTCAGTTATCAGGTTATCATAAACAAATCTGTCCGATTGGAATGTTAGCCAGTCTTGCCTTATTTTGCAAACTGCGAGGTACATGTTCACTTATTTACACAGTCCGAACTTGCTCAGCTTCAATTCAAAAGTTAGTATCAGTCACAAAAATATATTCTTGCAGAAAAATGCTTACTAGAAAACTGATTCTCAAGTATATTTGTTTAGCATACAGAAGACATTTGCAAGCCGCAAAAATGTAACCATGGGTCACTTCAGGTTACTGGAATCCATCCACGTAAAAACCCCTGGCTTGGATGGCTTTAAAAGGGGCTTAGATTCATGGTGGACAGGCCTGTCAATGGCTGCTGGTCTGGTGGCTGTGGGCCATCTCTAGCCTCAGAGGCAAGATGCCTCTGAATCCCAGTTGCAGGGGAGCTACAGTGGGAGAGAGGGCATGCACATATCTCTTGCCTGTGGACTCCCCAGAGGCATCTGGTGGGCCACTGTTGATGATCCCACAGGCTTGATCCAGCAGGACTGCTCTTATGTTCATATGTTCACTTTCTCTCTCTCTCGTTTTAACCACAATCTTTGCCATTCTTTATTTAAGGAAAAGCCAACATACAAAATATCTCCAGATCCACTGGCTCTCAGTCTTCCTCCTCATCCTGATTAATCTGGAAGTATCACAACTCATAGCTTTCCCTGCTGTTGGCAACGACACGCAGCCAATCGGACAAGTTTTTTTTTCTTCAGGCATTTCTTAGCCAGGTACTTGAGGTACCTCTTGGGAACAGGGACCTGCAAGGTGACGGTGATCTTGCTTTTGCTTCTATCAGTGGTCACAACGCCCCCACCCAGCTTGCTGGCCTTCCCGTTCACTTTGATCCACTCCTGCAGGAACTGCTCAAAGTTGGCAGCAGCCATGATACCAACTTCTACTGGGTGGGTGCAGTCCAGGGTGAACCTCAGGGCCTGCTTCTTCTTTTCACCATCCTTCACCACAAGCTTCTTCACAGGTGCCATGGGAGCAGCAACGAGAGGGGGAGAAAGCTTACGTTCACTTCCGTGTTGCATCCTGCCATGCCCATTTTATGGCCGCATCCATCCTGTCATGCTTGTGGCCTGCAGGCACACAAAATTAGTTAGGTTCTTGAGACTAGCTGAGTTTTAGAGTTAGACGAGGCCTTGGGGGTCTTCTGCAGTCGCCTGCTCAGTGCAGGGAAGTGCTACGGCAATTGAAAGTCCAGCCTCTGTTTGAGAGCCTGCCACTGCACAAAATGGGCTGTTCCACGAGACAGCTCTTAATCTTCGGTAATTCTTCCTCATGGCTAGCTGCCTTCACCTGCTGTGTGCTCTTAGCTACGTGCTTTTCAGTACAGATTGTTGTTTTTCATGTTCAGGTCAGGCAGCTGTGCTTCTCCCGGGGCTGGAATGACACGCATTGTGTAGCCTAAATCTGCTTCCTTGTAATTTCAACCCATTGGCTCTAGTCCTGCCCTCAGGAGAAGCAGTGAACAAGCAGCATGGTGCAATGACTGACTGGAGATTCAAGGCAGACAAAGGAAAGTAATTCAGACAATGCATAATTTATGGAATTTGCTGCCACAAGATGTTTTGATGGCCATAGCCTAGATGGCTTTGAAAGGAGATTCGATAAATTCATGGAGGGCAAAGCTATCAGTGCCAGCTCCAGATCTGACCTCAGCACATGAATCTCATCAGCCCCTTCCATGCGGAAGTCCTTTTAGTTCAGCTGGGGGTGAACCTGGCGAAGGAGAAACCCCTCTTCCCCCATCCCCATCAGTGCTTAGGAGGGTTCATACGACAGTGGCTGTTCCTCTTCACCCTCCCCATTGGTGAATGGAGGGAGTCCTATTAGCAGCAGCTTTTTCCTCCCACTTCCTGAGGGTGGGAGCAAAAGGAACCACCACCTATATTAGCCGCACCATTGCCCTTGTGAGTGAGGAGGAGGAGCTGGCACTGTTCCGCAAATGAGCCTGCCGCCCCGTCCCCAGAGGGCCTGCAGGGATGTGCTAGGGAGGCCCTTGGTCTGATCCAGCAGAGCTTCTCTTATGATCTTCAACCACAAGTGTCCTCAGTGCTGAATAAAAGCCTGTCAGAGATATTTGGTAAGAAGTTAAGTCAGTAGAGCCTTTAGCACATATCTAGGGCAGATCTCTGCTCCTCTCCCCACTGCTTGAACTGTAAGCATGGACCAGTGTTGGTAGGCAGAGATTAATAATTTCAGATTCCAGTGAGTGGTTGGGAGCTGCATTAAAATAGGAACTTGTAAAATATTTTTATATCATCTGACTGTAATAGTTCCTGCTGCTTCTTACTGAGTAACTGACTGAAGAGGTCTTTCCATTGATCACTGTGTCAAACGGCACCCATAATAGTTATAGCATTAACTGTAAAGGTGAATCAAAATGCTTTTACATTTAACACAGATGTTTAGTGAAGGTTTTTGTGGTGAAATGTATCAGGGAAGTTTTTATAGAAGTGCCTTGACAACTAAATCTTAAAGTCTAGGTCAGCAGCTAAATTTGCTAAAGATTGTGTTGTGGTGGAAGTGGGAATGAACAATTTCCAGAAATTTTGAAGCCAGGAAAAAATGGTAATTGGGGGATATTGAATAATGCAATATTTTTTAATCAGATCTTGACTTAATTTATGCTTTAAGAACAGAGAATGCATCATGCACAACTTAGCACATAAAACTACTGTTTCATGTAGTTATGCAATGAAATGGCTTAGTTTTATTCAAACAATAATTACAAGTATACCCAATGATGCTATTTATATACTGTTTTCCAGCCTGCCTGCCTACCCGTCCCCTCCCCCTAAAGTTCTCAAAGCAAACATAACAAAAAGTATGAGAAAAGGGTAAGCAAAAAGAAAGTAGTGCTTGTTATCATCTGGGTTTAATCCATCGTAGTTAATGTTGACATTATCTAGAAGTTGAGATAATTATGCAGGCAACAGTGGGATGTGTGTATTCACAACAAGTAACAATCCCTCTTCCAAACTGATTCTGGCGGTCTTGGGGGAAAGGGAAAGGAAATTACTCCAAGGGGCTGCCTCCAGCCTAACACATCTCCATATTAAGGACTATCAGTACATTGTATTCTTGAGAGCCAAACTACAAACTCATCTACCTGCATTTTTAAGAGACTTGCTTAAAACTCTTATAGCACGTCAATTAACCAAGCAGATACTATTTCTCCTGTTAGCTTTCCAAACATAAGTTTTTTTTTCGCTCCACATTCTACAAATGGAGGAGCAAGCGAGAGGATTTGAGAGTTGTGCATGGCACCAATACAAGGGAATCAAGATTGCCTAATACTATAGACAGTCTTGGAGAAAATAAAGGAGAGATAGCACAATATTTTAAAGCCTTGCGTTAAAAAGCATTTCATCCCTTGTTCTAAAAGAGAAAATATTTCATAATAAGATTTTATTTTATTTTCAGCGTTTCCCAACTTCAAACAAATTTTTGTTTCACGTATGTCCAGTTTTTCCATTGGACATATCTAGACATTCCTCTGCCACCCTTTGGAAGCCTTTTGTGAAGACTTACTGGATTCTCCTTTACAATCCACATTACATAGCCCCTCGAAGTGCCAAATTTGGCTTGATTCGGCTTGACCATGGACTGGCCGGCCTTCCTTAAAGCCATCCTGGTTCGCGATCGAGCTGCTTGAACCAGCCTGGTTCATGGCGGACCAGTTTGCTGCAAATGGTTTGTGCACACTCCTATTCAACATCTCTAGGTAGAATATGGTTGACCTTCTTTCTCCATTCCTTGCCACTCTCTAAATGACCTGCCGACAAACCTCTTTTCCTCCACTGTTGCACAGTTGTTGTTTGTTCTGTCTTTCATTCCCTCTTCCTATTGTGAAACAAATGTTTTTGGCAAAGGGAGAGTAGAGGATGAATGGGTTGACAATTGGTGGGGCCATATGGCACCACACCATGTGGAGAGTAGGCTGTCTGGTAATTTATTGTAATTACAAGGGATACTGAAAAATACAAAATAATAGGTGAAGGGGTTCTTAATCTCTTAGCTTCTCTACCCTATTGGGAATAACTGGGAAATAAGGCCTGAGTTTTACCACTAAGGGGAAAAAAGATATCCTAAGAGTTGTCAAGCAGATAATTCCTTAGTAGAAAATGGGCTAAACTTCTATTGTCATCCTCACTTTCCTCTCAGCCTTTTAGCTTCCTTCATTGTGAGATGTTCCTTTAGGTTAATTTAGCAATCATGAACTGCATTGAAATTGTTCGATTCCCAGCTTTTACACATCCTTCAGAAACACCTGCTGTATAATGCAAGTGATAACTGTTTCAGTAAATTATAGTTGTAAAAAGCAAAGCTGGTTTAATCTCTTTGCACTTCTCCCGAGACGGATTAAAGGTTAGATCTGCACCTTTATCCTTGTACATTTGGAAACCTAGTGTGCTTGATGAGCACCACGCCTGATCTCCACCATTCACCGTGTGTTCTGTTCATGCACAAACTGCTACAAACTGTTGACTGCACGACATAGCTGAAGACTGCTTTAAGAGCAACAAGGTGTGTCACGGCAGCAGAGTGGGACTCCCTTAGTCATGATGCAATTGGTGTATCAAAGTGCTGCCCGCATTTAGGCCTCCGTCCATTTCCCCATTTTTGCTTTTAAATTATACCGAAAGGCTCTTGGAGCATTAAATGGAAAATCACTTTTCAGAGGACTGGTAGTTAGTATAAAAAGTACACTTAAATGAATATTACATTTTCATGTTGTTGGGGTTTTTTTTAAGATTGAACAAAGTAATTCAACATTATTCCATTTGCTAGCTACCATCTGCAAGTTTAAATTGCAAGAGCAGTCTTCGAGGATAGATTAACAGGCTTTCAGAATATAGTATTTCAATCCTGTGAGTCAATGGTGACCGCATTGCTTCTGCAGTGTTTTGCAATTTGATGGATTCAGACAATTCCAAATAATGATTTGCCTCAGTGTGCACACAACCCCTAGATAAGCTGGGTTTCTATGATGTTGTTTTCCTTAGTGTCGTATTTCACAGGTTCCTTATTTCTGCAGATTTCTGATCAGGTGAAAAAAAAATACTGTTCAGATAGCAAAATGCTTCTCACCAGTGATGAAGCAAACTGCAGCTTTCTAAGCGGTTACATTCATGTTGTGGTAACAGACCACTTTGGTAAATGCGTGTGTCTGTTCACCCCACATTAATAATCTAAAATAGCTTTTTAATCAGCATCAGCATCATCAGCATCTTCATCTAAAATAAAAATAGCTTTATAAGCTAATCTGCCCTAAATTTAAATAATACTGAAAGGAGGACAGTTTAGGTGCAAGGAATGAGAAGTAGAATAAACCAATCCTAAAGCATGACCTTGATGACGATGAGAGAGAGTGTGCTAGTGTCAGGTAGGTCTGGGTCTGATCAACACTAGCATGGGAATTCCATGTACCCTTGAATTCTATGGGAGAAGCATGGGATAAAAATTAATAAAACATATAGTCAGCCCCCTGCCTTTTTTTTCTTCCAATGAAGGCAGCCCCGTATGCAACACCATCACTGATAGGACTATCTAAATGGCCGTCGAACTCCTTTCCTTCCTGCAAGATTTGTATCATTCTCAACTGATTGCTTAGCATATTGAAGACCTCAGAGTACAGTACTAAGGGCAGTGGGAGTAGATGCAGCCTTTGTGAGGAAGTTGTGCAGGGTTTGGAGTTGAATGACGGTTGTATCTATGGGGCACCTTTGACATCCCCACCATTCTCAGCTCATTGCTTAACTGTTTCAGTCTTGATATCATTTTCAGTTGCTTTGTAAGAGAACAGATAATGGCATTTCCATGGTGTTGGCAAACAGTTTGAAAGTAGTGTAGTGAATGATGAGAATAGTGTTGGATATCCATATAAAATATGTTCTCTTGTTTTGATCCAGAATGTGATTTTATTAGCCTTCGAAGAGTTCAAATGGAATTATTATCTAGTTGAGGAGCACTGAACATCCGCGAGGGTTGTGTTTTTGCTCGTCTATATGCAGTGATGCATTGCATGTTTACATTTTTTCAGCTGCTGTTTTTCAACTTCACTAAAGACTGGTGCTTGCTGAAATTAAAGTATGATCTGCGCCTTTGGAAAAACTTGTGATATAGCCCCCCTAGGACTGTGCCATTGGAAATGCGGGTCAGGCCAAGATGGGGTGCTTGCTTGCTTAAGCCCTCAACCCCTTTCCCACGCAAAGCTAGTACGTCAGGGAGAACAGTTCTAGCCTAGTCTTTGGTGTGTTGTGTGGATGTGTTAAATGAATAGGACATTTTAGTATGCAATCTGTCATTCACTTAAATGTTTCTCTTTATCACAGGTAAGCTGTACCATGTGACTTGTCTGACGGGTGTAGATCAGTTCTTCATTTTGAGTCGAGATTGAACACTTTACAGTCTTTTGACCCAAACAATTTAAAATCGCAGCCCATTGTGATTATTATAACCGAGTTGTGTGTATATTAAGTGTTTAGCGTTCTCATTTCAAATATGTCCATGGATATATTGTAGTTCTGCACTCAGTTTGACATGCTAACTTCCTATTAATATCAGTGGTTGACATCTTAACCCTGAGCGCATGCTTCTAACCACAGTGCACACACAGCCCTAATCCCCGCGTGAGTTCTTGTGTTTCCAAAGCAGAGGAACTAGAGCAGGAGCTCATGTTGCATGCGCACCGTGGTTAGAAGCATGCGCGCCATGTTAGTCAAGAGGTCAGCCGGTAGATCTTCAGTGTGTATAACTGAAAGCAGGATTGCAGCCTTTGTGTACAGTGCTTTTTAAAATACTTTTGTAGAGTTCTGAATATAACAATAAAATACTAAATACTTTTGTAGAGTTCTGAATATAACAATAAAATATATTGAGGCATATTATGATCCTGTAAAGTTATATGATCTTAGGCTGCTACAACATTGCACTTAATTACAGCCCACAGATGTGAGAAAAATAAAATTGTATCGAGTCTTACTTGCTTACTGAGTGTGCGGTTAGCTTTTGTAGTTGATACGGTAATGTGCATATGGATAAAGCTAGCAGCAGCGTTCACTGGGCCTCTGCTAATGTATAGCTGTTCTTGCCCTGTGTTTATTGCATTACTACATGCTGCTGCATACCCTTATTAACAGAACAAATTGAAACATGAAGTTAAAACATGCAAATGAGTAACTGGCCAATAATTAAGTAGATCATCTTAGCAGGCTTCCCACAATGCACTAGGGATTAAAGCAGTGCTAAGACTCGTGTATTCAGTACCTTTAGCGGTGCATAGGTTTCTGCCTCTGGATATCTGGAATGCTGTAATAAGTAACTTTTCCCCTACAAGTTCTCTGTCTGGGACAAACAGGTTTTAGCTTTAATTGCATCTGCCTGTAGACATGGGGGGTGGGGTGGTTTGATGGTTGCAGCTTGGACTCAGAAGAATAAAGTTGTGCAAAGTGTGGGGTTAGTAACTGAGGCAGAAGGAAATGTATCCTGCTGCCTGTGCTTGCAACTGCTTCCCCATTCATTTAAATGAAGTAGATCCTTGCATGCATCGGTCCCTGCCATTGAAATGACTGAAGCAGCCAGAGCATGGAAGAGTTTCCTTGCACTGAACAGCTGTGAAACTTTTGCTCTTTATTTAGAATGTGCAGATAGTTAACGTGCTGCTGAACAGTCTTTATTACCCAGTTGCTCTGGGTGCACTGGTCCTGTGGAACTGGCTCACCAGGTTCTTGCTTAGGGATCTTCCGTAAGGATCTGAAGTGAAAAGCGCTTGCTGATCAGCACCTCTTTATTTGCCCATGGAGAATGTCATCAATAATATAAGAGACAAGGTCTTAAAGTCGGAGGAACAGCCACTGAGGTTGACATCAATTTTGCTTAATAGAACCTCATAAGCAAACTAGTCAATGCTACTGCAGGAAACTGACAGCTTTCATTACACTGAAATATATGTCTTTAATTTAGTGGTTTTATGTAAATGTGACTCTATTTTTGCTTTCCATATTTTTCCCCTATGTGATAGCCTTAATTGCAAAGAGATTAATTTTACTTCCTCTGCTATCCACAGAGGGCGACGAGACAGGAGTGATGGATAATCTTCTCGAGGCTCTGCAGTCTGGGGCAGCATTCAGAGATCGCAGGAAACGGATGCCGAGAACTCAGGGTAGGACAAATATTGTTGAACTTGCTTGGCGGAAATATATCCAGTGTTCAAAATCAGGAAGGAGAACGGGAGTCCGTTCTGAGAGAGCGTTTACGCATTTCAGTCACCGTCTTGGGTCCGGTGTGAAATCTCAGCAGGTCACGTGTATAAGTTTTAATATGGTAACTGTATCTACAGATGGTTGTTGAATGCCAAAAAACAACAACAACAACCCGACAAGGGGAGCCCACTGAGTTCAGTAGAAATAAGCCGACACTCCACATTTGTGGAACATCATTTTAAAATATCAGATAATTGAGTTGACTCATCTGAATTGTGTAAACTTGGAGTTATGTCTCCTCATTTTAATTATTGCTTTGCCATTTTTATTGGTGGGGGTTTTATTGGCAGCATTTTTTTAAATCGCACTACTGTAGTCTTTCTTTATTTTGGTTTAAAACCATATATCTTGTTTTAATTCAAAGGGTCTCTTAGCCCAAGGCAGTCTGCCAAGGGATACCTGGGGCTGTTCCAGCTTCCTCAGTTTCCTGTCTTAAGGACAATCTTCATATTTTGGAAAAAAGATCTGTGTGGTACAGCATTACTTAATAAGAGAAGTGATTTAAAAGAGGAATTGGCTTATGCTGGCTAGAGGCATTGATATGGGAGTGGGAAAGTGGAGAGGGCCAATATCATCTGTGTCTTTCTCATCTGCACCAGTGCACAAATTCTCTCTCCCCCCACCCCCAACTCTCGCTGGCTTCACTGGAAAAAATTACATCACATCAGCATCAAGATGGTTGTTTTTGTTGCTTAAAAAAAGAAGAAACCCCTTCCCTATTGTTTTCAGATAAGTGAGCTTTCTTAAACCACATCTAGCTGCACGGCACCAGAATAGAGAAGGTATTATTTACCAACTGAAGAAAATCGTAGATTGAATTGTAAATTCTAAAAGAGCCTCAGCTGCAAGCTGCCACATGGCCTCTCTGTGCTAAGAAGACCCACTGACTAGTCCTGGTATATTAGCCTTCATTGATCACCGTTGCATTGGAAGAGGTGGTTCTGTCCAAGTCCCTTCTATTTCAAGTCTTGTTCTTATTTCAGTGCAAGGAATTCCAAATGCAGTCCTCAAGGGAAACAAGTGGTCGGGCTCCATGCACAACCTTGCAGAATGTCAACAAACCTGATTATTTCCATAGATTAACATGAGTAATCTGTGGCCAAGAGGCAGAATTGCATCCCAGCATACCTGCATTTATAGAAAAAGTATTACTAAAATGTTTCCAGATAGATACATAGATGAGTCAGAATGCTCCTAGGTATACAGGAGGATTCTCTTTGCTGAGACAATGTAATATATTTTGTTTAGCTTCCTTCCTTACTGATCAGTTTATGCCATCTGGTATTTTCACAAATGGTCTCCACAAATCCTCCTGATTACTCTGTAGATTGAATTCAGATAGAAGGTTGTAATATTGATCCTACAGTAATATATTGTAAATGTCACTTATTTGTCTGTGCATTTTAAAAGCTTATGTTATGTCAGAACCCAGGACTCTGAGGTATCACTGTTTCCTCTAAGGCATGCGCATGTGCGTGCGCTCACAAGTTTTCCGATATTAGCTTAGTTAATTTTAGACCCCGCTGAGGTTGAACTAGGAAGGCCCCACTCTGAATGCACATGGTTCCCCCACAGTGCCTTGATACTGCCGCCCAGAACAAAACTCATTCCTCACAGAGATGAAAAAAATTAGAGGGGCCACTGTGAGGTATGTGTGTCCATAAAGAAGTGTGCAAGTCATGTTTTTAATGCTGCCTTTTCACTGTGTCACTTCGCCAAGGTTATGATGACAGGGATTGTTGAATTCATTTTCTGGGCGTAGAAGATACAGCATGCAGGTGATCAGAAGGCCAAACTCCCTGAATTTCCTTTCATCTTTCCCCCGTTAATCCTTAGATTAAGGTTAGAAGTGGAAGGGACCTTGGAGCTCTTCTAGTGCAACCCACCGCTCAGTGTGGGAAACTAAGAGACATTTATAGCCTCTTTTACACTGAGAAAGAGGAGAGTCTAAGACAGGCGGCCACGCTCCAGAAACCCAGGCGCCCTTCTTCAAGGAGAATGAGGTTACGCATAGCAGCCCACACTGAATCGTGCTTTTTATCCGTGACGGCAAAGCTGGGCCTGCAAAGACCCCTGTTTCAGGTGTACAATTAAGTATCCCTAGACAGGGCACAGCAAACAAATGATGCATCTTCAAAATATGCAGATTTTGTATATGTAGCCAAGACTTCCTTCTGGGGAAATAACCATTTTAATTGAATGAATTATAATTAAATATTGTGGAGAAAAATTTCTGCTCCTGCAGCCCATAGAAGTAAAAAGAAAAGAAAAAAGGCACCCCTACATATTCATTGATATTTTGACTGTGGCAAATGCATTTTAATGTGTTTGCATGTGAACAAAATGTTCACAAAGCCGCTGCACATTGGCACTCACATACATTTTAAATCACGCTAGCACTAAAATCTTTAGAGTGGTAAAAAAAATTTCTATCCTATTTATACAGATATTGTGTTAAAATGGGGGAGGGTTTAAAGGTAGAATCTGAATCTGTGATAGGTTTCCTTCCTTAAAAGAAAGCAGTTTAATGATTCATTGATAAGATTTCAATGTAGAGATTTTCCTTTTCCTTTAACATTTCTGCCACTATCTTGTCATAGCTGAAACTATTAAAAGGGACACATTTTGGACGGCATCCATCACTCTTTCACCAATTATCCATGACCTTTTATCCTAGCCTCAGGCTATGAGATTATAAAACAAGACCAATTCTGAAATATATTCTCTCTAATATTAGTTTAAGCGATTTTCCCTCTCCTGCATAGCTAACTTGTTCTATCAGGATTTTTTTTTAAACTTTGCACTAAGCTTTTAAATCTTTTGCTATCGAATTAAATTTCTAGAAACATTAATAGCTAGTGCCCTTTTAGGAGTGTCCTAGTTCAGAAATATTGCCGCTGCAGTGGTCTTACGTGCCATCTCCCCCTTGCCTTTCTTACTGCAGATAAGTTACAGCTTCAAGGTACACGCATGGTGGTTTAGATCAGCTCTGAGTCTGGTATACAAGTCAAGCATTTTAGTCTGGACGAAGAGGCACTTGTTCAATCATTTCGGCATACTGCATTAATAAGATGCACAACAATTGAACTGTGCATAAATAAAGAAACATGCCTAAAGGCTGTCATCACTTTTAGATGTTGCTTATGAAAAGGGGAATAATGGAATAATGTTCGATATTGATATCCTACAGAACATAAGAAGAGCCCAAAGGCTACCTAATCCAGCATCCTCTTTCTGTGCAATAGCCACCAAGTGACACTCCTCTCCTGCATTTGCAGGCCTATGTATACTTACTTGGGAGTAGGTTCACTTGAATTTAGTGGCATTTACTTGCATATGTTTGGACTAGTAGGTGATTTTCAGACAAGCAGTCAAAATTCAGAGCTCTGTGGGCATGCCAGTGCTCTCACGGACCTCCTAGCTATTATGAACCTTCCACTGCAGATGTTGGGAAACCCTTTCATGTACACACTGGAGCTCTACCTGCCTATTGTATGCCCAGGCAGCCTGTGTGCAGATGCACTTAAAGGGGGATAGACAAATGCATGGAGGATAGGGCTCTCAGTGGCTGCTAGCATGGATAACTGTATATTCCATCAAGATCCAAGGGGCATGCCCCTGAACATCAGTGGGGGTGTTGTGGGCTTCCCAGTTGCACGTAGCTGGCCACTGCGTGAAGCAGGATGCAGGACTAGAGGGGCCGTCTTTATAAGACATAAATTACCTACTTGGTCGCTCCAGAAATTCAAGTTCGTGCCCTACTCCTGTATTGCTGGCGGACGTGCTTTAGAATTCTTGGACTTCTGTCACTGATATTGTTCTCGCTCCCAAGCTGTGTTGGCTTTAAAGTGATAAAGACATGGGCAGCTGAAAACCAATCGGTTCCATATTTTTATAAGACTGCTGTGGCACAGATCTGTGTTTGGATTAACAGTGTTTTGTTCAATAAATGCACAGAGTTTTATAATACATTAACACGTATATTGTGGCGTAAAATTTCACAGGATTGAGCACATTATGTCCTATGGAATTTATAATGGTGTTCAAAACGTAACTTAAGGAATTGCTCTAGTCCAAGGTTCCCCATTAACTGCCCCAAGGCAATCTAGAAAACGTTAGATGTTTCTGCAGCCATTGATGATAGAGGTGGTCTTCCAGAGTCCATACTGAGGCTCATATATTCCAGATTGTGCACTCTTGCTTGGCTCTCTTGCATCACAGAGCATGTGGCCATCGAGATTGCTCTGAGATGTCCTTCTATTTCCTTGGCCATCTAGCAGCAGAATTACTTCTGGACCTGTTGTTTGGGGCCAGTGAATTTCAAAATGTCTAGTTGTCAAAATGAGAGCATTATGGGGGTGAGAAGCAACGCAGAGGAGGGGGAAGGTGGGGATATGAGCTCTTTTCAGGTTGAGAACCTTCATGATATCAAACTGGCACTGCACAATTATGGAGATTCAAAAATTCCATGAAGCCTCTCCCTCTCGAGAGAGGCTTCATTGCTTAGCACAATTGTACGTGGTGATTTGAATTCAGAAAGCCAGCTAGGAAAGAGAAGGAAATCAGTTAAAGAAATTGAATGAAATTCAGAAGTGCATTAAAAATACACAGCAGGAGGCTGTGGAGCATTTTCCAAATTATAAAGAGGATTGATGCCATCAAGACTGTTATCCTCCTCTTCATAGATGATTTTTTAAAAAGGTGAAATGCTGCAATTTGTGATGATATTAGTGTAGGTAAGTAATCAGGCAAAGTGCATTAGAAAAAGAATAAAACTAAGCAACTCTATAATGGCTGCAAGCAAGTGTGAAATTTTAAATGGGCCTATCTGTTTAGATGCAATCAGCATCTTCAGCGAGATTTATCACCAAATCCCCTGCATATGTGCCCCAAAGTAAATCTCACTGTGCTGCCAGTCATAGGATACAGACTGGGCTAGATGCTCTACTTGTCTGATTCAGTATAAGGCAGCTTCTTGTGTTCATAATCTTATGCTTCTGCATCCCCTAAAATAGAGATTACTCTGCCTGAATCACTTACTTGGGAATTTGCTTAAGAACTACAAATGAGCTGATGAACCTTCATTGAAAGTAAATTGTGAAAATCGAAAAATCACACACACACACACACACACACACTCACTCACTCACACACACACCACAGCCTTAGCCCAGTGATTCCCATACTGTGGTTTATGTGCCCCTGGGGACCTTTGTTATTCCCTGTACAGATGTGCACAGAACCAGTTCGACGCTCCTTTTCTGGCGCACCGATCCAGTTTGAAGTATCGGTGTTTGAGCTGGTTCAGAGGGCGGGGGCTACTTTAAGGAGCAGGGAGCAGGCATGTGCACCAGCCATTTGCATGGTGACGCTGAACAGGGTTGCAAGGAAGAATGCTGCAGCCCCCGCACCTTTTAGGAGAGCGCTGGTGGGGGGAAAGCAGTGGGGCATGGATGGGCAGGTAGGAGGCACCCTCGCTGCCCCTTAAAGTAACTCGCTGCCCTCCCAGGAGTGTATGGGGCCGGTTCCATGCACATCCCTTGTTCCCTGTTGGCCCAGCTTCCTTGGTCTATTACTTCACTGTTAAGGTGGGACATCGGCTGCTTTTATGGTACCATCCCTGGGCATTTCCATTGGGTCTGCAGTGTTTAGCTGATTATCCAAACCCATTGATCAATTAAATACCTTCCAGTTCATTAAAATGTCCCCCATTAATGAGGCTCCATTATAAAAGAGGTATTCCCTTCTCTTTTGCTCCCCACCCCACCCTTCTAAATGGGTCCCTGCCACTTCCACTCCCTCTTGCTTGGGCAGCGGAACAAATAAAAGAATGTAGATGCAGAGAAGGAGGCTTAGAGCTTTTTCTCACATACCAGAAAAGGAGCTCTTGGAGGAGCTGGCTTGGCAAAAGAAAAAACATGATTAGTCTGCCTCAGTGCTGAGATACTTCACCAGGCCCTGCTGAGCCAGCTTCAAGGCTGCTTTTCTGTAGATGGCCTTGGGAATGGACCGAACTGAAGTTGGTGGGACTTCCTTCTGAGTATCCTGGTCCAGAAAGCGTGGTCCTTTTCTTTAGAATGTTTGGTTGTATAAGTTTGCAGAATTAGCAAATTTGATTGATTTGTAGACTAA
Source organism: Hemicordylus capensis (assembly GCF_027244095.1). Classification (NCBI taxonomy): domain Eukaryota; kingdom Metazoa; phylum Chordata; class Lepidosauria; order Squamata; family Cordylidae; genus Hemicordylus; species Hemicordylus capensis. The sequence continues at coordinate 27,617,406 of NC_069667.1, forward strand.
AACTCATACAAATAATTGCCGAAGTGCAGCTAAAGTGCACAATGGTTCATCCTTGGAATGCCCAGTAGTTTTCTAAGCCCATCTTCTAGTCTGGGCTTAATGCCCCTACATGGAAGCTAGATAGACCAAAGAGCGGTATTGAGTTTTTCTCTGTGTGTCACTTTAAGAAATATACTTATTTTAACTGTCACGGATCTCACCATGCAGCCACCACATGTCACGATCCGGTCTCAACCAGCCCCGTGATCTTATGCTTCACCGCTGCCACCAAGTAGACTTTTGTTTGTGGTTTCCCCCTCTGGCTGGGTCTACTAAAACAGGCTTCCAAGGTTAGGCAGGGTGGAAAGGCTTCGAAGCATGGGGTGGGGAGACAGACAGAAGCTACAGATTGTTAACTTCAAAACAAGAAAGCTTTCCTTTCAAAGACTTCAATTCCAAACCATCGTTCCTGTACAAAACAGCAACCCAACGAGCACGAGGAACAAGGAAACGATGAGAAAGAGGCGCCCAAAGTCTCCGGCACCTCCGCCTGGGCCCTCCCTCAGAGTCCTCTTGCAGCCACCCCAGGTCAGCTTCTGGCTCCACCCCAGCTCCTGCTCCTCCTCCTTCCCGGTTCTGGGGGTTCAGTCCCCGACTGCTCCTTCAGCTGCTGGGGGCGGGATTCTATTGATTTGGCTATCCCTTTCTTTCCTCAGTTCTTTTTATGTTTCTGCTCAGAATCAGTATCCAGGATTTAATCCTGAAAAGCTTTTTCTATTACTTTCTCCTGAAATGTAGTGCTTTATGAGGTGATTGTATGGAGAATACTATATAAAATAAAAATATGAGACAGTACTTCTCATTCATAAAATAGATTTGAAATAATTTATGGAGGACATGAAATAGCCAGTTACCTAGCTACATAAAAGCAATAATAAAGTGAATATTTCCTCAAATTAACAATATTCATGTTTAATAGACTAATCAAATTTGATATCCATGTGTGCATTTGTTACATTAAATTTCTGGTATGACATTTATCATCTGGATATATTTAAATCAAGAGAGGATATTTGAACATTGTGAGTCCGTTTTTTGCACTATGCATGTTTTCCTCTCTAACACAGAGATGCCCTTTAACCTATTTAAGATAGTTTATGTTAAAGAAATAGAAGAAGATAAAATGTATTTTGCTGCATTATAATACTTAAAAGGGAATGGATGTGTGCATAGCTGGAATTTCAGCAGTTGGCTCAAGGCCAACCATCTTTTATTAGAAACATAAATACTACCACTAACATGATGATTTTGTGACACCAGGGGAACGTTATATTATGCCATATATATCATTCAGTGATGAGGCACAGCAGAAGTGAGAAACAACGCATCCCGCAGAGTACTCTACATTCTCATTCACTGTTGTTCTTGTTATGTGTGGGAAGTTCAAGGTTGGATAGATCTTTCTTATTGAAAGTGTGCATTGTACTGTTTTGATTCCAAATGTATCGTATTATGGCATGTCTAAACAGTTCGGTGTCCTCTTGTATCCTAGAAAGCAAATCCCATTATGCTCACAAATGTAGAATTTAGATACAAAGAGCATTGTCAGGTGTGTGTTTGAATCAGGGGCCTAGAAACAAAGTTTCTCAACTAGGCAGGGCAGGAATCCGCATTGCCAAGCACCTCTCAAGGTCCACGCCTGAGTAGGGGACCACGTGCCAACCACGGGACCTCAGTGGCCTGGCCGCTCCTTCTCCTCGCTTCAGCTGCTTGTTTACCTTTCTGTGCCGGAATGAGCAGAAGCAGCAGTGGATGTTGCCTCTTCTCTATGGCATCACCAACAATGATCAGTGTTTAGAAGCCCAGATGGACTGTCATTCTCAGAGTCCAATATGATCCACATGGAATTGTTTGTTCAACTGGTTTCAGCCAAACATCTAACATTGATTTGCTAATATTGGATAATGCCATAGGACAATTGAGTTGCAATATATTTTTAATCCATATCCCACTTATCCCTTTCACTGTCAAACATAGTACTCTAATTTTATAAAAGCATGGGATTACCTTATTTGTTAAACCTTTGCCAACTACTGTTCTCTAAAATAGCAGCAGTTCTGGAGCTTGTGATGCCTCTAAGGCATCTGGGCCAAACTCCTGACACAGGCTATGCTTTTTAACTTGCCTTTCTTCCACGGAACTCAAGGTGGCATAATATGGCCAATCCTTTTTTTTCCCCTCACATCAACCCAAAGGGGAATTCAGCAGTTTTGCAAGACTACAAAATCTATTTATCCTTTTTTTAAAAAAAGTGTGTCTGTCCATACTACTAACAGAAGTAATTTGGGGCACATCAACAGCCTTTTCTTTAAAAAGAAAAAGGGCCAATTCACTTCCCTTTCTGCTACCAAAGGCTTTTCTTACCACATGAAGAGGTAACTAACCCATATGCTACATGCATCTTCAAAAAATTTATACACCCTTAGAAAATAAATCTGTAGCAAATAACAGAACTGCTGAATTATCATCATGGGGCAATGACTCTTTGGATCAGTAACTTCCTGGTTCAATGCTCCAGTGGTACGATGGTGAAATGACATCATCTCCAATTCCTGCCTCATCTTGCTTTTCAAAAGACTGTTGGATGGGGCGGTGCTGCCATCTCGACAGCTCTCTGCATCGTGTCAAAACATTCAAACAGCCCCATGCCAATAAATAGATAGAATAATCCTGCAGTCACTTTGCCACCTCTTCTGCTGACTTCAATCCATCCAGTATCATAGCGAAACTGACCTTCAGAGCCTTTTAAAGAGAAAGACAACATATATGGAGTCATCGTGCTTAGAATCTGGTTCCAGAAACATGTCTTCTAAATATCTGACACACATTTCATATGTTTAGCATTAATCTCTGGATGTCCAGTATCACCTTTGGTGTGTGAAACAGAAATCACTTTCCCAACTGAGACATCATTCAGAGACTGAAATAGTAACTTGCCATGGGTTCTGTCCCAACCACCCCCCACCAGCATTTGGAGTGTGGCAGACTGTTTGCCCAAAAAGCAGGGGAGAACTTTCAGTTGTAATTTTGAGAGAGAGAGAATAAGAAACCTTTCAGGTTCGTCTGCTGCAGCTTCAGAAATTTTTAGCTGTCACTTTTCTATTTACTACCAGACCTCTCTCTGCCCCCACCAGCACCACCCCCAAATTCCGTCTTGTAAGATATGTTTTTGAAGTTTCAAATAACTAAACCTTAAACGGTTTTGTATCTCCCTTTACGATACAAGCCATTCCAGAAGTGAGTTTCTAGTAAATGCAACTTGATTGCAGTGCTAATGTTATTTTCATAGTGATTTTCATATTGTTCAGATGCAAGTGTCCATTACTCATGACAAATAGTGTTCAAAAACCGTAAGATTACTGTGCCCTCATTCATCGCAGCTCTGTGAGAAGCGGCAGTGTGAAATTAATATTTTAGTTCTACATTTGCTTTTGTGAAACATATAATCACAAACTATCAGTGCCCCGATGCCAGGTTTCAGAAATGATACATTTGGCTTTCTTTCGAGACAGATTCTAGGCTTTTACCCTGAAACCCGCTAAAGCTTCTTGTCCATCATCACAATGACCAATCAGAACGCATCTGAGTTCTTTTGCTCTTTAGTTGTGCAGATACTTGGTTTTTAAACCATATCCCCTTCTTCCAGCCAAGAAACGGCACCATTTCTTATGAAGACCATAAGACCGATTCTACAGAATTGTTATCTCTTTGTTTTTGCTTTTCCCCTTTAGGTTGAGAATAATGCAGGAAAGTACATATAGCCACCTAAACAACACTATACAGCTTAGATTTGCTTGCAACTCTTCTGACCTCTTTAATTCAATTACTGAATTTTACAAGAACAGCCATATAAAAAACAGCCAAGGAGAGTGTCACTCCTTGGCGCAGCGGGGAAATAACTTGCCTAGGGAGCAAGAGGTTGCTGGTTCGAATCTCCACTGGTATGTTTCCCTGACAATGGGAAACACCTATATCAGGCAGCAGTGATATAGGAAGATGCTGAAAGGCATCCTCTCATTCTGCACAGGAGATGGCCATGGGAAACCCCTCCTGTATTCTACCAAAGACAACCACCAGGCTCTGTGGGCACCAGGAGTTGACACCGACTCGACGGCACAACTTTGCCTTTACTCCTTTCAAAGGTGCCTCTTTGTCCACTTAGTTGGGATAATGTCACAGTGCATTGATATAAGACCACATACACAAAAATAATCTATGCAAAAGGAGTCAGCTTTTGTGTGTGAGAAAGGGGGCGGGCTATATTTTAAAGAAATTTTAAAGATGCCTCTTTCCTTAACAGGGCTATCCACTGATTTGAAATGTGGCCAATAATTAATGAAGCCACATTGCATTTAAGACAAAGCACCCTTTTCAGGGTTCCTATAACTCCACACATGCAAATGTTTTGGGGTGATCTTAGCTCTAAAATTTATAATTGCTGGAGTAAGCATGCATTGTACCATTCTTGAAGAAAGAGGTTGAAACTAATTAGTACTTAGCAATATAGAACACAAAAAATTAAATCAAGCATTATTAATATTAAACCTGGACTGCTGTGAAGATACTCCACTTACTCGTAGAGATTATTGAATGATGGACAAGCTAAACTATAGCTCATAATCCTATTAGTGTCATCCCATACAATCTAATAAGCATATCAGTTACTTCTTTACAGCCTCTAAAATTACCGCCTTCCTTTACTCATTGAAACTTTGCAATATATGCAAACATGCAATGTATGCGTATAGCTATATCATAACCATAATGACTTCCATGCCCTCCAGGGGACCTTGGATTGCAATTTTTGTTCTACAAAAGTTAATCCACATACCTATCCGTTATAGTCTTTGTAGAGTTATTGTAAAGTTCAGAGCGGCAAGAACAAGATATACTTTTCTGTTATTAAACAATCCTGTAGTATATTTTGGCTCTCAAAGTGCTTTGTAATATCTGGTTTATCCACACAACCATCCTGCAGAGAAAGTTAGGATTAGAGATTTTGAGCCATTAAGATTTGTTCCTGAATGGGTGTTTGATTCTGGGGTCTCCTCTATCCCAGCACAGCTAAACTACTCTTTCCCTTGTACTATGCTATTCCTGTTCCTTCTGCTTTATAATTTTAAGGTTTCACAAAATCCAGTCGCTAGGGCTTGAGACAAGCAAAAAGTGTGAATGCAATCAACAGATACATATTAAAATATTTAATGTGGGATAGAATTGTGATTACCAAATCAAGCCAGCCCCGCCAAAGGAGATCTTACATTTGTTACAGAAAACACTGAGGCTCTGGCTTGGGTGAGCTGCCAGCTGAAGGGAGTGCCACAGTTGTGGTGCACTCATCTGGAATTGCTCTTTTCATGTTCTTGTGCTGCAGACTTGATGCACAGACAGTACACCATCATCCCTTGCCAACCACGAGGGTTCCGTTCCAGGAAAACTTGACGAATTCGCAGTTGGCGAGCCATTGAAATAAATGGCAAACATAGAGTTAGGGGAATCGCTAAAAGACCACAAAATACAGTTAAAAATAGGGGGAAATCCCCCCAAATTGTCATGAGTCAGTAAGAGGAGTGAAGGAGAACCCCAGAAATCAGGCCCTGACCCCTGGAAATTATGGGGGGGGGAGAATCCAAATTACCAAGAAATCTCGCCAAACCGTGGATATTTGGGTCACTGATGGCCAAACCTGCCACAATTTCCTAGTTGCAGATACTTAAAACCACGATTAGGAAACCCGCAGTTAGCGAGGGATAACTGTACTCAAGAAGGTTCCCTTGGCTGATGGTAAAGACCTGTAGAGCACATAAGGAAGGGGGTTGTCTATAATACTCTGCTGTCTTTTCCTGCACAGCAGTAAGTGTTTTTCAAAACCCTTACTAAGAATTCATTGTTATTACACTTTTTAACAAATACATATTAAGTTGTGCATCACTTGGGGAAATATGAAGCCAGTGTTAAGGGTGTATTATTAGCTCTTAACCTGTAAGAACATATTATGAGCCCTAGTGAGCAAAGCAGTTATCTCATGAATAATATTTGCTTGTTAATACTTTGGGGGCTTCTGTGGCATGAATTTTGCAAAAATAATCCAAACAAGACTCTGTTCAAGGTTTCATAAAACAGTGTGTGGGATATTCTTTTGCGGTCAATATAGATAGGTAGTATGCCCCCTGGCTTCCACCTCTGATCCTATACAAACATTTCGTGAAAGACTAGATCCAGGGAAGTGGCACAAATCACTAAAAACTTGGGAAACTGAAGTTATAAACAGTCAGGATGTGATTAAGAAGGAATAAGTGAGAAGATCCAGCTGTATACAAAATAACAAATGATATGGTAAAGGAAATTGGAAATGTCATATTATACTTTCTTATGAGAATACAGAGGTGTTCCTTTTCGAAAGCCTTCAGATTTATAGTTGAAAAGGGAAACATTTTTACACACTGCGCAAATAACCTGTGCAACCCGCAGGCACAAATTAGGAGGGTGCAGAATGTTCTTCAGAGTCTTCCCTGGAGACAGAAAAAAGAAGCAGAGATGGAAACTGGAATCTGATTTCAGAGTAATAGTTAGTGATGGGCAAGCTCTCCCTTCCTTTCTCATAATTAACTTGGTTTCCAAGCTTTCTCAGGAAAACTCAGATCCATTACCAAGAATTCTTCAAGTTACTTTGGAATGCTGGTACTTTGGAGAGTGCCCTGCAAGTTTTTCCTGTTGCTCTCATTTCCCAAATACCCTTGTAAAAAGGGAAGTACTGATGGGGGAGAGAACTGCCTTGTTGTGATTAAGGCCTACCCTGGAGTCTGAATGTTCAAGAGAGTCCATTCCTTTTGGGATGCATAGGACCTATAGTTTCTGATGGTTTCTTCTGCTTCAGTCATTTGGGCTGGGTGGTAATGGAGACTACAATCCCGTTGTCCATGCAGCTGTGGACATTCTCAGGCCTCAACAATGAACCTTACCAGTTGCAGGGGAGTAACAGTAGGAGAGAGGGCATGCTCATACCTCTTGCTTGTGGGCTCCCCAGTGGCATCTGGTGGGCCACTGTGCGAAACAGGATGCTGGACTAGATGGGCTTCCTTGGGCCTGATCCAGCAGGGCTGTTCTTATGTTCCTACAAAGCCTCTGCCACTGCAATTCACTTTGGGTCCTTATAACAGGACAGAGAATCTACAGAACAGCCACTGCATATTCTGCTTCCACGTGCAAAAAGAGATACACGTATTATTGTTTGAAATGTCACAAGAAAGTGTGTACGTTCGGATTCAGAACATGTTCTAAAACTGCTGTTGAAATCTAGGCAGCGATTGGAGGGAGGGCAAGGTGGGCTCTTGTAGTATCACAAGGCAGTGCTTTCCTAGAAGTCTACTCGATAGAGGCCATAAAAGGAAAAGTACTCTACGTTTATGTATGTAAACTGAACAAGAAGCCTTGCCTCTTTGTAATGGGATTCAATTAGTCAATGATATGCTAGTTTTCCCAACAGTTGTCTTGGAGTTTTACGAAATATATACAAGGTGAAATAACTGAGGCCAAAACATGCTGCACTTGTATATTTAACTAAGGATATGTTGTTTGAGATGCTTCCTAAAGAACATTGGCAGAAAAATCAATCCAACAGCATCCCTGGTGGGGGGTTGGCCTTCATCAAATTTTTGGAGTCACTTTTGGAGCCCTTGACATGATCGTCGTCACTGGAAGCTCGGGTGACAATGCCCACAGTATAGCCGCAGCTTGACATTGTGTGTGTGTGTGTGTGTGTGTGTGTGTGTGTGTGTGTGTGTGTGTGTGTGTAGAATTTGGGCTTGAAAGATTCATTAGGCCAGCCTGCAAGGTTTGTCAGTCAACCCAAGCAGACAGATGAGCAGGAGGGGAAAGGAGCCAAACTGAAACTTGTAGCATCCATCCTCTGTCATCACAGCTCTTGGGTTTTCAAGTATTTTAATTTTGCAAGAAGTTTGGATGATTTGTAAATTGGAATTGCAGGAGAAGTAATTTAAGCATAAATTTATTGGGAATTTTGCTTGCACATCTTGTATTTAATTGGCTTTGAAGATAAGCTATAAAGTTGCATTCGTGTGGTATAGTACCAACAGGTTTTACAAACAGTGCAGTTGTGACATGGGAAGATAGGAATCCATCTAGCTCAGGGTGGTCTACCCTGACTGGCAGCGGCTTCTCCGAGGTTGCAGGCAGGAGTCTCTCTCAGCCCTGCCTGGAGATGTTGCCAGGGTCTGAAGCTGGGACCTTCTGCAGGCCAAGCAAAGGCTCTTCCACTGATCTTTCCCTATGAATTTCTGTGAAATCAACAACGTTGTTCTTGGGTTTTTTAGAAAATGGCATTATCAAGTGAGAATCATCAGTGAATAGCCAAGGGTTTATTAGTATTCTTAAATGTGTCAGATATCCTGAAGAGTCTCTCTTTCTTTCCTCTTCGGCCATGATCATGTCTCAGAACAGGGTGATTTAAAATAGCCTCTTTAATTATGGGCAAGTCTGCTTTATTTCCAAGTGTCATCCATTAGAATAAATATCTTGAAAAGGACGCTGACCAAAATGTTCATTCCCTGCCCTACTGATGACACCTGAAAGTAAAATAAACTTATGTATAATGGAACAGATGATCTAAGCTTCCTGTTTGAGCAGAGTGCACTTATATGAATATTTATTCACTGCTGAATAAAAATGCTTCCTAATACTAAGGGACATCTATATCATAGGAAATAAGGCTCGCATGGGACTCCCCTATTCTGCTTGTGCAGCTTGAAACATAACATGTTTGACAAGTAGAGTGAGATTAATTAAGGAACTCTCGTGTGCAGGATTTTGTGGACCCTGCAAGTCCCATGCTGCAGGAGGCGATGAAGGGGAAAGAAGAGCATTGTGTTTGAGCTCTCTCAAGTGTACTTGAAAGGGGCAGGAAATGTGCATCCAAAATGATGCTGGGGTGGAAATCACGGGCCTCTTATGCTAGGCTGTGCAACTGTTGCTATTACGTTTATGATGTGCGGCTGCTGCTTCTGTTTTGTGTGCCGTGAGCCAATTTGAGCACAGTCTCCTTTTTGGAAAGCAGCATACAAATCTGTCTCACTTTTTTTTGGTTATAGGATGTGTTTCCCCCGCCCTAAAATGATTGAGGTCTGGCAGCAAGAAAGATATCCTATTTATTTATATATATATTTATTTATTGTTAAATTTATATACTGCCTTTCATTAAAACAGTCCCAAGGCGGTATACAGCAAAACCGCTTATTTATTATCCCCATAGCGCTTATACTTCCCCCCGCTGCTCTTGTGCTCACATGTATGAATGCCTGTGCATGCGTGCACACCCACACTCGTGCAAAATTGCAGTAAAGCTGCAATTAACACAGTGAGAAAATGGGAGGATCTGGCAGAATATATAAAAGTTTTAACTGATCAGAATCCAGATTTCCATATGGACCCATAAGAACGCAATACGAGGCTGAACAGTGGGGTATGGCCAGGGCCCCCTAGTTATCAGAAAAGAGAGGGGGAAATGGCAGTGCAGAACTTTCCCAAGGACTAGAAAGTCAATTCAATGTGAGTGATCCTGCTGGGGAAAGCATGGGTGTGATGCTTTACTTCATACATTAAAGGTAAAGTTGCCCCATCGAGTAGGTGTTGACGCCTGGTGACCACAGAGCCATGTGCTTGTCTTTGGTAGAATACAGGAGGAGTTTATGTATTGATGCTTTTCAGCATCTTCCTATTTCGCTGCTGCCCAATATAGGTGTTTCCCATAGTCTGGGGAACATACCTGCAGGGATTCAAACTGACAACCTCTTGCTCCCTAGGCAAGTTACTTCCCCGCTGCACCTTTAGGTGGCTTACTTCATGCGTTAGTGACTTCATATTTGTCCTGCTGCTGGTTTAGGTTTATAGTTTTACTCTCTTGTTCTGCTGCTGTTTTTGTTGATGTGTTTTTTAGGATATGTTTATCTTATTTTTGTACGCAACGTATTTCAGGAGAAAGCTGGGATATACATTTTAAAAATAAGTAATAGTACTATTTACTAATAGCATTAAGTCTAGAGGAACCCGCCAACTGAGATGAAAGCCAAACATTTGCTCATTACACCTAACGAGCCACTAAAAGATTTCAGCTTACTTTTTAGTGCATAGCAAACACATGCCATGACGTCTGGATGGCAAAGTATGGTCCATGCTGGCCGTTCATTACCACAATTGGAAACCCTCTTCAGACCATGGTCATAGGAAGGAGGGAGTCTGTCTCTTGGTTCCAGTCCTCCAAACAACCCTTTGTCCATGGCACCTGAAAGGAGCCCCTGTGGACCAGTCCGAACACACAGCTGTTGCTCCAGTGTAACATCCGGAGGCAATCATTTCATGGGGATGGTGCAGCAATAGTTGCAGCCCATCTGAAATGCTTATTTGCCGACTAAACAACTGAAAACATTGAACCATGAGTCAGCGCCCTTTCTGGGTGAAACTGGAAACCACAGTGGGGATTGGAGGGAGACTGACTCCTACCAGGCATCCCTTGATTTCTGCTCCCTCCAAGAGACAGCAGATGCCACCTGAGCAAGGCTGGTCCACACAGTGACGAAAGAGCGGAATCCTTGCTTTCAACTCCTAATAATCCACCAATTGGCACTTGACTTTAATATGGCTTTTTTGTAGATTTAAACTCATTCCTTCAAAAGCCTAGAGCAACACCATACATTCCAAAACAACTCATTGTTTTGTTCCTCAGGGGGTAGGGGATATCCACAGATGGTCTGGATTAAAAGGGAATCAAAAAGGAGTTGTACTCTGTGAAAAGCTGAACTTCTTAGCTATTGTGCAAAGGCAATTTCTTAGACTGGCCTCCATGTTATATTCTCCTATAAAAATACAATATGTTCCATAGCAGGACTTATTTGTCACATAAGCTGCTAGTTCTACAAAAGCAAGGTTACATTTGCATATTCTTGAGTATTCTGCCAGAAGAGGCATAATTTGCATTAATTAAATTTGTTATGTGTGGGTGCGTTTCGCCATGGACAATAAAGCCACATGTGGAGATGCAGGTTGCAGAAGCATTTGTAATCAACTGACAGTTTTCTATTCTATAAACAATCAGAACAACTAAAATAAAAGGGTATTTCATAATGCTTCCTTCAGTTCAGTCCTATTCTTTGTATGCCAACTGCAAGGCATGCTACTAAAGAAAATGGATCAGTTACACAAGCAAGTATTAGGAGGCCTGCAAGCCGTCTTCAGACCAAATGGACTTGCTCCCTCTTCTTGCCTAACAATCAAAAGCTGATCATGTCCATAAAAGACAACAGCCACCACTTAGAGGCTGGAGATGTTCCTGTTTTGGCAAAAGTTAGATTATTAAACAGTAACATTTAAATCCTTAAATAAAAAATACAGGTTTGGCCCACATTGTGTTTTCTGCAAAAGGTCTGCAGAATATCTGCAAAATTCCCTATATTTAGCAAATGAAAGGGCATTGCTTTCAAAATGATTCATGTATTATTATTTTCCACCCCCTGAAATATGAGCTAAGAAAGCAGCAGGGCAACATCTGATGAAGTTTACTGTTGTGTAATGAAGCAAATCATACGCTTTTATAGGCTTGTGCAATTTCGGATTCAAAACTTTTGTTTTTATCAAAATTGCCCCAAATCGGTAAAATCCGAATCCTGTGTGTTGTTTTTTCATTGAATTGGTAGAGTCAGAATTAATTCTGAAAATCAAAATTAATTTTGGAAATACTTTAGAATTGGCAAAATGGAATAGGATTTTTCCCCATGGAGATGAATGGCGGCGGGGGGGGGGGGGAATCCACTGATTTGTACTAGAAACTTGCAACATGTGGGGAATTTGAAGAGTATTGGTCTTCAATTCCCTGATTTTTTGTGAATTTTTGAATTTTTTATTTAAAATGGCTAAAAATGCTGAAATCTAGCGTGTTTCAAGCCAGAACTTTACAAACACTTCTGAAACTGAAGATGCCCCTTGGACCATCATTTCACCAGCATGTGGAGGAATCTGCCCTTCGCCTTCATGAAAAGGGGTAAGAGCATACTCCTTTTGTTCCCCTTTTATATTTCTGGAACGGATAGTCATACAGTTATGAAATCTGGCACACATGAAATCCACATTGGAAGGACTCTGTGTAATTTTTTTTCCCCCATAGCTATGGGTCAATCTCCTGATATTTGGTGAATTTTTGGAATTTTTCTTACACATGACTAAGAATTGTGAAATCTGGCTTGTTGCAAGTGAGAACTTTACAAAAACTTCTGAAATTGAAGACCCTCCTTGGACCTTCATTTTGCTAGCATGTGGAGGAATCTGCCCTTTGCCTTCACAAGAAGGGGTAACAGCCCTCTTTCCTCCCCCTTTTATATCTCCTAAATGGATGGGCATACAATTATGAAACCTGGCACACATTAAGTTTACTTTGGCAGGACTCTAATTTATTTTTTTCACATCTATGGGTAACTCCCCTATGGGTAACAGCCCCTCAGCCTCATGGTAAACCTGTTTTGAAACTGAGGCGGGTTTTAAGGGCAATTTGTGACATAGCACTGGGATCTGTGCTATTAAATTAACAAGGGAAGGATGAAAAAGAAAAGGTTTTTAAAATTATGTTAAAAGGATTGCTTCTCAAATGCCTCCTTGGCTTGTGTGGCTGTAAACCTGTGTTTGTAAGCTGCTTGCAAGGACAGAGCTCTTGCTCTCTCTATATATGGCAATGCATTATATCAGCCGGTATATACAGTATGCTTAGGATATTTAAGAAAGATAAATGTCTTGGACAACTCTCATTCTCTTCTTATTTAAATATTTTTAAAATATATTTATTAGAGAGATAACAAATAATTTATAGTAAATAAAATCTGTATTAAAAACTGTTTTTATAAGCAGATAATCAGCCAATGTATGTTTATTTCTGGGCACGAGAGAAAACTATTCAAGGAGCTGCTTACACTCCTTGAAGTAACTTGGGTATTAATGGTTTTAAAGGTGAAAACAGATTCCATTTAACTGGGATCTTCTTGTGTGATGTGACCAGTGTGGAAAACAATTGATTTCTCTAATACAGAAGGAGGAGAGAATCCTAAATAGAGCCATTGAGTGGAAGGTGCAGTGCTGCAGTGTTTGCTCGGAGGCCAAAGCCATCCAGAGAGCAGGTCAGCAGGATGTGCCCACATCGCTATAGTGGTTCTCCGCACCATTTTTCTGCTGTGACTTTGGCTCCGGAAAGGTGAAACGTTTTATCTCAGCATCTGACACAGTACAGCTGCAGACAGCAGGGGGAAGAGTTTGGCCAAATTACCAGCCTCTGTGAAACCTCTATAAAACAAAAACCAGAACTTAAAAAAAGAAGCAGCAGCATTACACTACCAATGACAAATCAAAGCTGAAAGTTTGCTTTGCCTGTTGTCATTCATTGCCATTCATATTTAGAAAGGAGACTGCTGTGATAATTGATTTGATGGTCCAGCTTGAGTGGAAGGCACTTCTGGGCATAGCAGGCCTCAGAGATGCCAAAAAAGAAGAAAAGGTGGGAATGAAATAATTCACTACTTTCTCCTTAGAGGCATGTGGCCCAGTTTTGAGAGAAGAAAAACATGCTTTAGAGGGGGGGAAGAAATCCTTAAGAACTCGGTAATAAAATATAGAAATGACCATATACCCTCAGTCGGATAAAAACAGGCATTCAAACAGAGACAATGAGAGTACATATTTTACTGGCAGGTGAACAAAAGGAGAATGCTGTGGAAATAATCTGATTTTTAACGGACTCTGTCCATGGGAGTACCTTTTTTTTAAAAAAAGTTCTTTGTGTAAGGACAAAAGTGGTTTCCCTTTTTATAAAAGCTTTTAACTTTTTTTCTTTTCTTTTTAAGCTGTTCAAAATGGAATTAATGGCTGAAAAACTGGGGGCAGGGGGGAATTAAAACAATAATTGAGTTTGAAAAGCAGTGTATATGCCCAGGATTATATGATCACCTATTGAGTTTATTTACTTGAAGCAATATGTGATAATGAAGCTTGTCTCTATTTGTGACTAGAGGGTGGTGTTCATCCATAACCCCCCACTAGTATAAATAACTTTGAAGGCTAAAGTGCCACATGAGAGGAAAAAATAGGTGAATGAGCACGGAATTCAGTTCTGGGCCTCTTAATCACAACAGTTAGGTCAGCCATTTGCCCTTTTACCGATTCAGAGGACCCAGAACCAAATAAAAGATATGCATTGTCACAACACAAATTTTAATCGGAACCTCTCAGTCTTCAGAGAGAAAGGTCCTTCTTTTTCTCACAGGAGCAATGCGGTCCCTTAACTTTGCTGGACTATTTGCATCCATTGTCCTCCTCTTCTGTAGCTGGGATTGCACCGAAGAGATTGAAGTGGGGAGTACAAGGAGGACTAATGAGCTAAGCGGATACAACTCTATGAATATGCTGGCCAATTTCAAATATAAATGCCACTGCTTCTAAGCCTCTAGTATGTCTGTTGAAACGAGATGATAGGGAATGGGTGCACAAAAGAACTCACCTGTACAAAGATATTTGGGGATCAGGGAGCTCTCTTTAAGAGTTACTACCCAAAAAAAAGCTATACTCTGCCCACCCCACCCACCCCAGTTGGAAACCTTACTTAGTTACCTAAAATAAACTCAGGGTATTGCCAACTACTAAAAAGATTTGAGGCTGTAGCCCAGATGTATCCTTTCTTAGACTGCTTCCTTCTTCATCTTCCATCATTATCTGTAAGGTTGGCTGGCAGCACCCTCTTAATTATGCTATCTGTGCATCAAGTACAGACTATGAAGGTACTTAAATATTCTTGGGACTCTCTTGGATTCTTGGATTCTCTTGACTTCATCCCCAAGATCTGGAAGTCTGGTAGAGAATCTCAGGAGAATGTTGGGCAGAGAGCATGGGAACTGGACTTTTTGACAGCTTCAGATGTCATGCCCACTGGGAGCACAGGCTCTCACATTCCAACATTTTCCCGATATATTCCCCACTTCCAGAATGATTATGTGGAGCTGTCCATAGAAATTTTTTTAGAGTTCAGAGTGACCTTGACTCTGTCTAATTTAATTAAGTCCATCCTTAAGATAAAATAAAGAAAAATCAAATTGTGTCTCTATATACATTTTCCCACGAAAATGTTTTGGTGTGTAGAGGGGATTTTTGCATTCTGATTATATTTATAAAAGCATATGTAAGTTTGGCTTGTTTTTTATGACAAAGCTGGCTCTTTCCTCAGAGGATGTGGAACCTTTCCTTTGTTCGTGTCTCAGTAAACTGAGAAAGCATTAACTGAAATGTTGCTGGTTTTACATTTTAAATATTCCTTGGAAAGGGATCAGTGCTTTGTGTTCACTGGAATTGTTAGGGGTTGCATATTCTGGAAGAATATCTGGCCCTCCCCCACTGTGGGACAATTATGGGTGCTGAACTTTGGTGGAAGAGATGCTGGTTCAAATCTTCTCTCTTTCAGCTCCCAAGGCCAATACCTTGCATCCTAAGCTAACTCACAATGATGTCTTATAAATTGTAAAGCACTTAATGCTGTGTAAATAACTACCAAAGAAAATCTGGAGCACCACATCATATTATAGAAATCTCAGCTCAAAATATCACTTTTGTGGAGATACGGATCTAGTAGTCCAAGCACTAGCAGCATGCATTATCTGAAATGTATGTGACTTTATCGCTGTATTTCTCTTGAGACTTCCATTAGAGTCATACTTAAATCCCCAGTGATGGAAAGCTGGTCGTGTCTGCCCCATCATGATCCCCAATATTCTTTCAATGATACCAGCTCAAAGTTCCTCCCTGCAGTAGCAGCAGCCAAGGCTTTTCTTGCACTTTGCTGCAAGTCACCAGTGTGTGGAAAGCTCTATAAAAATAAATTTTGTGTAATAAGCTGTGTTTGCCAAGTGAGCAATCCATATAATATTGGTAGATATAAACCTTTAAAACTTTATGAGCTCAACAGCTAGTTTCAGACTGTGTAACGTCTTCAGCAGTTGAAAAGAGAACATGAATAGCAGTTTGAACTAAATTTGGTCTTTTTCAACAAATACTTTTTGTGGGGGGGATAGACAACATTCCTTTCTCCACCTAAATATTTCAGGATGATCCTCACTGAAAGCCATGAGTGATCCTAGTAAATTCACTCCAGTGCCCACAATGCTAACTTCCAAAAAACAAAAACAAAAAACCAACAACCCTTCATTAGGGATATGAAATATAAACAGAATATATAAACTAGAAAACTGATCGCAAGGTATTCTAAGCAAATATAGGAAGTTGCTTTGTCATCTCCCTCACCTTTGAAATAGTAGTGGTCTAATACCTCAATCTGATGCATATTTGCTCAGAAGTAAATTGCTGTGTTCAGTGGGCCTTACTCCCAGATTCAGTGTAAGCAGCATTAACCTCAAGCACCTCTCTCTTTTCAACATCCAACTCCCGCAAAGAATATTATTGTTGTTGTTACATTTCGCATAAGATGATGCTTTAATATTATGTCCTTTCTGTTCTGCTCTCATATAAGCATAATACTGCTTAATAAAAATTAGTGTGCAATAATGTTTAAAGATTAGACTGCACCCAGAAGCAAATCATTATTTTTGCTTTTAACAGAATTTATCTAAAATCAGGATCTAATGTTGTAAGTAGCCAGTGAATGTTTAAAGTCAACTGGACTTGACAAGACCCATCCAGCCCATGAAATTACCACAACCAGTTTTAGAAATGTCCCTCAGATTCTCAAGGAGTTTGTTGTGTGGCTGCTGTTTGAGAAACCCAAGTTCAGCGCCATCTTGGAAAGGGCTGGAAATAGTCCCTTACTACTTTGGAACCTGGACATGAGATTTCAAAATTTCATGGCCAGTATAGTATAGCTGATTAGATATCAATACTGTTACTGGCTGACATTCTTACTAATGAAGCAAATGTATGAAGAGGGACTATAGGAGTCCCTTTTTATGCAGCCCACACACATCTCTCCCAGTCCCTCCATATATGTGATGTTGTGCAAACAGGTGAAACATTCCCCCCTCTGTGCCTGCTCTAGAAGTACTCTGGTAGAGAGGAAACACATTGCTGATCCTCACTGCCTTTCCTCTCTACCAGGGCCAGACTGGTTTTGTTAGGACGCCAGCTCCCAATCTTACCTTTCACACAGAGGAGCTCTTCTCACGATCAGTGAGAAAAGCTCCAGGGCGGTCTGCGGGGAGAGTGGGTTATACTCACCCTCCCCACAGACCATCTCCTACCCTTCCCTGGGCGGGCAGATCACCCACCCAGTCAAGCACTGGCTCCTGCCGGTAGCTCCGGGGGTCGTGCAGGGAGGTGCCACCGCATGGTGCATTCTGGGAATCTCCCAGTTGGAAAACTTGAAGCATGAACCAGTTATCAAATCTGATTGTCAAAGTGAGTACATTACTGTAAATTATGCTCAGTCAATAGTATTTTATAATTTCACGAACTTCATTAATATGTCACAGAAGAGAGCATTTTTCACAACTGCTTCTGAAATATGCCCTTATTTTTATTTCAAAGATAGTTTTCTGAAGATTAAGTCTGAAATTTATCTTTTGTTTTAAAGCATCTGCAAATTCATCCTATGGAAGAGATGTTGCTGTATATCCACTAAGCAACCAAAGGTGTCAAAAGGATACCAAAATGTTGTTAAAATATTACTTGAAAAGTATGTGCAAATATACCACTTGAGGGATTGTACAATGTGCTCTGGACATTAAAACTGCAGTGTGGTTTTTCTGTTTGAACACCTGGATTTCATAGTGGAACTGTATTTTTGTCACCCTAGGATGTATATTTCATATCCTGTTTGTTCTGCATTTTCAGAAATCAAAGGGGAAAAGTCCTTCCCTGTTTCAATGACTTCTTAGTAGGTTCATGCGTGTAAGATCTTTCTCTGCTTCCTGTGCATTTCAGCTAACCTGATGTCTAGAAAATGAGCAGATTCCTTTTTTTCAAAAAAATTTGCAGTGATTTAAGCATGTGCATGTACTTGGAAATGGTTGAGAACCAATAAGATGAATACCCACAAATTAGCAAATGAGTTAGCAGGTCAGCTGATGTAGCAAAATTATTATTTTTTAACTAGAAGCTGATGGGAAAGTCATTAAGAACCTCTAGGTCTTGTCTTAGAGGCTAAATCACAGGAAGAGGGAACAGGTTGGGCCATTAATACATATCATCCTTCCCATTGGCATAAAAAGAGGCATTTTGTACCCATGCTGTCTTTCCTAGTTAGGAAGGATTCCTCATGGGAAGAGGATGGAGTGAGGCAAGGTTGTAGCAGAGCAGCAGTATCAGAGTTCTCCGGGAAATGTGTTCACCATTCTCCACTTCTTAGGGAAAGTGCTCAAGCTCAGCTCAGTTGATAGACAACTCCAGACAGTCTTAGGTGAGATTGACTCATTAGAATCTGGTTTCAGACCTGCTGTTGTCCTGGTGGTTGACCTGTGCCAGGAGAAGGATGGCAGAAGCGGGAGCCTACTGAGTCTCCTCCTTCTCTCTTAGGCTTTTGATTCCATAATACCCTTCCAAATTTGTTCTCTATGTGGAGACTGGGGGCATGGTATGTCCCATTCCTCTCTCAAAGGCCAACTCCGGAAGGAGGTGCTGGGAACTACTGTTCAACACTGTGACATTTATGCTGTAGGATGCCACAGGGTTCTATCTTGTTCTCATGCTTTTTCACATCCACATGGCATTGCTGAGTGAACACATCCGTATACTGATGACGCCCAACTCTATCTTTTATTTACATCTGTTTCAGGTGAAGTGGTGGTAGTGTTAGAGCTGGGTTAAATCATATCAGGTTAGGGTCAGGTTTGCAGTCTGCTCATAGCTACAGCTCAGTCTCTGAATGCTCAAGTGGTATCAGTGGCACAGATCACCTTTCATCAGCTGAGACGCCTGTGCCAGCTGCAGCCCCTCCTAGGCAGAGGTAGCCTGAGCATAGTTACCCATGTTCTAGTTACATCGTGTGTGTGTGTGTGTGTGTGTGTGTGTGTGTGTGCACGCGCGAGCGCGCATGTGTGTGTGCAGGATGGTTTTTGCATGGAGGAGCATTAAGCCATGCGAGCCCCACCTGCTGCAATGGGGCGTGGCACAGTCCAGAAATAGGTTTATCACCTTTAGTGAGAATTCTGGGCTTCAGAAAAATGCCAGTTTTAAACATGTGCAAAAACTAGCCAAGTATGAGACACTCTGGAGCACCAGTGTGATCATTGTGAGAAGGGGAGGGAATCGTGTGCGTGAAAATGGACCCAGAGACTAGGCCAACTTCCTGCACTACCACATATTCCTTCCCTCATTAAATCGTGCATGCAGATTGGTGCTGCTGCTTCAGAACAAAGCATTTGACAGCCCAACACGGGGAAGATGTGGTTTGCCACACCACGAATATGCATTAACTGTTGGGAGATAATCTAGAGATAGAAAGATTTGATCATCAGGGCTTTATTTCCCATCCCCCACAACTTTGTAGGCAGACTAGTGTTTCCAGGTCCTGTTTCATGTGTTTGACAGCGCAATCCTGTTCATGCCTACTCAGAAGTAAGCCTCACTGAGTTCCGTGGTTGCTCCCAGGACATGTAAATAGGATTGCAGCCCGAAATGCCTTTGTAACACTATTTCAGGGGCAAAGCTGTGCCGAATAGCAGGGGCCTCTGGCCTTTAACTCTGTCTTTTCCTTCCTCAGAAGGGACTTGGACACTAAAAAGGACCACAGCCCCTTCCAGTCCAATTATAATTTTAATATATGGGTGTCAAAATGAGTTGACTTTCCCACTGACTTTGGAGTGTTGTCACGTCCAGATTATAACTCAAGTCTTGACAATTATTGGGAAAGTGTGTTGGCCAAGCATGAGAATGTACAAGATTGGTTTTGCTGCTGAGAACAATGGCAGAAAGCAACTCATTGATTTTGGCTTGTAAAATGAGGTCAATTGGCAAGCGAGGTCAGTGTCAATTGGCATCAAGTACAGCTTTGGCCAACGCATCTCACTTACACCATGAGAAGAGATTTGGAAGCTGGAGAATTTTGTTCTCTGGGTCAAACTGTCCTCTAATCAGAATTATCACCTTTCTCTGCTATGCTTCTGCAAGTAACAGAGGCAAGCGAGGCAAGAAATGCAGAGCAAAATTAAGTGTCTATTGGCAGAGATTTGAAACAGTCTCTTTGCTTGTGTAGAATGTAGAGGGGAATCATATGGGCAGATTGCACAAACACTGTAAAAAAGAACAAACCTAAAACCATGTTAAAAACGCAAACACATTTGTTGCACATGAACTAGCCTATTAGTACTTTCATGTATAAAATGCACAATTCAGCTACATATTTTATTTAGGAAAAAAGTAGGATGGCAAGCATCAGTCCTAGGACACTAAGCGAGTGCGTATGTATGGTTTTTGCTCAAAATATGTAACCATTTGCATTGTTCCTTCGCTGTTATTTATCTAATACATTTTTAGAGGCAAAATTATTATATTTTATTGCTTCATCATCATTTGGAACTGAGGCTGTTCTAGTGTAATTAACCATCCAAAGTAATGAATTCTAAATTGCATTTTCAATTACTTGTAACTAAAATTATCTTGAACTAAAAAAAAATCATTTTGGCCCCATAGACAGCTTTGCTGCTTTATCACTGTTGTTGTACTAGATCTTTAGATTAAGGTAACTTAGTTTTTAAATTAAATGTCAAATATAATTTGCCAGTGGAAACATGAAGTGTAGCCAGCTGTATTCTGAGGTGGGAAAAGCCAGCTCAGCACCCCTTAATATTGATATATACATAAAATCAGCTTTCCGCCCCATTAGATCATATTTGGCAGAATGTGAAATGTGGTTTTACATATGCATTCATGCATACTCTGCTTATACATGTAGAAAATAAACTGTACCTAAGGCTAAGATTTTGTCACAGCTGTCAAAGAAGTAATGGGTTCAATCATTTTAATTTTGTATTAAATATGAATGAGTTTTGACATTTTTGTGATTTCTGCTATGATATTTGACACTTTGGGAAATCTGTGTGTGTACATATTCACCTGATTTGACTGTGTAATATAAGTTTCTTGGAAATCTTAGCAGGGCTACAGTGAAATCTTGGGGGTTGTGGAAAGTTAGAAAAGCTGGACTTCTGAAAGATACTGCTTTATATTTGAAGCTTAGTTCATCGGAATGAGCTTTAATGCCATAAAGCTCCATATCACCAATGCTGCCTCCCACATTCAAGGCTTCAGTATGTGTTTGTGTTGCATAATCATCATAGGAGGGCAAGATAATCATTTGCTGATGCCAACTTTCATTACTGCACCTAGAAAAAATCATTGACATCTATATTTAAATTGTCTATAGTCATTGATACTGCTGACATTCAGAAATCCTGGTTGCCTTGCTATCAGAATACGAAAAAGTACTCAGAGAGGGCCAGGATCACACATACACAATACACAGACTGTCTGAAATTGAAGTAGGGCATTTATGTATGCTTGTACATATTGGTTTAGCATCTGCAGTGCACATTTGATGTCCACATTTATTTTTTATTTTATTTTATTTTATTTTATTTTATTTATATACCGTCCTTCCAAAAATGGCTCAGGGTGGTTTATATCAAAATAAAAACAATTAAAATCAATTACCATTAAAATCAAAACTATACAAACAGCATAAAACTAAGTAACAGTTAAAACATTTAAACAGTTAAAAACCTGGAGAACCAGGCCGAACATTTACAACAATTAAAACAGTTTGCTACAGTTTAAAAACCCTGGAAGGCCAACGCTGATTGCCCTGTTTTCTTCTGTAAGTGCACACAGAGTGGGGGAAAGGGTGCACACTGCACTATAGTATGTGTAAACTGTAAACTTTATTGTTACAGTGAATAGACCAGCAAAGGAAATGCATAGATAAAACACAAGGAGGCATGAACAATAATTCAGGAAAAAGCTTGATCATCTTGTGCCAGATTCTAGTAGCAGCTACCACAAATTTCACAATAATAGAGGAATCCCAATCTGATACTGATTGATTGATTAAGTGCTGTCAAGTTGGTGTTGACTCTTAGCAACCACTTAGATAGATTCTCTCCAGGATGATCTGTTTTCAACTTGGCCTTTAAGCTCTCCCAGTGGTGCATTCATTACTATCGTAATCAAGTCCATCCACCTTGCTACTGGTCATCTTCTTCTCTTGCCTTCAACTTTCACCAGCATTATATAGTTCTCAAAGGAGCTGGATCTTCACATAATGTATCCGAAGTATGATAATTTGAGCCTGGGCTGGTTATTTGTGCCTCGAGTGAAATTCTGGGTGGATTTGTTCTGTGATCCATTTGTTTGTTTTCCTGGCCGTCCATGGTATCCTCAAAAGTCTTCTCCAATACCAAAATTCAAAAGCATCAATGCTTTTTCTATCTTGCTTCTTCAAAGTCCAGTTTTCGCATCCATAGAGTGGCATGGGAAAGACCATGGTCCAAACAATTCTAATCTTTGTAGATGTAGATCTGAGCACATGAAAATGCCCCCCGCTCACATCATAGCCAGTGGTTGTTGCATGAGTGACATGCTGACACCACCATGCCCACAGTCTAGCAATGCAGGTAGCGCCGCGAGTGGTGGGGTTGAGCCTGGGAAGACCAGGAAGAGGGGGCAGAGGTGAGGAAACTGCAGTAACTGGATATAGTCTGTGGCGCAATCTGCAACTCCAGCTCTTAAGCCTAGGTGCACCTACCTGCAGTTTGGCGTTGTGTCCAAATTGGCCCTCTGTCTCCAGTTTCTAAACTACAACCTTCCTAAATATTTAGTCCTTCATTTTCACAATCTCTGCTACGGCAGTGAACAGTCATTATAAATTGTTCACCCCTTTATTTCTCTGTTTTGGATATTTCTCCTAGGCATTTGGGCAAATGAACTTGTGTTATAACTAAACAGATAAGTTTCTAAGCTCAAGAAAGTTAATGTAGACCAACTTCACAATCCTGAAGTCACCTGTGAGTCTTTACGTTTCCATTGACCTCAAAGAGATTTATAGTTACAGGATTGCAAGACTTTAGTGGAAAAAGTAAAAGCAAAAATAGTAGTAAAAAGAATTTAATGCCTCTAGATAGCTACAGGATTTTAAATCTGGCAATTCTTGTCAGTTCTAAGTACTAACACATGCTTAACCTTGTGTAAATTAACATGCACTCTAGCGTAGATTTATTCCTCCAGGTAGTGAGGCAGTGAGGATTTTCTTTTTTTGCATCTACTACGATTGTTCAGCCAGTGAAATTTCATTTCAGTTGAACCCATTTACAGTTCCATAGAATGAGGTTTAAATGCAATGGCTGGCATTTCCAAACCATAGCCCTCGCCCCTTTCATCTGCTACAGGAAACATTAACTTCTGCAGCTATTAAATAAGAGTAGTAATGCACGTTGCTTCAACGCAGAGGTGTGCTCCCAATACGGATATTAAAGTCTGTTTGGAAATGTGAGCAACAATTCGAAGAAGGCAGATGCTCTACCATATCTACATCTCTAGTGGCAACCAACTCTTCTCTACCCGACTGACTCCTCTCCTATTACCAGTCAATCAACCTTGCTCAATCAATCCATTAAGCTTAATGTGGATTCTAAGTGAGTCTACTAAAGGTCTTCTCACTTTGTTCTACCATGCTACTCAAGCTAAATTAGCAGCTGAAGTTTGTTCATTAATCCTGTTTGGTGGGTCACAACTAAAGTCAATTTCATCCTTTTGAAAAAGATTTGTGCATTGCACTCCTTTCGTATGAAGAAATTGGTGCTTGTGTGTTCTCTCTTTTTTTTCCCCCTTGTCATGTTTTTCATATTCTGCTCTCAGTTCCATTTTTCCCCTTGTGGGCACTCAGAATTTATTTATGCAATTTGCCTTATTTACTCCATTCTTTCCAGACTGGTCATTTACTTTCATCAGTTACTGTCCACTACAGACACACATAAAACTGAAATATAGCCAATGGGATATTCTGAAAGATAAAATATTCCAGAGGCTGAGTAAATCTACCAATTTGAATTGTACAATGTGTCGCAAAATGGCAATTTCATTCACAGTTGCAACTGCCTGTGTCTTAAATGTCAATATTGTTCATAAATAACAGAAAACTGCATGACTTGGGGAAAACAGGCTCAAAATTATTATCTTTTCAACTGTTGATATACAGTACATGGTGGGACTCCTAGTGGAATTCAGAGCTGAATATTTTTTGACCTGGACTGGGATTGAGATAAATTAGTACTCTAAAGTGCCTGACTTAAGACCAATCAGGCTCCCATCTGTTTTCTGACCTTCTGGAAGTCCCCACATGTGCCATTATTGCTTTCTACATTGGGAAATGGATAGGGGTAATTTTGTACAGCAGAAGATTTCAAAGATGTCAGACATATGTAAGTCCATCTTGGCGAATTTCAGTAGGCAACACACAGTGCCTTGGAGTTCCATAGCTGGTCCTTCATAGCGGCCCCATGTCCTTTAATATAGCTCTGTTCTAGACAACATGTTAGAAATGTTGGGCAAATATGAAGGTGTCACAGGGATGAGATGGAGCTGGGAGGTTCTAACACCTTGAATTAGTTAAGTTGTGTTGTCTGTCTGTCTATGTGCCCTGATCATTGCTGAAGAGCAGTCTTTCCAGACTCCAAAAAAAGATGAGGCACCTTTTAAATAAGCATGTGAATGTGGAATTAAAACTTCAACCTGAATTACTTCAGACTCTATACATAATGTTACATTTTTCTGAGCAGGAACTGATAAGAAAATGCATTTAATATACATCATGTGTGAAAGAGATTGGCAGTCGACAACTACTAACAGAATGTGCATTCCAATATCTCTGGCATCCTTGGGGAGAGGTCTCCAGATAAAATAATTGCCTTATGCTGCATGGAGCACACGTTCAAGCAAAACATCTAGCAGAAGCTATAAAAATCGTCGCATTTGGACAGGGGGAGAAGGTGATGGTAGGAATGCATGAACAGTTGAAATGTCAGAATGTTAGAGATCCTTAACGGGTAAATATGTATTGCCCAGTTATATCTTATAGGACATAATTCTGGAGAACAATCTGGCATTGCTTGGCATCTTGCAAGACCCTTTACTGTGATGCAGCTTATTACTTTGATCTCTGATTGTAGGCTAGACTGCTTATCAATAAAAGGAATGGTGTTGTGGGGAGGATACCTGATGGCTGTTTGGCATTGGTAAATATTCCAATGTACATTGTGCTTGTTTCAAAAATATTGTTTCATTTTTTAAGTCTTCAACATAGTGGTTCTTTAATTTATATCTCTGGAATATCCAGTGATATGAGCGACTTCAGTTGTACGCCTTGAAATCATTGCTTTCATAACTGGCTTTTGGAGAGAGATTGGAATTTTGTTAGAACTAGAAATCAGGTGTATATAATTACATCCAATATACTAAATGTGAAATCTCTGTGTATAAAAGGTTTCTTGTTATTTCACTTCAGAGTGACTGAAAAAATATTTAATACTTGCTTTTGGTGAATGAATTGTTTAAAGGTTTTTATTTCCCCAAGTCTCCCTGCTTCAGATATGATTCAGCCTGATTATCAGCGTATTTCCCCAGGTAGCTGAGGTTTCTCTCTTTGCACCTGACTTTCTGTGTCATGTTCTCTGTGGAGGACATTGGGCTTCCTGTGAGAAACTGCTCATACTCTGATAGGAGGAGGAACTGAAAAGTATTGATTTCTCGAGGAGGGTTCCTCACAATCTCCTAGATCTGCCATGCCTCACAGCTGAAACGTTGAGTTCTTTAAGAGCTGGGGGAAAGCCAGGTTTTTTCTTATTCCTTCCCTCATCCCCACACACCAGAGCCAAGGATGAGCCTTACACAAGATTGAGAAGGGAGTCCAATGGGCCCACAGCCTATTGGGTTCTGGGGGGAGGCAGTGGTTCTCTCTACTGAGGGAGGGGAGCTGCAACAGTCCCCTCTTCCAGTAGAGGACGAAAGACTACAAAAGCAGCTGGTGAGACGAGCATTTGTACCACATCTCACAGCAGCTTCCCCTCTCCTGCCAGCAAGTGATTGACAACAGCATGTCCATTTTTTGAGAGCTTGGATTTAGAGGATTTTGCTTTTTAAACAGGCACTTGTCTCATAAAACACTGGCAAAAACAAGTGTCTTACATCCACAAGCCATAATTGGTAGAAGTGTAGCCAAAAAATAGTATGACCTAAATCTGAAGGAGATTAATTTTAAAATCAAGCTCCTAGAAAATGAAAAAAGTAGCTATTTTCTATATAAATGGAGCATTTTTCTAGATTTCCCACCATATCACACTAGCTCCATTTTTGTGGTAAAAAATCTCAATAGTAGTCTTCAGAAAGGCCCTTGATCATTTTGATGTATCCTGTTCTTGAGAAAATCATCAATTTTGTCATTTTTAAGGAAGGAAGGCTTCATATACCAGCCAACTTCTTAGAAACTTCATTATATGTATAGCTTGAATGAATAAAACTGGGATAAAGATGCAGAGGGAAAGCAAAGGAATGGGGAGAGAAGGGAATGTAACTGTAGCTGAAACAGGAACCAATTTGTCCAGATTAAATCTACTCAGAATTAGTGCAGTCTCTAGCAGCGGAATCTTGAGGCACGCCAATTCCTGCATCATGCTATTTTCAGGAATTGCTTATACGCACTGGAGTCCGTGAGCACAATCTCTGCACCATCTGAGCTGAGCTCATACGGGTTCCCTGCCTCTCTGCATTGCAGGCAAAAGTGAGGCCATAAGACACAGCATATTATGTTGCCACAGGTTTATCCCACATTGCATCATACTTTTCCTGCTGGTACAGGCTATTCTGTTGCCTAGAGCTAATCTTCTGAAGTCGAAATGCCCCTGTTTCTAGTGAACTGAAGGAGGCTATTCCTCATTGGTTGCTCTGAGGCATAAAAACAATAGGTTTCTATCATCAAAGTTCCACTGACTATTTTGATCATATAGCAAATGCGGCCTTGTATTTTCTCACACTTTCCACAGTCAGTATCAGGCTTTTCCGTGTGTGTGTGTGTGCAAAAATTCTTTTCTGTGCCTCAGAGGTATTAAAATTCTTCTGTGGTAGCTTAAGGTTTTTACTCCAGCCCTGGGCTCCTTTCAGTATCGGTGTCCATTGCTAGAAAAAGCCAGAATAGCACTTTTCTTCCACCAGGGATGGCAGGCTCTATGGCATGGACCAAAATCTCCATCATGGCAACCACTCTGCCAGGGGAGCGTTGGTCTTGGAGTGTTCCTTCATCAGCTAAAATTAGTCTTTTTCTCCTGCAAGTTAACCATGAAGACTCTATCAGTCAGTCAGTCTTATTACGGTCATAGACCAGCATAAAGTATAAGGGTGATTACGTGTTAAACGTGAGAGTAGATCAAAGAGATTACATATGGAACAGTGCTTAAGGTACATAATAATACTAGAAATAGTAGAAAGTACACCAGAAGCAAGAGGGTATCAAAGCCTGAAAGGTAATAAAAGGCTAAAAGGGAGGAGCATGAAAATGGATGTAAAAAGATTAAAAGACATGAGAAGACAGAAATACATAAAAGCCTAAGGAAAAAAACTGGATAATGGCCAGACTCTAAGGAGCAGTAAAAAGAAAAAAAGAGAAAAAAGGAGAACTAAGAAGAATCCCTTCTGTTGTAGTTTTATTTGTACAACAGTACTCAAAGATCATACTTTTACCTTTGTACTAATTAAGTAGTTAAAAATTAAATTGAGGGAATAGTGTATTTCATACACACACACACACACACACACACACACATATAAAAATAATTCATGTGCTAATCAAAGGACTTGCCATCTAGAATTTTTAAGAGGATTTGAGATGGTCTTCCTGGGTTTCAAGTTTTCCTGGGCCTTCGCTCAGTGGGGGGCCATCTCCTGTGCATGTAGAAATCCCCCGGTTCAGGCCCTGGCATCCCTGTAAAGGGATCTCGCTTCTCAGTGTGAGGAAACACCTCTTTCTGAGACCGGAGAGAACTGCCATCAGTCAGTTCTGCGCTGCATGGACCAATTATCTGCCCCGTTATAAGGCTGCTCCTTATAGCCTTATTATTGGTTTCAAATGATAACACACGAGTCTTCCAGGGCTTAGAGCATTTTATTTATTTTATGTCCTGACTCCTCGAAAGGATTGAGGACTTGTTGCAGAGATTATAATTGGAGGGATAGGTCAACGTCCTCTAAAGGGCTCACAGTGCAAGCAGAACAGGAAACAGACTCAGAGATCAAAGCAAAAAGACAATGGAGAACAATGAAAGACAACTTTCCAACTTGATGTAGGAGCCTCATTGTACAGGACACTTTTATGGAGGGACATAAGTGAGAGGGAAAGAGACCACTTCCCTGGAGAGTTGTTCTTGACAGTGTGCTCGGGGGAGGATGGGTATGGCAAAGGAAAAGGAGAGGCAAGAGGAGCAAAGACTCGTTGGGAGGAGCCATGGATGTCAGAGTTTTCCTTCTGATGTTGTCGTCAGGTACTGCTGGGAGTACTGCCGTGGCTGCTCACACATTTTGACAATTTTTAGAGGTGAGACTGTTTGTGTGTGGGAACAGGGAAATTATTGATTTATGTATATTATTGATGGTTCAACATCCAGTATTGCTCAGATCTCTAAATTCTGCTCTTTTGGTTAATCACAGAGTTCCAGTTCTAGGACACTGCTATGTGACTTGAATCAGTATCTATTTGCTGAATGTATGGTCAGAAGTAGGATATGGATTTCCCAAATGAAATATGGCAGCAGCATCGTGTAGAGTGCAAGCATCTCATCTTTTGCTTTAGGGTGAAGTCTTGAAGGCTACATTATCCACCACATTAAGCACCATGCTTTGTGTGGTGGTGGTGGTTCTAAATTGTCTGTTGTATTTACTTAGCAATGGTCTATTTGTTGGTTAACATTCCATTCAATTAACACATTCCAGAGATTGGCTGAGGAAAGCCTAGCTTTCAAAACATAGCTGTCTCTTTCATTGTTAGGTATTATCCTTTAAAAGTTCAAATAGGAATTGTGCACAAGAAAAAAAAAACTTATCATGCTTTTTGACAAGTAAACGAACAAGAATCGTGTAACCTAAACTAAAGGGTTCAACTAAAGGATCAAAACAGTACACTTGGTGTCAAAGGGCACATAATAGAAAACACCTAGAACTACATCAAATTCCTTTCTCTCACTATTTGGTAGCACATGTTAACTAAATAGAGACCTACTAATTCCAATATATGTCCAAAGTCTGAGCTATTTTCTGATGGAAATTAAAAAATAATCTGTTGTTTATTGAATGGGAATTATGCTCAATTCAGACATTATATCAACCATGGTTTGCACAAACCATGGTTTTAGCTTCCAGACACACAGCAAACCATAGTTTAAAGCTGCTTGTCTACCTTCATTTTCTGTCCTCTCAGTACTCTTCTTCATATATTCACTCCTATTTCCATGGTGCAGAAGCTCTGGAGATGGGGCAATGGCTGTAAGTATATTTCACTGTGATGTCTGAATTGGCAAACCATGGCTTCCAATCGGGCACCAAACCAGTTGTGACATTGCACAGCTTCTGGTTTGCTAGCCAATTGGAAATCATGATTTGTCATTCCTGATATCACACCAAACCGTCGTCTCTCTCCTTCCACTCACATGCGTGCACACACACAGGACTTTTAATGTCTTATGAGACCTATTATGTACATTACACATATATAAAATATATACGTAAGGAAAACATATGTATTTCTAAAATACATACATAAGGAAAACGATTAACTGTGTTAATCGCATTATCCTGAACAATCGCATTATCCTGGGCTATTAGAATCCTAGCTGCCATTAAGAGACATCACTCTGATTATTTCCTTAAAGCCCACGTCTTTCAGATACCCCAAGTTTACAACTATTAAATCATAAAGCAATACAATTCCAACTATTCATGGAGCGCTTCATTTTTGGCATTGCCACCAAAGTGCAAGAATTCTGCTGTATTACAATTTCATCACCAGCGGAGATTAGAGTCCTCTGGATAAATATTTAACCTTCATGGTGTCAAGTACCAATGTGCTATAGTTCTGGAATAATTTTACTGCACTAACACAAGATAATTTCATCACCATTTCCCAGAGGAATTTCTAGACGTCATTGTTAACATTTTTGTTTGAAATGAAGATGTAACTATAGTTAGCTTAATCATAATCACAACAAGCCACAGTTCAGCTTCCATGAAGTCTGAATTCAGCCTGGGAACCTATTTCTTTACAGTATACTTGTTCCTACTTCATGTAGTAGGACAGCAAAAAGTATTGTGGTTAGAAGGGTTGCTGCAATTGAAGCATATGCTTTATCTGCCTGACTGTGGCTTCTAATACAAATTTGACTTAAATTACAACATTTCTTACGTCTGTCCTTTCATCACATATTCCCAAGTATCTGGGTAAATAAATATCTAGCCTAATCTCCATATCAACTGTGTACGGCCATTAAAACACACACACCCCCGCCCGCCAGATATGCTTAGGTGAAAGCCAGGCACAACAGGGCATTTTTCTTGTCAGCCAAATAATTCAATAAGATGTTATTCATGTGTATCAGAATTAATGCATGTATAAGCTCTAGTTTATTGTCATATGGACTACTGAAGTGACACTGTGTTCAAATTAACTAAAATACAAAACAATTATTTAATCCTAATGTAATTGCTCTGGGTCTGATCTCATTACAGACCTACCTGAGGCTCTAGTTGCTATGATAGAAGTGGGTTGTGCTCAGATTACTGTAAAATATTTCTGCTGGCAAAGACAGGGCTGAAGGAAAAATCAATGCACAAGTTGTACAATTTCTACATCTCCATTTTCCACACCATCTTTAGTTTTGATGTATTTCCCTATGGAGGAGGGAGGCTAAAAACGTAATATAATCACTTAAGCTATGTCATTTTACTGACTAGAAACCTATCTCTGTGTGTGTGTGTGTGTGTGTGTGTGTGTGCGCGCGCGCGCCCGCCCCTCTTTGGGTACAGCAACTCTCTTCTCTCTGAGAACAGAAAACGGGGTGTGTGTGTGTGTGTGTGTGTGTGTGTGTGTGTGTGTGTGTGTGTTAAAAGGTTTTGATTGTGACTACGTGACCACACCTCATTCCCTTTAAATGCCCCCTTATGGCATGCTGGATATGACAGAGTTAGGCTTGGTTTGCACAACTCTGCACAATTTAAAGTGGGTTACCAACATTCTTCCTTGGTGTGGGTGCGCACAATCACGTTAATGTTGGTAACCCACATTAAACCTAGATTTGGACAATTTTGTGAATGAGGCCATAGAGTGTAAGGAAAAAGAGACACTTCTTCCATTTCTGCTGCATTTCAATCTTGTCAGATACTTGTCATGTGCTAAACAAACTCTGGTTCTGATTGGCTCTAATGTAGCCATCTAGAACTCCAACAGAACATACCTATATCAATGTTTTGCAATGTTGTGCCATTCCATTAGTGTTATGCCAGCTTCTGAGATATTACTGGCACTGGTCAGGCCACATTGCTGGTTTTTTAACCGTACTTTAATACACACTTTGGTGTTAGTTAAAATTTAGTTTCTGTTTTTTCCCAATGAGTGGTAGTGTTTCCACAAATAATGTAAACTTTCCATTTGTGTATAAACCTCTTTGTACTGTACATATTGAAACACGCTGGGTTTTTGTCTTGCATTTAATCAACATTTTCAGACTAACAAAAATTAGTCATTTCTCCCAAGAGGCATGCCTAAACTAACATTCACTACTCATTCATTATTCTGAATAATGCTGCTTCTTAAATATATATGTTAAGATCTCTTTATTTTTTCTGAGCTATTGTTTACACTTATTTTAATTCCTAAGGGCTATCAGCTGTTCATTAAATCTTGATTTTCTGTCAAAAGGAATTAATAATCTGGCCTTCCAGAATTTAAAAGCAAGGAGGGACTGAATGCAAATATTTGAATTGCATCGCAGTGCAATTTATTTATTTTATTTTATTTTATTATCTTAGTTAGTCCCCTACTAACTGAGCAAAGAGGCACCTCTTTAAAGTGGCGATTCTCTTTATTGACCAGGGGGAGAGCAACTGGCCCTATCCATCCCCAGCACAGCATCCCTCCAGTGGCTCTTGCTGGGGTCTATCTTATGTTTCTTTTATTTATTTATTATTTCATTTCATTTCATTTCTATTCCGCCAAGAAATTGTGAGCCTTTTTGGGACAGGGAACCCTTATTTATATCTATGTAAAATGCTTTGGGAACTTTAGTTGAAAAGCAGTATATAAATATTTGTCGTCCATCAGTATATCTGATCTTTAGTATAATTATAACTGAGTTTGAGAAATACACTCTGTGCACAAATACTTTTGTCCTTTTCTTCCTTCGGAGCTGAACAGTTTCCAGGTATTCAGAATAGTCTTACTTTCTTTTTCAATAACACATACCTTATCAAAGCAATGTTAACAAAGTATTGCAGATATTGATTTGCTTGAGTGTTGTTGCTGTGAATACTTTAAACTGAAGACAAACTCTGCCCCTCATAATGTTTGCTGGCGACAGCCACTCACTTATCTAACAAAACTGGCTCCAAGATATTAATGTTGTTGTTTTAATGGTCCCGTCCCCCCGATAACTACTCTTTACTAGTTTTGTTCGTGCTGTTTTGTTATATCAGTTATCATGCCCTCTGATGGAAAAATCAATTAAAACTGCAATGGACCAGGAGACCTCTGCAGAGACTGCTTTCTACTCCTTCTATATTTTTCCTAATTTAGGTGTGATCAGCTAAGATAGATACATCTTTTCCCCAAGCTATCTATCATCATATTGTGATGGTAATTAAAACCCATATCCAGATTTTGGGGTAGATTTCTACCCACGGATGCATAAATGTGCATTAACCAGCAAATCACTGCACTCTCCACAATGTTATGTACCAAAGTTGTATATAACTTTTTGCCGTGGTCCAACTCAAGCCCCATGCTTGAGGTGTGTCAGTCACTACTGTATACCCCTATAATGAAATAGATGTTTATTGTAGGTTCTGTGATCTCCTGATCACAGAGCCAGATCCTGAAGAACGTGCTTAAGAAACATCATGCCAACTGAGAGTAAATGCCATGTGTCTCGATTGCTTTCCACTTTTGCAAGGTGCATGTCCCCAATGAGCCGTACACTTTTTAAATGTGTGAACAGCTAGCAAAATTCACACACAGGTGGCAGATTTTTGTGAAGCCACTGTATGTTTTTAGGCATTTACAAGTGTTCTAAAATTTTGGCAATCATGTTTTGTTAGAATGAAGTGATTGCAACACAAGAAAAGGACAAATTATGCTACAGGAGAATCAGTTTAAAGCTGTTGAAAGGAGTTTTTTTTTTCAGTTGCCAAAGTTCTTGAAAAATATTTTCGTTTTCTGTGTAGTGTGTTGTAAAATACTGGCTGACTGACATGGTGAAGAAAAAGACTCAAAGAAGCTATTTTAATTTCAATGGAACTACCTTGAGCAGTTTTCCTCCTCATGTTAGACCACGGTCACTATTTCTGTGCTCTGCATATGTCTCTCACTCTATTGGCTGATGGTCTTGATAGATTTCAATCCAGCTTCAGGCCCCGCTATGTACGAAGGTTGCTTAGGTTCCTCTGGTAGACAATCCACACTGGGAATTGGACGGGGGCGGGGAGCGGGGAGAGGAGGCGTGCATCTCTGTGGGTTCTGTTGTACCTCTCAGTGGCTGGGAGAGATTCCTGCCTGCAACCTTGGAGAAGCCGCTGCCAGTCTGGGAAGACAATACTGAGCTAGATGGACCAAGGGTCTGACTTGGTAGAAGGCAGCTTCCTACATTCCTCTTGGATTTATTATGATTTTATATCAGCTTGGACACATTTTTTAAAAATGGAAAGGCTGCATTTAAATTTTCATTTCATTTTTACTACTACAAGTACTCATCATCGTAGTCGTCCCAGGGGTTACCCCATTATGAAAAAGGCAGTTTAGTTCTGTTTAGTGAAATCTAATGAATTAAAATAGTAGGCTGTTTAGGAGGCTTAAGTAGCATCTAGGGTTAAACAAATTAGTCTTGATTCTGGATGCCCAAGAGTGTCCTCTCAAGAGGTCTTGCGTGTTTGGTGTTGCCATTGTGTACTCGGTATCTGGCTGTGTAGAGTGGAAGAAAAGGTCATTTAGAACAGAGGTTCTCAATGTTGGATCCCCGGATGTTATTGGACTTCAGCTCCCATAATCCCCAACCAAAGGCCACTGGGGCTGGGGATTATGGGAGTAGAAGTCCAGTAACATCTGGGGACCCAACACTGGGAATCCCTGGTTTAGAACGCACATTTAATGAGTGTCTACATCTTACTGTTGAACATGATACCGTAGTGTGTGTTTTCTTCTTTGCAGACCTACAAAGAAAATTGTACAAAGAATGTCATGTCATTTACTGCCAAGCTGCATGCTCAAAAGCATGGCCAGAAAGTGTCCATTTTCTGTACTTTTTCAGAATAATGGAGCAATCTGATAATCAACAGTTCTGATGAGGTTCGGAGAAGGCATTAAGCACAGTTGCTCTCAAGCCATGAAGGGTACTACAGAGGGCTGTTTTACTTTGGGTTTACATAATTACCCTGATATAAAGTTCTTCTTAATTGCTTTGTTTAGAAAAGAACCAGATAAAATTGTGTTTAATCTCTCATTCTGGAGTAAGCATTTATCAGGCCAGAATCAGAGGAGGCATTGAAAGCTCATCTGTCATGCGGGCTTTGTGTTTTGAAAAGATCCTGTTGCTTCCACAGAGCCACTCCTTCCCAGCTGATATTTGCCATTGGGTTGTGACTAATAACAACATTGATCTCACAGGGGCTCAAAGCCGTTCATGAGCAGAGCAAGCTATTTATTTTGTCATGGAACTTCAACGGTGTGCCAACACGCAGTATTTTTCAGACAGGCATCTCCCATTTATGTTGGAGAGTCCAAGAATTTGTTCTAGCACAACTTATATCTATGTCCAAAAGGTTAATTGGCAGGAAGTGCTTTCACTGGCCTGCATCTTTGGATATTCTACTAAATGTCGTGAATTCCCACATGGTCTCTAAGGGCAATTTTCTCAATCAAGTTCCACTTCATTTGGTTCATTCCACATTTGATTGGCCTTGCCTTGCCACCAACATTTCAAAGTTAATTCGCAGGATATCATACACTGCCTGAAATGCAGAGGACCTAAAATTACTCTTCTGTCGCTTCCACCATGCCTGCTTGCTTCATGAATATCTGGGCTCATTTGAGCAACAGCCACCGTTAACCAGTGGGTCAATACCAAGCCACTCCCAGCTCTGTCTTTTTGTAATGCCCACTGTATGTCATTGCCTTCCCCTGCTCTGATATTTAATGCATTACTGCATTTTGCCCTAGAATTAGAATTGCAAATATTGCAGACAAATCGTTGCCTGCTTTACATTATTTTGCCTTACCGGAGGGAGTACCTCACAGCTAGGCTTCCTTGCAAATGGAGAGGGAAATTAGTGCTAAAAGATGCGCTACAGTTCTGAGCAGTAACAAACCAATCAAGCAAATTCTAGCCTGATTAAGAATATATTTGCATTAAAATCTTCCCATCAGGCACTTTAAAATCACTCTCACACAACCTCGTTGTAGCCTCTTGCACATGCTCATGTATTCCTCGAAATGACCCACCCTGGCATCCCAGCATCTCTCTCTCTGTGCAGTCACCTGGTATGTCTGGGCCCCCTTTTGAGGTGCATGAGCAACTGCATTGCCAAGATTTGTATATGTCCAAGTGGACTGACGATCCCCTGCTGGTTTCCTTTGCACTTCAAACAAACAAACACTACTTGCTTTGTTGTTTTAGGAAACTTGTTTAGACATGTTTGGATAGGAAACGAAGAAGCGAACAATATCAACAATATTATTTGTTATTTTATTTTGATTTATATACCACCCCTCCAAAAATGGCTCAGGGCGGTTTACATCAAATAAAAACAATTAGAATCAATTAACAGTTAAAATCAAAACTAAATCATTGAAACATTAAAAACATTAACAATAAAATCATTTAAAACCCAGTATTAAAATTATTTGAAACTATAAATCTAATTAAAACCTGGGTGAATAAATGTGTCTCCAGTGCCTTTTAAAAAGTTGCCAGATTTCGGGAGGCTCTTATTTCAACAGGGAGTGCATTCCAAAGTCCAGGGGCAGCAACAGAGAAGACCCCATTCCCGAGTAGCAGCCAAACGAGTTGTTATTTTTATATTCCCATTGAAATAACTACAGTCTCATACTAAATGGATAAATTAAAAACATCCCCTACTGTTTCTGCCTCCACTTGCGCTCCTGCCTCCTTACCTCAACAACAGAGAGAGAGAGAGACTGCATTAAGGAATTAAAATTGATTCCTCAAAAACAGTGCAGGATTTCTTTGAAATATTTTCATGCCACTTTACTAAATGACAATGTGCACAAACTGATTTGTAAAAGTTAAAACATACAAGAAACCCATATGTAAAAGAGAAAAACAAGCAATCAGAAAAATAAAATCAGTTTAAAACTGGCTAAGATTAACTGTGTGAAGAATTTTAGTACTAGCCCTCAAGGGAAGCCCTCGAGAGCCAGCGTGGTGTAGTGGTTAGAGTGCTGGACCAGGACCAGGAAGACCCGAGTTCAAATCCCCATTCATTCATGAAACTAGCTGAGTGACTCTGGGCCAGTCACTTCTTTCTCAGCCTAACTTACTTCACAGGGTTGCTGTGAAAGAGAAACTCAAGTATGTAGTACACCGCTCTGGGCTCCTTGGAGGAAGAGCGGGATATAAATGTAATAATAATAATAATAATGGAAAGGGGGCCTTAAGGGTGCACTTAGAAAGAGGCAGTTTGGGGGCCTGGCAGGCACCTGTGGTTTAATGCGGGGAGCAATACCGTCCCTGGAAAGGCCTGCTCCCTGGTGGCTACAAATCAGATTTGAATTATTGGCAGACCAGAGAGCATGGGCAACACAAGCCTCACTTTTGAGAGGTTTTTTTCCTTTGGAATGTCAACATCTGGACAAAATCTGTGCACTTTGGGAGGCTTCCCAGGAGCTGTTTTATGCACTCTGGGTGTTCCCTTTCTAGTAGTGGTGTCCCTGACGCAAAAGAGGAGCCTTGAGACCTGGGGCCCTCTGGGTCTGAGCTGGGGGGTCAGAGACTTCAACGGTGGCTCGCTTGGAAGAGTGTTTGTTGATGCGCCTTTGGAGAGGAGGCCACCCCATGTTCTCTACTTCCCAATGGCTCCCCACTTGAGGGAGTCACTCCCCAACGGTGGGGCCTTCTAACCCTCATGGCAGCTGCCTCCAGCCAAGCCTCTGTTGGCTTTCTGCTTTGGCCTGTAATGTAAACACCTTCTGCTGCATGATTCGAGTGTGCTCCTCTCCTCCCCAGGAGCCCCGTTCTGATCCCCCAGCGATTCTCCTCCTAACGCTACGACTCCCAAAGTTCGTGGGCCTTACAGTTGTCGAGCTGGAGTGCTTCAAAGAAGGTCCCTCTAGCAGAGTCCCACCCACCCCAACCCTCCATGGAGTCCTCCTGGAATTGGGACTCTCAGGTCTCTGAAGTCCAAAGACATTTCCTTCAGACTCCCACACTGGGTTTTCTAGTCACCTGCAGACAACTGCAAAGCAACAAACGAATTAAACCATAGCTAGCAATTTGATGGCTTAGAGGGGTTTTTTTTGTAACACATGAATGAAAATGACAGATATGTAGTTGTCACTGTGGTGGTGAGAATGTTGGACTTGGGCTGGGGAGGTCAGATTCAAATCCCCACTGCCATAAAAAGCTCACTGGGTCAGCCATTCTCTCTCAGCGTTGCATACCTCACAGGGTAGGCAAGAGGACTGAGAGGATATAAAGGGCATAACACACATTTGTGAATGTCACCTTGATCTCACTAGAAGCAGAGAGATGCCCCCGAGATAACCCAACACCCTCTATTGATTGCATTAAAACCCAACAACATCCCCTTGAAGTTCTCGTTCTCCCACCCCCCCAATCTGCTCTGCTGTAAGTCTTTTCCAACATTCTCCTCTGTATATTTCAAAGAAAATAACTGAACAACCAGTGATATAGTTAAAAGCATTTCTCAGTGCCATGTTTTGTGGTGGTGGGGGGGGATACATGGGGTTTAGCTCATTGTCCGTACATAATTTATGAGAGAAGCTGTATATCAGGTTGTATATAACACTTTCCCCCCAGATTCCTCTAGTCACATTTGTCTGTTTCTGCTGTATTTTGATATACTAAATTGGGAGTTTGAATTCCAGTAAGGGAGGCGGAGGGAGAGATGTGGAGGGACCAGTATTAAGCTTGAAAGTTTCAACCAAGCTCTATTTAAGATAATTTAAAATTGCAACTCAAGTGTATTCTGCCAAAATGTGAGCCATCAACAAAATATACAATTAACTGTCTTTTGTATTTGGTTTGTTCTTGTTGCTTTTCCTATTAAAAAGTTAGGTCAGGGAGAAAATTAGAATGCTCCTAATTGAAGTTGGGAGTGTTTATATTCATGATAAACAGCCACCGACATGATTGAAATGTGCCAGTGAGGGAAATAAAGCTGCTTTATCTTAAGAACAACAAGCACAACATAATCCTTAAAGTAAGAAGTAGAAAGATGCATCAACAGGCCCAGTGAAAATGATTGAAAAGAAGAAACAAAGGATCGAACTAAGAGTGGCAGACTCACATCTCTGGGCTGCTGAAGGCAGCTTTTCGTCGGCCTTTGTGTTGTGGGCTCTGCTACCCCTCACAGGGTGTCTGCTCCTCATGTCACCTGTTCCCATCCTCAAGGTCTCCTGCATCTTGCCCCTGTCATGTCAGACCCTTCCCGTCCAATCTCAGGTTACTGGATGAGATTGTAAAGCTGTACATACACTACAAAAGTCACCGGGATTTTTGACGTTGTTCTGTTGTACAAAAGTCCTTTTAAAAACGTACGAGGTGTGCTGTAGGTTGCAGGCCTCTGTGCAAATGCAGACCTGTCTGTGCTGATGCAACACTCGTCTGGAATGTCCGCTCCCAAACAGCAGCCCTGTGCTAGCACAACATCCCTGCACAAGCACACAGCATTCATCAGCATGCCGGCCACTGGATCCATCCCAGCTCTCACTTCTGATCGTTCACTCAGGAAATAAGATTTGTTTTAAAGATATGTGCCTCTGGATGTGGTTGTACTACAGTGAAAGTTGCCACCCACTAGGTCTTTCTGTTGGATGTGCTGACCCATGTGGGATGCTACTGGGAGGCGAGAAATACTGGGGTGGGGCTGGAAATTGCATTTCAAAGCAATGCTTAGGTGTTAAATAATGCCCTTGGGAATGGTTCCTGATTTGTTATGTGTAAACAGAGACTGCAGGATCTTTATATTTCTTTGGGGAATGACAGAGGGGGAGAGAGTATTGCTGCTG
Source organism: Hemicordylus capensis (assembly GCF_027244095.1). Classification (NCBI taxonomy): domain Eukaryota; kingdom Metazoa; phylum Chordata; class Lepidosauria; order Squamata; family Cordylidae; genus Hemicordylus; species Hemicordylus capensis. The sequence continues at coordinate 27,656,989 of NC_069667.1, forward strand.
TAGAACAAAGCAGTGTCTCCTGAATGCTAGGGCTGCTGTATGGTAATGAGGATATTCGACTTGTTCATGTTCCTGAGCACCAAGGGAAAGGGGGCGGGGAATGGATGGATAATATGTAAAGTCTGCTGCTATTGAAAGCCTCTTACACCACCTTAAGAGGCACAGCAGGGAAATGCATGACTAACAAGCAGAAGGTTGCCGGTTCAAATCCCCACTGGTATGTTTCCTAGACTATGGGAGACACTTATATCGGGCAGCAGCGATATAGGAAGATGCTGAAAGGCATCATCTCGTACTGCGCGGGAGATGGCCATGGCAAACCCCACCTGTATCCTACCAAAGACAACCACAGGGCTCTGGGGGCGCCAGGAGTCAAAATCGACTTGATGGCACACTTTACTTTACTTTACACTCCTCTGCTGTGAGAATTTGGAAGAATGACTTGAGCTTTAATTCTAAGTTTCAAGTTTACACTTGCATTTCCCTGCACTGAGAGGGTCATGGAGTAGGCTAGAGCCATCTGCAAGGTCTCTTCAAACTCAGAGATTCTATGGCTAAGGATACTAAGCGGCAAAGTGCTGGTGCTCCATAAGGTACTACGAATATAAGGTGCTCCAAACAGGATTGGAGCTTGCTCTGGCACAAGGGTGAGTGGGTGGATGGATTTCAACAACCTTCCTTTCTCCTGTACGCGTTCTGTGCTGCCTGGAAATATGTCCCTGAGGGCTACAGACTTCCAGGGAAGAAGGAGGTCTTTAAATTTAATCGCTCCTCCCCATGACTGTTGATCCTGTATTAATGGGAAACCTGTCCACAGCACTGGTGTATCTCACTGTTTTTTGGACTAGTTTATACATTCAAGAGAATACATGGAATGCTTCCACTGCTGAAGGCGTCTCTCATTAAAGCGTATTCCCCACAAAAAAGCAATATCCCTGGCATATAACAACAGTAGATCGAAGAGAAGGCTAGGCTAAAACTTTCTCCTTGATTAGCTAGCTTTCTAATCGTGCAGGCAATTCTTATCATGGGGGAGAATTCGTACACACAGGTTCTCATTCTAGCCTGAATGTAGTCCAGAAGAAGCTTTATTGCTGATTCTACTGATTTTATAGACTGAGAAAAAATAATTGGAAGATGCTTGGACACATACCCCAAACCGAGGAGTGTTTGGGGAGTATGCAGTTTAGTAGCACAGGGGTTAATCATGCCTGTCATTTCACCGAAAGGGCAAACATTTAATAAACTACTTAGGAAGGATCTAAGATTACACTCTATTAATGCATTTTATGACTGAACCGCTGTGTTAAACTTGCTCTGAGTGCCTCTGTTGACGTTAATAGATAGATCATCCACACTCAAGAATAATTGATACCATGTGCATTTATAAAAGAGTTCTCAGTTACTACTCTGACCTGTTGTTCAGATTAAATTGTGTTGGAAATTAACAGAAACTAAAATTAAGGTTTGCAGAGGGAGGGGGGGGGAATTGTTGCAAGGGCTTCATGGGATGTCACCATCTAAAACTTGGTCCAAGGGTCTGAAAGATTCTGACACAGACCTTCAGAGGCAACAGCAAAGGAAACCTTGGCAGACACGGACTGCTCCAGAGCTCCCTCCATTAGTGGCACAGTGCGTTTTGTAAAGAGTTTTTGGTGTCGGGAAGCTGGAAGTTCTTGCATCCAGGGATTTGAAGTTGCCACTCCGTTTTCGACATCTCTTGTGCCCAGGCAGCTGGAGAAGCACTTAGCAGTTTTGTGATGATTTGATCTCCATTATATGGAAAGCCCCCTGAGCACAGTGGCATGGGCAGAAGTCATGCTGTCAGTCATCCCTGTGTACAAGAGGAGGAAAGCCGGGCAGGGGGGCAGAGGGTGGTTATCTGATTGGAAAGGCAACTTTTGTAGAAGTGCCGGAGAAATAAGCTGCTGGGAGGATATAGGCCTCTCTCAAGTTCCATGCCCACCCTTGCACGTTTTGGTTCAGCCTGTTTTGCTTTGTTTTTTAATGTAGCAAGTTGTTTATAGGATCCAGAACTTCATTGATGCCTCTCTTAGAGTAGTACAAGTTGTGTGTTTCTTTAATATATAGGTTGGGGAGTTTTGAGAACATATGCTGCTGACCCCACAGAAACCCCATTACAGAATATAATGGAAATAGGATGCATTCATGTGTTTCTTTTCAGAAGCTGTTGTACTCCTGTGAAAATAGGTGTAGAGAAAATTACTGAAATATATACAATTCATCCAGAAGCTTACGATGAGTCATTTGGAACTAATCTGTTTTTGCATGCATTGGCAAGAAAATTAGGAGAGATCTTAAGACTGGTATCACTGATTTGTTTGCATGTATGCAAAACTATTACAAATCTTGCCAATCAGCTACTCTTTTATCCTGATCAGGGGAAATAAAAAAGATTCAGACCAATGACTTCAGCCACTGCCAAGGGTTATTCCACTCATTGGGCCATCCTGGTTGTGCCCTATGGCAAGGCTGCTTCCCTACCTATTCTTGCTGCTGCTTTTTTCCACATTTATCCTCTCTCCATTTGAGGCGGTAGTGTCAAGGGTTCAAGCGGTCAAGGGGTGTGAAGTCTTGGGATTTTCCTGCGTTTTCAGCGAGTGGAACAGGATCACAGGAAGCTGGAAGCAGAAGTCAGATCCTCCCTAGCTCACTATTGTCTACAGCAGGGATTCTTAACGTTGGGTCCTCAGATGTTATTGGACTTCAACTCCCATAATCCCCAACCAAAGGCCACCAGGGCTGGGGATTATGGGAGTTGAAGTCCAGTAACATCTGGTGACCCAACATTGAGAATCCCTGGTCTACAGTGACTGGCTGCATCTCCTCCAAGATTTCAGGCAGGAGTCTTGGCAAGTCCCACCTGGAGATGCTGCCAGGGATTGAAGCTGGGACCTTCTGCATGCCCAGAAGAGGCTCTGCCTCTGAGCTACAGTGCCACCCCCCAGATAGGGGGCTGTGGCCTTTGGCTGTGTACAGAAAGGCACTTCCGAATGAGCCCTGAGCTAGTTATTCACCAAGAGGTATATAGTAACTCCAGGGCTACATTCATCCACACCCTAACTTGATATGTTTGATCTTGTAAATTACTCTTGGTCCATTCCTTTAAAACAAGGAATGGCTTCTCATTTTGTAACTTGTACAGACTTTAGTTACAAATGATTTATAACTGAAGGCCCATACAGTATTTAGCATTTCCTGGTAGGTAGGTAGGTAGGTAGGTAGGTAGGTAGGTGAGGGTGGGGGGAGCCACAGGTAAGTGGCTAGACTGCCTAGCCAGCCTCTGTCAGGATCTGGCCGTATGTGTTAGATGATGGAGTCAATGAGCAGGCACTAATGACTGTTCCTTGCACCAGCCTTTTGTACAACACGGAAGATGCAGTCTCCAGTTTTCTCATCGCATATTCAATTCCACTTAAATATTGCAAACTGCTGAATTGCAAATGTTAGCCTAGGCATGAATAAAAAATGTTGATATTTTATTCTAAAAATAATAATTATGGATAGGCTGTCTTTATTGTATTATTTAAAATATTTCATTTTACATGTAGACTACAGGCTACTGTCAAGTTGCCACTATTTTCTTTTAATGGACCTAAATTGTTTCTGAGACATTAAAAATACAAGAGGGGAGGCTGTTGCAGGGATATGGGGTGGGGGGGTGTATTTGCTTTTGACAGGGACTGTCAGTAATTGTGGGGCTGGAACGAAAAGCACTATAGCCGGTTTCTGTGAAATGCTATAAAAACTCAGAAGAATGCAGCCCAGCTCCCATTAAAACTCTCTCTTTCTCTCCTGCAGAAGAGAGCGATCCTCTTTCCCCCACCTCTGAATTCATGGCTTTCATAGTGCACACTGTATGCAAAGAATAGAACATCTGTGCATGGGCGACTAACTTCTGCTATTTCAACTGCCAACTGCTAAAAGTAATTGAGTTTGAACTGGAACGGGGGGAGGGGAGGCCTCCTGCTGAGGCAAATGCATTTCTACACCCACCTTTAATAAAATATTGTAAGGAATAGCTAGAAAGCCTTCCCAGGGACTTTCATCTAGCAGCACCAGCAGCAGCAGCAGCAGTTCTTTACAAAAAGGAAGAAAAACCTGCAGCCTTGTGAAGGAATCAGTATTGACTCCTGTCAGGCAGTTTTGGATAGGAGGTGAAGAGCCTTCTCTCATGGCTTTCTGTGTGTTTTGTCAAATCTGGTCCTCGCAGCTGAAGTGCGAAGTGAAAGCTGATGTCAGGAAATGCCTTCAAGCGCGAGCGAGTGCTGGTCTCCTGCGACTTTCTCTTTTTAACAAAAAGAGGGAGAGGATCAGATTGGGTTGTGAAATGATGGCCATCTAACTGGACATAAACACATTTATTGCAGGCTCAGCAGCAGTTACATATCATTAGAGAGAGGAGGCCTGGGGAACGGGGCCACCCTCATGTCAGCGGTATTCTTTTCAGGACAAATGCGTCTCGATGAGATGAGACTCGCTTGATGGCGGCTGGTTTTCTTGACATTCAGAACCCATTCTCGTCTGCCTTCACACTCTTGTTGCCTTAAATTTCTTCTTTTAAAAAAAACCAAAACAACGGCTAATGAAAATCAAAGATGGTAATGGTAGGAGCTGCAGAAATTTGGAAACGGTTAGATTTAGAGGATCTCTTTGCTTGTGTTAACATGGCTTAGCAGAGCGGCTTGGGGGACAGGTCCAAAAGGTGAGATTGCTTTACCATCTGTTACACCGTTTTTAGTTAATTATTTAAATAGGAATGAGGCACTTTTGTGTATGAACAAAATATTTGCTGACAGAAGGTTACTTTCCACTGAGAGATGGAATTCTAACACGATACAGCTAGTAAGAGGAAGGGATAAGCTGTGTGCCTGACATTTTGTTGCATGTTTTTTATTGATTTTTTTTTAAAGTGAGACTTGTTTCCTTTCTGAATGCTTTTTGCACTTTTTGCACTTTTTGAATATTTGATATGTTATGAAATAGAAAACTTTGGGGATAATGGCTAAGCGCAATGCATGGGCTATTGCCAAAGGTCTGCATCCTCGTGAATGAGCTGTGTACTATCTAGGCCAGCGAGGGGTTGGGGAAAGTCTTCCCGATGGACCTACTTCAGACTGCCGGTTGGGCAACTGCAGTACAGGGACAGCCCTTTCAGGAGGCAAGAGGAAGCGGTCACCCCAGCACGCCTCCACCTATTACAACAAAATGTCTTCCTCCGGGTGAATAGAGCATCCTCCCACTTCACAGAGCTGCTTTGTCTGGGTTCTACTTTACACAGAAGGTGTCTCTTGGGAATGGGATACTTCCTGACTGTTGCCCTTCAGGAAGACAGTTTCTTGATATTTGTCAGGCAGTGAATGAATTCTCCATCCAGCACCAGGCTGAAGTTCACCTCTTTCTTTTTTGCTTCTTTGGTTCATTGTAATAGTTACGACTGACCTGATTGGACTCATTGCCTTAAAGGTTGTGTTGCTTTGTAACCTGATGCAAATTCTATGTGGCTTATGGTTGTGTGGCTTTTGCTGGCACTGATGCATCACACTCACCACTAAGGGACCATAATTATCCACACATCTCCTCCCCTCCATGCCCTCCCCAAGCCTTTATATTTATTAAGCAATATTCCCAATCCTACTATTCCCAATCCTACTACTACTTGCTGTTCGTACTCACCTCTCTCACAATATTCACCCAACTTTCTTTTTCCCATACACTACACCTCCCACTTATCACCAAAACCCATTCCAAACTTTCCCTTTGCCTTTCTCTTGCCCATGTGTTATTGGATCAAATGCAATGCAATTAGTTCCAGGGATTTGTGATATCACTCTAACCAGGCTTTCAGATGTCCCCAGAACCACTAGAATAGTGAGAACTAAGATATTGATCCTGTTCATTAACCTCCCGGGGTGGGGTGGGGGCGGATATAATGGTTGCTTACTGGTGGGCAGTGTGGTAGTCATGGGAGGCAGAGAAGGAGGTCTCTAGAGTTCTCTCCCCATCCATTGCAGGTCATAGTGGGCTGACAGCAGTCTACCTGAAGCTTGGTAGAGAGCACATTTCAGTATAAACAGAATAAAAATTGCAATGCAGTATAATAGAGTAATTATAATATAATATAATAGAGTAATTGCAGTAAAATTGCAATGCAGTATCATAAATGAACACACAGTGTTCTCATAGACACAACCTGTTTCCAAACTCTGACATATTATAGAAGAAAGAGTTGTGTGTCTATGTGGGGAGTGTTTCTCCAGTGGTGCACTCACGGTTGGCTGTCCCGTTTGGTTTCAAACCTATCAGAAATTCATGTCCTAAATGTTTCACTAGTCAGAATAATTAAGTTGATCAGGTCTGGGAGTGCTAGAAGGAAAATAATGGGGTCATTGAACCATTGAAACTCTAATGGGAACCTGGATTCATTCAAATATCAAATCTAATAATTGCTCTACACCTGTATAGACAATCCCGTTGAGCAAATTCACATTAAAAGGTTTAGTGGAACAATTTCAATACTGTGCTCCAAAGGGATCTAATCTTGGGTTTCCCCCCTCCCCAAACAGCTCCCCCCGACATCAACTTCTGTTTGTGGGAGACGAGAGTCTGCTGCATATTCATGGGATATTCAGTCTTCCTTCATAGATACGTAAACATTAGGAAAAGTGTTTTCATGCATCTCATTATTGCTATGGATTGTTTTTAATCATGCCTTTAGAATAGAAAGCAGGAAGTAGTAGTTGAGAGTGAGTAGTTGGCAACCCGCAAGCCACTGAGTACTCAGTTTATGTTTTAGGAATTTTTGAGGTGTTTAGACTCTTTGGTGTGTAATGAATTCTCATAGGGATTAATTATGAAGAAAGGTTCTTAGACATCAAAGATTCTAAACACTTGAACAGTTCCTAGAACATAAACTGAGTAGTACTCCACTACCTTGTGGGTGGGAGGGGGGGTGTAGTTGGCACATGGCAGTTGGCACTGTCCAAAGACAGTCAAAATGAATAGAAGAAATGAAGGCTTGTAATGAATCCCCCAAATACTTGAAAAATAGTGACCACACATTTTGCTTCATAACTCCCCTTCTACAGGGGCAAGACCTTAGCTTTTAAAAAAAGAAAGAAAGAAAGAAAGCTGGGAATCTAGAGAAAGTGATACAAAGAATATGAATCTCGAATTGATTCAAATAGAATCTGGCGTGATTTTATTTTGACCCAAATCTAGCCAATGGACCACGGGGCTATTTGCTCATCTCCAAAACACCCGAATCAGCTAGATTCAGGTACAAATCGATTTGTACCTGAATCGATCATCCCTATTATCCAGTTGCTCACGTACAAGAAACCAGATTTCTGAACTCTTCCACAAAGAAACAAGCAAAGTATTGTTAGTTAAACACAATGGGAGGTTGGGAACCAAGGCTTAGGTTATAATTTTGTAAGTCTGATCTTGGCTGGGGAATACTGCTGGGGAACATGCAGGGACTTGAGGGTAGCAAGTCAGTACTGATTTTATTTCCTGATCTCATGCATGGCCTATCACAGGGGTAGGCAACCTTGGCTTTCCAGCTGTGGTTGAAGTACAACTCCCATCATCCCCAGCCACAACTGACTTATTGTGACGGCTTTCCGGCCATCCCACCAGCCAGAAACCACGGTGGGGGGAAGTGGGCAGGTGGGAGAGGAAGCGGACCGGCTGGCCCAAATGTGGGGGGGGGGGAGAAGCAGGCGGGGGGAAGTGGCTGGATGGCCAGAAAGCCAGGCGTGCTGGGGCAGGGGAAGCAGCTGCTCTGTGCCCGGCCCAGCTAGTTACCAATAATTTTTCTCCTCTTAATTGCAATAGGTCTCCTTTTCTTTAACCTACGTATTTGCATGTCCACCACTCATGCTCTGGTTAATTATGCCACCAACATCTAAAGTTAGCTATTCTGTATGTCCTTTTGGTCTCTATGGAGTATAGTAACACAGGTCTATTATCTTTGAAATGCTACCCATGGAATTGGACTCCAAAGAGACATTTGGACCCATATGGCATCGATATTGAACTAGGGTTACCTTGATCATGCCTTTAGAGCTTTTGCATTGTACGTGTCTGCACCCTACCCTTGGAGTTTGCTGTTAGGCAGTTTTCAGATTGAGAAATCATAGAACTGGAAGACCTTGGAGATCTTTCTAGTCCAGCTGCCTGCTGCAGTATGGAATCGTAAAATGTTGAAGGTTGAAACAGAGCGTAGAGGCCTTCCATAAAAATCCAAAGTAGGATGCAGAACCTGGCAGTCTCTACAGATTCCAAGCAATATGATCCTCCATTTTGTTTTGCTTTGTTAATAAAATAAAATAAAATTCTAGAACTTGGAGCTGACAGTAAAAACTGTGAAAACTCAAGATACTATTGGATACTTGACTGGGCCATTTCAGACTCACAGGAATATTGTCCACTTCTAATATTTTAAATTCCAATCCTCTTCCTTCTCCTCCAGAAAGGCCCATAAGAAAAGAGACTTTATATATAATGTAATACAGATTTTCTCCCCTCTATTTTCTGTTTTATTTTGCAATGGGAGGACGCGTGGGAATAGAATAAAAAGTCCACCAATCAAGTAAATTAGTGTGAATGACCTTAAACTGCATGGTGCTTTCTGGTTTGGACATGTAGGTGTTAGCCAGATATGTCATTCGCATCCTGCTAATTGGAAGGGGAGGGGAACCCTTCCTGTTAGATTCAACTGATATAGACAGGTGACTCATTGTGCTATTGTAACCAGTGGGGTTTTTTTAAAGGAATATCAATTACTCAAACTAAATAATAGGAATATAAATATGCTCTTAAACTTATAAAATAATAAGAATATAAATGTACTCCTAAACTAGTAGGAGTTGCAAGATGTTGTGACTGAATTCAGACTTCCAGTTATTCTCACCACTCCTCTCCTCCTGATCCAAAATGTCTCTTTATACATCACCCACCTGATGTAGCTGCTTTTCTGCCCCGTCCCTTTTGAGCGTTCTCAGCTGGGAGCTAGAAATCAAAATGAGGCAGGGAGAGTGGCTCTCTCTCTATGCCTCTGCTTGTGTTGGCAAAGAGGCCTATTTTCCTGTGTGATTTTAAAGGCCGATTACCCTTGGAGGAAGAGAGGAAAAAAGATTGATTTGTCTTGTAACCCTTGAGGCAGGCATGTGGTCGTGTTTCAAAATAAGGCTTATCATGGCAACAGTCAACAGAAATAGAAGAGCTTTCAGTCATTTCAAAAGTGCTTCTCCCAGATGGTGGTATTTTCAGAGGGAAGCAAAGTTAAATTTGGAGTATTAAATAGACTGGAAATGTCCAAAGTTTTTCCTTGCAGAAAAATTACCCCAGCTCTAGCATCTTGAATTTCACATGAGAGAGAATGTAAATAGAACTGAGACGGCATCCTTCCATTACAAGAAGTCCCACTGAACTGAGCAGCTGATATCCTGACTAATGAAGCATCAGTGCTTCTGAAGAGTTCCAGACTAATGCTGCACTCTTGGCAGTATGTGGGGGGAGGAATTTCAGCAGCCTCCCCTTCCCCCAGAAGCCCTTCGTGTCACCCCAAAAGATGACCCTGTGGGATGTACAACCTCCAGGGATATATTTTCAGGTGACCTAGAGCACTTCTAAGAGGAAGTTATTGAAATCTGCCCCCATCGCTGAGCCAGCAGTGGAGATGAGTTAGTTGGTGGGTCAGGATGTCCGCTAGTGAGCCTTTACTCTTTATTAAGTATTCATGAGGTCAGGCTGCAAAACTTGCAGATCCTGACTCTTTCTGGGTTTAAGACTATGATGAAGGGTCTTGCAGATTTTCTCTGCCCTTTGAGGCAGAAAGAAACAGCTTCCATGGCAGTTCTTATGGACCCTGTTTCTGGTTTCTCAGCAGTGAAGGACCGAGGAGGGATGCTGCATTTGCGCTGCTCCCGGTGAGCATCTTACATATTCTGGGGCCGACGACAGGCCCCAGGGCTACGTCTTGCTGACTCCTGGCTCAAATCCATCAAGGCCTGTGGCACTGGCATTTTTCCAGGAAAGACATGGCAGCGGAGCATTTAGGGAGTCAGGTAACCGGCCACCTACCGACCTGAAGATAGGAATGGGCCCTATGCTCAAACTAGGAGTCCTTTACACCCATGAAAACTCCCAGGGTTGTTTTTTTCTTAACATGCTTCTGCCACAATTAGTACTTACAATAAAGGTGGCTGAAACGTGTCAAATAGCTATTACAGTACTCTCCACTCCTTCAGCGTATGTTCATACCGATTCATGTTGGTGATACTGAAGACTCAGCTTATTTGCTTATTTAAATTGGCTCGAGGCGGGTTACAAAAGTAAAACAAACACTAGCAAAAAGAGAATAACCATCACATCAAATGCAGTGAAAATTCAGCAGCTACACCTTATTCATAGCATCCGAGGCTGCTTCCGTAACGCACTACAACCTCCCTGAGCTCAACCTTCTAGAATGTGGTGCCCCATAGATTATCACACAAAGTGCATGCTGGGATATTGTGTCGCTTGATCTTTTTCTAAGTTCTGGTTACAAAGGAAACTAATCCCAATAAATGTCACCTTAAGCCGATTCTAAAAGGTTACGTTCAGATTTATTTTGCTGTGCATTTTTGTAGGCCTTATTCAAACTGTTGTACTTTGAAGAAGAAGAAGAAAAAGGTTAATGTTTAAAATACTAATTAGCCAAAAAGAAAGCACACCAGAGCTTGATACCACAAGGTGAATGCTTTCAGAAATCTCTTTTCAGTCTCACAGTCTCTTAGAAATTTAATAAATCAGCAAGATACAATTCTGGGGTCTGTTGTATTGATCTGCAAGTTCAGCGAAGATAATGAGAAAAGTGGTTGCTAGTCCTAAGGAAGAGTATGGATTGCTTCTCTTGGAACACTTGCTTATCTCAGTTTCCCCACAGATGGTCTTAAGACTTGCCAAAGAGCTCAAAGCCGGATGCCCCCTGACTTGCATGGCCGTCTGTCACTGGCTTCCAATCCCCCTCTCCCCTTTAGCTTTTAAAGCTAAAATGCAAGGTGAGGTTTTGACAAAGGAAAGATAAGTGGATGATGAAACTTTTAACCTGTACATCATCTAGATAGTTCTATATTAGGCGGTATATACATTCAATAAATAAATAAATAAAATCATACTGTTGAGAGGGGGCTTTGCTTACCACAGGAACTCCAGAGCTAGAAGATTCCAAGCAATTGGCTGCCCAACCTCTACTTGAAGACCCCCAGTAACAGAGAGGTCATTGTTTTCATTTTTGATCCCAAATATTGAGATCCATCAATGTGGCATGAGCAAAGTGCATCACCGAGTCTTCTCAAGAGACATTTGACTGCTCCAGAGGTTTGCAACATCCAAAATCCTGTATCTGGTTTTGGCAGCTTCTGATGCCCCAGGAAGATAACAGTACAGAGATTGGGGGCCTTCATGGCATTGCTACCTAAAGCCCTGGTGGTTCGTCTTACTGGAAATGCAGCCCATTCAGTAGTACCTAAGAAACACGAACGTTGTGCAGAAGCATCTGCAGTTGCTTCACAAGTGTGTCACTGCATTGACGTCTAAGGCCACTTTGAGAACCGGCTGCCATGATCTGCAACCTCAGGGAGCCATCATGCTGTGCCTCGGAGCTGCTGCGGAGTCCTAGAGCTGTTAAGAACGGGCAGTTGTGCAAGCTCTTTTCAAGTCCTGAACTTGTGAAGCAGTTGCAGATGCTTCCACACCACATTCCTGTTTCCTAAGTAGGAACATAGGAAGCTGCCTTCTACTGAGTGAGACCCTTGGTCCATCCTGCTCCGCATTGTCCGCAGAGACTGGTAGCGGCTTCTCCAAGGCAGGGGTCTCTCTCAGCCCACTCTTGGAGATGCTGCCAGGGAGGGGACTTGGAACCTTCTGCAGGCAAGCCTGCAGGTGCTCCTCCCAGAGTGGTCCCATCCCCTCAGGGGAATCTCTTCCAGTGCTCACACATGTGAGCTACCATTCCAATGCAAAGCAGGGCGGATCCTGCTTCGCAAAGGGGACCATTCCTGCTGGCTCCCACCAGACCAGCTCTCCTCCCTTCAATGGGCTGCATTTCCAGCCCTGCCACCACAGTTTCCCCCACTTGCAGCAACGGGAAACGACTGTGGCAGCGCGGTTTCTGCAGTCCCCCGATCTCTACCGCCTCGGGACTGCCTTCCAACTCTGCAGCAGCCCCCGGGTGCGGGATGACAGTTCTCTACCCCTGCACACCTCGTCAGCCACTCCCTTCTGGTTTTCTACCCACAGCCTGATATCCAGTTCCTCATATTAAATATGAACAGGGAGAAATGTTGTTGTTTTCGTTTAACCATCTCCCCTGCAAAATAAGGCCAACAGCCCAGCCAGCTGGGATTTGCAGGCCCAAGCCAGCTGGCCTAAGGTCTATTCAGATATTTCTCCGGTAGGCTTAGAAACTGGGAGGTGCCACCATTGCTCTCCTGCCCGTCTCTCTTCTGGCTTCTTTGCTTTTTCTTCTCTGGGTCTTAAGCTATTTTAATCCCTTAATAAAGCTTTTAAGCAGAAAATGAAATGCACTCGTGTCTATTCTCTCATCGGCCGTGCTTAGGTTTTGCATTGCTTGTATTGTGCTAAAGTTCCCTGGCATTGTATGAATATTGTCCCTTGAGTCTTTCATAAAAACTAGATGTGTATCTCATTAGGCTTTTTCAGTGAGCAAAGTTTTAAATGAAGGAACAAATAAATATTTGATGCAAATGCTTTCATTGCCTCCCAAAGGTATAGGCCATACAAATGCCTTTACAAGGGTGTTTTTCCCCCATCTTCTCTGCTGTTTCAACAAAAATTACTCTAATAAGGAGGAGCTTTCGCATTGTGTTTATTGCTAAAGGGGCGTAAACTTCGTATTTTATTTGGTCATTTTATGTTCATTCTGCCGGATCTTAGTTTCCTTTGGATATTATTCTGTTGTGTCAGTGTTGGAAATGATTTCTCTATCAGAGTTCTGGGAATTATAGAATCAAAGAATGCACTCTAGATATTTAACATTGTACATTCTTTAAGAAATGTGGGGCCATAAGCCCACATTTGCCATTACTTTCAACTCACAACATTTGGTGGGGGAAATGTCCAAATTTGTTGGAATCTTATATTCGCCTTTCTACAGGAGAGGTAATCACTGTGTTCAGTGCATGTACAATCTGTGTGCAGATCTGCACACACATACAGTTATTCGCATTATGTTGGGTGCCTGTGCCCAGGCTCACTTTTAAGATGAACAAAGTATAGTCATTCACACAAACAGATGCACATGTCTATAGGTGTCCGCACATACATACAGCATAATGCTTGAGAAGGGCTAGAGTGTGGCCACATCCTCCTGGCCATCCTCCTTGCTTGCTTGGCCTGTGCATCAGGTCATTTGACTTCCTCAGCATCTCCACTTTCTAGACTCCAAGAGGGTGGAAAGGGAGTGGAGGGGTAGCCTCAACCGCACTTAGAGTAACCCATGAGTTTGTTTATTGCTACCAGTAACAGGATGTGGTTTGTATTTCTGTTAATATCCAGCTCTCCCCTTTTTTTCCTTTGTTATACCATCAGTCCATGTAACTTAACCTGCTCTGGAAAGGGCAGCACTCCACTTGAAGGATCAGGCATGAAGCATAGGAATATTCCTAGATCTGGTGTATCCTTGGATGGCCAGGTGACATCTCTGGCTGGATGAAATGCAATCCTCATTCATTTTGGTGGAGGTTCTACAGAAGAACTTCCAGGTGAAATGTGCCCTTAGTCTTCAAGGTAGGAACATAGGAAGCTGCCTCAGACTGAGTCAGAACATTGGTCTATCTAGCCCAGTATTGTCTTCACAGACTGGCAGCAGCTTCTCCCAGGTTGCAGGCAGGAATCTCTCTCAGCCCTATCTTGGAGATGCTGCCAGGGAGGGAACTTGGAACCTTCTGCTCTTTCCAGAGCGGCTCCATCCCCTAAGAAGGGGAATCTCTTACTGTGCTCACACTTCTAGTCTCCCATCCATAGGCAGCCAGGGCAGACCCTGCTTAGTTATCCAATATGGTACTTTCTTATGGTGCAGCTAACAAATAAAGTTTGTTATTTTTATTTCTTCCCAACATCTGAACGCACAGCCCTTTCCCTCCTTACAGTTCTCTCAGTTGTTTCTGTTGTATAAGGGTGTGCTGCAAATATGTGCCCCTTTCATTGGCAAAAGTACCAGAGCACCACAAACTCCTACACGTTTTCTTTCTCTTCCTCCTCCTGCTGGAAGTTTTTGTTTCCCCGCTGACTAGAATTCCTTTTAAGGATGTTTTCACAAGGAATATGAAGAACACCTTTTTGTCTCTGGAGCATCACTTCTGAATGTTGTTAATGCAATCCAGAGAGCTCAAAAAGGCCATTTTCAAATCGGATGGCAGTTTCAGGACTCCACTCCATTTGATTTACAGGCATGGAAAATTGAAGCCACATTATGTCTCTTGAGAAATTCCCTTTAGCTTTGATAGCCAAAGAGTGAGATATGCAAGTTCTATAGAAGAACTGACAGAAAGGCAGACTGTTTGGCTATATAGAAAGATGCTGTTGTTTTTAAGTACTGCCATGCGGGAGTCTGAAATTTTTCTGAATTCCTTGGATGGAGCAGTTCTAGCCACATAAATGACCTAAGACTGAGCATCCTACAAGTGGTATCTTTTGCAAAGGAGCAGTTACAGGCGAAGTCAATCTTCCCTTGCAGGCATCCATTCAGCTAGCAATACACCCTGGAGTATTGATGTCTTTTGGCTGTTACAAGAACAACAGTCTTCCCTGACAAAACTTGCAAATGAATGGAGGCAGTTACATTGTATTTACATATCAGATATAATATATTCATTTCATGTTTTTCTTGACATTTTATTACAATGTCAAAATGTGCTCTAAGTGGGTTTTACAATTAACCCCAGCATAGCCTCCCTCCTGTGGCTGCAGTTAGTGTCTACCTTACGTTTCTTTTTGGATTTTAGATTATGAGCCTTTTGGGGACAGGGAGCCATTTTATTTTGTATTTATTTATTTTTCTATTTAAACCGCTTTGGAAACTCTTGTTGAAAAGCAGTATAGAAATAGTAGTAGTAGTACAGTTAAAATGAAAGTATGCATTCAATTCTCTGTGTTGTACTTTGACAATCTTTTTAAAATTCTTCCAAGATTTGTTTTTAAATCCATCCAGAATTGCTGGAATTGCACATCCAATGGCTGTATCTGTCCATGGTCCTGACAGTTTCAGCTAATTGTTTTATCACGAAGGGGATGCTTCCCAAAATGTATTCTACAATAAATTTTAAAATAAATAAGTTTATTTTAAATAAGTAAGAAAACACACTTACTTCCATTTAGGTTATGCAGATCAAAGAAAGAGGAATGCTGGCAAAGACAGAACAGCTTGAGGGCTAGCACACACACTGCTTTGGCATGCAGGAGATATATGTGGCAGGGTCTGCATGCAGACTCTGCAGTGAGAACTGGAGAAGGTGTGTGTGAATATCTACACTAGTAACTCACGCCACCTTCTGCAGTGAAAGTGGGGCATGAGCAGGGCCTACTTGTACAGGCGTTTTAATTTATGTTTCTGCTTGCATGTAAACTCTTTCCTCATGCAAGTATTCACCATGGTTTTGCTTTATTACCTTCACCTCAAATGAAGACACAAAAGAGCATTTATGGAACTGTTATCCTGAGACACGGTAGCTCTCAAAAAAAATCAGAGTAACTCAAATTTCAGGTTAATTGCTGAGCCTGTAAGGCAGCTTCGGCTTCTGCTTTAGTGTTGTCTGAACTGGAGAGGAAGCCATAAATCCCACAGCTTTAGGATCATCGATGGGTTGCAAAGCGGATTTGCTGCTTAGAGTTTTTTTCACAAGATCTCTGTTGCCACTTGAATGCCCTCCTTAAAAATATGAGTTGCATGGACCTATTACTTTAAGATAGGCCTGCTCAATTTTGCCCCCCCCCCAGCTCTTTTTGGACTACAACTCCCATAACACCCAGCCACAGTGGCCAATAGCCAGGGGTTATCAGAATTGTAGGCCAACATCTGCAGGAGGGCTGAAGTTGGGAAGCCCTGCTTTAAGAGGATCCTTCCCAACAATTATCAGTATAACTGATGGTCAGTGCTCCATACAACTCCTTCCCACATGCCACATATATTTTCCCCAACACATATTTATTATCTGGGGATGCTTCTGTTTGCAACTTCATAGTTTGAGAAGCTAATCTTAACTCTCATTTGGTACTGCTAAGCCATTCCTTCTGTGCGATTACTGTTTCTAGGGACAACAAATGTCACTATTTTCATGTGAGTGACTACTTGCTTTTCATTTCAATTCCCTGCTTAGCTGCAAACAGTTGTATCCGCTACAACAGATAAAAGTGGGTATGCCAGATAAGTCTTTTCTAAACAACCTGCACTCTATTGCATACTGACAGCAAGTGCTTGCTGTACTCCCAGGATAGCCAGCCTCAAGACAGCATAAATCAGCGGAAACTCCAGGAGAGTTTCAGTACCCTTGAGACATTCATCTTGCTTTGCACCCTCAGCCTCTACAACATTTCCCCAGAATGGAAAGAAACAGGAGACAGATTTGTTGAGCACAAAACACCATCCTTTCTTTAGTTCTGGAGTCAATATAATTTCTAAATTGCAAGTACTGAAACCTGTTCACTCATTGGATTATTAACTATTTCCTTCATCTCTTCTAGCATCAGAGACGTAATATCCTATGCTTTTATGCTTACACCAAACTGTATCCTTACTAAGAGATCATCGGCTGACTTCTAAACTAAATCACTTCTGAGTAGTCCTACTGAAATTATGTAGTCCTTTAGAGTAATGCCTGAATAGAAATATTCAGTTAGTCAGTCTAGGCGTTGGTCACTGAAAAGCAAGATAATGTAATAATGAAATGCAAGGAATCAACATTTGCCTACATCTGTTCCAAATAGAGATGGACCTCGTTATTTGCGGGGGTTCTGTTCCTCACTTACGACCGGGAATAATGAAACCGTGAATAATGAGGCATTGAGAATTAAGGATTTAGGTTCCAGAGCCTGGAAAGTGATCTATAAAATCACCAAAAAAGCAAGGAAAAAAAGGAGTAATAAGCACAGCACTGTACCTTGCCACCTCAGATCTTACATTCTCCCACTCTCTAGCTCCTCCAGTATTGCATAAAGTAAAGTTGTGCCATAGAGTCAGTGTCAACTCCTGGTGACCACAGAGCCCTGTGGTTTTCTATGGTAGAATACAAGAGGGGTTTACCATTGCCTCCTCCCAGTATGAGATGATGATGCCTTTCAGCACCTCGCTATATCGCTGCTGCCCAATATCGGTGTTTCCCATATTCTGGGAAACATCTGGGAAATTTCCCATATTCTGGGAAATATTGGTGTTTCCCATATTCTAGGAAACATACCAGCGGGGATTCAAACCAGCAACCTCTTGCTCACTAGGGCAACCTCTTGCTCGCTATTTCCATGCTGCACCATTAGGTGCCTTTCAGTAATGTATACTGTAATCATGAAGTGTCCTTACTCCAAATATGAAGTTGCAACTGTGCCGAGCTGTACCTGTATACAAGTGTTGAACTTGTATACAGTGTTGTATACAAGTACCTGTATACAAGTGTTGTATGTGAATAGGGCTTCTGTTTGCTTCTGTTCCGGATGAAGCAAGTTAATTGAGCAAGTGTTGTTATGACTGCATTTATTGGTCAGGCAGGTTTCTGAACAAGTTTCAAGTGGGGTTTTGTTTTTGCTTTACTTTTTCAGCCAGTGTTTACTTTTAAATTTTTTGCTTTGGGGTTTTAGCCCTAGTTGGGTTATTACTTCAGCCTTTTTATTGCGACCAATACTGCTACTTACTAAAGCTGCTGTTAATATTGCTTACCCGGAGGATGTGTGGGAAATGGCTGATTTACTTGTACTAAATTGAAGATCTTATCTCCACAATGTAGGTAGTAGAAGGTGGGGGGGAGAGAAAGAGAGAGAGAGAGCATGTCTATGTGCACACTTATAGAGAAGGGTCTGTATCTCATCAGTTTCTGCCCATGTGAACCCTTCCCAAATCAAATCAAAAAGATGGCATACTTTTCTCCTTCCTAACACTACTGAGCTCAGAGGATTCTTTATATACTAACACTCCCCACCCCCCAAACCAGCATTTTAGCCACCATCCGCTATTTCCAGAGGGCATCCAGCAGAACTCTTCCCAGTGCTTTCGTCCCCCCAGCTCCTCTGATCAGAAAAGTAATTTATTGCTGATTGCAGAACTCTTGAACTCCGCCTGGCAGCTGCCCTCTGAAAGTTCTCTGCTCCATCCTTGTAATTTATTTATGTATTCATTTGAAATTATCTTCAGGACTGCTTGAAAACCTCTCAACATTGCAATATCCGTGTTCTAAAACATAATGCTGTTTTGTTTTTACCCACTTTCCTCTTCGTGTTCCAGATAATAGACGAGCACCTTTGGAACGGTCTCGCTCCCGTCACAATGGAACTATCACCGCAGTATGAGTCTCCCTATGCCAAAGAACTGGAGTGTTTTTATTCACTTTAGATGGAGCCGTGGTGGAAAAAGCTGAATATGTGGAAAGCAACGACGATTGGAAATGAATTGTAAATGAACTCCAGGGAATAACAACCAGAAGAATAAATATGTATTTTTACAAAGGCTATTGTGCAAAAAATATCAACTTACTGTACATTACTAACGCAATTCTCCAGAGCTGTAAGCAGTGTTAAAATATAAAGTTCTGTCTCTTCTTCCTTAGTATTCCTTGCAGCGGTTAAGCCAGCAATTAAGGCCACTACCTACTATGTTTTGGAGCCGCTTCCATTCATCTTAGTGGGGATGGCACCCTTGATGGCCCTAAATGTGGGGAAAGTGGTGTATTCGTTAAGGGGGAGAAAGGTTGGAATTTGCTGCGAAAAGTGAGCAGTGTCAAAACATCAGGTCAACTAAAGAAGACCAGAGTTTACTTGTAGTTCCTATTTTGACATGAAAGCGAGGGGGGGAAGAAAAAATTGCATATTAATGAATTCTGATGTGAGCTGATAAAGCACACATCATAAGAGACCTTTGTTGTAAGCTTGAAAAAGCACTATACAGCCCCCATCAATTTCCTTAGAATCTTATCTCAAGTTTTAAGCATGATGGATTCAGCTATTTTGGTTGCAGTAAAACTTTATCACAAATCTACAGCCTCAGTGGTAGGAAGATATATAGCTTATCACTGCTTTTTAAAAAAATCTTTTAAAAAAAGAATGAAACATAGGATTGTACCAAAGTTAAACCATATCACTTGCAGAATATGTTTTTAACTATATTGAAAGATGTATTTTCTAATTGTGCACATATATAAACTTTATACAGATATTTTTGAGGAAATATTCTTTCTTGTCCTATTTTGATGGTTCCAAAATTCCTTTGCCTTTGTTTCAGCTTTCATAGACTTAATCTGCAAAAATGAAGGCTCTCCAGGATTAGGTTCTTGAAGTACACTCACACACACTCTAGAAAAGCTGCAGGAGACCAGATCAAAATGATTTCGAGCTGTGGGCTGAAATGGATAGTCACGCACCCATGCTTCTGCAACATTCTCTCTCTCTCTCTCTCTCTCTGTCACATCACTCCAATATTTCATTTGGCCACTTTGGCCCATATCAGTTTTTGATCAGGCAGAAGGCAGCCACTGCTCATGCCGTGTGTGCCACAGCACACTCTAAAACGTGTTCCTCCCATGCTCCCAGAAAATATTCAGCAACACTGCCGCAGCTTTTCTAATATGTATGTGACATGTATTTCACGGGGGGTGGGTGTCTATTTCTGAGGATGAAATACTCCCTTTCCCCCTCTGCTGATGATTAGAGAGGCACACTTGGATGTGCCAAATACCTGACAGCAGTTATTCCCACCCGCTGCTTACAGGGACCACGTTAGTGGCTAGTGGAGAGAGTACCGAATGCCCTGCGCCAGATGAGTCTATAGAAGGGCCTCCTTTCAGGTCAGTGGGGGAATCAAAACTCAGGCAAGTCATCAACACATCCCACAATCCATTGTGCAGTTTTCTTACTTAGCAAGGTGTTTCTTAACCACTACGTACGATATGCAGCCAGCACGGGCCAGAGTCCTCATGGCAACCTAATTCCCCAAGGAAACTGGCTTCCATTATGCACATTTCTGTGCCCCTCAATTCGATTGCACAACAGGAGAGCCACAGCCGAGGCTTCCTTCCCCAGGCCAAGGCAAGGTGAGCTAATTACACGGCATCACTTTCTTCCTCCAAGTTGCTCAGGATGGCATATGTGAGGTTCATCCTCACTAGGGCCCCCGGTGATAGGTTCAGCAGGGAGTGCAAGTGGCCCAAGCTCCCTTCCTGCAAAGCAAAAAGTTTAGCCCAAATGGCCTGGTCTGAAGCTCTAGTCACTATGCCACTATACTTTTCCAGTGCAAAGTCATTTCTGGGGTGGGGAAGGGGAAATCTAGTGTTATATAAACAGGGAAGAAATTAAATCATTTCTCCCATATGCACATTAAAAAGCAGTGCCCACATATTCTTGTGCTTAACTACATAGTATCTGATTAGCAGTTCTTGGTGGATAGGGACTCCTTTCATATGTACTATTAATTGTGTTCTGTTTTCTTTGCATCGGTCCCAAGAGAACCAGCCTACTTGATTATTTGTGTAGGCAGTGAGGTTTGAGTTCAGAATCTTCATCCTGGATCTCCCAAAGCCCTATCCAGATACAAGATGTTAGAAATTATCTGGCTGGGCTTGAGCGACATACACACAAACTCAGATTTATTGGCAGGGGGCGGGGAGTTTGAGGGCTATCTCATAATCCTAGTGAAGGAGAAAAACCTCAAGGTAATTTGAAAAGGGCCCATGTTGTTTGTCAGTATAAGAGAGAGAGATGTGCACGAACGGCTCATTCACAGGCTTGCAGGGCGCGAGAGTGGTTCCTTTAAGGAGCCGATAAGGAGCTCCTCACCTGCTTTTCCTCTCCCTGCTGCTCATTTCCCAGAGGAAGCACCAAACTGGCTCGTGCACGTCTCTAGTATAGACACATGAGGCCAACCCACCAAGGTTCGTCTTTGGCACTGCTACAGATCCCTTTTTCTAACAAATTTAGAATTTTTGTTGTTGTTGTTTTTTAATGCCCTACAATTACCTCCCACTCTAGCAGAATGTATTACTAGGCATGAGATGCTCCATAGTTTGTTTTTTAAAAGCCCATCCTCTTTTTCTAACTCAAGTGAAGCCAAAACATGACTCCTTTGGATAAATGTCTATTTTCTAATGTATAGTATTTTGAAACAATGTACTGAAACTCAGAGATAATGTAAGTAACATACTAGAATTTCAGCCAAAATGTTAAAGCAGTCAGAGTATCTGGGAACATAACCTCTTCACACACCTCAGATTTTTTTTTTCCTTTTTACTGTAACTTTAATTATTATGACTGTAACATTTTTCATTTCCTGACATTATGTTTTTGAACAGCCTGGTAGTTGGCAACTGGAGACCTTAAGGAACCAGATTTTGGCAAAGAGCAAATCCCAAAAGAACCCTAAAGGTTTTCTTGTATTTGTTTCACTACCCAGTCGTTTTATTCCACGTGTGAAAGATTTTCCTAATTTAATGGACATGTATCTTAACAAAGCAAAACACACACACAAAGGTAGAAGAACTATGTAAATACAGGGTGCTTGTATTTGTAAAGTCTGAAAAATATTTTCTGAATTTTATGTTGGAACACAGAATCTTTTGATAGCTTTTCATTATTCTTGAAAATGCAGATTTTAAAAACAACACCTTGCTTGTGATATTGGTATGAATTCCTCACTTAGCATTTGTTTGCCGGGTGACCTAGCATGGGGGTGGTCTTCAGGTCAGAGCACCCTTTTCAGAGCTGCACTTGCCTTATTTTCTAATACTGAATGGGGGGAAATTGAAGAAATATATATTCAGTTTATATATTGGTATTCAAAGGAATCTCTCCACCCAGCCCCTTTGCTTTGGAGCTTGGTGAACAATCCTCAAGTTATTTGCAAAAAGGAAATCACGGGAACTTCTTGCAATTATTTAAACACCACATAGGAATGTAACACTTGCTTATTTAAACAGAAAATATGTATTCCATACAGCAGAACATCAATGTACATTCACATTTTAAATTTAAAGATTATAATGTTTCGATGTTTTGCAATTTATGTTTCATGAAAGTGTTTTAAGAACACTTTAAAAAACTTTTATATGGAATGGAGTTAAATTCTGGTATTTTATATTATTGCAGAGAGGAATCTATTTAGTAGAAATATTCAGATTGTCAGGAAGGTTTTGCTGAATGCTAGTCATTACTTAGACACAAATCCTGCTCCTTGCTCCAAAAAAATTGCCACGCATGCCATGAAATATATAATAGGCTGTGATTCTGCAAACATCCTTCACTGCTGAGCAATCTCGTAAATGCTGACCTGATCTCTTCAGTGATATATAAGGTCTGAAGGGACCCCTGCAGAAATAAAGCCCGTTTAGTCAAAGCTACTTATTATTACAAAAATTTAAACCACTATGAAGAATTTCTAAACAAGCCACTTGAAAAAGCAAGCCCTAAAATGGTATTTGCTTAGCTTGGATCTGTATATATTTGTGTAGATCCTGGTGAAACTTGCACATGCCTTCTACTGACCACTATTTTCTCAGTGTTAGAGAAATACACACAAAAGTATATGCTTAATTACTTAGCCTTTACACCTGCATACATAAGTCTATTTACTACCTCAGAGTGCAGCTTAGCTACATGCAGATTCCTTCCTCCTCTTCCTCTCCCCTCCCCCACAGAATATGGCTGGATGAAAACATAGGACCAAAGAAGATGAAATGGTGGAGATCCATGCTCAGATGTTCTTTCTATTTTAACTTCTTTTATGACTCTCCAACATCTCATTTAGTTTAGGTCTCAAGAACGTAAAGGTGTCTTTGGGATTACAGCCTCACTTTAACCTTGACCTAAGTTTGATCATTGGCTCATTCAATTGCTTCATGCAATTAGCAGTGAGTTCAGAAGACAGTGGCCGACATGATGCGCAGCCTACCAGCGACATTGCCAACCATGCTGGGGCTGCTGTGGATTCACAAGGCAATTCCGATGCTGTTGAGAATGAATGGTTGCCCAGTGATTGATAGAACTGGTATTCCCATTTGCCGCAGAGGGAACAACTGTGGTATTGCTGCTTGCACAACCACTAATGTTCACTGCAGCATCAAGGCGGCCTTATAATTCCACAGCAGCCCTGAAACAATTTGCAGCATAGCCTGTTCGTTGCACATCATGGTGGCCACTTTTTCCAGCTTTGGGAACCCTCCCAACAGTCAGCCAGTGTGTACCCTCCTGAACATCCACAATGAATCACAGGCTTCAGTGCCTCTCACCTGCTACCACCTGGCAGGCATGTTTTCCAGCAGATTGCGCCATTTGCTCCAGCCACACTCCATGATTTCTTGGCTCACACATTAAAAGAATACACTCAAGGATAACTACACAGAGACACATACAACTGCAAGAAGTCCAAATCAGCTTTGGGTTGCGTTTCAGGGTTAGGTTTCATGACACAATTTAAACAGCAAGTTTACACAGCAGTAGAATCAGAGAATCCCGGTTTTAGTGGAAATTTGTATATTCCCTATAATTCACCAAGGTAAATGTCATTGTCAGATCAAATGTTCCACTGTTCTCCCATAGTCCACCACTTTGGAGAGAGTCAGAGAGCCCTAAGAAAGCATCAGCAAGCACTCCAAAAGGACCAGACTAGAGCCAATTCAAACATGCAGGAAGGCACATAGCATCGTCCTTTTCCAGGCCTAGGCAAGCGTGTCCAAATTGGTTCTGTGGCTGATCAAGTTTAAGATATTTGCTGCTCTCATCCAGTGCTGTTACAGGTACAAAAAACTCCATTGCCCTCCCATCTGCATGGGGGTTATTTTAGCCATGGTGCAGGCTGGCTAACAGCTCTCTTAGGCTGCTTGCAGGGTAGGGTTATTTTAACTAAAGGGCTGCTTGCAATTATCTTGGTTAACATGAAGATACATGGTACTCCTATAACACCTCCTACAGTAAAGATCTAAAGGTGTTGATTGTTGGGAGGGGGAGCAGACGGTTTATTTAAATTTTAAATTGTACTTTAAATAAAATGCTATGCTAATATCTACTTAATTATGGAAGGATGGAATCTGTTGATAACTGCACAAGTTATCACATATCACAAGTGTACCATGTCTTTACAAAGTAGGAGAGAAAAAACCAAACAGAAGAGGTACCTGACATCAATTCTCATATCCCTTAAGCAAGAAACCGGCCTCATTTGTGCTTTGATCTGAGCACTGTTGTGAAGCTGAAATGCCCAGCCTCTTGTCAGGAAGTCGTTAATTATATAGGCACTGTAGAGACTTCTCTCCACCTCTCCTCCCATGTGGCATGGTGCCACCCATGTGTCCGGTGGATTCAAGGAAGTCCTACTGCATGAAATATCCACTTGCAGGCCCTTATAAAGACAAATTATGCCCTCAGCTGTCAGTCACTCTCCCCCTTGCTGAACCAGAAGCTAAATCATTTGCAGCCCTAGAGGCTAGGCCTCACTCTCTTAATCCAGATTAGTAAACACCACCACACATTGTCCGGAACACACCATCGCTAGTAGCCTTTGGGGCCGTCCTGTGCCCATGAACATGGGTTGAAGGAGAGAAAATGGAGCCTGCCAGCTCACTGACTGTCATACAGAAGAAACTGATGTGTGCTAAGGTATGTGTGCCTGGTACGTGTGCACTTTGTATAGTGTACAGAGAGACTGATCACTGTGTTTGGACTCTGTAACAAGTCTACCAGCCCATGCTGTGTGCTGGCAGCAAGTTTACACACTGGTCTGTTTCCCATTATGATCAATCGTTCTGGATGATCAGTTGTGGAGTGAACCTCACTTTCCAGCGACTTCTTGGGTCACCCTCCACTGTAGAAGGCAAGGGTGGCTCAAGTAAAGTCCCCCCGCCCCCACCACCAACACACACACTTCTTCTGGGATGTTGAACAGGGCAGCCTAAAGACCATGAATGTCTGAAAGCATTTTTAGTCTTCTGAGATACTTGAATTCCTCCAGATCGAAAAGAAATATTCTATATTGTAAAACCAACCTACAAAATGTCCACTGCCCCTTTTCAGAGATATGCCTGG
This sequence comes from Hemicordylus capensis, assembly GCF_027244095.1. Taxonomy (NCBI): domain Eukaryota; kingdom Metazoa; phylum Chordata; class Lepidosauria; order Squamata; family Cordylidae; genus Hemicordylus; species Hemicordylus capensis. The sequence continues at coordinate 27,682,285 of NC_069667.1, forward strand.
GCCATAAGACGCTTTCTGAGACCCCAGCTCTCTTCATTCCAGCTTCCCATCAGATATTTAAGCTGCAATGCAGTGCAAATTGTGTCCCATTGATTTCCATGAAGGTTAGCCACCTAGCTAGGCTGGATAGCAGTCTTACAGACTTCAGATTCAGATGTCAGAAATGCAAAACTACAGGTTTAAAACCTTTCTGTATAATGCCAACATTCCTTATCTGCAAATTAAAACCAATTTTGGTGATTTCAGAACTTGGTGATCAACTGATTCCAAACTTTGTTAAAAAAAATAAATATGGGTGTGTTTTGTTTTTGTTTTTTTGCTTTGAATTATCTTGTGTCGTTGCTTATGTTTATTTAATACCTCTTGAACACCATCACTTTGAAGTACTTCTGTGCTACAAAGTCGTTTTTATGCCGGGGGCGGGAGGGATATTTGTTTTATTTTGTTTTTTACTCCGAAGTGTCAAATATATTTGTGGGCAGGGGGATGCCTGCTGTATGGCTTTTTTTTTTTTTTTTAATGAGAGATTATATTCTTTTTAAACTCTGTCAATTCCTGGTGGTACAAGTTAAAAATGTATCAATATAATGCAGTCGTTCAGCACATTAAAACAAGTCTCTGATTTATTTCAAAGATATTGAGTCACATTAAGGCATTTGTGGTCAACATAGTAAATCAGCTAGACAAAAACACCGTTTGGAAATTCACTGCACTTTAAATTAATAAATGGAACTGGTCGACATTCCAATGGGAAACATTTTTGTCAGGGCTGGGCCCAATGTTTAAGCTCACCTAGTGGCTTCCCAGTCCACCTTGAAGAATTAAAGGCAGCCACTAAACAATGAGTTTCAGGGGGAGCACTGTCTCCCAAGAAGTTGACAAGTTGACATTCCCTGCAAGACCTAGAATCTTCCCACAACTGAGCACACACACAACCCCAGCTATTATCAGTGTTAGCTGGAAGAGGACAGAGCTTGCCTTTGCTTAAATCAGGCATCCCCAAATCTCTCCCTTCTGATTCCTAGAACGCTAGCTGGTTGCAAGACACCAGGGTTGTCCTCACAATTGGAGCTAGGGTAGGAGGAGCCTCCTGCCCTAGTTGGGGGGCTCAGCATGCTCTCGATCTTGGATTGGATAAAGGCAGGGTTGGGGGCAGAGAGCTTGCTCATATGTCAAGCTCCAGCTGGGCAGGAGGAGCATGCCCAACCCAGGTTCCATCCCCAGCTTTGGAATGAGGTCGGAGAGAAAACCCTCCCACCCAGCTGAGGTTTGACAGTCGAGCACGCTCCCTGCCTGCAGCTGTGCTTTTCTCTAACACACAAGCAGATATTGAGCACGCACACAGGCTTCTTTTACCCCTAATAATAATTTGATTGTTTGATTATATTTGTACACTGCCCCAAACCCCAAATATTTGTACACTGCCCCAAACCCCAGGTTTACAATAATAATGATAACAGGTCTCGTAGCTCTCTAGTTGCTGACCAGACCCTCCTTGCCTCCCATCCGCCTGCTCTTCTGCTCTTGCCCTCAATCCTGGGCTTCCCTGCTCAGCACTTACAATGGGTGCCTTGCACCAAAACTAGAGCCAGCTTTATCACCCAGTCACGTGTGGTGGTTGCTGAAGCCAGACAAGCACAAGGATAGGTGCAATGTTGAAGGACCTTGCAAGGGAAGGACTCCACCACGGCTGTGTTCTGTGCAACACATCGCATATGGCTGGTGCTTTAGCACATATTGACTGACCTCCTCGTGGCACCCATAAATGGCAGCGGCTAGAGACTGCCACCTAGAAAAGGGTGCTTCCTGTGCTGAAATAATGGCCAAGAAGTCTAACATTGTGCAGCTCACTACAACACACACATTGGAGCTGGCCTTGAAGATCCCTTTTTTGTTCACTCAACAGTTGTGAAATCTGACACTTTGTCTTGCCAGGAGACCTACAAGATAGCGTCTATGAAATCTTTCAAGTTGCTTGATATGCCTGCAGTAATCTGCCCATACTTCACACCCATGGAAAAGTGATGATCAGTTTTGTTGACAGTTGGATGGTGTGCGAGTGGAGTGCCCTTGTGGCAAAATATTTCAAAAGCCTGGCTTTCTCTTTGTATTCTTTTGATGCATCTTGTTCCAAAGGGCTGTCACTGGAGATGGTCCTGCCAAGGCTGATAACCCCAAATTAATGCTCTTCAGCTCTGAACGGGCCCATGATAACAATGAGCTTAGCACTAGCAGTGGATGAGGCCCAACTGGAGAACGACATGGGTAATAGCGCAATTTATTTGCTAGAATCTGGTCAGGGACAAATGTGTGTCAGTTCCTTAAAGTGACATAGAAAACCTGCAGATAAACCCTCACACAAGTTATTGAAGGAATTAAGAACTGTTTTGCTGGATTAGAAGAACGAACTTGCTGGATCTGGCCCAAGGCCTATCTAGTCCAGGGTCCCGTTTCACGCAGTGGCCCACCAGATGCTGCTGGGAAGCCTACAAGCAGGAGATTGAAGGCATGCCCCCTACCTTGCTGTTGATAAAGCAGCCCTATAAGAACTATATATTTCAGAGCAAAATTATGAGTTGACTGTTGCTTCAGAAGGGTCAACTCTTCACTCTGTCCACCAACTGGAATAATGATTTGACCCAACACACTAGCAGAAAGCCACTTAAAGAATGGCTGCTTCTGACAGTTTGAAATTTTATGAACAAAATGACCCACCTCACCCAATCTAGGGCATCCCTCCATTTTTGCAAGCTCTTTTCAAAATCTTTGTATGGCCCACTAGAGATTAGGGCTGTTCTCATGACAACCACTTGTCTGCAAGCTGGGCATGGAGGCGGGCACCAGCAGCAAGCCCTGAACACATACCCAGCTCTAGAGTGAGGGTGGAGGGAAACTCCCCACACCTCCCCACACACACACACAGATCCCACTCCTCTCGCCTCCATACCTAGCTCACAGGCAAACATTTCCCCCTCCTACCTTGCTTGCAGAATTCTCACAATGGCCACTGGGGAGCATGCACAGCTCCTAAACAAGGATTTCTACCCTAGTGACCTTTTTGAGGACAGCCCAGTTATATGCCACAGCTCCAATACTCCTCCTTGTCCATGTTTCTCCTGCTGTAGTGCCCCCGATACACTGTGGCTCTGCTTTGTAAGGCATTTTCCACTCGAGCTTGTCCCAAGTTCACCAAAGAGCACCAGGTCATTTTCTCCTCCTGCTGACTCTTCTTTACATCTAAGCCAGTTTTTCACATCATCGCTGGGGGCTTTGTACATACATAAGGCATCCAAAGAATTCAAAGCGGCTTTCTGATGGGAAATGAGTTCCCCTTATTGAGATTCTCCAGTGAGAGCTGCAAAGATGAAAAGTACCTCGTTTCAAATGAGAACCACCTCAAATGAGATGTCTGAAGCTTTAAGGGCTGGCACTCCCCATTTTGCAAAAAAAATATTTTTGTCCCAGCAGTGGGTCTTTTTTGCAAGCCTGTGTCTCTTTACAGAACAAAGTAATAGATTTGGGGCAAATGTAGGCCATGGTCAACTGAGCTGCACAGCTCCCATTAACAACAGGCCTAATTGCTAAGCGACAGAAGTGTCCTGTGGCGAGCAGAACGCACCAAAATGAATTGTTAATGTAACATGCAAAAATTGCCAGTCAGGTTGAAAATTGCAGCCCTTGTAATTACCAGTTTTGTTTCCATGTTTCAAAGAGGCTGGCGAAGAATTGGCCCTTTGGATGAGCTGTCTGCGCAATCCAAGTTCCTTCCCACCCGATCCCCTGGGCAACACACTGGCCAGTTTCGGTCATTAGGCAGGATGCATAACTATTTTCATCCTCACAATGCGACTCATTTGAGCACAGTTGCCAGCCCTCAAACAAACCAAAAAGGGAGAAACTGGTAAGAGGAATGCCTTTCAGGAGGAATTTGTTAAAAAGCGGCTGGCCTCTCCTTCCGATTTGCATTTGCAATGAAAATACCTCCAAGGATCCTATTGCTGTATTAATCCACATCCGATGTATAAGCTCTCCAGAGATACAATCCGCGCCTGAACTAGCTACTCTGTGCAGCCATAATGCCTTTTATATTGATTGACTCATCTCCTTGCTCCTTGGAAACAGCAGACCGTCTTGAAGAGCGGTAGCAGCTGCTGGGATGTGATTTCTCCGTGATGGAGTGAAGCTTATTCAGCAATCTTGCAATGATTAAGGCAATAAGGGTAATTTATTGCCTCTTCCGCCTTAGCAATACCTCAAGCCAAAACACAAACCCACCGTTAGGAAAAACAAGAGCCGGTGAGAAGACTCGGTGAATACGGAAGGGCACCAAGTCTGTTGTTACTGGCAGGCAAGGAAAGAGGCGGTCAATATGTAATTTATGGGAAAGCGTTAGTAAGTATGAAGCTGGAAATGCCTATGTGTGTGTTGAACATTCCAAGCCAACCTCTTTGCTTGAGGGGAGGGGACGTCGCTCTGTGGCTGAGCCCCTGCTTTGCATCCCTGGCACCTGCAGGCCACTGGAAAGAGCTCTGTCCAGTCTGCCTTCTAACAGGGACCCCCAGATGTGGTTGACTACAGCTCCCAGAATCCCCAAGCAAAAGCCATTGCAGCTGGGGATTCTGGGAGTTGTAGTCTGCAACATGGCTCTGCCTGAGTCTTGGAGAGTTGCTGCCAGGCAGTGTAGATAAAACTACTCTGGTAGGTGAACCAAAAGGCCAACTCAGTAAGGCAACTTCAGATGCACAGGGCCTGTAATTTTATATCATGGGAGCTCATTGTCCCATAACAATAATCACCAAGTAGTACTTCAAAAGCCACACATAGCTACTGAACATTTCAGGACAGAGATTTGCCACCGTCTCCTTTCCTCTCCCAGCCACAGGCTAAAGAAACAAAACTAAGTGATGGCAGGAGCATAGCCTATGGGTCTTCATCACAGCAAATCCTCTCGGGTCATGGCTCAAGCAGAGAGGAGAGGATTGAGTGTGGCGGTGGAGGCAGAAGCAAAAGCAGACCGGTCCTCTCAGCTCAAGGAAATGTGTCTTCAATGAAGTAAGACGTTGGCGCCACAGATTTACTCCAACATTACCCAGCTCTGCCTGCTGCCAGTGTGGTGTCGTGGTTAGAGCAGGGCACCAGAGATCTGGGTTCAACGCCACACTCAGTCATACAGGTCAGTGAATGATACTGGGCCAGTCACTCTCTCTCAGGAGAGGTGGGGAGAAAACTATGTGCACTGCCAACCTGACCCATGCAGATAACACCAACAAGAATTTACATACCGCTTTTCAACAAAAGTTTCCAAAGCGGTGTACATAGAGAAATAATAAATAAGTAAGATGGCTCCCTGTCCCCAAAGGGCTCACAATCTAAAAAGAAACGTAAGATAGACCCCAGCAAGCGTCACTGGAGGTCCTGTGGTGGGGGTGGAGAGGGCCAGTTACTCTCCCCCTGCTCAATAAAGAGAATCGCCACATTAAGAGGTGCCTCTTTGCCCAGTTTGCAGAGGTTAGGGTTAGGGATCAACATCTCACACAGGAAATAGCATGCTTTGCACTGCAGTGTAAGTGCACAGGTGGTATAAAGACAGCATTGCCACAAACTAATACATGAAGTTGCTTTAAATTATCGGATCAGACGAAGGCTAACAGGAGATACTTGTAACTATCCATGCTGAAGCCGAGCCTGAAGCATTCTACACACAGCTCACTGAGGGATGATACTCCCTCCTCTTTTTAATGAAATGTTATGCAAAATGGATTGACTGCAAGTCAACTAAGAGGCACACATTTTGGCTGCACAATGTCTTCATTAGGCCCAGCTGATGATCAGCTGCACCAACCAACCAGTAATCAACCACATCTCTAATATGCCTTCTCATTTTGATACTTACGACAAACCTAACTATGAACATATGGGATATGGAAGCTTAATCAAATGCAATGTCTGTCCTCAGAGTCGCTTCATAAATATTTATTCTTCGAACATATTGCCTCATTACGTAATACCAATTTCATAATTACTTCATTAAAGCGTACTTACACTCTGGGATGCTTTAACCTTTATTTGGGGGAGGAAATGCAATGAGAGACTTTGAATTCTGTGCTGGCAAGGATCAGAATTTGAAAAAGTTAGAGCAACGGCCACAAACCAAACATGTGTCCTCTTCTAAAGACCTCCAAATATCATGGGAACCTGTCGGCTAGATGTGCCAGCCTCTATCATATCAGAGAGCAAAGTGGGGACTGCTAAAATAAAAATGGACAACATAGGACATTCAACATTTATTGTCAAGCTGAAATGTTCTAGCAAGTCTGTAGCCTTGGGTATCGGATGCCAGAACACTTTTCATGCAAAACCAACAACAACAACAACAATAATTGGAGCTGACACCTGATTTCTTAAATCATGGTCAGTTAATCGTATGAGTTCTAGCTTCTCAATTAATTGATTGATTAAATCTGCACCTCAGAAAAAGGCCATATTATTGTTGATGATGATGATGCATGTGTGTATCCACAGAGAATTATCATAGAAGAAGAGGAGGAAGCATGTCCCCCCCGCCCGCTTTACTCACATGTAGAGGGGAATTCCTCCTGAGATAACACTTGCCATCTGAAGCTTTTAGAAGTACTTCAATTAAAAATAACCAATTTTAAAAATCTTGTAAGCAATAAATCAGGTGCACCTTTTTAGTTGAGCAATATATTATTAACCTAACCAATTAATCACCTAAATATTTCAGCCCTATTGAAAAATTATGGTCAGCATGATATTTACAAGGTCAGTATATTTACATTTGCCATCTCAGGGGGGGGAAACATCCAGAGTCTGAATCTCTTAAGATGCCACTGATTAAAGCAAGTCTGCATCAACTGAGCTATTTTCCTTCCTTTGGAGATGCCAAGGCTCTAGGCTGCCTGAGCTCAACCACCGAGCGAGGGATTGTCCCCATATTCATAGACATACAGTCTGAACCTCTGCGTGTTTACTCTGAAGTAAATCCCACAGACTTCAGATTATATTCAGGCCCAATAAAAGCCATATTTTCCAGTATTACGTCATTTTCTAGAGAGGATCTGACTTATTTAAGTGAAGGCCTTTTGTTGTCCAATGATAAGCATATCTACTATTTTGCAGTCATATTAAATATGTGCCAAAGTGAGACGACTCGTAGAATTAATTGAAATACTTAGTCCTATCTTTAAAAATGGCTTTCCTCCAAGTTGTCACATTCCTAATATTAATCATGTACTTGAGTAGCTGTGACACACAGAAAAGAGGTCAGGGTTAAGTGATTCTGTGAAAATTCAGGTGCTTTCCAGACTCTCTAAAATTGCCCTTGTGCTCAGCACCTAGATCGTTCCTCCCTTAGAGCGTTATTTATAGGGCCATGGTCACTTTAAAGAAGCACCAAATCACAAAAGGCATACTCCCTTTCACATCAAGGAAAAAGGCTGCTCTAAAGGAGAAACCTCCTCCTCGCTTTCAGCCAACTGCATGATGAAGACCTCTCCAGCCTCTCAGCTCGCGTGTCTGGAGGCCAAACCTCTTAAGGCTACAGCCCTGTCAAAGGTATAGTATACTGGGAGGGGAGAACTGGAGAGTGTGAGCAAGGCTGAGCGAATACCAGTGCCCAGATCTTCTTGGCTTTCCACACAAATCTCAGGAGCTTTGCCTGAGCAGAAAGTTCCAAATTCACCTACAATGTTGCTTGTTTTAGGTGAAATTCTTGGGACATATTTCCATAGGAGCCATGGATTTCTGCCTCTAGGGATGGATATGCATGAAGCATTTGGGCGGGGCGGAGAGCGGGCGCTTAGGACAAATAAAGCAGGTCCTTACCTGCTCCTCCTCTGCTCCGCTGCTTTTCCTGCTGCAATATTGTGCCACGCAGCAGCCTATGCGTGGCACCAGGATGCACATGGCCACCACGCATGTGTGTGGTCAGCAACATTAAATGTCCCGCTCCCCGCCCCGCCGAAACGATTGGAGCTTTGCAGTGGGCCCTTCTCCAGAAATCCTGACCCCCTGAGTAGCACTAAAACAAAAGCGTTTTTATGTCAGTCCACAGCCTCCGTCCACTGTCCCTAAGGCAGCCAGCCAACCTTCATAGGAACCTGCCTTATACTGGGTTAAACCCTTGTTCCATCTAGCTCACAACTGTCTACATCGACTGCAGAACCTCTTCAAGGTTTCTTCCCCAGCCCTGGAGATGCTGCCAGGCATTGAACAAGGCTGGGACCTTCCGCAAGCAAAGCAGATGCTCTGCCCCGAGCGGCAGCCCCTACCAAACTTCCATTTCCCCCCTGGACAAAGAAAGCAGAAGGATAAGATGGTATTTCTATTATGGGGTTCCTGGGAGAACCTCAAGGTGATCTCTCTGCCCCGACATGAAGCAGCTGCTATCCCTCTCCCAGCTCAAGCCACGTCTTGCTGGTTTCTCAACTCTGTCCTCAGGGTTGGAGCTTAGATTTGTAGGATTCCTCGGCTCAGTCCCAGCTCGTATCCCATCCTGTTCTGTTCCATTCTTCCCTCCAAAAGGGACTGGGTTTTATGAGAGCTCTCATCCCTCTCAAAAGCAAGCCCTACCTGCTTGGCAGAATTCCCTGCCTCAGAGGACTCCACAGCAGAAAGCAGATCTCATTTCCAGAATGTCATCTGTGCACAGCATTTGAAAACAGAGTTTTGTTTAAAAACACTGGTATTTTAAAGCCTAATATAGGTGCTAGGCATCTTGCTGAAGAGTGACAGTGTATGTAACGCATCATATCACAGCCGAGGAACCACTGAAACTCTTAATAAGACAGTTTCTCTGCAGCTAGTAACAGTTTTGTACAAATGTTGCTACTGTAAAGAGAGCGATTAAAAAAAATAGATGAGCAAAAGCAACCAAAGATACAGAGAGAGGCAAGTTCTTCAACCTCTTATGGAGTGTGTGAAAACCACACCTCTTATGTTCTTATTAAAAGGGGCTTAGACGGATTCATGGAAGACAGGCCTATCAGTGGCTACTAGTCTTGATGGCTATAGAGGCAAGATGCCTCTAAAAACCAGTGGCAGAGGAGCAACAGCAGGAGCAGGGGCATGGCCTCACCTCTTGCCCATCTCAGAGACATTTGGTGGGCCACTGTGGGAAACAGGGTGCTGGACTAGATAGGTCGTAGGCCTGATCCAGACACAAGGAAGGTTATTGGCCAGGATGCACAGCCAGCATTCTCCTCTGCTGTCCCTCAGGATTGAACCCAAAGTTTCACCACCACAAACACATATCAAGTAAATTTTCTGTATCCTTCAGCTGACTTCTAACTAAGCCAACCACAAAGACCTCTTCGCGCGCATCCATAGCACCATGGAAGCTGCTTCCCTATGGTGTGAACCCATGTTGGGAAGTGCTTGTGTGAAGGAAGTAATTACAAGGAGGGGGCAATTGAGTGGGTCTTTCCCACTCAAGTAGTGTGTCACTGGGAGGGAGGGCAAGATTACACGAGGAAAACCTACGTTTGTTGCTTCATGAAACGACACCCACAAATTCTGAATACTGTTTCCCTGGTGAAGAGCTGTTACTTCTGCTCACAGAATACTCCATAATAGTCTGAGTCTCTTGCCAGACTCTCTCAGAAGAGCATGCCATAAGCAGGTGCAGATGTGCAGACATCCATTTGGGGAAAGGAACAGATCCTGGCCGAAGAAAAATCTGGCAGTACATCATATTACTTCAGCGTGTGCCTGGCTTCATGCAATCTTCCCATGAGGAGGAGAATAATTCTACACAGCCCACAGGTGCAGCTGGAGACGGAACACATACCAAGAGAGTATGTCTTTTTGGTTTTGGTTTTTGGCTGTTCAGAGCCTTGTGTTGGTTCATAATGAGCAAGACACCAAGCGGCTTCTACTGAAATTGCTATAGGACAGGATATGACGAATGATGGCCTTTCAGTCACTCAGTGGATGGGGAAATGAATGCACGCTCTGTGTACATTCAAGAAGGAAGGGTTAGATTAGACTGGGCATATTAAATGCTGCAGAAAGTTATCTATCTAAGCCAAAAATGCTGCACTCTGCATAAACTGAGTAAATCATTAAGGGTGGAAAAAACCAAAGAACAATTGTGCTAATTTCTTCTGTAGCGGTCTCTTGCACAGCCTCTGTCAGAAACATCAAAGCCCCTAATTTTGGTTTTCAGATGTTTAAGGGTCCACAGTGGTTGACTTTGCTGGCTCAGTTTTGCACCAGAAGATTGAGACACATGTTGTTACCACATTGCCACATTTCCGCTTTTTCTCAGCCCTACACAGGGATGCAGGGGAATTACCAGCTGCAGGGGAACAACCGCAGGAGAGAGCACAAACCCCTCACCCCCTGCCTGTGGACTCCTTGGAGGCATCTGGTGGGCCACTGTGTGAAACAGGAGGCTGGACTAGATAGGCTTTGGGCTGGATCCAGCTGGGCTGTTCTGATGTTCTGAAATGGCCAGGGGACGTTCTGTATGCAGGACGTGTGCACTACCAGTGAGCTACATATTACAGTTTGTCAGGGAATGGGGAAGGAAAAGTAACTGCAACAGCTATTCCTTGATCTAAGACAGGGACTAGTTGTTATCTTCACTTGACTGCACTGGGGACAGTTTTGGAGAAAAGATGCATGACTTTTGTAGCTGGGGACCATAGGAATTGTAGTCCAACGTCATATGGAGAATGAAAGTTGGGAATCCCTGATCTAGGACAACCAGGTGCAGAGAGAGAGAGAGAGAATGAACGAACGAACGAACGAACAGAACCCTGAATAGTTTCACACCTTCACAGGACAAATGGTACCTTCCACAACTTGTCCATCTCAGCTAAAGGTACAAGAGCTCTACCTTTCTTTATCTCTGGCCACGCTGCTTGGAGATCAGAAACTGCATCAAAGATCCATTTCCCCCACTTTCTGCCGGGATTGTCTAAAATGCTTCAATTTTGCACATTAGGGGAAAGACTTGAAAAGCACTCCTGGCCATTACTGCCATTGGACTGAGCGAGCATCCAGTCCAGAAACTGTCCTAACCTGTGTGCCTCATTCTCAAGGGGGAATGCAACTCCATTCAGAACCAGGCTAAACTAGAATCCACAGAACTTCCATCCAAAAGTCTTTCCATCGTGTTTGGTTACACTTCAGCTGTATGCAGACACCAGTTCAGAGCCATGCTATGTATGTGTTGACAAAGGATCCTAGGTCACTTTTGACCCGTGCACAAGGACACTTTTGGCTGAAGCACCACACAGGCCCCAGAAGTTTCACATTCACTCAGGAGCCGCTCATAGGATGGATTGAGGCCACCCCTGTCCCCCGGGGCCTTACAATGAAGAGCACAAGAGACTACACAAGGCGTTCTTAGGAATCTAAAGCAGTCCTTTCCATGTGCACCACTTGCCTCAGCGCTGACATACTTCAGCAGGAGTTTGAGTGCCTTCCTTCTGCAATGCCAAGCGCATCTTCCTTTCTTCTCCCGCAATGGCTGTGAAGCCTTCATGTGCTGTGGCTGCTTCCTCCTGTCAGAGCACATCATCTTCCCAGGTTAATTCAGAACTTGCCTTCTCCCTCGCAGCGCTACCCTTTTTACATCCATTGCAGCCCTCGCTGTGGGTCACTGGGCCAGGCATGCTCTCTTGTTATCAGAGTTTCACAGTTCACACTCTAAAAAGCCTTCTTAGCACAGACGATGAAGACAAGACAGATTTAAGCACTAGTTTTACATGTAAACTGAGCCAGCCTGGCAGAAGGTGAAGAAAGTGGCATTCTGAAGGAGACCAAGAGTGATCAGAAATGCTTCAGAGAGCTTTATCCGCTTTCCCTTCAAGTTGTACGCAGGATTTCCAAGGCTTTAGGGTAGCACTGACCATTTGCAGCAAAGGCACACGGTTGATGCAAATGCCCAGAATCACTTCGTGCTTTAGCAGCAAATTTGCTGTGGCACCTTCAAGGCTAACACATTTATTGTGGCATATGCTTTCATGGACTAGAACTCACTCTACCATATGCATGAAGCGTGAGGGTCTAGTGTAATTATATTACACACACACACACACACATCATGCATGCCCAATTTAAATAGTTATTCTTGCCCAGCAGTTTCATAACTTTAAGGGTGGCTTAGAGTCGTAATTAAAAATCATCAGAACAAACAACAAAAAACCAAACATCAACACTAAAGCAGCAGGGCAGAAAAAACATCAGCAACACTGGAAACTAAACAGCTCAGGAAACATGTGTCAATCGCCAAAAAACCACCCAGAAGGCAGGCCTAGGCCAATCGAGTTATCACCTGGGCTAAAGACGTGAGATTCGGTGGTCCAAGTAGTCTCTCTTTTGGAGACTGTTGTTCTTCCAAATCTTAACTTCTGTATGGTGTCCCTCAGGGCTCCTTATTGTTTCCGATGTTAACATCTACATGAAGTCGCTGGGAGAGATCATCAGGAGATTTGGTGCAGGGTGCTATCATTATGCTGATGACACCCAAATCTATTTTTCCATGTCAATGTCATCAGGAGAAGGCATAACCTTCCTAAATGCCTGCCTGGAGGCAGTGATGGGCTGGATGATGAGGGATAACAAACTGAGGCTGAATCCAGATACGACGGAGGTACTTATTGTGCTACATTGGGACTATGGAGACGAATCAGGAATGCGCATTTAGTCGCCACATACTTCCCTGGCCTAGTCCTCTCAGCATCATCTCCGAGGACCAAATAAACCTCTTCCCTTTGGTGTCATCTGAGGTTCCGTGTATGGGCAGGCTTGTTCTTTTTCATACCCATGCAATAGCTGCCCTCTGAGTGACTTCCTTCTCTACAGAGCTTTCGTTAGAACAATAGCTTGTTTTGGAGACTGTTTCTGCTTCCACAATCCCATTTGCAAAGAGCTGGAAGATTCCACCGTTTCGTTACTGCTGACTGGAGAGGGAGTGTTATTGACCATGCCATCCCCTTGAGTCGTAATCAGGCATACATTTCCTTCTCGCTCTCGGAGGGGAAGAGGGTTGCATGTAGACCTTTGATTTTTGTCTCTGTTAAGAAGCCAAGTGGGAAGTAATGAACCCCACAATGACAAATAGTGCTGCCTCCCCATTTTCCCAATCCTCAAACCATGGTTGCATTAAATCTTGCTCAGTCGTCACATGCCTGCTTGATTAATTGCACACGATCACCCTTCAGCGTCAGTGTTCATGTGGAGGTGCTGATATGGACTGTTCCTCACCTGTAGTGCAAGTGAGGTCTCAGAGCAGATATACGGCCGTGAAAACTGAAGTGATACCTCAGCAGGTAAGGAATGCTCAGGTGAGTGTTGCTGTGCCCACAATGGGCTGGTGTCTGACCCTACTGGTTTTTCCCCCAATGGGCCGACATGGCTATCTGAAGTTTTATAGAGTGGGTACAGAATCACGAGCCCTTTCCTGAATGCACTGGTAACAGGAGGAGGGATAGAGGAAGGATCATATCGTTATGAAGCAGCGAATATACAGTTTCATCACCACCACCACCACCCCCAGGCAGTGCTGCAAATGGGGGACGAGGACACGAGTGCCTACCACAAGGCCATCACGCAGGCAAAGGATGTTAAACATCCTGCTGGCAAGCAGAAATGCCACTTTGCAAGGTAGTGGAGACAGACCCCTGCCCCTGTGCTTATTTCTCACCAGAGCAGCTGTTTATAGAAGAAATCCTTACATGGCCGCAAGGAGGTTTTTGGCACCTCGGAGGCAGCGGACATGTCTGAGAAATGAGGTCATGCACTTCCTGCTGTTGCGGTTCTGGCTGTATAGAATTATTCCTCTTTTTCTTGTTGAATGGAGTAAAGCAAAGATACAAGCACCACATCATAAGAACGCAGGAAGCTGCCAGTTGCCTCGGTCCATCTAGCTCAGTACTGTCTGCTCTGACTGGCAGCAGCTCTCTCAGGTTTCAGGCAGGAGTCTGTCTCAGCCCTACCTGGAGATGCTGCCAGGGAGTGAACCTGGGGACTTCTGAATGCCAAGCAGAAGCTCTACCACCGAGCTACAGCCCCATTCTCTCTGTCACCAAAAACAAAACAAAAAAGGAAGCTGCCTTATACCGAGTCTGACCATTGGCCCATCTAGCTCAGTATTGTCTTCACAGACTGGCAGCAGCTCTCCAAGTTTTGAGGAGGAGTCTTTGCCATCCCTACCTGGGGATGCTGCCAGGGAGTGAACCTGGGACTTTCTGCATGCAAGGGACACAAAGACAGTAAGTGCTATGAGAATCAAAATGCTTAAGATATTTTTAATGCACAATGCAGAAGACGTAAACCACTTTCTGCATGCAAAGCAGACGCTCTACCAACTGAGCATCGGCACCATTTGTTACAAGCAAGGCATTTTCGGTGGTGGGGCCAGTTCTTTGCAATCCTTCTCTGCTCTACAGGCAGACAAGTCCCCACATGATACTCAGCCATTGGTAAAACATGACACCTAAGGAAGTCCTTCAGTATTGTCTCTGAGTTCCCATGAGCATCCCTCCCATCATCCTAGATGCAGCTAAGAATACTTCTCTGCAGCGCCGTAGCAAGGTTCAAGCGGGCCCCGGGGAGGGGGGGAGGGAAGATGGGCCCCTGCCCCCTCCCATCACCTTTTTTCGAGATGTGCGAGCGAGAGAGTAAAGAGCAAGCTGTCACTCCAGTGGTGCCCCCCTGGAGGGGGCCCAGTGATATCTCCCCGTTTGCATTCGTAATCTTTCTGCACACCCTCACTGACTGAATGTGGCACGCACGGCAGATGTAGGGCGTTTGAGGTTGCTAACTGGGCAAAGAGACACCTTTCAAGTGGCAAATCCCTTATTTATATTTACCATTTTCTCATTCTTTTTGCTGTTTTTTCACTTCGTGAACTTTTTATTGAAAAGTGGCATACAAGAAGCATTAGCCAAAGAGGAAGGTTGGTTCTGAGGGTCAAAAGAGACACAGCAAAGAAAAACAGCATGTTTCTGTGAATATTTTCATGCTTGAGTGTCTCATTTTAAACTGGGGTTTTTTTAAATTAAAAAAAAAAAATCCCCACCCCACCCCACCCCTTCTCGCTCCCCAAGGACAAAGTAGCAAACAGGTTGTGATCAATTTTAGGGCACCAACCAACATCCACGCCATCATACAGAATGCAGCAGGCACTGCCTTCTGCTTTGAGTGCTGCCTCTTCTGTGCTGCGACAGGCAATACGGGGGGAAAAAAAACTCAAACAGAAATCAAATCAGGCATAGATTTAAGAGAGTCATACAAGAAACCCAATCAAATCATTGCAGAAGGTAGGACTCAGGGGGATTGCCTGAGAGTTGCTCTCACTTCTGATTGAGTTAGCTCGTCCACAAACAAAATAAATATGGAATTGCATTTGCTTTGGCAGAATACAGGTGAAATGCGCATTGACAAGTGATGCTTAATTTAGAGAGATGAGATTTTGACTCCACTACCTCAAGCAAGTGCTTGCTTTTCCCAGTCATGCAATGCTTCTCAAAAAAATAATATTTTTTAAAAAGCACAGTCCCCTTTCCATGATTTTGAGGCCTAATATTTTTTCATTTTGTGTAGAAAATGAAAAGGGCGGTGTGGGGGTGCTTCTCTGTTTTTGGCTCAGCAAAATGGGTTTGGGACATAGGGACATAGGCAGCTGCCATATACTGAGTCAGACCATTGGTCTATCTAGCCCAGTATTGTCTTCACAGACCGGCAGCAGCTTCTCCAAGGTTGTAAACAGGAATCTCTCTCAGCCCTATCTTGGAGATGCTGCCTGGGAGGGAACTGGGAACCTTCTGCTCTTCCCATAGACCGTGTGAACTGCTACAAGCCAAAATGAAAATGTTTTCTGGGGTGTCAGGGAGAAACATATAAATCAAAATCACCACTTTTGTTATTTGTCCCAAATAACAAAATAGGTTAAACATTTTGTACAATTCTAATTTTTCTCAGGAAAACTGCCACAAGGAGTTGTATACCCTAATATGTGGCCCAGCACTAAAGCAGATCCAGTTTCCATATGGGGGACATGCTATCTAGATAAATTCTCTGTTCATTTCATATTTATATGCCACTTTCCCTCAGCCAAATTCATCACAGTAGCTATAAAGAGTGATTTTTTTTAATCAAAACAACAGTTGGTAGACAATATTCATAGCACTATAACTGCATCAAGAACATAATAGGAGATCAATAAATAATTCAGTATGAAAAAATAGTGACAAGAATTCGAAAACAAAAAATTCCTAGACTATAGACATTCCCAGTTGCATCAATGGACCATCAATGAAGCAAGGCTTCATTGGACGTTTTGAGGACTGCACTGAGGAGGCTCTGAAAAGAAGTCCACATAACAGATAATCCAGCCTCCTTAACTGATCACATCCAACTAATGAAGAACAGACAGAAAGTAGTCGTCAAACGGAATGTTTTGTTACGATGTCCTAATCTTGTTTTGGGCTTGTTTTTACCTTAATACAGCCTAGTGGAGCCTCCACCAACATTAGGATCACAGCATTATGTCAGAAGCTGCTTAAACACTTGAATTCCGCCCTGTTGTCCTGCTGAAAATCATACACACACCCTGAGACCTCCCTGAACCTCCTGAAAGTGCCCAGCGAAACCATGCAGAGCTGACTTGCAGTATGTTGAGCAAATGTGGCCTTTTGGATTTCAGGCATGCTGGGTCAAATCCTGACAATGTGCCAGGCACATAAGCTCCGGGACCTTTTTCTCCAGGGCACAGACATCTCCCAAGGCCTGCAGCCTCAGCTGTCAGGCAGCCGCCCTTGTGGAGGGAACAACATTGCGCAAATGGAAGCTTGATGCCGTTTGAAGTGGGAGTTACAGAAGAGAGAGACGGCCTCTCCTTCGCCTCCCTTCATAGGAAAAATGAGCATATGGGCCACTCTATCTACAGAACTTATTTTGCTCGTTGTCAAAATGCGGCTACCTGTGGGAAGGAGCACAGCAGCTGTTTGCTATTACACTGCACTGCAGTTTAGAGCAGGAAATGAAAAACACCCTCTCCGGAGCTCACTAAAGTGGTTCTTGCGGCCCACCAGTGGCTCTTTAAAATGAAAAGCTTAGCGTCTGAAGAAGCTGAACCTATGATAAAATTCTTGAGAATGTTTCTGAAAACAGCATTCGACTCCCATCTCCAGAGAGGACGGAGCAGCAGCCTAAGCAATATGAGAACATAAGCACAGCCCTGCTGGATCAGGCCCAAGGAGGCCCATCTAGTCCAGCATCCTGTTTCCCACAGTGACCCACCAGATGCCTCTGGGGAGCCCACAGGCAAGAGGTATATGTGTGCCCCCTCTCCTGCGGTTGCTCCCCTGCAGCTGGTATGCAACTGGCTTCGTGCCTCTGAGCCTGGAGGTGGCCCACAGCCACCAGACTAGTAGCCATTGACAGAAGTGTCCTCCATGGATCTGTCCAAGCCCCTTTCGAAGCCAATATCCTGGAGTGCGGAATAGCACAGAACCCTCCCGTTCTCCTTTCCATCAACGTTGTACTTGTGCCTGACAGCAGGTGGTTGCCTTTCCCATGGGGGGCACAAATGGTTGCTGGGTGAGATGAGTTTTCTCCCCACATCCTAATATAGTATTCAGTACATTCACTTACTTATTTATTATTTTGCATTTATATGCCACTTTTCAGGAGAACCTCCCAAAGTCGTTTACCAAAAAGTAAAAATAAATAAATAAATGTATCAAGCCACACGCATTCTGTAGTTGAATGGCCATCGGCCATCTGACGCCTCTAGCTTGGCATTGCAGAGTTCACACATGAAGGTTTTTTACATGGAGTCAGAGGACTGGTCTGTCTCTTCCAGGAAGAGGCCACCTTGGCTCTCCAGCTGTTGCTGAACTACAACTCCCACCACCCCCAGGAAGGGAAAGAATGGGAGTTTTCATTCAGCAACAGCTGGAGAGCCTTGTCCAAAATGACGGGCTGCAGAGTTTTGCAAACATTGTTCCCAGTCCTTCCTTGAGAACTCGGGGACTGAACCTGGGACCTTCTGTATGCCAACAGCCACTCGGCCACTGAATGATGAGTCCTTCCACCGCTAGCCACCTAATGGGATATCAAGACAAATCACCTCAGCAATTTGGAGGGTTAGCCCATCCCAATACAGAGGATGCAAAACCAATTTTTACACTCCTGCCAAAGGACTTGGAAAAGGCACGGAGTGTTGGAATTGGCCAGAGAAAGAGAAGGCAGTTTTGACTCTGGCCGCTGGCTGGGAATGGCTGGTTGCCAAGAGGTTTATGGCTAGCAGGAGTGATTTAGAAGTCTGCGCAGTGGCTCAGTGGGGAAGCAGCCTGCCTAGGGAGCAAGAGGCTGTCAGTTCGAATCCTCGGCGGTGTGCTTCCCAGGCCGTGCCTGGTAAATATATATTTGAAGTCACCTATATCAGGCAGCAGCAATATAGGAAGGTGTTGGAGGTGGATGCTCACTTCAGTGACAACGGCAAAGGCATCAACACACACTGTGCGGGAGGAGGCAATGGCAAACCCCTCCTGCATTCTACTAAGAAAGCCACATGGCTCTGTGGATGCCAGGAATCAACACGGACTCGATGGCACAATCTTTTAATTGCCCGTCTCAGAAATACAGACCTGCTCAGCTTGTAACCCTCAGTTGCATAACAAGCAGAGAAGCATCCCCCCGCTTCAAGTTCTTATTGTTCGCCAGCAAGATTCCCTCCCTGATTTGCTTTGAAGAGCCAAAACCAGCCAGCACGTGACCAAGGAGTCAAACACACCCCCAACCCTGTTATGAAGCCACCAGATTAAGTTTCACCCAAAAGCACACACAATCTAGTTTTCAGCTTATGGAAATGCAAACAAGTCAGATTTCTACTGGTCTATGACTCAGACAATAAGCAGTGTGTTTATTAAGACTTGATCTTTCCCACCAACAGCCACGCAGGGGCTTAAGCATGGAGAGACCCAATGAGATTAAAGCCCTAAATGGCTTAGGACGGGGTTACCAGGGAGAGAGCCTCCTTCTGCATGTTCCCCACCGCACATTAAGGTCATCGAGAAAAGTTTGTCTCCATATACAGCCAGCTTGCCTGGTGGCGACTTAGGAACAGGCCTTCTCTGTAGTGACTCCTAGGCTGTGGAATGCGCTCCCTATAGACATTTAGAGTTTAAAATCTTTACCAGCCTTCAGAAGAGCCCACAAGACACATGTTTTAGCAATCTTTGAATGTTTTAAATTATTTTAACAGCTTGCTTTGTTTTGCTTTGGTTGTGTTTCTTTTTGTGAACAGCCTAGAGCCTTTGCGGCCAGGCAGTATATTAACTAACGAACTAACTTAGCCCCTCAGCAGCCTTCTCCCTTGAGCTTACAGAGGGGGGTGACCTGTGTGGTCAACAGCAACATCCAGAGCCTGAGCTCTCAAAGGGACACAAGGAGCCCCTTGTGTGGGTTCAGCCTATTCATCATCATTGTACTCGGGCCAAAAGCAGGAGCGACAAGGTGGCCAGAAACGTGAGAGAGGAGCGGAAGCTGGAACTAGTAGAACAAGTCTGGAGCAGTCTGGGGTGCTGGGTCCATTTCTGGATGCCATGTGAAGCTACGTAGCAGAGCGGGGTGAAGCCGAGAGGCACAAGAAGCCTGCAACACCAAGGGAAGGCTCAGGTAGAGGGAACAGCCGCGAGGAAGTGCTTTTGACTACAGGAATGTGGAGTAGGATGCTACAGGCTGTTGAAGCCAACCTCTCAAAAAGGACTTAAAATCTAAATCCAACTTGATTCTTGAATGAGAGCGAACGCCACTCAAAGCACCATGCTTTAATCATGTACTGTATGTAGATACACTGGGACAGGTTCAGAGAAAGGACCACGGAGATGAAAACAAAGAACTAGCCTCTTGCACCCCACCCCCACAGCATGGCAGGAGTTTGCTCTTACTCACCCCTTTGCATGAACAGGATGTCCTCCTTTCTTACATATTTAGCACAGAAGTTCTTGCCTTGGGTGGAAACCATGTGCCTTGCTGTGTGCTTACACCCACGAGAGCTTGGTGCAATTGTTGCCAGAACAACATATGACCAGGCTAGATAGCAGGGAAAGAATGCTTTCAGGGTGAATCCTGGGCTTAGTGCACTTTTTTATTTCTACAGTTTCTGAAGGAGCATCTTCCCTTCTATAAAAATGTTTCAGGTAACAGGAATTCTAAGCATTCATCTCACCACGCACGCACAGGGATGTATTAGTGTATAAAAGTTACATTAAACAGACCAACTAAATGCACCAACCCATTCCGACAAGGATATATGCCACTGGAATGTCAGAAGCTCACACAGCAAAACGTCAGCTGATGTGCAGCCCCCGGTGTCTCTGTTTAACAATATAACTCC
This sequence comes from Hemicordylus capensis, assembly GCF_027244095.1. Taxonomy (NCBI): domain Eukaryota; kingdom Metazoa; phylum Chordata; class Lepidosauria; order Squamata; family Cordylidae; genus Hemicordylus; species Hemicordylus capensis. The sequence goes on from NC_069667.1 coordinate 27,702,662, forward strand.
TCCGCTATGACTTCCCCTCTCCACGGAACCCTTACAGATTCCCAAGGAGTCCGGGCCACTCCATGTGTCCAGGCAGTTCCGGGTGGGCAGGGCTGGGTAACACTGGGGATGGCTTCTAGTACACATTCAAAATTCCCGGGCTGGGACTGGCGTTGCGTATGCAGTTTGGCCGCCATGGGGAATCCTCTATCTCTGCCAAGCTGGGTGCCATGCTGGGCAAAAAAAACCCCCATGCCTATGTGTTAAGGGACAACCAGGCTGCCAGAGGGAGCACTTTGACTCCTGCTTCCTGCCGGTCACTAGGACTGGGCCAGGTGTTGCTGGGTACTCTTCCCCGGGGCTTGCAGGGATCTAGTAACTGGGCTGGGTGGCAACAGCCTTCTGGCCTGCATGCATGCCCCTATGGCCTATCACTCTTCCCGGCAGTCACCAGTACAGGGAGAGCTGTTGTCAGGGAACCCGTCCCCACAGCTTGCCTGTACAGAGCAACCAGGCTGAGCGGCATCTGCCATCTGGCCCTCACGCGTGTCTCCATGGTCTGACACTCTCGTGCGTGAGTGGCCCATGGGAGAAAGGATGTCATTGCACACCACCCAGAGCCTTGGGATGGATAGGGCAGTATAGAAATGTAACAAATAAATTTAGCCAGACAGCCCTGTCACCACAGAGGGTTCTTCTAATAAGCTGTGAAGGGGTAGCTCCATGGCTTTACACTTTTGGGAGGGGTCCGCTCAGGGACAGCATCCATCATCATCATCACAGATGAGGAATCACTCCTTTCACTGGGCTAATGCTGATCCTGCTTCTGGGCCCTTCTCATGAGTAAGCCTAGGGACTGGACACATTCACTCAAGGTGAAAGGGCTGGGGCCCCCTTCCCCACTGTCATCGTGCAAAAAACAAAACAAAACAAAACATAGCACGGCCATTCAAGGATTCCTGGTGGCTGCTGCCCTTTCAACCCAACCCCAGGTATCGCCACACTGCCATATGTTGCTGTCCCAGCATTCCAATGGGATTGCCCTGCTTATGGGCAAAGAGGCACCTTTTGACGTGGCGATTCTCTTTACTGAGCAGGGGGAGAATAACTGGCCCTCTCCACCCCCAGCACAGGACCTCCAGTGACTTGTTTTAGATTGTGAGCCCTTTGGGGAAAGGGGACTATCTTATTTATTTATTCTTTCTCTGTGTAAACCACCCTGAGCCACTTTTGGAAGGGCTGTATAGAAATCGAATGAAGAAGAAGAAGAAGAAGAAGAAGAAGAAGCCACACCGAGTGCATGTGCTTGTGAACATACATCTTTGTCACTTCATTTCCAAAGCGCAAAGCACCTTGTGCCTGTCTCGCCATCCCGTCCCCTTTCTATCCCGATTGCCAGGATGGGGGTGCAAGGGACAGAGTGGGAAGGGGCATGCCTTGTGTGACTTGGCCATTTGATAGGCTGACAAGCTTGGGATGGGACCTGCTGCTGTCTTTGTTGCCGGGCAACTGCTTTGTTGGATCGGAGGTGGGGGGGCGGGAGTGCTCAGAGAGGCAACCAGTGAGAAGCGCGGCAGGTATGGAGTGGGCATGATCTCAGGCGGTTCTGCACACCGTATCTATGATTACAGTTCCAGAAACTGCACAAAACCGTGGTTATGGGAGCATCCACATTCAGACATAACGCTGCTGCCAAAAATCCTCAGGTTGCAGCGGCGAAACTCACTACAAATCGAAGGTTCAAATGGGAGTTTGGTGAGACAAACCTCAGATCGCTTTTCCTGTGAAACCCCGGTCGCACGTATCCAGACATTCACAAATTCAAACCTCTGCCCCATTTAACTGCAGTTTCGTGTTGCGTGCAAATGCGGCTTTCAGGTCACTGTATCAAGATGACTGTGTTTAGGCACACAGCCTGGAATCAGTTGAACAGCACCCTATCTGGGAACTGCAGCAATCAAAAGGAGGGAGAGCACCCCACTGCAGTCTTTTTTCCAGACTCTCATAGTAGCCTTCCAAGAGTTCAACAAGAATAAAATAGTTTTCCAACAAATGGGATTTCTGAGCAGCAACTCTCAACGGTGTTGCAAGAGTTTTATTTCTACTCCATTCACTGAAGCAGCTGTTCTGATCACCCTCTCTAATCCAAGGTCCCCCCAAAAAGAATAGGTTTAGAAGAGATGCAATATGCTCTTCTTGTGCAGAGTATGCTGTCATAATCATAGAAGAATTTTTAGAGCTTCTGCAATATTAAGAAAAACTTGGCTCTTAAAAAAAAATCAGTCCTATTGTAGTATTTCTGCTATCTCATAAAGCAGAAACTAATTTCACATTTAAATAAAAATTCTTTTTATTAGCAGCTACAATTTATTCTCTGTTACTTAATACAATAAGTAATTTTTTTTCCTCATGTAGTAATGTATAGGATTAAGACATCGCTCATTATGGCTGAATAATCAAATTTGATCTGCCTCCTTTTTTAAATGTATAATCACATTTTAATTTGGTGAACCTTTCCTAAGGCACAAAAATGGTTAACATTTCCAAGGAAAAGCATGTCTGAAATTTTTTACTGCTAAATCATTACTACCTCAAACTTTTGCCATCTCTTATAATTGGCTGTGGGAGAAACAAATGCATTTCTTAAAATTTTAATGTGTATTTATCTATTGTGGTTTTATCTTTTTATGAATTTTAAATGTGTTATATTTTATGTTTTAATTCTAGAGATTTTTATACTAGGTGGTATATATACATTCAATAAATAAATAAAATAAATAATAAATTGTTTGTAGGGACTGCTTTTGGAGAGGAGTGAGAGAGGTATCTGGTTTCAGAAGTTTCGTTTTCTCCTACTCTCTAACCTCAAAGAGCCACCTAATGGCACAGCGGGGAAGTAACCTGCCTAGAGAGCAGGAGGCTGTTGGTTCGAATCCCCACTGGTATGTTTCCTAGACTATGGGAAACTCCTATATCGGGCAGCAGCGATATAGGAAGGTGCTGAAAGGCATCATCTCATACTGTGCGAGAGGAGGCAATGGTAAACTCCTCCTGTATTCTACCTAAGGCAACCACAGGGCTCTGTGGGCGCCAGGAGTCAACACTGACTTGATGGCACCACCTAACCTCAAAGAAGCTTCTCAGTTCAAACATTATGTAGGCCAGCACTGGGCATGGAGAAAATTGCTCAACTCGGCACAGAAAAAAAACCGTCTTCAGCCTTCAACATATGTTGCCATGGAACAAACAACATTACTTCCTCCATTCCTCCTAAACATTGCCGTGCTGTTGAGCACAGCTACAAAATCTGCCTGAAAAATCCCCTTATGAATATCCTCTTGGCTGAAACAATACCCAGATTCCCCAGATAAACATAGAGGATTTGTTTCATTGCAGAATGATGTTGGGCCAAACATTTGGGTTCCGATGGCAGGAATGATTACTGGTATATGGAACAAAGGTCTGCAATATTGCAGATTGGCTCTGAAATTGCCAGCAGAGGCCACCAAGGCTGCCCTCGGTTTCTCTGCTCAGAATAGGTCACGGGATCCCTGCTGGATTCCACAGTCTATGCTGGAGGTTTGCAGAAGCTGAAGGTATCCATTCCAGGCTGAAGCAGAACCCTCAGGTCCATTTTACTCGCCTTCTCTTACAGGCAATTGTTATGAGCATCTCAAATTCCTATTTAGGAACATAGGGAGCTGCCATATACTGAGTCAGACCATCGGTCCATCTAGCTCAGTATTGTCTTCACAGACGGGCAGCGGCTTCTCCAAGGTTGCAGGCAGGAATCTCTCTCAGCCCTCTCTTGAAGATGCTGCCAGGGAGGGAACTGGGAACTTCCTGCTCTTCCTAGAGCGGCTCTATCCCCTGAGGGGGATATCTTACAGTGCTCAAAGTTCTAGTCTCCCACTCACATGCAACCAAGGCAGACCCCACTTAGCTAACGGGACAAATCATGCTTGCTACCACAAGACCAGCTCTCCTCTGGTCTACTTCTGAGACATGAAATACAAATTTTGGAGTTAATCATTGCATGGGTCCCATTCACGGCAGCAAAATGGAGGACAGGCTCAGCACCAAGAGTGGAGCATTATTTTCTTAAGGGAAAGGCAGCTCACTACTGGTAAGAGGTGACAGTGGGTCACCTCCCTGCAGCCCCCTTTTTTAGAAGTTACTTTATGGCCTGCTCTTCTTGGTGGTCACTCAGCTGCCACTTCCCACCCCCACTTTTTTTTTGCTGGAAGGCCCACGGAATGGCACTATGTCATGATCTAACATTGCTTAATGTCGAGAGTAAAAGAGATGGAGAAATCAAAGATGAAGCCTGTTCTTCAATGCCTGGTCAACAGGGTGGATGGTGACATCGACTATGGATGTATGTACCAAGAGAGGAAGGCTTGGGAGGAAAGAGAAGGAATTTCCCCTTGGAACAGACTAAGTTTGAGATGGCACTGAAATATCCACATGGGAGTTACAGTCCAGAAAGAGCTTTGCATTCCCCGCCCCCTGCAGACTGTACAAACTGGCCTCTCTCCATTTGCATGGATAGATGGTGTGGATCAGAAGAATCCCTGTACAGCCTGTCCCAACCTTCCACTACAGTCTTCACATTTTAGGGCTCCGTGCTATAATGTCACAACTATTTTAAGCAGTGGAAGTGCACGACAAGCTAGCCAACACATTTACACAGCTCAGAAAGCAAAGAGGGATCCTGGGTTGAGGCCAGAAGATGGAACATGCAGCTACTTTTTGTGTTTGGGTTTTTTTGGTAATTTTCCTGCTAAGTTAGTATAAGACTTAAGTATAAAAATGCACAGGTCAGTGAACAGATAAGGAGGAAGGAGCTGTCAAGTCTTCAACCACGGAAGGTTTGTTACAGCTTCCAAGTGGCTCTTTCTCTGGTTTTATCAAAGTGGTATCCCTCTCTTCCTTCAAGGTGCTCAGGCTGATACAGATATTGTTATACTGATTTTAGCCTGAAACACACACACACACACACACACACACACACACACACACACACCTTGCACAGTAAGTGACTTAATCCCAGGTCACCCAACAAGCTCCATTGCTAATCTTGGATTTTAACTCAGTTTCTCCAGTTCAATGCGACCCATTCCACAGGAGCATAGGAAGTGGCCTTATACCAAGTCAGACCATTAGCCCATCTAGCACAGTATTGTCTACACTGACTGGCAGTGGTTCCCCCAGTCCTAGCCGCCCAGGGATGCTGCCAGGGAGTTAACCTGGCACCTTCTGCATGCAGATGCTCTTCCTCTGAGCTATGGCCCCATCGCCTAAGAGGAATATTCAAAACTGGGAATCACCCAATGAAACTGATTGGCAGGAAACTTGCAGTAGGCAAAGGGAAGTACTACGCTACAAAAACACATAATTAACTGATGGAATTTACTGCAACTGGTTGGGCATAGGGGGCTCTAAAGGGGATCGGACAAATTCGTTAGCTATAATGGCTATATAGGTCCTCCACATTCACAGGTGGTATGCAACTGAATATCAGAGCAGAGGGCTATTGACTGACTTCTGGGCATCCTGCAAGCATTTGGTTGGCGACTGAAGGACAGAGGATGCTCAGCTAGGAGAGCCTTTGTTGGTCAGATCCAGCAGGGCTCTTCTTTGTCTACAGTGTGCCGGTGAACATAATGCAAACCCCTTAAAATTACTGGACCCTGCTTCCCTAGTACTCAGGATTTTTATATTTAGCCAGCTGATTGCTTTGGACTCCGTGACGGAATGAATGATCCCAAAATAAGTCTCTTCCCTCATCTTGATCTCTGATTTATTTACAGCAAAAACATGGTCACCTAAGAGTGGTTTCACACAAGCACTATTTTAGGAGTTGATTTTGTAAGGGATGCACAGATTGAGCCAGCCCTGTAGGGTCAGGATCCATATGTGCATCCCTCCAATCTAGCCATGGTACTACCATCTTCCTCCCCGCCAAAGCTGGAAAAGAGAGGAGGAGAGAAGAAAAAATGAGAATAAAGAGACATGTGGTTGGGGAAAAAATAAAGTGAGATGGAGCGCTGGATAAAATATGGGTCCCTGATTTCAAAATGTGAAGTTTCTTTTCATAGATGCCCAAATCGCCACTCAAGTACATTATTGATCAAACCCATTTCAAAGATTTTTTCAAGATGTTTGTTTTGCAGTCCTGATGTGCATCAAGATAGCTGCAGAACTGGTTCCAGACAGTAAATCAGTATTCTTTGTGGTAAGGCCCTGCGCCAATCAACAGTGTAGCTCCTCAACCAATTCTTCATTGGACCTGGAAGCTGAATATCCTGCCCAGTGTCCCTGGCACCATGCAGAAGTGAGATCACCCACCGTGCAGTGCTGTGGTTTGCCCAGTACTGGTGAAACTCCTTGAAGAGACATGGAACCCTCTTGAGCCCCTGCCACATCTTCTTGGAAGGTGTGCACAGAGTGCTGGACGTGTGGCTCTTCCCAGGGCTTTCCCCCCAGAGCTCTTAAAAGAGGGCTCCCTCTCACTTAACGGGCCCTCCCAGCGCTAAGCAAAGTGCAGAACTGTGCAGTGCAATGGGAAATGGCTCTCACGCTGAAGGTTTGTTTGGTTTTGACCAGGTGGCCCTTGCTTGAAAAATAGTGACAATCACGGCATTCAAGCCACTGGAAGAAGCAAAGCCACGGGTACTGTGGTGCATTTTAAATGGCAATTTAAACTAGGCGCAAAGAGTGTGAAAAGCTGAGTTGGAGAGGGCCCATGGATCAGTCTTCCCTGGCCTTTGTTTAATCTCGGAATAGGTAGCCGCTTGGCCTGTAGCAGTGATGCATTTGGCCATAAGTCTGGCGTCAGAATGTGCCTTCTGTTTCTTTGAGCTTCATTTCTTTGCCTGTCAATACTGTGAATCCAGCAGGCCTGCTTGCCCTTGATGGATAACTTTTACTACGACATGCTGCTGGAGCAAGAAGAATGGCAGGCTGGCAGCCGAATGAGGTGGCCATAAAAACGGGGACATTTATGTCCAAATTTTAGTCTCCATTAAAACAGTGTAAGGCTAGGTGGAAATCCACAGATGAAGGCTCTGGCTTCATTCCAGGGCAACTGCTTTAGATTTTCAGCTGCTCAGAACAGGAGATATATGCTGCATACATAACACCGACTACTATGCCAGGTGTGCACAGGACATAAAAGCAGCCTTTGGTGGCTGTGGTGTCGAAAGAAAGTGCTGTAATCCGCACTCGCTCCGGTTCTTGCACTAATGCATGAGGAACAGAGGAAGCTGCCGCATACTGAGTCAGACCATTGGTCTATCTAGCTCAGTATTGTCTTCACAGACTGGCAGCAGCTTCTCCAAGGTTGCAGGCAGGAATCCCTCTCAGTCTGATCTTGGAGATGCTGCCAGGGAGGGAACTTGGAACCTTCTGCTCTTCCCAGAGCAGCTCCATCCCCTGAGTGGGATATCTTCCAGGGCTCACACTTCTAGTCTCCCATTCAAATGCAACCAGGGTGGCCCTGCTTAGCTAAGGGGACAAGTCATTTTTGCTACCACAAGACCAGCTCCCCTCTCAGTTGTTTTAACATTTAGGAAGGCACTAACATTCCCCACTCAAGTTCCATGGGGAAAATATATGTCTCCCCCTTCAGCCACACTGGGATAAAAAGCTGAAAATTAAGGATTGTAGTGAGTGCATCAGGGTTAATGGTGGTGGGGGATAAATAGCTGGGAATGCAGACAAGCAGGGGAATTGAGGGGTTGGGACCTAGGTGGCCGCCTTATGCCAAGTCAGACCATTGGTCCATCTAGCTCAGTATTGCTTACATTGACTAACAGTGGCTCTCCTAATTGGGTTTCAGGCAAGGCTCTCTAAAATAAAATAATAATAATAACAATACTTTATTTGTTAGCTGCCCCATAACAAATTGTTATCTGGGCAGCTTACAACACAACATTAAAACATGAGATTAAAGCACACATTAAATCATAACAAACAGAAGCAGGCGGAGAAAATATGAAATACAGTTCATAAACAATATTTTAAACATTTTTAAAAAATTACAATCGGATCAGAATTTTTTAAAATTTAACTTTAAAATTTAGAAGCCCTGAGTGAACAAAAATGTCTTTACCTGGCGTCTAAAAGAACAAAGCGATGAAGCCAAGTCAACCTCACCGGGGAAGCTATTCCATAAATGGGGTGCAACCACTGAAAAGGCCCTCTCCCTGGTATCCACTTGCTTCACCTTGTTTGGCAGGGGCACCTGGTTTAGGGTCTCCGAAGATCTTAAGGACCAGCTTGGGACATATGGGGCAAAGCATAACCCAGTCCCAAACCATTTAGTGCTTTAAAGGCTAAAATTAGTACCTTGAATTGGGCCCGGAAACAGGCTGGGAGATGTTTCCCTACCTGGAGGTGTCAGAGATTGAACCTGGGACCCATCCCAATGTGTGCAAAACCTAAGTTTCACCCCCTTTCCAGGGCAACCAAGACTGTGGTCCCTTTGATGTTGTGTTAGGCCAAGAATGGGCGATCTTGGCCTTCCAGCTGTTGTTGAACTACAACTCCCATCATCCCCAGCCACAATGTATTGAAGCCACATTATCATGGATCCACAAACAAGTGGTGTTGTACTCAGGAAAACTAATTAAACAGGATGGTGAAAGTTGTATAATAGTAATCTGGCACCATGAACAATAGCAAGATGGGTTGGACTATGAATGAGAAAACAATGCTTGCATATGCTAGGTTGTGAACTAACTATTTGTCAATCCAGAAATGTCTTATTCCCTGCGCTGTATATATACACGTTCTAGCCCTTGGCAAGGCAGTTTTCCCTTTGGGAAATTATTTTCTTTTCCTCCCTAGACTCACACATCACCTAATATGGCTAACGAACATTTCCATTAGTAAGAGATCAAATTATCCATTTGGCTCACTGTGTTACACTGCCTTACATGTTCATTTTTTCAGTTTCAGCTGTTTCTTAATTAGATTTTGTACTACCTCCTGCCTTAAATACCATCCAGTGCATTATAATTCTCTACACCTTTCCAACATCCTGCTTTGTACAAATCTCCTCTTCTCCTCCCCACTGTCAGATCCTACCAGGCACCATCTTGATGAATAAATTATCAAAATTGTTCTACAAGAAATCTGTCGTGTGGTATGTGACCTCTTTTAAGTTTGAGATTTAGTCATGAATCCCATATTAGTACTAAATGAGCTATTCTGGTGCCAAACGATTGTACCAGAAGGTTCGCTCTGTTCACATGCCATCTTCTGCAACATGTATTTTGATTCATCATTTTCAGGACACTATGAGCAACTGCTATATATATATATATTTTTTTTTAAAAAATGGCATCAATTCAAGATCTGAATCACTCCAACTTTTCAGTAAATCCAATTCCAACAAGGCTTAAGAAACAAACGTGTACAGAAAGTTACTTCTCTTGTTTTTATAGCACTGTCAACATGCAGATACTTTATAGGTTCACAACAGAAAGACAAGCATCTGCCCCAAGGAGATGACAATTTAAGGCTTGACACAGGGAAAGAAGAAGATACTGAGAAGGTTAACCACGGGAAGAACTAGCATTCAGTTCACTTCCAGAGGGACATCCGTATCAGTCTGTAGTGGCAAATTCAACAAAGAGTCTTGTGGGGCACTTTAAGGACTAACCAATGCATTATAGGATATGCTTTTATGGACGACATCAGATCCATGTAGTGTAATCTTTGGCAGGGAAGTGTATGTACTGTATGTACATGGATGGCAGGAGTGGGGTTCTAATAGGACACACAGGCGCCAAGATCCCATCCCCTCCTGCTTATGGGGCCACCTTGCTTGCCTCCCCTCACCCGCTGGCCAGCCGCTGCTGTTCTCCTCCCCCTCTCCACAAAGGCTACCCATTCCCTGCCATGGGCTCCTACCAGCCAGCGGAGGGTAGGAAGCGGTGCCGGGCTGCCGGAAGCACCTCCGCCACCACATCAATGACCAGCCACATCAATGCTGAACTTGGTAAAGAACTGAGACACAGATGCCAGCAGCACTACCCAAAGGTCCACATTCTTCAAGCATTTCTTTCCCTTCAGACATCTCGTAGCTGAAAAGAAATTTACTCACCACTCAAGGAAAAACAACTCATGCTACTATGTGAAGAGCTTGACAAAAGACCCATGAAATGGTGACCCAATTCAAAGAGAGAGCCACAGTCCTAGCTAACACATTGCAGCTAAACTACCCTGACCCCCTAAAGGGGAAAACATAACCAACAACAAACTGAAAGAGAAAGGAGAAAAAACAAAACAAAAGGAGAGGAGTTTGTGGGGTGGTCCCATAAGGAAGAGTTATCCATAAAGACAGAAGGCAGAGAAAACTTGGAAAAAAATGATTTTGGTTGTTTCAAGATGTAGCTTCCAGCCCAAGATATCTGTGAAGAGGAGAAAATTAGCAACGTGTCAATTTTTATCTGTGGCGCAGAATGAAAATGCAATTCAGCCCTCACCTCAGCGTGTGAGCCTGACACCCTGCTCCTCAGCATGTGGCTGGATACAAAGAGTTCTCTTCATTTCTCTTTCGTGCATTAGCTATAGCTCTCCAACAGACCGATGCCTGCTGAGGACCCCAGCAAGCTCAACCTCTAAACATGGCAAGAGCCAATCAAGGGGAACACACTCAAGGGAAATGCTGGGGCTAAGGCTAGAGGTATATGGGTAAGCATCAAATATTTCCCTCACCATGGTTTCACGCTTGAGTTAAGCCAAGTCTTTTACGCAGAGTGAAAAGGCTGATGGATCTTCCAAACTTGGGCAGCTGGCATATCATGTACAAAAACACATATCAAGTAATAGGTTACAAGCAGTGCGTTTGTGGTCGATGAAGCTGAACTTTCACTACTGTGTTGTAATAGGGGAGGGGGGCTTTAAAAAGTCTGGCATATGGTGTTTTTTAAAAATGAAATTTGTAAGCCCTAGAAATATAGACCGGCCTCCAGGAACTGGTCTGTTTTCCTTTTCTACTGCAGAGTTTGCATCATTATTTCTATGGCACCATCCATGTACCCAATGCTTTACAGAGGAGGAGAAGACAAGTCTCTGCCCTGAGGGGATCACAAGCTAGGTATCAACCCAAGGGAGAAAACAGGATGTGGAGCACCTCCAGGTAGGGCAGAGAGAGATACTCCTGCCTGAAACCCTGGAAAGGTGCTTGCAGTCAGAGCAGACCATACTGAGCTAGACAGACCAGTGGTCTGACTCAGTATAAGGCAGCTTCATGAAATGGGGTGGGCTGTTGCTCATTGGTGTAGAAGGTCTCAGGTTCGATCCCTGGCAGCGTCTCCACGTAGGCTGGGAAACCTTGGAGAGCCACTGCCAGTCAGTGTAAACAACACTGAGCTAGGTGGACAAACCATCCGTCGGGATGTTGGGAGCTGTAGTCCAACAGTATTTGGGGACCCAAGGCTGGGGACCCTTCCAGTAGGGTACAGGGACTTACTTTGGACACAGGCTTCATGGCACAGGTGAATTTGGTAAGACAGGAGGAGGCATCGTGCAAGTGTCCTGGGAGGAAATTGGGAGCACAAAGAGAGAAGGCAACCTCCCTCAAGGTGTCCTCTGCCTCCACTCCTCTACTTTTTGAGGATTGAACTGAAATTTTATTATTGTTCAACCTTAACTTGTTCACTGGTAGAGAAGAGTTGTATAATAAGAAGAACAGCAGCAGCTGCAGACAAGTCCCCACCTTTCAACAGGCTTTTAAAAAATAGATTTAGGTTCCTTGCATGGTTAACTATTTAAATTTCTTATTTGATGCTCTTCTTTAAAAGCTGGGTTTTTAATTTTTTCGTTTTAACTCCCCCCCCCCCAAAAAAGTGTGTGTAGGCGGGGACTTTACAATTGCCGCATTAGCCAGCCTGTCAGCTGGACAGAAAGGTAGACAGATTCTGTATTGTCACAACAAGCACTCTGCCAAGTCGGCTTCTCCTGAAAACAAGAACCACCAGTTGCTGCTTGGCTTCATCCGTTTTTGACACATATATTTACATTCTAAAAGGAGGGGTTGCATATGCATAGCAGGCTCACTCCTAGTGTTGTCGCCTGTGTTGAACGACTGAACTTAGACTTCTTTCATAATATTCATACACACTCCGGGCCAGTTCAGGCAATATTGGTACCAGCCAATGTAACCCACACGGGGTGGGGGGGAGTGTGGTTATGATCGAACGCCTCCCCTCACTCAGCATCCATCGTGCAAGTGTCGGATCACATGGGAGTGCAGCTCATCCAAACATCTCCTCAACGGAAATAAATCAAATAGTACTATAAAGTATTTAAACTTGTTGGGAGATGGCTTGGATGACACCCGCCCCCCGTGCCGTGAAGTGAAGGGTTGCCGGTGGTGGGGAAGATGGTATGCCTCTGCTCCACTGCACGAGCTAGTCAAAGTTATCATCCAAACCAGCTTGATGTTAAGACGGAAACCCCATAAAGTGCAAATCCCAGGGATGACTCTAAAGGGGAGCGGGGGTAGAAGGTGCTCCCCCCAAAAGCATTTCCCCTTCCCCGTTTCACACCCTCACCCACCAGAACTCCGCAGCAAACTGTCAAGACAAAACAGTCATAGCATATGAGGGTCCTGTAGCTTGAATCGATTCTTTCCAACAGCCTTCATTGTTGAAAGAAGCCTCATTCACTCACTCCTCTACCCCAGAACGAGCAGCAGAAGCCAGTGCGGCTCCACAGATAAGAGACCCCTCTAGCCTCCCAGGTGCCAGGCCAGACCCTTCGCTTCCTTCCTCTCCAGGATCTGCCTGTGCCGACTATCCAAAAAGTCAGTATTTTCTAAGAGGGAATAAGTTTGAAAATGTCAAGCAAGCTTCATTAATAAGGTAAATAAACTAACAACTTTAATTACCTTAGCTCTATAAGTAATTTGATGTATGGTAAAATCCTCACTCCCCAATAATGTTCTTTGCCAGCTCCTTCTCCTCCAACCTAGACCCTGGCAAATCCTCATCCAAAGGCCTACCAGCTTTCTCAAGTGTCCCACATGGAGAAGGCCAGGAGGAACCAAAAGCCAAATAACCCAAGTCACCGCCCTGCCCTCATCTTTCCAAGGGAAGGGGGAAGCTAAACATAAGTCAACCTCCCTAATCCACATTCCTATAAAAATGATATCTACTCCTCATACTGCTCTCATTATTAATGCCACTCAGTCAAAGTCAGAGGATTAAAATGTTTTCCCAGGACACCCAAGCGCATTTCATTCAGGAGAGCTAGAGAATTATCATCAGTTTCGCAGAATACTCTCCCTCTATTCAGTGCCACAGCACAGAGTTAGCCAAAGTGAGCCCACACGTAACACCAATTTACTCCTGGGATGCTTCCCTTTTCATTTTGTGCCTGTAAGCAAACCTCAATATGATGTCCTTCACCTCACTCACTGAATAAAACCATAATAGGGAAATCATTCTCCACTGTTTCCCAGAAGGGTATGGTACGTGTCACCAATTATACATGTTTCACTAATCAGCGAACAAGCACTTCTACAGTTAAAAAGCCTCCAAGCCACAGAGCGTTATGATGAGAGGACTCCCAGGCTAAAGCCTGCGGTTGCTGGGGTGACTTAGAGAAACCAGAGGTTACCGGGGTATATAGAAAACCAAAGCGTTGATGCCTTGGTGAATCACTGAGGTCAGGGGGGCGTAGCTATAATTGAGCAGATGTGTTCAAAGAACCCAGGGCCCCCAGCTCCTGAGGGGTCCCCAGCTCCCTCCCTCCCTCTTTTCTTCATGATCTCCCTCACTGTGAGGGGCAAACACGGGCCCCCTCTCCCTTAGCTATGCCCCGACTGAAGCCCTTATGCTGGCATATAATGTTCTCTGTTATAATCACAGGCTTCAGGAAAGTGTGTATATACATTTACAGCAAAATACTACATGTGGCCACTTAGAAATCAGAATGACTGTACACAATGGGATTTGTTCTCCATTAAGCAAGCACAGATAGGATTGCTGGCTTAGTTGCATCAATTGAAAGTAGCTGTATGTTAAGAACATCAGAACAGCCCTGCTGGATCAGGCCCAAGGCCCATCTAGTCCAGCATCCTGTTTCGCACAGTGGCCCACCAGATGTTGCAAGCAGAAAATAACCATTTTCAAATATGGAAGGTAACCTTGGATATCCACGTTACGAACTATATTTTTTGTTTTCTAAATAAAAATGTGCACACACACCCCCAACAAAAAATAATGTCAACACAATTGATATGTCCCTACAGTGCAAATTCTGGTCAGATGATACTGTAACAGGGTCAAATCAAGAGAAAAAAAACAACAATGAAAGTGAGACAAACAGAGATGATGTACCTGATTGCTTTGCAGGAGGAGAAGTTAAACACAAAAAGGACATTTTGATTTTCAAACATTCTTATATAATACCCATCGGCATTTTATTTGTGAGAAATGACTTTGTTCCACAGGTTAATGAGATTGACAACTGGCCATGCTTAAATGGCATTAAGGCAATGCATTGAAATATCTCAGGTTTACAACCCAAAATTGATCATCTTGGTTATTCTAAGAACAAAGGATCAATACCATCAACTCCCCCGGCCTTAAATGCTAATAAATGCTTTAAACCACAACAAGTATAGGTGCCACTTGACAATTAAATTAGATACAGAATTAAATTCCTTACATACTCTGCAGAAGGCTCCTCAGGAAAAACCCGATAACTACCCTCAGTTATCAAAGTCATTCGATTCCTAGCAAACAAAATGGGATTATTAAAGAGGACAAGGAGATTGCAGGGAAGCTGAATGAATTCTTTGTGTCTATCTTCACAGCAGAGGATACTGACCATACATCCGCTTTGGAACTGAGCTTCTCGGGCTTGGAGGCTTAAGAACTGGGGAAATTAGAGGTGATGGAAGACGATATTCTAAACTATCTTGAAGAACAAAAAATTAACAAATCTCCAGGGCCAGATGGAATCAACCCAAGAGTTCTAAAGGAAATCAAATGTGAAATTCCTGATCCCCTAGCAAAAATATGTAACTTGTCCCTACAGTCAGAAGACTGGAAAGAAGTTAATGCAATTTTCAAAAAGCAACCCAGGGGGGATCTGGGAAACTGCAGGCCAGTTAGCTTAACTTCTCTGATGGGTAAATTGATGGAAAGCATACTTAAGGATTAAATTGTTAAACATATAGAAGAACAGGCCTTGCTGAAGGAGAACCAGCATGGCTTCTGCAAGGGCAAGTCCTGCTTCTTTTGGAGTTCTTTGAGAGTGTCAACAGGAATGTGGATAAAGGTGATCCGGTTGGCATAGTATACTTGGACTTCAAAAGGTTTTTGACAAAGTTCCCCACCAAAGGCTATTGAGTAAACTTAGCAGTCATGGGATAAGGGGACAGATTCATGTGTGTATTGATAACTGGATGAAGGAAAGGAAACAGCGAGTAGGAATAAATAGGCAGTTTTCACAATGGAGGGAAGTCAGAAGTGGGGTCCCCCGGGGATCTGTATTGGGACCAGTGCTCTTTAACTTGTTCAATAATGATCTGGAAGTTGGGATAAGTAGCAAAGCGACCAAATTTGTAGATGACACTAAACTACTTAGGGTAGTGAAATCCAAAACAGAATATGCGGCTTCCAAAAGGATCTCTCCAAACTGGGTGAGTGGGTGACAAAATGGCAAATGCAGTTTAATGTAAGGAAGTGTAAAGTGATGCATATTGGGGCAAAAAAAAAAAAAAAAAAACCCAAACAGCTTCACACTGATGGGATCCAAAGCCACATTTGGAGCTTGTCTGTAGAGGGCAGGCACTGAGTGCAGAGAGTTTCCCCCATGGAGTATAACTCTCTACTGGCAAACAGAACACCGAGAATCCAAGGTGCATGGGCAGGGAGCACCAAAGGGTGGGGCACATCTGCCCGCCATGCTCCCACTTGGCTCCTCACAACACAGGGTCATGAAAAAGGATGAAGGTGCTTCCTGAAAGATCTTAAGAGATAGGGGCAATGGTCCTTTTGCTTCTTCAGAAAGTCCATGAGATAGAAATCCAGTACCGTGTGTGTGTAATGCAGAATCTTGCCATTACACACACACACACGCACACACAGCTGTGGGCAACCCCCTTTTTTTAAACCCATCTTCTCTAAAATTTGCTAGAGTCATTGGAGACTGGATCAAGTTCCTTTGGGAGAAGATTTGCCCATTGCTGGCAAACCCAAAGAAAGCAAATTTTCATCTACCTTTCAGTACACCATTCTCTCGCAGTAAGGGAGAAAGAACTCGCTTTACCTTCTCTTATGACTCCTCCCATATAATTTTTCACATTCCATAATATAGGAAATCTCACAATCCGACAGGTTGTTAAGCTCACCCAGAAACTCCTCTCTTTATGGACAGCTTCTTCTGAATATTTTCCATTTCATTATCTTAGAAACAGTACCCATGTTAAGCATCATGGTTGACAATTCCATGTATTGAAAAACACCACTGGGATCACTCAACTCCACCACTGTATTTATCATGTTAATTTGCAGCACCTAAAATGATAAGATCTCTCTGTTTTCTTTTGGGTGGAACCAATACCTATTTCCTGGAAGAAATCAGTTTTAAATAAAACCAATACATTTCAAATTCCCTCACAATTCCGGACCAGCTTGGTTGGTATTCATTACTGTTTTATTATACTGGTTCTCTGCACAGCCTGCCTTCTAAGTGACATAGACAAAAATAAGGACCTGGTAGGTTAGAAACCAGTTGCCTGCTTGCACAGAAATAATGAGATTTTCCTGCCATTTTGGACTCTCCACATTGCCTGCAATGCCTTTGGCCTGTCAAAACCATCCTTTTCTGGTCTGTTCCTACATCTGTTTTAAATGGCAGGAGTGGAGATGGATCGTAATGACCCAGGGACTGTGGTAGAGAAAGAAGACAGCAGAAGTATCGGGCCTGGCAAACAAGGAGCAGGTGGACTGCACCAACCTCAACCAGAAGTTTATCTCAAACTTCAAAAGAGGATCTTAACTTTCCTCAGCTTTCTTTCAGTTTAGTTCCAAAAACCTAGTTATACTCTTAAAGACAGAGAAATGGAAGACTAGAACAAATTAACCTAAGGATTTTTTAAAAACCAAACAATTCCTTTCCTCCCTAATAACTCAGAAATTTAGGAAGGGAAATTATGTACAGCAGTGAAGGTTGCATATATAACCAATATATATGGAATTAGAACAATCATACTGAGCTAAATTTACACAACATTTGCACATGAAGGGATTTTGTAACGGGTGAAAGTATTGGAAAAGAGAGTTATGAGGCTACCAGAAGGAGTTCCTTGACCAGTCTGGCACTCGAGGTTCTCCAATTTCCAGCCAGCCAGCGACAAGCAGAAATTTAAATTTGGCAACCAGCAGGGAAAGCTCCAGTATATTGTACTTATAGGAGGAGATGCAGCATACTGCTAGACAGTGTTCCCCCTAAGGTGGGTGCACATGTGCGCACGCACACAGGTGTTGTTTCTGTAATGTCCGCTCAGTTAATTTTAGATCCCGCTCAGATTGAATCAGGAAGCTCCCACTCTGAAAATAGGCATGCACACACGGTCTTGATACTGCCGCCCAGAACAAAACTCATTCCACACACAGATAGAAAAACAAACAAACAAACAGAGAGAGAACACCGCTGGTAGAGCACGTGCTTTGCATGCAGACAGTCCCAGTTTCAATTCCTGGCATTTCCAGGTAGGAGTAGAGAAAATCTCTGTCTGAGAAGCTGGAGAGCTGCTGCCAAGACGTGTAGACAATGCTGAGCTAGACAGATTAATAGTCCAACTCAGTATAAGGCAGCTGCATACGTTCTCAGACACTGTCACATGTTCACCTTTACACATACATACATTTCAGCCACATAGAAGTCAGACTATTGGTCCATGTAGTTCAGTATCAGCCACACTGACAACCAGTGGGGGTCACTAAAGCTGTATCCTGGAAAGTTAGTCAAATTGGTCTCTCTCCTGACCATTTGTTTTTGATGGGACACACTTCAGCCTTCTCTTTAATCAAACAAAGACTTTGGGATATTACCTCTCAAGTGCTGGTCGGTAAACTTGGTCCGTCCTGCTCCTTAGCCCATTTGGATATTAATTATCAGAATAATTGGCATATGGCTTCATACTTAATCTTAATAATAGTTTTCATCAGATTGCTTTTGCAAAGGCCTATTGAAATGCCTTCTCCTCGCAGGTGTTATTAGGGAGATTCCAGAGATGCAAAGATTCTGTCCATACAATAATTTAGAAATAGAGAATGTGCAGCATGTACTTTTGGTCTGTGGATCCTATGTTGATATGAGACAAAATCTTATTTGCCTGTTATTAATATCACAACCTGGTTGATCAGTTCAGATATATGCGAAATTTCTTTTATCTGACTCCAGGTCTGAAGTAACTCTTGCTGTAGCTAAATTCTTAGCAGCTGTGATTAAACGCAGAAGGAAATTTATATCTTAAATGGCTGTTTTATATTTAATGGTATATCAAACTGCTGTTATTCTTTGGTTGTTTCTTGTTCTCTTGCTGTATTTTGAGTCTTTTGGCCATAACAAACACTGCTGCTGCTGCTGCTGCTGCTACTACTACTACTACTACAGTGGGGGTGACTAGCATTTCCAGGTGGGGGGTCCTATCTGGAGAGGCCAAGGATTCTGCATGGAAGGCAGCCTGGCATGCTTACCACTGAGCTGTGACCCCTCTGACCATGTCTCAGAAGTCAAGAGTGTCCCTCCGAGTTGGGCTGGATTCTCTAAAGTGGCTGGCTGGCATTCCTATGAGGACCAGTCACTCTCAAAGGCCCAGGACGCCGCTTGAGAAGTTCTGGGATTCCATCGCGGTGTCATTCATTAGCAGCTAGACTTGGCTCACTGTATGCCGAGCATATTTTGCACTGCTCAGTTTGTGGTCTCACTGACAGCAGTGAGAGGAAAACGTGTTGCCTGGCTCCATGGTGTGTGCTGCCATCAATTTAATCAGCCGTCTTTTGAAGGGGGCAAAATGGGTGTCAGGAAGAATTTACAGGAACTATTAAGTCACTTAGTAAAATTAGCAGTCTTAGGCCATCACATCCAACATTGATTTCTCCCCTCTTATCCTTTCCTCCTCCTCCTCCTCTGTAGGCAAACAAGCATGTTCTCTGTAAATATACATCACAAAAGAGTGACAGTCACTCAGCAACCAAAACTATTTACCCACAAAATCCATCATTCAGTTCATTACAGGGTGTCCAACAGCAAGTACTGAAGGTTTGGCATGTGGGGATTCAAGAGACAGAGAGCGCTGGATGCACAGTGCTGCTACTTAAGGGAGCCAGGAAATAAAAAAAGATGACCTGAAAGGATGCACTCTTCTGGGACTCTTGCTTGCTGCTCCTGATCTCCTCCCTGCCCACAATCCCCCCCCCAGGATTACCATGGCTATCATTCTTTTATCTTCACTTTCAGCTGCAGAAGCAGGGATTGAAGGAGCAGCTTTGTACTGGGTCAACAGCTGGATTCAGACAACCCATTTCTTTCTCCACTTGCACACTCATTCATCTCAAACTTATTTTCTGAAGTGGCAACGGTAGATAACCCACAACAGAGACTGAATTTTCCATTTAAACAGTTAAACTATAAATTTGTGGAAACGTGACAAAAAAGAAGCATGCTTCCAGCCAGATATCCAGCCCAAATTATATTCATTCAGTCATTGTAATACAGCCACCAAAAAAAAGACTAATGTGATTTTAGGCTGCATTAACAGGACAATAGTTTCAAACAATGGGAAGTAATAGTTCCACTTTATTCTGCAGTAAGCAGGCCTGAAGGAACTGGGTATGTTTAGCCTGGAGAAGAGAGCGGGGATAGGGTAGTATTTCTAAACGCTGTAAGGGCTATCACACAGGAGGAGGCAAGGACATGTTCTCTGCAACCACAAAGGACTAGATCTAATGGGCTTGGATTATAGGGGGGTAGGTTTCAGCTGAAACACAAGGAGAAATTTCTTAAGAGTAAGAGCAGTTTGAAACTGGGGCCAATTGCTTAGGGGGAGGATGGGCCAGCCAGATGGCCAACAAACCCCACCCTGACTCAGTGATACTCCGCCTGAATTTGCCGTTAGTAATCGTATATCTGATTGGCCTTTACCGAAAAGGTGCCGCAAGAAGAATGAAATGTAGTCACATGCTTGGTTGGTCTTGAGACTTGCTGGTTGGAAAAGCTTAAGAAGAACCTTCAAATAAAACAGGGAAATCAAGTTCCAAAAAGGGGAGAACGAGTGAGTTAAGTTTAGTTAAGTCCATAACATTTAAAAGGGGGTGGGGTTTAAAAGCTATAAAACCAGAACAAAGCATGATTAGGAGAAAAAAGGTAGAGCACAAAAGGTTAGAGGTGAAATGAAGAGAAATGGATGCTGCAAAGTCTTTTAATTATTACAGCTGTGACTCCAATTTTAGTTTTTCTGCCTCAGTCTACTGGTAGGTGGCCAGTACGAACACCATGCCTAATGTTCACAGAAACCAATAAAGCATCTTGAAGTGCACAGACTGTCTTCCTTCTGGCTGTGCAGCAGCTTTTAAACCAGTGTTTTATGTAATAACCCTTTGTAGGAATGTGGGGAGAGGAAATTAGGGAGCAAAAACTTAATAAAAATCCAATTTTCTGAAGCATTTGAGATGAATAAAAATGGAGCCCTGTGACTGGTTCTCATTATGTTATGAGAATACCTTTTATCATTGCTTCCCCCTTATACACAATCGAAAATCATGTTCTGCACAACTGTAGCATTTTCAAGAATTGGGACACCACTGCAGATACAACAGGCTCCTGCTCCTTGTTGGGAATACTAAGTATTTTCAATACTTCTCATCAGCCAGAGGAGAACACTTCAGTAGTTCTACACCTTTTTAGAGGCGATTGTGTTCTATTTTATTGTTTTTATTTTGCTGTAAACTGCCATGAATTATTTTAAGAAGCATGTCAGAATGTAACTCTTTTAAACAAATATTATTTAAGCCGGGACAGACAGACTCAAACCTTTAGATAATGTCTAACTCAGCTGTTAGAGGAGAGTTTCCATGTCTGCTCCAACAGAAAAAAAATAAAAATAAAAAGTGTTCAGATTCTTTTGTCCATGTCCAACTTAAACCTCCCTTTTCCATCTGTCCCCATCAGAATCCTGGAATAATACATCCTATGAATTTGGTTTCCTTCTCCTCACATCCCCATTACTCATTAATTTTAAATATTTCATTTGGCTTGAATGTTATTCACTGACAGTTAAGTACGCAAGTCAGTGTTCACATTTTCTTTCCCCATTAGTGAAGCTTTTCAATAAAAGATGCAACTCAGATCAGCTGCTTACACTCTAAGTAAATGACAGTTCCTCTAATCAGATTACAAGTAGGAGGGGGAGAAAACCCGTTGAGATTTTATTGGGTAACAAGCTGTTTGAGTTTTGATTCCACCAGGAATAGAAATTAACTGTGCTAATAAATGTTCCTGCTAAGTGACTGCACAGCAAAACATCTCCTACAAATGGAATCTGAAACAAAAAACTTGAGTCTTTTTTTTTAAAAGGGTCCATTTTCCTGATTTGCAACATTTAGTACAATTACGCAGTTTCCCTTTGAGTGCCAGTGTTCTACACTGAATTCCCGCAAAGCAGATGAGTCAGAGATAAGCGGGAGCTTTGCGAACAGAGAAGCAAGAAAAACAATTATCACTTGAATGCAGTAACTTGCAAGTACAACATATTAATCTTTTTTTTTTTTTTACAGTGGAACTCTTAGTGAAACTGCATCCTGATGGTTAAAGATGTTATTTCTTTTCCCCTTCCAAAGTTGTTATCCGGATCACTCAAGGGCTTGACCGTATGCCAGTGACAAGTAATGCTAACTTGCATCTTTGTTGAGATGCGAAAATGCTTTCAATCACCACCGCCTGCAAAGCACTTCTTTGCCACCATAGATGCAAACTGAGTAGCTCTGGGCATTTGTTAGATTTCATTATGCACTGTTGAAAAAGATGACATTACAGGAATTTGACACAGATTCCGCATGGCAATCATTGCCCAACACAGAAAGCTTCTCCTTGGAAAATCGCGAGGGAGGGTTACACCAGCATACAGGGGCCAGCAAAACAACAGATTGCTAACTAAAATACAGACCCTGACTTATGAGCGAGCAATGTTCCCTGCTGAAGATCTAATGAAGTTGATGCCACATAATAGTCAGACCTTTGTCAAATGCTGGCCATGACCTTGGGCTAATTACATTGTGGTTGCTTTTGTTTGTCCCTTTGTTTCTTTGAAAGAAGTTGTGAAAAGAATACAACCTCCCTGGGAGACTAGCCTCAAACACAACCATTTGTGATAGGAGTGAAAATGGCTAATTATAGAGAGCTTCTGCAAAAACATAACAAATGCCCCTCCCACGCCTCTTCTTTATATATGGACTCATTTTCATTTTCAAAGAGAGGTCTTACGGCCATCTTTCAGGGATCCTGCAGCAGTTTCCTGCACTGAACAGGGGGCTGATCCAGAGGTGTAGCTAGGGGAGAGGGGCCCCATGTTTGTCCCTCTCCCCCGTGGCCCCTCAGGGTGAGGGAGATAATAAAGAAAAGGGGGAGGTGTAGAGCGGGGGTGGGGCCCTCAGGAGCTGGGGCCCCCGGGTTCTTTGAACCCATCCATTCAGTGACTAGAGAAGACCTCCAAGCTCCCTTCCAAATCAAAAATTCTATGGCATGGCTTATCCAGTATCACCCGATAGCCAAAGCCAAAGCCTACCACATGTAAAGCAATGGCTCTTTTTATTGGCTCGTGCAAGGATCTCGTACTGGGCTGAGTCATAGGATAGTCCTGTAGTTCACAGTCGTTCATCCCCACAGGGATGGCATTGCATGCATATACTCACTACTAGCAATTGTTAAACACACAGACATATCCTGGGCTCTTTTTTTTTAATTGGGCTTGACAAACCAAATCCCAGAGCCATTAAATCAGTGCCATTACAGGAATTTGGACCCTTAAAGGCTACAACAAATTCTCCACTTTGCTCAGCAGGGTCTGCCCTGGTTTGCATTTGAATGGGAGGCTCCATGTGAGCACTGTAAGATATTCCCCTTAGGGCAGTGGTTCCAATCTGAAGGCCTCCAGATGTTACTGAACTACACCTCCCAGCATCCCCAGCCACAATAAATTGTAGCTGGGGCTGATGGGAGTTGTAGTTCAGCAATATCTGGAGGCCCCCAGGTTGGGAACCACTGCCTTAGGGGATGGGGCTGCTCTGGAGAGAACTTCTGCAGGCTTGCATGTAGAAGGTTCCAAGTTCCCTCCCGGGCAACATCTCCAAGATAGGGTTGAGAGAGACTCCTGCCTGCAACCTTGGAGAAGCCACTGCCCATCAGTGTAGATAGTACTGAACTGGATGGACCAAGGGTCTGACTCGGTAGGAGGCAGCAAATCCCTGTTCAGCCAGTGTGACCGTGGACCAGTCACTTATCTCTCAGCTGAAGGATAAACATAGCCATGTGCACTTATCCGGGTTCCTTGGAGGAAGAGCAGAAAATAAATGTGACCATTAAATAAACATGTTAGCCATGACTAACTGGTCTCATTGACTGCAGTGGTGCTTAGCAATTACTAAGCAAACTGGGTGCGGACCCATCTTCCTCTGGTTCCACACCTCCTCAGCAACAAAGTATAACCGACAACACAGAGCTACACTGTAATGTTTAGCTCTTCCCCAAGCTTATGTGTCAAGACACAATATTGTCCAAATCTGGAAATTCACACCAACAAACATTCCCTCTCATTCTCTCTTTCCACAGCTAAAAATCTGTGTTTGTCCAAGCCAAATAAGGGCTCATGTTCTGCATCAGAACTCGAGTTTTGCAGGCGGTTCTCAGTCTGGCAAGATGCAACAGCCCCATCTCTCTTCATTAGTGTGCACATGACATGTTCAAAGGGCCCTACCACAAGCCTCTTTATAGGACATATGCTAAGGGAGGCAAGATGTGTGCAAGGGTAATGTAATATAAGTTAATTGACTTCTTTGGGGGTGGGGGGGTTATAGGCATATAAAGCCAATCCACACTTACTTATTTCCCCTGCCAGACAAAATCTTCCCATTGCACAGATGTATGGCAAATACAAGTAATGCGGTGAGCATATTCAAACATGTACCTTGGATTTTGGAAACGCTGACTTTAATCAGAGAAACTCCAGGTAGGCTTCCATGGCTAGATAAACTAACAGGGAAAGGACCCCAAGAGAGGTGCCAATTCCTGAAGCATCAGTTACTAAGGACACCGCCAAGGACCATTACAATGTCAAAAATGGGAGATTGTGTAAAAAGAAAAAAGCCAGTGTAGCTACACAGAAAGCTTAGTGGTGAGCTTAAAATAAGCATGGGCAATTATGAGCCATGGAAAGCCGCTCAGGCAGGTCACAAAAGCCAAATACAGACAACCCCTGCTATCTGAGCAAAGAGGTATCTTTTTAAAGAGGTATCTTTTTAAAGAGTATTATAGAATAGAACCATTGTTTCCAAGACACAAATAGCAATAGTTCTTGCTACTGTGTGCAAAACATTATTCCGTGCTAGACGTCTGAACTTTATTCCGCCCTAGTCATAACTCATGGGCATATTGTATCCAGTTCTGGGTACCACACTTTAGGAAGGATGCAGAGCAATTGTAACCGTTTCAGAGCAGGGCACTGAAGATGGCCAGGATGAAGGACAACAAGCCTTATGAGGAAAGATGGAAGGAATTGTGTATGTTTAGCCTGGAGGCTTTACAGACAGGGCTATTACCCTGACTCTCCTCCAGGAGAGAGTGTGTGTGCCAAGTGCTAATAACTCCCTGGAGAAGGGAAGACTACTAAGTGGGGGGGGGGCATGAGAGAATACCTGAAGAGCCATCTCACAGAAGAGGGCAAGGACATGTTATCTGCTGCCTCAGAGCAGCCAAGATCTAATGAGTTTAAGTTACAGGCGGGCAGATTTCTGTTGAATACTAGAAGGACCTTTTCAACTGCAAGAGCAGTTCAACAATGGAACCAGCTACCCATGAGGGTGATGGGCTTTTCCTCACTGGAGGTCTTCAAGTGGCGGCTAGGAAGCTACCTGTGGAGGATGCTCTAGATGGGCATTTCCTTCCTGAAGGAAGGGGGGTTGGACTATTTGGCCTACAAGACCCCTCCAAATTTACGTTTCTTATGGTCTCTCTGCAATTCAGGAGTCTAATTATGATTCAAATGTTGTCCCCATTGAAATGCATCTGCAGCGAGGTAGGGAAGCTGAGCTTGGCAGTTGGTAAGCACAGGGAGCTTACAATACAAAATAGGATGCAAAAACCTTACAGGTGTTTAGTGGAGAGTAAATATAAACAGATCCAACACTATAATAACCAGCTGGTATACTAAAAAAAAAAAGCAGACAGACCACATCCAATTCACAGTGATAGCAGAAATAAACACTAGTTTAAGTGCCAGGAGAGACAGTGTTTCCAAGTTATGCAAAAGTCTGCTCCTATTTGCACATGCAAAAAATGAAATATGGAAAATCAACTTCACCTACAAAATATACCAGTGAAGTCTCAAATTCAAGCAATTTCAGCTTTATCCTATTTTATTTTGCATTGACTTATCCATGGATTCGATCTGATGTGATGAACTGACATTCCAACGCATCTAAAGATGGCAGTTCAGCATGTCTTAGAAAACCTTCACAGAGTTCACTGAATAGGAAAGTGATTCATTGTTATTGGCAGCACTGGTTCATCAATCCACAACCCACAATTTTTGTCTTCAGGAGAGCCTTAAAGACTCATTTTTTAGCTTGGCTTTTAGTTTTAATTTTAATCTGGTTTATATATATTTTTTAATTGTAATTGTTTTATTATGTGTTTGATTGTAATGCAAACTACCCTGAGCCACTTTAGGAAGGGCAGCATACACTTTGAATGAATAAATAAATAATTATATTAATGCTAATCTTATTGTTGATTTGTTTATATGTTGTTAGCTGTCATGGGCATTTTATGAAAGGCTGGAAGCAAATAAGAACAGCCCTGCTGGATCAGGCCCAAGGAGGCCCATCTAGTCCAGCATCCTGCTTCACACAGTGGCCCACCAGATGCTGCCTCTGGGGAGCCCACAGGCAAGAGGTGAGGGCATGCCCCATCTCCTGCTGTGCCTCCCCTGCAACTGGGATTCAGAGGCATTGTGTCTCTGAGGCTGGAGGTGGCCTATAGCCACCAGACAAATATATATCACAGGCTGGATAAACATGGCAGCAACACCAATAGACTCCTATTGCTGCTTTCAGCCACTCACATTCACATCCATCCCAATGCCTCCACTGGTAAACTTTGCAATATGTGATTTCAACACAGCTCTGAGGGCTGCTTTCTCAATGCACTTCAGAACTGCCCAAATTAATTCACATTCATTCTCTCTCTCTCTCTCTCTCTCTCTCTCTCTCTCTGTCGGAAATAGCATTCCAATCAGCCTATCATAACTATATTCTGAGAGCTTCCTTTAACAAATCATCTTATTGTTGGTAGGTTACAGATCCAAATTCATCGGCAGTGTCTATGTCAGGAAGCCAGACCATCAGAAATGTCTCTGTATGCTAATGCAGGGAAGGAAACGGAGCACTGGCAATAGCAATAAATGGGCCATAATAATGAATGATTAGATTTTTAGACCAGCTATAGTTTCTTTCATCCAAGAATCCGGAAGCACTTTGCAGACAGTAATGGGTTATTGCTCAAATGATTTCCTGTAGAACCAGCATCTAACCCTATTTTACACATCAGACCATGCATACGTCTCCTCAGCTCCAAATCTAATCATGCTCTTTTGCATGAATAAATGTGTGATACTATTGTTTTTACCCAAATTGAAAATGACTCTGGAATTAGGATGACCCTCTTAAAAAAATAAAGGGCACCCCCACCCCCTGGCCATTGCTAGCATCAAAGAACTTGGAAAAAGCCTAGTTTGCAGTGGCACAGTGGGGAAACGCTTGGCTAACAAGCAGAAAGTGGCTGGTTCAAATCCCTGCTCACTGGTACTATATTGGGCAGCAGCAATATAGGAAGATGCTGGAAGGCATCATCTCAGACTGCACGGGAGGAGGCAATGGGAAACCCCTCCGTATTCTACCAAAGACAACCACAGGACTCTGTGGGAGCCAGGAGTCAAAATCGACTCGATGGCTTCTTCCAACTTCTTGGACCACAGTTCTCCTTGCAAAAGTGAAAGTAGTGGGATTTTCCAAATGATTCGAGAGAATTATAATCAGTTACTATCATCAGAGGCACACCCCTTTCCTCAGTATCTTTTTTGGTCCCCCCACCAGCCCACCGGTCTCCTAGTCCAGAGTGGGACAAGGTGGGGCAAGTCCTTCCTCAGACCAAGAGTTTGCCCCCAGCTGCCCCTCGTTTCGATTCCAGAAATCTAGCATATGGGGCACAGCTTGTCCACCCAGAAATGCACTTTGCCCCTTCTGAGCCCCTCTCAATGGTTTTTCTAGGCACCTGGTGCATAATCATGCAGCTTCCTTGGCAATTTTGCCTGGGCAAAAGGAGGGCAGGCAGCTGCTTTTTAAATTTATGCCTGCTAGCAAGCTGCTTGCAGTGTGGTAGAGAGAGATGGGGAGGAACGAGAGAAAGAAAGAGGCTCATTATGCACAAGCTCATTTAAATACAAAGCAAACATACAGGACTGAAGCCATACATTTCGTGAGATGGATATTGGAGTATGATACTGTATAAATACCTAATAACTTCAGTTTAAGAGAGTTCAGGTGCTTAGAATTTTCACTCATGCTCTAAAAATAATGGAAATTGCAAGTTAAGTTCTCCTTAACCTCTATGCCATATACATCGATACAGTCAGTTTCTTATATTACGTCCATTTTACAAATTTGGCTTGGTACGCCAATATTTTGCTTTGATCTTTCAGCTCAACATTGGGCTGGGAAGGTCTGCATTCAGGCAGAAGTTCAACAGGTGTAGCAGTCTCACCTATATCACTCCTCCAGCAAACCTCCATTATCTAAGAACTTTCAGTCCCATATAATATGATGTTGTCCTAATATTATGTAATGTCTGAGGGAACAGAGTTTCTTACTTACTAGAATTTATGCCTGTAAGAGCCAATATAAGCCCTATTCAGACCCTACAATGTGCAAGCACACAGGTGCCTGCACACATGCTTTTGTATGAATGACTGTACATGAATTCATTTCCCAAGAGAATCTGGTTACAGGCTCCTTGAAACGCACAGTACAGATAAAAAAATATAAACCACTGTCCAATCCATGCACTGAACATAATTTTTGAATAACTGTTCTTTTTATATCGCGTACATGCATACATTGTATATAGATTGCACATGTGTTGAACATAACATGTGAATAGAGGTAGAGTCACTGATATCTGTGGGATTCACTATACTTCAGCTGAAATTATCCTGACATAATCAAGACTGAAAATTCATGCACAATTTGTTTTACTGCACTGAGTGCTTTGAAACCTTGGGAGACGGTATCTGATGTATGAATCAGAAATCCTCCCAGGTAATTCCCCATCCTCACAGGTATCCTCCCCTGGACACACTCCCTGTGATTTGAAGCCCTCGCCTTCAGACTCATTCTTTGCCTTCTTTCCATCCACAACACACTTGATGTAGCAAAAGCTACATCATAATTCACACTCTTGACATTGACTGCCAGTTCATTTCTGATGTTTTTTTAAATACTCACTGCTTCTTTAGGGCAAAGCTAGTGGGTTGCTCTGGCTACTGCTGAACCTTGACAGAGGAGGAGAATTTCCAAGAGAAATAAATTAGGATTTGTTTTCCATCAAGAACTTCAACCTGACCTTTCTCTGCTGTCAGTACTTGCTATCAACTTATCTTCCTTTGCCAGGGATTGTGTGCGTGTGTTAAGTGCTGGTAAACAAGGCAGGAGCAAGAAAATTCAATGAAAGAGCAAAATGTTACTTCTTAATAGCAGCTTCTTGAAACCAAGTGATCTTAAATATAATTAAGGAGACCGGCCATGTCACAACACACACACATACACACACGTTATCAACTACGTTAGTGCAGCTAGATTTTCTACATAACTAGAGGTCATCAGTCAGAGATGTTGTAGAAGTCCCCTGTGCTGAGCAGAGGGTTGGACTAGAAAACCCCCAAGGCCCCTATTCAACTCTCCTATTCTGCACTATAATTCCAATGAAGAAAGGCACCAAATGTGGGAATGGGAGGATTGGGCAGGTGGGTCCACATTGACCATCAAAAATACCACAAAAAAGGCAATATTTCCCATCAAATTAAAAAAAACAAACCCTAATTGAACATAAGCGTAATATATCATAAACCTAAACCATGCAACATAGCTTGACAAAACTACTAAGAAATGCATGACAGCTTCTGAGAATTTGGGGTAGGTTGTTTTTGGAGAAACGGGATTCAGTTTCATTGATGTTATTATCCGTCGTGGCTCATCCTAAGGAACCAGGAGGGAACACCCAAGGAGGCACAGCTGCCTCTGCTTCCTGGCAGCGGCTTGGGTGCTTCCTCTCTCTCCCGGCCCACCGCCTACAGGCAGAGGTGCAGCTTGGTAAGTAAGTAATTTAATATTACGGTCAATGGCCAGTCAACATACACATGAAAATACAAATCAGCTTAAAACAAAACAAGATCAAAACAGTAAATCTAAATAACAGAGCATCAAGGGATACAAACATCTCACTAATCAATTGCTCTCATCTCAGTTTATGGGCTGCTGCACAGAATCTAGCTGTCCCTGCTGTAACAACTGCATGTTGGTTCGCCAAGAGATAGGAGATGTAGTACTCTTCTGATCGACCGGGCCCATTTCTTAAGAATGGTTCAGTCCAAGTAGCCGAATATCCCTATAGTACGCACAGTGTAAGAGAATGTGTAAGACGGACTCAATGTTGCCCAAACCACATGGACATAACTGGTTCCTAAGTGGTATCCCCTTAAATCTGCCATCCAATATGGCCAAAGGCAAGGCATTAAACCGCACCAGCGAGAACGCTCTCCTCTGATTTAAGGTGGTCAAGTTGGTGAGGTATGCAGCTGGCCGAGGATCGTTTGAAAAACCACCTCAAGTCCTACTGGTGATAACCAGACGTGAATCCAATTGCTTCTCCATATCCACTACACCAGGGATTCTCAACGCCTAACAAATAACATCTGTTAGGTCCCCAGATGTTATTGGACTTCAACTCCCATAATCCCCAACCAAAGGTCACTGGGGCTGGGGATTATGGGAGTTGAAGTCCAATAACATCTGGGGACCCAACGTTGAGAATCTCTGCACTACATGATGCATAATAATTTCTTTGGCGGCATCGTAACCCAAAGCCAGTAGATATTGAGGTGCAACTCGGTAATTTTGGCACCGGGACCTAAAGACCTACGGAGGCCCCCTAAACTCCACCACAAGTAGAGCATCATCCCCCCCCCTACAGACACACACCATGACACAGGTAGTATTTTTTAACACGTGGGCTCTTGAGGGCACAAATAGCAGTTGAACTCACAAGAATGTAAGAATATAAAACATCGATGCAAATATGTATTAGCAGAAACATTTCAACACACAACTTAATATATTCCTTTCCCCACTCCCCATTCTGTCTCTAAAGCAGAGGTCACGCTCAGCCATCTGGTGCAGCCTGGCAACCACACCATCTAGGCCAGATGAAAGAGGATTTGTGGGGGAAGGGGGGCTCCAGGGGGTGTGGTGGCCCTGGACTTCGGCCCAGAAGTCCAGGAGAAACAGCGCCTCTGCCTGCAGGCTGGTCATTCGTCAAGTAGAGATGCATACCTGCCAACATGTCCTTATTCCCCCAGTCACCTGAATGGAGAAATAGGGACATGTTGTCAGGCCTCAAGCTTTGCAGTTAACCAAACCATGCAACTCCACCTGATGAATGGCTGGCCTGGAGGGAGTGCAGCTATTGGGTGGGGCGGGAGAGAGAGGAGGAGCCTTTGGCACCCCCTGACGAACTGCGACTGGTTATTTTTAAGTTGATCTGTTGTCTCAGTATGGAGGCTGGGTTATTTTACATTTACCGAGCAATCCTAGCCGTGTTTACTTAGAGGTATGGCCCACTGTGTCCAATGGAATTTACTCACACATAAGTGTGTCTATTAGGAGTGCAGCTTTAATATTCATGTCCATTTTCATTACACATTTATGTTTTTAAGACAGGAGCTTTTATTTTGAATTGTTAATGCCTGTCTGTCCCAATACATTATTTTGCATAACCATACAAAAAGGTCAAACATATTTCAGATCTCCCTCTCCTCAAGTTTCGCATAATGTGAGCTAGATGGACCAAGGGTCTGACTCAGTATATGGCAGCTTCCTCTGTTCCTGTCTACAAACCAATCAAGCAGGGGTGTGTGTGTGTGTGTGTGTGTGTGTGTGTGTGTGGACTTCCACAGAGCCAGATCACAGAGGGTGCTTTAATTACTAAGCCCTTGAGCGAAGGGTAGACGGGGCATCCCATTTCTTCTAGGAAGCCCTTGGCCACAAGGAAGACCTGGCAGTGAGCTGTGTTTGAACCTACCCAAGAGAAAACTCAGAGTAGAGAGGGGAGGGGCTGCTTCCCTAATGCTGCAAGTTTAATTCAAAGTGGCTTCCCTCATCAGATACTCCGAGAGCTGGAAGTCCGCCTCTGGTGTGGGAATGCTCCAGCACAATGGTGGCACTGGAGTTTTGGGGCAAATAATATAAGCAAAAGGAAACCTCCCTTCCATTTTCAAGGTCTTAATGTATGCAGTTGATCTGGGAATTCCTACACTTAGCTCTATTACACAAAAATTTAAAATGTCTTATTATGGAGTCCTCCAGTTTCCCACAGCACCTGCATTGAGGGCATATTTCTTTGCTGATGAATGGCCCCAGTTTCAGGTAGTGATTTGCCATTAATCATTATAAGGAATAAGCCTAACGAGTCATACATTCAATGTACAACTGTTTTACCAGCTTAAACCTAAGAGAGTCTATTAATTTCATTATATTTGAGACAAAAAAAAAAAAAAGACTGAGAAAGGTTGCTCTTCTGATGGGTCCGTTTCCTGAAGGCTGCTCTCAACACAGACTCATTCCAGATGCCCTTTTTGCTGTCGCCTTTTTTAAACTTTCACAGACATTCTGGATCAATTCCTTTCTTTGCACCCATGTACTCTCCCTTGCTCTCCTTTCCCTCTTCAAGGGGCATGCTGCTTGCTGAGATAGCAGCCACATCTTTAACTGCTAGTTGCTCACAGTTTTCTGATTATCTGTTTTAGGTCCCTCACCAACATTCAGTGCATGGAGTTGGAAAACTAGAGGCAAGAGATACACCTCAAGCCTAGCACCCAACAATGGGACGAGGAGCCTGCATTAAATCCACAAGCAGCACCCAGCAGAAAGAGGGCTTTGGAAACTTTCTTATAATAGCCAAGGCAGGGCCTCTTCCTTCTCCTTTCTGGATATGACTACCTTGATATCCTTGAGAATAAGCAGCAGCTTAGGAACAGGGATAGGCAACCATGGCTCTCCAGCTATTGCTGAACTACAACTCCCATCATCCTGAGAGTCACCATTTATTGTGGCTAGGGATAATGGGCACTGTAGTTCAACAACAGCTGGAGAGCCAAGCTTACCTGCCCCTGCTCAAGAGCATGAGGGCAGCTACTGCTCACCTGTCATCCAGCTGAATCTGGATTCTGTGGAAACCTCTTCTCGGTGTCCACAGAAGGAGCCGGGTACTGCCAAGATCATCTGAGAGGACTCTCCGTTGGTGGCTGCAGCAGCGACAGCAACTCAGAAGCTTTTGACCACCTGGAGGCGAATACACAGCCTCGTGTGTGTGATCTGACCCTACCAGTTGCACTCCTTCATGGTTCTGGATCAAAACAACTCATTGTCACTCTTCGGAAAACCCAATTCCTACTTGTTTCCCATCCCAATCGTGGCTGATTATTCCTTCCTTCTGCATCTCTTGCTTTTTCAGTCAGGTTCCTTCTGTTCTGCTTGGAGATTCGGGCATCATTCAGCAGCTGACCTGACCTGTTGCCTGTTCCCAGATACGCCTTGCCTTGCTCTAATATAGGGGAAGGCAACCTCGGTTCTTCACCTACAAACCCCATCGTCCCCAGACACAATAAACTGTAGCTCTCTCTCTCTGTGGGTGATGTACTTCAGCAACAGGTGGAGTTGCCTACCCTTGCTGTAATGCAGCCCTCCTGCAAATGTTGGCCTACAGGTCCCATAATCCCTGGATATTGGCCACTGTTGCTGGGGATTATGGGAGCTGTAGTCCAGAACCATCTGGAGGGCCTAAGCTGAGCAAGCCTGCTCTAATGCCTTATTTTCAAAGAGGGTTGTCAAGTTGCAAGATGGAGACGCCGATTGTACCCTTAAACTCCCCACAGTGGTCAATGAAGTCTTATACAAGGAACCTGCCTCTCGCCAGCCCAGCTGTAATAAGCAGGATTCGAAGGCTACCACACAGCAGCAGCAGGGAGCAGGGTGGTGGGGGGACGAGAGAGCTGGGATCAGAACATTACCAGAATCCCTGGCAGCCTCTTCACCGGCTGCATCAGGGAATTTAAAGACACAGCATGGATATCTGTGTTGCCACCTATTGCGACCGCCTTCCTCTCCGACGTGCTGCTGCTTAGGGTTGCCAGCGATTTTTCTGACAGGGTTCTTGCTGCTTCAACAGGCTTGCAGAATAAAAGGGGAAAAAATCTGAAACACCCGTTTAATCAGGCTTTTAATCTGCCGTTTTAACGTTTTAAGTTTTAGAGTTGTTATCTCTATTTTAAATTGGTTTAATTATGTTAATGTTTTTATTATTGTTTGTTTTCAAATGGTAAACCATCTGGAGATTTTTATATCGGGTGGTACAGAAATGTGCTAAGCAAATAACTGAAACTTGGCCAGTGACGTTTCTCCTGATGTGTGTAGTGATGGCACAAGTGATGGTCACCGTGTAAATACCCACTTCTGGACCCTGCATGTCTCAGTCTGAGGCCTTAACCTGCTTCCTGGTTTCTTAGGCATGTGACATGAAGATATTTGCACCCAAAATACCTTGTTCAAAACCCCCCCAAGCGTTTATTTTAAACAAAAGGTTACTTAAAGGTAAGCATACATCTCTGAATAAATATCTGTCGGCAACAGATAACATTGACGGTTGCAGCAGAGATGCCGCTTGCTTCTCTTTATTAAACTCCTTTTCTTAAAAAAGAAGAGGAGAGAAAATTCAGATGCAAACCAAGGCTGGATTCCATAGATTACTTAGGAAGCTGCTGTCTACTGAGTCAGAGGATTGGTCCATCTGGCTCAGCATTGTCGAAACGGACTGGCAGCAGCTCTCCAGATAAGGTCTTTGCCAGCTCTACCTGGAGATGCCAGGGATTGAAACGGGTGCCTTCTGCATGGAAAGCAGATGCTCTTCCACTGTGATATGGCCTCATCCCCTAAAGCTCACACACGTTGAAGCTGCTTTGGGCCTTTCCCACTGCAGTCCCTTGCACCTTCACCTCACCCCACTGCTTGTGAGGAAGTGGCATCTGTTGCAGAACCAGGAACTGTGCAAGGAACTGATAGATTGCAGGGCCCCCTGGCAGGAGCATGCAAAAATGCTCCAGGCCTGTGCACAGACAGCTTTTTTGGTCCTCAGCCAAAGTTTTTAGGTCCTCAGGTGGAAGCCGGCAAATCTTTTCCAAAACCGAGAGCTGTGAAATGTTCCCCCTTGTTCCCATTTCCAACATTTGTTTTAGCAATGGCTTCCCCCCACCTTCCTATCTGTTTGTTAGGTGCACTATAAAAAGCTATCACCATGGTACCTAAGCCTTTCCCCATTAAAGCAACACTGTTTTCACTGCTTACTTAGCAACACTGACAATAGCCTCCAGCAGCAGTGAGGCAAGCTGACTCCGTGGCATTTTGCAAGATGAATTCCTCACCACAGTCGATGGGCTCCCTTGTGCCTCTCCTTTGCAAAAGATGCAGCCTTGGAAGAGATGCTCCCTCGTCAGCAACTGTGGATGGTGCCACTGGGCGCCTGCTGCAGCTATGGATCAGCGGGTGCCCTCTGTACCTTTGCATGCCAAGAGGAGGAAAATCAATTTCTGCCTTGAAAAGGTGAAACTACTGTTGCAGAAGATTTGCACACAGCTCCCAAGTGCTGCAGGGCACGGGCGACCAGTGAGGGGATTCAGCTGAACTTGACACAGGGAAGAGTCTTGACTGGAGCGCCAAGTGATGTTGTGCAAAGGAGAAACTGCTTGGGGGGAGAGAAACACCTGCTGGGGTTCATTTGTTCATCCAGATGTTTAGCGTGTCCTTCTCCAAATCTCAGAACAGGCATTTTATACCATCTTTAAAACAGAACAAAACATCAACATCTTGGGGTGCCGTTCTTTATGTATAGTCAGTAGGCTTTGCTTATATATACTTAGACACGGTTGTTGCATTTTCTGTTGTCTTTGCAGAACTGCTGGGCAGCTCTTTGGGCCAAAAAGTGAGGTCAGAAACGCAATAAATAAGAACAATAAAAGCATGCCTACTCAGACCAATGTTATAGGCTTAGGGAGGCTTACAGAAACTTCAGGTGCTATCTGAGCATGGAAGCAGAGCAGTAGTAGTGGTAACAGTAGTAGCTGTTATTTGCATTTAGTCATCAGACCCTAGCAAAACAAATGGAATAAACTCATAAACAATTTATGCAAAAGTACCCCAAAATAGCACACAGCCCCCCCAAAAAAACTAAAAAACTCACACAAAACACCTAGTTAAAATACAAGAAAGTCCAAAAATCCAGCAAATACACACACAGACACACACACACACAATTAAAATACCATGCAAGCAAGTTGTGGTTAATAAAGATCAACATCTGTTGTCAGATGTAGGGGGTGTGGCTGGGGGGCCACTGGCGGGCGGGGGCCTCCGCTGGCCTCCCTACACTCCTTGGTTGATATCCTGACTAATAGTGCAGGCACACTATGGAAGAGGCACCCCTTTAACAGACCACATCTACTACCACAGCTACAGCAATCACACAGCAGGTGGAGATTTTCACTGATCTCCCCTTCGCCTTGAAATGCTGTGTGCCTCCTAAAAATATGTCCCTGAGTTTACACTGCCCTCGGGGACATATTTTGGGTGATCTGGAAACCATTTCCCTCCATGTAAGCACTGATACTGTGGTAGTCCAGAGGCATTCTGTAGCAAGGGTGTTAATCAGGATGCCAGGCCCAGCTTTTGGAGGACCTCTGTCAGCTGGAATGGACAGTGTCTAGGCTAAATTGACCCATGGTCTGACTCAGGATAAGCAGCTTATACAGTGACTACCTAGTTCCACCCGCCCTACCAAAA
Organism: Hemicordylus capensis; assembly: GCF_027244095.1. Taxonomy (NCBI): domain Eukaryota; kingdom Metazoa; phylum Chordata; class Lepidosauria; order Squamata; family Cordylidae; genus Hemicordylus; species Hemicordylus capensis. The sequence continues at coordinate 27,739,105 of NC_069667.1, forward strand.
TGAAGCAACAACCAGGTGAGACAGATAGACTGGGTGTTGTGGGAGAGCCATTTTGGACATACCATTATCTTCTGTAGGTTTCTGTTGTTGTGCTTTCTTGGGCTTTTAATAACAGAGCTGTCCAGGGTACTTACGTTAAAATACCCCACACACAAAAGAACCACCCACCACACTTCTTTGCTTCCCCATTTCAGTATATACATTAAAATTGATTTGACAAAAAACCCCATTTTGTAATGTTGCCAGGCCTGATCTTCCCTATTTTAGCTGGAGGAATTTTTGGGAGAGTCAGATATTAATATTTCAAGTTCCACCTGGAGGAGAAAAAGTGCTTGTGGGGGCCTGGGGTGGGGGGAATAGCCTTTTCTCCTGTTTGAATTAAAAATACATTTTTTAAAAAGTTCATGGCAAGTAAAGTTTTCAAGAGAATTTTTCAGACTTCAGGGCCTAATTCCTAGTTGCTTTTAATAATCTGAACAGCTCGGATTTTTGCCACCCTGGAATCAGTCCTAAACTTCTACCCCAATCAGTCTTCCAAGTCAGCCGAGCTGAAGTATCTGGACTGTAATATTATAGGTGTACTGCATTTATATCCATTTTTATACTGTGCCCTTCCTCCAAAGAACTCAAGGCATATCAATCAATCAACCAATGTTTATTTTGATCAAAGATCAAACACCAAGTTTAAAACAAATGATAAATAAAAACATTGCAACCAACAGGGTCATGACTGTGTCAATTGTTGTCATATTTTTTGCTGCTGCTACACAGAATTTAGCTACTGTGTAAGTTATGGTTTGATTTGTATCAGAGAGCAGGAGGGGGGGTTCCAGCCCTTTGCTACATGGTTCTGATCTGGCTTGGCGGGTGGGGTTGCTCTATTAGTGCTAGGGCAGAATCATTGTAGAATTAGGTCCATCAGAAAAGCTCTGCTTAGTGCGAGCATGCCTCTGGGTAAAATATAGCTTCATGTTGATGAGCGATAGATACCATGTCCATGGTAGATAGGTACTGTGGTAGATTATAGGATCATGTCCATGGCAGAATCTTGTCCAGATAGGATCATGTCCATGGCAGACAGACACCATGCTGTATAGGATCATGCTCATGGTAGGGGGAAAGGGCTATAGTTCCCCATCCCACAGTGGCTGTGTTCTGGATTAGGAACCCCACATGGGCTATTAAATCAAGGACATGGGCCTAATCATGGAATAAGTGTGTTGCCTAGTTTAGTCCTAAATAATGTCTTTTACTGGCCATTGTTTAGCTCTGGACTATGCCTGTCTCAATTATCTTGTAGCAAAGATGCAATCACAATGGTACATTTTTATGAATGTGCAGGAAACCTCATTGCAATGCATTGCATTTCACTCTGCAAGCTCTCTGGCCCACTGAAAATCTCTTCTGGCAGCGCTGTGCATTTGTGTCGGCAGCTTCCTTCTTTGTTTCCAGCTCCGTATTTACTTACAATGGACATGGATATTTGCTTGGGTTTAACCCTTTGGGGAAGAATCAAGCCCATTTTAATGAACTGATGGAAGCTGAGAATTTCAGACAGCCGCCTTCCTCCTCCAGTCTGGAATGAGATGCAGTAACTGTGTGGTTAGAATTTAAATGTTTGCTGAGGATCATTGCTGTTGCTTCTTCAAATGTCACTTTGTGGCATCCATTCATTTGTATTATGTCTTTGAGTATCCATCCATGTGAGACCTAGCATACAATTCCAAACTGTTCCCATGCTGTAGTCGGTATAGTTCTGCATACTGATTGATATATGGCTGACCATATGCTTAAGAGGGTTCACTTCACATCAGCAACTGAAGTGGATGAGGGGAACTAAAGTTTACTCACATTTGTCTCCAACATCCTTCTGGTATGAAGCTGGTAGCAGTTTGGACGGTTTCTTGTTCAGATTTTGTACTTGAATGATGCACACTAGCAAAATAACCAAAATGCAGCCTCTTTTTTCTGTGTCTTCGTCCCCTTCAGGAGGAATCATTGTTCCAGCTCCAAGCTGATCATTATTACAAATTACAATGTGGTTTAATAAAGGTATGAATTTTGAAACGCAGAGATGATCCACACATGCAGCCCATTGAGGATCCTCTTATTTGATAGGGTAACGGAGGATTTTTGTGTCAGGCACTTATCACTTACTCCACCACACACAAGATCCATGGGCAGGCGCGCGTGAGAGGAGGTGGTCTTATGGTAGCAAGCATGAACTGTCCCTTTGCGAAGTAGGGTCTGCTCCGGTTTGGATGGGTGACGCTATGTGAGCACTGCCTGCCATAAGCCATTCCTCTTAGGCAGGCCTGCTCAACTTCGGCCCTCCTGCAGATGTTGGCCTACAATTCCCATAATTCCTGGCTATTAGCTGCTGTGGCTGAGAATTATGGGAGTTGTAGTCCAAAAACAGCTGGGGGGCCTAAGTTGAGCAGGCCTGCTCTTAGGGGATCGGGCTGTAGCTCAGTGGTAGAGCAGCCGCTTGTGTGTGGAAGACCCCTGGTTCAATCGCTGGCCAGGTAGGGCTGGGAGAGTCTTCTGCCTGAAACTGTGGAGAGCTGCTGCCAGTCAGTGTAGGCAATACTGAGCGAGATGGACCAAGGGTCTGACTCAGGATCAGGCAGCTCCCTATATTCCTAGGTACAGCACAGCTCAAGTTCAACTCCATTAGCTGGAGTTTTAGAAATCAATGTTTTAACCAGATTTGACATGATTAATTGAGATATATATTTAAGTGAATTGTATCCCGCCCCAAGACTGGAGAACAAAGTGGGTTGTGCGTTTAAACAAACATACATTTAACTTGATCAGAAGGGTTTGGTGGGGAGACACTTTGCCGAATGCCAAATGCAATGCATTCTGCATTGCATAAAGTAACTTTATTTTTACCCTCCTTTTAAAATAAAATAAGAACAAGTTTGGCATCCAACCCCCTTTTTCTTTTCCAGGTTCCCAATGCAGCTGCCTTTCTGGTAGCATAGAATCTCTTTCCCTCATTGATCAGCCTTCTATTCATCCTCTATATTGTAACATAAGCAGGGGCCAGCCTATTGCTGGCAGCCCACACAAAAGGACTATGAACTCATGAATTAACTATGGGAAATCGCTTCATTGTCCATGTTGTTGCACTGTCTTTCTGATAGTTAGCAGTTTTTGAATGGAAATCTAAAGGGGGAAAAAAGCATTCTAATAAAAGTGGCTTTGGCTTTGAGCCCATATTCAAAGGGGGAGACTTTGCTTTCATGCATTGGGTTTTATTGCACGATTAGCAGCTGTACATTCCAGGGCCCTAACCCTTGTTTCTCCCCCCCCGCCCCGGAAAATCAAGTTATTACCCTTCTCCCAAACTCTTTGCTCTGTCATGTTTTTAAATACTGACACAGAAGACAATAGGGTTCAGTTATTTGAGTTATTTCATTGGCGTTAAGCATTGCATATTCGCTACACTTAATAGGACTGGAAAAGTGTTGCTTCGCCCCCCCGCCCTCCCCAATTGCTTCCCTAAACAATGGACCTCCAGAGTAAGCGTCTAAAATCAAATGCTTTTCCAGCTGCGCATGGGATGTGTCGTGACAAATTGCGAAGCGGTTGAATAACATTAGCTCGAGACGTATCAGCGTGAAAAAGGAGCTGAAGGGTGGAAAAGAAAAGCCCAAACATTCATTGCCTGAACTTGGAAACCTCTATGAGGTTGCACAGAAAAGAAACAAAACAAAGACCAGGGTGGGGAGGGAAGGAGGGCTCAGGCATATGCCTATGTTTCTCCATATTGCTGGTATCTGCCCGGGATAAACACATATTTCCCCACAACTGCCTGCAGCAATGTGTGCTCTGTATTTTTTTTAAAAAAAAAATATTCTAATAAACTCCTGTGATGCAAGGACCCTTTCCCAAATATCACTCGTATGTATGTGATAACCATATAGCCTTATTTCCAGTAGAAATAGCAAAGTGGCTTATAAGGTATTAGATCGGCAATAAAATTAAGATAAACACTGCCACAGTCAAAAAGGAGAAAACATCAGTGGCAGCAAGTGAAACTATCAAAGCAAAACATCAGAATCAAGGACCCTAAAAGGTCTTCTCAAACAATAAAGGCCATTTAGACCACCTAAACACGACAAGAGAGGGAGCCAAGCTAAACTTCCTGGGACAGACATTCCATTAATTGCGATGTCACCACTGTTACCCACCAATTGAATTTCAGTTATGGGTGGACTAGAAATCAGGACCTCCTGGGCCATATTGAGGCCCAGGTAGGTCCACGTGCATTTGTTTATATAACGTCTCCCCGCCATTGTTGAGTTACTCTTAGTGCTGGGGCATGAGGCATCATTGAAGAGGAGGTCAGAGCCTAATGTAAGCACCAGGAGGGCCAGCAGGGAACCAGGAGCAAGGGGACAGGCTAGGAACTGAAGCCAGGAAGCGAGTCAAAACCAAAGCCAAGGTCAAACCTGAATGGTCAGACCAGGATCAGGAGAAAATCCATGAGCCAACAACACAGCCAACGGTCAAAGCTGAGCAGACAAACCAGGATTAGGTTTGTAGCTCAACAGGAGGGCATCGCATTCAATCCCTGGCTGCTCCAGGGAGAGCTGGGAAATGCTCTTTTGAAATCCCAGGGAACCGCAGCCCATCAGCATGGACCACACTGGGCTAGGGAGACCAATGGGTCTGGACTGGTAGAAGGCAGAGCTGAAGCCAATGGTCAAAGCCAAGCAGACGGCCAAAGATCAAGAGCAGAAGACAAACCAGAAGCCAGAGATACACCCAAATCCAAACCCAGAGTGGCAAACACAATCCACAAGGAGCAAAGAGACTTTAGTGCTATTCAGACACACACTATACCTACGTTCAGATGTCTGTACACTCCAACAGGCTTGTGTGTGAATGAGGCTCTTTGCATGAGCATGCAAAACTGGGCTAAGGGAGTGAAGCCTGGTTTTTCACGCTCCTGTGACCACCGGGATCGTGCCTGATTCCAGTGGCTACATGGTGGCAAACCCATCTAACTAGCCGCCTGCTTCAATGAAGTTAAGGGAGTGAGCGCTCCCTTCACTTCATTTTTTTGATTGTGTGTCTGCCGTGGCTCTTGCAGCCACAGTGGGCACCCTCGGGGGTTGCGGGGTCCCAGTAATGCACCGCGCACTTTACTGGGGCGGCAGGGAGCTGGACGGTGGCACTTCCCTTCACCCGAGCCCTGGAGCTGCTGGACGAGCCGCTGCTGATCTGGGCAGGTGATCTGCCCACCCAGGGAAAGGTGACCAATCATCTGGGGGGGGTTGGGCAAACCCACTCTCCATGCAGACTGCTGAGGAGCTCTTCACACTGATCATGTGAATACCTGCATTCATTTTAGAGGTCAACCTGGGTACCAGTCTCTCAAATGCAGGGAGAATATAGCAGGGAGAATGCAAAATACAGTTTACTGCTGTATCTGCATTCAACACAATGTGTGAACAGCTGTACTGGTATACAGGGTATACTTATCGTTGTATGCATGTTCAACATTCCTACTACTATTACGAATATTCATACCATAATGAGTGAATAGGACTCTTGTTACTAAGCCAAAGACAAAATACGTTGCCCTGAGTTCCAAGGCAGAAGAAAGGCAGGACATATATGTATTACAAAAAAGTCAAAAAGTTGTCTGTAAAAACACATTGGGAGCAAATGTCAAGTTTTTCAAACAGCCAGAGAGTTCATCCTTATTCAGAAGAGACTGTTTCATTTTGAAAAACTGAAGGGTGCCAGCCTGTTACATAGACAACAAAGCCTGAGCACTAATGTGTTGGGTTGGTATCTTTGCAGTCTGTCAAACTTGAAAGGGAAGTGTGATGAACTAATTTATTTTAAACTAAGCATATAGTTAGAGCTGTACACTGGTGGTTCACACGTTTTTGTTGTTGTTAAGTGGTGATTAGTGGAACTGGCTTGCTTCATCTTACATTTTAAATAACATTACAGCTGGAATCCAAAGAGGTGCTTTAGGGGCACCCAAGGCCCCGGGCACAGACAGTGGGATTCGGGTCCTTCCCCCTTTTGAACAGCAGAAACCTCATGCCTTTCCAAGCAGCAGATGTGCATATATTGTACAGAGAAAAAAACCAAATAAAACGCTTTAATTTTACATTGCTCCTCTAAGCAGAGATCAAAGGCTTGTTCTTATGACTGGTCTTGTGGGAGGAAGCATGATTTGTCCCCTTAGCTAAGTGGGGTCTGTCCTGGTTGCATGTGAATGGGAGACTAGAAGTGTGAGCCCTGGAAGATATTCCCCTCAGGGGATGGAGCTGCTCTGGGAAGAGCAGAAGGCCCCCAGTTCCCTCCCCGGCAGCATCTCCAAGATAGGGCTGAGAGAGATTCCTGCCTGCAACCTTGGAGAAGCCGCTGCCAGTCTATGAAGATAATACTGAGCTAGATGGACCAAGGGTCTGACTTGGTATAGGGCAGCTTCCTATGACTGACACGGCTGGGCAGGAGGAGCAACCCACCAGCTCCAAGTCCCATAAGAAATAGTTGTGTGTCAGAAATCGAGGTAGGGGAAGAGATTGCCGGTGCTACTCACAATCTGGTGAGGACAGCGGTGAGAGCCGCCCACCTCGTGCACCCAGCGTGGCATTGAGGGTGGAGGAAAGGATGCTAGGAGGGAGGGGACCTGTGTTTGCCTCTCTCCCTTGGAGGGAGGGAGATCATGAAGAAAACAGGGAGTGGTGGACCTGGGGGGCCCGGGTTCTTTGAACCCATCTACTCAATTATAGCTACACCCCTGCATGCCCCACAGCCTCCTATCCAGATGGTGGCCAGCACATGATCCCTTCCCTCTACCTTGATTTTTGTTGACACACAACTGTTCCTCAGGAGTCTGGCTGGACGTTCCTCCTAGTCACCCTGTCACTTGTAAGAACCAGACTCAAGATTTAATGGAAATGGAAGGAAATAAGAGATATCTGAAGGAAGGAAGGAAGGAAGGAAGGAAGGAAGGAAGGAAGGAAGGAAGGAAGGAAGGAAGGAAGGAAGGAGTGTGTGTGTGTTTGTGTGTAATTTTAATAGTAAGAGAGAGAGAGAAAAGGAAGGAGATATCCTCAGACTTGCATTCTGAAATGGTGTACTCCATGCTACTGCTTCAGCTTTCTACCACTATTTGGCTGCAGGCACTCTCTTTGAGTAATCATGGTTGGTCCATGGTTGCAGCTGGCAAGAGATTACAGGTTCTACCCATGATGACAACAGTTGGCTTTAAAAGAAGCTTGGACAAATTCATGGAGGACAGGTCTATCAGTGGCTACTAGTTTGGTGACTATAGAGGCAAGATGCCTCTCAATCCCAGTTGCAGGGGAAAGGGCAGGCACATACCTCTTGCCTGTGGGCTTCCCAGAGGCATCTGGTGGGCCACGGTGGGCAACAGGATGATGGACTTGGTAGGCCTTGGGCCTGATCCATCAGGGCTGTTCTTAGGTTCTTATAACTGTTACCAACCTAAAAAAAAATATATCAAATTTTTAGGTTTTTACTCTTTAAACTGATTGAACAGAAATTTTGATTTTTTAGAACCGTAGTTTGACTTTCTACTTAACTCTTAACAATCCTCCCAATTTGTATTAAAATGTTTGGTTTCTCTAGACTCAAAAATCCTCCCATGCTACTGAACTGTGACACTGTATTGAACATCTCCCCACCCACCCACCCGCCAGCGTTCATTGGTGGCACCAGAGGGACTGGATCAAAAGAGGAAAATTATCCTCCCTCTTTGATTAAAACATATTTTGCAAGGCATCTGGGTATTTCTCTCCTTAAGAACGTCCCTTTTCCTGTTGTAGATAAAAAGAGTCTCTCTCTCCCTCCTGCCTTGCATTTCTGTAATAAAACAATTGGTGTGTCATTTTGTATTACGTCACACCGCCTGTTGAAATGCAAACTGACATCTTGTACCCTAAAGGTACTTGAACATATCATATCAGAAACTGGAATAAAAAGCATCTCTTTCCCTCACTCCTTCGCTCCCTCCCTCGCTCTCTGGGCAGTTAATTGTTCTTCATTCTTGTTTTAATTCCTCTTCATTTCCATTTTTTAATAATAATAAAAAGCAAGGACAAACAGCTGGCCCTGCTAGCCAAACACAATGCCCATTTGCTGAATTCTTTTCTTTAATAAAATGAAGAGAAGCATGATAGCTGGAGAAAGGGAGCCAGCTAATCTGTAGGCTGCAAAGGGAAGGAAAAAAACACCACACACACACACAACCCCGCATTTGCCAGACACAAGAGCCTGAGGAAAGATTAATTAAAGTCAATGGAGAATTTAAAAGCGAGAAAATACAGGGCAACAAGAAATCATCCTAGGAAGCCAGAGGGGCTCAGTGCCAGTCAACATTAATTTGTGGGATGGGATGTGTCAGGAACTGAAAACAAGATTTGGCAGCTCAAACAAGCCAGCCTTGGACTTCTATTCAGAGAAGATGACGGCTGTATCTGCTGATGGGCTCACGGCATTCATTTGCCAGCTTTAGGTGACTTGCTCTCCAAGAAATCTCATCATCTCCATCTTGTCCATCTATCCTTTTCTTTCTTTCTTGGCTTAGCTTTATTGCTGTCATTTAGTTCAAATTTCTGGCTTTCACTCTTCCTTTAGCCACCAAACTCTTTTTTGCCCTTTGTAGGGACAGCAGTCAACTTTCAGTTGAAAAAATATTGGTGCCTAGGGGGCGACAGAGGAAGAGCCAGGGTCGATGGAATTAGGTGTAGAGCTGGTGGGTTAGGGATTGAGCTCGGATGGAATCTAGTGAGCCAAAAAATGGCACATCAGGGTTAGAGCATGGCACAATCTCCGTCCACTGGCTTCTCCGCCTCTAATATTAGTTAATTTCTAGACACACTTTTACTGGTCTGGATTTGTCATATCTCCTCCTCTTTGTCATTTTTACTTCAGTCTCTTGCTAAATGGCATGCAGTTTGAGGCGATAGATGGGGGTTCGTGTGGTGGAATGTGCCTCTATACCAAAACAAAACAAATCAAAACATCTGCAGATAGAAAAATAGCATCTCGGGGAGAAGGAAGGTTCCAGCAAGTCTTCTTGAGATGCTAGGAAGTATCCCCCCCTTTATGGTTTGTTCCAGGTGTTGGTGGCCCCTTGGCAACATATCTTTGGCAGGTCCCTTGTCCTCTTCATCACCTCCAGTCAGCCCAGTCCCTTCCATCATACAGAAAAGAGAGTGGGCAGCTTGAAGAGTTGCATATTGCAGTACTACTTGCTCTATATTAAGGATTTTTTCTCTTGTTCACTTTACCTCTACAGTTTCATTCCAGATTGTGGAGCCAAGTGTTTTTAAAAAGAGCAAAATATCAGCAGTTCCACCACTGGTTCTTTCCCTGATGCTCTTTCGTCTCCATTGGGATGACTGCTTGCAATTCAAACCTCCAAGCATATTGGAGACAGCTGGCTCTGAGGGGGAAAAGAAAGTCAAAGTTTACCTTCCCCTCCAGCCAAAATATGCCATTCCTCTACCTGGGGCCACAAAGGGGCAGAACTCCTCAATGGCATTCAAATCAAGTGTGCATGCAAAGATATGACAAGATGACTTGAAGAAAGGCATCGCACACTGCTGACTCCTCACACTGGAAAGACTCTTGCCTGCCTAACGTACCTGTAAGTTACAAAACCTTAGAGGGGAAAAAGAGATAGCATTTTAATTGCTTTGAAAAGTTTGGCAGTTGTTTGAAACATCTGAAGTTGTTGCCATCATTTGGTGTTCTTCAGTTTGGAATAAAGTTGAGTGTCAAACCACAGCCCTATTCAGATATTGGCTGCATTTGCACCTACTGCGAAACTGCAGTTAAATGGGGCAGAGGTTGGAACTCTGTTACGTCTGAATGCATGTAACTGCAGTTTTGCAGCAGAACTGACCTGTGGTTTGCCTCGCCAAATTCAAATTTGAACCTTCAGTTCATAGAAAGTTTCACCACCTCAACCTGAGTTTTGGCGGTGTTGGTGTTACATCTGAATGAGGATAGTGCCATAATCATGGTTTCACTCACTTTCTGGAGCTGCAATAATAGAGATGGCAGTGCAGATCTGCCCAGGAGCATGCCTGCTCCATACCTGAGATCTACCTCACTGGCGACCTCTCCAAGCACTCACCCCCCCATATCTGATCCAACAAAGAAGTTGCCTGGCAACAAGGACACCACCATGTCCCTAGCCCAAGCTTGTCAGCTTGTCAAATGGCAAAGTCACACAGGGAAATTCCCCCTTCCCCCTCTGTCCCCTGCTCTCCCATCCTAGCAAGCAGGAGAGAAAGGGGATGGGATAACAAGACGGGCACTAAGTGCTTTGCTCTCCAAAAATGAAGCAATAAAGATGTGTATTCACTGAAAATCGGGACTCCTCTCTCCTGCGATTCCCTACGGTGGCAGATCTGCATATGGTGCCACACTGGCCCGAATGCAGGAATTTTGAATGAGAATAAAGATCCTTCCCTGCTCCCAGTGTTTCCCCAATCTGCACACCCGGCTACGCCCAGACACATGGAATGTCAAAATCTCCTTTGGGTGTGGAAAAGGTTTCCCTGGAGAGGAGAGGGTAGCTGTGCAAAAGTTATATAATTAACTAGAGAAGCTGGAGGACCCATGCAAGTGGGGTATCCTTTGTTGGGTTAGCTCAACTCATGAGCGTGCAATCTGATGGAAGACCAAAGGTCTTGCTGAGCCTAAGGACCTCCCCAGTAGACTGGCCCTCTCCTGAGAGTGTGAGTCCGCTGGTGGCAAGAGTCCTGTCCATGGGGACAGGAGTGTGGTTTGGTCTGGATTGATTGCTTTGCCAGGGTGATCCCTCGCAAGAACATCCTTGGTCACCCAGACAGCCAGACCCCAGGATCCTTTGACCTTCCTCATATACATATCCCCTCCTAGGAAGTCATCATGTTCCCTTCCCTTTCCTGACTAACAGGAAAATACTGCCCAAAGGCACAACCGTGCTTAGCACTCCCCCTTCGAGATTGTGGCCAATGGCTGCCACTCTTGTGACATGCTGACACCTTGCCCACAGTCCGGTGATGTGAAAACTATGGAGCTTGCTGGGATGCAGCCTCGGCAGACCAGGTAGAGGGAGGGGCTCACCTGCCCTGATATCAGAGGTTGCCAGACTGTGGTTGGATGAAGGTCTGTGAAGTGATTCACGGTTAGAAAAATCAACTGTGTGTCCAGCAACCTCTGATTTCATGTTGCATGGGAATGCGGCCATTACGTTGTACCTGAGTTCAGTTGTCTGTACACTCATATGTGCACATAGGGACAATGGAGTGGGAGGGGAACAAATGTCCTTGGGCCATGGGGGGGCTGCCAAGCCACCCACTTACCTCCCTGCCCCATTACCTTTCCATTACTGGGCTTCCTACCCATCCCACCGTTCTGCATCAGCATGCCTATGCAGGGTGTGTGCCCAGTGCTGGGAATTAATGCACGGTGGCCCTCACCCACTCCAGCCAATGAAGAAACTGCTCCACTGCCTGGAGAAGGCAAGGGCTGTGACCACATATTACTCCCCAGTGCCAGCCATGCCCCCTGCATTGGCATACTGATGCAGGGGGGGAGGGGTGTGTGGCCAGCACATAGTAGCACACCTGCAAGCCTTGGTGGCTTGTCCCAGAGCCACCAGCAACCTTGCTACACTCCAGACCCCATCATGTCTGTGCCTGCTCCCCTCACCTCTGGCCTTCTTGTGCCATGGAATCACGTTTGGCTTTGTTTTGGAGAGCTTTAAGGGAAGAGGGTTCATTTTCGCTGCTGTCTTTTCTCCTGCCCATTTTTTATTTGTTGCCTCTTTCATTATTTTTGCTGCTTGGACATAATGTCTACATATAGTTCTATTGAATTTGACTGTATTTGGATATGTTTGTGATCAGTTTTAGATATTTCTTCTTAGCAGGGATCTTTCAATGAATGAATGAATATATGAATAAATAAAGGTTCTGTGGGCATTAAACAATATTAGAGATATGCAACACCAGTCCTGACATTTTGCATTAGTCTTTTTCGTTTCCTACGGAATACCGAAGATGTTTTGTCTGAAGAATCTCCACATTTACCTTGTATTTCACTTCAGGTAGAACTGAGCCGCAGTGTAGCAGTGTGAAAAACCTCTCTGAGAAGTCTCACTGGAACTACTTAGGCTTGAAATCTCGCAGATATTCCCTCTAAACAGGAACTCACAGATTCACTTCAAAGTTTGCATTAGCTGAAATGTGGGGTGGAAACCCTAGAAGAAGTTGGAGCCCTTTGTGCAGCATCACTGAAGGCAGATGAGCCGGGACAAACCACAAGACAGAGAAGCCAAGAGCTTAATTTTTCATGCCTCTAAACAACAACAACAAAAAAACCAAAGCCTGGAATTGATCCGATGAAAAAAGAAGTGGGGTGCCTGCTGCTGCAGGTGCATGGAAATGCTAGGATGCCATCTGCACCTGTCTAATTACAGAGATCTTTGGGGGAAACCGAAAGCAGCTTTTCCACCATAGTTCTGAAATGAGCAGATTCCGCCTTTTCAGGCACCAGAGGAACATCACAGTTAATGGTCCATTCTGATGCATTGAAACTGGGTCCTTCCCAAAACCTGGTGCCTGCTGCCAAGCTCACAGTCAAAACATCTGCATGCCAGGGATGTACAGATGTTTTTTTGATCCACGCTTCTGAACACGGCACTTGTATATAGTTGTTGGATGGGAAAGGCTCAGACGACAGAGAAGCTGGCAGCGTCTTCTCTCAATAAAGAGGGGACAGAAGACAGGCCTGCCAAAAGTCTTACAATTCAGGAAGGCAGAACTAATGGCTATATGCATGTGGAATCAGAATCTGCTCTGCTTTTGGGAAAGCCTCAATGAAGGCTTTTTTGTTTCGGATGCAGAGTGCATTGAGAGCTGGTGTAGTGCTGTTGTTCTAAGAGACCGAGCTATATACCAGGAAGCCCTGGTCCAAGCATCACCTCTGCCATGAATTTAGTAGGTAAGCAAGCTGCACTCTCTCCAGCCTCAGCCCGCCATCTGCAATATGGGGATCATAATCCTCATCTGCCTTAGAGGACTGGTGCCAGGATTATAACAAAATGAACCATCAAAGGCATGAAACACACATGAAGCATTATTATTATTGACTCCTACGACCATTGGGCTGGTCCTTATGACCCAAACAGGATGGAGGGAGTGTCCAGCCATGCTCAAAGCCCCATGCATGTTCCTGAAGAATCGTCGAGGAAGTGGTGATCTTTATGCGCAGCAAGGAGAGTGCAACATCCCTCCAGTGGCTGTGGCTGGTGTTTCTACCTTGTGTTTCTTTGTAGATTGTGAGCCCTTTGGGGACAGGGAACCATCTTCTCCTTATTCTTTTTCTACACAAACCACTTTGAAAACCTTTTGTTGAGAACAGATATGTACGTAGTAGCAGCAGTGGTGGTAGTAATAGTGCAACTTCCTTCCACAACTGGTACTGCAACTTCCTTCTGCAAGTGCTTCATTAGGATGTCATCTACTGGATGTCATCTAAAGAGACCGATGGAGAATGACTTGTGCATTTCCACACTTTGGGTTCACATGTGAGGCAAAATTGGACCATGGATGTCTCACAGCTTGTTCTCTTCACCACCACACAAAGCGCTGTGGTTGAAGCCTGAAAGCCTGGAAGGAGCCGTGACCTCTAGAATCACTGGGAAAACTGCAAGTAGAAAACAATACATCCTCAACTCACGAGCTCACTCTTAAGGCCGTATCTACCCTAGGCAAAGATGTTGAGTTTGTTTGTTTGTTTTTCTGCCACACCGGTATGAGAAGTTTTGCAGCTCCAGGTAGTTTGTCCCTGTCCGTGACTACTAGATTGCAGACACATTGATCACATTCCTTTGCAAGAGACTTGCAGGCAACCATGAGGTTCCATTCCCATAACAGTGGCAGCCCTGGGCCTTTATTAGTGGTGGTGTGTGTTGAGGGAACAATTATTCCAGGTCCCACACATGGAGGGCCCTCATCCAAAGTTTGGTTCAGCATTTGAAATGGACCAAAAAGGAACCCACTGCCATATAACAGCCTAAAACGTTATGCTTTAAAAGCAAGCATGGAACTTGGAAAATTATCACTTCTATAAATGGTGGACGTATACAGTACCTCCAATTACTATGGATTAAAAAGATAATATGAAGAAAAACATTTAATAAACAATCTCATTTAGCACATCAGTGTGAGCAATGCATTGCTCACACTGATGTGCTAAATGAGATTATTAAATGTTTGCTTATGCTTTGTTGGTGCTTGTGCAAGATGATTTTATGCCACTGTGCAAATGTTACATTCCAATTCATGCATAATGTTGTGCAGTATGTCAGCCAGAGAGAAGAAAGTGGGGTGTGGGAGGCTCAAATGAATATTCTGCCCCCTCGGCCCCCTCAGGGTCTTTAAAAGGCCCAGTTCAGCCACTTGACCAACCCAGAGTACACTGCTCCTTGGATTAGTTTTGCAAAGCTGAAAAATTCATGCTTAAAAAAAAAATCAAACCAAATAATAATTGTGTTATGGATACAGTAACAAAGTCTTGTTTGCTATGGCAAGTAAAAATTGTGAGAGAGAAGAAAAAGTAATTCCACCCTACCAGAGAAATCCATCTTAATATCATTCATACGGCAATAAATAGCATTAAGTGAGCCAATCCAAACATAGATCATGCAACCCTAAACCACTTGGAAACACAAGATGGATTTTGTTTCAGTCAAATAAATCACTTATTTTCTAAGGGAGCAATATTTACAGCAGCGGAAGGGGAACAAATTAACACTATTTTCAGTAAAGAAAAGGCCCTGGGGTAGAATTAATAAGTACAGACACATTGATTCCGCCCCCCTTTTATTTTTTATTAATGAGAACCTACAAATCCACTGTTTTACTGAAAAGTAGTTGCACAACCGAAACAGAGAATATCAAGCAAAGCTATTCTTTTCACTGGGCTTTTAAATAGGATCTGTCCATTCTGACTGGCCAGTGTGAATGTAGCTGCCTTGCTGTTACCCGCTCTAGAACCACGGAGCTCGCAGCCGAGCCCAGTGGCTCTTACAATCTGCCAAAATCTGGCTAGGAGAGCCTAGCGCGATTTTTGCAGATTGTGGGAATAGCCCCTATGTGTTGTGTTCAGGGGTGACCCTGAAGATTCTTCAGAAACTTCAGTTAGATTACTACTGGCTAAATGAACCATACCTTGCTAGTCTTGAAAAGACTGCACTCGTTCCTGATCAGTTCCTTGGCACAGTTGAAGCTGTTGCTTCTTACCTTTAATGCCTCAAATGACTTAGGACCTGGGTACCTGAAGGACTGCCTTCTCCCACAAACATGTGCCTAGGATATATGATTGTCCTTGAAGCTCCTTCTCTGGGTTCTCCTGAACTGAGGTGGAAGGTGACTGGGAAATGGCTGTCATGCCAGTTGAAGACCTTTTAACAGATATGTTGACTGTGTCCTATTCAGGATCAGCGCATCAGCTGTGCTCTGTTCCAAAGATGTGTGTCTTTCCAAAGATGAAAGGCCAAACTAGATGGTAGGCCAACTGCGTGATTAGGACTGGCATGCTTGATTTCTTTCTATGTAAATAGAATCCATACAGGAACCTGATCTAAATGGGACCACGGCATGAAGGGTGAGGAGCTTTGCTCCACCATGGTCCTGATTCTGGAAAAAAAGGTTTTCTCATTATGCAAAATGGAGGGCTTTTTCTAGGGCAGATAGCAGCCGGGGTGGTGGATCTGGATAAGAACCATGTGAATGATACCCTCAATTTACATGAGGTGTGCCAGTATGAATTATCTCTTGTACTATGATAAATGTTCCAATCTGACAGAACAATGCATCACTGTCAGTCAAAAAGTTAATTGAGTCATATCTTGAAGGCTCTTCCAAAGCAAGCACCATCTGACAACACAGCCAATAGTTCAGCTGATAAGTCCATCTATCAATGTTTATATGAAGCTACCTTATATTAAGAGAGCCCAGATTTATCACTGGTTTCCTTTTGTCCTCTCTTTCTGTCTTCTAAGCTCTTCTCTCTCACTGTTTCATCTCAAACCTAACATTCTGATGGAGCGTGGAGATGCCTTTGGAATACAAATACAAGGACAGGTCAAGGAACGGTAGTGGGGTCCAGACTCAGCCCAGTGGTGTGATGCAGTTTCCATTCTTCACTCTCAGCCTTAGGGAGTTGGCTGTACTTCACTCCTATTTGGAAGGTTAATCTTTCTCACCATAGGGGACAGGAAACTTAAAGGGGGGAAAATGAGAGAATGACTTCTGAAGTTGTTGGCACTGATGGCCTCCAGGTCACAAGAACGTGGCCCCTAATCCATTTGACTTCTTAAGCCTGCAGGGCAGCTATTATTTGGGGGAAGGGGGTAGTTTATCCTTGTACGGAGCCCTGTTCCATTCCTGGTTTGCTTTGTGGACGGCCTGAACTAATTAGTACCGAAAGCAGTCCTTGTTTCCATGTATGAGACTCTAGATAAGTGACAAGTCTTTGTATAGAAAGAACACTTATACTGCAGATGCGGATTCTTTCTTTTTGTAACTTGCTGTTTTGTCTTGTCTGCATTCGGCATCCCACAGAATCACTGTCTAACAACCTTACACATGCTGAGCAAAATCTATTTGAAACTGTCCCTATCTTGGAGCATACAAAGAGATATTATCCTGATGTTTTTCTGCAGACTGTGATCTGGCAATCCTGAGCTGGCTTGTTTTCAACCTATTTCCTTCACTGAAACAATGCCTGAATTATATTATTGAAAAATAAAAGGAACCCAGGTTTTCTTCTTTTCAAACAAAAAGAAATAGAAAAAGGAGATGAGATCAAGTTAACATTTGGGAAGGGAACTGTGAAAAGCAGCATATGAACTATTGCAGGGGGGAAGGAAAGAGAGAGGCCGTTGCTGGGAGCTTGGATTGAAACAGGCCACGACATTTTAAAGGGATGTGACAAGCACTGCCAAGTGCAGAAGCAGGTTATAGTGCATCCTGTTATAATGCACAGGGAGAGCAACATGAACCACCAGGGTGTTTTTCACACCGGGCTTTTAAAGCCCTTTAGCTCGCATCTCCTCTGGAATGGAGGGGGTGCGTTCACATCTTGGGCAGATCTAACCCAAAGTCCCTACGAGCTACCGAGGAGCATGTCACACACAATTCTGGTTTCTCCACTGCAAGTTAGTGTAGCCTGATCTATATCCAGGGTTAAAAAAAAATCCACTCAGGTTTTTTGGACAACTTCAAGTTCACAGTAAAGCCTCCTTTTGTGACGCCTGCTGTGGTAATTCGTGGTAAAGCCTGCTGGAAGGACGCCCAGCTGAGAGCCCTCTGGCACAACTCGGCTAAATCTTGATAACTTACCTCTTCCCCTTGTGAGGAGAGATACGTCGCTTCCCTGTTGGAGACCCCTGAAATCCCTGCTCCGTGTATCAAGTTTTCATTATCACGGAGAGCAGTCACACTTATGGGCTTTCTGAGTGCCATCAATGGAGAGGATGCCCTTCCCCCTTTCATCTAATGCATCTTTGTGCCCGTCCTGCTACTCTGGTCGTATTCTCCCTAGACTTGGAGCTGTTAACTGAAATTGCATTATTTAAGGAAACAGAACTCATTGCAATGTGCACAGTTGTGGTGTTGGATGAGAAGGCTTAAACAGTGACCACTTGAGAATTGAGCTGGGAATGAGCTTGTCTCCAGAGATGGAACAAAGAATGCCTTAGCTCATACTTCACACCTTTTTTTTTTTTTGGATCCTGTAACTTGCTGGGTTGGTCATGGGAAATGGTGGTATTACACAGGATTTTGGAAAAAAGACAAGCATACCACTGTAGACAAACATGGGGATCTGAGCTCCATCTGCTCAGGTGACCCACACCCCATATAGTATTCTTCAAGGAGGCTCCACACATGATCCATTTATAGAGCCTAACTGGGGTCTGTGGGGAGAGAGCAAGCATAGGTGTGTGTAATGTGGGCCTGTTGGTAAGCCAGTTCCATGGAAAAGACATGACACTCTTAGGAGAAAGCACCATGATCTGTTTAAACAGAGATGCAAGCCAGCCAGCCAGCCAACAAAGTTCATGAAGAGGAGGAGGACTCTTATTATCCCTGGCTCAGTAAGGACACTGGTGGCATATTGTTGGAACTGCACAGTTGTTGAAGAGTAAAGGTTGCTAGCCCTCAGCAAGGTCCTAGTTAGAACACCCAGAGATGTGAGTAAAATCACAGCCAGATTGTATTGAGTTGAAGGACACTCACATGATATACAGTCCACAGCTGGTCCAGATACACATAAAGCAGGAACATGGATTGCAGCAGCAGGTCCACAGTGTTATGGAGTCACAAGGTAAACAAAGGACTCTTACTTAGGGTCTGTATGTATACTGGCCCTAGCCAATCACATTCAGTCATGTCTTGCTCACATGACCTGTTACATAGCTCCTGCTTAGATGCACCTGTTAGCAGTTTCTCTCTGATTGCAGCAGTCGTGACTTGCACTTTGTTTTAGCACTGCCTTTCAGGAAATACCTCCTGACACATATAGAACCATGGAGCTGGAAGGGAACTTGGAGGTTTCTTAGTCCAACACCCCCAGCTCAATGCAGGGAACTTATGGCACAGCCCCCAATGCACTGGGATCACTCACATATTGTTTGCTAATTTTTGTGTTTGTGCACATTTAGCTGTGTTCCTTGAATTATGATTTTTAAAGAAAAAAAAATAAGTCCAGTGGAAAGGTAAAGGACACAATTATTTTGGTGTATTGTAGCCAGGGTGTAGCTAGGGGAGAGGGGGCCCATGTTTGCCCTTCTTCACCCTGGTGGCCCCTCAGAGGGAGGGAGATAATGAAGAAAATAGGGAGGGGTGGAGCTGGGGGCCCCTCAGGAGCTGGAGGTGGGCCTGGGTTCTTTAAACCTATCTGCTCAATTATAGCTACACCACTTAGCTCAGTGGCAGAACACCTGTTTTGCATTCAGAAGGTCCCTGGTAGGAAATCTCTGGGGGGAACCCCTGTCAGAAACCCTGGAGAACTGCTATCAATCATAGGGACAAAGGGAGCTGCCGGATAACACGTCAGGCCATTAATTCTTCTTTTAGCTCAGTATTATCTTCTACACTGACTGGTAGAAGCTATTAAAGGTTCTGGGCAGGAGTCTCTCCCAGCCCTACCTGGAGATGCTGCCAGAGACAGGAAGTGGGACCTTCTGCATACCAAGCGGAGCCTCTCCCACGGAGGCACAGCTTTGTCCCCCAATGTGGACAGTGTAGAGCTGTGCAAACCCCTGGCGTGACTCAGTCGAAGGCTGCCTCCTAGGTACCCAGCATACGGGAAACACAGGGTGTGGTCATACAGCAAGCAGGATTTAGGGGCTCAGTTGTGATTTCCCATCTACCTGACCCCACCCAGCCAGCCCTTTTATCTTGATTTTAATTGGCTAGACATAGCCAATTAAAATTAAATTGATTTAATTATTGACATAGTCATGTTGAACACTGTACAAAGAAACAGCACAGTATGGCCTGTAATGTAATGTACTGTAATGTAGACTGCTTTGTGAACTTTGTGTTGTGGTATAAATATCCTAAACTCAACAAATAGTAGTGGCTTCATTTAGTGTTTGTGTGATAGAACACTGTTTGCAATCACTGGGCACAAATGATCAGTTTGATATTCTGTGTCAAGTTCTTTTCCCCTCTTTCCTTTTCATGAAATCGCCAATCCTCATCTACCTGGTTCCACCTAGCCAGCCCTTTTATCTTGCTTTTAATTGGCTGAACAATCTTATTGGCACAAGGATGTTGAGCAATGTTGGCTTTTATACAGGTTTTAGGCAATAAAATGAGCAGAGCTGTGGAAAGCTTGGAGGTCTCTCCACTGGGGAAGTCTAAGAAGCATTAGCATCCCTGTGTCATCTGCCTGTCAACATTTGCATGCCAGAGTTTTAAAAGCTCCTAATGGAAAAGAAAGGGAGACTTTTGTTTTAAAAGGAGAGTTATGTTGTCACATGCCAGGATGGATGGCTTGTATTCCAGCTGGCTAAGTTGGATCCCTTACAAACTATACGGGGGAGAAAAACGCTTCGGCAAGTGAGTGCAAGCTTAATCATCCAAGATGGAGGTTGTGCCCTCAGCCTGCGAAACTGGCTATAGACATTGAGTGGGAAGTGTTTTAGTCCAGGTGCTGCTATCAGATGTCTGAGCTGCAGAAGCAATGTGGGAAAGCAGGAATGGGATGAGACGGAGAACTGAGGGAGGGGGAGCTAGTTTGGGGGCTTGTTGTTGAGGTTCTGTTGCCCAACTCACTTGACCTCTGGGTGTTTGTTTGTTTTTGTCCCTCAGATGTAGCAGAGGGTCTGGATTCATGACGGTGGGGAAAGGCCTGCGACTGTCTCTATACCTGTTACCTCCTTCCAGAACCCCTTTCCTTGCCTTGCCAGAAGGAAAGGAGAATGCCAAAGGAGCAGGATAACTGAGATGGAGTAAATATATAATACCATGACTTAAACAAATATATTGTGGTTTTTCATGGTTAGCCAGTCTGATCACAGACTGTGCACTTTGTGGGTCAGGAATTTGGTTTGGGGCAGAAGGGATGGTGCCAGGAAAATTCTGCTCTACGTGAAGTTTAAATGCGTGCATTAATCTAATGTGAAGTACTGGAGGCTTTGGGGAAAGGGAATGTTTTTGTACTGAAGGCATCCGACTCAGATTTCAGATAGATTTCTGTCTCGGCATCCCACTCAACACCACCAAGCTCAGCTTCATGGTAATGGCTCAATCATTTGACCTAGGCCTTTTTGGGACCAAGCCCCGGAGGCTATTCCCATGATCGCCCCAAAGCGGGCTAAAGTGGGAGCTGTTTGACTCCTGGCAGCTACCCTCCATAAACACCCATCCCCTTAAACGAGGTTAGTGGAGCACGCACTCCACGAACCCCATTTACCCAATCATGAGGCGCAATGGATTCGCGCCACAGCAACTCCTGAGGAGAACCCCGCTGGGAGGCTGAAACAAGCCTCCCGGTCTTGGGGGTCTCCCCAGGATGCCACACACACTCACGTGGAGCATCCTGGGACTTCTGGGGGACTGGGGGGCCCCCGATCCCCACAGCCCCTGCCTGCTCCATGATGGAAGTGGCAATCGTGTGGGCAGCCGATTTGGCCGCCGAGGGCTTCCTGCTTGCTTGTGCTAAGCCCACCCTCCCCACTTAGCCCACCTCGGCTCTCCACACTGCTTATGTGGAGAGCCTCCCTGTCTGAAGTGTCAGCATTTAATGAGTAAACAGGTAGAAGGCAGTACTAATAGTGGTAAGTGGACACAGAACACACTAGCAACAGCTGCTGGAAGCGACTCTGTGCTGAAATAAGTATAGACCGTAGCTACCTCCCTTCCAAATTAGCTTAAATGTGTGGGCCTGGTTCATGGACTCGATGGCGATGATGGATATTTATATACCGCTTTTCAACAAAAGTCCCTACAGCAGTTTACAGAGATATAAAAATAAATAAAGCTGGCAACCTGTCCCCAAAGGGCTCACCATCTAAAAAAGAAACACAAGACAGACCCCAGCAACAGCCACTGGAGGGATGCTGTGCTGGGGATGGAGAGGGCCAGTTGCTCTCCCCCTGCTAAACAGAAGAGAATCCCCACTATCAGTATCATCTCAGGGGACAAATGTTCCTAGAGATTTTTGGCAATGCCGACCGCCCCCCGTCCCGCCAGAGATGGAAAAGCTGCGATCGCCTTGTTGCACTAACAGCTACCTCTGTGTTCTCACCTCTTCTTGATCCCCACTCTATCTATGTTTTCAGACAAAATGGAAATGCGCACAGTCATTTTTGCACAGAGGAAAGAGGTAGGGTCAAGGTTAACAATGAACAAATTGTCCTCTCTCCGTGGAGTAATCTTTGGAGGACATTCCTGCCTGTTTTAATTTCAATTCATCTGACAACATAGATAACATTTTATAGCTGTTTTTGGTTCTTTCCAAAGAACTTTCCAAAGCTTTTCAAACACCACTGGAAATCTGGCCACATCAGACCCAAATGGGCAGGACAATAAAGGCATGATAATTCTCCAAAAGCTAGGAGTATTACAGTGCTATCACATAATTTCCATCTCTAGGGGTATAGATGTCATCACAAATCACAGTGAGCATTCACCCCTCAGATGGTGCTGACCACTCCAGCTTGTAATCGAAGAGCCACCACTTTAAAAGGTGCCTCTGTGCCCAGTTTGCAAGTGTTTACTTTGGCAAGCTTCTCATACAAACACATTTTGAAAGGGATTAGATTCTTGTAGGTGACAGCTTCCATTCAAAACCTACTCATCTTCTGGTTCTGCGCTCAAAATATACATTATTTAAAAAATAAAAAAGCCTGATAGAGACTTTTGCTCCTCTCCATTTTTTTTAAATAAATGTTAAGATGGAATTAAATGACATGGGTGAGGATGCAAGAGAACAGTTGAAGTTCTAACAAGGTCCTCATGGATGGCATAATGACCTGCAGAGAATCTTGTGGCAGATAATGAGGTACGAACAAACAATAAATCACTTTCCTGCTACATTGTTAAGCATCGGGTCACCACCAGATCTTGACAATTGCCTGCAATGATCGGTGCTTAGAAGGCCGATGATTCAGTTTCTAGGAGATACTGGTGACAGGTGCTGTGGGCAAATGCTGCTTCAGCCTACCAAGAAATCCTTCTTGAAAGAAATTTGTCTCTCACCTGAGGGATAATTACCTCCTGTACCTGGAAATGCTTCATTCCAAATTGCAGTGGACTTGACTGTTCAGGTCATTTCGCTCTGAATGCTTTTGCACACATTCCACATTTCTTAACTCCCTGCGTTCAAAGGTGGTCGTGGGGGGTAGAGGCAGGAGGAAGCAGGAGGGGGGAGGGGTGTCTAAACCTTGCAAGGCTGACTGGACTGGGCAGACAGACCAAGCAGTGGCCAAAGGGCGGAAGAGGGCAGCATTCAAGCACCAGCAGCTATTCCGACCCAGGTCTAGCAAGGCAGTAAACTGGAGGCTGGAGATCGAAGGAGGAGCTGTGGAACCAGCAGAGACTGGCTGGAAATGGAGGGATTGGGTAGGAGAAAGGAGCTTTGCCCGGCCCTGCAGCTCAGGCTGGCCCTGATCCAAAGCAGGTGCTTGAGCTGGCCTCTCCCTCCTCCCAAGTAGAACCATTCGAAGGAAGGCCCTGTGCAGCTAGGCAAGCACTTGGCATCCAGTGTCGGAGTTCAGCCCGGGCACATCACCTCTGCTCCTGGTGTCCCAGTGAGCATTACGAAGTTGCCAGAAAATTTCCAAGCCACGCTCAGATAATGTCTGATGGATCTGAAGCAAAACTGGAAAGGAACTTAAGCCCTGCCTGCCACATATTTACCCCTCCACCTCCAAGCCCCATCACCCCCACTTGTCTTTCTTGTTTCTCCAACAAAAGCAGAAACATGGGAATGGAGGGGCGTCTCATGTCAGTAGTGTCCCAGCACTCCTTGCCCTGGCACACACTGGCCACTGCAGTGGGCCAAGCATGGGGTAGGGGAGAGATGGTCCCCAATTCTCCTATCATGGCTGGAGCAATAGGAAAGAGAGGTAACAGGGAAGGGGGAGACAGAAAGGTGGATGAACAAGTGAAAGGAAAGTACGTTGGGTAATTATTGGGGGTCTGTGGTAGGGACGTGTGAACAGGTTCGGAACTGAACCAATTTGCCATTGAACCAGTTCGGTTTGACGGCTTGATGCTGAATGGAACCCTGCCCCCAGTTTGATTCAGCTTTGAATCAAACCCCACAACCTGTTTGGGGGCGGAGGGGGGGTTGAAGTTTGTTTGTTTAATCAACTTACCCCCTCTGGGGGGCTGCTCCGGAGGTTCCCCCTCCCCCGCCGGCCTCCATTACTGCCAAAATCACCCAGTTCAGGTGGTCTTTGGCCTGTTCTGGGCCTGCCCTCAGTCGTGGTGGCCATTTTGGAGGCCACCATGCATGCCCAATGGACCTCTGCATGGTCTGGGTCATGACCTCTCCCAAGGCCTCAGAGAAGCCCTCTGGAGGGGGTAAGTTGTTTAAAATACTTTTAAAAAAACATCCACAACCCCCCTTGCTGAACTGAACCGAACCGGCAGGGGGAGTTTGAGGGGGTGCAAAACCAATCTGGCCCAGTCTGGTTCGAGTCCACTTTGGACTCAGACCAAAGCAGGCCAGCCAGTTTTGTGCACACCCATAGTCTGTGGGAGGGGTCCCCCCTGACCCTGTCATTCTTTTAATAACACCTTTGCAGGTACAACATGGTCCAAACTCAGTTTGGAATCGGATTTAAAAAACAAAACAAAACATGAGCTATTATCTGAGTAAGGGGAAACAGACTGAACTGCAGGTCTGGTTGTGGGGGTTCTCCTATCGCCATTGATAGAAAAAATTCCCCTCCAGGCATTGAAACTTTCTTGAATCACCAATGTGTGAACTGGCTATTATTCACCTTATGAAAGTAAGGAAACAGCCCTTTAAAAATCTACTCAGCAGCGCTGTGGAAAATTAAATGGACACCTCGAATTTTAGGAGCTTGCTCTTGCTAACACTCATATCTCTATCCAGTCCAATGCTTTTCAAATGGCATCTATAAAGTGATATTAGCGTAGCAGCTGGAGAAAATTTCTCAACAGCATTGGATCCCCCATATTTCACAAAGGTTTTGTCCCCTTCCAGAGTGTTTGCCTTTCCACATCTAGCATCATACTTCATTTTAAAAAACAAACAAATACTATTTATATAAGGTTTTCTTTTCTTTTAATAGTGTCCTTGAAAAAGCTGTCAAAGTAGTTGACACTTCCTAGCAAGATTTTAATGTGATGCTGAATTGTACAAGCTCAGAACATATCGGTATCCTTTTGTGCTCCATTCTAAACAAATATAGCAGAAGGGGTGTGTGGAACAGTTAAGGCGATTTCAATTAACTGACTCAATTCTCTCTTTGTTATTTTAGAGCACAGAGACCAGTATTAGCCAGGGGAAAGTGCTATTGCATCTAAATTACATCTTTCCCCAGCCTTTTCTTGAAAGGAGGGGAAAACATGCCCTGCTTGCTACAATTTGACAAGAAGGAAGATCAGGCACCAGGACTGCATTTTTATGATGTCTGGAGGAAAAAATATCCCTTTTAAGGGGAAATAAATGCAATAAAGTGGTCGTTTTCATTCACTGTCACCTAAAGGGATCTCAGAGCTATAAATTGTGACAATCCTCCCAAATCCATTTTTCCTCAAGAGCTGGCACAAGAAGGGATGCAACCATGACCTCCCTCCCTCCAGCTCCAGCACCCTCACACATCCAGGGCTCTCCTGCTCCCCCAAATGAATCCAGCCTTTGCCCTTTCTTGCCCCCCTGTGTGCCACACCCCTGTGCGATTCACCTCTCTTACCTCCTTCAAATATCATTTCAACATTCATCTTGTCCATAAAGCCTTTGGCATAACTCATAAGAACATAAGAATGTCACAACATAAGTAAACTCTGGGACAAAAAGTTGAGAGGGGCCCCTACCCCCCAACTGCCTTCTTGAGAGAGGTGCTGGGGGGGGAGTCAAGAGCAAGCTGTCAGCCCGCTGGGGGGCTCCCCTCCCTCAGGGGCCAGGGTGCTTTCCAGGTCACGCCCTACAACAGTGTCACTACATGTCCATGAAGTCTGCTTCCATACTGCTTGTGTTTCTACATCACAGTCCCTGCATTGTCTGCAAGGTGCCGTTCACATTTCCGAAGCCTTCTTTCGGGTTTTATCTTTGTGTTACAGTACTACAATGCTGCAAAAAAGAAAGAAAAAGTCCTATTTTCCCATTGCAGGAGGTTTGCACAAGCTAGAAAAGACTGCTCCCCCTGCTGGTGGCTTTGCACAACACCCCTTAATTTACGGTTTCAAGACGATCCCACCAATCCAAAGTAAACTACTACTGAACAGCATGTAATCTGGAAAGCGCCCAGGGGGGCATTTTTCCGCCCGTGTTCATTTGCAGCTACACTCCTGATCTCCACTCCTCGCTCTGCTAAAACGATACTATAGTGCTATATGGTGCTATAACACTCTGCTATAATGATGCCTAAGTAATATGACTGAAATGCACAGATATCTCTCCCTTGCCTCCATTCCCCTCCCCTTCCCCTGTTGTCCTCCATGGACAGCCCAGCTTAGTTGCATCCCTGGAGCATCCAAAGTGGTTGATCTCTAAAAGCCTGCTAATTTTTAAAAATGGAAAATGGTTGGAAGATGAGGTGCTGGGGAAAAGCAGAGGAGGGATGTCATAAGGAAGATGTGCATGGTTGCTGAAGCAATGTCACAGCAAATGGAGTCCACAAGGGAGAGGACAAGAGTTGCTGTAGAAACTGGCAAAGAAACAGATACTTGGATGTCATCTGTTAGTGACCAGAAAAACGAGGGCAGCGCTCCTGAACATGGTCACACAGGCAGAGAGATGTGAACTACCAGATATCATCAGAGCATAATGAGAAATTGCAGAGCACTGAGCTGAGAAGGGATTGGTGCCTACCTCTCTCTCCTGCTGGGAATCCATTGAGACCATTTCTTTGTCAATGTCCTTTTTATAAGAAAAGATGTAGTAGTAGTCACAGTAAACAGAGCATGCATTATATTTAGTATCACAAATCCAAACAAAGGCTGTGAACATACTAAAAATAAGAAGGACCAATGACACAGGGAAGCTGTGGAGAGCTTGGTATAGGTACAGCAAGGCCAGAGGGATTTGGTGTTCCCAGCGATAATCCACGCCTCCTTCTCTGAATGCTCAGCTTTCATTGAAAGAAGTCAGTGCCAGGCCTTTTACTTATGCAGATATATATATATATTTTTTAAAGACGAACATTCAGGCAGGATATTACCCAATAAGAAGTAATACAGATAAATAAGTGTAAACAAGAAACCTTTATCTCATTTAGCCAAAGGACATCAAAACAAAAACAATAGGAGAATAATGGTAGAAATGGTGTGGAATAGAATAAACTTTAAATGTTAGGCTTCCTTCATTCATCTTTTGAAAATTCTGCAATATCCCCTGCCCCACCCGCCACACTCCCTATTAGGTTCCCTTCACCAAATGATGATGATGATGATGATGATGATGATGATGATGATGAAAAGCTGTGGCAGAAAAAGACCCAAATCATCCCAGTGGTAATTGGCGCCCTGGGTGCAGTTCCAAAAGACCTTGAAGAGCACCTCAACACCATAGGGGCCACAGAAATCACCATCAGCCAATTACAAAAAGCAACTTTACTGGGAACAGCCTATATTCTGTGATGATATCTATAACAACAGCAACAACATTGACAATAAAATTCAGCCATCCCAGGTCCTTGGGAAGGACATTTTTGGTTCCATGCTGATTGGCCTATGTTCTCTTAGGTAGTTAGGTTTCCTGGTCATAACGACAGGTACAGTGCATATGGGAAGGAACCTCTTTATACACGGTTGATGGACCACAAGGACGATAAGCAGGAGCCCACACGGTGATCGCCTTCTGACAGAATGGCACATAGTGGGTCCTCCAATCCTGGAGGGACAGCCAGCACCAGCCAATGGGCTGGTAGTCTTGGGAGGAGCTTCCTCCCTTATCTCTGGTTTGGGATGAAATCCAATCTGGATATAATGGAGGAGGGAACAGACCCTCAGTTGGGCAGGGGGGGGGGGAAGGTTGCTCTCTGATTACAGACTGCTGAACAGATTGGGCAAGAACCTGAGTGGCTTGCCCCGCCCCTGGATGGCAGCCAATGGAAACAGCCCCTTTGCCTCATGCTTCACTCGGCTCAGGATGGCGCAAACAAGCTGTGCCCAGGACAGGCTGAGCAAGCAGCTATAATATGCTTATGGGAAAGTGGGATACAATAACATGGAGAAAATGTACACTGTTTTTGAGAAATAATTTCAAAATCAAACTTTTCCGGTATGTCCACACTATGCTACAATTTTAATACGTCTATTCCAGTGCAACTGTTACGGCCTTCCTTTGAAAATCCCCCCAAGAGAATGCTGGGAATAACTGGAAATCTCTTGCCCCACTCACAGTACTCTACTTCCCGAGATCCCATGAGGAGTGGGAATGATTATTAACCCAGTATAAGTTTGTGGTGTAGACGATAGGTTGCTAATAGGAAACAGATCACTGGGAAACTGCTGGGCTGAGGGAGATTTAGGGGATACTATCTGACATGGAGAGAAAATTGGATATGAGGTGGGAGTGGAACTGAATGAAGAACAATATTTGTTTTGTGCAAAAAAGCAATCCTATCAGCTGTGAGGGAAGAGGTTGGCATATAGGAAATTGTATGTTGAAGGCTGCATGAAGCTAAAGGCAGATCAGCAACACACCCCTGGGCTGTCCATATGTAGCTGTATTCCTTTCCTGTTCGATCTTCCAACTTGGTTGGCATGACCTGAATTCTGAGAAGCTTCCTATTTCAATTTTTTTTAAAATGAAAAAAGGAAGTATAGATACACTGGGTGGCATCTCATGCCAACATTGTTTGCTGGGTTATAGGATGCAGAAATATTTTTGTTTGTTTCGAAATGCACATTTCAGAATTTCAGCTGGGGAAAGCGTAGATACACTGAGAGGAGATTGTGTTGTCAACCTCTCCTCTCCCCAAACAGCTTGTTTGCTTCATTCACTAGGATCATGCTATGAACTGCTTGTTTGCTTAGCAGAATCATGCACCTGTTTTTAATTTGTCAAATTTTGGAAGGACACTTCAGCTTGCAGATATTTTTTTGGTTTTGAGCAATGATGTGATTAAAAAACTGAAAAATGGAACCATGAACACTAAAGATGAGCTAAAAGCAAAACTGACAGAAAACAACTTCAGAAAATTGGCCTAAAGAGATTACTTGGCTTAGAAGTGCAAGGGGTGCAGGGAACAGGGGTTTGCTGAGGAGAACTTGTGGCTGTTCTCATGACCAGCCTAACCCTGCCTGTGCTGCCCTAAACAGGGCTAGCATGAGAAGCGTGGGATTCTCGTGGATCTCTCCGCTCCCTGCCCACCTTATCCCCTTAACAAACCCGGCTTTTAGCCGAGGTTAAGGGTGCTCTTGCACCCTTAACCCGGCCACTGGGAATCATGTGATTCCTCAGGCTGAATGCAGCCTAAGGAGTCACAGGGATGGGTGCATTGCAGCGAGGGATGCCTGGAGGCTGGAACAACAAGTTCCAATCCTGGATGCCTCCACCCTGCACCATGCTTCATGGAGCTGCACAGAGCAGGGCTGTCCATGTGGGTGTGAGGGAGGTGTGCTATGAAGGAAGGTTTGGTCATCTGGGGGGAAGGGAAGGTAAGTTCAGCCTTCCCACCATGCCCTCCCAGCCTGCCCAGGATGATCGTGTAACCCACCTCCTTATACCTCAGACCCAGGTGACCCCATTTTACTGGTGTCCCCATATCAGGAAGAACCAGAGGAACCAGAACCAGTACCTCCACCATGACATGAGGAGATGGCCCTGCCCTCATCTTCTGACTCGGAGGGGTCTCTGAGAGCCCAAGCAGAAGCTTTACTGCGCTGCCAGAGCCAACACTTAGAAAATCAGGTTTATTTCCAGGGGAAGTCCCCTTAAAGCAACAGAGCCTTTCTTGGGAATGGGCAGGCCAATCCACCACCTGGACAACAGCTATGAAAACTGACCAGCAGATCCAAGCAGCTGCTGGAGCAACATCCACCTCTGCTGCTGTATCCAGTTCTCTTGTTTTCCTGCTCAGAAAACAAGTTCCCTTGTTCTCCTGCTTGCTTTTCTGTTTGTACCATATGAACCTGCCAGGGCCCTCCATTCATCATCGCAGGCCCTGCTCATGGCACTGCCACTAACAGAGATCCAGTTGGTGGGGACTAGAGACAGGACCTTTTCAGTTGTGGCCCCTCGGCTTTGGAATGTCCTCCCTGAGGAGCTTTGCCAAGCTCCCTCCCTCAGTGTTTTTCAAAAAAACAACCAAACCCACTTCTTTTTAAAGAGGCTTTTTAATATCTGGTAGGTTCTTTAGTTCTTAGTTTTTATAATTCTCAATTTTTGGCCTTTAAAATTTTTAATCTGCAATTTAATACTGATTGTGGTTTTTAACCTGACTTGTAACTTGTTCACTTAATTTGGTTAATTTTATTGCTTGCATTGTATATTGTATCTATTTTATTGTTGTGAGCTGCCTCGAGCAGTAGGAGTGGTGTATAAATATTTGAAATACACAAATAATCTGAGGTCTTCACCCTTTTTGCTTTGGAGCTGTCTGAAGTCTGTGTCCCTGCCTTGCTGGAGGCCCTGACTTGGCCTAGAACAGGATGAACTGCGAGGGACCCTGAACAATACGGACAGCTGGAATGGATGCTGGAACTCCTGCACTTCATTGCTGTCTTCTCTCTGGCTTGAGGCTAGACTGGGCTCTGCATGCCAAAGGTCCCCGGTTCAGTCCCTGGCAGCATCTCCAGGTCGGGCTGAGAAAGACCCCCGCCTGAAACCTTGGAGAGTTGCTGCCAGTCAGTGCAGACGGTACTGAGCTGGGCAGAACAAGAGTCTGGCTCCGTCGGAGTAAGCTTCATATATTTATAATGATGGACTAGATAAATCTTCAGTCAGCTCCAGGAGGGCATTTCTTATGAATAAATAACTTCCTGATGGAGCAAAACAAAGCAAAAAACTGCACACACTTGTGTGTAGGGAACCTACTCTTCGATATCCTGAAAATATTCCAGTTGTGAAGGTCCAGTGTTAACAGTTTCTCCCCAATTGACAAGTGGCATGAATTGCTTAAAAAAAAAAAATCCTCTAATTGGATTGACAACTTGTGGCGATGTGTTGAATGTACCAGTGACTTGTCACATCATTAGGATGTTTCAAGTTCTTTTTTTCCGCAGAGCTGGTTCCAGACAGGATAATTGTTAATATTGGACAGATATAAACCACCCAGAACAACTCCTTCACTTAGGCCTAGTTATCACTCAGGTGGTCAAAATATGTATGAGCTGTACGGTTTTGCAAGTGAGGTCTTATATGGCTGAGTGTTCCTTCATACAAAATAAAGAAAAAAGCGGGGAAAGCCCTGCACACAGAAAACTGGGAACCCTGAGGAGAAGGCCGAACTAGAACCTTTACTCCTGACATGCTAGCTTTCTAAGTGCATTGGTTTTTGTAGAGAGGGCATGGGGTGGGGTGGGGGGGCTTGGCTCAGGTAGAGCTCATGCTGTGCACGCAAAAGATCCAGGCCCAGTTCATGACATTTCCTGCTGGAAGCAGCCCAGTTAAATGCATCTCCCCTGTTTTTTGCCCTTTATCATTTTCCCCTCCTCCGGAATTCCTTCTTTATTTCAAATCTCTCTCCCCACCCTTCCCTTTCTATCAGGAAGAGGAAAAGCAACATGATGCCATTTGGCCGTCCGTGGGAGGTTACCCTCTAACTGTGTTAGAAGGTGGGTCGCCTCTGAGAACAGGCCCCCAGTCTGCCGCCTGAAGGAGCCAGCTTCTTCGGGCGAGCTACATGGGAGGGCTGGCCCTGAGAACGACTCTGATTCAGTCCCTGGTATCTTTAGGTAGGCTGGGGCTATTCCCTACCTGAAACTCTGGAGAGTGCTGCTGCCGCTGCCGCCGCTGCTGCCAGTCTGTGAAGACAATACTGAGCATGATGGACCAATGGTCTGACTCAGTAGAAGGCAGCTTAATATGTTGGGAAAGGTTGTAGTTCCGTGATAAAGCACCTATTTGCATGTAGAATCCCTGGCGTCTCCATGTAGGAAAGATCCTTGTCTGAAACTCTCGAGCGCCTCTGTCAGTCAGTGTAGACAATGCTGACTTCGATGGACCAAAAAGGCGGCAACCTTTGTTCAATCACATGGACTCCCATCTGTAGCTTGAAGTCTAAACAGAGGTTGACTGCCTCATTGAAAACTGAAGAGTGTTTTGCTGTTTTCAATGGATGTAGTATTGTACAAGTGTAATATGCAATTTTAAGTAGCAGCAGAACAGCCCTTTCCTGCAACATCACAGGAACTGTTTTAGACACAATGGATTTGCAAAAATAAATAAATAAATAAATAAATAAATAAATAAATAAATAAATAAATTTCATAGGTCTCCATTTATTTGCAAAAAGCAAATTGATAGCCTCCTAATCTGAGCCCCCCCCCCCCTATTTCCTATTATTGGCAGTGACAGGCAAGAGCTTTTAGGACAGGAAACCACACCCATGGCATGGCTTAAATATCTGCTGTCACTACTCGATACTTCTTTAACCTGCGTCTCTGAGTCTGCAGTGCTTCATGCTTTCTTAGGCATGTGACCTGAACAAGATACACCAGGGGTTTTTCCCTTTAAAAACACTTTAAAAAATAAAACAAAATTATGCTTAAAAATAAGCATAGATTTCTGGATACATTTGTGCCAGCAATGTGTAACACTGAAGTTTGACAGAGAGGGCATGCCCGCTTCAGCTCTTGCTTGTGGGCTTCCCAGAGGCATCTGGTGGGCCACTGTGTGAGGCAGGAGGCTGGACTGGGTGGGCCTCCTTGGGCCTGATCCAGCAGGGCTGTTGTCCTTATGTTCTTCCTCTTTGCCTCTGTTTATCTTATGGTTGTATTTTGTGACCTCTCTCTTCTATCGCCTTAGTCTTCACAACCCTAAGGGATCCATTCCTTCCCTGCCCTTTTCTTTCCTCTCTCCCACCTTCACATTCAGAATCCCCTTATTTCTTCCTTCCCGTCCCTTAACCTCACCCTCCCCTCCAGCCCCAAACTGCCTCCCCCTCGCCAACTGCCTCACCTCCCCCAAGATTCTAAACGGGGTTTCCCTGCTGATGTGCAGGGCCTGTTCCCTGTCAATCAACTGCATGGCTTCTTTCATCTTCGAAACCATTCTAACCTTCCTAGCAAACACATTTTAAAAGAAAATCACACAGAGAAAATAGTATTGTCTATTTTGTCACCACACACACACTCCCCCGCACACGAGAAAATGTATATATACTGGATGAACAAGACATTTTTTCATCTATAGACTCATGACCCTTACACCTCATGGATTGAATTTGGCACAAGCCATCTTACATCCACCTGCAATGTCTGTCAATCATTTTTTTCCTGTCACCTGCCCTGAAACTCTGCAAATACAGTATTCGTAATTGCCACTGTGTGCACTGTACATGTCCACATATTGTTTTCTTTAAATCTTTTGGTTGCTGACGAAGGCATGAGCCAAAACATTCAACTAAAATTGGGTTTCCTCTAATTGCGTCCCTGTTATCAGTCAACCTTTTGTACAATATATAGTATCCTTCAATATTATTTCTAAAGCAAATTTTGAAAATGTGTGAATGTTCACAATAACATTCTCTTGCCAAATTTGCAGATGTGTACCAAATTACTTTGCTGGTTTCTTCTTGTCCACCCAACTGTTAGGACAGATCCATTTCTATTGCCTTCAGAGTGCTGGCATTCTCCATCCCTAGGGCCCAGCTAACGTTGATCCAGGTTCTCTTGGCTTTAAGAGGCATCTCCATCACAATGTATTCTCTTCTGTACACAACAGTGAGTTATGTTAGAGATGCTAAGAAACAGACCTTTTGTTTTCCTCCTGCAAGGAGTAGTGTGGTTTCTAGACTATAATTGGATAGCTTGAGATGTTGACATTTTTCCCATTCTGACAGCCAAATCAATGTTATTGAAAGCGGTTTGTAGGCGTTCATGACAGCCTCAGGATTAATACCACTAGCCTGTCTCAAAATGGCTGCTGTTTATAGGCAGGTAAAATAGTAATGGGATTCTGTGGGTGAATTTAGGGATGCTTTAAGTAGATAGTAAAATAGCTGCTGCTGCTGCCGATAACAATGGGCAGAATCCAGCAAGCCCTTTTGCTGTGCAGCCTCCATTCATTCTGCCCGAGTTCATTGAAAGAAAGGAAGGATACGTGGCATTGTTACTTGTTAGACTGAGCCCTCAGGGCTGCTTCACATTATGGGAATTAACTGGTATATATCTGTAAACCACATGCACCAAACAGTTCCTTTTCATGTGTGAAGCCACACGAGTTATTTTAAATCACATATACCCTGCATGTGCACATTGTACATGGTATGGAGAGAGTGAATCGAGAGAACATTTTCTCCCTCTCACATAACACCAGAACCAGGGGTCATCCCATGAAACTGATTGCCAAGAAACGTAGGACTGACAAAAGGAAGTACTTTCCCCATACAATACAATTAACGTGTGGAATTCTCTGCCACAACTTTGCATACACACAACTTTGCATATAGGGAATAATGTTTTGCATGTGCAATGAGGAGAGGCAATTTTTGCTGATTTCCCCCTTCACTCTGCAGCTACCTATTTCTCATGAAAATATGTCCCTGAAGGTACCACAACCAACAGAGACATAATTTTGAGAGGCTGAAAAAGCAAGGGAGGAATCAGCAAGATTTCACCCTCCCCCGCCCCACCACTGCACACACAAAACGTTATTTTGCATGTGCAATGTTAGTTTGGATGTTGTTCACTATGGCTGGTAGAATTTGGGGAAAGTTGTCCCCACAACCACCTGGCAAACACAAGCTTTCTTGACACATACAAATGGGGTGTGCACAGGGGGTATCTTGAAACAGCTCTACTTATTTCGATTTGATTTTGTCTCTTTGGGTATAATGTAATATAATGAACTACGCCAGTTCATCAAAATTCGTCGTCAGACCAAACATTAAGCCAAAAAAGAGAGGAGGGGGAACCAAAAGGGTCTTGTAGGGCATGATGGCAAAGATATAGATTGCAATTATCTCAAAACGCACCCAAGGCAACAGTGATGGAGAAGCGCTCCCTTTGAAAATGCAAATGCCAGCAGTTTCTCTCTCTCTCTCTCTCTCTCCCCTTGCTAAGTCAGGAGTAGCAGTAAGCACTCAAGCAAAAACAACCTTGTAATCTGTCTAGCACTTGTACCATTTTGTGCTAGTTTAGAAAGGAGCATCAAAGACTATCCTTTAGAAGGAGCATCAAAGACATTCTTTTCATAGGCATGGAACAGAGGACCTGCCTGCCTGCCTTCCTGCCTGCCTGCCTTCCTCTTCCTCCCTCCCTCTTTCCCTCCCTCCTTCCTTCCTTCCACTCACATCAGATGGGGGAAATACCTTTATGCACCTGTGGAAGTCTGATTCTCGCTAGCCTGCTGTGAGTTAATCAGATATGGCACCAAATTATTTGGGGTTGGCTTCCTTGAAATTAGAAACTCTTGTCAAAAATGTTCCACCATCCTACATTAAAGAGAGTCATTAGAGCATGTGTAACCTTTCCCTGTAAGCGGTAATGAAAAGTAGTTGGCAGTTCTAGGCTCAGTCGGTTTATTCATACATCGGAGTCTTTTCAAATGCATGTGAATTCTTGGTAACTCTCTTTTATGCCCTTAGCTATAACATATTTGGGGCTGTCTTTGTCAGAAAATCCCCCTATAAGATCTTAAGAGTCTGAGCTCATGACATTAATATAGTCAAAGATGAAAATACAGCTTCATGATCATTTTATTTCCCCTTCTGCTTTTATCTGCAAGGGGGAAAAATTGAAGCAGTGTAGCAGCCACAACAGGAGAAATTATGTCACTTTATCTCTGAAAAGTGCACAGCTGACTGACTGAATAACCTGCACAGATAATATGCTAATAAAATGGATCTGGACTGTATAAAATTGGATTGGCCATAAACGGCTTCCTGAAGGAAAAGAGCCTTGCTTTGCATGAGACTATCTACGTGATCCTTCCCCCCACTTCACTTAACAAGAAATTCATTGTAATTAAAATAAAAATGAAATGGCTTTCAGTATCTTCTCCACAGAGAGTTTATCAAGGCAATAGTCGACCTATTTGAAGCCTGGCAATTTGTATCCAATAAGATATTTATGCAAATATGTCTATTATTTCCCCAAGCAGGAAGAGGCCCATATTTTTATTGCTTTTCCCCCTACTTCTTTCGTAATGGAAACTCATAGGTAATGAATAATCTCTGGATTCAGAGAAGAGATAATTTAAATTATCCTGTCTTTAGCAGGTAAGGTGGCTTAAAGGTTAAGGGAGCTTTTGGCTGAGGGAATTTGCAGGGTCGCCGTTTTGCTCTGTTGTGATTTGGGGATTCTCACACTGCCAGCAAAAAGTGTTTGATGCTATGTTTGGAAGAGTGATAGGTTACCTGCTACAGAGCCAAAGAATCATAGATCTGGAAGCTACAAAATGGATTGTCTAGATGAAGGAAATATCTATCAATAGCAAGGATATCTAAGAAAGGGCTCAACAAAACCAATCAAGCTAAGGGTGTCAAAAACACAATGAAGCAGGCTTCCACCCTCTCCAAAGAGCTCAAGGCAGTGCACACAGTAGTCCCCCAGACCCTTATCCTCACAACAGTCAATGAGGTAGATTAGGCTGCAAGACAGCGGATGGGTTTGCATGATCACCACCACACAACCACTCCTGGTGAATGTGTTGTGCAAAACCGCAAAACCGCCAGTTGCCGTGCTGTCCGCCCAACCTTTTCCCAACTTCTGCCCAACTTCCATAACCAAGATTTGAAGTTTGATGCAGACTTTTCGGAAAATTTGAGCAAAGGATGTGGGAACTGGTAGTTGGCAAGTTTGTATGTTACAACCACCAGAGGTAACCTCTGCTAACTTGGCAAAGAGGCACCTTCTAACGTGGTGATTCTCTTTATTTAGCGGGGAGAGTCACTGGCCCTCTCCACCCCCAGCACAGCATCCCTCCAGTGGCTGTTGCTGTTACCTATCCTATGTTTCTTTTTAGATTGTGAACCCTTTGGGGACAAGGATCCGTCTTATTTATTTATTATTTCTCTGTGTAAACCGCCCTGAGCCATTTTTGGAAGGGAATAAATAAATAAATAAGATCAGGCTCATCAGTGATCTCTTGTTCCTGGTCTATTGACTTGGAGGAGAATCTGTGGACTTGGAGGAGAATCATTTTTTCACTGTGCTCCTTGACTTCCATTACTAGAGTTTGCAGATCATCTGCATTCTCAGCTATCAGAGTGGTGTCAACAGCGTAGCACAGGTTATTGGTGTTTCCTCCTCCAACTTTAAAACCACTCAACATGAATATGTTGAATAGCCATTGTTAAAATATTTCACCAGCAATGGCAAATAACCAGTAATGAAAAATATCAAGGGCAGGCCATATACCCTGTTATGTGGCATGGACTGGGCCAAGGTGGAGGTAAGTCCACTTCATCGCCCTAGGAAGAGTCAGGGCAATTGTTTTGGGTTTCCTAGGTTGGTCCATCTGTACATTCCCTCACCTTAGCTGTGTTGTGAGAATTGTTTGTGTTCCAACATGGACAGGTATGACACATCCCAAATGGACTTTTCATGGTAAATAGCTGAAGCATATGTATTGAGGCTATTCCCATGATCAGTGGAAAGAGAGCTAAGCTCCCTTAGCCCGCTTTCCGTCAATTGTGGGAACCACCAGGCTCACGGGTGAACCTGGTGCTCCCAAGGTGGCTAGCCCACCTAGGACACCCTCGGCTTAAATGAGGTTAACAGAGCGAACATTCTGTTAAGCTCATTTATTTGCTCGTGTGTTGCCATGGTGTGCGGCGACAGATGAGCAGACCCCCAGCCGAGAGGCTGCAAGGAGCCTCCCAGTCTCGGGGGTCTCTCCAGGATGCCCCATGCACCCATGTGGGGACTTCTGGGACTTCTGGGGGCCACGTGGCCCCTGATCCCTGCAGCCCCTCCTGGCTCCGTGACAGAGCCAGCAGTCGTGTGGGTGGCCGGATCACCCCAGACTGCCTTTTGATCATCTATTTTTGATCAGGGGAGAGCTAAGCCCATTCTCCCTGCAGACCTGACAGAAGCTCTTCTCATGAATCATAGGAACATAGGAAGCTGCCTTATACTGAGTCAGACCCTTGGTCCATCTAGCTCAGTATTGTCTACACAGACTGGCAGCGGCTTCTCCAAGGTTGCAGGCAGGAGTCTCTCTCAGCCCTCTCTTGGAGATGCTGCCAGGGAGGGAACTTGGAATCTTCTTTCTCTTCCCAGAGCGGCTCCATCCCCTCAGGGGAATCTCTTCCAGTGCTCACACTTCTAGTCTCCCTTTCATATGCAACCAGGGTGGACCCTGCTTAGTTAAAGGGACAAGCCATGCTTGCTACCACAAGACCAGCTCTCCTCTCCAAAAAAAAATAAACCAATCATGTTTTTGATAGTGGATACAGTGGATTCTGGGTGTGGGCAAAG
The DNA here is from genome assembly GCF_027244095.1 of Hemicordylus capensis. NCBI lineage: Eukaryota > Metazoa > Chordata > Lepidosauria > Squamata > Cordylidae > Hemicordylus > Hemicordylus capensis. Next base: position 27,777,411 of record NC_069667.1, read on the forward strand.
TACAAAGAAAAGTTTCCATAACAAATTCCTTATCCTCTGGGCATCTATTTCTCAGCATAGATCTGAGGCATCCTTTTTCTGTGCTTTTAGGAGGCTCTTGCTTCATCATGCAAGAATTTCATTACAATTAATCTCCTGCGACAGAAAACCCTCTATCGTTAGGCAACTGCTCTCAGTTTTGATAGTCTGTATCTATTTCAATTTTATTGCCACGTGGAATGAAATGGACGAAGATGCTGCTGCGTAGCCACAAATCAATGGAGGATTCTCAGATCAACTGCCATGAGGTTCATTCAGATAACTAAAATATTTCGGAGCTGTTGGCAGCCTCCCTGGCAGGAAACAATCCATTAGGGTCTGAAGAGAGGAGAACAGATAAAACTTAGGCAGGATGTCAAATTATCCCATCTCCTGCATTCCTACTGATAAGATTGCTGTGTCTGGACAAAGCACTTACTTGCTGATCTCCCAAGTTCTGCTCAGAAATGATTCCCGGTTGGGCTTCTTCACATGTATCTACACTGAGATTAAACAGAGATTTGTGTGTTTATTCTGTAACTGTCAGTGCAGGGCTAGAGGCAGGGTGCCAAGGGGCCATACCCTCCCACACTGCAGACAAAAGAAGAGACTGTCTTCTGTACTTAGAAGGCCTCTCTTCTCATAATATCAAGGATCTACGGCAGGTCTGGAATCGCCCCCCTCCCACATTTTCTATGGTGAACACGTGTGTGTGTGTTTGGGGTTTTTTTTTTTTGGCAGCGAGGAGTGGATATACTCCAAGAATTTTCTCAGACTAATGGTGACTGCCACTCCCCCTCGGAGGAAATTAATGGCAGCTAGCAGGTGTTGGCCACTGAGAAGAGCTCCACACCACCATTGCTGCATCAAAGGGATGGTGAGCTGGGATATTGAAAGGCTAACAGGACAGCCACCTGCCAGCAACCAACAGTAACGCTTCCCCTGAAACATTATCAGAATTTATCTAGGTCCCCTTGAAATTTTGCCTGCCACCTAAAAATTGAGTTCAAACATTCTTCAATGAGAATAAGCACGCAGGAAGTGCTGGACCGACCAGGTCAGTACCCTGACTGGCAGCAGCTCTCCAAGGTTACAGACAGGAGACGGTCCCAGCCCTACTGGAAAATGCTGCCAGGGAGTGAGCTGGGGACCTTCTGAATGCAAGCAGGTGCTCTACCACTGCTCTCTGTACCACTGTCCCCATCCCCTGAGGGAAATACCTTACAGCAGACAGAGCTCGCATGTAGTCACCCATCTAAAAGCAAACCCTGCTTAGCAAAGGGAACAATTCGTGCTTATTACCACAGACCAGCTGCCCTTTCCACCTTCAGCTCTGCAGTAGGATCCCTTCTTGATTCTGATGAAGGTTGTGCAATGCATGCTATGCCTTAGTGTCTGTGCACATGAATTTGTATGCACACAACAGTCTACGGTCAAGGTACAGGTTTGTATAAACACCAGAGTACACCTCCAGAAATATTTTATAGTTCTGAAAAATCTAGGCTTCTTCAAAAAGCTGTCCCAAACATTTGAAAGAGAAGGGAGCAAAATTCCTAGTTTTTTATTGCTGGTCAATGACCTAAATAAAGATATCTATCTATCTATCCTAGTTTTTTAAATAGCACAGCTGTAGAATAGCCTGTTACAAACATCACTTATTCTGACAGGTTTCTAGATTTTGTTCTCCATGTGTGGTATTTTTTGTGAGGTCGTTGGGTTTTTGGGGGTTTGTTGTTGTTGTTATTTAATGCAGGTGTGACATATTTAGATGGTGGATCGGGGCTGACGGAGTGCTGTGCAGATAAAATTTAGGATGTGGCAGCTGAGTGAAGAACACATTAAACATTTTGAATCTTGCAGTGGAGAATACAAAATAAACCTTTTCACAAGCTTTTGCTACGACAATCATGTGTTTCTTATCTTTAGAATTTAGACCATCTTGAGACTCAATAATGTGACTTATTGAAACATCAAAACATTACCTGGCTTGGGCCTTCAGCTCATTTTAGTGCTTTTAAAAAAATGCAGCTCAGTAGTTCAGAGTTATTTGGAACTGATTTTGAAACAATAAATTATGGGATTGACACCTCTTTTTGAAGAGGAAGCAAGTTTGACCCATTGTGTTTCTTTTGCTGCTTTCTGTAATGTACAAAGCAGTTTCTAAGGCCGATGCAATTCCTTGAGAGGGTTGCTGCATCATCTGCATATAGCAGAGTGGCAGTGTGTCTCCCAGCAAGTTTAAGGGGTTGAAAATCCAGGTTGTTGAGCTGGCCCACCACTGGGTTAATGTAGACATTGAAAAGGAGTGGGGCATCCCTTGGCATAGTCTAATGTAGATAGCATAAATAAATAGGAAGCTGCCCTTGAGTCAGAACCTTGGTCCATCAGGCTCAGTACTGTCTACACTGACTGGCAGCAGTTCTCCAGAGTTTCAAGCAGGGGTCTTTCCTAGCCCTATCTGGAAATACAGGGGGATTGAACTTGGGATCGTCTGTATGCAAATCAAGTGCTCTACAATTGAACTGTGGCCCCATACTCTTCATACACCTATAATTCTGTTACACACTCAAGTCCTTGAGATGGAGCGGGCTACATACCAACATTTCCCTTGGTGAACAACTGGTGATTTATGCAAAAAAGAAGAAGCTATTTACAGTAGCATCCTTATCACTCTGTACAAGCCAAGGGTACAGAATAATTGCCAGCATATCCTTGCAATCCTTCCGTGGCCTTGAGAATTATATTTGAATTCATCCTGCACTCATCTTTGCTCTCTTTCGGCTTAAATAAATAAATTTAAAAAAAAAAACCTTGGTGTGACTGACCTGCAATCATTTTTGTCCTTTCTAGTATTGCTAGCGCTTGGACAAAGCAAAAAACATAATGAAATACTAACAAGGCTGTATTCTACAGCTCCTTCTTTTCACTTCTCTCAATATATACCGAAGGTTTATTATTGTGTTCTGAATATTTGCAAAGATGTTCTCTTTTCAGATTTGCTTTAGGATAGCTTAACTTTTTAAATGGAATGGTCATCTTAATATCTTAATAATCGAGAAATTGAATTATCTGCATGACTAGGCAGGTGTGACCCATCTTTTGCAAGCATATGTAAGGTGTGAACATCCGTGGGGAGCACCGATTCAATTTTAGGTTCCACTTGAGTACACCACAGCATGGTAGATATGAGTTCAATCTTAATGGTACAGAAAAAGGGAGACGCTCAGGGAAGGTGAAGAGAAACCTATTTGAACCTAATTAAAAAGGCTCAAATTAAACAAAAAACAAAAAACACATGTACACACAGCCAGATGGCAAATTTTTTGAGTGACCTAAAATGGAATATATTTAATATGTGACATTCTTGAAGGGCATATGCAAACAATATCTTCAGGGAATGAGAGATATATAGCATTTATAACTCTTCTATGTGTGCATCTGGTTTATACATGTGACAGAATGAAATGCTAGGGTTCTCTGGTGGTAAAATGGACTGTATCACTTTGGAATTATAGGGGGGAGAATAATATTGTTGAATGTTCCCTTCCTTAACACCCTGCAGGTATGAAACTAGTACATCAAGGAGCTTCATCCATTGTATAGCTTCATTCTAGACCAGGCCTAAGAAAAGCATTTTGCATGACTTCTTTTGAGATGAAGAATTCACCATGCTGTGATATTCCCTTACAATGTTTACATAATGAAGGGGTAGTGTGATGCCATCTTCTTGTTATTATTAACCATGTTAAATCAATACACTCTGGGAGGGGGATATATGTCCAAAAGCAATGATGTTTGGCAGGACATTGGTAACCTACCACATGTAGTACATGAAAATGCTTCACTGTGAGAGAGTAGGGGGCAAAACTCACCTCATGGTGGATTTCCCACCACAGAAATGGTTACAGGTATTGGCCCAAGGGGTTAGCGACGTTGGTGAAGTTGGAATCCTAATATACACTAGAGCAGGATTGAAATGTCTTCTGAACCAGAGAAGAGAGGTAAAAAAGAAGAAACAGCAGCTGTGGGAAATCACCAGCAGAGCTTCCAGGAAGAACCACTGGAGGAGGAATCCAAGCAGCTGTTCCCCACACACACCCAGTGCTCGAGATGGTGAAACAACCTTCTATGGGAATGCCAGTGTTTGCAGGGACAGCGGCAGGCATTCCTAAAACTTGCCAAACTCAATGTTTGGACTGCTAAGTCCATTCTGCCCTGAGCTGCAGGAAGACAGAGGCCTGGGCAGCCAATAGCTATGGCCAGATTGGGGTTGTGACCTCTGAGGTCACAGAGTCATCATGTGGACCAATATATGCTTCAGACCCAAGGAGGCAATCATGGCCATTGAGGCCTATTGCATTGCTCTCGAATCATGTTTATTGATATTAATATGTGAAGGGGAAAGGCATTTGAAAACTTAACCCACATCCCTGGCATAATGCACAACTGTTGCCACGGAGGGGACTTTCGACTCTTATCTGATCCATTTATACCTGTGGTTCTGCTGGCTTCTTTAGGAAGAAGAGCATAATAGATTAAACCGTTAACCTTTCTCCGCATAATAGAGACTTGTAACTAAATAATATCCAATGCTGGGTGTGAATAAAATATCCATGTTTCTAATATGGCCATTATTATCCAAGCAGTCTTTGAAGCTGAGAGCATAAATCAACGGTGTTGTGCGTGTTTGTTTGTTTTAAAGAAATGTTGCATCGCTGCTCTTCTTGGGGGACATTCACTCTCACTGTAGGGAGTTCATTAATACATAAAGATTTTAAAGATCTGATATGAACTCTGCTTGTTAACCAGCTTTGAGCTATGTTGTAAGAATGGATGACGAAGACCAACAATAAAACTGTGTTCCGAATGCAGAACAAATTGCCTGTTAGTAATGCTGGCAAATATGTGACCTCTAGCAAGACCATGAAAAGGATTGAACACAGGGCTGTCCATTAGAATTGGCTTCTTCTGCTTCTTCTTCTTCTTTTTGCGAATGCACCTATGCAGTCCCTTTCAACAGAGCTGCTGACCAGCCCATGAAGGCTCCATTGTCACTCCAGTTCACTCAGAGAAGGTGAATTGCTTATCCAGCTGACTTTTAGATGACTTCTAGATTTCTAGGAGACTTCTAGAGGCTACTCCTATGTGCTTCTATAGGTGATTGCTGTGTTAGTAATAAAGACTGCTATAGAAGAACAAGCATTCATGAAAAGTGGAAGAAGAGAGCATAATTAATGTATAGAATTCCTTGCCATGGGATGTGGTGATGGCCACTGGTTTGGATGGCTTTAGGAAGGGCTCAGATAAATTCATGGAGGACAGGCCTATCAATGGCTACTATTCTGGTGGCCATAGGCCACCTCCAGCCTCAGAGGCACGATGGCTCTCAATACCAGTTGCAGGGGAGCAACAGCAGGAGAGAGGGCATGCCCTCACCTCTTGCCTGTGGGCTCCCGACAGAGGCATCTGGAGGGCCTCTGTGTCAAACAGGATGCTGGACTAGATAGGCCTTGGGCCTGATCCAGCAGGGCTGTTCTTATGTTCTAAGAGAGAAATGCTGTGGTAACTGGAATTTCTCCAAAATGAAATTCAGAGAGCATTTCAAGATGTTTCCAAGGAGAAATGTAAACATGAAGAGAATTTCAGGTTTCTTCTCAAGAAGTAAGTTCAGAGAATTTTTTGGAGATGCTTTGTCCACATCCCCAGTTGACCCAGAATATTCTTGTGCTTGAAGCTGGCCACCAAATGCTGCCTCCCACATTCCCCCCCCCCGCCACATGCATTCATCCCATGCTTCTGCTTCTGCCGCTAATTAAGAGAGCAGCAACATCTGCACAGCACATTGCTGCTCTTTTTGCCCTGCCGCCTCCACTACCCACTAGGCTAGTTCACACAATAAATTGTAGCTTGGAATGACGGGAGTTGTAGTTCAGCGACACTTGGAGTACCGTGAGTTGGGAGCCCCTGGTCTACACTGACCAGCAGAGCTCTCTAGGGGTGAGCAAACAGGTTTGACTCTGAACCAGTTTGGTATTGAACCGATTCAGTTTGAAGGTCCGGAGGCTAGCCGACCCCCACACCCTGATTTGGCTCGACCCTGGACCGAACACCCCCAGCCCTATCTGGACCCCACCTCTCTCTCAGCCCTGTCTGGAGACGCTGACAGGAACTGAGCGTGGGACCCTCTGCATGCTGAGCAGATGCACTACCACTGAGCTGGGGCCCCATCTCCATTTTAAAAGAACTATTAGAATGTTAAGTATTATTATGAAGTCACTAATTCAAGACACACTGCAATCTCCCCTCTTGGACAGGGAGCAGGGAGGAATGAAAATAAATCATTTGGTGACAGGGATGTCAAATAAAAATTATTTAAAATTTAATTTTTTATTTCCCTGAACCATTTTTAGTAAAAGGAGAGAGAAGAAAACCCAGCTGACATGCTGCCCAACTTTACATTTATGTTGCAACATTGCAATTGTACAATTGCACAAGAGTTCAAATTGTGCAAAAAGTGTGCAGCCAGAGTTATGCGATGTGGCCATTGTTGCCAGTGGCCGTAGAGTTGCACAACTCTGGTTATGTGGTTTTTGCAATTGCTCGATTTCTGCTCTTGTGCAACTGTGGAAACGCGACGTTACAATGTGAACATAAAGTTGTGCAGGAGGTCAGCTGCCATCAACAAAGCAGTTCCTGTCAATTAAGAAGCGTACAAAATAAACAGTCAAGAACAGCAAAATGCTCCCGAATGCTGCCGGGACTGCAGAATTGGGTAGTATGAACCCAACAGGGAGACTCATTATAACAGTGCTCCCAGTGTGAATACTTATATTATTGCCTGCTTTCATACCTGGAGGCTTCATACAAGGTTAGTGCCATTGAATAAGCTGTATGATTATTACTTAGAGGAGCTTGGTTCTCCTTTAAAGCAAACAGTGTGTGTGATGGTGGAGTGTTCTGCTTCCCACAATTCCTGTGTTAGCAGAGCCTCTGGTAACCCTCTAATTTGTGCCTGAATAGAATCTTGATAATGATGATGATGATGATAATAATAATAATAATAATAATAATAATAATAATAATAATAATAATAATAATAACAGGGATATTGTTGGCATTATAAGGTGTCATGCTAATGAGTACATTTTAAAAAATGTGTTTTCTTGTTTAAGGAGAAATATATTCATTGGCTGCCTTCCTTACCACCTTTCCTGCTGTGGAATACTTGAAGGCTTGCAGGTTTTACCCATTAAGTACTAAGTCTGAATAGAAACCACATATTTATTTCAATGATCCAAACAAAGTGACCCCCACCACCACCACCACCCAATTTGGATTATCCCTGCTGAGTTGTATTTTGGTAATGCACAAGCAGGTTGGGCTCAGTGTTGTTTTCTGTTCTGAAAAGCACCTCCTCTTTTGTAGCTTGTATTTGACAGTGAAGTAATTATAAGGGTGTCTTTAAATTAATCCAGACAAGAACGAGTTGTTTATAATGGGCAGTAGGGTGGTTATCCACGTGAGGGCGCTTCCTAGGGTACTCAGAAGAACCCACTGCTGACTGCAGTGTCTTTCTCTTTTGCCACAGCCTCCATGTGATGGTTGTGGTGGAGCCATTTCCCTCGTCGACACTTCCCTCTGCTCTCCCATCTGTCCAGGTGAGCTTCTCCATGATCCACAGTGGGGCTCGGTAGGATTGGACCATGGATGGCAGTTTGCCAAGGACCTACTAAAGCCTGGAGCTGGTCTCCATGAGCAGCCCTAGTACCAGTAAAATTGCGGGGTGTGTGTCTGTCTTGAATGGGGCCACACTTTTCCAGTGTCAGGAAGCTGAGCCATGGGCAGCAGTCACTAGGGGGCACAAGTCCAAAGCCAGGACTGGGAGAGCCACACACCAGGGATCAAGCCAGGTAGACAACCAGGAGCCAAAGGGTCCAGACAGGAGCTGAGAGTCTCAGCGACAAGCCACAGATCAAGCCAAGTAAGTCATCAGGAGCTAGAGGGTCAAGCAGGTAATCAGGCGTTCAAGCCAAGGCAAGGTCAAACCAAGGAGACAGGAGAGATGCTGGCCACATTCACATGTAATGCAGACCCAATGGACCCACAGTTCTGTGCCCCTCCCTGCAGACTCCCGCCCAAATTTAGACGTTCTGGAGTACATCTTCTCTGCAGTCACCAAGACTACAGAGAGGCAGGGGAACAGACTGCAAGGGCTTCCTTCTTGCTTGAAGGACAGCCTGCTCAGCCAATCAGGGAGGGAGGGTGGAAGGAGCTTCCTCCCTCAACTCCAGTCCAGCTGAGTTCAGTCTTCAGTGCTGCATTTGAATGGAATGGAGGCTTCCTGGACTCTCAGTTTGGAACAGCCAAACTCTCTGCAAACTGAGGGGTCAAATTGGATTCTCCTGAGCGGAACCTTAGGCCATGCTACCGATGGGACCAGAGTTGCACACATTCAGACACAATGGTAAGGAAACCGTGAGTCCCTGCAACTCTGGTCCCCCATTACATGCGAATGTGGCCACTGAGACAACCACACCAAAACAAGAGAACCTTGGTACTGAGGCAAGGCCTGCTGCTTCTTAGAGGAAAAGTGCAGGGCCTGTCTAGGGTTCCAGCAGCCTAGGGGTCTGCTGCAATGTAGCAGACAGCGACAAGGGCCAGCCGTGTGCAAAGCCTTTGAGCAGGCACAGCATGGCACTCAGAAAGGACATGTTCATAGCTGGGGAGCTAGGAACGTTGCTCCTGGATGCACAGAATGCAGCACTTGTTTGTCCGAAGCATGTTTGATCGGCTTTGGGTAGGTGATTTACAGACTACTATTTTTTAATGTTGGTTGAATAGGTCTTGCACAGAAGGGATGCAAAGTAACTAAAATGGACAGGACAAATTTCTTCCAGTGCTAGTAGAAGGGAACTGAAGGTCCATAGCATCGCTTAGAGCTGCTTATAGTAATTGACCTTTGACGACTTCAACCCCTCCTGCTTCTCTCAATTACTAAGTCTGGGCTCTTCCTTACAGCTGGTACACTTGACTGAGCCTCGTTTGATGATGGTATATAAATACTATATGGCTTTAGAGGCCACAGAGCAAGCATTCGGCCGATGGTTTAATAAGATGTGCTTTTCACTGAAGGAGGGGCAAAGGAAGACCCCCTTGGCAATTGTCGCTTTCGTGCCCTTATTTCTGGCATTGTGGACACCTCCTGCATCATCCATGGTCTGAGAGCAAATGATACATAGACCCCTTGCTGAAGCTAAGCAGGCTTTTAGAGAGGCTCTGTAGCTCAGTGATATGATATGATAAATCTTTATTTCGGTCATTGTCCAGAAAACACTGCAGCTCTATGGTAGAGTTCTTGCTTTGCATGTGGTCCCAGTACAGGCAATACTGAATGAGATGGATGAAGGGTATGACTCAGTAGAAGGTAGACTCCTCGGTCTAGGTATGATTATTGCCTGGTTAGGTGATTGCCTGGGAACCCCAAGTGTCCAGAGCTCCATGATGGAAACAAAAGTGATATAAATGTTATAACAATGGTTGGGGGGACCATATTGAGCTCTGTGGAAGAAGAGTGGGATAAAAGTGTAATTGCTTAACAGCACCAGCCTAACCATAGCAAGGATGCAGGTTGACATACTCACACTTTTTGCCATTTCTGGGATTATATTATTCTCACAGCAGCCCTGTGAGATGGGTTAAATTGAGAATGACTGGTCAACTTATTGGGGAAGGGGTTGTAGCTCAGGGTCAGAGCATCTCATTTGCATGCAGGAGGCCCCAGGTCCGATCCCTGGCATCTTTCCTGCTAGAAGGAAGCTTCATTTGGTGTTTCCCCACAACCCAAACAAATCCCCACCCTCCTCAATGGCCCCAAACCAAGTCGATCCATGTGAATCCCAGGTACATCCCAGGCACATCCCCAGTGGAGACCCTAGTTTGTTTGTTGCACGCACACACACACACGCACACACACACACTGCAGCCTGAGGTCAACCAGAGTTCAGCGCACATGTGCAAGAAGCCTAACGAAAGTGTTGTCCAACGGCACAGCCACTCTGGCCAACATTTCCCCTTTCCACAAATTCAGAAGGGGAAGCTTGCTGTTCTCCCTGCTCCCAGGAAAAATCTAGCCCAGGGCTACGCAGCCTCTGGCACTCCAGCTGCTGCCGCCTGCAACTCCTACCACCCACAGCCACTATTTATTTGGGCCAATGTCTTCATCTGTGTCTGGGAGAGGCCATAGCTCAGTAGTAGTGCACACCCAGGTGGTCCATTCCCTGGCATCTCCTGGGAGCGCTGGAGGCGACCCGTTTCAAACTGCTGCCAGCCAGTGTAGGCAATACTGAAACAGATGGACCGGTGGTCTGATTTCAAGGCAGCTTCATAAGGCAGCTTTATAAGTCCATATGATGTGGACCCAGGAGACCAAGATTCACATCCCTGCTCAACCACAAAGCTTAGTGGGTGATGGGAAGGAACACAGGAAGCTGCCTTATACTGAGTCAGACCCTTGGTCCATCTAGGCCAGTCCTGTCTACTCTGACTGTCAGCAGCACTCCAACGTTTCAGGCAAGGGGTATTTCCCTGACCTACCCGGAGATGCTGCCAAGGACTGAACCTGGGACCTTCTGCATGTGTTGTATGATATAACCACGGATTAAACACTCCCACCATTACATTAGCCACCTAATGGCACAGAGGGGAAATGACTTGACTAGCAAGCAAGAGGTTGCCAGTTCGAATCCCCACTGGTATGTGTCCCAGACTATGGGAAGCACCTCTATCAGGCGGCAGCAATCTAGGTAGATGCTGAAAGGCATCATCTCATACTGCACGGGAGATGGCCATGGTCAACCCCTCCTGTATTCTAGCAAAAGAGAAGCCTATCATGCTGAGGTTTCCTGCTGCTGTGCTCAGCCCTGAGGGCTGTCAATGCAAGGGGGTGGGGGCAGATGTGGGGGATGGCAGGCTGGCAATAATCCAGAGGGATTCCACGGAGACCTCCCTCCCTGTAACACGTTTCCTAAACTGAGGGACAGCAGAAGATCTGAGAACTTTATAGATGGCAGTGGCCTAAGGTTGCTTCTCTGGTGTCACCTGGGAATCCTTCTAAAGCCTGGGAATACTTCTGAAGAATCTGCTGCTAGCATCCTCCTGCAATGGTGGTGGTGGTGCAGCATTATAATGCAGAATTATAATGGTGGTGCAGCACTGTAATGCCTAGCCAATTCAAGACCCAGGCTGTATCTGAGAGCCAATATCTGATGCTCTCCTCAGATGGCTTCGCTGGTGCCTCAGTCAGGCAAGCATCTGGGATCAGGACCCCTGGTAACCTCAGAACAGAGAGAATAATTAATCTTCTATTTGGGTGTAGGAAGAAACAACATTGTGTCACTGGGAGAGGCACCAGGTGTGTGTGTGTGTGTGTGTGTGTGTGTGTGTGTGTGTGTGTGAATACTCAAGATGTGGTGAATACAATTGCATAGTATACTAATGTGTTTCTTTTTTAAATGTCGGAATTCATCATTCTGCTCTCTGTCAACAAAGAAGTGGGTTCTTTTCTATTCCTGCCGGCTGTTCAAGGAACTGCCAGTGTAACGAGAATGTCACACGCAAGGATGTCAGCTCTTAGTGAGGCTTTTGAGAGTATTTCAATTTTAGAGGATGGTTGAAGGGCGAAAATTGCGAGACTTCACAGCAAAATGGATCGAATGCCCACCTTTTAAATTTGTTTTAAAAATAACATTTCTGTCTGTCAGATTTATGAAGAGCATCTTGAAAACATGACTGCCGCCAGCGAGAACACAAACAGCTAAGAAAGCAAGCGGCAAACTTCTCAGTACTGTTTTCTCTCTCACCACCCGCAGAGCTCTTTAGCCAACCTCTTGATTTGGGGCTGTTTAAATGATTGGTCTTAAATAAAGTCATAGCGTCATCCCTTGAGTCTGGAAACGATGCAGATACATCTATGTTTTCCCCAAAAGTCTTAATAGATTTTTGTGGGGAGCACTCACTATGCCTTGCTATAGTTGGGTAGAGTGTAAAATACATCAAGTAGACCATATTATTCCCAATTGGTAATTTCACATTACATGATGACAAATGGACATTTGCCATTGTGTTTACATGCAGTAGGGAGTCTCCATTCCTCTGGTTTCCTGATGCATGTACCAATTCATCAAATGTTTGCTTTATATTCAGGATGTAATGAATTAGGCTTCCTAGAGTAGCATGCACCTCCATGTTACAGATATTTGTCACACACACATGTTATGGTTTCAACCCAGCCACCATTATAGGGCATGTAGCCATAGCTCAGCGGAAAGCATCAGCTTGGCCTGCAGAAGGCCCCAGGTTCAATCCCTGGCCTGTCCAGATAGGCGGGGAGAGACTCCTCCTGCCTGAAACTTTGGAGAGCTGTTGCCAGGGTAGGCAATACTGAGCTAGATGGATCTGTGCTACTGTGCTCTCAGCGAAGGAAGACATTCTCTAGCTTGTATGAGAAGTAGCTTGTTGTAGTTATCAGCATTTATTTCAAACCCACTGGCATTCCAAAAAGGGCCCAGAAACTGTATAAACCCACTACATGCTCTAGAGAGCCCTCTTTGTCTCCAGAGATACATGGTCTTGCTGTCATCCTGGAGTCTTTGTGGGTTATATATTCAAACCAACAGGCACTGCTTTGTGGGAGAGCTAGTACTGTGATAGCGAGCATGAATTGTTCCTTTTGCTAAGCAAGGTCTGCTCCAGTTTCCATTTGGTTGGGTGACTACAGGTGAGCACTGTCTGCTGTATGAGATTCCCCTTAGGGGGTGGTGCCAGGGCTCAGTGTCAGAGCATCTGCATGCAGAAGGTCCCAGGTCCAGTTGGGCCTGAGACAGACCCCTGCCTGACACCCTGGGGAAGCCTCTGCTGGTTAGTGTAGACCAGGGATTCTCAGCGTTGAGTCCCCAGATGTTCTTGGACTTCAACTCCCCTAATCCCTAGCCCCAGTGGCCTTTGGTTGGGGATTAGGGGAGTTGAAGTCCAATTACATCTGGGGACCCAACGTTGAGAATCCCTGGTATAGACAATGCTGAGCTAGATGGACCAATAGTCTGACTTGGTGTAGGGCAGCTTCCTATATTCTTGTATAACCATGTTAGCACCAGAATGAAAGAGGGTCAGAAGGGGTATGAGTTTTGTCCCACATATTAGATGCCTGACAGAGAAACAATGGTATACTTCGCATAAATGCTGCCCGGCTCACCACATTTCCTCTGGAATAGGTCACATTGATGTTGATGGAGCTTACTTTCAAGTAAGTGTGTGTTGGAATGTAGTCTTCTTTGGATTTCCAGCTTCAGCTATGTGGGGCGGAAAGACAGGTAGGTCGCTACTTGTAGGGTGATGCTTGCTGCCTTGCCTGTTTCCTCTGCAGTAGCCATCCTATAAAGTGGCACAGCGAATTCTGCAAATCCATGGGGGCTTTGGGCTCGTGTTTATTAACAGCAGACCTTCCAACCACATGTCAAACTTTTGAAAGAGAATTTCAAAAGCAGTCTGTGTGATATGGTCTGCCATTCAGTGGAAAGCATATTTCTGAACCCCTCCGGGCTTGCACAAGCCTTAGATGTGCTTAGCTCTTTGGATCCTGGCCTACATTTTTAAATTGACATGCAAACCATTTTACATGTTCATATAAAACATGCCATGTGCCAAGTGTCCCTTAGGCTTGTGCTTTTCCAGACCTCAATGGCTTTGTATATCAATGGCTTTATTACTGGAGAATTTTTAGTACAAGTGAGGTTTCGTTCCAACCACATTGTGCATTCACAAAGAAGTAGCTTTCACATTTTGGTCTCTGCAGGGGGACTGAAAAGAAAAAATAATTTAAAAAGCTTGCGAATATGACAAGCAAAACTCTTTTTAATCTGAGAAAATTTGACAAACCGAATGCCGAGGTAACTATGCTACCTCTGGCGGGAAATGCTATGTTCATGTGTCAGCTATCAAGCCATGGGTTCATTGCACAAAAATATCAGCCCCCACATAAAGACTGATAGAGAGCACGGCCCTTATATATTTCCTTTTTGATGCATAGCTTTGAGACGATGTCAAGGAAGTTGTTTCATAAACGGTATTAATAATCTATCACTTTCAGGCATTTGAATGAATTCAGATATTTGAGTCAGCTTCATCAAAATGATAAGCCATTCATTTCCTTCTCAAATGAGCTGGTGATTGGAAATGTCATTGTTTGGATCACCGATTATGGCAACGTTGCTCAAACCACTTTTCCCCCTCCCCCAAGGAAATGGTTTGATTACTGGCATGTCACACTAACAGCAAATACGTGAAGGCAGACAGAATCCAATACACCGGAAGGACATGCCTTCTCTGTGAACTGCGTGTGCAGAAAGGAGGCTGCTTCCATGAATGTTCAGCAGCATAGAGGGGGTCAAGGGCGGTGCCACTACATGCATGTGTATCCCTCTTTTTCTCCACTGCAACTGCCCTTCTCTTCCGTAGTGATAGATCAACCAACTGTCCTATGAGGAGAGGAAGAAAATAAGCCAGAGAGCTGAAGCCTCCCTGTCACCATCACCATCACCATCACCATCACCATCACCATTAATTCCTGCATGGAGCATGGGGTTATATTAGAAGACCTCCAAGATCCCTTCCAACTATAAAATGCTATTATTCTCCTATCCCCACCTGTTTCTGCTTCTTCAAGTGCACCTGGACCTGGCCAGTGAGCAGGAAGAAGAAAAGTGTTCAAGGTAGACCCCCACACACACCCTGTTATTCAATAGTTTAAAGATTGTATTATTAGTTTTATGTAATCCTGACCCTCAGGGTGCCATGTTGGCTGTGGAGTTGGGTAAAAACGCCTTAAATAAATAAAAATATAGGCTATACTGAAGCAGACTGAGAGGCGAATAAGAAAAAAATATGCACATCTTTATACTAACAATAATTATTACAACCCTCTCTTGATTGTGAAATTTCTTGCTGGTATGCTCAAGAGAAATATGAATTATAATGACTTCACTTGCAAACCTCAAGTGTTTTATTGTTGTGTCAGTCTTCTTCTTCAGATACTCAGCAGTAACAACAGTATGAGGGTCCTTTCCACCATTAGCCTGCAGGCCACACCAACCATATTTTCTGATTTGGAAATGTGGAGAGAAAAATGCTTTAAGGTAGTGGCTCCGAATGGTAGAACAGGGAAGAAGTAATTTAACCATCAGAGGAAAACAAGACACTTGGTAGAAGAACATGCTCACTCAGTCAAGCCCTGAAAAGAATGCCATATTTACCCAAATAGATGGCAACTCTGAACTTAAGGTGACCCTGCAATTTCAAAGAACATCAAAGAACTTGGGCGATGGGCAAGTGGGGGGCCTCATCTTGGTTTCAGGTAAATAAGCTATTATCAGGTCCCTTTTTAGCTTCAAATATTTAGCTTGCCTGAGCCAAACAGATTGCAGCTTCCCCCAGTGACATTCAGTTTAGTGTGTCAAACCAAACTTGAAGCAAACACTCAAAGCAGTTCAGAGAGTAGTTTTATTTTCAGTGGACCTGAATGGAACCCAAAGCTGAAGCCTCTTGGTTGCCTTGAACCTGAATGAGAACGGAACCCTTAAACGTAACAAGGGTAACTGTTTCACAACAAGTGAACGTAAGAACAGCTCTGCTGGATCAGGCTCAAGACCCACCTAGTCCAGCATCTTGTTTCACACAATCTTTTTTTTTCAGACTGTGAGTCCTTTGGGGACAGGCGGCCATCTCATTTATGTATTATTTAATTTTCTATGTAAACCACTTTGGGAACTTTGGTTGAAGAGTGGTATAGAAACATTCTTCATCTTTCTTTGCTGTTGCCACACAGTGGTCCACCAAGATGCCTCCAAGAAGCCCACAGGCAGGGGGTGAGGGCTTGCCCCCTCTCCTTCCATTGCTCCCCTGCAACTGGTATTTGCTCTCCTGCAACTGGTATTTGTGGTTCATAGGAACACAGGAAGCTGCCTTATGCTGAGTCAGACCCTTAGTCCATCTAGCTCTGTATTGTTTATACAGACTGGCAGCAGCTCTCCAAGGTTTCAGGCAGGAGTCTCTCCCAGCCCTACCTGGAGATGCTGCCAGGGACTGAACCTGGGACCTTCTGCACGCAAAACACGTGCTCTACCAATGAGCTATGACCCCATCCCCAAAGGTGGCCTACATTGGTCTCCCATCCAGGCACTGACCACACAAAGACCTGCTTAGCTTCATCAAGGTGGTCACTTCATGTGCCCTTAGGTCTTGGCTGGGCAAGAGGCTGGATTTCTTCTGTAAATTAAGGGGACCTGTACTGGGGTCATGCATATGGCAGTGTTCTGATGTTGGAGGAAATGAACAGGTGTGCAATGTATTTTTAAACATACCTGCCAAAGATTTTAGACACACACATAAAACATGTAATGCACACAGTGTCCCTCAGGGCTGAGCTTTTTTTCAGACCTTGGTGGGCTTCTATACAATATCAGTGGCTCTATTACAGAAGAATTTTCAGCCCAAGTGAGGTTTCATGGCAACAAAATTGCACATTCACAGAAGTTGCTTTCACAGGTCTCTGCAGGGGACTGAGGAGAGGAGAGGAGGAAAGCCGGATAATAGATGACAAGCAAATCTCTTTTGAATCTGAGAAAATTTGACCTAAGGAGGGAAATGCTCCATTCATGCATCACCTATCAAGACATGGGTTCATTGCACAAAATATCCGCTCCGAGATAAAAATGGAAAGAAAGCATGGCCCTTATTCATTTCCCTTTTGATGTGCAGCTTTGAGACGAAGCCAGGCAAAATGCTCATAAGGCATATTAATAATCTATCATTTGCAGGCATGCAAATGAACTCACATGTTTAATTCAAGAGGATGACGGCTAGGAAAAGGTGGCCACTGGATCAACACAGATTGCATAGATATGTCCCCTGCTAAGGGAGCAAAGAGGCACTTGGAAAAGTAGTGGTTCTCTTTATTGAGCAGGGGGAAAGCAATTGGCCCGCTCCACCCCCAGCACAGCACCCCTCCAGTGGCTGTTGCTGGTGTCTATCCTGTGTTTCTTTTTTACACTGGGAGCCCTTTGGGGACAGGGAGCCATTTTATTTATTTATTTATTTTTATTTCTCTGTGTAAACTGCTTTGGAAACTTTTGTTGAAAAGCGGTATATAAATATTGGTCGTAAATATTCGTCATATTTATATTTGTCATATAACCCCTGCTAACTGGATAAAGAGGCACCTTTTAATGTGGTGATTCCCTTTATTTAGCAGGGGGAGAGTAACTGGCCCTCTCCACCCCCAGCACAGGACCTCCAGTGACTGTTGCTGGTCTCTATCTTACGTTTCTTTTTAGATTGTGAACCCTTTGGGGACAGGGATCCATCTTATTTGTTTGTTATTTCTCTGTGTAAACCGCCCTGAGCCATTTTTGGAAGGGCGGTATAGAAATTGAATTAATAATAATAATAATATTGCACCACGTGGCATATTGCACGACATGGCAGCCATGACATGGGCTGCCATCCAGCCTACGTTGTTCAATAGTACTACTCAGGATTTAGTCTAAAGGACTACTTAATTTCAATAGGATGTCTTGTCCAATAATTTAGTCAGGATGTCAGCCATGGAGAAGGAAGCTGGTCTAAAGAGATCCCAGAAACAATGGCATTGATAACAGTCATTGATAAGAGTTTGGGGGTGGGGGTCAAAGAAAAAGCATGAGGAGCAATTCCTTACTTAAATTATTTCTTGTGGAGGAGATAAACTTGTGAGGGGAAAGCACTTCGGGGTAACTCCTCAAATGTTTAAGAGATTTGCACCCATGGTCCGTGGTCCAAATGTTATGTTCACCACAAGGACCGTTATGTTTATTTATTATTACATTTCTATCCCACTCTTCCTCCGAGGAGCCAAGAGCGGTGTACATGGTTATTTTTATCCTCCCAACAACCCTGTTTCTGTTTGGTCAATGACTGTAAATAAAATTACTAACTACTACTACAACCCTGTGAGGTAGGTTAGGCTGAGAAATGTGTGACTGGCCCAAAGTCACCCAGTGACTTTCATGGCTGAGTGGGGATTTGAACTCAGGTCTCCCCGGTCCTAGTCCAACACTCTAACCACTACATTTGTGTCGTGTAGGCATTTGAGTTTTCAAAATGCCTGCACTCCAGTCATATTATTTAGTAGAACTATGTGAATCCTTTCCAGAAAGGAAGTTTCAACCAGTACAAAACCACATAGGTGTGGGTCAGTGTGAACATACTACATCTCTTCTGGGATATTTGCACAGGTTATGAGTTTTAATGTATGAACGTGCCTTATACTGGGTCAGACTCTTGGTCCATCTAGCTGATTGGCAGCCTGTCTCTCAGGGAAGGGTCTTTCACAGCCCTACCTGGAGACACAAGGGTTGAACCTGGGACCTTCTGGAAGTAAACATGTGCTTGACCATTTAGCTATGGCCCTATTCCCAGTTTGCTTTTGGAACCAGTTCAAACGACTGATTTTGATCAACACAGCTTGGGGACTGACTATTTCAGGGACCATATGAATCCCTCCAAACTTTAAACTCAGCTGATGCGACTTTGCCCATGGTGATATCTTTTCAAGTAGTAAGATTGACTTCTAACAGGATCATGACCTTTTTTATTTGGCTTTGACCTTCTTGCTTAAGAGTTTCAGTTATATTAATTTTTGCTCTCTTTCCAAAGACATATGCATTGTTATCGACATGTAAACACTTTTTAAAATTAATCAAGTCTTCCAGATTTACCTGGAAGTATGTTGTTTTGTGTTTTCACCCGTGGCTCTGAATTTGTTCTAAGCTGTTTTAATATGTTTTTAACATTGATTTATTGTTTTATGTGGGAACGTGTTAAACTCATTGGCTGACATCCAGGCTAAGTTAACTCAATAGTACTAATGAATTACTCTAAAGGACTACTTAATTTATATAGGATTATTGAGGAGTAATTTAGTGGGGATGTCAGTCACTATCTGGAAATAACTTGGGAACATATTTGGCTGAAATGTGCCTTATAAACAAGGGCTTGGTTAACACAATAGTTCAGATCTGGGTTTAATGTGAGTTACTGACTTTAGTGTAGGGATGTGCACAGAATAGGATTTCCATTCTATTCTGGAATCAGAATGGAACGGGAATGCCCTGGACCATTCTGTCGAAATAACTGGCTGAGCTGGTTCCGACGGAATGAGTTCAGAACTCTTGGAATGTTTGAATGGTCCGAGCAATGTGAGGGCAGTGGCAGGGTGGGCCGTGAGAGAACTAAAATCATTACCTGGTTGCCGCTTGCACCTGTGAGCCCCTGCAAGCAGCGGAACCCCACCTGGCATCTCCCATTGGGGCTGCCCCACCTAAGGCGCTCTGCTGACAGCCGAGCTGGAAACGGAATGCAAATCCTGTTCCATGCACATCCCGACACTAAAGTCAGTAGCCCACATTAAAACTAGATTTGAACAATTGTGTGAATCAGACCGAATTAATAAATAAGTGAATAAAATAGTAAAGTTGTCCACCCCCACAGGTGGCACACACACATGTGTATGCACACATTTTGTTATGGTTTCCATTCATGGTTTTGTTCATGGCTATGTTTTTATGATCTTTGTTTAATATTTAAGCCGTGTTGTTTCTTTTCAAGAGAAAAGCAGGTCAGGAATCTTTAAAAATAAAATAGATGCATATTTTCTAGGTTCTAGGTTCATATGTATCTATTTTCGAGAAGAGGTATATATGTTCTATGATGCTTTGAAAAAGAAAAAAAATATTTTTTGCATTGAAAACCAACACCAACAATTATTTCATACATTGCTAGTAGGACAAGTGACAAAAGCAGAGTGACTGTTTCTCATTTCTGGAGTTTTGTTAGTCTTTCTTGGTGACAGTGGAGCAAATGATGACAGGCCAGCCACACGGAGTTGTTCTGCAGCAAAACTACAATAAATGACTGGGTACGAGGCTGAATGCATAAAGACATTGAACAGGCTGCTTTCAGAATGATGCTGTGACCAGAGATGATTTCCATGTTTATCTTGCAATTGTCTTTTAGCTCCAATCTCAACATAGTTAGGAACAAAAAATGCTGAACAGAACATGGACATACTAGCAGTGGGGGGTGGGGGTGGGGGAATAAAAAGTGCCCAAGTCATTCATATTTAATGGGGTTTGTAACCATACTTGACCTTTTTACTGATTCCGGAATGGAAGATTTTTTTAAAAATATGGAGGAGCCAATTAAAATGCATCCTTTGACAATGCATTAAAGGTCATTTCGGCTGCTCCATATTATCACCAACTATCTAGTCATGGCATGGCTGTGTGCCACAGACTAGGGATTATGATGAGGACCAGCATGTTTAAATCTATGGAAAACATCCTGCCTGAAATGTGTCTTTTCGTCGTATCTTTCATCTTTAACTAAGATTTGTACCTCTTGTTTGAAGTGCACCTCAACATGGATGCTGGGGAATTATAAGGTGAACGAGGTTGGCCTGAAACCCTTTTTATTGACCTGTCTGTTTGTATCTGTTCATCTGAGCGGTTAGGTACATTGGGCATATGGCAAAAGGCACAACCCATTAAGTGGTGCAAGCCACATCCTTTCACTGGGTTTTGTGCCGGAGACTGATTACATATCACACAAGACTTATTTGAAATATGAAGGCACAATTAACTGTGCCAGTGTACAACCTCTCGGAGAAGAGGGGTGCGCTCTGTCTCTGCCTGCCTGCTGCTGCTCTAACATGCTCCATCCTATGTTGGTCAGAGACAGGTAGATGTTGGTTTTGCCTGATGCCAGCCCGACATTGGCAATTATCTTCAGGTTCACACAACTGAAAATTGGGAGCATGTGCACTGCAGGAATCTAGGAATTAATGATTACTGGAAATTATTGCATTGTGTGAACTGGCACCTTGTATTAACAACAGTAGGCTCTATAAAATGTGGTGGTGATGATCAGGGGCTTTGCTTGGCTAATAGGAGAGCCAAGGATGCATTTAGCATGTCAAAGCTCTTTCTACTGACAACTGGCAGGTCTTGCTCAGCTCTCCTTTAGCTGGTTATTTCACCAAGCACTACCAGATACTGTATGTTCAGACTTATCTTTGCAATCATAAGGACTAGAAAGTTGAAGTTCTCAGTCAACTACCAGGATGCTCCACTTGGGATGTACCATCATGGGAGTTATAAAGTCCTGTATACACTGCAAACCGTTGTTGAATTTTTTCAATGATAGTGCAATTGTAGAATTTAAAAATTCATCTAATTTTACACCACCATAATTTTTTGAACCTCCTTCCGCCCCCATTTCTCTGCTATGTAAATCTCTGTGAACCTTTTGCTGAAAACCTCCCTCCCTCCCTCCTTCTCTGCACATATTCTAAAATAAAATAATTTACTTACTCTTTCTTCTAACAGGAATACAAACACATTTTAATAACCTATAAATTATAGGTTTAATAAACCAGACAAAAACAAATGTGCTCTATCCAACACCAGTCATAAGTCACTGCAACTTTAGGAGTGCTTATTTATTAGAGGAATACAATACACTCACACTGGCTACAGGCTATTTGATACACTGATATTGCTTTTGCTTCTTCTAGGAACAGCCATATGTAGACTTTTTTGGGGGTGGGGGTGGGGGGATATTCCAAGCCATCTTCAGACATGTTGCCTTTTGGTGGGTGCTTTCAATATTCTCCAGATACGGCAGAGGAAAGGAAAGATGTGTGTCAGCTTGTCTTTTCCGTTCAGGTCACTGGCCCCAGCCACTTTCAATCTCTGTTTGCTCTACCTAGCCACGCAGAAGGACTGGAGGCCTCAGTTGAAGAGCAGGAAATCCAGCACCCTCGAACACTCTTCCCAACTGCTGTTCCATTCCAAAGAGTCTTTGCTGATCAGAGTGTCCCACCCATCCTTACGTATCCCAGTTGTCTTTCCCTGGGTGGCTAGTGACACCCCTCGTGAACCATTCCCATTCCCATTCCATCTTGCCTGTGTGCATCTCCTGACTGGTGTCCACTGTATGACTCTGCCAGGGCCCTCCGTTCATCATCTCAGGCCCTGCTCATGACCCCGCCACCAACAGAGGTCCGGTTGGCATGGACCAGAGACAGGGTCTTTTTGGTTGTGGCCCCTCGGCTTTGGAACGCCTTCCCTGAAGAGCTTCGCCATGTTCCCTCCCTCAGTGTTTTTTTTTTAAATCTTAAAATGCACCTTTTAAAGGAGGCCTTTTAATATCATAGTTATTTTGTTATATCTAGTAGGTTCTTTAGCTTCTTTAGCTTTTTATAATTTTCAGTTTTAATTTGAACATCAAAATAGTTTTTAATCTGACCTTTTTAAAACATTAATTTTATTACTTGTATCTGTGTCTATCTTATTGTTGTAAGCCACCCCAAGCAATATTGCACTGGAGGGGCGGGGTATAAATATTTTAAATAAGTAAATAAATAAATACACTCCCATCTTCCCCAGATATCTAGCAATTACTGTTAAAGGGAACGTCACTCCCGGCAACCTCCTATCTCTATCTTTTGCTACCAGCCCTGCTTCTAACTCTCTGCATACCAATTCCCTGCCAGTGCACAGTTTGTAACTAATATGTTAAATTTTTTGCCATCAGAGTTAGGGATGACCAGTACCTTAGATGGTGTTAAAAGAGGATTAATGAAGTTCACAGAGATGGATGTCAACCACTTGGCTACTTGTCTTGGTGGCTCAATAGAACCTCCATCTTCAGAAGCAGCCTACCACTGAATATCAGCTGCTGGGGAAAAACAGAAAGGCTATTGCCTTCACAAGCTGCTTGTGAGTTTTCTAAAGCCATCTGGTTGGCCTCTGTGGGAAGCAGGATGCTGGCCTGATCCAGCAGAGCTTTTCTTCCTTTCTTTTCTTCTAATAAGTTTTAAGCTTAGCTACTGGGAGATATAAATGCTGATTACATGCAAATGGGCAAAAGAAAGCTATGAAGCTTCCTTTTTAAGTGAAAAGCTGCATTAAGAGGGCTGTGATTTTGAGCTGTTGTGGGTGAATATGCACCAGGGGTTGCCTCTTCCCATATGAGCCTGTGGGCTGATTAAGATTGTCATCAGAGGCCTTTTTATCAATGATTTAAGATGAAGGGGTGGAGGAAATCCTCATTAAATTTGCAGATGACACAAAATTGGAAAGGATAGCCAACACCTCAGAAGAATGAATTAAAAAAAAACACAACCCACCGAAAATGACCTTGATAGAATGGAAAACTGGGCTAAAATTAATAAAATGAAATTAAAATGACAAGTGTAAAATTCTGTATGTAGGGGGAAAATGTAGAGATGTATGAAGCGGGGTGTTCTATTCCAGATCCTCTGGTGAGGCAGGGACCTGAGAGAGACAAATCTCAGGCAGATGCTGCAGGAAAGGGCTCAGGACCTCGGATAGCTCCAAGTAGGTAAGGAAAACAGCTGGGCACAGCAGGATAGATGCACATTGCTGCAGAGGATCCTTGGAACTGAGGGCTGGTGTTTATAGCTTCTGCCCCTTCCCACAGGGGTTTAGTGGACTGGGCCCACCCCTTTCCTGGGCGAAACTCTGCTATTCATTCATTCAATTTTATACCACCTTTCATAAGGCATCCCAAGGCAGTTTGCAAAGATTAAAATACAATAAAACTCCACAAAGATCATGTTTAAAACCTTAAAATCAGTTAAACCGTGAAAACCATAAAACACCAAAAACTATTAGAAGCAGAAGCAGGGAAGCTGAGAAACCTGGCAGCCCCTAAAGGGTAAAAGCTGGAACAAATAAAAAGGTCTTTAGTTGCTGTTAAAAATAGCCACAGATGGCAAAAAGTGGACATTCCCTGGGGGAGCATTCCAGAGCTCGGGGGCAACAACAGAGAAGGCACTGTCCCATATGCACAACAATTTAGCTGCTCTCAACATTGGCACATGGAGCAAAGGCCCCTCTGATGACCTTGTTGGGCAAGCAGAAAGCCTTGGGAGCAGGCCGTCCTTCAGATATCCAGGGCCCAAACCATTAAGGGCTTTAATGGTAATCACCAGCACTTGAACTGGATCCAGAAACAAATTGGCAGCCAGTGTAGCTCTTTCAGAAGAGGTGTGATATGCTCCAAGTGAGCAGTTCCAGAGATAACCCAGGTAGCTGCATTCTGTACCAACTGACTTTTCCAAATATTCTTCAAGGGCATCCCCACATAAAGTGCCTTGCAGTAATCCAGCCATGATGTTACTAAGGCTATTTAAAGGGTTCTTGCCAATTTTCTAAGTGCTGCTCCAGCTGTGCTTGAACTCCGCCACTTGGGCTGACAGGTCCTCGAAAACTCTTCCAACTCTTTGGATGAAGGCAGGGCTGTGACCTTGGGTTGTGGTGAGGGTTAGAAAACAGCTTATACATATTTGCTGCTATCCAGTTTAATATTACACACGTTTCATAATGTTTTGCATGTTCACTGAGAAAGAGGCCATGTTTGCTGATTCTTGCTTCTTGCTGCAGCTCTTTGTGCCACCTCAGAATATGTCCCGGAGGGTCCTGCAACTCTCAAAGTCATATTTTCAGGAGGCAAAGAGGGCTGCAGAGAGAAAGGGAGGACAATAATAATAATAATCCTGTCTCTTGTTGTATGCTGCATGCCATGTTAGTCCAAATGGAAGCCATTAAGAGAAAGAACATGAACAAATCTGGAGCTCTTGGAAGATGGGCGAAGGCTGTTCTGCAGTGGGTGGGATTCAGCAGGAAAATGGCTGGCATGCATCAAGCACCCCATCTCCCATTCCTCGCCACTCCTCCCCTCCAAATACATGCTTCCAGGTCGACTTGTTCTCCCCCCCCCTTTCATTTTTCAACCAGTCGAGGCTTCATTAAGAGCATTTGTGTGCTACATTCATTTTGCTCCCCACTCAGACGAGAAATCCCTCTTCAAACAGGAACTGACCACAGGACAGATGTTCTCTTTCTGGAGGCAGCTGCTGCACGCCACTCTCCCTCCTCTCCTGCTATGATGTGGTTAAGTGGGGAAGGCAATTGGTCTCTGGCTCATTTCCCTCTTTCTTGCAGCAATGGGGCTCCTGGCAGCAAGGGGGGAGCAGAGATGAATCGCCACAGAGCATGGGGATGCCCAAGGAGAGACGGGGGAGAGCAACGTCTGGCGCAGGGAGCCGTGAAGAAGTCTGGGAGTTAATGATGACAGCTCCCTGCATTTTTCAGGGAGTGGAATGCATGTGTGTGTGTGTGTGTTTCTTTTCTCCCTTACAGTCCTTACACAAGTGTGGTCATTTTGCTGGGTGGGATCCAAAATGGTTCAGATGCTTTCCCACCCCCCCGAAACCACCTGTGTAAAGTTGCTATCTTTTGTTCCAGTTATTACCACTATAGGCACTGCCAGGCCCAAAAGTGGGAAGGAAGGGGTAAGTAGGCAGGCAGGCACAGGGAGGGAGGGAACCGTTCTTCTTTGGCTTGGATTACAAGGCCACGATGCTTGCCTGGGTTTGAAGAAAAACACGGCCGGCCAGTTCAGATGATATGTTCACCTGTGCAATTAGTGTGTTTGTGTTGTTTTTTTAATGACCACATCAAAAACAAATACAGACAAACAGACCAATGTGGGTCGAGTGAATCATCAACCAATCAGTCCATTAGAGTGAATGATCTTATCCTGGGCTCGGCTGTGTTTACAATCCCAACTCAATGGTTGAGGGGAGGGGGAACACCACTTAGCAATATGGACAACCATCTAATCACGAATGTTTAGACATTCACCCAGACAGCCAAAGATCCTGGGTGCTGAGAGGTGGCCTCTGTTAGCCTCCAGGTCTTAGTAACTTCCTTTCTTAAAAACCAATCCCACCCACAAATGAGACATTGTTCCCTAACTTCAGGGAGCCCCTTTCTTTCTCTGCCCAATCTCTGTCTTCAGAGGTAAAGATATACGGGGCTTCCATTTATCTCAGCAACCAGACTGTATCGTAGCAATGTAAAGGCAGTATTATATCCAGCAGGTGACATTCTGATATTGTCTGCCTCTGAAGAACCCTGAGCGATTTGAATGTTATCATGATATACAGAACCCTGAGGAGGAACATTGTCTGCCATGGTATAATGTGTTTAAAATAGATGTTTTATAGAGCCGGCTGAATTATTCATTTGAAATAAATTATTGGGCCGATTTAGACCTTTCTATTCTGTTTGTGAATTGCTCATGAATTAGTCTCAAACCTCCTGGTGTATCTGCAGTGTTGATTTGGTACTTATGAAAATTAGATTTCACCTGTGGGCCTGTTTTGAGAATAGTTAGTGGGTTTTTGTTTTTTGTTGTTTTTTTTTTTACCTGTGGGCATTTGAAATGGCATCAAGACAGAATGATTCCATTTCTCCCCTTTTCCTCCACTTTGGATGAGTGAAATGCTAGAAATAATGATGACAACAACAATGAATAACATGCTCTGGGTGAGGGTTTGTTTGTTTTTTGAATGGATTATCATAGAATGGTATTTGCACAATAAGAAATAACACTTCCGATGCAACAGAGCAGTGCTTTTCAGCATGTCTTTTGGGGAACTTCAGGTTTCCTCAGAAGTGTATTGGGGATTCCCCAATGAAAAGTTCTGTAGCAGTAGACAAGATTTTTTGGAAGATAATTTGCTAGCCACTGCCAATCTTCTCCAGCAAATTATGATTGTGGGAAACTCTGAGTGCATTCGGTTCACAAGGGGCATAGAGGTCCAAAGGTCCATTGCCTCAGGTGAACTGGGAATGTGCCCTGGGAGACTCTTGGAATTGCAAATATGCTAACATGGAGTGCAACCTTCTGGTTCTCAGAACAACACCATGCTCTTGGTGGAAAAGGGAAGAGAGAAATCAAGAAAGGAGAAGAGCTGGGCATGTAGGAAAGGCTCTAATAATCAATGCTGGCTGTAGGTCTCCGAGGGCTGTCAGCACAGGGTTGCCATGGATAGTCTCCTCTGTGTGGGGGTTACCTTGTTGGAGGGAAATTAAAAGGAGAGGAGACTGCTTACTAGCCCTGCGTGTGTTCAGAAAATTCAGGTTCGGATTTGGATTTGACTCCAAATCTGATAAACAAACCCTCTGCTCCTAGTATCAATCCATTCCTTTTTGAAGTTCATTTTTGGCACTCTTGGTCTGAAGCACGGGGTGTTTTCCTAATCAAATCCGGCCTCTGGAACTCAATCCGTCAAGAGTCTTAACCATCACTCAGAAGTACTCCGTGCCTTCAACTCCCTTTGTTTCCTGTGTGAGCTGAGATTGTGC
Source organism: Hemicordylus capensis (assembly GCF_027244095.1). Lineage (NCBI taxonomy): Eukaryota > Metazoa > Chordata > Lepidosauria > Squamata > Cordylidae > Hemicordylus > Hemicordylus capensis. The sequence goes on from NC_069667.1 coordinate 27,804,758, forward strand.
AACCTCTCTCAGCCCTGGCTTCTCATTTTGCAAATTACCAGCTTTAATATCACTTTGACCTTTTTAATATTCTGTGTTTAGACTGTTTGTCATGCTACAGTGTTTTACAAAATGAGAAAAATGCGACAAACTCCAAGATGCCACTTGTGCACTTGCGACGAAAAAGGCGAAACCTGGAGAGGTATTAGAGTTTGGTTTATTGATTCGGGGGACTGTAATGGTTGCCGGAGTCTCAAATGTAATCTTCTCTCATTATGCCAGCTTCCAATTGTTAGTTAAGCCGTTGGTTACCCTGATTATGCTGTGGCTGAGTTCAAAGTGTGCTTCTGGTTGTAACTGGGCAACCGGATTCTAGGTTACAGTTTTAGCGGGCATGACGTAATACATAGTTTGAGTAGGGAAACCAAAACAGAGGGAAGCACTATAGACAGAAGTCCTTTCCCCTCTAGGCCTGTCTCCCAGTACTATTATCCAATTACAGATTTGTTACATCCTCCCTGGGCCCTGCGTTTCAAGGAGGATATTGTTAAACGTGCCCCCTGGCTCTAGGTCCCAGCTGAACCAAGGCAATGGACCTCACTGGCTTACCTCTCCCCCAGATACAGCCCAAAGGAATGGCTGTTGTTGGAGGGGCATGGAGCAAAGAAACAAAATGGCCCCTGGCCCCCGTATGGCCAGGGCCAGCCCATCCACTCGGCAGATATAGACAATTGCCTAGGACACCAGTTCTTGGTGGGCACCCCAGCTTCCTGGACAGTAGTCCAGTGGGCCCGCTTCCTCGCTACTCTTTGGCTCGCTTTCCTCCTCCTGCCCCCTCAGTGAGCTCTGACCCCACCCCTCCCTGCCTCACCCCACTCGGTTACTGCTGTGGCTGCTCAGGCATGAGCCTCCGTCCTGATTTCTCAAGTTTCCGGACCCCAAACAAGAAGTCAGAGGTGTGTGCACAATGGTTGATTGGGCTGCAGTCGGGTCTGGTTGGGGGTGGAGGGAAGCTCTTCATAGCATCATTGAAAGCTGCCTCTCAGGGAGACAGAGAGCTTGGCTGGCCCTGAGGATCACAGGGCCTGCACTGCTGAGGGGGGGGGGCAAAACCAGAGGAAGGGCAGGTCTTGGGTGGGCTCAACTCTTTCCCCTCTCCCACTGCATCCACAAACCAGTGAGGGTTAGTCATGCACCAGCCATCCACGTGAGCCAGTCACCCAGCAAATGTGCTACCTGCATGGCTCAAGTTAAAGCTGGGACTTCAAAGCTCTTGGCTGCAGAAGCAGAGCACCAAAGCCAAATTTTGCCTAAATGGAATGTGTGCCGTCAAGTCGGTGTCGACTCCTGGTGCCCACAGAGCCCTGTGGTTGCCATTTAGTAGAATACAGGAGGGGCTGACCATGGCCTCTTCATGCACAGTATGAGATGATGCCTTTCTGCATCTCCCTATATTATTGCTGCCCGGTATAGTACCAGTAGGGATTCAAACCAGCAACCTTCTGCTTGTTAGTCAAGCATTCCCCCCACTTATTTGCCACTTATTTTATTTTATTTTTACATTTGATATCCCGCTCTTCCTCCAAGGAGCCCAGAGCGGTGTACTACATACTTGAGTTTCTCCTCACAACAATCCTGTGAAGTAGGTTGGGCTGAGAGAGACGTGGCTGGCTAGTTTCATGGCTGAATGGGGATTTGAACTCGGATCTCCCCGGTCCTAGTCCAGCACTCTAATCACTACACCAGGTTGACTAAACTTTGCCTAGGGTGCCAGAAATATAGGGCCAGCAGCCCTGCATCAGTCTGATGGAGAGAAATTACCAGAGAAATTACCGCTTTAAAATTATGTTGCTAGCCACAAAATTCTCTCCAAGCCATTACAAATATTTCATGCCTCCTGTTTTGAATAGATGTGCGTTAAGCTTGCACAGATAACACTGGCTTCATTTTTGAATACGAAGATGACAAATATTTATGTACTGCTTTAAGAAAAGTTCCCAAAGCAGTTTAGATAGATAGATAGATTGATAAGCTGTTATCACCAGCAACAGCCACATTAGGGATGCTGTGCTTGGGCTGGACAGGGACATTTGCTCTCCTCATGCTAAATAAAGAGAATCGCCACTTTAAAGGCGCCTCTTTGCTCAGTTAGCAAGGCCGTTTGACAGCAGAGAAATGTGACTTTCTCATTTCTAGTGGGTCAGAACATCGCAGTTGCTGCATTATGGGATGAACATATTCATTTAGCACATCTGACGTCAGCTGGTATCGCTAGGCATGGTACTTATCTGGATTAAGTACTGCCTCCATCGAGAAGTCACAGATTTCTATATAATTCAATAATGACACATTTCCAACCCAATGGAAAATCTATGTGACAAAAACTTTTAAGATTCTAATGCTGCCAGATTAATCATGATCTATTCATTCAGGAATTCCTCTCTGCTATGTTGCCAGGAGAGTTACTGGAGGATTTATCACTTTGGTAGAAGGCTTTAATATGTGTCTGAGGGGCTGAATTAGATAGGGTGGTGGTGGCTAGGAATAAAGTGGAATTAATTTGTAGATAGGTGACCTGATCCAGCTAAAAGGATCTGCATGTGGAAGTAATCTTCCCCGCGCCAATTCTTGCTGGATAGGAAAATGTGGGTGTAGGTTCAAGGAGCATCCACATCGGCACTGGGAATGCACATTCAGGTGTGGATGCTGACTGCTGATGCTGCATTGCTTTTCAATGGGATGTGCATTTCTAATGCACATTTCTCATATATTTTGGGGAAAGGGCTAAGATTTGATTGTAGTCAGGAAATCAAGGAGCAGCACCTTTAAAAAGGTGGGTTGAGTTCTGTTTTAGATTCATCAGTATTTTTTAATGCTCCTGTTCAATTCTAGTTTCGACACAAGCTTTACAAAGAAGTTAGGAAACCGGTTCATACATTGTGAACCAGTTAGAACCACTGCGGAACTGTATCCAATTCTTTGGTGCTCAATCAATAAAAAGATAACTGTTTAACTATAGAAGGGGGGGGGCACTATTCTTTGAACAGTATTTCTGATTTTTAAATTAAAAAACAAACAAACCATATTCCTGATTTCTTTCTTTATTTTATTTTATTTTATTTTTAAGGCTCTTCCAAATGAAACACTGAGTTGTTTGTGGCTCTTTCAAGCGATGGACACCTCTGCGACTGCGGAGAACAAAAACCTAGTGTGACAAAATGAAGCACAGGCAAACCATGGCCTTGCAAATCAGAGAAAATTTATGAGAACACACTTGGCAAATAATCCACGAGAAAGGTGGAAATGGCAGGGCGACAAATCTAATTACAAAGTTTTACAAGAACATTAGGATTGAAGTACTGGAGGAAACCCGAGTCCATCCAGTTTAGCACTCTCTTCAACAGCAGCCACTCAGATGCCTCTGGATGCTCACAAACGGGGCATGAAGGGGAATCAGGTATACTGCCCCTGAAGATGGAGGCTCCATGTAAACTGTCATGACCATTGAAGGACCTATCCTCCCTGAATTTCTCTAACGCTTTTAAAAAGCCATCTGAGTGCTGGACTACAGCGATTGCCAACCACAGAAATGCCTCTGAAAAAAGCATCCCTGGGGTGAGTTCTCTCTCTTGGGGACGGAACATTTAAGAACATTCATTGAGGCATGCGGCAGCCGCAGTAGCATCACCTTGTGAGTTTTCTTATTCCTGCCTGCAGCAGCCAGTGAGGTGTGGAAGTGGGAGAGAGATCCTTTTTTTTTTAAACATTTATATCCTGCTCTTCCTCTGAGGAGCTCAGAGTGGTGTACATGCTTATTTTTATCCTCACAACAACCCTGTGAGGTAGGTTAGGCTGAGAGATATGTGACTGGCCCAGACTTACCCAGTGAGTTTCATGGTTGAGTGGGGATTTGAACCTGGATTTTTCTAATCCTAGTCCAACACTCTAACCACTACGCTGCGCTGGCTGGTATTTAGATATCAGGTGCTTTACAGAATAACATATTTCAGAGTTCTGTGCCCCATGGAACCTACAATCTAAATGTCAACAGTAGGGAGAGACTGCAGGGTTGGTTTTTTTGGCTGTGTGGAGGCTAAGGGTAACAGATGAGAGAAGAGGCATGTGCATAGAGCAATGTGATCCTATACATGTTTACTCGGAAGTAAGTCTCATTAACACAGAAGAGCTTATGGCCAAGTTTGTATCTATTGGCTTAAAACCTTGCTTCAGTTGAGGACAAGGATGATAGAAGTAAGCCAAATTCTTCATGAACAAAATGGGTTTTAAAGAGGAGTTTGGAGAAAGAGAGAGGAAGAGGATAGGGAGGTTTGGGGTAGGTTTTTTTTTTATTATTATTTTTTGCAAGCTTGAGAATAATGCTGAATAACTCTTTCAAAACAGGCACTCATTGTGCATGCGTTTCTTCTAGGTCAAAAATAGATGGTGAATTAAATAATGTCAAAGGACACAAGACTACAAATAAGCATCTACTAGAGATAGCTCTTAACTTCCCCATGAAAAGTGGCCGGGGATTTAGAAATGTTGCACCTCAGGCTCTTCTGAACCTACTGAAATCTTGACCCTTTGTTCTTATTAAATGGTTTTTAAATAGCATTTTTGGAGTGCAGAGAGAGCACTCTAAGAGACCCTGCCATTCATTAGCACACAGTGTGATGAAGCTATAAGGACTCTTCTGCAACGGGCTCATCACTTATGGGGAAAAGACACGCATTCTAAGCCCCATTCCCTCCCTGTATGGCAGTCATCTCTCTCTCTAACACGTTGTTTACATGAGCCACTGTGATCTACGCTGTGAAGTGCATGTGTTTCCTTTGCGTCGAAGTGCTACAACGCTGCGTGTGCAACACACAAAAGTAGTTCTATTTTCCTGTTGTAGGAGTTTGAGATTCTGGGGGACGTGTCCAATACAATCCTGCCAAGCCAAAGCATTTTACCACTGTTGTAGCGTGTAATCTGGAAAGCTCCCAGGTGGGTTAATGGATGGATTCCTCAGAATCATCTCCAGTACTGATAAGTCAGCTTGATATAACCAGCTGCCATTGAACACATGCATATTGTGGAATATTCCAATGAAGCAGGTTCATACCCAGTTCATATGCTGCATTCCCTGCTGCCCTATATGAACTGAGTGTATGCCAAAGAGAGCTCACACTCCCCTGGGCCTGCCAATTGCAGGGAGGTTCAGGGCAATTTCAGGGCAAACTGTGTTTCAAGGATGTGCAGCTCCCGATTTAGGGTCTGAGACTTTCCCTACCCTAATAATGGTTGTGTGGACAAGTCTACCGCTTACTTAGACTTCGAGCTCTCATGAAGTTCTACACCTTCAGCCTGCTTTGCTGCTGGTCTCACTGCATCCTCACTCCAGTTAGGCCCCTGGTGCATCTAGCTCCGCAGTGTAATATAGACAGTGACTGGCAATGGCTCTTCAAAGTTGCAGGAAGGAGTCTCTCCCAGCCCTGCCTGGAGATGCTGCTGCCAGGGAGTGAATCTGGTAGAAGCAAACAAAAAATAAAACGCTTCATAGAAGCAAATGTGCTTCTACTAAGCTGTGGTCCCATGACCCTAAGGGAAATAACTTGTAGTGCTCACATGTATTCTCCCATCCAAATGCAAAGCAAGACGGGCCCTGCTTAGTAAAGGAGAGGATTCATGCTTGCTGCCACAAGACCATTTCTAGGATCTGAACCTAAAAAAATCAAACAACAAGATAACCTGATGCATGGACGTTTCCTTAATCTCTGCAGCTATTTCTGGTAGGAGGATTTGGCTTTCCTTGGCACTATATAAATGCACCCTATAATACGTTGTCAGGATGAGTTTGATCCTCAGCCCACATTATTTGATGACCCCCGGGCACAGATTTGGATCTGTATCACCTGATACCCCGAGTCTGTGCACGTTGTGTCATAAAATGGATGTACTTTTCTTTTCTAAAATGGTTAGCAGAACTTAATTGTTGATTTCCCCCTCCCTCTTTTTTCCAGCATCTGGCGCATCTCGTTTACATGCACCATCAGTGTCAGAGAGTCAAGATTTATCTTGGGTTTCCTTGGGAGTTTGCTGCCGTAGACATAATTTATAGAGAGGCTATGCTTTTTCCTCAAGGCTTTATCCTGCTGTCACTCAAGCCACACGGATCTTAGCCTGTGGTGTAATTGGGGAAAGAAGCTCCATCGCTCAGGTCTCTGTCCTCCCACTTCCCCTCACCCCACCTTCACTGTTGTACACAATCGATATTCTTCTGTTGCTCAGAACTGCTTTACAAAGTAGGGCAAGGTCTGGTGGTTCTGGGAGAGACACCCCTCAAAACAAGACCAAGACAAAGGAGGCTACGAAGCGATTCTCACGACCAGGGGAAACCGGGCTAAGGGAGTCTAGCCCGATTTTCCCTGTTCATCTGCGGCCACAGGAGCTGCGTGGCTCCCGGCAGCAAACCGCAAAATATACCCCTCCCCTTAAACGAGGTTAGCCAAACGAGGTTAGCCAAGCGAGGTTAGCCACTAACCCTGTTTTGTTGATCGTGTGCTGCCGTGGTGTGGTCTCTCCAGAATCCCCCGCGCACGCCATTTGTGGTGCATGCCACAGGCCATTTGTGGTGGTGCAAATGTCCTGTGCGCATGCATACAGGTCATGAAAATGGCCTCTGCATGTGTGCAGAGACCTGAACCTCCTGGGCTGTCATTTGGGAGGCTGGGGGGAGGGGGTTAGAGGAGCCCCCCACTGCGTCTGATGTCTCTAGTGCCACTGTGACCACCTCCTCCATCTCCACCACCTGTATTATAAAGTAAAAACTACCTTTTTCTCACTGCCCCCCATATTTACTCTAGGGAAAGGGAATGCCCATTCGTGTAAAGGGAATCTGCACTGGAAAGCGAGCCGGCTTTCACATCTCTACCCTATTGTAGCTAGGGTTGCCCTATTCAAGTGTCCCAAATCCAGGTGGCCTAATTTGCATATTATGCAAATTATGCAGCAACTAATTTGCATTTTATTTATTTATTTGACAGATCTGTATACTGCCTGCCACTATCCAAGTCTCTAAGTGGTTTGGAACAATAACACAAAACAACTGTGGAGAAACTGTGGAGCCAATCCCAGGAGGCAAAGCCGCAGAGCCTTCCTTTCTTTCCCTGCCTTCTCTTCCCTCCCATGTGATCAGATCCAGAGTAAAATCCGGGCAAACTGGGCGGCACATTTGAAATCCAGGTCGATGTGGGTGGAATTTAGCAGCTGGGTGGAGGAGCCAAAATCCAGGGGCTGCCCTCAATTCATGGGTAATGAATGGCAAGGCTAAGAGAACACCTGACTGACTGTCATAGAATCCACAGCTGTTCTGGTCATTGATCTAAATAAAAGCTGATTCTGATTCTGAATCCACAGGACAAAGAGATGCTAGTCTGCAGTGTCAATTTTATTGGTGGTTTTGTTTTTTTTGTGGGCAGGGGGCACATTCTTACAGTAGCTGATCAGAATAAAAAGGAATTTCTTAAGCTTCTTGGTTAACCCAAATAATTGTGCTGCAATATTTCTTGTTTGAAAACGTTCATTATTGCACATAAATGAGTTTTATTGCTCATTTTATTCTTAAGGACACGGGTTGGTTCTCCTTTGTTTACTTCTGCTCCAATGTTGCTTGTGTTTCCATCTCATTTTGCACACCCTTTAATGTAATGTTTACATGAGTGACAACATAAAAATAATCTATTGGAATGTAATGTTGCATTTATGCTTACTGTCTAGTTAATTTCATAATGTGCTTATTCGCCATCTTTATACTGGAGACGGATTCTGCAAATGATAGCTCTTATTTGGGCAGTTGCAACTCAGCTTACTAGGCAATTAACCAAGCAGCATGAACATATTTTCACTTGCAGTGCAGAAGCAAATCCCAGAGTCATAAACTAAATTTGTGTCATTATCATACAGAGGCTGATGTTTTAAAAGTCAGGGATGAAGTAAAAAGTAGGGATGAGCATGAGTCCATCCACCTCTTCAGCTCTTGCACCCTTGTTCCCCACTCCTGATACATACTGTGGCTTGGTAAAGTGCTGCGTATGAGCTGAGCAGGATGGTGCCCACGGATCCCACTCCTTGCTCCCAGACAATCATTCCCCCCCCCCGCTCCAACCTTGCTTTTCCCCTTCCACACAATCACACAATGGGAGCATGCACAGATCCCAAATGCAGGCAGGGTGTTTCTATTACCCTGTTCCTAATCATGTGAACAATTAGTGGCTGACATGCGGTGCAGCTTTATGAGGACAGAGCAAGAGCTCCGCCCTTGCAAGGAGTGTCTAAACTAGGGGTGGGCAACCTTTCAGAAGCAGTGTGGCAAGTCTTCAGGGATGGCTCAACAACGAGTGACACCCGGAGTAACGCTGGCACCCCTGCCTAGCTAGTCCCACCCTGAATCGGCCTGGCGGTGATGCTTGCCCATGTCACTGGTGATGTCCCCAGCTGCTGGCGTCACCACCGGGCTGGAGGCGCTGTACTGATTGGCCCCTCTCTTCTTGCCCGTGGTGTTCAGTGCTGTTCTCCTGCCAATGTACAAAATGGCAGAAATTATACAAGTGTTCTACAGATGCAAATATCCCAAGAATATTTATCAAAAATAATTACAGGCAAATTCTTTCATTAAAAAATAAATTGGATTAATTAGCAGAGTACCATAATTCTTCCTCAAAGTACTTAGGCATACACTTCATTCTTGTTACTTTTAATGGTCTGACATTCAGTTAAAAATTTAAGTGCTGCTCCTCGGGGCTGGGTGAGGAATAATTCTGATTATGTTCTCCAGTTTCCTAGTCAAGGAAGGAACAACGTAGCAATGGCTGGCTACGATGAAGGGCCAGATACTTTTCATACAATCTCAGTTGTGGTGTCTAGATAAGGAATGGAATGGAATGCCATGCAAAACAGAATTTGGCAAGGTTACCTAATGGCACAGCAGGGAAGCAACTTGCCTAGGGAGTAAGAGGCTATCAGTTCTAATTCCCATTGGTATGAAACACCTATATTGGGCAGCAGTGATACAGGAAGGTGCTGGAAGGCATCATCTCATACTGCGCAGGAGGAAGCAATGGGAAACCCCTTCTGTATTCTACCAAAGAAAACCACAGGGCTCTGTGAGCACCAGGAGTCCACACTGTCTCAATGGCACAATCTTTAAAAAACTTTCATATGCTGCCTCTTCTCACCATGAAGTTTATTGATTATTACTACTTTTCAACAAAGGTTTCCAAAGCGGTTTACATAGAGAAATAGTAAATTAGATGGATCCCTGTCCCCAAAGGGCTCACAATCGAAAAAGAAACATAAGATAGACACCAGAAACAGTCACTGGAGGTCCTGTGCTGGGGGTGGAGAGGGCCAGTTACTCTCCCCCTGCTCAATAAAGAGAATCACTACGTTAAAAAGGTGCCTCTTTGCCCAGTTATGCAGCCTCATCTTGGCTGTCATGCTTCTCTTTAATTCAGTTCTTTCCTTGTAGCTTTCTGCCCCTTTCTACATGTTGTGGGGTGTTTCTGCCATGCTGACCTCCCAAATGGCTGCCACTCATGGGTGTTGGCCAACTGAGTTGCAGGGGTGGGACACGCAGTGGGGCAGGGCTGGGTGTGTAGGATACTGGGCACCATCAGCAGGAGATTTTGCCAGTTTTTAAAGTCATACTCTGCCTTACTTGCTGCCCGTCTTCCCACCCCAGTGAGCACCAGCTGCCAGAGCTATCACCGTCTTCTTGCCAACTGTCCCTTATAAACTGTATTGTGCCTTTAACTCAGATAACCCCTCTGGTTTTGCTCCAAATTCCTTTCTTCCCTATCAGTCAGTCTTCCCTCTGAAGATTCCCTCCTGCTCTAGCAGTGCTGACACAAGGTCTAACCAGACTCAGAGGTGCATCTAGGTAATTTTGGAGCCTGGACCTAAAGGCCTTTGGAGGCACCCCCTCCCCTGCCAATTAAGCATCATCATGCTTCGCCGGGTAACCACATCACTCAGGACAGACTAAAGAGGATTTGGGGGCCTCAGGGGCTGTGGAGGCCCTGGACTTTGGCCCCAAAGTCCAGAGGTAAGAGCTCCTCTGGCCAGACTTAATTACTCCTCCATTGTTCTATAGAGTGACTCTTGAGTAGTACTGTTAAGTAACTTGGTCTGGATTCAGCTCACTGTTGTTGTTTTTTAAAAAAATCTTTAAAGTTCTTTAGTGTAACAACATGGAACAAAAATGGAAAATGATATTTGTTGTGTTTGTGTGCATGCCTTTCTATTACAATGTGGGGTGTGTTTTTGTTCTTTGTTTTAATGTTAAGATGGGTTTTGAAATGAAACCTGTCAAATGGTTGAGTGACACAGAAGGAGCCCAGCACAGATGCATACAAATAAAAATAATAAAGAAAAACTGGGAGCAAGGAGGAGTTCAGCTTTGTTGTACCTTCACTGTTAAGTCTTGCTGACAGTCATTTATTTAGAAATTACTGCTATCATTAAGTAATTTTATTTTAAAATAGATAGTTATTTTCTTGGTTTTCAACCAGTGTGGGTGTCTTGTTCAGATCATATGCCTTAGAAAGTGATGTTCCAGTTTCATGCTGCAGAGTCAGAAATGCAGGTTCAAGAAATTCATGGCAGATATTTCAGCCATGACAGGGGGCTGTTCTGTCACAAACAACAGCCGAAACGACGTCATATACACCAATGCACTATTTTTTACAACTCTGAAAAATTGCCATTATTGTCACTATCCCAAAATTGCAGATGCAGGGTTAAGACTGAGAGACAGTAGCAAGTATCCTTATTGCTGTGGGCCTTTTCTGGTTTATTTTCCAGCAATTTGTTCCTAGAGAGCCCTAGAAGGAAGGAGGCGAGATCTGAGCTTCCTGGTTCACAGCTCAGTCTCTTAGCCATGAGCTCTGATAAAAGTGGCTGTTCTTATGTTCAGCCAAAACTGGGCTAAGAAAGGCAAGCCTGGTCTTGATTGACCATAAGAACTGCCATTGGCCATGCAGCTCCTGGTGGCCACGTGGCAGCAAACCCGCCAAAGAGGCCAGCCTCTTAAATGGGGTTAAGGGAGTGAGTGGTCCTCTTTAGCCCAATTTTTTTAATTGTCTGCCAGTACTGCCACCAGGAGATTCCCACAATGCACCATGTACTTGTGTGGTTCAATATGCAGTGCACCCTGGTCCTCTCCACGCTGCCAGAGAAAGCCAGTGTCCTGTCTGTGTGAGCACACAACAAGACAATCATCTGTGGGCAAGGAACATTTTTAGAGCTCTCCTTCCCTTATGTCCCATCGTGAGAAAGGGCTCACTGCTGTCTAGTAACATACTTCAAGTCAACCCCTGTCAAAATGGGTCTAGATGGTCATTCATTTCAATGGGGTATAATGCCAGAGATCATCCAATTGCCCCATTTCTACTGCTTAGAAAGACAAAAACCTACTATTGTTCAAAATCCAATGTGAAGCAAAAAAACTAAAAGGCGGGGGAAAGCCCCTCTTGGCATATGTTGCAGATGGCCAATGCATTTAGTGGAGCATGCCTTTCCAATCCGCTGAAGCTCTGCTTCCCTTTGTGCTCAGGAGACTTCTAGAGTAACGAGGAGTGACAGTATGCTTGGGTACGAAGCGAGCACATGCTATGCAGAGCATATGTTGGGCCTCACCTTCAGCTCATGGCAAAGAGAATCAAAGGTGGGAGGGAAAGCAATGATGCCCCGAGGGAAGGTCTTTCCTGGTGTAAGGACCGTTCATAATAGATTTCAGACAGTTGTAAAAATCTGGGCTGTGACATGAGCAATTCTCATGTCACAAGATCACCCTGACAGCTGTCCACCACACTAGATTAATGTGTAGGAAAGGGGTTGTGTATGAACCCCACCCTCAAAGAAATGTTACTAGTCTTATCAAAACTCCTGTAGCTTCCCTTAGAACTCATCTTCTGCCTGGCACTTCTGTGTGAGAAAGAAACTTTAATGCCCCCCCCACACACACACACATACAACCCCCCCCCCCCAAAACCCCACTTACAATATGTGCCAGCATCAGACATTGACTAAAATTGCTGCTACTGAGAACAGAACTTGACCACATCCCATATTTGGTGCAAAACATGGAGAGGTTGCAAAAGGAGGTGAAAAGGAGGCAGCCACCGCCCTTTCCTCTCTAAATGCACCATAAACAACATGGTGGCTACCAGTGGTGGCTGCCATTTGTAAAATCCTGAAATCCCCTAAGAACAATGACCCATGAGATCACCAGAATAGCCATGGAGACATTGTAAGGGAAACAAAATGGCAGCTGGCAACAGCCAGGAAGGAAAATCACTGCCACCTCTATGCAAACAAATTCAAAAGGGGAGAACTAGTGAAGTGTTAGGCCTGTTTTCTCTCACCTTTCATCTACAAAACCTGCCCCAAATTTAGACAAAACTTCACCTGTCATGATTCCTGAACTTGACCCTGAGATGGATCCTGAGCCTGAACACCCCTCATCTGACACAGACCCCGAGCCTGAGCCCTTCATCTTGAATATGCACCCTTGCCCTCTTTGTCCTCCTCCTCCCGCTCACAGGAAGACGCTGCAGCCATGCCTCACCGAAGCCACAGCAAGCGGCTGAGGAACAAGTCACTTGAAGACACACTGCAGACCAGGGTGTGGTGGCATGGCCAGGATTCAAGCCTAAGCTTGTAGCCTGTCCCTTGCCCTGCTCTTGTGTAGACACAATCTCTTGACTCCTGACCTTGGCTTGACTAACCCTGATTTCCCATTCCTCCTGTGTTGACTTGACTTCCTGGCTTCTGACCCTGGCTTGTAAGCTGACCTCGACTTCTGCCTACTCCCCTGGTGAGTCCTCCTCTCACTGCCTGGCCCTGCAAGACATGATACCATCCAGGCAAATTGCTAGCCAGCTAGTCTTGAGCTCACCAGAGAATGCTTGACTTGCCAAAAGCATGGGGGTTTGGGTGTTGGTTATACGTCTGATTTTTGCATCCTGTAGTGTGTTAGTATGTCAGACCCTTGGGCGTCTACTGTGTAGAGTCTTGAGTCAACCTGTTCTTGTTTTCTTTTGAGCCTGAAGATATTTATTCTTCTTGTTTCTGGTTCTGTCAGAGTTGCTTTCTCTTATTTATGCTTTTTACTTTACTGAACTTTATTGCACAATAAACTGATGTACAATAACAAACAAATTGTACAATAAACTGATGATTTTAGAGGGAAAACATGTTGTCCCAATTTCTCCACTTTTCAGAAGAATGAGGGTCAAATTTAACAGTGGCCCTCAACTCCTGCCTGTAGGTCTCCCAGTGGCATCTGGTGGGCCACTGTGTGCAGGCTGCTGGACTGGATGGGCCACCTTGGGCCTGATCCTGCAGGGCTGCTGTTATGTTCGGTGTGGGGGTGGGTGGGAATTGTTTGTGGGAAATTCTAACAAGAGTGGGAATGACACAGCTATTCTTACATTTGACACCTGTTCTTCTAAAAGATGGATAAATTTGATCAAAGATCCAACAGGTTTTCTTTCTTTCTCAGCTTATTGTACATTTTACATAAAAATGTACAATAAAATTTAGTAAAGTAAAAAGCTTAAATAAAAAAGAGACCAACTCCGACAGAACCAGAAACATCAGGAATAAAATTATGTACATACTCTACAGAAAAAAGGAGCAAGAAGTTGACTCAGAATTCTACACATTAGACCCTGAGGGTCTGACATGCTCTCACTGAAAGCCTGATTTCATTCCTTGCCCCCCTTGCAATGGAGTCAAAGCACAAAATATAGCTTCTGAGTTGAAAGTTTATTATTTTGCCATGCTGAACTTTTTGTCTTGATAATATCCCTGGGATGTAGTAGATTCCTTTGTAGTATTTTCCCTGCTGTTTCTTTCTCTTTTTTTTAAGGGGAACGAAAACCTGCCTCATACCTGCATTGAAATAGAGGGCTAGAAAACATCCCATATTGACTGGGCAGTCGGCCAAACACCAGAGCTGGAAATGAAACCAGTGTTCCGCCATTTTACAGCTTCCCCTCTCTTTCATAAATGTGATCAAATCACAGGGGTGAAAGCATAAAAGGGTAACTAGGGAACAGAGATAACTATAAAATGCTATCCTCTAAAGGTACAAGGAATAGCAGGATATTCTAACTGAGGGGAGAGAGGGAGGGAGGGAGGGAGAAAGAGAGACTAATGTGAGAAGACAATAGAATTTATATCACACATCTGCTGTGTATATTTGCTAGGGATGAGAAGATTTTCCCCCATTGTGTTGCTTTATTGTTTCTTGGGTTTGTTCTGTGCTGCGCTCCACTCCTCTTGAATTTCAGTTTAACTAGGAGAATTTCTACAATTAATTCCATAATTGGAGCATGCACAGTTTGTGGCAGTTTTTAGTGCTTTTCGGTTCATTTACATCTCTTTCTTTTCTCTGCATTAACCGATCTGCGGCTTTGCATTGATAAAGCACTGCCAAAAAAGAAAGGCGTTGTGATGTGATCATATATGATAGCATCAAAACTGTTTTCCTGCAAGGTTTCATGATATTCCCCTGTGCTACCACACAATGAGCTACAGGAACATGAAGGAGCCCAAAGCTGAGGGAAACTGACTATGTGGAGTGTTGCTCTGCACAACATTCAGAAATAAAACAATGAATCATGGATGCTTCTTAGGGTATCAGCTCCACTTTGGAAACACAACCGTTGTAAGGCATGGGGGTGGGTGCACACACCTTCTGGGACCCTCCTCCTGCCCTCCTTCTCACCACAAGGTCACACTGGCACCTGCTTCCCTCAGTACTCCTTTGGTGCCCCGGACTGAGAGGAAGGGGGCTGATGGATCCTCCTCCCCGCTATCTGAGCAAGAGTGGTGAAGCTCCTATATTTAGCAGAGGGAGAATGTTCATAGCATCCCTCCAGTGGTTGTTGCTGGTGTAGTGGTTAGAGTGTTGGACTAGGACCAGGCAGAGCGGAAATCCCTGTTCTCACTGGGTGTCTCTGGCCCAGTTGCTTCTCTCTCAGCCTAACCTACCTCACAGGGTTGGTACGAGGATAAACATAACCATGTATGGGCTCCTTGCAGGACGAGTGGGATATGAATGTAATCAATCAATCAATCAATCAATCAATCTCTTTTTTGATTGTGAGCCTTTTTGGGGTCAGGGAAGCCCTGTTATAAAAAGATGATGAGGCGGGTCTCAGGCCCGCCTTGAGAGGGTTAGCGGGGAGAGTGGGCTTAGCCCGCTCTCCCTGCACATGAGCAGGCTGCAGCCTTGGGCGGCTGCATCGGCCACCCACTCGACTGCCAGCTCCGTCACAGAGCCGGCAGGGGCTGTGGGGATCAGGGGCCGCGTGGCCCCTGGAAGTTCCAGCATGCTCTGTGCGAGTGCGCAGAGCATGCTGGAGAGACCCCCGAGCTTGGAGGTTGCTTTTCAGCCTCCTGGTCAAGGGTCTTCTCATGAGTTGCCGTGGCGCGGAGCTGCGCCACGGCAACACATGATCGTAGAGCCCAGGTTAGCGGAGCACTCGTTCCACTAACCTGGTTTAGGGGAGGGCTTTGCAAGCGGGTTACCTGCTTTGCAGCAACTGGGCTTGCCTGTGAGCCCCGTGCTTCTCACTGTCCGCTAAAATCGGACTAGGCTCCCCTAGCCCGATTATAGCCAATTGTGAGAATAGCCTCGATAAGAACTTTGAGAACTTGTGTTGGAAAGAAGTATATACTTTGTCTTGGTCTTGGTCTTCGTCGTCATCATCGTCAGCCCTGCACTTATTTCTCCTTGATACCCTGCTTCCTGCTTTCCATCTATAATGTAGTTTGCTGTACAAGGACAGGGAAGGCAAGCCATTCCCCACAAGAGGTTTAGGGCCCTTCTAGTGGTGAGTTCAGAGAGCATCACCATCATGGCAACGGAGTCACGAAAGCCCCTCCTGGCCCCCGAAAGCATTCTGCCTCCCATTTGCTCACTGGTAGTGATGCCTCTTTTGGACTTCAGGGCCACTGTCTCTCCCTCCCAATGAGGTACCCTAGAACTGTGTTCCGGCAGGTGATTCCTCTGGGAAGCACACCCATGGCCCCGAAGGCAGGCCACACTCCTAGGCAACCCAGTGAGCTCCATTACTAAACGGAGACCTGAAGCTAGAACTCTGTGAGCCAAGATCCACACGCCATTATTTAACCTCTCTATAGCACTTCCAAAGGTTCAAAGTGCTTCTCACATAGAGGCCTAGGCGGCCCGTGAGAACTGCCAGGATCCATGCAGATCCCGGCAGCTACCAGGCACCAAACCCAGCACTGACACCTAGGGGTGTTTATGGAACCAGTTTGGCTTAACTGGGTCTGGTCCTACCAAAGCCCCGTTTCGGTTAGCCCGGCTGCCCCATGCCTGGCTGCCAAGGTTAGCCCGGCTGCCAGGATCATGTGGCAGCACAAGCTGCTTGCAGCTCGCACTGACATAGAGTTGGGTGCCTAGAGCACCCGTCCCCTGGGGGAATCCCACCGAACACTGCCCTCAGCGTGTGGTGCACTATGGGAGACTTGGAGGCCCGGACAACAAGGTCCCGCTTCTGTGGCTCTGCACTGCTGGGAGGAGCGTGGAGAGACATCCGTGCTGTCCCTGACTATGCAGGTTGTACGGGTTCAGGACTTGCATGCAGCATGGGCTGAGAGTGGCCATCTGGGGGAAGCAAAAGGAATATGTAAGGTATCCTTCCCTCCTGCCTGCCCACCCAGTCATGTGCGTGGTCATGTGAATAAACAGATAAATACATACCAATCCCTTTTTCCTTCCATTGCAAGGCAAGGGGCTAAGTCTGAAAGAAGGATTTGCTTAAGTCTACCGACTGAGTTGTGCCGGTGAGATCATTTGAACAAGGAACTCCCTAGTTTACGTTTTCTTTTTGCCATTATGCCACACCAGCAAAGTGCCTTTAACTACTTTGTATCCTGTGGAAGGATGAGGTTTGCCAGAGGAAAGACTCACTAGCTTTTGGAATCTTAAGGATATCTTTCTTTCTGATTGATATGCACCAGTAGTATAAATCCTGCAAAGCCCATGTTGGTGGAAATCCATTAAAAACAAGCTCTCCACAAGGGAAAGTGTTACCCCACCAATGTCTTAAATTCTCACCCGGATGCATATATACAGAAGTGGAGAGAAATGCTTCAGTGTCGTTTTGAAAGAAAGAGAACATGAATAATTCGATTTATTAGCCACAGAATGACAGTTTAAAAGAGCATAGATAAGAGGACTGGGCACTGAAAAGTGAAATGGAAGCAAAATTGCATTGAAATTGGAGGTTGGGATGAGAATTAAAAGCTGAGCAGGGAGGCAGCAACTCTTTAACCCAGTGAAGACATGATGCTAAATCATGCTTGAATGTTACAAGAATGAGCTTCAGCCAACCTTCAGCGTCTATACTCCCCTGCCCTCCTCTTCCTGTGTGAGAGGAGGAGACAGAAAGCTTAATATGTTAACTAACCACACACAAAGAAAACCACAGTTCCCTTCGTTTGGACATAACAGGGAACAGTGATTTGTTCAGGGAGGTGGGGAATAGCTTTCGATTCCTCCTCCTGTGTTCAGAGAGGGGTGCAGCTTGGCAGAACTTATTCTCACAGTTCTAAACTGATAATCATCAGTTTAGTGTTGATAGTCATCAAGCTGAATTTTGGAATTTGGGCTCCATGTGTGTATGCAATGAAGAGTGTGAATGGTGTGTGCATAACCATCATACTTTCTGGCACCATAGAAGTAATACTTCATGATACATAGAAGGACTCTAGTATATCTTTCATTATTCCACCACCTTTAAGCACCCCCAAATGCTACAAAGCACTACGCCACCCTAGTACAAGTAGCCCCCACTTTGAATTTTCTTCAATGGAAGATGAAGTTATTTTTAAAAATATCCTTTTCCAGCATCAAAATGATCTGGGCCCCTCTTTTGTTGGAAGAAAAGGCCATCTGAGAGAAGGAAATGGTAGTGGAGCAAGGTTTCCTCAAGCTTATGAAGCTTCAATTTCTTACAAAACCTTTAGATGGAAATATTCTTGGCTTCTATTTAACTAGATCCCACATTATCAGATGGCACCGTGCTCAGGAAGCAGGTTCCCCCTGCCATCTACCTTCTGCTCTCCGTGTTTGCCCATTCTCTTTGTGCTGCTTTTGATATGCTGAGATGTTCTTCTGGTGCCGAATATCACAGGCAGAGGAGTTCAGAAGTCCACATACGAGGACACAAGTCACACCTGAAGCTTTGCAGCTTAACAGGAAGCTTTCATTAGATCCCACTCCTTTCCCATCTCACACAGACTCCAAACTCAAACTATCTTTGGAAAATACTAAGTGCATTCATACTCTGCAAAATAGCTTTGTCAAATGTGGCCTGTCATTGATCAGTACTTATTGGGTGGTGGTGGTGGTGGGGTTTTGGTGGTTTTTTGTGTTTTTTTGTGGGGGGGGGTTGGCTTTTGTTCTTCCTAGTGACTTCAAACTCAGCAGCCTTTCAGCTCAGCGTGCAAAGAATATTGTCAGCGCATGTACTTTTACATGCGGCAAGAGCAAGAAGAAAACAAGAATATAGCTATGTCTGAAATTAAGTGGATGCTAAAGCCCCCTTTTCTGCAGTATTGTAAGCAACCTCTATCACATGTTTTTCATGAGCTCAGCCCACAAATTTTGGCCATCAATATACCATCTCTGGGGACAAAGACAATGGTGATTTTTGGCAATGCCTACAGATGGAAAATAGGGGGTGGCATTGTTGAACTTACAGCTTTTGGTTTGATATCACCCCATTAGCTCCACTCCTAAACAATCAGAGTAAAATTGCATTCATTTCTGCATAGTGGAAAGGGCTAGGGTCAGAGTTAGGGTAGCAATGAACAAACTGCTGTACTTTCCATGGAGTAATTTTTGGAGGGCATTCTTGCCAAGTTTCCTTTCCTTTCCTTTCTGTTGACAACCTTGGTAACATCTTGTAGTAGTTTTTCTGTTTTTAAAACTTCCCAAAGCTTTTAAAACACCATTGCATATTTGGCCACTGCAGGCCCAGTGGACAGGAGAATACAAGCATGAGAACACACTGAAAGCTAGAAGTATTACAATGCAATCACAATTTTTCCATCTGAGCATTCATTCGCCCAGATGGCCAGCTCACGCCAGCTGTCTCATGCCTTCCCTGCATAGTTCGCTAGTGGGGTGTGCTTGGTTAATGGCTTTTGTTGAGTTCAGGTGGGGCAGACCACACCTACTTGGTTGAGAGCTGAAGGAAACAGCTTGGCAGTCTGAGTATAGTCATCGAAGGGGGAACCAGGTATCTCTGAGACTCATATTTTCAAGGCTGGAAATACAAGTCCCAGGAGCTGGTAATTCTCACTTCAAATACAGCAAGGTTTTGAGGAATGACTGGTTGCTGTTGTTAGAGGGCTTTGGAATGAGCTTGGAAATAAATTCATATTGGCTTGGAAATAAGCAAATATATTTCCCAACTGGGGGCAGGGTGTGTGGGGCTGCATGGCTTCTTCCACAGTAACCTGATTCAAACTGGGGAGAGCTTGCCCAGAACTAGAAACACATCTTGAACTTTTCAAGCAAGGTGAGAAGAGATCTTTTTTGAGGGACAAGTTCCAGGGGTATCCTGTTGCTTTTGAAGAGCTGATATCACTCTAAATATGAATACTGTGTGTCGCCGATCTGCCTGCTTGTTTGCTCAACATGCATGTTTATAAATAAGCTTCCAGAATTCTCACACAAAAGCAGATGGCATGATGGAGATCTTTCCACTGCTCAGAAAAATGGAAAGCATGATTTAATGAAACAATAATAACTTTAAAGGACTGACTAATAGGTTGCTCTGCAAAGAACTTGGGCTGTCACAAGCCCTGTTGCAAGAATCATTCAGGACTGCGTTGCCAGAGACAGCTGAGAATACATTTTGCAGCCGGAAGCTGAATGCTACAATGCCGATGCTTTTCTCCTAAGGGGCCTCCCTGTGGAACTGGGGCTCTCTGGATCATCTGGCAAGAGACAGCATTAGAAGAACAATGCACAGCTGTCTCCTTCTCTGGGGCATTCCCCTGAGAGGCACAGTCAGCTCAGCCCCCTGAATAAAATGCACACCCAAAACATTCAACTTCTAGCTGCCTTAACAACGCATTTTGGAAACAACCATCATTTCCGACTCCTGCCATGTTTTGAAGGAATGACATGGAACAGCAAAGTATCAGGAGCAAGGCAAGGGCATAGCAAGCAGGCAGCTAGATCCCTTTGCTGCTCAGGCCAAAGAAGCAGGTTTTACCGCCTGGGAACTCCTATGGGTCAAAGGCTTCTCACATGGCCTGTTCTCTCAGGAATCTCTTCCAGTTTGACCTGGAATTAGTGGCAGTGCACATGCTGAAATGGTGAGGCAGTGTATATAGGGTGGGTTCACATGATCTGCCGAGAATTGGTATGACGTCCAGGAGATGACCCCTTGCAGTGTGTCATCAGAGCCCACCCAAATCCAGCTGGCAACCAGCCAACCTAACTTGTTGCTGACTCCAGCCCAAGGTTCGTGACCGAGGGCTGAGGCTGGCTTGCTAAGGTCAGTAACAAGTTGGATTGGCCAGTTGCCGGTCAGTATGTGGTCATTTTGACAATATGCCACATGGCAGTGTGTGCACCATGGGGACCGTCTGAAGCTGATAAAAGCCACCATCTCAATCTCAGACACCAGGGCGAGGCTTAGATCTAGAAGTGCCCCCAGATTGTATACCTGTTTCTTCTGGGGAAGTGTGACCCCATCCAGAACTGGCAGATCAAGCCCATCTCCTGAGTTCCGACCCCGCACAATAAGTATCTCCATCTTATTTGGATTCAGTCTCAGTTCGTTATCCCTCATCCAGCCCATCATCACCTCAAGGTAGGCACTTAGGGAGGTTATGCCTTCTTCTGATGATGTTGACATGGAGAAATAGATTTGGGTACCATCAGCATGCTGATAGCACCCTGCACCAAATCTCCTGATGCTCTCTCCCAGCATTGGAGACAATATGGAGCCCTGAGGGACACCATATTGAAGTCCAGATTTTGAAGAACAGCAGTCTCCAAAGTCTGTTGAACAAAAGTATCCAAGAGACACCATCTGGAACCTGCCTGAGAGGTAGGAGCAGAACTAACACAAAGCAGTGCCTCCCACTCCCAACCCCCTTAGACATTCCAGGCGGATATTATGGTGGATAGTATCAAAAGCCGCCGAGAGGTCCAAAAGGACCAACAGAGTTACACTCCCTCTGTCAATCCCTAATTGGCGATTATCTGTTGGCTCACAACGTGAGGTAGCAGTGCATAGTTCCTTGGGCCCCCAGTTCTAGTGTGCTGGAAGGTTTGTGCATAGGCTTGACACCATACCTCTGCCAGAAATATATGTTTTCCTTCATTGTTTTTTTCTTTTACATTTTTGTAAACTTTAAGAGTTCTATGCCACTTGAAAGCTCACAAACCATATTGTGAATCTTGGCCGGTCCTCATAAAGGTATTATTGTCTTCCTCCCCATTAACCTAATTGCATTCTATTCATCCTTTCAACACTGTTCATAATTTTATAACCCTCTTTTATCATTGTACTGTCTTTTGAGTGGCTGACTTAATCTGGCAGAAGATTGGGGGTGGAAAGAGTGGAATATTTAGCTCTTTTAATTGGATTTTAATGGGATATTTTATAACTTTTTAATCTGTTGTCAACTACTCCATGCATTCAGGATGAGGTAGGATGGGCTATAAATTCAAATAAATAATAAAGGAAATAAATTAAATTTCTGTTTGAAGAATAAGTGCCATCACCAAGAATTGTTCTGGAGATATATGTGAAATGGCATCTTTCAGCCTCAGGTTTCCTTCTTCTTCAGATGTGACCTCTTCGAATACGGACATAAACATATTGGTAAGAGAAATGCCTAACCCTGCTGATTCATCCATTCTGGGGATAAACAGGAAATGCTGCGGTCTAGAGCTGTCAATCTGTCAACTTTTTACAAGCAGCAAATGCCCATTAAAATACTTTTAATATAGATGAATCAGATTCATGCTGACGGTTATGAATGCTGTTGGCATTCCTTGGATTGCTGCCCATGTTGGAATGGGGAAAGAAAGAAATGAAATTATTTTATGCTTTGCAGGCTGCAGAGAAGGGATTTTTTCCCCCATTAGTACAATTCTTTCAGTGAGTGTTCCTCCTCTTACTTCTGAAAGCAAGCTATTGCATAGCCCACAATACAAAGTGGGTGTTTTTTACACAGGGCATCATTAAATACAAGACAATTTGGTGATGGACACTGGCTTATAAGGCTTTAGAAAAGAGTGAGACAAAGGGATAGAAGGTAGTTCTATGAATGCCAGATGCTGGAAACACATCGGATGATTTCATGTGATTGGTGCAACATCTGGTTCCTGGGTACATGATCCCTCTGGGCATGTCATGTGAACTTAACAAAGTCCCATTCCTGAGTCTTCCACTGGACATTCGCCCAACATTCTCTGCTCAATTTCAAATATTGGTTACAAATATCAGGTGGATAGTGGGTGGATGTCAGCTGAAGTCACCCATAAGACAGGACAGCCATCACCTTCTTGTCCTTCCTGTGAATTTCCAGAGTCTGTCTATCTAATATTGGAAACAGAATGCTGGACTAGATGGTCCTTTCATTACTACATTTTATTAAGGTTCTGGACTTATACTGAGTCAGACCATTGGTCCATCTAGCTCAGTATTGTCTACAATAACTGGTCCTCCAGAGTTTCAGATGGGTTCCCAGCCCTACATGGAAATGTCAGGGATTGAACCAGAGACCTTCTTTATGCAAAGCAGATGCTCTTCCACTGAGCTAAAACTCTCCCTCATTGATCTGATTAAATAAAGCAACTCTATTCATAATGGCCATGCACTTGGGTGATATATATTCTGCCTTTAAAGAGAATGAGCTAATGTTTATGTCCTATTTTGTCTAATTTGTTTTGTGTATTCTTGACGTTAAATTAAATCATGGAAGGAGCTTAGATTAGATATTTCCAAAGGTAGTTTTCTATTATATTATTCTGTTTTCTATCAGGCTATCTGTGACTGATAGCTTTGCTGTCTCAGAAATCAGCTTCAATAGTTAAGCACAAGAGAAAACACAAATATATTCTCCTAATTACTTATTTGGGGTATTTTCATGTATTTAAAAACATTTTAAAATCATATTGTGGAGTCTGAGAATTTCTGACTGTGGGCAGAGACAGTTAATTCTTTCCTGATGTTCATTGTGGTCTGTATCAACCTGTAGAGGGAGGTAATCAGGGTTGCACCCAACTGACCTGGCCTCCAACTTCTAGGCATTCAAGAGTCCATGGACCTGATGTGGATGTACCCAAACAAGCCAGAGAGTGAGGGGGAGGGAGAACAAAAAGTGAAAAATTGATAGTCTCTGGAGCAGAGAGTTCCTTTAAAAAACCCCAAACTGTTAGAACCCACAGACCATCTTGAATTTGAGCCAAACCAGGGTGGGGGGGAGGGTTAGGGAGACTTACTTCAGAGTAGACACACATAGGATTACACTGCGAGTCTGTCATTTGGAGATTTTTGCTATTTGCAAGGAAGGAACACGTATTTCCTTCCTTCCTTCCTTTCAATTTTTTAAAAAAATCTAGTATTGTTTACCTAACTCTTTTGAGAGTTGAGCTTCTTATTTTTATCCAGTGTTATTTCCTATTAATCTGAGCCTACCTACCCACCCACTTCCATAGGCCCACATATTATTTGGAGTCTCTGATATTGTACTTAGAGGAGCTTTCAGGTGGACTCTCCCCCACCCCACGTCACCCCCCAAGTTCTTCTATTTCTTCCCCGCATGTTGGAGGCTTGCTCATTAAGGCAAGGTTTTAGCTTGGCTTTTTCTGGAGCATTTCATTAATCTCCTTTCCACTGATCCCACCCACCCCTCTTTTGGCACACAGAATTATTGAGTCAAAGGGGTCTTATATGCCATCTAGTGCAAACCACAGCTTGCTTGATACAGGAAATCCAGAGCTACAAGTTCCTCCAGAGATGCTTTCCCAGCCTCTGCTTGAAGGTCTCCAGGGAGGGAGAGTCCATCTTGCCCTTCAGGTAATGGTTCTATTGTTGAACTGCTCTGATCCAGAAGAAATTCCACCTAACATTCAACCAGAATCTACCCTCCTATTCAACTGTAAACCCATTTGATCTAGTCCTGTCTGCTGGGGCAGCAAGGAGTGAATCTTTCCCCTCTTCTATGTGATGACAGGCCTTCAGGTATTTGCAGAATACTACTGCTCGCCCCCCACCTGCCCACTCTGCAGCCAGTATTCCCTTCTCTAGGCTAAACACAACCAGTTCCTTCAACTTTTCCCCATGCGTCTTGTTTTCCAAATCCTGACCATCATTAGAAAATAAGCACTGACTCCACTCATTTTTGCATCCCATTATTCTGAGACACAGAAACCTTCATAACTCAAATCGAATTCTCTCTTGTTGCTACTCTCTCTTAATGGAATTTAAAACCAATGCAAGGTTCAGTAGCAAATGAGAGTCTCTAGAAACCTATGTCACAATTAATTTTTGTAATAAAATGTTTATACAAACACATCAATTGACTTTTGGTTTTGGTCAACGTTAAGATGCATTGTCCCTTCAGAATATTGGTCTTGGCCTCAATCGATATCTACCTCTCAGTCCAATGCATGGTAATGTTGGCTTCAACAGAAGTCAATATTCGCTTAATGGGATGAAGTCTTGTTTCAGAGGCTAGGTTTTCTCAGTAGCTTTTCCTCCCTCAGCCATCGTGGTGCATAAAACTCAGTGGTTACCACATACATCCGCTTGTGTTTCTTCGTTCCCTCTCTTCAGTATTGGCTTAAAACTCAATAAACTATGATACTCGTGCACACTGACTGCTCAATCCTGCTCACTTTAATCAAGCTACTTGTCTCATTGATTATTGTGGAGCTTCTTGCATGAGCAAATCAAGTACTTTTGGGTCCTTTACAAATGGTATCTCCACTCCTTTTTAGCAGAGCTAGAATTGAAAAAGAATTTCTTTCTGTTCCAACTTTGGTTTGCAGTCACACAAGGCAAAGTTGGCTGTACATCAGCCATTGGTCCATAACCAGATCACACTAGTATCACTGGACTTCTACTCTGGGTTCCAAGCTGAAAGTGCAAAGCATTGCAACCAAACCATATGTGCCTCATGCTAGACAGTGAGGCTGTTCTCACACACAGCCTAACCCAGGGTAGGGAAGCCCAGTCTGTGTTAGGCTGTGCGTGAGAACCACCAGGATCGGGCCTGATCATGATAGGCAGCGCTGCCTAGTCTGGCTTTTTAGCCTGACTTTTAGCCAAGGTTGCTGCTCATGTGTGAGCGTGAGTTGCTTCCAGCCTGGCCACACACAGAGATGGGCTCCTAGAGTACCCATCTCTTGTGGGAGTCCCCCAATGTACACATGCCATGCGGCGTGTTGTGGGATATCTGGAGGCTGGGGTGCACACTGTGGGTGCAACCACATCTTCCAAATGCAGACCACTAGACCACACTTGCACAAATGCTGAAATTCTCAAACCCAGCACAGTCGTGAGAAAAGCTGCTAACTTTCTTCCTCTTGCTGAAATTGTGTGAGAGAGTTGCCATGATGGCACAACCCTTATGATCACACAACTCTTGTGTGAGATTTTGGCAATTGCACAAATGCACTGTGCACCTGGAAAATGCAGCAGTACCTGCAGTGTGCTCAATGCCTGAGGAGCACTACGTGGTGTGTGAGCCCTTGTGATCAGGCAACCAGTGTCTAGAGAACTGGTATTGTGGTAGCAAGCATGACTTGTCCGCTTAGCTAAGCAGGGTCTGCCCTGGTTACATATGAATGGGAGACTGGAAGTGTGAGCACTGCAAGATATTCCCCTTAGGGGATGGAGCTGCTCTGGGAAGAGCAGAAGGTTCCAAGTTCCCTCCCTGGCAGCATTTCCAAGACAGGGCTGGGAGAGAGACTCCTGCCTGCAACCTTGGAGAAGCCGCTGCCAGTCTGTGAAGACAATACTGAGCTAGATGGACCAATGGTCTGACTCAGTATATGGCAGCGTCCTATGTTCCTAGAGCTTGCCATCTGGATCCTGGCATTTGATGCCACAGCAGATAATGGACAGCACTGAATACAATGGTTGCCCATGCAAGTCTCAGGGCTAATTCTAGAGTCAATGTGTAGGGCCATGGCAAGGAGTTGTGGCAGAGTGGCTACCAGAACCTGGGGTCCATATGCCATGTTAGTAGGTGGAGCTGCAGCAAAATATCATTCCTAGTGTTCACATATGAAACAAAGTTTGTTTCTTCTTCATCTCCCTTCACTTTAGAATTCTGGATGCATTCGGTATCCTCATGAAACATTTAATGAAATGGGATATCAGGGGGGTAAACCATTGAAAAGTACATTTGTCATTTCCCTCGTATCAGCAAGAACTATATATCAGAATAGACTTGACTGTTTTCCACATTATTTTCATAAATAAATATACAGGTTATTGATAATACATATATACATCTTTGGATTTTGTCACATAAAATGCAGCAAATACAATGTTCAATATATTTACTCCCAGGGGAGAAAATATATTGTAATCAATTAATCAATTGTTGAATGAGTTGTGGTGGATTTTGTAGGGGGGGAAATCTCTGCAAATCTCTGCACATCTCTTTTTTACGGTTGAGATGAATCTGTTATATTAAAACTGCCTAGGTTTAGTTCTCGTTTCCATCATTTTGCAGTCATATGCTGTGCTTGCTTTCAGAAACATGGTGAAGACCATGTTCCTCCTTAGGACCTCATTTGCATTGGAATCAATATCCACGAGGTGAATCATCTAGTTCAGTAGTTTTTACTGTCTTCAGGGAACCCCTTCCATATCAACTTGGCTGCTCAAGAATCTGATGCATCTCCCATGGAACCTCTGCATATTGCAAAGGATTCCGGTATTGTTTCAGAATGGCCATTGAGGTCACATGGGGCATATACCAGACTTCTTAGCAAATCATCACGCTCTGCAAACTCTGTCTGAGCTTTGAAAAAGGCCTTTCACTAGGAATTTTGTCTGATGTGGCCTAAGAGAGTAGGCAATCATTGCAAAGCATTCCGGAAGATAAATACAGATCACCTAATGAAGCTATTCACAAGCACACTGAGCTTATCTAGTGTGGTGTAACCATTGCTCCATGCTCGATTCCTCAGCCTGGCCAATTGTCTGACCAGGTAGCAATATTGATCTGCCTGGCCTGGCCGTGCCGCGCAACACTTGGTAGCTGACCTCCAGTCTTTAACTATATCTCTACAGTAGAATGCCCGACTCATGGGGGGAATCTCTAAATGCACAGAGCTGTTTGTGTGGTGCACTGAGGGATCCCACGAGGCCGGGACTCATTTTCCTGGCCTCCAGAGATCCAGGCTGCCAGGAGCAGCCCAGATCATGTGGGCGAGCAAGATGTGCATCCCAAAGAACGTCAAAGATCAACGGGTGGTGGGTGGGGTAAGGTATGCTTGATCTGGCCTTCCCCCAGCATCCTCCCCACCCGCAGCAAAGGGACATCTGCACAACCTTCAGGAGTGATACCTAATGCCACAAGAATGCATTAGAATACATAGCACTGATTCTCCTAAGGAAGAGAAACAGCAAAAAAAAAAAAAAAGTGACAGAGCATGGAATTAACCCTCCTGAGACAAAAGACTCAGTGAGCAAGTCTTAAAAAAAGAGCCGCCTTCCAAAACTCACTGCGGCAAGGCAGGCGTGCTGGATACATAGACAAGTGGCCACAGGAGGAGAACAGTAATCCTGTGATGGGAAGCACAGGAAAAAGGACTGCATCAATATGAGCAGGACCATTTTTAGCCATGTAGGATGCATAGAATTAGATTTATAGTTTTGAAAATTTCAATACTGGGTTTTAAATGTTTTTAATGTTTTACGTGATTTTAATTGTTAATTGATTTGATGTTTTAAATGGTTTTAATTGTAAACTGCCCAGAGATGCATAAGAACATAAGAACAGCCCTGCTGGATCAGGCCCAAGGAAGCCCATCTAGTCCAGCATCCTGTTTCACACAGTGGCCCACCAGATGCCTCTGGGAGCCCACAGGCAAGAGCTGAGGGCAGGCCCTCTCTCCTGCTGCTACTCCCCTGCAACTGTTACTCCCCTGCAACTGGACGCATGTTTTGGGCGGTACAGAAATATTTTAAATACATACATACATACATACTTATATAGATAAATAGTAATCTTCTAGAAAGCTTGGCAGTACTAGAAATGATTAACTGAATGCTAGGGGAAGGGATTATTGATGATTAAAATCCTGACATGTTTATACTGGCTGGAGCCATAAAACATTTAGAACTTGGGTGCTATTAATACAAGCAAAATCAACTTTAAGTGGAAGTTAAAGTTATCTTATTAAAATGGTACCCGGGAGATGATACTGAAATCATTTGCTTACCCAAGTATAACAATCCATTCACGTTTGTGGTGTCACTGCTTTTGTGGGTCATTTTAATTGTCTTTGGGTTTGCAGTTTTAGATTTTGAGATGATCTAAGTGAAACAAATTGTGTCTAGGAGCCAGAAGAGTTGTGGCTTATGTATCCAACTTGCAAACCAATAATTCAGTTGACCTCCTTGGCTGCTGTCTACCCAGGTGTAAAATTAAAGTAGGGGCAAGGGGGAGAATCCCAAGCAATAAGAAGTCACTATCAAAAACAGAAGTAAAATATATGTTCCCGGAATATATACGGTATTAGGAAATGAACTACCAATGCTAGAAAATGATAAATGAAAGATTTAGATCCAGCATATTCCCACATGATGCTGAATCGCTCTGGCCTTCTTGTAGCCTTTACTTGTGGTCGGAACATGATCTAGCTCTGGATGGGGATGTTAGAGTTTATACTGAAGGGAGGAACTATCAATATGCTAAAGGAGTCTCTGGAGAGCTTGTAAGATGGTTGTTGGCATTTCTCCTAGTGGCTCTGGAGATTACCTTGAAACTATATGTATTTACTTCTCTTCACATGAGTTTTGTTGTTCCTGTGGAAGTCTGGGACATCAGTTCACAAGAAGGTGCTGTAGACCTGGCCCCATCTGTGACATTCCAGGCTCCCTACCTCAATTGTCCACTTTCACTGACAAAAACCCTAAATCTCTAACCCTTTGTCAGGGTCTAGAATAGCTGGCATCCAATGTAAGAGCATGCAGGTGAGAATCAAGGAGCCAAAGGCAGAAGACATAGTCTAAAGAGAGGCTGGTGGTGAGGTCCTGGATTAGGTAGATGAGAATTGGCAAGAGATATACCGTAGGCTCCTGGCTCTGTGTCTGCTTCTGCTGTCTGCAACCCAAGCAAACACACAGCCCTGAGCCTGCTGTGTTTAACCCAGGTTAAAGCCTGGGATAAATTGCCTGGGACCATGCCCTTTAACCCAGGATAAAGCCTGGGGTAAATTCCCAGGATTATGGGGGAGGCAGCGTTAGGAAGAGCCTCAATCCCAGCGCTTCACACGGGCAGCCAAATGATGTATCCATAGAGAGTGGTGTGTATGGCTTAAGAGCATGTCCGTGTAGAAGATGGGGCTTCCTGACACACTCCCATGGGTCCTGTACCTAGAGTACGGGAGGACCATCCACATATGGGTACACAAACCAACCACCATTTTAAAAGGCCTAAACATATGGATGGTATAAACCCAGCCTAGGTACTGCTCCTAAGAGCTAAATACTCTGCAGATTAAATTCCATGTTTGCTTCTGGCTGTTTTTGTCCTGATTCCGATCCTTTTTATTTGTTTGCCATGATTTCTTTCCTGCTTTGCATTGTTTGTCCTTTAGCATTATCTTTGAAATTAACAAAGCATTTTATCATGTTTTTATTTATGCACTCTTATTCACTTGGTATTCACTTGGACCCAAAGTAACCTCTCATCCAAAGCTTTGTCATTCTAATTTGTTGTTTGCTTTCTCCCTTTTCCTTCCTGAGCAATAGTCTTTGGGATCTCCCCCCCTGCCGCCCACCCTTTTTGGCTTGAATGTGATGTGGAAAATGCAACGCATTTCTATTATGTATTGATGGGAGTCCATTGTTCCTTCATCGAATCTTGGAGAGCAATTTAAAAATAGTTTTTAAATTAATCATTATTTCTGAATCACTTTCCCCAAATGTCAGCAGCCTCATGATTACACTGTATAGGCATAGGGTAATGGTTTATTGTCAGCAAGAGTTTAAAGGCTCATTGTGAGAATTCCAATTAGAGAAGGAAGCCCTACTGTACCTATGGTTTCAAGAGGCGAGGAACATTAGCTTTTAGATCCACAAGCAAGAGAAATGTAATGGCTCTGTATCTTTCCATCACTTGCTTGTTGCTCTGTCATAATTGTGTAATAATTGTGTTCTGTTTGTACAAAGGGATTATTTTGATAGAATATTTTTAAAAAACTTTCAAAGCCTGCATACTAGTGAGTTGAATCATGGCTTTGTGAAGATACCTTTATGAAAACAAAGAGAAATGTCTTCCTTTTTGAACTTTTAAAATGCTCTCCTGTCTTTCCCATGTTTTACAGATCCGAGAGCGGCCACATGATATTGGGCCACTTCAACCATAACAGCAACAGGTAAGTAAGAGAAAACCACCTGTTTTTATTTATATTTATGTATTTATTTAACATATTTTTATACCACCCAAAACTTACATCTCTGGGCGGTTTACAACAAAACAAAATCAATGACAGCAGAAATGGTTAAAACATTACAACTATTTAAAATGTCTAAAACAATATTTCAAAACCATGTCAAAACTATTAAAACAGTATTGAATTAAGAGCCTGGGCGAACAGAGGAATATTTAAATACTTTTTAAAAGTTGTCAGAGATGGGGAGGCTCTTATTTCAGCAGGGAGCACATCCCAAAGCTTCAGGACAGCAGCGGAGAAGGCCTGTCCCTGAGTAGCCACCGAGTAGCAACTGCAGGCAGGCTTCCCCTGATGATCTCAATGGGCGATGGGGTTCATGACGAAGAAGACATTGAGCCGCGTCTCACGATCAGTGAGACCCGGTTTAGAACCGTGAGCAGGGAGGGAGCCCTGGGTGGCTGGATTGGACGCCCAAACAATTGCTGGCTCCGTGACGGAGCTGGTGGGGGCTGGGGAGCTTGGGGGTCACGCAGCCCTCAGAAGCCCCAGTATGCCCTGCGCAAGCGTGCAGGGCATACTGGGGAGACCCCCGGAACCGGGAGGCAGCTTTTCACCTCCCCTCTGGGGGTCTACTCGCAAGTAGCTGTGGCGTGGAGCCGTGGCGCGGCTACTCATGATCAGATAGCCCGGGTTTGCGGAGCGCTCACTCTGCAAACCCAGGCTGGGGGGGGTACCTGAGCGGGTTACCCACTCTAGAACCACCGGGCTCGCAGCTGAGCCTGGTGATTCTCACGATCAGCAAAAATCTGGTTAGCGGAGGCTAGCCCGATTTTTGCCATTCGTGGGAATAGGCCCAGTCTCTTCGTCTTGTTCCCAGTGAGCTCACGCTCCCAGTAGCACCACCTCTTTCGTGTCGCCCAAATCCACCAAAGTTAGGTGGACAATGTCAAGTCCCCTCCACTCCACTGACATTCACTCAGCATTTGTAACCAACATGCGAACCTGTGCAGAGAATGTGTTGGAGGGTGGAGCAAACCTGATGGCAACCGTGGTTCTCTCCTACCTACTAGCCACTGTAACATATGAAGCTGCTCAGCATGAATTCTTCAAAGTGCTTCTCCAAGATGTCCCTCCTGTTTTTCCTAGTGCCACTGAACAGTGTCAAAATATTACAAGAAACTAATAGAATGCCTACCCCCCTGAAATTGCCACGTTACATCCTTCAGAACCTTTCAATTTCACCAAAACGAATTCTAAGAGAATTTTCGGATCATCTCTCATCTTAAAGAGAATCCCCCCTGCTACTGCACCTGCATTACCAAAGCTATATATCCATATATCCCCCCAACTCAAATACATGAACAAAATTTGGGTTTTTTGGGGGGGAATCTACTTGAATATAAGCATCTCTTGATTTTAAATTACTTATTATTTTTTCTTATCACTTCTACATTCCATAGTCTAATCAATCAAATCCTCACATTCAGTCACATCCACATTTTAGCTATGCACATTTTGGCAGCTACAATCATAAACTGAATTTGGTCTTGATCTTAGTGTCTGACACTAGTCTGAATATATATATTCAGAGGGATCACAGGAAGGGGGAATCAACGGGGGGGATCACTCACTACTTCAGCTGTTCACCTGAATCTCTCTCTCTCTTTCCTTAGGAAATAATCATGAAAAATAACTTTTGAGCAGAATAGTCACTGCATGTTTTGCTCCATAACTCTCCTTCTACAAGGACTAGAGCTTATAAATAAATAAATAGATAAATAAATAAATAAATAAATAAATAAATAAATAATAGAAAGCTGGAATCCGGGTGAATCTGGGTTGGTTAGGCAATCTGGGTGAGATGCTTAAAATCCAGGTGAAACCCAACCCGGAATTCCGGGGCAGGGGGCGGGCAGGGCCACCCTACTCCCACCCATTCCCATCAAGGCCCTGGCATAATGGTAAATGCAATATCTGCTGGCACGTTTCCATTCAGACCAGAAAGGAGCAGAAGAGAGCCTCTTCCCAAAGCAGTCTCTGAACTGACTAGCATAACAGGTCAGAAGTTCAACAGTCAGCCACTTTCTAGCTAGGAAAGATGAAGTACACTGAAGTTTGCTGCTTTCTGAGGGTAGTAGTTAAAAGTAAAAATGGCCAACACAGTAGTTTAATTGAATGTTTGCAGAAAGCTGGAAATACTGTCACAGCACCTGAAGGCCTACCACTCAAAGGTTGTCTTATTTTCCCCCAGATGTTTTTCATATCCGTTTCCCATCAGGGTCATGGGAAAACCTTTTTGCCAGTTAGTGGCAATATTTCACTTAGCTCTATAAAATCAGAGGGAATAAAGCTGCACTGAATTCAAGCCTTGTGGGTGGGTTGGTCAGATTAACTTCCCAGGGTAACATGCATCACAAATATAATATGTGAAATCTAGAAAGGACAGATGCAATCTGTGCGGGGAGCCAGATGAAGGACAGCTGTTTCATATCCTGTAAAGTATTCTCTTGGTCTCTCCAAACCACTTTAAAGGCCATTCCGAATTTTCATAGCCATGGCAGTATTTCGTTTGTCACCTTTCTCCTGCAAACATGAAGTGATCACAAAAAAACAAAGACGACCTTGGCAAGAATGTAGAGGGGTATGAGCACATCCACATTTAGGGGGATTAAAAACCAAGAGGCATATGAAAGCAGAAGCCTTTTCGTGATCATTCCCCACACATTCCATGAATGCCTGAGGGTGGAATAGGGTCACATGGTCCACTGGTCACATCCCCATTCAGTGTCTGTATGAAAGGGACCAAGCTAAACACAGGAAGAACTCCTCCATTTGGAACATTCAGAAACTGATTCTCTAGAGACCCTGAAGAATGACAACCAGCAATTTAGGAACCTAGGAAACTGCCTTATACTGAATCAGGCCATTGGTCCATCTAGTTCAGTATTGTCTACACAGACTGGCAGCAGCTTCTCCAAGGTTGCAGGCAGTGTTCCCTGTAGCAGGGATTCCCAGATGTTGTTCACTGCAACACTCAGGAAAGGTAACTAGCTCATAGCTGCCAACGTGTAACAAAGAGAGCTGGTCTTGTGGTAGCAAGCATGACTTATCCCCTTAGCTAAGCAGGGTCTGCTCTGGTTGCATATGAAAGGGAGACTTGATGAGTGAGCCCTGGAAGATACTCCCCCTCTCAGGGGATGGAGCCGCTCTGGGAAGACCATCTAGGTTCCAATTTCCCTCCCTGGCAGCATCTCCAAGATCGGGCTGAGAGAGATTCCTGCCTGCAACCTGGGAGAAGCCGCTGCCAGTCTGTGAAGACGATACTGAGCTAGATAGACCAATGGTCTGACTCAGTGTATGGCAGCTTCCCATGTTCCTATATTTCCCTATTTTCCCATTCACCTGAATGAGAAAATAGGGACATGTTGGCAGGTATGCTAGCTTAGATGGCTTTAAAATGACTTAGGCAAATTCATGGAGGTCAGGTCTATCATGGCTACTAGTCTGATGGCTATAGGCCACTTCCAGACTCAGAGGCAAGATGCCTCTAATTACCAGTTGCAGGGGAGCAACAGCAGGAGAGAGGGCATGCCCTGGCCAAGCCTGTGGGCTTCCCAGAGGCATCTGGTGTGCCACTGTGTGAGACAGGATGCTGGACTAGATTTAGACGGCAAGAGCCCCACCCCTGCCTGGATCTTCAGGCCAGTCCTGCTCTAGAGGAGGCAGCGGAGCTGGCCTCCCTCTCCTGAGTAGTCCCATTGGGATGGAGGTTCTGAGCAGCCAGGTGTGCACTCTGTCTTTAGAGCTGGAGATCAGCCCTGGTGCAGTGTTGCCTACACTCCTGGGGACTTGGGGGGGGGGGATGGAGGGGGTTCTAGGTATGTGTCAGGAGCCTTGCTGGATGACACCAAATCCCCAGTACTCCAAGGCTCCTCCTCTGCCACACAAGATGTATGTAAGGACATACCAACTCAAAGTATGCAAGATCTTGTCCTCTATAAAAATCCAGCTAGTTTCTCTGAAGTAGAAATTACTTGGAATGGTTTTTTTAAAAAAATGAAAAGGCATTTTTTGCTAGCAGTGTTATTTTCCCCCCTGGTGGGCATAGACTTCTTTGTGCCCGCATATACCTATCACTTTAGGAGAAATAAATAAATCTCTCTGTTGAACAAGACTAGGAAGAACGGTCTGAAAATAATGTCTCCATCCTGTCCCTCACTTCCCTCCTAACGATGCATTTAGACCATGATGCAGCCTTTAATGTCTCTTCTAGGCTCAAATTAATTACAGGGAAGGAAATAATAATTCCATTTCCAGAATGGCCTTTTTAGCATAACAATTTTTCCCCTTCCCCCCCCTTTCAAAAGGAGTGTTTAAATACTCATTACAAGCATTCTGGGTCAAATGCATCCATGATTAATTTTGTCAATTTTGCTACTTCCCAATTTCTTTTGTGCTAAGTAGCACTGTAATTGGCTCAATATTTTTTTAAAAGGTTGACATCTCTGTGTAATTTATTTCCCTCCTTTGTAAAGAAATGACATCTTTTTTCTTGACCACAACCCCCTCCTATGGTTGCTAAGGGAGCTGGGGAAAACAAGTTAGACTTTTTTAGAAAAATGGACCGCATTGCTACAACAGGTCATTTTGCATTTTATATCTACAGTAATTTGTGATCTTTATCTTGCATCAGGGAGATAATCTACTGTGTACTCTTTGCCATGTTCCAGTTTTTCTAAGCTACTTTCTTGCTCCCATCACAGCTTCTGCACACAGAACTGCAGCAACACACTGAGGTCATTCACACCATCAAAAACTGTGTTCTACCCGGGTTTGGGAGTCATGTGTACTCCCAGTTTTCAGTTGTGTGGAAGCAAGGTAAGAGGAAAACCTGGGTAGAAGTGACTGTGTGGAAGCAAAGTAGGAGGAAAAGCTAGCCTGGTTTTCCTCCTACCCTGCTTCCACACAACTGAAAACTGTGAACACACACAGCTCCCAAAACCTGGGTGGAATGCCATTTTTGATGGTGTGAATGATCTCCTTGAATGTTATAAGCATGGATAGTAGATCATACTGAGCTTGACGGGCCAATGGTCTGACTCCATATAAGGCAGCTTCCTAGTATGCACCTAGATCTGCACATGAGGTGGAACACTGAGAGGACCAGCCTACACAATTTCCAGATGGACACACACCACAGCTCCTTTTCAGAGCTTCCCCCCCACCGCAAAAAAAGTTAGAGTTGCTCAGGCAAACACCATTTCTTCTCCTTCTCCTTCTCCCCCCCCCCCCCCACTGCCCTACTAGTCTCACAGCTGCTGCCTTATTGAACAACAGGGGTGTGTAAGAACAACAACCGTGTTTTACTTTGTGCAATCTTGGGCTGGTTTCCCCTGAGCTTTGCAGAAGTGCCCTGAGAAATTCTAGGAGGCTATTCACTTCCATGTGCAAAACTGGGCTAAGAGAGCCCAGCCCAGTTTTCCATGCTCATGGGAGCCGCTGGGATCGGGCTGAAGCAAGCACTCTCCTAACCCCATTTTTTGGATCATTTTTTGGATCGTCTGGCAGCTGCGGCTGCCAGACAGTGGTGAGCCCAGGGAGGGGGAGGGGGTTCCCTATGAGGCACCACGTGCTGGCACAGTGCATTATGGTATCTGGGGGGATTGGGGATGCACATCCAGGGCCCCAGCGCTCCCTGCTGCCTGGGTGCACGGGGAATCATCTGGGCGCGTGGGGAGCGTGCCCAGCACCGGAGGAGCGGCCATCTGCGGGGAAGGTAAGTCTAATCTGCCTTCCCCACAGCCCACCCTGTAGCCCTTCTCACCAGTCATGAGAAAGGGCTCTATGAGTCCTACCCTGAATTATTTTTTGCTTGGGTGCTTCACCAAGAAATTTTATTTTTTAATTAAACTTGGCGGGATCTTGCAGGCGCATGCTCTTTCCTCACCCATCTTCTAGTCTTATTAAAGAGATGTTTGGTTTTCTTTCAGTGGTCTTGGATGGCTCACCTGAGCAGGAACCTCCAAATTCACCTCAAAAGGGCCTCTTATTTTCTTGTGACAACATCACTCGATTGGAGGCAATTGCCTTTTCATCATCAGAAGGACTAAGCTTCTGAATGCAGGACAAAAATCTCATCCATCTAATCTATTGGTCCACAAGGAAAGGGAGGGAGGGAGGAGGAATCCAGATCTACCTAGGTTGCTGGAAGTGTTTACCTTTCTTCCTGGGCACATGGTATCATTGATGGTTTCTGTTTTAAAATGAAAAGTATTTTAAACGGGGAAATATTAGCTTTTACCAGCTTCTCTTCTTCGTTCCCTGATGCCCTTTCTGGTTTTGTTGGCTGACAACATCTGTAGTGGCAGAACCAGCTTGGCAGAGCACTTCATTCAGAGTTTGAGAGAGCTGGACTCAAAACACGTCCAAAAATGTTGAATAGAATGGGTGCTGCATTCATTATTAAGCAACGGGTGTTCTAACATTCATGGATAATTATGTGTTATGCTTACAAATACATCCAACGTGGATGCCAAAAAGCATTCTCTTGTAATTAGTGTTACCTGCAGTTGGATTTGAAATATGGAATTGTTATGTTAAGTGAACACAATGTTGTGCAGTGACTGCAGCTCACAGGCAATAAACAGGGTGTTGTTAGGAGAGATAGGCTTCCGGAGAGAGAGATTTATATTGTATGCCCGTGGATTTATCACTCAGAATGTTTAGCTGAAATTTGTTCAAAGAAATTTGGAGCCAAGTCTGGACGATGACATAAGCTGTGCAGGTGTCTGGTGGTAACTTATGGAGTTCTGTTAAAGTGGGCTCTGTCTTGCCTTGCAGAAAGACGTTGTTCCAGTTTATAAAGATGGTGGCAAAAAGGGTGGAAGATCTTTCGTTTGCTAGGGAATTACACAAAAAGATACTGAACTTATTTATTTTTAAATCTATGTCCTGCTCTTCCTCCAAAGAGCCCAGGGTGATGGTTTATGTTTATCCTCACAACAACCCTGTGAGGTAGGTCAGACTGAGAGTTAAGTGCCTGGCCCAGAGTCATTTAGTGAGGTCGTGCACACAGCCATGAGACAGGAGGGGAAGGCAGGGAGGTACCTACTTTCCCCCCAGAAGATCTCCGAATGCCTCTTCGGTGCACTGTCATGTGCCTACACAGCCCGCACTGCTTCATGCAGCACAGCTATCTGGAGGCTGGGACTCATAGTCTTGGCCTTGAGGACTGCAACTCTCATCATCCCTCAGTTTTGGCCACTATGGCTGGGGATGATGGGAGTTGTAGTCCATAAACAGCTGGAGGGCTGAAGTTGTGCAGCTCTGCTGTAGAATATGCTCAACAATGCTCCCTTTTTACTAGGGGGAGTTATAATTTCCTGCCCCATCCCTATTTTGACCCCTTTTTGACTCTGGGAAGAAGCAAGCTCATTTGTAAGCTCATTTGTATTTATTTAAGGATCCTGTATGGTGGGCAGGCTCTGCCCCTTCAGATTTTGCCCCTGAACCACCTGAAATATCCAAACCTGCTTCATTAGATTAATTTGAACAGGTTCCATGGGCAAAAACAGTGGTGGAGGAAAGCTGACCCTCTGAAGAGTCCTGAGGGCCTGTCACGACCCCTGCACCTGACCTCAACTCATCGAAGACAAACCCTGAGGAAGCAGAGGGAAAAGCAGTGTGTGGGGTCTCCCTGCTCCAGAATTCAGGGGACCCCATATCTCCCCAACGCCCTCCTTGAGCTGAGGATGCCCCCTTGCCCTCTCCATCCTCCTCTGGCTCAGAAGAGGAGGCTGAAGCCACACCAGCCGCACCAGCGCTTCAACTTTCAGTTACACCACAGCCAGTGACTGCATCACAAGGCAAAGGCACCTTCAGCCTTCCAGCCCTCCAGACCAGTGGGTGCGAGCAGACTCCACTTCCTCTCCGGAAGGGCTCATTCTGCGACAGGACCTTGCAGAAGCCACATTGGTGCTCAGTTCTCCTCCTGAGCCTTGTTTTATATAGATCTGCCTTCCGACCTTGGCTTGTCACTTGACTTGTTTTCTTGTTCCTCTGTAGACCTGACTCCCCAGCTTCTGAACTTGACCTGATGACCTT
The DNA here is from genome assembly GCF_027244095.1 of Hemicordylus capensis. NCBI lineage: Eukaryota > Metazoa > Chordata > Lepidosauria > Squamata > Cordylidae > Hemicordylus > Hemicordylus capensis. The sequence goes on from NC_069667.1 coordinate 27,843,537, forward strand.
GTTCCTGCATAGATTTTTGGCAGGAAAAATCTGCTTCTAGTTGGCTCCTGTGTAGACTAGATTCTGAGCTTGAGATCTCAAATGGGGGACCTTGACCGATGCCTCACTCCACTCGTGAGTCCTTGCTGTGAGACCAGCACTGTTCAGCCCCTCAAGACCTGAAAATGTCCTATGTGAGGAACTGTGTTTCCTCTGACGGTGTTCTACCCAGGCAGCCTGTCGGCTTCAAGTGTTTTGCATGGCCAGGAAGAAACTGGAGGCCACCGTGGCTGGCGGCGGGGCGGGGGGAGGTTGGCCAACAATATCTGGGCACCCAAGTTTGCAACGTGGAGAGTCCCATGATAGAAGCTGAGTGGAAGCAGAAAGGATTCTCTGGAGGCAGTCACTTGAACACCCATGTTTCACATCATCCACGGAGCTGCAAAACATCTGGCAAAACAGACTTGAAACGATCCAATTGCATGGGATATCCTGCTGTTTCTGGAGCCCTGAGTTTTTTAATGTATCACGGAATTTTTCTTCATATTCATTAATAGTCAATGATTACAAAACTAATTTAAATTAATCATATAAATTGCAATTATAGAACAAAAGTTAGAGCAACCCATTACAATATTTCAAATGAATGTGAAATATACTTAAGCTTAAGCCTCTCTTTACACCAAATCCTCTTTCAGTAAATTTTGTAGCAGCCCTGAAAAGAAACCTTTGTTTAATTTAGGTAGAAAGGGTGGGGATGCAATGCATATAGGAGGGGATGGGGCCGTTGCTCAGTGGCAGAGCATCTGCTTGGCATGTAGAAGGTCCCTAGTTCAATCCCTGGCAGCATCTCCAGGTAGGGCCGGGAGAGACTCCTGCTTGAAACCCTTGGAGAGCTGCTGCCAGTCAGTGTAGGAAATGCTGAGCCAGATGCACCAGTGTTTGGACTTAGGACAAGGTAACTTTGTGTTGTGACACCAACATTCTGCAAAGGCCTCACTCACATTTCAAGATCATCTTGCAGCATTTGTAGAACAGAACAGAACAGAATAGAAAGCATCCCAATCTTCTCAGGAAGATTGCTACTACTACTACTGCAACAACAACATTTATATACCACTCTTTAACCAAAGTTCACAAAGTGGTTTACAAAGAAAACTACATTAATAAAATGGTCTCCTGTCCCCAAAGGGCTCACCATCTAAAAAGAAACATAAGATAGACCACCAGCAACAGCTACTGGAGGGATGCTGCGCTGGGGCTGCTTAGGGCCAGTTGCTCTTTATCTATCTATCTATCTATCTATCTATCTATCTATCTATCTATCTATCTATCTATCTATCATATTTTTATACTGCCCCAAACTCATGTCTCTGGGCGGTTAAAGGTGTCTCTATGCTCAGTTAGCAGGCAACTCCTCAGAATCCTGACACACTGGAAGGGTTCGACAGGAGGTAGTCTAAATAGGACAGCTGTGGATATACTGTATTGCTCTGTCCACAAATCCATGGTTTTCAGACCATCTCTTCAGGGAGCCCTGCCATATGGGCTTGACTGCTATGGGACCCTGATGGAAGCTCTATGCAGTGTGGGGATGTTCTAGAGTTTGCTGTCATTTCACAGACTGTGCTGGCCACTAACTATTGGCCCTCATTGCCAGGCATGAGCTGAGGGTAAACCCCAGAACACATTCTTGCAGCTGGACAATGCAAGGAAAGACTGACAGTGACTGGCCACCAGCTTTTTACAGTAGCTTTTCTGCTATCCTTGAGGAGGATGACCTGATCAGCTCCCAAGGAGCATCAGGTTCTCCTGGGAGAGACTTTGAAAACCAGAGCCACATGAGAAATGAAGATGGATACAAGTGGCCAAATTATATGTTGCTGGTTTTCCTGATTGTTTCCTAATGATCCTGTATCAAAAAGTTAAGGTTTCTTCAATACTGTTCTCCAAAAACCGGCCACACTTCTCCTTACTTTGCACACTTCTCCTCATGTGACTCACTGGCATGCAGATCTTCAGGTATCGCCCTTTGAAAGGCTGGTGCACAGTAAAGAGCAGATGGTGGTGCTGAGACCTCCCCTTCCCTCCCTTTTACTGAAGCCAAAAGGGAGAAGGTGCTCTGCTCTTGCCTGTGGAATTGGATAAGGATTGATGTTTTCCAGCCCAACTGCTGGAGAGTCACTGGAAAGCCCTGGTGCTGGATCCAGACTCTTTCAGCTTCTTCTTTAACATTTGATGATGCCTGAAGAGAGAGACTCCTGCCAGGCTGGGTTTAGCATTCTAATGTGAACTGTATGACACAGCAGAATTCTCCTTGAAAACTGAGAAATGTCACGTCTCTCTCTATTGGGATTTTTCATTTGAAAAATACACTTCCAAAAGCCTCTTCCTTACTAGTATACCATTGAAATCTTTGGGCACTTCAGGCAGTGACTTTGAGGTCTGTACAGATATGAGTCACCTGGAATCTGCCTCATATTCTCCATCCTGAAGCCAGCATGGAGTGAAGTGAGGGAGGGCTACTGGCAGCCCATCCTGAAGATGAGAATTTGATGCCTGATCCTGCTTCTGAGACTGGAGGGATGGACTCTTCAAGTGAGGAGCCTGCATCTGCAGCACCATCACTGTACCAGCCATTCAGGAACCTCTACCCTCTGTTAGCTCCTGACTAGTAAGATGAAGGAGATACTGCAGGAAATCCAGACACTAGAGCACATGACCCCTGCCCCTGAATATATTTCTAGCTCTCAGCTGTGGGGTGGAGCTTAGTCTCTTTACAGGTCTACTCCACTATTTTGGAACTCAGCAGAGTTTAGTCCATTGTTAAAGCAACATCTCTCTTTCTGGTGAGCTCTCCGGGGTGCTGTAGAATCCAACTATGCCCTTCCTGTCGTTGGATGGTAACTCTAGGCTTCCAGAGTTAGCTTTATTCAGTCCTCAGTGCTCTACAGGTTTTCATTCAAGCCAGAATAGGACCTCAAGCATGTACTGAAGAGTCACACTTTCTTGTCCCAGTTAGCCAAGTTCTGCTACCAGCACAAATTTCACTCGGTTCTCTTCTCTCATTTAAATCATTGCCTGATAGACATTTAAATGTTATCATGTCATTGCTCTAGGCTAAAGATATGCAACTCCTTTAATCTCTGTGGTAAATTTCTACTTTAATATTTTAAATAAATACATTTAAATAAATATCTTGACACAAGTAATATTCATTTGGTCCGTCAGGTCTTTACCATTTTTTAGGCTTTCATTTTCATTTTTCATTTTGAGTCTCATCTAATTTAATTAGGTTTAGCTAGTCTGTCTCTTAAAAACACTATTAATACAGGGTCTAACAAGATGGTCTAGGATAATTAGGAGACCAATTAGAGAGAACTTCAAGGAGATATTTTGACAGGTGGAAATTCTCTGAACCTGATATATTTTGGGGGCAGAGCTGGCATAGTGTAGATGAGTTCAGCTGCTCTGCAGTTTAATCTCTTTATGTGAACACTTCCTTTGGAGTTTGGGGAACAAAGAATTGCTTTCTGCCTTTGTATGGGAGGAACATAAAAAGAGGAAGCAGCGAAACTTAGTGCAACAAAGTTACATGTTAAAAGAGGACATGTTAAAAGAGCCTCAGATGTCCTGGCACCATATTAGTAATTAGGACTAACTGTTGACATGCCAGAGGGCTAAGCAAGAGCGAGCCTATCTGAGATTCAAGCATCATGACCAAAGACCAGCTCTATCTTTGTTCTGAGAGTTGGATTAATTATTAGGCATTATGGGGCAACGTTTCCATTCTCTGGTCTATGTTCCCATTCCATTTATGAGTTGTGTCCACTCCTGTACAGCAGAATTAATGGAAGGAATATCTGAAGACAATTAAAGATGCACCTGCAACATTGTACTCTAATGCTGGTCATTTAATTCCAAAGCTTTTGCCACAAGCCAGACAGAATGACCCTGGAGGCTATTCATGGCCCTGAAGACACTGTGTTAGAAGCAGGGTCAAGACTGCATTAAAATGATGCCTATCCTTTGTAAAGAGAAATGTTCAAATTCACTTACTGTTGCTTAGTTATCTTTTATGGTAATACCATTAATGGCCCTGGTATATTTGTGAGCAAACTGGTTAAAGACTGGATTTTCTCCAGTTTTCCTATATTGGGGGGTTATAAATTGTAATTCTGCTTTAAAGCAGAAGATGGCAGTTATTCTATATTAGCACATACTGGCTGCTGTCCTGACGAAGTTTCTCAATAGTACTCAGTAGTGGCCCAAGCTGGAGGGGCAGAAAATGAGCCTCAGTTGCTTTAGGAGTGGCCGCCTCTCTCTCATTCCCTTCTGGCCCCACCCTGGCTGTAATTATCAGGTTGACTTGTAGGTGGGAATTTCACACACAGGAGAACCGGAAAGGATGTGCTGTTGACAGGAAGAGGAGACACTGACCAGTGTTTCCTGTAGCAGGGATTCCCAGATGTTGTTGACTCCAACTCCCAGAATCCCAAACGGCAATGGCTTTTGCTTTGGGACTATGGGAGTTGTAGTCAAAGACATCTGGGAATGCCTATTAGAGGGAACACTGACACTAACAGCAGCACTGGCATGAAGGGGGGGGGGAATGGTTCTCACAACCAAAAGCTGGGTAGGAAGAGTGTCCAGCGAAAGTGATTGAGTGCTAGCCACAATTTGCTTAGGGATGGCTTGGGCCACTTATGTCATTTACACCAAGAATCCCAAAGTGAGTAGGAGGAACTCCCAAGAGGTGATGTTGTGTGTGTGTGTGGGTGAACTTTTGACGAAGTCGCCGACATTATTGAGCTGCTCTCCTTTCTCATACCAGGGTTTATCAGGAAGCTTTTCTTTGTCCCTCAAAGCACACACTGATATTGCATCTCGGAGAGTATCATGGGGGAATAGGATGGCGTTGTTGCTCATGGAGAAGAGTGTGTTGGAACCTGATGGGATTGCATTTAAGTTCTGAGAAAGGTTGAGGACATGAAGGTTAACATCTTTCATAAATGTTGAATGATATCTCTGATCCCAAGGACACTTGAAGAAAGAAAACAACCGAGTTCTTATATTGGTTTGGTGATGGAGGAGCGAATTAGCTCGAGGCACTGGAAGGACAATGCAGAATGGATTTTCAGTCTGTCTGAGATGGAGACTTATTAAAGAGTAATCTGCAGAATGCAGAATGAGATTTATTTGTGTTGATATGGAAACCGTTTATGGATTATGTTCATGAAAGGGAACATATTATATACAACAGAAATGATATATGGACATTGACTAAAGTAGTTGGGTGTGTCATTTTCCCCCTTACAAAGGAACTATGACCTTCAAGAGGTCTCCCTTCTTGCTTAGTAGCAAGCATAGGTCAGGCTCTGGGTACTTTGCTGGTTTCATCAGATGAGAGGAATTAGCTAAAATGGCTGTATAGAACAGAAACCTGAAGTTTTTCTCTTGTTCTGGCGTGAAAGTCTTCTCTGATCTCCACATCTCCCTCCGGAAGAATAAGAGAATGTGCATTGTTTTTAGGAAGGCAGCTGCAGATGAAGGACATTTTGATTGAAATGTTGGATCAGATGCTGGCTCTCTTCTCATGTACTTTAATTAAGGTTTTATTCCTCTTTCTCTTTTCAAACTAGTTTTTAAAGGTATCACCATACTCTACCCTGGGAATCATTTATTCATTATTTCAGTCAGAACCCATGGTGCAGAACTGTATTTATGAAAATCCATATAGTCCGTGTCATCCCTGCATTTTCATTATATCAGTTTTTCAAAATATCAAAATAGGATGTAATGCTCCCAAATCCCTTATGGTTCTGCCCTATTACTTTATTACAATATAGGCAGTTAACTTAGGTTCTTCTGATCCCATCTGCTATTTGCGCTGTCAAATTTATTACTTACTTGAGAATGGGGAGCACAACGGTCTTCACCAGTGATTTGTAATGCTACGGCCAAGAAATAATAGGTTTTGGTATGGAAGTTGATGCACATGCTCCTGACACTTGAGTAATATTTGCAGAATGCAAAGCCTAGGCCTTTAGAGGAGGAGGAGAGCGAGTCTTGTGGTGGTGAGCATGTTTCCTTTGCTATGCAGGGCCTGCCTTGGTTTGCATTTGGATGGGAGACTACACGTGAGCACTGTATGATAGTCCTCTTAGGAGATGGGGCTGTAGCTCAGTGGAAGAGCCCCTGAGGTCCCAGTTTCAATCCATGACAGCATTTCCAGTTAGGGAAGGAAGAAAGTGTCTGGCTTAATAGAAGGAAGCTTCCTATGCACCTTAACTTGGGGAATTACCTTTGCATGCAGAAGCTCCCAGGTCCAATCCCTGGTATCTCCAGGCAGGCCAGGGAAAGTGTCCTGCCTACAACCTTGGAGGGCTGCTGCCCATCAGTGTTGACAATACTGAGCTAGATGGACCAATGGTCTGACTCTCTAAGACAGCTTCCTGTTTCTATGACTATTTTCCCATCCTGCATAGACCTTGGGGGCCAGTCATCTCTCAGCAGTGATCTGTGTGGAGTCCATACTTGTAAGAGGGTTCATCCTATGCTCCTCTTCTCTGTAACCAGCCAAGCCATATGTTCATATAGCAATAAATGAGGGTTTAGGTCGTGGTAGCAGGTTATGGGAATCTGCACTCCTGCCTTTAATATGGGAGCCTTCCCCTTGTCCCCTCTACCCAGGCTCAGTGTTTGGGCATGATCTGACACACCAGCCTCCCCATGTGATTAGGAGTCTGTGGAATGACACACCAAAAGGAAGGCACCCGCATCCCTTTCCTCCTGTGGGTGAGGCTGGTTGGTGAGGCTTTGATAGCTGCCAACTCAGGTTCAAAGCTCTTGGGATACTCCGTAGAAGCAAGGAGTTCACATGCACACCTGTCGGCTGCCGCTTTGAAGGGCTGCAAAGAAGTCAGGAGCTCGTCTGCCTTCCCCACAGGAGCTCAGCAGACAATCGGCAGCCATGCTTCCCTCCACGGCGTTGCTTGCCCACATGAGCTTTGTTGCGGTGAAGGCAAGAGCTGGGAGTGGGAGGACTTTTCCTTCCTGCACCCCAGAGTGCCGCGTGCAACGAGTGCAGCAGCTGCTTGCATTAGAGCAGCCGCCATGTTTGGCCACTCCTCCCCCCCGGCTTGCTGCCATGGGCAAGCCTTTTAACCCGGCAGTGATCATGCTCACAATTGCCTGAATCACAGGTTAGAAGGTTGGGCTAGCTGGGCAGAAGCACCAGGCTTGGGAGCAATTCCAGTGCTCCACACGAGCAGCCCAACCCTAGCCTGGATCAAGCTGCTCGTGTGAATAGCCTCGGCATGTGTGCAGAGTTGCCACAGAAGAAAATGTGGATGTCCCTGATCAGGTGGGATTTGAAAGGAATTTTTTAAAAGGGTTTCAAGAATTAGCAAGCTTTCTCGAGGTGGTGGTGGTTTCTGACAATTATTGTTGTTTACCTTAATAATTGGTTTATTATTAAGGTAAACAGCAGCATATTAGGCTGGTTCTCAGGACCAGCGAGAGGGCAGCACAAGCATTCTACCAAAGTTTGGGAGGGGAAGGGATAGGAGGGGTCTGGAGGGCACAGAAGTCCCAGGCTTGTGTAAGTCCATTTGCATAACAACAAAAATCCACAGTTTGATGTTCTGTTTCAATCTGGTCAAAGTATAGGTGCTCCCGATAGAGTCATTCGGGCATATTTTTCAGCATTAAATCTTTAGCTTTTTTATCTTCTCTTTCTCAGAGTTAAAAATGTGAGTCTAATGGCATCCAAAATGGAAAGTTAAAAGAAAGAAAGGAAAAGATCAGTAAGAAGGAAAAAGGGGGGTCAGACGCACTCACTCCAAAGCTCAGCAGGTGACCTTCGACGGCATTAAGTTTTCATCCCAACTCATGCAAACTGCAAGGATTCAAACCTGCATATGATGCCAAACAGGGAACAAAGCAGTCTCCGTTCCAAAGCAGAAAAAGGAGCAAAGGAGGGGGAAGAAGGGCACCTAGAGATGTATCAGTTTCATAGTATACATTTCTTAAAGCCCCATCATTTAAGCATCCAGTTCCCAAGAAAACAAATGCTGTCCTTGACAGGGGTGTGCAAACAGGTTCAAATCCGAAGCAGTTTGATATTGAGCTGGTTTGGTTCGAAGGTTCAGGATCAAGCTGAACCACCCCCAGTCGAACCCGGACCACAGTCTCCCCCCCCCCCCCGCCCGGTTCTGGGGTTTGTCGAATTTCATTTCTGTTTTTAAAGCCTAGGGGCTTCTCCAAGGCGGTGCGGGGGGTGCCCCAGAGGTCCCCCCTCCCCGGCCTTCCTTTATGCAAAAATCATCTGATTTCGGTGGTCTTTGGCCCTTTCCGGGGCTATTCCCCAGTGTGGCGGCCATTTTGGTCACTTTGCATGCATTCCAGGTTCAATTTCTGGCATCTCCAGGTAGGACTGGGAGGGAGTCCAGCCTGAAATCTTGGAGAGCCGTTGCTGTGGAGGTGTGCAAGCCAGCTCTGTTCGAGCCGGGTTCAACATTGAACCACCTCATCTCAACAGGTTTGAGGGTCAAACTGGAATGGCCTCAGCCCTGATTTGAGCCTGGTTCAAACTGAGCCAATTTTGAGCTCTACTGATAATGGGGACTCCAATCAGGATTCCCCTTTACCATTTAAGGCAGGGGTCTTCCATAAATCTAGAGGGGATGGGTCATTTTGTACTTACAATTCCCATCTGTTGCGGTAGTGGTAGTGGCCATGGGGGGATGGCGGCATGGGCATGGGGGCAGTGGCAGCTCCCCCCACTCTGCCATCCTCCCCCAGAATAGCCCTGGCCAGCGGTGACACGGTTTCGGGCGTTCTCCCCAGTTTGGGCCATTTTAGGGACCACGCATGTGCAGAGGCCATTTGGGTGACCACACAGATCAACAATGGTGTGTATGCTGTGCACAGATTGTATGTGCATCGCACGTGAATATGGCTATTGCCACCTATGTGGAGGGGTGCTGGGCCTTGATGCAGCTCAATGCGGCTGGGCCCTAGAAGGGGAGTTGGAGGGACAGGAGGGAGAAAAGGGCATGGGTCATGAATGTGGGGAAGTTTGAGAAAGGAGACACGAGTTTGGGGAGCAAGGGGCTGGCTCTCTCTGTCTCCCCAACCCAAATGTTTATCAGCCACTACTTCAGGCCCCTTTCATCCAAACACTGTTGTGTCCCTGTCATGGCAATTGGTTAGTGGCTTGGCTCGGTCGTGGCATTTCAAAATCCCATCTCTCTTCCTTTTGCAGCAACATAAAGGACGGCAACAGCTGTGAGGACATTGAGAGTTGGGTCCCTTGCCTGTCATGTTGCGCAGTTCATCCCAAGTAAGTGCTAATAAAAGCTTTATCTCTTCCCACACTATGACATATTTTGTTTATGTCACTCATTTCACAGGAAAGCTCATCTTCAGAGTTCTAAAGGGATGATTTCATACTGTTTTCCTTCTTGGACTTCTCTGCCTTAAAGCAAAACCATGCCAACCACTGTGCTGCCCATAGCAACCAAAGGACACACACTCCAACCGTCCCTGTTTACTGGTTCCTGATTTCCGGCTGAATTATTCCCTTTCCCTGTTTGGGGCCTCTCGAGGATGCCTCATTCAAATCTGGTTATCCTCTTAATAGTAAGACTGTTAATGATCTATAGAGTTCCATTTGCGTACATGACACTTTACCAGTAACGAGAAGACTGTTCCTTGTCTCCAAGGGCTCAGAAGCCAAAGCAAGAACAAGAAGCAGGCACAGAGGACAGGGCCGGGGGAGTGAAAACAAGGCTAAAGCAAAGAGGAAGAAGAATGAGTAGTTCTTTCAGGTTAACCCCTTAAGCTTCCTTGCAGTTGGGTCTGGCAGGTCAAGGGAATCCAGAACGCAGCGAGGGAGCAGTTGAGCCAGAAAGGTCAGGCTGGGAGTGAAGCGATTGGAGAAGAGTCAGCAGCCCTGCCTTTTCCAGGAGCTCAGGCCAGCCCCAATACATGGCAGACACCCGGGCTGTTTTTCCTTCCTCCCGAGTAAGCCCGGTGGAAGGGATCCAGTAAGCACTTTGTCTCGGGTGCTGGAGCTCAGCCTTGCTTTGGCATCACCTTCACTCCTGGGGGTGATGGAAGGGGTTCTGGGGATGAGGCAGGAGTCCTGTGGAGGAATTCCAGGACAGCTGCAAGAAGGAGGAGCAACAAGCTCTGACTTCTCGGGGTCCACTGGATCCAGGGGTGCTACTCACCACATCTATATGCATCTCTATATTGGTTTGTGGGTGGTGGGCGTGACCTGCTGGAGCATGAAGGGATGTCCTCCCCTCATGACACAGAGTGGCCGGCCTCATACACTGCACAGTATCCACTTCACACTCTCAGTTCCTCGCTCCTTTCAAATCTCTCCCCCTCCCTCATTTTTCTATTTGAAAGGGAAGAGGGGGAGCACTCTTGGTGGTGTCCGTTGGTGTTCCTTCCTCTGCTGGCCATCCATTGTTCGGGCGGGGGGGTTGCTAGGTGGGCTTCCCTGCCACCCCTGAGAACATGCCTACAATCCATCATCTGGGGCAGCCGGCCTCATTCTGCCTCATGGTGGGGCCAGCCCAGCTTTGGCACAACCCCTATGCACTCCGTGGAGCTTTGTAGCCGACTAGAAATTCCAAACCAATCAATGCACTTACAGTTCTGGTGATTGGCTTTAAAGGTAAAGGGTGCCATCGAGTTGGTGTCGGCTCCTGGTGAACACAGAGCCCGGTGGTTTTCTTTGGTAGAATACTGGAGGAGTTGACCATGGCCTCCTCCTTTGGGGAGAAATGAATTCCTCTGTGTAGTATGTCTCACTTAATTTGTTGTTGTGGTGTGGGTGTGTGTGTGTGTGTGGGTGTGTGTGTGTGTGTGTGTGTGTGCGCAAAGGAGGGCAAGGGTGTGTGCCCACTCTGTCACCAAGTGCAAACAATTGCTAGTCAGCTGACCCTAGGTATACTCACTGAGGAGAGCAAGTCCCACTGAATTCAGTGGCATGTACATTTGAGTAAACATGCAAAGAACTGCATCCTAAGTCTACAAACTGGGCTAGAGTTTCAATGCTACTGCTGATACTGAGCCATCAGGGCGCAGGGGTTAGAATGTTCGACTTGGACTCAGAGACCTGAGTTCTAATCCCCGTTCAGTTATGAAACTCACTGGGTAATTCTGAGCCAGTCACTTATGACAACAATGAATATTTATATACTATTCAACCAAAGTTCTCAAAGTGGTTTACATAGAAAAATAAATAATACATAAATAAGATGGCTCCCTGCCCCAAAGGGCTCACAATCTAAAAAGAAACATAAGACAGATACCAGCAACAGCCACTGGAGGGATGCTGTGCTGGGGTTGGAGAGGGCCAGTTGCTCTCCACCTGCTTAATATAAGAGAATCACCACTTTAAGAGGTGTCTCTTTGCTGAATTAGCAGGGGTTTCTGTCAGGCTAACCTACCCCTCAGGGTTGTTGTGATGATAAACATAACCAGGTACACCTCTCTGGACACCTTGGAGGAAGAGTGAGATATAAAAGAATAAATACAAATAAATATTCATAGGAATTTTATTTATAAGACACTTTCCAGACTGTTTAGCTTTTGCATAATTCATTCACCAAGAAGAACTCTATTCCCAACCATAAATTCCACATTTGGAAAAAGGCCTTCATATTTTGTAAACTTCCGTCTTGGCACGCGAGCCTTGAGGGATGTAAAGATCAGTAATTTCCCTCTACTATTAGATGAAGGGTATGAGAGATAATTCTACTGCTGGAACTGGTGTTCCATCACCAGACCTCTCCCATCTCTGGCCAAGCACACTAGCCCAATTAAATGGTTGAGATGAAGGAATGGAAGATAAAGACTTGTGTGAAGCAGAGGTTCTCTTCCCTTCTTTTTTAGTAGCATAGTAGCAATTCAAAGCCAATGTTTCAAGGCAGACATTCTTGAGCATTATACTGTTAGGAACAAAATGCTAAATGGATCAAAGAGATTAGTAGTTATGCTGTGCCTCTCGGTTTCCTATCCTTTAACCGGCAGTGTTTAAATGTGTCTGTGTAACAGCGTGGCTCAGGATTCTCCCACTGTCTGGAGGTTTTATTAAACAGATTCAGAAAAGTCAGGTACCAAGTGGAGGAGGGAGCCAAAATGTGCATTAAGGAGAGTAGAGGGAAGCTGGGTAGGAAGAGGAATGAAGGAGGATGGAGAAGACCAGAAGGCAGTTCTTCCAGGGTTTGCCACTCCTTTGCTCCTCTGGTGCAGCCCCTGGAAAGGGCTCAGGAGCATCCACTCTGGAGGTCTTTGCTGAGTCCCTGTTTTCTGGCACTGGTCAGTCATTATCACCTTTTTGTCCTTATTTTTGTCTCTTAGAGGAGATCCTTTTCAGTGTGACTTGCTGTTGTTGTTGTTGTTGCTGTTGTTGTTGTTGTTAATTCAATTTCTATACCGCCCTTCCAAAAATGTCTCAGGACAGTTTACACAGAAAAATAAAAAATAAATAAAATGGATCCCTGTCCCCAAAGGGCTCACAATCTAAAAAGAAACATCAGAGAGACACCAGCAACAGTCACTGGATTGTCATTCTTCCTGATTTAAGTGCCCCATCCAGGATCCCTAGAGGCTAAATCTCTGAGTGGGGCAGTGGGTGTATCGAATCTCTAGTGCGCATGTGAATGCATGTACATGTACGCTTAGGCACCATGAAGTGTACTGCTTGTCATTTCACGGGTTGCATTTGCTAATGTATATCTGGAGCTGCGGATAATGTATTCTAGATAATATCAGATTGTTCTGCTGTTTCCACCATACAACAGATTCAGCGTATATTTGTTTTGGGTAAGAGCGAGACGTGAAAAGCACTAATCATCCTTTTCCATTGGCATTCCATGCATGAAACAGAATTGTTGATGTCGAGATGGGTGGCATTATATTTCCTTGTCTTCACATTGTCAAAATTACCCCTGCACTTGGTTCAGCGGGGAAACTGTGGTCAGAACATGTCTGTTTGTTTTCTTACCGGAGACCTGATTATCTTTTACTTTCCTTTTGTAGCTCCCTATTAAGGATCAATTTAGTTTTAAATTGCTTCCAGTTTCCATGAGTTTATAAACGCCTCATTTCTAAGAGAATACATGTTCCAGGTTTTTCAGTGCTGAAGTCTTCTTGTTGTGTGATGAAACTTTTGTTAGTTCATTCTGTTCAGTAATTCTCCCGTAAATTCAATCATTTCCCTTCGCATTTCTAAATATTGTGGGCTTCCAGTTATTTAGGCGCTGTGAAGGGAGCTCTAATTATTTTAGTAGGGCTGTGCGCATTGGTCGGATTGTAACACAACTGAGATCTCAGTGGCATGGGCAGAATTCTTAATTTTATGACCAGTGCTTAAAATGTGTGTTGAAATCTGCCTGTCTTGTCTCAGCAAGAAATGCAATGGCCTTTCAGCCACTGCCTTCTAAGGAGTGATTCATGTTGCTTCTTTTCCGTATATGTAAGCAAAGGATTGTCTCCCAAGTAATGCCTTCTCCCACTCCACTGCAGCACCTTGAGCCCCTTCACAAAGCTTCTCATTAGGTGGGGGGGGACATTAGGCTGGGGGGGGACTCATGGGAATGGGGCTGGGTGGAGTGTCAAAGGCCTGCACAATGTGCCTCTGCCTGCTGGCTCGGGCGGATTCCCTCCTTCCCCCTGAAGCCCCCTGATTTCTGTCCCATGGTCGAGGGTCACCCTACCCTCAAGATAAACTTTTTGTGGGGCACTATGGGAAGGGGGGGCAGACTTCTTTCCATAGATGCTATTTAGGACACACCCCAGGTTCTCCTTTTCTCATAATGAGGAACATATATCTGCATGATTTTTGTTAAAATGTGTTAAAAATGAAAGTAGCAAGCATGACTTGTCCCCTTTGATAATCAGGGTCTGCCCTGGTTGCAAATGAATGGGAGACTACATGTGTGAGCACGGCGGTAGGATTTTCCCCTCCGGGGATGGAGCCGCCGCTCTGGGAAGAGCAGGAGGTTCCCAGTTCCCTCCCTGGCAGCATCTCCAACATAGGGCTGAGACAGAGTCGTGCCTGCAACCTTGGAGAAGCCGCTGCCAGTCTGTGTAGATATAGAGGCTATTCCAGTCAAAACCAGGTTAAGGGAGCCCAGCCTTGCTTTGGCTGGTCGTGTGCCACCTTGGGAGCTGTGTGGCTCCTGGCAGCCAGCCCTCTAAAATGCCCCCCCCCGGAGGTTAGTGGAGCGAGCACTCCGCTAACCCCATTTTTGTGATTGTGAGTCACCACAGTGCAGCTCCACACTGCAGCGACTCACAAAGAGACCTGCTACAACAAGCCTCCTGGTGTCAGGGAGCTCCCTAGAATGTCCTGCACACTCACGGGGGGCGTTCTTGGACTTTTGGGGGCTGGGCAGCCCCCAGTCCCCGCCAACCCAACTGGCGCTGTGGTGGAGCCGGCAATTGTGTGGGTGGCCAATCTGGGCAAGCTCCCTGCTTGTGTGCGGGGAGAGTGGGTCAGGCTCGCTCTCCCTGCACAAGCCCTCATGCCCATGTGAAGCCCCTCAATATTGAGCTAGAAGATGAACCAGTGGTCTGGCTCAGTATATGGCAGCTTCCTATGTTCCTATTAAAAATTTTGATTCTTAAACAGAGTTTGTTAAAAATGAAATTTGTCAACCCAGATTGAAGTCAGCCAAGGGGTTGTTATCCCAGGACAACAGACTATGTGCTCGACTCCCAAGGTGCTTTGTGATCAAGAGTGCATCTTGGGCTTGCACGCTCCCTCATTGTCCCAAAGAAATTAGCGTGTAAAATTTGATAGAGCAGCTTCATATGACTGAACAAAATAAGGTGGAGATCATCAGAGGCTCGCAGAAAGTATGTATGCCCAGAGGGAGCTGGTACTTCTGGCCATTTCTGTGTTATCCAAACATGGAAATATTGGGTTGGCAATGCTGGATTCCCTCCACCACCCAACATTTGCCCAATGTCTATAACCATTTATTTGTTTGTTTAATACATTTATATACCACCCACTACCAAAGTCTCTTGGCAGTTTACAGCATAAAAATACGAAGAATTTAACAGTTGACATATAAAAATCTGATTTGAAAAATCCATAAATATACCAACTAAAAAGCTTGGCTGAAGAGATGAGTCTTCAGTTGTTTTGTAACAGTTAACAAGGATGGAGCAGCTCAAATCTCAGCAGGAAATGCATTCCACAGTCCAGAGGCAACCACAGAGAAGGCATGCTTTTGTTTGGGGGGCCTCCAAATGTTGGGGGCTGTTGCCATCCCATGCCTCCGAAGCCCTTCAGGTCCAGGCGCCAAAATTACCTAGGCGTGCCACTGCTCCTGGCCACCGCCTCGACCTGAGGTATCAGGGAGAGGGTTGGGTCCAGAAGTACTCCCAAACTGTGAACCTGTTCCTTCTGGGGGAGGGTAGGTCTCCACCCAACATTTGAAGTTGGGTGGGGCATGTCTTGTGTCCTTGAGAGGCACATTGCCAACCTGACATTTCTGGGTTTGGATGGCACAAGCATGTCCGGAAGTTCTGGCTGGTGCCTGGCATGTTGAGCTCCCCGGGAACCACTAGTTGCTCCACCTCACTTTCCACAGGTTGTGTGAACCTGGCTGTAGTAGGGAGACAAGGAAAAGGAAGAAGAAAAGAGGGCAAAGGAAACAGGCGGTGATGACGATGTTCAAACTTGTTACATGCTTTTAGACTTCACATCCCTTGTAAACCAAAGCCTTCCTGGAGGAGGTGTGTTATAAGGGGAGATTTGCAAGAAGCTTAGCTAGGGAAGACTGCTTGCAATATATTCAGCTAACTTCAGCACTGGAGAGCAACCAAATGTGCCTGTTACAGTCACATAAAATATTTAAGTCTAACGTCATAATTTGGGTTGCTATTACTCAGTTCCATATGCAAGAACATAGATTGTTATTTTATTTTCTAACTTAAATGTTTCCTTTCTGAAATTCTGTCTCATTCTTAATAGACTGGCGATGAAACTGATTAGCTGCCTCAGTGCATCTATTATTTTCTTTGGCATGCTCCTTTTAAATCTTTTTTTGCTCCTTCTTTCCATAATGTGTTTGCAGCAGCGAGGGCCATATCCTGCAAACATCTGAAGGCAGCTGAGAAATATAGCCGTGAAGACTGGCAGCAGGATCGTGAACTGTGCCACAAAGTCATCCTTGCAGCCCAAATCTGGAAATAAAAATAGAGCAATTGAAATTTTCCACTCACTTACATTTGGTAATGGATCCTTATCTAGTGCCTATTACATATCCTGTTGCCTTCTAATTTGCTGATCATTTGTAGGAAGAAATATATACATTTATAGTATTATTTTATTGTGTTGTTTAATTAGAACCAACATCACTCCAATGGACAGAAGCAAAGGATCAGAGGCATGGCATAACCAAATATAAAATAAAGAATTTCCAGAGGAGAAACAATCACAATAAGATGAGCCAGGGAAATCGAATAGGATGAAGGAGGGAGAGAGAGCTGACTGTTGGAGGATTCTTCAAAACTGCCTGTCTCGCCCTTTTGAGATGTGGAAACTCTGGAGGCACATGAATATAAAATCACAGCAGCAAGTTTCCAGGGAGGCCGCAGCAGGGGGGATATTCTTCTCTGGGGAGAACTTTGATTCTGAATGTTAATATATTTAAACTAGTTGCGAAGTAAATTGTTTCACATAATGCCAGTGGTAATGACACATTTTGTGTATTAACATGCATACCTTTGATTTATAAATACATCAGCAGGCAAACATCTCAGGCCTTAGGTGGTCTGATGCAATTTCAAATTGCAACAAAAATCAAATGTGAAGCTTTCTTTTCTGGATAATAAACTAATGGAAGGCTGTAGCTCAGTGTTAGAACATCTGCTTTGCATGCCGAAGGCCTCAGGTTCAATCCCTGGCAGCATCTCCAGGTAGGACTGGGAGAGACTCCTGCCTGAAACCTTGGAGAGCTGCTGCCAGTCAGTTCAGACAAGACTGAGTTAGATGGACCAAAGGTCTGACTCAGTATAAGGCAGCTTCCTATGTTCCTGAGTAAGCCAAGCCATGGTATCAGACACGGACTTTCTTTTTAGGGTACTTCCTGCCTCCACTGTGTGCTTTAAGCCACATCTAATTATTCCTCAGGGGTTTCTATATGTCTAGCCAACTCACTTGGCCAGAACAAAGACATTTAAAATGTACTCTCTTTTATTGCAATTATTTCGAGCAGGTTTGTACAACCCTACTCTCTCTGTCTCAGCCCCACCCTAATCATCTGCCATCCGGAAATAATGTAGCAGTTACTTGACTGGCTGTTATAAGAATGACCCAGTGGTTGTATGTGAAATGTGTTGAACGTTCTGGAGTGCTATCTACATGTTCTCATTTGTCACCTTTGAGTCAGTGTGCAGACCTGGAAATTGGCCAACTGAAGGACACAGAAAGTGGCCCATTCCAAGATGTACTATCATTTGCAAACATCCTTATGAGGTCAAAATAAACTCTTGCATTCCCCCAACTGCCCCATTCAAAAGTCTCAAGCAGAGATGATATATGCACAGCTTAACTTATTCTGCTAGGGAATATCTCCGGCTCCATAAGGCACCTATAGCCTGGCAGAAGGATTGTCTTGGCTGAGGAGAAGCAAGCACAAGCCAATCCAAGCTGCTGCTGAACACCTTTGGGGAGACCATTGCTCTATCCCAGCAGCTCTTGGGATGTGGTGTGTTGGGCGCTTCCATGTCACCTGACCCTCACCTGCCAAATGAAGAGTTCAGAATGGGAGTGGGAGATATTCGTCTCTCCTGCTTGCTTCTCCTATAAGTGACTTGTGCCTCCCATGTACAATTTATTATTGCTAGTTGCCCTGCTCTAAAACAAATTCTTGCACTCAGAATCCCAAGATCTAACCATCTTTCTGGTGTTTCTGGAGACTGATCATTGATTCCCCTCTAGTTTTGCTGTGTGTGGGTTGGAGCAATTAACATGATTAAGGGCAGAGTCACATGTAATGGTGGCAAGTAAATATGGAAGGACCACTGGTTCCCGCAGATCATGCATCCCCACTGGAAATGTTTGATGGATGCCAGGTGGAGAATGTCAATGGCACATCTCAGCCCGACATTCACCTGACATCACTAACCCCAAAATATTGCTAAGTTTCTGGTGATAGCTATTAGAACAAGGTCAGAGATATTGAGAGGGGACAAGTTGTAATAAGTTTAATTCAATTTTATATTGGACCAAGTGTTTGTTATTAATTTATGGCTTGCAGACCAAAATAAACTCTCTTTGCTAACCAACATTTGCAGCAGGCTTGATAATGTCAGGCTTAGGTGGGTCACTGACATTCTCCACCCTACCTTGGTGGGTTCAGATGCATGGAACGGGTGGCAGTAGCAGGAATGCACACCCCGCAGGAGCAGGTCTCTCCCCCTGCTGCTGTTACATGTGGAGCTTTGCATCTCCACTGGATTTGAAGTTCAGATATTTTAGGCAAGCCTTATCTGCCCAATTCTCTCCTGCTTGCTGTGTTGAAAGCAGGACACCCAAGGGCAAAGTAGGCTTATTGTGAGCAACATGAATTCACCATCCATATCCTGAGCATCATAGCCCTTCATGACTTGCTGTCTACTTTTTGAAGCTTTCATTCCTCATAGTGATGTTTTTTTCACCCAACGGAGGTGCAAGCAAGGTTCATGCATAACTTTCTTTTCAAATTGTCAACTGGGCTGTGGCATAAGAACCTCTAATTGCTGATCTGATAATGTTAGAAGCAGCTAAAGACTCCTTTGTTGTTATCATCAAACCTTCTAAATCTTTCCTGTAATGTAGGCAGTGGGAATGGAAATCAACTTTACACTTGTTAAATGAGGTGTTGTAAACCTTCCTGCCAGTTTTTTTGAGTGCAGATATTTCCTGGCCTCTTCTTCCCTCACTTCATTTGCAAAGAATTCTTTTGCATTCGCTTTAGTTTTGATCTGCCACAAAAATGTGATGAGCATTGTTTTAAACAGGGAACTGCTGCTGCAACTGCAAATCTTCGCCTTTGACAAAAGATGAGCTTAAACAACTTAGTGAAGATTGGAAATGGAGGCTACCAAGTATACAGGGAATCTAAAATGGCACAGTAGATGGTGATTTGTACTTCATACTGCCATGTGGACAGCAGGCCTTGATAAATGCTAATGTAATCAACAGCAGGGCAATGCACACTTCTGCATCATCAAGCCGTGCAGCAGAATTCATAAATCTGAAACACTGCAAAATGATGCTTGCTTGGGTGCCTGTTTAGCACATGGTGCTTAATACTGGAGGGAGGGCTGGTTTCCATTTGGCCACGTCTTGTGCTAAACTTCCTCTTCTTTCAAAGGATCTTGCCAGGAGGGGCGACTCTAGAACAACTCACTGGGGGGAGCAAAGGGGGTGACAAAGAACATCATTGGGGGGAGTGAGGATTTTGCTGTCTATTAAACACTCATGGAGGTAAGGTAATAAATGAAATTAAGCTCATTAATGAGTCTCCGGCTTACCTGGCTGCACTAGCTTTTTCAGCTTGTTCTGTGGTGGAGGAGTGAGCAAATGAGGCTTCTTTAAAGAATAGAGGCTTTAACAATAATTAATTCAGGCTAGAGGACAAAAATATACTATGCCAATATACTATGCCTCTGTGTGCCCTGACACCTTGCTGTAAAGTTCCAGTCTGGTGGATGGGGGAGCGAAACAGGGAGTGGAAATATTTGCAGGGGGAGCACTCACTACGCCTTGCTGCCCCATGGAGTTATCCCTGATTGCCAGGTACATTGAACCTTAAAACATTCCATTTCTTTAAAGGAGACACCAAGATTGGGCAATGTCTCTGGATAGCAAGAAACTGTGCCATACAGATTTCAAGAGGGAACGGAGGATTTATAACCTGACTGAGTGGTGAGTTTTGAAAAGAAATGCAAGCGGACATTAAAAGTCTCTGCCACATTCTTTTGCCCGCAGAAGTCCTGCAGACCCATTGTTGGGAGCCCTTCTGTGTGTGGAGAGCTATGCCAATGAGCTGTGTAGGGGAGGAGCTGGAGAGAGAGACGGCTAACTAGGGAGTAATTCCAGGACCCCATTCACTTTGATGGACCACTTTGGTTGGCTACTTTCATCTCCTCAAGGAACAATGATATCCAGATTAATGACTACTCCTTGGGCCAGATTGAATGACACATCTGCCAGCCCCTCTCCATCAAATGGGGGGGAGGTGTGTGTGTGTGTGTGTGTGTGTGTGTGTGTGTGTGTGTGTGTGTGTGTGTGCAAGTTTCCCCCATATCAGGTGTGTCATCCCATTGCCACAGAAGCGCACGGATGGAGGCAATTCATCCAGACTGCCCCTAGATGTGTGAATTTGCACAGTGAGTGGTAGTTCCTGTGAAATGCCCCCATGCCATTTTACAGAGGCAGAATAGCATGGGGGGACACAAGGGGGAGATGCTTATGTTCACTGCCCCCTCTCCTTTGGGATACAGGTGGGCTGTTCTCATTACTATGATGGATTTATTTTGCAATGGAACTGATTGCAATGGAATTGATTGTAATGCAATTTGGCTTGCATATTTCTCTTTCCTATTTTAATCACACTAGCAACGGCAATAAATGATCGAATAATAAACAATCCACCTTTTTATCTCTCTAAGCATACTCTTTGTGATTAAGACTAGGTGGATAAAGGATGCTAAGGGCTAACCAACCTGTGAACCTGGACACTTAGGTCAGCTTCAGACATAAGGGGGAACCTGAGGCAAACTCAGCTCAGCTTCACCTCCCATGATGTCTGAATGATCAGAATGACGGTTCCCGGACCCAACTGTGGTTCCAATTTTGCCCCCAAACCTAGGAATGAACCATTTGTTTGTAGCAAGTTCCACTCACCCAACTGAGGGTCTGTTCCCTGCAATGTGTCCGGATTCTAAATTAACTCCAAACTGGAGTTAAGCGAGGAAGCTTCCCTTAGGGATTCCATCCTATTGGCTAGTATGGGCTGCCCTTCCAGGGTTGGAGGAAGACCACGCAGCCAGTTCCACCCACTGGGAGCTGGACTGAAGTTTGGGGTGGGGTGGGGTGGGGTGGGGTGTGGAGGCAAACTGCAGGTCTGTTGGCCCCGCAGTTTGCCATTTTGTCTGAAACGGGCCTCTGATTTCCTTCCTGCTTTTCTGAAAACTAGGAAGACACAAGAACCAAGGAATTCAAATCATATAGCAGAGTGAATCTTGTAAGCAATTTCTGTGTGGAAGTATATCTTATTCTCTTGGGATTGTCCTCAAGGGGAAATCTATTTCACTTTGTAAATACTTAAAGATTTCCTAGCCTATAGATAGGTTCAATAATTATGTATATGTGGATTCCCAGAGAGAAAAATCCCAAAGCATTTAGTTTTGTTGATACTAAATCCTTATTCAAGGGCTCTCAGGGAAAACTCCTGAAATATTGGTTCCTTTAATTCAGATGTAAAACTGAAAGCTGGCTTTTAGTTCTGTCCATATCTCCCTTCATTTCTTCCTAGAGAAATCTACAGTTTAGGATATAGCATTTGACCAATGGTCCATAGAGCCTAGCTGCATATGCTTTTACTTAACGGCTATTCAGGATCTTGTGTATTGTATGTAGCTTCTGTGCTCCTGACATGAACTAAAATATATATTAGACCTGGCGATGACCTGCAGGAGGAATCAGACAAGTCCAGTAGGAAGATTAAAACTGTTTATTATGATAATCCTGCAAACTGAGCAAAGAGACACCTTTGAAAGTGGCGATTCTCTTATATTTAGCAAGGGGAGACCAACTGGCCCCCAACAGAGCATCCCTCCAGTGGCTGTTGCTGGGATCTACCTTATGTTTCTTCATAGATTGTGAGCCCTTTGGGGACAGGGAACCATCTTTATTTTATTTTTTTCTGTGTCAACCACTTTGAGAACTGTGTTTGAAGAGTGATATAGAGATACTTGTAGTAGTGGTGGTGGTGGTATGGTGATAGTGATATGGGGCAGGGCTGTAGCTCAGTAGTAGAGTATCTGCCTTTCATGCAGAAGATCCCAGGTTCAATCCTGGGCAGCATCTCTAGGTAGGGCTCAAGATTTAAAACTACTGTTTTAAGTTTTTTGTTATTTATTTTAACTAATGTTTTAACTTTTTGTTTGTTTGCTTCTTGTAAGCTGCCCATAGACATGAGTTTGGGGTGGTACAGAAGTGTGTTAAATAAAATAAAATAAAATAAAAGAGATGCTTGCTTGGAACCTTGGAGAAGCTGCTGCCAGTCAGAATGGACAATAGCAAGCTGGACCAATAGTCTGAATTGGTATGAGGCAGCTTCTGTGTTCCTGTGGTTATGAATATTTATATTTCACTTTTCAACAAAAAGCATTCTAATGTGATTCCACATAGCAAAAGGAATGAGAAGACACTTCCCGATGCTCGTTATCACTGTCTAAAAAGAACCTCAAGGGAGACAACTGCAACAGTTGCTGGAAACAAGGACAGTGTGCTGTAATGAATGGGATGGTTGCTCTCCCCCTGCTAAATGCATGAGGGTCACAACTTGGAAAGGTGCTTCTTTGCCCAGTTAGCACAGGAAGATGGGCCATTGCACACACTTTGCATTTGGAAAAATGCTGCATTTAATCTCTGGTATTGCCAGCGAAAAGGATCTCAAGGATTGGATCTGGGAGCGACACTGCCTGAGACCTTGGTGAGACATTGCCAGATGGACTAGACAGGGCTGCACAGCTTCAGCCCTCCTGCAGATGTTGCACTACAACTCCCATCAACCCTGACTATTGGCCACAGTGGCTAGGGATTATGGGAGTTGCAGCTCAAAGACAGCGGGAGGGCTGACATTGTGCAGCCTTGTATCTAGCCCAGCACCGGACTAGATGCATCAATGGCCTGATACAATGTAAGCCAACGTCTTGGGTCTATGAGGTCTTTCTCTGGGCTAAGATCCACTAACTGGTGCCTTCCAGAGGCAAAGCGAATTAGCGCTGTTTACCTTCTGGCCACCCAATTGCTCCTGCAGCTCATCTTTCTCTTAAGATATGACTGACAAGTGTAGAGGGTGACTCACTTTGATGACTCAGAATTTACATATATCATGGTTTGCTGCATTGGTAATGAATGGATCCATGAGTAATTGAAGTCTGAGTGAACAATTATGCCTCACAGGATGCCTTGAATATTTGATAACCATTCATTGGGAGATGATTCCAGCCTTTGATATCTTCTTACAGATTTTGTTCTTACAGGGGCCGCCCAATGTGTTGCTCTAGCCCTACCCTGCAGACACAAGTTCAGTTAATGCCATCTTTCAACACAGTTCAAGCTACTGTTCATGCAAGAGGGGGCTAAGGTCAGGTTCACACAAGTAGCAGAATCCCTGGACTATACCGCTTGAGAGGGAGGGAGCGGTGGGGGGGGGACCAATGGGTCCCTAACCCAAAGAAGCATGGCCTATGTGATTTCCCCCTGCCCCGGCCACCAATCTGTCCTTTGAGAGGAGAGTGCCCAGGTTCTTGCACAGCGACTAGCTGGCCTGTTGCCATGGCAACATAGTGTAGTCACATATATCTCCTCAGTGAAAAAGTGGAACAGAGAGGGAGACAATGAAATACAAAAATTATTGTAATTACCCCCGAAAGAGTTGCCTTAACTTGAAACACACACACATCCAGTTGTAAGTGAATGGATTGTTCATTGTGAGAAAAATCTATCAATAGGAACTGGAAGATATTTGAAATGGGCTTGTATTACGAGGAGATTCTGGAATGACATGTGTAGAAAATGGTGCATTGTTAAACACTATTTGTGATGCATGGCTGTTTTTCATTTCCTAGCACAACCCTCCTGCTTGCCTTTCCTGTTTCTGGCTCCAGTTGTTGGCCTGTGCTTCCTTTCAGACATTTTCATCTGGCCCAGTCAAGTCTTTTCACCTAACTATCCAAGGGGGGAACACAAAGTTCACTGACATGCTTTCAGTGGACTCCAAGTAATCAGCTTGGGAAATGAATCAGGTCTAAGGAAATATGCTTGGCATATTTGCCCCAATATAATTTATTGCACAACATGGGAAACTGGGTGAGGCCTCAGAATCCCACTGGTGAAAATATGATGTCTGTGACTTCTGAAGTCCTCATGTTAAACGTGGAGGCAGAGATTTGTCCAGAACAGCTATCACTCTCTGTGGAAGGTATTTGTGATGCATGTCCTGAGGAACGTGACATGGTCATTGCCACCAATGTTCATTTTTGCAAGTGTCAAAGAGATGATTTGATGCAGTGAAAATGTGGTGCGGGCTTGAAGACCTCAGGCTGTTGCCAATGGATCTGCTGGCCAGCTTTCTTTTGAGAGGCTTAGGGAGTTTCTTTTTCTATGTTGAAGTACACAGATGTGAAGTGCACATCTGGAATGCGTCAGCCTACATATAAGCAAAAGATCTCATATTTTCCTCTAGAGTATGTTCCCTTCTTGACACATAAGAAGCGGGTTATATGGTTACCTCCCACAAATCTTCATGAAGTAATGAAAGCAATCCCATGCATTCCCTGTGCAGAAGTGGACATAAATATCTAGAAATGACGTTTTAAAATTTTATTATGGTTCATAATTGCTGATCAGCACTTGGTATAGGGTCAAGCCAGATGATGATACATGGACGGCGTGTGAACAAAGGCTGGCATAGTGTGCAGTTTCAATGCACGTTTAAATGAAGCATTTGTACAATTTTGCAAGAACGTACTTGTGCCATCGTGCAAAACTCTGCAAACGGAATTGCAGGATGTACCGCCATTATTTCCAATGGCTGCCCTTCGTGCACCTCCATTTGCACAATTTTGCACACTCATGCAAGAACACTCCTGTACACTTGCACAAACACTTTGTTGAAATGCACACCAAAGTTGTGCAGGAGTATGTCAGGCACTCTCCTGATTTTTTTTAAAAAAAACTGTGGAGCAGTCATGGGTGATGGCTGGTTTCAGGTAGTAGGAAGCAGGGAGGAAATCTCTGCTCAACACTTCCCCTTACTCTTTTCCTGATCAAAATTGCCACTCCAAGCTGCTTTTCCAGGGGCAGGAAGAGAGAGAAAGATACATAACCCAATTTTGCCCAGGGGCTATTGTCTGCTTATCTTATATGCTCATGCTAAGCTTATCATCACAAAGACATGTAAAGTGCAATTCAACAACATTCTTTTCCCCCAGAAACCAGCAGGAGGCAAGCGTTCGACATTTCAGATTTCAAGGAGTCTTTCTGAGTCTCTTTTATTTCATCCCTCGTTATTTCCTCCCCCCCCCCATCATCAGCTCCACCCATTTAGTTTTGGCTCCGTTCATCAGAAAAGTTGGAGCAGATGGTGCAATGAAAGCTGCAGATCTATGAACATTGCAGATCTGAGGTTATATTACAAAACGTTTCTTTTGGAATAAACCACTTTTCCAGTGTCCTGCCCCCATGAGATTCTTTGCCCATATTAACAGAACTATGCAGATAAATCTCCACGCAGCTCACCAAAAGCATAACCCTAAATTAAGTTTGCAGCCCTATATTCAGAAGTCACTGGGGCAGAATAAATCAATTTGGCACCTAGTGAGAAAGTATTTATTAAGAAACTTGTGCACAGGATAGCTTTAAGTAGGGTGTTGCAAGAACATCTCTGGGTTGTATGTTGAAGCCTCCAGGACTTTGTGGAACAGTGGGAGACACTTGATTAAAGTTATCCTGTCTAAAGTTATACCCTAACCCTAACCCTAACCCTAACCCTAACTGGTTTGTAATCAAACTGGTTTGAATTTGAACCAGTTCAAATTTGGACCAGTTTATACATCGCTACCCCCCAGTGGTCACTATGAGACACTGAAGTTGAGAGCTGATGCTGCCAGGGTCCTAGCTCCAACAAATATAGTCCCTCCAATTATTCTCTCCCTCCCACTCATATTGTACCCCTGGAGTATCACATTGTAGTGTAGACATGTAATGTGTAATCCTGCCCCCTGCTCTGCAAAGGGCCTGCACATTCTGCATCCCAAAAGAACAGGCTTCCTTGCTCACTGCATCTCAGCCACCAATAAGCCGCTAGTCTCATGAGCTGCACTTTATCTCTGGAAGATGAACTGCCTACCTCAGCATTCATTTCCAAAAAAGAAATGGTCTCAGACTGGATTTCCTAATTGTCAGCAGGATCTTTTCCATCTCTGAAGTGTTAGAGTTTGACTCCCATAATGGACTGGGAACTCTCTCCCACTCTATCCTCAAACTAGGGCAAGTTTTTTGCTGGCCATCCTTCACTGGACCCAAAGAATGAGCAGCCTCTGTGGGACTGGGACAGTTGAAGCTGGTGCCCCACACTTCTCAACTTGGGTCACCTAGAGTGCCAAAAATCCACGGGTGAGGCCTGCCTGCTTGCAGTGAGACCAGGAATGGCTCTCCCTGCCTTAAGTCACTCTGGCCACGCTGCCAATGCAGCACGGGCATTTTTCAGCTCTAAACGGGGCCGCGTGGCCCTGTTTGGGACTGAAATAACACACCCCGTATCTGACATCAGACGTGGTGGGCGTGTCTGGGCCCACGCTCACGGCCCCTGATTGGTGGCAGCCCGGGCTCTTTGAATCCATTTGCCCAATGGTAGCTCCTCCCTGGGCAGTGAGGACATGGGCAATGTGGATATGGATTTTTGAAGACTGCAGAGCCCCGAGGCTCTGACTAATAAAAGAAAGTAAGAACTGGTATTTTATGGTCATGAGCAATACTAACAAAGACAGCATTTTTCCCCCAGTTCTTGCTATGCTCCTTTCTAGAATACCTTTTCTTCCACAGATTCCACCAGTATTGCTATTTTTCTATTTATTTTCTTTTTGCTCTTGTCAATGAATGGCCAGCTTCAACTTACACACACGGACAAAGGAACCATTTCTTCAGCGTCTACACAAAACCCAAGCTTTATGTAGCTTTCAGGAGTGGCAGAAGCAGCAGGGGGAAAAAGATCTTTCTTTAATTGAATCTAGCCAGAAAAGCAGAGAAAACAAATCTTCCTTTCCCAAACTAAATAACTCTCCGAACTGCTGCATTTAGAAACAAAACCAGTTTATTGAGTGGCACAGCTGTTCACTGTATGATCCTTTGTATTTGGGTGCTGGTAGATATTTATATCTAATTAGCTATCTTACACGCCATCAGGCAATCTGCATTTGGGGGGGGAAGAAAACTAAACTGTGCAGGGCTGCCAGAAAGCCACAATAGAAGTGGCTCAGGTTCAAGTCCTTGTTGTAGAGCAACAATTACATTAAATATTTGTGGACTTCCTCACTTTAGGTTAAGAGGCGAAGGAACATAAAATCTTTGTCAGGGATGTGCTGTCCCAAACTGGAGAATTTCCTCCAGGGGAAGGAAATCCCCCTAGGGGATGAAGCTATATTTAGAATCAGATGAACCAGTATTTCCCTTTGCTGTTGATCAGCTCACACACAGACTTTTTGTAAGGCACTGACTGCATGCAACAAAATACCCTTAAGAACATAGGAGGAGCCTCACAAGTGGGGCTGCTTGCATCCCCTGCTCAATTCCCTTCACCAGCTGGGTAGCCACTGAAAGCAAGGTCCTCTGGCCCTCCAAGCCCAGCAGGTGGGTTGCTGCTGGACACAAGTGGGGCACGTGCCACCTCGCCCATTGATCCCAACAGCTGGGTTGCCAGTGGGCGTGAGGCTTAGGGTCAGAAAATGCCCCTCCCTACTGTCTCCTGCTTCTTCCCAACAAGGCCAGGGATGGGGACATGAGAAGGGCTCCAGGGCACCCAGCCAAACAATGTGCCTCGTGTGAACAACGCCAATGCCCTAGGCTTGACTGGTGCATGAGCAAGATCATGGTACTACCAATAATGGGCTGGTCTGCATGAATCGTGAGCCTCAACATGCAAAGAGTGGCAGAGACACACCAAGAGCATACCTGCCCCAATGCCACTGGAGGACGGCCCAACACAAGGTCAGGGTGTCCTTCAATTGTGTGGAGTGGCTGTTCATCCAAATGTCCCCTAAATACTGACTCAAAAACCAATGTGTGTTCAGGGGGCATTTGGATGCCACAAGCAACTGAAGGATGCCCTGACACGTTAAGATGTCCTTCACTGACATCAGAGTGGGTGCTCTCTCTACACATTACCATCCTTTTTGAGTGTTGGGGCTATCATTTATGCAGTCTGGCCTGATGCAGTGTGGCCTTTCCCAAGATCAGTAGAAAGCAGGCTAAGGGAACCTAGCCCACTTTTTACTGATCGTCGGAACCACCGGGCTCACAAGTGAGCCCAGTGGTTCTAAGGCGGCCAGCTGGCCTAATTCCTCATTGATTCACACATTGGAATCAGCCAGGGTTTCAAGCTCAGATGTTTGCCAAGCTTGTATTCTGGTCTGTCCATGGCGTGGTTTGATGTGAGGCAAGTATTGCTCATTCTTGTTCCCCCACTCACCCATGGCTCATCATGATTCCTTAAGGACTCCTTGTTTCTTTGTTAAGGTCATGCTCTAACTACTCAACCCCGCAGCTCAGGTTGTGACACAATGTAATTGATTCACCTCTTGGAGCTGGAGGGGCTGTTTGTCTGACCCAGATTTTTGTAAGGTCAGGCAGTAGCTGTTCTCTTTGCTGTATCTGGCGGTGGGGCTGCCCTTTGCCATGATATGCAATGGGACTTGTTGACTGTCGCCAGCCTAGGAAAGGTCATTTGTGTTGTCAGTCTTGCTGCACCGCTGTGCTGATCGCCTCCCCTTGGCTTCTTCAAATGCACCAGTATTATCACCAGTGAAACGACCAGGATGGTACCTTCCTGCTCGCCCTTGAAGGCAAGTATTCATTCTGCAAAATCCACTTGCTCCCTGCTCTTTGACACGTCTCATGAATATCTGGGAAGCAATGATAAATTCAGCCCCAACGGTGTTAACATGGCAGCTGACCACTTTCCCCATATCTTTTTTTAAGATCAGCCCGGCTTGTCTTTCCCAAGAGCAAGGACCTGGTAGAAAAAGGAAAACAACTGTCACTGCCTTTTGTCTTCAGCTGCTGTCTTCCCTGGTTCAATATTTTGCCTCCTTTGCAATGTCATTAAAATCCTCAACACTGTTGAATATTTGCAGTGCTCTTAAGCAAACAGACGTGCAATGTCTTCTCGTTGGGAGCAGCATTTAGCATCAATTGGTTTCATGTACTGTCCCCATTGTTAACGGGGGCAAAGCATGGAATGGCATGATTGTCAGACAATACACATTGGGTCTAGTTAGTGAGGTTAAAAGCATCAAGAAAGCTGTTACAGAAAGTTGTAAAAAAGACGAATTGGTGAGAAATGAGCAATTGAATCAAAAATTGAAATGAGCAATGCAATGTATAAAAATAGTAATTGTCAAAACTGGCTAAAAATACATATGTTATGCAGTGGTCATCCCGACGCTTGTGTAAGAACTCCAAATCCTTGTAAATGGTCATCATCTAGGACAGGGATTCTCATTGTTGGGTCCCCAGATGTTATTGGACTTCAACCCCCATAATCCACAACCAAAGGTCACGGGGGCTGGAGATTATGTCCAGGGGCTGGGAGTTGAAGTTCAATAACATCTGGGGACCCAACATTGAGAATCCCTGTTCTAGGAAACTGAAAGTGGGGGGGGGAGTATTTATGCCACAGTATACGCCACTTCCAGCCTCAGAGACACGATGGCTCTCAGTACCAGTTGCAGGGGACAGCAGCAGGAGAGAAGGCATGCACATACCTCTTGCCTGTGAGCGCCCCAGAGGCAACTGGTGGGCCACTGTGTGAATCAGGATGCGGGACTAGATGGGCCTCCTTGGACCTGAACCAGCAGGGCTGAATTATGATGTCAGTGTCTTAGCCATTGACAGCACTTTCCTCCATGAATTTGTCTAAGCCCCTTTTAAAGCCATCCAAGCTAGGGGCCATCACCGCATCCTATGGCAGATAATTCCATAGATTCATTATGCACTTCCTCTTGTCGGTCCTAAATTTCCCAACCTTCAGTTTCATGGGATGGCTCCTGGTTCTAGTGTTGTGAGAGAGGGAGAAAAATGTCTCTGCATCCACTCTCTCCACTCCATGAATAATTTTATACACCTCTATCATGTCTCCCCTTAGTCGCCTCTTTTCCAGACTAAAAACCCTCACATACTGTAGCCTTGCATCATAAGGAAGGTGCTCCAGGCCCCTGATTGTCTTGGTCGCTCTCTTCCACACTTTCCCCAGTTCTACAATATCTTTCTTAAGATACAGTGACCAAAACAGTGGCCTGTAATCTGGTGGTTATAGGCCACCTCCAGCTTCAGAAACAGGATGTCTCTAAATAGCAATTGCAGGAGAGAAACAGCAGGAGAGAGGCCATGCCCTCACCTCTTGCTTGTGGGCTTCTCAGAGGCATCTGGTGGGCTACCATGGGAAACAGAAACACATAGGCCTAGGGCCTGATCCAGCATGGCTGTTCTTATGTCATACTGCCAGGGGCAAAAGGATGGTTATCCAGGCTGCAAGTGGGAGAAACCCAGGAGATCAAGCATAGGAGGTGGGGTGAGTGATGATGAAACCAAATGATGTTCGAAGTGAGTATGGGGTACCACCACTCTGACTTGGTTAGTCTTCTAATGACATACAAGGTGAATTCATAACAGAAGAACACTAAGGTTCATTATTAAAACCCACACAGGTTGGTTCTGTGTTTATATTCTGTGAGGATCTTTGATTACTTGCATCAAAAACCACATGTGAAAATGCCTTTCCCAGTTCAGAGTACCAGCTAGCCTATTTTCTCTGGAAAACTGGTCAAGGCCTTCTTCTTTCTGTCTTCTCTCCCTAGGGCTGTCTTGCACTTCAACAGACAGTTTTGAAGGCTTGTTTGTCTGGGTAGCAGCAATGCTGTGTTCGTCAAGCAGGTGTCACTATTTGCAGTCTTCCTCTTGCCAAAGAGGCTGTTCTCATGTGCAGGCAAAACTAGGCTAATGAAGCCAAGCCCAGCCTTGCCCGCTCATGATCATCTGTGGTGGAGGCAAGCACTTGCAGGCTCCCTCCCCTTCAAGTCCTTTCTCATGGGTCATGAGAAAGAGAGTCACTGCAGAGCACTGTTTACAACTGACCCCAAGTGATGCTGCCAATATGAACCTCTGCTCTGCTTTCTTCTGACAAAGAAAAGCCCAACCCATTGCAAAGGATGCACATTTGAAAATCCCTGGTTGTCTTTTTTCAAACTTAGTGGTGACAAAGAGCAAGAAGATAACCCTACAAATCTTGATTGTCTGTAAACTCACCCTGAGGCTGCTCCCCAAGAGATGTTCTCTTATCAGCTCTATTGCCATATTCACCATTCTTCTGGCTTGTTCTGCTCTCAAGATTTTATCCAACGTACAAAAGGAAAGCTGTTGAGAATCAACATAAAGTCCATTTCTTTGCAGAATCAAATCATGTTGCTCGCCTTTTCCTGCCCAATTCAGCAAGCAAAACTTAAAATATTCCTCAAACATGCCACTGATGTTTCTTATTTATATTCTTTCTCTCTCTTCCTCCCTTTCTCTGTATTTTCAAAAGAGTGAAAAGGAAGTAAATGTTTCTTTCCTTGAAGTGCAACAGCAGAGGTGGGTGTTAATTTAGATAGAGTTCACGAGCAAGCAATATAATACAGCTAGCATTTCAGTAAATAGAAAACTGCTCTGCATCTTGGGTAATGCAGTGCCGGCATTAAATAGATTGAACAGTTTGCTGAGAAGAGATCCAAACCACTTTGAAGAGGGTTGTTGCTCAATTGGCAATCATTGTGCAGGCAGTTTCCACTGATTTAGCATCTGGTAGTCAGTCAGAATTCATAATTCTGAATAACTGTGAAATGCCACTTGGCTATGCTGGTTTGTCCCACTTGACTGTATGTTTTTTTTTTCCTTGTTGGGGGCGGGGGGGAGATCAAGCATGTTGGAAGAAATCAGAAAATCTCATTAGGGGGAAATGCATTCCTCTTGTATTACTCCTCTAAACTACCGTCTTGATACACTCATTGTCGGCACTAGTTTGCTGCAGAAGAGACGCCTTTCATGAAAACTGCATCTTGGCTAACTTCCCTCCTGGGGCAAGTGGGCAGCCTTGGTGGAGGATTGATCGAAGTGGGGACTCTGGCAAGGGGAATGAGTCCAAGCACCCCTTTCCCCACCATGCCACACTCCCGGCTGGTGCTCCCAGTAACAGAGATGTGCAGATACTGTCATCAACAACACCCAGCATCCTCAGCCAAAGGCCATTGCAGCTGGGAACGGTGGGAATTGTCGTCAACGTCGGGGAACCCGGTTACAGGGAACTCTGCTCCAAGTTAGAGTGAAAAACAAACTCGCCAGCCCCAAGCAAGTGCTGCTGAACAGACTGCAAAATGCTGACTTCAGGCAGTGGGGAAAGGGAGAGGCTTGATTCAGGTTCATCGAGGAACAACATTTCTGAAAATGTTACAGGTTTGTTTGGGGCGGGTGGGGGTTGCAAGGGGACCAGGGGCAGCCAGGCTGGAACTTATCTTTCCTTTTTCCTTTCCCCATACAGAAAATGCCGAATCTTTGGTGGTGCTAGAAACATTGCTTTTATTCTGGCAGCCATTTAACTCCTATAATGCACTGGGGAATTACTTGATACTGAATCCCGGGTGACCAGAGCCCTATTTACCTGTTATGTTCAGCACTCATGCAATCTGTGTCCAGTGTACATCAGTGCAGATCTGTCATTCAGACCATTACTGTCATTCAGTGATATTGGACAGGGGCCTGGAGCACCTTCCTTAGGAGGCAAGGCTACAACACCTGGGGCTATTTAGTTTAGAAAAGAGACAACTGCAGGGAGACATGATAGAGGTCTATAAAATCATGCATGGTGTGGAGAAAGTGAAATTCTTCTCCCTCTCACATAATACTAGAACCAGGGGTCATCCCATGAAATTGATTGCTGGGAAATCTAGGACCAGCAAACAGAGGTACTTTTTCACACAACGCACAATCAACCTGTGGAATTCTCTACCACAAGACGTGGTGACAGACAACAACCTTGATGGCTTTAAGAGGGGTTTCGATAATGTCATGGAGGAGAGGTCTATCAACAGCTACTAGTTGAAGGGCTCTATGGAATTTATTGCCATAGGATGTGCTGATAGCCACCAGCTTGGATGGCTTTAAAAGTGGCTTAGACAAATTCACAGAGGACAGGTCTATTAATGGCTACTAGAGTGGTGGCTGTGGGCCTCCTCCAGCCTCGAAGGCAGGATGCCTCTGAGTACCAGTTGCAGGGGAGTCACAGCAGGAGAGAGGGCATGCCCTCAACTCTTGCCTGTAGGCTTCTAGTGGCATTTTGTGGGCCACTGTGAGAAACAGGATGCTGGACTAGATGGGCCTTGGGCCTGATCCAGCAGGGTTCTTCTTATGTTCTAACACAGGCACAGCAGTAAACTTCCTGTATGTAACCTGCATTTCAGGGGACCTGTATCCAAGTTCAGTTTTAAAGCAAATACAGGGACAGTCATTCACTCATGCATGCACGCACACACACACACACGCACACACAAACACACATGCATCTGAACACATCTGAACACAGGCACTACATAATGAGGCTGTTCACACAGGGATATGTGAATCGTGAGGAGGGTGGGGGGGAAGGCACGATCCAGATTACCTCCCCCACCATGATCCCCTTTGATATTTTTGGTGCACTGATTAGGTGGGAATTAGCAACAAATCACACAAACTGTCTTTCATAATGAAGGGAATGCAGCCGTGATGCATACAAATGCACTCATGCACAAAGGTCTTCCCCCTTTCCGTGATTGTTTTGTGTTGAAAGAAGAAATGAGAAAAAGGTTTTATAAAGACCAAAAAGCATTCATTGCATTTCATCTCAGCAGTGAGATTAAAAAGTATATATTCATAAGGAGCTGATTATGTTGAGACTCTTCTTCAGGAGGTTCAGAGGATGGATTTGTTTGTTGCTGTATGTTCATCCGTCACATATAAGGGCTGCTGAATGAAGCCTCTTCAAACGAGCTCTGATGTGCCTTTTTTCTGGATGAGGTGGCTTGAGCAGTGTCTGTAGTTGATGAAATATTTTACAAGCTTTCCTTGTCTTTTGTGAACCCCAAGCATTTTGTGCATTTGCTAGATTGGGAACTTCAAAAGCTAAGCTAAGGGGGGGGGGGCTTAAAGGGCGTTCTCCTCATTCTCCCTGACCTGTGGAAGGAAGAAGCAGACTGTGAATATTTCAAAAGATGTCACAAATCTTCATGCACTCATCAGAAGATCAATGGCTTACAGGGGACAGGATTAGCAAAGATGTGTCTGCACACACTGTCCATTTTCTATCTTGAGCATGTCATGCAGATACGTGTGAATGTGGCCTATGAAACAACTGGATTTGAAACCTATGGAAGCATAGAAACTATGAAAACTAAAGGCATGATAATTATATAAGAACGATATCCATGCATATACTTTTTAAATTGTTTTGTAAATATTTTCTTTCTTCCTTTTTTTTTGCCCCCTGAATTTTTTTCCAGTTGCCCGTTATCTTCAAATAATGAAAATAGCCAATGACCATTGTTGTATGATTCAGAGGAATCATCCATGATGCATGATGTTTATGCAGTATTCGTATTTCTGATTTCCTGGTATTTTGTTAGCTCCTGACATATTCCACAGCTTAGTGTATTATTCATAAATAGTTGGGAGGGCAGCACCTATGAGCTTTAGTCAAAATTACCTATCTGGAAGAGGGCTGGATGGTGTCTATGCAGATTTCCCATCAGAACATAGTGCTTTGCTCCCAAGGTTACCCACATCTGCTTTCAGTTACACTTATGTAAACCCAAATAGAATTTGCTGACTAAACTGGAGTTTCTCCAGATGTGCCACAGCAGAGGGGAGAACAGCGACACACCTCTCTCTCTCTCTCTGTCTCTCTCATTCTCTGGTTCGAGGCCACTGATGTAGCAACATCTCATTTCTGCCATGAATTTCCCACTCCCCATGTAATTGCTACCTTTCCCCTAGTTTGCAGCTAGATCTCCCGCTGGGTTCTTTTGTGAGTGTTGATCAAGTAAAGAGAACCACGAGGTTCATTTTGCAGTTTCTTCTTCTTTTTGTTTCTGTTGCTAATAGGTATTGTGATGCTCATTACCGCTGCTCAGATTTTCTAATGGCATTTAAAATACCTTTTCTTGGAGAAAAGAAAATAACAGCCATGTCAACCCACAGAACAATCAACAGGTTATTTACCTGCATTGGTATATATAGTTTGTTTTCTGCTGCCTTCAAGTTTTCAATAAGCATAGTCTCTCTGCACAGGAAACAGCTGCAGCTGCAAAGTGGTAAAGTCTCTTAAAAAGAAATTCTGAATTCCCTTTTCCCAAATCCTTACTGGATTTTTCCTGGGAAGGCTCCTATGAACAGCTGGAATTCCTCCCAAAGCACAGTAAAAGAGCTTTAACTAGAACATGTCACTGTT
The DNA here is from genome assembly GCF_027244095.1 of Hemicordylus capensis. NCBI lineage: Eukaryota > Metazoa > Chordata > Lepidosauria > Squamata > Cordylidae > Hemicordylus > Hemicordylus capensis. Next base: position 27,879,068 of record NC_069667.1, read on the forward strand.
AGTCATTTCTAAAAGTTCCCCAGTTGCTCAGTAACTCCTTCCTTCCTTGATTAATCAATGCATTCTCGTCTCTGGCTGCTGAAAACCCATGGATGGTGCACCAGAGTGTTCTCCTATTCGGATTTCGGTGGCCAAAGGCCTTGCTCACACAAATGGCCTCTGGTCTCCATATGTTGACTGGCTCTGTGCATGACAGAGAATCAGGAGTCAGGGATGAGAAAAGATCAGGAACCGGGATCAAGAGAAAAGCTAAGATTCAGAGCTGAAGCCGGAGGTCGAGGTCAAGCAGACAACCAGGAATAATAGGCTTGCCCTACTAATACCAAGAAGACCTGGGTCCTAGTATTCAGGCCAAGACTGAATCCAAACAGGAGGTTTTTCTCTCTTTCCTGTTCTGGAAGGACCAAATGGACAGCCTGGTGGAGTGGCTAGGGCCATAGCAGAGGCTGAAAGCCTTGACAAGGTGGAGGCGACCCAGCCGTTTGCCCCATGGGGCGGCTGCTGAATACAAAGCCTCTGCCTCTCAGCCTCAGCAAGTCTCAGGGGACAAGTTCAGACATGAGGCCTCAGGAGGAGCTCGTGTCATCAGGGTGCATGAATGCTCTTTGGTTCCAGCTGCGTTGGGGCCAGAGCCGGCTCGACTGTGGCATGAGGGCAGTGAGAGAGTGCTGTCGCCACAGCGGTGAGGATGCTGCCACCACTAGGAGAGGGAGCAGGCTGCAGTGTGTGTGTGTGGGAGGGGGTGCCCATGAGGCATGAGCCGCATATGTCTCACTATGCCCGTCAACGCACAACTCTTGAACTGTACATGCATACAGTTATGCACACATTATGTTCAATGCATTTGCCACAATATATATGACCTGCACACCACATTTGAGGGTCTCAGTCCCCACATTGGTTATTAACATGAAGACATGCACAGCCATCCCCACAAAAATGTGTACATGTGCAAATAGCCCTATAGTCACCAACGATGCTCAAAATCCAAGGGGAAAGGTATGGGCTGCTTTAATTAAATCCATATGTCCCACCTTAGTTTCAGCCAAATCATGCCCCTTATTTGTTTTATTTTATTTATTTATTCGATTTTTATACTGCCCTTCTAAAGTGGCTCAGGGCGGTTTACAATTAAAACAAAACCAATAAAACCAATAACAGTTAAAACAGAAATATAAACAATATAAAACATCAATTAACAATTAAAACATCATAAAAAACAATTAAACAACCAGAACAATTAAAAACCCTGGAAACCAGGTTATAGCATTAAAACAATTAAAACTAATTTAAAAACCCTGGAAGGCCAAGCCAAACAGATAGGTTTTAAGGGCTCTCCTGAAGGTCAATAAAGAATTCAGATTGCGCATTTCTGCAATCACCTTCTCACCTTCTAAAAATCATACTTATGGGAGACATAGTTCCATAGCAGCATGGATTCATGGAGTTCATTTGTAACACCAGCATGAATGTGTGTGTGTGTGTGTGTGTGTGTATGATTTAATTGAGGTTTGATTGCTTTCAACACATAGTGAGAAGCAAAATGCCTCTTTAGAGCCCGGACTAAAAGAATTCTGGCAGGCCCTGCACCCTTGAGAAAAATCAGCAATTCCAAGTGGTGCTCACAGTCTCCTTGCTGATTAATCTTATTAAAAAAGAGAAGAGAAAGAAAGGTTAGTTAGATTCCAAATGCCCCAGACACAGAGGTCTAGTCAATAGAGTTAGCATTCCAGCGGCAGCCTCTTGCACCACTGAAAGATTCCACAGAAATCCACTCAACAAAGTTCCTTATGCTTAACTTATTGTTTATTCTGGAGGAGAGGTTTTGTATGGAGAAAGACCCAAGCTCCTGTTGGGTATAAGGGCAATGTGATAATTGGCCAGGTCATTTTTATAGGAATTATGAAACCAACAAAGAATTAAGTGCCAAAAAAACTAGTCTAGAGTTTTAACCTTAGGAAAGACGTACAGTTGCATCTACAACTGGCGCAGAGAAAAATGGCGGCCACATTCCTGTTGGACCCCTGCCCTGCACTCTCCTGCCTCGCCTCCAATACCTGGGACTGGGTAGGTGCCAGGAGAAAGATCACACAATGCCCTCAGCCTCACCTCTTCATTGGTCTGGCATGCAATGCTTTTATACATTCTGGTGCCATGTTGTGACTCCCAGCCTGTTCCTGAGTTTGGTTCCCATTTGACATGGCTTGACCCCTGGTATGACCTTGACTGCTGGCTTCTGGTTTGACTCCCTGACCTGATGGATCCTTGGTTCTGACCCCTTGTTCACTGGGACCCTTGCCTCCTGCCTAAGCCTTCTGATTGCTGGTGGACATATCCAGCTGAGACCTGACAACTGGTGTGTACTTCAATCTTGACTTCTGCCTCAACCCTCCAGATGTTCGCCATCTACTCAACCCTCTGAGTTCCAGACTCTCTCAGACCTGGCCTCTGGACTTTCAGGTACCACTGCCCATGGCCCAGGCGTCCTGACCCATAGGCAGCACCAGAGTTGGTCAAAGGAAGTGACACTCCCATACAAGTAGCTCACACCTCTGTTACCTCCTCCATAGATGTCCCTGTGTAGCAACCTGAAGGAAAGTCACTATTCAAATTCTCAGAGCACTTTTTATTGTTATCAATCTATCTATCAAAGCTGGTCATCTGGTAGCAAGCATGAATTGTCCCCTTAACTAAGTAGGGTCTGCCTGGTTTTGCATTTGGATGGGAGACTACATGTGAATGCTGTAAGATATTCCCCCTTTAAAGATAGGGACATAGGTCAATGGAAGAACATCTGCATACTTGCCTACAGAAGACCCCAGTTCAATCCCTGGCAGCATCTTCAGGTAGGCCTGGGAAAGACTCTCATCTGGAACCTAAGGAAACTCCTGCCAGTCTGTTTGGACAATACTGAGCTAGAGGAACCCAATGGTCTGATTCGGTAGAAGGCAGACCATTCCTAGCTTCCCTTTATGGGCCTGCTTTAATTTATGATGGAACATTCATGTGAAATACACCACCACTGTTCTTCTGTCAAAACCCCAAAGATATAGGACACTGATCTTTCTTCCCTGATGTGCATTTTGCTTCTTCTGTGCCACCCAATATGTGTCTCAAGGCCTTTAGGAAGCAGGCGCTGAAGAAAAGGGATGCCTTGGGAGATTGTTTGGGAAGACATCTCACAATACTCCAACGTATAAGGATGAGGGGACAAGGCCTAGGAAGTTGGAAATGACACTTGCGGCCGCCCTTTCCTAACATCAGACTGACAGCATCTGATAGCTAATAACGGATATTTGGAGACAAAAAACATCCATTAAAGCCTGAAAGTAGTGGTTGCCACCCAAACACTTCTACGCTACAGCTTTCCATTCTGACAACTTGAATGTCTGATGGCTGCAGATTGATTGGAGTCCAGTGAAAGAGCATGCGATATTTTCCAGGGGGTAAAAGTGCCCTGTTTTCAAAGAATACAGTCACAGAGGTGGCGGTGTTACTATAACTGGTATAGGAATACAGTAATGGGCGGGGGAGCGGGGAGATGCTTGATGTGTGCCTGCCATCATGGCAGAAGACGCCAGCAACTCCTAGACTGGCAATTCTTCAGATCTTTCACCAAACACCCGAAGGGCTCATTCTCACCACCATAGGAGGGTGGGCTGGAGGGAAGGCGTGCTCCTACCTCATGCTTCCCAGATGATCAGAGCCTCCTTGGGGCTCTGCTGCCCTTGCACCCCCACAAACACTGAGGTTGCTGAAATTGGGAGCTGGGGCCTCTACGTATCCCACAAGGCATTGCACGAGCAGCAGAGAGGAAGCCCTCAGTATGGCAGCGGCTCTGCTCTGCTTGGCCCTGCAGCCCTGGAAACACATGTGACCTCTACTTCTGGTCTTTGTGACACTGTGCCAAGATTGGGCATGCTGTACACACCCACCAATCTCGGCATATCCCACTTACTTGTGGCACCGGACCAGACATTTGTCCCTCACTTCCAATCTACTGATCAAATACTGATCAAGGATCAATATTACTAATAAAATGGCAATCTGCATATTGATTCCTGATCTTTTGGATATAGCCATGTCATGTGGGAACCTGGCCTGTATGTTATCATGCTGTTCATGTTCACTGCAACTGGTTAAAACCTTTGTGGGTAACCAATAAACGATACTGACTGGCCACAAATATATGAAGACATGAACAAATACGCCCTTTCCTCCCAATACATAACTCACCCTTCATGAAAAATTGCTACCATTGCTACTTGCAGTGAAGAAAACAAAACATGATAGATACAGTAGATGGTCACTTGGTCCAATCGATTTGCTAGCGAAACATTCAAGCATCACATTTACAGTCCAGTTAGAGGGAAACAGAGGTTTTAGTGGACAGCCTTAATTTAAGCTATTCTGTATCTTATTTTCTATATATTGCTGCTGGCAAACATTATGTTTTCTTAAGCACAGGGAGGCTCTGCAGCTGAGGGCAGTATATAGGTATCGTGAGGTGAAGTTGTTGCCATGGGTAACCATGTCTTCTCTGTAGCATCTTTGACCTTAAATACCTCCTCCTAATGATGTCCCTGATACCAGGAATCTTTGCATCTGATTTCAAGGGATTTGACAGTGCAGAGATGCAACGGGTGGTGACAAGCAGACTTTGCAATGAATGGATTCCAGAACTCCATGGCTCAGAAAAAACCCTAGAATAACTCCTGCATTAAAACATGACCTGCTCCGCAATCCACATGAAACTTGAATAATGCAAGGAGGTGTATGGTGACCTGCAGTCCGAGTATTTTTCATTCTCTCCCCTGAAAACTGACAATAGTCAAAATCTGCATTCAAAACTTCCCGAGAACTTTTCTGGGTAAGTTCAAAGATTATTCTCTGGATGAGTGCAAGCAAAATGTTCAGTAACAGATGTTTATTAGCACAGCAAACATGCCTGTGCTCACCCTTTTCTGTTCTGGCAAGGTGAAAGCTAATATCATTGGAATGGAACTGGATGATATGTTCTTTCCCTGATGTAGACAATGAGAAATGAGGAAGTGCATTTTCAGCACTGGCAACTGGAAAAACAACCATGAGCAAAGTGAAAGTTATTGCTTAACCAGATCAGGCACCCGAGTGTGACATTTCTTCAAGCTACCTGAAAAACTTGGCTGCTATTTAAGCTGTCATCTCGTACAATGACCAGGTAATGAAGCATAATTGTGTATACCTTTTAGAGCAAAGCAAAAGAAGCTTTTCTGGTGTCATAGCAATATCTGCTGTGTCTATAGAGCCATTTACATTTCTGGCAGCAAAGAAACAGCTCAAAAAAACAGGTCACTGAGGGTGCCCTTGCTGCCACAGCAAAACCTTGGATCAGGGTAAAACAAGCATATCACTTCTGAAGCAGCCACGAGATCATGCACAGATTAGGAATGCAGTTAGCTTTCTCCCTGGCCAGTCCGCCTTCCTAGAATGACAAATGTTGCAGAGTGCCCCCCACCTCCGAGAGGAGGGCTTCTGTCGATCTCTCTAGCCCAGTGTTCTTCATAGTAAGGCCCCGGGAGCCAGTGGTGGCCCTAATCAAACCCAAGTGTGGCTCCCTGACTCATTGCTTATTGGGCCTATGGGAGGCTTTGGCCAAAGCGGAGTACTCCAATAGGAGGTGACCATCCCCACTGTGCAGTACTGCACTGACCTCAGCGCCAGGGGGCTGCTTTAAGGGAAACAGAGCCTCAGCTCCTAGCTCCCATATGGCCACCCTCCCCTCCTTCTACCTTGATGTTTGGGTTCACATGGCCACCAATCAGGAGAGCATGGCTGCTTTCCAACCCTGTTTAGGGTCATGTGAACAACCCAAATGTGTGGTTTGTGCCATCAGAGCTCACAGATCACAAATATCTGCAACAAATTAGCTGTCTGCTTCTGTCACAAAACCAAGCCATGTAACCAGTGAATCCTTAATTCTACTCTTTGAGGAGATACAATTTCTCTGCCTACCTTTTACAATTTGTCACCAAACCTGCCAGCCTCATCCTAGACATCCAATGTTACCTTCAAAGGAATTTTTTGGTACCTTTCAGCATCGCTTTGGGGTTCTTTTGCTTGCTTGTGTTTTCATCTGAATAGTCAATCATCTAAGCAGTCCCATGGACTACTTTGTTCTGTCATGTTACCACAGCTGTACGTGGTCTTCTCCATGGATTTATTTCATTGTGGTTTAGAAAATGAGGGAATACAGAGCGAATAAAGTGTCAGAATGTGAAGTTAAAAGATGAAGGAACTGGGGAACGGCAGCAACAATGATGGTTAAGTCAGGAAATTGATTTTAAAATGTATTTGCAAATGCATGGACAGGTGAGCTAGAAGATTTTTGATGATTGATTACCTTCAGGCTCAGATGTAGGATACCTCCAAATACCAGTTGCTGGGGAGCTGGCAAGAGAGGGATTATGCCCTCACCTCTTGCCTGTGGGCTTCCCAGAGGCAACTGGTGGGAAACAGGATGTTGGACCAGATAGGCCTTGGGCCTGATCCAGCAGGGCTCTTCTTATGACTGAGGAAGCTCCCAACATATCCCCTCAGCCTCCTAATGCATGCTCTTCTTTAGTCAGGATGTCAGTCGCTGCAAGTATGCAAAGTATTATTTAAGCCTCTGTTTCATCCTAGCTTCACCAAGTCGATTCTGCATTGATTGAGGGGGAATTTTACTGCTGTATTCACTTTCCATGCTCTTTTTACAATACAGCAGAGAAGGGATAATATTTCCTGCAACATGAAAATGTCTTCAGTCCCATATCTTTGCATAAATACAGTAAGCTGAACATTAAAGCTTGGAGTGAATGGAACTGAACTTTCCAGACTCCAAACACCTGAAAATTAGGATGGCATTTATGAATGGCATCAATGGTATAGCAACATAAAAAACGTCACAGACTGTAAGACACAGATGAAGAGATGTGTACGTGGCTTGGGAAACTTTCAGCTTCTCCTGATCTTTTCAACATTGACTAGCACTGGTCAAAGCAACAGAGTGAATATCATTTTGATGTTTATCGATGTTTATGGGAGGGATGGCCAGGGTCAATCCCTCCTGTATTCTACCAAAGAAAACCACAGGGCTCTGTGGGCGCCAGGAGTTGACACCGACTTGACAACACACTTTACTGAGGATTTAAAAACTCTGAGCGAAGAAAAATTAAATCCCTAATGCTGACTACTCTTGAATAGTTCTGATATGCAGTAGGTTGCCTGTGGAAGAGATTTCATTGTGCTGCTTTTCAATGTCTTAGTGGGAGCGAACTCTTGATATGATACAGTCCAGGTTAATAAAAGTCATTTATTAGCTACTAAACAACAATATTGATTTTTTCCTTACAGAAAACACCCACCAGACTTAACCTTTTACAGTTTGAGAACTATAGTGCCTTGTTGTCGGGAACAGTTAATGCTTTCTTAATGTTCTTTCCTGAATGGTCTAATCAGGGATGTGTGACCTACACATATACAGCACTTAAGAAATTTCACCAGTCTTATCAAACCTCTTTAAACTTCCCTTGCTGTCCTCCACTGGATTTCACTTTTTGCCCAACTAGAAATCTTCATATTCATAAGTGAAAGTAGCTGGCAACCAAGTAACACATGTGCACCCACCTGTGTACACAGACACACACAACATTTTGTATTTTTAAAAAATACTATACCCTGTACAATTTCATTTTTCAATTTCCCTCAATCAGCTTTTGGTTTTTTAAAATGCTTTGTGATGTTTGAGTTACTCTTCATGCTGAAGGTGCAGTCCTATAAAATAAGACACCTTCCGTTCACAGAAAGGGTTGCTTTACACTTCGAGGCAGGGCAATGTGTGAGAACAATGAACTGCATTCTGTGAGAACAGGAGACAGTGAACTGCTCCTTTTGTGATGTAACGTTTTCAATAACTTAATTGTTGTGAGCTGTTTTGAAGGCTGCACTGTAGACCTACAGCATCCAAACATTAACAAGCCAACAAAGGTCTAGGGGAGGAGAGCTGGTCTAGTGGTTGCACATATACATTCCCCCCTTTACTAAGCAGGGTCTGCCCTGGTTTGCATTTGAATGGGAGACTACATGTGTGAGCACTTCAAGATATTCCCTCAGGCGATAGAGCCACTATGGGAAGAGCACCTGCATGCATGCATGCAGAAGGTTCCAAGTCCCCGTCCCCCCTGGCATCTCCAGATAAGGCTGAGAGAGACTCAGTAGACAATACTGAGCTAGACAGACCAAGGGTCTGGCCCAGCATAAGGCAGCTACCTATGTTCATATGCTGCTGCTTCCAAAAGGCCATAGGAATGCATGGAATTTCTGGATTGCTGTTGGCCATGTGGAAACTCAATGCATTCCATGGTCCTTTGGTATTCCATGGTCAGGAACCAGTGGGCATTCCCTGTCATTCATGATAGTACATTATTTTATTTAGATTTAGACATTCCCTAAAGGATCTGCTTTGCATGCAGAAGGTCCCAGGTTCCTTTCTGGCAGTATCTCTAAGCTGTCATCATCATCATCCAAGACAGGACTGAGGGAGATTCCTGCCTGCAACCTTGAAGAAGCCACTGCCAGTCTGTGTAGACAATACTGAGCTAGACAGACCAACGGTCTGAGTCAGTAGAAGGTAGCTTCTTGTGTTCCTATATTCCTAAATATATATTTTTTCTGAATGCAGAAGAGTTTGTGCTACCTCTTGTGCAAATGGAAACATGAGAATGGGGGCAGAGCTTTCCAGTTATAGCACTATGCAAATTCTTGAGGAACAGTCTGACAGATATTGCTCTTCAGCTCACTATTCTGTCCTGGGCTGTGGCGGCCCACAGAGAGTACCTGAAAGGCTTGTTAGGAATTGCACAAGGGAGTAGGACCATGGATAGCTCACTGTGAAGCTAGGTAGATTCAGGCTGGCTACAAGGCAACTGAGAACAGCATGCTAGGGTGTCCCTATGGAGCCAACTCTGAGGGCTTAAGTAGTTTGTGGGCAGGGTTAGGGTTTCCCTCTGAAGACACTAATTATGTTTAAAAGGGCATAAATATATTTTTCAAGAGCTGGCTCCAGTGGAGAAGCAGAGTCTCTGGCTGCTGGAGAGGTGCTATAGTAACAGGGAGGTACCTCCACCATTTCCAAGAATTCTGAGCAGCCATCCTGGGTGTGGGACAGGTCTACCTTCTCAAGCCTAGCAGGTGGAGGCATCACTAGTTCCTGGGCCTCTCCTCCAATGGGAATCTCTGGCAGGATATTAACATCTGAAGCTCTTCTGGGAATGACTGTAGCATCTTGCCTTCCTCATCCTCTCTGTCCTCAGATGACTCCTCTGGTAGTAGGGGATCTGATTCCTAGTCCAGAAGAGTCACAGTTCTTTAGATCTAAGCCCACTATTGCTGTTGTAAGTTGCCTTGGTCAATGATGAGCCTTACCTACTATTGGTGATAATTCATCATCATTAACTGCCACTGAGTTTTAGGGTAACCAGCATAGCTGGTGGTGAAGTTTTGTATGAAAAGGGCGGGGGAGAAATGATGACACATTTTCAACTTCCTTTCATGCAGCCCTCAGCAAGCTGTATCAGGATTGATGCCTCCACTTTTAGACTCTTTAATGTTTTAATCATCACTTCCTTATCGGAACACTTAAGGGTTCCTTGCTGCCAGTCCTGACAAATATGGTTCCTTGAGGCAGTCTCTGCAGCTCTCCAGTCTTAAACATTCAGACACAGCAAGAAGCCACCAAGACAGAGAGTGAAAGCCATTTTTCATTGACAGAACAGAAATAACAGACTGTGCTGGCTTGTCACTTTCTCTCCCACTTATGAATCTGCATGCAGGAGATTAATCTTGGAGGAGTAATTGGTTAAAACGCCTCTCTTTGGTGCTACCTATACCAGTGATGGTGCTTAAGAGTGGGCTGGTTTAAATTCTCCTGATGTGTTTGATGCTCCATGGGAAGTAGGTTGCTACTGCATGTTTTAATGCACATTAAACAAAATGGAAAACTGAGGCAACATCACAAGAAAGTTTACTCCTACATGAATTATCTTTTCTACTCTCTTACTTAGTTCACATGATTGGAAATTTCAGGAGCTGAGTGCACTCCCGATTGTTGACTGTGTGTGACCAAACCAAATTCAGCCCAACTACCAGGTGCTTGAAGTACTACTCTCCTATTTTGCTGTCCTGGGCAGGTAGCCCACAGGTAAGAGTTATTTGAGAGTGTCAACAGGCATGTGGATAAAGGTGATCTTTGACATAGTATGCTTTGACTTCCAGAAAGCTTTTGATAAAGTTCCCCACCAAAGCCTCTTGAGCAAACTGAGCAGTCATGGGATAAGGGGACAGGTTCATGTGTGGATCGGTAACTGGTTGAAGGACAGGAAAAAGAGGGTAGGAATACATGGACAGTTTTCACAATGGAGGGAAGTAGGAGGTGGGGTCCCCCAGGGATCAGTACTTAGACCAGTGCTCTTTAATTTGTTCATAAATTATTCATAATGCCTTTAATGCCTTTATACAAATTTATGGTGCAGCCACATCTAAAGTACTGCATACAGTTTTGGTCACAGTATCGTAAGAAGGATATTGTAGAACTAGAAAAGGTGCAGAAGAGGGCAAACAAGATGATCAGAGGCCTGGAGCACCTTCCTTATGAGGCAAGGCTACAGCAAATAGGGCTCTTTTACTTTGGAAAAGAGGCAACTAAGGGGAGAAACAATCCAGGTCTATAAAATTATGCATGGAGTGGAGAGGGTGGACAGAGAGAAATTTTTCTCCCTCTCTCACAACGCTAGAACCAGGGGTCATCCCATGAAACTGAAGGTCAGGAAATTGAGGACTGACAAGCAGAAGTACTTTTTCACACAGTGCATAATTAATCTGTGGAAATCTTTGCCATGGGATGTGGTGGTGGCCACTAGTTTGGATGGCTTTAAAAGGGGTTTAGAGAGACTCATGGTGGACAGGTCTATCAATGGCTACTAGTCTGGTGGCTGTGGGCCACCTCCAGCCTCAGAGGCATGATGCCTCTCAATACCAGTTTCAGGGGAGCAAGAGAAGGAGAGTAGGCATGCACATACCTCTTGCCTGTGGGCTCCCCAGAGGCATCTGGTGGGCCACTGTGTGAAACAGGATGCTGGACTAGATGGGCCTTCTTGGGCCTGATCCAGCAGGGCTGTTCTTATGTACAGGGTTATCAAGCTGCATAGAAATAGAGAAAAGAAATATTCTCCTCTGCAAGGTGATCTCAGCAGCAAGTTATTTTTGATGGGATGTCTCATTAACTAAAAGTTTTTTGCCTAATTAATCGAAAAATTGGCTGTGCTGGAGGCAAAATAGTTTTGGACTGAACATGAAATGCAAATTCAGCCTGTTTCCTCTTCTCTTTGGGGACTCTGAAATTTTAAACAACTCTGAAATTTCTTTAGATGTCTTTAAGTGTAGTTTGGTAACATTATTAATAGAGTGTCTCTAATTACAGGATGCTTTTCATATAATTATGGAAATGTTACTGGTGCACGATATTAAGTTCTAAACAGTTTAAAAATAAATAAATTCCTGTTTGTGCACTGGTGTGAAATAGTCTCTAATATAACTTAGATGCAAAAGCTGGACATTATGGACTCTATGGATACAAAAGCTGGACTTTGGAGAAGAAGGATAGAGAAAGGATTGACGCTTCTGGAGAAGACTTTTGAGGAGACCATGGACAGCCAGGAAAACAAACAAATGGATCACAGAACAAATCAATCCAGAATTTTCACTTGAGGCACAAATGACTAGGCTCAAACTATCATACTTCGGACACATTATACGAAAACCCAGCTCCCTTGAGAAGTCCATAAAGCTGGGGAAAGTTGAAGGAAAGGAAAGAAGAGGATGACCAGCAGCAATGTGGATGGACTCGATTACGACAGCAATGAATGCACCACTGAGAGACCTTAAAGGCCAAGTTGTAGACAGATCATCTTGGAGAGAATCTATTTATGTGGTCGCTAAGAGTTAACACGGACTTGATGGCACTTAATCAATCAATCCCTGTTGGCTTTTAGGACACATTTATAGACACATCTCTTCAGCCAAGCTTTTAAGTTAGTTGGTGTGTTTTTATGGATATTTTAATGGGATTTTAAAATGTTTTAACTGTTAAATTCTTGGTTTGTTTTATGTTGTAAACTCTCTAGAGACTTCCGTAGTGGGTGGTACACACATTTATTAAACAAACCAACAAACGAATGAATAATATTCCTTACACTTTCCTTCCTACCTCCTGATCTTGTTCCTGATTAAATATCTCAGAGGCTAGATTTCATTATACCTTGTTCTAAGCCTCATCATGTTGAACAGAGGGGTGTGTGTGTGTGTGTTTTAAACATTTCAGCTGAATCTGTGTGTGCCTGTAGATGCTCTAGTAGGAGAGACAGTTGCTGCCTTTGCCCTCATTTGACATTCTCCACTAGATGCTTTGATAGTCAGTGGATCAGAGCACGTACTTGTGCTTGTTAGGATGAAAAGTATGTGTATCTCATATCACCTTGGGAAGTGACATTTTCTCTGCACACTAGGTAACTCCAAACATCTTTCTTGTGGCAAAGATAGTGGGGGTTATTCAATTTCCACCATATCCTTAATAACCTTCATAAAGCTTCTGGGCTTCTGAACTTTTTTGTGGTCTGGAGCCAATTGAAAGTGGACACTTAAATCTCTTTAAGTTGTATCTTTTAGAATTTCTGATAGATATACAGATAGTTGGAGGCCAGTTCACAAACACATGTACATAATTGTTTTTTTCTACACAACCACAGTATATTTGATGAGCTAAAAATGGGAATCCACTCCAGTGAAAAAATATTACTTCCATTGAGTAATTCAGCCAGGCAGTTTACTACTACTACTACTACTACTACTACTACTACTACTAGACTTCTGTCTTTGATGACAACTAAATTCTGTATGTCTTCCATCCATTGAGAAATCCATTGAGAGAAAAAAAATCCAAGTTTCAGCTTGCGCAGATGTGCATAACCTTGTCACCAATCTGTGAATCAGGTCCGAGCAGTTTGACTGATTCACTCTCTGATCAGGGAGAAGAATATAAATCATTTATGAAAATGTCAGCTGAAATGTTAGCATTCCGTAAGGTCATACATTGCATTGCCAATATTTTGTCGGTGACGTCTTTGGAAATTGTTAGCTGTGACGAGGGGTAAAAAGAACCTCTCCCTTCACCACCCACAAAGCTCCTGACTGCCCATCACTTTGGTTTTTTTGGGAAAAAATCTCTGGTTTTTTTCTTCATGGAAACAGTTTCATTTATAAATAATTAAAGACAAGCTACACTCAGAATTTTTGATTTTTGGCCTCCTTCACAAGGAATGCTGAGAATTATTTTTTGGCTCTGATGGGGCTTTCTTCGGAGGCTGCCGAAACAGACGTCACAGCACTGAATATTTTTAATACAGGTTGTTGTTTTTAAATTAAAAAATGAATCAAGTGGCAAACCCCAGATGTGTGTATATGAAGATGCTGGATATTCCACTAAGGCCACCAGCACCAGTCCCACCAAAGTTGCTCATCTGGTGATCTCCAGTGTCCTGCGAGCCTGATTGCCTTGCCTTGTGGGTTTCTAATTGCAGGACAGGATGGAGCCTAATGTCCCTAAGGAGGGAGTTCCATAGATAAGGTAAAACCATCAAGAAGACACTGCCCTTACTAGCTGCCAACTGTATCTCTGCCAGGAAAGGACCAGAAAGCATGGTCTCCATGGCCGAAGACCCATATGAGAAGAGGCAAGTGCAATGAAGGCAACCAGGCCCAAAGCAGAGGAGATGTGCCATTGCTGCTTCCCGAGTTCAACCACAGTGCTTGATGGTCTGTAGCTGAAAGCTCAGCAGAGCAAGGGAAATAAGCAGTGGAAACTGCAGCCGTAGGGCCAGACTGGGCCTCTTGGCCCTGATCTTGGTGGTGGCCTTTCACCCAGCCCAGCTCCAGGAGCAGCAGCTAGAACTGATTTGCTAGAGGTAAGGAAGGAGTCATCTTCAGTCATCATCATCATCCTGCTCACTGAGCAAAGAGACAGTGGTGATTCTCTTATATTTAGTGGGGGGCAGGAAGCAATTTCCCAACTCCAGTGCAGCCTCTTTACCATGGCTGCTGCTGGTATCTAACCTGCATTCCTTTTTAGATGGTGAGCCCTTCTGGGACAGGGCGCCATAATTATTTATGTATTGTCATTTTCCTATATAAACCTCTTGAGAACTTTCATTGAAAGGCAGCACACACACACACACACACACATACACAATAATAATGAAAACATAGGAAGCTGCCTTATACTGAGTCAGACCCTTGGTCCATCTAGCTCAGTCTTGTCTACACTGACTGGCAGCAGCTCTCCAGGTTTTCAGGCAGGAGTCTCTCCCAGCCTGACCTGTAGAAGCCAGAGAGTGAACCTGAGACCTTCTGCATGCAAGCAGATGTTCTACCACTGAGTTGTGGCCTCATCCCCTAAATAAAATATTGCACAGTGCTCACATGTAGCCCCCTATCCAAATGCAAACCAGGACAGGCCCTGCTTAGCCAAAGGAACAAGTCATGTTTGCTGTCACAGGGCCACTTTTCCACCGCGAATCATCACAACCAGCAGCAGCTCAGAGAGGGTGTGATTAGTCCTAGCCTTCAGGGTCACCTTGGAGCCAGGCACAGCTGGGTAATTGATAAGGATTGGAAGCTGAACAGATTGACACAGCTAAGGATGAGGAAATATTCTTCAATGAGTGGCATGCCTGGGGCCAAATAAAAGTCCCAGCCGTGGTAGAAGGTGCTCCTAAAAGTGACTTCCTGCCATGACCCTCAATATGTACAGAATGCATACACTGAGATGTTAAACAGTTTAATCAAATTCTAACTGTGCTGCCATTACCCCAAAAGTTCGGACTTTTCAGCAAGCTAACAATATGTATTCATAAAATTAAATTTTTCCAGTCCATCTATTTTTCATAGCTCTTGCAATTTACATGCTGTACCCTGTTAACCTCCTGACAGAGTAGATTTAGCTTTCGTGACCAATACAATACTTCCCAATTCCAGGTCAGTAACTTCAGCTGTTTGGGTGGGAGAAACCTGGTGGCGTTCTCATGCATAAGGCCTCGGTGCTGTGTTACTTTTCCTTAACGCCTTCTGCTCCCAATTGTTTCTGCTGATGAAGCCTCAGATTGCTCTCAGGCCTGAGAGTAAAGCTCTAACACTGTTAAAATTTGTTTTCAATCATTCCTCATTCACTTTTGGCTGCTTGGGAAGAAAATTCATGATACGGTTCAACTCCTGCCTTATTCTACAGTTAAGACCAGGACACTTTAAATAATTGGGAAACCCACAAGTGATAGTTAGAATCAAGATGTTCAAAAGCTCAATTTCAGAAAAGAGAAGAAAGGCTCATACTTCCAACTTTTACTGCAGGAAACAATGGTGCACCAAGTTTCTCAGACCTACCATGTTGCTTTCACAGCTTTTCCTGCAGTAAACATACATCCCATGTTTAAAGCTAGGCTGTTGCCCATTAAGGCTGCAATATTTTATCTTGATTTGATTTGATTAAATTGATTGTCTTAGAAAATTCATGATATGGTTCAACTCCTGCCTTATTCGACAGTATTCTTCAGACCATGACACTTTGAATAATTGGGCAACCCACAATTGGGGGGTTAGAATGAAGATGTTCAGCGTAGTAGGGCTGAAAAGCTGAGGGTACCATCTTTTCCTGCAGACAGCGTACAGTCCAGATGTAAAGCTAGGCTGTTGCCAATTATGGGGGCAACATTTTATCATAAATTGGCTAAATTAATTGATTAAAAAGCCTTTTAGTTGGCTAAAAATTAATCTCTAATTAATTAAGCAAACTTTTAAAAAAATAAGCCCAGATTTTAAAATATAAATACTTATATAAACTGGAAATGATAGGCAGTGGTCTATACATGATTGTGTGAACCCACGCCAAGATGGGAATCTGTTTAGTCTCGGACCATAAACCATCTTGGTGTGGGTTCACACAATCATGCTAATACACACATTAAACCAGATTCAAATGGTTGTGTGAATAATAATAATAATAATAATTTTATTTATTTAACATATTTATATACCGCCCAAAACGCAAGTCTCTGGGTGGTTTACAACAATACAATAAAAACAACAAATAAAAAGGTTAAAATATTACAACAATTTAAAATTTAAAACAACGTTAAAACTATTAAAAACTATCACACTATTAAAACAGTTTCTAATTAAAAGCCTGAGTGAACAAATGTGTCGTGATTGCCTTTTAAAAAGTTGTAAGAGATCGGGAGGCTCTTATTTCAGTAGGGAGCGTGTTCCAAAGCTACCTTCTTAGATTATGTAGTCTATCTAATGGAACTCAGTGGTGAGGTGAGGAAGGAGAACTTGAACAAAAAATGTGGACCCCAACCCTAACCCTAACCGAACAAAAAATTCTGCATCTAAGGGGGAAAGATGCCTAAAACCTTCATCATCTTCAACTATAGGCATGCCGGGGATATACAGCAATATTTTGCTGCAGGTTCTTACTTGTAAACTGAATTTTCCACACTGACCCCACAATGTTTGAATTCTTCCAACTGTGTTGACTGCACGGTGACTAAAACTTACATCTGAGAATGCCCACCTAAGTTAATTGTATTTCTTTTCCCAGAACTGGCCACAAAAAGACATACTAAAGACAGAGCATAATAGCAGACATTCTTCCAAAACCTGGCGACATATTTGAAACATCAAACCGAGTGAAAGTTCTGGACATTGCTATTTATCCGGGACACACAGTGGGGGCAGCTCTGTCGGTTACACTGAATGACAGCAGGGAGTGCCTGAGAAAGCACCATATGCAATGAAAACCTGGAAGCTTCAATAGAACATGTTGCCAAAACCCGGCATCCTTATTAAAATGACATGCAGGCTGACAGCAGCCATGTTGTGTATGAAACTGTGATAGGTAGGCAGTGTAAGCAGGGACCATATAGGAATGTTATCGAAAATAACCCAGAGAGCAAACAGAAGGCAGAGCTGGGTCAACCTGTTCTTCAATGAAGCAGAATTGCAGCATTTTCCATTTCAGTTGGGGGGGGAAATCGCTCCACTCCCTCTGGAGAGAGTCTGTTAGCCAGGGTGGACAGTCTGAACTCCGTCTCACTCCAAGACCCTTTCAATATGAGTACATGGCTCCCAAAGGGAATGTGTAGAGATGATAATGACATATGCAGGGATGATATAAAATCAAATTTGAGCTGTACAACAACCAACCGGCATTGTCCCTTCATGCTGCTCCGTAAATGAAAAGACAGCCAAAATGTATGAATTAGTCCCCAAACTGTCACTGTCTATGTAGATTAGATAAGTTCTCTAATTGCAGAAATGCTCAGTGTTGATGAGTCAATGCGCTGCTGCCTTTGTGCCCTAAGTGCAGCGGATTATTAGTATGGAGAGAAAGGAAATGGTTTGGCTTCAGAAATGCTTCGGAACAGATAATGCACTCTCCGAGGCTTATTAAAGCTTGAAATGCAGCATGCTAGATCTCAGCAACGTATGTTTTCAATCCTATTTAGGTCTAATCAGCTTGCAAATGGGGAGAGATCAGATGAATTTTCACAAACATACAAACATGGGAGAATTTTCCGCCCTGGTTGCATATGAATTGGAGACTTGAAGTGTGAGCACTGTAAGATATTCCCCTCAGGGGAAGGAGCCACTCTGGGAAGAGCAGAAGGTTTCAAGTTCCCTCCCTGGCAGCATCTCCAAGCTAGGGCTGAGGGAGATTCGTGCCTGCAACCTTGGAAAAGCCACTGCCAGTCTGTGAAGACAATACTGAGCTAGATAGACCAATGGTCTGACTCAGTATATGGCAGCTTCCTATGTTCCTAATTTCAAAGCAGAATCTGAATTCTCATTTTGAATGTTTTAAGAGAGAACTGAAAACTGGCCTGCCTTTGGATATTTCTTGATGGTTTTGATTTTGGTGGGCTTTAATTATGAAATCGTATAATGTTTCAATGGACAAATACTACTTACCATGGCTTGTTATCAATTTTTTAAAAAGGAAACTATCAGATACTATCTAATACTAGTATAATATTAAATATCATCAAAATGATATGCCACTGGTTTTCTCACTACCTTCCATTGAAACCTAGAACATTTAGAAGAGAAACACTCTCTGAGTTATTGTCGCTGAGAATACTAGTTGAGGGATAGATTGTCCTCCACAACCAATCTAGCTCTGTAACGCACAAGTAAATTCTGGGTGTGTTCCCCAGTACACTGTTGACACTATTGCCAGTTTTAATTATTGTGAACTGCTCTTGAGATCACCTGTACCTCTGTATTTTAATTATGCTATGTTTTAACTATATTGTAAACCGCTTTGAGATTATTTTAATGAAAAGCGGCATATAATTCAAACAATAAATAAATAAATAAAACACAGACAGCAGTAGTTAGATGGGCTAAGGGAAGCTGGAAGAGACAGGTGCTGTATTGGTGGGGTAAAGCATCTGTTTTGTCCCCAGCTCAGCGCCTTGTAGGGAGGAGACAGAGATGAGAAGTGGTTGTTGCTTCTGGAGCAGCAGCAGAAAAGGTTGCCCACCTACCCCCATTCATGAAGGAAGTGGCTGATGGGATTCGGGGCTCTGAGTCATTCACTGGGGGCTCAATCCCATGGGCCACTGCCTAATGATGCCCTTGGCAAGGCCGATATCCAGTCTAAACCTACAGATCTCAGCTTCATGTTGGATTGTGTAAGATTTATTGAGAAGGAAAACCTTTAATGGGAGCCATAAGAAAGAAATATGAAATTAGGTAAGAAATTAGTCTGGCTTGAGCAAAGTTTCAGTCTTTAGAGGGGACAGTAGGTCCAACTCGGTCCTTTTGTTCAATATACCTGACCATTAGTCACAGATATTTCCTGTCACCAGTGTCTCAACACTTTCAGACAGGTGGTCATTGCTCAGGAAGCATTAGACCTTTCAACACAGATAGGACGAGCAACAAGTGACACACAGCTGACTCAAAGGAAAACAAGACCAATGTGGGGAAACCACAAGCTTAGTCAACTGAGCTCATGCGTAAAGGGGAATAGCCATTTATAGGTACTCTTAAATTGAGGAACCTGGATCCTATCCATATGCATGTAAACAAATGGTAAACAAGTCGATGTGTTTAGAGAGGGGTCCAATGAGGGGAAAGGGTAGAAAAGCTTACAGTCAGTTTTGGTAAGGGTCATCAGCTTCTCTTAGGAGGCCTGCATACATCCCTAAGGACTGGTCACCTTCAGCTAGCTGAAAAAGCAACTGTGCCATCTCTACTCTTTTCTGTCATTGAGACTGTGGTGAGCACAATAAATTGTTGGTGTATTGTTAACTGAACAGATGTGTCTGACCATTTTTCCTGTAGGTGGTGCAGATAGCTCTGAGGAACCTAATCTTTTGCTTCCTGGTGTATCTCCTGAGGTTGTGACCATGCCCAGGGAAGAACAAGTGAATTTATATTTTCATTAATTAAAATTCTCAGAGTTGGCACGTTGCCAATTGGAAATCAGTGGGGGGTGGGGGGTGGGTCAATTCTGTATTTGTACATTCACTGCATGGAAGAGGGCACGAACATTAGATTGACCATGTAAACCGGCCTATGGAGCACAGTGTTATGCCTGTTTAATCACAATCCAGTTCCATTGTATTTAATAGGCCTTCCTTTCAACTACACTCACAGAGGATTGCCCTAATTAGTGCAGATTCCTTGGTAATGGTATAAAAATCAAGCACCACAAAGAGTGAATATAAATTACGTTTGATTTGCAATATATGTTCCTTCATCAGAAATGGTGTCCCCTGTCTCTTGTTGTGTTCAATGCGGAAAAATAAAGTGGTTAAAAAGCATAGGAGAGTTTGGCAAAAATCATTCTTGTATTAAAATAATGAACTATTAGTTAAAAAGACAAATGACCTCCACGATGTTCTTGTAATGCCATCCCAACAACAGCCATCACTGCTGAATCAGTAATGTGTTTTTAAAAAAACGAATGCTTCTGTAGTAACAAAATAAATTACAGCAAAATATTATGGCAATGGATTAAGTGATTAAATTATAGCCTAGCAATTTATTTTACTTTGAATATAATATTTTTCTTCTTGCTTGGACTGTCACACATTTTACAGCCCCTTCTTTGGCACTTCAACTTCCAAGTAATCAATATTGACTTTTTCAGTAATATATTAGTTTAACATTTATTTACTTGTTTTGCATACACTACAAATGCTAATGTGCTGTATAAATAACCCATATATTTTTCCCCAGCTTCAAGAAATGTTATTAGGATAATTATCTCTCGGCATTCCTCAAACTGGAATAATAACGCTTCACTGTTGGCACCATTCTTTTCACACCAAACTAGGAACTTTTTTTTTTAAAGATAATGATTATATAGGCCAAAGAGAAAACCAAGTTTTGTAATCTTATATGGCCTTAATCCAGAGAAAGTGAATCATGCCGATGTTAAATTAGTGGGACAAGTTAGCTGATGTTAAGTTCCATTGGCTGACATCTAGAGCAGTGAACCGCTGGTGGGGTGAGCAAACTGCATGAGCAGAAGACATGAGCCTAGTTGTGCTATACTGTAGGCTGTTCCCAGTAAAGCTGCATTTTGCTCTTCAAGATCTTTTGGAATTGCACCTAGGGCGCCAATTACCACTGGGATTATTTTGGTCTTTTTCTGCCACAGCCTTTCAATTTCAATTTGTAGATCTTTGTATTTTGTTGTTTTTTCTATTTCTTTTTCTGCTATCCCCTGGTATTGCTATGTTGATAGGCAGACCTATTATTATTATTTCTTGTTTACACAGTCAGACAGGTGTTATTGACTGGTTTGTTTTATCCAGACATCGAGCCCTTCCCAAGGACCTGGGATACCAGAATTTTATTATCAGTTGTTATAGATATCAGTTACTATTAATACTGCCTCCTGCTCCCCAAAGTACACATTCTACACTCCAAAATTTAGTCTTCTTTGCTCATTGCTCATCTGCCTCCACTAAACTGCTAGTCTTATAACCTGCACTCTCTCCCTTAAATATGAATTGCCTGCCTCAGCATTTAATTCCAAAAAGGAAAAGGTCTCAGACTGGATATCCAAATTAACAGCAGCATCTTTTCATCTCTGAAGTGTGAGAGTTTTGCCCCCATAATGGACTGGGAACTCTCTCCCACCGGATCTTCAGACTAAGGTATGCTAGTCATTCGATGGTCATGTGAAGTTATTTGACCTCGCAAATGATCAGCCTGCATGGCTCAAATTAAAGCCTTTTTGGGTGGGGTAGGGGATCAAACCCTAACTTCTCCTAGGGCATCAAAACCCTGAGGTGGGCTCTGAGCTCATTGAAAGAGTTAAGTCTCCCCCATTGGAATCAAATAGACTTCAAAATGTTTCATTTTGGCTGGATCACATCTATGATAATGAGGCAGTCCAAAAAAAAAAGCCCTAAACATTTTAGAAAGAAAGTTGTGTGCTAGATATAACATTAATCATTTAAATTTGGAGAAATCACAAAAAGAAAATCCCGTTCCTCCAAATACTTATAGCAACAGTTCAATAATTTATGTACACAGCCAATCCAATTACCATATGTCAAATCCCCATTTATTACTTAATTGTTATGTAAGCAGCGTTTTGACATCCTCATATTTTAAATAAGCATCCTCATAAATCAAGACAAGAAACTCTGGAATCAGTCCTGAAGCTGCAGCTCTGCAAGGTATAAAGCACTTAAGTTCTATTGTACTTTTCTTTCTAGTTTAGCTGCTACAGTTACATTTTGAAATATCCCCCCCACACACACACCATCTCTCTCTTGTGTAGTCAAATATCTTGATATTTCTAGCACATTCTTTCTGAATCCAAAATTCAGGGTAGCACAGCTATTGAGGCTGAATTTTCATGGTTGGATAATTTTGGTTCACAGAAGGGAGTTTCACCATCCCAAAATGTTATCTGAAAGATTGTACAAAACCTTTGCCTTTCTTGAACTGTTTTGCTCCTTTTTGCTGTTATTTTCAGCATTTTTTTCCTTAACAAAGAGAAAACTCTTCTTGTTGGCTGGCTGTGTGGTCCTTGACTGGCTAGATCACCAATCCAACCAATCAGGGCTCAAGTTTCATCTTGCCACTGACCAGGCCTGGATCCATCTTGTTTCAGCATTGGCTATATGACGGGTCCATTTTGTGACTACACCACAAGCTGACAACTGAGCTTTCAATCACGCAGTATTTCAAATCGAGCAAAAGCTGAAGGGCTGCCAGCATGGGCTCCACCCACCAATTCAGTACAGAAATAATCAAGAAACAGGCCAAAAAAGAAGGTTGACACTCTATGTGACACTCTATGGATGTGAAAGCTGGACTTTGAAGAAGCAAGATAGAAAACGTATTGGTGCTTTTGAACTTTGGTGCTGGAGAAGACTTTTGAGGATACCATGGACAGCCAGGAAAACAAACCAATGGATCACAGAACAAATCAATCCAGAATTTTCACTCAAGGCACAAATGACCAGGCTTAAACTATCATACTTTGGACACATTATGTGTGAAGACCCAGCTCCCTTGAGAAGTCCATAATGCTGGGAAAAGTGGAAGGAAAGAGAAGAAGAGGACGACCAGCAGCAAGGGGGATGGACTTGATTATGACAGCCATGAATGCACCACTGAGGGACCTTAAAGGCCAAGTTGAAGACAGATCATCCTGGAAAGAACCTATCTGTGTAGTCGATAAGCATCCAATCAATCAATCAATCAATCAATCACTCAATCAATCTTTATGCAAATATGCATTAGCAGAAACATTTCAACACACAACTTCACATATTCCCATCCCACATATTTCTTTCCCCACTCCTTCACCCCTGTCTCTAAAGCACCCAGCACAGGTCACAATTACACCCGCCGCCCAGCACAGTGCAGGGCAGTGGCAACCACACAACCAAGGACAGAATGGGGGCCCCCAGGTGGTTTGGAGTCCCTGGACTTCAGCCCCAAAGTCCAGGTGCAAGAGTGTCACTGCTGACAATAGGTCTTCTTGGTGGGGAGTTCAACATGGGACAGGATGGCAAACCTTTTGAATTATCCCGCAGACATTCTGATGTATATTCTCTGCATCGTGCTGGCCTTAGGCCAGTTGCTGTTTCTCCACCTAACCTATTTTATGAGATTGTAATGAGGATAAAATGAAAACTTGGTATGCTGAAAAGGAAAATAGAAATGTTACTGACTTGGCTCTTCTATCTAACCCAGATGATGGTTCCTTGTTGAGACTCATAAATGATTTTGAAAGAAATGATACAATCAGGCTCTGCCAGAGATTAGAGAGAAAAGAACTCCCTGTTTAAATCAAGTTGTGAGGCAAGATCACTTGCCAAATCTAGGCTGCCATTCTGGAAGACAGA
Source organism: Hemicordylus capensis (assembly GCF_027244095.1). Taxonomy (NCBI): domain Eukaryota; kingdom Metazoa; phylum Chordata; class Lepidosauria; order Squamata; family Cordylidae; genus Hemicordylus; species Hemicordylus capensis. The sequence continues at coordinate 27,902,578 of NC_069667.1, forward strand.
TAAAGCGAAAGCCCTCCACGTTCTTTTGTCTACTAGATAAAATGAAATTTTGAAAGAAGTCGTGCGGGAGAGAACATCTTCAAGGGAAAAGAATAACTTGAAAGGAACTGCATCTTCTTGTCAAATTCATTCACAATTTCTTTTCCCCTAAATAATTTGAATTTTTCTTCTGTTGTGTCTCAGATGATTTCTTTTGAGAAAAAATAGGTTTTTTTCCTTGATGTTTGACTTTAACAAATGAATCCCAAACATTGTGACTTTTAAAAGCAGTATCATTATTTACAGTGTGGAATTCTGAAGACTAAAGAAAGGCTTTGAATTTTATGAGTTGAAGTTATTAGGTGGGTATAGCAACACTTGCATTGCAGAAATGGCTTTTTATGCTGTCAAAATATTTGCTTTTGGTTTATTTTTCCTCCAACTGAATGAGATTAATTGATACCTTTCTGCCTTATTTTAGCATCTTGCTCACTGTACCCAGTCACTTTTAATAGCCTTACTATGGACTATTAATACAAGGAACCTCATTTGTGCCCTAGATGAGACTGCTCTGGTGGGAGCTAGGAATTCATACTGTCAGCAACTTGGGAATATATCCAATGTATAACCTCTTTGCAGTCTAGTACCCATTTAGCGATCCCAACAATGCAAAATTACTTGAGGTAAATAACGCTAGCATCTGCATAATCGAGCATATAAAATCCACCCAGAAGCATGCCACGTGGTGGGACTTCAGGGGCTTCAGAAAATTGGTGCATTTGTAGGGTGTTTGATGAGATGCCATGGTAAAACAAAAGAAGGCAGGCACAATCTTGCCATCCTAATGCTCCAAACAATCTGATGGGTGTCTCCATTGCTAGATTAGAAAGGCAGAAAAAGTATATGACAGAAGCAGAGAAAGAAATGGACATCCAATTTTACAATGGCCTTCTGCTTTGTTGTCCATGTGTTAAGAGACATCAGCATGTAAAGGTGATGATAACTATATTTGTTCTTTTCACTCAAACCGAGAGGCAAATAGTTGTCTGTCTCTATTCAATTCATAGCGATTTCTAGAGCAGCAACTCTATTGAGGATAAGTGGTTCAGCTTTCACCTGGGTAACTAATCCTAAAGAGTCTTGTAGCCTACATAGCAGCAGCCAAGCCAAATGCTGAGAGTGGAATACAAGGAGAGGAAACTTGGAACCAATCATCTGACTATCCTCATCTCTCATCAACATATTACAGTCTCTGTGGCTTCTGGGGATGTCTCCATTTACCACCCCCACCCCCCAATAATCGGTGTGATCATTTTCAACACAAAAAAGAAGCATACTTCATGCAGTGGAATGATCCAAGACCAGATATGCATGCACATCATTGGATTTTTCTGCACTTGGTTACTGCTGGTGGCTGAACAATTGAATAGAATGCAAAGTGAAAAAAGCAAAAACCTAGCTAGTCTGTGAGACAGGAACTGGGTAGGATTCTCTTTGTTGGGAAAGGGCCACTGTCCCTATCCAACCCCAGCACAGCATTCTGTCAGCGGCTGTTCCTGGAGTCGACCTTGTAGGCTGCAGGTGGGCGTGTTGCAACCACTGCCAATTGCTGGGGAGAGTGGAGCAGCCAGAGGCTTTGCCCTGGCCCTGGTGGTGTCCTCTCCTACGACATCTACCACAATACAACTTTTGCATGACTTGAATTAATTGCACAAATGTAGCTTTAGAACTGTATATTTTGAGGGTGGGGTGGTGGTGGAGGTGGAGGACTGCACATTTTGTGTCTGGTTGCAGATTTTAAAAAGCCCTGTCTCCTACTGTGAGAGTCTCACTTCCCGCAGTTTTTCTGTCTCTGTCAAAGTTAACAATGAAAACGGCGAGAAGAAGGCTCTTGAAACTGGGTCCACTATTCAAGGCTACTTCTTGATGCCTGCCTAGCTCATCTCCCCAAGTATTTCATGCAAGCGTGCGTCAATCAAGTCCAGGAGGGAATGTGAAATGGCAGAGAGTCCAGTTTCAAAGCAGATTTGCTTCTGAGTCAGTCCGCCATTTGACTTGGGAAATGGTGGGAATCACGCAGGCTCTACTGGAAATCCAGATTAGAGTAGTGTAATGCATTGTTCATCCCGGCCTGCCTTTGAAGATTGTTTAGGAATTTCAGCTGGTCCAAAATGCAGTGACTAAATTATTAATTAAGGCCCATCAGATGCAGCACATAACTCTGATATGCTGTGGAGAAATTTCTCCAGAGTGGAAATTCTTTCTGAATTGCAGCATTTTTCAGGGTTTCTCCAAAGAGAAACTGAAATTTTCTCCAGATTTCAAGAGTTCTCCCAAGAAGGCAATGAAATTCTCTACAAATTTCAGAGGTCTTCCCAATAAATTTTGGAGGATTTTTTCATGCAGTTTACCCACATCCTATTAGTTTCTAGTTCTAATGGAAGATCTTGGTTTTGGAGTTCACAAGGGATGGGTGCCAAGATATTTCAGGGGCCTTAGGGACTGTCTCTTCCCACAGAAATCTCCTAGTTCATTCAGTCATCAGCGGAGGCCATGCTCTGTGTCCCCTTGCCTTCTCAGTCACAGCAGACAGTCACGTGAAACAGGGTCTTCTCAATAGTGGGCCCCAGCAGGCTCCAGCATTCTCTTTGACTAAGGGGCAATTTAGACCTGGGGTGGCCAGCGTAAAGCTCTCTGTTACTGGAAAATAGCCCGCACAACCCCCAGCCAGAATGTATGGCAGCTGGGGCCACCCCTGCTAACTGGGTAAAGAGGTGCCTTTTTAACATGGCGATTCTCTCCACAAGCCGTGTGGAGAGCCTAACTGGCTCTGCCGGGAGAGAGGACTTCGCCTGTTTTCCCACAGACGAGCAGGGAGCCATCTGTGCACAGCCGAATTGGCCGCCCACACAATTACCGGCTCCGTCACAGAGCTGGTGGAGCAGCGGGGATCGGGGGCCACCCGAGGGCCAAAAGTCCCAGGATGCCCCACATGACTGCGAGGCTGGGAGGCTTGTTTTAGCCTCCCGGCGGGGGTCTCCTTGTGAGCTGTGCTGCAGTATCTCGCGGACAGGTAAACAGGGTTAGCAGAGCACGTGCTCCGCTAACCTCGTTTAAGGGGAGGCATATTTTTGCAGGCTTGCTGCCGGGAGCTGCATGGCTCCCATTGCAGCACACGACCAGGAGAAACTGGGCTAGGCTCCCTTCGCCCTATTTCTCCTTGTCGTGGGAATAGCCGCTTTATTTAGCAGGGGGAGAGCAACTGGACCTATCCATCCCCAGCACAATACCTCTCCAGTGACTCTTGCTGGTTCCTGTCTTATGTTCCTTTTTAGACTGTGAGCCCTTTGGGGACAGGGAGCCATCTCAATTAATTAATTAATTAATTAATTCTCCATGTAAACTGCTTTGGAAACTTTTGTTGAAAAGTGGGGGGGAGGGGTGCGGAAATATTTGTTGTTGGTGATGGACAACCTTTATGTAACGTATCAATTGACTCTGAGGCTCTGTAAATCTCCTTTTGTGGGGAATTGTGCATTTCACTGTTTGCTTTCAGACATTCAGAATGAAACGTTTCCTGAGGTTTAGCTGTCACTGAATCTGTCCTTGATTTTATTGGCTGCTGCCCTCTCCCTGAGGTTTTTTCCCCCCTTTTGGTTTATTGCTTATTAATGTTATAGTTGTCATTCAGTGTTATTGTTTTCACTCATGTTGGGGATTCCTCAGTGGATAGAAAGCTTGGATGCAAACATTTTAAATAAAACAAACCCCAAAGAGTCCCCAGAGCCAGAGCAGTATAGTTAATATAAGGTTTCCAGGCTTTATTTATTTATTTATTTATTTATTTATTTAATGGGTTTTTATACTGCCCAAACCAAGGTCTCGGTTTGCATGCCCCTCCCTTCATGAAACTCTTCCACATATTATCCGAAACAGCAGCCATGTTTTTCTGGAGCTTGTGGAAGTGCATCATTATATTTCTCTGAAGGAAAAAAGAATATTTCCAAGACATCAGGAATGGGAGGGGGCAAATTTACTGGTGGGTGAGAGGTGGATATACATTAAGCTTAGGAGGTGGAAGAGAGAGAGAGAGACATCACAGAAGATTCGGCTGGATGTCGGGAAGTTTTTTTTTAATCTGCTGTCACTTCCTGGACAGCAGCAATGAATTTCAGGCGTGTGTCACACTCTCAGTACTGTCAGCCTGAGCATTAGGGCTGAAGGATAAAATGAGAGGTCACGTGCTCCTCTATTGTGCCATAATTCACAACAGGATGCTGATTAACGGACAGCGATGTTTGTAAAATACAGTGCACACTCGGCGGATAAATCCTAGCCCCAATGACAGGCCTATCTGTTATGATGCCTGCATCGCAGATGACTTGTGTCTTCGGGCTTACACAGGAAACTTTGGGGCCATATTGCCGGCAATGGAGGAAGGAAATCTGGAGTAGGTGGTTTCTAATCTAGAGTGGAGGTCTCAAGGATTCCAAAGCATTTTCTGCAAACTGCAACGTCCTGATATGACCATCTGTAGCGTGTGGAGAATCAGGGTACGTGTGTTTGTGTGTGTGTGTGTGTGTGTGTGTACACGCACACACATCAGCCTGATATATCTGTATATTATTATCAGCTTCTCCCATTTTGGAGAAGCTTGGAGGAACTACATCTCCCAGACTTCCCAACCTGCACTAGTGATGAGCTTCCTCTTTGTTCCCCCCACCCGGCCCCCGGACACTCCCAATGTGTGCTGCAGCCACCCAGCTTTCCCTGCACCAGTGCTGGGCAGCTTTTAAAGAGTCCCCCTCCATCCCCCTCCTACCTGGGACAGTTGCCCCATGAGCAACTGCCTCCTTGTGGAGGGCCTGGGAATTAAAAAATGGAAATCCAACATTTACCCAACTGCACCAACTTAATACAATCAACAGCTTCTCCCTTGCCCCTTGCAGTGTGTTACCAATGAACACTCACAAACACATTGGTATAGTAGAGGGTAGAACAGATGCCAATGAACTGAGGAAACTAGCAGTTGCCCAAAACTGCATGTACCCGTGCGCTGTACAGTCCGATTTGTTAGGAACCCACAACTAACGGCACCTGAGCAGTGGGGAAGTGGAAATCTTTTGATGCCCTCCCCTTCCCCAGGAAGCCCGCTTTGCCACCCGGAAACATGTCCCTAAGGATTGCACAGCCCTCAGGGACATACTTCCTGGTGGCACTGAGGGTTTTCTAGGGATGGGCGGGTGCATCAAAAATGGTTGCTTCCCTGCTGCATTTATTTGGGAGGTTCAGTTGGGCTGCTCTCTCTCTCTCTCACCTTGCTCTGTATGTCAGACAGTCTCTGGACAGCCATTGTGGTAGGACCTTTTCTAGAACTTTCCTCCCAATAAGCAGGTCCGTGACAAATTAGGATGGAGAACCACACTGGATGCCATGGATATGTCATTTCTCCTTGGCATTTGTTATTCACAGTACATCTCCACCTTGCAATAAATGTGGAAATATTATCCTGGAAGTGCTGAGGGTCCCCATATTAAACGATGTGTTGCAGGACTGCGCTCATCTCAGTGGTGTGTTACTACGATATACACACTAATAAGACTGACAGCTTTATGAGCAAAGGACTTATTAAAAATGTTGTAGAGGTGGGAAGACTGATTGTTCAGTCTGGGAGCTGCTTTTCATTGTGCCTACCACTTGCCATCTTCCTTTAATGGGGGAGGGATACCTATTTATTGGGAATACGTTTTGGTTAGAACCCTCTGAAATGTTTTATTAACAAGCCTTTACATTTTTCTCCATTATGAATACTTAGAGGCTCCCACTGACAAAATACTATCAAACCTTTATTCCCCCGCAATAACTAAAAGCACAAAAGAATTTTAGATTCATGATGAGAAAAAAGCTTTAACAAAGCCAAGGAAAGCTTGAATGCTCCAATCATAGGTGTCCCAATTCAGAAACTGGCTCACATTTTGTTTTTCAGGAGTTTTTAGTCAATCGTTTGTCCAAGAGACAATGAAATCTACCTATCAACCCCAATCAACCTATTTCTCCCCAAGTACACTATACCACAGTTCTATGAGAGGCTGTCAGGGACTTCAGCACTGGTATTGGGACCCTCATGAGTGAGCTACGGGCAGTTGTGATGGGCAGGCAGTGTGAAGCCTCCGAATTGGCCAGGCTTGGTATAAATGCTCACATCACAACTGCCCAGAGACGGAAGTTTGGGGCGGTCTACAAATATAACATGAATGAATAAATAAATAAATAAGATAATCCTGGTCTTCCTTTGCTTGGTCAATGCAACAGTTGTGTCAGCTTCCAGCAAGTGGCCTCAAGGATCCTGAGTGAGAGGACATGTTCACTGAGCCTTGATTCAGATATGGCCACTCATGAGTCCTCCATGTGACTTGCAACACTGGCCAATCAGGGCTCCGGATCTCAGTAAGCATGCATGCACCCATATGAACATGGAGCCCTTGGCATACTAATGCAGAAGATGTGGCTACTGAGGGGGGCATCCAACAGGCAACTCAGCCTCAGAGCATGGCTAGTGTGTGCAATCCTGTGTCTCTGATACATATTCAACTGGATAGTTCTCACCGCCCAGTCATGAATTGGGGGAAATGTTGTGAGGCGAGAGCACATGCTCCCAGAAGGCGAGCGTGACGTCTGAATGTGCCCCAGTCTGGTTCCCATGCCATGTGACCAAGATGCCAACAGTTTATTCTGTCAAGCTCCAAATCTTGGTGACAGAGTCAATAGAAGTGTGGCAGGACCCAGACTTGGGCAAGCTCAGACACCAGGCCCTGGGGAAGCCCATGCTCTCAGCTCCCAACACTTTACAGACATTTCCCCCACTTCCAGACTGGGCGGTGGTCATGTGAACTTGCCCATTGCATGCATGTAGTGGGGGTGGGGGTGGGTGGGTTCTGAACAGGGTTTTAGTGATGCATGGATTGTGTAAAATGATGATCACTTTTTTAGCAAGGTCCTCCCAAACATATCAAGACAGGGAACACTTCTCTCCACATTTCCTCGAGTTTAGACTACTCTGCATTCTCCCCCCCACCCCACCCCAATGTGATGGCACAGCCAAGTATTCCTGCCTTAATAGCAGTTGAAGCCATGCACACAGACACAGTATATAGGAACATCAGAAGCTGCCTTATACTGAGCTAGACCATTGGTCCATCTAGCTCAGTATTGCCTGGCAGCAGCTTCTCCCAGGTTACAGGCAGGAGTCTCTCTCAGCCCTATCTTGGCAGTGACAGGGAGGGAACCCGGAACCTTCTGCATGCAAGAATACATTTACATACGTACTTACTGGTGGGACCAGTGCTTTTAACAGTAACTGTACAGTGACATCCCAAAGCTTTGCATTCAAGGCCTGCAGTCCAGTGAGATGACAGATGTGCTTGCAGGCAACAGCACACAAGTACGCATTCCACGAGGAGTTTGCTGGCTGTTGCTTTTCCAGGAGCTGCCTCCACCTAAGGGGGTTCAGTAAGTGCTTTGGGAGATTCAGCAGGGAAAAGAGAAAATGTCCAAGAAAACCCTCCATGCCTTTGCAGGGCTGGAGCACCAGGACCTGTGGACACCGGCCAGAATCCTCAAGCAGCATTTCAAACTGTGTTCGTTCCATCTTGGGAATTTAAATGGAGGAAATTGCAGAACCAAACAAATGATTAAAAGGTCTGTTGGCACTCACAGAAAGTTAATAGTTCCATCTCCCGGCTGCTTGGCCAGTGTGCAGCAATTCCTAGCGGATGCATTCATTTAGATCGTTAAAGCCAGGCTGCTTTTCAAAACCTCCGTAAAAAAATAAAATTCAAAGTTTTCACTAAAGAAGGAAAAAGTCAAAGTTTTCTTCCTGGGTGAAAAGCATCTCCATCTAGGAGCTTTTGTTGCATAGAAGCAAATACCTTGTTAGGGACAACCTTTCCAGTGTTTGTGATGCCGGACACCCCCTGGAATAAGTGGGTTGATCTTGACTTTTTTGATGCCAGCTGCTCACCAGATAAAAGTCTGCAAATCCTAAGCGACAGGGGCAGTGCTAAAGGGTAACAGCAGGGCTGAGAAGGCAGCTGCACACAACTTTTTGATTCTGCTCATTTATTTAGCATTCCGAATTTAGAATACGAAGAGGCTTTTGATACATAATCCATTACAAAAAGGCACCAGAGAGCCAGAAGTGGGGGGGAAATTAAAACATATTTGCTGCCCTAGGCATGCTTTAGTTTGTTATGCTGTTCAGGTTGCTTCATTCAGCTGTTTGTATCTAAAGATTTAATAACAAGTCAAAAAGAACTCCGGGGGGGGGGGGAAAGTTGTTTAACTTTTTGTGGCTTAAAATGCTGCACAGCAAAGTGAAAATTCAGTCGTTTGCTCTCCACAATCACTTCAGCCAAACAGGTTTTAACTTTTGTTTATAGTCTGCATTGTCCCCAGGGCTTGGCATAATGGCTATTGGGGATGTGGGAGGAAATTTTTATATATCCAGTCCCAAATGTATGGCCAAGTTGGAATGAGCCCTGAAGTTAAGCACAGGATGGGCCTGGGCCCCAAAGCGTGGCCTAAGGGCACACGATATAGGCACCTTGCTGAAGCTAAGCAGGAACTGGTATGGTCCCTGGATGGGAGACCCATGTATGCCACCTTTGGGGATAGCACCATAGCTTAGTGGGAGAGCATCTGCCTTGCATGCAGAAGGTCCCAGGTTCATTCCCTGGCGGCACCTCCAGGTAGGGCTGGGAGAGACTCCTGCTTGCACTTGGAGAAGATGCTTGCCAGCCAGTGTGGACAGTACTGGGCTGGCTCAGAATAAGGCAGCTTCCTGTGTCCTTAAGATATCCTCCCAAGCTTTGGGTTGGGTTGGGTTGAGAGGGGCTGGAGGGGTCTCTGGACTAGGGTTGGAGCAGAAGTTTATCCAAAATAAAATTCAAAACAGAATCTTAGGTTTCCTTCAAGGAGACATGGAAATCTCAGGCTTCTTCCCGAGGAGAAACATTGGAGATGGTTTTCAGATGGCTTGGAATAGAATCACACCAGTCTCTACTCAATGGCGGGACTTTGATATCTTAGGGTTGCTGCACCCAAGTATGTGTAACACTTGTTTACTCAGCACATGATAATGTTCAGTTCAGATGGGTGAATTGTCTCTGCTGGAAAACATTGAGCGTGAGCTGATACTGGTGCAAGGCGTTTTTAAGACTCTTGAGAGGCGTGGAGGGTGCCTGTTTGTTGAAGGCCCCCTTCCTTCTCTTCCACATCTTGACTTTATCCTTTGTTGGGCCCCTCCGCGTGGGAGGCCTAAGACCGCTGCTTGCACTGCCCACCCCCAAAAGGCAAAGGGTGGCTCTTGATGGAGGTGTGCCTCTGCTCCGACTGCAGGGGCAGCTCAGTCTTTTGAGCCAAGTTCACCATGCTGTCCAACCTGGAGGGGCAAAGTAGTATTTCACATTGTCATTCATCCAACGAGAAGCTCACCTTTTCTCTTCAGATACATTGGTATCTACTTGCTTTGAATGGGTACATAATCCCCAGAGCGGAGAGTCCAGCCACCAGAGCCTGAGGTTCCCAATGCCACATTGAGCAGCTGCCATTTAACCAACATGGCAGAGACACAAGCAAGCAAGCAAGCAAACGAACAAACAAACAAACAAACAGGTGGCACCATTGTGCGGCTGCCCCCAGAGGCCTCTGCGAGTCTCCTTCTGTTCACGCTGCCAGCATCACGCCCAGCAGCTCCGCAGCCTCGCTGCGGAGCCCCCCCTCCCCCGTGAATCTCACAGCAGACAAAACAAACACAGAGACGCCGCACTTTACTGACACCAAAGGGCGCCGAGTCGCACTCGGCTCGCTTCGATCTGCTTAAATTATCCTATGATGAAAATGCATCTTGGAGGGGGTGGGTTGCAGCCTTTCGTGTGTCAGAGAGATGACAGACACCCAGAGCGGTGAGGGATGGTTTTCTTCCCCATGACATTAAGCACAATCAAGGGGAAATATGGTGTTTACAGTTTGATTCTTTTTTTGAAGAAAAAAATGCCTCTCACACTGCTGGAGGCAGCATGTAGTAAAGGCATTCAAGACAACTTACACAGATATTGATGTCATTAATTTGCAATTGTTTTTGCTCAGGAAGTTCAGTTTAGAAGAAGTAGAAACAGGGGCGTAAGGAGGTTGAAAGTGGCCCTGGGGTGAGATTGGAGGAGGCAGCCCTGCCACCACAACCGTGTTTGTTAACAGCAAGCCAGTTGGTCTGCTTTTGCTGGGCCCTACTGCCACCATAAACGTCCTGTTTGTCTTCAACAGGCCTGCCTTAAAATGGCCAAACCACACCGCTCTACCTGATGCATGGCCAGCCTGCAGGCGGTGCAGCGCTCAGGCAGGGTGGGAGAGAGAGCTTCCCCTAAGCTGCAGGGAAGCAGAGGCAGCTGAACTTCCTTTGGTGCCCTCTGGCTTGTTAGGGGATGAGCCGCTACTGTGATGAACGTAGGCTGTCATGTTGTGAGGATGTCCATGAAACACGATTCAGATGCTGAATGACAGCACATCCCTTTAACGCATGAGGTCACACATCCCCTTTAACACGGAGGAGAGCAGATCCATACCTGCTCCTCTGCTGCTCACCACCACTTCCTAAATTGCACCCCCCCTGCTCATGGTATCATCGCTCACCAGCAGAGCTCTTCTCCAGTTGGCCCTGAAACAATTTTGATATAAAATCAATTAAACAGTTGTGTCTTAAGGGTCTTTTAAACAACAGCCAGAGATGGATAAGCTCTGATTTTTAACAAGGAGTGCATTCCAGAGCCCTGGGGCAGCCACAGAGAAGGCCTGGTCTCGAGTAGCCACAACACGAGCCAATGGTAGCCATAACCAAACCTCCCCAGATGATCTTGATAGGCAGGAGGGTTCATGACAAAGGAGACACTCTATTTTTTATATTCTGGACCCAAGCTATTCAGAGCTTGATAGGTGCCTTACCAGCACTTTGCATTTTGCTCGGAAACATGTCGGCAGCCAGGTCTTTTAAGATTGGTGCTATATGTTGTATTCCAGTTATCCCAGAGACCAGTCTGGCTGCCGATTTTGCACCGACTCTGTAGTTTATCTTTCAGTTATCCAGACCGTTGGTATGGGTTTTCGCAGCACGTTAGAGCTGGAAGGGACCTTGGAGTTCTTCTAGCCAAACACCTGCTCAGGGCAAGAAACTGCTACAGCATCCCTGACAGAGAGCCATCCTTCTCTCTTGGGAAACCTTCAGCAAGAGAGTCCACCACTCCACGAGGGAGATGGCTCAGTTTTCCTTGCTGCCACCACTACCCACAGCACCCACCATTATTTCAGCAGGGGGCTCTTTCTTGGGCTCCTCCTGGGAAGTGGGGTGATCCATCCAGCTTGGAAATTCTGCTGCACAAGCCCGCCATGAATGGGTGTGGCCCAAGTGAGCCCGCCTCGTGCAGATCCAATTCACTTCTACCAGGCTTGCTCAGATGGCCCCTGGTGCACTGCTGATTAATTCCAATCTTATACAGCTTCTAGGGATAGTATATATGCCAGCTTTATGCAACAGCCTGCTTCACCACTGGAAATGAATGGGAAATCGGTTCCTGGCTAGTTTGGGACAAATATATCAGCTGCATGAATTGTTGTATAATATGAATTGTTGTATAGTCTTGTAAAGCTGCTGCCGGTTGGTATAGTCAATATTAAGCTAGATGGACCAAGAGCCTAACTTGGTACAAGGCAGTTTCCTATGTCCCAGGGCTTGGAGATACCCCTGTCTATAAACGTGGGGCACCACTGCCAATCAGGCAGTCCTCAGCTGAATGGACTAGTGGTCCGACTCAGTGTAAGGCAGCTCCATATGTTCACATGTTGTCTCTCAATGTCTATAACTGACATCTGAAAGGATGTTTTGGGTGCCAGGTCTCAATACCAGCATGAAGGCTTGATCTGCGGATTTCATGTGGTGCATGAAATGGACGGGTGTGAACGCTGCTGGTGTGGGCTGCCAGAGAGCGCGTTGTTTATTGTTGTGCATGGAATCATTGTCTTTGCAGTGAACATCCACTATCACAATAAATAGCCATATTTGCCTGGAAAAGAGACAGTTGGGATGTGTGGGTAGTAGTCACAGGCTGTGAAAAATCTGATTGTTAAAAAAGCAGAGCCGCCTGAAATGACAGAGTAGCAGTGTTTAGACGGCGCTTGCCTGTGTGTTATGGAAGATAATCGGCGTGATGAGGAAATGTGGTGCATATACTTCTTCATCAAGGGAAGCTCTGGATGATGTCTTTTTTGCTACACCAAATGGCGGCAAAGTCAGAGATCCTGTTGCTGCTTTCCATATGGCAACTTTTAAAATATGGTAGTTGGCTTGGGAAGATCTGTCCTCTTTCTCTCAGTCACACACATGTGCGCGCGTACACACACAGGTCATTGGCTAGCTTTTTCCACCCTCCCCAAAGATTTTTATCTTGCAAAGAAGGGCTTAATTATTTCTAGAACAGAAGGATTAGAGCCCCTGCGAACGGGTTCTTTCAGTTTCAGCGCCATTGTCAGCATTATAAATTGCATGTAGTTCGTGACCAGCACAGCTGCTTCAGGAATTATGAGCGTATGAAGAAATTCTCAGAGTGGGAAGATTACAAAACAAAACAGAAACAAAAGAGGTGCCGTGATTGGAGGAGACCATTCAGGTCGGGACCACAGAGAATAAATTAGTGGGGGGAAATTTGATACAAAAGCTTGTACCCAAATAAACTTTTTATGTTTTTGCAGGGGTTTTTTGTTTTTTGTTTAACCATACCCTTTCAAGATGTAGTTAGGAGTCTTGTGAAGCAGCTGCTGAGAGAATGTATCTTTTTGTATTCAGAGCATTGAAGTAATTCTGTGTTCCTTTTCTAGATGCATTGTGTTTGTTACATGTTGGAGGATGGATAAAGATTTGCTTTTTGTGGCCTCATGCTAGACCGCTCTGGCAGACAGAATGGCTTTTTGTTGGATTTAGACCAATACATACAAAATGAAGCAGACTCTTACCCTAGAAAAGGGTTGGTTTGTAGAGCTGGAAGAAGAGTTTACACTGAAGTTATAATAATCATACTCTGATCACTCACCCCACTAAAAGATGTGCATGAATTGTCCCCTTTGATAAGTGGAGTCTGCCTTGGTTTACATTTGGGTGAGAGTCTGCATGAGAACACTCTAAGATCTTCCCCTTAGGGGATGGGGCCATAGCTCCATGGAACAGCATCTGTCTGCTTGCATGCAGAAGGTCCCAGGTTCACTCCCTGGCAGCAGCATCTCGAGATAGGGCTGTGAGAGACTCCTGCTTGGAACCTTGGAGAGCCATTGCCAGTTTGTTTAGACAATACTGAACTAAGATGGACCAATGACCTGACTCGTTATTAGGCAGCTGCCTATATATCTATGTTGATGTTCCTAATCCTCTCAGGAAATCAGCACCTTGCCTAACCCCCTGCTACTGGAAGCTGCGGATCCATAATGGGAGAAGTCTCTTTTTCTTCACAGACCACATGGCAGATGAGCTGTCAGCAGTCATCGGCCGCCAGGTGGAGGAATGGCTGTCCAAGTGACCAGACCTTTGCTGGGCTTCATGGTAGTACATTCTCTGCACCTGGCTTGCTCATGATTGATTGATTGATTGACCGCTCCATCCAAAGGCTCTGGGTGGTGCACAAGTTTAAAAGACACACAAATACAAACACCATTGGTTACTGTTTGCTACATACGTGCGTGCATACACATGCACACACACGCACACCCATGATGGCCCATGATGAGTGTAGACTTGTGCCCTGACGTGTCATCCTGGCAGGCTGCCAGCCAGGGCCCAAACAACTTGAAGTCAACTTACTCCAAACACAAAGAAAAGAAAGAAGACTTCTTACCAAATATGTAGTTTTCTTTTTCTCAGCTCAGTTTAATATGCTTGCTGTGCCATCGCTACAGCTACCATTTGCTTTTGCTTGGTCTCAGATGGTCAAAGGCAGAAGAATGTGGTTGCCTTCTTTCCTGAGATGTTGAGGTTTGGTCTGCAAGATGGCGGTGTTGTGTTTTGAAGAAATCTCTCTCTAGTGTGTGTAATATTTGCTTGGTGATTTTTTCCCCTGTGAGATTAGCTTCATCTGTATGTCCTTGAGACTAACCAAGTTGCGCTCTGGTCTGGTAGTCTGCCAGGAATCTGCATTCTAGATATACGTAAGTGAAAATGTGGCTGAAGTTGAAGAACTGCTACTTGTGCTATGCTTCCAAACATGGTGATGGTGGCGGTGGTGATGGTGCTGCTGCTGCTGCTATGGAGTCATAATTGTGTGTGTCAGTGTGAGAGAGAGCAACTTGTGGCAACAATGCAGTGCGGCCAGGGCACCCGGCACTGTGTGGCTGACAGAAACTGAGCCAGTGATTCTTTTTTGGACTGATTTGTGCCATGTTGTGTGTTGGGAGATTGCCTTTTGTATGTTTCTCTTGTGTGGCAGTGGTGGTGCTGTTTCTGCCATAGGGAATAATGGGGATATGAACTGGCCCATCATTCCCCATGGGTAGTGCCTAGGGACAAGAAGTTGGGTTGGGTGGTAGAGCATGATGGGTGCTACCTACCAACCAACCTGCAAAGCAACTGGGCAATCAGGTGATTTTTAATGATTTTTTGGATTAAGACCATAAGAACAGCCCTGCTGGATTAGGCCCAAGGCCCGTCTAGTCCAGCATCCTGTTTCCCACAGTGGTCCACCAGATGCCTCTGGGAAGCCCACAGGCAAGAGTTATGTGCATGCCCTCATTCCTACTGTTGCTCCCCTGCAACAATTGGCGTGTGTGTGTCTCCCTAGATGACCCCGTGGTCTAACTCAATAGAAGGCAGCTGTCTATATTTCTGATGCCTAAGGAAAAGAACAGACTCTGTGTATGTTTGTTTACAGACAATGAATGAATTGCCTGAATGATTATTTCTAAAACAGTTTCTTTGAGAAACAAGCTTTCTTGCTTTATAATCTTGTTGATTTCACAGTGCAACGATCACCTAATTACTTTTACTCATTTCTCAAATGTGAATGAACACCTGTAATCCCAGCTTAATATTTTCCTTCCATTTCTGTCCTATTCTGTTTCTCTCTCACCCGCACTGGATTGACCAGCCTCTGATGGCACATGAGTGCTAAATCAACCCAGCCAGCACCCCCCATTCCCTGACTGACAGGCATTCTCCTTGAAAGTCTTTTGAGTTGCCGTTCTGACCACGAAAACCTCAGGGACAACTTTCCTGGGACCGCCTCAAGATGGCTTGCCGGTGCTTGCAATCGCTCTTGATTAAGCACCCTGTGCATTAATTAATGTGCTGTGTCGCACCTAAGTCCAGATGGTTAATGAAGATGTTAAATCAGATGTGACCCTTGCAATGCCCCAGCCAGAGAAAGCTCCCTCAGGCGGGCACCTTGCCATCCTCACTCAGCCAGCCATTTCCAAATCCAAGTGGCAGGGCTCCATGTCTGAGCCAAATTGAATTTAATTTTGCAAGTAAAGATTTTGCAAGCCCCTGCAACCACTGCTTTGCTGAGACCCAGATAAATTACATATTCTTTCATCCACTAATTTTGTAATGCTATCAGAAAAAGCAATCAAGCTTTGAAGATTACTAATACTCCCTGCCTGTTCTTCACTGGACCATGGAAGATCAGTCACTTAAAAATCTGAATCCCTATGTTATCAGAGCATTGCTGCCCGGGGACTGATTAATTTTTAAAATATTATATTGGCTTAATTCATTTTCTCACAGATGGAAGCCCCTCTGACCCCCCAAGCTTCACTGTTTAGTGGGCCTGTCCTGCTTATTCACAAGTAGACCTGTTAGAAGAACATCAAAGTATCGTCTAGTGGTACTGTTACCTTTCAGGGTACAAAATTAAGAACATCAAGGTAAGGATGTAGACTAATGTTTAATATTTATACCACACTTCGATCAATCATCTTTATTACAGCCAAAGACCAGCACAAGATATCATACAGCTACAGTAAAATAAAAGATCACGTGGCAATAAAAACACACCCATGTTGAAAAAGTTGCACTGGCTACCAGTTTGTTTCCAGGTCCAATTCAAGGTGCTGATTTCGACCTTTAAAGCCCTTAATGGTTTGGACCCAGGATACTTGAGGGACCGCCTGCTCCCAAGGGTTGTTGCCAACTTGATGAGGTCATCTGAGGGGGCCCTGCTCCGGGTGCCGACAATGAGGGAGGCTCAGTTGTCGTGCACTCGGGACAGGGCCTTCTCTGTTGCTGCCCCCAGACTCTGGAATGCTCTCCTGGTGGCTATTCGCTCCTCGGTCTCCATCATGGCTTTTAGAAAGCATGTGAAAACTTGGCTTTTTACCCAGACTTTTATGTGATTGTCTCCTCTGCTGCTTCTTTGTATTTCGAATGGTAATTTTATGTATGTATTTTAAAATCTTTTTAGTTAGATCTCCGTTTTGATTTTTTAGCTTAATATTTTAATGGTGTAATTTTAATAGTCTTTTAAAAAAAATTTCTATATGAACTGCCTTGGGATTGTTTTAATGAAAGGCTGTATACAAATTTAACAATAAATAAATATTACATTACAATTATTATAATCTGAATTATCATGAAATAGTTACAACTAAATTACTAAAAATTAATATGCTATAGACTATAAAGTTATAATTTATAAAACAAAACTCTAAACATTGTGGGGAGAATAATAAAATAAAATAGAGACAAAGCAAGGGTAAATATATAGGTATTCTTAATAACATACAACTATCTATAGAAGTAAAAACATCTATGTTCCTATGGAACATAGGAAGCTGCCATATACTGAGGAAGACCATTGGTCTATCCAGCTCAGTATTGTCTTCACAGACTGGCAGTGGCTTCTCCAAGGTTGCAGGCAGGAATCTCTCTCAGTCCTATCTTGGAGATGCTGCCAGGGAGGGAACTTGGAACCTAGATGCTCTTCCCAGAGTGGCTCTATCCCCTAAGGAGAATATCTTATAGTGCTTACATGTGGTTTCCCATTCATATGCAACCAGGACAGACCCTGCTTAGCTAAGGGGACAAGGCATGCTTGCTACCACAAGACCAGCTCTCCTCTAAAAATATAAAATATTTAAAATATAATATAAATTATAAGGCAAAATAGCTAAAATGTCAAGTAAAACAACTAACTAAAATAGGGCGAACATGGAAAATAGTCAGTAGTAAAATCTGCTACAAAGGTTATGGGCTGGCAGTCAGAGTCCAGTGGATCTGGCACACTGCCACGCAGTACCTGGCAGTGTTGTACATGAAGGCCCGATTTTCATCGACAGCAGAATCTTGGTGTAGTCTTGACTAGAGCAACCAGGGTATCTGAGAAGTAGGGGGAGTATGAACTTGTCTTGGCTGTCTTTATAAAAGGGGCAAGAGAGGAGTACACGTTCAGTGGTTTCCACCTTCCCGGAGCCACAGGGGCAAAGGCTTTCTGTGAGTGGGATCTTTTTGCATTGGCCTCCCAGAACAGCGGAAGGGAGGGCATGACAACGGGCAAGGGAGAATGCCCTTCTGTGGCTTGGTATTTCCAACTGTGTCAAATTGGCAGAGTGGTAGACACTGAATCTAAGACTAACTTGGAAGGTAGAGTCAAATGTGGCCTTGAGGTCTATGAAGGCAGCGTAAAGGGAGGCAGAGTTGTTAGAAGAAGCATTTTCTTGTGATTGCCTTGACGCTTGATGGGCAGTAACGTTCCAGAAATTGGAGAATGTGGATGTACCAAAGAAGCCTTTTAATCAGTCTACACATCCAAAAATATTATTGGCATACTCAATGTTACAGAAATCTCCAGCTATCCAGAGGAGACAGCATTGATTTTGGGGCTTTGCTGAAGCTCCTGACTGACTCTTCCACTTGCCTAACTCAATGGAAAATTTCAGGCTGATGAAGATATAGAGACATATTTTAAGAATGGCTTGGGTTTTTGATGGTCTGTAGCTCCAAGACATGCCTCATTGCCCAGTTACTCCTGCTAACTGGGCACAGAGGTGTTCTTACCCCTGGACCTTGGGGCGCAGGTCCATGGCCTCCAAGTTCCAGGGGGGACTCCAGCCACCACCCCACGCCCACCTAAAATTATGGAAAGGTGTGGCAGTTCAGCACAGCGGGGCAGTGGCGGCAGGAGAGACCTCCCAAAATGTAAGTTGGGGGGCTTCTGGTGGGGGGCCTCTGAGTTGCCAAATTACCTAGGTGCGCCATAGACTGGGCAAAGAGGTAAGTGGGTGGTTCTTTTATATTCAGCAGAGCGAAAGCAATTGTCCCTATCCAACCTCAGCACAGCGGCCGGCTGAGGAAATGCTTGAGGAAGGATGTTGTGCTAGAGTCAAGCTATTGCGCTAGCTACTTGTACTAAATGTGGAGCTTGCCTTCCAGAATAGCATTGTGCTACCACAAAAACTCCATACTTTAACACATCTGTTTTAAAGAGAAATTTTGCTCAAGAACCCTCTAGCGCAAGAGAGAAAGGGATTGTGCACATTGTAATTGTGCAAATTTTTAGCACAAAACAGCAATCTTCTCATGCTAGCACAACTCTGTTCACTACACAAGCACTTCATTAGTCAGGATATCAGGTACTGACTTCAGCTTTTGCTCATGAACTATGGATGACATCCAGTTGAAGTCAATGTGAGTTTTGCTTTCGACTTCTGCAGGAGGCGAATTGGGAACCATGTTGGCAGTTCACCCGTCAGCTTGATAGCTGATTTGAATTGGCTCATTAAAATCTCTCATTGCATTCTTTGGCATTTGATAATTCTCATATCATTTCACTACAGAGCTATCAGATTTGGTGTCCTGGAGGCAGGCAGATGGTTCAACAGAGAGGCAGGCAGCACAGCTCTGTAAGGAATCAAGCAGGGAGTCTATGAAATTGAACAGTTCAGCCAGCACCTAACAAGTTGCTCAAACGGAGAAGTCAGAACAGAGTCAGAAGCTTTATATAGCTGGATTGGGATTCTATTGGCTCTTTGGGTCACCTGATTTCTATTGGGCTGAAATCTGCAATATCATCCTCTGGCCATTTACAGCAGTAGTGCTATAGTGTAGTCGTCATCAGCTAAGTAGAGAGCTGACCTGCCATGGCGGCACAGGGAATAAGAGAGCCAGCATGGTATAGTGGTTACAGTGCTGGATTAGGACTGGGGAGATCCAGGATCAAATCCCTTTTCAGACCTGAACCTTATGAGATGACTTATTTCATGTAAGTATCACAGGGAGTTACTTCAGATGTCTTGCTGAAATCAAGATATATTGCTTCCACAGCCTTCCCATGATCCACTAAGATATTAACCTGAGTAAATGTAGTCTAGCAGGAGTTTGGGATGCATATTACAGCTGCTTTTAGGAGCTGGCCTTTCGAACTTATTCCTTTACCTAGCCAGAAACATCAGCTGCTGGTTTGTCAAACTTCTGACTCGAGCAACTGAAACAAGAGATGCCCTGCATCTGCTTCTTTTTGAAACCAAAAAGAAGGATCACTCTAGACATGGCAGCAGAGCTACACATGGGATACCCCAAGGTTATTTAAAGGCTAAAGGCAGTCACAAGTGGTGGGTTGCTCAGGACAGGGTTGCATCCCCAAAGTTGGGCACTGCTCTTCCTAGCTGACCTAACAAGGTCAAGGTAGCAGCAGGGAACATGGCCCAGCCCCCAGGTCACAGAGCCTTTGTGGCTGGAGATGCTCCTCCAAGTAGAAAGACCCCATCCATGGCTCCCTGAGCCATGAAGCCTGCCCGCAGATGTTGGACTACAACCCCCATAATCCCAGACTCTTGACCACTGTGGCTAGGGAGGATTAGAGGCATCTGGTGGGCCACTGTGCAAAACAGGATGCTGGACTAGAGAGGCCTTGGGCCTGATCCAGCAAGGCTGTTCTGTGTACTTCTTCACTTCAAAAAAGCTCAAGGAGAGGATTATTTGGAAAGAAACACCTGGCAATTTTTGGGCCCAGCCCTAGAGAGTGACAACTTTTGCAGTTGAAACCACTGAAGCCACATTTTGACATGGTAGTTGGGAACACTCCGAAAGCAGTCAGGACTGTGATTAGCCATATCCCAGACAACTCTTGAGATGTGGCTTTTGCCAGGAAACAGCTATGATCCCGGTGGGTTAAAAATGTATAAAACCAGCCACCACACCCAAAGAAGCCCACATCATATCCAGCGCATCAAATGTAGCCCTGGGCACCAGCACATAGCAGAGGGTTTTGCTTCCAGGTATTTGCTTCTGTATTGTCAATCTATGACAACCAGGCAATGTTTAGGTCTTGTTACCTTAGAAACTGACTCCACCTATCTATTCCCCAAAGGCATGGACCCATTGAACTGAACTCACCAATGAAACTGTGCATGTAATCATATAATAGCTCAATGAAAAGAGAAAAAAGGAGAAGCAAATTGTTTAGCTTAGCCTCTGAGCTTGATGGAGCCTGATATAATTAACAAACTTGTGATATCTCTAGCAATTGTAATTCCAATTATTTGCTAGCTGAAGGCAAGTTTCTCTGTTCTAAGTTAGGAAATCATGTAAATAGCCTAATTAATATAATTTGCCTTATGTTCTACTAAGAAAACAAAAACAAATATGTCATTTTTTTAGAATAAATAACATGGTATAGACTAAATATTAAAAATGCCCAGTTTGCAGAGTAAATACTGCATATTGCAGATTTTTTTTAAAAAAAAAATATCTGAGTAATTCAGCATGATTTAACAAAATCATGATTGCTTCCCCCTAACCTTACAGGGGGCGGGGGGGAGGGAATGAAAAGCACTTTCTCTGGAAAGATTAAAGGAAGTTCCTTCACAGAATACTGTGAAGCTAAACAGACTATGGAGAACCATGATATATGGGGGAAATGACATCAGTTCCCATCTCCAGTCCTTTTAATATCAAGATTTTGTCCCAACTTAAAACAAATCTTTGAAAAATTCTATCTGCCATGACAGGAAAGTACAATAAATAACATTTTGTCTCTTTTTCATGTAGATTGTTGAGATAAAGCTATTTATGAAACCTTAAAAGACTGACAAATCATCCTGTTAAGTTGCCACACGTTAATGTCAGAAGAATGTCGTCATCCAAGGTAATAGCCATCAGTATATATTTCATCCTCTTCATAAGAACATGCCCTGCTGGATCAGGCCCAAGAAGGCCCATCCAGTCCAGCATCCTGTTTCACACAGTGGCCCACCAGATGCCTCTGGGGAACCCACAGGCAAGAGGTGAAGGCATGCCCTCTCTCCTGCTGTTGCTCCCCTACAACAGGTATTGAGAGGCATCATACCTCTGAGGCTGGAGGTAAGTAAAACAATTAATAGGTAGCCTCCACATAACCCTCAATTGCAGGTGTCCATGTTTAGCATTAATATAGCTTTTCTTTAGAAAATCTTGAATGTCTCACTTTGAGCACCAGAATACCATTTGGCTGGCTTGTCCCCTTTTGTTTCCATTGACTTCTTTGAACTGGACATGAATATGAAATGTTCTGTGGTCTGTGAAGTCAAACAACTGTGATGACTTCAAAAGGAGATTAGATAAATTCACTGAGGAAGATGGATCTGCCCATAGCTATTAAGTCGTGATGGATGAATGGGACTTCCATTTCATGGGCAATATGCCTCAGATTACCAAATGCTATGAGGCCATCGCACAGTGGTAGAGTGTCTGCTCTGCATGCAGAGGGCCGCAGGTTCCATCCCTGGCAGCATCTCCAGGAAGGGCTGGGAAAGACTCCTGCCTGAAAGCTTGGAGAAGCCGCTGCCAGTCAGTGTAGACAGTCCTGAGCTAGACAGTGGAGCAAGGGTCCAACTTAGTAGAAGTCAGCTTCCTACATTCTCTGTAGCAGTGGGGAAAGACTGTTGCTTATGCATTTCCCAAGGACATCTGGCTGTCCACTGTGGGAAGCAAGATACTGGACTAGATGGCCTTTCATCAGATTCAGCAGGGTTCATCTCCTTGCAGCGTTTCCTATTTAGGTTACATTGACAATCGTCTTGCGAGTCTTCCTCCAATGCATTTTACGAAGCAATATTCGCATACTGTGAGTCGCTGCCAAAGTGAATTGTTAGTTCTATTCACCGAGGTATAAGTGGGGGTGGGAGGGAATCTCAATATGTCTTAGATGTAGGAAGCCATCTGCAACCCCGTCTCTAGACAGTGTAGCAAAGAATAATTCAACAATGGTAATTTGACCATAATAATTATAATGAGCGGATCATGCAGAGTTTTATTTATTTACAAGGTCTCAAAGGGCTCTTCTTTGGAGATCATGTGGTGCCTTGAACAATTGATTTATGGATGAATCCATCTGTAGTTAATCTGAGTGGGTGCCTGGGATAATGCGGCATTCCCTTTCTAGCATTTAAGCCATCATTAGCCAAGCCAAAAAAGGGAGATATATATATAAAATTTGAAGGGTGTGTGTGTGTGTGTGTGTGTGTGTGTGTATCCTTCAAATTATCATTTCTCTACCATGTGCTTCCCAAGTAACATTTTCATATTTTGTTGACCAGAGGGCCACATTGCGTGTTCTGATTAGTAGTCTTTTTTCTGATTCTGAAAACACTAAATATTTTAAAACATTAAAAGAAAACAACTGCTCCCCTGTACTTCCACAGGGCCAGTGCTGTTGATTTTTTCCTAGCCTGTGATGCTAATTTTATTCTGGCCTTCAGGGCTGGAGCAGTTCATATCACAGAATGATGATTAATAAGATGGCAGAGCTCTGGGAGAAAAGTCCACACTGCTTCAGATGGTAGGCGAGGGATCACTTCCCCCCCAAAAAGTGTCCACTGTAAAAAAAGAAGAAAAGTAACACAGTGGGAGCAGGGCTGGACTAGAAATTTATTTCCTGATGTGCCCTTGAAGGAGTTTTTGTTTGTTTTACATGAGGAAGATTCATTAAGGAACTACCCCCATGTGTGTCCCCCTTGAAAACTGGCCAAATCTTGGGCATTTGGGGCCAACAGGGAACCTACCCCCTGCAATCCTATCACCCCAATGCCCCAATAAACATGGTTTCCATATCTGCGGCTGCAACCTGGAATGGAACCTCCGCTAATATCGAGGTCCACCTCCGTGTAATCCGTGTACACCATGCACACATCAAAATCTGTAGCATTTCCTGTTGTTCACATATTATGTTCAACACATGTACAATGGTACACTTCCTGTTTGTAACCTGCATTTGAGGAGTCTGTACTCAGATTCACTTTCAAAATGTAACACAATGGATAAAAATGGTGAAGCCCACAAAGGTCATCCTGGGCTCCTTGGATCAAGAGTAAGATATAACTGTGATAATGAAACAGAACAGAGAAATGCCAACAACCACATGATCTAAAATTGGATAAGAACAGACAAAAAGTTCTCCTGGTTCAGACCAAAGGTCCATGCAGTCCAGGATCTTGTTTTCTGCAATAGCCAAGCCAGATACTTCTGGGAACTCCAGAAGCAGGACATGAGAGCAATAGCTCTCTCCTCCTGTTGTTCCACAACAACCGAAATTTGGTGGTATAGTGCCCCTTAACATGTATGCTTTATTCACCATCATGGCAACTAGCCATTGATTTGCCTCTGCTTTTCCATGAATTCATCTTATCTTCTGGACATCACCACTTATTTGTGGCATTGGACATCACCACTTCTTCTGGCAGCAAATTCCTTTAAAGAACGACACCTTGAATTAAGATGGTCTGGAGGTGGTGATTTCACAGTTAGCAGGCAGAGGGATATGGCGGTGGGAGTTGGGCTGGCTGTTACAGGGGGAAATGGTCCAGGCAACTGAGATCTGTTCCATTTTCTGGCTCTTCTCCCAAACCCATAGCCACAGGGAGCTCTGGGAACATGCCCTCTAGGATTAGGGTGCTGCTGTTGAATGCCGGGTCAGTAAATGGCAAAACATCTCTCATCCACAATCTGATTTCCCCCACCCTCTCTCAGATTTTGATTGGATTGGTGGGCCAGAGAGTGCACCTAGCATTGCTCAGGAATGCTGAATGGGAAATCCTGGTGTAATATGGTGCTGTATCATAGACCAAGAATATAGCAAGAAAGCAAATTATTCATTTCACAATCAGCCAACACATATCAGCTGGTCCACTGGTTTTTGCATTTCTATCTTTCCAGCCATAAAAATCTTCTTCTTCCTTTTACAGAAACAGTACTTTCTCTTGGATAATCATTTCATTTATGTATAAAAGGCCACACTTATTTAAAATATATGAGCCACAATTTCACAAAGGAAGCAATATAGTAAACTACCTTCCTCGAAGCCACTGCTTCCCCCAATTCCCCCACCCCCGGAAGCTTCACTGCATTTTAAGACGGAGACAAGCACTTCAGAACTCAAGATTTAAAGCCTTTGTTTCTTCTGCCCACAGTAAAAGTAATAAACCCATTTATTACACTAAGACTGTAAACATATTTTGCCATAAGTTCAGCAGCTGGAAGTATCTAAATGTCACCGGTGAAAATACAAGGGGTGTATCAGAGTCAGTCTTCCTGAGAAATTTAAGTTGACTGGTGCTCATTTGCTGGCCTTCAACATAATGAAGTTTCATCTTCTACACAGAGGACTAGTGTGAGTTCGCTCTGCCCCACATTCCACTCCTGAACTGTGGTTTAACGAGAACAGAACAGGACATACTTTATTTCGGTCATTGACCAGAAACATGAGAAGAATGTCAAAGATTCATCCCAGAATGGGTGCATAGGAAGCTGCTTTATCCCGTGCAGGCCCTTGGTCCCTCTACACAGTCTAGACCAACTGGCAGACGCTCTCTAAGGTTTCAAGCAGGAGTCTCTTCCAGCCCTACCTGGAGATGCTGCCAGACATTGAACCCTACAAATCCCAGCCTCGCCAGTGAGAAGACCCCATTCTGCAAGGACAAGGGGGCCTTCGTTAGCATTCTCTCCTGCTGATATCTGCACATCAAGCTACTGCAAAAGGACAGCTACAGTGAAAACCTGGTAGCCCTGCTCTCCGATTGCCCCTTTGACTTGCACAGTAGTGGATCAAGTTCTAAATCCCTCCTCATCTCCCCAATCGGAACATTAACACTGTGTATCCTTCACATACAAACATCATCAAGAAATGGTAATTCGTTTGCATATATGCTGAACTAAGCACATTCCAAGGGATGAGCTTTGAGATTCTGTTATCTGAAAAGTAATCCAGTGCTACAATAATCAATATGAAGACAGCATTTACATCATCTTGTCTCCCTGTGCTTGCTTTTCCTGGCATAATCCTGGGTCGAAGTCCAATTCCCCATTGCCTTTGATTCAGACCGTCCCCCATTTTTCACCTTGCTGAGTCTGAATGAGGTTCAAAAGCATGCAATGCCAGAAACAACCCAGGGAAAAGAATATACCTTTTGGAATTCAATGTAATCAAATATTTCCCTTTGGCTTATGAATTGGGTTATGAATTATTTGCAAGAAGGAAAGGGGAAGCAAAGCCAGGTCTCCCTTGCCAAGATTTCCACCACCTAATTGACCATCTTATTTGTTCACTCCCCAGAAAACTCAGGGCTAAGCTGCAGAGTCTTTGGTCACATTCGCATGTAATGTAGAACTCTGGAGATAAATAGGCCAGCAGTTCCCTGGACATTACGTCCAAATGTGGGGACATCCAGTTTGGCGTGGTGACGAAACAGAGGGTTCAGATGTGGCACTCCCGTCTAAATCCTCCAGTAGGGATTAGTGCTGCCTACAGTGACAGGTCGTGACTCTTCAAGGTTCCAGGCAGGAGTTTCTCCCAGGGCTACCGGAGATGCCAGTGATTGAAACAGTGGCCCCACCACTTAGGCAGGTGTGATGGCATCTCACACCTCATCCAAAATGGTACAGCCCATATGCAGGGCAGGCCTAAGTTTCTTCGAATGGAAAACGTAGGGAAGATGCGACTCAAACCAGTGGTGGCTCAAGACTAGTGTGTACCTGAGGGAGGGCAAATGCCACCCCCATGCACACATCCCCCTCCCCTTATCCTTTTCTTTAAAAGAGGGGGGCAGGAGACAGTGTCCCCTAACAGACATCCCCAGCTGCTGATGACAACTCCCAGCATCTTCAGCTGCAATGGCCCTTTACTGGGGATTCTGGAAATTATAACTGAACAATATTTATGTCAGCCCTTGACCAGCAGAAAAATGCAGGGGATTGTAGCCAACATAATCTGGGGATCTCTGTTACAGGGAACGCTGGCAGAAGGGCATTTTGCCACTTCACTGGCACCCCGATAATCTGCTGCCTGGAGCAAGGTGAGACCGCCTCACCTTGCCTCATGGAAGGGCTGCCCTGATTCAACCCAATCTTGTACCTTATCAGTGCCTCTGATATGCTTCCCTGATGCCATTATTCATTAACAAATCTTCCCAGAACTTCCACAAAAGGGACCACATTCTCCAGCAGCACCCTCCTCAGAACTGGTTTACTGCTTAATAAGGATCACTGGGACACAAGTTGTGTGGCATGAATGAAGCACGGTTTGGCTGCGGCAAGATGGATCCTGCCTCCAGCCGTTTCCTGCACCAGACATTGGTTTCCCCCCTTGTTCCCCTCAGTAAACAACCTACTTGTCTGCTTAACTGCTGGCTCGTTTTGTTGACTTGATGCCCTTCTCTCTCTATCTCTTCTACATAATGATTGCAGAAGGCTTGCTTTTGATAATTTCCAGTTAGGACCCTTCTCAGACAAGTCCCATCTGTCAAGCAAGTGTCGTGTCCTCTTGAATAGATGTGGAGCAATCTTTTATTCTAGTCTTGTAGTTACTGAAAGCCCCTTGGACTGCGTTGCAGTGGCTTGGAATGCTTGATGCCTGGTGCTCCTAAATCAATATTAGTTTATGTCTAAAAGTTTCAGTTTTATGATATAAGTCCTGTTGACCTACATTGCAGTCATTCGTCTCCTCTCCGGACTCACATCTATCCTCACTGGAACACATAGCACAAGGAGACAGAGTCCAAGGGCAGCTCTGAGTGGCGTAGGACCTGGTGCCCACATCTTACTTAGCTAACGCATTTTTATACCTCCCCATATGCAAAACTCTGGTCAGTTTACAACTTTAAAACACAAAACAATTAAAAACACTCACCAATTAAAATGATTTAATCTATAGATATCAATAACTTTGAAAGCCAGAGATGGGGAGGCTCTAATTTTGTTTGGGAGTGTGTTCCAAAGTCCTGGGGCAAACCAAGAAAAGGCCCAATTTTGGGTGGCCACCAAACGAGCCAGTGGCAACTGCAACCAGACCTCCTCTGATGCTCTTAATAGGTGTTGGGGTTCATGAAGAAGGCGGCGCTCTCGTAAATACTACCTGTGAGTGCTCTCTGCGGTAAGCTATTCCTCTTAGGGGATGGGGCTGTAGCTCAGTGAGAAAGCATCTGCTTTGTGTTCAGAATGTCCCAGGTTCAGTCCATGGCAGCATCTCCAGGTAGGGCTGAGAAAGGTATCTGAAACCACCCCATGGTTAGCCACCCCATGGTTGTGGCTGAAGCAAGGACAGTTTAAGGCAAGGTGAGGCAGTTATCTCAGGTGACAGATTCTTGGGGCTGCAGTAGAGCAGCAAGCTGCCCCCCTGTCGTGAACTGATAGCCCAGCTAACCCTACAAGATTTACAACCCCATGAAAGTAAACAGAAAGCAGCAATGAAACTGGATGAAGGAAAATAAAAGGCTCTCAAAGAAAACAGTAAATGAATAAAGTCCCCTGAACTGAAACTAGGTACTCCCTCTAACAATAACTGAGTAATAAGTGGAAGGAAAAGACAAAACAAGGAATGAAACAAGCGAAGGACACAGAACAAGGAATAAAGGGAACAATGCAAGGAAGTACAGACAAGACAAACTGGAACATGGAAAAGATAATATGCAAGAGCACACTATAAGCTGCCAGCGAAGTTGCAAACAGCAACTCAGCCATGGGAGACTGCTGAATATATATGGTTCCACAGAACCAACAACCAATCAGGCTTCCCTGAGTCAGCAGTTTGGCTTTCTTTCTTGTGATCTCCTGCACCTGTGTGAGTCCCACTGAGCCTGTCTCTTGATACGTCGTCACAATACAGGGGAAATCCCAGGCTCTTCCTCATCAGAAACCAAGTCTGGCAGCTGTTGAGAATCTTCAGCTCCAGAGTCTGATTTCTCTGCCAAGCCATCACCATCAGAGGAGCTCTTTGGGATCCATCTAACCCTGGCAAGCTTCTCAATGAGCTTTGCTTCTCCTCACACTCCTTGAAACACCTGAAAGAAGCTTGGGGAGAGAGGAGGAGGCTGCTGGCAACCTTTCCTCCTCCCTGACTCCCACTCACCCCCAAAGCTTTCAATGGTTGTTTTGAAAGAGGGCCAGCCCCTACCAAGGGCATGAGGCAAGGCAGCACTTCATGCCTCACCCCAAGTGCCACAATACCTGGATGTTTTTCACATGGGGCTTTTAAAGCTCTTTAACTCACATCTCCTCTGGAATGGAGGGGTGCATCCACATAGCTGCCAGATTTACCACAAAGTCCCTGTGAGTTATCAGGGAGAAGCTCACACACAATTTGGGTTTTTCACTGTGTGTTAGGGTGTAGCCCAATTTATATCTGGGGTAAAAAAAATCCAACATTTGTGTTGGTTTGGAGGGACAGCTTTGAGTTCACAGTAACACCTCCCAGTAAACTTTCAGAAAAGCCTTCTGTGTGTCAAAGTCCGGGGGCCACCCCTGGGTGGCACAGCAACCTTCTCAGCCAATTGAGCTGCTCTGTCCTTGTTGCTTCCTCTCTGTCACTCCATCCCCAAGCTAGGCCCCACCATGACCCTTGGCGGGGCTCACTCATGTGGGAAGAGACCCCCACAGAGGTCAGTTTGCCAGAGTCCCCCAAAACCTGGAGCTGGCCCTGGACAAAAACATGAGGGAAGAACGACAGGAAGGTGGTCCACCATGTCCTCCCCCCCCCCATTTCCTTCATGGTCAGAGCAGTGGGGGATGGAACTTCAGGGAGCAGCAACCAAATCAATCCCCTCACTCAAAAACATGCATGATCTGACATCCTCCATCGCATGCTTAACTAGTCCAGCATGTGCCACGACCTTTACTGCTATTTCTTAACTTCTGCTTCTGGACTCGTTTCCCGGTTGCTCCATTTTAAATTCTGAATTGGGTGCAGAGTACTGCACCTGCGCAGTTTGCTACACCTTTGGTTTCCTTTAATGAATTCAAATCTTCCCCCTCTCACATTCTTAATGCACATGTACAGACGGATTAAAAAAAGCTTTGCCAAAAGCAGTTTTGATGTGACTGCATCATAAGATTCACATGAACATAAGAAAGGCCCTGCTGGATCAGGCCCAAGCCCTCTCTAGACCAGCCTCCTGGTTCCCACAGTGACCCACCAGATGCCTCTGGAAAGCCTACAAGCAAAAGAGGAAGGCATTCCCTCACTCCTACTCTTGCTGTCCTGCAACTGCTATTCTGAGACATCCTGCCTATGAGCCTGGATAAATAGATGTTGTGTGTGTGTGTGCGTGTGTGTGTGTGTGTGTGTGTGAGAGAGAGAGAGAGAGCGCCATCCAGGCTAGTAGCCACCTAGAAAACCACCTAGTCATCCAAGCTTGTAGCCCGTGGAAACATATTCCATAGACTACTTAGGTACAGTGTGAAGAACAGTACACAATGGATGTTTTGTGTGTGTTGCACTAATGTGCTGCGTACACACCAGCATTGTGCAACACTGCCCACACAATCTTAATGAAAAGATACAAATACATATTGGCAAATACAACTATTAGCCAGGTGCACTCCTCAGGGGGCTCTGAGGAGCTGTGGCTCCCTGCCAAAAGTATATTTAGTGGCCAGCAAAGTCTTCCTCTGCTTGATGTGTGAAATTGTCGTCACCCACCATCAGAAGACTTTTGAGCATGTGGTGTTGGCCTATGATGGATATGCATGTGGATTCATTTTCAAGAATATGAATGGTGTGCACATCGGATATGACATCAGTTGGCTGAGAAGTCAACTCAGCCTTAATGATAATGTGTGTGATTTTTCTTCCATTTTAGCAATTCCTTTAAGGCTGGTTTCATGAGTCCGTTAAGAAGGATGGACAGGCAGCTATCAGGGATCCTGAAAATCCTACTTTAAATGTTGTCTAGGCTGTATTTGGTAGATCATTATTCATTGGGATCATGATGAGCACTTGTCAAACAGAAACAGAACTGTTTGTGACAGAAAGAGAGAGGGAGAATTCTACACAGCTAACCTGGTGACTTATCATTTGAGCATCTGTTGATTGAATAGTGTAAACAAAGATAAGTGAGTAATTTGAGCATTTACAGGAGAAAAACAGCCCAGTAAACAGATGACACACTTCACTCAAATTAGTCAGTCAGTCAAGCAAGAGAATCGTGACACTCAGAGGAGCACCAGGCAATCCACTGATGGGATTTCATCAGCATCGATCCCCCAGATCTGCTTGAGAGTTCTCCACAAAAATATAACATTCTGCTCAAATGTACAGAGCTGCTTGGTAATTGCATAGATCAACCCAGGTAGAAAGGCAGATGATTGATGCAGTGAACTAACAGGGAAGAACTACAAAGTTGAAAAATGGGTATTTACGTCAGATTGTAAGTATACTACACAGTTTTCTCTCTCTCTGGGTCTGCTTTGCAAAGTGAGACTTTTCCAGGCATAGAAATAAAAATGATGGGGGAAAGTTTCACCTGCTAAATTTACACATGCTAAGAACACTAGAGTCACCTTAAGCGGCACAGCGGGGAAATGCTTGACTAGCAAGCAGAAGGTTGCCGGTTCGAATCCCCAATGGTACTATATTGGGCAGCAGAGATATAGGAAGATGCTGAAAGTCATCATCTCATACTGCATGGGAGATTGCAATGGTAAATCCCTCCTGTATTCTACCAAAGAAAACCACAAGGCTCTGTGTGCGCCAGGAATCGGAATCGACTTGATGGCACACTTTACCTTTAAGAACACTGGAGCAGGACCAATGTGGTTGGCAATCTTAATTGATTATGCAGGAAAAGACCCTTAAGACACACCTGTTTTCTCAGGCTTTTAATTAAAATTGTTTTTCTCTTGTGAATTTATTTTAATTGTTTCACTCTAAATTGTTTTTTAATTGTTTTTATTCTGTGAAAATGTTTTGTTTGTTTTTAATTTTATATTGTAATTTGGATTGTATATACTGCCTAGAGATGAATATATAAGGTGGTATATAAATATGATAGATAGATAGATAAAAATACATGGCATAGGGGCATAGGACATACCCAGGGTGGCAGTTAGCTGCTGTGGTTAGACCTGTGAGTGGAGAAAGAATAGCAAAAATGCCCTCCAAATCTATCTGTTCAGGAGTCCTTCCTACATACGAAATTGTGTGTCTATCACATTCAGTCCGGCTGCCTAACGCTGGCCCTCCTGCTGGTCCTCTTGTTGACTACAACTCCCATCATCATCAACAATAAATATTTATATATCATTTTCCCACAAAAGTTCCCAAAGTGGTTTACATAGATTAAATAAAATGGCTCCCTGTCCCCAAAGGGCTCGTAATCTAAAAAAGAAACATAAGATA
Source organism: Hemicordylus capensis (assembly GCF_027244095.1). Taxonomy (NCBI): domain Eukaryota; kingdom Metazoa; phylum Chordata; class Lepidosauria; order Squamata; family Cordylidae; genus Hemicordylus; species Hemicordylus capensis. The sequence continues at coordinate 27,934,221 of NC_069667.1, forward strand.
GAAACCAGCAACAGCCACTGGAGGGATGCTGTGCTGGGGAAGGAGAGGGCCAGATACTTTCCTCCTGCCAAACAAAGAGAACCACCACATTTAAAAGGTGCCTCTTAGCAGTGGAATCATCCTCATCCACAGTGGCCAATGGTCAGGGATAATGGGGTTGTAGTCCAATACAGGAGGACCAAAGGAATGTGCAGTTTTGTCCTAGAGGGTTAACTAGCCAGCATCTTACAGCTGTGACCAGTAAAACAATTTTCTGTCACATAACCAGAACTAGAGTCTGAGAATCTAGATATGGCAGACTATTTTGCTCCTGACCTCACTCGGGAGAAGAGGAAAGGCAACATTTTAAAATCAGGAATTCGCTTGGCAACTCCAGTCTCATCAGCCTTCCTGCTACAATAATTGTAAGTGTTTGAAGAGTTCTCTCTACACACCTAAATTCCCTTTTCTCAAACAACTCCTCCCCACACCCCCACAAGGTTATTGGAACAGGTTTTATATACTAAAATAGATGCCCAAAATGATCAGTGCAATTCTCACAACAGGAACCCTTAGTAACTGAGCAAAGAGACACATTCTAAGGTGGTGAATCTCTTATATTTAGCAGGAGAAAAGCAACTAGACCTATCCAGCACCAGCACAGCATCCCTCCAGTGGCTGTTGCTGCTGTCTACTCTGTGTTTCTTTTTAGATTGTGAGCCCTTTGGGGACAGGAGACCATCTTATTTGTGTATTACTTATTTTTCTATGTAAACCGCTTTGAGAACTTTGTTGAAGAGTGGTATATAAATACCTGTCATTGCAGGAGGCTTTTAAAAAAAACAGCACTTCTGCTTGAGAACTTTTTGTGAGTGTTGTGAAGAGAGAGGATGTTGGCAAACTGAGCACACTGTGTGTGGGGAATAAGACTGACTCAGAATTAGAGGTGCTAATTCTCCAAGATTGACCTGGAATATCTCAGAATTTGCATCAGGGTCCAAGTGGCCACTTCAAGCAGCTCTGGAGAGTTTTAATAGCTCAAATGTGCAAAAGGAATGGGAAAGTTATCCCCAGGAATAGCTCCAATCAGTTGGGAACCCCATTCACAATACATTCTGGAACTTCTATAGCCCTATTTACATGCTATGTTGGATGCACACATGAGGGGTGCAGTTGTTTGCATGCTTTTTTTGAACACAGCTACCTGTACCATGCATTTGAGGAGCCTGAACCCAGGTCTACTTTTTAAAGGAATGCAGGCACAGCCATTTACACAAGAACACACACAGGCACAAAGATAATATATCTGTAAGCACACACAACAGAATGGCTGACTAGGGCTGATGTAGAAACAGGAAAGACACTCACGTTGAGATTTGTAAAGCCAGGCTTTTGCTTTCTTATTCCCTCAGAAAAGCACACCCCTGTAGCTGTGCTTTCAAGCCCTTCTGTTCCTTCCCCCTCCAACAAAATCCTCCTCTCTGGGTGAACACAGCTGCTGCCTATGTAGCTAACGGGGGAAAGGACCACACCCATTAATTTGCATACTGGGCGGGAGTGCCCTTTATCGGGCTAAACTGCAGCAGCTGGCCGGCTTTTTCGACTTCGGACTTTGCAGAGTTTGTTTCTTTTCCCGCACCAACGTTCGTATTGTAAGCTTTGTTGTCCACTGCACGCATAGAGAGTAGTACAGCCCTTCTGTGAACATCCATGAGTGTCTATTGCAGGGGTGGTTGTTGTTGTTGAGAAGGGCATATAAATGTGTTAAAAAGAAACTGCTTCTACATATTAACTCACCCATGAATGGAGGGGGGGAAGAGAGAGAGGGGATTGTCTCACCACCACCCCTTCCCCTGTAGATGCCCACACAAGCATCACCTTATCTCAGAACTTTATGACAGAGAGAAAGGAAGCAAAGAAGAAGAAGAAATGAGGAAAAATAGGAAGAGAGAGCAAGATGGAAGGAAGGAAGGAAGGGGGAAATGAGAAAGATAAGAGAGGAAACAAGAAAAATGAAGATGTCTTGAAAAGAAAAGTAGAACAAAGGAAGACTTTGATATATGCTTTGCATAAGGTTATGAAGACTGAAAGGAAACCATATTCAGCTTCATTTTCTGTATCTCCTCTATTTCTTCTTAAGGAATGAGCTACCTCCTTGTTAAACAACATACTCCCAACTGCACATACACTTACTTTTCCTCTACATTCTACTTTTTTGCACTGCTCAAAATGAGTCCAGCTGCATGTCAGAAGAAACCCTTTTCTGCAGAGCACCCTCTTCCTTTCCAGCTCTCCCAACAGGTGCTCTTGTAATTTCTTCCCAGGTGGGCCCATTAATCAGTTTTACAAGACAGGGCATGGCTGGAATGATGGTGGATAGACTGAGGATTAAGCCCACTTGCCCAAATGACAACATTCACCAAGTGAACACAGAGGCAATTTCATAAGAATTCTTAGCTTTATTTGCAATTTGGATGATGGTTTGATTTGAAATATGCCATGCAATCAGAGCAAGTGGTATATCTCTATCTGTGTATGCTTTCCAGTACTGAGTGCGCTTCCATTTAAAAAAGTGAATGGTTGAGTTAGGGTGGTGTGTTGTGTGTGTGTGTGTAAGCTTACAGTCACACAGTTAAGTGTGACTGAGGGGCAGGAGGCTATGGCCACCTTCGGACCTGCAGTTTGCCTCCATCCCCCTGGTGTGCCTCCAGATGAGAGCTGGTCTGGTGGTAGCAAGCATGACTTGTCCCCTTAGCAAAGCAGGGTCTGCCGTGATTGCTTATGAATGGGAGACTAGAAGTGTGAGCACTACAAGATATTCCCCTCAGGGGATGGGGCCACCCTGGGAAGAGCAGAAAGTTCCAAGTTTCCTCCCTGGCAGCATCTCCAAGATAGGGCTGAGAGAGATTCCTGCCTGCAACCTTGGAGAAGCCACTGCCAGTCTGTGAAGACAATACTGGGCTAGATAGACCAATGGTCTGACTCAGTATATGGCAGCTTCCTATGTTCCTAGCGTCACAATCTCAAGTCTGGGAGACTGCATGCAAAGGGGGAGGAATTGGCTTCATTGACTTCCTCCTTGTCATGAAGGAAGCTGAGGCAGCTAATTAAGAAAGAGAAAGGGAGACGCTTCCTTCCCTTCACTCTGGTTTGTGCAGTTTGCACAAACAGAATCCAGAAGGTATCCATCACATGCTTTCAAACCTGAGGTTCCAGCAGTGAATCTAAATGCAAAGCTAAGTTTTGAATTCAGGTTTGGGGTTGAAAACCAATCTGTGATTTGGTGATGAAACCAGTTTGATGCATTTGGACTACCACCATCTTGAAACTCTGGTGCATTTATTTATTTCATTTCATTTATAAACCGTCCCATCCAGAGGCTCTGAGCGGTGCATAACAACTTCCCAAAAAGACATTAAAACACACAATTCAAAACACAGTGCCAAAAACAATTCAAAAACAATTAAAACCATTTAAAATACTTTTAAAAACAGAAGCTCTGGTTTGCCGTCATGTCCGAAGGCAGCCTATGAAGAGCACTGTGGCTAATTCAGATGTTTATCTTTTATAACCTCTAACTTGATTATATATATTTAAAAAAGCTCTGTTAACAAGAGAACACCATCCAGATTTCAAGGCTGTAGAAAAGTGCACTTACTCAAAATGATGTGGGAATTGTTATGTATTCATACATAACGGACTCTGAACTTATCTTATAAACCTGTGTGGTCAAGAGGATTAGGCTGATAGCTACCATAGAAATATGAACCTCCCCCCTTTGGAAACAAAGGGTTACGGCCCCTTCCCACTTCACCATGTGCTTTAAATATCAAAGGATATTTAATCAGCAAAGCCTGTGGGGAGGGGAGATACTTGCTGTGGTGGGGAAGACCCAAGCAGTTGTAGGGCTTTCATTGTAAGGCTCTGGGCCTGTATCAGCTGAAGCCTCAAAGGAACCAAGATTTGGACCAACAGTCTTGAAAGGCTGGTGGAATGGGTTGAAAGAGGTGTTTATCCCTGCACACATAACCAAGGAACACAGGAAGCTGCCATATACTGAGTCAGACCATTGGTCCATCTAGCTCAGTCTTGTCTTCTCTGACTGTCAGTGGCTTTCCAGGAATTCAGGCAGGAGTCTCTCCCAGCCCTACCTGGAGATGCTGTCAGGGATTGAACCTGGGACCTTCTGCATGCTAGCAGATTCTCAAGTAGATGCTCTACCTCTAAGCTATGGCCCTAGCCCTTAAGGTGAATATCTTACATCAGACTGTGCTTGCATGTAGTCACTCATCCACCAGCAAACCAAAGCATACCCTGCTTAGCAAAGGGGACAACTCATGCTTGCTACCACAGAACCAGCTCTTCTCTTCTAAGGTTTCAGGCAGGAATCTTTCCAGCCATACCTGCAAATGCCAGGGAGTGAACCCGGGAAGATCTGCATGCATGCAGTTGTTCTACCAGTGAACTATGGCTTTACCACTTTTGGAGCAGATTACATGGAATTCAGTGGGGGTCTCTCTCCCTCACACACACACACACAGAGGGGCTATTCTGACAATCGGGAAAAATCGGGCTAGGAAAACCTAGCCCAATTTTTCACGATCATCAGAACCACTGGGTTCGGCTGCGAGCCCGGTGGTTCTAGAGCGGGTAACCTGCTCAAGAACCCCTGCCTCAAAACCAGGTTTGCGGAGCGAGCGCTCTGCAAACCTGGTTTTCTGGATCTTGAGTAGCTATGGCACGGCTTCCCGCCGCACCTACTCACAAGTAGACCCCCAGAGGGGAGGCGAAAAGCCACCTCCCAGCTCCGGGGGTCTAGCATGCTCGTGCAGGGCATACTGGGGCTTCCAGAGGTCATGTGGCCCCCAAGCTCCCCAGCCCCCGCCGGCTCCATCACGGAGCCGGAAAATTGTGTGGAAGGCCGATCCAGCCGCCCAGGGCTCCCTCCCCACTCACCCGAAAAAACCAGGTCTCATGAATCGTGAGACCCAGCTCACAGAGTTGTATTCAGATGTTTTCCATAAGAAAAGCCCCTCTGGATAAGGCCCAAGGAGGTCCATCTAATCCAGCATCCTGTTTCCCACAATGGCCTACCAGATGCTTCTAGGGAGCCCACAGGCAAGAGGTGAGGGCATGGCCCCTCTCCTGCTGTTGCTCCCCTGCAACTGGTGTTCAGAAGCATCTTTTCTCTGAGGCTGGAGGTATAATGATTGTGATACAATCATTATCTCAAAAAGTTGGGGTGTGAGACAAAACAGAAAAAGAGGTACGGATTGGGGATGATGAAGGAATTAACACAATTATCGATTTGAAATAAACAGAAAGCACCAAACCAAATTTACACAAATCTAAATAGTCCTGATGGTTGGTTGTTTTTTTTAACCTATTCTTAGTAGTATGCATCTTCTTTACAATCCTCCTTCACATCCCCATTCTTTCAGATGCTCCATTACTGCAACTGCTCTGACCATTGTATGCTCAAAGGTTCTCATACCAGAATTCCATGGCACTTACTCTCGAGCAAGCATGCACAGCACTGTACTGGATGAAAGCTAGGTTCCTGCCTTTTCCTGCTTGTCTCTACCATTTAGCGGCAGGAGGAAGATGTAAGTAGGCAACTGCCTTATACTGAGCTAGACCCTTGCTCAGTATTCTGCACAGATTGGCAGCAGCTTTCTAGGTTTTCAGGCAGAGCTATTTGCCAGCCCTTCCTGGAGATTCCAGACAACTGAACCTGGGACCTTCTGCATTCCAACGTATTGAATGTTCATGCCATCAAATTTAAGTATTTAAAATATTCCCTCCATCCTAAATGTGAATGTGTGTGTCTCTGAAGCAGGAGTTTCACACTTCGGTATTCAATAATACTGAAGTATAAGCAAAGAGCAAAAAGGCATTGTAATGCTCAGTTTCTTGGAGATTTGACCAGAACCATCAGAAAGGAGGCATTGGGAAAGGAAAGAAGGGGTTGTTGGTAAAGGGGAAACAAGTCTAATGAGGACAAAATCAGAGTTTGCCAATGCCTTCCAAAGCACACATGAGAAACTGCATAATGTTATTTTTAAAAGTGTTGGCCAACTGCTGGGGGTTCAGTGTGGAAATCTTATATTTTGCTCAAATTAGAGGAATATGTGAATTTCCATGTTGTGTTTTCATCACAGTATTCACACATTTCACCATTTCCAACAAAAGCTACCCAATGTGATGAAAGATATAATTTTCTCATGGAAGAAAAATGCTGTTTGTGAAAGGATTATGGAAATATTCAGGCTTTGCACTTAAAGCAAATGCTTTCTGTAATTGGGCAATGTATGTTCTCCACCCCAAACACAGCGTTGGCACAGAGTGTGACAAAGAGGGGAGCAATGAGAGTCCCACGCCATTCCAAAGCAGCCCCACCTGCCCTGTGTCTCCAGAGTCTGCTCTGTTACCCCACCCTCAGTCAAGCGCTTTGGGAAGCAGCAGGTTTATGTTCTTTCTCTTGCTTGCATGTAGAGATCATCATTGGTGCTGGGGAAGGCAATTCCTATTAAGTAGGCTTGTTCACATGGCCGCCAGCAGGGTTGGAGAAGGAGAGCCGGGCGCGCTTTCAATTTTTAGCCAGGTGCTTGCAAACATTAAGGGGAAAGGAGGGGAGGAGGATTATGTGCGAGGCAGCAGCAGCTATGTTGGATGCGCATGCCTGACCCTGATTCCATCCCCAGCACTTGACCAAGGTAGGAGGGGAAGCCGTCCTGCCCAGCTGCCGTCTCACACATGATCATTCGCATCACCTCCTACCTTGATGTTGGCAAGCACATAACTGAAAATTGGGAGCCAGCCCAGCTCTCCTTCCCAGGCTGTGCCTCGCCTGTCAGGTAGCTGAGCTGGGGACAGCAGTCCCTTGGGGTCACAAGTCTAAACTAGGGCTGGGAGAAGCCGGAGCTCACTCAGGTGAAGCCCGGTAGGCATTTGGAAGCCAGGAGGGTCAAACGGAAGCCAGAAGCCAGGAACAGCACACCAAGGGTCATAGTCGAGTAGTCACATGGAACCAGACACCAGGAACAAGCCAGGAATCACTGCAGAAGTCAGGTGCGATCAGAAGACATGCAAATCAGATCAGGGAACCTTAATCCTGAGGCACTGAGTCCCCTTGACAGGAATTCTCTTATACTCTTCCTGCCTTCAGGCCTATATTCTTGGGAGTGAAATTATCACTTTTGGTATAGGTAGGCAATGTTAATGCGGACAATTATGACAATCGGGACATAAGCATCAGTTTGGGAATGGCAAGAGGAAAAGGGATTTAAGAAAATGTCATTCCTAACATTGGGGAAATCCACTAAAAATGTCAGAAAATGGAAAAGTCCTTAATGCTTAATCGAGTGATGTGATGTGTCACTATTGGATATGTTTCATATCCAGGGCCCTAAATGCATACAAGAGCTCATGTTAGAAGGCTTCCCCATTCATTTCAGAGGAAGGAGAAGCTCTCTTTGTACACCCATTCCCTCTGGTTGAGTATGGCTAATGGTGTGGAGTTCCTTGTGTGTATTGGAGCGCTTGCATTCTTTTCATCTTTATAGTGATGCTAGGCCAAGATCACTCAATGAGCTTTGTAGTTGGATAGGGAGGGACTTGGGCCCTGGTTTCCCCAGTCTGTGTCCCACACTTGAGCCCTGCACCAGACTGCCTCTTATGAGAAAGAGGTAAGGGTATAGGTACAGGACACAGGAAAATACTGGGACAGAAGCATTGAATGACAGATCTAAACAGAGTAGTATATTCACTAAGTGCGAAGGAAGAGTGGTTCTGCTCTCTCAGCATCACTCTCTATAGAGTGACAAATTATAACTACCATTCTGGCAAACCATGAAATTTAAAACAACCTAAATGAACTGATCATCAATAGTAATTAGGCCACACTTCTATTTGCAATTAATCTATTAATATGTTGTAAACAAATATGTGCTGAGAAAAAAACAGAAGTGGAGGAGTGTCTCTCTAGAAAGTGGCTAGGCTACCAGCATGTTTCAAGCTGTTTCCTGGTGCTACTAGATCTGTCCGCCCACATGAAATGCCATCACAGGTAGGAGGAGTACATCGTCTCAAAGCAGGGTTTGTGGACAAGAGACAGTCCTGTATGTCAGCACCAGAGCTGGAATTTTTAGGCAAATTTGCAGAAGCTTGGAGGAAGTGTATCCTGTTCCATGACTGGAACCCATAGGGTTACTCGTTCCAGAGACTGGTGAGGACATCAGCAGGTAATAAGGCAGAGGAAGAGAATCAGTGACAAGTCTCTGGAACAGGACCACGGACAGATCACTTTGTGAGTGCAGGCAATAAACTAGGATGTTGCTCCAGGAAGGACCTGGAGCTAACTGAAGACTTAAGTAGGCTATGAACTAACTGATGTCTCCACGTCTTTCCCCTTTTGCAGTAGCTGTTAGGTTAGAAACACTGGAGAGTGTCCTGTACTTCTAGGGGTTCTGAGGAGGAGACTTCTGAGTTAGAGGAGGAGAGCAAGGCCCTCGTGTCAGGCCATACTGGTATAGACTCCTGTAGTTCCCTTTCAAAGGTGGTAGTTTTGGAGACTGTTCTGGGGGTGGCCCTGGCACACATTGAGTCATTTCCTTAGATGGTTTCTCCACATCCCAAGTTAAATGTGAGGCACGGACAAAATTCAGGTGCACAGGATGTCCATTATTTGCTCAAAATGCAGCACTCTAATTATATCAACAAAGGAATCCCACACATGTACATCTTAAGGTGGGAATTATTGCAGCTTTATTGATTATATACACACTTTCAGGAAAGCAGCCAGTAGCTAGAGAGCTCTACATTCATTGCTGGCTTTCTCATAAAAGAGAACAAGTTGTGGAATGACTGCAGCAAATTCTCTCCCTTTCCCCCCTAAAGACCTTGTTAAAAGGCCAAAGTGGAAGTGGTAATGAGAGCATGTAGCTACCCTGGAAAATGCTGGCTACATTAAGTGGGGGGAATTAGTCTGGCGATGTGATTATATTTCTGGTGCTGTTTGGGGTTCTTTATCACAGCAGAAGTAGCCGTCTGTGCAGAAATGCACATAGTACTTCTACTAAATACAGTAGAAGTGGTGCATTCAGAGATACGAGGCCGCATCCTTTTCAGCCTAAGCCATGCCTTGCCTGCATTTTGTCCCGGCTGCTGGCACTCCATCAGAGTGAGTTCAGGAGAAGTTTGAGACTCAATTTAGTTGTGGTTCTAGGTTACATACAAGCAATTCTGAGAAAAAGCACGGCTGGGCTGGCTTCTCTAATTATTTTCTGTGACTCTCTGCCTCTCGTGTTTATCAGTGTGTGTCCTTCATTAGTTTGATATTCATTTGGAACAGAAGCTGTGAATATAATGCAAACTGCGCTAGGGCAACACGTTCAAAAGTATTTGAGAAAGGCCGAGCTGAGTATAAAACAGGAAGGAAATGAAGAGAGGTTTTAAGGGAAATGTGTTCTCCCCCCTCGCTGCCCCCCTAGGACTGTCGTGGCACCAGCTTCTCATTAAAAGCCCATTACTAAAAGCAGAAATATTGGTAAAGACCCTGGCAATGGCTTAGATGTGAAGCTGCTAATGGAGACATTTGAAATACTAAGGAACGGAAATGGGATGAGGTATACAGACAACAAAAGAGAGTGCATAAAATTGACGAGGAAGACTGAAACAGATTGCACAGAGTGACACGATTAATATTTGAAGAAAGAATCACAGTGCAATTCCTATCCCAACTGTAGCTTCTGCGTGTGCAGCTGCAGTTCGAGAGATCTCCGCTATAAGGCATATGGAACGTGGTTGAGGTTAGGGGGGGAACAGAGAGAGATCTCAAAAATCCCAGATTCTTCCTCGTTTTAGCTAAATGGTGGTTTCCCTGTAACCTATCAAAATCCATAGAGAAAGCTGCATCAGAACAGGGTTCCCAACATAGGGTACTAGAACCCCCCATGGGAACTCAAAGGGTTCCCAGGGGATACTCAGAGCCTACCTGCCTCTCCACGCTGCAGCCACACCATTTGTTTCCCACCTGAGGATCACCAGCTAAAAGCTAATGCATCCTCAGCTCTGCACCCACTGCATCCACTTGCATCCTCTGCCCTCAATTGGCTGGCCATGTGCTGAAGCTCAGCATACCCCTCCCCTCAGCCTGACTGACAGGCTTCAGAAAATTCGCCCGGAGTACTTCCATTGAAATTAAAAGGGCAAGTAAAATTGTCCCATTAATTTCAATAAGGCTGCTTACGAGTAACTTAGTAAGAGTGTGAGCCAGTGACTGTAGTAGCCCATCTCCCTAATTGTAACACTTAAATTTTGTACTTTTGTGTATATAGGTGCGTGCACACACACACAATTTAATTGTTACAGTTATGAGATGGGCTACTCCAGTCACTGGCTTACATCCAGATTAAGCTATTCAGAAGTCATTTAATTGAAATTAATGGGACAAATTTACTTCTCCTATTAATTTCAACAGGAGTCTTGGAGCCTGCCAGATAGGGTGAGTGTAACTTCTCAATTACACAACCGCAGGCTAAATCATTTAAGTGCATATTAAATAACAGTGCAAGGATATAATTTTACTGAACCCCTCTGGTTACTGAGATGGGTTTACACCCTGTACACCCCATCACACTCTGCTGGTAATATTTAAATGAAGCAATCTGAGAAGAAATAAAAAGCTTTTTGTTACTTGTCAAAAAATAACTAAGGAGCCATCACGAAAGACAAGCGGGCCAGGTCCTCTCTATCTTCCTGTAATCTGAGCACTGAAATGGCTGCAACAGAGCATCAGAACTAGGAATAGGAGTAGCCTTGATACCTGAATAATCCAATAAACCTTGGATTCCATAATTAACTTCCCAAATCTACTGTACAACCACAGGATGTAATGTTCAGTTCACTTAAATGGCTTTCTAAAAAGCCATTTTAAAAAATATGTGAAGGACAGGTCTATTGATGGCTAGTCATCATGACAAATGGGTGAAACTTTTTGGTGGCATCACTCTGTTTAGCTATACAGTCTATACAGACTATACAGTCATTGGGTGATGGCTGTCTCCAACATGCTTGGATTTTTGGTTTCCTGGAGCATCTGTCAACTGATGGAAACAGAATGCTGGACGTGATAGGGTTCTTTGAAGGAGAGGTCTCTGGAAGCTTATGATGTCTTTGTAATGTTTGGCATATTTACAAATATACAAGTTGAATTAGCACTCCTACAAGACAGCAACAGGTCACATCTGTTTCCAGTGAGCAAACCCAGGGGTGCTTCAGCAATTCCCCAGCTTCTCCATTCCGGCCAGTATTCCCTGAGTAAGAAGGATTCCCAGGTGATGTTGACTACAACTCCCATTATCCCCAGTCAAAGGCCATTGCACCTGGTGATACTGAGAGCTACAGTCAATATCTTCTGGGAGGCCCTGTTACACTGGTTCCAGCCTCTCCCAAACTCTGAGTCTATCTCACACAGAAGCTGCCTGCAAACTGTTGCTTCTACACTGACTAAATAAACAGCCAGCTGCGGTGGGAATCGTAGATGTGTCACATCAGTCTCTTCCATCTGGTGGAGGTTAAGTGACTTCTCACCATCTTGTAAGACTCTCAATGGCTTTCCCTTCCTGCCTCATCTCTCAGCCATTACCTCACCTTAAGACACATCAACTGACCTCTAGAATGATTGGCCAGCAAGTTGCCTTCCAAAATAGCCAACCAACTAGTATTCATGACTGCAAAGTTGAAGAATAGGAGCTGCCTCTTCCTTAGCTAAACAAATCACTTGGCCTTTGCTTTTATTAGCACCATTTGAAAGTTGACATTGGCCTGCACTAGAAAGATCTTTGCCCATTTCTTGAGCTTGGGTGATGTGGAACTCCAGTATATATTCAGGGGGGTAACTCATGCATCAGTGAGTTATTCTAAGACCAGCCTAATCATATATTGATCAAACTTGTGATGTTGTATCCACCAGGAAAAACCTGGGAGCTTTAGCTGCATATTTCTTTGATTTCTAAAGTTCATTTGAACTTGGAATATGGGGATTTGTACATCTCTGAACCCACATCAGTCAAAATTTGTGAAAGGTTTTGATTGAATACCACTAATACACCAACAAATCCTGGAATTTCCCCAGCTTTGTTGAATACCCAATAAAGGAGTTCACTCCAAAGAAGCAGAACTTCATTTTTGATGTTAGGTCTTATGGTAGTTTAAGATGAATTTGCCCATGTGCAATTTAGTTTGAAAATCAGAAGGGAGTCCAGAGGAAAGAAAGGAGGAGGGAGGCTGTAGTTCAGTAGCAGTGCACGTGCTTTGCAAGCCTGAAGGTCCCAACTTCAATCGTTGGCATCTTCAGCTAAGTAGGATCTAATGTATCAGGGCTGGGAGAGTCCACTTCCCTTTAAGACCTAACCAATCTGCAACGGTTCAAAGAAGACAGTCCTGGGTTAAATGAACCAATAGTCTGATTTTGTATTTGGCAATTTTATGTATGTTCGTATTTGTGTACATGTCAAATAATATTCATGGTGCAGACACACTCAGAGAAGAGGGTTGCCTGAGAATGTTGTGCATATAGCCGCATTTGTGTATAACATGGAATCAGAGTAGAATGGGCCAGAAGTTCTCCAGGCATTATGTGCGAATGTGTGCAAATCCTCCTTGCCTTAAGGAGGCAATTATTAGTCCTCTTTTGAAGAAGCCTGTGTTGGACCCCTCAGAGTTAAGCAACTATAGGCCTGCCTCCAGCCTTCCGTGGTTGGGCAAGGTAAGTGAGAAGGTGGTGGCCTCCCAGGTCCAGGCTGTCTTGGAGGAAACTAGATCCATTTCAGACTGGCCTTTGGCCAGGCTATGGGGTGGAGACTGCCTTGGCAGCTTTGCATGACCATAGGTCTGTTCGCACATTCATTTGAATCTAGGTTTAATGTGTGATTGTGTGCACCAAGGTGGGAATCTTGAGTCATAAGCCACCTTGGCATGGATTCACACAATCATGTCAATGTTGGTAGTCCACATTAAATCTAGATTTGAATGGCTTTGTGAAACAAGATGTGCATGTGCAGGCCAAGATGTGCATGTGTGAATGAAAGAAAGAAAGCCCTTTCCATGCAGTTGGAGTGCCTGCAAGGTGGTTGATTGTGTGTAGGCTCTATTCAAACCCTCTGGTGAAGGCCCACGAAGGTGATCTTACTCCTCATTCTGTATGTTCACTGAATGTATGAAAAGGGTTAATAACATCATGCTGAGATGCTCCTGCCTTTAATGAATGCCCCCATCTTCTTCTAGGAGGGCATCCTATAGTACAACCATCTTGTCTTCTCCCATGTCGTTGGAGGCACTTTTAATTACAGTACCCAAACCTATTATGTTAATGTACTGAAACAGGCAGGGTCCACTTACTTTGCAAGGCTGTGCATTTTCCTTTTTCCACACTGGCAAGATTTAGTGGCACACAACAGCTTGCTGCCTCCTGCATAAATGTGCTGGGGTGAGGCCTGCGAGAGGAGAGAGAGCAGCCAAACAAAATCGGTCTAGGATAAACACTTTCATTTCTCCTGGACAAAAGCTTTTGGCTGGAGGTGTCCCCATTAAAGTGGAATTTGACTGTATAAAGACCTCTTTTCATTCACTTCAGCTTGTCTGGCTGGAAACAAAGAGCCAACATTTTGTGTTGCAAATTACGTACAATGTATCCCATTTCAATCACTTCCAACCTTTTAACTTAATGTGAAAAATGCAAAGAATTTAGACTGAAGGCAATTGATTCTGCGTTGCAAATGATATTTTCTCCCTACTGCAAACTGTCATTTTCATCATGCCTAATATTACTTTATGTCCAGAAGGGAGAGGCAAAAAAATGAGAGAGAGAGAGAGAGAGAGAGAGAGATCTCCCCACAAAATGAAAAAACCCGATGATTGCTCTCTATTATGTATTTTGAATGCAAAGTCTAAGAGAACCTGGTTAGTACCAGATGCTGCTGCAGTGACTGGATTTTGTCCAATGCAGAAGGCAACCTTGAACATCTCCAACATAGTCGAGTGCAGCTCTGAGTCTATACACATTCCAAACACCTTTGCTATCTAATTACTCTATTACATTTCAAGTAATTACAGTGCTGTGTATTTTCTTTTGGGTGGGAGAGAGAATTGAATATGGCTTGTTAGAGTAAATAAAGCAAGGGAGATGAAAACAACAGACCACTAGGAAATAAAACAAGAGAGAATTAAAAACAACAACCATGAACTGTGGAAACACTTTCTTGTTTCATTTTTCTTGTGTTTTTTTAAAGGTTTCTTGTGGAGTTTTTTTTTTAAGGTTTTAAATTGTAATGTTTTAACCTTTTGCTGTCATTTATTTTAAGCAATGTTTTAATTTCTTTGTTGTCATTTATCTGTTTGAACTAATGTTTTAACTTTTCTGTTTTTGTTGAAAACCACCCAGAGACGTAAGTTTTGGGCAGTATAAAAATATGTCAAATAGATAGATAGATAGATAAAGACATTTTAGCTTTATTCAACATTGCATAATGTAAATGAAATCAGAGTTTATTCTGTTTTTATTTACCTTTCCTTCAAAGTATGTTCCACAAAGAAGAAAGAAAACAGGAGATCAAGTCTTGAAATTCCTTCCCCTGAATCTTAAAGTATGCTGTTGAGTTGGCGTTGACCACTGCCCACAGCTCAGCCATGACCATGCTTAACCACAGCAGAGGCCATGCCAACAACTCCTTTTAGTATGTTGCTGCTGAGGGATGGAGAGCTGCTCTCTTGGGTTTTGACTTGACACCCCAGTTAATTAATTGCTGCCACTCTAGATTAATTGCACAGCAGGATTTGTGGCTTATCCCCTACAGTCGGGCATCAGCTTCCCTTACTTGCCATGGTGCCTAGTTTTGGAATTATCCAGGATGAAGTTTAACCATGCCTTGTAGTGGTATTAGTAGATTCAGCCCAAAGTACAGCATTTCCTATGACTATTTTCAGCAGCATCAATATCACACCCCGTCTCCTGTTTTCAGGTGTTGCATCAGAGGGCAAAAGTGTTCACCCATCTAGAATGAAGATAGTTGTCTTATTTTCTCAATGATTACTAGGGCAGGAGAAGTCTCCAGGCCAAATTCAGGAGCCATGCATGCTCCCGATAGGTCATCATGGGAATTCCACAAGCAAGGGAGGAGGAGGAGGAGGAATAGGAGGAGGAGGGGGGAGGAAGGAGGAAGGGGAAATGCTTATCTGAGAGCTGGGGATGGAGGCAGGAGGCATGGGGAGTGCTTTCCCCCCACCCTCACTCTGGAGCTGAGTACAAGTTCTGGGATTGCTGGTGCCACCCACTTCCGGTCCCCACTTGCAGTTGGGTATTTTCTCCTCCAACCACCTTGCTTGTAGAATGCTCACGATGACCAATTGGGAGCACACTTGGCTCCCAAACTAGGGTAGGAGGCTTCTCCTATCCTAATGTTGATCATGAGGAGAGCCCTAATGACTCCCGGAAGCCTGTTTATTGTGTGCCCAAAGACATCAGCACATGACATCATCACTGACTATCATTGTGACATTATCTTGTTGACTTCATGCTTCCCAGTTGTCTGGGATCATCTAGCAATGATTCCCAGGGAGATTCATAGGAACATGGGAAGCTGCTTTATCCTGAACCAGACCCTTGGTCCATCTAGCTCAGTATTGTCTACTGGTCTACTGTCTGACTGTGGCCCTCCGGGGTTTCAGTATTTCTCAGCCTTACTTGCAGTTGCCAAGCATTGAACCTGGGACCTTCTGCATGGAAAGCAGATGCACTTCCATTGAGCTATGGATGCAACCATTAAAAAAAGCCACCCAACCAGCAGTTGTCTGAGGACAACAAATAGCAATGACTATGGAGCAAACAATATGAACATCTGCATAATTTGGGTTTGTAGGGAATATTTCTTTTCTTGCCCCATGAATCAAGATGAGTGAACATTTGGCACAGCCTTATTCCATATTTCATATCTGATTGGCTTTGAATAGAATCTTCCAAACAATGGAATGCACAGGATTTTTTTTTTTTAAAAGAAAAACAGTACTGATGTCTCCTTGCTAATTTGAGCTTAAGGTAGAAGCTCTTTGCTGAATATTTAGCAGCCTGCTAAACCCATTGATCTCCTTGATATAGTCTCTTGGAT
Source organism: Hemicordylus capensis (assembly GCF_027244095.1). NCBI lineage: Eukaryota > Metazoa > Chordata > Lepidosauria > Squamata > Cordylidae > Hemicordylus > Hemicordylus capensis. The sequence continues at coordinate 27,950,363 of NC_069667.1, forward strand.
TCCACAGTCGGGTTTGTAATTAACAATGTAGATGAGTAGCTATAGGCAAGATCTTTGTGTGTTGATATGTTAGCTTTCTCTCTCATTTTCAGGGAGCTAATCAGATTTGCATACTTTTTCATTGCCAAGACCTTTACTGCCATCTATAAAAGTTTTTAATATCTCGAGCACAACAGCAACTTTGCTCAATTGTTCATGGGCTCGGCTCATTCACACTTTAATTGTGGATTGAAGGCGAATGTGACTGAAAGAGACGGGAGCTCCAGCACATGAGTGCTATCTCTTCTGCTTTTTTGAAGATAGTCAGAAATTAAAATAATGTAAAATTATTAAATTGCAAATGGGAGCAAATAGAGAGCCCGGCTGAGGGTATGTGGTATAATGAGTTGTTTCAGAAGGCTTCAAATGGGAGTAATTTTTTTGTATAAAGTTTTCCTAAAAGCAAAATCCAAGCTTGATTCAATATGGGAAGCAACAGTATGGTCATTATGGTTAACAGCAAAAGCACAGTGCCAAACATCACACGCTTGTGAAGATGCAAGAACGGATTTGAAAGCATCCAGTTATCAGTCAAATGGAGCTTTAGATGAAGACTCCAGCAGAGAACAAATGCATTGGAAGGTAGTGCTGGACTAATCTTGTAGCACACATTTTATTCTTAGATGTGCTCTAAAAACCGAATGACATATCTGTGAATGACATCACTCCACTAGAAAAACTTACATTTAATTCTACACATGAAGTTCTTATCCATATACCATTTATGAGAATCCTGTATGTTTTTAAGGTTAAACTATTTTAAACATATGCTAAATCAGTACAGCCCTTTTATGAAGCAGGGTTAGGAGATCACCTCCAGTGTTACCTCTAACAGGGAGTCTCAGATTTGTGGACTACAACTCCCATAATCCCTGAGCAAAACCCATTGCTACTGGGGATTCTGGGAGTTGTAGTCAACAACATCTGGGAATCCCTGTTAGAGGGAACAATGGTCACCTCATGTGGCAAGTTATTGATGGGACATCAGCAGGGCAGAAAGATGTCCTCAGAACAGTGGTACATCTGTTGGTAACCTCCAGACTCAACTTCTTTAATGTGCTCTACGTGGGGCTGCCTTTGTACATAGTCTGGAAACTTCAGTTGGTTCAGAATGCGGCAGCCAGGTTGGTCTCTGGGTCATCTCGGAGAGACCACATTACTCCCTTGTTGATGGAGTTACACTGGCTGCCAATAGGCTTCCGGACAAAATACGAAGTGCTGGTTATAACTTATAAAGCCCTAAACAGCTTAGGCCCTGGGTATCTAAGAGAGCGTCTTCTTCACTACGAGCCCCACCGCCCATTGAGGTCATCTGAGGAGGTCTGTCTCCAGTTACTGCCAACTCATGTGGTGGCTACACAGAGATGGGCCTTCTTGGTTGCTGCCCCAAGATTGTGGAATGCACTCCCTGCTGAGATGCACTCCCCATCTCTGGCAATTTTCAAAAAACACCTGAAAACCCATCTTTTTAACCAAGCTTTCTCAGCTTCCTAAATGTTTGGGTTTCATTCTCTGGTTTATATTTAAATTTTTAAATTGTTTTTAGTTTTTGTATATGCTTTTAACTTGTTTTATGCTATTGTTAACTGCCCAGAGATGAAAGTTTGGGGCGGTGTACAAATTAGATAGATAGATAGATAGATAGATAGATAGATAGATAGATAGATAGATAGATAGATAGATAGATGTCCCTGGAAGCTGTGAGGGATCTGATCATCTTACCCTTGGGTGCTTTGCCAGGAGCACCTCTCCTCACATGCCTTGCAAAAAGGGACAGGGTAGCATGTGTACTTTGGACATGCCTACCCACTTATAGCGGTAGCCTCACAACCTTCCCTCTTCCCTGCTCCTATGCCCTTTTGGTTTCGAAAGGAGGCTGCCCCCCCCCACCAGGGTCATGAAGCAAAGCCGAGTTTGGTGCCTCACCTTGCCTGGTGCCTCAGGTCTTTGGCCATCCATGTGGGGAATATCCATTGCACACAGATGCAGTAATGAAGAGTCAAGACACTTGCATTAGGTGAATGCAGGGTCACAACTTTATTAATTGACATACAGGGAACTGCCATGAGATTAACTAGTGAATCTAACCCCAGCTATGAGGGTGCAATTCATCGGACACCATCCACATCTCCAAACCTGCAGCAAGCCCACCCTGGCCCCATGCCAGTGGTCATTAGCTACCCTTTGTAGACATACCTGTGAAGTTTTCTTCACAGATTTCTGCCCGCATCACCGCCAGCTGAATGGTTACTTACTTAAAATATTTATATCCCACCCCCTCCAGTACAATTCTGCTCAAGGTGGCTCACAACAGTAAAATAATGCAAGTAAGATAAAATGCAAAACTACAAATCAAATAAAGCACAACAGAGAATGAAAACAATTAAAACAAACCCAACTAAATACCCATCAGGCTATAGTAAAACACCCACAATTCTCCCTCCAAAATAAGCAGTGCAGAGCAGGTGTGGGGAAGGAGAAACAGTTTTACTCATGTTCTTACCCTGGTCATGGCGGTCTTCATGGGAGGCAGGGAGTGTGACCTCCCAGTGTCCCTTGATCCTCTTGGATATCCTTCCTCTTGCTTCTGCTTGGGCAACTGGGCAGTGGTATGCAAATAAATGTGATCATGCTTTACATGAACACATATAATTGGATCTGCAGGGAATGGAATTTCTGCAGCTGTGAACATGGCTATTCAGTACACCAAGAAGAGAGAGCTTGCAAGGAGAACATAACACGGTATTAAAAGAGCAAGCAAAAACATCGGGCATTTCCAGACAAGGCTACCAGCCAAACAGGCAACGGTATTGAAGGAGGTTGCTATTAGTGGGTGGATGATGGCATCTAGAATAACAGGCCTTACGTGGATTCTAGCAATTGCAGTCCTTTTGCTGAGCACGCCATAGCGTAATGGGCAGAGAATGGGCCAGCCAGCTTCTAAAGACAGGGTGTACAGCACAGTGATATCCACTAATAGCCAGATGAATGCTGAAAGTGGCTGGTTAATTAATCTGCATTTTGTTTAAATGTTTCCCTTTTCAATTTCCCCTTGGTGTGAAAGTCCCCCATTAAGGTTTTACGGAAATGTTAATACCTCCTACTGTGTAAATCTGTTTTAAACTGTCCTTGATGATTCTAATGTGAGATGACGGTGTGTAACTTCAAGCAATTCATTGTGAGGACAGCTGTACCAACTGAACCTAACTTACTTTTAAATTCCCCTTTTATTGATTCAGCGCTTTAATTAACATTTTGACTTTTTACCAGGGTTTTTTTTAAAGGAAGGAACCTTAAATGATCACCCATAATGCTGTTAAAACTCTGCATTTCTACATCTTCTTTTGTAATTTGCTGATGAACATATACAAGAAGTAAATCTGTATAGATTTCTTCCCTTTTTGCATTATGTTTGTGTCAGTAAATAATGTGTTTGATGGTTGGCAAATATCTGTAGGCACATTTTCTCCCATGCTTATTACAATAATAAGGTTGATCACATCCTTTTCCTTTTTTTTTTTTTTTTTTTGTCTGTGGCCAGATTACTTATAAGAAAAGCAATCTGAAAATCTTGCAGAATATGTGGGACAATTGCTGAAGGTACTTATTTGTCCATTTCTCCCTAAGGATCTTATCCAATTCCTCTCTTGCCAAAATACATGGTTCTGGATCCTTCTTCTCCCCAGCAGCCTGGATTGTATATGATAGGGACATATCTACAGATTCTATGCATTATTTACATTTTCAGAAAAAGATATATTTGATGCATACTTCTTAACGTACAATTACACCAGCATTTGGGGAAGAAAATATGTAAGCATACTCGGGAAAATAACTGAATACATTTTTAAAATAAAAAGTGTTCTTTTTTAGTTATGAAAAATATTTCAGCATTTTTAGCAAAAACAAACGTGGAAAGGAAATAAAAGGAAACTGCATAGTAGACTGAACAGAAATGTAGACATCCATCTATCACTAGTTCTTCTAGGGTGTGATTATGCCATTTTTATGGATAACAATTTCTAGTTATCCAGATATTACAGTGGAGCTGGTGTGTCCAGATTTTACACTGACCTGGAACAAGAGGAGAGCTGGTCTTATGGTAGCAAGCATGACTTGTCCCCTTAGCTAAGCAGGGTCTGCCCTGGTTCGATATGGAGACTAGAAGTGTGAGCCCTGGAAGAAATTCCCCTCAGGGGATGGAGCCGCTCTGGGAAGAGCAGAAGGAGCCAAGTTCCCTCCCTGGCAGCATCTGCAAGATAGGACTGAGAGAGACTCCTGCCTGCAGCCTTGGAGAAGCCGCTGCCAGTCTATGAAGACAATACTGAGCTAGATGGACCAATGGTCTGACTCAATATGTGGCAGCTTCCTGTGTTCCTAACAACCTTTTCTACAGCCCAAGCATAGCAAAATATGATAACTGGTTTTCTAAATGCCTGATTTGTAAGGCTCTTCTGCATATACAAATCTGGTTAGGCATTTCAAGGCTAGGAAAATGACATAATGCATGCTTGTGGCAGTCTCATATACTGTGAGAAACTGCTGTATGTCAGAAGAACTTCATACCTGGCCTAGCAGCTACCTCTCTTTTCCAGGGGTATCAAAATAGTAATGTTACCTGCTTAAAAGATCTACACATCAGCATCCTTTGCTGATGTCGCTGCCAGTCACTACAAATATGAATATGTACAGTATATAGCACTCTTCAACCAAAGTTCTCAAAGCAGTTTACATAGAAAAATAAACCATACATAAATAATGTGGTCCCCTGTCCCCAAAGGGCTCACCATCTAAAAAGAAAGATAAGGCAGACACTGGAGGGATGCTGTGTTGGGGTTGGAGTGGGCCAGTTGCTCTCCCCCACTAAATATAAGAGAATCACCACTTCCAAAGGTGTCTCTTCTCCATTAGCAGATGGACCAAAGGTCTGACCTGGTAAAGATGGAAACACCTTCTAATTCTGTGCCACATTCTCGATTCAGTTTTTACACCTAGCTTGACCTTAAGGTAGCCTGTAAACTAACCTTTTGTGAAAGCCCGCCCCTTGGAAAACAAAACAAAAAACCCAGGCATGTCCACTCCTACATGCACTCCGTTGGTGGGACAGAACAGGTTTTTTCCACATCCCTAAGCAAAGAATGCATGTTACCATTGTAGGTATATCATTAGCAATAGAAGGAGAGAGATCCTTCTATTATCCGGGAAGGATTGATGCACGAGGCAGCCTGGAATGCTGGCAAGACCTCTGCTTGGTTGCTCTGCTCTCCTGGAATGCACCGGTCTATTTATAGCAAGGCAACACATGGGCGGCAGCATCTCCGTATCCCTTCAGTTCCTGACTGCACAAGTTGCCAGAGAGGGAAATGCGCTCTGACATGCTTACTGGGTTACACTAACTCTCTCTTTCACTTCCTTGTTTTCACCAACTCCAGACAATGTTGTTCATTTCTGGTTAGATGAACCTCCCGCCTGTCCTCCTTTATGTAAGCAAAACGCCATCAGGAGTCAGCCGAGCTAGTCTTTAATGTGCTGCATGTTTGCATGTATAACCCCCAGGTTATACTTCTTCTTCTTTTGCTTCCCACAAGGCAGGGGGCGCATGGAAATAAGGAGGTGCCGGTTATGCAGAAATACTTTTAAATTACTTTTCCTTGTCAGGGAGGAACATGTCTGGCTGGGCATCCTGGGCCTCGCAGCCTTCCCTCCCCAAGAATGGCACCACTGCTCTGTATGGCCCCCTCCAAAGCTGCGATTCACTCCTATGGGCACACAAAGACAGGTCCAGACACAGATGTCCTGCAGCTGTTGTAGTTTAGCCCACAGGTCTTTGGATCAGAGTGATGAGGAAATCTGGTATCCATCACCAGTTAGTAAGGCCTGTGTAGTTTATTGGTATTATTAGCTTATGCAAATAATGACAGCAGGCGCAGCAACCAGCCTCAGAATGGATAATAAAGACATTGAAGTGGTAGATAGCTTCTGCCTTTTAGGATTGACCATCAACAGTAAAGGATCCAGCAGTCGAGAAATACGCTGCAGACTAGAACTTGTTAGGCTTGCAATGAAGGCCATGGAAAGGATATTTAGATGCCGTAACATGTCTATACCTACAAAGTTTGGACCATGGTTTTTCCCATGACACTCTATGGATGTGAAAGCAGGACTTTAAAGAAGCAAGTGAGAAAACAGATTGACACTTTTGAGCTTTGGTGCTGGAGAAGCCTTTTGAAGATACCATGGACAGTCAGGAAAAAACAAACAAATGGATTATAGAACAAATCCATCCAGAATTTTCACTTGAGGCACAAATGGCCAGGCTCAAACTGTCATACTTCGGACACATTATGCGAAGACCCAGCTCCCTTGAGAAGTCCATAATGCTGGAAAAAGTTGAAGGAAAGAGAAGAAGAGGATGACCAGCAGCAAGGTGGATGGACTCGATGACAACAGCAATGAATGCACCACTGAGAGACCTTCAAGGCCAAGGTGAAGACAGATCATCCTAGAGAGAATCTATCTATGTGGTTGCTAAGAGTCAACACCGACTTGACGGCTCTTAATCAATCAATCAAACAAGCAATGAAAATCTGAAGCTGGCTTATACCAAATTAGGCTATTAGCCCATCAAGCCTAGTACTATCTATTGATTGTCAGTGAATCTCTCCAAGATTCCAGGGAGGAATCTTACCCATCTTTACTTGGAGATGCCAGGGATAGAAGCTGGGACCTTCTCCATTCCCATGAAGTCCGGCCCCTCCACTCAGTTTGGCCAGTATGCCTGGCTTTTGGTAAGGAAATGTACATGAACTGCACGCCAGCTGTAGATGCCTTTCAACCACAGTTAAGCTTCCACAGTTAAGTCACCATTGCTCTAAACCCAAAGGAGCACTGCTGTCTTTTGTTGCTGTATTATCCCTCCTCCTCCTCCTCCTTCTTCATACTACATTCTTACTCAAGGTTGTCATGGAAGATTTTACTAATTAAATCATCAGGCCCAGAACATGTTGCTCTCTCTGGTAGAAATTTAGGATTAATTAAGGAGATTAGCAACTGTTCCAAGCTCCTGGTTCTTCTCTCCCTCTCTTTTTCTCTATTGATGGTAATTGACACATGCTCAGCCTTCTTAGCACGTGCAAGGAACATTACAGCGGATGTGCCATAAATCGGCTGGATCCTACCTTCTGTAGGCTTCCATTTCCTCTGGTTAATAGTTTTCTGAAACCTCGCATAACTCATCAGCAACATCGGCTGGTCCTCATAAAGGTATTATTTGAGTGTTCCTGTGAATGTATTTCCCCTGATGCCTTTGAATTGCAGCCAGACACGGCGCCGATGGCAAGGGTCAGGATTGCTGGGCAACTGTCAAGGCCCATGGAACAATGGAACACAGGAAGCTGCCTTATATTGAGTCAGGCCATTGGTCCATCTAGCTCAGTATTGTCTACACTGACTGGCAGCAGCTCTCCAAGGCTTCAGGCAGGGGTCATTCCCAACCCTGCCCAGAGTTTTCTGCATGCAAATCAGATGCTCTGCTGTTGAGCAATGGCCCCATTGCTGAACTCTTTTGCTGAATTGAAGGAAAAACAGTGATCACATACACAAGGCACTTTCCTTTATCATCATCATCATCATCATCATCAATTTCCAACTCTCATATTTGTTTTTCCTGATGCCAACACTGAATCAATTACATCCCTGAAGGTCAGACCCTACATACTAATACAACTGATCAGAAACTTGGTATCCATCTCTAAAATTCAATGCAGGGAGATTGTGCGCAGTAGGCCCTATGCATACCAGATGGTGAGAAATGATTGATTGACAGCCGCATGTATCAGTTCAAAATTGGGAAGAAATTAATTAACATTCAACAGAGCCTTCTGGACACACCCAGCATTTTAGTCTGGCATCCTGCCATCAAACACTGTAACACTATGCAGTTAAAATTTACAGTAACTTTGCTCCATTGAGCAGTCCCTCTAGATACAAATCCATTTGGTTTCTAACTTCTCTGGTTAATTAAGGACAGCACTTGATTGAAAGGCAGAGGCATCTGGTACATTCATACCTTGCTCTGAACATTAAAGTTCCTTGCAAGTTTGCAGATTTAATCAGGGCCCCTGCATGGACCTCAGAGCTATTTTCTTCTCAGCAACAAAATTCCAGATTATCTCCTTGAAACCAGGAGCTGCAGTAAGGTAAATTAACTTTGCCAGCTTTTCATCAGATTACCATCCCTAAAAGATCTGTAATTATTATTTTTTAAAGGAATAGGAAACTAAATAAACCCTGAGGCACTTCACACAAGCAGTGTGAAGCACCAAGAGTAGATTTGTGGGGAGAGTAGATTTGACCCTCTTTCCCTGCAGGTGATTGATCAACCGTTGCTGGGCCGACAGATCGCCTGCCCTGACAAGTGGCAGCTTGACTCCAGTGCTCCCGTGCCTGGCTGCAGCTCGCCCGGCAGCTCCAGGGGGTCAGGGGCAGGGAAGCGCCGCCGTGCAGCACCCCCCAGAGCCCCAGTCATGTACCATGAGAGTGTGCGGTGCATTTCTGGGATCCCCTCACCTCCCTCCCCCCCCCGAGTGTGTCCCCCATGGCTTCAAGCAGCGACAGCAGACACATAACCAGAAACCACAACCTGGTTAGCTTGCCCCTGGCAACGCTGCTGCCCCTTTAGCCTTTGCTCCATTGGAACGAGGTGCCTTGTAGACAATGCACTGCCAAGTCGGGGCCTCTCCTCTCCAGCCCACCAAAGGCTCTCTAGTGACTGCTTCCCCAGCAGGGCTTTGAGGGTGGGGAAGGCAGGATTCCCAGGCTGCCTTGAGTAGACTCACTACTGCTCAGTCTACTGCCGAGTTCTGAGTACTGTGCTTGGCTCAGGCATGGATCCCTTTGCCATTCACAGTTTGGTTTCCAGCAGGACGTTTTGGAAGTCTCCTCACGTCTCCCGTGGAGCTGACGTGCCTCTCCCTCTCTCCCTCTCCCTCTCTCTCTACTCGTCTAGATGATGGCCTCCGAGATTTGTTGAGCTGGGCAGCTGGGCTTGCAGATTTTTTCTTCCTGTTCCGTTTAAAAGGAAATGAACTGCTGCCATCTCATTTCTCTGATGTCTTTCCAGTGGATCCAACAGACACTCGGAGACATGTTGAGATGTGGGGTTGTTATCTTGGAAGCTTGCTACAAGATTCTCTCTCTCTCTCTCTCTCTCTCTCTCTCTCTCTCTCTCTCTCTCTCTCTCTCACACACACACACACACACACACTTTCTATGCACTTTAATGGTGCACGCCAGAGCTGCAGGGCCCAGGAGGAGTACATTAAAATATGAACTGCTTAGCAATTACCTTCTCGGTGTTGCAGACGAGCTGCTAGAAAACCATGTTCTGTTTATTCCAGGGAATTGCAAAGCCATGATTCAATTCACCTTCTGACAGTTAATAGATGCTGCAACATGACCGTGGGAGGATTCCAAACCCAGGCAGCATACAGCTTTTCATTTAGGAAGCTGCTGCTGTTTCCATTGGATGGGGGACTATAGGAAGTGTTTATGAGTTAACCTATTCAAAGTAAGGGCCGACGTTGGCATGATGCCTAGGCAGCCCTCCTTCCTGTACTTGAGGAAACAACTATTTATTTAGTACCCCTGCTAACTGAGCAAAGAGGCACCTTTAAAGCAGCAGGTCTTAACCATGGACCCCCCTAGGGATCTGTGGGGCAGGTCTAGGTGGTCCATGGAAAATCTTTGCAACACTGACTTTAATTTGCTTCCTGGTAAGCTAGAGTAAAGATCTTGGAAATAACTCCCCAGAGTTGTTGACTTTTCTCTAATTTTTACTGGAGCCTTATGAAATTTTATAACTGTGATGGGGGTGCATAGATAATACTTGAGGATCTGGGGGAGTCTCTGTAAGTGAAAAAAAAAAGGGCAAACGCCCCTGATTTAGAGTGATAGACCTCTTATATTTAACAGGGCCACAGTCCCTTTTCTTCCCTAGCAGAGCATCCTTCCAGACCAAAGACTTCAAACAGAATTCTCTCAAATCCTTAACAAACTACAATTCCCAGGATCCTTTGAGGAGAAGCCATATTAGCTGAACTGGGATAAAACTGTCATAAGTTTAGACTAGATACACCTTCAGATGGCAATTAAAGAACCAGTAATGCAAGGCTGGAAGATTTCAGAGAAGGCTTTGTTATGAGGTGGGCATATAAGCACATTACTAGACAGCCATGATTGCCATGTAGGATTGTGTTATGGTGAGTTTTAATTTTTCTTTCACCATAGCGAAACAGTGATATCTTTTCAGAGGGCCCACATCATAGGCTTACATAAGCAGACTGCTAATGGAACTGCCTTGGGGTGATTGGTGAACATCCCAAAATTGTGTTTGGGCTTTGTGTGGGGAATTAGCAAGCTGGGGTGGAGCAGTTCTACATCAGAATAATTTTTGTGATTTGGTTTTGCGGAAAGGAACTGACAGAGAACTTGAAGTTCAAAAACCAAGAAGGATTTATTGTAGGATAGGGGTACAGTGGAATAAGAAAGTTGATTAGAGCAATATTACTACTAAAAATACATTACAAGACTAGCCAGATAACTGCAAAGAGAAAATTTAGCTTAGTGTCCAAATTAAAATAACTTCCAGGTTGGCTGCAGAAAGGAGCCAAAATATAGGGGGAAATGTGAGGCTAATACCCTTGCAATTCATTGGGCAGCTGTCAAATCTTGGGGTGACCATCCCACTGTCTACTAAGTGACTGATCCCCAATATGGCAACAGATCGGGAGCCCATGATCTTGTGAGACTCCTGAGCATGTTAAAAATGAGAACCACAAGCCTGTGGTCTCAAGACATAAGCAGAGAGGCTTCTGGGAGCATGCATGAGAGCAGTGCTAGCAACAAGTCATAGGTCCACCTTAGAAGTTGACTGGGAGGCAAAAATACTGCATGATGGAGCCAGAGCACAAAACCTAAAGAACCTAAGGACCTAAAGAATCCTATGATAAAATAACTACATATAGAAGTCACTAAAAACAGCCACTCTATTCAGAAAATCTCCCTGCCCCCCTTTAACAAAAAACCAGGGGAAGGATTGATGGAACCTGGCAGCCACACTTCAGAAGGCTTCTAGTTGAGCTTCTCCTTTCATACATGGTTTTAGGTGAGTGGTGAAAGGGAGCAAATGTGAAGCCCATTAACATTGGCTGAACATCTGAACTGGGGCATCAACCTTTTGGTTCCATGAAGATTTCCTGAGATAAACTGGATGAATATCTACAGTTAATGATAGAATGAAAGTATTCTCTTCTGGCTGAGTCGGGATCCAAGAGCATCAGTGGAGACCTTGGACAGCACTCAGGGTAAGGAGTCAGAACCTCGGTCAGCTCCAAGCAGAAAGAGTAGAGCTGTGTATGGCAACATACTAGGGATGTTGCTCCAATGGCTTCCTGAAGCAGACTGCTGGTTTTAATGGTTGCTCCCCAGGCAGAGTGGATTGGTTTCTAGGGAAATCTCTTTCTTAAAGGGCCTAGCGTGATTTCTTAAGTGCTGGCTCTGGTGGTGTGGGGGCCTCTATTAGGATTCACAGATCCTCAGGGGGCTTCTCAGAGTTTGCGAACGAAGGCAGGACTATGTCCTCAGGTCATGATGGAAGTGTTTGCTCAGTTCCCTTGGGGCCAGCTGAGGTCTGGGTCATACAGTCTTCTCTCCCCATCTCATTCCTGAACTATCTACCTCATCTTTCAGTTGGGGGCGGTGGGATTTGTTCCCTGTATCTAAAGTCATGACAAAAAGAAGGCGCTCCACCCTTACCTTAACACTATGGAAATCTTTCCAACGCAAGCATCCATGAAGCTCCATTGATCTCATTGTAATTGTTTTACCTTGGCTTTTGCTTCTTTACTTGTTGAATAAATTGAAACATTATCAGGAAGTGAAAAGAACAGCTGGACATTCTCTGCACACTTTCCTGTATCCTTTTGCTCTAGAGCTAGCTGTGGTGCACTGGAATTACCTGATGTGAAGCAGATCTGCTTTGGAGCCAGAACTCTCACCCAGCTAAGAGAATTAAAATTTAAAAAAATAACTATGATTCAAAAAGTTTGTGCTTCTTCGCATGAGTGCCTGACTTATTGCAATCAATCTTGTAAAGCCCCCCAAAAGTAACCCAAGAGTCCTTTATCAGTGATTGAAAGAGATTCAATTTGGCCTTGCCTAATTCCTTATCTAATTATTTGATGTGCTGTGCGGCTTGAAAGCTAATTGACATTGTGTCATTTTCAGTTTCTTGCAACGGAACTGCAGATGAGCCACCCTTCCCATTAGGCGTGTTGCTGGAGTCACTCACTTTGCAAAAGAAATAAGTAATCTCAATTTAATTGAGTGCATTATTGCTCAGACCAGGAGACCTTTGCACACTATTAGTTGAGACATGAGGACTTAGGAGGGACACAAGAGGGACCGGAGGCATTTGCAGCACAGCAAATCCCTTCCTTTTCTTGAAAGGAAATTAATATCTGTTTTGAATATCAGCTAAGCTGCAGCACATAATTTCATTATTTATGGAGTAAGAATCCTTAACCTGAAAGCTCTGGAGACTCAAGGCAGGTAATAATATTTTAAAACAATTTTAAAAAAATCCTCCCTGAAATACAGCATATCTTCAAAAAGGAATCTGTCATTAGAAGAACCCTTGGGTCATTCCTAGCCACACTGTGCTTGTTCAAATGAGAAGAGGCCTGTTCACACAGCCATTTGGTGTGGGGGGGAGCAGGGGGAGTGTTGGAGGGTGGGAGAGCTCCTACCTCATTAGCAGCATAGCAGCACAAGGCTAGAGTCTCTGTTTGGGTCACAAGCCCAGGAAACACATGATTAATCCAGCTAGAGCGGTCAAATTGTTGAAATTTCACATTGTTGAAATTGGTAATTGCAAGCATGGAAAGTCTCCCAAGACCTAGCATGGCTTCCTAGCATGCTTTGCACTGCCAGCTGACTGGAAACCTTCATGACATCACCAACTACCTTTGGCCATGAAGGAGCCAGCCCTGCTGAAGCTGCCTCAGCTTCAGGAGCGTAGAGTGTGCTTTACGGAGTGGCACATCCATGGATGGCAGGCCCTGTAGCCACAGCTCTCTATTGTTTCCATGTGAAAGAGGGCCTGCTAGGTCCCAGTGGCTGCGTAGAAGAGGTGGGTTCACATGACCAAAGAATCAAGGTAGGACAGTCCTCCTCCCCTCCAGAGGGGAGAACATCAGATGATGCAAGCAAACCACATGACCTAACAGGAGGAATTGTAATTAGGAGACTGCTTTCTTGGTCGATGGAGTAGCCCAAAGGGTTTGGGGCCCCAGAGAGTGCCTAGAAACCATAGAGTCTCTCCACTGATTTTCACATATGTAAATAATGCATTTGGTCTGTTGTACATCCATGAGCTTGGCAGTTTCTAGGTGAGGGACAAAATGCAAGAGCCTTTAACTTGGAAGAGGAAATAAGCTGCTAAACAAAGGAGACAAATCAGTTCCCAGCATAGTAATCTACAACCAAAGCCATCTGGAAAGATATATGCTAGATTAGCTTATTGGAGACCTTGAAGTCTAATGGCAGGGAAAGGTGAAGCCAAGGGCTTCAGACTCAGGACAATTAATTGCCAAGGATCCATGTTTTATTCTGTGGAGTGGAGAACAAGCTAGAGAGATGGAAGGTGCAAAACACATGCCTGGGTGTAATTTAGAACAGGCTATAATTGTTTGAAGGCAAGACTTATGAGGTAGCAGCTCCAATTTCCAGACTCACTATTTATCTGTCCAATTACCAAAGTGGTTCAAAGATTAGAAAAGGTGAGTTGCAAAGTTTCTGCTGAGCTGATTCTCCCTTTGAATATAGCAGTCAAACAGTCACAGTGGTGGTGACTGAGATTGTTAGGTCCCAATGGAGGAGTTTTTCAGTTGCCATAGTGATGGTGTGAATGCTATATCGTGTCATAATTATATCATGAGGCCACAATTCACCAGATATTAGGGGTGTGCATGGAACCAGCTGGTCCAGTTCAGTTCAAGTCTGGACCGGACCTGAACCAGACCAGGCCAGTTTGGTCCGGCACCCCCTCGGCCCCCCTCCAGTTTAGTTCGGTCGGGGGTGGGGGTCGTGAACATTTTTAAAATAAAATAAAATAAAATAAATTTAACTTACCCACTTCAGGGGAGTTGTTGGAGGCAGTAGTGGTGGTGGGTCCATAGAAGTTCCCCCTCCTGCTGCCAGCCTCCCTTCATGCCGATACCGTCTGGCTGGCTCTTTGGCCAGTTCGGGCCTCCCCTCTCCAGCGTGGCCATTTTGGAGGTCGCTGCACCGGCACAATTGGCCTCTGTGTGGCCTGGGTCAAAAAAGTGAACAAAATATTTTTCTCAATGTACTTCCATCAGTTTTCAACTGATTTTTCAGTCCTGTTGAAGCTGAAGCCCATGAAAATGCATGCAGTAGTATACTGTGTTATGTTTCCCACAACTGCTGGTGCTCTGAAGATTTTGAAACGGGGCTGTATCCTAATCTCTCACATTGGTATCATTCTCATGTCTGTATCCTCCTCATAATAGCTTTAGCTTGCATTAGGCAGCAAATATGATCCAGCTGAGACATCTTTAGGACCTTCTCCAGATCCCTCTCTCCTTGACTCAAAAGATGAAATATGATATGTGCATGCCTGGTGACCTCACAGTGTTGGTCTTCAAGATTTAAAAAAATGCAGCTCAGTACTCAGTAAAACCAAAACTTTTCAGTTTTGGTATTAAGGGTACACAAAATCAAACCACTCTAAATGAAAATGTGATTTACTCTGTGAGTTTTGAAATGCTCCCGGTTCTGTTATAGAAACCAACATATTCTGATAGGCAGGGATTTGAAATAACCTGTTTCCCTTCAGTATGAAGAATAACTTAACATTGGCAGTCACGACCAAGTCCCATTGAAATTGGGGTGGGGCTGTAGCTGAGTGGCAGAGCATCTGAAGGGCCCAGGTTCTCTCCCTGGCAGCAGCATCTCCAGGTAGGGCTGGGAGGGACTCCTGCCTGCAACCTTAGAGAAGCCACTGCCAGTCAGTGTAGACAGTCCTGAGCGAGATGGACCAATATATGGCAGCTTGCTATGTAAATTAACAGGACTTATATTTGACATATCTCATTTGTATTTCAATGGATTTTTTCTTGACAGATCTGTGCCCCCTGCCCTAAGGCATTTTGCTAACCTAATCAGAATTTTTGAACTGTTTTTCACAACTCGTGTAGTTTTTTTTAACCTGGCCATGACTTCCAGTTTCATCTTGAATTGGACAAAATTGGGGACCAGCTGATTGGTGTATGAAACTCCTTCCCACCAGAAAATGTTGGTAACTTCTGCATAATTCATTATTCCCTCGAGACATGCAATTGGTGTTTTGTTTGAGGCCCTTCAAATATACATCATATGTTTCTTTAGGGGACTGCCTGGTTCACACAGACTTTTGAATCTAGGTTTAATGTGGGTTACCAACATTGACATGATTGTGTGAATCCAGGCCAGGGTAGTTTTATAGCCAGTGATTCCCACCTTGGCATGAGTTTGTACAATCATGTACAAGTGGGAACGAGGCCACTGTTTAATCTGATTTTCTCTCTCATTGATGACAGCCACACCCATAAGATGTGTCTCCTGTGGACTTGTTTGTGTCTCTAGCAAATTCTTGCCTAGCCAACATGGCGCTATGCCATCAAAAATCGGATTATACCTTGTTAGCTAATTTGAGCTCAGATGCACATATTTTGTTCTAATCGAGACAAGCTTTGAGAAATTATAGCCAGGAGACAGGGTAAATTTGAAAGAACGAACCCTTCGAAAGTGATGGATGGGAGGCTGAGATAGTGTCTTGTTCCTGCCTCAATTATCAGAAATTGTCTGATTAGTTTTCTCTGACGCAAGGAAGAAAATCCAGGTGTCAGGCTTCAACAGTACAATTAGCACATGCAAGATACTGAACATGATTATTAAGTCTTAATAGAGGCATAGAATAATGGAAGCTCAGCTGGTGAAAAATGTTAGCTTGGGCCAGCTCTTCTAAATGAAATTTTGGGTTCTGGGGAAAGAGGAGTCCATCCCTAGCAACCATTGGTTTCCCCCTTGAAACCAGATCCTGTCCAGAACCGGGGCAGTTCACATAACAGTAAACTGGGTAGGAGATGAGTCCTACCCCATTTGGGGAGCTAGGCAGCCTGCCCCCATAATGCACCCGTGTGTTAGACCAAAACAAGGTAAGAGTGGGGAGCATATGCTCACGAAATGGAAGTGCACCCAGTTCCCCAAAAAACGTCCTCCAGTGGGGAGGACTCTTCTGCTGCCCAGTGTATGGCTGTGTGATCTTCCCTCACATCTCTGTTTTCCAGTGTTGGGTACCTGTAACTAAATAAGGCAGGAGGTGATGTAAAACAGAGGTGACACACAGAGGTAGAGTTTTTGGTAGATAGCCAAAGTCACAGTTGTCATGCTCTGTTTGTCCCAAGGCCCTGGGTGTTGATACCCCTTGTGGCAGCCTGCTGCATTACAGCAGACTCCTAGGCCTCTGAAATCCTAGGGACCGCTCATTGGCCATTCTTGATCACTATGGCAAACTTTGTATGGATAAGAATTGCCTAGGGTGCTTTAGTCTGCTTTATCATGCAAGCTATTGGCAAAACAACAGCAAAACAAAACAACATACTAACTTACACTCCCATGAAACTGAAGGCCAGGAAATTTAGGACCAACAAAAGGAAGTACTTTTTCACACAGCACATAATTAATCTATGGAATTCTCTGCCATGGGTGATGGCCACAAGCTTGGAAGGCTTTAAAGGGGGTGTAGACAAATTCACAGAGAACAGGTCAATAGACTGGTGGCTATAGGCTGCCTCCAGCCTCAGGGGTGATATGTTTTTAAATACCAGTTGCAGGGGAGCAACAACAAGAGAGAAGGCATGCCCTTGCCTCTTGCCTGTGGGCTTCCCAGGGCATCTGGTGGGCCACTGTTTGAAACAGGATGCTGGACTGGATGGGCCTTGAGCCTGATCCATAGGGAGCATAGGGAGAACATAGGAAGCTGCCATATACAGAGGCAGCCCATTGGTCCATCTGGCTCAGTATAGTCTACACAGACTGGCAGCAGCTTCTCCAAGGTTGCAGGCAGAAATCTCTCTAAACCCTATCTTGAAGATGCCAGGGAGGGAATCTGGGACCTTCTGCATGTAAGCAAACATATGTTCTTCCCAGAGTGGCCCCATCCCCTAAGGGGAATATCTTACAGTGCTCACACATGTCATCTCCCATTTATATGCAAACAGGGTGGACCCTGCTTAGCAAAGGGGTAAGTCATGCTTGCTGCCACAAAACCAGCTCTCTTCATTAGAACATATCCCGCAGGATTGTTATTTTGAAAAAAACTGGGTGTCCCCCCCACCGCCACATTTTGTGGCAAGTTAATGCATATAGCTCTTTTTGAGAGTGTGTTTGCAGACCACAACATTTGATTCAACTCAGATGACTCCTTAAAGCCCAGGCATTTATATCTGCAGGATTTATGGGTTCTTGCCCCTACTACATTTCTTGATTTTTGCAGGATTAGCTAAACCACTGTACAAGCTGATGGTAAACATGTTTCATGGAATTGATTGCAGAGATTCACTTGATGCCTAGGAATTCTACTGAGACCACTTTTGTACTTACTCATTTTGACTTTCATAGGATGTACAGATGTTAGCATTAAGTGTATTGCCATGGGAGGTGCTTTTTATCAACTGAAAAACCATGGGGGAGGTAAAATGGCATATGCTGACCACGGGATATACACTAGTAGTTCAGATACTTGCAGACAGGAGCAAAGGGTGTAAGACTATTGTAGCAACAAGCTTAGACAAATTTGGGGCTCGGACGCTGGGCTGCTTGACCAAAGCCTGACTTTAAAAATGGACTCTCATCAAAGTGTTCTTGAGGAAAGGTAATTGTTGCATCCCTGGAATATGATGCACCCTGAACAGAATAATCAGCCAAAATGGGAGTTTGCTTGTTCTTAACATAAAAGATAAAACACCCTGCCAGTTCAGACCAGTCTAGTCCAGTCTACTGGTCTGTTTCACCCAGTAGCCAACTAGATGCTACTAGAGGCTGACAAGCAGCACGTGAGGGCAATTGCCTTTCCACACAGCTGTTGCCCCACAGGAGTTAAGTGTCATACTGCTTCTTGTACCTTCTGAATATGGAGGTTCCATACTGCCAGCATGGTTAATAGTCATTAGTACTATTTGTTTAATCCATCGCTGCTAGTGACCATCTCGACATCTGGTGGCCTACTGTGTGAAACAGGATGCTGGACCAGATGGGCCGTGGGCTTGATCCAACAGGGCTGCTCTTATGTTCTTATGACATCTCCTCCTCTACCTGGGTCCAGGTGGAGCAGGAGATAGGCTATGTGATGATGTCATCTTCACTCTATAGAGAGGGCTCAACCAGGTGCCTTGCCTATTGCAGTATGGCACATATTTTCACTTCAAAATTCCCTTTTAGATTCCTGAGTTGGTCTGAAATTAAGACGATCCTAAGGTCTTGGATCCTAAGGTCCTAGGATCCTCCTATAGTTCCTTCCTGTCTGGTGGTGGGATTCGTAGTTTTATCTAAGGCTGTAGCTATGGCATGACAGCCATGGCAGTTCTCCAACTAGACCCAACAAACAGAACACAGCAGTTGGGAGGGGCCAATATGGTCAGGAAAGAGCCCAACATCGTGGACTATGCACACACCTGTTATTCATCTGTTTTCTGTTTGAACTTTTGTATTAGAAAGACTCTCATTATAATCTGATTGGAACAAAACAAAATTCCCTTTGTCCTTAAGCTGCCCCAAGACCAGCTCTCCTCCTCTTCATATTTCCATATTTCAAGTTAGAAGGCTTCTGTTGTTGTGATTAGTTATTTTAAGAGGAACCACTCAAGACTTTTCTTCTCTGTACATAATGAAGTTTGAAAACGTGGTCCAGCATGCAGGCTGAGCTACTAAATCTCATGAGAAACAGAATCACCTTGGTGTTTGTTTTTTAAAAAACTGCAAAATGCAGTTCTTTTAACCCAATCTCTTTGATCAATGTGGTTGTCAAGATCTTAACAAAATTTTGAATTTGCCCCATCAGAGAATTATCAGAAAGTTAAAACCCTCCCCATCAAATGATATTTTATTGTAACAGAATAAAAGCAATGTTTGATGTTTTATTACCATCTCTCAGTTCTCCTAATAAGACAAAGGCTCACCATATAGTCATCTTTGTGGGCAAGGAACAAAAATATTTTCACAAGAGAATTTGTTCCTTGTTCTTGAGAAGGCGGCTCGAGCTATTTCTGTGACTTGCTTTATCTAAACCATCCTAATTGCAGTGCGGTGCGCTTTGCTCCCTGCCTAAAATCCCTCGGCAGTTTCAGAAGTATGTTTGGCGGCTCCTTTCAGACTGTTGCTCATATTTTTGCAAACTTCCCAACAGACTTTTGTGTGTCACCTAAGAAACAGCTGTAGACAAAGGAGGCGGAAAAAAATCATTCGGCTGAAAAACCGAAGATGCTATCAGTCTTGTCTCCTCTATTCCCATTGCCTAGTGACATGAGAAGCAATTCCTAGTCTTTTTTTAAAATCCAAACTTAGTGGCATATATGAATTATGGTGCTGGTGGTGTGGGGGACAGTTGTCATGGGGTAGGGTTTAAAATTTTGAAATAGTTGTAAAATAGTCCATCTGGCTCAGTATTACCAGCACTGATTGGCAGTGGCTCTCCAAGGTTTCAGGGTGGGGTCTTTCCAAGGCCTACTTGGAGGTGGCAGGGACTGAACCAGGAACCTTCTTTACGCAAAGCAGATGCACTTCCACTGAGTATGGTCCTTCCCCAAGTTAGGTACACAGGGCGTTACCTTCTACTGAGTCAGACTCTTGGTCTGATACTAGCACAATACTGTCAGCTCTGATGGGCAACACTTTCTCCAGGGTTTGGTGCCTTTCCCAGCATGAGCCCCTGGTGGCGCAGTGGTAAGACTGCCGCCCTGTAACCAGAAGGTTACAAGTTCGATCCTGACCAGGGGCTCAAGGTTGACTCAGCCTTCCATCCTTCTGAGGTCGGTAAAATGAGTACCCAGAATGTTGGGGGGCAATATGCTAAATCATTGTAAACCGCTTAGAGAGCTTCCAGCTATAGAGCAGTATATAATATAATATAATATAATATAATATAATATTAAAATATAATATAAGTGCTATTGCTATTGCTACCTGGAGATACCAGGGATTGAACCCGGGCCTTTCTGCATGGAAAGCAGATACTCTATGTCCGTGTTTAGGGAGGAGGAATTCTCTAATTGACCTTCCCACCCTCTCGCACTAAATTATAGGCACGGGCATTGCCTCGGAGTTGTGGGGGGAGGGAAGTATAGTCACTCCACTCCTTTGCCTATCAGCGAGAGCAAAGGTCTGAGCTCACTCTGGGAGTCCACCAGATCAACAAACCCATACCTGTTGATTGTCTCACCTTCGGCAGCCCCTGCCATAAGTAAAGCCCCACATTTAGGACACTCCTCCCCGCCTCCAGCTTGCTCCTCCTTGCCAAAATAGTAAAGTATGTGTTCTCCATGCAGAAGCACACATATGTAGGGTGATCTTTTGTTTTGTCTTCTGCTTTCACTCTCTTTTTTGATGATTGATGTTTGGATGAAATTGTGAAAATGGAGCTGAAAATGTGCATCTCCGACAGCTCCTCTTTGGCTCTCTCTCCTTCTTTGTTTGGCAAAAGGCTTCACGCTAAACATCTTTGTTTTATTGACATATGGCAGTTCTTTAATAATTGACAAATTTAATATCTGTCATGGCAGTAGTGTCGGTGCGTCAGCCTTTTTTGGGTGAGTACCTGTCTCAAGACATATAACAACGTGCTGAGATTGCTTTGGTGAGTGAGTGGTGTGAGAAAGGTCACTGTGCAATTATGCTGGGACTAAAACCCTTCCTGCACTGGTGGGGGGGAGCGCGGGGGGCTGGCTGGCAACTTCCCCATTCTATAGCAGTGGTTGAGTGTTTTATTTCAAGCAAAGGGTAGGAGAAAAGTATGTCTTTGTGAGTCTATCTATGCACATATATTGCACAAGAATGAGATATTGGCTTTCTAACGGAAAGCCTTTCTTTTCCTTCATAAATGTTTCTCAGCTGTCGGAGGGTTGTAATTCAGATAATGCATATCTTCCCCACTAAAAGATACAGCAAAATAAATCATATGAACCAGAATAATGCTGTTACCTACTTTGGCCTGGCATAATCTGGTAACTTCTCAGAAGCTCTCGGGCCCAATGATTCTTAAACCCAATGATTCCCACAATTTATGGAAGCATGGAGTTGGAGGGTCCTTGTAGGCCATGCAGTCTAACCAACTGCTTGACCTAGGGAATCCAAAGTTAGAGCATCCCAAACAGATGGCTGTCCAGCCTCTGCTTGATGACCTCACACAATTCATTCTTTGTCTCCCTGACTCTCCCTTGAACCCTGACTGGTTGATCTGGACCTCTGCTCCCTGTGCATGTATCCCCCCACAATGAGCCTTCTCTTATGTGTTGCTGCCTGCTTGTGGCAATTCCTCTGCTCTCCAAAATGGTAATTCCCTGGCTCGCTCTTGGTACTCAAGAGAACTCGGTGAGTACTTCAGGGAGTGCTGATGAACTTCCTTTAGCATAGCAGCATCCATTCTTGGCTTCCCCTCCCGCTGCCTCAGGTTCATTTATTTATTTATAGTGTTTCTACACAGCTCTGATGGCTCTCAAATCAGTTCACCATAATAACCAAGCAATTATACATGATATCAATAAAGACAATGCCATCATCAATCACAAATGAATGAATGCATAAAGGCAAACAACAGAGAGAACAATTACAACAAAGACTCTGAACTCCCAAACTATCAGTAAAATCAAATAGAAAAGCCACACACAAGTAGACCTTTACACTCCTCTGCAAGGAAAAGAAGGAGGGTCCCAACCTGTCCCAGTCTTGAGGTTCCCTGTGCCGGCCAGTTGCACTGGGCAGTCTCTTGCCTGCTGCAGACATGGACTGCCGATCCCCTGTGGCCTCTGATCCGGAGGCAGCAGCAGGCTGCTGGGGAGGCAAGCCGAGAGCCAAGTCGGCGCCCCGACATACTGCCACCGGCTGCACAAGCAGTGCTGTCTGGGGAAAGAGCTGGAATGCCGGAGGGAGCAAGGCAGGGAATGGTGCAAACAGCATGGGCGGAACTGCTGGGCTGCAAGATGATGGGGATGGATCTTAGGAGAGGGCAGAGAAGAAGCCAAGAAGGAGGGGTGTTGGGTATGGGTCAAGGGGAGTCCCCCTTCCTTCACAGACCATTTCCCCAATGGAAAGTGCTCCCCCCAAGTTGCCATTACCTATGGGGTGTGTGTGGTGGGGAGGGGAGACAGGCATCTGTTTCATCAGACCCCTTGGCTCCTTTAAGTGCATTTTAATAAGAGTCAGGAGATTCAGATACAAATCTCTGTGGCTGCCCGGGGCTTTAGAATATGCTCCATGCTGAAATAAGAGCATCTCCTTCTCTGTTCGTTTTTAGGAAGATCCTGAAGAATTGCCTGTTTCCCCAGGCTTTTAATTTTAATATGCTTTTTACTCATGGAGAATGTTTACCTGTTCAATACATTTTACCTGTTTTTATGCTGTTTTTATATTATATTTTAACTTGTACACCAGCAGGATATTTCTCTATCAGGCAGTATAGAAATACAACCAATAGATAGATAGATGTCCCCCATCCCATCTGTTTTGGACCTAAGAACTTCAGCAGACAGAAATACTGAGAGGAGGAGGGGCACTGAAGGAGGAAAATAGGCCCAATTTTTGCCCTGTTTTCAGGTTTTTTGCCCCCTCCCCATTTAAACACAAAAGGAAACTTCAAAACCCAAAAGTTCCAGGATAAGCCTCACAGATCTGACCTGCATAAAACAGAGAACAGAAAATTCCAAAACTATCATTTCTAAATACATCAGCATTACTAAATATGCAAATAGCTGACATTTACTGTGCTTTGTTCTCCATTTCCCCAAGATAGAATTACCGGGTAATTGATGGGTCTTTGATATCACTCTGAAAATGTTTACTTTGTCTTTTTATTTGATCCATTTTGGAGAACATTTAGTTACACTAAGTGAAAGAGCTTATTACAATAACCATCATGGACATTACTGCATAAAGCTTCACAATGTGCAGGGTGAGGCCGTTCATATACCCACAGTATCCAAAAATGGCAGAAATGTGCTGGTAACTACTATAAAGATTCTGATGGTTCCTGTATCCACTGCCACCATTTTGCTTGTTTCAATAGTTCTTTCCTATTGTATCTATTGCCCTTAGGGTTGCCATGTCCCCCAGAATTTAGGGTAGCCATGAGATTTTGGATCCTCCACCTGGCTGCTAAATTCCACCCGGATTTACACAGATTTCAAATGCGCTGCCTGGATTCCCCAAATTTTACTCTGGATCGGATCACATGGGAGGGCAGAGAAGGAGGGGAAAGTATACAAATCTGTCAAATAAGTGAGTAAATAATGTGCAAATTAGTTGCTGCATAATTTGCATAATATGCAAATTAGGCCACCCGGATGTGGGGAGCTTGGATATGGCAACCCTAACTGCCCTTGATAGCAGGAATATGCTATAGGCACGGGGTATTACTCCAACCAAAAAAGTCCAAGTATTTTAAAGAGGATGTATTCTTCCATAAAGAAAAACCAACAAAAACAGATAGTCCTTTCCAAGAAACACACAGTCCCAAGAACAACCAGTTGCAGGTAGCTCTCCTTCAGTCCGAGTCCCTTTCTCCCAGCTTCTTCCTTGGCCAACCAATTCCACGGCACCCACTTATAGAATTCGCCCCATCAATCTAAGAAACTGGCAAGAGTTGCCAAACTTAACTCACGAAACTGCTAGACTAAACACCATGTAGACACATCAATGATCTGTAGCCAGTCAGTTCTCCACACTCCCAGCCACACTTAGCCATCTTTAACGGAGAAGGGAATGGCTCATTTCTAGAGCCAGTCTAAGCGGCGTGAGGGCTAAGCTCTCTCCCCAGCTCAAATCAGGGCGGCTGACAAATGTGTGCTGGTCTTGGTTGACTCTCTGACACGTCTCTGGACCTCTGTGTAAACCAGATTGGAATGTGATCCTTTAACTGAGGTCTGTTACAGGTAACAGATCTCCGGTTATGGAAGTGCTTCTTTCAGACACAAACTCAGAGGCTTTCAAACTCCCTGCGGCACCTGTGTTTCTCCCTAAATCAAGGTGGGATTTTGAGCCGGGGGGAAAGAATATTTGATGGTGGCAGATGGCACTTCATCTAGAGCTGATTTAAAAGTTAAGTTTAAGTGAAACTTTGTGGACTGTCAACACTTCCATGAAGCTTTTCTCACTGCGTTCTCACACATACATGTCTGGGAAATGATTGGCAACTGTCTTTGAACACAGATTCCTTGATGCAATACCCGTCTAAACCATATTGAGTTCCTCTGAGTAACTTGATGTTCTGCTAGGGAACCAAGGCAGTCATTTAGTGGGATACTTCTGGCTGCATTTGCTGTGTGCGGCACAATTCATTATTATTTTGCTACACAGAGTACATGTGCACAGAAACAACCTTTCTCAAATTTCACCCAGCCTAGCTGACACATTTCTGGCCAGGTGCTTTCTCTGCTTTTGCACGTTGCAGTCTTGAAAAGAAGAGGAGAAACGTAACACAGCATTGGAAATTAGAAAAATTGCCACACACCAGGTTTTTAAGGCAGTGCAATACATTTCCTGAACTTAACAACAATAATAATAATACATTAAGATGTGCTTTCTTTTCTATGTAATATGGGATCTTCTTCACCACTGGCCCCACTGCCCGTTGAGATCATTTGGAGTGGCTTGTCTGCAGTTGCCACTGGCTCATATCGTAGCCACACAGGGACTAGCCCTTCTTTGTTGCTGCCCTGAGACTCTGGAATGCACTTCCTGCTGAAATAAGAGCCTCCCCATCTCTGGCATATTTTAGAAAGTACTTAAAGACATATCTCTTCACCCAAGCTTTTTAATTTGACAGTAGTTTTAAATGGTTTAAAGGTTTTCATTTTCTGTGTTTTACCTGAACACTAGCCAGCAAATCAGCAGGAGAGGAAGAGGGAGGGATGCTGATTGACACCCCACTCCCCTCCTGGAGAGGACTCATCCCCATTGAAGCCCTTTCACTTGATCATATGGGGATGGTTTGGCGGGTTAAAGAGCTCCTACCCTGGTAGCCACAGACAAGCAGAACTTCTGTTTGGGTCTGCAAACTCAGTGTACACACAATTAAGACAGCTGAGGTCTCCCTTGCAGAAATCAGGATCTGGGGCCTCTTCAGATCAAGTCATCAATCCCAGCATGCATTGCACTGCCAGTAGACTGGAAACCCTCATTGCATCATCATCAGCTGTCCTCTGATTGACCACAAAATGGCAGCAGGTGGGTTCAACCCTTACTGAAGGTGCTGCAAGCAACAGGCGTGCATCACATGCAGCATGAGTGCCTGATGTACCCTCTCTCTCTCAAGGTCACCTTAATTTTTGCAGTAAGTGTGCTCTGCAGAGTGGCACATTCATGGATAGCAGCCTCTGTAGCCACAACACTCTATTGTAGACATGGCTGCTGCTTGCTGAGATCTCCTACCAAATGCAAATGCACCCAGATGACCAAAACACTGTGATAGGAGCACTCTCTTTTCATCTTATCTGGGTAAAGAGCAGGGTAGAGGATCTGGGTTACACAGATTTGAGCAAGGTGGGTTGGAGGAATTCCCATGGGATCACATAAGCATTAATAGCTGGACTTACTGCCTCTACCCTCTTTTGGCTGGTTGTGAGAATGGGCTCTTTGACCTCTCAAAAGCTTCTGGCTAGAAACAGGAAGCTGGATTAGATGGGCCCTTGGTCCCATCCAGATCGGCTCTCCTTATGTTTTCTTTACACCTATATAACTTAGAGTAGGAATCAAATAGAGAGGCTCTTAAATGTGACATTAACTCCTGTCAAGAGCTCAGCAGAACAGTTGACATTTTCAGTCTGATTAACCATTTAGGGTGGCTGCAAATGGCTAGAAGAGCTCCATTGTCTTCATGCTGAACTCTTAATTTGCTTCTTTAATGGGCTGTGACTCATATACATTAATGGCTTTTGGTTTTCAGTGCTTTTTGCAGGGCAGATCATTTATTTCAGATAATCGGTGGCAAATTGGTTTTGGGTGGGTTAGGGATTGTTACTTCAAATGTACCCTTTTGGCCTCTGCCACCATCTTGGAAAACTTGCTTTCATTTCCTGTCACATCACAGTAAAGCAGTCCACACGATCATAAATGGGGGTGGACAATCTCCTACGCAGGTTCAAGAGCTATCCGCATTCCCAATTTTCTGTTGTCTGTTAGGTACAACAGACAACAGAAACAACTAGGTAGAAGGAAAGAGTGATCACCCGTGAGACAGGAGATGAAAGCTAGGAGGAGAGCTGGTCTTGTGGTAGCAAGCATGACTTGTCCCCTTAGCTAATCAGGGACCACCCTGGTTACAAATGAATGGGAGACTAAAGTGTGAGCACTGTAAGATATTCCCCTCAGGGGATGGAGCCACTCTGGGAAGACCATCTAGGTTCCTGGTTCCCTCCCTGGCAGCATCTCCAAGATAGGGCTGAGAGAGATTCCTGCCTGCAACCCTGGAAAAGCCGCTGCCAGTCTGTGAAGACAATACTGAGCTAGGTAGACCAGTGGTATGACTCAGTATATGGCAGCTTCCTATGTTCCTATGTTGAGCAGGAGGGCCCTGTCTTATCCAGCACTTCAACAAAGAAGGAGGAGGAAAAGCCGCCTTGCCCTGTTCGTGTCTCATAGATGATCACTCTTTCTCACTTGTTGTTTGCAAAGAGATGATTGAATACTGGGAGTGCGTACAGCTCCTGAAGCTGCGTAGGATCCTTGTCCTATCCAGTCTATGATCGTGTGAACTGCCATAGTGAATATCTTCTAGCTGTCCCCGCTCTTTGAGAGCGAGAGAATATAATT
Source organism: Hemicordylus capensis (assembly GCF_027244095.1). Lineage (NCBI taxonomy): Eukaryota > Metazoa > Chordata > Lepidosauria > Squamata > Cordylidae > Hemicordylus > Hemicordylus capensis. Next base: position 27,977,540 of record NC_069667.1, read on the forward strand.
CCCATGCAGCACTGTTAACTGATATGGATAAATTCTGCAATACTCTATTCAGCTGTGAATAAAGAACGTTTATTATGAATAGAGAAAATAAGGTCTTTGTGATGTCTGTGAAGGTCTAGGGTTGTCTTCCATGAGAATAACAACTCTATGCCCATCCTGGTTGCAAATAGATGGTTTTGAGCTGGTATTCCTTAGAGAACTGACATCCTATATACCTGGAAATAATTGCAAGGAAGACATTCTGCCGTTGAATTGACAGGCCAAGGCAGGTTAATTTGCAAATGCAAGGGCACACAACTGAATTGCCTGTTAATGCTGCACCCTGAAAACATTCAACCACATCACAGGGACGATTAGTACGTCTGATACAGCAATAATAGTAAGCAATTTCAGATGCACAGAGATTTGTAATGGAAGAAACCAGACTGCCTCTATCATAACTTAAGTAGCCAGTCAACTCACAGAGCATACCACATCATTTACCTTACTCATAGAGCATAACACAAAAGCTAGATGTTACACAGCGCATACCACATTAGCCTGACATTAATTCACTGCAACTGATAACCATATTCCTGGCTGCTAAGGCAATGTCTTCACTGCAGATTAGTTTCATTCTCTCTCTGCTCTGATATTGGTTTACTATGCTTGCAAAATATTTATTTCTACTTTCCCATTCTTCTCAGTTGTTCAGGGGGTAGGATATTTGAAAGCACCTAAATATGGTTTGATGAGGGGTGACATCAGAGGAGGGTTGGAACCCCCAAATCTGGCCCTTCTCCTCAGAGTTGCCTTGTTTCAGCCACCATTGTCACCCTAAGCTTTAGAGGGTTTTGGAATGGTGCCCCTTTTTGGAAATGAAATAAGGAGCAAGCCTACCTCCTAAGTCCTATGAATAACTTCCAGATCAATCACTTCACCCATTCTGGTTTTTTAGGTGTGCCTCTAAAATGTTTAAAGTGTATACTTTAAAAAATATAACATGTGAATGCAAACAATCAGGAGTTGCAAATAAGAAGACCATAACAGTTCACTTAATGAACTGGGATTGGATGCAGCTCTGCATCACATGGGCATTCATTGGCCAACAGAGTTTGCTGCAGTCTATGATGTCAATCTGGTTCTACTTACAGGCACGGATGACCACCTTCTACTTCACGGTTTCACAACTTTGGCCCTCCAGCTGTTTTTGGACTACAGCTCCCATCATCCCCAGCCACAGTGGCCAGTAGCCAGGTATGATGGGAGATGCAGTCCAACAACTGCAGGAGGGCCCAAGTTGTGCAGCCCTGGTTTACTTTCTTAACCATGAAGTTCTGCTGCTTTTGTCCATGGGTAGTGAAAGGGGCAATTCAGCCATTGCCTAAAAAGGGTAGCAGAGCACTCCTCCTAGCAGCAATTGACTGGTGGCTGTCATGCCCCCCCCCAACAGTCCTTTTGTGAGAAGCTGCATTATGAGCTCTCCCACCAGCCTTGCAAATATTTTTCAGTAAAGCATGTAAGAACCAGAGGTAATAAATAGTGCACTGTGTGAAGAGTACCTTTGGTGCCGCCCTCTGGTTAGTTTGTTAGTGTTGCCAGGTTATGTGGTTCATGCAAGCTCCGCACAGTGGCCCTTCAGGTAGGAGCCATGGGTGACTGCTCACTTTGCCCACCCCTAAGGCTGGCTCTTGTAAGAAACAAGCTAACTCTCAATCAAGCAGAGGAGATTTAACCCATCACTCACTTCCGTGCCTTTCCTTGGACTAGAACCAGTAGCATTATGCAATGAAACATTTTTTAAAAGGGTAACACAACCTGTTCACTTCACACAACTCTCAACCTCAGGGTAGGAGGCCTTCTTGTGCCCTGGTTTGCATGGTTGTGTGAACCCATGAAAATCCCTCCAACCCAGGTTGCTCAAAGCAGGGTAGGCCAATTTTTGTACCCTGCTCTTAACCAAGGTAGGAGGAGAGGAGAGCTCTTCTACCTTGTTTCTCTGGCCATGTGCATCCACTCACTTTTTCTATCAGCACCAGGCCTGGAAAGAATAGAGAGTTGTGGCTACAGGGACTGCCATCCATGCATGTCACTCTGCAAAGCACACTCTATGATCCTGTACTTGCAACAACTTCAGCAGGGCTGGGTCTGCCTTCTGGCCCTTCAGGCAGCTACTGATATAACAAGACTTTCCAGGCTACTGGTAGTGCAAAGCATGCTGGGAAGGCCTGCAAGGCCTTTGGAGGACCACCTATGCTGCCTTCCCGCTCCCAGTTTTAGAATGGACCCCTCACCTGGCTTAATCATGTGTTTCCTGGGTTTGCAGACCCAAACAGAGATTCTGATTATCATCTGTTGCTACTAGGGTAGGAGCTCTCTAACCCTCACAACCATATTGTTGTGTAAAAGGCCCTGTTGTAAAATGGATATGGTTTGTAGAATTCTGCTTTTCATGGCTCAGAATGTGTGCCCTGAGAGCAGAACTTGGATTTTCAGTTTATTTTGGTACATGACCAGAACATTTCTTCCTTTCTAGTCCACGGAGCTTTGCAGCTTCATAGCAAAGCTTGTACAACCCAGTCAGAGATTGTGCCTGGAAAACAAACCCTATTGCTTAATCCTGGCCGATTTTATATTTTAAAAAGTGTGCACATTCAAAGGCTTGTTTTTAAAGATTTAGAGAGTCAAATATTATTCCTGGTGAGTTACCGTGTAGTAAGAGGAGATAAACTATAAAAGAGAAATTCTGTTCCTCATAGCAAAGGAAGTGCATGTCATATTTATATAATAGTGACTGTGGCTGCGGTGTGATTACCGCTCCCTATCACTACTGTGCAATGCCCCTCACTGGGAAAAGAGTGGAGGAGCGCGACTTACTGTGCTTGTCAATCAATCCAGGAGAAGTGGAAAGAGGTAACGACTGCCGTTCTTTCAGTCTGGTCCTAGGGGGACACACCAGGCAACAGTGGAAATGGTGAGTTGATTAAATGGGACTTAATGGGCTACATTTCTCATTGTGGCTCCAATTTGTTGCAAGCGTTTAATTGTGTAAGGGAGCCACTTCAACATCTAACAGATTGTTGGGATCATTATTGTTGCACTAATTGGTGACAATCAAATACAGCAAGACCCAGAACAGCACGTAAGAGCACGCCACGCTCGGGTGCTCCAGGGCCGCCCTGGAAGAGGCTCAAAGCTGGGGAGCTTAGCTTTTCCTGCCCATGGGGACATTTTCAGATGCCCTTTCAGTGCTAAGCAGGAATGGTTGCTCATTAGGGCAGCCAGAAAACCAAATCAACTGTTGACTCCTTCTCATGTGCCGTTATTATGTAACATGGTAGTTGTGCCTTTGAAACTGTGTTCTGGGGAATGGTGGGAGGGAGTCACTTGCTAGCTCATGTTTTTGTCTTTGCTTCAGCTAACATTGCACCTTCCAGAGAGTGGCACTTGGTTCAAATTCCTACTGTTGTACAACTCGCACTATGACCCCTTCCCTACAAATATAGTTGTGTCCTGTACACTCATTTGGAAGCTGTGACAGCGTTGTTATTGTTTCTGTGCAGCAAGACTGCACAACTTCAGCCCTCCAGCTGTTGGACTACAATTTCCATCATCCCTAACTATTGGCAAATGTGCTGGGGATGATGGGAGTTACAGTCCAACAGCAGTTGCGGGGGTTGAAGTTGTGCACCCCTGCTCTACAGTAACTGTGTTGCTAGGTACAAGTGTGTGTTCTCTTTCTGCCGTATCTCATATGTGGCAGGCATCCAGACTGGACCTCAAGGCTCATTACTCAGGAAATATCTTGGCTAACCAGGTAATCTTCAACATATCCCTTTGTGGAGTTCAGACATGTGGGGAGGAGGAAGGCAACAGATGTTCTGAGTAATCTGAACACACTCCTGGTTTGTATGAGGCTCTCATCAGCTTAATATACCTGAGGCATTCTCTACCACAAGATATGGTGATACATATACTATTACAGATACTCTTAAAAATGCATACAATTCATGGAGAATAGGTTTATCCACTATTAGCAAGTATCAGTAAATGGAATCCTGTTTGCCCCTGAATACCACTTGCTGGGTCAAGAGGTCAAAGATGATCATAATATATAACTAGAAGCTATGATTCAGAAGCCATAAGCCTGGCCAGGGATCAGAGCTGGGAAACTGAGCTGAGAGCTGGATCCAAGAGTTGAGTCAAGAGGTCCAGTCAGAGCTGAGAGGTCAGAACCAGAGACCAAGCCAAGATTCAGAACCAGGAAGGCCATACTTGCCAGGTAAATTCCTGACAGGAACAGGAAGCCTTGGCAGCCCTTTCTGTTGAGGGGAGCGAATGGCCAATGAGTGGGCAGGGTCATTCCAGTAGCTGGGGGAACCATTTGTTGTTTTGGAGATGCTCCAACCATACCATGCATCACCATGTGGTGGGCAGCTTGCTAAAGAGGGATTGCCATGCGTGTGGGCTGCGCTGGGGGGGGGGGCAAGCAGAGGTGCCAGTCCCCAGGCCGGTAAGTGCTTTTAACTACTTTTCTTGCTCCCCACCCACTTTTGATGTCGAACTGGTCTGCCCGAACTCGACTTGGTTTGGTTAGATTGTAAACTGAACTGTCCCCCAGTTGGGTTCATGACTGAGATGCTGAACTGGCCCGGTTCATGCACACCCCTAATCTGCATGCAAAGCAGATGCTCTACCAATGAGCTACAGCCCCTTCCCCAGTCCTCCCTCCTGCTGGATAATGCCCTGCCCATATGTTTTCAGAAAGAGGTGAGATCAATGCCTGCCTAGCTCCACTGCACTCCAGCCGGGAGAAAGTAGCGCCTGTATCCAAAATGGCGGCTTCATCTTGGAAGGTACGCTTCAGTCCTTCCCAAATGTTCCTTGGCACTCTGTTTGGGAATCACTGGCCTATTTCAGTCACTCTGTGTTCATATCTCTACTAGTTTTCAGTTCCAAGACAGAAGTAATGTTATTAATATTACACAGAGTTTTGAATGATTTAGCAGACCCTGCACCCCAGCAGATGGTGTGACTTCACATGCTGTGTGCTGGCATCCCACAACCATACCGTGACTTTAAGATCGGTTGAGGTTATTCCTTCTGTAACATGTGGTAACAGATTGAGCCAGCCAGGTGATATTGCAAATTGTGTTTCTGCCCCATAAAGTACTCCAGTTGGGAAGCTGTTTTCATAAAGATCATGTCAGCAGAGGGAAGTCAGCAGCAGAGGTGCTAAATAAATGAACGATTGTGAAATTGGATGATGACAGACAGTGTAGGAGTCAGTTAAAAATCAAGGGATATACTCATGTCCATTCTGGTTCCGACTTCTCCTTTAAAAATCCCTTGGCTGAGAATGCATTGCAGAGAGAAACAAACTTTCCCTGCACAAAGCACATTTTTTTAATCTTTCCTAAACCATCTTCTGAACTATCAGCCTCCTTGGCCTTTATCATTAAATCATTTCCATCATGCAACCTAGACTGACATTTCAGAAACTTCGGCTCTTGATAAGACAAGCAACAGGGTGGAAAGACTCCATATCTCTGTCTGCATTTGTCCGCCTTCAATTCTGTTTCTTTCTGCCCACCTCTCCAGGTGATCAGGATTGCTTTGCTTTTTTTACCCTGTCTGCTAGACAAGTGTTCCCCAACCACTTGTAGTTTATGGTTTATTGTCATTTTAATGTTTCTATTGGAAACCTCCTTGAAATATTCTTTGACAGGCAGTATAGGACTGCAACAATGAATGGAGAAGAGCTGGTCTGGTGGTAGCAAACATTACTTGTCCCCTTAGCTAAGCAAAGTCTGTCCTGGTTGCATATGAATGGGAGACTTTATGTGTGAGCACTGGAAGATATTCCCCTCTTAGGGGATGGAGCCACTCTGGGAATAGCATCTAGGAATTCCCAAGTTCCCTCCCTGGCAAGTTCCCTCCAAGATAGGGCTGAGAGAGACTCCTGTCAGCAACCTTGGAGAAGCTGCTGCCAGTCTGGGTAGACATACTGAGCTAGATAGACCAATGGTCTGTCTCGGTATAAGGCAGCTTCCTATGTTCCTATGAATAGATAAATAAAGCTTGCAAGGGTCATTGTTGGAAAGGGACTGGTCTCCCACTCCAGAGACATGGGGCCAGGTCGTATCCCTCTTAGTGCTTTGGCTCAAGTGCTGCAATACCTTAAGTTACCTGCCTTGGTTCACATTCTTTCTTCCATTCTTAACTCTCAGGTGCAGTCTCCCATGGCATAGACTGCTTTTAGTTCTCACTTCCAATAGATCTGTCTGTGCATTGGTGAATATTAAGTTTCTCTGTAGGCAGAAGCTTCAAAAAAACTGTAGTGCCTTATGAATACTTCCCTCCCTCCCTCCCTCTTTCTTTCTTTCTTTCTTTCTTTCTTTCTTTCTTTCTTTCTTTCTTTCTTTCTTTCTTTCAACTTCATGAAGACCCGAGAAATTAATAAGAAAGTGCGGTGTGTAAAGGAAGATAGAAATGCTTGATTGGGCCTTCATCATTCTTTCTCACTAGCAATTTCCAGGCATTATTTCCTATTGCTGACCTGTCAATCAAAATGAATTCTGCTTTGTGATGCTGTTAGTGCCGGTGTTTTGTTTTTAAAAAGTGTTTTTATTTAAAGAGAAAAAAAGAATTGGATTAACAGGCAGGTCCCTAACATATGAGAGTGAGATTGCTTAATCAGATTTGCTGGTAAAGACCGTGCTGCTGAACACTATTAACAGCCTCATGAGGCTTATTGAGTAATTCACGTAGCAGGCAAGAGCCTTGCTGTCTGGGATGGGTCTATCTGGGGACAGATGTAAATATCATTTTGACAGAAGAACCTCTGGTCATCTGCTGGGGCAGCAGTGGCTACTCAAGCTGCATTGGGTAAATAGCATACCGCCCAATCCGTCTCCTGCCATGCATGCAAATGAGGGATTCTTCTGAAATGCTCTTCAACCAAATGTCTTCCCAGATGTTGGTTGATCTGGCCTTGCTTTCCATGGGAACGCACTAGGAATTCTCCCATTGTTCAGTTTGCATTCCTGAATTGTGCTCAGAATTATGGCCATCTGCAGGACTTTTCCTGGACGCGGGGGCAAGGGCATAAACCTGTAATCCTATACCCACTTATCTGGGAGTAAACCCCATTGAATTCAATGGAACTTGCTCAATCTGGGGGTGGGGATGAATACCCCCTCTTGCTCTTGTCCCCCTCCCTGCTCCCGGACACCCATGTCAAGAATGAGCATAAGAACAGCCTTGGTGGATCAGGCCCAAGGCTGATCAGAGTCCATCATTCTGTTTCACACAGCAGCTCACCAGATATGTTAGGAAGCTGCACAACCAGGAGATGAAAGCATGGCCCTCTCCTCCTGCTTTCCCCCTGCAATGGGTACTTGGAGGCATCCTGCCTTTGAGCATGGAGGTAGACTATAGCCATCAGGATTAGTAGCCACTGATAGACATATTCTCCATGGATTTGTTTAAGCTCTGCTTAAAGCCACCCAAGCTGGGTGCCATCACCACACCCCATAGCTGAGAATTCCACAAGTTAATTGTGTACTGTGAGACAGAGTACTTCCTTTTCTCAGTCCTAGTATATGCACACTTTGCTGGAGCATTGAGTGCTCTCTCTCTCTCTCTCTTTCTCTCTCTCTCTCTCCAGGAAGCTCTGTTCATTCCTATTTCCTTTTCTTCCCCTACATTACTGATGCACAAAAAAAACCAAACATTGTCCATTTTGCCAAGTGTCCACTGTCTGGCTTCTAAATCTTTGGGTTGGCTCCAAGTTCCAAAGATCTTTGGAGGAGGAGGTATACAAGCAATTTCCGATAAATACATAAATAAATAGCCAAGGCTTGCTGTAAAGGATTATTTAATTTCAATAGGACTACTTGGGAGTAATTTAGTCTGGATGCCAGCCCACTTGCTTTAACAGAACGATCCTCCCAAGTTATCAACTAAACACTGCAGGGTGACTTGTAAGTAAGTCCCATTCATTTCAATAGGACTTACTCCCTTGCAAGGATGCATATAATCACAGCCCTTCCCCTTTCAAGTCTGCACATCAGATTTATCTGGTTTCTGCGGCTGGCCTCACTATCGGCTTATCAGTCTCTCTGCCAAAGGAAGAACATTCCTTATGAAGAAGAAAGCCTTTTCACGGCTGCAGAGATAGGCAGCTACGACCCCCAAACACTACTGAAGCCTCCTGTGCAAGAACTACAGGTAAGAAATCACTCATTCTATTTGATTACAGCACATTTCCAACCCCCTCAAGAGCAGGCTTGGCATCTTAGAATAAAGTTTATGAATCGTTCTGCGGAAATGAAATCAGCCTTTTGAAACATATTTTGTGCTGGCGACGGCAGGCGCAAGACAGAAAGCTTCCGTTTGAAACCCTTAATAAAATATAAGTGTTGGATAACTGGCTACATGCTCCCTCTTTGAGAAAGTTTCATCAGCTTGGGGACCAAGTCCTGATAAGAAATAGGAATGCATTTCGACATCAAAACCTTGAAGAAATGCAAAGCAGAAAAGCGAGACAGCTGGAGGTAACTTGGAGGAGGAGAGAAACCTGTCATCCATACCGATGACCTGCAGAGAACAGCCTTATATCCTCGGAAAGGGAGGCATATGCTGAAAGATAAACCCAGGTGGTGGCAGCAGGGAGGGCCGAACTTTTGGGCATGGGATGGTCAGTGAGAGTCACTGGTGGATGTCGTACTAGGGACATGGGCTAAGTCTGGAACTTGTGGTCCAGGCTAGGGTTGTGCTACTGCAGAACAGCTGTACCACTGTGGCACAACTCCTTTGTTTTAAAGTGGAACCTCTGCACAAGGGTGCAATTCTGCAGATCCCTGCTTTTAGTGCCACTCTGGCCTTCTTGCATTTGTGAAATGTTGCTTGTTACACAAGTCACAGTTGAGGAAAGTAACGGAGCATTTTGACCTAGCTGTGGGCTGTAAACTGAGGCTGCTTTGGAAGCTTTCCTCACGACTTGCCTGCTCCCGCCCCACCTCCTAGCTGCTTCATGGCTGGAACCCAGAGGGAAGGCGTTTAACCCTTTCCAGCCTCTCCAAGCAGCTCCTGAGCTTGTGAGCTCTGCAGTGACCTCCAAGACACCCTGATTACATGGCGGAGACAGAAGAAAAGGAGAACCACCCCAGCACTGCACAGAGAGACCTTCAGTCCAAGCACACACCCCACACCCACACAAGCCCCAGGTGGGAATAGGCAAATCTGAACCCACACATGCATGGTTGCTGAGGGTGGTGATACGATGTCTTTTTAGGCAGCTTTCTGCCAAAGGGGAGCATGGAGTGTACTTTGGAAATTAATGTGTCTGGTTCATCATACATTATACATAGACTTGCATATGAGAATGAGCTGTCAAAACGAAATGATCACAGACGGACATGGTATATCACATAACATCAGCTCAGAAGCCACAATGCTTTCCGAAGAAATCTTGGACCTCAGCTGTATAGACATTCAATAATTGAGTGATGGATTTTTACCTGCTCTCTGCATCAAAACTTAGTCATGGCTTGAGCAGAACCATGGGAGGCTAGCTTCTTGTTCTACAAGACAATAACAATGAATGCACATAGGTTGGAGTCAGAACTAGCCATCACTGTGACATCACTTATCACATATCCACTTATCACAGACTGAAGGTCTGGAAATGGATGAGGTGGACTGAGGTATTATGAAAGTCGACCTCACATTCTACGGCAAGACAGATGACGTAGCTAATTAGACATTGAGGAATTCTTTGCTCCCAGCAGACTCATCCTCCTGCAAAGCTATCTCTGGGATTGGAGATGGCTTACAGCCTCCTTCCATGGATATAATAACCTGGCGATCAAAATAATAGACAAAGAATCAGTAGAAGCCCGGTGGAACTTCAGATTTTGAACCCTATCCTTGCTATGACTGCTTTCTACTGTAAAAAGTGTGTGTGTGTGTGTGTGTGTGTGTGTGTGTGTGTGTGTGTGTGTGTAACAACGTCACAGGCAAAATTACAAATGGGAAAAAAGAATTTAATAATGGATGTACTTTCTCCCCCCTTTTGAGGTTTAAGCCACAATTTTGTCTCATTACAACTTATTGGGGGAAATCCCAGTAGAAAAACTCCATCTATTATTAAAAACTCCTACCAGATATTCCTAGAAGACCAACTGGTCTGGTTTCTATAGCCTCATATTGCTGTCATGTTAGCTTTGCTTACCACTAAACTAACTTATTTTCTCTCTCTTCCTAGTTTCAATAGAAGAAAAGTGCCTCTGAAATGGTTGCATTTAAAATACCATTTACAGCTATTGCTCTTAGGTGCCCCATCTAATTTCAGTTGTGAGAGTGGTTTTCCCTTTAACTTTTGTGTTCTGATATATTACAAACACACACATTTTCAAGAAAGAACAAAAAAGCCATTTTTCACTTTCACTGTTTCAAACTGTTTCTGCAGAAATTGCATAGTGCACACTATTATTATTACTCTCTCTTTTTAGTTTTAATTTTATTGAGGTTTTTGCACAATGAACATAAAAAGGGAACACAGAATCGGCCTTCCAGCTAAAGATCTGTAGAAGACCCCTGAGGAATTCTGCAAGTCATATTGGAACTTCTTTGACTTTCATTAATATTTTACCTCAGGAAGAATCTCCAAACTTGCTTAGAATTCTGCTTTAGGTGAGATCTAGTGGCAATTAAGGTATGTGTCTACATTTAAGTTGTATGCTTCTTCTGATAGCAGTTCGTGGTTTTTAAAATGTTACTCTGTCCATTTTTTAAAAAAAAAATTGATGCAGAAAGTTCTGAAAGGGGAAGTGTGGCTCCAACTGGGAAAATAGAGGGCCTTTACTGTCATGCAATATCTCCTTCAGATGCAGCCTTGTGGAATGGAATATGATTCCACAAATGGAATCAGTTCTGGAAGAAGAGGAGCCCAAAGGCTGCCGGTCCTAGTCAAGATGATAAAGAATTCTCTGACGGACTCACTGACTGCAAAACTGAGTCCATTCTGGGAAATGAGCCCAGTCGGAGTTGGTCCCAATCCAGTCAACAGAGGGGGCTTCACCATCAGATGCAGCCATATGGACTGGTGGCAGCATGAACTGGTTCAGCTTTGAACTGAGGCGTGATGAACCTCGGTTCGTGCACATCTCTATTATTTGACTACTTTGTAAGCACCTTGGAACATTTTAATTGAAAGGCAGGTTCTAAATTTTAAAAATGAACTAAAGAATGAAGAAATCACCTTTGCTACACAGGACGGGACTTTCTCTCCTCTCCCTCCCTCCCTCCCTCCCTCCCCTCAACTAAACAAAAGAAAATGGACATGGTACCACTGCTGTCACCCAAACAAGGTCAGTGTGAATCAATGAATGTCAGGGTGCTGACCACTTGTGGGTTCCAACCCTGTGGCCAGTGGTTATCCAGAACAGGGTGCTAAATACACCACCCCATGCTCCCTGCTTCCCCTCTTCCTCCCCCTCTCTTTTTCCAAAGTGGGGGCAGGAAGCATCTTGCTGGCACCCCATAACCTCCTGCTTGAGGCAAATGCCTTACCTCACCTCATAAAAAGGTGGCCCCTGCCCATGCTTGAAGAGACCAGTGCTATGAAGCATTATTTTGATGCATATTGTTGTTGTTTCAGGCATTTTAAAAAACAAAAACCACAGAGCCTGGCCAATTCCTTAAAAATAGCCATTTTCCTTCCTACTAAATGAATGAAAAGCCTCTTTGTGGGGGAAAACTAATACTTTTCTTGGTGGAGGCTGTGGATTTAGTGTGAGCAGAACCGGAGGAGGATGAAGTTATATTAAAAAGAGATTTTGAAATAAAATTAGTCCATGGCCCAAAGTCAAAATTTGTTCCTCCACGTTCCAAGGGCTCCATTGACCTGCCAGTCATCCCTTGCGCAGCTCTGCCCCCATTTCCTTAAATGGGAGCTGTATTTACCCACATCATATTCTCTCAGTCCTTGTTGGTGTTGGAGGGAGGGTGGGGAGTGGCAAATGCACCTACCGGATGGAACAAGCTTCCAAAGAACAGCCTATTCCTGAACCGAATACTCTGTAGGAACATTGCTATCAGCAGTAAGCAATGCAAAACCTTTAACCTCATCCAAACATCTCCAAAATGTTCTCCCAACGTTGTAGGCTGCGAACAAGCAATGAGCCCTGGGAAGCTGTTTCAGCCTGGCCCTAGTCATATCTGGAAGAAAAAGACCAGCCAATTAGGCACTTCCAGGCCTGACACAATAATAATATGCTGAATATACCTAAATTGGCGTAGCAGTATCAATGGGAATTCCAGCACGTTGCTATTCGATTACTGAGGCTGTGCACACTCAGCCAATTCACCGTTGTCTGTTCCACTTAGTGTCCCCATGTGAGTCGCACCCCTTGCTGCGTGTAAGAAAGGAAATATTAAAAATATTCTGATTTTTTTTTTTTTAGGGATTGCACTCAGAGTGTTGGCAAATAATGATGGATTATACTGCACAAAACTCAAGTTGTGTTAGTAGTACTCCATTTAATTTTAAATATGCAAGATCCGCAAACACAGATTTCTTTCTTGGAAATAATCTGTGAGTATACAGGGGCGGTTGGATTGATTACCTCCCAACATGAGGTGGTTTTTAACTTTCTCCATCTAGGTATGTTGAAAAGAAGGAAAGGAGGTTATATCCAAGGCAAGCTACTGATGATTACAGGTGGCCATCATTATCTGTGTTTTCATCACTTGCGGTTTCACAAATCTGCACTTGGGCAATATATACTTGACCTCATTATCTGTGGTATGCAGTTTATTGTATCTGCTGTTTTCGGCAGTGCACTTCTGCCTTTACATGGCCGTGCTCTTGCTGGCCCATCATGTGCTCATGGGTTGTGAGAGGAGGACAGCGGAGTGGAGTGCTTTGGTCTGCATGTGTAAAGTGTTTTGTGCTTCTAAAAGCTATTTGGGGCAGTATTTGGCAGCCTTGGGTAGTTTTTGGTAACCTAGGGAGCCATTTTCTGGAACCTCTTGCTGCATTTATGCTGCCCCCGTAAGATGCCAATTATCACTTTTATACATTTAATTTTGATGAAATTGTATTTTTAATTAAAACTTCCAATTAAAAATTATTTTTAATTTTGATAATTACAGCACCATATTTAATTTAAATTGCAATTAAAAATTCAATTAAAATTTAAATTGAAAAATTGATTTAAAATCCATTGAAAATTGGTTCTCCACTCATGCTCTTGATTCTCACACACTCCTCTGTGTGTGGATTCAATTTTGTGCTGCCTCTTTGGCCAGCCTCCCAACCAACCCAACAGGCCAGGGGCTTGTGCTACTAAGTGCTGGACTTCAACTGGGGTGGGGTAGGGTGAGGAGACCATGATTAGGCATTACTGAAGGAGCTGGCGAATGGGAGAGCAGAAGATCTGAGGTGGCCAAGCTACAGTGATGCGCTGCTCCATCCTCATTTCTGCTTTTACCCTGTCTTTTCAGTGGCTTTTCAGTCATTTTCCTGGGCTCCAGAACCTAACACCCCCCCCCCCCCCATTTCCCATTGACTTAAGGTTTAATTATTTGTGGTTCCATTATCCGCGGCTGGAGGCCAGAACAGAACCACCGTGAATAACGAGGGCCATCTGTATGCCAATTGAGTTAATGGAATCAAAGTTCGTCACTACTAATCTCTTTCATTGATTGCAGAGGTGACTGACTACTTTTATTTGGAGAGAGCCCATGGAGAATGTGGTACTATGCAATTTTCACATAAGCAGACAGTATATTAGTTCCCACATACATGTCTGTGGCCTGCTTTGATCACGTATAAGGCAGTTCCCATGACTATTAATGGGGTAGGACAAGCATCTTTCCCAGCTTCAGGAACTGTGTGGTGTGCTCCCGATTTTGGGTTGTGTGCTAGAGAAAACCTAGGTAAGATGAGTGGGGAGTGATTGTCCATGAGACTGGAGCTGGGTAGAGTGGCAATTTAATGAGGGAGGAGGGAAAGCGAGCCTCCCCACCTCCCATCTCACAGATGATCACTCCCTCTCCTCCTCTTATCTAGCTTTTTGCTAGCATGCAATAGAAAATTGGGAGCTCCCACAGCTCCCAAAGCGGGATAGGATGTTTGTCCGACCCCATTAACCATTGTGAGAACTGGCTTACTATTTGCTAACTAGAAGAGAAATGTAAACACATAGGAAGCTTTCTTAATGCCGAGTCAGACCATTAGCTGATCTAGCTCAGTATTGTCTACACCTGGGGCTTTCAAACTTGGGTCTCCAGATGTTGCTGGACTACATCTCCCATCATCCCCATCCAAGGGCCCTTGAGGACAAAAGATCCATAACAAGAATCCCATCCATGTTATCAGTTCTGGTTAAATGCTCTTTAACCACGGTGGCTTGACCAGGATTGCTCAGGGCTCAGTGATTGTGGTTCTCTTTAACTGCACTCCCCCTGATCACAAGAATGCAACCCCAGTGAGGTTTGTTGTCCACTTTCCTGAGTCGGTCTTTAGAAAAGCATCACTAAGGCACATATTTAAGCATCTAGCATTACAGCAATACGAAGGCTTGTCTCATCTCTTACCAGAAGGCATGGTTGCTGCTCTCCCATGGTTTGAACTCTTGTAATGTTCTGAGGCTGGGATGATATGGGATGCACAGATCATATGAAAGCTACCTACACCAGCATTCCATGATCATCGGGGCTACTTGCAGTGACATTGCTGGGGCCATAGCTCAATGGCTGAATATCTGCTTTGCATGCAGAAGGCCCCAGGCTCAGTCCCTGGCATATCCACATAGGACTGGGAAAGACTTTGGAAACCTTGGAAAAGCTGTTTCCAGTCCATGGCAACAATACTGAGCTAGATGGACCAATGGATTGTATCAGCTTGGTATAAGGCAACTTCCTATGTTCCTCTGTATTTGTGTCATCTCCCCCCCTCCCACCCCATTCCATCTGATGCTGACCTTCAAGCATCACTGCAATGGCAACTATACTGTTCTAGTCTGGTAACATCTGAAGTTAGGACTGCAGAAGAGGTGGGTTCCTTCCATGCTAGCTATGTGATTCAGCCAATTGGAGATGTGAACCTAGACCAATGACATCACAAAGCCAAATCAGAGTGACAACAGTGCGCTCTCTCTCTCTCTCTCTCTCTCTCTCTCTCTCTCTCTCTCTCTCTCTCTCAGAATGAGAGAATATTTTCATGCCATTTTATAGTCCTAACTGGACATTTATGATGATGCTACTGACATAGGTCTAAGTGGAACCTTTCCAAGTAACCATGGTTCACCTGGGGTTGCAGGCCTCCTTCCATGCTTGAGCAGACCTTCAGCTCAAGCAATGGCTTTCAAAGTCAATCTCTCCTAGCAGCTATTTTCATATCTAGGCACCCAGTGCTTGCCATTCATTATAACAGCATTATGTTTGGTTCTTGTCCTAGGTAAGGGTAAAAAACTAACATCTGCCAGATGTTATTTCTCATAATTGTTACTCTAAGTTGACTTCTTAATGGCAGCTGCTTTTGATATTAAACCTCGTGTTTAGCATATGGCATCTCAGGTACTAAAATTAAGGGTCTCGCACATCTTGATTGTGTTTATCTGTCCCAAGAGAAAGTGATCTGCTTCAGAAGCATTGGCTTATGCTGCTATTTCTGGAATGTGAACAGCCCCCAGCACTTGTACTTAGTATCATGTACTAAGAGAATGCAGTTTGTTTGCACAGAAATACATTCCATAAAATGTATTCGTTCAACAGTCCATATTACTTTGCAACTCAGACATTAAAATGCAAGAAATACAGCATCAGTTGGGTACCAATTAGTTGGGTGCAAATGAGCTGGGTGTCACGTTAATTTGCAATGGGTGCAAATTAATTTGCCCTCCCCCACAAAAAAAACCTGGAACATAACACTACAGTACTGCACAACACTTTCCAATATTCCATATGAATAATGGAATGCATTATTTGTACCTGCTCCCCACCACACACAAAGAATCCACTGTGCAGACCATAATTATGGTCTCCCATAAACTAGGGGTATGTGAGCCGGCTCAGTTAGGCTCAACAGGTTCGGGGTCGAACCATATCAGCCTCAGCCAGTCCGAGTTCAATCTAAAGCAAACCGATCTGTGGCAACTAACATGACTGCTTTGGTGGCATATTGGAAATATTGGCATATTGGAAAGGAAGGAGATAACCATTCTACAGGGGAATTTTAGATGTTTGTTTCTATTGACGGTTGTTCCTTTGTTTATAGGCATAAATGTTGTTTGAAGCTCAAGTGGTTGTTCTGGGTTTCATCTCTTCTCCCAGATTAGTATACAAGTGGGCTGTGGCTTGTCTTGGCTACACTAGTATGGTGTACCTTTTTACATGGGCAGTCCTGGGTAGGGCAGCATCTGAGGTGAGGCAATGAATGCTGCCTTATCTTTCTCCACTCCCCGGCTGGGGGCCAGCATCCTTACAAACTGACTTTCTGCAAAGGCAAATGAAGGCAGGAAAGTTCCCAGCAGCCTCCTCTTCTCTCCATGTGCTTCTTTCAGGCTTCACAAGGAGTGTGAAAAGAGGAAGGCAACCTTCTTTCTTCTCCCCATGCTCCTTGCAAATTTTGTATTGGCCAAGCTGATCCTAAAGAGTTGCTCCAATTGCAGGACTGATGGCTTCCTTTTCTGGTTGGCTATGTGATTCAGCCCATCAAACATCAGAGAGCCAACTCAGAGTGATAACAGAGCTTTCTGCCCTCTCTCTGAATGGGAGGATATTTCCCCTCTATTTCATACTCCCACCTTCACACACACAAATTGTCACGGAAACCGTGTGAAAATTTTGCAGATGACAGAATTTTTGGCACAGTCCTAATTTTAATAAGTCTGGAGTTACTAATGGTTCCCAACCCCACCGCCTATCACACCTACAAAATTACCTGGCCTCCATTGTCTCTTTCAGTCTCAGCTGCTCAGCAAGCTTAAGTACTCAGAGAAGCTTTTGTACACAATGATGCAGGGGAAATAGGAAGTGGGAGGGTTTCCCCCCCTTCCTTCCTTCCTTCCTTCCTTCCTTCCTTTCTTTCTTTCTTTCTTTTTCTTTTTCCTTTTCCTTTTCCTTTTCCTTTTCCTTTTTTTACTTTTGCTGTTCCTGGCTCTGTACTGTTCCATTTTATCCAAAATGGAATTTACACACAAAGGGAGCTTTATGATTTCTGGAAGCAGGTTACACAACAAAGAAATTTGCAGCGATAGAAGTATAAAAAAATGTCCTAGACTTTAAATGTCTCAGAAGAATGGTTTGTCTGGCAGAACATTGATCCATTAGATGTTAAAAGTTCAGGCCCTGGCTAAAGAACAAGGCTGCATGTTAACCCTCTCTTTGCTTCATGCGGGCGATTAGTCTGACCCCTGTTATGTTCCTGCTTTTTCAACACTTCACTCACAATTCTGAATCCAGCATTTCCCAAGAGTGTGGTTGAATGTTTATTTCTGTGTCGGTAGCCTTTCTAAATCCATCCCAAACTATGACGCTCTTTGAACTAAGCCAGCAGATGAGTTAACTCTCTGCTTCAAAGGCCTTCTCATCAACAGTGAACCTACAACATTGCTATTTTGAGTGGGTAAGCCAGATGTACCCAGAAAAAGAGCAGTAGATTCTATTTTATTATCAAAATGGAAGGAAAAGGTAAGCCTTTCACCCTAACTGGTATGTTTTAAGTGGCATTCCATTTCAAAAGAAGCAGGAAGGGAAGATCTTAGATGAAGGGAGAATATCCTGGTAATTTCTTCTTTGAAACATTATTATGGAAAGGTTAGAGGAGGAGGAGGAGGAGGAGGAGGAGGAGGAGGAGAAAGAAGAAAGAGGGTTAGTGGAGTTGCAGAAGAATACAAGTGCTCTGCTTCCCATTATGGTCTGCCAGGTGCCAGGGATGGGGCTTCACCCGGTGGCAGAGCACATACATTGTGTGTAGAAAGTCCCAGGTTCCGTTCCTCATACCTAGGAAATATCTTTGTCTAAAACCCTGCAGAGCTTCTTCCAGTCAGTGAAGACAATAATGACCTAGATGGAACCAGTCGTCCAGCTCTCTATAGGCAGCTTCCTCCAGGAACCCCATCCAAGCAGGACATGATGGGTATAATAATCCATTTGATCTCTCTCAAGTGGCATTCAGTGTCCGACTGCCTCTTAACATAGAAATTCCATATAGCTATTATGACTAATTCATGGACTAATTAGTTGTTCTTATGGGCAGCTATTTTAATTTGAACTTTTATATGTTTTAATTGTTTTGAAATTTCTTGGTTTGTTTTGTTGTTGTAAACCACCTAGAAACTTTGGTAGTGGGTGGTATAGACATATGTTAAATAAAATAAAATAAAATAAAATAAAATAAAATAAAATAAAATAAAGGATTCTTAATGACATGTTGCATGAGCCAGTAGAATTTCCTCCCCACCCACCTGTCTGAATTTATGGCCAATCTAATTCAGTAGAGCAAAGGCTCCTGATCTTGAGTCCCAACAGGATAAGACTACAGCTCTCATCATTCCCAGCCACAATGTCATTCAGCCATTGGCTCAGGATGATGGGAGTTGTAATCCAACAATATCTGGAGACCCAAGGTTGGGAACCCCTGTATTGATGATCTCAAATTCTAGTATTATGAGAAAGGGAGAAAGATGTCCCTTTCTCTGCTTTCCTGGAACTGTGCAGAATTTTATAATTTTATGTTGTGTCTCCCATTCATTGCCTTTTTTCCTGACCTCAGACCCCAAATGCTTTAGACGTTCTCCTTAAATTCTTAACGCAGGGAACAAGTCAATCAATTCAAGACACTCATGAGTTTTGAACAAGGCTAAATATGCAGCGTGTTTGGAATGGAAAGTTGGCCCAATCGAATGTATTTTTCAGTTGAGTCAGAGTAATTTTGTGCTCACCCAGTCTGGAGGGTACAAAGAGTGAACAGAGGCTTTGAATTGGCAGGACCCTCTTCACACATTTTTGCACATTTACTTTTAATCTGGAAGGAGACAGCGTATCAATAATGGATGTTTCTCTCTTTATTTATTGGTCGGCTGCCAAACGAGAAGCATGCCTTTGCATAGAGACAGCAACATCTCTCCATTAGCTAACGAAATAGAACCATTAACCCTGTTTGTTCGACACTGACCTGCAGGAAACAATCAAAGCAGGGTGGGGAGTGGGGGTGGAGAGAGAGAGAGAGATGGTTGGCTTTCCCCCTTTCTTACTTGTGTTGATTGAGTTGTTTCCAAAGGTGACTTGATAGATGTGTTCCTTGATTTCATGTGACAAGAGTCATTCATTTCTTTTAATTAACCCATTAATTAATTATTTTCAAAGATGTAGTCTTCAACTCCCACTCTAATTATCTCCAAGGTGTCTTACAACAGATTTAAAATACCCCTCCCCCCAAAGAAAGCCCACCCCATTCTGTTCAGTGTCTTTGGGCAGCGTCCAGACTAATGCTGTCCTAATGGAAGACGGGAGGAGAGCAGGTCTTGTGGTAGCAAGCATGGATTGTCCTCTGTGCTAAGCAAGGTCTGATTCAGTTTGCATTTGGATGAGAGACTACATGTGAGCTCTGTAAGATATGAGGCCACAGCTCAGTAGAGGAGCATCTGTGTGCTGCAGAAGGTCCCAGATTCACTCCTTGGCAACTCCAGGTAGGGCTGGGAGAGACTCCTGCCTGAAATCTTGGAGAGCTGTTGCCAGTAAGCGTGGACAATATTAAGCTAGATGGACCAATAATCTGACTCTGTCTAAGGGAGATGCCTATGCCTCTAATGTTTTGCATGCACTGAATTTTTTTGCTGATTCCCTCTTCCTCTGATGCCCCACAAATATGCCCCGGAAGGCTGGTAGAGTGGTGGGACTTTCTGGCAGAAGATCAGCATTAGTCAGATGCTGCCCTTTGTTTCTGTGGCCTGTGGCAGAGTGCCTTTCCTTTGGCTTCCTCAGTCTCCATTGGAATAAGCAGTCCTTCTCACAAGGAGGGGAGAAGTACAGTAAGTTCCCTGCCACTTGCTTATGCTCTTGCTTACCGCAGGAGCCAGACTGGGAGGTGATCTTCTTGGGAGGCAAACGCCCAGTGGCCCATGCGTTTTCTGGCAAGCAGAGAATGACATGGTGATCAGTAACAGCTCAGAGTTTCCCCTGAGTGGTTTCGTGTTTCTAGTCTCCTGAGTGGCTCTGCCCATTCAGGTCAGCCAAGGAGTTTCAGGGCCATGGATTCCTGGCTCTAACTCCTGACTCTTGCTCCATGCCCACCTACTGCCCCTCGCTGTCACAATTTCATGGCGGCCTGCTGGTGGGATATGGGACAGCCTTGCCTTATGACAGAATTCTGGACTAGAGAAAAATTTGGGGTGACCCCCATAACATGTAGTGATGCCCCCATTTCATGGGGGTCACACCAAAAAAGATTTCATGTTTCAGTTGTTGCTTAGACAGTTCTCATTGAATAGCACTCTCTTGTGATTTACATACTTCCCCTCTCCCATTTTCTTCTGAAATTTCTCTCTCTGTTTTATTTTGCTATTTAAAAATAGGCTGTTGACCAGTTCATTCTGCTACTTACATTGATTTCAAGGAGACAACATCGACCTTGTTAGTACTTATAACTCTGCAAGGGACCTCAAATCATACTGTTTATTGGAAATGCATAAGGATTTTTAAAAGCATTAAGACAGCACCTGTCTGCTCCCAGGGTTGAAAACCTGTCAGAGCATTCCTTAGGAGACTAGTTTTTTGTGAAATGATTATCCTGGCGTAAAATTGCCTTTGAACACAGTGCACACGGTTGCAGTTCATGAGCGAACACAATAAAAATGTAGTGATCCAGAACTTTCCCTGATGCTCCAAAGAGGTTAGGCTAGGGCACTCAACCAAGTTCATCATCATTGTCTCATTTTGGGGGGAGGGAGGGAGGGAGGAAAGCAGAGAGAGAGAGAGAGAGAGAATATGAATTAAACAGGCCTCTTCTTGTGGGCTCAATCTGAAAAATGTCAAGTTTCTATATCCAGATAATGATGGGCTTTATTTCAAGGGGCTGTCAGTACCCAAGACTGCAGTGGGTCTTGAAAAGGTGAGCCAAGGGATGCCAGGCAAGGATTTAGTGGCTGGGTTCACACAAAGCAGGGAACCTAAGGTTTCCCCAGCCTGAGATATGGAGGGAACTTGAAATTGGCTCTGCAGATGATCACATATTTTGGTTTGTTGGAAGTTGCTGAGTTGAGCCAGAAGAAGAGCACCAGGAGCACCATCCATATGAGGCAAGGCTCCAGCACCTGGGGCTTTTTAGTTTAGAAAAAAAAAATGACTGAGAGGAGACATGATAGAGGTCTATGAAATCATGCATGGTGTGGAGAGAGAGAAGTTTTTCTCCCGCTCTCAACATTCTAGAACCCAGCCCTTAACCTGGAGATGTTGCCAGGGAGTGACCCTGGAACCTTCTGTCTTCTACTGAATGAGGGGACTCTCTTACAGTGCTCACATATAGTCTCCCATCCAAGGCAGACCATGCTTAGCAAAGGGAACAATTCATCATTACTTCCACAGCACCAGTTGCTTGTGCATTTGTCTGCATAACCGCCGTTGGCCACTTTGCCAATGCTTCTCCCTGCCCCCTGCAGACATGTGCACTGGGTGGTTCAGTGAAAATAAATGATGAAGCTGTGAATGCTGAGAGACTTCTAATAAAACTGAACTTGATATTGCTTTGTTGTTGTTGTTGTTTTTGTGATTTATGACAGCTTGTGAATCAAAATGCTTTGCTGGAAATAGCTCGGCAGAAGTGGCCTATCCTGTTTCCCTGTAGGGGAAATCTTTTGAACTTAGCTATAAATCTTGGGTGGAAATGGGGGTAGTGGGAAGGTGGAGCAGGGAGCCCGAGAGTTCTTGCTTTCCTCATTTCTCATATAGGAACTGACACTCACCTATGTAAATGCACAGTCCTGTGTTTAGCAAACAGCCTGGGTGCATTGCCTTTCAATGACATTTTGAAAAGGCAAAGAGCATTTTGATGCCAGGGAAGAGAGCTGAAAATGGGCTGCCTGGACCCCAGTTATGAATTCTCATGCTTCAGTGTTCCTGATACTACCTTCAAATTAGCCTGTTCAAGAAATTAGAGGGCTCTTTTTTATTTTTATTTTGGGGCCTAGATTCTCCTTCTTAAGGGGCAGTAGGTGGGGAGAGAGCAAGTGAATATGAAGGTGGCATAAACAGAGGTGCATTTTATTGGTCTAGTTCTCACAATCCCCACTATGGCAGGGAAATGGGAATCAGGGGGTGCATACAGCTTCTGTGCTCCCAGTTTTCAGTTATAGGTACCTGGGAATTTGGGGCAATTTCAAATGAGGTAGAAGGAAAACTCCACCGGCAGAGCTGCTGCTTAGGACATGAGAACAGATGGTGCCTCCAGTATTGGTCTTAACGGGCAGGCAGTTGGCAGGAATACCCACCGCCCCCAAATTAAGGAAGGAGGCTCCTCCTATCCTCATTATGATCATGTGAACTGTCGTACTATCTGATAACTATTCAGTTTTTCAGTAGCAATTTGCATGTGTTATCGAGGCCATTCCCACGATAAAAAATTGTATTCTACCCAGGTTTGGGAGCTGGGTAGCTTTATATCCTACCTTGCTCCCACACAACTGAAAACTGGGAGCATACACAGATCCCAAACCTGGGTAGAATACAATTTTTGATTGTGGGAATGGCCTCATTTTTAACAAGAGCTGAACTTTCCCTTTCTGCTGGAATCTCCTTTGATTTTGGTAGTTACTACTGTGGGATAATTAAGACGACCCCCCCCCCCCGGTAGCCGACATCCAGGGGTGGATTTAGCCACGGACCTCAGGGATCAGGTTCGTGACCTCCTGCCTCCTGGGGGGCCTCTGAGTGATGAGGGCCCCTCCCAGAGCCCCACTGCCCTGCTGCCCCACCACTGCCCTATGCTGATATTTGCCATTTTCATCACTGGGGGTGTGGGGTGAGCAGCAAGTGGAGCAGGCCTCTCCCCCACCCTCGCAGCAGCAGCAGGCTGTCCGGCAGGTGAATCTGTGCAGTGAATAGGGAAGGTTGCATGTCGGTGACTCAGGGCATGCGATATTCCCTGTTCACGCTGCACAAGCCCACCTGATGGACAGGCTGCCACTGCCGCCACTGCGGGGGAACTCTAGGGAGCCCCCCCATCATTTGGAGCCCCCCCTCCCCGGAGACAGGAGCAGCAGCTGGGAGGCAGCAGGAATTTGCCTGCAGCGAGGACAGTGGAGGGGGCGGGGGGGTGGCCTCTGAAGCCCTTCCGGTCCAGGCTGCTTTTGGACCTAGGTGCGCCCCTGCTTGTAGAAAAATGACTGTATCTAGATATAGGTTATGAGGATATGGAATAGATATAGATATGAGTTTTGTTTGCAATAGTAGGTGTGTTCTATCCTAATATCTAGACATTATATTGCACCTCCCCCCCCCCTTCGGACAAAACATGGGACCTGAAAGTGAGAAGTGGAGAGGAAGGGAAAGTGATGTTTCTCCTCTCATTGTTGCCTGGAATGTCCAAAGCAGGGCACCAACACCTAAGATGACACCCCGAAGCATGTGCCAGCCGGGCACTGAAATAAAAGTGCATCGAGATATAGAGAAAGCCAAGGCAGTGACTCGCAATGAATATGACCAGAAACTCTAATGCTCGTTTCTGTCTATGGACGTTCCATAAGAAGAGCAAATGAGAAGCCAGGGAGAATGTTGCGTGTGTTAGCAGCATTGCTAGAGTCGTGCTTCAAGGGCAGAACGGAAATCAACCGTGCAGAGGGGGCAGATACAGGTCACTGGATAGATGGCCTCATAAAACAGGGGGAAGCTGTTTCTTAGGTATAACAAATAGAAAGGATGACCAAGAATCTTAAAGAACCTTTGCTGCAGTGCCTGTGACTGCAGAGCGGTACAGAGTCTCACTCTTTCTCTCCCGCTATTGAAATGAGTTGCAGCGATTTTCGAAGATGGTAGACATCGCTATTGGGAATACACAGCAAGCGAGAAGTACTATTATCTCGAATGCTTAGGGTAATAAGACACTTCCCTTGTCCTGAGCAAGTCTCTCAAAGGCAAATGCTGTGATATGTCACTCAGCACTGCCACACTAATCCCAGTTATTCAAAATGCAGAGCAAATCAAAACAATACCTTTTGTTGGATAAGCAAGTGTCCACTTCCTGGACACACAGCTTTATCTCATTCTTCCAGGTCTGCAGAATGTTTCAATCCCAATATAATGCAGAGGGAAATGTAGCAGACTCTGAATTCTAAAATGCTACTAGGAGCAGCAGGGTTGATGCAGGACCTGCGACTGCTTCCACAGCACACCTGGTCTGGGCTGTATCATCTTCCACCCATAACATCATCGCAGAGTCAGCCTGCACAGTTATTTCCTGTCATGCCAGGCCTGCTCTGCAGCCCAGCACCTCACTGCCTCCTGTGGCAGCCTAGTAACACTGCAAGCAGAATCCCAAAGCCCTGAGCAAGCCAAAACCACTCATTGGCCATGTCCTGTTGCAGGAAGTATAAAAGGCTTCCTAGCTGAGGCACACCTTACCTCCGTATCAAGGTCTTCTTGTGGTGTTCAGTTCCTCTTGTGTTGCTTATTGTGATCCTTGGCTGCTTCCTGATTCCTGTCTTCTGTCTGACCCTCTGCCTCCTAGTGACTACTTGGCTTTGATCCTCTGTGTATTCCTGACTCCTGGCTTCTGTCTTGACACTCCTGGCTACCTGTCAGGTGTAATCACTGGTGAGCTCCTGATTTTCCCAGTCTTGGCTTGTTATTACCGAAACTGGTAAAATTCATTTACTTGGGGCTCAGATATGAATCTGGGGTGCTCATAAAGTTCACCGCAAAGAAGAGGTGAGCACACCAGAATTTCTCTCCAGCTTGGAATAAAATCTGAGCTGGAAAGCAATTCTCACCTTAAAGTGCCCCTCCCCAAGAAAAACAGGATCCCCCTCCCCAAGAAAAACAAAAGCTGCTTCAGTCTTCATACTACTTGGGACATCTCTCAAGGGCTATGGAACAAAAACTAATGGACGCTTGAGGGATAAGGTGGGGATTCCTTTGTGGTTCAGATTGCAATCCAAGCTGAAGAAGAATGGAATTCCTGTGATGCTCACCTCTTCAGGTGCTGAGCAACAGCAGCAAGGCTGCTGAAGCATGACCTGAAATAAAGATAGGGGTGGTGGTGTCTTGCTGCACCATCACAGGCACCAGGGACCATGGACTGGCCTTGTATCTCAGAGAGTCACAATTGCTTTGCACATCAAGGCAGTTAGAAAGTAGTTTCTAAAATCCACCTGCCACCTTTCAGAATTGGGTTATGAGGGCTTTACAATACAAATAATTGGTGACTCGGTTCTTGGCTTGTGACTCCAGTGACTACCTGAGCAAGCTTCCTTTGAAAGCTTCAACTCAGTTTTCATTATTACAAAATCCACTGTGGCCTGTGAAACCTTTCATGCACTGGAGGATCAGTGCTATGGTTTGTCATGGCCACCACTGCTTTTCCTCTGGAGTGATCACGGCCTCTACTTGTCCTGTATCACTGCCCTGGCTTCCATGAGAACTGCATACAGTGAAGCATCTCATGAGATATTGGACCAGGTGGCTCCAGCTTTAGGCCTTTATCCTGCTGCCCAGCAGTAACAAATATGGGACTCCTGGGAAATTGAGATGTTATTGTCATGGCTGATTAAGACTGACAATATTTTAGATAATGTTGGGGATCTTGCAGCTAAATTAGCTTCTCTTTATTAGCTCCCTGCTAGTCCTCCAGGGGATCAGTATTAAATTTGTTAAGGATTACGCAGGCATGACTGAAAAAGAATCCTATAGGACATGGAAAGGATTTTTTGTGTGTGGCTAACCTGCTAAAGCTGAGACAAATTGACAGTGATGCAGTATTGCTGAGATTGGTTAGATTTCTTTGGACTGAGGCTGTATGTATTCCTCCTTATCCATTTGCAAAAGGCTAGCTGATGAAGGCTGAAATACAATTACCTTTGTGTGCTCAGGGTTGTTGCTGTTTTTAAGTTAAGTTTTGGGGTCATGTTAGAATCATCCAGCATATGATGTGGTTTGAAGAACAGTCTTTACAGCGGGGGGGGGGATATCCACCATTGTGGTTGAATATGAGGGAGTTTTCTATCCTAGCAGCAGACTTATTGGCACGGGCAAAGAACATTCATTAGCTCTTGAGGTCTGACAGGTCCTGGGCACCTGGCATCTGACATCTAGCAAGCACAAGTGCTGGGAGCTGTAATAACCTGTAAGTAAAAATGATGCCTCGGTGTGTTTTGGTAGATCGTGACATTCGAAGCGATCTGTTATTAATGGGCAATTGCATCAAGATCAATAAAGACATGGGCACACTACATATGGATAAATGGCACAGCAAAATGCCTGCCCACAGCTTTATTAAACAACAATGTAACAAATATATTTACAGGGTTTTGAACAGGGGGCTGGATGAGATCTCCATAGCTACCCGCTGGGGAGCAGACAGGCTTTGCTTCCGGTGAATGCCCCCCGCACCCTATACCCCCCCCCAAACCCCACTGAGGTGAAAAGTGGAGGGCCAAGGCAAATCACATCCACAAGATGGATGCATGGATAGATGCATAGGACTGATCCTTTGCAACATGCATGCAGAAAAACTAATCACAGGACTGCTGAGAAGGCCCCATGAATTAATTATATGCCCTGTCTATCATGTCCAAATACTTAATCAGAGGGCACTCTTCACCTGAACCAAAACTTCCACATAAATGGCAAAACATTAGAGGTGGAGAGCTGGTCTTGCAGTAACAGGCATGAATCGTCCCCTTTCCAAACCAGAGTCAGTCCTTGTTTATATTTGGGTGACTATACCTGTGGGCTGCCAGCTGATATTCCCCTAAGGGAATAGGGCTGTAACTCAGTAGTAGAGCATCTGCTTTGCATTGTGTGCAGAAGGTCCCAGATTCACTCCCTGGCAGCATCTCCAGGTAGGCCTGGGAGAGATTCCTGCCTGAAACCTTGGAGAGCTGCTGCCAGTCAGTCTAGACCAGGCCTGCTCAATTTACCCTCCCCAGCTGTTTTTGGACTACAACTCCCATAATCCCCAACCACAGTGGCCAATAGCCAGGGATTATGGGAGTTGTAGGCCAACATCTGCAGGAGGGCCAAAGTTGAGCAGCTCTGGTCTAGACAATATAGAGCAAGATAGACCAATATTTTGACTGACTATATTTAGACCAATATAAGGCAGCTTCCTGTGTTCCAGAGAACATTTTCTCATTGGCTTCCCTTTTGCTTATCATCCCTATTCAGGACATCTGCATCCACCCATCACTCCTTATAAATGGTGAACCACTCCTGTATTCTACGAAGAAAGCCACATGGTCTAGGAGAGGAGAGCTGGTCTTGTGGTAGCAAGCATGACTTGTCCCCTTAGCTAAGCAGGGTCTGCCCTGGTTGCATATGAAAGGGAGACTAGATGTGTGAGCACTGCAAGATATTCCCCTCAGGGGATGGAATCGCTCTGGGAAGAGCATCTAGGTTCCATGTTCCCTTCCTGGCAGCATCTCCAAGATGGGCTGAAAGAGATTCCTGCCTGAAACCTTGGAGAAGCCACTGCCAGTCTGGGTAGACAACACTGAGCTAGATAGACCAATGGTCTGACTCAGCATATGGCAGCTTCCTATGTTCCTTAGAAGGATTGCCCATCATGTCCCTGACTGCACCAGCTGAAGTGGGATACTCACTGGGTCCACCACCACTGAAGCCACTCTTTCCTCATAGTGGGACATTCACTCATAGACCACCGGAAGGATAGGTGGAATCTGATGATGCGTCTCCAGGGATCCATCACTGCTGTCAGCCCTACTCAGGGCCTTCTTGTGCTTAGGCAGAGTCACGCTGCTGCTGCTGCTTCTCCAACCTCACACTTGAACCCCTCGACTCTAACAAAGTGCTTAAATGTGTGTGATGCCAGTGCTATGGCAGAGAAAAGCCCACACCAAGACAACAGTCCTCACACACATTTATGACCCCACCCTCACTCCAACTAAGGGGAGACAGCATGGGCACTCCATATGTACTAAGTTTTCCTACCTCTCGCAAGTTCTATTTTGACGCAGATAATCACACAGTCCTTCCAGCATGAATCATCTTTGTCTAGCTTCAAATATTCTCCACCTAGCAAATGCTAGGGAGAGGGGCCTACTGAGCTGATCTTTTGGCAATCATAACACAGGGGTGGTGGGAAATGGGTCTTCAGAAACCTGCTTTTGCATCTCTCTGTATGGCTGGTCCTGGCAAACAGCTTGGTATCCTAGTGCTCTGTGTCATCAGACACATATTAATGATTAATGCAATCCCTTTTTGTTTATACTGCTGGGATTTGGGTTGTTCTTGGGTTTCAAATGTTGTCCTTTAAAAAAAAAAAAGTCCTCTCTTCATGTGCCATTTTCCATTGAAAGTAGTTGTGGTCTGAACATCAGCATGCTCCAAGCTAAATGAAGTTCGGAGAAACAAATCAAACAACAAGTTTGTTTACTTCCGTGATGTGGAGGTCTGTGTGTTTTGTTGAAGCTTGGTAAAAGGACTGGGCAAGTTTTGAATTTATTTATTTTTTGCCTTGAGGCAACTGTTCATGAAAATTCATTTTCCCCTGATATATCATTACAAGTGATTTCCCAGTTTTGTTTTTAATCACATTTGTAACCAACTCCCCCACCCTCTCAAAAATAAAAAATAAAATCCCAGGGTGGCATGCATGCAGTTATCTCGTTTTATCATCACAATCTGCAAAGAAGGCTGAGATTAGGAATGGCAAATTTCTCAAAGTCACACAGGCATTAAATGATGTCACCAGTGATTGATAGTTGTGATGGGATATGAGCAGAGGGATGCAATTAGGGCAATTCATGTAAACTGCTTGCTCTGTCCATGGTGCTGATTGTCACTTCAGGGCTGGAGAGGGATTATAATTTGGCTATTTTCCTATCGAACCCCAATATTTTGCACAGCAGATCACAGTGATGACACTAGTTTTGATCTGGTATGTTCCCATGCTATTCTGTTGGAACTCCTCTAGTTTAAGTATAATCACCAATAATGTGATCTCCATGTTAGGATGTTGCATGCATGCTTGAGAATCCTACACAGTATGTTTTCTCACTCAGACATATTATGATGTCTAAGCACAAAAGACATTTCTTAGACTGGAAGTAGACAGAGTAAAAGATTTTGTACTGGAACATAAGAAATGGACATCAGTTCACCCACAAGCCATTTTCTTGAGGGAAGTAATCACATTCCTGACCTTAATCTATCTATCTCAAATAGGAAATGATTGTTTTCCCATGAAAACTAAATAAATAATAGGTTTAAGGTTCTTTGAGATCTGCAAGTGAGATAATACTTCAAAGAACTTTGAAAAAATGGTGGTGGTGGGTAAAATAAATGTAATTACATATTGGAGGTAGTATATATTATTACTTTTTTATCATAAGGCGCTCAGGGCCAAGTACATCATTCTCCTCCCTCATATTTTATGGATGTTGAGCTGGATTAGAGTGAGATATAGTAACTAGACCCAATGAGCTTCATAAAAAATGGGGAAGGGATTTACACAATAACATAGGAAATTGTCCTGCCAAATTCTGTTTTCCCCCTTTTTCTGTTATGTTGTGCTTATGTTATACATCATGTTTTTTGCTCTGTTTTGATGTTATGTTATGATTAGTGGTTACAACAAGAAATAAATTTACTTACATTACTAAAAACAGTGTATATGCTCATCAGCAATGATGTGGGGTGCACAAATGAAATGGATGAAAAATACAAAAATAAATAAATTTACTTACATTACTAAAATGTAATCACACAGAGCCAGTGTAGTGTAATGGTTAGAGTGCCGGACTAGAACCGGGGAAACCTAAGTTCACATCCCCATTCAGCCATGAGACTTGCTGGGTGACTCTGGGCCAGTCACTTCTCTCTCAGCCTAACCTACTTCCCAGGGTTGTGAGGAGAAACTTAATTATGTAGTACACACCACTCTGGGCTCCTTGGAGGAAGAGCGGGATATAAAATGTAAATAAATAAATAAACCAGCAACAGTGTATATGCTCATCAGCAATGGAGTGGGGGTGCACAAATGAAATGGATGAAAAATGCCCCATGCACAACTTTCCACATAATTTGGAAATGAAGATGCAAGATTCCTCAGGCATCAGTTCCATGTTAGAAACAAGATTGTGTATTTTGGAGCTCCAGAATCCTGGGAGAAATTTAGATGAGACTACTATTTGAAGCACCCTGATTTATACTAGTGCCTCCATTTCTGTTTCATATGCTCGACAGGCCAGACACTGATTGCTGGGAATGTGAGTAAAGAGGTACAATTGGAGCAAATTATGCGAACGGCTTTCTGTCCATGCTGCTGATTGTGAGTTTTAATGGACATTTCTGAAATGACAATCCAGTCATTAGAAATATAAGAAGTTAGAAAATATGCAGAATGGCTGCAGGCAGAAAAGCTTGAAAAGCTCATAGCTGAACCATGCCACCATTGATTTAGTGGAGCACATCCCTTGGTGATGAGGATAGCCTCTTTGAAAAATACAAATGCTTGCTCTTTCACACCACTTTCAATTCCAATTGCTAGCCCCAATTACTTCCTATAATTAACCATCAGCACCCATGGCCATCTGAGTTACTGGAACTAGGAAGGCAAGCTCAGTGGTACTCCAGGAAAACAAACAAACCCATAATGCTAAATGGAGGGAAAAATAATCTTTACCTTCTTTAATGTGCAGGACAGGAGAGCAGTGAAGGTTAAATACATTGGCCCACATGATGTGCAGAGTAACTGCAGTGTTCCCAATCAGCTGGTGATGCTGTGCATGTGTGAGCCCGCCCCAGCAGTGTTGTGAAAGAGTATAGTTGTGCAACTACTTAAGATAGTGCACCTGCCCTTGAATTTGTGCTGCTTCAATTGTACGTCTAGACCAGGTACAAGTCCCCTGGGAATCAGTAGGCTGGTTCTCACAGCCATTAAAATCAGGTAGGAGGTGGGCTACCCAGATCTGCAGGATTGTCGGAACGCACACATTTCCCTTCAGGCCAGGTTGTTCCCAGCAGGTCTCCCCAGCTTTTTACTTGGGGTGGAAGAGAAAAGAGCCAACCTACCCTGATTCTCTGGCTGCAAGAACCCCTACACTGCTTCTACCCAACCATGTCCTCCCCTGCACGGAACCATTGAGATCTGTGGCTCTAGCAGCTGCTGTCAATAGCCATGTTAGCCTAGAAAGCACACTCTACGAGTAGCTTTGCCATGGCTGCATCCACCTCCTGCTCCTCTGTGGCCAATGGGAGTGCAGCTGCTGATGTCATGAAGCTTTTCCAGTCTGCTGGCAATGCAAAGCATGCTGGAAAGGCATACACACCCTTTGAGGACTTTCCATGCAGAGGTGGGGGTTGCTTCCACTGAGTTCAGAACAGAAACTTCAGCAGCCATACTCACGTGTCAAGCTGAGCTGACACCCATTTGTTGCACACAGGTTGAGGTCTCACCTGAGCTCCTACCCACCCCCAAATGCCCATGTGAATGGGCTAGAGTACATTCAGAGTTTCCTGTGCTAGCCAATGCAGGGGCCCAGGCTAATTGTTTACAAGCCTTAGGACAACAGTCCCTTCCCCAGGAGCTGCAGACAAAGCTGCAAGAGGCATTTTTGCACTCCTACCAATTTTGCCAACTGCAAAAAGCAGCTCGGAGATCCCATTGGGTGTGCAGAACGCATTATAAATAGTGCTGCTCAGAGGTGCTCGCAGTCAAGGCAAACATATTCCTGCTGCCCAAGGCTACCCAGCTAAGCACCTTGTTATCAACATTTCATACTGCTTTCGTTAATTGTGTTAACAAATAAGCACACTGCCATGGGATAATTTAGTCTCTTGCTTCTGCTCATCATTTCTTGTTTAACTTTTCCCCTCACCACAACTTTGGTCTGGAAGTACCAAGGGAGGATGCTGAGCTCTCATCTGCTGAGAGGAAGAGAGGTCCAGGGGGCAGAATGTCAGCTTTGCTGTCAGTCTTGATGGTAGAGAACACACTTGACAACATTACATCCAGGCAATGCTAGCAACCAAGGCTGCACAATTTCAGCCCTCCTGCTGTTGCTGGACTACAAGGCCCATTATCTTGAGACAGGGATGCCAATAGTCAGGGGCGATGGAGTTGTAGTCTAACAGCTGAACAGCTGAAGTTGTGCAACCCTGATTTTGCCTATCAGCGTTTAGTCAGAGAACTGGTCTCCTTGTTACAAATATCATGCGGACACCAGCTGCCATGACGGTGGCACTGTGGCCCTCAGGGCTCTCCATAGCCCCAAGCTTGGACTAGTCCCCTTGATTCTCTCTCTCTTCCTGGCTTCAGAAAGGGAAAGGATAACTTGCTGATAATGGGCAGTTTCCTGCACTTGCTGGCCCCCATCTCCTCTCCCTCCTTCCCCTCCTTCCCCTGATTAGTCCTTGCCTCCTGCTGCTCCAGATGTCTCCGTCATCTGGGTTCCCTGCCTTCCACATCCTCCCCAGCTCCCAACAAAGTGGGCTTGGGAGTGGCAGAAGCAAAGTGTGAAACCTATTTTAAGTTGGGTCCAACCCATTGGGCCTGGACCCAACTCAAAATGTGGCCACACTTTTCAGGCTGGAGGAGTCCATCTGTTGTGCCCCACCCCCACATCTGAAGTCTCACACCATCACCACAGCACACAGAACTATGTAATGTTGTGTTGACCTGAAGTATCCCTCCTAGGTTCTGACCAAAATATTTAGGTGGCAAAAATGGGGGAGGCAGCTTTGGCCATTTTTTAGGTGGGTCTGACAGACTTTGAGACGTTCCTGGGCCTCCTGGCAGCCACAATTTCTCCTGGAATCCCTCCTCAGAATGATTCTACTTCCTGATTAGCATTATCACCACTGCCTGCAGAGATGCCTATCCAAAAGGATACCATGGCCAATGGTATCAAAAGCCACCAAGAGATCCAAGAGATCCTCCTCCCTCTCCCTCCCTCCCTCTCTCTCTCTCTCTCTCTCTCTCCCCGCACATGTCATCCCATATTGCAATGAGTAGAATGGATCTAGTAGTACTAGTAGCATGTAGTGGTCAGCCACTACACGCTCAAGTACCTTGCCCAGAAAGGGAATATTGGCCACAGACCTATAGC
Organism: Hemicordylus capensis; assembly: GCF_027244095.1. NCBI lineage: Eukaryota > Metazoa > Chordata > Lepidosauria > Squamata > Cordylidae > Hemicordylus > Hemicordylus capensis. Next base: position 28,010,812 of record NC_069667.1, read on the forward strand.
TGTTTACATCCTCTGGGTCCAGACTGGGTTTCTATAGGAGTGGTTGAATGATAGCTTCCTTCAGTGGAAGCTCCCACTCCCTTTCTCAATGAGGCATTTAGAACCTGCTGGACCCATCTAAAAATATCCTCCCTCCTAGATTTTATAAGCCATGAAGGGCATGGGTCAAGCATACACATGGATGTGTATGCTTGACCCTTTATCTTGACCAAAATTAGAACCTTTCAGCATCTATTAATTTTGCCAAAATGGCTTCAAAGGAAACATGTGGACCAGCCGCAATTTAATTGCTTATAATAGTATCCACATAGAAACAGCAGGTTATCCAGACATATAACTGCTTTGGAAAAAGAATATAGAGTTTTAAATTTGAGGATGCGAGGGAGTGATGACCCTGTCTCTTGATGAATCTTCCCCTTAGCAACCCATAGCATGGCCGTGAAAGAGGGGAAACAGGCAAAACTGGGTTTCAGAATGTATTCATCTATGATTAATCAGTGTCTTTCCTTTTCATGAATGCAGCCCTTTAGCTATCCGACGGCACAGGTTTCTTCCTCAATCTCTCATTGCTTGTCACTGATGACCTCTTTATTTTTCAGAAGGATATTTCATCACCATTTGCCTGGATGGCCACTTAATTTCAGAGCCATCTAGCTATGCCGGATGCGTGCAGATTACCATTTTAGAGCATCAGTTCGATGGAGGAGTGGATAATGAAATGCCCTGCATCCAGATCAAAAGTAAAGTCCTATTAAGAGGATTCATCTGAAAAAGAGCAGATAATGGATTTCAACAAGCAAATGAACTGGAGTCTTCTGTCATTCATTCCCAGCGTGGCGAGGGTTGATTCCTCTTATCAGACTGAATAATTATCGTGAGGACTTGCCCTTTCCTGGCAGTTATAATTTATAATAAAAAGACACGGTAGAGACATTCCATATTAGTGGTGAAATAACAGGTTGACCGCTGACTTACAGGTTCATGACATGCTCTCTTCTAAATTTGTTTGAAAAACCAAGTTAAAGGGAATTTTAAAGGACCATGGCTTTTATCTCTCATGAAGATACCAGACGGATGATGTGAACTAGTATTTATCACTGCCATGAGTCAGGCAAAATCTGAGCATTTTTTTTAAATCTTGCAATATCTGAGATCAGAAATGGTCAACTTTACAAGCTCAACTACTTCTGTGGCCCCAGGGTATGATCTAAGGTGCATGAATCAACTACTTTCCTTAAGCTCAGCTGGTCTAGGTTAGGTCAGTGCCTGGATGAGCAACTGCCCGGGGAATCCATGTATGCTGCCTTGAGAAAGAATGGGACATTCCACGGGTAACAGAATGAGGCACATTGCCACTTTTCAATTGACTGTAGCCATAAATAAATGTTTATGCTGATATTTTTATATATATATATATATATATATATATATATATATATATATATATATATCTGTGTTGGGAGGGACAGATTCCCTTTTACTGTGTGCTTCTGCAGTGTTTGTCAAGGCAGGTTGCAAAATGCATTGCAATCTGTGAATGCAGCTTGTTCTGGCCATAGGGAACAATGGTGAACTAGAAACACCCCATTGTTTCCCGTGGGTAGCTCCTAGGACACCAAAGTGGATTGGGTGGTAGCTGCCACCCAAGACAAAACGGAAATGGGAAACTGGGCAATTTTGAGCAAATTTTTAATCTTTTTAACCTTTTAGAGAGGTGAAAATTTATTTTAAAAATCACCAGCACTGAGCTACAGCCTCATCCCTCCTTTGCTGACATCAGATTCTAAGTGACGTCTTCCACAGCTTTCCTGGAATCAGGTGAAAAGGAGAATGAAGCAGAGTGTCATCAGCACAGGGATAGGTGCTTACACCTAAGCTTACACCTAAGAAAAAGGAGTTGTGTATGTATTTATTCTTTTAAAAAATAAGGATGGAGAAGTGCCCACCATCTTATTTCATTGCTCATCAGGCAACCCTTTATCATCAAATGTGGTAACCAGGCAGTGGAATACGCTTGCATTTTGTTTGATGAGGCAACACTTCTAAAATGAGTTGATAGTATTATCTGATGGTTTTCTGCAAACTCCAGTGTCTTCCTTAACACAATAGCAAAAACCAGCAACGTGAAACTGTGTCCCTCTCACATTGGAAGTACTACAGTTTTCCTTTGCATGTTCTATCTTGCATCTTTTGCTATCGCTCAGAGCGTATCCCTCCCCCCACTTTTTGCAAAGTGGAGGTTAATGCTATACTTCAGGGTTATTGGTTCTATCCTTTTTTTAAATTCTAAAAATACTGGTGGTTCGCTTTTGAGAAAAGCTGTCTTTTTAAATTTTCTGGCTGATGATTTGAATTGTAATGCTCATGTCAGTTTGTATTAATCCTAGAGGAAAATGGGACAATTCACCTCCAAGAAAGGGAGCAATTAGATGCCCCGGTTTCTTCAGCATGGTCTCCTGGTTTCAGCTATGGTGCTGTGTATGTGTGTGTGTGCATAGCCTAAGAAAAAGCTGGAAGCAAAATTTCAGAGAACTGTCGCAAACATACATGCTTTTACTGGTGAAGCAGAGGGTGCTTTTGGCTGCAGGGGAGCCTCTTCTGCTGGTGAATGCAGAAAATGAAACATTTCCATCCCAAGTCTTGTTGCTCCCTTTGCCCACTTACACCACGAGACTTGAAGGAGCCTTCTGAAAATCGGGATCTGTTCAGAGCGGAGATCAAACTACTCACCTTGCTTCGTGTTTCTGTTCGTACTTCCCATTTGGGGGGGTTCCTGGGCACTTGTGTGAATATACACAACTCATATGGTTTCAAGGGGCGGCTTCCCCACAAACGGTTACCCAGCAAGAGCACATTCCTGGTTCTTCCACGTCTTCCGTCTCCTCAGAACCCTCCAGTGTCAGCTGGGAATGTCAGGTGGTGGCTTCTAAGGCAGGCTTGCTGTGGTTCTCATGAGCGAACGAAGCCAGACTGGGCCCCCTTAGCTCGGTGTTGCGCGCTTGTGAGAATCCCCTCTGTCCATGTCTGGGTTGGGGATTGGCTGTTATTTCTATAACATCTGTTCTTTTCAGGATCAGTCTGTGGCCATGAGCAGCTGTAACCTCCTTTAGAAAGAGAGCATCCACTTTGTCTGAGAGTTTCAGGGGTCCAGGGGCTAGATCTGGAAGTCAGAGTCTGGATTGCAACAAGCCAATGCTTCTGGTTCTTGATCATGCAAAGGAAAGAGGCCCAGTTCTTTGTATTTATATTACACTCCGGTAATATTTATATTCACCCTTGTTCCTGAGTCATACACTGGAAAAAGTACATCGGTCTGATATGTAACATTAACATCAGGCTTGAACTATCCAGCTCTTTCCTTCAGAGGACAATGTTAACTGTCCTATTCTTTTATGCACTTGAAGAAGTTGTTTTTAAAGCATTTTATTGTCATAGATAGCACGGTAGACTAATTCAAATAGGAACATAGGAATCTGCCTTTTACTGACTTGTGGTAGCAAACATGACTTGTCCCCTTAGCTAAGCAGGTCTGCCCTGGTTGTATATGAATGGGAGACTAGATGTGTGAGCACTGTAAGATATGCCCCTTAGAGGATGATGGAGCCACTCTGGGAAGAGCCTCTAGGTTCCAAGTTCCCTCCCTGGCAGCATCTCCAAGATAGGGCTGAGAGAGATCCCTGCCTGCAACCTTGGAGAAGCCGCTGCCAGTCTGTGTAGACAATACTGAGCTGGATAGACCAATGGTCTGACTCCGTATATGGCAGCTTCCTATGTCCCTATGAGTCAGATCACTGATCCATCTAGCTCAATACTGTCTATACTGCCTGGCAGCAGCTCTCCAAGGTTTCAGGGAGGAGTTTCTCCCAGCCCTACCTGGAAATGCCAGGGAGTGAACCTGGGACCTCAAGCATGCAAGCAGATGTTCTGTTGCTGAGATACAGCCCCATTTATTTTCAATAAATAATTCCCTAAGGAGACTCTCTTACAGTCGATAGTGCTCACACGTAGTCACCCATCCAAATGCAAACCTGGGCAGACCCTGCTAAGCAAAGGGGATAATTCATGCTTGCTACCACAAGACTGGTGCTCCTCCACAAGATGGTCATGGCCCAAGCAAGGTCACAGCATCAGGCCATGAGATTCCTGTTTTCATCCCAGGAGTCCCTCCCTAACATTGATTTTCCTAGATGTATATCCATACATGTATGCCAACCCAGGCATGCATTTTCAGTGGAAAATATAATCTGTGTTATCTAATTTTATAAACCATTTTTGTCAACCACCTTGAAAGTCTGGGGGAAGCAGGATAAACAGTGAAATAAACAAGTGCAGAAACACATCTATATGTATAAATATTATATACCAGCCTGCTGATGAAGTTAATACGGTGCCAAAAAGAGGTCTATTTCCTTCTTCTTTCTGTAAAGGGAAGAGAAAACTATTAAAGGCCTTGCTGGTGCCTATATGATACGGTATTTGGAGATAAGCCTGCTTCACAGGTGTTTCAACAGACTGAGGTTTGTAAATACCCAAGTTTCTCACAGATAGGTGGACAACTTCAGGTTCACAAATGTCATAAGGCCCTGAATACAAAGCCATCTGGCAATTCCTTTAATTATCTCTTCTGGTTTCTGAGTTAGTCTAAACAAATTACGAGTGGTGGTTCTCACCTAGAGCTGTTAATTTCGCATGGGCACATTTCCTTCATCCTAATAAAAACATTCCCCCTCCAGCTCCTGCCTCGGAGACAACATTCAGAACTGCACAATATTTTTTCGTTATCCTTAGTGTCCCTTTAGCAAAGGAACCATAGGAAGCCTTTTCCTTAGTACTGGATGCATTTGTCTTTCAAACTAGTGTGAAACCAGCATTTCTCACTGAAACCTCTTTGGGGTAATGGGCAAAATTTGCAGGGTGTGTGTGTCTATAACTTGGGGGAATTTCAAGAGTGGTTTGAGATATATTCTGAGAAAGCTTGGAGAAGGGGCAGCTCTGGAACAGCAAAAGCGGGACAAAGAACATGATTAGGAGAGCTGGGATTTTGCTATACAGTAAATATTTACAGAGACAAGGAAATGAGTGTTAGTTTGGAGGGGAGGAGCCAAGGTGGAGTTGGGCTTGGGAGTGTTTTAAAACCCGCCAGCAAAGCCGGTGCTTTCCTCCGAGGCTTGTTCCTGCTCGAAGTTGGGTGCCTCCTGCATGGAGCACTTTCCTGCCCCCCACTGAGTGTCCTATTCTTAGGGGAGAGGCAGTTTTCTCTTCTCTGCCCATTGTACATTCAGCTGGATCAACCTCAGTTCCGGATTCACAACATAGTGTATTCAGAACACAAGCAGGGAGCATTTTCCTCTCCTCTCCTCATCCCAGCTGTCATGACAATAGACATGATGGATTTGGCCTACCTGTTCACACCACACCAAGGCGCAGCTTGAGTCTGTTTTGTTGACTGCTTCATGCCGAGCTGCCTTTCAATCAAAGGGCACACAAGTCAGGGCCAGAGGTGGGAGATACAAAAGACACCTTCAGAGAAGAATGGCTGCTGTTCTGTAAAAGAGCAAGAGCGATACACAAGCATCTCCTGAAAGGTGTTTGTGTGGGGTGGGGTGGGCAGGGGATGAATAACAAACAACAGGAGGGTGTGCTGGACTAGAGAAGTCAAAAGGGAAGGCAATGGCCTGCTGGGAAAGTCTTTCAATGTTGTCCTGGGAGGTGGAGGGTGAGGAGCAGCACAGTGGCAGATCCACAAGGCTTGCCAGGAAATGGGGTAGATAATACAAAAATTACAGGCGAGCTTATGATGAGAGTGAGAAATGACCTTCCAAGTGAGAGGAGAGAAGAAGGGTTGTGGCATCAGCCCTCAAAAGGAAACAAATAGTCCCACGGGGCAATCACTTCTTCTGATCTATTTTATGAAAAGACACAGATACTTTAATAGACAATTCATGGGTGCTCCTGTGTCAAGACTAGAGGAAATAGGCACTGTCATTTGAGTGCGTGCTTCCCCCCCAGAATATTTTTCACAAGCTTAAGCCCTTTAGGTCTACAGAACTGCTCTCAGGGGACATAGATACCAAGTCCAGGAGATTCTGAACAAGTCCTAGAGGTTTGGCAGCCTGCACAGCCATGGGTGCAACCAGCCCCATCTCGGTACAGCTTCCCAAACCTTTGGCTTTGAACGAAGGGTAACCTCTCACATCCATACAGAATCATAGAATTTCAGAGTTGGGAGGGACCTTGAAGCTCTTCTAGTCTAACCCCCTGCTGAGTGTGAGGAACTGCTGTAACATTCCTGACAGATGGCTTCAAATCCTCCAGTGAAGGAAATTCACCACTGCATGAGGCTGAAACTTCCACTGTTTAACATCCCTTACAATTAGGAAACTCTTCCCCCCCTTGCAAACACTCTCATACACAGAGAGAGATTGGGGGCAGTATCTATTTCCAGCATGGTAATTTATGATAAACAGGTGTTGTGGGCATTGCTGGGCTGGCACATGCCAAAAAAGAAAGAATTTGCCTTACTACAGGGAACAACGTTTTAGTCATTAATGGAGAGTAGAGTCTTGGCTCATACATCAGAGAAAGTGGCCACCTATATTCTATTAAGGACGAGTGGGATTCAGTCCATTGTGTTTATACCAAACAAATATCTGTGTCCATGGGAAGCATAGTTAACTCCTTCTGAAGGGAAAGAGCTCAGTTTGGGACAGATGCCATTTAGCTGTAATTATGAAGTAAACAGGATGTCCGTAGACTTGCATAACTAAAATATTTGTTTACAAAGAAGAAATGCCAAGAACCATGATTAATTTATACCTGTTTCTGATGTGAGTTATCTTGTGTTAGTTAAAAATGGAAAGGCAAGAAAGGAACCATCACTCTGTGTTGCTGGTGTTGGATGTGGGGGGGCTGCAGACTCACTGATTGCAGCTACTACCGATTGTAGCAGGACAAGATTGCTCTGGGATGACCCCTAGTCCTAATGTTATGAGAGAGCGAGAAATTTTCCTCTCTATCCACACTCTCCATATGATGAATAACTTTATAGACCTCTATATGTCTCCCCTCAGTCATCTTTTTAAAAAGTCATCTTTTTTCTAAACTAAGAAGCTGCTTACCCCAACTTCTAGATCATTTATGAATAAATTAAAAAGCACCGGTCTCATTACAGATCCCTGGGGGAGCCCATTTCTTACTGCACTCTATTTAGAGAACTGTCAAGTTTATTCCTATCCTCTGTTTCTTGTCCTTCGATCAGTTAGCAATCCACACATAAACCTGTCCCCTTATCCCATGACGGCTAAGTTTTCTCAATACTCTTTGATGAAGTACTTTGTCAAAAGCTTTTTGGAAGTCCAAGTATACTATGTCAACAGGATCACCTTTATCCACACACCCGTTGACACTCTCAAATAACTCCAAAATGTTGGTGAGGCAAGATTTACCTAGTTCCTGGTGGGAGCTGGTGGGCTGGATTTGGCTTTGTGGATCATAAATGGATGGGCCTGCTGTACTTTACAAATTCTCTCTCTTAGCTATATCATCATCAGTCTGTGGCCTTGAAATGTTTCTCTCTCTCTAAAAGGAGCACTTCTCCACTCCTTCCACTCCCTTGGCATTCTCTTTCCATCTCCTTTTGCCAGCTGCATTAATGGCACAGTGGCACTTAAATTGATGGGCAGCTAACATCACTCGCAACACTAATGTGAGCGGTTTGCCTGCCAGGATTTGGGTTAAAGCAGAGATTAAAATGCAGTTTTCTTGTTCCTGTGTGGGACTAATGCACCTTTAACCCCCACCCCCACAGAAATCATACTTGGAACAATCTTCTTCAGCATTTCACCCTGGGGGACAGAAGCATTTCTGCTTGTCACCAAAACAGAGAAGAACAAAAACTCCCAAGTTGTTAAGATCTGGATTTTCTTCTCTTTTTGTGACACAGGAGCCAGCTTTAATTGGTGGGCCACTGTGTGAAACAGGATGCTGGACTAGATGAGGCTTCTTGGGCCTGATCCAGCAGGGCTGTTCTTATGTTCTTATGTTCTTAATTAATCGAGATGATCCAAGTCTTTTCTTAAAAGCACATTTCAGTGATATGTGAAGGTACCTAAGGGTTTGGAATGAACAAGGCCAAATGGGGTCATTCCCATGAAAAACAAAGGTGCCAAATTGTTTGGGCTGAAACCCTGTAATTTGGAAGAGGGGAGATACTCGTGATGTTCCTTGTGAAATTTTGAGGGAATGTAGCAAAATGGGGTGGGGGGAATGGGACAGTTAAAGCTATGACTTATTCAAAAGTGAATGGAATCAATTAAGAAGGTTCTGGAATAATGCTTATAGCCAGGAAAATCTGAGTGAAATGATATTATCAACAGTGTAAGAAGTACTAATAACTGTAAACAGCATATGATAGTTCTGAATGTTGTCAGATTAGCCAGTTAAGAGAAAATAATATACTTGACTGAGTATATCAAGGCTGAATATTCTCCCCTTGTTCTCTCTCTCTCTCTCTCTCTCCCCACTTTACTTTTTAGAAGGGTGGTTGGTATTTGCTTTTTTATACTGTATGTTAATGTCAAGAGTTAGAGATATTGTTCCGCCATATAATGAATTTTAAGAACGTATTTGATTGCATGTCCATTTTGTCTTAATAAAATAAAATAAAAGTTTTGAGAGGATGGCTTGCCACGGCTAGGTGGTAGTAACAGGTACAATTTTGCTTTTTACAGTTTATTTTTACAGTTTCCCTCTGCAGGTCTCAGTGGCAGCAATTAGCATGACATTCTGAGAGGGATTCTGGGGAAAAATTGTAGATGCAGTAGGCTATGGAATTTCCCTCTGTTTTCCCTCAGAAACTGCCAGAATTTCATCAGCACCCACTGCCTCTTCCATCAAATAATATTAAACCATCCCCTCATAATGTCATGACTTCACAAAAATCTAGTTCCACTGCCTCAGAATATGTGGAAGAAAATTTATTAACCCCTAGATATTATCAGATTGCATGTACATGGGAAATACCCTTTTGGCATTTCCAGAAACTCGCCATGGAGATGTAGTTGGACATCCTAGCTTTTCCCCCCGGAAGGGAGCTGTGTGCTCTCAAAAAATGTCGGGTGCAGAGGTCTCCTGGGGGACAGGCCCAATGCCCAGCATGGGGGTTCCTCTTTCCCAAAGGCTTTGGAAGGCCCCAGGCAGGTGTGCTGTGTGCAGGTCCATGTGGGTGGCATCATCTCCATCATTTCCAGGAGATGCCATAGCATTCCAACCCCAGTGGATCACTGCTCAAGCCGCCCATCCCACACTGAGGAAGGGTCTCATCTCCCTCCGGCCTGCTGTGTTGCTCTTGCTGGTTCTCCAAAGATTGAAAAGCCAGAAGGCTACACATTCAATATATGCCGAGAAAAAACAGATAATTGTTCTACAATATTGATTTCATTGTTTAACATGTGTACTTATTTATAAATAAAGTATGTATGCTTTGATTTTTATGGTTCCAGCCAAGTGGATGGTGTTTTATATACAGTGAGCAGGAGAGACCCTTGCACAAGGCAAGGTGAGGCTGTTGGCTCAGGCAGGGGATTATTGGGGTATCAACAGGTCAGCAGGACACACACCCCACCCTCACCATCAGAGCCGCTTTTTGGAACTGATTGGACCACTGTAGATTTTGCAAGGAGTGCCTCTCTTCACACTCTGTGCCCAGCTTAGAAGAAGCTCAAGGAGAGAGAAGAGGAGGCTGCTACCAACTCATCCTCTCCCTGCTTCCCATGTCAAAGATTGCAAAGGTTGGCGTTGAAAGGGGACTGGGCCCCACTAGAGGTGTGGGGCAGGGCAGCATTTTCCATACAGTTTCAGGCACTGTAACCCTTACAGTGAGCTGACACATTCATGCCCTGATGGGCTCACAGTTTAAAAGAAACACAAAGGGAGGCAGGGGAAGAATTTGTGACTATTCCATGGATTCCATGGATTCTTCCTTAGGTTTAGTCAGCCACAGGGAACTCAGGGGTTGGAAGGATTTAAAGGAAACAAGAGCTGTGGCATCCCTGATACATTTTGGGAGGTGATTCAAGTGATAAGGGGCAGCAAGGAAGAAGAGGTGATCAACCATTCAAATTACAGCTCAACACCTTCAGTATGCAAAATGGGAGGCTGCTTTAGTGTTCATGGGCATGCATTTTGAGATGCATGTGCATTAACAACAGGCTGTGTCTGTCTGTTTGACATCTAAAGATGCTGGGGAGGGAGCAGAAGAACCCCAAAGGATAACGACTGTCACTGAATAGCAGCAGCTCTCCACGGTTTCAGGCAGGAGTCTCTCCCAGCCCTACCAGGAGATGCTGCCGTCAGGGAGTGAACCTGGGAGCCTTTTGCATGCAGAGCAGATGCTCTGCCACTGTGCTATGGACCCACTTCCTAAGGGAAATATCTTCTAGCAAACAGTGCTCACATGTAGTCACCCATCCAAATGGACCCTGATTCACAAAGGGGACATGTCATGCTCATCACAGCAAGACCAGCTCTCCTCTCTATATGTTACCAGAACATATAGGCTAAAAGAGTTAAATTCTCAGGAAGCTTTTCACATGGGGCTTTTGAAGCCCAGGAGATGCAAATATCACATATTGGCTAGATTTACCCCCAAAGTTCCAGAGAGTTATCAGGGAGCAGTTCACACCCAATTTGGGTTTTTCACTGCACGTTGAAGTGTAGCCTGATTGGTAAAAAAAAAAAAAAATCCACTAATTGCAGCAGTTTAGGGGGACAACTTCGGAGTAAAGCCTCCCTGTAAACTCGCAGTAAAACCTGCAGTGCGTAAAAGTCCCAGGAAAGGAAACAGTGCCATTCATGAAACTTTCTCTGTTCTCTCAAAATCATCTTTCCCCCCTTCTCTGAATAAACATGCCCTTTAGTTAAGTGCTCTTCTGCTTGTACTTGAATCATTGTTCCTGCATCAAGTAGTGAGAAGAAGTGCCTAAAAGTAGCTTTCCCTTTTCTCAGTGAAGAAGATACTCCCCACCACTCCCACAAATACTTTGAAATGAAGTATCTCAGGCACGATACCTCTTGAATCCTGTGCTGAAGCCCTAACCCTCCCTTCCACCCTGCAGTTCCTCACTTCTCATGGTTCTTTGGCTTCCGTAGTTATCTGGAGTGGGCTTGGTACAGCTGTAGGTCACAGTAGGAGTGATTTTGGTGCAAACTGTATTATTATACAGGCACAGCAATGCTGGCATTGTTAAGGTGAATTGTAAAAACTGCGTTCCATACTCTACACTTGATCTTAACCAAAAGGCCAAGAAGTGATGACTCATTCAACTGCTGATGACCTTGGTCTGCCCATGCCTCCTCTCTTATTGTTTTTACTACTTTTATTGTTTTTAATGGCTTTTTAATTTTTAAACTGGATTTTACCATTTTATATTCTATCTTCTCTGTGTATTCTCTATAATAGATATAGTATTCTTTTATTTTTAGCAGATTTTATTTTTTTAGTATTAATATATGTAATTTTTATCTATTTTAGCTTGTCTCTTTTAAAATTGCAATTATTTTTTAATTTCAGCCTACTCACAATATTTTGCATTGTACTTGCAGTCACCTTTATTTTTAACATGTAACCTATAATTTGTACCTTTATTAGCCCTCTTAGTATCACTTTCTTTTAACTTGTAATTTTCTGCTGGTCTTTGACCAAAATAAATGTTGATTGATCATTATAAATTCTAAACACTCTTGGATTCATGGAATCCAAGCCATCTATCCAGTCCATTTGATATTTGACATAAGGCCCGTTCACATGAGCATAAGGGGGTGACTGAAAGATGTACTGCCCTGGGGCAGACAGAGCAGAGCCTCCACTGGGCTCTGCAAGTGATCACAGCTGCCACTAGCTCCATGGTTCAAAGCAGGAGCTGGAACCTCCAAGTATCCCACAATGCATTGCACTCTCAGTGGAGTGGCAACTCTCATTGCACAAGGAGATCTCCTCTGCTTGGCCCCTCTAGCTACAGAACTCTCTGATATAGAGGGCGACTGGCTTCTGCTTATAATGGCATGAGCACCCTCATGGCCAAACTCTGAGATCGGTGTTTCCACCTACCCTGACTAAAATCTGGATACAAAAGTCAGGCTACTTACATTTGCAAGGAATGGGTCAGTGGCTCCACATGAGCCTGTATACCTGTGTTTACTGCCTCTTACCCCAAAAATGCTGGCTGTGAGAACAGCCCCACAGTGTAGCTAAGTGACACGTGGCATCACCTTCCAAACTTCATACAGACCCACTGAGAAGTGCTCAAGATACAGCCAATGAATTGTTTTTTACATGTTTTTCACAACCAATATTCAGTCGAGGGTAACTTTAGCTTGTCCTTTTAAATGTGTCTAAGACGTTTGGTCCATAAAGCTGCATATACTTTTGTTGTTTTGAAAAAGGCCAGGAATTTTCTTGACTTACTAGCCTTTTCACCCCATAATAACAGGGTAATCAGCTGAAGGCACATATCACAGCACACGTCAGAAGGCCTGACTGATTCTTCCCAGCAGGAATATTATCCCTCAGGAAAGATGTATGACATTTACCTTTATACAAGCTGTGGAGACCCACTGGCCGCTATAGCAAGCTCACCTGTGTGTTATGTTAGACCTCCATTCCTTCATTCCAAGCACAGACTGCTGACTGTCTGGGTGGGATGACCTCAGCCCTAAGCAGTAACACTGACCCTGACCCTAAGAAGTGGGGAGAAGCTGGGCCAGAAGAGCCAGCCCCAGGCCTACTCCTAGCCCCAAGCCCTAAGACCTGACTGGAACCTGAGCCTGCCAGCTAGAAGATCCCACAGCCAGAAACCTCAGAACTGGCACTCAATAAGACCAAGCCCCACAATGAATTGGCCTCTTCCACAACACCACTCACTGCACTGCCTAACTTGTCCTTTTAATTGCAATGTGACTAAAAATTACTAATTGTTTTTTAGCAATTTTCCTCATCATGTCAGCCAATCAAATCATTAAACCCTATTCCAATGAATCGGGGCCACCCCTTCAGTCAATCAAAATATTAACCCCATTCAGGGATTCTCAAACTTGGGTCTCGAAATATTGTTGGACTACAAATCACATCATCCACAGGCATAATGGTCTGTCGATGATGGGAGTTGCAGCCCAAAATCCAGGGACCCAAGTCTGAGAACTCCTGGCCTAGCGGATTAATGTATTGCAGCATTTCACCCCTGGTTTCTAAAGTGCAGTATATTGTGCATTGTTCAGCTTCATGGATCCATTCTATGTATATATTTTTAAGCACGGAATGACATTTAACACAGATTTAAAACCCAAAGCCCGATTTATTTATTAGCTTAAGCCATCCTCTCCCAAATGGGAGTCTCCCAGCAGGACTTTGTAACCGTGAAACCATGTTAAATAGCGAGCATTCCTACCTGGCTGTTACAACTTTTTAATGAACTCATCTCCAGGTTGCTTAGGGATCTGTTTTACAGTTAATCAAAATCGGATTTACTTGCTTAAAGAGATGCTACAAAATAAAATAAAAAGAATTATCCTTCTGTCTCATATTTAGCCAGCAGATCCACCTGCTGGCGATGGAGACTGCAGAATTCCTGGGACAGAAATGATCACAGGAACCTGACCCCCACCCCCACCCACACACACACACTGTTCTTTTGCTCAGTGAAGGCTGAAAGGTGACAAACGGGGCAGATCCAATAAAGAGGTAAAATAAGTTGTGGAATATTTTTGACTTCAGGAAATGCCACATTGGCTTTTTTACTTGCTTTTCATTGGGGAAGTGGAAAGGTCTCGTTCTTTTCCTTTGTCCTTCACTCCCAATCTCCATTTTAAAGCAATACTAATACTTCCTGGCAGCTTAAACAGGTCACATAGCTCACATCAGCTCTGAATGATGCTCCCCTGGGAACAGAGAAGTTTGCAGCACTTACCAACTTTCAAGGGATAAAAATCAGGCGTGCTGGGAAAGGCAGAGGAAGCAGGGTGGGGAGGGGGGGCAGAGAGAGGCTAGAAATAGTGTCAGCACTTCGTTTAAGAGGAAATGTTCCATTATTGCGAAGGTGACCATTTTGACGGGGGCAATTACTTTTTATTAGGAAGCTGCCTTATACTCAGTCACCCTATTGGTCCATCTAGCTCAGTATCGTCTAATAGGACTGGGAGAGGCTCTCTGAGGAAAGATCTCCACCATGGATCTTTCCCAACCTGGAGATGTTGCCAGAGATTGGACTGGAGGCAAAGCAGATGCTCTACCCATGGGTGTCCAAGCAAGGGCTGTCCCCCCCACCCCTGATTGAGAAATCCTCATTGGATTCAATAGGGCTTTCTCCCAAGTAAGTGGGAATAGGATTCCAGCTTTTGCCCCCTGCCTCAGAAAACATCCTGCAGATGCTCATGGGTACCACTGAGCTACAATCCCCTCCAGGCATTTGTGGATTGCTCCATTCTTCTATTGTTCTGAAGGTTTGCTCTGCTCTCCATTCCATGTGTCTCTTGCATTCCAGTCATAAAGGTAAAGGTAAAGTGTGTCATTGAGTCGATTTTGACTCCTGGCTCCCACAGAGCCCTGTGGTTGTCTTTGGGAGAAAACAGGAGGGGCTGACCATGGCCATCTCCTGGCGTGCAGTATGAGATGATGCCTTTCAGCACCTTCCTAGATTGCTGCTGCCCAATAGAGGTGTTTCCCATATTCTGGGAAACCAACCAGTGGGGATTTGAACTGGCAACCTCTGGCTTGTTAGTTATACTAGGGGGGAAATGAAATTTATCCCCGAATTGGAACACGCACAATTCACTATAGCTTCCAATTCCTTCGGGCCATTTCAGTCTTTTCCCTGCTTTTACCAATGCACATGTGCACATAGATCAGATACTTAAAGAAGGACAGGCAATGTGAGGTAGGTTGTAGCAATATTCTTTGCACCGGCACCAAAGAAGAGAAAAGGCTTTAAATGGGAGGAAAGGGCCATCAAGACTACAAGGCTGCCGGCAATGGCTCTTTGAGGTTTCAAGCAGGAGTCTTTCCCACCCATACATGGAGATGCCGCCAGGGAATGGGATAGAACCAGGGGCCTACTGCATGTCAAGCACATGTGCTAGCACTGAGCTGTGGACCCTCTGCAAAGGAGAAGCCACTTGGCAAGCCTCTCCAGGAAAGCTGGCTTGTTGAAAATGTCCTCTTCCTTAGAGACGTACAAAGCACCCAGTTAGTGATGTGTCTTAGTAGATGGAAAATATCATTTCCTTGGCTGGGTGCTGCTGCTGCTGCTGCTGCTAGATGCCAGTTGGCCATCCTTGGTAGGAATCAGTCTTAACTTGTTATTTCTGGACTGCAGCAGAGCTCCCATCACCTCTGCTACAAAGGCTAAAGACTGGGGATGATGGGAGTTGTAGTCCAAATCAACAAGTTGTCCCAGACAGGTAGGAACACCTCTGTTTTGCCTGGGCTCTCATATTGTGGCCTCTCAAAAAAAAAAAAAAAAAAAAACCCACACCCTAAAATAGTGGCGGGGGGAGGGGGTCAAACACCCAAGAGAAGCAAAACCTTGAATCCCATTTGCCATTCCTGCCTCTCATTACTTTTTAATGAAATCGGCTCCTGCAATCTCCCCCTCTCCGGCTGGCCGTGCTTGTAGATAAGCACAGCACCTTTCTTATCAAAGACATATCCCAAAGTGGAGAATACATAAAAAGGGCACTTCTTGTTACACCACATCCAATTTGTTCTCAGAGACATTTTTTATTCCTTGAAAGGGGAGAAAAAAATAGGTCATGTTGGGTTTCTCCAGTCTAAGATAAATGATAGTTTTGAGCAAGAATACAATAGGTATCTGTGCCTGTGTTGTTAGGCAAACAGGTTTAACTAATATCTTTCCAAGTATCAGAACTTCAAATGACGCCCTTGGGGGTTTTGAAAGAAAGACAGAAAAAGGATTGCCACGCACTTTTGCTTTGGGGGGGGGGAAGGAACTATGGGTGAAGGAGAACAGAGCAAAGAACTGAGGTGCTTCTCCACACTGATTGTACTCTGGTGTGTTTGATCCATGGCGACTCCTTTGAATTCTCACCATGCAACAAAATCTACAAAGAATTGTATACAGAAACTTTGAGGTCACTTCCTCCCCTTCGGTCTGATTGATTTCATTGATGAGGATAGGGGCTAATCACCGCTGTCAATGTGTGTGACCGCACAGACATGCTGGCATGGAGAGGCTTCCTTAGGCCTGGTCCAGCTGGGCTGTTCATAAGAAACAGATTCTTCCCTGCCTGAACAACAGCTTTCCCAGCTGTCAGTCTGCTGTAAGAAGCCACCAGCTCCTGCAGGTCTGCTCAGGACTAGCCGACATTCTGACTCCTGGCTCTCAGAGCGGTCCAAGGTTGGTGTAACTCCTGGATCGTTACCTCAGTGGAGGCCTCAACTCAGCCCAGAACAGGAAGGCCAGAGCACTGGTCCATGTAGCCCGTCATTTATGGCAGTAGCTTTTCAAGTGCTCAGATAGCAGAGCTGGGGAAAGACCTCTGCCTGAAATCCCTAGGAACATAGGAAGCTGCCATATACTGAGTCAGACCATTGGTCTATCTAGCTCAGGATTGTCTTCACAGACTGGCAGCAGCTTCTCCAAGGTTGCAGGCAGGAATCTCTCTCAGCCCTATCTTGGAGATGTTGCCAAGGAGGGAACTTGGAACCTAGATGTTCTGCCCAGAAGGGCTCCATCCCCTGCGGGGAATATCTTACAGTGCTCACGTGTAGTCTCCCATTCAAATGCAACCAGGGCAGAGCCTGCTTAGCTAAGCGGACAAGTCATGCTTGCTACCACAAGACCAGCTCTCCTCTCCTTTTTATGTGGAGATGGCAGGGATTGAAGAGGAACATAAGAACAAGATGAAGGTGCTTTAGACTTAGTCAACAGTAAGAAACAATAACAATAATAGCAACAGCTTGCCAAATTCTCTGTTCTATGTTCTGCTTTTACATGAAGCCTGTAAAGTCCAACAGCATCCCGAACTGGAAATGTTATAAAACCTATGAATTATGAAAATTCTAATTTTCTTGAAAGAATTAGACTTCAGGTGTGCTCTAAACCTCCTCTCAAATTTGTAACTGCTTTCCTCTGCAGTGCAGCCATATTTATCCGGCAAGTTAATGCAGCTCATAGGGCCGTTCCACAGTTTGCTTCATCTGCCTGTCCAACAGGAAGCCATGTAGCGAGGATGAATTGAGTTGGTGTAGAGGAGCAGCTAAAATCTGAACAGGGATAGATAAACCTGCCCTGCTGCTTACAAGCTGAGGAATGACTGTGAAATATCCATCACCCCCGACAATATCTAAACAATGTTGGTCATATGCATACGGAGCCTGTTTGTTACCTAATATGAGTCAATCACTGATACAGTCCCCAGCCATTCTCTATCTGTGCAGTGGAATACAGAACGGCATCTGTCCCAAACCAGTTGAGATAAATAAGTCAGCTGGCACTACGGGATGAACATGCAGGATTAATGAATTGTTTCATTTCATATACCATTTGCTAATCCTTTATACAGGAGGCCAAATCGACACCTTCAGGGGCTCTTTTTGGAGGGGGGGGAGGCAGAATCACTCCTGGCATAAGCTTCTGCAGGGCAGAAGATTCCTTTAATTTCTCCTTTGTAACCCATTGCAGGGGCTTAAGACTGCCAGGCTGACAATGTATCCTAACAACTCTCCATTCCTTTGATCTCATTCACTCCCTAGTAGGACTAATTGGGATAGCTTAAGTTATTCCAACGCTCTCCTTTTGGCGGCTGACCAGCTTGTATATAGAGCGCTGAGTCCCCGTTCCCCCCCCCCGAAGAGCCTTCCTTTCTTCTTCCTTCTGTTGGTGCCTTGACCTGTTTCCAGATTGTTAGTGAAGACTTCTGGCTGTGCAGCATCGTTGCTTCTCACAATCTTTTCTTGCTTCCTCCTCACTCCCCCCTCCCCACCCTCTTTCCCTAATATCCAATGAATATAATTAATCATTTTCTACAGCAAGTAGAGAAATAGCATGATAGGTCATCTGATCGATCTTGGGAGGAACTCTAGAACTGCCTTACACTTAGACTTAGACCATTGGTCCTTCTAGCACAGCATTGCCTACACTGACTGGCAGCAGCTCTCCAAGGTTTCAGGCCGGAGACCTTCCCAGCCCGACATGGAAACTCCCAGAACTGAACCTAGGACCTTCTGCCACTGAACGCCATTTCTCTTTGGGTTTGAGTTTCTCCTAGGAGGAACCTGGATTTCTTAAATGCCACTTTGGAGCAGAGGTGCTCTTACCCCTGGAATTTGGGGCCGAAGTCCAGGGCCTCCACAGCCCATGGGGCACCCTAAATCATCTTTAGTCTGTGCCAGGTGATGTGGACACCTGGCAGAGGATGATGATGCTTAATTTGCTGGCCGGGGGTGGGGGTGGCGGAGGGCTCCAAAGACCTTTAGGTCCAGGCTCCAAAATTACTTGCTTTGGGGGAACTGTGGTTCCTACCCTAAGTCAAGACACTGTGTGGGAAACAGCAGCAGCAGCAATAATAAACAACTTTATTTGTTATCCACCCCATAACAAATTGTTCTCTGGGGGGCTCACAACAGATGATTAAAACATGCAATAGAATGGGAAAAGTTCCAATACAGCAGTGTGGGTGTAGTGGTTAGAGGATTGGGCATCGACTAGGAAGAGCCAAATTCAGCCCCTCTTCCAGTCCTGAGCTCAGTGGGTCACTTTAGGCTGGCCATTCTCTCTGTATCTCTCTCAGCGTAGTCTGACTCCCATGTTGGCTGGGAGGATAAAATTGAGAGGTGGGCTACATGCCAATGTTATATTATTTGTAAAATACGTACTGATTTATTGTAAATGTTTGCTGGTCAATGACCGAATAAACTTATAACTAACTGCCAATGATTGAAGAAGAGGTGAGATCAAATGGTAACTGAGAAATAGTTTAGCAGTACTCGTCAAATACACTCCATAGTATTTCATTAAAACAAGGGTTCCGTGTTCTGCTGGTCACAGGGGGTGGAGAGCCCCTATGCCAAGAGGTGCTTCCTGTATCCTGGAAATAAGTCCCTGAGGTCTGCACTTCCTGGTTGCCGCAGGGTGTGCTTCTGGGGCAGGGTCGACCAGCCAATCTGCCCCCCACCACATACACCGCCATGCACTCACTGCCTGGAAGGCAGCAGCATCACTCATGCCCCAAGTGCCAGCCCTTTATTTGAGGGCTGGCACTTGAAGTTTGAAACCGGGATATTTGGCTCGCTGGGTATCATTTGGTTAATCCCAACCCCCCAAATCAGACTGAAGGAATATGAAGAACAGGGCAACTCTATAACTAGCCCAGGGGAGTAAAGGAAGGACTTACGTTAGTTCCAGCGCAAGCATCCATCCACGGTACAGAAGAGGCATTGACATGGAAAGACTGCAGCCATTAACACTTCCTCTACCCTGACATTCTTCATTAATCTACAGATTTTGGGCACACTGCACTGACCATCAGGGAAAGATGATGCCGAAGAACATATGATGAATTCTCTAAGCATTCCTTCTGGTTTCTTGTATAGTTTCCTTCCTTTGGCATGACATTTTCATGTGAGTGAAATACACAGCAGCCATCACACTATTCCCTCCCAGGTTTGTAAAAGGCATTCAATAAACATAATTAAAAAGGCAAAAGAAACCAGAAGTCACGCTGCTGGAGGAATAGGGGGCTGGCTGCTTTCTTATCTTTCCTGGCTTTGATTAGGACTCCATGGGCCATGGAAAGAACTTTAAAAGCCAACAGCATTGCAGATTCTGTTAGCGTCTCTGGCAAAGAGCCACATACAGTATTCCACAGTCACAGGACTTCTGCCCTTATGCTATGATTCGGCCATGTGTCTAGACAGATCCCTTACTGCAAACTGGAGCTGTGACATTTTCAGGGCAACCCTATGCGTGTTCACTTAGAAGCTAACCTTGCTAAGTTGAATGGGTCTTCCTCTGAAGTAGTGTGCCAAGGATTGCACCCTTAGACTGGAATTCTAAAGACACCCACTAGGGAGTAAGCAGCTTTGAACTCAGTGAGATTTGTTTCGGAGTGGACACGCTTAGGGTTGCACCATTAGTCAATCAGTGGCTTTGATTAACTCATCCCAAATCCTTGTATTCCACTTAAAAGGCACCTATAGGCAGCCGGTTCCAAACCTTCTAAATTGTAATGCAGTTGTGCATCAAAAGGAACATAGGGAGCCTCATTTTAAGGACAGAGTGTGGCTAGGTCGACACCAGGGCTGCGCAACTCTGGCCCTCCTGCAGATGTAGGACTGCAACTCCCTGGCCACTGTAAAGGTAAAGCGTGCCGTCAAGCCAATTTCAACTCCTGGCGCCCACAGAGCCCTGTGGTTGACTTGGGTAGAACACAGGAGGGGCTGGCCATCGCTGTCTCCTCCCGGTGTGCAGTATGAGATGATGCCTCTCAACATCATCCTCTTATCGCTGCTGCCCGATAGAGGTGTTTCCCATAGTTGGGGAAACATAGTCTGGGAATCATACCAGCGGGGATTCGAACGGGCAACCTTCTGTTTGTTAGTCAAGCATTTCCCCGCTGAGCGCTGAGGATAATGAGAGCTGTCCGCCAAAAACAGCTGGAGGAGCAAAGTTGTGCAGCCCTGGTCTGCTCTGACTGGCAGCAGCTCTCGAAGGGTTCAGGCAGCATCTTTCCCAGCCCTACCTGGAGATGCTGCTGCTGCCAGGACTGGACCAGGAACCTTCTGCAGGCCACGCAGGGGCTCTACCACAGAGCAACAGCCTCATCCCCACTGGGGGCTGCTGCCATCCTGTGTTCCAATGAAGGTCTTGATTCAAACCCTGGATGGCCAGACACTTGCTAAACACCAGGCCTACCATGGGCACACTTGGTGGTAGCCCGCCCCTTTGCTGCTGGTGTGCATGCACTTGCCAAGAAACTGGTGCCAGTCAGGAATGGGGCACCAAAGGTCTGATCTGCAGTGACTACATGTTGGCTGGGTGGGGGAGCACAGACACATGAGGAGGCAGTGCTAATCTGGGGCTAGGATGTGCCTAGCTCAGTCTTGTCTATGCTGAGTGGCATCAGTTCTCCAAGGTTTCAGGCAGGGAGGGCTCCTTCCCAGCCCTCTCTGGAGATGCCAGAGGTTGATCCTGGGGCTTTCTGTACACAAAGCAGATGCTCTTCCACTGAGCTACGGCCTCGTCCCTCTTACAGCAGGCAGTGCTCACACGCAGTCACGCATCCAAATGCAAACCAAGGTGAGCCCTGCTTAGCAAAAGGACAACTCATGCTCTCTACCACAAGACCGGCCCTCCACCCACATTTGCTTGGGTGGGAGGGAGAGATGCCGTATCCTGTCTCCCACCAGTTGCCCTTTCTGGTTGCTTTATCCTTGGTCGAGGATTTCTGCAAAAATCACTGCTTTAAATGGGTGAATAAGCAGGATGAGAGGACAGATGGTGATGCTAGAATATCAAGTGCCGTTCCAACCCATTCATGCTCAGTTTTCTTTAAAAGAAGAGATAAGTGTAAAAGAACTAGAAAGCCTGGAACAAAAGCTGGCTGCCTTCTGACACCTTTGTTGAAGGCTTCGGAATAATCTCCAAGCCCAAATTTGTTCTCAGACACTGTTCAAAGCTTTGGGAGGAGAAGGCGTTTGCCCTTTGGGCTTTTATGAGCACATTTATCATTGAGGAATGCTTTAAATGGTATATGCAAGAGAATTAACTGTACATAATTATATATATATATATATATATATATATATATATATATATATATATATATATATACACACACACACACACACACACACACACACGTTGTGCTCTTACTGGTTCCTGCTGTGAAACCCTATGGAGCAAAATGAATAGGGAGCAAAGAAGCCGTTTTTCAGAGTGGAGGAAGGAATAGACTCATTCACAGAATACAAGCCCCGAACCAAAGCTCCTTTTATGAGGCTCAACAGTCAGGATGATTGGTGAGAGGAGAAGAGGAAGGGACAGGACGGAATCTTTTTTTAAAATCACTTATCGTTCAAAAACAGACATACACATATAATTAAAAATAACACGAAAAATAAAAGCTCCCCTGTTAATAAGTCTATGAATCATCAAATGTACATATGCTGCAAATACAATGAGACAATTTTAGACAATATATACAACTTTATGTAATTTTTCTTTATTCCACTGAGACTCCAGGGAAAGACACACACACACACACACACACACACACACACACACCCCACCTGATATCCTGAAAAGCTTCTGCTAGGCAGTGCAGACAACTCTGAGCTAGATGGACAAATGGTCTGAGTCAGTATAAGAAAACATTTTATGTTCCTGTGTTCTAATCTAAGCATATGATAACTTCACCAGAATCCCTGTGGCTGACATCTTGACTGATGAAGCACTTAGGACATTACGCTAGTTCAGGGGTTCTCAACCTTTTAAAACAAGTGTCCCCCATCTGGCACAAACCTTCATCTCCGGGGGGGGGAGGTGAGCGAGCAAGCTAAAGCATTGTGTGTGTGTTTGTGAGTGTACACACACACACAGTTAAATGTTACAGTTATGAGACACGCTGCTCCAGGCACTGGTTTACATCCAGGCTAAGTTTCTCATGAGTACTCCCGCTGAAATTATGTATGTGAATACGATGAATTACTGGGACAAGTCTCATTAATTTGAACAAGACTGCTTAGGAGTAACTTAGTCTAGATGTAAGAATGGAATAGCCCATGTCATAAAAGAAACATTTAAAATTGTGTGTGTGTGTTTATACAGAGACACATAAAAACACAAATTTAAGTGTTACTGTTTTTACAAATTTAAGTGTTACAGAGAGACAGGCCATTCCAGTCACTGGCTTACATCCAAGTTACTCATAAGCAGTCTTGTTCAAATTAATGGGACCATTTTACTTGCCCTGTTGATTTCAGAGAGGAGTACTCAGTGCTAATTTTCTGAAGCCTGTCAGTCAGGCTGAGGGGAGGGGAGGCTGAGCTTCAGCACATAGCCAGCCAATCAGGGGCAGAGGAGGAGGGTTTTCACCCTCCTCCTTCCGCTTCTGCAGTGGACACATCGCTGAGGATGGGTCGGCTTAAAGCCCGCAATCCTCAGATGGGGAACAAGTAGAGTGGCTACAGAGTGGGGAAGCAGGAAAGTCCTGAGCACACCCTGGGAGCCCTGCTCCAGGTATCCCGGGGGCACGAGTACTACCACACCAGTACAAAGCTCTTGTGCTAGCTACTTGTGCATGCTTGCACTTGAGCAAGAGTGTGCAGCAGTGGTACTTCTCATTTGTTTACGATGGACGCCTTGTGCCACTGTGCAAATCCCTGGGCGCTTGACTGTAACAATGTGATCTTTCTCTAGCACAAACTTCCTTGTTATGCAAGCCATTTGTTAGTCAGGATGTCAACCTTCATGATTCTCTTCATAAGGTTTTAGCAGTTCACTTACACCCAAAGCTGCTTCTGAACACCCGGCTCCTTGCTTACTGAGAAATTATTCCAAATTCTTCAGGGTTTTGTTTGGATTATTCAGTCCAATCAAAAATGGATTGTGAAGAGCTCCAAAAGGATCTCTCCTACCTGAGTAAATGGCCTTTAAAATGGCCAATGGAGTTCAGTGTAAGTATAGAGTGATGCACATTGGAGCTAAAAATCCAAACTTTACGTATTTGCTGCTGGGATCTGAGCTGGCAGTGACCAACCAGGGAAAGGATCTTGGGGTTGTAGTGGCTAGCTCACTTAAAAGGTTGACTCAGTGTGCAGCAGCTGAAAATAAAACTGCCAAGATAGGAATGCCCTTATGCAAATCTATGGTGTGACTGCACTTGGAAAACCATGTATCGTTCTGGTTTCCACACCAGAAGGGTATTCTAGAGTTATAAAAGGTGCAGAGAAGGGCAACCACCCCGAGCCATTTTTGGAAGGGTGGTATAGAAATCGAATAACTAACTAACTAACTAAATAATAACTTCTCAGGGGGTTGGAGCGATTCCTCTATGAAGAAAGGCTAGAACAATTGGGCCCCTTTAATTTAGAAAGAAGGTGGATAAGGGGGGGCAGGACAGAGGTGTCGAAAATGACTCACAGCATGGATAAAGTGGATCTCTCTCTCTCTCTCTCTCTCTCTCTCTCTCTCTCTCTCTCTCTCTCTCTCTCTCTCTCTCTCATTAGAACTCAGGGAGGGTCACCCATTGAAGTAAAATGCTGGGAGATTCAGGACTGATGAAATAAAGTACTTTTTTAGACAACATGTAGTTAAACTTTGGAATTCACTACTTCCAGAGGTGAATTTTCAGATTGTGAGCCTTTTGGGGACAGGGATCGATCTTTTTAAAAAAAAAAAAAATATTTCTCTATGTAAACTGCTTTGTAAACTTTTGTTGAAAAGCGGTCTATAAATATTTGTTGTTGCTGCTGCTGTTGTGATGGCAACCAATCTCGATGGGTTTAAAAGGGGATTGGACAGATTCATAGAGGAGAGGGCTATCAATAGTCTTGGGAGCTGGGTACTTCCAGGATCAGAGGCAGCATGGTGCTGGGGAGCACCAAGGGGGGGGCCGTTGCCCTCTTCCCTCTACTTGCAGGCTTTTCAAGAGAGCCTGGCTGGCCACTGCATGAGGCAGGATGCTGGATGGGACGAGCCTTGGCATTTTTCACATAGTGCATAGGTAATCTGTGGAATTTCTTGCCATGGGATGCAGTGATGGCCACCAGCTTGGATGGCTTTAAAAGGGGCTTAGACAGATTCATGGAGGACAGGGCTATCCATGGCTACTAGTCCGGGGACTATAGGCTACCTCCAGCCTCAGAGACATGATGCCTTTCAATCCCAGTTGCAGGGAAGCAACAGCAGGAGAGAAGGCATGCACATACCTTTTGCCTGTGGGCTTCTCAGAGGCATCTGGTGAGCCAATGTGTGACATAGGATGCTGGACTAGATGGGCCATGTGCCTGATCCTGCAAGGCTTTTCTTATGTCCTTATGAAGCACACGCATTTTCTTTTTTGGTAGGCCTGTAGATAATTTGTGCAGTACCCTTTATTTCCCCTCTATGTGTTTTCCCCTTCTTCCTCCCTTCTCTGTCATTGCAATGTCTGATTTTCATATTTATCAGTTTGTCATTCCAGAGCTAAATGTTTTCATCCTGCTTATTTTTCTTTTCAGATTTGTCACAATGTTGTCATTTGTTTCCTTTGCAAACTCTAAAATACTATACATAAATATTCAGGCACAGTCACCATAGGAGCAAAAAAAAAAAAAGTGCTCCTATGGCTCCTATGAAAATGTCACCTCAAATATTTCCAGAAGGTTTTAATCAGCAACTTCACCAAAGCTCACCTGTGTAACAAACACAAGGTCTGGAAAGTAAACACCACCTTTGCAAACTACTGAGAAACAAAGCAAAACTTAGCCAATGAAGGGGCATCCAATTACTCCTAAGGCCAGCATTAACAGATGGTCTGAATAACAACAGCCAGGAAATGAGGGCCATGTAAAGGAAGTTAAAAATTACTCATTGGAATGCAATCGAAGACATAGGCGATGCAAGCTAGAAAACAGTTGGCGCTGGTAGTTAAGGCTGCATGAAGTGACCATAACGCAGATGTAGATGGAGCCATTTTCCTATCTGAAAGGGTTGCTAGAGGCCCCCAGCATCTCTGAATGGAGCCCTGTCAATTTATTTTCTGCTCCTTCTTAAATGGTTCTCCTAGATGGTCCTCCTCCTTTTTCCTTCCCCCCATCTTTTCCTTCCCCTTCTTTGTCACTGCCTCCTCCTTTGCATTCTGGGTTGACTATGAAAAGGGAGAGAATGCAAAAGAGGAAATGAGGAAAGGGCAGTAGAGTGTTGGAGTTGCTCTATAGAGTGTCTCCACTCCAGTACACTACTGCCCCTTTCTTATTTCCTCTTCCTTCCCCTTTCATTAGCAATGCAGTGTGGATTTTAAAAAAAATGGCTACCACAATTTTTTTTTTACATGCACACTCCTATTGATTACTAAGAACCACACTGACAGTGATGGGAAGAGAGAACCGGCAGTGCATGTTAAATCTACAAACAACAAACTAGGGAGGGAATTAAGACACTTCCAGGAAGGTTAACAGTTCTCCCTTATATGCATGTCATCATGAGTCAGGGTCAATATTGTGCAATATCAGATCAGAAGAGTGGAAGTACTATTTGTGTTCTGAAATATAGGTTTCAATAAACACAGCAATGAAAACAAAAACAAAGAGCTAACCTCTCAAAAACTCTTACAAAGTACTGGGGGACGTTAATGGATTGGGTTACAGTGTTCCCAAAAATGGAGAGCAAGAGAGAGAGAAAGACAGACAGACAGACAGACCCCTCTGCATCAGCTCTGAGAGGGAGACAGTAATCGTCTGGGTGGTCGATCCGGCTGCCCAGGGAGGGCTAGAGGATCGTCAGTGGGGAGAGTGGGCCCACACTGCTTGTGTGAAGCATCTCATCATTTCACGTCTTTGGCCCCACATGGAATATCAAATGCTTTTAGAAGTTGTAAATCTTCACCTCTCTGGCTCTGCAGTGGTTCAACAAGAGAGGTTCCTTACGGTATACTGAAGCTGAAGATGGCACAGATCCTAATTTTCTTTCTAAAAGATTAAGGGCCTTCCCCTGCACATCCTTCACTGGCCAGCTTTGATGGGCTGAAAATACCTTTATCTACAGCTATGAGGTGCAACAGTGATACTTTGATCTACAGCAGTTTATCACTATTATACCTGGGAGGTCTATAGCAGCAGTATTGTATATAACCACTCAAGAACAGCCAAACCACACATGAATTGAACCATTTGCATTCATACATCTGCAGAGAGACCTGGGAGTAACAGCAGAGCCAGCAGCCACATCACAGCAAGTAGCCCCAAAGTTCCATGTCCCAGGTGGATAGGAGATGACCATCCAGGGCTGAGCATCAAATCAAAACAATAATTGTTTCTGATTCAAATGGTTTCTGATCCACTACAGCCCATATGGTTTTGCACTGTTTTGTTCCCAATGCAGATTTGTCAATGGCCAGCCTCATCTGATACAATCCTGGCTGATATATTCCGTATTGTATCAGACTGTATCGGAGGGTCAGCTTATGGCACCACCAGTGTTCCCTCTAAGGTGTGCGCATGTGCACACAGTCACACATTTTTTGATGTCTGCTCAGTCAATTTTAGATCCCACTCATGTTGTATCAGGAAGGTCCCACTCTGAATGCATGTGTAGGCACGCTGCCTTGATTCTGCTGCCCAGAACAAAACTCATTCCGCACACAGATGAAAAGAATTGAAGAGAACACTGGTCACCACTGCTGTGGACATGGAAACAGCAGCACCATAGTGGAGGAAAATGCTTGTGCTACCAGCTTTACTGTCATGGAAGAAACTGTGGCAATGCTGGGACCGCAACCAGCGTTCACTGCAGTGGCACCAGGGCTTCTGTGTCCTTAGCAGCATGTCACAATATCCTCCCATCCCCGTTACCATCATGCTTCATGTCAGCCAACATTTTAGAACGTTTCACATATGCGCTCTTGTGTGACACCACCTTTCTTATGTGCAGACGCTCCAGCAGGTCGGGAACACTGGAGTTTCAATTCACATATATATTTGAACATCTAAACCTGACAAAGTACATATAGTGTTTGGAAGCTTACTTCCGACATTGTGAAGATTAGTTGCACAGACAGAAATGTCTCTCACTTGCCTTGGAGTCTCTCTGATTCTGTGGGAGCAAAGCAGCCCCTAACATTAGGATCTTTTCCTCAACCCTTTTTAGTCATTCAGTTTCAAGCCGCGTAAATAAATAAATAAATAAATAAATAAGTAAGTAAGTAAGTAGATAGATAGATAGATAGATAGATAGATAGATAGATAGATAGATAGATAGCCCATGGAAGGAGGTGGGCATCAGAACATAAACGGGGTCTGCAGAAAGGCAATTAGCAGTAGCAAAAATAGCCACCCGTTGCTATGGCAAATGTTGGAATAGTTGTTAGATGAAATGATGCCTCCAGTCTTAAGGTCTAAAAATATCCAGAATTTCATTGTAGAAGTTCACTTGGGTCCTTGGTGATTGATTGGTAAAAGACTCTTGCTCAGAAGAACAGCGTGACAGTGGGTGTGTTTGTGTGTGGGAGTCCCATGTTAAGAACCCCTGCAGAAAGGTTTGAAATGGACAGATCTTAATTTGTTCAATATCAGGATTGTCATGTTTGTTGCCTGTGTGTTGTTGCCAATGCTGAGAGAGGAGCAAGGGACTGATTTCCCAAATGTCTTTTTTAATGCATGGAAGGGAGGAATATGAATGTGCTACCACAGAGGCCAAACAAAGAGTCCTTTACTAGGAGGAGAGCAGCACATCTTATGGTAGTGAGCATGAGTTGTCACCTATGCAAAGGGTCTGTCATGGTTTGTATTTATATGGGTGACTACGTTAGCCCTATTAGCTTAGAGACATACGAACTATCAAAAACCATGTGGTTTTTGTGTACAAATAAAAGCCATGTGCTTCCCGTGATGTTACCGGAAGCTGTCAGAAGCAGGTCAGAGGTGGGCCTATGTCCTCAACACAGTTCTGCCCTGCACTCCACCTTCATCCCACTCCAGCTTATGTCCAGGCATGCCCCAAAGGTGGGCTTGTGACCCCTCTACGAACACTCCCCAACACCCTGGACCAATAAGAACAATGTCTCTAAACTACTAGCCCTGTACAATATTCCCCTTAAAGGATGGGGCCAGAGCTCAGGGGTAGAGCAGCTCCGTGCATGCAAAAGTTTCCAGGTTCAGTCCCCGGCAACATCTCCAGGTAGGGCTGGGAGAGGCTCCTTCCCCATACCTTGGAGAGCTATCACCAGTCAGTGTAGACAATACTGAGCTAGATGGACCAAGGGCTCGACTGGCACAAGGCAGCTTCCTATGTATTATTTTGCATATTGTGGCTGAAGATTGAACAGCTCAAGAGAAAGTTCTCCTTTATAGAACTTTTTAATTGCACATAAAAGTGGGGGCTAATCCAACAGGAGTCTGTTAAAAGCAAACGTTTTGACATAAATTGTTCCATGCCTGATATTTAATGGTGTTTGAATCAGCATTCCTATATAGCAAAACTGAAACTCCCTCAGCCAGTCACCTGAAGCTGATGAAAGAGACCTCAAGGGCACATTTCAGTCCCCTTCCAGTATGCCTGTAGCTGTCTGAGGATGCCTCTGAATACCAGAACAATTAGATTGCAGGGGAGTGGCAGCAGCAGGAGAGAGGGCTTGCCCCTTTCAGCTCCTGCCTGAGGGCATCCCAGTGGCATCTGGTGGGCCACTGTGTGAAGAAGGATGCTGGACTGGATGGGCCACCTTGGGTTGTTCAGATGTTCTCATGTTCTAGATGGGGCCACAGCTCAGTGGGAGAGTATCCCCCTTGTAAGTAGAAGGTCCCCGGTCCAATCCCTGGCAGCCTCTCCAAGTAGGGCTGGAAAAGACTTCTGCCCTAGACCTTAGAGAGCTGATGTGTCGGTCAGTGTAGACAATTCTGAGTTAAGCTGTTGGTTCAGTGCACATAGTGGAAGCTGATTCTGGACAAGGGGAAATGTGCAAAACTGTCCCCATTGAGTCTTCAAAAACCCTGTTTTCAAAAGAAATGTATAGATGTGCCAATGTGCCAAAGGGGATATTCAGCATCTGCAGTGGTCAGATTTTCCAAGTTGTTAATTGCCTACCATCCTGTGTTTAAAAGGACCTTCAATCACTGTTTGATTATCGTGTTAAGAAATGACTTTTCTGGTTTCATTTGCATTTGCCAAGAGAAAGAGGGCAGCCTAAGGGCTGGCTTAGGGCTTTGTTTCCTACTGAGAATTAATCCCTCGCTGCCCCACACCACAGGTGCCTTGGCGGCACTCAAAGCATCCCTGCATTCACTCTGCAGTCTGGGGAAGTACGAAGCAGTCATCCCCCTTCTGTTCTCAGAGTCCCTTCATTTGCATTGGGGCTGACCAAAGCTCTGCCCCCAAATCTATTTTCTATTCTTGTATTAATCCGAGTGCATGTGAATAATCCTCAAGGGTGTCTCTCTGATCATATGACTTTCCAATAACAATCTCCAAACACTGACTTTCAAATAAATGATCTTCAAATAATCTAAACAGCCAACAAAACCAGTCATGAAGATAGAAAGCCAGCAGGGGAGGGGGCGCTTCCCAGTGTATTGCACAGAGTGTTGCATGTATGAATGTCTGCTCAATGGGCAGAAGTTGTGGGTGTGTGTTTGGTGTGTGCTCGGTCCTGGCTCTCAGGGAACAATTTTTTCCCCTCAAAGACAAGTTGGCTGACCTGGAGAAGATCAGAGTCAGAGAGGTATGTGGAATTGTCCCCTTTGCTCAGCAGGGTCCACCCTGGTTTTCATTTGAATTGGAGACATGTGTGAGTACTGTAAGTTATCCCCCTCAGGAGATGGGGCTGCTCTGAGAAGAGCATCTGCATGCTTGCATGCAGAAGGTTCCAAGTACCCTCCCTGGTGTCTCCAAGATAGAGCTGAGACAGACTCTTGTCTGCAACCTTGGAGAAGCCGCTTTTCCACTCTGTGTAGACAATACTGAGCTAGATGGGCCAACGGTCTGACTCCCTATGGTCCTACATGTTAGAGGCATCCCACTCCCAGGCTGATGGCTCCTCTGCTGTCAGGAAGAATGAAGGTCTCGGGGAAGGAGGAAGGATATTGTTCTGAGGAAGAGGATCTTTAGAAGGGATTCCTTCTGCAAAAGATGAGCTCATATCCTCTCACACAGGGGATACTACTCCAGACAGTTGGGGGCCTTCTAGTAGTTGGTGATTCAATCATCCGAGGTATAGAGAGATGGGTCTGTGACCTGAATGTAGATTGCTCAGTGACTTGCCTGCCTGGTGTGAAGGTTGTGGATATCAGGTGGCATCTAGATAGGCTGTTAGGTAGTGCTGGGGAGGAGTCAGCTTTCATGATGCACATCCGCACCAGCAATGTTGGGAAATGCAGTCAGGAAGTCCTGGAAGCCAAATTTAGGCTCCTAGGTTGCATATTGAAGTCCATGACTCCCAAGGTAGCATCCTCAGAAATGCTACTTGTTCCACGTACAGAGTATGTGAGACAGGAAGAGCTGAGGGGTCTCAATGCGTGGATGAGATGGTGGTGCTGGGAGGAGGGGGGTTAGATTTGTTAGGCCCTGGGATACATTTTGGGGGCAGTGAAGCCTGTACAAAAGGGATGGGCTTCACTTGAACCAAGATGGAACCAGACTGCAGTTGCTTAAAATCAAAAAGATCGCAGAGCAGCTTTTAAAATTTATGATTTTATTATTTATTTATCAAGAGATTTAATATACTGCCCAATCCACAGACTCAGGGCGGTGTACAGAATAGAACAACATCCAAGATTAAAAATTTTAAAAAGAGAGAGAGAGCAAGAGAGAGATTTAAAGGGCAAATGCCTGGCAGAAAAGAAACGTCTTCAATAAGATTTTAAAGGCTGAAAGGGAGGAGGCAGACTGAATCTGGGGGGCGGGGGGGGGGGGAGAATTCCAAAGTGAAGGGGCGGCAACAGAGAACGCCAAAAATGACGCTTGGGGGATAGCCAACAGGAGCTGGTGGTCCGTATCCAATTTGGCAAAGGCCATCCCTTAAGGTGCATGGGCGTAAATGTTTCAGATAAACCAGAAGAGGACAGAGTAGAACCAGTTAAAGAGTAGAGAGAAGGATATGCTTGTTGGTCAAAGAGATCAAATGGCGATGAGAAAGAATTCGGGTTGAACCAAATTCGAAATAAACTGCCAGTCCAGTGGTCCGGTCTGTTTGGTCAACCCGGGTTGGCTATGCTTGTAAAGGGGTGGGAATTCCCTTAAATGCCTTCTAAGGGCATTTGGGGGGAAGGGCACTTTATCAGTTTCAGCAGTGGCATTTAGCGCCTCTAAACCCCTCTAGTGCCCCCTCCTGCAGTGCAGGCCACCGCCAGATGTATGGAGGCCATTTGTATGACCTTGCAAATTTGTGTGGTCACGCAAATGACCTCTGTGTATGTGTGGAGTTCATGCAAATGACCTCTGTGCATCCACAGAGGACACAACCCGGCCGCCACCAGCACACAGTGCTGGGGAGGAGTGCCAACGGGGTTTAAAAGAGCTGCCACCGCCGTTGCCACAGCCTCTGGCCACCCCATAGAGGTCTTTTAAAGGATTCCTCCACCCCTTTGCTTGTAAAGGGGCATTCTTACAGGATTCCCCTTTACAAGCATAGCCCTCGAGCTGGGTCGAATTGGGTCATACTGGTCTGGTCTGATTAAAATTCGGACTAGCCACCTTTTTTAGAGGCAGTTCAAACTGAACTGGGTTTGATTCAAACCAGTTCTGCACACCCCTAAAGTACTATGTATTTAAACTCATACACATTTGTGTGTTTTAAGGGAAAGCAATTTTATTTGTTTGTACACACACACACATATTCTGAGCAGGGATTCTCTATCTGGCTCAGCTGATTTCACATAGAGATTTTTGCCAATGTTATTAAAGGACTTAACGTAGTATGTCAAGTTATTTTCCTTGCTAGATATTCTTCTTATTAGCACCCAGAGTTAAGGGAGATGTTAGCATCGCCAGCTATTCCAGTTGGTCGCTTCGCCCTTGTTTTGGCATAACAAGGTCCATTAGCTACATTTAAAAATGCTTGATTACATTTTAATGTCCGCTTCAATTACTGACCCAACCTGATAAGAGGTAGGAAAGCAATCTCATTAGAATGAGGGATGTGGGATTTAGAGCCACATTATATTCCACTTGGGTCATATACAACATAGGATTCGGGTGTGTCTCTGAGAGTCAAGGGAAGTGTAAGTCAGGGTTGGATTGGTTGGAATTCGAGGCAAGTCATAGAGCAGCTCCTCCACTGTGTATCACTGTGCGACTGTCATGACTCGAAGCTGCATGCTGCAGGACTCCTCAGAGCAAGGCAAGGCATAAAGTCCCGCTCCGCAGCCCTCTGTGCCAAGGCCTAAGGACACTGTGCTGCCCTCTGACTCTGGCTTTGAAGAATCTGCCAGTGACACTGAAGACTGTTAAGTCTTGGCAGGATCAGGGACATAACTGAGATCCTTTTAAGCCTTACCAGACCTGACCCTGTGGGAGGAGCTGCCTCCATCTAGTAGTATAGAACCTTCAGTCAACCTCAGATCTTTGTTGGAGCCAGAGCTTGTCTGGAGCTCCTGTGGACTGGTGACTAACCTACTGTATCCCCAGCTTCAACTGGTTTGACTGCTGATTGTTTGATCATGCTTCTGCCTAGCCCGCTTTATCTGTTGATTACTGTTTGACCTTGGCCCACTTGACCTTGCTTCTGCCTTGGTTACTGTACCTTCTTGACTACCGGTTTGACCTTGCCTGCTTGACCTTGTCTCTGTCTTGCCCCTTGCATATCTAGACTACTGATGAGACCTTGGCCTGCTTGATGCTTCTCTTGCCCCTTCTACCAACTGAAGGTAGAACTACTTGTTGTAAGTCCTGTGACCATCCAGAGCTGCGGCTACCTTAGATTTCCTGTGGGAGTCAAGTATTGTTCTTGGCAATTCTCCTGTGATCATTTTATCCTTCTCTTTGTTCTTGCATTCTTACCATGTGCAACATCAAGCTTTTATTCCTTCCTTTTAAAATTCTGTCTTTTTTCATCCATGATTTTCATGAATCTCCTAGAGAAATTTTAGTAGGCAGTATAAAAATGCAACAGTGGAGTTGCTCACTGATTGTCCCCCCAGATGGCACTGACCACCCCAGATGTCTCATATATGGAAAGCGGGTGGGGTGGGCACTGTCAGGTAGATGATTCAAGACCTTGGGTAGTTCCAAGCAGACAAGAGATCATTGAGTGGATTAAATGTGTGCCCTCTACAGAAATTAAAGCAATGGCATGGTCAAAGTCAGGTTTCCTTGGGCCTTATTTATTTTATTTTTATTATTCTGTCCTTCCAAAAGTGGCTCAGAGATGCTTGGCTGAAGCTTGATCTCTGTACATGCAGAAGCAGGCATTCACCCAGTGTGTGAAATGGAAGATACAAATGTTGCAGGCTTTACAGCTTTGTTGTAATTACTGAAATGAAATGATGGTCTCTCTAAAGATAAAATATTTTCATTGTCCACTACTTGCTAGATTTTAGACAAGCAGTTCATTGGGCTGTTTTACATTTATGGCTCACAAATAATTTCAGCACTATCGGCACTGGACTGTGGGGTGATTTAATTTGTCTTAGTAAGCTTGAATTTATAGTCAGGGATTCTGGCAGATCTGGCTCCACCCACTGGTGTAACGCAGAGAGATAGAAATCTCTCCTTTCAAAGGCTGTCTTCCTAGTAGGAGGTTGGGAGCATCGTCATGTGTGCATGGGTTTGTGCATACAGAGATGGCCATGGTTCATTTCAGTGAAGGAAACTGAGAACTCAGAAGAGTGCTCGGTTATAAGATCTCTGGGAATGCCTTGATACTGATTATCTTGAGAGAGAGGAATTATACAATAGGTTTAAACTGGGCTGGGGCTCATAACTACCTAGCTCCAAACATGGGGCTTCAATTGTAGTCCAAACAACATCTGAAGACTCAACTCCCATCATCCTTTGGCCACTGTGAGTATGGATAATTGGAGCTGTAGTCCAACAACTTCTGCAGACTCAAGCCTGAGAAACCCTGTTCCCTAGGATCCAAGATCTCTATGGGAATGCCCAATCATGTGGATTCTCCATTCCAGGGATATGAGGTTGGCGAGCCAGTCTTATGGATGCAGGGATGAGTTGTCCCCTTTGCTAAGCAGGGCCCACCTTGCTTTGCATTCAGATGGGAAATTGCATGTGAATGCTGTAAGATGTTCCCCTCTGGAGATGGGGATGTAGCTCCATGGTAGAGCATCAGCTTTGCATGTAGAAGGCCCAAGCTTCACTCCCTGGCAGCATCTCCAAGATAGGGCTGAGAGAGGCTCCTGCCTGCAACCTTAGAGAAGCTGCTGCCAGTCAGTGTAGACAATACTGAGCTAAATGGGCCTCTTACTGCTCTTCTGCACTGGCTGAGTTTCTTTGCTCTTGCTGAGTAACTGTTTCCTGCTTCCATCCATATCTAGAATTCAGGGAGAGCATTTCTAGGTCAGTAGGGATGGTTTCCAGGCAGGTTTGTGCTCAGGCACCTATATCTTCTTAGAAATTCAGGCCTGCTGCACTACCTTGTCTGTCTTTATTCTGCACAGTCAGTAGCCAGGAGCTGACCCAATCTATGCCTTGCATGCAGAAGGTCCCAGGTTCACCCCCTGGCAGCACCTCCCGGTAGGGCTGGGGAAGACTGCTGGACCCTTGGAGAGCCTCCGCTAGTTAGTGTAGGCAATTAGATCGACCAAGGGCCTAACTCGGTATAAGGCAGCTTCCTGTTTTCCTGTGTTGACTCTTTTAAGGTTCAAAGAGGGTGAGCTGCCATGATCCTGGCTCTGGAACCCTCCAACCAGGGGATGAGGTGGACAGGCCAGGGGCTGAGACAGGATGAGACAGGGGAACCCAGGAAGTCCAAACCAGTCCCTCCACCACAACCTGATACAGCCCACCCTCTGGTTTCACAGGAGTCTGCTGAGGACCTGCCAGTGCCAGTAGAGGCTCCCCAGCATTGCTGGTGCTTAGGAAACCAGGCAAGGGCTCTTTAAGCAACAGAGCCTTCCCTAGGGAAGGAAGGCACCCAAGCCATTTTACCTAGACTGCAAGCATTGGAGAAACATCCCATCTGTGAGCTTGTGGGCTCCGCCTCAGAGCTGACCAAAGTACTGACCTCTTTCCCCTCGGAGCTGTCAAAGGTCTCTGCTCCTCCCAGATGCCTGCCGCCAAGGGATGCGTAGAACAAGGCATGAGCATGTGACAGCTGCTCTTCCAAAGGACAAGCTGCTAATTGAAATGCTATCAGATCTATACCCATATCCACTCAACGTTAAACCCTTTAGAAGATATTCAAAACGGGAGCTATTCAGATTCCTGCCCGAGCAAATCAGTGTTCCCAATAGAGAGGACCTTTCATGAAAAGAATCAATTAGGCTAAGAAAAGCTTATGATGCATAAATATCTCCGGTAAATAAATTGTTATTGTATTAGATTAAAAAAACATGATGATTTTAAACAGTTGATAAGCCTTATCTCCAGTCGATGCCATGTTCTCTGGAAAAATTCCCAGAGTTTTTGCTTCATGAATTATGCACGAACCTCGTGTGCTCTCTCTCTTCCTTGCTCTCTCTTTGTGTGATTGAGTTGACTGCCTGCAATGCGTCGGAAGACTTCCTCATTTTGATCCTGATTTCCTCCTCCATCGAGAACTCTCTTCTAAGGCAGAACAGTTTTTCGCGGATTTGGTTCTGGGACTGAATGCCGCCCATTCCCCCCGCCCGTGCGTTCGACAGCCCCAGTGACGAGAGTAATATTTAATTTCCAAGGTACAGTCATCTCAAAAATCAAAGAGGTGAAGTGATGGGATCAAGGACGTTCGGGGATGTTAGTGTAGTCATTACTGTCAACCAGCCTGTCAAAGAGCAGAGATAATCCACCCTGTTGGCTTCCAGTGCCGAACGGTGTTTTCGCTGGCGTCAGATTTCAGGTGTCAAGACACTGTTTAATTCTTCCCACTTGGATAACACACTCTATCCTTCCTAATTTCTGTAGAACCCACATTTAATATTTTATGCATACATTCTTTACTCGTCGTGTGCGAGTGTTCAAAAATAGTATACATTAGAAGGAAGCTCTATGCATGGCATACATTTCATTAACTTCAACAGTCTCTTGAGGAGGTACGCTCACTTGAGATTTTTTTTTTAATTTAATAAAAGCCTCTGGTTCTATAACCTTTATATCAGATGAAGAACCTCATTAAAACCATTACATGCTCTTGTTAAGATGAATAGAGGACATCTGCTGGAGAAAGGAGTTAAAGAACTAGTATCTGCAGAAATGACACTTCCATCACCCAACAGGCCTTGCCAGGATGTCAATGGGTGGGCGGGGGGGCATGGGGCATGGGCCCCGGGCCTCCAACAGGTTGCTCAGAGTACCAAATCTCATTAGCCTCCTCCATGAGCTCTTCCAGAAAG
This sequence comes from Hemicordylus capensis, assembly GCF_027244095.1. Taxonomy (NCBI): domain Eukaryota; kingdom Metazoa; phylum Chordata; class Lepidosauria; order Squamata; family Cordylidae; genus Hemicordylus; species Hemicordylus capensis. Next base: position 28,047,995 of record NC_069667.1, read on the forward strand.
GAAGTGAAGCTTCTAGAGAGAGCCGCCGGCCTCACCTGGCTCTCTCTGCTGCATCCACCTTCATCGGTGCTATGCTATAATATTAGAGACTTTAAAGAAACAGATGTGATTATTCTCGTGGGATATGATTGAGTTTAAATATCAAAAAAGGGAGATGTGGCCTTGGGCCCTGGATCTTTTGAGTACCTAGCAACACCCCCGGTCCTGGCCCAAACTCATTCCCACCTCTGATTTTTGTACCCCATCCTATCTTCACGTTTTGGCTGGCTCGTGCAACTGGAAAGATCTCATTTCAACTTTTAAATAATATTTATATCCTGCTTTTCAACCAAGTTGGATTCCAGATTGGCTTCAAATTAAAATCCAGACAAAGGTAAATAAATAATTAGGGTCATTTTGGATGTTTGGAGTGTTTGGGATTTTCTGACTGGCAGCAGCTCTCTAGCGTTTCATGCAAAGATCTTTCCCAGCCCTGTTTGGAGATGCTACCAGGAACTGAACCTGGGATCTTCTGCAAGCAAGCAGATGCTCTTCAGTTGAGCTATGGCCCCAGTCCCGAAGAGGAATATCTTAAAGCAGACAATGCTTAGATGCAGTCTCCCATCCAAATGCATTCCAAGACAGAACATGCTTAGCAAAGGGGACCATTCATGCTCACTACCACAAGACCAGCTTTCCTCTCTTTGTCCATCTGTATCAGCTGCACAAGTAAATGACCTTACAGATGTCTAACTTCCAAGACACAAATGATGACTACTGTCATCAGCAGTGTACTGTCATTAGAAAACGTTTAGCCTTCTTTGTCACTGGTATCTGCTGAGAATTTCCAGCTGCTCTTCAAACTGAGTACCTTGTGCCCACTAGCCTTCCACTTCAGTGGTATCAGGTGTCTCTTAGCCCCGGGAAATATCAATACTTCACCCTTGGAAGAAATATAATCTGTATGCAGATCTGTCTAGGCAATAAGAGATTGCAGAAGGCTTTCCAATTATTCATTGTAAGTGATCCACTAAGCTTTAGTTATGAGATGGAATCATGAGGACTAGTGCAAGATTAAAGGATATGGAATCCCAGCATTGACTCATCTCTCAAGACCCTGTCTCTTTCTGGCCTATGTGTCACACACACTCTTATACTTGGACTCACATATGCCTTTCAGACATTACACTATGCATGCATACAGCCATATGTGCACATGGACATGTTTTTTGTGTGAATGACTCATACGCATAGAGGAATCTTTTTAAAAGTCAACCTGGTACAGGACCTCTCCAATGCACTCCTGTACATGCCCTGAATAAATGTTTGAATAATTGTACATGCATACAGATCTGTTCATGTATACACTGTACACATAAGCCCTATCCCCCACATACATGTGGTGTGTGGGGGGGTATGTGTACATGTTAATGTGTTTGTGTGAATGATTGTACCCTGCATTCATTTTAAAATTGGACCTGGATGCAGGGTCTTTCAGGGTGCAGCTAAGAAGTCCATCCCTGTAGAAGAGTTACGCAGAATGTGTGAATACATGTATATGCATTCAGATCTGTACATGTATCCATTCTACACTGACTGTACATTTGTTGAACAAAACATGTGAAGGGGGATATAGAAGGCACCACAAAGATGCTGTTGATCCCACAGTTTAAATCTGCAGCTGCGCAGAGAACTGTGTAATGATGCAGCTTTTTCAGAGCATATTATCAAGATGTTAAATATCATGATACTGGAGCAGCCTCCTCCTTCTGATCTGTATACATGTGTTAAAGGCAACACTCTCAGATATCTACACAACAGCAGGGGTGCCCAATCTTATCTGGAGTCCCTTCTGTTTCACTTAGCATAAATGTCACATACAGAGAGAAGACAGAATGGTAACACAGACAGTAGAGCTGGGCTAAGGATTTATATTATCGTTGTTTGAGAATACCTTTTATAAAGTGCAGGCATCACGTTGTAAGGGGCTATTCCCAAAGGCAAATAAGTTTAATTGGAAGTATTCGCAAGAACGATTCCTGAGTCAACAGAGTGGCAGAGGCACTGAATGAGTCAGACAGTCCAAAGATGGTGTGAGAGGGAATAAAGGTGGCAATGAGAAACAGTGAGGTGGAGTTCATTAAGGTGGAGACAGAAGCCACCTAGATGAAGAGCAGTGAAGGAAGGAGGCAGCAAGAAAGTCCATGGTACCAAGACAGAAGGCCAAGAAAGAGGTACCAGAGTGGCAACAGAGAATATGGGGACTACTACAACATTGCCAGTGCAGGGTGTGTGTGTGTATCATGAAAATGCTGAAACAAATTTGGGCCATTGACCCACAGACCCCTTGGGTTCCACTCATTTTTGTGGAGTCTGACCTTATAGTAGGCCAGAGTGGTGGACTCCCCCCCCCTTTGGAAAACCTTATTTAAAATTCAAAAGGAGCATTGGAGCTCCTCTTGGTGGCCACCACTGGGGATACCCAAGGGTCCCAGAGCATGGTCTAAGGCAGGGCTACCTAACTGTGGTCTTCCAACTCCTTCTGGACTACAGCTCCCAGAATCCTCAACCACAGTGGCCAATAGTTAGGAATGATGGGGGTTATAGGCCAACATCTGCAGGAGGGCTGAAGTTGAGTAGCCCAGGCCTAAGGGCACACGATGCAGCTGTTTTGCTGAAGCTAAGCAGGTCTTGGTGTGGTCAGTGCCTGGATGGGAGACCCATGTATGCTACCTTTGGGAGTGGGGCCACAGCTCACTGGTAGAGCATCTGCCTTGCATACAGAAGGCCTCAGGTTCAATCCCTGGCAGCATCTCTAAGTGGGGCTGGGAAAGACTCCTGCCTGAAACCTTGGAGAGACACTGTCAGTCAGTGTAGACAGTACTTAGCTAGTTGGACCAGGGGTCTAAGATATAAGGAAGCTCCCTTTGTCCCTATATCTTTGACTCACAATGCCCCAGAGTGATGTAATATCTGGACATTGTGGGCTCAGGAGGTAAAACATGGCAGGAGGAAGCTGCTGGGGAAAGCTCTGATGCTTCTGAGGTTAGGAAGAGTTTTCAAAGAAGGTGAAGATGTCTACTGTTCTGGCCTGTTTCAAGGTGTGACGCCCTGCCCCCTTCATCATGAAAACATATGGGGGGGGTATGGGCGGGTGTTAATGATAAACCAAATGGGCCTTGCCATGAGTGAATACCAATATGTCAAATCTTCCAGCTCCAAAAACAGGAGACACAACGCCATTTTTGCACATCCCTAATATGAATGCAGTACAGCATGCATTATTTAATCTGAGCATTAAATACTCTCACCAAATTCTGAGTCAGAAGATCCTGAGATCAGCAAATGAAACCATGTTAGAAGATCATCTTGCTCAAATGAGTTTCCCTCCATTGAGAAGAGACCATGCCCTACTGTGGTTTAACCTGATACTATCATTTGTCTGGAAAAGATTTTCTGTGTTCTTTTTGTTAGGGTGGCACAGAAGAATGCAAAGATCTTGTGCACTACCTGGAAAATGCCCCATCCACATATCACCTGTTGGAGAGAAGTACTCTATCTTTATTCATGCACAGTTTCCATGGAGGAAAAAGTTCCTACCTTGGGACACATTGGGACTCATCTCAGCAATAAATCATTGTTCTGCCACCACCCCTTTTCTTTTCTTTTCATTCATTTTGGTGTGGTGCCGTGCCTGTTGTCTATTTCCATCTGTATTTTGGCCCGGGAGGAATTTCTTCCCCCGCCAGTACTGGGTAAAGAAAATTTGTCACATCTTCAAAAGATTGACTTTTTATTAGTTAACAGATGTCCAAAAGTATGATTCAAGTCAGTGGTGTATGCCTTCACATTGTCAGAATCTTGTGTCACTTTCATTAATTCTCATGTTGTGAATTGCTCTTATGGTTGTGAGAAAGAAAGTTAATTAGCTGACCTCCATCTTGCCCACTGAAATGATGGTAAGCATATGGTTTGTGTTGTGTTATATATGGTAGTTTGTATTTTTGTCATGGCCCATGACTGCTATGAAATTAATATTAACTGATATAAATGAATCTGTGACATTACTCCTCTCCAGACCTCCTTTAGTGTGTAAATTAAAACATAAGTAAAACTACAACAGAGAACAAATGTTTCGACATAAACACATCAGCCTCAGTGTTTGATGTTCCACTGTTTGAAATCTGCATTCTTATATCAATTCAAACCAAACTTTATTTCGGTCAAAGATCAAATGCATAAATTAAGAACAGTAACAAAATAAAAATATTGCAATCAACTGGATCACGACGAAGTCATTTGTTGGCATATTTTTCAATGCTGCTACACAAAATTTAGCTACCATACAGGTTAGTGAATGGTTTGTATTTGAAAGCAATATATTTGTGTAAAACCCCTCCAGTCTGTCCAGATATCTTGACAGTAGAGAGGTGATATGCCCTGTATGGGAGTCCTTGTAAAGGGGGCAATAGAACAGAACCTGCAGGTTCCCAAACAGCATTTACCACCCAACCCTTCACATTCTGAGACATCCCATTAACTTCATTTTAATGATCTAGATCATTCACCCGCTGCAAGAAGACTTGTTTGGCTCTTTCATATCCTAGGGAGATAAGGAGTTCTGCTGAAAGACCATATGAGAATAGTTTCTTGGTGATTTCCAGTTTCCATCTGGACAAATGACCATCCAGACTCTTATATCTAAAACTCTCCCCAATCAAATCAAGCACCTAATTAGCACTTATTGGGGGAGGGAGGGTGTGGTGGGGGAGGGAGGGCTGATAACACACAGCTTTGCCTGTTTAACACTAACAAGGAGTTAGCGTGATGAAATGATAGTGATAGGTAGTGCTATGCTGTGCTATGCTATGTAATGTAATGTGTGTGTGTGTGTATATATATATATATAGAGAGAGAGAGAGAGAGAGAGATTGAGAGAGAGAGAGAATGAACCATTGCTTTGAGAATCACTTGGGCTGAAACACCTGACTGGCCATTGTGAGGACTGTACTTGCAAACCGATCATCTGTGAGCTGAGTAGAAGCCAGGCAGCAGTGGTGAGGCCAGAAATAGTACTCAGCTCCAGAGGTGTGTGGATGCCTCCAGCTTCTGTCGCCAGCTTGAGGCCACCATGTCCCTCTCCTTCTGCCTCACTTGTAGAGTCCTCATAAGGGCCATTCAGGAGCAGGCACGGCTCCCAAATTAGGGGTGGAGGCTGCTCCTACCTTAGTGCCTTTTGTGAGAGCAGAGAGATCCTGTGCTGTGACTAGGCCAGGCGAGATGTGAAACGGCGAGTGTTGACTCTGGGCCAAATGGCACCCCAGCCTGGGAGTCTTTTGAGCCCTCTCCTCTGTTTGTTCAGCCTTGCCCTTTTAATACCTGTGCACACACGGAGCTCTATAGCAGTACTTACTCAAGCTGCATAAAAGCAAATAAAAAGATGTGTTTCCTTTGATCTCATAGAAGCTTTTTAATTTGATGAATGATACAAATGCTGGATGCATGCCACAGAGTCACCTGCTCCTAACTGCAGCCCTGAAAGCAATCACCTGGTTGCTCTGGCAACCAGGATACCCTTCTATGGCACGGCACGGCTTGGATGGCTCACAGTATTTCAGAAAGAGGCAGAGAGCCTGTGTGGATGCTCTGTGTGCAGTGCCGGATCAAGGCACAGGCGAAGAAACTATCGCTTAGAACCTCACATTATGAGGGGCCTCTGAGCGCCAAAAAAGGAGGGGGCTGCATTTCAACACATAACGTGTTTTCATTTAAAGGTATTTCCAGTGCAAATACACTTATTGCAGGGCGACTGTTTTTGTTAGATTATTTTTCGTTGCATCTTTGCCAAGTAAAAATAAAGTTTTATTGTATCTATTCTTCATTTTTTCTTTGAATGCGTTTTTAATGCAATGGAGCTTTTTAAGCTTGGCAAAGCTTAGGGCCTCACTCAGTAAGCCATAACCGGGCCTTTTCAGTGTGCGATACAAGGTCGCGACCCAGTGAGGGTGGTTGGCTCCTGCCTCCTGGGGGGCAATGGATGAATAAACCCATTCGGCAGCAGCAGCGGCAGGAAAGGAGGAGGAGGAGAAGCATAGGGTGATAGCCAGTCCCCTTCCTTCTAGGCTCTGCCAGGCATAGCCCACAAGGTGTTGTGGGGCCTGAGGCGAGGCATCCAATACTGCCTTGCTCCACAACCGTGATGGGGCTAGCCCCCTTGCAAGCTTGAAAGTGGCCTAGGGGGCAGGGAGAAGGGAAAGTTGCCAGCAGCCTCCCCTCCCCTCCTCTCCTCCTCGTGCTCCTTGCAAGAAGTTCTAGGAGAGGGGAGTTCCTTGCAAGGGCCAGATCAGTTCCTGCTTTGATGGCAGTGGCAGTGTGATGCTGGGGGCAGGTCTCTTGCCAAGCTGCTAGCACCCCGGCCATCTGCTGCCTGAGGCAATTACCTCACCTCACCTCCCCTCCCCTCACCTCACCTCACGAAAAGCACCCCCCTGGCCTTTCTAGGTAGCCACAATGCCTCCTCTTTTACTGTGTGCACAAGGGAGGTGAGGGATACCGGCAACCCGCATGTGTATAGCCATGGCATAACTGATCCCTCAGCCAGAAGATACATAGCTGTGTCTGTGCAGCTAAAACACAGGCTACCTCCAGGCTCAGAGGCAGGATGCTTTGAAATACCACTTGCGGGTGAGGTGACTTCATCTCCTGTTTGTGGGCTTTCCAGAGATATCTGGTTGGCCACCATGGGAAACAGAATGCTAAACCAGAGAGGCTTTGGGCCTGATCCAGCAGGGCTTATCTTCAACCAACCAACCAACCAATCAATCATCTTTATCATGGCCATAGACCAGCATAACATACAGGAAATATACAGGGTGATTAGACAGTGCAAAGTATAATGCATAATGATGCATTAAAAGGCCTAAGGAAATGTTAAAAAGCATTCAAATGCATAAAAGGGGCATCAAATAACATAAAAGGCATACAAGGCATAAAGGTATAAAAAGCATTAAAAAGGGATAAAAAGCACAACAAGCATAATTGCATAGAATTCTAAGTGATAAACACAGCCAAACCACATACAGTAACTATATATAAAAAGTGCAACACTATGGCGCAAAACACTGGGAGGAGAATAAGTCTTTTGGGTGGTGGTTCTTATCTTCATATGCTAACATTGGCTGCATGCATCTAGCATGTGTGTGAGGCTGGAATTTCATCCTATGCCTCCAATGCAAGCTAGGCAACAACAATCCATATATCCCTCAAAATAAAACAGAACCAAAATTCGTACAAAGTAGCCCAGCACAGGAATATTCCCACAGTAATCACAGACGAGTGCCTCATTAAAACAGCAATTTCCCAGCCAAATATTTTCCTTTGCAAGCCTTTTACATCTGAAAATGTGTGTGGCTAACAACTGGAAACCATAAGAAACTCCAAATGTTCAAATCACAGCTTTGCTACAACTTCTGCACCGATCAAACTCCCCAGATTGTGAAAATGGCTGCAACTGAAACTGCAAATTTATTTTTTTGGTCAAAGCTTTGCAGCTGCCATTCGCAGCTGCATGCACCCGCTCAACTCAAGTGATATTTCCAATGGAGAACTTCAGCAGCCTTCTTTGACAGAGCTCTTGATGTTCTGGTGAGTCAATGAAGCTGTCAGGAAGGAAGGCAAGAGCCTATTAGCTGTTGCTGTGGCCGGTTGTCTGCAAAACGATGCCGGTTCTCTGTCCTTCTACCATTAATGCAAAGTTGAGATGTCAAAACTGGCAGCCTTGGATGTCTTGTTCAGGACAGCTTGCCATGGGGGAAAATGTAGTGGAAGTAATAAGCCACAAATAATTGAACGACGAGTCATCTGGTGACAGCAAATGAGCAAAGCTGGGTAAAATATTCACTTAATGGAGTGTGTGTCACTTTTTCCTAGATATACGCCAGTCATCAGGTATTAAAGTTGCAAAGACTATTCTGGTTTGTAGGCAGAACTTCCTGATTGCCTTGGATTGGTGATGGTGCTTGAACTGGGCTGCGAAGCTTCATTCATTCACAACAATCCCAGCATCTTTGGGGGCTTTGCTGAAGGAACAGCTAGCTATTGTAAGAGGTGGCTTTGAAGACACATTTGGGAGTGGTATCTTCCCCACTTGGCCTGCAGTAGCTGGCAGCCTTGACTAACTTGTTTCTATGCAGTGGATAGAAGCATCCTTGCTGTAGAGGGCTTCTGAAACTCAGGAGTATCCATTGTGTAAGACCTCCTGTATGCAAAGCAGATGCTCTGCCACTGAGTTGCAGGCAGCCTCATCCCCAATGTATTGTATCCCACTTGGTAGCAGAGAAGTGGGAGCCTTACATTTAGATGCATAAATTGGTGCTAGGTGACATTTCAATCAATAAAGATGGGCCATCATACGCCTTGTTCCTTCATGTTCTCTCTAAGGTCAGCCGAGGAGATCTCTGATAAATTAGGGTCATAGGAACATAGGAAGCTGCCATATACTGAGTCAGACCATTGGTCCATCTCGCTCACTATTGTCTACACAGACTGGCAGCGGCTTCTCCAAGGTTGCAGGCAGGAATCTCTCTCAGCCCTCTCTTGGAGATGCTGCCAGGGAGGGAATGTGGAACCTTCTGCTCTTCCCAGAGCAGCTCCATCCCCTAAGGGAAATATCTTACAGCACTCACACTTCGAGTCTCCCTTTCGTATGCAACCAGGGTGGATCCTGTTTAGCTTAAGTCATGCTTGCTACCACAAGACCAGCTCTCTTCCCAGGGTCCTTATAAAAGAGATGCCAACAGTGAGCCAATTTAGAACCAACATGCTCTAGATTTGCTTTTCTTCTCCTGTTCCATTCCACCCCACAAAACCCTCATAGACCCTGGCGTACCCTTTGGGGGATGCTTTTGCAGAAAATAGAAGTATTTACCCACCTGGCTCTCATGCAAAAAATAAAAAAATGCTTTCCTATTATTCTTTGTGTGATCTGCTCCATGAAATGACAGCATCCTTCTGACCTAATTGCATGAATTTGGCACTAAGCAAAAAGGAACAGGCAAGGCCTGTGAAGCGGGCAGGAAGCCAAGACATTTTGTTCAAGCCAGGACTGGCAGTGCCATCCGCCGAAAAAGGACTCACCCAATTCACAGTCGGAGGCAAAATGCCAGTCTGTGTCTCCAGATTCCCTCCTGGTTTCCCTCCACTGACTTGTTCACAGCAAGTCCCATGAACAGATGATGGCAGCTATTTAATTCTGAGCCACATCCCTCCGAAGCGGAATGAGCGAGAAGCAGAGGTGAGAAAAGTTGGCAATATAAGTGCTATTAATTGGGGGGAGGGACTGCAATGTCTTGCTTGCATGCATTGATACTCCTGCTAACTGCCCAAAGAGGCACTTCTAAAAGTGGTGATTACCTTATATTTAGCAGAGGGCAGAAGCAACTGTCATTATCTAACCCTAGCACAGCATCCCACAGGACTTTCAAAAAAATTAATTCAAGCTAATAGGAGGACCAGGGGCATAACTATAATAGGGCAAGGGGAGACAGTTGTCTGGGGGCCCACTGCCTTGGGGGGGCCTCCCAGAGGCAAGTCACATGACTAACTCCCCCAGACGTGCACCTGCCCAGGCTCCCTTCAGTTGTATTCATCCTCCGAAACTGATGTGGGTGTTCAGACCTGGAGCTACCAGACCAGCATCTCTTTCTCGAGTACCATTAAATGACTTGCATCGTCCACAATTTACAAAACCTTTTCAACAATAATTTAGGATGATATTCTGGTGTGGCACATAGGTTTTTACTATGCTTTTTGTTAGCACTATTCAGCCTCATTTAAGATTTCTTTACTTAATGAGCCGAGCTTCAGTGGGGTGGGGGGCATTTTAAAATCTTGTCTCTTGGCCCACTCCAACCTTGCTACACCCCTGAATAGGACCCTAAGATACTATGACTCTATTGTCTGACACTTTGCTGTAAAGTCTGATAGATGAGGAAGCAGAAGGGGAAGCAGGCAATTTTTGTTTGGGGGTGGGGAATGCTCACTACTAGGGATGTGCACAAATTGTTTTTTTTTAATTCAATTTGTGTCCAAAACAAATCACCCTGATTTGTTTTGTATCCAAATCTACCCCCACCAAATCACCCCAGATTTGATTTGTATTTTTGATTCAATTTGGATTTGGACCAATTCAGACCACTTAGCAAGGCTCTAGGGGCACCAAGTTTGGGTGTTGGGTAGGTCCCCATGGATGCCACCTACCACCCGGATTTCAAGGCAGTGGGACACTTGGTTGATTTTTAATGATTTATTTTTAGATTTTACTGATTTTGAACATTTCTGCCATAGGAAGCAATGGGGATTCGAAGTTGCCATATCCTAACCCTAAAATGGATCCCCAGCTTTCATTTTTAAAAAAGAAAGAAGCGGGGGGGGTGTAGTTGGCACATGGCAGTTGACAGTGGAAAAGTACTTCCTTTTGTTTTGTTAGTCCTAAATTTCCTGGCAATCAGTTTCACTCAATCACCAGCATTCCAGAGAATTGGAGTAATGACCCCAGCCACATCTAGGGACTTTGGATCTGACTCAGAAGAGGCAATCTAGCCCACTGCTTCCAGAAGGCAGCCATCACATATAGTGAGCCTGAAACCTCTAATTATCGAACATTTAGGCCGGACATCTGGGAATCTCCATTTCTGCTCACTGGATCAGTGCATAAGAGCTTTGGGGAAATCCCATGATTTTGTCAGCTCTTTCCCACTTGGGAAAGAGTTCTTTGAAATGTGAGCTGTCAGTGACCCTTAAAAAAATGACGGTGATGATAATAATGGGAATATTTAAAGCAAAGTGTGAGATTTGAATTTTCTCCTGGAATTTCCCACAGGGAAGCCAGCCAAGGCCTTTCATAATTGCCATAATTGTTTTTGATGTTGACTAAACTAGGAGATAAAAATGGGCCACTAAAGTGTTGCATGCTGGTACCAAAATAGCTCTATACACCCTCTGGGAATGCATCTTCATATACAATTTGGCCAATCAAGTGAAAAGCACTTCCTCCTTATTTCCCGTCTTGAAAGCCATCATTTTACATTTAATTGGGCTCCAAGCAGCTGAGTTTACACAAAGGGGCTGTGCAAGTCTTTTCCCAAAGAATGATGGCTGTCAGAAGAAAGAGGGCTGGGATCTATCTCAAGTAGGAGAAGCCCCTCACAGGGCTCATTTCACAGGGCCATGTTTATCATGTGCTGGTCTGGGCATGGGAAAAGGATGGTTGCAAAGCAAATGTTCTCTTAGCATGTGAACATGGTCACTATCAATGGGAGTACCACTTGATTAATATGGGCTGGGTTCACACAACCACAAGGATCCTGGTTAAAAAGTTAATCAAGATCTATTAGACAAATGGAGCTGATTGTGTGAACCCAGAATTTCAGGGCAATTCTGATCAAAGTGTTCTGCTTAATCAGGATAGATAACCAGAATTCAATGCATATCTTTGGATCTTTCAGGCTCTAGCCCTTTGTCGGGACCTGGGTCTGGGTCTGATACTGGTCCTGCCTCTTCTGAGTTATGAAGTCTTCTGAGTTATGAGTTATGCGGCTTTTCTAACATGACACACATCTGTGGATTCATAGTGGGTCTGTGGGCTTTGTATAGACGTAGATGCAAATAGAGTCCAGAATCAAAGATGAGGACCCATTATGTTTACAAAAGGCCCAGAGTTAAGTAGGAAAGATTGGAACCAAACAGAAAGGCTAATCTGTATGGAAGGCTCATTTAAGGACAGCAACTCATATTTGGCTGAGATCTTTCCTAAAGAATTGATGACCATTTAGGGTTTTGGGCCTCCTGGCTTTGCCTTAAACCATTAGCACTCAGCTGGCCATTAAACATTAGGAAATGTATTTGGCCTTATTCATTATTCCCTGAGCATCTGTTTTGGTTCAAATTTCCAGGCAATCATTTAATTGGGGGTCTGTGCACGTATTGTCTGTAGTTGGCTTGTATCTGGTCAGGGACTGGATGTAGCTCACTCAGATCCATAGCCATGAGTGAGCCAACTGAAGCTGAATACAGATAAGGCTGAAGTCATGGTGCTCAGGATTCAGAAGGCCTGTGATCTGGGCAGCGAGAAGTATATCCACCTGGGAGTTATATTAAATTCTTCAGAAAATTTATCCAGCCAACAAAAATACATATTCAGAAGTGAAGTCAGGCTTTACACAGGAACATAGGAAGCAGCCTTATGCTGTATCAAACCATTGGTCCATCTAGCTCAGTCCACACTGATGGGCAGTAGCTCTCTAAAGTTTCAGGCAGGAGTCTTTCCCAGCTCTATCTAGGGATGCCAGGGAATGAACCTGAGACCTTCTGCATGCTGATGCTCTTCCACTGAGCTACAGCCTTATCCCCTACGGGGAATGGACCCCCCACACCAGAAGAAGCACACCCTAAGGGGAATATCTTACAGTGTTCTCACATGTGGTCACCCATACAAATGCAGAAAAAGGTGGACCCTGCTTAGCAAAGGGAACAATTGGCACAAAGAGAACAAGATGCACTCTCCTTCCCAAAAGAAGACTTGCTTTCTTCAAGAAATTCTTCTTTCAAAGTTTATCATCTTGCTAGATCAAGGACTTCTTTTTAAGGATGTGCAGAAACCTCTAAGAAATCTCACTTGCCTTATACAAAATCATTTAATGTCCCTTGAAAATTCTCAAGATTGGAAAGAAATCCTGAAATGCCCTTTGAATTTCACTTGCTGCCCACACTAGTTTTTAGTGGATAATTATCAGAAATGAAGCAAATGGCTAGTGGTTGAACTGAGCATTGTAGGTTAAGCAGGCCTGCTCTTGGAATATCATTTTGAATACCAAGCAGGCCTATACAACTACTAAGCTGAAGGCAACCAACCAGTTGTCCTGCTCCAAGATGACCAAGGCAAGAATCCAGGAGAGAGAGAGAGAGACTTTGGGCAGCTCCAAGGGAAATGGATCAGGACCTTGGATAGCTCCAGAGATGAATTGAGCAGAACAGTCTGAGATGTAACATGGAGTCAAATTCACTTCAGTTGTGGTGATGGCTACCATTGTAGACAGTTTTAAAAGGGAATTAGACAAATTCATGGAGGACGGGAAGATCAATGGCTACTAGCCTAGACAGGTGTATATTCCCATCAGGCTCATAGGAGGCATGCTAGGGAGCAGTAATGGAAAGGGGCACTGGCCTCTTTCTCCCACTTGCAGGCCTCCCAGAGGCACCTGATTGACTACTGCATGAAGCAGGGCTTTTCTTATGTTCTTATGAGACTGGTGTTGCACCAGCATTTCCTTAGAGGTGACTGCAAGTTTTTACAGCTGCTGCCCAGGTAGACTGGAGAGCCTAGCCTGTCTCCGGGGGAGACACTTTTATTTAAAGGCACCCCCACCCCCATTTTTTTATATGCTGGCTCTGACAGTGCTTGGAAATCTCTACTTGGGCTGGCAAGTCCTCAAGTGACTCCTCCAAGTCAGAGGTTGTGGTGTGGGTGCTGGCTCAGTCCTCGTGCTTCTCCTGGTGTGGGGGATCTTGACTCCTGGCAGCATGGAAATGCCTAGGATCTGGGTCTCCGGGTCTTCCCACCCTGTCTCATCTCCTGAATTGTCTGCCTCTCTCCCAATTGTTGGGGTGGTGTGTTCTGGATCTGCAGTCATGGCACCAGCCATATATGGTGGTCTACCTGGGGGGCAGATGTGACCTGTGTCCGCTGCTTGGCTGGGGCTGTGAAAATGGAGGAGGAGACATCCAAGTAACTGGAAGGCTCCATTATCTGCCTGGTGGTCAATGTTTGCCATACAGGGCACCAGTTGTGCAGTCCGGACTGAAATTAGGTCAGACTGAGAACTTAAGAAGTTTGATTACATCTCTCTTTTTTGGAACAGAAAGAATGAAACCGCACTGCAAGGAGAGCTGATGAGATTCTTAAAGAAGCAGAACAGATGTTAATAAGTCATTTGATTCAACGCAGTCTTGCAGCTAATGTAGGAGCTCATCATGAAGTTGTGCTTCCCATTCAAAATTTCCATCGACAGCAGTAGCAAGAGTTTTGCTAAGAAACAGGTAAGCACAAAAGTAAGGATCTGTTTTTCCCCTCTCTTCAAAGCAACTGCATAGAGGAGGGAAATGCCATCAAAACCCTTGCTAGGCAGATACAGCAGATCATGACAGACACCTTCACCTGTGCCTAAGGCACATTCTGTCTCCAAGGAACAGGATTAATGGCCTCATGGAACGCTTCCTATTGTAGGTAATATTTAGCCTGTTTTTAGGCATACTGACAAGCCCAAAATGTATCTCTCACTTGGTAGATGGTAGCAGTGTTGTGTGGTAAACTCCAGGTTCAGATCCTCACTCAGTGCTGATGCTCATTGGGTGACCTCAGATCAATCGACACAATGGGGGTGGGAAAGAACCATGCATACCAGGGCTGCACAATGTCAGCCCTCCAGCTGTTTTGGGACCACAGCTCCCATCATGCCCAATCACAGTGGACAACCGTCAGGGATTATGGGAGTTGTAGTCCAACATCTTCAGGGGGGCTGAAACTGAGGCTTGGTGCTGGGTGTCATCTGTATGCTGATGACACCCAAATCTACTTCTCCTTTTCATCTGCATCATCAGGAAATGGTGTTCATTCTCTAAATGCCTGCCTACAGACAGTAATGGGCTGGATGAGGGATAACAAATTGAGACTGAACCCAAGCAAGATGAAGGTGCTCATTGTGCGGGCTCAGAATCTGAGGGATGAGTTACATCTCCCTGTGCTGGATGGGGTTACACTCCCCCAGAAGGAGCAGATGCGCAGCTTGGGAGTACTCCTGGACCCAGACCTCGCCCTGGTATCTCAGGTGGAGGCTATGGCCAGGAGTGCTTTCTATCAGTTGCAGCTGATTCAACAGCTGTGTCCATTCCTTAAGGACGATGACCTCAAAACAGTGGTGCATCAGCTGGTAACCTCCAGCTTGACTACTACAATATGCTCTTTGTGGGGCTGCCTTTTTAAGTAGTTCAGAAATCTTCAGCTAGTTCAAAATGTGGCAGCAAGATTGGTCTCTGGGACAACCTAGAGAGACCATATTATTTTGAAACAGCTAGACTGGCTACCAATATGTTTCTGGGCAAAATACAAAGTACTGCTTATTACCTTTAAAGCCCTGAACAGCTTAGATCCAGGTTACCTCAGAGAGCGCCTTTTTCTGCGTGATCCCTGCCACACGTTAAGGTCTGAAGAGGTCCATCTGCAGGTACCACCGGCGTGTCTGGTGGCAACTCAGAAGCGTGCCCTCTCTGTAGCCATTCCTGGACTGTGGAATGCACTCCCTGCAGAAATTTGCATTTTGAATTCTTTATTGGTCTTCAGGAGAGCCCTTAATACCTGGCCTGGCCTTCCAGGGTTTTTAAATAGTTGTAATTGGTTTTAATGTTGTAACCTGTTTTGGGTTTTTAAAAAATTGTTCTGATTGTTTAATTGCTGTTTTATGATGTTTTAATTGTTAATTGTTGTTGTTTTACACTGTTTTATAATTTCTGTTTTAATTGTTAACTGATTTTAGTGGTTTTGTTTTAATTGTAAGCTGCCCTGAGCCATTTTTGAAAGGCGGTATAAAAATTGAATCAATCAATCAATGAATAAATATTCCCCTGAGAGAATGGGGTCATAGGCCAGTGATTGGTTCCATCTGGGGGGATAAATGTTTATGGTGATTATTGACAATATCTACACCCCTAGAGAAGGGGAGGGAGAAAGGCTTTTACTGTCCTGACCATCGAGCCTGCAGTGGCCAAATTTTCAAGGGTGTTTTGGATACTTTTAAAAGTCTTTAAAACACAAAAACTACTATAAAAGATTATCAATGTTGTCAGAGGAATGGAAATAAAACCTGGCAGGAATGTGCTCCAAAGATTACTCCATGGAAAGAGTAGAACAATTTGTTCATTCTTACCCCTAATGCCAACCCTTTCTTCCATGCAAAAATGACTGCAACTGTGTCCTAATTCTTTGGGGGCAGAGATAAAGAAAGGGGTGATAACTGAGAGAGGGCTGTCAGTGCAACAGTGCTATCACCTCGGGTGGTGGTGGGGGGTGAGTAGACTGCCAAAACAATCACTATAAGCATTTCCCCCCCGAGATGGGGTGGATGTCCAGAATGTGTGGGCCTGGCTCATGGACTATAAGGGGAAAGAAATGGGGCAGGGGGGTATAAAAGGAAGCAGAAGAGAAGAGGAATGGAAGAACAAGTGTGTGTAGTTGCCAAGGAAAAATTGAAGAGGCACACAGTGAAGGAGGAGTGGCAGTAATGATATACAATGGAATTTCTGCAGACTGGAAGGAAGCACACATCAGATTAATACATGGGTCGAACATCCTCAAGAGAACAAGCCCAATTCCAGCTCTTGTCACAAATGGAATGAGTTTGATGGTTTGTAGCGTGCACTTGTGCATGACACACAGCCCAGCCTGCTTAGCAGCCTGGCGCGGAGAAATCAAGAATGTTCCACCTAGAACAAAGTTAATCCCATTTGATGGGAAATAACTCGGAGTGCCGCTTCTTCCGACGTCTGGGGAGGGGGAACAGGCTGCAGATGGAAAAGATGGTTGATTGCAAGGTGCAGAAAGCAAATCTCCCAATGCACATTCCCTCCACTTGATGTGCTGCAGAACTGCTGAGCACTTCAGGCCTGCCAGTATTAACCTTCTACTCTTTATTAAGAAATGCTGCATCATGATACCCTTCAGAGAGGGTGAGAGATTACAGGTGGGCTCTTCTTCCTTTTCCTCTGCTGATAAGGTTACTTGCGAATTCCTTTCCAAGGGGTTTATCTTGTCACCTCTGAATCACAGTGTGAGTCACTCCGAGCTTAAGCGGTCATAGATTATTGATTTTGTGTTTTTAAAAAACCTCAAACTTCATAATAGCAATGTAATATCCTTGATGCATGATTTTGGCCAGTGTCTCTCAAGAAACATTTATCAGCTTCAAGGGCTAACATTGACCTTTGGCAATGAAGGTTTTAATATAACATAAAATAAGTCGAGATCTTCATTTTGCTAATGGCTTTTGCTATGTTTATGTTTGTTAATGGCCCTTTCAAGACAACCTATCATCCACTTTGGAATAAAAATGAAATCTAGGTCTTTTCTGCATTTTTGCGTGTAAATAAACACAGATCAAAATCAAATTCTTCTCCCTCTCACATAACACTAGAACCAGGGGTCATCCCATGAAATTGATTGCCAGGAAATTTAGGACCAACAAATGGAAGTACTTTTTCACATAAGGAATAATCAACTTGTGGAATTCTCTGCCACGAGATGTGGTGACAGCCACCAGCTTGGATGGCTTTAAAAGGGGCTTAGATTCATGGTGGACAGGTCTATCAATGGCTACTAGTCTGGTGGCTGTGGACCATCTCTAGCCTCAGAGGCAGGATGCTTCTGAGTACCAGTTGCAGGGGAGTAACAGCAGGAGAGAGGGCATGTGCATGCCTCTTGCTCTTGGGCTCCCCAGAGGCATCTGGTGGGCCACGGTATGAAACAGGATGCTGAACTATGGGCCTGATCCAGCAGGGCTGTTCTTATGTTCTTAAATACCACAGATATGATATTACAGAAATGCTCTTGGGAGAATAAAGAATGAGTGGAAAACATCTATCTATATAAAGCTTCTTGTGCCTCATTCACTGACATGAAATCCCCAGATCAAACCACTAAAGATAGAAACATACCATTTGACAGGTAGGATCAGAGAACCTCACCCACACTAGCAGAAAAATAAAAAACCCTGGGGAAAATTCATGAATTTCCTGGAAAATGTGTAAACTATCTCCCAATGGAAAATCATGGGGAATGATGCCTTCCAATAAACCTTGGCAGTATTTTTGAGTACTTTTACAGTCAGGAAGTTCAGACTTCAACAGGGTGATGAAGAAACAAGCAAGCTCTATGGGTGCAGTTCACTGGACTTCTATCCCTGTCAGATTTCCATGAAACTAACTTAAAAATCCGGGGGGGGGGGACGACACTCCCCACACACAAAATTTGCAAAAAAGTGTTTCAAGTTTTGCAGTTGTATCCTACAGCAGTTTGCCACTATTGTTTGCAAATGTGTTCCTCTGGGGCCTCTAGAATTTGACATGCCAAGTGGAGGTCTCTCCTTGCAGCTCATATGAACTGAGCTTCCAGCTTCATATGAGCTGTTCAGATCTTTCCTGGAGCCATCATGTTTTAGTGTAGCTGGGACTGTATTTCTCAACCACACAGTCCCAAGCTGCACATCCATGGTTGTGGTGTGACAGTATTTGAACTAAGGCCAGTGTTTACCAAGGGTAAACAGCTGATCTAGTATTGTGAGCATGAATTGCTCCCTTTGCTAAGGATGGTGTGCCTTGGTTTGGATTTGGATGAGTGGCTACATGTGAGCGCTGTCTGCTGTAAAATATGCTCCTTAGGGATGGAGTCGTAGCTCATTAGTAGAGCATCTTCTGGGATGCACAAGGTCCCAGGTTCAATCCCTGGCAGCATCTCCGGGTAACACTCATGCATGGAAACCTGGAGATCCACTGCCAGTTAGTGTAGACAATACTGACTGAGGGTCTGACTCGATCTGAGGCAACTTCCTGTGTTTCTATATAACGATTTTTCCAGCTGCACGGCCCTTTTGTACTACTGCCGGGTTCCTGCTATTTATTAGCTACCTAAGAAGCCCAAGAACTTGGCAGAACTCAGATTCTCACTGAAATTAATTCTGCTACAACCATCATTTCCCATTCATCCTCCCAGGAAAACGTCACAGCTGCTGCTGCTCTGAAAATCATTGCCCTAACCCAATGGATGTGTCATTCTAGCTATCACGGGGCTGTGATGGGACTGATTTCCCATTTCCATCAGTCACAAGCACCTTACTGTCAGAAATACAGCAACACATTAATCAGAGATTTTCTGCTCCCCTGAAAATGCTGATATAATTTTCTGCTCCTTTGAAAATTGTTTCATAATTTTTTGCTCCTCTGAAAATTGTTGACGTAACCTGGCTGATAAGTTGCATCCAATCAAGGGGCTGCAACCAGGCTGGTTTCCTTTTTCCTGCATTCACATGCACCTTACTATCAGAAATACATAATACATTAATCAGAGATTATTCATGGCAACGTTTTGCTGTGTCCCTAGATGACTTCTGTAATTTTAAATACAATATGTGATAGAGTAATACACCTTTTAGGCAATTGCAAGTTACAAAAATGTTCTGAGTGATAAACCTTTCATCCCATCCACTTACTATTAAGTGATCAAAAAAATCAAAGAATACAGTGTTAGCCTTAATGGCACTTTTGAACAGGGGAACATTGTAGTAGAAATATTAAAACAGTACTTTTGGCATCCTCTGTGTGCATTATTAGAGTCGGTTCAAGATGGGAACAATGAACCATAACTGTCTTTCTTATGCATTCTTTTTTTTTTTCCAAGTGACTTTAAAAAGATTCTTATACCTTGTAATTAATTAGCCACCTTGGGAAATCTTCTGTAGAAATAAAAGCAGTTCAAATAGTCTTCCCGGCTAGATGGCATTTGTTAGGAAATCTTTTCTGAAGACTATTAAAACATGCATGAGAAACTACCAATTACTTAGCCCAGTGAGAGCTTCTTAAAGAAAGAAAAAGCCAAGGGAATTATCATACAATAATAATAAAAACAGGGACTATGTTACCTAGGGCATGAGCTTATGTACTCTCCATCTAAAATGTTAGATGGGTAACTTTACTTCTAATTAAGTCAATCAATGTGCTTCAGTATCAGTTTAAAGAGTTGAGTCCAAATTGAAAAATTAAAATTTATTTGCATGAAATGTGCCGAGCTGCAGGTCTCAAAGTGACATTGGGATGATCACCCAGAAGGATATTTTATTCCTGTACAGATCTTCTGCATTTTTAAAAAGAGTACTTCAGCAAAAGAGGAGATAGATTTTTTTTTTAAAAAAAGGCAGAATCTCCCATCATTCCCCAAAGGAAGAACCAATTTCCATGGAGTTGACTTCAAGGACACTTGATGCAAATGAATACATTCATTGACTCTGTTTAAATATGTCTCAGAGAGATGATGCTGATGACCCAAAAAGATCTTCCCTTAGTAATATTCTTAGGAAGGTATCATTTGACTCTTGGAAGTACAGAGTATTTGCTGAATTATATTATAACCGAGGATGTAAAAGAAAGGTTTACACACCCAAATTTTTGGACACAATCCAGAGAAGCCATGGAAATGTATATGAGTCTCAACTCAGTCCTGTTCCATGGCTATCAAGATACTGTAGTCATGACTTCTTCAGGCTTCAATACTGGCAGAGTGTTGAATAGTTCAACATTGGAAAATAAAAATGTCTCCTGAGGTGGAACAGAGGATCACTGATTTGTTGATCTTGGTAACATGTGGGGGGGGGGGAGAGCCATATGGTGTGGTGGTTAGAGTGTTGAACTAGGACCAGAGATACCCAAGTTCAAATCTCCATTCAGCCATGAAATTTGCTGGGTGAGCAAAGCAAAGATACACCCCGGCATCTGAAGTCAGATGCAGGGGGTGGGGCTTAGCATCTGCTGTCAGACACAAGGGGCGGGTCTAGGGGCCATGGTGGTGAGCTGGACCCAGGCTGCCACTGGCCTCCCTCCGCCCCTGCTGGGTGGCTCTGGGCCAGTCACTTCTCTCACAACCTTGCTGTGAGGAGAAACATAATCATAAACCTTGTTGTGAGGAGAAACATAATCATGTATACCTCTCTGGGTTCCTTGGTAGAAGAGTGGGATAGAAATGTAGAAATAAAATAATATAAGAATAGTAAAATGTGTTACATGTTGGCAATTTTTGTAAGAAAGTGAATTTGGAAGAACCATTCTCTATATGAGAGCAACATGTAAAAGCTGTATCATAATGTCAACCGGGGGGTGGGGGATGTAGGCATTCATACAAAAACAAGAAGAGCCTTCCTGGATGAGACCCGTGGCCTTTTGAGTCCAGCACCCTGTTTCCCACAGTGGCCCATCAAATGCCTCTGGGAAGCCACAGGCAAGAGGTGGAAGCATGCCCCTTCTCCTGTCCCTGCTGCCCTGCAACTGGCATGTGGAAGTATCCTGCCTCTGTTGGTAGCCTATAGCCACCAGGATATGTATCCAGTGCAAAGACAGGATAGGCCTTAAGGAACTGTCTGCCCCAGCTTCCTGTTCACACCCATCTGCTTGTGGTGGGGCCATTGCTTCCCTGCTTAGGGTGCAGAAGGTCCCCAGTAGAGTCCGTGGCATCTCCAGGGAGGGCTGAGTAAAATTCCAGGAGCCTCGGCCAGTCAGAAGAGATGATAATGAGCTCGATGACCCCAAAGTCTGCTTCAGCAGATGACATAGATGCAGTCCTGTTTTCTTTTGAGAGTGCCGTGAAATGCCACTGTGGTCCCAATGCACAGTTTTTAATTAAGCAAGAACTAACAAGCTAGGAGGGGGACCTTTGAACCCACCTCTACAAATGTCCTGTGATTTGTCCATGGAAAAGCCAGCCAGTGCTTTCAAACACTGGCTGTGGTCGTCTTTTCTCCCCATTGTCAATTATACGTCTTGCATTGTATTCTTGTAATTGCCTGATCAAAGCCAATAGAATCCTCTGACCCATATAAGCCAAGGAAATAGAAAACTCAGCCTAATGGAGAACGTCTCTCCCTTCCCAAGACTAGAAAGGCAAGAAGCCACAAAGGGGCCTTGCTGTCTCTCAGAACTGTTCTCTTTTTCTTTTCCTTTAAAAAAAAATTATGCATGTTTCCATTAACAGAGTAGCATCTGAGCAGTAACACCAAATAATTAGAAATGTGTGAGAAATTAGAGTTTGAGGATGTTGAAAGGCAGAGAACTGAAAGAGGTAGATAAGGAAAAGAGAAGCTTTCAAGTTTCCTTTGCAAGGATGCTCCTGAGGGGGGAGACGAGGACTGCATTCGCATCGCAAGCACACAGCTTTCTGATTTCTATTTGCAGCGTTGTTCAGCCAGAAAGATGGGGCTCCATTTGCATGTGTCTCGGTGAGAGGGGTGGGACAGACTGGAACGGACTGATCACGGAGCCACTCCCTTTTTGTCAGTCTGCAGCCATTCCGGCCCAAATTCGGAGGGTCAGCTCAAAGAACATGGTGGGCATTTCGTCCTCCCGCCAGGCTATCTGCACACCAAAGGGACCCAGAGGGGAGCTAGGTAGCGTGTGGGGGTGACACAAGGGTCCAGTCACAATAGCTGGAGCTCAGTGCCTTTATTCATCTACAGCCAGGGCAGGTCCCACAGCATGACCTAGGGCAGGGCTGCACAGCCTTGGCCCTCCTGCAGATGTTGGACTACAACTCCCATCATCCCTGACTGGGGAGGATGGGAGCTGTAGTATAAAAACAGCTGGAAGGTTGAAGTTGTGCAGCCCTGGTCTGAGGGCCCACGGCACAGCTGATGCAAGCAGGTCTGGCTGGGGTGTGGTGTGGTCAGTGCCTGGATGGGAGACCCCCCCCCCTCAGGGATGCCACCTGTGGAGATGGGGTCATAGCTCAGTGGTCAAACATCTGCTTTTGGGGGTGGAGAGCCTGTCTGGTGGCAGTGAGCATGAATGGTCCACTGCCACCAGGCAAGTCATGCCCAGGTTTGCATTTGGATGGGTGTCTACATGTGAGTGCTGTAAGAAAACCCCTGAGGTGATGGGGCTGTAGTTCAGTGGAAGAACATTTACAATCCCTGGTTCACTCCCTGGTATCTAGATACAGACAACCTTGAGCTGGATAGACCAAGGGCCTGACTCAGTATAAGGCAGATTCCTTTGTGCTCCCCTCCCCGCTGCCCTCTTTACATAGGAACACAAGACACTGCCATATACTGAGTCAGACCATGGGTCCATCTAGCTCAGTATTGTCTTCACAAACTGGCAGCGGCTTCTCCAAGGTTGCAGGCAAGAATCTCTCTCAGCCCTATCTTGGAGATGCTGCCAGGGAGGGAACTACAAACCTAGATGCTCTTCCCAGAGTGGCCCCATCCCCTGAGAGGAATATCTTCCAGGGCTCACACTTTTAGTCTCCCTTTCATATGCAACCAGGGCAGACCCTGCTTAGCTAAGGGGACAAGTCATGCTTGCTACCACCAGACCAGCTCTCCTCTTTAAGTTGCTTGAGTCATTGGCTCACTGGTCCCCAGCCTTACCATGATCACTAGGTTCTCCATTACTTCATGGTGCCCAATTCTACTCTCTCCCGGCATGGGTTTTACTGGGAACATCTTCAGTCCCCCCATCCCCCAGCAGGACTGCCTCTTCCCCACAGACAACGGGCAATCCCCTGCTGCCATTTGTATCCCGGATTTGCCTTCTCCCCCTTCTCCTAGCAAGCAACCACCTCCTGTTGTCCCATGCAGCACATTGACAGGCACAGAGAGGGGGGTTGCTCTGTAGCCATGCTCATTCACCCCAGGTGTAGCAAGGCTTGAGCCCATTGGCCCCAATGAGGGTCCACATCTTCCCTGGCCACCCACTTGTGTCCACTCCCAGAGCCTGCAGGTGGAAGGTGAGGATTTCTCCAAGGGCCTCATTGTACCCATCAGGGAGCGCCCCCCCCCCCCGCCCCACGCTCCCCAATCCACCACCTGAGCTGGTCACAGATGCTTAGGGAAATAGGTATTTGATTCACATTGGCTGGTTGGTTTGTTGCTTCTGATGTGGGAACTGGTCAGGGAGAAAACTGGTTAAAGCAGCTGAGCACAGTGAGGTAAGGAGGGGAGGGGTGAGTTTTTCTCCTCTCTCCCACACACTCCTCGTGATGTAAAATGTAAAGCCTCCCCGGTTTTTAAGCAAATGAGCAAACACATTTTTAAGCAAATGGGCAAACACATAATGACCCATTCAGTCATTATGCTGTGTGAGTGTGCAGTTGTCTGTATGCTCATACACGTGTTTGTGTGAATGCCTGTACCTGTGTTCATTTTGAAAGTGAACCAGAACACAGGCCCTTCAAATGCATGATACAGATAGGAAGTGTGCCTCTGTACCTGCATCCAACATAACATGTGGATGACTGTACCTGTCGGTATGGTTATGTTTATCCCCACAACAACTCTGTGAGGTAGGTAGCCTGACAGCTGCGTGACTGGCCCAGAGTCACCCAAATGAAACTGCTAGTTGTGACTCCAAAACTGAAACTCGCCCCTATTTGGTGGACTGACATTTGGTGGACACCCTCAGTGGGTGCCCAGCAACAGCAAGAGGTAAAGGCCACAGTCAGTCCGGACTGACCAAACGTATAGCTAGGAGAAACAGAAAAGATTGCTGGAATGTAACCTCAGTCAGTACAAAGAAATATGTAGTGCCCAGGAATGGAGCCTGTGGGGAGAAGTCCAAGGTGTGGGTTGACGCAATCCCTAAATTTCATCTTAATAATTGAGTAACTAGTTGACAGTTTTATTTTGTTCTAGTGACATTACCAGTAATTGTGTTTAGTTAGTGATGCACTCAAGGATATTAGCATGCTAAGGGAATTAGCAGTTTAAACAAATATAGCTCCTAATGAGGGAAGAGGGGCTAGAGCGTCATAATTTGATGACATTATTCAGATATGCCCTAAAACATAAATATTTGCACAGTCAATGCAGTGCCTCCGATCAAAGTTTTGACATATGTTGCTGACATTTTGCAACAAGACATCATTAAATCAAACATCTGATTATTTCCACCATCCTTTGATCTTTGAATTCCAGGGATTTCAATTAGTGCTTCCTAGATACAAACAGATATCCTTTTTTAACCATGTTGATGGCCCAGCTTCCTTTTCCAGATAGCAATGATGTTGATTGGGAGTGAAATGAGGACCCAAAATCACAGCTCCAGCACCTTGAAAGTGGTTCAGCAAATTTAGGAGACCCCATAAGACTGTTTTTACACTTGACAATAAACACAAACAAGAAATGTTCCATTCTTGTTTCACTGAAATGGCCTTAGCTCTCTGTAGGTATTTGAAAAACTGTTTCTCAAAGTTTGAAAAATGAGAAGGTTCATAGATAATGTTCAGGTATTGAGCGAAATGGCCACCAAAAGGTGGACACATTAATAGAAATGTGTCCATAAAGACAGATGTTAGTTGAATGGCTGAGTTGGTGGTAGCTGTTGTTCAGTAATGTATATCCTTATTCATTCAAACTTTTTGGTTCCAGGTCTGCTAAAGATGCCCTATGGTTTCTAGGCATGCAAATAGGTCTAAGATGAGGATAGGGATTGGTGCAATGACCAATTATGTGACAAAGGCATCCTAAAGCACTGTCCTTCCCCTTTGCAGTTCTTAGGGAAATACTATTTGGGGTGCCATCTCCAAAATGAAAGCTTTCAGCATCTTCAAATACCCTCTAATACCTTTCTACCCATTTCCATCAGGACAAGCAAGCAAAGTAGTTCAGGAGGAGAAGGCAGACAGGCAAAGCTGAAGATGTGTGGGGGCATCCTAAGATTGTCCTTCTGGATTAAGGGCATCAGGTATCCAGGGCTTTAACTTGAGTTGTTCAGGCTGCTCATTCGCAAGTCAAATGAGCAGCCCACATAGATGACCAGCCAATGGCTAGCCCACGCTGGTCTGAGGATCCAGTGAGGGGGAGAGTTCCCAGTCTATGATAGCAGCAAAACTCTCACACTTCAGAGATGAAAAATTGCTGCTGTGGATTTGGAAATCCAGTCTGAGACTATTTCTTTTTGGAATTACATGCGGAGGCAGGCAATTCATAGTTAAGGGAGGGAGTGCAGCTTATGAGAGTAGATGTTTATTGAGGTACGGCAAGTAAAGAAGACTGTGTCCTGGGGGTAAATGTGCAGGCCCTTTGGGGATCAGGGTGCAGGATTCCATACTACCTGCAGTATCACAGCTTACAACCCTGTGCAGTAATCCAGGGATGCAATACAAGAGAGAGAGAGAGAAAATAACTGGCAGTGCTATATTCTGTTACTGATTGTGCACCACACTCCCCACCCCCACAAGAACCGGTGCCCTAAGCAAAGGCCTAGATTTGTCCAGTGGACAGGCTGAACCTGTCGAGGACCCCTTGATCAACAGAAGGGGAAGCTTTCATACCATCATCTATCAGTGAAAGATTTAATGTCATACATAGTTTGGCTCTCAGTTATTCGGATGTAATACATCTCAGCACTTGTCACACTAGGGCACATATTCAGAAGAAGTGCTCACCCTACAGAAAGGGCAGAGAAAAGTCACATTGTAGTGACTTTGCCACATCAACAATGGTGAAGCTATGCACTAACTGGAAGATGTCAAGATATTCACATCAGCATTCACCACCTCGGTCACCATCTCATTGGTTTGCCTGAATTCACACCCATGGAATAGGCAGTAGCAAATCACTTTGCTAATACTTCCCTCAAGGACAATGTATCATTTCACCAAGTGGTAGAGCAATAGGGCCTTTTGTCTCTGAGTAACATGCCAGGGAACATGATGCCACCTGGCAAACAGACCATTGCCCTTGAGGCCTTTGGCTTTTGACATCATCAATAAAGTCTGTGCACATCTGACAAAGCTATTAATCGGCTCCCAGACAGAATCTTCTCTTTCTCCTTGCACTCGGGGCCAACATCTGTGGGACTTTCCTTCTCTTTCTCGGCATTGAGATCATTCTTGCTGGCTGGAGCCATCTCTTTGATGAACGATCGAGTCCATTGTCAGTTAGCAGAATAGAGACTCGCTTGAAATGAAAGATGTCTGAAGAATCATCTGATGTTGACTTAATACCTGACCAAAAGCAAGAACCAGGGCATGATTGCTACAGTGTAATTCAGACTGGCCTGTCAATGTGAGACATGGAAATGGGCTTTCTAGGTCTTTTCATCAGCTTGGCCCAGGAATGTTGTATGGCAACCAGATGGAAATGTTTACAGATTAAATAGACTTTGGGATCTCTAGCTCTTTCCATTTGGAATTTCATCATAAGTCAATTTTGCCCTATATGATTTTCAGACCTACTTACAAAGCACTGAAGACCACACTCTTTGCTCTGAAGCTGATCTCCCCACTAGAATCTATGGGACTGACAACTTTGCCCACAATCCAATTCATAGGCCCAAACTAAATGTTATGGCACGGCTGTAGCTGTTGCTAAAAGCGGCAATCCAACACCACCACCACCTCCTCTGCACTCTCCCAAAATCTCTAGCACCAAAAACCTTGGGCATATTGGGTTGTGAGTTTCTGCATCCCTATATGCAGCAGTCAATGAAGTGCAAAAGAGGCAGGTAAAAGTGGCAGGGTGGTAACCCAGTGTGTATTGCAACCTCTCATCACAGTTGAGCTGTAAGCTTTTTTGTACAAGGGTAACTTGGCATATATATGCAGCTAAGCCATGAGGTCACCCTCACACACCCAGGGGCAGCCCTTGAGTGAGGCAAGAGGAGGCAGTCATCTCAGGAGGCAGATTATTGAGATTCTAACCTAGTGGCAAGCTGCCACTCGTCACCACCTCTGCAAGCAGAATAGCTCTTCTGGACCAATCTGATTTGTGTGAGCTTTCCAAGGAGTGCCTTTCCCCACACTCTTTGCAAAGCTTTCAAGAAGCACCAGGAGAGAAGAGGAGGCTGCTGGCAACCTTCCTTCCTCCCTGCACGACTTTCAAAGTTTTCAAATTTGCAAAAAGAGGACATTGCAGAATAACTGCATGCAGAGAAATTACTGAAGAGTACAAACAATGCATGTCAGTCAAGTCAGGCTAAACAGCAGAGTAGACAAGCATGATCTGGCCACACCACCATGGATGGAATATTGGTATGAGGAAAGGATAGAGGACCTGGTCTTATGGTCTGCTGTGCAAGACAAAAAAGGTGCAGAATCAGTGGCAAAGGTGCTTGCACTAGATCACCAACTCATTCATTTCCATGGGGCTTCTGTGAGAGATGGTTATTGCCAGGGACTGGCTCCATTGTCTCATGAGTACATAGGAATATCAGAAGCTGCCATATCCTGAGTCAGACCATTGGTCTATCTAGCTCAGTATTGTCTTCACAGACTGGCAGCAGCTTCTCCAAGGTTGCAGGCAGGAGTCTCTCTCAGCCCTGTCTTAGTGATGCCAGGGAGGGAACTTGGAACCTTCTGCTCTTCCCAGAGCAGCTCTATCCCCTGAGGGGAATCTTTGACAGTGCTCACACATCAAGTCTCCCATTCAAATGCAACCAGGGTGGACCCTGCTTAGCTAAGGGGACAAATCCTGCTTGCTTCCACAAGACCAGCTCTCCTCTGATGTGAGTAACACGTCACCTAACTGCAGAGACTTGAAGTAAAAGCTCCCCACTGCTGATAAGTAGTCTCCTATATCCTCCTCTGTGGTTTCAAGCAAAACCTAATATCAGATTCAGGGCAGGAACGAAGCATCAAGCAGTGTCCCTTGTTAGACATTCCTCTCCAAAAAGAATATCCAATAATGTTAGGAAAAGTGCGTGCAAGAAAGAGTCATGGCAGCCCTTGGGGGCCCCTTGCTGAGCACAGAGTGCTTTGCTGTTTATAACACTCTTCCTCCTCCGATTCTCACCCCCACCCCCACCCCATCCAACTTCTACTCAGGGTCAAAGCAAAGAGGCAGTGAAGAGTGTGCACTGTCTGCTATCTCCAAGCAGCAGGCACGAGTGACTCCATGTGAAAACTCCGTTATACAAAAGCTTCCACTACAGGTAGAAGATCAAGTGACTTCTCTTGGCATAAATCTCTGAATGGAAAATTGCAAGCCTACTTGCAATTATGTACGCAGACATGATATTAAATTCTGTGCAAGAAATATCCAGCAAAACAACTGGCAAAGTAGTAACAAAAAGAGTGGCTTTCATTTGTTGCCCATCTCCTGCAAGCCTCCCCACACCACTAAGTTCAAGTGATTGGCTGAGCTGCTGCAATGTCATAGAATGTTTGAGAACATCCCACCTGTTGATGGGGACTCTGTCAGTGACAGAATACTGACAGACAATGCAGCTTCTGTGAGGCAAGTGAAAGGTCAGGTTGGCAGAAGGAATTGGGTGCAATGTATTCTTATACACAGCCAAAACTGTCTTTTTGCTTCTTGAACCCATGGCTGCCTGCCCCTGCCAGGATGTGCCAATCATCCTGATTACAATTAGTTCCTAAGAAGGGATGTCTGCTTGATATTTTGTTATGATAGACTCTTTTCACACTGGTATTTGAGACACTCTGAGTTGTTTGTGGGGAAGGAATATTGCCCATCGAAGAACTTAACACAAATCAGAAGTTGTGTTTGGGTTCTCTTATTCTCTCTATTCACTGAGCAGAAATCTGAGAAGGAAACTGTCAGGCAGAATGACTAGTTGCACAGAACCCTAATGAAATTCCAGGATGGACAGCATACAGATCAGTAGAATGGGATGAAACCCCAGAAAAGCAACCAATTAGCAACCAATTAGTGGAGGCAAGGGGGGAAAGGGGGTCAAAATAATCAGAAAACAATACATTTGGCTCTTTGGGACAGAATCTGGTTTGCTAATTTATTTGACAGTTTTGGGTTCTGAGTGAGAATGCTGGCCATGTGGATCTGTCCAAGTGGTCTTTGCATGTGCTGCCACCACAAGGAAGAAGATGGAGGTCATGTGGAGGGCATTGCTCAGTGGCAGAGCATCCACTTTGTATACAGAAGGTCCCTGATCCAATCCTCGGCCAATTCAGGCAGAGTTGGCAAAGATTCCTGCCTGAACCTTGGAGAGCTGCTGCCAGTCAGAGTAGACCATCCTGAGTGAGATGGACTGCCTGAGTAGAAGGCTGCCTCATCGTTCCAGATATGTAGGGATATAAAAAGCAAGCAGGGACTCAGGAGGCACTCTTGCACTTCCAAAAAAACCAAACAAAAAACTATATTGCATTGAAAGCAAAAGTTGGGGCAGATTACCCTGTTTTCCCGAAAGTAAGACCGAGCAGTAATTTCTGATGTACCGCTAATTGCCCTAGTGCATTTTTGGGGGCTAAAATTAATATAAGACACTGTCTTATTTTCGGGGAAACACGGTATGTCAGGTGCAAATGACTGAGCAGAGTGTATTCTAAGCATTGTTTTCTACGATGAGGAGCGGCAGCTGAAGAGAGTTCTGCCATGGTCGCCATGGAGGGGCCAGCATGCAGTGGGCCCTCCAAGTGCAAGAGGCCTTGAGCAGGCACCTCCCTGACCCCGGACAGGCTGGGAGGGCACCCCTGCAGGCGCCCACCCGCCCCTCACTGGCCCCGCCTCCTCCTCCTCCTCCACTAGGCCGGCTCCCATGCCAGATCCGCTTCCTCCTCAGCCACCGGACACACACGGCCCTGCTGGCCTCGGCCCTTCGAACCACATCAGCACACTGAAGCAGGGGGCATTCCTGGGGCTGGGGGCTGGGGCTTGGGGCTTCCAGGGATGGCAGCAGAGGAGGAGGAGGAGACAGTGATGGCAGCAAAGGCTGCTTCGGTGTGTTACCTGGCATCAATTGGGGGGGTTAAAAGGATGTCCCCACAACTCAGGGGCATTTGTCCCACTCACTGCAGTATCCCTACATGCCTGCCTTGAAGTGTCAGCCCCTAATGTCAGCCCTGGCCCACCCACAGGGCTGTTCCCAAGCGGCAGCTGGTATTCTGCCCATTATGGCCGTGAGCACAAATGACCTTCTACGAATATACAACTCCTTGCCAATCTCAAAAGCAACTCATCTTGCAACACATTAGGAGAAGATGCTTGTGTGGACTGCACCACCATGCAGATGAGTGAGCGCCCAGGGATGAAGGGGTCTCATGCTATGAAGTGAAGGGATTGGATCAAACTGACCAATGATTTAGATGCTCCTAAATGGATCTGGATGTCCTGAAGGGTAATCACCCTTGGGTATGATATCTGGGCAGCCTTAAGAGAGGGTGTGGCTTATAACATGCATGTCCAGTGGTTGCTGACCCAGAACCTTCAAATCTATGCAGCATAATCCTGTAAAACTGGCACAGTGTGTGTACAGAGAGAGATAAAGGTAAAGCAAATTGCATATGGATTCGTGAGGCCCAATTATTTATTTCACTGAGTATTCTTTCTGACATTCACTGCATCATAACTTATTTTGTCAGAAAATAGTGCTTGCTTTTTTTTTTAGAGAGAGTCCATGTCTGAAATTTGTAAATTGCTAGCACAACATGGAGCACAGAAGAGCGAGGGCAGCTGAAAGCCCTCCTGCATCTAAAGTCAATAACAAACCCATCCATGAGGATCTCCAACTGATCCAGAATGGACTTTCTGACAATGGGGTTGACACTGACAGCTGAAGAAAGATTAACTTAAATGGAAGGCAAACCTGCAAATGGCAAGGGGCTGGGAAAGGAAGGCTGCACGGCTGCAAGATGGAGCCATCAGAACCACACGTTTCAACTAATGCATTTGAAACATGCTTGCTGCTCTAAGCCTTCCCTACACAAAATTTGACTTCATCTAGTTTCACAAACACAGCGAGGATAAAGGAGGCCTCCTCAGAATTGCTAACTTTTACGTTCTGTAGAGATGCAGGCAGTGATTTGTTTCAATTAGAGCTGTCACTGGTTG